>NC_137280.1:99360000-109360000 GCF_054371585.1 Giraffa tippelskirchi | reverse complement strand
AAAAAAAAACACTAAAAGAAAAAAAAGAAAAATCATACCAGCTGCCACATGTAAAGTTGATGCATGAGACAGAGAAGGTCAGAAAGGAAGTCTAGGTTAAGAGGCTGCTGTAGAAATCTGGGTGAGAAGCCATGGCTCCTGGCCTGGGAAGTGGCACTGGAATTGAAGAGCAGTGCGGAACATTTGAGATGTTTGTGAACTTGTACCTGATTGGATGTGAAAGTGAAGAAAATGGAAGAATCAGCAATGTTTTATTAATATATTATCAAAAGTATGTACTGCTACTTGAAAATACTTTTAGAATTCCCAACCTATCTTTGCGTTTAAGTTGTATTTCCCAGCCTATCTGAATTTCCAGTAAATTGTTGAGACAACATTCCAGTAAAATGTGATCTTGTGTATTTTCCTTTGCTTAATTTTCTCTTACAAAGTTTTGTAAACTATGGAAGAATATTTGCTTATAGTGAGTTGATGAATTATGATTTGTTTGGAAAAAACTCACTGAAATTGATTAAGCACTCAATTTGTGCAAAATGTCCTGCTATTGGACTACAAAAAAGTATAAGAAATAATAATTTTTCTTCTTGAGTTTAAATGATAGACATAGTTGCGTATTTGAGCACTTGTATTTAAATATTTTGGTGTTACAGAATATAAAGTGGGTCTTGAAAGTCTAGTCATCCTTTTGATTTGGCTCAAGTGTGTTTCTGCAATTTGAAAATGGCCCAGCAATAAGGCAGGTACCATTTATTGAGATCTATTGTCACGCATTGTGTTAAGTACTTCACACACATATTATTTCATTCTATCTGAATGGCAATCCTCTGGAGGTAGGTATTATTATTATTTCTACTGTGTATGATTGAAGGAACTGAGAGTCTGAGAGGCTAGATAACTTGCCTAACCTCATGCAATAAGTAGACAGCAGAGTCAGGCATGAATTTCCAGTATTCTTGGCTTTACTGGCAGCTCAGCTGATAAAGAATCCGCCTGCAATGCAGGAGACCCCAGTTCGATTCCTAGGTCAGAAAGATCCTCTGGAGAAGGACTAGGTTAGGCACTCTAGGCTATTTTGGGGCTTCCCTGGTGTTCAGCTGGTAAAGAATCTGTCTGCAATGTGGGAGAACTGGGTTCTATCCCTGGTTTGGGAAGATCCCCTAGAGAAGGGCTACCCACTCCAGTATTCTGGCCTGGAGAATTCATAGTCCATGGGGTCACAAAGAATTGGACATGGCTGAGGAACTTGCACTTTCACTTTTCTGATGCCAAATCCTCTGCTTTCCCATTGAACCCAATGCTTATCTATGCAGTTTCTAGTCTTATTAAGAAGCCTGGAAATAAAATGCATTTTCTGATAGCTCTTTAAAGAAGTCTGGAATTTTACATTCATTCATCAGTTTTTGTAATAAGTGCCTGTTTAATGTTTCTAATTATAACTCATTTCACAATAATACTCAATATTTTTATTGCATTTTGTGCCCTTCACAGATTTATGCATTCCTATCAAGTTCTTCAGTTACTGCATAGCTAAGCAATACTTATTTCATTCCCTTAATCTGACAAATGTGCAATGTGGAAATTAGCAATAGTGTGGGACCCTTAACTTGCAATGTTCCCTGTGTTAATTTTTTTAACTTTCCAACTCTCACATTTTAATTGCATTTAATATGCATCATAAAAGTGCCTCTTTGGCAAGTTCATTACATATGCTCTTTAATTGCAGTTAGAGCTTTTGAAATTGCTGTTAGGCATAGTGGAAATAATTAACAGCTTAGGTCTAGGCTGATTTTAGAACAAATAACTGCAGTCAGTCAGTTTCTCAAATAACTTAATTACTGTTAATCATTGTAGTAATATGATAATCCATAGCAATGTATTGGTGAATATAAACCTTCTACTCACACGTTTCTTTTTCTCTGGGAAAGAATAAATTAATGTCTTACAGCTCAAAGCTGATAAAGATAAGCTTTAATGTGTCTATAATTTTAAAAATAACCGAGTAGCAATTTTTCTGGAAAACATAAGAGAAAATTGTTGAAATTCATTTGTGAAAGTTCCAAATTGCTGGATAATATTCAAGAACTTAAGTGACAAATAGCCTATGTAATTAAAGTACTTGAGGTTTTTTATATTCATTCATTCAAATATTTCTTTTGAAACATAGAAGTAGTTAATAATTTTAGACAAAGGGAAATTGGAGGCATCTCTCCCAAACAAACAATCAAAATAGCAATTGAAAAAATACAAAAAAGAGTCAGTTTGTTCTGTTTGGAGTAAGGGAAGGCAAATGATTACTTGTGCAGCAATACATAATTACGGTGAACTGTAAAGGTTCTCAGTAATGAGGACATTGGGAGCATATGGAGATATGCAACTGAGTGGTGGTTTAAGGGATCTTGTCTCCCATCTTTGCTACCTGCACATGAGTTCATCTAGGGGATATAGATGTATAAACAAATCTTTCTCTTTACCTGATAGAAGTGAGGTCTGCTAATGGTAATGTAGGTGAATTGTATAAAAAGGGTTTGAGTAGTGTTTTTGATATTTTCTAAAAGCTCCATCAGAAGTTAGATGTCTATTATCAGTTAGTAGCAAATATTGTGCATACATAGATAATGAATCAATATCATTATTCTGTTGGGACACTCTAATGTTAACTATTTTAATACTTTTAAGCTTTCCTGAATATTTGGCTTGACACAAAATAGACTTTTACTTTTTTTACAACTTTATTGAGGTACAATTGATGCTTAATAAAGTTCATATTTTTGGTTACATAATTTGATAAATTTTGGCATATGTATACACCTCTGAAACCAACTTGGCAATCAAGATAATGAACATATCTATCACCTGAAAAGTTTTCTTGTGTCCATTT
Organism: Giraffa tippelskirchi; assembly: GCF_054371585.1. Lineage (NCBI taxonomy): Eukaryota > Metazoa > Chordata > Mammalia > Artiodactyla > Giraffidae > Giraffa > Giraffa tippelskirchi. The sequence continues at coordinate 109,357,122 of NC_137280.1, read as the reverse complement.
GTAATTTGTACCTTCTTCCATGCCTATCTTCAGGCAACTTTTTATTTCCTTTATGTCACTATAAATTATTTTTTATTTTCTATAATTTTATATACATGAAATCAAATAGTATATACTCTTTTGGACTCCTTTCACTAATTTATACATATTGCATCAGTAATTTATTTCTTTTTATTGGACAGTGTTTCATTGTATGCATGGACAATACGTTCTATCCACTGTCCTGCTGATCAGCAATTGGTTTGTTGCCAGCCTTTTGGCTATTCCAATAAAACTGGTGTAAACATTAGAATCTATGTCTTTGAGTGGACTTCTGCTTTCATTCTATTCAGTAAACACCAAGATGTGGAATGGCTGGTCAAATATTTAACTTTTTAAGAAATTTTAGACTTTTAGTTGGCATACTCAGTTCAGGCTGTTATAACAAATTACTGTAAACTATGTGATTTATAAGCAATAGACTTTTATTTCTCACAGTTCTGGAGGCTGAAAGTTCAAGATTAGGGTGCCAGCATAGTTAGGTTTTGGTGGCATCCCTCTTCTGATTTGGAGATTTACTCTTTCTCCTTTATCTTCACATGGTAGAAAGAACAGGAGACAGTTCTCTGAAGTCCCTTTTATAAGGCCATTAATTCTATTCATGAGGGTCCCATTCTCATGAACTCATTATTCCCCAAACTCCTTACCGCCTCATATCATCAAATTAAGGGTTAGGATTTTTACCATATGAATTTTGGACATTCAGTCCATGCTGAAAATTGGTATTACACCATATCATGGATGTGGTAATTAACACTATATGTGTTGTATTAAACTGTATACACTGCTGTTGCTGAAGACATAGACATTTTAACACCTTTGCCAATGAATTAGCTATTGACTATAACACTCATGATCTACCTATGTTGTGGTAAAGGGAATCTTTGTCCCACTGGAGAAATGAGCTTATACATGTCATTTTAGAGTACATCTTTGCCTCAGCTTACGTTGAAGGCTGAAAGAAAGACTTGGTCTTTTAGGTATATATCAAAATTGTATCTCAATAAGTTCAACATTGCTCTGAAAGAGTGTTAAAAAATAGCCTTTTAAAACATATAAAGCCTGTCAACACAATTCCATCAATTGTAACAAATGTACTATTACATCAAAAGCTCTTATATTGGGAGAGGTTGTGTGTGCAGGTTGGGGGCACAGTATTTGGAAACTCTGTGTGGTTTCCACTATTTTTCTGTGAACCTAGATTTCCCTATCAAATAAAGTTTAATAATTAAAAAAAGGAAGATGCAATTTACTTATTCCTAATGAAACAGTCACTGGGTAAATCATTTGTCAACAGAATTTCAGTCCTTTTTCCATGTTGCCAGTTACCAGAAATAAAAATGTGCTAAATTTGAAAAATTTGAAAGTTAAGACTAGATTCCCAAAAATGTTCCCTGATATCTAGCTTATGAAAATGAACCACATGTTCAGTTGCTCTGCTTTAATTTATATTATTGGGATAAAGGAAAACGTGTGAAAGTTATTAAACTGTAGTAAAATGTGATACTGAAATTGAATTTAATTGCTTAGGCATTTTCCAAGAGAAATTACCCTAAATATTAAAACAATTATGCAAATAACATATTGGCATGTAGAAGTATACATGTAAACATAGTCTATTGTTATGAAATTGAGTAAAGTTAAATATTATGCCATTTAGAGGAGTTAAGAATGAATTTTGTGCTGTGTATCAAACTGTGAAATATAAGACTAGATATTACTGTCTTAGCACAAACAATTTATAGATATTCTTTTTCAAATATACAGGCAGCAATAAAGAATAACCAACAATAATTAGCAAAAAAAATTATTTACACTTTCCAAGATTTATTTTTTAAATTTAGATTTAACAGCATGATCTAAGATTATATATATACATATATATATAATATTCGTTATTGTTGCCTGTATATTTGGAAAATAATATATATAAAATATATTATTTTCTGTAAAACCATATTTTCAGTGGTGTGCTAGAGTTAGTTCATACCGTCTCCTGAAGGCTGATTTTTAAATATTTAGGATTTTTAAAAAATTATGATAACAATTAATCTGATACCTACCCTCTTAACTTTTTAAGTAAATAGAAAGTGTTATTAACTGTAGGCAGAAAGTTGTACAGTAGATCTCTAGATTCTAGACCTTACTAATCTTACATCACTGAAACTTTATGCCTATTGAACAGCAACTTCCTGTTTTCATCACCTCCCAGCCTTGGCAACTACTATTTTGCCCCCTGTTCTATGAGTTTGACTACTTTAGATACCTCATATAAGTGGAAACATGCAGTATTTGTCCTGAGACTGGCTTATTTCATTAGCATAATGTCTTATACTGGTTGCTAAATTATTGGTAGCTTGAAATAATCAATGGCAGGATTTTTAACGTCATAGAAATTGGAAAACACTAGAAACTAGGCCTTTTTTCTTTTTTCCCCCGAGAGAGCTAGTTTACCAGCACATCCATAAATAGTGGACTAAAAATATTTCTGATGGTTGATTTTTTTTTTCCTTAAACCCTCCAGGGTCAGATATCTATATTACTCTATTAGGTCACTGTAGGCAATCGAAGTTCTGATCTCAGATGATGGGGGTTGGGTGGAGTGGAGGAAAACACAAATATTTTACTGTATAAGGCAGAGAGAGCCCCGTGACCATACTCCCAACAGATGAATGACCATGAAGATTTGCTTCAGTTGTATAGATTGTTGCCTGCTCTACTGCATCTTGGAAAAACACTGGAGCATGTAGAATGCAGTCACGACAGCCTCCCAATATATACTCACCATGTCAGTAGAGTAAAATAGACTTGGAGAGTAAAAGTTCAAGATGTTGGCCCAGTTGATGGGCCAATAGATGTCAAGAAAAGACCCTGATGTGTGGAGACTTTGGAGCTAATTCCTGAGCAGGTGGCTTCAGCTTCCTAAGGGGAAAAAGGTAATGAAGATCGAGTTTGCTTGTTTCATTTTCCTCTAGACACACCTGAATTGCTTATTTTTGGACACACATGCATCTATCTTTGGACACATCTGCACTTTTAGGACCTAATCAGTTTTGTGCCAAACATCTGTTGTTCTACACAGATGGAAGTTTGAAGATGTGTAGCTTATACCATTTAAGAGAAAACCAATCTCATAAAAACCCAAATGGAATGGTCCAAATCTCATGGCCAGTGTTGAGATGGAGAGATCCGTAAAGAGAAAAAACCCTGAGACATTGATTGTAGGGAAAAATCTAGGGCAGGAAGACACATGGGTCAGGGGTTTCTGGACTCCACAGGAAGAGGAGGTCATGGTAGCATGAGCTTGTTCCAGAAATATTCTTCTAATATAATTAGTCATTCTGGTGGAGTAGTTTCTATTCTCTTGGAAGACATTTTTAGAAAGATACCATATGGTAGAGCACCAAAGTATGGTTTACTATGAAGCCAGTGAAGCTTAAGCTTATGTGGTCCTTGGAGATGCCCTTGCAATGTATTCAGATGGTTGTTTACTTTCGTTTGAAAGAGCAGGCTATTTTACTTGCTTTGGATTGAGTTCACTATCTCTTTCTTCTGCAACTTCTTTTCCATCATACTTCCAGTCCTTTCAGACAGTGGTATATCCATGGGCATTCATGTGGCCCCTCTAAGAAGCTGAGTTGGTCATATGCTATTTTAACTACAATTTGAAAAGATACTTTAGAATATTTTAATATAATAGAAAGCAATTTAACTTGATGATCAATAATTTCCAAGGTTTATTTATTAGACCAAAATTTATACTGAATTTTTTTGCCCAACAGTAGTTTTCAACTATAAGGTAAGTCCTCAGTAGTAATTTTCAACATGTAAATTCATTAAGAAATAAAAAATATGTTGAAAATATTACATGAGTAGCAGACTAACTCCTATGTAAAAGTCTCAATTTCTTGAGTGAGTGCTTACATAAGACTACTTAGATACAGGGCCTTCTGATCTTGTGAGATGGCTAAGTGTTGGCAGAGGGCTAAATTTCTCTATATGGAATATTTGAAATTATAAGGGTGAGAGAAGCATATTTAGAGGCTAGTTTGGTTGCTTAATTGAGGAAAAATGAGAATATATTATGTTGTAGTTGAATGTTTGGGGAGATCTTTTACAAAATCTAGCAACTCAGAAGCTATAAAGGAAAAAATAAATATATATGACTATATACATTGTGCAATTTTTTGGTAAGCCAAAGACAGTATAAATAACATTAAAACTTAAACAATAAATTAGGAAGTACATTTGCATAATATATGAGAGGTAAATGGACGATTTCAATAAAATACAAACTGTTTCTACAAAAGACTGAAAAAATGGGGAAAATAATCCCTGGAAAGATGAGCAATGAATACAAAAACAATTCATAGAAAAGACAATGACTGGCAAACTCAGACTTTCTGCAATTAGGAAAATAAAAATTAAAGTAACAGTGAGCTCTCAATTCACCTCCATCAGATTGGCAGATAGTTAAATTAGTGATAATTCCTTCTGCTGGCATGGATGCTGGAAAAAAGTGTACATTCATATAATTGTAGTAAAAATATGAATTATTATAGTCTTTTAAGTGAACAGCCTGGCAGGACTTGTAAAATTTAACTATATACATAAACTTTGACCCAGATCAAATCTATTCTAAGTAAATTTTAACAGTAATGTATAAGGATTTGTGGATAAGTGTATAGTGCTATACAATTGACAATGGCAAAAAACTGAAAATGAAATTAATGCCAATTAAAGAGGAGAAATATCAATAACCTCAGATATGCAAATGACACCACCCTTATGACAGAAAGTGAAGAAGAACTAAAGATTCTCTTGATGAAAGTGAAAGAGGAGAGTGAAAATGTTGGCTTAAAGCTCAACATTCAGAAAACTAAGATCATGGCATCTGGTCCCATCACTTCATGGCAAATAGATGGGGAAACAGTGGAAACAGTGGCTGACTTTATTTTTTGGGGCTCCAGAATCACTGCAGATGGTGATTGTAGCCATGAAATTAAAAGACGCTTACTCCTTGGAAGGAAAGTTATGACCAACCTAGACAGCATATTAAAAAGTAGAGACATTACTTTGTCAACCAAAGTCCATCTAGTCAAGGCTATGGATTTTCCAGTAGTCATGTATGGATGTGAGAGTTGGACTGTAAAGAAAGCTGAGCACCGAAGAGTTGATGCTTTGAACTGTGGTGTTGGAGAAGAATCTTGAGAGTCCCTTGAACTGCAAAGAGATCCAACCAGTCCATCCTAAAGGAGATCAGTCCTGGGTGTTCATTGGAAGGACTGATGTTGAAGCTGAAACTCCAACAATTTGTCCATCTGATGCGAAGAGCTGACTCATTTGAAAAGACTCTGATGCTGGGAAAGATTGAGGGCAGGAGGAGAAGGGGATGACAGAGGATGAATTGGTTAGATGGCATCACCGACTCAATGGACATGGGTTTGGGTAGACTCCAGCAGTTGGTGATGGACCTGGAGGTGTGGCGTGCTGCGGTTCATGGGGTTGCAAAGAGTCGGACACGACTGAGTGACTGAACTGAACTGAAAGAGGAGGTTGATTGAATAAACTGTGGTACATCCATTGCCCAGGATGTTGTATATCCATTATAAGGAGTGGGTTAGAGCTTTACCTAGTGGCCAGCACAAATTTGCTTAATGTAATGTTTTATGAGAAATGCAAGTTGCAGAAATATATATAAAATGCAATCAGATCACATTAAAAATAAACTGCCAAAAAGCTGCTTGGTTCTACTATATATGCATAGAAAAATATGGAAATAAACATATAAGGTTATTTACACTGGTTATTTGATGTGTGTTGGCCAGGCAAAGAAAAAAGGGAAAGGCCAAAAATAAAATCACTTTGCCTGTCCACGGGATTACCCAGGCAAATATGTTAGTTTTGGAGATAGAAGCCAAGACAAGTGAACAAAATATAAATAAGCCTGTATTTCTGAACTTGCTAACTATGGGACTTTCCTGTGAGTTATAGAACCACATACTGACCTGGCCTTTAACCAGGGAGAGTGGAAAACAGATTGGGGCACAGATATATATATATATATATATATTTATAAGTGTATGTGACTGTACATCCCAAAAGCAGCTACTTGTTTTCCTGCAACCTCATCATAACAAACTCCAGCATGTGGAACACTCTTAATAAATGCCAGTGCATATGGGGAATTCATATTGTGTGGTTCCCATGAGAAAAGTACATACACACATAACTGATACTTAACCAGTGTGATTTGTTAAGGCTGTATGGGTTGTTTATAGCTTCAGTTCCTTTAGTTTGTCAGTGGTTCATTCTGATTGGTCAGGGAATGGGTTATATTTAGTATTTTGGCTATCATACTCACACACAAACCTACCTCATTTAAACACTGCTCATATGTCATGCCCATACTTTTCCGATAGCTTACTATAATACAAATTCTTCTACCTTAAGGAAAATACTGCCAACCCATACCATATACTATGCATAGAGCCTCTCTATATCATACTCCTAGCAAAGCATGAGCATCCAATGAAGCCCTAATATAAAACTTTCTCTGAGATGTTCACCAGTCACAAAGATCACAGATCATAGAGCCCATGCAATAACCAAGAGTATTCATCTTAAATAGTTATTGGGTATTTGCTATCATGTATACATACGCATACAGCCTTGATGTACTCTTTTCCCAATTTGGAACCAGTCTGCTGTTCCCACATCCGGTTCTAACTGTTGCTTCTTGACCTGCATACAGATTTCTCAGGAGGCAGGTCAGGTGGTCTGGTATTCCCATCTCTTTAAGAATTTTCCACAGTTTGTTGTGATACACACAGTCAAAGACTTTGGCGTAGTCAATAAAGCAGAAGTAGATGTTTGTAGAGCTCGCTTGCTCTTTCAGCGATCCAACAAATGTTGGCAATTTGATCTCTGGTTCCTCTGCCTTTTCTAAATCCAGCTTGAATATCTGGAAATTCATGGTTCATATACTATTGAAGACTTGCTTGGAGAATTTTGAGCATTACTTTTCTAGTGTGTGAGATGAGTGCAATTGTGCAGTAGTTTGAACATTCTTTGGCATTGCCTTTCTTTGAGATTAGGATGAAAACTGACCTTTTCCAGTCCTGTGGCCGCTGCTGAGTTTTCCAAATTTGCTGGCGTATTGAGTGCAGCACTTTCACAGCACCATCTTTTAGAATTTGAAATAGCTCCACTGGAATTCCATCACCTCCACTAGCTTTGTTCATAGTGATGCTTCCTAAGGTCCACGTGACTTCACATTCCAGGATGTCTGGCTCTAGGTCAGTGATTACACCATCGTGGTTATCTGGATCATGATGATCTTTTTTGTATAGTTCTTCTGTGTATTCTTGCCATCTCTTCTTAATATCTTCTGCTTCTGTTAGGTCCATACCATTTCTGTCCTTTATTGTGCCCATCATTGCATGAAGTATTCCCTTGGTACCTCTAATTTTCTTGAAGGGATCACTAATCTTTCCTATTGTATTGCTTTCCTCCATTCTTTGCATTGATCACTGAGGAAAGCTTTCTTATCTCTCTTTGCTATTCTTTGGAACTCTGCATTCAAATGAGTATATCTTTCCTTTTCTTCTTTGCCTTTTGCTTTTCTTCTTTTCTCAGCTGTTTGTAAGACTTCCTAAGACAACCATTTTGCCTTTTTGCATTTCTTTTTGTTGGGGATTATCTTCATCACTGCCTCAAATACAATGTCACGAACCTCCATCCATAATTCTTCAGGCACTCTGTCTATCAGATCTAATCCCTTGAATCTATTTGTTACTTGCACTGTATAATCAATCATAAGGGATTTGATTTAGGTCATACCTGAATGGTCTTTTGGTTTTCCCTACTTTCTTCAATTTAAGTCTGAATTTGGCAATAAGGAGTTCATGATCTGAGCCACAGTCAGCTCCCAGTCTTGTTTTTGCTGGCTCTATATAGAGCTTCTCCATCTTTGGCTGCAAAGATATAATCAGCTTGATTTCAGTATTGACAATCTGGTGACATCCATGTGTAGAGTCTTATCTAGTGTTGTTGGAAGAGGGTGTTTGCTATGACCAGTGCGTTCTCTTGGCAAAACTCTGTTAGCCTTTGACCTGCTTCATTTTGTACTCCAAGGCCAAATTTGCTTGTTACTCCAGATATCTCTTGACTTCCCACTTTTGCATTCCAGTCCCCTATAATGAAAAGGACACCTTTTTTGTGTGTTAGTTCTAGAAGGTCTTGTAGGTCTTCATAGAACCATTCAGCTTCTTCAGCTTTACTGGTTTGGACATAGACTTGGATTACTGTGATACTGAATGATTTGCCTTGGAAACGAACAGAGATCATTCTGTCATTTTTAAGATTGCATCCAAGTACTACATTTTGGACTCTTTTGTTGACTATGAGGGCTACTCCATTTCTTCTAAGTGATTCTTGCCCACAGTAGTAGATATAATGGTTATATGAGTTAAATTCCAGTCCATTTTAGTTCACTGATTCCTAAAATGTTCACCCTTGCCATCTCCTATTTGACCACTTCCAATTTACCTTGTTTCATGGACCTAACATTCCAGGTTCCTGTGCAATATTGTTCTTTACAACGTCGAACTTTACTTCCATCATCAGTCACATCCACGACCAGGTGTTGTTTTTGCTTTGGCTCCATACCTTCATTCTTTCTGGAGTTATTTCTCCACTGTTCTCCAGTAGAATATTGGGCACCTACCTGCCTGAAGAGTTCATCTTTCAGTGTCCTATCTTTTTGCCTTTTCATACCGTTCATGGGGTTCTCAAGGCAAGAATACTGAAGTGGTTTGCCATTTGTCACCCTGCTTATTTAACTTATATGCAGAGTACATCATGTGAAATGCCAGTCTGGATAAAGCACACCTGGAATGAAGATTGCCAGGAGAAATATCAATAACCTCAGATATGCAGATGACACCACCCTTATGGCAGGAAGTGAAGAAGAACTAAAGAGCCTCTTGATGAAAGTGAGAGGAGTGAAAAAGTTGGCTTAAAGCTCAACGTTCAGAAAACTAACATCACGGCATCCAGTCCCATCACTTCATGGCAAATAGATGGGGAAACAGTGGAAACAGTGAGAGACTGTTTTGGGCTCCAAAATCACTGCAGATGGTGACTGGAGCCAAGAAATTATAAGATGCTTGCTCCTTGGAACAAAAGCTGTGACCAACCTAGACAGCACACTAAAAAGCAGAGACATTACTTTGCCAACAAAGGTCTTTCTAGTCAAAGCTATGGTTTTTCTACTAGTCACATATGGATGTGAGGGTTGAACTATAAAGAAAGATGAACATTGAAATATAGATACTTTTGAACTGTGATATTGGAGAATACTCTTGAGAGAGTCCCTTGTACTGCAAGATCAAACCAGTTAATCCTCAAGGAAATCAGTCCTGAATATTCATTGGAAGGACTGATGCTGAAACTATAATCCTTTAGCCACCTGATGTGAAGAACTGACTCCTTGGAAAAGACCCTGATGCTGGGAAAGATTGAGGCAGGAGGAGTAGGGGACAACAGAGGATGAGATGGTTGGATGGCATTATCTACTCAATGCACATGAATTTGAGCAAGCTCCGGGAGTTGGTGTTGGACAGAGAAACCTGGCGTGCTGCAGTCCATAGGGTCGCAGAGTCAGACACGTCTGAGCAACTGAACTGAACTGATACATATGCATATGTGTTTTTTAAAAAAATAAAAACAAAAGATTTTATCCTCTGTGCATGATGATGTGTGTAGGGTGTGTGTGTGTGTGTGTGTGTGTGTGTGTGGTGCGGTGTGGAAGGAGGCACTGGAGAGTCAAATTAAGAGCTGAGGAGTTGCAGTTGCCTATTTAAAAAGCCTGCATCATGAATCCATCACTACTCATGTCCAGGGACCAGCATGTAAATATGGATTCTGGTTGCTTTACAGAAAATTGCTTAAACCTTTTCCAATTTATGAATGAAAGGAAGACTATCTTTTGTGCTTTTGATGTACAGTGTGTTTTAAGCTTATGGTAGTGATATTAAATTCAACAGAATTATTTAAATGAGTTCGACATTCTTCAGCAGCTTCTTGAACGTATGTTTCTCAAGATTTTCTCTGTTCAAGAATCTAAAATGGCCCCTATTCCTTGGTTCCCCTTAATGACTGCTGCTGCTGCTGCTGCTGCTGCTAAGTCGCTTCAGTCGTGTCCGTCTCTGTGCGACCCCATGGACTGCAGCCCACCAGGCTCCTCCGTCCATGGGATTTTCCAGGCAAGAGTACTGGAGTGGGGTGCCATTGCCTTCTCCCCCTTAATGACTAATGTCCCTTAATGGTGCCCCTTAATATGTTAGTGTAATATGTAGGTAGACAGACATGTGCTTGTCAAGACTCACTGGGAGATACAAAATTAGATGCTGTCTTATGGAAAAATTACTGAAGCAAATACAGAGATCTGTAAATTTTTTCAAAGCAACTTTTTAGACTGTTAGTGGATCTCTTCTTTTTTGGTTGCTGCTGCTGCTGCTGCTAAGTCGCTTCAGTCGTGTCTGACTCTGTGCGACCCCATAGACGGCAGCTCACCAGGTTCTGCCATCCCTGGGATTCTCCAGGCAAGAATACTGGAGTGGGTTGCCATTTCCTCCTCCAGTGCATGAAAGGGAAAAGTGAAAGTGAAGTCGCTCAGTCGTGTCCGACTCTTAGCAACCCCGTGGACTGTAGCCTACCAGGCTCCTCCGTCCATGGGATTTTCCAGGCAAGAGTACTGGAGTGGGGTGCCATTGCCTTCTCCGCTTTTTTGGTTAAAGAGCATATATTTCTCCTTGTTCTAATAATTGAGCTTCGACTTTTCTTTGGGGATACCATTTCTTTTGAATTGTGGGTCCATGGGAAACCACACCTCTCCCAGGTTGGGCACATCCCTTAGGGTATTTTGCCCTCATCCACCTAGTAGTAGGAATTGTTTAAGAGGTGTAACATCACTACCTGATGCTGAGATAGCACTTACAGAAGCTAAGAACTAAGGGTTTTAGATGTATTAATTATAATCTGTAAGGAAGTAGATACTACTTTACAGATATTAATAATTTAATTCTCCAATTGATTCAGGAAGTCAGTATTATTTTTCAAGTGACAAGGTTACAGCTAAGTTAAATGACTTGATCAAAAAGATACAATTGCTAAGTCATGAGTCATGATATGAATCTATTGTATTTGCTTGTTCTGGCTGGAGAGTCTGTGATCTTAACCTAAAGACATGTTTTCTGAGTTGGTCTAATTCTGAAAATTGTTCTGAGATTTCTGTGTTGTTAGGATGTGTTATATGTAGGATGTACCTACATATATAGGCTAGTAATCATCTTGCCCTCTCTCTGAATGGAGAGGCTGTTGAGACTGATAGTAACAGAGAAAAATAGAGACAAGAGATGAACAGATTCTATGACATTATTTGAAGCTGTTATTCCCTTGAAATTGTAAGCTACTTGAGTGATTAGGTCTCTTTTTATTTTAACCTTTTTTTTAAAAAAAATGAAGCATAGTTAATTTACAATGTTGTGTTAGTTTCAGATGTACAGCAAAGTGATTCAGTTATATATATTCTTTTTCAGGTGATTTTCCTTTATAGGTTATTACAGGATATTTAATATAGTTCCCTGTGCTATAAGTAGGTCCATGTTGTTTATCTGTTTTATATATAGTAGTGTGTATCTGTTAATCTCAAACTCCTAATTTATCTCCTCTGCCACTATTGCCTTTGGTAACCATAAATTTGTTTTTTGTGTTTGAGTCTCGCTCTGTTTTGTAAATACCATATGATATCACTTATATATAGAATATAAAGAAATGATATAAATAAATTTATTTGTGAAGCAGAACTAGACTCACAGGCATGAGTCTCCATTTTTAAGCTTATTTAAGCCAGATTGAATTAGGTTCCTGTCACTTATGGCTGAGACGTATTAACCAATACATATGTACTTAACTTGGTATCTAAGAATAGGATATTGATCTGAGGGAGTGTTGAGGGAAAGTAAAGAAAAAGAAAAAAATGTGTAATAAATCTAAGACCACATAGTATAAGTAGATATACCCACTCTAGAAACGTAGGAATCTAGACTATAATTGTCCATTGGAGTTCATTTAGTTCAGGTTTCAAATTATAACAATATGTGAAGAAGTTCTTTAGTTTTTAAGTTAGAAAAAGAGAAATATATAATGAAGAGCTATGTATCCATGCTAACAAGTGAGAAGGAGAAATTTTGGTCTTGAATAGAGGGAAAAGTAATATCATTTGTCAAATGTGTCCAACATTATTCTAAATGCTTTCACATATCTTACTATGTAAGTTTCCCCACAGAAGGAAAATATTTTCCATATGTGGAGATTGAGGCTTGGGATGTGAATGAAAGTGTTCTACCTGTAGCAGACACTGTTGGCCAAAAAACCGAATGACTCGCTCCCAATTTCCTTTCCTCTCTTCTCCCTCTGTCCTCTTACATAGCTTAGTACCTGATTTTCATCCCTACTGCAGCTAGGAGTGGGCATATGACATACTTTTTATTAATGAGATAAAAGCAGAACTCTTGTTGGTATTCTGGAAAATATTAATACTTATTTTCGTGATAAAAGGAACATATGCATCTGATGTCTTGCACTTCCTTATTTTTTCAGTGAACCTGGGCTTAATTTCTGGGGCTTCAGAGTCATTTCGCATCTTTGATGGGAGGGGCAAGTGCTTGAAAGGATAGAACATAAAGAGAGAAGGAGCCTGGGTATCTGATGACATCATGAAAGACTATCTCTGGATTTTTCTTCTTGGGTAATTTAAAAAAATGTTTTTCTTGCTTATCCCATGATTACTTGCAGCCCACAGTGTATGCATGGGTTTTCTGTTACTTAACTACCACATGTACCTCTAATATAAAGACCTTAGAAAGACCCATGGCTAGTGCACATGTTATTTTTATTATAATATAGCTTCTTTCCACCAGTATTTCTTGCTTCTCCTTCAATGAAAATGGGGTATAGTTCACCAGTGTCTTACTTGAAGATGGTTTTATGTAATATAAATATTTATTTAGTTGAATAGGTGTGACAGAAGGTGAAGTCAGAGTTGAGTGTGAGTGGTTACTTGTCATATACTTGCAGGCCTTTAAGCTGGAAGGGGCAACGTGACCGGGAATGCAGATGATTTTAAGGAGCTTGAAGAAGCTCCTGGCTCACAGCCAGCAAGAAAATAGGAACCTTGGTTCTTTAACCTCAAGAAACTCATTTCTGCCAACAACCTAAATGAGTTTGGAGGATCATTCTTTCAAGCCACGGAAAAGAACTCTGCCCTTGCCACCACCTTGAATTTGGTCTTGTGATAGCCAAGGCAGGGAATTGGCTAAGATCCTCACTGTGTCCAGATTTAGCCACTGAGTTTATGGTAATTTGTTGCAGCAGCAATGAACTCCAGTCTTTTTTCCTAATAAGATCCCTGGTCTGTTGGGGCTCCACTTCTCTATAGTAGGTTTAGAAAGTACCCCCAGAAGGAATGTGATTCACCTCAGGTTTTTCCCTTCTCTCAAGGATTATTGCTTTATATAGTTATTGCTCAAAACCTGAAAAGAATGATTTCATATATTTTGTTTAATTTTATACTGCTTATAGTGGGATGGTAAGTCCAATACTAGTTACTGTGTCATGTCTGAAACTGTACATTTAAATAGATTTCTGATTTATGGTATGATGTTTGTTTTGGTTTTATTTGTTCTTTGCTTTTTCTCTGAGAATTTTTGGACACATGTCTTTGCAGAGTTTTGAAGTTTCATGATGACGTGAATTGTGAAGGTATTTTTGCACTCATTGAGTTGGGCAAATGATAGAACTTATCAATTTGGAAACTCATATTTTTAAATTCTGGGAATGTTTTTTTAAATACGTATTATATAATATCCATCTCTTTGTACAACCTGTTTTTTTTTTTCTTGAAAACATGTTGCAGTTGGTTGCCAGTGTTCACATCTTCTATATTCTTATTGATTTATTTGGTTTAATTCTTCTATCTATTGTAAAGAGGTAGGTGTTAAAAGGTGTAACTATGATTATAGATTTGTTTGTTTCTTCCTTCAGTTTTGGTAGGTAGTGCTTTGGGTATTCTGAAGCTCAGTTAGGTTTATATACATTTAGGAATATCAAGAGCTAACATTACTTACTGAGAAATTAACTTCTTAATCATTAGTAATATTTCTCTTCTTTTTTGATGAATTCCTTTATCATTTCTTGTAGTATAGGTCTCTGGTGATGAATTGTCTTAAATATTTTCATTTTACCCTTCTTAAAGGATAAAATTCTGGCTTGACAGTTTTTATTTCTTTCAGTATTACAGAGGTATTAACTCCATTCTCTTTGGACCTTCATTATTTTCTGATGAGAAGTCGGTCATCATTTGTGTCCCCAATTCTGTTTGTGATTCTTTTTTGATCTCTATTGGTTTTCAAGGCTTTCCTTTTGCTAAAAAAAATGGTTAAAGAAAACAAATTAGGTGATACAAACATTTACCACATCATGAAGCAGAATGACTCCTTTCAGAGAACTGAAAATTAAGGTAGACAGCAAGTAGCTTTTATAGGACAAAGAATAAAGAATAAGGAGGAGAGGAATAGAAAATATCTGATTGTCTGGGGCCACATAGTCATTCTTGTTTAGGATGGGAAGGCCCAATGTTGGCTTGGCATTTGAAGATTGGCTGACTTGATAAACTATATTTCTGGTCAAGTGGGGCATTGATAGGAACATGAAAGCTGTCTAGTGAATGAAATAATTAGTTTATATTCCTTAATGTTGCTAAGATTTTTTGGAGGGTAGTTTCTATTTATTTTTGAGCAAATTTTGAAAAAAATGAAATTTTCTAACAACTTGTCAGTTTCATCTACATTTTTATTCCTATGACTAATAAAGGGTATTAGTCATAATATCTTTTTAATATCTGCTGCATTCATAACTATGTGGGTTTTTTTTTTCCATTCCTAGTATTTGTGCCTTATTTCTTTTTTGTTGTGGTATATTTTAGCAGAAGTCTGTCAAATTTATCATAGATTTCAAAGAACAGTTATTAATTTTATTTAACTTTTCTATTATATACATTGTATTTCATTAGATTTTCCTATTATGTTGATCATTTCATTTCTTCTTACTTTCTTTGGGCTATTTTTTGCTAGTCTTCTGTTAATCTCCTAACGTTGGTACCTAACACAGAATTTTCAGTCTCTTCTTTCCTAAAACAAGAATTTGAAGCTGTATATTTTTGTGCATTTCCACAATTAGAACTGGACATGGAACAACAGACTGGTTACAAATAGGGAAAGGAGTATGTCAAAACTGTGTATTGTCACCCTTCTTTTTTAAATTATATGCAGAGTACATCATGAGAAATGCTGGGCTAGATTAAACACAATCTAGAATGAAGATTGCTGGG
The DNA here is from genome assembly GCF_054371585.1 of Giraffa tippelskirchi. NCBI lineage: Eukaryota > Metazoa > Chordata > Mammalia > Artiodactyla > Giraffidae > Giraffa > Giraffa tippelskirchi. The sequence continues at coordinate 109,341,629 of NC_137280.1, read as the reverse complement.
AGAAATATCAATAACCTCAGCTATGCAGATGACATCACCCTTATGGCAGAAAGTGAAGAAGAACTAATAGCCTCTTGATGAAAGTGAAAGAAGAGAGTGGAAAAGTTGGCTTAAAACTCAACATTCAGAAAACTAAGATCATGGCATCTGGTCCCATCAGTTCAGTTCCGTTCAGTTCAGTCACTCAGATGTGTCCAACTATTTGCAACCCCATGAGCTGCAGCACGTCAGGCCTCCCTGTCCATCACCAATCCCGGAGTTTACTCAAACTCATATCCATTGACTCGGTGATGCCATCCAACCATCTCATCCTGTGTCGTCTCCTTCTCCTCCCGCCTTCAGTCTTTCCCAGCATCAGGGTCTTTTCCAATGAGTCAGCTCTTTGCATCAGGTGGCCAAAGTATTGGAGTTTCAGCTTCAGCCTCAGTTCTTCCAATGAATATTCAGAACTGATTTCCTTTAGGATGGACTGGTTGGATCTCCTTGCAGTCTAAGGGACTCTCAGGAGTCTTCTGCAACACCACAGTTCAAAAGGATCAATTCTTTGGTGCTCAGCTTTCTTTATAGTCCAACTCTCTCTTTATGGTATGGTCCCGTCACTTCATGGGAAATAGGTGGGGAAACAGTGGAAACAGTGGAAATACTGACAGACTTTATTTTTTGGGACTCCAGAATCACTGCAGATGGTGACTTCAGCCATGAAATTAAGACACTTACTCCTTGGAAGAAAAGTTATGACCAACCTAGACAACATATTAAAAAGCAGAGACATCACTTTGTCAACAAAAGTCCATTTAGTCAAAGCTATGGTTTTTCCAGTAGTCATGTATGAATGTGAGAGTTGGACTATAAAGAAAGCTGAGGTGAAGGGGACGACAGAGGATGAGACGGTTGGATGACATCACTGACTCGGTACACATGAGTTTGAGTAAACTCCGGGAGTTAGTGATGGACAGGGTGGCCTAGCATGCTGCAGTCATGGGGTCACAAAGAGTCAGACACTACTGAATGACTGAACTGACTGACTGACTGATGATAGCTGCATCCTGTAAGTTTTTATGTAGTACTTTTATTATAACTCATTGTAAAATATCTTCTATTTTAAATTATAAGTTTTCTATGATTCTTAGATATTTAGAAAAGTATTATCTTTGAATTATATGATTTTAAAAGTAGTATTCTTCTTCTTGTTGTTTAGTCACTCAGTTCAGCCAACTCTTTGTTATCCCATGGACTGCAGCATTCCAGGCTTCCCTGTCCTTTACCAAATCCCCTAGCTTACTCAAACTCATGTCCATTGATTTGGTGATGCTATCCAACCATCTCATCCTCTGTTGACCCTTCTCCTCCTACCTTCAATCTTTCCCAGCATCAGGGTCTTTCCTAAGGAGTTGGCTCTTCACCTGAGGTGGTCAAAGTATTGGAGCTTCAGCTTCAGCATCAGTCCTTCTAATGAATATTCAGGACTGATTTCCTTTAGGATTGACTGGTGGATCTCCTTGCTGTCCAAGGGACTCTCAAGAGTCTTCTCCAACACTACAGTTCAAGAGCCTCAGTTCTTCGGTGCTCAGCCTTCTATATTGTCAAACTCTCACATCCATACATGACTACTGGAAAAACCATAGCTTTGACTATGCAGACTTTTGTTGGCAAAGTAACATCTCTGCTTTTTAATACTCTGTCTAGGTTTTTTGCAGCTTTTCTACCAAGGAGCAAGTGTGTTTTGATTTCATGGCTGCAGTGCTTTGGAGCCCAGGAAAATAAAGTCTGTCACTCTTTCCATTGTTTCCCTATCTGTTTGCCATGAAGTTATGAGACCAGATGTGATGATCTTAGTTTTTTGTATGTTGAGTGTTAAGCCAGCTTTTTCACTCTCCTCTTTCACCTTCAACAAGAGGCTCTTTAGTTCCTCTTCACTTCATAAGGGTGGTGTCATCTGCATATCTGAGGTTATTCATATTTCTCCCAGTAATCTTGATTCCAGCTTGTGCTTCCTCCAGCCCGGTATTTTGCTTGGTGTACTCTGCATATCAGTTAAATAAGCAAGGTGAAAATATACAGCCTTGATGTACTCCTTCCCCAATTTGGAAACAGTCCATTGTTTCATTTTATGTTTTGACTGTTGCTTCTTGCCCTACATACATGTGTCTCAGGAGGCAGGTCAGATGGTCTGGTATTCCCATCCCTTTAATAATTTTCCACAGTTTGTTGTGATCCACACAGTCAAAGTCTACAGCATAGTCAGTGAAGCAAAAGTAGATACTTTTCTGGAATTCTGTTGCTTTTTCTATGATCCAACAGATGTTGGCAATTTGATCTCTGGTTCCTCTGCCTTTTCTAAATCCAGCTTGTACATCTTGAAGTTCATGGTTCACATACTGTTGAAGCCTACCTTGAAGGATTTTGAGCATTACCTTGCTAGCATGTGAAATGAGTGCAGTTGTGCACTAGTTTGAACATTCTTTGGCATTGATTTTTTTGGGGATCGGAATGAAAACTGACCTTTTCCAGTCCTGTGGCCACTGCTGAGTTTTCCAAATTTGCTGGCATACTGAGTGCAGCACTTTCACAGCATGGTCTTTTAGGATCTAGTTCAGCTGGAATTCCATCTTTGGAATAGCCCTCTTTGCAGTAATGCTTCCTAAGACCCACTTAACTTCACACACCAGGATGTCTGGCTTTAGGTGACTGATCACACCATTGTGGTTATCCAGATCATTAAGATCTTTTTGTGTAGTTGTTCTGTGTATTCCTGCCATCTGTTCTTTGTATCTTTTGTTTCTCTTAGGTCAATAACATTTCTGTCCTTTATTGTGCCCATCTTTGCCTGAAATGATTGCTTCCTATCTCTAATTTTCTTGAAGTGATCCCGTAGACTTTCCGATTCTATTGTTTTCCTCTATTTCTTTGCATTGTTCACTTAGGAAGGCTATCTTATCTCTCCTTGCTATTCTTTGAAACTCTGCATTTAAACGGGTATATCTTTCCTTTATTCCTTTGCCTTTAGCTTCTCTTCTTTTCTCAGCTATTTGTAAGGCCTCCTCAGACAACCATTTTTCCTTTTTCCATTTCTTTTTCTTGGGGATGGTCTTGATCACTGCCTCCTGTACAATGTTATGAACCTCCGTTCATAGTTCTTTAGTCACTCTCTATCAAATCTAATCCCTTGAATCTATTTGTCACTTCCACTGTATAATTGTAAGGGATTTGGTTTACATCCTACCTGAATGACCTAGTAGTATTCTTTACTTTCTCCAATTTAAGTCTGAATTTTGCAATAAGATGTTCATGATCTGAGCCACAGTCAGCTCCCAGTCTTGTTTTTACTGACTGTATGAAACATTTTCTTATAAACAGGTAGAAATGATGCTTATGCATTTTCTTATATACAGGTAGAAATAAAGCTTGTTTTTATAACACAAATCTTTCCAGTTTCTTGAGACTTGGTGAATTACCTCATGGTCAATCTTTATAACTTTCTAGGCATCTTTGAACAGACTGTATATGTTTTCATTTATCATGTGCCATTAGTTCAAATTATATTTGTTCTCTCACTGATTTTTTATTGTTTTGCTTGGCTTATAACTTAAAGATAAATGTGTGTGAAAATAACTATGATGGATGATTTTTTTCATTCCTTGTTTGAAATTTCTGTCAGCTTACTTCATATTTTGAAGCTTTCTTGAATGCATTCAAGACTAAAACTGCTAAATTGTCCTTATCTACATCATCTCTAGAAATATTGTTTAGCATGTGTTCTGGTATTGATAAAAGCACAAAAGGTTTTTTGATTAAAGTTTGCCTGATATATAACCTTTATTTTTCTTTCTTTATTTTTATGTCTTAAATGAATGACCATAGTTGTATTTTTTTTAACTTCAGTCTGCTAAGTTTTTCTATAAATGGAATATTTTTTTTCTACATTTACATTTATTGTTGTCAGTTTTATTTTGGATTTGTTTCTTCCATCTTATTTCATGCTTTTTATTCATTTTATTTTTTTATATATTTTCTTTGCTTTTCTATTTTTCTTTTTGCTTAATTTTGGTTTGTGGTTTTTCTTTATCTTTTAAAATTTCATATTTACTTAGAAGCTATATATTTACTAACTGTGCTTTTTATTTATAGTTATCCTAGACATTTTAACACTATACTTAATATTTAAAAATCAAAAGTCAAGTAACAGTTTTATATTCTTTCTTAATTTGGAGTTCTTAGGTTAACACACTTAGAAATTATCACACTCCTTCCACGTGTGGAATTTATTCCCATTTCATTTGTTTTTAATCCCATGAGACAATATTTTTTTTATATGATCAATGTTTGTGTAGGTTAATCTACAAACTTACCTTGTTTTCAGTATCCCTTCATGCATTTAATGTGTTAATTTTGGATTAATTTCCTCTGGCTTGAAATTTTTAGTATTTCTTAGCTCTATTAATGACAAACTCTAAAGTTTTTGTGGATTCAGAAAAATTCCTGTAGGTTACTGTAGTGCTTGGAAGTTATTTTCTCAGGGAATATAATTCTATGTTGATACTTATTTTCTTTTAGCATATTTATTTATTTTCTGGGTTTCATTTCTGCAATTGCAAAGCCAGCTTTTAGTCTCATTCATATGTCTTAAAAGACATTCATCTATCTTAAAAGTCTTTTTCCTCAATAGCTGTAAATTTTTCTCTTTGTCTTGGTGCTGTGAGGCATTTCAGTATATTAAGTAATAGTATGGATTTGTTTTATTTTATTACGCTTTGTACTCTTTGCAGCCCCATAGACAGTAGTCTGCCAGGCTACTCTGTCGATGGAATTCTCCAGTCAAGAACATTGGAGTGGGTTGCCATACCCTTCTCCAGGGATCGAACCCGAGTCTCCTGCACTGCAGACAGATATAGTATCCTTCTAAACTTTCAGAAAAATCTCAGTAATTTTTGAAAAAAATTACCTTTTGCTTTTCCAAAGATCTTCATGATCCAGATAACCACAATGGTGTGATCACTCACCTAGAGCCAGACATCTAGAATGCAAAGTCAGGTGGGCCTTAGGAAGCATCACTAGTAACAAAGCTAGTGGAGGTAATGGAATTCCAGTGGAGCTATTTCAAATCCTAAAAGATGATACTGTGAAAGTGCTGCACTCAGAATGCCAGAGAACTCAGCAGTGGCCACAGGACTGTTAAGGTCAGTTTTCATTCCAATCCCGAAGAAAGGCAATTCCAAAGAATGTTCAACTACCACACAATTGCACTTATCTAACACACTAGCAAAGTAATGCTCTAAATTTTCCAAGCCAGACTTCAACAGTATGTAAACCGTGAAATTCCAGATGTTCAAGCTGGATTTAGAAAAGGCAGAGGAACCAGAGATCAAATTGCCAACATTTGTTGGATCATTGAAAAGGCAAGAGAGTTCCAGAAAAACATCTACTTCTGCTTTATTTACTATACCAAAGTCTTTGACTGTGTGGATCACAACAAACTGTGGAAAATTCTTAAAGAGATGGGAATACCAGACCACCTGACTTGCCTCCTGAGAAATCTGTATGCAGGTCAAGAAGCAACCATTAGAACTGGACATGGAACAATAGACTAGTTCCAGATTGGGAAAGGAGTACGTCAAGGCTGTATATTGTCACCCTGCTTATTTAACTTATATGCAGAGTACATCATGCGAAATCCTGGTCTGGATGAAGTACAAGCTGGAATCAAGTTTGCTTGGAGAAATATCAATAACCTAGGATATGCAGATGACACCACCCTTCTGGCAGAAAGCGAAGAAGAACTAAAGAGCCTCTTGATGATAGTAAAGAGGAAAGTGAAAAAGCTGGCTTAAAGCTCAACATTCAGAAAACTAAGATCATGGAATCCGGTCCCATCACTTCATGACAAGTAGATGGGGAAACAATGGAAACAGTGACAGACTTTATTTTTTTGGACTCCAAAATCACTGCAGATGGTGACTGGAACCATGAAAGTAAAAGACACTTGCTTTTTGGAAGAATAGCTATGACAAACCTAGACAGCATACTAAAGAGGAAAGACGTTACTTTGCCAACAAAGATTCATCTAGTCAAAGCTATAGTTTTTCCAGTAGTCACGTTTGGATGTGAGAGTTGGACTATAAAGAAAGCTGAGCACCGAAGAATTGACTTTTTTGAACTGTGATGTTGGAGAAGACTCTTGAGAGTCCCTTGGACTGCAAGGAGATCCAACCAGTCCATCCTAAAGGAGATCAGTCCTGAATACTCATTAGAAGCACTGATGCTGAAGCTGAAACTCCAATACTTTGGCCACCTGATGTGAAGAACTGACTCACTGGAAAAGACCCTGCTACTGGGAAAGATTGAAGGCAGAAGGAGAAGGGGCCGACAGAGGATGAGATGGTTGGATGGCATCACCAACTTGATGGACATGAATTTGAGCAGATTCTGGGAGTTGGTGATGGACAGGGAAGCCTGGCGTTCTGCAGTCCATGGGGTCACAAAGAGTCGGGCACTACTGAGCGACTGAACTGAACCTTTTTCCATTTTAGTATTTTTCTCATTCATTCTCAAGCTCTTTTTTCCCAGAACTTTTTCCCTCTGTTCTACATGTTTCTGAAATTATTTTTTGAATTTTCAATTTTTTGTGCATTATAGACACCACATACAACAGTGATATTCAGCCATCAATTAAAGTTTTCATTTAATATATCTTTTCTAAGTTCTATTTGGTCATTTTTATAACATTATTTATGTTGTCAGTTTTGCCTTTTATTCTTAATATTTATTTTATTATTTTTTATGTTTGAATAGTTTATAATTCATATTTTAAAATATATTTAAAACATATTAGAATTATCCTTTTTGATACAATCTCCTTTTTGGACGAGGTTTTAGTTATTTTACTTACTGCTGTATTTTCAGAGCGTAGTGGGGTACCAAAGAGAAGCCAGTCAGTAATTCTTTGTTGGATAAATTAATGATAAAATACTATCTTGATTTAGGCATCTACATCTTTTTCTTGGGTCCCCTAAACATTATGTCATTGATAACCAGATTTCAAGACCAACCAAGTATAACAAATCCCCCCATGGAATATCTGCATTCAGTGTTCTTTCCTGTTCATGGTGTGTTAGTCGCTCAGTTATGTCCAACTCTTTGTGACCCCAAGAACCGTAGCCCGCCAGGCTCCTTTATCCTTGGAATTCTTCAGGCAAGAATACTGGAGTGGGTTGCCATTCCCTTCTCCAGGGGGTCTTCCCAACCCAGAGGCTGAACCTAGGTCTCCCGCATTGGAGGCAGATGCTTTACCATCTGAGCCGCCAGGATTGTCCTTCCCGTTTATAGTCACATTGTTTTTTGGGAGTGTGGGAAAAGTGGTGAAACATACCAAGCTTATTTTTTTATTGTCATACTGGGATATTGTTCGTTGTTGTTCATTGACTCAGTCATGTCAACTCTTTGTGATGCCATAAACTGCAGGCACACCAGGCTTCCCTGTCCTTCACCACCTCACAGAGTTTGCTCAGACTCATTTGCATTGAGTCGGTGATGCCATCCAACCATATTAATATATTTTAAATAATGTTTCTAGTGCTTTAGCATACATTAAAACATTTGTTTCAATGGCAGACTCAGTTATAGTACTTCGTCTTCAATTCTCCCCGAAAAGGAAGTCTGTTTGAGTCCTTTGATCCTGGAGGAAAATACAGAAATGGTTATTCTTCTTCACTGTAATCTCTTAAATAACTCCAAAGTTTAAGGGAAAAAAGTGATTTAAATGGTAAAAATGATATGCCATTTTATTTTTTTATTTTTATTTTTTTAAATAAATTTACTTATTTTAGTTGGGGGCTAATTACTTTACAATATTGTAATAGTTTTTGCCATACATTGACATGAATCAGCCATGGGTTTACATGTGTTCCCCTTCCTGGACCCCCCACCCACCTCCCTCCCCATCCCATCCCTCTGGGTCATCCCATTGCCCCGGCCCTGAGGATTTGTTTCATGCATCGAACATGGAATGGTGTTCTGTTTCACATATGATAATATACATGTTTCAATGCTATTCTCCCAGAACGTCCCACCCTCACCTTCTCCCTCAGAGTCCATAAGATTGTTCTATGCATCTGTGTCTCTTATTCTGTCTCGCATATAGGGTTATCGTTACCATCTTTCAAATTCCATATATATGCATTAGTATACAGTATTGGTGTTTTTATTTCTGGCTTACTTCACTCTGTATAATGGGCTCCAGTTTCATCCATCTCAGCAGAACCGATTCAAATGTATTTTTTTAATGGCTGAGTAATATTCCATTGTGTATATGTACCACAGCTTCCTTATCCATTCGTCTGCTGATGGACATCTAGGTTGCTTCCATGTCCTGGCTATTGTAAACAGTGCTGTGATGAACATTGGGGTACACGCGTCTCTTTCAATTCTGGTTTCTTCGGTGTGTATGCCCAGCAGTGGGATTGCTGGGTCATATGGCAGTTCTATTCCCAGTTTTTTAAGGAATCTCCACACTGTTCTCCATAGTGGCTGTACTAGTTTGCATTCCCACCAACAGTGTAAGAGGGTTCCCTTTTCTCCACACCCTCTCCAGCATTTATTGCTTGTAGACTTTTGGATAGCAGCCATTCTGACTGGTGTGAAATGATACCTCATTGTGGTTTTGATTTGCATTTCTCTAATAATGAGGGATGTTGAGCATCTTTTCATGTGTTTGTTAGCCATCTGTATGTCTTCTTTGGAGAAATGTCTGTTTAGTTCTTTGGCCCATTTTTTGATTGGGTCATTTATTTTTCTGGAATTCAGCTGCAGAAGTTGCTTGTATATTATCTTCGACAAAGGAGGCAAGAATATACAATGGAGAAAAGACAATCTCTTTAACAAGTGGTGCTGGGAAAACTGGTCAACCACTTGTAAAAGAATGAAACTAGAACACTTCCTAACACCATACACAAAAATAAACTCAAAATGGATTAAAGATCTAAACGTAAGACCAGAAACTATAAAACTCCTAGAGGAAAACATAGGCAAAACACTCTCCGACATAAATCACAGCAGGATCCTCCATGACCCACCTCCCAGAATATTGGAAATAAAAGCAAAAATAAACAAATGGGACCTAATTAAAATTAAAAGCTTTTGAACAACAAAGGAAACTCTAAGCAAGGTGAAAAGACAGCCTTCAGAATGGGAGAAAATAATAGCAAATGAAGCAACAGACAAACAATTAATCTCAAAAATATACAAGGATATGCCATTTTAAATGGAGTAGTTCATTCCAAAGTTTACTGTTAGTAAAATATAGTTGCTTCTTATTATTTAGATTAATAACGGGCATCCTATTTGGTGTGCTTGAAATATTAAACAAGTGGGAAACTGCAAATGTTTCAAAAGAAAAAGCATCCACCATGAAAGCGTTTTTTACTCTCTTCGAGAAATAGAACAGAGACTATCTTAAGGGACAATTTGATAGATTTTATTTTTTATGGAAATAAATTTGATTGAAGGTAAGTTTCTTATAATCTCTCTTATAGCTCTCCAACTGACTGCTATTGCTCTTTATGTTTTAATGTTAACATTCTTTTACTTCTCGTACTCACAACCCTTCTTTATTTGTGACACATTTTGTATAGAGAGACATAGAAATCTGTGTTTTATTTATTGGATTTTTGTAATTTTTAAATTTTATTTTTAAGGCCAAGGGATTTATTTAGCTTTAATTGAAGTATAATTGATTTACAATGTTTTTCTAGTTTCTAGTGTACAGCAAAGTGATTCAATTTTATATCTGTATCTATATGTATTTTTTATTTTTCATATCCATTTCTGTTATAGGTTATTAAAAGATATTGAATACATGTTACTGTGCTACACAGTTGGACCTTTTTGTTTATCTACTTTATACAATATTTTGTATCTGTTAATCCCAAGTGATTAATTTATCTCCTCCCCACCCCATTTCTCCTTTGGTAATCATAAATTTGTTTCCTGTGTCTGTGAGTCTGTTTCTGTTTTATAAATAAGTTTATTTGTATCAGTTTTTTTAATTCCACATATAAGTTTGACTATGATATTTGTCTTTCTCTGACTCACTTCACTTAGTATAACCATCTCTAGGTCCATCCATTGCTGCAAATGGCATTTATTTCATTGTCGTTTACAGTTGAGTAGTATTCCATTGTGTATATATACTACATCTTTGTTTTTAATTTTAATTTTATTGGAGTATACTTTACAATGCTGTGTTAGTTTTGGGTATATAGCAAAGTGACTCAGTTATGCATATACATTTTTCTTTCTTTTTTAGATTCCTTTTTTAATTGAATATAGTTGCTTTATACTGCTGTGTCAATTTTTGCTGTATAGAAATATGAATCAGGCATGCATATACATACATGCCCACTTTTTTGGATTTCCTTTCCTCTTAGGTCACCACAGTGTACCAAGTAGAGTTCTCTGTGCTATACAGTAGGTTTTTATTAGTTATCTGTTTTATACAAAATAGTGTATACATGTCAATATCAATCTCCCAATTCATCTCACCCTCCTGGAAGTCTATGTTTTAAAATGAGATTAGTTGTCTTTTTACCCGCTTGGAACAAAGTTGACAGTTTCATTATAAAACACTATGCAACATAAAATGCACAATACCTGAGTTATTAAACATCTAGTTTTCATAAACTTATAGAATTTTTATATTTTGAAAAACTAGGAATACAGTATTACAAAACATTTCACAACAAATTTATTTGCCTAGCATAAAAAACTGATATTCATAATAGAAGTATCTAGTTTCTTGGTACTGATTATATCATTTATTTATACATATAGATTAACATTCCATGAAGTAGGATTACAGTAGATATTTCATTAGTTTAGAGATTATTGATTGAGCAACTGCTATATCCAAGGTACAGCTTTGTAAGAAATAAATAAATGAAAAAGTATGTTTCTTGGTCCTTACTGAGTAAAGTGAAAGTGAACATTTTAAGTTGTGGCTTCCTAAACACAAAAAAGGCTATAAACACTTTAAAACAACTTTAATGTATAGCAGTGAAGTTTTCTTTCTTTATTTTCAGTATATATTTGGTTATCTTTACTTTTTAGATCCTTCCCATGTATTAAAATTATATGCAAACTGATTTCTGCTATAAAAGTCTTCTGACTTTCCTTTCCTTGCCTCTTAGACAGGAAACATTTTTCATCTCTAAGTTTCTGTAACGTGTAGTCATGTCGCTTATTCCACTTTATATTTTATTTTCCTGTATACTTATTTAATTTCCCTAGTAGCTTTTGAATATCTTAAAGTCAGAATCCATTCTCAGTCTTTGTCATCATGATTTATTGATAGTGTCTTCCAACACTGAGAAAATAAAAAAAGTCCAATTAACATATCTTGTACACTTTCCTTTATATGTAGAGAATTACAATTGCTCTTTAAGTTAAATAGTAAAAGTTAGCTTATTAAAATTTTTATCACCAGAAAATTGTGGAAGTTAGTAATTCTGATATCACTCAATACCAACTCTGAGTCCAGTAATATGTATGCTTATGAAAACAAGAAAAAAGTTATTATCAATAGAGAACTATGATTCATTGTTTCTGTAGTTCTTCAGTAAGACAATTAGGATAATATCCCAGGAAAATTTTAAAAATAATTACAGTATGTCTATTTACAAGACTCCTTTTATTCCCTGAATGATTTTTAAGAGATAGGAAAAGGAGACTTGCTTAGGAAAGGAAAGCCATTTGAGACAACCCAAATTGAATCTTGTTAACAAGCCAACACCAATATCTTATTTTGATGAAGTAGCTTTTAAAAATGTTTTTTTCTGGTTAGTTAATGCCTAAATAAAAATGCTACTTTTATTGTGCTTTCAAAAGACACTGAGAATTTAATACTTATATAATAATTCAATTTGTAAGATCTGTGGATAGACTACAAATAAAATAAATTCTATATATCTTTAGGAATTTGGAGTATGATCAACATATTCACAATTGTGAATTAATTTAATGTAAATAACACTTATTTATATTCTCAAAACTTGACACTTACAAAAAGCTTATACTTAAATTAAACCCTCGCTAAACTGTATTTTATCAAATTGTCAATCTCATTCTTACAGTGTCATTATTTCATCTAAAACTTCCTCCGTCTAGCCATAAAATAAAATTTAAAACCAGAGGGTGTACTTTGTATTGGCATATTCATGTTGCCTAATATTTGTCAGGTTTAAGAAATATTATACAAACATTTTGATTCTGCTTTAAACAATTTGTCATTGCGAAAACCATTTTTTCCCTCTGATTATTGGAAGGTATTTTCCATTAGTGTAGTGAACAAGCTTTTCAAAATATTCATTAGGAGGAGGAAAAATTTACATGTTGCTGTTAATAGACCTATTCTTCAAAATGCCAAAGGAAGTTGTGCTATCTGATGAACATTTTATTAAAAAGTGGAGTGAAACAGTAATATCCTGGATTCACATTTTCTTAGTTTTCCCATATAAGATCCCAGGGGAAAGTACTTAACTATATAACCCTTATTTCTCTGAGCCTTTTACTTGGTTTTTTCCTTACTGAGTCATATTCATTTTGCTCAAAAGTGTTTTAACTCTTGAGTATCACAACATTGTATCAGATTAGGCTGAATTTAGAATTTTGGAATATACCACACATAGGAAAATTTATGGGAAAGGTTCAAGGGCTGAATGCTGAAATAAGGAACCATGCACATACCTGTGTCTCTTATATCTTCTGCATTGGCAGGCAGGTTCTTTACTGCTAGCACAATCTGGGAAGCCCTTGTAACAGGTTGATACTTAAGAAATAGTTTTTATAAATTAAATGTAGTTCAAAAAGACTAAAATATTAATTTGGTAGTTAAAGGTACATTTCAATTTAATAAAACTAAAATTTGTTGTCTAGAACACTCTGAATTGGCATGATATCCTCTCAAATTAGCCTATGTAGTTAACACATTATAGATACTAGTGAGAAAGTAGGAACTAGGTTTTTTTTTTTTTTTTGCCTTTCAATATTTTTTCTTGATCCCTTGATATAGTTCCACTTACTTACTTTCAGAGATGAATTAAAGAATTGGTAATGCCTGATTTGGAAAGAACTTCAGAACCAGAAATATAAGCTTTATGATAAATTTCATGGTGGCCTTTACCAGGGAATTCTCTCCCTGTTATTTTAGTTTATTGAAAAGCAACTGTGGTTGACCCTTGAACAACATGGTTTTGAACTGCATAGGTCCACTTTATATGGATATTTTTTTCAATAAAAAAATGTAGCAGAGTAATATGCTATCCAAAGTTGGTTGAATTCTCTGATGTGGAGGGTCAACTGTAAAGTTTTTGAGTACATAGAGGGTGGGAGTACCTAATCCTTTGTTAGAGTCAGTTGTATACATACTCCTGTTCAGAATATCATCTGCAAGCACATAGCTGCCAAATTCTCTTATCTCCCAGAACCCAGCCTATGTGGCAAGCGAATAAGATGGAGAACAATGGAAAATAGATCAGAAAGAACAGAATTTTGCACCAAAAAACCCTATTCTGATTTATTCTAATTCTACTGATAATCCTGAATTTTATACATTATTCTGTATAATGAAATATAACTACTGATTTGGATTATGTAGACAATGTTCAACTTATCTCCTTTCTCAAGTTTTTCTTCATACATTAACTATTTTAGATCTAATTAATTTTGTTGAGATGCAGTTAACATATAACATTATACTAGTTTCATGTGTAAAACAGAGTGATTCAATATTTGTATATATTGCAACATAATGACCACAATACGTCTAGCTAACATCCATCAACACAGTTACAAGTTTTTTTCTTGTGATGAGAACTTTTAAGATTTACTCTCTTGGCAACTTTCAAATATACAATACAGTATTATTAACTATAGTCACCATGCTGTTCACTAAATCCCATGACTTTTATAGCTGGAAGTTTGTATCTTTTGACAACCTTCACCCGTTTTACCCACTTCTATTCACTTCTAGGAACCACCAATCTGTTCTCCGTATATATTAACTTAATTTTCTTTTTTTTTAATTTATTCTACTTATAAGTGAGCTCATAGGATGTTTGTCATTCTCTGTCTGACTTAGCATAACACCTCAAGGTATATCCAGTTTATTGTAAATGGTAAGAATTTCTTTTTTCTTATGATTTGATTAGCATTCCATTGTATATACAGATGGTCCCTGAATAATGTTGCAACTCACTGATTTTAAATTTTATGATGGTGCAAAAGCAATACAAGTTTAGTAGAAACTATATTAATTCACATTTGAATTTTGGTCTTTTCTGAGCTAGTGATACGTATTATGATACTCTTGATACTGGGAAGCAGCAATAAGCTGCAGCTCTCAATCAGCCTTATGATGGACCACAAGGGTAAATAACTGATACATGTACAACCATTCACTACCCACACAACCATTTTATTTGTCACTTTCAGTACAATGCTCAATATGTCACATGAGATGTTTAATCTTTTATTACAAAATATACTTGTGTTAGATAATTTTCTCCAACTGAAGGCTGATGTAAGTGTTCTGAGCATGTTTAAGGTAGGCTAAGTTAAACTATAATGTTTAATAGAGTAAGGGTATTAAATGAATTTTGACTTAAAACATTTTTATATACAAAGGATTTATTGCAATGGAACTCCATTGTAAGTTGTGGAATATCTGTATTACCATGTTTTCTTCAGCCATTCTTTCATCAATGGATACTTAGGTTGCTTCCGTATCTTGGCTATTGTAAATAGTGCTGCAGTGAGCATGGTGATGCATGTATCTTTTCGAGTTAGTGTTTTTGTTTCCTTTGGGTAAATACCCGGAAGTGGAATTGCTGAATCATATTATAGTTCTATTTTTAATTTTTTGAGAAACCATATAATTTTTCATAGTAGCTGCAACCAATTTACATTCTCAGCAGCAGTGCACAAGTGTTACCTTTTTTTCACATTCTTGCCAACCCTTTGCCAAGTTTTAAATTATTTTGTTTATATTTTTTCCTATTGAGTTATGTGAGTCCCTTATGTATTTTGGATATTAACCCCTTATCAGATGTGTGTTTTGTGAATATTTTTTTCTCATCTCATAGGTAGGTTGTCTTTTCATTCTGTTGATTGTTTCTTTTGCTGTACAGAGGCTATTTAGTTTGATGTGGTTCCCTGAATATATTTTTGCTTATGTTGCTTGTGCTTTTAGTCTCATGTCAAAAAAATCATTTCCAAGACCTTTGTCATGGAGCTTATTCACTAAGAAATGCAACACTGATTTATGGTAAAAAATTTTGTAGCGAACTAGGAGCAGAAGAGAACTTTCTCAGTCTGATAGGAGCTCTATGAAAAATCCACAATAACTATCATACTTAAAAGTAGGTAGATAATGAATGCTTATACTCTGACATGGGTAATGCCACTGTGATTCATGATTTTACTAGAATCCTAGCTAGTATAATAAGGCAAGAATATTGTATAAAAGACATACAAATGAGAAAAATGGAGTAAAATTGTCTTAGATCACAAAAATTACTATAGCTAAGAAGTAATTATAAAAAGATTGAAATGTACAAGGTCAATATAAAGTGGTAGTTCTTTATTCTAGAAATTAGCAATTAGAAATTAAATTTTAAAAAAAGCATTTACAGTAACATCCAAAAAGTATAAAGGACCTAAAGCCAAACTTGTATAATGAAAGCTAAAGAATGCTGCTGAGAGAAATTTTATAGACCTAAATAAATTGAACGATATACCATGTTCATAATGCAATATTGTTCAAATACCTATTCTTCCTAAATTGATGTAAAGATTCAGCACAATTCCAGTCAAAACCACCACAACTGTCTTTGCTGAAATTGTCTAGTTGATTCTAAATTCAAATGAAAATAGAAAGGAGTTTGAATAGCTAACAAAATTTGAAGAACAAAGTTGGAAGATTTATATATCAATATGTGAATGGTGGGGCTTGCTGGGTGGCTGGGGGGTAAAGAATCTGCCTGCCGATGCAGGAGATGTGGGTTCAATCCCTGGGTTCAGAAGATCTCCAGGAGGAGGAAAATGGCAACCCACTCTACTAGTCTTGCCTGAGAAATTCCATGGACAGAGGAGGCTGGCAGGCTACAGTCCAAAGGGTTGCAAAGAGGCAGACATGGCTGAGCGATTAAGCACACACACATGTGACTGGTTAAATTATGGTGTGAGCGAGCATACAATGTAATACTAGGTAACAGAAAGGGAGTTAAGTACTCAACATATTTTTAAAAATGGATGAGTCACAAAGACAATAGTAAGTTAAGGAAGTCTGACAGAAGTGATTATTGTATCATTCCATTTATCTAAAACTTAGAAAGCAGATATCTAATCTATAGTGACAAAACCAAGTTATTAGTTTCTCAGGGTGAACATTGGCTAGGAAGTACAATGATAAAAGTCTTAATCGATGGAAGTGTAGTTTATATTGATTGTGGTAGTGTTTATGCAGGCATAAAAATTTGTCCAACCTCATCGAAATTTCTACTTAACATGGTGCATTTTATTCTATGTAAATTATGATCAAAGTTGATTTTTTAAAATAATATATCTAAACAACAGATAAAAATGCTTAGTATTAATATGTGTTGAGCACCTGTTATATAAGCTATTGCTCTTCTATAAGTTTTAGATGTATTAACTCATTTATAATTCTCAAAACATTCCGATAATATATAGGTATTATTATTATTTTATATATAGTACAAGTGCAGAGTAGTTGTCACATCACAGTTTATTTTTAGCTGCCAAATTAAAAGTTGGAACCTTCAATGTCATAAAAAACACTTCATTTTATGAGGATAGTAGAAATGTCAGTGAAATATAAAGCAGTTCTTTCACTAATTTCTTCTAATTTTGAGCGAATCACTAACATTTTCCTATCTGTAATCACTAAGGTCCCATGCACTTATAAAATTCTCCCATTTCATGGCTCTAACTCTTGGAATATTTATAAGTATTTAATAATACAGTGCTATAAGTGAATTCTTGTAGCAAGTACAAGTGTTATGGTGTCCAGGGGGGGAAACACTACTCATAAAAGATATTAAAAATAGATAAAATAACTAGGTATTTCTCAGTCTTTGCTGTCTGTTAATGTCTGTGAAGATGCTTTGTTTAGGAGAAAAATTTAAAAACAAAGAGAAGATTAAAAAAAAGAAACTTATTAAACACCTTTGTTTTTTAAGTTGCTTTGGTTCTAGGTATTATAAATCAATATAAGCAAGCTTATGCAAGAAAGGATATTGCATGGAACGGTCCAGGATTATGCCACATAATCTAAGGAAACACTGATTATTAGAATTTATGAAAGGTGAAGTCTAGACCAGGTTTTCAATCTCAACTCAGGATCCTTTAGGGCTCAGCTATTAATCTCGAATTCTAGTCTGTAAATCACCCAGTTCAATTATTGAGTGCTGATTTGATTGACCCATCTTGAATTATATGTCCCTCTATATTCTGTTATTTCTGACTAGAAGACCATGTTCCTTTTATAAAGGAAGAAAAGTCCTGCTATTTACAGGATACCTCCATAGTTGGAGTGAACAGTTCTCAGAGAAAACTGCTGCATTTTGCACCCCTGTATGATCTATGTTAGCATTACAGATGGGAAACCATCAACATTCTTTTCCTTTTCACCTCCATATGATAAAACATATTACAAACAAAGAAAAATACTTTACCCACTCCATTGAAACCCCTCTTATCAAGAAATGGAACGTTGTTGAATCTGGGCTGGCCTTGTGACTTATTTTGGCCAAAGACATTGGAAGTGATACTATGTCAGTTCTGAGGCCTCAAGAGGGTCGGCACTTCTGTTCTTTTTCTGAACTCTCTGTCCATGCCATGTGAAAAACCCAAGATACCCTGCTGGGTGCTAAAGACACATTATCCTGACAAGCCTGTTGTTCAGCCTATAGCCAATAATTGCAGTGAGATTGAGGCTTTCCTAGAGCACCAGTTCCCAGCCAACATGCTAGCTGTCTCCAGATACAAAACAAGGCCAGCCAAGATCAGCTGAGTCTTTCCCAGTTCAGTAGAACCCTCACACTGGCCCATAGATTTACAAGCAATAATTAATGCTTGTTGTTTTAAATCACTGAGTTTTGGGGAGTGTCTTTTGAGACAATAGTTAAAGGGCATAACCTATTCAACAAATATTTCCCCCAAATTTTTATACATTTAGTTCCTGAAGTCTAGCAATAATGATTTTTCCATTTGGTGCTAGAATGACTTCTTAATTATAACAGTGCAAAGTATCTACATTTCCTCAGGATTATTTTATAGTATTCTGTTTGAAGATAAGCAGTGGAAATGTTTACTAGTATTTTGTAAAATTTTATGACTATTGCAAATCTTTTCACAAAAGTTTCCTTTTGAAATTGATTATGAGGTTCAGCTTATCACATAGTAAGTATCACACATCATCAAGTAAGCTTGTCATATTTGAATATTTTAAGTTGTTTGAGCCTTTGTCTTTATTAGTTAATATATGTTGTTAACTTATATAAACTAAATTATTTACTCTAATTATACTTTTGATTCTTTTTAAATTGCTCATACCATGTTAGTTGAAAGGAGTAGAATTTAGAACACAATTGTGTAGTTGTTCCTGTAGCTATTAATAGATAGGCAGATTCGAAAAACAGAAAGACAGAAAGGAGAGAAAATAGATAGTTACATGTACACTGCTTAGCACAATGCTTGGTATATAGTTTGCCCTCAATAAATATTAATTGGATATTGTTTTATAGAAGTTTGTTATTAATAATTATCATATGCACTATGGGGAAATATTAATCTTAAAAAGTAAAACAGTTACTGGGCAATTATACTATTCAACATAATATTTTAAAAATGTCATGTGGTATCCCTTACTATGATTCATTTTGTTTGCCTGAGCAATCAGCATTGTTCATAAAAGAGGACTCAACCTCAGATACTTTTACCAGCTGCAAAAAGTATATTTTAGTTAAAATATATTTGCTCCAGGATACTTTTCAGTTTAGGATTTGGAAAGGTAGTGGCAAAATTATAGTTGTCAGAATGGTGATTTTCAATAAGTACTGTAATTAGCATACTTTACTCCCAGAAATTGTGCTTTTTAGCAATGGGCCATGACTCACTTGTATTTGCATATAACCAGTGCATGTTAGAATGTCCACTTATCCTCAGAATCAAAAGAAAGAAAATTTGGTATAAATAGCTCTAGTAATTAAAAGACCTTATCAAACTGTATCTCTTACGTGAAATGTTAGTTCTGCGCTCGGCTGAGAACACAGTCCTCTGTGAATGTGTATGTGATGTGCTGTTTCAAATCTAGCCTGTGCCAGGTTGTGAAAACTGCTGGAGAGCTGCTTCCCTCCCCCGAGAAAAACAGCCCATGAATTCTCTTGATGCATTTGGTAAATGTTTGCCAGTCTTCTTCAAGCTCCTATCCACACTCATACCTGCCTTCGAAACAGCACCACACTACATCACACGCTAGTAGACATCCAGAGAAAGCCCTGCCTCGCCCTTCTACTGACTGCCCAGGCCCTGCCCCCACGTCATTTGTGCCTCAGTGCTTTGCGCATCCTCTCAGCAACTTGGACTCCGAGGCTTATTACTGTGCGTGAGCTTTCATACCTGCCTTCGGTTTCCTCTGATTTAGAGGGCTTTCTGCATTCCTGTGCCTTTTTGGATCATGTCTCTCTTGACTGGTTTTGGATCAGCACCTTCTTTTAATGCTGACACATTAGATTTGTTGCACCCAGAGAGTGTTTCCATCTCTAGGTCCAGGAACCAAACTGCTCTCTGAGAGTCCGGCCTCCAGTCTTCTCATGACAAGACACAGAATCACTTCCAAATGATTAGTGGGGATTTCTGTTTTCAGGAATTTATTGTCAGCTTTTCTAAACAAGTGACTCATGCGTTTATCAGTCCCACAAATGTACTTATTTTTCTAATATTTGATAAAAAGTCAAGGGAACGTTTTTATTTTCTTCATATGTGTGGTTGAAATTTTCAGGTCATTGATGATTATTTTCTATGCTTAAATATGCAAATTATTGACTTAATTCTCAAATCCCCTAAAGTGTGAACTCCCGTTGTTTATCTTTTATTTATCTTTTATCTCTCTGATTTTAAAAATCAGGTTTTAATCAGTTAAAACCTGATTGGATGAGATGCTGTAAGCACAGTTAGCCTTGATTTAATATGATTTCAGAATTTCTAGCATATGTGAAACACTAATATTCAACTCAGACTTTCAATAGATATGCCTTATTAAAAATGAAAATATTTTTCCTTACCAATTTATTGTATACAAATTATCTAATAGGTAATGACATTTAGTATAACTAGACAAGATAATTCCTTATCAGTGTCTTTCAATGGAGAAAATCAGTGTCTTGTTGCATCCTTCTGAAGCTGGTTCTTAGTGAATAATTTTTATTGATATTTTAAATATAATGACTCTGAGTGAATCTGGGCATGAAAAGTGTGTGCTACTGCATTAATTTTCAGCTTAATTCAAAATATCACATTTGATAATAGTGTACAGTATTGCCAATTAGTGTAATATTTAAAGTAGCTCACTGGATAAATGTATCCCCATAGACATTTATCTTGAGGACCTCTGCTTATTCTAAGAAAAGTTGCTTCTGACTAATGCAGAAGAATGTTTCAAGACACTCGTTTCACCTTCTCTATTTTTTATGCTGTGATTCTAGGTTCTCTGTATTCTACATCCCTGCTTTCCAACTAATTTGTTGTTTTTCAGTCACTAAGTTGTGTCTGACTCTGCAACCCCATGAACTGCAGCACGCCTGACTTCCCTGTCCTTCACTATCTCCTGGAGTTTGCTCAGACTCATGTGCGTTGAGTTGATTATGCTATCCAACCATCTCTTCCTCTGTCGTCCCCTTCTCCCGCTCTCAATCTTTCCCAGCATCAGGATCTTTTCCAGTGAGTCAGTTCTTTGCATCAGGTGGCCACAGTATTGGAGCTTCCAACTAATAATGGGGTTTTGATCCTCAGTTGCTTCTTGCCCAGAATGTCTATCATGGCAAAGCTGATTTTTCTCTCCTTTTGATATCTAACTGATAGATGTGCTGAATATCATTTACCTTCTTGAATATGGCTAAACAAGTGTGTCCCTGGGTTTAAGTTAAGGGCCCTTTAATATGAGATTATGATGCTTGAAGAAAGAAAGTGGTTTTTCAAAGGCTACTATTTAGCTCTTGAATCTCTTCTGGGCTCCCAGGTTTTTCTGTTTTCCATTTTTTTTTTCATAATACTCAACCTATAATGATTCCTTTTCCTAATTAGCAAGGAAATAGCAAAAAGTCAAATTCCTGAAACCTAGAAGATGAAACAGCAAAATTTTAATTCCCTAGGAGAATTCCCTTTAACAGATATTTTTTTCTGTTCACAATTTATATGTATTAAATGACATTGACATCGAGACTACTAATGGGACCAAGGTATATGGCAAGCTACGTTTTTTCTCTCAAAGCCTTTAAGATGTTCGGTGTGATTAATTTTTTACTGAATGGAAACTTAGAAAATTCTATGTGAATTCTATAGATTTCTCTCTCGAATCCTCTTCTGTTGGTTCTTTCCTCAAGTAGATCTATCACATGTATGTGTTGATGAGTACTTAGCTGGAGACTTTAGGTTAACCCTCTGAAGCTCTCCAATACTCTCTTTAAAGTCCTCTCCTCCTGTGTAATGTGATTTTTGGTTGGTTTTGGCTCTCCAGGCTTCCATATTTATCCCTACTTCTCAGGGAGATCTAGCAGTCTCTGTAAACCTTGGTCTAGGTTCACTGTCTCTGTATTGTGGTCTATAAATTATCTATGGGTAGTAAAATGGGCAACTGGTGTTTTATGTCTCCTGGGATCACTGACAGATGTGCTTGCTCCCTGAATTTTGAAAGCCATTGTTTCAATTATTATAACTTTGGCCCTCATCACTCCTCGTATGGAGTAGAAGAAGTCCTTATGTTTATACTTGGATTTTATGACGGGGTCTTGATAGAAAACCAACGAGAATTCTAATCCATTACAGGTATTTCCAGCACCATTGTATCTTCAAGATCATTTGGCCCAAGATACAGGGGAGCATGGGGCTTCCCTGAAGCTTGGTTGGTAAAGAATCTGCCTGGAATGCAGGAAACCCCAATTAAATTCCTGGGTTGGAAAGATCAGCTGGAGAAGGAATAGGCTACCCACTCCAATATTCTTGGGCTACCCTTGTGGCTCAGCTGATAAAGAATCTGCCTGCAATGTGGGAGGTCTGGGTTCAAAAGATCCCCTGGAGAGGGGAAAGGCTACCCACTCCAGTATTCTGGTCTGGAGAAGTCCACGGGGTTGCAAAGAGTTGGACACAATTGAGCCACTTTCACTTTCACTTTCATAGGGTAGCTTGCCCAACAGCCTACACTTATTGTAAAACGTATTGTTATTCCCTGTCCATTCAAAATGGACATTTTTGTGGGTCATCCTATGTGGGTACTCAGTTGCTCTGTGGTGTCTGACACTTTGTGGCCCCATGGACCATAGCCCACCAGGCTCCTCTGTCCTTGGAATTTCCAGGCAAGAACACTGGAGTGGGGTGCCATTTCCTTCTCCAGGGAATCTTCCCCACCCAGGGATCGAACCTACATCTCTTGTGTCTCCTGCATTGGCAGGCAGATTCTTTACCACTGCACCACCTGAGAAGCCTGGGTCATCCTATAAATGAGACAAAAAAACTCCTCCCATATGCAGTATTCTTACTTCAAAAACTCATTCAAGCTCATCAGTGCTTTGCCACTTTCGTAGTAGTGGGAGGCATGCATTCAATGATTTTCTTTCTTTATTAGGGCTATTCTGACATTCTGCAGTCAAGTAGATCTATAAATACATTGTTTGTATGTCAATATGTCAGGCCCATGAGTCTTCAGAGTGTTTAATCTCAGACCCTGTACAATGGGAACACCAGCATATAAGTCACTTGACATTTGCACTTGCCGCATACAATTAGCATTATATCATCAATATAATATTACAACCAGATGTTAGAAGGAACATCCGGTCAGTGAAGGTCCCTATAGACTTATATGATAGAGAACTTGAAAGTTAAGAAAGCTTCATGAACCAAAAAGTTAATTTTTACTATTGTCTTTACTGAAAAACTGATTTTGATCCTTTCCATTGGTGGGTATAGAAAAAAGCATTTCCTCAATAAATAGCTGTATATCAAAAAGTATCTTGTTCCCTTTTTTATATGTATTTTAAGATATTTATTTATTTAGCTGCATCTGATCTTAGTTGCAAAAAGTGAGGTCTTCATTGAGTCATGAGAGATCTTTGGTTGTGGTGCACAGACTCACACGGACTTAGTTGCTCCTTGGCATGTGAGAGCTTAGTTCCTGACCAGGGATTGACCCACGTCCCTGCATTGCAAGGTGAGTTCTTAACCACCGGACCACCAGGGAAGTCCTTTCCTTTTTAGTACACAGTTACCATAATTGACTGCCCATCATGATAACCACAGTTGTCTTGCCTTGGATAGTCTAGTATTACTACATGCTTTCAGATGTTCCAGAATTTCCCCATACCCATTAATATCAGTGAGTCCAATTTCAAGGCAGCAATCATGTTTTTGTATTTGTTTGTCCTTTGGATCTGGACATAACTTGATTTTTCTAAACAAGCTTTTTATCTTTGAGTAATTTTTGATTTAAATAAATCTTGCAAAGAGATTTTCTTGATAGCCTTCATTCAGTTTATGGCATTGTTAGATTAGTGTGGTACATTTTTCAAAAAATCTGGTTTTGGTACATTAATGTTAGATTTCAGGATTTATTTGGATTTCCTTAGTCTTCCCATTGATGTCCTCTTTCTGGTGCAGGATCCTACCTATGTGACCACATTGTAGTTGTCATGTATGCTATGTATCTATTGTTCTGTGACGCTTCTCAGTCTTCCCTTGTTTTTCATGACCTTGGTAGTTTTGAGGAGTACTGCCTAGGGCTCCCTTAGAAGTGTCCCCCAGTCTGGGGTTATCTGATGTTTGACCAATGATGAGACTGGGAGGTGAGACTCTCTTTTTATCACATCACATCAGAGGAACATGGTATCCACATGAGATAATGGTGATGTTAGCCTTCATCACCTGGTTAAGGTACTCTTAGCTAGGTTTCTCTACTCTAGCTAGTTTTCTCTTTCTTTTACCTAATTTTTGGAAGCAAGTCTCGAAGTCCAGCTCACCCATAGTGCAGGGAGAGTTAAACTACTTCCTGGATAGAGGAGTATCTTTATGTATTATTTGTAATTCTATAAGAATGATTTGTCTTTTCTCCCCCATTTATTTAGCTATCTAATCATCAGTCGGAGAAGGCAGTGGCAACCCACTCCAGTACTTTTGCCTGGAAAATCCCATGGACGGAGGAGCCTGGTAGGCTGCAGTCCATGGGGTCGCGAAGAGTTGGACACGACTGAGCGACTTCACTTTCACTTTTCACTTTCATGCATTGGAGAAGAAAATGGCAGTCCACTCCAGTGTTCTTGCCTGGAGAATCCCAGGGACGGCAGACCCTGGTGGGCTGCTGTCTATGGGGTCACACAGAGTCGGACACGACTGAAGTGACTTAGCAGCAGCTAATCATCAGTATATTTACTTTATACTTTGAGTTAAAATTTAACGCCACACTTAACTTTATTTTAAAACAATGTCGCATGTATAATAATATATACATGTTGAGTCCATGGGATTTTCCAGCTGGTGCAGTGGTAGATTATTGCTTGCCAATGCAGGAAACGCATACTGTACAGGTACGATCCTTGGGTCAGGAAGATCCCCTGGAGGAGGAAATAGCAACCCACTCCAATATTCTTGCCTGGAAAATTCCATGGACAGAGGAGCCTGGTGAGCTGCAGTCCATGGACTCGCAAAGAGTGGGCCATGACTGAGCACACACATGTGTCCATACTGCTCGTCTCTGACATGTCCATGGTCTAGTCTCACTGGGTTCTTTGAAATTAAACAGCTCTTCAGTTTCCATGTTACCTGTGCACATCAGAGTCTTTGAGATGGCTGGAAGTGTAGTTCTGTGCCTGAGTTTCTGTCTCTGTAGACTTGCCATTTCAGACATTGCCTTGGAATTTTTAAAAACCTAAGTTGAAATTGTTATTTCTTGGTGAAACCTGGAGAACATCATCCCTTTTCTGGAGTTGGGAAGTCTCCCTTTCTCTCCTTGTGCTT
Source organism: Giraffa tippelskirchi (assembly GCF_054371585.1). Lineage (NCBI taxonomy): Eukaryota > Metazoa > Chordata > Mammalia > Artiodactyla > Giraffidae > Giraffa > Giraffa tippelskirchi. Next base: position 109,316,336 of record NC_137280.1, on the reverse strand, counting down.
CTGCTTCTTCGAAAAAAAGCTATCAATCAGTATTAATTAGCTTTCCCCACAAAAGCATTTCAGTGTCAATTGTTGCCTAATCATGTCATTCTTTTAATTCTATGGACTTCAAGTTTTACTTTCTGGACTCCACCTTGCAGCTACTACTGGATCACTGTGTGCTAAGTCCCTTCAGTTGTGTCTGACCCTTTGTGACCCTATGGACTATAGCCCTCCAGGCTCCTCTGTCTATAGGATTCTCCAGGCAAGAATAGTGGAGTGGGTTGCCATGCCTTTCTCCAGGGGATCTTCCCAACCAGGGACTGAACCGGTGTCTCTTACCTCTCCTGCTTGTATCACCAGAAAGAAACTATTTTGTTTAACTGTTTCTGAATGTTCCAAACACAGGAATGAGGGCCCTGAACTCTTGAATAAAAAAGTAAAGATAGTTTGATACATTTCTAAGCAGCCAGAGATAGAGGTAGGTGCCTGCATGAGGGCATTGTTTCATTTTTCTGGTTTCTGATGTATTATTTGGAAATAATTACCCATATAATTTATGAAAGTGAAAAGAAATACCATTGTTTAATGGTGATAGCTCTCAATTAGAGGATACACTCACTTAGATACATAGAAAAGTTCAAAACTTCCAACTTTTAGATTCTCCTGAACAGGCTTTAATCTCTTTGATTTATGATTTTCTATCTCTGCAAACAAAAATTTCTCTGACTCTGGCTGCATTTTGCTGAATTTGAGCTGAAAATATTGTTTAGGTGTTCTATTTAAGTGTCATTCCTTTCAATTCATTCCTTAGCATAGTTTTTCTTCCCAAAGAGTGGAACTTTGAGTGAATAGCACTTCAGATTACTTGGTTTGAGCCCATTCAATTTTCTATTTGCCATTCCAGGAATCTCTTCACTTTGGTGGCATTATTGAGATCTATGGAAACTAGTAAAAATTATAGTCCTGAAATGAACCTTTCAATTTCTTTCTCTCTCTCTCTTTTTGAGAATTATGTTTTACTCAGTGGGAATTTTTAGATTCTGCCAAGAGGCAGTATCTCAAGTGACCCTGAGAGAATTGCTCCCAGGAGGCAAGGAGGAAGCCAGGTTCTCTCTTAACTTCAACTTCCACCATTAGTCTCTTGTGTTTTGTGTGTGTATTTAGGAAACACCTATGAAACAATAAGCTGCTTTTATAGGCATTCACCCCCAGCTTTTGTTTTGAGGCTTTTATCCCTTTTTAACTTCAGTGTGCTTAAAATGCACATACTGATGTAATGTATTAAGTAAAGAGACATGACATAATGTAATAATTTAATAGCTTGAGTTTGATAGCTCTGACATACTACTCTTGTAGGAAAGTCACTATCTCTTGGACCTCTTTTGTTTATATTACCGTACCATATTGGTTATTTTAGGAATCAAATTCATATATTTTGGAAAATATATTTTAAAATAAATCATAAATTATGATACTAAGTGTATTTCGATCAGGTTTACTAAGTCGCAACATAAAATGAAACAAGGGTACAGATTTCATGAGCCCAGATTTCATGAACATTTACATATTCTTAAGTCTTGTATATAACTTATTATTATTGTTGTTATTTATAAGAATCATTACTGTCTATGTGAACTTTAACAAATGTCTCTTTCTGTAAAATGAACTAATGTCTACTCCCAGTTGTATTGGGAAATTTAAATGTAAAATTGCTGAGGAGGACCAATGGCATGTTGTAATATTTCAGTATGTGGTATCTTTTCATTCCTCTCCCTATTCGCCCTCAACAACTCAAGTAGGGTCCTCAATGCTGATATCTACTGTCTTAACCCCTCAACTTATATATAACACTTGTAATGAATGACATCGGTTATCCAAGGATTTTGCTGATAGACTGAAAGGCAACAGCCCATTAAAATAAATCCCAAAAGGGACAAAATAGAAAAGAAAGGGAGACTCTCATCAATAGATCACACTGACTCTGTGATTGGAAGTCCACTTCTTTTAATTCTCATTCTAATTAAAGTCCACCTTAATTTAATTCTCATAGCCTCTTCCTTTCTCTTCTGCTGCTACTACTATTCACTCTTAGGCTCATGAAGTCTCCCACTGGAACTTTCTGCTAAGACTTTTCTAAAGTGTTCTTGGTGCCAGTCTTTCATTCTATCCTCATTCATGAAGATTTAATCTTCTCAGGGCAGTTCTTTCATATGCAGTTCCCTCACCCCTGGACATTTATTGATCCTTTATCCCCCAAAGAAAAAAGTCTAAATAGTTCAGCCTAACATTTGAGAATGTCACAGAATATTGTAGTATCTTCTCCCTTCAATTTGCCTCTCCAGATCCATTCTCCACCCTTCTTCAACTCCTCTGTAGCCCTGGTGGATGATCTGCATGAACTACATCAGTAGGAACCCTAGTGAGAAATGGAAAAGAAGAATGAAGCCAGGGAATTTATTCCTCCAGATTCCTCCTTTCTACTGAAAAGTCATCCATCTCATCTGGCATCCCTCTCTACAAGGTACTGTCCTTTTCAGGTTTGGTAATTATTGCTCTCCACTCCATCTTTCAGGCTAAGGGATGGAAATGATTTTACTGGTGTTGGGATCCTCTCTTATTTTTATGGTTTCCCTACATCTTTGCACACACGTTTATAAATATTCTCTGCTTCAAACTCAACTTGAATAACCTAGTTTGAATACACCATGTGTCTCCTGATCGTTGTACTTCTAAATTTATCTCATGTCATACACTGCATCCTTTAAAGACAGATGATATATTTATTATTGCCATGGTGATTCACAGCACCCACTTTGGAATGATAAAGTATTGGGTTTGAATCCCAACTTTACTACTTAGTCCAATGAGTTTGATCAAATTACTCAACCTCTCTCAACCCTGATATCCTCATCTATAAAGTCGGGATAATAATAGTGGCCACTTCAAAGAGTTATTGTGAGAACTAAAGAAGTATGTACAAGTTCTATCACAGAGTAGATGCTAAAGAAATATAGTTTTGACCATAAATATTTTTTGAGCACATACTCCTCATACATTTATGCTACTATACCTCTTTTTCCATTTACCCTACTATTTTCTACTTCAATTTATTCATTCTAGACTCAGTTATGGAGAAGGCAATGGCATCCCACTCCAGTACTCTTACCTGGAAAATCCCATGGATGGAGGGGCCTGGTAGGCTGCAGTCCATGGGGTCGTGAAGAGTCAGACACGACTGAGCGACTTCACTTTCACTTTTCACTCTCATGCATTGGAGAAGGAAATGGCAGCCCACTCCAGTGTTCTTGCCTGGAGACGCCTAGGGACCGGGGAGCCTGGTGGGCTGGCGTCTCTGGGGTCGCACAGAGTCGGACATGACTGAAGCGACTTAGCAGCAGTAGCAGCAGACTCAGTTAAAATCCTAGTTCTTCTATTATCTCTTATGTTTTTCAATTCTTATAAAACCTGCTTTCTGGAACTTATCTTTGCATTTTCATCTGTATGTTTCCTTGCCCCAATTATAGTGCCAGCAATCTGGTAATAGGGGAAAATGCCTTTCATTTCCTTGTTTTGCTCCTAACTAGCTCAGTGTTGAGGATATAGTAGAAACTAAACAAATATTTCTTAGTTATTTAATTTTAATCACTTAATTTCAGTTAATGTCACCAAATTTTATAAGGCAAATGATTTCATTTCCATTAGGTAGACAAATTGCATAGTGCAAGTCTCCAGAATAGATTTTTTATTATTACAGTGCTCATTTCAAAGTAGATACTTACTAAATATGATAATTTTAGGTAATTATTATACAGACAAATTTTCCCTAATACTCTCTAAGCACTTCATTAACTACTGTGTAGACATAGTGTATACATGTAATAAGATATTTTATATTAACCATCAAAGGTTAATGATCTAAGCAGGTTACAAAGCACAGGAAGGAAATAATATTAATGCCGATATTTTCTTAATATTTTATCATCTTAATAGTTTCTTAATATTGTATCATCTTTTAAGCATACCTGCTTTTATTAATATATCACCACAATAGTATAGAATAAGTAAGTAATTCACTTCCTCTGATAATAATATAGAAACTTTGTTCTCTGCTGTATTTTAAATTATGCCCATTGTGGAGTAATTATGGCCTGCTGAATAACAGTTAAACTAATGAAGAGTCCAGTCATAAGAATCAGCTTTAGTTTCTGCTAAGCCAGGTGATTTACCGCTCCTCTTGGTGTATTGCCTTTAATTTTGTCCTAGGAAAAGAATTAAATAGAGATATAATAGCCTGTAGGTGGCACTTGAGTCCACTGATGGCTATTACTTGCTCGGTCTTGAATCTTTATATTGCAGTTTCAAGGATAGCAGCATAGCTATAAATAGTGTTGGCTTCTCAGCGTGGTGATGAGGTCCAGTGGTATTGTGGAGTTTGGGCTACTGTGAAAAATCCTTATTAAGCCTGACCAGGTTCCTGTTAGAATGTGGCAACTCCCCAAACTGCTGTCCTGTTAGTAGAAATGAAGTAAAGCACAAAGGGAGCAATGAGGATTGAATGTGATGTGTGTATTTCCGAAAGTGAGCTTGGTGCTTAGTGTATCATGGGAGTTAAAAGTTAGTTGGTTGTAAACAGTGAGCTGTTTGATTGGAAAGAGTTGAGGATAGTTTCTTCTGAGACCATCTTAGAGCACAGCAAGATGAGTCTTACTTGTTTTTTAATGTAACACATTAAGAAAATGTTTAAAATTAGGGTATTAATTGTCTAGGTCACGCAAGGTAATATTTTTAATCAAAAATAAATGCAAACATGTGAGTTGAACTGTGAATTGAGTAACTATTTATGTGTGTAATAACTCAATGAATATAGTTTCATTTAGTTCTTTTTCTTGCCGTGAGTCATCTTTTCATACATAGTGTATATATGAAGGAGTGAGAGATGGCTTGGACCTTCAGGCTACAAATTCTCAGTCAGTCTTCTACCTCCTTTTCAGTTCACATTGGATGTAAAAAGAGGGCTTTGGGAAATGTTATTCATTTGTATTTCTTCTTTCACCTTTATTCACACAGTCTTTTTTTTTTTTTCCTAGCTTTTTATTTTGTATTGAGGTATAGCTGATTAACACACAATGTTGTGATAGTTTCAGGTGAACAGAGAAGGGACTCAGCCATACATATACATGTTTCCATTCTCCCCAAACCCCTCTCCCATTCAGGCTGCCACATAACACTAAGCAGAGTTCCATGTGCTATACAATAGGTCCTTGCTGGTTATCCATTTTAAATATAGCAGGGATTCACACATTGTTTACATGGTCAGAATCTCTGTAGGTGGAGGGGAGTGGGTGCATGGAGAGCCCTCCTCCCTTCCACTTTCCTAGTCCTCCAGTGGAGACATTACTATGGGGCTTTGATTTCAAACGCCAAGAAGATTTGCCTGGTCCTGATGAATTGGGAAGATGCACATGTGAATCAAGAGTGTTCCTTCCTGCTTTGATACAAGATCTCTTTGGCACATTTCCTTTAGATTTACCTTGGTTCTAGCATTCCTAGTATTCAGAAGGTCAGCAGAACATAAGCCAAAAAAAATAGAGTTATCTTTTCAGTGTTTTCCCTGAGGTCTAAAGTAGAATTCATTCATAGTCCCTTCTTGGATAGTTCACTTCCAAGTAGGAGAGGGACCTACCCGTTACCCCATACTACCCCCCCCAAAAAAAAAACATGCAGAGCATTTCAGAGATGCTGAGTGGCTCAGTTGTGTCCTACTCCTTGTGACCACATGGACTGTAGCCTGCCAGGCTCCTCTGTCCTTGGAATTTTCCAGGCAAGAGTCCTGGGATGAGTGGCCATTCCTTCTTCCAGAGGATGGAACCCACATCTCTTGTGTCTTCTGCATTGGCAGACAGATTTTTTATTACTAGCGCCACCTGGGAAGTCCATTTCAAAGAGAAATATGCACAAAAAGAGTCTACAAAACAGACTTCAAAGGTGAGCTAAATATGAATAGTACTGATGAGAAAGAAAATTTACTGAGGGAGGAAAATAGAAAAGATTAAGTATTTAGAAAATACAATTGCTTAGAGGTGTTACTAAAAGAAAGGTAAAACTATGTGGTAAAACTATGTTTATATTTCTGTTTTATGATCATTTAGTTGAAATAGAATGTGCTAAGTCACTGAACTCTGGAAAGCACATAGCCTATCCACCAGGATTTGGGGGGAAAAGAAAGATAGGAGAAGTCTTCAGGCAGTGTTGACATTATTGCTACCACATGAGCGCTGGTAATAACTTGATACTACTTTTTAAATAAATTTAAGTGAGCTAATTTAAAATGTTTGAACCTTTTGATTGTCAATGGTTTGTTTCAGTGAAATACTCAGAAGAACTAGTTCTACCAAAGTTCTTCCTTTGAGACATCCTTGTCACCAATCTATAACCCTAAATTGACCAAGCTTTTGCTTCTTTCTAGAGGATGTTTGATTCCTTTTCTTTTCTGATAGTGGGCATTATGTCTACAAATGGAGTGACTTTCTAGCAAATCCTTACATTCAAGTTGGTAAGAGGCCATGACCTTAAAATACAGGAGGGTGTTTATTTATTTCTATGTTAATTTAAGCGTCAAATGCAATGTTAATGTTTTAATCAACAGAAATCTCTGGTCACTTTGATCCACAGTGATACAGCATGTATCATACATCATCTGTGTCACTGTACTGCAGTATAATGTGTAATTATGCTGTGAAATGCAGTATACCTCCAATTTTGTCTTTTACTGTTGTTGATGGCTACTACATGAATTATGTCATTAATAGCTGATGAGACTGTAAACAATTTGAAAGAAAATATGGGTTTTCAATTTGTGACAATGTAGTGGAGTAGAAATACTCAACAAGCATTTTACTTCAAAATAAATTGAGACATTGAAAAATACTAGTTATATTTTAAGTATGCCATCAAACTAACTCTGAAAAAATAATCAGAGGCTAAAAACGGAATGTAACCTGGACTTCAGAAAGTTAACCAAGCACAAAATAGCTGGTTATCCTAGGGCAACTATTAATTAATAATGACGCTGAGGACACACTTAAAATACTTGGAAAGGTTGAGAAAAAGAATGTAAAAACTAGCCTTCATTCATGAGAAATCTAAAAGGAAATCTTGCCCAAACTAGGGACCCCAAAAAGCTATATCCTCAGTGAAAGGAAAATCCTGCCTACCAATGGAGACAGGAATGAAAATCTGTATCCTAAGTCCTTTCCCCAATGGGTTTAAGATCAAAATTCACACTGTCTGTGAACAAACACCTTTACCTAAAGCTTTATTTTGGAAGATACTTCATTAGGAGTTCTCCTGAACACCTAGCAGAAACAAGAACAGCTTCTGTCTTAAGGAACACACTTCAATCCCAGCTCGAAAAATTCCCCTCAATAAAATTCTGCTGCTGCTGCTGTTGCTAAGTCGCTTCAGTCGTGTCCGACTCTGTGAGACCCCATAGATGGCAGCCCACCAGGCTCCTCCATCCCTGGGATTCTCCAGGCAAGAATACTGGAGTGGGTTGCCATTTCCCTCTCCAATGCACGAAAGTGAAAAGTGAAAGTGAAGTTGCTCAGTCGTGTCCTGACTCTTCACGACCCCATGGACTGCAGCCTACCAGGCTCCTCCGTCCATGGGATTTTCCAGGCAAGAGTACTGGAGTGAGATGCCATTGCCTTCTCCACAATAAAATTCTAGCTCAAAAAAAAAAAAAAAATCACAAATCTTAACTAGCTCAAAAAAAAAAAAATCACAAATCTTAACACCCCTTAAAGCCAAAGACTAAAGGCTAGCAGAAACAAACGATAAGAATGAGACTTTCAAATAATTCAGTTATTGGAATTTATAGCCACAGAAGAAAAAACAGCCTTTGAAGAATAAATGTATGAAAAATATTAATGAAGATATTATAAAACTCATTAAGCGGGTTAAAAATAATAAAACTAAAATTTTGAAATGAGATGTAGTAATCAAATAAAATTTTCAGTGGAGAGTTTAAAACTGTGACATATCTCATTCCATGCACAAATCAAGATGGATCATAAACATAAAAGTTAGAATCATTAAGCTTCCAGAAGAAAACAGTAGAAATGTGGATATCTTCATGTCTTTTGAGGTGCTCAAAAATACTTTGACAGGCTGAAAAAAGACACTAACTCAGAAAGAAGATAGATCAAACTGGACTTACTGGAAATTGAATATTTGCTAATTAAAACACATCATTCAGAAATAAAAATTCAAGTCAGTGACTGTGAGAAATATCCGACAAAGTACTAGGTTCAGAAAAAAAAAAAAAAAACTTTAAATGCCAAGATAAATATCCTAGTTTTTAAAATGGAAAAAAGATAGACATTTTACAAAAACTTATAATTTATAAGAGCCCTAAAGCAGAAAACCATCACTTAAAGAGATGGGAATACCGGACCATCTTACCTATCTCCTGGGAAACCTGTATGCTAGTCAAGAAGCAACAGTTAGAACCCTGAATGGAATAACTGATTGGTTCAGGACTGAGAAAGCAGTACTACAGCCCTGTCTACTGTAACCCTGTTTATTTAATGTATACACAGAGCACATCATGAGAAATGCTGGGTTGGATGAGTTACAAGCTGGAATCAGATAGACGAGGGAAACATCAACGAGCTCAGTTGTGTGGATGATACCACTCTAATTGCAGAAAGCAAAGAGGAACTAAGGAACCTGTTGATGAAGGTGAAGGAAGATAGTGAGGGAGCCAGCATAAAATCAAATATTAAAAAAATTAAGTTCATGGCATCTGGCCCCATTGCTTCATGACAAATAGACAGGAAAAAGGTGGAAGTAGTGACAGATTTCTTCTTCTTGGGCTCTAAAATCACTGCAAATGGTGACCACAACCATGAAATCAGAAGACAATTGCCTCTCAGCAGGAAAGCAATGACAAACCTGCACAGTGTTGTTGAAAAGCAGAGTCATTACTCTGCTGACAGAGGTCTGTATAGTCAAGGCTATGGTCTTCCCAGTGGTCATGTACAGTTGTGCAAGCTGGACCATAAAGAAGTCTGAGTGCCAAAGAATTGATGCCTTCCAACTGTAGTTCTGGAGAAGACTCCTGAGAGACCCCTGGACAGCAGGGAGATCAAACTAGCCAGTCTTAAGGGAAATCAACCTTGAATTCTCATTGAAAGGACTGATGATGAAGCTGAAGCTCCAGTATTTCCCTCACCTGATGCAGCTGACTCATTGGAAAAGTCCCTGATGCTAGGAAAGTTCAGGAGTAGAAGGAGAAGAGGACGTCAGAGGATGAGATTGCTGGTTGGCATCACCAATGCAGTGGACATGAACTTGGGCAAACTTCAGGAGATGCTGAGGGACAAGGAACCCTGGCGTGCTGTGGTCCATGGTGTTGTGAAGAGTCAGACATGACAGGGTGACTGAACAACAACAACAAACCAGAAACAAGCTGAGTATATATCAACAGACAAATGGGTAAACAAGTGGTGATATATTGACACTGTAGAATACTACTCAGTAGTAAAAAGGAACAACCTATTGATAACATGCAACAAAATGGACAGAAGAGAATATATACTATAATATTACATTTATATGAAGTTCAGAAGCACGGCGGCTGTGATGGACCACGCAGAAGTGCGGCAGAGAGGAGCTTCTCCACGCCCAAGGTCAGGCATGGCAGCCGAGAGCGCCAGGCTGCGACGGCACAGGAGCTGCCGAGAGGAGCTACCCCACGTCCAAGGAGTGGCAGCTGCACGGGCGCAGAAGGGCCGAGAGGAGCTACTCCATGTTCAAGTTCAGGAGGGGCGACCATGAGGAGATACCCCTCGTCCAAGGTAAGGAGCAGAAGAGATATCCCACGTCCAAGGTAAGAGAAACCCAAGTAAGACGGTAGGTGTTGCGAGAGGGCAACAGAGGGCAGACACACTGAAACCATAATCACAGAAAACTAGTTCCAATCTGATCACAAGGACCACAACCTTGTCTAACTCAGTGAAGCTAAGACATGCCAAGTGGGGCCACCCAAGACAGAGGGGTCATGGTGGAGAGGTCTGACAGAATGTGGTCCACTGGAGAAGGGAATGGCAAACCACTTCAGTATTCTTGCCTTGAGAACCCCATGAACAGTATGAAAAGGCAAAATGATAGGATACTGAAAGAGGAACTCCCTAGGTCAGTAGGTGCCGAATATGCTACAGGAGATCAGTGGAGAAATAACTCCAGAAAGAATAAAGGGATGGAGCCAAAGGAAAAACAATATCAAGCTGTATATGTGACTGGTGATAGAAGCAAGGTCTGATGCTGTAAAGAGCAATATTGCATAGGAACCTGGAATGTTAGGGCCATGAATCAAGGCAAATTGGAAGTGGTCAAACAGGAGATGGCAAGAGTGAACGTTGACATTATAGGAATCAGCGAACTAAGATGGACTGGAATGGGTGAATTTAACTCAGATGACCATTATATCTACTACTGTGGGCAGGAATCCCTTAGAAGAAATGGAATAGCCATCATGGTCAACAAAAGAGTCTGAAATGCAGTACTTGGATGCAATCTCAAAAATGACAGAATGATCTCTGTTCATTTCCAAGGCAAACCATTCAATATCATGGTAATCCAAGCCTATGCCCCAACCAGTAACACTGAAGAAGCTGAAGTTGAACAGTTCTATGAAGACCTACAAGACCTTTTAGAACTAACACCCAAAAAATATATCCTTTTCATTATAGGGGACTGGAATGCAAAAGTAGGAAGTGAAGAAACACCTGGAGTAACAGGCAAATTTGGCCTTGGAGTACAGAATGAACCAGGGCAAAGGCTAATAGAGTTTTGCCAAGAGAATGCACTGGTCATAGCAAACACCCTCTTCCAACAACACAAGACTCTACACATGGACATCACCAGATGGTCGACACTGAAATCAGATTGATTATATTCTTTCCAGCCAAAGATGGAGAAACTGTATACAGTCAGCAAAAACAAGACTGGGAGCAGACTGTGGCTCAGATCATGATCTCCTTATTGCCAAATTCAGACTTAAATTGAAGAAAGTAGGGAAAACCACTAGACAATTCAGGTATGACATAAATCAAATCCCTTATGATTATACAGTGGAAGTGAGAAATAGATTTAAGGGGCCAGATCTGATAGACAGGGTGCCTGATGAACTATGGACGGAGGTTCGTGACATTGTACAGGAGACAGGGATCAAGACCATCCCCAGGAAAAAGAAATGCAAAAAAGCAAAATGGCTGTCTGAGGAGGCCTTACAAATAGCTGTGAAAAGAAGAGAAGCGAAGAACAAAGGAGAAAAGGAAAGATATTCTCATTTGAATGCAGAGTTCCAAAGAATAGCAAGGAGAGAAAAGAAAGCCTTCCTCAGCAATCAGTGCAAAGAATAGAGGAAAACAATAGAATGGGAAAGACTAGAGCTCTCTTCAAGAAAATTAGAGATACCAAGGGAACATTTCATGCAAAGACGGGCTTGATAAAGGACAGAAATGGTATGGACCTAACAGAAGCAGAAGATATTAAGAAGAGGTGGCAAGATTACCCAGAAGAACTATTCAAAAAAGATCTTCACGACCCAGATAATCACGATGGTGTGATCACTCACCTAGAGCCAGACATCCTGGAATGTGAAGTCAAGTGGGCCTTAGGAAGCATCACTATGAACAAAGCTAGTGGAGGTGATGGAGTTGAGCTATTTCAAATCCAGAAAGATGATGCTGTGAAAGTGCTGTACTCAGTATGCCAGCAAATTTGGAAAACTCATCAGCGCCACAGGACTGGAAAAGTTCAGTTTTCGTTCCAATCCCAAAGAAAGGCAATGCCAAAGAATGCTCAAACTACTGCACCATTGCACTCATCTCACACGCTAGTAAAGTAATGCTCAAAATTCTCCAAGCCAGGCTTCAGCAATACGTGAACTGTGAACTTCCACATGTTCAATCTGGTTTTAGAAAAGGCAGAGGAACCAGAGATCAAATTGCCAACATCTGCTGGACCATCAAAAAAGCAAGCGAGTTCCATAAAAGCATCTATTTCTGCTTTATTGACTATGCCATAAGCCTTTGACTGTGTGGATCACAATAAATTGTGGAAAATTCTTCAAGAGATGGGAATACCAGACCACCTGACCTGCCTCTTGAGAGACCTGTATTCAGGTCAGGAAGCAACAGTTAGAACTGCACATGAAACAACAGACTGGTTCTAAATAAGAAAAGGAGTATGTCGAAGCTGTATATTGTCACCCTGCTTATTTAACTTGTATGCAGAGTACATCATGAGAAACACTGGGCTGGAAGAAGCACACGGTGGAATCAAGATTGCCAGGAGAAATATCAATAACCTCAGATATGCCAATGACACCACCCTTATGGCAGAAAATGAAGAGGAACTAAAAAGCCTCTTGATGAAAGTACGAGAAGAGAGTGAAAAAATTGGCTTAAAGCTCAACATTCAGAAAACTAAGATCATGACATCTGGTCCCATCACTTCATGGCAAATAGATGGGGAAACAGTGAAAGCAGTGTCAGACTTTATTTTTGGGGGCTCCAAAATCACTGCTGATGGTGATTACAGCTTGAAATTAAAAGACGCTTACTCCTTGAAAGAAAAGTTATGACCAACTTAGATAGCATATTAAAAAGCAGAGACATTACTTTGCCAATAAAGGTCTGTCTAGTCAAGGCTATGGTTTTCCAGTAGTCATGTATGGATGTGAGGGTTGGACTGTGAAGAAAGTTGAGCACCGAAGAATTGATGCTTTTGGACTGTGGTGTTGGAGAAGACTCTTGAGAGTCCCTTGGACTGCAAGGAGATCCAACCAGTCCATTCTAAAGGAGATCAGTCCTTGGTGTTCATTGGAAGGACTTATGTTGGAGCTGAAACTCCAATACTTTGGCCACCTCATGCGAAGAGTTGACTCATTGGAAAAGACCCTGATGTTGGGAAGGATTGGGGGCAGGAGGAGAAATGGACGACAGAGGATGAATTGGTTGGATGGCATCACCGACTAGATGGACATGATTTTGGGTAAACTCCGGGAGTTGCTGATGGACAGGGAGGCCTGGGTTGAAAAAGTTGGACACGACTGAGCAACTGAACTGAACTGATGAAGTTCAAGAACAGGCAAAACTTGCCTGTATGAAAGATATCAGAAATACTGTGCCTCTGAAAGCGAGACTGAGGAAAGGGAGCATACCGGAATACTCTAGTGTAATGAACATATTGTAGACATCAGTATGAATCTAACCATATAGACATACACAACTATGAAAACATCAGAATAAAGATTTAATTTTTGTGAATTTTATTCTCAGACATTATATATCAAAAGATTTAAATGTTAAAGCAATATTTCAAGATCAGTTTATTACATTACATGCTTATATTAAAGAGTAAAGATTGGAAATTAACTTTAAAAATGTATAAAATAAGCATTTAAAGAAAAGTAGAACAAGGGTGTGTGGAGAAAAGGCAACCCTCTTAAACTGTTGGTGGGAATGTAATAGGTGTAGCCACTAGGGTGAACAATTTGGAGGTTACTTTGAAAACTAAAAATAAAGTTACCTTATGATCCAAGAATCCCACTCCTGGGCATATATCCAGAAAAGAAGAAAACTGTAATTCAAAAAGATACGTGCACGCTAGTGTTCATACAGCATTATTTATAATAACCAAGACATGGAAGGAACCTAAATATCCTTGAGAGATGAATGGATAAAGAAGAGTTGATGTATATATGTATGTAGGTATATATATTTATAACAATTCATTCCAATCCTATACAGACTTTTTCTGAGAATAATAAAAGAGGCAACGCTCTCCAGCTCTTTTTTTTTTTTAAGATTAATATGACCTTGATACACACCAGAAAAGATTTACAGGAGGAATGAAAGTTATACGCTAATTTCCATGATGAACAGTGATGTAAAAATCCTGGATAACTTATTAGCAAACTGTATCCAGCGTTGTGTAAACAAGGCAATTCATGATGATCAGTTTGGGTTTAGCCCAGAAGTAAGATTGGTTTAATATTAGAAAGTCTATTTCTATTCCATAAGTAGATTTAAGGAGAAAACAATTTCCCAGTAAATGAAGAAAGTATACAGTGATATTCATAATACACTGTACTAAGCTCCTAGGATGTTACGTATAGAGGAAACTTCCAAGAGAATTTGATAAAAGAAAATATTAAAGAAAAGATTCTATGTAATAAATATTAAACTATTTTCCTTTAAAATTAAGATCAAGGCAATGGCTCTTACTGTCATCTTCACTCAATATTGTACTGGAAGTCTTAAATAATGAAGAAAATCAAGAGAAAATATATTTTAAGTTTTAGGGAAAAAGAAGCAAATAGCATTTAAAAGTGTTTTGATTGTCTACATGAAAAAAATTAACAATGAAATGAACATTGTATGCCCTCCAGAGTAGTGGTTGCCTGGGAATGGGGTAGTAGGGAAGAGGGAATTTATTATAAAAGGTCATGAGGAGACTTTTGTGGCTGATAGGTATGTTCATTATCATGATTTTGATGGTGGTTCCATCCATGGGTGTATTCATATATCAAAACTTGTAAAGTTGTTTAAGTGTGTGAATTTTATTTTGCATCAATTATACCTCAATATGAAGAAGGGAATGGCCGCCCACTCCAGCATTCTTGCCTGGAGAATCCCATGGACAGAGGAGCTTAGTGGGCTACAGTCCATGGGGTCGCAAAGAGTCAGACACGACTGAGTGACTAATACAATGCAATACCTCAATAAAATGGTTTTTCTGGGAAAAAAAAAGCCCTCCTTTTTGTGGTCCTTGTCATAAACAAGTAGATTAAAGCAATTTCATTTAAATTATGAACAAGTCTTATGAACCCAATATACAAAAAGAGACAGGTATCATATGCCTTAGACATTTTACTTCTAGATATATATCCTTGAAAAATTACTGCCAATGTCAACAAGAAGCAAGTTCAAATTATCATTGCTTATAGAAAAAAAAAAACAAAATAACCTAAATGTTGTCAGTACCATTATGGATAAATATATTGTTATAATCATATGATAGAATAATATACAACAGTTAAAATGAGTTAATTATAGCTATAAGTATCACATGAATGAATCTCTTAATCCTAGTATTAAACTGAAAAGTGTAAAAGAATACATATAGAATTATTGCAATATGTAAAGTAAAGAAACTACTGTTTTTAGAGATACATAATTGTGTAGTAAAACTATAAATATTAGTAACGGAAAGATAAACCCATAATTCAGGTTGCTATTTACGTTAAAAATGGCAAGAAATAAAAGTGTTAGGTTTGGGAATGGCTATACACGAGGCTTCAAAGATATTTGTAATGTTTTATTTATAAGCTTAGTGGAGGGTATACAATGTCCATTTTATTGGGTTACTTTTAGAATATATACTAATAAGCCTTTTTTTGTTGTATTTAATAGAACATTATTATAATAAAAAAACAGGAATAATATATTTTTTTCTCTGGAGCTGATAGAATTGGAGAATCATTGAATAGAAATTTCCAAGCAGAGTTGAATGAGGCATTCCTAAAAATTCTTCATTGTTACTTGAGATAATTTTCTTGTGGTCATTAAAAGCTTCATAAGGGCTAAGAAATATTTTTAATTTTTAAAAAGTGGTGAAAACTGTATATAGATTTGAATGTTTTATATCCGATTGCTCTGTTTTTTAGCTTTGGTTCCAAGTGGACATTCAGAATGGCTACAGTCCTGACAAAATACATGAGTTGTTCATTGGTTTATGCACTCTGCCATATGAAATATCGCAGTAGAGCTATAACCTTCTGTGCTTAAACTAAGCCAAGATGATTACTCAGGGCTCTCTAGTCAGCAATGAACACCTGTTTTCCAATCGTCCTGTTCAAATGTCTCCCCACTTAGTGATCACCCTAGGGCAATCAGTTCTCACGGGGAGAGCTGTGTCTTTTCAAACCCTGAAAGTGTGACTGGCCAGATTGGGAGTGAGTGAGTGAAAGTCGCTCAGTCGTGTCTGACTCTTTGCAACCCCACGGACTACACAGTCCATGAAATTCTCCAGGCCAGAATACTGGAGTGGACAGCCTTTCCTTTCTCCAGGGGATCTTCCCAACCCAGATATCGAAGCCAGGTCTCCCTCACTGCAGGCAGAGTCTTGACTAGCTGAGCCACAAGGGAAGCCCAAGAATACTGAAGTGGGTAGCCTGTCCCTTCTCCAGCAGATCTTCCCGACCCAGGAATAGAACCGGGGTCTCCTGCATTGCAGAGAATTCTTTACCAACTGAGTTATCAGGGAAGCCCAAGCCAGATTGAGGGGTCTTCATAATATCCTCAACAGGAGACTGCCTAAGGAAAGTAGATAGCTTGAAAGAATGATCTCAGCACCAGGTTATCCAGGGATGTTGTGCTGTTCCAGGGCTAGTGAATGAAAGAGCATTTCTAGAAAGACATTTTCCAAGTCTTAGAATGAACTTCTAAAAATACAATCAACCTCATTTGTCTGGCTAAAGAGAAACCACTGTATGTTAGTAGAAGAAAAAAAAAAGTTTGTACTTTCTCTGTGTTAGAGTTCATTTTTTTTAAAATTATCACTTTGGCTGTTTGCAAATTGTTTTTCTGATTCAATTGCTTCTTTGGTTCTTTGCAGTGGTGATTGCTATAATAGAAAACTCCCCTCCAAAGAGCCTGTACCAGCTTCATTTGGAATCAATGCCAAGCAAAATTAAAATTGAATTTATTTAGTAAGATTTAAATTGAATTGTTGTCTGTGAGGAAACTCATGTATTTCTGCTCAGTATGTCTTACATATTGGATATATATTTTTTTTAATTTTAGCTTTCCATCATTCTAATGTTATCTATAAAATATGACAGTTTATATACAATTATTTTTCTGTGCTCTGTAAATTTAAAATACATAGCAAAGAATATGAAATAAAATTAGAAAAAAGAAATCAAGAAACAATATTGGCATTTCCCTCCTTAACTTTTACAGCAGACTCTCCTCACCCCTCCCCAGGCAACAAAAGATTAAAAAGCTTTTCAAATAATCTCAAGATGTCCCAAATCCTTGTGAGGAAATGTATAATCACGGATTACCACTTCCTTTCTGATTTGTTATGTGATTGTGGATAAGCCATCTGAGCTGTCCTCTGTTCTCCTATGCTGTCCTTTAGAATTTATTGACATGGATTCGTGACAGTTGAAAAAGAGAATGAATAATTTTATAGTTCTCCTTGGCACTCTTGATTTAAAAGGAAATCTTCTTAAACCTCTGTTAAGCTGTAAAGTGTTTGTCTCCCCTGTGGCTTCTATCATTAACTGATTCTATCTGTAGTTTTAATCACCATGGTACCAAGTTGCTGATATACTCACAAAAATAATCAGAATGTCATTCTTTGGACATGCAAATATCATTACGCATTTTTTGCATTCTTCAAAAAATGAAAGAGATGGTATCTTAAATGTTGATTTGAGAATTCTATTAAAGTGTCTACATGAGCATAGTTTAAAATAATTTTGGACTTCAGATATGTTTACTGTCTCTATTAATAATAGAAAGTGTGCAGTATTACTTAGCCACATTTTTAGAAAAAAAGTTTTATTTATTTACTTGCAATCACTCAGAAAAATGTTGATTGAGCCCTGGCTCTCTACTGCTCACAGCTAGATTCTGAGGAACAAATAAATGTAAAGTACTTCTTTCTTCAAAAAACTCATAGACTCAGGAAGGAGGTCAAGCAGTGACAGTAAATTAATAATATAATAAATGTGCTAAATCAGAGAGTTTTGTTTAAAGTTCCATGAGAGCACAAATGGGGAACAATGAAGTCTTCCTAGAGGAAAGGGAAATGGGGAGAGTTGTGAAAATATGATTTTGAAGTGGTTCTTAGACACCAGGAGGTTGTTGAGAAGTGAAGGAGCAATCACAAAAGAATTGTTTTAGATCTTTTCTTTCTTTCAGTTGGAAATGGTAACCAACATGATGATTGGCATAAGGATAGAAGTTCCCTGTGTCTCTGCCTAACTTCATTTATATGTAGTGTCACTGGAGTTCCTATTTCTAATTCTGCTAGAGGCAGAAATTTCACTCTTAATTAGATTTTTCTCTTTAGCCTGGTGATTTGAACCTTGTAAGAACTCATAAACTATGTTTTTAAAATTTATCATTATGTGGTACATCTACAAGTTAGACTATACATTGCACTTAGTATACTAAAGAAAAGAAATAATTTGTAACAAGGAAATCAGGTATCCTAAAATATAAAGTCAGTTGGAAAACATTTATTATAATAACTGAAAAAGTAGGATGTAATGTTTTATATTTAGTATATCAACTATGTAAAATATATATATAGAAAAGAGAAGAGAAGAATGACAAAATAATAGTGGTTGCCTCTGGGAGGTAGCATTGTTTTTTATTGCATACTTATCTGAACTTTATAATTTTCCTACTAACAGCATTAATTTCTTTAAGACTAATAAAAACTATATTTAAAACAACATAGACTTCTCAATTCACCAACATCATCTAATTATTGCTCTCTTGAAAGTGAAAGTTCTTTTATGTCTCTGTTGGATGGTAGTGTTTCAGGTCTAGAGCAGCCTTGTTTTTGATCATTTTGCTTTCTCATTTGCAAAAGCAGGGCTACTTTGAGTGATGCCTTGGTTAGTTTTGTGTGTTCTTCCTCTATCCCTACACTTGAAGCTTACATTGTGATTAAAAAGTTTCACTTTTTCCAGAGTTGGTTGCCCTATGTGACTCTAGTGCTTAGGCTCTGAGTTGACCTGAAAATGAAACAAAGTGTTGCTCAGTAGTGTTTAACTCTTTGCGACCCCATGGACTAGCCTGTCAGGTTCCTTTGTTCATGGGATTCTCCAGGCAAGAATGCTGGAGTGGGTAGCCTTTCCCTTCTCCAGGGGATCTTCCTAACCCAGGGATTGAACCCAGGTCTCCTGCATTGCAGGCAGATTCTTTACTGTCTGAGCCACCAGGGAAGCCCTGAAGTTGACCTAAAGTAGCCCTGAGTTAACCTGAAGCTTGGCTCAAAAGAGGCACTCACATACTAGAAGCTGTTGCACAATCAGCCTGTTGGTGACATGGTTATCCATCAAGCCTACAGCCATAATGCAGGGCACTAGTTCTGCTCCCTCTTGCAGTTACACCTTTTGTTCTGATTGCTTCTCAGTTGCAATTTAGTGATCTCTTTCTACTTTTTGCCCACGTGCAGCTCAGAGGATTGGATTGCCATTCATCACCAGTCACTTCAGCGAGGCTGAGCTGGTTTGAGGGAAAGATCTTACTTTCTCAATTTGATATTTGAAGACTTCTCTGTGAAAGTGGCTGGTTAATGTCTCACCAAACTAGAGGTAATTAGGAAGTCATACCTATCAGAGCACAGTACTTTGGAGAGCATCTTGATACCTCTTGCCACATTAGAGCCATGGTATGTCTATCAGTCACTCTACAGGGACACCAGCCTCCTAGTTTCAGTTCTTTCTCTCTTGATGATACAAAACCATCAGGCCAATGTGCAGCTGTAGTAGCCAACTGCAGTAGTGTTTTTCCTTGCATGTTGTGAAAGAAATTATTTGGCTGCCTATAGGTCTTCTCTCATGTGGACTTGCACAGGCTGACTGCTCTAGTCCTTGGCAGTGGGAGTTTGGGGTGGGATATGGAGAAGAAAATGAATGATATCCACAAGTTACAAGCCGTGTAATAGCCATGATTATCTTGCTTCATAATGTTAGGCAATGTGTACTGCCGAGGAAGGCATTAAGAGAATTATTTCCTCAATTGTTCAAGGCATCCTCAGCTCATGTCTGACCTTACAATGTGCACTGTGGGATTTTAGGTGAACTAGGAGCCTGAGTGAGGGCCCCTAACCCCGCAGGACTCTTGCAGAGAGACAAGACTGTAATTTGAGTCATTTGTGGTGTGCTTGCACTCTCTGTTTCTGTCTCTCTATTTCTCTCTCTGTGCTCAGCCGCTGAGTCATGTCCAACTCTTTGCAACCCCATGGACTGTAGACCGCCAGGCTCCTCTGTCCATGGGATTTCCCAAGTGAGAACACTAGAGTGGGTTGACATTTCCTTCTCCTGGGGATCTTCTGGACCCAGGGATGGAACCTGCATCTCTTGTATCTCCTGGGTATCCTGCATTGTCAGGCGGATTCTGTACCACTGTGCCACCTGGGAAGCCCCCTCTCCCTATATATACATATAAAAACAGAGCTTATATATTAAATATATAAGTATATAATCCATAATATACATGTATATGTATCTATAGTTATACATTTAATAAAAAAGCTCTCTTTTTAACACCAAACAGCACACCAAAAAAGAGTTGTGCAATGACGCTACATTTATGTTTTATGAGTAGCTGCCTGGATTAAACTCCCTTATACACACTTGAAGTTATTGTAGCTTTCATAAGTTGAGAAATCTGAAAAATTTAAGAGTGAAAACATTATTTTCACATTTTTTCAGTTTTGGAAAACTAATGATATGAGTTGACTATGGGATAGAGTTTTTCATGTATGGAACATATGTCAAAACAAGTGCTGGAGGATGAGAGTGGAATACTTCTTTTTCAGGAGACCTATATAGTGTAACCGATGAATGATATATGTGCTGTTAAACATTTTTTATCCTAATGGAGTGAGGAATTTCCAGAACTGCAGCCTCACCATTTCCCGCAATCATGGTAGTTTCTGTCTATATTTTTCCTCCTTAACTTCAGAGTATTTTCTTGGTTTCTAGGGGGAGGTTTGCAATTGTGAATATGTTTCATAACCATTTCTCAAACTTTAACTTGACCACTTATCTTGTTTTTAGTGGTAAGTTTTTCCAACCCACTGAATTTATTAATTTCTTCATTGGCCCACATTTGGAAAACAGGGAAGTAGATGAATTCTGTGTTAGTTCAAAAATATGTATATTTTTTATTTTATATATCATGACACCATCAGATTACAGAAATAATTTTAAAGCTGGTCTGCAATAAAAGGAACAAACGTAAAATATGAGCCTTTGGTCATGAGCACTGTTACGTTGACTGAATCTCCCCACTTTCCTGTTGTCTCTATGTCAGCAATCTTTAAGGTCTTTATAGATTTCAGGAGCTGCCACTAGGATGGGTTACTACACCACATCGACTAGCCTCTGGAAGTTAACTGTAGCGCCCAACCCCATCTCACCGAAGCAGTCCACAGTCTCCTGGGCCGCTATCTCTGGAGGCTCCTAGCGGAGGTAAATAACAGTGTTGGTTGTCCTCTGTCATCAGCAGGACAGTAAGGACAGATCCCATTTGCCTGTTATCCCTACTTATCCCAGTTACTACCTGGGGGTAAAGCTCAAGCCTCTTACCACCTGGGATCTTCTCCTTGTACTGCTCTGCACAGCCTTGATCCAACTCCCACTTTGTGGCCAAACTTCCACCGTGCCTCCAGTACTCCTTCCTGCTTGCCGGCAGATTCTCATCATCCTCAAGTTGCCTGTCACAAAGCAGACCTTTGGCTTCCTTGCCTAAAACTGAAACCTTTCTTCAGAGGGTGCTGGTTTTCTTGCAGTAAATGGAGGCAGTTTTCCCTTTTACATCCCCTTATCTCGTATCTCAAGACTTTACAATAGTTTCATTATCCACACAACCACTCATTGTCACTTCTAGGTTGTTACCTGTCACTCTGCTTTCAAGCCCTATCACCTGGTCATACTGAACATTTTTTCCTTTAAACCATCCCAAGCTATTTCCTGTCTTGTAGCCTCATATTACAGTTCCTTCTAGCTGGCAGATTCTTGCTGTTTTTCCTCCTGATCCTTTATTCTTCAGCCTGTTTTACCACCTTACATAATCCTTCCTTGAGCCTCTCTTTATAAGATAGCTTTTCTATCTCCCTATTCTCTTGTCAGCCCCGTATGTTTCTTTCTTTTGAATTAATGTTTTATATCAGTTACTTTCTTCTTCTTCTGTTTTTGTTTTTTTTTTTTTTTTAGTGTGTGTCTTCATCTACAGAAAGTGAGCTTCATGGGGGCAGATATCACATTCATTTTTCTTCTTTTTAACAATGTGCCTCTGATGCCTAGCATGGTACTGGTCCCTCAGAGGCACCCATTATTTGAAGAGTGAAGAAATAGGCAACATGACTATTAGAATAATAATAAATTGTATATTCAAAAATCATAGAAATTGTGGACATGAAATTAAAATACAAATCTTATTTCCTTCTCCAAGCATATTCAATAGAAGACAAAAATCATGTTTTAGGAATAATTTAATGAAAGGATGGTTGGAATTTAGAGACTCTGGTGAATTTAAAATGGTGTGAGATGAGGTGATGTTGGAAAATAGCCTGTTCTCTGAGAAGGAGTAGCTGGAGACAGTTGTGTGTAGTTTGAACAAGCAGATGCAATATATATTGATTATAATTGGCAAATAATGGAAAGCAAAGATTTTTATAACTATTTTTGACTATTGTAAACCCATAACTTATGGGAAGAAGCATGCAGAGAGGCTGGGGCTTCTGTGGTGGGTCACTAGTAAAGAATCTGCCTACAATGCAGGAGACTTGAGTTCAGTCCCTGGGCGGGGGGGGATCCCCTGGAGAAGGAAATGGCAACTCACTCCAGTATCTCACCTGGAGAATTCCATGGACAGAGGAGCCTGGCAGGCTGCATTCCATAGAGTTGCAATGAGTTGTATGTGACTGAACAGCTGAGCACAACACATGGAGAGAGGCATGACTTAAAGAAGATCGAAACACATTGGTTGACTGTCCTTCTCAAATATGAATTGTCTTCTCTGGTCTTTGGATTGGAACCACATGGCTGTCAAGTCTAGAATGAAATCTTTGGAGAACACTCTAAATTTATATATTTGGTGTTTCTGAATGTTTCAGTTTAGCTATCAAGAATCTGGGAGTCAGATTTGTCATTTTTAGTACACAGGTGGCAGTATCTGACTTACCATGGGTAGCCATTTATCTCTGCAGAAAGAGAAGCTGAAGGAGCTATAGGCATGGTCAAACTATGGGCATTATATAGTATTTGAATTCCTTTTGGCAGGTTTTTGAAATATTTTCAGGTTATTTTCCATCCTTTTCTACCCTGCCCAATGATAGGGCTAAAACTACTGAATGCACGTTAGGTCTCTCATCAGCTTTTGTTAGAATCAAGAGACGTCACTGTTTGCATGGGTATGTGTCTATGTGTGTGTGTGTGTGTGTTTGTAATTATGCACTGTTCCTAAAGCACAGCATATCAGAAAAAAACAAATGAGAATTTTGTTGAAGAAGATGATGTCAGAACATAAATTAGGATTCTGCCTGTGTTAACAGCTTCATCTTCCAGAGTGCCTTAAAGTCATACATGTATTATCACATTTTATCTTTACTGTATAATTACGATATTATCATTATCTTCATTTTAAAAATGATAAATCCTGAAGTTCAGAGAGGTCAAGTAAAATTTTCAAAGTGAGTGGTATAGCTGGCACTTAGCTTTTAGGTCTGCCAATTTCATCTCCAGTGTTTTATTTTCTATCTGAATTGGAGGACTGGACAGGATAAATTGTTTCACAAACCTCATCCTCAGAAGAGATACTGAAAGAATGTGAGACAAATGATAGCTTGAAAGGATTGGCATCTTGTCTATCCTGAGGTACAGTGAGGGACCAGATAGATGATTTGATACCTTTCTGGTGCAGATTTCATAGCTACACTTATCTGGAAGTGTTTGCTATGAGCATCAGCTATTTCGAATTTGATACACTGAGAAAATAGTATTATTTAAGCCCATTAGTGCTTAGGGAGAAAGCTCTTTTGGCTAATGATCAGGAATTTCTTAGTCTGCTAAATAGACTCCTAATAGGAATGTGAAAGTGCTAAATGTTGTCGATTATGCAGGCCACCCATATGGTGTCAGTGCCCCTGGAGTGGTTCATTTTCTGGCTGAAGGTTCCATTATTTTCTAAAAACAAGGTAAAAAATGAGAGAGCTGACCGTGGTTAATTAAAGCTGATCTGTAGTTCTGGTGCAGAACAAGTCACTATACCATTCAATCATCAGTTCCACATTCACGTCTTGGGTTTGGCTCATTTCATATTTTAACAAGTACAATGTCCCTGTGTTATATAATTAAGATTTGGCTGGCCTTTGTCCCTGAATCCTGGAATGGAGACTCTAAATCCTTAGAATTTCCTCAGAATATAAGTGTCTTTGTTATTCATGATTCCCCTTGAATCATTCCTGAATTTATGCTAATAAGGTGACTCATGGCGGCCCTCTCAATAGCTTCAGGAAGGAGGCTGGTCATAGGCAGTCATGTAATTAGAGGGTTGCGACCTTGTGCCAGCCAGCCTGACCTCTGGGGAGAGGAATAAGATTAGAGACTTACTTTAATCATGTAACCAAGGACATAATGAGACCCCAGTAAAAGCTCTGGACGTGAGGTTCAGTGGAGCTTCCTGCTTTGTGAACTCATCAGTATTCCTGGAGGGTGATATCCTGATTCCGTGGTTTGGGAGGCATGGTATCTCTGTGTTGGGGACACTTTCATATCCTGTCCCAAGTAGCTCTTCATTTGACTGCTCCTGAGCTGTTTACATCATAATAAATTATAAGTATAGTGCTTTCCTGAGCTCTGTGTATGCTAGCAAATTATCAAATGTGAGAAGACTCATGGGAATTCCCAGATTTATGGTCAGTTTGTCAGTGGTGCAAATGACCTAGGGATCATTTGAACTTGTGGCTGGCAACTTAAGTAGGGTCAGTCTTCTGAGGACTGAGCCCTTAACTTGTGGGGTCTACATTCACTCCAGAGGGTTATGTCACAAGTGATTTTCAGTATACTAGTTGATATTAGAGCAGTTGGGGTTGAAACAGAGGACCCCAAAAGGGATGATGTATTATTTAGTTACCCACTGACCCATCATTTATAAATTGAGAGTTACAACACACTTAGCAGGTAAAGCTGTTTTCTAAATCTTGGACTTTTTATTTCTCTGATCTCAGTTATTTGCTGGCATAGGTTTTGTCTATGGGGCCAACTCTGCCTGTGTATAGATGGGACAGTTTTATCTGAACTAATTGATTTGATGAAAAGCATCTGTCTCTGTCTCTCTCTTTCTTTGAAGTTATTGTGAAATGTGAGATGTGTGTGTTAAAATTCCTAAAACTAGAGATAGTGATGTGTTCTGGGTATAATGAGTGCTCCATACTAATCTCTTAATCTGTCTTGAATGGTTCAGTTTGATGTTTGATACAGGAATATATGCTTCCAATGTCACTGAATAAAAATTCTCAACAAAGTGTGATTTAGAGTTTAATGTAAATTTTTCATATTATATATAAAAATAGATAATTCCAAACATTGTAAATTTTTTTACAAAAGTATTATAATGCCATTAGCTTTTCTGTTTTTTTTTTTCTCTCTTATTGAAATTGTCATCTGAGTGAACAAGTTTAATCCAAAATGAAAAATTATTCAGGAAATTTCTACCCACCCTGCAGTCTCCCGACACCTCATGTGATTCTGGCAGCATGACATGGCCAGCTGCAATCCACTCTCTACCCCTGACTTGGCTAGATTGAGGAGCAGATCTGCCTTTCATGTTTCCCATTTACAAAATGAAATGGTCAGATTAGTGGATCGTTAGTTTCTCTTCCAGCTCAAATATCCTGCTCTTCTTACTGAACATGTTTACTCATAAGACATTAGAGTGAATTGCATTGATCTACCTGGCAGAAATGGCTACTGCCTTTGCCCCAACAGTCGGTCGAATATGCATCCCTTTTTATTCACGTCTCTGTGTGCATCTCCACTGACATCCAGTGCTCATTTGCAGAAGTGCCAGGGAAGGAAACTTGGCTGCTTCAGAATAGATACCATCTAGAGAGTTGAATGGGGCTTCCCAGGTGGTGCTAGTGGTAAAGAATCTGCCTGTCAATAAGAGACATAAGAGACACAGGTTCAATCCCTGGGTCGGGAAGACCCCCTGGAGGAGGACATGGCAACCCATTCCAGTATGCTTGCCTGGAGAATCCCATAGACAGAGGAGTCTGGCAGGCTGTAGTCCATAGGGTTGCGCACAACTGAAGCGACTTAGCACATGCACAGAGTTAAATGAGTTCAGCTTTGTACTGAAATTTAACTCAGTTGAATAGAATCGGTTATATTAGAGTTCAGTGAACTTCCTTTTACTTCAACTCACCCTTTTTATTTCTTCTCACATTATATTTAGATATTGATATCTATGCCTTGTATTTGGGAATCACCTCTGAGTATCATAAATAATTGATAAATCATGTCCTTTTCTAGGTGCATTATGTATTTGTTTACATTAAAAAAATATGGCTTGTGTGGAATCAGACAATATAAATCTGACCTATTTTTTTATTTACATATGAACTAATAGGATTCCCTAGTGGTCAGTGGTAAAGAGCCTGCCTACCAATGCAGGAGATGTGGATTCGATCTCTGGGTTGGGAAGATCCCTGGAGAAAGAAATGGCAACCCACTCCAGTATTTTTGCCTGGGAAATCTCATGGACAGAGGAGCTTGGTAGGCTACAGTCCATGGGGTCACAAAGGGTTGGACACGACTTAGCAAATAAACAACAACTATAAGTAATCAGCATCAGGTTAAGTGTCCATGTGGACTTGCTAAGGTATTTAGTAACTTATGAAAGTGGTGTCAGTGACATAATTTTAATCCTTGGCGTTTGATGGTCTTTACTCTCCAGGTGATCAAGAATGTCTGAAAAGATAGTTATGGGCCATGGTGTCTGTACGTACCTGTAGATTGTCTTATGGTGGCCTCATGGTGAGGTGTTCAAACTCAGCTGAATCACAGAAAACCTGAAATAGACCTCTGCTCAGAAGAATTTGGCTCCTATTTGACATCTCGGTGTCCAAGATGACTTTTCTACCTACTACTGATTGATTGCCAGAGATCCAGAGAGGACCCATCATCTGTGCTCCCTTTTTTGTGTTCTCTTTAAGTCAGTTCTTGCTCCCTCTACATGATGGAAAAATCTCCACTCACCTTATAACATTTTTAACAATTTGTGAATTGACCTCTTAGAAACATAAAATATTTGCTTAGTATTTTGTATTTACATTTACATTTTATACTTAATATAGAGCACGGAGCTAGTTTTGTATTGTTTGCAGCAAATTTAGAGTTATTATATTTAGTTTCCATGTTTCTTTTTAATTCAGAGAATTCATGAAAATGAAGCATTTTGGAAGAGTTGGGGGATGAGATATTAGAGAGACACTGAGGAAGGTATAAAAAGCTAGGAAAATAAAAATTGATTTTTTATAATGTTTTGCCAGTTATCCTCCATGAACTAAATTGGAAATGTGATTTAAAACAAACACCCATCCTTTCCCCCCAAAAAACTGTAGCTGAAGGAGGAAATGCAAAGCATTCTATCATCTTAAATAGCTTTAAGACTATATATTAGCTTGTCACTTCAGCTGTGTACAAAAATAAGCATAGCATAAAATTGTCCCCCCAGGATGTCACACTGTTACCACTATGAATCTTTCTCTCAGCTGCTATTTGATGGAGATCACAAGTTCTGAGTCATATGGCATTTGCTTGTCTCACATTTTTAAAGGCAAGCACATTTTCATTACATTCACAGTGTAAGTCTTGAAGTTACTTGTGATGTAAATTGTCATTAATGTTCATATTTTACAGTTATACATTGGAAACCAAATCTAGTTGAACATTTAGGTTCACCATCTGCTCTTGGGCACTACTTAATAGTAAAGTGAATTCTATATTCTTATTCTTTATTGCTTCACTGTGCTTTGATAGGAATAGGAGTAGGGTTGAGCAAAGGGGATTAGAATGTATTGAAGACTTACTTATGTGCCAGATGGTTTATAGTAACTGTCTCATTTTATCTAAATAGCTTAATGGTAGGTGGTCTTAAGCCAATATATATATATATATATAGAACTTGGCTTTGACTAAAACTTTCCCTGTGTCACACAACTGCAAAAGAGAATTTCCTATCTCATAAGTAAACAATTTTTAGCTTATCACATGCTGAAACCTGCTGTTCCTCTTCTTTCTCCTCTTTCTCCACCTCTTGCCCTCTTTTCTCTTTTTTAATAGTATAAAACCAATCAAAACCAGCTAATCATCTCTGCTAATGCTAGGAATCTGTGAAAGGAAGAAAAATATACCTGAGATTTCTTAGAGTTTTAATTGAAATGATTTACTGGGACATCTGATGGTTAGGTTTGTGTAATGCTACTTTGTGTATGCTTCACTGAGCTATTATTTTTGTTTTTATTACTATACAGCAGCTATGTTGAAATGTAATTAGCAGGTCTAGTCACTGATTATCTAATCAGCAGTAATTATTAGTTGGCTGGGTTTTCATGCTGCATATGATTCAGCATCTTGAGAAGTGCTGTACCACACAAACACCATGTGATTTTTGTTTATATTCATACAGTTACAGTGTATGGGAAAAGTATGCACTTTGACTCCAATAATCATGAGTCAGTTATCTAACTTTTCTGAGCCTTAATTTCTCCATCGGTAAAATTGGCAAAAGTAGGAAGACAAGAGATACGTGGAGTAACAGGCAAGTTTGGCCTTGGAGAAGAAAATGAAGCAGGGTAAAGGCTAACTGAATTCTGCCTAGAGACTTCACTAGTCATAGAAATACACTTTTTCAACAACACAAGAGATGACTTAACACATGGACATCACCAAATGGTCAATACTGAAATCATATTGATTACATTCAGTTCAGTTCAGTTCAGTCGCTCAGTCATGTCCGACTCTTTGCGACCCCATGAATCGCAGCACGCCAGGCCTCCCTGTCCATCACCAACTCCCAGAGTTTACCCAAACCCACGTCCATCAAGTCAGTGATGCCATCCAACCATCTCATCCTCTGTTGTCCCCTTCTCCTCCTGCCCCCAATCCTTCACAGCATTAGGGTATTTTCCAATGAGTCAACTCTTCACATGAGGTGGCCAAAGTATGGGAGTTTCAGCTTCAACATCAGTCCTTCCAATGAACACCCAGGACTGATCTCCTTTAGGATGGACTGGTTGGATCTCCTTGCAGTCCAAGGGACTCTCAAGAGTCTTCTCCAACACCACAGTTCAAAAGCATCAATTCTTCGGTGCTCAGCTTTCTTCACCGTCCAACTCTCACATCCATACATGACCACTGGAAAAACCATAGCCTTGACTAGATGGACCTTTGTTGGCAAAGTAATGTCTCTGCTTTTAAATATGCTATCTAGGTTGGTCATAACCTTCCTTCCAAGGAGTAAGCATCTTTTAATTTCATGGCTGCAATCACCATCAGCAGCAATGCCAAAGAATGCTCAAACTACTGCACAATTGCACTCATCTCACATGCTAGTAAAGTAATGGTCAAAATTCTCTAAGCCAGGCTTCAGCAATACGTGAACCGTGAACTTCCAGATGTTCAAGCTGGTTTTAGAAAAGGCAGAGGAACCAAAGATCAGATTGATTACATTATTTGTAGCCAAAGATGGAGAAGCTGTATACAGTCAGGAAAAACAAGATGGAGAGCTGACTGTAGCTCAGATCATCAGCTTCTTGTAGCAAAATTCAGGCTTAAGCTAAAGAAAGTAGGGAAAACCACTAGGCCAGCCACATAGGACTTAAGTCAAATCCCCTATGAACATGCAGTAGAGGTTAATGAATATATTCAAGGAATTAGAATTTGTAAACAGTGTGCCTGAAGAACTATGGATGGAGGTCCATAATATTGTTCAGGAGTCAATGAACAAAACCATCCCAAAGAAAAAGAAAAGCAAGAAGGCAAAGTGGTTATCTGAGGAGACTTTACAAATAGCTGAAGAACGAAGATAAATGAAAAGCAAAGGATAAAGGGAAAGGTACATCCAATTAAGTGCAGAGTTCCAAATATTGGCATGGAGAGAAAAGAAGACCTTCTTCAGTGAACAGTGCATTAAACTAGAAGAAAACAGCAGAAGGGGAAAGACTAGGGATCTCTTCAGGAGAATTGGAAATATCAAGAGAACATTTTGACCAAAAATGGGCACAATAAAGGACAGAATGGTAGAAACCTAGTAGACACTGAAGAGATCAAGAAGAGATGGAAAGAATACATGGAAGAACTGCGCAAAAAAGATCTTAATGAACCAGATTACTACAATGGTGTGGTCAGTCACCCAGAGCCAGATTTTCTGGAGTGCAAAGTCAAGTGGGCCTTAGCAAGTACTGCTGTTAGTAAAGTTAGTGGATGTGATGAAATTCCAGTAGAGTCATTCAGGACCCTAAAAGATGATGCCATCAAGGTGTTGCATTCAATATGTTAGCAAATCTGGAAGACCCAGCAGTGGCCACAGGACTGGAAAAGTTCAGTCTTTATCCCAATTCCCCGGAGAAGGTAATGGCACCCCACTCTGGTACTCTTGCCTGGAAAATCCCACGGACAGAGGAGCCTGGTAGGCTGCAGTCCATGGGGTCACTAAGAGTCGGACACGACTGAGCGACTTCACTTTCACTTTTCACTTTCATGCATTGGAGAAGGAAATGGCAACTCACTCCAGTGTTCTTGCCTGGAGAATCCCAGGGACCAGGGAGCCTGGTGGGCTGCCGTCTATGGGGTGGCACAGAGTCGGACACGACTGAAGTGACTTCGCAGCAGCAGCAACAGCATCCCAATTTCCAAGAGAGGTAGTACTAAAGAATGTGCTGACCATTGGACAATTCACTCATCTTACATGCTAGTAAGGTCATGCTTAAAATCTTGCATGCTCAGCTTCAGCATTATGCAAACCAAGAACTTCCAGATATCTAATCTGGGTTTAGAAAAGGAAGAGGAATCAGAGATCAGATTGCTAACATTCACTGGATCTTAGAGAAAGAAAGGGAATTCTAGAAAAGCATCTATCTTTATTTCATTGACTATGCTAAAGCCTTTGGGTGTTAGGCAAGATGGCAGAGTAAAAGGACATGAGCTCATCTTCTCCTGCAAGAACACCAAAATTTCAACTAGCTGCTGAACAACCATCAACAAGAGAATGTTGCATTCCACCAAAAATAAAGTACTACACGCCCAAGGGCAAAGGAGAAGCCCCAACAAGAAGGTGGGGGGGTGCAATCACATTTAGAATCAAGCCTCAGACCCACCAAAGACACTCAGAGGGTACAGACAAAACCTTGTACTCACCGGGACTGAGGGAAAGGAGCAGTGACCTCCACAAGAGACTGAGCCAGACCTGACATTGAGTGGTTGAAATGTGATAGAATTTATTTCCTAGGGCTCCAAAATCACTGCAGATGGTGACTGTAGCCACACAACTACAAGATGCTTGCTCCTTGGAAGAAAATCTATAACAAGCCTAGACAGTGTATTAAAAAACAAGGACATTACTTTGCCTCCAAAGGTCCAATATAGTCAAAGCTATAGTAGTCATGTATAGTAGTAGTAGACTATAGTAGCAGTCAAGGGGTTGCAAAAAGTTGGACAGGACTGAGCAACTGAACAACAACAAAAAAGCCTTAACTGTGTGGATCATAATAAACTGTGGAAAGCTCTTAAAGAGATGGGAATACCAGACCATTGTACCTGTCTCCTGAGAAACCTGTATGCAGGTCAAGAAGCAAGTTAGAACATTGTATGGAAACAACTGATTGGTTCAAGATTGAGAAAGGAGTATGACAGCGCTGTCTGCTTCACCCTGTTTGTTTAACCTATATGCTGAGCACATCATGAGAAATGCTAGGTTGGAGGAGTTACAAGCTGGAATCAAGATGACAGGAGAAACATCAACAACCTCAGACATGTGGATGACACCACTCTAATGGCAGAAAGCAAAAGGGAACTAAAGAGCCTCTTGATGAAGGTGAAGGAGGAGAGTGAAAGAGCCATCTTAAAACTAAATATTAAAAAAGCTAAGATCATGGCATCTGGCCCCATCACTTCATGGCAAATAGAGGGGGAAAAGGTGGAAGTAGTGACAGATTTCCTCTTCTTGGGCTCTGAAATCACTGCTGATGGTGACTGTAGCCATGAAATCAAAAGACGATTGCTTCTCAGCAGGAAAGCTATGACAAACCTAGACAGTGTGTTGAAAAGCAGAGACATTACCCTGATGACAGAGGTCTGTGTAGTCAAGCTATGGTCTTCCCAGTGGTCATGTATGGTTGTGAGTTCTGGACCATAAAGAAGACACAATGCCAAAGAATTAATGCCTTCCAACTGTGGTTCTGGAGAAGACTCCTGAGAGTCCTTTGGACAGTAAGGAGATCAAACCAGTCAATCTAAGAGAAATCAACCCTGAATACTCATTGGAAGGACTGATGCTGAAGTTGAAGTTCCAGTATTTTGATCATCTGATGCAAACAGCAAGTTCATTGGAAAAGTCCCTGATGCTGGGAAAGATTGAAGGCAGAAGGATAAGAGGGCATCAGAGGATGAGATAGCTGGTTGGCATCACCAATGCAATGGACATGAACTTGGGCAAACTTTGAGAGATGGTGACGGACAGGGAGGCATGGCATGCTGCAGTCCAAAGAGTCAAACATGACTAGGTGACTGAAAAACAGCAACAACAAAATTGGGAATAATAGTACAGTTGACAGAGAAGGCAATGGCACCCACTCCAGTACTCTTGCCTGGAAAATCCCACGGATGGAGGGGCCTGCTGGGCTGCAGTCCAGGAGGTCGCTAAGAGTGGGACATGACTGAGCGACTTCACTTTCACTTTTCACTTTCATGCATTGGAGAAGGAAATGGCAACCCACTCCAATGTTCTTGCCTGGAGAATCCCAGGGACGGGGGAGCCTGGTGGGCTGCTGTCTATGGGGTCGCACAGAGTCGGACACGACTGAAGCAACTTAGCAGCAGCAGCAGTACAGTTGATCCTTGACAGTGTGGGAGTCAGGGTTATTCACCTTATGTGCAGTTGAAAATTCGTGTATAACTTAAATCAATCCTCTCTATAGGCTGCTCCGCTGTGTACTTGCTTCCTCTGTATCTGTGGTTCCACATCTATGGATTGAACTTACCATGGATTGAGTAGTAGAATAGTATATGCTATCGAAAAGATATGCATATAAGTGGACCCACACAGGTCAAACCTTTGTTGTTCAAGAGTCAACAACAAGTTGACTCTTGAGCTTGTCAAACCTATGTTGTTCAATTATTCAACAGTAATACCTGTTAAATAGTAATTTTTAAAAGGTAAAATCATGACTTGTACAAATATAAAATGTCAAAAATTTCGTTTACTGATTCATTATTGAGGAAACCAAAAAGATGTTATAATAGGTTCAAAAGTGAATTCAAAATGCCACACAGACATAGGTAGCCAGGAATGTTTTTTAATGAATTTAAGAATAGGTAAATTTACCTTTTAGTTAAGCACCCAAGCCTAAATTTACTGTCTTTTCAAATACCTCATAAATGTATTGTTTCTTTTTCTAAAAAGTATGAAAGCTGCCTGCATTGGTCATTTCTTTAGGTCCATTTATGTGACCCACATGTGCATGTGGTCTGTGTCGCTTCAGTCATGTCCAACTCTTTGCAACCCCATGGACTGTAGCTTGCCAGGCTCCTCTGTCCATGGGGATTGTCCAGGCAAGAATACCGGAGTGGGTTGTCAAGCCCTCCTCCGGGGGATCTTCCCGACCCAGGGATTGATCCCTGTTCTTGTGTCTCCTGCATTAGGAGACACATTCTTTACAACTAGCGCTACCTGGGACCTATATAAATACAAAATTAAATTTGATTCTCTTTTGTTAATTTGTCTTGTGTCAAGTTATTAGACAAGCCAAAAGAATCCAGAGAGATAGGAGGAAATCCCTCCTACATGCAAAAAGTGAAGAGATACTCATGGTGGAGAATAAACAATTTGATCAAATATTAATAGGGGTTGGATACCACATAGAAGGAGGGATTTTATTGGATATTAAGGGTAGAGTTTTGCCAAGAGAATGCACTGGTCATAGCAAACACCCTCTTCCAACAACACAAGAGAAGACTCTACACATGGACATCACCAGATTGTCAACACCGAAATCAGACTGATTATATTCTTTGCAGCCAAAGATGGAGAAGCTCTATACAGTCAGCCAAAACAAGACTGGGAGCAGAGTGTGGCTCAGATCATGAACTCCTTATTGCCAAATTCAGACTTAAATTGAAGAAAGTAGGGAAAACCACTAGACCATTCAGGTATGACCTAAATCAAATCCCTTATGATTATACAGTGGAAGTGAGAAATAGATTTAAGGGACTAGATTTGATAGACAGGGTGCCTGATGAACTATGGACAGAGGTTCGTGACATTGTACAGGAGACAGGGATCAAGACCATCCCCAGGAAAAAGAAATGAAAAAAGGAAAATGGCTGTCTGAGGAGGCCTTACAAATAGCTGTGAAGAGACGTGAAGAACAAAGGAGAAAAGGAAAGATATTCTCATTTGAATGCAGAGTTCCAAAGAATAGCAAGGAGAGATAAGAAAGCCTTCCTCAGCAATCAATGCAAAGAAACAGAGGAAAACAACAGAATGGGAAAGACTAGAGCTCTCCTCAATAAAATTAGACATACCAAGGGGACATTTCATGCAAAGATGGGCTCCATAAAGGACAGAAATGGTAGGGACCTAACAGAAGCAGAAGATGTTAAGAAGAGGTGGAAAGAATACATAGAAGAATTGTACAAAAAAGTTCTTCATGACCCAGACAATCACGATGGTGTAATCACTCACCTAAAGCCAGACATTCTGGAATGTGAAGTCAAGTGGGCCTTGGAAAGCATCACTACGAACAAAGCTAGTGGAGGTGATGGAATTCCAGTTGAGCTATTTCAAATCCTCAAAGGTGATGCTGTGAAAGTGCTGCACTCGATATGCCAGCAAATTTGGAAAACTCAGCAGTGGCCACAGGACTGGAAAAGGTCAGTTTTCATCCCAATCCCAAAGAAAAGCAATGCCAAAGAATGCTCAAACTACTGCACAATTGCACTCATCTCACACGCTAGTAAAGTAATGGTCAAAATTCTCCAAGCCAGGCTTCAGCAATACGTGAACCATGAACTTCCAGATGTTCAAGCTGGTTTTAGAAAAGGCAGAGGAACCAGAGATCAAATTGCCAACATCTGCTGGATCATCGAAAAAGCAAGAAGAGTTCCAGAAAAACATCTATTTCTGCTTTATTGACTATGCCAAAGCCTTTGACTGTGTGGATCATAGTAAACTCTGGAAAATTCTTCAAGAGATGGGAATACCAGACCACCTGACCCTCCTCTTGAGAAACCTGTGTGGAGGTCAGGAAGCAACAGTTAGAACTGGACATGGAATAACAGACTGGTTCCAAATAGGAGAAGGAGTACATCAAGGCTGTATATTGCCACCCTGCTTATTTAACTTATATGCAGAATACATTATGAGAAACGCTGGGCTGGAAGAAACACAAGCTGGAATCAAGATTGCTGGGAGAAATATCAATAACCTCAGATATGCAGATGACACCACCCTTATGGCAGAAAGTGAAGAAGAACTAAAAAGCCTCTTGATGAAAGTGCGAGAGGAGAGTGAAAAAGTTGGCTTAAAGCTCAACGTTCAGAAAACTAAGATCATGGCATCTGGTCCCATCACTTCATGGCAAATAGATGAGGAAACAGTGGAAGCGATGTCAGACTTTATTTTTTTGGGCTCCAAAATCACTGCCAATGGTGATTGCAGCCATTAAATTAAAAGATGCTTACTCCTTGGAAGGAAATTTATGACCAACCTAGGTAACATATTAAAAAGCCGAGACATTACTTTGCCAACAAATATCCGTCTAGTCAAGGCTATGGTTTTTCCAGTGGTCATGTATGTATGTGAGACTTGACTGTGAAGAAAGCTGAGCACCTAAGAATGGATGCTTTTGAACCGTGGTGTTAGAGAAGACTCTTGAGAGTCCCTTGGACTGCAAGGAGATCCAACCAGTCTATCCTAAAGGAGATTAGCCCTGAGTGTTCATTGGAAGGACTGATGTTGAAGCTGAAACTCCAATACTTTGGCCACCTCATGCAAAGAGTTGACTCATATGAAAAAACCCTGATGATGGGAAGAATTGGCGGCAGGATGAGAAGGGGATGACAGAGGATGAGATGGTTTGATGGCGTCACTGACTCGATGGATATGAGTTTGCATAAACTCCTGGAGTTGGTGATGGACAGGGAGGACTGGCGTGCTGTGATTCATGAGGTCACAAAGAGTCGGACATGACTGAGTGACTGAACTGAACTGAACTGAACTGAAGGGTAGGGAATTTTTGTTAAACTAACCCAGCAGGATTCTTGATAAAACTAGATAAGGAAGGCAGGGTCAGAGTCCAAGTGCAAGTCCTAGCCAAAATGAGAACATCAAGGTGCCTGACTAAAGTTTGGTTAAAGAGAGAAGAAAGTGAAAGTCGCTCAGTCTTGTCCGATCCTTTGCAACCCCATGAACTATACAGTCCATGTTATTCTCTAGGCAAGAATATTGGAATGGGTAGCCTTTCCTTTCTCCAGGGGATATTCCCAACCTAGGGATTGAACCCAGGTGTCCTGCATTGCAGGCAGATTGTTTACCAGCCGAGAGTCACAATGGAAGCTCAAGAATCCTGAAGTGGTAATCTGTCCCTTCTCCAGCAGGTTTTCCCAACCCAAGAACCAGGGTATTCTGCATGGCAGGTGGATTCTTTACCAACTGAACTATCAGGGAGTCTTTGTCTATCAAGACAAAGTTGATTCATTTAAGCTCTTTGCTGACCGAGCATAAAATCTTTGGCTAAAAGTGGGGATAGGAATTATAAATCACTCTGTAGGAAAGAGTATAGAAAATAACCAAAAATAAAGTGAATCAAAGCTCTGTTTGCTAAGCACTCACCAAAAATGTTGTCTTGTTAAATTTTGACATCTTTGTCTTCTGCGTGAATAAACTCACAACTTACATTTTATCTGGCTTCCTGTCTCATTTTTTTTTTTAATAATCAAGAATTTTCACCCTTTTGACTATGGATTGGTCTAGTAAAAGTGAACTATGTGTCTCAAACTAAAGGCTTACATTCTACCAGTCAAACTCAGAAGATATCAGATGCAACACAGATGTCGTACTAGGTCTTTTTCCTAAAGTGAAAACAGACTTGGCATGTCTGAGGAACTGAGGAAAAATGCAGTGAACAAAATAAAGGCTCTAGACTGAGACTATTTCTGAGAAGTTCAGTTCAGTTCAGCCTCTCAGTCGTGTCCGACTCTTTGCGACCCCATGAATTGCAGCACGCCAGGACTCTCTGTCCATCACCAACTCCCAGAGTCTACCCAAACCCATGTCCATCGAGTCGGTGATGCCATCCAACTATCTCATCCTCTGTCGTCCCCTTCTCCTCCTGCCCCTAATCCTTCCCAGCATTAGGGTCTTTTCCAATGAGTCAACTCTTTGCATGAGGTGGCCAAAGTATTGGAGTTTCAGCTTCAACATCAGTCCTTCCAATGAACACCCAGGATTGATCTCTTTTAGGATGGATTGATCTCTTTTAGGATGGATTGATTGGATCTCCTTGCAGTCCAAGGGACTCTCAAGAGTCTTCTCCAACACCACAGTTCAAGGGTATTATTCAATTATTATTTGGACGGACAGTTTCTCTTTAACCCTTTGTCTCCCTCTTCATCTTTGATGTTCTCTGCTCTAGTAAGAACACTTGGAGGCTGATTTCTGTGGTCTACAGCACCTTGACTCCCCTGCTCTCTGCTTTCCTATTTTGTTTGGTCAGTTGAAAATAGAAATATTTCCTTCTTCCTTTCCCTGCTGTAGTTCTTTGTCCCTTTGTGACTGCCATGTATGACAACAACATCCTCCTCTCGTTTGCCTCTGCAGACCTTGTATGATGATGGCTTCCGAGTCCTGGGGTCCCTCAGTATCTTTTGTTGCTCCTTTTCCTACCCGTTCTTCTGAAAATCATACCAGTAGTAAGGGCTTTTCATAATCTCAGCTAATTGTGTTTTCTCTTTTTTTCGAAGACCTTAATGAATTCAAGAAATAATAAGAACATAGTTATTGAGAACTAACTATTCTTGACAGCTGTGTACTTTATATATATATTGCAGAAATGGAAAAGCTTTCTCTTCTTCCCTTCAAGGGTCTTTGGCTGGTCTAATAATTAAATTGATATGAGAGAGTAACAGGAGAAAAACAAACACAAGTTTAGTAACATGTATACCTCCTGTATACATGGGACAGGCCCAGGAAAACTGAGTAACTCTATGAAGTGGAGGAAGCCCTCACCTTGAATACCAACTTCAGTTAAAGATAAAAGAAGATGCTGGGAGATTACCAAGAAAAGAACAGTAAACAGTTGTAATGCAAATTTAAATTGTTGTCTTCTGCATTATAAAAGTTTCTAGAAATTTGGAGTTGACCTCCTCTCCCTGGTATTGCAAATGAGACACTTTACAAATGAAAACTTATTTTGTACTTATAAATGTCTCTTATGAAAGGGTAAATTCCTCTTCGTTTTCAGAACTTCTCCTGTCTCTGCAGTTTCTTAAAAAATAATCAGCCTGAAATAATACTTCTGCCAAAGAGACATATTTTGGGATGGCGAATTCTGCTCCCCTACACTATTAACTCACTTCATCCTTAACATTCTCTGAGGTAAAAATTTAACAGAAAAGGAAACTGAGACACAGAGAATGTCAGTGACTCACCTGAGGTCTGTATAACTAAAAAAGGCATATTGTTAATGATGATGCTGTATTTCATAATTAATGTAAGGTTCATACTACCTTTTAAAAACATAATATCTTTTTTTCTTTGCATGATGTATTTTTCTCTCCCAAATGGTCTTACACTCCTATCAAATTATTTTCTATTTCTTGAATGAGGGTCAAGTATGTGTTGTCCCACCTGTCTTTGATTTCATAAATCACCTTGTTTTGTCCTACTTATAATGAGTTATAGAACTCATAATATCATCACATTTATTGCTAGCTAAGAGAGCATTAATCATAGATGGTCATAAAGGCTAGGGAAATTAGCAATACAGTTTGCTGGAAATTGTGTTAATTATGTGAAATCTTGAAAGTGTCAGATTACAGAAGTGCTGCTCTTACTAATACAAGTCAATAAAACCATGGTAGAGAAAAGAGATCAAACAAAATTAATGTTCTTTGCAACTAACCTCACCAATTACATAGTGCAGATTTGTACCAGGCCCTGTCCTAGGTAATTTATATACACCACTTCATTTAACCTTTCCAATGACCCTACAAGGGAAATGCAGTATCCAATTTTTCATGTGTGGAAACAGTGATTCCGTAATATTTTCAAGGTTTGCGTCAGTATTAGGTAGCAGAACTAGAATTTGGATAGCAGTCTGTCTGACTCCAAGTACTACTGCTTCCCATTTAAGAAAAAAAGCCACAATATTCTGATGTGTAGGTTGGTTGGATTATATTTTCATTGTTCATTGCTAATGTTTTGGCTTAGATTTATTTGAACTCTTTATCCCTTAAATATAGGCCAGTCCTCATCAGCATCCTTTTCTGGCCTGTGAAGAAGAAGGCTTTACTCCAGAGAGGGCTTATAAAAACTTAAAATATTGAGTATCAGTGGGAGGTGTGCAGTTTTACAGGCTTGGATTTATGAACTATTGGTAGGTTCTTTTAATGTTCATATTTGAAAGATACCTCTGCTTAGGACTAAAAATGCAAAACACATTGGCTTTAAATGCAGGCTACTATTTATTATGTAGAACTTTATATGTTCTTTTATTTTGATCATTTTGAAGTACAAGACTTGCTGGTGGCAGTTTACAGCTGTGTGGCTGTTGCAGGCAGTCAAAATCAGCTGGAGACAAGCCACGTATCTCCATTTTCTCAGTAAAATGTAAGTGAATTATAGTGCATTTCGTCAGATTTTCTCTTGTATTGTTACTTCATAATGAAAAACATACCCTTGTATGTACTATAAAGATTCTCTGTTTGAAATGAATTTTCAAAAGCTAACTAAAATTTCTGTGACCACTAGCAGATAAAGGGCCCAGTCTTTTATTTGCTACAGCAGAAGGTAATTCATGATCCTTATTTTAAAGCAATATCGGGAAGGATTGACAAGTCCTAGATGATGATGAGCTTCTTTTCTTAATTTTCTGGATGTTCCTTTTTATTTTCTTTGCTTGGTTTCACCAGATTCTGTTGACTTCGAATGTAGATGAATCCTTAAATCTCATCCTTGGCTCCCTGCTCTTCTTTTTGCCCTTCTTTCCTAATGTTTCTATCATGTTCCCAAATACACACCAGTGCTGTATGCTAGGTGTCATCTGTAAATGCCTGCTGCACAGACAGGAGTCTCTTCAGTCCATCTAAAATGCCACATATTTCTCTCCCCTTCTCCAGTCCTGGTTCCGTTCTGAATATTCTGTCTTCAGTATCTTATTTTGCCTTTAGCACTCAGACTTGAGAACTTGGAGCCCAACTTAATCCCCTTTTCTCATTTTCTCTCCCGTATGGTGATTCACAGAGTCTTGGAAGTTCTCTATTACACAGGTTTATCTTCTACCTTCCCTTCTTTGCTTTTTCTCTCTATTAATAATTCCATATCTGTCACCTTCCAATTGAAACCACAACCTTAGGTGTACTCTAAGGAAATCTTTTTTCTTATTATTATTTTGAATATTATTTAGGAATGGAAGCCCTAATTTTTTAATCAGGATGATAAATAAATGACCAAGTCAACTGTATCTCCTACATGGCTTTCCCTGGTCATTCTCTAATCTTACTTCCACTATTTCCCTCCATTGTGTTCTTACAGCGTTTTACGCAGAATCCTCTCTAGCAATTTCCTCGTGTTTTATAGTGGTGATGGTGTTTTAAACTCTCCTTCCAACCACAACGAGCTCTTCAAAAGCAGGACCATGTCTTACTCATTGTTGCTCTCCACCGTCAAGCATGGTGCCTGACATTCGTTAGGAGACAAAAAAGTCTGTTTAGTTAAATCCAAAACTGTGCAGTTGAATTGAATTCCCCTCTAAGAAATATCTACCAGTGAAGCTGGCGAGTCTTTCAGGCTGTTTCTTGGTGTTCAAAGCATGGAAAACCACCACGGATGAAAAAGTGATTAGAGCCTAGGTTGGGGATTGACACATACTATAGTTTTGTTAATTTGTAGAAATATTTTAAGAAGTTTCAACTAATAATGCTTTAGTAAATGTCCTAAAAGAAAATAGGACTTTGGAAAGGTAAGAAAGTATTGAAGTGACTGAGGTGTGAGGTTATTAGAGTCTGGAGTTTGGAGGTGGAGAAGGAAATAAAGATGATTGATAAAGAGAAGGAGTCAAAAGAAGGAAAAATGTCAAAGAGAGGAAACATAAAAGTTAACTCTAAGCCTCGAGGTCAGAAGGAATTGCATATAAGGATTAGAGGTTTTTTGAGATGACCCTGAGCTTTTCACTCTGATTGCAGACAGAACCAACTTCTAGTAAAGTGTGTAAAGAGTGGATTTTTGGAATTTTCCAGGCCACCTAAGATCTGTTGCATATGAGTTGCAACTCCTTTAAAAATTAATTAATTATTGAGGTAACATTGATTAGTAATATTACATTGTTTCACCTGTACAACATTCTTTGTATCTGTATACTTTACCATGAGCTCACTGCAAAAATGTATTTTCTACCCATCACCATACAGTTGATCCCCTTTACCCATTTTGCCCTTCCTCTGATCCCTTCCCCTCTGGTAAACACTACTCTGTTTTCTGTATCTATGAGTTTGTTTCTGCTTTATTGGTTTGTAAATTTATCTTGTTTTTGTTTTCTTGCTTTTTTTTATACTCCACATATGAATGAAATTGTAAGTCTTTTTTTTTTATTAGACTTATGTCATCTAGCATAATTTTCTCAAGGCCATCTATGTTGTTACAAATGGCAAGATTTCATCGTTTTTATGCCTGAGTAGTATTCTGCTATCTGCCTGTCTGTCACATCTCCCTTATCCATTCATCTGTTGATGGGCATGTAGATTGTTTATATGCCTAGGCTATTGCAAATAATGCTGTAATGAAGATAAAGGGATGTAAATTGGATGGATGTTAAAGTCCCCTAGTGTTATTTTGTTGCTATCATTTTCTTCCTTTAGTTTTGTGAATAATTGCTTTATATACGTTGGTGCTCCTGTTTTAGGTGCATATATTAATCTCTGTTAAGTTCTTGATGAATTGTCCCCTGTATTATTATAATATTCTGTCCGTTTTTGTGTCTTGTCACCCTTCTGTCTTGAAGACTATTTTGTCTGATATTAGCCTGTATGTGCTGTGCTGTGCTTAGTTGCTCAGTCATGTCCAGCTCTTTGCCCCCCTCTGGACTGTAGTCTGCTAGGCTCTTATATCCATGGGGATTCTACAGACAAGAATTCTGAAGTGGGTTGCCATGCCCTTCTCCAGGGTATCTTCCCAGAGATCAACCCAGGTCTTCTGCATTGCGGGCAGATTCTTTATCATCTGAGCCACCAGGGGAGCTCATGAATACTGGAGTGGGTAGCCTTTCCCTTCTCCAGGGTATCTTCCCAACCCAGGAATCTAACTGGGGCCTCCTGAATCGCAGGCAGAGTCTTTACCCACTGAGCTACCAGGGAAGCTCCAGAGCGTGTGTGTACCTGCTTTCTTTTGGCTGTTGTCTGTTTGAAGTAGCATTGTCTGACCCTTCCATTTGGGCCAGTATTTGTGTCTCCTGGAGGCAACATATAGTTTGATCTTTGTTAATCTATCCAGCTGCTCTGTGTCTTTTAATCGGTAAGTTCAGTTCATTTATATTTAATGTGATTATCAATTAGTGAGAACTTGGTACTGCCATTTTTTACTTTGTTTTTTGGTTTCTCTGTCTCCATTTTTTCCTTTATGCTTCTGTATGTCATTTTGGTTTGGTGATTTCCTGTTTTTCTCAGTTTCCTCTTTTTTAAAAAACTGTTTTGTGTCTCTGCTCTAAGTTTATATTTTGTGGTTACCACAAAGTTTGTATAAGCATCTCTTAGCTAGAAGTCCTTTTCCAGCTGCAAGCATCTTATTTTCAGTTACCTATATGGGTTGACATTGTTTTCTTTTTCTCCCTTTATGTTTTTGTTGTCTTAAATGACCCTTTTTTGTGTTGTGAATTTGTTACCAAACCGAGATAGCTACAGTTATGTTTCTGCTTTCTTTTTTTCCCCTTTAACCTTTATACTATAATAAAGTGTTTAAAAAGTTTTGTGTATTTTTTGCTGTTTTGTTTCTGGTAAAAGTTGTTTTCAATATCTCTTATAAGGCAGGTCTAATGTTGATGAATTCCTTCAGCTTTTGTTGGGAAAAATCTTTTTTTTTTTCTTTTACATCTAAGTGATAAGCTTGCTGGATACAGTATTGTTGGGTGATGGTTTTTGTCTTTCAGTATTTTGAGAATGTCATCCCATTCCCTCATGGTTTTTGCTGAGAAATTTGCTGATAGCCTACCAGGGGGTTCTTTTGTAGGTTACCATTCTTTTTTCTCTTGCTGCCTTTACAATTCTTTGTTGCTGACTTTTGACAGTTTTAATATTACATGTCTAAGAAAAGATCTTTTGGCATTGAGGTCATTTGGTTTTCTCTAAACTTCATGGACTTTTATATGCAGTTCCCTCACCACGCCTGGGAAGTTGTCAGCTATTATTTCTTTAAATAATCTGATCATTTTGTCCTCTATTCTGTTATGGGCTACTCATTATTCTAATGTTACGCTTCCTAAAAGATTCAGATAACTCTTGCAGGATTTCCTCACTTTTAAAATATCTTATTTCTCTTTCCTCTTCTACTTGTACTGTCTCTAGATTTCCATCTTTGGGATTCCTAATTCTCTGTTCCATATAATCTGCTCTATTTCCACTGTTCTCTAATGCATTCTTCTCATTTATTGTGTTCTTTAGCTCAAAAATTTGTTTTTTTTTTAGAGTTTCAACCTTAGGTAGAGTGTTGCTTTTGTTCATTAATTTTCTTTCTTAGCTCATTAAACTGCCTTTCTGAGTTTTCTTTGTCTCACTGAGTTTCTTCATGACAGCTATTTTGAATTCTCTATCAGTTAGATCATAATCTTTTGTGACTACAAGTTTGGTTTCTGGAGAATTATCTTAGTCTTATTTTTTTTGTGGTGTAGTGTTAACTGTGGTTCTTTATGTTGCTTGATGAGTTGTTCCTCCACTGATGCATTTGAAATTAAATGACAGGTGAGAAGTTACACTTCGTTGTTTTATTTTCTGGCAGATGGCACTATCACACAAGTTTTTTGTTCTTTTACCTAAGTGACCACTAGTTATATTTGAGAGTGGCACTTTCCAGTCTCCAGTCTCTCTTTAAGAGGTGTGGCTCACAGGGGTCATTGGTGACTTGCTTCTGCCAGAGCCTCTATTGTCCCTGAGATGCAGAGCTCTTTCCTTGCATCTGGGATCCCCTGAGGCACAGGCCTTACTAAAGAGGGAAGGAGACAGAGAGGGAAGAGCCAGGGTTGTGAAGG
This sequence comes from Giraffa tippelskirchi, assembly GCF_054371585.1. Classification (NCBI taxonomy): domain Eukaryota; kingdom Metazoa; phylum Chordata; class Mammalia; order Artiodactyla; family Giraffidae; genus Giraffa; species Giraffa tippelskirchi. The sequence continues at coordinate 109,271,795 of NC_137280.1, read as the reverse complement.
CACGGCTACCATATCCTGTTTTTGTAAAGTTCAGAGGCTCTGCCGCTGCAGATGGGGGAGGGCAGGCACCAGGGTCATGGGTGTCTCAGTTGCCGCAGGGATGGGGTCTCAGGCTCCAGTTCCACTGCTGCCCCATTCCCTGTTTCCATGGACACTTCTGTGGTTGAGTGGATGGAGTTGTGTGTGCCATCTTTCCTGCTGCTTTGGGTTTTCTGTAGATCTGGGCTCCATTGCTATGGTCAGAGGGCTGTGAGTACAGACATTATCTCTGTTGTTTCCTCAGTTCCACCTCCTCTGTGTGATCCCATCCACCTGCCTTTAGATGTACAGCTGTGTGGAACTGTCCAGCATCCTGTTGTATTGGACAGAAGCACCTTTGTTGGGTTATGGATGTTTTAATGATTATAGGCTGAATAGGAGGGACAGAAGTAGTTTTTCACTCCACCACGTTTCTGACATCACTCCTAGGTTGCAAATCTTGAGAGATTTGGGGACTGAGATTGCTTTGGGCTACTTTTCTTCAAAATGCCTTTCCTTCATTTGGGAGGATAAGAAACCTAGTGCTTAGAACTTATGTTTTACAAATGCCAACGTGATTTGAGAACAAAAGGTCTATATGAATTCTACCCAACAAGCAGTGAGTAGGTAACATCTTATGATCTTTCAGACATTTAGAAATTGTTAATTTTATGAATTTAGATGGATAATATTATTGAATATTCTTTAATGAGTCTCTTCTAATTGTCTCTGTCTTTACTGAGTCTCCAGTGGCAAAACTATCTTAGGAAGATGGTTGAACATAATTCTGGAGAGTTAGTTGAAGGGATTCATTCTTTAAGTTATTTTATAATTTTAAAGAATTAAAAAATTAGTTTAAGAGTTGTGATATGAGTGAAATGGGGCTAGAATGTACAATTAACACTGAAACTTTGATTTCAAACAGGATGCAATTTTGAAAATTTATTTGTTAAAAATCTGATAGTTTATTTGGAGTTCAATTGTTGGGAAAAAGAGAAAGAAGAGAAATACTTAAGTATAAATTTTAGTGTAAAACAAGTATGATGTGGCCATTTATTCAGTTCAGTTGGGTAATGATTGGTACCTAGATTGCTGTACTAATTGCTACTTTCTCCTAAGACAATGTTGTTTCTATGAGGGTGCGAAGGGAAAAATATATAGTATAAACAGTTTTATCACACAGAGGAGGGGATGTCTTTGGAAGTAGTCTCTCCTGAATGGACACAAATTAGTTATTTAAAACAACACACTTTAAAAATTTCTAAGAAATAGTTTATTTTTAGGTAGCAATGTATTCATATTGCTGGTATCAATGTTTTAACCTAATAATTCTATTCCACAGATATTCTTTTTAAAAAAATGAGATAGAGTTGATGTAGAGTGTGAAATAAGTTATAGGTGTACAGTATAGTAAGTCACAATTTTAAACATTATGATCCATTTATAGTTATTATAGAATACTGACTCTATTCCCTGTATTGTACCATATATCCTTGTAGCTTATTTGATACATAATAGTTTATACCTCCTTATCCCCTCCTCCGATATTGCTCTCCATCTGTCTCTCACCCCACTGATAGTCACTTCATTGATAAGCTCTCATAGTTTTCTCATAGTGTCTTTAGGATTTTCTAGGTATAGCATCATGTCATCTGCAAACAGTGACCGTTTTACTTCTTCCTTTCCAATTTGGATTCCTTTTGTCTCTTCTTTTTTTTGATTGGCGTGACTAAGGCCTCTAATACTATGTTGAATGAAAGTGGTGAGACTGGCAACCTGGTCGTGTTCCTGACCTTAGGGAAAAAAGCTTTCAGCTTTTCTGTGTTAAGTATGATGTTAACTATGGGATTGTCATATTTGGTCTTTATTATATTGAGGTAGATTCCCATGTTGCCCACTTTCTGGAGAGTTTTTAATCATGAATGCATGCTTAATTTTCTCAAAAGTATTTTCTGCATCTATTGAGACAATCATGTGATTTTTATTCTTCATTTTGTTAATGTGGTATATACATTGATTGATGTGTAGAGTTTGAAAAATTATTTAATCCCTGCGATAAATCCCACTTGATATGGTGGATGAGCATTTTAATGTATTGTTGGATTCAGCTTGCTAATATTTTTTGAGGCTTTTTGTGTCTGTTTTTATCAGTGATGGGTGTGTGTGGGTGTGCGTGTGTGTGTTCTAACTCAGGCGCTCAGTCATGTCTGACTCTTTGTGACCCCATGGATGCAAAGTGTTTAAATTTACTGCTTCAATCTCATTACTGGTAACTGGTCTGTTCGTATTTTCTATTTCTTCCTGGTTTAGTATTAGGATATTGTACATTGCTAATGATTTATCCATTTCTTCTTGGTTGTCTATTTTATTGGTATATAGTTATTTGCAGCAGTCTCTTTTGATCCTTTATGTGATGTTGATTATGACTTCTCCCTTTTTGTTTCTGATTTTATTAATTAGAGACCTCTCTCTTTTTTCCTGATGGATCTGGCTAAAATTTTATCAATTTTGTGTATCTTTTCAGAGAACCATCTTTTATTTTCTGTTTGTGTCTCTATTTCATTTATTTTTGCTCTGATCTTTATGATTTCTTTCTTTCTACTAACTTTGGATTTTGTTTGTTCTTCTTTCTCTAATTACTTTAAGTGTAAGGTTAGGTGACTTTATTTGAGAGTTTTCTTGTTTCCTGAAGTAAGCTTATAACACCTCTCATTTTTAATCTAACAATATTTATGGGTCAGAAGTCTGAGAATTGGTCAAGTGGGTCTCCTGTTTAGGGGCTCACAAGGCTACCTACATTCAAGGTTGGCTGTCTGCATTTTCATTTAAAGTCTTTAGTTGGTAGCTTATGTGAAAAATTGCTTTCAATGTTGCTTTTGTCTAGATTGTAGAAATCTTTGCTTTACTCATCCCACAGGTATTCAAGAGATTGAATTAATTAGGATTCACTGTAAAATCTTTGATTATACCAGAATTATCATCTTATTATTTAGTTTAAATGACAGAATCATATACTTGATACCTTAGAATAATGAATGTATGTGAAGATAATTTTCTAATCAAGAGTTCATTGTTATCAATAACAAGGAATCCGAGTAATGATTTTTTAAATATATATATATATATATATATATATATATATATATATATATATATATATATATATATATATATACACCACCAGGGAGGTCCCCATATACACACACACACATATTTATTTTAAGATATAATGGGACTTCTCAATAAATTTTTGTTGACATTTTTGGCATAAATATATTCTCTGATTTAATTCCAATAGTCTACTATCTAAACGTTTACCTTTGAGATAGATTGTATTGAAGCAATTAATAGTCTATCTTATATCAAAGCATTTCAAACTTGGTAGCTATTTAAAAGTAGAAATGTAAATAAATGTACATTTTACCCATTACCTGGCATTTTTCTCCTTAAGAGATTAAAAGTCAATAGAAAGATAAAAAATTGTGATATCATCTTGAGAATCAACTGATTTGAAAAGCTGATTAATGTTGCTATTACAAATTCTGTTTAAGAAATATTTTTGTCACACTTCATCAAATGTCAAAGCAGGGAGATGCTGATCTTTAATCACCTACCACACATACAAGCTGGCATAGCAGCAAGAAAAGAAATGTTATCAGTGTGATAGACCAATATTATCTCAAAATACATTTTAAAATGTGAATTATAAGTAGTATATGGCATTGTTTCTAATTCTTTGCCACCAAGCTTTAAAAGTGTGTTGTCTGATGCATTTTCTTGGTATGAGATCAGTGTTCTAATTGCTATTACCTTGGAAAAACCTCCCATTTTATTTTATGTTTTATTTTTATCATTTGTCCAATGACCTTGAGATGTGGTCATCAATGTCACTGTGTTATAACTTAATTCTCTTGCCTTTTTATACCTATTCTTCCAGCTTACTTTTTCAAATTCTTGAATTAATTTTTAGCCACAAAATTAAGATATTGAGGTTTGAGATATACAAAGCAGGACATTGGGGGAAATTGAAGAAGTAGACTTTTTGTATGTGAGAACTAGTATATATGGTATGTGGGGCTTCCCTTGTGGCTCAGACAGTAAAGAATCTGCCTGCAATGCAGGAGACCTGGGTTTGATCCCTGGGTCAGGAATATCCCCTGGAGAGGGGAATGGCTACCCACTCCAGTATTCTTGCCTGGAGAATTCCATGGACAGAAGAGCCTGGGGGTCACAAAGAGCTGGACACGACTGAGCAGAGAACAGTTTCACTTCACATATATAGTAAACATTGTATTTTTGTCTCTATATAGTCAGCCCTCCATATGTACAGGTTCTGCATCTATGGGTTCTGCATCCAAGTGTTCAACCAACGGTGGATTAAAACTATTTGGGAAAAATTACCAGAAAGTTCAAAAAAACAAAACAAATTTGCAATGCTCTGGTAACTATTTAGATAGCATTTACCTTGTGTTAGATACCGTAAATATTCTAGAAATGCTTTAAAGTTTATGTGAAGATTGCATAGGTTATATGCAAGTACTGTACTATTTTATATAAGGGACTTCAGCATCAGCAAATTTTTGTATCTGTATGGGTCCTGGAACAGGCACCCAAGGATGAGGATATGAAGGGAAGAGTGTATACATGATCTTGAGGAATGACTACATTGTGTGTGGTTTTCTGGAGAAGTATCAAGCCTAAGGAAAACTGGGTGCTATATTCTATTCCAGTGGTACATCTTGAACTATGCCTTTCCTCACCTGCATTAAAAGAATTTCCTTGAAGTCCCTTTAGGATTGAAGCATACGCAAGGAATTTCTGCGTTGATTCTATGGTGCACTAACAAATTTGCTATCAGTTCAGTTCAGTTGCTCAGTTGTGTCTGACTTTGCAACCCCATGTACTGTAGCACGCTAGGCCTCCCTGTTCATCACCAACTCCTGGAGCTTGCTCAAATTCGTGTCCATCGAGTTGGTGATGCCATCCAACCATCTCATCCTCTGTCATCCCCTTCTCCTCCTGCCTTCGATCTTTCCCAGCATCAGGGTCTTTTCAAATGAATCAGTTCTTCACATCAGGTAGTGGCCAAAGTATTGGAGTTTCAGCTTCAGCATCAGTCCTTCCAATGAATATTCAGGACTGATTTCCTTTAGGATGGACTGGTTGGATCTCCTTGCAGTCCAAGGGACTCTCAAGAGTCTTCTCCAACACCACAGTTCAAAAGTATTAATTCTTTGGCACTCAACTTTCTTTACAGGCCAACCCTCACATCCATACATGACTACTGGAAAAACCATGGCTTTGACTAGGGGACCTTTGTTGGCAAAGTAATGTCTCCGCTTTTTAATATGCTGTCTCAGTTGGTCATAGCATTTCATCCAAGGATCAAGTATCTTTTTAATTTCATGGCTGCAGTCACTGTCTGCAGTGATTTTGGAGCCCCCCAAAATAAAATCTGTCACTGTTTCCATTGTTTCCCCATCTATTTGCCATGGAGTGATGGGACCGGATGCCATGATCTTAGTTTTCTGAATGCTGAGTTTTAAGCCAACTTTTTCACTCTCCTCTTTCACTTTCATCAAGAGGCTCTTTAGTTCTTCTTTGCTTTCTGCCATGAGGGTGGTGTCATCTGCATATCTGAGGTTATTGATATTTCTCCCAAATCAAGTTTGCTATGGTTCTCATGAAATCCCATTGAATGAATGAATGATATGTTGGTCTGCCAATTCTGGATAACTTTGTAGGTTTCAAGATGCTCATAGAGGACTTTTGCCATACTAAGTTGGCAAAATTTTTTGAGAGGATAAAAAAATTGTGGGTGGTATGTGTGGTCTTATTCTTTCTTCATCTACCTTTTATTAATATTGAATAAGTAACTGGGGCTTTAATTTAGTAATAATGTTGCACACTTTTCTGTTATCTCATGATTTATATTGACTTTCATGAAGTCTTATATTTATACTTTATTATTATTAATTTGGAAAAATTAAAGCCTTCTTATTGTAAAATATTAAAACAACTAATACATTTTTAAAATTCATTCTGCATTGAGTAGCACAAATTGAGGAACACCATGTTAGGTGTAGGGATGATGTAAGAGAGGATCCTTGACTGCCCAGTTTATAATCTAAATGATGCATGAGGGAAATTTTTGTCTTAGAATATTTATAATAAAAATAAATAAAACTACTTTCTTGACATAAATATATAGGCCATCATGAGAAATACAGTATATTTCAGAAATAGATGGTTAGGTTCAAAAATATTTCAGCATTTGAAGATACTTATTGGACTTAGGAATGCTCATAAGTTTGAACATGTGCAGAATCTGAGCCTGTTAATTTTTTTGGCCAGAGTTTTACAAATATTTGAATTTGAATACTTTTGGCTGGGGAATGCATTTTCCTGTTTTACACATTGCCACTCCCTCCCAGTTCTATTTCCTGGCTTTTCGTTCCTGCCTTGTTCCTTTGCATTTGAGGTTGCATTTCCAGGTTTACACTGCAAATATCAATGAAGATTATAGAATTATAGAATTTCTTGCTTGAGAGTTATAAATGACACTTTTATTTTAAATTGAATTACAGATAAGGCAAATAAATTATATTTCCCAAAGTTAATATCAATCAAAATGTACAAATAAGGCTATAGCAATGGTTTATGTCTTGTCCACTCTGATTAGGCATTTCATTCATTCTAGTGGTTGGATCTGTACTGTACTAGTTGTTACAGATTTTGAATATCAACTCTGATTAACATAATTCTAACATGGTGTATTTGTGTGTGAGATCCATTTCTTTCCACTGCAAGCACCATACATGCCATGCTTTCTATGAGACAGAATCTTTCAGCATCAGTAGGCTCCTTGTTTAACTTTGCTTCCTGCAATAACAAATGACTTTTTGTTCAAGAATGACAAGAGATCAGTTAAAGAGAAAGAAGAATGTTAATCCAAGATGGAACTAGGCCCACCCTAATTGAAGAATGGTGAACAAGAATCTGGTCAATGAATTATAACCTCATTTTAAAATTCATTCATCCATTTGATAATTAATTCTGATGGCATCTTACATAATCATCAGAGGCTTTCCCTGCAAAGTGCATGAAGGTAAATGAACCTCTACTTCAAGCTTGACATCTATCTTTGGCTCACTGTTGAACACATTATAATGAAGCAACAGACAGGATGCCTGATCACTCAGGTTTAGTTAGGGAAAGACTAGTATCATTGCTGTGTAATGAAATAATGGTAGATACGAAACTCTGTATCCTCAACCTTTAAAAGAGTTCTTTAATCCTGTGGATTTACAAATACTTAATTTTCATTTTGGGATTAGAAAATAATATTAAATTCTCATTTGAGTGTGATTTCTGACTTTGGTAAAAGTGAAGAGACTAATAAAAATTCTTGGAGAAGTTTGTAGTTGGAGTTGCCCTTTTATCTGGTTAGGTTTCAAGAATAAATTAGGAAAATGAAGATCTTTACTGTCAGAACATGAAGCCAAACCATAAATAAGAGCCAGGGCTGACCCGAGAGAGTCTCCAGACACGAATCACCAAAGATAGACAGCCTCTGCAGTTGGTCCCTGATTTGTACAGAGCCTTGTGCACTAATTGGAAGTACAGGGCTCTTCAGTGTCACTTGCCATCAGCGAGACCCAGGCAACTAAGTATACTGCTGACCTCTCTGAAGTGTACAACCAAAAATGAAGTCACAGTCCTGATATGGAGTTTAGAGGGTGCTCTAAAGGATGTTCCAACCATAGAAGCCTCTTTTCTTTAAAACTCCCATAACCAAGGAATGTAGACAAATTCAAGCTCACGCAATTTTCTCAATATTTGAGTAAGACCCTTTCCTATCGGAGTATGGATGTTAATACAGAATTCAAAGTCAGAACATCCATTTTGCTATTTCCCCTGGGGGGATGGGTCTCTTTTCAGATGGGGGCCAGTGGTCTGTATTTGCACAGATGGCAGTGGATGTGATGGTCAGTAATTTCATTGGACTGGACCTGTCTTCCTGGGTCATAGTTCTAATATTCATCCAAAGTTGAGGGAGTTGGTTGTGTCTCCAACAAGCTCTAGAACAACAGGATGGTCTCTTTGGTGAAGTTGTGGTCCTCTCACTGGTTTTGATCTTCTTTGTGTGCTTTTTTCTATTTCAGTCACCACAAGTAGGAGATTATTTTTTATCAAGTCTTTAACTTTTGACTTCTTAGTGAAATAAAATACCACCCTGCTAGAAATAGACAACTTTTATTGTTAGCAATTGCTGACAAATGCAAGCTTATGCCTGTCTTTTTTTAAAGCAATCTATTCAACACTAAAATCAATGTGACAACTCAAAACTCCCATCTCTTCTTTCCTTAAGACAGGATATTAACAAACAGAACCCTTGCTATATAAACATACTTGACAACTGGCAACTCCCATTTCCTCTATTCTTTAAGGCAAAGTAATCACAAACAGAAATTTTCAGGGAAACCTGTATACATTCATTTGAGGTCTAAGGATTGCCTTGAGTGCTAGAGACTGATAGCAGATACTACATCAGCAGAGTAGAGGAAGAGATAGATGAGTGCAAAGAGATCTGGATTGTCCTGTTCTTTGAAATTTTAAAAAATTCTTGACAACCCAGAATTATACTTAGATCACTTATTTTCCTGTCTAGTTTTTTCTTTGTAACTTTAATTATCTTTCCTCTACCTGTGTCTCTTACCTTTTTAATGCAAGGCCTTAATATTAATATAGAAATTTGCTTTTAGCGAGGTGGTTCCAAGCTTCAGCTATAAAGTCATCATTCATAGTGTAAGGAATCATGTGGCGGAACCCCAGTATATAAAATAGAAAATAGATTTATGATGCAAAAAAAACCCCAAAAATTTGCCCAATGACTTTAATAGAGAACAAAGATAAAAAAAAAATATTTTTAATTTTTGCAGGAAAAGGACTCTGCTCACTTCAAGAATAGGATTCAGGCACAGTAGATCAGGTTAATAACAAAGCTGGGTGCTAGGAAGAGAGTAGATTTAGCTCAATTCTTAAAGAACCTGCCTGCAATGCAGGAGATCCCAGTTCAATTCCTGGGTTGGAAAGGTGACCTGGAGAATGGAATGGCAACCCTCTTGAGTATTCTTACCTGGAAAATCCCATGAACAGAGGAGCCTGGTGGGCTACAGTCCATGGGGTTGCAAAGAGTCAGACACGACTGAGCGACTAGGCATGAGATTATAAATAAACATTGACAGTACTATGTTCTGCAAGTGAGATAGCAGTGCCTGCAGTTCTGTCCCTTGGGAGAAGCAGAATATAGTACCTGGCAGACACCAGAAATATTAGTGGGGGCTCAGCATGGAGTTGAAGTCTATGCTTCAGCAATCAGATAAGAACTAGTGAAATTAGAGTTATTATTGTTAATATGAGCCCCATTTATTACCAATAGACTAATGAAACTTAGATAAATGGATGTTACTTAGTAATGAAAGCAAATTTCTCTGCTCTACTGGCCTGTGAGCTTGAAGGGACAAGGCTATGCTTATATACCCCACCATATGCAGTTTAATGAATTTGTTGACTTGCTTACATAAAATGATGAGAAACACCTTCTTATGCCTCGATCTGATGTTGCAGATGCTTTGTTAAGTATTTAGAAGAATCCCATTAAAATTCTGAGCCATAGGACAGAAAATCAGAAACCCAAGTTGTGTTCATGGGACAAGTAGCCTCACTAACTGATTTGATTATTTTTTCTAGAAAAACAATACTAGTCATACAAAAAATTTCAAATAAAAGGTTATAGAACATGCTCTGACCCTTGTTTCACATGTTAAACAGTATTTTCTAGTATAATGTGACAAAGTTGTAAACATGAGGTGAATGATGAATAAAGTTTTGATTTTAAATTTCCATATACCAGAGAAAAATGGGGAATTTTCATAAGAATTGCTAGCTGTCAGGCCACATACACAAGAGGGAGTAAAAGTGTAAAATAATAAGGCAACCAAATAAATATGAAGAAGAAAGAAAATGAATTCATCAGGATATGCCACTTAAGATTAGAAATTTGAAGAAATGAAAAAAGAGAGAGAATTTAAAGGCAGTAACAAAGAATGGAGCAAGTGGAGACCTTCTCCAAGAGCCTTCTTTGACCACTCTATTTAAATATATCCCCTTTTTATTTCCTAGTGACTCAGACCATATTCTTGATCTGTAGATTTATTTACTTCTTTGTAGTCTGTCTCCTTCACTAAGTGGAAAGCTTTATAAAGGCAGAAGCCATGCTGTGGGTTATCCATCACTGTGTCCTTACAACCAAGCGCAATGCCTCCTGCTTGGTAGACATAAACATTTGTTGAATAAATTAATGAATGAACAAGTGAATGAAAGTGTAGAAAGAATGTGTTATAAATTCATGATTTTCCATTTTGATAATGTATCAATAGCAAAGATAATTCCAAAAAAGTAATTTATTCAAATAACGTTATGCCTTTCTGTTTCAGGAATAAACACAAATGCTCTTGACATAGCCCACCATTTTCTGAGAGGTCGTTAGAAAATTGCACTTATCTATAGCTTTTGCAGAAGGCGATGGCACCCCACTCCAGTACTCTTGCCTGGAAAATCCCATGGATGGAGAAGCCTGGTAGGCTACAGTCCATGGGGTCGCTAAGAGTCGGACACAACTGAGCGACTTCACTTTCACTTTTCCCTTTCATGCATTGGAGAAGGAAATGGCAGCCCACTCCAGTATTCTTGCCTGGAGAATCCCAGGGACAGTGGAGCCTGGTGGGCTGCCGTCTATGGGGTCGCACAGAGTTGGACACGACTGAAGTGACTTAGCAGCAACAGCAGCATAGCTTTCTGAATATGGGAGGTGATCCAGGATCCTGCTGGGTATATCAGAGAGATAACCTTAAGTTACATAAATAACCCTAATGTCAGAGTCCTGTTGACATAAAAGATTCTAGTATAGATATTAATAGAGAAAATTATTATTTATTTATTTTAAAGTGTAATTTTAATTGGAGGCCAATTACTTTATGATGTTGTGTTGGTTTCTGCCATATGTCAACATGAGTCAGCCCTAGGTATACATAGGTCCCCTCTCTCTTAAATCTCCCTCCCACCTCCCTCCTTATCTCCCCCCACCTTCAGGTTGTCACAGAGCACCTGCTTTGGGTTCCCTGTGTCATATAGCATATTCCCACTGGCTGTCTATTTTATATATGGTAAAGTATATCTTTTAATGCTACTCTCTCAATTTGTTTCACCCTCTCCTTCTCCCGCTGTGTTCACAAGTCTGCTCTCTATATCTGCAACTCCATTGCTGCCCTGCAATTAACACATATATATGGAATCTAGGAAGATGGTACTGAGAAAATAATTTATATTTAAAGATAAATAGTTGGCAAATTATACTAGCCTAAATTTCCCCAGAGCAATCATGTAGAGTCGCAATTTGTAAGTGAGTTGGCAAAATTTACTCTTTTGGAAAGTCTTGCTCCCAGTTGCTCTGCTTTTCTGTGGTGGGACCGCATGGTTCATGAGTCAATGTCATACTCATCCTGAGCCCTCTAGTTATTAACTCAGAGAGCCTATGAGTTAGCCACCATCTGGAGGAGGTGGACACTGTGTGGGCAGTGAGGTGTCAGATCAAATCTTTTTCCTTTCTTCCTTGCTTCTATCTTTAGCAGTTTAAGCAGCTGAGGATACACACGGCTCAGCCATGAGCCTCCACACATGGTGTGTATCTCCTCACATTGTGACATCTGCTTCCTTCAGAGTTACATTTTTATTCTTCTATTCAAGAAAAGCAAATGTCCTAGACTCTGCATTTAGGTAGTTTGATTGAAAACTCAGCTAGGGTGATCATGAGTTGCCATTTACTGGCTTATAACTCTTGTTTGGCATATTTATTAATAGCTCTTCCTTTAATTTTTTTTTTTATTTTAATGAAATATGATTGATTTACAATTTGTCTTAGTTCTGCTGTATAGCAAAGTGACTCAGCTATATATATATGTATGTATGTATATATATATGTATATGTACATATATACATACACACACATACATTCTTTTTCATGTTTCTTTTCATTATGGTTTATTATAGGAAATTAAATATAGTTCCCTGTGCTAAATGGTAGGGACTTGTTGTTTATACATTATATTAATATATATAATAGTTTGCATCTGCTAATCCCGAACTCCCAGTTCATCCCTCCCCCATCCCCTCTTCCCCTTGGCAACCACAAGTCTGTTCTCTATGTTTGTGAGTCTGTTTCTGTTTTGTAGATAAGTTCATTTGTGTCATATTTTAGATTCCATATATAAGCTATATCATACGATATTTGTCTTTGTCTGACTTACTTCACTGAGTATGTATATCCATGTTGCTGCAAATGGCAATGTTTCATTCTTTTTTTATGGCTAAATACTATTTCATTGTACTTATGTACCACATCTTTATTCATTCATCAGTGAACATTTAGGTTGTTTCCCTGTCTTGGAATAATTCCTCCTTTTGATCTCAAGAGCGTCTTGAGCCGAAATATGAATTAGCCCTAATTGTAAGTCATTCTCAAGAGACTGTTCTGAGTTCCAAAATCTAGAAAAGAAGCATCAATTAGTATTGAATAGTAGTAGACACTGGCTAAGTACATGCAGAGTATCCAGAAGTAACAATGCAGATTATCATCATTCATTTCTGATAAAGTCTTTTAAAGCAGGTTTCTAAATATTCATGGTTTGCAGGGCTGTCTGACTGTCCATGGGTGTCAGCTAGGACTTAAATCAGCTGGCTTTAGGTAAAACTAGGTCTCTTGACAGTCTGAGAGATAATTCTTCAGAATCCATGTCCTATATATCTCTAATAAAGGAAAATGTAAATAAAACATTCAAGAACATCATAAATAACGGAATAAGGTAGTTTATAAAATTTAAAATTGGATTTTTGTTAGCAAAATAAACCCTATAGTATCTTACATGTCATCATTATTATAATGGCAACCTTATCCTCCTTGAATGTGCAAGATGAAAGCAGCATTGGTGAACGAGGATGGCTGTTCTTTATACTACATATGACATGTGTGTGTATGTATTTACAGGTGTTTTCCTCTTCAGGCATTGAGCTCCTGTCCTGGGCTACATCCCTCATCTTCCTTTAATTTCTTCAGATTGGAGGAGAGCAATTCTGCAGAAATGTGGTTACCTTATTCTTTTTTCCTGTTAACTTCATATTATACACAGCAAAAATGTTTCTTTACCATTACTCTGTTAAAGGTCAGTTCATTTATTTTTGCCTCATGGAAAAAATTTGTACAAGCACCTGGCTTTCTAAGCATTCACATTTATGACTAAAGGCACATGTTTCCTGTACATATTTTCACATCATAAATTAAACAGATTTTACCTTTCATCACAATTTTCTCTCTTCCTTGATGAGTAAGTAGGGCACTGGCGGAAATAATTTCATGAATCTTTCTTTTTTTTCTTGTGTTTAGCTAAAGTGAATATAGACAGAAATCTTCAAAGAAGCAGGAATCATGCCCATTTTATTCAGCATTTGTACTTATCATCCATCATAATGGATTGTACATGCAAAGTGGTGGTGGATGGGTGCTCAGTCGTGTCCAACTCTTTGCAACCCCATGGACTGGAGCCTGCGAGGCTCCACTGTCCATGGAATTCTCCAGGCAAGAATACTGGAGTGGGTTACCATGTCCTTCTCCAGGTACATGCTTAGGTACCCAGTTAATATTTCTTCAGTGAATTAATGATCTCGTGGGTTCTGTGATAATAAAAGAAAGAAAGTAAGTAAAGTCCTCAGTTGTGTCCGACTCTTTGCGACCCCATGGACTGTAGCCTACCATGCTCCTCTGTCTATGGGATTTTCCAGGCAGTAGTACTGGAGTGGGTTGCATTTTCCTTCTCCGTCTATGATAATAGTCATAGATTTAAGCCACAGTCATATTCTATACTCCTAGCCTTTTATACTTTTGATACTTTCACAACCTCTATTTTCTAAATAAGAATAATCTTTTCCTTAAACCATTTCACAAGGTTTACTTTCTAGTCCACTCTGGATAAAGAAATTCAAGATAACACATGGATAAGGATATAGAATTGTTTGCTAGCTCATTTGAGTTAATGTGACTCAAATTCTTGACTCGGAGAACAGTTACCTTCCATTAACACAGTCATTCAACAGTGAGATTTACCTTCATGTTCATAAAGCCTATAATGTAGCTATTCACCATAAATATTGGGGATGCTTCATTAATGGTTCTTTGTCAGGGATGGGAGGAAGAGTAACAGAAACCAACTAATGTTAATGTTGCATGATAAAATGTAACTTTCCTGAGGTACCAGGATGCAATGGGAGCTACACACAAAGCAAAGGTCCTGTATTGAAATGAACAAAGCAGACAGATTTTTTTTTTTTTTTAGACTCTTGGACCTTTCAGGCACCATGATCCAGGTCAATTGCATAAAAGGACCCAGGGAAGACAAAAGAAGAGATTTGTGAACTCTTGCCTAGACTCCCACTTCTCCATGAGAAAGAGGTGAGAGTCCTTCTGCCTCAATAGGACAACTCAGAAAACGTAAGATCTATCTGCAAGTACAGGTGAGGGGCTGTTGCTGTCAACTGGTGGCACCAGGGCAAAGGAAGAGAACAGAGGACTGTCTGAAATGTAATTCACTCCTAGTGGCCGTTGTGCAAAGAATGCCTTCTTTCCATGCACCAAGGGTAGAACTCATAGGAAAGACAGAAATGGTGAAGCCATGTCTAATTCTGTTCAAGAGAACCTCTCAGAGAACTTGAGAACTCCAAAAAAGAGTTTTGTATGGCATGGATTACCTGTATTCCTAGGAATGTGAGGGCCAAAGAAGAGAGGGCTACCAAAAGAATATGTGTATTTGTCACGTTGCAGGAATTGTAGGGATTAAGCCTGCAGTGATTGGGGTATTCCTCTGGAAAATTCACAAAGGTTCTGATGAAATATGTGAGCATCTGAACATCTTTCCGAGAGGAGCCTATTGGTAGTTGATTCTAGCATTTCCTGTATGATTGCTCTTGACCCCAGCACCTCTTTCCCCCCTGGATTCAACCCTGTGGATGTCAGAAACTAGTTAGAGGAGACATGGTGGGTAGAGAAAGGAGATGATGCCCCCACCCAGCTTCTCCCGCATTTCCACTTGCAAGTTGCTAACTGTCAGTAGTAGCCTGAGAGAAAAACTGAGTATTTATCAAGGCCCAGATACTTTAGAGAACTGAGGCAGTTTTTGATTTTAAAGTGACTGGAGGACATTTTATACTTAAATAAAAACAAACTTACGGGGTTTACTAGAGAAAGAATTTCATGCAAAGGCAAGAGAAAATTTTTCTTTTAGTGAATAAAGTTTAAAGGGACAATGGGAGATAAAAGTTGCATTTTGATTACATCCCATAAGGCACGCTGTGTCAATTTTTATGTTATTCTAGTTTAAGTGAAAAAGAAGAATTTATTAAAATATTGAGTTGGCCAAAAAGTTCATTTGTGTTTTTACATAACATTGTACAGAAAGGCCCAAATGGAATTTTTTGTGAACCCAGTTGTTTCTTATTGGAATTCATGTCAGGAAATGTAGATGTATCTCACACAGGGAGATTACTGAGAATTGCAAAGCTGTTATAACCTTATTCACTCTCTCCCAAATCTATTTCTCTTTGTATCTCATCTTCACTCACTTCTCTGTAGATCAGCTTATCTCAGCTTTTCCATGTAAGAGCTGCAAACAATTGTAAAGGTCATTTTAGTTCAGGCACCAAAGAAATTAATTGGTATCTCTAGGTTTCATTCCAGATTTCTGGTAGGTGGAAAATTTTCTGAGCTTATCTTGATTTATATAACTCTGTGTCTTTGAGTACAAGAGTATATGATTCCAGCATGACTGCAGGGACCCACAACTGTCAGGGGAGACCAAAAAGTTCTCTGAAAATAGGGGAGTTTGTTGTACAGAAATTCCATCTTTGTTTACTACAAAACCATGTGGTTTAGAGGCCATGGGAAGAATGCTGGTAGTTCAGTTATTGGCAGTTTACCTGGGTGTAAGAGTATTTGGTTTTGTAGGTTGAAATCATCTCAGAAATGTCAATGATTCTAGGTATATGTGTTTTATAGTATATTCTGCTAATTAAACATCTTAATAAAACTTCCTGGGGAGTGTACTTGTTCTGTATTTCAGATATGTCTGGGATTTCTAGGAAAGGGGATCATACTGACTGATACTTTTTTGAGAAACATCACGTAGATTTGCATGGATTGACACATAAACTTGGTCAGTTTGATCATGATGCTTCATTTCCTTGATATAGTCTTGTGTTCTCACTTGTATTTTGAGCTGAGGAGACAGCTTTGGGAGTTTGGGAGTGTTGATGTGGTTAGAGTTCTCAGAGAAAAATAAAGGAGAGAGCTGCAGAGAGAGATTGAGAGAAAGAGGGAGAGGGTGCTCCAAACATCTTTGAGAGTGTGGGATCTTCATCTGACTTCTCAAAGCTGGGAAAATAACTACCAAAAAGGAGCAATCAAAACAATACCCTGAGCACAGAGAGGGTCAGAAATTGTTGGAATTCCCATCAGCCACATGGAGGTGGGTGTTGAGCAGAGTATTCAGAAGGTTATTTATTGCTTTATTATTGAGGCAAAATTAACTCCAGACTAAAGATGAAAGATTGAAGGTAGAAGGAGAAGGGGGGCAACAGAGGATGAGATGGTTGGATGGCATCATTGACTCAATGAGCATGAGTTTGAGCCAACTCTGGAGATAGTGAAGGTCAGGTAAGCCTGCATGCTGCAGTCCATGGGGGTCGCAAAGACTTAGCACCTGAACAACAACAAAGACTGCTTTGGTTTTTCCTGACAAAGTTTCAAATAAATTCTTACAAAGATCAGACGTTGTAAAGTAATTGCATCTCAGAATAGAGGTTTGGAAATCTTAAAAACAAACACAAAATAATACTGGCACCTGGATTTTTTAAACTAGGTTGCTCTAGACCTAGGACTGCCTTTTAGAGATGTCCTAAACTGAGGCAAGAGGGCTGAGCCTCTGTACCTCTGCAATGACTGATAGTTGGAGGTTGTTCTTTGGGAAGAGGTGTTTGTTACCAGTAACCCCCTGCATCTGAGATTAATTCCTTGAGTGGAATCAGCTGTAAGCAATCTGCAGTCAGCATTCCCAACTCCTGAGAGTAAAATCGTGAGATAACAGCTTTGGTCTTGTGAGCTAGGTCTGGGCAGGATAACCCAGGACAGTTTATGGGCAGTTTCACCACTTTTTGCTTTTATTTGCATAAAAAAGCCAGACATGGGTGTTTTATTGTTTGTTTTTTTTTTTAAATAATGTGCCTTGAAAGAACCTGAAAATCATGTCAAGTTCAACATATTCAACTTTCAGATTAAGACTGGGAGGTGAAGGTAAGTGGTTTGCTTGGTGGAACAGAAGAAACTGATGCTGAGTCTAGAATTCTGGTCTTCTACCTTCACCCCAGTTCATTTTCACTCTTAGAATCTCTCAGGTCTAGAGAACTATAGTATTGCAAGTTGTTTCCCATAGTTGAAAGTTATAGAATTTGGTCTCTACTGTAGTATACTGTAGAGGCTAACCCCGTGATTGTAGTTTGCCTTTCAAGATAGTCTCTTCTTTTTTTATTTTCTAGAACTACTGTTGCTTTGTGTAGGAACAGGATAGTATATAGATCAAGGCTTTAAGTTCCAGGAGTAGATTGGTGAACATATATAATCTATTGTACTTTCTTCCTGGAAAATTGTTTTGAGTAAGTTTTTTAATTTTTTTTTTTCTTTCTAAGTTTAACAAGAATCACCTGGGTTAAAGTGAAGGTTAACAAAAATGGCTCAAATTCTGTTCTTTTGAAATGGGCTTTTTGGTTGGATTTTCTCAAGGTTGGGTATTGAGGACCCTTCTCCCATAAGGCTACCCTTGTTTCAGCTCACAGTTTTTTTTGAATCTACCTGCATTCAACCGCAGGGAGTTTTTCTGGCAACTGGAAAAGGCTACTGGTCTTTGGTCTCCCTGCTTGTTTCTGCTTACTAGGTTCGTTTTTCCTAAAACCAAGAATTCTCTCTGAAATGCACAGTCTACTTCCAGGTTGAAGTGTTTCTGGAAATAAATTGTTTTCAATTTGATAATTAAGTCCCATGGTCTTTTACTGAGCGTTTATAATGTGCTAAGTGTTGGGTTATGTGTAGGGATACAAAAATGTTGAAGATAGGATATCTGCCCTGAAAGAACTTGATCTAATTGGGATACAGTAAAAACCTTAGCAAATAATTTCGCTATTAAGTAATGTGTTTTATAAAGATGTGCACAGGCCTGTAGTTTACAGAGAAAATTGTAGGAATAACGTTGATGTAAATAAGGCGTTAGGAAGTTGTGGTATCTTTGTCAGAAGGCTGCAGTTAATACACTTAGGGAGTGGTCAACTGATTCTCCTAATTAGCATGCTAAGCAGGAATGATTTCTAAGGCTAGCCAGCAAATACTGTGGACCATGAAGGAAACGGATACAGAAGGTGAATCTCCATGCAGTGCTTAGGAATTGGGGAGCAGAGGGTTGAATAGAGCAGACACAAAGCAGAGATAAGCTTTCGGTGGTGAGGAGAAACAAACTGAATGAATAAGTAATGCCTGCTTAGGATGACAACCCCCTGAAGCGGTGGGAATCTAAAAGTGAGGTGAGAAGCTGGGAATGAAGGATAAGCAGACCAGCCCTCCTTAGTTTAATTTGACACTTCCCCGAAATGTATGTTATGTAACATTTCCTAAATCACCTTTGGATTTAGAATAAATGTTAATAGTAAAGTTACTACTATTGTATGTTCAGTATGCATTTCTAAAGAGACTGCATTTAATTAGGATTGTGTTGCCGTTTGCCTATCAAATAGACACATGAAATATCCTGCTATTACAGTATTTACATTTATGTTTGGATTAGTTTCAAATGCCCCTTCCACTTCCCAGGAACTCCTCTAATGTACCTTTTTATATTTTAAAATAAAATAGTTCTTGAGAAAGCATTATCCATAGCACACTGTGCATGGAGTTATGTTTGGAGTTATGTTTGTCAAAGCAGGAATTCACTGCAACTTATTTTTTTAGAGAGAAAGTACGATGAGGAACAGAAGGGTGAGAAAGAGGCAGATGTCGCTGTATCTCACTATGTACCTGCTCCTTGCTTTTCAGACTCATCTTCATGATTTGTTTTCCTTTCCCCAATTTTTTTAAAATTTTGAAACATTTTAAAGAACAGTTGAATACCTTTCTCCTAGATTTCCAAATTGTTCACATTTTGGTATTCCACTTACGACATACACAGCTGGTCCTCTTCTCTTTCGCTTTGTTTTTTCACAGTATCATTATGAACTAAGATTAAAAAAAAAAAATCAGTGTTATCCATTACTGTCCTTATTTTTGCTGTAAACATCAAATTAAACATCAAATGTAAACATTAATGTAAGCATCAAATCTAATACTACCTGTATATGTAAATACTCTATTCCAAAAGACTTCTATCATTTTATGCATTAATGTCTTAAAAGATCTGGGAAAAATGGGTTAAAACAAACTGGTGTATTTTATACAGCCAAAAGAGCTTTGGATACATGGAGTATTGGGGTTATGTAGAACCTTAGAAATAATTTTCTTCTATTTTTCTCAAGGTATTGCATCCACTCAAGCATTTACCACTGAGAATAAGTGAAACCAATATATACTATCTGTAAGTCTGCAGCTTAAACTGAAGCTGCCATAGGTAGGAAATGTCTTTGAAATCATCTTTATCTTATAAAACACATCTAAATTTTTGTTTCTTCTGTACTATACACTGACTTTTGTTGAAGATTAATATTTTAAATATATTAAATATAAAAATGAATGCAACTATAAGTAAATGGATGTTCATGACAGCAGGGTCTGCAACAGTGAAAGACTGGGGAAAACTTGCATACCATTCAATAGAGGATGGGTTAAATGGAATGGATATTGTTATATCTCATTCCACAAATGTATAATTATGTCCTATAGTGAAAGGTAGTTTTAAGGACTGTAAAGAAACTTAAGAACGATAAAGAGGAACAGAGGAACAGGGATAAAGTGACATTTCAGAGCAGAGACCCTAGGATGGGTAGGAACAGATCGGAGAGGTTAAGGATAGGAATGCTATCTCTAGCTTTATCATTTTGAGTTTTGAGTAATGTAAATATTTAGTGAAAATAAGATTAAATTATCAGTAAAATCCCCTAAAATTAAATAGAAACACATATAAATGAACCTGATGTTATGAAATTGATAATACAACCACACAAAGTAAAAATTCAAATAGCTTTGAACAGCCCTTTGTTAGAATTCATTCACAGCACAGAATGACAATGAAATCTTAAACTGGACTTAGGTTTTTTGTAGGTATTGCTATTGATAATGTAATTCCAAAATTATTTTAAGTATATTAGAAGATAAAGAAGGTGAGTTTATATATTGATCCTTTGGGGAATCGTGGTTTTCACTGTCAAAGAAGGCAGATTGAAAGTCGCTCAGTTATGTCCAGCTCTTTGCGACCCCATGGACTAAACAGTGGAGAAGGGAATGGCAACCCATTCCAGTATTCTAGCCTGGAAAACTCCATGGACAGAGGAGCCTGGTAGGCTACAGTCCATGGGATTGCAAAGAGTCAGACACGACTGAACAACTAGGGAATTTTCTAGGCCAGAATACTAGAGTGGGTAGCCTTTCCCTTCTTCAGGGGATCTTCCGAACCCAGGGATCAAACCCAGGTCTCCCACATTGCAGGTGGATTCTTTACCAGCTGAGCCGGAAGGGAAGCCCAAGAATACTGGAGTGGGTAGCCTATCCCTTCTTCAGGGGATCTTTCCAACCCAGGACTCAAACCAGGGTCTCCTGCATTGCAGGCAGATTCTTTACCACTGAGCTATCAGGGAAGGCAGATTACATAAATGGTATTGTAGAACATAAAGAACACCCTGTGTTTGGGTATGAGAATATAGGAATACAGGGTTTTTGTTAAGCCTTGAAGCTTATACAATTGTGGAGAATCTTTTTAAGAAAAATTAGAAATACTGAATTAAGTATAGAACCTTAGAAGGAGCTCATTAGCTTCACAGTGAATCTTTGTCTTATCTGCCAGTGTTGACTTGGACTTGAAAGCATAGGTGTATTTTCTCGGGCTATAAACTGGAAAGGTATAGATATAAGAATACCCTTACAGCAATGAGCCCACTTAGTACTCAGAATTTATTTTCTGAATACATTCATTTAGACAAAGAAATGAGGGTCTCTAGAGAAATGGTTGACCCAGGTCTGGGCAAGAAAAGCACAAGGAGATCCTGTCACATCTCATGCCACTTATAAAAAAGTGCTCTAAGACTATAGGGGTTGCATCAAGATTATACAAGAAGAGCCATAAGCATTTTGTCCAACTTTACTGTTTATATACGTACATGCTGATATAAAGACATTTTTCCCCAAGCAATGTTCAGTTCATTGTTCTATGTTAGAGGGAATTGACCTCATGGCCAATTAGTGTTGGGAGCTGAGGTTGGTCAAATTGAGGGGAGTTGGGAAATTCTCATAAGAGAAAGGGCCCAGAGGCATTACTCAGGGATGGGGTTGCATATGTCTTACTACAAAACTTGCTCTATGCTCTGCTTCTCAGAGAATCTGGAAATGAGTAAAATTGTTTCCTTGTGAATATCTTGACTGTCTCTTTGTTGGCTGTTGCTTACCCAAGGAGATTGGGTTAGGGAGTGTTGTACTCTTCGCAAACAGTTGTGTGTTCACCTTCTCTTCTGATTTTGTCTGTAATTAAAGAAATTAATCTACTTATTGGCTCCCCTTGTATATAATTAAAATGACTCACTAACTGATAATAACTAAAAATTCTTCTTTGACATTTCCTAAATTTGTTTTAAACTCATAAATCCTGTTGTGTCTAAAAAAACCAGTAGTACCAGGGGAAAATAGGTCCTTTTTTAAAATTAAAGATGATACAGGAATAATAAACACCTTCTTTCCTGTAAGGACCTTTTTTGTGAGTTAATGACTAGCTGGGTTAATGACCTTAAAATTTTAGGACCATCAGTTTTCCCATGTACTCATTAATGCTTCCAAAATGCCCAAGACCAAAATAATTAGCATTTAAATAAAACCAGAAATAGTGAGACCAGTAGGATATTGGCGAGATGTCAGAGACAGTTTTTATAGTGAATATTATGAGAAAATACTGAATGTATGTGATGAATTGGTTGGCCTATAAAAAGAACCAAAAGCAAGTAATTACTGGAGTAAAAGGAAAGGGGAACAGAAAATAGTAGAGGCTGGCCAAAGGGATAATGACTGGGTAGTTTAGTATCATTCAGAGTGGGTAAAGAGAAAAAAAATGCTCACTTAAAACGATAGTGGGAAACAGTAGTCCAAATAGAGTCCTCATGGAAATTTCAGCCAGGTATGAATAGTGCAGTTTTTGAATACACTGTAATTGAAAGTTGGCTTTCAAAATTCAATGTTACCCCTAAAAAATGGGCATATAAAGTAGAGAGAAATAAAAGATAAGACTCTGAGGAATGCTGGTACCATGAATTGTTGTTAGAGCCTCACTTAGATTTGCGTGATGGTAAAACAGCATGAACAATTTTTTTATGTGTGATGGACCAAAAGGAGAATAGCTACATGTACTGTTAAGCTCAGATAAAGAGAAAATGCAGAATAAACTTGCATCTTCCAAATCAAACCCATTATATTACATTGAAAAAAAAAACTTAAGTATGCTGCTGCTTCCCAGGAAGACATACCTCATAATGTAGAATAAAACTGCATTAGAATGGATCAACATTTTGTAAATTTGAGAAAAAAGAAACTTCTTTAACTGATTTAACTAAGACTGAGCCTGTCATTAAGAGTATAGAAATAACTACTAGAGGCTGTAGAAATTGTGATCTTTTTTTTCCAAAAAAATTTTATTTATTTATTTATTTTTGGCTGTGCTAGGTCTTTGTTGCTGTGTGGGCTTTAGGAAGACTTGGAAAGCTGATGAGACATCTATTTGATATGGAGATTTAAGAAAATTGGGCCAAGAATATAAAGAAAGCCAGACGGGCAATTACGTGTAAAGACTGAATATTGTTACACAACTGCACTGAGTCACTCTTAGCACTTAAACAAATGATTACCAGCAGAGAACAATGCATTTGAAATTCACTGTATGTTACTCTGGAAAAAAAAGTCTGAGGCAGACCATAAATCGTGTGTGTATGTTTAACATAAGCTTGGGTTCTTTTCTTGTTATTTTTTTGGCATCACCTTAGTCATTCTAAAGTTACAGAATCATAGAATCAGAGTTGGAAGGACGTCTAGAGATGTCAACTAAATTACTTTTCTGCATCAATTTACCTACCTTTTGTGTAAACATTTCCAGGAACAAAACATTTTACAGCTCTCCCAAGGAGACTGTTAAATCATTCCAATGTTTATAAGCTCTCACAGCCAGGAATTCTCCATGTGAGTGTCATATTTACCCTCATTCCTCTGTTCCCCGCCTTCTCATCTCCCACTCCATTCAACTTCTTATTTATTTTTCATATACTATTTTTCTTTATCCAAATAAATCTGTTTTTCTTCTTTCTGCAACTCTATGACAGGTTTTGTCTAATGTCCCAGTGCCATATTTGTTTTTCTTATATTTCTTCTCAGCATCCCCAGATCTTTTATACTTTCTCCTAAATTCTCAGTAAGCTTACTTTGTCTTATTTTGGATTGAGAGCAAATGAACCAAAATGCTAGAAATCAAGCTGGGAGAAAATGAAGAGATTGGAAAGTATGAATATCTAAAGGAGCATTTTCACCAATTGCAGGATTTAAAGGCGTTCTTGCAGGCTTAGGAAAACCTTGGTGCGGATGACTGCCAAACTCTTAGGTTTACTTACCCAGGCAAAATTGTTGGGGATGTTCGCTGGCCAACACTATTAGCATACATAAAACTCTCTGTTGGAAAGTTTACAGAATCAATTAGAGTTCAGAATATTTTTTTTAAAAGTATGGTTGAGGGACTCATTTAATGAATTGCATTTCAGGATGTTTCTATTCTTGCAGAAACTGCCAGTAAAATATTAGCGGGTGGCACATTAAGGCCATGGGAGACTGTACACTTAAAGAGGCATTTATTTAGCTATATATTTTCCATGTAGCAGATTACCACATCAGTATAGAGGTTGTACTATTTCCCAAGTTGTCCCAAACTTTATGTTCCATAACATTTTGTGAAGAAGAATTGGTACTTTTTATCTGGACTCACTATCTATAAATTGCTTTCCAAATAAATACAGTGATTCTTCTTTTGTGAGCTAAATTTTTTTAATTTGTAACATTTATTTGGGCAAAAAAAAAAAAAAAATCCCCAAGCAAAACTCTGTATACACAGCATTAATACCTAAGTTATGTCCTGATTTCAAATATAGCATGATTGTAAGTTAAATTCTTGATTCATTTATATGGATAATGCTGAAGGAGTCCAGTTGAGTTTTCACCATTAAGGCAATCCCTTGATTTGCTTAGCATTAAGTGGATATTTTTGGGCTAAGTAAGGAACACAGTTATTTTCAAAGTTTCTGCTCTTGATAACCATATGATTGTAATCTAAGAGTAATACATATTTATCAAGTTTTGGATAAAAATAAAGCAGTATTTTAATTTATAATATTAATAGAACTTCTGCAACCTATTTATGTTTGTGGAGGCTTACTATTTGCAGGATGTATTCCATAAAGAATCAATGTCTATCAGACAAGAATTGTATTGCAGTAGTACTGCAGAGAAATAGATTACTGTTTTGAATGACTCAGGAGTGGGAGTGTTGATAGTTTGGGGTCAGGGCTCAAATACATGGGACAAGGGTTTGGAGAAGCATGAGTGAATCAAGAGGGTGATTGAAGAATTCTTCATAGCTGAAGAAATAAATTTATCACTTCATTAGACTGCGACAACAAGGATAGCCCTGGCAGGTAACTGAAGGAAAAAAAAACAAATTTGCTTTTTTTCTGAAAGTGTGCATGTGTGTTTGTATGTGTGTTTATGTTCTGTTCTATGGGATGTTTAATTATGAATATGAGGTCTAATGAGTGCCCCGGTGGCATGTGTGTTTAAAAATAGTCTTTTCTTTACTGTCAATCTATAAAATCTATTCTGGAGCCTGAAGCTGTAGCCTGTTATTATTCCTAACCTCTGTCCTTAAAAGCCTGTCTTCTAGGTAAGGAGACAGCCAACTTTTTCTGTAAAAAGTCAAATAGTAAATATTTTCTGCTTATAGGGCATATGGTCGCCATTGTAATTATGCAACCATTATTATAGCTTGAAAACAGCTATAGACAATACAGAGACAAATGGGCATGAATGTGTTCCAACAAAACTTTCTTTTCAAAAACAGATGGCAGGTGGGGTTTTGTCTAATAAGTGTAGTTCACTGACTTTTGTTCTAGATCAGTGATTCCTACCCATTAATCAGCTCTGTCTTTCCTAGAGGTCCTTAGATCATTTCAAATTGTGCTTTAAGAATGTTTGAAAAGGCGTTTTTTTAGTCCTCTCCAATGAAGCCTATAAGAACTGTATTGCAGTCAGTGTCCCTTCAGTGTGAAATATTGGAAGCACGGATGGGGTACTACTTCTCTTCCAGAATGCTAGAATGACTCCCAGAGAAGCCCTGCAGTGAGTGCAAGAAAGAGCTCTGGCATATGACCCAGGAAGCTTGAGGTCTAGTGTCTGGCTCAGACGGTAAAGAATCTGACTGTGGTGCAGGAGACCCAGGTTTGATCCCTGGGTCAGGAAGAAGGGAATGGCTGCCCACTCCACTGTGGAGAATTCCATGGACAGAGGAGCCTGGTGGGCCACAGTCCATGGAGTCGCAAAGAGTCGGACACGACTGAATGACTAACACTGTCACTTTCTGTGACTTCAGGTCTGGGTTTCCTCAGTGCCAGAGAAGGATATTGGGACTAGACATTCTTCAAATTCTCTACCAGCTCTAGGATTTCACAGTGCTAAATTAAGGTTCTTGGCAAAGCTCTTTCTGTAGGAACTCTCAGTTCATGGTCTCACTTCTGAGCCGTTTCCTCTAACAGAGCTAACAGCAGACACTGGTAACTTTTGAAGGGGAGCACATTTCTTATTTCTGCCTTAGGAATTGATAAGCGTGATCATATTTGGGCAGTTTTTAACAGTTTTGGGACTTGCCATGTAGTCATTGCTTCTCTGTGTGAGACTAACATTGCCCTTGAAGATACTTGTGGATAGAATTAGTGTTTTTCTTTTAAAATTTGTAGCTATAGTGCACATTTGAAAAAAAAAGGCTTACATTCTTGTTGTTATATACTGTATCATTTTTAAGAACCACATTATTTTTTACATTTTAACATGTGTGAAATCAAAAGGCATCATGCAATTGCTGCCATGTAGGCGACAATTGAGATGCATTTGTTAATGCTTATATATGGGCATAAAAATTTGTATCAGTATACACACACACACACACACACACACACGGATACTGATATTTATATAATCTAAAGCTTGTAGGAGAATCCTGAAGACAGTAATGAGGCATGATTAAAAAACTATTTCACCAAGGATCTTGGCACAAAGGAATATTTTATATGAAAATTATGAACCTTAATGGCTCTGAATTGATCCATAATTCGGAATCTAGATGTGAAGAAATTTTAGAAGTAATTATTATGCTTATGTATTTTTTTCCATGAGAACCAGTGATATAGTAACCACTTACGTCTCAATTCAGTTCAGTTCAGTCACTCAGTCATGTCCGACTCTTTGCGACTCCATGAATTGCAGCACGCCAGGCCTCCCTGTCCATCACCAACTTCCAGAGTTTACCCAAACCCATGTCCATTGAGTCAGTGATGCCATCCAACCATCTCATCCTCTGTCGTCCCCTTCTCCTCCTGCCCGCAATCCTTCCCAGCATTAGGGTCTTTTCCAATGAGTCAACTCTTCGCATGAGGTGGCCAAAGTATGGGAGTTTCAGCTTCAACATCAGTCCTTCCAATGAACACCCAGGACTGATGTCCTTTAGGATGGACTGGTTGGATCTCCTTGCAGTCCAAGGGACTCTCAAGAGTCTTCTCCAACACCACAGTTCAAAAGCATCAATTCTTCGGCGCTCATCTTTCTTCACTGTCCAACTCTCACATCCATACATGACCACTGGAAAAGCCATAGCCTTGACTAGACGGACCTTTATTGGCAAAGTAATGTCTCTGCTTTTCAATATGCTATCTAGGTTGGTCATAACCTTCCTTCCAAGGAGTAAGCGTCTTTTAATTTCATGGCTGCAATCACCATCAGCAGTCACTTATGTCTAAACGAATTCAAATGGGCTCTTTTTGTAATATAAAATTAATAATAATGAGTTCATGTTCATGGAATTCTCAGGCAACAGTACTGGAGTGGGTTGTTATTCCCTTCTCCAGGGGTCTTCCTGACCCAGGGATAGAACCCAGGTCTCCTACATTGAGGGCATATTCTTTACTGTCTGAGCTACCAGGGAAGCCCCTAGGTCTATAAACATGGTACTATTAAGTATGATGGGAAATGTTTGAGGATTTAGAAGTAAATACTATCAATTTAAAAGAATTAGGAAGTATAATATATCAAGAAGGAGATTTTATTTTGCCTTTCAGCATTGAGAGAAGTACAAGATGAAGAAAAGAAATCTTGATGTATGATTGTCAGCCACAGAATGAGCCAGAATTACCAGAGGAATGCTACTAAGTCCCTTGAACACTGACCTTGCCTGTCTTCTACCACAAGGTTTCTAGCACCTAGAACAATTCCTGGCAAAGAACTGGCTGCCCATAATTTTTTGTTGAGTGGTAGAAAAAGTAGCCCCTATAGCAAAACTGGTGTGTGGAAGAGGCAAGGCCATACAGAGCTTGGCTTTGAGGGTCAATAATGTTTACAAAAGTTACTCTTTACACTTGTGGCTCTTACACTTGATCTCTGAGTTCATTAGACAAAGATACATGAGTCAGTAGCACTGATGTTCAGAAGTACAGGTGTTTGTACTGAAACTGTAGCCTTGATAAAAGAAGTTAACCAGTTTGAATTAAACGAGAACAAAGTATGAGTAATCCTTTAACTTTAAATAAAACATAACTCTGCTATTAAGATATTGGCAAAACACTGTCTAGTAGTATTCCTTGATAAAACTATCCTTGAGGCATTAGCCTGAGAGAAGAAACCAAAAGCCAAGTTCATCAGTTTCTGTACCAGTGTTGATAGAAGCAGATGCTAACTACACAGAATTCTTGCAGAACTTGTTTCCATATGGTCTCCAGTATGTTTTGTTCCTGCAAATTTTAGAGTCTGGAATACTTTGGGATGCTTAGGTGTCATCACCACCCAAGCAAAACCAAGTTCTTATAAAACTTATAAAAGTATCTTTTGGGATAGAGAAGTAAATTTATTTTTTTTAAAGTGTTAAGGTGCTAAAGATGATAGTTTTGCTGGGGTGGATATTAAGAATATTAGTATGTACATAGGGGCCTTAGTTTTCTCTAAGATCCTCCTTATGGAGTTATCTAAGGCATCTAATAAATATATCTAATACATATGAAGTTATCTAATTCTAATCACTCGATTCTAAATCAATGTTCTTTGACATAGTAACTCTAGGAATAAGTATATATACAAACATATGTTTTCAGAGTTCAGTTGAGGAAATGATGGCAGCATATATTAGGGAATTAGAATATTCCCTAATATATATATGAGGATTATAATTATAATTATAATTAATTATAATATATGAGGATTATAATTTTGTGTAGACATTGTAAGTGATAGAGAAATAATAAGGAGCAAAAGATCAGTGAGGGCAAGATGTCTTCATCAGAATTTTGGCAGACCAAGCAGGAAGGGTTGAGTATTCCTGGCAAGGGAGGTGATGAGTGAAGTCTCAGAGATGGATATAGTGTACCTTGATGCAAAAAGGAGACAACTGTTGTGAACACAGTGGAAAGCAAGAATCTGGGAGTAGTGACAAATAGTTGAATAAAATTAAAACCATTGATAGGATGTCCCAAATAATGATGGCATACACACCATCTCCTAGGCTCTGTCCAGTGCTGGTGAGTCAGTGGTGGAAAAGACACATGTAATATACTGTGACTTCCATTCTAGTTGAGTGCAGCAGAC
Organism: Giraffa tippelskirchi; assembly: GCF_054371585.1. Lineage (NCBI taxonomy): Eukaryota > Metazoa > Chordata > Mammalia > Artiodactyla > Giraffidae > Giraffa > Giraffa tippelskirchi. The sequence goes on along the minus strand of NC_137280.1, from coordinate 109,242,507 downwards.
AAGCAAAAACCAAGTAAATGGATATAAGGATCAAGTTAGTGATAAGTAATGGTAGTAGTAATACTACTATATGATGAAGACGATATGAGCTAGATGCCACCACAGTGAAAGTGGGAGATGGGAAAACATTTTAGGTAGGGTGGTCAGAGAAAACATCTCTAGGGAGCTGACTTTCAAGTCAAGATCTAAAGGTTCAGAAGGAGTCAGGTAGGTGAGGGGTGGAGGATAGGTAACACTAAGACATTGATGGGTTCTATAAACTAACAAAAAACTTAGAGCCTGCAGACAGGAAAGCATAAGTAGCTCAAGATGAATTGGATGGATAGACAAGACTCAGATCATGCTGGGCATTGAGGGACAGAGTAGAGAATTTGAATATTGTTCTTTGTGTCGTTAATGGAAATTCTTTGGAAAGTTTTGAGCGAGAATATTTTCCAATATGACAGAGTTTTATAAGATTGTTCTGGTTCTTGTGTATATAGTAAATTGAGTGGATCATCATCATCACCACCACCATTATCACCAAGCTACTACCTGTATAACACTTACTCTTTGACACATAATATTCTCATCCCTTTATAAATACCCATTTAATCCTCATAACGACCGTTTGCTTGCATGCTAAGTCACTTCAGTCATGTTCTACTCTGCACAACCCAATGGACTGTAGCCTGTCAGGCTCTTTGGTCCATGGGGATTCTCCAGACAGAAATACTGTAGTGGGTTACCACGCCCTCCTCCATGGGATCTTCACACCCAGGGATCGAACCCATGTCTCTTTCGTATCCTACATTGGCAGGTGGGTTAAGTGCCAACTGGGAAGCCCAGCAACAATATGAGTAGGTACTATTATAATGTCCCATTTTAGAGATAAAGTTAGTAAGCTACAAGGAAGTCAATTCCTTTCACTAGGTTTACATAGTTATTTGATACCAAGACTAGTCTTTGAACTGAAGAAGTCTGTGCTCTTAATCTCTGTGCTGTCTTGTAAGTAAAAAGCAGGAAATGTTACAGACTTGCTGTAGTCTGAGAGAGAGATGCTAATATCTTGGACTTGAGAGTGGAACAGATAGGATTTGGTGTGGTAGGTTAGAGCTTAATTTAGAAGGAGAATTGGCACCAAAAGGGAAAATCATAAGTGGTGCCTAGGTTTCTTATGCTGGGTTACAAAAAGTATTAAATGTCAGAATGGATTTGTGTTGATAAATAGAAAAATCACAGAACCCAGTAGTTTTGGAAGGTGCTATAGAAAATGCTTGTTTAAGAAAGATGTGTTGGATTATGGGGGATACTGTATTAGAACTGCGAAGTCTGAAAATCAAGGAAGTCTTTGTTACTTTTACTGCAGTAACTCCTCTGTGAGAAGCTGGTGGATTGGGTTAGGCAGTGGCCATGGGATTAGAAAAGAAAGCATAGCCATGAAGGCATGAAGGATATCTTTACAGAAGATTTTTGTCTTTTGAAACTTATTGGAAATGAGAAATGAATCAGAAGTGTACACCTAAGACTGCTGAGGAATCTTTTGTGTGACCTGAATATGTTTTTTAATTTCCGGGCACTTCAATTCTGTTTCCAGGAGTTGCATGAACTCTTAGGCAGGGGTAAACCTGGTTGCCTGGACCAACCACCTTCAAATTAGTACCCCTACCTTTGAAATATATCATGTACAGAATGGAAATTATACAATTAAAACTTATATCCTGCTCATCACTTAGAAATAAAAAATGCATTTTTTAATTAAAATTTAATTTAGTATCCATCAAGGGTTTATTCTGCATCAGTGAGGTGCCAGGGACATAATGGTGGCAAAAAGAAAACTCATGTAGCTTTACTTTATTTGTGAATGTTATCTATGCTTTGTACTTTGTCATGCACAAACCCATAGTGCATAATGGAAAGAACATACATGCATGTGTTAAAAATAACGCGACTTTCAACAAAGTTCTCTTAGAGATGTCACGTCATCAAAGTCAAATATCCAGAGGCTTCATTGTCTGTGGGTGAGGATGGTTTTTAAAAGTACCTGTTGTAGAAACCTCTTGATACTGGTTCTAGTTTGTATTTTGATCAAAATAATTTCAAAACATGACACATAAAAACACCAAATGGCAACAAAAATTAAAAAAAAAGTTTCCTGTTTTCCTTTATTTAACACATATTGAGTGCTAATTTTCTGTTTTCTACAAAGTACAGCTAATTAAATTTTGTCACTGCCCTCCAGGAGTTTGCTGTCTGCAGCAGATAGTGTGAACAGCCATCTCCTTTTTCACATGGAATGAGGCCATACCAAATTGGGAGCTGGGAAAGCGACTTTTTTGATGGAGACTGTAAATGTTGTCTGAATGAAGACAAAAGCAGAGGAAGCTGTAGGTAGCTAGGTGGAGTGAAATCAAATGCATATGTTTGTACATCAGACAGCTTTGTGGAATGTCAGGGGCATCAGAAAGAGGAGAATCTGTAAATGAACCAATGAAAGACTATTGAGGAGTGACCAGCTCCAAATGGGGTGGCACCAGATGTCTAATTTAGTCTGTGCTGGGAGACTTGGGAAAATAGGATGAACACCTTGGCTGTGAACACAACAGCCAAGAGAGTTAATGTCATAGAGTAGAGTGAGAGGGCTAAATGAAGAAGAAGAATTTGTTCCCTCAAGTTAACTGCTGGCAGATCAAGAAGAAATTGTAGTTGCCTAGGTGAGAAATGATTGAGTCTGATGCTGAGACAGTGGCAGACCAACGGAGAACAGGAAGGTGTGGAATTATCAAACCTCAGCTAGATTTCAGAGCTAGATGGTGCCTTAGAAATAACCTTCCAGATGAGAAACCGAGATTATATCTTTTATTATTCGAGTAACATTGAACCAGTTTCCTAATACGGCTGATGGCCAGTTTCAGTAATCTGTAAAATGGTGTCCTGGTGCTGTTGTGACCCTACTGACATCATGTGTGTGTGTTGTAAACCACATATATAGTAAACAGGAAAGGCATAATTATAGGAGACATTTAGGAAGCCATAGATTTTGGCAATAGACTCCATACAGAGTGAGAGAAATGAGTCAGAGTTTAGTCATTAACACATTCTGTTCTTTTTGGTCATAAGTATTTATGAGACTCTATAAATGAGGATGAGTAACATTCACTTGACTGTTAAGAGACATATTGGTAAAACAGTTTTCTCTGTTGGCCTTTTGTACTGTAACTCCCAAACATTCCAGCGCTGGAAAAGCAATCATCCGTGTTGATTGTTTTTATTGTGTTCTGTCATTTGTGTAGCACAAACATCAGGTCAATTGTTGCTTTTTAACCTTCTGATCCAGGGTATCTCTGAATAAAAGATTTAATTTTCTGTGAATATATTGGCCAGGCTCTTCAGTGTCATCCATAGATCTCCTTGTCACCTTCACTGGCTATGTTTTGTGTGAGTGTTTTGTATGGGGAGCTTTATTTTCAGCAGAGTGTTTAATAGGAACCTTAGGTAGCTGTTGTTTCATAAGTATTACTGCAAAGAAAAGTCCAGGCATTGTTCTTCTGTTTGCTCAAAGAAACCTTGGAGAGGGTGGAATGAATGGAGAGAGCAGCATAGAAACATATATACCACCATGTGTAAAATAGCCTGTGGGAATTTGCTGTATGATGCAGGGAACTTAAACTGGGGCTCTGTGACAACCTAGACTGGTGGGATAGGGTGGGGGGTGTGGGAGGTGGGAGGGAGGTTCAAGAAGGGGGGAACACATGTATATCTATGGCTGATTCATGCTGATATACGGCAGAAACCAACACAATATTGTAAAGCAGTTCAGTTCAGTTCATTCGCTCAGTTGTATCCGACTCTGTGCGACCCCATGAATTGCAACACTCCAGGCCTCCCTGTCCATCACCAACTCCCGGAGTTTACCCAAACCCATGTCCATCGAGTTGGTGATGCCATCTAACCATCTCATCCTCTGTGGTCCCCTTATCCTCCAGCATTAGGATCTTTTCCAATGAGTCAACTCTTCACAGTTCAGTTCAGTTCAGTCGCTCAGTCGTGTCCGACTCTCTGCGACCCCAAGAATTGCAGCACGCCAGGCCTCCCTGTCCATCACCAACTCCCGGAGTCTACCCAAACCCATGTTCATCGAGTCAGTGATGCCATCCAACCATCTCATCCTCTGTCGTCCCCTTCTCCTCCCGCCCCCAATCCTACCCAGCATTAGGGTCTTTTCCAATGAGTCAACCCTTCGCATGAGGTGGCCAAAGGATTGGAGTTTCAGCTTCAACATCAGTCCTTCCAATGAACACCCAGGACTGATCTCCTTTAGGATGGACTGGTAGGATCTCCTTGCAGTCCAAGGGACACTCAAGAGTCTTCTCCAGGTTCGATGCATGAGACAAATGCTCAGGGCTGGGGCAATGGGATGACCCAGAGGGATGGGATGGGGAGGGAGGTGGGAGGGGGGTTCAGGATGGGGAGCACATGTAAACCCATGGCTGATTCATGTAAATGTATGGAAAAACCACTGCAATATTGTAAAGTAATTAGCCCCCAACTAAAATAAATAAATTTATTAAAAAAAAAGTCTTCTCCAACACCACAGTTCAAAAGCATTAATTCTTTGGTGCTTAGCTTTCTTCACCGTCCAACTCTCACATCCATGCATGACCACTGGAAAAACCATAGCCTTGACTAGATGGACTTTTGTTGGCAAAGTAATGTCTCTGCTTTTAAATATGCTATCTAGGTTGGCCATAACCTTCCTTCCAAGGAGTAAGCATCTTGTAATTTCATGACTGCAATCACCATCAGCAGTGATTTTGGAGCCCCCCAAAATAATAAAGTCTGACACTGTTTCCACTGTTTCCCCATCTATTTGCCATGAAGTGACGGGACCAGATGCCATGATCTTAGTTTTCTGAACATTGAGCTTTAAGCCAACTTTTTCACTCTCCTCTTTCACTTTCATCAGGAGGCTCTTTAGTTCTTCTTCGCTTTCTGCCATAAGGGCGGTGTCATCTGCATATCTGAGGTTATTGGTATTTCTGCCAGCAATCTTGATTCCAGCTTGTGTTTCTTCCAGCCCAGCATTTCTCATGATGTACTCTGCATAGAAGTTAAATAAGCAAGGTGACAATATACAGCCTTGATGTACTCCTTTTCCTATTTGGAACCAGTCTGTTGTTCCATGTCCACTTCTAACTGTTGCTTGCTGACCTGCATACAGGTTTCTCAAGAGACAGGTCAGATGGTCTGGTATTCCCATCTCTTTCAGAATTTTCCACGGTTTATTGTGATCCACACAGTCAAGGCTTTGACATAGTCAATAAAGCAGAAATAGATGTTTTTCTGGAACTCTCTTGCTTTTTCGATGATCCAGTGGATGTTGGCAGTTTGATCTCTGGTTCCTCTGCCTTTTCTAAAACCAGCTTGAACATCTGGAAGTACACGGTTCACGTATTGCTGAAGCGTGGCTTGGAGAATTTTGAGCATTACTTTACTAGCATGTGAGATGAGTGCAATTGTGCAGTAGTTTGAGCATTCTTTGGCATTGCCTTTCTTTGGGGTTGGAATGAAAACTGACCTTTTCAAGTCCTGTGGCCACTGCTGACTTTTCCAGATTTGTTGACATACTGAGAGCAGCACTTTCACAGCATGATCTTTGAGGATTTGAAATAGCTCAACTGGAATTCCATCACCTCCACTAGCTTTGTTCATAGTGATGCTTTCTAAGGCCCGTTTGACTTCACATTCCAGGATATCTGGCTCTAGGTGAGTGATCACACCATTGTGATTATCTGGGTCGTGAAGGTCTTTTTTGTACAGTTCTTCTGTGTATTCTTGCCACCTCTTCTTAACATCTTCAGCTTCTGTTAAGTCCTTACCATTTCTGTCCTTTATCGAGCCCATCTTTGCATGAAATGTTCCCTTGGTGTCTCTAATTTTCTTGAAGAGAGCTCTAGTCTTTCCCATTCTGTTGTTTTCCTCTATTTCTTTGCACTGATCACTGAGGAAGGCTTTCTTATCTCTCTTTGCTATTCTTTGGAACTCTGTATTCAAATGGGAATATCTTTCCTTTTCTCCTTTGCTTTTCACTTCTCTTCTTTTCCCAGCTATTTGTAAGGCCTCCTCAGACAGCCATTTTGCTTTTTTGCATTTCTTTTCCATGGGGATGGTCTTGATCCCTGTCTCCTGTACCATGTCACAAACCTCTGTCCATAGTTCATCAGGCACTCTATCAGGTCTAGTCCCTTAAATCTATTTGTCACTTCCACTGCATAATCATAAGAGATTTGATTTAGGTCATACCTGAATGGTCTAGTGGTTTTCCCTACTTTCTTCAATTTAAGTCTGAATTTGGCAATAAGGAATTCATGATCTAAGCCACAGTCAGCTCCCGGTCTTGTTTTTGCTGACTGTATAGAGCTTCTCCATCTTTGGCTGCAAAGAATATAATTAGTCTGATTTCAGTATTGACCATCAGGTGATGTCCATGTGTAGAGTCTTCTCTTGTGTTGTTGGAGGAGGGAGTTTGCTATGACCAGTGCGTTCTCTTGGCAAAACTCTATTAGCCTTTGCCCTGCTTCATTCTGTACTCCAACGCCAAATTTGCCTGTTATACTGGATGTTTACTGACTTCCTTCTTCTGCAATTATCCTCCAATTAAAAACAAGTAAATTAAAAAGAAGAAACCTTGGAACCAGAAGCCCTCCAATCGATAGCTCTGGACTGTGACCCCAAGTCACCTATTTGTGAACATACTGGTGCCTGTGTGGCAAAAGGATGTTTTATTTCTAAATAGAAAATTTAACAAAACAGAAATTCCAGTCAATTGGCTAAAAAAGACTGGCTTTGATATCTTACCTTCACTTCGGCTAAAGGTGTATTTGTGTGTGTGCTCAGTCAGTTCAGTTGTATCCGACTCTTTGCAACCGCATGGACTGTAGCCTACCAGGCTCCTCTGTCCAAGGGATTCTCCAGGCAAGAATACTGGTGTGGGTTACTGTCTCTTCCTCCTAGGGAATCTTCCCGACTTAGGGATTGAACCAGCATCTTCTGCATTACAGGCAAATTCTTTATCACTGAGCTACTGGGGAAGCCCAAAGCTATATTTAAAATACATCAATTCTAAAATCTGTCCTTATCCTCACAAAACTCCAGTACCTGCATGTCTTCTTCTTTCAAACTTACAGCATGGCTCCTGAGTAGATCCCAGTGAATGAGAAGAGTCCTATGACAATTACTGGTGCCCAGATGAGTATCCTGCCAAGATGTATCACCAGCCTAGTAGGATCAGGCCAACTGTAACATGCAGATGAGCTCAAAGAAAGCCTGCTTCCTGGGGTTTGGAAGCAAGATCAACAGGTTCATGAGCCACCCTATAAATCATGCACAACACCCTGTCTCTAACATTTCAATGAATCTGAACCTTCGAGTCTCTCAATTGGATCTTTCCCTCCCTAATTCATTGTAATTTGTTTATGGAGGCAGAAGTGATAACTTTGCCAAGTAGCAGTAGGTGTGGGACTGCCTGGAGCTCTCTCCAAATCTATTAGTGGTGAATACATCCAGTTTGGGTATTTAGCAATATCTCTTAGATGTGAAAGAAAAGTAGCATATCATTTGGGTCCTTCTAAGAACCTCAGACTCAGGGCAGACCCTAAACTTGAGCTGGAAAAGCTTCACCCATGTTTTTGTTAGCTATATTTACAGATTTCGTTTGTCTACCTGTCACAGTGTTGTCCAGAAGTATTGGAACACTGTGATTCAATATGCTGGCAACATACTTTCTCTGCCTCCCTTACAGATGGGATTATTCTGCATGATCCCAGCAGACTAAGTGTGTTTATTTGTTCTGTCAGCAATCTCACCACCGTCCAAGGGATTGTTCTGTTCTTTTTGTCTTTATTCAGGAAACATAAGAGTGCTCCTTCTATGCCACTCTCTGTGATAGATTCACTATGTAAATTATTATTGTTGCATAATGCTAGATAAGCATCCTCTTAAAATATGAACCAGCTGCAGTGGGCACAGAGAGAAGAGAACCAGATTGTCCAATTAGGAATTTGGAGTTTTGGAAAGGTATAGTCCATCCAGGAAACTGTGGCTAGTTCATTATGGGTGGATTATAGGATCACATAGCCAGAGATAAGTTTGCAGAGTTCCTTGCCAAACCACAAGCGTCTGCTCTGCCACATGAAGTAAACTCATGAATGCACTTCCCCATCTTGCCTCAGCCTTCCTGAGTTCACTTGTGGCTGAAGGATGAGACAGTGTCTTTGCATCACAGAAGTATCTGCTTCTCTCTTTTGTGCCTGAGGTCTTGTTCAAATCAGGGAAGATATATCCTTTTCAAGTAGTACCAATTGGGAAGGGTGTTAATATGTCTTGAAGCATCCTCTGTAAATGGTGGTGGTAGTCAATGAGTAAATGCTCTAGTCCCTAAACAATTTTTTAAGATTTGGTCCACACACAGGGAGTCTGCAGTAGAACTGAGCCCCAGGTACCTGGAAAGCTAACCTACGTGTTAACACATCCTTTATAGACTTTTCTCCCTTCCCTGTCTCACTTTTTTCATTTCATCATTTGTGCCTCTTGGGCTTACCTCCAAAAAACCAAATTGCACCCAAATACTTGTTTCAAACTGAGACACAAGAAAAAAGTATGGACTTGATCCTCTAGGCTACAGGGAGCCAATTGAATTTTAAAGCAGTGGAAAGATGTGATCTGATTTACATTCCAGAAAGTTCACTGTCTGAAGTGTGGAGAATATATTACAGCAGGACAGGACTGGAGGCAAGAATAGAAGGAGGTCATTCAGTTAATCTGGACAGGAAGTGATTCTTTGGGGAAAAAAAAATTGAGAAAAGTTACTTCATTAGCCCTTTTAAACCCTTATAACATTAGTACCACTCTTCAATTTGGGGAGCAGTCTTTGTAACAGTGCAAATAACATAGTCTTGTTCCTGGGTTATCAAATCTCAACTCTCTAACCCTCATTTGACTTCCCTGGTGGCTCAGATAGTAAAGAACCTGCCTGCAATGCGGGAGACCTGGGTTCGATCCCTGGGTTTGGAAAATCCTCTGGAGGAGGGCATGGCAACCCACTCCAGTATTCTACCATCCATGGGGTTGCAAAAAGTTAGACATGACTGAGTGCCTAAGCACAGCACACATTGTCATTTACTGTCATTCTTTTGCCTAGTCAACTACTCTTAAATTCATTACATGCTCTGGATTTTGAATAAGCTTTCATTTTTGTTAAACAGAATGACTAGTGCTCCATTAGTCTTACTATGCTTGAAATTCTGTTTCAGAGCAGAAAGGGGGCATCGGCACCGAATTCCAAGAGGTTGTAGTCTGGTTGTTAGAAGATCAGGGCTCCTTTTGGAGTTTACTCCCATGAGGCACTCAGTAAGTTTGTAAATGATTTAAAACAACACAAGATTACTAGTGTGATTTCCTATCATTTTCTACATTTGTGTTTACTGGATTAGGCTACTGAAGTTGTTTGTTTATTTGGAGGACCATGACCTATAATTTGAGTAATCGGCTTCCCTGAAATTTGGGTAAGTTGGTGATGTTTAGGCTGTGACTTATAGGTTTAAGAGGCTGCACTTACCCTTGGCTCAGAAGGAGACCACAGCTCTAATGGGATCTTCTTGTATTGACTACCATGGAGTGCAGTCTACCCCAGCATCCCAAATTACCTACTGGATAAGGCTGCAAATGTGTGGATGTCCACAGTTGATGCATTGTCCCAATAAATTACTTGTTTTCTTGTTCAAATATGAAGTCTATATAAATAGTAAAGCATGTAAAATAATTAGTATTAAAATTACACCTTTTAAGATGTATAATGGAGTCACTTTGTCTTGCAAAATGATAGCCACGATAAACTTAGTTAGCATACCCATCGTCTCACATTGTTATATTTCTTTGGTGTGTGGTGAAAACTTTTCAAATCTACTTGTAGCAACTCTCAAATAAAAGATAAAGTATTGTTAACTACAGTTACCACGTTGAACATTGCATTCCCAGAACATAACTGGAAGTTTGTACCCTGTTGTCACCTTTACTCCCTGTCTTGCTCAGACCCCCAGGCAACTACCATTCTGTTCTCTTTTCCTATGAGGTTTTTTTTTTTTTTAATTTCACATATAAGTGAGTTCATACACTATCTGTCTTTCTCTCTCTTGTTTATTTCACTTAGCATAACAAATTCATCCATGTTGTCACAAAGGACAGGATTTCCTTTTTCGTGGTTGAATGCTATTCTACTGTATACAACACAGTTTCTTTATTCATTGTTGATGGCCACTTAGGTTATTTCTATGTCTTGATTATTGTAAATAATGCTGCAATGAACATAGGGGTGCAGATGTTTGAGACAGTGGGATTTCATTTCCTTCAAATATATACCCAAAAGTGGGATTGTTGGATCATATGGTAGTTTTTTTCTTAATATATGGGGGGACATCCATACTGTTTTCCATAGTGGCTTCACTAATTTATATTATCACTAACAGTATACAGGGCTCCTTTTCTCCATATTCTTTTCAGTACTTACCTCTTGTCCTTTTGAGAATAGCCGTCCTCACAGGTGTGAGGTGATATTTTATTATGGTTTTGATTTGCATTTCCCTGATGATGAGTGATGTTGAATACCTTTTCATCTACCTGTTGGCTATTTGAATATCTTCTTTGAAAAAAAATGTTTATTTTGGTATTCTGCCCATTTTTTAAATTAAATTCTTTGAGTGGCATTGAACCAGTGTATGACTATCAATTGGTGACAATTTATGCACTCGGGCTCCCTCCTAACTTTCAGCTGCACCATTGCTCACTGAAGGCATCCAGAACTGCCTGATTATCTCGATCCAGTTGGGGGAAGGGGCAAAGCCTTGAGGAGAATGTGCCATTTTTAATAAGCTGGGCCTGGAAATGACACTCATTTTCCTCTCCTATTCCATTAGTTAGATCTCAGTCACAAGGACACACTTAACTGTAAGGAAAATTAAGAAATACAATTCCTTGCTGGGAAGCTATTTGCCTATTAACAACTCTACACTGAAGAATGGGAAGCTTGTATGTTTTTTGAACAGTGAATTGCTTCTGCCACAATGAATGAATAAAAGAACTCATAAAAATCCAAGAATATATATGTATAATTATTTTGAAATACAATTATCCTTTAGGTAATTACATCTATTAATGTATTCATATGTGGTTTTATTAATATTTTGTCTTTATATTACTTATCTGAGGCACAATTGAATATAAGCTAATGGGGTTAATATGGTATTAAGGGAGGTTACGTGACTGAATAACTTACCTGGCTTTGCACCTAACTAACTCTTCCTATGTAGTTTCCTTAACTTTTCTAGATTCTAGAGCTGAATTTCTCGGTGCATGACCCCTTCCTCAGTCTTTAAGGTCAGCAGCATAGCATCTTCAAATCTTTGCCTGCTCTTGTCCAATCACCTTCTCCTCTGTATTCAAATATCCCTGCCTCTCATTTTTATAAAAACACTTGTAATTGCATGCATGGCTCATCCACATAATACAGAATAATCTCCATATATCAATATCCTTAACTTCTGCAGAGTCTCTGTTGCCTTAGTAAATTAGCAATCACAAGTTCTAGTGATTAGGACCTGGGTATATTTGATAGTCAGTATTTAGCCTACGACAGTCCGTTCTCTCAGGTCATTCCTCTAGACCACAGTTTCCTTAATCTCACACTATAATGAACCAACTAAATCTTTACTTCTATTCTGAGGTTTAAATTTTTTTTTCAGATTTTCTATATTATGCTTTATATGGTTGAACAATGTAAGTAATTAGAGAATTATTTTTTTTGCTGTTAATGTTTACCAATATGGCATAAAGTACATCCAGTTTAATGTGGTGTAAAAAACTCAAAAGTTTTGGTTCTAATTTAGATGTGAGTTTAAATTCCTGCTTTATTTACATTTTAGCCAAGTAAACTTGAACAAATTGCTGCTCTAATCTGAGCTCATTGCTCATATCTAAAATAATGTTGATAATACTTCATAGGATTATTGTAATAAAACATTAATAAAATGTGATTTGCCTTGTTTATTGCAAAATTACAACTGAAAGAGGTACCATTATGCTACTTTAATTCCTTTATGGATAGACTTCCCGAGGAGGAAAATGATTCAAATAAATGGCTCTAAAAATCAGATGAGTCCTCAGTACCTATGTCTATGGAAACTACTTAGTCACTGCTAAAGTAGCAAGTTCTAGAGCACTTCTCTAGTTAGCTCCTTCCATTTAATGTGTGTGGATCCTTGGAGAGCATTTTTTTTTTTCCTGGTTTGTAAACACAAGTTGTTAAGAGTATTGTATGCAGTTTGGGTGGTTCTAAATGCTTCATTTGAATTTGTTCTGTAACATCAGGCTCTTCCCAAGGCAGCACATTTGTAGTTCACATCTTGACTCATCTGTAAACCTCTTACACCCTTGTCAGCAAATATGTAGCCATAGAACATACACTAAAGCAAATGTCAAAAAGAAAGATGTGGGCACTATTCCATCATCCTGCAGTATAGGGATAGCTTGCATATGTGATGATCAGATGGAAGGAACTGGTAAGCACAAATCATATATTCTTTTAGAAGGGAAATAGTGGGAGTTAGGACAACTGGTTTGTGTTGTTGTTCTGGGCTATAAGAGCAGAAGAATGGAGTCATTAAAATGTATATTTGCTTCATAATTTCATGAAAGCTTCTTAGTAGATGTAAAATCAGTGAGAGCAGGTGCTTGGCACTGCAGTCCAGTGCTTATTAGGAAACATCTCACTCATTACGTAGCTCATAAATACATTGATGAACACATCAGTAAATATTTGCTGAATGAGTGAATAAATGCTAGGGCTCAGTGGTCTTCTTTCATGGAAATGGAGTAGCAGAGATTAGGTCACTATTCCCTCAAGAGGAGTGTTATATGTAATGGTATCTCCTGCAATCTGTATGAGAGAGTAGACGGTTAGGACTTATGACTTTATTATGATTTTCTCAAAATTGTCACTGGTATCAGATACTGCTAAATTTTATTTCTCTTTGACTATAAACATAGGAATGTTTATGCTAGAATGTTTTTTCATTTCTTTGGTTCATAGCCACTATGAACTGCTTTGCAATGCAACAGTGGATACTTGATGAAAATAACAAGTATACATTTTGTTCAAGTAAACATTAATCACAATGTAATACTCTCATCAGCTTATAATTATACTGTTTGTGCAGTTATAGAATGTTAATGGAAATGTAAAAACGTCATTACATATAGGCTGTTGCTTAGTCTCGCAGGACAAGAAAAACAGTATCTCAAGGTGGCCCTCTTAGGGTGAAGGTAGTCATGATCTGATGAAAGGAAATCCCCCCCAAAATAGACATGTGATAATGATAAATGTGAACTAAAGCGGAATGAAGTGAGGTAAATCCCCAGTTGCAAAATATGCCAACTCCTCTATTACAGGCTCAATGGGCAATCTGGTCAAAGAATGACAGTCCTCTCACAGGAGGATGCTTTAATGTTCTCTGTTCCTGTAAGCAACTTTAATCTACTTAGGAATTTCTGTTCCTTTCAAGGGTCCACGGATTAGGTTTGATCCTTCTCTATAACCACACACATGGGCACACACACACGTACACATGTCTCATATTCAAACTGTTGAAAATAAAACACTAAGGAAATCTTGAAAGCAGCCAGAGAAAAAGCACACACTATATACAGAGAAAAAATCTAAAAGTATCAACTGACTTCTAATTGGAAATCAGAAAAGCCAGGAGAGAATGGAGTGACACTTGTAAAGAGTTTTGTTTTTTTTTTAAGTCAATTATATCTAGAAAAAATATTTTTCAAAAATGTAAAAGAAATCCACAAACCTTACACAACTGATAAATTTGTGTAGACCTTAATATACACATACATTCACATGCATTCATACACACATCCGAGTGAGTACAAGTAAAACAAGGCAATCTGAACAAGATTCAGTACATTGCATTCGTGTCAGTATCCTGGTGTGATACTGTGTGATAGTTTGTAAAAGTTAGCATTGGGGGAAACTTGGCTTTGCATACAATGGTTCTTTCTGTGTTACTCGTTATAACTGCAAGTGAATCTACAAATGTCTTCAGTCACAATTTCAAGTAAAATAAGAAAACAGCGAAATAATCCCCCCAAAATAACAAAAGCAAATGCATTAAAAATGAAGGAGAACAAAGAATAAACATGTAAAAGTGGGGACAATTTATAACCAGCTGATCAGTGCTAAAAGAAATATTAAAAGAAGTTCTTCAAGCAGAAGGAATATGTCTCCAAACAGAAAATTTGATCTATATAATCTATATATGGAAAATAAGCGGAGGAGGGAAAATTTTGAGTAGGATAAAGGATGGCTTTAATGGTATATATTACACTAAATTTGTAGCTCAGTCAGTAAAGAATTTGCCTGCAGTGCAGGAGACCCGGGTTCAATCCCTGGGTTGGGAAGATCCCCTGGAGAAGGAAACGGCAACCCACTCCAGTATCCTTCCCTGGAAAATCTCATGGACAGAGGAGCCTGGTGGGCTGCAGTACATGGGGTCGCCAAGAGTCGGGCATGACTGAGCGACTAACACTTACTTACTTACAATAATCTGTAGCTTTATAATCTAAATTAAAAAGCTATAACATTCATACAGAAGATCCTTGAACTATGTGGATTTTGAACTGTGTGAGTCCACTTGATATGCAGGTACTACTCTTCAAGATGAAATACTGCAATACTACACTGTCAGTAGTTGGTTGTATCCATAGATGTGGTTTTTCAGTTGCTAAGTCATGTCCAACTCTTTGTGACCCCATGAACTGCATTATGCCAGGCTTCCCTGTCCTTCACTATCTCCCAGAGTTTGCTCAAACTCATGTCCGTTGAGTTGGTGATGCTATCTAACCATCTCATGCTCAGTCACCCCCTTCTCCTTTGCCTTCAAACTTTGCTAGCAGCAGTTAGATTTATAAATAGAATTGATATCTAAGAGACTCTCTTTGCATGATAAAGATAACATGTCAAATGTTAAAATTCATCATTAAATAGTGCTGGATAATTGGCAAGCTTTTTGGAATAAAGTTTGATCCATACTGCACTCCAAAATATATTCCATCATTAAAGTAAGAAGATAATATATTGCTGAATATTTTTCTAATCTGAGTATTGACTGTCTTTCAATGTAGCATATAAACAATTTGTTTTCTTAATATCTGAAATGAGAACTGATTTCTAGAGGAAACCCTCCTTATTTAGGAAAATGCTTTATTATGCCTGAGATTTGCTGCTGCCTATCAATGTTTATGTCTCTTCTTTTTCCTGGGCACACTAAGACCATGTTTCCAGGCCCTATTGTATTTAGACAGAGCCATATCACTAGTTCCTGCTAATTGAATATGTGTATCAGTGATGTATGTTAAGACCAAAGCCAAGAGCATTTGTTTCTTTCGTAAGCACTCTTTCTTTCTTTTGACCTCTGTGATTTGAAAGCAAAGAAAATGGTAGAAATACAGATGGAAGAATTCAGGATTCCTGAACACTTGAATTTAGCCCCCCTTCTACCCCTGCCATAGCACTGATCATAGCTAAAAGACTGTTGCATTAACCACTGAGATTTTTGAAGTGTTTGTTACAGTAAATAGTCCACTCTGACCAAAACAGTGTTGTAAGACATAGCCTGGTCTATGACAACAAAAGAAGTATGTAAGTCATTCTGCATTGTATTAATTTGGTGTTTAAAGAAAAAGATCTGTAGATTAGAGGAAAGCAAAGGGTTACCTCCAAATAAGAGATATAGTCCATCAAAAAAAAGCCAAGACTTTTAAGAAAAGGAACATCTTACTTTGAACTCTGTCACATGGTTTCCACAGATTCCTACACAAAATTGCCATGTGTGAATAATTTGTAATAAACAAAGAGGCTGGATACTAGGTCTGGGTAAATATAGCTCAGAACAACAGTAAGCCCAAGTGAGAGGGTAAAATGATCATTAAATTGAACTAATTCAGTGGAAACTGGAGCCTGAGGTGACAGAAAATGAATTTCAATGTGTGGTTTTCTTTTGGTTTTAAGAAGCATAGTGATATCAGTTGACATTTAGTTTAAATGAGGATAAGAATAATAGAAAACAATAAAAATAGATTCAGTTATTTTGCATCTTTCTATAATTACATCAATGAAATTAAAAGATGTACAACAAATTTGCTTTATTTGGCCAAATAATTAATTCTCATGGATGATTTACAATAATAAAACTTGAATATTGCAGTTGAACAAATGGAAAGTTTTGAGCCAATTCATAAATAGAAAATTACAAATGAATGGTATATTTGAAAAATGTTCACTCTCACTAGAAATCAAAAATGCAAATTAAGATGATAATAGATCCCACTGTCACCTATTGACAAAGACTCAAATAAGGACAATACAGCATTGGACAGAGTAGATAATTGTTTGTAATGTTGGAAGAATGTGAATTAGTATGAAGATTAAGGATGTTAATTTGGTAATCCACAAATCAGCCTCTGCTTTGATTAAACTCCTAAATTACCTGGAGAACTTAAAAAAAAAAAAAAAAGAGAAACTTTGCCTATATTTTTTGAAAACTCCCCAAAATAATTTCAATGTGCAGCTTGGACTGAGAAACACTAATATATAAAAACAATTTTAAAATATATTAATGCATGATTTCTAACTTTCTTATCATCAGACTAAAACTAGAATAAGTAAAATAAATAAGATAAAAGAGAATAAAATTAGTACACAAAAGAATGTTCAGTAATGTTTTATTAGTGCAAATGTGAAATGACCTAAAAGCTTGGTAAAGGCATATTGTAGAATATTGTACATGAATTAAAATTAAGAGAACATCCATAGGAAAATGTTCATTATCTGCTCACAGTGAGTACAAAATTATATATAGAACATGATTCCAAATCTGTGAATCATTAGCTACACCTCCTATATGTGAAGAGAAATAGTACCAAATGGCAGACATCAAATATTTAGTATAATTTAGCTCTGGGAAAACTTCAGAAATCTTTTGTAATATTATAAATATTATGTAGCAAACATAAATGAATCTAAAATCTTCCATTGGGATCTACAGTATGTGTGTGTCCTACTTACGATAGAGGGAGAGAGAAGGAATGGAAGAGAATACTTCATCTCTTCTCTGCTGTTTAAACTCTCTCACTATAGCAGCAGTTCCTCTCTTTCAAACTGTCTTGCCAGCTTTTCCCTCCTTCATCTATCCAGCCAAAATATCCATTCCACTCCTCACCCCTGGACTGTGTCCAGGTAAATGGCACCTTTAAATTATCCTGAAAGTGTGAGCCTCATAGCTTAGCAGCCATTCTGGCTTGCCTCAGATTTTAACTGGGTTTAGGAAAGGATAGAAAGAAAAATTCATCTCTGGTTGTCCAAGATGAAATTTTTAATATACTTCCTGGTGAGAAGTGTGTTTACACATGATGGATAGCTTGCAGGGTTCTTTTTCTAATAGATTTCTATACATCGAGTTTCAAATGGTCTTGTATTGAATGCACTGGAGATTCGGTCATCATTTGTAGTGTCTATTTAATGGAAAAAATATGTCTGTAAATAACATTTGTGGCTTTTCATCTGTTTGAAAATTGAGAATTTTTTGTAATATACCTAAAGTTTTTGACCTAAGTATTGAGCTGTATAAGACATTGAGTCATGGCAGTTAATAGTAACCTGCCATGTTATCCTTATAATGTGATTATTTGTGATAGTTAGAGACCTAGCTCATTGGAACTCTATCTTAATCTCCCTCTTTTTCACTGAGGTAAGGGACTTTTATACTTGATTTGAGTCTAATTACTTCCTGCTGTCAAATGGCTAAAGGGCAAGATTTGTTCTGAAATTCTATTTGCTGTCATCAGCTTTCATGTTGTTAGGTAATAGAGGGTGAATCAGAGAACTCAAAAGAAATATCTTTATTTCACCTCAGTGTCCCTGTTATCTACTTAGTTCAGGATTTCAATTGTGTGTGTGGTCAGGGTCAATGACACTAGTTCCAAGAAAGTTTAATGGTGGATATTATCACTTTCAACTCAGTTTAAAATGGTTGGGTAGAGAACAGTAATGAAGGATTGCATCTTTAAATATCATAGGAGTAGCTTTGTAGTTATAGATATCAAAATCTTGAGAAACTTTTTTCCTGGGGTTGCCATTTGTCATTATAAAGCCATGGTGATAAATGAATTTTATTGGATGCCTTCTTTACTAAAAATTGACCACTACAGATTGGACTAGTGAGTCTATACAAATGATGCCAAGGAGTGCTCGCTAATTTCACTATTTAAATCTTTACATCCAGAGGAGGAAATGGCCACCTGCTCCAGTATTCTTGCCAGAAAATCCTGTGGACTGAGGAGCCTGGTGGGCTACAGTCCTTGGGGTTACAAAGAGTAGGACACATTTGAAAGACTGAACACGTGAGAGACCTCAATATGTTGTCACAACTGGGTGTTTATGGTGCTGTTGACATCTAGTATTCAGAGGCCAGATATGCTGCTTAACTTCCTTCATGTGCAGTATAACCCCCACCATAAAGGATTATCTGTTCCAGCTTCTGGTGCTAAGGTTGGGGAACCCAGCTCCAGCTGGAAGAATGAGGAGCTAGTGAGCACCTGTAGATGTGCAGATGACTTAAACACAGTCTCTTCCTTTAAGAGCTTATACTCCAGTACATGAGAGAGAGGCAGGTGATTTAATGGTGTTATGAGAACAGAAATAAAAGAACCACCTGCCTCACTAAGCGAAGGTGCATGTGAGCTAGGCTTTAAAAGATGAAGCTTGGTCAGGACACAAGCTGGAGAATACAGGTGAAGAGAAGGATTACATGTGTCTTGTGTGTTGGGGACACCCCCAAGTAATCCAGTGTGACTGATGTTCAGGGTTCTTAAGGAGAAACATTGGGTACCAGGTGGGAGGCACCAATGCCATGGTGAAGTCCCTTGACTGTGTGTTACAGGCATAGGATGAAGAAAGTTGCTAGGCAGATGGTAACATGGTCAGAACGATCTAGTTAAAATAAGATATATTCATTATCCCTTTGGTTAAAAAAGTCTTCTCTCATGTGAAGAATTGTTGTTATTTTTCAGTTGCTAAGTTGTGTCTTTGTGACCCCATGGACTCTAGCACACAAGACTTCCTTGTGCTTCACTATCTTCCGGTGTTTGCTCAAACTCATGTCCATTATTAAGTCAGTGATATCATTCAACTATCTCATCCTCTGTCACCCACTTCTACCCTCAATCTTTCCCAGCATCAGGGTCTTTTCCAGTGAGTTGGGTCTTCCCATCAGGTGGTCAAGTATTGGAGCTTCAGCTTCAGTATCAGTCCTTCCAGTGAATATTCAGGGTTGATTTCCTTTAGGATTGATTGATCTCCTTGCAGTCCAAGGGATTTTCAAGAGTCTTCTCCAACACCACACTTCAGAAACATCAATTCTTTGGTGCTCAATCTTATTTATGGTCCAACTCTTACATCCATACATGACTACTCGAAAAACTATAGCTTTGACTATACAGACCTTTGTTGGTAAAGTAATATCTCTGCTTTTTAATATGCTGTTTAGGTTTGTCAGAACTTTTCTTCCAAGGAGCAAGCATCTGTTAATTTCATGGCTGCAATCACTGTCTTCAGTTATTTTGGAACCGAAGAAAATAAAATCTATCACTGTTTCCATTTTTCCCCTATTTATTTGCCATGAAGTGATTGGACCAGATGCCATGGTCTTTGTTTTTTGAATGTTGAGTTTTAAGCCAGCTTTTTTGCTCTCTTTCACCATCATCAAGAGGTTCTCTAGTTCCTCTCTGTGCTTTCTGGCATTAGGGTGCTGTTATCGGCATATCTGAGATTGTTGATATTTCTCCAGGAAGTCTTGATTCCAGCTTGTGATTCATCCAGCCTGGATGTTATACTAATGTAAAGAATTAGTTTAACACTAATCTCATTCATAAATCTCTCAGGATCATCTCACACAACACACAGTGGTATATGCTGGATCCTTCTAGAGGACACCAGAACCCTCTGCCCTGTCCTCTCTCATTATTCCTTCCCTTTGCCCTGTATATGTGCTTGATTTTTTTGAAGTGGACAATTCAATAATTCTCAGTAAATTTATAGAGCTGTGTACCCATTACCATAATCCAGTTTTAGAACAGAAACCCATGTGGACATTTGTAGTCAATCCCTGTTCCTACTCCCGGCCCCCGGCAATCACTAATCTGCTTTGTGTCTCTATACTTTTGCTATTTCTGGACATTTCATGAAATGTCCAGAATCAAACAATGTGTAGTCTTTTGCCTCTGGCCCTGTTCATTCAGCTTCTTGTTTTGAGGTTCATCACGTAGGAGCATGAATCAGCAGTTTGTTCCTTTTTACTGCCAAATGATGCTCCAATCAGATATCTATTTCAAAGATGATGCTGGCTTTAGAAGGTAAGATGGGTAGGAGGAAGAAATAGAAGCCAAGGGACCATCTAGAAGACCATGGTGGTGGTTCAGACTGAAGACAAAGGAGGCCTGACTGGTGGAGTGGTGGTGGTCATAGAGAAAGGAAGAAAGGGAAGTTACAGGGTTGGAAGACAATTTGCTTACATGGGGTTGGATAGGCAAGGTGAAAAGGCTGAAGGAGGGCTAAGGAAAGGACGAGTGAACTGATAGCACCTCTGGCAGATTCACACCTGGTTGATGGGGCAAGAGTTCACAGATCCAGTCAGTCTTGAGAACTCTCCTGGTTTCCTGCTGAGAGGCCACCTCCTTGGGTCTTTGGGATGAAGACACTGAGAACACGTCTGTCCCTGCGCTGATGACACAAAGCTGTGAGGAACAGCAAATTAGGGATGACTCAGTTAAAAAATCTTGGCAGGATCAAATGATGGGCCATGGCAGAATCTGGGCAGCTCTATGGTGGTAGATCTAAAAATGCCAGGAGACTGTGGTTTTCTGATATATAATTCTCTTCCTGGCATGCTGAGCTTTGTAAGAACAAGGGCAGTGTCTGGGGGTATAAGGAGGATCTCCTGAAAATGACGCCAGTGGCTGGCTCTGGTTTTTGAGACCTCCTCTTCTCAGCTTCCTATGGGACTAGGAGCTCCATTGCTCCAGCAAGAGGCTCTGTCCTGCTTGAAACACCATAGGCCCCAGGTCCCCACGTGAAAGGTGACTGCTTTCCTAGGCCACTCCTCTAGTGTCCCCCCATTGGGCAACAAGCCCAGCATGCCTTTCCATGGGATGATGAAAAGATGGGGACCTCATGTTTTTTGTTTTTTTTTTTTGCTGATCTTTACTTTGTGTGTTTCTTCTAATAAACTCTGCTCCTTAACCCTTAAAAAAAATCTCTCCAAAATGGCTGATTAGGGCAAATGATATTTGAAAAGCTATTGAGTTACTAATAATTCAATACATCTGAGGGAAATGTGTCAGTATAAAAGGTGGTATATATACCTTAGGTGATTCAAGATTGATTTGATCATGCTATAGAATTAAGTATATCCTTGTTTCCGTGGTACTCCTACATTTATCCTGTGTTGAATTACTGTAACAAAAGTAGCTAGGCCAACCTTGAACTTACCCAATTATGTGGCTAGGTATCTATATTTAAAATGGACCTCAAGGTGAGAAAATGGGAGCATTCATTTTTTATGATTAATTTGGTTTTCAAATGCAAGTATATTAAGAAACAGGCAAGAATGTGAGAGATTAAGAATATTTATATTTGATTCCCAATCTAGCTGCTTGTAATTTAGCTATAAAATGTAGTGAATGTTTTTAAATAGAATGGATACAGCTGTTTCCATCTGAGATTTCAGATTGCATGATTCCCTAATCTCTAATTCTAACAGTATGGTGATGGAATGAGCAGTTTGTGATTGTGTATGCATCTGTGTATGTAAGAGAGAGAGAAATGTATATACACAATGTATATGTATATATCTAGTATATACATATATATCTAAAATGTATGTACATGATAAATATAGATACATTTCTAAAACTAGGTGAGGTGTAGATGTAAAATTTTAGGGTCCTTGATATTATTAACAAATTGTCTTCCAGAATATTAGTCCTTTTCACACTTCAACTCAGTGTTTTATGAAATATTTCAAATGTTAGAGATCACAACAGACTACACAAATGTGAACAGAATATTTTATTTACTAATGTATATGTATATACACAAAGTACACTAATATTATTTTTGAATGAAATTTAAAAATATATTGTTTATCCTCTTTTCATGAACATTTTAATAAGCAATTAAATATTAAATGATGAAAATTATAATGACTGAAAATATTATAATTATGGAAACATAACTTATGTTTAAACTTTTCAGATCCTTTATATTATTGACACACTGTCTATCAGAAGATTAGTCCATTTCACACTTCCCATCAGTGTTTTATGAAATATTTCAAATCTGGGAAAACTATTTTATTATTTACTCTTAGGAACTTTTCCAAAGAAACCCAAGAACTATTCCTCAGCTAACTCAACTGTTACTCAAAAAACTCTTTCATGGAGATTTGAAAGTTGTATATTTCAAGTTCCTTCATCTTGCACGGGAAGCCTTACAAAGATACTTTGGGTTTTATTCTGGCCTTATTTTTTAAAGCTAATGAGTGAACTGGTTTTCCCTACTTTCTTCAATTAAAGTCTGAATTTGGCAATAAGGAGTTCATGAACTGAGCCACACTCTGCTCCCGGTCTTGTTTTGTATAGAGCTTCTCCATCTTTGGCTGCAAAGAATATAATCAATCTGATTTCGGTGTTGACCATCTGGTGATGTCCATGTGTAGAGCCTTCTCTTGTGTTGTTGGAAGAGGGTGTTTGCTATGACCAGTGCATTCTCTTGGCAAAACTCTATTAGCCTCTGCCCTGCTTCATTCTGTACTCCAAGGCCAAATTTGCCTGTTACTCCAGATGTTTCTTGACTTCCTACTTTTGCATTCCAGTCCCCTATAATGAAAAAGACATCTTTTGGGGGTGTTAATTCTAAAAGGTCTTGTAGGTCTTCATAGAACTGTTCAACTTCAGCTTCTTCAGCATTACTGGTTGGGGCATAGGCTTGGATTACCGTGATATTGAATGGTTTGTCTTGGAAATGAGCAGAGATCATTCTGTTGTTTTTGAGATTGCATCCAAGTACTGCATTTTTGACTTCTGTTGACCATGATGGCTACTCCATTTCTTATAAGGGATTCCTGCCCACAGTAGTAGATATAATGGTCATCTGAGTTAAATTCACCCATTCCAGTCCATCTTAGTTCGCTGATTCCTAGAATGTCAACGTTAACTCTTGCCATCTCCTGTTTGACGATTTCCAATTTGCCTTGATTCATGGACCTAACATTCCAAGTTCCTATGCAATATTGCT
Organism: Giraffa tippelskirchi; assembly: GCF_054371585.1. Taxonomy (NCBI): domain Eukaryota; kingdom Metazoa; phylum Chordata; class Mammalia; order Artiodactyla; family Giraffidae; genus Giraffa; species Giraffa tippelskirchi. The sequence goes on along the minus strand of NC_137280.1, from coordinate 109,219,058 downwards.
GTTTACAGTATCGGACCTTGCTTCTATCACCAGTCACATCCACAACTGGATATTGTTTTTGCTTTGGCTCCATTCCTTCATTCTTTCTGGAGTTATTTTTCCACTGATCTCCAGTAGCACATAGGGCACCTACCGACCTGGGGAGTTCATCTTTCAGTGTCCTTTCTTTTTCCTTTTCATACTGTTCATGGGGTTCTCAAGGCAAGTACACTGAGATGGTTTGCCATTCCCTTCTCCAGTGGACCACATTCTGTCAGACCTCTCCACCGTAGCCAGTCTGTCTTGAGTGGCCCCACACGGCATGACTTAGTTTCATTGAGTTAGACAAGGTTGTGCTCCGTGTGATCAGATTGGCTAGTTTTCTGTGATTATGGTTTCAGTGTGTCTGCCCTCTGATGCCCTCTCATAACACCTACCATCTTACTTGGGTTTCTCTTAACTTGGACAAGGATTATCTCTTCATGGTTGCCCCTGCTGACCTTGAACATGGAGTAGCACCTCTTGGCCCTCCTGCACTCTGTAGCTGCCACTCCTTGGATGTGGGGTTGCTCCTCTCGGCCACCGCCCCCAACCTCAGACCTCAGACCTTGGAAAAGAAATGCAAAAAAGCAAAATGGCTGTCTGAGGAGGCCTTACAAATAGCTGTGAAAAGAAGAGAAGCTAAAAGCAAAGGAAAAAAGGAAAGATATTCCCATTTGAATGCAGAGTTCCAAAGAATAGCAAGGAGAGATAAGAAAGCCTTCCTCAGCAATCAATGCAAAGAAATAGAGGAAAACAATAGAATGGGAAAGACTAGAGCTCTCTTCAAGAAAATTAGAGATACCAAGGGAACATTTCATGCAAATATGGGCTCAATAAAGGACAGAAATGGTATGGACCTAACAGAAGCAGAAGATATTAAGAAGAGGTGGCAAGAATACACAGAGGAACTGTACGAAAAAGATCTTCATGACCCAGATAATCATGATGGTGTGATCACTCACCTAGAGCCAGACATCCTGGAATGTGAAGTCAAGTGGGCCTTAGGAAGCATCACTACTAACAAAGCTAGTGGAGGTGATGGAGTTCCAGTTGAGCTATTTCAAATGCTGAAAGATGATGCTGTGAAAGTGCTGTACTCAATATGCCAGCAAGTTTGGAAAACTCAGCAGTGGCCACAGGACTGGTAAAGGTCAGTTTTCATTCCAATCCCAAAGAAAGGCAATGGCAAAGAATGCTCAAACTACCACACAACTGCACTCATCTCAGACGCTAGTAAAGTAATGATCAAAAATCTCCAAGCCAGGCTTCAGCAATACGTGAACCGTGAACTTCCAGATGTTCAAGCTGGTTTTAGAAAAGGCAGAGGAACCAGAGATCAAATTGCCAACATCCGCTGGTTCATCAAAAAAGCAAGAGAGTTCCAGAAAAACATCTATTTCTGCTTTATTGACTATGCCATAAGCCTTTGACTGTGTGGATCACAATAAACTGTGGAAAATTCTTCAAGAGATGGGAATACCAGACCACCTGACCTGCCTCTTGAGAAACCTGTACTCAGGTCAGGAAGAAACAGTTGAAACTGGACATGGAACAACAGACTGATTCCAAAGAGGAAAAGGAGTATGTCAAGGCTGTATATTGTCACCCTGCTTATTTAACTTGTATGCAGAGTACATCATTAGAAATGCTGGGCTGGATGAAGCACAAGCTGGAATCAAGATTGCCAAGAGAAATATCAATAACCTCAGATATGCAGATGACACCACCCTTATGGCAGAAAGTGAAGAAGTAAGAAGCCTCCTGATGAAAGTGAAAGAAGAGAGTAAAAAAGTTGGCTTAAAGCTCCACGTTCAGAAAACTAAGACCATGACATCCAGTCCCATCATTTCAGGGCAAATAGATGGGGAAACAGTGGAAACCGTGGCTGACTTTATTTTTTGGGAGCTCCAAAATCCCAGCAGATGGTGATTGCAGCCATGAAATTAAAAGACACTTTCTCTGTGGAAGGAAAGTTATGACCAACCTAGACAGCATATTAGAAAGCAGAGACATTACTTTGCCAACAAAGGTCTGTCTAGTCAAGGCTATGGTTTTTCCAGTGGTCATGTATGGATGTGAGAGTTGGACTATAAAGAAAGGTGAACAGTGAAGAATTGATGCTTTTGAACTTTGGTGTTGGAGAAGACTCTTGAGAGTCCCTTGGACTGCAAGAAGATCCAGCCAGTCCATCCTAAAGGAGATCAGTCCTAGGTGTTCACTGGAAGGACTAATGCTGAAGCTGAAACTCCAATACTTTGGCCACCTGATGAAAAGAGCTGACTCATTGGAAAAGGCCCTGATGCTGGGACAGATTAGGGGCAGGAGGAGAAGGGGAGTATAGACTATGAGATGGTTGGATGGCATCACCGACTCAATGGACATGTGTTTGTGTAATCCTGGGAGTAGGTGATGTATAGGTGGGCCTGGTCATGCAGTCCATGGGTCACAAAGAGTCGGACACGACTGAGCGACTGAACTGAACTGAGGTCGTAGAATTGCATGGAAGATTACTTCAGGGTTTCAAAGTTTGTAAATTATTTTCCATAATCAGCTTTTAGATTTGATTCTCATGGGTGATAGTAATCCGTAAAAATTATGGGAAGTGAGACTCTGTAAGTCATATGTTTTTGTTAGTAAAATGAATAACCTGGTGACATTCTTACATATTTTTCATTTATTCAACGTAATTATTTTTTTGATAAGATCAAAAGTACTTTGTATTTGTTGAGAGACAAAGGGAAAATAATACATGTTGTTGCTGAATAAAGTGGGAGGAGATAAATAAGTTTGGATGTTTTGCTCCAGCTTTTCCTGTAATGGAAAATGTCATGAAGTAGAAAATGAAAGTGGGTGACTTTTGGTTTCTCTGTGTAGAAGGTTTTGTTGTATTTTTCAGAGCAATGACTATTTCATTACAGTATTTCAAGTTGAAGAAAAACAATTATTGTTCACAGTCTGTAGAACACAGTTGTGCAGCCCACTGATCTTGACTTTAGAATTTAGCTTCTCTAGTCAAAAATACTTTGATTTATCATGTACCTATCATTAATCATGTGTGTTTTATAAATTGATTATTTTTGAGGATTTTGCTCACCAAAATATCCAGATATTAAAATAAAGCAACCAAAATAAAACCAAAGCAAAAGCAAAGCCCAAAATTTTTAGATTCTTTTGAGCATCTTTTAACTGCCAGAAACCGGGGAAATTAACAAAATGGTTAGCTTTTCAGTACAAAGGTCAGTTTTGAAAGTTGTATCATATGTGGTAGCCTAATTATGGCAAGGAGAAACTGCATTTGTCTTTCAAATACCCACATAAGAACGTTTCTCAGTATTTCAGCTAGTGTATAATGACTTTAATAGCAAGTATACCTTAAATTACTGATGTTCTCTTTCACTCAGTTCCCCTTCCTCCACCTCCTCTCTCTCCCTTACTCCCTCTCTGCTTGCCTGATAAATTTCCTCCTAGTGAATTGTATTGAAGGGTTACTTATATATAAATAATGTGTGTCAGGTTTAATTTTACAAAAAACACACCCATGTAATCAGCACCAAAATAAAGATACAAAGCAATACTAGGACTCTGGAAACCCCAAAGATACCATTATCCCAAATTCCAATATCATATTTTAATTTTCTAATTTTGAAATATATACAATAGAATCATATAGGATGTACTCGTTTGTCTGTTTTCCCTCTCAGTATTAAAATTATGTGTTTGTGGGATTTATCTATCCTGTACATGACGTTTGTTACCTGAAAATGCATTTCCATTTGCTTTATATATGCACTTAAGAGTGTAATATCTGCATCAGAGAATGTGCAAGTATTCAGCTCTTTTAGACACTGACAAACAGTTTTCCAATTTTATACTCCAGCTGACAAAGTATGAGAATTCTAGTTACTTTATATTATTGCCAATACAATACCTGTTTTTATCTCTGTTTTAGATGTTCTGATGGGTGTGAGGCTGCGACGGCTCAGGCTCGAGAGGGGCTAGGCCGGGCCGGGGGCCGGGGGCAGCGGCCGACAGGGGCTAGGCTGGGCCGGGGGCCATGGGCGGCGGCTGACAGGGCCTAGGCCGGGCCAGGGCCCGGGGGCTGCGGGCGGCAGCCGAGAGGGGCTAGTCCGGGCCAGAGGCCGGGGCCGGAGACCGACAGGGCTAGGCCGGGCCGGGTGCTGGGGCCGGCGGTAGCTGCGTCAAGAGGAATTACCCAAGGCCCAAGGTAAGAGAAACCCAAGTAAGACGGTAAGTGTTGTGAGAGGGCATCAGAGGGCAGACACACTAAAACTAAAACTACAGAAAACTAGCTAATCTGATCACATGGACCACAGCCTTGTCTATCTCAATGAAACTAAGCCATGCCGTGTGGGGCCACCCAAGACGGATGGGTCATGGTGGAGAGGTCTGGCAGATTGTGGTCGACTGGAGAAGGGCATGGCAAACCACTTCAGTATTCTTGCCTTGAGAACCCCATGAACAGTATGAAAAGGGAAAAGGATAGGGCACTGAAAGATGAACTCCCCAGGTCAGTAGGTGCCCAATATGCTAATGGAGATCAGTGGAGAAATAACTCCAGAAAGAATGATGGGATGCAGCCAAAGCAAAAACGATATCCAGCTGTGGATGTGACTGGTGATAGACGCAAAGTCCGATGCTGTAAAGAGCAATATTGCATAGGAACCTGGAATGTTAGATCCATTAATCAAGGCAAACTGGAAGTGGACAAACAGGAGATGGCAAGAGTGAACGTCGACATTCTAGGAATCAGCAAACTAAGATGGACTGGAATGGGTGAATTTAACTCAGATGACCATTATATCTACTACTGTGGGCAAGAATCCCTTAGAAGAAATGGAGTAGCCATTATGGTCAACAAAAGAGTCCAAAATGCAGTACTTGGATGCAATCTCAAAAACGACAGAATGATCTCTGTTCGTTTCCAAGGCAAACCATTCAGTATCACGGTAATCCAAGTCTATGCCCTGACCAGTAACGCCGAAGAAGCTAAAGTTGAACGGTTCTATGAAGAACTACAGGACCTTCCAGAAATAACACCCAAAAAAGTTGTCCTTTTCATTATAGGGGACTGGAATGCAAAAGTAGGAAGTCAAGAAACACCTGGCGTAACAGGCAAGTTTGGCCTTGGAGTACAGAATGCAGCAGGGCAAAGGCTAATAGAGTTTTGCCACGAGAACGCACTGGTCATAGCAAACACCCTATTCCAACAACACAAGAGAAGACTCTACACGTGGACATCACCAGATGGTCAACACCAAAATCAGATTGATTATATTCTTTGCAGCCAAAGATGGAGAAGCTCTACACAGTCAGCAAAAACAAGACCAGGAGCACAGTGTGGCTCAGTTCATGAACTGCTTATTGCCAAATTCAGACTTAAATTGAAGAAAGTAGGGAAAACCACTAGACCATTCAGGTATGACCTAGATCAAATCCCTTATGAGTATACAGTGGAAGTGACAAATAGATTTAAGGGACTAGACCTGATAGAGTGCCTGATGAACTATGGACAGAGGTTCATGACATTGTACAGGAGACAGGGATCAAGACCATCCCCATGGAAAAGAAATGCAAAAAAGCAAAATGGCTGTCTGAGGAGGCCTTACAGATAGCTGGGAAGAGAAGAGAAGTGAAAAGCAAAGGAGAAAAGGAAAGATATTCTCATCTGAATGCAGAGTTCCAAAGAATAGCAAGGAGAGATAAGAAAGCCTTCCTCAGCGATCAGTGCAAAGAAATAGAGGAAAACAACAGATTGGAAAAGACTAGAGACATCTTCAAGAAAATTAGAGATACCAAAGGAACATTTCATGCAAAGATAGGCTCGATAAAGGACAGAAATGGGATGGACCTAACAGAAGCAGAAGATATTAAGAAGAGGTGGCAAGAATACACAGAAGAACTGTACAAAAAAGATCTTCACGACCCAGATAATCACAGTGGTGTGATCACTCACCTAGAGCCAGACATCCCGGAATGTGAAGTAAGTGGGCCTTGGAAAGCATCACTACGAACAAAGCTAGTGGAGGTGATGGAATTCCAGTTGAGTTATTTGAAATCCTCAAAGGTGATGCTGTGAAAGTGCTGCACTCGATATGCCAGCAAATTTGGAAAACTCAGCAGTGGCCACAGGACTGGAAAAGGTCAGTCTTCGTTCCAATCCCAAAGAAAGGCAATGGCAAAGAATGCTCAAACTACCGCACAGTTGCACTCATCTCACATGCTAGTAAAGTAATGCTCAAAATTCTCCAAGCCAAGCTTCAGCAATACGTGAACCGTGAACTTCCAGGTGTTCAAGCTGGTTTCAGAAAAGGCAGAGCAACCAGAGATCAAATTGCCAATATCCGCTGGATCATCAAAAAAGCAAGAGAGTTCCAGAAAAACATCTATTTCTGCTTTATTGACTATGTCAAAGCCTTTGACTGTGTGGATCACAATAAACTGTGGAAAATTTTGAAAGAGATGGGAATACCAGACCATCTGACCTGTCTCTTGAGAAACCTGTATGCAGGTCAGGAAGCAACAGTTAGAACTGGACATGGAACAACAGACTGGTTCCAAATAGGAAAAGGAGTACGTCAAGGCTGTTTATTGTCACCCTGCTTATTTAACTTATATGCAGAGTACATCATGAGGAACGCTGGGCTGGAAGAAACACAAGCTGGAATCAAGATTGCTGGGAGAAATATCAATAACCTCAGATATGCGGATGACACCACCATTATTGCAGAAAGTGAAGAAGAACTAAAGAGCCTCTTGATGAAGGTGAAGGAGGAGAGTGAAAAAGTTGGCTTAAAGCTCAACGTTCAGAAAACTAAGATCATGGCATCTGGTCCCATCACTCCATGGGAAATTGATGGGGAAACAGTGGAAACAGTGTCAGACTTTACTTTTTTGGGCTCCAGAATCACTGCTGATGGTGACTGCAGCCATGAAATCAGAAGACGCTTACTCCTTGGAAGGAAGGTTATGGCCCACCTAGATAGCATATTTAAAAGCAGAGACATTACTTTGCCAACAAAAGTCCATCTAGTCAAGGCTATGGTTTTTCCAGTGGTCATGTATGGATATGAGAGTTGGACGGTGAAGAAAGCTGAGCGCCGCAGAATTGATGCTTTTGAACTGTGGTTTTGGAGAAGACTCTTGAGAGTCCCTTGGACTGCAAGGAGATCCAATCAATCCATCCTAAAAGAGATCAATCCTGGGTGTTCATTGGAAGGTCTGATGTTGAAGCTGAAACTCCAATACTTTGGCCACCTCATGTGAAGAGTTGACTCATTGGAAAAGACCCTAATGCTGGGTAGGATTGAGGGCGGGAGGAGAAGGGGGCGACAGAGGATGAGATGGTTGGATGGCATCACCGACTCGATGGACATGGGTTTGGGTAGACTCCGGGAGTTGGTGATGGACAGAGAGGCCTGGCATGCTGCAATTCATGGGGTCGCAGAGAGTCGGACACGACTGAGCGACTGAACTGAACTGAACTGATGGGTGTGAAGTTACCTTACTGTGATTTTAATGTGTATTTCCTACTTGAGTTTTGTTTCATATGTGTACATGTTACTTGGATATTTTCTTGTGTAAAGTGCCTATTCACATTAAAAAAATATACATGTATATTATACCAGTTGGGTAGTATTTTCCTTATTAATTTGTAGGAATTCTTTGCATATTTTGAGTGGTATTTTTATCAGATACATACACCTACTGTGCTCGTGACATACACATAGTCAGTTGTGTCCGACTCTTTGTGACCCCATTAACTGTAGCCTGCCAGGCTCCTCTGTCCATGGGGATTCTCTAGGCAAGAATACTGGAGTGGGTTGCCATTCTCTCTTCCAGGGGATCTTCCCAACCCAGTGATTGAAACAGGTCTCCTGCATTGCAGGCAGATTGTTTACCATCGGAGCCGCTAGAGAAGCCCAAGAATACTGGAGTGGGTAGCCTATCTCTTTTCCAGGGGAACTTCCTGACCTAGGAATTGAACTGGGGTCTCTTGTATTTCAGGCAGTACATATTCATATACACATACAAACAATGAAAATACTCACCTCTGTGTTGCCTTTTTAGTCTTTTACTATAACATTTTTTGGATAAATCCAAATGAATTGTGACTTAACATCTTAGTAATGTCTTATTTTTTTAAATTTGTTTTTATTGGACTATATTGATTTACAATTTTGTGTTAGTTTCAAGTGTACAGCAAAGTGAATCAGTTATACATACACGTTTATCCATTCTTTTAGATTCTGTTCCCATACAGACCATTATAGAGTATTGAGTAGGGTTTCTTGTGCTATACAATAGGTTCTCGTTAATTATTTTATTATATGTCAATACCCCAATCTCCCAATTTATCCCTCCTGCCTGCCCACTTTGCTCCTTGGTAACCATAATTTTGCCTCCTATAAGTGTGACTCTGTTTGTCTTGTAAATAGGTTCAAAGCAATATCATATGATATTTGTCTTTCTCTGACTGACTTCACTCAGTATGACAATCTCTGAATCCAGCTATGTCACTGCAAATGGCATTATTTCATTTTTTATGGCTGAGTAATTTTCCATTGTATGTATATGTATATGTGTGTATCATATCTGCTTTATCCATTCCTCCATTGATGGACAGTTAGGTTGCTTCCATGTCCTGGCTGTTGCAAGTAATACTACAATGAACATTGGGATGCATGCATCTTTTCGAATTATTATTTTCTCTGAATATATGTCCAGAATTGGGATTGCTTGGTCATATGGTAGCTCTTTTTTTAGTATTTTTAATGATCCTCCATGCTGATCTCCGTAGTGCCTATACCAATTTACATTCCCACCAACAGTGTAGAAGGGTTCCCCTTTCTCCACATCCTCTCCAGATTTTTTGTTTATTTATTTTTTGATAATGACCATTCTGACTGGTGTAAAGTGATATCTCATAGTTTGGATTTGCATTTCTCTGGTAATTAGTGATGTTGAGCATCTTTTCATGTGCTTCATGGCCATATGTATGTCTTCTTTGGAGTTATTGATAACTTTTGATGAACAGAATAATTTAATATTAGTATCATCTAACTTATTACATTATTTAGCTTTAAGTATCATTTGTGTCCTGTTTAAGAAATCAAGAAAATGCTCTTAACCCCGAGATTGCAAAGGTACTCTCCTATGTTTTCTTCTAAAAGTCTTACTGTTTTACCTTTCACTTTTAAATCTACAGTCTGTCTAGGATTTATATGTGTGTGGGATAGAGTAAAGGCAAAGATTCTTTTTTCCTCCCCATAAAGATATCCAGTTGGCCACACTCACTGCACTGAAATGTCACTTTTGACGTAAGTTAGGTGACCATCTATGTGAGTCTATTTCTAGACTATTGTTTTGGTCAGTTAGTTTATAGTGTGCCAATACCATATTGAATTAATTAGCATGGATTTATAATAGGTCTTAATATCTCATAGTATAAATGTTTCAGTTTTGATAGTTTTCAAGAGTTCATTGCATATTCTTGGCCCTTTGAATTTCCATAAACATTTTACAACAACTATATTGAATTTCATGAACAAACCTTTTAAGATTTTAGTTACTGCAACAAATCTATACATGATTTTTTTTGAGTCTTCCAAGATACCTTTTAGTTGTTTTTTTTTTTCTTAGGCGTTTCTAGTTTTTGATGCTTTTGTAAATGGTATCATTTAAAAGTTTTAATTTTATTTGAGACAAATATGTTGAAATGCAATTAATATTTGTATACTGACCTTAAATATAGTGGCTTTAGTAAATTCTCTAAGTAATTCTCATAATCCGGCTCTCAGTTCCTTTGTATTTTCTACTTAAAAAAACATGCCCTCTGCCAACAATGGAAGTTTTATTTCCTTTTTCTTTTTTAAAAACTAATCAATTTTTTTTAAATTAGAGGCTAATTAGTTTACAAGATTGTGGTGGTTATCGACATGAATCAGCTGTGGGTGTACATGTGTCCCACCATCCTGAACCCCTCTCACACCTTCCTCCCCACTTCATCCCTCTGGGTTGTCCCAAAGCACGAGCTTTGGGTGCCCTGCTTCATGCATAGAATTTGCACTGGTCATCTATTTTACATATGGTAATATACACATTTCAATACCTTTTATTTCCTTCAATTGCCTCACTTCATTGCTTAAAAACTCCAAAACTGTTAAATATAAGGGATGGTAGGAGGCATCATTGACTCATTCCTGATTGCAGTGGAAAGTTTTTAATAATTCATCATAAGGATATTTAGAATTAATTAGAGTGCCTTTCTATTGCTAACTTGTTAAGAATTGTTATCATAAATGAATGTTGAATTCTATCAAATGCATTTAATGCACTGATGGTACTGTTTTTCTCACTTACTTTGTATTAATAGGGTAAATGGCATTGATATTTTTGACTGTTAAATCACTCTTGCTTTCATGGAAAAATCCTACTCACTTAAAGGATTATTAAGTATTATCTTCCTTACATATTCTTGATTTTATTTTGCTAACGTTCTGTTTAATATTTTTTCATTTATTCAATATCTTTATGAGAACTTAGTCTGCAAATTTTATTTTCATAGTTACCTATAACTTTGTTATCAAGTTTTGTTATGAAGATTTTTGTTGATCTAATTAAAGTGTTGGTAAATGTGTTCTCTGTATTTTCTGGAAGGGTTAGGTTAAGATTGGTATAATTTATTCCTTAAATGTTTTGAAAAATTCACCAGTACGTTTCTAACATAGTTCCTCTGTGGTCAGGTGACACATTAGAAAAATGTTGAAGTTTATATACAATATACAGTCAATTTTATGTGCTTTAAAAAATGTGAATTCTGCTGTGTTGGATATTTATTTCCTTCCTGACTTTTTGTATCTTTGTTCTATAAACTATTGAGAGAAATGTTTTTATGCCTATGATAATAGATGTTTATTTCTCCTTTTATTTTTGTTATTTGCTTTAGCCATTTTAAAACTCTGCTAATGAGTGCATACAGATTTAGAATTATAATATGTTCCTTGTAGATGGGACTCGTATATATTGAAATGTCCTTTTTATCTTATGTAGTGCTCTTTGCCCTCAAGATTTTCTGTCATGTATTATTATAACTATCCCTTCATTCTTTTGGTTAATATTCTGCAATGTAACTTTTCTCCTTTGTCTTTTACTTTTAAATCTAGTTATTTATACTAAAGTGTCTCTTATAAGCATTATGGTGTTGAATTTTGTTTAAAGTTATATGGAAAACTTAGTCCTTACATAGTCTATTTAGTCCTTTTATAACTTACATATTTTAGTGTGTATGTGTTTAGGTAAATCTTGTAATCTATTTATCTGTTTTATTTCTCCTTTTATCTCCTTTCTTGCCCTCTTTGGACAGTCTAGTTAAAATCTATCATTTAAATTCTTGATTTTAATTTTTCACTTCCACCGTTTCTATTGGCTTTAAAAAAAAAAATCTAAAAAAAAAAAAAAAGCAACAGACTGGGAGAAAATATTTGAAAGAGTTCCTACAAATCAGTAAGAAATAAACCAACAATTCAATTTTAAAATAGGCAAAGGATAAAACGAGTATTTCGGATAAAACTAGTATTTCACCAAATCTGTTAATATTAATGCTTTTCTATATTTTTCTTGTTTCCTTTAATATACTAATCATTGTTTTAAAATCATATTCAGCTAATTCTGATACCTCATTTATCTGCAACTCAGTTTCTATTATCTTTTTTCTTCCCTCTTGATTTTTGGTCATGCAACTGTGTTTTAACATCATTCCAGTAATTTGGATTGCATGTCTGAACAAAAAGTTACAAAACTCCACATAATATTATCTTCCTCCTGCAGAATTTTATTCTTCTCTCTGCCGGAAATATAGTGTCGCAGTTATCACGTTAGCCTGTTGACCTGAACAAAATGACTGCTAGATATTTCTCCAACAAAGACGGGTTTATTCGGGATTAGCAGAGAATTGTATTTCAGGGTTTGCAACCCTGGAAAGACATGTACAGGTTTCCCCTTGGCAAGGAAAGGAGAACAGTTTTACAAAAAGGAAAAGGAAGTTGAGTGTCTATCGTAAACATTGTGTCCATGGCTTTTCATTGGCTGAATCCATACCAGTAAAGAAGAGTCTTTCTTTTTCCAGTTGGGCTCTGCTATCCTTGCAGGACTTGAGAGCTTCCCTTGCTGGTCTTCTAACTCTTTTGGGAGTTTTTGTTTGTTAATTTTTTCCAAGTCAAATAAAGAACAGTGCTGGCTCAAAGCTGAGTTTCAGTCTGCAAAGACTCATTTATTAATACTTCTGGTTTACCTTTGGTCTTTCTTGATTTTTACTAAGGGCCAGATGTATTTTGTGGGGCCCTTCACTCTGGATTGTCCTTAATCCTAAATTTTGTTTCAGAAGACTTCAGAAGACCTCTGCTTTCAGAGGTTTCATATGCTTACATTTCTGCCTTTGTACCCTGTGAGTCTTCTGTAATCAGTATGTTTCTTGAGGAGAAAGGTGACCGTGCCATAGAGATCCTCCAAGCCTCTACCAGCCATCTGGAGTGCTGGAAGACTGCTAGTTTCAGTCTCTCCTTGAGCAGCCTTTTCCTGCAATTTTGGTGCTGGAAGCTTAGTTCTTGTTCATGCTAAAAACTGGGAAATATCTTCAGAGTAAAAATCAACTATAAAAGTCAGTTAGCTTCTTTGAGTTTTTAAATTTTTCTTTTCCCCTGTATAGAATCTTAGCTTTGTGGTTTTCATTGCTCCCTCAGCTCTCTACTGTCTTTAAAATATGAGTTCTGTATTTCATTTGAACTTTTTTAGTTTTTCTGTGTGGGCAGTAAATGGCCACCAGCTATTCCACACTAAGTGGAAATCAATATTTCCAAACAGAAATTTGAGAGCTACACAGATGTTTTTCAGTAATAGAATGGTTAAATAAAGTATGGTTGATCCATATTCTGGAAGATAGTACGTTGAGTTAAAAGATGAGATAAATGTTTATAGTAACATATAATAATCTTTAAAAAAAATTGAGAAGTGAACAAAGCAATATGAAAATAATACAATAAGTGTGTAACTAATTACGATTTGGAAATATAAAATAATGCCCTATATTTCTAAAAGTATTTAAGTATACATAGAAAGCAATTATAACAAGGTTTATAAAAATACACAGTAGACTAATAGCTGTGCTTTCTTCTTTCCTGAATAGAGGGCTTGAGATTTATCAATAGTGTTTCTACTTTTAAATAAAATATAATGGAGAGATTATTGTGCAAGTAAAAACTTTAGGAGGAGAAGACATCATTCTCTAAAATGATAAAATATAGTCAGTGCATGCCTGTTTATGTGACTAAGTTCTTTATAGTTTCAAAGACTTGTCCTCATACTTTCCTGAAAGCATTAATAGGAATTTCTAGATATGACAAAAGTTGAAGTTTTCCAAAGCATTTTAGAAGAATGTGCACAAAGAAGTAGGATAGAGAAAGTTAGGTGGGATCTTAATTTCAAATTCTGCATAGGATCCATGATTTCCCTAGATAGACCGTGTTTTAGTAATCAGAAGTGTGTGTATGTGTGTGTGTGTGTGTGTGTGTTTATATACGTACATATAAATCTCTACTGCAAAGAAAAAGACATAAACAGAGATTGAGAAAGAAAAAGAGTGAAGAAATCGAAACATAAAATACCTAGAGAAAAAACATGGTGAAATGTATAATTTAGAATTATAACATACTAACCATCTTCCTAAAAATGTACATGGTATAGTAAACAGACCCAATACAAAACTAAATTTATAACTTTCTTTAGTAAAAGCCAGAGACTCAACTGACTAAACAGTGCTATTCTTCACTGTGAAAGAACAGTTTTTAGTTATTTAGCATAACTGCTGCAATAATACAACTCATTGTTTTTACAAATACATAAATTAAAAATGAATTATTTTTATAATTTCATGTTAAGATTATAATATGAAGGTTAATATGAAATATTGATTTCATATACATGAAACATTTTAAAAGTTGAAATGAATTTTCAGACTGTGATTTCAATGTCATTTCTGAAAAGTCTTTGAAATTGGCACTAAAATATTAGTAAAATCATCATTTCTTTTAGAAGTTGTCAGGTTTACCATGTAAAAAATCTTGGTTTCTAGATAGGAGAGTTTGGGCTAATACTGGTTTTTCTGGTGGTATGGCTCTGGCAGTTACTGAAAATCTTTATGATCTCAAATAAATATAAGTGTATCATCAGCCCTCCTTTCCTTAAGACATTTATCTAAGGCAGTAAACCTGTTAGTAAAATATGTTTTTAAAGCATTATTTTTAGCTTTACATTTTAATCTGACCCAAGGGGTATGTTGACATGGCCTATTAAATGTCATTTCTCTTCTTCCTCTGTGCCAGTTTATTTTTGCTAAGATATTTCTTTAAGCATAGACTTCCGATGAGATTGTCATTTTGAGGTTGTGGAATTTAAACTTCTCTATAAATCAACATAACAAGTTGTCAGCTTGTCAAAACTTTGTATTATCTTTCATATGCTTTAGAAACAGTTTGAGATAAAGCTTTTTTTCTGGCTGTGATGGCTTTCTGATTTATTAGAATCAGTATTGCACATCTTTTGCTTGTAACTATGTGGCTTGATACATATACACTTTCTTTATCCCCCCATGAAGCATAAAAAGGTAAGTTCTGAAGAATTGTACCTTATTTTTCACATGGACAGCTCTGAGATTGTGGGATTTACTCTTGGTATGCAAATGAAAATTTTAGTTTAGACACCCATGCCCACATGGCAGAAATACAAACACTTTCAGGGTGGTGATGATTACTGCTTCTACTGCTCAATTTGTGGTAGAATGAATAGAAGCACCATTAGATCAGTGGCCTGCAACTACTCTGGTGGTTATTTGAGCACACTGGTGACATTTTTATGTTCCTTTACATATAAAGTAATAGAAATACCCCAAGTTATAATCCGTTTAACCTCCAGTAAATGTTCTTTATCCTATGTGCTATAAGGAAATGTTTACTCTTTATAATCATTACTAGAAAATTGGTCAGAGCAGAAACTGGGACTCTCTTTCCTGGTGTCACAGGCCATCCAGGTTCCCCAGAGCCTCTTTTTTACAGAGGGCAAGGGAGGAGATGATAGTCTTTATTCAGAAGAGCTTGGGAGAAATGGTTTTAAATGGAAGTGAAAGTGAAAGTCACTCAGTCACGTCCAACTCTTTACAACACCATGGACTATTCAGTCCATGGAATTATCCAGGCCAGAATACTGGAGTGGATAGCTGTTCCTTTCTGCAGGGAATCTTCCCAACCCAAGGATTGAACCCATGTCTCCCACATTACAGGCAGATTCTTTACCAGCTGAGCCACCAGGGAAGAAGCCCGTTAGTTGGAAAGGACTGCAGTAACTTTAGTTCAGACATACTTGAATTCTACCCACACTTCCCAGGTTAAAAAGATTAGATCAATTATAGAAAATAAGAGGCTGAACTGTTCCATTTTTTATGTCCGCCTCAGTAAACGTATCTTCTTTTATCTTGTTAATGCATCACTGAACCTACAAAGCTTTTTATCACAAAGGAAGTTAGTTTCCTTATTCTGGGTAGAAAGGCAGTTTTGCGGGTTTCCTGCATGTGTCTGCAGAGTTAGATTCACACACACTGTTCTGATCTCCAAAATCATGAGTACCAGCCTTCTTAAGATCATAGGACTCTTAGGGTTATACTGCCTGTCTATGGCCAAAACTTCCATTTGCTGAGTTCCCTGGACATTCACCCTTCTGCTAGTCCATTCAGACACTTGTCATCCATTTGTATACTTTTTGGCTACCTTGAGGGGACTAAATTATATTGTTATTGATAGTCTTTTCTCTCTGCCTTCCCTTCTTTTTTCCCTCCCTCCTGTCCCTCCTTCCTCCCTCTCTCCTTTCCTTCCTTCCTTCTCTCCTCCCTTTCTTTTTACAACCAGCTAAGTTGTAAAGTTTGCAAGCATTTTTTACTGCTTCTGTCTTTCCACTGAACAAGTCTATAAATACGCCCAGAATTTTCAAAAGAGAAAATGCAGATTACATTGTCAGTGGGTACAAACTTGGGTAAGAATATTTTAATCAAAACAGAAGCACAAAAATATCAGAATATTCAACTCTCTAAGAATATTCAAGGTTAGTAAAAACAGTGGTTTTATAAAATCAAATTTTTGAAAATTTTCAGATGTAAGATGCTGGAAAAGAATTGTGAAAGTTGGTGAAATTTAAGATTCCATAGAACTGAATTACATCTTCAACTTACTCATTTTGATGTAACATTATTCAAATTAAGACAGTTATACATTTCCTATTAGTGCTATTTATTTACAGAGTTCAATGAATAAGTCTTTGTACTGCCAAAATTAATCTCAGAGTAATCTGAGAAACATGAATATGTCCTACACCAGGTCCAAGAATCATAAGTGTATTTTAAGCAACCCAGAAAATAATTTGGGACAAATGAAAAGTTAGCTTCTATTTCTGGTATTTTATTACAGTTTTTAGACTGAGTGTGGCAATACCAAGTTTCTCTTATCTTTACTTAAAATTGTCTCAGAGTAGCCTTTTAATGAGAGATAATAGCAAAGATAGTTTTTATTTATTCTTCTAAATTTCTTTTGCCTGTTAAAAAAACAATAATTTAGTAAATTTGGTTTAAATTCTTATGAATGGATAGACATACATTAAAAAATAAAGTTAAGAGAATATATAAAATTTACCCAAGGATTAGAATCAGTGCTTAATTATGTTATTAGAGTGCATTTAAGGGGATATTATTACCCTTGTATAGTTGAGTATATCCCAGAAACATGTGTAACTGTTGTTGAGCATTTGTTAGTTTCAAACACATCTATAAGAAATTTCGATGTTAGCTGGATTCTTATGTAAACTATAGTAGTATCTCTTATTCTTTTATCCATCATAGCACTCACACAGTTAATTAGCACAGGAAGTTTTAAAATATACTGATTACCAGGCTGCATTTTCAGACCAATTAAACCAAAATATGATGATTAGTACCCAGGCAGCGATCATTTTTCAAAGCTTTCTAAAGCCATTTGTCAACTTAATCTAAATTTCATAATAGAATGAATCTTACTTCAGTTAAGATAGTAATATCTGACAGCTAAGCGCAAATCTTTATCCAGAAAATTCTGAGCACTGCTTTCTCCATCTGTGTTGGCATTCAGTTTGAAATATATAATATACTCTGCTGGAAACTGCAGTGTAAAGTTATGTATTGGATGTTGTTCATTTTCACCAGCTTCTAAAGCTATGGCACTACGTTGGACCTCTCATATTTTATGAAATTTACAAGATTATATGAAATGTCTGAGGCCACTGTTTGTGATCAGGATAATTTTATTCAGTAAACAAAGTAGTTTGAACCAAGAAAATACTGTTAAATATGAAAATATTTAATTTTCCTATAAACCTGTAAAGTTTATTACATGTAATTAAAGAGAAACCTAATATGCAGTAAAATTATATGCGTATCTACTGTGCTGTATAGTAGGAAAAAATAAAACTTTCTTAAAATTGATTATAATCTGTTAGCAGATTAGTATGCATTTCTTGGTATAGGAAAGTTGAAATTGTTGCTAAAATATCAAGCATTTGATATGCAATTTAATGGATGGTATAACACTGTGAAAAACATTCAATTTTGCTATTATCATTTTTAGAAAAGAAATACATATCAATTGTTATAATACAGTGAGCTACACAGTAATTTGCTATATGAGAATAAGAGTGCTAAATTTCCAGGGACAAAAGCCTCCAATGAAGGTGAAAGAGCAGGGTGAAAAAGCCGACTTAAAATTCAACGTTCAAAAAACTAAGATCATGGCATCTGGTTCCATCACTTCATGGCAAGTACATGGGGAAACAATGGAAACAGTGACAGACTTTATTTTTTTGGGCTCCAAAATCACTACAGATGGTGACTGCAGCCATGAAATTAAAAGACACTTACTCCTTGGAAGAAAAGCTATGACAAACCTAGACAAAGTATTAAAAAGCAGACACATTACTTTGCTGACAAAAATCTGTTTAGTCCAAGCTATGGTTTTTTTCAGTAGTCATGAATGGATGTGAGAGTTGGACCTAAAGAAAGATGAGCGCTGAAGAATTGATGCTTTTGAACTGTGGTGTTGGAGAAAACGCTTGAGAGTCCCTTGGACAGCAAGGAGTTCAACCTATCAATCCTAAAGGAAATTAACCCTGAATATTTATTGGAAGGACTGATGCTTACACTGAAGCTCCAGTACTTTGGCCACCTGATGGAAAGAGCAAAAGTGCTGCACTCAATATGTCAGCAAATTTGGAAAACTCAGCAATGGCCACAGGACTGGAAAAGGTCAGTTTTCATTCCAATCTTAAAGAAAGGCAATGCCAAAGAATGCTCAAACTACCGCACAATTGCACTCATCTCACATGCTAGTAAAGTAATGCTCAAAATTCTACAAGCCAGGCTTCAGCAATACATGAACCGTGAATGTCCAGATGTTCAAGCTGGTTTCAGAAAAGGTAGGGGAACCAGAGATCAAATTGCCAACATCCGATGAATCATCGAAAAAGCAAGAGAATTCCAGAAAAAACATCTATTTCTGCTTTATTGACTGTGCCAAAGCCTTTGACTGTGTGGATCACAATAAACTGTGAAAAATTCTGAAAGAGGTGGGCATACCAGACTACCTGACCTTTCCCTTGAGAAACCTGTATGCAGGTTAGGAAGCAACAATTAGAACTGGACATGGAGCAACAGACTGATTCCAAATAGGAAAAGGAGTATGTCAAGGCTGTATATTGTCACCCTGTTTATTTAAGTTACATGCAGAATACATCATGAAAAATGCTGGGCTGGATGAAACACAAGCTGGAATCAAGATTTCTGGGAGAAATATCAATAACCTCAGATATGCAGATGACACCACCCTTATGGCAGAAAGTGAAGAAGAACTAAAGAGCCTCTTGATGAAGGTGAAGGAGGAGAGTGAAAAAGTTGGCTTAAAGCTCAACGTTCAGAAAACTAAGATCATGGCATCTGGTCCCATCACTTCATGGGAAATAGATGGGGAAACAGTGGAAACAGTGTCAGACTTTATTTTTTTGGGCTCCAAAATCACTGCTGATGGTGATTGCAGCCATGAAATTAAAAGACGCATACTCCTTGGAAGGAAGGTTATGGCGAACCTAGATAGCATATTTAAAAGCAGAGACATTACTTTGCCAACAAAAGTCCGTCTAGTCAAGGCTATGGTTTTTCCAGTGGTCATGTATGGATATGAGAGTTGGATGGTGAAGAAAGCTGAGCGCCGAAGAATTGATGTTTTTGAACTGTGGTGTTGGAGAAGACTCTTGAGAGTCCTTTGGACTGCAAGGAGATCCAATCAGTCCATCCTAAAAGAGATCAATCCTGGGTGTTCATTGGAAGGTCTGATGTTGAAGCTGAAACTCCAATACTTTGGGCACCTCATGCGAAGGGTTGACTCATTGGAAAAGACCCTAATGCTGGGTAGGATTGGGAGCGGGAGGAGAAGGGGACGACAGAGGATGAGATGGTTGGATGGCATCACCGACTCGATGGACATGGGTTTGGGTAGACTCCGGGAGTTGGTGATGGACAGAGAGGCCTGGCGTGCTGCAATTCATGGGGTCTCAAAGAGTCGGACACAACTGAGCGACTGAACTGAACAGAATCACTGCAGATGGTGATTGCAGCCATGAAATTAGAAGACGCTTTCTCTGTGGAAGGAATGTTATGACCAACCTATACAGACTATTAGAAAGCAGAGACATTACTTTGCCGACAAAGGTCCATCTAGTCAAGGCTATGGTTTTTCCAGTAGTCACGTATGGATGTGAGAGTTGGACGGTGAAGAAAGCTGAACACCAAAGAATTGATGCTTTTGAACTGCGGCGTTGGAGAAGACTCTTGAGAGTTCTCTTTGGCAAGGAGATCCAACCAGTCCATTCTAAAGGAGATCAGTCCTGGGTGTTCATTGGAAGGACTGATGTTGAAGCTAGAACTCCAATATTTTGGCCACCTGATGTGAAGAACTGACTCATTTGAAAAGACCCTGATGCTGGGAAAGATTGAGGGCAGCAGGAGAAGAGGACGACAAAGGATGAGATGGTAGGATGGCATCACCGACTCAATCGACATGAGTTTGGGTAAACTGCGGGAGTTGATGATGGACAGGGAGGCCTGGCGTGTTGCAGTTTATTAGGTTGCAAAGAGTCGGACACAACTAAACGACTGAACTGAACTGATGCTGGGAAAGATTAAAGGCAGGAGGAAAATGGGACAACAGAGGACAAGATCATTGGAGGGCATCAACAACTCAATGGACATGAGTTTGAGCAAACTCCAGGAGATGTTGAAGGACAGGGAGGCCTGGCGTGCTGCAGTCCATAGGTCGCAAAGAGCCAGACAGGGCTGAGTGACTGAACGAGAACAACAAAGAGCTTTTTTAAAGTAACTTTATACCTAATCTTACAGGTAACTTGAAATAAAAGTATAAAAGTTTTTTGTCTTGTGTTTATTCTCAAAATCATAATAAAAAAAATCATCAAGTTACTTCAAAGTTTTATGTACTCTTTTCCTGATAACATTTCATTTTCTCATATTATCTTTTGGCATTTGTAGGGTTGGTTGTTATTACATATTGTTCATAGTAGTTTTTTGTTCCATCATACCTAGACTCAAGGCAATGCATTATTATTTCCAAGTATGGTGTATTTTAAATCATTTAAACTATATTCTACCTTTCAGACAAAGATTTGAACTAGAGGACTAGAATGATCAGATCTTGACTGATTTCATTTCAGAAACTTAGCATTGCCACAATTTGACAGATTTCTAACAGAATATTAGGTGTAAAGTTGACAGATACTGTTTTGTCCCCACTAAATTATAGATGAGAAAAATGCAGACCCAGTGTGACTAAATCACCTCCTCAATCCTATTTCCACTTTCTAAACCTCATCCATTAATAAATTCAAGTATTTAATACTTAGTAAAAGGAAGTGGGTAAATTTGTTCAATTATGAATATGATGCATCAAGGTAGTTAAAAGCTGAATACAAAATACTCTGCTTCCTAAATAATTCAACATTGGGTAAATCTGCTTTTTGTTTTTCATCAGTGAAGAATCTTTGGGTATTTGAATTGTTAAAATTACCAAAAAAATAAGAGCATTTGGGCCAAATGAAAATTAATTGGCAAAGGAAGTGCTCAAATTATAATAATAGCTGGGCAAAGCCACAGTAAGTCCAATAAAGACTCTTTTGATTTGGGGAGAAGAGCTTTGAGGCTTATTTAGATCAAATAAGTACATACTGTTTTACAGACAATTTTTTAGAATAGTTTTAAGTTTGCAAAAAAACTGAGAGGAAGATAGGTTTCCCAAACACCTTCTTACCTCACACATGTATAGTCTCCCCCATTATCAGTATCACTTGGCAGAATGGCACATTTCTTACTAGGATGAATCTACAGTATCACCTCATAATCATCCAAAGTTCATAGTTTACTTTAGGGATTATTCTTGGTATTATATATTCTATGGCTTTGGGAGAAATGTTTAATGACATATCAGTTATTACAGTATTAAACAGAGCAGTTTCACTGCCCTAAATATCGTCTGTGCTCTGCCAGTTAATCTCTCTACCACCCTGCTCCCCAGTAGCCTCTCATCTTTTTATTGTATCCATAGTTTTACTTTTCCCATAGTATCATATATTTGGAATCGTATAGTACATAGCCTTTTCAGATTGCTTATTTCATTTAGTAATATGCATGTATGATTCCTACATGTCTTTTCATGACTTAATAGCTCATTTTTGTGTACTGAATAATACTCCATTTTCTGAATGTACTATAGTTTATTTATCCATGCACCTAGTGAGGGACATCTTGGTTGCTTCCAAGTTCTGTCAATTATGAACAAAGATGCTATGAACATTATGTGAATGTTTCTGTGTGGGTAGAAGAATTTCAGCTTCTTTGGGTAAATGCCAAGGAGTATGTTTGCTGAATTCTATAGTAAGAATATGTCTAGTTTGGTAAGAAATGCCAGCTTGTGTTCCAAAGTGGCTGAACCATTTTGCATGCCCACCAGCAAAGTCTAATACCTGTTATTCCACATCCTTGTCAGCATTTGGTATTGTCAGTGTCCTAGATTTAACCATTCTAATAGGTGTATGGAGGTGTCTTATTGTTGTTTGAATTTTCATTTGCTTGATAATGCATGATGTAAAACATCATTTTATATGCTTATTTGCCATCTGTAAATATTCTTTGATGAGATCTCTGTTAAGGACTAGTTTCTAATTGTTTTTCTTATTGTTGAGTTTTAAGAATTCTTTGTATTTTTGGATAACTTCTTTATCACATGTGCCTTCTGAAAATATTTTCTTCTGTATCTTGTCTTCTCAGTCTCTTGAAATTCTTTCACAGAGCAGAAATGTTTAATCTTAATCCATCCAGTTTACCAGTTATTGAATATTTATTTCAAGGATTGTATCTTTGGTGATTATTTAAACAGGCATCAATCTACCCCAGGTCATCTAAGCTTTCTAATATGCTATTTTCTAAGAGTTTCATAGTTTTGGATTTTATATGTCAGTCTAATTCATTTTAAATTATTTTTGTGAAGGATATAAGGTAGTGTCTACATTCAAGTTTTTGCAGGTGGATTCCCAGTTGTCTAAGCAGCATTTGGAGAAGACATTATCTTTGCTTCATTATATTGCCTTTTCTCTTGTCAAAGGTCAGTTGACTATATACATGGGGGTCTTTCAGTTCAGTTGCTCAGTCGTGTCCAACTCTCTGTGACCCCATGGACTGCAGCACGCCAGGCCTCCCTGTCCATCACCAGCTCCCGGAGGTTACCCAAACTCATGTCCATTGAGTCGGTGATGCCATACAACTCCCTCATCCTCTATAGTCCCCTTCTCCTCCTACCTTCAATCTTTCCCAGCATTAGGGTCTTTTTGAAAGAGTCAGTTATTTGCATCAGGTGGCCAAAGTATTGGGATTTCAGCTTCAGAATCAGTCCTTCCAGTGAACACTCAGGACGGATCTCTTTAGGATGGACTGGTTGGATCTCGTTGCAGTCCAAAGGACTTTCAAAAGTTCTCTTCAACACCACAGTTCAAGAGCATCAGTTCTTCAGCTCTAAACTTTCTTTATAGTACAACTCTCACATCCATACATGACTGCTGGAAACACCATAGTCTTGACTAGATGGACCTTTGTCGGCAAAGTAATGTCTCTGCTTTTTAATCTGCTATCTAGGTTGGTCATAACTTTTTTTCCAAGGAGTAAGCATCTTTTAATTTCATGGCTGCAGTCAACCATCTGCAGTGATTTTGGAGCCTGAAAAAATAAACTCTGTCACTGTTTCCACTGTTTCTCCATCTGTTTGACATGAAGTGATGGGTCCGGATGCCATGATCTTAGTTTTCTGAATGTTGAGCTTTAAGCCAACTTTTTCACTCTGCTCTTTCACTTTCATCAAGAGGCTCTTTAGTTCTTCTTCACTTTCTGCCATAAGGGTGGTGTCATCTGCATATCTGAGGTTATTGATATTTCTCCCAGAAATCTTGATTCCAGCTTGTGCTTCATTCAGCCTAGCATTTCTCATGATGTACTCTGCATATAAGTTAAATAAGAAGGGTGACAATATACAGCCTTGACGTATTCCTTTTCCTATTTGAAACTAGTCTGTTGTCCCATGTCCAGTTCTAATTGTTGCTTCCTGACCTGCATACAGGTTTCTCAAGGGGCAGGTCAGGTGGTCTGGTATTCCCATCTCTTTCAGCGTTTTCCACAGTTTGTTGTGATCCACATAGTCAAAGGCTTTGGCATAGTCAATAAAGCAGAAATAGATGTTTTTCTGGAAATCTCTTGCTTTTTCAGTGATCCGGTGGATGTTGGCAATTTGATCTCTGGTTCCTCTGCCTTTTCTGAAACCAGCTTGAACATCTGGACATTCACGGTTCATGTATTGCTGAAGCCTGGCTTGGAGAATTTTGAGCATTACTTTGCTAGCGTGTGAGATGAGTACAATTGTGCAGTAGTTTAAACTTTCTTTGGCATTGTCTTTCTTTGGGATTGAAATGAGAACTCACCTTTTCCAGTCCTGTGGCCACTGCTGAGTTTTCCAAATTTACATGGAGGTATATTTATAGGCTATTTATAACTACTGCACAATTGCACTCATCTCACATGGAGTCCACCATACCATTAGTAGGATCTGAGTTCCTTTATTGTACCCCAAGTGTTCTGTCTTCTGCACTTCTCAATTCTAAATCGTGTAGCTCATGAGTTAGTATTGTGAATGGGGTGAGAGAGAAATTAGCCTCTTTGACAGAATCTTGCTGACCTGGAGAAGTCAAATGCTCTCTTGTTTCCCTGCAGGAGATGTCTCAAGCTGAGAAATATCTCTGTTAGCTCTAAGGTATGCTGCCTTGGACGATAAAGAAGGCTGAACACCAACGAACTGATGCTTTTAAATTGTGGTGCTGGAGAAGAACTTTGAGAGTCCCTTACACTGCAAAGAGATCAAGCCAGTCAATCTTAAAGGAAATCAACACTGAATATTCACTGGAAGAACTGTTGCTGAAGCTGAAGCTCCAATACTTTGGCCACCTGATGTGAAGAGCCAACTTATTTGAAAAGACTGCTGGGAAAGGGTGAAGACAAAACGAAAAGGCAGAAGTAAAGGATGAGATGGTTAGATAGAATCACTAACTCAATGGACATGAATTTGAGCAAACTCTGGGAGATAGTGGAGGACAAGAGGAGCCTGGTGTGCAGCAGTCCATGGGGTCTCAAAGAGTCAGACATGATTTAGTGACTGAAAAATAGCAACAACAAATGCTGCTTTGGATAAGGTGAGATTCAGGTAAGTTAATTTGTTTCCCTTACCTACTTCAGTGTGTCTGAAGTCATATTTATTTGGCTCCAGTAGTGTGTGGAAGTTCTTCTCTAGAAACTTAGACTTCTACAGAGGCTCTCTCATTCACGGGTGATCATCTACCTCAGTGTTCCCCCGGGGTTCCTGGGACCAGAGCCAAGAGGAGCTCAATCTGGTTCACGGTCTACAGCCAGGATTGAGGTCTATATGCCTATCACCTGCCATGTGGGTGGGTGACACCACCTCCAGGTTCCTTTTCATGTGTCTCTGATTCTCAAATCTCCCTCAAAGGTACTTGTATCCATGGATTGATGCTGAATTTTTACTGTTGGGTTAGGGGAAAGCATGGGAGATGCTACCATGCTGCTGATGTCACCCACCAATACACTGCGTTTTCATTTTCATTTAGTATAAAATGGTTTTAAATTTGTCTTGAAATTTCTTACCTGGCTTCATATGTTATTTAAAAGTTTGTTGTTTAATTGCCCATATTTTGGAATTATCCAGTTGTCTTCCTGTTTTTGATTTCTAGTTTAACTCCGTTGCAGTCTAAAAGCAGGTTTTGCTTATGATTTCTATGCTTTTAAAGATGTTTTATGGCCCAGAATGTGGTCTATCTTGGTGATGTTTCATGGGGGCTTGCAAAAAAAACGTGTATTCTGCTGTGTTGGATGAAGTAATCTATAGATATCAATTGTATTCTGTTGACTTATGGTATTGTTCAGTTCAACTCTATCCTTACTGTTTTTCCTCCTACCTGGTCTGTCCATTTCTGATGGAGGGCTGTTGAAGACTTCAACTCTTCAACTGTAATGGTAGATTCATGTATTTCTCCTTGTAGTTTTATCAGTTTTTGCCTCATAGAGTTTGATACTGTCATTGGGTGGATACATATTAAGAATTGTTATGTTGTCTTAGAATGCCCTTTTTATCTCTGGTAACTTTCCTTTGGTGTCTGTTCTATAGTACATATGGTTTTTGTATAATCGAGTTTACAGGAAAGAACGACTTGGGAAAGGTTTGAATTGCATTTTTTTGACCCCTGTTTGTTGATTTCACTCATTATCGAATGAGTACTAAGATCTGAAAGCTGAAGGTTCTGAGAAGTGTTTTTTAACTGGTTTTCTGTTTGAATATGGCAGGATTACTGAGTGTTAAAAAAATGAAGACCAGACCATGTCATGTGACTCTAATTACTGACGTTTTTCACCTCTCCTTTGGTTTCTTTCCCTTCCCTTCAGTCCAAAATAATTATATAGATATAACACAAAATGGGAATAGAAAATGACAGTCTATCAAAAATAGAAGTAATGAACCTTAATTACTCTAAAGTGGGAAGAAAAAAGAAAATGTCTTAAATGAAACACAAAATTTCTGTAGAGCTTCTATCCGAAGGAAGAGGAGAGGAAAGAACTCAATGCAAATGCTATATCATGTTGAAAAATATCATCCTTTTGGGCAAGATAATCAGTTTAGAACTTTAAATACATATCCAAAACCAATATCAAGTTCAGATTATGTTAATTTGATAGGTAATTCTCTTTGATAATTAATATTTTCCTGAGGGTAATCATGTAATTACGTCTTTGTTTTCTTTCTTGACCAGTTACCCAGGACACTCATGTAACATTCTTTATCCTAAACTTGATGTAGTTGGATAATCTTGTATTTAATCTCATCTATAGTTTTGTTTTTTAATGTGTTAAGGTTTTTCTTTGTGTTTATGTGCATTCTATTTGATACTGAAATTAATTTTCAGACACCATTTAGCACATGCAGTTTGGAAGTTAATTCCACTTCCAATGGTGTTTTATAGTTAATATAAACCAATGGTTCTCAGTTCCAACTGCAAATTAAAATCACCTGAGGAATCTCTACCCATGACACATACCTGAATACCACTCAAATGGATAAGGCATGCTTATTGAGATATTGTTTTAAAAGCTCCATAGTTGAGTCTGAAATGCAGGTAGAGTTGAGAACAGTCAACCTGAAGAAACTATTACTCTCATCCTCCTCTGCTCAGGCTCTCAAGCCTAAGTCCTTAGTGATAGCATTGACCTGACCACAGAGACAGATCATGGATAGACACATGATCTGGTTCAAAGCATGGAATCAGAGAGGAAGTTGCTTTGTATTTGTAAGAATTCCTCACTGTAAAGAGAAAGCCATTGAAATATTTGGTCCCTAATGTCTATGAGGGCTTAATGTCATGTCTAACTTTCCTAATGTCTGAGGACTTCCCTGGTGTCTCAGATGGTAGAGAATCTGCCTGCAGCGCGGGAGACCAGAGTTCGATCCCTGGGCTGAGAAGACCTTCCGAAGAAGGGAATGGCAACCCACTCCAGTGTTCTTGCCTGGAGAATCCCAGGGACGGCGGAGCCTGGTGGGCTGCCATCTATGGGGTTGCACAGAGTTGGACACGACTGAAGTGACTTAGCAGCGGCAGCAGCAGCAGTAGAGCTGATGAGAAAACTACAGGGGAGAGGAGTTAGTCACTGATTTATCTAACTCTAAAACCAGCCTTATGGCTAATGTTTATATATAGGAAATTAACCAATTGATGTCCTCCCATAAGATTTTGGACACTCCTGAATTCCATATCTTTACTTCAATAGTTTAGCTATGCATGATGCAGTAATGAATGTGGCCTGTAATGATTTTTCTTTAAGCTTATCATAGATGTATTGTTAATTAATGTATGTATATATATCAGATCAGTCACTTCATCATTGGTTATGTTTATAGTTTTCTTCATAGCCATGATTTATTTTCTGTTAAAACTATATTTTGGTTGTTGAACACATGTTCTTCTGTGCATCCTTATGATAGTTGTTCACAGAAGAAGTTCTCCAAGTGTAGTGGAGACAGAAATGGCAAATATTAGAGGCTGAGGTGTTAGAAATGACTATTTTTTTTAATCTAACTGCACATCAGTCTTCCCACAGCATAGAACTTCTTTGAATACTGATGGTTTTACATCTTTGGTAATGTCTTTACATGTCTTCTTATAATATAAATTGACAAAGCAATGCATTTTTGCCTACTTTACTGTTTTCCATGTATTCTTTCAGCTAAATGAAATGCAGTAGTCAATGGCATGTGCCCTTTTTACTGTTTTACATTATGAAACCCCCAAGTAAGTTTCTAAATGTAACACCATTGTG
Source organism: Giraffa tippelskirchi (assembly GCF_054371585.1). Taxonomy (NCBI): domain Eukaryota; kingdom Metazoa; phylum Chordata; class Mammalia; order Artiodactyla; family Giraffidae; genus Giraffa; species Giraffa tippelskirchi. The sequence continues at coordinate 109,190,914 of NC_137280.1, read as the reverse complement.
CAGTTTTATAAAGTACTGCTTCAAACTATTAGCTTTTCATCAAACTTCTCCAACTCGGCTGCTGACTAACTTGGGGGAGAAAGTTACACCAGTGTTGAGTTCTCCACATCAGGGAGGCTGAGGGGGCCGTAGGCAGTCTATTTCAGTCTATTATTGTGGGGTGGAATTGTGGGGTTAAAGTTAAAAAGGTCATGCAGTTCTTTTTTTATGGGAACTTCTGATGTTTAAATATCCGTTAAACCAGTCAACAAATAAACACACACCGTGTGGGCCACACACATCTGGCTTGCTGGTTAGCAGTATGTACGCTTGGGAGTGATTACAGTCATCAGTCTGAACTAGGGCTAGGAATTTTCTATGCCCTTTCCCAACTCTTGCTTGCTATGGACTTTCTCTCCTAAGATACTAGTGACCTGGGTCTACCTTCCTACATCATTATTTTTTTGAAGTTACCAAGTGTGTAGAGCTACCAAAAAATGTATTTTCCTGCTTTCTTACATATGAGTATTCCACATTTTCTTTCACACCTTTCAGGTCCATTGGTCACCCATATTAGAGCAATGGATTAATTTTGGATTTAGTGTTTGGTGTTGTTTTTAAGCCTTTCTCTTAAATCTTTGTAATTATTTTTGAGGCTGCCTAGGGCCTTCTGGCTATTAATTATATTCTACTGAAAACTGAAAGTTCTGTCGTGGAGCCCTTTCACTATTATAGATGCATAAGTTATGTTATGGTATATGTGCATGTGTCTGTGTACACACACACATAGGTAAATTCTAGGATAAATTAAATAACACAGCAAGTGTAAAATAAACTAGGAAAATAACTGAATCTCCTAGTAGAGTTGATGACAAAGTCTTACTTTATCAACAAAATTTTCCTGTGTTTCAAATCTGAGTGAAGTATAAGGTATTTCTTGCTGGGAAAGTCAGTCACATGTGTGGTTCAAAATTGATGACAGCTGAAGGTGTGAGTTCTTTTCACCAGATAAGGGAGTTGTTAGCAGCACCTGCTCTGTTATTCTGTGGCCTGGCAGATTGATAGAAGAGAATTAAAACAGTCAACAATTACCTTCAGAAACCATGCACACTGCTTTGGCAGGGTTAGAGAATGCAGTTGTCAGATTTTCTGGAGGACAGAACCTCAAAGGCCTTTTCTGATATTTTCCACAGTTTTGTAGGACTGCTCTGTTACTTAGCAGTCCCTACCACTGTTTCATACTCAGTTTTGGTGGAAAAAAAATCTGCCATTAAATAAAGCCTTGAATCTAGCAATAATTTTCCAAATGTTCAATTTCTTTGGATAAAATGGCCAAGGACATTTCTTATAACCCAATAAAAATTAGTTCCAGTGAAGTCCTAATTTCATTTATTTTTTAAAAGCTATCTTTTAAAGTAAAAGTTAGCACTATAAAAGAATTTACAATGAAAAATGAGTGTAATTTTCACCCTAGATTCTGACCTCCCTTCCCAGTGCATTTTATTGTTAAGAGCTATTCTACACACACACACACACACACACACACACACACACACACACACACACACACACACACACACACACACACACACACACACACACACACACACGGGTGGTGCGTTGTTTTTCCTGTGGTTATTGAATTTTCAATAAACTAAAAATAAGCTGAAATAAAGTATATTTAGTTTATGAAGAAATACACTATCATTTCTATGCTAGATTACCAGTCTAGCAACTATACATTGCAATCTCCGACCTTCAGGGTAGGTAAAAGCACACTAGACTTCGATAGGTGTTAAAGAAAGGCTGTATGGTGGAATGGAGAGATTTGAGTCTCATGTTACCGAATACGTCTTTTCTCTGTTTCCTACCTTGGAGGCGAGGTAAAAGGAGCCCACTTTTCCCAGCCTAAGCCAAATGTGTCCCTCTAGGACCTCTCCTAATTCCTAGGGGAGAAGGAGGAGGGCAGCATTTAGCTCCTCTACCTGGGACCCGAGTCAGCAGTGGCACCAAGGTTAAGTTTGGTGGGAATGTTGATGGAGTTCACAAACATAGACACAGAAACCTGCTTCTTCCTCAAAGCATCCTCAAGACAGAGTGAGGAGAGAAGGCAGCAACAGCGCAGACCTGCACTACTACTCTGGGGTGTGGGAAGAGGTGCGTTTACCCCAAGCCAAATGGGCACTAATGAGGGTAGCTTGGCTTGAATTATCTTGATAAACTTCTCCCAAAATGTCAGCTAAGGATGATGGTGAGAGGACTCAAATAATGGAAGGCTTTCTGGGTACCTCAGTAACAGGCAACAAATAATCCCTGATGTGGGCCTCTCCTGCCATGGGAACTCACCTGAGGCAAGGGAGGTCCACATCAAGGATTGTGTATTATGGAGGTTTTCTTGGAAGAGCTATACTCCATCCTACATTACATCTAGCATTTGGTTGCCTTCTCTCCTGACAGTAGGTATGGCCAGATTATATCAGTCACATAAGAGACTTGAGCCTCCTTTCTTGCAACCTGACCTCTGACAGTGTGGAACCACCAGAAGCAGAATGAGAGGGGTGTAGAATGAGGAGGATGTAATAGACCAAGGATGGGGGCAGTGGAAAAAGAGACGCAGCATCCCATCCCCAGCACACAACTCCAGTCACAGCCAACCCCCGAGATGGGGAATGGAGAAGTGTTGCGTTAGATGTGGTTTGAGTTTAGAACAGACTAGATTTTATAGTGTCTTAAAATTGAGTCATTAGTATTTTTAAAAAAAGACTGTTATGAATTACAAGTGATTCAAAAGCTAGGAGGTGATGGGAAAAGGCACCATGAAGACAGAAATACGAAGTGGATTCCTGTTTTCCTCCAAGTTAAGCTCTCAGTAAGTCATTTACGCATGTAGAAAAGGTATCTCTGTATTCTTTTTAAGGCATAAATGTGAAATACTACCTGTGATGCTCCATTCTTTTATTTCCTCTTTGATATATTTTGCATGTCTCTTAAATGAGCATACCCTTTTAGTTAGGATCTTGCTAGCTGCTGCAACGATGAGTTCTGAAGTCTTAGTAGCTCAGTTCATTAGAAGTTTGTCTCTTGCTCACATGATCACAACAATCTTTCCTCCTTGATGCTTTCTCTGGCTGCTTCGCATCTTGAACACCTGGCTTCCAAGGTACCTATTTCCTCTGCATTAAATAGAAAGAGCATAGAGGTAGAATGTGGGAGGTTTTTGTGGACTAGCACCAAAAAGGCATGTACCATGTTTGTCCATATCCCATTGACCTCTGTACATGGCCACATCTGCCTGCCAGGATAGCTCGTAAATAGAGCCTAGTTCTGTGAGCAGTATGAAGAGTAAACTGTTTACCTGTTAGCTTACTAAGCAATAACTAGTAAGCTAGTATATCTACATTTAACTTCAAAACAGCTCCAGACTATTCTGTTTTATGGCTGTTCCATAATTTATGTAATGTTATCCAGTCTTTTTCTCTTTCAAACAGTACTGCAAAGAACATTCTTATTCATGAATTTGGACATATGTGCATATACCTGAAGTTCTTAGAAGTGAAATTGCTATTTGAAAGTTGAAAAAGTTGTATTTGTTTCCTTCCAAAGAGAGTTTTATCAATTACACACCAATAAATAATTTATGAGGTTATCTATCCTTCCTATCTCCCACCTCACTTAAGTGGAATTAGTTCTCCATTGTTATTTCTTTCAATTAATACGCATTTTACTTGCATTAATTAGTTGCAATTATTCCTGAGTGCTGTTGTAAATATATCCTTTGCAGCTAGTTTTCTCCTAGTAGTCAAAGGTAGCAGAACTATACTCTGTTACTTAACCAATTCTGTGGCTTTGGACGAGGAATCACTTTGTATCACATGGACTTATTTGGAAAACTGAGATGTTAGATATGATTTTTTACAAAGATCCTTAAGTTCATATAATTCAACCAATATCTACAAAATAAAGTGTTACAAGCAACTCTAGGTCAGAAACATGCTCACAATGATTTCTTCATGAAGTAAGACATATCACTAGAAGTAATACTGGAGGCATTTAATTAAGAGGAAAAATGCTTACCTGAACATTGGTGTGATGCTGTATAGTGTAATACTTTATAATCCTGCAAAAACAGATGCTGCTGTAATACACAGCATCTGCGTCTCTTTAATTAATTTTAAATATTTGTAAAATTAAGTAAATAAAAAAATGAAGTTTTCAGCTTTTATATCATCTGCTTTTATGTTCTTTTGTTAAATAATCTTGTGAATATCTTTCTTTGGACAAAAAATTGGAAAGTAAAATAATTAAGCAGTTTTCTAATGGAAATATAAGCTAGTAAAAGTCTACAGTGATACAATTTTTTTTAAACTAATGGTAATACTCTAAAGATGTCTGTTGTCTAACAGGCTTTGACCAAACTTTAATTTGCATTTGTCTACAGGCAGGATCTTAGGTTTAATTTGCTTATATGCATGGGTACATATATCCCCTTGACCAATGTGGAGTATGTGAGGAATATTTGAGGAATAGTTTGGAAGCTACCTGTATCAGTTGGATTGAGAGCTTGGATTGTTGGATAAATATAATTAGAAAGACTGGGACTGTGATGCTGAAACTTGAAGGTCTGATGTTAAAGTTTATATCCCTGTTATGGAGTTTTGTGAGCTGGTGGTGGGGAAGAGAGAGAATGAGAATCGGGGTCCTATCTTTGTCTGCATTGCTATAGTGGCTACTCGATCTGAAATCAGTTGGGAACCAAGATTCACCTCACAGGTGAAGAAGGGGAATCTAGGGAGAGGAGAAATCTGATCAGTCAAGGCAGTGAAGTTTTCTGGCAGATTTCCCAGAGTGTTGCCATGTCCTTCACTTGACGTGGGCTCTACTAGGTCCAAGGCAAAGCCGTGAAGCAAAGAGAGGTCATAGTTGCAATTTGCATTCTAATTCTTTCACTTCCACTTCTCCATCCACTTAGAGAGCTCAGAAAGGTAAAGTAACTCTAGCACCTTAAATGGAAGAGCAGTGGTATTAACATAAGGAAGATCTTAATATTCCAAATAGAATGCTCTTTTGCAACTGTCTGAATAGAATTCAAAAATTATAAGCTACCTAAGGGTCCTTTCCTTCAAGTTTTCATGTCATTCTTCACTCCAGATTCTGTGCAGGTGGTGGGTACTTAGTATTTTTCAATGAATGTATGAATAAATAAATAACTGAATAAGAGAGGAGAACTTCAGTCTCTTTAACTATTAGCATGATTTGCTATCAATCTGTTATTAATACATTCAAAATGATAAAATATTTCCATGTGAAACTGAAATGGAAACATTGAGCTTAAAATAGTCCTAAATTATATTCATTAGGCATTGCGTTTAAACAAAGTCAACGTAAAGGATAGCACCTCATGATTTAGAGGCTTTAATCCTCAAGGCTGTATTTTGCACAGTTGCTTTTATGTGTGTTTAAGTGTTTCCCTGTGGAATATGTTAAAAACCTAATGAATTTGGTGGCCATTTGGAAAGCCTGACAGTAGCTGTTCATTAGGCTACACTAACACCATGGGCGACCAAAGTGAGCATTGGGGAGGTCAACCTGAAGAGTCCCTCTGGCCACCAGACAGGCATGGGCATTGTGTACAAGGAAGGAACGATTTTTCTATAAAAGAGACCAATTAGAAAACAATCTTCTTATCTTAGGAGAACAGGATTCCCAGATGGTTTTTCAGTGGTTGGAAACTGGTGTTTGTTAAACGAACCAAAACTGTCACCTTGTCACTGACAAACAAATTGCCGATGAGGAGCATAGGCAAGTCTTCATTAAAGGACTCATAGAAGGGAAGCAGGTGATACCACATGGTAGCTATTTACTTAGGAAGGTAAAGTTTCAGGAAGGCCTGAGAGAATGAAATTACATCACGTTAATCCCACCTCTCGTTCTTTCTTGACCAGAAAGCATCAGTGGCCTCCTGAGGCCAACATTACTGCCTCCAGTCTGTTTCCCTTGCAATATACCCCCCAACCAGTGCTAGAGAGGAAGGGAGGGCAGCATTGTTCAAGAGCAAGCAGTTTTCTGACCACTGTGCACACACTTGGCCAAGTCAGCTTCATCTGTCCTCTAGATGGCTGTGATAGACCTTGTTTATCTCACTCCATTCTGGTTCCTCTGCTTTTTTTTTTTTTTTTTGCCATACTAGTGACGGAAGTCTCTGTTTAAATAAAATCAAATGCTGCAACTTCCCTTGCTTTTCAGGCTCTTTATGATCTGGCTCCTCGTCATCTCATTGGCCTCATTTCTTAACCTCGTACCCATACTCTATTCACATTTCTTATAATTTCATGAATAATATACTTCCTTTGGGATCATTTCCAGGCTTTGTTTATTTTATTTCCTTCACCTGAAATTCACTTCTCTGCTTTAGGTTTTTCTTTATAAGGTGAATCTGAGCACAGTTGACTCCTATGTTGAAACTTGGGATTGTATTCCTCCTTTCCAAGACATGGTAACTTCCTGATTTCTATAGGAAAAAGAAAAACAGTTACTTACACAACTACCAAGAGTCTCTGCCTACAACATACTTACTAACTTCTGTGTTTGGTACAGCAAGTGGGAAAGATTGGGTGGATTAGATAAAAGGGTTTTGAGCTCCTAGTCTCTAAATCACATACATTTAGCTGGAAGGAGAAAGGCCCCTCTGTGTGAACTTTGAAGGTTCTATCAAAGACTTTGCCTTATTTTCCTGAGGGCAAAACAACTACTTGTGTGGTACTCTTATGACTTCATTGATTATCACTTGGAACACAGTATGCTCTCTTACCACCCCCTCCTCCCAATAAAGGAGGGACCAATCACTTTGACTGATATTAACGGCTCTCTTAAAAACCACTCCGAATACAAAGTGGAACATCAAACTTTTCCTTTCTATAGGCTTTTGAAGGTGTTAATTATATTAGTTTTCGATTGCTGAGTAGAAAAAGACCACAGACTTAGTGACTTAAAACAATACCCATTATTATATCACAATTTCTGTAAGTTGGGAGTCTGGGTAAGACAAACTAGATTCTCTGCTCAGTGTCTCATGTGGCCAAAACCAAGGTATTGGCCTGGCCGAACTTTTCTGTAATCTTCGGGGAAGAGTTTGCTTTCAAGCTCATTCCAGTTGTCGGTAGAATCCAGTGCCTTGTGGCTGTAGTTCTGAGGCCCCATTTTCTTGCTGGCTATCAGATGTTGTCTGTTCTTTGCTCTGAAAGGCTGTTCACATTTCTCTCTACCTGAAATAATCAAATCAGCAATAACACATCAGGTCTTTCTCATTCTTCTAGTCACTCTGACTTTCTCTTCTGCTATGAGCCTGAGAAAGTTCTCTGCTTCTCAGGCTCATATGATTTCATGTCTTAAAGTCAAACTGTGCCCAGGGTGTGATATTTTTGAGGGGTCATTTCAGAAATTCTTCCTTTACCACTAACCTAACGCAGGCATTTATTGACACAACTCAAGAGACATGCTCTTGTAATCACTCTTTACACTTAAATGCACAACTTCTGGCAAATAAAATTTTCCAATTAAAATACTTGGATTCCAGTTTTCAGGTCTTTCCAAATGTAATCACTTTTTCCAGCTAATCATAAGGGAAAGTATCACAGAGTTTCTTGCCAGGAGTAAAATGGTTCTTTAAAAGAGATTTCCTGGTTTTAACTCAGAATGTCCTTTTTTATCCATGTGGCAAATACTTAATCTTCCTTCAATGACAGTTCACATATGTCTCCCTCTGTGAGCGGCTTCTGCATTATCCTCAGGCAGAGATAGTACCTTTACTGTGTTCTCACAAAGCCTAGTTCATGTCTCTATGTCTCTTAATATTTTGAGCTGTGATTTGTAATTCTGTGTTTCTCTCCATTAGTGGATTTGGAGTCCCTGAAGGTAGATACACAGCAGGGTGGAAATTTTCTAGAATGTAGTAGATAGTCAAAACGTATTTTCTAAATGAGTGAGTCAAGATGGCGACTAAAATAGGATATGAGGGATGGAATATAAAATAGAAGATCAGGAGATTCTGGGGTTTGATAAATCTTGCAACTTTATTTTTATGGTTATGATATCAAGTTAATATTTTCTTTGATAATAACTTACTCTTTCATGTATTGTATTTAATTTTATTCTTCTATCACTCCACTGAAGTAAGCAGATATTGTAGACATTTGACATATGAGGAAAACACATCAAAGATGAGTTACCAAAGTTCAAACAGAGCCAGCACTTGATCTCAAGCTAGAAGACAGCCTGACAGAGCAGCTGCTGCTGCTGCTAAGTCACTTCAGTCGTGACCCACTCTTCGCGACCCCATAGAAGGCCGCCCACCCGGCTCCACCATCCCTGGGATTCTCTAGTCAAGAACACTGGAGTGGGTTGCCATTTCCTTCTCCAATGCATGAAAGTGAAAAGTGAAAGTAAAGTCGCTCAGTCGTGTCCCACTTTTCGCGACCCCATGGACTGCAGCCCACCACACTCCTCCGTCCATGGGATTTTCCAGGCAAGAGTACTGGAGTGGGGTGCCATTGCCTTCTCTGTGACAGAGCAGAAAGGTCATGAATTTTAGAGTTAGAAAGGTCTGGACATTTAGCATCTGTATGAACTTGTAAAGTTCATTAAAATTTCTGAGATTCAAGATTTTTTGTTTGTAAAATACAAATAATATGCTCCTCAAATTATTTTAAAGCTATTTGATCAATTAATGCATTCATATATTGTGATACAAGAAAAATTCTTAGAAACGTGGTTGGCTTGAATTAAAAAACTTAGTAAAAGTTTTCGTTTTCTACCTAAGATCAGTATTACAGACTTTGTAGTCTTTGGTATCTCTACATATTCTTTTTGAACTATTTTATTTCCCCTTTCTTCACTGTTGTCCACTTTGTTTCTGTTGCTGTTTATCAAGGTATCTTATGTTGCCCCATATCTAAACTGGGTGCAAGAAAAGGAATCTTGCAAACTCATTTTCACTAAGGTGTTAGAACACAATAAAAGTAATAATAAGAGCTTCGGTTACTGAGTACTGCATATGCACGTGTGTGTGCTAAGTTGCTTCAGTTGTGTCTGACTCTTTGCAGCCCTCTGGACTGCAGCCTGCCAGACTCCTCTGTCCATGGAATTCTCCAGGCAAGAATACTGGAGTGGGTTGCCATTTCCTCCTCCAGTGTCTTTCAGTTTATACACATTTCCTACATTTGCACCAAATTTACATGATAGGGATTATAGTCTCTAGTTTTGCAAAAAGAAATTGAGGCTCAAAAGTTTAATAGCTTTTCTACAGTTGTGCATTGGGAAACAAAGAAACTGGTATTCAAACGTAATCAGAACGGACTTCAGTATCAGGCTTTCTCCCTTATACAGTTTCTTCTTCTCAAGAAGAACTGATTGACTAGCCTCTAGGATTAGATGAGAATATTCTTGGCTGGTTGAACTTTTCTAGAATGTTTTCAGACCTCACAGTGTAGACGATTAATGGAGTCATTGGTCTTCCATGAGTTCTACACCCTATTGTATAGGATATGGATTCCATTTTTTTCCCCCCAGGCTTTGTGCTCAGAATTGTACAAGAGATTTTTAGATGCTACGGAAACCTGTCAAGGGCCCTTAAGTAGGATTAAGTGGGATTTTCTGAGGTTTTGTAGCGATATTATTGGGCTTGGACAGAAGAAAGAAAGAGGAGGTTTTAGAGAAGAATCTTCATCCTGGATAAAGGAAAAACACAAAAAAATCCAAGTCAAATCAGTGAGCATCTCACTGTTTGGAGATACTATTTAGTGGGCTAAGAAAGGGATCATGAACACTAGGCTAGGTGCTGGCACAGGAGGATTAGCACAGAAGCAGATGCTCTTGAGGTCAGATGTGAGCTGGAGAGGAGAAAGGAGACTGTCAATGTAAATAGCTCCTTGCATCAGTATTTTGGGCTTTGCTAGTAGGAACATGATAAACATGAGATAGAACAATATTTAATATGAAAATTCTAATGACCTCATTTAATGAATGAGTAAGATATAAGCCAATATTGACAATAACATTCTAACTTGCTTAGTTCTGGACCTATTGGAGTTGTTCTGATTCTGAGGACTAACAGCAGGTCTTGGGAATGGAGAAAGAGGACACCAGAGGAAATTTGGTAGCAAGAACATTGTCTGGTTGAAAAAGTAGTTCTACATCCAATATCATTTCCCTCTACTTAGGTCATGGAAACTTCTACAAGTTTAGAAAATACATGTTGGTTAAAAAAATACACACTTTTATTTATAGAATTGTGTGAAATGTTGGAAGAGTTAACAACTGAGATGGATTAGTTATGATAATGTATTTTTCCCACGATGAGTAAAAACAATATACTTGAGAATTAGTACTAAAAATGTGCTTTGTTGCTGGTGTTTTGAGGAGCTCCTACAAAATAAAGGATGTCATTAAATGTTACAGAGAATATTTTAAAGTCAGTTTTGAAAACTGAAGACTGTCTTGAATGCTGAGTAGCCTGGTTTTAGGGAAATGTCTTTGCTGTATGAGGCCACCATGCCTCAGATTTGTTCATGATTTTCTTTTTTTTTTACCACTTTATTTTTTTAATTGAAGGATATTTGCTTTACAGAATTTTTTTAAATAAATTTATTTATTTTAGTTGGGGGCTAATTACTTTATAATATTGTAGTAGTTTTTGCCATACATTGACATGAATCAGCCATGGGTTTACATGTGTTCCCCATCCTGAACCCCCCTCCCACCTCCCTCCCTATCCCATCCCTCTGGGTCATCCCATTGCCCCAGCCCCGAGCATTTGTCTCATGCATCGAACATGGAATGGTGTTCTGTTTCACATATGATAATATACATGTTTGATTTTCTTTTCTCTTATAGGAAAAAGGACTTTTTATACTTTTTCACTTCAGTGTCAAATAATACCATGAGTTAGGTTGTAGTTATCCCTTTCTCCTAGATTTAATTAAGCCTAAAATAAATGGGAGACAAAAATGATAGGATCATTTTTTCTAGGAGAAAATGCTTTTTGATTCTGGTTTCCTTGGAGCGCGTATATGTTTTGGTCGACTTTATACTTGTCTCTTCCATCACTGTACCCTGGTGGATAGCCATTGAAGACCCTTGACAGGACAGAATGAGGTCAGAGAAACATATGCAAGAAGGACACAGGGCAGTGTGTAGGCTTAACGGATGTCACTAGACTTTCCACAAAAGAAGGAGAGCTGACAAATGGTCATTGAAATAATTGCCTTAAATTAAGGAGACAGCACTTTCAGAAACTGATAAAACACATTTGAAATATGTTTTGAAAAGTGTTCTGCTTTCCTTTGGAAGTGAGACACCTGTCAGGAGAATTAATAACTGAACTTCCTTGTATTAACTTGCCATTCTACAGTCAAAATAAAGCCAACATCTATTTTGTGCTAAGTAATAGAGAATGATTTAATATTTGAACAAAGATACATGAGTTGAATAATATATGATGACCATAAAAGTGTCACTTGCTGTAGGCTGACAAAAGAACTGTTTTGTTTGCACATTGAGAAGATGAACTAGGATTATCTGTTATAAGAAATATTTCAGATCCTACTTAAATCAAAGTAATACAATGAGAAAAGGGTACCATTAATTTAATTTATGTTCTGATTTGAAGCTTAGGTTGCATACTGAACCTGGGGAACATTGTTTAAAGTGCATTGATAGTGATGGCATTGAATTCATTTGCCATCGGAAATTTCATCCAGGAAATTAAACTGAACTAACTTTAGACAATTTCTCTTGTCCCAGTTTCATTTCTTTGTTAAAACTATTGATCACTGTGCTATGTCCTTCCACCATACATTTCTTTGAACCCATTCTGTTCTGGCAAGGGTCTTCAGTGGGCTGCCCACCAGCTATAAGGTTGATTGAAACTATACTTTGAACTAAAAGATGTAAAGCAGTGACTTAGAATATGGCTATAAACTAGAAAGCAAATCTAACTTCTGCAGTATAGAGGCATTTAGTTAGACTAAAATATCCCTAAATGCAGGCAGATAATTTTTATCTTCCCCTTGTTCTAGTCCACATGCAGTCTTTGATTTCTGAGCCTGCCCCACTCCTAGGAGAACTGCTATGTCATGTTTGAGAATAATGTGAACCTTCAATAATGTGAAATATTTGGAAATAAGAGAAGCAGTAAGTATCTAGAATTTGGAAAGGAATTTCTAAATCCAGAAATTTAAAACTGATCTTTGTTAAAAAAGATTTTCAATTTCAGAATATTTTACTTAGTTATTTCATTTTGGAACTTAAAAACCTGCATTTCCCAAGAGAATATACAAATAGCAGAGCTTTTGAAGTAGGAAATGGCAACCCATTCCAATATTCTTGCCTGGAAAGTTCCATGGACAGAGGAGCCTGGTGGGTTGTAGTCCAGGAGGTTGCAGAGAGTCGGATACAGCTAAGTGACTGAGCACACATCAGTGCTTTTTAATCATGCATTGCGAATCACAGACCACGGAAAATAGAGTTCAATACATTTTTAAGCCGGTAAACTAAACTTGTATAAACATTGTGATTAAAGCAATTGCTCCACATAGATGATGCTGTTTTGAAGTTAAATAATGTTAAATAATTTTTTTTTCTTAATTTAACTTTGGAGTAGTATTCAGTTCAGTTCAGTTCAGTCGCTCAGTCGTGTCTGACTCTTTGCGACCCCATGAACCGCAGCACGCCAGGCCTCCCTGTCCATCACCAACTCCTGGAGTCTACCCAAATCCATGTCCATTGAGTCGTATTAACTTTCATTAAAAGCTATTTTCATTTGGTTGACAAGTGACATGTACACTGCTTTCATTTTGTAACAAAGTTATGAGTTAAATCTGTAATATATTTAAATAAGCCAGAGATAAAACATCTGTTTGTTAGTTTTTATATTGGCTTCTCGGAGAAGGCAATGGCACCCCACTCCAGTACTCTTACCTGGAAAATCCCATGGACGGAGGAGCCTGGTAGGCTACAGTCCATGAGGTCGCTAAGAGTCGGACACGACTGAGCGACTTCACTTTCACTTTTCACTTTCATGCACTGGAGAAGGAAATGGCAACCCATTCCAGTATTCTTGCCTGGAGAATCCCAGGGACTTCGGAGCCTGGTGGGCTGCTGTCTATGGGATCGCACAGAGTCGGACACGACTGAAGCGACTTAGCAGCAGCAGCAGCAGCAGCATATTGGCTTCTGGTTTATAAATTTATTTCTTAAAATTTTGGCTATAGAAGGCCAAGTACCTATTTCAATATAAAAATAAAAATGTCCTGAGACATATGAATGCAAAAATCTTTAGATTTTTAAGTAAGTGTTTTTTTTTTTAATTTATTTATTTTAGTTGGGTGTTAATTACTTTACAATATTGTAGTGGTTTTTGCCATACATTGACATGAATCAGCCATGAGTGTACATGTGGCCCCATCCTGAACACTCCTTCCACATCCCTCCCCATCCCATCCCTCAGGGTTGTCCCAGTGCACCGGCTTTAAGTAAGTGTTTTGACTGGCATAGCTATGAGAGCTTAAGGACGGAAATGAGTCTAGAAAGAACCACATTTCTCTACCTAGTTCTCATAAATGTTATCTTTAGTTTGATTCCCATGACTATTTCATAGTACTGTCAGTATGAAATTGTATACAATTGATAACTGGATTTATATATATTTACATCCTAAAACTGGTTTCTTTCTCCCTGGTGTAGAATAGTCTGGGGAGTATTTGCTTAATTGATATAAAGGGTAGATTTATGCTTTTCACAGAATCATTTCTGTCTACCTTGTGACAATTTATAGAGCATTTCATGATCATTTAAGTCTTCCCCTTTTTTCAAACTTCTTTTAATACACAGAGTCTCCCAGTAACATGGAAATTTAATGATTTTAAAAACCTTTAAATATTGATTTTAATTTTCTAACAACTTTGAGAATTGGGCCTTACTCTTGTCATTTCACGACTGAAGAAATTAAAGCTCAGAGATCTTAAGGGGCTTGCCAAGAACTGCAAGGTAAATAAGTAGCAAAGGCTGAGCCAGGATTCTGAAAAAAAATGTATGTCTCTGCAAAGATTCTTAATCATGGCATTTAGTCTCTTACATGCTGGTTGTACCTTATAAGAAGTTTTATGAACTTATATACAGAACAGAAGTAGACCCCTAGACATAGAAAACAAACTTATGATTACCAAAGTGGAAAGAGGGAAAGAGAGATAAACTAGATTGAAATTAACATATGCTGTTGTTCAGTTGCCCAGTCATGTCCCACTCTTTGTGACCCCACGGATGCCAGGCCAGCACACCAGGCCTGTCTGTCCCTTACCATCTCCCAAAGTTTGTCCAAGTTCATGTCCTTTGCATCAGTGATGCCATCCAGTCATCTCATCCTCTGACACCCTCTTCTCCTTCTGCCCTCAATCTTTCCCAGCATCCAGCACTTCTGCAATGAGTCAGCTGTTTGCATCAGATGACCAGAATATGGAGTTTCAATTTCAGCATTAATATATAAACACTACTGTATATAAAGCAGATAAACAGCAAGGACCTTCTGTATACCACAGGGAACTAATGTATAGCATGGAGAACTGTATTCTATATCTTATAATAATCTATAATGGAAAAGAAACAGAAAAACTATGGTGTATACATATGTATGTATGTATATATACACATGTATAACTACATATATGTGTATATATAACTGCATCTGTAGTTATATATGTGTATATATATATACATACACATATATGTAACTGAATCCCTTTGCTGTATACCTGAAATTAATACAATGTAAATCAACTGTACTTCGATTAAAAAAAAAAAAAGTTTTCTGTCTCTGAAGTGATTCTTTGGTTTCCCAATGTTTGGAGGACTTTGACTTCAAATTTTGGGTGCATGTAGTTGGATTAAACTAGGGAAATTCTTGTCAAGTGTCCTGGGAGACTTTGTGATGCTTTCCTAGAGATGATAGTGTCTGAGAGTCATTATCAGGTGTAATTAACCTGAGCATCTTTTGAACAGGTGGTTAAAATTGTGTTGGAAGGAATGATTCTGAATCATTACTTTAGGGTGTTTTTTATATTTTAGATAACGAAACAACTGCCATTGTTGAAGTTCAGTTTTGAAGTACCACAGGGAATGATGATTTAAATGTTCATTTGAATTATATTTGTTGTAAGACAGTACATTTAAAGTATTCTAAAGAAATTGTCACCATCTGGAGCTTGCAGTATAGCATTTGTCTCTAAATAATTAGACTTTTGTCACGAGCCTCTCGAAAAAGACAACCTTACTTAGGAAGTCTAAGTGGATAGCCTCAGAAAGTCCTAATTTCCAGCCACTCTTGTCTGTCTCTGAAAGCTTACAGCTCATGAGCCCTCTTACCAAGCTGAAAGTAGGAGACCACCTTGCTGGAAATACCTCTTTGTCAGAACTTTTATTCCTTTTTTTTTTTTTACCTCCTCTGCTGACATCTGGAAACAAAAAATGCTGTTGTGTGTGTGTTATTCTAACCATTCAAAAGCCCCTTTAAAGATAAGGATATACATTTTGAGATGCTCATTTTTGAGTGTGTGAATTGTCTTGTGGAAGAGAAAAACCTCTGATTTAATGAGCAAGATTCATGACTTTGTCCTTCCAGAAGAAACCCTAATTTAATTTTGAGAAAGGTACATACTGACCTAAGCCTGGTACCAGAGAGGATCCTTGCATCCTCGCCCTGATATCTGAGCTGACCCCAAGGCCACTGCAGTCTCACTGGCACAGGGAAGGTTGTGTATGGACTTTAGCCATTTGCTACACGACAATATCTGTCTATATAATTTTTAGAATATAATAGCATGGAGCTTAATAGTTCTTAATAATAGTTCTCCTATGTGAGAATTAGAATTAAATAAGTTTCTTTTAAATGTTTGATAACTCAGTCCATGGAATTCTCCACACCAGACTGGAGTGGGTAGCCTTTCCCTTCTCCATGATCTTCCCAACCCAGGGATCAGTCCCAGGTCTCCCACATTGCAGGCTGATTCTTTACCAGCTAAGCCACAGGGGAAGCCCAAGAATACTGGACTGGGTAGCCTATCGCTTTTCCAGTGTATCTTCCCAACCCACGAATCGAACTGGGGTCTCCTGCATTGCAGGCGTATTCTTTACCAACTGAGCTATTAAGGAAGCCTAGATAACTCACAGTAAGATCTAAAGAAGAAAAATGTGAAAGGTGAGTTAGAGCTGCTCATCTACAAAGATTATTGCAATATTATGATTAAGTTTATGGATAACTTGTTTCAAAAATAAAATTTCTGTTTTCACATCTTTTGTGAGATTCAAGCAAACTAACCTTAAGCAAGTCAAATATTTGATTCACAAATGAACTCAGACATTTTTGTGGGCTTGTATTGGAAGGTCTTATTCAGAACAATAAGACCTTTTAAATAAAAGGTTCATAACTAAAACAACAATGACTAAACCTTTGGAATGTGTTAAAGTCCTAGTTGCAGTAAAACTCAATGGGGTTGCTGTAGAAAAAATCAGGACAATCTATCTTGAGCAATTATGTATCCATTTCAAAGGGAAATATGGAAATATAGAAGTTCCAGTGACTGTCTTTCATTTCCTTGAGGGTAAATATCTGAAGAAAGTGTTTATAGTACAAATGCATGGAGACATTTTATGCTTGCTCCCTTTCAATACTCCATTGGATTTTGGAGTAAGAGAAGCTGTTACTTACAGGTGGTTGAAAAAGTCTGCTTATATGTAATGACATGGGAAGGAGTAAAATACAATTTTGACACAATAGTGAAGAACCAGCTGGCTCGGCTTAGCTTTTATTTTCTCTTAAGATGAAAATCAACATGTTTAAAGGAGTGAGGAAATGCTAGATGGAAAATAATTCTTTCAAAGTTTTAACTCCAGCTGAAAATTGGTTTTGATTAGCTTGTTAAAAGTTTAATACAATATAAGTAACCCTGAATTTTTCCTTCCAATGGACAACTTAATTCTCTGTCTTCTGGCAGGACCCAGAGTGTTTTCTAATCTATGTCCATTAGAAATAATTTAACTCTAATCACTTGAATGGAATATTATTTTATCACTTTTAAGTGTTCCAACTATTACAGTCCAAACTTAGCCATCTTGGAAGTAAACTTGATGGCATTTGTTTGATTCAAATTCTGAAACTAAAATGACTTACAGACTTTTAAAAATTCACTAACATTTATTGTTTGACTGAAAATATACTGATTACTGGAGCTTCCCTGGTGGTTCAGCGGTAAAGAATCCACCTGCCGATGCAGAAGATGCAAGTTCGATCCCTGGGTTGGGAAGATGCCCTGGAGAAGGAAACAGCAAACCACTCCAGTATTCTCACCTGGTAAATGCCATGGACAGAGGGACAGAGGAGTCTGGTGGGCTACAGTCCATAGGGTCACAAAGAGTCAGACACAACTTAGTGACTAAATAACAGTAGCAATAGCATACTGATTATTGTTAGAAAAACGCATTGTGTGGCTCTCATAGTGCCTGATAACTTTATTCTCATCTTGGCTTACTGTATTATTTCCAGGTTGATGGAAATGAAAGTATGATCGTTCTTATGACAGATTATTGTCAGACTTAAGGACAGCAAACAACCTGTGGCCTGTAAAAAATCATCTCACCCAGTTTGTACTAAGACCCAGCCAACAATTTTGACTAAATTGACAATTATTTCTTGTATGACTGTGTGATTATATGTTATTGTGTGTGTGTGTGTGTGTGTGTGTTTGTGTGTGTGTGTGAGAGAGAGAGAGAGAGAGAGAGTACAGACACATCTATGATTTTAGGAGTTCACCTCAGTTAGTTTATTGTTCAGTAATATTAAGGCAAGTTTCTTCTTGCTTCTTTTTCATTTGAGGCACTTTAGAGTATCAGTCCTTTCAATAAGCTGGATGAAGTCAAAGGTGCAGTTGAAGTGTATTAGACAATAGATATTGATAGTGATTACATCTGATGTCTTAAACTAAAGCCAAATTGAGTTTACTTTTACAAAATGTAAAAACAAAAAGGATAATGTTGATAATGTCCTTGTGAACTTATGAGATTATTTCTTCTTCATTTTCTCAAGATATTCAGTGTTTGAAGTGCTAGGTGTCTCCCTTTGTGTGGTTTATCATAAGATACTGCAGTGGAATGGAAATTGATTGTTATCTGGAGAAATCGCTCACCATTTCTCACTGTAATGTTAGCTTTGGAAAAATCTGAAGAAAGCCAGGAAGTTTCAGTGTAACATGAAGATTCAGTCTTGCTGTAAACTGGACATCCAGAAAAGCATGTACAGTTATTTCTTTTGTTCAGCACATACAGAAGTGTTTAAGGAACCTATTTTTGCTGCTGTTCAAAGAAGGGTAATTGATAGTATCAGACATATGACAGGTTAGGGAGGACACTTACCCTTTGTATGTAAAAACTGATCTAGTTTGATATTTAATCAAAGGGTATAACCATATCATTTTTCTGAGACCAACTTCCTCACATGCCTACCAAAGGAGTAGGATCAAGTTATGCCCATAATATTTTATTTCTAAAAATTAGCCAGTCTTTATATGTTAAATTACTTCTTTTTAAAACTCTTCATTAAATTCCTAAACAGTAAACAGTTTTGGAGAAATCTGTATTTTAGTGTTTCAATGTTAACATTACTTACTTCCCAGGAAAAGGATTTCTGTGCCTAAATCAAACATCTGCATTGTAAAATCTTTTGTTTTATCTATTAACATTTATAGTGATTTTTTTGTCTTCTTTATTAGGAATTCACCTTTGGTATGACTACAGTGATGCCAAATTCTGCTTTCTGGAGTAGAAACAATGTCAAAAGCTCCAAATGATTTGGGCATAATTAGTCTAAATCATATACTAGATAAGTGTTTTTAATTTGAATTTTCTTAAATATCTATTTTATTTAAAGTTAAATAAAATTGAATTTAAATTTAAGTGCTTACTAAGGTATTTGTATGAAAATTTCCCAAGAAAAGTAAAAACACGTAAGTAGTGATGTCTTATAGGTATCAGTAGATACAGTAGATACAGATCTCTGTATGTGTTTTGATACTTGAAAATAATGATGCTGATTACAGTACAGATAACTTCTTACCGTAGTGCCTGATTGGTGCTGTTTCCATGGTTTCAGTTCAGTTCAGTTGCTCAATTGTGTCAGACTCTTTGTGACCCCATGGACTGCAGCACACCAGGCTTCCCTATCCATCACCATCTCCTGGAGCTTGCTCAAACTCGTGTCTATTCAGTCAGTGACGCCATCCAACTATCTCATCCTCTGTCATCCTCTTCTCCTGCCTTCAATCTTTCCCAGCCTCAGGGTCTTTTCTAAGGAGTCAGTTCTTTGCATCAGGTGTGTTGCTAATTAAAGAATGGGCTTACTTATCACTGGAATATTTAAAATCTGGCAAGCCCCCATGCCTTTCAATAGTTTAGTTCATAATACATATGAAGATATTGATGCAGGATGCCAAAAAAGAATGAATGTACAAACAGATTGTGAATTCCTATATTGTGCATCTGTTGTTACAATGAGCCAGGGCTTGTCTAACCTATTCTTGTATTAGATTATTTTTAAGAAGAGAGGGATTGAAATCTGTGTTCTGTGGTAACTGAATTAAACTGTTTCAAACTTTTCTCTGCTCATCTCTTGGTCTAACTCAGAAGTCTATACATTGTTTCAGTGACTCTGGATTGAGTAGGAACAGAGATAGGGCCAGAGAAGGGATGGTGTACTCTTCCTGGGGAGTCAAAGAGTGCTCCTCCAAAAGACTCACAACTGAACTGGGTTTTGAGGAAGACAATATATTTTTTAGCATTTTTAACATTTATTTATTTGTAATTGAAGGATAATTGCTTTACAATATTGTTTTGGTTTCTGCCGTACATCAAAATGAATTGCCATAGGTATACATATGTCCCCTACCTCTTGAACCTCCCTCCCACCCCATCTCACCCCTTTGGGATGTCACGAGCACCGGTTTGAGCTCCCTGAGTCATACAGCAAATTCCCACTGGCTATCTCTTTTACATATGGAAGTGTATATGTTTCCATGATACTCTCTCCATTCGTGCCACCCTCTCCTTTCCCCAAACCTCTGTGTCCACAAGTGTGTTCTCTATGAAAGAAGACATAAAGATATTTGGCAGGACATTTGACTCTAAGAGATCTATTAAGTATCGCTGCTTTACAGTAGCCAACCATTCATCTTTCTAATTGGATGTTACATCACTACGTCACTTTCTCATTGTACACCTCCCAATGCAAAAGATCTACACGTGAAAAATTTCTCTTTCTTAAAGGATCCTGAGAAATTTTGAAATAAATAGGAACTCATACCTAAGTGTAGATAATTAATATAATTTTTTAATATATCCTTAATCTGACCTTGGGACAAATGCATGGTTCTTGGAGCTCTACCTTAGTGAATTCTATTGTAGCATAAAGATGATGATTAAATATTTAGTGTTGCTACGTTTTAAAGCAGTATTCGGTTCAGTTCAGTCGTTCAGTCATGTCTGACTCTTTGTGACCCCCCATGGACTGCAGCACGCCAGGCCTGCCTGTCCATCACCAACTCCCAGAGTTTACTCAGACTCATGTCCATTGAGTTGGTGATGCCATCCAACCATCTCATCTTCTGTTGTCCCCTTCTCCTCCTTCCTTCAATCTTTCCCAGCATCAGGGTCTTTTCAAATGAGTCAGCTCTTCACATCAGGTGGCCAAAGTATTGGAGTTTCAGTTTCAATATCAGTCCTTCCTTCCAATTAACATTCAGGACTGACTTCCTTTAGGATGGACTGGTTGGATCTCCTTGCAGTCCAAGGGACTCTTGAGAGTCTTCTCCAATACCACAGTTCAAAAGCACTGTACTGTATACTATTTTAAAGCAATGCTTAAAGTGCTTTAATGTCTTCACAACTGTCCTATTATCTATCCTATTTCATAGATGAGCACACTGAGGCACAGAGCATGACAGTGACTTGTACAAGGTTGCATAGCACATCAGGAACACACCCTTAACTGTCTTTTTATGATTAAATTCATATCAACTGTTCACCACATTTCCTCCAAAGTTATCCAATTAAAAAACAGTGTTGGTCACTTTACCTCACTAGTTAAACCTTACAGTGACAGTTCATGTGGTCCAGGACACCATTTATGATTCTCAGAAGGGAATGTAAAACTTTTTATAATCAAATCCACCCACTAGCATCATGTCCTGTCAAGTATATCAAAATGGTGGAGGGCCGTATAAATGCAGATTTATCACCTTACAGTAAACAACAGAACTGAGTTTCAGAGTTGAGCAGCATTTTTAACAGCCTCTTCTGGTTTTACTTTTTTAAACTGTGAGCCAATGCCCTCCA
Organism: Giraffa tippelskirchi; assembly: GCF_054371585.1. Classification (NCBI taxonomy): domain Eukaryota; kingdom Metazoa; phylum Chordata; class Mammalia; order Artiodactyla; family Giraffidae; genus Giraffa; species Giraffa tippelskirchi. The sequence goes on along the minus strand of NC_137280.1, from coordinate 109,169,509 downwards.
CCAGCAAACTGTAGAGACTTTGAAATTCAGCAATCATGTACTATGTCTCTTTCCCCCAAGACTTCATACATAGACACTTGAAAGTCTCAAAGCTCAGAATGTCTTCTTCCTTGTCTATAGGTCTTCTTCAAAATTCAGTTCAGATGTGGGTTCTTTGGAGAAGGATTCTCTGACCTCACCAGACACAGGTCACCACTCACTTTTCTTGTCCCTTCTCTGACCTGTGTGCATGCATTATTAAACCTCTACTACAGTGTGATGATTTTTCAAGTTTTCTGTCTCCCTCACCAAAGAGACAGTTGTGAGGGAAACTTGTCAGAGATACATTTCCTTTGTGGTTCTTTGTGATCATCATCTTCAGATTTTAGTTTCACATCAGCCACATACATTCTCCTCTGGTCTAAACAGGTCTCCATCTTAACCTGATTTGTCCCCTGCAGACTTGACTGGACACTGCTTATATCAGATCTAATATATGTATCTGCAAAGTTTTTAGCCCTTGAAAATAATTATCTAGTATGTAAATTCAAACTAAGTAATAGTAGCAAGTTTATAAAGAACTTGCAAATCTAAAACCTTCACATGTCTTAGGTCAGTGCTTCTCAAATTGTTACACGCCCCTGATTAGAAAAAAACATGCACTTCAATGTTCATAGCAGCATTATTTACAACTGCCAAGTATGGAAGCAATCTGAGTGTATATCAACAGATAAAGATATAGTATATACACACACAATGGAACATTACTGAGCCATGAAAAATAATGCAGTTTTACCATTTGCAACAACATAGATGGACTTGGGGAGGCTTCCCTGGTAACTCAGCTGGTAAAAAGTCCACATCCACCTGCAATGTGGGAGACCTGAGTTTGATCCTTGGGTTGGGAAGATCCCCTGGAGGAGGGCATGGCAACCCATTCTAGTTTTCTTGCCTGGAAAATCCCCATGGATAGAAGAGCCTGGTGGGCTACAGTTCATGGGTTGCAAAGAGTCGGACACGACTGAAATGACTTAGCACAGCACAGATGGACTTAGAAAGCATAATGCTAAAGTGAAATAAGTCAGATAGACAAATACTGTATAATATCACTTATATGTGGAACCTAATGGATACAATAAACCAGTAAATATAAGAGAAAAGAAGCAGACTTACAGATATAAAGATCAAACGAGTTATTAGTTATTAGTGGAGGGAGGGAAGGGGTAGAGGGACAATATAGGGGTAGGGGATTAAGAAGTCCAAACCATTAGGTTTAAAATAAGCTGCAAGGATGTATTGTACAACATAGAGAATATAGCAAATATTTCATAATAACTATAAATAGAGTATAAACTTTGAACATTAAAAATCACTATATTGTACACTTACAATTTATATAATATTGTATATCAACTATACTTCAAGAAAAAGTCCTGTCACATGCCACATGTGAAAATTGTGAGATTTTGCATTTCTAACAAGTTCTGAGTAATGCCCATGCTGCTGATCTGCTGGTCAAAGAATAATAAGGTAGTAATCACTAATACTCCATTAACTTCATTTTTCCAGATTAGGAGCCTGAAGCAAAGATACATTATATCTATTACCATAGGCAAAGCTTATACATGGCACCACCAGGATTGGACCCAGGTACTAAGGCTCCAGAGTAGGGGCTCTTGACCAACACTTCACACTGCCTCTTCAACATGGAGCTTTGCCTCCCACATACACTCAACTTTGGCTCTTTCTGTTCCTTGATGCTACGGCACTAATCCTTATGAGTTGGGAAGGTAAAAAAGTGCTGGCTTTTTGCTCTTTGCAAAATGTCCTAATGAAGTTGTCTGGGAATGCATTTGCTTTTCTTAGAAGGAATGGTGAGGCATGGGGGGAGGAGACAAAATTTTATCAGTGGTTTCCATATTGTCACACTTAGATTCTTCTTTCATCACATTCACATAAAAAAATTCAAAATGACCTTGTTTCCACCTTATCTGTAAGAGTTACTAATTGTGATTCACTTTTGGGTCAGATATTCCTATGTAAGAATATCTGAATTGCTTCTTTACATGGACATTATAAAAATAACCAGAAATGGTAGCTAAAAATTACTTCTGGACACATAATTAAATGAACTATATTAAGATCACTAAATTTACCATGTGCACACATACATATGTGTGTGTGTGCTAAGTCGCTTAGTCATGTCCAACTCTTTGCTACCCTGTGGACTCTGGCCTGCCAGGCTCCTCTGTCCATGGGATTCTCCAGGCAGGAATACTGGAGTAAGTTGCCATACCTTCCTCCAGGGGATGTTGCCAACTCAGGGATTGAACCCAGGTCTGCCTCATTGCAGGTGGATTCTACACACACATATATATGTATATATGTATATGTATATGTATATATATATATATGTATCAGTTTATATATATATATATGTGATTGATATGTGAATATAAATATACCAAATATAATTGGTATTTATATATAGCTATAGTATGGTGCTTTTATTCTGCTAAATAGTTTGGCAAGCCTCACTAGGGAATTGGAGAAACTTTCCTAACTGGGGAACATCATAAAAAAATACAGATTCCTGGTCTCAAGGCTATTGAAAAAAATTGCTTTGCATGGAGCCCAGAAATCTCTAGATTTAAAATGCTGCCCAGGTGATTCTGGTGATCATCCAAGTTTGACCACCAGTATTAGACAAAAGGCTTCTGGCGGAAAGAGAACAGCTACTTCAATATCTCTAAGCCCATTAATCAAATAAATGTCTCTAGGGTAATTTCTTCTACCATATCATGTATCACTGTTGACCACAGCTGCCAAGGGCTCTGCCATATAACCACTTCATGCTACTTGAGCCTGGGTACATCTGTGCATGACTGTGTGATCTAGACACTTCACACTTGGGAAGCTTATTTGCAGAAATACTGTCTGGTGGAAATCAGACACTGCTATAGAAGGAAAACCAATTGCTAAAACACGCTTGATCAAATCTCTGAGACATTGCGACAAGTGTTAAATAAGTTTTTGAAGATATGCCAAGTAGCAAATGAGAAAACAGTTGCTAGTTTCAGAAATATTTTGCAAGTGTGTGGTAATTCAAATTTAGCAGGGAAGGTAATTTTACTTATTGAACAAAAGTGATTTATAAATAATCCTGGAAAATTAAGCAGCTGGGCTAGCACAGGGCTTGCATATTTCATGATTTTTAAATGATTGCAAAGTTGACTCAAAATAAATCTGAACAATTTAAAGCAATATTATTTATCAGTGTAACCTTACTCACTCAATTGCTACAAGAACTTCGTATTTGCTTTTATTTTGTGTATAAAGTAGATTATCTTTCTATTGAAATATTTTTATATTTCCTATGTGAAATGGATCACTATCTGATATTTATGTATCTGAAGTCTCGCACTCAACTTAGTAGTGTATTTTACATTGAGTTCTGTAGGCCTTCAAATAAACAAATAGCAGATTATTTTGAAGGTGGAAAAAAACAAAGTTCTAGAAATAATTGTTATGCTTTCCAGCATAGCAATTGTGTGAATAGTAACACATTTTATCATCATTGACCCTTTGAATTTTAGAACTTGTTCAAAAGAAAAATGGAAAAAAATCTATGCTGAGCAATTGAGATAGTAGCATTTGACAAGTGGGTTTGGAGTAGAGGAGCTGAGGTAAGAGTTTAAAAAGAAACGATTGCAAACATACAGTGAGAACCATGAGGATGATTTTGGGGGGTTCAAAAAAGCCATACATTAATTTTTAGTTTCTTGTCACCCAAGAAGAGGAAACAGATAATTTAAAAAATTAATGATTGTTTTTTATTGCTAAAAAATATTTGTATCCTAATAAAGAGAGCTTTATGGCTAATGCTTAGCATTTCAAATTGTGCAAAACTTCAAAACTATGTAAAACTATATTTAATAGCCACAAAAAAGAATGAAATAATGACATTTGCAGCAACATGGATGGACCTAGAGATTATCATACTAAGTCAAGTCAAACATATGAAATAATTTACATATGGGAGCTTAGAAAAAAAATGATGAAACTACTGAAGTTGTTTACAGAACAGAAATAGACTCACAGACATAGAAGAGAAACTTATGGTTACCAAAGGGGAAAGGGCTGAGAGAAGGATAAATTATGAGTTTGGGATTAAAATATATACACTGCTGTGTATAAAATAGATAGCCAACAAGACCTACTGTACAGCAAAGAGAACTATACTCAATATATTGTAATAACAGGTAATGGAAAAGAATCTGGAAAATAATGTATATATATACAAAGAATAAAAAGAATATAAATATATAACTGAATCACTTTGCTGTACACCTAAAATTAATACAACATTGTAAATCAACTATATTTCAATAAAAATTAAAAAGAAACTTTGTGAAAGTGACCTGTATAAAACTGGTGGGTAAGATGAAAAGTTCCTTGTGAGCATCCATCATGTGTATACATCAGAATGTCCCCTAGAAGTATTTGTTGCACAATAATTACCTTCTAGATGAGTAAACAATGTTAAGTAGAGTGTGCCTCTTTTTCCACTCTCTCTGTTGAACCTTGAATTGTTTTGAAATAATTTAGCCTTTTATATATGTTAAGTTTATTTGAGTATTTGAATGATTTGAATGTTGATTCTTCTTTTTTAAATATAAAACATGATGTGTGGAGAGGGAGAAGAAATTGGCTTCAGTGTTGAAGTCTGAACTTTGACATGTTAAGAACATGAGTAGAGAAAAAAAAGAATAGATTTTTAATTGATAAAGGATATCTAAGGTATCAATAGTAGCTACTATCTGAGAGTCAGGCATGTTTGAAAATGTAAGTTGCCAATAATTCTTTGGTTCAGTTAAGCTTGTGCTTCTATTTATTTTTCACTGTATTCACTTTTACAGAAATAATTTGTTTATTTCAGATAAGAAATGTGAAATTATAAACAATGTATTTGGAGGTCCACCTTCTCATGATTTTTATTGGTTGCTTTGCTTACTCCTGTAGTGCATACTAGAAGACTTAGCTTTCCCTCTCTTTTGGTAACTTTCCTAAAATTTAAATTTATTTTTAATTGGAGGATAATTGCTTTACAATATCATGTTGGTTTCTGCCATACATCAACATAAGTCAGCCATAGGTATACATATGTCCCCTCCCAAACCAATAGTCAGAGTTCTTTGATTTTTTACTGTCTTTGAAGATCACATGGTTAATATCTTTCTCTTCCATGTTATTTGTAATTGCTACAATGGAATGGTTTATAAATTCTGATGGAAAATAGTTGAGACAAGTATGTGTTTTAATTTGAACATGCACATTGTAAAGAACATCAATAATGTTTAGCTGTTCAGAAACATTGTACTGGAAGAATCAATGTCTTTGTGTACGTAATTAGTTTGGCTTAGTAAGTATTTAGTTTTTCTGATGAATTGTCTTTCAGCTGTTTTCATGATAGAAGTTAAGCTGATGGAGTATTTTGTCAATAGGGAAAAACAAAACAAAAGATATTTCTTTAGCATTCAGTTAAAAGTTTAGCCTTAGTGCAGTGTATTTAGAAATAAATGTTCCTTTTTTGCATAAAAAGCATTTCAATTTGTATATTATGTGTATTACTATATATTTTAATTGGATTTGGGAGAAAGTAACTTGATGAAAACTTTGGTTTGCAAACTTGTTGATAATTTACAAAGCCCTATGGTAGTCATTCATACTATTTTTAAAGTAAAATGACATTTTTCAACCCAAGGTATAGCCAGAAGTGGCTATATAAAGCATCTTCTGTTTTATATTTGTTGACAGAAAAATTTATCAATGCAGCAACTTGGGACATAGTATCATTCAAATCCAAACAGTAACACATTAAATAAAATATATTCAGCTCAGTTCAGTTCAATCGCTCAATCGTACATGACTCTTTGCGACCCCATGGACTGCAGCGTGTCAGGCCTCTCTGTCCATCAGCAACGCCCGGAGTTTACCCAAACTCATGTCCATTGAGTTGGTGATGCTATCCAACCATCTCATCCTCTGTCATACCCTTCTCCTCCCGCCTTCAATCTTTCCCAGCATCAGGATATTTTTAAATAAGTCAGTTCTTCCCATCAGGTGGCCAATGTATTGGAGTTTCAGCTTCAATGTCAGTCCTTCTGATGAACATTCAGGACTGATCTCCTTTAGGATGGAATGGTTGGAGCTCCTTGCAGTCCAAGGGACTCTCAAGAGTCTTCTCCAACACCACAGTTCAAAAGCATCAATTCTTCCGCGCTCAGCTTTCTTTATAGTCCAACTTTCACATCCATTCACTACTACTGGAAAAACCATAGCCTTGACTAGATGGACCTTTGTTGGCAAAGTAATGTCTCTGCTTTTTAATATGCTGTTTAGGTTGATCACAACTTTCCTTCCAAGGAGTAAGCGTCTTTTAATTTCATGGCTGCAATCACCATCTGCAGTGATTTTGGACCCCAGAAAAATAAAGTCTGCCACTATTCCCACTGTTTCCCCATCTATTTGCCATGAAGTGATGGGACCAGATACCATGATCTTAGTTTTTTGAATGTTGAGTTTTTAGCCAACTTTTTCACTTCTCTTTCACTTTCATCAAGAGGCTCTTTAGTTCTTCTTTAACTTTCTGCCATAAGGGTAGTGTCATCTGCATATCTGAAGTTATTGATACTTCTCCCAGCAATCTTGATTCCAGCTTGTGCTTCATCCAGCCCAGCATTTGTCATGATGTACTCTGCATATAAGTTAAATAAGCAGGGTGACAATATACAGCCTTGACGTACTCCTTTTTTTATTTCGAACCAGTCTGTTGTTCCATGTCTAGTTCTAACTGTTGCTTCCTGACCTGCATACAGGCTTCTCAAGACACAGGTCACGTAGTCTGGTATTCCCATCTCTTTCAGAATTTTCCACAGTTTATTGTGATCCACATAGTCAAAGGCTTTGACATAGTCAATAAAGCAGAAATAGATGTTTTTCTGGAACTCTCTTGCTTTTTCAATGATCCAGCGGATGTTGGCAATGTGATCTCTTATTGGCAATTTGATCTCTTGTTGGCAATTTAAGATATATTAAAGTCATAAAATGTATATTATGATTATATTATGTTAAGTATGTTATACTGTGTCAAGTATATTAGTCTCTCTTTCTGAGAGAATTCATATGTAAAATTAATACTTGTTATAAATATTTTCAGGGCTTATTTTTATGCTCTCAGGAAAATAAATATAAAGGAAAAAGGAGAGTTCTGTTTTTTAAGATAATATGAAAAGACACTTCAACAATAGATGTTTTTGTGCTTATTTTTTAAACTATTTTTATTTTTTATCATTACTCTATGACCTAAAAGAAAGCCTAAGGAAACAGAAGAGCTGAGGGTTTCCTACCAAGAATTTATTGCTTTCCTTTGAAGTTAACATTCCAGAGTAGCTAGGAGGCTTTGGTAGGTTTCATTGTCATGATATTTAGAAGAAATGTTTAATTAAAAAAAATGAATAGCAGGTATTACTTTAAATAAATATGTAAACATTCATATTCTTAGTATTATCAACTCAGAAATGTACGTTAAAAATTTTGGTAATGTGACTGCTGCCATGGCATGTTTTAATCTCTGGCAGTTAATCTTTGACCACAGAAAGCCCATTTTGTTACACCTTCAATACTGGCTATGGTTTATGCCCATAAATCATATGCTCAATAAAGTTAATGATGGTATCTGATTATTTTTATGAATCAAGTTTGGTCAAAGAAACTTGTTTGTTTTAGGAAACTGTATTTGAACATATATGCAACACTGAGCAAAGAAAAATGGGTTGAGTGTGCAATTGTGTAGGCATACGGTCCAGATTATTAGATAAACTCATAAGCAGAGGTTTCAAAGGCCTTATTCCTATTTGATTAGAGAACCACATGTATCCTATTTGATTGCTGGTTTATATATTACAACTGTATGGGTTGACAACAGACAGGTAGGATCTGGACACAGTCATGATCATAGATTTTAAAAGAAATTTTACATTACAATAGAAAACAGAATGGAGCCTAGTTTATCATCTGTGTTTATCTTGCTAGCTACTCATACCCGTACAGGGGCTTCCCAGGTGGTACTCAGTTCAGTTCAGTTCAGTCGCTCAGTCGTGTCCGACTCTTTGCGACCCCATGAATTGCAGCACGCCAGGCCTCCCTGTCCTAGTTGTAAAGAATCTGCCTGCCAGTGCAGGAGACACCAGAGATGTGGGTTTGATTCCTGAGTTGGGAAGATCCCCTAGAAAAGGGAATGGCTACCCACTTCAGTATTCTTGCCTGGATAATTCCATAAATAGAGGAGCCTGGCAGACTAGCATTCCTGGGGCCACAGAGAGTTGGACACGACTGAGTAAGTACAGACATACCCATACAGGCATATAAATGCTGCTCATAACAGTATTTTTGCCTTTGTCCTTTGTTTCTTCAAATCTCCATGTTTCTCATTTGGTATCAATTTTTTTTAAGGAAGGAATTGAGAATTCAAGCAGAAAAAAATAAGCAAGATGGCAAAAGGCCAAATGCTGAATGTTTCACTAAGCTGATGAAAGTGAAAAAATGTTAATAAGCAAAAGATAGCAATAAGACTGCTTTCACTGCCTTTTCCAGAGAAGCCAGAGGGTAGGTGAAGAGTATAGGAAGGGAGGCTTAAAACTATTCAATAGAAAGTAAATTGGGAGATACATATAGACAATTGTAAGTGGTCTCCTGGGGATATGAGGAAATTAAAGCAGTTAAAAAATCTGATGGTGCAGAATAAAAACCAAATAAGAACTCTCTTCGTCTTTTTTAAACCATTTTAAACTTAAGTATATTTAAATTACAATGTAGTGTTAGTTTCAGTTGTACAGCAAATTGTCTCAGTTACTCATATATTTTTTCAGTTTTTTTCCATCATAGGTTGTTACAAGATATTGAAAATAGTTCCCTGACTATATAGTAGGTCCTTGTTTATATATTTGTCTTTATCTTACTTTACTTAATGTGATAATCTCTAGGTCCATTCATGTTGCTGCGAATGGCATTGTTTCATCTTTTTATGACTGAATAATATTCCATTGTGCATATATATCACATTTCCTTTATTCATTCATCTATCAATGGCCATTAAGGTGCATTGGTAAACCATCTGCCTACAATGCGGGAGACCTGGGTTCAATTCCCAGGTTGGGAAGTTCCCGTGGAGAAGAAACTGCAACCCACTCCAGTATTCTTGCTTGGAGAATCCCATGGATAAAGGAGCCTGGCAGGCTACAGTTCATGGGATTGCAAGAGTTGGACACAACTTAGCACTATCTTTCTTTCCATGTCCTGGCTGTTGTCAATAGTGTTGCTGTAAATAGGATGCATGTATCTTTTTGCATTACGGTTTTCTCTGGATATATGCTTAGGAGTGGAGTTGCAAGATCGTATGATAACTCTGTTTTTAATTTCTCAAGGAACTTAGATACTGCTTTTCATAGTGGCTGCACCAATTTACATTACCACCAACAGTGTAGCAGGGTTCCTTTTTTCCCTACACCCTCTCAAGTATTTATTAATTATAGATTTTATGATTATGGCCATTCTGACTGGTGTGAGGGACATCATTTCACATGAGTCCTCAATATATAGTATACACACACACACACACACACACACACACACACACACACACACACACACACACACACACACACACACACACACACACACACACACTGCCCCATCAAATTTGCCCTTTTTTGACCATCCATTCAATTTTTTTGTCAGCATCCATCTGCTTTATAAGTCCTACAACCTGAATGCCTTCTTTTTTTTGAGTCTTCATCTATCTAAATTCTCAAGGTCTAGCTCAAATTCTACAACTTCCTGATGTCATCTTTAATTGCTCACACACACAATAATTCATATATAATATGTACACATATATATAGTTTGTATATAATTTGTGTATGTACATATATATATATATATATATACGTTGCTGTATTTAACGTTTATCATCCTCTCTTCTCATAATAGTAATCTTTCTTTTGAAACTGATCTCCTACTATCCTGGGTAGTAGAAGAATTGTACATGTGACATACATTTAAGCCAAGCAACACCCTCGATGCTCCCCCTTCCCTCCTCAGCCCAGCCATATGTTGATTCATAGATATTAATACAACTTAATTGAGACCCATGAGACTAGCCCAAATGCTAGTAGAATTTAATCATATATATGTATATATACACACATACATATTAATACATACATACCTGTAAACATTCATGCATACATACATACTATACATACTGGATCTGTTGGGAACCACCACAGGTAAGCATTCTGTCTACAAGTGAAGCCTAAACAAAAAGAAGTACAGCTTTAATAAAGACCAGATTCATACAACCACAGTTGAGACTGAAGTTTCTGGCACCATGTAAACTTTTTCAGTAAAATGAGTCCACATTTTTTTTTCTTTTTTAAAGTTTTAGGTACCCTTAAATCATATAGTGATCATAAAGTGATCCAACCTCTAACAATTTATTCATTTGTTACTTTTCACATACTGAATTAAATAATAGATTTCTGAGTATGTATCATTTCTTTTTCTAGTATATAGACTTCCTAGGCACAGGGGCAGTAAACCTGATACGTCATTTGGCATATTTCTGTTTTTTATTTAGTAGACACATCATAAATAACTGCTGAATTGATATAAACTGAAATTCTATCTTGCAATAACAGCCAATTTGAGATTTTTTTCAAGAATTCCTAGAATCATAGCCTTATACTCTAAAAGTACATTTTTTTTTTTCTTCTCACATATCTGTATTTCATAACTATTCTGGGAATTTTATGTTTAACTTCTTCCCTTGATTAGCCATAATTCATCCCAAACTGTATCCTTTTGATTTATTGAAAAGCTAATAATTTCATCCTTTTATGACTTGCATGCAACTTTAAACTGCTCTAATGCTGAGTTTTTTAACTTTTTTTTTTTTTTTTAATTCTCTCTTCCTTTTTCTCCTCCTTCCTCCCTCTCTAGCCATTGCTTTGCTTTGAATACTGTTTAGATGCCAATGGTTACCATATCTGTGTCTTCCAGGTTTGTATCTCCTTCCCAGGACTTCAAGACACTTAAATACAGCTGTCCATTTATTAAACTAAAAATGCTCCTGCTCTTACCCCCATAAACCCACTTTTCTCACATTCTTCTTCAACTCCTTTGGTAGTAAATCTATATACTTCCAACTGCATAGATTAAAACCGTGAAGTCATCTTTGATTCCTTGTTTCCCCTCACATTCCACTGCAAATGCATTTGCATATCCTGGATCTACCATAAAAAATATTCTAAGGCTAATCACTTCTCGCTGCTTCTACCATCATTATTCACATCAACAATATCTCTCACTCAGATTGTTTTAATTGTTTCCTGATTGATTTCCATTGCCTACTTCCTGCCATTGTGTTCTCTTCTCTACATAACAGTAAAAGTAAAATTGAAAAACATACACACGTAAAATTTCCTCAAACATCTCCATAACTTTCTCCAATAAATGTTAAGGAAATTTTTGTATAACTTAAGTTCTCACTTTATTTTATCCTAATTTGATAAAAATTTAACCCCAAATTAATTGAGAATAAAAATAATAATAAAAACAAAAATCTTTCTAAAGGCCTAAAAAACATTGGCTTTTCCACTGTCTATCTGGTTTCATCTCTAACCTTTTGGCCTTTTGCAAACTGCTTCCAATTATTCTGGACTGTTTGGTGTTTAGAGAACACAACAGACAACTTCTTACACAGGAGATTTTACATTCTTTCTTCCCTCTGCTTGGAATTATTTTCCTCAGTTATTCACATGGCTTCTTCCCTCAAGTCTTCAGATCTTTGCCCAAATATCAGTACCCAGGAGATGGTTGTTCTAACAGTTAAAATGATACCCACTCTACTCTGAGCACTCTCTCATCTTTTTCTTCCTTTATCTCTTTAGATTCTCCCTTTCTTACTCTGTCCCTTCCTACATATGCTCTCCTCTTCCTCTTCATTTCTATATCCCTAGGCCCAAGAATGATGAATGACACCAAGTAGCCTTTCAATACATACCTGTTTAAAGGGGTGCATGAATTCTAAGATCTATGACTTTATTTTTCCAGTGATTTTTAAATTTTTCAGCTGTGTCACAGGGCATGTGGGATCTTAGTTTCCCAACTGGGGATCAAACCAGTGCCCCCTGAATTGGAAGGGCAGAGCCTTAACGACTGGACCACCATGGAATTTCTATGACTTTATTTTTAAATGACTTCAAATTTTGATCTTTTACAATGTTGCATGGTGAACAATTGTTTTAGATGTTTAAAATTGTCCTCATATTCTCTGAATGCAATACTGATGCCTCACTTGGAAAAAAATCCTTATGTTCCTCATCCTTGTCATGCACACACATTCATTTTAGTTAGCCTAGCTAACCCCTTTCTGCAACTTAAAATTTTCATTAGAAACTTCTAAGGCTATAGTGTACTTCTCTAATTATTATGCACTTTTAAAGAAAATCATATTCCATGTCATTTAAAAATTAATTAAAAACATTTTTGTTGCAGTAAAATAAATATACATTATATTACTGTCCAAATCCATACAATAAGTAACACCAAGAGTGAACCCTAAGGTATTGACTGTTAACTCTGGGTGATTGTGATACATCACTGTAGGTTCATCCTTGATTCAAAAACACACACACATATACACACAACCCCTTTGGTAAATGATGTTGACAAAGGGTGAGATTGTGTATATGTGTAGAGAGGATGTGTAGAGAGAATGGGCATATGAGATATTTCTATACCTTCTTCCAAATTTTGTTGTAAACCTAAAACCAATCTAAAAAGAATCTTTAAAAAAATACCAGAGCTAAATCCAGTATTATGAAATATTTTTCCTATTTTTTCTTCTAAGAGTTTATAGCGCAGTTTTGAGAGATGACTATGTTTTTTATTTTATTTTTTAAAAATTATTTATTCATTTATTTTTTGCTGCACTGGGTCGTTGTTGCTTTGCATGGGCTTTTTCTAGTTGTGGTGAGCAGGGGCTACTCTTCGTTGAGGTGCGTGGGTTTCTCATTGTGGTGGCTTCTCTTGTTGCAGAGCACAGGCTCCAAACCAGATGGGTTACAGTAGTTGTGGCACGCTGGCTCAGCAGTTGCAGCTCAAGGGCTCTAGAACACAGGTTCAGTAATTGTGGTGCATGGGCTCAGTTGCTACATGGTATGGGGGAATCTTCTTGAACAAGGGATTAGACCCGTGTCCCCTGAATTGTCAGGCAGATTCTTATCCACTGCACCACCAGGGAAGTCCTATAGCATAGTTCTAGAGATCTTGCATTTAGGTCTTTGATTCATTTTTAGTTAGTTTTTATTTATGGTGTAAGATAAGGATCCCACTTTTTTTTTTCCCCCAATATAGCTATCTAGTTTTCCTGTCGCCATTTGTTGAAAAGACTATCCTTTCACCACTAAATAATCTTGGCACCCTAGCTGAAAATCATTTGACTGTATTTTTGTATTTCTGGGTGCTCTATTCTGTTGTTCTATATATCTGTCTTCATGCTACACTGTTTTTTAAAACCATAGCTTTTTAGTCAGTTTAAAACTCAGGATATGCGAGATCTCCAGCTTTGTTCTTCTTCAAGATGGTTTGACTGTCCAGGATCCTTTGAGATTTCACATGAATTTTAGGATGGCTTTTTCTGCTTTTGCAATAACACCATTGTGATTTTGATAGTATTGCATTGAATCTATAGATCTATTGGATTGTATTGACATATTAGCAATATCAAATCTCCCAGTTATGAAATGGAGTATCTTCCCATTTATTTGTGTCTTCTTTAACTTCTTTTAGCAAAAATTTGTAGTTTTCAGTGTATAAGTCTTTCATGCCTTTATGTTTTATTCCCATGTATTTTATTCTATTTGATACTATTTTATTTATTTTTTATTTTTTTAAATAAATTTATTTATTTTAGTTGGGGGCTAATTACTTTACAATATTGTAGTGGTTTTTGCCATACATTGACATGAATCAGCCGTGGGTTTACATGTGTTCCCCATCCTGAACCCCTCTCCCACCTCCCTCCCTATCCCATCCCTCTGGGTCATCCCATTGCCCCAGCCCTGAGCATTTGTCTCATGCATCGAACCTGGAATGGTGTTCTGTTTCACATATGATAATATACATGCTTCAGTGTTATTCTCTCAGAACGTCCCACCCTCCCCTTCTCCCTCAGAGTCCATAAGACTGTTCTATGCATCTGTGTCTCTTATTCTGTCTTGCATATAGGGTTATCGTTACCATCTTTCAAATTCTGTATATATGCATTAGTATACTGTATTGGTGTTTTCTTTCTGGCTTACTTCACTCTGTATAATGGGCTCCAGTTTCATCCATCTCAATAGAACCAATTCAAATGTATTCTTTTTAATGGCTGAGTAATATTCCATTGTGTATATGTACCACAGCTTCCTTATCCATTCGTCTGAGATGGACATCTAGGTTGCTTCCATGTCCTGGCTATTATAAACAGTGCTGCAATGAACATTGAGGTACACGTGTCTCTTTCAATTCTGGTTTCCTCGGTGTGTATGCCCAGCAGTGGGATTGCTGGGTCATATGGCAGTTCTATTCCCAGTTTTTTAAGGAATCTCCACACTGTTCTCCATAGTGGCTGTACTAGTTTGCATTCCCACCGACAGTGTAAGAGGGTTCCCTTTTCTCCACACCCTCTCCAGCATTTATTGCTTGTAGACTTTTGGATAGCAGCCATTCTGACTGGCGTTAAATGGTACCTCATTGTGGTTTTGATTTGCATTTCTCTAATAATGAGTGATGTTGAACATCTTTTCATGTGTTTGTTAGCCATCTGTATGTCTTCTTTGGAGAAATGTCTGTTTAGTTCTTTGGCCCATTTTTTGATTGGGTCATTTATTTTTCTGGAATTCAGCTGCAGGAGTTGCTTGTATATTTTTGAGATTGATTGTTTGTCTTTTGCTTCAGTTGCTATTATTTTCTCCCATTCTGAAGGCTGTCTTTTCACTTTGCTTATTTGATACTATTTTAAATGGAATCATTTTCTTAGTTTTCTTTTAGAATTGTCCATTGTTAATATCAATATAAAGAACTATAGTTGATTTTATGTGTTAATTTATTTCCTGTGACTTTGGTGTGCTTGTTTCTTGGTTCTAATGTGAATTTTTTATTCCTATTGTCTTGTTTATTGTGCATGAAGTTTTTAGTATTTTCTACAGATAATGTTATATCTTTTGTGAACAGAGATTAATTATACTTCTATCTTTCTGGCTTGTACAGTATTTATCTCTTTTTCTTGCTTAATTTCTCTGGCCAGCACTTGTAGAACTATGTTGAATAGGAGTAACAAAAGCAGGCATCCTTACCTTGTGTCTGATCTTACAGAAAGAACTTTGTCTTTCCCCGTTGAGTATGATGTTAGCTGTGGGCATATTTTTGGTTGAGTTTTTCTGAGATAAAATTACATACAGAGAGATAGATATACAGACCTTAAATGTACAATAAATGAATTTTGGCAAATATAACACCCATGTAATCCATATCTCTTTGAAGATATAAGATAATCCCATCACTCTATAAATAATTCCTTGTTTTACCTACTCAGCCTATCCCACCTCCTTCCCTATGAATGGAAAAGTTCGGTTTTGATTTTTTTTCACCATGGGGTACATATACTTCTAGAATTTCAATCATACAAATGGAGTTTACTGTAAAACTCCATTGTGCCCAATGAAGTTGAGCATAGTTCTTGATTTGAGCATAATGTGAGTGATATTTGTCTTTGTTTCTACTTGCATCAGTTCATTCTTTTTCATTGATTATTAACATTCCATTGTATGAACATACTATAACATTTATTTTCCTATGGATAGAAATTTGCATTGTTTCCTATGTTTTGCTATTATAAGTAAATAACTTCTTTGAATACTTGTAATAGATTCATGAACATAAATTTTCTGAACCATTGGATAAATAGTAAGAGAGAAATTCTGGGCTAAAGGTTAAATGCATGTTTAATTTTATAAGAAATTTCTTCTCCAGAGCACTAGCACAGTTTTGCACATATGCTAACCTTGTGTTGGATTTATGGTTGATCCACACCCTTGCAAACATTTGGTGGTGTTACTCAATATTTTTAATTTTAGCCATGTTGTTGGGTGTGTATTGATGTCACATTATGTTTTCAAGTTGCATTTCCATGATGGTTAATTGCACTGAGTGTTTTTCATATGTTATTGGCTATTTAACATTCTTTTTGAATCTTTGTTCAAGTCTAACTTCAACTGGCATGTTTAGTCCACTTCAATTAATATGATCATTGATATGGTTGAGCTACAGTTTCATTATTTGTTCCCTGTTTGAACTATTTATTTTTTAATCCTTTGTTCAGTTATCAGAATCATTATTGTGAATTAAATATATCGTAGTATTTCATTTTACCTTCCTATGGGCTTTTTAAGCTAATTTTTCTCTGTGTGTGTGTATGTATGTATGTGATATTTACTGTTTCCTCTTGGTTTTCAGTATGCATTATTGTTGATTATTTTACTTCACATAAATTGTAAGACCCTTGAGATAATATTTTTTCATATATTTTCTACCAAATTTTATGTTGTGTCATATGAAATTCATTTACATAGGTTATAAGCCTCATAATAAATTGTTATAATATTTGCTTTATACAGTTATATGTATTTTAAAGAAATAGAGAAAAGTGGTCTTTTATAGTTATCCACCTGTTTATATTGTTCTTTATCCCTTCCCATCTATTGGAGTTTCCATGTTGGTCACTTTCTTTCAATGTGAATAATATGAATTTGATTAGTATTTTTCTAATCTGAGAATGCTTTTATTTCACATTCGCATTTGAAGAGTTTTTCATTTAGTATAGAATTCTGAGGTGACAATTTTTAAATTTTTTTCTTCAACATTTCAAGATTATTTTCTTCTGTGTTTGGTCTATGATGTTTCTAATTAGAAGTAAATAGCCATTTATTTCATTGTTTTCATACGTGATGTGTTGCTTTTCTTGCTACTTCCAATATTTTACCTTGATTTATGATTTTCAGCTGTCAAAGTATGATGACTCCAGATGTGTTTTATTCCTATTCATTCTGTTAGGATTTGCTGACTTTCCTGGATCTTGAAGTTTGTGTTTAATCAAATTCTGAATAGCTTGAAGACCTCATTTCTTCAAATCTTTTTTCTGTCCTGTTTTTACTCTTTGCCTACACCTGTGACAACATTTATATTTGTTATACGACTCACCCTTGTCTTACAAATCTTTGAGACTCTGTCTGTATGTATTCTTTTCAGTCTGTGGACAGGATAATCCTTTTTCTTCTGTTGTTTTCAATCTATATTTAACCCATTTATTAACACCCCCCTTTTTAATTTTAAATATTAAAGCTTTCAGGTCCATTTTTTCCTTTTTTACGATGATTCATTTATTTAAGTTTCTGAATATACTTGAATATATACAGGTTGCTTACTAATTCCAAAATGTAGACCTTCTTTTGGTCAGTTTCTGTTGCCTTTCTTTGGAGAGTGTTGAATTTTATCCTGGTAGGCATTACTTTTCTAGTGTATAAGCTTATCTTTTGAAGCATTTTAAAAGCTATGTTACTATGAGGCTTTGTCATCATTTGACTAGTGTGGGACCTTCTGCATATCAACTGAATTCAAGAACACTGAGCAAAAACTTTATTATTATTATTATTATTATTTTGCTGAACTTCTGTGTCTCTTCCCTGGTGGCTCAAACGATAAAGAATCTGCCTGCAGTGTGGGAGACTGGGTTTGATCCCAAGGTTGGGAAGATCCCCTGGAGAAGGAAATGGCAACCCACTCCAGTATCCTTGTCTGGAAAATTCCATGGACTGAGGAGCCTGGCAGGCTACAGTCCACGGGGTCGCTAAGAGTCGGACATGGCTGAGCGACTTAACTTTCTTTCTTTTCTATGTCTCTCAGCACCCCAGAGATACTGAAATCTCTATTTAGCCTACAGTTCCTAGCAGCTGTTCTCTTCCAGGCCTTGCAGAGTTTCACTCAAAATACACGCAATTTAACATTCAACCAACAAATAAGGGGAATTCCATATAAGTTTCTGGGGCTCCTTCTCCGTTCATCTCCCTTCTGTCTGGTATCTTAATGCACAATTTCCAGCCAGCACAATAATCCATAACACCAATCTGTGTTTTCTCAGTTTAGCATGTCTACTGTGCTCTGCTGGTCCTTTGCTTTCTTCTATCCTGTAAAGTGCCTCTAGATGTAGAGTCAAGGCTATTGTGAGCTATTTCCACATATTCCCAAACTCTTAAGAATTGCAATCCTGTGTCCCTTTGTCCAGGGTTTACAAAGAGTTGCCTCATACAGTTTTCTATTTTATTTTTGAATGGCTAGACTAGTATCAATCACAACTCTGTGGTTAGACCCAATGTCAAATCATGTTTTTAATAGTCCCACATAGGCTACAAACCTTTGGGAAAACACTAAATAATTGTTTGTTTCTTATAGTCTAGGCTTTTCCCCTTTATTATTTTTCTATGTGCATTTCACAGATATGAAATAATAACTTGATAACAAGAAAGCCTTCTAACAACATCTCATGTGCTATTTGAATATGACATATGGCTTTTTCAAATTTAACATGAATGACCCACATTTGGGCTCTAGATAGTCTCTCTCCATGCTATTAAACTGAAGGTTTCAGTATGTAATTTGGGAGGATAGAATATGTTAAGATCATGACTATACTACTGTATTTAGAAACACAGATTTTTCTGAGCCTGATCAATGGATTATACTGTTCATCGGGTTCTCAAGGCAAGAATACTGAAGTGGTTTGCCATGCCCTTCTCCAGTCGACCACAATCTGTCAGACCTCTCCACCATGACCCATCCGTCTTGGGTGGCCCCACACGGCATGGCTTAGTTTCATTGAGATAGACAAGGCTGTGGTCCGTGTGATCAGATTAGCTAGTTTTTCTGTAATTTTAGTTTTAGTGTGTCTGCCCTCTGATGCCCTCTCGCAACACTTACCGTCTTACTTGGGTTTCTCTTACCTTGGGCCTTGGGTAATTCCTCTCATCGCCGCCCGCCGTCACCACCGGCCCCAGCCCCAGGCCCGGCCTAGCCCCTGTCAGCCGCCGCCCCCGGCCTCCGGCCCGGCCTAGGCCCTCTCAGCTGCCGCCCCTGGCTCCCGGCCCCCGCCCGGCCTAGCTCCTCTCGGCCACGCTTCTGCACCGAGCCATCGCAGCCGCCTCGCTTCTACGCCAAGCCATCGCAAAAGGCAAAAGGATAGGACACTGAAAGATGAACTCCCCAGGTCAGTAGGTGCCCAGTATGCTAATGGAGATCAGTGGAGAAATAACTCCAGAAAGAATGATGGGATGGAGCCAAAGCAAAAACGACACCCAACTGTGGATGTGACTGGTGATAGATGCAAAGTCCCATGCTGTAAAGAGCAATATTGCATAGGAACCTGGAATGTTAGGTCCTTGAATCAAGGAAAACTGGAAATGGTCAAACAGGAGAGGACAAGAGTGAACGTCAACATTCTAGGAATCAGCGAACTAAGATGGACTGGAATGGGTGAATTTAACTCAGATGACCATTATATCTACTACTGTGGGCAAGAATCCCTTAGAAGAAATGGAGTAGCCATCATGGTTAACAAAAGAGTCCAAAATGCAGTACTTGGATGCAATCTCAAAAACGACAGAATGATCTCTGTTCGTTTCCAAGGCAAACCATTCAATATCACAGTAATCCAAGTCTATGCCCTGACCAGTAACGCCGAAGAAGCTGAAGTTGAATGGTTCTATGAAGACCTACAAGACCTTCTAGAACTAACACCCCAAAAAGATGTCCTTTTCATTATAGGGGACTGGAATGCAAAAGTAGGAAGTTAAGAAACACCGGGGGAACAGGCAAGTTTGGCCTTGGAGTACAGAATGCAGCAGGGCAAAGGCTAATAGAGTTTTGCCAAGAGAACGCACTGGTAATAGCAAACACCCTATTCCAACAACACAAGAGAAGACTCTACACGTGGACATCACCAGATGGTCAACACCAAAATCAGATTGATTATATTCTTTGCAGCCAAAGATGGAGAAGCTCTATACAGTCAGCAAAACCAAGACCAGGAGCAGAGTGTGGCTCAGTTCATGAACTGCTTATTGCCAAATTCAGACTTAAACTGAAGAAAGTAGGGAAAACCACTAGACCATTTAGGTATGACCTAGATCAAATCCCTTATGAGTATACAGTGGAAGTAACAAATAGGTTTAAGGGACTAGACCTGATAGACAGAGTGCCTGATGAACTATGGACAGAGGTTCGTGACATTGTACAGGAGACAGGGATCAAGAAAATACCCATGGAAACGAAATGCAAAAAAGCAAAATGGCTGTCTGAGGAGACCTTACAGATAGCTTGGAAGAGAAGGGAAGCAACAAGCAAAGGAGAAAAGGAAAGATATTCCCATCTCAATGCGGAGTTCCAAAGAATAGCAAGGAGAGATAAGAAAGCCTTCCTCAGCGATCAGTGCAAAGAAATAGAGGAAAACAACAGAGTGGGAAAGACTGGAGATCTCTTCAAGAAAATTAGAGATACCAAAGGAACATTTCATGCAAAGATAGGCTTGATAAAGGACAGAAATGGTATGGACCTAACAGAAGCAGAAGATATTAAGAAGAGGTGGCAAGAATACACAGAAGAACTGTACAAAAAAGATCTTCATGACCCAGATAATCACAATGGTGTGATCACTCACCTAGAGCCAGACATCCTGGAATGTGAAGTCAAGTGGGCCTTAGAAAGCATCACTGTGAACAAAGCTAGTGGAGGTGATGGAATTCCAGTTGAGCTATTTCAAATCCTCAAAGATGATGCTGTGAAAGTGCTGCACTCGATATGCCAGCAAATCCGGAAAACTCATCAGTGGCCACAGGACTGGAAAAGGTCAGTTTTCGTTCCAATCCCAAAGAAAGGCACTGCCAAAGAATGATCAAACTACCGCACAATTGCACTCATCTCACATGCTAGTAAAGTAATGCTCAAAATTCTCCAAGCCAGGCTTCAGCAATATGTGAACCATGAACTTCCAGATGTTCAAGTTGGCTTTAGAAAAGGCAGAGGAACCAGAGATCAAATTGCCAATATCCGCTGGATCATCGAAAAAGCAAGAGAGTTCCAGAAAAACATCTATTTCTGCTTTATTGACTATGCCAAAGCCTTTGACTGTGTGGATCACAACAAACTGTGGAAAATTCTGAAAGAGATGGGAATACCAGACCATCTGACCTGTCTCTTGAGAAACCTGTATGCAGGTCAGGAAGCAACAGTTAGAACTGGACATGGAACAACAGACTGGTTCCAAATAGGAAAAAGAGTACGTCAAGGCTGTATATTGTCACCCTGCTTATTTAACTTATATGCAGAGTACATCATGAGAAATGCTGGGCTGGAAGAAACACAAGCTGGAATCAAGATTTCCGGGAGAAATATCAATAACCTCAGATATGCGGATGACACCACCCTTATGGCAGAGAGTGAAGAAGAACTAAAGAGCCTCTTGATGAAGGTGAAGGAGGAGAGTGAAAAAGTTGGCTTAAAGCTCAACGTTCAAAAAACTAAGATCATGGCATCTGGTCCCATCACTCCATGGGAAATAGATGGGGAAACAGTGGAAACAGTGTCAGACTTTATTTTTGGGGGCTCCAGAATCACTGCTGATGGTGACTGCAGCCATGAAATTAGAAGACGCTTACTCCTTGGAAGGAAGGTTATGGCGAACCTAGATAGCATATTTAAAAGCAGAGACATTACTTTGCCAACTAAAGTCCGTCTAGTCAAGGCTATGGTTTTTCCAGTGATCATGTATGGATGTGAGAGTTGGATGGTGAAGAAAGCTGAGGGCCGCAGAATTGATGCTTTTGAACTGTGGTGTTGGAGAAGACTCTTGAGAGTTTCTTGGACTGCAAGGAGATCCAATCAATCCATCCTAAAAGAGATCAATCCTGGGTGTTCATTGGAAGGTCTGATGTTGAAGCTGAAACTCCAATACTTTGGCCACCTCATGCGAAGAGTTGACTCATTGGAAAAGACCCTAATGCTGGGTAGGATTGGGGTCGGGAGGAGAAGGGGACCACAGAGGATGAGATGGTTGGATGGCATCACCGACTCGATGGACATGGGTTTGGGTAGACTCCGGGAGTTGGCGATGGACAGAGAGCCCTGGCGTGCTGCAATTCATGGGGCCACAGAGAGTCGGACACGACTGAGCGACTGAACTGATATGAACTGATCAATGGATCTTTAGGTCATAATAAACAGAGAAGTAGCAAAGTAGGTCAGACAAAAAACGTAGAGAACACATAATGTATATATGTGTGCATGTATACCTGGACATAAATATTTCTAATTGTATGAACACTAATAAATATTTCTGTCTCTGTTTATCAGATTTAATTATGGTTAAATATGGAAAGTCCTTACCTTCCCCCTGTCTAGTGAAATATCGCTCATTTTTGCATCATAATCTTTCTAGCTCAACTCAGGTATATGATCACTATTTGAAATTTTGAGCTCAAAATTCTATAGCAATACATATATCTTATACTTTTTTACTATATTAATTACATAACTAATAACAGTTGATTTGGGGAACAGGTATTACGACTTAAAAATGTCTGTTTATCTTTTTTATTTGTACCTCTCTACATCCTGTAGTAATCTTTCCTCAGTTTTCAGCATCTTTAAGTAGTGAATTTTCACCTAGAAATTGTATCTATGACCTAAATCCCATTAGGGTGTTATACTGCTAAATTATAGCAGGCATATTGTTATAAGTTGTATTATTTTTCCAGCTTAACAAATTCTACTTTTTGGCAACAATGGTAGTTAAGTATCATTACTGTCAGAAAATATTTTATGACTTCTATACTAAATTCCTCCTTGGAAATTGTAAATACATGCACATATAATCCAAAATCTCATTATTATGAACATGATTCAACTTATTTAAGTACAGAATAAAATGGTCTTAAACTGAATTCCGCCTTCATCCTTTTAAAAAGAGATATTAACAAGTGTTAAAAGAACCCCAAAGAGAAACATAGTGACTAATCCAATAAAATTTATCACATCAAGAAATCCTTACAACCAAAAATTTAAAGCACATTTTTATTATTAAACTTCATCCTTAAAAATAGCAAATGGTGAAAGCTTAGACTGTAGTGACTGATTACCTCAGCTTGAATCCTGGTTCTGTCACTTACCTGCTCTCAGTGTTGGGCAAGTTACTTAACCTCTCTACACTTCATTTTCTGCATATTTTAAATAAAGACAATAATGTACCTTTCTCCTCAGATTATCCTGAGGATTAAATATGCTCATAATATAAAATAAGTTTAGAAAAATTCATAAACATGTAATCACTTAAGAAACATGCATAGTTTAAATTATGTACTGATTTTAATAATTTTATTATTTATTGATATCCAAAGTATCATTTTTTGTATCTTTACATATTTTAGGCACATTCCTAGCCCTCTAAATAGTTCATTATGTACAAATTACTAGGCTCAGCATATACTACATAATCCTTCTGCATTTATCCCTTGGCAGATACAGAAGCCTGGTTCCAGCCCCTTATGGATGCCCAAATCTATAAGTGCTCATGTCCCTTATATAAAGTGGTTTAGTACAGTTGACTCTCTGTAACCATGGTTTTCTGTTAAATTGGTAGAAGTGAAAGCCGTCAGAGACCTCTATTCACCGGAATAAAGGTCAGTCAAGCTGCTGCACATCCTATAATGCAATGTATAAGAGAGTCCCCTGCAACAAAGAATTATATGGCCCAAAGTGTCAGTAGAGTGAGGTTGAAAAGCTGTTTTAGGCTAAACCCTCCACTGAGAAAAAAGGAAATCTGCACATACATGTAAAAAATATATTTGAAAAATCAGAAAGCTACCCAGGCTGTAAAAATTTTCTGGATCACTATCTTACAAAAGGAAATAAAGTGAATAGTCTGGAATCAGGAACCCTTGTTCACTCTAAAGTGAGTGTTGGCAAACTGTAACCTCTAAGCCATACTTCACTTGCTGCCAGTTTTTTGCATGACCCAGGTGTGCCTTTAAGAAGCCCAGCCCTGTGAGCCATGGAGACCAAGTGGGAACATCTTCCTCAACCTCCCTTTCCCCCGTCTACTCTCAGCCCTGTCTTCCCAGCCAATGACTGTGGGTTGCTGCTGCTCGTGGCTCATGTTGGCCTCTACATAAAAGTTAAAATTTAAGAACTCTGCTTTTAGTAACTACCAGCAACCTGGAATCTCACTTTGGGAACTGGTTATCCAATGAGTTGACACCAGTCCACAAGCTTCTTAAGTGGAGTTGGCTGGGTTCCAAAAGGAAAGAGAAGGGTGTACAGAGATCTCAGTTTCAGTGAAGTAGAAAGTAAAACTGACCGTGGAGCCCCTTCTCCTTATTCTCCATGCCTGCCTGTCAACCTGACCTCTCCCCTCGTGCTGGTCACTGTTCATCTGGACAATGTCTCTTCCATATGACAACTGGGCACAAAATATGCTGACCATTGGGATGGCCCTCCCCATGAAAATGAATTAGGGCAGGGTAGGAGATAACTCTCTTGCTGTGTGATTACCTATATAATATATTCAATTTTGTGTTTGTCTGAAAAGTCTAAAATGTTTGTTATCCAGACATAGTCTGCTGATTCCTGCTTTAAGGCAATAAATGGCTGGTTCCATAATCTGTAGATGAGAGGCTGAGAAGTTGAGCAGAGCTTTCAGCAGCTTCAAGGATGTCAGAAGACAAAAATTTGATTTAGAGAGAGCTAAATAAAAAGTTGTCTTGGTAAATGTCAATTTTCTGAGGGTCATTCATTATGTAAGGCTATACCCTAAGATTAAGTGTAGTCAGAACTATACAAGTAGTCCCCCAAATTGAAGCCCTGCTGCAAATAATAAGTCTTGATTTGTAGTAGTTTTCACTGTTTCTACTTGCATGGCACAAAACAGTGTAGATCTCTGGAGGAAAAAAACATTTTCCAATGCCTCAAAAATATCTGTATAATCTTTATATACACTCTCCAGCAGTCTATCAAATATACTAGGTGTTCAGAAACTGAGGCTCAAAAGCCAAGAGGAAAAAGTGACAATAGAAACAGATCCACAGGAGATCCAGATAATTAAATCATCCAACGAAATATTAAAATAATTATAATTAAAATATGCAAGGAATTAAACACAAGTTGGGAAACTTCGGCAGGTAACTAAAAAGAATGTAATGAAAATATTAGAAATAAAATATGAATGATACCTAAAAGTATAGAAGTACTCAAAGGGAAGGTTAACTCTGAATTTCATATGTATAATTTCTAGGTCTGTTTCTATTATTTGATTTATCTTCTGGTTAAAACATCATTTTTCTTTTTTGTAGTTCTAGTAGTTTTATTTTATACTAGACATTATCAATCTTATGTTGTTGAGCATCTAGGTTTTGTTAGTTTCTCTTATTACTGAATTTTGGGTGCTATTTATGTTAGCAGTTAATTTACTTGCATATCAGTACAGTTCAGTTCAGTCGCTCAGTCGTGTACGACTCTTTGTGACCCCATGGACCACAGCACGCCAGGCCTCCCTGTCCATCACCAACTCCCGGAGTTTACTCAAACTCATGTCCACTGAGTCAGTGATGCCATCCAACCATCTCACCCTCTGTCGTCCCCTTCTCCTCCTGCCTTCAATCTTTCCCAGCATCAGGGTCTTTTCAGATGAGTCAGCTCTTCGCATCTGGTAGCCCAAGTATTGGAGTTTCAGCTGCAGCATCAGTCCTTCCACCGAACACTCAGGACTGATCTCCTTTAGGATGTACTGGTTGGATCTCCTTGCTGTCCAAGGGACTCTCAAGAGTCTTCTCCAACACCACAGTTCAAAAGCATCATTCTTCAGTGCTCAGCTTTCTTTATAGTCCAACTCTCACATCCATACATGACTACTGGAAAAACCATAGCCTTGACTAGACAGACCTTTGTTGGCATATCAGTTGTTCCTTTTGGAGGTTGTTTTTAAAGCTTTTTAAATTTGGAGGTGTACTGGGTTTACATATAAGGTGTGGTTCTTACAGGATCTCTCAGTTATCTTGATTATTCTGCAGAGTCTTTCTTAGTCCTTTGAAATCATGCTCTAGAAGTCATTTGGAGCCATTTGCATGCTCTAGTAGTTTCTCTTTCTCCAGTGTTTGTTCTTTGCTTGGCCACTTAGATTCTTTCACTCTACAAGTTCTTCTTGATAATAAGCCAAAATCTGAGGCAGGCTCTCTATGCAGATTTGTGGAGGTCTTACACTACACGTTTCACTTCTTTCTAGTAACCTTCCTTACTTATTTCATCCAACTCACTAGCCTTGAAGCCCAGTCTCTGTCTTAATACAGTGATACTGCTTTGTTCTACTTAGGCATTCTCTTCCCATGCCTCAACCAGAAAGTATCTCTAGCAGAAAACCCAAGTAATCATGGAGGTCAGGATTTCTTAAGAATCTTAGTACTGTGTTGGCTATCTGTTGTACAATCTCTGACGCAAGTTGTAACATATATTTTTGTCTACTACAATTATTTATAGGCTTCTCTGGTGGCTCAGTGATAAGGAACGTGCCTGCCAATGTAGGAGACGTTGGTTTGATCCCTGGGTTAGGAAAATCCCCTGGAGAAGAAAATGGTAACACACTCCACTATTCTTGCCTGGGAAATCCCATGGACAGAGGAGCCCAGTTGGCTACAGTCTGTGGGGTCGCAAAGAGTCAGACACAACTTAATGACTAAAACAACAACAGTTATTTATGGCAGGAAGACATAGTCAACACCAGATAAAACATGTTCAACATCAGATACCCCCTTATGGTCATAAGGGGAAGTAGTATATATTACTAGTGTTCTTATAAATATTTTATCTCCTATTTATTTTCCTTTGATTACATACTCATGATACTTATGCATCTTAAATACAAGTCATTTGTATGAATATAATGTAGTTAAATATGTGAGAGGCATTCAGTTTTGGCCCTCATAATTCAGAGGCTAGTTCATCTTTCTTTTGGTATTACAACTGATTGTGTATATATTTAACTGAAAGATTAGATGAAAATACTGAGTTTTAAATACATCTCTGCTTACTGGGAAATAATCTGCTATAAGAGCAGAAGGCCCCACTCTTTGCTTTGAGTCCCTTTCTTCCAGCTTTCTAAGTAGTTAATACCTAATTAAATCCTTCAAATTGAAGTGAAAGTGTTAGTTGCTTCAGTCGTGTCCTACTTATTGAGACCACATGGACTATAGCCCACTGTGCTCCTCTGACCATGGGATTCTCCAGGCAAGAATACTGAAGTGGGTAGCTATTCCTTTCGCCAGGGGATCTTCACAACCCAGGGATTGAACCCAGGTCACCTGCATTGCAGGTGGAGTCTTTACCATTTGAACCACCATAGAAGCCCTTATGTGTTAATAATTAGGCCAGCAGTTCAGATGAACAAAATCTGTTTCTGACATTATTTCCCTGGTCATTATGATAGTGTGCTCCCAACTTGTTATTATCTGTGGACTTTTTACCATGTTACAGCCTACATATAAGAATAATAAATGAACATAAGCTTTGAACTAGGTTGTATTTTCTTTGATTTCCATTCTCCAAAGAAAAACTGTTCTGATTATGTAAAAAATTATTTATAGCTGAAATAAAATTTTTTGTGTCCTTCGGTTTTTCATCAGTTTGAAAATAGATATTAGAATTTGAGTAAAAAGAATGAATATACAGATTAAACCCAAAGTTCAAACATAATCATACTTAATGGTAAGTAACTTGAAGCTTTCTCACCAAAATAAAATACAAGGCAAAGATATCCAATCTCACTGCTACTTTTCAACATCATACTGGAAGTTCTAATAAAATAACACAGTGAATTAAAAGGTATACAGATTACAAAGGAAGAAAGAAATAAAATTATTTGTTTGCAGATAACATGGTCATCTTTGAAAAAAATTCAAAAGAATCAACCAAGACATTCCAGTAATCAGTAGTGATTATAGCAAAGTGGTAGGATACAGGGTTAATACTCAAAAGTAATTTGCTCTCCAAGTCCATCATGTTGCTGCAAACAGCAAAATTCATTCTTTTTATGTCTTAGTAATATTCCATTGTGTGTGTGTGCATATATGCCACATCTCCTTTATCCATTCATCTGTTGATGAACACCGAACTTTGCGATACTTGCTAATTGTTTGCCCCAACTGCCATACCTTGGCAACTGTAAATAATGCTGGTATGAAGATCAAGGTGTGTGTATCTTTTTTAATTTTTTGAGTTATATCCAGGAGAAGAATTGGTAGGTCATATGCTAGTTCTATTTTTATGCTAAGTGAACTAAGTCAGAGATGGACAAATACTGTATGATATGACTAATATATGGAATTTAAAAAATTCAACAAACTTGTGAATGAAACAAAAAAGAGTATACTCCTAGATACAGAGCTTAAACTAGTAGTTACAAACAGGGAGTCAGAAGCAGGGAGGAGCAATATGGGGGAAGGGGGAAAAAGTTAGTAAGGGATTACATGATATCATATGTGTGAAGTTTTTGAAAATTTTATAGTAGAGTATTTAAAGAATCTTTCATTCAACAAAAAGTCAGTTGTTTTCCTGTATACTGGCAGTGAACAGGTGGAGTGTGAAATTAAAAACACACCTCCATTTATATTAGCACTCCCCCAAATGAAATACTTATTAATCTAACAAAGTAAGTATAAAATATATATGAGAAATATTAAAAAAACTCTGATTAAAACAAAATAAGAATAAAAATAATGGAAAAATATTCCATGTTTGTGGGTAGGAAGACTCAATATTGTTGAGACGTCAGTTCTTCCCAACTTGATCTATAGATTCAATGCAATCTGAATAAAAATTCCAGCAAGTCACTTTGAGATACTGACAAACTAATTATAAAGTTTGCATAGAAAGGCATAGAATCCAGAATAGCCAATAAATATAAAGGGAAGGAGCAAAGTTAGAGGACTGATCTCATCCTATTTCAAGGCCTACTATGAAAGCTAAAATCATCAAGACAATATTGTATTACTGAAAGAGCAGACTAATAGATCAGTGAAACAGAATAGAGAGACCAGAAATAAATCCACATAATACATAGTCAACTCATCTTTTACAGAGAAGAAAGGTAATATGATAGAGCACAGATGGTCTTTTCAACAAATGGTGCTATAACAACTAGAAATCCAAATGCAAAAAAAAAAAAAAGAGTCTGGACACAGACCTTACACACCCTTCACAAAAATTAATTCAAAATGTATATAACTAAAATTGCAAACTATAACACTCTTAGAAGATAAGAGAAAATCTATATGACCATGGGTATGGTGATGCCTTTTTAGATATATCTCCAAAGACATGATCCATGAAAGAAATAATTGATAAGTTGAAGTTCATTAAAATTAAAAACTTCTGCTCTGTGAAAAACATTTTCAAGAAAATGAGAAGAAACGATATAAACTAGGAAAAAATATTTGCAAAAGACACATCTGGTAAAGGACTGCTATCCAAAATGTACAAAGGATTATTGAAATTCAGCAAGAAGAAAACAACTTGATTTTTAAAAAAGTCAAAAACCTGAAGAGAAATTTCACCAAAGAAGATGTATAGATGGCAAATGGGTTTGATTTTTTGGTTGAGAAGATCCCCTGGAGGTGGGCATGGCAACCTACTCCAGTATTCTTGCCTGGAGAATCCCCATGGATGGAGGAGCCTGGCAGGCTACAGTCCATGAGGTTGCAAAGACTCGGACACGACTGAATGACTAAGTCGGGCACAACTGCTTGACACAGCAAGCATATAAAAAGATGTTCCATGTCATATGTCATCAGGAAATTGCAAATTGAAGCAATGAGATACCATTACATTGCATTTTTAGAATGGCCAAATGCAGTTCAAACCTGTATTATTCAGGGGTCAGCTGTATTTCATTAGTGAATCCCTATGAACTGGAGAACATTGGCTGATAATGGTGTGTCAATGCAGAGTCCACTTATGTATCTTTCAGTAGTAAATAACATAGTTCTATATGGTTTGTTGGTGATTGAATTCACAGATGCAAAAGAACCATGTGGATATGGAGGCCCACTGTGAGTTACATGCAGATTAACCATCATGTTGTTAATGAGTCATCTGCATTCTGCACAGTGGCTATGATGGGAATTAAATGGTGTGAAAGTTGATAGTTTTCATAAATGCCTCTTACAGTGTAACTCAGTAATTCTCAAATTATTGAGATTAACTCCAAAGACATCTGAGGATCCAGTGGTAGCAGCTTATGAAACATTGATGTAATTCCTTGTATTGATTACAACATGATATATTCTTGCAATTTTTGAGAAAATACATGGAAGAAATGAATTGCAACTAGTAGGAAACTATCTTTCTCTTCCCTTACAAAGTGCAATGTTCTGGAAAGAATCTTAGAAAATTCTATTATTTGTCCTATTAATTTTTTTTGTTTACAGAAAATTATTTTCTGGGTCTCTTTTCTTTTTTCTGTAATTAGACATTTGAACTGATGGTCACCAAGAGCACTTCCAGCTACATATGTTCATGTGTTCTTTGGTCTTAGTGGAAATATGTAAGGTGTTTCAAAAAGTCTTAACTGTCTTCCTCAAGTAGTAGTATTAGGAAATGATACTTTTTTAAAATTTTTTTTTGTTTTTCTGTAAAATGCTTATTTTGTTTTCATCAACCTTTGCATGCGATAAGCCTCTAGTCAGAATTGGTTTCACTCAAAGGCAGAACAGTTATTTATCTTTTTAATTTTGAGTGACTATACTCAAGTCTTCCCTGGTTGCTCAGACAGTAAAGAATATGCCTGAAATGCAAAAGACCCGGGTTTGATCCCTGGGTTGGGAAGATCCCCTGGAGAAGGGAATGGCAACCCACTCCAGTATTCTTGCCTGGAGAATTCTATAGAGAGAGGACAGAAACAAGCATTCTCATAAAAATCATTTACTCATTCTATCACTCTTCTATTGATTCATCATTTATCTATTTATCTGTTTACTGACTAATAACTAAACATAAGAAAATTCCATAGTGAACATGCTAATATTAAACATGTAGGATCTTAAAATTGATGAAGCAGAAGTTTTATTTGACTTTAAGAATGTTTTTAATTACTGTAAAGATAATTTGGAATTTGTGCTTTTTAGATCTCAGTCTTATGCTAGGCTACTTAGTATGTTTGTGATACTTTCCTGCCTCCTGAAGGCATTTAAATTTATGCAAACCCTAGCTTAAGGTATCATTATGTGTCAAATAGTAGTATATTGTTACAAATTCATTTTATTAGTCTTTATCAAGAAGTGAAGCTGGGCCTCTAAACAAAGGTTTGAAGAGGAACACATGATGAGGAACACATCAGGTATCCTGGGGAGCTGGTGTTGAAGTTGGGGAGGGTCAAAGATAAAATAAACTCTGGATATTTTAGTGATACTTGATTTTTTTGTTTTGATAAGCCATTGATAGCTTAGGTTAAAGATACAATAGAAAAGTATTGTCATTTATTTAGGAGGTGGAATTAAAATTTAACACAACTTATTGATATTTAAAACCAAAGTAGTCATTTACTGTGAGAACAGAACCATGGATCCTGCAAAATTATTTTCATGTATACTTCAAATTATTTGTGTATTGTTAACAGTAACTGTAATGACTGCATTTTCCAAATGTATTTCTATTCTCTGTCCCTCTTATTTAATTCCTGTTACTAACAGTACTTTTATTTCTGTGAGAAGATGGAAAGAATTATATGAAAATGAACAAATTGTGTGAGGTTGGCTCTAAAAGTCAAGGTAGACTTGGTAGGCAGGCATGATAATGAGTGTGCCTTTATTTTCTTATGAAGAATTAGATAAAATATCAAAGTAAAACTTGTGTGATATCCTAAAACAGGCCCTAAGAAGTGTGTATCTTGAAGACATTCTAAAATCAGCACTCAGTTGCATTAACGACTTTCAGAAACAAGGAGTAGAAAACACTGAACATTTTTCCAAGATGAGCCGTTGAAAGGTAGCTTAGTGGCCAGTAGCCAAATAGTTTTAGCAAGGTTGCCTTACCCATTTGAGCCTTACAGATAGCTTGGGCTTACAAGCTTTTCAAAGCCTTTGAAAATATTGGAGACCTAAAAGTTATTGGTTCCAAAGTACAGAAAGAAAATTGTGCATCTAAAAGATTAATATTAAAGATGCACAAGATAGGGCAGTTTCATCTAGTGATTCGCAATACAAACTGAGCCAGTACAATACAAACCATCTACTTTTAGATGGCTATACAGAAATACTGTTTAGTAAGGATGTGTATACATTTTGACATCTGATATTATGTGAGGGGTGACAGGGCATCACAAATAATTGCCTGTAGCCTAAGAAGTTAAAATGTCTCTCATTCCTTTTCTCTCTTTGTTCTCTCTCTCTTTCCCCTTCCTCTGTTTACTACTCTGTATACAAACATCCTCCTTTCTTATGCTCTTCTCATTTTTCCACTCCTCTCATATAGGCAACTAGTTGAGCTCAAAATAGTTCTACCTTTTGTAAGATGGGTAGCGAGGGCTTTTTGTTCATGAAGAATAAAATCATTACAAATTCCTTTGAACTTAAAAAAAAATACCATGACCAATTTTTCAGTGTTCTCCATCCATTAAAGACTGACTTTATCTAAGTTCTTTTCTGTCAACCATTCTTTTATTGGATCAGGTATTTGATTAGAGAACACATGAGTAAGTGCTACTGTTGCTTTTTTAATGATATCTACTTATCATTTGGATTTGGAAATATTTTCAGGGTAGTTAAGACTTTAAAAGCAGAAGCACATGTTATTTCATTTGCTACCATTGAGAGCTTTGGGGGAATGGCAAAGAAAATGTATTGTTATGTTTTGCTGGGAGGTTCATTCAGAGATTTAGTTTATATTATTGTTTCTAAACATATAAATGAGAAGTCAAATGTTTATTTTTAATGATGAATAATTTGATAAGGGCGATCAGTAAAGAAAAAAAAAAAAGACTTTATCAGGGGAGCTTTTGTTTTAAGATTCCTGGGGAAACAGTCTAGGGCTTCCCTGATAGTTGAGTTGGTAAAGAATCTGCCTAGACTGAACCACAAAAATGAGTTCATACTGCTCTAAAAATGACAATTTCTTCTGTCTCCTAAGTAATTTCAGTATTATGAGGAACACTTCTAAACCTGCCCTTATTTATTGTTAGTTAAATGTAGATAAACATAATACTGTACAATTTTGGTTATAATCTCTGTTTCTCTCAAAATATAAAATTTCTGGTTACACTAGTTCTTTCTGAATTGTTTTTGATAACTCTCATTCAAGATCATTCACAAACTTTATTTTCTAATGATAGATAGGGTGTCTTCATTTGACATGCTACCAATTATTAGGTTACATCTAATAATTTATATGCTTTAATTAGATCACATGCTTAGTGAACATACTATAGAATAATCTTCGGCTTAATTTTTGATGTTGCAATCACTTCATTAAAAGAAAAATTCATTGGGTTTGCACATGGCTTGCTTACATTGACTAAGCAGGTGATATTGTGGTTTAAAACTCTTTAATAAATCATAGCCATATGATTCAGCTGAGCACAGTTATCTAATTTTGGAGATAAATGGACTTCTTCGGGAAATTCTTAATTGCCCAAGAATTTAAAAAGAGTGGTTATCATTATATGAAAAAGTGAAGGTGTTAGTCGCTCAGTTGTGTCCGACTCTTTGTGACCCTGTGGACTGTCATCCACCAGGCTCCTTGGTCCCTGGGATTATCCAGGCAAGAATACTGGAGTGGGTTGCCATTCCCTTCTCTAGGGGATCTTCCTGACATAGGGAATGAACCCGGGTCTCCTGCATTGCAGGCAGATTCTTTACTGTCTGAGCCACCAGGGAATCACACATGTATAATTATGTATCAAGTCAAGAAAAATAGACCTAAATTGAGATTTATTTATTTAAATATTTAGAGATAGACTGCTATACTGTTATAATAAAAATTGCTTTGATTGGTTACATGTATGACAATGGATATGAGGTGTCAAGGGCAAAATAGCAATGAGACATCAAGTATAATTTGAATAATACATAGCCCAGATGCAGCAGGGTGCAGAGATTAGACTTGGACTTGGTGTTCTCATTCATTGATATAGTCCATCACTTACCCAGTAATATCTCTGAGCCTCAGATTTACAAATCCATGAGTGGAAGTGATAATATTTATTTCACAAGATTGTTGAAAGGATCAAAAATTGGATATATATGTATAATAAAGTGAAAGTGAAGTCACTCAGTCATGTCTGACTCTTTGTGACCCTGTTTGTAGCCAAACAGGTTCCTCTGTCCATGGGATTTTCCAGGCAAGAATACTGGAATGGATTTCCATTTCCTACTCCAGGGGATCACACTGACCCAGGGATCAAACTCAGGTCTCCCGCATTGCAGGCAGACTCTTTACCATCTGAGCAACCAGGGAATCACATATGTATAACAAATGTTATAATTTATATGAAATGCTATTTGATATGAGAAGCAGTGTTGTCAAATGGGAGCCACATGACATAACGTATGCCAGGTATTTAGCAATAGTTTGTGCTTAATGAAGCATTTACATACTTAATAAATATTTGAAATAACATTATAGGATAATCAGCTCAGTTCAGTCACTCAGTTGTGTCCAACTCTTTGTGACCCCGTGAATTGCAACACACCAGGCCTCCCTGTCCATCACCAAATCCCAGAGTTTACTCAAACTCATGTCCATTGAGTCGGTGATGACATCCAACCATCTCATCCTCTGTCGTCTGCTTCTCCTCCTGCCTTCAATCTTTCCCAGCATCAGGGACTTTTCAGATGAGTCAGCTCTTCGCATCAGGTGGCCAAAGTATTGAAGTTTCAGCTTCAACATCTCTCCTTCCAGTAAATATTCAGGACTGATCTCCTTTAGGATGGACTGGTTGAATCTCCTTGCAGTCCAAGGGACTCTCAAGAGTCTTCTCAAACACCACAATTCAAAAGCATCAATTCTTCGGTGCTCAACTTTCTTTATAGTCCAACTCTCACATGCATATGTGACTACTGGAAAAACTATAGCTTTGACTAGATGGCCCTTTGTTGGCAAAGTAATGTCTCTGCATTTTAATATGCTGTCTAGGTTGGTCATAACTTTTCTTCCAAGGAGCAAATGTCTTTTAGTTTCATGGCTGCAGTCACCATCTGCAGTGATTTTGGAGCCCCCCCAAAATAAGGTCTGCCACTGTTTCCACTGTTTGTCCATCTATTTGCCATGAAGTGATAGGACCAGTTGCCATGATCTTAGTTTCCTGAATGTTGAGCTTTAAGCCGACTTTTTCACTCTCCTCTTTCACTTTCATCAAGAGGCTCTTTACTTCTTCTTCATTTTCTGCCATAAGGGTGGTGTCATCTGCACATCTGAGGTTATTGATATTTCTCCCGGCAATCTTGACTCCAGCTTGTGCTTCTTCCAGCCCAGCGTTTCGCATGATGTACTCTGCATATAAGTCAAATAAGTAGGGTGACAATATCCAGCCTTGACACACTCCTTTTCCTATTTGGAACCAGTCTGTTGTTCCATGTCCAGTTCTAACTGTTGCTTCCTGACCTGCATACAGATTTCTCAAGAGGAAGGTCAGGTGGTCTGGTATTCTCATCTCTTTCAGAGTCTTCCACAGTTTATTGCGGTCCACAGAGTCATAAGCTTTGGCATAGTCAATAAAGCAGAAATAGATGTTTTTCTGGAACTCTCTTGCTTTTTCGATGGTCCATCGGATGTTGGCAATTTGATCTCTGGTTCCTCTGCCTTTTCTAAAACCAGCTTGAACATCTGGAAGTTTACAGTTCACGTATTTCTGAAGCCTGGCTTGGAGAATTTTGAGCATTACTTTACTGGCGTGTGAGATGAGTGCAATTGTGTGGTAGTTTGAGCATTCATTGGCATTGCCTTTCTTTGGGATTGGAATGAAAACTGACCATTTCCAGTCCTGAGGCCACTGCTGAGTTTTCCAAATTTGCTGACATATTGAGTGCAGCACTTTCACAGCATTATCTTTCAGGATTTGAAATAACTCAACTGGAATTCCATCATCTCCACTAGCTTTGTTCATAGTGATGCTTTCTTAGGCTCACTTGACTTCACATTCTAGGATGTCTGGCTCTAGGTGAGTGATCACACCATCGTGATTATCTGGGTCATGAAGATCTTTTTTGTACAGTTCTTCTGTGTATTCTTGCCATCTCTTCTTAATATCTTCTGCTTCTGCTATCAAAAAGTCTACAAACAATAAATGCTGGAGAGTGTGTGGAGAAAATGGAACCCTCGTACATTGTTGATGGGAATGCAAACTAGTACAGTTACTATGGAGAGCAGTGTGGAGTTTCCTTAAAAAACTTGAAATCCCACTGCTGGGCATACACACCAAGGAAATCAGAATTGAAAGAAGCACGTGTACCCCAATGTTCATCACAGCACTGTTTACAATAGCTAGGACATGGAAGCAACCTAGATGTCCATCAGCAGACAAATGGTTAAGAAAGCAGTGGTACATATACACAATGGAATATTACTCGGCTATTAAAAAGAATGCATTTGAATCAGTTCTAATGAGGTAGCTGAACCTGGAGTCTGTTATTTAGTGTGAAGTAAGTCAGAAAGAAAAACACCAATACAGTATATTAACACATACTTATGGAATTTAGAAAGATGGTAACGATGACCCTATATGTGAGATAGCAAAAGAGACACAGATATAAAGAACAGACTTTTGGACTCTGTGGAAGAAAGCGAGGGTGGGATGATTTGAGAGAATAGCATTGAAACACGTATGTTACCATATGTGAAATAGATGACCAGTCCAAGTTTGGCGCATGAGACAGGGCACTCAAAGCCAGTGCACTGGGACAACCCGGAGGGATGGGATGGGGAGGGAAGAGGAGGGAGTTCAGGATGGGGGACACATGTACTGATGGGGGACACATGGCTGATTCATGTCAATGTATGTCAAAAACCACCAGAATATTGTAAAGTAATTAGCCTCCAATTAAAATAAAGTAATACTTTTTTTTTAAAAAGAGTATACATACATCAGTCCCAGTCTCCCAATTTGTCCCACCCCCACTTGGTGTCCATACATTCTCAGCATCTTTGTGTCTAATACTGCTTTGCACAAAGGTATTTTTTTTTTTCAGTTTCTGAAACCTCCAGTCGATCGTTATGCTGGAATGTATAACATGTAAATTCCTGTAGTGAGCCTTTGTACAGTTCATTTACTTGGAAAAATGAGAAATATTATTAGGCATTTTAGGGGGTATTATTCAATGAATACAGAATTAGAGATCATATGACTTGCTTCTGAATTCCTCTCTACAACTAAGTATAATTTCAGATTAAAAAATTTCACCTTTGATGTTTCTGTATACACACCTACAAAAAGAAAAAGCTAAATAAATTCCAAGAACAATTCTAATTCTAAAAATGTTTGATTCAATAGAAATAAATATTTATACCCCACTGAATCCCTCATTGTGCTAATTGTTGAAGATAGGTAGATACTGATTACTGTCAGTAAATTCAGTTTACTGGAGGAATCAGTAAGCGAATCATTTTAATACAATATGTTTTCTGCAACTATAGACATCAGTGCAGGGTGCTTTAGGAATACAAAGGAAAGAATGATTATTCTGGAGTGCAGAGGACTCTTATTAGGTATTTTCCCATTATCCACTGCCTCTTTTCCCCTTTCAGAATGTCTCATTACAAATCTTCCTTGATTTGTGATGGGGTTACATAATGATATACCCACTGTAAAAAGAAAAATATCTTGAATTGAAAATGCATTTAATAAACTAAGCTACCAAACATAACTTCACCTAGCCCAATGTTAAATGTGCCAAGAAAATTTACATTAGCCTGCTGTTGGGAAAAAGCATCTAATACAAAGTCTGTTTATAATAAAGTGGTGAATG
Organism: Giraffa tippelskirchi; assembly: GCF_054371585.1. Classification (NCBI taxonomy): domain Eukaryota; kingdom Metazoa; phylum Chordata; class Mammalia; order Artiodactyla; family Giraffidae; genus Giraffa; species Giraffa tippelskirchi. The sequence continues at coordinate 109,131,320 of NC_137280.1, read as the reverse complement.
TCTCATTTAACTTATTGAATGCTCTACTGAAATGAAAATTGAGATGTTTGTGAGTGTATCAGTTGTTTGCCCTTATGAACACTTGGCTGATTGGGATCTGAAGCTCTCTCCTGCTGCCCAGTAGTATTATGAGAAAGTATTATAGCACATATTAATAGCCTGGGAGAAGATAAAAATTCAGAATTCAAAGTATGGTTTCTTCTGAATGTAAATTGCTTCTGCACCATCATAAAGTTGAAAAATTATAAGTTGAATCTTTGTTAAGTTGGGAATCATCTCTATACCCAGATAGCCTTGTCATTCTAGAGAGGTTGATTCCATGACACTTCCAAAATACAGCCAGAGTTTGTCCAATCAAAAATCTCAGAACTTGTGTTGAGAATTTTGAAATACACACGTAATGAATAAAGGATAGGAATCATGTTATTTATATTCTAATTTTCTCTCTGAACAATACTACACCAATAATGCAGACATATCCTATAGACATCTCCATGGTTAACTTCTTTTCAATATTTATCATAAAGCATTTGATCCTGATCCTCATTTTTCTTACCTGGATAGCATATTGTTCAACCAGACTAGGGTATGTACACAGTTCTTTCACTGGCTCTGACCGAGTCCTTAGCCCACTAATGTCACCTTCCTGGGATGGGCCGCTTCTGCTTGGCTGTATGAAGTGAAAATGAAAATAAGATGGTGCTTAATTAAAGACTGGAATACCATCAATAACAGTTGGACATGTGTGGCTGACAATCAATAGATGTCAATTATGTAGACTAAAATGAGTTACCAAATCTAACACCTGAAGACTATGTCTGTTACCTGAGATTGTGCCTAGTGCATATATTGAACTTAATTTTAGAGTCTTTTTTAAAAACAAATAACCTGTAAAGAATGAAGTGTATTTTATTCATGGATTTGAAGAAAGAATTAGGAAATTAAATAAAAATGTAATGTTCTCAGAGAAAAGAAAATATTAAGAGTGTTAAGTTTGGGGAATTTCCTGATGGGCCAGTGGTTAGAACTCAGTGATTTCACTGCTGGGGCCCGGCTTTAATCCCTGATTGAGGAACTAAGATCCCACAAGCTGTGCGTCTTGGCCAAAAAAAAAAGAAAAGTAAATTTGTGTAACTCAGAGAGTTAATTATTTTATCCCGTACTCTCTCAAGGAATATTTATTTTATGTAACTGATCTCACGAGGAATAAAGTATCACTTTCCAGTAGTTCAAGGAAATTCTTACTAAAGCTTCCTTATTTCTGTTTACGTGGTAACTTCTCTACCACATTTTGGTCTATCAGTATAACCTGATGTTATATGTGCTTTTTTCTAAAAAAAAATTATCTTAGATAAACTGATTTTCATTTTTTTAAAAAATTTCATTTAGGGTGTATCTTTCTAATGTACAATTCCATCATTAATTGTTTTATCTGTTTATTATTTTTCATTTAGAATTTCCCAGTGATTTTAAATTTCTGTAAAATTCATAGATGCTTGTTTACCTTTTAAATGAGAGAGATCACATATTTGGATATTATTTAAAGGAGTATTTATTTGGATATTTAAATCACGTATTTGGGTATTATTTAAAGGAGATTAACATGGGCTTCCAGGTCTCCATGGGAACACAGTATGTTCCCCATGATTCATTTCCTGAAATGGAGAAAAAAAAAATAGTTTCCATGGAGATATAAAGGTGAGCTAAACAGAAGTGGCCCTGAGGGCATTGACATCCATAAGCACAGATAATTCTTCATTCTTCTTGCAAAATCCCAAATATATTGAAATGCTTCTGAATGCAACTTGAAATGACAATAAGTGACTTCATTAAATATAATTTTGTATCTTCTGAGGAATTAAAAACATATTAGGGTTTGTCATCTAATAATGAAAAGGTGAATATAAAAATAGTCTAGGGAAAATTCTTTGAAAATAAAATAATGAAGTTCAAGGTTTACAATGGGGAAAAAGATGCAATAAGACACCCGTGAAATGACAATATGTCATTGCTTTTTGGAATTAAAAAAATCTCTTAATTAGTGGATTTTATCATAGTTTTTTTTTTTTTTTTTTTCAATTAGAAGACCACTAAACCAGTGCATAACCCACTCCAGTACTCTTGCCTGGAGAATCCCATGGACAGAGGAGCCTGGTAGGCTGCGGTCCACGGGGTCGCTAAGAGTTGGACATGACTGAGCGACTTCACTTTCAGTTTTCACTTTCATGCATTGGAGAAGGAAATGCCGACCCACTCCAGTGTTCTTGCCTGGAGAATCCCAGGGACGGGGGAGCCTGGTGGGCTGCCGTCTATGGGGTCGCACAGAGTCGGATGCGACTGAAGCAACTTAGTAGCAGCAGCAGCACATATTCCAGTACATATTCATTGTTCTCATGTAAGAATCTCTACACAAAACCTTTTTCCTTCACATTTGCCGTTCTGTAGATCCAGGAAATCAATATTCAATTTGCTAGTAGTTTTTTTTCCCCTACTGAAGTAGAAGCATTAATTCCTTTCTTACTAGATTTATTCTTGGTTTAGGTTAGGAGATATGGTATCTCTGTGCTTAAGTACAAGTGATAACTGTATCGTGTGTTTAGCACAGCTTAACAAAAGAGAACGGCACACAGGATAGAAAAGACTAGGATCCTATTTTACCTCATTAATGAGTTTATGCAAGAAAAAATATACTCAGTACAGTTATATGCCTGGTACTGTGCACAAGTTTAAGACTATAGAAATAAAAAATATTTTATCTTTCCTTGGGAATTTCAAGGGAGCAGTTACAAAGCAACATTGTAAATGCCACAGAGGAGATATGAATAGGTAATGGTGAGAGCTCTTGGGAGGGGGGTCCTGTCTTGGCCAAGACAAGGGTGAGGTGATGTGACACTTGTGTTCGAGCTTGAATAAGTGTCGGAAGTAACCAATAGGTATGGGAAAGGGGACAGTGTACAAAGCACCAAGAGCTCATCTATGAGCTGATCTGAGCTAATCTGTGAGGTCATCTGAAACATTAGGAAAATTGCAACATAAGTGCTTCACCATGACTGGAAGGATGAGAATAGGTATGGAAAATGCTGGAAGAATAGGTAGAATGTAGAGCAAGAAAGTTTTTGAAGGGTTCTGTAAGCTATGCTCGGATTTAAAGCAAACTGATATGATGGGAGGTGGGTTCTATAAACGAGCACACTGTGGGCTGTATTAGGGAGATAATGGAAGCCAACGAGACCATAAGCAGAGAAACCAATTAGGAACCCACTTACATATATATAATATATATATATTTATTTATTTATTTTTATTTTTTTTTAAAGAAAAAGAAATACCAAGTGAGTGATTCACATGAGTATATTCAGGATCCATGTTGAAAAATACAAATATTTTATACTTTGAAAGAAACTTCTGATGTTTATGGATACAGGCCTCACTCAGTTGATTTTGTATCAAATAGATTGATCTAAGGCAGAGATTGCAAAGTGGCTCATGAGTCTTATTTGGTTCAACCATGTGCCTGCTCACTCTGCATTTAAAGTAACTAAGTTTAAATGACTTTAGATTCAACATATAATTTAAACCCACTTTGCCACAGTCCCCATCACTCTCTAATGTTATTTGTTTCAAATATTGAGGTTACCATCATGACATTTTGAATCACATGAATTTCTAAGCCCTCATTTAAAGTGTCTCTGATTATTAATTTTTGAACATTGCATCATAAGTTTGTGTGCATTCTCTTGATTTATGTATCTATTACATATATATTCTTCTGACTTTTATAGTCTCTTTTAATCATTTTGACTTATCTTAAACTTTTCAATGAACTTAACTTTGAACCCTATTATGAAATTATTTTAAGTATTTTCTCTCTAAATGGGTGTTTTACTAGACTTAATATGTTTGAAATTATTTGACAAATTTTGCTACATTTTAAGACTAGATCTTTATTACTATTATTATTGTAAGTATAGAAACAATTTCTGCATAATCCGGTATATCCTGTTGGGATATATTTATTAATAAATAATAAAGTATTTTCTTTGGTAATTTATTTTGACATGAAATAATACCATTTGCTAGTTCTAAGATTATTTCTATATATTTTTCTGTTACTGGACTTCAGTGTAGATACAGTAGTCATATCTGTATATCATATATTTTATTATCCTTTTTTTCATTTATTTAGCCAATGCATGAGCTTGAATTAGTTCATTTTCTTAAACTAGCTAAAGTGTTTTAGTCTTTTGCCAGTATTTCAAGAATTTTTTGATAATTTAAAAGCTGCATACTTATGAATGTAAATGCTTATTGCAGTTATATAGAATAAGACATTGAGATTATCAATAAAACTATTATTTTTTTTTGAAACGTAATTATCTAGGACTAATCTGAATGTATGTTTCTTAACTGAGTGATATAGCAGGAGACTGAGGATAACAATTGCCATTGTACAATAAAAATAACAAATATTGAGTGTTTGCAATGTACCAAGCACTGTGCTAAGCATTTAAATCGGATGAACTGATTTAATGTTCATAATAATATTAAAATGACTTTTACAAATAAGAAAATCAAGGCACAAAGTGGTTAATTGACCTGGCTAGTAAAATATAGCAGCTAAGTGGTAAAGTTTGGGATTTGAACCCAAATCATTAGAATTAGAGTGAATTCATATGATAAGACAAGGGAATTAGTCTTCTGTATACTATATAATAGGAGCTCCAGCTATCAACAATTGTGGATTTATTTGATACCACGTGGCATTGGAGAACATTATTATAGACATTTTCTAATACGTGCAAAAGAGCAAATGCCTGTGTACCCATCACACAGCTTCAAATATAATCCTCATATTCTCAATCTTGTTTCAACTATACTACATCCATGTCCCTTCAAAAAAGTGGATTATTTTAAAGAAATTCAAAATGCTGTAGTATTTTATAGTTAAAAGAGCAGGACTCGGAGGGGAGAGGCTAACCATAGTATCATTATAAAAATTAAAAAAGAAAAAAGGTTGTTAATGTCATTAAATATTCAGTCAGTTACATCATATGCTTTGACTTGCATGGACACTTTCCTAAGCCTTGAAAACCAGCATGAAATTATTTTTATATTTCTGAAATTTATGGAAAATCTGTTAGAAACATATTTTTGTGAGATTTTAATTTCTAGTGCCTGGCCCAGTGCCCAATTAATGAAATATATTCTGACATTAATTTCTTTCCTTTAAAACATGGTGGAGAAGGAAATGGCAACCCACTCCATTATTGTTGCCTGGAAAATTGCCTCCTTGAGTTTGCAAGAGTCAGTCATGACTTAGTGACTAAACTACCGCTACCGCCAAAACATGGAACAAAGATATCCACTATTGGTTTTCATTCTGTTTTAATTTCTGCTTAGTTTATAACATCATGTTTTAGATTTTTAATACTGTAAGCCACCTTCCATATATTATTAAAAGTATAAATAATGTCATTAAATTAACTGTTCATTCTGTTACTTACCTTAAAGACTTTTTCATACCACTGTGAACACCATCAGTTTTATTGAAACGCTATGTTTGCCATCACTTACTCCTCTGACAACTTCCTTCCATTATCTTTATTCTTTCTAACTTGATTGGAATAGGTTAAAGGAAACTTACTTCTTTAGCCTAAGTGGCACATTATACTTCAAGTTTTGGAAAGGAGCCTTCTTACTTCCAAGTGAAATGACAGGCATTCTGAACTGGAAGTCATCCACTGTCTCTTTCAGTATCACAGAGATAAGATGCTACAAATATTACCTCAGCGCAAAGTGACACCTATGAAAGAAAATCTGGGGGGCCTCTGTATTAATTCCTAGAATTTCTAAACTTATGTATGTGTTGTTTTGAGCTCCAGTTTTCCACTAGAATGAGCCAATGTGAAGTACATTAGCTGGGATAACCTAATAAAAGCAGTTTACAAGAATGAATAGAAGGAAATAGGGAAAGAAGGTCCACAGTAATCAATTTCCTAGCACACATCAGACAACTTAATTTTGTGTAACTGGCTGTCATGTGTGTCTTCAATCTTCTAGACAGCCCTGAAAGGAAGACATTATCTCTGTTTTAAGGCTGTGGAAACTGAGATTTAGATCATATTACTTGCTCAAAGTGATAACTAACAGATGATGATATTTCAACTCTAAAATTTTTGCTTTTACCATCATACTGTTATTAATCCCAGAGACATTATCTTACTGTTTTATAGAAACAAAATAAGATACAGAGAGGTACTTTAAGGTATTATAAAGTATTTTACATCATTAGGAGAAATAATTATTTTTTAATCAACTGGATTGGTTTAGTTGGCTCTCCATTTGGAAAAAGATAAAATTTGTCTCTGTTTCACATTGTCTAAAAAGTAAATAGAATAATCCTTAAAAGCAGACACAGAATGGAAAGTATAAATATCATAGTAGGGAAAACTTGATGTAAGCCCCAGAAACCATAAAGGATAAGATCCAGAGATTTGGTCATATAAGCTTTAAAAAAATTAAGATTAAAGACACTATTAACAAAGTTAGAGGGGAAAACTGGAAGAAACATTTATAGGCCATTTGAACAGAAAAAGTTTCATACTTTTACTATATAAAAAATGTATTAAAAAAACAGCTTAGACAAGAAATGATGCTAGATAAAGAGCAACAATTCATGTGAAATACAATGACCAAAAAAATCTAATAACATAAACAGTTTAAAATACAAATAAAACAGGCCTTTTCCCCATCTATCAAAGTGTAAAATATGATTAAACATTTATTAGCATCACCTTTGGGGATTAATGCATTTATGCATCTACTCACATATAAAATAACGGTATATATTTTATATGGTGACTTGTAAAGACAGTTCATGATATATGCTTTGTACCTAAGCAAACTGAACAATTCCATTGTTTTGGTAGAAAAATCTAACAAAATTTTCTATATTTATCAATTCATCTTCCTATTTATATTTATAGCTATGAGATTAAATAAAAATATGCTTATATAATAAATATATATATAGAATTGTATAGATACAAAAATAAAATAAGCTAATGATACCTCTAAGTCTCATACTGAAAAAAGAAAGATTTTTTTCTTATTTTTATAATATATCTAAAACATTAAGAAAAAAATAGGATAAGTGACTTTTTCAGTTCAGTTCAGTCGCCCAGTCATGTCCGACTCTTTGCGACCCCATGAACTGCAGCACGCCAGGCCTCCCTGTCCATCACCAACTCCCAGAGTTTACCCAAATCCATGTCCATCAAGTCAGTGACGCCATCCAACCATCTCATCCTCTGTCATCCCCTTCTCCTCCTGCCCCCAATCCTACCCAGCATTAGGGTCTTTTCCAATGAGTCAACTCTTCGCATGAGGTGGCCAAAGTATTGGAGTTTCAGCTTCAACATCAGTCCTTCCAAAGAACACCCAGGATTGATCTCCTTTAGGATGGATTGATTGGATCTCCTTGCAGTCCAAGGGACTCTCAAGAGTCTTCTCCAACGCCACAGTTCAAAAGCATCAATTCTGCAGTGCTCAGCTTTCTTCACCGTCCAACTCTCACATCCATTCATGACCACTGGAAAAACCATAGCCTTGACTAGACGGACTTTTGTTGGCAAAGTAGTATCTCTGCTTTTAAATATGCTTTCTAAGTTGGTCATAACCTTCCTTCCAAGGAGTAAGCGTCTTTTAATTTCATGGCTGCAATCACCATCAGCAGTGATTTTGGAGCCCAAAAAAATAAAGTCTGACACTGTTTCCACTATTTCCCCATCTATTTCCCATGAAGTGATGGGCCCAGATGCCATGATCTTAGTTTTCTGAACGTTGAGCTTCAAGCCAACTTTTTCACTCTCCTCCTTCACCTTCATCAAGAGGCTCTTTAGTTCTTCTTCACTTTCTGCCATAAGGGTGGTGTCATCTGCATATCTGAGGTTATTGATATTTCTCCCAGGAATCTTGATTCCAGCTTGTGTTTCTTCCAGCCCAGCGTTTTGCATGATGTACTCTGCATATAAGTTAAATAAGCAGGGTGAGTCACCTTTTAAATGCAATAAACATCTTACTTTTATCAGAAGCAATTAATAATATAATCATTTCAAATGTCTTTTGTAAATTGAAGTTACAAACTTATTACAAACTAGGAATTGTAGTGTATTACTTAAGACAATGCTTAGGGCTTTAAAAGTTCCTTAAAAGATTTTCATTATAATTATTACTCGTGGTGTTGGGGAAAAAAGAGAAATGCCCAAATTAGAACATTAGTACAATGTCCCAGGTGTAACATACACATTTTAAAAGATAAGAATATAGGTTGTTAAAACAAAAGAAAGTGCCTCCAAAATATTAAAAATAAAAACATAGACTTCAACATAACATGTATCTATGAATTCAGCTCTGATCCTTTTATGTATGGATGGATTTACATTGGTCACTGATATAAACTGGAATAATTGCACTTGTCAGGAAAAAAAGGTCTGGACACATTATCACAAACTTAGAACAGTGGTTCCTAGTGTAAAGGAAAAAGGAACTGTCATGGGGAAGTGGTGAAGGGATTTATTTACATTGACTAGAAATGTACTTTATGAGGAGAATGCATTCATATATTAACTTGTATAATTGAACAGTAGAATAAAACAGTAATTTTGAGAGGTTTTTGAGGTTTATCACTAGTTCTTTTCAGTTGAGGGAAGTTCCTGAGTGAACTTAGCGGCTGTCAGCAGTGTTCACAGAGGCAGGGGATTGCCCTTTAGGTCCTGTGCAGGGGAATCTGCATGGCAGAACATAATGTCCATTACAATTCAGTCACTTCATGTAAGTTCTTTGAGCAGCTACTTCAGGATTCTGGGGGAAATGTCTAAGAGGGAGGGTGGTGCTACGTCTGTAATCCCCACAACTGAAACACATGTCCAGCCTGCAATGAAAACATGCCATCTCCCTTTACACCCATTCTAGGTTACCTTCACTTTCAGAATCTTGATGTTCTAAGTGGCTTACTTGGGAGTGTGATGTAGACCTTCTACGCTAAGGGCTCTGAGTCTTTGTCATGTCCTTCTTAGGCTCCTAAACTTTTCTATTCAACTTCAAGTTTGAGCAAAGTAGTACCAAAAGATGCTCAACTGGTTCACATTGGTGTCAAAAACATTACTGCCCTTCTTGAGTAATGGAAGCTTTATCTTCTCCTGATGATCAAAGTCATGATCCCTGCTGACCTGATGAGTCTTGCCGTTGCCCACTAATCCCTTGGCACAAAGAGCCCAAGGTACAAGAGAAGCAGCTGTAACTTAAGGTTTGGTGGGATTTTTGTTGTATCCCCAGAATCCCCTTTAAGAACTAGCACGTATAAACCTCTAAACCTCAGATTATCAGGACTATAAATACATAGATAGAGTTACAGATATATGTGTGTTATTGTGTGCATTTGTATAAATATACATATTTGTATAGATTTTATATGTATATACTTTTAAAAATAGACTCCAAAGGCTCAGGCCTGATCTTTGACATGGGATACAAGACTCCAGAAGTCATTTGGTATGGCATTAAAGGGGATTAAAACAAAAATAAAACAAGAAACAAAAGATAAACCCAGACAAATGGTATTGCAAAATCAGACAAATAATGAAAACAATGGAACAGACACACAAACATACACACACACAAACAAAACCAACACAGTCCAAAGAAAAGAAAGTACGAGTGACTGACCTGGTGAGCAAAGGAAACCAAAAATGATATCAACCAATTAAAACAAAACTAACTAAAACACAAACCAGAAAACAAAACCAAAGCAGAATGCCAACTAAGGGATAAAGCAAAGAAAACAAAGCAAACTAACAAACATGATGAATAAAAGAAAGAAAAGGAAAAAATAGACAAAGCAAAGTTAAATACAAGTATGTAAAAAAGATTTGCATGTATTAAATAATAATTACAGTAGAAAAAGAACAATAAGAAAAACAAAACAAAGAAAAATTAAAAAAAAAAAAAAACCTACATAACTGCAAAAGGCCAACGAGGAGGTAGAAGTATATAAAGGAAATGAAAAAGTGGGATTAAAAAAAAAAAAGAGTTCACAAAAGCTTAAATAGAGTAACTAGTAATAACAAAATGAACAACCACAGCAACAGACAAAAAAAAAAAGAAGAAAAAAATCCAGAACCAACTATGGAACAAATCAAAATATAAGATAATAATAAATGTTTTTCTTGGATCTCAGCTATCAGCGTTTTCTCCCTTGCTGTGAGTCACAGTCCACCTCCACCTCCCTAGGATGCCCTCTAATAGTGGACTGGTTCTGCACCTGCTCTGGGGACAGTTCAGACTCTAGTCTAGCCCTGCTCCTGTGTGTTCTTACCTCCAATGTCCATAGCTATCAAAGCTACTGTGTTTTCTTGTATGAACTTGTAGGAACTCTCACTGCTCTTTTATATATTCCATAGACACAGAGTCTGCCTAGTTGATTGTGTTGATTTAATCTGCAACTTCTACAGCTGGTGGGAAGGTTTTTGATCCGCTTCCTTAGCCACACTGCCCCTGTGGTTCAGTTGTGATTTACCTCTGCCTATGGGTCATCCATAGAAGTTTGCTCCTGTGGCTGGCCTGGAGGACTTGAGCCTGCCCCAGTGAGGACTGGGTGTGGATGTGGAAGAGCTGCTTGGATCGCAGGGACCCTGGAAGTGCCAGGTATGCAGAGGAGCTGGTGACCAGTGGAACAGGAGATTTGGTGCTCTTAGGGCTCTTCTAGCCTCTCGCAGTTCTGCCTCAGTGAGGATCGAGTATGGAGGTAGCGTGGCTGCTTGGATCATGGGGATCCTAGCAATGCCAGATATGCAGGGGAGCTAGCAGGCCATTGGTACAGGAGATGTGGTGCTGATAGGGTTTTTTCCTAGCCCCTGGCAGCTCTGCCTCAGTTAGGATTGAGCACAGAGGTGGTACAAATGCCTGGGTAGTGGGGACCCTAGCGGCTCGAAGTGTGTAGGGATACTGGCAACCTCAGCCGTAGAAGCTGTGGCACTATTAGAGTCCTTTTCCAGCCTCTGGCAACTAGTGTTCGAAGGGCCTCTTTGACTTACCCTTCTCTGTTCTTGGTGCATCAGGCACTTAAAGGGCTCCCTCTGGATGGGATCCTTCTCTATCACTCGGCATGTCAGGCACTCAAAGGGCCACCCCTCTAGACTTCCTCTATTGGTCAGCGGCGGGTGCTGGCATGGGGAGAGAGAGCACAGTGATGACTCCACCCACAGCATGTGACTCAGCAGAATCGCCTTGCCTCCATGGCTGCCCACCTTTCTTTCAAAGGCATTTCCCACCGTGATCTTCTCCCTCACGTCCCCTCAGGCCATGTCCCTGAAGTCAACAGCAGATCCTGCCCTGGGATTACTGTCTAGTCCCTATGCTCCAGCTCCCAGCCACCGTGTGTTCCAGGTGACCTGTCCAGGGTATGTAGGGCTGTGGCCAGGATTGTCTGTGTGGGTCTCATTCCATTTAGACTGTCACAGATCAGTGGCTGCACTCTCCAGCAGCCTTAAATGCTTCTCCTCTGTCCCAAACAATTGCCCTGATGCGGGGATCTGACTCCTGCTTCAGTTCCTCTACCCCTGGATGCAGGTCCAGGCCTGCTCACTCTCCTCTTTGTCCCCTCCTTCCTTCATCCTACCAAGTTTTGCATAGATCTACATATTCCTTTCCAGTGGTCAGGGACTCCTGCCTAGTCTTAGCTGGTGTTCTAAGAGATCTTCCGTGTCTGAAGACGTGCTCCTGATGCATTCATGGAGAGAGATGTGCTCCATGTCCAGCTACTCCTCCACCATCTTGTCTCCTGCCAGTATATATTTTTGAGTGGGTTGCAGGACCAGAACGGTTAAAGAGAGATTGACAGGGAACCTTTAGAACTTTGAGTGGAACCTCTGAGTTGAGTAGCACTGTTGTCCCTGTTAATTTACTGATAGGCAAGAGTGTGTGGTGATAATGTATCTGAATGTCCTTGGCTTTGGAGTACACACTGGAGTATTTAGAAGTGATAGGACTTGTTCAGGAAGAAAAAAAAAAAGACTATATATCCAGGAAATGAGAGGACAGTGAAACAAATGTGGTAAAACATTAACAATAGATTATCTAGGAAAAGAGAATAGGGTTTTGTGTGTGTGTGTGTGTGTGTGTGTGTGTGTTTAACTGTTGTCGTTTTTTCTGTAGGTTTGCTATTATTTCAAAGTTCAGAAGTTAAAAATTCAACATAAGACTTTTTTTGCCTATGATTTATTATTATGCCAGAAGAATCCTTACCCTTGAGTTGCTTATTTCAAATATAGTATTGTACTTAAAGCCTACAGTATGTGTGTAATTTTTGATGCAGAGGTAAACCTAATGAGGTATAAAAATTCAATCATTGTTAAGAATTGAATATCTCACATCAGTGTACTTTGGTTAAATCAATATGTTAGGTGATGCTAATGACCATTTTCTAACACTGAATACAAAGAGGCCTAATGGCTAAAGGGAAAAAGCACAAAGCAAAAACAAACCAGAAATTCCAATATACTCCTAACTTTCTTTGGGAGCAAAATGTTTTCAATTTAGATTAAGTTACTCAACTTCCTTTTACTGCTTTCCTCTATATTTATTTTCTGCAAAAAAACATTTTCTTTTTTTTTATTACAATTTTTACGAGCTTCTATGGGAAAGAGCTCTGTAACTTTAGTATATATTTATACTTGTGAAATAGCTTTTCTTTTCTTAATCCTTTTGTTTACTCCCATAAATGAGTCATTGATGTTTCCCAACAGTTTTTGGGAACCAGAGGCCTGCTTCTTATTAATGTCACAAGTTGTCTTTTCCTGGAAATCAACAAATGAGTAAACCAGAACAAGTCCAAATGGAATTTAATAAGTATGGCTTTCAGACCACCAGTAATTAGCTAATGTTTTATAAGAATATCATGTATTCTTGGTTTTTTAAAAAGGTGTTTGTATAAACCTTATCTTACTGAAGGAAACTCAGACTCTTTTGTCATCTCTAATACACTATTTAAAAAATATAAGTTCATCCGCAAGTCAGAAAGAGAAAAACAAATATCGTATATTAATGCATATACATAGAATCTAGAAAAATGATACTGATGAACCTGTTTGCATGGCAGGAATAGAGGTGCATACATAGAGAACAGACTTGTGGACACAAGTGGGGAAAGAAGTGGGGCTGAACTGAGAGTTTTGTTGTTCAGTCGCTAAGTTGTGTCCGACACTGGGATCACGTGGACTGCAGCATGCCAGGCCTCCCTGACCCACACCACCTCCCACAGTTCACCCAAGTTCATGCCCCTTGAATCCAGTTTTCCATATATACATTACCGTGTGTAAAATAGACAGCTAGGGGGAAGCTGCTGTATCACACAGGGACCTCAGCTTGGTGCTCTGTGATGACCTAGAGAGGTGGGATGGGAGTGGAGTGGGAGAGAGGCTCAAGAGAAGGGGCTATATGTATAGTATGGCTGATTTATGTTGTTGTACAGCAGAAACTAAGACATGATTGTAAAGCAATTATATTTCAGAAAAATGAAAAATCAAATAAAAAATATAATAGGTTCAGTTAAATGATAAGGTTTTCATTAAGTACTCCCACAAACCATATTTCATTCACTTTAGGTTTGGGTCCTTGGTTCTAGTTCCTATTTCAAAGTCCCCCAAATCATGCTTACAGCATACTTACTTATATAGACATGTGTCTTTTGGCAATTTGCTTGATAATTGAGCTACAATTTTTATTGGATTCCATTAGATTGCTCAGGTTCTTCAGCAGAATTACTCTGAACCCTAATACCTGACTTTCTTACCCTCTCCTCGTTCCTGTCTTTTATCTTTGTGTGTTGTTTTTTTTTTTTTTGCCTTTGCATCCTTTTATTCTTTAAGTTGGAGTATAGTTGATACTATCCTTATCTTTTATCTTGCTTTTCTGCTGGCTCTCTACGTTCTGTCAGCGTACAGAATTACTCACTTTGATCTTAGTAGTTTTAGGTTAGCCCAAACTGTTGGTGGTAGGTCAAGGGGAGAAACGGGGGGTCAGAAAGCTTGGAAGAAAAAGACCTTCCCCTTCCCCGCATGATCCTGTTGCCTTATGCTCTAATTTGGAGCATGTCATTTAAAAGGGACACAAGGAGCTCCTAGATAGGAAATAAAAGATACTAGTTTTTCTGAGAAGAAAGAAAGAAAACCCAATAGGAAAGTGGACGGTCTTTTTTACCTGATGAAGTTGTGTCCTGATCATTTGGGGAAGAACTGAGCTATGGAAAAAAATGGAACTTCTCTTCATGCCAGTGATATTTGGGAGGTAAACCATATCCTCTTCATTCGAGGCTGTCTTTTTTCATGAGCACCTTTAGAGAACTCTTGCACAGGACACTTACCTCAATGTTATAGTCTCAATGACCTTGTGATTTATTTTAAAATATAAAATATCTTGATAAATTATCTGGAATACATCCATTATATGCTTGATATCTTTTCTCTTAAAATTTTACTTGTTCTCAAACCATACTGATTTTACCCAGCCACTGTAAAATATGTAATACTGACTTTGAGAGAATGTCTGGGAAGTGTTTCCCATCAGAGGGGAAGAGATGGCAACCCAGAGAGTAGAAATGGTAAGGGCATATAGAGACCTCAGGCTTCCCAGGTGGCTCAGTCAGTAAAAAATCCACCTGCAATGCAAGAGGTTCAGGAGACATGGGTTTTATCCCTGGCTTGGGAAGATCCCCTGGAGGAGGGCATGACAAACCACTCCAGTATTCTTGCCTGGAGAATCCCATGGACAGAGGAGCCTGGTGGGCCACAGTCCATAGGGTCGCAAAGAGTTGGACACGACTGAAGCAACTAAGTATACACAATAGAACCCTCATTACAGTGTGTACCGAGATCATTTTCTTGAAGTTCTTTGATAACCTACTGGACAGGCATTGTTACCCTTCTTCACAGACTAAGAAATGAAGTCCTGAGAGATTAGATGAGGAGCCAAAGCAGTGTTTGCTTCCTTCTTTACTTGGAGTATGCCCGTTTCTCAAGATTGACTCTCTAAAATTCATTGTTGAGCTTCCAGTTCAATGTCTCACTTTCCTTGCCTACTCTATTTGAATATTAATAATTCCACTTCCTCCCTGAGCACCAGACACTCATTGTGACATTGTTTTATTTGTTTCCTTGCATTGATTACTTCTGACATTATTTTGTGAAATCCAAGACAGGATGAAGCTTGGATTTACTGTGGTATCCCCAACTTCTAGTATTGTTTATTGTATTAATATTTTGAAATGAATGAAGATGCCCAGGTTGCCCTAGTTTATAAGGCAACAGAAGCCCTCTGAGGGGTGTAAGAGCAAGTACTTCAACAGGCCTCCACTAGATGCTCTCAGGATTTTTTCCTGTATAAACCCCGGGGACCCAGATTCTGACACCACCTTGAATATTTTGCATAATGGCTCCAACCCCCTGATGAGCCTTCTGTTTTTGCCTTGCAAATGGTTTCTTAGCAAAATCCTGTCTGCCTACTCATGTAAGAACAGTGTTTAATCTATTGTGACCTTAGTATTGTGTAATTTTTAGATGGGATTGTTGACAATTAGCTCACAAAAAAGATCAAAAGAATACTTGAAGGGGCCGATTATGTTCAAAAGGCCCTTGGCCACAAAAGGAGAGTTTCTCTTGGAGACAGGAACTGATCCAGTACAGGAGAAGCTGACATTTTGAGCTCATTACAATAATGCTGAAAAATAACTGAACTAAACAGCCATCACACCCTTCAGCCTTTTCAATCACTTTTCATAATTTGCATTTAAATGAAAGTTGCTAAAAAAGACATGAAATTCCCCTTTATATTTTTTCTCATCCTCTTTTTACTGTGATATATAAACACCTAAGTTCCCTTTTTCATTCCTAGGACTTTGGCTAAACTCATGACTGCATCTTGATATCATGTTTCCATGCATTTATAATGATGCTTCTTCCTTTATTTGGGGGTAGGGCAATGAGTAAACAGAACAAAACTTGTTCTCTAAGATTTCTTAGGCTATACCAACTAACTTTCGTATTTCTTTCTATTATGATAAATTTGTCATTTTTGCTTCACATATGGCTTTCCTTTATTGTGAAGTCTGTAAATATATAAACATTTCTAGTTCTGGGGAAATTATCTTTTTATTATGTCTGGCTCAACTTCCCAAATGCTATTTTATTATCTATGTTGGCTTAATTAAATAAAAGCTGAGTCTTTGGGGATCTGCCAAGATAGACTGTGTTGAGTTGACTTATACCTGAAAACTGGCTGGACGAATTTCCTGATGAAGGGAAATATGCACTTGTTAGTAAATAGAATAATACATTATTACAAAAACAAAATTTGAAATAAATATTGCTGAAGAAATATAAAAATAATTGGCTTTTATATTAAGAAAATTCTTCTTAGCTATTTTTCTTCATTATGCTTTGATTTCATAAGCAGTTAACAAGCTGTTTAGTTCATTATTATATTGGACCAAATTATTTTTCATTTATCTTTCCCAGAAATTTCTTCTCAGAATTTCAAGACCTCTGGATGAAACATCACTAGTCTGGCATACACTCCTGCTTTCAATAGTAGTTGTTTATCATTTTCTTTTGAACTTGACATAATATAAAACTTTTTCCGCGTGAAATTCCTTATAATAATATATCAAGAGATTTTTATAAAATCTAAATAAAATATATTTTCATCTCATGTGTTGTTAGTGATATTTTATAAAATGTTTCTCCATTTCTGCTATTTATGACTTGTTAGCAAATCCATCCCATTTGTTGCTCATCATATTTTCCTTAAATTGCTTTCAGATGTTATATCTTTCTCTCTGCCACAGAAGTTTACTTTTTAGCTTTCTAGGCAGTGGTGAAAATGAGAGCTCTGCTTTTATTATGACTGATAAGTTAAAAACTAAAAATGGCCCAATTTTCTGATAGCTAAAGTACTCTAATGACATCTGTCATTCTGATGAAACTAAAGGAAGAGTGGAAATACTCTTTGTATATTATATAGCTCTGTCTATGAAATTAGCCCTAAATTTAAAAAAGTTTGATATATTTTATTCTTTGAGTTTTTATGTATTAGATGTTTATTAATTCTTATTACATTTTTTAAAATGGTGGTCTCTACTTTTAAAACTTTTAGATTAGTGTTTTTATCCATGAAATTGTGTTGGAGTCTTATGAAATTTATTTCCTTAATTCTTAACTACATTAGGGCTTCCCCAGTGGCTCAGTGGTAAAGAATCTGCCTGCTAATGGAGGGGACACAGGAGATGCAGATTTGATTCCTGGGTCGGAATTATGTTCTCTTTCTTTAAAATTTTTTAAGCAATCATTTGGTTAAAAAATGAAAATTGTAAATAAAGGGAAATTGAAAAATATAAAAAAACCCTGAAAATCAGGACTATGTACTATATCACACATATTTGATTAAGGAACATATTACAAACCCTGTATTGTTTCCTTGTTTTCTTAAAATTAAAAATATTAGCATATATACGTAAGATTTTGGTTCAGTTGTGGATAGATTGTGATGTAGATCATATTCAATGGAAACAAAAAGAAATGATTACTAATTTATCCAAAAGAATAGAGGACTGTTAAAAGCATTAGGCCAAATGAAGAAACTAGACACAAAAAGCCGTATGCTGTATAATTCCATCTATATGACATTCCCCTTATGGCTCAGTTGGTAAAGAATCCACCTGCAATACAGGAGACCCTGGTTTGACTCCTGGGTTAGGATATCCACTGAGAAGGGATAGGCTACCCACTCCAGTATTCTTGAGCTTCCTTTGTGGCTCAAGTGGTAAAGAATTCACCTGCAATGTGGGAGTTCAGTTCGGTTCAGTTGCTCAGTCATGTCCAACTCTTTGCGACCCCGTGAATTGCAGCACGCCAGTCCTCCCTGTCCATCAACAGCTCCTGGAGTTTACACAAACTCATGTCCATTGAGTCAGTGATGCCATCCAACCATCTCATCCTCTGTTGTCCCCTTCTCCTGCTGCCCCCAATCCTTCCCAGCATCAAGGTCTTTTCCAATGAGTCAGCTCTTCACATCAAGTGGCCAAAGTATTGGAGTTTCAGCTTCAATATCAGTCCTTCCAATGAACACTCAGGACTGATCTCCTTTAGGATGGACTGGTTGGATCTCCTTGTAGGCCAAAGGATGCTCAAGAGTCTTCTCCGACACCACAGTTCAAAAGCATCAATTCTTCTGCGCTCAGCTTTCTTTATATTTGAACTCTCACATCCATAGCCTTGACTAGATGGACGTTTGTTGGCAAAGTGATGTCTCTGTTTTTTAATATGCTGTCTAGGTTGGTCATAACTTTCCTTCCAGGGAGTAAGCATCTTTTAATTTCATGGCTGCAGTCACCATCTACAGTAATTTTGGACCCCCAAAAAATAAAGTCAGCCACTGTTTCCACTGTTTCCGCATCTACTTGCCATGAAGTAATGGGACCGGATGCCATGATATTAGTTTTCTGAACGTTGAGCTTTAAGCCAACTTTCTCACTCTCCTCTTTCAATTTCATCAAGAGGCTCTTTAGTTCTTCACTTTCTGCCATAAGGGTGGTGTCATCGGCATATCTAAAGTTATTGATATTTTTCCCAGCAATCTTGATTCCAACTTGTGCTTCATCCAGTCCAGCGTTTCCCATGATATACTCTGCATAAAAGTTAAATAAGCAGGGTGACAATATACAGCCTTGACATGCTCCTTTTCCTATTTGGAACCAGTCTGTTGTTCCATGTCCAGTTCTAACTGTTGCTTCATGACCTGCATACAGGTTTCTCAAGAGGCAGGTCAGGTAGTCTGGTATTCCCATCTCTTTCAGAATTTCCTATAGTTTATGGATGTGAGAGTTGACTATAAAGAAACCTGAGCGCCGAAGAATTGATGCTTTTGAACTGTGGTGTTGGAGAAGATTCTTGAGAGTCCCTTGGACTGCAAAGAGATCCAACCAGTCCATCCTAAAGGAGATCAGTCCTGGGTGTTCATTAGAAGGACTGATGCTGAAGCTGAAACTCCAATACTTTGGCCACCAGATGCGAAGAGCTGACTCATTTGAAAAGACCCTGATGCTGGGAAAGATTGAGGGCAGGAGGAGAAGGGGATGACAAAGGATGAGATGGTTGGATGGCATCACCGCTTCAATGGACATGGGTTTGAGTGGACTCCGAGAGTAGTTGATGGACAGGGAGGCCTGGAGTGCTGTAGTTCATGGGGTCACAAAAATTGGACATGACTGAGTGACTGAATTGAACTGACTTACTGTGATCCATACAGTCAAAGGCTTTGGCATAGTCAATAAATCAGAAACAGATGTTTTTCTGGAACCCTCTTGCTTTATCGATGAACCAGCAGATGTTGGCAATTTGATCTCTGGTTCCTCTGCCTTTTCTAAAACCAACTTGAACATCTGGAAATTCAAGGTTCACGTATTGCTGAGGCCTGGCTTGGTGAATTTTGAGCATTACTTTACTAGTGTGTGAGATGAGTGCAATTATGTGGTAGTTTGAGCATTCTTTGGCATTGCCTTTCTTTGGGATTGGAATGAAACCTGACCTTTTCCAGTCCCTTGGCGACTGCTGAGTTTTCCAAATTTGCTGACATACTGAGTGTAGCACTTTCACAGCATTATCTTTTAGGATTTGAAATAGCTCCACTGGAATTCCATCACCTCCTCGAGCTTTGTTCACAGTGATGCTTTCTAAGGCCTACTTGACTTCACATTCCAGGATGTCTGGCTCTAGGTGAGTGATCACACCATCGTGATTATCTGGGTCATGAAGATCTTTTTTGTACAGTTCTTTGTTTTCTTGCCACCTCCCCTTAATATCTTCTGCTCCTGTTATGTCCATACCATTTCTGTCCTTTATTGAGCCCATCTTTGCATAGAATGTTCCCTTGGTATCTCTAATTTTCTTGAACAGAGCTCTAGTGTTTCCCATTCTATTGTTTTCCTCTATTTCTTTGCATTGATCACTGAGGAAGGCTTTCTTATCCCCCCTTGCTATTCTTTGGAGCTCTGCATTCAGATGGGAATATCTTTCCTTTTCTCCTTTGCTTTTCACTTCTTTTCCCAGCTATTTGTAAGGCCTCCTCAGACAGCCATTTTGCTTTTTTGCATTTCTTTTTCTTGGGGATGATCTTGATCCCTGTCTCCTGTACAATGTTATGAACCTCCGTCCGTAGTTCATCAGGCACTCTATCAGATCTAGTCCCTTAAATCTATTTCTCACTTCCACAGTATAATCATAAGGGATTTGATTTAGGTCATACATGAATGGTCTAACGGTTTTCTCCACTTTTTTCAGTTTAAGTCTAAATTTGGTAATAAGGAGTTCATGATCTGAGCCACAGTCAACTCCTGGTCCTGTTTTTGCTGACTGGATAGAGCTTCTCCATCTTTGGCTGCAAAGAATGTAATCAGTCTGATTTTGGTGTTGACCATCTGGTGATGTCCATGTGTAGAGTCTCCTTTTGTGTTGTTGGAGGAGGGTGTTTGCTATGACCAGTGCGTTCTCTTGGCAAAACTCTATTAGCCTTTGCCCTGCTTCATTCTGTACTCCAAGGCCAAGTTTGCCTGTTACTCCAGGTGTTTCTTGACTTCTTACTTTTCATTCCAGTCCCCTATAATGAAAAGGACATCTTTTTCTGGGTGTTAGTTCTAAAAGGCCTTATAGGTCTTCATAGAACCTTTCAACTTCAGCTTCTTCAGCATTACTGGTCGGGGCATAGTCTTGGATTACCGTGATATTGAATGGTTTGCCTTGGAATCGAACAAAGATCATTCTGTCGTTTTTAAGATTGCATCCAAGTACTGCATTTTGGACTCTTTTGTTGACTATGATGGCTACTGCATATCTTCAATGGCTACTCCATTTCTGCAATGTGGGAGACCTGGGTTCAATCCCTGGGTTGGGAAGATCCCCTGGAGAAAGCAAAGGCTACCCACTCCAGTATTCTGGCCAGGGAATTCCATGGATTGTATAGACCATGGCGTCACAAAGTGTTGGACCTGACTGAGAGACTTTTACTTTCACTTAGAAAAGAAAAAGCTCCAGAGATGGAAATAAAGTTGTTGGTTGCCATGGGTTGGAATATGGGAAGGAGTTTGTTTATGGATGTGCACAAGGGAGCTTTTTGAAGTAATGGAAAACTATTTTTTGATATGAATCCATTTATAAAAACTCAGAAAAAAAAACAGAAAAAAAAAACTCAGAAGTATAACAAAAGATGTTAACTTTAATGTATGCAAATTATACTCAAATGATGCTTATAATAACACAGACAAGTTTGCTCATGGGTAATCGAATTAAACTACCGTAGATGTTTCCAGAAGATTGACTTTCCTAATCTGTCTCATGAAGTAAAATAAACTTTCTTTTTAATTAATAAAACTCAACATCTTGAGCAAAGTCAGTTTTCTGTTAGATATGCAATGCTAACTTTTAGAGAATTCAAACAATGATTGGTAGAGCCATAAAAAAGGGTGTTGGTTTAAATAAGCTAAGTCTTCATCTTTCATAGCAGAAAGTAAGTAAGCAATTTCCAGAGTCAATAAAATTTGAAATAAGTTTTTGAGCATATCATTCAAATGTTTAAAACTATAGAAGAACCAAGTCTAAAAGGGTTTAAAATGATAACTTCAGGGTCCAGATTCATAGATGGAACAATTGGGCAAAGACTGTTGTTTTTCATTTATAAGCACTTTTGTATTATTTGATTAACCATGTGCATGCATAACTTTGGCAAACAGTATATTTTATTAAAAACTCAAACTCACAGTAGCTCATTGGCCAGGTTTAATCAGCTGTGCTCGTTATCTACTCTTTGCCCCTTCACATCTATTTGCCACTGTTCCTCATGGCTCT
This sequence comes from Giraffa tippelskirchi, assembly GCF_054371585.1. NCBI lineage: Eukaryota > Metazoa > Chordata > Mammalia > Artiodactyla > Giraffidae > Giraffa > Giraffa tippelskirchi. The sequence continues at coordinate 109,109,373 of NC_137280.1, read as the reverse complement.
CCGCTTTGGAGGCTGATCTGTTTGGCTTGTGTCAACAGATTCTCTTACCAGCAAGCCAAAGGAGATATTGAAGGGTGGGAAAAGAGTGAGGTCTCAATATTTATTCTCCTGGTTCTCTCAGTGAGGTGCTTCAAATTACCATGTCTCTCAACTAAATGCCACTGCTCCTCTCAAAGTGTCTTGATCTGCTCACCAGCTCTTTCCCCCTCAATTGTGATAAATTCTTCCTTTCTGCATCCCAAAGAGACTAAGGATTAAACAGTTCCCTGTCATTAGCCCCAGGGCAGTATAGTAACTCTTGTACTTTCTATACCTTTGTAATTTGGCACTTTATTAAGTCTTTTTCAAATTGTACTAATTTGAGTATTCATTTGTTTCCTGCTGGGGTCCTGACTAATACACCAGCCAAACTAGCATTCTCCAAAAAACAAGAAACAGAGAAGGTAAAAGAAGGGGAAAAAAGGCAAGATTGTAACAGAGGGTAGTAACAAGTGACTTCCAACTGGACTCAAATTAGCAAGTGTTAAGGGATGCCCATGACACTGGTTCCATAATAAGGATAGGCAATGGTTTATGTTGTTATGGTGGAGGAGAGTGTCTGTTTGCTTGTGCTCTCTGAAGAAACTGTAGCAGATTAGGGTATAGTGTGGTTTTGCTGAATACTCCATGAGGCACATGTTTCCATGAGCTCAGGGCTGTAGAACATGAGCCCTAAGATAAACTATTACTTGGTCTGCTGTTCTTGCATTTATCAAAGACCATGATCTTTGCATTGGCCACAAGTACTGTTCTTCTTTTCCCCTTCAAATTTCTTCTGCCTGCTCCTTCATGCTTAATAGTCTGCCTTATTGGAACTTTCTTCTCCTCACCGTGCTCCAAGGGCAGATTGATAAATTCTATCACTACCCAACTGTAGTGTAACAGGGAAGTAGGACTAGATGACTTCCATAAAATGCAATTATAAAACCAAGTGGTACCTTAATCACACCAGCCTCTTCAAAAAAACATCTGTATTTTGTATTTGTCTATTTTCCATTTATTTAGTGCTGAGATGTGGAGGGCTGAGTTAATCATATTCAGTGTTTCTTATCATCATTGGTCTGTGCAAATCCCTTCTCTTATTTTATGTCTTTATTTATTCCCTTTTTAACCCTATTTCCCTCTCATTTTCCTAACTCCTGCGGGAAATCATTCTAATGTAGTCGAGTTATCATTTCATAGATGTAGAAGGGGAGATTCAAGAGATCACACAGCGAGTCATTAGCAGAACTTGAATCCAAACTGAACTCATTTGTCTGACTCCAAAAACCATATGGTACACCTTTCCATAGCTGATTTGCTCAGTGTACCATCATAAAAATGGAACCAAATTTATGTACATTTACCCACAACATTTCTTAACATTCAGGAAGAGATCCTTCTAATAAAAGTCAAAATGCAAGTCTTAACATGCCATGTCCTCCTCTGTGTTGGAAAAGATAGATAAGCGGAAGTAATTAGATGCATTGAGTCATTTGGGGATAAAATATCATGAATTGATCTTTAGTTGGACAAAAAATAAAATGGCAAGTTCCTTATAGAATAGCAACCATTTAACTTTGGTGACTGTAATATAGACTATTTATATGGGGCTTCCCAGGTAGCTCAGTGGATAAAGAATCTGCCTGCAGTGCAGGAGACACAAGTGACATAGGTTCGATCCCTGGGTCGTCAGGAAGATTCCTTGGAGAAGTGCATGGGAACCCACTCCAGTATTCTTGCCTGGAGAATCCTGCGGACAGAGGAGACTGGGGGGCTATAGTCTGTGGGGTCGCAAAGAGTTGGACATGACTGAAGCAACTGAGCACAGCACAGCACATGTATTATGTAGGTCTCCATACTAATGGTTGATTATGGCACTTTTCATAAAAATTTGTTCCCCTAAATTTAACACCATTAAGATACTATCAGTTTTCCAAAATTTCTCCTCCCCCTACCCCTTTGCATTCTGCTTTTTTAAAAGGTCACAATAGAATAGAAAGGGATCATAACACAGTATTGTTATAGGGCTTCCTTAAGACACGCCATATTGATCTCTAATGTCACATTTAGGAGTTTCAGATAGCCTGTGCCTATTCTTACTGGACTATTTCACTTTTACTTACCTGAGAGGACTGCCCACATGGGTTACTCTAGGAAACCCAGATATTCACAAAGTTGTGTGCTTTCATGGCTAATGTGGAAGGACAAGGGTGTCCACCCAAGAAAATTTAACATTATGTTATGAAGCTTCAGCTCCAGGAACACTTTCTTGCAATGGCCCCTTCTAAGACTTTGTGGCTTCATTGTATTTTTTCTTGAAGAGGGTTCCCCCAATTGTATCATCATATATATATATATATAGTAGGATTACAAGACTTGTAGATCTAAAATCCTGGATCTTCCTGATTCTACTTTCTGCAACTAGTTCTGGAATGATGATATACATATAGATGCAGTCTGTCTTATCAGGGATCAATACAAGTTTCAGCTTCAAAGAAAGGTAAGTATAAATAGGGAAGCAAGAAAAAGAGTGTGTATGAAACTACTTTAATTCTGTAGAAAAGAAAACCAAAACTTCCCTTCTGTGGTCTTAGTACTGGTGAGAGATAATGCTTGAGAATTTAAATGTTAAAATAACTGACTTATACAAATGCTATGATTAAGCATTTAATATCCATGCAGAGAAATTACCATTCTTCATTATGGCCTGTCACATTCTACTTGGCACTCATGACATAGCAATTACTTTCCATTAAGTGGGATGAGGAGTCCCTCACCCATTTAAACCATACACATGCAATTATACATGTATTACATTATGTAGCATCCTTGAGTAAGATGTTTCAGTTCAGTCGCTCAGTCGTGTCTGACTCTTTGCGACCCCATGGAGTGCAGCACACCAGGCTTCCCTGTCCATCACCGACTTCCGGAGCTTACTCAAACTCATGTCCATAGAGTTGGTGACGCCATTCAACCATCTCATCCTCTGTTGTCTGCTTCTCCTCCTGCCTTCAATCTTTCCCAGCGTCAGGATCTTTTTCAGTGAGTCGGTTCTTTGCATCAGGTGGCCAAAGTATTGGAGTTTCAGATGTTTAGAATTTTTATATTGTCACTTCTGAATATCTGCAGTTTCTTCAGTGTTCAATAAGTTACAACAATATTTCACTTTAAATAAGAAAGTTATTTTTAGATATAAGAAAAAAATTGAGAAAATTAGTGTTTTTATTTTATATTTACACATGTAATTACATATGATATATAATTCCCCAAATTGTCTAAATTTAAGTGGAGATACAAGAGTATTTTCAAGTTGTTCTGCTTTATAGACTATATGCTATGAAATATTTTTGACCTTTGGAACTTTTAAATGTTGAAACATAATTAAAATTGTTGCAATAAATAAAATTAAATATTAGTCAAATAATTCATAATAGAAAATAGAATCATGACATAACTTTTTGTGCACAAAACTCTAATTGGTTTTATATTTTAAAGATATTTAATTAGATTTTAGTTTTAAAAAAAAGAAAACAAGATACACAATGCTTGGCATGTACTGTAAGATAATGATGTCTTGACACACACAAGATGAAGGAGCCATAAAGTGAACAAGATGCCAGTTTCCTCAGAAGAGATGAAATATATATTAGGACAAGCACCCTGAGTTGCTTAAGAAGTATATACAATTCAATAAGGAAGACAAACATGTTTCACAAGTGAGTACAAAGCAGCTAACTGTGCAACTCTGACATCTTTATTAGTCAGGATTCATTTGGTTATAAAAGAAATCTTACTCAACTTGGAGATAATGGGAGAATTGGGCTCATAAGCCGGAGGTGTCACTGGCTATAAAACAGCGATTCTAGTGTCTCTGTGTGAGTGAGCCTTATTCTCTCAGACTAGCTTTTCCACGAGCTGTCCTAAAGAAGCAGTGAACTCACACTTTTTCAGCCTTAGGATCCCAGTTCAGAGTTGCAAGTTACCAGAAAGAGCTCTGATTGGCTAACTTGGGTCCCTGCTCATCCTTGAATCCATGGTGGCCAGGAGTAAAGTGTTATAATTGGTACATACTGAGCTAGGTCGCTACTCTCCACACCAGCCACTGTGTGCAAAGAGGTGATTTACATGAAGAAGTAGCTGCTTCCTTTAAAATTACATGACAAAGGGCAAAAAGCAACAGCAACAAAAATCCAAACAAAAAGCGGTATTTGAAAAGAAAGCCTCTTAAAAATTTGTATTTATTTCATTTTAGACTACGCTAGGTTTTCGTTGCTGTGTGCAGGCTTCTTCTAGTTGTGGAGAGTGGGGACTGCTCTTTAGTTGCAGTACATGGGTTCTCTTTGCTGTGGCTTCTTTGTTGCGGAGCACGAGCTCTAGAGCATGGGCTCAGTAATTGTGATACAAGGACTTTGTTGCCCTGCTGCATGTAGAATCTTCCTCAACTAGGGATCGAACCTGTATGTCCTGCATTGACAGGCGAATTCGTAACTACTGTGTCACCAGGGAAGTCCCTGAAAAGCAAGTCTTTCTAGTTAATTTTTTTTTTCTTGAAAACCTATTATAGGACTTCAAATATTTTAATTTTAGAGTTTTCAACAGATGGCAATTTTAAAGTTCATCCAATTATATACAGATTGATATAGCAAGAGTGATGAATAGTAATACTGTTTCCTTTACTCTTAGACCCATGACTTTTCTATGACATCAGGAGGTGAAACCAGAGCCTCATATCTGACCAGATAGAGAGTTAAGGATTTATAGACAGAGAGATAAAAGAGAGAAGGGGAATAAGATCTTGCTGGTAACTAGTGCCACCAGTAATATAGAGAACTAAGACAGATTTCTGTAAATGGAATTATTTTTAAAAAACAATTTTGACTCAATTATGCAAGAACAACATTATGTAAATTTACTTTGAAAATACTTTGCCCCCTTAATATCTAAATTATCTAAGTAAATGAATGTCCTTTGACATTTCTGTTTATCAGAAGAGGCAACACATACCTTCCATTTTTGACCTCAGATTGAAATTAATGACTTTCTGAAATGGATAATACTGAAAGAAAATACACAAGACTCTAAATAAAGACAAATAGTTCTCTGAAACCATATTTAACATCTGTGGTTTCTCCCTTCTGTTATATGTGCTCTTATTTAACTAGCGGTGATTTCCCTTGGGTCTCAAATCAACCATTTACCCCAACACTTGCATCTCTCCGCCAAGAAGGTAATGAGAAAATGTTGTCAGTGGTTAGGGCTAGATTCATGCCTTTGAATACCCTGGACAGTAAAAGAACAATAGATTAATGTGAACTTGAGGAGTTTATCTGTTGAAGGTATTTTAGAGCACCGAGGTCATCTGTCTATGATAAGAGAAGAATGTGTGTAGTAAAGAGGAGTTCCCTTATTGATCCTGAGTGCACCAGGTGTTTTCACACTTTTGTAGTTTATATTTTGTAATCTGTTTTGAATCTCTCTGAACTCCTTCTGCCCATCCTTGAGTCTAAAAGTAAGATCCACTTTCCATATAATTCCCTTCTGAACACTGTAGTCCACACTCAGTGTTGAGATAGACAGATTCAAGTGTTTGCTGTGTCTCCTTCATTATTAGGTTTAAATTTGTGGTGGATGCTAAACTAAGACAATTCATTCATTCATTATTAACTCATTCTCTCATTTATTGATGAATTCTTGCAATTTCCACTGTGTTCCAGGTATTGTTGTGAATAACGCTGGAGATAAATCTTTATAATTTATACCTACCATTGTAACTGATTCATAGACAGCCCATAAATGCCTTTTGGATGAATAAATAAATAAATAAGTGAGAAAGGGCATACACACAGAAATGGAGCCTATTCTAAGAATTAAAAAAAAAAAAATGCTCATGCATCCAAAGCAAGTAGAAAGTCCACATCATGTGTTACTACAACATTCTTGAAGAAGGAACTTACAGCAACACATGGCACCAATGCAAGATGTTTTATGAGAGAACTGACGGACAGAAATAGTGCTTTATTTTATGAGCTCTGGAAACAGTTTCCTTTTACTAGAAGGAAATGGTGTTTTCGTTCCATGAAAAATTTGAAAAATTGCAAACCTTGCCTCCACAAACCATCTTTGCAGGGTAGAGAAGATTCAGCACTGCCCTTCACTTTCATATAAAAAAGGTGTGCCTGGGATGACGTGAATCTTTGTTTCTGTGAGATCTACTTGAAAATCACTGAGAGAGCTTTTTGTTTATAGGAGTTCCCTGTTGAATTCTTTTCTAAAATAAGGAGTTCTTATGGAAAGTAAATTTTTCTAAACTTTACTGGTTATTTCTCAAATCAGAGCATTTCTATGCTAACACTGCTAATAGCAACAATGTACAAGGTAGTCATATGAAGCAGAGTAACTGGCCAGCAGTTTTTCATTCTCTTATAACCATGGCCCCACAGAAAGGTTGAGTTTAACTTCTTCAGTCAGATGGTCTTGGTGTGAATCCTGGGCCCAACAGTTCTGAAATGTAATCTTGAGGAAGGTTTTTATTTTTCCTATTTGTGCCTCAGTTTCCAAATCTATGAAAAAGAAAATGATCATACCTGACAGTTAATTGCTCAGATGTACAATTGCATGGCTCTGAAGCAAACCTGTAATGGGATCTGAATGTAAAACCCGAAAAATGAGAACGTGAAAAAGTCCAAGCAGATTCTGCTGCCTAGCCGAGTAGTACACATTAGCTGAGAAACAGTCAAGTATTGAGTGTTCATAAATCTATATGTGAATGACTCTGAAAGATGTACTCTAAAATTTAGATTTTGGTTTAGTACAATTCCAGCTGCACTTCACAAAAAAAAAAAACAAAACAAAAAACTAGATGTGGTAAGTTAATTTCCTTTTTGCAAAGCCATCCAAAGTGAAAGTTCCTTGTCAGGGGTAGCTCCCTTTCATGGGAACTTACATTGATGGCAACTCTGATCAGAGGTATCCTAAAACATCATGGTTGTCCCATTCCAGTGAGCTTTAATGGACAAAGTTTCAAGGACATTTTGATCAGCTAGGCCTGGAAATAGTACATATTTATTGGCTGGGCCTGACAATAGCACTTGCCCAGCATCAAATGAACACGTAATAATACAAGAGAGACTGAAAAATGCTGCCTAATCTTATGCCTTCATAGAAGAGAAGATATTTAAATTAGACTCATATACTGTCCAAATGAGACAGCCTACAACTTCTTTCCATTGCTTTACCCGTTTCAAAGTCCAGGAGATCTAGAAGATGCTCTGTCCTCTCAATCAGGATCCCTTTTGTGTTATTATATTTTAATTCCTAAGAACTAAAGATAGCATAGAGTAGTAAAGCAGGTGCAGGGCAATCATAAGAAATATTCATTCTAAAGATGGATGAATGTGAAACTGCCTCGTGTCAGGCCTTAGCACAGAGCAGTGGTGGAATCCTTCTGAGAAAGCATTTGAAAGACCTCTCCATACTGCCAGTGGAAGAAGCTTCATGATTAAATCTTAGTTCTATGTTCTGGAAGAAATCTCATGTCCATTTATCTCCATAGATTCTCCTGCCATTCTCTTGAAGAGTTTTCTTTATGTATTTTCATCTACAGAAACCTTTGAAATTGTTCTCCCAAGAGTTGGTGGAGCTTTCAAAAACCAATTCTTGATCATAACACAATTGGGAACTTAAAGATTGTTTTATATTTAGTCTTTTATTTGTTTAATTTTTTGGCTAAACTCATAGTTCTTTAAAAATATAATTATTTCAAAAAGTTATTAGGGTTCTAATCTAGTTGTGTCCAGTTTATTTCAAGTGCCAGTAAACATACCCGAGGTCCTTTTTTAAGGTTTACTTCTCTATCTTGCTGTATTTCTTTGCTTCTTTGCTTTTATGTTCATTTCTTTCAACATAGGAATAGCTCACCTCTGAACAATAGGTTTTGGTGGGAAGGCAGTATCCTTAATCTTATCTTTTGCTGCAGGACTGAATTCCTTGTCTAACTGAGAAAACTTACTGCAATTTTGTGCTTAAAGTCTTTTTTTTCTTTTTCCAGTTTATCTCTTATGTTAGGGGTTTTGAAGAAGTAGCCTTCTCCAACACTGCAAAATGCTTAATGTCTACCTTCAGACCAGACAGTTCTTTCCTGAGCTCATTTATTTCTCATGGTACTTTGACAGATACATCAAGCAGAAGTCATACAAACTAATATGCTGGCTTTTTTTTCTTACCTTTTCTCCCTGAGCTACAGGTTTGGTAGACCCTTAGTCTTTCTTCAAAATTATCACAGGCAACAGTTTTAACAAAATATTTAGCCAAAGAATAACAAGTGTTCTCCAAACTTTTAGCATACTTTATCTGTTTCTTACCTACTTGTTGCCACCATTTTTAAGTAGTGGACTTCAATAGCACAGTGCTCCTTCTATTTTATCCACCATAAGTAAAAAAAAAAAAGCACAGAGATATCCTTGAGAGATTTTTCAAACCAAGACTGGAAGGGAACAGCACATTTCACTTTGAATCGCAACCCTTTGTCTAATACTTGGGCGCATGCCCAGACCTAAGTGCTTGGAGGCTAGAAGTTGTAATCTAGATCTATGTCCAAGAAGAAGAGTAAGTGGATTTTAGTGAGCACATAGTAATCTCTATCACGGCTTCTCATGGATTTAATATGTACATCAATGTTTTTCTCTCATAGAATTACACCAAATTTTTACTGACAATTCTGTCTGAAAATAGTACCAGTAGTTGCTTATTCTGAATTGTGTAAGTAAACATTTCTCACCATTCACGAAAAAAATTTTACATGGAAAAAAATGTGTATTTCCAAAGTTCATTATGAGATTAAAAATCTGAAGAAAACATATGGGACGAGATGTATTACACTTTAGAAAAAAATTAAAATTTACTACCTTTTAACAGATCTTCAAATCAGTCTTATAATAAAAATATCATTGAATCATAGAATATTTGAATACGGACATTTACATCACTCTGTATTTTATGTTTAGAACACAATGTTCTAAGAAATACTTGATTTATATTAGTGGACCTGAAGTTTTCTGAATGAAAGAGGGAATCTGCCAAAATATTACAGTACACACAAGGTATACAGAGAAAAGAGCAAGAAGTGCAAGATTATGGTAGAGTCTAAGAGTCCAGGGACCAGGTCTGTTTTTATCTCTGAATCTCCAGCAGCAGCAGAGGGCTAGGTAAGCAGTTGGTATGCAATACATATTTGATGAACCACTGAGTAAAAGAATAGTGCATGTGTCAAACAGCTACTAATAGCTACCAAAAACAGTAACTACAAAAAAGACTGTGGGATATCAAATTTTCCCAGCAAAATTGCTAAGTTATGTGAAAATATATGGCAAATATGTAGACACTTTTTCAAATAATAAGGGTCATTGCTGCAATTATGCAGTAATAGCTTTGTGACCTGATGGACTGTGGCTCACCAGGCCCCTCTGTCTATGGAATTTTCCAGGTGAGAATACTGGAGTGAGTAGCCATTCCCTTCTCCAGGGGGTCATCCCAACCCAGGGATCAAACCCAGGTCTCAAGCATTGCAGGCAGATTCTTTACCATCTGAGCCATTAGGGAAGCCAAGTATAAATTAAAGTATCAATAAGATAACAGTCCCAGTATGATTTGATTTTTCAATTTGACTTTTGCTGATTGCTAAACCAATACTGGAAGTATTTAAAAGGTATTTGAAGACTTGGATAATGTAATTGTGGCAGTGATACTTAAAATGAAATATGAAATATGACCAAAGATGACATTATAATATTAACACAGTCTGTGTTTAAGATTATTGTAGAGGCAATGTTTATATACAGGTAAAACATTAAAATTTAAATCATAGCCATCAAATTTTATTTTCATTAAAAGAATTTATTAGGTTAAATATCTCTAAGGCAGAGTTTAATAGTTCTTATGAATAATGAGTACAAAGAGAGTAAATATAACAATATTCTCAAAAATAATTTGATAGCTGACATCATGCAGTCTCATTTTTTTCCCAAACTGCTGTGACTATGTATATTGATAGAGAAAAATCAAATAAAAACCAGGGTAATTAGATAAGCTTTATTGGGAGTGAATGAACCAAGGAAGTTCGTGTTTCACAGATGAGCTCAAGAAAAAATGCAAATATTTTTCTGAGTGTCCTCTATTATTTTAAAGGTAGTTGCTATTGAAAACATTACTAAAAAGTTGAAAAAAACAAAGGGATTACAGTAGGATTAATGTTAATATTCATGGAGTAAAATTATCAGAAATATTTCTACTACTGCTAACACTTGATGGTTTTATATTAGCAAAATATTTCTAGCAAGAAACTATTTTTAGCAAAGGATTATCAGCCACATGCCAGGCACTGTATGCTTGTTACTAGGGCTAAATCAGTGAGCCAGACAGACAGGAACGAATGCCTTGTTGCTCAAATTAAGATGGAATTTTCCTCTTGTCTGTGTAATTAAACTTCTCTCCATGTTGAAGACCAACAGTCAGAAACTGAGTCCTCCTCATTTTGACTTACTTACCTTCAGGTGTAGCTGTGCATCTGAATACATGTTTCTCATCTATTTATATACATGTTCTCTCATTTCTAAATCATATAAGGTATAATAGAACTATTTTCCTTTGATTTTATAAATTATCTTTTTCAAAGTGTGGGTCAGGAGAATAGAAGCAATTAAAACTGGAGGAAAAAAGCAAGATTGTGGAAGTGATATCTGATGAGACTACATGTGAATAACTTAGTAAGATTAAACATGTACATAATTTGTTATAAATAGCAAAATGATTTCATTGGCAAGAAAAAGGATCCCTCTATAGAACTGACTAACAAGAGTGATGGGATAACCTTCAAAGGAGGAAACAAATGCAGTGACAGCTAAATTGTATTGTACTGTGATACAGAAAAATAGAGAATTTCTGTTGGAAATCATCAGACAGACATGGGAGAAACTGAGACATCCTGTCTCATAGACAGTAACTACAGAGACAAAGTGGATGATCTAATAACCCTCTTCTTTATCCAGTTTTGTTGTTTCTGCATGATAGTGGAACAAGGATTGTAGAAATCCAAGACCACACTGTGCACTGTTTGAAGAATGAGGCATACAACTATTGATAGGTGCTTTATCTGTCAGAAAGAGTAGAAATCTTGACATCACCCCACGGGTTTAATTTTTAAATGAATGTGAATGGCTTTAAGTATTTTTTATTGTTCTGTTTGTGTCGACAATGTGAGCCGTAGGTCTTCCTATATTGCGCTGTAAATAAACAGTGTCACTAGCATTGGACTCACTGTGATGGATGGTGTACCTTTCTCAACCCTCAGTTGTCTCATTATCCAAGTTCTATTGTCATTAAACAGCCGTAAGAAATGTGGGTAGTTGCACTCCCAAAAATAAAATTACTCACTTGGGACTCAGCTCCAAAATGACTCAGTAACTATTTAATAGAACCCTTTGTAAAACTGATAGTTACAGAGATAGATAAGTAAATAATAGATTGTAGTATCTTTATATATATAGAGAGAGAGCAATTATTTCACACTAGATATATATATATATATATGTATGTATATATATATATATATATCATGAGCTATATGGCTAAGCACATAAAATATTATATCTCTTCTTCTTCTCCTAGTTCTAGAGCCTTCTGATTTTATATATACTGTTCGAATTCTGGCTAGCAGCATCATCATCAACTCAGTGGATATTAGTTTGAGTAAAATCCTCCGAGAGATAGTGAAGGATAGGGAAGCCTGCTGTGCTGTAGGCCATGGCGTTGCAAAGAGTCGGACATAACTTAGCAACTGAACAAGTGTCCATTAGTTTATTCAGAATTGGTGTTTCTATTTATAATTCTCTTCCTAATACTAATTGTTAACTTAATAAGAGGCTTCCTCTTATTGGTAGAATATTTCAGAGAAAATTGAGGAGTTTTGAATTGTGAAGAATTGTGAGAATTGAATTGTGAAGACTTGCATTTTGTACAAGGCTGCCAGTCATATCTAAAAACAAACAAAACACATAGAAAGCAAAAGAAATGCATTTGCCCCCTTTTCTTCTGTGGCTATGAGACTTGGTCTTTTGTCTTCAGTTATTCATATACCTTTATGTCCTTAGATGATGATTAATGCCTGAGAAGTGAGAATTGAACAGTTCATATTGTATATAGATAGTTTTTGATAATTTTTACATTTTGGGGGGAGAAATAAAGGATGTTTTATACGTTTTAAAACATTCTGATTCTGCTGGTGGAGTCATGAAAGAAAATGCTGTAGTGTCCATTTGGAAGCAAAGGAAATTCCACAAGCTTTATGTAAATCAAAGCACAATTTTGTGCTATTGAAACCTTTAAATAATTTAGTCACTATTGCATATCACAGGGCAGGGACTAGACTTTTAAAACCCCCAAGAACATTTCCATTTTCCAATCTGTTTGATCGCTGGCATTACCCTGAAGTTGGAGAGACTCCTTTGAGCTCTGATAATCACTGAATAAATTGATCTATTAATACATATTTACTGAGCACTCTTTGTGTATGATACTGAGCACTCTTTGTATATGATACTAAAGTGTTTTGAGAGATAGAAATATAGAAGACAATAGACACTTAAAATAAATTTAATAGCTAGTTAGAAAATGAAGCATAGTAAACAAAAATATAACATTAGTGACAACATAATAGTGATAGCATATACATGATATTTTGGTATAGCAGTATAATTTATGTGCTTTCAACATGATTCTTTGCCCATTTTTCTGCTTTCTTTACTCATTTCTGTTGAACTCCTTTGATCTAAAATATGATGGGAGGGATAGGTGTCAATATTTTCTTGAGGATAAATGGAGTCAAAGATCTACATTTTACACTTTTGTTTCCACCTATATTAGCCTGTGTGTGTATTTAAAGTTGCTCAGTTGTGTTTGACTCTTTGCAACCCCATGGACTGTAGCTCGCAAGGCTCTTCTGTCCATGGGATTTTCCAGGCAAGAATACTGGAGTGGGTAGCCATTCCCTTCTCCAGGGGATCTTCCCAACCCAGGGATTGAATCCCCGTCTCTTATGTCTCCTGTATTGGCAGGCGGATTCTTTACCACTGTGCCACCTGGGAAGCCCTGTATTAGCCTGAAGGGTACCAAAGTTATCAAATTTATAGAATTGGGTCCTTGAAACTCTAGACACTCAGAAAAATTAAGGTCTCTGTACATACAAACTGAAAGTTTAAAACATTTGAGATTATTTGACCCTAAAAAAGAAAGATGAGCTGTTATTCAGTCACCATAATATCTGTAGAAGGTATCCTCTATTCTGTAGCTACTGAGCTACATGTTTTTTAAGAGTCAGTGTTATGCAGGAACCTGTCTTTTGTGAGACTCCAGTGTGAAAGGCACAATACATCAGATTTAATTGGAGGTCCTTGTGTATTCAATGAAACCAGTGTCCCCTTTCTTTTCCTATGGATAGGAAAGAATGTCAGCAACAAGCTATACATTTTAAACCTTTTCATTTACTTAGCAGGTAGGGGCAACCCTAGTTTAAGCTCTTATTTCTGATGAACTTGTAGTAGATGTACTACATCACCAAACTGGCTAGAAAATAATTCAATAAAATAGGCCTTGCTGGATTAGAGTGCAAAGGTACTGAGGAGACTTAATGGAATAAAAGTTCTAGTTTCGTCTGAGAGATGTCTTTGTGGTGGTGGTTCTGAGGTTTTCCACTAAGTCATATGCCAGGGAAGTCATAGTTCTGTTTATAACATAAAGAAAAAAAAAAAAAAAGAAACTTGAAATGGAAATAGTCTCCGAGGGACTGAGCTAGTAGTTTTATGCTTTCAAAAGTTCTACCCTATGAGAAAAATCAATAATTTTTTAAATTAGACCAGGGAAACAGGTTACCTTTGCTTTTTTCTTTTCCTTCCTTTGAGCAACAAGTAGCTGAGGCCCCAAAATATACAATTTTAGGGGGGGTGTCACAATTACTTAACAATGAGAAAATAGTGTGACAATTGAGGTTTCCTTGTACCTCTGAGGATTCTCATTCCACTCTGACCAAGGTCAGGTTCCTTTGGATTCCTCCTGTCTGTTCCTATGAAAGTCACTGAAACCTGAATGTTTTATGTCACAAATTTCATCTCCACTTGTAAACAAATTTTTCACATTTTTTTTAATTGGAATGTAATTGCTTTACAATGTTGTGGTAGTTTCTGCTGTACAACATTGTGAACCAGCCATATATGTACATATATCCCTCTCTCTTGAGCCTTCCTCCCACTACCTACCACATCCTAACCACCTTGGTCATCACAGAGCACTGAGCTGAGCTCTGTGCTATGCAGCAGTTTCTCACTAGCTTTGTGTTTTACATGTGGTAGTGTATGTATGTGAGTGCTACTCTCTCAATCCGTCCCCCTTGTCCTTCCTCTTACCATGTGAACAAGTCCACCAGTGCTCTGTATTTGTGTCTCTGTTCATGTCTTGCAAATAGTTTCATCAGTACCGTTTTTCTAGATTCCATGTTACTGTTGTTCAGCCGCTCACATGTGGCCAACTCGTTGAAACCCCACGGACTGCAGCACACCAGGCTTCAGTGTCCTTCACTATGTCTTGAAGTTTGCTCAAACTCATGTCCATCGAGTCGGTGATGCCATCCAACCATCTCATCCTCTGTCATCCCCTTCTCCTCCCGCCTTCAGTCTTTCCCAGCATCAGGGTCTTTTCCAATGAGTCGACATTTTGCATCAGGTGGCCAAAGTATTGGAGCTTCAGCTTCAGTATCAGTTCTCCAGTGAATAGTCAGGGTTGATTTCCTTTAGGATTGACTGGTTTGATCTCCTTGCAGTCCAAGGGACTCTCAAGAGTCTTCTCCAGCACCACCATTTGAAGGCATCAATTCTTCAGCGCTGAGCCTTTTTTATTGTCCAGATCTCACATCCATACATGACTACTGGAAAAAACCATAGCTTTGGCTATACAGACCTTTGTAGGCAAAGTAATGTCTCTGCTTTTTAATACACTAAGTTTGTCACAGCTTTTCTTCCAAAGAGCAAGCGTCTTTTAATTTCATGGCTACACTCACCATCCACAGTGATTTTGGGGCCCGAGAAAATAAAGTCTGTCATTGTTTCCATTTTTCCCTCCATCTATTTGCTATGAAATGATGGGACTGGATGCCATGATATTCGCTTTTCGAATGATGAGTTTTAAGTCAGCTTTTTCACTCTCCTCTTTCACTTTCATCAAGAGGCTCTGCAGTCTCTTCACTTTCTGCTATTAGGGTGGTTTCATCTGCATATCTGAGGTTATTGATATTTCTCCTGGCAATCTTGATTCCAGCTCATGAGTCATCCAGCCTTGCATTTTGCATGATGTACTCTGCATATGAGTTAAATAAGCAGGGTGATAATATACAACCTTGACGTACTGCTTTCCCAATTTCGAACCAGTCTGTTATTCCATGTCCCATTCTAACTGTCACTTTTTGACCTGCCTACAGGTTTGTCAGGAGGCAGGTAAGGTGGCCTGGTATTCCCATCTTTTTAAAAAGTTTCCACAATTTGTTGTGAAAGTCAAAGTGTTAGCATAGTCAATACAGCAGAAGTAGAAGTTTTTCTGGAATTCCCTTGCTTTTTCTATGATCCAGTGGATGTTGATAATTTGATGTCTGGTTCCTCTGCCTTTTCTAAATCCGGCTTGTACATCTGGAAGTTCTCGGTTCATGTACTGTTGAAGCCTTGAAGGATTTGGAGCATTACCTTGCTAGAATGTTGAATGAGTGCAATTGAACAGTAGTCTGAACATTCTTTGGCATTGCTCTTCTTTGAGATTAGAAATGAAAACAGACCTTTCTCTTCTGTGGCCACCATGAGTTTTCCAAATTTGCTGACATATTGAATGCAGCACTCTAACAGCAACACGTTTTAGGATTTGAAATAACTCAGCTGGGATTCCATCACCTCCACTAGTTTTGTTCATAGTAATGTTTCCTGAAGCCCTCTTAGCTTCACACTCCAGAATGGCTGGCCCGAGGTGAGTGACCACACCATTGTTTTTATCCTTGTGGAGCAGAAAAACGCATTTGAGGGTACCTATAGCCTAACTGTTACCCTACATATTGATGACAGAGGCCATAAGGAGCTTTAGTATTCTGGTAAATTATTTCAGTAAATATTGGTTACAATGTTTTTCTTTTTTTTAATTTAGCATTTGTGTATGAGGTTAACTGGAAAAGAAGCAAAATAACATGTTTATTGGGAGAGAACAAATGAATATTTTCTAAAACACCCTCAGGGCTTCACTGGCTTCTCTTTTGCTGCCTGGATCTACCTGTATTGTAGATACAGAGCATCTTAAGTAAATCATCTACCTCTGGAAAAGTTTTGCATCATAAACCATTTTTGAAGTACTGCTGAAAACCATAGAATCTCCCACTTTATCAAACCTGCACAACTGTGCACTTGCAGATCTGCTAAAGGAAGGGAAGTTCAATTGTCTAAAATTAAAACATGTTAACTTTGAGCAATTTATTTATTCTTCCTTTTACTTGTAATATGGGTAGAATCACAATATCTACTTGTAAATTTACTATTATGATTAAGGCAAAAATAGTGCATTTTGCTTAGATTTTGGTTCATTTTAAGAGTCATTAAAATATAAATATTCAAAGTCAAAAATAAATTTTTAAAGTTTTGTATCTCATGAATTAATTCTTATATTTAAAATAATACTGTAAACTATATAAATATCTGTTCTGTTGGTAGTGGGACTAATAGAATTGATAAGAATAAAGATATTTCTGTTTTTATGCAAAATTAATAGCACCCTACAAAATGTTGAATTAAATTCAGATTGTGAACACAAAGATAGAAATTTCAATGCTCTCTAAAGCAAATTTTTAACGAAGAGCTTGCTGTTGTTTGATTTCTATGAAAAGCTTACATTATGAGATGCTCTTTGACATGGCAATGTGCCTGTCACTATTGATATCAAGTTACTTTTTTACTTTTTCACTGAGGGACAATAAATGACTCAAAAAGGTATACTGACTGAAAATAGTTGTAATCAGAACCAAAGTTCCCCTTACCAGAGGAAATTGGGCAAGAGATACCAGAATTCTGTACACCTCCTCTAGTTCATTCCAATGTGGTTACTTTATTTCTTAGTTTGTAGTGTTGCTTTTGGTGCGCATTGGTGTCCTTGAATGATACACAATCCATCTCCAGTGGATAGCTGGAAAATGACCATGTCCCTAAGGAGTCTGTTTTAGATTTTAAAATCTACATACCCAACACCTCTGAAGGTTGGTGGGCTTTCCACATGGAACAGTGAAACAGTTACAGAATTGAGCATCTCTCTTCCCTAGGGCTGTCATGGTGACAACATAGTACCACGCCAGGCCAACTGGTAGTTAGTGTAAGGGCAAAGCCACATGAGGCATTTCACAGAAAGAGGCTTCGTTTTCAGTTTAGCTATATAAAACCTAGCTCTAAAAAAAGCTCAAAAAATGTTTTATTTCTCCCTATTCCAGAGTGCAGAAAGAAGCAACCTCTTTTTATTTTTCCAGTTCTGCTTTATGATGTGGTAGAACTACCCCTGGGCCAAGATTACACACCTAGGCATCATCCTTGGTCCTTCCTTGATCCAGCTTCTAACACATTCACTTTAAATCCCTTTAATGGCTTCTTACCTTGAACTACTTAAAATAAACTTAACTAACCAAGAACAATAACTCAATTTAACTGCTTCTCCCTTTCTTTGTACTTTCCTTTCCCTCATTCTACCGCCTTGTCAGTAAGCTTTAGGTACTCGGTCCTTTTCTGGGGTTCCAGGAACATATCAAGTGCCTTCCAACTTTAGGGCCAAGTGCTGGTACCAATTCCTTCTGCCTCAGACACTTTAAAAAGATTATACTATGGCAGACCTCTCCTGATCATTCAGATTTGAGCTTAAATATCCCTCAATGAAGATCATTCAGTTTAAAATAGGATCCAGACATTAACATATGGTTTATTTTCTATATAAAAATAGTACTTTCTATTATTCTGTTATTTCTTTATTTTATCTCCAGTCTTTCACATTAGAATGAGAAAATATAGCAGTAAATATGTTAAGTGAAAAATTAGTGAATACATTAAATTTAAAACTCTTAAGTTGCTATTGGCATGCTGTTTTAATCAAAATATTTTCAGTAGTAGGTCTTAGTTTTCTAAGATATCTTGTGTATTTTTGTGTGGTTCAGCATAGGAACTCTCTCTGTAGAGAATGAATTAGAAATGTATTGTAGTGAGACTTCCCTGGTGGTCCAGTGGCTAAGATTCCATGCTTCCAGTGCAGAGGTCCTGGGTTTAATCCCTGGTCAGGGAACTAGATCCCACATGCCACAACTAAGAGTTCTTATGCCACGATTAAAATATTCTGCTTGCCACAACTAAGATGCGGCACAGCCAAATACATATTTTTATTTCATATTATTTTTTTTAAAGAAATGTATTGTAGTTAGTGAGGATGAGAAGGGGATTTTATAAGCATGGTGTCAAACTGGATGTATTTGAAGTAATCAGTGGGCCTTAGAAAGCATCACTACGAACAAAGCTAGTGGAGGTGATGCAATTCCAGTTGAGCTATTTCAAATCCTCAAAGGTGATGCTGTGAAAGTGCTACACTCGATATGCCAGCAAATTTGGAAAACTCAGCAGTGGCTACAGGACTGGAAAAGGTCAGTTTTCATTCCAATCCCAAAGAAAGGCAGTGCCAAAGAATGCTCAAACTACCGCACAATTGCACTCATCTCACATGCTAGTAAAGTAATGCTCAAAATTCTCCAAGCCAGGCTTCAGCAATACGTGAACCGTGAACTTCCAGATGTTCAAGCTGGTTTTAGGAAAGGCAGAGGAACCAGAGATCAAATTGCCAATATCCGCTGGATCATGGAAAAAGCAAGAGAGTTCCAGAAAAACATCTATTTCTGCTTTATTGACTATGCCAAAGCCTTTGACTGTGTGGATCACAATAAAATGTGGAAAATTCTGAAAGAGATGGGAATACCAGACCATCTGACCTGTCTCTTGAGAAACCTGTATGCAGGTCAGGAAGCAACAGTTAGAACCGGACATGGAACAACAGACTGGTTCCAAATAGGAAAAGGAGTCCGTCAAGGCTGTATATTATCACCCTGCTTATTTAACTTATATGCAGAATACATCATGAGAAACGCTGGGCTGGAAGAAACACAAGCTGGAATCAAGATTTCCAGGAGAAATATCAATAACCTCAGATATGCAGATGACACCACCCTTATGGCAGAGAGTGAAGAAGAACTAAAGAGCCTCTTGATGAAGGTGAAGGAGGAGAGTGAAAAACTTGGCTTAAAGCTCAACATTCAGAAAACTAAGATCATGGCATCTGGTCCCATCACTCCATGGGAAACAGATGGGGAAACAGTGGAAACAGTGAGAGACTTTATTTTTTTGGGCTCCAAAATCACTGCTGATGGTGATTGCAGCCATGAAATTAAAAGATGCTTACTCCTTGGAAGGAAGTTTATGGCCAACCTAGATAGCATATTTAAAAGCAGAGACATTACTTTGCTAACAAAAGTCCGTATAGTCAAGGCTATGGTTTTTCCACTGGTCATGTATAGATGTGAGAGTTGGACGGTGAAGAAAGCTGAGTGCCGAAGAATTGATGCTTTTGAACTGTGGTGTTGGAGAAGACTCTTGAGGAGAGTCCAATCAATCCATCCTAAAAGAGATCAATCCTGGGTGTTCATTGGAAGGTCTGATGTTGAAGCTGAAACTCCAATACTTTGGCCACCTCATGCGAAGGGTTGACTCATTGGAAAAGACCCTAATGCTGGGTAGGATTGGGGACGGGAGGAGAAGGGGATGACAGAGGATGAGATGGTTGGATGGCATCACCGACTCAATGAACACGGGTTTGGGTAGACTCTGGGAGTTGGTGATGGACAGGGAGGCCTGGCATGCTGCAATTCATGGGGTCGCAGAGAGTCAGACACGACTGAGTGAATGAACTGAACTGAACTAGCTAGAAGATACTGGAATGTATTTGTGAATAAAACTGTTGGTATTTGCTAATGGATTAGATGTGAGAGGCAAGGAATGAGAGGAATCAGAGATGACTTCCAAGTTTTTCATGGATGATCTTAACATTTGTGAATGAGTCCTTATGGATTAGTAAAGTGATCAGGATTCCTAAGCCTGTTAACTCAAGATTATAAATAAGAATGTAATTTTGGAAATTACCAAGTTTTATCTCCTAGGCACAGAGTAGAGACAGAGAAGAGAAAGAAGCTAAAGATATCCTAGGTCACTCCAGTATTTGAAGATCAGTAACAGAAGGAGGAGACAGCAAAAGACATAACATAAAATATTTAGGTTGCATTATTTTAGGTCAGTTGCATTCCAGCCTGAACATGAAGCTCTTTTTTCTTAGCCTCTTGTGGCTATCAAAGAGAAAATTGGGAAGACATGCGAGCCCTTTGTCAACAGATAGCTGTAGTGTACCCAAGAGTGTACAGTTAGTGTAATGAAGCACCTATGGCCACTCTCACCCACTCCTTCAGATTTTTAGCTTATAACCAAGTCTGTTTGCCTGGAGGAGGGCATGGCAACCCACTCTAGCATTCTTGCCTGAAGAATCCCCATGGACAGAGGAGCCTGGCGGGCTACAGCCCATGGGATCGCAAAGAGTTGGACACAAATGAGCGACTAAGCACAGAATAGCACAAGGCTGTTTGACCCTCACTGAACCTTTAATGTGTAATATCTGATAAATTACCTGCTTAGTTTTCATATAGTGTGAAAGATATCAGACATTTTTTTTCTCTTGTCCTCAAGTGATGGCCAGTACCCAATGCTGAAGACAGATGCTCTAAATACTCACATTTATTTACATGAATGGCTTCCTAAGAGCCATCAGTACAAAACAAACTTCCATAGTCACTATAAGAAGAGGACTGAGGAAAAAAATGGGGTATCCTTAGTCTTTTGTGCGATATAGCTTTCTTGGAGAAAGCTATTGTCTCTCCTACCTGAATCCAATGGAGTGAGTTCCAAGAGAATCACTTGCAAAGACTGAGGTACCCAAAATAAGGAGACAGTTTTTCCCCAGTTGGAATTTTTCTTAGTGAACTTCTTGATATGGAACTTTACCTTGTGCCTCTGAGCAGGAGAAAATGGAAAGAAATGAGTATGTAAATGATTCTAATTTCTTCCATGGCAAGGATATATGAGTTTCCTGTGGAACAGTTGGGCACTATGACAACGCTGCTTGATAAGGGATTGGTTGGCTTTCTGTTCTGGTACAGGCTATTCAAGAAATATTTTATATTCCTTTCTTCTGCATAGGCCCTGTTCCATTGTTAAGCTTTGGTTTTCACATCTTTCAACTCCCTTTGTATACATAAAAGATAATCTGTCCCAAAGTGTTTTCTTTTTAGTGCCCATATCTTTAGGACTTCCCTTCTCCAGTTGGTTATACACATGACATCATGGGGGCTTCCCAGGTGGCACTAGTGGTAAAGAACCTGCCTTCCGATGCAGGAGATGTGAGTTTGATCCCTGGGTTGGGAAGATCCCCTGGAGGAGGGCATGGCAACCCACTCCAATATTCTTGCCTGGAGAATTTAATGGACAGAGGAGCCTGGCAGGCTACATACAGTCCATGGGGCTGCAAAAAGTCAGACACAACTGAAGTGACTTAGCACGCATACATGATATCATGAGATCAAAACTGTATAGATAAGGCAACATGTATTCTCAGTAAATGTGAAACAGATCTTTGGACCTTGAGCTCCTAGTTATCTTAGGCAAGAGAAGAAAGGGTGAGTCTGGGGGAAAGAATTGATGATGACACAATTTTCTGCTTGATTATAACTAACAACTCAAGTAGACCCAGACATCAGTGAAGTCAGCTTTTTCTGCAGCAATTTTCTCATTCACTAGGAACAATTTTATATTTATTCATAGAAAATAGCTAAAAACACATTATTAGAAAACTTTCACTGACATAGAATAAAAGACAGTTTTTTTTTTTACCGATTCTTTTTGAAGAGAGAAGTGTAAAAATAAAACTCATTTCTTTAGAGAAATGAGTCCTAAATTCTTTTATTTTGATTTGCCAGATTTTAGTTTTTAAAGGAAAAACATTCAAAAATGCCATCTTACCATTATCTAATTAAAAATAAACTGTCAAACTCTTGATGGACATACACACACATTTTCTCAACATAACCTTACCTTTTGTTTTAAATTTTTTTTTCTTTCAGTTTATTGTTATAATTGACACACAGTACTGTCTAAGTTTAAGGTGCATAGCATAATGATTTGATTTACATAAATCATGAAATGATTACCACAGTAAGTTTAAACATCTCTCATCTCATATAGATACAAAATAAAAGAAAAAGGAAAAATATTTATTCATTGTAATAAGAACTCTTAGGATGAACTAATAACTTGTATTTATAACATACAACAGTATTAATTACATTAATCGTGTTGTACTAATTTAGCTTATAAGCTGAAGTTTGTTACATTTTGACCATCTTCCTCTAATTCTCATCCCACCACTCACCATCTCTGGTAACCATAAATCTGATCTCTTTTTCTATGAATTTATTTGTTTTGAAGTATAATTGATCTACAGCATCATGTTACCTCCTGGTACACAGCATAGCGATTCAATATTTCTATATTCTATACATTGCCAAGTGATCACCACGATAAGTCTGGTTACCCTCTGTCATCATACAAAAGGTAGTATTTTGTATTATGTAAACTATTAAACATCTCTATAGTTTTACAAAATGTTCTGGCTTTCCTTATGACTAAAAAAAAAAAAAAAAGTAAATATCAATTTGAAAAGCTATAGTCAAGCTGTAGGACTTCTATGTAAAGTTTTCAAAGCATCTGGTTAAATTCTAGGTAGAGATGTGTGAGGGGGTAACCAAAGAACTTACCTGGAGTTTTTATTTGCAAAATATGCCCACTTTCTTCATTCCAGAGGGTTTGTGTGTTTGAAGGTGGAGAAAGATGGTGGTATGCTACAATCTCCTAAAGCTATGTCTTGGGGCTGCCATGATTTGAATCAAACTAATACACTCTCTACATCCTTAACTTCATGTTCCTCTGAAATCTATTTAGCTTGCATTTAGAAACACGTGAACACATCCTGTTAATGACATTTTTCAGAGTCACACTTTGGGGTGGGCCCAAACTAATGAGGAAAAGGACATTGAATACCACAGTAAGTATTTGACCACCATGAAGAAAATTTTATTTCAAAAAATGAATTATTTCTGGTTTAGAAGTTATTGCATTTTTCATTGTATGTACTTTCAGTTCTAAAAATACTGGTTTGAAGATGTCTGAGTAAAGGTTGAAACAATTTTTTATGAGCTCAAAATGAATCTCTTTTCCATGCTTCCTTAATTCAAAAGTAGCGGATAAACTTTTTTTTAAAAAAAAAACAACGCAAGAAAACTTCTTTTATGTTAAAGTGAAGAAGAAGTTTCACCTCATATAAACATTACACTGCATTTTCAAAGCATATGAAAAGAACTATTCAGGTAAAATGACTTACTGACCTTTAATTTTATTATTATCTCTATTTCTCTCTCTCTCTCTCACACACACACACACACAAACACACACACTAAAAGATCCCTCTCTGTGAAGAATAGACAATGCTTTAAGGCCATAAATTTTATTGTGTCAATTATCCATTTGTTCTCTTGACCTTAGACAAAAAGCCAGTGATTTTACCAGCAAAATGAGTTTATTCTGGAATAGCAAAAGAATTGAAATTCGGGACGTGCATTCTGTGGTGAACCAAAGACAAATCTGAGGGCTGTGGTGGTTCCTTATTCACTGCTGGTGGTGGCCAGCTTGCTGTTGAAGGGTCAGGACAAAAATCTCTCTTCCTGTTGGAGCTTGTAGGCTGTGGTGAGTGATATGGGCACGAGAGCTTCCCACTTGGGACTTCCCAACTGTGTTTTAAGTCGTTTCCCTTATCTTCACATTTCCAAATGCCATTTTCTAAAATTACAAGTCTCAATTGTGTGAAGGTAGATTGAGAAGAAAAGGTAACTCAGTATCAGTGTATAATTATAATCTTAATTGAAGCTTATGTGTATTGATTAATCATAGAAGTAGAATGGAGGGAGGTGGGAGTCATGCCAAAGTTTTCCTGATTAAACTCTTTGTCAGGGAGAATTGTTCACCACAATTATCTTTAGATAGTCAGAGGTAAGTTCTTAACCACAAGATAGATTCCCTAATCACAAGCTTAAAGAGACATTGTAGGAAAATTTTGCCGATCAGTCAATTTTGAAATTTCTTTTTGAATCAGTTTAAGATTTCTCTATCATCTTGACTATATTTTTCATTGCTTAACTAGCTCCCTTCCTACTGAACTTTAAATGATTCTCTGTACTCTCGCTTCTCTGAATGGTTCTTGGTTCTTTCTACATGGGTTTTCCTTCAACTTGTACTTTTCCCAAAATTGTGTGAAATAGTTTAAAAATGATCTCATTATATTTGAGATCACATTGTATTTGGCTATCCATTTTTATCATGCAAATACTGAAGCATTTATTTCCAGGAATTTTTTTTAGCTAATTAGTTGAAGCTTGACTCTGTCTCTCCCTGACCCCATTTCACTGTGTGTTTTCATTTTCTTTAAACAGATTGATGATTCCATCTCTGAGACTTGAGAGAGAGCTCATTCTGAGAGGATAGGTCCTGTATTTTCCAATACCCTTCCTCACAGTCTAGGAAGACATTTATTTACCATCTGATGAAACAGTATACTTTTATTCTTTTATGTATTTATTTTGCAATTATTATTAATGCCAATGTTTTCACATTGGAACATTTAAAATTATAAGACTAAATTTTTTCATAAATATAGTACATATGTTAAGGATATTTTGAAATTTTAGTAACTCATGATATTTACTGAGAGTCAAAAGATATATAGGCTTCTGATGGTGACTAATTGTAGACTTCTATTTCTTCCTTTGGAATTAGGGACCACCCTTAGCCTTACTTATATTTTTAAACAATTGAATACTTGAGAAACTGGTTCTGCAGGGTACACAAAAGGCCTTGAGTAATTTTTCTTTGCTTTCAATGAGCTTATGTTGCAACGATATAACAGTTAGGAAACAGCATGTCATAGAGCTAAGACTGCAAGATTCAAATTTGTGATATGCTGTTAAATGTTTAACAACTGGCTCCTGATGGTAATGTTTGCTGAAGACTACTGGTACTCCCTACCCCAGTCTTTTCAGTTCATTCTTAGTTTTTCATTCTATCTTTCCCCCCAAAACATTACAGAATTACTGCAATGATTAGTTGTGTGAATAGATAATTTTTTTATTCATGCAGACTACTGCCCCTTTAGACCTGCCGAGCTACACATGTTCATACTACACATAAAACGTGTATTTCTTTCTGTTTTTTTTTTTTGTCTTTTTTCCCCAAAGCTCTCCTTGTTGCCTAATCTTCTAAAATGAATTAGTGACTTTTTTTTGTTGGTTTATTGTTTCCAGTATCTATGAATAGTTTGAGTTGTGAGTTTAGAATTAATTAGTCTCTTTCCCTCACTGATCATTGATCAGCTGGATTAAGAAAATAGATGAACCAACAGCTTCTTGGGAAGCCAAAAGAAAGAGGAGGAGGTGTCAATTTACAAGAATAGCAAATGGTTTAATGGATGGAAGCACAAGCTCTGGAGCCAAACTGCCTAGGTTCAAATCCTAGCCCTGGCACCTGCAAGCTTTGTGAACTTGGAGAAATGCCTTAACCTCTCTGTCCTTCATTTTCCTCTTATGATAAAGATGATAGTAGTGATCACTCAGAGGTTTGGTGGGTGGAACAGTTAGAAGTACTCAATAAATGTTAATAATCATTTCTGTTCTTATTCTTCTGTTTGTATGCTGCCTGTGTAAGCATCTTGATCACATCCTCAGGCTCTGGGAGAGTGTGGTCTTTGTCTTTTGATGGCTGTCTTCTTACTTGCCTATTCCTACCTGAATTCTGCCTTCCTATCTATTTATCTGCTTACACACTTTTCTCTCAGTTTCCTTGACTCTAACTTTTTCTCTCCATGCTTTCTTTTTAATCTCCCTCCTTGGCTTCAAACTGAAGCAGCAGTGTGTTTCCAAATTGTGCTACGCCTCATCCCTGGACCACTCCTTCAATCTAGACATTGATTAGTCTGTAAGAAGAAGATTGGAAAATTTTCTCTTGCATCTCTTTCTTTGGACAGATTTAGACTGTCTTTATATCATTAGTTAATGTGATCCTGGGCTAAGTACATCAACATACGTCCACGCTGGTAATTACTGTTTCTTTTAGGTTTGCCTTGGGTATTTGATTCATCTTGCTTCTGTGATTTGTGCCATCTTTCCTTACATCTTCTCTCTGTTCTGTTCTGGCTCTCAAAGAGAAACCTAAATTAACCACATATAATCTAAATGTATGTAAAACAATAACTATAGAAATTTGTGTTTAAATTCTAGACTTCTAACCAAACGACTCTTGTAATTTTAGATCATTCCACCAAATCCTCACAGCCTACAGTTTACCCTGTGACTGTTAATTTTATCTGCCAGCTTGGCTAGACTATAGTGCCTAAAAATCAGCTGACTTTAAGTAAAAGAGATTACTTTAGAGAACGTGAATGGGCCTCATCCAGTGATGTTGTTGACGACCTTAAGAGCAAACACTGAAGTTTTCCAGAGAAAATGGAATTCTCCCTCAAGATTGTTAACATAGAAAACCTGCATAAATTGCCAGCTTTCCAAACTACTGTACAGGCTGGGGACTCCAGACTGCAGTTTTCATTCTTGCCTGAATCTCCAGCCCATTGGCCTATCTTACAGATTTGGATTTTGTCAGTCCCCACAATTGCTTGAGCCAATTCCTGAAAATAAATTCATATTTCTCTCTCTTTCCCCGTCTCTTCCTCCCGCCCTTCTCCCTCTTTCTTTCTTAATATATCATACTAGTTCTATTTCTGTGGAAAACCCCAATATAGATTCTGGTACCAAGAGGTAGAATGCTGCAGTTACAAATACTTAAAAATTTCAAGTGGTTTTGGAATTGGGTAATAGGTAGAAGCTAGAAGAATTCTGAGGCACGTGATAGGAAAAGACTAAAAACTCCTGTGTGTTGTAAGTTGGGGAGAGGAAGCCATCCTTGTGGGGTCTTTAAGGATCATTCCAACATGGTCCCAGGAATTATACTTGGAAAGGCATATATAAAATAAAACCATTTATTATGTTTGTAGGTCCTGGATATGGGGCCATGACATCCCGTGCAGGGGTCCACTTAGAAGAAGTTCCAAGGGAGTGAATCCAGCTAAGCATGTGCGTAGCCACGAGAGAGGGTGAGGACCCATGGGATAAAGCCTTTACTGGAGATCAGGATGGAGTACACAAGCAAAAGACTTGTGTTTAAACACACATTGGTGTGTTTAAATGTTACTCGGTTATAGTCAGGAAAGGGCAAGAAGAGGAACTTGTGTCAAGGACCAATCTGATCACACTGGTGCACCTGGTCACTTGGGCACGTTGCTCCTAGCCCATTTCTGGGAATATTGAGGGATCAGGAAAATATAAAGTTTTGAAAATTTACAGTACACCCTATCAAAGTCTTAAAGAGACAGTTGGTAGAAATATAGATGTTACAGGAAATTTTGGTGAGAGCTCAGAAAAAAAACAAAAAAAGAGATTTTGAGAATGCCATGTGATAATGGAGACAGAGTTTGTACTGATGAATCTACAAGCCAAGAAACATAAAGGATTGCCAGATGTCACCAGAAGCTAGGAGAGAGGCAAGGGACAGATTCTCCCTCAGAGCCCTTGAAAAGAATTAACTCTGCTGACACCTTGATTTTGTACTTTTAGCCTCCAGAACTATGAGAGAATAAATTTCTCTTGTTTTAAGTCACCTAGTTTGTGATACTTTGTTATAGCAGCTCTAGGACGCTAATACATACTTCTTCCCACTTCCAGAGGATAAAAGCTCTACAATAACACAGAATTCTTAAAACTATACTATGATATTTCAGCAAACATTTTGCTGTCATACAATATGAATCTCCTATTATTTACTTTATAAAGAATAATATAATCTTCTACTCATAATTTTATATTCTAAAACCTAAAAATATTAATCTTTATACTTGATTTGAAAGTAAATATAATTCATTTAAATAGCCCAAATTCCCAGACAGAACATCCAAAATGAAATATGATCATATAATAAAATTAAGAGGGCTAGGAGGATTGTGATGTCTTTGTCTCAATGACAGGGCTAAGAATAACTTCTGGAACCTAATTGCATAAGTGTCTTAAAGCATAGTGGTTAGAAAATTTTGGAAAAATATTCTTGATACCAATTTACATCTATAGGAGATCTATAGACACACAAGCTTTTATATCAATGAGGCTACTGTAACATAAATTCATAAATTTGAAAAGTTAAATGATATAAACGGTAAGACACAATTCACTCAAGATAACACTGGTGATTGACTGGAAAGAAAGTAATCTTCCCCCAAATTTTAGAAATTCTAACTAACTATTTAAGTATACCAAGTAAATTTCTGTATTTTCTCTAACTGATAAAAAGACGTAGATCCACTTAGAATATTGAACTGGGAATATCAATAAAATCTATTAATATATTTATACAAGTTTATAAAGGGTGATAGTTCTTAAATTTTAATAATTTACTTTCTGATAGCAGCCTGTAATCAGATATAAAAATCAAAGTCATTAAATTGAATATTATTTCCAGTAGTCGTGTATGAATGTGAGAGTTGGACTATAAAGAAAGCTGAGCGCTGAAGAATTCATGCTTTTGAACTGTGGTGTTGGAGAAGACTCTTGAGAGTCCCTTGGACTGCAGGGAGATCCAACAAGTCCATCCTAAAGGAGATCAGTCCTGGGTGTTCATTGGAAGGACTGATGTTGAAGCTCAAACTCCAATACTTTGGCCACCTGATGTGAAGAACTGACTAATTTGAAAAGATCCTGATGATGGGAAAGATTGAAGGCAGGAGAAAGGGATGACAGAGGATGAGATGGTTGGATGGCATCACTGACTCAATGGACATGAATTTGGGTAAACTCCGGGAGTTAGTGATGGACAGGGAGGCCTGGTGTGCTGCAGTCCATGGGGTCGCAAAGAGTTGGACATGACCGAGCGACTGAACTGAACTGAACTGAACTGGTTGAAGTATTTGCCAGCTTCAGGCTTATAAAACAATCCATTGTAGCTTAATGCCTACTACTGGAAACCTTCTAAAGTGAAAAGTCCAGTTTTCACATTTTGCTTCAAAGATCATGCCTGAAGATAATGGTACCTGGTCTTCCTGTGTCTCATCCAGTACTCCTGTAAGGAGAGGGTCCCACAGTGTTCAGGAGCACTTAGAAAATTACTCGTGGAGATTGTGGACACTCTTTTCTGGAATGTTTTTAGGTGTTATTGGTATTTCCAGTTACTTTGGTTTTATTGGCAGTGTAGGGATTCATCAGTGTCATTTTTTCAGGAACTTGAGAATATGAATCCTGTCTGTGCTACTTAATGGCTCTATGACTTTAGGCAAATGACACAGTAAAAGTGGTAAAATTTACACTTTCTTGAGAACTTACTGTGTAGCAGATTAGGCTCTTTGTGCTATTTTCATAGCTCTACTCTTCACAATAATCTTCTAAGGAAGTCATCCTTACTCTATGTGTGGGGAAGTTCAGGCCCAGGAAGTTTTAGTGAGTACTAACTGATAGCCAAGGCAAGCAAATAGGGATGTTGCTCACTCCCCACACTAGGTGGAGGAATTGCCCGGGACTCTACTAAGTCTCCTGTGATTGTTCTAGCTTGTGCCCCACCTGAGCTGAGGATTCAGTCAGCCATCTATTACTTCACTGTGTCTATTACTTCACTGTGGGTGGAGGCTGTCATGGCCAAGGAGAGTGCACAGTTGTTAGGGATTAAGTCCAGGTTGGACCTGACATGGCATCTGAAAAGAACAGAGGAGTTAGTATTAGTGTTCATTGGGGTGACATATATGGAGTGATATTGGAGCTCTGACTGTTTCTAGGACAACCCAACATGTGACCCAGACCATGCAGAGCACCCTCTCTGGCCCCTCTTGCTCCATGGCACAGCCTACCACTAGGGTAAGAGCTGCTGCCACCAGAAGAATACACAGTTGTAGGGATGCAAATTGCCTTGACCTGGCATAATCAATGAACAGGGTGAGGGAAGCCAGTATTGGCACTTACAGATGTGGCAGAATAGAAGCTGTTCAGAACTCTGGTTCCAGGATCATGGCAGCCCATGGCCTAAGCCACACCAAGCTTCTGATCTTGTTCCTCTTCCTCCAGCCCTGTTCCCTTCTGGCATAAATATGCCAATGCTGGGAGAAGGTAGAGCACACATCTAGAACAGAACCACCTCAAACCCAACTCTCAGGGATTCTACTCTCACAGTTTGCGACCCACCCTCACCCCCATGTCCAGTAGGGTGATGTTGGCTACTAGGCAGAGAAGAAACCCCAGCTCACACCTGGCTCTGGCTCTAGCCCCTCTTCTACCTCATCTTCTACCCAGGGGATAGCTGCCAGCACACCCTGGGGGAAGATGTCACTTGTGCTTATTTCAAATGCAGTTCTGGACATACACAGACTATAGGGGAAGACCTGCAGTCTAGGATACCCTAGGTTATCACTTAGGAGACATAAAAAATTTCTCAAGAAGAGGATATTATACTTATTAACATGCATGCACCCAATATAGGAGCATATGTAAAACAAATACTAACAGATAGAAGGGGAGAAATTGACAGGAATACAATAATAGTAGGGGACTTTAACACCCCATTGACATCAATGGACAGAACATCTAGAGAGAAAATCAGTAAGGCAACAGAGGCCCTAAATGACACAAAAGACCGTTTGGACTTAATTGATTTCTACAGGATACTACATGAAAAAAAAAAAAAGAAAAGAAAAAAAAACACTCTCTTTTAAATGAGCATGAAACCTTCTCTTCTCTTAGATCCATACTAAGTCACAAAACAAATCTCAACAAATTTAAGAAGATAGAAACTATTTCAATCATTTTTTCTAAACACAACAGTATGAAGCTGGACATCAATCACAGAAATAAAAATCAGAAAAGAACAAGAACATGGAAACTAAACAACATGCTTCTAGAAAGCCAATGAATCAATGATGAAATTAAAGAAGAAATCAGAGAATACTTCAAGGCAAATGGCAATGAAAATAAAACTTTATAAGATCTATAAGATGCAGCAAAGGTGGGTCTAAAAGGGAAATTGGACTGATACAAGCCTTCCTCAAGAAACAAAAAAATATCAAATAACCCAACCTATTACCTAAAAGAGTTAGAAAAAGAAGGAACAAACAAAACCCAAAGTCAACACAAATAAGGAAATAAGAAAGATCAGAGAGGAAATAGATAAACCAGAGACTTTAAAAAATATATAAAATATCAATAAAGCCAAGAGCTAGTTTTTTGAAAAGATAAAACCAGCAAACCACCAGCCAGACTCATGAAGGAGGATCCAAATAAACTAGTTAAAAAGAGAAATAGCAAGTGATAACGTAGAAATAAAAAAAACAATCCTAAGCAAATACTATGAATAGTTATATGCCAACAAATTCCGCAATCTAGAAGACCTGTTTTTAGATAGCAATGTACCTACTGCCAAGTGTGAGTCAAGAAGAAACAGGTAGTTTGAACGGACTGATCACTACATGTGAAATAGAATCTGTTTAAAAAAAAAAAATGACAAAACTGGAAGCAAAAGTTAAGGAACAGATTGTTTCACTACAGAATTCTACAAAACATATAAAGAACAACTTATACCAATACTAATTTATACCAAGAACTTATACCGTCTCAAACTCTTCCAAAAGACTGAAGAGGAATGAATACTCCTGAAGATGTTCTATTAAGCCACCATCACCCTGATGCTAAGACCAGACAAGGTCACTACAAAAAAGAAAAAATTACAAGCCAATATCTTAGATGAACATAGAAGCAAAAGTCTTCAACAAAACTGAATTGAACAATAAGGAGGTTCTCATACAATGATCAAGTTAGATTCACTCTGGAGTTGCAGGGCTGGTACCACATACCAGTATCAATCAATTTAATACACCACATTAACAAAGTAAAGACAAAAGCTACATAACCATCTTAATAGATGCAGGAAAAGAATTTGAAAAAAAACTCTATATCCATTCTTGATAAAGAGAACTATCCCTAAAGTGGGCATAGAGCGAACATATCTCAACATAATAAAAGCCATTTATGACAAACCCACAGCCAACATAATACTCAGTGGTGAAAAGTTGAAAGCCTTCCCACTAAGTTGTGGAACAAGACGAGGAGGCCCACTCTACCACTTCCATTCAGCATAGTATTGGAAATCATAGCCAGAACATTCAGACAAGAAAAAGAAATAAGATGTATCCAGACTGAAAGAAAGTGGTAAATCTGTCACTATTTGAAGATTATATGATACTCTATATCAGTCAGTTCAGTTCAGATGCTCAGTTGTATCCGACTCTTTGCGACCCCATAGACTGCAGCATGACAGACTTCCCTGTCCATCACCAAATCCGGGAGCCTACTCAAACTCATGTCCACCGAGTCAGTGATGCCATCCAACCATCTCATCCTCTGTCATCCCCTTCTCCTCCTGCCTTCAATCTTTCCCAGCATCAGGGTGTTTTCAAATGAGTCAGTTCTTCACATCAGGTGGCCAAGTATTGGAGTTTGAGCTTCAACATCAGTCCTTCCAATGAATATTCAGAACTGATTTCCTTTAGGATGGACTGGTTGGATCTTCTTGTAGTCCAAGGGACTCTCAAGAGTCTTCTCAAACACCACAATTCAAAAGCATCAATTCTTTGGCGCTCAGCTTTCTTTATAGTCCAGCTCTCATATCCATACATGACTACTGGAAAAACCATAGCCTTGACTAGACATACTTTTGTTGGCAAAGTAATGTCTCTGCTTTTAAATATGCTTTCTAGGTTGGTCATAACTTTTCTCCCAAGGAGCAAGGGTCTTTTAATTTCATGGCTGCAGTCACCATCTGCAGTGATTTTGGAGCTCAAAAAAATAGTCTCTCACTGTTTCCACTGTTTCCCCTTCTATTTGCCATGAAGTGATGGGACCAGATGCCATGATCTTAGGTTTATGAATGTTGAGTTTTAAGCCAACTTTTTCACTCTCCTCTTTCACTTTCATCAAGAGGCTCTTTAGGTCTTCTTCACTTTCTGCCATAAGGGTGGTGTCATCTGCATATCTGAGGTTATTGATATTTCTCCCGGCAATCTTGATTCCAGCTTGTGTTTCGTCCAGCCCAGCATTTCTCATGATGTACTCTGCATAGTTAAATAAGCAGAGTGGCAGTATACAGACTTGACATACTCCTTTCCTGATTTGGAACCAGTCTATTGTTCCATGTCCAGTTCTGTTGTTTCTTGACCTGCATACAGATTTCTCAGGAGGCAGGTCAAATGGTCCCATTTCTTTAAGAATTTCCCACAGTTTGTTGTGATCCACACAGTCAAAGGCCTTGGCATAGTCAATAAAGCAGAAGTAGAGGTTTTCCTGGAGCTCTTTTGCTTTTTTGATGATCCAGCAGATGTTGGTAATTTGGTCTCTGTTTCCTCTGCCTTTTCTAAATCCAGCTTGAACATCTGGAAGCTCAGTTCACGTACTGTTGAAGCCTGGCTTGGAGAATTTTGAACATTACTTTACTAGCATGTGAGATGAGTGCAGTTGTGCAGTAGTTTGAACATTCTTTGCATTGCCATTCTTTGAGATTGAAATGAAAACTATAGAAGACCCTAAAGTCTCAATGCAAAAACTAATAGAATTAATAAATGAATTCTACTGAAATGTAGAATATAAGATTGATACATAAAAAACTGCTATATTTCTTTACAGTCACATGAAATATTATAAAGAGAAATAAAATGAAAAATACTGTTTAAAATTGTGTCAAAAAACCAAAAATGTGAGGAAATAATCCTGACCAAAGAGATGAAAGTGTTATATGCTGAGAACTATAAAGCAAAATAAAGGAAATTCAAGATGATTCAAAGAAATGGAAAGATATCCCCTGCTCTCAGATTGAAATAATTAATATTGTTAAAATGACCATACTCCCCAAAGCAATCTACAGATTTAATGTAATCCCTATCAAAATAGCTGTTAAATTTTATACATAAGTAGAACAAATAATCCCAAAATTTACATGGAACCTCAAAAGACCCGGAATTGCCAAAGCAATCTTGAGAAAAAAGAACAGAGAAGGAAACATAACTCTTCTAGACAGCAGTCTATTATACAAAGTTACAGTAATCAAAACAGCATAATATTGGCATAAAAACAGACATATAGATCAAAGGAACAGGATAGAACACCCAGAAATCAACCCAAATATGTGCAGTCTGTTCATTTACAGCAAAGTCAAGAATATGCAATGGAGAAAAGTTAGTCTTTTCAGCAAATTGTTTGGAAAAACTAGACAGCCTAATGCAAATGAACAGTATTAGAAAACTCCATCACACTATACACAAAAATAAACTCAAAATGATTTAAATCTTTAAATATAAGTCTAAAGACAATGAAGTTCACAGAAGAGAACATAAAACATTTTCAGACATAAATTATAGCAATATTTTCTTAGATCAGTCTTCCAAGGGCAAAGGAAAAAAAATACAGAAATAAACAAATGGGACCTAATTCAACTTTCAGCTGAGCTGCAAGCTGAGCACTGAAGAATTAATGCTTTTAAATTGTGGTGTTGGAGAAGACTCTTGAGAGTCCCTTGGACTGCAAGGAGAGCCAACCAGTCCGTCCTAAAGGAAATCAGTCTGAATATTCATTGGAAGGACTGATGTTGAAGCTCAAACTCCAATACTTTGGCCACCTCATGCAAAGAGTTGACTCATTGGAAAAGACCCTGATGCTGGGAAAGATTGAAGGTGGGAGGAGAAGGGGATGACAGAGGATGAGATGGTTGAATGGCATCACTGACTTGATGGACATGAGTCTGAATAAGTTCTGGGAGTTGGTGGTGGACAGGGAATCCTGACGTGCTGCAGTCCATGGAGTCGCAAAGAGTCAGACATGACTGAGGGACTGAACTGAACTGAATCCAACTTAAAAGCTTTTGCACAGTAAAGAAAACTATAAAAAAAAAAAAAAAATGAAAAGGCAACCTCTAGAATGGGAAACCTCCTGAAGAAAGCAGAAACATGGAATTGGAAAGATACATGGATCCCAGTATTCATAGCAGCATAATTTACAAAAATCAAGATATGGAAGCAACCTAGTCATCAATAGATCAGTGGATAAAGGTGACACACACACACACACACACACACACATGCATGCACACACACTCTGAAGTGTTACTCAGCTTTGAAAAATGAATGAGAATTCCACTCCTAGGCATGCACCCTGAGGAAACCAAAATTGAAAAAGACACATGTATCCCATTGTTCATTGCAGCATTATTTACAGTAGCTAGAACATGGAAGCAACCTAGATGTCAATTGACAGATGAATGGATAAAGAAATTGTGGTACATATACAATAGAATATTACTCAGCCATAAAAAGGAACACATTTGAGTCAGTTCTAATGAGGTGGATGAACCTAGAACCTATTATACAGAGTAAAGTAAGTTAGAAAGAGAAAGATAAATATTGTATTCTAACGCATAT
The DNA here is from genome assembly GCF_054371585.1 of Giraffa tippelskirchi. Classification (NCBI taxonomy): domain Eukaryota; kingdom Metazoa; phylum Chordata; class Mammalia; order Artiodactyla; family Giraffidae; genus Giraffa; species Giraffa tippelskirchi. The sequence continues at coordinate 109,073,523 of NC_137280.1, read as the reverse complement.
ATACGGAATCTAGAAAAATGGTACTGAAGAATTTATTTACAGAGAAGCAGTGGAGAAACGGACATAGAGAATAGACTTACGGACATGGGGAGAAAGGAGGAGAGGTTGAGATGTATGTAAAAAGTAACATGGCAACTTGCATTACCATATGTAAAATATATAGCCAAAGGGAATTTGCTGTATCTCTCAGGAAATGCATACAGGGACTCTGTATCAACCTGGAGGGGTGGAATGAGTGGAATGGGTAGGGAGATGGAGGAGAGGTTCAAAAGGGAGGGGATATATGTATACCTATAGCTTATTTAACTTAAATGCAGAGTACATCATGAGAAATGCTGGGCTGGATGAAACACAAGCTGGAATCAAGATTGCCGGGAGAACTATCAATAACCTCAGATATGCAGATGACACCACCCTTATGGCAGAAAGTGAAGAAGAACTAAAGAGCCTCTTGATGAAAGTGAAAGAGGAGAGTGAAAAAGTTGGCTTAAAGCTCAACGTTCAGAAAACTAAGATCATGGCATCTGGTCCCATCACTTCATGGGAAATAGATGGGGAAACAGTGGAAACAGTGAGAGACTTTATTTTTGGGGGCTCCAAAATCACTGCAGGTGGTGATTGCAGCCATGAAATTAAAAAACGCTTACTCCTTGGAAGGCAGGTTATGACCAACCTAGATAGCATATTTAAAAGCAGAGACATTACTTTGCCAACAAAAGTATGTCTAGTCAAGGCTATGGTTTTTCCAGTGGTCGTGTATGGATGTGAGAGTTGGACGGTAAAGAAAGCTGAGCGCCAAAGAATTGATGCTTTTGAATTGTGGTGTTTGAGAAGACTCTTGAGAGTCCCTTGGACTACAAGAAGATCCAACCAGTCCATCCTAAAGGAGATCAGTCCTGGGTGTTCATTGGAAGGACTGATGTTGAAGCTGAAACTCCAATATTTTGGCCACCTCATGCAAAGAGTTGACTCATTGGAAAAGACCCTAATGCTGGGAAGGATTGGGGGCAGGAGGAGAAGGGGACGACAGAGGATGAGATGGTTGGGTGGCATCACTGACTCAATGGACGTGGGTTTGGATAAGCTCCGGGAGTTGGTGATGGACAGGGAGGCCTGGCCTGCTGCAATTCGTGGGGTCGCAAAGAGTCAGACACGACTGAGCGACTGAACTGAACTGATGGCTGGTCCATATTGAGATTTGATAGAAAACAACAAAATTCGGTAAAGCAATTATCTTTCAAAAATGTACCTGGGGTTCATTATGCTTAGTGAAATAAGTCATACAGAAAGGCAAATAGTGTATATTATCACTTACATATGGACTCTAAAAAAGATAAAGCAAATGAATATAGCAAAAGAGGAACAGACTCACAGAGAACAAACTAATAGCTACTGGAGTGAGAGGGCTTTGGAGAAGGGACAAGATAAGGGTAGAGAATTATGAGGTGTAAACTACTCTGTATAAATTGAGTAAGTTATAGGGATACATCTTAAAGCACAGGGAATAGAACTAATATTTTATAATAGATTTAAATTGAGTTAATCTATAAATATATTGAATCACTCTGCTGTACACTTTATCCAATATATTAATAATATTGCAAATTAGCTATACATCAATAAGAAAGAGATACTACTCAAATTTTCAGTGAAAGCATTGGCATTTTCTCAAAAGCAAAATTCTCAAAAGCTAATTCCTGCTTTTTTCAAGTGAGTAGCTTAAAGGGATGAGGCAAGCGTGTGAAGACCACCTCAAGAGTCAGGTCAAGAGTAAAATTTCTCCTTGTAGAGATGAAAGTCTGTCCATACCTTTTGCCCTATACAGAGAAACAACTAAATTAACTGATTTTTTTCTCTTTCTTTGTTACATTTCATTCTGTACTCATCTGAAATTGCCATGCCTTGTTAAGTATTTCATTATGTATCTTATTTACAGTATGGTTAATCATGTTGGTCTGATGGTGACACACACGTTCTGGGGAGAGAGTCTACTCTGCTCTCTGTCATTCTGATTCAAGCTCTGTCAGACAATAACGGGCCTAGTGGCATCAATGAACACCCACTTATAAAGCATCAGAGGTCTTTGGCTCAAGATCCACTGAGTGTGAACTTCTCAAGTACCCCAATGATTAATCCTCACACCTTTGTAAGAAAATAAAAAGGAGAGGCCTTTATAGTAACCTTGTTACCTGATAAGTATAGATGATATAAAAGTGCCTGATATAAACTCAGCACATTGTATGTACTCATGATGGTGGTGATTATGGAAATGACAGTGATGACTATAAAGTGCTTCCCATTCCAGTGAGTCTGTTGTTTGGATTTCTCGGCTCCAAATAAAAAGCCTTGAAGGAGAGCTCATGTCACTTTCCTTTGCTTAGAGCAGAACCTGCACAGATCCCATGTGTAGAAAGTTAATATAAATAAATTCAGTACTGATTATGATAAGGATGATATGATTAATTCTCATATGCAGTGATTACTGTGGGCTCAAATACAGAATCATGTCACTATAACAGGAAGCAGGATAAAGGGGAATTCCCAACAAAACCCATACCCCAGATAAAATAAATGTCACATTGATGATTCAACAATAGTTTTATTTGTTTGGCTGCAGTATAATTCACGTATGCACTCTTGAGAAGTAACTAACAGTGTTTTAGCAAAGTTTCTGTTTCTGAAAAGGAAGTGATGAAAATATAAAAAGTTTCCATGGCCTGTTAAACAGAGATGTACATGAAATATATCCTCCTGGGAAAAGCAGTAGCATTTTGTATGTTTCAAACACAAATGTTATTTCCAATAGGCTAAATTCCTGAGTAATTTAGAAAAAAAGTTTCTTCTTAAAAAATACTGTTTCTAAGACTTGCTCATAAAATACAAGCCTTTGTTGGTCTGTTCTCTGTTCCCCATTGTTTCAGATTTTTGGCTAAATCCTTCCTTACAGCCAGATGGTTATTATCTTATTATTAATAAGTATTTTCTTCCATTTTTAAAAAGAAAACACTTGAAATAACACATAGAAGTTTTATTAGTAGATGTCATAGCCTCTCTGAGATCATGATCACATTACGTCTCCAGCCTGCATAGGTGAAGCATAGACATTAGTTAGAAAGGAATATCTTTATCAGACATTTGTGCAATAAGAGTGCTGTAATGTTTTCCTGTTCTTTTGGATGGGGGTAGGGAGGAGAGGTTCCTCTTCTCAAGCAGAAAACAAGAGTGACAAAATGATCCACCAGAGAGATTGGAAGTGGCTTTGCAAATGGCATTGCCTATTTTGTGACTGGATGCTACCAAAGTGCACAAGCATATAGGCCTGTTCTAACATGTGGCTGGAGGAGAGAAGGAAGGGGGTCTTGGGAAAACTAGAAATTTGTCTCCTACCATTTGTGGGTCAAGGAAAATGGTGCCAGACTTTCATCTGGAATTGTCTGAAAGAAGGAGTTTGGTTGAATCTACATCTGATGGTAAGGCAAGAAAATCATCTACTTTGGAACCAGTTTCATTTTTGCTGTTTAGCTGGAGGAATTTATGAGATGACTTCTTATTGTTCAAGTGAATGCCTAAAAGATATCCACACTACAGCTGTCTTTAAAGTACTTTGACCAATAGGAATGCCTACTGGTGTGATGGGACCTCAGGAGATAGTGCTAGTGTGGGGTCTCTTGTTGGAAGGCAGGTGTTATGGAAATGACAAGAAATCAGTAGTAAGAATACAGCCTGCATCAGGCAAAGGTGCAGTGGGGGCTCCTTGGTGTGGGGGTCACTGACATTCTCATGTGTGTCTCACAAGAAAAAGCCAGCAATTGAGCATCTGCCTCACAGAGGGTTTGATGATCACATTGCAGAAACACAAATCAGATGTCCCTCTTTGCTCTAACTCTCCCTTCCCCCATCCATCAGCAGGGGAAGCCAAAAGCAACAGTTCTTATGGATAGATCTGGAATTAAACAAGAAAGAGAAAAAGGACACAATTCTCTGTTGTAAATATGAATACCCAGAGTTGTGTCTAGACTGAGAAAGATGAGACTAGAAATTTTAAGTTGGTTATAAGATGGTAGTACTGAATTAAATAGCAGTGGCCTTTTTTTTTTTTTTTTTTTACTTCTTGGTGGTGAGTTTTCTATTCTCTCTTTTTTTTTTTTTTAACATAAAAGTAACCAGAAAACTATGGTATTTTTAAAAAATAATACCAAAGAATAGGGCAAAAAGTGTGACCAGGGAAAAAATACACTGTATTCTGCTTATATCCTGTTGAATTTGGCCTATTTAATAGACAAAATATGTATTTCATAAATCATCTTTAATAAGTGTTTCCTCCCACCCTGTCTATATGAAAAAGTTCTAATTAAAAGTTTGAATTTTAAGACAGAGACAGATGGACAGACTGATACATGCACACGTACACATGCATATGAATGTGCACATGCAGAAATAGAGAATGATTGAGAGAGACAGAATGTTAACTAGCCCAACACTGTGTTTTTTGAATAAGGAACTAAAATTGAGACTAAATAAAGTAACTTTAGTTTTGCAACAGATTTGTAAGACCATTCAACAGAGCCAGTCATTTTCTACATGAGTATCTTGAGACCAGGACAATCAAATTGTTTGCTTAATGCCTGATTTAGAAGGAGAACCTGTTTTGGTCTTGATATTCCTGACTCCTGGGCAAGTTTTGCATTTATCATGGGAATAAAAGTTTACCTGATACAGTCTGAGAGAGAGGTAACTTGGATTACATTTTTTCTGATTACCAGTTCTGAGCTTTGACTCTTTTCAGTTAGTTCATTGCACCTTTATGTGAATCAAAGTTGAAGACAAGATACGGGTTGTAAATCATGTCATTGTAATTTATTAGCTTAGTATACATTGATTTAGACTCTCCTTCCATGCTCCCAAATCAAACCACATATATCCTTGGTCCTCTTCAACACACAAATTGGTACAAAAAATTAAGGAAGGAGGAGAAGGAATAACGTATTTGAGGATTAATTTGCATATGATAATTTTTCTTTTACTTTGTCGTTGTTCAATTTCTAAGTCATGTCTGAATCTTTGCAACTGCATGTACTGTAGCATGTCAGGCTTCCTTGTCCTTCACTAGCTCCTGGAATTTGCTCAAACTCATGTCCATTGAGTTGGTGATACTATCTAACTATCTCAATTTCTGCTGCCCCCTTCTCCTTTTTGCCTTCAGTCTTTCCCAGCATCATGATCTTTTCCAGTGAGTTGGCTCTTCGCATTAGGTGGCCAAAGTATTGGAGCTTTGGCATCAGTCCTTCTAGTGAATATTTAGGGTGGATTTCCTTTAGGATTGACTGGTTTGATCTCCTTGCAGTCCAAGGGGCTCTCAAGAGTCTTCTCCAGCAACAAAGTTCAAAAGCATCAATTCTTCAGTGCTCAGCCTTCTTTATGGTCCAACTCTCTTGGAAACATCATAACTATTTCTCCTCTGGGTCCAATGGAAACAAATATTGATTTCTCTCAATGAGTTCAAGAAAACAATACCAAATTATTTTAACTTTTAAAATAACTCTGTCAATTATACATGAATTTAATGCATATTTCTCAATTTGTAGCAACTAGAATACCATAGGAGAATAAATCTAGCTCCGTTACCTGAAAAGGATGAGTTGCAAGTAGATTTGACACAATCTAAGAGAGATAACTTGCTATTTTAGCTTACCTACAAAACAAATGTATCTATTCCTTTGGTAAATTAAAATGAGTAATTGAACTACCTTGAGCCCCTGTGACCACAGGATGCTTTGAAGTGGAAGTGGCAGAAAACTATCTTGTATCATAATTAATAATGAAGTTGATTAGCCTCCTAAATGTAAGAGGTCTTCAGGATAGTGGATTCAGTGACTTAATAATGAAAGCAAGGACTAAGATTTTTCTACTTTTCTACCTTCTCTTTTACCATTTGCTTTCCCCTAGCCTTGGTCATTTATGAAGCAATACCAGCTAAGAAAAATGCTATAGCTGATTCCTCTATTTGCCTATTCTGACTCTATCCCTGCCCCCACCCCCACCACTTTCCTCTGAATAGCAAAAATCTGATTTTGTTTAGGGCTGCAATGGACTTTGCTTAGAAATTGCATTCTCTGTGTGGAGCTTCCAAGCAGACTATTTAAAGAGGATGAATATTCACTGTAAATTCTGTCAAGGATGTATTATAACATGCAAGGCTCCTAGTAATGATTTTTAAAAGAATGGGTACTGAGCCCTTCTTGTACTCCCTTCTTACTTCTTTCTAGTTGAGCTTGAGTTCTAATGGGTGGAAATATGGAAAGACTTGGCCTCTGATGACCTTAGGTCTTCAAGCTATGCCTGTCTTGTCTAACTCCAGCCTTCTTTTAAGTTGACAGTTGATGCTAATCACAACTGGAACAAATACGGTATTTTGGTTGTGTTGGCCCTTGTTGTGAATCAATGTTAGGGGAGCTGGGATTAACATGATTGGTTTAAGCCAGTGAGTCTCAGCTTTGGCTGCAGTTTAGAGTCACCTGGGGAGTTTTAAAAGCCAGCGCTCTTCCTCAGACAAATTAAATCAGAATCCTGGCTTGGGACCCAAGCGTTAGAGTTTTTAAAGCTCCACAGGTGCTTCCAGCATACAGCCAAGTGGCTGAAACTACCCAGAACCACTCCTGGAGGGAGTGTCAATCCCCAAACCACACTGATGCTACATAATCCAGGAGGCATGGCCTGGCCGTTGTAGAGTCAACTCCAGTGTGTTCTAAGATCCTATCCTTAGAATCGCTTCCCTGTTAGATCAGTTGATAAAGAATCAACCTGCAATGCAGGAAACCACCAGCAATTCGGGAGACCCAGGTTTGATCCCTGGGTCAGGAAGCTCTCCTGGAGAAGGAAATGGCAACTTTGGTATTCTTGCCTGGAGAATCCAATGGACAGAGGAGCCTGGTGGGCGATAGTCCATGGGGTCACAAGAGTCAGACCCATGTTAGCAGCTAAACCAGTAAGAAGGGGATAGTTTACTTTTGAAAAAAAAATGTATGTAAAAAGCTAAGTTGGTTGGCGATTATGCTGTCTTTATGCTATCATAAGTAATCAGAAAAATTCAGAGGGCAGAAAAATACTTTGGGTGCTGTTACAATGCCAGTGTTTCATTGTTGTCCTTTCTGTTAAAGCTAAACATTATTGTGCTACATACCAGCACCACAAACTAAAGAGTGTACAATTTCTCTTTGTTTGACTGTTCTTACGCTGTATAAAAGTGTCTTTCTTTGTTCGTTATTTTTTTGTAAAATGCATCCTTGACAACTGCCTTCTTATAGAGAACAAAACCTTTCATTTACAATGAACTCTTAAGATGAGTTGGCCTCCAGGAGCTCTAGAAAATGATTCTGCGTATTTAAGAACATAAATGTCCCTTCCAAGTCTACAAGAAATATATGAATAATGGAAACAATAAAATATAACTAAATTTTAACTTTTTGGTAACATAAAATGACAGTCTTAATAAACAGAAAATATTATATATCAGAATATTGAAAAAGTATAAACCAGGCACAAAGGCACATGGTTAAAAAGATAAAATGGCATGATGAAATTTAAAAAGCTAAAGGACATTTTCACAGTGCAGTATCGGGATGAAATAAATATATTGAGTAGCTTTGATGATAACAGTAATCCTTTCAAAGCATTAAAAAATAGGTTGGATCCAGGAGCCACTTCTTATAAATATTGGGTGGAAATATGATAGTATATCTTTTTCTAGACTATATTTTAAGCTCACTTAGTTGGTCATCTACCAACTAAAAGTTATTTGTCACCCCCAAATCCATACTGAGAGTGCTTTTGCTATCTTTTCATGAAAGAGAATAGGGTGATGAAAAAATTAAGTTGCCTGATGCACATGTTCTCAAATGGGGCCAATCAAGCTTTCTTATTTTAGTTCTCATAGTGTAAGCAGCTCTCCTTTTCAAAGTCTATTTACGTGCCTTACTTTTTGGGATTCTTATCATTTTTGTTGTTTATTTCATTGTTGAAAATGGCCTCAACCTAGTGCTAAGGCACTTTCTAGTGCTGCCAAGTGAAAGAAGGCTCTCATGCTGCCATTTTGTAGTTCCATTCTCATCTCCACTACCACCTCCCATCAGTTACCCTTGGCAACCACTCATCTATAGAATCATAGACTATGTGGCCTTTTACAACTAGCTGTTTCACTGAGCATAATTCCTGGGATATTTTCAGGTTATTTAATTAGAGTCTACTTTATTATAGCTAATACTTTAAAATTGATTATTATAGTTTATTTCACCATTCATCCATTCTTATAAGGACTTATAATGGACTTATAAGTCCATTATTATAAGGACTGTTTTGGAGTCTATTGATTGTCTTTCTCATTCATGTTGTAGTTTTCCTAGTTTTGAGTATGTTAAATGATTTTCTGTCCTTTCCTGAACTTTTTAGATTTTATGAGACACGTATATGGTGGTGGTGGTTTAGTCGCTAAGTCGTGTCCAACTCTTGTGACCCCATGGACTGTAGCCTGCCAGGCTCCTCTGTCCACAGGATTCTTCAAACAAGAATACTGGAGTGGGTTGCCACTTCCTACTCTAGGAGATCATCCCAACCCAGGAACTGAACCCGGGTCTCCTGCATTGCACTTACATTCTTTACCAGCTGAGCATACATGTATAAATATGTGTAAAAACATAAGCATATGTATATATTATATATTTTAATACAGTGTATTTATATATATATATTTCATATGTTTATGTACATTGTTGAGGTGTAGCCTGAGGTCTGGGTGAGTGTGTGCATTCAACTTCACTTGTCTTGCCACCACCACTCAGGCAGAAAGAGGACATTAAATCACAGTGCCTTGTTTCAGACAGGTGGTGTGGAAGTTCTGCCTCCTACTAAGCCTCACTCACAGCTTTTAGGTGACAGCAGCCAAGGGATTCCACCACCCTGCTGGCTCTGAATGAAGGTTGCAACTCAGCTCCCTGTTAAGCCTGCTGACACCCAAGGAGGAGAAACTAGAAACCTTACTCTCCTTATCTCCTGGTGCCTTGAGAGGGAGAGGTAAGCTTTCTTCTGTTGATATTTCACAGGAGTCAGTCTGGGATTGCTGACAAGTTATCTCTTATCAGGTCAACCTTTTCTAAGTCTTTGGCTAGGAGAACCAGGCCCTTGGAGTGTTTTTTTTTTTTTTTTTTTTCTGTCTTCCTTTTGATTCTTACTGACTGGAAGCTTCTACAATGCCCTGAGACCTATGCAAGACAGTAAGGAAATCTGGGGAACTCATAATGTGTTGTTGTGCAAATCCTGAGTTTTTGGGCAGTCTACATTCTTCTAGCTACACTTCAGAGATGTCCTGTATTTTTTGTGTCGTGTCATCATATCCAGGCCATTTTATTATAAAAGAGAGAATGTAGGAGGAATGGGATTACTCATTTGTGGGTTCATTCAGAGGAAATCTGGGGAACTCATAATGTGTTGTTGTGCAAATCCTGAGTTTTTGGGCAGTCTACATTCTTCTAGCTACACTTCAGAGATGTCCTGTATTTTTTGTGTCGTGTCATCATATCCAGGCCATTTTATTATAAAAGAGAGAATGTAGGAGGAATGGGATTACTCATTTGTGGCTTCATTCAGTTGCGGTGAATCCAGTCTCTGGGTAACAACTGAAAAGACAAAAATGAGTTTGGGAAGAGGGGATGCAATCAGTGGAGAAGAAAATGTGTACCAAAAAAAAAATCACTAAAGTGAAAAAATTATGTGTATTTCCCTCTGCTACATCTTCGGGGAACCTTGTTTCACTTCAGTTCAGTTCAGTTCAGTTACTCAGTTATGTCCAAGTCTTTGCGACCCCATGGATTGCAGAATGTTTCACTTATCTCTGTTTAATTTTCAAATTTAATTGTGCTTTTTGTCTTTCTGACTCAGATATAGACTTTATTAGACATTTCAAAACAGTCATCTTTTAAAAACTGTTCTTCCTGGCAATCAAATGGTATATTGGGGTAAATTTGGAGTCTTTAATTGTTTTCTCGCCTGATCTTTGTGTGGAGTCCTGTAGGAGATGTCATTTTGCTGTTTAAAGAACATTCAGCTTTATTTGGTTTGCTCTTTCTATTTACTTGTTTTTCCTTTGTTGTTGATTTGGTTGCTGTTTCAAAGCTAGACCAACAGCCAGGAAGTCCCAGAAACCTGAGCTATGCAGGAGTTTCATGTGATGACAGCCATAGTTTAAATTTTTTATGTAAAATATTCATATAAGTTAGACTTTGTAGCTTATCTAAGAATATCACACTTTTGACTTTAATGGATTATTAATAAATACTGTGACTTAGAAACTCATCTCTAGTAGTATTAGAACTAAACTATCTAGTTCCATACCTATACTCATGGAAAATAATATATAACAAAGTAGTGCAGTGTCTGAAAGAATGTCAGAAAATATGTGGTGATTAAGCAGAACCCATAATCCTTCTTCTTTGGCCAGTGTTTTTTGTTTTTTTTTTTTTTTTGGCTCTTTTCAGTTTTGTTTTTAATTTGGACTACATCAGTTACCTAGAGCAGGTACTGTAAGACATTTTAAAACATAAAAAGACTGGTAATGATGGTTCTGACTAATATTGGTATTAACCTTTCTAACATATACACCATAACATTTATCTCTCATGCTGTGTCCTTTAGAGAATGATATTTAAAAACCTAATGAGAATTAATCAAATCCTTTAAAACAAGGGAGTTTGGAGGAAGTTGAAATAGAAGAAAACACCTTCATCTACCCAGGAAAACATAGTGAGAGCCCGAATGAAGTCAAGGGGCAGTGAACCATGTGGGAGGAGGGGATTTGAAGGTTGTGCGGGACGAGGAAAACAGAGAAAACTGTGACTCGAATATATTTGGGTTGGTGGGCAAAGATCATGAATTCAAATCCATTACTTAATTGAGACCTAGGAGTACCAATCTGGTGCTCTGAAGAAAGGATCTGGAGTGGATCTTGACAAGTGGAAAGTTACTGATATACAGTTGATATGAGATGCTGCTGCTGCTGCTAAGTCGCCTCAGTCGTGTCCGACTCTGTGCGACCCCATAGACGGCAGCCCACCAGGCTCCCCCGTCCCTGGGATTCTCCAGGCAAGAACACTGGAGTGGGTTGCCATTTCCTTCTCCAATGCATGAAAGTGAAAAGTGAAAGTGAAATCGCTCAGTCGTGTCCGACTCTTAGTGACCCCATGGACTGCAGCCTAGCAGGCCCCTCCGTCCATGGGATTTTCCAGGCAAGAGTACTGGGGTGGGTTGCCATTGCCTTCTCCAGTGATATGAGATATATGACTTTAATTCTAAAGTATGTGATACGGACTTAATTTTGTCCCCACCAAAATTCATTTGTTGAAACGCTAGCCTCCATTCTGACTGTATTTGAAAACAGGGTCTATACGGAAGGAATGGATGTTAAATGAGGTTATAAGTGTGGGACCCTGATCCAGTAGGATTAGTGTCCTTATTAGAAGAGATATTAGAGATTTACTCTTTTTCTCTCATTCTGCACGTATTTTCAGTGGAAAGACCATGTGAGGGCATAGTAAAAGGTCAGCCATCTGCAAAGTAGGAAAAGAGATAGCACCAATGATTGAATGTCCAGAACATTAATGTTGACCTTTCCAGCCTCTAGAACAGTGAAAAATAAATTTCTGTAGTTTAAGCCACCGTTTGTGGTGGTATTTTGTTATGGCAGCCCAGGCAGACCAGTGTAGCACATGAATAGGAAGGATTTCCAAGGGAAAGTGGGAATCATGAGAACAACTAAGTGAGAAATAAGCCTTGGAAGGTTTAAATTTACTATTTTAGTAGATTAGATAGGTAGGTTCCAGCTATTAACTGAAATCTGTTAGAAATAGTGAGGGGATAGTAATGCATCCAATAACAAAGAATGTATTCTCAAAAAATTGATAGCTTTCCTAAATACTATTAATTACCAGATAGAAAATAAAGTGACTGGAGAATTACATTCACAGTTAAAAAAAAAAAGATAAGTAAAAAATACATAGTTACTTAAATAGTAATTGTCAATAACAAGATTATACAACTTTGCTTAGGATATAAAAGAATATCTAAATGTTCTAATCCTTAAATGGATTCTATTTTATTTATTAGAAAAACTGCTATAATGTTGCTAATTATTTAATAAGCAATACCATTACTGCAATTCTAGCCAAAATACATATCATCAGGACTTTGTTTCACATCAATTCAGTTTAGTCGCTCAGTCATGTCTGACTCTCTGTAACCCCATGGACCGCAGCATGCCAGGCTTCCCTGTGTATCACCAACTCCGAGTTTACTCAAACTCATGTCCATTGAGTTGATGTTATCATACAACCATCTCATCCTCTGTCGTCCCCTTCTCCTCCTGCCTTCAATCTTTCCCAGCATCAGGGTCTTTTCCAATGAGTCACTTCTTCTAATCAGGAGGCCAAAGTATTGGAATTTCAGCTTCAGCATCTGTCCTTCCAGTGAATGTTCAGGACTGATTTCCTTTAGGATGGACTGGTTAGATCTCCTTGCAGTCCAAGGGACTCTCCAACACCACAGTTCAAAAGCATTAATTCTTCAGCGCTCAGCTTTCTTTATGGTTCAAGTCTCACATCCACACATGACTACTGGAAAAAGCATAGCTTTGACTAGATGGACCTTTGTTGGCAAAGTAATGTCTCTGCTTTTTAATATGCTGTCTAGATTGGTCATAACTTTTCTTCCAAGGAGCAAGCATCTTTTAATTTCATGGCTGCAGTCACCATCTGCAGTGATTTTGGAGCCCAAGAAAATAAAGCCTGTCACTGTTTCCATTGTTTCCCCATCTATTTGCCATGAAGTGATGGGACCAGATGCCATGATCTTAATTTTCTGAATGTTGAGTTTTAAGCCAACTTTTTTTGTTTTTTTTCAGATAATTAAATGTATATTGTATCTAATAAATTAACAAAGATTTAAAAAATCTATGTTGGAAAGAATGAGAATTTTCATGCATTATGATAGAAAGGCAAAATGCAGCAACTTATCTCTATATCATTTTGAAAATAGAATAGATTTTGGACATTTGCACACTACAGCCCTGTGATATTAGTCTTTAGGAATGCTTAGGACTAAATGCAAACTGCTATGTACAGAACAGTATACACATTGTTTTTTTAAAGACTTACCTAAAAGCAGCTTAAGTATTTAACAGTATGAGAGTCACTAGATAAATTCATATAATGAGATACCCATTTATTAAAAATAACAAGCCAAGCTTACTTAACTAAAGTCAGTTAACTATACTTAAGTACAATAAACTAATCTTATTAATTTGAAAATATGTTCATGTTTTCATGTTATATATAAACAGATTGAAAAAATATATAGAGGAGTAAACCTTTAAAACACATTTTGTATATATGCACAAAAGAAAGCCTAGAAGCGTAGGTATCAAATTAATAACATTGAACTCTGTGTGACAAATATTTTCTCTGTGTACATTTTTTATTTTAAAAACTTAAGAATATATATATCTTTTAAAACAGCATATTTTGTTTAGAATAATAAGAATTCTCAGTCATTCTAATATGGGTAGGAGAAGAAAAATAATAGGGAAAAAAGGAAATAGGGATTTAGGTAGAATACATGGAATAAAGATGATGTTAAATCAGGAAAAGGAAGCTTTAATGAATTATGGAGGGGAAATAAAGAGTGTCCATTCCTTTTTGATTTGTTCAGTGCTTGGAACATGCCTACCACCCATCTATGTGTTGAAGGTGGAGAAGTGAAGACATTCATGTCTTCACGTTGAGAGAAATGAGCTTGCGAGTTAGGAACAGGGTGCTCGATAGATCATGATTTTCAACAGGGGTCCCCAACCTCTGGAATCTATTGCCTGATGACCTGAGGTGGAGCTGATATAGTAATAATAGAAATAAAGTTCACAATAAATGTCATGTGCTTGAATCATCCCCAGACCATCCTCTCCACCCTCAATCCATGGAAAAATTGTCTTCCATGAAACTTGTCCCCGGTGCTAGAAAGGTTGGGGACCACTGATTTACAATACTTGCTTAAGATAGTATAGGGGCAGTGGAGATAAATGAAATGGGTGAATTTAAGACATATTTTGGATAAGATATGGATCAGACATATTTAGGTAAGAACTCACAGTTCTTGCTGACAGGCAGATCATGGGGAAGGGGAAAAGGGAATTTTTTGTTGTTATCTACTACTAAAGTTAATAATGGTCTTCCCAGGTGACTCAGTGGATAAAGAACCTGCCTGCAAAGACACTGGAGATATGTGTTTGATTCCTGGGTCAGGAAAATCCCCTGGAGGAGGGCATGGCTTCTTGCTTGGAAAATCAATCCCATGGACAGAGGAGCCTGAAGGGTTAGAGTCCATAGGTTGCAAAGAGTTGGACACATCTGAAGTGACTGAACACAGCACGAAGTTAATAACACAGAGAGAGAGACATATCAAAAGTTAAATTTTGGATGTCCTAAATGTAGAATGGTGATTAGATCCAGTAAGATTGTTGGATAAATATGCTTGAAGCTTAACTGTGGAATAAATGCTGGATATAGAGATTTAGAATATTATCAAATAATCATACAGCTTAGATTTAAGAAATTGAATGAGATCACTTAAAAGGAGAATGTAGCTGGCAAAGGGCTCAACCTTGGACTACTGAAATGTAGGGAGTACTTCAGCAGAAAAAGCCTGCCTAGGTAAGGAAATGAGCAAAAAGAAAGACAGGAGAGTGTTCACAAAAGTCATGAAAATAAAAACTTTTAGGGATTAAAACATAATCCATTGGGATAACTACTAGGTGGAGCTTGTGGTAAAGAATCTGCCTGCCAATGCAGGAGACCTAAGAGACATGGGTTCGATCCCTGAGTCCAGAAGATCCCCTGGAAGGGGAAATAGCAACTCATTTTATTGAGGTTTGCAGATACTGTATTTTTTTTTAATTGAATGTTCATGGAAACCCTGAGTTGAACAAGTCTGTTGGCACCATTTCACCAACAGCATTTTCCCACTTTGTGTCTCTGTGTCACATTTTGGTAATTCTCATAATATTTAAAACTTTTTCATTATTAATATATTTCTTACAATCATCTGTGATCAATGATCTTTGATATTACTATTATAAAATGAGTGTAGCTCACTAGAGGCTTGTATGATAGCAGTTTTTAGCAATAAAGTATTTTTAAATTAAGGTATATACATTGTTTATTAGATATACTATGATTGCATACTTAATAGACTACAGTATAGTGTAAACTTAGCTTTGTGTGCGCTGGGATGCCAACAAAATTCACGTGACTTGCTTTATTGTGATATTCCCTTTATAGTGGAACCAAACTTGTAATAGCTTTGAGATATGCTTATAATGTCTACTGATGTGTTAAGTACTCAGATGTAGGAACAACAGATGTGGAGAGTTAGGTTCAACCAGGTTTAGGATGTTTCTGAGTACTGTAGAAGAGAAGTGCTTGAGGGTGCTTGCAAGGCAGTAAATATCATAAGAGCACAATCTAAGCTAGGTAGGTAGAGAAATGACAATAGACTATTGATGATAAATAATGATAATGATAAGAGCAGGTATTAATAGACCAAAGACCTTAATTCAAATATAGAGTAGGTGACCTGCAAGAACACACTAAGGTTGGTAGACACTGGGGGGTCCATTATCTGATTTTGGGAGACTGACTGGAAAGGTGGCGTTGGAGGAAAAGACAGACATACAAATGAATAAAAGAAATGAGAGTCCAGGAAGCTACATGCCCTGCATGCTCTTGATCAAATCACGCCCCCCCCCAAAAAAAAAAAAAAGATAAGGAGTTTAGAGAAAGAGAGACAGTGTTTCCTGGAAGTAAAATATTCACTGACTTAGGGGAAGTGACCTGGAAGGAAGTACAAACAAATAAACAAAGAAAGATGAGTACATGACATTGTGCTTTTGAAGAAAGAAAGAGGAGAAGATATCAGAAGCTGAATCCTAGAACCTGAATTACTCATTTCCAAAGCTCCTACACATATGACACTTCCCATCTCAATTGAGGCCAACACTATCTTTCCAGTTGCTAAAAGTTAAACCAAAGTCCCCTTAATTGTTCTTGACTTGCTGAACTATGCAAAAGCCTTAATATATTCTGTTAAGAAATTTAAACTTGGAATTCTATGAATCCAAGGATCGGGTGAGGGATGCATGGATAGGTTACATATTTATTAGTCAGAAAGCTCACTGTTTATCAGATAAGGCTTGGTCATAACTTAACGAGGATAATCACCCCTCCTCCAAACTGTCCCACACACATGAGATATCTGAGAAACAGAGCCTCTACACCAGGGGTTCTATTAGAAGCTGAATCCTCAGGCACATCAAGTAAGGTAAGAAGATATGGACAACATATTCCAAGAATAAACTGAAAATATAGAGGATGCTTCTGATCACCAGGTGAGTATTCTAAAGGACATATTGTAAAAATAAGAGTGGAGAGGAATGAGGTTTAGAGGGAACTACAATGTGCCCAATAGGATAAGGATGAGAGAACCCAGTGACAGCAGATGGCATGGAGGCTTGGAGCTCTAGGAATGATGAGGTAAATACTGACTATTAATTTCAGTTTCCTCTGAAGATGGATTGATTTTAGTTTCCTTGAGAGTGCTGGCAGTCAGCGTTAGAGTTCTACAGATTTAGTTATTTTGGTATTGAACAATAAGAAAACAAAATGTATTACATGCAGGAGGAGGGGATTTTGAGTCTTCAGATTCAGAGTTACTGCTTCCAAAATGCAGATAGTCTTTTGTGTCTATGTATAGCCCAATGGGCATAGCTTAAATTAGATAAGTATGTTTCATAAGATGTAGAAAGAAGAGAAATGTCACATCTGAGAGGTGATGAGGAAGATTACAAGATTCAAGTGCTCATGAAGGCTGAATCCATTATCACTGTCTTCATGATATTACAGCGGCCCCAGAAAGATTAGGACTATTTGAGGAAGGCTCTGAGGGGAGGGAACTGCTGACTGATGTGCATATGTAATATGCAGGAAGAGAATAAAAAAATCTGAACTAGATGGTCTGATAGAATACATGGATAGAGAAAAGAGGCAACAAAGTCAGGAAAAGTATTTATAGTAAGAATAAGTAAGGGTGATGAAGTCAGGACGAGGGTTATAGGCAAGTGGTTACTAGAAAAGAAAGAACTTAGTTTAAATAAACATGCAATATTTAACATGGGTAAGCTGCTGTTATGTATCAGACACTCTCCTAGAGTTAACACTAATGTAATTTGTTTAATACCCATTAGAAAACAAGAACTAGGAGTTGCATACAATTCTCATCTATGTTTCATAGATAGGTGATGGAGACTTGGAGGGGTAGGTACCCTGCTAGGGTCTCACTGCACACTAGTGAGTGGGGCCAGGATTCACACCCTTTCAGCCTGTCTCCATGGCTCTTGGTCTCTATCACCAGGAATGCAAAGTAAGAAATTCAAGGATAGTACAATAAATCAAACAACAGTGTTTTAGCGGAAAAAATTAACATTTCAGGAATATTCTATAATTAGTTGAGGAAATAGCATATAGAAAATATTAACATTGAGGAAATAGCATGTAGAAAATATTAACATATTTATGAGGCCACATCATGGTTACCATCATAAAGGAAAACTATCAAAAATTTAATTACTTATTTTTCCTATGATGAGAATTTTGATCAGAAAAAAATTATAGACAAGGCTGATCCCATGGGAATGCAGTCTAAGTCACAAAGGGCACTCTGCTTAGAGGAGTCACATGCTTTGTTTAATGCTTTAATGTCACTGGAGCATTAGTCTCACTACATTTCAAAAAGGAGACTTGCATTTCATTTTGTATGGGAGACGTTGTGAATACATAACTGTTCCTATATGTAGATAGTGAAATGGTCAACAAAGTATGCCAGTATGCCAATATATTCAACTCACATTGTTTACTAAGCAAAGTGAAAGCACCAAAAAAAGCTTATGGTTGAAGATTTGAAATGTATTCTTGAAACATAAACAAATGAAATTTATTGAATGTGCTGTGTTCAAAAAGCAGGAGTATACCTCTGGCTCTGAAAATGGGGAGTCAGTTGTAACTAGTTCACAATTATCAAGTACTTTGGAAGAATATCTGAATCATTGATAAGGTAAAACTTCTTAGAGTGTTCCTGGAAGCACTTGCAGTCAAAAAAAAAGATTCAACTTAGTTTCAGGAAGAAAATTCACAGAGAAGTAAGAAGGCAGTCCCAGAGAATCTGGCAGCTCTACATGGGAAGACAGTAAGAGAGAACAAATGGGAACAGAGAGTGAAAATTCATACCTGTACACATCCAGACATTTTCTGACCTGCAGAAGAGAATTCACCACAATAGGCTAAGTCCTTGAGGGCACATCAGCCCAAGTGGATGAGGAAAACCTACCAAATCTGCTACATTTTTGCTAATGCCATATCAGTCATTAGGATGTGGAATGAAAGAATGCCAATTATTCCTGTGGGGGCCCAAGCAGAAATGTATCAGTATACGGTAATGTGTGGTCTCTCAGCAAAATTCCTGTTTCAGTGTATAGAACAATAAAGTACAGAGAAGGGAAAGTCTATTCCATTCAGTGACATATTCCTTATTAGCATATTCAGAGTGAGGATTTAACACTCCAGGTAAATCCAGTTCTATATAAAGGATGCTACAAGGATGGCACTAGGGAGTCAGTTTGTAAAACAATGGAATGACAGTGTATTAAGTTGAGAGATGCTTCTGACAAAGAACTCTTGGCTACTCCAAGTTTATCATGCTCTTTTATTTCCTTTCTGACATCATAAAAAGACAAAAAGACTTGCACATGTTGAGTTGAAATTAACCAGATTAAACATGTTTTCCCTATATCTTCACAGTAAGTTACACACTTAATCATGAAAATGCTGTCGGATTTCTATATTATGCCACATTTGAGAATAAAAATAGTTGCTAAAAATTCTAAACATCAGGAAATAGATCAGTTTTTACTGCTTTCTCATTCAAGAAATATAGATAACCTTTTAAGTGTCAAACGTAATTTGTTTCCCAACAACTTGGCATTGATTTGTAGACTTCTAATTGGATGATGTTGCAGGAATATATTTTGAATATCAGCATACCTAGTTTTGACAAGCAACATTACATATTCAGAATAATGCTTCTACAGTATAAGCTTCCCCAGTGGTTCAGGAGTAAAGAATCCACCTATCAGTGAAGAAGACATGGGTTCAATCCCTGGGTCAGGAAGATCCTCTGGAGAAGGGCATGGCAACCCATTCTAGTATCCTTTCTGGGAGAATCCCATGGACAGAGGAGCCTGGTGGGCTACAGTCCATAGGGTCTCAGAGAGTCAGACATGACTGAAGCGATGGGAGCATGCATGCAGTATAAGCCACAGTAAAACAATTTTGACACAAGAAGCATCTCATTGCCTGTATATAAATCAAGAACTGTAATTCTGGAATCCAGATTGTGTGCAGTTTATTATTTTGCTTTCAACTTTCAGCAAACACTTATGCCTGATCTAAGGCTGTAGAGAGATTGATTCTGCATTTTATTGGTCTCTTTATTGCTAGCAGCTTGCACAATATCTGTCATGTAGTAAGCCTGCAATAATGTATTTATCCTGAACTAAATGGTTTGTAATATGTGTCTCTACAGAAAAAATCATTTTTATTTTGTGAGCACATCCTATGTGTTAAGGTGCTAGGAAATTTGGGTACAATTTTGGGCTCAACTTTAAACAATAATTTTTGATATCTCAGTCACCTCAACTGTAAAATATAAATAACTCCTCTCCCATTTGAGATTATTTTTCCAGTTTTATTAAGATATAGTTGACATATAATATTGTGTAAGTTAAATGGTATACAGTGTGTTGATTTGAAACATTTCTATATTGAAAAATTATCACCATATTAGCATGAGGTAATAATTCCATAAGGGTCTCCCTGGTGGCTCAGAGGGTAAAGCGTCTGCCTGCAATGAGGGAGACCTGGGTTCAATCCCTGGGTCGGGAAGATCCCCTGGAGAAGGAAATGGCAACCCACTCCAGTACTCTTGCCTGGAAAATCCCATGGACGGAGGAGCCTGGTAGGCTACAGTTCATGGGTCACAAAGAATCGGACACGACTGAGCAACTTCACTTTCAATAATTCCATCACCTCATATAATGAGCATTATTTTTTCATGGTAAGAAAATTTAAGATCTAGTCTAATAGCACTTTTGACATATATAGTATTATTAACTATAATCACCATACTGAATGTTAGATCCCTAAACTGATTTGTCTCAAAATTAGAAGAAGTTTGTACTCTGTGACCACCTCTGCTTATATCTCCACCCTCCAGCCCATGGTAACCACCATTTTAGTGTTTAGTATTTGTTTGTATGAGTTCAGCTTTTGTAAACTCCACATATAAGTGAGATCACACAGCATTTGTCTTCCACTCTCTGACATTTTGTTTAGCATAACCCATTCAAGGTCCAATCACACTATTGAAAGCAGCAAGATTACCTTCATTCTCATGGCTGAAGAATATACTCGTGTGTGTGTGTGTATGTATGCTTATACAAAACTTTTTAAGAATCTATCCTGTGATGAATCCAGGCATAGCCAGTCCGCCAATGTGTCATGAGCAAGGCAAATGAAATTCTGACTATAGAAACATTTATAAAAAATTCCTGTGTGCCCACAGTCATAACTAAGAATTTTTCTGCTTGTTACATGTATGGTACATAAGTGTAGCAGAAGAATATGAAACAGTTCATGAATAAACATCTTTATCCATTCATCTGTTGATGGACACTTAGCTTGTTTCCATATGTTAGCTATTATGAATACTGCTGCAATAAACATGGGAAAGCAGATGTATCTTCAAGACCCTATTTTAATTTTCTTCAGACATATACCCAGAAGTGAAAATGCTGCTTGCGTATATGGCACTTCTATTTTTATTTTATTTTTTTTAGGAAACAGCACATTGTTTTCCATAATGGCTGTAACAGTTTATACTCTCATCATTCGCTTTCCTCCACAGCCTCACCAACACTTATCAGACAAAGACACCACAAAAAAAGAAAATTACAGGCCAAATTCAGTGATGAACATAGATGCAAAAATCCTCAACAAAATTCTAGCAGACAGAATTCAACAACACATTCAAAAGCTTATACACCGTGATCAAGTTGGGTTTATTCCAGGATGCAAGGATTCTTCAATATACACAAATCAGTCAATGTGATACACCATATTAACAAAATGAAAGATAAAAACCATATAATCATCTCAATAGATGCATAAAAAGCCTTTGACAAAATTCACCCATGTATGATTAAAACTCTTCCGAAAATGGGCATAGAAGAAACTTACTTCAACATAGTAAAGGCCATATATGAAAAGGCCACAGCAAACATTCTCAGTGGTGAAAAACTGAAAGCACTCCCCCTAAGGTCAGGAACAAGACAAGGATTTCCGCTTTCACCACTGTTATTCAACATAGTTTTGGAAGTCCTAGCTACAGCAATCAGAGAAGAGAATGAAATAAAAAGAATCCAGATGGGAAGAGAAAAAGTAAAGTTCTCACTTTTGCAGATGACATGATACTTTACATAGAAAACCCTAAAGATAGTATCTGAAAATTACTAGAGCTAATCAGTGAATTTAGCAAAGTCACAGGATACAAAATCAACACACAGAAATCATTCACATTCCTGTATACTAACACTGAAAAATCAGAGAAATTAAGGAATCAATCCCATTCACCATTGCAACAAAAAGAATAAAATATCTAGGAATAAACTTACCTAAGGAGACAAAGGAACTGTATAAAGAAAATTATAAGACACTGATGAAAGAAATCAAAGATGACATAAACAGATGGAGAGATATACCATGTTCTTGAGGAATGGTTTCTCTTTTTTATATTAAAAAAAAAACTAGTCATAGTTTAATTGATCTTTGCTAATGTTATTCTGGTCTATATATTTCACTTATTTCTACTCTGATCTTTATTTCTTTCCTTTTATTCATTTGAGGCTTAGTTCTTCTCTTGCTAATTTCTTAACCTATAAAATTAGGTTCATTTCAGTTCTTTCTTTTTTACTTATTGTCAGCATTTATGGCTAAAAATCTTCCACTTAGCAGTGCTTTTGTTGCCTTCTGTAAGTTTGGTATATTGGGTTTCCATTTTTGTTTGTTTCAAGATATTTTGATTTCTTTTTTGAAACACTGATTGTTTAGAAGCATGTTGTTTAATCTCCACATATTGGTGAGTTTTCCAGCTTTCCTCCTATTGCTGATTTTTACTTTCATACGATTGAGCTTTGGAAACGATGCTTAGTATGATTTCAGTACTCTTATAGTTCCTAAAACTTGATTTGTGATCTATCATGTGATTTATCCTGGAGAATATTCCATATGTAATTGAAAAGAATTTGTGTTCTGTTACTGTTGGATGGAAGGTTCTACAAATGTATGTTAGTTCCATTTGATCTAAAGTTTGGTACAAGTCCAATGTTTTCTCATTGATTTTCTGTCTGGAAGGTCTGTTTTTGAAAGTGATATTTTGAGGCTCCCTGCTATTATTCTGTTGTTATCTATTTGTCCTTTCAGATTGGTTATTATTTGTATAGCTTATTTGAGTGCTCTAGTCTTGGGTACTATATACACATTAATAATTTTAGTCTCTTAATGATTTGACCCTTTTAAAATTATACCATGATCTCATTTGTCTCTTGTTATAGTTTTTGGCTTAAATTCTTCCTTTTCCCCCTGATATAACTGCAGCTACCCCTGTGCTCTTTGTATTTTCACTAAGGAATATTTTCCCATCTTATAGCAGTCTAGTTTATGTTGATAACAACTTCAAATCCATCAAATCCATAAAAAAACTATTCTTTTGCTCCCTTCTTTTTTTGATGTTATGACTCAATTCTTGTCATAGTGTTTATTCACTAACATATTACTGTAGCTAAAGGTATTTTAGTACTCTTGTTCTTTAATCATTTCACTATAGTTAAGTGTTTAACACTATCACATCATAGTATTAGAGTTCTTAATTGAGTGTATCCTTAGCTTTATCATTGTGTTGCATGTTTTCATATGATTTCATGTTACTAATTAGTATTCTTTCATTTCAGCCAAAAGAACTCTTTCAGTATTTCTTATAATACAGGTCTAGTGTGATAGATTTCCTCAAGTTTCATTTGTCTGGGAAAGATTTTGTCTCTCTTTTATTTCTGAAATACAGCTTTGCTGGGAAAAATATTCTTGGTTGGCAGTTTTTTCCTTAAGCACTTTCAATAGATAATTTACACCCTCATGCTCCAAAAGTGTTCTGCCAGAAATCTGCTGACAGCCTTATGGGAGGGCCTTTGTAAGTTATAAGCTTCTTTTCTTTTGCATCTTTTAAGATCCTCTCTTTGTCTTTGATTTTTGATAGTTATGTTATAATGTGTTTTGGAAAGAAATCTCTGTAAGTTGGTTTTGTTTTGTGACCTATGAGCTTCATGAACTTGGATATTCAGATCTCTTGCCACATTGGGAAGTTTTCCGCCATCATTTCTTTAAATAAGCTTTCTGACCTTCTCCATGTCTTTTCCTGGAACTTGAATTATTTATTTATTTTTTTTTAAATGATAACCTCATAGATGAAGCAAGCTTTCTTCAATTAAAAAATTTTTTTTTTTATTCTCCTCTAGCTAAATAATTTCAAAGGCCTTTCTTCAGTCTCAAAGATTTTTCTCTTCACTTGGTCAGTTCTATTGTTGATGTTCTTTTTTTTTTTTTGCATTTTCATTTCATTCATATTTCCTTCAACTGCATGTTTTTTATTTGATTATTTTTTATGATTTCTATCTCTAAAACTTCTCATTTTGTTTGTGTATTGTTCTTTTGATATTGCTGAATTCTCCTTCTGTGTTTTCTTGGAACTCCCTGAGCTTTATTAAAATGGCTATTTTGAATTTTTTACCTGGTATATTACAGATTTTCATGTCTTTGTGTGTGGCTATTGTGATCCTTTGATTGTGTTATTGTACTTTGATTTTTCATATAAGTTTTGCATTGCTGTCTTTGCATTTGAAGTGGCAGTCACTTCCTTGAGTCTTTACTAACTGTCTTTGGGGTAAGAAATAACCACCTTCAGCCCTGCTAGAGATTCTGAGGCTTTCTTCAGTTCAGTTCAGTCGCTAAGTCATGTCCAACTCTTTCCAATCCCATAGACTGCAGCATACCAGGCTTCCCTGTCCATCACCAACTCCCAGAGCTTACTCAAAGTCATGTCCATTGAATCGGTAATGCAATCCAACCATCTCATCCCCTGTCATCCCCTTCTCCTCCCACCTTCAATCTTTTCCAGCATCAGGGTCTTTTCCAGTAAGTCAGTTCTTTGCATAAGGTGGCCAAAGTATTGGAGTTTCAGCTTCAGCATCAGTCCTTCCAATGAATATTCAGGGCTGATTTCCTTTAGGATTGACTGGTTGGATCTCCTTGCAATCCAAGGGACTCTTTAAGAGTCTTCTCCAACACCACAGTTCAAAAGCACCAATTCTTCAGCACTCAGCTTTCTTTGTAGTCCAACTCTCAGATGCATACATGACTACTGGAAAAATCATAAATCATAGCTTTGACTAGACAGACTTTCTTAGACCTTCTACAGATACAACTGCTCCACACCTCTTGCTTTTTCTTGTCGCAGGATTCTTAAGCTCATATACCTTGTTTGTATCTTGCAGTATACCAGGCTGAGTGCTGACAGCCTCTCTTTTGTTTTCCCAAAACTCAAGTTTGTGTTCTCTCCCTGGCCTGCAGATTTTGCCATCTTTTTACGTGCATTCACTGGCTGCCTTCCAAAGTTTACTGTTACAACTGCCATGTGAAGCTAACACATGGAGCTAGCTACAGGGTAGGATGTGTGTAGGTGAGGAACTTGGAGCACTGGTGGTACCCATAAGCCAGTTGAGGGGATCCATGGGTGAGGCATTCTCACTGCCTCATGAACAAGTTTATTCTTGATGGAATCAGTGACACAAAGTGTCTACATTCTTTTAATATTCCCTGAGAATTCTATCTTCTCTTCCCCTTTTTATTTCTTGCACACTACTCATTTAGCTCATGATCAGTGCTCTGAATGGGACTAGAGAGAAATAAGTCCATTTGACAATCTGCAGTGCAGCTAGGGAAGCTGGGCACTTACTTGCTATTTCTTCTTTCCCCCTGTAGGATAAACCATGGGCCAAGGATAATCTCTCCTGGCACTAAACTTTGCAACCTTGGGGGAGATATGATCCAGCAAAGTCAGACTCTCCCTTACCTACTCCAACACATGCAATTTTATTTATTTATTTATTTTTGGCCCAAGAGAGTGCTGACACTTCTCCTCCAGAAGTATGGACTCCCTCAAAGTCTCTCTTACCTGTGGGTAATTAAATTAGTGGTCTCCAGAGATTCCCAGACCACAGCTTGCAGTAACTGAAGTTGTCTCATGGGCTACGACAGGATCCATGCTGCTACTGCTGCTAAGTCGCGTCAGTCGTGTCCGACTCTGTGCGACCCCATAGACGGCAGCCCACCAGGCTCCTCCGTCCATGGGATTTTCCAGGCAAGAGTACTGGAGTGGGGTGCCATTGTCTTCTCCGGACAGGATCCATAGCCAGGACCAAATCCTGTCTGCCTATTTCCCAATGCACTGTTGGACAAGATTTCTGCTAGGTCCCTTGGCAAATGGTGCTGGATCCCACTGTCCCCTCAAAGGCACTTTTGTTTTTAGATAGATACTGAATTTTTGTTTTTGAGATAAGGGATATGTTTTGCCACGTGATGCTCTTATCACTCTGAAAAGTGTTTTTTGAGTGTTAAAAGAAACTGCATTGATTATGAAAGTAATTATTAAAGTATTATAAAAGATGTTATAAAAGCAAATATATTCTTTGTTCATTCAGCAGCAGTAATTGTTGTAACATTTGAGTCAACAGCAGAACTCGGAATGCTTAGACACCAGTTTATAAGATTTATTCCCTAGAACTCCTGAAGTCTCAGTTTGATTTTAATTCTTGAATTCTCTAATCATCATCTTGTAAATCCCTTAAGTAGTTAATACTCTAATAGTCACAATCTCTTGTCTTCCTGTCTTATATGAAAGAGATTACTTAGAATACTGTACTTTCTCACATAATTTACATACTCAGATGCCTTCTAATTGAATCTTTAAAACTGCCTCTTTAAAGCTTAATTATATTCCATAATATAGTATATCTGAATTGTTTTTAAATTGTTCTGGGTCAATTTTCAGGTACTAAAATTTTTAATGGAACACAACTAAGCTATATTCTTGACTTAAAAGCATACTTTCAGTTATTCCAATTTATTGGTTATACACATCCAAAATCTTTAACTGTGTTCATGTTTGTTTAGCCTATCATCATGGATTTAATTGTACGTTAAATTTGTAAATCTCTGTTGTTAAATTAAGGGCTACCATTAAATTCACTGTTTTCACTTAAATTGTAAGAATAATATTTACCTTTACATTGCCTTGAGCTATCCCTCCATTTGCTTGTTTTTTGTTAATAGGCATTATGTTTTAGAATACTTTAATATTTACAAGGCTTCCCTGGTAGTTCTGGTAAAGAATTTACCAATGTGGTAGACTTGGGTTTGAATCCTGGGTTGGGAAGACCCCCTGGAGAAGGGAAAGGCTACCCACTCCAGTAATATGTGGGAGACTTGGGTTTGAATCCTGGGTTGGGAAGAACCCCTGGAGAAGGGAAAGGCTACCCACTCCAGTATTATGACCCGGAGAATTCCATTAAATGCATTGTTTTCATTTAAATTGTAAGAAAAATATTTATCTTTACATTGCCTTGAGCTATTCCTCATTCATTTGTTTTTTTATTAATACACATTATTTTTTAGAATAGTCTAGTATTTATAGAGAAAAAGAGTAATGATAAAATTCCCATATATTACCCTCTCACAGTCTTCACTTCTATTGTCTTACATTGGTAAAATTATAACAGTTAAAATATACTGATACATTATTGCTAGCTGAAGTCTATAGATGATTCAGTCCTTAATTTTTACCTAATATCCATTTGTATTCCAGAATTCTATCCATAATATCACACTGCAGTTAATCATAATCTTCCCTTAGATTCCTCTTGGGTATAACAGCTTTTCAGATTTTCCTTGTTTTTGAAAACCTTGACAATTTTGAGGAGTATTGATCAAGTATGTTGTAGGATGTCCTTTCATTGGAATCTGTTTGATACTTTTTCACATTAGACTGAGATTATGAATTCTGGTAAGCAAAGTCACCAAGGTAAAGTGCCATTTTCAGCACATTATATCAAAGGTATATACTGTCAAAATAATTTATGACCTTTGACATTGACTTTGATCACATGGCTAAAGTATTGATGGTTTTGTCAGGTTTCTGCACTAAGAGTTACACTTTTATTTTCTCCTTTTCATACTGTACTCTTTAGAAAGAAGTCACTTCTAGAGTGAAATATCTATATAATTTGCTTAAAATTCTTCTAAATGGAAAACTTTTTCTTATCATTTATTATTATTTTTATATATCAGCATGGATGTATAACATTTTTTATATATAGGATTATAATGCCTACTTTATTAATATTATTGCTCAGTGTTTCCCATCTAGGCCATTGGGAATCTTTCAGTTGTCTCTTATTCACCTTTGACATACTTCACTTTTTTGTGTATGGGTGCATATTTGAGTACTTCATTGTTTTATGACATTATTGGCATTATAAGATGCTCCAGGCTCTTGAATATTTTTAGGCTTAGTTCCAGAATCAGACACTTCTCAAGGATCTCTGATTTTGTTATTTATAAGGTTTTATTAAAATTAGAGAATGGCATTAGGCACCAAGATCTGGACACTACATATGTTTGTTACTATTGGGTGTCATTTCTTCTAAACTCTTTCAGCTCAGCAGATAGAGCAAAGAAAGATGTTTGTATATTAACCCATATATTTACATATATCAGTGAATATTTCTACATGTAAAGCCATTCTTAACTATATTAAGTTAAATATGAAGTCTGCTGGGACTTCCCTGGTGGTTCAGTGGTTAAGACTCCACACTTCCACTCTAGGGAGTGCAGGGTTGATCCCTGGATGAGGAACTAAGATCCCACATGCCACCCAGTGTGGCCAAAATAAAAACAAAAACTAAAACAACCTAAAAAAATATATCTTCAATAAATGGATATGAAGTCTGCTGATATTCCCAACTCTAGCATGTTACCATATTGTTATTCTAGCCTCATTTCTTGCTTATCTGTAAATTCCCACTCCAACAATGAGAAACTTGGATCCTGTTATCTGTCATCCATTTTCTTAATTGTTCAATCCCAGTGTTTATGAATAACAATATCAGAATTGTTCATCTGTACCTCTGTAGTAAACAACCTTTTGAAAAGAGTACAGTGCTTATACACAGTTCCTTCTGCCTTTGGTCTTGTATACTCCACTCATTTCCAGATTTACTCCAGTTACCACCACCTTTCCTATACTGCCTTCAGTGAGATTGTATTAGAGTAAGATTCTTTTGACACATTTGGCATGCTTTGCTAGGATTTCTCAAATATCCCAAGTGATCTTTTAATGTTTGCATGAGCTGAGGTTCATTCTTTCCGCTATTAAAGTTCCATGTGCTCTGACAAATGCAGAAGATCTGTGTTCACTACAAAACACACAGAATAGTTTCATTACCCTAAAAAAGTAACTGTGCGATGCCCGTTCTTCCTCTCTCCTCTCTCCGAACCCATGACAAGCACTGATCTTTGCACTATCTTTATTGTTTTATCTTTTCCACAGTATTATGTAATTTGAATCATAAATAAGGCAGCTTTTCAGAGATTTCTTTCATTTTGTTCTTCACTCACGACTAATAGTGCAGATTTTTTCTAACTGAGTGTTTCCAGCTTCTCCTTCCTGTCCCTTGTAATACTACAGTCAGACACTGAACCATATAACCACCCATTACTGTGCTACTATTATTCATTTGGACAAATTGTTGTATATTAGATCAATTAATAAGAATACAAAAAAACTGATTTTACCTTATTGAGCTGTTCTCTAACACTTTTCCTTTCTTTATGTAGATCTGAGTTTTGACCTATGCCATTTCCCTACCCTCCGAAAAGTGTCTTCTTAAAATTTATTGCAGGCTTGTTTGTTAGAGACACAATCCTTCAGTTTTTATTTATCTTAGAACGTCTTTATTTCTCCTTTATTGTACTTTTGAAGTATATTTTTATTAGATATAGAATTCTGGGTTGGTGCATTTTTTTTCTTTCAAGAGTTTAAGTATTTCACTCTCTATCTTCTTGCTTGCATGCTCTGTGATGGGATGTTTGATGTAACTCTTATTTTTGTCCCTCTATAGGTAAGGTGTTTCTCACCCCTTGGAATTCTTTGAAGATTTGCTCTTTGTCTTTGGAGTGGCTTTCTGCAATTCGAATATGGTTTGATGTATATTTTTTCAATATCCATCTGTCTGAATGTTCTCTAAGCTTCCTTGATCTATGTTTTGGTATGTCATTAATTTTAGAAAATTTTCAGTTATCACTACCTCCAGTATTTCTTCTACCTCTTTCTTCCTTTATTTATCATATTATTTCTGTCACTTTGAATTTTAGTTTGGGAATTTTCTATTGACACATCTTAAAATTTTAATGATTATTTCTTCAGCCATGTCCAACTTCCTGATGTAGCCATCCAATGCATTCTTTAGTGCTGATTCTAACATTTCATTTTTATTTTTTTCTTAGTTTTTCTTTTCTTTCCTTATACTGCCCATCCATCCTTGCAGGTTGTCTACTTTTTCCATTAGAAACCTTAACATATTAATCATAGTTATTTTACATGCCCTATTTGGTAATTCCAAAATTGTCAGCTTCTAACAATGGCAACCCACTCCAGCCCTCTTGCCTGGAAAATCCCATGGATGGAGGAGCCTGGTAGGCTGCAGTCCATGGGGTTGCTAGGAGTCAGACACAACTGAGCGACTTCACTTGCACTTTTCCCTTTCATGCACTGGAGAAGGAAATGGCAACCCACTCCAGTGTTCTTGCCTGGAGAATCCCAGGGACGGGGGAGCCTGGTGGGCGGCCGTCTCTGGGGTCACACAGAGTCAGACACGACTGAAGCGACTTAGCAGCAGCAGCACCAACACTTCCTTTGTCTCTTTAGACTGTCTTTTTAAAAAACAACATTTAGCCTGCTTGTTATTTTGTTGCAAGCCGGGTGTTCTATCAGGTAATAAAACCTGAGACACATGGGCATTTATGTGAGGTTTGCATTGACCTCGTTTGAAATTTGCTTGTGTTTAATGTTTGCTGTAGCTGAAGGTACCAGAGGCTTCACATTCCTCCAGTGTCTTTGTTTTCCCTCTTGGCTTCAGACCCACTAAGATCTAAATCTAAAAAGGTTATGTTTTACCTTTATTTCAGATATAAACCACTGTGATTGCATGGATCCTGTGATGTCATGATGGTAAAGTGTGGGAGAAGGAAAAATTCCGTAATCTTATAATCAGGTATCTTTTAGTGGGCTTGAATTACTGTGTTGTGACTCTCAGAAGTGTTTCTCGGCATTTTCCACCGCCAAGGTGAAGCAGGAAACTAGAGGGGCTTGAGTTGGCTAGTTGCTCATCCTCCACAGTGGGTGCGGTTCTGGTAAAGTCTTTTCCTTTGAAGAGTAGGCTTTTGTTTTAGAGAACATTCTGGGCATCTTTCAAAATGATTGTTATCGCCCTCCCTTTGCCAGAAGGGCAATTTTTCTTGACTTTTTGACCTTAAGAATTTGTGAGATTTCTAGAGGTAAAAACCCATGAAAGTGAGGGCTGTATGATTCTGACCTGGCACAGAAGCTGCTGGATTTGTGTACTATAAAAACACTTGAATCACAAAGGCTGAATGTTAGTAGCTTGAGAGAGTGCAACTCCTCAACCCAATTTCTGCTCCTTAAGCCTGACGTGAAGGGAACCATAGTGTGAATGGATTTACCATCCTAGCTCAAAGAATATATCAGAGTGCTAGAAACATTGAAGATGCTTGTTAATACATGTATCTGCACATACTGTGCAACCACTAAGCACCAAGATTTAAATATTTAAAGTAATTTGTTGATTTGCATAATCTAGAGATAGACAGATATATACCATAGAATGGCTCTACTGGGATTTCACAGTGGAGAAAAACAGTTAAACTGAGAAAACTTCTTTCCAGTGGTCTCAGTGCATTTCTCATTGAGAAGAAATGAAGCACTGGTGGTCACTCAGTGTTTTGGATCAAGGCAACTAACAGATGTATTCAGGAATCTCAGTGAAACATATAACAGGGAGGTGGCACTAGTTGCCAGAGGGAAAGAGAAGAGTCCATGTGAATAGCGTGGGAGAATTTCAAGGAGAAAGTTCATAAAGAGAGTACTATAGATTGAGAAACTCTGAAGTAGTTAAATACTATGAGAAGTTGGAGATTAGAGACAGGAGACTTTTATTCTGGAGGTCTTTGAATATATCAACACATGCAGTCTGGTCCACATGAGCATCTGGCCTATATTTGGTTTACAAAAAGAAGTAGAAGGATCAAAAAATTTTGCCTGCATGTGGCATAGTAGAATAAATAAGCACAAATAAAAGTATATCCTATGAACTATTTTAAATCAAAAAGTATGGAAAGATACATTTTAAGAACACCTGGAGCTTTTATCAAGATACTAAAATACCAGATTTTCACAGAAATCTTTAATGTTAAAAATAGATTTCAAAATGTTTATAATAATATAATTGTCCCTAGTGTTTCTATAATCATCCATCAGATGAGCAATCACTTGAAGAAACATCATTATCTATCATTATCATGGAAAATTATGTTAAGTTGTATTATAACCAGCTCTTTGGTCAAATATACTGATTTCTAGGTTTGGAAAAAATGAAAACATTTGAATAACTATGCAAACATTAATATTGATACTTTGTAGTTATAAATATTCAGATAATCTTTAGACATCAGTTCATTAGTTTATTCTATCTTGAGCTTTAAAAAAATTTCTATGTAAAGAATAAGACCAATTTTCAAGAAGATCACAATGTTTGTCAATAGACTCTAGGGTCTGAAAAAGAGAATGTTTACTCTTTGATTTATTAGAGACCTAAATGCCAATCTTTTTCTTCAAAATTTGGTGCTGTGATGAGATATCCCAGTTCATTGGATCTTAATATTTTTATTACATATTTGACAAGCTTACATTTTCAAAGTTATCAGCAATTTTTGCCTTTAAAGTAGAAAATTAAATAGTAAATTCCTTTAAGGGCATACTCTGTTTCTTAAGAGTAGAAAGGAATTTCAATTTTGCAGTGATAGACTTCTTAGTTTTGTCTATCAACAAATTGGTCTTAATAAGATAAGAGAATTGTCACGGGGGTCAAAAGCAATGTAGGCCTCTAGAGACATGGTATATTCCAAGTGATGAAAAGATTGGGAATGTGGATATATTTGTCTTGATATTAAAAGGAAGCTTGCAACTCCTTGAACAGTTCTAGGGATTTTGAAGCTGAGTGTACTAAACTCTGAATAACTGTTTCTAATAATATTTGGAGAATCTACCCCTCTCTCAGGTAAGAGAATTGACAGAAACCATCCACAAAGGGCATCTATATCTAGCAGAACAGAGAGCCAATAACTAAGACAGTGGCCTAGTAGCAGATGATGCCATACAACCTTAGACAAAGAGTCATCTGCTCATGAGTCAAGGTACCTGATGAACTGTAGTATAGAGGAGTTGCTTACTATTATGCATAAGATATTACCAGTGACCAACTTCACCATCCTTACCATCATTGGCTGTCATCCACAGCTCAGGGCAGTGCATCATACACCCAAAGGCTAGAGAAACCTCTAAAGTCATGATTGTTTCATGTAGACATTTGAGACACTGACATTTTTTTTCTATATTTTCCCCTCTCTTCATTCAGTGATATAGCAACAGTTTTCATTATCGTTACAGAATATTATTATCATAGGTAAAAACATCTTGCAGTCTACTGTCAGACTTACATATCAATCCAGGCTCCCATTTCTCTACCTTCTCTCCATGTATGCCAATTCAAAGTATGGGACCTCGGAAAAATTGCTTAAATTCAGTTGCACCTACCACATGGGATTCTTAAGAGTACCGTAAGAGACATCACTTCCTTTCATCCTGCCAGGTCCACCAAGTCAAGTACCATCATCTCCATTTAAATTCTACCAAATTCTTTGCCTCTGGGTAGAATTTATGCTTTGTATTTGAATTCCCTAGTACTTTTGGAAACCACCATAGCTTATCATACATAATTACTACTTGCTCATCTTGTTCAGTTAACTATGATTTCTTTAATTACTTGCCAACATGCATTGGATCATAGAAAAAAGCAAGAGAATTCCAGAAAAACATCTACTTCCGCTTCATTGACTAGGCTAAAGCCTTTGACTGTGTGAATTGCAACAAACTGGAAAATTCTTAAAGAGGTAGGAATACCAGGCCAACTTACCTGCCTCTTGAGAAACTTGTATGTAGGTCAGGAAGCAACTGTTAGAACCAGACATGGAACAATGGACTGGTTTCCAGTTAGGAAAGGGGAACATCAAAGCTGTATATTGTCACCCTGCTTATTTAACTTATATGCAGAGTACATCATGCAAAATGTCAGGCTGGATGAAGCATAAGCTGGAATTAAGATTGCCAGGAGAAATATCATAACCTCAGATATGCAGATTACACCAACCTTATGGCGGAAAGTGAAGAGGAACTAAAGATTCTCTTGATAAAAGTGAAAGAGGAGAGAGAAAAAGTTGGCTTAAAAGTCAGCATTCAAAAACAAAAATCATGGCATCAGGTCCCATCACTTCATGGCAAATAGATGGGGAAACAATGGAAAGAATGACAGACATTATTTTCTTGGGCTCCAAAATCACTGCAGATGGTGACTGCAGCCATGAAATTAAAAGATGCTTGTACCTTGGAGGAAAAGCTATGACAAACCTAGACGCATATTAAAAAGCAGAAACATTACTTTGCCTACAAAGTTCTGTCTAGTCA
Organism: Giraffa tippelskirchi; assembly: GCF_054371585.1. NCBI lineage: Eukaryota > Metazoa > Chordata > Mammalia > Artiodactyla > Giraffidae > Giraffa > Giraffa tippelskirchi. The sequence goes on along the minus strand of NC_137280.1, from coordinate 109,039,341 downwards.
AAGCTATAGTTTTTCCAGTATTCATGTATGGATGTGAGAGTTGGACTATAAAGAAAGCTGAGCGCCGAAGAATTGATGCATTTGAACTGTGGTGATGGAGAAGACTCTCTTGAGAGTCCCTTGGACTGCAAGGAGATCCAACCAGTCCATCCTAAAGGACATCAGTCCTGAGTGTTCATTGGAAGGACTGATGTTGAAGCTGAAGCTCCAATACTTTGGCCATCTGATACAAAGAGCCAACTCATTAGAAAAGACCCTGATGCTGGAAAAGATTGAAGGCAGGAGGAGAAGGGAAAGACAGACACAGGATGGTTAGATGGCATCATTGACTCAATGGACATGAGTTTGAGTAAACTCTGGAAGATGGTAAAGAACAGGGAAGCCTGGTGTGTTGCAGTCCATGGGGTTGCAAAGAGTTGGATGTCTGAGCAACTGAACAACAACAATATGATTTCCTTAAGAGAGTGATCATAACTTTTTCATGTTTATGTCCCTAATATCTAGCACAATACATGGCATATAGGAGATGTTCTTTAGCTGTTTGTACCTTGAATGAATTATAATATTGGAATAGTGTTTTGCAATTTTAAGAAGCTATTTTCCTTTCATTGCCATAGCTGCTATTTCCTGATTGAAGTTCTTAATATAAAAGAAAGTTGTGGGAAATAAAGAAGTAGGTGTTTTACATAAGGGATAAAATATTAAAAGATACAAACAACAGGTGATGGAGTGATGATCAGAATGTAGGGGGGCATTAAAGAAAAGGGTATTAAATTTAGTTATTGAGTAAATACAGTATTTCTTAAAAATCCTATATATTATATTTGGAAAAGTTGTATATGTTACCAGAAATAACAGATTCTAGGTTAATATAAAATGCTATATCTTGGTCCATTTGAGAAATGAAGATTATGGTGATTTGAATCAAGGAAACAGTACGTTGTATCCATTCAAGTAGCCATAAAGTCAAGGTAAATAAAAGACAAATGGTGATCAATAGATTTAGCAGAGGTTCCAGTTAAGGCTCACCATTTTAGTCAGCATTCCTGCAATTCCATGGTATGAGTTCTCCCCTCATATTACTGTAATTTAGTAGATACAATCACAGGCAAATGGATAAAGAGTAGAGTTAAGGTATCACATCGAATTGTAGGACTCTCGTAGTGGAGGAATGAGGTTCAGTTCAGTTCAGTCACTCAGTCATGTCTGACTCTTTGCGACTCCATGGACTGACTGCAGCACACCAGGCTTCCCTGTCCATCACCAACTCCCAGAGTTTACTCAAACTCCTGTGCATTGATCGTTGATGCCATCCAACTATCTCATCCTCTGTTCTCCACTTTTCCTCCAGCCTTCAATCTTTTTCACCATGAGGGTCTTTTCAAATGAGTCAGTTCTACACATCAGGTGGTCAGAGTATTGGAGTTTCAGCTTCAGCATCAGTCCTTCCAATGAATATTCAGGATTGATTTCCTTTAGGATTGACTGGTTGGATCTCCTTGCTGTCCAAGGGATTCTCAAGAGTCTTATTCATCGCCACAGTTCAAAAGCATCAATTCTTCAATGCTCAGCTTTCTTTATTGTCCAGCTCTCACATCTGTACATGACTATTGGAAAAACCATAGCTTTGACTAGACAGAACTTTGTTGGCAAAGTAATGTCTGCTTTTTAATATGCTGTCTAGGTTGGTCATAACTTTTCTTCCAAGGAACAAGCATCTTTTAACATGGCTGCAGTCACCATCTGCGGTGATTTTGGAGCACCCCCCACACACACACACAAAAATCTGTCACTGTTTCCATTGTTTCCCCATCTATTTACCATGAAGTGATGGGACCAGATGCCATGATCTTAGTTTTCTGAATGTTGAGCTTTAAGCCAACTTTTTCACTCTCCTCTTTCACTTTCCTCAAGAGGGTCTTTAGTTTTTCTTCACTTTCGGCCATATGGGTGGTGTCATCTGCATATCTCAGGTTATTGATACTTCTCCTGGCAATCTTGATTCCAGCTTGTGCTTCATCCAGTCCAGCATTTCTCATGATGTACTCTGCATATAAGTTAAATAAGCTTGGTGACAATATATAGCTGTGACGTGTGTCAACTCCTTTCCCGATTTGGAACCAGTCTGTTGTTCCATGTCCAGTTCTAACTGTTGTTTCTTGACCTGCATACAGATTTCTCAGGAGGTAGGTCAGATGTTCTGGTATTCCCATCTATTTCAGAGTTTTCCACAGTTTACTGTGATCCACACAGTCAAAGGCTTTGACATAGTCAGTAAAGCTGAGGTAGATGTTTTTCTGGAAACTTCTCGCTTTTTTGGTGATCCAGCGGATGTTGGCAATTTGATCTCTGGTTCCTCTGCCTTTTGTATATCCAGCTTGAACATCTGGAAGTTCATGGTTCATGTACTGTTGAAACCCGGCTTGGAGAATTTTGAGCATTACTTTGCTAGCTGTGAGATGAGTGCAATTATGCGGTAGTTTGGGCATTCTTTTGCATTGCTTTTCTTAGGGATTGGAATGAAAACTGACCTTTTCCAGTCCTGTGGAGGAATGAGGTAGCACCCTCATATTGGAGGAGGGATGGAATGACTGCCAAGTTGTTCCAATAAAGGGAGAAAAAGTGAAACATCATATAGAGAAGCACTTGGATGGTTATAGGAATAAAAGGGAAGGAAATGCTTGCAGGTTTAAAAACATCCTGAATATAATAATGTATTACTTCTGATGACATAGTTAGACAATGGAAAGAAATCATGATTCCACATACCTTTCCCTGTCCAACTTTGCACCATCAGTGCTTGGAGGAAGGCCCTCAGAAGAGTGGGATAGAGAACTAAATAGACACCTATATGATTCCTGCACCATATTATTAACTAGTTCAGAATTTTTCTTCCTACTTCTCTCCAGCTATCAGCCTCCCAGAATCTATTAGTCTTTCTGGAAACTACTAGACTTTTTAACATTTATTATTCAGATCATACAGTAGGCATGTGAAGTATAGTCAACCTCACAAATATTTAAAATAAGTATTTTTACTACCATTTTTCAGATAGTAAAATTGAGGATAAGATATCAAGTAGCTTATCCCTTGATAAACAGTGTGTAAGTGGAGAAGCCACAATTTACATGTCTTGGAAACTCAGCAAACTCTGCTTCTTAGAGTACTGAGTGCTATATCTCAATAAAGCACTCTCTGGTTCATTTCTCTGAATTCTTCAAATATCTAGTATAGTATTTTAATATAATATGTTTTAAATTAATTTTTAAAATGAGACAGCAAAATGTTCTACTTTCTTTGTAAAATAATAATTGTTTGATCAGGTTTCTCTGGCGGCTCATTGGTAAAGAATCCACCGGCCAATGCAGGAAATGCAGGTTTGATCCCTGGGTCGGGACGATCCCTTGGAGAAGGTGATAGCAACCCACTCCAGATTTCTTGCCTGGGATATCCCATGGACAGAGGAGCCTGGTGGGCTCACAAAGAATCAGACATAACTTAGCAACTAAACAGCAATAACAATTGTTCAATCAAATAACTCTTCTGAATTTTTAAAAGCTACTATTTGTTCTGCTATTCACTGTGCTATAATCATACTCTAATTTTTTTAACTAGTGTAAAATACAGAAGTCAGAATTGTGCTAAATTACTATTTTTGAATGCTAACATGGAAAATTTGTTAAAGTCATTAGTTTAAAGGCAATTTTTTCTGGGCCAAAACTTACAAGAAATTTCTGTGGTTGGCATAAGAAAATAGATCATTGAGATGAAATATTACTTGTCCAAATAATAGTATACTTTCACTGTGGCTCAGATGGTAAAGCGTCTGCCTACAATGTGGGAGATCCAGGTTCGATCACTGGGTTGGGAAGATCCTCTGGAGAAGGAAGTGGCAACCCACTCCAGTACTCTTGCCTGGAAAATCCCATGGACGGAGGAGCCTGGTAGGCTATACAATCCATGGGGTCGCAAAGAGTTGAACACGACTTAGCAACTAAACTTTTCACTGTCAAACTTAAAAAATTAGTCACTCTGAAATCACCAGTCTATACATTGTGAAGAATGACTAAGCCTTGAGTATCATGTGGCAAACAATCCTGATATATTTGATCATCTGCACAAATATGTGTCCAAAGAGGCAATACAAAAAGTAGCTGGACCTGCAAGTACCGCTGGCTTATGACTGATTTAACTGCTCTCTGGTTTATCATACTACTACCACTGTGTGAACTAACAATAGTTCAAATAGAAACTGTATATTTCAACCTTGACATATATAGAAAGCCTTTCAATACTTTATAAGTGAGTAAATGGCAAATTTGTTTTTCTTCTGCCACTATACTGATTAGGTAATTAGGAAGTTGCCTCCTATGTTTGTGGATATTGGCTGTTACCATGATTTGAAATAACATAAATAACAACATTTATGTATATAACATAATCTCAGAGGCTTATTTCCAATTAAGTAGGATCTAAGCTATGGGAAAATAAAGACCATTGTGGAAACTACTGATCTATTCATCACAATGTGGCATTTAAAAATGCAATCTTGTTGAAAGGATAACCTGGAGGAGCTATTTTGCATATTTAGAGATTTGCTTGGAAATAATAAGCTACTTTAATTGTTATTCTTTCTAAATTAATATTGTTTTACTTACTAAAATGACTCTGCCACAGCTAAATACCAAAACCTTAATGATGACTCCTGTTTACAGTTTATAATACTCTGAAGTGATCATAGTGATCATAGGGTCGATTAAAAAGTGAAATTATACTAATTATATGATCATATCTGATATATTGCCATATCTAAACTTCTTTAGCTCAAAATGGATTTATCACTTTTATAGAAACTATAAAATTGAGGAACAGTGTAAAGAAAAAAAGATCACTTTACTTCCACTAATCATTAGAATAATTAACCATAAGTATGTTAAAATAGGGAATTAAACACCGTTCTGCCAAGTAAGACGGTAAGTGTTGCAAGAGGGCATCAGAGGGCAGACACAGTGAAACTAGAATTACAGAAAACTAGCTAATCTGATCACACGGACCACAGCCTTGTCTATCTCAATGAAACTAAGCCATGCTGTGTGGGGCCACCCAAGACGGATGGGTCATGGTGGAGAGGTCTGACAGATTGTGGTCCACTGGAGAAGGGCATGGCAAACCACTTCAGTATTCTTGCCTTGAGAACCCCATGAACAGTATGAAAAGGCAAAAAGATAGGACACTGAAAGATGAACTCCCCAGATTCATGGGGTCGCAAAGAGTCGGACACGACTGAGTGACTGAACTGAACTGAACTGCCAAAACTGTAGACAATAATGTTTTTGCGTGGTTGTGTAAGGTTAATTATCTTTCAACTGTGAATACAGTAGAAGTGTTTCTACATAGGACAGATTTCTTTTGGGTGGGAAAGTTACTGCATACTGAAGGGCCAATATTTTTTATGTTTAACTATAACAGTTTATAATTGATTCAGATGTTTGAATAATTCATTAGACTACATGCATGGGACAGTATGGATATTTCAAAGATTAACTTTCAGGACCCAGAATCTTATATGACTAAAGGAGAATAGATAATTTCCACTTTTAAGCCATAACAGCAATACAATATTGTTTAATAACTGAAGTGTAATAATGGTGGCCCATTAATGAAAATAAAAATAGATTTCATATGATTATTGGGTCTGACACAAGATGTTTGAAATGTAGATAAAAGTTTTTATGGAAAAAACATTGATAATGATTGAAAATAGATTTAAAATTAACTTTAAAAATTTAAATGAGTACAGTAATTTTAGTACAAGGTTTTAAATTAAATTTTGACTAGTTGATTTTATAAATGTCATGTTCATTGTAGACAGAGCAGAAAATAGAAAAAAAGTCATCATCATTTATCATCAGATCTCTGCCATCTTGTCCTCCCATCTCTGCCACTGCCTCCTTTAAATTGACCAACAATGGCCAATCTAGACACCCAAATTCTGCTCTCAGAATCCCAATTCTGTATATTTACCTGATTATTGAAGAGCACTAGACCATATCCCAAATTTGGGCAGAGTATGTCAGTAAGACATACAATGGAAAGGGACAGTTTTTTTTAAGAAGTTCAGACGCGACTCCATCAAACGGGAATGTACCCTATAATGTAACCAACAACTTAGATTTTTTAAAGGTACCTAGGAGACACGGATTAAAAAATTTCACAAAGATATGCAAACTTTCTTCCACTGAGTTTTACCTTCTGTTATCTAGAATCAAGGTATTTCCCATTCTGAAATAAGTGACAAGATGGCAAAAGTGGAGCTAGTAAAGGCTTCCTGTGTGTACATGCTCCGTCGCTCAGCTGTGTGTCTGACTCCTTGCAACCCCATCGACTGTGCCCTCTGGACACAACTGTCCATGGAGTTTTCCAGGCAAGGATACTAGAGTAGGTTGCCATTTCCTTTTCTAGGGAAGTATTTCTCACAGAGATAAATTTGTTTCGTTTTTTAATTTTTAAAACACTGGCTTAAGGATCTCTCTCGGTTTATATTTAGTTATCAAATATAACTAAAAGGTAGAACTCAGATACTTTCTCTAAAAACCTGTATAGCTTAGTTTATTTCTCTCAAGGACATTTTTACTTATAGAAATTCTCTTATGGGTGTACTCAAAATTTTCTATCAAGTAGCAAAACTATTTTGCCCTCAGTTTTCAAGCAGTGTGATCTCCAGAGTAGAGTTTGTGAACTAGTCAAGTCCTTGAAGTGCCAAAACTTATTTATTTTTATCTCCTTTATACTTTTGTTTTTTTCGAAGTAGATATTACAGAAAAGTGTTAATGCCACACTGGTTAACACTTTAAAATATGTGCCTGTGATAAATTGAATATATTTTAAATAGTTCAGTACAGTTCAGTCGCTCAGTCGTGCCCGACTCTTTGTGACCCCATGAATCGCAGCACACCAGGCCTCCCTGTCCATCACCAACTCCTGGAGTTTACCCAAACCCATGTCCATCGAGTCGGTGATGCCATCCAACCACCTTATCCTCTGTCGTCCCCTTCTCCTCCTGCCCCCAATCCTTCCCAGCATTAGGGTCTTTTCCAATGAGTCAACTCTTTGCATGAGGTAGCCAAAGTATTGGAGTTTCAGCTTCAACATCAGTCCTTCCAATGAACACTCAGGACTGATCTCCTTTAGGATGGACTGGTTGGATCTCCTTGCAGTCCAAGGGACTCTCAAGAGTCTTCTCCAACACCACAGTTCAAAAGCATCAATTCTGCGGCACTCAGCTTTCTTCACCGTCCAACTCTCACATCCATACGTGACCACTGGAAAAAACATAGCCTTGACTAGACGGACTTTTGTTGGCAAAGTAATGTCTCTGCTTTTAAATATGCTATCTAGATTGGCCATAACCTTCCTTCTAAGGAGTAAGCATCTTTTAATTTCATGGCTGCAAGCACCATCAGCAGTGATTTTGGAGTCCACCAAAATAAAGTCTGACACTGTTTCCACTGTTTCCCCATCTATTTTCCATGAAGTGATGGGACCAGATGCCATGATCTTAGTTTTCTGAATGTTGAGTTTAAGCCAACTTTTTCACTCTCCACTTTCACTTTCATCAAGAGGCTCTTTAGTTCTTCTTCACTCTCTGCCATAAGGGTGGTGTCATCCACATATCTGAGGTTATTGATATTTCTCCCGGCAGTCTTGATTCCAGCTTGTGTTTCTTCCAGCCCAGTGTTTCTCATGATGTACTCTGCATATAAGTTAAATAAGCAGGGTGACAATATACAGTCTTGACGTACTCCTTTCCCTATTTGGAACCAGTCTGTTGTTCCATGTCCAGTTCTAGCTGTTGCTTCCTGACCTGCATACAGGTTTCTCAAGAGACAGGTCAGATGGTCTGGTATTCCCATCTCTTTCAGAATTTTCCACAGTTTTTTGTGATCCACAAGTCAAAGGCTTTGGCATAGTCAATAAAGCAGAAATAGATGTTTTTCTGGAACTCTCTTGCTTTTTGGATGATCCAGAGGATGTTGGCAATTTGATCTCTGGTTCCTCTGCCTTTTCCAAAACCAGCTTGAACATCTAGAAGTTCATGGTTCACGTATTGCTGAAGCCTGGCTTGGAGAATTTTGAGCATTACTTTACTAGTGTGTGAGATGAGTGCAACTGTGCGGTAGTTTGAGCATTCTTTGGCATTGCCTTTCTTTGGGATTGGAATCAAAACTGACCTTTTCCAGTCCTGTGGCCACTGCTGAGTTTTCTAGATTTGCTGGCATATTGAGTGCAGCACTTTCACAGCATCATCTTTCAGGATTTGAAATAGCTCAACTGGAATTCCATCACCTCCACTAGCTTTGTTCATAGTGATGCTTTTAAGGCCCACTTGACTCACATTCCAGGATGTCTGGCTCTAGGTGAGTGATCACACCATCGTTAATATCTGGGTCATGAGGATCTTTTTTGTACAGTTCTTCTGTGTATTCTTGCCACCTCTTCTTAATATCTTCTGCTTCATTTCTGTCCTTTATCAAGACCATCTTTGCATAGAATATTCCCTTGGTATCTCTAATTTTCTTGAAGGGATCTCTAGTCTTTTCCAATCTGTTGTTTTCCTCTATTTCTTTGCATTGATCTCTGAGGAAGGCTTTCTTATCTCTCCTTGCTATTCTTTGGAACTCTGCATTCAGATGGGAATATCTTTCCTTTTCTCCTTTGCTTTTCACTTCTCTTCTTTTCCCATCTATTTGAAATGCCTCCTCAGGGAGCCATTTTGCTTTTTTGCATTTCTTTTCCGTGGGGATGGTCTTGATCCCTGTCTCCTGTACAGTGTCATGAACCTCTGTGTATATTTCATCAGGCATTCTGTCTATCAGATCTAGTCCCTCAAATCCATTTGTCACTTCCACTGTATAATCATAAGGGATTTGATTTAGGTCGTACCTGAATGGTCTAGTGGTTTTCTTCACTTTCTTCAATTTAAGTCTGAATTTGGCAATAAGGAGTTCATGATCTGAGCCACACTCTGTTCCTGGTCTTGTTTTTGCTGACTGTATAAGAGCTTCTCCATCTTTTGCTGCAAAGAATATAATCAATCTGATTTCGGTGTTGACCATCTGGTGATGTCCATGTGTAGTAGAGATAAGCATTTAAATAGTAGAGATAAGCATTACCAAAATTGAGTTTGATAACAGCTAAATATAGACAAAAGACTATTGCATAGTGATGTCCCTGAATATGGTGGCTGCATTTTTTTGCAAGGTGTATATTTTTAAATTTGTTTTCTTTGCTTAGAATGTTTTTTTGAAGAGGTAGTGAGACCACATACTTTCATCAGCTTTAGTGCTGTACTGCTGGTGATGTAATGGCTGCTCAGCAAGCTGAAGGAGGCTCTGAATAGCTATTCAAGTTAGGGTCTGAGAGAAAATACAGATTTACAAATTCTGCTTCTTATTAGAATGTGGTGCCAATCTGGTAATGCAGATTTAAAATTTTGCTTGCTGTGCTTAATTACTGCATTTCAATAATGAATAGTAGTATTTATCTTCTCCAATGAGTGGCCTACAGCTTTATTCAGCTGAGGACTGAGTACAGCGCAGAGCAATAGTAACATATTTTTATCTACCTAGCACAGACTAATAAGTCAGTTGGCATCATGGGATGATGAATATTACCTCCTACCATCATCAAAGCAAGTTTGTTTTTTACTTTCCTGAGGTTTAGAGAGTAGATTTTTAAAATTTATTTATTTTTTAACTGAAGGATAATTGCTTTACAGAATTTTGTTGTTTTCTGTCAAACCTCAGCAAGAATCAGCCATAAGTATACATATATCCCCACCCTTTGGAACCTCCCTCCCCTCTCCCTGCCTATCCCACTCCTCTAGGTTGATACAGACCTCCTGTTTGAGTTTCCTGAACCATACAGCAAATTCCTGTTGGCTATCTGTTTTACATATGGTAATGTAAGTTTCCATGTAACTCTTTCCATACATCTCAACCTCTCCTCCCACTTCCCCATGTCCATAAGTCTATTCTCTATGTCTGTTACTCCACTGCTGCCCTGTAAATAAATTCTCCAGTACCATTTCTCTAGATTCTGTATATATGCATTAGAATATGATATTTATCGTTCTCTTTCTGAGTTACTTCACTCTGTATAGTAGGTTCTAGGTTCATCCAACTCATTCACTTCAGTTCAGTTCAATCGCTCATTTGTGTCTGACTCTTTGTGACCCCATGAATCACAGCACACCAGGCCTCCCTGTCCATCACCAACTCCCAGAGTTTACCCAAACTCATATCCATCGAGTCGGTGATGCCATCCAGCCATCTCATCCTCTGTCGTCCCCATCTCCTCCTGCCCCTAATCCTTCCTAGCATCAGGATCTTTTCCAATCAGTCAAATCTTCACATGAGGTGGCCAAAGTATTGAAGTTTCAGCTTCAACATCAGTCCTTCCAATGAACACCCAGGACTGATCTCCTTTAGGATGGGCTGGTTGGATCTCCTTGCAGTCCAAGGGACTCTCAAGAGTCTTCTCCAACACCACAGTTCAGAAGCATCAATTCTTTGGCGCTCAGCTCTCTTCACAGCCCAACTCTCACATCTGTACATGACTACTGGAAAAACCATAGCCTTGACTAGATGGACCTTTGTTGGCAAAGTAACGTCTCTACTTTTTAATATGCTATCTAGGTTGGTCATAACTTTCCTTCCAAGGAGTAAGTGTCTTTTAATTTCATGGGTGCAATCACTATCTGCAGTGATTTTGAAGCCCCAAAACATAAAGTCAGCCACTGTTTCCACTATTTTCCCCATCCATTTCCCATGAAGTGATGGGACCAGATGCCATGATCTTAGCATTTTTCATCAAGAGGCTTTTTAGTTCCTCTTCACTTTCTGCCATAAGGGTGGTGTCATCTGCATATCTAAGGTTATTGATATTTCTCCCAGAAATCTTGATTCTAGCTTGTGCTTCTTCCAGCCCAGCATTTCTCATGATGTACTCTGCATATAAGTTAAATAAGCAGGGTGACAATATACAGCCTTGACGTACTCCTTTTCCTATTTGGAACCAGTCTGTTGTTCCAGGTCCAGTTCTAACTGTTGCTTCCTGACCTGCATACAGGATTAACAAGAGGCAGGTCAGGTGGTCTGGCATTAGAACTGACTCAAATGCATTCCTTTTATGGCTGAGTAATATTCCATTGTGTATATGTACCACAACTGCTTTATCCATTCATTTGTCGAAGGACATCTAGGTTGCTTCCAGGTCCTAACTATTGTAAATAGTGCTGCAGTAAACAATGGGATACATGTGTCTTTTTCAGTTTGGGTTTCCTCAGGGTTTATGTCTAGGAGTGGGATTGCTGGGTCATATGGTGATTTTATTCCCAGTTTTTTGAGGAATCACCACACTGTCTTCCATAGTAACCGTATCAATTTACATTCCCATGAACAGTGCAAGAGTGTTCCCTTTTCTCCACACCCTCTCCAGCATTTATTGTTTGCAGACTTTTTGATGATCACCATTCTGACTGGTGTGAGATGATGTCTCATTGTAGTTTTGATTTGCATTTCTCTAATAATGAGCGATATTGAGCATCTTTTCATGTGTTTGTTAGCCATCTGTATGTCTTCTTTGAAGAAATGTCTGTTTAGGTCTTTTCCCCACTTTTTGATTGGGTTGTTTTTCTGGTATTGAGTTATATGAACTGCTTGTATATTTTGGAAATCAATCCTTTGTCAGTTGTTTCATTTGCTATCATTTTCTCCCATTCTGAGGGTTGTCTTTTCACCTTGCTTACAGTTTCCTTTGCTGTGCAAAAGCTTTTAAATTTAATTAGGTCCTACTTGTTTCTTTTGTTTTTATTTCCATTACTCTAGGAGGTAGGTCATAGAGGATCTTGCTTTGATTTATGTCATTGAGTGTTCTGTCTATGTTTTCTTCTAAGAGTTTTATAGTTTCTGGTCTTACATTTAGGTCTTTAGTCCATTTTGAGTTTATCTTTGTGTATGGTGTTAGGAAGTGTTCTAATTTCATCCTTTTACATGTAGCTGTCCAGTTTTCCCAGCACCATTTATTGAAGAGGCTGTCTTTGCCCCATTGTATATTCTTGCCTCCTTTGTCAAAAATAAGGTACCCATAGGTACATGGGTTTATCTCTGGGCTTTCTATCTTGTTTCATTGGTCTATATTTCTGTTTTTGTGCCAGTACTATACTGCCTTGATGATTGTACCTTTGTAGTATAATCTGAAGTTGTGAAGGTTGATTACTCCAGCTCCATTCTTCTTTATCAAGACTGCTTTGGCTATTTGGGGTTTCTTACATTTCCATATGAATTGTGAAATTTTTTATAGTTCTGTGAAAAATGCCATTGGTAATTTGATAGTGATTGCATTAAATCTGTAATTTGCATTTTATAGTATTGTCATTTTCACAATAGTGATTCTTCCTGCCCAGGAAGATGGAATATGTCTCCATCTGTTTATGTCATCTTCAGTTTCTTTCATCTGTATCTTATAATTTTCTGTGTACAGTTCTTTTGTCTCCTTAGGTAAGTTTATTGCTAGATAATTCTTTTTGTTGCAATGGTGAAATGGGATTGATATCTTAATTTCTCTTTCTGATTTTTTATTATTAGTATATAGAAATGCAAGTGATTTCTGTGTATTGATTTTGTATCCTGCAACTATGCCAAATTCACTGGTTAACTCTATCTTTAGGATTTTGTATGTACAGTATCATGTCATCTGCAAACAGTGAGAGCTTTATTTCTTTTCCAATCCGGATTACTTTTATTTTGTTTTCTTCTCTGATTGCTGTAGCTAGGACTTACAAAACTACGTTTAATAATGGTGAAAGGACACCCTTGTCTTGTTCCTGATCTTAGGGGGAATGTTTTAAGTTTTTCACCGTGGAGAATAATGTTTGCTATAGACTTATCATATATGGCCTTTACTATGTTGAGGTAGGTTCTTTCTATGCCCATTTTTGGAAGAGTTTTAATCATACATGTGTGCTGAATTTTGTCAAAGGGTTTTTATGCATCTATTGAGATTATCATATGGTTTTTATCTTTGAATTTGTTAATATGGTGTATCACATTGATTTGCATATATTGAAGAATCCTTGCATCCCTGGAATAAACTCAACTTGATCATGGTGTAGGAGCTTTTTGATGTGTTGCTAAACTCTGTTTGCTAACATTTTGTTGAGGAATTTTGCATCTGTGTTCATCTGTGATATTGGCCTGTAGTTTTCTTTTTTGTGTGTTGTCTTTGTCTGGTTTTGGTGTCAGGGTAATGGTGGCCTCATAGAATGAGTTTGGAAGTGTTCCTTCCTCTGCAATTTTTTGAAAGAGTTTTAGAAGGATAAGCATTAGCTCTTCTCTAAATGTTTGACAGAATTCTCCTGTGAAGCCATGGTCCTGGGCTTTTTTCGGGGGAGATTTTTGATCACAGCTTCAATTTCAGTGCTTGTGATTGGGTTGTTCATAATTTCTATTTCTTCCTAGTTCACTCTTGGAAGATTGAACTTTTCTAAGAATCTGTCTGTTTCTTCCAGGTTATCCATTTTATTGCCATATAGTTGTTCATAATAGTCTCTTATAATCCTTTGTATTTCTACGTTTTCTGTTGTAACCTCTCCTTTTTCATTTCTAATTTTGTTGATTTGATTCTTCTCTCTTTTTTTCTTGATGAGTGGCTAAAGGTTTGTCAATTTTGTTTATCTTTTCAAAGAACCAGCTTTTAGCTTTATTAAACTTTACTGAATGGATAGAAAAACAAGACCCATGTATATGCTGTCTTCAAGAAACCCACTTCAGTCCAAAAGACACATAAAGACTGAAAGTGAGATGATGGAAAAATATATTCCATGCAAATGCGAAGCAAAAGAAGCTGAAGTATCAATCCTCATAACAGACAAAATAGACCTTAAAGTAAAGAAGATTTTAAGAGATAAGGAAGGACACTACTTGATCAAGGGCTCAATCCAAGAGGAAGATATAACAATTGTAAATATCTATGCACCCAACATAGGAGCACCTCAATACATAAGACAAACACTAACAGATAAAAAAGGAGAAATAGACAGTAACACAGTAATAATAGGAGACTTTAACATCCCACTCACACCAATGGACAGATCATCAAGACAGAATATTAACAATGAAACACAAGTCTTAAATGATATGTTAGAGGAGATGGATCTCATTGATATTTTCAGGACATTCCATCCAAATGCAGAAGAATACACCTTCTTCTCAAGTACACATGGAACATTCTCCAAGATAGACCACATCTTGGGTCACAAATCAAACCTCAGTAAATTTAAGAAAATTGAAATTTTATCAAGCATCTTCTCCAACCACAACGCTATGAAACTAGATATCAATTACAAGGAGAAAACTGTAAGAAACACAAACACATGGAGATTAAATAGCATGCTTCTGAATAACCAACAGATGCTTGAAGAAATCAAAAGGGAAATAAAAAAATTTATAGAAACAAATGACAATGAAAAGACGACAACTCAAAACCTATGGGATATAGCAAAGGCAGTTCTAAGAGGGAATTTTATAGCAATACAATCCTACCTCAAGAAACAAGAAAAACATTGAATAGACAATCTAACTTTACACCTAAAGCAACTGGAAAAAGAAGAACAAAAACCCCCAAATTACTTAAAGAAATCATAAAGATTAGAGCAGAAATAAATGAAAAAGAAAGAATCAAAACAAGTTCTTTTTAAAATTAAATCAGTCTAGATTTGGAGTAACAATTGAGTAGCTCCTTAATCTCACATAAACACAAGTAAAACACATATACAAGAATTATGGCCTAAGTATTTCTGATTGCCACTTATCTTTGGATGTCACTGTACACTTGGGTAGGATTTCTCTTGAAGAGCTACAGCTGTGAGCTCTACCTAGAATCCTGGGGGTTGTGGCTTTTACATTTGCGGTTATACTGGATACTATCTATTTACAGAACAGACTGCTAACTGACTCTACCTTCTCAAACCAAAGCTATTGGGTAGTATGCTACCATTATTCTTCTCTTAAAAGCTCTGAGAAATTTAACAGAAAGGACCAGCAATTTTATGTTAATTAATTTATTCAAATTTTCCATTTGGGGGGATTGTCAATTTTGGTAACATATTTTTATCAGGAAATCTCTCATTTTTTAGAACTTTTCAAATGTATTGCTATAGAGTTGCAAATATTGCTTTAATCATATTTTCTCTATCTCCTTTCTTTTAATTTTATGTGTTACTTTCTCTCTCTCTTCCCTCCTCTCCCTCCCTTTTATCTCCTTTTCATTAACAAGAAGTTTAACTATTTTATTCATTGTTACCAAACAATTCAGTTTTTAAATTTATTCTTTCTACTAATTTTGGTTATGCACTGCTTCATTAATTTCAGCTTTTCATTAATTTCTTTCAATGTATTACTCTTTTTGCTTTTATGTAAATTAATTTTTTTCATTTATAGTTTTTCTTCTTTAATATTGAAAAAATTGAATGTACATTTTCCACGCATAGTTTTTACTGTGTCTCATGGGTTTTCAGTATGAAGAATTCTATTTTCAATGACTTTGAGATGATTTGCAATTTTCTGTTGATCTCCTCTTTGATCTGTGGGTTATCTAAGGATCTGTTTCTTAATTTTTGATAGATGAAGATGATTTGTCACTTTATTCTTTAGTCCTAAATTTATTGGATTCTGATCAGATTATCTAGTGTGTACATTTTCACCTTTTAATTTGTATAGTTTCTATATGCCCAGGAAAATGATTTTATGTTTTGTGTTTTATGAATAAAACCAAAAACTTTATTCCATTTGAAGGATTTAAAGTTTTATCTATGCATGTAGGTGCATGTTCAAGATTATAGGTTTTTAAAATTCATTTCTTACATACTCTTCTCTTCCTCTATCCCAGCTGTTATAACAAAATACCATGGACTCAGTCACTTATGAACAGTAAAAATTTATTTCTCAAATTTCTTGAGTTTGGAAGTCCTACATCAAGGTGTCAGCATGGCCAGGTGAGGGTAATAGAGTGCAGAATGCTCTCTTCTCTCTGTATTCTTATAAAGTGGAAGGGGAAAGAGAGATCTCTTGGCCTCTTTTATAAAGACATTAATCTTATTAATACAGGCTTTGCCTTCATGACCTAATTTCACTTCAAAGTCTCCACCTCCTAGTACTACCGCATTAGATGTAGGATTTCAATATGTGGTTTTCAGAGAGACACAAACACTCAGATCATAGCAATCTTTACTGATTTTTGCCTTCTAGATATGTACAAGAAAAGAAGAGGGATATTCTAGTTTCATACTCAAATTTTTATCGAGGTTTATGTTTTTTTGCTTTTAGTTTTGTTAGCATTTGTCTCACATATGATCTGCTGTTTTGTGTGGCACAGAGTTTTGTGATTTTTTTTTCATAAATTGTAAATTTTATTATTAAATATTTTGTAATTTCATCATCAGTTCTCTGAACCTTAACTTTCACCTTGTCTGATGCTGTTTTATTAGTTTGCATTTTCTCTTTATCTCCTTATTTTTAATGTTTCTTTCAAGCATCAAATAGCTGTGTGTTTATTTTTTTAACATAATCTGATGATCTCTTTATTTTAATTGAGGAATTCAAATGCTTCACTTTCAGGATAATCATTGATATGCCTTGTATCCTCTTCCATACTGTAAGTCTGCTGTTTATTTTACATTGTGGTTTTTTTGTTCATTTTTCTTACTATTGTTGATTTTATTATACATTTAATTTCTTTTGTTAATTTCAAAGCTCTCCATAATTTTTAATGCAATATTTACTTTCCTTCAACTTCCACATCCATTGTTCTCTAGATCTTCTGGACTTAATCTCTCAACTATTTATCTTTTCCCTGTTGTTCATTATATCATGTGTTTTTCTCTTTGCTATAACCTATTATTTTTTGCACTTGGTTATTCACATTTTTCATTGTTGTTATGCTGTTTTTTTTTTTTTAATTTATTGAATCATTTGGAAACCCAAGTTCTTTTAAGATCCAGAAATTTTTTTTTCCACGTTTGACATAGTATGCTTGAACTTCCTTAAATGTGCCCTCCCCCAGTCTTAAAAAGTAAAATTTTTGTCTAGATTGTCCAAAAGCTCTATTTTGTGGTCTGATTTATCTTCCTCAATAAGCTCCTTTGAGCCTAGAGATATAATGCTATTTTTCTTTGATGCCTTCTTGAGACTCAGATTCACTTGTGGGAGTAGCTTAAGAGGTGGAAACCTAATCAGTGGTGAAAGATAATTTTGTCATGACCGGCTATAGCTGTAGAAGCAGGTAAGTTCCCAGGTGTTTGCTGAGGCACTTAGTGGAGACTTTCCTGCTTTTCCACCTATTTACGTTCTTTCTGTATAGAGAGAAATCATCTTTCACTTCCTTCTTGGCACCTTCTGAATAACAGAAGATCAGAAATACTGGAGGGAGAGGATGCAGTGTTGACTTTCATTAATGGATATCACAGATTTCTGCAGGCTACTTCTTTCTATTCTTCAACCTAGGGCTCCCCAAAGCTGGTCTTCAGACACTCATCCAGCCACTGGGATAGAGCCTCTCCCAAATCTTCTCAGCTTGAGCACTGAACTTCTTTTGAACCAAGAAGTTATAGGGGAATGATAGGGAATTTGTTCCCTTCCTGTCTCCCCACCAAAAATGATCAGATTTATTGGTGGCTTTAGGGTCTTGATGAACTTCGGTGAAATGTGCAGAAACATTTGTTTCATCCAGCTTTTATGTGTGCAGTGAGCTGATTTTATTTTCCCCTCTAGCTTGATGATTACATATGCTCCAATTCTGAAGCAGAATCTGCCTGTGTTTGGCTTTATAAATGCCCAATATTTCACAAACTCTTTCTAACAGTATCAGTCACTTTATAGCAAAACCTTTACAATGTATATATTCATTAAATTTGATTATTTAAAGTAAAAATATAATTTTTACATAATTTTATAGGTCATAAGGACCATCCAAAGTTTAGATCTAATTAGCTAAACTTACCTTTCATAGTGTTATATAAAAAATTAAATATTCTCATTAGTATTCATGATTTATAATAAATAAAAGGAGAGAAGTGGCTGCATGAAAATGTAATCTCTGTCAGCTCAGTGGCTGGACTTTTAATGATGAAACATCCTCCTCTGTGTCAAAGAATATTGTCCTCCTTCACATTGTTAGATTGTTAATTATTATTATTATTATTAGATGCTCTTCATTATTTTCTTTTGACTTTCTCCCTCTAATCAAAGTTTATCATTGTGAGAATAAGAATATTCTTTGGAATATTTATGATGATATTAAAAAATCATCTAACTAATTTCGAACTTTGAATAGCAAGAAAGGTTAGTTATATCGCTGAGAAAATAAAAGTCCACTGGAGAAAAATAATATCTCAGAAACATTAACAATGTTTTTATATAGCACTGGAGGTTTCTTTCCAGTACAGTACTTATATTTTAAAAATCCACCACACCAGAATCAAAGAGAAGAAATCATCCGCTTTGTTCTTTTAACTCGAGTTTTGTTGTATTTATTTCTTTAGTAAAACTGACCTTAACCCTTTCTTCTGGAATATCCCTAGTTTTTCCAAATGGTAAACTATGGGAATTGTTGATGGACAGAGAGGCTTGGCGTGCTGCAGTCCGTGGGGTCGCAAAGAGTCGGACACAACTGAGCGACTGAACTGAACTCAACTGATTCCAAAGGTGCTCTCCTGTTTTCAAACTTCCACCTGATTTTTCTTTTCTTATGTTATTTTGTACGAGATTAATCTAAAAACAACCCTTTCATCAACTTCCAATAAAGCTCCCCTAACTTCAAGACACTGCAATTTTAAAAAAATTTTTATGAAGAAATAAAATCATATTTAGGAAAATCTTAGAGTTTGTGGAAGCCTAAGTTTGTAGGTAGGGTGAACTATATCATGACTTGATATGTGTGCCATGTTAGAAGTATTAAAATAATTATAATAACAATAATTTGTTAATAGCTATATTATATAAAATATATAAATTATGACATCAAAAACAAAATATGTATAGGAGTGTAAAAATATTGAGCATTTACATGTGTTCAAAGTTAAGTTGTTATAAGCTTAAAATAGATTGTTATAACTATAAGTTGGTTTATATAAGTTATTGAATTGGCCAAAAATTTAGTTCATTTATTTGTGTAACATCTTGTGAAGGAACCTAACCTATTGTGAGGTAACCACAAAATAAAAAATTATAGTAATACCCAAAAGATAAAGAAAATGAAATCAAAACATATCACTAGAGAGAAGCAAGAAAGAAGAGATCAAGAGATGAAGACAGGAACAAAGGAACTACAAAGCAGCCGGAAAACAATTAACAAAATGACAGTAATAAATTCATACCTATCAGTAAGAGGTATAGAGTGGCTGAATGGATTAAAAATAAGACCCCACTTATATACATACAACAGACTTACTCCAACCTTAAGGACACATTATGCTAAAACTGAAAAGATGGAAAACGATATTCCAAGCAAATGGAAAACAAAAGGAAGCAGAGGTAGCTATTCTATCAGAAAACAGGGATTTTAAGCCAATTGCTGTAACAAGAGACAAAGAAGGTCATGATATAATATAAAAACATCATCAATTCATCAGGAAGAATATCACTAGTATTTATGCCTTCCACATAGAAACACCTAAATATAACATATAAAGCAAATATTAATATACCTAAAGGGAGAAATACTGTAATAGGGTAATAGCAGAAAATTTCAATACCCCACTTTCAACAGTGGATAGGTTATCCAGATAGAAAATCGATAAGGAAATATTGACAAACTATTAGGTTTGATGGACATTAGCTCAGATGGACTTAACAGACAATTACAGAACATTTCATCCAACAGTAGCAGAATATATATTCTTATCAAGCACATATGGAGCATTTTCCAAGATAATTAATATGCTAGATGACAAAACAATTCTTAGCAAATATAAGAATATTGAAATTGTATCAACTGTCTTTTCCAACCACTGTAGTATTAACCTAGGAATCAGTAATAGAAGAAAGAAAAACTAGAAATTCACAGCTCTGTGAAAAATAACATACTCCTAAAAAACCAATAAGTGAAAGAAGAAATCAAAAAAATCTTGAAACAAATGAAAATGGAGACACAACATACCCAAATTTATGGAACAGAGCAGAATCAGGATTAAGAGAGAATTTTATAGCTAAATGTTGACATTAGATTAAGAAAGAAAGAGTGAGGATTCAAACAATTAGAAATGAAAGAAGAGATATTACTATTAATACCACAGAAATAAGAAATGCATGAGAGACTACTATGAAAAAGTTATATACCAAAGAATTGGACAATCTAGAAGGAAGATATGTATTATAGATATATGAAACCTACTAATACTGAATGATGAAGAAATTGAATGTTGGAACAGATAAATTATGAGTAAGGAGACTGAATCAGTAATCAAATATATCCCAACAAACAAAAGCCCAGGGCCAGATTGTTTCCCTGTGAATTATAGTGAACTTTTAAAGAATTTATGCCAATTCTTCTCAAACTTGTCCAGAAAATTGCAAAGGAGGGAAGATTCTCAAACTCATTTTATGAGACCAGTATTACTGTAATATCAAAGCCAGATAAAAACTTCAAGAAAGAAAATGATAGGCCAATATTCCAGATAAATATAGATGCAAACCTTTTTAAGAAAACAGTAACAAACCCCATTTGATGGTATGTTAAAAAATATCATACACCATCATCAAGTGGCATTTATCCCTGGGATGCAAGAGTGGTTCAACATACACAAATCGATAAATGTTATACACCACATTAATAGAATGAAAGATAAAAATCACATGATCATCTCATTGAAAGTGAAAGTGGAAATCTCTCAGCCACGTCCTACTCTTTGCAGCCCCATGAAATGTAGCCTGCCAGGTTCCTTTGTCCATGGAATTCTCCAGGCAATTCTACTGGAATGGGTAGCCATTCCCTTCTCCAGGGGATCTTCCTGACCCAGGAGTTGAACCAGGGTCTCTTACATTGCAGGAGGATTATTTACTAGCTGAGCTACAGGAAAGCTTGATCATCTCATTAGATACAGAAAAAAGGATTTGAAAAAATTCAACATCCTTCCAAAATAAAAATTATCAACAAATTGGGTCTTGAGGGAATGTACCTCAACATACTAAATTTATATCTTACAAGCCCATACTAACATCATAGTCAGCAGTTAAAGGGTGAAAGCTTCCTGCTAAAATTAAAAACAAGAAAATGATGCCCATTGCCAGCACTCATTTTTACTTAGTACTAAAAGTTTTAGCTTGAGTAAGTAAGCAAGAAAGAGAAATAAAAGGCATTGAATACAAAAAAATTAAAGCTGTCAGTATTTGCAGGTGCTATGATCTTATGTCGGAGAAGGCAATGGCACCCCACTCCAGTACTCTTGCCTGGAAAATCCCATGGACAGAGGAGCCTGGTGGGCTGCAGTCCATGGGGTCGCTAAGAGTCGGACATGACTGAGCAACTTCACTTGCACTTTTCCCTTTCATGCACTGGAGAAGGAAATGGCAACGCACTCCAGTATTCTTGCCTGGAGAATCCCAGGGACGGCGGAGCCTGGTGGGCTGCCGTCTGTGGGGTCGCACAGAGTGGGACACGACTGAAGCGACTTAGCAGTAGCAGCATGATCTTATGTATAGAGAACCTTAGATTCCATAAAAAACAAACAAAAAAAACTCTTAGAACTAATAAATAAATTCAGTACAGTTGCAAGATCAAAAGTGAACATGCATAAGTTTGTTCTCTAAGTCTGTCAGACTGTTTCTGTTTTGTAAGTAAGTTCATTTGTATCATTTCTTTTTAGATTACACATATAAGGGATGTCACAGGATATTTTCCTACTCTGTCTGACTTATTTCAGATCGTCAGTATGATGATATCTAGGTTCATGCATGTTGATGTAAATAGCATTATTTCATTCTTTTTAATGACTGAGTAATATTCCATTATATGTATGTTCCACATCTTCTTTATCCATTTTTCTGCCAGTGGATATTTAACTTATTTCCATGTCTTCTCTATTGTAAACAGTGCTGTGACGAACATTGGTGTGCTTATATCCTTTTACATATATGCCCAGGAGTGGGATTGCAGGGTCATTTGATAACTTTATTTCTAGTTTTTTAAGGAACTTTCATTCTGTGCTCCATAGTTCAGTTCAGTTCAGTTCAGTCGCTCAGTCGTGTCTGACTCTTTGTGACCCCATGAACTGCAGCACGCCAGGCCTCCCTGTCCATCACCAACTCCCAGAGTTCACCCAAACCCATGTCCATCGAGTTGATGATGCCATCCAGCCATCTCATCTTCTGTCCTCCCCTTCTCCTCCTGCCCTCAATATTTCCCAGAATCAGGGTCTTTTCCAATGAGTCAGCTGTTCGTATCAGGTGGCCAAAGTATTGGAGTTTCAGCTTCAACATCAGTCCTTCCAATAAACACCCAGGACTGATCTCCTTCAGGATGGACTGGTTGGATCTCCTTGCAGTCCAAGGGACTCTCAAGAGTCTTCTCCAACACCACAGTTCAAAAGCATCAATTCTTCGGTGCTCAGCTTTCTTTATAGTCCAACTCTCACATCCATACATGACCACTGGAAAAACCATAGCCTTGACTAGACTTTGTTGGCAAAGTAATGTTTCTGCTTTTTAATATGCTATCTAGGTTGGTCATAACTTTCCCTCTAAAGAGTAAGCTTCTTTTAATTTCATGGCTGCAGTCACCATCTGCAGTGATTTTGGAGCCCAGAAAAATAAAGTCAGCCACTGTTTCCACTGTTTCCCCATCTATCTGCCATGAAGTGAACTTTTCAAATACTTGGACTACAATTCAATTGTCATATGATTTAATGATCATTTATGCTTGATTATAATTAAATAAGCAATGAAAATCTTTTAAAAATTCAATATACAAAAATCAATTACGTTTATATTTCCTAACAGTAAATTCTCTGTAAAAAGAATTAATGAAAATAATTTTATTTCCAGTAGCATCCAAAATTATAATGTACTTAGATATCAATTTAACAGAGGTGAAAAATCTGTACACTACTATACTGATGAAATTAATTGAAGAAAATACACTCACACAAGAAAATACCTCATGTTTGTGAGTCAGAAGAATTAATGTTAAAATGTCTATATTAACCAAAGCAATTTATAGATTAATTAAACTGTTATTTAAATTACAGTGGTAATTTTTATAGAAATGGAAAAAAACAATCGTAAAATTGTATGTGTCCATGAAAGACTTCAAGTAGTCAAGCAAAAAGAATAAAGCTGATGACATTACTTCCTGATTTTAAAATATGAAAGTGTGATAATCAAGACAGTATTATAGTAGCATAAAAACAGACACAGACCAGCATAAGAGAATTGAATGTGTAGAAATAAACTCACGCATATATGGTGAACTGATATTTTACAAGGGAGCTAAGAAAACTCAGTGAGGAAAGAATAATGGTTTCAATAAATGTTGTTGGGAAAACTTGATATTCATGTGAAATAGAATAAAATTGGACCCCATCCTATAAAACTCACAAAAATTGGTAAGGACTTAAATGTGAGACCAGGAACTAAAACTCCAAGGGGAAAAAAAAAATAGTATAAAGTTGCTTGAGATTAGTCTTGGCAGTAATTTTAAGGAGGACACCAATTATATGAGCAACAAAAGCAGAACAACAGTTGGGAGTATGTCAACTAAAAAGCTTCTGCATGGTAAAAGAAACAATCAGCAAAATGGAGAGGCAACCTACAGAATGGGAGAAAATATTTGCAGATAATATCTGATAAGAATTTAATATCTGAAGTGTACAAGGAACTTATATAACTCAATAAAAAAAAGAAAACCTCAAACAACCCAATTAAAAATGGGCAAAAGACCCGAATAGACGTTTTTCCAAAGAAGACACACAAATTGCAAATAGGTACATGAAAAGGTGCTCAGCATCACTAATCATTAGGGAAATGGAAATCATAATTGCAGTGTGATATTACATCACAGTTATTATCACTGTGTGAGATTACATCACAGTTATTAGATATCTGTCATCAAAAGCACATGAGATAACAATTGCTCATGAGTAGGTGGACAAAAGGAAACATTGCGCTGTAGGTAGGAATGTAAATTGGTATAGTCACTGTAGAAAATGATTGACAAATTTCTCAAGAAATTCAAAGTAGAACTGCTATATAACCCAGCAATTCCACTTCTGGGTATATATCCAAAGTAAGTGAAGTCACTGTTTTATAGAGATATCTCCATTCCTATGTTCACTGCAGCATTATTCACAATAGTCGAGACATAGACACAACCTAAAAATCCCCTGATAGATGAATGGATAAAGTGTGCTATATAAATACAATGGAATATTTTTTCATCCACAGAAAAGAAAGAAATTATCCCATTTGTGACAATATGAATAAAACTTGAGGGCATTCAGTCAGTTTAGTTTAGTTCAGTCGCTCAGTTGTGTCCGACTCTTTGTGACCCCATGGGCTGCAGCACTCCAGGCCTCCCTGTCCATCGCCAACTCCCGGAGTTTACTCAAACTCATGTCCACTGAGTCAGTGAGGCCATCCAGTCATCTCACCCTCTTTCATCCCCTTCTCCTCCTGCTTTCAATCTTTCCCAGCATCAGGTTCTTTTCCAAGGAGTCAGTTCTTCGCATCAGGTGGCCATATTATTGTAATTTCAGCTTCAGCATCAGTCCTTCCAATGAACATTCAAGACTGATTTCCTTTAGGATAGACTGGTTGGATCTCCTTGCAGTCCAAGGGACTCTCAAGAGTCTTCTCCAACACCACTGTCCAAAAGCATCAATTCTTCGGCGCTCAGCTTTCTTTTGTGTCCAACTCTCACATCCATACATGACCACTGGAAAAACCATAGCCTTGACTAGACGGACCTTTGTTGGCAAAGTAACATCTCTGCTTTTTAATATGCTGTCTAGGTTGGTCATAACTTTTCTTCCAAGGAGCAAGCGTCATTTAATTTCATGGCAGCAGTCACCATCTGCAGTGATCTTGAGGGCATTATGGTCAGTGAAATATGCTAAAGAAAGTATCATTTATATATAAGTGGAATATAAAACAAACAAACAAAAAATGTTACACTTGCACTCATAGAAACAGACAGTTGAATGGTGGTTGCCAGGAGATGGGCTGCGGGGGAAATGGAGAAACATTGGTAAAAGGGTACAGACTTTCTGTTATAAGATAAATAAGGTATGAGTATGCACATCTGATGTCTAACATGGTGACTATAGTAGGGCTTCCCTGATGGCTCAGACAGTAAAGACTCTGCCTGCAGTGTAGGAGACTCAGGTTTGATCCTGGGATCAGGTAGATCCCCTGGAGAAGGCAATGGCTACCCACTCCAGTATTCTTGCTTGGTGAATTTCATGGACAGAGAAGCCTGAAGGGTTACAGTCCAAGGAGTTGCAGAGTCGTACATGACTGAGTGACTAACACTTTGACACACATCTGATATATAACATGATGACAATAGTATAAAATATTCTATAAATGTGATTTGCTGTGAGAGTAGAACTTACATGTTCTCACCAGAAAAAAAAAAAAATGTAAATACATAATATGATGAAGCTTAACTGAATTTTGGGAAGTTTTAAACTATCTTATAGTTATTTTTGGGTTTCCCTAGTAGTTCAGACGGTAAAGAATCTGCTTGTAATGTGGGAGACCTGGGTTCTATCCCTAGGTTGGGAAGACCACGAGGAGAATGAAATGGCAATCCACTCCAATATTCTTGCCTGGAGCATCCCACAGACAGAGAAGCCTGGCAGGCTAAGTTCATGGGCTCACAAAGAGTCAAACACAAGTGAGCAGCTAACACATATAGTTATATATTTGCCAATTATAATTCAATAAATCCCCAAAAATATTTGTTATTGAAATTTTTTAATACAATTATAACCATTCTCTGTATCTCACTAATAATGTTCAACTTATAAAATTAAATTTGCTAGTATGGTTTATTGATGTAAAATAATTTCCTCATGAAAGCTTGAGCATGAAGCATTAATGTTCATAGATAAGGGAAAGGCAAGGAAGCAGTTGCTCAATATGAGGGTTTATTTGAACAGAGTAATATGTAAATCATATTTTACACCAACAGAAATGGAATTTACACCCAGAAGCACTGTATGGGGCTAAAGATTGAAGCTTGATACCTTCCTTGGCAAAGAGTGACATCAACACCCAAAAGTTAAAGGTCTAATCATATGCCATTCTTAGGTGATAAGTACCTGGATGCAGAAATGTAGCAGAGTTGTATGAATGTTGCTTCCTAAAGGAGATAAGTTGGCCCACCCAGCTGCTGAATGTATTAAGGTTGAGAAACTGATCTTTTGATACATTTTAAATGTAAGTAGATTGTCTGCAGCTTTACCAGGCGTTCAAAGAATGGACAATATATTCCTAAGAATTTACATTTATCTCAGGCATCAGTTTTTGTGGCATTACTAATAATATCTTTAAGTCTCAGCTTGTTTTTTGTAAGAAACATGGGTGAATTTGGCAATGGTTATTGTTCATATGAATACAGATGGTCTTTGGTGCCTCAGAAAAGCCTCAAATACATGAAAGTGAAAGTGTTAGTCGCTGAGTGGTGTCCAAATCTTTGCGACCCCATGGACTGTAGCCAGGCTCCTCTGTCCATGGAATTCACCAGGCTCAAGAATACTGGAGTGGGTAGCCATTCTCGTCTCCAGGGAATCTTCCCAACCCAGGGATGGAATTCAGGTCTTCCTGCATTGTGAACCGGTTCTTCACCATGGGTGGGAGCCAGCAGGGAACCTAATTCATAGTTAAATATTTTAAACATGTCAGTCTTTTCTCTTCTCTTTATTATGATCCTTAAGTAATTAGTTTCTGTGATTAAATTATTGATTATTGATTAAATTAACTAATTAAATTATTACTGACAAAGAGGAGCAATTTAGAAATTTCAGATAAACATGTTTCTATGACAAATAATAAAATGAGAGGCACAAGTAGCCCTCGTTGTTCTGACAGGTAAACTCTCTTACATAGCTTTTTTTTTATTATTTCTTTTTTATAATATTAACCAAAATAATATCACAGGTAATCTTTATAAATCAGTCTGTACATTACAGTTTATCACTAAGATCATTACATTTGTCTTTTTTAACTTTGTCTAGCTTTGTCAATATATTCCAGATAAATTACTCCTTAATTCAAGATTAAATTCCTTAATAAATCCTCATTAAATGCTAGTGCTTAACTGTAATGCCTGATTTTGTTCTTGTCAAAAACTTCAGAAAAGTATATTTCTATCCTAAAGAAATTAAATTAACAGTGAGGAATGTATATTCATTTAATAAGAGTTTTAATTCTGTGATCCAAAAATAACATTTCAGTCTCTATATAGTACAGGCCAAAGAATCTGAACACAGAGCCTGGTAATGCAGCCACCTTGATGAATAAATTCATGGAATTATTCTACTGCACTTTTAAGTAATTTTCTAGCTTAGTAAAACCCTAATCATACTGTACATTCTCTATAACCCAAACCAGAGCCCTGCTGAACTTATTATAAGCAGTTATCTGAGCTTTTGTCATCAGTAGGATCAGATAGGTGATGCATGAAAAGAACAATGACTAGTGATGCCCATGACCTTGAGGTTTGTATTAGCTATCAATTGCCATATAAGTTTAGTCTATGCTTTGTTTTTTAGATGTTACACCAACTTCATTGCTTCGCTCATTAAAATTTATCATTTATTATAGTACATTTATCCCAAGATGATTAGGTTTATGTGTAACTTTAACACTCTCCCACAAACTTTCTATCATTTTTATGAGTACTGATTAAATTTGAATTTTTAATGTTATGCTATTTTCTAAGCATTAAATAATCTAAAATATATTACTTCACTTCATGTTATGAGAATATAATGCAGATTAATGTGTTTTATGACTGATTAGTACTTTTTCACAGGAGCATTTTGACTTAACTAATATTTGGGGGGTTTTGCCTAATGAAATGGAAAAAATGATTATAGTCACAAATAAATATAAGCAGTTATTTAAATATTTGGTACAGATTCTAAGGGGTTTCCCTAGTGGCTCAAATGGTAAAGAATGCCCCTGCAGTGCAGCAGACCTGGGTTCAATCCCTGGTTCACAAAGATACTCTGGAAAACAAATGGCTACCCACTCCAATATTTTTGCCTGGGAGGTTCCATGGACAGTAGCCTTCCAGGCTCCTCTGTACATGCCACGACCAAAGTGACTAAGCATGAATAGATTCTAAATAGGCTTAGTACAGTTTCTTTTTATCAAGTGATAGACAATTATAGTATTTTTCTAATGGATAAGTTCAACAAGATGAGGTTCAGTTCAGTTCAGTCGCTCAGTTGTGTCCGACTCTTTGTGACCCCATGAATAGCAGCATGCCAGGCCTCTCTGTCCATCACCAACTCCCGGAGTTTACCCAAACCCATGTCCATCGAGTCAGTGATGCCATCCAACCATCTCATCCTCTGTCATCCCCTTCTCCTCCCGCCCCCAATCCTTCCCAGCATCAGGGTCTTTCCCAATGAGTCAGCTCTTTGCATGAGGTAGCCAAAGTATTGGAGTTTCAGCTTCAACATCAGTCCTTCCAATGAACACCCAGGAATGATCTCCTTTAGGATGGACTGGTTGGATCTCCTTGCAGTCCAAGCGACTCTCAAGAGTCTTCTCCAGCACCACAGTTCAAAAGCATCAATTCTGCGCTCAGCTTTCTTCACCGTCCAACTCTCACATCCATACATGACCACAGGAAAAGCCATAGCCTTGACTAGATGAACCTTTGTTGGCAAAGTAATGTCTCTGCTTTTCAATATGCTACCTAGATTGGCCATAACCTTCCTTCCAAGGAGTAAGCGTCTTTAATTTCATAGCTGCAATCACCATCAGCAGTGATTTTGGAACCCCCAAAAATAAAGTCTGACACTGTTTCCACTGTTTCCCCATCTATTTCCCATGAAGTGATGGGACCAGATGCCATGATCTTAGTTTTCTGAATGTTGAGCTTTAAGCTAACTTTTTCACTCTCCTCTTTCACTTTCATCAAGTGGCTCTTTAGTTCTTCTTCACTTTCTGCCATAAAGGTGGTGTCATCTGCATATCTGAGGTTATTGATATTTCTCCCGGCAATCTTGACTCCAGCTTGTGCTTCTTCCAGCCCAGCGTTTCTCATGATGTACTCTGCATGGAAGTTAAATAAACAGGGTGACAATATACAGCCTTGACGTACTCCTTTTCCTATTTGGAAACAGTCTGTTGTTCCAGGTCCAATTCTAACTGTTGCTTCCTGACCTGCATACAGGTTTGTCAAGAGATAGGTCAGTGGTCTGGTATTCCCATCTCTTTCAGAATTTTCCACAGTTGATTGTGATCCACACAGTCAAAGGCTTTGGCATAGTCAATAAAGCAGAAATAGATGTTTTTCTGGAACTCTCTTGCTTTTTCTATGCTCCAGCGGATGTTGGCAATTTGATCTCTGGTTCCTTTGTCTTTTCTAAAACCAGCTTGAACATCTGGAAGTTCACGGTTCACGTATTGCTGAAGCCTGGCTTGGAGAATTTTGAGCATAACTTTACTAGCATGTGAGATGAGTGCAATTGTGCGGTAGTTTGAGCATTCTTTGGTGTTGCCTTTCTTTGGGATTGGAATGAAAACTGAACTTTTCCAGTCCTGTGGCCACTGCTGAGTTTTCCAGATTTGCTGGCATATCAAGATGAGGTAGTTTTATATAAAAACACAATCTTTTAAGCAGTCAGAATTTTAGGGATCCCACTTTATAATACTAAAAGAATATAAATCCCCCAGATAAACCTTGTGTTTTGATTGTCTTTTTTAAAGATAGAGAGAAGAGGGAGGGGAGAGAAGGGAGGGATCAGGGAAGGAAGAAAAGAACGGAGGGCGAAAGAGAAACACAAGGAAACGTGAATCAAGCAGAGAAGCTGGGGAAAATGGAATAGTTCAGAGTAGACAGTTTTTAATGCACAGTTAATGATTGAGAATTCTGATTTTCCAATTTCGCTGTAAGTTTGTTGGAATACCACCACCTGAGAGATTTGATCCAAAAGGCTTCTAATATCACAATGTGACATTTTTAGAGACAAAAAAATTGGAAACAATGCAGAATTCTTACAGAGTTAAACAGTTTCACATTCTGTTGTTCTTTTTAGTTTCGCCTATTTTTGTATGGCAATTAACTCCAACAAACTAAAGCTATGTCTAGAAGGGGTCTAGGAACATCATATCAGAATCTGATAAATTCACATAAAGTTCAGCTTTACAGTGAGGCTGTGTTTAACTAGTGCTTCCTAACTAGTCAAGGAGCTATTTCATTCCAATGTATTCCATTTTGGTAAGAAGTATATATAAAAGGAAAACCATTGTTTATTATGATGATGAATTAACATTTTTAAAAATGTTACTTTCTAGTTTTATTTTTCTCTTAATGCATTGCTGTTGAATTTTGTGTCTAGGAAGGTGTCACTGCATTTAGGTGGGAAATCTGTTATCTACATGGAATAACTCTTCTCTGCAAACATCATATTTTTTACAACTTCTACATAAGAAACATCTGAAAGTTTTATTTATATATATATATATATACACACACACACACATATCTTATAGATTTATATGCATATGTACATATACATATATATTTATAGATGATGAAACACATGAGTTAGAGTGAATAAAGTGATTAAGATTTTACAGGTAAAATGTTTTCTTCACTTCTTCTCTATTTGGAGTCTGAGGCAGACGTTCCATGGAAGCAGATTTTAAGCAGAATATAAGGCAGAACTTTCTAACAATAGAGGGGTGAAATTCTATTTAAACCATTCCTGGGGATAAAAAGTGTGGAGGGGAATAGAATGAAGGTGAATAGCATAGTTTAGTAAAATTTACTGTTTTAACCTTAGTGAGATTTCCTCAGTTTTCATTATGGATTGTGACCCTCTTTTACTTTGCCATTGGCTAAGTAATTCAGGCTATAGATGCAGACATAGCCTTTTTATATAACTACTTGGTTTGCCTTTGAGGAAAGTGATAGTTCTCCCTGACCTGATAACCCCCTACTAAATGCTGTTTTAAATAGCTCATGTCCATGAACAAGAGAATTAGCTTCATTGGGTCAAAACACATTTAAATTCATTGAAATAGAATATCCTTTCTAGTTTATAAATGAGAAATGTTTAACTAATTAAGGGATATCCTCGCCATGTCATCCTTCACTGTTTGAAAATGACAACTAGCAAAGTTAATCATAATGCAATCAGTGATGGTTGGTTTCATCTTCTATTAGTGAGACATAATGAAAATCAGTGAGGATCCAGAAGTTAATGAAAGGATTCCACTTAACAAGGAAAAGAAATGAAAGATGGCTTCTTAATATTCATTCTAAAATAACTAAGCTGAAAACTACTCTTGCTACTTTAGTTCAAAATATTCATAATAATTGCTATTTATTCTTGACTTCTTACATGTTAGACAAGTGTGTGTTAGCTGCTCAGTTATGTCCAACTCTTTGCAACTCCATGGACTGTAGCCCACCAGTCTCCTCTGTCCATGGAATTCTCCAGGCAAGAATACTAGAGTGGGTTGCCATTCCCTTCTCCAGGCAATCTCCCTGACCCAGGGCTCGGTCTCTGGTTTCCTGCATTGTTGTCAGATTCTTTAACGTCTGAACTACCAGGGAAGCACCTTATGTTAGACAAAGTACAAGGCAGTGATGATGTTATTACATTTAATCTTCACAGCAATCTTATAAGTTAAATATTATTATCACTATTTACAAATGAGGAAAAGAAGTCTTGAGGAGCTAAATTACTTGACCAAGATCACCAAATATAAAGTGGCAGAGAAAGAAGTGAGAATCAGATCTCTAACATTCAGCAGATACCCTGTGACCTTGTTGTATACTGCTCCTGTTGGTCATCTTCCTTTTGTTCTTATTCTCTCATCTCTGGCTCATTTTCCAGTTGTAGGTCCAAAAATCAACAGTGTGGAAGTCTTGTCCAACATGGTATTTTCTGCTAATTGCTATTACCTACAGAATTTATTTCTTAAAATACAAGGAAAGTTATAGCAATTCATTCATTAATTTATGCAAGGATCATATGTCAGACATCTTATATGTGCTGAGTATTAAGTTCTAGTGATTAAATGATGGATAAGTTACTGTAGAATAAGAAATAATTGTGTTAATTCAAAAATGTATGTTTATGTTATAAAAATAATGTTCCTGTATGCTTTTCTCTAAGTATCATTATCAGGGAAATATTTGTATTTAAATATTTTGGCAGCTCTTTGAACTAAAAGATATTTCTTCAAAGTGTTTTCATTCCCGTGATCTTGTGTTTTAGGTATAAGATATTGTCAGATCATTTCCATTCAATATCACCCTGTATTAGATAAATTACTTGAATGAACCACTGAACTCTTGATCCATTAGTATTTCTCCTAAGACTGAACTTGCTAGAAATAATTACCAACAGTATTTGTCAAACTTGTGTTCTCAGATCCTTGACTTTAAGAGAGAGAAAAAAAAAAGAAGTGACTGTTATTCATTGCCCTGGTATATACTCCTGAATTGCTCTGAGAGAAAAGTACAAGAGTAGAAACAGAATGCATACTTCATCCAACCAGTATGCAGAGGTTAGAATACTGGTAGATCCTTAGAAATATGATCAAATTAAAGCCTCTTAAAGAATATCATCGTTACATCATCATTTTCTCATTTAAAATCATATCTTTAAGTGAATGGACCTTCTTTTTCAAAGTAATCCCACATTGATGGGCTATGTTCTTGTCTCTTGCTAATATGTATTTTTCACAAAACATTTTTAATGATTGATTCAGGCATATTGAACATACTTCTGATAAGAACACAATAAGATGTCTTTAGGCTACCATCAAATATGAGATACCATAGGATTAGAAGTGTGTATTCTAAATCATGTTTTCTAAGTCTGTGAAGGGATGGGAAAAA
Source organism: Giraffa tippelskirchi (assembly GCF_054371585.1). Taxonomy (NCBI): domain Eukaryota; kingdom Metazoa; phylum Chordata; class Mammalia; order Artiodactyla; family Giraffidae; genus Giraffa; species Giraffa tippelskirchi. The sequence continues at coordinate 109,006,194 of NC_137280.1, read as the reverse complement.
ATGTTTTGCAGCTTCTTGAGTTGAATGATATAGTTATTCAATGGTAGGATGCAATGACATTTGGAAAATTTTATCACACCTTGGGTCTGTTAATCAAATTAACATACTCATATATACATCATTTCATGAGCACTTATTATATTTGCTTTACAATCTCAGAATAATTCTTCTACATCTTAGGAGTTACAAATTGGAAAATAAATTAGTTATAGTGACTACTTATTTTAATTATCTCCTTTTAAATTTAGTATTAAAGATAAATTCACTTTCTACATTTTATCTATATTTCATTCATTGAAGCAAAAATATAGTCTTTCACTTACTAGTTTAGATGGTCAGAAATATGTAATCAGCAGCAAGAGATCGCTGAATAAATTTCATAATTAGAAAAAATTAAGAAATATCAAGAATATTCTCATTTCAAGTTTCTAGTATTAGTCTAGCTTGTAAATTAAAACCTTACAATTGATATTATCTTTTTATTTAAAAACTTTGGAAGTTTTGCTCTACTATAAGATTTGTTCTAGATCATCTGTGATTTCATAAAATTAGGTAGTTCTAAATATGATGAACTTTAGATTTTAAAATTCAGTGGTCTGCCTGAATTTATTTACCTTATTTTGTTGTTTTAAATTAAATGAGTTTTCAATTGCTGCTGTTACTGATTATTACAAACTTAGTGATTTAAAGCAATACACATTTATTTTCTCTCAATTCTGTAGGTCGGAAGTCTGGAGGGGTTTAGGCATTGTCTTTGATCTAGGACTACATGGCCAGTAAAGGCAGTTGCTAGCCTGGACTCTTATCTAGATGCTGTGGGAGACTCATTCAGATTGTTGGATGACTTCAGATGTATGCATTTGCAACACTTCAGTCCTTAGTTCCTTGTGGGCTGTCAGCTGGAATGGCGCCCTTCCCTCCTAGAGGTCTCTCTCTTATTATTGCACATAGGCTCAGTATGCCACTAATGGCACAGCAAATTTCTCTCACTGCTGTACTCCTTGCAACATCCTTACTGCCACATATTATTATTCCCAACAAGAAAAAAATGTTTGCTTTTAAGGATTAATGTGATTAATTTAGTCCTGTGTTGTAAATTCAGTAATCTTAATTATATGTGCAAAACCCCTTTTTCCAGGTAACATAACATATTTGCATTTTCTAGGGTAAAAACCTGGGCATCTTTGAAGGTTGCCTGGCACAACACGCACAGGTTTTCTGTTTGTTTGTTTTGCACAATTTAACATCCCTGATGAATTTTAAATTCAATTGTGTGTTATAATTTAATGATTCCTGCTATTCATATTATGCATAATACAATGTATATATTGTGATGCTGTGCTTAGTCACTCAGTCATGTACGACTCTTTGCAACCCCATGGACTATAGCCCACCAGGCTCCTCTGTCCATGGGGATTCTCCAGGCAAGAATACTGGAGTGAGTTGCCATGCTCTCCTCCAGGGCATATTCCCAACCCAGGCATCAAACCAGAGTCTCCGGTACTGCAGGCAGATTCTTTACCAACTGAGCAACCAGGGAAGCCCATAATGTATACATTACTGCTTGTTATATATAATATAATGATACATGTTACCATGATATATTAGAATCTGTAAAACAATAATTTTGTTGTGCTTCAGTAACATGTAACCATATGAAGAACTATCAGCAATTGTAAAAGACTAATGTTCCAGTAGAAAATTAGACAGCTGAAATGAACAAACAACTCACAAAAGAAATAAAAAGGAAAATATTTTGTGCAAAAACTTCATCTATACTTAGAAATCAGAGAAGCATACCTTAAAAGAAGTCCAAATTTTCACCCATCAAATTGTCAAAACTTTCAGTAGATAATACCTATTGTTCATGAGACTAGAAGGTAATAAGTTGGAAACAATTTTGGAGGTCAGTTTTGCGATATGTATCATAAGACTTCAAAGTCTTTAAGAACATCGACTGTAATTTTTTTTTCCATTGAGATATTCTAAAACTTGCATAAAGATGTATATATTATTTACATATATATATACATATATATTCCATATATATATACATGGTTTGTTGTAATCTGATTTATAATAATAAACAACTGGAAACAAAGTCCTACTTTCAAGTAAAAGAAATATATCAGATAAATAAGTATAGTACATCCTCTTCATAAATAAAAAATTTCATAGAGTCCTCTTCATAAGTAAAAATTTTCATACAGCATCAATAAAAGTGATGCTGTATGAAAATTTCTAATGAGAAGGAAAACATGCATTAATATCAAGTGCAAAGAATAGATTATACAGTGGTAGGTACAGTAGTTTTTACAAAGAAAAAAACCAAGCACTCATATTCATTCTTCTTGCCAGTTTAAGTGGAAGAAGCTTCTGTTTTCTATCAGTGTCTAATAACTTCATTCATAATCTGAACATACCATCTCCAATTCCTCATGAGCAGATCTCCTTTGTTATTTCCTTTTTCTGCTTTATATTCTCCCTCAGCTTACACTCTCATCAGTATTTAAAAATCTAAAAATATTGCAATAAAATACATAATGCATACATACATGTAAAAATAAATAACTGCCGGGAGCCAGCTCACAAGATCCCACCCATGACAGAGTCATGAGGTAGAGGGCTGGTTGAGCACGGCTTCTCAGCCCTCAGGGATTCTCGGAAGCCTGCCTCAGCACTCACCTTAAAGATGATATCTGTCTTTCTGATGTTTGCTACAATAAACCTCTTCTTATTTTCTGTGACTTAGAAAAAAGGCTTTTCCTGATTCTCTTCTAAAATAGATCAATCTAAAATCTCAATCGACAAGGCCCCTGAACGGTAGCACCCTAAATAAAATTATCTGGGATATAAAATATGCTAATCTAAATTCCTCTTGCTAGCATGTTGGTTTGTTTAATAAATGTACCTGTGCCTTTGGAGCTAATGTGCTTGACTGCACCTTAACAACAGAACAGCATTGAGAGCCTCCACACAGAAAGCCCCAATGGGCACAGAGCCCTTTATAGGAAAGAAAGGCTTGTTAGAAAATGTAAGAAATGTTGCTTTATAAAACTGTAACTTAGTCTATACTTACTCATTATGCCTTTTCTACTCTTAACATATTTAGCCTATATAATGAAAACATAACAATTAGAGATTTGTATAATAAAAGTTTAGCTTTAATACAAATAATAAGACAATTGTTAATTCAGCTGGTGATTTTGTTAAGAACTGACCTTTGTGCTATATTGTTTCAGCTTGCTGTACTATGACTTTATGGAACCACATTCTTTTCTGTTAAGCTCAAGGCATAGAGTCAATTACCGAAAACAGGTTTTACCGTGAAACTTGCTATTAATGAATTCTTTCCTGCTGTGCCTGATACAAAAGTGTCCTGGCTGATCAACCCTTATCAATAAAAGAGTCACAAGATGTTAGCAGGCCTCTGGGCCAGAAGATGATGTAAACAATTTTAAACCTTTTATAACTTAGAAACACAAACAGTGTTCTGGTTCCGACAGGGATCAAAAACTGCTGATCCATCAAGCTAATCTGGCATGACTCTATACTTTACATTTGTTTCTATGTACCACTAAAAATATAAAAGCTGTCTTAAAAACAATAAAGTCAGAAGACACTTGGAAACACCACGACTCGTTGTGTCTTCTCATTCGTATCGCCAATGCCGTCCATCCTGAGGGAACCCTGACCTGCTGGAGCTGGACTCCGGCAAATAACATTTGTTCCCTCTGAGTACCCTATTATTTCTCCTTTTTGTTTTGATCAAGGTTTAGAATTAATTTTTTTACCTTCAGAGTTTCCAATTCTTTTCCTTGTGTTTACTCTTCAACTCATGCAGTTACTTCAAAATGCTGTGCATTTATTCAACAAATAATTGCTATTGCTAATATCCACTAAGGTCCAGTTCCATGTCTGAGAGTTATGGAAGTGACTTGTAAAAGGGTAATACATGTGCACAAATGTTAGGAGACAGAAAATAAATAACAACAACAAAAAATTCAGATACTGACATGCACAATGTTGAACATTAAAGTAGGTTTTTGTGACAGAAAAAAACTCTAAAGCAACTCATTTCATTGTTCAAAGAAAGCTTCATTTAAACTAAAACTTTAATTATTAGAAAGTAAGTAATATGAAATCAGTGGACAGAGAATGTCAAATAAATGTTATCTAAGACTTTAAGAAGTTGGTTATCTAGCAGAAGAGCCAGGTATAGAACTAGGCAGTAATTATTTCAAAAATCCTAAGTAAGGACAACTTTGAGGTCACTGAGATTTATAAAGGACAATTTGGGTGAAATACACTGACCTGGAGGGAGAGTAGTAGAAGAGATTGTCAGAGATCAAACTGTGTAGGACTTCTAGGGTATTAGGGGTAGGAGTGCTATTTTACATAGGGAAATATATACTGTGATGACCTTAATCTTATTTTTAAAGATCTGTCTACTTGTGATGTGAAAATAAATAGCAATGTGGACAAGAGTGGAAGCAGAAGACTTGCTAGGAACTTCTTGTAGGATGTGGTGGTTACTGTAGTGGTACAAGAGGAGGAAATGCTGAAAGCTGAACCAATATAGGACTTTCCTGGTAGCTCAGCTGATAGATAAAGAATCCACGTGTAATGCAGGAGACCCTGGTTCAATTCCTGGGTCAGGAAGTTCCCCTGAAGAAGGGATATGCAACCCACATAGGACATGTTCAAGAGGCAGAGTTGCCTTTGAATTGAAGGGAAACAGAAGTGATGGTAGGGTTGAGGAAAGGAGATAATGTGGAGCACCTGGGAGGTAATAAGTAGTCTTTTTGAGATGAATCTGGGTTCCTATTTACCATGTTTTTGGAAATGGTTCTGGTAAGGCTACTAATGCACTTTTTAATTTTAAACCCAATTAAGAATTCTCAGTCCTTTTCTCCCTGGGCCCCTATGTAGCTTTTGGCACATAAAATCAGTTTATTCTTTGGTTTTGTTTCTCTACTATTTATCTCATTTTCCTTTATGGGTCTTCTGCTGCTGCTCATCCCTTAAATGTTATGCTTCTTTCCCCCAGAGTCTCTTCATTATTCACTCCACAATGTCTTCTAAATATCAGTGCTGACAACTCCCCGTCTGTGCTCCCAACACAGATATAATTCTCCCAGCAGCCCAGTATATATATACATATACCAAACTGCCTGCTAAACATCAGTGATTTGAAGTGCTAGAGGCATTGCAATATGTCCAAACTCAAATTCTGTTTTTTTCTATGTCCAAATAACGTTCTTTCTCTTTAGTTCTTTATCATAGGAGTTACCCACAACCCACATGGGATTGGGTGATAAATTGAATCACTGGCCTCAGTTCTTCATTTTCTTGGATTGGTGTCATATACACACACCCTTGCCATGACTTCATGGTGGATGCAGTTGTTTTATCACTTCTTGACTTCACACTCTACCACATGACTTTGTTTGGCCAATGCAGTGTTGGTATATGTGACACCAAGGCTTAAAAGGCCATTGGGCTGACTTTCTGCTTTTTGTGATAAGAAAATGATTCAGGTAGGTGTTAGTCTATGGAAGATGAGAGACATGTGAAGTAGATTGGACGATTGGACCCAACCTAACATTTAGGGTCAAGTCCACTTGTGCTCAAGCTACAGCCGCAGGTGTATAAGCAAGAAATAATGGTGTACTGTTACCCACCAGAGAGATTTGGTGGTTGTTACTTGTCAACCGTTGACTCATACAAGGCCCAAATGAGAGGCTGGCAGCCATCCTTGGCTCTCCTTTCTCTGTTGACACTCACATGGAATAGTATCTAAGTCTTACTGTTTTGTTTTCTCAGTGTCTCTTATAATTCACTCCCTTCTATGATCTCGTATCCCTTGACATCCCTTGATTGGGCTACTCCATATTTTATTACTGATTTCCTTGGCTTTAGTTCAGTCCTTTTCCAATTTATCGTCCTCATGCTTGGGAGAATGATCTTTCTTGAAAGGCAAACTGATCAAGTCAGTCTGATATTTATAATCCTTCAAAGACCTCCCATAAATAAGCCATTCATATAAAATCTGAATTATTTAGCACACACTGATCCTCATAACCCAGCCTTCCTCTAACTCTCCACCCTCATTTTTTGCATTTATCTTTCATCCTTACCTTGAACTCCAGCATTACCATGCTCATTTTCAGTTTAAACTATTCCAGATCTCCCTCACGTCTTTTTCACGCCTACTCTCACTTCTATGCTTATTTTATCCCTACCATGACTTCAATATTAAGTAATGCTCTCTCCACAAAGTTTTTCCTGAGTTCCTCCATGAGTTTCCCCTGGCCCTTGTTTGGGAGCCCTGTGTTGTGTGTGCGTCCAAGGTCATCGGTGGTCACTTTTATTGGAACACACATTATAACTGATTAATTTCTCTTCTTAAAACTTCAAATGAACCTTTTCTGTAGTTTGTTAATGTGTTTACTTGCTTCCCTTCTATGCAGCAAATAATTTTCTTAAGGCCATGACTGATTCTTTTATCCCTTGTATTTCTACATGTTACCTGAAACTTCATAAATATAACTGTGAGAAAAAGAAAGGAAAGAGAGATATATTAATTAATTTTTAGCGAGAATTCTGGGGCCCAGAAAATTTAATTTATAGTCTCATTGTTGTTCAGCAATTAACTGATGAGAAGAAAGATCATCTTCTCCTTTAGTAGTACTTTTACTTCTCTACCGTGCTGACTTCTCAATAAACATTTGTAAAAGGGTATTATGTAAATTATTAGGCCTCTGTTTTAAGAAAAAGTTATTTGAAAGAGCACATTTTTTATCTTTAAAAAAATTGAAATTATCCTGAAAGTCTATCTGTTGTAGTCTGTGTGGGAGACGAGTCAATAAACTTTGAAAAACATCAGTGAAAAGAAGTCATGATTAAATAAAGAAGAGTAAGTTGGTACTAGGAGAATCCTCTTGTAATACAAAACACACATCCTCATTACCTTTACATGTTGATAAAATTAAGTGATCAAACCTAAGTAACTACAAAATTCCATCTCTACTTTATCCCTTCTAAGTCCTCTTTCCATTAAATAAGCTTTTGACAGTACAGTCTACTCATTTGTTTGCTTTTATTAATATTTTGTTGGTTTAGAGCAGTTTTATGTTCATAGCAAAGTTGAGAGGAAGTTAACGGAGATGTCCCAGAAAGCCCTGGCCCCCATACATGCATAGCCTCATGTGTTATCAACATCCCCTGCCCAAGTGGTATATTTATTGCAGTTGATGAACATTTGTTGACATAATTACCCAAAGCCCATGATTTACATTATTCATTTTACTTTTTAAAATAAATTGAGCCAAACTCTTTAACTTTTGCTTTCCTGATTCTCTAGAATTTGTATTATACTTTCATGGATGAAAAATGTAATCTGCCACCTGTAATCAAAGGATGTAATGACATTCAGAGCATCAATCACTGCAGCCATACCCAACTGTATACCCTGAGAGGATTCAACATGGAAAAAAGAAAAAGACAGGGTACTGGCCCTAGACAGCTAGGAAGCCCAGACTCTTGTATCTTCCCAAACATAGGAAAGTACTAAATTTATTATCTTGAGATGTTTGTTTTTTCTTTAATAATCTTTTGATATTTTGACCACCTAGTTTGTCACAAAAACTGTATATCCGATCTCCTCCCTTACTTCTTTGGAACAGTCCCTCCCAGCTATCTGAGAAACTGCCTTTTGGATTTAAGTCTTCAGTTAAGTCTGCCGAATAAAACAGAATTCTCAACTTTTAGACTGTGCAATTTTTTTCAGCCAATACCTTCCCTGAAATATGATCAGTCAACAATGTTCTTAAAGCGTCTTATCTATGCTTGTACTTAAGTTTGTTTGGAGGCATATGTTTGTTTATGTGTATTTACATGTTTGTTGGATCTGTGTCCTCTTGCATTCTCAGGTTCCTGGAAAGTATAAATTATGTGTTCCTCTTTCTTTCTTTCCAGTGTTTCTACATCAGGCATCATACATATAGATTACTTTTCAATTAGCCATTAACTGAGAACGTTAGGTATGTTAAACATTGAAAATGATGTAAAGAAGAATGAACTGAAGGGCTGAGGGAGTAAAATCCAGTGACTTTATACTGTATTAGTTAATAAGCTGAAACTAAAATTTTGGACTGCTCTCTCATGGTTCAAATCTGATTTGACTGTAGAACAGTCTCCTCTATTAATTAGCTTGAAAAATAGCTGCTGTACTCTGTGAAATAGCCTAGAACTGTAAAATTGCATTAGTCTGAAGCTATATGCATTTCCCTTGAAGTTATTTTAAGGAAATCCCTTTACTGTACCTCATGATAGGAGATACATATAGGAAATGATTTAATAGCAGTGTTTCTCTTGACAGTCAAATGACATTTCAGTAATAATTAATTCTTTACACTTCGCTTGTCAGGGCAGCTTGGTTTCTTCTGTAATATATTTGGGATTCTGACTCAGTGGTGTGGTAATGGTGATAATAATGCAACCACTAAACTGTGTTCTTTAGACCCTTATGTACTTACACTACCTTGGTCATTATCACATGATCTCCTGATCTTTAACATGCTGTGAAAGGCAGAGTATATATTATTAATTTGTCAAATTAGAGTTTTACTTTTTTTCCATAATTTGGTTTGCTTCTACAAAATTCTATTTTGGGGGCAATTATTACATACTGGAGTGGCTGCTGGGTTATAAAGATAAATTGACATTATCTTAGAGTTTAAGAAATTGGTGATATAGCCAAAGAGATGGCCTAGAATAAGAAACCTAATTGTGATGAGAGATTATTTCAGAGTGAAGAGATCAGAGAAAACTTCACAGAAAAAGCAACTTTGGAACTGGACTCTTAAAGTCTAAATGTGGCCTAGATGTGGCATGAAGATAGAGGGCTGACAACATGGAATCCCATTGTTGCCAACTTATCTTCTTTTGTTATTTTGCACAGGGTAGTTCAATAAATACAATTTCTATCCAGTTATTATCAAAAGTCTCATGTTGTCATTTTGCCTTATAAAAAAAATGTTGGTTTTTTTTTCCTTGGGAAGACTATTTTACAGTATTGATCATAGTTTCTTTAAAGCAGAGGACTGACCTCAGAATCTAAAATCAAATTTATAAGATTTGAAAAATCAGCATAAAATGGGGTTTATACCATTCCACGTTTATTTCTTTCCTGAAATATAGTGTTGAGATATGGAAAGGAAATAGATCAACATTTCTTCCTGTTTCCATTTTATAGTGACACTCATTTTACTGATTACCTTGAAACACCAGACTTGTATCAAAACCCCTTGTCATCTTCACCTGACCTAAGTCACTAAACTGATTATTGCTTTTCAGAATAAGAAGGGAATTTCCAGCATCAATAACAATCTATACCTGAAGATATTTACTCACTAAATACAGTGAGTAAAAAGATAGTGAGTGAAGTGTATACTCACTATCTTTAGACTCACTTGACTGTAGCCTCAGTGCCTGTGTGTGTTGGTGAGCACTCAGCGTGTTCATCTTTTTGGTTTGGTTGGTTGAGCTGTTTTTCCATAGATCTTTCCATGTAAGGATTCTGAAGTTTCAATCGGAGATACATTCAATATTATTCAATAAGCAGGGTAGCAATGAGCCAATAATTTGTATCTTTTATTCTTCAATTACTTTTTAATACTCTGCCATTGCTAGCATGTAATTATACTATGAGTCAGGGAGAAATTTAGTTCCCCTGTGGAAATGGTTTCTTCTTCATATAATATATCCAGAAAAGAGTGAATAGTCTGCTTATTTTTCTCAAGAGGATGATTGCATGGTAAACAAACAGAAAACAGAAAAACCAAACACTGGCATTTCAACTGCAGAATTTCATTTAGAAAATGCAGCTCCTAACTAGGCTAATCCAATCTTCACATTATCTGAAAAATGAGTATTTTAGACTGGGCTGTTAAAGACAGATATTTCCATGGGGTCTATTTATTGCCCTTCATCGACTTTCTGTTTTGCCAAGTCAATTTGTAGTCTAACTATCCAGAAGATGATTCTCTTCACTAGAGAAAATATGTATGTTATATCACATTCTTCCTTTCATAACAATTGGCTTGTTTATAATTAGCATGACCAAGCTGATGACCTAAATGGGCACCAAAGTTACAATATAAAGTTTTGTTTTTAATAAATGTAGAACATAAACAAAAATTAAACTATTATTTCAAATGTGGAGTTTCAGCATTCTTTAAAACAGTATAGCTTCTGAAATTCCATTTTGAAAAACAAATAAAATAAGATGAATCAGCTATGATTTGTTTCCATAGTCTGAAATAATGATCTTAGTTAGAAAAATCATTATTTCTATTTAGCCAATTCAAAAGCTATTTTTCCAGTATGTTATTGTAAAGGAAACCTATAGTCTACTGATAATGAAAAATCATTTTAAAGTTGTAGAATTTGGACTCATCTCCTGGCTCTACTAATATAATCTCTGCAATCTAGGAGTATTTAAACCATTTGAGTCTTGGTTTCTTCCATCTTAAAAAAAAATAGTACTTCCTAATTTACAAGGGTTTCTCCCATGGCTTCAAATTTAGAGCTTTGTAACATTTATTTTCTGATTTCCTAACTGTAATTAAAAGTGTAATATTTTGCATACTCTAGGGTAAATTCCCATTGGGATATTTTTATCCATGTTTGTTGACTGAAAAACTATGCACAGCTTAAAATTTAAGATATATTTTATTAGGCATAAATTTTTAGGACTTCAAACCCGAGAGACAGTATTTCAAGTAACCCCTAGAGAACTGCTTTGAGGAGGTGAGGAGAGGAGTCAGGTTATATAGAAATGTTGCAACAAAGGGCAGATAGTCTATACATTAAGAGATTATTGTTAGTTAAAGAAAACCAGACAACCTGAGTTAAGGAATTTAGTGCTTCTTTATGTGTGGAAAGATGCAAGAGTCTGGTCTCACTGAAACCATCCCTTTGATATGGACCTCAGCTATCTGGGGCCAGTATCCTGTGTTTTTCACATCCTGTTTGCTTGGGGGCTCACCTTAGGGAGTGGCTGTCGTCTGATGGTTGCTAGATGGCAGATATTCTTTTCCTTCCTGTGTTCCCTCAGGGGTCACCTTGTCATGTTGGAGGATTGCAATCGCTGATGACTGTGACATCCTTGTTTACTAATATGGCAGGAAATATTCCGTTTCTCACGTATCAGAAGGAAGATGTAAGATGAACTTATTTTTGTCAGTGAACTGTTTCCAACTATGACTTCTTGAGAGTCCATTATCTCTGCCCTGCTCAAATCCCTACAGTCAGTGCACCCATCCCCCAGGTGCTATGGGTACTTTGATACTGTGGGTACTGTGGGTACTACTAATTGCTCATTGTCCTTCCTCCCTCCAAAACCCACAGTCAAAGACCACTAACACAAGAATACAAATGTCAGTCCCCTTGCCTCAAGGTGGAACCAACTCTGACTTGGTTAAAGTGCTCCAAACCTCTCCAGGGGATTAGGCTGCAGGTAGAGTTCAGTTGAGAATAGAGTTTAGTTTTTTCTCCTCTCCCTGAGCCTGCCCTATGTAAATTGGGCTAGCCAGGAAGGCTGTTTGCTTCACCTGAGGTTCTCACTCCTGTCCTCGGACCTTCCTTTGTTCTATTTTTGCAGGCTTTCCCCTTCTTTGTCTTTTAGCCACCACCATTCTTTTTCCTATTCTAGCTACCTAAAATTACCATGCCGGTCCTAGGACAAGGAGCATGTTGAGGTCAGTAGTTTCTCTAAAGACCCACAGAAGAATGCATGGTGAATTGGAAATATCAACAGTTTTTAAAATTATTTAATTTTATTTTGTTTTATATGACAAGTTCTAAAGACCCCAGTAACTTCTCCAAGTGGCCATGACTTTAGTTTTTTAATATTTTTCTCTCAAAACCCTAACAGATAACATTAATGAAAGTTGAGAGCAAACTCTCTGCCTCTCTGCTCATTTCAGCCCTTTGCAGCTTACCTGTCTCAGTGCTGTGAGAAGCATAGAAGACACAGGTACATACACAAAGGCACAAACAGTATATATATTGAAAAATACAATAAATTTCCTTATGTAGTCTGGGTACTCTGTTCAGAGATTGGTGTTCATTTTCTTAGCAAATGCTAATGTGAAATGAAATATTTCCTGCCATATTGGTGGACAAGAAATGTCACAGCCATCAGCGGTTTCGGGCTTCCAGATGTGAATGAGGGCTCCCCAAAGAGAACACAATGCCTGCCATCCAGCAGATGCTGCCACCAGATGATAGCTGAGGAGCTCAGGAGATGCAAGAAACAACCATTCACCAAATCTGCCTTAAGGTGAACAAGGAATTAAGGATATAAACAATCAAGAAACAGGATTTGGCCCCCAAAAGCTGAGTTGCGTATGAAAGGAGTTAATTTAGTGAGCTCAGAGGCTTACATCTTTCTATACATAGAAGAACACTAAATTCCTTAACTTCGTATCTGGTTTTCCTTACTAAATCATAATCTTTGATGTTCAGATTGCCTGCCCACTTTGTTGCAGACTTGTTTATAGTCTGACTCCCTCTCCTGCCTCCTCAGAGCAGTTTTAGCAGGGCTACTGAGATGCTGCCTCCCAGCGTTGGCATCCTTAACATTTCCACCAAATAAAATAGTTCTCTACTTTCAGGTTGTGACTAATTTCTTGGTCTGATTTTTTGGTTGACACTTACAAAAAAAAAATATATATATATATATATTAGTTTAGATTTTTCTCTAGTATTAGTTATGAAGCACCTGTGACTCAAAGTTTTGTGTAATTTTCCCAATAATATAAAATTAACAGTTGATCATGTTTCACATCTTAATTAATGTAATTCCAAGTTCTGTGTGATGGTGCTCCAAGTAGGTGGTTTGAGCATCTTTTCAACGACCCCAAAATATCTCCCTGTGCAAAGATAGGTGAATTGAGGTTTTCTTAATCATTCTATCCAAAATATAAATAAAAGCAATCTCATAAATGTTGCTATTTTTATGAATCTCTACCATACAATCTAATATTAGCCTCCCTTCTAATCTTGTGGGCTATCACCTCTAAGTTCTGCTCATTCAAAAATATGACAGCTGCTGTTCAACCATGCTTTTTAGACAAACACATTTGGGGTAAACAAAGAGAATTCTATCCCTTTGGAAAAGCTTGAAAATTTATTTTTATTGTCCTTCAGTGGCTCACTTTATTTCAGAACGATATTCCTTAAGAGGTATGTCTCTTCTGGATTTGACATAGTCACAGTGACTTCTGGGCTGACCTCTGGATTTTCCTCTTTTATACAAGAATATCAATTTCAGTGTTCCCAAGTGTCATGTATTTAAATTTCTGATCTTTAAAAAAGGATTAGTGAATTTCCAAACTAGGTCAGTTTTAGAACCAGTTTGAAATAATTGGTAAAAAAAATTACAGTTACAAACCGAATCAGAAAATTCTTAATTTCTCTTCTACCCTAAGGGGTGATAGTGCAGCTTATGAATATTTTAAGAGCCAAGGTCTGCAGTATCAGCTGCCTAGAGGGGCCAGAGGTATAAATGAGTGAAGTGGGATATGCGTAGAAACAAACAAACAAAAAATGTAGAATCCTAAGCTTGTCTAAGGGAAATATAAATTGTTACTCAGCATCATTTGATTATTGCCTTGAAAAATCAGGGCTAGCGCTATCAGATTTAGTTATTTAGGACAAGCCAGAAATTCAGATTTCCTTTGTAATGTTATGATTTGTAAACATTTCTAACTAATTTTAAAAAGTGTAAAATACAGTGTGGACTAAACAAAATACTTCTTTCAGCCAAATTTGGCCTAAATGCTACCAGTTTTCAACTTGTTTTATTAAATGAGTACCTTCAATAGTGGGCTCTAGATTGGTGCTAATTATCTGTTGCTTCTTGCTCTCACCTAATCTAATGTGTAACTATCATACAGCTAGGACAAGACCATGGAAACTTTTCCTACCAAAGTAAGTGATCAGCTCTCCTATTAAGGAAAAATAAGAAACTGAATTAAGTACCTGGTAGGTTTTTAAAGACTGCATAGTACAATATGGACCCACAAAATCACTTAATTTGGGGGCTAACATGCATTTTGCTTTATTGTTTAGTTTGCTAAGTCCTGTTTGACTCTTTTGTGACCTTGTGGACTGCCGCCTGCCAGTTTCCTCTGTCCATGGGATTTCCCAGGCAAGAATACTGGAGTGGGTTGCCATTTCCTTCTTCAGGGGATCTTCTGGACCCAGGGGTGATTGAACCCATGTCTTCTGCATTGCAGGCAAATTCTTTTTACTGCTGAGCTACTAGAGAAGCCTAAAATGCATTTTAGTTCCTGGTAATCACTTATAAAAATGGGGAAGAAAGCTGGAAAGTCATCACGATAAAGAGATAGAGGGATAAAGGAAGGGGTAGAGGAGGAAATGGGGGGAATAAGAAAGAATGCCAGGACATTGAAAGGGTTAGATGATCATAGACTGAGTGTAGAATGTCCTGGTTAGGAGTGTTAGGAGAAAACATTTTTGCTCCCTTAAAGCTCAACGTTCAGAAAACTAAGATCATGGCATCTGGTCCCATCACTTCATGGAAAATAGATGGGGAAACAGTGGAAACAGTGTCAGACTTTATTTTTTTTTGGCCTCCAAAATCACTGCTGATGGTGATTGCAGCCATGAAATTAAAAGACGCTTACTCCTTGGAAGGAAGGTTATGGCCAACCTAGATAGCATATTTAAAAGCAGAGATATTACTTTGCCAACAAAAGTCCGTCTAGTCAAGGCTATGGTTTTTCCAGTGGTCATGTATGGATGTGAGAGTTGGACGGTGAAGAAAGCTGAGTGCCGCAGAATTGATGCTTTTGAACTGTGGTGTTGGAGAAGACTCTTGAGAGTCCCTTGGACTGCAAGGAGATCCAACCAGTCCATCTTAAAGGAGATCAGTCCTGGGTGTTCATTGGAAGGACTGATGTTGAAGCTGAAACTCCAATACTTTGGCTACCTCATGCGAAGAGTTGACTCATTGGAAAAGACCCTAATGCTGGGTAGGATTGGGGGTGGGAGGAGAAGGGGACGACAGAGGATGAGATGGTTGGATAGCATCACCGACTCGATGGACATGGGTTTGGGTAGACTCCAGGATTTGGTGATGGACAGAGAGGCCTGGCGTGCTGCAATTCATGGGGTCGCAAAGAGTCGGACACGACTGAGCTACTGAACTGAACTGAACTGAACATCAGAGAAAATTTTTGTAGTCCTGGTAGTGTTAATGAGGGAGGAAAGGAACAGGCTGAGCTGACTCCATTTTGAAAAAGAAGGAAACTCCACTGAAACTCTTGCACTTTCAGTGAGCTTTCGACTATGTATCTGGTAGCCATGGGGATAACATACCTACGGCCAAGCTGGCCTCCTGGACTGATAAACACCAGATTCCATGCCAAGGTTTCCCGTCACCAAAAAGAATGTAATAATCCCCTATGTAGTCAATCACTTTTGTAATCTTTAGGCACCCATTGGTGTAGGCTACAATGTATAATCAACTGACCCTTCTGATTATGAATCATGGCTCTAACCTGTTTGTATCTCCCTATAACACTTTTCAGGCTAGGTTTAAGGAATTTGGGGATGTGGGCTTGAGCAGTACACTTGAGGTATACAAGGTTTTCACAAAGGTTTGTTGGGGTCCTTGGCTAAGAGGAGACTCTGCCTTGGGCTTGCTGATGTAATAAACTGCACTCCACTATCTGCATTGTCCTTCTGAGTGAGTTTGTTTCCCAGAATGTGTGGCTACAACAGTAAAAGAGTAAGCTCTAGAACTCAGTCCCTGACTCTGACAGTTACCTACCCTGGGACCATGGGCATGTTAATTAACCTCTATATACCTCAGTTTCCTTATCGATAAAACTGACATAAAAAGAATATCTACATTTGATGCTTTTTAGGGAATATTTATTTGTAAAGTACCTAGAAGAATGCCTGACATAAATGATTAATACATATCATTAATATATTGTTTTAAAATTAAGCTGTAATTACCAAATGAAGTTTTTTCTTTTTAACCTTGGTAAGTTTTTACTACGCTTCAAATTTTATTTCAATTTTTTTTCCAAATTTTATTTATCTTTTTAAATGCAAGGCTTTAGTATTATTACAATTCTTTTATTTATTCCAAATTTTATTTTTTAAATACAGCTCCCTCCCTCTCTTGACTCTCTGAAGATTCCTAAAGTTGACAGAGGAGTAATATATGTGCATAGGTATGTGTTTAAAGTGTTTTTTTTTTTTTTAATCAGATATATACCAAATAAGATTTTCATTAGTTTGTGTCTGCTTTGGACTTTGTTCTTTCTGCAGAATTACTTTATGTATTTAATTCATAATAAGAACCAAAACATTGTAATATTACATCTTTGTCTGATAATGTTTACTTTTTCCTACCACTTGTGTAGTTTTTACACAGCTTTCAATTTAGAATGATTAATTCAGTGGATAATTACAACTCAGCCCTGAGTGGACCATTTTATTTCTGATGTTTACTGATCCTCACAAAGTGTAGATCACTGTTGAATGGCAACAGAGATTGAGTCTCTAAGTGGGATATATTATTAAAGAGGATTGCTTGACTGAATTTGTCTACTTGATGCATTAATTAAATTCCTTGATTAATTAATTTCTCTTTAGAGAATCTGTGTAAACTCACTAGAAAAACATGACCCCTGACTAATTCCTGATGAAATAATTTAATTTCCCAGGGCAAACATGTCTTTATTTGGAAGCACTCAATTTTATTATTCTTTCATTTTTTTAAATTTAAAGTATTTTTAGAGAGTCTTTTTAGAGCAGTCTTAAGTTCACAGAAAAACTGAGTGGAAAGTTCCAGAGATTTCCTGTTATACCCTTTGCCCCCCACAGATAGTATAGCCTCCTTCATTATCAGCATCCCCACCGGTGTGGTACATTTGTTACAGTTTATGAATCTACACTGACACATCATAATCACCCAAAGTTCATAGTTTACATTATGATTCACTCTTAATATTTTACATTCTATAGGTTTAGACAAATATATAGTGACTTACACATCATCATGGTATCATATGAAGTGTTTTACTAATGTAAAAATCCTCGGTGCTCTGCCCATTTATACCTCTCCCCCAACCAACCTTGGCAATCACTAATTTTTTTTTTGCTTTCTTCATAGTTTTGCCTTTTCCAGACTGTAATATGGTTGGAATCATAGAATACATAGCCTTTCAGGTTGGCATCTTTCACCTAATAGTATGCAGTTAAATTTTAGTGTCTTCTATGTCTTCATGACTTGATAGTTAATTTCTTTTTAGCACTGAGTTATATTCCATCATCAAGATGAACCACTGTTTGTTTATCCACTCACCTACTGAAGGACATCTTGGATGCTTCCAAATTTACCCAATTATGAGTAATTCCTATAAACATCCATGCAGGTTTTTGTGTAGACATATGTTTTCAAATCCTTTGGGTAAATTGCAAGCAACATAATTGCAAGATTGGTAAGAGTATGTTTAGTTTTGTAAGAAATTGCCAAAGCTCCTTCCAAAGATTTTTTTTTCCTTTTTAATATGACTTCAGAGTATCATTTTATTTTTCTAAATAATTTTGAAGTTAATGTGCAATGGTGAAGTAAGTGATACCTCTCTTCTTTGCTTCCATACTTTTTTTTCACTATACTGCTAAAAGGATTCACTTCTACCACCCAGGCAAATCAAAGACTAGGTCAAGGCTTTGTATTTCATAATTAAACCAGTATCCCTTTTACTTCACCATCTACATTATGAACTGATTTTTGGGGGTTTTTTAGTCCTTGCCTTATGATTTATTAAGACTCACAACTCTGGTCCAGCTTCTAAAATTACCATCTTGAGTTAGAAATATGTGTCATAACAGTCTATCCAAAGTATTAAGAAAGTAGAAATTCAGTGACATGAGAACTTAAAGAAAAAGAAAATTGACAAATCTGACAATGGTTGGATAGGTTCTTGGCAGTGCTAGAGATAAAAATGTGTGTAATTATTATCATTTCCACCTATTTTCATTCCTGGAGGTGAAGAGTAATTTTGGAGGTAATTTTAATTTCATATGCTTTGCAGTTACAGTTTTTCAATTTATCTTAAACCAGTTATATATCTAAGTAAATTGAAAGCAAGACTTATTTAATTCATCAATAACAGAATTTTAAAGGGAAAGTACTTTACTGCTGCCTATTTTATTTGTATGCCAACTTTCAAATACATCTTTTATTCCTTCTCTCTCAGAATTCGAACACACACACACACAGGCTCAGCTGTGTCCAACTCTTTGTGATTCTATGGACTGTAGCCGGCCAGACTCCTCTGTCCATGGGATTCTCCAGGCAAGAATCTGGCAGTAGGGTAGCCATTTTCTTCTGTGGGGGATCTTCCTGACTCAGGAGTGAACCTGTGTTGCAGACAAATTATTTACCATCTGAGCCACCAGGAAAGCCCCCTCCCCCAACCCCCACTGCCTCCACATGTACATATCCTTATTATTTGTAGATTTTGTTTTGTGCAATCACCTACTCAGTAAAGGTTATTTGGAAGCCTCAATTCAATATTCATGATGCATTTATGATCATTTATGGACATCTATCTGCACAGAGTGGAGAAAAACTTGGTTTGGCCCCATGAATACATTCCCAGCTGAGACCAAACAAGGCATAACTCTGCTTTCTTCTTTTGGTTCTTGTATTGTAAATGTATTCATGTTACAGATTACTTAACGACATCTTTTTCACCTTTTTGTGGTGATTTTGCTTTTTAAAATGGGTTCCAAATATAATGCTGTAGCTCTGTCTAATGTTCCCAAGTATAAGAAAACTGTGATGAGCTTTATGAAGGAAATGTATGTATTAGATAAGATTCATTTAGGTATGAGTTACAGTGCTGCTGAGCGTGAGTTCAAGGTTAAAGAACCAACAATACATATGAAATAAGATACCTTTAAACAGAAACATGGTCTTCCCAAATGACTAAGTGGGAAAGAATCTGACTGCAGATGCAGAAGATGCAAGAGACACAGATCCCTGGGTCGGGAAGATCCCCTGTAGGAGGAAATGGCAACCCACTCCAGTATTCTTGCCTGGAAAATCCCATGGACAGCGGAGCCTGGCAGGCCATCCCATCCATGGGTACATAAGTGAGTGACTGAGCATGCACAAATATAAACTTACATAAAACAAGGTTATGTATTATCAGCTCAGGAAAACATGACTGGAGGCCCAGTAGAGCCAAATTCTGTATTTGCCTAGGAGTAATAATCCTATATTCACTAATTTAGTGTTTGTTGTGCCTTTATAGAATGTGACTATCAGAAATAATGAGAATTGACTGTACATAACTTATTGTGATTTAAATTATCTATTTTTCTATCTAAACTGTATAGTTACTCTGTATATACCTATTCATATGCATAAGCACACACACATTCACATACATGTGTATTTATGTTTCACAAGCTCCTTTTCGTGCTACCAAAATTTAAGGACCATTGGTTTACTGGGCTATGGAGTTTAAGGAAATGAGACTAAGCAGTTTAGATTCAGTTAGATAATAAAAGTTGTCTAGCATTGTTTATGCTTTCCTTGTGGAATAGCAATTCTGGTAGTGAAATCACTTTATTACTTTAGTAATAAATCCTTTTCTGGGAGCTAAACAGCCCCCAAACCTTTTCCCTTATGTACCTGGGATCCCTTATTCTTAGTTACTGTTGTCATCCTCTTTGCCAGTTCACCTCCTATCGGTCTGCTTCAGCTGGACTTTATTTAACAATACCAGCTCACGTTATGTCTTAAGCTGGGAAGAAAATGATACCAGCAGGTAAAATGAAGAGTACCATGCCACAGCATGCCACATCTAGGGATTTCTGCCATCCTAGAAAACAGTTAGCACTGCAGTGTGTCATGCTTAGAGACTATTTACCTTCCTTGATACAGTAAATGCAGCTCTTTGGTCTACCTATACCTCACTACAGGACCATCTTTCATTCACCATGTCCAAGAGATTGCCTTCTCCATCATTTATTTTTAATATTTTCTGTTTCCTAATTAGCCCAGAGTAGAATACATAAGCAGATATTCATTCAGTTATTCATCCATCCGATAGTTAATGACTGCCACCTATATGTCAGACTCTCCTAAGTGCAAGAATAGAACACATGACGATATTTTCAAAGGGCTTTCAGTTTAGAGTGGGATAAAAAGAAATTAAACAAGGAAACCAATGATTTGAAGGATTGATAGAACTATGAGAGAAATAGAATGGAATAGAAAGTAACCAGGATTGAGGTGGGAGGAGGATTGCTTTCTTAATTAGGTTGGTCAGGGAAGAGGGAGAGAGATCCCCTAAGAGAAGCTTTGACCTTGCTCTATACTTGAAGTAATATTGAAAAGGCTTGTCAGCACACAAAACACTTACACTTAAACTGTGCTCTAACAATAACCCTGGATATTCTGATGATACAGGATAACTGGTGATGGCAGGAATTAACCTCTCTAAAGACTCTCACACACTACTAGAGGAAATAATGTAGTTTTTAAATTGTAATTACAGTAGAAGGGAAGATGCGCCATAAGAGAAGAAAAAATCTTTTGAGGAAAGAGATATTACTTTCCACTGTTGTTATTCATTCATTCATTCATTCATGCAAACATTCATTGTGAGAAAGATTCCTAGAAAAGATAATATTAATTAAACAGATTTTGAATGAATGGCTGGGGGGTGACTCTCTAGACAGAGGAATTAACAGGGTTTAGAGACAGAACCCATACCTAGATTGTAAAAAGACATGGATATCAGGCAAACAGTCTGACTTTTATTCCTATTTTATGGGAGTTTTTAAGAGAGGAAGTGGCATCATTGGCATTGTACAGTAAGGCATTTTTACACTGATATTGAAAGAATCAATGGAGGAGGCAAGGAGCTCAGGAAGACCTCCAAGTAGGCATTGGAAAAGTTTAGAGAAGGCTGAACATCACAGAAGAAATGAGAATGGAAAAAGACGAGGGAAGCAGTGACATTTGGAGATAGAAGAAAAAGACTGCTGACTTTAGGAAGACTGAGTGACTTTGTTAATGTGCTTCATGAAGTGTTGAAGCAGGAAAATGAGGGGAGATTTGAAGAATGCTTGGTTTTGAGTCTCTGAGACTAAGAAGATGGCAGTGCTATCCTCAGAATGAGTTAAGAAGAATTCCCTTTGCATCTATCTTCAGGCAGAGACTGTAGAGAATTTATATAATCTCTCCTCAAGATGTTAGCTAGAATTCATCAGAAATCCAAAACTTATCCAACATTCAAAAATGCGTTAATTAAAAAATACTGTAACCCATCACATCAGCAGACAAAAAAAGATAAGTCTTATGATAGTACTTAATAGGTACAGAAAAACATTGGCCAAAATTCAACATGATAAAGAACATTTCAATTACAAAAACAGTACAAAGAAAAAACTTCAGCTAACATTATACTTAATGATGAGAAACAATGTGAATGTGCTTTTTCCCTAAGACTGGGACCAAGACAAGGATTTTTCCTCTCACCAAACCTATCCAGCCTCATATTGAATGATCTAATTAATGCAATAAGACAATAGAATGAGATAAGAAATAAAGCTTATAAAGATTGAGTTACATGAAATAAAACTTTTCACAGGTGGCATGATTGTCTATGTAGAAAATACAAAAGTTATTAACAAAAAATCTCCTGAATAATAAGTGGATATAGCATGGTTGTAGTATATAAGATTAATGTAAAAAAGACAATTGCTTTCCTCTGTACCAGCAATGAACAGTTAGAATTTGAAAATGGACAGTTAGAATTTGAAAATAAAGACACAATACCATTTACATTGGAATTAAATGTTTAGATATTTGTCTAACAAAATGTGTTCAAGTTATATTTGTGAAAAGCTGCAAATCTCTGATGAAAGAAGTCAAAGAAAATCTAAATAAATGGAGAGATATTCCAAGTTTATGTTTTGGAAGACTCAATACTGTATTGTTAAAACTTCAGTTTTTTCCAGTTTGATAGACTGATACACTGCCATCCCAATTAAGCTCACAGCAGTTGATTTTGTGAACAGTGACCAACTGAGTCTAAAGATTGTATGGAAAGGCAAAGGTCAAAGGAGTGAGATGATCTGTCTTCACGACTTACTATTAAGCTACGATAATCAAGATACCATGATATTGGTTGCAAAGTAGATAGATCAATGGAAAACAATAGGGAGCCTAGAGAGAAAACCACCAAACAGATTCAACTGTTCTTTGACAAAGAAGTAGTGGCAATTTGATGGAGAAAGCATAGTCTTAAACAAGAGATGCTAGATTAACTGAACACCCACTATCTGCATTCAAAAAAACCCATAAACACAGATCTTACATCTTTGACCAACATGTAGCTCAAAATGAATCATACACCTAAATGTGAATGTGAAACTCTAAAATTATTAGAAGAAATCTTAAATGCATATGAAAGTTAAAGAATTCAACATGAAAAGGCTACATACTGTACAATTCCAACTATATAGCTATCTGGAAAAGGCAAAATTATATAGAGAGACTATATAAGAACATCAGGAATTAATATAAGGGGAAGCATGAATATGTAGAACACAGAGGATTTATAAACCAGTAATACTATTCTGTGTGATACCATAATGGTGGATGCGCAATACTTATATTTGTCAAAATCTATAGTACTATGTGTACAACATAATACAAGAATCCTACTGTAAACTCTGGACTTTCTATATTAAAAATAATATATCAATATCAATAATATTCATGTATATGAATATTATTATAATATAATAATAATATATGTTGCTTCATCATTTGCAACAATTGTACTTCTCTAATTTAACAATAGGGAAAACTGAAAGGTGAAGAGGTGGTATATGAGAACTCCATGTACCATCTGCTTACTTTCCTGTAAACCTAAAATTAAGAAAGTAAATTCTATGACTTTTTAAAAACTGATACTGGGTACAGAATAAAAAATACTTTTGTTCCATCTTTTCCATTTGGTATTAGATAATGAAATCCAAGTATTGAAAAATATCACCACCAGGCACTGTGTAGAAATACTGACATTGTTTGTGAATTTGTAGAAAATAATTGGGATAAAGGTTGCCTGCTGTGGTCTTTGAGTGGCTAGAAGGTATCTTTAATAGTGCAGAGGGAAAGGGAGATTCATGATTCAAGGAGGGAAAATTGTGTGTGCTGAATTGTGAAGATGGTAGTAACTGTGTTGTGAGACAATTCCACTGAATGCAGCAGCTAGAGGTAAAAAGCTTGTGAAGTAATTTAAGTCAGGGTTATGGAGAACTTCCCCCTGTCAGAGAAGCCCTTTACCCAATTGAGTGGGCTCAGTAGTTAGTGTTTAGGGATTAAATAATATCTATGGGAAGGCTCATAGTCCAGTGTCTGCCAAATCCAGGGACTCTATAAATATTTAATTTCCTTTCACATAACTATTATCATGGTTTAATTCACTCTCACTCAATATGTGTTATGAACTCTGAATTAGGTTAGTGAATAACTCATAAGGGCCAACCATTATGGATTAAAGTACCTTTAGTACTCTTAAGTAAAATTATTTAAAAAATAATTTTCCCTCCTTCAGTTATAATGCTAATTTATCAATGCATATGACATTTTTATTTGAATTACAAGCTTCTAAGGGGCATACTATTGTAATTTTATCATTTAATATAAGCCTGTTTATGTAATTAGTGGTTATTGGTTAAATAGTGATTATATATTAATTGAATCATTATGTATTAATTGAATTGAGATGCAATTGAGAAGATATAATTAGAACCCAAACTCATAAACTAAAATGCTCTGTAAATTGGATGTTCTATGCTGTCTTTCACTTTTTGGTCACATAATAACTAAATTATTTTATTTTTCTTAGAGGGTGAGGGTATGGTTATTCTTTAGAAGCTATCTATCACTTGAAATAAATATTTAATATATATATACACACACACACAGGATTTTCTTATATAAAACAAAATCTACACAGTTGGTCCTTTTAAAAAATACAATTTAATTTTCACATATCCTTGTGACAGTCAAACGCTATTTGAATGTTTAATGAATGTTAGTAGAGATTCATCTAAAACACTAGCCTAAATGATTTACAATGATGCAGAGCCCCATAGACAAGAATATGAAGAGGTCTCATCTAATGAGGCAAGGGCCCTACTATGACTGTATAGTTGCAAGATCAGGAAAATGTAATTAATGGAAGAATGAAACTTCTGTGGGTGCTGGATTGCTAATTAATCTAATCACAGTTAAATCAAGGAGAAACAAAACTTTGGGGGAAAAGAGGCTTTCTTATATTCAAAGGAAATTTTAAGATGGCCATTTGTATTTTTCCTTTTTGTGAGATTTCATTGATTAGCATAATCTGAAATGAGTACTTTAAATGTCTAAAATTCAGTATTCAAACTTTGAATTTCTAAACTTTTGCAAGATTCTTCCAAGTTAATTTCAGCATGGTATTTGTTTTTCAGTATATTAATGGCTTTTTTGCCAAAACAATAATTTCAGAGTACACTACTCACCATCAACCCTCCAGATCCTTCACTATTATGATGAGATTTAATTAACTATTTAGATTTAACTCTACTTAGATATTTAATATTTAATTCTAAAACTCAATGAAACTATAGCACAATCAGTTATCATCTATTAATACATTTGTTTTATGCAAGTTATAAATGTATGTTAAAAATTAGCTTATATTCTGCACCTTCACTAAACTTTTGACTGTATAATCTTGATACTCTCCATTCTTGATTCTCTCTCTGTCGCCAGTGTTGTCAGTGTAGTGGTAGACCTGCCATCATATCTATGACTCATCCTAGATTGTGCAGGACAAAGGGGAATATAACTTCAAATAGTCCACTTGACTCAAAGCACTGAAATAGTTTTAGCCCAATCTCCCTGACTCAGACTATAGAAGAGTTGGGGAAAGCAAGAATACACTACGAAGTTCTGA
This sequence comes from Giraffa tippelskirchi, assembly GCF_054371585.1. Taxonomy (NCBI): domain Eukaryota; kingdom Metazoa; phylum Chordata; class Mammalia; order Artiodactyla; family Giraffidae; genus Giraffa; species Giraffa tippelskirchi. The sequence continues at coordinate 108,981,106 of NC_137280.1, read as the reverse complement.
TTTTCCTTCATAAAATTACATACACATCATTAAAATCTAAAAAAAAAAGCTAAAATTCCCACCTTGCCATTATTTTCCATCACATTGCATTGCCCAAGAGATTTGAAAGGAGTTATGTGTTAACAAATCCTCTCACAGAAAAATGCGATGTCTCATAAAATAAATGGAGAAAGAATTCCAGTAATTATTACTTGACTTGAACATTATATTTCACTGACATCACATTGGGTTTCATTGTACTGAATGGGTAATTGACAGAAACGGAAAAACAAGGTTCTGCAATACAATTCTAATATTGCAAAACTCAAACAAGTTATGTCACGTTCCCCCCAAATATATTGCTGTGTGTCTCACTAAATTTTTGTATCTCCTTAACCACTCTCTCCCCCATCAAACTTGGAGATGTGTGTATTAAAGAGCTTAAAATTAGCAAGCCTACCTTTAAGGTCTTGATTATATTATGGAAAATAGAACAAAAAGAGTGAGTAAATCAATTTCCCAGGAAACCTGAATAGCAAGGTGAATATGTAGTTGATTGAATCATAAGACCTTATGGGGATTCAGAATTGGTCTGAGGTGTTTTTTCAGAATGATGTGAATTTAGAGATTTCTGAGGGAGTTGTTTCTTCAAGAGATTTTTTGTGTGCCTAAAATTAGCTGCAGGCTTCCCTGGTGGCTCAGCAGTTTAAAAAAAAAAAAAAAAAAAATCAACCTGCAATACAGGAGACTCAGGTTTGTTCCCCGGGTTGGGAAGATCCCCTGGAGAAGGAAACAGCAGCTCACTCCAGTATTCTTGCCTGGCAAATCCCATGGACAGAGGAGCCTGGCCGGCTACGATCCATGGGGTTCAAAAGAGTCAGATAGGACTTAGTGACTAAACAAGAACAAAAATTAGTTTTAGTCCACAGTCTGTTGTAGTTCACTTCTCAAATTTAAGTATTCATTAGTTAGTGAAGTCACTCAGTCATGTTCCGACTCTGCGACCCCATGGACTGTAGCCTACCAGGCTTCTCCATCCATAGAGTTTTCCAGGCAGGAGTACTGGAGTGTGTTGCCATTTCCTTTTCCAGGGGATCTTCCCAACCCCGGGATAGAACCCAGGTCTCCCGCATTGCAGGCAGACACTTTACCTTCTGAGCCACCAGGGAAGCCTACCGAATTTAAGTATTCATCAGCATCAATTTGAGGGTTTGTGAAAACACAGATTGCTGGGCCTCAATCTTTCTGAGTTGTAGGTTCATTGGTTCTAGAATAGGGCCTAAGAATTTGCATTTCTAACAAGTCCCCAGGTGATGCTAATATTGCTGGTCTGGGGACCTCACCTGAGGAGCATTAACTGCTCTCAAGAAAGTTCAATCATTGCACAGACACAGAATCGATCAAATAATTTGGAAATCAACAGAGTTACAGCTCTCAAATGCCTTTTTAGCAATACCTTTCTGAGAATTTCTTGAATTTTAAATCAGCTGTCTGGCTTCTGTCTATATCCCTTTGGAGTACAAACCCAAATAACATGGTTGCCGAATTTCATTCCTTTTTATCATGTCCTGTTCCCCCATCTTCCTGTCTCCTGAGCCCTGGGTTGTTAAACTTTTGAAATTGTTCAGACATATTCACTGATTCAGTTCAGTGCTCTTAGGACCAAAAGAAATAGAATATTATTAGGAATTACTGTTTTTTAAAGTCAGAAATGTGGAGAATGTTTTTCAGATTGAATTTTAGATAATTATTACTTCTGTACTTCAGATTAATACTTCATACTGTGTAAAAAATATATTCCAAATAAAAACCTCTTCTTTGTATCTGTGCTCATTTCATATACAAAGTTTCTTTTAAAACTTTAGAATCAAACTATATATTATGTTAACATTTTTGAAAAATAACAGCAATTTGCCTCCTCCAAAATACTGATGAAATAGAGCAAAAATGCTGATGTTTCTCCTAATACTCACTCAAGACCCTTATAAAAGTTTAATTTATTCAAATGAAAGACAGTGATGCATGGGCTGAACTGATTATTTAAGAGATACAATACTGTTGTACACATAGATTGGCTTTAGGTTTTTGTTATCTCTACTTGCATTACTATCCTTTTCCATTTCCCAAATGTGTTTACCAGGTATACACCCAACATTTTCATTTACCTGTCCTCTTTTTCATTATAATATTTCTAGCCATTTAATATTTGCAAACTAAGAAGATATTTGATTATATTTTTTATGAACCTATATATGTGTATTTTGTTATCTTTCTTATCTAGTTTTGGAAGGTAAAAATTTTGGATAGTAATGGTACTGTCTTTCAATGCAATGTACCACATGACCCCTAGAACACTTTGGGCACTTAATGATCTTTGTAACACCATCACTGACATCATCATCATCAATCATGGGAGCTGTTCTCAGCTCTGATTCAATTAGACCTTGCTTAAAAAGGATCTTCTCTTATGTCTCTGGTTGCTGTTCAAGCCTGATAGCTACCCATTACAAATACATCTGCTCTCTTTCAAGCAATTTTTGAGTGCCTTGCATAACTTTAATGGTGGTACCTCCAGATTAGTGACAAAGAAGTTAATTGAAATGAGCTATCATTTACTGATGAGAGGGTGTTGGATTCAGCCTGAGAATACTAACCTGCTTCCACATGACTAACCAGGATTTCACAGAAGTAAATCATCACTGAAATATAGTCATTCTCTTAATCACCTAATGATTCTATTTCTTATATATAGACAAATGCACACAGGGTTCTCCATTATCTTTAGGAAGGTCACTCAACAGTTACTAGAGTCAAGTAAATGAGGATTAAGCTGTCCTTCTCCAACACCATAAACTTACCTGCTTATATCCATCCTATAATTATAGAGCAGAAATGTACCATTCAAAATGAGTTTTACTGATGATCTATGGTGGTGTATAACCAGAAATAATCATTTATCCCTTTGAAAACATAAAATGTTTCAGAACTAGAAAAATCTATTGAATCCATTTTCATCTATGGCATGCTTTGTTCAAGTGAAAATTTATGTGGCAACATTTTATGTAAAAGAGATAAAAGTAAGTAATGTGAATGAAGCCAGATTGGGGAGGTTGGCTGTTTGAACTGCTTTTCCCTCCAGTGGTTCCAAAAGGAGTCCCACAGTCAACCCAGAGGTTTCAAGCAGCATGAAAACTTCTGTATTTGAAGGTTAATCCACGGGCTGTTCTTCCGCCAGAGCATGTATCAGCATACAACATACTATATATAATATCTTACTTTCTTACAATTAATCAAGTGATTAATGTACATTGGGATTTAAGCTGTATAAAGGGAGGGGCCTTTTTATCTGCTTGATTCATAGTGTATACTCTGAATATTTTTGTTGAATGACCAAATGAATATATCCATGAATGAATATGTTTACTGATTATTAGTTAATTAAAGTGATATTTCTCCAGAATTAAAAAAAATAGAAAGATACAATCACTGATTCAAAAGAACAAATGAAGTAGTTGAAGCAGATAAAATGTCTGTAAGAAAACATTTAATAAATGAAGCCATTACATAATGGATACCTTTCCAGTGGTACAGGAATGATGTAATCACATGATAGGGAGGGGAAACTGGATCAAGTAGATCAGAAGATTCACTGGGTAAATGACTAGCTGTGGGGCCTTAAATAATTGTCTTAAGCATTCTGGGCCTCAGTTTCCTCATATTAAATCATGTCTTATAGCTAAGGGACCACTGATACCCCTTGGAGTTGTAGGCAGCAAATAGATTTTGGATAGATGGAAAAAATGGAGAGAGTAGCATGCAAACATATACACTACCATATGTAAACTAAATAACCTATGGGAATTTGCTGTATGACTCAGGGAACTCAAACCAGGGCTCTGTAACTAGATGGGTAGGAAGGGGTGGGAGATGGGAGGGAGGTTAAGAGGGAGGGGACATATGTACACCTAAATGGCTGATTCATGTGTATGTCAGAAACCAATAAAATATAGTAAAGCAATTATCCTACATTAAAAAATAAATATATGTATATAAAATTGAACTAGCTAGGAGACAATCTCTGTGCAAATATGCCTTGAGAAATCAATCAGAAGATAACCTGTTTGAGTTCTATGCTACACAACACAGTAACATGGCTGAAGTTTAAATTTGATCAAGTTAAACTGAAGTTTAAAGAAAATTTAAAAAGACAGAATTAATCTTCTAAGTACTTTTTTCCAATCCCACATGCATAGAAATTCCTAAGTGGTGTATTGAAGCAATAACTCAAGTGGCATAACTTTGTCCTACACAGAGGTACAGCTATGGGCAAGTTTTAGATCAGTTCAGTTCAGTTCCTCAGTCATGTCCAACTATCTGTGACCCCATGGACTGCAGCACGCCAGGCTTCCCTGTCCATCACCAACTCCAGGAGTTTCCCCAAACTTACGTCCATTGAGTCCATGGCCATCCAACCATCTTATCATCTGTCATCTCATTCTCCTCCTGCCCTCAACTTTCCCAGCATCGGGGTCTTTTCAAATGAGTCAGCTCTTTGCATCAGGTGGCCGAAATACTGGAGTTTCAGCTTCAACATCAGTCCTTCCAATGAACACCCAGGACTGATCTCCTTTAGGATGGACTGGTTGGAACTCCTTGCAGTTCAAGAGACTCTCAAGGGTCCAACACCAAAGTTCAAAAGCATCAATTCTTTGGTGCTCAGCTTTCTTTATATTCCAACTCTCACATCCATACATGACTACTGGAAAAACCATAGCCTTGACTAGACGGACCTTTGTTGGCAAAGTAATGTCTCTGCTTTTTAATATGCTTTCTATGTTGGTCATTACTTTCCTTCAAGGAGTAAGCATCTTTTAATTTCATGGCTGCAGTCACAACCTGCAGTGATTTTGGGGCCCAGAAAAATAAAGTCAGCCACTGTTTCCCCATCTATTTGCCATGAAGTGATGAGATCGGATGACATGATCTTAGTTTTCTGAATGTTGGGCTTTAAGCCAACTTTTTCCCTCTCCTGTTTCACTTTCATCAACAGGCTCTTTAATTCTTCTTCAGTTTCTGCCACAAGGGTGCTGTCATCTATATATGAGGTTGTTGATATTTCTCCCAGCAATCTTGATTCCAGCTTGTGCTTCATCCAGCCTGGCATTTTGCATGCTGTACTCTGCATATAAATTAATTAAGCAGGGTGACAATATACAGCCTTGATGTACTCCTTTTCTTATTTGGAACCAGTCTGTTGTTCCATGTCCAGTTCTAACTGTTGCATCCTGACTTGCATACAGATTTCTCAAGAGGCAGGTCAGGTGGTCTGGTATTCCCATCTCTTTCAGAATTTTCCACAGTTGATTGTGATCCACACAGTCAAAGGCTTTGAAATAATCAATAAAGCAGAAATAGATATTTTTCTGGAGCTCTCTTGCTTTTTCAATAACCAGCAGATGTTGGCAATTCGATCTCTGATTGCTCTGCTTTTTCTAAAACCTGCTTGAACATCTGGAAGTTCACGGTTCACGTATTGCTGAAGCCTGGCTTGCCAAATTTTGAGCATTACTTTACTAGTGTGTGAGATGAGTGCAATTGTGCGGTAGTTTGAGCATTCTTTGGCATTGCCTTTCTTTGGGATTGGAATGAAACTGACCTTTTCCAGTCCTGTGGCCCTGCTGAGTTTTCCAAATTTGCTGAAATATTGAGTGAGTACTTTCACAGCATCACCTTTTAGGATTTGAAATAGCTCCACTGAATTCCATAACCTCCACCAGCTTTGTTCATAGTGTTGCTTACTAAGGGCCACTTGACTTCACATTCTAGGATGTCTGGCTCTAGGTGAGTGATCACATCATCGTGGTTATCTGGGTCGTGAAGATCTTTTTTGTACAGTTCTTCTGTGTATTCTTGCCACCTCTTGTTAATATCTTCTGCTTCTGTTAGGTCCCTACCATTTCTGTCCTTTATTGAGCCCATCTTTGCATGAAATGTTCCCTTGGTATCTCTAATTTTCTTGAAGAGATCTCTAGTCTTTCCCATTTGATTATTTTCCTCTATATCTTTACACTGATCACTGAAGAAGGCATTCTTATATCTCCTTGCTACCCTTTTGGAACTCTGCATTCAAATGGGTATATCTTTCCATTTCTCCTTTGCTTTTCATTTCTCTTCTTTTCACAGCTATTTGTAAGGCCTCCTCAGACAGCCAGTTTGCTTTTTTGCATTTCTTTTTCTTGGGGATGGTCTTGTTCCCAGTCTCCTGTACAATGTCAGGAACTGAACTGAACTGAGAGAGGTAGGTAGGCTACATGTTTGAGCACCCTCCCACTTCCAATTTGGTCACTCCAGCCCTATGCAGTCTAAAATCTCCTATTATTTGCCTTTGCCTTGTCTAGTATTCTGTCCTAAGACCTCTGCCTGTGACCACCATTAGTAAATGCCCCTAGTAGACGAGAACACTTGTTCCACAGCCTACTTCTATATGTTCCTCAACTCTCTGAAATTTTAATCATTTTAGTCCTTATTGTTTCAAGTTTTTAAGATCTTGAGTTGTTTATAAGAATTACAAGTATTGCATTGATTACATTCTACCAATAGAAGCCATCAATACCTCTTCAAAGGTTGATTCTGTGCATTCTCTATCTTTTCCTCAGTTTCCAAGACTCCAATAAAATATATTTCTGCATTTCTCCCTGTGTACCCACCGTGTACTGTACATTCTTCTCTTGTGTTTTCTTTCTTCTCTTCTCTCTGATTTTTAGTCTGGTTTATGTGATATGCTGATAAATTCCACAGTTCTCTAGACTTTTAATCCACTTCTCTTTGTTTTATTTATAAATTTTAGCATGTATTGTTTTTATTTCAGTTGTTATTATTAGAAATTAGGAGGAAGGGGTAAAGCATCTGGCTAATGATTCTTTTCCTCCTTTTACTGGGGGAATACCTCTAAAAAAGGAAAAAAAGAAGCAGGTAAGGTAACAGAGTTTAACCTTGTAAACTAGGTCTGTAGGTAAAATGACTAATGGTACTTATTAGATAGAAGAGACTTTCTCTCTAAAATTCCCTACCTAGCTCTCTCCAGCTAAGAATAATCTGTGAACAATGAAATGCAAAATATGAAAAATGGCTCGCTGGAGGATGACACATAAGTTACACAACTCTCTGGGGTACTAAATGAAAGTAGTCTGGTTTGACATGCTCTCTCTCGTGTGAGGGCACCTATGAACAATATTTAGAGACACCATGAATTGGAGGCTCATGTCTGATAAAGAAATAAAGGATCTGTGAGAGTCATTATTCATGTTCCAGAATCTTCTTTATCTTTTTTTTCCTTTTTTTTTTTTTGGCTGTCTGGCAGAAGATCTTAGTTCCCAAGCCACTAATTGAATCTGTGCTCCTGCAGTGGATATCAAGTCTTAACTGCTGGACCACCAAGTCTCTCTTATGCCTTTTGATGATATCCTTGACCTCATGTAATAAAGCTTGATACTGTGTAAGATTGCTGATTCACATGATTCCTAATTAATAATCTGATTCTGTGTATTATGATTCTAGGTTTCTATTTGCTAATTTTTGGTGAAATTACCTAATTCATCATATATTTCATGGTCATATTGATCATAATAATTTAAAAGCAATATTTGCATCATTTAACAGGTGTTTTCTATTATTTGTACTCTTTGAATTTTGGTAAGCTTTTTATCCCTGGCATGTGTGGTACTTGAGGTTCTATGGTAGACGTTATTTATAAAAATGTTGAAGAGGTGTGGATGATGGTATATTCTAAATTTGGTCCCAAAAGAAGTTATAGTAGGACCGATGACCTTGTTCCATTCAGAGACTGAGTTGACTTATGGCTAAGGCTAAGTTGTAGTGTTTGTGAGTACTGAGGTTTGCCCTTATCCCATAGCATAGCCTTACATGAGTCTCAACAGAAAGTCTAGGGCTTTTCTGAGGTCATTTCTCCTTGAAATCATGCTATAGTTTTTAGCCCATAACATGATACTGCCATAACATCTGTTTTGTTTTTTAGCCTTGATCTTTTATTCAGCTCATGTGGAAAATCAATAAATTCCTTGAGGGAAAAATCAAAAGAAATGATGGCTTCGCCTCAGTGCATTTCCCTCTTTCGAGGACCTTGCCCTCATGAGTTTTGAGGTGGTGGCTTCCTGATGCCCCTAAAGAGTAGATATTAAAAGTATAGTTTGTATTAATAGTTGTTCCAAGATGGATAGTTTTTCTGTTACTGGCCATTCAGTCATAGCTACAAATAGTAGTCTACATGGTTTCTTTTGAATAAGGGTTGAGTCTCTGTGTGTTAAGACAGTTTACTTAATACAAGAAATGGAGGTTAAAAAATGGTGTCTTTCTACACATTAGAAAAAATATTAGTTGCAGTCTTTTCACAATTTGAGCATACTTTCTTTGTGGTTGAACAGTAACATTGCCTTTGAAAACATTTTTATGATACTTTTTAAATTGGAGTATAATTGCTTTACAACGTTGTATTAGTTTCTGCTGTACAACAAAGTGAATCAGCTATTTGTATACATGTACTCCTTCCCTACTGGGCCTTCCTCCCACCCCACCCCCCTCTCCCACCCTCTCAGTCATCAAGAGCGCTGAGCTAAGCTCCCTGTGCTATGCAGGAAGTTCCCACTAGCTATCTTACCTAGGTGGTGAATGTACATCAGTGCTACTCTCTCAAATTTGTTCCACCCTCCACTTCCCCACCATGTCCACGTGTCCATCCTCTATGTCTGTATCTCTATTCCTGCCCTGCAAATAGGTTCATTGGTACCATTTTTCTAAATTCCATATACATATGTGTGTGTGTGTGTTAATATACATTTGTTTTTTTCTTTCTGACTTCCTCCACTCTGTATGACAGACTCTAGGTCCATCCACATTACTATAAAATTACACAATTTCATTCCTTTTCATGCTTAAAATATTCCACTGTGTATATGTTATATGTACCACATCTTCTTTTTCCATTCATCTGTCAATGGACATTTAGGTTTCTCCCTGGCTATTGTAAAGAGGGCTGCTGTGAGCATTGGGGTACATGTATCTTTGTGAATTATGATTTTCTCAGGGTATATGCCCAGTAGTCAAAGAGTTTAAGGACTATCAGGGAGACCCATAATACTCTGGAGTTGTCATATAGAATATATCAGGCTGGGGTAGAATGCGAGGTAGAGTTGAGGCTAGGATGTTGATATGAAGTTGACGTGAATTTCGTACGGACTATTGGCTGTTCTTCCAAGTAGGTAGGATTTTATTCCACATGAAATGAAGAGTTATATGAGTCATATAGGAGCTTCCCTGGTAGCTCAGGTGGTAAATCGTCTGCCTGCAATGCGGCAGACCTGGGTTTGATCCCTGGGTCGGGAAGATCCCCTGGAGAAGCAAATGGCACCCCACTCTAGTACTCTTGCCTGGAAAATCCCTTGCATGGATGAGCCTGGAAGGCTACAGCCCATGGTATTGCAGAGTTGGACATGACTGAACAACTTCACTTATTCACTTTTATGAGTCATATAAGTTATATTGAGATCACAAACCATAATCATATTGTAGCTTAGAAGGATACAACTTCTATAAAATACAAATTAAGAAAGGGTGCTATTACAGTTAAAAGAATTATTGAAGAAACCAATGAAAGAGTGGAGGTGAGTGAAATTTGATACAGACCTGAGCAAAAGCAGCATCATTAGGAACAGAAAAGATGAAGTGGGTTTACATGATATTTCAGGAGAATAGGCATTTGCACTCGATTATGTATTGGATTTGGAAAGGAAAGATGAGTAAGACACATTAAACTATTTAATAAGATCTTTTAATTTGTATGTTCTTAGAAATTTATGTATATCGAAGAAGGTTGTGGTCAGTGCTACCATTGTGAGATCTCTTAGCCTCTCTGAAACTACAGAATCACTCCTAAAGAAGACTGGATTCCTTATATGAAGTTAGAGAAGGGGTGGTAGTTCTTTTGTAGAAGAAACATATTTGAACAAAAGACCAAGGATCTTTGTACTGATAGCACAGGAAACCCAGAGATGCACGACCAGCACAGTGAAAACCTGAAGTACTTGGTGAGTGAACTCTGATGAAAGTTATTCACCACCTCTCTCACTACTTAGAGATTCAGACTCTGATACAAAGCCAGCTAGCACTGGGGATTTATCAACTTAAAACTATGGCCAAAGAAAAAGACAGATATAGACTAAGAAAAGAGAAATGATAAAAGCTATGCACTTTCGTCTGAATTCACTATAATGTCAATTTAATGTGCTAATCCTGACAAAGCAGCTAAGATATCAAACTTGACCTGTGGTATTAGAGTGGCACTGTTTAATTGCTTCATGTTTTATAGAGAAATATGATAATTGCTGAGGAGTTCTAAAAACTTACAGTTTATGGGCAAGTACTTAAAAATATTTTTGTTAGCATTAAAAGTAATATGCTGCTATTCTAGAAAATTTAGAAAATACCAAAATAAAGGAAAAGAAAAAAATTGTCCATGATCTTCCCATTTGAAGATAATAACATAATATTTTGTATATAATTTTCCAAATATTTTCTAAAATTATCCAAAGAGGCTCAGATTTATCTAGCATTAAAAATATAATCTCTGGTACAATGTTCAATTTTTTATAAATTGAGTGAGTAGTTATTTAGTCATTAACATGAATGTGACATAAATGTGTGTAATTAAAAATACCTTCTTTTTGCTACCTTAAGTAAAAAAAAAAATGCACCCTTCTAATTTAAAAACATAACAAAAGTGTTGCTCTTTGAAATTTGGAGGCATACATTCCTTACTCTAAGGGGAAAAAATCTACTGAAACTCCTTAGTATACTGTTAACTCTATACTGAATTTAAAGGAACTGTTTTCCTCATAAAAATTACAGCAATCATTTCAACAATCTATAATCTCCATAGTCCAGTTATAAATTAGAAAATTTTATAAAACTAATGAGTAAATAGGGTTTAAAATGATAAACAGTCCAAGCTTCACTCTGACATGAATTCATGGCAAACCACTAGACATTACAGAAATTTTTTGAAAAAAGTTTTGTTCCTCTATAGCTGCATTAAACACTAAGAGGAGATTCCTTGGGTGATTGGCAAAAGCTAGACAATCAGGAGCCACAGTGCTTAAAAGAGTAGCACCCTTCCTGGAATCATTTCCATACTGTCCCACAATCACAAGACACCTCTATAATTCACAGATCACTAATAGGTCATCTCATATGTAAAGGCAAATAATCAAGATTCACGTAAAATTTGAGTAATGCAATCAGCATAGCTCAGCGAGAAGGAGAACCCACACCCAAAGACAGCAATTTAACAGACCAGACAAAATATAATTAAAACAAATAAAAATTATCTTTTCAGATATTAAGTGTTTCAACATTCAGAATAAAGAATCTACAAAAATGTGATTTTTGAACTACAAATCTCAGTCAGTTGGCTGAATAATAATATGATCACATATAAAGAGAGAATTGGTAGATTAAAAGATTAAGAGCATCTCAGAATATAACTGAAAAACAAAAGGAAAGATAAACAAGAAATTCTAATCTTTCAATTTTCACACAGCAAATGATCAAGAAGGCAATAACTGATTCATCAGTGAAAAATGCATACAAAATAGAAGTAGAAAATCCAGACCTAAACTAAATTTTATTCTTATAGTGAAAAAATAATTTGTTGAACAGATAAGGACTATATCCAGATACATGTGATGAAATAGTAACATTTGTTGATTAAAAGAAGATCATAAATGGTTCTAGACAAGGAAAAATAAACAGAAAATAAACTAGAATTCAATTCATGTCATACTTCCATTTGCTTAAAAAAGGTATACCATACTAAAATTTGTAAAGGTGAAAGGAAAATAATTTTTACCTTAGAATTATTTGTAGAATTATACACTCATATATAACAGTGAAATATTGGCATTCATTTACATTTGCGAAGTCTCAGAAATTTTATTACCCATAAATTCACCTGAAATGAATTACAGAAGGATACAATTTAGCAAAATATAAGCAAACAAAACTGCGGAACCTAAGAAACAATGACAAGCTACAAAACCAGTAAATCTTTTGGTTGTAGCTGTTTACTGTAATTGTATTTAAAAAGTGTGTGTGTGCATAATAAAACAACAGAATCAAAATAATACTGGTAATACTGGTTGAGATCAGCATGCAAGGAAATATAACTATAAAACTGTAGCTGGTAGGACATTGGTACTGGGCAGGACATAAACATTCAGACCATAGTACTCTTCCTAAGTAACAATAACTTGAAAATGTTTCCATCATCTTCACTGTAAAATGATTAAACCCATAACTTTGACCCTTTACCCTTTGTTTTCTCAAATTCAATATAGGTTTACCTGCTAAAATGTGAATATTTACTGAAAGCTGTAGACATTAATACATATTTTAGCCAATAAAATGAAAGAGAAATCCATAGAATAAAATATTTTTTATTAGTAAATAAATTCTCCAAAATCACCATTTTACTAGAAATGCAATGTCTTTTTTAGGTATGTCACAACTCGAGATAAGCTATGGGTTGTCATAATATGACTTGATTTTTAAAAATCACTTATTTTTCCTTTGTTCTGCTGTATTTTTGTTTTGGAAAATTAAACCAGATTTTATAGTTTATAAGGAATATATATTTTAATGCATATTTTAAAAAATGACTGCATCTGATTTTAGCTGATTCTAAGAAGTAAGGTTCCAATCACTAAAACCCAGTGAAGAGTTGAAGAATAGATCTGTGTAATTGTGGTTGTTGCTGTTGTTCAGTCGCTAAATCGAGTCTGACTGTTTGTGACCCCATGGACTGCAGCACGCAAGACTTCCCTGTCCTTCACTATCTCCCAGAGTCTGCTCAAACTCATGTCCATTCAGTTGGTGCTACCATCCAACCATCTCATCCTCTGTCACCCCTTTCTCTTCCTGCCTTCAATCTCTCCCAGCATCAGGGTCTTTTCCAACGAGTTGACTCTTCTCATCAGGTGGCCAAAATATTGGACCTTCAGCTTCAGCATCAGTCCTTCCAATGAATATTCAGGGTTGATCTCCTTTAGAATTGACTGGTTTGATCTCCTTGCTGTCCAAAAAACTTGCAAGAGTCTTCTCTAGCACCATAATTTGAAAGCATCAATTCTTCGGCGCTCAGCCATCTTTATGGTTCAACTCTCACACCCATACATGACTACTGCAGAAAACATTGCTTTAACTGTACAGACTTTTGTTGGCAGTGATGTTTCTGCTTTTTAAAATGATGTCTAGATGGGTCATAGCTTTTCCTCCAAGGGGCAAGTGTCTTTTAATTTTGTGGCTGCAGTTACTGTCCACAGTGATTTGGAGTCCCCAAGAAAATGCAAACACTGTTTCCATTGTTTCCCCATCTATTTGCATGAAGTGATGGGACTGGATGCCATGATCTTAGTTTTTTGAATGTTGAGTTTTAAGCCAGTTTTTTCACTTTCCTCTTTCACTTTCATCAAAAGGCTCTGTAGTTCCTCTTCTCTTTCTGCCATTAGAGTGGTGTCATCTGCATATCAGGTTGTTGATGTTTGTCCCAGCAATCTTGATTGCAGCTTGTGAGTCAACCAGCCCAACATTTTGCATGATATACTCTGCATATAAGTTAAATAAACAAGGTGACAATATACAGCCTTGATGTACCCTTTCCCAATTTTGAACCAGTCCATCATTCAATGTCCATTTCTAACTGTTGCTTCCTGACCTGCATACAGGTTTCTCAGGAGACAGATAAGGTAGTCTCATATTCCCATCTCTTTAAGAATTTTCCAGTGTGTTGTGATCCACATAGTCAAAGGCTTTAGCATAGTCAATTAAGCAAAATTAGATGTTTTTCTGAATTCCCCTGCTTTTTCTGTGATCCAATGAATGTTGGTAATTAATGGTAGCTTTAATGTGATAACTAACACAGGTCAAGGTTCTGTTTATTTTCTAAATCCTCATAATGTCTCGTGTATCTAAGTGATTTATTAAGGCATTATAGCAGTAAACAAACAGAACAACTATTATCCATCTCAAGGACATGGTGTACAGGTATAAGTTACTATGTAAATGGATTAGAAATTGTACCTGTCCAAGCAGTTGTTGAATTGCTATTTTTCTTGCACACTCACCTGTAACCTCCATGAGAGAAGGAAACAAGTCTTACTTTGCTTTCTACTGTCTTCCTAGTGCCTGGCACAGATGGGCTAGGCTTTCAGTAAGTATTTGCCGAATTAATGAAATAAAGTATATGCTGAATTAGTGAAGTGAATTTTAGTTTAAAATTGTAAAATCAATTATTTGGTGATCATTAAGATAACAAATATTAATATTCTGGCCAAACCCCAGTATGCTATATCCCTCACATTCTCCTTTATTTCCATTAGTATTTAACACATCATATATTTATCTGTTTATAGTCTGTTTCCCCAATCAGAGTTATGATTGTTAGGGACAGCGTTATGAAGATAAATGTTATGAAACCAGAGACTTTGCCTTTGTACTCTCTACTGCATCAATGCTACAACAGTCTGACATGAAAAAAGTATTGTGGATGAATACATGGGGAGTTGAAGATAGCATCAGCCACAGTAGGACAAATATTAATACCTCTGACATGTATAAACGTTTCTGCATCTCTAGGTTGTTTGTTTACTAACCAAAAGTTCACAGCTAGACATAATTGAAAAGGATAATTAATTGTTCCATGTCAATAGGTAGATGGATAGACTGATTGCATATTCATTCATTTAACTGAGACCCTGGCAGTAAAATAACAAATATTTTGGACATGACTCCTGATGTCCTACAAGTGGTTTGTTAAACATTTATGTTTCAGAATCAGGTTTTTTAGAAATTGGCACCATTGAATAAACCAAAATATTTAAGCTGCCAAATAAATTAGCCAAGTGGGTTCAGTTTAATATTTTTCTCTCTGTAACAAAAGAACATTTTGACTACAGTTTAAATTTGAACCAACTAGATACTGCAGAGTAATATGATAAAAATAAGTCATATTTCATTTCCCTTATTCATTTTACTGCATGTAAAACTGCAACTGATCAGTTATGGTTCAGACCACTCAGGGATGGGTTTTGCTGTCAATGTGTTCCTGAGAAATGGTATACATACACAAATATACAATTTCTTAGGAAATAGTTCCATCACGTAGGCTACTGTAAACTGGACCATGTGGGTTTTTTCTTTTTGCATTTTTTCCTGATATCGAAGAGACATAAATAAGCTTTTTAGCTTTTAATAAAATTGGAAATATATAAAAACTTGATATTGTCTCTATTTTGACCACATATTTCATTTGAACCAACTAAATACCTCTAACATGATAAGAATAAATGATACTTACTTTTGCTTCCATTTATGCAACCACATATAGAACCAACATTTTACCAAGAGCAGTGCTACTTAAGCAGTATTATATGAAGATTTGAAAGTATAGTATTAAAAGATTTTTTTAAATGATTTTAAGAAATGAACCAAAGTACATGAAAGTAAAACACCTGTAAATCACTGAAAGAAATCTGAGATTAAGAAAATTACACTGATTGTGGTATTTCAGTATAACAGAAGAACAAAATGAAAATGGTATTTGAGGATTGGATGTTACAACTTAAGAGAATGCTGAGGAAGACATTTCCTTTTTCACTAGAATTTGACTAGCACCCCAATTTGAGGACAAAGCATCAAGTAGCTTCTTCTCTAGAGAGAAGTGAATGCAATTGGATGCCAGTCTGGCACTGCTGCCGTCCTGCCCAGCATCGCTCTTTACCGTCTATGGGTGCCATCTGTATAACAGATGAGGGAGTAGGAAAGGAGAGACATATAGGTTGTCAGTCATTAGAATTGGATTTGGAGATTCTATAGCTTTGTGCTTTTTCGTGTTCTCCAAGGCAAAATGGGTGCTTCCCACTCCAGGAAATTACACAGAGTTCAGTCATGACACTGGCTTCCCATTATGCATTTATACGTTTGCTACTGCATAGAATTTCTGAGCAGCTCTCCATGCCTACTTGAGAAGAATGGGAAGAGTCAGACAAAGTTGGCAGGTGAGGAGAAAATATCCGTGGAAATGCCTACCTTCCTACATTCAACATGACATAACAAATCAGTTTCCTCCAAGTTACATGGTCACCAAAAAGGTAGCTGGGCTTGTGCCATACCTAAGTGAATGGAGCTTTAAAAGGAACATCACAGCAGCAAAAGGTTGTAGGCAGTACCAACTAGCTTATGAGCTGAAAGGTACTGGAAGTGCCAAGCAGAAGCCAGAAGAAAACCGTGCACAGCACCTAGGTAGGGACCCACAGAGCACGGGTCTGCAAACTCGATCTCAAGGAGCAAAAGTTAAACGGGGATGTTGAAGAGTTTGCAGGTCTCCTACATCAAAGATTTGTAGGGTGAAAAGCCCCCCACCAGGGCCCTTAAATGAATCACACATGTGCCCAAATAGTAAAATTTTGGATACTGGTCTCACAAAAGGCAATGGAACCACTCAGTTTAACCAGGTGAGGAGCTACAGAAGCAGCTAGTTAAATCAGAGACTTTCTCATTCCTCTTCCCTCCATGGTGAATGAAAGCACCAGAGGAGGAAAGAAAGAGGTTGAGAGCAGAAATCCTGTATTGCCTTTCCCAGCCAAGGTTTAAGCCTGAGGTGGGAGACATGAAAGGATGCAGTTGGAGTTTTTCATTAGACTAGATAAGACTTTTTAATAAGACTGATTTAATAAGACTGATCTGATCTCCATAGAATCTTCCTGTTTTAAGGGATGAGACAGAGAGGAGTTGGGGACAGTAATAGGAGAAAAATAAAATAAAGCCTTTCCACTGTTGTATTCCCACTGATCCAAAACTACCTCTGTGACTATCAATAAATCACCATAATATCTTTCTAAGTCTAGGCAGACCTCTGAGTTATTCATGCATTCAATCAGGAAACGCAGTAACAAACTATGACCCCAAAACAAAAACTTACTTTATTTCAAATATATTCCCCTCACCCCCAATATGCACGTCTCATCTCTCTACTTCAAGATCAAGTTTTAATCCATTTATCCACCTCATGATGCTTTTTTTTTTTCTGCTCCCTCCCATATTGGTCTGATTTTACCTGGAACTTTTATAGTTCTGTGTTGATTTCAATTATTCAAAAACAGAAGGTCAGTGTTACTCAGCTGTTGCATAAGTATGTGAACTGTCTCTTCAAATGAGACAATAAACTCTTGGACAGTGGGACTCTATCATGTATTTCTTCTCTATTTCCTTATTATCAAGAATAGCACCAAAAATGCAACAGACACTGATCTAATGCATTATATTTTTAACACTTCGGCGCCTATTTTAAGAAGACAGGAAGGCTCAGGCATTTTTTCTACTCATCTAAAAGTCTTTGTTCTTTACATTTCAGTGCTATGTTATCTACAAATAAAGACGTAAAGTTTTATTTTATTTTTTACCATCTTCTTTAAAAAATGCCTGTATGCCATACAATGCTTTCTGCAACATATTTAGATATCTTTTTAATATATTTACTGTTGTCTGTCTGACATACCATGGTTAATACTTATTAAAAAAGAAACTTTCTGTATCACTTGGCATTAGTATTTCATAAAAGTACATAGCCCAATATGATTTGTTTGTTAATCCAGTCCAAAAAACTCTTTATATGAAGGATTTAAATGTGTTATTATTATATATTTTCCCTCTTCCTTCTATAAATTAATTATTTTTAATATTAGCTTTTATCCCTCTTTTATATTTACACACTCTATTTTCTTTTCTAGAAACTTGGAAAGTTTATGACTTAGGTATATACTCAGGAAGAACAGGATATGAGTTTGATAATGAATTTTTATGCGTGGACAAGGGAAGAATTCCCTGAAAAAGAAATGTATAAAGGAACAACGATATATAAAAATTAGATTGTGCTATGATTATATCCAGTGAGTCTTATTTCTTCAATGTGTTGGATACATGCATGTGTATGCACATAAAATGCTTATAATTGCTAACACTTATGCAATACACTTTCTGAGGTCACTTGCTAGTTAGGTGGGAACTGATTTTAGACCATTTAGTTCCCAGACATGTGCTTTAATCTAAGCTCTATTTATAAATATTTCTGGAAGACTAATGCCTTATACAGAAAATGGCCTTCCTGAATTTCAGGGGAAAGTGTTATTTACTGGAGCATCAAATCAGACTGAAATAAACCTGGCAAGGACTATATTCCTCAAAATGTCTGTTCTCCCTCATCTAGATGCCAAACACTTGGTTCTGTTAATACGTGGAGTCTATCCAGTCTTAGAAAAATAACATAGAAATTTCTAAAAAACATTCTTTAATTCAGGACTTTCATAAAAATAGTTTTAATTATTTAATGTTGTGCTCAATCCACCCCCACTACATAATCGCTTAAAACAATACGTTACTATTTCTCAGAATTCTTACTGGTTCTTCTGTGGATTTTTCCTGGGCTCATTCATAGAACTGCATTTGACTAAAGTGTGGGCTGTGTTGTGTTGGAAGGTAAGATGGCATCACTCACATGTCTGGCAGATGTACCTGGCATGCTGTCAGCTAAGGCTCTTTCTTTTATTTCTCATGCTCTAATCTCCTAGTAGGCTAGCTTGGCTTCTTTTCATGGTAGTCTCAGCACATCATTTCAACACAGAAAAAGCAGAGTGCTGCAAATCTTCTTGAGATCTAGCATGCAGTTCAGTTCAGTCACTCGGCTGTGTCCAACTCTTTGTGACCCCATGGACTGCAGTATGCCAGGCTTCCCTGTCCTTCACCAATTCCCAGAATTAGCTCAAACTCATGTCCATCGAGTTGGTGATGCCATCCTACCATCTCACTCTCTCTCATCCCCTTTTCCTCCTGTCTTCAATCTTTCCCAGCATCAGGGTCTTTTCCAATGAATCAGTACTTTCCATCAGGTGGCCAAAGTATTGGAACTTCAGCTTCAGCATCAGTCCTTCCAATGAATATTCAGGACTGATTTCTTTCAGGATGAACTGGTTTGATCACCTTGCAGTCCAAGGTACTCTCAAGAGTCTTCTCCAACACCACAGTTCAAAAGCATCAATTCTTCAGTACTCAGCTTTCTTTATAGTCCAACTGTCACATCCATACATGACCACTAGAAAAACCGTAGCTTTGACTAGATGGACCTTTCTTGGCAAAGTAATGTCTCTGCTTTTTAATACACTGTCTAGGTTGGTCAGAGCTTTTCTAATAAGAAAAAGCGTCTTTTAATTTCATGGCTGCATTCATCATCTGCAGTGATTTTGGAGTCCAAAAAAAAGTCTGTCACTGTTTCCTTTGTTTCCCCATCTATTTGCCATGAAGTCTTGGGCAATTTGATCTCTGGTTCCTCTGCCTTACCAGCTTGAACATCTGGAAGTTCACAGTTCACATACTCTTGAAACCTGAAATAGTGGGCCATAAGAAGCAAGTGGGAAGTCAAGTGGGCATAAGAAGCATCACTATGAACAAAGCTAGTGGAAGTGATGGAATTCCAGTTGAGCTATTTCAAATCCTAAAAGATAATGCTGTGAACGTGTTGCACTCAATATGCCAGCAAATTTGGAAAACTCAGCAGTGGCCACAGGACTGGAAAAGTCAGTTTTTATTCCAATCCCAAAGAAAGGCAATGCCAAAGTATGCGCAAACTACCGCACAATTGCACTCATCTCACACGCTAGTAAAGTAATGCTTAAAATTCTCCAAGCCAGGCTTCAGCAATACGTGAACCGTGAGCTTCCAGATGTTCAAGCTGGATTTAGGAAAGGCAGAGGAATCAGGGATCAAATTGCCAACATCCCCTGGATCATCGAAAAAGCAAGAGAATTCCAGAAAAACATCTATTTCTGCTTTATTGACTATGCCAAAGCCTTTGACTGTGTGGATCACAATAAACTGTGGGAAATTCTGAAATAGATGGGAATACCAGACCATCTGACCTGTCTCTTGAGAAACCTGTATGCAGGTCAGGAAGCAACAGTTAGAACCGGACATGAAACAACAGACTGGTTCCAAATAGGAAAAGGAGTACAACAAGGCTGTATATTGTCACCCTGCTTATTTAACTTATATTCAGAGTACATCATGAGAAACGCTGGGCTGGATGAAGCACAAGCTGGAATCAAGATTGCCGGGAGAAACATCAATAACCTCAGATATGCAGATGACACCACCCTTATGGCAGAAAGTGAAGAAGACCTAAAAAGCCTCTTGATGAAAGTGAGAGAGGAGAGTGGAAAATTTGGCTTAAAGCTCAACATTCAGAAAACTAACATCATGGTATCCGGTCCCATCACTTCATGGCAAAATAGATGGGGAAACAGTGGAAACAGTGACAGACTTTATTTTTGGGGGCTTCAAAATCACTGCAGATGGTGATTGCAACCATGAAATTAAAAGACACTTGCTCCTTGGAAGGAAAGTTATGACCAACCTAGATAGCATATTAAAAAGCAGAGACATTACTTTGCCAACGAAGGTCCATCTAATCAAGGCTATGGTTTTTCCAGTAGTCATGTATGGATGTGAGAGTTGGACTGTAAAGAAAGCTGAGAACCTAGGAATTGATGCTTTTGAACTGCAGTGTTGGAGAAGACTCTTGAGAGTCCCTTGGACTGCAAGGAGATCCAACCAATCTATCCTAAAGGAGATCAGTCCTGGGTGTTCACTAGAAGGACTGATGTTGAAGCGGAAACTCCAATACTTTGGCCACCTGTTGCAAAGAGCTGACTCATTTGAAAAGACCTTTATGCTGGGAAAGATTGAGGGCAGGAGGAGAAGGGGACAACAGAGGATGAGATGTTTGGATGGCATCACTGACTCAATGGACATGAATTTGGTTAAATTCCAGGAGTTGGTGATGGACAGGGAGGCCTGGCATGCTACAGTTCATGGGTTGCAAAGAGTCAGACACGACTGAGCGACTGAACTGAACTGAACTGTCTTCACCTTCCAGGGTGTCTGGCTCTAGTTGAGTGATCACACCATTGTGGTTATCTGGGTCATAAAGATCCTTTTAGTATAGTTCTTCTGTATATTTTGCCACCTCTTCTTTGATCTAGCATTGTAAGTATTATACCTCACTTCTGCTTCAATCTGTCAGACAAATA
Source organism: Giraffa tippelskirchi (assembly GCF_054371585.1). Classification (NCBI taxonomy): domain Eukaryota; kingdom Metazoa; phylum Chordata; class Mammalia; order Artiodactyla; family Giraffidae; genus Giraffa; species Giraffa tippelskirchi. Next base: position 108,959,921 of record NC_137280.1, on the reverse strand, counting down.
CCAACCTAGATTCAAAGGGTGGTAAAATAGACAGCCTTTCTAATGGGATAGGCAAAAATCACATAGCATAGTGATGCATACTAAACTGGGAAATATGTGTGATGCATATTTTGGAATCACTTTAGATGACAAAAATTAGTTGAGAACAGCAAACATGGACGTACTTTTAATCAAGACTGTGAAAGAGCTACAAAAGAGAATATTAATTTCCAGTTGTTTCTCTCTACAAGACTGATAAAAATCTCTTGACCCAGTATGATAAGAAAAACATCTTTCTGGTGATAATGAGGGTTATATTTCTCTTCTTGCACTGTCCAGGTTCTGCTTATTCTCTGATACTGAAATAAGTTCAGTAGGCAACCTTTATTCAATCCTTGGTAAATATCACATATATCAAATGTAAAGTTGTAAATGCTTTACAATTAATCCCTATAATAACCCAAATATATAGGTGTTATGACCTCCCAATTTTAGATAAGAATCAAACAGTCAAGTCAAAGTAACTTGTGAACCTACAGCTAGTGGAATCTGAACCCAGGCAATCTGGCTCCAAGTCCATGCTCTCAACCTTCATGACTATTGCTTCTGTGATCATTCCTGTGGCTTTATTTTCACCCTTCTCAGGAATTAGATACAGCTTGCTTATATCAGGGCTCTTATTTTCAGCCTATGCTAATGCACTTGTTCAAAATACATACTTGAAATAACATTTTAATCATTGTGAAGCAGCCAGCACCTAGGATAACTAGTCTGCTTGGACCTTGAGTGTTGTGAGTCTGGTCTGTGTTATACAGACGGGTTATTGTGTTTCTAGACCAAACAATCTTCCAGGGCCATCAGTGGGTTGAGGCTAATCAGGCAATGAAGGCAGCATTGAATGGTGGTTAAGAATACAGGTTAGAATTCTTACCCTTCCACTTAGTAGCGCAGAAACTTTGGGAGTGCTACTTAATATTGGGGGTAACAATTTCTCCTTAATAGGATGATTATGAGGATTAAAATAAATGAGCTTATTTTATAGAAGTCCTTGAGACTCTATCTGGAATGTGTTTATTAAATCACTGAAAAATTGTATTCACTTCAGGCCACCCAGCCAGGGATAAATGACATGTCTGAATACTCAGTGCATCTGGAGCTTCTGATGAGATCAGGTGTTCTTCCAGGTATAGGTTTTATTTGTTCCACCTCTACTTCAGTGTATTGGAAATACTGGTCTTCGAGTTGAGAGTTGTCTTTGGCACAGCTCATCCAGATGTGGGGTCAGGAATAGTTTTAGCCTCAACCTTGCTACCCACAGAGCTGTTGACTGCCTTGTGGAGAAGGGACTCTTTGTGTTCATTCCCAACCAGTGTTATCCACAGAAGGTTTCAGGAAAGAGGAGAGCGTCTTTGACCTGGCCCCAGCCTAGGCTCTGAATGAATGACCTCGGTGGCATTAACCCTTATTAAATCATCCAGCTTCTCATTATCTACAGAGTTCTACCATGGATGACAGGTCATCAACCCAATAGCCATGGTAGTTCAATCAGTCATTCTTTTCTATCCTACCTGGGTCTTTTCATAGTGAGCACCAGACTGGTGTAAGTCTTGTTATCTGAGCTCCAGAATTAGAAAATGTCATTCTCTGACATTTACTGACTTTTGAAATTCAAAATTACTTAACCAAACTGAATTTCTCTCTCCTCAACTGTAAAACAGAAATGATAAGACAGTACCTATTTAGATTTTTTTAATCTTATCATAGTACCTAGTATGTAGTTAACTTCCTTTAAATGATAGCTATTGTGATCTGTTGGATATGGGAATTGATTCAATATTTCTCTAAAATTCAGAGGGACCAGTTTTCACAGGATGTATGCCTATTTATTGGAAGGAATAACCTTACAGAAACCATATTGTGTTACGCTTTAGGGAAAGTGTGTGGGGAAAGAAAAATTTAATGCCCATTTGAATTTTGGAAAAACATACTTCAGTATTTCATATGGAAAGAATTTCAGATCTTTGAAAGGGTGACTTACTTTTGAATTTATTTCAAAGCTTAGATATTAACCAAGCATAAAATGTATACCATATTGTAAGTTAAATGGACTATTCTAAAGCCTCTATTTTAATTCATAGTCAGAGTTGGTATTTTTATTGCCACTCTTTAACTTACTACAGGGGTGGTTGCTTTCTTTACCAGTAGTAGGTCTCAGATAACTTCCTAAGCTTCAGCCTCCAAATCTGTTAAAACAAAATTTTTCTCTCTGACTTACGGATTGTTAACATAGCTCATTAAAAAAAAATAAAGAGCCTTAGATCTGAGCTACTTGGAAATATATAGTATAATGCTACATTATTATCATCACATTGTGAATCCAATACAGAACTATCAATTTCACAGCATTTAAGTGGGTTGTTTAATGTCAAAGGCAGAATTCATGACACTGACAATTTATCTCACTCTCTCCCTGTTTCTTTTTATTTTAAATAGATCAAAATCAAGACAAGGAGCCTGAGAGAAATATGTTGTTTATATTCCCCAGAGTCTAATACAAGTAGAATTTAATTCTTAAAATATGAATTAAAACATTTTTTGGAAATGACAGTTCTAGAATCTGAGATAAACCTTCATAATAACTTTGAATTTGACTCTATAGTGAGGATATATGCCCATTAGAATTCTGTATTGATTAGAGAAATTTCAAATGTTTGAGGATAGGATTAGATAATCCATCATTTTTAAATTGGCTTAAGTACTTGTGAACATCATAGCAAAAATGTTCATGGCTTTAGATTGTATTAGTATTCTCTTAGTTAATATTACCTTCAGATATATAATTAGCATTGATTGTGCATATTTATTACAAGCAGAAGTTATAGAAAAATGTAATTTATCCGTGTCATCAACACTGCACCAGTTAAAAACAGAAAACAGAATATGAAATAAAGAATCTCACAATATTCAAGCTAGTTTATAACAGCATATTTAGCTTTGATTTTTTTCATGAAACAAATATTTCTTGAGAACCTACTTTGTGAAACTTAGAATTTTTGAAATCCTCCCATTTTTTTTTCTTGAGTTTTGTTAGATAGCATACCACTACTGTCATAATAAAATGTGTTCCAAAAAAAAAAACAAGATCAAGAATTAAAATGTTTGATAACTCCTAGATTAAAGAAAGCAAAAATATTTTTTTTAGCTGCAGAATTTTTGATTCTTTTATAGAACTCCCTAAGAAGTGATTCTAGATGTTAACATTTTTTCCAAATATAAATGGACTTAGACTCTTAGCCTCTACTGCAGGAATATTTATTAACATATTAAAGAACCTTAGAGTGCTGTAAAAAAACTGTTTCTGAAAAGTTGTCTCTTCTTGTCTACGCTTGTCATGGAATAGGTGACTGCACATCCACAAGTCTGAGTTTTTCTCAAAGACAATATTGAATTTATTTTGGAATGTGATAGATTTTTTCACTTCAAACAAGTTTTTTTTTTCCTAAAACACAATTTTTACTCCTATGTATTTTTATCTAGGATCCTGTCTTCTAGGGAGTGGATAACTTGGTATTATGTAATTATATTGTTTGATGTTGCTTAAGATATGGTATATTATCCCTAACTATCAAAGGCAAGAGATGTTCCTTAAATAAAACCTTACTAATTCCCTCGAGTGAAAATCCTTTATGATATTTCATGAGTAATTAAAATAATATGTATGTGTACTCTTTGTTCTTCCTCAAATGGTTAAGAAATCTTTTGTATTTGTATGGTTGTAGTTTGTGGTTTCAAAAATTTGCATGAAGGTATGCCAACCCTTGTTCTTGTTTTTGTTTTTGTTGCTATTTTACTGAGATCACACCATAATGTGCTTAATGTTAAGTATTTTGTTATAAATTCATATACTCAATCATGGAACTAAAATTAACTGTTAAGTATAGGAACCTGGGAAAAGAAATATTTTCTTCTTGGCTGTAGGATGGCATTTCAGGATTACCTTATTAACAAATACCCCTGGATTCCTTCCCTTGTAAAGGATGAACAATGAGAAATTTCAGAAAATGAAATACATAGGAAGAACTTCTTTTTTTGCAATTCTTCTCATTTGTATATAGTAAAAGTTTTGTTTCAATACGATTTAAAATATCACAAAGTATGAGACAAACTGTTAGTCTTGAAATATAGGTTCATCATCTACACATTTTTACCCCACATTTTAAAATTACTATTTTTATTTAAATCAGCAAATATGTGAATTCTGAAGTTATTTTGATATGAAATAGGGTTTTTCTTTTAATTTTTTAAACAAATAGCTGGTGGTAAGAAATGTTTTCCTGTGAAATAGGAAGAAACTTTGATTGATAATATTTACCTTGAAATGGGAACTTTATAAAAGAGAAGTCCTTCCTGATCCAGCCTAGATTCTTTAAATTGGCTGGACCTTTGACACAAAAGTAGACTTCACTCTAGTCAAAACCAACAAAGACTTTATAAATTAAAGCAAAATGAAACTCTTGTACTATCTCTGTATTAACACGTGTTGGTGGTAGTGGTGGTTTAGTTGCTAAGTTGTGTCCGACTCTTGCGACCCCACGGACTGTAGCCTGCCAACAGGAGAGGATCCAAATTTTGTGTAACCTATACCTCTATAATAAAATTTTGCAGATTCACTAATTTTAAATTGTTAGGGCTCTCTCAAGTTTTTTGAGGGAGGTCTATTCCAGTGAGATCCACCTAGTCAAAGCTATGGTTTTTCCATTAGTCATGTATGGATGTGAGAGTTGGACTATAAAGAAAGCTGAGCGCCAACGAATTGATGCTTTTGAACTGCGGTGTTGGAGAAGATTCTTGAGAGTGCCTTGGACTGCAAGGGCATCCAACCAGTCCATCCTAAAGGAAATCAGTCCTGAATATTCATTGGAAGGACTGATGCTGAAGCTGAAACTCCAATACTTTGGCCACCTGATGCAAAGAACTCACTCATTTGAAAAGACTCTGATGCTGGGAAAGATTGAAGGCAGGAGCAGAAGGGGATGACAGGATGAGATGGTTGGATGGCATCACCGATTCAATGGGCATGAATTTGAGTAAACTCTGGGAGTTGGTGATGGACAGGGAGGCCTGGCATGGTGCAGTCCGTAGGGTCTCAAAGATTCGAACACAAGTGAGGGAGAGAACTGAACTATTCCAGTGAGAGAAATTGCAGCTTGAATGTCAGTATGTTTATGGTAAACATCCCTTCATATATTATAGTCAGATATCATGAATGATGTCTACTAGGAAAGCTTCACAGTAGAGGCCAGGAGAGCTTTGCCAGCTGAGATTAATCTGCCTGGATTTCAGTTTCCTCATTACAACACAGGCACGTGTGCACTGGATAAAATTATCTCTGAGGTTCCTTCCAGCTGAACAGTTTCTGTTTTTTCACTGAAGAAGTTATCACTTCTGGAATGAGGAGAACTCCATGTTAATGTGGAAAGAGCAAATAAACTGTGTAAACTAATCTGGGTGCCCTATTTTACATGATTAGTTCCTGGCATCCAGGTCTATATATTTTTTCACGTGATAATACAATTGTTGATTATTTTCAGAGATCTCAATTGGAAAAGATCTGTTTTTGCTTTGTAGTGATATTCTCAAATAATTTCTAAGACAAGAATATGACTACTAGTACCAGATTGTGGATAAAGGGGTAGGAGTCTTATAAAAGATCTTGGAGAAGAAAAATAAGGAAGAACAGGAAACCATCCCATTATTTGCCTCCTCTTTTATAATTCTTGGAATTGAAAACTTGACCTACTCACTGAATCTTATGAACATGATGTCTTTGAAAGTGGAATAAGTAAATTGTCTACCTTAGCAGGGTTTTTCCCTTTTAATGCTAGATCAGTAGGTCTAAAAGTTATATTAATATTGTTGGTATGTTATGAAGATCTTTTGGGGATTCCCCCCCCCACAATCAGTATAAAGATCAAGTTCTTTGTATCATCTGTTCACATATGTGAATATATATAAAAAAATTCTTCAGAGTTATGCTAAAGTCTTTACCTTTGTTTGGTACCAAGTTCTAATTTTTTTTAAATGACTTTTAAAAACTGTAACACAACCTTTATATATAGTCTTCATCAAAAAAATATGCTAATCCTACTAGATTAAGAGTTTAATGGAGGTAGAAAGTATGTCTTATTTCTCACTCTGCTGTCAAAATCCATTTAAGTAGCTGATATCAAGGAGCCAGATTAATTAAATTTTGATTGAAAAAATAATTTCTAATAAATAATTTCAAACTATAAAGCATTTCCATTGTTCAAAATGTACTTTGGTGGCAATAAATCTTATCTTCTTCAATAACATAAAAATAAAGTAAATGTGATACTAAATATGGTTCATAAGTAGAGAAGTGGAAATATTATTTATAAGTCTGCCTCCTGTCAAAAATAATAACTTTTAACATTTGTGCGTGCGTGCTAAGTCGCTTCAGTTGTGTCTGACTCTTTGCAATCCTATGGACTGTAGCTCTCAGGCCCCTCTGTCCATGGGATTCTCCAGGCAAGAGTACTGGAGTGGGTTGCCATGCCCTCCTCCAGGGGAATCTTTCCATCCCAGAGATTGAACCCACGTATCTTATATCTCCTGCATTGGTAGGAGGGTTCTTTACCACTAGTTCCACCTGGGAAGTCATTTAACAATTGAGGTTTTATGAATTTTTCAAAAGTAGTTCACTCCATAAACAACTGTCTTTGTATTTCAATTTTATATAATATATATGAATGCAAATCTTTTTACAATCATTGAAAAAAATTAAAGTACCTTTAATTTGCAATAGCTCTCCATTTTATTAAGAGAAGAGTTAATTTCCAAGATTAGCAATAACAAAACATTAAAAATTGTCTCTTGTAGTTTTCAATAAAGCAAATAAATAGTGCAGAATAATAGTCTCGAAGGAAGGAAAAACAAGTATCTGATTGAAATAGCCTTTCAATATCAGTATGATGCATTTTTGTTGGATAGATCGGGCTGTTGCACATAGATTAAATTTGACAGGATACCAGACTGTGGCTGTATTTTTAGTTTTTAATTCAGTACCTGTTTTTGATAAATGTGGAGCAGAAAAATTATTTTTTTATTTTTCCTTATGGAGAAAACCAATTGAATAATATTTCAAAACTCTGCCATGACTGTGTACCTGGATTACATTATTTTATAGATAGCTGGGGGTTATTGTAGCCTTGACATTTCACTTGTCCTGAAAATAGTGATGATACATGAACTGGTACTGCATACAGCTCCCATTTTTCTTTCCAAAAGTGCAACTTGATTAGCCTTTTTATCCACCCAAGACTACTGCCCAGGAAGCCTTCTGTGTCAAGGCCAATGCAGCTTTGACGAAACAGCATCTCAGTGTATTATGGTTTAAATTCTGCGCAGCAGTGGGAGGCAGATGGTTTCTTGGTCTTGCCATTCATCCATATTTGTCCCTTCCTTAGATAGGGATTGAAAAGGATGTTTTAACTGGGTTCTATGTACTTTGTGTGCCCTTTGGGGACAGAAGAAATCCAAAGAAGATGTATGCACATATGGTTGAGCAGGGACAATAAGCAGAACTGGAAGTGACAGGAAACTTTATTTCTACCCTGGTATCGCCAGAATTCCAGGGCACATATGCTACTGTGTCAAGTAACAAATATAACTTCTGACAAAAATCGAGAAAGGTTTTTAGAATAAAACTCCAAGTTATGCAAAACTCTGAAAGGACAGAGCCAACAAAATAGGTCTAAGAATAAGCAGAATGTTAGTTAAGCACAATTTTTCTGTGAATAACAGCTGAAGTAGTGGACGGAAAAGTCGAGGGATCAGTGATCCTTAGTGTTTACATCTGAATATACTTATTCATTTATAACTTAGTCCATCTGAATCCTAACACCTGCTTTGACTTTGGTAACCTGGGATTTATTATTTTTCTTAATTTTTATTAGAATATAGGTTGCTTTGTAATGTTGTGTTATTTTCTGCTGTACAACAGAGTAAATCAGTTACACATATACTTATACCCCCTGTTTTTTGGGGGGGTTCCTTCCTATTTACATCACTACAGAGCACTGAGTAGAGTCCCCTACTCATTGGTTGTCTATTTTGTACACAGTAATGTATGTATGTCAACCCCAATCCCCTAATTCATCCCACCTCCCACCCCCTTTTGTCCCTTGGTGTCCACATGTTTACTCTTTACATCTGTGTCTCGACTTCTGCTTTGTAAATAGGTTCATCTGTACCGTTTTTCTATATTCTACATACATGTGTTAACATACAATATTTATTTTTCTCTTTCTGACTTACTTTAGTCTGTATGACAGTGTCTAGGTCCATCCACGTCTCTGCAAATGGCACAATTTTGTTCCTTTTTATGACTGAGTGATATTCCATTGTACATATGTGTCACATCTTCTTTATTATTAAGCACTGTGTGGGGTGGGGCAGCTCACCCCAGCTCCTGGCAGGATGGCACATTCACCTTTGCAGAGCAATCTCCCAAATCAACACTTAGGATAACAGAAGAGATCACCCACATTACATGTTGGAAGACTCTATCAGGATTAGGATTCTGGGACAGGCAGGCAACAAATAAGCATGCAAGACAATCTGAAGTATGCAAAGAGCTCTACTGTTCCCAATAATAATACAGAAAACTGTCTTGTTATATAAACAAGAGATTAACTTAACTCATCTCTTTTTTCATTTGTATTATATCTGAGGAAATTTAAATGGTTCACACTTAATTTTAAAAAATCAGATCAAAATGGATCTGAGCCACCTTATAAAATCGGTAACGAATCGATAAAGAATCAGTCAAAGAATCAGGAATGGCTTGAAGGATTTTAGCTTTTCCATAATACCTGTTAACACTCCTCTTCCCCTACCCCCAACTCCAAAAAAGAACAAGTAAATTTATCATCTAGGTAAAGCAGTGTTTGTGATGCATGGTTCTGAAACGTGTATCATAGCCTCTTCTGTTGATATTAGATTGACACCAAAAAGCCTCTCCTCTCAATAAAAATGGAGACACCAGGGGAGATAACAGGAGACTTGGAAAAAGGCATAGGACTCCACTTGCCCTAGTGGCTGCTGCATCCAATCCCCTTGACTCCTTATTTCTCATCTGACATTTATAGACTTGAGCTTCCCTGGTGGCTCAGACTATAACACGTCTGCCTACATTGTGGGAGACCCGGGTTTGATCCCTGGGTTGGGAAGATCCCCTGGAGAAGGAAATGGCAACCCACTCCAGTACTCTTGCCTGGAAAATTCCATGGACAGGGGAGCCTGGTAGGCTATAGTCCATGGGGTCACAAAGAGTTGGATATGACTGTATGACTTCACTTACATCTCTTATAGACTAGGACATGTAGAAGACATTTTCTATGAATACCTTAGGATTTTATATATCATCATGAAATCACCTTTCAGATATCCAAGAACTCATCTAGCTTACCTATTTATTATTGTTATACAACTACATAATACGTAGTAAAATAATTTTTAAAAATTTGCTTAGAACAAAAATATCACTTATTCCATAGGTAACATGTCTTTTCGTTGATGTTACACAACAAATATTTTAATAGGGAAATACATTTTCCCACCATACTCAAGCAAGCTTTCCCCTTCAATCAACGGGCAGTTGCAAACTGAAGGCTAAAATTTCTGCAAGTAGCTATGATTCTTAATACTATGAAATCAATTATGGGATGGAGTGGTAAATATGGAAAAGCATGAAGAAGGAGGGAGGGCTTCTCTGCCTGACTGAGACTTATTATATTTAAGGGAGGAAAATCCACAAACAGAACATATCTATACATTGGATGTAGTTATAACGGCTGAGTTTAGGTTAAGACAATCTATGGCGCATATTGATTATTATGTTACTTTCCTTTTCTCTGTTTAATTGAAAAATCATTACTGGGGTAGATAATTCCTTTCTTTATAGAATTTTGAAAACTGCAGCATGAATAGTTTATATTGTATATATCTATGGAGGAATTTTTAAATTGTCAGTGGGTTGTGTCACATCTCAGGAAAAAAGCAAATCACACCTCTGGGGAAAAAAAAAAAACTTGCCATTATCAAGGATGTTGTTCCCATGGCACCATTGATTTTGTCCAATGGTAGCAGCCTAAAATTTCCATAGAAACTGGATCTGACAATGACTGTTAAAAGTGCAGTTCCCCATAGCAATATCAGTTGAATTAAAAAGGAAGTGTAAATTGCCTCGTTATAATCTTTTCCCAAAGAGTCCATAATCTCACAATAATTGCATTTCCTTGTCATAAGCAATTTTATTACACCATGACCTGCTGCGCAAGAGAGTAACTTTATAAGAAGGCTTGAGATCACCATCAGCATAATCCAGGGGATTCATCCATAAAATTAAAAATTATAATGCTTACTTCATTTTATTGTTAGGGATGAATGTCTGTAAATATTCCAACAGAAACATTTCAAAAACATTTAGTTTTTCCTTTCTTCCTTTTCTGCTTCATTTCTTCCTCCTTCTATCCTTCCCATCATGCCTTAATTCTTTTTTCTTCCTCTCTCTCTCCTTCACTTCCTCTTTTCCTTGCTTCCTTCTTTGACATCCTTCTTTGCCCTCTTTCATCCTCAGGCACCTGTTTTCCCACTTATATATATGAAGAACATCCAGGATTGGATCTTGTAGTTAAAGAGGAATCAGAGTATCTCTCCTTTCCTCCCATTTTCTGATAGAGTCTAACATAGCTAGTCATTGGTAGTCTGTGGCTAAAAGAAAAATAACTGAACCAAATTCCTTCTAAGATAACTAAGAATTTACTGTATGCAACCTGTGAAGCTACAGCCCTTCTTCAGTGCACTCCAGCCTTAATCCACTGATCAGAGCAACTACCAGGAAGAGCAGAAGAGTAAGAAGAAAGCCAAACTCTTTCCTTCCCCTTATAGTAATAGGCTGGTTATCTCTTTCCTTTAATGGTGTCAGGCAGGGATAACAGACTCTGGTGAAAAAACTCTGTGCAGACTTGACTAGTAACTTGAGCCAGGAATAAAAAGAAAAATTAGTTTGTTGCTTCCATTTGTCTGACTTCATTCATTCATTTCATCATTCACTCATACAGCAGATGCTTCCTGATTCCTTATTATTTCCTTATACCTCCAAGCAGTACCATTTACCTATTCCCTTCCATTCTCCATGTAATAATTCTCATTGAATTTCTCCAAAATCTTCTTGTTTGTTCTTTTTTTTTTTCTTATTGTCCTTTTTTCCCCATGATCAACTCTTTCCTCCAGCCCATCCTAAAAGCCTGTTGCCAGGTCATACTTGCTAAGGAACTGTTTGTGCATACTGCCATTACCATTCTGAACTTGCACAACCCTTCCAGCTCATAATATACAAGCTCTTTAAGCCTTGAATTTGGAGTCCTATAATCTGGGTTTAATGATTCTACCTTTCAAATACCATATTCCTGCAGGTGGCGATAGCGGTAAAGAACCCGCCTGCCAGTGCAGGAGACATAAGAGACAAGGGTTCAATTCCTGGACCGGGAAGATCCCCTGGAGGAAGGCATGGTAACCCACTCCAGTATTCTTGCCTGGATAATCTCACGGACAGGGGAGCCTGGTGGGCTACAGTCGACAGGGTCCTAAAGAGTCGGACATGAATGAGACGATTTAGCACTCACAAAGGCAGCAGCATACAGAAACCAGATTGAACTATTTATTCTTCTCACTCCCCGTCCTCCTGTTCCATTTTGTCCTCTCCACCTGAAGTGCCCTTTGGCTCACAGATTCACTTAAAGATCTTCTTAGTTCACCTCATTGCCAGATCTCCCTTGATCTTCCCCTTCTTGTTCTCCAGCTGAAGGTCATCTTTGTCTCTTCTAAATCCTACCGTCCTTTATTTCTCTCATAACTTTTTACCCTTTGTATCTAACTTCGTAGTTTTATATATTTATATACATGACTTATTTGCCCATGTAGGATATAAATTCCTTGAAAGCAAAGGGCATCACTGAGTTGCCTTTATAATCCCAACAGTGTGCTTTATACATAGTCTTCTTCAGGTGAGAAAATGGGTGCCTGCACTGCAATTTCATTGGTCATTTTAAGAAGACATGTTAAATAATGACCCTGTTGTTAATTTCAGCGTAATATAATGCGTAATATTGTGGTCCAGTAAGAGCCTTGCTTATCAAGCCTTTGACGTCTTTTCTTGACAGTACACATTGACAGGTCCATCAATTCTAGCAAGATTAGATCCTCTGCAGAATCATAACCTTTCCTTGGTACACAGACTATTGTTCATCAGCAACTTTAGTGACTGTAATGACTATTACCAATCAGAATAAAGAATGTTTTCATCACCCAGAGCAAGGACATCTTTTTTCTCTTCATTATATAACAGTCTTCTTGAAATGCTTTATGTTTCAAATAAAATTCACAAGTTTAAAACATCAGAGGATAAAAAAAAAAAAAAAAACCACAGTAATACAAAATGTCTCTCCAACCCTATTTCTCTTCACCCAGTTGCTAGTACACCCATAAACAGATATTTCTATGTTAGATTCTTGTGTGTCTTTCCAGACAGGTTTTTAAGTATATAAAAGCAAATGTGATTATAGTATTTTCCTGTTTTACACCAATGATGCCATGCTATACATACTCTTAATTTGTGCTTTTTACTTAAAAAATGTGTCTTAAATATTTTCCTAGACCAACATGTACAGTGTATCCTATTACATTGTGCGAGTATACTATATTTGTGTCTCCAATTGATAAATAATTAGCTTCTTTATAAACTTTGCTACTACAATCTGTGCCACAATTAATAACTTTGTGTATACATTAGTTTCTGTGTATGTGAAAATATGTGTAAGAAACAATCCTAAAAGTAGAATTGGTTGCTCATAAGGTGAATGCCTAAATAATTTTTGATAAATACTTTAAAATTGTACTCCATAAAAATTTGTACCAATTTGTACTTTCATGAACAGTAATGAGTGTTTTAAACATTTTAAAACAAGTTTGGTTTAATAATCTTGCAGTTTTGTCAAGCTGATATTTACAGATGACATCTCTGTTTTAGTACAGAAAGATTCTTCATTAATTGGCATGTCATTCTTGTGCAGAAACTATGACAATTTTCCTGTATCACTTTAATTCTTGGTATATGTGCCACAGAAGTGAGCGCTCTGATGGCTTGTATTTTCCTTTCTGTTATTGAGTGAAATCAATGTGTTTTCTTATGTTTAAGAGCCATTTGTGGATTTTAACTTTTTTCTTTAAAAACTCTGTCTCTTTTGCCTATATATCTGTTTTTCTCATTTTTTTTTCCATTTTTGAAATTCTTTATAACTTAGGGATATGTGACTTGTTGGCCTTTTTTGTTGGTGATAATTTCTTTTATGGATTCTGAATTTTGAGTCACAGAAAGATTTTTTTCTCCACTGAGATTGTAAAGTAATTCTCCCTCTTCTTTTTTTTTTCTCCTGGTAGCTTTTATAGAATCATTTCTTTACATTTCAATGTTTTAACTATTTGAAATTGACCCTGGTGTATATCTTTTGAAACTATTTTTAAACCCAAACCATTGGTACCTAGTTCTAGGTATATATCATTCTTTTGATTTTTAATAGACCAATACAATTAAATATATCTAAAACTTGGTTCTCTTCCACCACAATCAATGTCACTAGCATCTACATTTTTTTTTCACACCCCAGAGTCCCAAACAGCATCCTAAGAGCAAAGCATCTCTTTATACTTATTAAAGCAATGAATCTTTTTTAATATTCCTTCTTAAGTATCTCCTTAATCTTTCTTCTCTCCTTGCTGTCATGACCCTGTTCTGAGTTACCATTATTTCTTTCCTAACCACAGGAATAATCTCTTAACCAGTCCCACTGTATCCATTTTTGTTCCTTCCTGATTCTTTCTTCATATTGAAGCTGGACTTATTCCGTAACATTTCTCTCTTGAATCTGCTCAATATCATGCCACTGTTCAGAAAAAATTTAGAATTCTTCACATGGTCTTTAAGGTTCTGAAAGATGTGGCTGCTGCACACCATTCTCAACTTGAGCCACTGTCCTTTTTGTTTTCTCTATTGCAGCTGACCCAGTAGTTTTTACATTCCTCAAATGCACCATTTTTCTTTAATCATTTTATGAAATTTGCACATATTTGTTACCCTTGCTTGAAAAATGTACCACTACCATTTCTTTCATTAATAATTCTTTCTTATCCTTTGGAGTTTGTATTTAAAATCTATCTCAAGTAAGCTTTTTCATAGTCACCATTTATAGATCCTTTTGGTAGCTCTCTTTGCTCCATATACTAGTTGAGTTTATAATTCAATAATTAATTGGGCAATTAATTTAGTGATTGTTTTTCATATTAAAATGTAGCCGCAGTGTGGATATCTGGCTCACTACTTAATCCTCAGTACCTAGTGAGCTGACTGTCCATGCAACAGTTCAAAATACTGAAAGAAAAACATATTATCAAGAAAAATATAATAATTGCTGGATCATATTAGATGCCTCATCACTGCTATTAGGCATTAACCCAATAGGGTGCAAGATGACAATGCTTTTGATACATTTTTCAAAGTAAAATACTTAAAGTGGCTGTGACATGCCAATCTGAAACTTTATGCAAAAAGCATGTTTGACTTGATTTATAGAAATTATAATTTCTGGGATGAATTAACAAATATTAGTTTACAAAGGTAAAAAAAAAACCACAAACAAAATTTAATATAAAATTAATTTTATACAAATTTTATGCAAAACATTGTAGGTAGTGTTTCAGTTTTGCCCTAGGTTAGGTTTTAAATAGATATGATGTTTCATTACTTTGCTTTGAAAAGTGATTTACTACTTTATCTATAAAACATATAGTTTGGTGATTGAGCACATATTTTTCAGAAGGAAAATATTGTAGATACATGTAATTGAAAATTAAAACCAAAGCTATTACTGCTGCATAGGTAGAACAAACCTGGGGATTTTTCTACAAATGAAAAAAATATTCTAATGTCCTGCGTCCAAATCACCAACAAGTGACAAAAATTTCAGGTTAAAGGATGTTTTTACATCCTCTTGAGATTTTTCATACCTTAGTTTGAGTATTTTTTAGAATAATTTTAAAAAGATTATTGGTTGTGAATTTGTTGGTCAAAATTTGACAATTTCTAAATTCAATCAAAAATTTGACAAACAAATTCTAAAATTCACATATTGTATTACAGGACAAAGAACAGCTAACTAAGGCAATTGTAAAGAAGAATAAAAATGGGAAATTTGTTATGAAACTTTAGTAACTAAAAATTTGTTGCTAGTTCTGGAAAAGACCATAGTTAAACCAATAGGCGGAAGGGAGCACAGAGAGTCCCAATCAAAATGGGATATATGTCAGTTGCAAGACAAGGAGGGAACACTCAGTGTAATGGGGAAAGTGATTATATTCACAAACAGGGGACCTGGGGGTAGGGGTGGAGAGATACTAGATTTCTGTTTCACTCTACAGAAAAAGAAGTCCCCAATAGATTCAAGATGTAAATGTGCAAAGTAAAATTACAAAGCCCTTAAAAAAAGGGCCATATATTTAGAACCTTAGGATTTGTAAGAATTTCTTCGTGCAAGACAAATTGATAGATTTTATAATTAGAAAATTAATAAATTAAACAACTTTTACACACCAAAGATACCATAAAGACAAGTTAAATGAAAAAACTAACACCAAATTAGAAATTATTGCTAACCAAAGACCTGGCAAAGTATTTGAATCTAGAATCTACAAGAAATGTTAACAATTACTAAATAAGACTAACAATCTAATGGGTAAAATTATCAAAGAATGTGAACAGATAAAGGCGAACAAACACGTAGAAATATACTCATTTGCAAATAAAGAGTTGCAAATTAAAAAATTTGTAGAAATAAAAGTAATGAGATATTCTCATAATTGTCATATTTTCATTGTATTGTATGGTCACACATTTTAAAACATGGCAATTCTAAGTCCTTTTTGAGGGTGTAGTACTCCTCATATATTTCTGGTGGTAATGAAAATGGGTACTACTTTGCATAGCAAAAATGGGGATGTTTATCAAAGATACACACACACACACACACACACCCCCACTCACACACAAACATTCTATAACCCATGATTTCCACTTCTAGATAGATTCTTCTCTATAGACTAGAGGAATTATAACACATATTTGTAAGAGAATGTATACAAGGAAGTTTACTGAAGCTCTCTGTATGACAGTAAATTATTGAAATTAACCTTATTGCCCATAAACAGCAGATTGATTGCAAATTTAAAGTAGATTCATGCCATGGAAAGCTATTTAGTAGTTAAAATTAATTATAATGAATATATGTAGATAAATCTTTCTATTTTTAAAATGTTTATTGAAGTATAGTTGATTTATAATGATTCAAATGTATAGCAAGGTGAGTCAGTTAAAGGGAGAGGGGCTTTCCCTGGTGGCTCTCTGGTAAAGAATCTACTTGCCAGTGCAGAAGACATGGGTTCAATCTCTGGGTGGGGAAGATCCCCTGCAGAAGGAAATGGCAACCCATTCCAGTATTCTTGCCTGGGAAATCCCACGGACAAAGAAGCCTGAAGGGCTACAGTCTATGGAGTTGCAGAGTTGAGCATGACTTAGTGACTAAAAAACAGAGAGGAAAAGAAAGCAGGCCGCCTTGCTGCTTTTATGTTTTGTTATGATAAGCATAATTTGCCTAGTCATGGTAAACACTGCAAACATCCAAATCAATACTATAAATTGATAGGTGTAGTGAATGTGTAAAAACATGGCTAGAAGAGGAATCTAAACACCTGAAGTACAGTTGTTAACTCTTGAAAGGGAAGTAGGGAATTAAATCATTAAAGGTGCAAATATTGTTAAAACTACATAATTAGTTTTAAAATGAAAAGACCTGAAACAAATATGTCAAAACATGGGCACTTTTTAAATCTGACAAAAATCTTTAATTTTTAAGTGTGTTTAAAACATTTCACAAGTAAAATAGATTTAAATAGAAAGATGTTTTATCTTTAAAAACTGCAAATGCTCAGCAAATGATAAATGATAATATAATTTTTCTCAAGGCAACGCTTCTCATAAAGGTACTCAAAATACAATTTAAAAGTTTTTTTTTTTAATTAGCATTTCTTTTTTTTTTTTTTTAATAAATTTATTTATTTTAGTTGGGGGCTAATTACTTTACAATATTGTAATAGTTTTTGCCATACATTGACATGAATCAGCCATGGGTTTACATGTGTTCCCCTTCCTGGACCCCCCACCCACCTCCCTCCCCATCCCATCCCTCTGGGTCATCCCATTGCCCCGGCCCTGAGCCCTTGTCTCATGCATCGAACATGGAATGGTGTTCTGTTTCACATACGATAATATACACGTTTCAATGCTATTCTCCCAGAACGTCCCACCCTCACCTTCTCCCTCAGAGTCCATAAAATTGTTCCATGCATCTGTGTCTCTTATTCTGTCTCGCATAAAGGGTTATCGTTACCATCTTTCAAATTCCATATATATGCATTAGTATACTGTATTGTTGTTTTTCTTTCTGGCTTACTTCACTCTGTATAATGGGCTCCAGTTTCATCCATCTCAGTAGAACTGATTCAAATGTATTTTTTTTAATGGCTGAGTAATATTCCATTGTGTATATGTACCACAGCTTCCTTATCCATTCGTCTGCTGATGGACATCTAGGTTGCTTCCATGTCCTGGCTATTGTAAACAGTGCTGCGATGAACATTGGGGTACACGTGTCTCTTTCAATTCTGGTTTCCTCGGTGTATATGCCCAGCAGTGGGATTGCTGGGTCATATGGCAGTTCTATTCCCAGTTTTTTAAGGAATCTCCACACTGTTCTCCATAGTGGCTGTACTAGTTTGCATTCCCACCAACAGTGTAAGAGGGTTCCCTTTTCTCCACACCCTCTCCAGCATTTATTGCTTGTAGACTTTTGGATAGCAGCCATTCTGACTGGTGTGAAATGATACCTCATTGAGGTTTTGATTTGCATTTCTCTAATAATGAGTGATGTTGAGCATCTTTTCATGTGTTTGTTAGCCATCTGTATGTCTTCTTTGGAGAAATGTCTGTTTAGTTCTTTGGCCCATTTTTTGATTGGGTCGTTTATTTTTCTGGAATTCAGCTGCAGAAGTTGCTTGTATATTTTTGAGATTAATTGTTTGTCTGTTGCTTCATTTGCTATTATTTTCTCCCATTCTGAAGGCTGTCTTTTCACCTTGCTTATAGTTTCCTTTGTTGTGCAAAAGCTTTTAATTTTAATTAGGTCCCATTTGTTTATTTTTGCTTTTATTTCCAATATTCTGGGAGGTGGGTCATGGAGGATCCTGCTGTGATTTATGTCGGAGAGTGTTTTGCCTATGTTTTCCTCTAGGAGTTTTATAGTTTCTGGTCTTACGTTTAGATCTTTAATCCATTTTGAGTTTATTTTTGTGTACGGTGTTAGGAAGTGTTCTAGTTTCATTCTTTTACAAGTGGTTGACCAGTTTTCCCAGCACCACTTGTTAAAGAGATTGTCTTTTCTCCATTGTATATTCTTGCCTCCTTTGTCAAAGATAAGGTGTCCATATGTGTGTGGGTTTATCTCTGGGCTTTCTATTTTGTTCCATTGATCTATATTTCTATCTTTGTGCCAGTACCATACTGTCTTGATGACTGTGGCTTTGTAGTAGAGCCTGAAGTCAGGCAGGTTGATTCCTCCAGTTCCATTCTTCTTCCTCAAGATTGCTTTGGCTATTCGAGGTTTCTTATATTTCCATACAAATTGTGAGATGATTTGTTCTAGTTCTGTGAAAAATACCATTGGTAGCTTGATAGGGATTGCATTGAATCTATAGATTGCTTTGGGTAGTATACTCATTTTCACTATATTAATTCTTCCAATCCATGAACACGGTATATTTCTCCATCTGTTTGTGTCCTCTTTGATTTCTTTCATCAGTGTTTTATAGTTTTCTATATATAAGTCTTTTGTTTCTTCAGGTAGATATATTCCTAAGTATTTTATTCTTTTTGTTGCAATGGTGAATGGTATTGTTTCCTTAATTTCTCTTTCTGTTTTCTCATTATTGGAGTATAGGAATGCAAGGGATTTCTGTGCGTTAATTTTATATCCTGCAACTTTACTATATTCATTGATCAACTCTAGTAATTTTCTTGTAGAGTCTTTAGGGTTTTCTATGTAGAGGATCATGTCATCTGCAAACAGTGAGAGTTTTACTTCTTCTTTTCCTATCTGTATTCCTTTTATTTCTTTTTCAGCTCTGATTGCTGTGGCCAAAACTTCCAAAACTATGTTGAATAGTAGTGGTGAGAGTGGGCATCCTTGCCTTGTTCCTGACTTTAGGGGAAATGCTTTCAATTTTTCACCATTGAGGATAATGTTTGCTGTGGGTTTGTCATATATAGCTTTTATTATGTTGAGATATGTTCCTTCTATTCCTGCTTTCTGGAGGGTTTTTATCATAAATGGATGCTGAATTTTGTCAAAGGCTTTTTCTGCATCTATTGAGATAACCATATGGTTTTTTTTCTTTCAATTTGTTAATGTGGTGTATTACATTGATTGATTTGCGGATGTTAAAAAAACCTTGCATTCCTGGGATAAATCCCACTTGGTCATGATGTATGATCTTTTTAATATGATGTTGGATTCTGTTTGCTAGAATTTTATTAAGGATTTTTGCATCTATGTTCATCAGTGATATTGGCCTGTAGTTTTCCTTTTTTGTGACATCTTTGTCTGGTTTTGGAATTAGGGTGATGGTGGCCTCATAGAATGAGTTTGGAAGTTTACCATCTTCTGAAATTTTCTGGAAGAGTTTGAGTAGGATAGGTGTTAGCTCTTCTCTAAATTCTAATTAGCATTTCTTTTAACAAATTTTGATAGTTACACTTGACTTATGTTTACTCTCTTCTTTTTATCAAAAATCTGCTTTTGGAAAGGAGCTGATCACATAATTCACTGATTAAAAAAATGTAATTTAAAAAGATTAAATAGAATCTGTTATCTCTCCCAGGATTATTTGCATCTCACAACAGAAATCACAAATTTTTATTTCTATCAAAGGAATGGCAAGCATAAGTAGAGACCAGTAAGATTTTTCTGTAGTATCATTAGTGTTGTTAAACCACTTCACATTTGAAATGTTCCCCTGTAGCTACAAATTAGCTACAATTAATTTCAGTATTTTACTGTCATACAGAAAGGTACAAAGCTTTCTCCCTACAATGCAGGGAGAAAAAGGCAGTACCTGAAATACCTTAGCAATGCAACCAAAATTCATGAATCATGGTTTTCTTAGTTAAGAGTTCCATTAGGCACATGTTCAAAAATATATATATATTGATATTTGATGGTTGAAGTTCACAGACAAATCAGTTTACATCCAAACAAAGTAACTCACTACTGAACATATGGGCACATGTTTGGGTGGGCTTAGAAGAGATCTAGGGGCTTCCCTGGTAGCTCGGAGGGTAAAGCGTCTGCCTACAATGCAGGAGACCAGGGTTCGATCCCTGGGTTGGGAAGATCCCCTGGAGAAGGAAATGGCACATCACTCCAGTATTCTTGCCTGGAAAATCCCGTGGACTGAGGATCCTGGTAGGCTACAGTCCACGGGGTCGCATAGGGTCGGACACGACTGAGCGACTTCATCATCATCATCAGAAGAGATCTGCTCAGAATAGAATCTATAGGATTAAACCCATTTGATTAACAATAGAAATAACTGTTCTTTCTATGGTGAGTCATCAAATTAGTTTCTTTCAAGCATGTTCTTAAGCTGTTTAGGGCCACAATGTCAACTTTAAAACCATATGCAAGAGAGTGTTAATCGCTCAGTCATGTCTGACTCTGCGACCCTACGGAGTGTAGAACGCCAGGCTCCTCTGTCCATGGGATTTCTCAGGCAAGAATACTGGAGCGGTGGCCAGGAATGCACTCAGAAGTAAATTTAAATCTTGAATTGTATGTTTTTATGAGAATATATATATATATGTATATGCATTGCTCTTCATCCTGTTCCTGACGCCAATTGTCTCACTGTATCTCACTGCATGCACTGTTCATTGAACCCATGGTAGACAAGGCACAAGCTTATAGACTGGAAGAAGACTCAAGGAGCCATAGGAACTGCAGACACATTTATCCTCTCCGGGCAACCGCCATAGCATAACCTAACACAACATAACCTCTCTCCTGGCTGACACAGCAGTCATAGCATTAGACACACTATATCATCTCCACTCACGTCTGACCCAATGGGCACAGCCGTGATGTAGCAGTGAAGCCAATGCATTTTTTTTTAGGTGGAGCTCACATACCCCTACAGAACAAAGTAGCCCGTGACCAAGCAAGTACCTTGTGATGCGCATGCACAGTGCTATAAATGATCTCACCTGTAACATAGTCATTATTTACAGAACATGGGGACAGAGAGCCTGAAAAGGCCATCTTGGCTAATTTGCTGTTTCCCCACAGTGTATGTATGTATATATATGTATTTTTTTCATTAAGTTCAAGACTTAATTTACTTATTTTGAGTGCATTCTTAATTTTTATTCCTGCCTTTATGATTAAGTTTATGATTTTCCTTTTGTCCTAAGTTTAAATTTGCATCTTTTTAAATGTAAGAAAAAAAATTAAAGAAAGGTATTCATACTTGATAATACTTTCACTAAATTGCTTTTTTTCTCTCAATTTTTTGGTTTCTCTCCACTCCTGCCCTTTCATATTTTGTTTAACCATTTGATGTGACACTAACCTGAAAAATGTTGATATTCACCTCATGAGAATAAGTATATAATCACACCTAGAAATATTCTATATTCAGCCTTTGAGGTTATAAACCTAAAGTAATTTTTCTTATTGTATAATTTTATACACACAATGCTGCTGCTGCTGCTGCTAAGTTGCGTCAGTAGTGTCCGACTCTGCGCAACTCCATATATGGCAGCCCAACAGGCTTCCCTGTCCCTGGGATTCTCCAGGCAAGAATACTGGAGTGGGTTGCCATTTCCTTCTCCATATACACACAGTATATTCCCAAATATTACTGAGGATATGAATTTAATATTTTTAATTTTTTCTGGTATCTGTTAAGGTAAATCTAGTTTACAGAGGCACATTTGCCCAAATTCCTTGGAATAACCTGTTGCTTTCTAACTACAGAATGCTGTCCTTATTCGAGTGATTTTTACTGTGGCTGGCTCCTAGTTTAGAAAGTTCTAAGTTGTCTAACATTGATGATTCAGATTTCTTCTGTCAGAAAGTCTGTGGTCTCTGATCAAAACGCTTGCAGTCCAAAAGAGAAAGAGATTTTCTCCAGCTTTCTCTCTGCTTCTTTGTCTCTCACTGGTCCTCTTTCTCTCTCTCTGCCTCCCTCTCTGTAGTGTAGTGTTAATTCTGGTTCTAGTTAGCCAGGAGAAGTAGAAGGCAGATCACTTGAAAGGCACTCTCTCAGTGGAAATGTTCACGGCTTAGTCAAGCGCTTTCTTTTTAGTTACTCTGTGTGAAGGTACTTTCCTGCCTATACTTTGCTGAAGCAGCTGGTAGAGCTGGTAGAGCCTTCATCTGAAGCCTTCTTCAGAGCAGAGCTAAAAGTATTTTTCATCAGTAAGAGAGACAGTCCTGTGGGCACTAGGTCAATTAGAGGGCCATCATATGGACAGGGAATTTTGCCATTGTGGAAAACTTTACATCTTTCCTAGGCTTTACCTCTAGCAGAAATCTGAAATCAATGAGGGCATTGCATTCCTGCCCTAAATCAGTCTCCATATTAGCAGCTTCTTGTAGAAATGGTTCCGCTTTTACTTAACGAAGTATTGATATTCAGGCAGGATGACCTAGGGTATCTTTATCAGTTACTAAAATATTTAAATACTTTCACATTGATTGCTCCACCGCTTACCTTCACACAAACCGTCAAATAAAAGGGTGAGGCACAGTAACAGTCTTCTAGAGGTAAATGTTTTGATTGGCATCTGAGTTTTCAAATTCTTAAACATTTTATTAATGCCTTGGTTGACCCCACAGGAAGCTCTGGAAATCAAACAATCCATCATGTTTCTCACTGGAACATGATGGCCAGGCATATATATAACTCTCGCTGTCAGTCACTAGGGTGTGCTGACTCAGGAAGGGCATGATCTTGAAGTCTGCTTTCTGCCGCTGAAGCAGTTTCCAAGCTAGCTTGTAGCTGAAGGGTTTCTGCTAGTGAGACTCCCATTCACAGTGGCAAGAAGTCCTTCTCTGAAGGTAGATATGGATAGCACATTCCATGTCCATCACAAATCAATACTATTGTTTATTACACGACTGAGTAAAGATTAATGGGCTTTAGAATGGTCCTGTTTTTAAAAGATAATCTCAAATCAAATTTGTAGTATATGCATGATGTATTTAACTTGGGCTTCCAAAGAAATTAGGCCTAAAGGTACGTGGGGTTAATATCTTCCTCTCATCTAATGATTGTAGTTGTTTTTCCATTTCTCAAATGACTTCCTTTTATGCCTACTTCTTTTTCATTTTCTCTACTCTCCTTGTAAAAGACCCCTCCCCTAAATAAATAGCAAATAATAAAATCTAGAAAGAGTGATAATATTAGGGTAAGATTAATGTAGAATATAATAAAAGTGTGACCTTTTGGAGTCACAGATTTTGGAAACCATTTGGAGATTCCTTGATTACTATCCGACTCTTTGCTACCCATGAACCATAGCCTGTCAGGCTTCTCTGTCCGCAGGATTCTCCAGGCAGGAATACTGGAGTGGCTTGCCATGCCTTCCTCCAGGGGATCTTCCCAACCCAGGGATCAAACCCGCATCCCCTGCATTGGCAGGCCGGTTCTATACCACTAGCACTACCTGGGAAGTTCAGTTTCATAGTTGGAGTTAAGCATTGTTGCTCGGGTTTCTCTGCTTGCTTGCTCTGCTCGGTACCATTTTTCTCAGGTGTCCCTGTAGACTAGAAGCAAATACCTAGGAAGATCTTAGGCATTACCATCTCTATGAGCCTCTCATCAATTAGAAAACAGACCCTGAAGTAAAGGTTACTTTCTATACTTTATTGGGCTTTGCAGCCCCAGGACAGCAAGAGGGAAGAGAAAAGGGCCATGAGCACAGAGATGAGAGAATGAATAAAAGACAACAACTGAGGCTACTTAACAAGAAAAGACAACTGATTTCCGTCACTTCGAATATTGCCTGAGAAGCTGTCTGAGGAGAGGAAGGACAAGAAATTTATCTTCTTCCTTCTGGTCCCCTGTTGCTTGCTGTTCACCATTTGTCCCAGGTCCCTAGTCTCTCCATATTTGCCAGATACTGCTTTATGTAGCCCCAGCTGAATGTCACTGAAAAAGGCAGGCTCCTTTCACCACAGCAGGATGGTTCATTCAAATCTGGAAATTGTAAGTAGAGCCGGACTCCCCACGGCACCAGTGACATTATAATGGAGGCTGTGTGCAAGGCTCGCCTTCATCTCCAGAGAGGCTGAGGCAGCCGTAGTTGTCAGGAGGCAGGGCTACAAGCATGACTTGGGGCTGCATGCACGGGCAAGCCATTCCGGCCTAGGTTAACCCTGGTTGAGGGCTTGCTGCTGGTGATCCAGAAGAGCAGCTCACTCAGTTCAACAAACCTGGGAATTCGCACAAATAGGGTTCACTGTAAACTACTTGATAAAATTCCAAACGGTATCATACTCAACATAAATGAAAACAATGGTCTTATGAGTCCTGGGTTATTAACTCCTTATAAAAATGCAGAGGAGGAAATCAGCTTAGAAATCACGGAGGCAAGTTTCATCATATTAGTGTGAAAAGAACTATAAAGTGACTTACGCAAAGTTACAGAGAACTCTTGAGATCACAGAGCAGAACTCAGGACTATGGATTCATAAATAAACGATTTTATTCACTGTACTGTACTGCCTCTCATTTCATATACTCAAATATTTAGAAAGATATACTTAGCACAGAATTTTTGTCAAAATGATATACATCTGACCAACTTTATGAAAAATATATATTCAAGGAAATAGCCATAGGAAAAGGTAAATTATTAACATTGTGGAAACATTTTCTGATAGCACAAAATGAAATACTTCAAGTTACTTTAGAATAATACATTAAATTTCTGACAATGACCTTACAAATTATCCAGTTCATGGAATTGTTAATTTGGTGTTGATGTGCTTTTCCCTTTCCCAGTTTGGAACCAGTCTGTTGTTCCATGTCCAGTTCTATTGCTTCTTGACCGGCATACAGATTTCTCAGGAGGCAGGTCGGGTGGACTGGTATTCATTCCCTTTAAGAATTTTCCAAGGTTTGTTGTGATCCACACAGTCAAAGGCTTTGGCATAGTCAATAAAGCATAAATAGATGTTTTTCTAGAACTCTCTTGCTTTTTTGATGATCCAACCTATGTTGGCAATTTGATCTCTGGTTCCTCTGCCTTTTCTAAATCCAGCTTGAATATCTGGAATTTCACAGTTCATGTACTCTTGCAGCCTGTCTTGGAGAATTTTGAGCATTACTTTGCTAGCGTGTGAGATGAGTGCAATTGTGCGGTAGTTTGAACATTCTTTGACATTGTGTTTCTTTGGGATTGGAATGAAAACTGACCTTTTCCAGTCCTGTGGCCACTGCTGAGTTTATCAGATTTGCTGGCATATTGAGTGCAGCACGTTCACAGCATCATCTTTCAGGATTTGAAATAGCTCAACTAGAATTCCATCACCTCCGCTAGCTTTGTTTGCAGTGATGCTTCTATGGCCCAGTTGACTTCACATTCCAGAATGTCT
Source organism: Giraffa tippelskirchi (assembly GCF_054371585.1). Lineage (NCBI taxonomy): Eukaryota > Metazoa > Chordata > Mammalia > Artiodactyla > Giraffidae > Giraffa > Giraffa tippelskirchi. The sequence continues at coordinate 108,934,038 of NC_137280.1, read as the reverse complement.
GGCTCTAGGTGAATGACCACACCATCGTGATTATCTGGGTCGTGAAGATCTTTTTTGTATAGTTCTTCTGTGTATTCTTGCCACCTCTTCTTAATATCTTCTGCTTCTGTTAGGCCCATACAATTTCTGTCCTTTATTGTGCCCATCTTTGCATGAAAAGTTCCCTTGGTATCTCTAATTTTCTTAAAGAGATCTCCAGTCTTTCCCATTCTATCATTTTCCTCTATTTCCTTGCATTGATCATTGAGGAGGAATTTATCTCTCCTTACTATTCTTTGGAACTCTGCATTCAAATGGATATATCTTTCCTTTTCTCCTTTGCCTTTAGCTTTTCTTCTTTTCTAAGCTATTTGTAACGACTCCTCAAACAACCATTTTGCCTTTTTTCATTTCTTTTTCTTGAGGATGGTCTTGATGACTGCCTCCTGTACAGTGTCACAAACCTTTGTCCATAGTTCTTCAGGCACTCTGTCTATCAAATCTAAACCCTTGAATCTGTTTGTCACTTCCACTGTATAATTGTAAGATTTGATTTAGATCATATCTGGATGGTCTAGTGGTTTTCACTACTTTCTTCAATTTAAGTCTGAATTTTGCAATAAGGAGCTTTTGATGAAAGTGAAAGAGGAGAGTGAAAAAGTTGGCTTAAAACTCAACATTTAGAAAACTAAGATCATGGCATCTGGTCCTGTCACTTCATGGCAAATAGATGAGGAGACGGTGAGAGACTTTGTTTTTTTGGGCTCCAAAATCATTGCAGATGGTGACTGCAGCCATGACATTAAAAGATGCTTGCTTTTTGAGAGAAAAGCTGTGACCAACCTAGACAGCATATTAAAAAGCAGAGACATTACTTTGCCAAGAAAGTTCTGTCTAGTCAAAGCTATGTTTTTTCCAGTAGTCATGTATGGATGTAAGAGTTGGAATAAAGAAAGCTGAGGGCCAAAGAATTGATGCTTTTGAACTGTGGTGTTTAGAAGACTCTTGAGAGTCCCTTGGACTGCAAGGAGATCAAACCAGTCCATCCTAAAAGAAATCAGTCCTGAGTATTCATTGGAAAGACTGATTCTGAAGCTGAAACTCCAATACTTTGGCTACCTGATGTAAAGAACTGACTCACTGGAAAAGATCCTGATACTGGAAAATATTGAAGGCAGGAGAAGAAAGGTATGACAGAGCATGAGATGGTAGGATGGCATCACCAACTGGATGGACATGAGTTTGAGCAAGCTCTGGGAATTGGTGATGGACAGGGAAACCTGCTGTGCTGAAGTCCATGGGGTCACAGAGTCAAACACGACTGAGTGACTGAACTGACTAACGGGGCTTTTCCCTAAGGAGACCCACTGAAAGTATGTGCAAAACACTGTACATGTGTGCATTTTCAAGAACCTCGAAGTCTGCCAAAGGTTAAAAGGGTAAATAAGAAGAAGAGGAGGAGGAGCAAGAGGAAAAAAAGAGAAAGCCTTTACTTTACTGCCTTCTTTTATCCAGGAAGTAATAGAAGCCCCGAGAAGTGACAACACTGTCGACATCATAAGATGAGTGAGGGGTAGAACTGGGAGTAAATTACTGGTTCTGTGACTCTAAGTCCAGGTTGATTCCCACTAATGGAGACCTTCCTTAGAGCATTTTGGACCATTAACTGCCCCCCTACCCCCCACCCTCAGCATATCTAAGAGTAAGAGACTTGGATTCCATTCCTGGGTCTGGAAGATCCCCTGGAGAAGGAAATGGCAACCCACTCCAGTATTCTTACCCAGAAAATCCCATGGACTTAGGAGCCTGGCAGTCTAGGGTTCATGGGGTTGCAAAGAGTTGTACGCAACTGAAGCAACTCACCACGCACACAAGAGTTAGAAGAACTAAGAAAAGAGATGGAATTTTTATTATTTTCTTAAAGACAGCTTACAGATCAAATGTCTGTAATTTTATAAGAGAAAAGTGAAAACCTAGGAGCCCTTCTCAAGATGGCAATCCATTAATGACAACTCTGAACCAGAGTCTATGATTCTAACTTCCTTCTGCTCATGTTACCATGTATTATTATTGTATCTGAAAGGAAGAATAAGCAGAAATTACTGGAAAGCATATATATGTCAGTTGTATATTCACAAATCAACATTTATGAACTCGTTTTATTCATAAATCTCACTTTGTAAGACAAGACAAAGTAAGAAGAGTAATTTTTATATATTTAAAACTGATTTTTTTATTTTTTTAATTAATTTATTTTTTAATTGAAGGATAATTGCTTTACAGAATTTTATTGTTTTCTGTCAAACCTCAACATGAATCAGCCATAGGTACACATAATGTCCTCTCCCTCTTGAACCTCCTTCCCATCTTCCTCCCCATTCCACCCCTCTAGGATGATACAGAGCTCCTGTTTGTGTTCCCTGAGACATATAGCAAATTCCCATTGGCTAACTATTTTGCATATGGTAATATAAGTTTCCATATTTTTATCTCCATGCATCTCATCCTCTCTTCCCCTCTCCCCTTGTCCATAGGTCTGTTTTCTATGTCTGTTTCTCCATTGCTACCCTGAAAACAAATTCTTTGGTACCATCTTTCTAGATTCCATACACATGTGTTATTATATGATATTTCTCCTTCTCTTTCTGACTTGCTTCACTCTGTATAACAGGCTCTAGGTTCATGCACCTCATTAGAACTGACTCAAATGTGTTCCTTTTCATGACTGAGTAATATTCCATTGTGTATACGTACTACAACTTCTTTATCCATTCATCTGTCAGTGGACATCTAGGTTGCTTCCAGGTACTAGCTATTGTAAATAGTGCTGCAGTAAACAATGGGATACATGTGTCTTTTTCAGTTTTGGTTTCCTCAGGGTGTATGCCTAGGAGTGGGATTGCTGGGTCATATGGTGGTTTTATTCCTAGTTTTTTCAAGGAATCTCCGTAGCGTCTTCCATAGTGGCTGTATCAATTTACATTCCCACCAACAGTGCAAGAGGGTTCTCTCTTCTCCACACCCTCTCCAGCATTTATTGTCTGTAGACGTTTTGATGCTGGCTATTCTGACCTGTGTGAGGTGATATTTCATTATAGTTTTGATTTGAATTTCTCTAATAATGAGTGATATTGAGTATCTTTTCATGTGTTTGTTAGCCATCTGTATGTCTTCTTTGGAGAAATGTCTGTTTAGATCTTTTTCCCACTTTTTGATTGGGTTGTTTGTTTTTCTGGTATTGAGTTGTATGAGCTGCTTGTATATTTTAGAAATCAATCCTTTGTCAGTTGTTTGATTTGCTATTATTTCCCCCCATTCTGAGGATTGTCTTTTCACCTTGCTTATAGTTTCCTTTGCTGTGCAAAAGCATTTAAGTTTCATTAGGTCCCACCTGCTTGCTTACTTTTGTTTTCATTTCCATTACTCTAGGAGGTAGGTCATAGAGGATCTTGCTTTGTTTTATGTCTTCAAATGTTCTGCCTATGTTTTCTTCTAAGAGTTTTATAGTTTCTGGTCTTACATTTAGGTCTTTAATCCATTTTGAGTTTATCTTTGTGTGTGGTGTTAGGAAGTGTTCTAATTTCATCCTTTTACGTGTAGCTGTCCAGTTTCCCCACCACTTATTGAAGATGCTGTCTTTGTCCCATTGTATATTCTTGCCTCCTTTGTCAAAAATAAGGTACCCATAGGTGCATGGGTTTATTTCTGGGCTTTCTATCTTGTTCCATTGGTCTGTATTTCTGTTTTTGTGCCAGTAGCATACTGTCCTGATGACTGTAGCTTTGCAGTATAATCTGAAGCCAGGAAGGTTGATTGCATCAGCTCCGTTCTTCTTTCTCAAGACTGCTTTGGATATTCAGTATCTTTTGCGTTTCCATATGAATTGTGAAATATCTTGTTCTAGTTCTGTGAAAAATGTCGTTGGTAATTTGATAGGGATTATACTGAATATGTAGCTCACATTTGGCAGTATAGTTATTTTCACAATATTGATTCTTGCTACCCAGGAAAATGGAATATTTCTCCATCTGTTTATGTCATCTTTGATTTCTTTCATTGGTATCTTATAATTTTCTGCATACATTTCTTTTGTCTCCTTAGGTAGGGTTATTCCTAGATATTTAATTCTTTTTGTGGCAATAGTGAATGGGATTGTTTCCTTAATTTCTCTTTCTGATTTTTCATTTTTAGTGTATAGAAATGCAAGTGATTTCTGTGCATTGATTTGGTATCCTGCAACTTTGCTAAATTCACTGATTAGCTCTAGTAATTTTCTGATAGTAACTTTAGGGTTTTCCATGTAAAGTATCATGTCATCTGAAAACAGTGAGAGCTTCAATTCTTATTTTCCCATCTGGATTCCCTTCATTTCTTTTTCTTCTCTGATGGTTGTAGCTAGGGCTTCCAAAATTATATTGAATAATAGTGGTGAGAGTGAACACCCAGGTCTTGTTCCTGATCTTAGGGGGAATGCTTTCAGTTTTTCACCATTGAGAATAATGTTTGCTGTGGGTTTATCATATATGGCCTTTACTATGTTGAGGTAGCTTCCTTCTATGCCCATTTTTTGAAAAGTTTTAATCATAAATGGGTGCTGAATTTTGTCAAAGGCTTTTTATGCATCAGTTGAGGTTATATATGGTTTTTATCTTTCAGTCTGTTAATATTGTGTATCATATTGATTGATTTGTGTATATTGAAGAAGCCTTGCATCCCTAGAATAAATCCAACTTGATCATGGTGTATGAGCTTTTTGATGTGTTGCTGAATTCTGTTTGCTAAAGTTTTGGTTGAGGATTTTTGCATCTATGTTCATCAGTGATATTGGCCTGTAGTTTTCTTTTTTGTGTGTTGTGTTTGTCTGGTGTTGGTGTCAGGGTGATGGTAGCCTTGTAGAATGGGTTTCGAAGTGTTCCTTCCTCTGCAATTTTTTGAAAGAGTTTTAGAAGGATAGGCATTAGCTCTTTTCTAAATGTTTGAAGAATTCTCCTGTGAAGCTATCTGCTCATGGCTTTTGTTTTCTGGGAGATTTTTGATCAAAGCTTCAATTTCAGTGCTTATAATTGGGTTGTTCATAATTTCTATTTCTTCCTGGTTCAGTCTTGGAAGATTGAACTTTTCTAAGAACCTGTCCCTTTCTTCCAGGTTATCCATTTTATTACCATATAGTTATTCATAATAGTCTCGTATAATCCTTTACATTTCTGCATTGTCTATTGTAACCTCTCCTTTTTCATTTCTAATTGTGTTGACTCAATCCTTCTTTCTTTTTTTCTTGATGAGTTGCCTAAAGGTTTGTCAATTTTGTTGATCTTCTCAAAGAACCAGCTTTTAGCTTCAGTAATTTTTAAATTATTTTTTATTTTAATAACTAATTATTAAGACTTATTTTATTAAATATTTCTTTCATTTCTCTTTTTATTTCCTCTCTGATCTTTATGATTTCTTTCTTCTACTAATTTTGGGATTTTTTTAGTTCTTCTTTTTCCAGGTGTTTTAGAGATAAAATTAGGTTGTCTATTTGATGTTTTCCTTGTTTCTTCAGGTAGAACTGTACTCCTATAAAATTCCCTCTTAGAACTGCTTTTGCTGCATCCCAAAGTTGCAGATGGTGATTGCAGCTATGAAATTAAAAGAGGCTTACTCCTTGGAAGGAAAGTTATGACCAACCTAGACAACATATTAAAAAGCAGAGACATTACTTTGTCAACAAAGGTCCGTCTAGTCAAGGCTATGGTTTTTCCAATGGTTATGTATGTATGTGAGAGTTGGACTATAAAGAAAGTTGAGCTCCGAAGAATTGATGCTTTTGAACTGTGGTGTTGGAGAAGACTCTTGAGAGTCCCTTGGACTGCAAGGAGATCCAACCAGTCCATCCTAAAGGAGATCAGTCCTGGGTGTTCATTGGAAGGACTGATGTTGAAGCTGAAACTCCAATACTTTGACCACCTGATGCGAAGAGCTGACTCATTTGAAAAGACCTTGATGCTGGGAAATATTGAGGGGAGGAGGAGAAGGGGATGACAGAGGATGGCATGGTTGGATGGCATCACCTACTCAATGGACATGAGTTTGTGTAGACTTCAGGAGTTGGTGATGGACAGGGAAGCCTGGCGTGCTGCAGCTCTTGGGGTCGCAAAGGGTCAGACACAACTGAGTAACTGAACTGAACTGAAAGTTTTGAGTTGTTGTGTTTTCATTATCATTTGTTTCTAGGAATTTTTTGATTTCCCTTTTGATTTCTTCAGTAACCTGTTCATTATTTAGAAATGTATTGTTTAATTTCCATGTGTTTGTGATTTTTAGTTTTTTTCTTGTAATTTATACCTAGTCTCATAGTGTTGTGGTCAGAAAAGATGCTTGATATGATTTCAGTTTTCTTAAATTTACTGAGGTTTCGTTTGTGACCCAAGATGTGGTCTATCCTAGAGAATTTTCCACGTGCACTTTGAAGAAGATGTATTCTTCTGCATTTGAATGAAATGTCCTGAAGGTATCAATGAGATCCATTTCATCTAATGTATCATTTAAGACTTGTGTTTCCTTATTAATTTTCTGTTTTAATAATCTGTCCATTGGTGTAAGTGGGGTATTAAAGTCTCCTACTATTATGTTGTTACTGTCAATTTCTCCTCTTATGTCTGTTAGCGTTTGTCTTATGTATTGAGGTGCTCCTATGTTGGGTGTATAGATATTTACGATTGTTATGTCTTTCTCTTGGATTGATCCCCTGATCATTATATAGTGTCCTTCCTTATCTCTTATAATATTCTTTATTTTAAGGTCTGTTTTGCCTGATATGATGATTGATACTCCAGCTTTCTTTTGATTTCTATTTGTATGGAATATATTTTTCCATCCTCTCACTTTCAGTCTATATGTGTCTTTAGGTAGACTACCAGGGAACTCCCATCTCTAGGGAGTATCAAATAGTGAGAACTCCCACAAAGGGAACCACTTGAATACAAGACCCAGAATCACCCAACTACTAGTAGAACCTTGTGTGGGACACCTTATCCAAACTACAGACAACGCAAAAATGCAAACCCAATCATCTGTAGACAGGATTATCACCTCACTCAGCCCAGTCCATCAGAGGAAAAAAAAACTCAGCATAAATCTCACCCTGTATGCAGCTTACACAAACTACTGGACCAACTTTAGGAGGGCAGCAGAAATCAAAAGGAAGAAATAATTCAACCTTGAAGCCTGGGAAAAGGAGACCTCAAACACAATAAGTTTAAAAACAAATAATGACAAGGCAGAGATATACTGTGCAAATGTAGGAACAAACTAGAAACACAGAAGTCCAAATAAATGAAGAGAAAATAGGCAAACTACCTGAAAAGAATTGAGAATAATAATAGTAAAGTTGATCAAAAACCTTGAAAATAGAATGGAGAAAATGCAAGAGTCAATTAACAAAGACCTGGAAGAATAATAGAACAAACATACAGACAAACAACACAACTACTGAAATTAAAAATATTCTTGATGGAATCAATAGCAGAATATCTGAAGCAGAAGAATGAATCAGTGAGTTGGAAGATAAAATGGTGGAAATAACTGCTGAAGATCAGAATAAAGTAAAAAGAATTTTAAAAACTGAGGATAATCTCAGAGACCTCTGGGACAATATTAAATGCACCAACATTCAAATTATAGGGGTCCCAGAAGAAGAAGAGAAACAGAAAGGGTATGAGAAAATTTTTGAAGAGATTGTAGTTGAAAATTTCCCCAACATGGAAAAGGAAATAGTCAATCAAGTCCAAGAGGTGCAAAGAGTCCCATACAGGACAAACCTAAGGAGAAATATTCCAAGACACATACTAACCAAACTCACAAAGATTAAACACAAAGAAAGAATACTGAAAGCAGCAAAGGAAAAGCAACAAGTAACATACAAGGGAAACCCCATACATTTAACAACTGATCTTTCAGCAGAACCTGTGCAGGGCAGAAGGGAATAGCAGGATATATTTAAAGTACTGAAAGGGAAAAATCTACAACCAAGATTACTGTACCCAGCAAGGATCTCATTCAGAATTGATGAAGAAATCAAAAGCTTTTCAGACAAGCAAAAGTTAAGAGAATTCAGTACCACAAAACCAGCTTTACAACAAATGTTAAAGGGACTTATATAGTCAGGAAGTAAAAGAAAAGAAAATGATCTACAAAAACAAACCGCCAAAATGAAAAAAAATGGCAAAAGTAACATGTATATCAATAATTACTTTAAATTTAAATGGATTAAATGCTCCAACCGAAAGACACAGACTGGATGAATGCTGTCTACAAGAAACTGATTTTTTAAACTGAAAAATAATAGTTAGCTATGATGACTCTATTTTTTCAAAGATGTAGTGAGAAACAGGCTATTAATCCTAAGTTCAGTCACATAGTTGTGTCTGACTCTTAATGACTGCATGGACTGCAGCACGCCAGGCTTCCCTGTCTGTCACCAATTCCTGGAGCTTGCTCAAACTCATGTCCATCAAATCTTATCCTCTGTCTTCCCCTTCTCCTCCTGCCTTCAATCTTTCCCAGCATCAGTGTCTTTTCCAAGGAGTCAGTTCTTCGCATCAGGTGGCCAAAGTATTGTTCCTAGACTACATATAAATGAGTTTATTTGTTAGAAATTATCTGATTATCTAGCAAAGCTTAATTAATTTTGCTTCTATATCTGTCACTTAAAAAAAACACAATTTTTGAAGTAGTTTATTTTTATCCTTTAATATAGATTTAATTTTTTACCCCTAGTAACAATTCTGGTTTCAAAATGTATTTCAGCATTCCCTCTTAAGGTACAAACCTAGTATTTTCAGAGTTGGAGTCTTATTAGGGACTGTATGTGGACCAATAAGCTTTTTGAATTTTTCTAAATTCTTGTGTTCTATTTTCTTTCAAGACAAATTCACTTCTAGTCATTACATGCCATGTTCCTTTTATTTCCTTTCTGTTTTTGCTGCAGTAATGTTGCCTAAATGCTGCCGTTTTTTCTTCATCTTCTTCTTACCTAACTTGGTAATGTGACCAAGTTTTATTTGTACTTTATTTGTACTAAAACTGCAGAGTAAGTTCTACTTGATTCATTCCTTATGTGAAATATGTCTTCCCTTTGAGATCCATGTTGATAACTGAATTTCTGTAGCACATGGACTGGGGGTGGAGAAGGCTGAAGAGCCCCAGATGGGTTCAGCAGGAATCTGCCGTCTCTGCATTTGATTGCATCCAAGCTTTGTTACATGTCCCAGACCTGTACTCATTTCACAGTGTCTGGGAGACATCTATGTCCAGTTTGGGAATGGTCCCTGATTTCAGATAATTTCCCTAACTCAACTCAAAGAAGTTGACCATTCACCCTGACCAATTCATTTGTTCTCTCAATGCAGTCATTTATATTTGCCAACAATAGAGGAGAGAAATGCATGCATTACATGTGTTTTGCCAATTGAATTAAAAGTCTGGGGGTGGGTTTGAGGAGATAGGAGGGAAGGATCTCTGTCAGCAATGCCTGTTTCCCATTTGCTCTCCCATTCTTGCTTATGTATTTCATCTTTCAACTTCTGTTTAATTAAATTGTGGTTAATTAGCTCTGAGTATTTTGTGAGCATGCTTAGATTTCCCCTAACAGTTTGTTATCTGTTAGGGAATCATCAAAATGGTAAAGTACAGTGGTTTTCTTTGTCCGTGACAGGGACTCAGGAGAGGGCAAGTGGAAATGTCCACCTCCTCCCTCTTGCAGAATCCCTAATCTCAAGCTGTGCTTTCTATTACTCTCCTGAGTGAAATGATTAGTGATATTGGGGGGGGGGGCGGGAGCACTGTTTTGTTATCTAATCCCTATCACTCTTCCAAACAGAAACTGAGCAGAATTCAGAGCTGCTTAGACTGCCCCAAATCAAGGCATAGCAACATTTTGAAACTTCTATTAAGTTCTTTTCTTGCCTTCTTATCATTGTGCTGGTATAATTTTACTATGTTTGGTTTTCTGTAACTATTTGTTTTTCCCCTCTTTTTTGGGTGAGATACTTTGTCATCTTGACATCAGTTTACTATCTTCAAGTTAAAGTCTGGAAAAGATAACTTTTTAAATGAATAAAATATGAAAATATTCATAGAGACACTGTTATATTCAGTGCTAATGGACAAAATTTACCAAAAGAGTAAAAGCAATATTAATACTCTCTCAATGTTTTCACTCCATGCATTTTTGTCCTTGTATCTCTGGTCTATTTTTCTCACCTGGAATTGAAATAATGAGAAAGAACAAGTTTCCTGCTCTCAAGAAATATCCCTCAATATGTCATATTGTTATGATCCTGTGAAGGGAAGAAAAAGCAGAGACCATGTAATTGAGAAAGTCCCATCATATAAGATTCTGTTTTCTCTTTCATTGTGTCCCCTGGGTAGTCACAGCATATACTGTGAAGGTTCTTAGAATGTTCTAGAATCCTAGTGTCTTGTTTTCCATCAATGAAAGGACTTGTTAATCGCTAAGAAGGGAATGGTTGGTGTGATCAGCATTCTGACAAAAGACTTGCTTTTGCTTCCACTCTTCACCCTAACACATACACATTTGGTCATCACGGACTACAGTTACCCTCCAGATATGTAACTGGAGAAATAGTGTTTAGAGTTTCCTTTTATGGTTTGGCTTCCCTCTCTGAGATCACTTATGTGCCCATGTTAAAATCTTCCTCTGGAAAAGATAATGGGCACAGTTAAGGAAGTTGATGGGTTTCACTGAAGGCAACACCTACTGTTACTAAAGAATAGAACTGGAAGGCAGATGGCTTTCTAGTTCAGGATATAAACCAAGTCTCCTAGGCTGGCAATGCTGTCAAGACTCACCAGTATTCTTCACAGCATAGAGTTCCATCAATTTAATAGGTGCCTCACACAAGAGCCAGTTAGGAATGTAGTCCCCATCAGTGAGTTCCCCTGATTTCATCAAAGTGCCAAGCAGATAGTTGGATTAAACTGCTGCAATAACATCACTTTGTCAGGACTGCAAGGTGCAACTTCACAGAGGAACTGGTACCTTTAAAATACTTAACAAGGCTGCACACACACACACCTGTAGGTGTGTTCATGTGAAATTCCCTCCATTCTACTAAATAAAGAAGCTGTGTAATAATTGTGAGGGTGACGTTCAATTCCTATTCTGAGAAAGTGGTCACTATTAAGATTTACCCCATTTTTGGTGAATGTAGTAAAAGATAATGAGATCTAGAAATTACTGGGACAAAATAAAATATATTAAATATTATATTTAAATATAAAGTATACTAAATATATTAAAAATAATTTATATAACAGAACTGGGCCAGAGTCACTGTTTAATAAATGGCAGTTATTGTTATAATAAGAATTCTAAAGGCTTTTCTTTTTTAGCTGTTGTCTTTATATAATGCTAATTTCCAAAAAAGCACTTAAAGGCAGTATTCAATAGAAAATATTTTTTAAAATCATATAGCCATTTAATAAAAGCTGAAAAAGAGAGGGAGAAAGTTATATTATAAGGTATTTGGGGGTAAATAGGCTACAGAATCATCCAGAAAATACTGAACTAAGGAACTCTATGGCTATTGAGCATAAAACTTACCTCTGAGTTTCCTGGAAGTCAAAGAAAGAAGAAAAACATAATGAGTTATAGCTTTGATGGATAAATAACAATGACTCATACCAATTTCTCAGAATAGACTAGTGTTCCCAAATTTATGCAATCCATCAGAAATTTTTCTTGTGGATATTTATTTAAGTAGTATAACACACTTCTGTTTTGGGGGGGTCTTTTGCATTGTTTATGTAAAATTTCCATTCTCTACCTATCCTTGTTGGGCAAATAATTACATAGTCATCCTCTTTAGCAATAGAAAAGGCTACTGAAACACAGGAACTCAAGCAGGTTTTTTTGATGCCTGAAACATATTATCTCCGATTGAATAAAACAGTATATGAAATTACAAGTACATAATTAGGAAGAAAAGAAAACATTTCTTTAGAGTTAAAAATAAATCACAAAGAAATTAAAACTTTTAAAGGTACAACAGACATTAACTGCTTGCTATATTTTTTTCCTGTATTTGTTGTCTGTGTACTCTAGAAACAAGCATCTAGAACATTTTTATTGAGGTATAATTTTACACATTATATGAGTTTCAGTTGTACATAATATTTTTATTATATCATTATCTGTAGAGAAAATAACATGATTGGACATTTTCATTATTAGTTGTGGTTTTAAGAAATTTTTTGAGCTTTACAACTTGTTTGTAACATTATTCATTTTTAGAATTATTGTCAACTTGGGGAAATCCCTATCAAGTTTCTTTCATATATGAGCTGTAATGTTTCAGTAAATTTATATTTCACATTTTCTTGGCAAGCTAATCTTAAATATTTCTTGAGCTGACAGCATACATTGATCGGTCTTCCAAGTGGCACTAGTGGTAAATAACCAGCCTGCCAGTGCAGGAGACATGAGACGCTGCTTCGATCCTTGAATCAGGAGAAGGGCATGGCAACCCACTCCAGTATTCTTGTCTGGAGAACCCCGTGGACAGAAAAGCCCACCGGCCTACAGTCCAGGGGGTCACAAAGAGTTAGACACGACTGAAGTAGCTCAGCACGAGCAAATCCAGTGGCCAGTATGTCATCAATGCTTTGGTAACGGTGTCAGGTGGATTTTATTATCTTTGTTAATGTCAGTTATTGATGTTAAATCATTGGGGGCATCAGGATGTTACATCATTTAAGAAGTCTAAATATTTTCTCAGTGTATTTGTATGATACATTCATCTTCATTAATTGGATTATTGAATGATCCAAGAATCCATTATTTATCTGAAAGGTTTATCTCTTCTACTTCAGGACTTATTGCTTTGGGTATAATCTGCATGCTATTTTGTCTAAAATTTCCAGACTTTAGCAAAAGAAGAGGTATTAGATATACAAAATAATATCTGAAATGTTGAGACACGTGAAGCATGCACCACATGCCGACTCAGTAACCATTTATAGTACTGCTATGAGTTTGTCTCCTGCAGAGGCAGAAATTCTCACAAATCTATTTCCCTCCATTCTTATGAAGCAGAAAAATATAAAGTATGGTGGTTGCTTACATTATTTATGCTGTTTGGTTGAATCTTTTCTTGGCAGGTAGAAACACTATGTTCATTTGGCGCACATGAGAACAAAATTCTCTGTTAACAATTTTACCTGTCTTATGTTTGGAAGAATTTCTGAAAAAATTAGCTATGGCTGTATATGTTTCAAACTGTGTTTCCTCTCCACGACTCTTGTTCTTTGAATGCCGGTCCTTTTATGACCTCAGGCCCTGCAGATTTGTATCTTGACACCAGAAGAGTTGGCAAAGTATATGCCATGATGGCTGGGAATAGCATGATTTCCCACTGAAGTCACTCCAGTTCAGTTCAGTTGCTCAGTCATGTCTGACTCTTTGCGACCCCCATGAACTGTAGCACACCAGGCCACCCTGTCCATCACCAACTCCCTGAGTCCACCCAAATCCATGTCCATTGAGTTGGTGATGCCATCCAACCATCTCATCCTCTGTCGTCCCCTTCTCTTCCCACCCTCAATCTTCCCCAGCATCAGGGTCTTTTCAAATGAGTCAGCTCTTCACATCAGGTGGCCAAAGTATTGGAGTTTCAGCTGCAACATCAGTCCTTCCAATGAACACTCCAGACTGATCTCCTTTAGGATGGACTGGTTGGGTCTCCTTGCAGTCCAAGGGGCTCTCAAGAGTCTTTTCCAATACCACAGTTCAAAAGCATCAATTCTTCAGCTCTCAGCTTTCGTTATAGTCCAGCTCTCACATCCATACATGACTACTGGAAAAACCATAGCCTTGACTAGACGGACCTTTGTTGACAAGTAATGTCTTTGCTTTTTAATATGCTGTCTAGGTTGGTCATAACTTTCCTTCCAAGGAGTAAGCATCTTTTAATTTCATGGCTGCAATCACCATCTGCAGTGATTTTGGAGGCCCCCAAAATAAAGTCTGACACTGTTTCCACAAAGTCACTACCACTACTTAATGCAAACCACTAAATCCCTTCATTTTGGTGACCAGTAATACTATTACAAATGTAGTTGATTTTTTGAAGCTAACAGAGTATTAATATGCTAGAACACTATGTAAATTTAAAGAAGTCATGAATAACATTTATTAGCTTGGTTAAAAAAAAAAAAAAAAAAAAACTTGTCAACCCACATTCCTCTTCATTATGAATATTTTAGGTGGCACACTAGTTCCACTAGGTAAGAGGTGAAGTATGTCAGAGGAGAAGATAGAATGGCCCCAGGCAGTAGTTTTAACAGGTTGTTGATAAAATATTTTACTTTTGCAAACTTTACCAAATTTTTCAACTTTATGAATCCAGTGTTAGTGCCCCTCCCAGGTCCTTGGAAGTTGCCGAGGAAGTGAGAGGCCCTGGAGTTTGAACTTCTTCATATTTACGATAAATCTGCCTCTGCAGACGTAATACACAGGGACTTCTCTTATCGAAGACCTCAGCAAAGACCTAAGGCCAAGACTTAAGTAAGAGTTCAATAGAAGAACTCAACAGAGGCTTGGAATACAGCTTTCTGGTCATTACTGAAGTGTAAAACTCAGAGTCTAGAGGAATAAGTGTTTAGCATATAAGTCTTCAGTATCAGTTGTCTAAGTAGAACATTTCTTCATGAGGCAATTTGAAATTGAGATAGCTAGGGAAGAAATTTTGTGTTGCTGATCTGAAAAGGCATTTGTATGGACTTGAAAGGTGAAACACCCAGACATTAATTTTGTTAATACTGAAGTCTGTAAGAGTGGTCTTGATATTTTTCAAGCTAGTCTTCGGAATATTGACTTCACTCATCAGTTCAGTCACTCAGTCATGTCCGACTCTTTGCGACCCCATGAATCGCAGCACACCAGGCCTCCCTGTCCATCACCAACTCCCAGAGTCTACCCAAACCCACGTCCATCGAGTCGGTGATGCCATCCAGCCATGTCATCCTCTGCCGTCCCCTTCTCCTCCTGCCCCCAATCCCATAGGGTCTTTTCCAATGAATCAACTCTTCGCATGAGGTGGCCAAAGTATTGGAGTTTCAGCTTCAATAGCAGTCCTTCCAATGAACACCCAGGACTGATCTCCTTTAGGATGGACTGGTTGGATCTCCTTGCAGTCCAAGGGACTCTCAAGAGTCTTCTCAAACACCACAGTTCAAAAGCATCAATTCTTCAGTGCTCAGCTTTCTTCACCATCCAACTCTCACATCCATACATGACCACTGGAAAAACAGTAGCCTTGACTAGATGGACCTTTGTTGGCAAAGTAATGTCTCTGCTTTTCAATATGCTATCTAGGTTGGTCATAACCTTCCTTCCAAGGAGTAAGCGTCTTTTAATTTCATGGCTGCAATCACCATCAGCAGTGATTTTGGAGACTTCACTAGGTAGGGGTTAACACATTAATTTATTTATACAAATGAATACAAATGATTTTCACATTTCTTAATCAAAGTCCCTAACCATGTCCATTGTAACAATTTTGTCTCATAGTCACTGAGGAAGAAACTAAAGAAAATACTTTGTTTGATGCATTTCTTTCTCTCACAATTCAGACTGCAAAATTAAAAAGTGGAGAGGAAAAAGGGCATGGCTTCAGTAATCTCTTATTTCCTGTGTGCAATAGAATCCCCCGTGGATAAGAGGACAAGTAAGGCCAAGAGGTTCTCAGGGGCTTGTAGACAGAGAAAGGGACCAGTGAGCTGCTTCTTGAGGAAGCCCGGGGGGAAGATATCCTTTTGTTTCTCTGGGGCAAGGTGAGGAGCTACTGCTCAAGGTTTTTATCGTCTCAGTCTAATTCAGTTTTATCCATGAATTCATATGAAGTCATCAGGTCTGCTATTCAGAGTTTGGACTATAAGTCTCAGGTTTTATTTACGTCTATCTTTTTGAATATCCTCTTGACTCATCTTTTGCTTATTCTCTGCATTCAGCCCTGTAATATTATCCTACATTAAATTATTTTTAACTTTTCTAGCATCCTTCATTATTAATATCTTAGAGAGTTAATAAATGTGTGTATTCATGTGATATGTTTTATAGGTAAACATATATCTATATCTAAGAAATACAAGAATTTTCACTTGTAATTTTCATGTACACCCTTGTCCTAGCTCTCAAGAAGGAGAGTCACTACAAATTATTGTAGGACATTAAAATGTTGTAGTTGAGAATTCCCTCCTAAACCATCTCCACTATACTTTTTTTTTTGGTCATTTTAAACCAGATCTAAAACACTAGTCCACTTGTATAATCAGAAATGTAACAAATATGTTTTCAGGATTAGTGTCATTTTCATTTCTTATTGTAAAGGCATATCTTTTTCTCTAAATCTAATTGAATTTTAAAGATAGTCTGCATAATGAATTTTCACATTTTGTGCCTATATTCAATTATTTAAATTTGGAAAAGTCATAACAAATTCCTTACCTACTCCCAAATTCCAGTTTCTACAAATATTGCTATAATTCTCTCAAACATCTAAATAACACATGATATGAAGAGTTTACAATATCAATTGAGTAATTACTCAATATTTAGCTAGCTAGTGAGTGGTATGTGTTCTAAGTACAATTATAACATATAGAATAAGACACAAATTATATTTTACTTCCATTTTAATAATCTTACTTCCATATATTGTCATATAAATAAAATTGAAAAAATGTGATTATATATGTAAGGAATGCAAATATTCTTTATCAAATTCAAATATGAAGAGAAAGTCATTATATGACTAGTTTATGAACTAAAATATAATTTTCCATAGCATTTTTGTGTTTTAAGTTATACAAATAGCAAATATTTTAACAATGAGAGTTTAGAATGCAGGAGGTAGGTCTTTACACATTTATAACAAAAGGAGAAGGATAATATCATTTCCAGAATTTTTTCAACATAATGTCACTCCAAGTATTTCTGAATGTATTATGAATGACTGAGTACAGCCTGTTAAGTAACTTTAGTCAAGAAATAAAATTGTCTTTTATATTCTTTATTTTTAATAGGCTAACAAAGGTGAAGCCACTGACAATAACTTTTCCTTTCCACTAAAAAGTAATCAGAGGGTCTTTTCAATACATTATTTCTACTGTCTAGAAACAATCCTGAAAACTCTAGCAATTATATTTTTAGAACATCTTTAAAATAAGTTTTTAAAAAACGCATTTGAAGTGATTATTAAAAAGGCAATATGCGGGAAAGTAATCATACTATAAACTCATATGTACATATTATGTATATGTGTGTGTATATATCTATTTCTACACACACAAAAAAGCTTAAAAATCGGGTCATATTATTTATTTTTATAATTCCAAGTTTTATTAAGATATGAGTGTATTCTTTGCTAAAGGAGATTTAGAATGGAAATGATCTTATTAAACTATCTTATAAAAATTTTGAACATATTGAGTTAGCCAAAATGTTCATTCAAGATTTTACATAAGACCTTACAGAAAAACACAAATCAACATTTTGGCTAGCCCAATATCTTGCATAATATTATTTTCCCAAACATTAAAAGAGAATTGATGCTTATGTATGCTTTAAGACATCATTAGTTCCAATTCTGTTAATTTGAAATTTATTATCATTTCCACTAGTATTGACAACATTGAAGCATGACTCTTTATTGGAATTTGACTTACATAAGGAAAGTGCAAAAATAATATGCTGCAGTAGAATTAACTTTTTAAAAACTGAATGCGGTCACATAATGAGCACCCAGATCAAGTGACAAAATCTCATCAGTCACAGAGCAGTTAAGAACGATCCTGACTTTTACCACCATCGATTGGATTGGCCTGTCTTTCAACTTTACATAAATAGAAATGTACCATTTGCATGCTATTATTGTAAATGTATTACTATGCTAAGGATTATTTTTATGAGATTGATTCATACTTTTGAGAGTAGTGATGCTTTCTTCATTCTCACTGATGTATTTCATCATGTGAATATATCAACATTTATTTATCTGTTGTTTAGTCTCATACTGATGGGCATTTGAGCAGTTTCTAGTTTGCAGCCATTATGAAAAATTCTTCTATAAACATTTTGTCTGTCTTTTGGTAAATATATGTACACATTTTTGTTAGGATAGAAATTGATGGACCAAAAGATAAGTGTATGTATTCAGCTTTAGTAAATAATGCCAAATGATTTTCCGGAGTTTTCCAAGATGATGACATCAATTTGCATACTCACCAAGAGTGTATGTGACTTTTGGTTTCTCCACATATTCACTCACAGCTGGTACTGCCTTTCTTTTTCATTTTAGTCATTCTGGTGAGAGAAACTTGCCTTCTCTATCCATAAAATATTTTTTCTAGGCAGAGTAATACTGCAAGTAATGATTAATCATAGTATTGTTGATACAGTTTCTTCCACAGTTGTGACTGTTTCATCATTTGAAAATGATACAGTTTCAGTGCCAAGTATAGCAGTTAATAAATACTGGTTGTACATAATTATGCATAGCTTTTTCCTTCTCTTTTTTTCAGAACCCTTGGTGTGTAGATGCAACCCTAATTTCTTCTAACTCTGTACTGGAGTAAACTAAAGTTTCCTAAACAAATACATTTAATTCTTAATATATTAGCCTATTCAGAATCCTTCATCTTTCATACCATGATAATAACTATTTTAAAAATTGAATTTAGGAGCAAGTGAGGATCAAGTTGAGGTCCTTCTAGTAGATGCCATGTCATACTTCATAAATAAAGTGACTGTAACTTCTAGGTTGCTTGGGATGATCCTCCTGGTTTATAGCTGTTGCCCTGAAAAAGTACTACCTACGAAATACTCTAGTTTGAATATTTCCAGTTTTTGCTACTGTGCATTATCATAGAGCATTAAATTTGTGTTGTCACTTCTTTTAAAAGAACATTTGAATGGTGAATTCCTTACTCATAATCAAAGTCAGCTTGGTGCCAAGTATTAACTCCAATTTGAATTAAAATCTGGTCCTGCCTTTTGGTAACTTACAACTTAAAGTAAATTTCTGCTTCAGGTTTATCTGATTCAGCTCATATTTTATGGACTATTCCATAATGAATGTACATATTGGTATTTTCCTGTTTATATAATAATATTTGATTCAAAGTTTATTCCATAAAATAAATTTGGACTTTCATATTTGTCTTTTTTACTGCTTTGAGATCTTCAGCAAAACTTTCAGAAGTTCAAGATGGATTCATGATTGCTTTACCATTATTCCTATTTCCAAACATGAATTCATTTATTGTTCTTTCTCTCAGCATATCTTTAACAGTTTTTCTTTCATCATTTTATTTCCTTTCATCATTAAATGTTCTCTTAAAGCAACAAAGTATTACGTGTTTTTTTAAATGATACTTTAATCACCATTCACATGTTCTTTTAAAAGAAGTGACAGCACAGATTTAATGTTCTGTGATAATGCACACTAGCATAAACTGGAGACAAATAGAGTAAATGAGTGCATATAAATATCAAAATCATATCAAAATTCATTTGGCAACCTTGAAATCACTATAGGATCCTGTTTCTTGAAGTGAATATTTCTGTTTATGTGGGTTATGTTATGATATAGATGTTTGTGCTGAATATTTCTGGCTGTGTTATCAAAATAGGCATATGGAACTTATGGTGCCGACCAGGGATAAAATATATCTCAAAGGCTCAGAATTAACTTCCTCATAAGACACAAGAATTTGATATTTAATAGATCAGCTTCCTTTGGTTTACCATAATTAAAATGGTGATACAATACAGTCTTGTGAATGGTCTTACACGCATGGCCGGTAGATCTGTTATATTCTTTAGCATTCTTCCGGTCACGGTGTATCAGTAAGCATGTGCTGTGTGCTTAGTCGCTCAGTTGTGTACAACTCTTTGTGACCCCGTGGACTGTAGCCTGCCAAGCTCCTCTGTCCATGGGGATTCTCCATGCCAGAATACTGGAGTGGGTTGCCATGCCTTCCTCCAGGGGATCTTCCTGACCCAGGAATCGAACTGAGATCTCTTGCAGTTGCTGGAGGATTCTTTACCAGCTGAGCTACCAGAAAAGACCATCAATAAGCATTTTGTATCTCAATATCCTTAAGCAAGTAGATCTCAAGATCCTCCCTCTTAAGATACCTCCACCTAGTTGAACTTTTAGCAGCTATAAATGTGCACTCTCAGGTTCAGATTCCAATTCCATTTGGTTGTATTCATAGCTGTGTTCAACTTGTGCTCACTCACAACCATGATCTCATTCAATGACATGTCTAAGAGAGTTTGATTTAACCTGTGAACCAATAATCCAGGGGGTACTCAGACAATGTAGAACTAAAGACTTGAGCAGTGGACCATACAAGGAAAGTGATGGTAGATGATCATTACCACCATAACTGATGTCAACTTGGTTATGATACAATAAAAAGCTATAGAGACAGATGGTGCTTTAATAAGATTGCTTGAAACCATCTTTATTCAACATGGTATAAAGTGACTATACTGGTTTATTTTTCTTTGCATAGTCTATTTTCTTTATGCAGCATATCATGTTGGTGAATGGTGAGTACTTTGAAGCTAGCCAGAACTAATTTTGAATCTGTATGTCTTTGAATAGTTATACTATCACTCTACATCTCAGCATTTTCATACTTATATGAAATATTGGAATAAAAATGATAACTGTTGTTATGCAGGTTTATGAATGTGATGTGTGTAAAACACTTGTCACAGTGCCTGACCCTTACTAAGTGTTCCATAATAGTAGCTATAAATTATTATTTTTAGTCTTGTTTTCATACTAAAGACAACTCAAAATCAAAGTTGCCAAAAAAATCCCTTTAGGAAATCTAGAAAATTCTCTAGAAATACTACTTATAAAATTTTGATTCTTTTACTCAGGCTGTTAGGAGTGAAACAGAACTATTAATTGCAAATAATTAAATCCCAACTTGGGGATATACTGAGCAAGAGTGTAGGTGTGTATATATATGTATATATGTACACATATGACAACCACACATAAATATGTGTGTAAACATGCATATATATGTATATATATATGTATATTTCTTGATATGCTTAGCCTGGCAAGACTAGGTCAGATCTTGGTTTTCTCTGTTCATCTCTTTGGCAGCTCTTCCATATGCTCTGTCATTAATTTCTAGGTTCAAATTCTGAACTCATGACTTCCTAGTTTGTAATTTTGAACAAGAAACCTAATTTTCTCAAGTCATCTTCTTTATTTTGCAAAATAGTACCAGACTGCATGAAGTTGTGAGGGATAAATGAGATAATGTTTAATATGTGGCCAAGAGCAGGTAGAAGTTAGCTAACCACCTGCATTTCAACAGTCACTTCCTCTGGAATAGGTTTACCACTAACTACAGACCATTCTTGGAGCCTTTGTAACTGGTGAAGGTTCACACTTGAAGCAATTGTTTTTATTAATCATTCCATGAATCTGCGGAGTGCTAGAAATTTCAAGAGGCTCGCTCATTTTTCCAGTGCTGCCTGCAGCGACTCATTAGGAAGAATGTCCTCTGTATTTGGTGTGCTCTTGCTATTTCTTTCTGTTCTCCATGCTCTCTGATCTTTGCTGTATTTCTCTCTAAACTATGCTGCCAAAGTGGAAGATGATTTTTTTTTTCAGCACTTGCTTTACAAAGGAAAAGGGTTGCATCCAGACCAGGTGTGATCTGAAAATAATGCCTTGGCTGTACACAGAGATCCAGGATTATTTGTTACTTCCTATGGCTGCAATTCTGAATAATTCTCCTAGCCACAGCCACTTAGGAATTTTCTCTCTCTTTTAATCCCACCATTATAAGGACTTTAGAAATAGGCTACTTATCTATATTGAAATAACAAAGGAATTACAATGACAAAACATCATAGCTTTGTGACTATGAAGAGTATTCTTGATTTCCTGGTTTGTAGGCATATTTATTCTTTTCATTCATTCAACAAATATTTATTGAGCACCTTCAATATATGCCCATACATGTTAGGTATTAGGGATTTAGTAGAGAACATGGACTGAGTGTATTAAGGGGGATGTTTTAACTTTGAATAGGATAGCTGGGAAATAACCTGTGAGAGAAGTTAGGGAATAATCTAGTAAATTTTGGGGAAAAGAGCATTCCTGGTGTGGGGGAAGAACATGTGCAAGTCCTGGAGCAGAAGTCTAACTGTCTTCATGTGGCTTCATATGGGAGAAAGGAGGAAGGTGCAAGAGAAGAGGTTGGAAAAATATCCAGGGACAAGGACAGAATGAGTAGATTCTCATTTTATCAGTTTCAGCTTTTACTTTGGGTTATTTACAAACTCAGGTTATCTCTGCAACATAGAAGGAAAGGAGTACACATGTTGTGAGGTTGTGCAGCTCTGCAAATATTTAGCTACACAGCTGAGTGCAATTGTTAAGAAATTGGGAGTGGCCACTATCATTAGAGGGGGCTTCCCTGTTTGCTCAGACAGTAGAGAATCTGCCTGCAATGCAGGGGACCAGGGTTCGATTCCTGGATCAGGAAGATCCCTTGGAGAAGGGAATGGCTACTCACTCTGGTATTCTTGCCTGGAGAATGCCATGGACAGATGAGCCTGGCAGGCTACAGCCCATGGGGTTGCAAAAAGTCAGACATGACTGAGCTACCAATGCTAACACTATCAATAGAAGCAAAGGTGTCTATGCAAATGCAGGTATGTGGGTCAGATTCCAGCCTTTTGGGTACTTACCTCAAAGAATTGAAATCAGAATCTCAAAAAGTTATCTGCACTCTCATGTTTATTACAGCATTATTTACAATAACCAAGTATAGAAACAATCTAAATATTCTTCAACAGACAAATTGATAAAGAAGGTGTGGTATGTACATACAACAGAATATTATTTAACCTTAAAGGAGGAAATCCTGCCAGTACAATAAAAGGGATAAACCTAAAGGACATTATGTTAAGTGAAATAAGCCAATCACAGAAGGACAAATGCTACATAATTCTATTTATAGGAAGTATGTAAAATAGTCCAACTCAGAAACAGAAAGGAGGATGGTGGTTGCCAGAGGCTGAGGGTAGAGAAAAAGGTGAAGTTGATTTTCAACAGTATAATATATCAGTTATGTAAGATGAATAAGTTCTAAAAATCTGTTCAAATTGTGCCTACCATTATGGATAATGTATTGTGCACTCAAAAATTCATTGAATACATCTCATGTTGAGTGTTCTTACCACAAAAAAAGAAAAACAGCCCTTCAAGGTATATACTCCCAAGCCTTACACTATTTATCACAATGCTTAAGTACTTGATTATCCTTCAAGCCTCAAAAATCATTTGTATCTTCAAAAGCACTTTCATAAGATCTGAATATTGGATGAAGAGAATGGTACCTTTAACAAGGAACATATCTCTGAGATAAAGAATCTTTGGCAATGAGAAAACAAGTTCCATGATCACTTAAAATTTGGTAAATGCTTAACTGTTATACATCCATGTGTACAGTGGTCAGTTAGGACAAAGCTGAAAGTAAAAACCAAGACTTGATCACTTATTATGAAAGAACAAGAAAGAGACAAAAGTGGTGCCATTTCCCTAGTAGTTCATTTTTCTCCATGGAATACTACCAGGTGGATGCAGGGCTCAGCAAAAGGATTCTGTCTCTTTAAGGACTTGTGAGATGTTTGGGTGGCATCACAGACTCAATGGACATGAGTTTGAACAAACTCTGGGAGATAGTGAAGGACAGGGAAGCCTGGCGTGCTGCAGTCTGTGGGTCACAAAGAGTCAGAAACAACTTAGTGACTGAACAATGGACTAATGGGCTGAAGGGATGCAGTGAAGGGGAAGGGCTAGGAATGACTGAATCAAAGTGGCAAAAGTACCTAAGCCAAATTCAGGATAAAGGAGTTTGTGGTGGAAGCACCTGAGAAGTGCATCAGCCAGGACCCCTGAAAAGGAGGCTTCCAAATAGAATCTCACAGCCAGGAATGGAGATATGCATATGAGCATGGCTGGCCCAGAGGGGCTGGAGTCCTTCACTGCAACTGCCTCCAAAAACTTCAGTGCATTGCCTATGCACTGAGTTTAGTGTGTGAGAAGGACAGCTGCCCCAGTGAAGCCTGCCATGCAAAGCTTTGTCATTGCCAAATGGGAAGCCCTGAAAGACTACATAGAATTTTGGCCTGAAGCTGGGTTTCACTCACTAATGACCATTAAGAAAAACAGAAAAGAAAATCTATAGACAGGGAAATGGGTTTATAACATGAAAAACTTCATTCCTTTTCCTACAAATGATCCTGAATGAATTTTATTTGAGCCACTTTAGATGTTTTAATTAGCTGAAAGAAAATTAGGACAGTGAAAAATAGAAATAATATTGCATAAAAGACTGTCAATCTATATTCTGAGGTTTTTTTCCATATAACTGGAAAAAAGGAAGATGAATCATCTAAATCAATGTTGCCCTAAGGGAAGAACTCCAACAAGAATAATGTGTCTTTAGAGACATAATTTCCTTTAAATAAAACTATTAGGAGTGAATGCAATTTTGTCCATCATTATCATTATATAGATATAACCATTATATCTATAAAGTATGCTTACTTGGTAGACCTGGCAGATAAACACATGATGATTGCTTTAAAATAAAAGGAACACTTTCCTTGATTTTATCATCTTACTATTATTAGTAAGCATGAGATATTGACACAGATAAAATTTAAAAGAAAAATAAAAATAATATTGAAATTACTTGGTTAAAAGTGCTACTGCAGATATCCAACTGTCCCCCAAATAGGAATACATTAACATAATCAAATATACCCAAAAATATTTGTTTGAGATTTCAAATAGTGAAAAATGTGTTAATAAAGTTGTATTTTACACGTTTAAACATTCTAGCAAACTTGAGTGAAATATGATGTACCCCATCCCCCAAATTAGATTTGGTTCTAATTTTCTTTACTAACAACAACAACAAAAAAAAACTAGATTGTCTCAGAAGTAAAAATAGCACAGTAATTGGAAAAATTAAGCATTACAAGTAGCAATTACATATTCATCTCGAAACCTATATCTATATTTATAAAATTAGGAGCTAGGTAAAGTAATTTCAGATTTTTCACATTTTATATTGATCAGATGAAGCATTAAGGTTAACTCACAGCCATAACCTAGCTGGAAAAGCACAGGGCCTGCCGAAATAAGAAAGGAACTGTGATGCAAAGGACTTAGAGGAGCTAAAGTACCTACAGCACTGAGAAAGCAGGATCCTTCTAAGGGTGCTTGATCCAAAGTTTCCAAGCATAAAGGTTAATAAAAGAGAGTTTATCCATGTAGGAGCCACTCCTTGCAAATACAAACTAATCGAAGTTTACAATGACATGTTAGTATATTTATAAAGAGATTTACCATTTGAATGGAGATTTCCAAAGAATAGGAAGGAGAGATAAGAAAGCCTTCCTCAGCAATCAGTGCAAAGCAATAGAGGAAAACAATAGAATGGGAAAGACTAGAGATCTCTTCAAGAAAATTAGAGATGCCAAGGGAACTTTTCATGCAAAGATGAGCACCATGAAGGACAGAAATGGTATGGACCTAACAAGAGCAGAGGATATTAAGAAGAGGTGGCAAGAATACAAAGAAGAACTGTAAAAAAATATCTTCATGACCCAGATAACCACAATGGTGTGATCAGTCACCTAGAGCCAGACATCCAGGAATGAGCAGTCAAGTGGGCCTTAGGAAGAATCACTACAAACAAAACTAATGGAGGTGATGGAATTCCAGTTGAGCTATTTGAAATCCTAAAAGATGATGCTGTGAAAGTGCGGCACTCAATATGCCAGCAAATATGGAAAATTCAGCAGTGGCCACAGGACTGGAAAAGGTCAGCTTTCATTCCAATCACAAAGAAATGCAATGCCAAAGAATGTTCAAACTACCACACAATTGCACTCATCTAACACAATAGTAAAGTAATGCACAAAATTCTCCAAGCCAGGCTTCAACAATACTTGAACCATAAGCTTCTGGATGTTCAAGATGGTTTTAGAAAAGGCAGAGAAACCAGAGATCAAATTGCCAATATCCAATGGATCATCGAAAAAGCAAGAGGGTTCCAGAAAAATATCTACTTTTGCTTTATTGACTATGCCAAAGCCTTTTACAGTGTGGATCACAACAAACTGTGGAAAATTCTTAAAGAGATTGGAATACCAAACCACCCGACCTGCCTCCTGAGAAATCTGTATGTAGGTCAAGAAGCAACAGTTAGAACTGGACATGGAACACAGACTGGTTGCAACTCAGGAAAGGAGTACATCAAGGCTGCCTATTGTCACCGTGCTTATTTAACTTATATGCAGAGTATATCATGTGAAATGCCAGGCTGGATGAAGCACAAGCTGGAATCAAGATTGCCAGGAGAAATATCAGTAGCCTCAGATATGCAGATGACACCATCTCTATGGCAGAAAGTGAAGAACTAAAGAGCCCCTTGATGAAAGTGAAAGAGTTGAGTGGAAAAGTTGGCTTAAAACTCAACATTCAGAAAACTAAGATCATGGCACTAGTCCCATAACTTCATGGCAAATAGATGGGAATAAATGGAAACAATGAGAGATTTTATTTTGGGGGGCTCCAAAATCACTGCAAATGGTGACTGCAGCCATGAAATTAAAAGATACTTGCTTCTTGGAAGAAAAGCTATGACCAACCTAGACAGCTTATTAAAAAGCAGAAACATTATTTTACCAACAAAAGTCCATCTAGTCAAAGCTATGGTTTTTCCAGTAGTCATGTATGGATGTGAGATTTGGACTATAAAGAAAGCTGAACGCCGAAGAATTGATGCTTTTGAAATGTGGTGTTGGAGGAGACTCTTGAGAGTACCTTGGGCTGCAAGGAGATCCAACCAGTCCATCCTAAATGAAATCAGTCCTGAATATTCATTAGAAGGACTGATGTTGAAGCTGAAACTCCAATACTTTGGCCACCTGATGCGAAGAACTGACTCACTGGAAAAGACCCTGATTCTGGGAAAGATTGAAGGCAGGAGGAGAAGGGGACGACAGAAGATGAGATGGTTGGATGGCATCACTGACTTGATGGACATGAGTTTGATTAGGTTCCGGGAGTTGGTGATGGACAGGGAAGCCTGGCCTGCTGCAGTCCACGGGGATGCAAAGAGTCGGACACGACTGAACTGAACTGACTTACCATTATTAACTCAAAAATATTGTAGCATTCGAAAGTCAAGATAAAGTAGTGATCCCAGGACTGTATGCAGTCTCCTTAGTCCATGGAATTCTCCAGGCAAGGATACTGGAGTGGGTTGCCATTCTTTTCTCCAGGGGATTTTTTTGATGCAGGGATTGAATGTGGATCTCCTGTACTGCAGGTGGGTACTTTACCATCTCAGTCACCAGGGAATCCTAGTGATATTATAGGCAAAGGTAAATTTCTAAAACTACAAAAGGGAAAAAGAAAGGCTCAGGAAGTGGTAGTGGATCTGAATAGGCCCATGCCATTTTCAGTTCAGTTCACTCGCTCAGTCGTGTCCGACTCTTTGCGACCCCATGGACAGCATTATGCTAGGCTTACCTGTCCATCACCACTCCCAGAGTTTGCTCAAACTCGTGTCCATCAAGTCAGTGATGCCATCCAACCATTTCATCCTCTGTCATCCCCCTCTCCTGCTGCCTTCAATCTTGCCTAGCATTAGAGTCTTTTCCAATGAGTCGGTTCTGTGCATCAGGTGGCCAAAGGATTGGAGCATCGGCATCGGCATCAGCATCAGTGCTATTCTTGACAATAAACAAGTCACCATTTGTATTTTATTTCATTTCTGGTCTTATATTTTTGTTTGTTTATTATTCTTGTTTTTGGATTTTTTAAATTTTAAATTAACGTTCATTTTCTGTGTCATATAAGGGAACTTGACTTTTTAATTAGAAAATGTTTTTTAGACCATAGATATTGATTTATTTTTTGTTTGAGAACAAAAGCTGAGATGAATGATTATATTTTCTCTTTTCGACCACCACTAGAAATAAAACATTAGTTTCTCTTCTCCAATCACAAGTCACCACATCAGTCATCCATGAATATCCTGGGATTTTTTAAGTCTTAACTTTACAAGACTCGCTTACAATGATTAAATGGTTGAATTGTCCTTTTCTTCATGAAATAATATAAATCATGTAAGTTGTACACATTTAATCAAATAAAGTGATGTCCTCATTTCACTTGACATTTTTGTATCTTGTAAGCATGGTCCTGTACTAATGGGACCAATAAAAGAGAGGTATGATGAAAACAACGATGTAAGAAGGGCAACTTGACAACTGGTACTCTGACCCAAATCACTGCAATTAGCTGCCCCCAGGCCCGGAAATGTTGCATACAAAAAAAAAAAAAAAAAAATCTCATAGCGGGTTTTTAGCTGATCTAGTATTCTTGGGGGAATAGAAATAATATTTTTCATCTGGCCAAATGTGCTGCTAATAATTCTGGTCTCTGATCATTTGAAATCTTTTTTCATTTCATTATTTTTTTTTATGTTCTATGATCTCTCTTCCACTCTTGTAACTTTTTCCATCTATAACTAATTCTAATCACATGATTTTTAGATGTGCTTGATCATTGTACTGTATGGTTTCAATATGGTCTACATAAAAAAAGTGCCTCAATAAAGTACAAATTTAATTTGCCACAAATGTCTGTAGGAATATAGTATAATGTAGTGTTGAATGCACACAATAACAAATTTATATTATAAAACTTTTAATAGTAAAAAATTATTCAATAATAAGAGAAAAGTATATAATTAAAAGTAATTCTCTCTCACCTCTAAGATTGGCAAATTGTTTTGTCTCTCCAGAAGCACTATTTTTAAGTTTATTTTTGTTTTTCAAATACTTCCTATGCATGTATATTCATTTCAATTTCATTTTCATATTCATATTTTGTTTTGTTTGAGCATTATCAAAGTAACTGACTTCTTTTTCAGTAATACCTATTCTCTTTAATACTGCAGCTATTTTTCAATTTTCTAAATAACTTTACTTTTCCTTGGGTTCCTGAGCTGTACTAGTTCTTTCCTTCTATGGCCTCATTATATCTTCTTTGAAGCCAGTTAACTGTCATTAGAGCTTTTTATTATGTAAGTATGTAGTCTGTAATTGATTTTGCTGCTGCTGCTGCTAAGTCGCTTCAGTCGTGTCCGACTCTGTGCGACCCCATAGACGGCGGCCCACCAGGCTCCCCCGTCCCTGGGATTCTCCAGGCAAGAATACTGGAGTGGGTTGCCATTTCCTTCTCCAGTGCATGAAAGGGAAAAGTGAAAGTGAAGTCGCTCAGTCATATCTGATGCTTAGCGACCCCATGGGCTGCAGCCTACCAGGCTCCTCTGTCCATGGGATTTTCCAGGCAAGAGTACTGGAGTGGGATGCCATTGCCTTCTCTGTAATTGATTTTAAAGAGATATTATTCTATCTCAATAATTTCTTCTATTTGATATTCTTTGCAATGTTTTTTAACTAATCTTTATTAGAGTATAGTTGCTTTACTATGTTATGTTAGTTTCTGGTGTGCATCAAAGCGAATCAGTTAAGTGTACATATATATCCACTTTTTCTTAGATTTTCTTCCCATTTAGGTCACCACAGAGCATTGAGTACAATTCCCACTGCTATATTTGAGTGTTTTTAAATTTATATATTAATTATATTTCTTTGCTTGAGTATTTTTTATAGTTATGTTACATATCTCATATACTTTTTCTTTCTGATTATTACTAATCTTGGAATGACAGATGTTTCTGATCCTGCTTGCTGCTTAACAATAAATAGTGCTTGAGTCTGAGTCAGGGTATTGCACTGGAAAAGCATACATATAGAATTTGGGACAGTTACACAAATTCACTAACATTCTTGTCTTGGGTATGTTTCTGCTCAGTGATAGCAGAAGATATTTTTGACTCACAGCAGAACCCTATGTGTCACATGTCCTTTACTAGTTTTTTACTTCTTAGTTGCCAGAGAGTTGAAGTTTTAGAAATGATATGTACTCACTGTGCTTCATCCTCTTTGTGCATGACAAGAGCCTCAGGCAAAGACAGTGTGTTCCTGATATTCTTCATCTTACCCCACTTCCTTTGTCACTCCATGGTATCACATGGGCACCGAGTATCCTCTAGTCTTTATTTATCAAGTGGCCTTATTTTTCCAAAGAAAGTACCACTGGTTTCCACCTCTCTCCCGCCAAGGACATGCCTCCTAATTTGGGAGTTCTCTGTGTCCTGTTTGAGATCTAAAATGGTTTACATCCTGAGTATTAAACCTCTGTTTGGCCCATATTTCAATATATTTGGCAGTAGTTCTTAACAGTTCCATTAAAAATAAAACTTATTTTCTCCTATGTTTTCATTCCACTAATTTCAGAGCAGAAAACAGAGGTCACAATGACTTGAAACATTAACTGTTAACCAGCAAATGTAACACTGAGTTTATTACAGAAAGTTTCCATCCATTGCCTTGCCATTATAAAGGAAATAACAGGCAATTTTTTTCTGAATTTTAAACTTATTTTAAAAATTCTTTAGAAATAACTTTTGTCACATAGAAAAAAGTTCTCGTTTGAAGGGTTTCTAAAATAATGTTAATTAATGAACATGTTAAATATTTTTAAAACATGGACATTTATGTTCATAATAATACAGTTTGGGATGAAACCAATGATGGAGAATTAGACTCAATTTACTGTTTTTTTAACCAGAGTAGGAAACAAGAAATGAATAATACTATTAGGGAAGAAAAATCAGAGGACAAGTTTTATATATGCTGTCCTTATTCTGAAATAATAATCATTATATATATATATATATATATATATATACATATATATATATATATATAACACACATATATATAATTAGCTAGTAGTGGAAAAATTTGGGAAATATATGTGTTGTCAGAATAAATATAGTAAGTTTTGGCTGTAAATGTCTAATTTGTTTATTTTTGGTTTTAGTTTAGTCGCTCAGTGCCTAACTCTTTGAGACCCCATAGACTGTAGCCTGCCAGGCTCCTCTGTCCATGGGATTTTCCAGGCAAGAGTATTGGAGTGGGGTTTGCCATTTCCTTCTCCAGAGGATCTTCCCGACCCAGGGATCAAACCTGAGTCTCCCACATTGTAGGCAGACACTTTACCGTCTGAGCCACAGGGAAGTCCTAGTTTTGGTTTAAGTGACTATAATGACTCAAATAAATATTGGATTAAGGGAAATTTACACAAAAAGGAAAGACATTTGATCTTTCTTGCAGTATAATTATAAGGGTGATCTGATGGTCAGAATTTTTTTATGCTATCATGGACTCAGTCAGGAGTTACTTCCCAAGAAGCTGTGTTTTGCATGTTGTGCAAATCCATGCCTAGTCTATTTTAGAGATGAAAAGGAGATTACAGGGATGTTATAGTCAGCTGGATTTGTTTCCTAGAACACTATGGTTTTTTATACAATCAGCAATTGACTCCTAGCTTAAAAGACAGGTTGGCCTCATCTTTATATAGAGAGGTTATATTTCAACATATGTTGATGAGTATTTTCATTTACTTCAAAATAAGAGGAAGGAGCTTATGTATCTGTTTTATAAGATTTAATTCATTGATCAAGTCAGAGTCCATTAAATTTGTTCATATTCTTAAATAAATTCTAAATTTGGTAGGTAACTTATACTGAATTTTTTTTTCCAATTTAGAGTTATTTTTGATGGAAATTAGTTATGTTTCTGTCTTGCTATTTTATCTTCTTAGTAAATTAAGTAGCTATCCATTGAATGTGATTCTCCATTCCACTTAGAAATATTGTTTTTTCTTCTTCCTATATCTGGGTCTTTTCTAATATCACTTAACCATCCGAGCATTCCAAGTACTCTTTTATCACATCTGAAATTCCATGTCAGAATTTGCGTGTATAAAAATGCACATGCACTCCAATCTCTGTGGTGTGGTAGATACAGTTTATGTTGCAGGCATATTTTGAACATAGAAAAATGTTAATCCCAAGAATATTACATTTAGAAAGCTCAAGGCAACTACAGGGGAATTTTCTTGAAGCTGTTCGTTACACGCCTAAGCATGCTCAGGGTTCCCCTGTCATTCAGATGACATCTAGAGTATTTTATATTAGCAGTAGGCAGATGTTTTACTCACTTTCCAATGGTTATTGTTTTGAATGACCATTTTTTATAGATTGCCTATAAAACCCAACAATTATAGACGAATTTGAAGACTGATTAAAATTTGAGTTCTGAAATATGATTAACCAGGTAAGTACTAAAATTAACCTATGAGCCAAGAGTTTTGTTAGTCATAAAATATTCTTTCTATTAGACCAGTAAGATACTTACCAAGTTGAATAACACGATATATATATATGCATACACATGTGCACACACATACACAAATAAAAATGTAGAGAGAGAAATACAACAGTCTTAAATCAAATTCAATTCGCAATCACATGGTTAAGTTTGTGGATTTTATCTTTAAATAATTAGGCTTAACAGCCATAGGCTATGGAAAACCAATGTCTGGAAGCCAACTTAAAATTAATTGTGAAAAATCCTTTGCCAAAATATCAGATTTGAAAACTGTATTTTGGAAGTTTGTAAAATAAAGTTGTTTGGAGTGTGTGAAATACCTTAATTTTTTAAAGCAAGTATTATGAAGTGATATAAACTATGTTTTCTTGGTATGTCGATGGGAAGAGAGAAGGGACTCATAAAAAGTTTGTATATTTATATAAGCTCATTTGTGGAAGAAAAATCATAGACAAGATGAAACAGATGATGGTGATATGTAACATGTGTCAGCTGGGTATCATGTTCACTTGCAGCTAGGTTGGGATGATTCAGCATCTGGAGCAGGGGCAGCAGGGAGTCTTCCCAACAGTGGTCACAGTTGAGAAATCAACTTGAACTGCGGGGCACTAATGTCCAAGTAAGCTGGCAACATCTAGTAAATATTTGCGTGAATAACTAAATGCTAGGGTTGGAGAGGAAGAGAAAGTAACTCATATAAACCTTTACTAACTTCAAAAATCTACTTAAATGATTTGATAGTGGATGTATATATAAAATGATTATGTTCACACTGGAGTTTGGGAGATACAGGAAAAGAATAGTATGTAATTCACTGAAGCAATGTATTAATGCAGTTTAAAATTGGAAATTTAATAAATAAATAACATTAACATGAACTTGGCAAAGTATGACGTTATTTTCAGATAAAATTATGACTAATTTTAACTTTAAAACTATACATTTCAAAGAGCACTTGATTATTCAAGTGCTCACTTCTCATTTTTTCTAAATCTGAGTCCATATCTGTGAAGCTTTAGTGGGAGTGGACCCCCAATCTGCCTGAGAATGCAGTAATATTAATACCATAAACACAGTTCTCCTTGAACCACATGGAGATGGTGAAGGACAGGGAAGCCTGGCATGCTGCAGTCCATGGGGTCGCAAAGAGTCGGATACAACCGAGAGACTAAGCAGCAATGAACCACATACAGAATATACAAAATAATGAATGTCAAGTTCAGCTCCTCATTTAATTCAGTAGAAAGACCTACACTTAGATGGCATCCTTGCCCACTGAAATTATTCCTAAGCTAATCCTCATAACAGTTGCATGAATCATTTCTCTATCTAATAACTGACTAGGGGAGAAAGATTTTTCACTCTTCTATTTTGCCTTTTTACCAAAAAATGAGTTCCAAATGATATGATAAATGTTTTCACTTTGTATTCTTAGTAGGTTTTTAATAACAACACTATAAAATGTTTAAAGAACATATATAGATTGTCAGATCAACTTGGTTGCAATTTTCCTTTATTTTCAGCTCAGGAAAACTACAAAATTCACATTTGAGAGTTTATTCATGTGCACATCTGTGAATTATTGTATCTTTGTAGTAGACGCAACATGGGGTATTAAACTTCTTTGACTACTCCACTCCATCTTTAAGAAGCAAAAGGAAAAATATCACATAAATGAAATAAAAGGAAGCACCCACTCTGGAGTGGCTTTCCTTGAAGTACATCTTTGGTCTTTAGTTTAATTTGTCCTTTCAAAATAAAACCTTTTAGAATATATACTTTTTTGGAGGAAAATAATTCATGAATAAAATTTAAGAATATGCATGATAGTAAAGTAAAATAGGAAAATACAATTAAGATAAAAATGTTTAAATCATCACTTTCAGGTATTGAATAAATTTGTTTCCTAAAATTAATACAATAGCAATAGGTTTTCAAAGATCTCAAAATATAAAGTATTTGTTCCTATATGCACTTTGTGGTTTTTGTTTGGGCTTTTTTTGCTTGTTTGTTTTGATGGGGACACCAACCATTCATTCATTAATTAGTTCATGTATTCATTAAAAAGATGTGTGTTGAGCATTCTTCCAGCGAGCAGGGTCTGTGCTGAGAATGTTTATCAAGTATTAGACCCTAAATACAGCTAAACTTTGTCTTGTGCTGAATTTGACATTTAGAGCACAAGTTTAAGTAAATGCCAGGGATTTACTCTGAAGATGTAGCAATTTCCTCTTCTTGAGACTGTTTGTCCTTTTTGGTTCTGCACAGTTCAGTCGAAAAACATTTATACAGATTTCTAGTGGCTGATTCCCATAACTAAATTGTGTAATTCAAATGTAGCCATAACATTCTACGAGGACAGGATATGATTCATCCTTTGCTTAGTATCTTAGATTCTACTTCTTCTTTTTTTGTTGTTTAATTTTTTTCTTTTACTAGTGTGGGATGCATGAGTTCTAATGTCAGCAGCAACATCTTACATTTATTATGCTACTCTTCTTTGGGAAAACACCAGACAATATGTTTTCTTCACCACATCATTGAAACAAGTTTCAACAAAGTCATACAAAATTAAAACTATTTTTGTAAAATGGCTTCTGTATACATTTTGACAGTGTAGCCTCACCTAAATGTTGTTCCCCAAATATGAGATCACCCTTTATTTTGCTACTAAGTAAATGTCTTAAATATCGGTGGCTATATGTAAAATTTCTCATCATTTTACATGCTTTTTGCTTCAAAGGGATACATATTTCTCTTTAACTGTTTTCATGGCTAGTAGCTTGACACTTAGGTGTAATCCTGTGGGTCTTTCTTGAGAACTTGTTTGTATGCTTCGTCTCTCAGTCGTGTCCGACTCTTCATGACCCCCTGAACTGTATAGCCTGCCAGTCTCCTCTGTCCATGGGATTCTCCAGGCAAGAATACTGGAGTGAGTTGCCATTCCCTTCTCCAGGGGATCTTCCTGACCCAGGGATTGAACCCAGGTCTCCTGCATTGCAGGCGGGTTCTTTACTGTCTGAGCCACCAGGGAAACTCATACCAGAACCTTCTGTTTCCCTACCTCCACTCAAAACCCAGCCCTACTCCTTCTTCCTACTTTCACTCCCATGCCTGCTTTTTAATAGAATTCTACTGCATGGCAGTAACAGTGTGCCCATGAGAACCCTGGCACCTGTTTGTTTTGTCTACCCAAGTCTTTTGCATTGCCATCCGGTGGATTTTTCAACAGAGTCCTTTTAATAAAGGCACGTTGCCACTTGAGTATGGAAAGAAATTCAAGCATTAGAATGAAATAAGGGAATGGAATAATTCCCTAATACCTTTACGTAAGTTGAAAACAATCCTATAATGGATCTTGAAATAACAATTCATATGTATTACATCTCCTGTGCCAGAAACACTATTGACAAAAGACAGACTTTATTTCCTAAATGGGAAGGGTGAGCTGGAAAAGAAAACTCTCTTTTCAGGAGAGTTTTACTGTTTAACTTGAAATGCTTTTTAAGTGGAGGGCCCTTAGGGCACATAAAGAGAGGCCTTAAGTGTGTGTAAGGATATGATTAAGGAAATTGATTTCCAGAGCCTCAAATTCTATGTATTCTCTTTCTGGGGAAAATGGTCGCTATGAAGGGGACAAACCTGTTCTCCTTTCCCAGCTACCCTTAGGTAATCACCTGTTCCTGTTTTTTTTTTTCACTCCTTTCCCCTTCCCCAGTATTGCACATTGCATTTTCCAGAAATCCAGACATACTCCCAGATCCTACAGAAAAACCACTTTAAGGTACCACAACCCTTCTTCCCATCTGTCTCATTAGTAGATTCATTTCCAGTAGCATTTCTATTTTTTTATGTTTTACAATTGTTGCGCTAAGTCGCTTCAGTCATGTCTGACTCTGTGCGACCCTATGGACTGCAGCCTGCCAGGATCCTCTGTCCATGGGATTCTTTAGGCAAGAATACTGGAGTGGCTTGCCATTTCCTTCTCCTTACAATTGTTACTTACAGTGATTTATAATGTTGTCCTGAACAATTGTTAATGATAATTATTGTGGCATAGTTAATTCCAGAAGAAATTTTAGACACTTACAATTGATGTTCAAAGAAAATTTTAATATAAATGTCTTTTTGATGATGCCTTTTTACTGCAGAGAAATATGATATATAGTGTTCAATAAACACATTCAAGCATAAAAATATATGAGAATGGAAATCTGTAGGGAAAATTGAATGAAAATATAATTTCACTGAGGAAAAAGCAATCAGATTTTTTTGAATATTAAAAAAGTATGTTTGTATATCTTTAACTGAATTATGGGATAATGGTATCATTGTGATTATATTTATACTCCTTTTGGACTTTTCTTTTTGAATTTTTATTGAAGCATAGCTGCTGTACAATGTTATATAAGTTTTGTTTGTTTATTTTAGTCACTGAGTTGTGTCCAACTCTTTTGTGACCCCATGGACTGTAGCCCACCAAGTTCCTCTGTCCATGCAATTTACCAGGCAAGGATACTGGAGTGGATTGCCATTTCCTTCTCCAGAGGATCTTCCTGACCCAGAGATCAAACATATCTCCTGCATTAGCAGATGGATTCTTTACCACTAAACCACTGGGGAAGACCCATTATATAAGTTACAGGTATATAATATACTGATTCATAATTTTTAAAGATTATACTTCATTTATAGTTATTATAAAATTTTGGCGAAATTCCCCGTGTTATACCATCTGTTCTTGTAGCTTATTTTATACCTAATAGTTTGTATGTCTTACTCCTCTCCCACATATTGCCCCTCCTCCCTTTCCTGTCTCCACTGGTAACCACTAGTTTGTTCTCTGTATCAGTGAGTCTGCTTCTTATTTTTCTTTTATTCATTAGTTCATTGTATTTTTTAGATTCCACATATAAGTGATACCATACAGTATCTGACTGACTTATTTACAGTATACTGACTGTCTGACTTATTTCATTTAGCATAATGGCCTCCAAATCCTTCCATGTTGCTGCAAATGGCAATGTTTTATTCTGTTTATGTCTGAGTAATATTCCCTTATATACTACATCTTTATTCATTTGTCTGTTGATGGAGACTTAGCTTGCTTCCATATCCTGTAAATAACGCTGCTATGAACACTGAGGTGCATGCATCTTTTCAAATTAGTGTTTTTGTTTTTTCGCTTACTTACTCAAGAGTGCAATTGCTGGGTCATGTGGTAGTTTTATTTTTAGTTTTTTGAGATACCTCTATACTGTTTTTGGATACATTTTTAAAAGTGATGCAGCAATTGTATTTAAAATAGAAATTATATACCTTTGGAAACCATTGAGTTGTATGATGAAATTTTTAGATTCTAACTTTAAAAACAAGATATCTAACTTAAAGTTATCTTAGGGAGTAGAAGCCTAAACCACAGCTCTCAAACTCACAGCTTAACAATGCTCGTAAGTATCATACTTGCACTATTTATTTGCCTCTTTTTCTGAAAGAGTTCCCCCCCACCAAGAAAGTCATTTCTTTCTGCCTTGGATCCCTACAACCATTTTGAGGGGAATATTTTTCCTTGGAGACAGACCTGTCTGTCAATGCCTGGTAGAGCTCATGCCAAGATCCTTGCCCTGGGGCCTGTAAAACTCTTGTTCCACATGCTCGTTTCCTCATATTGGGATCATTCCTGAAAATCTTCTCCCTACTTTTTGATGTCAAATAGTCAACTTGAGCAGGTATATACTGTGTTGGCCAAAAAATTTCATTCAGGTTTTCCTGTAATATGTTAAAGATCACCATAACAACAGATTACTAGGGTGGTAGAGAAAGCACTTTTAATGACACTTTTAGGGCACCAGAGAGTATCTCCTAAGAGAAAGTTCAGTCAACACATGAGCTACTTTTAGGAGATAGGGAAAGAACACTAATCATACTTCCTAACTCACTATTTTCCTGAAATTATTCTGTCAAACATTGCTCATCACTAAGATGAAAGTAAAAGAAGAAGCGGGCGACAAGATGAGATGGCTGGATGGCATCACCGACTCAACGGACATCAGTCTGAGCGAACTCTGGAAGATAGGGAAGGACAGGGGAGCCTGGTGAGCTGCAGTTCATGGGGCTGCCAAGAGTCAGACACAACTTAGCAAATGAACAACAACAACATAGAATTAAATATAAAAGATACCTTTTACTCTGTATTTCATTTGAACTCTACATTATTTGATAGTGGTAACAATTCCTTCTTTACAATTATAGCCTCCACAACACTTCTCTCTTAGATCACCCCACACTTCTACAAATTACTCTCAAGCTCTTTTATATGCAATTCTTGTTCTGTCTGTCCCCAAACTCTGGCTGTCTTACTCTAAACACTATGTTTGATGATCTCACATACAAGCTGGTCTTTAGCTACCAATAGGATGTTGTTGTTCAATTGTCCAGTCTTGTCCAACTCTGTGACCCCGTCGACTGTAGCACACCAGGCCTCCCTGTCCTTCAGCATCTCCCGAAGTTTGCCCAAGTTCATGCATCAGTGATGCCATCCATCTCATCCTCTGATGCCCTCTTCTCCTTCTGCCCTCAATCTTTCCCAGCATCAGGGACTTTTCCAATAAGTCATGTGTTTTAATCAGATGACCAAAAATACTGGAGCTTCAGCATCAGTCCTTCCAGTGAATATTCAGGGTTGATCTCCCTTAAGATTGACTGGTTTGATTTCCTTGCTGTCCAAGGGACTTTCAGGAGACTTCTCCAGCACCACAGTTCAAAGGAATCAATTCTTTGGTGTTCTGCCCTCTTTATGGTCAATACAGGTCAAATCTCTGTTTGCAGCTTAAGTCTTTCTACTGAGTTGCATTTGAATCTTTCAACATATTCTTGACCTAGTTTTTGGTTTTGATGTTAATTATCTTTCCTTTAAATATGAGTAAAAGCTTTGATCCAGAAATATATACAATGCATGTCCGGTGACTTCCTGTATACCTTAACACAAAATATCATAACCTGTAGGCACACATACCTCTCTAAATAAACAAGCAAAATCTGGCCACACTCAGGTTATTTATTTCTCAAAGTTGGAACTCGGCTTCGTTCAGATGGGTCACTTCACTCTCCAGTATAGGTACCCTCAGTCTCTAAGTTACTGCTCCAGTGATTCTCCCAACCTAGGCTGCCCATCTCCTTTCTCATCGCATATCCAAATATCCTCCTTGTACTCAAGGGTTGCCCCAGTTTTCACACCCTCAGTATAGTTTGTTCTTAACTGTCCTAATATCCACTTATGTTAACATTCTGGAACTATATTAGGATGTTTTGTGCATAAAAAATTTCTTTGGAAATTAAGTCATGTATAAGCTTCAACTTATAACAATGTCATGTTTCTATTCTTTGATTTCAAAATTAATACCTATGCTCTTAGAGTATGGGAATCTTTATTGTCTGACTTTTAACGTCTGGGAAAATGTTGTCAACACAACAGTGTTTAAGAAGTGTTTGTTGTATAGATCGTTAATAAGAAGATCCTCATTTTTAAAGTCAGAGTGTATGACATACTTACAGAAAATCTGTTGATAATTGCTAAAATGTCAAGAGAATGGGA
Organism: Giraffa tippelskirchi; assembly: GCF_054371585.1. NCBI lineage: Eukaryota > Metazoa > Chordata > Mammalia > Artiodactyla > Giraffidae > Giraffa > Giraffa tippelskirchi. The sequence goes on along the minus strand of NC_137280.1, from coordinate 108,894,022 downwards.
GATATGTTATTATCCAGGAGTCTTAGAGCTTATATTATATTCTGCTGGAATAATAGTCAGCTATGGGAAAGGAATTTAAAATGTGAAAAATAGCTTCATGTCCAAATTTGGCTCCCTTAAAGAGTCTCTTCTCTTCTATGCTTAAAATTCTCATAGTTCCTCAGAGTTAAACTAAACCCAAATAAAAACATGAATGTTATTTGAAAGGCTATTTTGTCTTAAACTGGTTTATCAGATTAGTCAAGTTAATTGTCCAGACTTCAAGGAGGTGTTAGAATAGATAGAGAAGAGGGAGAGGAGTGGAGGGAAAAGTCTAGAACATGGAGCTTCAAGGAGGGAAATTCTTCAGGGGAAATATTTGGTGTGCTAAGGATATGTGGTAACTGTGTTGAGTATGTGAGACGGAGTGAAGTGCGAGCTGCCAAAACGTAGTGGGTACGAAAAGCAGCTCTTGAATGAGCTATATCTATGCTAGATGGATGTGCTTTTGTGCAAGGCAACTGTTGTTGGATGAATTTCAGGTAGAGACTTATATTTAGTGAGAACATCAACAAATATGAAATCAGAATTGCCAGTTTGAGGGAAACGTACTGTCAACATTTTCTAAGTGCCTTGAGTGGTTAGTTGCCTCACCAAAACTGTATTTCTTTGAGTACTTTGACTTTTGTTCAATTAATATTTAAATAAGAAAAACGAAGGTTGATCAAGGAAAGGAGGAAAAGATAGACCAAAGTAAGGAGAGGAGGAAAGGAAAGTTCATATGATTGGCATTAGTGTGAATGGTACAATGTAGACATCTGAAATATTTATTTTATATACTTTCACTATGACAGAGTTATAAGTACCATCATTTCTTTGAGAAGAAAGTGAGATTCAGAGAAATGAAGTAAATAATCCGGTGACACTTAGTAAAAGCTAAATCTGTTATTTGACTTTAACTCCAAAGTCCACACTATTTTAAATAATTAATAAATATAAATAATTATATTAATATATATATATATTTATATATATATATTTATATATATATATATATTAAATATATATATATATATTAAATATATATATATATATTTATATATATATATAAATAAATATTTTAAATAATTAAATAATTAATTAAATAAATTTTAAATAATTAAAATTAAAATAACAAAGACATAAAAAGGCAAAGAAAGAAACATTATGAGAGCTTTGATTATTACTTAGCATGTGACATATAAAAATGACAGACATTTTTATATGATGTCAAATTCACTAATAAAGGAAGGAAGTCAGTGTTCTGAGTTTAAACAATGTAAACCAATTTTTGATTATTTAAGTGTCTCAGTTTAGGTTCTAGGAGCAGACTTGAGATGAGTCATATGTAAATAGTTTATTTGGGAAGTGATCCCAGTAACCATGAGCAGAGGAGTGAGGAAATGATAGAGAAAAGATAAGGAAGCCAAAAATGTATCCCATTATTAAATAGGCTACCATAGTAACTTAATCCCATGTGATTGCCACCTACCTCTGAGAGGAGAGAGCTGGGTATTAAGAACTAGCTCCTAGCAGTTGATGGTTGAAGATTATTCTTTTGGACCATTGATTCACCAGCATTTCTAACCTTCTTTGTACACAAACAGAGAAGGCTCAGGCAGCCACAGCAAACCCTTAAGCAAAGAGCAGGTGTTGCTATCTGGAAGTCAGTTGGCAGCTACTGTAAAAGGTAAGGGAGATATGGACAGAAAAGCTGCATTATGGAAAACAGCATGCTCAAATAGTATTAGGTTGTGGATAGAACCATTAAGTCATCTAGAAAAATTCCCCAAACTCCTTCATCAAATGTATTTGGTGAAGACATAAGGCTACCTCCCACAAAGCCATGGAGGATGCTCCTTGCACTTCGGCAGTTAGCCCTGAACGCTTAACACCCACATTAGCACCCCTGCTCTGGTTGCTTCTGGCATTTTGATCTTGCTGGAATTTTCCTCTCAGCCAGATAGTTTCTTTAGTTGGTCCTCTCCAAAAACCTGTTTGGCGATGCCTAGGTCATTTGGAGGAACTCGGAGTACAAGAGTGGATATCTGGAACTTGAGCACATTCTTTTAATCCCATCAAAACTCACAAGGTTGTGGGAGGTGATTTCACAAGTGTAGTAAAAGAATAACAGATAGCCATGATATATAGTTAATATTTTTAATTCAGATTTTAAAGTTACTTTGTTGGACTAGTTTCCAAAAATAAGCTGTGCATCAAAGATTTCCATCGGAAACGGTGAAAGAGGTGTTTGGTGGAAAGTCTCAGCTTTAATTGAGGAGGTGCACTGATTATTTCATTCTTAGTCTTATCTCAGTTCTGTTTTAGTGCCATTGCAGTTTTTCTGGGTCAAAATTCTTAACTCCCTTGGCTTTTTCCTTTAGTTCATTTTTTTTTTCTTTTGACAAATAAGAAACTGCTATAAGAGGAAGTCTTTCTCCAAATGCATCTCTAGGGCACTATTAAAAGCTGGGAGCAGCAGGCTTTTCTCCTTCTGTTGGCTCTATGAGTCACTCACTCACTCATTATATGCATCATGAGCTTGAGCCTACCAGTAACTCTGTAAAGCCAATTCATTTTGACAGTGCTATGCACCAAGAACTATATGAGACAAAGAGGTAAAATATGAAAATAAGAAAGAATTGACCACAAAGGAGTTTATAATCTCATAGAGTACATCAGTTAGTCAAGTATGTAAATAACTATAGTAGAAGGTCATAGTGAAGAAACAGAATTACAATGGAAATATGAAGAGAGACAAAATTATCTCCATTAGAGTTTGGGTTATGGAAAGTTGAGCACATTTGGAAAGCTACTACTTGAAGTTTGGAAAGACTCTAGACAAGTGGAGTTGTTGAGATATGGCAGTGGTATCCTCCAGAGAAAACAAATAAGAAAAATATGGGTTGTATTGGAGAAACATGAAATAGCCTAACTTTCTCAGAGTATGTAGTATAGGAGGACACACTGAGAGAAAAGTAGGATGTGAATAGTTACCTTGAAGCAATCAAGTTGCTGGTGAAAAGCCCTCTAGGAACCATGGATAATGTGACCCAGTATGAAAACTACAGTGTGTTTCTTCTCATATTGGACAAAGTGCCCACTCTTTTGGCCATCTTTGGGCATTTAGCTCAAAACATGGAATAAGAAATTCAGCATTAGAAATCAAACTCTCTTCAGAGAAATTTCTAATCTATAGATAAAGAGGGCTTGCACATACTAAACATTTAATAGACATTATTTTACTCAACTGAGAAGCTGATCTTTATTTATGTTCTAGTATAGCATCTTTCTGAATATCTCAGTTATATAGTGACAAGTACATTGGAGATAATGAGACAGATAAAACTTCCCTGAAAGACACAGAAGAATAAAGGTTCAAAAGAGTGTTTCTCACATTCTGTTTTGTGTGTGAGTGAGTTGGGTGGTTAAAACAATGCCATTATACCAATTTCCAGTAAGTATGACAAACTGTTCTGATTAAGCCATTTAAAACAGCAATTTTATTCCAAACATATGTGCAACCAAATGTATTTTAAAATAAATTTTTCATTGCTCTTTTGTAAAAATTAGTTTTCATCATTGAAAATGTGATTTTGTAAAATCAAAATATAAACTAGAATTTGTGATAAAAAAAATAAATTCTTTGCTTATTGAAATTTGCCCTGGCAACACATATTATTCAAAACAACAACAACAAAAACCAGGAATAATTTACTTGCAATATAATAATAGTATTAGCTAATTTATAAACATTAAAACAACTAAAACCATATTGTAAAAGCAGAAGTATGAAAAGTCAATCTCAATAGCACACATGTTCTTTAGAAAACTTTAGATTAATCTGGAAGTATTTTTCCTTAAATGCAGTTCTTCCATTCACCTCGTTACAGAGTTTGAACATTGATATGCAAGCTTGGTTTAGTTTTGGTACTATACAATGGTATTATACAATTCCTTGTATAAATTTTTAAATATCTCCATATGACATAAAGCTCTAAAATCTGAATAATCTGGGTGCAAGTATTTTGTGAATGTTGTGAATTCTGCAAATTATATTGCAAATTACATTGCAGTAATTGTTTAAAAACTCAGTGGTATAATTTCATCTTTATTTCATAATTCCTTTTAATTTGCAAGTCTTAGCTCTGTCGCCTCCTAGCTCTATGAAATTGGAAAAGTTCTGTGAATTGAAGTTTCCTCTCCTCTAACATAGTGAGTGGTGACACCACCCTTTTCACACAGCTGTGATGGGGATTAAAACGATAAGTAGTTCTTGACACATATTAGCCACTTAGTATATGACAGACAGCTTTGGCCATGACATTAACTAAAGAACTCTTACAGTTCCTTATACCCGAATCTCCACTGCCACCAGCCTGTGATAATAGTCAGGCAGCACCTTTTACCTGTACTACTACCATTAGCCTCCAGAATAACTTCCTGATTATCATTAAATCCTTCTTTCTACAAGGCAGTCTGTGTTATCCTTTAAAAATTTTCTACAAGGCAGTCTGTGTTATCCTTTAAAAATGAAAATCTGATCATATTGTTTCACTTGCTTAAAACTTATTAATAACTTCTTACTGCTCTTGGGGTAAGATTGAAAATTAAGAACATGGCTCAGAAGAACCTGGATAATGTGGCTTTTGTCTAGGTTCCAAGACTTTTCCCAAATCTTTCTAAAAAGGATCATATTTGTGTAGTCTTCTCAAATATGCTATTGTCCTTCCTAGAATGCTTCTAGAATCTCTAGAATGCTCTTTCATTTCCTAGTTAGAAACTAAATATCCTTTAAATTATAGAAAAAAAAACATATTTCAACTTGGGTCTGTCTTCTTTGTTATAAGCTCACATATAGACTCTTGAGAGTCCCTTGGACCGCAAGGAGATCCAACCAGTCCATCCTAAAGGAAATCAGTCCTGAATATTCATTGGAAAGACCGATGCTGAAGTTGAAACTCCAATACTTTGGCCACCTGACGTGAAGAACTGACTCATTTGAAAAGATCCTGATGCTGGGAGATTGAAGGCAGGAGGAGAAGGGGACGACAAAAGATGAGATGGTTGGATGGCATCACCAACTCAATGGACATGAGTTTGAGTAACTCCAAGAGTTGGTGGTGGACAGGGAGGCCTGGCGTGCTGCAGTCCACAGGGTCACAGTTGGTCACAACTGAGTGACTGAACTGAACTGATAACCATATTGTTTCCCTTTATAATATTTGTTTTCATTAGTAACCAGTAATAATTTGTGTGACTATTTGAATGAAATCTGTCTCCTCAGCCTAACTAGGATCTCATGAAGGAAAGGATTATGTATGAGTTTCATCATAATTTCACCCTTTATATATAGCAGAATATTTTTAATTTATTGCTTGATTGAATGACTTTAAAAAATACTAGCAAACCAAATCCAACAATTCATAAATAGGTTTACATATCATGACCAAGTGGGATTTATTGCAAAAGTTGAAGCTATTTTAATAGTTTAAAACAAAAGAATAAAATATGGCATGCCAATAGATAAAGTATAAAAAACAAATGACTATCTCAAATAGTTCAGCATATATCCTCATGAGAAAAATGCCCAACAAAGTAGGACTAGATGGCAACTTCTTCAATCTGATAAAGGATATCTACAAAAAACCCACAGCCACAAAATATTGACAAACTGAATGTTTTTCACTTAAAATTGGGAGCAAGTCAAGAAGATCCACTCTAGCCACTTAAATTTAAAGTTGTATTAGAGGTCCTTGCAATTAGGCAAGATAAAGAAAAACAATCCAGATTAGAAAGAAAGAAGTAAAATTAGTTCTATTTTCATATGGCATGAACTTGTGTATAACCATTCTAATTACTCTATTGAAATTATTAGGACTAATAAGTGAGCTTAACAGGATTTATTTCAGAATAAAAGATAAGTATACAGAAAATAAATATTTCTATATACTAGTAATAAATATTCAAAAAATTAAAATAAGTTCACTTATACTAGCATGAAAAAACAAAATACAAATAAAGTTAACAAAAGAAATTCAACATTTGAACACTGAAAGTGACAAAACATGTTGAAAGAAGATCTAAAGAAAGAGAAAGGCATTTCATGTTCATGGATCAGAAAATTTAATATTGTTAAGATGACAGTACTTCTCAAAGTGATGTAAAGATTCAGTGCAATTTGTATCAAAATCCTAGATTCTTTCTTTGTAGTAACTGACAATCTAAAGATAAAACTTATGTTAAAAAAGTAATGAATCCAGAACAGCCAAAACAATTTGAAAAAGAACAAAGTTGGAAGACTTATACTTTCCTATTTCAAAATTTACTACAAAGCTCAGGAGAGTGTGGTACTGACCTTAGACTAGATATATAGAACAGTGGAATGGAAGTGAGAGTCCAGAAATAAACTCTTACATTTCTGGTCAGTTGACAAGGGTGCCAAGACAGTTAAATGGGGAATAATATTTTTTTTCAATAAATGATACTAAGACAGCTGGATAGCCACATGTAAAAGAATGAAACTGAACCTCAACCGCATACCATACAAAAATATTAACTCAACCTAGATCACAAACTTAAAGTATTCTATCCTTAGGAAAAAATATGGGGATAAACCTTATAAACTTTGAGATAAGACAGTGGTTTCTTTGACACGACACTAAAAGCATCAGCAAAAAAAAAGAAAATAAACACATACATTGAATCACATCAAAATTTTAAAAAATTGTTTGGTGCTACAAATGATATCATCCAGAAAATAAAAGCCCATGCACAGAATGGAAGAGAATATTTCTAAATCATATATCTGATAAAATGCTTGTATCTAGTATGTGCAAAGAACTCTTACAACTCAATAATAAATGTAAAAATAGCTCAATTAAAAATGGAAAAGAAACTGAACAGATATTTTCCAGAGAAGATATCAAATTACCAAAAAGCATGTGAAGATATACTAAATATCATTAGTCATTAATAAGATGCAAATCAAGACCACAATGAAATACCATTTCACTCCCACAATTATGAGAGCTATAATTAAGAAGTCAGACAGTAACAAGTGATGTTGAGGATATGGAGAAATTGGAATCCTCAGACATTGCTCTTAGTAGAATAAAATGTTGCAGTCACTTTGGAAAGCAATATGAAAATTCCTCAAAAATGTAAATGTAGAGTACCATATGAGTCAACACTTTCACCCAAGATAGTAAAAACAATTATTTACACAAAAATGTGTACATAAATGTTCATAACAGCATTGCTCATAATAGTCCAAAGTGGAAACAACCAAAATGTCTTATCAACCAAAGTTCTGGAAAAACCATAGCCTTGACTAGACATCAGTTCAGTTCAATTCAGTTGCTCAATTATGTCCGACTCTTTGCGACCCTGTGGACTGCAGCACACCAGGCTTCCTTGTCCATCACCAACTCCCGGAGGTTACTCAAACTCATGTCCATAGAGTCAGTGATGCCATACAACCATCTCATCCTTTGTCGTCCCCTTCTCCTCCTGCCTTCAATCTTTCCCAGCATCAGGGTCTTTTCCAATGAGTCAGTTCTTCACATCAGGTAGCCAAAATATTGGAGTTTCAGCTTTGGCATCAGTGCTTCCAATGAATATTCAGGACTGATTTCCTTTAGGATGGACTGGTTGGATCTCCTTGAAGTCCAAGGGACTCTCAAGAGTCTTCTCCAACACCACAGTTCAAAAGCATCAGTTCTTTGGCACTCAGCTTTCTTTATAGTCCAGCTCTCATATCCATACATGACTACTGGAAAAACCATAGCTTTGACTAGATGGACCTTTGTTAGTAAAATAATATCTCTGCTTTTTAATATGCTGTCTAGGCTGGTCACAGCTTTTCTTCCAAGGAGCAAGCGTCTTTTAATTTCATGGCTGCAGTCACCGTCTGCAGTGATTTTGGAGCCCAAGAAAATAAAGTCTCTCACTTTGTCCATTATTTCAGATACTTTAAAATGGATTGAATAAACAAATTAATTCTAAAAACAATGTTATACATTGAGGATATTTTGTAATAAATATACTAAATACACTAATTTTTTATGTGTAATGGCTATAAAATATAAACTCCCCCAATTGCTATATTAATTAGAAATCTGCATGCATTTATGAAGAAGGTATTCTGGAGGCCACCCATAAGCAACAGTTTAAATGTGTATCCTGTATGTGAGTGTCATATCTTAAACAGCTTCTTGTTTCCCCAAACTGTGAAACTGGATTTGGTGTTTCATCATGGCCTCTGAAATTAAATCCACTACCAAATCATTAGTGAGCTATATAGGTTTTATTTGTCAGATTCAAGAAAAGAGAAGACAGGGTTTATACCAAACTCTACATAGAAAATGCCTTAATAAATATCCCATTTTACATTTCAGTCATCGCATAAATTCTTTATTCAGTTGTCACCATTTTACCTCAACTTTCCCTCCACTAGTCTAAGCCTGTTTGTCTCTGCTTCCTTTCTTACACAGATGTCATGGTGATCTCACAGATTTACTCAGCTGGCAGCTGACATATAGCCCTGGACATACAACTTCCAAGTAAGTTTCTTATGGCCTAACTCAGTAAAACTGATGACATTTTGTTGCCTGTATGCAAGAAACATTTTCTCTTTATCTAGATCCTTATAATTAAATAAAGGGTATTACTAAGGTAATTTGTTAAATGAATCATTAGCGTGTTCATGATGCCTAAACTTTGCAATTCAGTTGGACAACCATTTATTGACACAATGTGTCAGATAACATGGTAGATTTTGGATACATAAAATACATGGTCCTTGTGCTTAAGTCAAGTCCTTTCACAAGCATGACCTAGATTAACATTCTTCCAATACTGTAAAGAAACTCAGGCTCAAGTAAAGAAAGTAAGGAAATAAAGGCTCAAGAAGATCCTGTTGAGTCACATACCCAGTGCCCAGATTTGCACTCACAGTTTCTAATAATAAATGTTTTCTTTTTTAATTTGACCAGTGAGTCACACTAACTATAACACTGTATGCATACATTATCTTATTTAGGTTTCATAAAATTCCATTCACAGATTCCAAAAACATTTAACCAGTATACTTTGTGTATGTATTTTTAGGCCCTGTATCTGTCAGGGCTCTTATTTATGTAAGACAGGATTCACTATGGCTAATTTGAGCAGAAAGGAATTTATTGCAGGGCAGTCAACACTGTGAGTGGGTCTTTGTTGTGATAGTGAGAGGTGCAGTCTCATTTTGATAACTTACAAAGTTTCCAGACCCATGTATTCCGGTTTGGGGAGTGAAGTATGCAGAACCATATACTGCTATCTGAAGAACATTTTAATGTGTATTTCCAAGCGAGTACTGTAGCTGTCTTCAGTATTCCTGTCCACTGGTCTATAGGTGATTTCTAAGTGATAAGACACGTGGTAAAGCTAATGAATCCTATGAACAAGAGCTTCTTTTGTTCTGAACATGACTTTCTTGATCAGAAGAGATAATAAGATAATATGGTGGTAAATATTTCATAAAATACAGATATTGCTACTTCCAGAAGTGTGATGGGCAACAAAGTAAAAACTATATACAAAATAAGTGTCTATTAAAACAGGAAAAATTTTAGGAAGTAATTTATTTGCCATCACATGAATTGTTAATCAGATATGTGGCCTTGTGGAAGGCTTAAGGTTTGACATAGCTGATGTTATCTCAGGCGAAATTGGTGGAAAATGTCAACTTAGATGATGGTTATCCTGTGTTTTTACATCTGTCCGTTACCTCCATTCCTTCTACCATAACTACTTTGTCAGTAAATTCATTAAGCGAGTTATGGGGATGCTTGGGTAAAAAGGCTGACTGATACCTCTACAGTTGTTTATTTTGTCAGCGTAAGATTCGTTCTAAGAGAAAAGTTTTCCAAATTTTTACCAATTCTCCATTCCTACTCTTTCCAAATCCTTGACCATCTTGGCAAACCATTCTTTAGCTCATTCTCTTATGTTTAAGTGTCTGTGATACTTTGGAATATATTTCCTTCCTGGAAAAAAATATTTCCTTCCTACAAAGAATTTTTCTCTATTATCCTTCAGGGTCAAGCCTAGATTGGGCTGTACTACTCCACTTGTCTACTTCTAGCAAGGGCAGCCATTCTGTATAAAGGGATTTGTAAGTTAAGCTTGTCATTGTTCCTCCTTATTAAACTAGAGAACTCCATATGAGGCTAAAGCTGTGGTCTCAGGGCACTTGGGCAATACAGCAGGAGTAAACACACTGAGAATGTGAACCGTCTGCGTTCGCCTTGTTCACTTATAGGACCACCTCATATCACATCAGATGCTTCAAGTACTGTGGGATAATCCTGGTAATGTCAGAATTTATGGCTTGCTGCATCAGAAGACATCCAATTCATGACAGACAACTGAGGCTGAATGTTCACCTGGTGTCCCATGGCCCAAGAGAGGACTTTCTAGGTAGCACTAGTGGTAAAGACTCTGCCTGCCATTGCAGGAGACGCAAGAGACTTGGATTTGATCCCTGGGTAGGGAAGATCCCCTGGAGTAGGAAATGGCAACCCACTCTAGTATTCTTGCCTGAAAAATTCCATGAACAGAGGAGCTTAGTGAGCTACAGTCCATGGGGTCCCAAAGAGTTGGACAGGACTGAGCCTGCACACACGCGCACGTGCACACACACACACCACACAGCCCAAGAGTAAGTTGAGAGCTCAATGGGGCTCCACTGTGATTCAGCCAGTGCCGTTTGCCTACAATCCCTATTAAGCACTGACATTTTAAACCAATGTGTTTGACCAAAATGGCCAAATGGCAAGACTGCTTATGCCACAGACTCTTGTCTATAATGGGAACTAAGAGCACTTTGCTTCCTGCAAGTAAGTACTGTAATTTAGAGTTTTCAGACAAATATAAACTGAAATAGCTTACCAACAAAGGCTTTATTACATAAAATGCTAGGGGTTTACTTTACAAATGAGAAAACAGTTTTTGCATAAGGAAGATCTGAGATGTACAAAGCAATGATGAACAAAGAAATTGGTAAATATCTGGGACAATATGAATTAGCAAATCCTATTATCTAATTTTAGAAGTAAAAACCAATAGAAACATATTGAACAATAGCATATAAGCCAAAAAGAGAGATATGAGAAGATTTAAAGTGTTCCAAGATCCTAATTTGTAGGCTAGGATTAACCTTTGAATGATTATGTATCTGTGGTAAAAGTACAATGGCAACCACTGAAATATTTGAAGTGTGTGTAACTTCCAAAAGAAGGATTTAGAGTTTTAAAAAATCAATCCTAAAAAACAAACAATAGAGTAAGGAAAATCAAACAATAGAGACAAAATAGGACAAAACAAGAGAGATATCAAGTCATACATATTTGTGATTGAAATACATATAAAGGAAATAGATCCATCAGTAATAAAAAAATAAATGAACAAACAAAAATGAAGGTACTGATACTAGGTAAAATTCACATATATGTTGTTTATAAAAAATAAAGTTAAAATAGGTGTACAGGCAGTAAAGTCAGAGTCACAGTGGCATCAGATGTCTTTCATTTGTGTTCCATTCATTAACAATGAAAATCTGGCATCCACAAACAAAAGAGCCTTTGAAGAAACTGTGGGGTTAGTCACCATATGTGAAGGGATATAAGAGGAGTCTTGTCCATCTTTGTGTCAAGTAATAGGCAGAAAGTCCCTGGTTCTGGCTGTGGATTCTACAGTGTCCTGTAAACCAGCTCCAGTTCCTCTCAGTTATGGTCCAGGAAGCCTTGGGGAATGTTAATGTAAATGATCAATCATGAACAAGAGAGCCTCTATGGAAATCCAGGTTTCTAAAAAAGAAATTTCAACATTTTGTTGGAGGGAAAATTACAAATCTTCCACGACTTACAATGGAGTTATATCTTGGTAAACCCTCATGAGCTGAAAGAACCATAATTTGAAAATGCATTTAATACACCTAACCTACCAAACATCATAACTTAGCCTAACCTTCTTTAAACATACTCAGAGCACTTACATTAGCCTAGAGTTGGCAAAATCATCTAACACAAAACCTATAATTTGATAAAAGTATTGAATATCTCATGTATGTAATTAATTGAATACTGTACTAAAGGTGAAAATCAGAATGGTTGTATGGGTACAGAATGGTCATAAATATATCGGTTGTTTACTGTTGTGATCATGTGACTGACTAGGAGCTATAGCTCACTGTCACTACCCAACATCACAAGAGAGTATCAATTGTCATCAGCCTAGCCCTTTACTTCAGAATTTGTACCATCATAAAACTGAAAAATTGTTAAGTAGGGATTTCACTTACAATTGAAACCATCTTAAGTTAGGATTCATCTGTATATATTTGGATCCACTGCAGTGGGCAGGAGAAACACTTTTACTTAACCTACATCCCTTCCCTCAAGGAAGTACAGCATAGGATCAAGAAACATCTTTTCTAGTCTATGATTTATTCAGTCAAGGAAAGAGAGAGTGTGTGAGTGAAAACCTGGCTTCCTCAGCTCTGCAGGATGCTGCCAAAATGACTAATTTATATCTCATATCATCTAGAGCACTGAACCATAACTGTGGGATGGAAAGAGGCAGGGAGAATGGTAGCTAGAACTCCTGAGGACATTAAAGGTATATCTCAGAGATACTGAGGGTGTGGTTCCAAACCACCGCAATAAAGTAAATATTACAGTAAAGCAAGTCACATGAATTTTTTACTTTGCCAGTGCATAAAAAGCTGTATTTATACTACACTGTAGTCTGTTAAGTGTGCAGTAGCATTATGTTTAAGAAACACTGCACATACCTTAATTCAAAAACGCTTTATTGCCAAAAATGCTAGCCATCATCTGCCAATGTAAGGTTGCCATAAACCTTTCATTTTTTAAAAAATGTGTTGTCTATGAAGTGCAATAAAGCAAAATAGAATAAAATGAGGGATGCCTGTAAAGGGCTGTGGTTCTTAACTGCATTGAGAATTCCATCAAGAAGACAATTCACAAGTGACTGGGGCTGCCTCACTTGGGGATGCCCCAACTGCCCTGTGGGCACCTTCTGCATTCTATATGCTTCACCACATGTACACACCTGCCCTGTGGTCAGCTCTATGCATAGAGTCTCCACAGTGTCAAGAGAGAGTTTTGACAGGCAGCTAGGGAATAGCCACAGCAGGTCAGTTGAATCTGTGGACCATGGTGAGACCACAAACTTCAGCTTTAGCACCATGTTTGAGAAAACAAGGAAGACTGTCAGCACTTGACCTGGTATATTGATTGCATCATCCAGAGAAAGCCCACAGTATTAAACATTCTGCCACAAGACAGAAAGCAAGAGCGAGGCAAGTATCCTACAGGAAGTCTGAGATAACCTCAAAATCTCTAGCAGGGGCAATGGAAGGTATTTCTTTTCTGAAGGCACTCTGTAAAGACTGGAGGAAGTGACTGCTCCTTCAAATAGGAAGACAACAACACAAAACTACAAAGAATATGAAAAATCAAAGTAACATGATACCATCAAGGGATCATAGTAATCTTCTGGTAAATGAACCCAAAATCATGAAGATCTGCATTTTATCAGATAAAGAATTCAAATAGCTGTTTTAAGAAAACTCAATGAAATACACGAAAATACAGAGTTCAGCAAAATTGGGAAAATAATATAAGAACAAAATGAGAAATTCAGCAAAGAGATAGAAATCATAATAGAAAGAACTGGATAGAAATTATGGAGGTGTCATAGAAATTCAAAATTGCAAGTATTGAAATGAAAAGTGCAATAGAGAGAATTAACAACAGAATAGATCAAACAGAAGAAAGAATCTGTGAGATCAAATACAGGATATTTGAAATAATCCAGTTGGAGGATAACAAGAAAAAAGGGATAAAAAAGAATAAAGTACAAGTGATCTACCAGGTATCATCAAAAGTATCAATTTAAGAATTATTGGAGACCCAGAAGGAGAAGAGAGAGAAGAAGGCAGAAAGCTTTTTTAAAGAAATAATGGCTGTGAAATTCCCAAATCTAGGGGAAAATTTGATATGCAAATTCTTGAAAGTCATAGGTCACCAAACAAAATAAATACAAAAATACCCTCCTTGATATTTTTATCAAAGACAAAGAGAGATACTTAAGAAAGAGAAAAACTTGTAAACTGTAATGAAACCCCCCATACAACTGCTAGTTAATTACTGAGTAGAAACTTTACAACCCAGGAGAGAATAAAATGACATAGTCAAAGTACTGGAAGAAAATATCCTACCTAGCATATTATAGCCCACCAAGAATACTCCTTTAGCAAAGCTATTCCTCAGAAATAAAAAAGAAATAAAGACTTTCCCAAACAAACAAAAGCTGAGGTTATTCATCACCTTCACTGCCTGACAGAAAAAACTGAAAGGAGTTCTACAAGCTGAAATGAAAGGATGCTAATTGGTAATATAAAAACATATAAAAATATACAACATACCATTAAACATAAATGTATAGTCAAATTCAGAATATTCTGTTAGTATAATGTTGTTGTTCAGTCGCTCAGTCATTTCCGATTCTGTGACCCCGTGGACTGCAGTGTGCAAGGCTTCCCTGTCCCCTACCATCTCCCAAAGTTTGCTCAAACTCATATCCATTGAGTTGGCCATCCTATCCAGCAGTCTCATCCTCTGTTGTCCCCTTCTCCTGCTGCTCTCAATCATTCCCAGCATCAGGGTTTTTTCCATTGAGCTGGTTCTTTGTATCAGGTGGCCAAAGTATTGGAGCTTCAGTTTCAGCATCAGTACTTCCAAAGAATATTCAGGATTGGTTACTTATAGGATTGACTGGTTTGCTCTCCTTGCTGTCCACAAGAGTCTCAGGAGTCTTCTCCAGCACCACATGTTGAAAGCATCAGTTCTTTGGTGCTCAGACTTCTTTTTGGTCTAACTCTCACATCCATACATGGCTACTACAAAAACCATAGTTTTGACTACACAGACCTTTGTCAGCAAAGTGATGTCTCTGCTTTTTAATATGCTGTCTAGGCTTGTCACAGCTTTTCTTCCAAGGAGCAAATGTCTTTTAATTTTATGACTACAGTCATTGTCCACAGTGATTTTGAGTCCAAGAAAATAAAATCTGCTACTGTTTCCACTTTTTCCTCATCTATTTACCATGAAGTGATGGGACCTGATGTCATGATCTTAGCTTTTTGAATGTCGAGTTTTAAGCCAGCTTTTACAGGTTCCTCTTTCACCTTCATCAAGAGGCTCTTTAGTTCGTCTTTGCTTTCTGCCATTAGAGTGCTATCATCTGCGTATCTGAGGTTATTGATGTTTCTCCAGGCAGTCTTGATTCCAGCTTGTGATTCATCCAGCCTGGCATTTCGCATGATGTACTCTGCATAGAAATTGAATAAGCAGGGTGACAATGTACAGCCTTGATGTACACTTTTCCCAATTTTGAACCAGTGCATTGTTCCATGTTTGGTTCTAACTGTTGCTTCTTATCCTGCATACAGGTTTCTCAAGAGACATGTAAGGTAGTCTGTTATTCCCATCTCTTTAAGAACTTTTATAGTAGCCAGTGAAACCCATGTCAAAATTCTAGTGTATAGAATTGTAAGATAATAAGTTTATATTGTTTTAAGTCACTAAGCTTGTAGTAATTTGTTAAAGTAACAAAAGAAAAACAGTACATTCTTTCGATAATTTTATGAAGCTCATATATTCTTGTTAAAAATTCCATACAAATTAAGAACAAGAAAGGGAAATTAATCTTATTTTTGAGCCAAAGAAAAGAAAAGTACCAGCAAACTAAATCCACCAATGTATAAAAATAATACATTTTAAGTGAGTATGGTTTGACAGAGATTCAAGGATGGTTTAACATTAAGAGAGTAAAGGAATAAAACTGTTATGATCACCTCAGTAGATTAAAAATCTTTCCAATAAAAATTCACCATGCATTCATGATTAGAACCAGAAATAGAAAGGAATTTTTTAACTGTATATAGTCTAGCTTATGAAAACCTTCATGAAATACTTATTGGTGAAATGCTAAAGTAATTACCTTTGAAAACAGAAATAGGACAAGAATACTCACCACTACTTCCCCAAGGATATTCTGTAGACTCTAACTAATTCAGGATAGTAATAATAATAAATGGTATAAGAAAAGGAAAAAAAGAAGAAAACTCTCATTTAACTGTCATCTACTTACATATAAGAGGAATTTTTTTTACATGTTTGTAGAAAGGGATTTGCTTATGCCTTTATTAGTACTGCTAGTATATTGTTTCTTAAGCTATGTGATATCTACATTGATGTACATAATAATATTATTCAATCCTATGAATAATATATTGAATTGAATATTTAATTCATAATCTTACATATGTACTATGAAACAACATTTTATTTTAATCACGCAAAGAGATTTATTGTTTGTTTTTGTTCTATTGTATATCTATAGTTCCCTATCATATACTGTATCTAACTTAATATTTTGCTATCATTTTTTAATATACTTTGTTGTGTTATTTAGATCTGAAGTATGTAAATATATATTTTTGTATGATACCACAGATCAGAATGACTATTGATTATTTCCCTAAAGGTAGATGTTGTATGTTCTTTATTGACACAAACTCAGTCTTAAATATTATTGACGGTTTAAGAACCACATTGCTACTAATTTGTACTAATTTTTCATTTAACTAAAATTTATAACCCTAAGCTACATAATTAAATGAACCTGTACTTCATTCACAATTTATACATTCATTAAGTATGAATCGAGTGGTATATATTAAAAATTCTGTTTGACACTGGGGCTTACGTAGCTCATAATCTAATAGGAAAGACTGACAATGAATCAATTAAGCATAGCGTGTAAATTTTATATCAGATTGTGATGTAAGGAAGTCAAGAGGATTTGACTTCTTCAGACAGGCCCCATCATTGGCCTTTGGCACAGATATATCATGGCACATTCATTCAAGCAGTTTGAAATCTGAAACTCAGTGTGCATGGCAAGAAAAAACTGAAGCAGAAATTAGAAAGTTTATTTCTTCCATTGTTACCATGCAATGAGTTAGATACTATCCTAAAGTTGTTGGATACTAACCTCCTTGCAACTTAAGCAAGGAAATGAAAACATGTCTTACACTTTCAAAATATTATTCTCATCACCAAGACAGAGTTCAGTTCAGTTCAGTCACTCAGTCGTGTCCGACTCTTTGCCACCCCATGAATCGCAGCACGCCAGGCCTCTCTGTCCATCACCAACTCCCGGAGTCCACCCAAACCCATGTCCATCGAGTCAGTGATGCCATCCAACCATCTCATCCTCTGTCATCCCCTTCTCCTCCCTCCCCCAATCCTACCCAACATTAGGGTCTTCTCCAATGAGTCAACCCTTCGCATGAGGTGCCCAAAGTATTGGAGTTTCAGCTTCAACATCAGACCTTCCAATGAACACCCAGGATTGATCTCTTTTAGGATGGATTGATTGGATCTCCTTGCAGTCCAAGGGACTCTCAAGAGTCTTCTCCAACACCACAGTTCAAAAGCATCAATTCTGTGGCCCTCAGCTTTCTTCACCGTCCAACTCTCACATCCATACATGACCACTGGAAAAACCATAGCCTTGACTAGATGGACTTTTGTTGGCAAAGTAATGTCTCTGCTTTTAAATATGCTATCTAGGTTGGCCATAACCTTCCTTCCAAGGAGTAAGCGTCTTTTAATTTCATGGCTGCAATCACCATCAGCAGTGATTTTGGAGCCCAAAAAAATAAAGTCTGACACTGTTTCCACTGTTTCCCCATCTATTTCCCATGAAGTGATGGGACCAGATGCCATGATCTTAGTTTTCTGGACGTTGAGCTTTAAGCTGACTTTTTCACTCTCCTCTTTCACCTTCATCAAGAGGCTCTTTAGTTCTTCTTCACTCTCTGCCATAAGGGTGGTGTCATCCGCATATCTGAGGTTATTGATATTTCTCCCGGAAATCTTGATTCCAGCTTGTGTTTCTTCCAGCCCAGCATTTCTCATCATGTACTCTGCATATAAGTTAAATAAGCAGGGTGACAATATACAGCCTTGACGGACTCCTTTTCCTATTTGGAACCAGTCTGTTGTTCCATGTCCAGTTCGAACTGTTGCTTCCTGATCTGCATACAGGTTTCTCAAGAGACAAGTCATATGGTCTGGTATTCCCATCTCTTTCAGAATTTTCCACAGTTTATTGTGATCCACACAGTCAAAGGCTTTGGCATAGTCAATAAAGCAGAAATAGATGTTTTTCTGGAACTCTCTTGCTTTTTCGATGATCCGGTGGATATTGGCAATTTGATCTCTGGTTCCTCTGCCTTTTTTAAAACCAGCTTGAACATCTGAAAGTTCACGGTTCACGTATTGCTGAAGCCTGGCTTGGAGAATTTTGAGCATTACTTTACTAGCATGTGAGATGAGTGCAATTGTGCAGTAGTTTGAGCATTCTTTGGCATTGCCTTTCTTTGGGATTGGAACGAAGACTGACCTCTTCCAGTCCTGTGGCCACTGCTGAGTTTTCCAAATTTGCTGGCATATCGAGTGCAGCACTTTCACAGCATCACCTTTGAGGATTTGAAATAGCTCAACTGGAATTCCATCACCTCCACTAGCTTTGTTCGTAGTGATGCTTTCTAAGGCCCACTTGACTTCACATTCCAGGATGTCTGGCTCTAGGTGAGTGATCACACCATCGTGATTATCTGGGTCATGAACATCTTTTTTGTACAGTTCTTCTGTGTATTCTTGCCACCTCTTCTTAATATCTTCTGCTTCTGTTAGGTCCATACCATTTCTGTCCTTTATCGAGCCCATCTTTGCATGAAATGTTCCTTTGGTATCTCTAATACTCAAGACAGAGTAGATTAGATTAAAGAAGTTACATTACACATTATCACTAATATATAAATTATATTATCACAAAGTATAGATTGAGTTAAAGGTAGGATAATTGACTGTTAAGGGCATAGACTTTTGAATGAGAATACCCAAAGTAAATCTATTACTCTCTTAGCCTCCGAAAGCTCCCTTAATATCTTTCTCAAATTGTGTGATTCAATCCTGCAATCTAAGGTGTGGCATGAGTGAAAATACAGTTTTTAGAAAAACTACTATATGAAGAGTTACTGCCATACACTATTATATCAGTAAAGAATGATATCAGCAAATAATGCATACCTTTTTTTCAGTGACCACACACACTTTTCACTCTGGGAAAGTTTATTTCTACAACTAACCTGCATTAGCTTATAATACATTGCAGCCTTTCAGCACTTCTTCAAAATCTGTTACGTGAACTACTTGTAATTCAAATGATTACAAATGGCAATAGTGTCAATTAAATTCCAGCCTTAAAAAAGATATTAAATAGGCTCCTTTTCTAAACCCACCTAATTACTCTTGGAAATAGTAACTAGGCATCAACTCTATAAATACCAAGATTGTTGTTTTAGGAGACAAGCTTCAAGACAGAAATAGAGTTTTATATAACCCCCTCCCATCCTTCATTTCAGCCACTTCAAAGTGTATATTTGAAGCCAGTCAGCCCTTGACATGCCCCTGAGGGCACTATATGACTCTAAGTCAAATGCTCCACAGGAGTAAAGCTGAAGTTATTCTATGGTTGAAGTTGTTTGCATGTGAGTTCAAACGTTTCAAATCAAAATAGGTTTTCCCTATTGTGAGCTATAGAGCCAAGAGTTATGATGAATCAGTTATCTAAATGTTTAAGTAAGCTTCAAAGGAACTTTTAAAATCGGCAGCTGGAGCAGTGTACAGATATTCTGTGCCCTACATGCACTCTGATAAGTCTTGATATGATGGTGTCTCGGGCCAGTTTGTCCAACTGCCCACAGCATTTAACTGCAGATGACAGCTGTATTTCCTGAGTATCTTATACCTAAAATCTGTGGATTATTCTTTGTTCAACCTTCTACTCAGAGGGAACAGAGTGGTCTTCTGAAAATTTAAGTAAATTAAGTAGCACCACCCTCCCTAAAAACCCTCTCTTGGACTTGGGATGAACTCCAATTTCTGTAATATGGCCCCAGGGCTCTGCAAAATCTGGCCAGGGCCTTCTCTAACTAAACCTTCTCCATCAGACCAACCAGATAGTACCTCAAGCACACAAAGCTCTTATCTATTTTGGGATCAGTTCAGTCAGTTCTGTCACTCAGTTGTGTCTGACTCTTTACAACCCCATGGACTGTAGCATGCCAGGCCTCCCTGTCCATCACCAACTCCCAGAGCCTACTTACAGTCATGTCCACTGCATCGGTGATGCCGTCCAACCATCTCATCCTCTGTCGTCCCCTTCTCCTCCTGCCTTCAATCTTTCCCAGCATCAGGGTCTTTTGCAATGAGTCAATTCTTCACATCAGGTGGCCAAAGTATTAGAGTTTCAGCTTCAGCATCAGTCCTTATAATGAATGCTCAGGACTGATTTCCTTTACAATGGACTGGTTGGATCTCCTTGCAGTCCAAGAGACTCTCAAGAGTCTTCTCCAGCACCAGAGTTCAAAAGCATCAATTCTTCGGTGCTCAGCTTTCTTTATAGTCCAACTCTCACATCCATACATGACTACTGGAAAAACCAGAGCTTTGACTAGATGGACCTTTGTTGGCAAAGTGATGTTTCTGCTTTTTAATATGCTGTCTAGATTGGTCATAAATTTTCTTCCAAGGAGCAAGCATTTTTTAACTTTGTGGATGCAGTCACCATCTACAGTGATTTTGGAACCCCAAAAAATAAAGTCTCTCACTGTTCCCATTGTTTCCCCATCTATTTGCCATGAAGTGATGGAACCAGATGCCATGATCTTAGTTTTCTGAATTTTGGGATATTTTTAGTTATTTCTCAAATGTGAAACTCTTCTCTTCTGCTCAGGATTTGACTTGAGTTAACTCCTGTGCTGTGCTGTGCTTAGTCACTCAGTCGTGTCCAACTCGGTGTGAACCCATGGACTGTAGCCCCCCAGGTTCCCATGTCCATGGGATTCTTCAGGCAAGAATACTGGAGTGGGTAGCCTATCTCTTCTCCAGGGGATCTTCCCGACCCAGGAATTGAACCAGGGTCTCCTACATTGCAGGTGGATTCTTTACCAGCTGAGCTACCAAGTAAGCCCCTGACTTAATTCCTACTAACCTTCAAGTCTGAGCCAAAACATGCCTTTCTGACTTCTCAGAAAAGCTGTTTATCACCACTGCTGAGACTTCAATAGGGTATTCTTCTAATAAATATGTGTGTGTGTGTGTGTGTGTGTGTATATATATATATATATATATATATATATATATATATATATATATATATACACATAGTTTGCCCGCACTGGGTCTTAGTTATGGCACACAGAATCTTTGTTGCAGCATGTAGGACCTTTAGCTGTGGCCTGAGGAATCTTTTTAATTGTGGCATGTGGGCTCTTAGTTGTAGCATGTGGGCTCTTAGTTGTAGCATGTGGGATCTAGTTCTCTGACCAGGGATTGAACCTGGGTGCATTGGAAGCAAGGGCATAGACCGCTGCGGAAGTTCCAATATGGCATTCTTATTCTTTCAATGCTTCTAGATAGTGAAATGCATGAAAATACCAGTAAATCTCAAACATGTACAGCCATTAATTTGTTTATGTCCCCGTTAAGAGTTTGTTATACTCATGTACAGTTGTATGGAATATCATCATTATATATAGGGAAGTTGATAAGTCCGCAAAGATGATGCTGTCAGAGGTAAATTCAAATTAGTATGTAAACTTATTTTGGCAAGAAGAAGCATACTATGCTCTTCATAATGGATGGGATCTAGTAGAATCTATCTGCCACTAGGTAACTTGCAGCTTACTTTGACACATGTTACTATAAAGGAGTATAAAGACTAGTTGAGTTGCTAAAAACTTGTATATCCAGCTGCCAAACAGGGTTTCAACAGTAACAATATAATCTGTAGTAGTGGTAGGATTGACTTTATTGAAGAAAGTCTGTGTTGTCATGCCCATGCATAGTCTACTTCCCTGTCCCCACGGCCACTTTTTTGGGACCAAGCTGTGACCTGGATGACAAGGAAAGATAAGTGATACCCAAAAAAATAAGACCTCTTATTCCTTTTGGTTGTTAAGACTTTCTTCTTGAAATGTTCTTTTGACGAGTGTTTGCAAAGATATATTCAAGTTCAGGGACCATCCCAAAAGGTTAATTTGCAACCTTTCTTTCCAGTGACATTGCTGTTAATCCTCCATCTTTCACCTGAAGCCCTGACTGTTTGATTACACTATTAACCACTGGCTAGTTCATCTCTTCTTGAAGTTAAAGTAGATCAGGAAAATGTGCTACTCAGAGTTCTGCCATTGCCCTTCCAGGACACAGTGACAGAAGCTGACTACCACAAGTTTCTACTTGTAGACGGACTAGACCTATTCTTACCACCCTTAGAATTTTGAATCGATTCCATGAAATCTGTCCAGAATTTAAAATCTGTCTTTGAAGGTTTTGTTTTCTGTTATTTAATGCTATTGGGAATATTTGCTTTAAATTTTCCACAATGTCATTTGTTCAAATCTTCAGAGTTTTAGCCTCAATGAACTCATGTCAGTGGATCACAGAACAGAAACTGATTGGCTTATTTTGACCTTTTGTACCATAGAATACTTGCCATCTTAAAATAAGAACTCATTATATTTCAGTTTTCCTTGGCCTGATATTCTATTGCTAATATTCTACCATGTCCCTAAAGATCTTTTGCCTACAATTCGCTCTCTGGTAACAATATCTGTATAACAAAAAGTTCCATTTTATCAGTAGGCAACAGAAACCAACTCTGAACAAAGTAATAGCCATAACAATAGCACGGTTTGTTTGTAAAATAGCAGGGGCAGAAATTAGGAATCAAAGAGCTGGAAAACACAGGTCAAGAGAAAGATTGAATGAAGAACTTTGGGGGAACTTCAACGAGAGAAATTCATGGACCTTGTCTTTAGGAAGTGTCTAGCAAATTAATTCTACTCCAACAAGTATCTTTATGTTACATTATGAATTTTCAAATTCCTTGAATAATTTCTCTGATTGACTCAGGCTGAAACAGTTTTTAAGGAAGTGAGCTTGAGAGAGTAGAAGCCAGGACACATGACGTTTGAGGGTCCATGTGTTTCCTGTGGTCGCAAAGAGTTGGACACGACTGAAGCTAGTGAGCACGCACGCAAGCATGTGTTTCTTATGTATAGGGCCATTTACAGAAAAAGGGGACTCTTGAAGAGAGGCACCAATCTGAGTGTACCGCATTCTTTTTTAAGATTTGTCAGGATAGAAGGTCAGTAAAGGGCACAAGTCATCCTAAACATTTCTAAGACTCATTCTTAGAATGAAAGCATTTCCTCTTCTCCCTCAAAGTTAATGTTTATATAAAATTGTCATTTTTGTCTAATAAACTCATTGACACACTAGTCTCTTCTTAAGAGTTTACCAATTGTTTTCTTTATTAGGATATGTGCTAAAATCATGATTCACTAAGTCATTATCAGGTTTTTTCCCCTTGCAAGTTTAGACTACTTGTTTCAGTTAATTTAGAGACTGAAATATTTCAACACATGTAAAATCTTTGAGGTATATATTTTCATAAATGTTAATTCAACTTCACTTGCCCACAGGTAACTTTTATTTGCATTTTAAAAATTGATCATAATAAGTATGCTGAGAACAGGAAATGACACTTCAGTTTCTGAGATAACTATTTAGTCATACGGTTATTAGATTTATTTTGGAAAGAGTTCCATGAAAGTCAAATAAAAGGGAAATTACTTGACAAAAAATGTTAATAATTTTAAACAAGATTCAAGAAAGACAAGAATTGCAAGGCAATGGCACCACTTGTAACTTTTGCCTCCTGGCTCTGATGCACTTTTTTTGTTGTTGTTCTGTTGCCCAGTCACGTGACCCCATAGACTGCAGCACACCAAGCCTCTCTGTCCCACACCGTCTTCCAGAGTTTGCCCAAGTTCATGTTCACTGCATCAGTGATGCCCCCCAGCCATCTCTGGACGCCCTCTTCTCCTTCTGCCCTCAATCTTTTCCAGCATCAGGGACTTTCCCAATTAGTCATCTGTTGACCAAAATACATCAGATGATCAAAACATAGGAGCTTCAGCTTCAGCATCAGTCCTACCAGTGAATATTCATGGTTGATCTCCCTTACGATTGACTGGTTTGATCTCCTTCCTGTCCAGTGGACTTTTAGGAGTCTTCTCCATCACCACAGTTTGAAGGCATCAATTCTTTGGCATTCTTCCTTCTTTACTGTCCATCTCCCACAACCATACACGACCACTGGGAAAACCATAGCCATGACTATACAGACCTTTGTCAGCAGAGTAATATCTCTGCTTGTCAACACACTAGGTTTGTCATTGCTTTCCTGCCAAGAAACAATCATCTTCTGATTTCATGGCTGTAGTCATAATCAGCAGTGATTTTGGAGGCCAAGAAGAGTAAATCTGTCACTACTTCCACCTTTTCCCCTTCTGTTTGCCATGCATTATACCCTGATGCTGGGAAAGATTGAGGGCAGGAGGAGAAGGGGACGACAGAGGATGAGATGGTTGGATGGCATCACCAACTCAATGGACATGGGTTTGGGTAAACTCCGGGAGTTGGTGATGGACAGGGAGGCCTGGCATGCTGCGGTTCGTGGGGTCGCAAAGAGTCAGACACGACTGAGCGACTGAACTGAACTGAACTGAACTGAATGGGGCTAGATGCCATGATCTTAGTTTTATTTTATTTTTTTTAATATTTGGTCTTAAGCCAGCTCTTTCAGTCCCCTCCTTCACCCTCATCTAGAGGCTCTTTAGTTCCTCTTCACTTTCTACCATTAGAGTGGTATCATCTGCATATCTGAGGTTGTTGAAGTTTCTCCCTCCTGTGTTGATTCCAGCTTGTAACTCACCCAGACCAGCATTTCTCATGATGTGCTCAGCTTATGGGTGAAACAAACAGAGTGATAGCAGACAGCCCTGTTGTACTTCTTTCTCGATCTTGAATCAATCAGTTGTTCCATACAGGGTTCAATCTATTGTTTCTTGACCTGCATACAGGTTTCTCAGGAGACAGGTAAGATAGTCTGGCATTCCCATTTCTTTAACAGTTTTCCACATTTTGTTATGATCCACACAGTCAAAGGCTTTAGCATAGTCAATGAAACAGAAGTAAGTTTTTTTTTTTTTT
Source organism: Giraffa tippelskirchi (assembly GCF_054371585.1). Lineage (NCBI taxonomy): Eukaryota > Metazoa > Chordata > Mammalia > Artiodactyla > Giraffidae > Giraffa > Giraffa tippelskirchi. Next base: position 108,868,736 of record NC_137280.1, on the reverse strand, counting down.
TTTTTCCCCTCTGAAATTCTCTTGCTTTCTCTATGATCCAGCAAATGTATACAATTTGATCTCTGGTACCTCTGCCTTTTCTAAACTCAGCTTGAAGATCTGGAAGTTCTCAGTTCACATAATGCTGAAGCCTAGCTCAGAGGATTTTGAGCATAACCTTACTAACATGGGAGATGAGTGCAATTGTTTGGTGGTTTGAGTATTCTTTAGTACTACCCTTCTTGGAGATTGGGATGAGGATTGACCTTTTTCAGTCCTATGGCAACTGCTGGGTCTTCCAGATTTGCTGACATACTGAATGCAAAACCTTGATGGCATCCTCCTTTAGGGATCTGAATATTTCTGCTGGAATTTCATCGCATCCACTACCTGTATTAACAGCAGTGCTTCTTAAGGCCCACTTGACTTTGAACTCCAGAATGTCTGGCTCTGGGTGACTAACCACACCATCATAGTAATCGATTCATTAAGATCTTTTTTATACAGTTCTTCCATGTAATATTTCCATCTCTTCTTGATCTCTTCAGCATCTATTAGGTCTCTACCATTTTTTATCCTTTATTGTGCCCATCTCTGGGCAGAATGCTCCCTTGATGTTTCCAATTTTCCTAAAGAGATCTCTAGTCTTTCCCCTTTTGTTGTTTTCTCCTATTATTAAACACTGTTCATTGAAGAAAACTATTTTGTGTTTTATATCTATTCTTTGAAACTCTGCATTTAATTGGATGTACCTTCTTTCTCTCCCTTGGTTTTCACTTCTCTTTGTTCTTCCAATATTCATAAAGTCTACACAGATAACCACTTTGCCTTCTTGCTTTTCTTTTTCTTCGAGATGGTTTTGTTTGCCACCTCCTGTACAATATTACAGACCTCTGTCCATAGTTTTTCAGTTCTAGATCTAGTTCCTTAATCTATTTGTTACCTCTACTGCAAATTCTCTCTAGACCATTCAGATATGACCTAAATCAAATCCCTTACAATTATACAGTGGAAGTGACAAATCGATTCAAGGGATTAGATCTGATAGACAGAGTGCCTGAAGAACTATGGACAGAGATTCGTGAGATTGTACAGGAGGCAGTGATCAAGACCATCCCCAAGCAAAAGAAATGCAAAAAGTCAAAATGGTTGTCTGAGAAGGCCTTACAAGTAGCTATGAAAAGAAGAGAAGCCAAAGAAAAGGAGAAAAGGAAAGATATACCCATTTGAATGCAGAGTTCCAAAGAATAGCAAGGAAAAATAAGAAAGGCTTCCTCAGATAACAATGCAAGGAAATAGAGGAAAACAATAAAATGGAAAAGACTAGACATCTCTTCGGAGAAGGCAATGGCACCCCACTGCAGTACTCTTGCCTGGAAAACCCCATGGACGGAGGAGCCTGGTAGGCTACAGTCCATGGGGTCGCTAAGAATCGGACATGACTGAGCGACTTCACTTTCATTTTTTCCTTTCATGCACTGGAGAAGGAAATGACAACCCACTCCAGTATTCTTGCCTGGAGAATCCTAGGGACGGCGGAGCCTGGTGGGCTGCCGTCTGTGGGGTCGCACAGAGTCGGACACAACTGAAGCGACTTAGCAGCAGCAGCAGCAGCAGCAGCAGACATCTCTTCAAGACAATTAGAGATACCAAAGGAACATTTCATGCAAAGATGGGCTCAATAAAGGACAGAAATGGTAGAGACCTAACAGAATAAGAAGATATTAAGAAGAGGTGGAAAGAATATACAAAAGAACTATACAGAAAGGGTCTTCACGACCCAGATAATCACAATGGTGTGAACACTCACCTAGTGTCAGACATCCTGGAATGCGAAATAAATTGGGCCTTAGGAAGCATCACTATGAACAAAGCTAGTGGAGGTGATGGAATTCCAGTTGAGCTATTTCCAATCCTAAAAGATGATGCTGTGAAAGTGCTGCACTCAATATGCCAGCACATCTGGAAAACTCAGCAGTGGCCACAGGACTGGAAAAGGTCAGCTTTCATTCCAATCCCAAAGAAAGATAATGCCAAAGAATGCTCAGATTACCATACAATTGCACTCATTTCACACACTAGCAAAGTAATGCTCAAAATTCTCCAAGCCAGGCTTTAACAGTACGTGAACCATGAAATTCCAGATGTTGAAGCTGGTTTTAGAAAACGCAGAGGAACCAGAGATCAAATTGCCAACATCTGTTTGATCATCGAAAAAGCAAGAGAGTTCCAGAAAAACATCTATTTCTGCTTTATTGACTATGCCAAAGCCTTTGACTGGGTGTAACAAACAACAAACTGTGGAAAATTCTTCAAAAGATTGGAATACCAGACCACCTGACCTGTCTCCTGAGAAATCTACATGCAGATCAAGAAGCAACAGTTAGTACTGGACATGGAACAACAAACTGGTACTATATTGGAAAAGGAGTATGTCAAGACTGTGTTTTGTCACCCTGCTTATTTAACTTATATACAGAGTACATCATGAGAATTACTGGACTGGATGAAGCACAAGCTGAAATCAAGATTGCCAAGAGAAATATCAATAACCTCAGATATGCAGATGACACCACCCTTTTGGCAGAAAGCAAAGAAAAACTAAAGAGCCTCTTTATGAAGGTGAAAGGGAAGAGTGAAATGGTTGGCTTAAAACTCAACATTCAGAAAACTAAGATCATGGCTCTAGTCCATCACTTCATGGCAAATAGATGGGGAAACAGTGGAAACAGTGACAGACTTTATTTTGGGGGGGCTCCAAAATCACTGCAGATGGTGACTGCAGCCATGAAATTAGACTCTTGTTCCTTGAAATAAAAGCTATGACCAACGTAGACAGCATACTAAAAAGCAGAAACATTACTTTGCCGACAAAGGTCCATCTAGTCAAAGCTATGGTTTTTCCAGTAGTCATGTATAGATTTGAGAGTTGGACTATAAAGAAAGCTGAGCACTGAAGAATTGATGCTTTTGAACTGTGGTGTTGGAAAAGACTCTTGAGAGTCCCTTGGACAGCAAGGAGATCCAGCCAGTCCATCCTAAAGGAAATCAGTCCTGAGCATTCATTATAAGGACTGATGCTGAAGATGAAACTCTAATACTTTGGCCACCTGATGCGAAGAACTGACTCATTGCAAAAGACCCTGATGCTGGGAAAGACTGAAGGCAGGAGGAGAAGGGGACGACAGAGGATGAGATGGTTGGATGGCATCACCGACTCAATGGACATGAGTTTGAGTAAACTCCAGTAGTTGGTGATGGACAGGGAGGCCTGGCATACTGCAGTCCATGGAGTCACAAAGAATTGGATATGACTGAGCGACTGAACTGAACTGAACTGTGAATTCATGATAGCTTACAGTGAACAATGTCAGATTCATGATATCCTAAGAAGATTTAGCTTTGAAACCAGGGACTGGTCTTGATCACTCAAGAGCTTTTGTGTAGCAGAGTTTCATTAAAGTAAGAAAAGGGATAGAGAAAGCTTCTGATCTGGATGTCAGAAGTGGGATGGAGAGTGCCCCCCATCCCTAGTCTTAGCAAGGTAATTATATACTTTTTAATTGATTATTACAATAAATCAAAAAAATGTCTCAAGGTTGTAAAGATCCTACTAGACCCATTCCAATAATATACATTTTAAGATAACAGGATTAGTCAGAAATTTTTCAGGAAGGAGAAACATGTCCTCAAGCATAATATGTTATTGTTATGTAATCCTTTCTAAGGAATATAGAAAAAAATATTTGTCCTTTCCTCCTCCTTGAGAATTCCAGACCCCTATCTCCTCCTTGAGAACCCAGACCCCTTTCTCCTCCTCGGGGAACCTGGACTTCTTATCAACCTGCCTAGGAATTGACTGTCTCATTCATATGGGATTTGATTTAAGTTGTACTTGGCTGGCCTCTTGTTTTTTTTCCCAATTTTCTTTAGTTTAAGCCTGAATTTTTCTATAAAAAGCTGATGATCTGAGCCACAGTCAGCTCCAGGTCATGTTTTTGTTGGTTGTATGCAGCTTCACCATCTTTGGCTACAAAGAATGTAATCAATTTGATTTTGGTATCAACTATTTGGTGATGTCCATGTGTAAAGTTGTCTCATGTTGTTGAAAAAGAGTATTTTCTATGACTAGTGAGTTTTCTTGGCAGAATTCAGTTAGCCTTCGCCCTGCTTCATTTTGTTCTCCAAGGCCAAACTTGCCTGTTACTCCAAGTATATCTTGACTTCCTACTTTTGCATTCCCATCCCCAATGATGACTAGAACATCTTTTTTAGGTGTTACTTCTAGGAGGTCTTCTAGCTCTTCATAGAACTTATTAACTTCAGCATCTCAGCATCAGTGGTAGGGGCATAGAGTGGATTACTGTGATGTTGAATGGCTTGCTTTGGAAATGAACCAAGATCATTCTATCGTTTTAGAGACTGTATGCAAGAACTGTATTTTGGACTCTTGTTGACTATGAGTGCTACTCCATTTATTCTGTGGGATTCTTGTCCACATTAGTAGAAATAAAGGTCCATGGAGTCGCAAAGAGTCAGACACGACTGAGCGACTTTCACTTTGGCTTCCCTGGTGGCTCAGACGGTAAAGCGTCTTCCTGCAATGCCGGAGACCTGAGTTTGATCCCCGGGTCAGGAAGATCCCCTGCAGAAGGAAATATCAATCCACTCCAGTACTCTTGCCTGGAAAATTCCATGGACTGAGGAGCCTGGTAGGCTACAGTCCATGGGGTCGCATAAGAGTAGGACACGACTGAGCGACTTCACTTTCACTTTATTAAATTCCCCCATTCCCATCGATTTTAGTTCTCTGATTCCTCGGATGTCAATGTTTATTCTTACCATCTCCTGCTTGACCACGTCCAATTTTCCTTGATTCATGGACCTAACGTTCCAGGTTCCTATATAGTACTGTTCTTTGCAGCATCAGATTTTACATTCATCACCAGACACATCTACAGCTGAGCATTGTTTCCACTTTGGCCCAGCCTCTTCATTCATTCTGGGGCTATTGGTAATTCTCTTCCACTCTTCCCCAGTAGCATACTGGATACCTTCTGACCTGGGGGACTCATCTTTTGGTATCATATTTTTTTGGCCTTTTATACAGTTCATAAGGTTTTCACAGAAAGTATACTGTGGTGATTTGCCATTCCCTCCTTCAAAGGATCACATTTTGTCAGAACTCTCTGCTATGACCTGTCCATCTTGGGTGGCCCTGCATAACATGGCTCATAGCTTCATTGAGTTACACAAGCCCCTTCGCCACGACAAGATAGTGATCCATGAAAGGGCTTATATTTGTGCCATGGTCATTTTATCATCATTTAAGTTTGATGTCGCATTTGCACAAAACCTTTGTTTGGATTGTGTAAATGTGAAAAATACTGAAACAATGATTGTCAAAAGAAAAATTAATCTCTGATTCCCTAACTGAAGATAGTCTGGATAATTGATATATTCATCACATGAAATGAAATATGTGATTATACTCTCAGTGTTAATAATCTCAGTGAGAAATACTGAGTGTTGTTACCTCTTTCTCTGTTGCCCTTTTATGCTATTCAGCTATAGAATGCTGTTGCTTGGGCTTTGAGGCATTTTTGAAATAGAATTGAAGTGTTTTCTTCTCTCTTCCAGATGTCTGCAATAATGTGTGACTGACATAAATTCTAACAATAAAAAGATACTTTCTCATAGGAAATAGTTTGTAAATCACAGTAACTCATAGTAAAAAGAGATCAGGTTAAAAACCTTGTTGTAAATGCAAAGAGCTGGCTGCTGATCCTCACAGAGCTATGCCCATGATCTGCATATCAGGAGATCAAAGTGAGAAAAGGAGGCTTGAAAAGATATCCTGTAAGAGGGATGAGACTTTGAAGCATATGTATATACTAAGACAAGTTGCAAAACAAAATATTGTATGAACAAAAATTAATATTATATTGCCCAGATATCCTATTGGGCAGTCAAATATAAAACATATAATTAGTTTTTAGACTTTAAGGAAATATATTGTTTCCTCATTCTTTCTATTTTAGTTAAATCCATTTACCTCCAAATTAAAAATGATCTATTAAATATCTATTTTAATATACTAATCATAGAAAAATAGCCTTTGCTATTAATAATTTTCCTGGCAAGACAGAGAATATTTGTATAGATAGACATTAATTATACATTTATATAAATGATTATATAATGGATACTTTTATATACACAAATATAAATCTATCTACTATATAAAATGTTACATAAATACCTGCACTGGACACAAAGAAATTAAGGCACACTTTTAACATTTTCCAAAAAAAGTATGGTTGACAAGGGTAAGATTAATTGGCATAAATAAATGTATAAAAAGTATTTTATGTGTGTGACTAACATCTCCTGCTATAAATCCACCCCCCTAGAAATATATAATGGAGCCAGGACAAATGACATATAGATATCAGTAGATGTGAAATAGAATTTATTACTAAGATAGTAAACCATGAAAGGATTTCCCAAGGTGGAGGGTTCAGGTTCCTTAAGGAGCGAAGCAAAAGCAAAGCAGAGAGAGTGCATTGGATACTTGTAGTGACTTGGATATGGAGCAGGGGGAGAGCCCACATGCTGCCTGGGGTTTGCCAGGGAGGCTACCACTGAATTCACAGGATGAATGGCACACAGACACTCTCTTATCTTGGCTGCCCTATTTAGGGCAACAGCAAAGAGGCTTGAGCAACTAAAACGATGACAGGTCAAACATAAAAAAATGGAGTCAAATTCTATTTTATAAGAATAAATGTAGAAGAAATCATGCACTGTTTTAGAAATTGTAGTTGAATGAAAATGGCTTCCTTGGTGGCTCAGTGGTAAAGAATCTGCCACCAATGCAGGAGACGTGGGTTTGATCCCTGGGTTGGGGATATCCCCTGGAGAAGGAAATGGCAACCCACTCCAGTATTCTTGCCTGGAGAATCCCATGGACAGAGGAGCCTGGTGGGCTACAGCCCAAGGGGTCGCAAGGAATCAGACACAACTTGGAGGCTAAACAACAACGACAAAGTCAAGTGAAAAGAGAGGATAAGCAAATAAAACAGAGCTTTGAATTAGAGAGTGAGATACTTGTGTAGGTCTACCAGATGAGAAAATCTTCCTTACAAGGCTAAGAACTTTGGCAGGGCCTGAGCATTGTCAAGGGAGAGATTTTGTGGTGGTCTTGGGAGTGACCATTAGCAGGCTGTGCTAAATCAAGAAGTAATTGTGGCAGAGAGAGTTTAAGGATGGTTTAGACAAGGCCCATTTAACTGATGATACTTAGAATGATAAGAAAAGGAAGAGTGAAGGTGACAGATGAAGGTTTCTTTTTCTCACTCTGAGAAATGTCTAAAGAAGTTAGAAACATGAGACACATTTTCTCTACTGACTTACTCAGTTTGGCATTCCAGTGGATGTTTAGATAGAGAATATAAAAATAATCACCTTTAGTAGACAGTATATTTAAAATCATGTAAAGAAAAATTTTACTTTTCTGAAAAATAATGTTATCTCTTAATATTTATGATATATACCTTGCATCATGCATTGTGTTAGATTTTCTACTGTGTATAAGGATTGATATTTTCAAAAATATGAGTGTTACCTAAATACATAAAATTTTTTTTTCCAGAAATAGAGATTTTTTTTTGTGGGATAGATTACATAAGACTTGACTTTTTTCCTATATACAATATTCAGTCAATGTTTTTGTCTACAGTAAGGGATAAAACTTTATAATTTCTGTCCAAAAATTGTCTGTAGATGATTTAATTAATACTTGATAGGTTTAATGAAGTGTTTCATAATATTACATACTATTTATAGAAAAATTCAGGTTCACTTTCTATCTATCCTGGTATGAAGATTCTTTTTATTTATGCTAGAACTGAATAAAAGAAATGTTAATTAACACAAAATACTTCCCCATCTTTAGTCCATTCCAATGAAGTAGTCCAACAACCTCTGAGGGCTGAGTGCTCAGTGGTATGTGCTTACAAGGAAGAAATTTTCTAGGCAGTGTTTTAAGATATGTTTTGTTTGCAAAATTAAGAAAAACAATGGATAGTCTCTCCTACTTCACAAAATAGAGGATGAAACACACCGATGGCATTAAGTAGTTTTTATTCCTTAAATTTTGGGTATACAAAGAGTTTCCCTACAACTTGATTAAAAAGTGGACCAAAGGGTTCCCTGATGATCTAGTGGCTAAGACTCCATGCTCCCAACTTGGGGACCCTGGTCAAACCCTGGTCAGGGAACTAGATCCCACATGCCACAACAAAGATTGAAAATCCTGCATGTGACAACTAAAACCTGGTGTGGCCAAATAAATAAATATTTATTTTTTATGAAGTGGGCTAAAGATCTTAACAGAAACCTCACCAAAGAAGATAGGTGACAAATAAGCATATGGAAAGCTGTTCCACATCATATATCATCAAATAATTGAAAAGTAATGTGTGTGTTTTTGTAAAATAAATTAGCCTCAGGTTTTGGGTTGGCAAGATACCCTGGAGGAGGGTTTGGCAACCCACTCCAGCATTCTTGCCTGGAAAATCCCATGGACAGAGGAGCCTGGAAGGCTACAGTCAATAGGGTCACAAAGAGTCCAGACACGACTGAAGGGATTGAGCATGCACACAAGTACTTAATAGCAGCAAGTTATTATTCATTTAAAAATATTATATAAGCACTGATAAGATCTTCTTTTGATGATGAGATACACAGTGAGTTTAGATTTTTTTCATGTCCATTTAGGTCTGATGATCAAGACAGAAGAAGAGATACTAAGAATTATACCATGTACATTGTGAAAACATATATTGTAGTTTATTGAGTCAGCTGGGCAAAGCTCTATGTTAAGTAACGGTATTATAATTCTCACTTGGGCAAGTTGGCTGTGTTTTTTCCAAGGTCATAGATTGTACCCTGAATCTTAGGCATCTCTTTTTATTTCATGCCATTGGTAGCAAGGAAAAATGGAATGAGAGCAATGAGTCAACACATATCTATAAATTATACTAGAAAAATATCTCAGAATACATCTCCAGTAGAGTTAGGCAGTGCTGTCACCTCCAAGTTCACCGTTATTACCATGTAATTAGTACATAATATGGATCTTCCCTAGAGGCTCAGATGGTGCAGGAGACCTGGGTTTGATCGCTGATCAGGAAGATCCCCTGGAAAAGGGCATGACAACCCTCTCCAGTATTCTTGCCTGGAAAATCCCATGGACAGAGGAGCCTGGTGAGCTACAGTCCATGGGGTCGCAAAGAGTTGGATACAACTGATCGACTAACACACGGTATATAATACAGTTGAATTCCTCGTCCAAGATGGCATTACTCTAGGAGATCACTGTATTTATTATGTTTATGAGAGAAAATGTTTATGTATAACATTGGGTTATACTTTGCAAAGGTCTTGTAGTACTGCATGTAGTATTTCTAAACCAAGAGAATTTCTTATTTTTGTTTATCTTTCAATTTACACATAATTCACATTTACTTACTCTTCATCTGATCAATACCAGATTGTTAGAATCTCAAATCCCTTGAGTTATTTATCATCTTTTGAGGCACATGGCATTTTCAAGAACACAAGTCAAAACTTTAGAGAATCACAAATTACATTACACATACACAACTTCTGTCAATTTTATCACACTCAAAACATAGCCAGCTGCTTCTGAGATGATATCAAGTGACAATTAAAATAGCACCACTGATGTTATCCTACAGTTAGGTACAGAAAATATTTTATCTGGAAAAAAAAGCAAGAAGTATATTTAGATGGTTAGGATTTATGTTCTATATTAAGAGAACAGATGTCTTAAAAGATTAATCTTTGGTGCCATCATGTCTATTTGTGCGGAATGTTGGATATGATGGGGCTTGTGAGGGCCCGATGCCTACCTTGTCCAACTTCAGTCCTCTAAGCAGTGATATCCAAATATCTTCTGCAGACCATTAGTTCAGTAGAATACTAATACGTATACTGTCAAAAATGGGTTCTAAGGTCAAATACAATTTGGAAACACTGTGTTAAGTTTGCATGTTTTCCTCTCCAGTGAGCTGTCAAACTCATTAATATACTCACATGCATTATGGATCTTCTAGAGAAGATGCTTCACTTCCCCAAATGATTTAGCTGCTGTACCTGTGCCAAAACAACCATTAACCATTAGGCAAATAAAATATATGTTTGGGACACCAGCAAAACTGGGAAGGAAAATTATGTCAGAATTTAATATTTGTTGAAAGCATCAAGGAATTAACACCAGGGAAAATTCAGAATTTGTTGGACCTGTTACTTTTATTCCATAATCTAATGTCCTTATTTTACATGATGGGTATAAACTTTTTTTTTTTTTTCAGTACTTTAAGGCCTTTGATGGAATAGCTCCAAACCTTCCCCCCCCCTTTTTTTCCCCTAAGGAGTATCTACTGGGGTAATGATGTATGGAACACACTTAGGGAATTGCTGTTCTAAATCCCACTTGCCATATTTGTCATTCTGCTCATGTAAGAATATGATAATACTGTTCATGCTTGGAACCTTCTGGCACTACCAGTTCTCTTGAGATGATTGTGGGTTTGATGTGGTTGCCTCAGGGTTTTCTGGTTAAGGAAGGACCTAGCTATCTCTTTAGAATATACAAGAACCAATGATTGATTCAGGAGATGTGGTAAGACTGCACGGGTCTCTTGCTTTGAGCAGTTGCAGACAGTGGGGCAAGGTCACCTGCATTAACCTATATCTCCTCTCTCTGAGCTGAAAAGGATTCTGCTTAACCCAAGAATTGATCACCAGCATTTGGACCAAACCACAACAAAATAACAAACAGACAATTTATTTTTAGCATTCTCTTTTTCTCTCCTCTCATATCCCAGGCAGCCATGCTCTCTGGAACCCCTCATGCAGCCTTTTCTCTCAATCAGAGATTTCCTACTGCAACAATTCATTTCTCCACGGCATTGAAGTTACTACCTCCCTGATTCACTGCTGGTGTTTATATGCTCTCTCTTCAAACATTTAGCTAAATAACAGTCAATGAATTTTTTGAAACAGCTTCATCACATGAAAAGAAAAATAACTTCTATTTTTCAGTATAAGACTTTGAAAGGTTTTTTTTTTTTTTTACCACTAAATGCATTTATTACTATGATAATAATGTAATTCATTTTTAAAATGAGTATACAAACAAGGCAAGGGTGATGAGAGCCCTAGTGTTTTCAGCTGTGGTGAAGACTGAGCCTTCAGTAAGGTCAAGCAGAAGGGACCCCCCCACATACCGCATTTCTTGGTCACACTTGCCCAGACTTAGTGTCAGCAACACATACCTGGGGGTAGGACAAAAAATTCTAATGGTCTTGGCTCCTGAGAACATAGCCCTCTGAGTGGGAGCTGCAGGAAGTGTCAGCAACACATACCTGGGGGTAGGACAAAAAATTCTAATGGTCTTGGCTCCTGAGAACATAGCCCTCTGAGTGGGAGCTGCAGGAAGTGTCAGCAACACATACCTGGGGGTAGGACAAAAAATTCTAATGGTCTTGGCTCCTGAGAACATAGCCCTCTGAGTGGGAGCCGCAGGAGAGGGACTCTGTTCTAGGCTGCACCTTGAATGAGTGGAATCTCCGTCTCTGAGCCCCAAGGAGGAAGGAAGGAGTGGGTCTTCGTTCAAGTATCACAGACTCTTCTTTTTGAGTTTTAGTATGTATTTTTTAAAGAAGTGTTTCTTCTTTTGCTGCATGCTCTTAAAACGATTTCTAGAAACTTAGTGATTTTTCTTAGAAAATGATTTTCCCCAGTTTCAAGCGGTAGCAGATTCACGGAGAATCTCAAGCCATTAAACCAAAAGTATGTCTCTAATTTTATATCAGCTTCTGATTTTATATCAGTAACTCAACTTCTCTTAGATTCAGTTACCCGTTCTTTAAAATAAAACAAATACGGCCTAATTTTTACAGATTTTCTTAGCATTAAATAACTATACATATAAAGTATTTATAGCTTATGGTGAACAATGTTGGATTTGTAATCTCCGAAGAAGATTTAGCATCCGGACGAAGACCAGGCTTGGCCACTCAGGGATCTGGTGTGGCAGAAGTTTTATTACAGTCAAAAGGGACAGAGAAAGCTTCTGACATAGACATTAAAATGGGTGGAGAGTGGCCTACTTGGTAGTCTTTAGCAAGGGAGCTATATACTTTTTACATTAGATAGTTCGTTAGTTCAGTTGCTTAGTCGTGTCCAACTCTTTGTGACCCCATGGACTGCAGCACACCAGGCCTCCCTGTCCATCACCAACTCCCAGAGTTTACTCAAACTCATGTCCATCAAGTAGGTGATGCCATCCTACCATCTCATTCTGTATCGTCCCCTTCTCCTCCCTCCTTCAATCTTTCCCAGCATCAGGATCTTTTCAGATGAGTCAGTTGTTCACATCAGGTGGCCAAAGTATAGGAGTTTCAGCTTCAACATCAGACCTTCCAATGAATATTCATGACTGATTTCCTTTAGGATGGACTGGCTGGATTTCCTTGATGTCCAGGAGGATCTCAAGAGTCTTCTCCAACACCACAGTTCAAAAGCATTATTTCTTCGGCGCTCAGCTTTCTTTATAGTCCAACTCTCACATCCATACATAACTACTGGAAAAACCATAGCCTTGACTAGACGGACCTTTGTTGGCAAAGTAATGTCTCTGCTTTTTAATATGCTGTCTAGGTTGATCATAACTTTCCTTCCAAGGAGCAAGCGTCTTTTAATTTCATGGCTGCATCATCATCTGCAGTGATTTTTGAGCCAAAATAAATAAATAAATAAAGTCTGCCACTGTTTCCCCATCTGTTTCCCATGAAGTGATGGGACCAGGTGCCATGATCTTAGTTTTCTGAATGTTGAGTTTTAAGCTTATGTTGAGGTTAATGTTGAGCTTTTGCACTCTCCTCTTTCACTTTCATCAAGAGGCTCTTTAGTTCTTCTTGACTTTCTGCCATAAGGGTGATGTCATCTGCATATCTGAGGTATTGATATATCTCCCGGCAATCTTGATTTCAGCTTGTGCTTCCTCCAGCCCAGCGTTTCTCATGATGTACTCTGCATATAAGTTAAATAAGCAGGGTGACAGTGTACAGCTTTGACGTACTCCTTTTCCTAATTGGAACCAGTCTGTTGTCCCATGTCCAGTTCTAACTGTTGGTTTCTGACGTGCATACAGATTTCTCAAGAGGCAAGTCAGGTGGTTTAGTATTCCCATCTCTTTCAGAATTTTCCACAGTTTATTGTGATCCACACAGTCAAAGGCTTTGGCATAGTCAATAAAGCAGAAATAGATGTTTTTCTGGAACTCTCTTGCTTTTTCAATGATCCATCGGATGTTGGCAATTTGATCTCTGGTTCCTCTGCCTTTTCTAAATCCAGCTTGAACATCCGGAATTTCCAATGTTCACATACTGTTGAAGCCTGGCTTGGGGAATTTTAACCATTAATTTACTAACATGTGAGATGAGTGCAGTTCTGCGGTAGTTTGAGCATTCTTTGGATTTGTCTTTCTTGGGGTTGGAATGAAACTGACCTTTTCCAGTTCTGTGGCCACTGATGAGTTTTCCAAATTTGCTGGCATATTGAGTGAAGCACTTTCACAGCATCATCTTTTAGGATTTGAAATAGCTCAACTGGAATTCCATCACCTCCACTAGCTTTATTCGTAGTGATGCTTCCTAAGGCCCACTTGAGTTCACATTGCAGGATGTCTGGCTCTAGGTGAATGAGCAAACCATCGTGATTATCTGGGTCATGAAAATCTTCTTTGTATAGTTCTTCTGTGTATTCTTGCCACCTCTTCTTAATATCTTCTGCTTCTGTTAGGTCAATACCATTTCTATCCTTTATTGAGCCCATCTTTGCATGAAATGTTCCTTTCGTATCTCTAATTTTCTTGAACAGATCTCTAGTCTTTTCCATTTGTTGTTTTCCTCTATTCTTTGCACTGATCACTGAGGAAGACTTTCTTATCTCTCCTTGCTATTCTTTCGAATTCTGCATTCAAACGGGTATATCTTTCCTTTTCTCCTTCATTTTTCACTTCTGTTCTTTTCACAGCTATTTTTAAGGCCTCCTCAGACTGTCATTTTGCTTTTTTGCATTTCTTTTCCATGGGGATGATCTTGATCCCTGTCTCCTGTACAATGTCACGAACCTCTGTCCATAGTTCATCAGGCACTCTGTCTATCAGATATGGTCCCTTAAATCTGTTTCTCACTTCCACTGGATAATTGTAAAGCATTTATTTAGGTCATACGTGAATGGTCTAGAGGTTTTCCCTACTTTCTTCAATTGAAGTCTGAATTTTGCAATAAAGAGTTAAATAAATCAAAAGAATGTCTCAAAGTTGTAAAAATTTTATCAGACCCACTCCCACGATTTACATTTTAAGATAAAAGTAATTATTACAGTATTAACATTATTTAAGATAACATTCAATATCACAGTAATCCAAGTCTATGCCCCAACCAGTAATGCTGAAGAAGCTGAAGTTGAGTGGTTTTATGAAGACCTACAAGGCCTTCTAGAACTAACACCCAAAAAAGATTTCCTTTTCATTATATTGGACTGGAATGCAGAAGTATGGAGTCAAGCAATACCTGGAGTAACAGGCAAATTTGGCCTTGGAGTACAGATGCTAGTAAAATAATGCTCAAAATTCTCCAAGCCAGATTTCAACAGTATGTGAACCATGAACTTCCAGATGTTCAAGCTGGATTTAGAAAAGGCAGAGGAACCAGGGAGCAAATTGTCAACATCCGTTGGATAATTGAAACAGCAAGAGAGTTCCAGAAAAACATCTATTTCTGCTTTATTGACTGCGCCAAAACCTTTGACTGTGTGGATCACAACAACTAGAAAATTCTTCAAGAGATGGGAATACAAGACCACCTGACCTGCCTCTTGAGAAATTTGTATGCAGATCAAGAAGTAACAAAACTGAACATGGAACAACAGATTGGTTCCAAATCAGGAAAGGAGTACGTCAAGGCTGTATATTGTCACTCTGCTTATTTAACTTATATGCAGAGTACATCAGGAGAAACGCTGGGCTAGATGAAGCACAAGCTAGAATCAAGTTGGCCAGGAGAAATATAGATAACCTCAGATATGCAGATTACACCACCCTTATGGCAGAAAGTGAAGAAGAACTAAAGAGCCTCTTGATGAAAGTGAAAGAGTAGAGTGAAAAAGTTGGCTTAAAGCTCAACATTCAGATAACTAAGATCATGTCATCTGGTCCCATCACTTCATGGCAAATAGATGGGGAAACAGTGGAAACAGTGGCAGACTTTATTTATTTATTTTGGGGGGGGACTCTAAAATCACTGCAGATGGTGACTGTAGCTGTGAAATTAAAAGACGCTTGCTCCTTGGAAGAAAAGTTATGACCAACCTAGACAGCATATTAAAAAGCAGAGACATTACTTTGCCAACAAAGGTCCATCTAGTGAAAGCTATGGTTTTTCCAGTAGTCATGTATTGATGTGAGAGTTGGATGGTGAAGAAAGCTGAACACCAAAGAATTGATGCTTTTGAACTGTGGTGTTGGAGAAGACTCTTGAGGGTCCCTTGGACTGCAAGGAGATCCAACCAGTCCATCCTAAAGGAAGTTAGTTGTAAATATTCATTGGAAGGGCTGATGCTGAAGCTGAAACTCCAATACTTTGGCCACCTGATGTTACGAACTGACTCATTTGAAAAGACCCTGATGCTGGGACAGATTGAATGTGGGAGGAGAAGGGGATGACAGAGGATGAGATGGTTGGATGGTCTCACTGACTTGAGTAAACTGTGCATTGGTGATGGATAGGGAGGCCTGGCATGCTGCAGTCCATGGTGTCACACAGAGTCAGACATGACTGAGGGACTGAACTGAACTGAACTGAAGAAATCAGGATTAGTCAGAAGGTTTTCAGGAATGAGAAACTGTCCTCAAGCAGGATACATAGTTGTTATTATAATCCTTAATACAGAGTTTAAACTGAGTTGTCTGTTGTGTAATCATAAGTTCCAGGCTTAAAAAAAAAAATGTTTTATGTGACTAAGACTAAAGAATGTAGAGAGAGAAAAAAAAAAAAAGATGTTTGTCCTTTCCTCCTCCTTGACAATTCCAGACCCCTATCTCCTCCTCAAGAAGCCCAGACCCCCTCTCTCCTCCTCAAGGACCCAGGACTTCTTATCAACCTGCCTAGGAATTGACTCTCTCAGTATTTAGTGTAGTATTTCTCATACGGAAGAGTGTAATTTTTTTGTGTTTTTTTGGTAAAGAGCAACTGTATGTTCTTTTGTAAAAATCAACTATGTTCTTTATTTGGTCATTCACTCAAATATTTCTTGAGCAGAAAAGCTATGTTATATTATTCTAGATGGTAGGAAATTTGAGCAAATCAAAGGGGATGCCTTCAGAGAGTTAATATTCTAATGGAGGAGACAGACAACATATGCATACATAAAGTCATGACAAGAAGCATTAATTATGATAAGGCAAAATAAAAAAGATTATGTGACTGAAAAGTAATGGGTGGTGTCTATCAAAGATAGGCAGATCCCAAGTATCTATTCCTCTTTTTCTGTTTGAACATCAAGTTAGTTTAAAATTTCCTGAAGTTTGGTATTATATACCTTTTGTCTTCAGAAATGGAGCAAAAATCCTTGGTCAATTCCTGGCTCCCACATCCTAGACCTGGAGTGTGTGTGTGTGTGTGTGTGTGTGTGTGTGTGTGTGTGTGTGTGTGTTTATTTCTGCCATGGTAGAGGCTAGGCTTCCATACCATTGCTTACATTTAATAACCTTTTGACATTGCTTTTAAGTTCAAGCTTACCTAAAACTGGTGTCGACTGGCTAATAGACTGTTTGGGTCACTTTTAATTCTGTTCTTCTATGATATAAAGATGTGCTGCATATATGAATGATGGTTTAGAGAAAGTGAAGAAGAGAGATTAAACTAAAAGTCCTATTAACTACTAATTAAAAATATTTTAGATGTCAGAATTTATTATACTGATAGTAACTTTAAAAAGAGAGAGAAATGTAAAATGTAACAACCATCTCATCCTCTGTTGCCCCCTTCTCCTCCTGCCTTCAATCTTTCCCAGCATCAGGGTCTTTTCCAATGAATTGGCTCTTCATAATCAGGTGGTCAAAGTATTGGAGCTTCAGCTTTCTCATCAGTCCTTCCAATGAATGTTCAGGGTTGATTTCCTTTAGGACTGACTGGTTTGGTCTCCTTACTGTCCAAGAGACTCTCAAGAGTCTTCTCTATTAACTTAAATGTTAATGAGTTCAAATAGAAGGGAGATAGAAATAAGAAAGTGCAAGCTAGAAGATAGGAATATGTGATCTGAGAAATGAGACAGTGAATTTTAAGATTTTAGAAATGAAGCAGTTCTGAGTTGTTTAAGAAGCGGCCTGTAGGTGAAGGACATTGGAGATACAGGACATCAAAGAATGAGTCTAGTGTATTGGCTCGGGTGTTCTCATAGAGGTTGATTAAACAAAAGATGAAAACAGAGCAAAGAACTGTTAATAAAGCTGGTGATACAGAATTCCTCCTATGACGGTCACTAGGGTAAGGGGAAAGCAGTAAATTATGGTGAGGATAAAAAGGCTAAGATATTCTACCCTAACCCTACCTAAGAGAACTTTCTGCAATGATGGAAAGGCTCTCTATCTGTACTGATCAATATAATATCCACCAACCACGTGTAATACTGAGCATTTGAAATATGACAATTCAACTGAGCAACTGAATTTTTAATGCTATTTAATTTAATATTAATTAAGTTTAATTGGAATAACCACATTAGGCTAATGACCATCATGTTGGACATTGCAGTTCCAGAGATTTGGATGAACAATGTACTGAAACCAGTAAGAGTGAAGTAGTATGTTACTGATTCTACCACCAGACTGGACTTCAGAGACGAATGTCACAGTGCCCTAATGACTTGTGTTTCCAGGTGTTTCATTATCTACCTTACTTGTCTAAGGGTTCAATGGTGTACAGACTAAAAAAAAAGTCATGTTTAGGGAGCAGAGAGTAAATAATTAGGTGTTGTTGATAAACATGTGATGTTCTAATCTTTATATGTATTTTTTTCTGCCAGATTATCTTTTAAGCTTCTAGAGCTACAGTAGTGATTCCCAAAATTTGTTCTATGGATCCCTGAGGATTCTTAGGACTCTTTCAGAGAGTCCAGGAGATAAACTATTTTCAAAACATACTCTGACATAACTTGCCTTTTTTCATTATGGGGACATTTGCACTGATTTTATGCAAGTACTAGTAGATAAACTTAGCACCAATCAAGGCATTGGCACCAAACTATATAAGTAATTACTGCATTTTTCACAGCCAGTGAAAAAGAGAGCAAGAAAGATAGGGAGAGAAAAAGGGAGAGAGAGAGAGAATATCTTGTTTAGTAGTGTCTTTATCGAAACAATGAAGTTATTAATTTTGTTAAATTGTGACTTTTGCTTACTCAAACTTTAAATATTCTTTGTGGCAAAAAAGAAATATAGATTAAAGCACTTATGCTGGACACTGATATACAATGGTCATTTCAAATTATTGTGCAATTATTTGAGTTGTAATCTGAACTAGCTAAATTTTCCAATTAACACTATTTTCACTTGAAAGAATAACTTAATGATTATTCAGTGTTGAATGTTTGGCATATATTCTCTGGAAAATGAACAAAGTGAGCCTATTACTTCAAAAAAGAGAAATAATAAAATTTGAGATTTTACATGAAAATTAGAATTTTGGACAACTTTTATTTGCCACTGTAGTCTGGACCACTTTATAAAGCTTGAAAATTTTTCTGATGATATCGGTGAGGATATTAATGAATGATATATAATTTGTACATTTTATAATGGAAGGTGTCTAAATTTGAAAGATCTGCATAATTCTGTGGGCAAATATCTTCCAAATAAACAAGGTAAAATTTACAATTCATGAGGAAAACATCAAAGTACAAGACAGGCCAGTGGATTTTAATGAAACAGGGCAAGAATAGGTTATTGACATGTTTACAGGTTGCATATAACAACTAACCTTTAAGAGTTTATTACTTACTGAATTTTAGCCTAATATCAAAAACAATAGTCTCAATTATATGAAAAGGATATTAGAATCATCTTCCCTTGTTCAATTATAAATCTGAGTGAGGCAGGGTTTTCTTTGCATCCATTAATCAAAACAACATCCTGCAACAGATTAAATGCAGGGCAAGTATGAGAAACCAGTAACGTTCTACAGATGTTAAAGAAACTGGCAAAACAGTAAAAAACATTGTGTTACATATTATTGTAAAACAGTAATGCTTTGCTTTCTTTTTAATGTGGCTATTTTTTGTAAAAATGTTTTTATATTAACATGCAGTTAATTTTTATTGATCAATATAACATACGTAAACAAAAGCTGTTTGGTGTCCTGATTTGCTTTTAAGACAATAAAAGGTTCCTGAAATCAAAAACATTTGAGAACCTCTGATCAAGTAAAAGTTATTGATTCTTCACTGCTTAGCTTAAATCTCAGTCTTAAAATCCCTTTTCCCTAGCTTCCCAACCACTCACTTCCCACTCTTTGTTTATAAAGCATTTGTATAAACATTCTTCAAATGTTTATATATTGTATGTGAGAGAGAGACAAAGATAGAGACAAGCAGAGAAAAAGGAGCCAACAGATAAAGGAAATAAGTAGAAGAAAACTATAGAACAATTACACAAGAGCATTTGCTGATTTCAACAAAGCTGGTTATGAGAAAGAGTCAAGGAGAACGAATTAATCTTAGAAAGGAGGAACTGCATTTTTCTCTCTACATGGAGGAAGGTTAAAATTTGGTGAAATAAAATTGGTGAAATAAAAACTGAGAATGGTGAGAGACATTATGTTGAATGACCTTATTTTGTCAAAAGAAAAGAGGAAATGCTATCATCAACTGAAAGCTTTAAAAGGAGAGGAGAATTTGGCATCATGATGATTGCAGCCATCATGGCCACGAGACAGTGCAAGGAAACAAAGGATCTGAATCAAAAGTTGTGCTGCTCAGGAGAGGGGATGTGGCCATGATTAGATAGCTCAGATGCTTATTGGTGGTGGTGGCGGTTTAGTCTCTAAGTCATGTCAGACTCTTGCAACCCCACGGACTGTAGCCTGCCAGGCTCCTCTGTCCATGGGATTCTCCAGGCAATTAGAGCCTCTCCAACCTTTCTCTGACTTCTGCTTATACAGCAGGACAGGGAGAGCTACTTACAGTTAAAGTTAAGAGAAAAGGGAGCTAGTGAGCAGTTTGGGCAGGCATGGAACTCTATACATTGGAGAAGGCAATGGCACCCCACTCCAGTACTCTTGCCTGGAAAATCCCATGGACGGAGGAGCCTGGTAGGCTGCAGTCCATGGGGTCGCTCAGAGTCAGACACAACTGAGCAAATTCGCTTTCAGTGTTCACTTTCATGCATTGGAGAAGGAAATGGAAACCCACTCCAGTGTTCTTGCCTGGAGAATCCCAGGGACAGCAGAGCCTGGTGGGCTACTGTCTATGGGGTTGCACAGAGTTGGACACGACTGAAGCGACTTAGCGGCAGTAGCAGCAGCAGCAGGAACTCTATAATCAGGGAGCTCCAGAGAGGCTTTGTTTGTTTGCTTTATTTGGCACATTTAATTGTATGTTAAGTGTGGGGCCAATTACATGAATAACTTACTCTGGCACATAATTGGAGTATATTATAATTTTTGATGTCGGGATAATGTCTAATTTAATTAAGAATAATGAGCAAGTTGACTAATTATGGCTCTAATTGTAATTCTTTTATGAAAATAAGGAGACCTTAGAGTAAAGCATCCCCTATGCCTTAACTCTCATAAAACACTAATTGAGCCTAGCATATTTTGAAATCTCTTTCATCAGCAATCACCCTCAAGTGTCATTGATGGGGGTATACAGCAGTAAATATATTAATATTTAGGTTGTGGGTGTGTGTGTTTAGTCACTCAGTTGTGTCCAACCCTGCGACCCCATGAGCTATAGCTTGCCAGGCTCCTCGTCCATGGGATTCTCTAGGCAAGAATACTGGAGTGGGTAGCCATTCCCTACTCCGGGGATATTCCCTGACACAGGGATGGAACCCAGGTCTCCTGCATTGCAGGTGAATTCTTTACCACCTGAGCCACCAGCGTAGTCCATATAAGTTATAGTCTTTTATAATAATTATAAATGGAATCTCTTAAATAAATTACCATTTTGTCTGGCTTACTTTGAAGATAAACCACTGTTTGGTTTCAATCTTATTATCAAAAAACTGTTAATTTATAGCTTGTATATTTCCACCAAAAAGCCCTTTGATTCCTCTTCTAATTAACTGTTATATCATCCAAGGAGCTACCTTAATTTCCCAAGGCTAGCTGGATTCCCTTTCTATTGGGTTCCCGTAACACACTGTGCCAACCTCTCTCTTGAGATGTATCATAAGATATCATAAGCACTCATTCACTTGCCTGCATCTCTCAGACAGAAATTTCCTTAGGGCAAGATATGTGTTTTGTATTTTATATCATCCTCATAACCACACACAGTACCTTATAATTAACAAATATTTTAAACCAAATTGAACACAAAAAAAATAAGGAAAATGAAGTACTAGAGCAAGACACAATTGGTTTAACATAAGTCGGTATTTTCAGGCTAAGTAAAGGG
This sequence comes from Giraffa tippelskirchi, assembly GCF_054371585.1. Classification (NCBI taxonomy): domain Eukaryota; kingdom Metazoa; phylum Chordata; class Mammalia; order Artiodactyla; family Giraffidae; genus Giraffa; species Giraffa tippelskirchi. The sequence continues at coordinate 108,846,980 of NC_137280.1, read as the reverse complement.
ACAAAGTGACAGGGGGACATATTTCAGCACTTATGTTTGCAGGTGCAAACCTTGTACCTCTTTCTTGTGGGCTGCAGGAGATTTTTTAATTAAAGATTACACAGACACCCAATATATTTATGTTCCATTATTATTTAAACACCTGGGGTTATATGTTATCTAAGATGCACATTTTTACTTAAATATTTGAAATATGTGTGTTGCCTTCATTCTAATTGGGCACTTAGAATCTCTACTATCCAGAGAGTCTAAAAACCTCAGTGAACTGTCATATACTTCTCTTTGGATATTACTGTAAATTAGAAAAATTATTTATCAGTTCTGTCTGAGAAGCTTTCAGATATTTAAAGATAATTTTAAATGATCTTTTTGAATATGAGATACTTGCAGTTATCATTATTCAAAGGTTATAGGAGAATGTACATAATAGAGCCTCCTCCTTTTCTCCATTCCCCAGATACATAGCTCCAAGTGGGAAGTTAACTTAGGTGAGATGTTTTATACAGTAAGTTCTTTTCTTCTCACATATTGTTCTTATCATATACACCTTTTCAAGACTCTCCTGTGTTTTAGATCTCATTTGAAAAGGCACAAACTTAAGAATTTTCCTGTTGCATGTGGGATCTTATTTCCCCCCATGAGGGATCAAACCCATACCCCCTGCAGCAGAAGCACAGTCTTAACCACTGGACTGACAGGGAAGTCCCATGACTCATTTTGGTTTAATGTTCTCTTGTTTTTGACCCCATAATATAATATAGTTTATCTTTTATAATATGCATCATACCCACAATTTGTTATACAATATCTATCTTTCCTACTGGACTATAATTTTTATAAAGGGTAGGGGAAGTATTTTATCTTGTTCACAGATATGCTCTTATCCTTAAACAGTGCCTTGCGCAAGTTTGATATATAATGAAGTCTTGGTGGCTGAATATGAAAGAAGTAAGTGTAGGTTAATCTATGAGTCCAGTCCAAAAAAACAGAAACCATACTAGTTCTTTTAAACAGAGGGAATAAAATTCATGGAATTGTTTGCATGGGCAGTAGAGGAGCTGGTAAATCAATTAGGGATAATGAGGCAAATTAATAACATTTGGGAGCATCACTAAGCTAGAGAAGAAGGGACAGAAAGAAAGAGGCAGTGATGAAGCTATAGAAGACGTTTCAAAACTCAGGAGGGCACAAATCCTTATGTCTGGGTGCAGAAAGAATTCAGCGAGAGGCAGGGTGACTGGTAAGGAAAGAGTTTATTAGTACAGAGATACAAGCGAGCAGGCAAGGAATGGCCACCTCAAGAACCTAGTGGGCTACATTTTTACAATCAAAGGACAAGGGCGGGGAAGAATACCATCTTCTCACTCATTCTTGAGTAGACGTCACACTTCATCTTCACCTCCGCCTCCGTGTCAGATGAGTTTTCTGGTCCCTACATGGCGAAACCCAGACTATCATGGCACTATGGAAATGAACAAAAAGGTGATAACATATACTAACATATAGTAAATCATCTCAGCTTTCAGTATGATGTCACCTTTACCCTATATTTCTGTTCTTAGTACAGGCAGAAAAATCCCTTGGCAAGGATCGCTAACTTATTGACTTCAGTGGGTAGTATGTGGATCTCATTCCACAATTATTTTATTGTTTTGGGGTATGACTCACACTTCTCTTGCACAGTTTTGTTGCTCGGCAAGACTACTTTCTTGAGTAATCATTATGGCATCTCCCATACTTTCCTCTCTACTTATGATCCGTTATGTAATCATCTACTTTGTAATTACCTACTTTGTCCCTTTACTCTGTTCCTGTCAGTGATACCAGATCTAGAAGGTGGAATACTCAAAGAGAAAGAACTGTGGCCATCAGCAGTTGGGTCTCTAGGAGAGAGGTTTTTGTTCTGCATGAGCTGAGAGGATGCAGCTCTAGCCAAAGTTGTTGCTGCAGAGTCTAAGAGAGAAAGAAATACTCTGGTTTCTCTATTTCTCTCACCTTCCCCTTTTTAACCATTGCTTAAAGTTGTCCAGAAGCCAGTTGGCAAGAGAAACTAGCTGGCAGGAAAATGGTGTTCCCTGTGATGTAGAACAGAGTGGGAGAAAGGACAGGAAAGGGATTATTAGGATAACAAATACCCAGTACAATGGACCCTATAAACCACCTGGCAGACTGTTTTCTGGGTGAACCGGCCTGTGACTAGTGGGACACAATATAATAATTCAGTGTAGATGAATTCAGTATAGATGCCTTTTCTGGCATTATTATTTCAAGACAATAAAGAGCAGCATATATTTTTTATAAAATGAAAGTATCATACAGGCTTTAAATCAATGCATAATCATAAGATGTCACTGGGTTGGTGTATAGTAAAACATATTGAATAATTAGTAAAATGGATTAAGTCCCTGGACAAAAAGAATATCATGGTCAAAGTAGTTGTTTCTGGCATGTAGACTCTGTAGGGCTTCTAGAAACACAAAAAAATAAAATCACAAAATTACTTTACATATTTTTGTGGCAAACATTTATAGGTCCAGGGACATAAAAAAGTGTGATCATAAAAGATCTTGTGTTTTTCTGACATCAAATTTATGGTCCAAGTAATAGATTTCAACCATCAGAGAAAGTATTCTTTTTTTTTCATTGCTTTATTACTGAAGAGCTGAAAGGAAAATGAGAAAAGCAGTTAGTTAGTAAATTATAAAACTATAAAGTGTTTTCAATAAGTATACTCTGTCTCTAGAATAAAGAAAATATTATTAGGGTAAAGAAGATGTGACCCAGAAGTAAGTGAATAAAATTATGTGTGTGTCTGTAATATTGGTGCTGGAAGGAATCTAGAGAGAGAAGCAGAAAACACAGATGATGAGTTATTTCTGTCTCCTGGAGGAATCTCGTGAGAAAAATAATGCAAATAAGTGAATTATTTTAATTTAAACTATCCAGGTAATCTATCGATGTACTTTAAAACTTCTAGGCCTTTGATGCAAACTCATTAAGTAAGTGATTGATTGAATATATTGAATAATACAGGTAGAAAATGTATTAGAGATCATAAAGTGTTTTCATTATACAGATAAAAAATTGAGATCAAGAAGGGACAACAACTCTCAAGTTTGCAGATAGATGGCAGATAATAAATAAGAGTTCCTATCTCTTAATTCAAAACTAGTACTTAAGGATACTGACTTTGCAGTCAGTCACACTTGAGATTGATTTAGAACTTTGTTACTTCCTGCCTGACTATATGCAATTAAGTTCTTTTTGCCTCAATGTTCTCATCTGTACTGTTGGTCCTCCACATCCATGATCCTCAACTGAGGATCCAAAATATTTGAAAAAAATTCCATGAAGTTCTAAAAAGCAAAGCTTTAATTTGACACATACCAGCAACTACTTCCATAGCATTTACATTGTATTTACAGCTAGTTACATAGCATTTGCATTGTATTAGGTATTAAAAATAATCTAAAGATGATTTAAAGTATATGGGAGGATACACATAGATTACGTGCCAATACTATGCCATTTCATGAGGGAGTTGAGTATCTTTGGATTTTGGTATCCATAGTGGGTACCAAATCCCCAGTAACTAATCCCTTGCAGATCCTGAGGGACGACTGTAATGTTAACTTTAGCTACATTTTCCCAAAGGACAGACACTTTTATGTTCACCAGATGCACTGGGAGAATTCTTTAAAAATATGATCAGTGACACTCCACCCTCTCAGTGAGAATTAGTCCAACATGTCTTCTCAAGCCTTCTATTTTATAGAATTATCACGAAGGCTGGAGGGCTCCAACAATATGTAACTCTGTACAAAAACATGCTGAAGATTTGTCTAAAAACTAGAATACTCTGAGACTATATATACATGTACATATATATATATAGAGAGAGAGAGAGACACAGAGACAGAGAGAGACAGACAGGCAGAGAGACAGAGACACTATACCTATATATACAAATATATATGGAGAGAGAGAGGCCATATATGTATAGAGATACAGTCTCTCTCCATGTATATATATGTGTGTGTATGTGTGTGTGTGTATATATATATATATAGTGTCTCTGTCTCTCTCTCTCCCCAAATGAGAAAAAAATAGGCCGAATAAGCCAGAACGTCATGAAAACAAACTTGAGCTTCTAATAGAATGTCTAAAATAATTAACATGTAAAGCAATTTAGATATGTTCTTTCAAGTTAATCAGCACTGCCACTGCCTCTGCTATGAAACCTGTAAGCACAGGAGTTAAAAGTAATTCAAGTACATTGAAAATATATTTATTGCCACCTAGGATTGTGTTGCTGAATCTCTTTGATTTGCCTGCTACTGCTTATGGAAGAAACAACTGATGCTACTTACACATACTAACTGTTTCTGAATGTATCTCATTGCTTAGAAAAATAATCTGAACAAGGTGTGTACAATGGTAAAGTTATTTTCATAGCTTGAATGTGAGAGCTCAAGAAAGAATAACACCAGAAAAATATGAAATTTTGTGTGTACCTGCAAAAACATTTGACCATATAAACTTGCCAAAATTCTACTGTTTTTAACCTAATGTGTAAGCAGTCTACATTAGGGAGAATGAGACAACAGGTACACACTTGATTGTAAAACACCCGCACATTATTTTCCTACAATGGCTCTAGGATTAATGTGTGGGACCCTAGGTCTCTCTTTTCCTAGACTGAAGCACTTCCTATATTTTTTTATACTTTTACAAAGGGGATCCTAACTACTTGGCCACCCATATGTGTGCAGGCATGTTTGACTTCTAGTGTATATAAGGCAGAGTCAGCAAAAACATAGTGCTTTCACACTGGGTAATTTGAAAAGAGTTTAACAAAGGGACAGTCAGCAGAAATTTGCTTAGAGTATAGTGAAACCAAGCAGTGGTGCAGAACCTGAGAAGGAGCTGAGGTCTGACGGGAAGAAGGAAACAGAATAATATAAATAGAACCCAGGAAGACCTTTGTCAAGGGCTATGACTAAGGGACATGGCCAGTCTTACAGGAAATATGCCAGACAAGGAAATAGCTTTCCTCTAGTCCTGATTACCTGAACCAGTCTGGAAGGCAGAGAGCAAAGGAGCTCAAGGATGTAGTCTATACAGGTGAATCTCCTGTGCAGAGATCACTGCAAACAACAGTGGACAGTGTGTCTGGTTTCATTAATTCAAACTCTTACTCTGGTGATTCCTCTATCGGGTTCCATTCATTCACCCTCTTAGCCCCCACCTGCCATCCAGTACACATTTGTTAGCACAGAATCACTTCAGTAGAAAATACTATGGAGTAGAAAATACTATGGAACCACATCTTAACATTATAACTTTAACAGGGTTATCCTTACAAAACTGACTAAAAGTTCTATTGAGATGGATGAAACTGGAGCCCATAATACAGAGTGAAGTAAGCCAGAAAGAAAAACACCAATACAGTATACTAATGCATATATATGGAATTTGAAAGATGGTAATGATAATTCTATATGCGAGACAGAATAAGAGACACAGATGCAGAGAACAGTCTTATGGACTCTGAGGGAGAAGGTGAGGGTGGGACGTTCTGGGAGAATAGCATTGAAACACGTATATTATCATATGTGAAACAGAACACCATTCCATGTTCGATGCATGCGACAAATGCTCAGGGCTGGGGCAATGGGATGACCCAGAGGGATGGGATGGGAAGGGAGGTAGGAGGGGGGTCCAGGAAGGGGAACACATGTAAACCCATGGCTGATTCATGTCAATGTATGGCAAAAACTACTACAATATTGTAAAGTAATTAGACCCCAACTAAAATAAATAAATTTATTTAAAAAAAAGAGAGAGATTTGAATGTATATAGTATAGCAAAATCAAAAGAATAATATTAAATTAGCTTTATAATAGGTCATGTATTGCTGGATTTAGTGAAACATGATCTATTACAACGATGTTTAAGGTTAAAAACATATATGTTGTCAGATAAATAAGAAACAGCTTACACTCCTACTGTAATCAATGTTGCATAAGTTATTGATTTTTTTGCTATTTTTGTATTGGAATGTAATTGCTTTACAATGTTCTGTTAGTTTCTTCTGTACAACATTGTGAATCAGCCATATATATATACATATATCCTCTCCCTATTGATTTTTATGCTGTGACTCCCAAAACAATAAAAATCCTGGGTAAGGAGCAAATTGAATCCAATGGTTACATTATTGAGAATTTGGTACATAGTGTAGATTTCCAGTCATCAAGTCACATGACTATAAATTACTTGGCATTCAACCTAACCAGGAGAAGCTGTCTGAAACTCCTCCTGTACTGCAGCATGGTTCTGTGCTGAAGTAGCCTCAGTCACACTGTCTCTTTATGGGCTGCTCTCCTGAAAGCTCAGAAATGTCAGGAATATTACTGAGCTGCCAGTGTGTCAAATGCATGGTGGAAAGTCCATAGGAAATCTTTCCCTATTGTTTTCTTGGTTGCATTAGTGTATTCTGAGCTCTTTTATGGCTCCAGATGGGCACCACTTGAATACAGCTTTCTTTTTGTAAAATCATTGCCATGCCCTTATGGCAGAAAAAGTCCCATTGTTATATAGTACATACTGTTTTACTTCAGAATTATTAACCCAAACCTTTGAGGATGCAGTCTTATGCTAAAAAAAAAATCTGAAAGAGCTACAGTCTTTGACATTTCTTGAATAAATCTTGGTCTGAATTTGAGAGCAAGAGATGTTCCTTCAGTATTTCAAACCGAATATAAACCTCTCTGCCTTTCGCTCCTGTTCCCAAATTGGCTGTAGCAAATAAAGATAAGGGTTCAGTTCTAGGCAGCTAAAAATAAGTGAGCAAATTCTACCCTTCACATTCCCGACCTGGAGAAGAAAATGTGTGTGTGTGTTAGTTGTTCAGTCGTGTCTGAGTCGTTCCAACTCTGCGATCCCATGGACTGTAACCCACCAGGCTCCTCTGTCCATGGAATTCTCTAGCAAGATGACTGGAGTGGGATGCCATTCCCTTCTCCAGGGTATCTTCCTGACCCACAGATTGAACCCAGGTCTCCTGCATTACATACAGATTCTTTACCATCTGAGCCATCAGGGAAGCCCCACTGATTTTTGTTTGGTTTTGCTTTTTTTGGTGGGGTGTGGAGGGGAGAGGGGCATGCAAAGATAGCAAAGAGATCTGGAAGTTGACAGTCTGAAAGGCAAAGAGTTTAAGTTGTGTTACCTTGTAGAGGAAAGCTCAGAGGGCAAGGATGAGGACTTCCAGGTTCTATTCCTAGTTTTGCCCTACATAGCTATGTGTGATCTTGAATAACTCTCTTAGCCTTGTAAGCCTTATGTGTAAATTGAGGATAACAGTACTTCCCTGCTTTAGTTTTGTTGGATTATCCTGAGAATAAAGGAAGACGATGATGTGACATTGGGACATGCTTGGAAAACAGTAAAGTTCTGTATGAATACAGCATCAATCACTTCATGGCAAATAGAAGGGGGAGAAAGTGGAAGCAGTGACAATTTTTATTTTCTCGGACTCCAAAATCACACTGGACAGTGACTGCAGCTGTGAAATTAAAAGTCACTTGCCCCTTGAAGGGGAGGGTACGACAAACCTAGATAGCATATTAAAAAGCAGAGACATCACTTTGCTGACAATGGTTCATATAGTCAGAGCTATGGTTTTTCCATTACTTATGTATAGATATGAAAGTTGGATCATAAAGAAGGCAGAGCACTGAAAATTGGTGCTTTCAAACTGTGGTGCTGGAGAAGACTCTTAAGAGCCTCTTGGACTATAAGATCAAACCAGTCAATCCTAAAGGAAATCAACCCTGAATATTCACTGGAAGGACTGATGCTGAAGCTGAAGCTTCAATACTTTGGGTACCCGATGCAAAGAGCCTACTCACTGGAAAAGACCCTATGCTGAGAAAGATTCAAGGCAAAAGATGAAGGGGGAGGCAGAAGATGAGATGGTTGGGTGGCAACACTGACTCAGTTGACAAGAATCTGAGCAAACTCCAGGAGATAGTGAAGGACCGGGGAGCCTGGCGTGCTGCAGTCCATGGGGTCTCAAAGAGTCAGACACGACTTAGTGACTGAGCAACAACAGCATAAACAGAAATACAGAACAAAATTTGTCATATGGAAAAATACATCAGCATAAAAATACTACTGAAACACACACACTGTGAATCCTGGTAGAGTCCTCCTATTCAGCTGCCAGTCCATTCTTAGGAAGAGCAAAATATGTTCAAGAGTAGTCACTAGAAACATATAAATAGATCTTACTAAGTTGTGTTCCATGACATTTTTTAAGCAGAATACTTATAAGTGTTATGTTAAAAGGAGAAGGAAGGAAGGACAAGAGTGGCAGGAAGAGTAGAAGGAAAGAAGACAGGAAAGGAAGAGACACAGAGAGAAGGGGATTTGGGAATTGCATGGTCAAAAGAAACAAGTTTGGAAATTAAAGTAATTGGATATAATTTTTTGTTTTTTTACCTACTGATATTTAACATGGTGTAAGAGTGGTGCATATTACACAATGTTTCCTTTTCTTTTTTTTTTTTGAAAATTGAAACTACTGAAACATATTTTTAAAAAATGCTGTTGTAGAAAGACTTACTTAATCACGCAATTCTGGAAAGCAGCCAAATTCTGGACCAGCAAAGGTAGCACTTTTCTTGATGCACAGTGAACATCAGTCAAAACAAACACACAAAAAATAACGACGACTAACATTTGTTTAGCGCTTCACAGATGAGGAAACATTTCCAGCTGAGTTCTCCCTCTTGACTTTCAATCGACCTTTGTAAAATAGGTACTGTATCAATATTTGCAGATAAAGAAGAAAATGGTGATGGACTTTCACTGTCTGTGATCACATAGCTGGTGGCAGAACATGATTTTCAAACTGAAGGTATCTTGCTGTGAATCCATTAGCTTTCCACCAGTGCCCACTGCTCTACTACTGAAAAAGAGACACAGTGAGGCACTTTGTACTGTTCTTTGAAAGTTCAAAATAAAGGATAGAGACTTTTCCTCCTACTAGACCCTGCATACTTTTGACATAGTGGTTTTTATTTAATATCAACTTTTATTGGAGTACAGTTGTTTTACAATGTTGTATGAGTTTCTGCTGTACAGCAATCAGTTACAACATATACATCTATCCACTCTTTCTTAGATTTTCTTCCTATTTCATTGACCACAGGTCATTGAGTAGAGTTCCCTGTACTATATAGTCAGTCTGTCTGTCTTAGATTTTCTTCCCATTTCATTGACCACAGGTCATTGAATAGAGTTCCCTGTACTATATAGTCAGTCTGTCTGTCTTAGATTTTCTTCCCATTTCATTGACCACAGGTCATTGAGTAGAGTTCCCTGTACTATATAGTCAGTCTGTTCAGTTGAGTCCCTTAGTCGTTTCGACTCTCTGCGGCCCCATGGACTGCAGCACACCAGGCCTCCCTGTCCATCACCAATTCCTGGAGTTTACTCAAACTCATATCCATTGAGTCGGTGAGGCCATCCAACCATCTCATCCTCTGTCATCCCCTTCTCCTCCCACATTCAATCTTTCCAGCATCAGGGTCTTTTCAAATGAGTGAGTTCTTCGCATCAGGTGGCCAAAGTATAGGAGTTTCAGCATCAGAACTTCCAATGAATATTCAGGACCACTTTCCTTTAGGATGCACTGGTTGGACTCTTTGCTGTCCAAGGGACTCTCAAAAGTTTCTCCAGCACCACAGTGCTCAGCTTTCTTTATAGTCCAACTCTCACATCCATACATGACTACTGGAAAAATGATAGCTTTCACTAGACGGACTTTTGTTGGCAAAGTAATGTCTCTGCTTTTTAATAAGCTGTCTAGATTGCTCATGACTTTACTTCCAAGGAGCAAGCGTCTTAATTTCATGGCTGCAGTCACCAACCGCAGTGATTTTGGAGCCAAAAAAAATAAAGTCTGACACTGTTTCCACTGTTTCCCCATCTATTTCCCATGAAGTGATGGGACCAGATGCCATGATCTTAGTTTTCTGAAAGTTGAGTTTTAAACCAACTTTTTCACTCTCCTCGTTCACCTTCCTCAAGAGGCTCTTTAGTTCTCTTCCTGCCATAAGGGTGGTATCATCTGCATATCTGAGGTTATTAATATTTTTCCTGGCAAACTTGTGCTTCATCCAACCCAGCGTTTCTCATGATGTACTCTGCATATAAGTTAAATAAGCACGGTGACAATAGGCAGCCTTGACGTACTCCTTTCCTAGTTTGGAACCAGTCTGTTGTTCTAACTGTTGCTTCTTGACCTGCCTACAGATTTCTCAGGAGGAAGGTCAGGTGGTCTGGTATTCCCATCTATTGAAGAATTTTCCACAGTTTGTGGTGATCCACACAGTCAAAGGCTTTGTCATAATCAATAAAGCATAAGTAGATGTTTTTCTGGAACTCTTGCTTTTTCAATGATCCAATGGATGTTGGCAATTTGATTTCTGGATCCTCTGCCTTTTCTAAATCCATCTTGAACATCTGGAAGTTCACGGTTCACATACTGTTGAAGCCTGGCTTGGAAATTTTGACCATTAGTTTGCTAGCATGTGAAATGAGTGCAGTTGTGCAGTAATTTGAACATCCTTTGGCATTGCCTTCCTTTGGGACTAGAAAGAAAACTGACCTTTTCCAGTCCTGTGGCCACTGCTGACTTTTCCAAATTTGCGGACATATTGCTGCTGCTGCTGCTGTTGCTAAGTCACTTCAGTCGTGTCCGACTCTGTGCGACCCCACAGACGGCAGCCCACCAGGCTCCCCCATCCCTGGGATTCTCCAGGCAAGAACACTGGAGGGAGTTGCCATGTCCTTCTCCAATGCATGAAAGTGAAAATGAAGTCACTCAGTCATGTCTGACTCTGTGTGACCCCATGGACTGCAGCCTACCAGGCTCCTGCATCCTTGGGGTTTTCCAAGCAAGAGTACTGGTGTGGGGTGCCATTGCCTTCTCCGCTGACATATTGAGTGCAGCTCTTTCACAGCATCATCTTTTAGCATTTGAAATAGCTCAATTGGACTTCCATCACCTCCACTAGCTTTGTTTGTAGTGATACTTACTAAGGCCCACTTGACTTCACATTCCAAGATGTCTGGCTCTGAGTGATCACACCATCATGGTTATCTGGATCATGATCTTTTTTGTATAGTTCTTCGGTGCATTCTTGCCACCTCTTCTTAATATCTTCTGCTTCTGTTAGGTCCATACCATTTCTGTCCTTTATTGTGCCCATCTTTGCATGAAAAGTTCCCTTGGTATCTCTAATTTTCTTGAAGAGATCTCTAGTCTTTCCCATTCTACTGTTTTCCTATATTCCTTTTCATTGGTCACTAAGGAAGGCTTTCTTATTTCTCCTTGGTGTTCTTTGGAACTCTGCATTCAAATGCAGGGTATATCTTTCCTTTTCTCCTTTGCCTTTCACTTCTCTTCTTTTCATAGATGTTGTAAGGCCTCCTCAGACAACCGTTTTGCCTTTCTTTTTCTTGGGGATGGTCTTGATCCCTGCCTCCTGTACAGTGTCATAAACCTCTGTCCATAGTTCTTTAGGCACTCTGTCTATCAGATCTAATCCCTTGAATTTATTTGTCACTTTCACTGTATAGTCATAAGGATTTGATTTAGGTCATACCTGAATGGTTTAGTGGTTTTCCCTACTTTCTTCAATTTAAGTATGAATTTGGCAATAAGGAGTTCATGATCTGAGCCACAGTCAGCTCCCAGTCTTGTTTTTTGATGACTGTATAAAGTTTCTCCATCTTTGACTGCAAAGAATTTAATCAATCTGAATTCAGTATTGACCATCTGGTGATGTCCATTTAGAGAGTCTTCTCTTGTGTTGTTGGAAGAGGGTGTTTGCTATGACCAGTGCGTTCTCTTGGCAAAACTATTAGCCTTTGCCCTGCTTCATTCTGTACTTCAAGGCCAAATTTGCCTATTACTCTAGGAACTTCTTGGCTTCCTACTTTTGCATTCCAGTCTCCTGTAATGAAAAGGACATCTTTTTGGGGTGTTAGTTTTAGTAGGTCTTCATAGAACCATTCAACTTCAGCTTCTTCAGCATTACTGGTCGGAGCATAGACTTGGATTATTTTGATATTAAATGGTTTGCCTTGGAAATGAACACAGATCATTCTGTCATTTTTGAGATTGCATCCAAGTACTGCATTTTGGACTCTTTTTTTGACTATAATGGCACTCCATTTCTTCTAAGGGATTCTTGCCCACAGTAGTAGATATTGTGGTCATCTTAGTTAAATTCACCCTTTCCAGTCCATTTTATTTCCCTGATTCCTAAAATGTCGATGTTTACTCTTGCCATGTCCTGTTTGACCACTTCCAAATTGCCTTGATTCATAGACTTAACATTCTAGGTTCCTATGCAATATTGCTCTTTACAGCATCAGACTTCACTTCCATCACCAGACACATCCACAACTGGGTGTTGTTTTTGCTTTGGCTCAATCTCTTCATTCTTTCTGGAGTTATTTCTCCACTGATTTCCAGTAGCATATTGGGCACCTTCTGACCTGGGGAGTTCATCTTTCAGTTTCCGATCTTTTTGCCTTTTTATACTGTTCATGGGGTTCTCAAGGCAAGAATACTGAAGTGGTTTGCCATTCCCTTCTCCAGTGGACCACGTTTTGTCAGAACTCTCCACTGTGACTTGTCAGTCTTGGGTAGCCCTACCCAGCATGGCTCATAGTTTCATTGAGTTAGACAAGGCTGTGGTACATGTGATCAGATCGGTTAAATTTCTGTGATTGTGGTTTTCAGTCTGTCTGCCCTCTGATGGAGAAGGATAAGAAGCTTGTGGAAGCTTCCTAATGAGAGAGACTGACTGAGGAGGAAACTGGGTCTTGTTCTGATGGGTGGGGCCATGCTCAGTAAGTCTTTAGTCCAATTTTCTGTGTTTCCTCCCTCTTATTTGACCTGAGGCCAAACTATGGTGCCTGTAATGAACACCTTCCTTCAAAAGGTCCCATGCACACACTGCTACACTCAATGCCCCCAACCCTGCAGCAGGCCACCACCGACCCATGCCTCTGCCAGTGACTCCTGGACACTCATGGGCAAGTCTTGATCAGTCTCTTGTGGGATCACTGCTCCTTTCTCCTAGATCCTGGTGTGCACAAGTTTCTGTTTGTGCCCTCCCAGAGTCTGTTTCCCAAGTCCTGTGTAAGTTCTGGTGGCTCTATGGTGGGATAATGGCGACCTCCTCCAAGAGGGCTTATGCCATACCCAGGTCTACTGCACCCAGAGCCCCTGCCCCCTCATCAGTCCACTGCTGACCTGTTCCTACTCAGGAGACACCCAAACACAGTTCTGTCTCAGTCTTTATGGGGTCTCTGGGTCCTGGTGTGCACAAGGTATATTGGAACCCTCTGAGCATCTCTGGTGGGTATGGGGTTTGATTCTAAACACAATTTCGCCCCTCCTACCATCATGCTGGGGCTTCTCCTTTGCCCTTGCTCTATACAGTATTTTCTCATTATTTTATACCTAGGTAGTGTACATATGTCCATCCCAGTCTCCCAATTCATCCCAGCCCCCAGCTTCCCCTTTGGTAACTGTAAGTCCATTTTCTATGTCTGTGTCTCTATTTCTGCTTTCCTAATAATTTCATATGCACCATTTCTCTAGCTTCCACATATAATCAATATTATATGATGTTTGTTTTTCTCTTTCTGACTTACTTTACTCTGTATGACAGTCTCTAGGTCCATCCACATCTCTCTAAATGATACTGTTTCATTCCTTTTTATGGCTGAGTAATATTTCATTGTATATATGTATCACATCTTCTTTGCTCCATCAGTGGACATTTAGGTTGCTTCCATATCCTGGCTATTGTAAATAGCAGTGAACATAGGGATGCCTGCATCCTTTCAAGTTATGATTTTCTCCAAATATATGCCTAGGAGTGGGATTGCTGGTTCATATGGGAGCTCTATTTTTAGTTTTTTAAGGAACTTCCATACTGCTCTCCAATGGTTGTACCAGTTTACATTCTCACCATCAGTGCAAGGGAATGTGCTCTTCCTTTTCTCCACACCCTTTCAAGCATTTATTATTTGTAGATTTTTTGATGATGGCCATTTTGACTGGTATGAGGTGATACATCATTGTACTTTTGATTTGCATTTCCCTAATAATTAGTGATGTTGAGCATTTTTTCATGTGTTTGTTGGCCCTCTGTATATCTTCTTTGGTGAAAAATGTATTTAGGTCTTCCACCCAGTTTTTGATTGGGTTATTCGTTTTTTGGTATTGAGCTGCATGAGCTGTTTGTATATTTTGGAGATTAATTCCTTGTCAGTTGCTTCCTTTGCAAATAAAACTCTTAGAGGAAAATATAGGCAGAACAAACTTTGACATAAATCACAGCGAGATATTTTTGGATCCATTGTTTAGAGTAATGAACATAAAACCAAAAATAAACAAATGGGACCTAATTAAACTTAAAAGCTTTGGCATAGCAAAAGAAAGCATGAACAAAACAAAAAGGCATAGTGTGTTTAAAAGAGAACAGTACCACCACATAGGGGGCATTTTAGATGTCTGGACAGCTGGTATGACTGGCATTTACTGGAATGAGGGATATTAAATGTCTGTGCTATGTGGGATAGAGCTGAACCATTTTCAAATGCCCTGCTAAACTATTAGGTTAGCTAGTGCTAAGCTTTCTGAAAATGCAACCTAGTAGTGATTTATCCATGGTAATCCTAAAAAGTTTTTGCAAAAATTATATGAAAAGCTAAAGGTAAATAGGAGATCATCATTATGATGGAATATTATTATAGAATAAAGACTTTGTCTTTAAATTTATTGACATTAAGCATTTTTTCCTCTCAATTATTAGCATTTACAAATATATACGAGTTGAAAAAAATTTCAGTGAATTAGAACAGTTACTAAAAAAGGAAAACAGCTTGTACGTATGTAAAAAGAAATTTGAAAAAATTGCCAGAACATATATTATTAAAGTAGCAGAGATATCAAGGCTTTGGTCAAATTTCACTAGGAATAGATGGTTAAAATAGTTCATATGTGGCCATCCTAAATTTTGAAACAAAATAAGGAATCTGTGTTGTGAGAAGTTACATACTAATTTTTTGTTGTATTGCCTAGTTGACAACTTTCTTTCTAATTCTGATACAGTCTTTGGAGATCTCCTCTTCTACTTTTCTAGAATCTCCAGCATTAATGATTTCTTTTCCTAAGTATTGCTCCCTTCCAAGGCATATTATTGGCAAAATCTGTTCAAGTACTCGTTGTTGTTCAGTCACTCAGTTGTGTCCCGCTCTTTGCAACCCCATGGACTGCAGCACACCTGGCTTCCCTGTCCTTCACTATCTCCCAGAATTTGCTCAAACTCATTTCTGTTGAGTCGATGATGCCATCCAACCATCTCATCCTCTGTTGTTCCCTTCTCTTCCTGCCATCAATCTTTCCCAGCATCAGGGTCTTTTACAATGAGTCAGCTCCTCCCATTAGGTGGCCAAAATATTGGAGCTTCAGCATCAGTCTTTCCAATGAATATTCAGGGATGATTTCCTTTCAGTCCAGTTCAGTTCAGTCACTCAGTTGTGTCCGACTCTTTGCGATCCCATGAACCACAGCACGCCAGGCCTCCCTGTCCATCACCAACTCCCTGAGTCCACCCAAACCATGTCCATCAAGTTGATGATGCCATCCAGCCATCTCATCCTTTGTCATGCCCTTCTCCTCCTGCCCCCAATCCTACCCAGCATTAGGGTCTTTTCCAATGAGTGAGCTCTTCACATCAGGTGGCCAAAGGACGGGAGTTTCAGCTTCAACATCAGTCCTTCCAATGGACACCCAGGACTGACCTCCTTTAGGATGGACTGGTTGGATCTCCTTGTAGTCCAAGGGACTCTCAAGAGTCTTCTCCAACACCACAGTTGAAAAGCATCAATTCTTCTGCGCTCAGCTTTCTTCACCGTCCAACTCTTACATCCATACATGACCACTGGAAAAACCATAGCCTTGACTAGATGGACCTTTATTGACAAAGTAATGTCTCTGCTTTTTAATATGCTATCTGGGTTGGTCATAACCTTCCTTCCAAAGAGTAAGCGTCTTTTAATTTCATGGCTGCAGTCACCATCAGCAGTGATTTTGGAGCCCAGAAAAGTAAAGTCAGCCACTGTTTCCACTGTTTCCCCATCTATTCCCCATGAAGTGATGGGACCAGATGCCATGATCTTAGTTTTCTGAATCCTGAGCTTTAAGCCAACTTTTTCACTTTCTACTTTTACTTTCATCAAGAGGCTCTTTAGTTCTTCTTCGCTTTCTGCCATAAGGGTGGTGTCATCTGCACATCTGAGGTTATTGATATTTCTCCCGGCAATCTTGATTCCAGCTTGTGCTTCATCCAGCCCAGCATTTCTCATGATGTACACAGCATATAAGTTAAATAAGCAGGGTGACAATATACAGCCTTGACGTACTCCTTTTCCTATTTGGAACCAGTCTGTTGTTCCAGGTCCAGTTCTAACTGTTGCTTCCTGACCTGCATACAGGTTTCTCAAGAGGCAGGTCAGATGGTCTGGTATTCCCATCTCTTTCAGAATTTTCCACAGTTTATTGTGATCCACACAGTCAAAGGCTTATGGCATAGTCAATAAAGCAGAAATAGATGTTTTTATGGAACTCCCTTACTTTTTCAGTGAGCCAACGGATGTTGGCAATTTGATCTCTGGTTCCTCTGCCTTTTCTAAAACCAGATTGAACATCTGGAAGTTCACGGTTCACATATTGCTGAAGCCTGGCTTGGACAATTTTGAACATTACTTTACTAGCATGTGAGATGAGTGCAATTGTGTGGTAGTTTGAGCATTCTTTGGCATTGCCTTTCTTTGGGATTGGAACAAAAACTGACCTTTTCCAGTCCTGTGGCCACTGCTGAGTTTTCCAAATTTGCTGGCATATTGAGTGCAGCACTTTCACTATGAGGTAGCATAGAAGTTATTTTTCCTATCTTAAGAGATTACTACATCTTAATACATAATTACTAAGATCTCTTGTACTTTAGAAGTTGGCTTAAAACTCAACATTCAAAAAGCTAAGATCATGGCATCTAGTTCCATCACATCTTGGCAAATATGTGGGGAAAAAATGGAAACAGTGACAGACTTTATTTTCCTGGGCTCCAAAAGCACCGCGGATGGTGACTGCAGCCATGAAATTAAGAGATGTTTGCCTCTTGGAAGAAAAGCTATGACAAACCTAGATTGCATATTAAAAAGCAGACACATCTCTTTGCTGACAAAGGTCCACATAGTCAAAGCTGAGATTTTTATTGTCGTCATGTATGGATATGATATTTGGGCCAAAAAGAAGGCTGAACACCAAAGAATTGATGCTTTTGAACTGTGGTGCTGGAGAAGACTCTTGGATAGCAAGGAGGTCAAACTAGTCAATCCTAAAGGAAATCAGAGAAAAGGAGAAAAGGAAAGATATACCCATTTGAATGCAGAGTTCCAAAGAATAGCAAGGAGAGATAAGAAAGCCTTCCTCAGTGATCAATGCAAAGAAATAGAGGAAAACAATAGAATGGGAAAGACTAGAAATCTTTTCAAGCAAATTAGAGATACCAAAGGAACATTTCATGTAAAGATGGGCTCAATAAAGGACAGAAATGGTAGAGACCTAACAGAAGCAGAAAATATTAAGAAGAGGTAGCAAGAATATACAGAAGAATTGTACAAAAAAGTTCTTCATTACCCAGACAATCACGATGGTGTGGTCACTCACCTAGAGCGAGACATCCTGGAATGTGAAGTCAAGTAGGCCTTAGGAAGGATCACTACGAAGAAAGCTAGTGGAGGTGATGGAATTCCAGTTGAGCTATTTCAAATCCTGAAAGGATGGCATCACTGGCTCAATGGACATTAGTTTGGGTAGACTCCGGCAGTTGGTGATGGACAGGGAGGCCTGGCATGCTGCGATTCATGGGGTCGCAAACAGTCGGACATGAATGAGCGATTGAACTGAACTGAATGCTACCTCATTATTATACAATGCTTTCAAAATGAGTTAGTTTAAGGATAGGTAACATTATCTTAATCTGTTTGTATCATTCAGGGTTCCATGTATGAAAGTCTGATTCTGATCATTTGTTGACTCTGTTGACTTTGTTGATTCTCCAGCTAATCCTACAATTTCTCTAAACTCAGTATCTCTGTCAGTAAGACTAAAATATTTGGATTATATAGCTTCTAAATCATTTCCATTCCTGAAATACTGAGATTTTTTAAACTCTTGCTACAATCAGTGTTTTCTGTTAGAGTACAAACATCTGCTTCTATTGTGATGTTGACTATTTTTATACATGAACTTTTAGAATACTGCTTGGTCTTTGAATGGTATATTATTTATATACATACTTCAGTTCTCATTAGGAGAGCAATGTATGGACATTTGACTTCATGCTATATGGTATATTTATTGTACTTATTTTTCCTTCATTCCATCAAAATGCACCTTTACCAAATTAGGCATGACTTTTAGCTATATTTCAAAACATTAGAATGGGCATTTGGGAATAACTTAATTCAAACTTAAAATCAAACTTGAGGTCTTTTTTACTGATGTATTAAATTAGTTACCAGATCATGTGGCTGATAAGTCCTTCTCATTCCTAAAAACCTATGGATTATCTCCAGTTTAGGCTTACTATTCCTATGTAGTTTAGGCCCTTAGGCTATATGCACATCCAAAGCAACCATCATCCTACCTGGGCAGACTTCTGTTCTCTCTCTCTAATCCTTTCTCTCCATTACAGAAGACTTTAGCATTCAACTTTATACCTTGTGAATTGCAAAGTCCCAGAAGGCCTGTGCACCTCTATGCTCTGTGTACTAGCCAAACTCCAAAGCTTATCTCAAATACTGCCTAAGAGAAATGCCACCACTTTCATGTAATTGTAGAACTCCTCCGGGGTGGACAATACCTTTTTCAGGGAGCTCTGCCTGCTGTAACAAAGCACCATAGACTGTGTGGCTTAAAGGAATTTATCTTCTTACAGTCTGGAAGCCAAGATGTCCAAGTTCAAGGTGTCAGCACATTTGGTTCCCGGTGAGAGGTCCTCTTCTGGCTTGCTCTTCCCCTTCCTGCTGTGTCCTCACAAGGCCTTTCCTTGGTGCTTGTAGGTGGAGAGAAAGACAGAGAGAGAAAGGTGACAGTGGAGAGTTGGGGAAGAGAGAGAATCTTTTCCTTTTCTTTGAAGACCACTAATCCTGTCGTGAAGGCTCAACCTCATGACCTCATCTTAACTGCATCCCAAAGGCCCCATCTCCAAATATTATAACATAGGGTTAGGGCGTAAACATAGGAATTTTGATGGGAAGTAAGCATTCACTCCATACCATTCTATCCCTGGCCTCCCAAATTCATGTCCTTCTGAAATGCAAAATGCATTCATTTCATCCCAACAGTCCCCAAAGTCATAAATCATTCTGGCATCATTTAAAATCTGAAGTCTAAAGTCTCATATAATTATTATATAAATCAGGTATGTGTGAGACATCAGATATAATTTTGTTACCAAAAGTGGGGTCTGGCTGCTCCCCGCTCTAAAGCCAATACTCAAGAGGCAAGTTTGGTAGAAAGGAAAGTTTGATTTATTTCAGGAGAAAAAGCAGACTTGCGTCCAAAGGCCGACTCTCTGCACTGACAAGTGGGCAAGAGCTTCTATAGGCAAAGGGAGGGTGCTACATGCAGACAGAGCATGGTCAGCTCTGACAGTCATCTTGAAATTGGTCATGCAGTGGTCTGATCAATGTCATTTTGATTGGTTTATGTACAGTTAGTCTTCAGTTCCAGGGTGATTTATTTATTTTTCCCATTTCTTTGAGGTGTATTCTCAGAATCATAGCAGTTTAGGTTATGGCTACAGTCTTGTAATCATGCAATTAACTTCTTCTCCCTGGTGGAGGTTTCAGTCTCTACAAAATGGCCCAAAGGATATGGCTCCTCTAGCCCTCGAGGAAGAACTAAGTTCCTTGACTTTGCTTAATGACTAAACTATTACTATTTTGACTGCTTTCCTTAGCTTCCGCATCTTCTCACTTCTCTGATTAAGCCTATTCTTGGGCTAAAGTTTTTCAACAGACCAAAGGCAGGCAGAGGACGTGATGGCCTCCGAGGAGTGGGGTGAGGATGGACCACAGGGTCCTGCTCTGTTTCAGTTCTTCCTGAGGCAAAATTACTCTCTATCGGTGAATCCGTGAAACCAGGTAAGTCAGTGATAGGCATTCCCATTCCAAAAGGGAGAAACAGGGAAGAAGGAAAGAGTGATGGGTTCCGAGCAAGTCCAAAATCTAGCAAGGCAAATCCCATCTCATCTTGGTGCTGTAGAATCATATTTTGGTTCAGTGCTGTACCCCACAGGCCTGCCGTGGCAGCAGCTCTGCCTTCAGTACCCAATGAAGTTGTCACAGAGATTTTCCGTGAATCTGATGCAAGACTCTGGGTTGCCCTGTCCCGTTGCTTTGCAGAAGTGTCTCATACCCAAGTCTTTGGATGAAAGCCATCTGGCCTATTAAATCCACAGTGGTGACCCTGATGATATCTACATGATTTCTGGGATCTTTCCATTTCCTTGAAAGAGAGTACACATTTCCATCCTTACAGAAATATGATCCAACCCAATAGAATTTAAGTCTGACACCCTTCTTTCATTTTGTTCTATCTCTGTCCGCTTCAATTCAATGGCTGTATTTCAGTTTCTATAATTCCATAATATCTTTGATTGATTGCCAAGACTTACCCTTGGTATTCTCTTCAGAACATACTTTTGCTGTGGTTTTTTTGTGGTTTTATTTTGCAAAATAGTCAGACTGAGAATTTTCCAAATCCTTAAGTCTGATTCATTTTTTGCTTAAAAATCCCTCCTTCAATTCATCTTTTTTTTTTTTTTTGCTTTATGCTGTAAGCTGTCAAGAGGAACCAGACTGCTCCTTCAACATTTTCTTGAGAACCTCTTTAATTAAATATCCAACTTCATTACTCATGAGTTTTGTCTTCTGTAAAATACTTGAACTGACATACTTTAACCAAGTACTTTGTCACTGTATAATAAAGATAGCCTTTCTTCCAGTTCGTGATAACATATCCTTAGGTCTGTAGGAGACATCACCAGAATAACCCTTCATGTCCATATTTCTACAAACATCCTATTCATGAGTATTTATGCAATCTCTTAGAAGATGGAGGCTTTTTATTCTGATCTCCTATTTCATTTCTCAGCCCCCTCCAGAATGGCCTAAATGTCCATAGTTCGAGCATGCACCTCAAAACCTTTTCAGTTTTTACCCATTACCCCATCCCAAAGCTGCTTCCACATTTTTAGGTATTTGTCACAGCAGTGCCCCATTTCTCAATACCAAAAACCTATTTTAGAATTACTAGGTAATCTAGCAATTGCACTTCTAGATATATGTCTAAGGGAAGTAAAATCAGGATCTCAAAGAATTATGTATACTGTCATGTTCATGGAAGCATTATTCATGATAGGAAAGATATGGAAATAACCTACGTCAGTCAGTGGATGAATGGGTAAAGAAGATGTGGTGTACATAAACAATGAAATATTATTCAACCATGATAAAGCAAGACATCTTACCATTTGTAACAGCATGGATGGATCTTGGGGGTACAATGCTAAGTGAAATATGTCAGACAGAGGAAAAAGTGTATAATATTACTTATATATTGACTCTAAAAAATGGTGAACTCTAGAAATAGAGTAGAATGGTGTTTACTAAGGGCTGGAGGGGAGGGGGCAGGGGAGAATTTGGTCATAGGGTACAAACTTTTAATTATAAGCCGAATACCTTCTGGGGATCTCAAATACAAAGTGGTATGTGTGTGTACTTAGTTGCTTAGTTGTATCTGACTGTTTCTAACCCCATGGACTGTAGCCTGCCAGTTTCCTCTGTTAATGGGAATTCTTCAGGCAAGAATACTGGAGTGAGTTGCCATGCCCTCCTTCAGGGGATCTTCCCAACCCGTGGATCGAACTCAGGTCTCCCGCATTGTAGGCAAATTTTTTACTGTCTGAGCCACCAGGGAAACCCAGTGATTTTAGCTAATAATACTGTATGATATAATTAAAAGCTACTAAGAGAACAGATGGAGAAGGCAATGGCACCCCACTCCAGTACTCGTGCCTGGAAAATCCCATGGACCGAGGAGCCTGGTAGGCTGCAGCCCATGGGGTCGCAAAGAGTCGGACACGACTGAGAGACTTCACTTTCACTTTTCCCTTTCATGCACTGGAGAAGGAAATGGCAGCCCACTCCAGTGTTCTTGCCTGGAGAATCCTAGGGACGGCGGAGCCTGGTGGGCTGCCGTCTATGGGGTTGCACAGAGTCGGACACGACTGAAGCGACTTAGCAGCAGCAGCAGCAGCAAGAGAACAGATCTTAAATGTTCTTATTATAAAAAAAGAAATTGTAATTATGCAGTGGAATAGAGGTGTCAGCTAATGCTATGGTGGTAATCATTCTGCAACATGTAAATGTATTGAATTAACACATCTACATCTAAAGATTACACAGTATTATATGTTAATTATATTTAAATGAAGCTAAAAGAACAAAACAAAGCTAAATCTTAGTTATCATGGACTTCCACACCACACACTACTGTAAGTTGGATACATTCAACACTGAGATACATTTTTCTCACAGTTTTGGAAGTTAATCATTACTCAGAATGTTCTAGATTGTATGCAGATTTGGGTCATTCCATCCAGAGGGAAAAAACAGAATGGGAAAGACTAGAGATCTCTTCAAGAAAATTAGAGATACCAAGGGAACATTTCATGCAAAGATGGGCTCGATAAAGGACAGAAATGGTATGGACCTAACAGAAGCAGAAGATATTAAGAAGAGGTAGCAAGAATACACAGAAGAACTGTACAAAAAAGATCTTCACGACCCAGATAATCACGATGCTGTGATCACTCACCTAGAGCCAGACATCCTGGAATGTGAAGACAAGTGGGCCTTAGAAAGCATCACTACAAACAAAGCTAGTGGAGGTGATATAATTCCAGTTGAGCTATTTCAAGTCCTGAAAGATGATGCTGTGAAAGTGCTGCACTCAATATGCCAGCAAATCTGGAAAACTCAGCAGTGGCAACAGGACTGGAAAGGGTAGTTTTCATTCCAATCCCAAAGAAAGGCAATGCCAAAGAATGCTCAAACTACTGCGCAATTGCACTCATCTCACATGCTAGTAAAGTAATGCTCAAAATTGTCCAAGCCAGGCTTCAGCAATATGTGAACCATGAACTTCCAGATGTTCAAGCTGGTTTTAAAAAAGGCAGAGGAACCAGAGATCAAATTGCCAACATCCGCTGGATCATCGAAAAAGCAAGAGAGTTCCAGAAAAACATCTATTTCTGCTTTATTGACTATGCCATAAGCCTTTGACTGTGTGGATCACAATAAACTGTGGAAAATTCTGAAAGAGATGGGAATACCAGACCATCTGACCTGTCTCTTGAGAAACCTGTATGCAGGTCAGGAAGCAACAGTTAGAACTGGACATGGAACAACAGACTGGTTCCAAATAGAAAAAGGAGTCCGTCAAGGCTGTATATTGTCACCCTGCTTATTTAACTTATATGCTGTGTACATCATAAGTAACGCTGGGCTGGAAGAAACACAAGCTGGAATCAAGATTGCCGGAAAAAATATCAATAACCTCAGATATGCAGATGACACCACCCTTATGGCAGAAAGTGAAGAAGAACTAAAGAGCCTCTTGATGAAAGTGAAAGAGGAGAGTGGAAAATGTTGGCTTAAAGCTCAATGTTCAGAAAATTAAGATCATGGCATCTGGTCCCATCACTTCATGGGAAATAGATGGGGAAACAGTGGAAACAGTGTCAGACTTTATTTTTTGGGGCTCCAAAATCACTGCTGATGGTGATTGCAGCCATGAAATTAAAAGACGCTTACTCCTTGGAAGGAAGGTTATGGCCAACCTAGATAGCATATTTAAAAGCAGAGGCATTATTTTGCCAACAAAGGTCCATCTATTCAAGGCTGTGGTTTTTCCAGTGGTCATGTATGGATGTGAGAGTTGGACTGTGAAGAAAGCTGAGCGCCAAAGAATTGATGCTTTTGAACTGTGGTGTTGGAGAAGACTCTTGAGAGTCCCTTGGACTGCAAGGAGATCCAACCAGTCCATCCTAAAGGAGATCAATCCTGGGTGTTCATTGGAAGGACTGATGTTTAAGCTGCAACTCCAATACTTTGGCCACCTCATGCGACGAGTTGACTCATTGGAAGAGACCCTAATGCTGGGAAGGTTTAGGGGCAGAAGGAGAAGGGGACGACAGAGGATGAGATGATAGGATGGTATCACCGACTAGATGGACATGGGTTTGGGAAAACTCTGGGAGTTGGTGATGGCCAGGGATGCCTGACGTGCTGCCATTCATGGGGTCTCAAAGAGTCGGACACAACTGAGAGACTGAACTGAACTGATCCCAGATGAGACACTAAAGCTGCACACTCTATCTAGCCATACAGAGTGGATAATATTGGTGCCACTTTACACCTGGCAGGATGTGGGTTTATATTCCTTGAGGTCAAGGCTGTCTATAAGCAGAGGGAGGGGTACAGCCTCTGCCAACTTCTCTGTCCTCTTTACTCTGTTAGAAACAGTAGTGCTTCTTGGCCCACCTTTACTAATTTCCATGGGACAAAACAATCCTGAAACTTAATAAGGATAAGGATCTTCAAGTATATATTAAAATTATTTGGGTGCATGAATGGTTGACTAGAACTTTCAGTTGTTTTAGTGCTTGCAGGGTGTATTGGACTCTACGGAATGATCAAATATTCTTTAGTTGTAGCTGAATCTCTTTCTGAACCTGTTAATCTGTGCAGGGTGGCAACTGGCCAAGTTTTTAGAACACCTTTTTGGCCAAGTCTGTAAGAGTCCTGGAGTATTGAAAACCTCAGGTTCTTTTTTCACTTGGTCCAGCATTTTGTAGCTGAGAGGTAGAATGAGATTGGGTAGCATGAGATGTCAGGCATGGGTCCCAAGGTTTCAGGATGAGTAGAAATTCTTAAAAACTTAGGTGAAAGGGTATAGTAGTTTCAGTATTTTGCTTGCATGCATGGTGGAGCAATTTAACAACTATGGTTTTAGTGAGTCCTTGAAATGAGTTCATGGACTCAGTTCCAAAGTGCACACACACGTGCATGTGTGTGTGTGTGTGTGTGTGTGTGTAGGTTTCCCCACACCAACAAGCAATTCTGGATACCAGCAGCATGTCTGAGAATTCAACTCAGTGCTCACACTATTTACTGGAAGGGAAAATTAGATTCTACAAGTAAAGTGTTTAGTCCCAGAACCCCTCCCTTTACTTCAAACCCCAATCACAAGTCCTGGTTGTTGTCTGTACTTCTGACCAACTGGCTAAAATTCAGAGGTACCCACAACCCCTTCCTCAGGTTCAAAGAATTTGCTAGAACTGCTCATAGAACTCAGGAAAACCCATTACTCACTAGATTACTGCTTTATTATAAAAGGATGTTAAAGGATACAAATCAACAGTGAGATGAAGAGATACATTGGGTGAGGTTCAGAACAGAAGAGCTTCTGTCCACCTGGAGGCTGGGGCCAGCACTTGGAAACATTCTTGTTCCCCATCTTGAAAGCTGTACAAAAAGGAGGGCCAAAAGCTGTCCTTCTGGGTTTTCATGGAGGCTTCATTACATAGTCATGACTGACTAAATCATTGGCCAATGGTGACTGATTTAACACCAAGCCCCTCATCTTTTTCTGGGAATTAGGGAGTGAGATTTAAAGTCCCAACTTTCTAATCATATGGTTGATTCTCTTGGCAACCAGCACTCTCCTTTGGGTGAGATCCAAAAGCCAGTTTCCTTGTAGCATTTTCAAGAACTAAGGACAAGATACCAAACATTATCACATTGTTACTATTGCTCAGGAAATTTCAAGGGTTTTAGGGACTGTGTTTAGCTGAATAACCAACTACACACACGCGCGCGCACACACACATGTATATATATATATATCACAATATTAATATTGCAGGTCTTTAGAGCTGGGACCCTAAAATGGGAATGGATGAAGAGGTTAATGCTAAAACTAAGACTTGAGTGCAGCTAGCTTTCGGAAGCTAAGCAATTTAGAAATGTCAATCTACAGGTGTGCGAAAGAATCTATAGGCTGTATGGTAGATAACTTTTCTCCTTTGAGGGAGAAATAGGCCAGAGGTGTAGGAAACTTGACCCAAGTTGGGCCAGTCATTAAACTGCCTCATTACCAGTTACTGACCCAAGTAATGCATACGTGCCTGTTAAGTCGCTTCAGTCGTGTCCGGCTGTTTATGACCCTATGGACTGTACCTGGCCAGACTTCTCTGTCCATGGGATTCTACAGGCAAGAATACTAGAGTGGGTTGCCATGCCCTCCTCCAGGGGACCTTCCTGACCCAGGGATCGAACCAGCATCTCTTAAATCTCCCACATTGGCTGGCTGGATCTTTACTGCTAACACTACCTGGGAAGCCCTGACCCAGGTAGAACCATTGCTACTTCACATGATGTCTTTCTTAGTATGAATCTGAAAATAATTTTGCTTCCTAAAGCTACTCTACTTCTATATATTAGAAAATTATCATAATATGCAGATTTTTGTAGAATGACTCATTTTACTGCCACCTGCTGGAGAGTCTTGGTAATAAATATACAAATATATTTATTTATATATATATCTTAGACTTTTCTCTAAGAATGGCACACTGTAATAGTAGCTTTGCACCTGAGCCTATCATAGTGATTGACCACTGCTGGACCTATCACAGTCCTTTCCCAGGAGCTTACTGTAATTAGCTCTTTTTTTTCTACTTGCAGAGTTATAAAGATGTGAATATGGATTTATCATTGACCAAAGTTCAACTTTAGGGAGAAACTGAAGCCAATCCACTAAAAGGGAACGGGATAAAAGGACAGAAATAAGTAGTCCAAATGGACTCTGGCTCCATTTCTGGCTCTAGTTCTACTGGAAAATATTTCTCTTCTTGCCTTTCTATGGTTAAGCTATGAGACAATTCCCTTTGTTCAGTTAAGCAAAAGTTCAGTTTCTGTCTCGTGAATAAAAAGTAAGGAAAACAATGTTAAATATACATTAACTTTATAGGTAAGTAAAGTAAACTGACTATGGTTGAGAAAGAGGGCAATAAAGAGATACTGTGAGGTAAAATCATTTTATATTAGAGTCATGTGTGGGATTATCTAATTGTTCTTGCTGGGACTGTGTCTTGCTAATCCAAGTGGCACATCTACTCTATAGCATAGATTCTTGCCTAAACTAACCATGTGCTAAATATTTGTCAAATTAAATTAATTTCAAAACACGCGAGATAGACAACACTTCATTCATTCATCTCCTTATCAACTATTTATTGATCAGCTATGTTGGAATAGACACAGCTCTAATTACTCAGGATACTACAATAGGTATTTGTATTTTAACTTACATATCACATTTGTTTTTCACCAATATGTTTCTACAACAGACAGCCATCATGCCAAAAGCAATGGATACATTAAAAGGAGACCTTCTCCAGAAAAATGGAGACAAAACCACAAGATGTCTGAGGCAGTATGATGTTCTAGCTTCCAGTTTATATTCCCTAGATGTGATGTATGCTTCCAGTTTATATTCCCTAGATGTGATGTATTGGAGGTACCATTTAAGCTCCCCAGACCATGTTTCCTCATCTATCAAATGAAGATTTGTAACTGGATGATCTTTAAGGTTTATTCTGACTAAAACGAAGCCTAAAGTTTTCTTCCAGTCTTTCTAGCTAGCGGCTTTCAGAGTTTGACCCTTTCCATTGGCCTAGAAACTTAGCAGAACACAAATTTCAGACCCTTGCCCCAGACCTACTGGATCAGACACCCTGGTAGTGGGATCCGTTAACAAGCTCCTATGTATGTTTTTCCAGTAGTCATGTTTGGATGTGAGAGTTGGACTCTAAAGAAAGCTGAGCACAGAAGAATTGATGCTTTTGAACTGTGGTGTTGGAGAAGCCTCTTGAGAGTCCCTTGGACTGCAAGGAGATCCAGCCAGTCCATCCTAAAGGAGATCAGTCCTGGGTGTTCATTGGTAGGACTGATGTCGAAGCTGGAACTCCAATACTTTGGCCACCTGATGTGAAGAACTGACTCATTTGAAAAGACCCTGATGCTGGGAAAGATTGAAGGCAGGAGGAGAAGGGGATGACAGAGAATTAGATGGTTGGGTGGCATCACTGGCTCAATGGACAAGAGTTTGAATAAACTCTGGGAGTTAGGGATGGACAGGAAGGCCTGACATGCTGCAGTCCATGGGGTCGCAGAGTTGGACACGACTGAGCGACTGAACTGAACTGAACTGATCAGTTAAGAAGCTCTGGTGACTATGAGAATTGATGCTTAGGCATATAGTATACAGTATATTTCTTAGTGTGCACGTGGAGAACTTAACTCATTTTGCTGTGATGCATTTCACGAGCAGCATTTTTCCTCTTAGATATCCATGTTGTTCTCCATTATTTTTCACTCAGTGAAAACTATTTTGGTAAGAACAAAGTTGTCACCCCCCCTCCTTTTTTCTTCTTTTTTCTTAATATTTTCAAAAATCTCTAATGACTTCACTGGATTTTACAAACAAAGTTTATGCAAAAGAAAAAAAAGAAAACTAAGTGTGCCATTATTATGCATATTATCCTCTTTTTAAAAATGCAATGAACATTATTATGATAGTATAGTAATAAAAGCTGCTGCTGACAAAATGAGACAAAATATTTTGGGATATTTTTGAGTTCTTCATGAATTAAAAAGTATGGAAGTTTTGTAGCATGCCTCATGTAGGTTAATTATTACAGCTTGAATTCAGTAGATTAAGCACACACACAGGAGAATATTGATAAGTGCCTGGAACTGAACAAACCACCATTAGATGATCTCCTATAATTATCCAATCCTTCCTGCTGCAACACTCAGAAAATATTGACTAAAGAGACAGAAAGAAGAAACCAGACTTGAAAGAGACATGTGTACCCCAATGTTCATCGCAGCACTGTTTATAATAGCCAGGACATGGAAGCAGCCTAGATGCCCATCAGCAGATGAATGGATAAGGAAGCTGTGTACATATACACAATGGAATATTACTCAGCCATTAAGAAGAATACATTTGAATCAGTTCTAATGAGGTGGATGAAACTGGAGCCTATTATACAGAGTGAAGTAAGCCAGAAAGAAAAACACCAATACAGTATACTAACACATGTATATGGTATTTAATCAATCGGTAAAGATAACCCTGTATGCGAGACATCAAAAGAGACACAGATAAATAGAACAGTATTATGGACTCTATGGGAGAGGGCAAGGGTGGGATGATATGGGAGAATGGCATGGAAGCATGTAAATTATCATATGTGAAACGAATTGCCAGTCCAGGTTCAATGCATGATACAGGGTGCTCAGGGCTGGTGCACCGGGATGACCCAGGGGGATGGGGTGGGGAGGGAGGTGGAAGGGGGTTTCTGGAAGGGGAAAGCATGTACACCCATGGTGGATTCATGTCAACGTATGGCAAAACAAATACAATATTGTAAGGTTAAAAAATAGAAAATAAACTAATTTTAAAAAAAAGAATAAAATGCTGGCTGCACAGTCATTTTAAAAAAAATAAGACACTTCTATTAGCAGTCTGTTATTCTAAGTTTATAAGTCATGTGGTTTGCGTATGTACTCATTTGCCTCTACCACTAGTACATGAACATATTTATGAACACATCAGAAATTTTATTAGGTGTCATTTTTGCTGTGTGATCACCATTACTTGGCTTTAAAACATCATATATACTAATCTCTAAGAAAGAACAGGATGCATCAAAGGGATGTGTCTGATTCTTTGCGACCCCATGGACTATACAGTCCATGGAATTCCCCAGGCCAGAATACTGGAGTGGGTAGCCTTTCCCTTCTCTGGGGGATCTTCCCAACCCAGGGATTGAACCCAGGTCTCCTGCATTGCAGGCGGATTCTTTACCAGCTGAGCCACAAAGGAAGCCCACTTTTCCCCAAGGGTGATTAAAAAAAATAGAGAGTGAATAGACTTGACTATTTCCTTCTGTTCTTCTCATTCTGTCTCCTTCCCCTTGATATCTTTAACTCTCTTTGTAAAACTTTCTTCTTAAGGAATATTTTATGCATACCTGATTAATGACTGATAGATAGTGGTAGTCATCACTACTGGGGGCTGACTAGCTGTTATAGTTGGATTTGGAAGCCAATTTTAACTTTTCGCCTTTCAGTTAACTCCATATCATATTTACAGATTGACAGATGGTAGATATATAGATGGAGGATAGCCTTTACTTAAAAGTAATTTGTGATATGGATGTGCATAGCATGTTTTAGAGTAATAATTATGATTCAATTTTGATCCAAAATAGTTGGACTCACTAATCTACTGTTGTTCAGTCGCTAATTGGTGTCCAACTCTTTGTGACCCCGTGGACTGCAGCACAGCAGGCTTCCCTGTCCTTCACTTTCTCCTGCGGTTTGCTCAAACTCATGTCCATTGAGCTAGTGATGCCATCCAACCATCTTATCCTCTGTTGTCCCTGTCTCCTCCTGCCTTCAACCTTTCCCAGCATCAAGGTTGTTTCCAATGAGTAGGCTCTTGCCATCAGGTGGTCAAAGTATTGGAGCTTCAGCTTCATGAATTAACAGTCGTTCCAGTGAATATTCAGGATTGATTTCATAGATATTATTAGAGAAAAGAAATTTTTTAATTGTTAGTGAAGAAGATTTAGCATAGCGTGAAAATATTCTTATATTAATGAGACTTACTTTGTCTGTGGGAGAAAACCACCAAAACACCATCTTCTTTCCTATTTTCCAGTATTCTTGCCTAACTTCATTATTTCTGAGTTTTGAGGACTTTTCTATTCACTTGTCTACTATTGAGAGTCAAAAATTCAGATATAAAGGAGTAACACCTTCCCTCTTTCTCACCTTCTTTCCTGGCATTTCTGACCACTTATCCTTCTTATATTAAATAAGAGTATAATTAAAGATTAGGAATTTACAATGGAGGAGTTTGTAAACCTGTTGTATATACTTATTACTGTTACATCTTTATAATATAAAGAAGAACCTGCAGAGACATGGTCATTTAAAACTATATATTCTCTTTACCTTAGAGAACTCAAGCATATTACTTATTTAACACTTCTAATTATTTCTTCCCTCTTCTCTCCAGTTGACTTAGTGCACACTGGTTTCTTTATTCTTTCCTTATTTTAACTTTCTTCCAGCAGCCTCTGCTTTCTACCTTTCTTCTTTTTCCTCTGATTTTTCAATGAAGTTTAAATTTTTAAATTTTAAATTTTTGTTATTCTCTGGGCACCACTTCTAAATTCCTATTTTTCTTCTGTTGTCTCTTTTTTCCTTCCATATTGCAAATATGACTTACAAGCATTTATCAAGATGAATTATTCAAAATGAAGAGACTGAATATGAGGGGCCTAAGGGACTAGGAAGAGAGGAGCTGCCAAGATTTTCTTCCTGTATGGAAGCATGTTGAAACAACCTGGGGTATGGAAGCAAGAGACAGAGATGCCTGCTAAGGCATGACCAAATGGGAAGCCTATTAAAATAATAATTTGGAGTAGAGTGCACTGAAGAAAACAAAGTAAATCCAGCCCTCTAGGTCAATAGCTAATAACCCACGAGTTTGCCACTCAGGAAATTAGAACTGTAACTAATGAGAATCCTAGCCACCTACTGAGAATGAAACCCAAGGCTTCCTATTAAGTCCCTTCCCTAGATCTTTTTAACAGAGCAGTCAAAAAGTTATTTCCTCTTTATTTAGTTGCAAAAGATTTGAAATAGATGCAAAAACAAAAAAGAAAAAAAAATGGAAGCAAACTCTTATTCTCTCTCACAACAGGAGATCCAGTGTATTTACCCCACTACCCAAACATAGGTCAGCATAGGTCATGAAAAGAGGAAGGACAGCTTAAAGAAAAAAAAAAAAAAAAAGCTGTCCAAGATAAGTAGAGCCAAGATGACTCAGACAGTCTCCCAGGGGATTTTTTGGTGAGAGGACTTGCAATTAATAAATCCTCTATTAGCTTTCTGGAATCAGCAGGATTAAGCTACCTCTTTCAAGAACACAGTTTAAATATCATGATTCTAGGGGGTGAGGGGTCAATTTTATCGACATCTCTCCTTTTTTTTTTAAACCTGTGCATCTGTGTTAACTCTTAGCTGAGTGGGAGAGTGACTGGAGGCCTTCTGGACATACTCTCGCCCTGGATAAACATTTAAGTTCGCTTTTGCTAACCCTAAATCCAAGTTCTGACTCTCCTGTGGTTCTTAATTAATTGATCAGAAAAGTGTGGTGGGGATCCTGGTGCCTGCTGGTGGGGGAAACAGAAGGAATCCAAGCTGGATGTGAAAAGACATCCAGCATGATCAAATGATGAGGGAGGGCATTTCAGGATCTAGACGCGAGGGTGGGCAGGACCCTGCTCCCAGACGCCCGGGTGTTCCCGAGAGATCCCCGAGGAGGCACGTGCCGGCGGACTGCAGCTGACAGCCGGGCCGGCGGCGCGGCGCCCCTCTCGGCGCGCGGGCGGGGATCAGCGAGCGCGTGTGTGCGCGAGAGCGGCGGGCGGAGGCGCAGGCGCGCTGTTCGCCCGTCTGCAGCCCGGTGCCGAGCGCCGTGTCTTGGGGAGCCGATGGCAGCACCACCACGGTGCGGCCGCCCGGCCGAGCGCCGAGCGCAGCCACCACCCGCCGCTGCCCAGGGAGCGTCCAGGATGTGGGGGGACCGGGGCGCGCAGCAGCCTCCGCTGGCCCGCCTGTGCTGACCTGCTTCGCTTGCCCCCAAAGAATGTCAGCCAAGTCCAAGGGGACCCCCTCCTCGTCCTCTCCAGCCGAGGGACCGCCGGCAGCCTCCAAAACCAAGGTGAAGGAACAGATCAAGATCATCGTGGAGGATCTGGAATTAGTCCTGGGCGACCTGAAGGACGTGGCCAAGGAACTTAAGGAGGTGAGAGGTGGCGGGGGTGGGTGGAGGGCTGAGGAAGGAGTTCGTTGTCTTTCACCCACTCGGGGTCCGTTTTCACTGGGGACCGCCAGATTTCTTAACTCCTATGAAACTATAGAAAGAGGACGCCTTCAGATGGACTTGCTCTGCTCCTGCGACTCCCGAGAAGTTGTTGCACTTTCTTGTTTTTAATCAGGAAGAAATCAACTAGTGTTTTTTAATCGATGGACCTGGGCTGGTGGGAGGGGTGAACATGCGAGTCTCCGTATCTGTGCGTGTGTGTGTATGTCGGAGAAGGGGATTAACTGGGGGTGTGTCGACAGAGGAAGAGACCAGCCACCGGCCTGAGAGTGCAAGATGCTTCTCTCCTGCCCTCTTGCTCCCCCAGGCTTGTTGCTCCTTGCCTGGGAGCCTTCCTGGACCAAGGCTGATGGGACGGGTTTCGGCCCCGAGCCAGACCCGGGAGGGCAGCCTGGGAGAAGCTCGACTCCAGCTCTGCTCCCCGCTTCCCGAGCCCCGAACCCTGCTGGAAGGAAAGCGACCCGGGGTTGCTTGCAGGAGATCTCAGACGTGGGGATGGATGTAGAAGGGTCTGGGACTTTCTCACTTTCGCAGTTCCGGAGGCAGCCGCTGCACTCCTTAGTAACTCCGGGCCTGCCCGCTACCCCACCTCCTTTCTTCTTCCCGTCCTATCGCCAGTTGGCATAGAAGCTGGGGCACAGAGCGCTTCGGGGTGTGTGTGTGTAGATATGTGTGCGCGCGCGCACGTGTGTGTGTGTGATGTGCGTGCACCAGCTTCTGGCCACTTGAGTTCTAGCTTTTGGGGACCCGGACTGTTTTGGTTCTTTCTCGCTCCCCCGAGCCCCCATTCTACTTCTGCCCTTCCACCCCACCAGCCTTGATCCGGATAGAAAGAAGCGCAGACAGTGTCAAGGCTGAGGATGCGTAACTCCGGCTGCAGCTCCAGGCGGGGGCGAGAGCAGGGATGGGGCGGTGGGGTCTCCTGCGAGCTCGAAGGTGGCTTCTCGGAGGAGCTGGTGGCTGTCCCAACCCAGTAGTTCCCTACTACTGAATTGGTGCCCGGTGCTGTTTTGCGTCAGAGAATCCGCACCCCTAGTCGCAGGAGAGCTACCGCGGTAACTTCTAAGGTGGTAGCCGCGGTGGGAAGGGAAGGGGTGGGGCATAGTCTAGATCCAAAATTGTAATCCTGTTTTAGAGGCCAAGTGGGAGGAGGTTGAGGGTCCTTTGGATGTCTGGCCTCTAGAGATTGACCTCCTTTGTCCAATTTCCAATCCAAATGTAAAGGTAGAGCCGCCCCCCCCCCTTTTTTTCTTTCCATCTCCCCATTGTCTCTGCGAACTGAACTCTGCAAATGTTACCAAATGCAAGTCTGTTTAAATGGCCCATTTATCAACAGGGTTCAGTTTGCCAATGGCAAGTGTCATTCTTGGAGGCTGCTCCATCGACAATATAATTACTAACCTGGAAGTGGAGAGTGATACAGGTGATCGATCCAAGGAGGAAACGTAACTTGTTCATGTTTCAGGGCTTCTCTAGGATCATTGCTTCACAACTGGTTGGCAGATGGCAAGGTTATGCATTGAAATTCAATTCTAAAGATGTTGTTTGTTTCTTTGTTACCGTTTTATTTGACATCTTTGGCAGGTTGTGTTTTCATTTGAAACATGATGATGTTTTTTAAAAAAAATGAATAAATTTTTGCAAGTTCCTTTTGGCAGAATTGTGCTTTTCAGATGTTGAGGTTTCTAAGATGGGGGATGTGGGAAACTTACATCAGTACAGAAACGTTTTTACTATTTCATCCAGGAGCCTGAGATTAAGAGAAAGATAGTCAATGAAAACTCTGCATCTTTGGGCAAATACTTCACAGAAAACAGAAACATATTTACTGTTTCAGTGGGCAGCCTGAGATTAAGAGAAAGGTAGTCAATGAAAATGGCATCTTTGGGCAAATACTTCTTACGTTACCATGTGTCACTGCACTCTCTATTTTAGGCAGAATAAATGACAAGAAACTGCACATGGTCCCAGTTCTGCTTTCCATCCTTATTTTGTAGATGTTTGCAGACCAGGTTGATGTATTGTGAAACTTTTAACCTCACCATAGATCTTGGTTGGAATCACAAAAAAGTAAATCAGGGAGCCTGTGGGTCTCTCTCCCTTTCACTCTTTCTGTGTTTTCATTTGCTTGAGGATTTTTCTTTTTTAGGGAAAACAACACCAAGCAAACCAGTATGTAAAAGAAATGGAAAAGCATAGAAAATGTACAACCAAGTAAATGAAAGGATCTGTCTTCTAGGCATATCTAAAGATGAAATGTTGACTTGATGCTTTGTAAGCTTTGATTGGGTACTGGGACCTGATTGATTAAAGATTTCACTCTCAGGAGTAAACTTTATGAATGATAAATAATTTGATGTGATTGTTAATTACTTTTGTGAGGAGGATATCATCATCCTAAGTTTGCACATGGAGTTGTATATATTATGTCTAAATCTCAAAACGCTGGCCATTTATATTGTAGGAGAAAAAGTTATTTCAAGGGCAAAATATTTATAGGGCATGTTTAACCTATGACATCTTGCAGTTGTCCAACGTTTATCTTTTTAAGATAATGTTGCACACATGACTGAACATGTCTGTGATGTAATTTTGAATGGGGGAGTAACTGAAAAACCTGTTAGTGTCTATACTTACGATTTGTAAATATAAATATCACTATTCATCAGTCGTTACATTTGCTATTCTGGCAGCTTATCAGAGGACTATATTAAATACAAACTGTTGCATTTATAATTCTAATTCTTTTATTGGCAATGATATAATTTTAGGCCATGATGTATTTTGATATAAATTAGCACAGAGCTCTTATTAACTTGGAACAGAAGTTAGAAATAAGAAAGTGATTATGACTTGATTACTATATCATTCACCATATGGTATTTGTTTTCCCCCCTGTTGTTTTCATTCTATCTAAAACACAGTATTCTTTTTTGTATATTTTGTCCTTTATTTTTGTATAAATTCTGCACCAACAATATTGGACTTTTGTTTGAGGTTGTCTTGAAATTTATTTTCTTTTTAGAAGTTTTCTGGACTTCAGTCATCTGAAAATTCAGGTAGTGGGATAGATTCCAATAGACTAGTAGGTGCTTGGAACTCTTTAATAATGACAAAATTTCATTACTATTGGAATCTCTTATCATTAGTTATTTTTACTTAACCACTTATAATTAGATTGAATATTAGGAAAAGAGGATTGGGATTTCTACAGTGTCTAAGGACAGATTTATTCTTCCCTCTGAATTTAGTAAAACCTCAAATAGCTTGACTGTTCAGAAATAATATGAGTTTCTGGATCTTCTCTACTATAATGGAAAAGCTTTAAGTATAATTCAGCATATTTATTCAGTAGTTACTGTGTGCCAAATACTATGTTATCTTTTTATTGCTACCAATATGAGTAGTTTGGAGCTTCTGGTCTCAGTGAACTCAGAGAGTTGTTTGGGAGACATTAATCCTGTCTTTGAGCACCAATACTGTGAAAAGACATTGCTGCTTTTAGTGGGTACTCATACTGTGTTCCAAGAAAAGAGACTTGAGAATAAGAATATGTAGATTTATAAACCAGTACTTACTATGTACTTAGTAGTATGGTAAGCCTTTGGTAAAAAGAGTGGTAGAAGCTTAAAAAAGATGGTAAGATATGAATTTGAAGAAGCTTATGGTTTATTCAGATTGTCATGATTAACAAATATGGATCAGTGCCATATACAGGAACTCACATATCTAACTGTTACAATTAAACAGTGGTGATTTTATGAAACAATTATACCCCAGTAAAGAAAATATAAATAAACTGGAGATTTTCATGATGATTAAGCTCTTAGGGGGAATGAAGAGTTGAAAAGGAAAATTTGGTGTCTTTGAGATGTGGATAAAATTTGAAAAGGTAGAAAGGAGAAGGACTTGAGGGGAAATAGCATTGGAGTGCAAGATAATTCCATGTTGGTTTTTTATACACATTGAAAAACAAAAAATTAGTGGTGAAACGCTAAAGTTGTAGGGATAAAATTAGCAATTTCTGGCTTATTAGGTATGGAATGATCTTTTTTTTTTTTTAATGAAGTAATGCAGAAGAAAGAGTGCTTTTTAAAAAGAATTCTCATATAATCTGACAGCTCTTGGTATCATTTTGCCTGTTCTTTTATGAAGAGGCTTGCATGCTCAGTCACTCAGTAGAAGTCAACTCTTTGGGACCCCCTGGACTGTAGCCCACCAGGTTCCTTTGTCCATGGAATTGTCCAGGCAAGAATACTGGAGTGGGTTGCCATTTCCTCCTCCAGGGCATCTTCCAGACTCAGGGATTGAGCCCACATCTCTAGCCTCCCATGTTTCCTACATTGCAGGTAGATTCTTTACCACTACACCACCTGGGAAGCTCTTTTATGAAGAAGTCACTGATAAACTTGGTTTGCATCAAGTGTTGGTGTTAGTATGGGATCACAGATCTTGTTGATTAGGGAGATATTGTAATATGTAATAAGTAGCTTTTTACTTGGAAACAAAATTCATTGCTGCTTTAGCTATGAATATAGCTATGAATGTATCAAGCTGTTTATAGCCTTGGTAATTTTTCATACTGTTTCATTTTACGATTTTAAGTAACAAGACTATCACATTAGTTAAATATATGTGTGCGTACATACATATGTATATATACATATACATACACATACACATATGTATATAACATATAGCTAAGACATGGGAGTAGACATGACTGTTATGGAGAAACCAGCTAAGATGAGTTGTTTTGTCTTCCCCACAGTCACTAACTGATGAGACTCCATGAGTGGGAAGGTTTTGTCTGCTTTGTGACTATGAATTGGAAAGCATTCATCTTTTTTCTTATAATATCATAAAAGGAAATAAAATAAAATTAAGTTTAATTTTAAAAAGTTTGAAAACCTTAGGAAGTGATCCATTTGGGGGGGCATTGAAAATAGAATTAATCAAATTAACAATAACAACAAAATAGAATTAACAGTTACCTACAAAATATTTTTGTTTTTAAATGTTTTTTCCCCTGTTCACATGAAGTGCTGTAGTTTATTGATCTGGGAAATCCTACCAAATATTTTCTGGTTAATGAATCCATGCATATAAAATTCATTACTTAAACAAATTACAGAGAATAATCTCTGCAGTATTTTCTAAGTTCTAAAATTGTGAATGAGTAAAATTTCATAGTTAATTCAATTGCAGCTATAGCTGTAGTTCTACCACTCTATTCAATAGTTGGCCTTCTCAAACAAGTATATTTACCTGCTAAAATGCTTTTTAGTTTTTCTTGAGCATGATGGCTTGGCATGTTACTAAAATAGCAGCATGGTTCTGAGAAAATAAAAATAACCAGTAACTATCCTTTACTGTCTATTTCCAATGCATGAAACTATTTAAGACTCAGAGAATTACCTGATAAGAAATTCAAGCAGACTGAAAGCAATAAATAGTGTACTTCAGGCAATAGTGAAGTAATAGATAATAAAACCAATGCAATAATTTGTTACCTGCGTTATTTTTTTTCTACCTTTACTGCTCTTAGGATCTCAGGTAATTAAAACAAAATGTAAGAAAAAGATAGAAATATAAGTTTGAGTAAAACATGTTCTCCCGAATAAATTAAACTGCAGAAGCTTCTGTAGAACTAGTTCATGAAAAATAGCATGGGCAATTTTTTTAAAATTAGAAGGGAAAATTTCCAATAATATGCTAACTCATTTCTGATTAATATGTACATAACTGACATAAAGCTGAAAATCAGTTTGGTAACAATGAAGGGTATTTTTTTTTCTTTAAAAAATTAACTTGTGTATTTTATTAAGATTTTTTTTGGGGGGAGCAGTTTTAGGTTCCCAGCAAAATCAAGGAGGAGGTACAGAGATTCCTATATCCCCCTGTCCCTGTACATATGTATCATCCTGCATTATCAACATCCCCCACCAGATGGGTACATTTGGTACAATTGATGGATCTACAGAGCTTAAGGGCAAGAGGAGAAGGGAGTGACAGAGGATGAGATGGCTGGATGGCATCACCGACTCAATGGACATGAGTTTGAGCAAACTCCAGCAGATTGTGAAGGACAGGGAATTCTGGTGTGCTGCAGTCCGTGGAGTCATGAAGAGTTGGACATGGCTTAGTGACTAAACCACATTGACACATCATTATCATCCACAGTCCGTAGTTTATGTTAGGGTTTACTCTTAATTTCGGACATTTTGTGACTTTGGACAAATGTCTAATGATAAATATCTATCATTTTGGTGTTCTATAGAGTATTTTCACTGCCCTAAAATTCCTCTGTGTTCCACCTATTTATCTTTCCTTCAAATCCTGATGGTGTTAGTTTTTTAAAACATCTTTCAAATTTTTTTGTGATTTCTTAAGTAATACAGTATATGAATAATATAGAAAGTTTGGAGAAAGTCTAAAAAACTAAAAAGGAAAAAATAAAAATTGTCTTTAATGCCACACATAAATAAATATAGTGAGAATTTTGCTACATTTTCTTTCCATCTTTTTTTTCCTGATATTTATTAATATAAGTTGTCTGCATTGGGTCTTTACTGCAGCTCTAGACTCTCTAGCTGTGGCACGCAGGCTTAGTTGCTCCATAGCATATGGGATCTTAGTTCCCTGATCAGGGTTTGAGCCTGCATCTCCTGCACTGCAAGGTGGATTCTTAACCACTGGACCACCAGAGAAGCCCTTGTATCTTTTTGTATGTGTATTTTTAACATAGACAAAGTCATGTAAAATTATGAAATTATGTGCAATGATGTTTTCTGCTTTCTGGAATACTATTAGATCATAACCATTACATAAATCTCTTATAAGTTACTTTATAGGTCCCCTAATGTTCAACATCCTATGTATTAACAAGTTTTTGTGGTGGTTAAGGATCTCTAAAAGAACAGCTTTGACAATAAAAACAGCAAAGAAATTTTTACTCTATGCCTGGTACTGTTCTAAGAATATTTCTTAATATTAGGTCTTCTAATTCTCAAAACAGACATATGAGGAAGGTAGAGTTGTTACTGTTTTACAGATAAGAAAACAGAGGTCAGAGATATAGTTACTTGCTGAAGTCCCTTACCTGTAAGTGAGGCTTCATTGCTAGGCCTTTTAGTGCTGTAGCCCAGGCATCTCCCAGGTGGCACCAGTGGTGAAGAACTCGCCTGCCATTGCACGAGACTCAAGAAACACAGATTTGAATCTTGGGTTGGGAAGATCATCTGGTTTAGGAAATGGCATCCTGCTTCAGTATTCTTGCCTGGAAAATTCCATGGGCAGACAAGCCTGGTGGGCTACAGTGCATGGGGCCCCAAAGAGTTGGACGTGACTGGGCACACAACACAGCTCAGGCATTTAACCACTAAGCTCTGTGGATTTTCCTACTTTTCCCCCACTTGTTTAGAAATCACGGGTGTGAAAGTTTTAAAGTCTTCAATCCGCTTTGCCAGGATATCTTCCAGGGAGTTTTTCACAAGTTTCTTTACCCCTGGTATCTGTACATGTATGTACTCTGCTTCTTCAATTTCTAGTGAAAATGATAAAACTTTTCATCTTGTTGTGAGTGGATTATTTCTTTGTGATAACATTGTTTTTGTTGGGTTGTACTCAGTTTGGGGCACCAGTATTGAGGCAGAACTAACAGTGGGTTGATTGGACATTGTAGTTTTCATCCTTCAAATAAGTAGGTACTGCAATGAATTACTTTTGACCTATTTACTCTTCAGCAAAAACATTAATATGACATCTCTTTTTTTATATTATGACTTAGAAAATAAAGGAGCAACTAATATGGGTACTTCCTGATCTTGAGCATTGTATACAGAAGTTTCAAATGAATTTAAAAGAATTTGTTGTTCAGTCACTCGGTATGTCACTCTTTGTGACCCCATGGACTGTAGCACGCCAGGCTTCCCTGTCCTTCACTGTCTCCCAGAGTTTACTCAAACCCATGTCCATTGAGTTGATGATGCCATCCAACCATCTCATCCTCAATCTCTCCCTTCTCCTCCTGCCCTCAGTCTTTCGCAGCATCAGGTTCTTTTCCAGTGAGTCAGCTCTTCACATCAGATGGCCAAAGCATTGCAGCTTCAGCTTCAGCATCAGTCCTTCCAGTGAATATTCAGGGTTGATTTCCTTTAGGATTGAGTGGTTTGATCTCCTTGCAGTCCAAGGGACTCGCAAGAGTCTTCTCCAGCACCACAGTTTGAAAGCATCAACTCTTTGGCACTCAGCCTTCTTTATGGTCCAACTCGCTTATCTGTCCATGACTCCTGGAAAAACCATAGCTTTGACTATACAGACCTTTGTTGGCAAAGTGATGTCTCTGCTTTTTAATATGCTGTCTAGGTTTGTCATAACTTTTCTTCCAAGGAGCAAATGTCTTTTAATTTCATGGCTGCAGTCACCATCCACAGTTATTTTGGAGCCCAAGAAAATAAAGTCTGTCACTGTTTCAATAACTTTTATTCTCTTTTGTTGTTTTCAAATTGTATTAGAAGGGGAGTACTGTCCTTAAGTTTTCTGAAATGTCTGGGTTTTTACAGTTGTTTCACTTTCTGCTGTGACAGATAAATAGAGAAGCTTGTTGAGTTATTTATAAGGCCCCAAATTATTGAGATGCCTGACAATATCATGGGCTTCCCTGGTGGCTCAGTGGTAAAGAATCCTCCTGCAGTTGCAGAAGGTGTGGGTTTGATCCTGGATTGGGAAGATCTCCTGGAGAAGGAAATGGCAACCCACTCCAGTATTCTTGCCTGGGAAATCCCATGGACAGAGGAGCCTGGTGGGCTACAGTTCATGGGGTCACAAAAGAGTCGGATAGGACTTTGCAACTAAACAACAACAGTGTCATATGTATTTGTACGTAGAGATGGGGAGGTTTGAATGGTGCCATGCTCTGTGGAATGGTACAAGTTGTAGAAGCAATGCCGTGATGGTTATGATGATAATAATGATGGTGATGATGAAGAAGAGGAACAAGAAGGTGACTAAGATCTGTTTAGTGCTCATATGTACCAAGAGCTGTTCTGAGTTAGCACACTTTATCCTCTCAGTCATCCCTTTAGGTCATTATAATTGTCCTACATTTGAGGAAGCTGGGATGGAGAGATAACTTGAGCTGGCCAAAATGTTTGTTTTGAGTTTCCCCTGTAAGATGTAATGGGAAAGCCCGAATGATCTTTTTGGCTGACCCACTAATATGGAGAGCAGAGATGGAGTTGGCCTCGTGGTACTTCTCCCTTTAGATCGTTGTCCAGAAGTACAGCTTCCCAGTTGTCAGCGGCAACATAGTTACTCTGCTATTTTACAGGCTTTTAACTTCAGTATAATCTCTTTCTCTCTCCTTCCTCCTCTACCTCATCTGTCACACTTTCCTTTCTTGTTCTTCCCTTCTTCTCTGTCTTCTTCATTTTTTTGTTCTTGAAACGTCTCTTTTCCTTCTTCTCCTTCCTCATAAGCTTCTTTGAAATGCTGCATAAGCTTCTTTGATTATGCCTCAATATATTAAACACTTATGCAAGAAATGTGTTTAAATTTCAACATTCTTTAAGTATCTACTATATGCAAGGCAGTGTACTAGGGAATAAAAACCCAGTATTGAGCAACACACACATGACCCTTGACATCTGGAACTTACATACTAATAGGAAGACATTATTCAAATAATAGCAGAGATAGTATTTTTTAAGGGGTGTTAAAGGCTGTGAAAGAAAAGCTCCTGATACAGCAGGAGCATAAAATCATTG
This sequence comes from Giraffa tippelskirchi, assembly GCF_054371585.1. NCBI lineage: Eukaryota > Metazoa > Chordata > Mammalia > Artiodactyla > Giraffidae > Giraffa > Giraffa tippelskirchi. The sequence continues at coordinate 108,803,944 of NC_137280.1, read as the reverse complement.
GCAAGTCTTGTAAATTCTTCTAAATAGGGGGTTTCAGATTGACTGCCTTCCTGCCTACTGCCACCTCTCGAATCCTTATGCTATGAATCTCATGGATGATGTTTTAATAGCCCTTGAGCTATCTGTCTCTTGTTCTCCTCGCCTCTGCCAGTTCATTCTTTAAACACTACCAGATTAATCTTTTTAATACACTGCTCTCTTCAGGCCACTCCCCTGCTTAAAAGATCACACACTATTCTGATACTTAAAATGTCAAGTGAACAAACCCAGACTTCCAGGCTGATATCTAGCAGTTCCATTTTTATAGCTTGGCCTTATCTCTTCTTCTTTGGGGAGTAAAGCAGAGACCATCCCAGACAATCTTGACGTCACAGTTTTCCCCCAACTTGAACTCTGTATTCCTCGTGTTCATGGTCACTATGCCACTCAGCTGTGTTTTCTTATGTTCCTTAACAATCCTTCCATGATTGTGCCTTAAAAAAAATAGTAACCTTTCTCTTTTAGTTAGTAACCGTGTAATATTCATTGCAACATTTTTAAAGTCTTACTCTTGTTATCTGATGAGGAACTTAAATTTGAGGATCCAGTTCTGAGAAATACTTATTAAAGATGTTAAGGACTAAAACTCAGTAATTCTGCTTGTGCATGACAGCCTGTTCTTTCTCATCTACTCAACAAAATCACTAATAATTCTCACCTGTTTCTCCTATATTATCTTTTGTTCATTCTCCCCAGGTGATTCCCATGAATGTAAAAGTGAAAATAATGATAACGGTAAAGCCCTCTCTTGACTCCACTTGCCTTGATAATTACCATCCCACTTCTTAGCTCTCTTTTATCGAAAATCCTGAGTTTTATACTTGCCATCACCTATTTCATCTTACTCTTTCCTAAACCCCCTTTGATCAGACCTGCACTCTACTTGGGGCTTCCCTGGTAGCTCAGATGGTAAAGACTCCACATGCCACGCGGGAGACCTAGATTCGATCCCTGAATTGGGAGGATCCCCTGGAGGAGGGCATAGCAACCCACTCCAGTATTCTTGCCTGGAGAATCCCCATGGCAGAGGAACCTGGTTTCTCCAGACCTTTCTTCTAATTTTATAAGATCAGTGGTCTTTTCTGTATCTCTACCTGAATGTCTTAAGAGACATCTTCACCTTTTTATGTGCAAATTGGAATACTGTTTTTTCTCTTTTCCTCAAAACTTAGCTTTTGTAGTCTCTCCCAAGTCAACGGATGGTGTTAGAGTCAAATTCATCACAGTCTGGTTGGCTGTACCTTCAAAATATTTGTAAAATTTGACCAGTTCCTCCACTGCTACCACACTGGTCCATGGCAGCAACAACCTCTCTCACTTCAGTTGCTACAGTAACATCCTGATTGTTCTTCTCTTTTGCTTCCCTGAGCCCTCATTTTTAGCTCAGCAGTCTGGGTAAACCATGATCATATTGTTGTTCTCAAATCTGTGTAGTGATTGGCCATTCTTCTCAACGTGCTTACAGTGGTTACAAGGCCCCAAGTTTCCTTTCACCCCTGTTTTCATGCTGACTTCCACTTTCATGCTCACGCACTAGTTTTTGGGCTCTCTCTGCTTCAGCTTCATTAATCTGGGCTATTTCAGGCGTGAATGTCATCCCCATTTCCATGGCTAACTCTGCTCTACTGCTCTGTTATCTTATTCGTGTTATCCCACCGCAGCTGAGTCTGGCAGCTCCATATGTTGCTATATACTCTGGCATCCTCTCTCTTTCTTTTCCTATTTCACCTTTTCTCTCTTTCATAATAGTTTCTGATATACTAAACAGCTTATTTCTAGTATTCATTATTTGTTTGTTTCCCACATCTGGAACATTCCCTCCTAGACCTTTGTTTTATAGATCTCAAGGAACCAGAGCAGTGGCTATCATATAATAGGTGCTCATTAAATGAATTTATGAATGACCGAGCCTCTTCCAAGCCTTCAAGTTCTCAAAGATCAAACTATTACTTTCACTTTCCAGTGCATATCTATCAGCTAGCGAGAAAGAACACGTAGTAGATGCTTTCTAAACACTTTTTACCTGCATTCTTTATCTCCCTGCCTTTTCATATGGTGGTAGTTTGTAGGTTGGCTGGAGGCAGCTCTTGTTCCCCTGCTTTGATTTTTGTAATCTACTCCCCTCACTAAACCCACTACACTAAACCCAGTTCATATTCTTTGAAATGGACCGAGGATCTCTCAGTAATGTTTACTTTGTGTCATGTAAGGTTCTAAATGTTGAAAAAACATGAACTCATCAAGTCCTCACCTTTCTTGAACCCAACCACTGGCTCCCTTATTATCCCTCCCATATGGAAATTCTAGAGACATCCTGTCTATTTAAACCCTGAATGTGGTGTACCTTTAGGCCCTCACCTTCAGACAAGTCTGGCTTTGATTTCAGAGCTTATTATTCCCTAAAGACCAGAGTTGTCATTTTAAGCTCTTTGAAGCACATTAGATGCAATTCTACTTTTTTCTAATCGAGTGTGTAAACTAAACTATGAAGAAAGTATATGTATATATACATATATATATACTCATATATATATACTCATATATATATATGATTGAGTGAGTGAGTGAAGTCACTCAGTTGGTATATTACAGCATTTACTATGTTTTTCTGGTTTTTGAACATTGTGTACCTGTCTTACCATTAGTCATTATAAATTTTAAATTAACTGGAAAATGACATGCAAAAGAGATATTGGATACTGTTTAAATATGTTTTAATCATTCCACTATGTTCATAAGAAATAAGCAAGCAGTTTGTTGAGAAGACCTGATATTATGCAAAACATTTAGAATCTAGATAATATTTGTATTTGGCCTCTCTTTCTTTTTTTTTTTCTTTTGTGTGCTCCCTCTAGTGTTCAAAAATATGAGTACTTATAATTAACTTATTCAGATACTAAAGAACACACATTAATGTAGAAGTAAGGCTTTATTTACCTGGTATATGTATATATATATTTATATATTTTTTACTCTGGAGATTATATTGTCCAGTTAGTGAATGTTCAATGTATTCTATGAACAGCATTCTTTCTCCCCTTTCCTGTATGGATTTGATTGTGTCTGTCTTTTCATATGTGTAATTTTAACCTGTCCACTTTAGTCAGGGGAAATAGTGGATTTCTTGAACATTTGTCTTTAAAGATCAGAATTCTCCTCAGTTTTTAAAACTGAAGTCTAGGTATTAGTTGGGCAATTTGAATATGAACAGGAATCTTCCCACATGATAAAATTTAAAAAAAAAAAGCTGTATTAACAAGAGGTGTGTCTCTGAACATAGAATTTTAAGTATTTAAATAACTGACATAATTTTATTTTAATATACTGAAACATTATCTAAATACATTGGTTTCAAGATACCTTAAAAAATAATGAAGGTATCTCTAGGAATAACAAATATAAAAATTTAGAAATCTTCCTGACCCAGGGATTGAACCCAAGTCTCATGCATTGCAGGTAGATTCTTTACCATCTGAGCCACCAGGGAAGCCTTTAAATAATGTAGATATTACTTTATATGTTTTATATATATATATATATATATATATATATATTATATATTACTCTCGTTTAATATAGAATATTAAAATTGCTAGCATATATAGAGAAAAAATAATTTTACATTGTAAAGTTAGCTAAATTTTTACTATTCAGAAATTTTTAAAAATCTGAGGCTACGGTTTGAAGTGAATTTTTCTAAACTGATGTATAAGATGGTTACTTATATTCAATTAATGCCCTACAGTTTTTAAACTACTTTGATGCATACTATTTCTCATAGTCAGACGAAGCATTGATAAAAAAAATAGAAAGAATAAATTAATTTAAGTGACTTTCAGAGACATTGTTTTCTAAGCTCTATCTACTCCCTGGAAATACTTTGATATTGTAATGATTAGTGCATTTTAAATGAATCTAATACTCAACATTCATACTATATATTTTAAGGGGAGAATTATTCAATACTTTAACCTTATTCATAACAGACTGCATTGTATGCCCTTGGGGAAACATATTTTTAAAATATGCAGAATAATAATATGGCACTGATGCCTATTTGGGGTTGTTTCATTATAGACAGTATGCACCAAAATGCTTGAGAACTTAACATCTGCTTCCTGAAGTTGTTATTACTAATAAATATAATGTCTAATGAATTCCATTACTCACTGACAACCCTACGTCCTGATATACTCTGTATTTAATACTAGATTGGCCAATAACACTTCTTGAATCTTTTTTTTTTTTGGCTAGGTGGGGATAGTTACTGAACAGCTATCTGAATTCCTGTTCTTAATGGGTTTTTTGGTCACTCTACTGATTTAGTAGTATTTATTGGAGATTAAAAAAAAATGGCTGTCTGAGGAGGCCTTACAGATACCTGGGAAGAGAAGAGAAGTGAAAAGCAAAGGAGACAAGGAAAGATATTCCCATCTGAATGCAAAGAGTTCCAAAGAATAACAAGGAGAGATAAGAAAGCCTTCCTCAGCGATCAGTGCAAAGAAATAGAGGAAAACAACAGATTGGGAAAGACTAGAGATCTCTTCAAGAAAATTAGAGATACCAAAGGAACATTTCATGCAAAGATAGGGTCGATAAAGGACAGAAATGGTATGGACCTAACAGAAGCAGAAGATATTAAGAAAAGGTGGCAAGAATACACAGAAGAACTGTACAAAACAGATCTTCATGACCCAGATAATCACGATGGTGTGATCACTCACCTAGAGCCAGACATCCTGGAATGTGAAGTCAAGTGGGCCTTAGAAAGCATCACTACGAACAAAGCTAGTGGAAGTGATGGAATTCCAGTTGAGCTATTTCAAATCCTCAAAGGTGATGCTGTGAAAGTGCTGCACTCGATATGCCAGCAAATTTGGAAAACTCAGCAGTGGCCACAGGACTGGAAGAGGTCAGTTTTCGTTCCAATCCCAATGAAAGGCAATGCCAAAGAATGCTCAAACTACCACATAATTGCACTCATCTCACATGCTAGTAAAGTAATGCTCAAAATTCTCCAAGCCAGGCTTCAGCAATACGTGAACCGTGAACTTCCAGATGTTCAAGCTGGCTTTAGAAAAGGCAGAGGAACCAGAGATCAAATTGCCAATACCCACTGGATCATCGAAAAAGCAAGAGAGTTCCAGAAAAACATCTATTTCTGCTTTATTGACTATGCCAAAGCCTTTGACTCTATGGATCACCACAAACTGTGGAAAATTCTGAAAGAGATGGGAATACCAGACCATCTGACCTATCTCTTGAGAAACGTGTATGCAGGTCAGGAAGCAACAGTTAGAACTGGACCTGGAACAACAGACTGGTTCCAAATAGGAAAAGGAGTACGTCAAGGCTGTATATTGTCACCCTGCTTATTTAACTTATATGCAGAGTACATCATGAGAAACGCTGGGCTGGAAGAAACACAAGCTGGAATCAGGATTGCCGGGAGAAATATCAATAACCTCAGATATGCAGATGACACCACCCTTATGGCAGCAAGTGAAGAAGAACTAAAGAGCCTCTTGATGAAGGTGAAAGAGGAGAGTGAAAAAGTTGGCTTAAAGCTCAACATTCAGAAAACTAAGATCATGGCATCTGGTCCCATCACTTCATGGGAAATAGATGGGGAAACAGTGGAAACGGTGTCAGACTTTATTTTTTTGGGCTCCAGAATCACTGCTGATGGTGACTGCAGCCATGAAATTAAAAGACACTTACTCCTTGGAAGGAAGGTTATGGCCAACCTAGATAGCATATTTAAAAGCAGAGACATTACTTTGCCAACAAAAGTCCATCTAGTCAAGGCTATGGTTTTTCCAGTGGTCATGTATGGATGTGAGAGTTGGACAGTGAAGAAAGCTGAGCGCCGCAGAATTGATGCTTTTGAACTGTGGTTTTGGAGAAGACTCTTGAGAGTCCCTTGGACTGCAAGGAGATCCAATCAATCCATCCTAAAAGAGATCAATCCTGGCTGTTCATTGGAAGGTCTGATGTTGAAGCTGAAACTCCAATCCTTTGGCCACCTCATGTGAAGGGTTGACTCATTGGAAAAGACCCTAATGCTGGATAGTTTTGGGGGCGGGAGGAGAAGGGGACGACAGAGGATGAGATGGTTGGATGGCATATCCGACTCGATGGACATGGGTTTGGGTGGACTCCGGGAGTTCGTGATGGACAGAGAGGCCTGGCGTGCTGCAATTCATGGGGTCGCAAAGAGTCGGACATGACTGAGCGACTGAACTGAACTGAACTGATTAGAAATAACACTTAATATTGCTACACTTAGCTCTTTCTTAGATTTGAAATATTTCTAACCATATTAAATTTTTATTGGTTCCTGATCATGTGTCTTCTTTCTTCAGGAAAATTGATGGAGAAAAAAGATGTAATTTTAAAAAAGCACTGATACCTGAACAGAGTTGCAGAGGAAAAAAAAAAAGCAGGGGCTATCATTTAATTTAAAAATATACGCGTGTACCCCAGTGTTCATCGCAGCACCGTTTACAATAGCCAGGACATGGAAGCGACCTAGATGTCCATTAGCAGACGAATGGATAAGGAAGCTGTGGTACATATACAGAATGGAATATTACTCAGCCATTAAAAAAAATACATTTGAATCGGTTCTATTGAGATGGATGAAACTGGAGCCCATTATACAGAGTGAAGTAAGCCAGAAAGAAAAACACCAATACAGTATACTAATGCATATATATATGGAATTTGAAAGATGGTAACGATAACCCTATATGCGAGACAGAATAAGAGACACAGATGCATAGAACAGTCTTATGGACTCTGAGGGAGAAGGTGAGGGTGGGACGTTCTGGGAGAATAGCATTGAAACATGTATATTATCATATGTGAAACAGAACACCATTCCATGTTCGATGCATGAGACAAATGCTCAGGGCCGGGGCAATGGGATGACCCAGAGGGATGGGATGGGGAGGGAGGTGGGTGGGGGGTCCAGGAAGGGGAACACATGTAAACCCATGGCTGATTCATGTCAATGTATAGCAAAAACTATTACAATATTGTAAAGTAATTAGCCCCCAACTAAAATAAATAAACTTATTAAAAAATAATAAAAATAAAAATATAGTAATAAGCTTGCTTTGTATAGAGTTAGAATACCATTATAACATTTACTGACGATGGTAGATTATTTACCAAGTTTGGCTTCCCTGATGACTTGGTTGGTAAAGAATCTGCCTGCAATGCCAGAGACCTGGGTTTGATCCCTGAATTGGGAAGATCCACTGGAGAAGGGAAAGGGTACCCACTCCAGTATTCTGGCCTGGAAAAGTCCATGAACTGTATAGTCCATGGGATTGCAAAGAGTCGGACACGACTGAGCAACTTTCACTTTCATGTCTGAGTTTACACAAGAGGATTATAGCTTTAAATTGTGAGGAAATCTAAACCAGTGAAGAACTCTTTTGTAAGAAACTTTGATATCCTATGCAGTTATATAAAGTTGTCTTATTTTACTATAGATGGAAGTGTTAGTTGCTCAGTTGTGTCCAACTACTTGAGACCCCATGGACTGTAGACTGACAGGCTTCTCTGTCCATGGGATTCTCCAGGCAAGGATACTGGAGTGGGTTGCCATTCCCTTCTCCAAGGGATCTTCCTGACCCAGGGATTGAACCCAGGTTTCCTGCATTGCAGGCCAGTTCTTTTTATTTAGTTATTTTTTACATTTTATTTTTTTTAATAAATTTATTTATGTTAGTTGGGGGCTAATTACTTTACAATTCTTAAACCAACAGAAAATGTATGAGAACTGATTGAATTAATGTTTTCATAGGTCCTCTTCAAAGTCACCCTGTATAGTACTCCTGAACTTGGCCATGACCTGAAGTACTTTTTGACAAAGAAGTACATAGCAGACAGCACTTTGGCTAACTTATTTCCTTTTGATATTTGATAATTTTCAAAAATAACACAGACACTTAACTAGCATCTTAAAAGATATCATTACAGATATTGGTTCCATTTTTAGTATAGGAGAAGTACACGTGTGTATTATAAAAGTTTAAAAGTCTGTGGGAGATTTGTGTTTTTTGAAAATAGAGATCTAAATTATACTATATTATACTAATACATTTCCTATAAATTATTGAAAGCATGTTACTTTTCTCAGTGCAGGTGGAAACCAATACATGGCTAGGAGTATAACTTTAAAAAATGCTTTTGTGCATTTAAGAAAATCTTAATACAAGTTCCATTAATCACACAATTTGGTAAGTGATGAAGAAAATTTTAGATTGTAGTATTTTTATAGACTTGGGTAAAATATGTTGCAGTTTGCCTAGAATATTTCTTTTCCAAAATAAATTTTGAAATAGTTTGCCAATTATATTCAAATAGGATTCCATTACTAAAGAGAACTAAGAAATACCAAAATTTGATTTAGTATCTGATCTGTTATTCTAACACAAACTGAAGATTAATGGCTCATTTTTTGTTGCTTTAATCACCATCATTTCCATATGTTTTTAAATGAAATTTAGCAGGGAAACAGAATTATAAATATAACTATCTAATAAGAAAAGTGCCATCTTCTTTTCTTTATTAGCATATTACCCACTGGGCATTTTCTTCCTTGTAGTCAGAGTATATGTTCCATGAGAGTAAACACCTCATATGTCTTATATTACTTTGTTCTCTTAGTTTAGAGCAGTGCCTATCATGCAGTGGGGCTTCTCTCATGGCACAGTGGTAAAGAATCTGCCTGCCAAGAAGGAGTTGGATTCGATCCCTGGGTTGGGAAGATCCCATGGAAGGAAATGGCACCCACTCCATTATTCTTGCCTAGAAAATCTCATGGACCAGAGGAGCCTGGGTGGGCCACTGTTCATGGGGTTGCAAAGAGTCGGACAGGACTGAGCATGCACCACATGAAAAGCCGAGTCCCTCTTAAAAAATGTATACTTTCTGTCAATCTCATTAAATTCAAATAGAGAATTTCACTGAAGGACATACCTTAATGTTATGTTTTGTTATTTAAAAGAATGGATCTTTTACCATGCTGATTAAAGTCAGCCCGTAAGAAGAGAATCATAATTATTTGAGTTCATGCTAAACTGCATAAATTTTATACTCTTTTCTTTGTTTGTCTTGTAGGTTGAATAGAATTCATTGCTAGGGTGAGAATGTCTTGCTTTCATTTTATGATATTTTCTTACATAATAACTAAGATACAAAACAAAGTGAGCGACTATGATATGAACTACATTAGAAATGAAAGATGAAAAGATTGAGCAGTTGCCCCCAGGGAATTCAGGAGAGAGGCTTTTAAATTTATTCATGGAAGCATTAAAGTTGTTATCTTGAAATAATACAGAATATTTTTCCTGAATATATATAGTAAATGTGAAAGGACCGAGGAAGGTAGAAATGTGTAGAATAAATTAATTCTAATTAATTTAATTAGAATAAATTAATTTAATTAATATAAATTAAATGAAGACATTTTCAGAATTGGGTTTAGCCTTTGTGAATGACATACTTAATCACATAAAGTAAATTAATTGAACCTTACATCTGAATCCTATCAGTAACTTTTTAGTGAAAATAGATTTAAACATTTACTCTGATGAAACTGAAAAGAGGATTGTATATCCATCAAAAGTTTAACTATGTGCCAGATGTTTCTTTTGTCTAGAAAAAAGGAAGGCTTGGAGATACTAAAATACACACATATGCACACACATATAAACATACATATATAATGTGGAATCTTGGTAAGTAAAGATTAACTTCTAAGAATGTCCAATTTATGATGGTATGATGAAAAAGAAGTTATTTGCCACATTTTTAAACCCTATTTTAAGGGGATATATTTAATAAACAATTCTTCTCTATAGTTTAAAGGGCATTTACATTAAGCTGACATTTCTATATGTTGGTTAGGTTTCATTTATAGAAATAAATGCAACTATACAAATAAAAAAAAAATCAGAGAATGTGATCTAGTGGTTCACAAAAGAAGAAAAAGAAATGAAAGATTGGTGTACATTTAAAAAGTCACTGTGCAGGGGAGGAGAGAATCAAGCATTATCAAAATAAAGCTAATGAGAGTGTAAATTGGAACACTATTTCTGAAGGACATTTTGTCAATATTCATCAGAAGTCGTGAAAACTCTTTTTTCCCAGCAAACAATGGACTCGTTTAAAGGGAAATAATTAGAGAGCATAGAAAATTTTAAATAACAGAGTATGCATCAAAATATCTATATCAATTTCCTTTTATGTGTTCTCTTTATTCTTATTTTTCTTCATATTTCTGCTCTTATTTATTTTTACATGGTATAACTGAAAGTGTCACTTTCCTAATTCTTAAAGAAGTCCAAAAAATACTGTTTTCAAAAGCAGATACTAAAATTGTAATAGTTAACCCATTTAAACCCCATACAGTATCTTGTCAAGTCTTATATTCTTTGTATTGTCTTTGTTACTCCTCAGGCAGAAAATCTTTTTAATTCTGCCTTGTATGTGTGACAGGAGTGTTTCAAGTGGTAGAAAACAGAAACTGTAATAAAAAGACAACTGATGTATTAAGCAGCTCTGTGTGCTTAAAATTCAAGGCCACCTGGTGTGGGAAACCAGAGGTCTTGCTTTGGATTCCAGCTTTGTTACTAAACTTGGACAAGTCTGTTAACCCCTCTGGGAGGCAGTTTTCTTTTTATTAGTTGAAGCATATGATATTGCCATTTTTGTTGGTCAGACATTTCCATACTGGCAGTTTCTGGTTCACCCTAATAAAATGAGTAATCGATTTTTTCCTAGCACCAATGATCTATGAGTTTATTATAGAGTTAATGATGTTTTGTCTAAAAAAAGTGATTTATTCTTAGGCAAAAAGTCTCCTTTTAGAAGGCAGAGGAACCTTTCTGTCCATTTAAAAGCCTTCTCATATTAACTAGTGAAATGTTTAGCTCAAGTAACCTGTAACTTATCTTTTTATGTAAAAAATATTTTGCTGGTTCACATTTCCATGTTATGTTGAAGCACATAAATACTAGAGGGCCACCAGGTTAAAAAAAGTTAATTGTTGCACATTCAGTTAATCTTAAAAACATCAAATTCCACCAGCAAGTCTAAGAAAGTTTAAGAATTAATTAGAAAATTAAGTATTGAAGATTTTTGTAAATGTCATAAAAATTCTGAGAAAACATTTCAGACTCTAGAGACTAAAGTATTTCATGTTTAATGAAAGGAGAGAAAATGCAAATTTAGAAAAACATTTACTTCAAATGATGCACATTATAAGAATTTAAAGTGTTTTTTTTAAAAAATACATAATTTCATTCATTTATGATTTCTATGAAGTGGCATAATTTTATGCGATCTCATTTTAGGTGTAGGAAAAATGTGTTTATTGATAGTGTGAATGCTCTAATAGAAATAATAACAGAGACAGAGTCAATGCCGGGGAAATCTGGAATCCAGTGGCACTATTCCTAAAGTATGGTGAGAGGACTCAGGGCAGAGAGATTCAGATAATCTCCTGAACTGAGAACATTTAGTGTCATGCAAGTATGACTCCCACTTCCTTGAAAAAACTGTAAAGTAGTCCAGCTGTTGGCCACACAATGGTTTTTAGAGGAGGCTGAGGCCCCTCGCCCACACCCTTCTTCCGTCTGCCCTAGCCTTGGCGCTGATTCTGCTGGACATTACCAACCAACCATGTTCCATCATCTCAAGTTGGAAAAGTCATTGGCAGCACATCCGAAGCAGCAGGAATTTGGGGTCTCATGGCATATCTCATATCTTAGTGGAGACAAATCAAGAGAGGCAAATTTCTTTGAATTTTTACCAGGTGTTTCTTATCCATGAAGCCAAGTTCCTTAAGACATTGTGGAGATATTCCCAAAATCTTTTTCTCCTACTGCCTTGACTGCCTGCCATGAAGTACTTTGTTCACATGTTGAAAAGAAACTCTCTTACTCATCTTTGAGAAGTACTTCCAGTGAACAAGGAGAACAGTGAGTCATCCTTCATAGGGTTGATGTGGGCAGTGAACATTTGGTCCAAGAAGGGCAGGGTCTCTGGAGGAAAATGATGACTTGGTCATTAACAAGGAGCTCAGGCAGGAATTCAGAAAAGTGCACCAACCAGTTTCTTGCTGCACAGCCATGCAGTCCCCCAAAGCCTAGACTCTCAAAGTGGATGACAGCACCTCTGGCCTTTTCTTACCGCTTCTTAGACTTGTTAAATGTGAGTGTCAGAGACTCACATACTCTGGGATTACCTGCACTGTCGCATTAAATCCTACAGGGCCCACAGTTACAGATCTGTAAGCAAAGAAGCACTCTGCATTCTCAAGGATCTGATCCCACTGACTCATGAGTACAGAAGGAAGTGGTTGATTTTAGAAGGCAGGAACACTTGTGCCTGATGTTGGCATCTATTATTGTAGCACCTCTCTGGGTTTTTAGGAATTCTCTCAATTTAGTATTATTTTTTTCTAAACATTTGGAATGTAATCTGGAGAATCAAGCTGTGTTGGAGTGGTTTCAAGAATAATGTTAAAAAGAATTCCACCTGATTAATCCTGTCTGCCTTCTCTTCTCCTCTTCTCTTTCTTCTCACCTTCCAAACACTTTTCTGACTCCTAGAAATGAGTTTCAGGATAATATAAGTTTAATGAGGCTCATCAGAAGTATTTGAATTGGAAACTCTTATGTCTAAAGAAACACTGATGGGGTGCTTAATAACGAAACAGTTTCTAATCCATTTGATTATTAAAGTGTTCCTGAACAAATGCAATAAAAACATTCCAAGTCTTGGGCAAGAAATTTTAACAGGAAGTGGGTTACTTTAAACATGTTTGAATGTGGTTTTTGCTTCCTGCTTGGGCAGGTATTCAATCATAAATGAATTTCCCAAATGGACTCCTTTGCACCTCACTTACCAGATGGAGAGTGCTTGAGTAGCTGAAGCTGAAATTTCAAAACTTGCCTCTCAAAATTTAGTTTAAGACTGTTCATCATAAGAATTATCAGGCTATCCATCACTGGAGGACAAAGGTTACATATGTTTGGCAGTTATACGTTTGGCATTTATTTTAATGGAAAAAGTGGCAGAGAATTTTCCGTTTTTCTTTTTCAACAGATCGCTACAGAGTAAAATTTTAAACAGGTTGAAACCATTTGTAGTCGTTTCTCTATAAGTAATCTCAAAAACTATATAACATAAAAACTATTCATGAATTATTTGGTCTATCTGCTTGAAACTGATACATAATACCTACTTTTAAAACTTACTACTCTTCTTCTGAAATATGTATATGCATTTCTATAATATGTATATGTATTTTCACCTTCTTGGGCACAAAATGTATCTTGTTTTGTCACATTTACATGTAAACTCATATCATGTGATAAAGTTCATGAGAACTGAAAAATGCTGATTTCTGGGACTTCTCTGGTGGTCCAGTAGTTAAGAATCCGCCTTGGAACACAGGGGATGTGGGTTTGATCCCTGGTTGGGAAACTAAGATCCCACATAACACGAGGCAACTAAGCCTGTGCCCCACAGCTAGAGAGTCCACAAGGAAAGATCCTGCGTGATGCAACCAGGACCTGAGGCAGCCAAAGAAATAAATATTAAAAAAAAAATACTGATTTCTCAGCAATGATACTTTAAAAACAAATGAAGAAACAGGTAGACATGCATACTATCCAGAGACTGTAGGCTATTTTCATATGAATTACCTTCCAGTTACTACCTGTGTGTCCTTGTTTTAACTTTGACAATAATTAGTTTTTAGGCTTTATGTATAACTCTTTCCATCTTTATCCTGTCTTAGAAGGGAAGGACAAAAATAATAGTATTTTGGAAGAAATTCCTGCAAACCAAAATTTAAACATATTAGACTATATTTGTATTAGCTATTTCCAAAAAAAGAGTTTAAAAATTTCATTAAGAGATATGGTCTGATGTTCTACAAATACAGGGTATGAGGATAAATCCAGTTCTTTCATGACCTTTCTTTCAAACTGGCAAGATGAGGGTTGGAGAAGGGAAAAAGCACGTGGGCTGACTATTAGTGTTTCAAGTCATTCTCGTGTGTTAAATGTGTCAGTTTGAGCTTGGGCGTCTTTGGGGCAGCAACTACTGCCTGATAAAAAGAATCAGTATAAACTGAATCTCCTTTTCTGAGACTTTCAGAATTATGTTCTGTTGGGTTGCGAACAGAAATACCTGGACGACAAAGCAGTATATTTGTAACAGCAAGCTACTGCTTGTTGCCTACCCACTGCCTGTGCCTCTTTCTCCTTCATGTCAGAATCTTACTTTGATTTGAGACACTAACGTGCCCATTCTAAATAACTACAATTTTCTGCTTCTCTTACTAAAAAGTGACATACTCAGGTCAGTCATTTCAAAATAAAAGTCATTGGTAACACTTACGGGGACACTTTTAAAAGAGGGCGGATGCTGTACATACCTTTTCTCCTTTTCCTTCCTTCCCTCCCCTTCCTGTTGCCTGGAAGAGAGATGTGATGCCCAAAGACAATGTTGTCATTTTGAGACCATGAGGATGCATGCCAGACACCAAGATGGATGGTGTCTGGAGTATTCATTCCAGACTTCTTATCGTTGTTGCATCATCCTGGACTACTTAAAATTGAGCTTTCTATTATGGAAACCCCTATGTGCTGAAAGCTTTTTTTTTTTTTTATGTGCAATTGAATGCAATTTTCAATTGTTATAGCAACATAAAGGAGCAAATGTGGAGACTAATGACAATTTGCCCCCTTCAGTAGCAATCTGCTGCAATATGATAAAATCAGCTTCCTTTGGATAGATGGTAATCCAGGCTGTTTCAACTGCTTTAGAAATTACAGTAGAAAGGAAAGGCTTTAAAACGATGGTATTATCCCTCTTTATATCATTAAATTCCTGTATTTAGAGGCTCAGGCTTTCCCAGGATATAAAGAATATGCTTATAAAATCGGTCTTTACTTAACAGTGCCTTATGTGGATAATATCTCTCTGCAAACACTTTACTTTTACGCTTTGAACGTTTTCCCCATATTCAGGGATCATCATCATGGGTTTTAAGTAAGACATTTGTTTGGGGAGAAAGCTATTTTATGCTTATGGTTCGCTGTATCAAACAGTGAATATGTTAAACGTATAAATGCTGCCTGTGGATTAGTTAAACTAAAATGTCATGAGACTTACTACACTTATCATCATCTGAATTTAAATATTCATTATTATGTGCTTTTTTCCCCCTGTATAACCTGTAACTTCTGTTGTATGAAGTTAGATGGTGATCATTTGTTTTTCTTAGTCAAATAAAACTTGTAAAATTGAAAATATACACTGATGAAACTAGTTCTCACTCTAAAATAGGTTGTTGTTGATTTAGATTTCATAGCCCTTATCTTATATCATGGGCTTCCATTGTGGCTCATCTGGTAAAGAATCCACCTGCAGTGAGGGAGACCTGGGCTGGGAAGATCCCCTGGAGAAGGGAAGGGCTACCCACTCTAGTATTGTGGCCTGGAGAATTCCATGAACTGTATAGTCCATGGGATTGCAAAGAGTCAGACATGACTGAGCGACTTTCGCTTTCACTTTCATCTTATATCATATACCCATGAATCTAGATAACAAATTTCTAATTGGTGGGCAAAATTCAGTAGTGCAATAAATCCTTATCTTTTACATTCATGTGTACTTTGTATTTCTTGTATTCATTTTGTAAATACTTTAACTTGCATGGTTTATGAGTAACACAGGCCCACCGGTATAATCATACATCTGCAGGCCAGATTACCCCCTGGGCTTCTGCTGAGTTCTCTGTATACATCTGTAGGGGTGTTTACAACCATATGCTATAGGGTCCTGTGAGAGCAGAAGGCCTGGCTGAGACCACGAGAAGATCGATGGCAAGTCACTTGGGCTACTGAACTTTTTCAATTAGATGCAGTCACATGCTGGAGAGTATGCTAGGTGGCTGAGGCATTTTATTCTCTGTGGGAGATGCAGGAAACAGTAGCTTAGAAGGGCTTCCCCACTGAGGATTTCTTTATCTATTGAGTTTCTTCCGTCAATCTTTGTAGTTAAATGTACTAGCATCTGGATCTTACCGGGAGTAGGGGATTTTAAATTTTAAAATTAAAATTTCATCAATTTTATGCTACTGGAGGCCGTTGAGTTTTTGTTTTCTTTCAGTGTAATTTCATCAATTTTATGCTACTGGAGGCCATTGAGTTTTTGTTTTCTTTCAGTGTTAAAGAAAATGAAAGTGTTAGTGGCTCAGTCATGTTCAACTCTTTGCAACCCCGTGGAGTGTAGCCCACTAGACTCCTCTGTCCATGGAATTCTCCAAGCAAGAATACTGGAGGAAGTTGCCATTTTCATCTCCAGGAGATCTTCCTGACCCAGGGATTGAACCAGGGTCTCCCGCATTGTGGGCAGATTCTTCACCTTCTGAGCCACCAGAACAGCCCCTCAATGTTAAAGGCACCAGGATTTTACTTTATAGTATTTGAGTTAGAGCAGGAAGAAATTGGGCTTTCCTTGTGGCTCAGCTGGTAAAGAATCTGCCTGCAAGGCGGGAGACCTGGTTTCGATCCCTGGGTTGGGAAGATCCCCTGGAGAAGGGAAAGGCTATCCATTCCAGTATTCTGGCCTGGAGAATTCCATGGACGAGTCCATGGGGTCACAAAGAGTTGGATACAACTGAGTGACTTTCACTTTCACTTAGGAAGAAATTAATATGAACTAGTCAGGTGAATATCAAGACAGTTCGGTTTTTATTTATCTATTCAATCAGAAATGTTCAGTAATAGTGAATAACCTCCTAAGTTGGAATTTTGTGCTGTCACTGAGTAGTATTTAATCTATAACAGCTTATCAGGACTTCAGGTCCTTTCATCAGGGTTTTTTTTTCCAGCTCGACCTGCTGAGTTTCTGACATGACAAGGCTCCCGGTTTTCTGTTCCTTAAACTGCCTTCTCCATGTACATATTTGGGCTAGTTTATCAGTGAGGTTTCTGTTAGCCCAAAAGAAAGTTTCAAAAAGAGCCAGTCCATGAAGAGTTAAAAGAGTCTCACAAGAGAATGGCCCAAACTGGGTAAATACATCTTTTATTCTATCTGGGCTTATTATTTAAACAGTTTTGTTATTAACTGACTCCAACTTAGTTTCTCAGCTGTTAAAGTGAAAATGGTTTATGCCTGCCTCCAAAGAGATGGTATTAGTAGCAAAGTACCCATGATTGGCAGGACACTTTGTGTTCTCAGAAAGCTACTTAAATACTAAATAGTAACATTCGGGATGTTCCGTGGGAGCTTGTTAATGTATGTTAGAATACAGTTCATAATGGAAACATGAGAAATGGGTAGGTCTTGACAGTTGAAACGGGCTCCTCAGTTGAAATTGCTAAGATGAAAAATTACTCTCTGGCATGTTATCATTGTGCAGAAGAGCCTGCTATCTTTGAGGGATTACTTTTCACTTTCTGTCATTTATAGAAAAGGATCATGTCCTACGAAATGCCATCTGTACCCACATATTGGGTGTTAGACATGGTATGATGCTACTGTTTTTTTAAACTTTCAGAGACAGCCTCATACATGGCCAGTGAAGAAGGAGATAGGATGCACTGGCTGATGATGAGGGGAAGTTTGAAAAACCACTTAATTATGAATTCAGCTTAGCAGTGTTGAATTGGAATGCCTAGGGAATTCTTTTTTATCCCACACTCTGGAATTAGACAGAGAATCAATAGATAATTAGTGTGTTGCATGCATTTCTGATACAAGATGAACAAGGAATCAGGAGAGCCAGACTCCAGTTCTGGTTGTGCCACATAGAAGCTGTGTGCCTTTAATTATCTCCTCTGCCAAATGTATGGGTTGTGTTTTCCCTACATTTTTGGAAACACTAATATCATGGTTGCAAGATGATATTACATGATATGTTCTGGTTTTCAGCTTTACAGTCTTAGAAACCGGATTTATTGGCACTCTGGATGTGAGTCTGTCTCTTAGCATCCAGCATGCAAGCTCCCAGAAATTAATGGAAACAAGCAGAATGCTGGCATATTAATGTGTAATGAAAATAGCACTACTAAAGGGACTATTATTTTTTGGCTAGCTGATTTCTCCCCAAAGGCAAACTAGTTGACAGACCAGAATATATTTTAAAAACCTGTACTGGTTGCACAAAATCAGTTTAGGTTGAATGGCATCAATGTAAGGTAACTTAATTCATGCAAATAAGATTTTATTTGTCCGTGGAACCAGAGAGAACTTATCCTTGGGAAAAATCATTCTATTCCTTGCACCGGAACTGTAAGAATGTTTGTCTTCTATATTTTTCTCAAATCTCATTGCTGATCCCCCTTTGACTGATGCATTATTTTTGGCTTTAGTTTCATTATAATCAAGTTTCCATGTCAGGGAGCCATTTGTGACTCTTCAAAATGAGTCAGCTTGTTTCTCTCTCACCTATTATGTGATTATTTTATAATTTAATTTTCAGAGGGAAACCTTATCTCTCTTATTTCTCAGTTCTTGGTGGGATTTCTAACTACAGCCCCTCCCCTACCATCTCTGCCTATGTCAGGTTAATTCAATATTTAGAGAACTCAGACTTCAAGCAACTTCCTACTCACTTAGTGGATTTATTTGGGTACTTTTGGTGTTTAAGAGGCAATTTCATTTTTTTCAGATTTTCTTCTCATTCTGTAGAAAACAATTAGATTCCTTTGAGACATTAGATAGGTGTGTGTGCTCAGTAGCTTCAGTCATGTCCAACTCTTTGCAACCCCATAGACAGCCTGCCAGGCTCCTCTGTTCGTGGAATTCTCCAGGCAAGAGTGCTAGAGTGGGTTGCCATTAACTAGGCAACAGAGGAGAAATAGCATTATCTTTTTGACATAGTTCAGTGTCAACAGACGTAGACAGAAACCAAGGAAACTGCCTAGGTTGTGTCATCCCATCAATTTGGATTATTTTAGAAAAGTAAGGAAACTCATTCCTTCTGGAGATCCTCCAAGGAAATGAACAACTGATGTTTTTAAAAGCTTTGGTGAAAGAAGTATCTGTGAAGCTTTGCACCCCACAATTAAATTAGTTTTTATCATTGCAGATATTTGGTGATGCTTTATTATTGTGGCTTGTGGTTCCCTGGTGGCTCAGACAGTAAAGAATCTGCCTGCAATACAGGAGACCCTGTTTGATCCCTGGGCTGGGAAGATCCCCTGGAGAAGAGGATGGCTACACACTCCAGTATTCTTACCTGGAGAATGCCATGGACAGAGGAGTCTGGTGGGCTTCAGTCCATGGAGTCACAAAGAGTTGGACACGACTGAGCAGCTAGCACTTTGACTTACTTTTCATAGCACTGCCCTAGGTCCAGGCATCTACTGATCAGTTCTGCAGGCTTCCAGCACTACCCAGAATATATTCCTGGAATCCACTTCCATCGACCTGTTGCCTTCACCCTCACTCCATGTAGGAGTAGTGTTCAGGATACACATCCCTTTTCCTCCCATATCCATTTCCCTAACTTTTCGATTTGACACAACTGCATTTCTCTGCATCTTTGTGAGCATCAGGGGCATGAAAGTTCTAGGGGATCAAATCCATAGAAGATCACAATTATCTGGCTGTGGTTCTGCAATTAGCTAAAAAAAAGGTCTGCCATCATGAGGATGAGGTAGAAAACTTCCCATAAGCCTGGGGAATCTCTGGCAGAACTTGGAATATGAAAATCCTTTCCTCCTGGGATGCTTGCTTTTGACCATTCTTCCTAGGTGTATGGGATGGATGGATGAATTTCATCTTGCAGGGGGTTGGTTTCTGGCAGTAGAAAAAAAATCTTAGGAAGATATTGAGTTTGTATTTTCTACAAGCACTCTCTAAACAGTCTGCTTAAGGCTTAGATCCAGGTCATGCTGCTTGTATCCTTTGAATGACTTCATGATGACCATGAAGTACAGACCTCTCACAATGGTGATCTCTTGTTGCCTGCCTTTCATTCACACTTTACTCAGATCTCACTGTCCTTTGCTTCTTATGCTGTCATCATGCCTACCCCTTCTAGTTCTTAAATACTTATGACTCTTGGGGCTCAAGCCCTTCATGCATGTTTCCTTTGTCTGAAGTTCTATCTCTCCTCTTCTTGAAGTCTCACAGTGAGACTTAAAAGGTTAGAGATAACATCTGTTTCATTCATCATTATATGTCCAGTTTTTAGCATCATGTCTGACATATACCAGATATTCAATAGGTCTTTTATAAATGAATGATGAATGGATGAATCTAAGATGCCATTTGAAGCCTAATGATTTATCAGTTCTCTATGCCACTATGTCAAGTGGGGTTTAGAATGCTTGGGCAGTCAGTAAACCCAAGAGTTCAATTCTATTTTATTTGAAATTGAAGGCTTTTTGCAAATTTGTGATAAAGAAATGTTACTGCATTTTCTTTAACTGTCAAAGATATACATATGGGAGTGTACCTACTGTTCTAAATTATCTTCTAGGGATTCCTTAATATTCATAGGTTAGCTTCTTTTTTAAGTAGGAAGAATATGCTAAGTGTCTTATCCCATTTTCAGTTGAAGTGTCTTTCTAAAATAATGTTTTTTTAAAATCAATGAAAGAGTAATATATGATTGATGCTGATTATATAATACAGATGATCACATGAATGACAGGAATTTTGTATAACGTAGCTGAACATGGCACTTTTCTATGAAAATTGCTTGGGGTAAACAACATCAGGAATACGCTCACCTACTGATATCTTTTTCTTTTTAAAAAATTTTTATCCACTGACTCCAAAAAACTGTTAATAGTATACTGTACCAGTTTTTGACATAAACTACACCCATGTGCATATTAATTTACACAGTAAATACCATGTATTTTCACAATCAGTGTTAAGTAATATGTTGTAGGAAGTTTACCCATGGAAACAAAGTATGCCATGTGTTTATGCAAAGATCTCAGATTTATTGTCTTTATAGCATTTATATTTCTGAGATTATTTCAGTTTTATTCAGTTGGGAGATATTTCTGTACATTTTATATTGATATTATTTCTTTCTTCAAGGATTTCTTGTTCAAGAGAGTCTGACCTTAAACATCTTTTAAACTTCAGTTGTTGCTGTTTTTCTCCTTATAGTGGATCTTCTGGTGGGTAATTTTCATTCCTCTAAGTCCATCTTGTTAGTGCAATTGCTTCCCTGTATTATCCTCACATTACAGTTCAAGTCTGAGCATTTTATGTTAGAAAAAAGATCCCTTGATATTATCTCTCAGGGAGGAAGTACAGACATGAATTAGCAGTTATAGGGAATTTACATTACATCTTCAAACCATCCTATCACAACATTAGTGTCTATAGAATATTAATTTTGCTGAGCAAAATATGACCTGTATGAATGTTTTTCTGGGTACATTTTCTTATTTCAAAATGTAGCTATTTCAGGCACCCAAGAGGTGAAAAGGTAATCAGAATATGTTGAAATTGAAATACTATTTGGTGTAGCACCATGGATTGGTGATATTCCATGTATATTGGGCATTTCAAAGGCAGAAATGTTTTGCATCATAGACTAATGCTAATTCTACCATGGCAGGGGAAGCTGGTGGCTTCAGAACCTGCTGCTTTATTTCCTATTTTAGCAATTTCCATATGGCTCATATGGTACCTACCAGCAGGCTTGGCCAGGTAGGACTACAGAATGGCCAGTGGCATTTTGAACATCCTGCTGGTACTGTATCATAACCGAGAAATTATTTCTATTGTTAGCAAATTCTGTGAGAAATCCTCCTGAGGTGAATACAACCCAAAGAGAAGGCTTCTTGGGGATTTCCCTGAGTCAGAGTAAAAAATTCGTGCAAAGTTATCTTTGGCAATGGATACTTTTACATGGACAACTTTACAATGCATACTCTCCTTGGGCTCCAGAATCACTGCAGATGGTAACTGTAGCCATGAAATTAAAAGACACTTGCTCCTTGGAAGAAAAGCTATGATCAACCTAGACAGCATATTAAAAAGTAGAGACATTACTTCGACAACAAAGGTCTGTCTAGTCAAAGCTCCAGTTTTTCCAGTAGTCATGTATGGATGTGAGAGTTGGACCATAAAGAAGGCCAAGCGCCAAAGAATTGATGCTTTTGAATTGTGGTGTTGGAGAATACTCTTGAGAGTCCCTTGGACTGCAAGGAGAGGAAACCAGTCAGTCCTAAAGGAAATCAGTCCTGAATATTCACTGGAAGGACTGATGTTGAAGCTGAAACTCCAATACTTTGGCCACCTGATGCAAAGAGCTGACTCATTGTAAAAGACCCTGATGCTGGCAAAGATTGAAGTCAGGAGGAGAAGAGGATGACAGAGGACAAGATGGTTGGATCGCATCACCACCTTGATGGACATGAGTTTAAGCAAGTTCCAGGAGCTGGTGATGGACAGGGAAGCCTGGTGTGCTGCAGTCCATGGGGTTGCAAAGAGTTGGACACGGCTGAGTGACTGAACTGAACTTTTACACGGTTGTGCTGAAATAGTCAGGAGGAAAACAGGACAGAGAACAAAACAAGGTTGATTTTCTTGACTTGAATCCTTTGGAGTAGCCTACTTTTGCTCATTTGAAAACATTAATTTTGATTTATTGATTTTATTTTAGTTATACAAGCACTGCCTTAAATTCATTTCATTCCCCTTTAAGAGAAAGGAGAACATTACAGTTGAAGCAGAAGCCTGCCCAGACAGCTGCAAGTGTGCTTCTCTCTTTTCCTGCTCTCTCTGCCTACTCCCCACTCAGGCAGGCCCTCAAAAACTCAAGACTGAAGACTGTTAAGCCTTTCATGTGTATTCTTTCACTTAGGAAAAAAGGCTTTTCACACACACATGTGGGTTCCGATTTAAAAGATATGGTTTTCATTTTCTTATACTTAAAATGTAAATAGAGAGGGAGAAAAACCTTTTCTATGGTGAAAAAAATATCTGGGAAATGTCCAAATAGCAATTTCGTATTTTGGCTTTATTCACTTTTTATTTAAAATTCTTTAGTGAAGTATACTTCATTTACAGTGTTATGCCAGTCTCTATTATCCAGAAAAGTGACTCAGTTGTACACATACGTACATTCTTTTTTTGTAGTTAAAGTTTTTGTATTGAATTCAGTTCAGTTCAGTTCAGTTGCTCAGTCATGTCTGACTCTTTGTGACTCCATGGACTGCAGCATGCCAGGCCTTCCTGTCCATCACCAACTCTCGGAGTTTACTCAAATTTATCTCCATTGAGTGGTGATACCATTCAACCATCTCATCCTCTGTCATACCCTTTTCCTCCCGCCTTACATCTATCCCAGCATCAGGGTCTTTTCAGATGAGTCAGTTCTTTCTATCAGGTGGCTAAAGTATTGGAGTTTCAGCTTCAGCTTCAGTCCTTCCATTGAATATTCAGGACTGACTTCCTTTAGGAAGAAACTGGTTGGATCTCCTTGCTGTCCAAGGTACACTCAAGAGTCTTCTCCAACACAGTTCAAAAGCATCAATTCTTCTGTGCTAAGCTTTCTTTATAATCCAACTATCACATCCATACATGACTACTGGTAAAACCATAGCCTTGACTAGATGGACCTTTGTTGGCAAAGTAATGTCTCTGCTTTTTAATATACTGTCTAGGTTGGTCATAAATTTTCTTCCAAGGAGCACACATCTTTTAATTTCATTGCTGCAGTCACCATCTGCAGTGATTTTGGAGCCCAAAAAATAAAGTCTGTCACTGTTTCCTCATCTATTTGCCATGAAGTGATGGGACCAGATGCCATGATCTTAGTTTTCTGAATGTTGAGTTTTAAGCCAACTTTTTTACTCTCCTCTTTCACTTTCATCAAGAGTCTCTTTAGTTCTTTCTGCAATTTGTGTGGTGTCATCTGCATACCAGAGGTTATTGATATTTCTTCCAGCAATCTTGATTCCAGCTTGTGCTTCATCCAGTCCAGCATTTCTCATGATGTACTGTGCATATATGTTAAATAAGCAATATATGTGACAATATACAGCCGTGACGTACTCCTTTCCCAATTTTGAACCAGTCTGTTGTTCCATGTCCAGTTGTAACTGTTGCTTCTTGACCTGCATACAGATTTCTCAGGAGGTAAGTCAGGTGGTCTGGTATTCCCATCTCTTTAAGAATACTCCACAGTTTATTGTGATCCACACAGTCAAAAGCATTGGCATAGTCAATAAAGCAGAAGTAGATGTTTTTCTGGAACTCTCTTGCTTTTTTAGTGATCCAACAGATGTTGGCAATTTGATTTCTCTGCCTTTTCTAAATCCAGCTTGAACATCTGGAAGTTCACAGTTCATGTACTGTTGAAGCCTGACTTGGATAATTTTGAACATTGCTTTACTAGTATGTGAGATGAGTGCAATTGTGTGGTAGTTTGAGCCTTCTTTGGCATTGCCTTTCTTTGGGATTGGAATGAAAACTGACCTTTTCCAGTCCTGTGGCCACTGCTGAGTTTTCCAAATTTGCTGGTATATTGAGTGCAGCACTTTCACAGCATCATCTTTTAAGATTTGAAAGAGCTCAACTGGAATTCCATCACCTCCACTAGCTTTGCTCATAGTGATGCTTCCTAAGCCTCACTTGACTTTGCCTTCCAGAATGTCTGGCTCTAGGTGAGTGTTCACATCACTGTGATTATCTGGGTCATGAAGATCTTTTTTGTATAGTTCTTCTGTGTGTTCTTGCCGCCTCTTCTTAATATCTTCTGCTTCTGTTAGGTCCATACCATTTCTGTCCTTTATTGTGCCCATCTTTGCATGAAAAATTCCCTTGGTATCTCTAATTTTCTTGAAGAGCTCTCTAGTCTTTGCCATTGCATTGTTTTCCTCTATTTCTTTGCATTGATCCTGAGGAAGGCTTTCTTATACCTCCTTGCTATTCTTTGGAACTCTGCATTCAAATGGGTATATGTTTCCTTTTCTCCTTTTTCTTTCACTTCTCTTCTATTCGTAGATTTTTGTAAGGCCTCCTCAGACAACCAGTTTGCCTTTTTGCATTTCTTTTTCTTGGGGATGGTCTTGACACTGCCTCCTGTACAATGTCTGGAACCTCTGTCCATTGTTCTTTAGGCACTCTGTCTATCAGATCTAATCCCTTGAATCTATTTGTCACTTCTACTGTATAATCATACGGGATTTGATTCACTGGAGGAAAGTTATGACCAACCTAGACAGCATATTAAAAAACAGAGACATTACTTTGCCAACAAAGGTCCATCTAGTCAAAGCTATGATTTTTTTAGTAGTCATGTATGGATGTGAGAGTTGGACTATAAAGAAAGCTGAGTGCCAAAGAATTGATGCTTTTAAACTGTGGTGTTGGAGAAGACTCTTGAGAGTCCCTTGGGCTGCAAGGAGATCCAACCAGTCCATCCTAAAGGAGATCAGTCCTGGGTGTTCATTGGAAGGTCTGATGTTGAAGCTGAAACTCCAATACTTTGGCCACCTCACGTGAAGAGTTGACTCATTGGGAAACACCCTGATGCTGGGAAGGATTGGGGGCAGGAGGAGAAGGGGATGACAGAGGATGAGATGGCTGGATGTCATCACTGACTCAATGGACATGGGTTTGGGTGGACTCCGGAAGTTGGTGATGGACAGGGAGGCCTGGCGTGCTGTGATTCATGGGGTTACAAAGAGTTGGACATGATTGAGTGACTGAACTGAACTGAATGGTCTAGTGGTTTTCCCTACTTTCTTCAATCAAGTCTGAATTTGGCAATAAGAATTGGCTTTCTTTACAAAAGTAGCTGAATTTTTGAGAGATTGCTCTTTTCTTAGAGAAATACTCCAGAATATTAATAGTTCATGCTTTGTAGGTTATAGAAGAGTGTTCCTAGGTGGAACATGGCTCTGTGCCTGTCTCAGTAATTCTGTACTTGATTTCTGTAGAGAAGGTTGAGCGTGAGGTAACAACTGAGCTCTCTTCTGAGAACCAGAAGACTGGATACAAGTGTCTTATCTGTCTCTGTTCTATGTGTGACCTTCCTCGGCATTACTTTTATGAGATCTACAAAGACTTACTGAACTCTAAAAGTTTGAGATTCCCTGTGATGCTTGCAAGGAGAATAGAGTAACCTGGCTGAAGGAAAAGTTGTGTGTCCATAGAACAAAGGATGCATCGCCCTATTGAGTCATAGAATCTGGAGTCAACTTGCCTGGATTTGAATCTTTCTTGTTTATTCTTGAGTGTCTCTGACCCTGTATTGTTAAAAAGCTCAGTTGTCTTTTCTGATTGCTTTATTTATGAACTTAAATCTCTTAGGAACCTATTTGTATTTCTCACCTAAACCATCTTTTGTACTAGAAGTGAAATAACATCTGTTTCTTTTTTTTTTTTTTTTTTTTGCTGTTGTTGACTCATTATTTTAAATACTGTGCCAGCTATTTCCATTACTACAGGGGAAGAAAAAAGTTGTGTGCAATGAAATAAGAGGATATGCTGATTGAGAGAGGAATACCAGGGCAGATCTCTCTGAGGAATTAACATGGGATGCATTTTTAGGGATGGGCTGGCTGGAGCAAAACTTCCTAAGAGGACAGGATGCATGTAAAAGCTTTGGGATAGGAAGAGCTCTGCATAGTTGAAGACCTAGATGAAAGCTACGTGCAGCACTGTGGTGATACTGAGGAAAGACTTGTAGAGAGTAAGGCTGTAGAGGGTGGATAGGACCCTGTGATAGTAGGAACCACATCTGGTATTGCTCACTCTTGTGTCTCCAGTCTCCATTCTGCCAAATAAATGAGTGAATGAACAAACACCTATGAGGTGACCAAAGACAGAAGGAGCTGCCAGCAAGTTAAAAAGAAAACCCTGAGAGCCTGGTGTCACAGAAGAATAAAGCAGAACCCTTTAAAAGATGGAAGGGATGTTCAATTACTGCTGAGAAGTAAAGTAAGGTGAGGATGAAAGTTACCCAATGGTTTTAGTAGCATTGTGGTCACTAGTACACGTAGTCAGAACAATTCCATTGGGCAGTAGAGTTGGCAGCCAGACTGGAGTAGGTGGTTAGGAATAGTAGTAAAGAACATAAATACAAGATATAAATACAACTCTTTTTCAGAAGTCGAGGGAGTCTTTTAAGATTCAAGATATGAGATTCAAGAGGTTTTGAATATTTAATGGTATAATCCAGTGGAAAAAAGAACACGAATGTAAGAGGGAGGTGACGTATTAGGGGATTTGGTATGCTGAAGAATTATTGAAAATAATACATTTTATGTTTTTATTCTTACTTTTTTCACACTTGGTTATCTCCTTTTCAGCTTTCCCTTTCTATACTGAAAATACCTAATCTTTTTACTTTGCTCTTCTATAGATAAGTCCCTAAACTAATTCCTTCTGTTCTTCTCTGCATCTTTTCTAGATACTGTTAATCCTGAACATTATTATTAAAAAGCATCACATATATGGAAGCACCATAAGCTTATGAAAGAGTAGAATCACATTTTTCTACTGTCATATGATAATATACAGTATTTTAGTAGAATTTTGCCAACAAAGTTTGAGTCTAATCCTGAAATTGCAGTAAAATCCAGAAGAAAGGAAGCAAAGCAAAGGGTCCTTGTCAATAAATGACATCTTCTTCTTTTAAAAGAACCCAGGCTGAGAGAATCCTTTCCCCCAGATTTCGGTTCATGTCAGTTTAGTGTTTTAACAATTGAAACATGTGGTATTTGACTACTTGTAGTGCAGTAACATTGGATATCTTTTGATGTGGGTTGAAATTTCATCATTGCATTTTATTGTTCTCCTCAATTGAGCATCTTATGTGAGTTGTCATGTACATTTGAAAATTAATCATACTCTATATGATACCAAGACTGGTAATCCTTTGTTTAAAACCTTGAGGTTCTTATTTCTCCATTTGGAGTTTGTCTCTTCCTACTGAAAAAAAAAAAATTCTTAAAGGTTGTACTGATTACCCTTTTGGTTAATTTGTTTTAAAATGAATTATAGCAGATAATACTTTTCCTTCACAGTATCATAGGTCATGTTTCTCAGGAGATGGAGATTTGTCTGTAGGAGGTTGATGAGGAAATGCCTTTGGAAGCAGCTATGAGGGAATCTGAGGAGAAGGGACAGGCAGAAGGAGAAGCAGAACTGTGCCGGGGTCCTAAGAATGGGCTCAGCCAATTGTAGCTAAGACTCTGAAGTTGGTATGGCCCTTCAGAAATATCAGATTTGAGGCAAGAGTCTTTGTACCTCTGTACCAACTAGACTTTGGGTAGGTGATGCCGCCAAGAGGGAGAGTAGCTTTGGATAAGACAACTTCCTTGGGCTGAGGAGGAATCCTAGATGGGACTCAGCTGTAAGCTGTCCGCAGGCGTCAATCCTGGCATCTGGGGGTATTAGGCCTCTGTTCTGAAGAGAGAATGCAGGCAGCGTACAAAGTTAAATTGACATTTAGTGAGAGGAATAAGGGAAAAATGCAATAAATGCAAAATGAGTTTAAAGAAAGAGGAAAAAGAAATAATAGGCTCTCAAAATAAGTGTTCGTTTTCTATTGTTAAAGTATGTTAGTGTGTTAGTCGCTTAGTCATGACCAACTCTTTGCGACCCCATGGACTATAATGTCTCAACTGAGATTATTCACTTTTATTAGAATAATCATAAAGAACACACCTTTAGTACTACAGGTTTTTTATTCTGTAAATTTATGGATTTATTATTGCTATTATCATTGCCATTTATCTCTGATGGAACATATGTACTTTCTTTCTTATATGTATACAGCAACCCAGAATCACGGGTAGTTTTCCTATCTTCATGGGACTCATTTTTGTGGTAATACTTTGAGCCTCTTATCTACCTTTTGGCTTCATTCAGAGTCATAGAACTTGAATCCCAGGCTGTCTTATTCTAAATTACCTTCAAAAGGGTGACTGAAATGATTTTAAGTTTTTCATTTGTTACTGTCTTATTTGAGGTAGAATTCATAGTTTGAGTATTTCAGGAAAATAACACATCCCAAAATCACTGCAGATGGTGATTGCAGCCATGAAATTAAAAGACGCTTACTCCTTGGAAGGAAAGTTATGACCAACCTAGACAGCGTATTAACAAGCAAAGACATTACTTTGCCAACAAAGGTCCATCTAGTCAAGGCTATGGTTTTTCCAGTAGTCATGTATGGATGTGAGAGTTGGACTATGAAGAAAGCTGAGCGCAGAAGAATTGATGCTTTTGAACTGTGGTATTGGAGAAGACTCTTGAGAGTCCCTTGGACTGCAAGGAGATCCAGCCAGTCTATCCTAATGGAGATCAGTCCTGGGTGTTCATTGGAAGGTCTGATGTTGAAGCTGAAACTCCAGTACTTTGGCCACCTGATGCAAACAGCTGACTCATTTGAAAAGACCCTGATGCTGGGTAAGATTGGGGGCAGAAGGAGAAGGGGACGACAGAGGATGAGATGGTTGGATGGCATCACCGACTCAATGGACATGAGTTTGGGTGGGCTCTGGGAGTTGGTGTTGGACAGGGAGGCCTGGCGTGCTGCAGCTCATGGGGTTGCAAAGAGTCGGACACGGCTGAGCGACTGAACTGAACTGAACTGAGTTGAACACTTGCGTATGGTTTCAATCTAATTATTTGTTCTAAGTTGGTATCTTGAAAATATATGGAGCTTTTTTAAGGTGTAATTGCCTCTAAAAGCAGTATATTTCAGTGGAATCTCTTAGTTACAGCATATAGGATTAAGTGTGTTATTTAATAGTCAATATTATTATTAATGTGTTTTTACTAATGGGGTAAATGCTGTTTTGAATTGCATTTATGAACTTGGCCATAGCACAAACAAGTACAAAAATCCATTTATATTGTCACATATTGTAGTTAAACACCATTTAGTATTGATGTCAGTGAAAATGGTTTTTTCTCTTTATACTGTTTAATATCCTTTAACTTTATAATAACATTTATTAAACTTAAAACTCATTAATTTTTTATTATTTAATATTTTTTTTGAGTTGAAATCTGTGTTTTTTCTGAGGGCTTCATAATTTACTGCTGTTATTACTCCCTACAACCAGTAGAGGTAAAAAGCTTTATCATGCTTGAATTTATATACATTCTTAATTTATGACATATATTTTCTAGCAGAAATCACCCTTAGTCAGCATTTCAGAGTGAATGTGTATTATTTATGTATTCATTTATTGATTTTTTAAAATCTAAGTTGTACCATAAAGATTTGAGTTAATATTAAAAAATACTTTATCTCATAAAAGTAGAATAAAGAAGAAATATATAGTTATAAGCAAAGGAAAATTTAAAGAAGTTATCGCTGAAAACCAGGGGAAAGAATATTAATATGTAGACCATAGGGTCTTCAGTTCCCTGAAGCTGAGTTTCCAAACTGGCTCTGAGTTTTCCAGCCACAATAGAAAATGATAAAGGCTCAGTTATGTAGCATTCATTGTTAGAGAAAGTGATAGGGTCATTTTCACTTTATAGATGACAAAAGTGAGACACAGATGTTTATGTAACCTGCCCAGTATCACCAAACCAGCTTGAATGGGGCTATCAGCACAGTTAAGCTGACTTGTATTGAAGCTCTATCCTTCTCTGTGACATAGTTTTCAACATATGCCCCATAAAATCCCTGCAGAAAACACAGTACCAGAATCCAGAGATTGTTGTTACTGAGTTCCTGTTCTGAAAAAGGATCTTAGTGCATTTAAGGATAATTGTGTGTCTTTGTTGATACTTTTTGCTTAATAAAGTAAGAACATGTCTAATGTACAATCTAGAAAATTAAGTGAGGGTGAACACATTTTGATGTTTCAGAAGATCCCTGTCACATTTTGTTTTCACTGATACCTAAATTAGGAGGGTGAATATGGCTGATATGTAACCATTTTTGACTTCCAGAATGATAGTTCCATGTGGTTCAGCCTAGTATTGACAGTGATATCTTAAAAATATAATAATAAAGAAACATCCCATTTGTTCACAGGGTCATGTAGGAATTCCCTGTAATAGGTCCTCTAATTCTATTTCTCATGTCTGTATAAGTCTTCTTAAAAACATTTTGGTGTCATAGTCTACAGAAAGCAGCTTTTCATGATAAATCACTTTTTCCAAAGAGACTTAGTTTCCTTATCACTAATGCAGAGTTATTGAGATAAGAAAGTACATATAGTTGGTGTTTTTATATATACTTAAAAGTGATATGTAAATGTGAGCTTTCTCACTGTATGTTTAAATATACTAAATCAGGTTGACTTCAAATTTATCACGCTGTCCTCTTTGCAAGCTAAATGATTCAAGCTACACTACACGGCTCATTATAGCTCCTTATTTCTGCCAGTTCTTCCATACCCAAACTTAAACAAAATAATGCAAATTGTACCACTACCATTGATTTTATCTTTTATTCCCCCCCTTTAATTTATGTTCTCTTGCTCTATTTATAAAATCTTTATAAGACATCTTATATTTTTTTCTGGCACATGGCTCATTATAAATAAGTACATTTACTAAGAGGATGTTCTACTTCAAAGTCTTCAGTTCCATGGGCCACTGTGAATATGCAACCATGACCTAATTTAATAACATATGATTTTCCCTTAGCATTGACATTTAAAATATTGCATTTTAAAAGTTAGCCACTGGATAGAAAGTTCTGCTGTGTATCATGAGGGCCTTGTCTTGCCAAATCTGTACCAATAAGTAACTAATGTGGACAAATGGACACACATGAAGCAGTTACAGAATCAGTATTTATAAGTCATTAGTGCACTTTGAAACATAAGCCTTGACGAGGACTCACTGTGTAGTTCAGATGGTCACGTTGGTGCAATAGATGTTGAGCATAACATTTATTTATTTTTTTAATGAGGCAATGAATAGATCATTATGTAATGATAAGCTTTACTTCCTGTTGAAAGAATTTCATGTATTCAAAAAGAAGTGATAGCATTTTGAGACAAGCATTTCCCCATGCAAAGCAGCAGATTAAGCTAGATCTGAAGAGCAATCTGATATAATTTATTCTTGGCAGGAAAAGGGACTGGGTGACAGTCAGGTCCACAATTCCAGATCTAGTCTTTCTGTTCTGAGGGAGAAGATCAGCCGTAGTATGAGCTGTGAAGAAAATATAGTGTACTCCCAGAGACTTTCTGTAAGAAAGTCTGGGTAAGAGAGGTCTCATCCTCTTGTCATCAATGTAAGCCTGGCAAACTGTTCCCCTTTCACACACCAGGTCCCACCCAGACCCGCCTTTCCCAGTGGGAACACAGATCAGGCTACCTCAATCCCTTGTTATTCCTAAATCCATGTACACAAGAACTTTCAGATCTATTTATCTCCCAAAAGCTCAGTTGGTAAAGAATCCACCTGCAATGCAGGAGACTCCAGTTCAATTCCTGGGTCAGGAAGATCTGCTGGAGAAGGGATAGGCCAGCCTCTCCAGTATTCTTGGGCTTCCCTTGTGGCTCAGCTGGTAAAGAATCCGCCTGCAATGCAGGAAACTTGGGTTCAATCCCTGGGTTGGGGAGATCCCCTGGAGAAGGGAAAGGCTACCCACTCCAGTATTCTGGCCTAGAGAATTCCATGGACTGTATATTCTGTGGGGTTGGAAAGAGTCAGACACGACTGAGCAACTTTCACTCACTCATTTAATTATAATCACGTAATACTTACTTCCCTTTTTGACTTTCTGAATACATTTCTGTACCTTATGTATTTGCTACTCAGGCAAATCCAGGAAATAACATGAATTACTGCAGCCCTCCTTCACTCACTCATCTTACAGTGCATTCACCAAGCTCCACTGTGTGTCCAGCCCTGGGCTGGGCCCATCTTGGGAATAGAGCTACTGCATGCTGTATCACCTCTGCTGTGTATCAGGGACTGGTAATCAGAAAATATTAAAGCCTGTAAGTGCATCAGTTGGTTAAATCACATCCTTAAAAATTTGGAATGCTTTGATTTTAGAAACCTCAAAATAAAGTAATAGATGAAATAATATATAGTAACTATTTTCCAAGAGTTTATAGACTATATATCTTAAGTTTTCAATGGCATCATTATAGCAGAACCATCCTAACTATTCCAGATAAGCCTTTGAAGAGAATCAGTAATGTGTGATCTGTAGACAGTATCAGAATAATTTTCTCATACCCGGCCACTACTCAGATAGCATTCTTCTCTAGATTATGTCACTGTGTAGGTGGACTATAGAGCCCAAGGGTCATGGGAAGTAAAGCTTGGTGACATCGTAATCTTCAAAGTGCAAATAGTAAGGGAATCAAAAACCCCTGGTAGTATGAAATGAAGACAGTGTCACAGAGGAAGTTAATGGTTGAAGTGGATTTACCTACTGCTAAAGCATTGGCTTTTCTGATCAATTTATTTGTGTTTCCTGTAACTATATAGGTTTTCACCCTGATCAATGATATGTTCCTAAAGTCTATTCAGGTTAGTGTCTAAGTGGCAGATACAGTAAATCAGTTCCCTTGCCTAAAGCTCCTAATTTCAGGGCAGTGAATCAAACCTCTTGGATCTGGCAGCCACAGCTCATTCTCAGTTGGATCGTGGACCTTGGCCTTTGTTCAAAGTTCCACGCTGGACTTCGTGATTTAAACAAGGTCAGAGTACCAGAAGTTCAAATTAGCATTGAGACATAGCTATTGCTGCACTTCTAAATCTCCATGCCAGTGTGACTTCTTCTCAATGAGTGTTGGAAGGCAGAGTGAAGAGCAGTGAAGAATTGCTGTCTTTAGGGCAAATAGAAGCTGGTGATAGTTAAAGGAGATTGCTAGAAGGAGAGGATAAACCACAATGGAGACAGTGCATTAGTGTGGTTAGGGCTGGGAGCTCAGGAGTCAAAGTATAGTATGCTGCATACTAGCACTGTGCCTTAGGTAAGCTGGATAGCTTTTCTGAGTTTGCATTTCGTTATTATCTTTAAACAGAAACAATGCCAGCCCAAAGGGTTTGAAGTTCATAAAGCCCAATACTTAGTCAATCAATTCTAGTAATGAATACCAATTTGAAAAGAGTGACACGTGTTTTAATAAGAAAATCTTAGTTGCCACTTATGGTATTTAGTCAATAAACATTATAACCAGCAGAAAAAAACTATATAGAGATAAATGTATATGTATATATTTAGACCTATCTATCTATCCATCTATCTATAGTGTAATCTGTTACTAAAAATATATATAAGGTGAAGCTCCTAGAAGTCTTGCATTAAACTGCTATGGAAGTTTTTCTTTGCAATCCATGGACTATTTCCAGCTGTGTTTCAATAAAGCAGGGATCAGCAAACCTGTTTTATAAAGGGCCAGATAACTGTTTTAGGCTTTGTAGGCTGAGAGATAAAATCAAGGACATAATGTAAATAGTTATGTAACAAACACTTTTCCATAAATTTGATTCATGAAATTCAAAATATAATAATGAGTACAAATATTTGTAATGCGAGTCTACTAAGTCTAATTGAATTATTAGACTTTGAGGGGGAATAATATTTTCCTTAATAGTGATTTGAAGTTATTGTTCCCTGTCATCAAATTGACTGCTGATAGTCATCTGTAAAATCCGTTCTTAACTTATGCGCTGTGTAGAGACAGGTGGCAGACTGGATTTGGCTCATGGGCTGTACTTTGCTGACCTTGGTCTTAAAGGATTAAGGAAGCAGAGAGCCTTGAGAGACTCTGATCAAATTAACATTCTAGCAAATAACTGTTCGAGTAGCCTCTGGCTAATTTTGAGTCATGAAGTGAGAAATATAGCTAAAATAGTGTCCGAACATCTTTAGATGTAGAATGCAAATGGAAACAAAGCTTGGGACTATGCCATGGGTCCCTGATCTCTGGAAGAATGTTCTGGAATCTGAAATTGAGTTTCCTTTCTCCCTTTTCATTTGCCTGAACTTTCTGCTAAGAGGGTAGACAGGGTTGACAGATACCTTATTATTTGCAGGTTTCTAGACGCTGGGGCCATTTTAGCAGAAGGGAGAAAAGACACATTAACTGAGGTGCTAAGGGATCCTCATGTCACTTCCTCTCTTCGATGATCATACATGCTTAGTTGCCTCAGCCATGTCCAACTCTTTGCAGCCCTGTGCACTGTAGCCCTCCAGGCTCCTCTGTAGATGTAGGAGCCTGGAAATGGAAACAGACAAGAATGGAAATTACCTTTCCCCTATCTATATGCCCAATGCAGAAACAGCATGAAGAAGTGAAAGAAAATCAGCAGACAGTCCACAGAACCCTTTTGTAAATAAAAAAAAATTGCGGATTAAGTTACTTAGTATTATTTTAAAGACAAGTCAGATAGGAAAAACGTGCAGAAGCTGTGATAGTGATGGGGTGTCCAGCCCCTCTTGCTTGGCAATGCTGAGCTTCTCATACACCTGGGACTGATAGACTGCTGCTGCTGCTGTTGGCATAATGGAGAGATGAGGTCAGAACAGGGAATCTAAATGTGACACTAATAGAAACAAAAATATGTTGAGCTTTTGGCACTGTCAGCACTGTGGAGAACCAAAAAGATGAGAAGAGACAGCCCTGGTTGAGGAGACCCACTGATATAGTTGCTGATGCCCTAAGATGGCCTTTAGTGCTTCCCAGGTGGCCCAGTGGTAAAGAATCCCCCTGCCAATGCAGGAGACGCGGGTTCGATCTCTGGATTGGGAAGATCCCCTGGAGAAGGAAATGGCAGCCCACTCCCGTATGCTTGCCTGGGAAACCCTATGGACAGAAGGAGCCTGGTAGGCTACAGTCCATGGGGTCACAGAGAGTCAGACATGACTGAGGGACTGAGCATGTACGCACACAAAATGCCCTTCAGTTGAGTGCAGCTGAGTGGTGGCAATTGCTATACCCCTCAGTATTTTACAGGAATCATGACAGTAATCTTCTGTGGCAACTTTGCCATATTCTGAGGGTAGGGTAGAGGAAAGAGCGGTGAGTGGCAGGGAGCCCATGGAAAAGAAGAAAATGGGAAAACTGGTACCTCGGGGAAAGTACGAAGAGTCCCTCAATCTGATGGAAATTCGGGCTCTGTGAAGGCATCTGAGTTTCCAGCTGAGATTTAGGAATCCAATACAGAGTGGAGAGGACAAGGGCCTCAGTTGTATTTTTGCCTTATTTTTTTTTTTTTTTTAATACCTGCCTCTAAGACAAAAATCTAATTTTTTCTCTGTAGAACAGCAATTACAGTAAATAACCTTTGGATTATATAACACCCCCTGCAACATTTATCCATTTCAATTAAGTGCAAAAATTCCTGCTGAGAGATCACTGCCACCAAGTGCCTCAGCTTTCATGGTCTGAGAGCTGCTTGCTTGCAAAGCAGCTTGATGAGGAGTGAAATAGGACAGAGAACAATCCTTAAACATTCTCTTGAAAATGACAGGGGAGGAAAGGATAAACTCTAAGAGCGAAAAAGAATCTCAGGATTCAAGAACAGGATATTTTTTAACCCCTTTGTATTGGTTTACACTAAAATAGAATAATTGTCAAAGGATCTAGTTACCATGGTGATACATCTTTTAAGAGTATATAAGTAGATAAAGTCACTTAGTTATAATACCAGAAAATATTGAACACAATGTTACAGGTTTCCTTTCTTTTTAATATTAGCCTTTTTAAATTAAATAAAACTAATACAAAATTGAGTTTTGTATGCTGGAATAAAATGAGAAGAAAAGAATATATTATTATACAATATTTCATTTTTAGGAAGCTTACATTTCTTAAAATATGTACATATATATATATATTTTTTTTTCCCTGTCATATATCAAGCTAACACAAACTGACCATTTGGGAACTAAGTACATGCAATTCACAACAGAGAATTTTATCCCTACAAATATGCTACTCACATTTTTTTTAACTTAAATGCTGCATATAAAGCAGTTAGCATAATACCTGCTCTTAAGTAAGCCCTCACTACTTACGATTAATGATGAATCTCTTTGCTGCCTTTCCACCTTTCCTTTTTCCAACTTCCACTCTGTTTTTGTCCTTCTTTCATTGTGTTTCCCTGAATTTTTTGTTGTGTAGTTCCCTCGGTTGTCTTAGTTCCTTTCTCTTTTGCTCCCGTTTTCCTTTTCCTTCCAGTTTTCTTAACTAATTTTTTAAAATGCATCCATTTTTAATTGGAAGATAAAAAAAAAAAAAGATAAAGTAGGAGGGAAATAGCATAACACTAATGCTTGGATAACCCCACAACAGTGAAACAGTGTACTTTAGCAAGGTTGTGTAACATTTGATTTTAGATGAGATGAGGTGCAGGGAATCTGGGGGAAGTAAGCATTATAAAAGGGTGGCAGGGTGGAATTTGATAGGAGGAAAAAGGAACAGCCTTAAGTTAAAGAGAGATTTGAATAATGAGGATGAGTTTCCCTGGCAGCATCAAGACAGAAGTTTCTGTTTTCCCATGTATGCCAGGGAGCTTCCTGCAATCTTTACTACCAAAATAGTAGATGACTTTAGCAGACGTTCTGCAGGAGGCTTTAGTAGAGCACATTGCAATCTTAGAATTTTACCTCCATCATTGCATACAGTGCATAGCTTAGTGAAGCAGAAGATAGAAATAGAAATATAGTTGGTGAAGAATAATTGAAGTATAAAAGAAATGCACTGACAGTCTCCTTCTTCTTCCAGATCAAACATTCTCTTTGCTTAGCTCCATTTTTCTATGTTTTCCAATTACACTGGCTGGAATAAGAAAGAGGTATGAAAACCCAGAGTTCAGGTTTTTGTTTTGTTTTTTTCCTCTTTAAAGGAAATAAAACTGTCAAGTAAGAACCTTTCTTGAATGTAAGGATCTTCTTTCTGTCTTTAGTGATGGTAATTTGATGGCAACCTATAGATTGATATGTTTGATTGTAGTTTAACCATTGGAAATCATTGTTTGGTGGGAGCAGTTCAGATCTTTAAGAGAATATTGCTCCTTGGTTTCTTTTCTGTGATGTTTCTTTTCTACTGACCTTGGTGTTATTATGACCAGAATGAGCAGGTGATATAGCAGTCTAAGAGAGCTGGTAGAGGTCTGGAAGAATATGCCTGGTGTCCACCTTTCCATCCATAACACGTCATTCCTAAATACAGTAAAGGGATCAGTGAGCATAGGCACCCTCTAGCAGGTCATTCTCATAAAAGCTTCATTTTGGGGTGAAGTAATTTGGACCTTCTGATTTCTGCCTTGTTTGTATTTTCAAATATTTAGGCAGTTTGTCTTGCAACATGCTGTCACTATCTAAATGGTGCTTCAGACCCTTTAAATTGGCATGCATTTTGTATAGAAGAACCCAAGAGAAAACAGAAAAAAAAAGGAGTAGTATCTCCTACTCATAGCATCTAATGAATTGAAAACATCCACGGTCACCTTATTACAGTGAGTTAATTGGAAAGATACTTATATATATATAAAAGTAAAACTCCATTAGAAATTTCCTTTTTGAATATGCTAGGATTTTCTGTTCTGGTATTCTGAAAAAGGAAGTGTGGATTGAGTTTTATTTTACCAGAGACCATGAGAATGAAATTTAAATGATGATTATATAATATGATGTCAAAGTCAATGAGATCCTATTGATTGGGACCCAGAGACATCATCTTACCAAATCCCCTCACTCTGGACTAACCTCCACATCAGTCTCACTATGATTATCCAGCCATGCCATTATCGGTTAGGATAATACACTGTAGTTTGGAAATATTTTCCTTGTTTCTTTCTTATACATAAGTTCGTCAGAAAATCTGTCTAGAGTTCCTTTGGAACACTTTCCTGGCTTCTTTATAACAATCAATTAGAAAGTTATTTGTTAAGTTTCATATGACATCACCTAATCAGAATGGTTGACATTTCTAGTTTTTTATTTTGACAGTTTTTATATCTTCATTGTCCAAGTCATACCTCAGGATAGAATGCTTGAAACCTTATAATGTACAATATTACATTCAGGGAAATTAGAAGTTATTTTAATTATTCAATTTTCTCCTATAAGAACATTGTTTTATTTTTGTAAGGAAATGTGCATAGGCTTTTAGAAGAAATTTTATGTAAGAATTCACCTTCAGTGTTGTAGGATTATTTGGAAATAAATCCACATACTAGAATAATGACAAAAAAGCAAAACCTCACTCCAAAGGGCATTCTCCAGAAATAAAAGTCATTATTAACATTTGGCAGATGTCATTCTAGTAACCTTTCTGTATAAGCTAGAATGAGTAAGTTGAGATGGTGTCCACCTTCTGTTTTCAGTGTTCCCAGGTCGTTCTGACTTAGAGCAGGGTCCCTTAAGTCACAGGTAGGTTGTTACGCTCCCTGTGCTTTCTTTTCCTTGCCGTCTCTGGTTGTCGTCCTCAGGAATCTGCTGCAAATGGAATGAAGAAGCTTAACTAGAAAGCACTTCTTCTCCTCTCCTGCCCTTATGGAGTAATCTTCTGGATTTCTGTGCAGAAATCCTTACATTTATTCATCAGATTCAGTAGTTCCTAAAAACCTTAACATTGGTATCTCTTAAGGTTTTTTTCTTAGTTTAATTTCAGTTTAACTCAACAAATATTTATTGAGTGCCTATTATGTACTAGGCTGTCAGAGTTTGGGTATATATAAGTAAATGGAGACAACCTAGTTTTTAAAGGGGAGATGGAGAGTAAACAGTAGACATGATAAATCGGTAAGTTATATAACATTTCCCTGGTGGCTTAGAGGGTAAAGCATCTGCCCACAATGCGGGAGACCCGGGTTTGATCCCTGGGTCCGGAAGATCCCCTGGAGAAGGAAATGGCAACCCACTCCAGTATTCTTACCTGGAAAATCCAGTGGATGGAGGAGCTT
Source organism: Giraffa tippelskirchi (assembly GCF_054371585.1). Taxonomy (NCBI): domain Eukaryota; kingdom Metazoa; phylum Chordata; class Mammalia; order Artiodactyla; family Giraffidae; genus Giraffa; species Giraffa tippelskirchi. The sequence continues at coordinate 108,764,023 of NC_137280.1, read as the reverse complement.
GGTAGGCTACAGTCCATGGAGTTGCAAAAAGTTGGACATGACTGAGCGACTTCACTTTCACAGCATTTTAGAGTAGCTTACCTGGTGGTTCAGCTGGTAAAGAATCTGCCTGCAGTGCAGGAGACCTGGGTTAGGAAGATTCCCTGGAGTAGAACATGACTGCCCACTCCAGCATTCTTGCCTGGAGAATTCCGTGGACGGGGGAGCCTGGTGGGCTATAGTCTATGCGTTGCAAAGAGTCAGACATGACTGAGAAGTTAATGAGTAAATTAGTATAGCATTTTAGAAAAGGATAAGTTATATGGGAAAAGAAAATGTAGACTGGTGTAAAGCAGATCTGGAGTTCCAGAATGGATGGAGACAGGCATAAGTTCCTATCTTGAGTAAGATGGTTATTTCAAAAGTGTCCTTTGAGCAGAGAATTCAAAGGGTGAAGGACTTGGCTATGTGAGTATCTATGGAAAAAGATTTCACCTGATATATAGACAGTCAGGGAAAACTTTCCAAGGCAGGATTGTGCCAAGTGTATTCAAGGAAGCATTTGTGGCTGGAATAGAGGAAGTAAGAGAAGGGTACTAGGAGCTAAAGTCAAAAAGACATTAGAGCCTTGCCAGCGAGTACTGTAACCCTTGTGACAACTTCAGCTTTAATCTGAGTAAAATAAGGGGCCAATGTGAACTGTTGAGCAGAGGAGCAAATTACCTAAACTATGTTTCTTTCTTTTTTTTTTTGTTTCTGGCTCACTCATTTTTAACACACGTATTTATTTTTAATTGGAGGATAATTGCTTTACAATGTTGTGTTGACTTCTGCCATACAACAACATGAATCAGGCATAGGTATACATATGTCCCTTCCCTCTTTAGGATAATTCTATTTTTGTGTGTTGAAAATAGCCTGTAGGACATCACCATCAGAAAAGAGAAAATTAGGACTGTTACAGTAGTCTGGGTGACCGATAATGATATGATGACTTGGATCAGAATGGTGGCAGTGGAGATGGTAAGCAGTGGCTAGATTCTGGTATGTTTTGCAAGTAATACTAACAAGGTTTCCTGACAGATTGGATGTGGGTTATAATAACAAGAGAGGAGTAAGGTGAATTCAATGTTTTTGGCTCGATAATTTGGAGTTGCGTCCAATGAGATGAAGGAGGTTTCAGTGGCACAGGTGGGGGAAATATTAGGAGCTCTGTTTTTGACAGATGGAGCTCGAGGTGCTTTTTGGAAGTACAGACAGAAATGCTTAATAAGCAATTGTATAAATCACTTAAAATTTTGTGCTTGAGGTCTGAACTAGAGATTTAAATTTGTTAGCTGTTGGCAAAGGGGTGGTATTTAAAGCCATGAAACTGATGAAATCACTAAGTAAGTGAGAGAGAGGAGACAGGAGCCAGGGACCGAGTTTGAAGGTTTTCAACATTAGGTCTGTTGATCTTGTGTTTTTGAATATCTTTTAAAAAATACTATGTTTTTACTCTTATCTGTTAAATTCAAATAATCCTCCTCTGAGAATATATACATACAATACATGAATGTGCTATTCACAGCACTGAATGGAGACAGGGTAGACTCAAGTCCAACTCTCCTTTACTATACTGCACTTAAGCTATTCTATTGTATCTTTTTTTTGATATGTATCATTTTATAGATGGAGTTACATGTCTGACTCTCTGTACTTAAAAATATATTTCACCTCTTCCTATTTTTCACTTTTTCTCTTCTCCCTACTCAATACAAGTGGGTCTATCATTCCATTTTCTGTGTATTTCCAAAGATTATCTCAAAAATAGACATTTTTTTTAAGTGTACGTTTTCGTCACCTCTAAGTATGAGCCCTAACCAGTAAAATTTAAAAAAAGACAAATGCAATTTTTAAACAAGCCACATCAGTATGTATAGTGTGAAAAATTCTTGCATGAAAAATTTTGATTTTATTGGTAGTTGAACTTTTGTATAGTTTTAGAGATAGTATTGTAAATGAACCAAAAACTTTATCAGAACATTGTAGGGTAGGGCATAATTATTTTAAATTTATATATAATGTGATTTACTTAATAATTAGTAAGAGATGTGGATCTAAATAATGAATCAGATTATAATGAATTTTGAATTCAAAGTGATTTTCTGTATTCACTTTACATTGTATCGATTTGATTTGTACATATTTACATATATATATGTATAATGAACATATGTAAGAGTTCCACTAGGGTACAATGTCTGTTGCTTTTTCTCCTCAAAAAAAAAATAGTGTTGCAGATCTCTGCAATAAGTTACTGTTTATTGATTAGCATCATAAAGAAAAAAATGCTCTCAAGATAATTTCTAAAATGTTTTGTTTTGAAAGAATTTCAGTCACACACTGTGACCTTTCTGAGATCAGGAGAGAGTTCTAACTGTTTGAATCTCCTTAGGAGTCTATTGGTTTAAATGTCAGTGTTTACTCATTCCCATAATACTGGTTGTTCTCACCCCTTTTCCAGTGCTGTAATACTGCATATATTTTACATTATACAACATACTTTACAAAGTTACTTTGCTTTTCCAGTTAAATATCTAAGATTATCTCATTCAAAAGGTTCTGCAAATAAGACATTCTCTCATTTTACAAAAAAAAAAAAAAATGCCTGGAAATAAATATGTACAAACACAAACAATGGAAAGAATATGGAAAGAATAAATGTTCATGTGAAAAAATGGCAATTTTGATGTATGAGAAGTGACATTGTAATATTTACATTTTAATGGATCTACCTCTACTTTGGGCTTCCCTGGTGATTCAGATGGTAAGGAATCTGCCTGCAATGTGGGAGACCTGGGTTCTATCCTTGGGCTGGGAAGTTCCCCTAGAGGAGGGAATGACAACCCATTCCAGTATTCTTGCCTGGAGAATCCCCATGGACAGAGGAGTCTGGTGGGCTACAGTTCATGGGGTTGCAGAGTCGTATACAACTGAGTAACTAAGTACATCTCTGCCTTATTAGTCACTGATGAATTAAATCATAGCACTAGAATTATCTCTGTCTTCCTCCTATTAACCAAGATATTTTCCTTATCTTTTAAAGTTTTAGATAATTGGTTTTCTGTGTTGTTTAGCATGATAGCGTGCTTCAGGGGGAATCATTATTTGATTCAACTTTAATTTTAAGAAAGTAATCATTTAACAACCCTAAAAGAACACACATTTTCTAATTGCTAAATTTGAAATTAAATGAAATAGAATCATTAATGTATTGATTTGTTTTACCAAACTGATTCTTGAAATAAAAGTTTTTCCTGCAATTTCTGGGCAGGTATTTGGCAACTGTGGAAAATGCGTTATTGACTAAACAGGGTATAGTGTTGTATTTGCTTCATTTGTAATGATACATGATTTCTCAATTCCCAAAGGATACCTGTTACATACAAGGTAAAGGTTAGTGGATGCTCTAGCAAGTATTATACACATATTACTCATCTCATCATAAATGTATCATTTTATCCATGGTACTAGTAATTGTTGTTAAATTGGAAGATCCTCCCACCCACACTGTTATTAGTCAGAATGAGCTGAATTTGGCCAAGCAGGATCACCTTTCAGTTCCGTTACTGGTTCTTTAACCCCAGTCACTTGCTGGTAACTGCAGTTAGACTGGTAATGGAACTGAAGTAAAATGTGGAGTCAGCCTGAAATAAGTCATTCTTGAACTTTTGAATGATAATGATTTTTTTTAACTATAAATAGTTATTCTGATATGTTGAATGTTTTAAATGACATTTTTTTAACATATATAATGTTAAAAGATACTTTGAATAATACTTTCTGCTGAACAAGGGACACTGAATCGTCTATTCATTGATTTCAGCCACATTAAATATTTACTATTTAGAAAATGTAAGTAAGCTATTATTAATGTTTCCATTTGTAATTCCAACAAGATTTCTAGTACCCCTCTTTCAAGCAACTGAATTAGTGTAATTGATGGATATTCTGTGATTTTGGAAGTCACCCAAAACAGGGCGATTTCAGCTGTATTTCTCTGTGATTTAGAATTTTGTCACTGTTCTGTAACCACAATGAAATCCATGAGTAATCCATCTGTGAAAGAAACAGTCATCTGTCACCCTCAACTTCAACATTTTATGTTGTTAAGTGAAGTCGCTCAATCGTGTCCGACTCTTTGTGACCCCAGGGACTGTAGCCCACCAGGCTCCTCTGTCCACGGAATTTTCCAGGCAAGAGTACTTGAGTGGGTTGCCATTTTCTTATCCAGGGTATGTTCTTGACCCAGGGATCGAACCTGGTCTCCAGCATTGCAGGCAGACGCTTTACCGTCTGAGCCACCACAGGAGTCCCTGGTGTAGTATGTTGCTAAAATATACATCAATTGATGTATGTTGTTAAAATATACATCAATTCAGTTTATTGAGTATACACATTGCAATTTTGAATCTGTAAACATTAATATATACTATTAAAATGCCACTTTGGATATTTAATGGACTGAACAAAGGTTTCCGCTGTTAACAGCTTGGTCACTGCTTGATGATAATCATGAGGGTGTGATCACCAACCTAGAGCCAGACATCCTGGAATGCAAAGTCAAGTGGGCCTTAGGAAGCATCACTACAAACAAAGCTAGTGGAGGTGATGGAATTCCAATTGAGCTTTTTCAAATCCTAAAAGATGATGCTGTGAAAGTGCTGCACTCAATATGCCAGCAAATCTGGAAAACTCAGCAGTGGCCATAGGACTGGAAAAGGTCAGTTTTCATTCCAATCCCAAAGAAAGGCAATGCCAAAGAAAGCTCAAACTACTGCACAATTGCACTCATCTCACATGCTAGTAAAGTAATGCTCAAAATTCTCTAAGCCAGGCTTCAGCAATACGTGAACCGTGAACTTCCCGATGTTCAAGCTGGATTTAAAAAAGGCAGAGGAACCAGAAATCAAATTGCCAACATCCGTTGGATCATTGAAAAGGCAAGTGTGTTCCAGGAAAACATCAACTTCTGCTTTATTGACTATGCGAAAGCCTTTGACTGTGTGGACCACAACAAACTGTGGAAAATTCTTCAAGAGATGGGCATACTAGACCACCTGACCTGCCTCTTGAGAAACCTGTATGCAGGTCAGGAAGCAACAGTTAGAACTGGACATGGAACAACGGACTGGTTCCAAATCAGGAAAGGAGTACGTCAAGGATGTATATTGTCGCCCTGCTTATTTAACTTATATGCAGAGTACATCATGAGAAACGCTGGGCTGGATGAAGCACAAGCTGGAATCAAGATCGCAAAGAGTCAGAGAGGACTGAGAAACTGAACTGAACTGAACTGGTGGTTTAAATTTCCTTGGGTCCCGGTGCGGGGGAGGGGAGTGGAAAGACATAGATCCACAGTGTGTTTTTGCAAACTGAAAGGATCTTCAGCATTTACACTAATGTGTTGCAATTATAGGTAAAAAAAGAACTTTGCTCTTGTTTCCCAGACTTTTCTAAGTGCTCCCAAATAATCTGGTTCCTTGGAGATATCAATCTTCTGAAATACCTCACAGTTCCCTTTTTACTAGGGGTTTCAGCCAGGTTTGGAGTGGTAGAGTTTAGTGCCACTGCTGGAAGAAAGTGTTGCTGCTGACTAGCAATTGTATTGTGAATTTGTTCCCTGGAGGAGGATTGTGAAAAAGTAGAAGTGAAATAGAGAGAAAGAAAATTGGTATGGAGGAAAATGGCTAAATCAGGAGCAGATGACCCTAAGGGCAGAAAAGGCGTTTGTTTTTTTTTAATACCTGGACTCCTGAGAAAGCAGGAAAGAGCAGCTCAGAATGATTTTTTAGCATTTTGTGAAATTTCTGACAGGCAGCTTTGAGGCTATTTCTATAGCATGAAGAGAACAGATGCAGGCTCTCATACATATTTCCTATTGAAGAAAGCAAGATTTTTAAAAATTCTGATATTGATAACACACAGCAGCTTTATTTGTTTGAACATGATACTTTTTTCCCCTGAAAGACTGCAACTATTTCAAACCAGGACCAGATACTTAAAATAACAAAGAGACCAAGGAATAAGAAACAATAACCACATGTTATTCAAAAAGATTTTAAAGTGGCATTTATTCCAAAATTTAAAAGATTGATAATCATTGATCTTGTGAACCATCTCAGACTACGATTGATTTCAGTCTTTTTATCCAGCAAAAAATTAGCTGTGTTTGTTGGCATAAGGTGTGGAGACAAACGTTATGAGGCATGAGGTGCTCGTATTATTCATTCGTTAGTCTTTTGAATTATCAGTTTGGTATAATATAATTGAATGTTTATCTTTTTTAACAATAATTATTACATCAGCCTAATGCAACTGAAGTGTCTGTGTGTGTGTTATGTGTTAAGTAGTGCAGTTCTGTCCGACTCTTTGTGACCCTTCGTACTATAACCAGCCAGGCTCCTCTGTCCATGGGATTTCCTAGACAATGACACTGGAGCAGCCATTTCCTCCTCCAGGAGATTTTCCCAACCCGGGGATCAAACACATGTTTCTTATATCTCCTGCTTTGGCAGGTGGGTTCTTTACCACTAGTGCCACCTGGGAAGCCCTAAAATGTGTAGTGTTTTATTTTTGCTTTTTTTTTTTCTCAGAAATGATTGTGGAAAATTGCAAGCATATTAAGTTTTCTTTATTTGGGGTTTTTTTTGATGCGTGGTTTATGCTTAGTGGGAGAGATGACTGAGACATGTTTAGAGTTTGTTGTCTTTTACATTTGGGGATCGTTGTTGTTTCAAAATGTCTGGTTGAAATTCACGCACATCACTCCTAAAACTGAGAACACAGCTGCTTCTGCAGAGACCCATGCCCTTGTTATTTTACTTGGAAACCAGTTCCTATTTTGTTGAACCTAGCAGTGTTCCATGCTGTGGTGGATCATTAGACAGAGAAAATGGTGACTGAAGTATTGTTTTCTTGAATAAGCCAAGCACGTTCATACAGTGAACATGTTCATACTTTTTGTCAAACCGGGACCTGAATTCTCAACAGGGCCACAGATGAGGACCCTCTGGAGCATCTCTTACCTCCTTGTGCAAAGCAGCAAATTGATCTGTCTTGAATACAAGTGTGAAAATGCCTCATTCCTCCTTGACCTGTCTTACAGACTTGGGCTTACTTTTACCTGAAAATTCAGGGCTCTGAGGATAAAGACGAGATTCTTTCTCAGTCCTCTAAGACCCTCTGTAGCCTCTCTGACCAGGTGCCCTGTGCACCATACCTCCCTGGGCAGCCAGAGGTCTGGTCACATAGGCCTGTTTTCTACCCCTTGACAATGTCTTACTCCTTCCTGCCTTGGATCTTAGATGTCCTGCACCCCACCCCCATCATCCCTCCAAACAACTCTTTTCCATCCTTCAGAACTCAAACTAAAAAGCTTAGCCTTCTCTTGATCCTGGAATAGGTTAATACATACTTTGTGCTATCCTCCAATATCCTGTGCTATATTCCTTTGTAGCATTTATTGTATTACAAATGTAATTAATTTTATTATTGGTGCGTCTGTATCTACCAGCCCCGATAAAATGTATGTTCTGGGTAGGCATGTGGAACTGTGCCATGAACACAGAAGATACGCAGTAAATACTATTCAAACAAATGAATTCAGATCCATAAATATGGATAATATATAACATATCATATAAATAATTTATAAAACAATTCTTTTGAGTTCTTATACATGATTGCTTTAGAGTTTGATGTAAGGCAGAAGTAGCACAGTCTAGAAATATAGCAATAAAGTACTGTTTTTTTTAAAGTCTGAATGTTCTTCAATACTTCCCAACTCTGTCTCATTTCTAGTCACAGGCACAGGGTTTTGATGAGCAGTGTAGAGCAACATGCCCACTAGAGTATGGATTATACTCCTAAAAACTACTGATGATCAATTAAATACGGTCCTCTGCCATATTTCTGCCAAAAAAAAATGTGTTCTTCTGCCACAGTAGATATAGGGCTTTAAAATATAAGGCTTAAGGACATTTTGCAAAAGTACCTGTTTCCTAGGATTCAGGTACTTAGATACCCTCATATACAAAATCATTTTTTATGACAAACATTAGTTTTTAGTAATAACCATGGATCCAGACATAGGAGCATTCCTGCTGGGATAATTGAGGTCACACAACTTTCAGGGCCCAGGTGGGCTATTTTGGAAATAGGCATATTCATCAACTGAAAAGGCATTTCTGCCAGGATACCTTGGCCTCTTCATATGCTTCTGATCTCTTTCTGAATCAATATGTATATAGGCTTCCCCTCACCCTTTGTTTTTTGTTTTCATACTTGTAAGTATTCATTGAAACCATCGATTAAAGGTAAGTAATAAGTCTTCTTGTGACTAAAGTCATTGGCATTTCTTCCGAAAAGGCCAAAACTCGTGTGTGTGTGTGTGTGTGTGTGTGTGTGTGTGTGTGTGTGTGTGTAGTATATCTTACAAGGGGCTCTGTGTTTCAGAGCTGGAGCAACCTCTGGGCTTTGTTTTAGCCATGACCTTGTTATAAGCTCTCAGCCATCTTGTTGGAAGGTTTTGAGTGTGGATACAGTTATGATGATGTAGCTTTTTGATAAAGGGATATTTTCTCCAGGATACATTTATCCTTTTCTGTTTTTACTGCTAATTAATATGGCATTCTCCTAACATCTTTATTAATGGTTTCTCATGCTTTGTAATAAACCTTTTAATTTTAGGCTTTTATAGAACAATTAATTGCAAAGATAGTCCCGAGAGTTCTTATATACCTCTCACCTAGTTTTCCCTAATGTTAACATCTTCCATTACCAAGATATATTTGTCAGAATTAGGAAATTAATGTGGATTCTTCACATTTTAAAAGGTACACTATATAGTAATTGATTTACACCAGTCTACACTCCATCTATCTATCTCTCTCTCTCTCTCTCTCTCTCTATATATATATATATATATATATATATGTTGGATATATATATACACTTGGATAATGGAGATACGGAGGAAAACTAATGTAACAAAAGTTGAGATTAGTGAGAATGGAGTTGTTGTTTGTTTAATTGCCAGGTCATGTACAACTCTTGTGACCCATGGACTGTAGTCCACAGACTCTTCTGTCCATGAGGTTTCCCAGGCAAGAATACTGGAGTGAGTTGCCATTTGCTTCTCTAGGGGATCTTCCTGATGGAAAGATCAAACCCACGTCTCCTGTATTGATAGGCAGATTCTTTACCACTGAGCCACCTGGGAAGCCCTACCCATATTACTCATAGATCATTTACACATAGTGCATCACATTGGCTTCAGTTTATACTGCTTTCACTTCTGAAAATCATTTAATTAAAGGCAGTCATGTGCTATTGACAGGGCATCAAAATAGGAGTGAGAACTTACTTCTAACCGTGGAATTACTAACTCGTTGGTCTTCAACATTTTACCTGCTCTTCTTTGTATCTCAGTCTCCTCATCTGTGAAATGAAAGGTTTAAACTCAGGACCTCTAAAGCACATGTTGGCTTTATAGACAGAGGATTTGGTAATCATTTCTTTGATGATCAGGTAGAGTCACTATTCTGTGTCCTGTTAGGCTGTGGAATAATTCAGGCCAAATCATGGGTTTCTGTAACAATCCTTAGACCTCTGTGATCATCGTGGGAGCAAAAGTCTAGACCAGAGGGAAGAAATTCAAATAGATAATGTTATCTAGCAGATACAGAACTGAGTGAAAAGGTGGGAGGTAAGGATCCTGATGACTTGAAGAGCCCATACTCTTCCTAATGGTGCAGCTGTCACTCAGCTTCCAAGGCCTATGCCCTAGAAGAACATCTTTTGACCTTTCAAAGGAAGCCACATAAATACCTTTTCATTGAACTCTCATCATCTTTATTAGCAACTAATTCAATTTAAAGAAACCAACCCTTAAATTAAATATTCAGTAGTCTGGAACTTTGGAGAAGGCAATGGCACTCCATTCCAGTACTCTTGCCTGGAAAATCCCATGGACAGAGGAGCCTGGTAGGCTACAGTCCATGGGGTCGCTAAGAGTCAGACACGACTGAGCGACTTCACTTTCACTTTTCCCTTTCATGCTCTGGAGAAGGAAATGGCAACCCACTCCAGTATTTTTGCCTGGAGAATCCTAGGGATGGTGGAGCCTGGTGGGCTGCCGTCTATGGGGTCGCACAGAGTCGGACATGACTGAAGCGACTTAGTAGTAGCAGTAGCAGTAGTCTGGAACTTATCCAGTGGATGCCACTTTGTGATTTCTGTTCCTATTTCTGTAGTTTTCCAACATTTTTGCCCATTTCAACATAATAAATGCCTGTTTCATCACAACCCAGTACTTACTTGTGTATGAGTGTGTGTTACATGTGTATGTGAAACTAAAATTAAAAAATAGAATGACAATCATAATACAATTATGTTTTCAATTTTATTCAATATGACATGTTTTTTATAGTTTTATACTTCACTTCCTGAAAAAAAGTAGTCACTCACACTCATTGAGTACAAGACCCACCAATTGGTTGATTTCCTAGTCATTGCTCCTTTTCACAAATCTAGAGGGTGGTACTCTTGATGGCTGTATGTGATTTTCCCACCCAGAGATCTGATATCTGAAGTATCTCAGAGGTGTTTCCTCAGCTTGATGTCTTGAGGACAGTATGAATGTATTGCTTGCTGGGAATTTGATGTTTCCAAGTAAACTTTCCCAGTGTACTTTCCGACTGGAGTGGGTTGCCATTGCCTTCTCCGAAGATGTCATATAGTTCTTTCTAAATTGCATTCTTTTAAAAATTGCTGCATGATATATAGTTTATAGTGGAGAAATGTCCTAAAAGCATATATTTTGTCAATGAATCATTAAATATCAAGACCACGTTAGACTACTTGTAATGAATAATTTGCCTCATTAAAAAGAAAATAAAAAGACATTGGGTACTACAGATTTGTTTTAGATCTTACACATCCTTTTTTTCCTCAATTTCCAAATACAAGTTGAAGGAAAATATCATCCTCAAACAGTTTGAAAAGTAAGATGTGTTCTTATCAATTTCCTTTTGGGTAATTTAATATACACTTGAGGTTCTGTTTTCTGTTGATCTCAACAGTATAGTTCAATGAGGATATGGTCTTCTTCAACTGAGGTAGATCGGTACCAGCTATGCTATACAAGTGCTTTCCATGTATTACTCTCAGAGCACTACAAGGAGTATTTTTATCATTTCCATTTTATGAGTGCAAAAGCTGAAATTAATAATGTTGTAACACAGTTAGTTCTAGAGCCCATGTTCTTAACACTATATCCACATTTGGTGCCAAAAAAAAAATTTATTTGGAAGGCTGTCAATATTTGTCATCATACTCCCTAAAATATGGAGATGTTTGGTGGCTCAGACTGTAAAGAATCAGCCTGCAAAGCAGGAAACCCTGGGTTGGGAGTATCCCCTGGAGAAGAGAATGGCAACCCACTCCAGTATTCTTGCTCACAGACAGAGAAGCCTGGTGGGCTATAGTCCATGGGCTCACAAAGAGTCAGACACAACTAAGCAACTAACACCTTCACTCTCAATCATATAGCTGTGGCTACTATTCAGTCAGTACACAATGATAAAGATGTACCTGTTGGATTGTGAAATTACTGAAATGTTTTCCTTTAAAAGATAATTATTAATCTGACCTTGTCTCCCTGCCCTCTCCCCTACAGCCAGAGCTTCCCCCAGTGTATTAACAGGTCCACCCCCATTCAGAAGTGAAAAGATTATTGCTTGGCACAGCAGGAGCTGGCAGAAGCCTGTCCCAGTACACAAACCCAGGCTCTTATCTACAAGCCCTGTCTACTTATCAGTGTTGGTAACTTGCGGCAACAGTTGCTATTGTTGGTCAACTGTCATTGCCTGATCTGCTGAATCAAAAGCACACCATGGGAGGTGACCAAGCATTTGACCAGAGATGTCGTCTCTACTCTTGGGAGTCTTGGGGGTGAGCATTTAAATCCAGTCATCTCAATGAAGGGGCCTTAGATGTTTCTAAAGAGCTTAAACTATTATCGTTTTCCAAGACTGCCAAAAAACTCCCAGATCACTGAGTCCTTCTTAATTCCTGAGAAAATACACCTCATTCCCCCCAGAAAAGACAGGGAAACAATATGGAAATTCTTGGGATATAATCTTAGTTGCCGAGTGAGGCAGAAAACAGAAGAAAAGAAAGTGTTAGTCCCTCAGTCCTGTTCAACTCTTTGTGACCCCATAAACTGTAGCCCACCAAGCTCCTCTGTCCTTGGAAGTCTGCAGGTGAGAATACTGGAGGCAGTAGCTATTCCCTTCTCCAGGGGATCTTCCCCACCCAGGGATCAAACCCAAGTTTCCCGCATTGCAGGCAGAGTGTTTATTGTCTGAGCCACCAGGGAAGCCCAAAGGAGAAGATGAAGATGAGGACTAAGGAGGAGAAGAAGAAGCTGCTCCAAAGGGCTCCAAAATCACTGCAGATGGTAACAGCAGCCATGAAATTAAAAGATGCTTGCTCCTTGGAAGGAAGGTTATGACAAACCTAGATAGCATATTAAAAAGCAGAGACATTACTTTACCAACAAAGGTCTGTCTAGTCAAGGCTATGGTTTTGCCAGTAGTCATGTATGGATGTGAGAGTTGGACTATAAAGAAAGCTGAACGCCGAAGAATTGATGAACTGTGTTGCTAGAGAAGACTCTTGAGAGTCCCTTGGACTGCAAGGAGATCCAACCAGTCAATCCTAAAGGAAATCAGCCCTGAATATTCACTGAAAGGATTGATGTTGAAGCTGAAACTCCAATACTTTAGCCATCTGATGTGAAGAGCTGACTCATTGGAAAAGACCCTGATGCTGGGTAAGATTGAGGGCAGGAGAAGGGGACGACAGAGGATGAGATGGTTGGATGGCATCACTGACTCAATGGACATGATTTTGGGTGAACTCCGGGAGTTGGTGATGGACAGGAAGGCCTGGCGTGCTGCAGTCCACAGGGTCACAAAGAGTCGGACACGACTGGGCGACTGAACTGAACTGAACTGACACATGTTATCTTTTCATGGATTGATTTTAACATCCTGATGTCATCTGACTTGCCATTGGCCAAGAGGTGACTAAAAAATTAAGCAACAGACAGTGATATAAACAGCTGCATGACTGCCATGCTTTTTCCTTTCAGTTAACTTACACAAATTATCTTCTGATGCACTGAACCAAGTTTAAATGCACTGATATCTGAGTGCTAAAAAGATTGAGTTGGTGTTAAAAAAAAAAAAAAAAGAACCAAAAAAACTAGGTTCTCTATCTCTTCACACACATACACACACACACACACACACACACACATCCATGTACACACCTATACACATTTGTTTCTTAAAAAGAAATAACAAATAAATAATAAAGCTAAATTACCATTCTAGAAGAGTGTATTGACCTGTTTTCCTCATATTTCCAGGTTGCCTAAACTTGTATATTTTTCCACTTTTATTCTTTAAAAGATAAATTTGTTAGAATAATCTTCCTAGAACATAAATTCCAACATGTCCTCCTGATATTAAAAATTGAAAGTGATTCTCTGTGGTCTACCCCATAAAATGAAATTGCAGTCTGAGTTTTAAGACACTTCTTAATATCTGGTCTTCCCCCTTAACATCCCCACTATTTCTTCATCTTCCGTAAGAGTCAAGCAAGCTTCTTCCCCTTCCTTCATAGTAGCTAGTGTTTTCTCTGGTTCTGTGGTCTGAAACCACCTCTTTTAAGCCACATCCATTACATATTTTGCTGATCACTGGATCCTGTACCCCTAGTCCACCCTGAGACCTTTTCTGGCTGTGTCACCTTCAGCCAACTGTCTTCTTGATACCCCTGTGTTACTGCTGCCATTTTTCACTTCCTCAAATTTCTCTGAGCTTATTAGTTAATCAGCTAGACTGTGAACTTTTTGAGAGGAGTAATCACAATCTATATGTCTTTGTACTTCTGTAGCATCTCATATGTATGAACATTCTGAATACATACTTGATGAGTCTGACATTTATCAGTAATGAATTAGGGGCCAAGGCAATTCATGGCTAAAGTGGCTAGGATGCAACATTGGTCCAATTAATTAAGTTTCAAAACCAGTAAATTTTATTGTGTTCCGTGGCTACAGATTTGTGTTGCCCTAACTTTTGGTTCATCTGCAAATTAATTATTTCAGCAAATGCTTATGAAGCACCTATTATGCATAGGAATGCTGTTAGGCACTTAGAATACAATGTTGAATTAAAAGAGAGGAGTTCCTGCTCTTCTGGAGTTTATATTCTGCCCTGAGGGGCTAAAACTATATAACACCTCATAGAAAGGGACAGTTGCAACACTCTTCAGCCCTGGAAAGAATCCCTATGGGGATTTGGCAAAAATTAAAACAAAGTTTCTTAGGAGAAGAAAGTAAAGAATGAATGCACATTAACTAAGTGTTGATAAGGAGGTCTGACTGTGCTGGACAGAGAGAATGCCATTCATAAAAACATTCTTGTGAACGTGAGATTACATGGCATTTTCTGTGCTAGCTTATCTGTCCCCATCATTGGAAAAGCGCCTTCAAACCTACAGTCCTCTGTCACTGCTTACTCAAGACATTATAAAATTTGTTGGGAAATTACAGATGTAGTCATTAGGTTTGAATATTTTGTATCTCAATTTTTCTAAGAGGTGCTGTAGTACAAAAAGTTATTTGACTGCACTGAAAATGGAAAGGAACAGAAAAAGTGTTAAATTATGGGTTTATTTTACAAGCACAAAATATAGAAAGTTTCTGGGTTTGGTGAGTAGCTAAAGAGTTTAGGTGAGTTACTAAAGGAGTATATAGAGAGGTTTTAGAAAGCAGCTCTGCTTCCGTTCCATTCTCATGAGACCAAGAACTGTTCCAGTATCCCCTGTGTTCATTAGGACTGATAGGAGTGAGGGGAACCTCAATATATGTAGTAAACAAAGGTGTTTGCAATTGTATCATCTCTGAGTCAAACAGGCCTGGTTTTAAATCCTGGTGCTGCTATTCAGAGGGTGATTTCTCCATCAGTGAAAACAGAAACACTATTAAGAGGATTAACTGGGTTAATACTTGTGCAAGTTCCCAGCATGACAGATGAGCATAGATGCTTCTTTCATTTTATCCCTCTTTCTGTCCTTATCCTCACTCCTTTTTTTTCTTCATCGTTAACATATTTTTTAAAACACAATACAGCCTAAAGGAGGGAAAGACAGAACTTGGCAGATGCCCTGATTGTTTCAAATCTTCATTGCTTTTCATTAGCCCTCGATACCGTGTTTATTCAGGGAGGCTGCATTAAGATTTGACTTTTGAATCAGATGAACTTGAGTTAAATTGCTGCCTCTCAGGCTTACCAGCTGTGTGACTGTTGTCCAGTTATTTAACTTCACTTTAGATTCAGATTCATCCTCTATTAAATGTGGGTAATAAGTACTCCTTCAACAAGTTGTTCTCTTAGCAATCATGAGTGCATGACAATGTCTGTTCGCTTCTTCTGTCGAACTGAAGGTGAAACTATATCAAATGTTACTGTGTGGTAAATCCAAGAATTGTCTACCCACAGCCAGTGCTTCCTTTGGTGAAGCGTAAGACCTGTGCATTCTTGTGAGGGTAGTGTAGCGTAGTGTTGTTTGCTTAGTCATGTCTGACTCTTTGCGACCCCATGTACCGTAGCCCGCCAGGCTCCTCTGTCCATGGGATTCTCCAGGCAAGAGTACTGGAGTGGATTGCCATTCCATTCTCCATCTTGTGAGGGTAGGATATGATAAATATGTAATAGAAATTGCTGTTGGATGTGGACACTGTTGGTGCAGGAGCATGGAGAGAAACATTAGCCACACTGGAAAAGTTGCTTGAATCACCAGAGGGAAGACACTAGTCAGTTCTCTGACTTGGTAGAACAGGTTCTCATCTGCTAGCATTGTGCCTTATTTAGCAAGTATTGGGGTCACAAAGAGTTGGACACGACTTAGCGACTGAATAGCAACACCGTTTGATTGGATGGATGGATGAAAATGTCCACCAAGAGCTCAGTACAGGATGTCCAGAGCATTTCATGAATTTATCCCCCTTTTGTAGAACCAGAGGAAAACTTTTCTGCTGATGGAGCCACAAACAAAAATGAGTCTCAGACATCCCATCAGATCCCAATCCCCTGTGACATTCGTAGACTAAAAGTGGCATATGGTCTTCACAGTAGTGGCCTTCTATACAATAGGTATACTGTTTTGATAAGAGCACGTGAATTATGCTGATTTGAAACTCAATTTGTGTCTCACAGAAACCTCTGGTGGTTCCTTTCATTACCAGGGCTGCAGATATTGTCAGTGGGAACTCGTGGTAAACACTTCTTTTCTCAGTCTAATTATAATGCGTCAGGTGACTGCTGTGGGACCTAGATGCTTTATTCTTTTTATTGATAGTCATTGATTATGATATTAAAATGATCTACAAAATACAGAAGAAGTATAACCAAATGATAGGTATATATGTTCTTTGGGGCAATCACACTGACATCTGGAATATAGTGAAATCAAATGGAAAAAGGAGGCATAGAGTAAAACTGGGTATTTATCGTTTTGCCATTCAAAATCTATGTCATTTATATCACTTAAAAAAAACTTAAAAAGTGCAAAATGTATTTTCTGGTCTCATGTGAATTATTCCTATCTTGTCCTACAAAACTGTTCCAGTTTCTTTTTTATGTTAGAAAGAGTTTTAGGAAATTCTTGTCATTCAGAAGCTATTA
Source organism: Giraffa tippelskirchi (assembly GCF_054371585.1). NCBI lineage: Eukaryota > Metazoa > Chordata > Mammalia > Artiodactyla > Giraffidae > Giraffa > Giraffa tippelskirchi. Next base: position 108,747,239 of record NC_137280.1, on the reverse strand, counting down.
TATTTTATATATAAAACAAAGCCTTTTTTCTTGACCTTGAACTATATTTGTGGAAATAAATCATGTGCAAATTTCTTCTGCAACTTTCTAAGCTTAGACAAAATGTATTTTACAGTAATGGAAATTTTGCAGAAGAATCTTTAATAAATTATCAGGATTATAGTTTTATTTCCATAGCATGCCATGCCTTAGGAAGTTCTTTAGCACTCATTTCCTATTGATTTTTAGAGTCATTCACTGCATATTGATAGTGAAAGGAAGATCAGAATTCAAATGAGGAGACTAAAGTACTGAGCTTGACTTCTTAACTAGCCAGCCTCATGATATTAACTAAATATTTTCAGTGCTCTAGAGGTGACACACTTCAGAGAATGGACCAGATAACTCTGAACTCATCTACTTCTCTCATTTTATAGGTAGTCCACAGATTTTAACTGGTATGTCCATGACAAATTTAGCTAAGTAATTTATATAAAAATATAATATAAAACTTTTCTGCCTTAGTTTTACTTCTATTTCCACAACATTTAGACAACATGGAGAATGAAAGATAACAGGTTTTTATAAGTGGTAAATCATTTTCTTCCCTTTTGATGATGTTGTTTAATTGCTAAGTCATGTCCAACTCTTTTGTGACCCCATGGACTGTAGCCTGCCAGGCTCCTCTGTCCATGGGATTAACCAGGCAAAAGTACTGGAGTGGGTAGCCATTTCCTTCTCCAGGGGATCTTCCCAACCCAGGGATTGAACCTGTGTCTCCTACATTGGCAGGCAGATTCTTTACCACTGAGCCACGAGGGAAGTCCTTTCTTACCTTAGTGAAAAATGAAACATCATGCAAGGTACATACACAAGTCATTATTCTTGCAAAATTCTACATAGACTTGTTATTAAACCATGATTTCGGGACATTAAAAAGATTGCAATGACCAGAAAGTGAAAGTATTAGTCACTCAGTCGTGTCTGACTCTTTGCAACCCCATGGGCTATAGCCTGCCAGGCTCCTCTGTCCATGGAATTGTCCAGGCAAGAAGACCAGCGTGGATAGCCATTCCCTTCTCCAGAGGATCTTCCTGACCCAGGAATCAAACCTGGTCTCCTGCATTGCAGGCAGATTCTTTAGTGTCTGAGCCACCAGGGAATTCAGCCCATGATAACCAGAGTATTGTGTATATTCCTTATGAACAATATCATGACATTCATTTAATGTTTCCATAGTACTACTAAATAGTAAATTACATACTACTTTCTGTGTATCATAACTTGATTTTAGTAAGGTATTTTGCAAGGGTCTCATTATGTCTTTGCTTTGTGGGGAGACCCTCCCCCAAATCAAGAAGAAAAGAGGCTTCAAATTATGACTTACAGTTTTTCAAAGAGAGAAAGATTATGAATAATAACTCATGCAGGCCTGCATTTCAGCAGTTTTTTGGTTTTCTTGTGGAGATGCTTTATCTTTTCTGCTTTTTATTTAAATCACTTGATCTCTTGATTTTTAAGATGACTATCACATTGCACTATCTTCATAAGGTATCTGCAAAATCATGAGATCATCACCATCTTCTTTGTTCACATTACTTTAGAGAATTTATTTTTAATGCCACACTCACAACAACTGGTGAATGTTTTCAGGAATTAGAAACCTCTTATTGGCTTTCTAGGCAATCAGTAACCATTTACTAATATTTACAGGTATAATCATTGTCCTTCATTCCTCTGATGCTTCTGATTAGTGGTTCCCATTATTTCTTTATTTCTTTATTTTTCTCAATTTTCTATACCACAATCAAGAATCATGCTTGAATAATGCATTCAATGACATTCTGTTCAGTTCAGTTCAGTGGCTCAGTTGTGTCCGACTCTTTGCAACCCCATGGACTGCCGCACCCAGGCCTCTCTGTCCACCAATAACTCCCGGAGCTTGCTCAAACTCATGTCCATCAGATGGCATCCAACCGTCTCATCCTCTATCATCCCTGTCTTCTGCCTTCAATTTTTCCCAGCATTAGGGTCTTTTTCACTGAGTCAGGTCTTTGCATCAAGTGGCCAAAGAATTGGAGCTTCAGCTTCAACATCAGTCCTTCTACTGAATATTCAGGACTGATTTCCTTTAGGATGGACTGGTTTGCTCTTCTTGCAGTCCTAGGGACTCTCAAGAGTCTTCTCCAACACCATAGTTCAAAAGCATCAATTTTTCTGTGCTCAGCTTTCTTTATAGTCCAACTCTCACATCCATACATGACTACTGGAAAAACCGTAGCTTTGACCAGATGGACCTTTGTTGGCAAAGTAATTCTGCTTTTTAATATGCTGTCTAGGTTTGTCATAACTTTTCTTCCAAGGAGCAAGCGTCTTTTAATTTCATGGCTACAGTCACCATCTGCAGTGATTTTGAAACCGAAAAAGGTAAAGTCTGTTTCCATTGCTTCCCCATCTATTTGCCATGAAGTGATAGGACCAGATGCCATGATCTTAGTTTTCTGAATGTTGAGTTTTAACCCAACTTTTTCACTCTCCTCTTTCACTTTATCAAGAGGCTCTTTAGTTCCTCTTCACTTTCTGCCATTACTGTGGTGTCATCTGCATATCTGAGGTGATTGATATTTCTCCCAGCAATCTTGATTCCAGCTTGTGCTTCAACCAGTCCGGCATTTCTTATGATGTACTCTGTATATAAGTTAAATAAGCAGGGTGACAATATACAGCCTTGACCTGCTCCTTTTCCTGTTTTGAACCAGTCTGTTGTTCCATGTCCAGTTCTAGCTTTTGCTTCTTGACCTGCATACAGATTTCTCAAGAGACAGGTCAAGTGGTCTGGTATTCCCATCTCTTGAAGAATTTTCCACAGTTTGTTGTGATCCACACAATCAAAGACTTTGGTGTAGTCAGTAAAGCAGAAGATGTTTTACTGTAACTCTCTTGTTTTTTTAATGATCCAGTGGATGTTGGCAATTTGATCTCTGGTTCCTCTGCCTTTTCTAAATCCAGCTTGTACATCTGGAAGTTCACGGTTCACATACTGTTGAAACTTGGCTTGGAAAATGTTGAGCATTACTTTACTAGTATATGAGATGAGTGCAATTGTGCCATAGTTTGAACATTCTTTGGCATTGCCTTTCTTTGGGATTGGAATGAAAACTGACCTTTTCCAGTCCTGTGGCCACTGCTGAGTTTTCCAAATTTGCTGGCATGTTGAGTGCAGCACTTTCACAGCATCATCTTTCAGGATTTGAAATAGCTCAACTGGAATTCCATCACCTCCACTAGCTTTGTTTGTAGTGATGCTTCCTAAAGCCCACTTGACTTTGCATTCCAGGATGTCTGTCTCTAGGTGAGTGATCACACCATCATGGTTATCTGGTTCTTGAAGATCTTTTTTTACAGCTCTGCATATTCTTGCCTTCTCTTCTTAATATCTTCTGCTTCTGTTAGGTCCATACCATTTCTGTCCTTTATTGTGCTGATCTTTGCTTGAAAATTTCCTTTGGTATCTCTAATTTTCTTGAAGAGATCTCTAGTCTTTCCCATTCTATTGTTTTCTTCTATTTCTTTGCATTGGTCACTGAGGAAGGTTTTCTTATATCTCCTTGCTATTCTTTAAAACTCTGCATTCAAATGGGTATATGTTTCCTTTTCTCCCTTGCCTTTCACTTCTCTTCTTTTCACAGCTATTTATAAGGCCTCCTCAGACAACCATTTTGCCTTTTTGCATTTTCTTTCTTGGGGATTGTCTTGATCCCTGCCTCCTGTACAATGTCACGAACCTCTGTCCATAGGTATTCAGGTACTCTGTCTATCAGATCTAATCCCTTGAATCTATCTGTCACTTCCACTGTATAATTGTAAGGGTTTTGATTTAGGTCATACCTGAATGATCTCATGGTTTTCCCTATTTTCTTAAATTTAAGTCTGAGTTTGGCAATAAGAAGTTCATGATATGAACCACAGTCAGCTCCCGGTCTTGTTTTTGCTGACCATGTAGAGCTTCTCCATCTTTTGCTGCAAAGAATACAGTCAATCTGATTTCAGTATTGACCATCTGCTGATGTCCATGTGTAGTCTTCTCTAGTGCTGTTGGAAGAGGGTGTTTGCTATGACTAGTACATTCTCTTGGCAGAACTCTATTAGCCTCTGCCCTGCTTCATTCTGTACTCCAAGGCCAAATTTGCCTGTTACTCCAGGTATCTCTTGACTTCCTACTTTTGCACTCCAGTCTCCTATAATGATAAAGACGTATTTTTTTGGGTGTGAGTTCTAGAAGGTCTTGTAGGTCATTGAACCATTCAACTTCAGCTTCTTCAGAATTACTGGTTGGGGCAAGAACTTGGATTGCGGTGATATTTAATGGTTTGTCTTAGAAACAAATAGAGATCATTCTGTCATTTTTAAGATTGTATCCAAGTACTGTATTATGGACTCTTTTTTTGTTGTTGTTGACTGTGATGGCTACTCCATTTCTTCTAAGGGATTCTTGCCCAGAGTAGTAGATATAATGGTCATCTGAGTTAAATTCACCCATTCCAGTCCATTTTAGTTCGCTGATTCCTAAAATCTCGATGTTCAATCTTGTCATCTCCTGTTTGACCTCTTTCAATTTGCCTTGCTTCATGGACCTAACATTCCAGGTTCCTATGCTATATTGCTCTTTACAGCATCGGACCTTGCTTCCATCACCAGTCACATCCACAACTGGGTGTTGTTTTTGCTTTGGCTCCGTCTCTTCATTCTTTCTGAAGTCATTTCTCCACTGATGTCCAGTAGCATATTGCGCACCTACCGACCTGGGGAGTTCATCTTTCAGTGTCCTATCTTTTTGCCTTTTCATACAGTTCATGGGGTTCTCAAGGCAAGAATACTGAAGTGGTTTGCCATTCCCTTCTCCAGTGGACCACGTTTTGTCAGAACTCTCCTCCATGACCCATCCGCCTTGGGTTGCCTTACACGGCATGGCTCATAGTTTCATTGAGTTAGACAAGGCTATGGTCCATGTGATGATCAGACTGGTTAATTTTCTGTGATTGTGGTTTTCATTCTTTCTGCCCTTGGATGGAGAAGGATAAGAAATAAGATAGTGACTAACAAATCACACAGTAGGAATTCAATAAACGTTCTACTTTTCTTCTTATTGAGTCTTGCAAGAAGGGGCTTCTCTGGCAACATTCTAATAAATGCTTTGTTTTGCTTTGTCCCTTTCAATATCTTCTCCTTAGATTAGTTGAATCCATTGAAGAAATACTAACCAAATTTGCAAATGACACACAGTTGAGAGAGGATAGAAAACATTTTGAAGTTTAAAATCAAATTTTTAAAATCAAGTTTCTGTAATGCTGTTTCTGAAAGGGACCAGGTATGTAGGCACGACTGCCAGATATGATTTTGTTAGTTTTCTTTGCAGATTCACAGTTTGGGAGGCTTCATGTCAATAATGTGTGTGCATTCTTTCAAGAGAATATGTTTTAATGTACAGTGTTTGTGTATTCATTCTTTCATTTGTTTGAGCCAAATTTGGTGTTCGTGAGATCTTTATTAGCTGGCACTGTAGGGAGAAATTATTACCAAATTTAACATAGGTGGATTTCAAATACTCAATTAATATTTTAAAAATTCAGTTGTATGCAAGTAGGATGGTCAAGATTTTTTTTTTTAACAAAACTGAGTATTATAGAACTGGATGGCTTCATTAATATTAGCTCAATGAAGACATGATCCCGTGGAATAGCAATATAGGAATTCAGGTGTAAGGGGAAAAATGATAATGCAATTCAGACTGTAGCTTGGCTCTAATCTGAGAGGTAATTCTATTTCCTGAATGGGGGCAAGATTGGATGAGCATAAATAGTAGAACCGGCGTTGAGTAAGGACTATGCTGCAGATCGTCTGTTAGTTGTTTCCACATAACACTATTTCACATGATCCTCACAACAGCCTAGACTTCAGTCTTCCCCTATCACCTCAACCAGAGCAACTTTATTGTTGCTCTGCAACTTGAAACTCTGAGACTCTGTAACTTGAAAGATTGTGTTAGGTTTGGATTAGAAAGAAGGATGTTGGAGAAGACTCTTGAGAGTCCCTAGGACAGCAAGGAGATCCAACCAGTCCATCCTAAAGGAAATCAGTTCTGAATATTCATTGGAAGGACTGATGCTGAAGCTGAAGCTCCATTTCTTTGGCCACCTGATGTGAAAAAGACCCTAATGCTGGGAAAGATTGAAAGCAGGAGGAGAAGGGGACGACAGAGGGTGAGATGGTCGAATGGCATCACTGACTTGATGGACATAAGTTTGAGCAAGCTCCAGGAGTTAGTGACAGTCAGGAAAGCCTGGCGTGCTGCAGTCCATGGGGCCGCAAAGAGTTGGACATGACTGAGCTACTGAACTGAACTGAGAAGGAAGGAACTTAATAGAAGTATGTGACATAATTGTCTCATGAAGTTAGTGAAGATTGCAATATTAACACAAAAAAGTTAACCAAAAACAGCAGAAGCAGTTGCAGCACATCTTTTCTTACTTCACGGGAACTCATGCTGGTGACACTCGATATAGAGAGGGCTGTGTCAGCAGAGAGGATGAAGCCCAATTCTTGCTAAGTTATTATGCTTTTCTTAGGCAAGTTTAGAATCTTCATAAATATGTAGCATTTATTCATTCATTCTTTCACTTTTAGGAAACTTGGCACTCACAATGTATCTTCATTCATGGTAAAGCAGCATTGGCCCCCTCATTCCAAATAATATTTAATATCTCTGCTCCAGATTTTCCATATTCTGACAAGCCCTTTTATCTCAGAGGCACCATATAAGATTTGCTTGAAAAGAGTTGTCCGCTGCTACAACTCAGTCAGTTTGGGGAAAGACTGTGTTTTACCTGTGTTAGTCAGCTCCAGTTGCCATTAACAAAATACCACAGACTGGATATATTAAAGCTACAGGAATTTAGTGTTCATAGTTCTGGAGCCTGGGAAGTCTAGGATCAAGGTGCTGGTAGATTTTGTTCTTTGTGAGGCCTTTCTTCTTGGCTTGCTGCGCCTTTACACGGAGAAGATAGAGAGCTCTGTCTCTCTCTCTTTTCATATAAGGACTCTAATCCCATCCTGGAGCACCTACCCTCATCACCTTATCTAAGCCTAACTATTTCTCAAAGTCTTCACCTCTGGATACATCATGCTAGAGAGTTAAGGCATCAACATACAAATTTTGGAGGGACACAGCCCGTCAGCTTGAAAATATTCATAACAGGGCCTATTTATAAAATTAGTAACTTACTTTTCCCCCAGATTTTAATCTGTTGGGTAAACTTGTAAGTTTTTTTGGTTTCAATTTCCTCTGTCACTTTCACTTCCCTATATGGTACAACAAGATTTTAGTTTACAAAATATTATTCTGACCATTTTCACAGTTGTTTCCCAATTTAGAAAATAAATTATTTTTAGAAATAGTGAGCTCTTGTTTTCCTTTGTCAGTAATTCTACATCAGCCAAGTCATATTCTCTGAATATAATCTCCAAGCTCCCAACAATATCATTGTGAGCCTCAGAGTGTGATGAAATAGAAAATTAACAGTTTAAGTGATGTAAAATAGAACTATGTTTTAACTCACATTTTTTCTGTCTCCTCCCATAGCATACTGAAAAGCCTATGTTCTGGTGGCCGAAAAGAAACTTCAGTAAACAGCTCTGGAGTCTCTTGTAGTTCTGGGTCTAGATATATAATGCTTTTAACTATATAATAAATAAATACTTTCTGTTTCCTCTTTATATTTTTATTCTGCTTACATGGTGTTTGATTGTGTCTGCACTCTTTTTTATAAATTGCTTCAGACTGTAATTGCTAATGCAATTAATTGAACATATATTGATATGATAAAAAGAGATATGGGCTTCAGGAAATTTGAGTTCAAATAATTGACCCTGTTATTTCTTAGCTTTTTTACCCCCTAGCTTTATTAAAGTATTATGGACAAACAAAAATTATATACATTTAAGGTGGAGAATGTGATGTTTTGATATATGTATATATTATTAAATGTTTACCAAAATTAAGCTAAAACAAATCCATCACCTCATATAGTTACTCCTTTCTGTGTATGGTGAGAGCACTTAAGATGTACTCTCTTAGCAGATTTCAAGGACACAGTGCATTATTGCTAACTATGCTACACTTTAGGTCTTTTGCTCAACCCCTGGCCCTTGTTAACCATTATGCTCTCTGTTACTATAATTTGGCTGTATTTTAATTTTATTTTACATATACCTAAGATCATGTAGGGTTTGTCTATGTCTGATTTACTTCACTTAGGGTGATGTCCTCCAGGTTTATCCATGTTATTGTAAGTGACAAAAGAGAATTTCCTTCTTTTGTAGGCCAAATAATACACACATATATATATTTTTTTCTTTATCATTTGTTAGTGGTCACTGAACATTCCATATCTTGACTACTATAAATAATGCTGTGATTAACATGGGTGTACAAATGTCTATTCAAGAGAGTGATTTTATTTCCTTTAGATATATACCTAAGAAAGTGATGGATCAAATGATAGTTCTATTTTTATTTTTCTGAGGGACTGTTTTCTGTAATGGCTGTGCCAACTTACATTCTTACCAGTGTGTACAAAGACATCATTTTGTCCACATCATCATCAATACTTGTTATTTTTTTACTTTTCGATAGTAACTGTTGAAGTGTCCCCAGTGGCTCAGTGGGTAAAGAATCCTCTTGCAACGCAGAAGACATAGGAGATGCGAGTTCAATCCCTGGGTCAGGAAGATCCCCTGGTTAAGGAAATGGCAACCCACTCTAGTATTCTCACCCGAAATCCCAGAGACAGAGGAGCCTGGTGGGCTGGAGCTCATGGAGTTGCAAAGAGTTGAACACAACTGAGCACATACACATACATCCTAACATGTGTGGTGATTTGTTATTATTGTTTTGATTTTCTTTTCCCTGATTATTAGTGATGTTGAACATCTTTCCATATACCTTGTGGCTATTCATGTGTCTTCTTTGGAGACATGTCTACCTAGGTCCTCTGCCCATTTTTAAAATCAAGTTATCTAGTTACTTGTTTTCTTCCTGTTGAGTTGTATGAGTTCCTTATATATTTTTGATATTAATCCCTTGTTAGATATATGGTTTGCAAATATTTTCTCATGTTCTGTATTACCTCTACATTGTACTGATTATTTTTGTTGCTATGAGAAACTGTTTAGTCTGATATAGACAACTTTGTTTATTTTTTATTTTATTGCCTGTGCTTTTGATCCAAAAGTCAGATCTGGAAAAAATCATTGCCAAGACCAGTACTTTGGGAAAAATCTCTGGCAGTTCTAGGTATGCATTTTCTCATGCAAATAAGGAGTTTGGATATATATAATTATAGTTCCTTTGGTTTATTTTTCATTCTTAAATAAGGATTGTGATATATAATTACATTTAAATTCATGAAATACTTAGAAAGATACAAACTATATCTGATAACTAAGTTATTGACAATTAGAAATTATTTACCATTCCATGGAAATAACAAGTTTTTCAAAGTTAGAATTCTTGTACATGGTATTTCTGAAGAATCATTTTAGAACTCATTCTACTTGAAACCTATTAATATTAAGTTCAGTTCAGTTCAGTTCAGTTCAGTCACTCAGTCGTGTCCGACTCTCTGCGACCCCATGAAATGCAGCATGCCAGGCCTCTCTGTCCATCACCAACTCCCGGAGTCTACCCAAACCCATGTCCATTGAGTCAGTGATGCCATCCAACCATCTCATCCTCTGTCATCCCCTTCTCCTCCCGCCCTCAATCCTACCCAGCATTAGGGTCTTTTCCAATGAGTCAACCCTTCGCATGAGGTGGCCAAAGTATTGGAGTTTCGGCTTCAACATCAGACCTTCCAATGAACACCCAGGATTGATCTCTTTTAGGATGGATTGATTGGATCTCCTTGCAGTCCAAGGGACTCTCAAGAGTCTTCTCCAACACCACAGTTCAAAAGCATCAATTCTTCCGCACTCAGCTTTCTTCACCGTCCAACTCTCACATCCATACATGACCACTGGAAAAACCATAGCCTTGACTAGACGGACTTTTGTTGGCAAAGTAATGTCTCTGCTTTTAAATATGCTATCTAGATTGGCCATAACCTTCCTTCCAAGGAGTAAGCGTCTTTTAATTTCATGGCTGCAATCACCATCAGCAGTGATCTTGGAGCCCAAAAAAATAAAGCCTGACACTGTTTCCACTGTTTCCCCATCTATTTCCCATGAAGTGATGGGACCAGATACCATGATCTTAGTTTTCTGAACGTTGAGCTTTAAGCCAACTTTTTCACTCTCCTATTTCACCTTCATCAAGAGGCTCTTTAGTTCTTCTTCACTTTCTGACATAAGGGTGGTGTCATCCGCATATCTGAGGTTATTGATATTTCTCCTGGCAATCTTGATTCCAGCTTGTGTTTCTTCCAGCCCAGCGTTTCTCATGATATACTCTGCATATAAGTTAAATAAGCAGGGTGACAATATACAGCCTTGACGTACTCCTTTTCCTATTTGGAACCAGTCTGTTGTTCCATGTCCAGTTCTAACTGTTGCTTCCTGACCTGCATACAGGTTTCTCAAGAGAAAGGTCAGATGGTCTGGTATTCCCATCTCTTTCAGAATTTTCCACAGTTTATTGTGATCCACACAGTCAAAGGCTTTGGCATAGTCAATAAAGCAGAAATAGATGCTTTTCTGGAACTCTCTTGCTTTTTTGATGATCCAGCGGATATTGGCAATTTGATCTCTGGTTCCTCTGCCTTTTCTAAAACCAGCTTGAACATCTGGAAGTTCATGATTCACGTATTGCTGAAGCCTGGCTTGGAGAATTTTGAGCATTACTTTACTAGCATGTGAGATGAGTGCAATTGTGCGGTAGTTTGAGCATTCTTTGGCATTGCCTTTCTTTGGGATTGGAACGAAGACTGACCTCTTCCAGTCCTGTGGCCACTGCTGAGTTTTCCGGATTTGCTGGCATATCGAGTGCGGCACTTTCACAGCATCACCTTTGAGGATTTGAAATAGCTCAACTTGAATTCCATCACCTCCACTAGCTTTGTTCGTAGCTTTCTAAGGCCCACTTGACTTCACATTCCAGGATGTCTGGCTCTAGGTGAGTGATCACACCATCGTGATTACCTGGGTCGCGAAGATCTTTTTTGTACAGTTCTTCTGTGTATTCTTGCCACCTCTTCTTAATATCTTCTGCTTCTGTTAGGCCCATACCATTTCTGTCCTTTATCGAGCCCATCTTTGCATGAAATGTTCCTTTTGTATCTCTAATTTTCTTGAAGAGATCTGTAGTCTTTCCCAATCTGTTGTTTTAATATTAAAGGCCGTTTCAAATTCAGTAGTGGCAGTATATTGTTTTTGGCTAGAACTTTAGAATTTCTATCATAAAATACAGGAACTTTTCATTAGAAATAAGGTATTTTACCATATTCAGGTAGCATTTTTAAAATTTTGAGATTATTTAAGCATTTCCATGGTTTTTGTTTTTTTGTAATTTAAAAACCAGAAGTCTAAAGAACTATTGTTTAAAATAATCCATTTTCTGTGCAAACTAACTTGGTTGTTGGAATCTTTTTATAGTGTATACATTTATCAAATCATCATGTTGTACACTCTAAAAGCATTCCAGTTTTATGTGTTAATTATACCTCAGTAGAGCTGCAACTATGATAAGGTAAAAATCCATTCTTCTACAAAACAAAGACACTGAGATCTTCTCCACCTAAGAATTAAGAGACCATTAAGAAGTAAATTGGGATGGGGAGGAAAGTGGGAGGCGGGTTCTGGAAGGGGAAAACATGTACACCCATGGTGGATTCATGTCAGTGTATGGCAAAACAAATACAATATTGTAAAGTTAAAAAATAGATATATAAACTAATTTAAAATAAAAATAAATAAAACCTAAGGAAGGGGAAAAAAAAATAGGTCCTGATGTAAATCATTACAACCCAACAAAGGAAAGAATAGACAGTCTAGATTTTCGTACATATCTCAAATCTTGACAAAGATATAAAAGTTCAGTCTCCCACTAGCTGGGATGGGGCAGAGTTAGAGAGTGTGTTTAATTTTTCACTCTTCTTGACTTTGGTTCAGTAGTGGCTAAACTGGAAGGGAGATTGGAGGAAAGGAATTTTACACTTGTTTTTCTGCTGGTGTGTTTCCCATAACTCACTCCCTGCATCTACTGTGGAGTATAATACAACAGACATGAAAAGAGATTTGAAGATTGACAGGGTTCTTTTGAGAGGAAATGTGTACTTTACCACAAGAGATATGTATAATATTAATATATGTATTAATACTAATTGTATTACAAATGTCATTATTAAAAAAAAAGTAAATTGGTATAATGACTTGGAGGTGAATTCTTTGTTTATATAGACAGCATGTAACCGTGGAAGGACAAAAACATTTGGAAGGATTAGATAAACCTACTTTTTTTTTTGATTGAGCTGGTTCTTTGTCACTGTACATAGACTTTCTCTAGAAGCAGTGAGCGGGGGCTAGTCAGTTGCAGTGCATGAGCTTCTCCTTGCAGTGGCTTTTCTTGTTGCAGAGCACACACTCTAGAGCGTGGGCTTCAGACGTTGTGGTGCACAGCCTTAGCATGTGGGGTCTTCCAGGACCAGGGATCAAACCTGTGTCCCCTGCATCGGCAGGTGGATTCTTAACCACTGCACCACCAAGGACATGCCTGCTTCTGTATTTTTAATGTAGGGAATATGGAAAGCAAATTGGTATCTTGTCACTAGACTCTAATGTTAGTTCCATATGTAAATTTGAATATGATTTTGGATATCTATCATTTTAAGTAAATATTAGCTCATATTCTTCTGGGAGATAATGGAGCAATCATTTTTTGAAACCCATATCTTAATTCCTTTATCAAATGATGCTGTCAGTATATTCCAATTTTTCTTACATGATTTCTATAAGGAACTTGACTTCTTGCTTAATATTAATGAAATAACTTCAGTTACAACATCAACAAAAATATGCAGGCTTAATTTGGTCATGTGTTTGTTTGTTTTTGATTAACAGCACTCTTTACACCCTAAGTATAAATTAACATAGGAAGCTTTAGTGACTTGTGTTCAGTTCAGTTCATTCGCTCAGTAGTGTCCACCTCTTTGCAACCCCATGGACTGCAGCACGCCAGGCTTCCCTGTCCATCACCAACTCCCAGAGCTTACTCAAACTCGTGTCCCTCGAGTCAGTGATGCCATCCAACCATCTCATCCTCTGTCATCCCCTTCTCCTCCCATCTTCAATCATTCCCAGCATCAGGGTCTTTTCAAGTGAGTCAGTTCTTTGCATCTGATGACCAAAGTATTGAAGTTTCAGCTTCAGCATCAGTCCTTCCAATGAATATTCAAGACTGATTTCCTTTAGGATGGACTAGTTGGAGACTTGTGTTAGTTGCCCAAAATTGAAAGTTAGGTCCAGATGGATGCAGTGGCGTATAGCATTGTAGTAGTTTTGGAGCGAGCTAGTGTATTTATGATGCATTTATATGCTTATGTTTATACTTGTGATAAAATCCTTGCTGAGCTTGAGTGTTTCATTTTATGTGTGATATAACAGATGTTGACTGGGAAAAAAAAACATTTAAAAATATATTAACACCAAGTATAACCTTGAAAAATAAAGTAGTAAACTGGTGTAATTACACATGTCATTGAGATAAAATGACATTTTGAGGTTCTATACTCTTTATATGTTTCATATGTTAAAACTAGCCCATTTAGACTAATATAATTAACTTGGGATAAATGTGTAGGATCATTTCAAAACTAGTAGTTTCAATAAGAACTTGTTCTGCTCTGTTTTGATTAGATTTCCAGTTCATCAAAATGTGATCTGGTAAGATCATAGGTGTTTGAAATAAAGGAGAACTCTGATTCATTTCTCTACTATTTCCTATGAGCGAGACTGCTAGCAAATCTCTAGACTTACACATACAATAAAAATAAAATAAGACTCTACTTAAGGATTTGTGGGATGGAGAAAGGAAGAGTGTTTCCTGTGAAAAAGCCTTGTTAATTCTAAATTGCATTACGTGCCTTAATAGCTTCTTAAAACCCAATACCTCTAAGATACCATGATTGTTCCTTTTTTTTTAACACCAGGCTTATTATAAGTACAATTAACTGTACAATTGCACCACATATTGGTTTCTTTCAGAGTATTTTGACATTTCAATTTATTCTGAATAGCTTCCCCCCTCAATCTTGACAGGACTGTTTTAGCTTATTCACACATGGATTGTGGCATCACTTCAGTCACTCAGTCGTGTCTGGCTCTTTGCGACCCCATGAATCGCAGCACGCCAGGCCTCCCTGTCCATCACCAACTCCTGGAGTTTACCCAAACCCATGTCCATCGAGTTGGTGATGCCATCCAACCATCTCATTCTCTGTCATCCCTTTCTCCTCCTGCCCCCAATCCTTCCCAGCATCAGGGTCTTTTCCAATGAGTCAGCTCTTCACATCAGGTGGCCAAAGTATTGGAGTTTCAGCTTCAACATCAGTCCTTCCAATGAACACCCAGGACTGATCTCCTTTAGGATGGACTGGTTGGATCTCCTTGCAGTCCAAGGGACTCTCAAGAGTCTTCTCTAACACCACAGTTCAAAAGCATCAATTCTTCGGTGCTCAGGTTTCTTCACCGTCCAACTCTCACATCCATACATGACCACTGGAAAAACCATAGTCTTGACTAGACGGACCTTTGTTGGCAAAGTAATGTCTCTGCTTTTAAATATGCTATCTAGGTTGGTCATAACCTTCCTTCCAAGGAGTAAGCGTCTTTTAATTTCATGGCTGCAATCACCATCTTCAGTGATTTTGGAACCCCCAAAAATAAAGTCTGACACTGTTTCCACTGTTTCCCCATCTATTTCCCATGAAGTGATGGGACCAGATGCCATGATCTTAGTTTTCTGAACGTTGAGCTTTAAGCCAACTTTTTCACTCTCCTCTTTCACCTTCATCAAGAGGCTCTTTAGTTCTTCTTCACTTTCTGCCATAAGGGTGGTGTCATCTGCATATCTGAGGTGATTGATATTTCTCCCGGCAATCTTGATTCCAGCTTGTGTTTCTTCCAGCCCAGTGTTTCTCATGATGTACTCTGCATATAAGTTAAATAAGCAGGGTGACAATATACAGCCTTGATGTACTCCTTTTCCTATTTGGAACCAGTCTGTTGTTCCAGGTCCAGTTCTAACTGTTGCTTCCTGACCTGCGTACAGGTTTCTCAAGAGACAGGTCAGATGATCTGGTATTCCCATCTCTTTCAGAATTTTCCACAGTTTATTGTGATCCACACAGTCAAAGGCTTTGGCATAGTCAATAAAGCAGAAATAGATGTTTTTCTGGAACTCTCTTGCTTTTTCAGTGGATTGTGGCATATTCTGTGTTAAATACATGGCATGGTTGACTAGGGTGTGTGACTTTTTATCCCATTCCAGTGGAAGTTACCAGAACAACAGCTTGACTGACATGAACTTTTATAGCCTTTTGAGTTCTAGTTTTCTTCTAGTGCTTATTTTCATGAACAGTTTAGAATTTCTTGACCCTCATGACTATTTAGAGCAATATCTTTGGCTGAGATATGCTATTGACTGATGGAAGTATTTTTGATCACTGATTTCATAATATAGTTATATCCACCTGTAAAAAAACAAAGTGAGAAATTCAAGCACTCATCTCTTGTTTTGAAACTGATTAATTTCTAAATAGTTTATAGATATAAATTCTATAAAGCGTAAGTTTTAAAAGGGCATTCACTTTATAGTAAGATTCCTCTTCTGTCTCTGTCTCTCTGCTCTCATTCCTTCTCCTGGGAAGCAATACTTTTAACAGCTTGTTGAATTACTTTCCGTACATATTCTAGAAGCAATTCTCTGTGAATTCAATCAATAAAGAGTTCATACCCTAACTTAGTCAGTATCGTGCTTTGATATATTACTCTTAAATTGGTAAAAATGTGATTTTCTTATATAGTTCACAAAGTTCTTTCAGTTTTTTATTGTTGTTGTTGTTCCTCAAGCATGCTTAACTCCTGCATAATTTCTAAGTAAACAGCTTTTCAGTAGTTTGTATTTGGTCTTTCAAGCTTATCAGATCAGTGAGTGTTATGCTTTCATGCTCACCATATCTTGTAAATTGATGTAAAGGAATACATCTGTTGTCCTAAGTTGGAGATTTCATGCCTGCTTTGTAAGCTTGCAATGGCACTCTCGTGGCTACACGTCAGCAGCATTGGCTCTTAACTTAAGAACGTATGCTCAGTCTGTGTTGCTGGCTTACTGGTCTTATTTGTTTCATCTGAAGTATGATCTACTTGCCTGGGGCCCTATTAATGGCTAAATATTTGTGTACTATCCCTGGTTCTTATGCTCAAGCCCTAACCTCCAATGCTAGGGTATTAGGAGGTGGGGCCTTAGAGAGACAGGTTTAGATGAGGTGAGTGGTTCTTATGATGGGATTAGTGCCCTTAGAATCAGGGACCAGAGAACTTCTTCACATGAGACTTTAGTAAGAAGATAGCTGGCCATCTACAAAGCAGGAGGGAAGGTCTGATAAGACATCAGACCTACTGGCACCTTGATCTTGGACCTCTCAGCCTCCAGAGCTGTCAGAAATAGATGTGTTTTTTGTTTGTTTGTTTAGGTCAAGGGGCTTATGGTATTTTATTAGCCCAGACTGTCTAGCCCTTGATATGTCTAGTTCTCCTAGAGCCTTTTCCCTGAGGGGCTGGAACTTGCTGTGGTGTTTCAGTTGACCTTCCCACCACTGTGATTTTCCCATCACACTTGCCTGGCACAGAGTCCACAGATCCTGGTGTGATGTTATCAGTAGGGCAGCTCTCTAAATTCTAGGAGAAAGCCCTGTGTGGGAAATGACCTATCCCTTTAGACCAGGCCCTATCTCGTGCAGGCTCATTCCTCTTTCCACCCATTTCCACTTAGCTTTTGCATGTCTGTTGGATGAGACTGCAGGATATGTGACAGCCATAACTTCATATAGTTGCAAGGTATATTTCTAATACAGAGTGATACAAACTCTAGTTTAAATGAATATACTGGGATTCTCCATTGTTTCTGTGGTTGTTAATGCATCGCCAGCACCAGTGGGACAAGTGATTACAAGCTTTGTGCTTTGAGGTAATTGCTTCTCTGCATTTCAGTCATCTTTTAGGAGACCTTGGGAATCCAGAAAAGCAGAAGCAGATGGAACCAGGCACTGTGCAGCAAGAGCATAGACTGCAATGCAAATACATGGGGCTAATAAGCTGGCTTTCAAAAAATATATGTCTCCAAGAACCACGCAGTGACAGTCTAGATCAATAGGGCTGGGATGGAGCCCAAATGATCAGTACTTTTAAAGCCTCCCTATGTGATAAAGTTGTGCTTCTAGTAGGGAATTACTGTTCCAAAGAGCAGTCATCACAGATGTACTCTGTCATTGGGTACGGTTAGGGAAATGAGATATTTATGGGAAAGATCTTTCTTGAAAGAAACCAAAATAAAGTCTTTCAAGGGAAAAATGACTTCTAATATTCTATATATATATATAAAAGCAATGTAAAAGATCAACTCTTGTCCCTCAGTCTCCCCACTTCCTTTGCCACCTAATGAAGGGATAAGTTTAAATAGAAAATATTGTTCAATATTTGTTGATTTATTGTCTGTGTTGTTGTAGCATATAAGCTATAGCACTTTTTACTTTTGAATTGAACAATGTACTATGGAAGTGAGAATTGCACATTCTTTCCTAACAATAGACTACCAACACTACAAACATTTTTTTTTAAGTGATTGTGATGCTTTTTTTGGCACACAAGATTTATACATTAACTGTCTGATCTACTAGGTTAACTTCTCAGAACCATCTGCATAGAAGTTACGTGCAATGAATTTAGCTAATTTTAGGAAAATTGTGAAAGTTTTTGGAATGCTCTCATCACTGGCTCTTGACAAACATGACAATAGGATCACCAGCCACTTCTCAGACCTCTGATATTAGGTCCCCTTTCTGATGCCTCCATCTATGAATGTTTGTTTCTCTCTCTGGGTCATATGGAATTCTTTCATTTCACTCTTATTTTGACAGCCTCATTCTATTTATTTATGTCATCACTATCCTGCTTTTAGTGGTCATTTGTTTTCTTTCTGCTTTTAAATGTTTATAAATAGTTTAGATGTGTTCAATTGTCCTGTTTTATACTACATGAAACATTATTTTCAATCATTTTTTTTACTTTATCTTTCATAAGCATTAAGATGCTTTTTTTTTAATGATCTCTCTTATAAATTTGCAAATCTAATACTTGTAAAAACTCACAAGAGTGGTGCACAGATTTTCAGAGCACTAAATATGCTGAAAAGAGACTGAAGCTATGCAATGTTAAGACAAGTTCATTGTTTTAGTCATTATAATAATGGGGTTACACA
Source organism: Giraffa tippelskirchi (assembly GCF_054371585.1). Lineage (NCBI taxonomy): Eukaryota > Metazoa > Chordata > Mammalia > Artiodactyla > Giraffidae > Giraffa > Giraffa tippelskirchi. The sequence continues at coordinate 108,728,734 of NC_137280.1, read as the reverse complement.
GAATCTGATGTTTTGGGAACTGAGAAACGAGAGTGAAACTTTGGCTACCAGATAATGGAGAAAGAATGGACTTGCTTTGCCTAATGTGTTCATTCAATAAGGATTTATTGTCTTGGGAGAGATAATGAAATAAAACTCATGGTCCATGAACTTAGTGGGACAAGAGGACATGTATACTACAGCACAGCAGAAAAGGTCCATTGGAACATAAGACTCTAAAAAAGATGAGAAGAACAGAACACTCTCCCCCCAACGACACAGCAGGAACATACTATTGTGTCATATGATGCCCCAGCATGGTCAGGGAAGGGTTCATAAAAGAAAAGGGAACAAATTGGGCTTTAAAATGTGGCTGAGAATTTGCTAGAAAGGAGGTAGAAAATAATAAATGACAGGAGAGTTTGGAAATAGGGAACCTGGTTGACACAGCTGGGTAGAGTATTCATGTGAAGGAACAATTGGAGATGAAATTAAGGATATATTATTACTCTTATGAGACAGGTAACAAAACCTGGTTAAATAAATGGTAGGGATCATCATATCATGACGGCTTAAAATTCCAGAAATAGAATTCAGTTTAGATATGGCTTATGAGCCACATGATGTGACAAAGAAGATGTGAAGATGTGACCAAGTTAGGTTTCTCTGTTACTGTTTCTTGATTCAGTATCCCCAGGATTTGCTCCATTCCCAAGTTTACAAGCTTGCAATCCTTATCAAGATGAAAACTTCTCTTTGGGAAGTTCTATAAAAGAAAATTAAAATACTTTTCCCAGAATCTCCAGCAAACATCTCTAAATGCTATATCTGCTGTTCTTGAATCGATCACTGTAGATCAAGAGGATGGGATGTACTGAATCATTCTTCCCTATCAGTTTCATTTCTAGGGCTGGAATTGTGACACAGCCACCCGAACTTCCAAAAATGGGAAAGAAATGAACTTACCAAAGGGAAATTAGGGTGCTATTGGTGTAAAAATGGAGCATAGTTGGTGAGAAGACAACCACCAGAAGTCCAGCATAGGAAAATAATTTGGGCCAAATATATAATGTCAGGGACTAAGGAAGTACAGATAGTTTTCAGTAGAAACATGGACTCATACAGAGCGTAGTCAAAAATTGCCCTTGGGATTGTACTGTTAGATATTTTACCAAGGAGAACTCTTGAACATAGGCAGTGAAAGACACATACAATAATATTCATAGTAGAAAATCTGAAAACCATCTAAATGTCAATCAAGACAAGAGCAGATGAGTAATTTGTTGTATATTCACAAAACAATACCACAGGCAAAATGAATACACACACACACACGTATATATACATAGATATATACACATGGCAATATGCAGCAGCATGGATAAGTGTTGGTAATAAATTGCTAAATATTAAATGAAAAGTGAACTCCCGAAGATTATAAACATGATGGTATTTTTGTAAACTTAAAAACAAATAATTTTTAAAAATATAGCTTTTTAAGTACATATTGCTTTTAAGAATGCAAAAAAATTATACAAAAAGTGTTGAGACAGAAGATAAACAAGTGAATAGGTAATATAGAAGACTGTTATGTGGCTTATGAAAAAGAATAAAACAATAATAGATGACAGAATATGCAGTAGTGGGATGTTATTTTATATATCATGGTCATTGAAGTCTTCTCTTAGAAGATGCTGTTTAAGCAGAGAATTGATGGGAGTAAAGGGGTGAACTATGTAGAATTGCTGGAAGTGAAAGGATGACAAGGAGGGAATCTGTTTTGGCAGAGGAATAGTAAATGCAAATACAGTAGAAAATGCCAGGGGAGTGTGCTTGGTTTGTTGTAGAGAATTTCAGTGAAGCCAGTATGGCTGAGGGAGTGGGTACCAGGAAGAATGGTGAGACGTAAAGTCAGAGCAGTAGAGAAGGTTCAGATCACGTAGGGCTGTCAGAGCCATTGTAAGGACCTGGCTGTTCGTCTTCATGAAACAGCAATTAACCACTATAAGACAGCAGTCCATTGGAGGAAGTTGAGGAAAAGAATGATGTATTGTTTAAAAGATTACTGTGACTGCTTTGTGGAGAGAAGGATGGAAAGGTCAAGCTGGGAATCAGAGAAAGCAGAGATCAGTTAGAAGAGTTTAAAATTCCAGAGAGGGGTGATAGTACCTTGGGAGAGGATGAGCGTTCTGAATATTTACAGCTTTGGAACAAATTACCCCTGATTTAGTGGCTTATACATCAACCATCTTATACATCACATTTTTGTGGACCAAGGATATAGGCAGGGTTCTCTGCTGGGCAGTTCTGCTTCATGAGGAGCAAACAAGCGTAATTTGGTGATATTCAGCTGGTATCTTATTTGTTGATCCAAGACAGCTTCCTATACCTACCCAGGGTCTCTCTACATGGTCTTGCTAGTGCAGTATTCAGACTACCTACATAGTAGTTTAGAACTCCAATAGCAGGTATCCCAAGAAGGAAGAAGTGATAGTTACCAATGTCTAGATCTAGAAAGTGCCACACCATCACTTCTATTGCATTGTATTTGTCAAAGCAGTCACAAAGTGCACCCAAATTTCAGGGTTGGGGATTTCAACTTATCTCTCTTTTTTGAAAATTATTTGGTGACACTGAGTCTCAGTTGCAGCATATGGGATCTAGATCCCCAATCAGAAATCAAACCTGGGCCCTTGCATTGGAATCACAGAGTCTTAGCTACTGGATAGTCAGGGAAGTCTCTAAACTTTATCTGTTGATAGGAGGACTTTCAAATAATTTGTGGCCATATATAAACTGTCATAACACAAGAGGTACAGGCTATGAGAAATGATTAAATCCTGGAGAGCTTTAAATATTTAGGTTTGGCCAATGGATTAAATATGCATTTGAGAGAAAAAGAAGGACCAGGGATGGCCCCATGATTTTTGATCTAGACAACTGGAGAAACAGAGTAGTTGACTGAGACAGGGAAAACTATGGGAAGGAAAATCATAGTGCATGGTAAGTTTTCATTTTGTGCATGGCAAGTTTGAGTTGCTTGTTTGACAACCCAGTGGGCATATCAAATAGGCTGTCAGGTATATGATTCTAGAGTTCACGAGAAAGGTTTGGGCAGAAGCTATCTGTGTATAGATGGTATTTAAATTAATGGGACTGGATGAGTTTCATTTAGAGAGGAAGAGTAGGTGGAGAAGAGGAGAAATCTAATTACTGAGCCTAAGGGAAGTGCAAAGATTTGTTATTATTAGGAAATGATGAGAAACCAGCAAAGAAATCAAGAAAGAGTAGGTCATGAATTAGAAGTACCAAGGGAAAATGATGTCTAAGAAGCCTAGAGAAATCATTAGGTGGAGTAGGGAATAATCAAATTTGTTACACACTGCTCATTACACAAATGAGGACTGCAACTTGAATATTTTCTTGGAGCCTAGACTCTGCTGATGACCCTTATAGGAGCTATTTTGTTTGAGCCATGGAAACAAAAGCCCATATGAGTAGCTGCAAGAAAAAAAAAATCTGGGAGCAAGAAGAGAAAGCTTTCATGGACAAAACCTTAATACACTTTCTAGAATTCCTCTTGTCTGCCAAAAAGAAACACCCTGTTCTCTTTCTGTCCTCAATATCTGAACAGGGGCAAATGGACAGCCCTGGGCATTTATATCAACTTAAGGGCATTTGCCAAAGCTGTTGTCTATGATTTAAAGAATCTCAACTAGAGTTGTTTCTGGTCATTGAATATGCTTCTGTTTGTCTCCTTCTGACACTGTTAAATATACAGAAGGTTTCATCACTTTGAGTTTAAATGCTTGTTCAGAAATGCTTTTTTACTGTTACGTCAAATGGCAAGAGAAATAAATTCCAGTTTCAAATGCTTGAAGAAAAAAATTGAATTTGAAATCCTTTAGGCTTCTACTTCCCAGTTGGTCATAGCTCACACCATTATCTGCTGCTACTGCTAAGTCGCTTCAGTCGTGTCCGACTCTGTGCGACCCCATAGACGACAGCCCATCAGGCTCCCCCGTCCCTGGGATTCTCCAGGCAAGAACACTGGAATGGGTTGCCATTTCCTTCTTCAATGCATGAAAGTGAAAAGTGAAAGTGAAGTCGCTCAGTCGTGTCCGACCCTTAGCGACCCCATGGACTGCAGCCTATCAGGCTCCTCCATCCATGGGATTTTCCAGGCAAGAGTACTGGAGTGGGGTACCATTGCCTTCTCCTATCTTACTAATATTTCCTGCCTTGTCTATGAATATATTTGTGTTTGAGCTGTTGATATCATTGTGGCAAGGCTTTGGCCTTCTCTTGCACTAATTTAGTATAACTTTTGAAGGAGCAGAGTGACAAGTTTCAGACTCAGAACTCCCTAGAGTGAATAACTCACTGCTACTCACTAGCTGATATTGATAACAATGATGTTAATGGTAGTAATATCACCTCTACAACATGATGGCAAAGAAAAAGAAGTGCCATGCTAATTACACATACTCTCTAATAGAATTTTTCCTGTAAACTGAGGTAGGAATTACTCTTGTCATTTTTACAGACGAAGAATAGAGGTTTAATGAGGTTGAATAACTTGTCCAGTGTCCTATATCTAATCTATGCAGTCAACTTGGAAAGGTAGGCAGAATCTAGAGCTTATAAGGCTTGAATGCTGTCTTCCCTTTACTGACTTTAGTTTATTTAATGAAATAAAGATAACAATTGGTGTACTTATTCCTTATTGTCAGTAACATATATAGGTGTGTGTATGTGTAACTTTTTATAAAATACATATGTAATTTTGAGATAATTTCTAAAAATGAAGATTGGAAGATAATTAGTTTGACCATCTGATTGACCCATTTTTTTAAAGTCTCTTTCTGAGAACTTTTTTTTAAAATTTATTTTTTGCTGAAGTATAGTTGAATTACAATGTTGTGTTCTTTCTGATGTACAGCAGTTATTCAGTCATGCATATGTATGTTTATATAGATTTACATATTCTTTTCCATTATGGTTTATTATATGATATCGAATATAGCTCTCTGTGCTGTACAATAGGACTTTGTTATTTATATATTCAATGTGTAGTAGTTTTTACCTCCTAATCTCAGACTCCCAGTCTATACCTCCTCTATCTACTTCCCCCTTGGCAAACACTCATCTATTTTCTATGTCTGTGAGTCTATTTCTGTTTCATAAATGAGTTCCTTTGTGTCATATTTTAGATTCTACATATAAGTGATACTATGTGGTAATTTGTCTTTCTCTTTCTGATTTATCTTACCTAGTTAATCTCTGGGTCCATTTATGTTGATGCAAATTTCATTTTTTATGGCTGAATAATATTCCATTGTGCGCACAAGTGTGCGCACACACACATACACACACACATACACACCACATCTTTATCCATTCATCTGTCGATGGACATTTAGGTTCCTTCTGTATTTCAGCTATTGTAAATAGTGCTACTCTGAATATCAGGGTGAATGTATCATTTCAAATTAGAGTTTTCTCTGATAGATGCCCAGGAGTGGAATTGTTGGATCATATGGCAACTCTGTTTTTAGTTTCTTGAGGAATGCCCATGCTGTTTTCCATAGTGATTGCACCAATTTTCATTCCCACCAACAGAATAGGAGAGTTCTCTTTTCTCCACACCCTCTCCAGCATTTGTTATTTGTAGACTTTTTAACGATGACCAGTCTGACCTGTATGAGGTGGGACCTCATTATAGTTTTAATTTGCAAGTCTCTAATAATGAGTGATGTTGAGCATCTTTTTATGTGCCTACTGGCCATCTATATATTTTCTTTGCAAAAATGTCTATTTAGGTCTTCTGCCTATTTGAAGAAGCTTTTGTTGTTGTTGCTATTGTCTGAGCTGTTTGTATATTTTGGAAATTAACCTCTTGTCAGTCACATCATTTGCTATTTCTTCCCAGTCCATAGGTTGTCTTTTTGCTTTTTGGTTTCATTGCTGTGCAAAAGCTTGTAAGTTTGATTAGGTCCTATTTGTTTACTTTTGCTATTACTTCTGTTGTCTTGTGAGACTGACCTAAAAAAGCATTGCTATGAATTATATCAGAGAATGTTTTGCCTCTGTTCTCTTCTAGTAGTTTTAGAGGTCATGTCTTATATTTAAGTCTTTAAATTGAGATAATCTTGTGGTTTTATCTTTTCTTTTGTGGATGTGGTGTATCACATTGATTGATTTGCAAATGTTGAACCATTCCTGTGACCCTGATTTGAATCCAACTTGGTTGTGATGTATGATCTTTTTTATGTGTTGTTGGATTCAATTTGCTAATACTTTGTTACAGCTAATGTAATGCCCAGAATTGACTCCTTTGAGAGAAAAAGCTTAACATTTTTTATAAAAGTCTTTCTGATAGTAAGAAAAATGCTTACTCCTGTACACTATCCTTTTCCCATTATTATCCTAAATTGAGCTATCATTACTTAATCATGCTGTTACTTGTTCTTGTATTCTTGCCTGGAAAGATCAGAAAATTATTATTAAATTTTAAAATCAGTGACTGTTTCACCTGGGATGTTGCTGTTTTCCTTCTTTTGAACTAGAACTGAACAGTTGGTTTTACTTGGGTCTCCAGTCTGTTGGCTTTTGGAATGAAGCCTACAGTTTTGGCTCTCCTGGTTCCCATGCTTTTGGACTGGCGGTGGAACTACAATATTGACTTTCCAGCATTTTCAGCTTACTGACTGCATGTTGCGGGACTTCCTGGCTTCCATAATCATCTAAGCCAGTTCCTTATAATCCTTCTCTTTATTTCTCTCTCTGTATGCATTCAGTTTCTTATGTTTCCCCAATAAGGACACTGTTTTTTAAAAAGTTGGTTTACTTGTGCTGGCAGATTCTTTTTTTTTTTTTAAGCATGGATGAATTCCAGGAAATGGTTCAAAATGGGTGAATAATGGCATATTCTTGTTCATTCACACTAATATGATTCACACATAACTATATATAGCTATGTGTACAGACAGAAGCAGTGTGTGTTCCAAGGATGCACTTTGAAATATTTAACAAAGAAATCCAAGCCAAAAGGTATTGTATTTTCAACTCAAATGTCCTTGTTTAAACTCCTGCAATTTTCATATTGAGAAGTCACTAGCATATATAATCTCTGTCAGCAAAGGCTGCAAACTGAAAAATGTTGAAACTTGAGAAACTATTTTGTTGAGGTTTAGAAGATGATCTTGGCCCATCCATGTTCACAATGGACAGTAACTTGATTAGCACATTAGTTCAGGTTTGAGAAAATCAATTAGGAACAAAGAAATAATACCACTGTTTTCTTCCCGATAAGTTTTAGTTTTGTGGGTTTCTTCTGTTTTAAAACACTGACCTCTCCGTGATGTTTTCAGGAAACACCATTTCATGACCACTGCTCCCTGCAACACTCTCAAATCTTTTTACACAAGTCAGAGCAACATTAAAGAACACACAAATGTTTGCTTTAGTTAGATAATGTTTGAAGTGCCTTCTGCTTTTGTTAATATTGAACTTCTCAAAAGGGAGGTAAAGAAGGACACAGAACGAGGACTGACAGGCCGGAAACTGCAGAGCAACAGGTCTCATCTGTTAAGTAATGGCCATGTAGTAGGCACCATGCCAAGAGCTTTATTATTGTTGTCTCACTTAATTTTCTAGCAATCAGAAATGGAAATGCTATTGTTATGCTAATTTGTACAAATTTAGAAAACTAGGAAGTTACCAACTTACATAAACTCACACTGGTAGAAAGTGTGTGGGCATACTAAGTCACTTCAGTCATGTCAGACTCTGCAACTCTATGGATGTGTTACCCGCCAGGCTCCTCTGTCCATGGGGATTCTCCAGGCAAGAATACTGGAGTAGGTTGCCATTTCCTCCTCCAGGGGTTCTTCCAAGCCAGGGCTTGAACCCCAGTCTCTTAAGTCTCTTGCATTGGCAGGTGAATTCTTTACCACTAGTGCCACCTGGGAAGCCCAGTAGGAAGTGACTTGAGGTATAATTTAAATGCAGTTTTTGTGGAATTCAGAAACGAAACTCTGAATTGGTATGCCAACTTGTGAATGAAGAAAAGAGATAGAATAAAAAGAAAGAGGTAAGTGAGGATAAGAAAAAAGGAAAATTAAAAATATTTCATTGTAAAATATGTTTTTCATGATAAAATATTTGGTAAAATAACAGAAAATATGGAAAAAGTCAGTCAGACAGCCACAAACCATGGGACCTTGTTTATATTTTTCCTTAGTTATTATGCTATATGTAAATTTGCTTGATTGTGTTCCTATTATACATGTGCTTTAGTTATTTTATTTCCTCACTAGGGATTTCCCTGGCAATCTGGTGATTAAGACTCTGTGCTACCAGTGCAGGGGGCCGGGGTTCAGTCCCTGGTCGGGGAACTAAGATCCCACACGCCAGACTGCATGTCACAAAAAAAAAAACAAAATTTTCTCACTAAACATTTACCTTCAGTATTTTCTGAGTTATTATAAATCTTTGTAAACACGTTTATGTTGTATAATATGTTAAGAGAATGAACCATAATTATTTTTGTTGAAACCATTTAGTTGTTCTCTGTGATACACACTACAGATATGAACACCAGTATCCACACAACTTTTTCCCAATTTTGGATTAGTCTCACACCTCTGAATAATTATTTTATGCAAAACTTCTAAAATAGTAGACTCGACAATTTTTATTTTAGAGAAGGCATGTTATTAACAACTACCCTCTTATATAGAATTGCTACCCTGAAAATAAATTTTAAAAACCCTTAACATCCAAGCCTTTTCACTCTTACACAGTATATTTCCTTGTGATAAATGGTACATCATTTATTTTTAAGATAGAGCATCTCAGTGTTAACTTTCCAGAAATCTTCGAATACTGATAAGATTCTTTCCTACAACTGTAATACCTGTTTTTTTTTTTAATTCTTCTTTAGACATTGCAAGTAAGTCTTTTATCAATACGTATTAGGAATATTCAAATGAAGATTTACTTTTTCACAAAGTAAGCACCATGTTCATAAACTTTTTATTTTATGTCACTTCTTATCACCTTTAGTTACTTAGACTTTCATCATCATATTACTGAAGTGTAAATCACAAACTTGACTTGGTTTTCAAAATCATCTTTAAAGTTTTGAGTCCAGAGAGATTATCAAAGCATACTATTTTTTTTTTTTGGCCTTGCACCTCTTCACCTCTTTAAATTTGAGAGAAAGGGCTACAGTATTCCTGGGAAAAAGACTGTTCACTGAACTTATAGCAGAGGAAGTTCTAGTTTCTAAAATTTTGTTTTTTGTTCTAATTATATCCTCAATTATATCTTGGTTTCCTAATTTTCATGTATTCTGTCAAAATTAAAATCTATATGGAATGTTGGAAGAGGCTGATTTTTCTAGTTTTATGGCTGCATTTTAAGCAGTAGCCATCTTTTGAATTGAAATATGTTTAATGTCAATAAATAATTTAATGGTTTAGCATCCTGAGCTTTTCCAAATGTGGATAATCACATATAATGAATATTAAGTAATTGAACACAATGGTACAGTGAGGAAGAAACCTACTCGCTAAAAGCCTGAATACAAATATGCACATAAGATGTAAATATAAGAATTATAGGTATATACTGACCTATTAAATGCTTATAGTTTCAATTAATACAGCAAGTCTGGAACCAGGTACAATTATCATCCCTATTTTATAGATGGGAAAACTGAATCATATAAGAAAAGGCAAACAATTAAAAAGGTTCTATGCTTAGTTGCTCAATCATGTCTAACTCTTTGCAACCCTATGGACTGTAGCCTGCCAGGCTTCCCTGTCCCTGGGGATTCTCCAGGCAAGAGTACTGGAGTAGGCTGCTGTTCCCTTCTCCAGGGGATCTTCCCAGCCCAGGGATCAAACCCAGGTCTCCTGGATTGGAGGCAGATTCTTTACATTTGAGCCACCAGGGAAGCCCATATTAAAAAAGTTAATTGACGTATTTTGGCTTCACGAGTGTGCTGTTTAGCAGGTAAGAAGGAGATCTTCTGATTGACATGTTCTAGGACAAGTTTGTAGACTACTTGATGTATTTGTTGGTGGGTCACTGGGCAGAGAACCATAAGTTTGAGTTGGCCACAGGTTAAAGGCAGGATGAGGAGGGAAATCTAAGAATGAAAACTGAGTGAACAAAAGTGTGTTTCAGAGGAATTTTTGAATGGATTTAAAATCAAATAAATGGGAAAGACTTTATTGTGAGAGAATAAAGCATACCTGGGGTTTACAGTGTTGTGCATTTTCTGCCAAAAATATTCATGTTTCATTAAAAATGGAACGAAATAAATTTTTAAAAATAACCAGTGAGAACAAACCCTGTTGGAGAAATAGAGGTGACAAAATGGATGAGGACATACTGTGAAGGCCTTTAAACAATAATCTGGAGTCTTTTATCAAACAGTTAAGATATTTAGGACAGTACATTCTGATTGATTTTCTTATTTCTTCCATAATTGGTGATATTTGGTATGGGAATATAAAATTCAGAATGGTTATTTCCAGATCATCTCTCAATTAAAAAATGCCCAAAGAATGTGAGAGATCTAAGATTGTCTTAAATCTAATTGTAAATGGACATTCCAAAAGTTAGGCATCCTGCCAAATCAATTTTCATTATCTATTGCTGAATAAAAAATATTTCCAAAATTTGATGACTTAAAACAGCCATATTCATCCATTACCTCTGGTTGTTTCCATGGGTCTCAGCTGGAAGATTCACACATTGGAGGTTGGGACTACTTATAGTCTCATCCTCTCACAGAGTTGGTCCTGGGAGCCTGCTATAGCTATTGTTAGTATGCCGACCTAGGACTGCTTCATTTAGCCTGGGATTCCTTACAACATGGTGGCTGGGTTCCAAGAGAAGTGTTTTAAGTCAGAGGGTGATCTAGTCTGAGGTCCTTTTGCTTTTTATTACCTAGCCTCAGAAGTCATTGAGCACCACATCCCCTACATATTATTGATTAAGGTAGTTACTAAAGTCCACCCAGGTTGAAGGCAGAGAGACCCTAGACCTCACATTTCACTGGAGGATTGCCATCACATTTTTACTGAAGTGTGCAGGAAGGGATGTGTGTGCGTGTATGTGTATGTATCACCATGCTTAGAAAATACAATCTGCCATTCCATCTGAGCATTCCAAAACTTGCCAGGGCCTGGCAAGCCAGGTAGGAAGCAATGAGTCACACTTGTCTCCAGAAGATACTTTATTAAGTATGACAGGGACTAGGCCAACTCACAAGAGGAGACTTTATTTTGTTTTTCATTAGCCTGTACATTTTGGTGAGTATTTCTTCTGAGAAAATAGGAATTTACTTTGTGGCACATGACTGGAAACAGATCTAAAAAATAAAATAATTGTGTCAAAGATGAAATAACTGTAAGAATGGCATTGGAGTTGTTTGTAAATCTCATGAGATTTGGACATGTTGAACTGCCAAGGCTAAAGATTAGTTGCCTGGCACAAAGACAACTCTGGAGATGGGTGGATTATATCAGAATGATGTTATTTGTTGCTCAGATGGAAACTACCTCTGAAGTACTGGGCACTCTATCTGGAAGCCATCCACAGGTTGCCTAATATTAGGGAGGATTCTCAGACCCATTGGCCCAGCTGCTGTAATCAATTTAGGCATTTAACCCGGGTATTCCAGGAATTTGTTGCAAGTTTCAAAGGTTATCCTGACTTTGGTTATTGATCTAACTTGAAATTAAGTATCTGTTATGGACCAACCATTGTATGCTGCAAGTACAGAAATGAACAAGGTCCCCTCTGTCCTGTACTGTACCTACCAAAAGAAACAGACTTGAGAATAGGTGATTTCACTACAGGATGGAAGTGCCCTGGTAAAGAGGGAGATCTGTGAAGCAGAGGTCATTTCCATCATGATGTGGGCAGAGTGGGATTGAAACATGTCCCGTGGGAATCCAAGCTCCTGGCCTTTCCATCCCACCATATTGGCCTACTGTTGTCCTCAGTCTCTTACAAGTATTCTCTAAAATAAAACAACAATGTGTTTACCTTTCCCCCATGGAAAAATGGAAGATTTAATTGTTGAAACAGCTTAAAAATCAATGGACTCTGCAATGCTAAATAAGAACAAAACAGCTAAGTCAATTCCACCCCTGTGCTTGATGGCTTATTGGAGGAGGTCTAATTTTTTACTATTTAAATTTTAAGTCAGTAGACAGCAGCACACATCAGTACATAACAGTATTAAGAATATTTTGCTAGTTTCAGAAAATGAAGAACTGACTGGGTGTTTCTCTTTGGTTGAAAATAAAGCTTAATTTTTGTTTGTCTTCCCAATTATTTATATTTCATTGAGAATTTCAGCTACAGTTCAGGTTAGTACTTCAAGATGAGCGTATGTGTTTCAGGTACATGTTAACACATTACCTTCAGTTCTGGTAGTCCTGCTATCTTGAAGTTTGCTCTCCAAGATGAAATGAAATACAAAAATATATTTTAAATTGATAAGTGCAAAATTATCTTGAATGTAATAGGTTAAGCAACTCTCAGCCTAAATATTAGGATATTTATCTTTTGCTCTCCTTTATTTTGCTCTTTTATAAAATCTTTGGAGAATCTAGTCCTTCTCTCTATATCTAACATAGGATCCATATGTTATTTATACTAAAACCCAGTTCTAATAATGTTATTTTACTAAAGAGAGAAGTCCCAGTAAACATCCTGGATTAGAATCTTGGCTCTGCCGTTTCCTTGCAATGTGACCTTAAACTGTTTAACCTTTCTTGGCTTCAGTTTTATCCTCTATAAAATAGGGATAATAGCAAAACCCACTTCATAGGGTTATTATAGAATAAATAACTAAGCTTTTTATTTTAATAAAGAATAAAAAGTAAGTTCATTTGCCTAATTTTTAAAGGCTCTTTACTAAAGACACTTTCTATCTTATGCCTTAATAAATGTATGTTCCAACTGACCAGGAACATACCTAATTTTCTGAATCTTGGTTATTAGCTCCAACTTTCTCACCTTTGCAGATGCTACTCTCTTTCCCATCTCTATCTATTTTCCCCTTATCAGTTGAATGTAATGTAGCCTATTCTAAGGAAAATATCCGTAAGTTTTCAAAATATAGGAATGTCCAGCACAATACAAATTTTATTGCCATTTACACTGGTTTAGTCTGAAGCTATGGATTTAGGGTGGTGATCCTTAGACTAACTGGCCAAATGGCAACAAGTGAAATGGGATTGGGTTCTTAATTTGCCTACCAAAAGATACCTTTAAGCTAATAATAGTTTTCCCTTATCCATATGATAGTAATCATGTCCTCCTCTACTCAACACCGTTTCTGTGATTTGTAGTTGATTTATTTGATTTCTTGTCTAGGATAATCAGCTAGTACTTTCTAAACACTTTATTGAAACATGGTTGACTTAGAAAAAGATACACATATATATATTTAATGTATACAATTGGATGATTTTGGAGGTAAGTATATGTTTGTATCATATACTTGAAATTAGTATCACAATCAATGCCTTAAACATATCCATCACCTCCAAAAGTTTCCTCTTGCCCTTTTTACTTACTATTTTCATTTGTGATTAGAAAACAATATCTACCCTTTTAGCACATTTTTAAGAGATACCTTCTCTCTCATGCTCCTTTTGGCTATTATTTTTTCTCCATATCTATGACATGGTTTTGAGAAAATACTTGAGTGTAAGAATGTTTTCCTCTCAATAGAATATAAACAAACAATAAATCTCATTGTCAAATATTCTGTTACCTGAGCAGGCCCTCAAGTCCCAGCTTCTCCCCACCTGGATCCTTTGAGATCTGGCAGTTTCTTGATTCTGCCCCTCTGCGCTCTTCTCTTGCTTCTAAATGCCTATGGCAGCTTGTGCCTACGTTCCTCTCTCCATCTGCTCTTTTTCTGTCCTGAACTAATTGGTACACTTAACTTTTTTTACTAGGAAATAGTGATGGCTGGAGAGGGGTTTGCCTCATTTCCCATTTACCAAAAAGTATCTTGTCAGTGGGAGTTTTTAAATGTTTTCTTTTATCCTAATTCTGTAATTATTGATAATGCTTTTATGCTCATTCTGTAGTGACTGAGTCAATGTTAAAATTTTAGAAAATTTTACTTTTTTCAGAGATCTTCAAAGTTTTGAGAGGTAACCAAAATACCTAGAATTCTCAACAGCTAAAATTGATGCTTGAACTGTTTGGGGGTAAGTTTGAGGTCAAACGTATCTGAGTTCATATCAGTATGTAGCTGCTTCTAGATCTGCCACCTCCGCAGGTTCCAGTTTGTGTAACTGTAAAACGGAGAAGGAGAAATTGTGAATTTTTTGGTGAAGGTAGAACAAGATCTTGACTATAACTTCAAGTTCATGTCTCATAATGACCATTCAATTAAGATTAGGTATTATTATTACTATGAATAAAAATGAGTATATATGTATATATAGTCATAATTATTCATCACAGTTCTGATACATAGTAGTAGACCATGAAGAAAGCTTCTCTGATCCTCATTGGTTATATGTATTTTGTATTCTTTAGATTTAATCTAATAGTATTCCAAACTATTTCAATACCAGTCTAATAACAGTATTTTTATTTTAAAATAGTAAACTCATAGAGATTAATACCATTGCAAATAAATTGTATAAAAAGTGTTTTGAATGAATTATCTTGATTCTTTAAAAAAACAAGATAAAATAAAAGTTTTAGAATGGTGTCTTCTTTAAGAGACATGCTAAAACAGCTTTGCCAGAGTAGCTTATGTTTCCATTTGATGTGTTAAAGAGAAAAATCCTAAGATTGCTATCAGAGTTTTTTTTTCTTATGCAGTACAACAGCTTGAATCTTTATATGGTATCTTGGACGTCTATCACTTTCGTTATCAAAATGTCTGAGAAGATAAGCCAGCATAACCAAGGCATTATATTATGTTATAGTTTTAGCATACATACTAATGAAGATATCATTCCCCTCTTCTATAAGTTTGGGTAACCAACTTACCTCGGTTGACATCTATATGCTGCTTCCAAAACAGTCTCTTGCAAATATAAATTTCAAATCAAAATGCTCTAATTATTAAATGAAAAAATACTTGTATACCTGGAGAGTGAAATGCAAAATAACTTTTAGGACACAGTGGATGCTTAGTAAAGATTCTTGACTAAATTGGCAATCGACAGGACCAAATTGTAAAATGCTATGTTTAGGACCAGCCAGTTTGTTATGTTTTGTTTTATTTTATTTTGTTTTGACATATATTGCATCAACCAATACATTATATTTATATGAAGTGTTTGAATCGTAGTAAATAATAATTTTTTTATATTGTGGCTTTAGGGAAACAGGCTTTTAGCAAATGATGGAACCAGAATCTTTTGCAATGATTGCTTCAAAAATCATTTGAAACACGGCTAGTTGACACATTATGTATTTTCCTTTTTCTTTGTTGCCCACTCTCTTAGTGACTCACCCTTGGTAGACCATAAATTATTGTTTAAATGAGACAGTATATATTTTAGCTAATAGTTAACTTTGGATTTTCATGATAATTATTATTATTTTATAGGGCGGTGGTGGTGGTTTAGTCGCTAAGTCGTGTTTGACTCTTGCAATCCCATGGACTGTAGCCTGCCAGGCTCCTGTGTCCATGAGATTTTCCAGGCAAGAATACTGGAATGGGTTGCCACTCCAGTGGATTTCCTTCTCCATATTTTATAGGGCATGTGGACATGTTTTGTTATATTATTGATATTTTATTAATATGTTTTCTGTGTAATATTCCACAGTCTCAGTGATAAATGCTAACTTCTAAAGATATCTTACTCTGTTTTCTGGAATCACATGAGATAAATAAGTTAAAGTAATAATTTTAAAAATTAAACTCTTGAACAGTTACAACAACCTAAGATATCTGCTTTATTTGTGATTTCCTTTTTAAATTAGTAATGTGAGAAATCACTTTATTCTCAAATTGTCCTAATGTGAGTTTGATATTTCCCTTTAAGAATCTCACCAATTAGTGTTTATCTTTCATATAAATACTTTAAAGTGTTCTAGATCTGTAATATTGCTTTAGGGCTTCCCTGGTGGCTCAGACAGTAAAGAATTTGCCTGCAATGTGAGAGACCTGGTTTCAATCCCTGGGTTGGGAAGATCCCCTGGAGGAGGGCATGGCAAGCCACTCCAGTATTCTTGCCTGGAAAATCCCCAAGGACAGAGGTGCCTGGCAGGCTACAGTCTATGGGGTTACAAAGAGTAACCCCACACAACTGAGCAACTAAGCATAATACAGTATTGCTTTATCTCGACAATAGTCCTAATTCAAAGAATTTAGCTTTGCAACTTAACTCTTAGTGTTTCCATCATTAAAAATGTATTTTCTATCAACATGTAATATTTTATGAGTACCCTTTTTAAGTTGAGGTACTCATAGCAAGGTCAAAGATTGGTAGCTATTGTAAAAATTTAAGAGGTTTCTTCTATGTTAAGGATGACTTTGTTCTGAAGTGTCAACAATTACTTGGCTTTGCTTTGAGTTAGCCATTGAAATACAGAAAAGTCTCCTTACTTGTACATTTATCTGTTTCTTTACCTGTCACGTAATAGATTTACCTGATACCCCCTATTTGATGTCTTGTCATTTTTTTTTTATCCATTGACCACTGTGACTGATTAAAGCTGTAGTCTTGATTTATGTTCATGAGATGTGAGAAGGCGCCTGCTGGAGCTTTTAGGAAGGTTTCTTGCCTCTTCCTAGATACAGTAAACTCCACTTTATCTGAATACTGCGGTAAGAGTGAGAGCTCTGTATACCTGCCTGAGGGTGAAGTTAAAACACTTGAAGTGAGAGATGCATGGTTTTCATTAAACTAGAGCCTGATTATGAGGAAAAGCCTAGACATTTAGAGTATCTAATTTAATATTTTACAGAAGTGTAGTGAAATATTACAAATACGGTTTATCACCCTTGAGTAAACCTTCCTAATCCCCCTTTCCTTTCCTTTCTCTTTTTCTCTGTATCTAGATATAAACAAAATCCTGAATTTGGTATCAATAATTATTATATATTTTCTATGTTTTCTCCTTATGTACAAATTTACACATAATATTCATCATTCTTTGAATTCTGTATAATTTGTGTCATATACACTTGTGCAAATAATTTTTCATATGTTTCTTAAAATTTCTACTTAGACTTTATATATTTTTACTGCTGGATATTATCCCATTATAGACTATATAGGGCATTCCATTGTAAAGACATACCACTATATGTTTGTGTATATACATATATATATATACTCACCGATTGATTGGCAGTTATAGATTTTCAAGTTTTGTTATTAAGGATATTAAAATGTATTTAATTAATATTTTAAACCATTGTTTCCTCAATTACAAATATTCATTGGCCATTTGGATTTTCACATTTATTAAAATTTTTGTTTACATAATTTGTATTTTTCTACTGGATTATTCATCTTTTTAGTATTGATTTATAGAAGGTTTTATTTGCTATCCTTGAGTACTAGTACTTCATATGATATACTTTGAAAAATATCTGTTTATAATCTTTTCATTATTTGGAACATTGTTTATAGTATCTGGGTTTGGGTAAACTCTGGGAGTTGGTGATGGACAGGGAGGCCTGGCGTGCTACGATTCATGGGGTCGCAAAGAGTCGGACACAACTGAGCGACTGAACTGAACTATAGTATCTCTTATACTTTTTAGTCAAGTTTATCACCATTTTGCTTCATACTTTGTGCTTTTTGAGTCTTGTTTAAGAATCTATTTATATTTCAAGGTTATAATTATATCATTTTTTTCTAAAATTGCTGAAGTTTAGCCTTTCATATTTGAGAAATAAACACAGATAAATAGACAAATATAGATATAGTATGGCTCAAAGTGATGTATGTCTTATGAAATTATTTTCTTTTCTCTAGGTGAAATCTGAAGTACTCAAAGTTTTTTTAAAATGTTTTATTTGCAATTAGATATAGGTATTGGATATACATGCTGCATTACTCATATGACTAAAAGACATTGTAATAAACAATTTCTCATTTTTATTATCTGGAAATCTTCATTTTCTCTCCTATTTCCCTGGGCTATTCCTAGAATAATGGTTTAAACTGGGAGAAACTGCCACAGTTTCAGTTCTGTTATTAAAGTCTCAGAATTACATTTTCACATTGTACTTAGCTTTCCAAATCTCAGGCCCCACGAAGACCTAGTGTCTTTGGGTATCGAAGCCTGTCCTCTGCTTTGCTCAAATTCCGTAAATAAGGACGTTTACCCTCAGGTGATATTTGTACAATCTAATCCCAGATGTGTGTGGCATGTGTTACAGGCCCAGTTTAGCATCTTGAACAGCTAAGCTGCAAAGACAGGTGGAAAAGCGGCTTCTTCCCATTTAATGTGTAGATTTGTGGTGGAGTTTCCTTTCCTCCATCACTGTCCATCTGTTTGCTAGGGCCAACTGAATTAATTCCCTTCACTACAAAGGTAACTGGTTCAAAATTAAACTGCCTTGAAATATTATTTTTCAAAGCTGTACTCTCCCTTTATTTAAACCCTCAATGTTTGATGTGGCAACATGAGATTTTAGTTTTGAGATGATATTAACTACAGTTCATATATATACCTTAAAGCAAACAAAAACATTTCAATACATACATATTATTTTATGTGATTCTTTTAAAAATATGTTATTTTGTGCTCTAAAATGCTTACAATAAATGCAATTCTTCTATCGCATTATTCAGTAAAGTATGCATATACTACTACTTCCACACAATCCAGTTATTTTTTAGTGTGAGTATGAATGCATGTATATTTTGAATTGAACACTGAGATGACATGATCGTATTTGATCCTGAAAATTTACAGAACTTACATTTTCATTTTATTGAAGTTATAGATTGAAGTTTGCTCTGTACTATTTTCTGAAACTGAAACTAATTCTTATAGAAGGAAAATATATGAGCGTTGTATATATTTTGTGAAGATTATAGGAAAAATATCCAGTAAGCGTGTTGGCAGAGACTGAAGGACATATAACGCTTTTATTTACCCATGAAGTTACACATGGAACATGAGTATTATATATCTTGCCCATGCCTGAATAGTGCTGACCCATGGCTCCGCTGGAGACTCCTGGACACTCACCAGCAAGTCTGAGTCAGCATATTAAACCTAGACAGCATATTAAAAAGCAGAGACATTACTTTGTCGACAAAAGTCCATCTAGTCAAAGCTACAGTTTTTCTAGTAGTCATGTATGGATGTGAGAGTTGGACTATAGAGAAAGCTGAATGCCGAAGAATTGAAGCTTTTGAACTATGGTGTTGGAGAAGACTCTTGAAAGTCCCTTGGACTGCATTTAGATCAAACCTGTCAATCCTAAAGGAAATCAGTTCTGAATATTCACTGGAAGGACTGATGCTGAAGCTGAAACTCTAATTAATACTTTGGCCACCTGATGCAAAGAACTGACTCATTGGAAAAGACCCTGATGCTGGGAAAGATTCAAGGCAGGAGAAGGGGATGACAGAGGATGAGATGGTTGGATGGCATCACCAACTTGATGGACATGAGTTTGAGCAAGCTTTGGGAGTTGGTGATGGGCAGGAAAGCCTGGAATGTTGCAGTCCATGGGGTCGCAAATAGTCAGACATGACTGAGCAACTGAACTGAACTGATGTCTGAATACAGTGAAGGAAATCTACTAATTAAGCATGAATTTTAAAACAAGGATCATATTTTGTTGTTTATTTGCTGATTTACTAAATAATCATAAAATGCACAATCAAAGTTAGTGTTGGTATTTTGTAAATGAGAAATATTAGATTGTATGGTTGGATTTTATCTTTCTGATAGCACTTAGGCTGAAAATGATTTAAACTTGAAATTAAAAAAAATTTTTTTCTATTTTCTTTTTTCTCTTAAATCTTGGAATGTTTATCTTAAATTGTCCTGTGAAAGGTCATGCTTTGGTTTTATTTTCCCCAATAATGTTATAAGTATAATACCAAATTTCATGATTTAAATCTCCCTATAATATTCCCAACTTATTTACATGAACGTTATTCAGACCATGCATTTTACCTTTCATTTAGGACACAATAAATAAGCCTAATCCGTAATGTGAACATTTTATTTAATTCATATGATCAATTTATATGTATGATCTATTATTGAATTAAATTCAGCTTTAAAAAAACATTTATATTGTCAGCTTTTCTGGAGTTCTTGGTGCAATTCCAACACTGTAATGATATACTGTACTTAATAAATGCCTTTTTCTTTAAGGCAATAATGCGTCATTTAAGTGATGGCTGTTAAAAATAAGACAGAACCCTGCATTTTAAGTCTTTATATCCAGACACATGATTTATTTAAGAAATCTAGGCTAAGAATCAATAGCCCTCTGCTACTTAGCCTAAGAGGTGAGATTTAATTAAGTTTGTTCAGCCAATAAACAAATCTCCTTTGATTCTTAGATTCTGGTGCTAGGACATTGAGTAAGTTTATTGCTTCCCTAGAGGAACTTTGAGTGCAGCCAGTTGCATACTGACTAGAATTTGAATGATGCTTTCCTTCTAAGAGTACTCATCCATAGGGATTCAGTTGGTGGATATTTGTAGATTGTGGGTTATAGGTGTATGTTCGATTTCTAGATAAATCTGATGGTTTCATACAGAGACATCTTTTCTTCTGTAACCAGACTGTGACCCTGTGCACATGACACATTGTACAAAGGCTTATGATGGTGATCATAAGGGAGACACGATAGTGTGACACTTTCAGTGTAAAACCCATAATGATTCAGGAGCAACCTGTTCAACATTCAGTTCTCATCCTGTGGGCATTTCTGCATCTTGTTGTTGGAAGGATAAGCAAATACTCAAGGCAGAGTTATCAAAACAGACTGTGGACATTGATTAACTCTGGGAAGGCCAAAAATGTAAATGCACATTGGTCAAGAATTCAAGTTTGGTACTCTTTCCTCTAACAAATTCACATCATCTTCTGTTATTTCCCAATAGTGATTCCAAGTATAAAGTTTAGACATTTTCCTTCTAGAATGGGTAATGATACTCTGGATAATTGAAATATAGCTTAATGATTTACTCCATTATTTAACAGATAATTTTCAAACCTTTTTCACTTTGCTGTTAGCCTAGTCTGAGAGTGTGTCTAAAATACATGAGGGAAATGAAGGAAGGACTTGTTTAGCTTGTATTTGACAAAAGGGCTTTGTTGTTGAATAAGACCACAAGTTATGGCTGTAGTGGTTTAGTAATAGCTTTTCCACTGTGCAAAGCCAAACAGTCTTTGCCAAATAGCAAGACAGAATCTATACTGTCAAAATGGAAAAAGTGGTGGCAATTATGAAGCTGGGGAATTCTGGCACCACACTTAGAATTTGGCAGTTCACTGTGAGGAAGAATATATAGGTACCAACTATTGCAGCTTTGCTGTTGTATTGCCTGGGGGATTATTTGACCTAGATTGGTGAATGACAAGGACTTCTCTAGTGGCTCAGACTGTAAAGAATCTGCCTGTAATGCAGGAGATCCATGTTCCATCCCTGGGTCAGGGAAGATCCCCTGGAGAAGGGAATGGCTACCCACCCTGGTATTCTTGCCTAGAGAATTCTAAGGACAGAGGAGCCTGGCGAACTACAGTCCACGGGGATGATGAATGACAAAGCTTAGGTGCTTGGTTCAGAATTCTTTTTTGAAAATTTTTATTGGAGTATAGTTGATTTATAGTATTGTGTTAGTTTCAGGTGTACAACAAAGTGAATAGGTTATACATATACATATATCCACTCTTTTTTAGATTTTTTTTTCCCATATAAACCATTACAAAGTACTCGATAGAGTTCCCTGTGCTATACAGTAGTTTCTTATTAGTTATTTATTTTATATATAATAGTATGTATATGTCAATTCCAATCTCCCAATTTATATTCCCCCCTCCAACCCCTTATCCCCTGGTAACCATAAGTTTGTTTTCTACATCTGTGACTCCTGTTTTGTAAATAAGTTCATTTGCACCATTTTTTCCCCTTCATTTAGAGAGTTCTGAGAACCTCTGTCAGTAAAGATTTTGACATGGATAGTCGCTGCAGTGCTCTTCCAATTTAATAAACGTAAACACCTATTATGTGCTTTAAAAAGTCTTAAATCCTTTTCATGTGTTAGCTCATTTAATTTTCACACTAACCGTATGAATCAAGTTGTTCCATAAACAACACTGGTGTGCACTGTGTGCGTCCACTTATATGCATATTTTTTTCAATAGAAATGTACTGTAGTAGCAAGTGATCTGTGGTTGGTTGAATCCATAATTCATAACTGAGCAAACAGAGTGAAGATGTAAGGTTATATGGATTTTTGACTGCAAGAGGGTAGATACCCCTAACCTTCCAGTTGTTCAAGGATCAACTATGTTTTTACCTCCACTCCAGGGAAGAGGAAAAAGAGAAAGCAGAGAAGTAACTACTTTGCCTCGGACCACACAGCTAGTGAGTGTGACTGTGGCCACCATACTTCTACCACCAGTCTCCAGTGTCTTGGTATGACAAATGAAACAGTAGTGTTCAATGGAAAAGTCTCTATTCCTTTCCATAGGTCCTTCAGTCAGTCAGTGAGTTCAGTTGCTCAGTTGTGTCCGACTCTTTGCGACCCCATGAATCGCAGCACGCGAGACCTCCCTGACCATCACCAACTCCCAGAGTCTACCCAAACCCACGTCCATCAAGTCGGTGATGCCATCCAACCATCTCATCCTCTGTCGTCCCCTTCTCCTCCTGTCCCCAATCCTCCGAGCATCAAGGACTTTTCCAATGACTCAACTCTTCGCATGAGGTGGCCAAAGTATTGGAGTTTCAGCTTCAACATCAGTCCTTCTAGTGAACACCCAGGACTGATCTCCTTTAGGATGGACTGGTTGGATCTCCTTGAAGTCCAAGGGACTCTCAAGAGTCTTCTCCCAACACCACAGTTCAAAAGCATCAATTCTTCGGCACTCAGCTTTCTTCACCGTCCAACTCTCACATCCATACATGACCACTGGAAAAACCATAGCCTTGACTAGACGGACCTTTGTTGGCAGAGTAATGTCTCTGCTTTTAAATATGCTATCTAGGTTGGTCATAACCTTCCTTCCAAGGAGTAAGCGTCTTTTAATTTCATGGCTGCAATCACCATCAGCAGTGATTTTGGAGCCCAAAAAAATAAAGTCTGACACTGTTTCCACTGTTTCCCCATCTATTTCCCATGAAGTGATGGAACCAGATGCCATGATCTTAGTTTTCTGAACGTTGAACTTTAAGCCAACTTTTTCACTCTCCTCTTTCACTTTCATTAAGAGGCTCTTTAGATCTTCTTCACCTTCTGCCATAAGGGTGGTGTCATCTGCATATCTGAGGTTATTGATATTTCTCCCGGCAATCTTGATTCCAGCTTGTGTTATGGCTGTTTATTTTTTTGTAGTGGTTTTTGGTGGTAAACATTCTTTGGGTATTAGGGGAGAACAGAGATGCATAGTTTCCATCAGAAGTGTTAACATAGGGTGATTTTTATCTTTTCTTTGCTTTTCCACTGTAGCATTATAACTTTATGAATCTGATTTTTGACAACATTGTTAAGAGTATTTATGTGGATTTAATGTGAAATGTGGTTGGAACATTTGATTGCTGTCCTTATTTTTGACTGTTAACTTTGTTAAATGTTCGAATCATACATTTTTTCAATACTAAGTAATAAATAGTGCTTGCATAATACTATTCATTAGGTTTTTAAATTAATTTTAAGCGTTTTGCTTCCAAACTTTCTAATTCATTATTAACAAAAATATTTCTTCTAATCTGTGCATATGTAATACAAATGTGGGCAGGTGTTTTCATTTTTCTTTTTTTTACCAGCAACTAGAAGTACTGGCATATAATTGGTGCTCAGTGAGTATGTCATGAATTGGCATTCCTTATAAATGGATGAATGATGATGTTAAATGCCTTGAGCTTATTCACATGTATACTTATCTTTTCCTCTACTAAATTTTCAAAGATCTTATTGATGAAGAAAACTGGTAATAGCATAGGAAGCAGAAGGAAGCTGAGAAACATATGCTTTTCCTCAACATGGCCTCACGCTGGTTCTTTTGAGCTACTTGAGGGAGGGGTCTTTCTCATTCATCTCAGCATTCCTAGTACTGACCAAGCATAGTGCTCTTTAAGCAGTGAGAGAATGAGTGAATGATTTTGCAAAGTGGATGACTGAAACCCCTGTCCTTAAGTCTGAAGTATAGCAACTGCAGTGTTTGGGGAACATGTTACCAAAGGCTTAAGGCAGGAATGAGGGACTGCACACTTGGGGACTGACTGTGACTCATGCACATGGGCTCGGTACTTAGACCTCACAGGCCATGGACTCGGTCCTCACTGCCCTATGATACTTGGAGTCCTGACATTGTCACTGCCAAGAGACCATTCTGCCTCTGCTGTAACCAGATCAGCCACTCAGGTGTAGATGACCTGGAGTGTGTTTCTCAGAGGTTGGTTCAGTCCATTGGCACCTTATACAACAAGCCTAGGTTTTGTGAGACGAGTCGTCCCTTCAGATATTTGAGGATAGCACTCTCATTTCCAAAGGCTCCTCTGTAGCACCACACTACTTGGGAGTATTTGTATCGGCTTTTGTGACGTGGTTGACTGCCCCTTCTCTCTGATAGGGGTTTGCTCAATGGCTCAGTGGGTAAAGAATCCAACTGCAGTGCAGGAGGTACAGTAGACCTGGGTTCAATCCCTGGGTCAGTAAGATCCCCTGGAGGAGGATGTGGCAGCCCTCTCCAGTATTCTTGCCTGGAAAATCCCGTGGACAGAGGAGCCTGGTGGACTACAGTCCATGGGGTTGCAAAGAGTTGGACATAACTGAGCAACTAAACACATGTCTCTTCTGATTACTATTTCCAGAGGTGGTTCTCATTTGCCTATGTTAATAATATGTTGGGCAGCAATACTAAAACAGTATTGATTAATGAATGTGTTAATCTAAAGAAAGTTTCTAGTGACTTGCTCTAGTATTCTATATTCAGAAAGAATAGATTCTCAGGGAATGTTCTTGAAGTCTTGATTGATTGACTGGTCTGTCCTATGGTTCTAATGTTTTCATTCACATTATTTAGTCCTTCATGTACATTTCCTCCCTATACATGCTTCATATGTTAACGCCTCTCTTCCATTCATGTGTTCATCAGTACAGCCTATGCTTTCATGTTGACTAATGCCCTGCTCCCCACTTCATCATCTCCTGTACCTGTTCAGTTCAGTGTGTTTTGGAAAGTCTAAAGTAAATACATTATTTTTAAAAGTTCTCTAATTTTTTTAACAGAAGCTCCATTACCTACTCCCACCTCCCCACATGATGAAACAGGGAAACAGTGCTGCAGGCAGACAGTGACAACAGGACACCAGGAAATGCCCGAGAAGGTCAGCACTGCTTTGCCGTGATATTTACAGGAATTTAGACAACACATAATTGCATTTCTAAGAAACATGCAAGTCCATGATATAATTTGTTATTTGAAATATACATACAAGATACAATTACCAGTTAGATCTCTTTGAATATTAAGGTTATTAAATAATGACCATAGTAACATGATTAATAATCACACCCTAATTATCACCATAGAAATTGTCATATTTTTAGTCTATGTTTTATATTGAAATTCCATAGAGGAAAATATGTATAATAGTATCATGAAATTCAGCAATGTTTTCTTTGTAACATTTTAAAAATATTTGGAGGAACATTTATGATGTTTTTCAAATTGCAAAATTGAACTTTTAAGGTGCCAAGATTAACAAGTTCATGTTAAAACATCCATGTTTTCTATGAACAAAACTAGGTTAAATTTTGATAATTATATTTATTAACTATAGGAAGGTAGTAAGTTTCACCATGAAAAAAACAACAAGATTATATGAATGATATTATTTATAATCAAATATTGAATTAACAAAGTTGATTTTGGGGGTACATAAGACTCATTAACAATTTAGGGATAGTCCTGCCTTCACCATATGTGACCATAAGAAGGACCATTGCCTTTACTAGCTTTGTATTCCTAAAGTGAAAACATGTAAAGTCAGAAATGTTCTTCTGTTGCAGTTTTCTGTTTCCTACCATAAAAGGCATCAGCCTTTTCGTTGGTTGTCAAGGATTCATTGGTGTCTGTTTTTCTATATATGAAAGAATATGGGTTTATTAACCCATATTAAGTATCATTAACCACTGATGCTTCTGGAGCAATAATTTAATTTCATTATTTCTATCTATATAGGACTCTACTTATCATTTAAATATGGAACTAAATTTTTCCATATCTAGATAAATCTGAGAGATGGTTGTGATCAGTCAGTTATTTAATTTGAAGAGTGAATTTATTCTATCTAAAACCAAAAATAAAAGATGGCTGGATAAAGTCAAATACTGAGTATATATTGACATGTCTACAATCACTATTTTTCTTTAAACACTTACATGCATTTATCGTTTGGGAATACTCTATTTAAAATTAATTCCTCTGACTGATGTTGGTTTTGTACTTGAGAGCCTATTAAATAACCTTGCTACATTATTATACAGTGACTTCAAGAACTTAGTAAACTATTTTCATTTGTGAGATTGTAGCAATCGTACTGTTTTTAACAGTTAGGATCTGTGTCATGCATTAAGTCTTTTTCTTTATGTGCCCTAAGTAGAAAACAAGAGGCAATGCTATTTGGAATTTAGCTATACTTAACTTCTTAATCAAATTCTACTTTAGAGGTAACTAAATTAGAAAGTATAGAGCATTATATAAATGCAAAAATATACTGAAAGAAAGTAAGGATAAGTTGTTGACTAAGCCGGGATAAAGAGATTTTAAAAATCTGGCTATGTCTATATTGATAGACAAGATCTATGAAGAAATATTTACAATTTCTGCTTTTATTTTTCCTTTATTCTTTATGAATCATGTGAATTCACCATTTCGCTATGTGACAAATTGAAGAACAAATTACATGGTGAAGATATAAGAACAGAAATGGAGAGTTTTCAAATTCTATCTCTAATGTTAATTTACTTGTTAATATTCTGCAAGTCATTTATTTAATCGGAGTTCCCAAGACCTTCGGCTGACTAAATGGACCAGAGGATTCAGGATTTAGTTTCTGTGTATTCTGTTGACATAAATTTTACAGAAAAAGCAGCGCACTGTAGGCTCGGCATTTTTTAATTGAAATAAAATCTCAATAATCTACGTTGAAACAATATCTGTCTCATTTTAGTGAAGTATTTGCAGCCTCTAGACATCTGGTGTACTTGTCACACTGTCATAGAACCTCTCAAACTTGATAAAGTTTCTATAAAAAATATTCATTTCTAATATTTAACTGTTTCAGCAGAGTTTAGTTGATTAAAAATGGTGAAATCACTGTTGAAGTAATTATAAAGTTGACTAGTAAAATAGTGATATAAAATGTGTAGTGTCTTTCCATAATAATTGTAGGTACTTCGAATTTTAAAATAAAAGAATTTTTGCTACATTGAGCAAAAGAGAAAATCCAACATTTAATGTTGCTATTGAGTTTAAACACACTGCTAGTTCCTAAAGATAAAAAGAAAAAAGAAAAAATCAAATTTCAACTGAGTATCAGTTGTCACTCAAAATTGCTTGCACTTATGCTAGGATACTAATGAAAATTTCATATCCAAATAGAAGGAAGGTAGAAAAATTTGGGGGACTGATGAATCTCAGCAACAGGAAAGTTTTTCCTAAAGGTTTTATTTAAAATATAATAAAGCAGTCTTTTTACATCTTAATAATTTTTGTTAAACTCAATAAAGAACAGTTTGAACTAATCTAGTAGATTATTTAATTCATCCATTCATTCCACATTAATTGCACAAGCATTGAGTACTGGGCACCATGCTAGAAATAAGAGATGTGACAATTAATAAGACACAGTTCTGCCCTTGATATGTTCAGAGTCTACCAGAAGAGTTAAAAAATAAACAAGATAAGACAAGTGAGTTGGAGGTAAATCAGAGAGAGGATACAAAGTAATAAATTGAGTTTATGAAACAAAGATGGATGGTTAAAATAGAAGCTAAAATCAATGTGGCTCAGAAACTGAAATAAATATTAATAATCATTGGAATTCTGTTGAAGGAATACACAGCGAATTAGCAAGCCATGTTAGCAAAATGAAAGGAAGAATAGGAGAAATAACTATGAGAACTTTTACAAGATTGTGCTCATCCAGAAGGAAACAGGGAATGAAACTTATCTTAAATTTATTCATCACAAGATCTGGCCTTGAATGTGATAACAGTGAAGAATGATGGAGCTCAGTAACAGCAAGGCCAGCAGGTGCAGTGGTGAAACAGGAAGGTCAGGTTCATGGTTCTGTTGCAGTTCTCCCCCAGATACGCACAGTGATTGATAACCTGCAGGGGCCTGTGCTTATGAGATGGTGTTGCTTGATTTTGTTGTTAAAACACTGTGGAAATTATTCTAGAGAAGTATTGTTTACATCCAACCTTAGCCAGCAAATAAGTAGTTCTAGGAGCAATGCTGTAGGTGAAAAATGCCAGAAAGTACTTTTAGGTTGCAGTTGTTAAAAGGTTATCTGTTAAGGTTCTATGTATGGAACAGGTGAATTTACATTTCCCCTCTACCTCACTGGCTATTCCTCCTTAGTGTTTTTGGCTGAATCCTTGCTTCCTTAACATCTAAATGTTACATTGCCCAGATGTTTAGTTTGAGGACTTGTTTACACATCTGTGCTCACTTGGAGATGCATGGTCTCTTCTCTCTCTCTCCGCACTCTTTCTGTTTCTCTCACACTCTTTTATTTCCCCTTCCTATCCTGTCCTCTTCCTCCCTACCCCCAACTCCATGAAGATTTCATCTAGTCCCATAACTTGAAACACCAAGTATATGTGAGGAACTGCCAAGTTTTTATCTCTTGCTCTAAACTTTTCCCTGAACTCACTCAATCATCTTCATTGGCTATTTAACAGGCACTTAGATATCAAAAGCAAAACTTAAGAATCAATACTCAGACCCAGAACTTTCTTGTTTGGTTTCTTCTATATCATGACTTCTTCTATCATCTGACTAGTTGCCTGGGCCAGAACTCTTGGCATCACTTTTGCTCCTTCCCTTTCATTCACCCCTCATGTCCATTCTTTCAGAAAGTTTAGTCAAGTCTACCTCCAAAGTACATTTTAAATCCTTCTTTGCACCATCTCCACTATGCCCATCTAAGCTATCTTCATCTTTTCATTAGACTGCCTTCACACAAATTTCTAACCAGATCTTGCTGCTTCCCTTGCCCTCCAATAATCTGTTTTCTTGAGAGCAGCACAAGTAGAATTTTTGAAATGTAAAAGGTTGTGTCATCTCACATGAAATACTTGTGTGACTCCCCATTTCTTTGAGAGCTCCTTCAGTCTCTTGACCTTGGCTATTTACCTTGTGATCCATCCACTGTGATCTCTTCTGAGCCCATAAGTCATCTTCTGTTACAGTCTGATGCCCCTGCCTGGCACTCTACCTTGCAAGCTATTTTTTGGGTTCCTTGGGCTGCCCAAGTTCATTCCCTCTTCTGGGCCTCTGCACTTAGCATGCACATAGCTGGCTGCTTCTCTTCTTTTTAGCATCAGTTTCTATGTTATGTTTTTCAGAGGTACTTTTGCCGACCACCCAGCCTGGGCTCTGGCTGACTGTGTGCCTGCTTGTCACTCCCTCTTCTGCACATTCCTGTCTTTCATAGTGCTATCTGTGATTTTCTCCATAGCACTTACTACTCTGTGAGATCTTGTTATGCATTTGCTTTCTTATTTGTTGACTCCTGCCTGTCAAATGTAACTTCCTTCAGGGCAGTGAACTTGTCTGTCCTTTTCATTACTGGATCCTTGACATCTAGAAAAATCATGGCACAATAAGTATGTAGTGAAAAACTAAAATAAAACTCTCTCTATAGATCCATTTGTTCTTTTTTGCATCCTCAGATTCTTTAAAGAAGTTACAAGAAATAAAGTAGCTATAGAGTGCTGAAGAAATGTCTTACACGCTACTCTGATACTGTCTTCTTAGAACAAAGCATGAAAAATGTGCATTTCTTAGAACTCAGCATTCCATATTTTCACAACTTTTTGTAGTCTTTAAATCTAGTGCTTCTTGCATGATTTCCTTTTTGGCACTTAAAAGGCCGTATGTCAAAATAGAATTTGATTTGCAGAAACTTAATGTTAGCACTTTGAAAAGTATGCAGTAGGAAGAAAACAATTAAAAAAATGTACTTTTTTGCTCACAAGCATTTTATATCTTAGAATTAGATATTAATGTATGAATGATCCTTTGATAGAAAAAATGAAAAGTAATATGAAGTAGTGTTTGACTGCAGATACATTTTGTTGTTTTCAAGTGTTTGCAGAATATATCACCATTTGAAAATATGCTGTCCCTGCAGTTAGGGACAAGGGAAGAAAGAAAAAAGTTCTAATCATCATACTACTTACTAAAGAGAAGAAGAGACGTACGAAAGTGAAAAGGTATTAGAATAATAAAAGTATCAAGAGTTAACATAAATGCATTGTGATGAATAAATCATATCTGCCTTCCTAGATTTTGCTTGGTAGGTTTATGTAATATTTATTTTCTAGTTTGTTCCTACTATTAGGGATTCTACACGTGTAAGTGAAATGATTGCCTGGGACCCTGTGGAAGGCAGTTGAGTATAACTGCTGAAATATGAATTCTGGTTTTAGAATGCCTAAATCTGAAGCCCAGCCTCACCTCTTAATACCTGTGTGCTGTGGTATGTTACTTAGTTTTTCTATAGTAAAATGAGAATTAACAAATTAATACTTGCCTTTTGGAGTTGTTTTGAGCATTCCATAAGATAAAACATGTAGAACATAATGTTTGGGGCATGATAAGCCCCTAATAATACTAATAAATGCTACTCTATTTATTATCTTCTTGACAGTTATTCATTCTGTCATATGTCATTAGCTGTCATCTTTCTCATAACTCAGACCTCAGAGGTTGTATTGGAATAAGGTTTCATCAGAAGAATAAGAAATGATTGCATTAACATGTTTTGGATTGCTTAGCTATCTGGAGCAATTCTTAGCATTTTCCAGTCAGTATAGGTAAAAGAGCTGTTATGGAGGGAAAAAAGCAGACTCCATTATTGTAATAGTTTAATAAATGCTGCATTGAACAAATTTCGTTTATATCCATCAGAACTTTCAAGAGCCTTTAAAATATTATTATAGAGCTGCATTTCATTATCTGTAGGTTTCTCTTTCACAAGTATGTACCTAATAATTGCATAATTAAAAAGTTTAAAATGTTTATATGAACCATGATCTTCCAAGAATGATATAAATTGCACTAGATTTTTAAAAATTGAGGATGTTTTCCAGCAGAGGGTATAGTACTCTGTCAATTCACAATGAGAATGATTGATTACAAAGAGTATGTTCATATGGTCAGCTTAGGGATCCTTTCTGATGTTTAAAGAACCTCTTCTGTGAACTTGAAAAGCTTGTCTTTTCCAGCATTATGTTTACATGAAATGGATGAGAGTTTAAGATGAAACTGAAAGTGGAATATAACTTACCTGTTTCATTTATCTTTGCAAGAAGCATTTCTCTGTGGCTTAATGTAAGCCAAATAGCCTGATTGAAGGAAATGGGTCTATGCGCCAAACAAAACTGATTGTGCTTCTACTTGTCTTTTCTGGGAATACGTCCACTTCAGTCAGATATTTCTGTCTTCTAGCAAAAGGGGTAGCAAAGCATAGTGGCATAAACCAAACACTACACCTAGGTTGCTTGGTTTGAAACTCAGCTTTATACTTACAAGCTGTGTGATCCTGGTTAAATTACTCAATCTTTCTGTGCCTTGATTATCTCATCCAAAATTGAGGCTAATAGATACTATTTAATAGGGTGGTTATGAAGATGAAATGAGTTACTATTTTTAAGAATTCAGAATTTTTCCTGGCCCATAATATGCACTATATATTGTTAAATAATTAAATTAAGCAGGAGAAGCCATTTCATTGCCTTTTCTATTTATTTATTTTTTAATTAATTTTAATTGGAGGCTAATTACTTTACAGTATTGTGGTGGATTTTGCCATACATTGACATGAATCAGCCATGGTTGTACGTGAGTCCTTCCATCCTGAACTATTTATTTTTTATTCTCTTCTTTCTATCATGAGTCTAGTGTTACATTCAAGAGGATGTGAGAGCAGGAAGAATGATTTTCCTATGGTAAATCTAACTCTGCTACTTTTTCTCTGAATCCAGCAGGAGATCTTGAAGCAAGAGGTCATTAGAGAATATTCCCCATCCAATGACTATATGGTAATGGCCAGACAGGAAAATAGGTATTTTGCTATACCTTATATAAAAACATGCAGTGACTGTGCTTGATAATTATACTGTATTAATCAAAAATAAGAGTTGCATCTCTTAGTGGGAAAGTGTTGTTGATATTGTTCAGTTGTTCAGTTGTGTCCAACTCTTTGTGACACTATGGACTGCAGCACACCAGGCATCTCTGTCCATCACCATCTCCCGGAGCTTGCTCAAACTCATGTCCATCGAGTTGGTGATGCCATCCAACCATCTCATCCTCTGTCATCCCCTTCTCCTCCTGCCTTCAATATTTCCCAGTATCAGGGTCTTTTCTAATGAATCAGCTCTTCGCATCAAGTGGCTATAGTACTGGAGCTTCAGCTTCAGCATCAGTCCTTCCAGTGAATATTCAGGACTGATTTCCTGTAAGATTGACTGATTGAGTGGGAAAATAGATTCAAAAATCTTCTAAACATTTTGTTTTGACAGCAGTAATGAAAGTGAAGTCACTCAGGCATGTCCGAGTCTTTGTGACCCCATCGACTGTAGCCCACCAGGCTCCTCCATCCATGGAATTTTATAGGCAAGAGTACTGAAGTGGGTTGCCATTTCCTTCTCCAGGGGATCTTCCCAACCCAGGGATAGAACCCTGGTCTCCCGCATTGCAGGCAGACGCTTTACCATCTGAGCCACCAGGGAAATCAAAAAATATTTAATAATGATTTACTGTACAACTTTAATTATAATAGTTAACATCTAGTAAGCACTTTGCTAAGTGTGTTTTGCATCATCTTATCTTTACAATAAGGGCTTTCTTGGTGGTTCAAATGGTCAATAATCTGCCCACAATGCAGGAGACCTGGGTTAGAAAGAGCCCCTGGAGAAGGGAGTGGCTACCCACTCCAGTGTTCTTGCCTGGAGAATCCCATAGACATAGGAGCCTGATGATGGGGTCCATGGGGCCACAAAGAGTCACACACAACTGAGTGACTCACACTCTCACTATAAACTCATAATGGAGCCATTGTCATTATCCCCCTTCTACAGTGAAGGAAACCAAGGAAGTTAATGAAGAACCCGCCTAATTTAGAATATATGAAGTCAAATTGGTTTACAGACCCCAAGGAACCAGACTCTAGAATCTGTGCTGTTAACCACTTTACAAATTCTCTCTCTCTTCACCTGGAAACTTTAGAACAATGGAGCACCTGGAAAGTCTAAATTTATGGTTTGTGTATCTGAGTACCAATTTCCCCAAGGCTGAGTAAGCACTATGTGTGTATGTGTGTGTGTGTGTACACACATACATATATCCATAAAACTGGATTATGATGTTCAAGGCAGCACTACTCATAATAGCCAAAATGGAAATAATTCAAATGTTTATCAACTGATATTAGATAAACAAAACATGAATTATGCATGTAATAGAATATTATTGAGCAATAAAAATTAACAAACTCCTTTTTCTGAGGTATGCTAAGAAAAAGAAATGCTAAGTAAAAAAGTATGCTAAGTAAAAGAAGGCAGATAGAAAAGACCACATAGTGTATGATTTTATTTATATGAAATATCCATAAAAAGCAAAGTGATAGACTAGGATAGTAGAGTATTGGTGACCTGGGTCTAGGGGTTATAATAGGAATTGACTGCAAAGGATCATGAGAGGTCTTTGGGGGGCAATGGACATTAATGGTGATGGTTGCACAAATCTGTAAATTTATTAAAGATCATTTGCTAAAAGAATTCTCCACTTAAATGGTGAATTTTATCTTATGTAAATTATTTCTTAATAATGCTGTTAATAGGAGACAAACTGGATTATGGCCCAGAAATTTAATGTCTTGGACCATACTTTTGTGATAAGGCAGACTGAAAATCAAATTCAGAAGTTTATAATCCATTGTAATTTTTACATTTGTTTGCTTTCCATAATTTAAAGAATAAAAGATAAAACATGAGTTTTTACATTGAACATAAAAAGTAAATTGGCAATAAAGTAGAAAGTGTTATTTATTTAGAATTCTGTTCAGCTATAATTTCCTTTTGATGTGATAAATGGAGTATTGGACTTTAGAAAGAAATTAGAAATTAGATGTCTCTTCAAATGAAAATGTTTAAATGGAAGTTGCATCGTAGTATTAAGTTCATGTATAGAGGACTATCTACAGAGGTAGCAGAGACCTACTACCTGCAGCCTGGGCACTACCTGCATGCTGGTATAGTTCATTGATAACACTGCGTTGTAGTCGTTACCCAGTTTCACTATGTTCTATCCTTTGATTTTCAACTTATTTCTCCTTTATGACATATGCAAGCCATTCACTTAGCATTTCCCCCATTTTGCAGAGAAGACAACAGAGACATACAAGAATTAAGCCCAAGTCAAGTAGCTTTAACATGTCTGATGTGGACCTAGTACCAGTCCTGAACACATAATCCACATGTGATCCTAATACTCGGCACTTTTTGTTTGAAATAGATATTTAATAAGTGCTGATTGATGAGTTTTATAGATCTATATTAGATTTCATAGCTGGGTTCCTAACTGATTTCATTACTATCATCTTGTAAAAGTCTGTTAACATCATGTAGTAAATTGGGACTGCAAATAGTACAGGTCTAAAATATGACTTGTAACTAATACATTATAATAGTGTTTGATGTGCATTATCAATTATAATGAGCAGATGGAGAAAAGTATGATGCCCCATTACAGTTCCGCTTAAAAATAATGTTCCTGAGAGCATCATTTTTCATTCCTGAACTTTGGGAAGGATTATAGATGATTTAAATATAGTGCTGGCTTACCATACATCAAAACAAGAGAAGAGCGACACACCGCTGCTTTTACAAAAGGTAGCATTTTGCTCTGATGTATCTCCAAGTTATTCCTCCCCAGGAATGTTCTGAATGGCGCACATCCTGATGCTTAAATGCATCTCAGTCCAGTTCTTATGGGCTCAACGACTTATTGTTAAAGACAGATTTGTCAAAAGCTCACAAATCCATTTTATTCCTTTTTAGTCCCTCTCTTAAAAGGAATAAAAGAACTGAAAGTGGGTTTTGTTGTTGTTTAAAACAATATCTCTTGATCTACTCTTAGTACAATTATAGTTCTTAATTATAGTACTTTTCTGTTGTCCTGATTCTGCTGGGTATATATCCTCTTTTAGCAGCAACATGGACCGTATAATCATTTCTTCAGTTGTTCTGTTATCTTCTTGTGAATTTGTGTTCCTTATACACAAAGATGGATTGTTCCCCAGAAGGCTGAACGTCAAGCTGGGGTGCTTTGTTTTTCATTTGCAGTCCTCCTGTTTTCACTTCATGTTTTTTTGCCTTCAGAAACCGTTGTGCTGACAGCGAGGGAACAAAGATAGATATCTTTTTTTCTGAAAACAGTATGCATGGGAACCATGTAAACATTTTTCTGGTTACATTTATTTTACTTTTAAGATGGTTGTTTGTTAGGTATAAGTGAGACTGAGTGGGGTGGACTTAATATAAAGCACATGTATTGGCAAGTTTGCAGACACTTGTTAGAACTCTCTCTGCATATGTTGAATAATGGATTGTTTCTGTTATGTGTTTTTGGCAAAGCCCAGAACTTGTGCCTTTTAAAGTCTAGGAAACATGTAAGTTTATTGGAACTCTTTACCCGCCTAAGGCTGTAAAGGGGAAAGGACTTAAAATGTAAGCAAAAGAGATTGGATTTCTCTAGAATAAAGCAGATTTTTATCTTTTGTTGTGTGAAGTTATATCTGTGTCTTTCCCAACCAGCAGTGAGCATCTTAAAGGCAGGAACCTCTGACTTTCATTGTTGAATTCCTTCAACTTGTTTGAAGTCC
The DNA here is from genome assembly GCF_054371585.1 of Giraffa tippelskirchi. NCBI lineage: Eukaryota > Metazoa > Chordata > Mammalia > Artiodactyla > Giraffidae > Giraffa > Giraffa tippelskirchi. Next base: position 108,692,403 of record NC_137280.1, on the reverse strand, counting down.
ACACTTGTTTTCTTGCTTTTTAGAAACTACATTTACTTTTTTTACATGCATGCTTGATTTATGCAATACATGTTTCTAAAATGCAAATTTAACATGCCTAGCAGAGTTTCTGTAAGCTTCTTGACCAACAAAAGGATCTTAGAATGTTTTAATTCTGCTCACTACTTTATTGTTCAATAGTTTAGATCCATTATGCTTTATATGCCCTAAAGAGGTCATTATTGTTGTTACTCTGTTATACCGACAATGCTTATTTTTATTTTCTGATGCTTCCCAATAGCTTCACTTACCATTGTGTCTCAGTCCTTTTTGGGTCAGTTTCCATATTCCTAAAATATGTCCTCTAGTTCTTAAGAACACCTGGTGCAAGAAGCTGATAGTTTTTGCTTTGAAAAATATTTGTTTTTTCCTTCATGTTAGATCATTTACTGGGCATAAGATTCTAGGAAAATAGTTACTTCCAATCAGCCTTTTAATAATATTAATCCATTATCTTCTAGTTTCAACTGTAGCATTTGAACAGTCTAAAATAAGCCGTCTGCATAACTTTGATTCTTTAGAAATTAATCTTTTTTTCTCTCTGTTTTTAAGATCTTCTGTATTCTTTGGTCATTGGTCATTTCATTATGATGACTCAGATTTGCATTTTATTTTCAAATCACGTTCACATCTCATTTTCCCCCTCTGTCAGAGGATTTGTGTTTTTCAGCAATTCTGGAAAACTCTCAGCCATTCTTTCTTTAAATACTCATTTATTCTCATTTTCTTTATTTTCATTTATACTGTCTCCTTCCCTCCCTACTCTCTCTCTCAGAACTTTTGTTACACCTTGTTCCTTCCTATTCCATCATCTGCACCTCTTAAATTTTTAATGTTTTAAAAATCTTTACGTTTCTCTGCTTTGTTTCATCGTGTATCTTCTCTAGTTAACTGTTTTCCTCATTGCTGTTATTTAGTCGCTAATTCGTGTCCGACTTTGTGACCCTGTAGACTGCAGCCCTCCACGTTCCTCTGTCCTCTGCTGTCTCCTGGAGTTGCTCAAATTCATGTCCATTGACTCAATGATGCTATTTAACCATCTCATCCTCTCTCACCCCCTTATCCCCTCGTCCTCAATCTTTCCCAGCATCAGGGTCTTTTCCAATGAGTCAGCTCTTCGCATCAGATTGCCAGTGTATTGGGGTTCCCCTCATTAACTGTGTTTAATCTGATATTTAATTTGCTTATAAGCTTATTTACATTTATATGCATTATCTTATTGTATGTTTATTTTTAATTCTTTAGTAACTTTGAGTGAAGTCGCTCAATCGTGTCCGACTCTTTGCGACCCCATGGATTGTAGCCTACCAGGGTCCTCCGTCCATGGGATTCTCCAGGCAAGAATACTGGAGTGGGTTGCCATTTCCTTCTCCAGGGGATCTTCCCGACCCAGGGATCGAACCTGGGTCTCCTGCATTGGAGGCAGACGCTTTAACCTCTGAGCCACCAGGGAAGTCCTGCTTTAAATGTGCTTACTTCATAGTTTACCTTTTAGAATTTTATTTATTTTGGTTGTCCTCGTGACATGAGGGATCTTAGTTCCCCCACCATAGATCAAACCTGTGCACCCTACATTGGGAGCATAGAGTCTTAACCACTGAACCTTAGGGGGAAGTCCCGCACCATTTATCTTTTGCTTAATATTAAGTGTTTGGGTTTCTAATCCTGCTGGTGTGCTGTGACCTCAGTTTTAGTGGTCTGTTTCTTTATGTATTTTGTCACTTTTTTATTATAAAGTGATCTAAATCTTTAAAATCCCCTAAGGTCTGACCGGCCTCTCTTTTTTGCAGAGGCTTCTGTGCTATCACTAGCTCACTGCTAGACATCTGCTAAGTCACTTCAGTTGTGTCCAACTCTTTGCGACCCCTTGGACTGTTGCCCGCTAGGCTTCTCTATCTGTGGGATTCTCCAGTCAAGAATACTGGAGTGGGTAGCCATTCCTGTCTCCAGGGGATCGTCTTGACCCAGGGATCGAACCCCAGTCTCCTGCATTGCAGAAAGATTCTTTACCATCTGAGCCACAAGGAAAGCCCCACTTCTAGATAGGCTTTTATAATTCCCTGGCTTGGGACTACCATGTTGTTCAGATGCTATACATTTAAATCCCAAACCCAGGTAAAGTGTTTTAAAAGTTACCAAAAAGACCACTTTGTTTCCCTTCACCTGTGATTCAGAAGCTTGTCCCTGTCTCCTACTTTAAGTAGATATGTTTATTTTTTTCTTGCCTGCTTCTTTGCAGAGATTCAGCTCTTCTCGGATCCTGCTTTGATGCAGGTGTCGCTACCTCATTATCTGTGATCTCTGTGGGCACCAAGCCCCAAACCACTTGATTACTTAGACAGCCACCTTGCAAAGGGTTTGTTTCTGTGCCAGCTCATTGGCTTACTTTTCTGTTTCTGGCACCTGGATAGTCCTTTTTCTTTTTGAGCAAATCTGAGCGCACGTTTTAGAGAAGTTTCAGGTTTTCTAGTCCATCTAGTCTGCTATATTGTGACAAAGAGAAGTCTCCCATCCCCCCTAGTTGTTTAACTATGGTTTCCCTAATGTCCAGTGTTCACCCACAAATACACAGATCTTTGATGTTTGGATTTGACTCCTCCAAACATTAAATGAAGAAGCAAATGACAATAGAATAGGTGGATGATGAAGATTTATTTAAAACATAAAATTTCGCAGGGAATTTACTAGATTCCAAATGAAAACAACCTCATCTTTGTATATCCTTTATATATCACCATAATAAATTAAGAGCAGATATTTTAAAACTGATGATTCTGGGGCAAATTCAGAGTGCTAATTTTATGTGTACATATGTAAGCTGACTCATTTGAAAAGACCCTGATACTGGGAAAGACTGAAGGTGGGAGGAGAAGGGGACGACAGAGGATTAGATGATTGGATGGCATCACCGACTCAATGGGCACGAGTTTGAGTAAACTCCGGAAGTTGGTGATGGACAGGGAGGCCTGGCGTGCTGCAGTCCACGGGGTCGCAAAGGGTCAGACACAACTGAGTGACTAAACTGACTGATGTAATAATTACCTGGAATACTCCTTTTCTACTGAGCATGAAAAGAAATAGATTTGAAAGAAAGCAGTTTACCATTTGAGTGTTGCTTTTTTCTGGCTTTTCTTTCTATTAGATGAATCGACTTCCTCTGCCTTTATGTCATCCTGTTTTTGTTTTTTTTTTCTGCTTTCAACTGATTCTATCCCACACACTTTTAAAAAAGAACTCTCTCAAAGAAACTCTGATTTAGCAGTTTTGTTGTTGGCTTGCTTTGAAATGAATGCAAAGTAGCACATAAAGGCCAAAAAGAAAAGAAAAAAACCACCTGAGATACTGTAATAATATTGTCATCCTCTTTCTTAGAAATTTTAGCCTGATTCATTTATCATTCATTAACTCCTCCTCCAGTGTTAGCAGGCATCATAGTAACCCTTTTAAAATATAGAAATAGCATTACAGACAGGTTATTTTACCAAAGTCATTCATGAAGTTATTAGCTATGTGTTATTTTCAAGCACACATATATGCAAAAGCTGTCTGAACAGTGTATTTGACCCAATATTTTTAGGTAAATTTATAACAGAGAAGTTAGAAGAATGTCATAATGGTAATCAGTAAAAGATAAAACTGTGAACTAGGCACTGTTGCAAGACTTCCGATTTATTTACTCATTTAATTCCAACAAGTGCATGAAATTCTCTTAAAATCCCACATAAAGACAAGGTTTGCTGAGAGGTCAGGCTCCTTCTTAAAGTTATGTAGCTAGGAGACAGTGAAGCTGGGACTAGCAACCATTGCATCTACAGTCTGACTCCACAATCTAACTGTGAACTACTGCTCTGAACTGTCTCTGGCTTCATGTACACACACACACACACACTGTCTCTCTCTCTCTCTCTCTCCAATATACACATCCAACACACATCCCCAAAATATACAGAGTCTATGGTGTAAAATTTATCATAGAAATAACTCTGCCTCTATCTGTCTATCTTCCTATCTCTCTGTCTGATTAGTAAGAAAAGGGGCAAGCTCTCTTATTCATTTTATAATAATGCTCCCCATATAGTGGACTGTTTGATCAGTGGCAAATGCTTCAATCCTAATGAAAGATGTTATTTCAGAGGAGCTGTGGCTTGTGTTTCACTGGATTAAAGCCAAGATCTTACCCATGTAGTTCAGTTCAAGGAGTTCTGAAATCATTATAACTCTTGCTTCGTTGTTATTGGAAAATAGCAGATTTTATTTCAAACTCACTATCTAATGATTTAATTCAACATCTGTGCTTCCCACTAACTCAAAACAAGCAACAAATGACATTCATCTTTAGTAAGTAACTTATTTTTTGGTGCTTAGCCGTTTTATACATGATGAACTTTTAATCAATATAAGCTTTAATTATGATTTAGGATTCAATTAATCTATTTTTATTTTAAAATTTAAAAATTTTAGTTTACTATAGTTATAGTATTTGTTTAATTCATATAATTGGAAAGAAACAAAACTTAATTATAATCAGTTTTATATTAAGAAGATTATAAAAAATGGAAATAAACTTAAAATGAATAAAAAGTACAGTTTACTTCCTATCTTAACATATCAATGTATATGATATTCTGTTTTCTTCTGAAGGTTGACTGACTAGATTAAGATTGGCAAAAAATTGTATAGAAATGCTTTGCGTATGCTCAAAATCCAAAGTCCCAAAATAATGGCAGCTTCTCAGGTTCTCATTCTTCTTTTCCTTAAAATATTCTCATTGTCATTTTAAATCAATGTAACTGAATTAAATCCGTGACTTGTAAATACTCCAAAAATGTTTACATTGATGACATTAATGTATCTGAATCTGTGAAGAAGGTGAAACATGAAACAGACACACATGGTTTCCTGAAGGTCGTCCTCCTAATGCTACATCATTTCAGTCAGTTCAGTCACTCAGTCATGTCCAACTCCTTGCAACCTTATGGACTGCAGCACACCAGGCCTCCCGGTCCACGACCATCTCCCAGAGCTTGCTCAATCTCATGTCCACAGAGTTGGTGATGCCATCCAACCATCTCATCCTCTGTCATCCCCTTCTCCTCCCACATTCAATCTGTCCCAGCATCAGGGTCTTTTCAAATGAGTCAGCTCTTTGCATCAGGTGGCCAAAGTATTGGAATTTCAGCTTCAGCATCAGTCCTTCCAGTGAATATTCAGGACTGATTTCCTTTAGGATTGACAGGTTTGATCTCCTTGCAGGCCAAGGGACTCTCAAGAGTCTTCTCCAACACCGCAGTTCAAAAGCATCAATTCTTTCGTGCTCAGCTTTCTTTATGGTCCACCTCTCATATCCATGTATTAAAACTGGAAAAACCATATCTTTGACTAGACGGACCTTTGTCGATAAAGTACTGTCTCTGCTTTTCAGTATGCTGTCTAGATTGGTCATAGCTTTTCTTCCAGGGAGCAAGTGTCTTTAAATTACACAACTGCTATCACCATCTGCAGTGATTTTGGTGCCCAAGAAAATAAAGTCTATCACTGTTTCCATTGTTTTCCCATCTATTTGCCATGAAATGATGGGACTGGGTGCCATGATCTTAGTTTTTTGAATGCTGAGTTTTAAGCCAGCTTTTTCACTCTCCTCTTTCACTTTCATCAAGAGGCTCTTTAGTGCCTCTTTACTTTCTGCCATTTGCATATCTGAGGTTATTGATATTTCTCCCAGCAATCTTGATTCCAGCTTGTGCTTCATCCAGCCTGGAATTTTGTATGATGTACTCTGCCTGTAAGTTAAATAAGCAAGGTGACAATATATAGCCTAACATACTCTTTTCCCAGTTTGGAACCAGTCCGTTGTTCCATGTATGGTTTAGTGGGTGACATTGTAATTTCTCATCAGTGCAGTGGCAGTTTTGAAGGCAGTATATCCTTAGAAAAAGTGTGTTTTATTAGGTACTGATCATTTACATGTGGATAGAGAGCAGGAATCACTTTTAGAGGATGACATATGCCTTTGCATGGAATGCTGGGTGGGGCCAAAGGTAGAATCTGAATTGTCCTGCTGTTTCTTCACAGGAAAACTTTGAGCCAACTCTTTCTTCTTTATTGAAAAGTAGACAAAGAGTACTGTCAAATGACATCACTAATCTCAAAAAAAAAACTAAAGAAAAATACCAAGGCAAAACATCACAAAATACAGCTCATCTCCTCATCTCCTCTGTTCTTCTTCCAGAATCTTTCACCCATAAAACCACTACTTGGCTATAACCCTTTAGCGAGAGCTAGCTTACTGGTTAGGCTGTTTTCACATTGCCATCCTGAGAATTGTCTGTCTATGAATTGGCTCTCAGTGATTTGGCAGACTTTCTGCAGAGCCTTGAGGCAGTGAATAAGAGAAATAACCATTGCCTAATATTTTTAAAAAAGAGGCCACTGCAAGGCCAGTGCCTTGGCAGCCAGAGGAACAGAGTAGCGGTGGAGGTGGGAAGGGAGCAAGAAGGTAGCAACAAACAAAAACAGCCAGCCAGTGAGAATGAGGGAGCTAAACAGAACTTTCCTCTAGTTTAAAGACTGAGGCTGAGCAGAATATGATCTGTCTTCTCTGTATGCAAACAAGCTCCTCAGTTCATTCATTCACCAAATGTTTATTGAGGCCTATGTGTAATGGCCACAGACTCAACCATTAAAAAGTTACAGTATCTTGTCTGGTGGAGCAAATAGATTAATAACTGAGACAGACAAAACTAATAATTATAATGCAGTTACATGAGCAGCAAGAGACGTACATACAAGTACTCTGTAGTTCTTGAAAAATATATGCGAAAGAGAAAAAAAAATGTTTTTTCTCCTCCTGAGTTCTCCAGCTTTTCTATGCTTGAGAGAGGAGCACCCCACTTCCAGGTGGCATTGTCACAAGGTCACACTGTCCTGAATGACATGGGGAGTGATCCTCAAGCAGTGTTTCTGCATGACACCACTATGCACGCCTTGAGAGTGGAAAACAACATCCATCCGGGTGCCTCTGGCCATGTAGGAACACTTGAAGCTTGCTTCTGCTTTAGTTGATGTTCATCCTTTCAAATAAAAACAGCAAGTATAAGAAGGTGTCGCTGTTCTCTCTGGAGAATGGTTTTCTCATGGAAAACGTGCCAGGGACACATCATCCATATGTAGCTTCACTCTGCCTCACAGATCTGATGAGAGAATTCATCTGAACCACAGGGTGGTTTTTATCCTGACCTCAGGGATGATGTCCTTTTTCATGTTGATCATATTTCAAGGGTTATGCCCAGAACCCCAAAGCCAATATGTCAAATACTGTGTCCACCTGGTTCTCTATGCTTCCTGTCCCTGACCACCTCAGTCCTTCCCTCTTATGTAAGTCTCATGTTGGCTACCTGTTTCCCCAAAATGAAAAGCTGGTGCCTTCCCTAATTTTCCTTTCTTCCACATATCCTAATTCAGCAAGTCTTGCCTGTGCTACCTCCCAAACTTGTCTGCTGTTTATCCTTTCCTTTGATCCTTCAGTTCAGTTCAGTCGCTCAGTCGTGTCCAACTCTTTGCGACCCCATGAACCGCAGCACACCAGGCCTCCCTGTCCATCATCAACTGCCGGAGTCCACCCAAACAGGCTGTTGCTATTTCTCACCTGGACAGTTGGGACAGCACATTCACTAACCAGTCTTAGTCTTGTTAGCCACCAATGTTCCTTCACTGTAAGCTAAGCAGGTGATCTCTTTTCCAGATGTGTGTGCTTAGTCGTTCAGTCATGTCCGAGTCTTTGCAACCCCATGGACGGTAGCCCACAGGCTCCTCTATCAGTGGGGATTCTTCAGGCAAGAATACTGGAGTAGGTTGCCATGCTATCCTCCAGGGGACCTTCCCAACCTCAGGACTGAACCCAGGTCTTCCCAGCCTAAGGGTTGCCGGCGGATTTACTGACGCCCTTTTCCAAATAGGGCGTCAGTAAATCTGGATGAAGTTGAGGGTGAGGGTATTCTTGTACTGCGTGCTCAGTCATGTCCACCTGTTTGTAACCCATTGGCCTGCAGTGGGCTCCTCTGTCCATGGAATTTTCCAGGCAAGTGAACTGGGAGTAGGTTGCCATTTCACTCCAAGGGATCTTCTCTATCCAGGGATCGAACCTGTGTCTCCTGTGTCTCCTACACTGCTGGCAGATCCTTTACTACTGGCTACCGTTGGGGGGTGGAGGAGGAGGTGTCCTTAGGGCTAAAGCATTTTAGCCAAGGCCATAGAACCCAGAGACCTGGGTTCCAAAGCTATATATTCTCTTACTAGCTGTGTGTGAGAGTTATTAACTTCTCTAATCTCCAACTTCCACTTCTGGGGAATAGAGATGATAATAACTGTCTCATAATGAGTATTCGTTGAGGTAATGTACATTAAGTGCTTGGTTTAATTCCGGGCACATGGAATCCACTTAATAAACATTGGCTATTATTTTTATTTGACTCCAGTATATAGAATATTGGTCCTCTGAAGAGTTCTGATATTTTAGTGGCGCTGCTATGGGAAAGAGGCAAATGCAGTGTTCGAGTATTCTAAGAATAAGAAGCTTAGGAAATGTCAAACGCTGATATTATAACAAGTGATGTTTAATCTTGCTCATGTTCTTAATAAAAGAGCCTAATGGGAGTTAAAGATGTATAAGGCAGACAGCTGGTACAGGGTAATGCTCCCAGGGAGTGCAGGCAGGGCTCTCCAGAATATCTGACAGCCTGCTGTTGCATTTACACCTGAGTCAACAGAAAATTGAATCAAATTTATATTCTCATCTAATGTTGTGTCTTGGGTCAAATATTTCATAAACTTTTGAGCTGAGAGCCAGGCCTACCTCATTCTTTATGGGGCATAGTCATATTCTTCATCTGACCTGGCATTTGAAAAGTCATTCCTATTTGTTTCTTTGAGTAATGGATGATGCCTGTATTTCTCAGCTAGAATGTTGCCATTGAGTGTATTTCATATAGTGAAATAGGTTACTGATTCTGTTGGTTTATACTCTGACTTCATAAGCCATATGGTAATTTATATTACTTGAAATGAGACCTTTGTTAGAAAGCCTTCTTCCCTGACTTTCATTTACAGTAAAAAAGATTCATCTCAACAACCTATTCATTCAAAGCCAGCTGTTGACTAAAATCACATATGTATCCCTGTAACTCTCTTCCGATTTCGTGCCTTGCCAGCATTCATATGTCTTGTCATCTCTGGAGAGTTTTCAACATTTTCAACTTCTCTGACACTTAGACCTTTTTTGTTTAAAATTGCAAATTGCTTGACTGTGTTTAAGGCCTGTTATGGAGACAAGACACAAATCCTTTCTTTACTAAAGAATAAGATTAACAAAGTTGAGTCCTTTTCCTCTTTGTCTTTTTATATCATCATAGGTGTTTAACCTGTGTGTTATAGCATCACAGGAAACACATTCTGATTGAGCTGAGACTTTAAACCTAATAGTGTAGTCCTTAACAACCTGGACACACACACATATACACACAGAGATAGAACATACATGAAAAATATTTTAGTTGAAATCCAACTTTAATTTTCCCAGCTACTATTTTTGACCAGCTATTATCAGCAAAAAATGACACCAGTCTCCATTCTCAGCATGTTTACAGTCTAGTATTGTAATATGTCATATTTGCTGCAAATTGCTGGCTTAAACAGAAAGGGAAATTTGAAAGTCACTTAATAACAAGTTTTGAGATAGGTCTGTCTGTGGGGACCACAGAATTGGTTCATTCAGCAGCCCGGTGATATCATCAAGAGCCAGTCTTCCTTTATTGCACCATTGTGTCATCCTTGGTTTTGGTATTAAACTCATTCTGGTGACTAATTATCTGCTGTACTTCCAGGCATTACATCTTGAATATCAATGACCAAAAGGAGAAAAACATACCATGTAATCTTACGGTTATGTTTCTTAAGACAGAGGACATTTTTTCATGAAAACAGCCCAGTAGTCTCCCCTTTTATGTCTTACTGTCCAGTGTAGGGACAATGACTGATTTAGATTACTTATCTGAGAGGAATAGATGTTTTGGGAGTTACTTACAGTCCCCCAAATAGAAGGATAAGTTCAGATTGCAAATAAGTATAGTACAGACCAGAGAGCAATAAATATGGAATGATTATTAATCTTTGTGGTTGTAAGGGATAAAGAAAATGTCAAAAAGTTGTTTATTCATTTTTAGAAAATAGTACCACTAACGTTTCCATCTTGGCACCTCTCACAATTGCAGCCATTTACATGTAAGATCTTTTTAAAGTTTTCTTTTGTTGCCTCCATACTGGAACTTCATAAGGGTAGGAAAAATGATCATCTCAGTTATCAATGTGTCCCTCTTTGCTAGATGAATCAAAGAATGAATGCATAGGCTTGGAGAATTTGGAGAATTTTATAGCACGCAAGAAGAGGACAGTCCAGGTAAATGACACATCATTAGCAAATTTGTAAGTCAAGAAAGCTCAGATACCTGTTTGAAGCTTAGTGCATATATAGCAGAAGGGTAAGAAACCTCTGGGATGATGCACAGAGTGTGAAATGCTGCTGTTGCTGCTGCTGCTGCTAAGTCTCTTCAGTCGTGTCCAACTCTGTGCGACTCCCATAGATGGCAGCCCACCAGGCTCCCCCATCCCTGGGATTCTCCAGGCACGAACACTGGAGTGGGTTGCCATTTCCTTCTCCAATGCATGAAAATGTAAAGTGAAAGTGAAGCCGCTCAGTCATGTCCGACTCTTAGCAACCCCATGGACTGTAGCCTACCGGACTCCACCGTCCATGGGATTTTCCAGGCAAGAGTACCGGAGTGGGTTGCCATTGCCTTCTCTGGAGTGAGAAATGCATGGATGCAATTAGCAGTCATTGAGATGAATTCAATATTTTGGATATGGAAGGTGATGCAGTAAGAGCTGCTTTTAGAAGAGAAACTTGGCAATGATATATAAGACTGATGACATGGGGAGAAGAATGGGTAAGACTGCTGGCTAGAGGCTGTATCAACAGTTGAGAAGTGATTAAAACCTTGATTTGGGCTCCTGAGGAACAAAATTATAATAAATGCATATCTAGCAATGTTACAGGCAAGAATTGAAATGGCTTATTCAAATATAAGTAAGACAAGAATGAATTAACAGTGAAAAGACCAAGAGAAACACAACAACAGAATTGTTGTTGTTTAGTTGCTAAGTCATATACGACTCTTGGCAACCCCATGGACTGTGGCCTGCCGGGCTCCTCTGTCCATGGGATTTCCCATGCAAGAATACTGGAGTGGGTTGCCATTTCCTTCTCCAGGGGATCTTCCTGACCCAGGATCAAACCCACACCTCCTGCATTGCAGGAGGATTCTTTACCACTGAGCCACCAGGAAGCAGGCATTAGATTTTGCTTTGTTTTGTTTACAGGGAACAGGGGCAGCATGTTGTTGCAAGAAAAGGCAGTGAATCTCTAGGTGGATAACAGTTTCAGGTCCCTGAAGCTGCCATAATAGGAGCTATTCAGTCCTGGAAATTTTATAGAATGCCAGTAACAATAATAAAATTTATATTAAATACTTTCTGAAATAAGTTATAAATAATTCATATTAACCTCAAATGAAGTTAAGATTAAGGAAAGAATTAGAATAAAGCCCTGACAGAAAAAGCATGGGGTCTTATGGACTCTGAGGGAGAAGGTGAGGGTGGGACGTTCTGGGACAATAGCATTGAAACATGTATATTATCATATGTGAAACAGAACACCATTCCATGTTCGATGCATGAGACAAATGCTCAGGGCTGGGGCAATGGAATGACCCAGAGGGATGGGATGGGGAGGGAGGTGGGAGGGGGGTTCAAGATGGGGAACACATGTAAACCCATGGCTGATTCATGTCAATGTATGGCAAAAACCACTACAATATTGTAAAGTAATTAGCCTCCAACTAAAATAAATAAATTTATTAAAAAAAAAAAAGGAAAAAGAAAAAGCACGGGATGAGAAGTTTTAAGAAAGAAGTACTGACTATATTGACATGTTTGCCCCCTCTTATTCAGCTGTTGTCCAGTATGTGTCTTGGCATCAATCATGCATTTATAGGATGCAAAAGAGCTTTGTAATGTTTTCTAGTCTTCAAGTAGATGACAATTAAAAGATTACAGATATATGATCTGCTTCATTTTCAAAGAGATACTTTAAAAAAGAATTCATAAACAGAGTCACTTTATATTTGGGCAATAAGTATCAGTCCGTGCCAAGAAGTTTTTCTTTGTGTAATCACACTTTAGTATAATTAATCACTTATACCAAAAATGTAAGCTCATCTGTTTTTGGTGTGTGGCTTGATAGACTGCATTTGACTGATTCCTTTAACTGTGAAGCTTTAACTTACTGCGTCCATTATAATGCCACCCTTCAGGCTATTTCTTTAATAATAATTTGTTTCTAAAAGAATTATCCATAGATAAGTGTATAATCTATAATTGCTTTTGGCTGACTTCTGAACCCTCTTTAAAAACTTACCATTATTTTGAATTCTCTATAGCCTAGATATGTTGCAGGCCTTTGTAAAAGCATCCAAGTGTCATGCTTCATCTTAATATCATTTCCTAAAGTACTTTAGAAACAACTGATTTTTACAGGTGCTATGAGGAGATTTCCAGGTTACATAATTTTGTTTGTAGAGAAGTACTGAGATCCTGACTTAGCTGTTGCCAGAGAAATGAAACAGCAATAAATACATATTTAGTCACATGACACAGGTAGAACTGAGAGAACTCATTACACTGTTAGATATAGTACTTTGAAGAGGAATGGGTCAGCAATTTACTGAAATTGGAAAATCAAGAAAAATAGGAAAACTTTTAGGAACGCTGCTAGATAGATAGATAGATAGACAGATGAAAGTGAAGTGCAAGTATTTGTTGCTCAGTCCTGTCCAACTCTTTGGGCCCCCATGGATTGTAGCCTGCCAGGCTCTTCTGTCCATGGAATTCTCCAGGCAACAGTACTGAAGTGGGTAGCCATTCCTTCTCCAGGGGATCTTCCTGACCCCAGGGATCGAACCTGGGTCTCCCCCATTGCAGGCAGATTCTTTACCGTCTGAGCTACCAGAGAAGCCATATATATTGGCTTCTTATATGTGGAACTCCTCTGAGCTTTGGTTTGTTAATTATCAGTATAAATATACAAACAATTTAGAAAATGTTTACCTACCTTGCACTTGTTAATTATTTTTGAACCATAGCTTCTATTTTCACATGTGTTGATATGTTGCCAAGCCTATGTGTGCACTATAAGATAGCTTACATTTACTGAGCATCTATGATAACTTCACGTATATCTTCTCATGGTGCTCTTCACAAAAACTCTGTAACATTGGATATTGCCACATTTTTTTAGGAAGCAAGAATTCAAGCATTAGATTATGTTCCCAGTGTAGTATGTAAGATGGATTAAACCCACTTCTGTCTACCAACAGTAAGCTCTCATACCTTTCTTTACATTAACAATTTGTAAAATTGAAATTCACAGATACACTCTCTCGCTGATAAAGGATTTTGGGGAATGGCATTGATTTTCTACTTTTCTCTCAAAAGAATAAAAATATTTATTATTTTTAAATGAATCAGTGTTACGTACAAAGCTGAAAGTTTACCCAAAACAAATATCTCTAAAGACAATCAGCACTAAGAAATTTGAGGAAAGGGGTGCAGATAGAATTAGCAAAGTTGGGGGAGGGTTAAATATGTGCTTGGTTGGTGGTGTGCTGATAAATGTTTAACAGCCAGTTCTCTGAGATGTGGAAACAAAACCCTTGTTTATGACATTTGCTTATTTTCTTATTTTCATGGTTTAAATATTCCCACGATGACTTACTTCAGGCTACTAACTCAATGTTACTGAATGTGGAATTGGGAAAAGATGCACAGTAGCATACAATTGTGTGTTATGTAGAACTGCCACACACAATAGATGTAAATGACCTCAAAGTTATATATAATAGCACAGCTCTGAATGAAGAGTTTTGAACATTCATTACCTTTGTTTTTAGTATGATTAATTATAATTTTACAGAATAGTTTTTAATAATGTCTGTGTTTTACAATAGGTTCACAAATTCCAAAATATTTAGCAAGTGCTTCTTGTAAGCCAGTATGAACTGACTCCCAGCACACCACTGGATCATGTAGAAGCTCAATATAGTTTTCTCCTACTCTTTTGAAGTTTAGTATGAATATCAGTTTTAAGTTGATTGAACTTTAATAGCATAAGTTTTCTGGGAAGGTTTCAGTGTATTCCTTGCTGATTTAAATTGATTATTCAGATCTGTGGTGTATAACAGTCAGGACAGACCACATCTTCAAAGTTAGCATGAAGATCAAGAGTTATTTTGCCTCAGGGATGAATGATGACAGCAGAATCTGTGTTTGAAGATCACTGTCGTTTCTATTACTACTGAGTGTACCAGAGATATGAGTTATCCCGTGTCTTATTTTTACTTCAGATCAAAAAGGAGAATGAAAACTGAGTTTAAACATAAAGTAAACAAATGTAACTTCGGCCACTGGCCATTGGGAAAGTAATTTAAATTACTGAATTATGTTTAAGAGTTGAGGGTATTTATAATTTACAATATAGAATATAGAAAATATAGTATGTTGGTTTCTGAGTTGTTAGGGTAATAGAATATTTTACTCATTACACTAAAGAAAGAGTTAATATTTTTCTTCAGGCATATGTCCCACTGGACTTAGAAATTTTGTCTTCTTAGATAAAAATCATAGCAACAACTTATTTGTTATGTTCTTAATAAGATATTCCTTAGTACATTAAATGTTTGATCTGTTCTAATCTTCTATGAATAAATTTCCTCAGTGTTCTGTATTTTCTTCTGTAATATCAAGTTTTAATATGATATGGTATGTATTTTTGGAAATTTTCTTTAGAAAATCTGTAATTAAGTCTACATGTGTAAGAAGAATGAAAAAGGGAAAGAGTCATCCAAAATTTTACTAACTCAGATCTTCAGATGATCTTTATATGAGCTATATAGTTATTGTCTAGTTCTTTCACTTGGCCTTATATCAGCTCAGTCTAAGACTATTTCTATAGAAGCATACTGATCTAAAGATCAAGTTAATTAACTACTTTGATAATTTAGATGATTCTGTAAGAAAAACACATAGTGTGTCTGAGTTTATTGGACTGACATTCTACATGGATGTCATACATTGGATCTGTGGTAAATATGATTTTCTTGTAGGTTTCTATGTAGTATATTAGTTAAGATGCTATGCTTTGGAGTCATAACCTGTTATGTTAAATAAGCCTGTTATTTTTTCATATGTATTACTTTCTTCGTAATATGAAAGGGAGGGGGAAAAAAACAAAATGGGTAACTTTGCAGTGGGGAAATCTGAGAAACACTACCTAAAGCAAAGTGATTCAGATTAACATAAAGAGTGATAAATCATATTGATATTAAATACCCTCTATATAATGTGATGACAGTGGGCACTTTACCTCCTCAGTCTTCTCCCTGAAATCACATTTCCTCAGACTAACCATGAGAAAAACATCAGATAAATCCTAATTGAGTGACATTCTATAAAATACCCAACTAATAATCCTTAAAACTGTCAAATTCATGAGAAAAAAAGAAAAATCGGAGAAACTGGAACAACAAAGAAACCCTAAAGAGACATAATTATTGTATAAGATGTGGGGTCTTAGACAGGACCCTTGAACAGAAAAAACATAATGGAAAAACTGAGAAAATTTCAGTAAATATAAGCTTTAGTTAACAGGCTTTCCTGATGGCTCAGTGGTAAAGAACCCACCTACCAATGCAGGAGACACAGGTTCAATCTATAGGTCAGAAAGGTCCCCTGGAGAAGGAAATAATTCTCAGTGTTCCTGGGTGGGAAATCCCATGGACAGAGGAGCCTACAGTCCATGGGGTCGCTCCGAGTTGGATGCAGCGTAGTGACTAAACAACAATAACAGCAAAGTTTTAGTTAACAGTGGTACTATGTGGGTTTGTTAATTGTGGCAAATACTCCATGCTAATATAAGATTCTGATAATAGGGAAAATCAGGCTGAAACTCGCTGCATTTTTTCTCAAATATACAGTAAATCTAAAAATATTATTTATAGAAAAACTTTATTTAAAATAAAACTGTATATCCAACAGTGTAGAAATATCATATAATATTCAGCCAAAGAAGCTAGATCCAAGAGTACATATGGGATATGATTCCATTTTTATGAAGTTCAAGGATAGTAAAACTAATCCATGCTACTAGATGTCAGGGAAGTCATTTCCCTTGGAAGAGGGCAGTGACTAGAAAGGGCACAAAGATGTTTTGAGTGCTGGTAATGACTTCAATTGAAGAAAGTAGGAAAAACCACTAGACCATTCAGGTATGACATAAATCAAATCCCTTCCAATTATACAGTGGAAGTGAGAAATAGATTTATTTCTCACTAGATCTGATAGACAGTGTGCCTGATGAACTGTGGATGGAGAACATTGTACAGGAGACAGGGATCAAGACCATCCCCAAGAAAAGAAAATGCAAAAAAGCAAAATGGCTCTCTGAGGAGGCCTTACAAATAGCTAGGAAAAGAAGAGAAGCAAAAAGCAAAGGAGAAAAGGAAAGAAACCCATTTGAATGTAGAGTTCCAAAGAATAGCAAGGAGACATAAGAAAGCCTTCCTCAGTGATCAATGCAAAGCAATAGAGGAAAACAATAGAATGGGAAAGACTAGAGATCTCTTCAAGAAAATTAGAGATGCCAAGGGAACATATCATGCAAAGATGGGCGCAATAAAGGACAGAAATGGTATGGACCTAACAGAAGCAGAAGATATTAAGAAGAGGTGGCAAGAATACACAGAAGAACTGCACAGAGAAGATCTTCATGACCCATATAATCACGGTGGTGTGATCATTCACCTAGAGCCACACATCTTAGAATGTGAAGTCAAGTGGGCCTTAGGAAGCATCACTACGAACAAAGATATTGGAGGTGATGAAATTCCAGTTGAGCTATTTCAAATCCTAGAAGAGGATGCTGTGAAAGTGCTGCACTCAATATGCCAGCAAATTTGGAAAACTCAGCAGTGGCCACAGGACTGGAAAAGGTCACTTTTCATTCCAATCCCAAAGAAAGGCAATGCCAAAAAATGCTCGAACTACTGCACAATTGCACTCATCTCACACACTAGTAAAGTAATTCTCAAAATTCTCCAAGCCAGGCTTCAACAGTATGTGAACCATGATCTTCCAGATGTTCAAGCTGGTTTTAGAAAAGGCAGAGGAACCAGAGATCAAATTGCCAACATCCGTTGGATCATTGAAAAAGCAAGAGAGTTCCAGAAAAACATCTACTTCTGCTAACCTCTATGCAGATCAGGAAGTAACAGTTAGAACCGAACATGGAACGACAGACTGGTTCCAAATAGGAAAAGGAGTACGTCAAGGCTGTATACTGTCACCCTGCTTATTTAACTTATATGCAGAGTGCATCATGTGAAACGCTGGGCTGGATGAATCACAAGCTGGAATCAAGATTGCCAGGAGAAATATCAATAACCTCAGTTATGCAAATGACACCACACTTATGACAGAAAGTGAAGAAGAACCAAAGAGCCTTTTGATGAAAGTGAAAGAGGAGAGTGAAAAAGTTGGCTTAAAGCTCAACATTCAGAAAACTAAGATCATGGCATCCAGTCCCATCACTTCATGGGAAATAGATGGAGAAACAGTGGAAACAGTGGCTGACTTTATTTTGGGGGGCTCCAAAATCAATGCAGATGATGAGTGTAGCCATGAAATTAAAAGATGGCTTACTCCTTGGAAGGAAAGTTATGACCAACCTAGACAGCATATTAAAAAGCAGAGACATTACTTTGTCGACAAAAGTCCATCTAGTCAAGGCTATAGTTTTTCCGGTAGTCACGTATGGATGTGAGAGTTGGACTATAAAGAAAGCTGAGCACCAAAGAATTGATGCTTTTATACTGTGGTGTTGGAGAAGACTCTTGAGAGTCCCTTGGACTGAAAGGAAATCCAACCAGTCCATCCTAAAAGCGATCAGTCCTGAGTGTTCATTGGAAGGACTGATGTTGAAGCTGAAACTCCAATACTTTGGCCACGTGATGCAAAGGGCTGACTCATTTGAAAAGACCTGAATGCTGGGAAAGATTGAAGGCAGGAGGAGAAGGGGACGATAGAGAATGAGAAGGCTGGATGGGATCACCAACTCAATAGACACGAGTTTGGGTAAACTCCGGGAGTTGGTGACAGACAGGGAGCCCTGGCGTGCTGCAGTCCATGAGGTCTCAAAGAGTCAGACATGCCTGAGCAGCTGAACTGACTGAACTGAATATTCAGATTCTTGGTCTCTGTGTTAGTCACCTGACTGTGTTCACTTTGAAAAAAAGTTTTGACTTAGGCTAGGGTTTTTATGTTTATCTGTATATATGTTACACAATTAAAAAAGCAATGGAATTACTTGATCTTGCTCAATTACATTTGGATTACATAAATTATAAAGGTTTTTTTTAACATTAAATACCAAAATACATTTTATGGGAAATGATTCAAAATAAGATGGAAAGTAAGGAACAGCACTGTATTAACTCATAAATGTAACACATAAATGTTATGTTATGAAATTCCAACTTGGAATTTGGGCTATCTATTGGGCTATCTATTCCTTCTACACTCTTCTAGAGAATTCTTCCATGCACACTCAGTAGCTCTGTCATGTCCAACTCTGCAACCCCGTGACCTCTAGCCCACCAGGCTCCTCTGCCCATGGGACTATCCCGGCAAGAATACTGGAGTGGGTTGCCATTTCCTTCTCCAACTGATCTTCCCAACCCAGGGATCGATCTCATGTCTCCTGCAGCTCCTTCACTGGCAGGTGGATTCTTTACTACTGAGCCACCTGGGACACCTGAAGGTCTTGTAAATGTTTATTATGTCATCATATTGTAGTTATGATTTTTTATATCTTTCTTCTTTAATAGAATAAGATGATGAAAAGCAGTAACATTGTCTTAGTCATCTCTTCTTTCTTGTGCCTAGAATTACGTTCTGACAAGTACTGAGTTGGCCAAAAAGTTCTTTGGCTCTGACCAAACTTTTTGGCCTATCCAGTAGTTTGTGGTCAGTGATTATGACTGGCTTTAAATGAGATAAAGAACGACTATATGCATAGTTCAGTGAGTATTTACTGAGTATGATTTACTGTTTTGAGATGTATTTGCATATTGTTTTTGATAATTCTCTCTCCACAGTCTTTCTTCTCTCTTTCTGATAATTCTTAGAAATTGATTATAGGATGTCCCAGATTGATCCTGCTATGTTTTTATCATTTATTTCCTATTTTTCATTTCAGCCATTTTATCCTACTTTCTGGGATTTTATCTTCTGATCTTTTTACTGGAGTTTGATATGTGGTAAGAAAGTGTTTAATATATGAGAGGCCTTTCTTATTTTTTATTACATATTTTCATAGAACAATATTCCTTTTTACTGGATGCAGTATATTCTCTCTTTCTGTAAGGATATTCATAATGATATTTGAAGTTCATTTTTTATCTTCATAGTATTTCTTCTAAATTCTTTCTACCTGTCTCTCCCCTCCAAGACCAGTGAGAGTGGGTGATAGATTAAGAAGACTTTCTTCAGCTCTAAGATTTGTCTGAACTTTCTGAAACAACGCTTATGTGTCAAACAGATTATGTAGTGAGGGGCCAGGGAGAGACTGTTTTTGTCTTCTCTTGAGTGCCTTGGCTAGCTTCCCATGAATAGGAGCTGAGGCTGAGTAGATGTAGGAGTAGAACATTTCAGACACAGGGAACGACTTACACTAATATGCGGACATAGGAAATAACATGGGGAGTGGTAGATAGATGTATTTTCAATGTAGAACACAGTTGTAGGAGTGATGAGAGATGAAGTTAGAAAGATAGTTCAGTTCAGTTCATTTCACTCGCTCAGTCGTGTCCGACTCTTTGTGATCCCATGAATCACAGTATGCCAGGCCTCCCTGTCCATCACCAACTCCCAGAGTTCACTCAAACTCATGTCCATTGAGTCGGTGATGCCATCCAACCATCTCATCCTCTGTCGTCCCCCACTCCTCCCGCCCCCAATCCTTCCCAGCATCAAGGTCTTTTCCAGTGAGACAACTCTTCGCATGAGGTGGCCAAAGTATTGGAGTTTCAGCTTCAACATCAGTCCTTCCAATGAACACCCAGGACTGATCTCCCTTAGGATTGACTGGTTGGGTCTCCTTGCAGTCCAAGGGACTCTCAAGAGTCTTCTCCAACACCACAGTTCAACAGCATCAATTCTTCGGCAGTCAGCTTTCTTCACTGTCCAACTATCACATCCATACATGACCACTGGAAAAACCATAGCCTTGACTAGACGAACCTTTGTTTGCAAAGTAATGTCTCTCCTTTTAAATATGCTATCAAGGTTGGCCATAACCTTCCTTCCAAGGAGTAAGTGTCTTTTAATTTCATGGCTGCAATCACCATCAGCAGTGATTTTGGAGCCCCCCAAAATAAAGTCTGACACTGTTTCCACTGTTTCCCCATCTGTTTGCCATGAAGTGTTGGGACCAGATGCCATGATCTTAGTTTTCTGAATGTTGAGCTTTAAGCCAACTTTTTCACTCTCCTCTTTCACTTTCATCAAGAGGCTCTTTAGTTCTTCTTCACTTTCTGCCATAAGGGTAGTGTCATCTGCATTTCTGAGGTTATTGATATTTCTCCTGGCAATCTTGATTCCAGCTTGTGTTTCTTCTAGCCCAGAGTTTCTCATGATGTACTCTGCATATAAGTTAAATAAGCAGGGTGACAATATACAGCCTTGACGTAATCCTTTTCCTATTTGGAACCAGTCTGTTGTTCCATGTCCAGTTCTAACTTTTGTTTCCTGACCTGCATACAGGTTTCTCTAGAGACAGGTCAGATGGTCTGGTATTCCCACCTCTTCCAGAATTTTCCACAGTTTATTGTGATCCACACAGTCAAAGGCTTTGGCATAGTCAATAAAGCAGAAATAGATGTTTTTCTGGAACTCTCTTGCTTTTTCGATGATCCAGCGGATATTGGCAATTTCATCTCTGGTTCCTCTGCCTTTTCTAAAACCAGCTTGAACATCTGGAAGTTCACGGTTCACGTATTGCTGAAGCCTGGCTTGGAGAATTTTGAGCATTACTTTACTAGCATGTGAGATGAGTGCAATTGTGCGGTAGTTTGAGCATTCTTTGGCATTGCCTTTCTTTGGGATTGGAATGAAGAATGACCTCTTCCAGTCCTGTGGCCACTGCTGAGTTTTCCAAATTTGCTGGCATATCGAGTGCAGCACTTTCACAGCATCACCTTTGAGGATTTGAAATAGTTCAACTGGAATTCCATCACCTCCACTAGCTTTGTTCATAGTGATGCTTTCTAAGGCCCACTTGACTTCACATTCCACGATGTCTGGCTCTAGGTGAGTGATCACACCATCATGATAATCTGGGTCATGAAGATCTTTTTTTTGCAGTTCTTCTGTGTATTCTTGCCACCTCTTCTTAATATCTTCTGCTTCTGTTAGGTCCATACCATTTCTGTCCTTTATCGTGCCTATCTTTACATGAAATGTTCCCTTCTCTAATTTTCTTGAAGAGATCTCTAGTCTTTCCCATTCTGTTGTTTCCTCTATTTCTTTGCATTGATCACTGAGGAAGGCTTTCTTATCTCTCCTTGCTATTCTTTGGAACTCTGCATTCAGATGGGAATATCTTTCCCTTTCTCCTTTGCTTTTCGCTTCTCTTCTCTTCCCAGCTATCTGTAAAGCCTCCTAAGACAGCCATTTTTCTTTTTTGCATTTCTTTTCCATGGGGATGGTCTTGATCCCTGTCTCCTGTACAATGTCATGAACCTCTGTCCATAGTTCATCAGGCACTCTGTCTATCAGATCTAGTCCCTTAAATCTATTTGTCACTTCTTTTGTATACTCATAAGGGATATGATCTAGGTCATACCTGAATGGACTAGTGGTTTTCCCTACTTTCTTCAATTTAAGTCTGAATTTGGCAGTAAGGATTTCATGATCTGAGCCACAGTCTCCTCCCAATCTTGTTTTTGCTGACTGTATAGAGCTTCTCCTCTTTGGCTGCAAAGAATGTAATCAATCTGATTTTGGTGTTGACCATCTGGTGATGTCCACGTGTAGAGTCTTCTCTTGTGTTGTTGGAAGAGGATGTTTGCTATGACCAGTGCATTCTGTTGGCAAAACTCTATTAGCCTTTGCCCTGCTTCATTCTGTACTCCAAGGCCAAATTTGCCTGTTACGCCAGGTGTTTCCTGAGTTCCTACTTTTGCATTCCAGTCCCCTATAATGAAAAGGACATCTTTTTTGGATGTTAGTTCTAAAAGGTCTTGTAGGTCTTCATAGAACCGTTCAACTTCAGCTTCTTCGGCGTTACTGGTCGGGGCATAGACTTGGATTACTGTGATATTGAATGGTTTGCCTTGGAAATGAACAGAGATCATTCTGTCGTTTTTGAGATTGCATCCAAGCACTGCATTTCGAACTCTTTTGTTGACCATGATGGCTACTCCATTTCTTCTAAGGGATTCCTGCCCACAGTAGTAGATATAATGGTCATCTGGGTAGACGTGAAATCATAAAGGATGTTTTGTACTCATTCTGATCAGACTTAACTCTGAGGTGCTAATTCTCCACATAGCTGGAGTTTAAATGAGTGAGGAATCAACTTATCTCTCATATAAGACAGGCAGGCCAGTGCATCTTCAATGTTCATCTCCTATTTTGTGGCTCAAGATGGCTGCTTCAGTCATTGTGTCAACATTTCAAGCATCAGAAAGGAGGAAAAGGCAGCAGATCAAAAACTCCTCCCTTAGAGGTATTTTCTGGAAGTTGAACATACCACTTATATTCCATTGGGTAGGTATCCACTGTATGTCACAGTTCACATTCATGTCTTCTTTTACTGAAGAAGGAGGGGTGTATGTTAGCGGACATTCATGGGCTTGTTTAAAAGTTTGGAATTTACCTAGATGATGCGTAGGGACCACTGAAGAGGTTTAGGCCAAGGAATTTCCTATTTTTTAGAAATGTCACATGATTGTGACCTGAAGAATAAAGTGACTTGAGATTAGAGGTGGTTTGAGCAGTCAGGCAACCATGAGAAGCACCTAAGTAGGAGACATTTCACTTATTATGGCTTCCAGTGAGAGGCTGAAGAGAGAAACTCAGCACTAGTAACATTAAATGATTGCATTGATTTTGGCTTTTTATCTGTAAGGTTGTATGTTTGATTTATAATTATTTATGGAGGCACATTCATCATAAACCTAGGCAACCCACTCCAGTATTCATTCCTGGAAAATCTCATGGACGGAGGAGGCTGGTAGGCTACAGTCCATGGGGTTGCAAAGAGTCGGACATGACTGAGCGACATCACTTTCACTTTCACTAAGTCACATAGATGGCGTTCAGTACTCTTGACTACAGATGCCCCTTCCTAAATCTTTTTACTTTTGTCCTATTTCTAGATACTTTTGTTTCTCTAAGGATGTGTTGTGATGTAAAAAAAAAAAAAAATGACATGTACACATGGTGAAAATTTAAATGCAAAGATATATCAAAAATGGAGAAAGAAATGGCAACCCACTCCAGTATTCCTGCCTGGAAAATCCCATGGACAGAGGAACCTGGTAGGCTACAGTCCATGGGGTCACAAAGAGTTGGACACGACTAAGTGACTTCAGTTTCACTACACTTCTTTAGTTTTCTTTATTCTAGAACAATTCCCAGAGTTTTTTAGTTTTTCATGGCCTTAACATTTTTGAAGAGTCTAGACCTCTTCTTTCCTCAAGTTCCCTCAGTATGGATGTGTCAAGATAGTTGCCTGATTATCAGATCAAATTTTATTTCTACCTTATGGCAGAAAGTGAAAAAGAACTAAAGAGCCTCTAGATGAAAGTGAAAGAGGAGAGTGAAAAAGTTGGCTTAAAGCTCAACATTCAGAAAACTAAGATCATGGCATCCGGTCCCATCACTTCATGGCAAATAGATGGGGAAACAGTGGAAACAGTGGCTGACTTTATTTTTCTGGGCTCCAAAATCACTGCAGATGGTGATTGCAGCCATGAAATTAAAAGACACTTACTCTTTGGAAGGAAAGTTATGACCAACCTAGACAACATATTTAAAAGCAGAGACATTACTTTGTCAACAAAGGTCCATCTAGTCAAGGCTATGGTTTTTCAGTGGTTATGTATGGATGTGAGAGTTGGACTATAAAGAAAGCTGAGTGCAGAAGAATTGATGCTTTTGAACTGTGGTGTTGGAGAAAACTCTTGAGAGTCCCTTGGCCTGCAAGGAGATCCAGCCAGTCCATCCTAAAGGAAATCAGTCCTGAATATTCATTGGAAGGACTGATGCTGAAGCTGAAGTTACAATACTTTGGCCACCTGATGTGAAGATCTGACTCATTTGAAAAGGCCCTGATGCTGTTAAAGATTGAGGGCAGGAGGAGAAGGGGATGACAGAGGATGAGATGGTTGGATGGCATCACCGACTCAATGGACAAGGGTTTGAGTAAGCTCTGGGAGTTGGTGATGGACAGAGAGGCCTGGCATGCTGTGGTTCATGGGATAGCAAAGAGTCAGACATGACTGAGTGACTGAACTGAACTGATCAGATCAAGATTCACTTTCCCCCCCCCAGAAATACATGGGTGATGTCCTTCTCAGTGAAACACATCATATGATTTAGGTTATCCTGTTATATTTAAAAAAAAATTGCAGAGTACATCATGCGAAATGCCCAGACTGGATGAAGCACAAACTGGAATCAAGATTGCAGAGAGAAATATCAATAACCTCAGATATGCAGATGACACCACCCTTACGGCAGAAAGCAAAGAACTAAAGAGCCTCTTGATGAAAGTGAAAGAGGAGAGTGAAAAAGTTGTCTTAAAGTTCAACATTCAGAAAACTAAGATCATGGCATCTGGTCCCATCACTTCATGGCAGATAGATGGGAAAACAATGGAAATGGTGAGAGACTTTATTTTTGGGGGCTCCAAAATCACTGCAGATGGTGACTGCAGCCATGAAATTAAAAGACGCTTGCTCCTTGAAAGAAAAGCTATGACCAACCTAGACAGCATATAAAAAGCAGAGACATTACTTTACCAACAAAGGACCATCTAGTCAAAGCTATGGTTTTTTCAGTAGTCATGTATGGATGTGAGAGTTGGACTGTAAAGAAAGCTGAGCGCCAAAGAATTGATGCTTTTGAACTGTGGTGTTGGAGAAGATGCTTAAGAGTCCCTTGGACTGCAAGGAGATCCAACCAGTCCATCCTAATGGAAATCAGTCCTGAATATTAATTGGAAGGACTGATGCTGAAGCTGAAGCTCCAATACTTTAGCCACCTGATGCAAAGAACTGAATCATTGGAAAATACCCTGATGCTGGGAAAGATTGAAGGCAGGAGGAGAAGAGGACAACAGAGGATGAAATGATTGGATGGCATCACCGACTCAATGGACATGAGTTTGAGCAAGCTCGGGGAGTTGGTGATGGACAGGGAAGCCTGGCCTGCTGCAGTGTATGGGTTACAAAGAGTCGGTCACGACTGAGTGACTGAACTGAACTGATAAGGAGGAGTCTGCTGCCTATCCAAAAGAATGCCTTAGTTTAAGTTTGTGACATAAATTCTCTTTTTTTCACAAAGGTGGATTAGTTTTGTTAATAATAGTTAAAAAATAGTCTGTAAAGTCCTTTAAAAGGGAAAACAGATACTGTAACAATTTAGTCTTCTACTATGTGTTTTAATAACTACAACATTCAATGTGTATTTGTTGAATGAAAACTACTGATGAGTTAAAAATCACAAATTCTCATGCATTTGTCAGAGAGCTGAAATGATTGTTGCCCTGCTATTTAAATATTTTTTTATGTTTTCCTTCATTGTTTTGTTTAGAAAACAAAATGTACTAAGCTTGGAATAAACTGTTTGAGATATCTAGCAAAAAAAAAAAAAGATATATCAAAAATATATCTTTCTTTACATTCCAAGTACATGTTTCTTTATACTCCAAAATCCCAGAATATTATCAGTCCCACTGTGTCAACACAAATGATTTATCCTTCTATAAAACCTTCACACATATACCTTCATTTTTTCAAAAGTGTATTATTTTCAGAGGATTTCCAACATAACTCCTTTGAATTATGGAGTTTAGCTATGTGTGCAAACTCAGCATAACAAAGGACCTTGGGAGGTAGGTTTAAATATGTAGTCTGTTCAGTGTCCATATGCTCAGGAGTGAGCATATAAATATACTGTGTATAAATCTAGACTCACTGATCTCTGTTTCCTCTGACATTGTATCATACTAGCATCACTTAGATTTGAATGTGATTCTGTTATTTATATATATGCATTTGCATTATTTCACTATGTATACACCATGGACTTTAAAAGCAAGCTAATTACTTCATCTGCTACTTCATCAAACAGTGAATCTATTCCAAGGCTGAAGGAAAAATGTGATAGAATTTTAAAACTTACTATGTTAAGATTATGGAAAAAGCATATATTAATCTCCATTTTAGAGTCTTCCTTGGGGATTTTCATGGTAAACTCAATCCCACCATATGTACCGTTCTGTATTTTTGTTCTTGTTTAAAAATACAGCTTCTTAATCTTTCTTAGTCAGCCGTATCAGTACATCAGACCTTTCTACATCAGTTTTTTTCAGCTGCACTCTGTATTCTCCAGTTTCCCGTTGATGGACATTTTATTATGTTTTGTGGTTTTGTTTTGCTTTGCTTCTTTCAGTTTGTGAGAATTTGGTTTTGTTCTTTTACTTGTTTCTGGCAAACAGTGCTTTAACTAACGATATTTAGATTAGCATGCTCATATACATGATGGGCATATATTTAGAGTTACACATATATACATATGTAATAAATAGTACTTAAGTGAAAGTATTAAATTATATGTATAAATACATGCATACACAGATAGACTAATTTCCTGGAGGTAGAACTGAGGGCTTATTTTTTATTTTGATTAATTTAAAATTACCCACCAAAATTATTGTGCCACGTGCTTCCACACAAAGATTTCATGATGCCTCAGGTCAGTAACATTAATGTAAGGAGTTCAGCTGCTTATGCTGAGACCAAGCAACCTGGCTGTGTTCTCTTTTCAAACAATGGCTACCAAACTATCTAAATAAAATACCTGCTTTGAGTTACATGCTTGCCACAGTAATTATTATAAACCTTTTTACTTTTGCTATTCTGATTAGAAAATGATATTTTAATGACAAGGTTGGGCAGTATTTTTTCTTTATAAGAAATATGCCTTTATTTGTGAACTTTTCCATTTCCTTTGTGGGTCATGACAATGGACAGGATAAGGGAATAGGTATTGCAGATCTGATGCTAGAAAAAAAGAAAAGCATTGGGAAAGAAAGACCAAGTTATACTGAGCCACCAGTGGAGCCTGAGTGTAGACAGAAAGCTGGTAGAACAGAAAACTTCAGACGCTTTATAAGACAAAGAGATATACTTCTGATTGTTTACACTTCCCCCTTATTTTCCACTGATAGACGGCACTCCAGCCTTTCCTTAATAACTTTATACTTATTTATTGTTTCTGTTAACTGTGGGCTCTGGTAATGATGAATACTTAATAATGTGATCTTTAATAATATAAATATTCAATTTCTGTTGGTGATTTTGTATATTGGCTTGTTGATATCAGTCTGTCAAATTTACTTGCACAAATCAAAAAGATAGATATTTATAATGTTGACAGGCATTTTCAAGGAATGCTGCTACTGCTGCTGCTGCTGCTAAGTCGCTTCAGTCGTGTCCGACTCTGTGCGACCCCATGACAGCAGCCCACCAGGCTCCCCCGTCCCTGGGATTCTCCAGGCAAGAACACTGGAGTGGGGTGCCATTTCCTTCTCCAGTGCATGAAAGTGAAAAGTGAAAGTGAAGTCGCTCAGTCATGTCCGACTTGTAGCAACCCCATGGACTGCAGCCTACCAGGCTCCTCCATCCATGGGATTTTCCAGGCAAGAGTACTGGAGTGGGGTGCCATTGCCTTCTCCATGCAATGGATGGGTTTTCTTCAATTCAAAATTGACTTTTTACAAGAGATTTGTATGGTGCTTAATAGTTTAGTACATAAAGGAAAGAACAGAAGGAAGAGAAGCTATTTATTACAGATACATTAATATATGTAGAAGCTTTTGTATAAATACATTTAGAAAAGGAGAGGAAAGAGCAGGAGAAGTGGTATATTAGGTAGATTAATAATAATTTAGGAACCAATTTAATGTTTTTTTTTCCTCTAACATTTCTTTATTTAATTTAAAATCTACATGCTTAGGAATATGATATTTGGGATTGTCCATTTCAATCCACTAGTATTGGAGAACATAGGACAATCAAACCATGCAGTTACATGCCCCATGATAATGCGAATTTGGATGATAGTGATTGACGATTGGTTTTCACTCTTAACCCAGCCCACATTTTTAAAGGAAAGTGGTCTAATGAGGAGGCTGGATATGGAAGGAAGAGTGAGACCTTCCCCAGCCCCCAACCTTGGGGAGCCAGGAAAATTGAGGAGAGTTCTCATATTCATGTTATTCATCATTCCCAGCACTCTCCATGGGGGTGTTGAGACAAATGACAGCTAATCAGGAGATGCCTGAATTTCTGTCACTATAAAGGAGATCCCAAATAGACTTGGTACTAAATTATTTTTCCCCCTTGTACATTTAAGACAGAGTAGTGGTGCCAAATTCCAGCTTGGACTTTATAGATTTGGAACACACAACTAGACCCATAGTACTCTAAACCATCTAATTATTTAGACTTGTCCAATTCTTTTCATACACTTGTAATATCACTGCCACCTTTTACACGAATAACTCTCTTGAATGCTACTTACCACATTATGTCAGAGTTTCATTGTACTTTAATTTCTGTGGACTGAAAATCTGCAATTATGCTCTCATTGGGCATCCTCAAAGTAGAAGTCAACTGAGAAGTTAAACTGGGTAGCTGATTTAAGGTTATATATTTGCTTGTCTTTAGCTCAGTTGTCTGTTCACTTCTTATGGCACCTCTTTTCTTAATAGATGTGAGGTTCAAGAGTGGTTGGTAGCTATTACTTGGATAAAACATTTTTTTCATAGTCTCTTGTCACACTAAACTCCAAAGAAAGTAGAAAGACTTTCTCATGGTAGTAATTACTATTTGGGGGAAAAAAAAAAGTTTTAGTACTTATCAAACACATCAGAATGGGGAAAATAATTGTAAATATAAATGTCAACATCTAAAATTGAGTGTAATTGTGACTACAGGTAACCTGCAAAAGGGGCATATTTAAGTTGACAATTTGCCAAAGTAGCTTTTTACCAATTTTTAAAATAGCCACATATGTAATTTTTGTGTCTGGTATAAACAAGTGTAAGCAATTTAAATAGTCCCTCAATTGCGATGCCTTCCTTACACCTCAAGCTGAACAAGTGTGTCCTCTGGAGATATCTTGCTTACTTACTAAAGGAAGAGACTTTCTACAATATATAGGCAATATTTTGTGCTTAATGTTTCAGTATTAAACTGTTTGGAAGTGTATTTCATTCAATCTCAATCTAAAGCAGATCCAAATGCTTTCAGTAGGAATATTTGAGGCTAGTAATAAAAGAATATTTGCTATTTTTAATTTCCCAGAGCTTTAGCATGAGAAATGTCTTCATTTACTTTGATACAGCCAAATGATTTGTTAACAAAAGGCTGACATTTTTGAAAGAAGGTTGCAAAGCATGCTATTATTTATGTATATATTGATATATATATATATATACACACATATATATGTGTATGGAAATATCCCTATAACATTTCAAAAGCAAATGTATCTATTCATTTTTATTTGCTAAGTGCTTAGTGTGTTTGATTTACTGTATTTCTCAAAGAGATATAAAGGTAAATTGGAAATGGCCCATATATCGGACCTCTATATATTTTGATGTTTAAAGGAAAGAAATAATTAGCACTCCTCTTCCCAACCCAGGTTTTAAACCATTTGAGAAATTAAACTTCACCATAATCAGATTGGAGCTACAATATGACCTAAGTTACAGATACAAGGCAGCTTGCAGAATGACACTGAGCAGCGGCCTGCTGGAGTTAGCTCACAGGGCTGTGAGAGCCCCTTGCTTTCACACCTTCTCTGTTCAGTGACATTGTATTGGTAGCTTGAAATTAGCCCTGTTGGGAGTATTTACACCCTAGAAATTGGTAAATGACACAAATCAGAGGCTTTCCCTCCCCTGGAGAGCTGTTTGTTAAACCTTTAATAGCATACTCCAGTCTGAAAACATGGGTTAGTCCAAATAGGGCATCTTAGGGTTGCCAATCGGAGAAGGCAATGGCACCCCACTCCAGTACTCTTGCCTGGAAAATCCCATGGACGGAGGAGCCTGGTAGGCTACAATTCATGGGGTCGCACAGAGTCGGACACGACTGAAGCGACTTAGCAGCAGCAGCAGCAGGGTTGCCAATTCAGCTCCACACAGTTGCAGGCAGGGAGATACCCTTGTTGCACCTAGAACTGACTGTGAATAAACTCAAGATCACTCACCCATGAGAAGGCCAAAGAACTGTGCATGAGTGCTTCATTACTAAACTCATCCTGATGTAACAAAGCTAGTTTAAGGACAATATAAATGCATGTCATCCTAGTAGGCAAAGCAAGAATTTTACAGTATACTTGTGAACTTTCTATCTTTTGGTCCCCAAATATATATATTATAGTTATTTTTAAACTTGAGATCATATTTCTTACGAACAGTTTTCATTGTTATCAACATATTCTAAGTTATCTAATATCAGTGGAAACATATTTTGTGACTAATTTCTTTTCGTTGAGAGACATCATTGCAGAAGAAGCTTGCCACAGGGCTCTTCTTGTTTGTTTTCTTAATAGAGAATCTGCATTTTGATAACATCACTTGAAATATAGTTAAAATGTTCAAAACTGCTACATGGTAAAGCACGCTAATACATTTTGCAGGCTTTGCAGTTTTAAATATTTTTAATTATTAATGTATTAAGCATATAGAAAGAAAAGTATATAAAAAATAAGCACTTGGTACAAATGATTCAGATTTATCTTTGTTTGTCATGTTTGCCTAGGAACTTTTTTTTTCCTATTTAAAATACACAGATACACCCAAACTTCTGAGTCCTTTACTCCCAATCCAATCTCCTCTTTCCTCCTGAAGTCGTTGCTCATCCTCCCTATACATGCTTTTGAACTTTAACAGTGTCAGTACTCATGATAATATGTAGTCTACATGTGTTTTTAGAATTTACATAAACTGTATAATTTATGAATTTATTTTAAATTATGATTTTATCATTTAATGACTATGAAATATAAAAAGCAAAACTGGATTTGAAATACTTTTCCATGTTTGATATGAGCCCATGCTGTCAAGTATAGTGTCAAGTAATTTTTGTTTGTTTTATTTGTGTTTGTTTTCAAAGATGTATTTAAGAGATCTTATAATCTGTGTGTTTTTATATTCTTGAGAATCTCTGTCCATTGTGTCTATACTGAAGGACTTTTTTTTTTTTTAATATTCTGGTAATGTACTTTAAAAATTTTCTTTTTAATATTCTGGTAATGACGACAGAGAATGAGATGGTTGGATGGCATCGCCAACTTGATGGACATGATTTTGAGTAAACTCCGGGAGTTGGTGATGGACAGGGAAGCCTGGTGTGCTGCAGTCCATGGGGTCACAAAGAGTGGGACACGACTGAGTGCCTGAACTGAACTGAACTGAATGTACTTTTGTCCTTCAAAATGTGTGGACCTGGCCATGGAATACTGAGCTAATCCCTGGTGGCTCAGACAGTAAAGAATCTGCCTGCAATGCAGAAGACCTGTGTTCAATTCCTGGGTTGGGAAGATCTCCTGGAGGAGGGCATTTCAACCCACTCCAGTATTCATGCCGGGGAAATTTCATGGACAGAGGAGTCTGGCGGGCTGCGGTCCACGGGGTCACAAAGAGTTGGAAAGGACTGAGCAACTAAGGCTTTCACTTTCATCACAGCCTTCCCCGCCATCTTTTGGACTGGTGAATTTTGGTGTTTGCTATCTTTTTTGGGTACTTGAGATATGAGGTTGTTACGTCTGTTATCTTTATACTTGCATAGCGACTTGGCTGAGAATAACATTCTTGGCTCACACTTTCTTTCCTTCAGAACTTTGTATATACTGCTTTTCCCTCTTCTGTTTGATGTTGCCCTGGTAAAGGCTGATACCAGACTTTTCTGATACCAGATTTTTCTTTCTTGCATTTAACTTGCAACTTCTCCTTGATGTCTATCCTTAAAATGCTGGATATTCCTTAGTGGCATTCATTCACCAACAGATTTCACTGTGGCATATTGCATAGTTTAACAGCCAAATTCGGTAGTTTCTTCCTTTCAGAGAAATTAAGCATTTTGAGTGTGTTATTCCTTCTGTTCTGTAATAATGTTTACTTCCTAGGAAAACCAATATTCTCTGTGCTGTATATCAACTTTGAATTTCCTTTGCAGTTACTGTTATTTTCTCTCTAATTTCTGCAGTCAACGCTATCTTTAGATCTGAGCAAGACAGACTCCTGCCTTGAACACCGTACAGTAGAGCTCCCCAACCCCACCCTCCTCTATCTGCTGCAGGAGACCAGGCAGCCATGAGCAGTCAGGGTCCATATTTCCCGTGTGGAACATACTGCAGCACCCTAGATTCTGGAATTCCTCTACCATGAGCTCCAAACACATTTCAAGGAGTGTAGTAGCTTCCTGTAGCTTTCTGAATATAGACCACACCACTGACATATTTATCTTTAGACTTATTTGGGGCTTCCCTGGTAGCTCAGCTGGTGAAGAATCTGCCTGCAATGCAGGAGACCCTGGTTTGATTCCTGGGTCAGGAAGATTCCCTGGAGAAGGGATAGGCTACCCACACCAGTATTCTTGGGCTTCCCTGGTGGCTCAGATGGTAAAGAATCTGCCTGCAAAATGGGAGACCTAGGTTCAATCCCTGGATTGGGAATATCCCCTGGAGGAGGGGACGGCAACCCACTTCAGTATTCTTGCCTGGAGAATCCCATGGAGAGAGGAGCGAGGCCAGCTACATACAGCGCATGAGGTCTCAAAGAGAGTCAGACACGACTGAGCGACTAAGCACACACAGACTTACTTATCTTTAGGTTTAGTGGTCAAATGTTGACTATTTGTAGAGACTGGACAGAGTTTGGAAGCATGGCCTGGGGTATGCACACATATGTATTTGAGATGCTCATGGTGTAAGGAATACTAGGGTGGGAAAAGGAGAGTGACGGGCCCAGGTTAGAGCCTGGGGGCTGGAACTTGTCCATCTTCTCTGCCTCCGTCTGACATGGATGCTGAGTTGTCCAGAAATTCTGTAAACATTTAAAAACAGTTTATTAGCTTGAAATTATAATTATTTAATATTTCATTGTATGGTATTTTAGTTTTACCCTAGATGCTGAAAATATTCCCAACAAGCCTGTCTGAAACTCCAGAATTTCCTTCTGCAGTCACAGAGATTATGCCAAGCTTTCCCTTTTTGTCAGTAACGGCATTGCAGTCGTGTCTGTTCTCTAGCTTTCTGTTTGCGTTTTACTTGTGAGTTTGGTAACGGTTGTGTTTTAAAATGCACCATGTTTCTTTGGGTCTTCAATTCCTTTTCTGTTTTATTCTTTTGTTGTTTGTTTGTTTGTTTTATTTCACTGTGTTTCTATAGCATGGAAAGCACTCGGCAAATTTCTTCCAAAATGAGTTCTTTACCTGTCTTTTGCGTAATGTACTCTTTTGCTTCTTTTCTTGCCACAATTGTGTTTATAGGGTCACCATACCAGTTCTTTTTGTCTTGGTTAACTTAAGTAGCTCTGCTTTGAACTTCCATTGGGCCTCAAGTATTATGGGTAACTTTTCCTATGTTCCTAGCATGTCTAAGTGACTTATCTTCCCAAGCAAGCCCCAGTATGACGCTGAGCTTATTTCATGTTCTAATCACAGTTCTATAGCTTGAAGGCCAGGGGAGTGGGGACAGGAGAAGAGTGAAGAGGGATCCTGCAGTTGTTGCTCTCCCTTTTTAGAACAGGTGAATGTCATGTTCTGCTTCATTCTACTACTGCATTCGAGGCTTTTGCATTGGCCCTTTTTTTTGTCGTATTATTCCTACAGTTCAGCCCCTTGCTTACTTGTTTCACTGTCCTCTCTTCTACAGTTCTGCCCACTGAGAGTCCACATCTTTTTTTTTCATATTTGACACAATTTGGAAAACTTGAAGACTATTGTTAACTTCACTGGTACCATCCTGAGGCACTAAGACCAGTTTAAAGATCTGTACTGACTTGAGTTAAAATTATATTTCTTTTGCTTACAGTGTTTCAAATTTAAGACAGTGGGTTGTGCCTCTTTGTTTACATATTTATTTATTTTGTTTATGAAATTAAGGATTTTTACTGTTTTTCCTTTTATTTGTTATTGAGGAAGGAGATTCTAAAATACTCTTAGCTCTCTAACATGCACATTAACATCCTTGTAGAGTACTCCCCTTATGTTTTAGAGAATTGGATTATTACTGTATTGTTTTTGACCACTGAATCTAAGTGAACTATCTGGGTATCAGCACTCTTTGCTGAGCAATGCTTTGAAACAGCTTATAATAAAAAGTCCTTCAGTAACATGCAATGACAGCCTCATGTTGCAACATCTTCTGAGGTGGACTACAATTAAATTTTGTTTAGTAATAATAAACATTGAAGTTGGGGACTTGATTTACTTCAAAAAAAATTAACTCTAACTAGTGAAGCATACATTAAGCTAACAAATGTATCGACCACTAGACAGATCCTTGTCTTCCATAAAATCCGCTTGGTACTGGGAAGAATAACTCAGTGGGCACGTCTTTCTACATGTAATGAGGCAATGGAAGGTTGAGAGAATGCTTTAAGAGCTAACCGGACCCTGCAGCAAGTAAGATGCCCTCATTTATTGCTTAAGGCTAATTCAAGTATATTCATTTTCAGAATCGTTTGTCTAAAGGTTTTCTCAAAGGTGCAAAAAGAGACTAATTCTAAATTGGATTGGCATAATGACATAGAGTCTGTTATGCCAGGGCTCTCAAAATGGTGTGGTGTAAGCTGGTTAGCCCCTGTGTACAGATTTGGTTTGTATGATCTTTGTGTGTGTATGTTTGAAAAATCTGTAAACTTTATATATAAGTCAGTCTTCTCTCCTCTCTTGAAATCTTTCAAAAAGGTCAAGACGGTGCCCACATTGTGTTCCCTTTAGACAATCATGTCTTCTACTGTCCACTGTAATTCCCTTCTTTGTTGCAGTGTACTCACATGCCTTCCTCAGTTAAATCTGACAACTCTGTTTCTGTATGTCTGAAAATGCTACATTACTTTATAAGCATTCCTCATCATTATTATGTAAATGGTTAACACCAGCCTTCTGGAAAAAAAATGTCTAAATGGCAGATATTACAAATGACCTGGAATATTTAGTCATCATCCTCTAATTCTTGGATTATATGTGTCCTAAATCCATATGCCAAATCTAATTTTTCCTGCAAGTTAAACTTTGAAATTTCAGCACATTTTATTCACACTGCCTCAGAATTTTGTATTATATGGCATATTTTTAAAAATTCCTTTCTTAATGAAGTTAAGTAGCACAATTATTCCACCTTTTCATTAATTTAGACCCTGGTAAAAAAGAAAGTGTAGTTTTGAAAGAAGAAACACTATTCCTGGGTTTTAGATTACCAATGTAACAAATAGGTTAATAATATTTATTTATTTGTTTGTTTGTTTATTTGTTTATTGGCCATGCCACATGGTATGAAGGACACTAGATCCCTGACCAGGGACTGAACCTGTGCCCCCTGCATTGGAAGCTTAGAGTCCCAACCACTGGACTCCCAGGGAAGTCTCCCTGTTTTTTAAACAACAATAGAGAATTTGACCAAGTAGAGTAATGTGTGTGTGTTGGTCAGTCAGTCATGTCTGACTCTTTGCAACCCCATGGACTGTGGCCCACTAGGCTCCTCTGTCCATGGAATTCTCCAGGCAAGAATACTGGAGTGGGCTGCCATGCTCTCTTCCAAGGGATCTTCCTGACACGGGGATCGAACCTCAAGTTTCTTACTTCTCCTGCACTGGCAGGCAAGTTCTTTACCACTAGCACCACCTGGGAAGCCCAAGTACAGTAGAACTATCTACAATTTTGCCCACTAGAGGGCTTTCATGTATATACCAATATCAGTTCAGTCGCTCAGTCGTGTCCGACTCTTTGTGACCACAGCACACCAGGCCTCCCTGTCCATCACCAACTCCCGGAGTCCACCCAAACCCATGTCCATTGTGTCGGTGATGCCATCCAACCATCTCATCCTCTGTCGTCCCCTTCTACTCCTGCTCTCAATCTTTCCCAGCATCAGGGTCTTTTCAAATGAGTCAACTCTTCACATCAGTTCATATATATTTATTTATTTATTTATTTTTAACCAATGAAAGCATAATTGTGAAGATAAACAGTGAAGTTTATATGGCAACCAAAGTTTACCTGGTTAAAGGAAAAAATTTAAATGTGGATATAGTATATAAAGTATGCAAGAATCTTATCCTGACTGTACATAAAATATAATATTTGAGGTATATTGGTAAGGCACTGTTTTATAATTTAGAAAGTGAAAAGTAGTCAATAGTTCAAACTCACCGATGGGATAAGTTCTCATATGTTCACTGCCTTAACATTTTAAAAGTATTAGAAAAATATTCTACATTTCATTTATTTTAATACCATATATAGAACATGTGTATTTATAGTACCTTTGCATATCTTTTTGTTAGAACTCAACAATAGGAATAGCTTTTGTTATGAATACTCCATTCTTGTAAAAAAAAAAAAAATCCATGCTGAAGTCTTTCACGTGTTTTTCAACAAAATAACAGCTGTGAAAGAGCAATTTTCAAAGTCCTAGCAGATTTAAATGGCTGTTGACTCTAGAAGCCTATTATAAAAGAATTTCAAATTTTAAATCCCCTCTCTTTCATTTCATATATTCTGGCTCATTAAATCAGACATGAAGGTGTTATATTTTAAAATGCAACTCCCTTTACTCCATTAAGAATGGAGTAGAACTTGGGCACAGGGGGAAATATCATAATGGTTTCATACCTTTATTAAACCAAGGATAATGCCCCACACGCTTCCACCATAATTGAGTTAGACTAGATATTTTCAAGTTGGGAAAGACATCTAAAGATGGGCTTTAGAGATTTTCAGATGTTTCACTAATGCAAAAATAATGTAACCTTCCCATTTGCATCATTTTCAATAATTTTCCCTAGGTTTGCTTATGACAAGAATAATCATTTTTAATGACTTGTTCTATGGCACTGTCTTTCCACTTCCTCAAGGCTCTATACAATCATAGTTGCTCACATCACTTTTCTGTTTCAACTTTGCCTTTAACTTTCAAGTAAAGGCCAACTTATAATATTTAGCATGGTGTTTAAGGCCCTTTGGTTTACAGCACTTCCTCACCTGCATCCTGTTTTCTTTCTGTCTCTATACACTTTCTGCTTATCCTAGTTTACCTCTTCATCTATTAAACATGCCCTCAAATGTGTGTCAACACACACACACACACACACACACACAGCACATATGCACAGACCCTACCTCTTTCAGTCTACCACATTGGACAGCTTTCTACTGGAAATCTCAATTGATTTTCAAACCTCCTTTCCTTTACTTTTTAGGGCTTCCCTGGTAGCTCAGATGGTAAAGCGTCTACCTGCAATGCAGGAGACCCGGGTTCAATCCCTGGGTTGGGAAGATCCTCTGGAGAAGGAAATTGCAACCCACTCCAGGACTCTTGCCTGAAAAATTCCATGGACGGTGGAGCCTAGTAGGCTACAGTACATGGGGTTGTAGAAAGTCGGCCACGACTAAGGGACTTCACTTCCTTTATTTTGCATTTTATTGTGCCTGGAATTATCTTCCACTTTTTTCTACCTGATCCTTCCAAAGTATGTTAGTTGCTCAGCAGTGTCTGACTCTTTGGGACCCCATGGACTGTAGCCCTCCAGGCTCCTCTGTCCATAGAATTCTCCAGGCAAGAATACTCCAGGCGAGTGGGTAGCCATTCCCTTCTCCAAGGATCAAACCCAGGTCTCCCACATTGCTGGCAGATTCTTTACCAGCTAAGCAATCAGGGAAGCTTAATACTCCTATTTCTGACATTGTTTCTCCCTCTCTGGCAGAATTAACTGTTCTTCCTCTCTCCTCTCAAGACATTTTATATGTAATCATACTCTAACAGGTACACAGATACCACAGACAATTTTTCTTTCTTTCATCTTTTTTCTTTTTAATTAACAATGTGGGAGAACTAATATTAGGAAGGGAGACCCAGTTTCACCATCGTACAGCTAAAGAGAGCCCAAATTATACTTATGTCCAATTGCCATACCTTCGAATCCAGCTGTGTTATCACTATCAGCATTTCTAGTAATATTGAAAGTTCAATAAATGCTGTCATTTCTGTAATTATGTGTTTGAGATATCAAGAAAGGAGTAATAGATTTTTTCTGATGTTTTTGACAAGTAATTTAATATTCATATAGATTCTAAGATAACTTGGGCAAATATTAGTCTAAGTTACAAATTTCTCTTCCATTACATTATATAGTAAACTCTGTCTGATAAAAAGTAAAAACGTGTCAAAGTGTCATTTTAATGTGTATATAAATATTTTATTTTTTTATTAATTTATTTATTTTAGTTGGGGGCTAATTACTTTACAATATTGTAGTGGTTTTTGCCATACAGTGACATGAATCAGCCATGGGTTTACACGTGTGCCCCATCCTGAACCCCCCTCCCACTTCCCTCCCCATCCCATCCCTCTGGGTCATCCCATTGCCCCAGCCCTGAGCATTTGTCTCATGCATCAAACCTGGAGTGGTGTTCTGTTTCACACATGATAATATACATGTTTCAATGCTATTCTCTCAGATCGTCCCACCCTCACTCACACCATATAAATATTTTAATACTTATATTGGTAATAATATCCTTTAGTAATCTTGCAAATGTACTTTAATATATCATTGCAGGGTCTTTCCTCTAATAGAAAATACCTTATATTTTTAAGATAAGAAATAGATTAGCAATCTCATGAACTTAGTTTATTTCCAACCTGAATCGATCACCTCAAAATTTATATTTCAGTCGCTCAGTCGTGTCCGACTCTCTGCGACCCCATGAATTGCAGCACGCCAGGCCTCTCTGTCCATCACCAACTCCCGGAGTCTACCCAAACCCATGTTCATCGAGTCGGTGATGCCATCCAACCATCTCATCCTCTGTTATCCCCTTCTCCTCCCGCCCCCAATCCTACCCAGCATTAGGGTCTTTTCTAATGAGTCAACCCTTCGCATGAGGTGGCCAAAGTATTGGAGCGTCAGCTTCAACATCAGACCTTCCAATGAACACCCAGGATTGATCTCTTTTAGGATGGATTGATTGGATCTCCTTGCAGTCCAAGAAACTCTCAAGAGTCTTCTCCAACACCACGGTTCAAAAGCATCAATTCTTTGGCACTCAGCTTTCTTCACCGTCCAACTCTCACATCCATACATGACCACTGGAAAAACCATAGTCTTGACTAGACGGACTTTTGTTGGCAAAGTAATGTCTCTGCTTTTAAACATGCTATCTAGGTTGGCCATAACCTTCCTTCCAAGGAGTAAGCGTCTTTTAATTTCATGGCTGCAGTCACCATCAGCAGTGATTCTGGAGCCCAAAAAAGTAAAGTCTGACACTGTTTCCCCATCTATTTCCCATGGAGTGATGGGACCAGATGCCATGATCTTAGTTTTCTGAATGTTGAGCTTTAAGCCAACTTTTTCCCTCTCCTCCTTCACCTTCATCAAGAGGCTCTTTAGTTCTTCTTCACTTTCTGCCATAAGGGTGGTGTCATCCGCATATCTGAGGTTATTGATATTTCTCCCGGCAATCTTGATTCCAGCTTGTGTTTCTTCCAGCCCAGCGTTTCTCATGATGTACTCTGCATAGAAGTTAAATAAGCAGGGTGACAATATACAACCTTGACGTACTCCTTTTCCTATTTGGAACCAGTCTGTTGTTCCATGTCCAGTTCTAGCTGTTGCTTCCTGACCTGCATACAGGTTTCTCAAGAGACAGGTCAGATGGTCTGGTATTCCCATCTCTTTCAGAATTTTCCACAGTTTATTGTGATCCACACAGTCAAAGGCTTTGGCATAGTCAATAAAGCAGAAATAGATGTTTTTCTGGAACTCTCTTGCTTTTTCGATGATCCAGCGGATATTGGCAATTTGATCTCTGGTTCCTCTGCCTTTTCTAAAACCAGCTTGAACATCTGGAATGCAAAAGTAGGAAGTCAAGAAACACCTGGCGTAACAGGCAGGTTTGACCTTGGAGTACAGAATGAAGCAGGGCAAAGGCTTATAGAGTTTTGCCACGAGAACGCACTGGTAATAGCAAACACCCTATTCCAACAACACAAGAGAAGACTCTACACGTGGACATCACCAGATGGTCAACACCAAAATCAGATTGATTATATTCTTTGCAGCCAAAGATGGAGAAGCTCTATACAGTCAGCAAAAACAAGACCAGGAGCAGACTGTGGCTCAGATCATGAACTGCTTATTGCCAAATTCAGACTTAAATTGAAGAAAGTAGGGAAAACCACTAGACCATTCAGGTATGACCTAGATCAAATCCCTTATGAGTATACAGTGGAAGTGACAAATAGATTTAAGGGACTAGACCTGATAGAATGCCTGATGAACTATGGACAGAGGTTCGTGACATTGTACAGGAGACAGGGATCAAGAAAATCCCCATGAAAAAGAAATGCAAAAAAGCAAAATGGCTGACTTAGGAGGCCTTACAGATAGCTGGGAAGAGAAGAGAAGTGAAAAGCAAAGGAGAAAAGGAAAGATATTCTCATCTGAATGCAGAGTTCCAA
The DNA here is from genome assembly GCF_054371585.1 of Giraffa tippelskirchi. Classification (NCBI taxonomy): domain Eukaryota; kingdom Metazoa; phylum Chordata; class Mammalia; order Artiodactyla; family Giraffidae; genus Giraffa; species Giraffa tippelskirchi. Next base: position 108,651,153 of record NC_137280.1, on the reverse strand, counting down.
AGAATAGCAAGGAGAGATAAGAAAGCCTTCCTCAGCGATCAGTGCAAACAAATGGAGGAAAACAACGGATTGGGAAAGACTAGAGACCTCTTCAAGAAAATTAGAGATACCAAAGGAACATTTCATGCAAAGATAGGCTCGATAAAGGACAGAAATGGTATGGACCTAACAGAAGCAGAAGATATTAAGAAGAGGTGGCAAGAATACACAGAAGAACTGTACAAAAAAGATCTTCACGACACAGATAATCACGATGGTGTGATCACTCACCTAGAGCCAGACATCGTGGAATGTGAAGTCGAGTGGGCCTTAGAAAGCATCACTACGAACAAAGCTAGTGGAGGTGATGGAATTCCAGTTGAGCTATTTCAAATCCTCAAAGGTGATGCTGTGAAAGTGCTGCACTCGATATGCCAGCATATTTGGAAAACTCAGCAGTGGCCACAGGACTGGAAGAGGTCAGTCTTCGTTCCAATCCCAAAGAAAGGCAATGCCAAAGAATGCTCAAACTACCGCACAATTGCACTCATCTCACATGCTAGTAAAGTAATGCTCAAAATTCTCCAAGCCAGGCTTCAGCAATACGTGAACCATGAACTTCCAGATGTTCAAAATTTACAAATATACACCAAACCATAAGCAATAGCAACCTAATGTAAAAGTATTTTGTTATAGTATCTTTGCTTTATTTATTTATGTTAGGATTTTTTCATTTAATACATGTTTTGTTTTAGGCATAATGGCACAGGATGCTCCGCCCTCTGGGTCCTTACATTTTCACCATGGAGACTGGCATTAAAGAACTATTTACATGATCCATCACTTTGTTAGTGCATTTCATACTGTGAAGCACAGATGCAGGAGCTCTAGGCTGTGTTGCAGGACTTCAGGGCTATCTGGAAGCTTTCCTTGAAGAGGAGAAATAAGGGTTAATTTTTGAAGGATAAGGAAATGAATATGTGTGCCTATGAATGTGTGTGTTTTGTGCAGACAGTGAAGGATAACCAGGTCTTGGTAGAGGATGACTTATACAAAGATCCAGCTTAGCATCTTCTAAGCACAGGATGAAATAGAAAAAGCAAGGCACGGGGCAGGCTGATGTACAAAGCAGGACCCAGATCATGTTTTTATTGAGTATTTAGTCTTTATCCAAAGAGCAATAGGAAACCACTTAAGGTTTAATAATTTATGTTATATGTACAGATTTAAGGAAAGCACTGTCTGGCTGCAATGCAAAAACTGGATTAAATGAAAGAAACAATGGATTAGATAGAGAAGAATTTTATTTTTACAACTTTACTCATGATGCTTACAGAATACTTTTTATTGAGCTAGTTTATCATCAGTAAGGAATCTAACACACAATCTGCGTTTATTCATTTGCGCTTTTACAAATACAGAAAGATATTAGAGATTGAGAGCTATAAGCGTGTGCTAAGTTTACAGGTCCATTATCATGAGTTACAGCTTCCTCCTTTACATAATGGAATCATTTTGATGTATGTACTCACAAAAGGCAAGAGGATGAGTCTTTTACATCTATTAAGCTGCTGAAGCAATTGTGATGAGGGATGTTTCCTTTTCCACATTTTACAAGAAACCTTAGTACAAGCACATTGCCTGTTAAAATAACAAGGTATTTTATGAAAACAGAAATTAAAGTTAGCAATGCATTTCAACTGTCATAGTCTGTGGGTAATGTTTGTTACAGTGGAAAGAAAAGTTGTAAATACTCACTAAAACTAACAGGCAAGTAAATGTGAGACTTAAATGAAGTGATCATCACAGTTAGTACATTAGAGCTGAGCTGTGCATTAATAGCACTTAATCCCTTGGTTCTCAGTTGTCTTATGTTTCTTTATTCTAAACAGTAAGCATGTGGGTATATGACTAGAAACTGTGTGTGATAATTTGGGGGATTTCTACTTCCTCCAACAGCCCCTCAAAAATGCTTGCAGTTCTATGGGGAAATGATTTAAATGAAACCAGGTACTATTGTATTATTGTAGTTACTAATTTTGGATCAAGTGCTTTAAATAACATAAACTGTTATTTGTGATAAACTGATGCTTGTGTAATTTTCCAAGGCTGCCAAGACCCATTAACATTTTTGGATAAATCATATCTAGAGTTTTATATTTAGACCTGGGCTTTGTACATGCTGTTCATTCCATGGCTATAAAACAATTTGGCTTAAAAAGAAATTAACCTACTAAAATATGTATGTCCGTGTGCATCCTCTGTCAAGGAGCTAACTTGATGCATTTTTTGGATGGTGCCATAAAATATTTGTTAAATATTCACAAGGAAACATTCCTTTCATTCAGTAACCAGCATCTCAATAATAAAAGTAGAATGAAACACTGCTAATGAACTCACAAAGAAATAAATTTACACCTGTATTTCTAAACCTGAACCTTTCAAAAGAGAACTCAAGTTTCAAATGGATTCTCTTTTTACACACATTATACTCATCACTCACTGCAGTAGTTTTCTTTTCTCTATCACTGATGTGCTGACAACTTTCCAATTATATGATCATTGAATGTAATTCATTACTTTTTCTTGAAGGCTTTTGATTTCCTGTTTTAGCTTAGAATAATCACTTTATTTATACTCTAGTATAGTTATCATTCTTGAATTTTTTTATTTGTTTTCACACTTCTGTGTTAATTATGTTTCTTTCATCCTGTGCTTTCCTCCTTTCTTGGATTTCATTTTACTGAGCTATAGAATATCCTTAACTTTTAAAGCACAGACACAAGAGAAGTAAATTGTCCTAATACCTAAACATTTTAATTTTTCATTATAATAAATTGTTGATTTAGTTACTATAGAATCAGGGTTAAAATTATTTTTGCCACAGACCTTTGGAGGTTACTGGTAAAAGGTCTTTCATCCTCCACTCATCCAGAAGACACTGTGATGATTATTTAATTATCACCTCTTTCTGGGTTTTCTGTGTTTATTTGGTAAGTGATTGACTTTGTTTTCTTTTTCATTCATCCTGATTAGCACTCAATTGACTCTTTCCATCTGAAACTTCTAGTATTGTCAACTGTGAAATTTTCTCTTTATTATTTTTTTTTAATTATTGCAATCCCACATTTTTTTTTCTTTTTTTCCCCCTTTTTTACTAGAACTTCTTAGTCATTGAAGCTGCAGGATTGATTTTCTTGTGTTCCATGCCTTTAAATCTTTTCTTACATTTTCCTTGAAAAAATATTTTTGATTTATGATTAGGAATATTTCTTAGATTCTTTTAGATTTTCTTAAAAATATCTCTTTACATTTATATTTATGTTTTATCCTTCAAATGTGTCTTATTGTATGTCTCCTCTTTTATAACATTGTATTATTTTATAGCTGCAATATATTCTCAAACTTCTCCTAGTACATTAATTAAAATTACTACAAAGTTCTCTTGATTAACTAATAATGGCCACTTGATCACTTTATCTTAATATTGATCTGTTCATTCATCTTAGTCCTTCTATTTTTTGATGTTGGCATTATTAAGATGTTTTATCAGCCTTTCCTACATACAAGAAAAGGCAGGATGCTGATTGAAGATTATGAACATGTCAGATGGGTAAGCAGTAATTTAGAAGACAAGCTAGCTGCTCTTGTCCCATTTCTACCACCTTCCCAGTAGAAAAACTTAATATTATTATTGTGATAACAATAGGGAGAAGAGCTTTGTTTTAAGCTGCTACCAACCACCTTTACGGCCTTCTTATCCAGAGACATTGTTCATTTTCTTTACGGCAAGAATTTCAGTTTATCTTTAGCATGTAAGCTATTAGCACATTGCCAGTCTTGTTGCACTATTTGACACAAGTTTTTTTCCAGTGTGAAAGATAGTCACTCAGCAATTTCACACCCTAAATTTTGCATTATTTCTCGCTCCTACTGTCTCTCTATTTCATTTTCAACTTTGGAATCCTTCTGGGACTCCATCAGTGCTTTTACCACCTTTTTATTAATTCACTCAAGTATTCATACGAGCGTCCCTGGTGGCTCAGATGGTAAAGTACCTGCCTGCAATGCGGGAGACCCAGGTTCAATCCCTGGGTTGAGAAGATCCCTGGAGAAAGGAATGGCAGTCCATTCCAGTATTCTTGCTGGGAGAATCCCATGGACAGAGGAACCTGAGCAACTAACACTTTTGCTTTCATGTACTTATAAAAATCTCTGATCACACTTATATCACAGTTTGAGAAGATTTTCTGAATTTATTACTGTTTTTATTTCTTTACTCTCATTTGAATATGATTTGCAAAGGAAGGCACTAAGTACATATGATCAGTATCTATTAAGCTAGAAGCCTCATTTTTTAATCCTCAGCATCTCATATAGTAACAGATTAATAATATTTGTACAATAAATATTTGTCAAACCCAATTGACCCCTCATAAAAAGAAGAAAAATTGCATTATAGTTTTTGCTTATTTTCTGTTGATCAGGCTTGATGATGAATTATGATTATTGTTATTTTTAAATCTTATTTACTTTCAGAGAAAAGGGTATAAATTGCCACTTAAATAAATATTACAAAAGCAAAACAACAAAATACCTTCAAAAGCATATACTGCCTTCTGTCTCAAAAAATGGTTCAATTTATAGTAAGAATCTTTAAGCAAGTTTATAACCTTCATATTTATTTTCCAACAAGAAAGAAAACTTCCTGAGATCACTGAATGCATTATCCTTTCTTTAAGTCTTGCTGTTTCACTCCCATAAATAGATTCCTCTTGGACAGATGACTCAGTTTCAAGTTTGAGATACACATTTCTCCTTTGCTCCTGATGTTTATGTGTGGATGTTCTTATATTTTTGATTGATGTCATGCTGCCTTCTCACCTCTAAATATCTGCAGCATGTCTCTCTAGTCCTTCTTTCTTTTATTTTGTTTTCCCCTTAATTCCATCATGCCTGTGGTTATAATTCCTTTAGTTGCAATATGATACTTTGCAATTCTGTTAGCAAAACATAAAACTGTAATTATAAGGATACAGTGTATTCCTTGTCTGGTTAATTTATTCATCTCTCACTTGGCTGCAATATCCTCTAACTCGCCAAGTAAATAAACTTCAGCAGCTTTCAATGTGTTCTGCACATGGCAGCTGTAAGAAATACTTCTATTTCATTCTAAATTTATTTAAGTAGTGATAAATATTTATTTTATCTTCAATTATTAAAGATTTTATACATGACATAAAATAAATACTATATCAAATACAACCTGAACTTAACAAATGTTAACACTTTATCATAATTACTTTATATGAAGTTTTAAAAGAAAATATTTCATCTATGTAGCTGATGTCTCATGACAGTCTTTCCTCTTCCTCCTTGCCTAAGCTTAATGTATATCATTTATTTCATGTTGTATAAACTATCGGTGCTTCTACATATAAACAGTATATATTATACTTTTAGTGGATTTTTTCAACATTTTTGCCCTTAACTGAAGGTTTTTGGGATTTATCACTGTTGATACGTATAGCTGTGGTTACTTCATTTGAACTAGTTTATATTTACTTACCTTATCACTTACTAACAGATATTTAGGTTGCTTCCAATTATTTGTGATAGCAAAACAAACCAAAAAAGAAAAAAAAAAAATACAAGAACTATCCTTGTGCTTTTTCAACCCTGTGCACATCTCTTAGAATTTCTCCAGAATAGTCCAGACTTTGTTCCTAGAAGACCTATACCATAGAGTATGAACCTAAGCCAATTTATAAGACATTGTCAAAAAGTTTCCCAATGCACTGAATTTACATTTCTACTGGCAATATACAAAGTTCCCATTTATTCACCTCATCATCAAGTAGAACTATCAGACTGGTTCATTTTTCCTAAACTACTCAGTAGAAAATAAATACTTTCTCATTTTTCTTCAGTTTGCACTAGCTTGATTACTCATGAGACTGAGTGTATGATTTTTGAAAATTTGGAGCTTACCTTATGTGAATTACTTCTTTATAATTTTTATCGCATTTTTTGAGTGTGTGTGTGTGTGTACATGAGCTTTCAATTTTATTTCATTCATTATTTTTCATCTCTGATGGATAATGTCTATTTCACTCTCACTTTTACAGGAAAGTTACACTATATTCCATATCCAGTTTCTTTGTTTCAGTAGGAAACATACTTCTAAATTTTATTGAGGCTTCCATTGCTTGTGTGAAAATCTCCTGTCAGTCTAAATTTTGTTATTTTGTAAATATTTGGTGTTTATTTTGTTGTTGTAAAACTTTAATCATTACTTTCTAATGTTCTGTATTTTCACTGTAGTATCTCTGGTTGTGTGTTTGCTTATGCTTTCCTGCTTGAGACTCTGCATACTTCTTTAATTAGTTCTGAGATACTGAATTCATTGTCCTTTGAATATTGCTTGTCTCACTTCTGAAACCCTTTTAAAAATATGTAGTCCTTTATCACAACATAACTAGGACTCTCGCAGCCTAGCTGCTATCAAACTCTCCAGCCTTGTCTCTCACAGTGTCCTTCAGCCAAGAGTCCTCTCCAAATTGCTCACACTCAGGGATTCTCTTCTATCCAAGTACCTTGATGAAGGTCTTTCCTAAGTGGACTTCTGGAATCACTCCTGTTCTACCAGTTCACTGTAACTCATCCTTCAGGAATGCTTCACCAGCTTGCTCACATGGTTTTATTTTCGTCTTATAATAGCTTGTGTTTCTCTTGCAAAGCACCTAGGGCAGTTGTGCTTTTACAGTTACTTGTTTGAGAACCTAATCGATGTCAGGCCATTCCACAGATTCCCTGTTCCATGAGGGCATTATTTTGCTTGTTTCTGTTTTTGTTGTTGTTGTTGTTCTATTGGCATCTTTAGGCTTTTGGGAAATAGCACTGTATGGACCAAAACCAGTCAGGAACTACTGAACCATCAGGGCCCCAGGCAGTGTATTTATCTCTGACAATCATTTTCACTTTCCTCACGGTAGACTAGCTTTCTCTCCTTTGCTGAAGATTAAAAAAAAGGCTTAAGTAGGTAACCACTTGGGTTAAACACTACACAGTACACATAAGCCAAGATGTTCATCTATCTATCATGATATTTAGGTGTCCTTCCACTTGAATTTCTATGATACCTGTCCAAGAGCTAGAGAATGTGATAGTTACTCTGTGCATTACTTAAAAAGCAGAGACATTACTTTGCCAACAAAGGTCCATCTAATCAAAGCCGTGGTTTTTCCAGTAGTCATGTATGGATGTGGGAGTTGGACTATAAAGAAGGCTGAGGGCCGAAGAATTGATGCTTTTGAACTGTGGTGTTGGAGAAGACTCTTGACAGTCCCTTGGACTGCAAGGAGATCCAATCAGTCCTCCTAAAGGAGATCAGTCCTGCGTGTTCATTGGAAGCACTGATGCTGAAGCTGAAACTAATACTTTGGCCACCTGATGCGAAGAGCTGACTCATTCGAAAAGACCCTGATGCTGGGAAAGATTGAAGGTGGGAGGAGAAGGGGACGACAGAGGATGAGATGGTTGGATGGCATCACCAACTCTATGGATATGAGTTTGAGAAAACTCCTGGAGTTTTTAGGGAAGCCTGGCATGCTGCAGTCCATGGGGGGTTGCAAAGAGTCAGACATGACTGGGCGACTGAACTGAACTCAACTCTGTGCATCATTTATAGCTAAGCCATTTTCCCCTGATTTTATTCTAGAATTCAGTGATTATGACTTTTAAAGTAACACCTTCAAAAATCAAATAGAAAAAGAAGTGCTTTTGCTCACAGTTGAATCAAAGAAACAACCTCAGTGAATTCATACGACAAGTATTTGTTGAGTCCCTTTTGTATGCCATTCACATATTTGGTCTTTAGGATCCAAGAGTAAAAACCAACAAGGTCCTCAGTCTCACTGAGATTGAGTTCTAGGGAGAAGACATTATTCTAATTCTCAGCTACTACTAAACAAATAGTATAAAAAATATGTGATAACTTTGAATGAAAGAAATGTTTTCTTGTGAATATTTAACAAATTAACTAGACCAATAAGGGAAATCGCAGTAGGAGGGGAAAATTTTACTTCACAAGTTTAACTCAGCTAAGATTTTAATAAAGGTAAGAGTTAATTAGACAAAGAGGAGAAGTCAGAGCATTTCAAGAAAAAATAGTTTGTTCAAAGGTCTTAGGGTGGGAAGCAGACTGGTAATTATGAGGATCTAAAAGAATACCAAGAAGTGTGAGAAAAGAAAGGGAATATTATTAGAGTTGAATATAGAGGGTTCTCAAAGCTAAGGAATGTTTAAACTACCACACAACTGCGCTCATTTCATATGCTAGCAAAGTAATGCTAAAAATTCCCCAAGGTAGGCTTAAACAGTATGTGAACCAAGGACTTCCAGATGTACAAGCTGGATTTAGAAAAGGCAGAGGAAACAGAGATCAAATTCTAACATCCGTTGGATCATAGGAAAAGCAAGGGAATTCCAAACAAAAATCTACTTCTGTTTCATTGACTACTCTAAAGCCTTTGACTGTGTGGATCACAACAAACTGTGGAAAATTCCTGAAGAGATGAGAATACCGGGCCACCTGACCTGCCTCCTGAGAAATCTGTATGCAGGTCAAGAAACAACAGTTAAATCTGGACATGGAACAACAGGCTGGTTCCAAATTGGGAAAGGAGTACGTCAAGGCTGTATATTGTCACCCTGCTTGTTAAAGCTATATGCAGAGTACATCATGAAAAATGCTGGGCTTAATAAATCACAATTTGGAATCAAGATTGGCAGGAGAAATATCAACATCCTCAGATGTTCAGATGATAATCACTCTAATGGCAGAAAGTGAAGAGGAACTAAAGAGCCTCTTGATGAAGGTGAAAGAGGAGAGTGAGAAAGCTGGCTTAAAAGTCAACATTCAAAAAGTAAAGATCATGGCCTCTGTTCCCATCACTTCATGGCAAATAGATGGGGAAAAAGTGGAAACAGTGACACATTTTATTTTCTTGGGCTGAAAAAATCACTGCAGATGGTGACTGTAGCCATGAAATTAAAAGACACTTGCTCCTTGGAAGAAAAGCTATGACAAACCTAGACAGTGAATTAAAAAAAGACAAAAAAAAATAAAAGAGACATTACTTTACCAACAAAGGTCCATATAGCCAAAACTATGGTTTTTCCAGTAGTCGTGTATGGTATAAGAGTTGAACCATAAAGAAAGCTGAGAGTCTAAGAATTGATGCTTTCAAACTGTGGTGCTGGAGAAGACTGTTGAGAGTCCCTTGGACAGCAAGAAGATCAAACCAGTCAATTCTAAAGGAGATCAACCCTGACTATTCATCAGAAGGACTGATGCTGAAGCTGAAGCTCTAATACTTTGCCAAACTGATACGAAGAGCCAACTCATTGGAAAACACCCTGATGCTAGTAAAGACTGAGGGTAAGAGGAGAGGGGGCAACAGAGGATGAGATCATTGAATGGCATGACTGACTCAATAGACATGAGTTTGTGCAAACGCCAGGAGACAGTAAAAAACAGGAAACCCTGGCATGCTGTAGTCTGTGGGGTTGCAAAGAGTCGGGCACAACTTAGTGACTCAACAGCTGATGGCTCAGATGGTAAAGAATATGCCTGCAATTCCAGAGACTCATGTTTGATCCCTGGGTGGAGAAGATCCCCTGAGGAAGGGAATGGTAACCCACTCCAGTATTCTTGCCTGGAGAATTCCATGGACAGAATAACCTGGTGGGCGATAGTCCGTGGGATTGCAAAGACTCAGGCAAGACTGAATGGCTAACACACACACACACACACACACACACACACACACACACACAACAACATATAGAAGGTAGTGAGGAGTGCTGTCTCGTACTGGCTAAAAAGGGCCGGTTGTTTTATTTTCAGAAATCTTGTGAGCCAGTTGTGAAATAACTGTTATTGAAAACTGAAGTATATAAACCTATATTAAATAAATTACATTAAAAAGAAAAGGTTTTTGTCTAATTCTGGTCATTCCTAATTACTTTACTACATTTTAATATGCATTTGTACTCCTGAGTTTGTGTCTATTCTACTGGTGTGGTGGAAGCTCTTTATAATGATACACTCATGCATATTTCTTCCCAGTCTCACATTCAGTGATGCTGCCTTACTCACTTGAAGTTAACCGTGGCAAGAGTCCACACCATGGAAATTGGCACACTCTTTAAATCTGGACTCACTCATATCCCTGCTGCTGGTACTGCTGCTGCTGCTGCTAAGTCACTTCAGTCATGTCCGACTCTGTGCGACCCCATAGACGGCAGCCCACCAGGCTCCGCCGTCCCTGGGATTCTCCAGGCAAGAATACTGGAGTGGGTTGCCATTGCCTTCTCTGACTCATATCCCTAAGAACCAGTTATTCAACAATTACCAGAACAACACTGAGTGAGACTTTACAAGCCCCTGGAGACCATGTTAAATTGATATGCATCACAGAAGAAATGAGCAGGTATTGCAAGTTTTAAGCAGGAAATGACAAAAACACAGCTCAGTTTTTTAAAAGATCACTGAGATTATAGAACTGAGAGGGGAGGCAAGGCTCAGACTGATATCAAAGAAAGGAAGATGGAGAGAAGTGAATGGATTCAGGAGCTAAAATTGAAGGCCTGGCTCTCATGGTACTGGTATTAACCAATCACATAAGACTCACATGTGGAAGAAGTAAATTCTCCACATCTTCTCTAACTTCTGGTCTTCATTTTGAGCCCAATCTTGTGTCAAAGGGCTAACTTCACAGTTGAACACTCTTTGGCCTGAGTAAGAGAGGAGGGAAAAGCCTACATATGGAAACATGAGATGAAGGAACTCATTCCATTTAAAAATAAATTATTTTTAAAGTCATCCATAGCTTCCTTCATCATGTAAACATAATAGTACATGTATGGCAGCCATGAGAATGGTCTCTAAGATCTGTGACTTCAGAGAGTGTAAATGACAGAGGGTCAAACTTCTTGGCGCTGAAATTGAGCATTTGAGCTGAGACTATGTTTCCCACAGGCCATCCCAGACCACGACTTAACAGCAAAGAGACTCTAAGCCAGCTGGTTGTAGGAGGTGCTAGATTCCTTAACTCCATGACTCTCTGATGGCCCCGCCAAACTTGCCTTAGAAAGGCATGGCCTAGAACTCTGCCACGCAGTTTTCCTGTCTTCACAATCACTCTCTTATACTCGGAGTTGATCCTGCATTGTGGTGTGATGGGCCTGCAGTCTTACTTGATTTCCTGATTCTGTCTTGTGTCTTTGGCATATACTGAGTGGCTGTGACTTGGATCCTTCCCCCAAGTGGTAGCAGACATAAGTAGTATAGGTTCCTGAATCCAAGAGAATGTTTCACTTCCTTCGCCAAGGACATAGACACCTCTTTCTTCCAGCCTAGAAGCAACAGATCATTGCCTGTGTCTTAGAGGTTAGAAGATTTCTTGCCACCCCCTAGTGCTGAAGGCTTCTGTTTTGTAAAGAAGGGTCTGGGAAATGGGTGAGTTTTTGTGCCTGAGAGACCCTTTGTAGTCTCTGCCTGCCCTCAGAGAAGCCTATGGAAAAAGGGGCACTGAGTAAGAACAGGCTACATTGTGTCTGGGGTACTCAGGTTTCTAACTTGTCATGATAGCACATTCTGCCTTTAATTACTCTTTAATGTCTTAGCTGTTTTCTTTACTCACTTTTGTATACTATATCTTTTCCCTGTGATTGGCCAAAGATGGAACAGTCTTTGTGCTCTGTGTACCCTCACAGGGTTTGGAGCTCTTTACAGTTCAGTTCAGTCACTCAGTCGTGTCTGACTCTTTGCGATCCCATGAACTACAGCACGCCAGGCCTCCCTGTCCATCACCAACTCCCTGACTCCACCCAAACCCATGTCCATCAAGTCAATGATGCCATCCAGCCATCTCATCCTCTGTCGTCCCCTTCTCCTCCTGCCCTCAATCTTTCCCAGCATCAGAGTCTTTTCCAATGAGTCAGCTCTTTGCATCAGGTGGTCAAAGTATTGGAGTTTCAGCTTCAACATCAGTCTTTCCAATGAACACCCAGGACTGATCTCCTTTAGGATGGACTGGTTGGATCTCCTTGCAGTCCAAGGAACTCTCAAGAGTCTTCTCCAACACCACAGTTCAAAAGCATCAATTCTTCTGCACTCAGCTTTCTTTATAGTCCAACTCTCACATCCATACATGACTACTGGAAAAATCATAGCTTTGACTAGATGGACCTTTGTTGACAATGTAATGTCTCTGCTTTTTAATATGCTATCTAGGTTGGTCATAACTTTCCTTCCAAGGAGTAAGTGTCTTTTAATTCCATGGCTGCAATCACCATCTGCAGTGATTTTGGAGCTCAGAAAAATAAAGTCAGCCACTGTTTCCACTGTTTCTCCATCTATTTCCCATGAAGTGATGGGACCAGATGCCATGATCTTAGTTTTCTGAATGTTGAGTTTTCAGCCAACTTTTTCACTCTCTTCTTTCACCTTCATCAAGAGGCTTTTTAGTTCCTCTTCACTTTCTGCCATAAGGGTGGTGTCATCTGCATATCTGAGGTTATTGATATTTCTCCTGGCAATCTTGATTCCAGCTTGTGTTTCTTCCAGCCCAGTGTTTCTCATGATGTACTCTGCATATAAGTTAAATAAGCAGGTGACGATATACAACCTTGACGTACTCCTTTTCCTATTTGGAACCAGTCTGTTGTTCCATGTCCAGTTCTAACTGTTGCTTCCTGACCTGCATACAGGTTTCTCAAGAGGCAGGTCAGGTGGTCTGGTATTCCCATCTCTTTCACAGTTCAGTTTATTTGGTTACTTTGTGATCTCAGTTCTCTGATAATCTCTAGAAAAGTTTTGATTTTTGCAGATTATCAGCCTTTGTTTCATTTTAGCATGAGATTAATGTTCTCCTATGCTTTCTATAGGGTGAGTCAGAAGGAAAGCCCCCTCCCCTGTTTAAAATCAGTTTAATAACCAGTGGGGAGAAGGGTGGGGGAGGGGCAAATAGAAGTAAGTGATTCAGAGGCACCAACTATTACATATAAAATAAATAAGCTACAAGGGTATACTGTACAACACAGCGGGTATAGCCAATATTTTATAATACATTTAAATGACGGGTAACCTTTAAAAATATCAAGTCACTGTATTATACACCTGAAATTAATATTGTAAATCAGTTTTAAAAATCAGTTACGTTTCTGTATTAGATTTTATCTTTGGATACAGCAGAGTCAGGGATAGAACATATACATAAATAACATATTCTAGGCATGTGAAATCATTATGTTATCAAATAGTTGGTTCTCTTCTGGTAGATACTCTGTAAATTTGTTGAATGAAATCTTAAGAACAATGGAATTCACCAGTCAGTATTAGTCCCTGTTCCCATACCTGATTATGAAATAGGAAGACACTTGTGGTATATTTTGCTTCGGGTTGTTATTCAACATGATTACTTTGTCCTTTTTACCAGGTGGTTGACCAGATTGATACCCTGACCTCTGACCTACAGCTGGAGGATGAGATGACTGACAGCTCCAAAACGGACACCCTGAATAGTAGCTCAAGCGGGACAACAGCCTCCAGCATAGAGAAGATCAAAGTGCAGGCCAATGCCCCTCTCATTAAGCCCCCAGCCCACCCATCCGCTATCCTCACGGTCCTGAGAAAGCCAAACCCTCCAGCGCCTCCTCCACGGTTGACACCCGTGAAGTGTGAAGACCCCCAGCGAGTGGTGCCCACTGTCAATCCGGTAAAGACCAATGGCACCCTTCTGCGGAATGGAGGCTTCCCGGGGGCACCCACCAAAATCCCCAACGGAGACATCTACTGCAAACCCAGCAGTAACTTGGACAAGGCTCCCGGGCAGCCTCTGATACACAGACCCGAGAAAGACAGGTGCCCCCAAGCTGGGCCTCGGGAACGAGTCAGGTTTAATGAAAAGGTCCAGTACCATGGCTATTGTCCTGACTGTGACACCAGGTATCACGTGAAGAACAGGGAGGTCCACTTACACAGCGAACCCGTCCACCCCCCAGGAAAGCTTCCTCCCCAAGGCCCTCCCCACCCGCTTCCCCCTCATCTCCCTCCTTTTCCACTAGAGAACGGGGGGCTGGGAGTAAGCCACAGTAACAGCTTCCCCCCGCTCAGACCTGCAACTGTGCCTCCTCCCACTGCACCAAAACCACAGAAGACGATCTTGAGGAAGTCCACCACTACAACAGTGTGATGTATGCCATTTAAAAGCGCTTTTTTGTTGTTTTTTGTGTTTTTTTTTTAAGTTTTTCTATATTATAAATATAAAATAATAAGTAATGAGCACTTTCTACTCAAGCAATAAAAAGCCCAAATATATTTATCCTGCATTCAGCAGAGTGACATAAAAATCACCTGGTAAGTATGCAGTACGTTGTTTATATCCTGAGTATTCATTGTTTAAAAAGTTACATGATCAGAAACCACAGAATAACAAAAAAACTGAATATATCATTTTTTTCGGTTAACCCATTACAAACTGTAGATTTCAAAGATTTTGATTTACTATAAGAGACGGGATTAGATTCATTTTATTCATGCCTGACTCATCTATGCATTATTAACATGCCATACTCTTAACTTCGATGTCATGCTTTTTAATAAGAAATTTTAATACTGAAGGACTATTTTATTATTTTTTTCTAAAGATGTTTGTCACTAGTTTTGCATAATTAAATGCTGAGGATGATACAAGAAGGTTTATTTTCTATACTATACAATTATGATCCTATGTTCACCTATATATGTAATCAAAGATTTGGTCTGTGGAAATATATGTCAATAAACAACGGTAAATAATGACAAAACCAAATGTTCCTCGGAATTAAAATGAAGCAGTGGTTCATTCAATCCCATGGTTATTTACATCAAAATGGATAGCAACTCTGACAGACTTTGGAGATCACTGTGAGTATAAGTCAGAATGTTTCAAATTAAATATCATAATCCAGGTACTAAATAGGACTGTGCACATTTTCATATGATGTGCTTCCATTTTGGTACCTCAAGGATGATCTAGTGCATGCCAGCCCTTGAAGGTCCCCCTCACTCTCAGCATGGTTCCAGGACGCTCCATAAGCTGGCTCACTGAAGCAGTGGGATGACTCACCTCCTGCATCAACAAGCTCTCTGCCTCCCTGAGGGAGTCCCTCATTTATAGGAGAATCATACGGGAAAATACAGATGTTTCCGGACAGGATGTTTTTAGCATTCGCCTTAAGCTGATTCCCCTCAGATCTGAAATATGCCAGGGTTCTTTGTTATTCTATAGAAGGGAGAGAGGAAATCCCTTCCTTCTAATATCCAATAAATGTGCTTCTCTTTAATTTGTCAGCTTAGGTGATACTTACCCAATTCTTAACTACCCTGATTTGGACTGATAGTGTGATTTGCCCTGGAGTGAGAAATGGGTTTACTCCCTTAGAATCATGATGAAAGGTAAGTGCCTGAGCAAAATGTGCCCGTTAAATGGCAGGAGTAGACAGAGTCTTCTTTGGTGGAGATTTGATTATTATGCAACTTAAAAAAGAATACTGTAATACTTTTGAATATTTGGGTTTTAATCTCAAAACTTTAATTTTTGCTGCTGCAGAAAGGTACTCTTCAATCATATGTCTTTGTTGCCTTTTTCAAGTTATATCATAATAATTTGGAATACTATTTTTTGAGCAACTTCCTATTTAAAGTGATAATGTATTTTAGGCATAATTCCCTAAAGAAAATAAGTTTACTTTTTAAAGGAACAATGAAATGAGGAAAAAAATAGAGATATCATGTTGAAAATTTACTCTGCATGATTTTTGTTGTGTGTGTGTTGGACATGAAGATAATGCAAACAGAATAAATCCAACTTTTCAGAAACTTACAGAACATAAGACCAATAATCAAAGACCAGAATCTAAAATGTATTAACTGTATGATCAATAAATGTGACCAGGTAAATAAATAATTGACTTATTGAATATCAGAATTACACATATATTCTTAATGTTTTAATGTGTTCATTTAGGCTTGTTGTAAATAAACCCAGGATTTTATCACCTTTCTAGATTTAAATGTTTACATCCTTTCAAATGCCCATCTGGTATTAGGCCTTTTGATATTACAGTCATAGAAGACTTGCCCTTTTCTCTCTTCTGGCCCTCTTTCTTTCACAGCCAAATACTGTGATGTAATAATAATAGTTTGAGACTTTGAACCTTGTGATGTCTGGGAACCAACCTGGACCCCAAAATTGAGCTTACTAACAGCCACATATCATCCATGGAGCAGATAACTCATTTGCAATAAAGCAAGTTGAATAAGCTGGATGATTTAAGCTTACTGGTTAAGGATATTTGAGCCAGTTGCTTAGACACAATCTCTGAGGTTCAAACCCATCTCTCTTCCTCAAATTGTAGACAAAGCTACCTCATAAAAGATCATCTTTTTATGTTTGATTAGTGACATATGCCAAAACCACAACTCCTGTTTTTATTTAACACATTTATAAGTTACTGTTGGCCTGTAAAGCTGAGTTCAGCCCCAGCGTTAAGATAGTTACAGTTGTTGACCTTCTTCTCTTATTACAGTCTATCACACAGTCAACATTAAATGGTAGATTACAGCAAGTGTTGACATTCTTTTTAGTTTTTTGTTCCATATGTTCCTTTTTATTTTTTTTGCACTAATGTATAGAATATATTGGGCCAATAGGGTTTTTTTTGCCCAATAATTTTGTAACATTCACTGGAACTTAGTCATGCCTCTAAATATATATAAACTTGTAAAACATGGAAAGTAATTAACATAGAGTGTCATAATATTTGCCTGTAAACTTGCAATTAAAGTGTCATAAGTGGCAGTGCAGTTTTTGTAATCAGCCAACTCTTGCTTTTGAAATTTAAATTCTGAAATGCAAGTTCTGAACATCATTTATTAAATCATCATAAAACATGATCTATATTTTTTCTTTCTGAATATACCAAAGCAGAATTTTTTTTCCAAATCTTTAAGGGCATGTTCTTTTTTCACATCATGATTTTAACTGTTTTATTCACACTTGGAGTAGTACACCAAAAAGCTGACTTCCATACTCCTTTGGAAGATAATGTTTCTACAAAAGGTGAAGTGGTAGTATTGCTTATGACCGCATCTCTTTATAGTGAAAGGTAGAACATATGGCTCAAAAAACTATATCCACTAATTAAATTGGAATGAGAGAAATAGGCAGAGGATGAGGTGGTGAGATGGTTAGATAGAATTACTGACTCACTGGACATGCATTTGGGGGAAAGACAGGGAAGCCTGGCATGCTGCAGTCCATGCACACACAGCTTAGCAACTGAACAACAGGGAAAAATTTTGTCTTGTTAGTTTAAACACAGATAGTCCCATTTTTGTGATTAGAAGTTATTGTATCTCCACTGATAAACGGTGAAAAGAAAAGAAAGTTGACCAAAGTGCTCTTCCATCTCTCAGTAGTTATAAGAGTTATAAAAGGAAATAAAACTGATTTTTTTAGGTGATGCTTAAGCTAAATATAAAATATCTGCTAAAAAATACAGGGCATGGAGGAAAAGCAATGCCTCACTCTTCAGTCTGATTATATCCATACCTCCTCTTATTAGTTTAATAATGCATGCTATGCTAAGTCGCTTCAGTCGTGTCCGACTCTGTGCGACCCCATAGACAGCAGCCCACCAGGCTCCTCTGTCCCTAAGATTCTCCAGGCAAGAACACTGGAGTGGGTTGCCATTCCCTTCTCCAGTTTAATAATAGTCTATGAAAAAATGTCTGCTATTAACTGAAGTGACTTAATTAACCTGAAAAATCTTGTGTTTGAATTATGCCTGCATCTAACTGCTTAATGAATAAAGGAATAAGTCACTGTATATTATATGGCTTTCTTTAGACAAATCAGTAGTTGCTTTTAACATCACCAAGAACAGCAGCTACACAGTCTGAAATTCTGCAGGACGTTTTATCTGCATGTTCTAATTATAGCTCTTCTTGGATGCTCTATGAAGAAAAGGCTGAGTAGTTCCACATGTAATTGCTCTGGGAATGATGTAATCAAGTCATGAATCACCGCCTTGACTGAATTTTTTCCCATGGAATATAGGCAATAACGCAATGTCTTGTATTTGTCCTGCTTCAGGTTTCTTTCACCAGTTTCTCTGGTCTTTCCCCAGTTTCACATGCTGTAATGTACACTCAAATTTGTAGCAAAAGATTCCATTGTTGTGCATTGGTACCTAGTGATGTTTTCTAAGTGAGGAAATGCTTTATGAGCAATAAAATTCCACATCACATAATTAAGTAAAGTACACAGAATCTGACGTTTACTAGACACTTGCAAAATCACAGACATTTTCTGAGTCAATATGGAACTGTGACACTGTATTCAAATTTTTAGACTAAACCTTTTACAATTTTAGAATTGTGTAAGTTGCCTGATTCTGAAATAATGATAGATTCGATACTACCATTTGGGCAAGCAGCAGTGTTGAACATAAAACTGCATTGTTGTTTAGTCGCTAAGTCATGTCTGACTTTTTTGCAGCCCCGTGGACTGTAGCTGACCATGCTCCTCTATCCACAGAATTTCCCAGGCAAGATTACTGGAGTAGGTTGCCATTTCCTTCTCCAGAGGATCTTCCTGACCCAGGGATCAAGCTTGCATCTCCTGCATTGGCAGGCAGATTCTTTACCACTGAGCCACCAGGGTAGCCCATAAAACTGCATTAGCTGCATTTTAGTGGAGCATCCCTTATGAAGGGTGTTATTTCATTGGAAGCACTTGGATTTATCATTCTGGTCTTTTTGGATAAACCTAGAGTGGAACATAAAGAAGCTCTCCAAACAACATTCTGTTTAAAACATAGATCATCCTGGGATATAGAACTATGTGAAGACCAAGCAAAATACGTAGGAAACTTTGCTTATAACTTATGACTTCCAGACTGATCAAAGATGGGTAAACTAATATTTTTAATGTTTTCTGAAACTTTACATACATTACTTTTTCTAACTCTCATGTGAATGTATAAAATAGAAATTATTATTCTGACTTAAAAGTGAAGAAATCCAGGACCTCAGTTTCAGTGCTTTGCCAAAACTGACCCCTTAGTAAATGACTGGCTGGCATTTTATTAATAGTACCAGCAGGACTTCCATGTTTTTTCCCCACAATATCAGCATTTAATTGTGTTCTTTAGAGCCCTGATCTTTGCCATTTTTTCCTTTGTTCTGAGGAGTTATTTTGACTCTTGAAAGGGGTTGTCTAATATTATTTTGACACTCCTAATATGTTTGATCTTTGCAGAATGTGAAAGGGATTTCAGGCAATTTTCCTACCATCAAAAATGAATGATCTGTTGAATAATTCAAGCTTCATTTTCTCATGTGTTATACCAGAGGCTTTACCTTTCTGGGTTTTTATCTTAAGTTCAAAGGCTGTATTATTCTGGATTATTTTTCCCCTAACAAGTTCTGATTTCATAGTATTAATACTGTTTGACACTACCTCTGTCACTTCCATTACTGCTATTTCATTTAGGAGTTTCATCTGTTTAACATTGACCCTGACAGCTAATAGATCCACTCTGTGGATCTATCTAAAGAACCAGTGCATTAGAGCTCTAGTAAAAGCATTTCCATCCTTTTGTTATTAGACTATAGATAGGTTTTTTTCCACTATTTGATGATGTAGTTGTCAATTATCCTAACCACCAAAGGGAATTTGGGGTCAGCTAAATAAAACATTGTGTGCCCCTGGGTAGGTTAGAGTTGATGTTGACAATACATGATATCCAACCCTTACCAATGGCTTGCCTTGTGTCATTCTTCTGGGTGTGTTTGTGTTACTTTTCCCTCATAATACCATTTTTCCCTCCTAAAAATGCAATGTCTTAGACACTGTATTATTATCTGCATTGTACAAATGAGGAAACTGTGTCACTGCTGTTCAAGGTCACAGAGCCAGGCAGTGGTCACAGCAGGATTGTAAGGCGGGCAGTCTGCCTCCGCAGCCCACATTGTTCACCCCTTCTCAGGACTGCTCAAAGCACGGCCCCTGCATTGTGCGCAGGTCGTCTATGAAGCTTACAGACATTTCAGTGAAACTTACTTGAAAGATGCTGGCAGATAGAAAGTAAAAACATAAGCCAGGATAGACTAGTGCATGCTGTGGCAGCTAGTATCACAGAAGCACTGATTTGTTTCTCATTTACTCCAAGTTTACCCTGAGTCCCTGAGACTCTCTAGGGCAGGTGTACCTCAGGTGGTCATGCAGTGATCCAGGCTGGGTTGACTGTGTCTCCACCACCCGGCCGCGCAGCCTCTTCCAAAATCACCACAACAGAAGGAGAGGAGACTGGAGAATCTTAGCTGTACTTGTTCCTCAGTCCTTGTTTGTGTCATTGGCCAAAACTAGTCATGTAGCCCTTTCTGTCATCCCCATGTCCTCAAGAAAGGAAAGGATATCCACATATGGGTGAGTACCAGTCACGCCAACCATGGTTTCCAAAGGAGTGATTGTTTGGCCTGTGTATAATGCGAATATATTACAGACCTCCTTTTCTTTCCTTTTCACACTACTTGACATTTGTTTAATCTCACCATAAGTTACAATGCCATGTCAGTTTAAACAAGGAAGGAGAGAAAAGACATGAATCGAACCACAGCCTTGCTAAAAATTTAGTGGAGGGAATTGACAGCAGTTATGAAGATGATGGGTAGATTTTATCTCAACCTTAGCTACCATAATTGAATTCTGAGATTATTCACCAACATACATGTTTTATTTAAGCATTTGAGGAGTGCAATTTTTGAATGAAGAATTTTTCAGTAAGTTAGGATACTATATGAATAGATATCTTTATAACGATAGATCAACCTTTGACAACTTATTTAGCCCAAATAGTAAAAAAAATATGAAATCCTACTACAGAAATTTATCATAGATAATATAACTTATGTCATGTTTATAATGTTAATTTATGGAATAAAAGTGTAAATTTGAAACCAGAAGATCTGGATTTGAGTTTCAATTTTCCCATTTGCCCCATGTTCTTGGTCAAATTGCTTAACTAGGCCTGAAGTTTGCTTTCAAATGAAGATTAACAGTGTTATTTTCTACCTAATAGGCAACCCACTCTAGTATTCTTGCCTGGAGAATTCCATGGACAGAGGAGCCTGGTGGGCTACAGTCCATAGGGTCGCACAGAGTCGGACCTGACTGAGCATCTAAGCACAGCACAGAGTTCTTGAGTCATTATCCTCTTCCCTGTGTGTACTCTGGGCTCACCCAGTCCTCCTTTACAAAGTAAGAGGCAAGAAGATTAAGATCAGCAGAAGGATGCTGCAATTTCCCAAACCCCAAGTGAATGTCTATGGCATCAGAACCATAAGCTTCCGCTCTTCTTAGGCAGCAGTGCTGAAAGGTAAAATGGATGAGGCAACACAGATAGGCAATTTTTTGATTCAAGAAGTCTGTAACCTTTAGCACAATTGAACAGACAAAAATCACCAAATCATTCCACCTTACTCTTTGCATACATCAGAAACATGTCCCAAACTCTTCCTCTAGGTTGGTGCTAAGTAAATTATATATGGAAGCATAGCTAATTACTGTTTACTTTATGTCTTGGTTTAAATTCCATTATATTATTTGCATAGGATGAGAGCTCTGCTGACACAGAGTGAGTTACATACAAAGTTCCGTCATTCTTCTGCTTTATTTGCTCAAATTCCCACTATTTTCCAGCTCATGTCTCTCTCCTGATGTGTATTTCCTCTGCCTTATTTTGTTTATACCTTCATGAGGTACTTGTTCCCCAAATTGCCTGGTATCACACATATTATTTCTACCAGAGTAATACCGATAGACTAACCATCCTCCACTAGCACCCAATTTCCTAAGACTTTTTTCTCTGTGCGTGTATGATCAGTCATGTCCGACTCTTTGTGACCCCATGTACTATAGTCCTCCAGGCTCCTCTCCAGGCAAGAACACTGGAATGGGTTGCCATTTCCTGCTCCAGGGGATCGTCCCAAAACAGGGATTGAATCTTTTTCTCCTGCAACTCCTGCCTTGGCAGACAGATTCCTTACTAGTGAGCCACCTGGGAAGCCCTTGTATTTCTCCTCTAAAGGATACCTTTCAACATGTTATTAAAAGGCCCGAATGATTTAATGAATGTGAAAGTATTTTGCTAATAGTAAAACCTCACACAAATGTAGGTCAATTTATACTTCTTACCAAATTACCATGTTTCTTATTAATCATGGATTGATTTGTCTTTGCCTAGTTTGATGCTAATGATATTTTATTCATCTCATTTATTAATAATTATTTTACAGTTTTTAAGCTACTATTTTCAAGTAAGCCTAATAATTTTCTTAGAACCCTTTAGTTTACATGTAGAACTCTCATTCTTGACTTATTAGATTTTTGTGAATTAGAAAATGAACATGCTAGAAATTCAAGGTGACTACAATTGAGCCCAGTTTATTAAACTGTTTTGACAAGTATAGCTTAATTTTAATTATTTATGATAATAGTACATGAGTAAATTCATTTATAATATAATTTATCAAATTAAAGTCTAATACCACTAGGCCTTTATAACTCCTAAAGTGTTTGGTCAAATAAGAGATTAAATCATCAAGCTTTTGTTTAAAAAAAAGGAATGTCTGTGTTTGTGGTTAAAAACATTGTCAGTGATATTAGTAAAATTTGACAAAGTATTAAGTCTTATTTTGCTTTAAACAGAGTGTGATATACTTGACTACACTGAAATGGTATGGCACCACCCAAAAAGACTAAGAACCAAAAATTATTTGATCACGGTGATTTATGACTTAAGTATAAGTAAATATTGCTAATAGCGGTCCAAAATTATCATCCAAAACAATTATTTTCTGACAATTCAAGCCACTCTTAAGGACAAAAATGGGATATTTGGATTTCTTTCACCTTTGTTTTCCAAAACTTTATAGCTGTGCAAAATAATGACTGCAGTCTGCTTAATATTTTAAATATAGTACTGATATAATTTTTTTAATAGGTTTATTTTTTTCTGAGTGGATTTATTATCAGTATTACAGAAAATTAGGATTAAAATAGTTCTTCTATGAAAGTTGCTCAGTCATGTCTGACTCTTTGCCACCCCATGGGCTGTAGCCCACCAGGCTCCTCTGTCCATGGGATTCTCCAGGCAAGAATACTGGAGTGGGTAGCCATTCTCTTATCCAGGGCATCTTCCTGACCCAGGGATTGAACTTGAGTCTCATGCACTGCATGCAGTTTCTTTACCATATGAGCCACCAAGGAAGCCCAGCTCTTTATGATTTCCCAGTAGATCTTCTGATTACCAAAGCTCCAATTTTCAGCTGGATTTAACTCCAGCTTCTCCTTTGCTCCTTTTCTTTTACCCAAGTGATTTGAATTTTTTGCCAGTTTGTGTGTGTGTGGTTATGCCATACCCAGTCCCACTCTCCTCAGAGAGGCTTTTATCCCCTACGTCCTGACATTACATTGCCTCCTGTTTGTCACTCATCCTCTTAGCTCAGCTGCCAGACTATTCTGCAGATACCAACAGACACATTTTCCTTTCACTATTCCATCTCAATCCAGAAAATTTCGAGATTCAGGATAATCTGCTGTTTAAAATTCTTAAGTGTGGGCTTGGCAGTTCAGTCCTAGCAAAAACCTTTCAGAGACTGCTAACCTAGGGAGCAAAAGCCTTTCCGAGGCACCTAATCTAGGGAGCTCAACACCAGTAAGACTGCTCCCGCCAAGCAGTCAAAATGGCCAACCTCTTGGCAGGCCTCACTCAGTTCCTATTACTGTACCTTCTCCTGACCCCAGCCTGAAATAATTTATCCTCTCTGTTTCAAGAGAGGAGCTTTTATAAATCTTGCTCTGTTGATTTCCACTATTTATCTCAATCTTTTCATTACAAATAAAATATTAAAAACCCACAGTAGTAAAATGGGTACAACACAGGTAAAAATTCAAAAGTATAAAACTTAAAAATGCCTTTGGAAAAAATACCCAACTATTAATTAAACAAATATGAATTTCAATGCATGCTGCCACTGCTGCTGCTAAGTAGCTTCAGTCATGTCCAACTCTGTGCTACCCCATAGACAGCAGCCCACCAGACTCCCCCGTCCCTGGGATTCTCCAGGCAAGAGTACTGAAGTGGGTTGCCGTTGCCTTCTCCATTTCAATGCATATTATCTCTTAAATTAACAATATTATGGAAAGGGAATTATTTATTATCTACTTTCACTAAAAAAAAAAAAAAAAGGATATTAGAGTAAAAGAAACTTGCAATGATTAAGTCCAGTCTCTTCACTTAGTAGGCTATAAAACAGACCTCTTAGTAGGACAAGTAAACTCATTCAAATTCATGTAGAGAAGTGGAAGTTTCCTCACTTGATATGAAATGTATTCTTGGGAACTTAGCAGTTCCCAGTAGAAGACAGATTGCTGCATATTGATGCATGAGAAATGAGATCTTGGCAGAGAAGAAATAAGCAAGAAAATGTGAGCTAGTAATGTAAGGTTTATCACATATGCAGAAAGTGCTAGACAAAGAGAAAGGAGGGAAGTAAAAAGAAAATTGAAAAAAGGTAAGCAATTAAAATCTTATATCTAAAAAGTGAGCTGAATACAGTGGAATAAAATGAAGGCTATGCACTTAATATGTGAAGGTTGAGTTGTATTTTTTACTGCTTAGACTAAGTTTATATAGCATGTGGCTATTTTATTTGACATGCCTTTTTGAATTTGAAGATACACTACTTTGACAACAATGTGGAAGAAAAACATTTTCCTTCCCAGGAATGTAGATGGCCGATATGAGAAATTTATGACTCAGGTGTGTTGTATAAAGAGGGTGTTGTGAAAGTCAGGTGTGTCTTGTAAATGTTCTCATGAGAATGAGGCTTTTAGTTAGGTTTGTACTCAGTCTTTCACTGCATACATTCAGGATCCATCTTACCTAAGTTCTACCAGATCGCTACGCTGGTATAGTCGGGGACAACTGAGTACTCTCAGGCAGCAAGGACTGCACTGCCGGACTCAAAGAAAAAAGAGGTAAATACTATTTGCAACTGAAATGTTATAGATGGCATTCTCCTTAAGCCACCCTAAACCTGGCTCCACTTACTGGAGTAAATATACGAGTTGTATAAATTTTCTTCTCAGTGAGAAAATTCTAATTATTTTTCCATGGTTCAGTTCAGCACTTATATCGAATTTATTTTCTAAGCCTAGAAAGCTGAACCCCCATGTTTTCTGTTAGAGCACTTATCCTGTGAACTGAGTCCAGAACGTTCTGTTGTGCTTGATAAAATCACTTTGATAAAGATCAGCAGTCCTCTCAATATATTTGTTGACAGAACTCATGGAGTGAACAGTCTGCTGTGAAGTGTTTTATTGATTACCGTTTCCTATAGCTTTTGCCATGGCTCTTATTTAATGTACTGTGCCTTGCAATGCTTGGGGAGATTGGAATGAAATTTGAAAAGACTATTTTTGTATCTTTGGTTCAGTGTGTGTGAGAGCTTTCTTGCAGATGGTTAAAATGTGTGACATTTACTTAGCTTAGGTTATAAAGGTTAGACCTCATAAATTTCCTAATCCATGAAATGAGGGAAGCTGTACTGGATTTGTTATAACCTATGGACTGATAAAAATAGCAGCTGATACACACTAGTCCTTTAAACAACAGAGGAGTGGAATTGTAACAGGTAGTATATATTATCTTTAGATATCTTAACTTCTTTTCTATATTGAGTTAGATACTAACAATGCATCTGGGCTTATATAAGCAAACAGAACTGTGGAAGTTTTTTTTTTTTTCCAGTGTCAGAATTCAAACACAGAAGCTAATACAAGAACACAGTTTCTTACACTCCTTTCTGAACTTTCTAGGAAAATAGTTTCTTAAAAAAAAAAAAACACGGGGAGGAAGCAAACACCAGTGAAGGTGGTAGAGAGGATAAAAGATGCCCATAGCTTCTGAGCAGACAGTGCCGTGGAAAGCAGGATTTTCACAAGTGTGGGAGACTGACTCCATTGGTTTGAGATTCTTTTTAATCTCCTTTGCTGATCTGGGGATGTTGTTTCAAATCAGAATAAATGCAGGGTTCTTATAAAAGAGGAGTGCTAATTGTACCAAAGAAAAAAACTGATGTTTTCCAGATGGAGAGATGAAGAAATCCCAGAATATATGTTCTAAAATTTCTTAGAGCTGGATGGTATAGAAAGTAGAGCACCACTGTGCTGAGGAATATTTCAGATGTTTCTCTGAGTCTGTTACTTTGCTTTTGTGCTATACCAGTGTGGATCTCAGTGCTGGCCAAATATCAGAATCACCTGGGAAGATTTACAACATGTTCTATCCTGAACCAGTTCAATCAGAATCGCTCATAGTCAGCTCAGTATTAGACTATTTTAAATTACCCAAGTGATTCTAGGATATCAGCATTTTAAGAACCACTAAATAATAATATACAGAGAATGATATATCTGATATTATTTTATCCTAATTGAAGCAGCATGAAATCAATATGGAGTCTATTTGTACTTTCTTTTTCCCATATAAGCAAGAGAGGAATGTACTTAGAAATCTATATTTTAAAGGGCTTATGTGGAGCACTAAAATCTTGTTTTGGTTAATGCAGCATTAAAAAGATAATCCCTGAGCTAGAGATGTACTTAAAGTCAATAGAAAGTGGGGAATGTATGTCTTCAGTGTATTACCTTACCTTACATTACCTTACCACTCAAAGTTTCTGTGATTTACTGCATCATTGTTTTAAAAAATGAAAAGTAAAACTTGATATTAAATTATGAGAGAAACCAAAAGTAGCATTGCAAACATTTTAAGAATATTGCGTAAGTATCTGTAATATACAAGGAATCAGTAATTCTATTATCCTAATTTTATGACAATAATTCATTGTCATTTGTTATTCATATTTTCTGATGGTGTATTTAAGCTAAAGTATCAAATATAATATCCTGACATTGCTGGAAATCTTACAGTCTTCATGGCCTTCCTGAAATTCTTCTTTCTACAAGTCATGTTAATTAATTATAACAAGCTCAAATATATCATGGTATTTTCCACATGTGCTTTAAACAAGCTTTAAGCGTCTGTATATGTCTTTCATTTTTATGCAAAGGAAGTAGAAGTCAATTTTCAAAATTTAGAAAAATAATATTCTGCTTAACTACTTGAAGATTAATTTTCTCTTAATTATGTTTATTTTTCATGATCAGCTTATATCCTTCACTAAATTTAACAAACTTTAAATTTTCTTTACTCCTTTGTTTTTATGCTCTTTGGCTAAGGAAATAAAAGTTATTGTTGACATTCAGGGCATAAGCTAACAGTAAGGACATATAATCATTAAAAATATTCAAATTATACATTAACTATTAATATTAATACTTATAAATAATTTGCAGTACTCTCTTCTGATCTGGTTGTAATTACTCTTAGAAATAAATACTGCCAGTTAATAAGTTGAACTGGAGCCTGTCATAAGATGAATGGATCAGAAAATGTTGTAAAGCATTTTAAAAAATTATCAAATATTTCAACAGAGATCTTGGTATGTCACTGATTACTTAGTCCATAAAGGAAACTCACCTTTGAAAAAGCACTTTTATTAAAAAATTCACATATTTTGTATCATTCCCCTTTAAGAGTCATGTAGCAATGTTCAGAGAAATGGAATCTAACTAAAATGGATATAAACATGGCTCCAAATAGTCTTCGGAGTGATCTTACTAGAGAATAAAAAGCCATTTTCATACTCATGAAAATCAAACTGATAGTGAGTGATTTGTGCTTTGTTTTTCCAAGAGAGCCTCTTGGAAAGGGGGATTTCTTTGGGTTAACTCAGATCACATTCAGACTCTCTTGGTCTTTGAGATTTTACATTTAATATTACTGTCCATGCCATCCCCATGTCTCTTGATGAGACGGCTCTCTGATATTCCTGTGCCATGATTGTATCCGTTTCTAAAGAGAAAACTTGCAGTTTGGCTTAGGGAACTACAAAGTATTTGCCCTCTCTGCTTGGAATTTGGTGTGGGTGGCACTGTATTTGGGCTGGAGATCTTCTACATCCTGTGGCCAAGTGGCAGCTGTCAAAAAGCCCCATCACTGTAACAGGCACTAATGTGCAGACCAGCTCAGCAGATGCCAGAAATATAACTTGCCGTTTGATTCCTTGAATCTGTTCTTACATAAAAAAACAAAAGTTGCTTAACAGCTATATCACACCCGTATACCTGATCTTTGGGGGGAAAAAAGACATTTGGGATTTTCAGGGATCTCTGTTCTGAGAAGAATTGTGTGCTTTGAAAGAGAGGGAGATAGAGAAAAAAGTAATATTTACTGAACAACCATTATTAGTTATTTGGGTATTTTATTTCTGTAATATTTTATTTCAGAAGAGAGAGACAGATGGAATTCAATCATCTATGGCAAAACATCAATAAATCTGGTTGGTTCTTAAGTTGTTTTCTATAACCCTGTGTTTGACCCTTTTTTAATTAAAAAGAAAACAGTGATTCAAAGTAATTTAAAAATTATGTGACAGAGAATGAGATGGTTGCATAGCATCACCAACTCAATAGACAAGAGTTTGAGCAAACTCTAGGAAATAGGGAAGGACAGGGGAGCCTGGAGCCCTGCCTACAGTTGAGTCAAGCTGAGCAGAATGTGAAAACTGCCTTGATCTCCTTTAGGAGAGATGGTTTTTCCCTTGCTACTGAGACCCTGACACTTGGAGGGGTAAAGTTTACTTACCTGAGGTTTCCCAGCTATTAAGTTACAGAGTTGTGCTTGTGTGTGTGAGTTCAGTGGTGTACAACTTTTTGCAACCCCATGGACTGTAGCCCATCAGACTCCTCTGTCCATGGGATTTCCCAGGCAAGACTATTGGAATGGGTTGCCATTTCCTCCTCCAGGGGATCTTACCAACCCAGGGATTGAACCCGCGTCTCCTGTGGCTCCTGCATTGGCAGGCAGATTTTTTTTACCTGCGACAGAGTTGTGACTTCACCATAATTCTGATCTGTTTCAAGACCTATCAACCTTCCAGTATACTGCAACCTCATGAAAATCCCAGGCAAGAGGACAACACTGGCTGCCTAAGAAGTTTCAAAGAGTGAGTTCTTCTTTTCCTAAAACTCGCTAGCAACTTTAAGGAAAGGATTATCCTAGCGGAGTTGTATTCACTTGAAACTATCATATGCCACATGTTCTATAGTTTTAAACAATCTGAATATTCTATTGACTTAAAAGCAGATGCAGCTTTAGGGCAAGAGCCATTTAATCTGCTTGCCTGCTATGTTCCTTATTTCTAATAAAGGCTCCTTACAGGCTGCAAATGATTCTCTTAGGATATTTGTGAAACAGCTGCAGGAAATTTCCATTTTTCCATCAAATGAAAAGCATTTGTTTGTAGTACTTATGAGTTACTGCACCATTTTTGATAAGGGAAAGAAGAAAAGGAAAGTTAAAACAAGTTCAGTTATTAATAAATGGAGTTTTTTTTTTTTTCTCCTATTAAAATCTTGAGAGAAACAGAATATGAAAAGTTGTCAGGGGCAATTCTGTTGCATGTCAGAATTAGACATAATTATGGCATCACCAGGCTCAGATTATCATAGGCTATAAACCTATGGCCCAGGGAGACTGAAGTTACCTATTGGTTACTGATCAGTTTTTAGCTTCTAAGAACAGGAGGAAGTGTATGTTTGTCTTCACAGAATCAGCATCTATGAAAATGTTTAATATTTTTTCACTTTAATGATTTTAGTCTTGAATTTTTAAAAAATTTATCAAATGACAACCATCTATTTGGGGGGCATTTCTGATGGCAGTAAAGACACCTCTTATCCCTCAGCAAAATCTCTTCTTGAATTTAGTAACTACCAGGATTAATCCTTCACCTTTCCCAGTGAGGCATTTACTGTAAAAAACGTGGTCAGTGTTGACAGTGTTGTCCATTCCTTGCTTTTAATCTTAGGATGTTTGAAAGACAAAAGACATTTTTCCTTTTTTTTTAGATAATGAATATATCAAAATCTATAAAATTCCAACCAGTGTTCCAGTCATGTCTATCATTTATTTCAACTTTTCAACAGAATGGTTGAAAACACCCATTTTTTCTTCTGTCACAAGGGTCATTTTCTTTTACAACAGCACTTATGAGCTCCTGGTTGGATTTTAATTGTCAGGAAATTATTTCCTTAGGATACTTGAAATGAAATGTTCTTAAAACTTCCTTACTTGACTATGCCAGTGTTCTAATAAACCTCAGATAGGAAAAGCTAAAAATGCCGTTATTATTATTGAGGAAATAAAATGGATAGGGTAAAGCAGACACTCATGATTTTATGAGGTACAAGGAGCCATTTTCAAGTACTGTAAACACTAGGAGACAGATTATTATGGGTGGTATTAAACATATCTATTTCAAAAGGAGATGAGAATTAAACTAAATGTACATACATAGCTTCAGATTTTTAAGAGTTTGGGAAAATAGAAAACAATTAAAGAAGGTACATGGACATTATCAAACACATACAGTTTAAGTTAGCATTTAGTTGTAATAGTATTTTCAGGCCATTTTTGACTAGTCATCTGCAAAGAATGCCAACACTTGCAGTGAGATTTTTTCCAGGGGAGAATTTTTATCATTGTCTGCTCGAAGTATTAATTTCCAGTCTTTAGCATTCCCTTAAAAAACCCTTTATAATTACATCTAATCTTGTGTGTGATAATCTCTACTTGTAGAAATTTATATTGAAAATAAACATTTTTTATTAATCCACAAAATCCAAATAAAACCATGTGATCTTTGTTTGATATCTCAAAAACAGGACAATGGCCTGATTTAAACAGCACTGGATTTAGTGATGGTTTATTTTCAGATTCACAGTGGTTTGTTACAAGTTGATATACTTAACGGTTTTGAATTTATAAAATGTTTGTCCCTCTAGAAACAAATAACAAGTAATATCCCAGCTGTCTTGAAACAAGGATACTCTTGCTCTTGTGATAGTGGAATTTTTCCAACCTATATTTTGAAAGGAAGATTTACAATTTGTATTTCCTTGTACAGCTATATTCTTTCAGGCATTTGCCCCAAATGGACTCTAGAATTTCAAAATTTTCAGGAAGAATAAAGTTTATAAAAGTAAGCAAACTGCAACGATGAATTGTAGAGGAGATGGCACACTAGAATATCTCTTAATTGGACACATATCTCAATTTAATCCTTACTAGCCTATATACCTCCAAATTCCAAGTAGTTGTGATCTATCCTGAAGAAGTTGGGGCTAGAGGAAGTCCTAAAGGTGAGGATTGCTGCTAGCCCTCAGTTGTTAAGCAAGACTCAGTATTACTGTTACTCTAGAAGGCACAGAAATAAAAGTTTTAGAATTCAGAGATTAGAGATTATTTGGGCCAAATTCTCCATTAAACATGCAGAACTGAACCCAGAACCCTTAGCTTCTTAAGTATGTTTTTCTTCAGTATTCTTCATTTGTCTTCAATTTTTTTTCAATAAGTATGTTTTATTTCATTATTAGTAGAAAGGAAGGCATAAATGAGATTTGATGTGATATGTGTTGGAGGGTCAATATCAGGGCAAGTATAGCAGTGATTCAAGTGTACTTACTGAAGCCTCACCACAAAGTGAAGGCAATTTCCTTCTCTTATTTCTAAGCTTGTCAATGGGTAACTAGATAGGGAGTAACAGACTCAGTTGTATTCAGAGTACGGGCTGATAATGTAAAAGAAGTTGGGTGTTTGTGAGAAAGACAATAAGGAGTGGTGAGCTGGGCCCTTTGAATACTCTCACAGACCAAAGACACCCTTACCATCAGAGATGTTTCCTGCATGACATTACACACATTAAAATATTCCCACATCCTACATTAAATAGAATTTGCCATTAAAGTTTGGATATTTAGAATTTCTTTTAGAAATTATTTGGCAGCCATTAACCGTTTTTGTTGACAGTTGGCTATAATGGTTTCATAATCATATAAACTACATAATCAGAAATATATATGAATTTTTTCCAAAGGAGAAAATTGTTTTCAAATGTAATAAATTTTACCTACATACTAAGTTAAGATAACTGAATTTACCATAATGGTACATTTTATAAGTATATAATTAAATTCATTGACTTTATTTTGCAAAGGGTCTTTTTTTTTTTTAATTTATAATTTTGGAGTAATTAAGGGAGTCTCAAAATTATTGTCAATTACTGAGAATCTCATAGGCCCTCATTACTCTGCCCGTATATCCAGTGGGGAAAAAATTACTTATAATGTGGACATGCGACCAGCAGCAAAGCATATGAACTTCCTAAATGCATTTACATTAGAAGTATTTTAAAATACTCAGCCAGGTAGGCTGCCCTACCATATGCATAGTGCCTCACAAGAGGAGTAGGTATGCTCTTCTCATTATGACTACAGGTGTATTCCTAGCATGTATTACTAAAATTCTAGTTTTCTATTGGTGTTGTAACATATTACCCCAAATAGTAACTTAAAACCACCCAAATGTATTATCATTCTAGAGGTCAGAAGTCTGCAGTCATTTTCACTGGACTGAAATCAAGAAATTGGCAGGGATATGTTTCATTCTGGAGACTCTAGAGAATTCTCCAGACTTTTTCAGCTTGTAGAGTTAGCCTCCATTCCTTGACTCATGGCCCTTTTCCATCTTGAAAG
The DNA here is from genome assembly GCF_054371585.1 of Giraffa tippelskirchi. Lineage (NCBI taxonomy): Eukaryota > Metazoa > Chordata > Mammalia > Artiodactyla > Giraffidae > Giraffa > Giraffa tippelskirchi. Next base: position 108,618,334 of record NC_137280.1, on the reverse strand, counting down.
CCAGGAATGGCCTGCTGAGTTTTTCTTACTTGGTACTATTTTGATACTGGCTCTTCTATCTCCCTTTTGCATGTTTCGTGAACTCTTTTGATTATATTGGGCCCATGTGGATAATCTAGAATGATTTCCCATATTGAGGTCAGTTGATTGGCAACTTTTATTTCATTTGCAATCTTAATTTCCTTTTTCTGTGTAACCTAACATATTCATTTCTTAGATTAGGACATAGACATCTTTGGGGAGCCATTATTCTGCCTATCACAACTACAATTATTGTATTCATTTACTTGTTTTCCTTTCCACTGGAATATAAAAGCATTGATAATATATAAATGGCAATTCAGAATGTTACAAAATCTTTGAATGTTTTAACTTAAAACTTATATGATTAAGCCATCAATATTACAGATTAAAAATCTGAGTTGAAAAGGCATTAAGTGACTTGCTCAGGTTCCCTCAGCTCCATAGTAGGTTAGAACCTAGCACTTCTTGTCAGTAATTTTCTCTCTGTCATAAAACTGTCTATTTGTAATGCATCCCTTTTTCACATGCAATATAATTTTGAGATTAATAGTTGGTTGAATTAATAGAATGTAGGTCCAATGAAAGTTAAACTTGTAGAATTTCAATATATACAACTACAATTAATAAGCATGACCATAGTTAGAATGATAAAAAGGATTTTGAATATACCTTGACTTTAATAAGTAATCTTTTTCTAAGCTGTTCTCTTATATCAAAGCCCAGGTTATATCAGAAAACTGCTCTTCAGCCAGAATTTTGATACATTTCCTAGATTCATGAACCTTACTAGTGCCCAAGGGCTTGGTTTACATTATTGGTGTATTATGATTCCAAAACAATTAAATAAAAACAATTCTGTGACATAATGTCTTATTTTGTTCAGGTAATCAATTTCTTCTTTGTGTTAAATATGTCTATTATATTAGATAGCAATATTAAGTTCATGAAAAGAAGTGTCCATGGAAGTAAATGGCATGAGTTATTATTATAGTCAATGATTAATGTCAAGCAACTTGTTAGAATTTTTATTAAAATCAAATATAGAAGTACAGAATGTAAAATATGTAAATGGAACTAATTGAGTTTTCTGAAAAAGTGTTATGATAAGAAGTACTTTTTGCCAGAAGTGACTTGGGGTATGGAGTATAGAAGTTAAATTGGTTTCCTAAATCTGATCTGTAAGCAGCAACCTTGTTAAATTTTGAATTCTACATGTTCTGCCTTTAAAAATAAATTATAGGACTTTATTATGACTGGCACAAGGCACTGTGGAAGCTGTTTTGATTTTAGTATTTCATGTTTATATCCTTTGAAAGTCAATGAAAAATAAACACCCACACACATATATTTATGACAAAAATTGAGTAATAAGCCAGCTGTAAATAATGTGTCCTAGATGCATTCAGAAGCTAAAATTAAGTGAAAATACTCTTAGTTATGGTAATATTTCATATACTATTTAATATGATTTCCATTTAGGAGTTGGAGAAGGAAATGGCAACCCACTCCAGTATTCTTGCCTGGAAAATCCCGTGGACAGAGGAGCCTGACAGGCTACAGTCTACGGGATCGCAAGAATCAGACACGACTTAGCGACTAAACCACCACCACCATTTAGGGGTATTATATAGTAACCAACCCTCAATCACCTTGAGGTTCAGTTTCATTTCTGAGCCAATACAATATCATTTTGTGTTACCATGTTCTTCTTACCATGTTAAAAATCAAAGCAGAGCAAAAGCAGGTGAAAGCAGTGGTGGTATGTATGAAAAGCAAAATAAACTGCTTGTTGTTTTTCCTTTTGTTATTATTCTGTGGCTATTCCAGAAAATACACTGTTTTGGAGGTTAGCACCAATACTTCTCACCTGCCTATCACAGATCTTAAAAACAAAAAGGAAAAGTGGGAGAGCCTGGTAAGAAAGCATCTCCAGAAACATTCCAACATGGAGAAATATTGATCACAAGTGGGACGCCTTCTCAGTAGTCATCTTCTCCCGTGACATTCATTCAACAAACTTTCATCAGGCTCCTCCTTTGTCCAGCTCATTTCCAAAACCGTCCCCTTCCTTGACTTTGTGGCCAGCAGAGATCTGTCTTCCCACCTACGTGACTGGTCCTCTCAGAAAGCATCACCAATTTCCTGCTGTCCTTTGTATCTAAATGAATTCCACAATTTTTTTCTTTAACTCTCATTACATTTTTGTAGATTTCCATTACAACCACCAGTTACCTACTGAGATTAGCACTTCCTCACAGTATGTATGTTTTGTTCTTCCTTCCTTTCCTAACTGTGTCATCAATTACCACTCCTTGAAGACAAAACTGCATGTGTTCTGCCTGTATCACCAGTACTGGCTTAATTCCTGGGATGAATATAAGGCTTAATACCTAGTTGTGGATGGATATATAGAATGAGTGAGTGAGTGAGTGAATGAATTGTGATTCCTGAGAATTTCCTCTGCACCAGGTAATGTGCTGAGAGCTGAACGTGAGGGAGATGAACATCGTTCATTTCATCACTGAACTTACAGCCTAAGAAAAATTTCTATAATTGCTTCACCCTTCCTTGACAATTATTTTGATCTTAAAGTATTATAGTTCAGTGAAGAACATCTGACCAAAGTTTTTCTTCACTAATAATTTCAAACATCTTTTCTGTTGTACAGTCATTCAAAGATATGAACACTTTAAGCTGTAACTCTTTCTTGTCTCCTTCACTTTTTGTAAAATATGGGTGTTGTAACTATTGGTTTATGCTTGTTTATATTTTTAGCCAGAGGGAATTTTTTTTTAAGATTTGCTAGAGCTTCTTTTATTTTTTGAAAAAAAAATTTAAAGGGAATATTGTAGTTGTGTATAGTTTACTTCTGGTTTAATCTTTCTTTCTGAGTTTTTTTTTTTTTATAGGTATCTTTGATCATTTTTTTTGAAAACTTCTGAGGGAATACCTGGGTAACCTGACAAAAATAATGATTTGAATAATAAACTCATGGGAGACAGATCTGCACAGAAAGCACAAAGCTGTTTCTTATACCTGTGTAGTTGCAGTCTTCTGCTCAGGCATGGGCTGCAAACAAGATTGCAGTGATGTGTGTCACATATGCAGTCTCTTTCTTCTTGCCTAGTAATGATCTAGAAAGATGATGGCATTTGACTTGAAAAGGGCCTGGTATGAGCAATGTTTGATGTTTTCTTGGTACAATATCCTCCTGCATCTGAAGTTCTCCATGACTCTGGGCTCCTCATTTGAAAAATGAACCATACTATTTAGAGTCAAGAGAGTATTCACTGAAGTTGAATATCAGGAAGGAAAATTTATAACGACTTATAATATTTTATCATTTAATACACAAATCAAGATAGAAATTCTCAGTGGGATTTGCTTTTTACATTTAATCTGTAACTTACATTCACTACTACAAATTTGAAATGACACAAATTGAATATTTTGCTTATTTTTTTCCATGGTCTAGAATTCTTTACAAGACAAAAGATAAATGCCTTGTGGATTCAACTCATCATCTCTGTAATACATTACACTTGCTAGAACTTTGATTATTGGAAGTTCGTATTGCTGGTGATATTTCAGAAATCTTATAAAGTAGCTCTGATGCAAAAGATAAGATTTTTGTTAAATTCTTCTAGCCTGATGTTCATGTTCTAATTGAAACTATAGTCTATTATTCATTTAACATACTTTAGGGCCTCAGTTCAGTTCAGTCGCTCAGTCCTGTCCGACTCTTTGCAACCCCATTAATCAAAGCACGCCAGGCCTCCCTGTCCATCACCAACTCCCGGAGTTGACTCAAACCCATGCCCATTGAGTTGGTGATGTCATCCAACCATCTCATCCTATGTTGTCCCCTTTTCCTCCTGCCTTCAATCTTTCCCAGCATCAGGGTCTTTTCCAATGAGTCAGTTCTTCGCATCAGGTAGCCAAAGCATTGGAGTTTCAGCTTCAACATCAGTCATGCCAATGAACACTTAGGACTGATTTCCTTTAGGATGGACTGGTTGGATCTCCTTGCAGTCCAAAGGGCTCTCAATAGTCTTCTCCAACACCACAATTCAGAAGCATCAGTTCCTCAGTTCCTCCTTTATAGTCCAACTCTCACATCGATACATGACTAGTGGAAAAACCATGGCCTTGATTTTTTTTTCCAGTCTGATGTTCATATTATAATTGAAACTATAGTCTATTATTCATTTAACATATTTTAGGGCCTAGTAAAGTAAAAAAAAAAAAAATTGACATTTACATAGGAGACATTGACACAAATAGCAGAAAACTCCAGTCTATCAAGTTTAATTAAAAAATCATTTATCTTTCATACCAAGAAGATATATGATTCCAGAGGTGGTGATTTGGGAGCTAAATGATATAAACAAGGAACCAGTTGTTTTTTTCTTTTCTGTTCTTTGTGTCTCTGGCAAACTCCCTTCATGGTTGCTAAATCATTTCTGCAGCTGCAGACATGACAAGAGGAACGATAAGTCTCCAAAGAAGGGGAGTTTTCAACTCCTTCTTGATTTTTTTTTTAAAAGGCTTAAAAAAATCTTTTGCAGAAGCCACTTAAAAGGCTGCCCCTCACTTCTCATTGAGCAGCATTATGTCTACCAACTATGCCTAAACTAACCACTGGTAATAGAAGAGAATTACAATGCTCAGCTACTATCCTTGGCTTATCCTGGTCCAGGAAAGATAAGTCCTTTCTCTGGACTACATATTATTTATGGGTGCCCCTAAAATATAGTCCAAACTCTACTATCAAGGAATTATGTATAAGGATTCAGCGTTTGTTAGGCAACAAATATTACCTCCACAAGTATTACAAATTAAACTAGGTTCTGGCCCTGAAGAATTTTACAGTCTGGTGTAGGAAACTAATAGAAGAACAAAGGATTGTAAACAGTACCCCCAAGGTACACCACTAATAGAAGTATGTACTAGATGTTGTTGGGGTTAGGAAGAGAAGCACTGAGAAAGGCATATGATTTTAGATTGAGAGGAGAAAATGGAAATACTATAGATGGGAGGATAAGATTAGAGGATAAATATTAATACTGTGTGACTAATCTATGACTGCATATCAGGAACATATCAGGAAATATATATATTAGATGGTCTTCAATTTTTCAGTGCATCATTTTTACCAATTGTGAAAGATATCTTAAAGATTTTTGTTGTTACTTCAGTCACATTATAGTTTCAATTTAATTTTTAAATGAGATATGCTTTGGGATTCCCAGGTAGCACTAGTGGTAAAGAATGTGCCTGCCAATGCAGGAGACACAAGAGATGTAGGTTCAATTCCTGGATCAGTAAGGTCCCCTGAAGAAGAAAATGGCAACCCACTCCAGTATTCTTGCCTGAGAAATTTCATGGACAGAGGAGCCTGGCGGGCTACATTCCATGGACTCACAAAAGAGTCAGACAGGATTTAGGGACTGTAAATAGCAACATTATATGCTTGTCTTGGAATACGTATGCACAAAGTGATATCTAAAGCTTCCTTATAGCTTTTGAGTTTGTTATTTCATACCTGGTGAGTTTGATTGATCAGACTCATAAAGACAATGATAATAGATGATCATAATGTTATAGGCATGTTGGTTCCATTAATTTAACTGTATGTGATGCCAGATGGATTGTAGGAAATATTTTATTCTGAGCTTTTGTTTTGTATATTAAACACCATTAAACATTACACAATAAACTAACTTCATCAAGGTAATTATCAGTTTTACTGTCACAAAAATAACAAAAAAATGTGTTACCTTTTTCAATTCTTCTATTGTAATTATAATCATAAAAGGAGAGAAAGTAGAAATCATGATATTTTGGGTTGTAGCTGATGGGAACATTTTTATGCTCATTAAATCCATTTGCAAGTAGTACTGTGATTTGAGACATGTTATACAACAGCAACCACAAAAGCCAGTATTGTCTCATGAAATGCATGTTCCTAGTCTTAGGTGAGATGAGGAAAAGAGCATGACAGTTATAAGGGAAGTAATTTACATACTTTCAGCTTTCTATTTGTGGAAACAATCTAATGGAAACTAATGACACAGATTAAATCAAGTTTCTTTAAAAAATCATTTTATCTTGATCTCCCATGTGAGGTGATGTTAGATGAGAATGGCATACCTATTTTGTAATTGATTGGAAATCCCAAAAGATTATATAAAACTCCTGTTAAATGAAATAGCTGCCACGGTTGGTCTTAATTTGGAAGACATCATGGCATGTTCTAACTAAAAAGTGGAAAAACCCTGTACAAACTTCTGTATACTGTAGAGGGTTTTATTGATTAATTGCTTATATATGGGCACAAAAGTGAGGACAGTTGTTAAAGTCTTTATTTTGTTGATATTTCATTTTGCCAACTGGGGGCCAAAATAATTATTTATAGCTACAAGAAGGTGACTCTTGCCTCCTGTCTCCTAATCTACTAAACGGGGCCTTGCACCAGACTCAGAACTCTAGCTTTGAGTTGCTATGTGTTTTACATTTTTCCTCTCTTTTTTGCATACACCATTCTTCTTGTCTTCATCTTTATTTTGCCATTTTCCTACCCAAATTTATAGTTTACTAGGTTACCTTTTGATCCCTTACTATCTTCATCTCTTCCAAATGCAAAAAAATAATGTATCTTTCTTCTACATATGTAAGAAACTAAATTCTCCCAAGATTCTCACTTGCTTTAATTCATAAGAATTCAAAGAATTGTCAATATCTAGCAGATTTTTTTCTGGTTTTTATCAACTTGTAGTAGAAATAGTTTTTTGAGGGATGGAGGATAATCTGTTCTCATTTCTCTTTTCCACTTTTTGGTCAAGGAGCTATCAAACAATGAAAATTTGGAAAATTAGAAATAAAGTTCCTAAATAATTGACTGTAAGTGACAGAAATGTCTTTACTGTGCATATTTTTACTGTATTTTTATGTTTGTTCTTCTATATTTAGGGCAAGTATTTTCCCAGAGTGTGTCTTGAACAGTTTTGTGATGGATTTTTAAATATTTTTTCCTTTATTATTCTTTTGTCTAAATGAAATGCAAGTAGATTTTTTACCTATTCTTTAAACTTTCCAAATACCCTATTCTTTAAACTTTATCAATATGAAAAAGGAAGTTCCCATCACTGAGGGAACTACAATAACCTTCCATAGTTAATACGTCGTCTCACTCCATCATCCTAGTTAACCATTTCAGGGTATAGGTAAATATCTGTGTAATTCATTTATACCAAATATATGAGGAACCTACCACACACCAGACACAGTTTTAAGATTTGAGAGAACAGCAGCAGACTAATAGATGGGATCCATCTGTCATGGAATTTCCATTGAAAAATAAATGTATAATATAATATCTGCAGCAATAAATATTTGGGGAGCAAAGAAAACCTAAGTGACAGAGGAGCAGATCATCATTTTAGCTTGAAAAGGGTTATTAGAGCAGACCACTGCTAGAAAATATTTGAACAGAGAGCCAAATAAGATAAAGGAACAAGAGCTGGCACTACTCTGGAGAGAGGGTATTGCCAATGAAAGAAACCATGTGTAAAGGGCTTGAAGTGGAAGCCAGTTTGAGCTCTTTGGTCAGCAGGGAGGTCAGATGGCTCAAGTAGAGTGAGTAGGAAAGGGAAGGAAATGAGATCATGAAAGGATCATGACTATCTAATTAATTTTATCCTTGGTTTCACGGTGAACTCCTTGAGGGTTGCACATTTAAGTGATTTGTTTTATTCCCAAGATATAGTTCAGGGACTTCTCTAGTGGCTCAGCAGTAAAAAAAAAAAAAAAAAAATCCACCTGCCAATGCAGGAGACTCAGGTTCAATCCCTGGATTGGAAAGATCCCCTGGTGGAAGGAATGGTAACCTACTCTAGTATTCTTGCCTGGAAAATTTCATAGACAGAGGGTCCTGCCGGGTTATAGCCCATGGGGTCAGACACAGTCCAAAGACTTGGGCACAACTGAATGACTGAGTACGCATGCATACATGAGCCTGGCACATACTAGGTTTTTTTTCAGTAAATATTTGTTGAAAAAATGATTAAGATGCAGGGATTAAGGCCATTCAGATGTTTGGTCAGTCAAAGTAGAATGAACAAAACAGAGCGGAATATTCAGGGACTTCCAGCAGCTTGATGCAGCTGAAAGACACTAGGTACCAGGAGGCAGCGCAAGAAAGAAACAACAGCGAGTGGGTGTCAGACCACAAGAGGGCTCTTGGTACTACCAGGAAGAGCTAGAATTCCATCCTCTAGGCAAGTGCAGAGTTGACAGTCGGGTATAATGTGATCGGGCTTTAATTTGGGGCAAGGGGGGAAACAGTCTGCTGTTAATGTGAAAGATGAAATAAGAAGGAGGGATCAGCTATAAAAGCTGTATTAACTTAGTAGAATCTATCGTATTTCAAATGTGTTACATATTTGGGGTTAAGAAGAGAAGGTATTCCTTGAGGTACCCGGTTTTCTGCCTTAGGACCTGATGACAGTTCTTCCCCTCAGTGGCATTGGCATGGGAGCATGGAGATCAGATTCTGGGAATAGGGAACAATATTATTTATTGTTTGAATTGTTACTTGTAGGTCTAGTTGACTGGATTTAAACAACTAGGAAAAGAACAGTGTTCTATCACTTTGTCATCCATTTCTTCTGGTATGATGACTTGCACATGCAATTCTTCATTATATATTAAGAATTTTACATATCAGTATCTTGTATTAAGTACACCTTATAAGCTTGAAGAAAGGAGAGGGGGAAGAACTGTGTGGTTGAAGTGGTATATAATTTCCTCTCAGTTTTCCATGGAAGTAAGCAGATTACAATGAAACATCTTAGCACAGAGCATTGAAAGGAGTTAACTGTTATCTTTGCCATATTGTCCATGAAACAAGATGATACAAAAATCCCGAAATTTGAGGATTTAAGGCATCAACAGATGAAAAAATCTTGAAAAAAAGTTTACATGCTTTGCATTAATTATGATTAAAAACATCAAATCCCCAATGTATTATTTTCAGTTTTAGAGGTATGTAAAAAGGATCAAATATTTTTATTTTCCTAAAGAAAGTAATTTTCATCAACAAACTCTACTGAAACATCATTTGATTCTCTAGGCTAGTCTAATATCATATAATGAGTATTTAATTGCAATTATTCTGACTGGTTTGTCAAATAAGTCCCTTTTACTCATGTCAAATATCTCCCTTCTGGGGAAGCTGTTTTAATGTCTAGGTCATTTCTCCAAAACTGTGATGTTACTGTGCTCTATTTCACATGGCTGTGAAATGAAAACAAGGAGTTGTAAAATTAAGATAGCTAATAGGATAGTTTTTTAATATCGTTATGTAACTAGTAAGTAGCAATAACATTTCTTGTACCCAAAGCACTATATTTGTCTTTCATCCTGCAGTTGAAGGGCATAGACAGCACCCTGAAAATGTATCATATATGCAAAATATTGGACATTTAGTTGCCCGAGACTTCTACTGGTTCCAGCAATTTCACAGCTTTTCAACAGATTTAAAGTCTGACCTGTATTATATCAGGTACTGTGCAGGCACTGGAGAAACAGAAACAAATTAGGACATGTTTGCTGCCCTTCAGAGGGGTGTGCTTGAAAATTATTATTTTAATATTTAATATTAATACTTATGTACTTATATTTCAAAATTGTTAATATTTTTAAAAGCTAGGGATGAATATGTTCACTTTATATTTACATTAATTGAGAGTTTATTCTCCAGTTAAAGAAACAAAAAATTAAATTTATGACTTTTTTGTTAATGTTTTTAGGATCAATTTATTTTATATTGTCAAGAATTTTCTATGTAGAGATACAGGTCTAGATATATCTCCTCACTGATATGTATGGGCTATTTTATTACTTAATGGCTTTTATAGATGTGAGGGGGAAAACACCTTTTTAATTTTTCTCCTTTGATCAGATTTGTGTCTTGATAACACAAATTTATATGTAGTAACTTTATAATCAAAAATATCTTCAGACACTGCAGCCAACCACAGGCCCAGTCTCATATCGGGCATTCTGGGAGCCCCCTTATCCCTTCCAGGCACCCAGCAGGAGCATTCTGGGTAGCAAGCACCTTTTGTCCTTCCTATGGAATTCTCCTGCTGGACTGTGAGTTCCTGTTCACTTCACTCTTCTGAGTGTTCAGGTCCTAAAAACTATTTAACAAAAAATGTGTTCAATTATTTTTTCCTTGAATGAATTACATACCGATGAAACAGAGGAACTTCTGTCATCTCAGTGAGGAAACAGTGAGGTAACCAGTGAGTTCTACTTGCAGCATATCTATAATCTAGCCACTTGGAGACATGAGAGGTTGAATATGCTCTGGTAATACCAGCGTTTGGGGATGTCTTGGAAAAGAGGGGAGGCTTATTATGCTAAATACACATCTTGATACTTGGCACTAAATTTATTCATTTTATGTAATTAAATGTGTCTTTTACCCAGTTCAGTACTGAATATAGTGAATAAGAGAATGCCGTGGGCTTCGTGAGGTCTCTGTAGTTTTGATAATGCTTTGAATGTAAAACATAAAGAAAGTTGAGATGTAAATAGTTCTTTTTTGCTAAACAAAAGAAGAGCAGAACAAAGAATCATCTGCTTCAGATTCAAACAGTATAGTAATTATCTGTGGGTGTCAAGAAATCACAGATGCATTTTTCCTCTCTGAGCCTTCTGTAGACAGTGCAGCTGGAGGTGGAGGTTAGGGCTGAGCTGTTAAAAGGTCACACGGGTGGGGAGAGTGGGGAAACAGTAATGTCTGCACAGCTTTCCACAATACCCTACAATTTATTGATTTTTTTTAAAAAGATATATAAAAGGGCCGGGGCAATGGGATGATCCAGAAGGACGGGATGGGGAGGGAGGTGGGTGGGGGGTCCAGGAAGGGGAACACATGTAAACACATGGCTGATTCATGTCAATGTATGGCAAAAACTATTACAATATTGTAAAGTAATTAGCCCCCAACTAAAATAAATAAATTTATAAAAAAAAAAAAAAGATATATAAAAGGTATGTAAGGTAACAAAACTAGACTTATACCATTCTCTCTTGGTTCTTAGCAAAAAAGAAATGGCCTGCCATTGGGATAAGGTAGCTGTCCCCATCGTAAGTTACTACTTTGATTCTTATATATTTTAGTATCTCTTAGTTTAATATGTTTCATGGTTTGTAGTTTAATACTTTTAATATTTAACAATGGCTTCAGGATCAGTTGCTTTAGTCATGTCTCTTTGCAACCCCATGGATTGTAGCCCACCAGGCTCCTCTATCCATCGGATCCTCCAGGCAAAAATATTAGAGTGGGTTGCCATGTCCCCCTCCACGGGATCTTCCCAACACAGGGATCAAACCTGTGTCTCCTGCATCTCCTTCATTGCAGGCAGATTCTTTACCACGGAGCCACCAGGGAAGCCCACAAATGACTTGAACAGAGTAAATTTTAATGGAGTACCTGCTGTTGGTTTTAGTCTTTGGGGATATACACTAATGGAAAAGTGATATCTATTGACCATTCTGACTGATATGTCTACTCTTTATGGGGAGGAAACTTTATGTGCCAAATTTCCGTAACCAGGGCTGAATTCAGGGCTGTGCATGTTCAGAGGACCCCTTTGAGATCTCCAAGGCAACTGATTCATTCTTCTACCCACTCAGTGGGAACGCTGTTATCATAGTTTGTAGGTTTCTCATTTTTCATGCTTGTTCTCTAGAAAATTCTTCCTGTTAATAAGATAGCTACTCATCAATCCACTAAAAGTCCTCTTCAGTTCAGAGCACCACTGAAACTTCCCCTAACCAAGATCACCAATGTTGCCTTCATTGCTGAGTGATCAGTGCCCTGTTCTTGAAAGTGTCTCCTTCCTTGATTTGTAAGACTTCACTCACGATTCCTTCATTTCTTTTTTTCTTTTCCTTCCCTGGGTCCTTTCTTCTTGCCAAATGTACCTGCTCTTCCAAGATTCTGTACTTGCCTGCCTTTGCCTCACATGTTGCACTTTACCAGGATAACCCTTTCAGTTGCATGGTTTGAAATTCATTTACAAGCTAAGGACTTCCAAATTGGTGTCTTCAGAGGAACCCTCTCTTCAAAGTTCCAAATGTGTGTTCATCTTCCTACCATGTAACTGCGCTTGAGCATCCTACCTGCAACAGAAACCGAATATGTTCAAGACAAAATTCCATCTCCTTTCCACAAACCTGTACTGTTAATTTCTTTTAATACTTATCACTTGTACTGCCATGCAGACACCCCTTGTAACAAGCCATGAGAACATTGCTTTAACACTTTGAATAGTTTATCTGTAAAATGAGAATAATTGTGCCTTGCAGAATTGCTGTGATGACTATGTAGTAGATATAACAAATATTGTTTTAAAAATAATAAGTGTTGTTTCATGTATCCAAATAAAGCTAAGGCTTCAGATGACAATCCATGTTAAAATATGGAGACATAGAAAATAAGTTGACTAGTAGAGGTTGCCATAGTTTATTTCTAGAATCATTAAGAAAACTTTTAATATTTAAAATGCATGGAGTCTCTTAAAGATCAAGCAGACAGGTAATCATACAGGGGGAGAAAATCTAAACATTATCTAAATGTCTACAAACAAAGTTGACTAGGTTAACTACAGAATATTTTGTCAATGAATATTCTATTCAGTATTCTATTGACAGTTGTGGATCAGTGTTTATAATTTAACATCATATGAAGAAATTCTGATACAGAATAACATGTATTATTTGGTCAATTTATATATAAAAAGGGTACTGCATGAAAATAAATTTTAAAATATATATTATAGCTATATATGGAAGGTGAGTTCATTTTTTAAATATTATTTATTATAATTTGCTTTTGTAATTTAGAAAATTAAACTAGCAAAGTAACAGTCTCTGACCTAAAAATAAACTAATTTAAGTATTTAAATGGGCTATAATATTTTGAGATAGCAGCAATAAAAACAAATTTTTTTTCAAAATGGATTTTCTTAGAGGAGGCTGGAGGCATTTTGCATGTAAAAATTGTGACTCAAAAACAGCAAAATGATTTTTCCCCTTGTCCAGCAAGGAGGCAGTTTTTAGGTTATTAAGTTTTAATGACATAATTAGGAAGTGATCTTAAGGGGATATTTTCACACCGATGGCAAATCATACCTGTCCAGATTATACTAAATTCCCATATGGCCTCCCTACATAAGCAATAAATGGAAGGGGATAATTTGGAATCAGCTATGAACCTGAGATTTGCTGGGTTTGTTTTCTCTTGGGAATTCATGTTGACAGATTCAAGAAGAGCATTTATTCAGACTCTAAAGAAAAATGCTTTATCTGTCTGTCAAACTGGAGTGTTTTTCTACATCTGGGCAGCAGCAACCTGCAGTCCGGGCTCTCAAGTGCCTTATTTTCAACACTGCTTATTCTCACTATATTCTTGTAACAGCCATGTATTACTATTAAATCATTTGTTAATGATTACATTTGGAGTTCACATCTATTATTTGAGGATCTTATTGCAAAGATAGAAGCATTTTCAGAATGAGTAACTGAAGCTTTAATTTGGTGCTTATATAGCAAAGAATGTCTCAAATACCAGGTGTTTGGTACATCATTTATGCTTTTCCTCTACCGTCTCTAAGCCATTTCATCCTAACAGATGCGGCAGGAGACTGTTCTCTCCTATTGCTGAAATCAGTGGGGCTCTGTGAGCATATTTTGCAGATTCACTGCTTATGATTAAGTTCTTTTGAATTGTAAAGTGCTACAATGTAAAATTTCTCTAAGCTTCCTAGAACTAAGAGAATCCATTTCTGATGGAGAGATTTAAGCATATGAATTGATTTCAAATAAAGATGGAGCCTTTATTTTTTTATATCACCTGAAAGCCAATATTATCATGAACGTGGATGGTTTCTGCAATTGGACATTTCTGGATCTGTGTTTAGATTCTGACCCTCTCCATCTGTGTGGCCATAGGTAAATTTGTAAATCTTTCTGAACCCTTGTCTCCTCATCTACCAAAGTGTCAGAATAACTTTTATTTCTTAATTTTGAAATTTAACATGAGTGGATATATGGAAGCATCTAGCACTGTGCATGACAATCATGTTCATTCATGATTTCTTAAACATCTAGAAGGTCTTCAAGAAGGTCTAGTATGTGGTCAACATGGCATTAATCATTGGTGATTCAAGCAATTCACTCTTATCTGGGGTTTGCATGTTGGTTTGCTTATTGTCTGTCTAGCCTCCACCACAAAGTTAGAGACTCCATGAGAGCAAGTGTCTTCTTTTTCTGACTGAATGAATGAAATATTGTCTGATTTAAATCCTAAAGCTACATAGTAAATGGCCACATGATGGGAGTGTGGAGGCTCAAAGAGTAATTTTATCAAGGGGTAACAGAAGCAAATTGGGAAATGAGAAACAGCCTGACATCTGGAGAAAATGCCATCAGTTTGTTGTTGCTGGGATGTGAAGGGTAACATGGGGAGGAGCACTGAGTCATGGAGCATTTTGCATGCTGTTCCAAGAAAGGAACTATTTTCTATAGTCCGGTGGCTTTCAGTCTTTGCTATGGAGACCAAATGAGTACACACCTCAGAACTGCCAAGGAAGTGAAAGGGAAACCTTGTGGGTGAGGTTTATCCTACAACTCCCATTTTTCTTCCCTAACTTGAGTATAATATGCCAACCAGGACTATTTTTATTTCTATAAACTATCTTGAGTAATACATTTAGGGTTTTGAGTAATGGCTTATTTTTAGAAATGATTTTACTTCTTTCCAATAGAGAGAAATATACCATTTTAATGATGACAGTGGAACACTTGGTGCATTAGAATGGCATGGAAACCTTTGTGTGTTTGATAGATCTCCTAAGCAGCTCTCTAAAGGATGCATTTTCAGGACTGTAAGGTAAGTAACAGAGTAAGGAAGGTAACAGAGTAAGGAAGGACTGATGTTGAAGCTGAAACTCCAATATTTTGGCCACCTGATGCAAAAAGCTGACTCATTTGAAAAGACCTTGATGTTGGGAAAGATTAAAGGCAGGGGGAGAAGGGGACGACAGAGGATGAGATGATTAGATGGCATCACTGACTCAATGGACATGAGTCTGGGTAAACTCCGGGAGTTGATGGACAGGGAGGACTGGCGTGCTGCGGTTCATGGGGTCGCAAAGAGTCACACACGACTGAGCGACTGAACTGAACTGAACAGAGTTAATCACGGTACAACCAAGGTAGGAAACACAAGAGGCATAAATAGGTATGGAACATTTAAGGTCATACAGACCGTGAAGGGCTTGTGGAATACTCAGCAGTAGTTGTCCAGCTGAAAAAATAAGTAGATGAACCTGAAGCTTGGGAAAATTTCTGGGCTGAACACATGGCTTTGAGAGTCATTTACATAAGGGTGAAATTATAAGAATAGATAAAACATCAATCTGTGAAGATGTACAAAGAGAAGAACAGTGGGCCATGGATGGACACTTGGGGATGATTGACTTTTCAGACATGAGGTTAGGACAAGGAGCAAGGAGATAAAAAAGAAATTGTAACCTATGTACAAAGAAAACTAGGATAGTTTGGCACCAGTGAAAACCATGAACGTACTGTTTAAGAAGGGATGATGGAGCATGGAATGTAAGATATCTGGTGGATTTATCAAATAGGGAGTCAAATAACTCGTAAATGTGAAAATAAATGAGTATTTACCCTGAGATGCTTTTACTAGTGCTACTGTATCATCTAAACTTGACTTCTCCTCTTCTTAGCAGAGAATTCTCTGCTCTTTTTAGTCCTCCAGGCTCACTTATCCTTATCCTTACTCAAACTGCAAGCTGTTCATATGGAGATTAGAGTTAATCCTTTTATCTTCTATGAGGCTTGGCATATCATTAAAACATAAATTATACACTAGTACAACTTACCATCAAATGTAAATTCTTCAACCATGTTTAAATTATGACACTAAGGTTTCACAACATGTGTGGAAAAGTTGGAATAAAAGATACTTGGTAATTCAACAGGTCTCAGAACCTAACAAAATTCCTATGCATGTATCTGACAGAATATTTCCCTTGAAAAGTTAGAAATCTATGTGGATAGTAGACACTTATATTTAAAGTGTAGAGTAGACTAAAATGTGTTATAGATTCTGAATATAGAGACCAAGAATGGTGGATGAGTCATTGTCATAAATGTCCTTTAAATGCGCTTAAGTTATACAAGAAGCCATGTATATGATTATTTGGGACTGCTGTTCTTACGAAATTTAGGGACTGCTGCTGTCTCTGTGGGTGGCTGGTTCACACCTTCTTATAAAAGTTGATTATGCACATCTTTTCTTAACTGCATATCCAATCAGGTCATGTTGATAGCTTGAAATTGCACACAGAGGCTGTATTGATCCTATGGAATTTTTTACTTTTCCTGGAGAAAGTGAAAGTGTTAGTCATTCAGTCATGCCCAATTCTTTGTGACCCCATGAACTTAGCCCACCAGACTCCCCTGTCCATGGAATTCTCCAGGCAAGAATACTGGAGTGGATTGCCATTTCCATCTCCAAGGGATCTTCCTGACACAGGGATTGAACCCTGGTCTCCCGCCTTGCAGGCAGACTCTTTACCAATTGAGCCATGATTATTAATAATAATTCCTGGAGCTGAATCAGTAACGGAAGAGACAGGCAAATGCAATTGCCTTTAACATGCTCCATTAGCAGGGCTCTTCTTATGCCCTGGTATACCGGAACACAGGGCAGGGGTTTCATTGGTGGCTCAGTGGTAAAGAAACCACCTGCCAATGCAGGAAATGCTGGTTCAAGCCCTAGATCGGAAAGATCCCCTGGAGAAGGAAATAGCAACTCACTCCAGTACTCTTGCCCTGGAAATCCCATGGGGTCACAAAGAATTGGACATGACTTAGTGATTAAATAACAACGGCAACACTGAAACACAATTGCACAGGGCATGTGTTTGCATCTGTTCCGAATTTCCAGCAAGGTCAGTCTGGAAATGAAAGCACGTTATGCTATGAGTAGTTAAACCCAATTTCCTTTGGTCATCCCTTCAAAATACTGCGCTGTATTAACAGGTACAAGTTCGTAATCACCTTTGATCCCACTGTTCCATTAAACTGTTATTTTCATTATAGAACTTGTGCTAAACCTCTGCCTGTATTACTGAAAATTGTTGAAATTTCTCATGCAGTATTCAAGAGGGTCTATAATCATGAACAGCATTAGACCCTTGCTCAGTTCTCTCACAAATTA
The DNA here is from genome assembly GCF_054371585.1 of Giraffa tippelskirchi. Lineage (NCBI taxonomy): Eukaryota > Metazoa > Chordata > Mammalia > Artiodactyla > Giraffidae > Giraffa > Giraffa tippelskirchi. Next base: position 108,600,984 of record NC_137280.1, on the reverse strand, counting down.
TCTCCTCAGTAAATTTGTTATTATGCAACCAGGAAGCATCTATAGCTTTCAAACTCTAATTGGCACAGAACCTTAAGCGTCCATCCTGATTACCCAGCCTTCCCACAGTTTTCCTGAGCTGGTAAAAAGGCTTCTATCAAGTCCTTGTTACCAATGATTTTCTTTCTTTGTCTCTTTTTATTTCGCAGTGTTTTCAATGTTTTCTCTCATTTGAGAGAAAAAATATATATATATATATATTTATTTATTTATATGGAACAGAATTTTTACCATGGTTCAGATACCTTCAAGTATACTTAAAAGTTGCACTTATTTTATTTCAACTACATAATTTCTTATTTAAAACTTGTGTGGGGTGGGGGTGGAGAGTGCAAGTGAAAGCTGTTCAGTCATGTCTGACTCTTTGCAACCCCATGTATTATACAGTCCATGGAATTCTCCAAACCAGAATACTGGAGTGGGTAGCCTATCCCTTCTACACCAGATCTTCCCCACCCAGGAATCTAACTGGGGTCTCCTGCATTGCAGGTGAATTCTTTACCAGCTGAGCTACTAGGGAAGTCCTTTGGGGTGGATAGATGCTACAAACTCATTAGTTAAACAATATGATTCCCTTTTATTTTCCAATCTCCTCTTGATTTGAAGTTTTTTGAAACCCTGAGTAATGTGTAGCCACTCAATATCTTACATTTTCAGTTCAAAAAGATTTTGTTTTCCTTTTGATTATCTGTGCCTCAGTTTCCCCATTTATACATGTACTCTTCTTTAGAAAGTGTTAAATGTTTGTGTTCATGGGGTTCTCAAGGCAAGAATACTGAAGTGGTTTGCCATTCCCTTCTCCAGTGGACCACATCTGTACAAAAAAGATCTTCACGACCCAGATAATCACACTGATGTGATCACTAACCTAGAGCCAGACATCCGGGAATGTGAAGTCAAGTGGGCCTTAGAACACATCACTACAAACAAAGATAGTGGAGGTGATGGAATTCCAGTTGAGCTATTTCAAATCCTAAAAGACAATGCTGTGAACGTGCTGCACTCAATACGCCAGCAAATTTGGAAAACTCAGCAGTGGCCACAGGACTGGAAAAAATCAGTTTTCATTCCAATCCCAAAGAAAAGCAATGCCAAATAATGCTCAAACTACCACACAATTGCACTCATCTCACATGCTAGTAAAGTAATGCTCAAAATTCTCCAAGCCAGGCTTCAGCAGTACGTGAACCGTGAACTTCCAGATGTTCAAGCTGGTTTTAGAAAAGGCAGAGGAACTAGAGATCAAATTGCCAACATCCACTGGATCATCGAAAAAGCAAGAGAGTACCAGAAAAACATCTATTTCTGCTTTATTGACTATGCCAAAGCCTTTAACTGTGTGGATCACAATAAACTGTGGAAGATTCTTTAAGAGATGGGAATACCAGACCACTTGATATGCCTCTTGAGAAACCTCTATGCAGGTCAGGAAACAACAGTTAGAACTGGACATGGAACACAAACTGGTTCCAAATAGGAAAAGGAGTACGTCAAGGCTGAATATTGTCTCCCTGCTTCTTTAACTTCTATGCAGAGTACATCATGAGAAACGCTGGGCTGGAGGAAGCACCAGCTGGAATCAAGATTGCTGGGAGAAATATGAATAACCTCAGATATGCAGATGACACCACCCTTATGACAGAAAGTGAAGAGGAACTAAGAAGCCTCTTGATGAAAGTGAAAGCTACTGCGCTGCTACTAAGTCGCTTCAGTCGTGTCCGACTCTGTGCGACCCTATAGAGAAAGTGAAAGAGGAGAGTGAAAAAGTTGGCTTAAAGCTCAACATTCAGGAAACTAAGATCATGGCATCCGGTCCTATCACTTCATGGGAAATAGATGGGGAAACAGTGGAAACAGTGTCAGACTTTATTTTTGGGGGCTCCAAAATCACTGCAGATGGTGATTGCAGCCATGAAATCAAAAGACACTTACTCGTTGGAAGGAAAGTTATGACCAACCTAGACAGCATATTAAAAAGCAGAGACATGACTTTGTCAACAAAGGTCTGTCTAGTCAAGGCTATGGTTTTTCCAGTGGTCATGTATGGATGTGAGAGTTGGACTATAAAGAAAGCTGAGCGCCAAAGAATTGATGCTTTTGAACTGTGGTGTTGGAGAAGACTCTTGAGAGTCCCTTGGACTGCCAGGAGATCCAACCAGTCCATCCTAAAGGAGATCAATCCTGGGTGTTCACTGGAAGGACTGATGTTGAAGCTGAAACTCCCCTACTTTGGCCACCTCATGCAAAGAGTTGACTCATTGGAAAAGACCTTGATGCTCGGAAGGATTGGGGGCAGGAGGAGGAGGGGACGACAGAAGATGAGATGGCTGGATGGCATCACCGACTCGATGGACATGAGTTTGGGTAAACTCCGGATTTGGTGATGGACAGGGAGGCCTGGCATACTCGATTCATGGGGTTTCAAAGAGTGAGACACGACTGAGTGACTGAACTGAACTGAACTGAAATGTTTGTGTATCCCAAACACATGTATACCAACTCTTGACTTATTAGGAAAATATTATTATTTTAAAAATAATTATTTCAGAAAATTAAGAATATTTCTCACAAAATCTATTTCTTGATTGCTTTGGGGGCTGATCTTCCCATGTGGCATTAATAATAAAGAAATCTACTACAAGTTCATGAGAGGTAAAAGACATGGGTTTGATCCCTGGATCGGAAAGATCCTCTAGAGAAGGAAATGGCAATCCACTCCAGTATTCTTGCCTGAAGAATCCCATGGACAGAGGAGCTGGGCAGGCTACAGTCCATAGGGTTGCAAAGAGCCAGACACGACTGAAGCGACTTGGCACAGCAGAGCATAGAAATCTAAAAAAAGAAATGTAATGTTATAAAGTCCATAAAAGTAACAAGTAACTACTTGGAGGTTAAGACTTGGGTTTATAACCTTTCTTTTTCCCTGGTATTTCTAATGTACTATTTCCTTAAATTTGTATCTCTATATTCTGAGTGACACGTAAAGGAGAAAAAAAAAATTAAAAATCCATCTTCTACACTTTGAAGATAGAATCATAAGCATGCATTGAATTTTAATGTTGATTTACTTTTTCTGTTTTAAAATCCTTTTGTGTTTCGAGATTTCTATGCCTGCTTTGGCTTCCTGAGTAGCTCAAAGGATAAAGAATCTGTGATGCAGGAGACTTGGGTTTGATCCCTGGGTAGGGAAGATCCCCTGGAGAAGGACATGGCAACCCACTCTGGTATTCTTGCCAGGAGAATTCCATGAACAGTCCAGTCCATGGGGTTACAAATTCTCGGACAAACATGACTAAGCGATTACCACTTTCACTTTCATGCCTGCTTTAGCTTAGCTATGTGGGACATAATGCTGAGCTTCATGACTTAAAGTAGCTTAGAAAAAAGAGAGGCAGAATAACAGATAACAACACTGGCTGTGTTTTGTTTTATTTCTCCTGAAAGCCAGAATTTGGGGCTGTGTTTTGGTTTATTTCTCCTGAAAAGCAGAGATCACATGATGAAAATACGTTCAACCAGATGTCTGATTAAAATTGTTTGGGAGATACGAGTAAGTGCTGAATGGTCGTGTTTTTATACAGCTTCTAATGGTTACATGCAATACATGCATACATTTCAAAAGGTAAATCTTGCTTTAGAAGGTATTTGATTCTATTAAGCAGTTTTGAATACCCAGAATAAATAAAATGTGCATTTTTAAAGGCTTGAATTTTAGAATATCTGGGCAAATAATGATATTATACCCATGTACACTAACTCAATACTGATGTTTGGCAATGTATTGTACACTTTTTAAAAACAATTCACAGAGATTGATTTAGGAACTAGTGAATACACAAAAGAAACCAAACCTTTGATAATGCTGCTTAGGGCAAAAAGTGTGCAAACTAGATATTAAGAAAGTAGAGAGAATAACCAAGAAGAAGAAATGACCGGAAAAAAAGAAAAAGACTTGTATTTATAGAAAATGCAATCTTTCATAGAAAGTATAATGAAGAATTATTGACATTCGTGTTTAAACAGTCAACTTATCAATTATGCATCATGCAAGCTCCTGGGTTTCCGTGATAGCTCAGTTAGTAAAGAATCTGCCTGCAATTCAGGAGAACCTGGTTTGATTCCTGGGTTGGGAAGATCCCCTGGAGAAGGAAAAGGCTACCCATTCCAGTATTCTTGGGCTTCCCTTGTGGCTCAGCTGGTAAAGAATCTGCCTGCAATGCTGGAGACCTCGGTTTGATCCCTGGGTTGGGAAGATCCCCTGGAGAAGGAAAAGGCTACCCTCTGGCCTGGAGAATTCCATGGACTGTATAGTCCATGGGGTCACAAAGAGTTGGACATGACTGAGCAACTTTCACAAGCTCCTAAGTACAGCTGTGTGCTGATGTTCCTTTTGATTTAACAGGCAAAAGTTAACTGTCATTCAGTTAGAGGGTGAGGATAAAATGAGGGTGTCTGCCCAGCCTTGTCCCTAGATTTTCCAACCTAGATATGATGTCTTCACTAGATTAAAAATATTATATTTAGAAATTATTTGATATAATATTACCTCACAAACATTCTACTTTACTCCTCAGAACTTTGCTTTAGGCTCTTCAAGTCATACTATTGATGAGTGCTTCCCAACTTTGTGTACCTAATAAACTGGATGATATCATCATCATGACTGAAAGCGAGGGAATACTTCTTTTTTGCTTACTATGTTTATAGTTTTATTTTCTTCAATGTTTTAATTTGTAAATTGTGCCCAAAAATTTCAGAGAGAAATGAAGACTGCTCAGTACTATGGCACAGAAAAAGTTAGTATTTTTATTGATTTTATTAAAGTGTAGTTAATTTGCAATATTAGTTTCACGTGTACAACCTAGTGATGGAACGTTTTTATAGATTATATTCCATTTAGAGTTACTACAAAAAAGACTTAACATTTCCTGTGCTGTACCATATGTTCTTGTTGCTTACTTATTTTATATATAGCAGTTTGTGTCTCTAAATCCCATACCCTTTTTCCTCCTCTCCCCTTTCCTTCATCCCACTAGTAACCCCTAGTTGGTTCTTTAAATCTGTGAATCTGTTTTGTTACGTGAATTTGTTTATTTTTTAGATTCCACATGTAAGTAATAACATAGGGTATTTATCTTATTCTGTCTGACTTACTTCACTAAGTGTAATATTCTCTAGGTTCATCCATGTTGTTGCAAATGGAAGAATTTCATTCTTTTTTTTAATGGCTAAGTAATATTCTATTTTGTGGCCCCTGATCACTCAGCAGTAAAGAACCCATCTGCAATGCAGGAGACTTACAGGAGGCAGGGTTAGACCCTTGAATTAGGAAGATCCCCTGGAGTAGGAAATGGCAACCCTCTCCAGTAATGATGCCTGGGAAATCCCATAGATAGAAGAGCCTAGCAGGCTGAAGTCCATGGTGTTACAAAGAATTGGACAAGCCTTAGCAACTAAACAACAATATTTTATTGTGTCTACATACATATATATGTATATAAACACAATGTCTTCTTTATCTGTTGGTGGACACTTGGGTTGCTTTAATATCTTACTTATTGCAAATAATACTACTATGAACACTGGGGTGCATCTATCTCTTCATATTAGTGTTTTCTTTTTTTTTTTTTTTTTTCAGATATATACCCAGCAGTGGAATTGCTGAATCATATGGCAGTTCTATTTTTAGTTATCTGAAGAACCTCCATACTGTTTTCCATAGTGGTTGCTGCTAAGTCGCTTCAGTCGTGTCCGATTCTGTGTGACCCCATAGACGGCAGCCCACCAGGCTCCCCCGTCCCTGGGATTCTCCAGGCAAGAACACTGGAGTGGGTTGCCATTTCCTTCTCCAATGCATGAAAGTGAAAAGTGAAAGTGAAGTTGCTCAGTCGTGTCCGACTCTTTGCGACCTCATGGACTGCAGCCTACCAGGCTCCTCCGTCCATGGGATTTTCCAGGCAAGAGTACTGGAGTGGGGTGCCATATAGTGGTTACACCAGTGTGCAATACCACTAACATTATACTATGGTTCCCTTTTCTCCACATTCTGGCCAACCTTTGTTACTTGTATATTTTGATAATAGCCAGTTTTGACAAGTATGAGGTGTTACCTCATTGTGGTTTTTCTTTGCATTTCTCTCATGATTCATGATATTAAGCATTTTTTTTGTGTGCCCTGTTGCCCATTTGTATATCTTCTAATGAATAATGTCTATTCAGGCCTTCTGTTCATTTTTTAATTGGGCTTTTTTTCTTTTTTGTGGGGGGATTGTTGTATGAGCTGTTTATATAAGTTTATATGAGTAATATGAGCTGTTTATATGTTTTAGACATCAACCCCTTATCAGTTATATAATTTGCAGATATCATCTTCCATTCAGTAGGTTTTCTTTTCATTTTGTCAATAATTTCCTTTGCTATACAAAAGCTTTTATGTTTAGTTAGACTCCATTTGTTTATTTTTGCTTTTATTTCTTTACCCTTAGGAGTAAGATCCAAAAAAATATGTTACAGTTTATGTCAGAGTATCCTGCCTGCATTCTGATGTAGAAGTTTTATGTTTTTAGGTCTTACATTTTAGGTTTTTAATCCATTTCGAGTTTATTTTTGTATATGATGTGAGGAAATATTCTAATATCTTTCTTTTACATGCGGCTGTTCAATTTTTCTAGAACCACTTATTGACGATACTGTCTTTTCTCCATTGTATATTCTTGTCCCCTTTGTTATAGATTAATTCAGAATCTTTAGTGGTTTCATATAAATTTTAAGATTATTTTTTCTAGTTCTGTGAAAAATGCCTTGGGAATTTTAACAGGGATTGCATTAAATCTGTAGATTGCTTTAGATAGTTTTGTTGTTGTTTAGTTGCCAAGTCGTGTCAGACTCTTTTGAGACCTGGACCTCAGCACACCAGGCCTCCCTGTCCCTCACCAGCATAGTATGTACTTTTTAACAATTTTGATTCTTCTAATCCAGTAACATGAGATATATTTCCATTTCTCAATATGATTTTCCATTACTTCATCAAAGTTTTATAGTATTAAGGGTATAGGTATTTCCTCTCCTTGGTTATATTTTTTCCTAGGTATTTTATTTTTTTGATGTGAATGTAAATGGGGTTGTTTCCTTAAATTTTCTTTCTGATAGTTCATTATTAGTGTATAGAAAAGCATCAGGTTTCTGTACATTGATCTTGTATTTTGCAACTTTAATGAATATATTTATTAGTTCTAATAACTTTTTGGTGACTTTACAGCTTGTATATAGTATCATATACTATATACATATGCTATATATGTATATAGTATCATATCTGCAGACAGTGACAATTTGACCTCGTTTCTTTCAATTTGGAGGCCTTTTATTTATTGTCTGATTGCTGTGCTAAGCCTTCCAATACTCTGTTAAATAGAAGTGGCAAAGGTGGGTTTCCTTGCATTGTTACTGATTTTAGAGAAAAAGTTTTTACTTTTTCAGCAGTAAATATAATGTTAGCATGGGTTTTTCGTAAGTGGCCTTTATTGTGTTAAAATATGTATTTCAACTTCTATACCAACTTTTCACCCCTCTAAACCAATTTTAATGAGAGTTTTAATGTTAAACGGATATAGAATTTTGACAAATGCTTTTTCTGTCTACTGAGCATGCAATTTTTATCCTTCCTGTTGTTAACATGGTGTATCACATGAAATGATTTGCAAATATTTAATGATCTTTGTACCCCTGCATTAAATCCAACCCGATCACAGTTTATGATCCCTTTTATATATTGTTGAATTAGATTTGTTAATATTTTCTTGAAGATTTTTGCATCTGTATTCATCAGAGATACTGACCTGTAAATTTTTTTCTAATGTCTTTGTCTGGATTTGATATTAGGGTAATATTGGCCTCATAGAATGAATTTGGAAGTGTTCCACCCTCTTCCATTTTGGGGAAGATTTTGACAAAGATAGGTATTAGCTCTTCTTTATACATTTGATTGAATTCCCTACTGAAGCCATTTGATCCTGTACTTGTGTTTGCTGGAAATTTTTAAATTACCAATTCAATTTCATTACTAGGGATAGTCTGTTCAGATTGGCTATTTCTTCCTGATTCAGTCTTGGAAAATTGGGTGTTTCTAGAAATTTGTCCACTTCTTCTAGGATGTCCAATTTGCTTATGTTTTTTTTTGTATCCCAAGTGGTATCTGCTGGTGACTAAAAAGATGCACAATATGAGAGTTGCGAGTTAAGTTTTATTTGGGGCAAAATGAGGACTGTAGCCCAGGAGACAGCACCTCAGGTAGCTCTGAGAGACTGCTGCAAAGAGGTAGCAAAGAAAGGTCAATATATAAGATTTTGGTGAAGAGGGAGTTAAGTGCTATCAAGCTAGTTCAGTGCAATCAAGTTAGTTTCAGTGCAATCAAGCCTTTACTTTACAAAAAGTTTTCTGCTAGTCACAAGGAACTGATAAAGGGATACAGTAATTTTCTAGGTACGAGAAGATGTAAGGATTGGGATCATGAAATCAGTTCCTGAAAATATCTGACTATCTAAAGACCAGTTTCCCTGGAGCACAAAGTGCCTCACTCCACCCTGAATTCTCCACAGAGGCAGATGGCAAATGTCCTTGTTCACTGGCAAATACTCTTGGCAAGTGCCAATTTGTAGTTGCCACTGTTCTTTCATTTCTTAAATTGTTTGAGCCCTCTCTCTTGTTCTAGCTGAACCTGTCCAAGTTGCTGGAGCGGAAGCCCTGAAGGTTGGGCCCAGGTTGCCTCAATTTCCTTTTAGCCTATGCTGTTCCCCCTCCCAGCACCTGCATCCTTGTCCCAGAAGGAAGCAGGGCTGGAGCAGGAGAGGCCGGTGTTGATGCAAAGTCTTGGCCTCTGTGCACTGGTGCCAAATCAAATCTCAGAGACAGAGTTTGGAGTGAAGTAGAAAAGAATAGCTTTAGGGTTTTGCCAGGCAAAGGGGGACATAGCAGTTTTGTGCCCTCAAAAACTGCATGTCTCCACCCTAGAGGATTTGGTGAGGAGTTTTACAGCAATGGTTCAAGGGTGTGTTTTCTAATAAGGATCAGAAAATATTTCTAATAAGAATTAGGCTTGCATTCCTTTAATTTGGCCTCAGGCGGTCTCCTGATGAACTTCTTTGGTGTTGAGGTTATCAAACGGTGACCTTCTCTCTGGAATGAAGAATACTTCATCAAGTGGTTAGCATCTTCCATTTGGGGAGGGTTTTATTTCTGCAGAGGAGCTCAAAGATATTTCGATTTGCATCCCCTGAGGGAACCAGGATCCTGTTCCAAGGTTGCACTGTTATTTCTAGACTGCTCCTCCTTTGTCTCTGTATCCCCTCCCTTCTCTTATTAGCAACTGTTTGAAATCCTTTTGGAAAGCCCTTTGGAAAACTCAGGGAAGGTCACTGAGGCTTAAGCATATTTCCTACAAGTAACAAAGGAGGGGGACACAGAAGGGCTTCCTTGCTCAGGAGCCCCACAGATTCTGCTCATTTTCACTAAGAGTATTTGGCAAGGGTCGGGGTGATATCAGAGATCCAGACTGCCTCTGGTATACCACCTGTGCAATTGACAGTTGTGGCTGCTGCCTACCTGTTCAGAGGCTGTTTGCAGTTTGACCAACCTCAATGTCTCATGGCTCAATTTTTTCATTATTTGTCGCAGTCCTCATTTCAGTGTGGGGCTACAATGCAAGGCCAGCAGGACTGGAGTGTTAATCAACTCAGGTTGGGGTGCATGCTGGGTCCATGACAGGAAATCAGTCAGTCACTCACAGGTTTCAATCTGCCCTCCCCATCCTACTTCAGGAGTGAGCAAGACTTCACGCACTTCTCATGAGTGGAATCTAGGCTTCCCACAGTCCTCTTACTAGTCTACCAGACCTCCAACCAGCCAAAGGGACTTGATTTCCCCTTGTCAGACCTCAGGGCTGTGGCTTCCAATATGTGGCTTGAATCATACACTCCCCAGGGTCGTTCTTTGAATCTGTGACCCTGGAAGGGATTCAGAAGAAAACAGATTATGACCTGATTAGCTCTCTTCCCTTCTGACCCAAGTCCAAGTCTTTCTCATAGCCTACGTTGTACAGGAGTTTTTTCTGACAGACTCCAGTTAGTTTTCAGTGAGAGTTGTTTCACATATAGATATGTTTTTGATGTGTTCCTGGAAAGAGTTCTATGGCTTCCTACTCTACCATCTTAATTTGACACTGGGAATGATTTTGCATATGTTAGTAAGCCTTTTTAAACTAGTACTGACTTCTTTTTTAAACTTTTATTTATTTTTGGCTTCACCGCTGGGTCTTTGTTGCTGCACATGGGCTATCTCTAGTTGGGGCGAGCAGGGGCTAATCTCTAGTTGCCGTGTGTGGGTTTCTCATTGTGATGGTTTTTCTTGTTGCAGATGTCAAGTAAAAAATGATGTACAACTTGAGAGCTGCAAGTTAAGTTTTATTTGGGGCAAAGGGAGGACTGCAGCCCGGGAGGCAGCATCTCAGATGGCTATGAGAGACTGCTCCAAAGCGGCAGTGGGGAAAGTCAATATATAAGGTTTTGATGAAAGGGGAGTTCAATACCATGAAGCACTCAATTTATAAAAGGTATTATGTTAGTCATGAGGATCTGATGTCACCATGAAGGGATTTAGTGCTTCTCTAGATATGAGGAGATGCAAGGATGGAGATCATAATATCTGTTCCTAAAAACATCCAACTATCTAAAGACTGGTCCCACCAGATTCCCTGGAGCACAGAGTGCCTCACTCCACCCTGAACTCCCTCAGGGGTTGTTGAAGGTCAACAGCTATAGCAGCATGGCGTTCAATCTCTGTAGAGGCAGATGGCAAATGCCTTTGTTGTTCAGTCATTGGCAGTGCTCTTGGTAAGTGCCAATTTGTACTTGACACAGAGCATGGGCTCTAGGGTGCACAGGCTACAGTAGTTGTGGCACACGTGCTTTGTAACTCCAAGGCATGTGGAATCTTCCTGGACCAGGGTTAGAACCCATGTCCCCTGCATTGGCAGGTGGGTTCTTAACCACTGGACAACCAAGGAAGACCTAATAGTGACTTCTTATAGCTGAACCTAAACCAAACACTTGTAAGAAGTCATGGGCTCACAGAATATCTTAGACTTCACATCTTAAAATCAGAGCTCAGAACTTGGCCTATAATCTTGGCAGCCATCTGTGTGAAAGTAAATGTGCTAGTCGCTCAGTCGTGTCTGACTCTTTGCGACCCCAAGGACTGTAGCCCATCAAGCTTCTCTCCATGGAATTTTACTGGAGTGGGTTGCCATTCCCTTCTCCAGGGGATCTTCCTGACCCAGGAATTGAACCCAGGTCTCCCACATTGCAGGTGGATTATTTACCATCTGAGCCACCTGTGTGCCAAGTTGATTTTATTGAAGAGGAAAAGTTAAAATTTTACATAACCTCCTGCTCCTTCTGCCTTTGTAATACAGCTTGCTCCTTGCAAAGTCTGGATCACGTAGGTCATGTAGTCTCAGAAAGTGGGAACCTACAATACTGCAACCTGGAGCTTATCTCACTCACCCTTGTCCTGCTCTTTGCGATTTCCCAGCCCCTGCAAACCTGCTTAATCATGCCTGTCCATGTAAAGGTCAGGCATCTCCCTCTCCATCTTGACTGCTGTTCCCATATGTGCCAAACCCCTTAGCTTAAACCAGCCTATTAGCAGCTAGTGTTGCTCACTATAGTCTATCTAGAAAAACTCTGTAACCCCTTTGTTTGGGGCTCAAAACTTAGAGTGTTAACTCCTCTGGGCCCGTTGGGGTAATAAACCTGAGTTCTCCAACTCTCTAGTGTGGTGCTTGGTTTCTCGATTACTGGTTTTTGCAACATTATCTCATCAGAGTGTGACTGACTGATCTGTGTTCAGTCCCAGTAATTACAGTTTTGAGCAGGAACATCCTTCCTGTAAGAGGCTACTTAGCAAACAGCACTGAGGAGAGATAGGGCCCTTACTGAGAAGGCACTGACTGGATCAGTTGCTAATCTTTGCAGTGATCTGGTTTCTTGAATATTTGTGCAACTTCATTAATTCCTGCATATAAAAATGTTATTTACATACTATAAGAATGTTCTTCTGGGTACTGGCAGAGAAAAAAAGACTAACAAGACATCATTCATGTCCCTTGGGAACATAAATATAAATATAAACAAATAGAGGTAAGTGGTAGGCAGTACTGATGGCATATGCGCTCAGTCACTCAGTTGTGTTGGACTCTTTGTGACCCCATGGACTGTAGCCCACCAGGCTGCTCTGTTCATGGGATTTTCCAGGCAAGCATATTGGAGTGAGTTGCCATTTCCTCCTCCAGGGGGATCTTCCCGACCCAGGGATGAAAGCCATGTCTCCTGCCTTGTCAGGTGGATTCTTTACCACTGAGCCACCTGGGATGCCCAGCAAGTAGTATGTGAAGTGAAGGAGCTCAGTCATGTCTGACTCTTTGTGACCCCATGCACTGTACAGTCCATGGAATTCTCCAGGCCAGAATACCGAAGTGGGTAAACTTTTCCTTCTCCAGGTGATCTTCCCGACCCAGGAATCAAACCCAGGTCTCCTGCATTGCAGGTGGATTCTTTACCAACTGAGCTATTGGGAATCAAGTAGTATAATTATATATAATTTTGTATAAAACATCTTTACAGAAGAAATTAGCAAAAGACATTAATTAAAACTAAAGTTTCTATGCCAAGTATGCATCAAGAACAATACTTCTCTAGGGTGCTAATAAAACATGCTTTCTGTGTTATGAGTTATTAGATATTTTTATAAAACTTGTCATGTTGAAATATGAATATTGATCTGAACTTCCCAAGTTAATTATATCTAAATATGTATCAAAAGGTTGTTGCTATCTAATGACAAACCTGACTTTGAAGATCTCAAAACCTTACATAGATATAGAATGAAGAGATTACATTTCTTTGTCCAAGTTAAGTCTGAGAGCAAATATTTTAAAACGCAGTTGTTACGTGTGAGTTGTACATGGAAAAGTCAGCCTCTTATAACAATACATTGAAACTCAAAGTTGAGGTAGATATCAAGATAATAAGTAACCATGTCACCAAGCCGGTCTATTTTATGTTATACATATGACCTCAATACCATAATTTTAAGCATATCAATGGGAGTGCTAAGGAATCGTTTCTGTATTCCATTTTAGCCATAGAAATTTCTTTGCTTTTCCTCTCATTAGCAAAATGATTGCTATGAGAAGCTGGTAATTTAAAAAGACAGTGGTGTCTAAAATATATTTAAAGATAGATGAATGTTTCAATTGTGAACCTTCTAAAAATCCTGAATTCTGCGAGTGATTTTTCAATAAGCCTCAGATAAATTAATAAAAAAGCTAAAGCGTATTTTAAAAATTATATAATAAATAAAATTGGAAATGGCAGAATCTTGTTCTACTAAGCTGTTTTGTGGCAAATATACTCACATGCTTAAATGGCAATATTATAATTTATAGGGTTCTAGGACTTCCCTCGGGAGAAGGAAATGGCAACCCACTCCAGTATTCTTGCCTGGGGAATTCTGTGGACAGAGGAGCCTGATGGGCTGCTGTCCATGGGGTCGCACAGAGTCGGACACGACTGAAGCGACTTTGCATGCATGCATGCATTGGAGAAGGAAATGGCAACCCACTCCAGTATTCTTGCCTGGAGAATCCCAGGGATGGAGAAGCCTGGTGGGCTGCCATCTATGGGGTTGCACAGAGTCGGACATGACTGAAGTGACTAGCAGCAGCAGCAGCAGCAGGACTTCCCTCATAGCTCAGTTGATAAAGAATCTGCCTGCAATGCAGGAGACAGGGGTTTGATTCCTGGGTTGGGAAGATCACTTGGAGAAGGAAATGGCATCCCACTCCAGTATTCTTGCTTGGGAAATCCCATGGACAGAGGAGCCAGGCAGGCCACAGTCCCTGGGGTCGCAAAAGTTGGACATGACTTAGCGACTAAACCACTATCTAATATTCAATATTTAAAGTTTAACTAATTAAATGGTAGACTAATCATTTAGTCATTATTACTCCCAAAATAATGATAATGTTGTTGAATACTTAGGGTACTTTTGTCTTCATTTTTCATCTATTAAGGCATGTGTCTACTTAAACATAAGAAAAGTTGTGCCCTGATTTTTTTTTTCCCTCTTTTAGTGGCTCTTTCTCTGGGTAATTTGTGAAGCCATAAGCTATTGGTCGGCTTTTTCCTTGTAAAGTTATGATTTTTCTCTTTTAAAAGGTTAACACTTCAAATTTACCTAATATGTCTTTCTTAGCTTTTGAATTTTGGGTGCTAATTAAAAAGACCATTGCCGTTTGAAGATTATAAATAAGTTATGCACCTTCTGCAAATTTTTGTGTTCATATTTTCACATTTCAATTCTTTATTGGAAGGAGCAACTTTTTCTTCTGTACTTCACTGCCATCTTTATCATGAATCCACCTTTATCATGAATCTATTGATTGTAAGTGTGTTGGTCTGTTTGTGGCCTCTCTGCTCCTTTGCTCATTCTGTATGCATGTTCCAATAACAAACTACTTCAATCACAACAGCTCTGGTCTTGATATATGGTATTGTTAAGTCCTTGGCTTCTGTTCTTATTTTGCCTTGGCTATTCTTAACCTTTCTTATTTCCATATAAATTTTAGAATCAGTTTTCCCATATTCTCAAAAAATATTCCTTGGATTTTCAAGCAACTTCATTCAATATACAGAGTAGTTTGAAGAAATTGGCATTTTTGGCATGCAGTATATCAACTCAAGACATAATTATCTAATTATTTTTTTAATTTGTTTCATAATATCGTATAGCATTCTATATAAGAGTCTTGAAAATGTTTCCTTAGATATATATTTCTCCACATCTGATAGATTATGCTTCTAGTATAAAGGCCCATATAGGCAAGTTCAGTTCAGTTTAGTCTCTCAGTCGTGTCTGACTCTTTGCGACCCCTTAGACCACAGCACGCCAGGCCTCCCTGTCCATCACCAACTCCCGGAATTTACTCAAACTCATGTACATTGAGTCAGTGATGCCATCCAACCATCTCATCCTCTGTCGTCCCCTTCTTCAGCCTTCAATCTTTCCCAGCATCAGGGACTTTTCAGATGAGTCGGCTCTTCGCATCAGGTGGCCAAAGTATTGGAGTTTCAGCTTCAACATCAGTCCTTCAAATGAACATTCAGGCCTGATTTCCTTTAGGTTGGACTGGTTGGATCTCCTTGCAGTCCAAGGGACTCTCAAGAGTCTTCTCCAACACCACAGTTCAAAAGCATCAATTCTTCGGCACTCAGCTTTCTTTATAGTCCAACTCTCACATCCATACATGACTACTGAAAAAACCATATAGGCAAAGCTATGGTATTTCCAGTAGTCTTGTTTGGATGTGAGAGTTGGACCATAAAGAAGGCTGAGTGCCAAAGAATTGATGCTTCAAACTGTGGTGCTTTCAAAGATTCTTGAGAGTCCTTTGGACTGTCAGGATATCAAATCATTCAGTCCTAAAGGAAATCAGCACTGAATATTCACTGGAAGCACTGATGCTGAAGCTGAAGCTCCAATACTTTGGTCACCTGATGTGAAGAGCCAACTCATTGGAAAAGATCCGGATGCTGGGAAAGGTTGGAGGCAAAAGGAGAAGGGGGCGACACAGGATAAGATGGTTAGATAGCATCACCTACTCAATGGACATGAATTTGAACAAACTCCAGGAGATACTGCAGGACAGGGAAGCCTGGCGTGCTGCCATCCACAGGGTCACAAAGGGGCAGACATGACTTAGCTACTGAACAACAACAACAAAAATAAGTAGCATATTTTGTTTATTAATTTTGTTTCTTATTTGTTTTTTAAATATAGAGATATAATCATTTTATGTTAATAAATTCTGTGATTTTGCTAAGGTAATTTATTGATTCTTACAATTTTATGTTATTTTATATTTTTTATATTTGTAATTAAATCATCTGTGAATAATGAAAATTTTATTTCTTCCATCCCCACACTTACAAGTTTTATTTTTTCAATTATTTTATATGTTTGGCCTTAGGGGCAAAGTTGAACAGCAGTGGTGTTGGGATGTATATCTGTCTTCTTCCAGATCTCAGAAGGAAAGTATTCTTTGTTTTACCATTAAATTTGATGTTTTCTCTGGGGTTTTTATAGATTCTTATTAGACTCAAAAAGTTCCCTCCCTCCTTCTCTCTCTTTTTCCTAAGTTTTCTTCTGTAATAATTAGCGTTACATTTTACCAAGTGCGTTTTCTGCTTTTATTAAGATATTTTCCTACCCTCATGTTTACATTTGTCTATTATGCCTTTATTTGCTCTTTTACCTTTAAGCTTTCTCAATCACAGTGTTTAATGCGTTTGTTTCAAGCAATATATAATGATTTTTTGATAAAATACATGATTTTTTTCTTTTATTACAACTAATGAATTGTTTAGTCACTAAGCTGTGTCCGATTCTTCTGCTACCCCATGAACTGTAGCCTGCCAGGCTCCTCTGTTCATGGGATTTCCTAGGTGAGAATTCTGGAGTGGGTTGCCATTTCCTTCTCCAGGGGATCTTCCCAGATTAGGTTTAGAACTCCATTCTGCATTGCAGGTGGATTCTTTGCCACTAAGTCACGTAGGAAGCCCTTGAATGAATTAATTTTTATTGATATGACATATGTATTAGTTTATAATTCTGTAATGTCTGCTTTGTTTTTGATGCTGTTTTTACTTTCAATATTTTTTATTTTTATTTTATTTTCCTTTTATTTGTCTATTTATAGTTTAGTGTTTGTGTGTTCATGTGTACACACACACACACACACGTGTATATGTCTGTTTGTGCCTATTTTACTTTAGGTATTTTAGAAAGTTTATAATGTGTTATTTAAATTAGCTGTTATATCTAAAACTTTTAACAATATACATAAAATTCTAAGTTAAGATCTTTCATTTTTCAATGCCAGCTACCACTTGACCACTGAATTGGTTAATATTTTCTTATTTTAAATTTTTGGTTTCTTCTTATACTTTGATGAAGTACATTGAAAGCATTATTTCTTGATTTATTTCCATATTTAATGCCTATTAGTTTTCTTTAAGGAACGTTTAAAACTGAATGCACCTAAACTGCTTTCCATCTGTATTAGTTTCCTATTGATGCTTTAAGAAATTCCCATAAACTTAGCAGTTTAAAACAATGCAAATTTTTCTTACAGCTCTGGAGTCCAGAAATCCAGTCAGTCTCACTGAGCTAAAATTAAGATCAGCAGGACTGGTTCTCTCTGGACTCTAAGAGAGATTCCATTTCCTTGCCTTTTTCAGGTTGTGGAGCCCACATTTCTTTGTTCATGATCCTCTTCCATCCAGCAGTTGTATCATTCCATCCTTTAGGTCCATCATTACGTCTCCTTATTTGTCATAACCTTCCACTTATAAGGACCCCTGTGACTACATTGAAGCCTCCCAGATATCTGGGTAAATCTCCCCATCAGAGGAGCCTTAATTTGATCACATTTGTAAATCCCCCATTCCACCTGTTGTCATGTAATATAACTCATTGACAGGTTCCTAGAATTGGAATACAGACATTTTTGGAGGGGAGAGTTTATTCTATGTACCATTCCATCTTTTTCTCTTCCCTTAATATCTCTTTTCAAGTGTTGCTATATAGCTTATATTCAAACATGTATCTCTGTTGGAGGAGGTCAGTGAGAGAACACGGCTGCTGGTTGATCTGGGCAATCAATGGCTCTTCTCTCCCTCCTGTGTCCTTGGAATTTGCATTCTGCTCACCATTTCCACAGTGGGAGCCATTTTCAAGGTCACAGCCTTCAGAGAGCAAATGCATTGTTAAGAACATCTGGACAGTAAACATGACTAAACCCAGTTAAGGCCTTGACATAAACTTTTAAGATTCTGGCAGGCAGATAAGGAAAATCTAGTCATGTTATGACTGCCCATGAGAAACCTCACATGGGAGTTCCCGTACTTATTAAAATGGCTATCTACAAATTCAAAGTAGACTGCCTCTTTCTTTGGTCTCTCCTTGTTCTCCATATATGGAAGCTAATTTCAGATTTCACCCAGGAAACTCATGAGGTAGGCAACTAACAACCTCTTGTAATCCTATTTCCCTGGTTGTTCCCCCTTACATTTTATATAAATAAATTCAATGTGTTTTATTAATATCTTAATTAGTAAAATTCAGTTTTGAGTAGTTTACATTTGATTGTTTTCTCCAAGAAAGTCTCACTAGTGCTATATTTTCTAGGTGATTATTTTTTTGTGTTTGAGGATGCAGGCTATAGCATTTACTACAGATATCAGTGTGATTGGTATAACCCCCTTGGGTCAAATTTTCTTTCCTTCAAAATTTCAGAGTTATTGCTCTAATGAGTTTTTCATTTGATTTAGTGGAGAAGTCTGAAGATAGCCTGCTCTTTTTCCAGTTATAAGTGACTTTGAAAAATTTCTTCCTCATTGAATTCCAGTTACTTAATCAAGACATATTTCATATTGATAATTTTGTGTCAAATTTTTCCCCAAGAAATGGTATATGCTTTCATCTTTGTTTCTGATACTTCCTGTTCAGAAAAGTTTTCCTCTTTCTCTAAAAGCATTTATATTTCATTAATCAATTTGCTTCTACAATGAATTTACTCCCACCAGTTATCCTGGGGTTGATCATCTTTGACTGTGGTGCTTAGTCACTCAGTCATGTCCACAATTGGGACCCAATCGTCTGCAGCCTGCCAGTCTCCTCTGCCCATAGGATTTTTCAGGCGTGAATACTGGAGTGTATTGCCATTTCCTTCTTAGGGGATCTTTCCATCACAGGGAAGGAAATGGCAACCCACTCCAGTATTTTTGCCTAAAAAAAATCTCATGGACAGAAGATTCTGGCGGGGTGCAGACCATGGGGTCACAAAGATTTGGATATAACTGGACATCTAAGCACATTGAATTTGCTTCTACAGGGAGATCAGCTAGCCTTGAGTTGATCATCTTTGACTGCCTTCCATACCCATAGTCTTTTCACTGCTTTAATCACTCTGTTTTATCCTTTGTCTTTTCTGAATTTATTATTTTTTCCTATTTGTCAGATATTTTTCACCTGTCTATATTTTTTCCTTTCTGCATTTAATATATTTACTAATTTAGTCAATGGCACCCCACTCCAGTACTCTTGCCTGGGAAACCCCATGGACGGAGGAGCCTGGTAGGCTACAGCCCATGGGGTCGCGAAGAGTCAGACACGACTGAGCGACTTCACTTTCACTTTTCCCTTTCATGCACTGGAGAAGGAAATGGCAACCCACTCCAATATTCTTGCCTGGAGAATCCCAGAGACGAAGAAGCCTGGTGGGCTGCCGTCTATGGGGTCGCACAGAGTCGGACATGACTAAAGCGACTTAGCAGCAGCAGCAGCAGCAGCAATTTAGTAATAGTGTAACATCGACTCAATATTTGTTTACTCACTCTTCAATCTCCCTTTTCATGTCTTTCTCTTGTTTTATGATTTTATCTCTTAGGAATTGGCTTATTAGTATCATCTTTTCTATTAAAAATTTTAATGTAAATTATTCATTAATTTTCTTCTAAAATAGAGCTTCTGTTATTTTTCACCTGGCTCATTATAGCGTGGAGAATTTGGCCCACACTTCCTATGTGCACTGATATTGTTTGCATAATTTTGTAAGTGCTTTCTTTGTGGTCCTATGTGACTCCTATTCATGTGTTCTCAGAGCCACAGCAAGTCTCTGTGTGTATTCCGTGTTTATCTGAGAGAAGAAATCAGCAATTGGGGAGGAGTGGGAATCAACGGAGACTAGGCATAAATCTAATCTAAAAAATTGAACTGTACCTTGTTTATCATTGTCCTATGCCCAATTCACTTTGCAAAAGATGTATCCTAATTCATGTTAGAAAATTTTGAAGCTTCAAATGACATCTATAAATTTGGTGCAAATTCTAGAAGTCTCAGTGTTTATCAAAAAGCAGCTGCCTAAGTAGTTTTAAACCCTATTTGTTTATGTCTTCCTCTAAAGTTTTTTCTAATCTCCAAAAGCATAATAGAATGAGATTCACAATTTGATTTTAAAGTCCCAATACTTAGTTTAGAGTCGATTGAAGACTTTTTCACAGGTTCTTCTATTTTATACTTTCCCCAGAAATCTCTTTTCTCTGTACTTGTATTTAACTAAGTTCTTGTTTATCCATGGGCTATTACCTCTGCCTGTCTGAAATGTCTCTGCTTTTCTTCCAGCAGGAAAAACAAAACCGCAATGGTCAATCGTTTATCCTTTTACTGAGGTCTTTGGTCCTCTTTGAGCTGCCTCCATGTATTCACATTGTGCTCTTTCCAGACATTAGATTTTTAGTAGAATTTTTTAGGATGTTGTGAAATCACCTCTCTCTCCCTGTACTTTTCATTTTGGTAGTAGATAAAGCTATACCAAGTCAGGCCTTGTAGAATGTTTTTAAAAAGCCTTCTCTTTCTCTGATTACCAGCTCTTGTTTTGATGACCTCTGTTGTATTTGTGGAAGGCTTTTGTTGGTTGGTTGGTTGGTAGGTTTTGTTTTGTGTTTAGCCTACGTACACCCATAGTTTTAGGTTGGGAGGCAGTGAAATTTTAAAATTTAACAGAATTCTGTTATCTTTGGAAGTTTGTATTGAGGTCTGTTAAGTCTTTTCTAAAAGTAATTTTTCTTCTACTTAATTATTTTACTTTTTATTCCTTTGGATCATTTCCATTAGTGTTCGGTATGGAAATATTTGGTGAATGTGATTTCCATGGTCCAGGCAACCATAAGGATGGTTGACTTTGGCATGAAGTTAGTGAGGCAAACGATGTCTGCTTCCAAGTCCTGTCCCTGTTGTACTTAAGCATGATTTGAACCTGGGAAAACAACTGTCCTCTGAAGTTAAAATTGATTTTCTGAAATGTACCCTCCAGCCTCTGAGGAAAATAAGAAATTTGGAGCCATGACAGGAATTTATATGCACTGTTTGGTGAAGCATATCTTAATAGGATTTCTTGAACCGACTGGGAGGTAAATCTAGAACTTGCTGGTTTTGTCAACAGTTTTTCCTTAACTCCTTGGTATTTACCTTTGACTAATTTCTTTTAGATGAAACATTGGATTAAGGGTTTGCAGCCTTCATTGGGCATTAGAAGCAAATGGGAAGTTTTAAAAAAAAAGAGCTGCTTAGGTCTCAGCATCAGAAATTGGCTGAAGTTTATCTGGAGAGGGACTCTAATAATGGTATTTTTAAAAAAGCACCTGTAAGTGTTAAAGGTGCAGCCAGAGTTGAGAGCCATTGTAACAGAAAATGAATCAGGAGGGAAACCAGTCTTCAGGAGTCATGGTATGGGGACACTGGTTTAACATAGCTGCAATTCAAAATAAGTGAAAGTAAATCATTTCCCCCTCACCTGGAGCCCAAGAGAAATTTTGACTGAAATTACTGTCCAGCATCTTTACTGAATAAGAGAACCTTTCTTCTGGGAAATGGAAGCAAAGCAAGCGTTCTTTTGAAATGTCTTTAAGTCAGATCTTTTTGAGATAAATTGCTCTATCAGATTTGCTGAAAGATTAATTTCTTCATTGACTATTGAAGAGAAATCATGATTTCAGGCTTACTTGAAACTTGCTATCATTAGGAGAAAAAGAAGTTAAATGCATATTTAAAATCCTATTTTTTTCTTTAAAAAAAGAAACTATAAAAAGACCTATAGATACAGATTTTGCCTTAGAGACTGCTCATATGTGTGAGGCTAGAGAGATGTCTGTAGTTTATATTTTACCTGTTAACCTACCGTGCTGCTAGAACAGAGGTCCCAACTTCTGGGATCTAATGCCCAATGACCTAAGATGGAGAAGATGTAATAACGAGATATAAAGTACACAATAAATGTAATGCACTTGAATTATCACAAAATGATGCCCCCCCACTCTGGCCCATGGAAAATTGTCTTCCATGAAACCAGTCACTGGTGCCAAAAAGGTTGGGGACCACTGTACTAAAACATCTTAGTCATTCTCTGTACATTCAAGTTTTCTTAAAAAAAAAATAATTTCATCAGAAAATTAAGCATTGCAAATTTTTCTCTGCTAAGAACCAATGCCGCTTTTCAGGGCAGAGTAAATATGTAGGCTGAATTTTTAGCCAGGTTCTATTATATCTTATGTGAATAGTTTAATCTTTTAGAAAATGCTTCCAGTCTTGGTAGACCAGATCATATCAGTGATTCTCAAAATGTTGTAAGACTACCAGAGGGAGATGTCACTATTATAAAACAACAGTCTCACATGTTAAGGAAACTAACCTATTGGCTACCTAAAAAGGCACAGTGGATGTCTGTAGATATGCAATCTGATATTAAATTGTTAGGTATAACTTAGCCAAGAAATACAGCAAAGTGTGCAAATAGAATCAGGTGCTTCTTAGAACCTAGGAATTTACTATATCTTACAAGAAGGAAAGAAGGAAGGAAGGGAGGAAGGAAAAAATGAAAGGAAAAAAGAGAAAGAATGTATCAAATATTTCCTAAAGTGATATTTGTTATTTGTGTTGCTCCATGGATTATTCAAATTAACAAAAATATAGCTATCATAGGTATATTTATTTAAAGAGATAAAAAATTTAGATTTGGTACAATCTATTCCCCACATTTAAAAAATTACACTTCTTAAGAATTATACAGAGTTAATTGATTTACCATTAATTGCCATCATGTGTTTTCTACTTATTATTCAATAACTCCAAAATATAAATGATTCCCACACTGTCAGATCTCTATGTGGGATACCATTGGTAAATGTATTAATATTATTGAGTGATTACACTTTTAGGGTAAGTGGAATTGATAATTCAATTCTAATCAATAATGTTTGCCTTATGAGAGCAACATATTGAAATAGAAAAATAGGTTTCTTCCTTTCACATATTTTTAATCAGTCATGTAAGTTTCACAGCATGTTTAGATTGGAGTGCAAATGATACTTTCAAAACAGCCAAGATTGAAAAATGTTTTCCTCCCTGAGCCAAATACTGGTGATTCTCTCCCAGGAAGATATCTGTCTTAGTTTTAGAGAACAAATGCTAAAATATCATGTTTCTTTTAGGCAATTTTCCTTTCATGTAAAATTCATCGTTTAGTGCATTCATTCATTCTACCAACATTTTATATGCGTCTAGTATATGCCACGGAGAAGGCGTTGGCACCCCACTCCAGTACTCTTGCCTGGAAAATCCCATAGACAGAGGAGCCTGGTAGGCTGCAGTCTATGGGGTCACTAAGAGTCGGACACGACTGAGTGACTTCACTTCCACTTTTCACTTTCGTGCATTGGAGAAGGAAATGGCACCCCACTCCAGTGTTCTTGCCTGGAGAATCCCAGGGACGGGGGAGCCTAGTGGGCTGCCGTCTATGGGGTCACACAGAGTCAGACACAACTGAAGCGACTTAGCAGCAGTATATGCCAGAGACTGGTAGTGAGCTTAAAAAGTAGCTGTCAATGTGGAAAATATGGAATCATGAGAGAAATAGGCATTTAGAGAATATTTCATCTGAAACATTAGTAATATTATGAGAGGAGAATACAAGTTCTTATGAAACATTTGGAAGATGTTATCTAAGATGGAATTTGGGGAAAGCTTATATGGAAGAGTCATTCATTTAGTAAATAACACGTCAGATAGATAAATGAAATGTGATAAAAATCTTTGTGATAGAAGATAACATGTATGGAAAATTAAAGGAACTGAAAGAAGGTTCATGTGGATACTGGGCCGAGAACAAAGGAAAGAAGTACTAGGGATTATGAGAGAATATGTAGCAATCTAGAAAAGTTAGAATTAAAATTTACTTTTATTTAAGGGAAGTAAAGAAGTGAAATCAGAGAATATTTTATTGTAAACACTGCTTAAATTGAATTTTATAATTTTACAGCTTAAATTTTATTTCATTTCAGTTCAGTTCAGTTGCTCAGTCGTGTCCAACTCTTTGCGACCCCATGAACCTCAGCATGCCAGGCCTCCCTGTCCATCACCAACTCCCAGAGTCAACCCAAACCCATGTCCACTGAGTCGGTGATGCCATCCAACCATCTCATCCTCTGTCGTCCTCTTATCCTCCTGCCCTCAATCTTTCCCAGCATCAAAGTCTTTTCAAATGAGTCAGCTTTTCACATCAGGTGGCCAAAGTATTGGAGGTTCAGCTTTCACATCAGTCCTTCCAGTGAAAACCCAGGACTGATTTCCTTTAGGATGGACTGGTTGGATATCCTTACAGTCCAAGGGACTCAAGAGTCTTCTCCAACACCACAGTTCAAAAGCATCAATTCTTTGGCGCTCAGCTTTCTTTATAGTGCACTCTCACATCTACACATGACTACTGGGAAAACCATAGCCTTGACTAGACAGACCTTTGTTGACAAAGTAATGTCTCTGCTTTCTAATGTGCTATCTAGGTTGGTCATAACCTTCCTTCCAAGGAGTAAGCACCTTTTAATTTCATGACTGCAGTCACCATCTGCAGTGATTTTGGGGCCCAAAAATATAAAGTCTGACACCGTTTCCACTGTTTCCCCATCTATTTGCCATGAAGTAATGGGACCGGATGCCATGATCTTAGTTATCTGAATGTTGAGCTTTAAGCCAACTTTTTCACTCTCCTCTTTCACCTTCATCAAGAGGCTCTTTAGTTCTTCACTTTCTGCCACAAGGGTGGTGTCATCTGCATATCTGAGTTTATTGATATTTCTCCCGACAATCTTGATTCCAGCTTGGGCTTCTTCCAGCCCAGTGTTTCTCATGATGTACTCTGCATATAAGTGAAATAGGCAGGGTGACAATATTCACCCTTGACGTACTCGTTTTCCTATTTGGAACCAGTCTGTTGTTCCATGTCCATTTCTAACTGTTGCTTCCTGACCTGCCTACAGGTTTCTCAAGAGGCAGGTCAGGTGGTCTGGTATTCCCATCTCTTTCAGAATTTTCTACTGTTTATTGTGATCTACACAATCAAAGGCTTTGACATAGTCAATAAAGCAGAGATAGATATCTTTCTGGAATTCGCTTGGTTTTTTGATGATCCAGTGGATGTTGGCAATTTGATCTCTGGTTCCTCTGCCTTTTCTAAAACCAGCTTGACCATCTGGAAGTTCACAGTTCATGTATTGCTGAAGCCTGGTTTGGAGAATTTTGAGCATTATTTTACTAGCGTGTGAGATGAGTGCAATTGTGTGGTAGTATGAGCATTCCTTGGCATTGCCTTTCTTTGGGATTGGAATGAAAACTGACTTTTTCCAGTCCTGTGGCCACTGCTGAGTTTTCCAAATTTGCTGACATATTGAGTGCAGCACTTTCACAGCAGTATTTTTTTAGGATTTGAAATAGTTTAACTGGAATTCCGTCACCTCCACTAGCTTTGTTCGTAGTGATGCTTCCTAAGTCCCACTTGACTTCACATTCCAGGATGTCTGGCTCTAGGTGAGTGTGAGTGATTCACACCATCGTGATGATCTGGGTTGTGAAGATCTGTTTGGTACAGATCTTCTGTGTATTCTTTCCACCTCTTCTTAATATCTTCTGCTTCTATATGTCCACACCCTTTCTGTCCTTTATTGAGCCCATCTTTACATGAAATGTTCCCTTGGTATCTCTAATTTTCTTGAAGAGATCTCTAGTCTTTCCCATTCTGTTGTTTTCCTCTATTTCTTTGCATTGATCGCTGAGGAAGGCTTTCTTATCTCTCCTTGCTATTCTTTGGAACTCTGCTCCAGAACCTGAAGTCCCAGTGTACAGAGTTAAGAATCAGAAAGGATCCTCGGGGCCTTCTGACTAAAAGAAGATACATACTGAAAAGAAACAGATAATAATCTTGACTAAAGGAAGGGTTGGATTATAAGAAAGTGGTGATGCTACTAACAGACTTTCAGATTGTAGTGTTTTGCACATTAGAGATTTTTTAACAAAGTTGACAGGAAAGTGGGATAGGAGTATCAGTTTGAAAAATGAAGTTATGAAGTTGGTGTTCCATTTCCAGTGTTAAAGAGGGTGTATTTGTGTTTGTATGTGTGTGTGTGTGTGTGTGTGTGTGTGTGTGCACTCAGTCACTAAGTCATGTCTGAATTTTTGCAACCCCATGGATGGTAGCCTGCTGGGCTTCTCTGTCCATGAGATTTCCCAGGCTGGAATACTGGAGTGGGTTGCCATTCCCTTCTCCAGGGGATATTCCTGACCCAGGGAATGAACCCACGTGTCTTGTGCCTCTTACATTGGCAGGTGGATTCATTACTATTGAGCCACCTGGGAAGCCTATATATATATGTGTGTGTGTGTGTGTGTGTGAGTGTGTATGTATATCCCATATATATAAAATATGATGTGTGTGTATATATATATATAATTTATATATATGGTATATATATCTAAATATATGGTGGCTCATATATACATATATATATATATATGGTAGCCCATTTCAGTAGCTGAGTGATATACTCACAGCTGAGCTTTGAGAGGCAGTATTTTGTAATCTTTATGAATTTAAGATCTAAAATTAAACCACCTGAGTTTAAATTCTGGCCCTGGACACAATAACTGTGTGATAACAGGCAAGCAGACAATGTGTTGGCTGTTGTGAGCATTAATGAGTTATTATGTGTCAATAGTTGACAATAATGCTCAGAATGTAATAAAGGTTAAATAAATGTTACCTAATATTATTTTTAAGCTAGCAGCAGTGTTTCAATGAATAGGTATAAATATATTTAAGAAAGGAAAAGGCATTTGTAATGGTACAAGCAAGAAAAAGGACTCATCTAAAGTAATGTGAAAGTGAATAG
Organism: Giraffa tippelskirchi; assembly: GCF_054371585.1. Classification (NCBI taxonomy): domain Eukaryota; kingdom Metazoa; phylum Chordata; class Mammalia; order Artiodactyla; family Giraffidae; genus Giraffa; species Giraffa tippelskirchi. The sequence goes on along the minus strand of NC_137280.1, from coordinate 108,574,057 downwards.
AAGAAATAACATGATTTGACAGCTGAATTTTGTTCTGTATTAGTAAGTAACATAGACAAATGACTTTTGTTATCCACTTCACCTACGAAAGATATGGAACCAGTTTTTAGGGTTTCTTCCCATTTAGACTTTTGAGCTCTGATGATGCTGAGAACTTTTAAGAGAGTGCTTATTTCTGAGGCTTAAACAATTCCATTCTTAGAGTACTGAGGAAGTATCTCAATAACATTCTGTGGAATGGGCAAGATAATGGAAGCTTTATGATACTCAAGTGTTACCTTTATAATCTTGAGGAAGATAGAACCCACACACTCATCATCAGTAAGCTTGATATCACTTGCATCAAAAGATCCAGCGAATATTACATTGATTTAAAGAAACAAACAAAAAAATAGAAGAGGAAGCAGTGATCACTAGGGCTTAGAAACATTTCTCTAAAAGTCATGTCCATTTTAGCTTCTTTTTTGGCACTACTGGGGAGATACAGCTTCAAGGCCTTTTAACACAGTTTCCCCAATTCCCCAGACAAGGTAGAGATAAACGCATTGGATGTATGGATCAGTAGCTAGTTAAAATTGTTTGAAATTGCTTTCAAATGTTGATATGGAAGAGAGAGAATTATTGATTGAAGAGCTTTGTGAGGGTGGAATTCAAAGTGAAAGATGAAAGCTATAAACAAAGGAAATTCTGCTGAGTTTAAGAGAAAAATGTATAACGGAGCTGTCTAAAATGAAATAGGCTACCTTGGATGGTCATGGGTTCCCACTGATGATTATGTTTAAACAGAATGGACATACCTGAATCAGGAAATCACAGGGTGTATGGCATGGATATTTGCTTTTGCCTGCCCACCGGGCATTTCCTCATATATTTGCACAGCAATACATTTTGCTTTGAGGAACTAACCTACCATCAGGGATGTTAGATCTAAGGGGGTTGTGGTCTAAGAGGTGCTGAGGTCTGAGAGGGACTGTTGGCGGAATGTCCTTTCCCCTCCTGGCCAAGTTGGCAACTTGATCCCAGTTAGTCAGAGTCTCTGTAGAATTTGAGTTGCAGAAGGTAGGAGCTTATTCATTTCTTGAGATGGACACAATAGAAAGTGCCCCTTAGTTTTAGTTTTCCTAGCTGGGTATTCAGGCTTTCTTGGTGGCTCAGATGGTAGAGAATCCACCTGCAATGTGGGAGACCTGGGTTTGATCCCTGGGTTGGGAAGATCCCCTGGAGGAGGGCATGGCAACCCACTCCACTATTCTGGCCTGGAGAATCCCCATTTACAGAGGCACCTGGCAGACCCACAGTTCATGGGGTCACAAAGAGTCTGACATGACTGAGTGACTAAGCAGCTGCTGCTGCTGCTAAGTCGTGTCAGTCATGTCCAACTCTGTGCGACCCCATAGGCGGCAGCCCACCAGGCTCCTCCGTCCTTGGGATTCTCCAGGCAAGAATACTGGAGTGGGCTGCCATTTCCTCCTCCAGCGCGTGAAAGTGAAAAGTGAAAATGAAGTTGCTCAGTCGTGTCCGACTCTTCGTGACCCCATGGGCTGCAGCCCACCAGGCTCCTCCATCCATGGGGTTTCCCAGGCAGGAGTACTGGAGTGGGGTGCCATTGCCTTCTCCAGCGTAAGCAGCAGCAGCTGGGTATTCAGCATTGCTCTGATGTCCGTCCTTCTCAGGTTATGGTTTTCAGTATTCATTCTAAGAGATACTTTACACTTGTCTAATCAATTTGCAGTATTTCAAAACTATCCACCTTCATTTCTATTGTTTTCAAGCACAGAATTGAACCAGGGTCTCCTGCACTGCAGATGGATTCTTTACCAGCTGAGCTACAAGGGAATTCCACCAAAGCATGAAACCCTGGTTAACACATAGGTTTAAACTGCTAATCTGTGATTGAACTAAATCATTGCTAAAATATATTTAAGTCCAGACTGCCTGAGATTTTCTGATTTAGGAAAATCTTTGCCTGTTTTTAATAGAAGATAAGTAATAGAGAAATAGAGGAACTAGAAAAATTTTGACTAGTTGAAAAATCCCAGCTATATTTTCTTCTGATTGTGAAACTGTGTGGAATTAGCCATAATTTAGGGCTTTCGCAGTGGCTCAGTGATGAAGAATCCACCTGAAATGCAGGAGATGCAGGTTCAATCCCTGGGTTGGGAAGATCCCATAGAGGAGGAAGTGACAACCTACTCCAGTATTCTTGACTGGGAAATACCATAGACAGAAGAGCCTGGCAGGCTGCAGTCCATAGGGATGCATATGAGAAAAGAGTCGCATATGACTTAGAGACTTAAATGACAACAGCAGCCATAATTTACCTGTTGTACAGGCTTTTGAGAGTTTGATTTATCTGAAGCTTTCTCTTTGGTTCCAATGTCCTGCAGTTGTTCTGCACATCCTGATCTGCGGAAATGATCAAAGAACCAAACAAAGTAATTTCATTAAATCTGACTTTATCAATGTCTGTTTCAACAAATGAGCAGTCACGTTTAAACTTCAGGCCAGGGGTACCCTGTCACTCAGGAAAATAAGTGAAATTTTACTACTTTGAGGAGATTAAATTGATTCCCTGGGCCAAATATTGAAGAATTCTCTGAATTGGAGGCTGTCATCTCTCCAGCTGTCAGATCCATAGATGTTATCTGCATTAAGTATTTAAATATGTAATCTGATTAATTACTGGACACATGCAACTTCAGCATACTGTAGATAAGAAATCTGAAACAATCCACTCTGGTTTGCCTCTTTTAGAAAATATGCCTTCAGTTTCTTCCATTTCTGCCCTTTTCTTGGGTAAACCACATTTATTCCCTTAAGAGAATTACTCCCTTTGCTAGAAGATTGCTTAGTGATATGAACTCCCTCATCTGTATCTCTCCTGTTGATATGAATTGTCTTGGATTCTGCCAGATTTCTCCTTAATCTCCTCTGTTTTGATGCTCTTTACTGATAGATCTTAATTATTTTAGTCATCTTTTTAATTATTTCTGTTAATCTGACTAATCAATTTTTCCAGTTTGGAGAAATATATATATATCACATATATAGACGATAATCCATTTCTTCAGGAGTTTTCTTTCCTTTTTATTTCCTACAGAATTATATATCCTAATCTATTTTTGTAGTCGTCATAAATCTTCACTAAATTTTTCTTTCTCATTCCACATATGAACTATTGTATTGTCTATTTTATAAACTTAAAATTCTAGATGTCTTTTCTGCTTTTTGGCATATTAAAAGAAAAAATATAGATTTAGACATTTTGTTTGTGCATGTACATGCAAGTGTACATGTGGTTTCCCATTTCATTTTTTTCCTTCATTCTTATTTGTTACTTTTGGTTTATTTTGTTAGTTTTTCCCAAATTAGTATTTTATTCATTTATTATTTCTTCTTTATAATTCAAGATGTTCAAGATATTCATGACCATAATTTTTTTCTGAGTGCAGATTTTACTGTGCTTTATTACTGTAGTCATAAATTATTCTGATTTTCCTAGATTTTTAGCATCTATACCTTTAATTTCAGCTTTGAGCAAAATAATTTTTGTAAGCATATTTCTTCATTTATAAACAATTCATCTTTGTCACAGGCTATTTCTGAATTCTTATTTTTAATTTTCCATTTATCAGAGAATACAAGATACAAATTTCTATTTCAAATTTTGTAAATTTTTTGTGGTAAGTTATATGACATTTTTAAGTGTTTTACTGACATAAGAGCAATGTACTTTTTTTGAGAGACAGACTTCTCCTTTCTTTCTCTGCACATATTTGTTAAATATTTCCTACATACAATTTATTTTCCACACTTTACCTGTCCAATTCTGAAAGAAATGTGTTGAAGTCTCCCCCACTGGGGCTTATCATTTAATTCTTTCAATAGTGTCTTCAGAGAATAGGAAGTTTTAATATTTATTAAGTCCCACCATCAATTTTTTATGAGTATGGTTTTGATATATATCTAAAGAGGGGCTTCCCAGGTGCCTCAGTGGTAAAGAACCCACCTGCCAATGCAGGAAATACAGATTCAATCCCTGGGTCAGGAAGATTCCCTGAAGGAGGAAATGGCAACCCACTGAAGTATTCTTGCCTGGGAAATCCCATGGACAGAGGAGACTGAAGGGCTATAGTTCATACTGTGACAAAGAGTCGGACATAACTGAAGCAACTTAGCATGCACATATATTTTCTCAGAGAGAATTTGCAAAATGCTGCTAAAGAAATCAGATCACAAAGTAAGACTTTTTGTGTCTTTTATTCAGAGAATATTATAAAGATAAATGAAGATAAGGTTATGAAGAATGAAGGATGAAAGGCTGAGGACTTTTTTCTTTTCCCACAAATAAATGAAGAAATGTTAATGGTTTTCAGCAGAGTGGTGACATGATAAAAAGAGCATTTGTAAGATATTGGTATGCAGGTTAGACTTGAAAGTGGTTATAGAAGGTTACAGAAGGTTATAGAAAAAGTGAGTCAAATGAATTAAATGTTTTAAAAGAAGTCCAGGAGCATAGAAAATAAGAAATGATCTTTGAATCTGACAATCGGTCACATGTGAAAGTATAATTTCAGTAGAGTAATATGGTTGGAAATAAGGCCATAGGAAGTTAACTTTTCTCTTATTTGTTGTAAGTAATGTATTAATTGGAGCATGTGGGTCTATCTCAGAAGGTGAGAGCAGCTCCAGGGTTTGAGTATTTGGGGGGTGGTTAGATTTTATGGGCTGGGAAATTTCATCTTCTAACAAGTGGGAGGAATATTATAACTGTTTTGGAGAAGGGGCAGGGATTTCCAAGAATTGGGCCACTGCCCACTTTTTGGCCTATATTTATAGTCAGCCTTAGAACTGTCATGACACCTGTGGGTCTGTGACTTATCATATGCTAGTGTATTAAAATAAGCACATAATGAGGGCCAAGGTCCACTGGAAGTTGAATCTTCTGCCATCTTGGGCCTAGCAGGTTGTAAGCAGTTTTTGCTGTCTCCCTAATTGTTGTGTCATTCTTTTAATGGGTGTGGCCTGTCCCCTTCATTCTTGTCTCAGAGGTGTATGCTACTGCTATTCCCATTTAAGTAGAAAAGTTATTTAGTTACTTAATGATATGTACTCTGATTTACCTTAAAGTTTACATTTACTAGCCGGAATGTTTTTAGAAATGATCTTATATTTCAGTCTTCCTGACATAAGTAAAAAGCAAGAGTTGTGTTTCTCAGCAGAGGAAACCGATCTTTAATCTTATTTATTACTAACTTTATACCACTGATGATAAAAAGACTAAAGGCAGGATCAAAATATACAGGTCAAAACCTCTTGCTTCTGTAATCAGAAGCCATGAGGTGTAGAGTGAACCTATTTAGGTCTTACTATAGAAAGTTGAGAATAGAGTAACTTAGTACCTTATGAAGATAAACTGTTGGTTTGAAATCCTGGGTCTGGAATTTCTTAGTTATGTTAATTTGGCAGGTTTCTGTATTCTTTTTTTAACTCTTTGTTTTCCCATCTTCAAAATGAAGTTGTTAGGGCTTATTCGAAGGCAGACATATGACAGCAAAGTTTTTGTCTTCAATAAATATTAGTTATTGAATTTATATTACTATTATTACTGTTTGTATTTTAAAACAGGTAGAAAGGAGCAAAAAAAAAAGGCATTTAGTCTTCATGGAAATAGACGATTGAGGGCTACCTCTATTGAGCTGATTTCCTGTTTCTTTATCTCCTTTTACAATTTACAATTAACCCCTGTCAAGTAAAGCATTCTAAAGTATGTGTCTCTTTCTTACAACCAGAAAAGCTGAAGGCAAGTTGTTAATACCAGAAATTAATTAGTCAATTTTAGGTAAAATCAGCTGAATTTTAATTTGCTTACAGTTCATTACAATTACAATTTACATTACAATTACATTACAAATTACAATTTGGAGAAGGAAATGGCAACCCACTCCAGTGTTCTTGCCTGGAGAATCCCAGGGATGGCGGAGCCTGGTGGGCTGCCGTCTATGGGGTCGCACAGAGGTGGACACGACTGAAGCGACTTAGCAGCAGCAGCAGCATTACAATTAAAAAAAAACATTAGTTAGGAAAAGTTGGCCGCGGGCAAAAATTTGACCCATTAGTTCTTCTCTTTTGCTGTATAGAACAAGATAAATAACAGTGCTCGCAAGTAAGAACTTTAATCATTTTAATTATTTTGTTGGTTATCATCATATGAATAATAATAAAAGCCTCTTTAACATGAATATTTTTGAGCTATAAGATCATGGTATTTCTCATACAAGATTAAATGATAAAGTAATAACTGTAGAATGATGCCAGATAAATTGAGATCATAGGCTTGGAGAATTGATGGCATCTAACTAATTGCAAATATAAGCCTCTTACAGTTTGAGTTTGAAGAATTTTAATGAATCATATACATAAAACAAAAATGATATTTCTAGTCTCTAGATTTAAATTGGAAGAAAACTGTGATATTCATATTTATAATCATTTTATGAAACTTTTGACAACTGCATTAGAGTAAAAATTTATTGTTAACCTAAGATGTACTACATATATAGAGGAGGAAAATTACATATAAACTTAGAATGTAAAAATATATTTTAATGTAGTTACTTTGTTGATAACTTCATTAGCACATCACTCTAGTAGTTTTTTAAACTGAATATTTGTGGTTATGTATTGAGTTCTTATTTTGAATCAAGTTTGATGCAAAAATAATGGAAATGGTTTACATTTATTAAGAAATGTGTTAGGCAAAGTTTTCTATACTCTCAAATTATGGTATTTTGTATGAATATTGATTTCATAATGAATGAAAACAATAATAAGAGCAAATATGTACCAAGGCTTATATTACTAGATGCTCTGTGCTATAGGCCTCATGTATATTAGCTCTTTGATTTTATGATTTATCATTTTTAATCTATTTCTTCAAGGAATTTATTCTGTTGTAGAGCATGAAAAATGATACAGAAAATGGTATCTTTGTTTTTGCTTAGTCTAAAAATATATTTTTCTATGAAGATATAACTTTATTATATTTTTATTTTTGAGCATATTTCCTTTCAAACATCCTTATTAATACAATCAGAAAATGCAATGATTGAGAGTTGTCCATTGATTTTTATAGCATCATTCTTTAAAATTTCCTTTATAACATATAATTCTTAGCTTTCCAATAATTTTAGAGCTACTTCACTGTCTTACCAAGACATTTATCTCATAAAAGAGCTGTATCCAAAATATACAAAGAAGTCTTAAAACTCAACAATAAGAAAACCAAAATCTGAAAAAGGCACATACTACATGATCTCAATTATAGAACATTCTCAAAAAGGTAAAAATATAGATAGTGTAAAATTTTCATTGGTTGACAAGAGCTCATGGGAGGGATGGAGGGCTGAACAGTTGAAACATAGTACTTTATTCTTTTTAGATAAGATATTGTAATGGTCAACAAATGACATGCATTTGTCAAAACCTGTAAAATTTTATAGCACACAAAGTGAATCATAATATATGCAAATTTAATAAGTTACTTAAGGGTATGGGAAATCCCAGGAAGAAGTATAGAATATGATGAGAATCTAACTGTGTTACAAATGTATAAAACAATCTCTCTAAAGGGAATGAGGTTAAAAGGTACTGACCAAGGAACTCTGGATATGAGTGGAGCCTCCAAGACTAAAGTAAAAAGAACTGCACATACACACTGAACGCTAGTTAATAAGCTGCTTCCCAATAAAGTACAAATTAATTCTGATGCTACTATACATGTATAGTGAATTGATCAGTTAAGTAAATGAATGGTGGATGGTAAGAGCCAGGTTTCTCAGTGTTGCAATGAATTTACAGATTAGCAAGGGGAGAAGGCTAGAATGACACATGTGGTAATAGATTGCAATTGGAGACATCATTCAGAGCTCGTATTTAACTATTACAAATGCACACATGGTTACATATAGAAATAGCATAATTATAGATATATGTGTATGCAAATACAAATAGATATATTTCTTTGTACTGTCATCCAAAATAGCCTAAAAGCGAAGACACTTTAGTACAAATGAACACACGTAGTACCCAGATTTTGATTTCTAATACAAATAAACCAGGGATCCTTCGAGAATGGCTGATTCTAAGATGAGGAAAGGAAATACACAACATGATCTTGGAGCATCTTACTTGCCAGAAAGTAACGACATGTTGAAGCACACATAACTACGTTAACACAGATTTATCAAAAGAAGACAAAGAACTCCAATGGCCAAAGGTAAAACAATTTGGGTCACAAAGAAAGTAGTATTGAATTATAACTCAAAGTATAAAATAAACTTTCATGAGTCTGCTGCTGCTGCTGCTGCTAAGTCGCTTCAGTCTGTCCGACTCTTCGCGACCCCATGGACTGCAGCCTACCAGGCTCCTCCATCCATGGGATTTTCCAGGCAAGAGTACTGGAGTGGGTTGCCATTGCCTTCTCCGTTCATAAGTCTATGTTGATAACAAATAAATGTTTAAATAAGTGGAGGAGAAGAGGCATATCTCTTATGAAGGATAATTTCAAATAAGTTATACAAATACTATGCCTTCAAGGAGGAGGAACATAACTTAAAACTTCTGAAATGTAAGTAATGAACAGTGATTTCCTTCCCAAAGAGTAGGAAGACATATTTTCAATTGAAGTATAGTTGATATACAATGTTGTGTTAATTTCTGCTGTACAGTAAAGTGATTGTTGTACATACACATTCTTTTAGAAGTTCTTTTCCATTATGGTTTATCACAGGGTAGTCAATATAGTTTCCTGTGCTATGCAGTAGGACCTTACTGTTTATCCATCATATACATAATAGTTTACATCTGCTGCTGCTGCTAAGTTGCTTCAGTTGTGTCCGACTCTGTGCGACCCCATGGACTGCAGCCCACCAGGCTCCTCCGTCCATGGGATTTTCCAGGCAAGAGTACTGGAGTGGGGTGCCATTGCCTTCTACTAACCCCTAAATCCCAATCCATCCTTCCCCCACATTCCCTCCCTCTTTTCAACCACAGTCTATTCTCTGTGTTTGTGAATGTTTCTATTTTGTAGATAGGTTCATTTGTGTCATATTTTAGATTCCAAATAGAGTGATATTATGTAGTATTTATCTTTTGATTTCTGACTTATTTTACTTAGTATGATAATATCTAAGTCCATCGATGTTGCTGTAAATGACATTATTTCATTCTTTTTTATGACCAAGTAGTATTCCCTTGTGTATACATACCGCATTTTCTTCATCCATTCTTCTGTCGATGAACATTTAGGTTGTTTCCATGTCTTGTCTATTGTGAAGAGCACTGCTCTGAACATAGGATTGCATGCATCTTTTTGAATTGTAGTTTTGTTCAGATTATATGCCTAGGAGCGGGACTGCTGGATCATAGGGCAACTCTATTTTTAGTTTTTGGAGGAACTTCCCATACTGTTCTTCATAGTGGTTGTACCAATTTACATTTCCACCAACAGTGTAGAGGGGTTTCCTTTTCTCCACACCCTCTCCAGCATTTGTTACTTATAGTCTTTAATGATGACCATTCTGACTGGTTTGAGGTGGTGTCTCATTGTAGTTTTGATTAGCATTTCTCTAGTAATTAGTAATGTTGACCATCTTTTTAATGTGCCCATTGGCCCTTTGTATGTCTTCTTTGGAAAATATCTATTTAGATCTTCTTCTGCCCATTTTTCAATTGGTATTGTTTTTGTTTCATTGTTGTTGAGGAGGAGTTCACACTAATGTAAAGGGGGCAGAAAAGAGGTACGTTACAGTGGAGACAACTAACAAAACAGCTTTAGCCAAGTGATCTAGGTCAACATTGACACTGATAAATCATGTGGGTAGTATGTTAAACTCATATTGCTATGATGTGATGGAAATGGCACTTTACTTGTGTGGTCTTCCTTCCCAAAGTCATAATCACAATCTAGTCATATGAGAAATACCACACAAATGCAAATAGTGGAGCATCGTATAAAATATCTATTATTTCTCAACTATCAAGGTCAGCCAAAAGCAGCCTTAGGAGACATAATGACTGGATGTAATTATGAGGGATCCTGGAACAGAAAAGAGACATTATATAAAACTATGGAAACCAGAATATAGTATGGCATCGCAATGTGCTATGGCTGCTGTAAGGAAGTACCACCATCTTGGTGGCTTAAATAACAAAGACTTAATTTCTTACAGTTCTGGAGGCTGGAAGTCAAAGATCAAAGTGCTGGTAGGCTTGGTTCCTGTCATGGCCTGTGAAGGAGAATCTGTTCCGTGACTTTCCTAACTTCTGGTGGTTTTCTGGCAATCTTCAGAATTCCTTGACTTAAAAAAGCATCAACTCAGTCTCTGCCTCCATTTTCACATGATGCTTTCCCCCTGTGCACATATTTGCCTTCAAAATTTCCCTTTTTATAAGGGCAATAGTCATGTGTAAAATGAGTTTTAACTTGATTGTCTCATTTTAACTGATCTGTGTCTGTAAAGACTATCTACAAGCTAAATTATATGTTTACATATGTATTTAAAAATATATATCCAATAATGTCCTGGTTTCCAAGGTATTCAATTTATTTTAAAGATATGGTGCTATATTAAAATTCCAAGTCTTCAGATTTCTTCCATGTGTTCAATTTAATTATTTCCTTTTCCTTATGGTATGACTGTGTAAACATAATATGCATATAGTGTTGAACAGTTCACCAGTATGGTAGAAAAGTACACCATCCCCTCTGATAATGGGATCCCTTAGTAAGGAAAAATTCAGAGGCATTATTTCTATGACTGGTGGTTTAATAATATAATGGAAGTAGAAAATTTAGGCAAAATGTGCTATGCTTTTTCTTTAGATGAGAAATATATATCCTCATATATTCTTTTCCCAGAGGCAGGACCAATTACTGCCTGATTTTGAAACTACTTTCTAGAACAAAATGTAATTATTCCTCCTGGGGTTACAGTTAATAAAGACTTTACTGTACCATGTCCACTTTTCAGAGTAAGATAAGAAGGATTTAGTACATACAAATTCTTGCTAATTGAAAGTGCTTTTCTTGTCTGTAATAACAATTTTTTCAAATTTTGTGTCATAGGCAATTTATTGCAAGGCTTCAGTCAAAACACTTAAATGATCTAAACCTTATTTTATTTTCCATACTTTTCATCTTAATTTGTTGTCCATTGGGTGTAAAGAAAAGAAAATGTAGGAAAGTAACAAAGTTAAGTACCATTAAAAGATACTGCCTCTGGGCAACTTGTGTGTCAAGATACACTAGTGGGTGTTTTTTATGTGCCTATGCTTAGATTGCTCTGCTAAACTTCTTGGTACTTATGTTTTTTCTTATCAGCTCCTTTACTTCTTCAACCTCCACTCCCCAGGAACCTACTTAATATGTCCTCCTAAGTCCAGCAGATTCTAGTGCAGTTAGTGGCTTTGATGCCCTTATGAGGATAATTGTAGGAACATATTTGCTTGTTATTGGAATAGGATATGTTCATAATTTATTTCGGTGGGTGATGGGATATATACAGAAAAAACCTCATGCTTCTAAATTCAGTTTGTTGTGAAGAGATGGTGTAAATATTAACACTTCATATGAGATAAATTTGTTTTATTTTCACTAATTCCATTATTCCCACAAATTGTTTTATGTCCCTGAACTTAAGTTCCCTTCTTCAAGAAACTCAAGGAAAGAAAACTTGGAAGAGGTCAATGTTAAATACTCTGACTGTAAAACTGTTGTTTCTGACACATTAGCTTTTCTAGTCAAATATTCATCACATTCAACAAATAGATGTTAACATTTGTTAGACAGGTTTTACAATAGTACTGAGAAGTAACAGATTTAACATTTGTTTTAAATTTTATATCAGGAAGAGTTTTAATATAGCGACTATGAAAAACAGTATGGAGGTTGCTCTAGTAATTAAAAATGGCCATATTACCCAGAAAATCCACTAACAAATCATTATGTCGAAGAGATATTTGCACTGTCATGCAAATTGTGCACTGCATGATTCCATAGTTAAGGCGTGAAAATAGCCTAAGTGTTGACAGATAAATAGATAAACAAATTGTGATACATACACACACAAACATACACACCAGAATATTATTAAGGCATAAATAATTAAACCTTGAAAATTCATGAATGTCAAGAACAAATGAACTTATTTCAATTGATATTATGTCTGTGAGGTTAGTTCATATTGTTGTACACAGCTTTTGATTTTTATTCTCATTGTTATATACTACTATTATGGAAATATACCACAGTTTATTTATCCATTCCACTGTTGATAGGCATCATTAATAGTGAAGTCTGCAGTTTTGGCCTACTATAAACAGTGATGCCATGAACATTCTAGTTCCTAAACTTTTGCAAATCCATTTACGTATTGGGTGTACACCTAAGAAGGAAGGAAGAAAACAGAGGACAAAATTATATAGTTCTAAAATGAAATGTCTTTAAAATATAAATAATTGATCACACACTCTCACATGGCCATCTACTAAAGCAAATAATATGAAATATTTTCCATTAGATATCACACATGACTCTATTGATGTTCAAAGAGTGAAGATTTAGCCAAATAGACTTAAGTGAAATTAAACACATCTTTGTCTGTCTTTGATGATTCAAATGTACCCTGGAAGGACCTTATATGTATAAATAAAAGCTGTTGATTTTGGACTGTCACTGTGGTGAAAGACTGTTTAGAATAGATCAACTTCAGCAGACTGCATTATATAAACTGAAAAAATCCAACTCTGGGGGAATTTTTTTTAGAGCACTTAAAGTTTTGTCTTTTCATCTTTATATTCATTTAAGAAAACAATTTTTCTGAAAAGAATTGGCTATGAAAAGAGTCTTTTAATAAAGAAATTTGTTTTAATTTTTTAAAAAACCTCTTTATGCATAAAAATAAACTGAATTACAATATGCTTGCATTAACATCCATGGATTATTAGTTTACGACTCAGTGGATTTTCTCAAACTAAGCATACAGAGTAACCAGCACTGAGATACAGAAGCAGATCATGAAGACCATTTCCAAAGCTGCTGTCTGCTCCTTTTCAGTCAGTATCTCTCACATTCTGAGTCACTGTTTTCTTGATTTTCAGTGGCACAGATTAGTTTCTTCTGATTTGTACTTTATATACAAGGGAAGATAAGTACATAGGTCTTTTATAACTTCTTTCAATCAACATTATATCTGTGAGATTCACCCATATTGTTGTATGCAGCTTTCAATTTTTATTCTCATTGTTACATACTTTTATAGGACTATGCCACAATTTACATATCCATTTAGTTTTGATAAACATCATTAATAGTGAGGTTTGCATTTTTTTGGCTATTATAAACAGTGATACTGTAAACATTTTGGGCTTCCCAGTTGGTGCAGTGGTAAAGAATCTGCCTGCCAATGCAGGAGACCCAGGAGATGTGGGTTTGATCCCTGGGTCAGGAAGGTCCCCTGAAATAGGAAATGGCACCTCACTCCAGTATTCTTGCCTGGAAAATTCCATGGACAGAGGAGCCTGGCAGGCTACAGTCCATGGAGCTGCACAGAGTTGGACATGACTGAGCACGCATGCACACATAAACATTTTAGTACCTGTGCTTTTATCAATGTAAACCTATTGTATAGTAGGTCTTCACCTAAGGATGGAATTGAAGAGTTTTATGTATCCATTTGTTCAGCTTTAGTAGATAGTTCAAAAAGTTTTTATAAAGTGTTTAAGTATACTTACTGTCAGAATGGGCTTCCCAACTGGCTCAGTGGTGAAGAAACCTGCCTGCCAGTTCAGGAGACGCAGGAGACAACGGATTTGATTGGGTTAGGAAGATCCCCTGGAGGAGGGCATGGCAACCCACTTCAGTATTTCTGCCTGGAGAATCCCATGGAGAGAGGAGCCTGGTGGTCTACAGTCTGTAGAGTCTCAAAGAATCGAACATGACATAAGTGACTTAGGACGCACGCACTGTCAGAATGACAGTAGTGGTTGTATCACATCCTTCCCAAAATTTGGCATTACTTCTCTTTTGCTCTATCTATTTTAATAGATGTGTACTGGTGTCATTTTATTTGCATTTTTCTGCTGCTTAATGAAGTTAAGCATTAAAAAAAAGACAAGTCTTTTGCCCTTTTGGGTTTCCTCTTTTGTGAAGGGCCTATTCAACTGTTTTCCTAATCTTCTATTGTGTTACCTTGTTTTTATCATTGATATAATTCACATGCCATAAAAATCACCATTTTGAAGTGTACAATTAGTGGTTTTTAATTTATTCACCAAATTATGTAACCACTACCATAATAAATTTCAGAACATTTTATCACCCCAAAGAGAAACCCCATGCTTATTAAATATCACTTCACATATCCATTCTTAGCCCTAGCCAACACTGTGGATTTTTGATTTCTGTGAATTCGTCATATATAGACACATATAAGTGAACTTATAAAAGGAAGTGTCCACTCAATACAGTTAATTTCACCATATTTTTGTTTCTAGTCAATATAGATTAGTCTTTGCAGAATAGTAAAATCCTATAATACCATTCTATAAAAGGTTTTAAAGAACAAGGGTTAGATATTGTAACTTATTGGTTCTTTCCTTAATATCATTACTCATTCTACTATGTCATATTTTCCCCATACTGAGATTTCTCTATAGTATATTTATCCATAGTACACTATTTGGTTCCTGGCTTCTCTTATTCTCAGTCCTTGGAAATTTTCAGTTATTTTGCTATAGAATAAATTGAATATAGTGACTTTCTGATCTGCCTTTAATTGTACATTTGAAGAAGCTGAAGCAAAAACCTCAAGAACTCATTATCCTGGTTTAATACTCAACAAGTATGGGGAAAAGAATAAACTTCATTCAAAATAACCACCTGAGGTTTTATGAGCAGGAAATTACAGGAAAAAAAAAAAAAGATTGGCAAAATTGTTTGAAAGAAATTAAAGGTTTGCAGTAAGAGCTACGGCAGGTTATGTTTCTTAGAACATCTATTAAATTCAAAGAATATTTGAAAGGAACCCATAATTGGCAAATTTAAGTGAAGTGTAACTAAATAATTCAAAAACAGTTTTGACCAATTCCTTCCCCTGCTTAGACATTGCCTACCACTGTGGTCTTGAGTGAATATACCTGGGTTATTTATACATTGCAGTGAAGCTAATTAAATAATGGAATGGAACTTTTTTTCATATTATGACATCTGTGAATAAAACTAGCTTAATACATAATTGAATTGCTCTGTATAAGTGGGCTGTGCTTGAGAGGACAGAGTTGAAGCTGTGATGACAAAATGCCTTTGACTGAAACTCTGCAGTATTAGCAAAGTAGCATCTAGTGCTTGAGAGAGACTTGCTATGTAAGGTCAGCCTTGCATCTTCTACTTCATTAGAATCTCAAATCTAAGTCATCCATCATCCCCTATTAATTTCTCTATATTAAAAGTTAATGTCCTTAACATTATTGTCCCAAGTTTACTTACTCAAACTCAGTTCTCTCCTCATTATACATACCCACTCTTCCAAAAAGAAAATGCCACTGAGTGTCCTCAAACCGATGAAGATATCTTATGCCTTCATGCCTTTCTTTGCAGACACTGTTTTCTCAATAACTACTTCTTCCTATCCACCTCTGCCTGGTAAATTCCTATTAATATTTTAAGCCACAGTTCAGATATCATCTTTTCTTTGCAGTGATATGCAATTCCTTTGCTCCCTCCTCTTAGTTCCCACACCTCTATTGGTGTATTTGTGTCATTAAAATGTACACGTGTGCACACCCCTACACACACCCCCACACACTGCATCTTACCTGCTTATTTACACGTCTATCTTCAGTACTGGATTTGTGAGGTCTTCGATTGTAAGATTAAAAAAAACTCATTTCTCTATTTCTGCTACCTTGCATAGTTCATGGTCTAGATGAAGTATACTAGGTATGTTTGCTGACTTAGTTAAAAATTGTTTTTGTTGTTGTTGTTAAGTCACTAAGCTTTGTCTGACTCTTTGCAACTCCATGGACTGTAGCCTTTCAGGCTTTTCTGTCCAAAGAACTTTCCAGGCAAGAACACTAGAGTAGGTTGCCATTTCCTTCTCCAGAGGATCTTCCTGACCCAACGATCAAACCCACATTTCTTGTGTCTCCTGCATTAACAAATAAACCTGCAATGTTTTAAAGATTATAAGCCTGGAATCAGTTTTCTGGCTATGGGAGGCAGAAGAAAGAAAAGTTTTAACCTGTTTTTTTTTCTTCAAAATCTATTGAAAGCGTCAGTGGTACAAGTATTGGCAACAACCAGAACACACTGCCAGTAGCTCTGACCACTACCAAGTGTGAGCCAGAGAATAGCCTGAGAGATGAAGTTACATAGAAAAAAAAGGGGAGTGGGGCTTCCCTTGTGGCTCAGATGGTAAAGAATCTACCTGCAATGCAGGACACCCAGGTTCAATCCTTAGGTCAGGAAGTAAAAGCAGGTGTTGCAGTGATGGCAGTTTATCTCACCATCCCTCGAGTAGAATGAGGACATCTGAGCTCTAAGACAGATTATTACAGAGTCAAGAGACATCTGTGTAGAAACCTAATTCATTCTCACAACTTGGTAGTGAACATGATGCTACTGGAGAAACCATGCTAGTCATTTTTATTGTCTGTAACTGAACTTCTATGCAAAGGAGAGTCCTGGATGTCAAGAGGGGTGAAGAGAGGAGAGGAAGCAGCAATCACCAGATCAATGAGATACACCCGTCTGGTGGTGGTGATGGTTTAGTCATTACGTCGTGTCTGACTTTTGTGATCCCAGGGATTGTAGCCCGCTGGGCTCCCCTGTCCATGGGATTTCCCAGGCAGGAATACTGGAGTGGGTTGCCATTTCCTCCTCCAGGAGATCTTCCCGACCCAGGGATTGAACCTGCCTCTCCTTGCACTGCAGGCATATTCTTTTTGGCTGAGCCACCAGGGAAGCCCAGCTAGCACTGCTTAAGTGCTGATAATTGGAAGAGTGAGGATGGGTCGGGCTTGTGTCAAAATGAAATGGCCAACTTGGCAAGAGCGTACTCTCGGAGAAGGCAGTGGCAACCCACTCCAGTACTCTTGCCTGGAAAATCCCATGGACAGAGGAGCCTGGTAGGCTACAGTCCATGGGGTCGCTAAGAGTCGGACACGACTGAGCGACTTCACTTTCACTTTTCACTTTCAAGCATTGGAGAAGGAAATGGCAACCCACTCCAGTGTTCTTGCCTGGAGAATCCCAGGGACAGGGTAGCCTGGTGGGCTGCCGTCTATGGGGTTGCACAGAGTCAGACATGACTGAAGCGACTTAGCAGCAGCAGCAGCAACTCAAGACAAAAGAAATCAAAGTTGGAGCACATTCTCTTTTTTGTTCCGTTATATGTTCATTTGACAGTATGTAGTACACAAGCTATCATGGTTTGAACATAACTCCTAAGTGAGGAGATAAAATCCGTGGCCTGAAAAATGGAAACTACAAAAGAAGAGAAAGATACTTAAAGAACACACAATATGGGAGAATTACTTGTAGGGGGGAAACAAGATTTTAGACAAAAAGATTCTTCAAGTTCAAAGAAATTGCAAAGAAATGTGACCTCGATTTTAAAAAGAGAGTGACAAGATAAAGATGTTATAAAAAAATAAAACTATTGAAACCAAACTAGAGATTATGGTTATGGTATAGGCTTGAAAGAATCACTTAAAGGAAAGAGAAAGTGATAAAGATAAAACTGATTATATGTGGAAATAGTCAAAGTAAAATGAAGCATGACTGGAGTTTTGAGGAAAATGAAGAACACAAAAATACTCAAAGATGTAAAGAGGAAAACATCCTGAAACTAAAGACTATAATCCACACACTGCAAGACCATACTAGGTCTTAAAAAATTTATTCCAACACTTTTGAATGTAATAGAAGTGGAACAAAAGCTAAGTGAGCTAATTTCTTCATCTTTTAGTGCTAGAAGTACAAGTACATTGTCTGAAGTAGTTTAAATTAAATTATGTAGTCTGAGAATGATATGAAACTCTTACTATTTATCAAAATTTTATCTGACCTTTACAGAGATTGTTTATAAAATATTTTATCTGTGAAAGAAAAATTTACTTGTATCTTACTAATATTTTCAGGGTCTCCAAGTTTATATTGCTTTGGTTAAAAATAAATTCATTTTATTAAAATAACTTTTAAATATAGCATAATGCAAAATTTAAAGATCATTTACTTATCTATCAACCTGTCTACTAATATTTATTTAATATACCTACTTACCTCTATGTCTTTATATCTTTGTATATATGATTTGAGAAATGCCAAGAATTGGGTTCATTCCATGTTTGTTGTGGTGATTTCTTATGAGAGAATTTAGAGCCCATTGGGGAAATGTTTTTGATTGCTTCTTTGTCTTGTTTGCATTTGTTAATATTAACATTCATTATTTCTAAAAACATTTTAAGAAGTATAGGGTATATACTTTTATTGCGATATATCAAAACTAGATTGTGGGTAATTTGGGCCTCACTCTAACATGTTTTTTAAAAAACTCTTAGTATAGTATTTCCTAGAGTATGTAACACACACAAATAAGTAATATGAAAAAGCTCTTGTCCTAAAAATAATTTGAGAAAATACAATGAAAACCAGCTAGTTTTCTTTAAAGCATGATTATTGACATATCAATGCTATTGTTTTTTAAGATGCTACAACAGAGAACAAATTGTATGTGGTATTTCACAAACATATTTGTTTGTAGAACATTTCTTAGTTTATTCTTTCAAAGTTTGTCCTGGAACTCATGTGAGGTCTCTATTAATGTTTATTTTGGTTTGAAATCCTATGTCCAAGATATTTATTAGTACTTCAAGTAATTTTTATTGAATGAAAGATCCTTTAAATTTTACAGTGTCTTGTAATTTTCAAAATTTTCACACACATGATTTCATATAATCCTATAATAATCCCCTTGTTTTCCCACTACCCCTATATTGCCTCTTCTCCCTCTCCTTCCTCCACTGATAACCACTAGCTTATTCTTTGTATCTAAGAGTCCACTTCTCTTTTGTTTTATTCACTAGTGTGCTGTGTTGTTTTTTTTTAAATTCCACATATAAGTGATGAGAACCCCATGAACAGTATAAGTGATATCATACAGTATTTGTCTTTCTCTGACTTATTTCACTTAGCGCAATGCCCTCCAAGTCCAACCCTGTTTCTGCACATGGCAGTCTTCTGCCCTTTTTTTTCAAAGGACAGGTTGTTTATTTTTTGATGTTGAATTGTATGAGTTGATTATATATGTTGGATATTAACCACTTACCAGTCATATCATTTGCAAGTATCTTCTCCCATTCAACAGGTTGTATTTTGTTGATAGTTTCCTTTGCTATGCAAAATCTTTAAGTTTTATTTCATCCCATCTGTTTATTTTTGCTAGTATTTTCTTTGCTTTAGGAGATAGAGCCAAAGAAATATTGCTGAAATTTATGTAAAAGAGTTTCCTGCCTAAGTTTTCCTCTAGGAGTTTTAATAGTATCTGTCTTACATTTAGGTCTTTAATTCATTTTGAGTTTATTTTTGTTTTAGTACTTTTTATATTAAGGACTTACATACTTTAATTTAAAAATGACTGAGAACATAGATTTACCTTAAAATATTATATAGCCATTAAATAATTTTGCAAAGATTTTTGATGTGTTAAAAAAACATTTTGCAATAGAAACTGGTTCAATTAAGGAAAAAATTAAAAACTGGAATAAAATATGCCAAAGCTGTAATATCAGTTGCCTTTTAGTGGCAGAAAGAGTGATATTTTACCCCCTCTTTACTGCCCATACTTTCCGAGCATTTTCAACGTCCATGCATTATTTCAAAATTATGTAATACATTAGCACTGAAAAACAAGTATAAGAAAATCTTATATATCCATTTGCTACATCTTTTGAGATGTAGCAAATGGATAAATCTTTACAAATTTAAACAAGATGGGAAAACTCAATGCGATAATCTACCCTGTGCCTCTTGTGCTCATTAATTATCTGAACATACAATTAAGAAAGGGCCTATGTTCTTTAAGTAGTATTAGTTCAAGCTCTGAGTTAATTCTATGTGAATCACTTTTAGTGATTGAGAATGGATGGCTGCTTTTAATGAAATTAGTATTTCCTGGTATTATTTATAATTTTTATTTTGTCATACCTTAATAAGCTACAAAGTTTCTTTTTCTATTTCTCACAAACTGGCCAGAAGACATTGTGATTCTGGCATTTGTGCAGTGGACCCAGAAGGAGTGGTTGGAATGAGAGAGTGAAGATTGTTTAGCTCCTGCATCATGCTGCATCACAAAAGGCATTTTGCAGTTAGCACCAGACACCATGGTTTTCCACAGATCACAAATCCGATAATATGTTAAACTCACATCAGACTGTTCTAGTTATAGCATTTACTGCCTGTGAAGAAGCTTCATGGTTCCCTACATATTTGTTTTAATTGTGTAACTGTGAGGTCATTCATTACTACCTGTGGAAGTCATATGTAGTCTGCTTATGAAGCTATGACAAACCTAGACAGCCTATTAAAAAGCAAAGACATCACTTTGCTAACAAAGGTCCATCTAGTCAAAGCTATGGTCTTTCCAGTAATTGAGTATGGATGTGAGAATTGGACCATAAATAAGGCTGAGCACTGAAGAATTGATGCTTTTGAATTGTGGTGTTGGAGAAGACTCTTGAGATTCCCTTGGATTGCAAGGAGATCAAACCAGTCAATCCTAAAGGAAATCAACCCGGAATATTCATTGGAAGGACTGATGCTGAAGCTGAAACTCCAATACTTTGGCCACTTGATCAAAGAGTTGACTCATTGGAAAAGACCCTGATGCTGGGAAAGATTGAATGCAAAATGTGAAGAGGGCTGTAGAGAATGAGATGGTTAGATAACATCACCAACTCAATGGACATGAATTTGCGCAAACGCCAGGAGATAGTGAAGGACAGGGAAAGCTGGCGTGTTGCAGTCCATGGAGTCAAAAAGAGTTGGACACGACTGAGTAAATAACAGCAATGTGACAGTTTTACTATGCCCAAAGGTCATATGAATTTTGATATTTAAACCAAAATATACTTAGATGTTTTGTGAGAGTGACAGCATCTTTATAGTTCATTTATCAACATTTTTCTGGCTAAGTATGGCTTTGAGATAGCTCTAAGTATGGCTTCTTACAACAAGATACTGGTGTAGTAAATGTCTCCCTCTGAAACAGAGAAATGTGATCAACTTTTTCACTTAGACTTGGATCGTGTGCTCCATTCAGAGTAGATTCTCACCCATATCTGTTAAGGTTAGATTCCTATGTGAAAAACAGAGTCCCCAGATCACAACGGTTTTAGAAACAAAGCATTAGACAAGTTTGTTTCTTATGTACAAGTCTTGAGGCAGGTGAGGGCTGATATGGCACTCCTGGTCCACAAAGTCAACACTGAGTTTCCTTTCAGCATTCCTTTTGGGCCTCTCTGACATAGCATGTTCATACTAATTGTGTCAATGTACAGCCAGAGCTCCAGCCATCAAATCTACATTCCAGGTAACAGGTTTGAGGAAAGGGAGAAACGTTAACAACAGTATGGGGCAACTTCTCTTTTAAAAAGTTTTCCAAACAGTGCCACTCAATACTTTCCCTTCCATCCTCTTCCAGCTTTGTTAGACGACCATGTATACCATCAGGGTAGTATTCTGCATGACCAATTGCCTAGCTAAAAAAATCAGATGTTCTGTGTTAAAGGGGAAAACACTGTTTCTATCATACTACTTGCTAAGAGTTAAGGGAAGAGTGGCCCCCAGAATGAAATAGATAATATATCAGGAAACAAGGAATTACATACAGGGAACAAATAGGTTTCTAGTATACTGAAAATAAGACTAAGAAATATGAATGATAATAAAGAGAGAGATGAAATACTTGGTTCTACAGAGCAAGACTTGGGACAAAGGAATGGCAGAGAAGAGAAAAACAGTTTTTCTATTAAATTTTCAGTATCTGTATTATATGAGTATTAGCAGATTTTTGTATCTGATGCCAATATATCCCTTAACTTGCCCATAAGTTACAGATTTCCCATTACAGTACTAAATCAAGTTAACATTTTCCATAAGAGCACAAACTTGCTTGTATTGCAGATGGAACTATATTCAATTATTAATGGACTTTTACAATACTTGACTTCTTTTTTAGTTGATGTATTTCCTGTTGATATGAAGATAGCAGTTTGTTCCTTACTCAAGTTTGAGGATTTAAATTCTTAAAGGGAAAGTTAATTTTGTAAAAAGGAAGATTAACAAAAAATAGATAAAAAGCAGCTGCTGTGATATAATAACTTTATTGTCTAATTCTCAGTCATCTATGAAAAATAGAAAATTTTCACTCTTACAGTGAGAATAGGGAGGAAGGAGAAAATATTGAGTTGTCCCCCTCAAAATAGGAGATCTAAACACTGGCCTTAGCTGTTTCTGTTCTAGAAAATTTTCCCATGAAAACATTTTTCTTTAGAAAGAACAGTTCATGGATTATACTTTTGATTTGTATCTAAAAGCTATCACTTTACCCCAGGTCATTTAGATTTTCTCTCATAGTTCTGTGTTTATCCCTTAGTATCTTTGCAGGAGACTGGTTCCAGGACACCTATCCCCCCATCACAGATACCAAAATCTGAGGACGCCCAAGTTCCTCATATAAAATGGCATACTCTTTGTATATAACCTAGGCATGTCCCCCCCAACATATACTTTAAATCATCTCTAGATTTTTAATACTCTTAATACAATGCAAATGCTGTGTAAATAGTTGCCAGTGTGGCAAGTTCAAGTTGTGGAACTTTCTTGATTTTTTTAAATATCTTCAGTCTGAAGCTGGTTGAATCTGAGGATGCAAAACCTATTGATAATAGAGGCCAATTATATCAGACTTTCTTTTGTGGGAGTTTCACAGAAGTACTAGTCATTTTCTATAGCTGTAGTTTTCAAATGGAGCAAATGTGCCTTCCAGTAGACATTTGACAAATCCTGGAGACATTTGTGATTGTCAGAACTGGGGGTTGCTAATGGCACCTAGTGAGCAGAGATTC
Source organism: Giraffa tippelskirchi (assembly GCF_054371585.1). Taxonomy (NCBI): domain Eukaryota; kingdom Metazoa; phylum Chordata; class Mammalia; order Artiodactyla; family Giraffidae; genus Giraffa; species Giraffa tippelskirchi. The sequence goes on along the minus strand of NC_137280.1, from coordinate 108,550,870 downwards.
ATAATGCCCCTGCCATTTTCCCCTTCCCTGATATCAGTGAAGAATTATCTAACTGAAATGTCAGTAGTACAGGGTTGTAAAACCCTGATCAATATGAGTTTATTTGGAAGAAAGAATATTTCCTGTTGACACTAAAGATATATCTCCATATATATATATACGTATATATATATATATATATATACATATTATATATATATGTATATATATATACACATATTATATATATATACACACATATATATATTTGACTTTTAAAAATACTACCTACTATGATTAAATTTGTACCACTCTAAATCAAGGGTTGTACAAGATGAATTCCATGCAAGGAATGGAATTCATGAATTTAGAAATCATGAATTTAGAAGGCTGTCTATGAATTTAGAAATTGTAAGAGAAAGATTACATAGGTGTATATCTACCATTTATTTGTCTAGAGGATTTGTTGTTCAGTCACTGAGTCATGTCCAACTCTCTGTGACCCCATGGACTGCAGCACACCAGACTTCCCTGTCCATCACCATCTCTCGGAGCTTGCTCAAACTCATGTCCTTTGAGTCGGTGATGCATCCCAACCAGCTCATCCTCTGTCATCCCCTTCTCCTTATGACTTCAATCTTTCCCAGCATCAGTGTCTTTTCCAGTGAGTCGACTCTTTGTATCAGGTGGTCAAAGGATTAGAGCTTCAGCTTCAGCATCAGTCCTTCCAACGAATATTCAGGACTGATTTTCTTGAGGCTTGACTGGTTTGATCTCCTTGCAGTCCCAGGGACTCTAAAGAGTCTTCTCCAACACAACTTTGAAAGCGTCAATTCTTTGGCCCTCAGCTTTCTTTATGGTCCACCTCTCACATCCATACATGACTACTGGAAAAACCAAATCTTGGACTAGCCGAGCCTATGTCAGCGAAGTAAAGTCTCTGCTTTTTAATATGCCATCTAGGTTTGCCATGGCTTTTCTTCCAAGAAGGAAGCGCCTTTAATTTCATGGCTTCAGTCACTACTGAATTTATTGATAATATCAGAGAATTCTAGTGTATTAATCAGCAATTTTCTTCTCTCCATTGAGCCACACTACTGTTTCAAGTACTGTTTCCCAGCACATTCTCTAACTGTACTGTATTAAAGCATTACATTCATGGAAATGAAGTTTAAAGATCCCAGCGGAATCCTCTATACTTAATAGAAGTAATATCAACAAGTAAAGTTCCTTTTGGAGAGCCTGTGATTTAAGAAACCAGATTTCCCACCTTAACAAACATTTCTACAATTTACACAGGAATACAGTATATATTCTTTGTGATACATGTTGCTTTGGTATTTAGTGCAATGACATACTCTCTACAATTAACAAGGTGTTTCCTTAAAATCTGTTCTTTGCCTCTTTTCCTATCTCAGAAAATGACATTACTATCTATCCAAGTCACCACACTGAAGACAGTAGAGAAAAATCTCCCTCATTTCTTCATTTTCAACTCCAATCATTTTGCAGTTCTGTCTATTCTACATCCTAAATTTTGTTTGAATCTCTTCCTCTTTTCTCAATCCCTCATGCTATTTTTTTTTTTTTTTGAGTTCAATATCTCACTTTCAATTGAAATACCTCCTTAATGGACAGCAAACGCTATCTCTTATTTTAGGTCCACTCTATTCCATTTCATTCTACGTACACCTGCAGAGCCATCCTTTAAACTGCAGATATGACCAGGTCACCTTCCAGTTTAAAACACTGAAGGGTCTCTTTCTGTTACCTACTTGCTAACACCCCCCCCCACACCCCTTTCTGGCTTTGCCTCCTGTTATTGCTACCCTTTCTGGAGGTAAGGTTTTAATTACACTGATTTCTCACCATCCCTTTTTATGCTTTTCTGACTCTGTCCCTGTGTTGCTTGAATAATTTTCCCTCTCTTATTGAATGCCAAGGAAGCTGACTTCAAAGTCTTCTACAGTTCCCTCAGGCAGAGGTCATTGTTCTTTAATTTCTGCTCAAAAATCATTTGGTACTTCCTTTAATATCTTCTTCACCTTTGTTTTCCAAGGGCCTTGAGCCATTCATGCACCTATGAACATTTCCAATAAATGTTTCTGTAATGGGACTAACAATACTATGTAAAATTTAAGATGTTGCTTGGTACTGGAACATCGTAGTCAAACGCTGTCTTTGTTGGCCAGGCTAAATAATGGAGGGATGATGAATTCATGGGGGGTTGGGGGGGATGAAATAAAAATTTTACTATCAGCTCTTAAAAATTGTAACTTTCATTTTAGCTCTCTAAAATACTATTATGAGTAGTATAGTACATTATTCTATGTAAGAACAAGTATTATGTAGTATTATCTACTTGTTCAAATAGAACAAGTATTACTCTCTTTTTAACCACAATTCTTATTGCTATTAATGAAAGAATATACAGTAGCTTCATTGCAGTTAATTGCAGAGGGTAGGAGTTCACAAGTTTTAAGCTGGGTAAATGAACGAAGTAACACCATTTAACGTTTTGTTTTAAGACACTGAATGACCCTGAGTCCAGGGATGATGCTAAATAGCCTATAATGCACAGCATAACCTCCTGACCCTCAAGAAATAATTATACAGACTAGAATGTTAGTAATGCCAAGGGTACTAAACATTGCACATGTTTTAGTAAAGATGAACCTGGAGGCTGTTGAAATGTACAGGGCTGTTTATATTCACACTAAATTGCCTCAAGCTTCTAAGTTTTTATTGTATATACCATGAGGCCTTTTTAAAATTATACGCATCCCCACCCCTGAATCCGGTTTATCCAGAAGCACACTGGCTTCTGGGCCTCTGTTAAAGTTAGAATTCCACTGACAATGCAGAATTGAAAGTGCAGAAATCATACATGGTGTCTGTACATTTTTCCTGAGGTGAAAGAGGGAATATTTAAATAGAATATATTAGACTTCAAAAGTGCCTTGAGAGCCAAATACTGAGACTATTTTTGGTTTAGTCATTATTGAAAGAATGATTGAATGCTAAATATAATACATTAGTGATACTATGATAGTATAATTTACGTCTTTTAGAATTAAAGAGATATATCATTGAATTGTATTTGTGAAGTATCATGGCAAATAGTGTTAGGGTACCTGGGACCTCTTTCTGATTAATTTCAAGTTTAATGGCAGTGAAGACTGCTTGTCATTCAGTTACTTGTCTCATTTACTAAGGATCATCTGTTTTCTATTGGTGTGGATGTACACATATGGATACTGATAGTTGCTAGTTTCCAATGGTAGCAAGATTGAAGTAAAGGTAATAGGAAATTGACCTTTTCTCATGTTAAGTGAAAAATATCCTAGATACCTGCCAATTAAAAAACTTGTAACATTCTCTTACTCCTCTCAAGATGAGCAGAAAAAATTTTTAGAGAACTTCCACATGCTGCATTTGCAAAAACTTTTCAAAACTACCATTTTATTGTAGTTGATGTAGTTGCCCATCCTTGAGCTTACAGTATTCAGTCCTGCGTGCCTAAAATGCAAGGTATTTTGGAAGACAAAAAATAACATTTAAATAGAATATATTTTATTTTGCTTTACTTTTATTTTCTTTTGAGTACAATGTTTTAAAAAGGGAGATAGAGACTAGAGGTAGCCTCTGGGCATGGTAACTAGATGTTTTTTTCAAGTCTAGTAACTTCAGCCTGCATGCACGCATATGCATGGTCAGTTGTGTCTGACTCCTTGTGACTCCATGGACTGTAGCCTGCCAGGCTCCTCTGTCCATGGAATTCTCCAGGCAAGAACACTGGAGTGGGTTGCCATTTCCTCCTCAAGGGTATCTTGCTGACCCAGGATTGAACCCATATCTCTTGCGTCTCCACTGCACCATCTGGGAATCCCAGTAACTTCAGAGACCTTAGTAACTCAAGAGAATCTCTGATTTCCTGTTTTATTCAGCAGAGTTTTAATGGCTAACCTCCCTGTCCTTGACTTCTAACCCTACCTGTGCTTGGGGAAGAAAGACTAGTTAACTGATTATATGAGGTTAATGAAAATGCAACCCATAAAGTCCCACTTGCTGTTTCACAGACGGCATCCTATCATTTATTTAAAAGCCAGAAGAAAGAACTGTCATTTCATAAAAATGAGAGCAGCATTTTATTGCTTGTCTGGAGAACTTAATTGTTGAAAAACATCAGCAGATATTAGAGGGGGACGTATTGGTATCACTTGTTTCATGTAATAAATTGAAAACCTGAAACGAATGTGGTTTGACAGAATGTTTAAGCAAGGAGGAGGGAGCAGTGTTAGCATTTTAATTTTGTTTTGATTGAAGATACTTTCGTTCCGCCATGAGAAAATCATGCCGTTCCTCCAGCATGCCTCATTTCCAGGGGAACTCAGTGAAATGTGCACGTGTTAACATTAGTTTCAGCAGGCTTTAATGAACTTACACAAAGGAGTTTTGCCAAAAGAAGGGATAAATACCACAGCCATTCATTTCACAGCGCTCTCCAATCTGGCTGCAACTGTTTCTCTAAGCAGCAAGTCAGTGAATAAAAAAAGGAAATTAAAAGGAGGGGCAGGAAAAAAGGGATTTAGGAAGAAGGGGGGTTTTAAAACCTTCTTGGCTTTAAAGAAAACAATTCAAAATCATTAGCAAGAGTGATAGTCCCGTTTAGCCTAGGCTGATGAAAACATTATGGAAGCAGAGAATTTTTAAAAATGAAATAAAACAGTATAAACACAAAAACAACACTGTCCTCTGAACACCATTAGTGAAGATCAAGGGGAGCCAGGGTAAGTAAACATCCAGGTTTTATAGTTAAATTTCACCCACCCCCCAGCTTCCTCAGATTAAGAAGTAAATATCCTCCTTTAGTATGCTTTCCTGTTTCACAGAAAAAGACTAAGTGTACTGCTGACTGTTTTTTCTATATTGATTCCTTAAGCATTTGTTTACACATCTGTATTTTTTCACCATGCACTTTATTGCCCTAAAGTAATTACATATTAGAAAACATTTATAACAATTTGGTTGCAAAAATGGCCAATGTTGTTAATAAGAGCAGAAGGATGGTTATTTTGACTCGGGTTTTATTTCCTGAGAAATCCACTACTGTGGCCTCATCCAGCTGTGGGAGATGGAGCACCGGATGACAGCAAGTCTCCTGTGGACTTATCTCCCCCTAAGTGTATTTGTCCAATGACCTCAGATATGCAGATGACACCACCCTTATGGCAGAAAGTGAAGAAGAACTAAAGAGCCTCTTGATGAAGGTGAAAGAGGAGAGTGAAAAAGTTGGCTTAAAGCTCAACGTTCAGAAAACTAAGATCATGGCATCTGGTCCCATCACTCCATGGGAAATAGATGGGGAAACAGTATCAGACTTTACTTTTTTGGGCTCCAGAATCACTGCTGATGGTGATTGCAGCCATGAAATTAAAAGACGCTTACTCCTTGGAAGGAAGGTTATGGCCAACCTAGATAGCATGTTTAAAAGCAGAGACATTACTTTGCCAACAAAAGTCCATCTAGTCAAGGCTATGGTTTTTCCAGTGGTCATGTATGGATGTGAGAGTTGGACGGTGAAGAAAGCTGAGCGCCAAAGAATTGATGCTTTTGAACTGTGGTGTTGGAGAAGACTCTTAAGAGTCCCTTGGACTGCAAGGAGATCCAATCAATCCATCCTAAAAGAGATCAATCCTGGGTGTTCATTGGAAGGACTGATGTTGAAGCTGAAGCTCCAATACTTTGGCCACCTCATGCGAAGGGTTGACTCATTGGAAAAGACCCTAATGCTGGGTAGGATTGGGGGCGGGAAGAGAAGGGGACAACAGAGGATGAGATGGTTGGATGGCATCACCGACTCAATGAACATGGGTTTGGGTAGACTCCGGGAGTTGGTGATGGACAGAGAGGCCTGGCGTGCTGCAATTCATGGGGTCGCAGAGAGTCGGACACGACTGAGTGACTGAACTGAACTGAACTCTCTTTGTGAAAACGACATATGTCAATGTTGCAAAATCATTTTTACCTACGTTCTCATGTATTTTCTTCATCAACTCTGGGAGGTACATGTTAATGGATTAGAATATGGTTGATTTACAATAGTGTGTTAGTTTTTTTGTACAACATGATTCAGTCATATATATATACTTATATTTATACTTTTTCAGATTCTTTATCTATATAGATTATTACAGAATATTGAGTAGAGTTCCCTGTGTTATAGTAGGTCCTTGTTGGTTATCTATCTCATATATAGTATTGTAAGTAATTACATATTAGATATATAAGTATATAGTATTGTGTGTTTGTTAATCCCAACTTCCTGATTTATCCCTCCCCTCTACGTTTTCCATCTGGTAGCCATAAATTTGTTTCCAATATCTGTAACTGCTTTGTCAATAACTTCATTTGTATCACTTTTTAAATTAGATTCCACATATGAGTTGGAGAAGGAAATGGCACCCCACTCCAGTATTCTTGCCTGGAGAATTCCATGGACATAGGAGCCTGGCAGGCTACAGTCCACGGGGTCACAAATAGACGTGACTGAGTGGCTAACCCATACAGCACATATAAGTGATATTATGTGATATTTGTCTTTGCCTGTCTGACTTTCTTCACTTAATATGATAATCTCTAGGTCTATCAATGTTGCTGCAAATGGCATTATTTAAAAGAAATGAAATCATGCTATGGATTTTTTTTTTTGACTGATGAGGAAATTGTGTCTCAAAATCTTTCTTGTCCTTATAAGTACTGTAGTATGGAACTTAATTATGATCCTCAGACTCCAAAACCATAACATCATAGCAGGCACTGTGTTTAGAATTTGCAAGAATTTGCTAGTTGATCAATCCATGCAGAGTGTAACATTAGCCAGGTTGGTGGCAATCTTGAGTAATCTGTTGATTCATTTGTGCTCATAATGGGCAGAGGAAAAATATTTGTAGAAAGTATTCTTCAAGGTAATACTTCCACATTTGACTGAAAGGATGAAATGAAAGTACTTTTTTTTCACACAATTTACTCCTTTCCTAAGGAATACTTTAATTATGATATTTAATTGTATCATTTATGTAGAAATAATAAAATTTTTTTCAAAAGGTTGACAAAAATATCTAGAGTCTAAGGTAAGCTTTTAAGATATGTTTTTGAAAGTCTTTTATGATATACATATATTGAAATAATTATAAATATCTCATTAATATCTTATAGCATTACCACATTATAGTAACTTCACTATTAGAAATAATATATTTCAGAACACATAATTTCCATCATTATTAAAAACTATGTCATAAAACTGATTTTAACTGAATTAAATTAATTGGTAAACTAATTGAAAAACACCCTTTTCAAACTGATAGGAGTCTACATAGATAAACACATGTGAAAAAAGAAAGCTACATTTTAAGATAAAAACAAAGTGTTTTCTGCTGTGCAGGTGCAAATATTCTATGGATAAGAAAACGTCTATATTTTTATTTATATTTATTGCTAATTTTCTTAGAGAATTTCCCCATATTCAGTTGTCTTCTGTGGTAGCTCATCTGGTAAAGAATCCACCTGCAATTCAGGAGACCCCGGTTCGATTCGTGGGTTAGGAAGATACGCTGGAGAAGGGTTAGGCTACCAAACTCCAATATTCTTGGGCTTCTCTGGTGGCTCAGCTGGTAAAGAATCTGCCTACGATGTGGGAGACCTGGGTTTGATCCCTGGGTTGGAAAGATCCCCTGGAGAAGGGAACGGCTACTCACTCCAGTATTCTTGCTTGGAGAATTCCACGGACAGAAGACTCTGGCAGGCTACAGTCAATGGGGTTGCAAAGAGTCGGACACGACTGGGTGATTTTCATTAACACTATACATGAATTTTACAAAGTATGTCCTTATTTCAGAAGGTAACGTTTGCATGGCTAGTTTACACACTAGATAAAAATTCTATTTTTCTATGTAAAAGAACATCTTAGCAAATGGGCACTAATAATTTACTTACAATAAAGTGACCATTTGCTAAGATGTTGCCATGTCATGTAAACATTTTAAGGTATTTCTTCAGCTTACTTTATGTAAATAAGCTTATTTTTTGTAAATCCTTATATAGTTATGTGCATTGTTCTTATGTAGTTGCTTTTGAATAAAAAAAATGAAGAGAACAGAACATAGTAATAGACAAAGCTAGACATATGCTTGGGGCTATTCTTAATTTCAAGATTAACTCCTTAAGCTTGGAGTGGGGCCAATGAAACAGTCTATTCGGGACAAATTTCAATCATGAGTGTGTGACCATTGCAATTGCATAGGGCCCTGTCTTCAGAAGCATCCCGCCCCGGCCCCTGCAATATGCCCACACACCACCTTAAGCTTGGGGTTTAATGCTCTGCAGTCATTGTCTTATAATTTTTATCTTTGACTTTGTGTTGCATAAGTAAAGCCTGATAGGATAATAGAGAATGTTCTGGGGCTTGAAGCTTTCTCTCAGGTGTGGTTCTACATTCACCACCCACCAGGATGAGCTCCAGGCTACCCACTTCCCCCTCATACCAAGATCATTGCCGCCCTTTGGCTCGGTGGAGGCCAAAACACTGGCAGCCGTGTGATGTGCTCTGATTTGCAGGGCAAAGCTTGTGCGAATCTGCATTCAACCTGTCTCAGAAGAGCATGATGTTATATAGCACACAAAAGAAAGAAAGACTAGGGAGGAGAGGACAGAGCTTTTTTTCTTCCTTTTTGCACAAGGGACATTCATTCTATTTTTCACTGGACTCTGCATATTTTGCAACTAGACTTAGTAATTTAGAAACATTACTGAATGTCATGTCTGATACACTAGTTCAGATGAGAAGGGAAATTCTGAGGTGCATGATATTTTAGGGTTCAGTTCAGTTCAGTCGCTCAGTCGTGTCTGACTCTTTGCGACCCCATGAATTGCAGCACGCCAGGCCTCTCTGTCCATCACCAACTCCCGGAGTCTACCCAAACCCATGTCCATCGAGTCGGTGATGCCATCCAACCATCTCATCCTCTGTTGTCCCCTTCTCCTCCCGCCCCCAATCCTACCCAGCATTAGGGTCTTTTCCAATGAGTCAACCCTTCGTATGAGGTGCCCAAAGTATTGGAGTTTCAGCTTCAACATCAGACCTTCCAATGAACACCCAGGATTGATCTCTTTTAGGATGGATTGATTGGATCTCCTTGCAGTCCAAGGGACTCTCAAGAGTCTTCTCCAACACCACAGTTCAAAAGCATCAATTCTTCGGTGCTCAGCTTTCGTCACCGTCCAACTCTCACATCCATACATGACCACTGGAAAAACCATAGCCTTGACTAGACATACTTTTGTTAGCAAAGTAATGTCTCTGCTTTTAAAAATGCTATCTAGGTTGGCCATAACCTCCCTTCCAAGGAGTAAGCGTCTTTTAATTTCATGGCTGCAATCACCATCAGCAGTGATTTTGGAGCCCAAAAAAATAAAGTCTGACACTGTTTCCACTGTTTCCCCATCTATTTCCCATGAAGTGATGGGACCAGATGCCATGATCTTAGTTTTCTGAACATTGAGCTTTAAGCCAACTTTTTCACTCTCCTCTTTCACCTTCATCAAGAGGCTCTTTAGTTCTTCTTCACTTTCTGCCATAAGGGTGGTGTCATCCGCATATCTGAGGTTATTGATACTCCTCCTGGCAATCTTGATTCCAGCTTGTGTTTCTTCCAGCCCAGCGTTTCTCATGATGTACTCTGCATATAAGTTAAATAAGCAGGGTGACAATATACAGCCTTGACGTACTCCTTTTCCTATTTGGAACCAGTCTGTTGTTCCATGTCCACTTCTGTTGCTTCCTGACCTGCATACAGGTTTCTCAAGAGACAGGTCAGGTGGTCTGGTATTCCCATCTCTTTCAGAATTTTCCACAGTTTATTGTGATCCACACAGTCAAAGGCTTTGGCATAGTCAATACAGCAGAAATAGATGTTTTTCTGGAACTCTCTTGCTTTTTCGATGATCCAGCGGATATTGGCAATTTGATCTCTGGTTCCTCTGCCTTTTCTAAAACCAGCTTGAACATCTGGAAGTTCACGGTTCACGTATTGCTGAAGCCTGGCTTTGAGAATTTTGAGCATTACTTTACTAGCATGTGAGATGAGTGCAATTGTGCGGTAGTTTGAGCATTGTTTGGCATTGCCTTTCTTTGGGATTGGAATGAAGACTGATCTCTTCCAGTCCTGTGGCCACTGCTGAGTTTTCCCAATTTGCTGACATATCGAGTGCAGCACTTTCACAGCATCACCTTTGAGGATTTGAAATAGCTCAACTGGAATTCCATCACCTCCACTAGCTTTGTTCGTAGTGATGCTTTCTAAGGCCCACTTGACTTCACATTCCAGGATGTCTGGCTCTAGGTGAGTGATCACACCATCGTGGTTATCTGGGTTGTGAAGATCTTTTTTGTACAGTTCTTCTGTGTATTCTTGCCACCTCTTCTTAATATCTTCTGCTTCTGTTAGGTCCATACCGCTTCTGTCCTTTATCGAGCCTATCTTTGCATGAAGTGTTCCTTTGGTATCTCTAATTTTCTTGAAGAGATCTCTAGTCTTTCCCAATCTGTTGTTTTCCTCTATTTCTTTGCACTGATCGCTGAGGAAGGCTTTCTTATCTCTCCTTGCTATTCTTTGGAACTCCGCATTCAGATGGGAATATCTTTCCTTTTCTCCTTTGCTTTTCGCTTCTCTTCTCTTCCAAGCTATCTGTAAGTCCTCCTCAGACAGCCATTTTTCTTTTTTGCATTTCTTTTCCATGGGGATTTTCTTGATCCCTGTCTCCTGTACAATGTCACGAACCTCTGTCCATAGTTCATCAGGCACTCTGTCTATCAGGTCTAGACCCTTAAATCTATTTGTCACTTCCATGGTATAATCATAAGGGATTTGATCTAGGTCATACCTGAGTGGTCTACTGGTTTTCCCTACTTTCTTCAATTTAAGTCTGAATTTGGCAGTAAGCAGTTCATGATCCGAGCCACCGTCTGCTCCCGGTCTTGTTTTTGCTGACTGTATAGAGCTTCTCCATCTTTGGCTGCAAAGAATATAATCAGTCTGATTTCGGTGTTGACCATCTGGTGATGTCCACGTGTAGAGTCTTCTCTTGTGTTGTTGGAATAGGGTGTTTGCTATTACCAGTGTGTTCTCGTGGCAAAACTCTATTAGCCTTTTCCCTGTTTCATTCTGTACTTCAAGGCCAAACTTGCCTGTTACGCCGGGTGTTTCTTGACTTCCTACTTTTGCATTCCAGTCCCCTATAATGAAAAGGACATCTTTTTTGGGTGTTAGTCCTAAAAGGTCTTGTAAGTCTTCATAGAAACGTTCAAATTCAGCTTCTTCGGCATTACTGGTTGGGGCATAGACTTGGATTACCGTGATATTGAATGGTTTGCCTTGGAAACGAACAGAGATCATTCTGTCATTTTTGAGATTGCATCCAAGTACTGCATTTCGGACTCTTTTGTTGACCATGATGGTCACTCCATTTCTTCTAAGGGATTCTTGCCCACAGTAGTAGATATAATGGTCATCTGAGTTAAATTCACCCATTCCAGTCCATCTTAGTTCGCTGATGCCTAGAATGTCGAGGTTCCCTCTTGCCATCTCCTGTTTGACCACTTCCAATTTGCCTTGATTCATGGACCTAACATTCCAGGTTCCTATGCAATATTGCTCTTTACAGCATTGGACTTTGCGTCTGTCACCAGTCACATCCACAGTTGGGTATCGTTTTTGCTTTGGCTCCATCCCATCATTCTTTCTGGAGTTATTTCTCCACTGATCTCCATTAGTATATTGGGCACCTACTGACCTGCGGAATTCATCTTTCATTGTCCTATCTTTTTGCCTTTTCATACTGTTCATGGGGTTCTCAAGGCAAGAATACTGAAGTGGTTTGCCATGCCCTTCTCCAGTGGACCACAATCTGTCAGACCTCTCCACCATGACCCATCCATCTTGGGTGGCTCCACATGGCATGGCTTAGCTTCATTGAGATAGACAAGGCTGTGGTCTATGTAATCAGATTAGCTAGTTTTCCCTGTTGGCTGCCGCCCCCGGCCCCCGGCCCCCGGCCCCCGGCCCCCGGCCCGGCCTAGGCCCTGTAGGCCGCCGCCCCCGGCCCCTGGCCCGGCCTGGCTTTTAGGGTATCAGGTACTTCTTTTAGAAAATGACATCTGGCCCTAAAGGCTTAAATATCACCTCTCTAAACTGTTGCTTTGTCAGGCACATACGTACTTACTAAATATCCTCAATAAGTCCAGCATTTCCTAGTTTGTTCAGTATTTCCTGCTCATAGAATTACAGATTTCTTAATCAGTATCTGCACTGTTCTGGGATATGAAAAACAGGGCTGTTATCAGAGAATCACACTTATATTTTAGAAAATGTCACAGATAATTCATAAGAAGAAATTAGTTGTGCCAACGTAAAACATGATGCTGGAATTAGCAGTATGCTTTTCTTCATATCAGAATAAACATTTTCAAGGTAATTTTCTCAGTATTTATAGATTGTGAAGCATGAAATAAAATGTTACGCCAAACTAGCTAGATGTTTAATGGGACGTAAAGATGACAATGAAGTACATCCATAACTGGCTTTTCCTAATTTGTTTTAGACCAAGTTATATGTGTATCTGTGTAATGACTAAAACAATTAAACTTTTTATAACTTGGACTCAATACATGGGCAGAATGTAAAGCATACTACATGAGTGAGAGGAAATAGCACGTAATGTTTTTAAAAGTCCACCTAGGTCTTTTTATCTGTGTACTTAGAATTCTTCATCTACATTCTCTTTCAAACAGGTAACACATTGCTTACCTATCTTTTGAGAAAAAGATTGCCTCAGAATTCTTAGGAGAAGGCCATGGCAACCCACTCCTGTACTCTTGCCTGGAAAATCCCATGGACGGAGGAGCCTGGTGGGCTGCAGTCTATGGGGTCACCAAGAGTCGGACACGACTGAGCGACTTCACTTTCACTTTTCACTTTCATGCTTTGGAGAAGGAAATGGCACCCCACTCCAGTGTTCTTGCCTGGAGAATCCCAGGGATAGGGGAGCCTGGTGTGCTGCCGTCTATGGGGTCACACAGAGTCAGACACAACTGAAGCGACTTAGCAGCAGCAGCAGAATTCTTATCATTAAAAGGTTTTTGAAACACTTTTTTTTTTTTTTGCACATCTTCAAAAAAAAAAACAACTCTGTCCAACTTCTTTTGCTATAGTGGCTTGTTCATTTTTGTTAATTCTTTCTGAAAGAGTGTTATTTAATCTCATTCAAAATTCTCATTTGCATCAGGCTTTGTTATTGCAGGCATATCATGACTAAGACAACTCTGGCATCATCCAGAGGGGACTCAGGTGTTAGTTACATCTTCAGACTATAGGACAAGATGTAGGAGGTAACCAGTTTCCCTTAAACCTTCTCCTGACCATGCTTAGCCATCTATACATCACAGAATATTGAAGCCAATTACATTTTTATAAATGCATGGATGAAAAAGAACCTCCATGTGTACAACACTCACTGCTGGTTTTAGGCTCAACTGGACAGTCAGTCTCACATGACCCTAATAGACCACACTTGACAATGGTTTCATTAGAAGGATATAATGCAATAAACAAAGTGAATCAGTGGGCACAATCAGGTGATTCTTTAACATAACAGTTCCCACAAGTGTCTAGGGCTAAAGTCTTTCTCCAGCACTGTGAAATGATAGCTCAAGTATAAATATAAGATCATGGGTAAGGATGAGACCTAGTCTAACATTTTCCATGTCCCAAATAGGAATCAGTATCTTTTATAATAGCACATAAGCAAAAAATATTGCCAGTTACAAAAATGTACCTCACTCAAGAAATTCCACAAGGTATTTATAGTTATCCACAGTACCCCCCAGACCAGATTCAGTTCACAAATCAGGGCTTATTTTTATGATAAGCAATCTAGCCTGATAATACAGCTGACATTCTACCAGTATTAGGTTTCCATGGAAACTAAGCTAGAAAGTTAACTCAAGGTCATATTTCTTTTCATAAAGGAGGAGAAAATATTTTGCCATCCCTCCATTCATATTAGAAAACACAAATATTGGGAATTTGAATTACCAAACAGGCTTTATTCTCTGACTTTCAATGCAATAAAATTCAAAATGATAGCTATAATATAACTCAGAAAACTGAAAAAAGAATAATAAAATGTTCTCAAGAAAAGTTGGTAAGAAAAACTAATAAAGATAAAAACAAAATTAACAAAAATTATCGAACTATAAAAAAATGAATATTTGATTAAAAATAATTTGTTTTGTTTTGAAAAGAATGTCAAAATAATTCTCTTTGCCAAATGCCTAAATTTATTAGGGCTGGTGTTAACAAAAATATTTGACTGGGTGGCCTAAACAACAAACATTTATTTCTCACAACTGGAGGTCAGGAAGTCCAAGATCAAGGCACCTGCAGGTTCAGAGTCTGGTGAAAGCCCAATTCCTGGTTACTTCTTCTCCCTGTATTTCTCAAAGGACAGAATGGGTGAGGGCTCTTTGTTGTCTTCTCTATAAGAATACTAATCCCATTTATGAGGGTTCTGCCTTCATTACTAAGTCACCTCCAAAAGACCATACCTCCAAATGCCATCAGATTGAGGATTAGGTTTCAATGTATGAATTTTGGAGGGACACAATTACTCAGTCTATCATGCCATTGAAGATGAGGAAGAAAAAAATAAATGAGGAACTTTAGGAATCAGAAGGAAAAGCACTTAAAGGGTTTCTATGTTTCAGTGTAGGTAGAACAGTTAATTTTATAGAAGAAAGATAAATAACCAAAAGCCTCAAGAAACATTTTAAAAAACAATAACAAGAAAACAAAAATCAGTCAAGACTTGCCCATATTATAGGCATCATAATAAAAAAATTTTATGAACCACTTGTATCAGTGATACTGTTTTAACATTTTATTAGAGACACTAAACAAATGAAAAAAGACAAAAATAAAAACCACAAAAGCTCTAAACTTTGAAAAAAAAGACAAAACTCAGTATTTATAGATGATATGATTAGTTATCTTGATAATCCAAGAGAATTGGAGAAAACCTATTAGCTTCCCTGGTGGCTCAGCTGGTAAAGAATCCACCTGCAATATTGGAGACCTGGGTTCCATCCCTGGGTTGAGAAGATCTCCTGGAGAAAGGAACGGCTACCCACTCCAGTATTTTGGCCTGGAGAATTCCAAGGACTGTATAGTCCATGGGGTTGCAAAGAGTTGGACATGACTGAGCAACTTTCACTTCACTTCACTTTTTAGTACCAATAAGAGAAAGTAGTTAAATTAGCTAGATTTAAGGATATTTAAAAATTCAACATAGTCTTCTATACCAGTAATTAACACAAAATATGATTTAAGATATTCTCTCAAAATAGAAACAACAGCTATATACTATCAGGAATAAATTTAACAAGATATGTTAAAGATGTCTATGAATAAAATAGTACTGAGCCACTTAAAATGGAGTCTAAATAGTTGTGATAATCCAATATGTTTCTCATATTAATACTTTAATATTGTAATGAAGATGTCAGTTCTGCCCCAGTTAGTTTATAAATCCCATGCTGACCCATAGAATTTTAAAATTTTGCTAAAAGAAAAAAATATCTGAATCTGAAATGTATACTGGAGATGACTAGTGTCCAAAAATATGTATGTATGTGACTTGTTCAATGATAACAATAGCATATCAAAATACAACAAGGTTTAGATAATTCAGTAACCATAGTTAAAATAGTTGGCAATCCATTTGGAAAATATGAAGTTATGTTCATAAGTAATACTACAACAAACAAGTTAGATAGATTCAACCAGGATGGACAAACTTTTTCTATAAAGGGTCAGATAGCAAATATTTCAGTCTGTGTGGATCCTACTCTTTGTTACAAATAGTCATCTCTATAGTGATAGTGCCAAATGGTGTGGGGGTAGTGAATCTGGCTTCAGCTTGTAGTGCTGACCTTGATTTAGTCTCAACAGAGCGAGAATGTCCATACTTGGAAATTAGTTAGAACATCTGCTTCATTAGGGGCTTCCCTGCTGACTCAGAGGTAAAGAATCTGCCTGCAATGCAGGAGATACGGGTTCAATCCCTGGGTCCGGAAGATCCCTTGGAGAAGGAAATGGCAACCCACTCCAGTATTCTCACCTAGAGAATTTCATGAGCAGAGGAGCCTAGCAGGCTCCTATTTTCAGTTTTTTCTTAGCATTATTTGCTATCATTGACATTTTAAAATCTTGTTGTCCTTGCTGCGTAGAAATGTTCTCAGTCACTTAAGATGCTGCTTACATAAAGTAACTTGACATTTAATGACTCAAAGCCTAAAAATTTTACAAAGCAATTAACCTACCAATCTGAAGAATGGATCAGAAAGTGTTTCCATGAGCACTTCAACTTATTGATTATACAAGATTTTGGTATATGTTATTTATGTTTCATATTTCAATGATGAGTAAATTTATTTAACTTGTATAATTGTGATGGTGTATTACATGTTTCCATATTTGAAGCAAACATAAAAAGAGAATTCTGAGATTTAAAAATGTTTGTATTTTAAGCCTGTAATAATGAAAATTAATGAAAATTTTCAATTGGGAAATTATACACAAAATGTTATTTGGGGCTTTTCTTTAGTGGGAAGAAATATTTGAGCCTGAGATTAACAGATTGAATTGATATCTAATACCATACAGTGAAAAGCCTGGATATTGGCAATGCATCTTCAAAACTCAGTAAGACTTAAATGTATTCCTTAATACCCAATCTTAGAATCCAATTGAGGATTTAGACTTGTACTAGTTATTGAATAGAAGATTTTATTCTCTACTTTAAATGTACGATTACTTAGGGCTCAGAGGTAGTATCTGCTTCCATGAAAAACTTGGTGGATCAAGGAAAGTTTCATAAATAATGTTTGCTCTTATCATAAGTAGGTAGAAAATGAATGAAACCCTGTCCCAATGAAGTAAGAAAGAATGAGTTATTTTTCTCTCTTCAGTGTGCCACTAAAAAAGCATCTGCAACTGGAATTTTTAGTTATTGCTTTCAGCCAATGGCTGTAACATTGTTTTCCTGTAAACGTCTGCCATACGCATTCCCTCTTCCCTTGCACTGTACTTTCCACATTTCCTCCAGCCACTCTTCTCATCAGAATTCTTCAGTCATTCCTATTACATTTAAGATAAAAATCTAAATATTTTTACATTGAATAAAAGGACATTTTTAGCCCCTGCTAGCCTCATATTTTCTCCCTCCACTTCTATGCTATACAATATTAAAGGTGCCACACTCGCCCCTACTTCTGCACCTTTGCCCATACAGTTCTCTCCATTTGCAATACTTGCATTTCATAATAAATAGCAACGTATTACTTTTGCAAACTCCAACTCATCCATCAAGTCTCAGTTCAAATGCCTTTTTCTGTAGGCTTCTACTCCCATGCTCCCATTCATTATTTTAAATATATTTTATGGCACAACTCTTCTTTTACTATGACTGTTACCTTCTGGTACTCATCTTTTTGAGGGCAGGAGATTACATTTTTGAATCTCTGATTCCTAGATCATATTTGGTATACAATAGATGGTGAATACATATTTTAGAATTAATAATAGATTGTTTTACCAGTTTCAATAAGCTGTAATAAATAATGATGTAGCCTGCTAAGGAGTTCTATATCACAGAGCTATGAAAATATAATTGGTACGTTGAATTGTCTTGGTCCCAAGTACATGCATTATGTTGCTGTTTATTTGTAGAAAGTCACCTTTGTGTATTCTGCATACTTTTAATAGTAAAACTGAAAGTTTAATTATTGTAGAACTGTTGCTAATACATTAGTAATTGTTTGAATGTCAATTTCCTCTATATAAGCAAAAGAAAAACATATATAAAGGAAATTTATATTTCTAGGTGATACAAAAATGACACAGGCAGATACAAGCCATGCTGCACATGAGTACAGGTTAGGCCAGTTCAGTCCAGCCTTCTCCACTCCTCTGTACTGATACAGTCTTCCATCATCTTAAACAACTACACAACAAAAGCTTGTCTTCTACGATTTCTCTTTCATAAAACATCTTTAATGATGAGCCAGATTAAATCCTCAACACACATTTACTAATTATGTTGGGTGACTTCTTTAGTTTTAATTTTAGAGTTGAGTGAGAGCATTGTTTTTTTCATTTTGATTATTTAAATTATTTCATTGTGGGACTGTATCTTGGTAGTTGAGAGTAAAACGAAAATAATTCTAGTTCATCCAATAGGACGGTAATGATTAAGGGTTTCTCAAAGAAGGACTAAAAGATTTATGCTGTTGTCTATATATATGTCTGTGTATTGGAGAAAATATCTTGAACTTGGGCCTCATCTACCCTCAAATGAAAAGATTTAAAACAGGGGGGTCTCAGATGGATTTAAGGGATTAAAAATACACTTAAAGCCATTACTCTGTCTCTGAGATTTCTAATCACTTGCTACTCAATTATGGCACAAGATTTATTTTAATAACTTTTGGGATCTATTATAATAAGTCATTGCAGAAATATTCTCTATTACATCATAATGTAAAGAGAAGACCATACTTGCTCGACATTAAGTGGTGCTAAGCCTGTATGATGGCAGGAGGGCAGGGTGAAAATTATGGCTAGGTTTCATTTTCCAGTGTTTTCAGAAAAATTTATTCATTAATTACAAATGTGGATATAAGTTATTTTAAGGTGCGAATTTGAAAGTACCATAGATTCTAAATAGTTCTTGGGCAGTTGCAGTACATCATGAAAAAGGGCGTCCTTTTTTTTTTTTCTTTCTCTCTTTTTTTTTAATGTGACTTTTGCATTTTATTTATTTATTTTTTTAATAAATTTATTTATTTTAGTTGGGGGCTAATTACTTTACAATATTGTAGTGGTTTTTGCCATACATTGACATGAATCAGCCATGGGTTTACATGTGTTCCCCTTCCTGGACCCCCCTCCCACCTCCCTCCCCATCCCATCCCTCTGGGTCATCCCATTGCCCCAACCCTGAGCATTTGTCTCATGCATCGAACCTGGAATGAAAAAGGGTGTCTTTTGGCAGTTTGATAATATATTTAGACTATATAAATTGCAATAAACAATACATTAAGCAAAATGTTTTGAAAATATTCTTTTTGTTGTTGAAAATGAAGGCTCTACCTTAATAGATCTGATTTATTCATTAACTCTTTTTTGAGGGTCATGCATGTTGAAAAGTTTATTGTCTTAAAATTTATGAACTATTTTGAGAACTTGGTACAAGTGGACAAATTTATCCAAAGTTTTAAAAACTGTCAGAGGTAAGAGAAGATCTTTTAATTGAAATATAAACATGCTGCTACTAAATTTTGATGACTGTTATCAGATATTATTTTTATATATAAAATTTAAATGGAATATATGTTCAAAATGTGATTATATGTTTAAAGTAAAATCCTTAATAATTCAAAGAACTTTAAATTGCATACCACTAACAAATTATTTCTTCATTTTAAATAATTTTTATATGCTTTATTAAACTATACTTGGTATTTAAACTGATATTTTGTCTTTTGTTTTCTTTTTTCTGACAGCTCCTTCAGGTTGGAAGGAACACCTTTATTTGGAGGCATGTCAGTTCATTTTTCTCACTTCAGATTCATCATTATGACTTCTTGATGCCAGATCTAATTTTGAAATAGCCAGAAAACTGTCCATCTTGGAGCAGCAAACCCAACTTGGAGCACAAATGATCACTGATATGGTCTGCTTAAAACTATCTGCCTCTAGTCTGACAGCCATGAGCAGAGCCCTGGGGGCAAAAAAAAAAGCCACAGCCTTAAATGTCTTCACTCAGAAATTACTAAGAAGATTAAAAAAAAAGAAGAAGAAAAAGACTAAATAAGCAAGCCTACAAAAAACCAAAAAGCAAACAAACAAATTCATCTCACTTATCATTGAAATTATCCCCAGATGTGACCCTGCCAAAATTTATATTTAGTAATTAAACCAGTAAATTATAAATTGATGTATCATTTGGGAAGGTGAAAGTATAGAAATGGGTGTCTATAGCTAGAACTACTCAGCATTTCAAAATATGTAAACAAAACAAAAACAATAACAAAAACCGAAGAGAGGAATATTGCCACAATGAACAGTATAAGGATGAAAAGTTGCTGTTTGCAAAGAGAGAGGACATTTGCCATCTGTGTACACCTTCAAAGCCATAATGGTGTAAGAGTATTGTTGTCAATTGCTTGAAAAGTTTCTGCATTCAATCCTTCACTCCATACTGGTTGAGAGAGGGGAGATCAGTTCTTACTGATTACTTCTCAATGCACTTCTACTATTTGCACTGTCACTTCCATTCAGGGTAATGATGTGTGCTGTTATTTGCACAGATGGTCCCATGAGTTTTGAGACCACAACAAACAGTTTCTTGCAGGAGTCCAAAAAGGAAATGTAAGAATTTTCCAGGCATTGATTTCTCTTCCTTCTATAAAAAAAATCAGTTATAAAAAAACTGGACTTGTCTCAGATTAAAGAACTACAGAATAATAATGAAAAAGCATCAGAGTGGTCAAATGAATGAATAAGGGATCAAAAGTTGTTTTTTTTTTTAGTGAGGATAATTTTATATCATTAACAGCCAAGAAGTCAAATACAGTGAACTGTACACTAAACATCTGTGTTGAACATCTATCTGTTCTTTTACTTAAGAAAATCATTTGTAATTTGTATTTGACATATAAGAGATTTTTATAGCCATTTATCTATGCCTCATGGGGAAATGTACTAGACAAACAGCATTTTCAGTTTATTTTTCTAAATAAATGTGTTGTTTGTATTATTCGTAGTTGCTCATTCAATTTGGTTTTCATTACCTGGAAGATAAGTTTTCTTTGGACATAGGCAAGCTTTTGTCATGCAAATTCAGAACTTATGCAATACTAAAATTTCAAATATTTTGTGGTATAAAATTGTGCTTTCTATTCCCTAAACTCTGAAGAAGAATTGATATATTTTTCATTAGAACTTTCTTGTCAAGGGTTATTTTTAATATTCTAATTAGGCTATCTGAAGTTACTTTTAAAATACTGAGGACATTGCTGGAAAAGAAAAAAAAAAGTATTTTATCAATAAGGATGTCCTCTATATTGTCTTTTTGAAATTCTGCTCTAAAAGAAGATTATATATATATATATGTGTGTGTGTCTATATATATATAATATATATATAGGCCATTAATCATATCTAATGAGTCCTCAGTCCTACTCAGAGGTCTGCTGAGAACTTCCATCATTGTGTATAAAAATGACTAGGCAATTATACTGGAGCAAAAACAGTGTTCTCATCAACAAGGGCTAATTCAGTGCCCACAAAGTTCTCATCCTTACTTGCAACTCATCAGCTGGAGCCTATATTTATGATCTTTGCTATCACCAGTAAGTAGTGTGCAGATCCCACAAATTATTCTTTTTTTTAAATTGGAATATAATTGATAAAATTGTTAATTTCAGGTGTACAACATAATGATTTGATATCTGTGTATATTGCAAAATAATTACTGCAATAAATCTAGGTAACATCTGTCAGCACACATAGTTACACATTTTATTTCTTGTGATGGGAACTTGCAAGACCCCTTCTCCTAGCTACTTTTAAATATACAGTAGAGTATTATTAACTATGGATATGTCTGTGATGCTCTGGAGAGTGGAAGACATAGCACCAGTACTCTGAGGTCTTTGGAAAGGATTACACTCAACCCTTAGGTGAGTATTTTGTGAGAGACTCTCAGAAAACCTGTTAGTAAGTGAACAGGGTCCTTTCATAGAAAGACTGATCTCCTGTTTATGTTGCCTTTTGCTGTGCCCTGGGGGTGGTAGCCCTTTAAGAACTCCTTTTCCCTTGATTGAAATCTCGTGGGACCCACAAGCATAAGCTCCGTTGGCCACCAAAGCCAAGGCAATGTAGAAGTGATCTCTGGTACCAGGCCCAAAACTTGGGTTGTTGGACAAGGACACAAGTTCCTCTAGGGGACGCACCAGGGAGCTGGAGCAAGGCAGAGGGAGAGCGCAAAGACTGCCTGTGTAACTGTCTGCGTACAGACCTACCCCAGGCCCTTCCTAGGCGGTAAGCTGTGCTTTGGACTAGAAGCCCTCCCCTCAAGCAAACGCTCCAGGAGAGGTAAGTAGGCCTTTTTCTCAGAAAGACTGGGGGTGTGTTTCATTCTGGTCTCTGTGCAGTGCCTAGAGGGTGGTAGCTGGCCAAGAAATGGTTCTCTGGCTGAGCCCAGGATCATATATCCCCGTGGCCTCCAGAGCCAGGCAATCAAGGGATGTCCCCTGAGCGGCAGCCCATCCCCACCTCCCCAAACCGAGAGCACTAGATGTGTGTTAAACTCCCCTCTGAGAGATATTTATGTTTGGGAGGAAGGCAGAGAGAGAGTGTAGAAGGCGCTATGGTGAAAAAAGAAAAGCTTAGAATTAAAAAAAAAAAAAAGATGGCGTCTGCTAGGTAAAAGGAGGCAGGGGGCGGAGCATATAAGTGGCTCCAGCTGGGGAAAAAACCCACCTAAGCAGAATGTTGGAGGGGATCCAAAAAAGCAACGCTTAAAAGAAAAAAAAAAAAAAAGGATGGTGCCTGCTAGACAGAGCAACAGAGCAAGGAAGAGGAACTGTTGAAGGCGGTGCCACCAACCAGCAGGTCCCTGGGATGTGAACTCAATTAGATGCCTACCCCTCAGGCTGTTGCTTTAAGATTAGTGAGCGAGATTGGAGTCTTATTCACTTAAATCTGAAGTTTCTGGGTTGGCAGCCTGTGCATTGAGCCCTTGGTCGGGTGAGTCAAATGAGCCATTTAAAAGCGTTCCTCAGTTTGTAGTAGTCTTGTGGAGGTGGGTTTTTTAAATTGGATGTTTCGGGGCCTTGTTTCTCAGCTGCAGGTCTTAAAAATTGAGGTGCTCAATGTGGGGTTCAAGCTCTTTGTTCCACAGGGAGAAAAGCTCTTGATTGAGTTTGCTTCAGATTGTGGGTCTCTGCTCTATGGGTGGCGTTTATGGTGAGATTGTGTTCCATCCTCTCCCACCAGCTTCACTGTGGGCTTTCTCTTATTAGCCTATGCAAATAAGTTGCTTGGTTTTTAGCTTTTCTTCAGAGGAAGTTGTTCAGTATGTAGATTCGGTGTGTTTGTGGAAAGAGATGAGTCCAAAGCCTCCTGGGACTCCTGCATCGCTATCTTGCACTGGAACCCCCAACAACCACAAACAAATTATGTTTAACAAATAAAAGTGTAGGTATTTAGGTTTATTCCCAAAGTATGATCTGAAACTAAATTTTCATTATATTGTTCTTCACACTTAAATTGATTTACTCTCTGCGATCTCTCTTGGTAGTACTTAGAGTATCCTGTAACATAATGAGGAAAATTAGTTTGTCATGCATGGTTTCAACTCCTGAAAATGAAGACATTGTACATGAGAATAATCCAGCTAAGAATCAGATTGCCAGTTCTTGTGGGGTGTGAGGCACTAAAGTATAGACACCTGGACTCTTTCAAAGTCTTTTAAAATCCATGCTGATTGCTGTGAGCTGTGAATTATTTAAAACTGTAAATAGAAAGCTACTCTCCAAACATCTAACAATAAAATCCATTAAGAATGAATGTTAAAAAGTATAGTTCTTCATTTTGTGAGTATTCTTAACAGTACACAGTGATATATCTGCTGTAGGCTATGGAGAACCTCTAAAAGATTTTACAAAGATGTGACATAACCAGGAGTGCTATTTAGCAGGATAACTGGTAGTAATTTATAAAGGGAATGAGGCTAGGGAAGATGGGGCACAGATCAGAAAAAAAGTCCAAAATTTTCCTTGAATTAAGTTTATTTATTCTCTTCAACTTAAGTTAGGTTTACTTTCCAAGCAATTTCACTTGTCCACCACTGGATCTTCTTTCATCCTCTTCAAGAGGGTAGCTTTGCTGTCTTCACAATTCAGTATTAATTTTGCAAAATCTATTAAACAGTCTTCAGGTCCATTGAAAAGTACAACTTATACATACTTTTAGAATTGAGAATGTCAATGTAGGTAATAGCTGTTTCCTTGCAGTTGCTTTTAGAGTACAGGTGTGTTACATTTGCATGCACCTCTCTCCTTGCTGGCCCCACTTCATGTAATTATCAGGTTTATTAACATGGGTAAGAAATTCTCTTTATTTACTATGTGCTCACTCTGGAACATGGATTGTGTTGAGCACTAGGAAAAAACACAGATTACCGAAAAAGACGCAGATCACGTTTTAGTGGAATTTAAAATCTAGTTGGAGAGAAATACGTTTAACATGTAATTTCACCAGTTAACAAAAAAAGTACAACTATGCTAAGTTCTATGCAGAAAGGTATGCAATATGTCCAGACCATGTAACCAGTGGATCTTACTCAATGAGGGAAGTAAACTTAGGAATAAGATCTGAAGGATGACTAAATTGGTAAAGGGGGCAAAATCATGGGCAAAGCAGTGGAAAGGGGCATGAAAATAGGATGTCGGACCACCTGAAAACAATTAGCTTGAAGCAAAGAGTAAAAAAGGGTAGCACAGGGAAAACTGGTGAAATAGAAGCCAGATCTTACCTAGTAAAGCAGAAAACAAGCATCATGAAAGGTAAAAATAGTAAGTATATAGAAGTAATAGCATAAGTATCTGCTGTAACAAATGTGGGTTTAATTACTGAAAAGACTAAAGCTGATCCCACTCCTTCCCTGCCATACAAAGGTTTTATTTCTACTCCCAAACAAAATAACGCATGCAGTTGCACAATAGAACAATGGGTTAAAGTATGTCTGACTGACTGCAAACCAGCATGATTAAGAAAGAGCTCACTTCCTCCTTAAG
Source organism: Giraffa tippelskirchi (assembly GCF_054371585.1). Taxonomy (NCBI): domain Eukaryota; kingdom Metazoa; phylum Chordata; class Mammalia; order Artiodactyla; family Giraffidae; genus Giraffa; species Giraffa tippelskirchi. The sequence continues at coordinate 108,525,909 of NC_137280.1, read as the reverse complement.
GAAACTTGCTAAAATGTGTTCACACAATATTTTGGTATATTTGTTCTTGTTCCAACTGGCCACACCAGCATAAGGAGGTGAGGAATATAGTCCCTTGGGTGGGCACATTGCCACCTTAAACTTGGTAATGGGACATTACAGAGGCTGGGGAGAATGAATGATAGTGTACACAACTGTCTAATTCTGCCACAAGACGTTAGAAATGTACCAGTTCATCATGCCGTGAATTGAGTGTTGGAGATTTTATTTTATTTTTTTAAATGTATTTATTAATTTCATCTTTCGCTGTACTGGGTCTTTGCTGAGCATGGGCATTCTCTTGTGGTGAACGGCATCTACTCTTTATTTCGATTTTCGGACTTCTCGTTGTGGTGGAGCACAGGCTCTAATGTGCCCAGGCTTCAGTAATTGTGGCTCGTGGACCTAGTTGTTCAGAGGCATGTAGGATCCTCTCAGACCAGAGATTGAACCCATGTCCCCTGCATTGGCAGGTGGATTCTTTATCACTAGATCACCAGGGAAGCCCTAAGTGTTGGAGATATTAGACACTAAATGGTATGCAGAACTTAGGAAATAAAATTTTCAACTCATCTCTCCAGGAGCAAAATAACATAGTCGAGTCATATCCTGTGAACATTTAATTTTTATGAATTCTACTATACTCATGTCTATCCCTTTCTGTAAACATATACCCAAGATAGGTAATGATATGGAAAAACCTCTATATGTCTCCTGTTGTGAACATCTCATCACACTGATTGTGATTCTGGTCCAGAAGATAATGTGCATTTATAGATGATATAAGAGATTTTGACTCTTGGAGATTTTTACACTTCATTGTTGTGGTATTGTAATGTGTTGGTTAGTACAATTTATCAGTATCTCATTTGTGCACACCTTAGAGTGTTTTATCAGTTGTTTTTTGGAAAAAGGGAACATGGGAATTTGAGGTCTCAAATCTTTTTTCTTAATAGGCACCTGAGTTTGGGGGGACTCATTTATTTATGCTCATTCTAAGAAAGCATTTTCTTTTTTTTTCGGTTTGAGCATAGCTAAAGAGATGTTTTTTCATTGGTTTTGAGTCGTGTCCGACTCTGTGCAACTCCATGGACTGCCTGCTCCTCTGTCCATGCCAAGCTCCTCTTGTCCTGCCAAGCTCCTCTGTCCATAAAATTCTCCAGGCAAGAATATTGGAGTGAGTTGCCATTTCCCCTCTCCAGGGGCTCTCCCCAACCCAGGGATCAAACCTGGGTCTCCCACATTGCAGGCAGATTCTTTACTGTCTGAGCCACCAGGGAAGCCCTAAAGAGATATTGGTTCATTGGTTGTGGTGACAAGATTCAGATCTTTCAAAGGCTTTAATAGATGAAATCAATACACCAGAAAATTAAAAAGTAAATATTTAAGAAAGTAGATTTATGGGTTTCCATAGAAAATGTAGGTCTCCACAGATGTGTACACTTCCCTAACAAGTCAGAGACATTTTTGGTCCTTTGCCAGTTATGCATGCATGCAGTAACAGCTATTAATAAATGTATTTGAGATAATTTGACATTTAGAGGTGAGAAACAGCACGTTATTGTATGCAGCGTCATCTGTTAGTGAGAGGGTAGTCCACACTTTCCAAGTTATGGCCGTCTTTTTAATCATAAAATAAAGCTAATCTGTAAATGACAATTGAACCAACCACAGTGAGCTTTCTACAACATGGAAACATGTGCTCTGTTAGCTCCCTTCACTTTTTCTGAGGAAGTATTTAAATATTTCAAAAAGTGTTTTTTACCTAATGTACAGATTGAATAGTCAATTTGCTAACCTGATATATTTTTCTGAATCATTTTTTGTTCCTATATTGAATGCAAATAAAATATTGAGTACTTTTTTATAGTCTCTTTTTATTATAATTTATTTATTTTTGACAATGCTGGGTCTTTATTGCTGCACAGGCTTTCTCTCTAGTTGCAGAGAGGGGGCTACTCTGTAGTTGTAGCGCTTAGGCTTCTCATTGTTGTGGCTCCTTTTGTTGCAGAGAACAGGCTCTAGGCACGTGGGCTTTAGTAGTTGCAGCACATGGGCTCAGTAGTTGTGGTTCCCCAGTTCTAGAGCACATGCTCAGTAGTCAGTAGTTGTAGCACATGGGCTTTTTTGCCTCGTGGCATGTGGAATCTTCCCAGATCGGGAATGGAACTCATGTTTCCTGCATTGGCTGGCAGAGTCTTTACCAGTGAGCCTCCAGGGGAGCCCCTAGAGTAACTTTTTAATGAAACATGAAAATAAGGCTGCATAAGTGAATATCATTTAGTGCATTAACAATTTCTTTGGAAGATTATCAGGAAGGAAATACACAATATGTTACCATAATCTAAAGAAATACTCTTTTTTATTGAAGTATAGTTGATTTACAATATTTTACTGCTCTCTGCTGTACAGCAAAGTGACTCAGTTTTACACACATGCACCCATATATATATATATATATATACACACATATATGTATATTCTTTTAAAAATTATTTTCCATTATGGTTTATCCCAGGAGATTGGATATAGTTACCTGTGCTATACAGTAGGACCTTGTTTGTCCTTTCTAAATGTAATAGTTTGCATCTGCCAACCTCAAATTCCCAGTCTATCACTCTCCCTCCCCTTCCCCACCTTGGCGACCACAAGTCTAATTTCTACGTGTGTGAGTCTGTTTCTTTTTGGTAGATAGGTTCATTTGTGCTATATTATAAATTCCACATGTAAGTGATATCATATGGTATTTGTCTTTCTCTTTCTGACTGACTTAAGTTAGTTTGATAAGATCTAGTTGCCTTCATGTTGCTGCAAATTGCATTATTTAATTCTTTATTTATGGCTGAGTAGTATTCCATTGTGTGTGTGTGTGTGTGTACACCACATCTTCTTTATCCATTCATCTGTTGATGGATATTTAAGTTGTTTCCATATTTTGGCTATTGTGAATAATGTTATGAACAAAGGAGTACATGCATCTTTCTGAATTATAGTTTTGTTCATGTATATGCCAGGACTGGGATTGCTGGATCATATGGTAATTCTAATTTTAGTTTTCTGAGGAACTTCCGTATTGTTTTCCATAGTGGCTGCACCAATTTATATTCCCACCAATAGCGTAGGAGTTTTCTCTTTGCTCTGCACTCTTTGTAGCATTTGTTATGTGTAGGCTTTTTGATGACTGTCATTCTGACTGGTGTGAGGTGGTACCTCATTGTGGTTTTGATATACATTAGAGTAACATTCTTAACACTTTAATTTTGAATACTTAGAAATTGAGGAAAAGGAACTTAGGCATAAAATGAGGAAGTATGCAGTTTTCGCTTTATTTTAAAATTATTTATAATTTATTATTACCATAAAAATAATCTGTATAAAATTTCCCACATACCACCATTTGCCCACTCCCATCCAGTCTCCAAAGGGACCACTGTAACCTTTGGCATAGATACCTATACCAATAGAGAAATACTTTATTGATGTGCATATTGATATGAGTATATGTGTGATTTCTATGAATGGCATCATAATTTATATAATGTTTTACAACCTGAGCTTCTATTGTTCAAGAATCAACCTTAAAGATCTTTTCACATCGCTGTTTGTATCTCCTGGTAATTCCCTATCCAGTTTTAATTATTCACTTCTTTGTGTTTACATTTTTAGTTTACTTGTTTTTTGCTCTTATAATCAGTTCTTCATGCAGCACCAGTTGTAGCTGATTTTCTGTGCACGTGTACACTAAGGTGGAAATTGAAATTCATTTTTTTCTTTGAACACACATGGCCAATATTATAGCATTTCAAATTTTATTATTATTTGATAGTAGTAATAGTGGTATGTGAAGTCTCTTTTTCATATCAGGAAATCTACTCAATTAACAGAAAATGAAACTAAGAAGAAAGTATGAACTAGATTTGGAAGGTAATAGGAGATTTCACTGGAAAAGTGCCATTTGGTGGAGTAATTATTACTTTCCAAAAGTATAGATGCAGGCATTAGTTTAGGAAACATGAAGACCGGAGATAAATGCATTTCAAAAAGCAAAACATGCTCCTTAATTATGCTTACAAAACATTGAAAACTACTATGTTTGTTAAATGTGTGGTTTCAGTTAATGTTGAGTTAATATTTCATCTTCCTTTTAAAGATGCCGTTAAAATTTTCTGAAATGATATTATGTTTTTGAGATAAAGTAGTTGTTCTGTTATAGTATAAAATGGAAGATGTATTTTTCTGCATGATAATTTATCAAAACTGTTTTAGTCATGAAATTGCCTCTTTTAGAAATCATCATTTACCGAAGGAGAGTACATATAGTAATTAATGAAGAACAAACAGTTGACCTAAAACAAGTTGACTGTCAGTTATTCCTCCAGCAGAGATGGGTTGATTTGGATTCAGAAGAGAATTGCAGTTTGAGGTCTGCAAACTTCGTGAGCCGTGTGCAGGTCCCTCGATGGCAAGGGAAGAAGAATGCTTTCTTAGAGAGGAAGGGGAAGTTGGGAGGGCTGTAGAAAACGGTGCATGTCTTTTTATTGGTTAAGTTCTTGGCAGAAAAGAAGAAAAGATTTTCTTCTTCCTCTTGTGAGAGCTGCCCCTTCTGGTATCCTGTGCGTGCATGCTCAGTCATGTCTGACTCTTTGAGACCCTATGGACTGTAGCCGGTAAAACCTCTCTGTCCATGGGATTCTCCAGGCAAGAATACTGGGTTGGGGTGCCATTTCCTTCTCCAGAGGATCTTCCTGACCCAGGGATTGAACAGATGTCTCCTGCACTGGCAGGCAGATTCTTTACCACTGAGCCACTTGGGAAGCCCTCTGGTCTCCCAAGTGTTTCTAATTGAGGCGTCTGTATTTAACTGAGGGTTTTTTTGGTTTGTTTTTTGTGTTTGTTTTGTACAAAACTAACGTATCCCCTTAGGTAGCCTAACACTTCTTTTAAATGAAAATATATAATATATTTGAACTTCAAATGTCAGAAGATTCTATTTGTACATTTACATTATTAATGTTATGTATTAGTGTCCCCCCAAATAATAACACCATAGGTAGGTATGAAAATTATTGTGAAGAATTAATAGATCTTTTAGAATAAAACCATCTAATTTTCTCAGTTAAAAATGCACCCTAACCACCCTTTCCCCACCAAAAAGAAAGGAAAAAGAAAGTTTCTTTTCTAAATTCCTAAACTCCTCCATCAAAGCAGAAAGCCATTAGAGAGTAGAAAAAGAGGCATAGTGAAATAAAAGTGGCCTTTGCCAATAGATTTTCCTTTGCATATCTTTTTTTCTCCAGCATGTGTGATATAACTTGGACACTCAAATGCTTTCTTGAGTAAAATAATGCAGTTTTACTGAGAAAATTACAATAACTGGAGCAAGCAAAAAAGCAAAAGAAAGAAGCAGCAAAAGGGTTTCTTTCAAATAAAATTTGAAAAACAGCCTCTTTTTTTTTTTGTGAGGAGGCTCTTTTAGATTTAAATCTTTCACAGTAGAAAAGATCTGTCAACATGACCTGCTAGACATACTGGGCTTTCATTGTGGCTCAGCTGGTAAATAATCCGCGTGCAGTGTGAGAGACCTGGGTTCGATCCCTGGGTTGGGAGGATCCCCTGGAGAAGGGAAAGGCTACCCACTCTGGTATTCTGGCCTGGAGAATTCCATGGACTGTACAGCCCGTGGGGCGCAGAGAGTCAGACACGACAGAGCAACTTTCACTTTTCACTTTCACTAGAGATTCTGGCTGAGATAACCTAGATATTAAATTACTGAAAGACACCCTAAGGTATTCCCTTTCAGTCTCTTCTGGAAACAGTTATCCCAACTTATGAGAAATGACTTCCTTGAGTCTACTTATAATCTAAAACTTTCAGGCCATCTGTACTTTCTCCTGCAGAGCCATGATCCTTGAATTTATGATAGATCCAGTTTAATGTCTTGCTGTTATCTCCTTCACAAAGCCACATACTTTGTAGAAAGAGGAAGACAAACTGTCAAGAAATTAAATAAAAGCCGAGAGCTTTTCCTGGAAGTACAGTGCATTTCAGTAAGAGGAGTTTTGTGAGTTAGTAGGCTAATGCAGTCTGTTTATTATTTTTCCAAGACCAAACATTGGAATAACTGGAGGACTCAGTGTGTAAGCCCATCTTCTGTATAAGCCAAACTTAGGTTGCCTGGGAGTTCCCAGATCCTCTGGATTTGTTTTGTCACCCTGAATAACCTCACTCTTATCTCTTTCACATTGTGGGAAAAGCCAGCTTCTTTCCAGAGTGTCTGTGAAGTGTGTATTTCTCCTCACTCCCAGCTGCTGCCCTTGCCCATGGTCACTGATCTGTTGATTCTGCATCTTGTCCCCTGGACCTGATGTTCTTTACAGCTTTTCTCCTCAGATTGAACACTGCACCTGTTCTGTTCTTGCCAAAGCATAAGCAGCACAAGACTTTCCAAGTCTAGAATGTTTTATGAAAACTAAGGAGAGATGGTGGAGGATTTTAGGCTAGCTCAAGTGCCAGCACTCATTTTAATTTATAATTTACATGATAGTAACCTAAAATTTCACATTTGATAATGCACAAGGGGAGACTTCTCTTTGATTAGACCCCGCTTTTCTTCTTCCTTCCTTTTCCAAATTACAGCCATCTTCTCAGCCAATTCTCTTTAGGACCTTTATTCTCCCCTTCTAGCTGCCTTCAACCCCCAGTTATTGTCACTTTATGATATATCGCAGTTGACCATTAAGACCCTTTTTGAGATATTTTCTTCAATAAAGACCTGTCTCTACCAAGCTTCCTACTGAAACTTAAAAGTTAAGAGAGTACTCATTAACCCAAGGAGATTTTTAGGAACCTGGTAGGATTGCAGCAGAAATACTTATTTTTTATGTGTTCAGAATAACTCCTCAGAAGTTGTAGAACTGGGAGTAATGATTTTGTTGCTGCTGTTCTGTTTCATTTGCGTGTTTTCTTCCAATTACATTAGCACTCAGGTAAATAGACTTTTATAAATGAATTTGTGACCTCTTATGGTAAGATGATTAACCTGCACATTAACCTTGTTTTTGTTTTTACTTCCTGTGTTTTATTTGAGAAAACAATGTATTTGGATATCTGTTGTTCTGTTCATATTAATGGCTAAAATTCCAACGTTTACTGGGAGTGACAAAGACACAGTAACCAGATATTTACACAGTTAGATGAGTAGAAATAATTTGAGAGAATATAGTATGTTTGATTACTTGAGAAGTATATTAATTTTAGAAGAAACAAATCTGTTAGAATTTCAAGAAGCCAGGCTACCAGTTCTATAAAATTAATTAATGGAGTCAGCAAATATTTAATCACTGTCTACTAGGCCAAGGTACTATTCTTAGAACTGGGATATAATAATACGTAGGAAAAAAACAGTGTTTGCATTCTGATGGAAATAGGCAGATCAAGTAAATACAATACATATAGACTATGTCTTTTTTCAGAGTTTGAGGGGTTGCAAGTTACTGATGTACAATGTAGAGATTCACAATTTTTAAACGTTATATTCTACTCATAGTTACTATAAAATATTAGCTATATTGGATATATATTGTACAGTGTATGCTTGCTGCTGCTGCTGCTGCTGCTAAGTTGCTTCAGTCGTGTCCGACTCTGTGCGACCCCATAGACAGCAGCCCATCAGGCTCCGCCGTCCCTGGGATTCTCCAGGCAAGAATACTGGAGTGGGTTGCCATTTCCTTCTCCAGTGCATGAAAGGGAAAAGTGAAAGTGAAGTCGCTCAGTCGTGTCCGACTCTTAGAGACCCCATGGACTGTAGCCTACCAGGCTCCTCCATCCATGGGATTTTCCAGGCAAGAGTACTGGAGTGGGTTGACATTGCCTTCTCCGACAGTGTATGCTTATGTATATTTTATACATAAGTCTGTACCTTTTACTTCCCTACCTCTACGTTGCCCCTCTGCTCTTTTCTCTCCCCAGTAGTAAGCACTAGCTTGTTCTCTGTATCTGTGAGTCATTAGTGGTATATTTTAGATTCCACATATAAGTGATATCATATAGTATTTGTCTTTCTCTGTCCAACCTATTTCACTCAGCATAGTGCCCTCCATGTCCATCCAGGTTGTTGCAAATGGCAAAATCTTATGTTAATAAAATATCTGGAGAAAAATACAGTGGTATATGGGAACAGGAAATGACGAAGGTTGGGAAAGACAGGGTTGTAAAGATGCTATTTTATTGAGCACTTGATAAGGTGACATTTGAACATAGATCCAAAGGAATTTGTGGAGCCAGATTTGTGTGATCTGTGAGAAGAGGATTTCAGGAAAGGAAAGAATATGAGTGAGGGCCCTGTGTCAAGTGTGGAAAAGTTGTTTGGCTTAGCGTGAGTGAGGGAAGAGTAATGGGAGATGGGTCACGTTGTTGTAAGGGTTATGTCAGGTTTTGTGGAATCTTGTAGTGATTTTAGCACTTTGGACTTTATTCTGAGTAAAATGAGAAGTTATTAAAAGGTTATATCTAAGAAGTAAGAGCTAAGGAGCAAGATGATTTATCTTTCAAAAATGTGACTCTGACATATGGTTGAGACTTAGGACAGGATTTGAAGCCAAGAGACAACTGAGACTACTAGAATAATCCTGAAGAGATAATACATCGTTCTGGATCAAGGTGGATCATAGTGAAGGTGGTATAGAGGTATTCAGTGTTGGGATATATTTTGAAAATTTAGCCATCAGTGTTTGCTTATAGATTTCTAGGTTATGGGTTATGAGAGAAAGAGAGATGTCAGAATTAACTCCACGTATTTGGTTTTTCGGATTCTGAGCAAGTAGAATAATGAAATTGCTGTTTATTCAGATGAGTAAGACTGAAGTCGAAGGAAAAGCAGATTTGAGAGGGGGAATCAGGTTTTGTTTGGGGATATGGTAAGACTAAGATGTGTAATAGATGGGGAAACAGTGGAAACAGTGTCAGACTTTATTTTTTGGGCTCCATAATCACTGCTGATGGTGATTGCAGCCATGAAATTAAAAGACGCTTACTCCTTGGAAAGAAGGTTATGGCCAACCTAGACAGCATATTTAAAAGCAGAGACATTACTTTGCCAACAGAAGTCCGTCTAGTCAAGGCTATGGTTTTTCCAGTGGTCATGTATGGATGTGAAAGTTGGACAGTGAAGAAAGCTGAGTGCCGAAGAATTGATGCTTTTGAACTGTGGTGTTGGAGAAGACTCTTGAGAGTCCCTTGGACTGCAAGGAGATCCAGTCAATCCATCCTAAAGGAGATCAATCCTGGATGTTCACTGGAAGGACTGATGTTGAAGCTGAAACTCCAATACTTTGGCCACCTCATGCGAAGAGTTGACTCATTGGAAAAGACCCTAATGCTGAGTGGGATTGGGGGCAGAAGGAGAAGGGGACGACAGAGAATGAGATGGTTGGATGGCATCACCGACTTGATGGACATGGGTTTGGGTAGACTCCGGGAGTTGGTGATGGACAGAGAGGCCTGGCGTGCTGCAATTCATGGGGTTGCAAAGAGTCGGACACAACTGAGCAACTGAACTGAACTGAACTGAAGATGTGTAATAGATAGCTATGTGGACATGTCAAGAGGGGCATCTAGAATTCCAAGTAAGATAGAGGATAGGGATACACATTTGTCACTTACCACATCATAATGTAGATTATGAGTAAATCCATGGGACTAGATGAGGCCATTTAAGGAAAGTGTACAAACTGAGAAGTTCAAAAACGGAGTTGTGGGTGCTCCAGTATTTAGAAATCAAGGAGATGAGGAGGAAGCTACAGAGGAATATATAAATGTTGGACTTGTAAGATCGAAGAAAACAAAGAGAACTTTAGAATGACAACAATATATGTTTAAGAGGGCAAATTGCAAATGACATGGAAATAATCCTACTTACTTTAGCAGAAAGCGTAGTGGTCAATCTGAAGGCAATCTACTTGTATCCTCTATGCTCACACGTGTTAGGAAGACACTGGGCAGCTTCCCACTGGTGAGAGAACAGGGTAGACTACACATGGTGGTCACTGTGGCCCATATTCCATCTGGCTATGGAGTAAGGATGCTTGTCTGAGACTATGATCTGGTAAATGGTCACTTTCAAATTTCTCAGCCTCCACAAACTCCAGCCAATTCAATTTAAGTGATATTTATGAGCTACTCTGTTATGAGCCATATTTTATCCACACTGGAAGAGTAAAAAGGCATCCAGGTTGCCCATAAAACTAGAGCAGGTATTATATTGTTTAACTTAAAAGAAACAACTAAAGGTGATTTATTAGAAAAGACAAAGTATGAAGGCACAAGAAGAAGCACCCAGTAATTGGTTGTTGGGGTGTTATTACGTAGGGAATAAAGTCCTCTTTGCAGGGCTAACGTTTGTGCTGCTTTCCTGCACAATGGGAAGGCCAGAGGATTATTGGTAAAATAGAAAAAGGTGGGGTGACAGACCCAAAATTTAGGGTTCCAAGTGGAAGGTTGTCTGGTGAATTTGGGTAAAAACTTGGGAACAGTATGTGAATGGAGTGGGTTGTAAGGATCTTTTCATCAGGGTGGATTGATAATGGATGATCAATCAAGATTCTTTGTTGGATCAAACTTGAACCATTCAACCATGTTGCTTTGGTGTTCATTCTCCCTCCAGGTTCCATAAATGAGACTGCCTTTCCTTAATCTGTCTTTCTGTCCTCCTTAGTTCTCTTCTTTGCAAACTGTCTAGAAGTCAGGCTGGCTACGGCAGTACTCAGCTAGTTCAGGCATGATCAAATCTTCCTCTAGCTTTCCTACCCTTGACAAGCTTGGAGTTAAGACTGCCATTCTGGATGCTACATAGGGCATTATTTAGGATATGAACAGCAGAACGCCATGAGGTTACTGAGATAGGAAAAAAAGGACACTTAATTTTTTAAAAATTTATTTATTTAGTTTAATTGGAGACTAATTACTTTACAATATTGTGGTGGTTTTTGCCATGCATTTACATGAATCAGCCATGGGTGTACATGTGTTCCCCATCCTGAACTCCCCATCCCATCCCTTAAGGTCATCCTAGTGCACCAGCCCTGAGCACCCTGTTTCATGTATCAAACCTGGACTGGCGATCTAGTTCACATATGATAATATACATGTTTTAATGCTATTCTCTCAAATCGTCCCATCGTTGCCTTCTCCCACAGAGTCCAAAAGTCTGTTCTTTACATCTGTATCTCTTTTGCTGTCTCACATATAAGGTCATCGTTACCATCTTTCTAAATTCCATATATATGCATTAATATACTGTATTGGTGTTTTTCTTTCTGACTTACTTCTCTCTGTATAATAGGCTCCAGTTTCATCCACCTCGTTAGAACTGATTCAAATGCATTCTTTTGAATAGCTGAGTAATATTCCATTGTGTATATGTACCACAGCTTCCTTATCCATTCCTCTGCTGATGGGCATCTAGGTGAACATTGGGGTACACGAGTCTCTTTCAGTTCTGGTTTCCTCGGTGTGTATCCCCAGAAGTGGGATTGCTGGGTTGTATGGCAGTTCTATTTCCAGTTTTGTAAGGAATCTCCACACTGTTCTCCATAGTGGCTGTACTAGTTTGCATTCCCACCAACAGTGTAAGAGGGTTCCTTTTTCTCTGCACCCTCTCCAGCATTTATGGTTTGTAGACTTTTTGATAGCAGCCATTCTGACCTGCCTGAGATGGTACCTCATTGTGGTTTTGATTTGCATTTCTCTGATAATGAGTGATGTTGAGCATCCATTCATGTGTTTTTTTAGCCATCTGTATGTCTTTGGAGAAATGTCTGTTTAGTTCTTTGGCCCATTTTTTGATTGGGTCGCTTATTTTTCTGGAATTGAACTGTAGGAGTTGCTTGTATATTTTTGAGATTAATTCTTTGTCAGTTGGTTCATTTGCTATTATTTTCTCCCATTCGGAAGGCTGTCTTTTCACCTTGCTTATAGTTTCCTTCATTGTGCAAAATCTTTTATGTTTAATTAGGTCTCCTGGAGTAGGAAATGGCAACCAGCTCCGGTATTCTTGCCTGCAAAATTTCATGGACAGAGGAGCCTAGTGGCCTACAGTCCATGGGGTCGCAAAGAGTCAGACATGACTGAGCAACTAACACTTTCACTTTTCACATTTTTAGCTAATGTATATTAAGCATTTATTAGATACCAAGCAATGTAATCATAGCAGGATTCTCTATGACCCACCTCCCAGAGTAATGGAAATAAAAGCAAAAATAAACAAATGTGTCATTATAGGTTCATCAATCATAGAAAATGCACAAATCTTAGTGTTTATTAATAATTTGGTGAGTTTGACAAATGTGCAACCTTGTCAAGATACATGACATTTCCATCATTTCAGAAATTTTCAAGTCCCTGCGACTCAATATGCACTCACTTCTCTGACTTTTTTCACTATAGATTAGTTTTGAGTCTTCTAGAAGTTTATATAAATAGAATCAAGAATGTAGTCTCCTGTATTCAATATCTTTTCCTCAACATGTCTTTGAGATTACTTATACAGTCATGTTGTTTTATGTGTAAGTAATTTGTTCATTTTTGTTGCTGGATAGTATTCCATAATATAATCACACCACAATCAATTTGTTCATGTATTTTTCTGTTGGTGGTCATTTGGGTTGTTTTTATTAGGTTTTGGCTGTGGACATTTCTATGCATATTTTGTACAAGTTTTTTTTTTTTTTTTTGTAAACATACATCTTCATTTCTTTTGGATAAATATCTACGATTAGAATTTCTGGGTCTTAAAGTAGGTCTATGTTTAACTTTTAAAGAAACTGCAGTTTTTCAAAGATTTTTTAATTATTTTACTTTCACCAGAAATGTGTGAGAGTTTGTGTACTTCTCATTCTTGACAATTCTTGAGTTGTTGGTCTTTTAAAATTTTTTACATAAAGTTAGCCTTAGTCCCTTGTACTGCAAGGAGATCTAACCAGCCCATCCTAAAGGAGATGAGTCCTGGGTGCTCATTGGAAGGACTGATGTTGAAGCTGAAACTCCAATACTTTGGCCATCTGATGCCAAGAGCTGACTCATTTGAAAAGACCCTGATGCTGGGAAAGATTGAGGGCAGGAGGAGAAGGGGATGACAGAGGATGAGATGGTTGGATGGCATCACCGACTCAATGAACATGAGTTTGGGTGAACTCCAGGAGTTGGTGATGGACAGGGAGACCTGGCGTGCTGTGGTTCAGGGGTCGCAAAGAGTCGGGCATGACTGAGCAACTGAACTGAACTGAACTACCATTTTAGTGGGTATGTAGTATATTTAATTTAAATTTCTATGATTAAAAACATGAACATTTTTTCATAGGATTATTTAGCATTCATATACCTTCCCTTGTACAGTGTCTATAGTGGTTTTCCTGCTTTTTATTGGATTATTTGCTTTAAACATCACATTGTAGAATTATTTTATGCATTTTGAATATAAAAATTTTATCAGATATATGTTTGCCATGTTTTTTCCTCATCTGCGGTTGCTACTTCAATTGGTATAGTATCCTATGATTAACAGGTTTTTAAGAATTTTGATGGTTAGTTTATTTTCTTCCTTTTCAAATTATTCTTTTCCTGTGTCTTATTAAAGATATATTTACCTGCTCTCATGCCATAAATATATTTCTACATCATTTCGTCTAGGGCATTATAATTTTAGCTTTTATGTTTAGAACTGTAATACATCTGTTTTTTTGATGCGAATCATTTTTAGTTTTTATTGAATTTATTACTATATATATATATATATATTTAATTGTTTATTTTTGGTTGTGCTGAGTCTTTGTTGCTGCTCAGGCTTTTCTCCAGTTGTGGCAAGCTGGGGCTACTCACCAGTTACAGTGTGGGGGCTTCTCATTGCAGTGGCTTCTGTTGTCACAGACCACAGGCTCTAGAGTACAGGCTGAGTAGTTGCGGCACATTGGCTTAGTTGCTCGGTGGCATGTGTGGTTTTCTTGAAATGGGGATTGAACCTGTGTCTCCTACATTCGCAGGCAGATTCTTCACCACCTAGCCGCCAGGGAAACCTTTGTTTCTATTTTTTATATTTTGACTTTTTGGCGTCAAGTCGTGTGGATCTTGGCTCCCTGAATAGAGATCGAACCTCCCCACTGGCTGCATTTGAAGGCAAAGTCTTAAATCACTAGACTGTCCAGGAAGTCCCTGTAGTACACCTTAAATTTATGTTTCTGAATTTGATGTGAGTTGAGTCAAGATCTTTGTCCACTCTCCCCAAATATTGATATCTATTTGTTTCAGCATCATTTGTTTTAAAGATTTTTGCATCCACACACTGCTAAATTACTTTGATTCAATTGGAATTTTAAATGTAGGTCCATTTCTGGTCACTTTTCTGTTCCATTGATCTATTTGCCTCTCTTTAGGCTAATGCCTTTGTCTTGATTATTATAATGCTACGCTAAACTTTAAATCCATATCATTAGTCCTCTAACTTTGCCCTTTATTTTCTTTTCCAAAATTGTTCAGGTCATTGTAAGCCCTTCATGTTTTCATTTAAATTTTAGAATTAGCTTGTCAGGTATTACAAAACAGCTAGGATTATTGATTGGATTTGGGAGAAGGCAATGGCAACCCACTCCAGTACTCTTGCCTGGGAAATCCCATGGATAGAGGAGCCTGGTAGGCTGCGGTCCATGGGGTTGCTAAGAGTCGGACACGACTGAGCGACTTCACTTTCACTTTTCCCTTTCATGCACTGGAGAAGGAAATGGCAACCCACTCCAGTATTCTTGCCTGGAGAGTCCCAGGGACGGGGGAGCCTGGTGGGCTGCCGTCTGTGGGGTCGCACAGAGTTGGACACGACTGAAGCGACTTAGCAGCAGCAGCAGCAGCAGTATTGCATTTTGGTGTGGTTTGTGTTTTTAACTATAGTGAGCCTTCTAATACATAAAAAAGGTACATCTCTACTTTTCTTTTTGTCTTAGCAGTATGTTCAGTGAAAAGTTTTTATATTTTTGAAAGCAAATTATTCAAGTGTATTATATGACAATGTTGTTAATACAACTCAAAATTTTTCCAGTTTTCTGCAATTATATAAAAATATCATTGATTTTTTTGTATACTGACTATACCTGGAAACCTTTCTGTCTTACTTATTAGTTGAGGTAATTGATTTGGAAATTAGAGAAATTATCTGCACAGGCAGTTATGTCATTTTCAAATATGGAGACAGTTTTCTTTCTTCCTTTCTGATCTTTTATTTTTTATCATCTCATTTCATTGCTAGAACCTACAGTATATGTGACATGTATGCAGTGTTACTGATCTTTAGGAGGGAAAATTCAATACTTCACCATGGTATATGGTCTTAGCTGCATTTTTAAATAACTTTTTGCAGAGTGAATTTTTGTATAAGGGTTATGATGGCCACATAAATTGTTAAGTGTTTCTTCCTCTGCAATCTTTAAACATGTTTTTTGTATGATGTTGTGGTATTTGCTTTTTGCAAGTTTTATAGAACTCACCAGTGGACTGCTATGAGGTTTGTGGAATGATTTCTTTAATTAATTCAAGTTCTGTAGTATTTACAATGATACTAAAAGCTTCTGTATCAACTTATGTCATTTTTGGTAAGTAAGCTTTCTACAGAATTTTTCCATTTTATCTGTGTAATATAGCTTACTGGTATAAATTTGATGCTAATAGTCTCCTAGTTTAAGTCCAAAGAATCTATAAAAATATTCTTCTTATATTCTGAATTTTGATAATTTTATCTTTTTATCCTTTTTCCTGATTGGTTTATAAGGTTAATTGTGTTTATTTCATTCTCATCAAATATTCTCCATACTATTTCTAATTATATTTTATAATACTATGTTTAAATCTTCAAGTACTATATTTATTCTACAGTTATACTTAAGGCTAAATCAAATATACCACATGTCATGGCAAAACAAAAGCTAATTATAATAATATGTTTCTTGTTCAAGATTTGAAAAATAATAGTTGTTGATCCATTTTTAGAATTTATGAGTTTAAACAAATGTCTTCCTTGCAGTGTTAATATTAACAAATTATAATATTTCTGCATTTTAATTTAACACAAAAACTTGAACTCACATTACACATTCATATGGATGTATTTCTGCCTAAAATATAAATCCTAAAGGAGATCAGTCCTGGGTGTTCATTGGAAGGACTGATGTTGAAGCTGAGACTCCAATACTTTGGCCACCTGATGTGAAGAACTGACTCATTGGAAAAGACCCTGATGCTGGGAAATATTGAAGGCAGAAGGAGAAGGGGATGACAGAGGATGAGATGGTTGGATTGCATCACCAACTCAGTGGACATGGGTTTGGGTGGACTCCAGGAGTTGGTGATGGACAGGGAGGCCTGGCGTGCTGCAGTTCATGGGGTTGCAAAGAGTTTGACATGACTGAGTGACTGAACTGAACTGAAAATATAAATTATTTTTTAAGTTGATGTAGTTTGTAGTTAAACCTTATTTAGAAGGCAATTCATTGATAAGCTAATTATCTTTTCCTATGAAGCATATTTATTTTATTTTATTCATAATTTTTGTGTTTTAAGGTACTAAAGGGGAGACTTCCATTCATATCTCAGCCTATACTGAGCCATGCATAGTCATTATTAAAGTGAAGTTTTTATAAAACCTTTTTTTCAACTCCTTATTTTAGTATTAAAACATCAATTGTTACTTGATATTAAATTCTAATGTAAAAAGAAATTTCATGGAAAAAAAACTGTAATCTAGATGTTTGGAGATATAGCAATGGACACATTTTGCTTAGTATTTTTGAAAGGCATATTGTTACACTTAATATTACATGTCTGAAAATTACTTTGAAGCTGCATAGGAAAAATGCCTAAAAGAAATTAATGATTAATTGTGGAGATTTATATGTGCTATTCCATTTAATCATAAGCTAAGAAAGAAATAAGAACAAGAAGGTTATAAGTCTGAAATGGAAGAAGGCTGTATGGGCCTAAAGCCATTATTCTAGAAAATAAATCCTGCCACACATCACAGGGAATGAACGCAGTAAATTTCAGGATTTGGAAAATGTTTCTTGTGGGAGAAAATCCCATTAAAGTAGATATGAATTACTTCAAAAGAAGGTCCATGGCAGTGTCAACTGCCTTTAACATGAAGAATACGTCCCTCCTCGTTTCATTACGTTTATATCAAATTCTGTGATTTTTGTTTATGATCAATAAGCAATTTTTTCTAAGAACACTGAAAAGTTACAGCCTGGTTTGCTCACAGTAATGATGATTTACTGGAATGTGAGTCATCCCTGTTTATTTCAGCATATTGAGCCATCAATTATCAGAGGCTCTGATGGGTTCCGTGTATTTATAACTGTCCTTTGGCTAATGGAGATTTGAGTTCCTATCATAATTTAAGCCAAACATTGGGTTTAGTTTATAAGACCCAGTTTCCTCCATCAAATATACTCTTAGTAGGAACCAGTATTACATAGCTTCATTAGTTGTCAACTGAAGGAGAGACTCAGTAGAGGAATGAACAGAGATGGGATGAATGGACAATTCTGAGCTCAGCTGATTTTCATGATTAACAATAAGCAATTGATTAAGTCTGAAATTAATTCATTTAAAAATTTTCTTTTGCATTTCTGAAAAAACATGTAAACATAACATATTTAACGTAGCATATTAATACATATAATAATCCTTACCACTTTCTTATCCACTGACATTTTAGTTAGTACTCTTATCATTCACTAAGTTAGTAAGCAACTCTTGTTTTCCTTTTACCAAATGTATTACCTTAAAAAGCCTCCACAGAGCTTTGCCTTTTTCCTTCTGTGTGGATAGTGTTGGTATTTGTTTCATAAAATAACTGTTTATCCTAGTCACATTTATTTCCTTGGGATCTATATGTTTTCTAAGTATGTGGTTGTTTGTGACTAAATTCTGACTGAAGTCATTCAGTACTTTAAATATTTAGAATATTTGGAAATTTTAATAACTGGTCAGTAACTACATCTAGTCCTCACAAAGACTATTCTTTTATCTCAAGATCTTAGCCTCAAAATCTACATGCTTTTTTCTCAGAGAAGGCTGGTTCTTTCTTTTTAAAGTGCTACTTCAATGTAAATCACTGATTATATTTTTTAATTGGCAGTTAATACCCAAAGTAATCGGCCAAAAATTTATCTTCTGTGATGAATATATGAAATGTTGTATTTTTTTCTCTAACAGTGTTTTCAGTCAGTTCAGTCGCCCAGTCATGTCCGACTCTTTGTGACCCCATGAACCACAGCATGCCAGGCCTCTCTGTCCATCTCCAACTCCCGGAGTCCACCCAAACCACGTCCATCGATTCAGTGATGCCATCCAACCATCTCAACCTCTGTTGTCCCCTTCTCCTCCTGCCCCCAATCCTACCCAGCATTAGGGTCTTTTCCAACGAGTCAACCCTTAGCATGAGGTGGCCCAAGTATTGGAGCTTCAGCTTCAACATCAGACCTTCCAGTGAACACCCAGGATTGATCTCTTTTAGGATGGATTGATTGGATCTCCTTGCAGTCCAAGGGACTCTCAAGAGTCTTCTCCAACACCACAGTTCAAAAGCATCAATTCTGCGGTGCTCAGCTTTCTTCACCGTCCAAATCTCACATCCATACATGACCACTGGAAAAACCGTAGCCTTTACTAGATGGACTTTTGTTGGCAAAATAATGTCTCTGCTTTTAAATATGCTATTTAGGTTGGCCATAACCTTCTTTCCAAGGAGTAAGTGACTTTTAATTTCATGGCTGCAATCACCATCAGCAGTGATTTTGGAGCCCAAAAAAATAAAGTCTGACACTGTTTCCACTGTTTCCCCATTTATTTGCCATGAAGTGATGGGACCAGATGCCATGATCTTAGTTTTCTGAATGTTGAGCTTTAAGCCAACTTTTTCACTCTCCTCTTTCACTTTCATCAAGAGGCTCTTTGGTCTTCTTCACTTTCTGCCATAAGGGTGGTGTCATCTGCATATCTGAGGTTATTGATATTTCTCCCGGCAATCTTGATTCCAGCTTGTGTTTCTTTCAGCCCAGCATTTCTCATGATGTACTCTGCATATAAGTTAAATAAGCAGGGTGACAATATACATCCTTGATGTACTCCTTTTCCTATTTGGAACCAGTCTGTTGTTCCATGTCCAGTTCTAACTGTTGCTTCCCGACTTGCATACAGGTTTCTCAAGAGACAGGTCAGATGGTCTGGTATTCCCATCTCTTTCAGAATTTTCCACAGTTTATTGTGATCCACACAGTCAAAGGCTTTGGCATAGTCAATAAAGCAGAAATAGATGTTTTTCTGGAACTCTCTTGCTTTTTCGATGATCCAGCGGATATTGGCAATTTGATCTCTGGTTCCTTTGCCTTTTCTAAAACCAGCTTGAACATCTGGAAGTTCACGGTTCACGTATTGCTGAAGCGTGGCTTGGAGAATTTTGAGCATTACTTTAGTAGCATGTGAGATGAGTGCAATTGTGTGGTAGTTTGAGCATTCTTTGGCATTGCCTTTCTTTGGGATTGGAACGAAAACTGACCTTTTCCAGTCCTGTGGCCACTGCTGAGTTTTCCAAATTTGCTGGCATATCGAGTGCAGCACTTTCACTGCCTCATCTTTCAGGATTTGAAATAGCTCAACTGGAATTCCATCACCTCCACTAGCTTTGTTCCTAGTGATGCTTTCTAAGGCCCACTTGACTTCACATTCCAGGATGTCTGGCTCTAGGTGAGTGATCACACCATCGTGATTATCTGGGTCGTGAAGATCTTTTTTGTACAGTTCTTCTGTGTATTCTTGCCACCTCTTCTTAATATCTTCTGCTTCTGTTAGGTCCATACCATTTCTGTCCTTTATCGAGCCCATCTTTGCATGAAATGTTCCTTTGGTATCTCTAATTTTCTTGAAGAGATCTCTAGTCTTTCCCAATCTGTTGTTTTCCTCTATTTCTTTGCATTGATCGCTGAGGAAGGCTTTCTTATCTCTCCTTGCTATTCTTTGGAACTCTGCGTTCAGATGGGAATATCTTTCCTTTTCTCCTTTGCTTTTCGCTTCTCTTCTCTTCCAGGCTATCTGTAAGGCCTCCTCAGACAGCCATTTTGCTTTTTGCATTTCTTTTCCATGGGGATTTTGTTGATCCCTGTCTCCTGTACAATGTCAGGAACCTCTGTCCATAGTTCATTAGGCACTCTGTCTATCAGGTCTAGTCTCTTAAATCTATTTGTCACTTCTACTGTATACTCATAAGGGATTTGATCTAGGTCATACCTGAATGGTCTAGTGGTTTTCCCTACTTTCTTCAATTTAAGTCTGAATTTGGCAATAAGCAGTTCATGATCTGAGCAGTGTTTTATAGATCTGCAAATGCAACTTTTTCATATGTATAATTTCTTACAAAATTGAGTGCCTTTTTAAGGCAAGGCATTGTACTGGGTATAAGATTTGTAGTCATCAATAGAACATACGTAGACTCTATCCTTGTAGAACTAGAGTAAATAATAGCAAAGAGCTAAATATACATCCAATTCATTATATTTGTGAAACAAGCTATAAAGTTCAAATATAGTGTTCTATGAGTGTAAAATAGGATTGCCACTTAACATGACTAATTCATTACTGCCAGAATCTTGATACTGGCAAGCTACCAGCATATAAAAAACATAAGATTAGAAACCTAGCCTTGTCATTTTATATTAAGGGTGACATATGAATAACACAGATTTATCAAAATCAGAAAATAAGCCTTAAACTTAACCTGATAACTGTCCCTTAACTAGTTACTAAAGATCAAAAGGAAATGAGATTGTTCCTGCTTTTTAGAAATTCATGGTATAAAGAGAAGTTATAGATATACATATGCCTGGTGGCTCAGACTGTAAAAAGTCTGCCAGAAATGCAGGAGACCTGGGTTCAATCCCTGGGTCAGGAAGACCCTCCGGAGAAGAAAATGGCAACCCACTCCAATATTTTTGCCTGGAGAATTCCATGGACAGAGGAGCCTGGCGGGCTATGGTCCATACAGTCACAGAGAGACATGACTGAAGTGGCTGAGCATGCACATACTTCTATTTGAATACGTTTCAGTCATAAATGCTATAGTACTACATGATCTGTGGTTGTTGAATCTGTGGATGCAGAACAGTATATAAGAAGGAACCACATAGGGTGAGAGCCGTTTATAAGTTGGACTCAGATTTTCAGTTGTGTGGAGGGTGGTTTAACAGCTCTCATTGTTCAAGGGTCAACTGTACATTGTGATTCAGCTTCTCCTTCTGCCAGATCTTGCCTTTCTCACATTCTTACAGGTGAACTTCCCAAGAACACTGTCTAGCAACTTTTCTGTTAAAAATGCACATTTTCAGGAAACATGAGCTAAGATAGTACCAGCACAAATCCCAGAACATCCATTTCTTTAAAATATGTTATTGTTTAAATTAAAAAAAATAATATATTTGTGAGGTTTATGACATAGGTAGATGTAGATTGTTTCACAATAAAGTAAAAAGTAGATGTGGGTATAATAGTAATATTCCTTTTATACTGAAGAGACATAATATTACTTGAAGAAAGACTGTGATAAGAGGCATATTGCAAATCCTAGAGCTTCTACTGTATAAACTTAAAAATTATAGCTAAGCTAGTAAGATAAGACCATGGTAGAGAAAAATGAGTAATGAAAATATTTAAATAGTCAGAAAGAATTCAGAGATTAATAACAAAAAATATGGCACACTCTTTTTCTTGGTGCTGCTGTGGAGGTGGTAGCCATCTCTTTGGCATCATGGGCACCCTCAGACCTCTCATGAAGTCAAAGATTACCAAAAAGAGGAGCAAGAAGTCCATCCAGTACCAGTCAGACCGATTATGTCAAAATTAAATGGAATTGGCAGAAACCCAGTGAAATCAATAGTAAGGTGCATGGAAGATTCAGGGGCCAGATCTTGATGCCCAGCATTGGTTATTGGAGAAACAAGAAGACAAAGCACATGCTGCCCAGTGGCTTCTGGCAGTTCCTCATCCACAGTGTCAAGGAACTTGAAATGCTGCTGATAGCGCAACACACATTACTGTGCTGGGATTGCTCACATCGTCTCCTCCAAGAAACTCAAAGCCATTTTGGAAAGAGCAGCCTGGCTGGCCGTCAGAGTCACCAATCCCAATGCCAGTCTGCACAGCAAAGAAAATGAATGGATAGCTTGTGTGAACACTGCATTTCTGTTAATAAAATCATAAAACTAAAAAGGAAAATATATATATGGGATAAATTGAAAACAAATAGCCAGATCATACTTAAAAACAGCCATATAAACTATTGGATTAGTTATAAATGTGCTAAACTTTTCAAATAAATGCCAAAGAATATTACACTGCATTTTAAATCTAAATCTAATTGTATGTCGTCTAGAGAAAATGAATTTAAAATATGAAGTTGCAGATTGTCTAAGAGAAGGATGGAAAAATATACAGTGAAGTCCTCAAAACTAGGAGTATTAACAAAGACGAGAAGGAGCATTTCATAAAAAAATAAGTGTCAGCTCAACATGAAAACATAATAATTCTGAAACTCTAATAATAGAGATTCAAAAACTTATGAAGCAAAAATTGAAAAAGTCTATAAACAAAATTAGGCAAATCCACAATTATGGTTGAAATTTCTGCAGAAAGTTACAAGGATATAAAAGGCTTGAATAAATTGTCAATCAACAGGTCATATTGAAATTTATAGAATAATTCACCCAACAATGGAACATACAAAGTGTTTTCAAAGAGCACTTTCAACAAGTGGAACATAAAATTGATTAATGCTTAACTGAAAAAATGATACTGAACAGTTGTTTGGGACACCTTCCATCTGATTTCACATTAAATGGAAACGTGTTATGGGAATGACTCCTTATGTGGTTATCCAGACTTTCAAGTACTCACATCATTTATTAAAGATAACAGGAGCAATTTCATTTTGAAAGCAGGACTTTCTGTCTGCTTAATACTACAGTAGTATTGACTACATTAGTTGGAAATGCTCTTATGACTAACTTTCCATTCCTTAACTGGTAGGGCATATTTTCTCCAATGTGGATGCCTCAGATACTTTGTAATTTTATGTAAGAAATTTCAAGGAATTTTATGCCATTTTTAGCTTGTTACTTACAAGCTGATTATCCTAGAAAAGAATCTCTTTCCCCTCAAATTCACTATTTATTAATCATGTTCAATTACTCTATCTTAGTACTTCCCCACTGAAGAATGGGCTCAGAAGTATACATCCTTTTGATTATGTGATTTTTAGAATGAATGGTTTGTTTGGTATATTCCCTAGCATCATCTCCCTGGGCTCTTAGGTTGCATTAATTTTGGGCAGTTCATGTGATGATATTTTTAATTATAGCCTATTTAATAGTTTTATCCTTTAAGATCACAAAAATTTTGTTTGATGTTTTCTTAAAATAATTGTGGTATATCCAAACAATAAATTGAAACTACTAGGCACACAGCATTTATGAATATCAAAAAATGTGCTGAGCTACCTAGGGCACAAAAGAACACACTCTATATGAACCCATGTATATACTATTACAAAGTAGGTAAACCTAATCCATAGTAGCAGCATGTCAGTTATTGCCTAAGCCAGAGGTGAGGGTGGATAAAATGGAAACAAGGAAAATTGGCAGGGGATTATCATGGAAATATTCCGTATCTTCATAGGGTTGATGATCATATGGGTGTATACATTTGACAAACTCACCAAATTGTAAACTTAAAATAGGTGCTTTTTCATCGAATGTAAATCACATTTCAGTAATTTAATGAGTAAAAACAAAACCAAACCAAAAAGCTATTGTGTTAAAAGAAGAATGGAAGCAGAGGGATTAGCTAGGGTGCTGTGGATAATCTGAACAATGATGGTTTACATAACAGAAATGGAAAACGACAGATTTAGGATACATTTTGAAGGCAAATTGTACATAATCTCTTGATAATTTGTATGTGTACATTTGAGAGTGAGGATTCTGATGGATAATGAGAAATAACGAAAATCCCTGAAAGTCTGGCTTAAATTGGATGGAGTTATTCAAAAAAGTTAATCTGAGAAAACAGCTAGTTTGGTAGTTGAGTTCTATGGAAAATCAAGAGTTCTATCTTGACTATGTTAATCTTAAGCTGCTTTTTAAAATGCCTGTGGACAAATATTCAGTGGATATTGAATATATGATTCTGGAGTCTGGATACTAAGGTACAGATGTGGAAGTCATAGTAAACAAGTTCCTAGAGGGCCTAGGACATTTAGTGGTTGAAGAGAAGAGGAAGCAGCAAAGAAGAGATGAAACAGCTAACAGTTCAGATGCTCAGTTACAAGGGTCCTAGATGTTAAGGGATGAGAGAGTTTTAGTAAGAAAGGTGAGCAGCTATGTAGAAAGCAGTGGAAAGATCTGGTTAAGTAATGAACTGTAACCACTGGATCTTTGTTTTTGTGATGCTGACAAGGTTTTTCTCTGGAATAGAGGGGATGAAAACTTGATTGAATTGGATATGGAAGATCTTATGACATGACTCTTTATCAAAAAAATTTACAATGAATTGAGAAGGAATGAAACAGTGGTAGGAAGATAATTCAGGTCAAGGTCATGGGAGGTTTTATTTGATTAGTTTTTAAAAAACCAGTATTAGTGCTTAGTTGTACGCTGGTGGTAATTTTCTACCAAGAAATGAGAAATGATTGATGCAGGAGAGGGAGTGTTTGAGGAAAGTCTTTGAGAAGCCATGGGATGTAAACCCCAAGTAGAGAAATTTAATATATAATTAATACAGTATTTCATTTTGGGATACATAACATCATGCTAAAAGAATGTATTGATATCTTTGTGCTCAATTTAGAACCAAAAGAAAATCAACAAAATAAGTTTGGGCTCGAGTTAAGATTTGGTTAACATTCTCTGATTTATTTTCTGACATAATTTTCCCAGTTCTATATATTCTTCAGGAATATCTTGCCTTAGATACTATAAAGTGAAAATAAAAAGAATGCATTTTCTAAAGTTTATACTATTTGTGATTGTATTTATTGAAGGAAAAAAACAAATAATTTTATGCTGATGGAAAAACAGATGAGACTGAACAGCAGATGAGACTGTGGAAACAAAAGACAGACTGAGAATTTGGTTGCAGGGTCTTCTGTTCAAAAGAACATAGTCCTTCAAAAATCTGCAGCCACAGAAACTGCCATTCCCAGTCCTGTGATCTACAGAGCATAAGACTGTTAGGTGTTACAGAATTGCACACCAGTCACTAGTGAAAGATTGAATTTCTGTAGTCAGTTCTTGACCAGCTACGTTTGGAGCTAAGGACAACTCTTCACATGGTGTGGTGAATGGAGCCAGTGAAATATTTAAGGGCCAGAGCATGAAGTGACTTTAAAATCCCATGAAACAAAAGGTGTCTTACATATGAGAAGTAAACTTGAGGTTGTGAAAGCCTGAGCTCAGGTCTCAGGAAAAAAGAAAGTGAAAAAAGCAAATTATTTTCGCAAATACTTGCATTTAAACTTTTAGTCCTTCCACTGGGGTGCCTACCAAAATTGTGAAAGGATTTCCTATTCTTTTTGGTAGGTTTGGGGAACTTGGGTCATTCCCTTGCTCCTTCTCCTACCTCCACCAAACATTGTTAACACTAAAACATGTGTATCAGTTAGGATCCTTTAGGTGGAAATCACTGAATAAACTAAAAGTGGCTTAAACAATGAGAATAATGTGAATGTGCTGTATTGCATAGCTGAAAGTCCCAAGGTCGGCTCTATCAGAGTTGGTTACCTTCTTGGCTCCATGGTGTAAGGGTTCCTGGTCACTCTCTGTGGGAGTCTCTAGACTTTCCCTCTTTCAGCCCAGAAAGAATACAAATAGCTCCCAACATAGAGACATCACATGGCGGTGGCAAAGGCAGGAACAAGTGAATCCCTATTTTATTTCCCTTTCGTTAGTTATGAATAAAACAATCCCAGAAGCCTCTCACTAGGCTTTCCTCTTTGTCTTGTTTCTCTGAGACATGATAAGGGAAATGAAATTATCGTGACTGGCATAGACCGATGAACATCTACCCCTGGAGATAGGCAAGGCCCCTAAAGATTCACAAAAAACTAGCTCCTTCATAAAGCTGGGTTCCTGCCAGCAAAGCAGATAGGATGACTATGATGGCTAAAGGGGCAATGCATGCAAAATGAGTAGCAGAGTGACTAGTTCACAAAGGCATTTAGTTAATATTTAATGTTCTTACTGTTTTATCAAGCTGATCTTATGGGAAATACAGTAGGAGGCCCCAGCTTCACAAACTACATATTCTGACCTTCATCCAACCTGTCATCAGTAGTATAGTTAGCCCTAGCTGGCTTCACTTTCTTTGTTTGGAAATCTTTTTCTCTTGTTACCCTGTTTGTCTCACTCCAACAGTAGTAACTAATGAATTGTCTGCCTCGTTGATTTTCCAAAATTTTGCATATTGTAGCCAAATTGATCTTTCTAAAGGCAGATCTTATCATGTCACCATCATCCTTAAGAGCTTATCACACAATTCCTCATTGTATTACATCTGAAGGTTGAACTCTTCGGAATCATGTCCATGTAGTTGGTCTTTAATGCAGGTGGAGGGTGGCTCCTCTGCCCTTTGGTTCTGCCATACGGAACATACAGTCTCCTTGGTGCAGGAGAGAAACAGACTTGCAAGTACGGTCTCCATTGTCTACAGTCAGGTGCCCGGCCCATCTGTCAGGGTCTGAGAAGTGCCATCTTGCTTTCACCCAGAATAGGGAAGGACATGCTTTTAGGAAACACTGTTGCAATAGATGCAGAGATGTGCCTCCCAGATCCCCCTTCAAGGAAATACTTGCTACCTAACTGCAGAGAATTCATGTCTCAGCAAATGGGAGCTGGGAGCTGCCTTGTCTGACATCATGTCTTTCCTGGGACAGTCCACTTGTAGCTGAGTGAGGCAAAGAGATAAAGACATGGCCATTTTGGCCCATGTATATAACTGAAAGGCACTGCTCACTTGCAAATTCTCTGCTGGGCTGTCCAGGGCTTTCTTGTGCTTGCCTCGCAGTTTGACTTCTTCCTCTGCTTTATCCTATTTCACCATTTCTTTCATATGTTTTGATCCCTTATGAACATCTTGTATCCCATACTCTGCTTGGTATCTGCTTCTGTAAATTACAACCTGCGACAACTAGTAATTCCTAGCAGAAAGTCCTTTAACCTTCAACTCTCTTTTCTACCTCAATAATCATTACCTAACTTTAATATTTTTTGCTCCAGGCATATAGAGATCCTGAGTATAAGTACGTAAAATGCTGCTAAGTATTGTTTTGTTTTTTTTTTTTCTCTTTTTCACTCTCTCATTCTCTTTAAAGCTGCCAGTGGGTGGATAGCTACTTAGAAGAAAGTCATCTGCCCAGTAGGTGTTAAACCAGGGAGTTCAGACTCAGATCCTCCTTTGCCCTGTACAACTTTACAGCCTGTTTCGTTTATAACTAGTTCAAACCTCCACTGACTGGAGCATCCTTTCCACCTTCCCTTTGAGGGGCTCACTAGTCGTCACTCAGCTCAGCAACAGTAACTCCAGAAAGCTTCCAAAGTTATCCCCTCTCCTTGCATGGGCTGTCTTCCTGTGTTACTCTGATAGCTAATAGCCCAGCTGTTTATCCCCATCTTGGTACTTACCAGTACTGTATTATAATCATCTTTGTGTGTCTAGTGTCTCTAATGGCTAACCAGTATCTGGTGTATCCTTCTTTACCTGCTTCTCAAAGGGATTTCAAGTGATTTCATGTCAGCCCATTGTAGGTACTGAAAAGCATTTATTGAATGAATTCAATAATGTTCTTTTTTTCTTCTAGCTTTGCACTCACTCTATCATCCTAGGAGATTCAGTTAAAAGAGGAAAGAATAGTACCATTTCTAGAATGTGTGCAAAAATCATCTGCAAGTCTAAAGGAACTTAGTTCATTTATATTTCTTTTCCAGTTCTGATAGTTGGCCACACCTGTGGCTGACTACACAGCGTGACATAGCACCAATAACTTGAGAAGCGCAGAGGTATCTAGTGGATGGAGAGTTCTTCCTAGACAGAACTATTTTCTGTTCTTTTTTTTTTTTTTTCCCTCACAAATCCACATTCAACATCTGTGGCATGCAAGGCGCCTTCAAGTTTTAGTATCTCAGTCAGTTTAGATAATCATATTCAAGATGTATGTGTGTAAGAGGAATTATGATATGAGTATTCAATTCTGGTTCTCTTCCCTGCCCCAAAATACTGTCCTCATTAATTTTATTAGCACGTTAAGCAGATGAAGGGAGAAATATTCTAAGTAAAATGTTCCCCCAGGTAAGATGAAGGTAAGTGTGGGAAGATGATGGGAGTGTAGATGTTCATATTGATTTTTGATTATTATGTATCTTTCTACATAAGATTTAATTTCTGGCTTGTGAAGTAAGTTGATTAAACATTTCTTGTGAGTTTAATAATCAGAATTTGCAGGAGGGAGAATGGGGGTGATCTGCAAACTCCATAGTGAGAAAAAGTGGTATCAGTGATGAAAATGCAACCTACAGGGGGATCACTTCATATTCCTTGACAATAGTGTCATTGTGGAAGTTAATCTCAAAATATGAAGTGAGAGGAAAACATAAGGGTGTAGTATCTAAGCACTGTAACTGGATAGTGAATAACTATCACCTATATAAAAATGCATCAGGGTTAGGAGTATAGGAAGAAATAGACATTAGTCGAAAAGAACCTGAACATTATCTATTAGAAGGAATAGGTATGTACAAAATCAAAAGCTGTATGGGGCTTATATTCATTCAGAAGGCACTGATAATAAACACTGAACCTGGTAGATATTTACTAACCTTTTATATCAGAGATCCCCCGAGTCTCCATGATCACTCTCTGGAGGATTAGTACCTGGTATAATTCAGGGCACTTCAAGGATTCTGAATTCATGCAGTCACTAATGTTCTTGCTGATTGATGAGTGTTGTACTGATTGTCACCTCTGATATGCATGAATGTTTAAACAGAGTTTCTCCCTGTAAGCAGCAAAAGCCTCAGACATTTTATTAAATTAAATTTTAATAGAAGAAATCCATTTTAGTGTCCTTTCAGTGAATTCAGAGTTCCTGAAGTAGGAGGTGATTAAATTTATTAAATCCAGTTGCCAACTGCCTGCTGCTCCCAGGTCTCATTCCTTTAAGGCACAGGGCTGTGGCCTTATCTTCACAGCAGCTCATCCAATAGATCCTGGATGTCTTCCTCTGGCTTATTTTGGAAACTTCTTTCTGTAAAGTGACTTTCGTCCATCATCTCCTCTTATCCAGCAGCAGCACATCTGTCAAGGGATTCTACTTTTCCTGAGGTACATAGTGCCTACTGACAATACTAATTTTTCTTCTGAACAGATAAAGAGAGAGAAAGAAGGCAAAAAGGCATGAAAAATACTTTTTTTTTTTTCACTGATTTTTAAACTGAAGAACAAATGACATTGTCCACCTTGTACAATCAGAATAGCTTCTGCTTTTAAAAATAAGTATCTAAAACTTGATGAATAGCTGATCCTGATGATTTCAGTTGTACTGAAGGTTTGGAAAAATATTCAACTAATAGCATTAAGTTATACGGGGTATTGGGAGGTACTACATTCTTTAATAATAAAAGTGTTCATAACATAAATGTTTCTCTCTGGTCAAGGAATATTTATTAATGGGGAAATAGTTAACCCTTGATAATTGCTATGTTAAAAAAAAACAAACTTGGACAGTTAAAAGTCCATTAATAATCTAAGTCTACAGTGCTACCCAGAGTGTACTTTAGATTATTATTTTTTGGAGAATGAATGAAAATTACTCCAGTGGAAAAAACAACTGAAACACTCTAAAAAGAATCAGGTTGGGAGATTATAAAATACTCTATGGAATAAACAGTACTTTATTAAAAGCCAGAAAGAGTCTTTTATCAATGGGTACATACAAAAAACTGCCATTAATCTATGACAGTGATGCTAATGAGATCATAATTTTCCAGGTAGAAATTTCATTTATTTCACTGCATGAAAAGGGAGGATTTTCTAGCATTTTTGTTTCACTCTTTGTTGCAGTATGCTTTGAATAAGATAATCTCCCTTATTTTTCATAGAAAAATAAAAAGCAAGAACATTGCTTATGCAATTTAAAATATAAATTTTATTGATTTAATTTTCAGTTCAGTTCAGTCGCTCAGTCATGTACGACTCTTTGTGACCCCATGAACCGCAGCACGCTAGGCCTCCCTGTCCTTCACTAACTCCCTGAGTCCACCCAAACCCATGTCCATCGAGGCGGTGATGCCATCCAGCCATCTCATCCTCTGTGGTCCCCTTCTCCTCCTGCCCACAATCTTTCCCAGCATCAGGGTCTTTTCCAATGAGTCAGCTCTTCGCATCAGGTGGCCAAAGTATTGGAGTTTCAGCTTTCACATCAGTCCTTCCAATGAACACCCAGGACTGATCTCCTTTAGGATGGACTGATTGGATCTCCTTGCAGGCCAAGGGACTCTCAAGAGTCTTCTCCAACACCACAGTTCAAAAGCATCAATTCTTTGGCACTCAGCTTTCTTTACAGTACAACTCTCACATCTATACATGACCACTGGTAAAACCATAGCCTTGACTAGATGGACCTTTGTTGGCAAAGTAATGTCTCTGCTTTTTAATATGCTATCTAGGTTGGTCATAACTTTCCTTCCAAGGAGCAAGCGTCTTTTAATTTCATGGCTGCAGTCACCATCTGCTAAGATTGCTTTTAGCTCTAGCAAGTGATTTTATTCCAGTTTATATTTGATTGGCAGTCTCTTTTCCTCATTTTCTTAATGTTTTTCAAGTTGCCTAGGGGAGACGATTTCATGGAAGGGCAGAAAACTCAGGTCAGTTTGCCACTCTGTGTTTTTGTTTTTATTTTGGTAAATCTTGCTGTTCCCTGAATATATTTGTTCCAGAAGGTGCCATTAAAGGACAGTCTCATGGGAGGTTAGAGCACTACATTCTCTTCATCATAAATATGGTTTCAGGGTTCACATAAATGAACCTTTTGTTTGAAGAGAAAAGGAAATAGTCCTTTCTAGATGAAGAATATAGAGATTTTGATCTGAAAAGAATGTGAGGAAGTTATGGGGCTGGGGAAGGAGATATGGGGGAAAGGGGTAGGCTCATTTCTGTTGATCAGTTGTAGATTTCCACTCAGAATCATAGGAAACTACATATTCAGTCCCAAAGTTCAGCTTCCTCTTTTCACTCAGCATCTGTCACCGGTCTGCCTATATCCTGAAGCTGCATTTCTTCCCTATTTCTAAGTATCCTATCCTTTTTCATTTTTTGTTTTATATTTTTTGAAAGGACAGAAATATGGTATACTCTTAAAAAACTTTTCAGCAATGCAGAAATACATCTGGGAGAGTGTTATCCTTTCATTGATATGCTTAAAGATAGTCACTTGGTCATATTTATTCTTCAGGAAATTTACTAACAATCAATGTAGGGAAACAGGTGAAAAATAGTACATATTGGAAAGGGATATTTAAGATTCTAATCTCGTGAGTGGGAAGAAGGGGGATCACTAACTTCAGCCAATGCTGTATTCATCCCAGCATTCAGGAATACCTGGAAAACTAATGGTTTAGGGCAGGTATTTATCAATTTATGTGGGAGAATGAGGAGACTTCTAATAAAAAATTAATTATAAGGGAAGCTAACTGAAAAAGACAGATAATTGATATGGAGAAACTATTAGAGTCAAGTAATTTCACTCAAATTAGCTTCCTGCCCAAAATGACAAAATCATAATGTTGTAAAATTGTAGAAAAAAAAAAAAAACAAGCAAGAACTAAAAAGACTTAGAGTTTAAGGTGTCTGAATTTTTAGAATCTGTGTGAGGAAATGCAGTTGCAAATGAAGTTGTTGGCTTTTGTGTAGAAATCAGCACCTGAACCTTGACATGTGTTGCTGCATTGTGGCCCTCTGCATCTCAGGAACTGGGATCATCGCCATCTGCACTCACAATGCTTGAGGAGGGTAGGAGTGATACTTATCTACACAGAAAGCACTGTCATCAGTGTTTGAAACTATCAGAGCTAATTGTGACTTCAGAAGATCATTCCTGGCATCACCGGCTTTAGTATCACCAATAGGTGAAACTTTGAGGCACATCAAATTAATGATTTCTCAGTTGGTATATTGAAAGAAGGGCCCATTGAGGGAGCAAATAGAACTGTCTTCCCAGGCAGGGCTCCCAGACACTTGGAAATCTATGAGTAAGGGATAAAAAGAGACAATAAATTTCTTCATTACATTGACCTAAATGAGAAAATTATTTGCTATTGTTATTTAGTCACTAAGTTGTGTCTGACTCTCTTGTGACCCCTTGGGCTGTAACCTGCCAGGCTCCTCTGTCCATGGGATTTTCCAGGCACGAAAACTAGAGTGGGTTGCCATTTTTTTCTACAGGGATCTTCCCAACCCAGGGATCAGACTCATGTCTCCTCCATTGGCATGTGGATTCTTTACTGCTGAGCCACCAGGGGAGCCAAGAAAATGATAGGTTGTATCTGAATGGACCTGAGTAGAAATTGGCTTTGCACTGGGTGGTTTTCCACTCATCTTCCCCTGTTCTTAGAGCGGTCAGTGGTGATGACAAAATAAAACTCTTCTATCCTCACAGAGCTTATTATGTAATACCAGAACAAAATGTTAAAAGAAGACAGTTTTGACACACCCCCATGGAGAATGATAAACTTCAGTTTGGATGCCAAAGTCAAACAGGGAATAGGAGGTTAGGATGAAGGTATGACAAATAATAGAACTCTATTCCTATTCAACATGTGGACAGGCTAATTCCCAAGGTAAAAATTATACTTGATGAAACCTTGGGGAAGAATTATCAGAAAATGATTATATTTCATTCTGGATTGCCTGGGAAATAAGCCAGCTGGAACAAATCCATTCAACTCTTTCTAGTGAAAGTGCTGTATCCAAAAAAAGTTTCTGTGGTAATGGTGAGCTTCTCTTTTATGCAGGAAGATTGCGATTTCTTATAAAACTCATTATGAGGTGCTGGGCAGCTATCATTTCCATAAAGGTCCTATAAAAACTGAGCACCAAAATCTTGGTGTCCATGGAGTTTGTGTATCCTTTGACTGATAAGAAAAGTATTGGAGGAATGAGGTCCCTTCACTGAAACAGAAACCTGTACTTTGTTCCAGCAAATCTTCCAGGCCTCAACACTGTTCTTTGGGAATTATTGGAAGATGGAGGGTAATTACCTTCTCTTATAAGCACATAGCTTTATACATTTCCCCTTTTCTCAGTTAAGTCATTCCTTAATCCATACCACAGGACATTCAGAATTTATCCCAAGCTCTAGGGTAAGACAAATGGTCAGCAAAAGCAGCCTTAGCTTGCACAACCCTGAGAAAAGACCCCTAGAAAGGTAGTCATTAAATAGCCATTTCTCTGGTTTTCCATGTTAAGAGACATCTAACATGGATTGAAACACTAGTGTTTGGATGTCAATGTATCCATCACCATGAAATGAACTGTATTGGTCTGTGCCAAAAATAGCCATCCCATGCTCCTTTGGTAAAAGTCATGGAACCCAATGGTAGCTAAAAAGGAGTCTTTCTGGAATGCATTTTTCTTTGTTTATCTTATGAATAGAAGAAAGGATAGTATGTCATTAAAAATTTGATGGTTGTGGGCTTCCCTGGTGGCTCAGTGGTAAAGATTCCACCTGCCAATGGAGAAGACATCATTTCGATCCATGATCTGGGAAGATCCCACATGCTGTGGAGCAACTAAGCCAGTATGCCACAACTGTTGATTCTGTGCTCTAGAGCCCAGGAGCTGCAACTACTGAGCCCCTGTGCCACAACTACCTGAACCCTGTGAGCCCTAGAGCCTGTGCTCAGCACCAGGAGAAGCCACCACGATGAGAAGCGTGCACACCGCCACTAGAGGGTAGCCCCCTACTCTCAGCAACTAGAGAAAAGCCCACACAGCAATGAAGACCTAGCACAACCATAAATAAATAAATAAATGAAATTTTTAAAAATATGGTACCTTATAATGTGGTATCTTATAGTCTCCTTTCCTTTGTTATAAGAGAAAGACCTGAGACATTTTAAAGTAACTCAGGCTTTATAATCTGAGATTCCTTTTCTACCAGAAGAGTGATTCGGCTATCCAAAGGAGAATGGGTATGAGTTAGCTAGGCCTGGTGCTTAGTGTATCACCAGAATAACATCAATTTGGAGCCAATGAAGTGGTCTCTTTGGAAGCTAGAGGTCCTCCTACAAGCTGATTCAGATACTGGCAGAATTCAGTTCCTTGTGGTTGTAGGGCTGAGGTTTCTTCCTGGCTGGCAGTTGGAGATTGCAAGTCAACTCCAAGAGGTCGCCTACTTATTATCGTTGCACAACGTAACAATTTCCTGTTTTTAAAAAGCCAACAGAACTACATCTCTATGACATCTATACCCTCTTTTAAGAACAGCTGCTGACTTAGGATAATATTCCCTTTGATTAAGTCAAAATCAACTGATTGGGGAACTTAATTACATCTATATAATATCATTTTAGCATATAATGGAACCTAATCATGGAAATGCATCATATTTATAGATCTCTCACAGATTAAACAACAAAAATGTCATATAGGGCATGTACAGAAAGGACTAGAAATCTTGGGGAATATCTTAGAATTTTGTCTATCACAATGTTGTGTTTACTATGTACCTGAAGAAACTGAGACTCAGAGAATTAAGTAATTTGCTCAAGTTACATAATTAATAAATGCAGAACTATGATTAGAACTTTAGTCTCCTTGATTCCCAAGTCTATACTGTTTCTGTTTGTAGCTTTTGCTGAAGGAATTTATAAACATCTAACTGAAATTCTATGAGGAAACATTTTCTTCAATTACCAATTCCGTTAATCCAGAAATAAAACATGTCAATGTTCTTTTTATTTAACATGCTGTCTTTTAAATCTTTATTTTATATAGATACATTTTTAGTCTTTTATAGTTTCCTTTATGAATTATTTTAATGCAATTTTTAACAGAAGTTGGCTTCTCAGTTGTGAATTCTAATGGCAAATGGACTTTCAGAAACTGATATCTCATATTTTAAAGTGTTGTATCATTGATTAACCTTCAAGATAGGATATATTCTCAGTTTTTAAGAAAAGTTGCACATATTTGTCCAAATGAGAAGCAAGGTAGTTAGCAAAGAGTAATTATCACACAGGTCTAGATTGAAATTATGGTTTTACCACTTCCTAATTTTGCTGTCTTGCAAAGTAAGTTACTTATCTGGCTTAATTTCTTCATCAACAAGTAAGCATTATTAGGGTCAAAAAATAAACAATGTTAGATACAAGTTAAAGTAGTAAGGACAGATTTTAATCAGCAATAGGGAAATAGGGGAAAGAGTCTAGTGTGAATTGAAGTCAACTTTCATTTGTACAGAGGTGACCCAGAGTTTTAAAGGGAGAAGGAGGCAGTAGGAAGGAGGTGGACAGGGTTCAGTAGAGTCAGGAAAGTGAAAAATTGTAAAAATCAGGGAATGAAGATTGGTCTATATGAAACCAATATGGTTTTGCTAACCATAAGCTTACAGAAGGTAGGCATCTGTCTTCCCATGGAGACTGAGAGACAGGAGCCCTAGCTTCAGGTATTGACTGGAACAAACAGTAAATTTTGTTGGCAGGTTTTTTTTTTTAAGTTTTTGTAGGCACACATTATTAGTGCAACTAGATCATCCTAGGGATGTGTCCATGAGCTGATAGAAACTTCGTTGGTTGTCACATCTTTATAGATCAAGGTTTAGGCCTAGTTGACAAGGAGTCAGAAGAATTGAGTTTGTTCAAAGGGAGACTATTTGCATTAATCACAATGTGATTTAGTCACTAAGTCGTGTCTGACTCTTGCGACCCCATGGACTGTAGCCCTCCAGGCTCCTCTGTCCATGGGGATTCTCCAGGCAAGAACACTGGAATGGGTTGCTATTTCCTTCTCCAGGGGATCTTCCCCATCCAGTAACTGAACTCAGGTCTCCTGCATTTCAGGCAAATTCTTTACTGACTGAACTATGAGGGAAGCTCATTAATCACAATAATGTAACTAAATGTCTGATACAAATAAGCTATCTGAAATATTAGCTATTTTAAATCACACTTGTCATTTTTACTTTATTAGCAATCAAGTTTTGTTTTACAGTTTTAAGAGTTTTTTGCAATTATAAGCAATTAATATTTCATTTAAAAGCAATTTAAAATTTTAATTTTATTAGCAAGACACTGTAACAAAAGAGGACTTTACTACAGAGTGTGCTCAGTCATGTTCAACTCTTTGCAACCCCATGGACTGTAGCCCTCCAGGCTCCTCTGTCAATGGAATTTTTCAGGCAAGAATACTGGAGCAGATTGCCATTTCTTACTTCAGGGAATCTTCCTTTTACTACAGTAAGTATACATAAAATATAAAAACAAAACAAACTGTCAGTCAACAAATATTTTTCTGCTTTAGAGTTGAAAAGAAAGAATAAAAATAATTTAATAGATTCTTCCCAAATATAGCTATTTTATTCCACAATCCTTTATAATTGTGATGACTATACTAGTATTTCATTCCATTATCATTTTATTAATGGTATTCATTTTGATTGATTAATATTTTTTTACCCATAAAAATCTTCCAGTTGCTGCTGCTGCTAAGTCGCTTTAGTCGTGTCTGACTCTGTGCGACCCCTTAGACGGCAGCCCACCAGGCTCTTCTGTCCCTGGGATTCTCCAGGCAAAAACACTCTGCTGCTTTTGAGAATGACTGTTCTTTTTGAAATAGTACCTTAAATAGGCTAATCTTTACAGGATTAAAAACCCTGTATGTTTTCAGAAAAATGCAGTCACTTTCATACAGCAAAGGGGAAAAATATTCCTGAATTCTAGTCTCAAAAACAACATGTGATGATGAGCAGTGCTGGGCAAATCATTGCATTCCTCCTCTTGCTCTCTGTCACAGAATAATAACTTCCCAGGAGATTGGGGCAGATATTAATGTTTCCTGTTGTTCTTCGATCCAGATTAAATCCCTGAAAAATACAAAACTATCAAGCTAAAGTTGATTCAAATATATAATTGTATAGTGTATTTGTCACATTGTTTTAATACTTACTTTAGTATCTTAAACTCAAGGAAAGCTCTCCATGAATGATTTTGTACCTTTTTAGTAGAATCATATTGTGTAATAGAGTCATGCTATCACAGAATAAATCATGCATTTATTTTTCTGGAGGGGATTGGAGTCATCCAGCTGAACTTCTCTTTCTGTAGGTAAGGAAACTGAAGGCAGCAAAGGTTAACCTCTCTGAGCTCTGTATTCTAGTTCCCAGGCCCCTGCTGTTCTTGCCCTCTCCTACTGGGTTATCTATTGCTCACTCTTTCTTCTTTCCTTACCTGAATTTCGTTTGGTTTCTCCATCTTAACTTTTTTTTTTTCCTTTGAGCTTTCTGAGGAAAGAAATCAACAATGTTTGTTTACTAGAGTAAATATTTTAGACTGGAACAATTTAAAATGCAGAAGAAATACCTCAAGTTATAGAGCCAGGGTATTGATCCAGTTACACTCAGTCAGTTCAGTTCAGTCACTCAGTCGTGTCTGACTCTTTGCGACTCCATGAACTGCAGCACACCAGGCCTCCCTGTCCATCACTAACTCCCAGAGTTTACCTAAACTCATGTCCATTGAATCGGTGATGCCATCCAACCATCTCATCCTCTGTCGTCCCCTTCTCCCGCTTTCAGTCTTTCCCAGCATCAGGGTCTTTTCAAATGAGTCAGCTCTTCGCATGAGGTGGCCAAAGTATTGGAGTTTCAGCTTTCACATCAGTCCTTCCAATGAACACCCAGGACTGATCTCCTTTAGGATGGAGTGATTGGATCTCCTTGCAGTCCAAGGGACTCGCAAGAGTCTTCTCTAGCACCACAGTTCAAAAGCATCAATTCTTCAGCACTCAGCTTTCTTTATAGTCCAACTCTCACATCCATACATGACCACTGGTAAAATCATAGCCTTGACTAGACGGACCTTTGTTGGAAAAGTAATGTCTCTGCTTTTTAATATGCTGTCTAGGTTGGTCAACACTTTCCTTCCAAGGAGTAAGCATCTTTTAATTTCATGGCTGCAATCACCATCTGCAGTGATTTTGGAGCCCCCAAAATAGTATCAGCCACTGTTTCCCCATCTATTTGCCATGAGGTGATGGGACCGGATGCCATGATCTTAGTTTTCTGAATGTTGAGCCTTAAGCCAACTTTTTCACTCTCCTCTCACTTTCATCAAGAGGCTCTTTAGTTCTTCTTCACTTTCTGCCATAAGGGTGGTGTCATCTGCATATCTGAGGTTATTGATATTCCTCCCAGCAATCTTGATTCCAGTCACAATGCAGAAGTATATTTTCTGTGGAAGGTCTAAACATAAACGCTAGAAAACAGTGCTTGCATTAAATGTGGAAAGTAAGTCGCAATGATACTGAGCCCTTCACTGTTCTTCCTGTTTTCTGAACTTTTTCCAGTTCTCTTCCACAGGACAAACAATTGGCTTTCAAACATAAAATATTGAGGATATGCTATTTTAAAAATCTTAATGTACTAAAACAAAAGAAACCAAAAACAGACCTCATAAACTGATTAACTGAACACAATATTCCCTTCAGGTTGGCATGTCTATTTTCAGGCTCACTTCTTCCACCCCACACTAAAGCCACCAGTTTTCTGCCTTTCCCTGACAGCTGTTTTCCTTAATCCAAAGGAAACCTTGCATATTTTCACTTTATGCTTGTTGAGATCTTAATTATTTTTTCATGCTTTAGCTTTCCTGTTTTTGAATTTGGATGGAGCTATTTCTTTGATCTTCCCTTCTCCAGTAATATTTAAAAATCTACATATTAATTATTTTCTAGTTATGATTACCCTTAGTTTTTTATTTTGCTTTTTTCAAAATTGCTAGTATGAAAGTTGAATATATAGAAAATAATATCTATGACCTATGATTCAATATAAAGAATAACAATACAAACTCCCTTTTATTCACTGTCTACCTTAAAGGTACCTTAAAATCATGCAAAGATAGGCTCGATAAAGGACAGAAATGGTATGGACCTAACAGAAGCAGAAGATATTAAGAAGAGGTGGCAAGAATACACAGAAGAACTGTACAAAAAAGATCTTCATGACCCAGATAATCACGATGGTGTGATCACTCACCTAGAGCCAGACATCCTGGAATGTGAAGTCAAGTGGGCCTTAGAAAGCATCACTAGGAACAAAGCTAGTGGAGGTGATGGAATTCCAGTTGAGCTATTTCAAATCCTGAAAGATGAGGCAGTGAAAGTGCTGCACTCGATATGCCAGCAAATCTGGAAAACTCAGCAGTGGCCACAGGACTGGAAAAGGTCAGTTTTTATTCTAATCCCAAAGAAAGGCAATGCCAAAGAATGCTCAAACTACCGCACAATTGCACTCATCTCACAAGCTAGTAAAGTAATGCTCAAAATTCTCCAAGCCAGGCTTCAGCAATACGTGAACCGTGAACTTCCAGATGTTCAAGCTGGTTTTAGAAAAGGCAGAGGAACCAGAGATCAAATTGCCAATATCCGCTGGATCATCGAAAAAGCAAGAGAGTTCCAGAAAAACATCTATTTCTGCTTTATTGACTATGCCAAAGCCTTTGACTGTGTGGATCACAATAAACTGTGGAAAATTCTGAAAGCGATGGGAATACCAGACCATCTGACCTGTCTCTTGAGAAACCTGTATGCAGGTCAGGAAGCAACAGTTAGAACTGGACATGGAACAACAGACTGGTTCCAAATAGGAAAAGGAGTACGTCAAGGCTGTATATTGTCACCCTGCTTATTTAACTTATATGCAGAGTACATCATGAGAAATGCTGGGCTTGAAGAAACACAAGCTGGAATCAAGATTGCCGGGAGAAATATCAATAACCTCAGATATGCGGATGACACCACCCTTATGGCAGAAAGTGAAGAAGAACTAAAGAGCCTCCTGATGAAGGTGAAGGAAGAGAGTGAAAAACTTTGCTTAAAGCTCAACGTTCAGAAAACTAAATAAGATCATGGCATCTGGTCCCATCACTTCATGGGAAATAGATGGGGAAACAGTGGAAACAGTGTCAGACTTGACGTTTTTGGGCTCCAGAATCACTGCTGATGGTGACTGCAGCCATGAAATTAAAAGACGCTTACTCCTTGGAAGGAAGGTTATGGCCAACCTAGATAGCATGTTTAAAAGCAGAGACGTTACTTTGCCACAAAAGTCCGTCTAGTCAAGGCTATGGTTTTTCCAGTGGTCATGTATGGATGTGAGAGTTGGATGGTGAAGAAAGCTGAGCGCCGCAGAATTGATGCTTTTGAACTGTGGTGTTGGAGAAGACTCTTGAGAGTCCCTTGGACTGCAAGGAGATCCAACCAGTCCATCCTAAAAGAGATCAATCCTGGGTGTTCATTGGAAGGTTTGATGTTGAAGCTGAAGCTCCAATACTTTGGGCACCTCATGCGAAGGGTTGACTTATTGGAAAAGACCCTAATGCTGGGTAGGATTGGGGGCGGGAGGAGAAGGGGACGACAGAAGATGAGATGGTTGGATGGCATCACCGACTCGATGAACATGGGCTTGGGTAGACTCCGGGAGTTGATGATGGACAGAGAGGCCTGGCGTGCTGCAGTTCATGGGGTCGCAGAGAGTCGGACACGACTGAGCGACTGAACTGAACTGAACCTTAAAGGAAAAAGGAACACAGGAAACTATCCAAATTCTTAAGGTCTTTGAGGGTCCATTCCAGATCTTATCCTTCTCCACTCACAGTGATAAAAATTCACTAAGTGTCTTAACTAATACCATTAAAAATATTTACCATATATGGTTATATCTCTAAACAGAATATTATTTGGTTTGCATGGTTTTTAAGTTCATAAAAATGGAATTGTATCATCTAACTTGCTTTTTTCTCTCATCATTCTTTTCCTAAGATTCACCCAGTTTTATGAGTGGGCATGATTTATTTATTTATGTTTTATTATGTCCATAGTATAAATATATTGTAGCATATGACTACACCAAAAGTTATTTATCCAGTCTCCAGCTGATATTTTTACATGGAATAAATGCTACAAATGATTTCATTCTATATCTATTTCTAATCTCCTCTGACCTGATATTGAACCTGGTTGGTTTGGCTATTTGAATTCTTTCGTATTTCCATACAAATTGTAAATTTTTTTGTTCTATTTCTGTAAAAAATGTCCTTAGTAATTTGATAGGAATTGTACTGAATTTGTAGATTGCATTGGTTGGTATAGTCATTTTCATGTTACTGAGTCTTCCAATCCAAGAACATGGTATATCTCTCCATCAGTTTGTGTCACCTTTGATTTCTTTCATTAGTATCTTATAGTTTTCTGAGTGGGCTTCCCAGATGGCTCAGTGGTAAAGAATCTGCCTGCCAGTGCAGGAAACACAGAAGGTGTGGGTCAGGAAGAACCACTGGCATAGGAAATGCAAGCTGCTCTGGTGGTCTTGCCTGGGAAATTCCATGGACAGAGGAGCCTGGCAGGCTGCAGTCCATGGGGTTGCAAAGAGTGGAGCATGACTGAGTGCACACACGCATACACGTAACATGCCACAGCTGTTTTCTGAGTGCAAGGCTTTTGCCTCAGTTTCCTAGGTATTTTATTATTTTTGATGTGGTGGTAAATGGGACTGTTTCCTTAATATTTTGATCTAATCTTTCATTGTTAATGTACAGGAATCCAAGAGATTTCTGTGTATTAATTTTGTATCCCGCAAGTTTACCAAATTCATTGATGAGCTCTAGTAGTTTTCCAATAATATATTTGAAAGATGCTATGAGAGTGAAACGTAAATTTTCTCACCATAACAATTGCAACCAAATCTTACGAGTTGAAGGATATGCTAACTAACCTTATTGTGGTAACATTCTGATATAAGTATATATATATTTATGTGTGTGTATATATAATCATACACATGCCTACATGTAGAGTCACATATGCTCATATGTATGAAATAATCTCATTGTACACCTTAAACTTACATAATATTTTAAGTCAATTATACCTCAATAAAACTGGAAAAAACATTGCAGAACATATGTATTCTAGATATTTGCTATTTTCTTGTCCTTCTGTCTTTTATCCTCTACAAACTCATATTTCAAATTTAGGACCAATATAAGTTTTTCCCAGTGAGTTCACTCTAAAATCATCAGAGTGATGTATAGGTGTTACTCATTTCACAGAGGAAATTGGGGAAAAATATATGTATCGTATCAGCTTAAAAACTGTATGAAGCATTTTACTTTCCGTGTATCCCTTTGCCTCTGCCATCCCCAGGCATTTCCTTATCTTAGCTCAATTTCTACACAGTGCCCAGACACATGGTCTGTCTCCAGTTCTTCCCAGAATCCCTTTCCAACCTTTCTTTATTAGGCTACTCTGATCTGATTTCCACCTTCCAAATTACATAACCGCACGAAGTTCCATTTCTCTTTTCCTCTTTAGTTTCTCTCTGGAAGTGCATTGGTTCAGGTCTCTCTGTGAACATATTTTAATTGCATGAACTTTAGTTAAAGAAGACTTATTTCTCTTCTAAGAAAATGCCAACTCTAAAAAACAAAATCCTAAACACAGTAGTTTTAGTGTATTTTTTCTCTTGAAATGGAACCAGCTGAAGGGAAAAAAGTATCCTATATATTTGAAGAGAACATTCATGATCTTATTGGCTATAATAGAGAAAATATCAGATATTGTGAAATAAGAAAATTTTTATTTTCTTTCTAAATAATTTCTGAAAGAAATTCATTTCCAGGTAGCATACAGTCATAAAGAATAACTTCAAAGATATGTGCTTTAACATTAAGACTAATTTGGTATTACCAAAAGACCAAAAGCAGAAGGGCCACATATTCCCAATATATGTATAATAGTAGAGTAGAAAATTCGCAGAAGACACACATCTGACAGACTGACTCACACAGCGTGCCCGTAAACATAGACACAGACCCAAATACACACATACGTGCTCCACACCCCGTGAAAATACTACCTACCATTCAACCATGCTACATTTTTTCAGCTCCCTGGTTTTCTTTTTCTGTTATCACTAGCTATTTTTGAACAATTTCTGTCATTCTTCCCAATATTTTCCTCTCATGGAAAGTCTCAGAGGATTGACTGTGGCTTCACAGTCCATGTCCTGTCCTGGTTTCACTCTATTCCCGGGTCTGGCAGGTTGTCTGTGGCAGGACAGTTAATCTAACAGAGCCTTTCACTGTGTAGCTACATCTTTCATGCCAGACCCACAGCATCTCCTCAGGCAGAATCATGAGGGTGGCCGGAACTAGCACTTCTATGTAATACTTGTCCACTTTATTTCTGTTACATCAAAAAATGATTCAAATCAAGGTTTCTTTTGTTCTGTGTTTAAATATTTGTTCACTTATATCCAAGGATCCAAGTATATATATATATTTTTAAGATGAAG
Source organism: Giraffa tippelskirchi (assembly GCF_054371585.1). NCBI lineage: Eukaryota > Metazoa > Chordata > Mammalia > Artiodactyla > Giraffidae > Giraffa > Giraffa tippelskirchi. Next base: position 108,482,192 of record NC_137280.1, on the reverse strand, counting down.
TGCAATTCAATGCTATAACAAGCAACAATGGCACACGTAAAACTCTAACCATCTGTTATTCCCTTAATTAAAATATACCAAGAATAAAGACACTACAAGCAATTTACAGAAATATAAGAATGAACTTAAGGAAGACAAAATGAGCTGTGTGCACGTTTACATGAGCATTTATTGTTTAGTCAGTAAGTCATGTCTAACTGTTTTAACCCTATAGACTACAGCCCACCAGGCTCCTCTGTCCACGGGATTTCCCAGGCAAGAATACTGGAATCGGTAGCCATGCTCTCCTCCAGGGGATCTTCCATACCCAGGGAATGAACCCAAGTCTCTTATGTCTCCTGCATGGACAGGCAGATTCTTTACCTTCGAGCCATCAGTGAAGCCCTTATTTGAGCACAGCACTCATCTTTTTGCAGCCTTTACAAAACTGGTGGAGAAGAGAACAAACACCTTCAAGATATTAAAAATGAAATTGAATCATCTTCTCCACAAGTATAGGATGTTTACATTGGAGTTCACGTTGCTTTTCACTATTTCAATAAGAGGTATGTCCCTGCATGTGGCCTTACTTATAGTTCTTTCCACTTGCTATATGGATGTAATTAGAAATTGGTCACTTTCGTTTTCTAGAGTTTCATATAAATGTACTGCTGGAAAGTCATCTCTTCCAAAGCAAGTATCCATTATTTATTAATATCTTCCAAACTATTTTTCACAAGGAGCTACTTTAGAGATCTCTCTCTAAATACACAAACAGAAAGTTACTGTTTATATGTGCCAGGCATACTGTGTTCTCATGACCTTATGCTATTATGAAGGTACCACAGATAGATAGCAGAACAATCCAGCTTCCAGTTTGACCTAAACACTTTAAAGAAAAAAGCATTGTTTATGAAGTAGCCATTAAAAAAATTTCCATCCTTTTATAGCCCAAATCCTACAGTAATGTTTGTGTTCCACAAAGGAATCTGTGATTAGGCAAATTCCTGAACTAACATTTTAGATTCATCATGTCATTTAATTCTGAGCCAAATTATTACTTTTCAAGTAAGTGATAATGAGAAGAAACCAAATGTCCTTTTATTATACCTGTTAATAGCTGAATTATACAAATTGATTTAATTTTTCTCCTCAAGTTACTAATTTAGTAGATACTTCTAGGAGCAAAATTGTTGAACCTGTGTAATATTGCTTAATCACTACTCCTTTTGAATTGTTCTCTGGTGGACATGGCTGCTGGTGTACTGAAATCCTTCCCATCAGCAATTTCCAATGTCGTACAAAACGTAAACCAATATGTGGGGCAGATACTATGTCTACATGTGGCTTAGAAAAGCATCGCTATTCTGGCAAATGGGTCTGTTCTGATTTTAAAGAAGTAGAAGGTTTATATGACATTATTTTTATAGACATTTAATCATATGTCAAGGGGATCTACCACACACTTTTTCACAGAGAGCATAATAAAGTTTTTTTAGTGTGCCTTCAGCTTCCTAATAAGCTACCAGTACCATAATTACAGTAAAACGACCCCACAGTTATAACAACTGCTTCTCTAAACACTCTTTGTAGATGTCAAATTGTTTTTTGTTTTTTTTTTTCTTTTTTTTTTTTTTAATAAATTTATTTATTTTAGTTGGGGGCTAATTGTTTTTATGTCCATTGGATTCTCCAGGCAAGAAAACCGGAGTGGGTTGCCATTTCCTCCTCCAGGGGATCTTCCTGAATCTCTTTTTTTTTTTTTTTAATAAATTTATCTATTTTAGTTGGGGGCTAATTACTTTACAATATTGTAATAGTTTTTGCCATACATTGATATGAATCAGCCATGAGTTTACATGTGTTCCCCCTCCTGGACCCTCCACCCACCTCCCTCCCCATCCCATCCCTCCGGGCCATCCCATTGCCCCGGCCCTGAGCATGTGTCCCATGCATCGAACATGGAATGGTGTTCTGTTTCACACATGATAATATACATGTTTCAATGCTATTCTCCCAGAACGTCCCACCCTCACCTTCTCCCTCAGAGTCCATAAGATTGTTCTATGCATCTGTGTCTCTTTTATCTCCTACATTGGCAGGCAGATTCTTTACCACTAGCACCACCTGGGAAGTCCAGTTCTTTTATTATAACTATAAATGCCATGAAATTTGCTGTATCTTAGTAAGTTATTTGTTGTTGTTTAGTCGTTAAGTTTTGTCCTAGTGTTTTTGTGACCCCATGGACTATATCTGCCAGGCTCCTCTGTCCATGGGATTTTTCCAGGCAAGAATGTTGGAGTGGGTTGCCATTTCCTTCTCCAGGGTATCTTCCTACCCAGAGATCAAACTGCTTCTCATGCATTGGCAGACAGATTCTTTATCAATGAGACACCAAGAAAGCCCAGTAATTTATTTACACATTAGTTACCTAAGTGTATTTGATATTATCTTTTAGAACATATCCAGAGAGCTTATGCTTAACATTTTAAGAAACAGTTGCTGCCAAATTCAAGCAAGTGCAAGTTGTGACTCAGATTACTACCAGATGTGGAGTAGCAAAAATATCTTTTATATATAAGTGTGTATGTATCCATATCTGTGATTTTAAAATTAAAAACCATAATTTAAACTTTGTCCAACCTCACCATGCAGTTTTCTCATAGTTATAATTTTCTGGAAGGGATTGAATCTTAACTGTAGAGTGCAAGTGTAATCCATGCTAAATATGTTCTTTCTAAATGTGTTTATGTACTAAATGGATTTACTGTTGTAATATTAGAAGCTTCAGTGAAAGCTCATGATTGAGTATTAATACTGAGAGTAAAGATGCAAAGCTCTTGTGTATAGTGCTATCCAGAATAAAATATACAACAGACAGAATGAGCAGGGCAAAATAAAGTGCTCTAAAAGCAAATAAGTATTTATCAACAACTACAAAGCTGAGTAATTATAATTTAGGCTGCTAGCAAGCAACAAGTATCCCAACTCTCTGACTATAAATGGAAGTGAGGAATTATTATTGATCTGAATACTAAAATCAGAATAAGTAAAAATTATAAATCCTTGCAGTTTTGAAAACTTAATTATATGATAAATATTATCTGATCATATCAGTTCAGTTTAGTCACTCAGTCATTTCTGACTCTTTGCAACCCCATGGACTGCAGCATGCCAGGCCTCCCTGTCCATCACTGATTCCTGAACCTTGCTCACACTCATGTCCATTGAGTCGGTGATGCCATCCCACCATCTCATCCTCCGTCTTCCCCTTCTCCTCCTGCCTTCAATCTTTCCTAGCATCAGGGTCTTTTCCAATGAGTCAGTTCTTTGTATCAGGTGGCCAAAGTATTGGGAGTTTCAGCTTCAGCATCAGTCCTTCCAATGAATATTCAGGACTGATTTCCTTTAGGATTGACTGGTTTGACCTCCTTGTAGTCCAAGGGGCTCTCAAGAGTATTCTCCAACACCACAGATTCTTCTCCAACACTACCACAACACAACACCACCACATATCCTTGCAGTCCAAGGGACTCTCAAGAGTCTTCTCCAACACCACCACATTATATATTATTTAATCTTTTAATGTTATTTTTAAAGGAATCCAAATCCCCCAGTCGTCTCATTTTGTGAAACTGAATCATAAAGATGAATTAATTGACTTGCCCAAAGTCTCAGAACAAGTATTAACAGACCAAAGTTTAATATTCAGGTATCTTTACTCCTGTCGTATGGTCTTTGAAATGTCCCGTGGTGGTGCTAACGGTAAAGAGCCCATCTGCCAGTGCAGGAGACATAAGAGACATGATTCAATCCCTGAATTTGGAAGATCACCTGAAGGAGTGCATGACAACCCACTCCAGTATTCTTGCCTGGAGAATATCATGGACAGAGGAGCCTGGCGGGTATAGTCCAGGATGTTTCAAAGAGTCATGCACGACTGAAGCAATTTAGCATAGTACAACACAATACAAAGAGTGCTGTTAAAGGTTGACAAAAGATTTTTTAGGACAATGCCTATATTTAAGGGCAGAGTTTGTCAACAGATAGACCTATGTCTATCTCTTCAGGTTTTGCTGCTTAGCAATTCTACGACCATGGCAGTTTTCTTGACTCTCTTAGCATTAATTTTGTTTCCTATAATATGAAGTTAAGTATAGATATTACCCCAAAGGGATTTTTTGAGGAATAGATGAAATTATTTATTCAAATGCTTAACATAGTTATTGGTACATGGTAAGGACAGCATAAATATTGTTTATTATTGTTTATTATTGTTTTTTCATTAAAACATTCTAAAATTTCAGTATGTGCCTTTAAAAATCATTTATCTCAGTGAAAGAACTGAAATTAAGACATTAAGCTTTTCTCTGCTTTCCTATTCACCTTAAGATTTCCTATTGATCTGTGTAATTTGAAATGTCCATGCATAGAGAAATGAACATGAACAACTAGTCGTTTCAGTTAAGTGCTTTTAGTTAGTCATTACTATTAAAAATCACCTTTGTGGTATTATTAATTATATTAATAATATTGAACACAAATGAAGACTATATTATGCATGGTTAGTAAATTTGGCTTTGATCCCTGTCTTTCCTTTCAGCTGCTAAGCAGTTTGTCTTAAAGTTTCCACAGGTCTCTTTTTCTTCATTCTTATTAATAGTATTCGAGACCACACGCCTGAATCAACTCAACAAATGTTCCAGCTGGCTCATCCATATTTTGGCTTCTTTCATCTCTTTTTAGTCTGTTTAACACTTTGAAGCCAACCTTGTCCAAAGAAATGAGTGCAGAGTCAGTTCATAATGCTTATTCTGACATTCAAGGTTTGCCATACCTTGCACTCTAATGCTTCATTATATTTTATAACTTAGTTCTGAAACATATAGCTTTCACTTCCAACAGACTTTTGCATCACTATCTCCCAAATACTAAGATACATTTTTATTTTTTGATCTTTGGATATACTCTTTATCTTGCCTATAATTTACCTTAACAAAGATTTCCTTGTAATTATGTTCTATATTGACTATATGATATTAGAGTGCTTTAATGCCTTTTTTATTTTATAACATCCACAAATATTGTAAGCTCCTTAATTGATAACAACAGCCAGAAGATTGGCCCTCAACCGCTGTTGTTCAATTGACTTATTGAAAATAAGATAGTAAGTTTAGATATGAAATATAAAAGCTATTGCAGAGTATAGTGTAGGATGTGAGGGCATGTGCTTTTCTAAGTATAACAGAATCTCTTTTCTAAATGAATCCTCAAATTTTCATAAATACACATTTCCAGATTTCATTTCACTTCAGGAATCATTTGCTAAGAGTTTCAAATCAATTTCAGATAGAGTTTAGGTCTCAATCCAGCACATTTTCTCTTCCACAGACCCATAGTGCTTTTCCCACTCTATAAAGAGACACATTATGTGATTTGGGGGATTTTAAAGCTGATGTAGCTGTACTTTAATAGTTAGCAAGGGTTAAAAGTTGACCTTGAGCTTTGGAGAGGGTATTGTTATGAGATGGAGCATACACCTTTTCCCTTTTCCAATTGTAGAACAAGTGGCTTAATGTTTCCCTAGGATATTTTGGACTTAACATATGCTGTGAAAGATGGTGCAGTGGAAATGCAATCTGACTTCTTCCATCCCATCTCAGGAGACCCTGCAGGCTGCTATTAAATAGTCATCCAGATGTTAGTCTTGAACTCAAATGTGTACTGCCCGTGAAGTCTGAGATGAAGTCTGGCTAAGCAGTTCATGAAGAATGTTCTGGATTGTTTTCTTGACACGTGAACTCTTCACCATATGTTTTCTGTTTTATTTCTCCTTCTCAAATGTTACTAGCAGGAAGACATAATAGATTTATTTCAATAAATTCATTTTAAAAAACAGAAAATAATTTTGAATTTTACGATTTTTTTATACCTCCAAAAGTGATTCTATAACTCAATAACAACTAACATAAAATTTGCTAACCAGTTTGAATATAATTTCCTAAATGGACAGAATGTATCATCCTTGGAAGAAATGCTTGATACAGCATCAGAAAAGACCAGAACAGAAAACCTGGAAGCACATTTTCCTCTCATGTCCATTTCATATAAGTCCAGTTCAGTTCAGTCGCTCAGTAGTGTCCAACACTTTGCAACCCCATGGACTGCAGCGCAGCAGGCCTCCCATTCCATCACCAACTCCTGGAGGTTACTCAAACTCATGTCCATCGAGTTGGTCATCCCATCCAACCATCTCATCCTCTGTTGTCCCCCTCTCCTCCTGCATTCAGTCTTTCCCAGAATCAGGGTCTTTTCCAGTGAGTCAGTTCTTCACATCAGGTTTCCAAAGTATTGGAGTCTCTGCTTTAACATCAGCTCTTCCAGTGAATATTCAGGACTGATTTCCTTTAGGATGGAGTGCTTGGATCTCCTTGCAGTCCAAGGGACTCCCAAGAGTCTTCTCCAACACCATAGTTCAAAACCATCAATTCTTCGGTACTACATTTCTTTATAGTCCGACTCTTATATCTGTACATGACTACTAGAAAAACCATAGTTTTGACTGGATGGACCTTCTCAGCAAAGTAATGTCTCTGCTTTTTAATACGCTATCTAGGTTGGTCATAGCTTTCCTTCCAAGGAGCAAGCATCTTTTAATTTCATGGCTGCAGTCACTGTCTGCAGTGATTTGGGAGCCCAAGAAAATTTAGTCTCTCACTGTTTCCCCATCTATTTGCCATGGAGTAATGGGACTGGATGCCATGATCTTAGTTTTTTGAATGTTGAGTTGTAAGCCAACTTTTTCACTCTCCTCTCTCACTTTCATCAAGAGGCTCTTTAGTTTGTCTTCACTTTCTGCCATAAGGGTGGTATCATCTGCATATCTGAGGTTATTTATATTTCTCCCAGCAATCTTTATTCCAGCTTGTGCTTCATCCAGCTGGGCATTTCACATGATATATTCTGCATATATTAAATAAGCAGGGTGACAATATACAATCTTGACATACTCCTTTCCCTATTTGGAACCAGTCTGTTGTTCCATGTCCAGTTCTAACTGTTGCTTCTTGACCTGCATACAGATTTCTCAAGAGGCAGGTAATGATCTGGTATTCCCATGTCTTGAAGAATTTTCCACAGTTTGTTGTGATCTTCAGAGTCAAAGGCTTTGGTGTAATCAATAAATCAGAGTAGGTGTTTTTCTGGACTGTCTTGCTTTTTCTGTGATCCAACGGATGTTGGCAATTTGATCTCTGATTCTTCTGCCTTTTATAAATCCAGCTTGAACATCTGGAAGCTCACAGTTCATGCACTGTTGAAGCCTGGCTTGGAAAATTTTGAACATTACTTTGCTAGCATGTGAGATGAGTGAAATTTTGCAGTAGTTTGAACACCCTTTGACATTGCACTTCTTTGGTATTGAAATGAAAACTGACCTTTTTCCAGTCCTGTGGCCACTGCTGACTTTTCTGGATTATTGAGTGCAGCACTTTCACAGCATATCTTTTAGGATTTGAAATAGCTCAACTGGAATTCCAACACATCCATTAGCTTTGTTTGTAGTGATGCTTCCTAAGGTCCACTTGACTTTGTATTCCAGGATGTCTGCCTCTAGGTTGGTGATCATACCATCATGGTTATCTGGGTCATGAAGATCTTTTTTGTATAGTTCCGTGTATTCTTGCCTCTTCTTCTTAGTATCTTCTGCTTCGGTTAGGTCCATACCATTTCTGTCCTTTATTGTGCCCATATTTGCATGAACTTTTTCCTTGTTATCGCTAATTTTCTTGAAGAGATCTCTAGTCTTTCCCATTCTATTGTTTTCCTTTATTTCCTTGCATTGATCACTGAGGAAGGCTTTCTTATATCTCCTTGCTATTCTTTGGAACTCTGCATTCAAATGGGTATATCTTTCCTTTTCTCCTTTGCCTTTCACTTGTCTTGTATTCACAGCTAGAAGAGAAGCCCTTTGCAAGGCCTCCTCAGACAACCATTTTGCCTTTTTGCATTTCTTTTTCTTGGTGGTGATGGTCTTGATCCATGCCTCCTGTACAGTGTCACAAACCTCTGTCCATAGTTCTTCAGGCACTCTGTCTATCAGATCTAATCCCTTGAATCTATTTGTCACTTCCACTGTATAGTTGTAAGGGATTTGATTTAGGTCATACCTGAATGGTCTAGTGGTTTTCCCTACTTTCTTCAATTTAAAAAATATAATAATTTAAAATCTTCAATTGAATCAAAATTGAAAATCTTTAATTTCTTCACTTTATTTCATATAACATGGAGTGTTATTATGCTATTTATACATTTGTTTTCTGTGAAGCCCCTGAAGTTTCCCACAGAAAACGTAATGAAGAGGTGTTAAAGAAATAGATTAGAAGAAAGATACACAAAACTATTTTGTTAGAAAACATCACTATTGGAAATCTAGACCTGAGTAATTTTGTTTGTTTTGATAACATGAAAGACAATGCTATTTTTGGAATGAGGAAGTTTACAAATTGGCTAAAAGTTTTAAGTTCATTTTGTTTAATTTCTAAAATTCCACATATTGAAATTTACTTTACAGTGAGAGCCTCTCATGATCTATTTACATTGAAAGATGAATTCATATATTCAAGTATAATGTCATTCAGAAAAGAATGTGTCATATGTATTTTCATAAAGAGATCCCACATGATCACCATCCAGATCAACAAAGAGCATTACCAGCACACCAGAAACTTCTTGATACCTTTCCACATTAGTCCTGTTCCATACTCTTCAAATTAACCATTATCCTGATTTTAAACATCTTTGTTTTGACTTTTTTGAAGCAAGTGTAGTTGTCCATTATGTACTCTTTTGTGTCTGGCTTGTTTAAGTTAACATTTTATTTATGAAATTTAGCTATGCGATTCCTCTAGCAGTAGTTTGTTCATTTTATCTGCAACAGAGTTATTAATTTAATAGATTTTTATACACAGTTTATTTCATTGTTGGTGAATATTTGGATTGTTTCTAGTTTTCAGCTATTGCAAATAATGCTATTATTATTGCAAATAATAAAGCTTCCTTGTTTGTGTGTCTTTTGACAAAGGTGCATGTACATTTCTGTGGGATATATGTGACTATGAGAATAATTACTAGTTGATAGAATATCCTTATGTTCAGCTTTAGCAGGGACTGACTGCCAAATAATTGGAAATCTTTGGCCTGGAGTGAATGAAGTGCTCTTATATTTGGGTTATATCTACCATCTAAAATTTCCCCTTGAATTCCTTAATGCTCTGTTTTGTTTTGTTTGTCCTTACCTTTGGGTCAATACAGAGTTTAAGTTGTTGTTTTTAATCATTTCATTTTTGTCCTTTATGAGCCTTTTAATTTTGTAAAATAAACTCATCTTTAATGATTACCCAGGAGATTACAGTTTGAAATCTTGGTTTAATAGAATCTAAGACAAATTAGTACTTTTACCACTTCCTATACAGAATGCTATTTTGTCTCCTATTAGCCACTATTCTTTTGTATTATTCTTGACATGAATTACTATAATTCTACACTTTAAACTCCCAAACCAATATCATCATCATTACCATCATCATTTTAGACATGGGTGTACTTTGTATACTGTTTATTACTTTCTGCACTTTTTTGTTTTGTTTTTAGCCGAAATAGGTTCCTTCTGCTTAAAAATTTCTTTTAAGTATTTAGTTTTAATCTGTTAGTGGTAATTCTAAGTCTTTTTTTACCTGAAAATATCTTTATTTCACCATTTAATATTGCTAATTATAGATTTCTAAGCTGACAATTATTTTCTTTTCAACACAAAAAATGTCTTTTGTCTCTGGCTTCCATTGTTTCTGTTGAAAAACAGAAATCTTATTTGTCAATCTTATTTGTTTCTCCTTTGACAGTAGGATGTAAGTTTTTTTCTGGTTGTTTTTTAAGATACTCTCTTGGTATTTGGATTTCAAAAGTTTTACTGTGTTGTGCCTAGGTGTTGCTTTCTTTATATTTACCCTGTTTTGTTTCTACTGGAAGTAGCAAATAGATGCAAGAGATTAATTTGACAGAGTGCCTGAAAAACTATGGATGGAGGTTCATAACACTGTGCAGAAGGCAGTGACCAAAACCGTTCCCAAGAAAAAGAAATGCAAGAAGGCAAAATGGTTGTCTGAGGAGGCCTTACAAATAGCTGAGAAAAGAGCAGAAGTGAAAAGGAAAGGAGAAACGGAAAGATATAACCAACTGAATACAGAATTTCAAAGAATAACAAGAGAGAAGAAAGCCTTCTTGTTTCTTGAGAGTTTTACATCTGTGACTTAAATATCTTATTACTTAAAACGTATTTGAACCTATACCTCTATTTCTTTTTTCCTCACTCGCCCCCAACTTCTTTCCTACTGGGTCTCCAACTGGTCACTTTTATTAGCCCACATCAGCTCTATCATATGTTTTCCATCCTTCACTACTCTTCATGCATCTGTCTGAATATTTATTATTTACCTGTCTACTCTGTCACCTCTCATCTATTGTACTTAATCTCCTATTAGCAATTTTTTCAATATATTATATTTAAATATAATATTTTATTTTTTTAAAAATTTCCATGTGGTTCTTAATTTTTAAACCAGACATAGTTTGTGTATTAAATTTCAGTCTTCTAATCTTTTAAAATATATTAATCACTATTATTTTAAAATTCATGGGTAAGAGGTTTAATACCTGGATCACCTTTGAATCTTTGGAGTTTTTTCCCCTTGGTGTTTTCATTCATTTGATTTTTTACTTTATGTAATCGATAATCTTTTATTGGGCTTCTCTGGTGGCTCAGATGGTAAAGAATTTGCCTGCAATGCAGGAGACCTGGGTATGACCCCTGGGTTGGGAAGATCCCTGGATGAAGTCATGGCAACCCACTCCAGTATTCTTGCCTGGTGAATCCCCATGGACAGAGAAGCCTGGTGAGCTACATTTCATGGGGTCACAAAGAGTTAGACATGACTAAACAACTAAGTACAGCACAATCTTTGATTGAATATTAAACATTTCTTATGAATGTTTGCACAGATTGTTAGAAACACTGGACAACATTATTCCTTACCAAAAAGGAATTCCAGTTGCTTTCTGACATGTAGATAGTGTGTGTTAGCACTCAATTCTGGCTGACTCTTTGCAACCCCATAGACTGTAGCCCACCAGGCTCCTCTGTCCGTGGGATTCTCCAGGCAGGAATACTGGAGTGAGTTGCCATTCCCTTCTCCAGGGGATTTTCCTGACCCAGGGATCTAACCTGGATCTCCTGCGTTGTAGGCAGATTCTTTACCACTGAGCCACCAGGAAAGCCTGACATGTAGATAGAGTAGGAGTAAATTACTATAATTCAATTTGAGATTGAACTTGTGCAGTTAGGATCAAGTCTTTTGTTGGGGTAGGTCTGTGTTCAGGTCTTTCCTTATTCGTAAGCTATAGCACTTCCAAAGTCTTATGTGGACATTTAAGGTGTATGCCAAAGTCACTCTCTCTTGGCCAACTCTAATTCCTAATTTGTGTTAAACCTGCTCCATGAAACTTCCCAAAGGGCTCTTCTTAGCCAGCATTCTCCTTACCTTCTTAGCCTCTTGACCACAAAGCTGCTTATAAATCAGTGAATGCCTTAGCAACACGATAGTTTCTGTTTATCATAGTGTACTTTCTTTTTTTTCTGAAATAGTTGCCTCAGAATTCCTGGTTGATTAGTAGCCCTGAGTTCTTAACTTCTGGTTCTCCAACTCCATGAGGCTGCTGAAAGCTGACCTCATATTATAATTCTTCTAGGTGTTGTTGCTTCCTTCTTGGTCTTTTAGCCTCTCTGCTATATTCAACTTAGGAATCAGCACATGCTTGTAGGAAAAGTATAGTTCACTTCTATGCCAAGCTCACTTCAGTGAGCTTTTGTTCTTTCCAGAATTCTAACCTGTTCAAATCATAGTTCCTTTGGTTGCTATTTTCTGCTTGTTTTTGATAAGTGTGTTTATTTCAAGTTACTTCACCATTATCAGATGCAGTGAATTATAATCAATTTACACACTGAAATTTAAAATAAGCAAATATTATTTTAATGAGTATTAATCAACCCACTGAAGTGAAAGTTAAGTGTTGGTCATTCAGTCATATCTGACTCTTTGTGACCCCATGACTGTAGCCCACCAGGCTCCTCTGTCCATGGGATTCTCCAGGCAAGAATACTGGAGTGGGTAGCCATTCACTTCTCCAGGGCATCTTCTCGACCCAGGGATTGAACCTGAGTCTCCTGCACTGCAGGCAGATTCTTTACTGTCTGAGCCACCAGGGAATCAACCTACTAACATATCATATGGATATATGTTTACACCTAAAACTGGTCTGCTTTCAAGCAGGTTACTTCTAGACATCTAGAACAGAGTGACAAAATTTCTTTCCTCCAATGAATTACACAAAAATTATTGTTTTGTTGTAAGATAATCCAGTTTTAATATGAGATGTTGACACTCTGTCTTCCAAAGAGATGGTACAATTGTGCATTCCCACTAATAGTAATGAGAAGTTTGTTCCTCCACATTCTTGCCAGGATTTATGTTGTGAGTGTACTAAATCTTGCATATACATTTTAATTTTTAAATATTAAATATAACATTTTCCCCAGCTTTGAGATATAATTGATGTACACTATCTTATAAGTTTAAGGTATACAATGTGATGGTTTGATACAAGCGTATATTGTGAAATAGTTACCAAAATGAGGCTAATTAATCTTCCTTACCTTGCATGATTATCTTTTGTTTGTGTTGGGGGAGAAAATTTAAGATCTACTTTCTTGGCAACTTTCAAATATATAATAAAATATTTTTAACTGTAGTCACCAAGCTGCATGTTAGATCCTCAGAACTTATTCATCTTATAACTGGAAGTTTGTACCTTTTGACCAAAATCTCCACATTTCCCCTATCTTTCAGCCTCTGGTAACCGTCAAACTACTCCTTGTTTCTATGGACTTGACAGTTTTGGATTCCACATATAAATGATATTATACAGTACTTATTTTTGTCTGACTTCTTTCACCTAGAATAATGTCCTAAAGTTCCATTCATGTTGTTGCAAATGGCATAATTTCCTTTTTTATACCTGAATAATATTTGGTGTATATATATCACTCTATCCATTTCTAACTTGATAGCCGCGTTTTGACTATTTTGAATAATACTGCAACAAACCTGAGGGTGTTTGGGAGTCTACTGTCTCTTTGAGATAGTGATTTCATTTCCTTTTGATCCAGAAATAGGATTGCTGTGTCATGTAGTAATTCTATTTTTAATTTGTTTGGAAACCTCTTTAATGTTTTCCATACTGACTATACCAATTTACATTCTCACCAATAGTACACAAGGGCTGCCTTTTCTCCACATCCTTTCCAGCATTTTTTATCTCTTGTGTTTTTTGATAATAGCTATTCTAAACCAGAAATGTATATATGTTTTTTTTTAAAACTGTGATTAATGTGCTTTACAGTTTTGGAAGTTTCTATTGTTATATCCAGAAGTTCAGAGATTCTCTCCTTAGCCATGTCCAACCTATTACTGAACACCTCAAAAGTATCCTTCATGGCTCTACTGTGTTTTTGATCTCCAACATTTCTGATTCTTAGAATTCCCATCTCTCTGGTTACATCATGTATCTAGACCATTAACTAGTTTTCCCGCTAAAATGCTGAATGCATTGATAATACACTTTTAAAGTTTCTGGTTTGTTAATTCCAGCATTCCTGCCTTACTTGACTCTGATTCATATGCTTTTTCAGTCTCTTCAAACTGTGTTTTCACCTTTTAGTATGCCTTGCAAAGTTTTTTGACCTTTTCTCAGATATTCACTGGGAGAACTTGGTCAAATCCTGAAGGTCAAACTCAAAAAACTGGGCATCTCCCCATGACTAGTCCTCCTGAAAGTTTTAACTCTTTGCCTTATCCATGCTGATCATCCAGCATTTTCCTACCTGGTGCTGATTCCTGCAAAGGTTACTGCTCAGGGGTTTCCCTTAAAGTAGATTAGGATTCTTTGCATTTGTTGTTTGTTTCTCCAAATTGGGGGGTAGTGGTTTGTTCTGTGACCTCACATCTCTGACAAGTCTAAGAAGAATTGATGATATTTTAGTATTTAAGATTTTTACCAGTTATTGGCAGTGATTGGTGACTTCTAGGCTCCTTATATCCTGGGCCAGAAACTGGAGATGGTACAATTAATTTTAATAATTTATTTCATTGAGTCAAACATATTCAAGAAAATTTTCACTTCAGCCTGTGGCACTTGCCTCATTTTGAATGCTGAGTAATCGCATGTGACTAGTGACACATATATTGGGATGGGGTTCTAGGAATCCCTTTACTCTTGTTAAGCTCAAGAGTAGCAGTCTTTCTGAGTGGGAGAAGATTTTTGAAAGATAATCTGAAAGTGGAGCTCTCCTGAGGTACTTTAAGTATAATTTTCACTATGAGTACTTTGATCATATTTGCTAAATTTAGATACAAATCCTGTGAAAGGTGTGAAACATTTGTACTCCAGGGTGTTGAAGTGGCATACCCATTAATGTGTCATTTGTGATGCTTTTTGTAGAACTGATGAGGCTTAAGAACCCAGAAATCACAGAAGTGGAACTAGTAGAAATAATAGCATGAGCAGGTTTATCAGAGCAGAAGAAAATCGAGAATATATAGTGAAAAGAAATGCTTCCATCTGTCTGGGTCCAGCCTACCTCTCTAACACCGATATAGGTGATCCTCACATGTGGGAGCGTTTTGCTTCCAGAGCACATTTTCAGTTGGCCTGTTTCATCAGGAGATCAAAACCCATTATTGTCAATTTGAGTGTGTACAGCTCCTATTTCCCAAGAGTTCAAGAGGTAGATAACAATTTTGCTTAGAATGGAAAAAGCACATCAGTGAATAAAAAGGAGAGATCATTTAATCTAAGGAACCTTGAACAATTTAGCCTATTAGCTTGGCTTTTGGAAATTTTAAAGTCTTTTAATTATACAAAATTTCAAATCAATGTTTGAATTCAAAGTTAAACCCTTTATTTGACAGCATAAAAAACCCTTTATTTGACAACATAAATTTTATGTTGCTCTGTTTGGAATATAGATTGGCTAGAAACAAAGCAGTGAAGATGTTATTAATAGGCCTTTAACACTTTCAGTTTCCATGGTATGTGCTGCTATATGTTTCTTTCCTAAGTGTTTTCCTTTTGGTAAAGAATGAGGCTCTAATATACAGAGGCCACAGATGAAAAACATTCTTCAGCTAGAGTCTAGCAATTTAAAAACTGCCAACTGATTGTGTAAATATTAGTTTCTCACATTACCAGTGTATATATTTTAAGGAGGTAAGGTTTGTACATGCAACAACAACAACCATCCTTTGTGAAAATACTCTCAGGCTTCATCACCCAAGGCTAGTTAGCTGTGTGTCATTACAGGTAATGCCTTGTACAATTTCCATATTGCTAATACACATGTTTTGGAGAGCTTCTGTCATATGAGACAGAGTGGGAAACTTTGTATATACTAATGTATTTTTATAATGATAGAAATTACTAAAGGAATATCTTTAATGTCCTTTATAAAACAAATATTGACCCATCTTTGACTTCCTCTCAGAGTCTAGAGAGGTTTCTTGAATATGTATTTTTTCATTTAAATATAGTTCTTCATGTTGGAACCAAAGTCACTCGTAACACTGGACTTGAGGTGAAGAGAATAAGAAGGAGAATGGTGAGTAAAAGGTGATCATAATTTTTTTTTCAAGTTAATCCCAGAAATACTTGGAAAGCACCACTTTTGTTTCACTCCCTGCCTAGGCATCAAACATAAAAGATGGCTTTTGCTCTCTTGGTGTTTGCAGTCTAGCAAAGACAGACAAGCAAACACATACGTATTTTATAAAAGTATAAAAGCCATGCTTTGGAAGCAGAGAGAATCAAGGCTTTGCTCCATGGGAGATATTAAGGAAGACTTCTAATTTGAGACTTTTGAGTTTCTGTAGCTTATGATGATGGTGGAAAGGGGTGGGAATTCTTGAAACTGGCAATAAAAGTTTTCTTTGGGGAATCTTGCTCTCTCTTTTACCTAAATCATGCTGTAACTTGGACAGAATTGGGGAACAAGACAGGTTCTGGTTTGGGAAAAGAGGGTAGAGAAGCAAAAGTAGGATGAGATTCAAAGACGTGTTACAGGATTTATTAATGGAATGAATTGGGAGAGCAAACAGAATGTATTTAATAGTATCTGGAGAGAGTCCCACAGGGCACTGCTCAGTGGAAACAGATCAGTGTTTATGTCTGTGGGTAGGGAGAAGCTGCATAAGTGAGCAGAAAGGAGTCAATTTAGGAGGTTTTAGACTACCTAGTTTTCTCAGGAAAGTAGAAGGGATTTTGGATAATTTCAGTGCAGAGTACAGGCTGAGGAGTAGGATGTGAAGTTGAAAAGTTGGCAAAGCTATAATCGTAAAGGACAATAGATGTCGTGATAAATCACTTGCATAATATCTGGTGGTTAATGAGAAGTTTATGAACAGTTTTGCTTTTTGGAAAACCACTCTAATCTTACTTTGGAAGGTGATTTGAAGGAGAGTAAGACTGGAAGCAGGTAGATAGTTAAGGGATTTACTTTGACAGCTCTAGTGAAAAATGGTGAGACTGGAATTCTGGTAGGAGGGTTTCAAAGGAGGTGAATGGATTCAGGATATGTTGTGATGCTGTCAGGGAGTTTGTAATTTCCTCAGTTCTGTCTCGTTGCAACAAAAATTTGAAGCTATGGACAGACCAGCGTTACAGCCCTTGGAATGACCAGCATGACAGCCCTCCGGCGGGCCAATGTTATAACTCTGTGTTACAGCTTAGTTTTATTTAGAAAGTAAAGGAAAAAACACCCTCGAGGCATGAGGGCATGCTGAACCAAAAGACTCAAAGAGAAGAGAGGCCCCCCCGCTCAATTTTGGCTCCTCTTTTTACATGTTTTTTTCTCTTCCTATGAGTCTGCCCTATGTAAACTGGGCTAGCCAGGAGGCTGTTTGTTTTACCTGAGGTCCTCACTCGGGTCCTCGAACCTTCCTTTGTTCTATTTTTGTGGGCTTTTCCCCTCTTTGTCTTTTAGCCACTGCCATTCTGGACTCCTTTTTCCTATTCTACCCATCAATGCCAAAAAAGAAAAATTAGAGCTTAGAGACTAATAATTTAGAAATTCGTTGTGTGTGCTAAATGTGCTCATTGCTGAGGAAATATCACTTTTTGTGGTGCAATCAGTGTGAAAGATATTAGGCTCATTGAAAATTTGGATTTCAAGTGGTATGAACTTACTATGTTTTAAAAGACCAAGAACACATCATAGAAATTCTGTAATAGATCTTCAGAATACATAACTTGTGTTCATTTTCTTCATCTGCTTATTAAATTTTAGTTTTTAATGGATACAGCTTGATGCTTGCCTTTGTTTTGATAGACTCAATTTTTAAAGGATATGTGGAAGGACTGTGTCATGGAAATCTGGTGTAGGAGCTGCTTTTGTGAGGCAGAGTGGTCAGCTTCATTGAGATAAGTAGAAGCAACCTGCTTTCTTTCTATAATTAGCATTTCTTTTTCATACAGTATCCATCCTTTCTCTTATGATTATCTAAAACGGACTTGGTGCCATTTTTTTCTTTTAAGCAACATGATGACAAGTGAAATGTGACCTAGATGCTCTGTGTTCCAAAGGACCTTTGGGGAACCATGTGTGATGCCTTGTGGGGAGCCAAGGGTTTTTGCTGTCCATTTCTCTTAGCATCTATAAATGTGTAGAATGCAGCTACAGAGATAAAGCAGAATTGGAGGAACTGTGTATCATCCCATGAGTATAATTGCTATAGAATAAAAAGGAGCCAATTTGGAAATCTCCTTTAAATAATATTTCTCAATTGGTGGCAATTTTTTAAAAGCTTATTGGGATCTGTAGTGCAAATGGGGTTTAAATGGAAGCGACTCAGTTTTCCAGATCAACAAACAGCTGAAACAAGTGACTTTAACTTTTTTTTTCCTTATTGATCTCTGTTCTATCTGTACATAAGCCTGTTTGTGCTATGCCTGGGGTAAAAAGAGTAGTGCCAGCATAGCATTTCAAAGAACAGTTGGATTCAAAACCAGACAGATATGGATTTAAATCTCAGTTTATTGTTTATCAACATATGATGCTGAGGAATTTACCTTTTAGAGGTCATGGTATGAAACCCTCACTTTTTTGGTTGTTGCTGAGATATTTTTGAAGCCAATGTAGACATTGTATAATCTTAATATATACTTCAGTATCTGTATTATATATAAAGTATATACTTCTAAAATATAGGGACATTTTCTCATATGAGCACAATACAACTATCACACCTATCAAAATTATCTTTTAAATTTTGGATTGATATTTAAAAGGACCATATATAATATTTTATTGTTATGTCTCTCAAATATACTTAGAACAATTTATGCTGTCAATTTTTTTTAATGCCATTGATTCAGTAAAGAAAATGGTCCTTTGTATTTATTGTAATATAATTCAGCTACAGTCTTAACTACATTTAGGTTAGACATTTCTCTGTGGCAAAATACTTCGGTGGTGGTGTCTTAAACTCATATTGTGTGTAGTCATCCAGTGTGCGATATCCGCTTGCTATAACTTAGAGAGGCTGAGAATCATCATTGGGTTCAATTGGTGGTGTCTTGATCCCAAGTAACATTTTATCTATTGGTATAATGTACTAGCATAATCTATCGATAAACATTGCCTGAATCAATTATCTCATTAGTGGTTAAAAAATTATGATTTAAAAATTTTCATCATTGCACATGTATTGGTTGGAATTTATCTGTAAATAATCATTTTCATTTATAAACTAAGTTTATTTGGTCACTGAATAATTTATGCAAGAAAGTTAGGATAAATGCTTAATTGTTCTTTTTGGAAAAATCTCTGTGAACTAAAAAGTTTGTTTTAGTGCTAGTGTGTTGGATCATTTGCATTAATTAATGTTTTATCTGGCTACTCAATGTATTCCATCTTTGGCCCTTTCAGCTGGGTTCTATGCTGTTTGGACTAGATGCAAATTTATTGGTAGCTTCCCTTTTCAGTAGTAATAAGGTAACACATTCTCACCTTTTGTATTTCCTACCCCAAGTCTGTAATTAACCATTTCTCCAATCAAATATATTGACATATATATTGCACATTATCCCACTAAATATGTGTTATTATAATTTATTAAACCAGTTCTCCTCTACAATTGGGTATGTAGGTTTTTTTTCCCCCCACTTCTTGTGCACCTGTGTTGTCTGAAACACAAGTAAATACCTTGAATTTAATATAACTTGTGATTACATTTCAGCTATTTTTCAGGGATAGAAATTTAGGAATCAAATAGCCATAAGCACATAACAGGACCACATTTTTTAGAAACATTTTATGCAGTCAGTATTGTGTTAAGCATGATGGAGAAAAAAGTAAAGCAGAGCCCTTGCTCTTAAAAATCAAATATTGCAGTTTGAATGATAAGAATGCACCATATCTATTAAAGTTAGGCAGTAAATATGTTAATAATGAAGCCTTGTTCTTTCCAAAATTTCTTAACTGCTTTGTAAAAAAACAATGGGACCCTCCCAAATTGTCTAATACTGAAATAGAGGAATTTATGGTTGGCCAAGTATTCGTTATATATATGAGTCCTGGCAATTAAGGGGATAAAATGGAAAAAGCATTATCAGAGAAAAATTGGATCACATGAGTTAAATAGGCAGGAAAGGCTTTGTTCAAAACTGTTGCAGTAGGGTAAAGAGTTTGAGCTTAACTCAATTGAAGACTGGAGATTTTTTAATTTTGTTTTATTTCTAATTGGAGGACAATTTCTTTACAATATTGTGTTGGTTTCTATACATCAACATGAATCAGCCATAGGTATACATATAAGGGGCTTAAGTGTACCGAGGGTTGGAGACTTTTTAAGAGCTGCAATGGGATGTGGAGAACACAGGTCATTTCAGTTTGCTAATTGGCCTTGTCCTAAGGTAAGCTTATGGGCTTCCCTGGTGGCGCAGATGGTAAAGAGTCTGCTTGCAGTGTGGGAGACCCAGGTTCGATCCCTGGGTTGGGAAGATCCCCTGGAGAAGGAAATGGCAACCCACTCCAGTATCCTTGCCTGGAAAATTCCATGGACTGAGGAGGCTGGCAGGCTATAGTCCATGAGGTCACAAGGAGTTGGACACAACTTAACTGCCTTTCTTTTCTTAAGGTAAGCTGTGTTTTCTGGTATCTTCATGATAGTAGGAGTTTTACAATTTGGAGCAAGATGTCCCTTGAAATTAGGCACCTACCATCACCCAAAGACTGTTAGATCTTCCTGGATAATTATATTTTAAAGAGATTGTTTCCAGGTACTTGCAAAAGACTTTTCCCAGTCTTGAAACTGCAAAGAGACTTTTGAAGGAGATTTATCCATTACAGATGTGGCAGAGTAAGAATTTGCTGTATTATGTTTTCTGGAGTAAATTTTCTAAGAAAAGGGAGGTCAGGGGACCGACCCATGGTCAGGAAGAAATTTGTCAGGCTGAGGGGAGCATTAGGCTATCTTAGTATTTGGGAACATAGCATTTTTGAAATTATTTAATGATGAATTTGATGATTATAAAGTAAATCTAATTTCAATCATATATTCTGTTAATAATCTTTGTTGATTTATTTCTTCATAATCCAGTATGGTTAATACTTTATGTGGAACACAAAAGACAGTGGGAACTAATTGCAAATTGAAAATTTTTAGAAAGTTAATGAAAGTGGTATTAAGTGTAAATTACAAACAAAGCTACTGATAAAATTATAGCAGACATGGGGCAGTTTACAATTGAAAAAGAGAAAATCTACATGAGTATTTAATTGAGTTTCAACAGAGAATGATTTGAGTATCAGTAGGTTAAGGAAGACTTTCTGAAAATTTGATAAAGAATCAATAATGAAAACAAAATGAGGATAGAGTAAGTCAAATGCAAAGAGATAAGTGTAGATTTATCTTATAAACTTTTTTTAGAAAAACACACTAGGAAACACTTGAAACATAATTACTCTAAAACATTAAAGATAATAATCACAATCTGAAATTTTATAATTTTAGTTTGATGTGCAAAGGTTATATTCTAATAAATCTTTTTGTTCACTGTTTAGTCTTTTTTTTTTCTATTTTATGTGGATTAACTTTTGTCCATAACAATCATTCAGACAAAGAAGAACTCATTTTCTAAGATAGAAAATTTTAACCAATACTGACATTTTGATAATAGATAAATGATAATTAAACAGAAGGCTAGAATACTTTCTCTAGAAAATAAATGAAGCTGTGCTTTTCAGTGTATATGTGTACAAAGCAACACTGTATATTGATATTGATATAAGTGCATTCATGAAAGAATGTGCACAAGTTCAGAATTGTGACTTGATGGGAAGGGATTGAGTTGAGGGAAGTAGGGCCTATTAGTGGTAGATAAAAGGGAATCCTGAAAAATATGTAGCATCTTATTTCTTAAAAATAAATTACATATGTAAAAATGTTAGCCTCTATTAAATCTGAGTGATAAATTGAATATTGTACTATCTGCTTTTATTTTTCATTTTCAAAAGAGGAAAAAAATAAACTTGTACATTGCCTGTCTTTTTTGCTCACTAGAACATAATCTTCTAGATGTTGTTCTAAAAGAACATGGGGAGGGATGATGTTTTATTCGCTTTTGCCTTCTTCCCCTTGTTTCAACTAGAATACCACATGTAGGATACTATAAATCCTCACTCTATTGAATTTTAAAGTCCTTAAGTTGTGGATTTAGGATTTGTAATAATATAAGTGATTTTGACATTTAGGACGCCAAAATTTCTCTACTTGGTATGAACCTAGTTATTGGTAAATTGCCTTATGCTGATTAAATATAGAATAGTAAGGATGATTGTATTGTATAGGGTATTTAATTTTGTTTCTTTTAATCAAAAAAACATGTACTAGTCTTCCTTCCTTCTTGGCTTTCTTCTATCTTTTATTTTGACTTCCAGTCATTCAGAGAAACCAAATGAAGTTGTCCAGGTACTAAGTAAATAGCAGCAGCATTATTACTCAAACAAGGGGAAGAATAGTTCTGATTTCTATTAATTATAAAACAATGTATGTTTAATTCAAAGAGTTTGAACTGACTCTCAGTCAGCGCTGCCTCTAGAGCACAGATTCCACCCCAGCGTGGAATGGAGTCCTCATAAAGACCTCAGAAGCCACACTTAGTGTCTCAGGATTTTAGTGACAGCTCTTGCCATGATGAAACAGTCAAAGGTTTTTCACTTCTCTCTTGTATCCTATAAGGGATTAACATACATCTGGACTCAGTACACAATCTTTTATATTCACATTTGTCTGTCTGTCTATCTAGTTAAGTCTACATAATAAATAGCTCCTCACCATGAAACACTGATAGACATTTATTTGAAGAAAATTTGATTTATTGCCGTTGTCTTCAAGAAATTCATTCTTTAGAAACTTGCTTATGAACCACTTTGAACAGATGACTAGAAAAACTGCAAATCCTATGTGCCCTAGATTTAATAAATGAAATTTCCTTACTCTTTGAATATAGGAATAAATACTTATGTGGTTTTCACTTCTCAACTCACTAGATTGACAGTGTCTTAAGAGTTTTGTGAAAGCTGTGGATCTTCTCTCAAAAAGATTTGCATATATGTAACATTTTATATGCAGCATTAGAGCATTTATGGAGTTTACGAAGTCTAAAAATTTCTGCTATGAAGAGTCTGTCTGGATAATCCATTGTGAATAGACTTGGGGTGTCCATTGATATAGTTAAATTGGGTGAGTCCCTAATCACATAACCCCAGTTTGATTCCTGGGTCTGGAAGGTCCCCTGGAGAAGGGATAGGCTACCCACTCCAGTATATTTGGGCTTCCCTTGTGGCTCAGCTGGTAAAGAATCTGCCTGCAATGTGGGAGACCTGGGTTCGATCCCTGGGTTGGGAGGATCCCCTAGAGAAGTGAAAGGCTGCCCATTCCAGTATTCTGGCATACAGCAGGCGTTGGGGGCTATGTGTATGTTCTATCAGGTTATCCTCTGATAGAATAGGGAGAGTGGGAGGTAGAAGACAAGTTGTTTGACATGACATTACTTTCACCAGGCTCAGCTCAGATGAGCCCTTGTGGTAAACACATTGAAGAAAAAAAGTAGATACTATTTTTTATAAAAAGTTTCAAGTATTTCTTTCAATATTTCATAATAAAATGTTCCTATCCCATAAAATGCTTAACTTTTTGCTGAATTTCCCTTCTTATATGTATTATGTATAGTAAATTAATATATGTGTTGCATAATGAAAGCCAATAAAAGCAGGAACGAACATAGGGAAATCATCTTTATAGGCAAGTTGTTAACCAAGATGCACTTTTACCATCTTAATAGCTGAATATAGTCTCAATTGTTCTTGATACATAAAATCATTCCAGGTGCATCAGAAACTCCTTTTGGAGCTGGATAACTGGGAATACTCCAAATTTCCTACTATGTAGAACATGATACCTATTAAAGGATAAATAATAAATATGTGTAAATTTGAAGCTTATAAATACACTGCAAAAAACTAAATACAATTTTCGATATTATTTAGGAGGTTGACAAGTAAGATTCTTTTCATGATATTTTATCATTGAAGTTGTTTAGAATTAATGGTACATGGTGATAATTAAAAACAGACCAAATTGTATAGTTAGCTTATTTTTTTTCTGCAGATTATGCATCCTGTGGTTGTTTATTCTATCCACATAATCCTTCCTACATCACTGTTTTGTGTACCAGGCATTGTACTGCCTAACAAGGCTGTAAGGCAATCTACCTCAGTTCTGGCTCTGTACTTATAAGGAGGCTACTCTTTCATGTTGTGTCCCATCAGTTAAGTATGAAAAGTGGAAGTGTTAGTCCCTCAGTTGTGTCCAACTGTCTACCACCCAATGGGCCATAGCCTGCCAGGCTCCTCTAGTCCATGGGATTCTCCAGGCAAGAATACTAGCATGAGTTGCCATTCCTCTCTCGAGGGGATCTTCCTGACCCAGGGATCGAACGCAGGTCTCCTGCATTGCAGGCAGATTCTTTACCATCTGAACCGTGAGAGAAGCCCTAATTAAATATATGGGTCTCAGTTCTGCCATCTGTGAAACAGAGAGTCAGATTACACAGTTCCTAAAATATTCAGTCTCTAAAATGCAGCACTTAGCGTTTAGTGGTAAAAATTATAAAAATTGTTAGAATGTGTGTGCATTTATGGAGTTCATAAGCAAAGCGTGACTATAGGAAGCATAATCCCTCTTAAGCTCTAACTACTGTATGGCCTCACAACATAAAGGAAGTCGCTGAACCTTTTATTTTACATCAACCTCATTTTTGTCTTTAAGATGAGAGAGCTGATCCAGATGATTCTAACGTTTTTATTTGTCTGAGTGTTGTTTATTCTGCATCTTTATGCAAATTCCTAAAAATATTAATCATACTGTTCATTGTATATAGGTATATTAATTTGCTTAGTTGTCATAGAGATAATAAAGAATGGGAGTTTTGTGATAACAAGTGTAGATGCCAGACATCCTAGAATGTGAAGTCAAATGGGCCTTAAGAAGCATCACTACGAATAAAGCTAGTGGAGGTGATGGAATTCCAGTTGAACTATTTCAAATTGTAAAAGATGATGCTGTGAAAGTGCTGCACTCAATATGCCAGCAAATCTGGAAAACTCAGCAGTGGCCACAGGACTGGAAAAGGTCAGTTTTCATTCTAATCCCAAAGAAAAGAAATGCCAAAGAATGTTCAAACTACCGCACAATTGCACTCATCTTACATGCTAGCAAAGTAATGCTCAAAATTCTCCAAGCCAGGCTTCAACAATATGTGAACTGTGAACTTGCACATATTCAAGCTGGTTTTAGAAAAGGAAGAGGAACCAGAGATCGAATTGGCAACATCTGTCAGATCATTGAGAAAGCAAGAGAGTTCCAGAAAAACATCTACTTCTGCTTTATTGACTATTCTAAAGCCTTTGACTGTGTGGATCACAACAAACTGTGGAAAATTCTTCAAGAGATGGGAATACCAGACCACCTGACCAGTCTCCTGAGAAATCTGTATGCAGGTCAAGAAGCAACAGTTAGAACTGGACATGGAACAACAGACTGGTTCCAAATCAGGAAAGGAGTACGTCAAGGCTGTATATTGTCACCATGCTTATTTAACTTATATGCAGAGTATATCATGACAAACACTGGACTGCGTGAAGCACAAGCTGGAATCAGGATTGCCGGGAGAAATATCAATAACCTCAGATATGCAGATGGCACCACCCTTGTGGCAAAAAGTGAAGAAGAACTGAAGACCCTCTTGATGAAAGTGAAAGAGGAGAGTGAAAATGTTGGCTTAAAGCTCAACATTCAGAAAGCTAAGATCATGGCATCTAGTCCCATCACTTCATGGCAAATAGATGGGGAAACAATGGAAACAGTGTCAGACTTTATTTTTCTGGGCTCCAAAATCGCTGCAGATGGTGACTGCAGCTGTGAAATTAAAAGACACTTGGTCCTTGGAAGAAAAGCTATGACCAACCTAGACAGCATATTTAAAAGCAGAGGTCAGTCTAGTCAAAGCTATGGTTTTTCCTGTAGTCATGTACGGATGTGAGAGTCGGACTATAGAGAAAGCTGAGCACTGAGGAGTTGATGTTTTTGAACTGTGGTGTTAGAGAAGACTCTTGAGGGTCCCTTGGACTGCAAGGAGATCCAACCAGTCTATTCTAAAGGAAATCAGTCCTGAATATTCATTGGAAGGACTGATTATGAAGCTGAAACTCCAATACTTTGGACACCTGATGCAAAGAACCGACTCATTGGAAAAGACCCTGATGCTGGGAAAGAATGAAGGTGGGAGGACACAAGGACAACAGAGGATGAATGGTTGGATGGCATCACTGTTGTGATGGACATGAGTTTGCGTAAACTCCGGAAGTTGGTGATGGACAGGGAGGCCTGGTGTGTTGCAGTCCATGAGGCTGCAAAGAGTCGGACATGACTGAGTGACTGAACTGAACTGAACTGAGTATATATGAAGAAATTAAAGTTCAGTGAGCATATTTCCTGCTTCATAATTGAAAACATATCTACATTTATTATATAGTATAAACATCACTGGAATTGATCATGTTGTCTATTTGGGCACAATTTATGCAGAACTTAATTGTCTAGAGTAAACATCTTTTTTTTTTCTTTTTTTACATTATACTTGTAAATAGTCGTGCCTCAGTCATGTAATGACAGCATTTGGAGACTGCTATAACAAAAATAGCACACATTGGGTGGACTTAAAAAAAACACACTTAAAAAAAACAAAAACAACAACACATTTTTTTCTCACAGTAATGGAAGCTGGAAGTCCAAGATGGAAATGCCAGCAGATCTGGTGTTGGGTGAGGGCCCCTTCCTGCCTAGGACACAGCTGCCTTCTAGTCTTCTTACAGGACTGGGAGATCAAGTTCTAGTCTCTCTTTTGTCTTCCTGGAAGGCACTGATCCTATCCTGGTGTTTCACCCTCATGACCTCATCTAAACATAATTACCTGTTGAAGTCCTCACCTCCTAATATGCCATGGGGAATCAGGGTTTCAACATAGGAATTTTGGAGTGTCACAAAGATGCAATCCATAACCAGTTGCAACTAATTAGTACTCTTTCCCTAAACTTGTTTTGGTCTGACTTCTATCTAAGGCTTCAGTCCAAACTTACAGACCATCTTCCTGATTTGACAACTGCCAATCTTACCCGAGTTGCAGCTAGCCAGTTCTCATTCTTCGAGTCTCTTTGTCATATCCTATGCCCTAGTCTTATTTACTGACTGTCCTTGATCCTGGCTGTTTTTGATCTCGTTGTCTTAGTCAGCTCAGGTTGTCATAACAAAATACCACAGAAAATTTATTTTCTCACCGATTGGGAGACTGGAGGTCTGAGGTCAAAGTGCCGGCAGGTTAGATTTCCATTGAGGCTTTTTTCCTGGACTTGCAAACAAGCATTCTCTCTATGTCATCAAACGGCCTTTTCTCTGTGCACATGTCCTGGTGTCTTTTCATATACTTATAAGGACACCACTCCTATTATATTTGTGTTCCACCTTTATGACCTCATTTAACTTTAACTGCCCTCTCAAAGGCTGTTATCTCCAACTATGGTCACATTTGAGGTTATGACTGAACTTAAGAGGTTTGGAGGGAAACACAATTTAGTCCAAAGACTCTTTAAGCTGTCTGATGTCTCATGTAACTTGTTCAGTCTTTAACCTGTATTTTCAGTTTCACTTAGAATTGTATTCTTTGCCTGGACAACTCCTGACTCCCCTCTGTCAAATGTGAGGGAGGTACTAGTCCTATGAGTTCTTATCTGCTAGTATCTCTCTTATCTGCACTTGCCTGTTTATTGTCTTTATGCTTCACTGGACTGTGAACTTTTAAGAGCTAGGAGTGCATCATTTTTAAATATAAAACTCTAGGACAGTGATTGCATGTAAATGTATTAAGCAGTACATAAAAACTTCTCTAATTAGTTAATGAACTAGTTTAATTTCCTATAACATTTTGTAGAAGAGTAGAAAATTGTGTGTCTTTATCCTTTGTTGTTGTTGTTCAGTCATTAAGTTGTGTTTCACTCTTTCTGACCCCATGGACTATAGCAGGCCAGGCTCCTCTGTCCTCCAGTATCTCCCAAAGTTTGCTCAAATTCACGTCATTGAGTTGGTGATGCAATCTAACTATCTCTTTCTCTGCTGCCCCCTTCTCTTTTTGCCTTCAGTCTTTCCTAGCATCAGTGTCTTTTCCAGTGAGTTGACTCTTCACATCAGGTGGCCAAAGTATTGGAGCTTCAGCATCAGACCTTCTAATAAACTTTTACGGTAGATTTCCTTTAGGAGTTATTGATTTGATCTCCTTGCTGTCCAGGCGACTCTCAAGAGTCTTCGAGGGCCACAAGTTGAAATCATCAGTTCTTCACTGCTCAGCCTTCTTTATGGTCCTGCACTCACATGTGAACATTACTACTGGAAAAACCATAGCTCTGACTGTATGGACCTTTGTTGGGAAAGTGATGCCTCTCATTTTTATATGCTATCTAGGTTTGTCATTGCTTTTCTTACAGGGAAATTTCATAGCTGAAGTCATGGTCTGCAGTGATTTTGGAGCCCAAGCAAATAAAATCTGTCACTGCTTATACTTTTTATCCATCTCTTTGCCATGAAGTGATAGGACAGGATGCCATAATATTAGGTTTTTCAGTGTTGAATTTCAAGCCAGCTTTTTCACTCTCCTCTTTCACACTCATCAAGAGGCTCTATAGTTCCTCTTCACTTTCTACCATTAGAGGAGTGTCATCTGCATATATGAGGTTGTTGATATTTCTCCCAGTGGTCTTGACTCCAGCTTGTGATTCATCCAACCCAGCATTTTGCATGATGTACTCTACATCATAGAGTACATCAATAGAAGTTAAATAAGCAGGGTGACAATATACAGCCTTGTCCTGCTCCTTTCTCAATTGTTAACTAGTCAGTTGTTCCATGTCCAGTTCTAACTGTTGCTTCTTGGCCCACATACAGGTTGCTCAGGAGACAGGTAAAGTAGTCTGATAGTGCCATCTTTTTGAAAATTTTCCACAGTTTGTTGTGATCCACACAGTCAAAAGCTTTAGCATAGTCAGTGAAGCAGAAGTAGATGTTTTTCTTAAATTCCATTGCTTTTTTTATGATCCAACGAATGTTAGAAATTTGATATATGGTTCCTCTGCCTTTTCTAAATCCAACTTGTACATCTGGAAGTTCTTGGTTTATGTACTGCTGAAGCCCAGCTTGAAGGATATTGAGCATAACCTTATTATCTTGTGAAATGAATGCAATTGTGTAGTAGTTTGAACATTCTTTGGCATTGCTCTTCTTTGGGATGGGATGAAAACTGACTTTTTCCATCCCTGTGGCCACTGCTGAGTTTTCCGAATTTGCTGACATATTGAGTGCAACACTTTAACAGCATTATATTTTAGTATTTTAAATAGCCCCACCAGAATTCTGTCACCTCCACTAGCTTTGTTCATGATAATTTTTCCTAAGGCCCACTTGACTTCACAGTCCAGGATGTCTGGCTCCAGGTGTGTGACCACATTATTGTGGTTATCTGGGCCATTAAGACCTTTCTTGTACAGTTCTTCTGTATATTCTTGCCACCTCTTCTTAATCTCTTCTGCCTCTGTTTGGTCCTTACCATTTCTGTTTTTTTTTTTTTTTCATGCCTTGATCTCTCCAATTTTAGTGAAGAGATCTCTAGTATTTCCCATTCTATTGTTTTCCTCTATTTTTCATTTAAGAAGGCCTTATCTTTCCTTGCTATTAAGAAGACCTATCTCTCCTTGCTATTAAGAAGACCTCATCTCTCCTTGCTATTCTCTGGAACTCTGCATTCAGTTGGGTATATCTTTTTCTTTCTCCCTTGCCTTTCATTTCTCTTCTTTCCTCTGCTATTTGTAAAGCCTCCTCAGACAACCACTTTGTCTTCTTGCATTTCTTTTTCTTGGGGATGATTTTGGTCACTGCCTCCTGTGCAGTGTTATGAACCTCCATCGATAGTTCTTCATGCACTCTGTCTACCAGATCTAATCACCTGAATCTGTTTGTTACCTCTACTGTATAATCACAAGAGATTTGATTTAGATCATACCTGAATGACCTAGTGATTTTTCCTACTTTCTTCAATTTAAGGCTGAATTTTTCAATATGAAGCTCATGATCTGAGCTACATTCATCTCCAAGTCTTGTTTTTTCTAATTGTATAGAACGTCTCCATCTTCAGCTGTGAAGAACATAATCAATCTGATTTTGGTATTCACCTTTGGTGATGTCCTTGTGTAGAGATGTCTCTTCGGTTTTTGGAAAAGTTGTTTGCTATGACCAGTGTGTTCTTTTAACAAAAATCTATTAGCCTTTGCCTATCCCCTTTGATGAAAACGACATCTTTTTTTGGTGTTAGTTCTAGAAGATCTTTGAGGTCTTCATAGAACTGGTCAACTTCAGCTTTTTGAGCATCAGTGATTGGGGCATAGACTTAGATTACTGTGATGTTAAATGATTTACCTTGGAGATGAACTGAGATCATTCTGTTGTTATGGAAGTTGCACCCAAGTATTGCATTTTGGACTCTTTTGTTGACTGTGAGGGCTACTCCATTTCTTCTAAGGCATTCTTGCCCACGGTAGTAGATACAATGGCCATCTGAATTAAATTCACCCATTCCCATCCATTTTAGTTCACATATCCCTAAGATGTTGATGTGCAGTCTCGCCATCTCCTGCTCAACCACATTCAATTTACTTTGATTCATGGATCTAGTAATATTCCTTCCAGGTTCCTGTGTAATATGGTCCTTTACATCATCAGGCTTTACTTTTAGCACCAGATGCACCCATAATTGAGTGTCATTTCCACTTTGGCCCAGCCACTTCATTCTTTCTGAAGCTGTTAGTAATTTCCCTTTGCTCTTCCCCAGTAGCATATTGGATATCTTCTGACCTAGGGAGCTCATCTTCTGGTGTCATATCTTTTTCCTTTTCATACTGTTCTTGGGGTTCTCCTGACAAGAATACTGGAGTGGACCACATTTCCTCCTCTGTTGGACCACATTTTGTTAACACTTTTCACTATGACCTGTCTTGTCTTGGGTGGCCCTGCAGGGCTTGGCTCAGAGCTTCCTTGAGTTAAGCAAGCCCCTTCGCCATGACAAGGCTGTGATCCATGAAGGGGCTCTTTATCAAAGATATTAGCAATTTAATTTGTGCCTAATTAAGATCCTTCAACTTTGAAGAACATTTATGAAGAGGTTAAAGTACAAGAAGTACTTCAAAACACGGAATAGAAGTGAGAAGTCTCTTAGAGACTTAAAACAGCATTTTAGAAAAATGACTACATCAAAGGGCACTGCAGTAAATGAATTAAGTTGGGCTGAAGCAGAAATGAGGGAATAATGTGTCTCTAAGGTGGCATGAGCACAAAATGTTCTTGATAGCAGGTGTGTTCAGATTGTGAAGCCTGGATGAACAGCAGCCACCATGAATGAGTGATGTGAGAGGAATAAAAAATATAGGAGGCTTCTTTAGGAAGAAAGCAGATAAGGGTTGTTTCCACTGGTGGTTTATTTCTTCAAGCCATTTCTTGTCTTGATACTGCTGGAATGCTTTTCTAAATAATTTGCTTGCTCAGCCTTTTCTTTTTGGTTTTGGACCAAAACTTTTGCCTCCAGATTTTGTAAATCCAGTCTGCTGATCTAGTCCATGATATTCAACTTGACACTGTAAAGAATTTAGTTCCTGAGGCTTCTAAAAAGAAGAAGAAACTGTGGGTATCACTTTTTTTTTCTTATAATGATTTCATGTCACAGTGATCTTTTAAAAATTCTTAGTTTAGATAATGTTACTCATCTGTTTAACAGCCCAATGGCTGTCTCCTTTGATTCATATTAAAAGCCAGAGTCATAAGGATTCCTTTGCAAGGCCCACTATGAGCTGAGCTTCCTTACTTCTCTGACTCAAGTCCTATAGCTCTTTCCCTTCCTTTCTAGCACATAAACCTGCTTTGTTTCATTGTAAAACACTTGTTACTTTCAAGCATACTATCTAAGCCTGTTTATGCCTTTTGTGTGTTGTCTGATCTTTCTCCTTAGAACACAGATTCTATCATGACAGAGTTTGTCTGTTTTGTTAAATCCCGAGTGCATAGAAGAGTGTTTGGCGTGTAGTAGACACAACACAAAATATTACTGTTGAATGAAGAAATATGATGCAAAGCAACACTCGGAATTTGTTCTGGAAATAAAATGAGATGCTAAATTTAGCAGAGTATTGACAGATAAGATTGTTTTTAGCATTGGATTTTTCACTTTTGTAAAATCATGCTGAAGAAAGTTGATTTTGTTTTGCTTTTCTTAGGCTACTCTTCATGTTAATAGGATAGTCCTTGGGAATGTAAGCAATCCATGATCATATTTCTTCACTGAATTTGCATTGGTAATAGTCTCTGTGTTTCCCACAGTAATACCTTCATGTTTTTAAGTCCTGAGGGGTGCAAATAGAAGAGGAGAGGAAGAAGATAGCAGAAAATATAAGGAAAAGAGGAAGAAGATCAGACAAATGTTCTTTGTTGCTCTGTTTTACTCATGCCAGCACTTTCTTACTATCTTTGTAAGGGATGTCTTCCTGTCTCCCTGCTGCAGAAGGTGGGCTGAACTCTGCTCCCCTTAATAGAGACTTCAATATTTGAGATACTGGGGAAAGAAAGAAAGGAATAGGTGGTTTATAGAGAACACAGAATTGTTTTCCTTTCTGAATTACAATTTGTTATTTTGATCTGGGAAAATAAAACAGTGATTTCACTTAGAATGTTATTTTCAAGGCATGCGTTTCACAGCTTATGAAGATCTTTTTCTACATGTAACATACATTTTTATAGAAGCTGGCTTCGAAAGCTCAGCAGGAAGGAAAGACTGGATGCTGTTTCTGTAGGCTTGATTCTTGTTACTGTAACAAGATGATCAAGGACCAGACAACACAGCAAGGGGCAGGGCATGCTTGGGGGAAACAACTGCTCAAAGAGAAAAAGTATAAACCATCAATTATGTATTAGAGCAGGGCATTCAACTAATGATCACAGCAGTTGCAGGTTTGTTTACACACAAAAATTTAGTCTCCACACATTGTGCTCAACCTTGAAAACAAGGCTCTTTAGTAAGAAAGAATCTGCTCTAATTACTTTTCAAATTAGAAATCCTTTGGGAACAGGGGTCATTCCACCTATCTGGTAACACACTGCTCAAGAGGGATTTATTGACCGTGACATTGGGAAACCTCTTGGAGACCCTGTGCTACCTTGTTAAGGATGATACTACTCTGAAAGTCCTTTTCCTTGGCACTGGGACATCGTCCAGACACAAATCTCAGATGATCCTTTCCTCAAAATGGAACTAAAGAGGGAATCAGATGTGAGTGAAAGAAACAATTGAACCAGTTGGCAACCTCAGCAATCCATAGACATATTGTAAAGATAATATCTGGCCACACTATTGAGTTTATAGTGCTCTTATCACATACTTCATTTTGGTCAATTTTCTAAACAGCACTATGTGTTAGATACAAGAAAATCATTAAGTAAAGAAATATTCATTGAAACCAGGTTCCTCTCAACCTCTGTAAAGTTATTCAGGTGGTCTTTATATATTGATCATTTAAATATTTTATAAGTTTAATATAATGTGGTTTAACTTGTAACATGTTTTCTTTGATGATAAATAGAATTTATTATATTACTCCAAAAAATGTACCTTTACACACTTAAATTTTTGTATTTTTCTATCCTTTATACTAACTAAATTAGCTTGCTTTTTATCTGGCTCCTTTTAGCATCAGGATCACAAAACTCAAACCTGTCTTTTTTTGCCTTTCCTTGCATCTCTTCACCAACTCTATTTTATAAGCCTGCATGTTTATCTGAAAATGAGAGGCCAAACCATTTCCATTTTTTCTAATATCATTATTTACTCTTTATTTATCTTTTAAGATCTGTATATTAGCAAATAATAGGATATACATAATTTTAAAAATAAAAGTTTCAAACAGGTAAGAAATTTTTCTCTACAATTCTACTTTTAAAAAAGCTTAGAAAAACAAAATATATTTAAAAACTAATTCCATATTTTGTCTAAAGTTTCAGGAAATCATATGATATATTTATTTAGTAGTCCATGAACTGTGAACATTCAAATGGTTTTCTTAAGAAGTTTGAATATAGATGTTATAGGGTACTTCCAAAAACTACATTGGATGTGTCACATAATATTTATTATACTTAAAACTTGTTGCTTTTCTAAATGGAAAACTCATATAAGTTCTGAATCCCCAGTAAATTTGAATGTTTACTGAGACCCAGGCTCTAAAATCACCCTTGACTACTCTTTTACTCACTATTTATGGTTTGTATCTTCATATATCTAGATATTTTGCTTTATAGTATCAAATTTTAAATTTTGGACAATACATATTGACTTAATATAGAGGTAGATAGGCACTTATTTCCCTCATATCAAACCTTTACTATCCATATTTCTAAAACAGATTGGGAGATGATTAAATTTAATGCCTTTATCATTTAGAGCTGAGACACATATTATGCTTTTCATTCCCTATAATTTTATGATTTACCTGTAGTAAATAAATACTTTTTATTATTTGCTATTTTTTAATGTAACTTTCAACAATTAAATCACAATCTACCAAGAAATCAAAAATATCCTCTGTATGTGGTCCAAACCATCAGGTCACCTATCAGTTTAGTTTTTCTAGGAGCCCTCCTTCACCCTTTGCTCTGGAATGGTTTCTTTTTAAACCTTCAAGCTACCAACCCTGGAGCTTCCTCACATTAGCAACCTTGGAATTATCTAATTGTCTCTTACATTTATTGGATTTCTTGTATTCTTGTTACAAGGAATTGTAATTGGTCGACTAGACCAGCACTGAGGTCCAGGCCAAGACCCTTTGTCTCAGCCAGGGAGCCTTTCTTTCTGAACAGATTTATGCAGCCAGTGATAAAAAACGAGACTGGAACAGCACACAAACTTTAACTCAGTGGCCATAGAATGTAGAATTTGGAAGTAGATCAAATTCTCAACCCAATTCAGGCAGAGAAACCCAATATATAGCACAATCTGGTAAAAGGGAGCGGATGGGAAAGAGGAGGAGGAATATTCATGAGTTATCTGAGAACAAAGGCATGGTTAGAACCTGGAACTGATTGTTGTTGTTCAGTTGCTAAGTCGTTTCCAACTCTTTGCAACCCCATGAACTGCAGCACACCAGGCTTCCCTGTCCTTCTATCTCCAAACTATCTCCCAGAGTTTGCTCAAATTCGTGTGCATTGAGTCAGTGATGCTGTCTAACCATCTCATCCTCTGCTGCCCTCTTCTCCTTTTGCCTTCAGTCTTTCCTAGCATTAAAGTCTTATCCAGTGAGTCAGCTCTTTGCATCAAGTGGCCAAAGTATTAGAGATTCAGCTTCAGCATCAATCCATCCAATGATTATTCGGTGTTGATTTCCTTTAGGATTGACTGATTTGATCTGGAACTGATTCAACTCTCCTTGTGAGTCCCTGTATGGATTTTTCTAGTTGTGGCAATTGTCAACTCTTGTGATGCTGATGAATGTGTCATCTGGCATGCCAACGTATTTCAGTGAACATCTAATGAAGTTCAAGGTCTGCCATCTTAGGCCTTGTTGATACTAACCAGTTCTTATTTTACTGTCTTTGCAGCTTCCTCCTGAAGCTTAGAGTAATTGGTTTCCTTTCAAAAGAGGGGCAGGGCTATGACTCTGGAGCAACAATAGCCTTGGTACCATTGTGACACCGAATGCTGTACTATAATACTATTCTGATAACTCCTCAAAGTTAACAAAGACTCCCCAAATTAAAGGGCTTGGTGCCCAACTGTCCTCACTTCAGATACTAGTTGTACTTTTGGGGTCCCCAGGTCACTTGCAACTTTGACTGTCTATAGATTCAGGGGTTCCCAGGATACCCTCAGATGAAATGATTTACTAGGATGAAGCACAGAACTCAGTAAAGTCCTTTTTGTTAACAATTAAATTTTAATTATAGAGGATAAAATGAGCAAGATTTGGGTGAGCCCCAAACCTAGAGCTTCCATGCCCTCTTCCCATGGGATTCCATTGGAATCATTGTTCATCTCTGTTCAAGCACATCAAAGTGTTCACCAACTGGAAAGTTCCAGGGAGCCTGGGTGTACAGAGTGTTTTTTTCTGGTTTCATTATGTAGACATAATTGGTTGAATCACTGACCACATGATTGAATTCACTTTCCAGTACCCTTTCCCTTCCTGGAGTTTGGGCTGTCTCGAAGTCTCAACTCTGATTATATAGTTGGCCTTTTTATTGACCAGCCCCCAGGACTCATCTCATTAGCATAAACTATGTATGATCTAAGGGTTCATGATTAACATAGGTATTTATAATACTTGAAACACTCCAAGGATTTAGTCTCCCTTTCAGGAGCCAGAGGAAAAGGTCAAATTCTTTATTGTACACCACCACGTCTTTCTCTTTCCTGTTTTTATATTATTTTGGTGGAATGAATCTTCTAGAAGCTTTTCATGGTTCATACGGTTTTTCTGAGATATTGTCCAAAACTGTATCTCTCTATCATGTTTTATGGATAATTTGGCTGAATATAGACCTCAAGTTTGGAAATAATTTTCCACCAAGATTTTCAAAGCATTGATTCACTGTCTTCTAGCTTGCAGTATTACAGTTAGCTGAATAATCTGATGCCTTTCACAAAACTAAGTATTAGTGTGATAGCTATTACCTCTCTGGAAGTTTTTTATATCTTTAATTTTATCATTAGATTCTGAAATATTGTGAGTTGAAGTATTTTGAGTTGTGTGGATCTGCGGGTTTTGTTTTTTTTTTTTGATTGCTGTTCATTTTATTTTTATTTTTGTTTTTGCAAGTCATATCCTTATTTTACTCCTGCCACTTGTCCAAAGCTGCTCTCGTGTGTCTCTCAGTGTTGTCTTTACTGTGGTATCTAGGCTGATAGGTCTTCCAGATATCCCAACAAAGGAAAAAGAAATGTGTTAAATTAGGAAATGACTTGACTTCTATTGGAGAGTGCTACCTCTAGTCACTTCTCATTGAACAAATCAAATCACATAGTCAACATTTCTGTCCACAATATAGGGAGGGCCACAGTGGACAAGATACAGTTAATCATGACAGGTCCTGACATAATCACACTACTTTTAATTTTTTAATTTTGTTATGGGTCAGTCAGATATTTTAGAAATGTTTCATTTTCCAGCCTGGGAGATAAATCTGTATGGGGAGTTGCCTCAGGAATTGGAGGGAAGCTCAGCTGATAAAGAATCCGCCTGCAATGCAGGAGACCTGGATTTGATCCCTGGGTTAGGAAGATCCCCTGGAGAAGGGAATGGCAACCCACTCCAGTATTCCTTCCTGGAGAACCCTGCAGACAGAGGAGGCTGGCTGGCTACAGTCTATGGGGTCACAAAAAGTCAGACACAACTGAGCAACTAAGCACACACATACATAGGGAATTGGAACATTTCCCACTTCACTATCTAGATTTATAATGAATCATCATATTTTATATAACTGCTTCCCACTCAATTGTGCCCAGTATCTCCAAGTCCAGAAAATTCTAAATCTAACTTTCATAGATTGAGTTTCTAAGTGTCTGCCACGATGGATGATAAGTAGTCCTGTGCTGGGTGGAGTTGGGGAAAAAAAATCTTATGATGCTTATATGTATATAGGTTTTCAAGAAATTCTGCTTTGAGACAAAGCTCACACTGTTTCTTCAGAGGTTCAGGAGTGTCCAGTCCCCGAATGATGCTGTGGCTATGAGTTTGCTTCTGATTGACTTACTGATCTGCAAGTGATTTTATACATATATATATATATTTTTTTCCTCTTGTGATACACCAGTTATCTCTAGCTATTCTGCTTTTCTATTTTCTAAAACTTAAAGCTGCTATCATTTTTTTAAGAAACTACAAATTATATTTTTAAATTTTTATGATTTATTTATCTATTTTTGACTCAGCTGGGTCTTTTATGCAGGCGGGATTTCTCTAATTGCTGCGAGCAGGGGCTACTCTTTGTTGCAGTGCAGGGACTTCTCATCAGGGTGTCTTCTCTTGTTGTGGAGCACGGGCTCTAGGCACACGGGCTTTGTTGCAGCATGCAGGCCCAGGTGCTGAGGCTTAGTTGCTCTGTGGCATGTGGAATCTTTCCAGACCAGTAATTGAACCCATGTCCCCTGCACTGGCAGGCAGATTTTTAGACACTGTACCACCAGGCAAGTTCTGCTATCATTTTTTTTTGATACCTTTAACTTGCTGTCATTTTGTCATCATTCTTCTTCCTTTTGTCCGTATGACTTTATATCTTTTAAATAAATAGTTTTATAAACAGAAGTTTCATCCATCACATTTAACTGAAAGCTTCGTGCTCATAGCCATGTATTATCATTACAATGTTTTTGTATCGTGTGGTATCACATTTGTATCTAAAACTGTTTGCTTTTTTTTTCTTGCTTTGTATTCTGTGTATCTCTGCTAAGTATTCAGAAGACGTTCACTTATTAGATTACCCCATATATTATGTTCTTCATTCCTCTCTTGGAACCCAGAATTATATCTTTGCTCAGATCCCTAGAATACCCATACTTGTCGTAGATTCATACAGTAATGAGTTGTTGAAAAGAAAGATTGTATTTTTGCTTTTATGTACCTCTCATTCTTTACCATAGGATTATTTTTTTCTTAGATGCCTTCAGCATAATACTTTATGTTAAAAATTTTCCTTTCACTAATAGAAAGAATAAAATTGTGTTATAAAATCTTTCATTTCCTTGCTAGGTACCATATATAATTTTATGTCATGTTCTAAGGGCAGTAAATTGCAGTGTTTGAAATTAACATTGTTCATAAAAGCATAACTGTTTGGTTAAAGGATTTTATGAGACAATGTACTTAATACTCACATGGTATTTAAAAGGTCTGGTTTCTTTACTGCTCTCATATTGAGTAACTGATCCCATAGTAATTGAAGAAACTTTACTGTGAACTATCAAATAGTGAATAACCAATGGCTCTGGTATACCATCATCTTGGTAAATGATGATGCTATCATGGCCTTTATTATATAGTCACAGAATAAGCTTTTTCTATTGTTTGAAAATGCAGTGCTACTTCAAGCATGTTTAGATCCCAACAACTGCTCCTTGACTCTTATCTAAGTTTTAGATGACATACATAAATGAATATTTTCAGGGAAATTCCTCCTGGATGTTCTAGAATTCATGATAAATGGGTGGAACAGCAATATATTCACAATTTTCTTCCTTTCTTGAAGGAGCACGCTAAATCAGTATACATTATAGGGACCCACACTATGGGCTGGTTGTCTCCATGAAATATATGTGTGTGTGTATGTGTGTATATATATATATATATATAAATGTTCACTATAGCTGAAATTTTTCCTGTTTTGAAACAAGTATTCTGTAGATTGTCTTATAATTGGTTTGAATATTCCAGTTAACTGGCTATCATTCTGTGGGTTATATACTGAGTTGGTCTTTTATGAATATGAAATATATTAATTTTTTTATTTCTAAGCATGACAAAAACTATGTCCCTTCACATTTCTTAGGGGCTTCCCAGATGGCGCTATTAGTGAACAACCCACGTGCCAATGCAGGAGACGTGAGAGATGCAAGTTCAATCCCTGGGTTGGGAAAATTCCCCTGGAGGAGGGTATGGCAACCCACTCCAGTATTCTTGCCTGGATAATCCCATGGACAGAGGAGCCTGGTGGGTTACAGTCCATTGGATCCCAAAGAGTCAAACATGGCTGAAGCAACTTAGCATGCGCTTCACATCCCTTAACAGAGGAATTTTCATTTCTTCTTTAATTAATAAAACTCTAAATCATTATGAGAGTTTAGTCTCAATTTGAATTTAGGTTTATCTTCCTTCTTTTCCTGATCATAGGCTTGAGTTGTATCTCTGCTTAAAGTTGAGAGGGAAAGCATGGACACCTATGATGAATGCATCTCTCATGTTTCAGCTATTACCAGATTTGGAGTCACACAGACTTTAGAAAATATTGTTCTTATTATAAATAAGTTTGTATTGATCATGCCTGCATGTGTGTGCTCAGTCATGTCTGACTCTTTGCGACCCCATGGACTGTAGCCTGCCAGGCTCCTCTGTCCATGGAATCTTCCAGGCAAGAATATTGGAGCAGGTTGCCATTTCCTACTCCAGGGAATCTTCTCAACCCAGGGATTGAATCCAAGTATCCTGTATCTCCTGCATTGGCAGGCAGATTCTTTACCACTAGTGCCGTTGATCATGGAGAAGTATCAATTTGTCAGAGTTTGTCTTCTGCTGATGGGTTCTACCTCCATCAGTGTGATTGATTTTGTGTAGGAAGTTTGTGAGTTTCTTTGGGAATAGTGTTCCATTTTATCCAATTCTCTTTCATTACTGAGGAACATTTCAGAGGGTATTGGTTTACTCTCCTTCAATCTCACTGGTGGTAGATGTCCAAGTCATTCTTGGGTAAGTTGTCTACACAGTAGACTTGATGGTTCTGGGGTTTTCTAGTGCTTACTGCCTCTTCTTAAGTTTGTGCCCATTTTACAAAAGTGCCAAGTTCATTTTCTGCAGGTTTTCAGGGAAGGCTTCCAATCATTAAGCTCGAGATGGGGAGGAGGATTATATTTTTTCCACAAGAATGTGATAATTGTTTCCTTTATTCACTTTTTAATCCAAGCATTTCCAAGAAGTTTCAAGTCCTAGAAATTTATAGACTAGAAATGTATACTGAGCTCACTGTTTACCAGCTGAGCTACCAATAAGCCCTCAATGTTTACATACTACCTCAAATTGCAAGTGTCATATGTCAAGAACTATCTCCCTATGGTCAACCTCCTTCTAATTGTATTAATATCTCAGGGTGGAATTCAGGATTCTACAGCACATGAGTTATCCAGCCAGGGATGAAGTGATCATCTTCCTTTCTTCTTAGCACCTCAGATGTTTATGAGGGCTTAAGCTTGACCTTGGTAGCTCATCTGATAAAGAATCTGCCTGCAATGCAGGAGACCTCGGTTTGATGCCTGAGTCAGGAAGATCAACTGGAGAAGGGATAGGCTACCCACTCCAGTGTTCTTGGGCTTCCCTGGTGGCTCAAACAGTAACAAATCCGCCTTTAGGGCAGGAGACCTGGGTTCGATCCCTGGGTTGGGAAGATCCCCTGGAGAAGGGAAAGGCTACCCATTCTAGTATTATGGCCTGGAGAATTCCATGGACTGTGTAATCCATGGGGTCACAAAGAGTTGGACACGACTAAGCAACTTTCACTTTCAAGCTGGATATTCCTACCACGAAACTTGACCTGAAGAGATGGGAAATGCTTCCTTACTATATCCAGAGGGACACTTTTTCTCACCACTGACATTTAGTTCCTATAAAGTGGAAAGCATTGATATTTATGTTATATATCTCCTCCTTTTTTATTCCATGCTCCCCTTCAGTTTGTCAGGAAGTGGAGTGTAAAGTAGCAGTGGCGAGTCACAAGAGAGGAAGACGTGGATAACTTTAGTAGAGCAGCTTTTATTGACCTGTGTTAGACCCTTAGGGATTGTGTGTAATTGATTATGTTTTGGTAGTCTTTAAAGGTGGAATAATTGGCACTTTTGATTTTAATCTTTCATCTCTAGTGAAAGCATCCTAAATTTTAATTATTACAGTTAAATAACTGCAGTGTTCTTGTACATTGTGTCTAAATCGGAGGTCAGCAAACTATGGCTCGCAGACTAAATCTACTTGACAACTTTTTATTGGAACATGGCCACACTCTGTTTGTTGTTCAGTTCAGTTCAGTCGCTCAGTCATGTCCGACTCTTTGCGACCCCATGAATTGCAGCACGCCAGGCCTCTCTGTCCATCACCAACTCCCGGAGTCTACCCAAACCCATGTTCATCGAGTCGGTGATGCCATCCAACCATCTCATCCTCTGTCGTCCCCTTCTCCTCCCGCCCCCAATACTACCTAGCATTAGGGTCTTTTCCAATGAGTCAACCCTTCGCTTGAGGTGGCCAAAGTATTGGAGTTTCAGCTTCAACATCAGACCTTTCAATGAACACCCAGGATTGATCTCTTTTAGGATGGATTGATTGGATCTCCTT
The DNA here is from genome assembly GCF_054371585.1 of Giraffa tippelskirchi. Classification (NCBI taxonomy): domain Eukaryota; kingdom Metazoa; phylum Chordata; class Mammalia; order Artiodactyla; family Giraffidae; genus Giraffa; species Giraffa tippelskirchi. The sequence continues at coordinate 108,440,263 of NC_137280.1, read as the reverse complement.
GCAGTCCAAGGGACTCTCAAGAGTCTTCTCCAACACCACAGTTCAAAAGCATCAATTTTGCGGCGCTCAGCTTTCTTCACCATCCAACTCTCACATCCATACATGACCACTGGAAAAACCATAGCCTTGACTAGACGGACTTTTGTTGGCAAAGTAATGTCTCTGCTTTTAAATATGCTATCTAGGTTGGCCATAAGCTTCCTTCCAAGGAGTAAGCGTCTTTTAATTTCATGGCTGCAGTCACCATCAGCAGTGATTCTGGAGCCCAAAAAAATAAAGTCTGACACTGTTTTCACTGTTTCCCCATCTATTTCCCATGAAGTGATGGGACCAGATGCCATGATCTTAGTTTTCTGAACGTTGAGCTTTAAGCCAACTTTTTCACTCTCCTCTTTCACCTTCATCAAGAGGCTCTTTAGTTCTTCTTCACTCTCTGCCATAAGGGTGGTGTCATCCACATATCTGAGGTTATTGATATTTCTCCCAGCAATCTTGATTCCAGCTTGTGTTTCTTCAAGCCCAGCATTTCTCATGATGTACTCTGCATATAAGTTAAATAAGCAGGGGGACAATATACAGCCTTGACGTACTCCTTTTCCTGTTTGGAACCAGTCTGTTGTTCCATGTCCAGTTCTAACTGTTGCTTCCTGACCTGCATACCGGTTTCTCAAGAGACAGGTCAGATGGTCTGGTATTCCCATCTCTTTCAGAATTTTCCACAGTTTATTGTGATCCACACAGTCAAAGGCTTTGGCATAGTCAATAAAGCAGAAATAGATGTTTTTCTGGAACTCTCTTGCTTTTTCGATGATCCAGCGGATATTGGCAATTTGATCTCTGGTTCCTCTGCCTTTTCTAAAACCAGCTTGAACATCTGGAAGTTCACGGTTCACGTATTGCTGAAGCCTGGCTTGGAGAATTTTGAGCATTACTTTACTAGCTTGTGAGATGAGTGCAATTGTGCGGTAGTTTGAGCATTCTTTGGCATTGCCTTTCTTTGGGATTGGAACGAAAACTGACATTTTCCAGTCCTGTGGCCACTGCTGAGTTTTCCAAATCTGCTGGCATATTGAGTGCAGCACTTTCATAGCATCACCTTTGAGGATTTGAAATAGCTCAACTGGAATTCCATCACCTCCACTAGTTTTGTTCGTAGTGATGCCCTCTAAGGCCCACTTGACTTCACATTCCAGGATGTCTGGCTCTAGGTGAGTGATCACACCATTGTGATTATCTGGGTTGTGAAGATCTTTTTTGTACAGTTCTTCTGTGTATTCTTGCCACCTCTTCTTAATATCTTCTGCCTCTGTTAGGTCCATACCATTTCTGTCCTTTGTTTGTTGTACATGGTTGCTTTTGAGGTACAGCAACAAATTGAGTAGTTGTGACAGTGACTGTATGGCTTGCAATGTCTAATATGTGTATTTTTCTGAACCTCTATGAACAAAGTTTGTTGATCCCTGGTCTAAATAATTTGTGTGTATGTTCTTGAATTTGTCACTATTATTACCACTTTTATAATTTAATACAGTATAAAATTAGAGTATTGTGTATACCTAGAAGAGGCACATATGTGTCTTAGATTAGAGATCTGTGTTGGTAATTTTGCAGAGATCACAATACAGAAAGAAGTAGAGTGTAAAAGTATAAAATCAGTGATGAGGACCTGTCTGCATAAAGGTGATATTGAATGTGGGATGATAAGAATAAATTAGAAATATCTCTCCTTCAATATTACCTTTATGCAACCATTTGAGGTGATGATGACTGAGCATTTAATTTGATTCCTGCATTTTGACACCTATACCTATGTGGAAACTTAATAGATACTTAGAAAATCTAAAAGTTATGTGAAAACCCATTAGAAGCATACATATTACCCATAAGGAGCTCTACAATCTTCTCAAATTTCACACACAATAGCGATATAGTAGGTCCATGTTTGTTTAAAAGCATAAAGATTGTCTTCAATAAGATTACTCTACCAATGATAACCAGTTGTTATGCTGATAATTCACCACTTCCAAATAAGAAACCTATATTCAAAAATAAAATATTCTCTCTCCTCCACCAAGAGTAAAGACAAAATTCAATAGTTTAATAAGATTATCCAGGCCTCCCCTAAGTCTTTTAGAAATTTTATTCTTCTATGATTTTAGGACTCAATGGCTGATCTCTGCTACTGATGATCAGAATCTCAAACATCAATTATTCTCTATTCTCAATACCTAATACTAGTTTAATGAGTGAGAAGAAGTGACCTCCTGGTCTGTTTATGGCTTATAAATACCTAGCTCTAATTCTGGTTTCTTGCTGCTAGCCACTGAAAAAAATGCTCTAGTGGCCATTGTTAGAATAATGCAGACACTCTTCTGTATGAAGGAAGCTGTTATGTGTCAGGTGGTGCACCTAGGAGCCAGCTGCTGAGGACCTACCAACCAGGCCTGTCCGATTCCAATGTGTGAGTTCATTCAAGCTTCAGGGTTTTTCCTTTTCTACTGTGCAGGTTTCCATGGGAACCATCTTGCCCTGAGGCTTTTGCCTGAAATACAACATGTTATGCCTGACACAGTACTCGGTATTTTATAAGTGGATCTAAAAATGAGATCTATATTGTATAGTATAGTGAAAGAAAATAACTGAAATCACATAGACGTGTGTGAGTCCTGCCTGTGTGACTGTTGGAAAATTAAATTTCTGTGAGCCTTGCTTTCTTTACCTATAAAATAAAAATGGAAAGCTCATGTTATTTTTGGAGTTAAAATGGGTAAGTCAAAGGGTATCGTGTACATAAAGCATTTATCTGAATGTATAATCCCTAGTTCACACTCAGTAGAAAATTAGCTCCCTCTGTTCTCATGGAAAAGCAATCTATATTCAGTAAGAACAATCTCATTGTGTAGGCAGTTTGTGCTTCCAGAGTTCGAATAACAAACGAGGGTTTGCAGAGCTTTTTGAAGATGGGAAATTCTTCTAAGACTTGAAAAGTAAAAATAACATCTAACATATATTGAACTTTAGTTAAAAGCTTCTCTCTTGAATTTAATGATATTATAAGGGGCAACTCTGAAGTAGCAAATGACACCCCACTCCAGTATTCTTGCCTGGAAAATTCTGTGGGCAGACGAGCCTAGTGGGCTATAGTCCATGGAGCCGCAAAGAGTTGGATACAGCTGAGCGACTGCGCATAAGGAGCAAAGCCTCAGGTTGATGCATACTGCTACAGCTGGCAGGGATAGTGGAGTTCTTGATAAGACTACCTGGAAAAAATTAGAATTTTTTTCTAGTTCTTTGATGTATTTAACAGAATCTACCATAGTTCAGGTCACAAAGGATTTGATTAAAGGATATTGCAAAAGTTATAACATTTTAGGAGAGTTAAAGAACCACGCTTAGAGGCTGATGGTATTGGTTTAACAATGAAGAGCCTTTGTTGTTGTTGTTGTTCAGTAGCTAGGTCATGCCCAACTCTTTGAAACCCCATGAACTGTAGCACGCCAGATTCCTCTGTCGTCCACTGTATCCTAGAGTTTGCTCAAACTCATATCCACTGAGTTCATAATGCTATCTAACCATTTCATCCTCTGCCACCCCCTTCTCTTACCTTCAGTCTTTCCCAGAATCAGAGTCTTTTCCAGTGAGTTGGCTGTTCACATGAGGTGGCCAAAGTATTGGAGCTTCAGCTCCAGCATCAGTCCTTCCAATGAATATTCAAGGTTGATTTTCTTTAGGATTGACTGGTTTGATCTCCTTGCAGTCCAGTGGATTCTCAAGAGTCTTCCCCAGCACCACAACTCAAAAGCAAGCATCAATTCTTCAGCACTCAGCCTTCTTTTTGGCCCAGTTCTCATATCTATACATGACTATTGAAGAAACCATAGCTTTGACTATAGGGACCTTTGTCAGCCTACTACCCCCAAAGAAGAGCCTACTAGCCCCCAAACTTAGAATTTAGGAAATTCTCTAAACACAAAATGGATCTGAATACCCTGGATGATTAAACATGGCAAATATCCAATAGAGGAGTAGTCTGTGCTTGGAAAGCATATGAAGTTAGTCTGGTTTGTAAATAAATTATATTATATATACTGAGCCTGTAGACTTTGAAAATTCTTGGGTGCTTAGGACCAGACATCATCTCAGTGATGACAGTCACAGTAAATTGTATTTGTTTCATAGATCTACATTATATCATGTCGGCATCTTGGGGAGAACAGTAAGTCTTGTCTTCGTATTCTACTCTGATTCCCAGAATTTCGAACACAGTAAGTGTTCTTGGGGAGAACAGTAAGTCTTGTCTTCGTATTCTACTCTGATTCCCAGAATTTCGAACACATCAACAAATAAGAAGGGGGGCATGAGAGGGAGAGAAAGAAGTGTAACATTATCTGCTTTACACATATGAAGCCAACTGGAGAATGTAGTTTTAGACAGCACTAACAGCTGGCTTCCTAATGCTTTACTTCTCTCCTAAACATATTGCAACCATTGTATGACTGGATAATTTCAGGTCTTCTTTTCTGGAACATGCTGTTTGCACCAACAAGACTGAGGAGATTGGAAAAACAGAGGGGCTCTTAGTTGCATTTAAGGTATACTCAGTTTCTTTCTCCAAATTGAACAGTTGGGATTAGAGGCTAGGGATAGGGCAGAGAGAGGACAGTAGTATTAACTCTAGAAAAATCTCATGAAAGCATGATTCCAAGGTAACAATGTTCACCCTCTAATGTGACACTAATTTTATTTGGTGGTCATTGCTGAGAGATGAATTGGAGCCATGTTTTATAAACACTTGAATGCCAAAGAAGGGCTTCCCTGGTGGCTTAGATGGTAAAGAAATCTGCTTGCAATGCAGGAGACCCAGGTTTGATCCTTGGGTGGGGAAGATCTCCTGGAGATGGGAATGGATACCCACTCCAGTATTCTTGCTTGGAGAATTCCATGGATAGCCTGGTGGGCTACAGTTGATGCAAAGAGCTGGACACAACTGAGCGACTAACATTATGACTACTGAATGTCAAAGAAACTATCTGAACATCATGGCTATTATAGGTTTTCCTTTAATGTCATGTGCACTCAGCCAGGTGTTAACAATATTGATAATAGATGTTGTCCAGAGAGAGTGGTCTCAGATTATTAATCGTCAGTGTTTCTGGAAATAAAAAGCTGAGTAAATTTAGCTTCCAAAAGGAATAAATTGAGACGAGCAGGTCACCAAATTTCAGGCCACTTTCGTCAGTAAACTCACTGGAGACAGAAGTCATGAGTTAAACTTCTTTCCTGACTCTGCTCAACACTTTGTGAGATCTGTTAGTTAAAATTCCTGATAGTTGTCATACATGTACAGATTTTTATACTTGTACTAAGTGTGTGTAACTTTTACATCTGTAAAATGTAGTAAGTTCGAGAACATTCTCCTTATAAGAATTCCCCCTACAGTGCACACTATTTGAGAGTGATTTCTTGGTAAGCTCATTTGAAGTAGAATTTGAGTTGTCGTGAGCCTGAGTGTCAGATAATACTGGGGTTTATGGAGAAGAGCATGAATCTGTCTGTGCTCTAGGTGATAAGAATTTCTGTTTTGAATCCTGAGTGGGAGAAGGGTATAGGAAAGAGAGATGAGAGAGCAATCTGTTGTATTTAGAGGGCAGGTGGCCCACTTTCTCCATACTTTATCTTTGCTAGTGAAATTTACTAAAATGTATCTTTTTTGTAAACCTTGCAGACCTCTATATTTGAGATGAATGTAAAAGCATAAGGTGAAAGAGAAACATATGTGAAACTATAGAAATTGGATGCAGGGGTAATTCTCAGGGCTTAGCGGAAATTTGATGAGGCTTAAGTTTTTCTGCACAGAGTTTCACAATAAGTTTACTTTGCTTTTGAAGGCTGGAAATGCCCCAGCTAACATTTAGGTTATATGTGTGTATAGGTATACCTGCTGTTGTAGAGTTTTCTCTTACCCTCTGATATCGTGTATAGGAAACAAGATGGATTTGTCTTTTGTAGAATTACTGAACTGGAACCAGAAACTTAACTCAGTCACTGGCCATGGTCCTTGTCTCTGCATGTCTATAAGATGGACATAGATAATGACTCAGCAGGGATTTATAACCATTCATCTGCCATTACTAGATTTTATACAGTCTTCTAATATCACTTGCTGCCACACGGCTATCAGCAATGGGCTTGGTGCATGGGGAAACTGCTCTGTGGGCCTGCAGGGCAAGGGGAGTGAAATGAATTTGATATCGGAGACTGTGCCAAGTTGGAGTTTTGTTTGTTTGGTCTGTTTTTTGATTAAGGAATAAGATTTTTGTGCCTATATTATTTAAAAGCTACATGTTTCCAATATGCAAGCTTGCATGGATGGTGTGGATATTGTTATACGTGTAGAGGTGAACACATATGAGCAATGACTTCCTTTGTTCCTCAGTTCTGTATTCAATCTTGTTTAATCTAATCCTATTTAACCCACTATTTAACACACTGCCTGTGTTTTCAATTTTCTGATTTTTTTTTTTAATTCAGATTTCTTTTTTATATCGTTGCCTAGTGAGCCTATAGAATTTTCAGGTGTACTGAATTAATAACAATTCTGATGTTAAACTTATCATATAATTTATAAGTACCGTAAAAGCAAAGTTAAAGAGTACTTTTAAAATTATCAACTAGAGCTTCTTTTCTTTAGTTAGCTTTCCTCCCTCCCTTCTCCCTCCCTCCTTTCCTCCCTGTCCTTCTTAATTTATTCTCACATCAAAACACTTCCTTAGGTAAGAGACTTTTCATGCTACTTGGCGTGCACTGTTGGACTGACACGAAATAATTATTTGTTGAAGTGAGTGACAGGGTAAAATTCATTTTAAAACAATTTTCCTGCTGGTATATTTTTTAAAGCTTTTCTTCATGGATTTTCTTAACCTCCACTTTCACTTGTGACAGAATTCATGCATACAAACACTTTAATGGAATATAGTTTTATCATGTGTATTAAACTTATGGGAATCTATATTTCCATACTTTTCCCAGAAAAAGAACAATGGTTATGATTTAAGTAGTACTGATTATTCTCTCCCTAGTCCAAGAAGGAGGGATGGGAGTTGAGACTCTGCTATCTCCTAGCCAATCTCCTATGAAATTTTTTCTCTAAACCCACCAAGGTAAGTGTGATTCTCCTGTTTAAAGACAGAGAGATTAGCCAGCTTTATATAGTCCTCAGTCAAAGAAATAATGATACTATTCCTAATTTAAGAAACTGTATTGTATTATAAACAATGAAGGAGGGAAGGTCTATGTTTTATGCTGTTGCATACACTTTTTAAAGAGCTTTTGAGTCCTTGTTGTGGAACCAAATTCATCATAAAATGAGACTTTATGTTCTCTGTATATATCTCCTACATGTAGATGTACGTTACATGTATAAAAAAATGAGTATGTATTTGTGATAGTGTAGGGATGTTAGTGCGCGTGCTCAGTCACTTCAGTTGTGTCTGACTCTCTGCAACCCCATGGACCATGGCCTGCCAGGCTCCTCTGTCCATGGGATTCTCCAGGCAAGAATACTGGAGTGGGTTGCCATTTCCTTCTCCAGCGATAAAGTATGAAGTGAGTGAAGTGAAGTCGCTCAGTCGTGTCCGACTCTTTGCGACCCCATGGACTGTAGCCTACCAGGCTCCTCTGTCTATGGGATTTTCCAGGCAAGAGTACTAGAGTGGGTTGCCATGTTAGCAATATATGCGTATTAATATTATACACATATGATCAATAATTTCATTGCACAAATGACATGTGAAGAAAATTTCAACAGTTCTTCAAGCACATTTAGAAAAACTGAAAATTTGAATGAGCAACCTTTGCTTTCAGCTTCTTCCCTGGCCTCACTCTCCATGCTGATAGGGCAATCTGATGATGTATGTGGGCCACTTTTTATACAACCCAAGGGCTCCAGAGACTTTCCTGACTTTTGGAGATTTAGGAAGACACAATTTCCCACCCTGTGCAAATTTACTGACTTCCTATAACCTCTGTCCCCCAGTTTGGTTCCATTCTTTATCTCTTTTCAGCTTTCCCAGGAACTCACAACAATAGCACTGCGATCTCTCCTGCCACTTTACTGAATGTCAGTGGGTGACAAGGGAAGGATCTGTTCACAGCCCCACACTGCAGTTCACCCTCATCCCCAGACCCTCCATCTATTCCTGCTGTCTTTGAGCTCTAGCTCAGGCGTGTTGGTGCATATTCTCCCTGGGAAATGTAGTCATTCTTATGTTCTTAATGTTTTCAGTGGCAAGCAATCCCTTTTATTGCCTGAAAAAAATTGATATCATAATAATTTCTTGCTAAGGGGAGAGACAAAAAGTCATTAATGACATTTGTTTTTTGTAACTGAATCTCCTTTGGCTCACAGTATGACCTTGATACTTGCCTAATTTTCTGGAGAGTTTATTGGGAATCGTCTCATCTCTGTAGGTGTCTTTGCCTGGTTCATGTTGGGAGTGTTTTCAGGATTATTGGGACTTAGCAGCTAGCTGCAGATATGAGGCGGAAGTATCAGGTCTATGTTGGGTCTCTGATCACAATCTTTTAATACACTTAGTTTTAGAAAAGCTTTAAGATCACAGTAAATGTGGTAGAAGGTACAGAGGTTTCCCATATCCCTCTCCCCCTACCACCATGCATAGCCTCCTCCATTATCAATGTCCCCTATGAGAGTGGTACCTTAGGGAAGTCTATGAACCCACCCTGACAAAGTAACACCCAAAGGCCATCATTTACATTAGGGTTCACTCTGGGTGAAAAGACCCTGATGCTGGGAAAGATTGAAGGCAAGAGGAGAAGGGGACGACAGAGGATGAGATGGTTGGATGGCATCACCGACTCAATGGACATGAGTTTGAGAAATCTCCTGAGATTTTTGAAATCTCAGGGAGGCCTGGCGTGCTGCAGTGCATGGAGTCACAAAGAGTCGGACACAACTGAGCAACTGAACTGAACTGATTGTTATATTTTCCACAATGTCATCAAGTTGGTCTCATAAGTATGTAGACTTTTCAGATTTTATACTTTCACGTAATAATAAACATTTTAGTTTCTCTATTTTTTTTTCTGATCACATTTCTTCTTTAAGAGTTACTGTGAAACAGTTAATACTGAGTAAAGAAGATTAATGATACCATAGTTTTAAGGTGGTTTTTATATAACACCACAACTTATTTGAAAAGACCCTGATTCTGGGAAAGATTGAAGGCAGGAGGAGAAGGGGATGACAGAGGATGAGCTGGTTGGATGGCATCACCGACTCAATGGACATGAGTTTGAGGAAACTTTGGGAGTTGGTCATGGACAGGGAGGCCTGGTGTGCTGCAGTCCATGGGGTCACAAAGAGTTGGACACAACTGAGTAACTGAACTGAAAAATTATTAATTAACTGGCCATTTAATCAAAAAGATAAACAATTTGTCTTTAAATGTCTTTAACTGAGTCAAGTGTTAACTGTTGAGGCTTTGACTTAAACTCAGGTTCTCCTATAGTTTATGTGGTATTAGTCAGATAAACTCTCTAAGCATTATTTCCATGTACAGATTAGAATAATAACTCATAATGTGCATGGATATTATAATTACTAAATGAAAAATATACATAAACGTCTGAACATCCCATACTGCGCCGTACAGACTAGTTGTTAAATTGCTGCATGAATAGGTAAAATAAACATAAATAAATAAATGAATTAACTGAGTAAACATAGAAACAACTATTAAATCAAAATAGGCTGTTTCTCTTTTTAGTTAAAAAATTTTAAATAGTATACTTACAGTGTTGGGATCATGATTTGAAATCAAAACCACAACACTGAATTTGGTACCATTTTTTTAAAAAAAATGTTTGAAATATGCTCAAATTTACAGAAAAGTTGTGAGTACTATACAAGAACATTTCCTTCCTGAACCATTTGAAAGTAACTGATTTTCTGATGCTCTACCATCCCAGAGTACTTATTGGGGAAATTTATATTGATTCAGCACTACCATGCAACCCATAAATCCTATTCAAATTTCATCAGTGATTTCAATTAAGTCACTTTCATGACAAAAGATCCAGTTTAGAATCACATATTGCATTTAGTTGTCAAGTTTCTTTACCATCCTTCAGTCTAGAACAGTTTCTTACCATTTCTCTGGCTTTGGTGACTTTGACCCTTTTGAAGATTACAGACCAGTTTATTTGTTCTTTCCAGAATGCCCTTCAGTTTTTGTTCTTGTCATATTTCCTTATAACTGGATTCAGGTTATGTACCTTTGGGAGGAATATCACAAGGAGTGTTGCTCTGCTATTATTTCAGTCTACCAAATATCATGTAATTTTGATTTGCCCTATTACAATAATACTACTTGATTATGGATTAAGGAAGTATTTGCCTGGTTTCTCTATTGTAAAGGGTCTCTTTCCTCCTTTTAAAACAATATGAATTTTGTGGTGAGGTACTTCAAAACTAAATATCTTTTCACACTTTAGGTTTCTATATTTTTGTTTATATCTCTATAGATTTATGACATCCTATTAAGTGATTTATAATCCTGTGTTTAATTTTTTTAATTATAGTCACGTGGTTGTTGACCTGGCCAGCGGAAACCCCTGGAAACGCGCTTCTGTGTTCTTTTGACATGACTGTCTTTCCCTAAGCACTTGTTTGCTTTCTGGCACAGCGGTGGATTCCAAGTCTATTTCATACTTTTTCTGGTCTAGAAGTGGAATTAGCTGTATCTCCAAGGAACCCTAATTCCTTTTAGAGGAGAATATATTCAAAAGCCACAATCAGTTTGCTAGATATGCTCTCTGCCTTCAGGGTGTTCCTACTTTCAGGTTCTTAGACAGAGCTCTGTGTATATATATGTGTGTGTAGGTATGTGTGTAAGTGTGTGTAGGTGTGGGTATGGGTACATGCATTTTGTGAGCACTTCTTTTCTTGATCTACAGTTTTCTTGGGGCAAGTTATATGTCCTTTAGATGCATTCTCTGTCTCTCTATAAAGATTGTATGGCATGAGTTCATACTGACATTTTTAATTTTAATTCGGTACCTTAAATTTCATTTCAGTTTTTTTCTCTTTCCTTTTCTTCTCTGAGAATGAGAATCCTGGCCCTTAGTTCCTTAATATATTTAGTTGATCAGTTCCCATGTATATATCCAGTCTCCCATCTTCACCGCCACTTCTCCTCTGAACCCAATTTGAACCAGGCTTTGGCTAGTTTCACCTGGCTTTGGCTCGCACAGCATTGGGCTGTTACTGCCTTATGAAAATGCTTTCTCTACTCTTCTCAGGCTCTGAATTCTCACACCAGACTGCCTACTCATATGAATGCCTTGCTTGTTCCTTATGGGCTCTGAATTCTCTATCTGCTGCTGCTGCTGCTGCTAAGTCGCTTCAGTCGTTTCCGACTCTGTGCGACCCCATAGACAGCAGCCCACCAGGCTCCCCCGTCCCTGGGATTCTCCAGGCAAGAACACTGGAGTGGGTTGCCATTTCCTTCTCCAATGCATGAAAGTGAAAAGTGAAAGTGAAGTTGCTCAGTCATGTCCGACTCTTCGCGACCCCATGGACTGCAGCCTCTGTCCATGGGATTTTCCAGGCAAGAGTACTGGAGTGGGCTGCCATTGCCTTCTCCCGAATTCTCTATCTGGCTGCCCTCAAACATAGAATCCTTCCTTACCCTTCTCAGATACCCACTAGCTGGTCTGGAATGCATGCCATCGTTATTCTGCTTGGACTCTGATTCCACACAGAGGGCTGTTCCCTTTGTAGATACCTCTGTGGCTTTACCTTCTACACTTGGACTTCAACACTGTGTACCAGGATGCTCTCAAGTGCAGACTCTGTCTTCACCTTGCTTAAGATCTGGCTCCCTGCCTGGACTGCCCCAGTGCATAGATACTCTCTTCTAGCTCTGACTTGCCATGTTACACTGCCCAGCTCCTCCCTAACTCTTAGGTAAATGTCTTTGTCATCCTGCTCAAAATTTCAACATCTTGCACTGGGCCCCCATGGCATCTCCGGCCCTAGTGTAGATATACTGTGCTCTGCTTCACTTAGCAGTTGGACAAGTGATTAATTCAAGAAAGGAAAGAAAGTGGAAGAGGAAGAAGAGGAAGAGTCCTTGCACACTTTTACAACATCTCTTTGCTTTACTTGGTTAATATACAGCAGCAAATATACATGGAAAATACTAAACAATTTCACAGAAATGTAAGCTCATAGATATCAAAAACATGTATCTCTATGTTCTCAGGATCTGGCATATGGCCTGTTAATGTGGCAAATACATTTGATGAGTGAAAACTTTAAGAAGGGGATGAGTTTACGATTTGTTTTAAACTCCACTTCTAAATTTTGTATGAGTTTAAAGAACTTTCCCCCTCTTCTTTATTCTTCTAAAAATGTATGCATATCCAACTCTTTGCAACCCCATGGACTGTGTAGCCTTCCAGACTCCTTTGTCCATAGGGATTCTCCAGGCAAGAATACCAGAGTGGGTTGCCATACCCCCCTCCAGGGGATCTTCCCAACCTGGGGATCGAACCCAGGTCTCCCACTTTGCAGGGGGATTCTTTACCATCTGAGCCACCAGGGAAGACATATGCTAATTAAATTGTGCAATTTAAATTCTAAAGCACTTTGAATCTTTATTTCTTCTTGTTTTTGCCTCGGTAGTCTCTCTGTTGGATCACTGCTACAGTTTTACGAATGGACTATAGTATCAATCTTCCCTTTGTTTCAGGTCTGTGTGTCCATTTACTCCTTTTCATCGCTCTGCCACTATCCTACTCTAAACCACTGTTGACTCTCATCTGAGGAATAACTTCCTTAAGGGAAATGGGTCATATTGAGTCTCTGCTGACCCTTTTGCTTTCACTGTTTCCTCTTCCAGTCTTGTCTCCAGGTAACAGTGTGAGACTTATTACCTCATCAGTCTTATTTCATGCCTTGTGTTCATGGACATCCACCTCAGACAACTGATCTCTTAATAATTCCTTAAACACATTAAACTACTTCCATTTGATGCCTTGTCACTGGCTGTCCTCTTGGGGTTAGGGTTATGTCCTCAAAGTTTGCCTCTTCTTCCAGCTTTACCTCCTTATTTTCATATTGGAGGTTACTCTATCTGTGTGAGGTTGTCATGTTTATTTCCTTCACTTTTAATAGTCTGTAATTATTTTGGTTTTTATATCTTTGTTATCACCTCTCAGTCTTAAAGACAAAAGACTCCATCACGGTAAGACCTATGCCTGTCTTATTTTCCATTCTTTTCTAAGTAGACAGGTGAAATGTTCAATAAACATCTGCTGAATATATGAATAATAACACCGACACATTTTCCCAAATCAAATGAGGTTGGGTAAGACAGTTTTAAAACTACTTGTGCACTATAGGAATAAATGTTTTGCACATTTTTGTCAGCCTTTCTAAATATACCCTTTAATGCAAAATTTAAAACATTATGTCATTTCCAAAAAAAAAAAGACTCACTGTACCTCATTTATTTTGACATTTATTTTGGAAATTATGTATTTTAATTAATGAAAAAACTGTGCTAATCAAATGTTTTCATTTAGCTTACAATATGTCTGCATATACAAAATGGTTGACTTTTTTACCTTAGTTCAGGGTTTTTCAACTTTTCCATTAACTTATAAATACGTAGAAGCCAAACCTAGAACTCAAGTAAGCCTGTAAAATGTCAATGTGTCAGTTCTCACTGTCTGCCAACTGAGTAGGTGAAAAAGATTTTGAATAATTAGCTCATATATGCTTGGGAGAAATGTAAAAAGGAAGCATGCAGAGTTTATATTACCATGCCCAATTATTGTATGTCTGCCTTTGGAGTGCTTATGGTCCATGGCAATTGGTGAGGTCCCAAAGAACATAAATAAAAAATTTATTATAAAGCAGGTATTTGCAAACTATGCCCTGCGGCTCATTTCTATTCAGCCCTCAAGGTAAGAATTGTTTTCACATTTCTAAAGCCCTATTTAAAAAAAAAAAAAAAAGAGACAGGATGTATGTGATCTTCAAGTTCCAAACTATTTACTCTGTGTCCACTCTGTGTCCTTTACAGGAAAAAAAAACAAAAAAGCTAACTTATGTTCTATAGCATAACTGAGGCAAAATAAGGGGAAAATGGAACAGATGAACCTAATTGTAGATAAGAAAACAAATTTGGGAATGGACTGTTCACAGGTGAATGTTTAATTTTTCGCTTCCTTTAGATTGTGAATTTATGGTTATTTTTTCCAAGTTTCCCCTTTGATTATGATAGTTAGAGGCAACAGTGTCTCAGAAATTATTTGTGATGCTTCAGAGATTTATCTTGAATGTAGAAAATGTATTCCAATTTCTCAGGATAGAAACTCAGGAATATTACTTAGTATATAGGTAATATAGATATTATTATGTTAGGCATAATTTTTTCTAGTATAACACTTATTACCATATGATAGACTTATAACTCTATTAAACTATAAGATTTAGTAAGGTGTATGTTATATGAAATAAATGAAACATTTTAAAGTGCATAGTTTGATAGCTTTATACATAAATGTATACACTATGAAACCATCACCATAGTCAAGACAATACACATATTTTTCCCTCCAACCATGATAAGTGAAAAATGCCTGCTCTAAACCCTAGAGAAACTTAAAATATTAAAAGAAAACCTTGGCTAATAAGTCAAAAGAAGATGTTAAACAAAGTGCTAAATAACACTCAGGTAATTAAAAAACAGCAGAAAAGAGGGGGAAAGGAACAAAGAGCAAATATAAAATACAGAAAATCAGTAGCAAGATGGTAGATTTAAATCAGCCATATTAAGTGATCTTGTAAATGATACTCTCTAATTAAAAGGTGGCAAAGCATGAGTTGGTAAGTCTCATGCTGAGTTGATAAGCATGAGTCTAGACATAATTATATACTTTCAACAGAAATTGTTTAACTATAAAAACACAGATGAGTTAAAAGGATGGAGAAAGAAAAACCATGTAAACACTAATCTTAAGAAAGCTGGAACTGCTATATAAATAAGACAAATTAGATTTCATGGCGAGGGATATTACTAGAGATAGAGATACTTCATAATGATAAAGGGTGATTTTATCATTACATAAAAATCCTGGAAAAATCTTAGTAATAGTTGTTTGAAAATACATGAAGAAGGAAAAGGAGAAATAGAATACTGAACAATTGTTGGAGCCTCAGCATTCCTGTCTTAGGAAGTGACAGAAATAATACAAAAATTAAGGATAAAAGGATATTTGTACTGCACTGTCAGTTAACAGGATTTGATTGATAAATGTTTAGCAGGAGATATATTATTTTAAAGCACACACTGGAACATTAAGCAGGATAGACCATATTCTGGAAAATAAAATAAGTCCTGATATAGTTAAATGAAAGAAATAATTTTATTTCTGTACACTGGTGTTGAACAATCTAGAAATGGACTTAAGAAAACAATTCTATTTATAATAGGGTACACTGAAAACTAGACAATATTTCTTGATTATGTAGATTTATACCTTTGACCAAATCCATTTAATTTATATAAATAAAATAAAATTAATTAGTATATTTAAAACTGATGCATCTTACTTCTGTAAATTATATTGCAATGAAGTCTGTTTAAAGTAACACAGGGACCCTTTGTAACAACTTACTTCTTTTTATAAATATTATATGAATTTTCATCACTAACCCTCGGACATAAGACATTCTAAGACTCTAAAGTCTGATTCTCTGGGGATGAAGCTGAATTCTTAAAGCCATGTGAATTTATAATTATTATACTATTAAAATAGATATTTTAAAATGCATAATATCATGCTTGTGTTTAGCAGAGAGAATGCAGTATGAAATCACAAACAGTGACAGACTGATGCAACTTCCAGTGGGGATGGTGTTTGGGAGATTAGCCTGTGCAACACTGTAAAGAGCTGGATTACTCTATACACTGTAAACCCAGGTGCTTTGTCCTTCTAACCGGTACTTGGCAAAACCTATGTCAGGATTTGTCTTCTCTTAGTTGATGATTTTCTGTTTCCTTTCTAGTCTGTACTGCTCCATACCTACTTCTCTCTTCAGGGTGCAGGCTAAGGTTTACTTGTAAGCTCTAGACCGTCACAAGTGAGCTGAGCCAGGTATCATTAAGCACCATTTTGGTGCTTATATCTGTTGTTCATACCTCTTTTCACTTAATATCTTGTACAAACTTTCTGAGAATACTGTTGTTTCAAGAACCCTGGTTTATAATAAGGATTTAGAAAAAAAAATTGCTGCATGTAAATTGATCATAATTTTGTAGGAAGGCCAACAGAGACTAATAACTTCCATGTAATCTGCTCTCATAAACTTTAGAAGTTCTCCTGATGTCAAACTCTTGCTCACATTATTTTGGTGTCTTGTTATTCTCTTGTGAATGTTTTTGAACAAGTCTTTGGCCTGGATTCTGTTTCTTTCTGACTCTTGGTCTTTGTCTGACTTTTATTCCAGATAGTTTTCTCCATCTGATTATTAAGTTATATTCTGATATTAAGCACTTTCTTGGGAGCCCTGCATGAATTTGGCCGACTATCCCGGGGTGTATTTTGGTCAACCTCAGATTTAACCCATTTCTTCTAGTTTCAGTTTAAAATGGATTATAATTGACTATTCCCTGTGGAGTTAAAACTAAAGACAATGTCACTTTATTTTCTTATTTTTTTCAAAACATTCTTTTTAGGCTTGTCAGTACATGGAATATTATAATAATCTATGAAGAACACTGATTTTAATTCCAGGGGTTTCTATCTCAGGAAACTTTTTATACACTCTGTATTTCATAAAAATGTAATACTTTCTCTCCTAAAAACTGCTCAGCCTGACTGCTGAACACAGTTTAAAAGCCATCTGGAGGGTTTTGGACTGAGAGTGGGTGATTGGTTGTTAAGACTTTATTGATTTTACAACTTAAAGAATGATTGGATCTTTTTTTTCCCTACTCCTAAGGAATCCTATATTTTGTTTTTCTGGACACAAATTATACCAGAGAAAAGCAATAAAATGGGACTGTCTAACGTAGTTACTACCAGGATCTTTAAGAAGCCTTTGGAGAATTATGCTCCATGGAGGCATAAGAATACAGTGTTTAGACTGGCTGTCTAGACAGTAGGAAATGAAAATCTGGCAGTCCCAGCAATGTAATAGACTGTTTATGTATATAGAGTTATGGTGTAGTCACGTGCTGTTTAATGTCCACATAGAATGCTAAAATAAAGTTAGCTTGTACCACTTTTGCCATACTGACTCACACTCCTGAAATCAGGACCCATAGTTTCTGACCTTATCTAATGCTCAGAATATTGTTGTGTGCCCATATTTCCATATAGCATTGAGTAACTTTGTTCAGAAAAGTTTGACTGTCATAAGGTTAAGTAATCAAGTATGCTTAAATGTTTTACAGCCATGGAAATCATTTTTTTTCTCTTCTTTACACAAATGGAACTGAGATTAATGACCTGAATATATGTGGCATATTTTAGATTTGAGGTATAGCAAATCATGACTTTTTATGTTTTCATTTTGTAGAGCAACTCACACTAGAAGTCAGTGAGTGACTCAGCTATGCAATGTTGTAGAGCTATGTGACTATCCAAGAGAAGTTCTTACAGGATGCCAAGAGAGTTCTTGTAAAAACATGTTTGTATCTTTTACTTTTCATTTGAATTTCTGTTTCTATGGAAGGATTACTTTTGTTTTTTAAATCCAGAGGGATTTGACCTATGTCTATTCTGAGCAGTAAATATTGAAAAATAAATTTCTATCAGTAAATGATCACCCTGTTGGCTGATAGTTTCTGAAGCTATAAATATTTTTAATAATGCGACAGCTATATTTTTTAAATAATAAAATTTTAACTTTATTTGACAATCAAAGTATTGGCTTTTCTTTAATTTTGTTATTAATACAGATAATCTGTGAGTCACTTGCTCCTGAAGTGTGTTTTTTAAATCACTTTATAAAATATTTAAGATTATGAAATTACTCTGTCATTCAGAAACAGTTTTCAGGTTATTGACCACAACAAATAAAATGGAAATTTTAAATAAATAGAACTTTTCAGAGCCTGAAACCATTTGAACCACCTCACTAAATGAATTTTTTGTCCTTTTGGTATTTTAGCTATAGGAATCACAGATTGCTGATTAAGTCTTTAGGTTGCCATATAGTTAACTGGGTTTTCTTTAGATGACTTAAAAATAGAATCATATAGGTAGGAGTCTGCCATTTGACTTAAAATGATTATAGTAGACTAAGTAAATATGATCCATATCATAAGAAGTTGTCATAATCATGGTCACCACTGGAGACTCCTGGATACTCACAGACAAGTCTGGCTCAATCTCTTATGGCATCAATGCTCCTTTCTCCTGGGTCCTGGTGCTCACAAGGTTTTGTTTGTGACCTCCAAGAGTCTGTTTCCCCAGTCCTGTGTAAGTTCTGTAATCAAATCCCTCTGGCCCCCAAAGTCAAATTCCCTGGGGGCTCTCAGTCCCTTTGCCAGATCCCCAGGCTGAGAAATCTGTTGTGGGTCCTAGAACTTTCTTAACAGTGTGAGAATTTATTTGGTATAATTGTTCTGCAGTTTGTGGGTCTTCTGCTCCACAGCTCTATGGTGGGATTAATGGTGACCACCTTGAAAGGGCTTATGCCACATGGTGTATGACCCAAATCTCCTGCACCCAGAGCCCCTGCCCCTGCAGCAGGCCACTGCTGACCTGTACCTCTGCAGGAGACACTGAAACACTCAAAGGCAGGTCTGGCTCAGTCTCTGTGGGGTCTCTGGGGCCTGGTGCACACAAGGTTATGTTTGAGCCCTCCAAGCATCTGTGGCAGGTATGGAGTTTGATTCTAAATGTGATTTCACTCATCCTACCGTCTTGCTGGGGCTTCTCAATTGCCCTTGAATGTGGGGTATCTTTTTTTGGTGGGATCCAACGTTCTCCTGTTGTTGGTTGTTCAGCAGCAAGTTGCAATTGGGGATTCCTTGCAGGAGAATATGAGCTCATGTCCTTCTACTCCTCCATCAGGCTCTTTTTTTGCACTCATCTCACATGCTAGCAAAGTAATGCTCAAAATTCTCCAAACAAGGCTTCAGCAGTACACAAACCAAGAACTTCCAGATGTTCAAGCTGGGTTTAGAAATGTCAAAGGAACCAGAGATCAAATTGCCAACATCCGTTGGTTCATAGAAAAAGCAAGAGAATTCCAGAAAATATCTACTTCTGCTTTATTGACTATTTTAAAGCCTTTGACTCTGTGGATCACAACAAACTGTGGAAAATTGTTCAAAAGATGGGAATACCAGACCACCTAACCTGCCTGCTGACAAATCTGTATGCAGGTCAAGAAGCAAAAGTTAGAACCAGACATGGAACGACAGACTGGTTACAAATTGGGGAAGGAGTATGTCAAGGCTTTATATTTTCACCCTGCTTATTTAAATTATATCCACAGTGCGTCATGAGAAATGCTGGGCTGGATGAAACACAAGCTGGAATCAAGATTGCCGGGAGAGATATCAATAACTGCAGATATGAAGGTGACACCACCCTTATGGCAGAAAGCAAAGAAAAACTGGAGAGTCTCTTGATGAAAGTAAAAGAGGAGAGTGAAAATCGGGCTTAAAACACAACATTCAAAAAAACTAAGATCATGGCATCTGATCCATTACTTCATGGCAAATAGATGGGGAAACAATGGAAACAGTGACAGACTTTATTTTCTTGGGCTCCTAAATCATTGCAGATGATGACTGTGGACATGAAATCAAAAGATACTTGCTTTTTGGAAGAAAATCTATGACCAACCTAGGCAGCATATTAAAAAACAGAGACCTTACTTTGCGGACAAAGGTCCATATAGTCAAAGCAAGAACTGCAATGCCAAAGAATGCTCAAACTCAAATACCGCACAATTGCACTCATCTCACATGCTAATATGGAGAAGGCAGTGGCACCCAACTCCAGTACTCTTGCCTGGAAAACCCCATGGACGAAGGAGCCTGGTAGGCTGCAGTCCATGGGGTTGCTAAGAGTCAGACACAACTATATGACTTCACTTTCACGCATTGGAGAAGGAACTGACAACCCAGTCCAATGTTCCTGCCTAGAGAATCCCAGGGACGGGGGAGCCTGGTGGGCTGCCGTCTATGGGGTCACACAGAGTTGGACATGACTGAAGCGACTTAGCAGAAGCAGCAGCACATGCTAGTAAAGTAATGCTCAAAATTCTCCAAGGTAGGCTTCAACAGTACGTGAACTGTGAACTTCCAGATGTTCAAACTGGATTCAGAAAAGGCAGAGGAACCAGAGATCAAATTGCCAACATCCATTAGATCTATTCTATACTATTTCAATAAATAGTAAGAGAGTTCCAGAAAAACATCTACTTCTGCTTTACTGACTATGCCAAAACAAACTGTGGAAAATTCTTAAAGAGATGGGAGTACCAGACTACCTGACCTGCCTCTTGAGAAATCTATATGCAGGTCAATAAGCAACAGTTAGAACTAGACATAGAACAACAGACTGGTTCCAAATAGGAAAAGGAGTATGTCAAGGCTGTATATTATCACCCTGCTTATTTAACTTATATGCAGAGTACATCATGAAAAATGCTGGACTGGATGAAGCACAAGCTGGAATCAAGATTGCCGGGAGAAATATCATAACCTCAGTTATGCAGATGACACCACCCTTATGGCAAAAAGTGAAGAAGAACTAAAGAGCCTCTTGATGAAAGTGAAAGAGGAGAGTGAAGAAGTTGGCTTAAAGCTCAACATTCAGAAAACTATGATCATGACATCCGGTCCCATCACTTCATGGCAAATAGATGGGGAAACAATAGAAACAGTGACAGGCTATTTTGGGGGGCTCCAAAATCACTGCAGATGGTGACTGCAGCCATGAAATTAAAAGACGCTTGCTCCTTGGAAGGAAAGCTATGACCAACCTAGATAGCATATTAAAAAGCAGAGACATTATTTTGCCAACAAAGTTCCATCTAGTCAAAGCTATGGTTTTTCCGGTAGTCATGTATGGATGTGAGAGTTGGACTATAAAGAAAGTTGAGTGCTGAAGAATTGACGCTTTTGAACTGTGGTATTGGAGAAGCCTCCTGAGAGTCCCTTGGACTGCAGGGAGATCCAACTAGTCCATCCTAAAGGAAATCAACCCTGAATATTCATTGGAAGGACTGATGCTGAAGCTGATACTCCCATCCTTTGGCCACCCGATGCAAAGAACTGACTCATATGAAAAGACTCTGGTGCTGGGAAAGATTGAAGGTGGGAGGAGAAGGGGACCACAGAGGATGAGATGGTTGAATGGCATCACCAACTCAAGGGACATGAGTTTGAGTAAACACCATGGGTTTGTGATGGGCAGGCATGCTGCAGTCCATGGGGTTGTGCAAAGAGTTGGACACAACTGAGTGACTGAACTGAACTGATGGTTTTTCCATTAGTCATGTATGGATGTGAGAGTTGGACTATATATTTGCACTGTGGTGTTGGATAAGACTCTTGAGAATCCCTTGGACAGGAAGGAGATGAAACCCTAAAGGAAGTCATTCCTCAATATTCTTTGGAAGGCCTGATGCTGAAGCTGAAACTCCACCTGATGAAAAGAACTGACTCATTGGAAAAGACCCTGATGCTGGGAAAGATTGAAGGCAGGAAGAGAAGGGGACGACAGAGGATGAGATGGTTTGGTGGTATCACTGACTTGATGGACATGAGTTTGAGCCAGCTCCAGGAGTTGGTGATTGACTAGGAAGCCTGGCATGCTGTAGTCCATGGAGTCACAAAGAGTCGGACTCAACTGAGGGACTGAACTGAACCGAACTGATAATCATGGTCGAAGTTCACAAAACTGATTTAGAAATTTAGATATGATCTATAGAAATAGCTGTGGGGCCTACCTGTAACTCAGTTGGTAAAGAATCCTCCTACAATACAGGAGACCCAGGTTTAATTCCTGGGTTGGGGAGAGCCCTTGGAGAAGGGATAGGCTAGCCACTCCAGTATTCTTGGGCTTCCCTCATGGCTCAACTGGTAAGGAATCTGCCTACATTATGGGAGACCTGAGTTCAATCCCTGGGTTGGGAACATCCCCTGAAGAAGGAAACAGCAACCCACTCTAGTATTCTGGCCTGGATCATTCCATGAACTACAGCCCATGGGGTCTCAAAGAAAGAGTCAGACACTGCTGAGCGACTTCACTTTCACTTCACTCTTCACTATTAAATAAAAATACTGTGATCATTATTGTTGGTTTAAAGCTTATTTTGGGTGGCCATACATTCTTGGAAAATTTTATAAAATAATTTATAAATATATATGTATGTGTATGTAAAAATATAGGTACATATATATATTTGCAGATGAAAATAATATGTTGTGATTCTCATTTTTTTCTTTTTTTTTTTGATGTATTTTCATTCTAATTCATTTGAGAAATAGGGCATACTCCAGTTGGTAACAGTGTCACCCTCCTGCCAGTGACTCTTAGAGGGTTGTAAAAGAAAAATGCCTGGAATTGTCCATCAGAATCTGTGGTATGTGATTGAAAAATCTCCTAAAATAGTTAAGATTTGTTTTCTTGTGTCTCAAATTGAATTGTACTACATTCATTTCAATATTTAATAGCTCGCCATCCATCAGCAAAGGGGTTGTCTTTAAACAGGTGCTGTTACTATTATGTATATCTTTTAAGCACCATGGGTGACTTAGTAAATACTAATTAAAAGATATTTAAAACCAAATAGAACACTTTCTAACACCATAAACAAAATTAAACTTAAAATGGATTAAAATCTAAATGTAAGACCAGAAAATAGGCAAAATGCTCTCTGACGTAAATCACAGCAAGAACCTCTGTGACCCACATCCAGAGTAATGGAAATAAAATAAAAAATAAATGGGACATAATTAAACTTAAAAGCTTTATGAAAGAAGGAAGCTATAAGCAAGGTGAAAAGACAGCCTTCGGAATGGGAGAAAATAATAGCAAATGAAGCAACTGACAAAGAATTAATCTCAAAAATATACAGGCAGCTCATGCAGCTCAATACCAGAAAAATAAATGACCTATTCAAAAAATGGGCCAAAGAACTAAACAGACATTTCTCCAAAGAAGACATACAGATGGCTATCAAATACATGAAAAGATGTTCAACGTCATTCATTATCAGTTCAGTTCAGGCACTCAGTCGTGTCCGACTCTTTGCGACCCCATAAACCACAGCACGCCAGGCTTGCTTGTCCACCACCAACTCCCGGAGACCACACAAACCCATGTCCATTGAGTCAGTGATGCCATCCAGCCATCTCATCCTCTGCCATCCCCTTCTCCTCCTGCCCCCAATCCTTCCCAGCATCAGGATCTTTTCCAATGAGTCAATTCTTTGCATGAGGTGGCCAAAGTATTGGAGTTTCAGCTTCAATATCAGTCCTTCCAATGAACACCCAGGACTGATCTCCTTTAGGATGGACTGGTTGGATCTCCTTGCAGTCCAAGGAACTCTCAAGAGTCTTCTCCAGTACCACAGTTCAAAAGCATCAATTCTTCAATGCTCAGCTTTCTTTATAGTCCAACTCTCACATCCATACATGACTGATGGAGAAACCATAGCCTTGACCAGATGAACCTTTGTTGACAAAGTCATGTCTCTGCTTTTTAATATGCTGTCTCGGTTGGTCATAACTTTCCTTTGAAGGAGTAAGCATCTTTTAATTTCATGGTGCAATCACGATCTGCAGTGATTTTGGAGCCCAGAAAAATAAAGTCAGCCACTGTTTCCACTGTTTCCCCATCTATTTGCCATGAACTGATGGGACCAGATGCGATGATCTTAGTTTTCTGAATGTTGAGCTTTAAGCCAACTTTTTCACTCTCCTCTTTCACTTTCATCAAGAGGCTCTTTAGTTCTTCACTTTCTGCCATAAGGGTGGTGTCATTTGCGTATCTGAGGTTATGATATTTCTCCTGGCAATCTTGATTCCAGCTTGTGCTTCATCCAGTCCAGCATTTTTCATGATGTACTCTGCATATAAGTTAAATAAACAGGGTGACAATATACAGCCTTGTTGTACTCCTTTTCCTATTTGGAACCAGCCTGTTGTTCCATGTCCAGTTCTAACTGTTGCTTCCTGACCTGTATACAAGTTTCTCGAGAAGCAGGTCAGATGGTCTGGTATTCCCATCTCTTTCAGAATTTTCCACAGTTTATTGTGATCCACACAGTCAAAGGCTTTGGCATAGTCAATAAAGCAGAAGTAGATGTATATCTGGAACTCTCTTGCTTTTTCGATGATCCAGCGGATATTGGCAATTTGATCTCTGGTTCCTCTGCCTTTTCTAAAACCAGCTTGAACATCTGGAAGTTCACGGTTTACATATTGCTGAAGCCTGGCTTGGAGAATTTTGAGCATTGCTTTACAAGCATGTGAGATTACTGCAATTGTGCAGTAGTTTGAGCATTCTTTGGCATTGCCTTTCTTTGGGATTGGAATGAAAACTGACCTTTTCCAGTCCTGTGGCCACTGCTGAGTTTTCCATATTTGCTGGGATATTGAGTGCAGCACTTTCACAGCATCATCTTTCAGGATTTGAAATAGCTCAACTGGAATTCCATCACCTCCTCTAGCTTTGTTCGTAGTGATGCTTTCTAAGGCCCACTTGACTTCACATTCTAGGATGTCTGGCTCTAGGTGAGTGATCACATCAACATTATCTGGGTCATGAACATCTTTTTTTGTACAGTTCTTCTGTGTATTCTTGCCACCTCTTCTTAATATCTTCTGCTTCTGTTAGGTCCCTACCATTTCTGTCCTTTATTGAGCCTATCTTTATATTAAGTATTACCTTAGTATCTCTAAGAGATCTCTAGTCTTTCTCATTCTATTGTTGTCCTCTATTTCTTTGCATTG
This sequence comes from Giraffa tippelskirchi, assembly GCF_054371585.1. Classification (NCBI taxonomy): domain Eukaryota; kingdom Metazoa; phylum Chordata; class Mammalia; order Artiodactyla; family Giraffidae; genus Giraffa; species Giraffa tippelskirchi. The sequence goes on along the minus strand of NC_137280.1, from coordinate 108,415,241 downwards.
ATCGCTGAGGAAGGCTTTCTTATCTCTCCTTGCTATTCTTTGGAACTCTGCATTCAAATGGGTGTATCTTTCCTTTTCTCCTTTGCTTTTCACTTCCCTTCTTCACAGCTATTTATAAGGCCTCCTCAGACAGCCATTTTGCTTTTTTGCATTACTTTATCTTGGGGATGGTCTTCATTCCTGTCTCCTGTACAATGTCAGGAACCTTCAGAGAAATGCAAATCAAAATCACAATGAGGTACCATCTCAAGCTGGTCAGAATGGCTGCCATCAAAAAGTCTGCAAACAATAAATGCTGGGGCAGGTGTGGAGGAAAGGGGACCCTCTAACATTGTTAGTAGGAATGCAAACTAGTACAGCCACTATGGAGAACAGTGTGGAGATTCCTTAAAAAACTGGAAATAGAAGTGCTATATGACCCAGCAATCCCACTGCTAGGCATACACACCAAGGAAACCAGAATTGAAAGAAACACATGTACCCCAGTATTCATCGCAGCACTGTTTATGATAGCTAGGACATGGAAGCAGACAAATGGATAAGAAAGCTGTGGAACATATATACAATGGAATATTACACAGCTATTCAAAAGAGTGCATTTGAATCAGTTCTAGTGAGATGGATGCAACTGGAGCCTATTATACAGAATGAAGTATGTCAGAAATAAAAACACCAATACAGTATATTAATGCATATATATGGAATTTAGAAAGATGGTAACAGCAACTCTATATGTGAGACAGCAAAAGAGACACATATATAAAGAACTGACTTTTGAGCTCTGTGGGAGAAGGCAAGGGTGTGATGATTTGAGGGAATAGCATTGAAACCTGTACATCACCATATGTGAAATAGATGACAAGTCCAAGTTTGATGCATGAAACAGGGCACTCAAAGCCAGTGTACTGGGACAACCCAGAGGGATGGGATGGGGAGAGAGGGGGTTCGGGATGGGGGACACATGTACACCTGTGGCTGATTCATGTCAATGTATGGCAAAAACCACCACAAAATTGTACAGTAATTAGCCTCCAATTAAAATAAACAAATTAAGAAAATAGTTCATCTTCTAAAAGAATCTTATATAAAAATTAAAGTGAGAAGAACATCCTACACTAAAAGTAGGTCTACTAGATTCTATTATTTGTCCAAAAATACCAAGTGCCAGATATGTCAGGCTCAGATAAGATGAAACTGTATGTGTATAAAGTTAGCCTTTAGGAAACTCAAATTATAGTAAGACACACACATAAGTAACTAAACTGCTTATAATGTGATCAGTTCTACTGTTTCTATTTGTGAGGTATTAGGTTCTGCTAGTGGTAAAGAACCTGCCTGCCAATGCAAGAGATGCAGGAGACACCAGTTGATCCATGAGTAGGGAGGAACCTCTGGAGGAGGAAATGGCAACCCACTCCAATATTCTTGCCTGGTGAATCCCATGGACAGAAGAGCCTGGTGGGCTACAGTCCTCAGGGTCACAAAGAGTCAGACACGACTGAAGCACCTCAGCACACATAGTAGCTTACACAGATTATCATTTTTTTCTCCAGTGTTCTATAGGTTGTTGGTGGCAGAGTGGTAGACGAGGCACAAAATGCTTCACAGAAGGAGACTTGTTAGTGATTTTATGGTTTGAATCTTATGAGCTATGTGTATACATTTAGTTCAGTTCACTCAGTTGCTCAGTCATGTCCGACTCTTTGCGACCCCGTTGACTGCAGCACGCCAGGCTACCCTGTTCACCACCAACTCACAGGGCTTGCTCAAACTCACATCCATCAAGTTGGTGATGCCATCCTGCCATCTCATCCTCTGTCGTTCCCTTCTCCTCCCGCCTTTAATCTTTCCCAGCATCAGGGTCTTTTCCAATGAGTCAGTTCTTCACATCAGGTGGAATTTCAGCTTCAGCATCAGTCCTTCCAATGAATATTCAGGATTGATTTCCTTTAGGATTGATGAATTTCATCTCCTCACTGTGCAAGGGACTCTCAAGAGTCTTCTCCAATACTACAGTTCAAATATATAGTCCAGCTCTGACATCCATATATGACTTCTGGAAAAACCATAGCTTTGACTAGACAGACCTTTGTTGGCAAAGTAATGTCTCTGCTTTTTAATATGCTGTCTCGGTTGGTCATAACTTTCCTTCCAGAGAGCAAGCGTCTTTTAATTTCTGGCTGCAGTCACCATCTGCAGTGATTTTGGAGCCTAGAAAAATAAAGTCAGCCACTGTTTCCATTGTTTCCCTAACTATTTGCCATGAAGTGATGGGACCAGATGCCATGATCTTAGTTTTCTGAATGTTGAGCTTTAAGCCAACTTTTTCACTCTCCTCTTTCACTTTCACCAAGAGGCTCTTTAGTTCTTCTTTACTTTCTGCCATAAGGGTGGTGTCATCTGCATATCTGATGTTATTGATGTTTTTCCCCTCAATCTTGTTTCTAGCTTGTGCTTCACTCCAGAATTTCTCATGATGTACTTTGCATAGAAGTTAAATAAGCAGGGTGACGATATACAGCCTTGACGTACTCCTTTCCCTATTTGGAACCAGTTGTTCATGTTCAGTTCTAACTTTCTTCTTGACCTGCATACAGATTTCTCAGGAGACAAGCAAGTCAGGTGATCTGGTATTCCCATCTCTTTAAGAATTTTCCAGTTTGTGGAAATGCTCAAACTACTGCACAGTTGCACTCATCTCACATGCAAGGAAAGTAATTCTCAAAATTCTCCAAGCCAGACTTCAACAGTATGTGAACCATGAACTTCCAGATGTTCAAGCTGAATTTAGAAAAGGCGGAGGAACCATAGTTGAAATTGCCAACATTCCTTGGATCATGGTGGCCATGCTCAGTACATCTTTAATCCAGTTTTCTATGATGGGTGGGGCTGTGTTCCTTCCCTGTAGTTTGGCCTGAGGCAAAACTATGGTAGGGGTAATATTGTTAATCTCCTTCTGAATGGATTTATGACAGGACTTTTGTAGTCAGTGCCCCTGACCCCATGGCAGGTCACTGTCCACCCATGCCTCCATTGAAGACTCCTGGACACTCACAGGCAAGTCTGGCTCAGTCTCTTGTGGGATCACTTCTCCTTTCTTCTAGGTCCTGGTGCACACAAGGTTTTGTGTGTACCCTCCAAGAATCTGTTTCCCCAGTCCTGTGTAAGTTCTGTAATCAAATCCCACTGGCCTTCAAAGTCAGATTCCCTGGGATTCTCAAGTCCGTTTGCCAGATCCTCAAGATGGGAATTCTCTTGTGGGCCCTAGAACTTTCACAACAGTGTGAGAACTTCTTTGGTATAATTGTTCTCCAGTTTGTGGGTTGTCTACTTGGTGACTTTATGGTGGGGCTCAATTGCCATGCCTCCCATGTCTGCTTCAGTCATAGCATCTGTCCCCGCAGTAGGCCACTGCTGGCCCATGCCTTCACAGGAGACACTCAAACACTCAAAGGCAGGTCTGGCTCAGACTCTTGTGGGGTCCCTGGGTCCTGGTGCACACAAGGTTTTGTTTGAGCCCTTGGAGCATCTTTGGTGCATATGGGATTTGATTCTAAATGCTATTTCACCCCTCCAACTGTCTTGTTGGGGCTTCTCCTTTATCCCTGGACACGGGTATCTTTTTTTGGTGGGATCCATCATTCTCCTGTCGATGGTTGTTCAGCGGTTAGTTGCAATTTTGGAGTTCTCACAGGAGAAGATGAGTGCACATTCTTCTACTCTGTCACCTTGTGGATCCTATGTATATGAATGAATTCATAATGTTTAACAAGAATCAGTAATGACTTGTATAAATTAATCATATAAACTAAAGTAATTTGCATGCCTACCCAAAACAATCAAGCTAAGTGTATCCTATATATTCATATACACATAGATACACATATTCCTATATATTGGATACACTTAGTTAGCTTGGTTGTTTTGGGTAAACACATAAATTACTTTAGTTCATATAATTAATTTATATAAGCCGTTGTTGATTCTTGTTAAATATTATGAATTCATTCATTAAAAGTATTTATGGACTATATTGGAGATTGAGGAGTAAACCAGAGACTGTACAAGATTATAAAATAAAGGAAGACTTAGGATGAAAGATGATGAATAAGAATGTGTACAGGTTGATGTGTGGTCCTGTAGAACATCCTGGATGAGTGAGTCTGATCATGACAGAATGTGCATGTTAGAGCTTTGATTCATTAGTACATGGGTGGTATAGTGAAAACCCTGAGCCTGGATAAAACCACAGAGCAAAGAGCACAGGCCAAGGCCTTATTTCTGGGGTCCCAGTGTGAACACAGCAAATACAAAGGATACTAGCATCATAAATTTACAAAGGTAAAAAATATCTGGGACCCTCAGGCCTTAGAGAATTTTGATAGTGGACCAATTACAAAAATAAAGTTCTACCCCCACCAATTTATTGCATTTGATAATATGGAGCTCCATGATGACCTAAGTCAGAAGAGTAAGTACAGAAAAGGGAGAATATCATATTGTAAGGGGTTTTTAATTGAATGCAGAGAGATTGAAGGAAACAGAGATGGGGAGTATGGATGATTGTTTCAAGAAATATGGGAAAAACAGGAGGGTAAGAAAATAAGAACCAGGTAGTGAAGCAGAGCCAGGAATCCCAGGGTTGGAATCCCAGAGCACCTTGTATATGCTGGAAAAATAACCAGTAAAAAGAGAGGAAGATGGAAGAAGCAGCAAGAAGGGTTGCTGTTCTTTATCAGTCTTGTTACATGCTGAATGGCATATCCTGGTGGGTTTCTTTACTAAGTTTAGTGGCTTGAAAAGGATACACAACCTTTTCCAAATGTTTCCTCGATCTATTTGTTAATTTTGTGAAGGGTTGATGTGTTGTGACCAGTCCTGTCTTTCCCAGAGTGGGATGTCTGGGTGAACTCTGAGAGGAAGAAGGAGACCACCACCCTGTGGTCTCTCCTGCTTGGAGAACCAATTGCTCCTCTGGTTTGTTCAGTTGGAAGTGCATGTGAGGGGCACAGCTGAGTGGGGAGGGTGACCAGCTAGGTGACTGGAGACACATACCACCTCTTCCTCAGCCTCCCTTAAGAGAACTCACACTACTGACCCAGAAAGATGTTTAAAGTGTGTTTTGTTGTTACTTTTCAGTGAACAATCATATCAGCATCTCAGAGCTAAACAAGAGAGTACAGTTACCAGTTGTGGCCTAACTGATTCCTTCTGCGTGCTTCAAAAAGAGTTCAGGAGTGGTGGAAGGAGCGCTGAGAGTTTAGGCTCTTAGAGGGTGTGAAACATTCATGCTTTCACAGCCCCACAGTTTCACTTTGGTCTTCTGTGGCCTATTTTCCTTGGTTCCCCCTTATATATTTCTCATCCTCATCTTTGGTATGAAAAATATCCTTCCTTAGAAAACTTGAAGTATTCCTATTTCTTGAAGAAATCTGAGAACAATTTCCGTTCCCTGATTCTGCAGACTCAGGTTCCCTTAAGCACAGACTTTGCTAAGACTCTGCAGAAGTTGCCTCTGTGACAGTTACAGAAAGGAACTTCCCATCACAAAGAAAAAAGTTTGCATGCTGTCATAAAATCTGAACTACACAGTACAGCTCACTTATGAGGTGGAGGAATCATGAGCTCAGGGGGTTACTTGGGATAATTTAATGTACATTTATGTGAAAGGTCTGATATATGAAAACCTTTTTCTTATTTTTTTTAAAAAACTCTATTGGAGCATAGTTGACTTATAGTGTTGTGTTAGTTTCACATGTACAGTGTAGTCATTTAGTTAAGCATATTAATATATTCATTCTTTTTCAGATTCTTTTCCAGAGGTCCCTGTTCTCTACAGTAAGACTTGGTTGATTATTTGTTTTGTATATTGTAGTGTGTATATGTTAAGCCCAAGCTCCTAATTTATCTTCCTCCCACCAAAGCAAATGAGCAGACGACATTTCTTTGAAGAAACACTTCTTTAAAGAAAACCTTTTTAAAATCCACCATCAGAGCATATGCATTGGACCTTTAAGGATCAGGAAAAGCTTCTAAAATGTAATTCCTCTCCTTAGCTGGCTGTGCATATACCCTGTCATACCCATAATATGGTGATGGACATTTCAGGTTTGGGAGAAAAAAGCCACCTCAGTGTTCACAAAGACCTTGGGAGCTTGGGTGGGACAGGACTCACTCCCACACACAAGTGTGGTAGTGAGCGTGTGTGCACATTCTCTACTGGTGTGTGTACATGGCTGCGTGTAGCTCTATGTAGGTCTCCTTTCTACCAGTGTGATTGCAGTCAGTCTCCTTTCAAGATAAACTCATCTTTGTAATTCCTGAAGTTTTGTAATTTTTACTACTATGCAATTTAATATTTAGAAAATGAAAGCGCTTTCTATTGTTTGGCTTTTAGTCTACTGATTGAAGGAAAAATAAACCCTCAATATTTTACTGAGAATCATTTTGATTTGTTCTTGAGATTGAGATTGCTTTTATTATAAAGTAACACAAAATAAGCATTGAATGGCTCTGTTTGAGCCATCTGAGATGAAGAATGGCACCTAAAACTAGATTCCTTATTATATTTTTACAGAGAAGAAGGGTTGGTCTAACCAGTTTCAAGCAGATCTTTGTCATATGCAGTTTTAAAAAACAAAACAAAAAAATGACCAAATTCACAGGCAGAGGCTTAATGCTAAGATTCACTGTATGATCTCTAGACGCAAGCTTGGTGTTCTGTGTGATAACGATCCTTGTAGCTCTTTCTCCCAGGGGCATAAAGCACAGAAATTTTTAATAATCTGGAAATATCGTTAATGGAGTTTTAATTAAGTGGAACAAAATAGTGTATGCATTACATTCATTGATACTAATGTTAATTTAAAATCAGACTGGCTAGGAATTGTTCTGTCCTGTTCTGCCACTATGATGAGGGGAGACAGAACTACTCTCATCACTGAGGAGTTATTTAAGGGGTATGGCCAAGGATAGAAATGTTCTATAGAGGGTAGAAATATTCTTCTTTCTAAGATGTAAAATAACAGGCTTTTAGGGGCTCTTCCACATTCCTGGAATTGGCTGCCAGAATCCATATCTGAAAATAAGTCTTATTCCACGCTAATGGGGTTATAGCAGTTGAAAACTGGGTTTAAGGCTTCTGTGTAAGTTCTTAAGAGCAGCAGAAGGGCGGTCTGCTCAGCTAGAACCAAGGAGAAGATTAGAGATGTCACAGGAAGTGGCTGTGGTGTAGACTTTATTGTTATCCCAGTGTTTGAGTCTGGGATATGAGGGATTTCCCAGGGAAGCAGAAATCATAAAATATACCTTTATACCTTGGATGAATCACGCTGCAAGTATCCAACCTGAGGAAGCCACTCACTGGACAAACTAGTCCATTAGTGAGGGCTGTATGTGATCAGCTATGAATGGAAGAGTTTGAACTAGAACCAGATAACCTACAACAAGAAATTTTGTGGATTCCAGATCCCAAAGTGCATTGCAGAGAAGCCAACCATGCCTTGTTCAAAAGAGTGTTTGAACACAGGCTGCACAGAAGCAATAGCCTTCCAAAAAGCACTGGTCTGCAACTCAATAAAGAGACTTCCACTTTTTAATATTTTTTGCCACTTTATTTATTTTTTTAATCAAAGGATAATTGCTTTATAGAATTTTATGGTTTTATGTCATACATCAGTAAGAATCAGCCATAGGTGCACACATGTCTCCTCCCTCCTGAACCTCCTTCCCATCTCCCTCCCCATCCCACCCTTCTAGATTGTCACAGAACCTTGTTTGAGTTCCCTGAGTCATACAGCAAATTCCCGTTGACTATATATTTTACAGTCCATGCAATTCTCTAGGCCCGAATACTGGAGTGGATAGCCTTTCCCTTCTCCAGGGCATCTTCCCAACCCAGGAACTGAACCCAGGACTCCTGAATTGCAGGCAGATTTTCTATCAGCTGAGCCACAAGGGAAGCCCAAACATGTGGTATTGTAAATTTCTGTGTTACTCTTTCCATACATCTCATCCTCTCCCTGCTCCCTTTCCCCTCATATCCATAGGTCTGTTTTCTATGTCTGTTTCTCCATTGCTGCCCTGAAAATTAATTCATCAGTACCATCTTTCTAGATTCCATATATATGTGTCAGTACACGATGTTTATGTTTCTCTTTCTGACTTACTTCACTCTGTATAATAGGTCCTAGGTTCGTCCACCTCATTGGAACTGACTCAAATGTGTTCCTTTTTACAGCCGAATAGTATTCCATTGTATGTATGTACCACTGCTTCTTTATCCATTCATCTGTTGATAGACATCTAGGTTGCTTCCATGTTCTAGTTATTGCAAATAGTGCTGCAGTGAACACTGGGGTACATGGGTGTTTTTCAATTTTGATTTCCATTTCCTCAGGGTGTATGCCTAGCAGTGGGATTATGGTCATATGGTGGTTTTATTCCTAGCTTTTTAAGGAATCTCCATACCGTCTTCGGTAGTGGCCATATCAATTTACATTCCCACCAGCAATGCAAAAGTGTTCCCTTTTCTCCGCACCCTCTCCAGCATTTATTGCTTGTAGATTTTTTGATGATGGCCATTCTGACTGGTGTGAGGTGGTATCTCATTGTAGTTTTTTGATTTGCATTTCTCTAATAATGAGTGATGTTGAGCATCTTTTCATGTGTTTATTAGCCATCTGTAAGTCTTTGGAGAGATGTCTGTTTAGGTCTTTTTCCTACTTTTTGATTGGGTTGTTTGTTTTTCTGATATTAAATTGTATGAGGTGCTTTTATATTTTGGAAATTAACTTTCTGTCAGTTGTTTCATTTGCTATTATTTTCTCCCATTATGAGGGTTGTCTTTTCACCTTGTTTGTAGTTTCCTTTACTGTGCAAAAGCTTTTAAGTATAATTAGGTCCCTTTTTTTTTTTTTTGACTTTATTTCCATTACTCTAGAAGGTGGGTCATAGAAGATTTTGCTTTGGTTTATGTCATTGAGTGTTCTGCCTATGTTTTCCTCTAAGAGTTTTATAGTTTCTTTTCTTACATTTAGGTCTTTAATCCATTTTTAGTTTATCTTTGTGTGTGGTGTTAGAAAGTTTTCTAATTTGAGACTTGCACTGTTTATAATCCTTCCTGTTTTCAACTTCGTAGTAGAGGAAGCATTTGTAAAAGGGAACATAAGTGTTGAGCTTTTCCTTGGATAAGAGATTAGAAGTTTTAAACAGATTACACAATTTTTTTAACCCACATAACTAGAAAGAGTTGGACTCAATTAGGATTCCATAGAAAGATGGGGAGTTTATTTCAGTAGAATCCAAAAGGCAAGATTGAAGGAAGAGAATAGAATCCTTATCCACTTTGTTAATGCAAAGGATTGAGACTTTAGTAATACTAACCAGTCCAGCAGTGTTTTAAAGACAGCAGGTTTGGAAACTTTTGATGACAACGTCTGTTCAGAGGGTCAGTTTAATGACAGTAAAATCACAATGCCTTCATACTCTCTGGAACATGACTCATTACCTTAAGAGAGAAACTTTCAGAAGATTTTCTTCCCTTCCTACTTACTTTTGTACACATGAAATGCCTACACCCACATATAACTTGACTAAAGTTGAGATCCTAATACCTGAGTTCTTTAAGTTGAAATATAATTGACATGTAATATTATATTAGTTTCTGGTGTAACAGTAATATGAAATGCTTGGTAAATCCATCAGCTGCATTTAAAGTCCCTTTATTTCCTATATGAACTAATCTCAGTCATTTTCTTCAGATCATAAGCCTTTTGAGGAAGCTACATATTTTCTTTGCTTCAAAGCTGTTAAGGCCCAGATGCATCTGCAGCTTCACACACAACAAATGACTTAGATCATCATTTGAAGTATGTTTGTGAACTTGGTAAGACTTGAAGCCTGCATGCTGAAACATGATCTAATCTAAAACAGGTGAACTGAGCTCTGAAATATTTATCACGTACCTGCCCTTTCTGAATGTACAAATTGAACTACCCATAGTAATATGAAATGATCACCATGGTAAGTCTAGTTACCATCTGTCACCATACAAAGTTATTAAAATTTTGACTATATTTCCAATGATGTACATTACACCCCCATGGCTTATTTTTATAACTAGAAATTTGTATCTCTTTATTCCCTTCATCTATTTTGCCTGCACACACCCCCCATTTCCCTTCCATCTGGCAATCACCCCTTCTCTATATCTGTGAGTCTGGTTTTGTTTAGTTTGTTTTGTTTTTAGATTCCACATGTAAGTGAGATCATATGGGATTTCTCTTTGTCTTCCTCTGTCTTATTTTAGTTAGGTGAATACCCTCTAGATCCATCCGTATTATTTCAAATGGCAGGATTTCATTATTATGGCTGAGTAATATTTCATTGTGTATGTTCTCTGTGTGTGTGTGTATACACACATATATACATATATATGTGAAGAGTGACAATGTTAGTAGCTCAGTTGTTTCTGACTCTCTGTGACCCCATGGACTGAAACCTGCCAGGTTCCTCTGTCCATGGAAATTCTCCAGGCAAGAATACTGGAGTGGGTAGCCATTCTCTCCTCTGGGGGATCTTCCCAACCCAAGGATCAAACCTGGTCTCCTGCGCTGCAGGCAGTTATCTGAACCACCAGGAAAGCCCATGTACATATGTACATATGTATGTACTTATGTTTGTTGTTCTTCAGTCAGTCAGGTCTGACTCTTTGTGACCCCATGGACTGCAGCATGCCAGGCTTCCCTGTTCCTCACCATCTCCCAGAGCTTGCTCAAACTCTTGTCCATCGAGTTGGTGATGCCAGCCAACCATCTCATCCTATGTTATCCTCTTCTTCTCCTGCTTTCTATTTTTCCCAGTATCAAGGTCTTTTTCAGTGATCCAGCTCTTCCCATCAGGTGACCAAAGTATTGGAGCTTCAGCTTCAGCATCAGTCCTTCCAATGAATTTCCAGGGTTGATTTCCTTTAGGATGGACTGGTTTGATCTTGCAGTCCAGGGGACTCTCAAGAGTTTTATCCAGCACCACAGTTCAAAAACATTAATTCTTTGACATTCAGCTTTTTTTGTGGTTCAACTCTCAAAGCTATGACAAACCTAGACAGTGTATTAAAAAGCAGAGACATTGCTTTAATGACAAAGGTCTATATATTCAAAGCTATTGTTTTTCCAGTAGTCATGTACATATACAAGTATATATATTCTCTACATCTTTATCCATTCATCTGTCAATGGATGCTTGTTTCCATATCTTGGCTGTTGTAAATAATGCAGCAGTGAACACAGAGGTGGGTATATCATTTTGAATTATGTTTTTGTTTTCTCCAAGTAAATATCCAGAAGTATTATAGAATTGCTGAATTGAGTGGTAATTCTATTTTTAATTTTCTAAGGAGCCTTTATAATGATGTCCATAGTGGCTGTACCAGTTTATATTGCCCACCAATGGTGCACAAAGATTTCATTTTCTCCACACTCTCCCCAACACTTATTTGCTGTCCTTTTGATAACAGCCATTCTGACAGGGGTGAGGTAATATCTTATTGTGATTTTGAATTGCATTTCCCTGATGATTAGTCATTTTAAATAGCTTTTTATGTACCTGTTGGTCTGTATGTTTTCTTTAGAAAAAGTCTATTCAGGTTCTCGGTCTATTTTTAATTGTATTGCTTATTTTTGATATTAAGTTGTATAAGTTCTTCACATATTTCAGATATTAATCCCATATCAGATATATGATTTGCAAATATTTTCCCCCATTCAGTAGGTTGTCTTTTCATTTTTTTTTTTGGTGGTTTCTTCTGCCTTGCAGAAGTTTTATGTGGTCCCATTTGTTTATGTTCCTTTCTTTCTTGCCTTCTAATTTTTGGCCTTTGCCAAAGATACAAGTTTAAAAACTTTCACTAAGACTGATGTCAAAGAGCTTCCTGCCCTGTTCTCTTATAGGAATGTTATGATTGCAGATCTTATATTTAAGGTTTTAATCTGTTTTGAATTTATTTCTGTATGGATGTTAGGCAGAGTTCAAGATTTATTCTTTTGCATGTATCAGTTCAATTTTCCCAACACCGTTTATGAAGAAACTGTCTTTTCTCTCATGTTTATTCTTGCCTGTTTTGTTAAAAAAAAATTAATCAACTGTATGTGCATGGGTTTATTTCTGGGCTCTTTATTTAGTTCCATTAATCTATGTGTCCGTTTTTCTGCCAGGACCATGTTGTTTTAATTACTATAGTTTTGTAGGATAGGGGAAATCAAGATGTATGATACCTCCAACTTGTTTCTTCTTTTTCAAGATTTCTTTGGCTATTTGAGGTCTTTTGTAGTTTTCATAAAAAAATGAGAATTCTTTGATCTAGTTCAGTGGAAAATGCCATTGGTATTTTAAGAGGGATTGCATTGAATCTTTAGATTGATTTTTGTAGTATGAACATTTCAACAGTATTAATTGTTTTTTTAATCTATGAGCATGGTATGTCTTTCTATTTGTTTGTGTTGTCATCAGTTTCTTTCATCAGTATATCACAGTTTTCAGAGTACATCTCTTTCACTTCCTCAGATAAATTTATTCCTAGGTATCTATTTTTACTGATGCAATTGCTAACAATATTGTTTCCTTAATTTATCTGATAGCTCATTATTAGTGTAAAAAAAACCCACAATTTTGTTATTAATATATATCAATTCTGTTTTCTACAAGTCTACTGAATTCATTTATTAGTTCTAACAGTGTTTTGGTGAAGTCTTTAGGGTTTTTTATGTTATAATATCATTTCATATGCAAACAATGACAGTTTTGTCTTTCATTCTAATTTTGATGCCTTTCCCACCATTTTTCTGGCCTAATTTTTCTGGCTAAGACTTCCAGTATTATGTTGAGTAAGAGTGAGGAGAACAAAAGCTTTTAATTTTTCACCATTGAGTATGATGTTAGCCATATATGGCCTTTATTATGTTGAGGTATACGCCTCAACATACCTCTCATATATGGCCTTTATTATGTTGAGGTATGTGTCTTTTATACCTACCTTGTTGATAGATCGTATTGTAAATGAAAGTTGGATTTTACCCAATGCTTTTTCTGAATGTGTTGAGATGATTGTATTATGTTTAGCTTTTATTTTGTTAGTGTGATGTGTCACATTGACTTGTGGATTGTGAACTATCCTCATATCATAGAAATAATTCTCACTTAATCAAGATATATGATTCTTTCAATGCATCATTGTGCTCACTTTGCTAATATTTTGTTGAGGATTTTTGCATCTATGTTCGTCAGGAATATCAGCTTGAAATTTTCTTTTCTCTTGGTATCTTTGACTATTTTGATATCAGGATAATGCTGACCTCATAAGGCGAGTTTGGAAATGTTCCCTCCTCTTCTATTTTATGAAAGAGTTTGAGAAAGATTGGTATTCTTATTTAAATGTTTGGTAGATATCACCAGTTTGGTCTTAGCCTTTCATTTGTTGGGAGGTTTTTGATTATTGATTCAATTGTCTTAGTAGTAATCAGCCTGTCGAGGTTTTTTATTTCTTCATGAATCAGTCTGAGTAGGTTATCAGTTTCTAGGAATTTATCCATTTCTTCTAGGATGTTCAGTCTGTTGCTACATAATTGTTCATGTGCTTAGTAACTCAGTCATAATTGACTCTGCGACCCTCATGGACTGTAGCCCATCAACCTCCTCTGTCCATTGGGATTCTCCAGGCAAGAGTACTGGAGTGGATTGTCATGCCCTCCTCCAAGGGATCTTCCTGATCCAGAAATTGAACTGGGGTCTCCTGCATTTCAGGCAGATTCTTTACCAGCTGAGCTACAAGAGAAGCCCACATAATTATTCATAGCTGTCTCTTATTATCCTTTCTATTTCTGTGGTATCAGTTGTAACTTATCTTTCATTCTCATATATTTTATCTGGGTCCTTTCTTTTTTAATTAATTAATTTATTTTAATTGAAGGCTAATTGCTGTACAATATTATTGGGATGGGATTTGCCATACATTGACATGAATCAACCATGAGTGTGCATGTGTCCCCCCATCCTGGACCCCCTCCCACCTCAATCCTCATCCCATCCCTCTGGGTTGTCCCAGTGCACTGGCTTTGAGTGCCCTGTTTCATGCATCAAACTTGGACTGGTCATCTATTTCACATATGGTAATGTACATGTTTCAATGCTATTCTCTCAAATTATCCAACCCTCGCCTTCTCCCACAGAGTCCAAAAGTCTGTTCTTTATATCTGTGTTTCTTTTGCCATCTCATATAGAGAGTTGCTGTCACCATCTTTCTAAATTCCATATATATGCGTTAATATACTGTATTGGTGTTTTTCTTTCTGATTTACTTCACTTTGTATAATAGGCTTCAGTTTCATTCCCCTCATTAGAACTGACTCAAATGCATCCTTTTTAATAGCTGAGTAATATTCCATTGCGTATATGTACTACAACTTTCTTATCCATTCATCTGCCGATGGACATCTAAGTTGGTTCCATGTCCTAGCTACTGTAAACAGTGCTTTAATGAACACTGGAGCATATGTGTCTCTTTCAATTCTGGTTTCCTTGGTGTGTGTGCCCAGTGTGATATTGCTGGGTCATATGGCAGTTCTATTTCCAGTTTTTTAAGGAAACTCCACACTGTTCTCCATAGTGGCTGTACTAGTTTGCATTCCAACCAACAGTGTTAGAGGGTTCCCTTTTCAACACATCCTCTCCAGCATTTATTGTTTGTAGACTTTTTCATAGTAGCCATTCTGACTGGCCTGAGATGGTGCCTCATCATGGTTTTGATTTGCATTTCTCTGATAAAGAATGATGTTGAGCATCTTTTCATGTGTTTGTTAGCCATCTGTATGTCTTCTTTGGCAAAATGTCTGTTTAGTTCTTTGGCCCATTTTTTGATTGGGCCATTTATTTTTCTGGTATTAAGCTGCATGAGCTGCCTGTATATTTTTGAGATTAATTCTTTGTCAGTTGCTTCGTTTGCTATTATTTTCTCCCATTCTGAAAGCTGTCTTTTCACCTTGCTTATAGTTTCCTTCATTGTATAAAAGCTTTCAAGTTTAATTATGTTCCGTTTGTTTATTTTTTATTTTATTTCCATTACTCTGGGAGGTGGGTCATAGAGGAACTTGTTGTGATTTATGTCAGAGAGTGTTCTGCCTATGTTTTCCTCTAGGAGTTTTATAGTTTCTGTTCTTACATTTAGATATTTAATCCATTTTGAGTTTATTTTTGTGTATGGTGTTAGAAAGTGTTCTAACTTCATTCTTTTACAGGTGTTTGGCCAGTTTTCCCAGCACCACTTGTTAAAGAGATTGTCATTTCTGCATTGTATATTTTCGCCTCTTTTGTCAAAGATAAGGTGTCCATAGTGCATGGATTCACCTCTGGGCTTTCTGTTTTGTTCCATTGATCTATATTTCTGTCTTTGTGCCAGTACCATGCTGTCTTGATGACTGTAGCTTTGTAGTATATCTGAAGTCAAGCAGGTTGATTCCTCCAGTTCCATTCTTCTTTCTCAAGATTGCTTGGCTATTAAAGGTTTTTTGTGTTTCCATACAATTTGTGAAATTATTTGTTCTAGTTGTATAAAAAATACTGTTGGTAGCTTGATAGAGATTGCATTGAATCTATAGATTTCTTTGCATAGTATACTCATTTTCACTATATTGACTCTTCTGATTCATGAACATGGTATATTTCTCCATCTATTTGTGTCATCTTTGATTTCTTTCATCAGTGTTTTATAGTTTTCTATATATAGGTCTTTTGTTTATTTAGGTAAATTTATTCTAAGTATTTTATTCTGTTCATAGTTAGTGTATAGGAATGCAAGGGATTTCTGTGTATTAATTTTATACCCTGGAACTTTACTATTTTCATTGATTAGCTCTAGTAAATTTCTGGTGGTGTATTTAGGGTTTTCTACGTAAGGATCATGTCATCTTCAAACAGTGAGAGTTTTACTTCCTCTTTGCCAATCTGGATTCCTTTTACTTCTTTTTCTTCTCTGATTGCTGTGGCTAACAAAACTATGTTGGATAGTAGTGATGAGAGTGGGCACCCTTGTCTTTCTTGTTCCTGACTTCAGGGGAAATGCTTTTGATTTTTCACCATTGAAGATAATGTTTGCTGTGGGTTTATCATATATGGCTTTTATTATATTGAGGTATGTTCCTTCTATGCCTGCTTTCTGGAGTTGTTTTTTTTTTTTATCACAAATGGAAGTTGAATTTTGTCAAAGGCTTTCTCTGCATCTATTGAGATAATCATATGGTTTCTATCTTTCAATTTTGAATGTGGTGTATCAGATTGATTGATTTGTGAATATTGAAGAATCCTTGCATCCCTGGGATAAAGCCCGCTTGGTCATGATGTATGATCTTTTTAATATACTGTTGGATTCTGTTTGCTAGAATTTTGTTGAGGATTTCTGCATCTGTGCTCATCAGTGATATTGGCGTGTAGTTTTTTATTTGGTGGCAAATTTATTTTGTCTGGTTTTGGTATTAGGATGATGGTGGCATCATAGAATGGGCTTGGGAGTTACCTTCCTTTGAAATTTTCTGGAAGAGCTTGAGTAGGATAGGTGTTAGCTCTTCTCTAATTTTTTGGTAGAATTCACCTGTGAAGCCATCTGGTCCTGGGCTTTTGTTTGTTGGAAGATTTTTTATTACAGTTTCAATTTCCATGCTTGTGATGGGTCTGTTAAGATTTTATATTTCTTCCTGGTTCAGTTTTGGAAGGTTATACTTTTCTAAGAATTCGTCCATTTCTTCAAGTTGTCCATTTTATTGGCATATAGTTGCTGACAGTAGTCTTTTATGATCCTTTGTATTTTTGTGTTGTCTGTTGTGATTTCTCCATTTTCATTTCTAATTTTGTCGATTTGATTCTTCTCCCTTTTTTTATTGATGAGTCTGGCTAATGGTTTGTCTATTTTATTTATCTTCTCAAAGAACCAGCTTTTAGTTTTGTTGATTTTTGCTATAGTCACCTTTGTTTCTTTTTCATTTATTTCTGTTTTTTTTTTTTTGGCTTTTTTTTTTATATAATTAGTTTATTTTCTATTTTTTAACTTTACAATATTGTATTTGTTTTGCTATACATTGACATGAATCCACCATGGGTGTATATGTTTATGATTTCTTTCCTTCTACTAACTTTGGGGTTCTTCATTTTTTCTTTTTCTTGTTGCTTTAGGTATAAAGTTAGACTATTTATTTGATGTTTCTCTTATTTCTTGAGTTAAGCTTGTATTGCTATGAACCTTCCCCTTAGCACTGCTTTTACTGAATCCCATAGGTTTTGGGTTATAGTGTTTTCATTTTCATTTGTTTCCATGCATATTTTGATTTCCTTTTTTATTTCTTCCATGATTTGTTGGTTATTCAGAAGCATGTTGTCTAGCCTCCATACGTTTGTATTTTTAATAGCTTTTTTTCCTGTAGTTGACATCTAATCTTACCACATTCTGATCAGAAAAGATGCTTTAAATGATTTCAGTTTTTTTTAATTTACCAAGGCTAGATTTATGGCCCAGGCTGTGATCTAGCCTGGAGAATGTTCCATGTGCACTTGACAAAAAGGTGCAATTCATTATTTTGGGGGTGAAATGTCCTGTAGACATCAATTAGGTCTAACAGATCCATTGTATCATTTAAAGCTTGTGTTTCCTTGCTAATTTTCTGTTTGGTTGATCTATCCATAGGTATGAGTGGGGTATTGAAGTCTCCCACTATTATTGTGTTGCTGTTAATTTCCCCTTTCATACTTGTTAGCATTTGCCTTATGTTTTGAGGTGCTCCTATGTTGGGTGCATATATATTGATAATTGTTACATCCTCTTCTTGGATTGATCCTTTGATCATTATGTAGTGTCCTTCGTTGTCTGTTTTCATGGCCTTTATTTCAAAGTCCATTTTATCTGATATGAGTATTGCTACTCCTGCTTTCTTTTGGTCTCCGTTTGCATGAAATATCTTTTTCCAGCCCTTCACTTTCAGTCTGTATGTCCCTTGGTTTGAGGTGCGTCTCTTGTAGACAGCATATATAGGAGTCTTGTTTTAGTATCCATTCAACCAGTCTTTGTCTTTTGGTTGGGGCATTCAACTCATTTACACTTAAGGTGATTATTAATAAGTATGATCCTGTTGTTATTTACTTTGTTGTTTTGGGTTCAATTTTATAAACCTTTTCTGTGTTTCCTGTCTAGTGAAGATCCTTTAACATTTACTGAAGAGCTGGTTTGGCGGTGCTGAATTCTCTCAGCTTTTGCTTATCTGTAAAGCTTTTGATTTCTTCTTCATATTTGAATGAGATCCTTGCATGGTATAATAATCTGGGTTGTAAGTTTTTCTCTTTCATCACTTTAAGTATGTCCTGCCATTCCCTTCTGGCCTGAAGAGTTTCTATTGAAAGATCAGCTGTTATCCTTATGGGGATCCACTTGTGTGTTATTTGTTGTTTTTCCCTTGCTGCTTTTAATATTTGCTCTTTGTGTTTGATCTTCATTAGTTTGATTAATGTGTTTCTTGGGGTGTTTCGCTTTGGGTTTATCCTGTTTGGAACTCCCTGGGTTTCTTGGAATTGGGTGGCTCTTTCCCTCCCCATTTTAGGGAATTTTTCAACTGTATCTTCTCAAGTATTTTCTCTTTCCCTTTCTTTTGTTTTCTTCTTCTGGGACACCTATGATTTGAATGTTGGGGCATTTAACACTTTCACAGAGGTCTCTGAGGTTGTCCTCATTTCTTTTAATTCTCTTTTCCTCTGTGCTTCATTTATTTCCACCATTCTATCTTCCACCTCACTTATCCTATCTCCTGTCTCAGTTATTCTACTGTTGGTTTCCTCAAGAGTGCTTTTTGACTCTTCTTTATTTCTTCTAGATCCTTGTTAAACATTTTATGCATCTTCTCAATCCTTGTCTCTAGTCTATTTATCTGTAACTCCATTCTGTTTTCAAGATTTTTGATCATCTGTACTATCATTATTCTGAATTCTTTTTCAGGTAGACTCTGTATCTCCTCCTCCTTTGTTTGGTTTGGTGGTTATATATCGTGTTCCTTTACCTGCTGAATATTGCTCTGCCTTTTCATTTTGTTTAGATTGCTGTGTTTGGGGTGCCCTTTCTGTCGTCTGGAAGTTTGTGGTTCCTCTTTATTGTGGAGCCTACTCCCTGTGGGTGGGGTTGGATTAGTGGCTTGTCAAGGTTTCCTGGTTAGGTGAGCTTGCCTCTGTGTTCTGGTGGATGAGCTGGATGTCTTCTCTCTGGAGTGCAGTGAAGTGTCCAGTAGTGAGTTGTGGGGTGTCTACAGGTTTGGCATGGCTTTGGGCAGCCTGTCTTTTAATGCTCAGGGCTATGTTCCTGCTTTGCTGGAGAATTATCGTGATATGTCTTTCACTGGAACTTGTTGGCTCTTGGGTGGAACTTGGTTTCAGTGTAGGTATGGAGGCTTTTGGGTGAGCTCTTGTCTATTACTGTTCTGTGGAATCAGGAGTTCTCTGATGATCTCAAGTTTTGGAGTTAAGCCTCCTGCCTCTGGCTTTCAGTCCTTCTCTTACAGTAGCCTCAAGACTTCTCCATCCATATAGCACAGATGACAAAACATCTAGGTTAATGGTGAAACAATTCTCCACAGCAAGGGACACTCAGAGAGATTCACAGAGTTACACAGAGAAGAGAAGAGGGAGGAGGTGGATATAGGTGACCAAGAGGAGAAGAGGGAGGAGTCAAAAGGGAAAGAGCAGTATAGTCAGAAATCAATTCCCTAAGTCCTCTCCACAGTCTGGAACACCCAGGGAGATTCACAGAGTTACATAGAGAAGAGAAGAGGGAGGAGGGAGATAGAGGTGACCAGGAGGAGAAGAGGGGGAGTCAAAAGGGGAGAAAGCAGTCTAGCCAGTAATCACTTCCCTAAGTGTTCTCCACAGCATGGAACACCCAGAGAGATTCACAGAGTTAAGTAGAGAAGAGAAGTGGGAGGAGGGAGATAGAGGTGACCTGGGGGAGGAAAGGGAGAGTCAAAAGGGGAGAGAGCAGTCAAACTAGTAATCAAACCCCTAAGTGAAAATGGATACTGAAGATTACATTCTTAAAGGTGCAAAATTGATAACAATTACCAAAAAGCAAAGATTAAAAATCTAGAATAGAGTTTGACTCTCAAAAATACAATGTAACAAATACAAAACAAAATCAATCACAAAAATTAAAAAAGAAAAAAAATATATATATATCTGAAATTTGCTTTAAAAAATATGGTCTTTTTTTTCAAGGTAATAGGTTATAAAAATGAAAACTACAGGAGTAATAAAGAATGTAAATTCTTTTAAAAAGTGAAAATAGCAAAAATATACCTAGGAATTTCTCTGGAGCTGTTGTGGGCAGTGTGGGGTCAGTTCAATTTCAGATAGTTCTTTTTTCTAGATTGTACCTGTTCTTAAGGTCTATAGGCCCCCTCCAGTGCATAGTCAATGTTAACTACAGGATTTTAATTTGTTGCATCTGTCACTTTTGGAGTGGTTCCCTCTTCTTTGTTTATTTTGGCCTCCTCTATTTGCAAGTCTTTTCAGTGTCTAATTTCCTCCCTGGGACAAAGGGGCGAAGGTGGCCACCTATTTAGTCTCTCTTGTTCAGTTGTGTTGTGAGTGGGGAGGGACACTGCAAATAAATATCACTCGTGTATGTGGGAAATGCTCGCAGTATAGGAACACACTGGCTTTGCCCCAGCTCACAGTGGCATGTGCTTTCCAGGTCTACACTGCTCAGGCTCCAGGGTGCTCTGCAAGGGCACTGTCCAAAGTAAGCCCTGTGTTTCGTGAACTTCCCAGGTCTAAGCCACTCAGGTTCTTGGGTATTCCTCCAGGGCACAGAACTGGTTGGGCATGCATTTTGTGCCCTTCCCAGGTTCGAGCAGCTCAGATGATCAGGTGCTTGATGAGTGCACTGTCCCAGGTGGGCCGTGCATCTTGGTCACCTCCCCGGTCTGGGCTGCTGGGTTTCTTTGGTGTGCTGAGAGAGCACTGTCTCAGGTATGCCACGTGTCTCCTCTGGGGAGCTGATCTCAGGCTATTACCCTCCTGGCAGACGTCAACCATCCAGGATCCCAGGAAGATGTGGTTAGCAACTGGTAGCCTGCTCACAATTTGGTGGAAGATGCCTCTCTGAGACCAAGATTGTAGCAGCCCCTTGCCTTCCAGCTCCTGCTGTCGGCCTACCTCTCTGCCTGGGGCAGAGTGGTTCAGGAGGGAGGGGCCTGAATGCAGCGGGCTAGCTCTCCTTTGATATTTGCTCAATCCTTTGTGGGCGAGGCTGCGTGTTAGAGCCTTTCATGGTAAAGTTCTCTCTCTCTCTCTCTCTCTTTTTTTTTTTCTTTCTGGCGATCTCTCAGTTTGGGTTGCTGTCTCACATTAGCTCTCTCATATTGTCCTCTGGACATTCAGGCCTGGTCCTTACCCTAAGCACAGATGCTGCCACCTGTGCCTCCCTGCCCAGCACCCACTCGCTGGTGGCAACCGGAGCATCTGGGCTACTTCTCCACTGGCAGTTGCGATTAGGTGCGTATTCTGTGAGTTTTTTCTTTTCTCCTGGTTACGTTGCCCTCTGAGATTCCAAAACTCCCCACAGACCTGCCTGTGTGAGGGTTTCCTACCGTGTGGAAACTTCTCCTCCATGACTCCCTCCCCAGGATGGGTCTTCATCCCTAACTCTTTTGTCTCTCTTTTTGTCTTATATTTTGTCCCATATTTTGTCCCACCTCCTTTCAAAGAGAATGGGCTGCCTTACTGGGTGTCTCTACCAGTGTTCAGAAGTTTTGTAGAAGTTTCTCAGCATCCAAATGATCTTTTGATGAATTTGTGGGGGAGAAAGCGGTCTTCCCATCCTATTCCTCCACCATCTTGGGATCACCCTCCTTTCTTCTTTTCTTGATGAATCTAGCTAAAGATTTATCTCTCAGTTTCATTGATTTTTTTTTTGTTTGTTTCTATTTCACTTACTTCTGCTTTGATCTTTATTTTTCCTTCCTTCTGCTAATTTTGAGTTTTGTACTTCTTTTTTTAGTTTAGTGAGGTGTAAATTTGAAATGTATATCTGAGACTTTTCTTGCTTTTTGAGGTAGGCCTGTGAACTTCCATCTTTGAATTGCTTTTGCTGTGTTTAATATATTTTAGACTGTTGTGTTTCCATTTTTCATTGTGTTAATGTGTATTTATTTGATTTCCTCTTTGATTTCTTCATTGACCCATTGATGCTTTAGTAGTATGTTGTTTAGTCTCCGTGTGTTTGCTTTTTTTCCCAATTTTCTTTTTGTAATTTCTGGTTTCATACTGTTATAATTGGAAGTCTCATTAAATTTATTGAGATGTGTTTTGTACCCATCTATACTACTTGATTTATTCTTGACATGCCTCTGTGGTTGACAGTGTGCCAAGGCCTGTCAGTGTTCCAAGGAGGGAATCTCATTTAGCACATAATTTCAGGCTAATTGAAAGCTAGATCTTCAGACGGCAGCTTTTAATGTATTTTAAATATATGGTGTCCTATGGGGCTACAGTGTTAATCCCTTCTGTCCTCCAGACCAGGAGATCTGGAGGTGTCCTGGGTGACATTTGCCAAAACTCAGGTTTTTGATGAATGTACAATATTCTTTTGTGGGGAGTTTTGTCAAGCTGTAGTGGACTAAGGGGGTGGTCACAGAAGATGTCTCCCCAGGACTGCCTCTTTAGCCTCTAGATGTGTGAGAAGTCTGAAGCCTGACCCTCCTGATGAAACTCCAGACCAAATAAAAAAGACTTTACCACTGGAAGATTGGAGTTGTGTTTCAGTCTGCTGTCTGTGCAGTGTGCTGGGAGTACTGGCCCATGAAGAATTCTTTCTGATTGCTCAAGTCCCACAATGCTTAGGAACACTGGCACCCTTGAGCACCAGTGCCGAGTGATCAAGTGATACCCTTTTGTGGACTGAGCATGCCTGCTGGCTTTAGCTAGGCAGCCTGGGCCTTATGGGAAAGGCTTGCCTTCTTGCTTCAGAAAGACAAAAGGAATATGATTTGTGCCTGTGGGCTCCAGACACGCAAGAGGAGAGTGCCTTGTCCTTGTATGTGAATCAGCTTAAGGCTAGGAGTGGGAGAATGCTGAGACTGCCTGCAGCCACCAATCCTAGTCATGGGGCAGGGGAATGTCAACTCTGCTTGAGGCTGGGAGAGGAATAGTGCCGTGACTTCTAATGATTCCCAGCCCCAGTCAGTGAGCAGGGTACTGTCACAGCTGCTCATACTTGCAGACAGTAGCTAGGAAACAAGAGGATGCCATGACTATTTGTGCCCACTGGCCCCAGCCAGGGAGCAGGGGAGTGCTGCAACTACCAGAGCTTTCTGGCATCAGCAGGGTGGCCGCATAGTGCTTCAATCACTCTTCCCTGAGTTTGAGCTCACCCTCCTTTGCCAGCAGGTTAGAAGGGAATAGTGATGGTGGTGTCTGACAATCCCTCAGTCTATGAGGAACATGGATGAGTATTTTCACTAGTGCTTTCCTCTCTAGCCAATGGTTTTAGATTTGCAAATGACTTCCTTTCCTACATAGTCTTGGCACTTTTCATATTGCTGTGATTTTCTTTGTCTTGGCATGAGTGAGACCACATTCATCCCTTGAAGGAGTCTCAGTTTCCTACAGCACTTTGGAACTGTTGAACATCAGTCCTGTTGGTTTTCTAAATTTGACATTTTGAGAGCTTGTCTCTTCAGTGTAGATCTTAGGGCCCAGGGTTCATGATGTGGGTCCCCAACCCCTGTTTCTTCTGGGAAAAGCACTCATTTGATGAGATCCTTTCCTACTGTGAGACACAGTGCTGGGACTGGGAGTTTTTGGTGACAGTATTTTCTGTTCCTCCTAGCCCTCTTGATATGTTTTTTAATTCTTTGTTGCATTCACCTAGTTCTCGGGTTTTTTTCAGAGGGAATTGATCCATAGGTAGTTGTATATTTGATGTGTCCATGGGAAGAGGTAAATTCAGGCTTTTCCTATGCCACCATGTTAAACTACCCCAGTCTGTGAGCTCTTTAGTTTGGTAGGCTCAGGGAAGTAAAGGTACATTGTGAGATACTATTGAGTCATTTGTACTCTACAGTTCTATGTCTGTGAACTTGGGTATATCTCCCAAAATTCTTTATAGCTGGAACAGAAGCATATATCTTCTTAAGGAACTCAAGTGGACCGATTTGATTTAAACATTACTATTAGTGTGTGGAAGACCCAAAAGGCTTATGGTAGCTCTGTCTCTGGAGGAGGGTATACTGGAAGGGAAGAGTCTATGAGGGTTAACTATCCTGGGAAAACCCTGTGGAAGCCCAGGTCTCTCAACTATCCAAAGTTACAGGTTAAATATAGGTTGGGCAGAGATCTGTGGCAAGACTAAATTTGATTTTGTGTCTCCACAGTTGCTCATAGGGGGCTAGAATGTCTTAGGGATTACAGCACACAGTTTCATGACTATGATGGCATTTAATGAGAATGGGTACCCACTGCTGAGAAGTATATAGTTAATAAGTATATGACCCTCATCGTATGACTGATGCACAAACACTAGGCTCCTCACATGACTCAAAATAGGTAAGATCACGAAGTGTGATAGATAGACTCTCTATTTAAAATGGGTCAGTTTATCATTTTTACTTTGGCAGATGATACTTTTCTGAAAATATTTGAGTAGCCCAGGTGGTTCGATTTGCACATTTAGAAAAGACAGGTACACAGTATCCATTCCAGAGTTCAGTTCACCTGCTTTAGATTAGATTGTATTTCAGCATTCAGTTCTCACGTCTTACTAGCTTTAAAAACATACTTCAAATGTTGATCTAAGTCATTTATTGCGTGTGAAGCTGCAGATGTATCTGGGCCTTAACAGCTTTGAAGCAAAGAAATTATGTACCTTCCCCAAAAGGCTTATGATATGAAGAAAATGATTGAGATTAGTTCACACAGGAAATAAAAGAGGAAGGAGTGTAAATGTCTGTGGCTAATGGATTTACTGAGCAGTGGATTTATAAGCAAAATTGATCATTGAATGTAAGTCTGGAAAGAAGTATGCACACTTGGAAATCTGTATGCACAGTTGTAATATGGAGTTCAGTGGAAATAAAAAATAAAGGCTTCTATTCTTATTTTATCTTAGGTCATGAAATAAGACAAAGCACCGTGTATAAGGAAAATCTGATAGCTGAGACTGGTAGGATTATAGAGGTCTACATCTGCATAGTATAGGCAACACTTCTAAAATAACAACAGAAAGGGCAACCTGTGTAATATGTTGAAAGAGTTCTAATTAAAACCACAAGTACATCATTTGAAAGCACAGGATAATACACTAACTTGTTGTTCAGTCACTAATTTGTGTCCAACTCTTCTCAACCCCATAGATTGAAGCACACCAGGGTCCTCTCTCTTCCACTATCTCCCAGAGTTTGCTCAGATTCAAGTCCATTGAGCTGGTGGTACTAGCTAACCATCTCATTTTCTGCCACCCCCTTCTCCTTTTGCCTTCAGTCTTTCCCAGTGTCAGGGCCCTTTCCAATGAGTAGGCTCTTTGCATTCAGTGGCCAAAATGTTAGAATTTCAGGTTCAGCAGTAGTCCTTCCAATGAACATTCAGGGTTGATAAGATTCTTTAGGACTGACTGGTTTGATTTCCTTCCAGTCCAAGGAACTCTCAAGAGTCTTCTCTAAAACCACAGTTTGAAAGGGCTCAGCCAACTCTCACATCCATACATGTCTACTGGAGAAACCATAGCTTTGACCATACAGACCTTTGTTGGCAAAATGATGACTATGCTTTTTAATGTACTATCTAGGTCTGTCATAACTATTCTTCCAAGGAGCAAATGTCTTTTAATTTCATGGCTGCAGTCACTGCATTAATTTGGGAGCCTAAGAAAGTTAAATCTGCCACTGCTTCTACTTTTTCCCTTCCTATTTGCCATGAAGTGATGGGACCAGATGCCATGATCTTAGTTTTTTGAATGTTGACTTTCAAGCCAGTTTTTTCACTTTACTCTTCACCTTCATCAAGAGGTTCTTTAGTTCCTCTTCACTTTCTGCCATTAGAGTGATTATCATCTGCATATCTGAGTTTGTTGATATTTCTCCTGGCAATCTTGATTCCAAATTGTGATTTATTAAGCCCAGCGTTTTTCATCTATATATCTAAAGTTGTTGATATTTCTTCTGGCCATCTTGATACAGCTTATGATTCATCTGGCCTAGCATTGCACATGATGTATTCTGCATATAAAAGTTAAATAAGCAGGATGGCAATATACAGCCTTGTTGTACTCCTTTCCCAATTTTAAACCAGTCTGTTGTTTCATGTCTGGTTCAAAGAGTTGCTTCTTGACCTGCACACAGGTTTTTCAGGAGGCAGGTAAGGTGGTATGGTATTCCCATCTCTTTAAGAATTTTCCACAGTTTGTTTTGATTCATACAGTCAAAGGCTTTAGTGTAGTCAATGAAGCAGAAGTACATGATTTTCTGGAACTCCTTTGGTTTTTCATGGTACAATGAATGTTGGCAATTTGATCTCTGGTTCTTCTGCCTCTTTGAAACCCAGCTTGTACATCTGGAATTTCTTAGTTCATGTAGTGCTGAAGCCAAGCATAAAGGATTTTGAGCATAATTTTGCTAGCATGTGAAATGAGCACAATTGTATAGTAGTTTGAACATTTTGGGGCTTCCATGGTGGCTCAGCAGTAAAGAATTTGCCTGGAGTGCAGGAGCCACAGAAGACATGGATTCAGTCCCTGTTTCAGGAGTATCCTATGGAGAAGGACATGGCAGCCCACCCCAGTATTATTGCCTGGAGAATTCCCTGACAGATTCGTCTGGCGGGCTACAGTCCATGGGTTCACAAAGAGTCGGACATGACTGAAGCAACTTAGAACGTAAAAACTGAACATTTTTTTGGCATTACCCTTCTTTGGGATTGGAATGAAAGCACCTTTTCCAGTCCTGTGGTCACTGTTGGATTTTTCAACTTTGCTGACATATTGAGTGCAGCACTTTAACAGCATTATCTTTTAAGATTTGAAATAGCTCAGCTGGAATTTTGCCACCTCCACTAGCTTTGTTCATAGTAATGCTTCCTAAGGCTCACTACTTCACACTCCAGGCTGTCCGGTTCTAGGTGAGTGATCACACCATTGTGATTATCTGGTTCATTAAGACCTTTCTGTATAGTTCTTCTGTGTAGTCTAATACACAGAATTTACTTTTGCACTAATATTTTTATCATGGAACCAGTACAGTTATTACTTCTAAAATTAGAAAGGATTAAAAAAGAAAATATATTATTTCTGTATTTTTTATTTAATTCATGTGTTTTTTTTTTTTCCTATGTGACTATGGAAAGCAGTTTTAGAATATTTAATATTTTTATACTTCTCTTCTTAATTACTAGCACTTAAAATATATTGCATTTAGCCTATTTCCTTAAAGTGCTGTGCAGAGTCCATTTATAGTCTGTTTTACAAATTGTCCAGATTTGTAGCAGTTAACACCCTCTAAAAGATCTGAAAGGCTCTGTTTGTGTATTTTGCTAAACAGGTAATGCTCCATGTACTTGCAATCTGTTTGCTTTGAGCTGCAGTTTTCTTTACATGTGGAAAATTCTTTATCATGCATTTATCTGAGGAAGCCCACTCAGTTTCTCTGTCAGAATCCTTTATATAACTTTTAATAAGCACACCTTTAATTGAATCTTCTAAGTGCCTTTTTTTTATCATGTACTTTCTTTGCATTAATGACCCCACTTAATAATTCAAGAAGTGAATTTATTTCACTGCCAACTGAAGCATTTTTTTAAAGAATTCTTTTCAAAACTCTCAGATTTTGAGAAAGCTTGCTAAGCACGTGGCAGTAAAACTTTAAGGGATAATGATGTATATCACATCAGTTGATATGTTCTACATCTAGTATTCTTATTTTTCCTCTTTATTTCTTCTGGACTGGAACTCAGTACAGACCATAATTCCCAGTCTTAAACCTTTTGTTCTTATTTCCTCTTACAGTGGACCTGTTAATCAAAATGTAAGCATATGGATGTGAGTCAGTGAGTTAATAAAAGAGAGTAACTCTCTTTAGAAAGTGGTAAAGATAAATATTAAAAATAAAGCAATTTAAAGCTTCATAGTTACGATCGTTTCCTTCACTTTTAACATTTGTACTTTTCTTCCTTTTTGCATAATGCTAAAATTTTCATGATTTTGGGAAAAACTTCATCAATATCTAGAAAACAATTTATTCATCCCATATCTTCTGATATGATGCTCCCTCATTTCATGGTACTGATTTCATTTTATTAGTTTATAAAGGATACTTGGTATTTTACCCATAAGTTTTGACCAAACTGATCTTTTTCATTAAATATTTAAAACTTTTTATTCTAAAGTGATGAAATTTGAACTTTTTTTTTTATTCATTCACTCAGTCACATTGATATATCTACCAGGCATGAGTATGTGAGCCAGAATCTGCTAAGATATGGGAGGAATATAGAAATAACTAAATTGGTGTCTCAAAGAGTACACAGTGGCAATAGCACGTGCAGTTACTTTATAGTCGTCTCAGAGTTGTAGCAGAATTAACCAGTATGTTTTGTAGAATCGGGAAAAGAAAATACTGCTTTTTCACGGGGCAGCTGGGGAACAATCTAAGATACAACAGAAGAATTTTATGGGTAAAGAAGGAATTTGGTATATTCCAGAGGAAAAGGGCAACATGAGCAATGCAAAGAAACAATCATTTTGTAGGTTGTAACTAGATTGACTTAGGCAGCTTCATCTTCCAAATGAAATACTCCGAGTGATTCTCATATTGAGTTGAAGAGAAATGACAGAAGATATAACTAGAGAGATGAACACATGTATATTTAAAGCTAATCTGATGCCTATCATTCCTGGGTTCTTCTCATATTTTAACCCTCTTATTCTTCACTATGATGCCTCTGTGTTATGCACTGTAGTGTACAATTTGTACAGATAAGGGAGTGGATTTAAGACATTAAATTTAGCCAGAGTTTACTGATGAGCGGCTATGCCCCAGGCATTTGCCACCTCTTAGCCCACACAGTTTCTTCTGTATCAATAAAGGGCATTGATTTCCAGATGAAGTATTTTGGCTTTGTATTAAAGTAAGTGGAAAGCAAGTACTAGCATGATTAGATCTGAGACTGAGAAAGCTTATCCCAGCAGACAGCCCTGTAGACATTGGCAGAGGAGCAGGGGTTACTAGATAAAAAGTCATTCTAACAGACAAGGCAGAACATAATAATTGTTCCAAACAGGGCAGAGCATGTGGTTCTCTTTACAGAGAGTGAAATGGACAGAGATTATGAGACAGTGAAGAAGGATGTGAAGAAGGTGAGGTGAAGAAGGATGACCTTCGATGTAGTGAGCTGTTTTATGTGCCAGATTTTGTTTTCCCTTTCATACATTGTGTCAGTTGACTTCTCATGGTAATCCTATTTCTTCATCTGCTCAGTCAACAAATGTTTGTGCTATTTTGTAAGAAGTAGGAGATATGATAGTGAATGAAAACATAGATCTGCTGTCAAGGAGTTTATAGTTTACTTCTGTAGATTCCATTTACAAATGTAGAAAGATCAAATCAGAGACTTTATCTCCTCCAAATTCATACAGTAATCAAGCCTTGTATTGCTACCTCCCATTCTTCTGACCTTGTTTCTCACATTTGTACCAAGGAAGTCCAGTATCTCCACTTATTTCTTGAAGGTCTTCGTTTTGTACTGCTCCAAGGAGTAGAACTTGCTCCAGATGTTGTCAGATCCCCTGGAGAAGGAAATGGCAACCCACTCCAGTCTTGCCTGGAAAATCCCATGGACAGAGAAGCCTGGTAGGCTACAGTCCATGGGGTCGCAAAGAGTCGGACACGACTGAGCGACTTCACTTTCACTTTCCAGATGTTGTCAGAACACTGCATAGCAATTTATGTGTATGTGAGGTACCCAGGTGGCACTAGTAGTAAAGAACACATCTGTCAGTGCAGAATATACAGGAGACATGGGTTCAATCCCTGGGTTGGAAAGAGCCCCTGGAGGAGGGCATGGCAACCCACTCCAGTATTCTTGCCTGGAGAATCCCATGGGCAGGGGAGCCTGGCAGGCCACAGTCCCATAGAGTCACAAAGAGTCAGACATGACTGACTGAAGCAACTTAGCATGGACACATGCACGAACTCATGACAAAAAATTCTTCTTCATCGAATCTCATGTTCTATTTCATCTTCCAGTCTGCCTCTCTAGATCCACTTATGTATGTGTATACTTGCTTCCTGACAGTACAACTTAGCCAAGTATCGACACTTTTTGGCATGTCAGCTGCTTCTTACTGGAGAAAAGACTTACATTACCACTTTAGCAGTGCTAAGCATGACAGTATTGCCTGAATGTAATGTGGGCAACTGGGGAAAATCTAGAAGAGACCATGTATTTTTGTAAGAGGCATCTGCCTCCTCTGAAGTCATTGTACAATTTCTAGTCAAGAAGTTGTTGATCACTGGTCGAAGTAAAGCTATTCCTACAAATGCAAAAGATTCCGATAAAAATCTGGAGGGTCAAGATTCTCAGGTTCATCTAACAAATATCCCTAACTTAGATTTCTTAGTTCTACTCTTTCTCTGTTAAGAATCTGAATTTGACAAATGACTGTGCATTCAGTCTCCTTTGCAATTCTGTCCTGATTATGATGGTATCTTGGGCTGATTTTCAGCACAGTCTGCCCTTCAGGAGATGAGAATCTCCTCCGAAGATGGAGGAGAGGCCCTCTGGCTTTCAGATTGAAGCTTCAGTTGGCAAACAGCTGCCCTGATGCTTTTTTGTCCTCGAGATTTCTAATTCTATTAATAGAAATCAGTCTACTCCACAATTTGTGAAATTGGTGAAAACCTTAGTGGTTATGAAGCCAGTACCTGTAAGGGGTTAATGATAGTCACTTAGTCATGCCTGACTCTTTGTGACCCCATGGACTGTAGCCTGCCATGCTCCTCCAACCATGGAATCCTCCAGGCAACAATACTTGGATGGATTGCCATTTCCTTCTCCAATAAGGGGTTATTATGACCGCAAATAGCACCAGCAGTGGGGTCTGTTGTCAACTTGTGAGTAAGTGGGCCCAACGCTTGTCTTGGGTTGGTCCATTAGTTACTAAATCCTCATCTCTAAATCAAATGTGTGTAAAAGGGGAGACAGAGTGGATGTGTGATTTGAAGATCCTGTCTGGTTGATATTTAATCCTGAACTTTTACACTATGGGGAATTGAAAGCCTCAGGATGCTTTAGAGAAAGATAAAACCCCGAATTCACAGGGTCAGGGCTGTGCACATCCTGTATATCCATGAAGGACATCATCTGATCCATCAGGAGAAACAGTGAGTGCTTCATAGAGACCAAACAAAAATCACGAGTACACTCTACTAGACCTATATCATCTTTCCTGCGCCACAGCATCTCTGTTGGAATGCTAGTGGTTTTGTGTTTCCAGCCTAGTGAATTCATCTCCAGTGAATTCAATGGACATGAGTTTGGGTAAACTCCGGGAGTTGGTGATGGACAGGGAGGCCTGGCATGCTGCAGTCCATGGGGTTGCAAAGAGTCAGACATGACTGAGCGACTGAACTGAACTGAACCCATGATGGGAATCAGAATACACAGTGGAGATAGTGTATTTGGGCCCCATCAGCACCAAAACCAATCTCAAGCTCTGAAAAGAGGAATGTCTGGGAGGCAATCATGATAACTTTAAAGAGCTTTTAAAAGCTTGACGCATATCTTGCTTTACCTCCAAGGAAAAGGCTTGAAAGCTCTGAAACATATGCCAAGAGTTAAGGTGTTTTTTTTAGCTGAAATCACCTAGGAATTCCAAAAGGAGGGCTGCTGAGTTCAGTTAGTTTGGGGAGAAATTACACAGCACTAGTATTAGCTATTTCTGAACCTATTTTGCTTTCATTTGTTTTCCGTATTACTAAATTCTTGACTTTGTGATCTTTCACTTTCTTTCTCTGGTCCTTCAAAGTTAGACCTTGACCAGGAGTTGAAGCTGGATTCTTACATCTCCACTGTCTGCTTATCACATTGTTCCTGACATTCCAGCTCTCATCAGGTGATAACTGCTTCCTTACTTCAGACCTTGACCGCAAAACCCAAGGTCGGTCATTCACTGACTCAGCATCTGGCTCAGTCACCCAGCTTCAGCAGCACAGAAGAGAAATGGACAAATAACATCAAATACTTAGAAGAAGTACAGTTAGAGACTGAAAAGCATTCTCCTAGTATTTCAGTTTGTAAAAGGAGATTTGCTTTGAGAAGGCCAAAATAAAAACAGTTTGGATGTGCAACAGATATATGCAAGTGACAACTAGACTATTACTTCACTTGGAGTTAAAGCTTTCTTTAGGAAAGACATGCTCCAGCCATGCCAGTCATAGAAGAGTTAGAGTATGCTGCCTGCCTTCCTAATGCACAGCTTATTATCAGTACCCTCTGGCAACAACATCACTCTCCAAAATATTCCAGAAGTATTTCAGGATGTAACAGTCTGTAAGGCCTTTGACTGAACTCATGAGTTTTTATGCTCAGAAAGAATGAATCCAAAGAAAGTTCTGGTTCAAAACCTTTGCTCAAGATGCTGATAATATTTGTAGTTACTAGAGATCTGTGATTTAAAGAAAAACTTGAAAAGAGAAGCAGGACAGAGATGAATCTTTTCTATAGGACTTTGCCAGTTTGCTCTGGGTGAGGGGCACTGAATATTTGGTTGACCACCTACTGCAAAACACTGGATTTCCCACAGATACCAAGATTTTCTGAAACACAGAGACAGTGTTAATGAGTGTTTCAACATATAGATAGGTGATTTTATAGTGACAACTCATCAGTGCCAGCAATTTCAATAACCTACTGGGATGGGTAAGAGAGGGAGGATCTTTTGGGTCCTAAAGAGATAAGTTCAGTTATGAATTACATAATTTAACAGGAAGTTTTTTTCTACAGGTGAGGATATTTCTGTGTTTACTATCTTGGGACTCAGTTTTAGCCAGGTGAAGCCCTCAGATATTAGATATATCCACATGTATATCCTCTAGCAGTAATTGTTCTTTTCTTCCTATTCCATTGTATTGTGAAAAGTACTTTCTGTCCAGACTCACTTCTAGAAATTGTGCTGCAGAAGGTAAAGAAAAAGCATGTCCTACTGATGCTGAAAACTTGACCTCTGTGTTTTGGTACCAAATCAAATCTCAGAGACAGAGGTTTTGGTGAAGTAGAAAAAAATACTTTTATTGCTTTGTCAGGCAAAGGGTGACACAGCAGGTAACTACCCTGAAAAACTATGTCCCAGCCTGGGAGGATGTGATGAGGAGTTTTATAGCAATGATTCAAAGGTGGGGTTGCTGGAAAAGATTAGAATGTGTACAGAGCCTGTACTCCTATTATCTGGCCACAGTTAGTATCCAGATAGAGCTTCTCTGGTTCTCAAGGCTGTAAAACCATAACCACCTCTCTGGAATGAGAATTGCCTCATTTTCTATTTATTGGGGGCGGGGGCTTCCCTGGTGGCTCAGATGGTAAAAAATTCATCTACCAGCGCAGGAGACATAAGAGACATGGATTCAGTCCCTGGGTTGGGAAGATCCCTCGGAGAAAGAAATGACTATTTACTCCAGTATTCTTTTTCTAGAGAATCCCATGGACATAGGAGCCTGGTGAGCTCTAGTCCATGGGGTCAAAAAGAGCTGGACTCAACTGAGCTGCTAACACCTTAGTTGCATAAAGAGTTCAAAGGATACTTTTATGTGTGTCCCTTGAGGCAGAACCAGTATCCTGTGCCAAGGCTGCACTATTGTTTCTTGACTTCTCCTCCCTTCTCTCTGTATCCCTTTCCTTCCCCAATAAGCATCTGTTTGAACATGCCCTTTGGAACTCTGGAAGGTCATGGAGGCTGACAGAAAGGCTCCCATACTCAGGAGCTTGAGTGTCTTCTTCGTTTCATTATCTCTGCCATTTAATAATTCCTAGTAAAGTTATTTAGAGTCCCAGGACTTTAGTTTCTTGACTTGTAAAATGGAGACTAGAATTTCCCTTAATATAGTGTTATTAGGAGAATCATATAAATAGCACATGAAAAACATCTGATATACAGAACACAGTTTAGCCTAAACACATATCAATTCCTATATTCTGAGTATAAAAATCACAATTTATTACTTTGGGTAAGATTTCTTTTTCTTTCTGAAGATTTTATTTACCCCTAATTTCAATATTTACTTCAAAGTAGGTTGATGTTTGGTCTTTCTTTAAATATGCCACCATTGGTCATTTAAACCTGTATTGAAAATAAATATATTTCTCTTTGCCAGGCAGAGTTCTATTTAGATATTTTTAGTTGAGCCCACTTTAAGATATTTTAAATCATAATCTGTTTCCATTTTAGTTTCTCAATTGAGTGCCTACTTTTGTTAACAATTTTCTAAATTAGGGATACAGATCAAGAAAATTGTCTAACTCTTTAGTACTTTAAAGTGCTATTTTAAACCTGCCAATCCTATATTGTTTGGCCCACACATTCACTCTCCCTGGTTTATCTATATGGCATAGCTTGGTACTTAAACAGAAGAGCTGGAATGAGAAGTATGCATCAAGTAGGAAAAGCCAGGACCAAAGTGCCTTGGAGCAATACTGAATTCATCCATCGAGTGTATGTTCACAGGATCTGGTTATTTGCATTTGATGTCACTTATGATTGGGTAGTGATAAGTCATGCAAGTTGTCAAATATTTTAACTATCATCTTTCTCAAAAGAGAACTTGAAGCTTCACACAATATGTGTGGGTTAGAGATTGACACAAGAAAGTCTGGAAACAGAACTGAGGCTGTGGATTGGGGTAGTAGGACAATAGTCTACTATGTAGAATTAAATCAAATGTTGGTATAACTCTCATATCTTATGTTCTTGATTTTAAAGCCAACATATAAAACACACATTGTTTATAATACCTTCTATAATAATTTCAGAGATGGATTTGAATGTTGTCTCTTCTACTCATTGCTATACTAGTTTGAATAACTTCCAGGATTATTTTTTAATGTGCATTTTCCAATTTTTGTGATCTTTATTAAGATTAAGCATGAGAAATATTTGTGAATTTCTAAAACACAATGGGTGCACGGTACTTTTAAAATACTTTTTCGTTTCCCTGGATACCCAACATTGCTCTGAAATGAATCAAGTGTGGTCTACATTGTATGGATACTCATAGCAATATGACCTGCTTCCTCAAATTTGTCACTAATCCTCTCAAAATGCATGGTTTAATTTTATCTGGTGCCAAAAATAAAAACAATTTTGAGCTCTATTTTTAGAGTGTATTTATTTTGTTTCAATAAGTAAGCAATACACTAATTATATTTCAACTGTTTTAGTTTTTAGAAAGAAGAATTTTAAATTAACTTTATAATTAGTCTATTAAAGTTTTCTTATGATTTCCTTTTCTCGTTCCATAACTTTAGACTCATCATTATTTTATATTTTCCCTAAAGTTATTAATTATGTTAGTAATATTAAAGTAGCCATTGAGAAAATAAAAAGCTTAGTCCCATACAATAATGGAAATTAGTTTTGAACAAGAGTTCCAATCATTACTAGTTAAATGAAACTAATTTTTTGAATTTTGATGTATTTTTAAATTTTTTCATCAGTATTTTCTAGTTTTCTGTGCACAAGTCTTTCACATCCTTGATTAAGTTTATTCTTTTTTTTATGCTATTGTAAATGGTATTATTTTCTTAATTTCCTTTTCAAATAGTTTTTTCTTAGTATATAGAGACACAACTAATATTTGTATGTTGCTTTTCGGTCCTACAACTTTTAAGAACTTGTTTATTCTATTAGTTTTTTTGTGACGTGTTTAGTAGGGTTTTATATATAGAAGATCATATCATGTCTTCCGCAACTAGAGATAATTCTACTACCTTTGTGATTTGAATGTCTTTTATTTCTTTTTCCTGAATAACTGCTCTAAGATTTCTAGTACTGCATTGTATAGAACTAACAAGAGTAGGTATCCTTACTTGTTTCTGATCTTAGAGAGAAAGCTTGAAGTTTTTTACTGTTGAGTGTGATGTTAGCTGCGGGCTTGTCATATGTAGCCTTTGTTATGTTATGTTGAAGTAAATTTCTTCTTTAAGTAATGTGTTGAGAGTGTTTACCATGAAAGTGTTTTGAATTTTGTAATATACTTTTTCCTGAATCTATTGAGAAGATCATGTGATTTATATTGTATTTTGCAATTTAGAAAACCAAGTTTTGAAGAGGTTAAGTAAGGAGCCCACACTGATATTTCTCCTTGGAGGTAGAGCTGAAACTCAAATGCGAATTTTAGACTATTCAGAAAAAAATAAAGAGAAAATACCTAGTGGCTGATTTCACTTCAGAAATATTATCTATAACGTTGGATTGTACCGTGTGCTTAGTCGCTCAGTCGTGTCTGACTCTTTGAGACCTCATGGACTGTAGCCAACCAGGCTCCTCTGTCCTTGAGGAATCTCCAGGCAAGAATACTGGAGTGAGTTGCTATACCCTTCTTCAGAGGATCTTCCCAACCCAGGGACCGAACTCGGGTCTCCCGCATCGCAGGCAGATTCTTTACAATCTGAGCCACCAGAGAAGCCCCATAATTTTGGATTAGAATTTAAAATTATGTAGGGGTTATATTTTCTTCAAATCATATGAACTGCACACAGTCAGTTCATTTCAATACCGGTTTTCGCAATACAATCCATGGGGTCAGTTATGATGTTTTACCCTATTCGTTTATTAAAGATACAATCCCACAAGTGAAATTTCTTTCCAGGACTGGAAAAAAAATGAATTCTGCCTGTACCTTTGATAATTTGTGTTTCTTCCCTTGAAATTGGCCTTCAGTAATAAATTATAAATTGACAACAAACATCTGAAAGAATGTTCAACCTTAACAAGAATAAAATAAATGCAATAAGACTTTGAAGAATTAGGTACCGCTTTCACTTTTCAGTTTGGTGAATTAAAAAGACCAATGATGCATGTTGTAAGAAAGCAGGCAAGCAGTCTTTGATCATGGATGTGTAAATGGAATTAAAATTTTGGAGGGCCAAAATTGCTGAGACAATTAAAACTTATAAACTTTTGACTCAGCTACTCTACTTCAGGAAAATTTCCTACCTCTCAGTTATGCAAATAGATATCAGAAAGGTTATCTATATACAAATTGCGTGATCTTCTTAACTCTCCTATAAATTGGAATTTTTAAGAGGATCTACCTTATTGAGTGTTGTATGAGGTAATCAAGTAAGCAATTAATTTGCATGTACCAGTCATAATTTAGTTACAGTCTTAAAACATTTTTTTGTATTTAATCATCTTTACTTCATTTTTAAATTGCAAAAATAATATATACTTGTTACAACATGTAAAATAGTATGAGATAGAAAAATTCCCCCTTCTGATCCCTGTAAGAAATACTCTGATTTTGATAATTGACTACATGGGAGTTCTTTGATTGGAGCTCTTGAGTGAATTAGATTTATTTCCTGGGCTTTTTAGTTTATTCTCAAGAGCTAATACATGTCGAGAAAAATCTGTTCATTTTATTAGAATATTAGTGTTGAATCATAGTCTGCTAATTGACATAGCCTTAAACCATGGAGATAATAACCAATAGTTGGATCAATCTCTCTAAATTGCCAACATTGAAATATAGCACTAATGTCATTACCCATACACAAATTCTGTTAAGCAGTAACATCCATTGGACTTTTCTGCTAAGTGCACATCTTCCTTAAAATTATTTTAACATGGAAACTTAAAAATATTAGATACTCTCTTCAATTCATAATAATTAAGGAGCATCACAATCATTGGGGGTAATAATTTGATGAAATAATCAAAAAGTGTGTGTGCTAATTTGCTTCATTTGTGTCTGACTCTGTGTGACCCTATGGACTGTATGTAGCCCACCAGGCTCCTCTGCCCATGGGGATTCTCCAGGTAAGAATACTGGAGTGGGTTGCCATGCCCCACTCCATGCCCTGCCTGACCCAGGGATTGAACCCACGTCTCCTAAGTCTCTTGCATTTACAGGCAGATTCTTTACCACTAGTGCCCCATGGGAACCACTAATTAAGTAATTAAGGAGCATCACAACATTGGGGATAATAATTTGATGAAATATTCTAAAAGTAGATTGAAGAAATAATTGAAAAAAGACAAAATAGCTTGAGAAGCTTTAAGACCTTGACCATTCCTGCTTTGACAGGGTCCTTATTAATACATTGAAACAATATAACACTAGTCTAGGAATGAAAACATGGACTTAGAATTGTAAAATTTTATGGGACATTGCATATTTTCAAGTCAGATTTTAGGATCAGACCACTAGTTGGAAGCAATGTAAGAACTGACTGCATATCTCAAGGCAGGGTTTTTACCAGGGACCACCCATGGCATTTCACTCCGCTTGTTTGTTGTTCAGTTGCTCAGTCATGTCCAACTCTTTGTGACTCCATGGACTGTAGCCTTCCAGGCTCCTCTGTCCCATTTCCCAGGCAAGAATGCTGGAGTGGGCTGCCATTCCTTTCTTCCCAACCCAGGGATCAAACCCAGGTCTCTTATGTCTCCTGCATTGGCAGGCGGGTTCTTTACCACTAGTGCCACCTGGAAAGGCTCTAGAGGTTAGAGCAGGGGTGGGGGGAAAAAAAACCCTGAAAGTCCCTGCTCTCATGAAGCTTTCCTGCTCTTAGGAAGATAATGAGAATATACACCCTACACTCTAGGTCATGACAGAGTGCCAGGCTGGGCTCCCTGTGTTATTAATACATAGCAACTTTACCCTAGCTGTTTATTTTACACATGATAGTATATACATGTTAATGCTACTTTTGCAATTTTGTCCTACCCTCTCCTTCCCTCACTGTGTGTACAAATCTGTTTTCTACATATGATCTCCATTCTTTCTCTGCAAATAGGTAATATTTTTCTAGATTCTATATATATGTGTTAATATATGAGATTTGTTTTTCTCTTTCTGACTTCACTATATATAACAGGTTCATCTACCTCATTAGAAGAACTAGAGGCCCTAGGTTCATTCACCTCACTAGAACTAACTCAAATGTGTTCCTTTTATGGCTGAGTAATATTCGTTGATTATCTGTACCACAGCTTTCTTATCCATTCATCTGTCAGTGGACATCTAAGTTACTTCCATGTTCTGGCTGTTGTAAATAGTGCTGCAGTGAACACTGGGGTACAGGTGTCTTTTTGAATTGTGGTTTTTTCAGGGTATATTCTCAATAGTGGGATTGCTGGTTCATATGGCAGTTTTATTTCTAGCTTTTTAAGGAATCTTCATACTGTTCCTAATAGTGACTGTATCAATTTACATCCCCACCAACAGTGTAGAAAGGTTCCCTTTTCTCTGCATCCCCTCTAGCATTTATTGTTTGTAATGCTGTTTGTAGATTTTTTGATGATGGTCATTCTGACCTGTGTGAGGTGATATCTCATTGGAGTTTTGATTTGCATTTCTCTAATAATGAATAATGTTGAGCATATTTTCATGTCAAACATGTCCTTCTAATTACTGTGGTTACAGATATGAACCAAGTAATTCTTTTAAGCAAAATGGGTTAAAAAATTTAGACGATTTTAAGGCTTCTATGTAGACTCTTCTATGTAGACTATGTCGACTCTAGTCTTATCCATACTTCAGTATTTCCTTTCCTCTTTTTTTTTTTTCTGATCACAGAATTTTGTTAGTTTTAAAGTGAGTTGAAATATAAATTGTATGTTGTCATGTAGTGTTCAAACTAGAATTTTAATTGTATTATGGGCATTGATAACCAAGAGTTCCAAGTATCTCAAGCACTATCTAAAGGAATTGTAACATGCTGATCATATATAGGGCATCTGGAGCCAGACTGTCTGGAGTCTAGCTCTCAGGCCTACTGATTGTTATGGAACCTCAGGAAGTTTTCAAAATTCTCAGTATCTCAGCTTTCTCATTGATAAAATGGGAGCAGTAATGTTAATCCATCATATGGAGTTGTTTTGAAGACTGTTAATGTAGATCATGTAGAAAAATACTGGTATGTTTTTATTATGACTTATTTTGTCAAGAAACCAGTGAAGCATGAGGAAAAAGAAAGTGTTAAACTAGTAAAACATACCCTCATGAAAGTCAGAAAATATTCCACACCTGTAGCTTTAGCTCTTCCACTGAAAACTGGGCGTGGCATGCATTACTGCAAAGTTCCAGCATGGCCTTTCAGTCAGTCCAGTGCCCCAAGCATTACATCAGTAAGTGACACTTGAAATGAAACCAGCTTGCCATTCTGAATTTTCTGTAGAAAATGTCCAAAAGCTGCATTTATGGACACTTGTCTTTTTCTCCTGGAACAAAAGAAGTAAATGTGAAGAGATCAAAGTTCACTGTAGTTAAGTTAATCTTATATGCCAGTTTGTTGGAACAGGTTCAATTTTTACCCCAGTGTAATTATTATCAATAATACTGATAATAGTCACTCTCTCAAAGTTGTCCCACTGTGTATCACAAATTATATGGCCATTTTAATAGAGTTTTGCTAAGAGAACACACTGGTCGTAGCAAGCACCCTCTTCCAATGACACAAGAGATGCCTTGACACGTGGACATCACCAGATGATCAATACTGAAATAAGATTGATTATATTCTTTGCAGCCAAAGATGGATAAGCTCTATACAGACAGCAAAAACAAGCCCCGAAGTTGACTATGGTTCATCATCAGCTCCTTATTGCAAAATTCAGGCTTAAATGGAGAAAAGTAGGGAAAACCACTAGGCAATTCAGCTATGACCTAAATCAAGTCCCTTATGATTATACAGTTGAGGTGAAAAATAGATTCAAGGGATTGAATATGGTAGACAGAATGCCTGAACAACTATGGACAGAGATTTGTAACATTGTACAGGAAGTTGTGACCAAAACCATGCCCAAGAGAAAAGAAATGCAAGAAGGCAAAGTGATTGCATGAGGAGGCCTTCCAAATAGCTGAGAAAAGAAGGGAAGCAAAAGGCAAAGGGGAAAAGGAAAGATACACCCAACTAAATGTAGGGTTCCGGAGAATAGCAAGGAGAGGTAAGATAGCCTTCTTAAGTGAACAATGCAAAACAAACAAACAAAAAAACAACAACAAAACATGAAAGTAAGAGATTGAAAAGACTACAGATCTCTTCAGGAAAACTGGAGCTATCAAGTGAATGTTTCACGAAGAGATGGACACAAGATAGGACAGAAACAGCAAGGACCTAACAGAAGCAGAAGAGATTAAGAAGACGTGGCAAGAATACGTGGAAGAACTGTACAAAAAACTCTTAATGACCTGG
This sequence comes from Giraffa tippelskirchi, assembly GCF_054371585.1. Classification (NCBI taxonomy): domain Eukaryota; kingdom Metazoa; phylum Chordata; class Mammalia; order Artiodactyla; family Giraffidae; genus Giraffa; species Giraffa tippelskirchi. Next base: position 108,373,772 of record NC_137280.1, on the reverse strand, counting down.
ATAATCACAATGATCTGGTCACTCACCTGGAGCCAGACATCCTGGAGTGTGAAGTCAAGTGGGCCATAGGAAGCATTACTAAGAACAAAAGAAATCAGATTGATTATATTCTTTGCAGCCAAAGATGGAGAAGCTCTATACAGTCAGCAAAAACAAGACTGGGAGCTATTGTGGCTCAGATCATGAACTCCTTATTGCCAAATTCAGAATTCAGACTTAAATTGAAGAAAGTAGGGAAAACCACTAGACCATTCAGGTATGACCAAAAGAAAATCCCTTACAGTGGAAGTGTATATAATACACTGGAAATACAGTGGAAGTGAGAAATAGATTCAAGGGATTATATCTGATAGACAGAGTGCCTGAAGAACTATGGATGGAGGTTCCTGACTTTGTACAAGAGGAGGCATCAAGACCATCCCCAAGAAAAAGAAATACTAAAAGCAAAATAGTTGAGGAGGCCTTACAAATAGCTGTGAAATGAAGAGAAGTGAAAGGCAAGGGAGAAAAGGAAAGATATACCCATTTGAATTCAGAATTCCAAAGAATAGCAAGGAGAGATAAGAAAGCCTTCCTCAGTGATCAATGCAAAGAAATAGAGAAAAACAATAGAAATGGAAAGACTAGAAATCTCTTCAAGAAAATTAGAGATACCAAGGGAACATTTCATGCAAAGATGGGCACAATGAATGACATTAAAGATGTTCTGTATAGACCTTACAGAAGCAGAAGATATTAAGAAGAGGTGGCAAGACTACACAGAAGAACTATACAAAAAAGATCTTCACGACCCGGATAATCACGATGGCGTGATCACTCACCTAGAGCCAGACATCCTGGAGAGCAAAGTTGAATGGGCCTTAGGAAGCATCACTATGAACAAAGCTAGTGAAGGTGATGGAATTCCAGTTGAGCTATTTCAAATCCTGAAAGGTGATGCTGTGAAAGTGCTGTACTCAACATGCCAGCAAACCTGGAAAACTCAGCAGTGGCCACAGGACTGGAAACGGTCAGTTTTCATTCCAATCCCAAAGAAAGGCAATGCCAAAGAATGCTCAAACTACCACACAATTGCACTCATCTTGAATATTCATTGGAAGGACTGATGAGCTGAAACTCCCATACTTTGGCCACCTGATGCAAAGAACTGACTCATTTGAAAAGACCCTGATTCTGGGAAAGATTGAACACAGGAGCAGAAGGGGACAACAGAGGATGAGATGGTTGGATGGCATCACTGACTCAATGGACATGAATTTGAGTAAACTCCAGGTGTTGGTGATGGACAGGGAGGCCTGGTGTGCTGCAGTGTGTGGGGTCACAAAAAAAAGAGTCAGACATGACTGAGCAACTGAACTGACTGAACTGATGGCTTTTCTAGTAATCATGTACGGATGCGAGATTTGACTGCTGACGTTGAGTGCCGAAGAACTGATGCTTTCGAATTGTGGTGAAGAGAAGACACATCCAAGTTCCTTGGACATCAAGAAGATCAAACCAATCAATCCTAAATGAAATCAAACCTGAATATTCATTGGAAGAACTGATGGTGAAGCTGAAGCTCCAGTTCTTTGGCCACTTGATGCAAAGAGCCAATTTATTGGAAAAGACCCTGATGCTAGGAAAGATTGAAGGCAGGAAGAGAAGTGGGTGACAGAGGACAAGATGGTTAGATGGGAACACTGACTCAATGGACATGTCTGTGAGATAGTGAAGGACTATTCCAGGCAATAGAGAAGGACAGGGAAGCCTGGCGTTCATGGGTCACAAAGAGTCAGATACGACTTAGCGACTGAACAACAGCAGCAATAATGGGCACTTTCATTCTAATTTATTGTATAGAGCTATAACATAGATTATTTTAACTATTTTGAACTTGATGTTTCTACAAGTATCCTTCAGAAGTGGAAACAGACAACACAACTTACTGTCACGATTCACTTATTGGTTATTAAGTCCAGCTGTAAAGACATATTTATATGTATGAGGAAATAGCTTTATAACATTTCAAAGGATGAGTCACATCTTGTGCTGCACGACTTCTCAGGTGGCACAGTGGTAAAGAATCCGCCTGCCAATGGGAGAGACACAGGAGGAGCAGGTTCAGTCCCTGTGTCTGCAAGATCCCCTGGAGGAAGAAATGACAACCTTCTCCAGTATTCTTGCCTGAAAAATTCCATTGACAGGGGAACCTGTCAGGCTACTCCATGGAGTCACAAGAAGTCGAACACAACTGAGTGCCTGAGCACACATGCACATCTTGTGTACTTTTATTTTTCCATAAATGTTACAAATGTTATTATTTCCTGAAATGCCTGATTTTTCTGTGTGTAACAGTTAGTCACAATTTCAAGAAATAAAACGTTGAAACATGTAATGAATGTTGTTTGTGGGCCAGCTTCTTTTCAAGTGACTATAACAACTTACCATTCTTAAGAGGTTTAATTTCTTATCTCCAGATGACAATGTTGAAAAATCATGCCACATTCATAAATTGTTGTATAGTCTTTTATGAACCAAGGTGCATGATTTTGTTTATCTTTCAATGTGAATTTATTTTTAAACATTAAATAAAAAGAATATGTCATATTTGTATATCTCGTCAAATTCATGTATAAAGTATTTATTTGTGTAATTGGAATAGAATGCCTGTTTTGATAGTAGGTTGTAGTAATAAACATTCTCATTCGCCGTGAATATTGACTGCTAAAGAAACAATTATACTGAACTTTGTCTCTTTGCAAAACACTCATGAATTAATTTACAATAAATGATGTGTTGAAAAGTGTTAATGGTTAAATGATTTTTAATTATTTTAGCTTAGCTTCTTTGAAGCTTTATATATATATCATATTAACAAAATCAACAGTCCAATATGTCACTAATCAAAGCAGATCTTACTCTTTAAATAACCCCTCACCATTACACATGTACACACACATAGCATTTGCAAATAATTTTTTAAAAATCCCTAAAAACCATGCATTATAACCCATTTACTATTTATGACTTTCCCAGTTGAAGTAACGGAGAAGGCAATGGCAGCCCACTCCAGTGTTCTTGCCTGGAGAATCCCATGGACGGAGGAGCCTGGTGGGCTGCCGTCTATGGGGTCGCACAGAGTCGGACACGACTGAAGTGACTTAGCAGCAGCAGCAGCAGTTGAAGTGATATAAAACCAATTCAAGATGATTTTAGTGAGAAGTTCAGTTGAAAACCCTAAATATTCATAGACTTCTGATTAAGAACCTGAAAACCAAAGAATAAAAATTATAACATAGTAAATGATATAAATATAGTAAATTTTTTTCATTTTTTATATTTTAGGCAGCCATGATAGTATAATTTTTGTAATTACATAATGTCAGAAAACGTTTTTGTTACCAATAGGTAAGAATTTTTTCTTAAGTACATTTCTTCCACATGCAGCTATTAGTTATGCATTTAAGGATGGTCTTATAATAAGGTTTGGAGACTACTAGAGTAGAAGTATCATTAAAATGTACTAACCAGTGACATAATTCTTGGGTACATTATTTCTGCTAGAAATGCAGTAAAAATTTGTAAAAATCTGCTAAAAATAGACCTGCTTATGCTTTATGAAAACTCATGTCCTCATTCTGAATCAAATTGACTGTGAAGAGTTAAGCTATAAATATCAGAGCTATGTTGGAAAGAGCCTGATCTACATTGTCTGTCAGAAGTAGTCATTCTTGTTTGTTAGAAATGGTTTTATCGAGTATGTTTGTGTATGTTAACAAAATAATATATGTGAAAAATATATAACACTGCCTGACACGTAATAATTGGTCAAAGATTGGGGATATTCACTCTCTCTTTTTATCTCTTTCAATCTCTCTTCTTGACCTTTCCATCTCTGATTTTCTCAGTCTTTGGTCAATCTTAATCATGCGTATGACTCCTAGTTTCTCTCTTGCTTGCTTCCTTTTTTCTTTTTTCTTTCTTTTTCAAACTGAACTAGAAGATCTGGGTTCTAACCCTAGGTTCATAGACTCAGTAATATCTTAGGTTAAACCTCAAAATAAATAAGCTTTTGGAACCCTTAGGTACATTCAATTTCAGAGAAATTTCAAGAGAAGAATGACATTCTATTGGTAATTCTAATTAATTTGTAGGCCTCCAATTTCATTTTGTCCACTCTTAAAAACCAGCTGCATTATCTCATTCAGTGCTAACCCAATTCAATTAAAAATATTATTGAAGGTTTATTGTATGCAAAGCAATTATTTCATTTCTGTGAGGGATGATGTTAGTAATTCATTACCTACTAAAAAGGAATAATATAGAATGATAATATATCAGTCATAAATATGTATACATGTTAGTACAGAGCCTCAAAAGCTATAAAACAACAGATTAACTGCAGAAGACGTTGATAAAAAATAAGTCATTTTAACACACATCTCTCAGACTGATAAATTAAGTAGAAAATTATAATTAGAGGTATCTGAGATATGAACAAGACATAATGAGTAAATTTTGAGCTGCTAATGCTGAAGCTGTCTATACTCAATAAATTAGAACATTGACAAAACAAACTTAAGGACTGTTGTTGTTTAGTCACTCAGTTGTGTCCAACTCTCTGTGACCTCACGGATTGTAACCCCGAGGCTCTTCTCTATATGAGATTTCTCAGACAAAAATACTGGAATGGGTTGCCATTTCTTTCTGCAGAGGCTCTTCCTGACCCAGGGATCGAACGCATGTCTCCTGCATTGACAGGCAGGTTCTTTACCATGGAGCCACCGGGGAGGCCTTTTCATACACCCTAGAAACCAACAATCTCAGTTCTGGGCATATAGACCCAAGACGTTCTTACATAAATGTACAAGGGAACATGTACAAGTTGTTTATTGCAGTGTTGCTTATGGTGTCAGCAGGTTGGAGAGTCTGTGGACATTTGTAACTTCAGGATGAGTGAGTAAACTTGGTGAATGCACTCTGTGGGGCACTGCAGAGATACACTAGAGGATAGACTAGATGATCACACGTGCTGAAAACATCATGCTTAGTAGAAAACTAGAAACAACTGGCTCTATAGAAAAAAATCATTCTCTTCTTGAAAGTTAAAAAGATAAGAACAAAAACAGTTTAGTTTGTTAGAATACAGAGCAGACAAGTATATGCACCAAATACATTAGACTGGCTTACTGTTTTAGGGCGGTATGGAATTGGAGTGGGGAAAGGGTAAAATATACTAAAAAATTGACTAGAGAAACAGATCAATGCCATGAATTAAGGTGTATGATTAACTTTTTTTTGAAGAGTGAGGGAGAAAGGAAGAGTCAGAATGTATCATGTAAAACATACAAGTTGCTAGTCCCTGTATCCAAGAGTTTTGCAGTCTAACATCAGTATAATATAATTTTGGGGAGTAATCCTCTCCCTGTTTTAATACATTTTTCAATGTATTAATATTTTGTACTCTAATCACAAAACTGTCTAGAACCATTGCTATGTTAAAAATATCCTTATAAAATTTTAAATTTTGTTGAGATATATTTAAACCACAATTTACAAACTGGAGGCTGGAGGGACAAATTGGAGCTGTGACTGTGTTTTGTCGGGCCTTTATGGTGTTACTAAATAAGTAATTGTGAAGACTTAATATGTGTTAAATTTCACGAGTTAAGATTTTGGGTTTATCTATAACAAATCACAATTTTGATGATATCAGCTCTGTACTTTTTTATGACGGTGTTTTGGTAGTTACTGAGGAGCAGTTGTTTAAATTTGGATTATTTATTCTCCAGCTGGGCACACTGTTGCCTGATGCACTGTATCCATTTATATCACTACCCACGTCCTAGTCACACTTAACTGGTGAGGCCTTAAAGAACACATGTGGTGGTACAGACCCCCAGGCTGAGCAAAGAAGGTTCATGTCCACGACCATCTCACACTTACCTGCCGCATCACTAACTGTAGACCTTCTACAGACCTTTGGGTTGTAGCGGAAGACACTGGGCAGTGAGTAGAGGGCAAATTGGAACACAGAGGACAGTTAGGAAAGGGTCAGAGTCAGGACACTAGAAATTAAGTGCTACTATTTAAGACCAAGTTAAATGTATACTCATGCTATGTCTTCTATAAATTTACAAAAAATGTTTCTATTTTTTTCCTCCTCTTAAATTTGTATTCATTCAGTTTTTATCATGAAATCTTTGATTTTAGGAATATTCTCCATTTTATTAAGGATTATTAATAAGATGTGTTAAAATAATTTATCTTTGTGTCCATTCATATATATATATATATATGTATGTATATATATATGTATATATTTATTTATCCCTCTCTGGCCATTTTTTCAACAATATTAAACAAGTACCACATACTTAACATGATACCAGGGTACAGGAGTATCTATGAAATTAGGGCCTCTTCTGTGCCCCCAGAAGCTTATGGACTGTAGGAGAAAAAGGTAAGAAATAAAGTATAAGAAGTATGAGATGGTTGTGTCTGCCTGTAGAGACTGACTAGCAAAATGAGATGGAAAGTTTTTATGGATTCATGGAGGAAGTGACCAAAACAAGATCTTCTTTATTTCCCTCATTAACCCTGGGCCTGGCTCCCTCACTTGCTTTCTTTATTACTTAATTTCACTCTTTATTTTTTTCTTCATTAAAATGACTTCTGAGTGCACTGAGCATTGCTATAATCTAATGAACAGTATTATTCTTGTCTAAAAAAAAGCACTTGTAGAGAAAAAAGAAAACAAACTAATGCAGGCATAGCTGTTTTCACCACTTCACTACAATAAAAAGGATAATTACTTTGGCCTTAGAAAATAACGAGATTTCCATGTAGTTTTCATCACTGAAATTTCTTACGCCTGTATCAATAACTTCCGCAATAAAATTATTCTTCTGCAGTCACTATAACTTACTTTGTTTCATCATCTAATATGATGGCACACAGGGCATCAGACAATTTTAGCTGGACCCAGGAGGACTCTTTTTTTTTTTTTTTTTTATCTTTTTGAGCTATAAATGTATTTTAATGCCCATTGTGGGGCTGGGGAAATTATATAAACTGCAATTCAAACCTGTGACTTTCTGAATAGAATTGTATTAGGCCAGGCTAACATGAGTGATTGAGTAATAAAAAACTGGAAAACAAATGGTGACCAACGTAAAAATGGTATATGGATCTTGAAACATTGTGAGGGTGAATCTTACATGAATGAAGTTTTAAAAAATCCTTGACTAAGTGCTTTGCCATGGTCAATTTTTATATCCAAAGCTTGGCCTCTGTGCACTGGTGCTGAAGAGAATCTCAGAGACAGAGTTTCGGGTGAAGTAGTAAAGAAAAACTTTCGTTGCTTTGCCACACACAGGGGCACACAGTGGGCTTAAGCCCTGAAAAGCTGCGTGTCCCAATCCAGGAGGATTTGATGAGGAGTTTTATAGCAATAGTTCAAAGGTTGTGTAACTGATAAGTATCAGAGTGTGTCCAGGGCTTGCACTCCTTTAATCTGGCCTCATGTGTTCTCCTGATGAGTTTTGAGGTTATCAAACTGTGACTTTCTCTCTAGAACATCTTCCATTTGGTGGGGAGTTTAGTTCTGCAAGAGCTAAAAGATGCTATTATGTGTATCCCTGGGGGCAAAACTAGGATCCTGCCCCAAACTACTCTAGTGTTTTATTGCTGCTCTACCCTTGTCTCTGCATGCCATCCCTTCCACGATTAGCAAGTGTTTGGAAAGGCTTGCTTCCTCAGTAGCCCCACAGAGTCCTGCTTGGATTCACTTTGAGCTTTATTCAGTGTTTTCATGAAATCTTTCCTTCTGTGAGACCCTGAAATCTCTGAGAGACTGAAGTGTATGGGGAGGATGTGGCAAAGAAACCCTCATAAGGTTCTGCTGAGGAAGCTCAGAAATTAATGTGAGATACAAATTAAGTGTGGCTCAGCTGGTAAAGAATCCATCTGCAATGCAGAAGACCTGGGTTTGATCCCCGGTTTGGGAAGATCCCCTGGGGAAGGGAAAGGCTACCCACTCCAGTACTCTGGCCTGGAGAATTCCATGGAGTGTATAATCGTCACAAAGAGTTGGACATGACTGAGCGACTTTCATTTATAAGCTTCCCTGGTGGCTCAGATGGTAAAAGCGTCTGCTTGTAGTGCGGGAGACCCTGGTTCGATCCCTGGGTCAGGAAGATCCCCTGGAGAAGGAAATGGCAACCCAACCCAGTACTCTTGCCTGGAAAATTCCATGGATGGAGGAACCTCATAGGCTACAATCCATGGGGTCACAAAGAGTAGGACAGGACTGAGCGACTTCATTTGCACTTTTCACAAATTAAGTCCCTTGAATTAATGAGCATGGCCCTTAGGACATGCATTTACATGCAAGACAGGAGGGTTCTGTTGATGGTGAGCAAATGTAAACTACAATTGCTGAAAAAAAGATTCTCTGAAGTGATACTGAAGCTCCTGGGAAATGAAAACTCGTATCACACAGCTGAACTTTCCAATACAGAAATGAAGCAGAGAACACTAAATCATCTTGCTATTCCTCCATAGAAAATAACTTACAAATCATTTTTTACTATGGAATTTTCCAGGCAGAAATACTGGAGTGGGTTGCCATTTCCTATTCCAGGAGATTTTCTCGACCTAGAGACCAAACCTGCATTTCTTGTATCTCCTGCACTGGTAGGCAGGCTCTTACCACGTGCCACCTAAGACTTATCCTACTAAGAGACTTCCAAAGAATAAAGAAAAAAAGAAATAGGAAAAAAATAGAGGTGTATGTATCAAGCGGTCAATTAATGTATGTCTTATGTGTGTAGATTTTTGTGATATTTGTCAGTTTTTTACAAGGTGTAATTTGTTGTGATGCATTTCCTATTCTAAATAAACACTTACTCTTGTGATCAGCTTTTGAGGGTTTTCCTAAGTTTAACATATTTTTCATACTGTAAACATCTGTGAGATAATATTTAACAATTTCCCTAGAAAGAAAGAACAAGGACTAGGTCTTTCTCCCTCTTTGTTTTTCAGTAGAATTTTTACAATTTATTCATGATCTTAGTAAAAAAATTAATATGCATAAATTATATTCTTTTATTTTTATTTTTTATTATATTATTTAATATATTTTAATTATATTATTGGGAAGCCCAAGAATACTGGAGTGGGTAGCCTATCCCTTCTCCAGCGGATCTTCCTGACCCAGGAATAGAATTGGGATCTCCTGCATTGCAAGTGGATTCTTTACTAACTGAGCTATCAGGGAAGCCCTTTTAATTATATTAGTTTAAATAAACTATAGTAAAATATGTACAATATAAAATTTTCCTTTTCAATTATTTTTTAGTCAAAAATAATCAGACATTTATTATATTCAGTGTTGGGTAACTATCATCATTATCTATTCCCAAAACTTTTTCATTACCCCAAAGAACAATTCTGTAACCATTCAGATTTTTTGGGGGGGGAATGAAAAATCATTGTTTAAAACTCCCTAGTGTCTCCTCAACTCAGTCCTTGGTAAACTCTAATCTACATTCTGTCTGTCTGAATTTTTCTATTCTTTATATTTCATATCATTGAAATCAGAATATTTGTCATTCTGTCTCCAGCTATATTCATCCATGTTTTCAAGGTTTATCCATTTTGTAGCATCATAGATGCCCTTTCTTTTTAAGGCTGAATAAAACTCTACTGTATGGATATATGCATTTTGTTTACCCATTCATCTGTTGATAGATACTTAGGTTGTTTATAATTTTTAACTGTTGTGAATGATGCTGAAATAAACACTGATATAGAAATATCTCCTTCAGTCCCTCTTTTCAATTCTTTTGGGTGTATGTCTAGGAATAGAGTTACAGGATTGTGTGCTAATTGTATGTTTAACTTTCCGAAGAACCAGCTAAACTGTTTTCCACAGTGACGGCACCATTTTATACTTCTAGCAGCGATCTATTAACAGAAGGTCTCTAGATTCTCCACTTCACAGCCAACGCCTGTTCTTTTCCATTTTTTGTTTATACCTATATTTGTGGGACTTCCTTGATGGCTCAGCAAGTAACGAATCTGCCTGCAATGCAGGAGATACAGGAGACATGGGTTCGATCCCTGGGTCAGCAAGTTCCACTGGAGAAGGGAGGTGGCAACCCACTCTAGTATTCTTGCCTAAAAAATCCTAGGGATGGAGGAGTCTGGCAGGCTACAGTCCAAAGGGTCAGAAAGAGTTGGACACACCTGAATGACTAAGCAAAATAGCAACCATACTTGTCGTTATGGTATCTCCTTGTGATTTTGATTTGCATTTTCCTCATGACTAATGATGTTGAACATCTTTTCTTGAGCTTTCAGTCATTTGTATATCTTCATTGATCTAGACAAGTGATTTACTCAGGTTTTTATTGAGTTGTTTTGTTGTTGTTGAATTTTATAAGGTGTTTGCAATCTTGCTATTAAGCACTTATCAGTTATATGATTTACAAATATTTCCTATTGACACTGTCTCCTAAGTTTTCTTTCAACTTTCTTGATAATGTCTTTTGATGCCCAAAATTTTTCTAAACTTTTGGAGTCCAGTTTATCTATTATTTTTCCTGTTGCTCATGCTTTCAGTATCACAGCTAAGACTCTATTGCCAAATCAAAATAATGAAAATTAACCCTTACATTTTATTCTAATAGTTTTATGAATTTAGCTTTTCCATGTAGGTTATTGATCCATTGTGAATTAATTTTTTATATGGTGTAAGAATTAAATTTAATTCTTTTGCATTTGGAAATCCAGTTGTACCAACACCATTAGCTGAAGAGCCGTTCTTTTCCCATTAAATGGACTTGGTACTCTTCTCAAAATCCAATTGGCCATAAGTGTATGATTTTATTTATGAACTGTGAATTATATTCTACTCATCAGTGTCTATCATCTACCTGTTTTGTACTTAATTTCATATTTTTTGTTAAAGTCACCTCTTTGCTAATTATATGAGGGCGTTAGGGTTTCCCTGGTGGCTCAGTGGTAAAGAATCTGCCTGCAATTCAGGAGACCCAGGTTTGATCCCTCGATTGGGAAGATCCCCTGGAGAAGGGAATGGCAACCCACTCCAGTCTTCCTGCCTGGAGAATTCCATGGACAAAGGAGCCTGGTGGGCTACAGTCCACGGGGTCACAAAGAGTTGGACACAACTGAGCAGTTAACACTTCATACCCCTTATGCCCTGAATCTTTCAGTCATTTTATCTGAGGAGCTTTGAGAATTATTATTTTCTTATTTCTTTTTAAAAATTATTTTAAATCTTATTGAAATGTAGTTGATCTACAATGCTGTGTTATTTTCAGGAGTATAGAATAGTGATTCAGTTATACATATACATATATCCATCCTTTTCCAGATTCTTTTCCCATATAGGTTAATACAAAATATTGAAATATTGAGTGGAGTTCCCTGTGCTATACAGTAGGTCCTTGTTGGTTATCTATTTTATGTGTAGTAGTGTGTGTATGTTAATCCCAAGCTCCTAAATTATCCCTACCCTGCCATGTTTTTCCTTTGATAACTGTATGTTTGTTTTCAAAATCTGTGAATCTGTTTCTGTTTCTTAAGTAAATTCATTTATATCAGGTTTAAATTACATTCCACATAAGAGTAATATCATATGATATTTGTCTTTCTCTGTCTGACTTCACTTAGTATGGTAATTTCTAGGTCCATCATTTTTTACAGTAAATAACATTATTTCATTCTTTTTTGTGACTAATATTCCATTGTATATATGTACTGCATCTTCTTGATGCATTCCTCTGCCAATGGACATTTAGGTTGCTTCCATGATTTGGCTGTTGTAAATAGTGTAGCAATGTGGAGTGGATGTATATTTTCAAATTATGGTTTTCTCTGGGGAAAAGAAATTTTTTGTGTGGGATTTTGAGTGGGATTACTGGATCAAATGGTAGTTCTGTTTTTAGTTCTAAGGAACCTCCACACTGTTTTCCATAGTGGTTGTATCAGTTTATATTCCCACCAACAATGTAGGAGAATTCCCTTTCCTGTGTGCCCTTTTCAGCTTTGTAGATTATTTGATGACGCCCATTCTGACCAGTGAAAGACGATACCTCATTGTAGTTTTGATTTACAGCTTTCTGATCATTAGTGATGTTGAGCATCTTTTCATGTCCTTTTTGGCCATGTGTATGCCTTCTTTGGAGAAGGCAATGGCACCCCACTCCAGTACTCTTTTGCCTCAAAAATCCCATGGACAGAGGAGCCTGGTAGACTGCAGTCCATGGGGTTGCTACGAGTCGGACACGACTGAGCGACTTCACGTTGACTTCTCACTTTCATGCACTGGAGAAGGAAATGGCAACCGACTCCAGTGTTCTTGCCTGGAGAGTCCCGGGGACGGGGGAGCCTGGTGGGCTGCCGTCTATGGGGTCGCACAGAATCGGACACGACTGAAGCGACTTAGCAGCAGCAGCAGCAGCATGTCTTCTTTGGAGAAGTGTCTATTTACATCTTCTGCCCATTTTTTGATTGGGTTGTTTTTTATTTCTTTCTTGTGTTTCAGTTTGTCTCCTTTAAAGACATCAGCAGTGTCATCTATCTCGTCACTTTTTTTGCATAAACATTAATATATTTCTACAAACCACTGACAACCAGCTTTGCAGGATGCTTATCCTTAAGTTAGAAGTCTTTCCCGATATCAGATTTTCTGCATTGGACTCAGCAGTTCTCCAAGTATAATTTTTAGAGAGTAACTGGAAAAAGAATTCAGAACTGCTAAGAGACGTCTATTCTCTTGGACAGGAGAAAGAAACTTCCTGTTTGAGTTAACTGGGAAATTGTACAAAGCAGAGAAGAATAATAGTATTTTACTGGCCCTTTCTGAGAAAGGACATGGGGATCATAATTTCATTTGACTGGTAGTAGCAAGAAGGTGGAACTATCCTGAGTGTCTAAGTTATCTTACCTACCAAGAACTGTCTGAGGAGAGAACAGGAAGGTTACCGAACACTCTGATAAAATTGAAATAGCAGAGGATGATAAAGTGTAAATGTTACAGCGAAATACCTTCATAAATATGATCATGTAGACTAAAACTAAAAGGTACCATAATTACTCCCTTTTGTTATTTATTTTAAAAAAATTCTTGGTGATATATTCTGTGCTTGGCAACCTGAGAACTGGGGATCATAATTATGAACTTAATGTAAATACTTTAGATAATGAGATAACCACAAAATGTATAATTATAAGAATAATTAGTTAATTATAGTTGCAGCAAGTATTACAAAATAAAAAAATAGAGTGTGCAATGAAGGAGTAAAAATAGGTGCCAGATTAACTTTAGAATTTGGAGAAAACTGTCCTGAAAGAAAATTTATGCTAAAACTTGAAAAAAAGTGTAGGGGAAGCCCAGTAAAAATGGGAGAAGAGTCTTGAAGATCCTGAAATGGGAAGGAGCTTACCATGTTAAAGAATGAAAAGATGCTCAACATAGTCTTTATTTTTATATAAAGAGAACTCATAGCTAGACTCCACTATAGTGCAAAATAGGAATAGACTATCCTTAACATAAAAAGGAAATATTTTTTGAGCATACAAAAAAAAACTACTAATCTGAAATACACAATAGGTGTGTGTGTATGTGTGTTGTGTCTATGTTCTCTATATTATGTCTATAGTCAAATAGGATTCTGGCATGAAAGACTCTTGGTTTAAATATACTATATACTCTTTAAGAGTCTCTAATTAGCTCTCTGAGACTTATTTGTGAAGAAGAGCTGCCATTCAAGATCGGTCTTTTAACTATCTATATGTTTATAAGGGGCAGTTTTCAGGAAGTTGTTCATCTGCGGCTGGATTCCACTACCTTAAAAGTGTTTTTTATTTTAAAAATATCGTTTGGTGTTACATAGCTTATTTGCTCAAACTGTGCCATTTAACTTGATAAGGTCCCATTCTGTTGGTTGTTAAGTTTTCACTATACTCCATTTTTATATGGTCTCTTCTATTTTGTGTAGAAAAAAATCTCCAAGTGAGTGGCAAAAAAAATGTTGGCTATTTTAATACCTATAAAATAAGGCAAGCTTTCAAAGGTCTTCATTTAACATTATGTATTGGTGGAAAATCTCTGAGTCACTGCAGCCTATGCTTATTGGATATGAAGGAATTAAAACCACAGTTTTCTCTAAGTCTGCAATTCACAATACTGGCTCTGCTCTGAATACTATCTTCTTGTTAATAGTATACCTTTTGAATAGTTTGCATGTAAGAAGCCAATAGTCGAGAGTTGCAGCTGTTCAAGAGGTTAGAATCTGAGATAGTATTTCCTGTCACTATATCTTTCCCTAAGATTTTCATGTGTGTTATGGAAAATAATTATAATCAAATAAATTTGATAAGCATGTGTTTATATAGCAATTTTACTTCTTCTTAATTTTAATTTTCTGAGAAAATTAAATAAATCTTTAATGGGGAATGTATATGGTGACTCTCTAAGAGAGTAGAGTCTAGAATTCAGTCTTTCCTAACTTAGATCTAAAAGAGGAGAATCTAGAATTCAGTCTTTCCTAACTCAGATCTCAGAACTAATCTGCATAGGACAGCTTTATCACATCATTTTGGATAATGCTGATCCAGAAGACTATATCTAGAGGATTGAAGAACAGTTGTCATATTGAGAAGAGGAGGTGAACAGCATTATGGAAACCCAGAAAGAATGAATTCAGTTTTTTTATAAAACAAGCAGAGCACTCAAAAGTTATGAAATATGGATGGAATATGGTCTAAAATCCAAGGAAAAAAGGAAAAACATATGTGAGATTGAACCTAAAGTGACTCATGATCTTCATAAACTTTGAGGTGTCATACACCTCTGTAGATATAGGGGAAAATCTGGTTCTCAGCCGTGAGAGTATCCCCTTTCCTACTCCTCCAGCTTCCAGTGATTAGAAAGGAAGGCAATGCAACACAACACAGTTTTAATGGTTGTCACAATGCACAAGTTTGATTTGTCTTCAGGCATATATATTTAATGTTCATATGTTTAGTTGCTAAATCTGTATGCAACTCCAGTATTAAAGTGTATTATGCATGGAAGGTTCCAATGAAAGAAAAGGTCACAGTTGGGTCTAATTCAATGTATTCTCTAAGGCTCTTTTGTCAGTAAACTCAAAATAGCACACAGGGCAAAACATAAGTTGTGTGACTCTATTGTAAAACTAGGAATGCCTTCAAAAAGGGCAAATGACTGTGTTCCTGAAACCTGCTTTTGTACAGCAAAATATAGTATATAATTTCATCTCAGGCTTACAAGCAATATTTGTTTGAAAAACACCAATACAGTATACTAACTCATATATATGGAATTAGAAAGGTGGTAGTGGAGGTGATGGTATTCCAGTTGAGCTATTTCAAATCCTGAAAGATGATGCTGTGAAAGTGCTGCACTCGATATGCTAGCAAATTTGGAAAACTCAGCAGTGGCCACAGGACTGGAAAAGGTCAGTTTTCATTCCAATCCCAAAGAAAGGCAATGCCAAAGAATGCTCAAACTACCGCACAATTGCACTCATCTCACATGCTAGTAAAGTAATGCTCAAAATTCTCCAAGCCAGGCTTCAGCAATACGTGAACCGTGATCTTCCAGATGTTCAAGATGGTTTTAGAAAAGGCAGAGGAACCAGAGATGAAATTGCCAATATGCGCTGGATCATCGAAAAAGCAAGAGAGTTCCAGAAAAACATCTATTTCTGCTTTATTGACTATGCCAAAGCCTTTGACTGTGTGGATCACAATCAGTTGTGGAAAATTATGAAAGAGATGGGAATACCAGACCACCTGACCTGCCTCCTGAGAAATCTGTAGGTCAAGAGGCAACAGTTAGAACTGGACATGGAACAACAGACTGGTTCCAAATAGGAAAAGGAGTACGTCAAGGCTGTATATTGTCACCCTGCTTATTTAACTTATATGCAGAGTACATCATGTGAAACACTGGGCTGGAAGAAACACAAGCTGGAATCAAGATTGCCGGGAGAAATATCAATAACCTCAGATATGCAGATGACACCACCCTAATGGCAGAAAGTGAAGAAGAACTTAAGAGCCTCTTGATGAAAGTGAAAGAGGAGAGTGAAAAAGTTGGCTTAAAGCTCAACATTCAGAAAACTAAGATCATGGCATCTGGTCCCATCACTTCATGGTAAGTAGATGGGGAAACAGTGGAAACAGTGTCAGACTTTATTTTTTGGGGCTCCAAAATCACTGCTGATGGTGATTGCAGCCATCAAATTAAAAGACGCTTACTCCTTGGAAAGAAGGTTATGGCCAACCTAGCTAGCATATTTAAAAGCAGAGACATTACTTTGCCAACAAAAGTCCATCTAGTCAAGACTATGGTTTTTCCAGTAGTCATGTATGGATGAGAGAGTTGGACGGTGAAGAAAGCTGAGGGCCGCAGAATTGATGCTTTTGAACTGTGGTGTTGAAGAAGACTCTTGAGAGTCCCTTGGACTGCAAGGAGATCCAATCAATCCATCCTAAAAGAGATCAATCCTGGGTGTTCACTGGAAGGACTGATGTTGAAGCTGAAACTCCAATACTTTGGCCACCTCATGTGAAGAGTTGACTCATTGGAAAAGACCCTAATGCTGGGTAGGATTAGAGGCAGGAGGACAAGGGGACGACAGAGGATGAGATGGTTGGGTGGCATCACCAACTCGATGGACATGGGTTTGGGTAGACTCCGGGAGTTGGTGATGGAAGGGAGGCCTGGCGTCCTGCAATTCATGGGGTTGCAAAGAGTTGGACATGACTGAGCGACTGAACTGAACTGAATTGAACGATAACCCCACATGCGAGACAGCAAAAGAGACACAGATGTATAGAATAGTCTTTTGGACTCTGCGGGAGAGGGCGAGGGTGGGATGATTTGGGAGAATGGCATTGAAACATTTATATTATCATATGTGAGAAGGATCGCCAGTCCAGGTTTGATGCATGAGACAGGGTACTCGAGGCTGGTGCACTGGGATGACCCAGAGGGATAGGATGGGGAGGGAGGTTGGAGGGGGGTTCAGGATGGGGAACACATGTACACCCATGGCAGATTCATGTCAATGTATGGCAAAACCACTACAATATTGTAAAGAAATTAGCCTCAAATTAAAATAAATAAATTTATATTAAAAAAATAATCTCATTTGGACTATTTTCCTCCCCAAATGGATAAAATACAATTAGCTAAGAAGAAATTAATTTCTAGGGATGTCTATAAAATTAAAAAATCTTTTTAAAAATAAAAAAATAAAGTTTACTGCTTTTACCTTTAAAACTTCAAAATAGTGAATTTCTTAGAATTTCAAGCAAGCCTAATGCATCTCTGGCTGATTAGTATCTAAAAAAATTTTTCAGTGTTGTATTCTCTGTGAATGTCATTCAAAATTACAGGTTTCAGGTAGCTGTAAGATTAGCTTGTAGTCTTTTTAGGATGCAAAATAATAATAGTTATAAGCTCTTTACCAGCTATGCTTATATGATAAATATACATTATAATACAATATTTTTTTGTAACATGAACAACTCAATTTGTGGACTTTTGAAAATTCATTGACAGTGTCTATTGTCTTTTCTTTCCTTACTTGATGATTCACTATAAACATATGATCTACATCTGTACTGTTTTATAGACCATGTTAGTTTTGAAATTTTCCACCATGAATACAGGGGAAAGGAAAAATAAGTCATTGTAGTATAGCACTTTTCCTCTTACCATTCCAAATAAAATATCAGGAATTAAATTTTTTAATCAGGTATTTTAAAAATTTAACCATTCAATTCTAGCATAATAAAAAATATTGGAGCATAATGGTGATTCTCCTGTAAGTCTTCCTCTTAATCAACTTAGGAAGTAGTCAGACCACCCACCTGTAAGATACATTGCCTTTTTTCACATCAGTGGGGTCCCTTTCTCCCCATCTCTCAGACATTCCCTGTCACCAGTTTCTTTTCTCCATTGGCCCTATTGTTAGAAATCAACCTGTAACTTGTAATTCAGCTAAAACCTAAACAAATTTTAATGGCACAAAATGTTACAGAGCATCAAGCCAACAGAGTTGATTTATTTTGGAGAAATTTGGGTCATCAGCCAGACCAGTTTAGGTGTATATTTGGTAACCTATTTCTGTAATATTATTTATAAATACTTCATTCATTTGTAGAATTCCAGTGATATGTAAAGCCCAGATACCTGATTTGCCTAAAGGTTGGGAACATCTTAGGTCTTTCTGATAGCCATCTCTATAGCTCTAAAGACTTAATAGCCACACTGTAATGACCATGACCATTTCTGAACCTCAAACATAATTTCTAATCTTCTAGAAATATTTTGTTTTCCCTTTAGCCTCCATAGGCTCTGGTCCCTATTGCCCTTCCACCATGGCAGGCTGAATTCTGTATTATGGTGTTGTTAATTTATCAGTATGATATTTTTAAGCTGTGAAAACCTGTTGTATTTGGTTTGCAGTTATTTAACACATATATATTATATTTATTGACTCTGGGAAAAAAATTTTTTTTTTGACTGTGCTGGGTCTTTGTTGCAGCACGTGGACTCTCATTGCGGTGCGCTGTCTTCTCTAATTGTGACGTGGAGGCTTAGTTGTCCTATAGTATGTGGGATCTTAGTTCCCCAACCAGGGATTGAACCCGTATCCCCTACATTGGAAGACAGATTCTTTACCACTGGACCACCAAGGATGTCTCTGGGAAACATTTTTTAAGTATAAAGAAAAAAATTTTTTTCTGTAGATATGCAGAAAGCAAATTAGCCTTGTGGCCAATATACTTGGAGTCTTGCTTTCTCAGAATTCAGGATTCTCTGGAAGGAGAACAGTGGAGAAAGACTGTTAGTGGTAAAGAATTGATCTGGAGTACAAGAAGCCTGGAAAGAAAGTCAGTCAGTTCTTTATATAATTTCTCATCCTAACACTCATTAGCTGCGTCGGATCATGTTAGCAACTTTTTCCTTTCCTCTCCTGACAGCTCAGCCTGCTTTTCTTCCTTGAGACACATCATCTTTGAATTTTAAGCATGAAACATAGAAAATGAGAATAAGAGGAAGCAGAGTAATGGTTTAAATTGAAGAGTAGGTGACGGCAAAGGAAAGAAACAGCTAAATACTACTTTTCCTTAATTACTTTTATTCTTTCTTATCTCTTTCCTGAGGTTCTGTTTACCAAAAAACCTTTCTGTCCTTGATCAGTAGCAGCTTGATGCTGATGCTGTTAATCATCAGGAGTAATTTGAGTCTTCCTGCCTTCTGTTGGTCAGTGTTTATTTTTACCTGAGCACTAGATTTATTCTGTCATTTCCTCTTTGGGATTACTGCTTAGAAAGCAAAAGTAAGTAACGTCTTGATTCAAGTGGAATTTAATCTTCTGAGTTCTTCCAAGGCAATACCTGGCTCATTGCAGCCTGTTTTACCCAAACTCTAGGATGGCAAGTTGAACAAGTTTGAGGAGGTTGTTAAGTTTCTAAAATCTAAATGATCCAAGTATAATTGATTTGTCCCAGATAGCTCAAAGGCTTGGCAGGCATATACTATTCTAGTGGCACTTGCCTGGTTTTAGGAGATCAACCACCAGAAAGAAAATTGTTAAGGGAAAAACAAAAGTTTTAGAAACAACAGTTTAAGTCAACCATGGAAAAGTAGCAAATGAACAAATGACACTATAATGATTTAATCAGCAGTGGCTCCTGGACTCGGGACATTAAATAACACATATATATCTTAGGAAAATCAAGCAGCCATAGAAATAGTGAAATTATTTTTGTCTCATTCACTCTTTTGTTTTTTTTCATAAGCGTATGTATTAAAAGTTCAAACTCTGGTTATATCTGCCAGCTGAATGAATATACCTGGAGTTTTGCTAGGGTAATGCTGCTGCTGCTAAGTCGCTTTAGTCGTGTCCGACTCTGTGCGACCCCACAGACGGCAGCCCACCAGGCTCCTTCGTCCCTGGGATTCTCCAGGCAAGAATATTGGAGTGGGTTGCCATTTCCTTCTCCAGTGCATGAAAGTGAAAAGTGAAAGTGAAAAGTGAAAGTGAAGTAGCTCAGTCCTGTCTGACTCTTCGCGACCCCATGGGCTGTAGCCTACTAGGCTCCTCCGTCCATGGGGTTTCCCAGGCACGAGTACTGGAGTGGGGTGCCATTGCCTTCTCTGGCTAGGGTAATAGTGATGGAAAAATCTTAATAGATTTGAGAGGAGAAATAGTATAAAGGTCAAAAGAAGATTTTTTTGAATGGGCCTATACAAACACTGTCTTTAACCAAAGTTTTCAATGTCAGTATCTAAGTTGAAAGTGAAAGTCTTTCAGTCATGTCCAACTCTTTGGGGCCCCATGGGCTATAGAGTCCATGGAATTCTCCAGGCTAGAATACTGGAGTGGGTAGCCTTTCCCTTCTTCAGGGGATCTTCCCAATCCAGGGATCGAACCCAGGTCTCCCGCATTGCAGGCAGATTCTTTACCAGCTGAGCCGCTAGGGAATCCCAGGAATACTGGAGTGGGTAGCCTATCCCTTCTCCAGGGGATCTTCCAGACCCAGAAATCCAACTGGGATCTCCTGCATTGCAGGCGAATTCTTTACCTACTGAGCTATCAGGGAAGCCCTTTAAGTCAGTTAAAGACCTGCAAAATGCTATTTCTACTGACTTGATCAAAA
Source organism: Giraffa tippelskirchi (assembly GCF_054371585.1). Classification (NCBI taxonomy): domain Eukaryota; kingdom Metazoa; phylum Chordata; class Mammalia; order Artiodactyla; family Giraffidae; genus Giraffa; species Giraffa tippelskirchi. The sequence goes on along the minus strand of NC_137280.1, from coordinate 108,353,054 downwards.
GGCAATCTAGGATTTGATGAAGTTAAATGTGTATTCTCAAATGGAAACTAGTTGAACTTAAAACAACACTAACCTACTAGTCAAAGGAGATAGATATCTCCAGAGACTCTCTCCTTCTGGGCAAAAGTCAGAGTAATCATAAATTGTATGTCAGACAAAACCTGAAGAATAGGAAGCCATAAGTTACCATGAAACAAAAGGAGAGGGAAATCGAAACATAGTTTAGATTTTAAGGTAAACAAAAGTAAAAGACCAAGGTAGGACAGAGATCTCCCCTCATGCCTTTCAAGAATCAATTTCTCTTGATACCATAGACTCAAGGAGTTTGAGAAACTACGTGTTGCTTCTTTGCAGGAATGAAAACTAAACTCAACATTGTATTTCCAAGATAATCTCTATATTTTTGTTACTTGGTAGAAAATAAAACATTCCAAACTTTATTGCCTTAATTTATTTGTACAATGAGTACAATCAAGGTGTGCCTGTGTTCAATGATAAGTGAATTTTATGGGTTATAAAACTTCAAGTGATGGTAACATCACTCTCTGAGCCCTTTTCCTTGCCTACAAAATGAGAATTATAATACTTTCCTCTTAAGCTTATTTAAATGGTTATAAGGGTATTTTAAAATAGCATATGAAAAGAATTTGGATGGAAACTCCAAGTAAATGCCATTCTTGAGAAACTTTATTTAATTTTACAGTTATTAACTTTAAAATACAAAGAAAATACAAAGAAAAAGAATTCTCAGAAAAAAATCAACTAGCACCATGGTCAAACAAAATCTAATAAAAAATAGTTGCTATTAATAATAAATTTTAGAAACAGCCATTTGAAAGTATCAACGCATAGCTAAACTAGTATTTTAGTTTTATATTTTCCAATGAGTCCATGATCATTTGCAGTAATTTCAAATATTACATAAGCTTTCAAAGGAGATGACAAGAAGAAATGCATTCATTTTATTAGATGAAGATCTTTCTATATAGGGTTTGATAATTTCCATCAGGTCTTAGATTAAATCATTAGAAATGCCATAAGTAGATAAATACTTGAACTTTTTGGATCATAAACTATCAGTTGATGAAATGTTGGAGCTATAAAAATATTTTCAAGCGAGTGAAAATACTCTGTATGGCATTTTAATGAAGAGTGTATTTCATTATACATTTGTCTAAACCCATAGAATGTACAACACTGCAAGTGAATGCTAAGGTACACTGTAAACTTTGGGTGATTATGCTCTGTCAATGTAGGTTCATTATGGTAAAAAACAAAAGTATAATTCTTGTGAATGAAGTGAATAATGGGGGAGGCTATGCATATATGGGGATTGGGGGTATTTGGGAAAACTGTCTTTCTTTCAGTATTGTTATAAAACTAGTATAAAATGATATTAGCAAATCACCTTAACAACAAAAAAGTATTTTTAATATAATTCTTATGACTCTGATGATGTGATAGCCTCATCCATGCCAATAGATCACTAACAATAACAAAAATGATAAAAAAAATAGCAGAAATGTGATACAAATCCATTTACAGATATACGTTTTAGAAATATAAACTAAAAAAACTTAACATGGCACATTTTCTTTGTTAAGCTGCCTTTTAAAATATGTATTAATCATTTAAGGAGTATAGTCCATCATATCCCTCCTTTGCTTAAAAAATATGTAGACTGCCTATAAATATGTGCACTATACTTGATAACTTGAAAATAAAGCTGTGAATAATCATTTTAATGTTCTACCCACATCTGTATATAACATGGACTCCTATTAAATAGAATCATTAAATGTCTTCCTATTCTACAGAATTTGCCATCCCAAAGTGTGCCTTTTTGACATAAGAGATATTTTATTTTCAGTTAAGCTGCATCTGATCAAAGCTTTCTTATATACCACTCAGAAAGCAATGTCCATGGGGACATTTTGAAATTACTATTTAGCAGATGTTTCTCACTGTTCATGGGAACTTATAGGTTCTCATTGTTCACCAGGTGAAGCAGGACAATATACAAGAAGAAGAATCCTGTTTTGTCTCAGGAGCTCTCTGATTCATACTTTACTCAACCATATATTGATTTGCAAAATGTACTGTTCTAGAGATAAATAGATGTCCTATCCAATGATGGTTAATTTGGTCTAGAATTCTTGAGAAAATGAATGACCTTTGTAAACATAGCAGTTCTTACTTTGCAAATCTACTCTCATTTTAAATGTTGATTCATTTTAAGGAAAGTATTTGGAAGTACCATTTTGTAATTCATTCTTGCCACAGTGGATGTTAAGAAAAAGAAAAACAAGCTTGAAATACTTGCTTTTAAACTGGAAACAGAAACACCCAGCAGATACAATAAAAATGTATGGTCAGCGTGCCTCTAGCATCTTTATCAGCTAGGAACTACTTACTTAGAACTGCACATTCTCACAGTCTATCTCACAGTCTATTGATTCAGGAATTCTGAAAATGGGACTTGACAAACTGTGTTTTAACACAATCTCCAGGTGCATGCTAAATGCATGCTAAAGTTTATGAATGATTGTACTAAAGCACAGAGATTCTATAATAAACAAAATTGGGAAAATATAATTACCTGATAAATACTTGAAGCATGTAAAAGAGATGAGGGTATTGATTGAACTGTAGAAAATTAATAATTAATATGAAGTTTAGTTCTTATGTGCCTTAGGCTGAAAGCCAATTAAAATCCCAATGTAGTTTATTATCTATATCCATTAACTGGCTGCTCATGAAATAAACATAATTATTATACAATCCTATCATGGACACATATGCACGTACACACATAAGCATACACACACACATGATTCAAATGAGAGATATAAAACAAATACAAATAGAGGTTACTTTTGGACTCTGTTGTTCTGGATTAGCTGTGTAATTCTTGTCTTGATTATTAAAAACATAATTCAATAGCAAGCCTTATTTCATAAATTTTGTTTCATTAGCACTTGTTTCTCAAAGTGTTAATAAATAGGATAAAGAGAAAATTGCTAAAGACATGATCATTATCATTTAATTCTACAGGTTTTCTGTTTATTTTATGCAAGCAAATATTTGGATTAACTCCATAAATATTTATCAGTTATCTTGAAAAAAATATTGTAATTTCATTTTAAAAATTCCCTAAAAAGGAAGCATTCAATTAGTTTTATAGCCCAGTTAAAGAATTCTCGTTTGATAGGAAATTTGGCTGTGTAAGGAGGTCATATTTCACATAATGAAAAAATGCTAAATAAACATGTTTGCTGACACTATGTCTACACAAATGACTTAGGTAAAAATAAGATTCACATTTTATATAATTCACTGCTAGCTTGTCTTACATTTAAAGTAAAAGAGAGTAAAAATGCTGCCTTAAAAGTCAGCATTCAAAACACTAAGATTGTGGTATCTGGTCCCATCACTTCATGGCAAATAGATGGAAAAACAATGGAAACAGTGACAGACTTTATTTTCTTGGGCTCCAAGATCACTGCCAATGGTGACTGTAGCCATGAAATTAAAATACACTTGCTCCTTGAAAGAAAAGCTATGACCAACCTAGGCAGCATATTGAAAAGCAGAGACATTACTTTGCTGACAAAGGTCTATCTAGTCAAAGCAATGTTTTTTCCAGTAGTCATGTGTGGATGTGAGAGCTGGACCGTAAAGAAAGCTGGGAACTGAAGAACTGATGCTTTTGAGCTGTGGTGTTGGAGAATACTCTTGAGAGTCCCTTGGACTGCAAGGAGATCCAACCAGTCCATCGTAAAGGAAATCAGTACTGGATATTCATTGGAAGGACTGATGCTGAAGCTTCAATACTTTTACCACCTGATGTGAAGAGCTGACTCTTTAGAAAAGACCCTGATACTGGGAAAGGTTGAAGGCAGGAGGAGAAGGTGCTGACAGAGTATGAGATGGTTGGATGGCATCAGTGACTTGATGGGAATGAGTTTGAGCAAGCTCTGGGAGTTGGTGAGGGACAGGGTAGCCTGGTTTGCTGCAGTCCATGGGGTTGCAGAATCAGACACTACTGTGAAACTTGACTGATTGACTGTCTTACATTTAGAGGAAATGAGGACCACAGAGTTCCATAAAATTGAAACCAAGTTGTTTCAACTTAGTTTAATCTGAAATAATTTTAAATTTAGGGACAAATTGCAAAGATAACACGGAAGTTTCCAGTACACCTTTTACCCAGCATCCCTTAGTGTTAATACTTTATGTAATTATGCCATCTTTATCAAAACTAAGAAATTAACATTGGCACAAGGCTACTAACTTAAACCACAGACTTTATTCGGATTTCATCAGTTTTATGCTAACATCCTTTTTCTGTTCCAAGATTCATTTCTGGATAATGCAGTGCATTTAGATGGTGCGTGTGCTTAGTCTCTCAAGATCTGTGAAGGTTTCTCAGTGTTTCCTTGTTTTTCTTAGCATTGATGCTTTTTAGAAGTAATTGATATTTTTTGAGTCCCTCAATGTAGATTTTTGTGATATTTTCTCATGCATATAATCATAAGCTTTAGTGAATACTGTTATCTCTGACTCTAATTCACCCCAAAGTCATCTTATCCTCCTTCACCTCCCCTTTACTTATTTGTAGCTCTTTATCTGTTGATGGCAATGATAAACTGATTCCACATACCTAAAAATTATTTTTTCCAGCCTTAGTATAGACATACAGTAGTTCTGGAAATGTTAGCTCTTGCCCCTGTGAGAAGTAAATTTATCCTCTAGAGTTCAGTGGTTATGTACTGTTCTTTTTGTCTTTAGTTTTATGGCATACCGTCGAAATACGGTTTACCAAAGTTATTAAATCAGCTCCTTTTTGCCCAACCTTTCCTGTGTTATATGATTGTTACATGGCTAATTGTTTTTGTAAAGTAAAACAGTAATCCAACTTTACTATTTCCAGGTTTCTAGCATTACTTATTTGTAACACCAGCTTCCATCTACAAAGCTTCTAATAATGAATGAATATTTATTTTGTCCATTGGTATATGTATTTATATTTATGCCAGTAGCATATAGTTTAAATAAAACGATAAAAATTTTGATGTAGGATGTACTTTTCTTTCTTCTCAGTATTTTACCTTTATGAATTTGGAGAACATTTTTTAAATTTATAAAACCTCAATTCAGATGTTTGATAGGATTAATTTTATAAACATTGTTATCTTTATTGTATTGTTTTTCTGTCCATTAAAGATAGTTTGATGGTGGTGTTAGTCACTCACTCATGTCCAGCTCTTTGTGATTCCATGGACTATAGCCTGCCAGGCTCCTCTATCCATAGAATTCTCCAGGCAAGAATACTGGAGTGGATTGCCATCCCCTTCTCCAGGGGATCTTCCTGACCCAGGGATCAAATTCAGGTCTCCTGCATTGCAGGCAGATTCTTTACCATTTGAGCCACCAGAGAAATCCCTAAAGATAGAATATTCCTTAAAAATATTCCTATATTTTAAGTCTTTCTTGGTGTCTTTCCATAACATTCAAAAGGTTTTTCATTATTCTTTCATGACTTCTGTTCATTTTATTCCCAGGTGATTTACAGTTTTTATTTCTGTTTTAATAACCTTAAAATATCTATTTCCTGAAGGTTTTTTTGTAGAGAAATGATTGATTTTTGTGTAATAAACTTACATATGTATAAAGTTGAAGTCAACTTGCTAGTTGTAGTAATTTGTGGGTTCTCATGGCTTGACATATGAATATATAATATATTTAAGTGAGCAAAACCTTTATTTTAATTTATTCTAATTCTTAATCTCTCTCTCATTCTCTCTACCTTATTGTATTACCAAAGTTGTCTAGAACAATGTTGAAGAAGATGATAAAAATAGGTGTCCATGTCTTGCTCCTAACTTTTGAGATATCTTCTGACATTACCATTATATGATTTTTTTTGACAAGTATCTTTTATCAAAGAAGATAAATTTCTTCCTTATTCACTATGATTATTTTTTAAATTCTGAATTACTAAACTTTAACCACAATTTTTTATACACATATTAATATGGTCATTTATTAGGCATTAAAATTTTGTGGCTGTTTGCTGAATTACATAAAGCAATTGCCCAAGGTTAAAACATCTGTTATATTGATGGGATTTAATTATACTTGGTAATGATTTTCCCTAATTATTTCTATATACTCTTGAATTCAATTTGATAATAATTTATTTGACTTTTGCATTAAAATTCAACAGTAAACTTGTCCAACAATTTTTCTGTTGAAATGTATATCCAATTTGGCATCAAGATAATATAGATTTCACAAAATTACTTACATTGCTGTTAATTTCAAAGAGCAAAATCAGTTATCTTATTTTTCTTTTAGGGACTCAAAAATAGGGAAGACAGGGGCACAGCTAGAGTAAGAAAAGTACCACATGAGGATGATGTGTTCCTGAACCCAGTTCTTGGTATTATCAAAATTTATATCCTACTCTTTGAAACAGAGAGCATAGTTATAAAGAAAGCAAGTAAATGTGGATTTTTTTATATGCCTGTGTTTGTAAACTTATAGATCTGTAACTGATACACATATAACTGGAGGAGTGAGTGTGTGTGAATGTGTATATGAGAAAGAGGGAGAGTGAAAACCTGATTTAGGAAAGCATGAAATGATGCAGGAAATATTGGAAACATTGTAGAAATAAAGGAAGGAATGATCCAGAGAGAAAGAAAGCAACGTTTATTCAACACAATCATGCAGGAATCATTTTTAAGTGAATTCTGGGTTCATTACCTACTGAAGGAACATTGGTGTGTCTGTGTGTGTGAATTCAGTGGTGTATGACTCTGTGCAACAACATAAACAATAGCCCACCATGTTCTTCTGTCCTTGGAATTTTCCAGGAAACAGTGCTGGAATGAGTTGCTATTTCCTCCTCCAGGGGATCTTCTAGACCTGGAGATTGAACTTGCATCTTCTGAATTGCAAGTGAATTCTTTACCACTGCACCACCTGGGAAGCCCCACTGAAGGAATACCATGATTTGTTGTTGTTCAGTCACTAAATTGTGTCCAGTTCTTTGCAAACCTATGGATTGCAGCATGCCAGGCTTCCCTGTTCTTCGCTATCTCCTGGAGTTTGCTCAAATACATGTCCATTGAGTCAGTGATGCTATCTAACCATCTCATCCTCTGCAGCCGTCTTCTCCTTTTGACTTAAATTTTTCCCAGCATCAGGTGGCCAAAGTATTGGATATTCAGCAATATCCATTGGACTGAGTCCTTCCAATGGATATTCAGAGTTGATTTCCTTTAGGATTGACTGGTTTGATCTCCTTGCAGTCCAAGGGACAAGAGTCATCTCCAGCACCACAATTTGAAGGCATCAGTTGTTTGGCATGCAGCCTTCTTTATGGTCCAACTCTCAAATCTGTACTGGAAAAAACACAGCTTTGACCATTCAGAACTTCGTTGGCAAAGTGTTATCTTTGCTTTTTAACAGACTAAGTTTGTCATAGCTTTCCTTCCAAAGAGCAAGTGTTTTTTAAATTTCATGGCTGCAGTCACCATATGCAGTGATTTTGGAACCCAAGACAATAAAGTCTGTCACTGTTTCCACTTTTTCCCCTTCTATTTGCATGAAATGATGGGACCAGATGCTAAGATCTTAGTTGATTGAATGTTGAGTTTTAAGTCAGCTTTTTCACTCTCCTCTTTCATGCTCATGTTCCTTAGTTCCTCTTCACTCTGCGATTAGATTGGGGTCATCTGCATATCTGAGATTATTGATATTTCTCCTAGCATTCTTGATTCCAGCTTATGAGTCATCCAGCCCAGCATTTTGCATGATATGCTCTGTATATCAGTTAAATAAGCAGGGTGACAATATACAGCCTTGTTGTAGTCCTTTCCCAATTTTGAACCAGTTCATTGTTTCATGTTAGGTTCTAATTGTTGCTTCTTGACCCACATACAGGTTTTTCAGGGTACAGGTAAGGTGGTCTGCTATTCCCATCTCTTTAAGAATATTCCACAGTTTGTTGTGATCCACACAGTCAAAGGCTTTAGCATAGTCATTGAAGCAGAAGTAGATGTTTTTTGGGAATTCCTTGAATTCCTTGCTTTCACTATGATGCAGCGAATGTTGGCAATTTGATCTGATCACTCTGCCTTTCCTAAGCCCAGCTTGTACATCTGGAAGTTCTTGATCCATGTACCGCTGAAGCCTAGCTTGGAGGATTTTGAGCATAACCTTAGTAGCATGCAAAATGAGTGCACTCATCTGGCAGTTTGAACATCCTATGACATTGCCCTTCTTTGGGATTGGAATGAGAACTGACATTTTCCAGTCCTGTGACCATTGCTGAGTTTTCCAAATTTGCTGACATATTGAGTGCAGCATTCTTAACAGCATCATCTTTTAGGATTTGAAATAGCTCAGCTGGAATTCCATCACCTCCACTAGCTTTGTTTGTAGTGATGCTTCTTAAGGCCCGCTTGATTTCACACTCCAGGATGTCTGGCTCTAGATGAGTGACAACCATTATAGAAGAGAAAATCTTACCAAGAAATCACGCTGGGGGATACATTGCATGAGAACATTTTAACATTATTCTTCCACACTGAGTAGAACTATCTCATAAATATTATTTTTGGTTTAGTTACTATTTTAAAACTGTAGTTGTTGCTTTTTAGGACTTTTTGGCAAAAATCCATTATTACCTCTTTGAATTTGTACCTGGTCAACTCCCAGTGACTTTGTAACTATCTGTTTCTGCTGATTTGCTAACAATATAGTGACCTAAGGATCATTTCTCTCCTAGTTACCCACAGCATAAATTGAGAAAGAAAGACATTGCTTTGAAATCTATAATTCCATTATTTTGGAAAAGAAGGAAAGAAAGATGAGGGAGAACTGATGAAAGATAGAAACAAACTGTGTACCTTTGACTTGAAACTAATATGTCTTTCTTTACAAATTTCATTTATTTATTTTGATGATGCTGGGTCTTCATTGCTACACAGGCTTGTCTCTATTTGTGGAAGAGTGGGGGCTACTTCTAGTTGTGGTGCACAGGCTTCTCTTTCCAGTGACTTCTCTTTATGCAGAACACAGGCTCTAGTTCCTCATGGAATTCAGTAGTTATAGCACATCAGCTCAGTAATCACTGCTTCTGGGCTTAGAGCACAAACTAAATAGCTGTGGCTCATGGCCTTAGCTGCTGTGAGGCATGTGGGATCTTCCCACACCAAGGATCGCATCCACGTCTCCTGCACTGATAGGTGGATTCTTTACCATCGAGCCACCGGGGAAGCCAGAAACTAATATGTCATATATCTAAAAATATAGAAAGAGAATAATAGCAAATAATAAAGTTGTTTAACCTTAAAAAAAAAACTTCCCTAAAATTACTGAAGTCTTGGTTTAATCAAATGAATTCTTGTCTATTATTATCATATACTCTCCTTGAAGAAGAATGTATAGGAAATATTTTTTTTATTTTCCACCAATAATTAACACACTTGGGCATAATATCTATATTTGGCCATTAGAAAGAAATATGTATTGATATCAATCTGGTATGCACTGAATGCCCAAAAAACAATGGAAAATTCAAACACTGTCCCATAATTCACAGTCGGATTAGACATTCACAATATATAGTCTTGTTAGGAATTTTTTAGAAAATACAGTAAGAAGTACAACAGACACAAGAAGTGTTTGAAGGTCAAAGAATAGGCTTTTTTCCCCTTGCGGTTCTTTTATTTCAATCCTCTAATTACATTTCTGAAGTCTTTAATATATAACAAGATCTCTCACAACGAAGTAATGCTAATAGCTGATATTCACTTTTCTCTGAAAATTTACCTGTTTATATCCACTGCTGAATGTTATCACTGGTGTATATAAATGGGGCATGCTATAATAAAAGCTATTTTAAAAATTTAAAATTTTAATGGAAAACAATCATCTGCCCTTTGGGAGTCCCTTTGCAGACATAAGTCGTTATATGATTATTATGTATATAAGAACAGTATATGCAAGAATGACATTATATGTAGCCATGAAATGAAAAGACGCTTGCGCCTTAGAAGAATAGCTATGTCAAACCTAGACAGTGTTTTAAAAAGCAGAGACATTACTTTGCTGACAAAGGTCCATATAGTCAAAGCTATGGTTTTTCCAGTAGCCATGTACAGATATGAGGGTTGGACCATAAAGAAGGCTGAGCACTGAAGAATTGATGCTTTTGAGCTGTGGTGTTGGAGAAGACTCTTGAGAGTCCCTTGGGCAGCAAGGAGATCAAACCCGTCAATCCTAAAGGAAATCGAACTGAATATTCATTGGAAGGACTGATGCTGAAACTGAAGCTCCAATACTTTGGCCACCTGATGCAAAGAGCTGACTCATTGGAAAAGACCCTAATGCTGGTAAAGACTGAGGGCAAGAGGAGAAGGGGGTGACAGAGGATGAGATAGACGGTTTGATGGCATCACTGACTCAATGGACATAAGTTTGAGAAAACTCAGGGAGATAGTGATAGAGATCTGGCATGCTGCAGTTCATGGGGTCGAAAAGAGTTGGACATGACTTAGTGACTGAACAATATACAACAAAGTTACTGTGAGGGAGCAAAGAGGAACAATTCTTGTTATATCAGCAAGTAAAGTTTTATTAGTAAAAATAAGAAATGTAGGATGCTAGGTATTATGTAGAAGAATGTATAACATTGCCTGCTATACTATGCTGCTGCTGCTGCTCAGTTGCTTCAGTCGTGTCCGACTCTGTGCAACCCCATAGACGACAGCCCACCAGGCTCCTCTGTCCCTGGGATTCTCCAGGCAAGAATTCTGGAGTGGGTTGCCATTTCCTCCTCCAGTGCATGCATGCATGCTAAGTTGCTTCAGTCGTGTCCAACTCTGTGTGACTCTATGGACAGCAGCCCACCAGGCTCCTCTGCCCACAGGATTCTCTAGGCAAGAATACTGGAGTGGGTTGCCATTTCCTTCTCCACTGCTATACTATAGAGAGAAAAAAAAAGTGAGAAAGAAGTTAAAAATAGGTAAACAAAGATTTAAAACACATCCTATCTTGGATTTGAGTAGTTAACATTAAAATAAATACCACAAATACATCTATGATTTCTAATATGCTTCACCTACGATTAAAGCACATATTTATTATCAGACTCCTAAGCTGGTTTGTTTGGCCATTTTTATATAATAAATGTGTAATTTTTGAACTATAATTTGGTTATGTTTAAGACATGGAAACAAAGTAGACATACATTTAATATTTTAAATAATTGTTCGGTATTAAGTTGAATATTTTCACATGAAGTAATGAAGAAAATAAAAATGGAGCCAACTGTGTTATCTCATGCAAATAACCTTTTTTAGTGCAGGGGGTGCCTACATTGCTTTGCATTCTTAAGTGTTGTTTAGTAAAGGATGTCAGTCAAAAGACCCAAGTCAAAGGGAAACATCGGAGCGCAGCAGTCCTTTAGTTAGTTCCACAGGACAGGTTCTGTAGTACCTCAGTATGCATGAGCGTTCTCAGTTGCTCAGTTGTGTCTGACTCTGCGACCACAAGGACTGGAGCTTCCTCTGTCCATGGAATTTTCCAGACATAATACTGAAGTAGGTTGCCATTTCCTCTTCCAAGGGATCTTCCCAACCCAAGGACTGAACTCACGTCTTCTGCATTGGCAGGCAGATTCTTTATCACTGAGTCACCTGGGAAGCCCTTAGTGGAGGTTTGTTTATATGGAACACTCACAAGATTTGGTTTCTTTTATGTTTCTGCGCATGTTTGGGTCTTTTATATTTCAGGATTGCAAGTTATGATTAGGATTCATTTCTTAAAAATGTGATAATGACATAGCTTTGGTAGGTATGTAATAATGTGACTAGCAGCTGTAAGGTGACATTAAAGTAAAATGATGAGTTTTAAAACCTTAAATTATATGAATTACATTCCTCACATAGTGATCATATAAACTTTCATGTATAAAAAGCTGTTTAGCTCTTAAGGAATATAGCCTGCTATAAAATAGTATTTGAATTTAAATATCAAGTCTGTAAATCTCTGAGAATAGAAAGATCTTATACACACACACACACACATGCACGCACACACATACCTGCATCTTCTTTATTCATCCATCTGTTGATGGGCACTTAGGTTGCTTCCATATCTCGGCTATGGTAAATAATTCTGCTATAAACATTGAGGTGCATATGTCTTTTTGAATGAATGTATTTATTTTCTCTGGAAATATACTAAGGAGTGGATATACCTAGGAGTGAATATACCAAGGAGTGGAGTTGCTGGATCTTATAGTAGTTCTAGTTAGTTTTTTGAGAACCCACCATATTATTTTTCATAGTGGCTGCACCAGTTTATGTTGGTAGCAATAGTGCACAAGGGTTGCCTTTTGTCTATGTCCTCGCCAGCATTTTTTATTTGTGGTCTTTTTGAAGGTAGCCTTTCTGACAGGTGTGAGATGATATCTCACTGTGGTTGTTGATTTGCATTTCTCTAATGATTAATGATCTTGAGCATCTTTTCATATGCTCATTGTTCATCTGTGGGTCTTTGGGAAAATGCCTATTCTGGCCTTCTGCCTGTTTTTAAGTTGTGTGTGTGTGTATATATATATATTTATATATATGTGTGTGTGTGTGTGTGTGTACATATATATTTGCTTTTGGGTGTTTGTTGTTGTTGTTTGGCAGCGAGCAGTATGCAGGATCTCATTTGCCCAACCAGGGCTTGTACCTGGGCTGTGGTGGTGAAAGCCCGGAACTAAGCCACCAAGAAACTGCCAGTTTTTGATATTAGGTTGTATGAGTTCTTTGAATATTTTATATATTAGCTCCTTATCAGATAAATCATTTGTAGATACTTTTTCCTACTTAGTAGCTTGTCTTTACGTTTTGTCAATAGTTTCCTTTGCTGTGCAAAATTTAATTAGCGTCTGCTTGTTTATTTTTGTTTTTGTTTGTTTTGCCTGAGAAGGTAGAGTAAAAAATGTATTGCTACATCTTATGTCAAAGTGTGTTCTGCCTGTGTTTTTTTCTATGAATTTTAAGGTTTCCAGTCTTATATTTAGGTTGTCAATCTATTTTGAGTTTATTTGTATATTGTGTGAGAAAATGTTCTGACCTCATTCTTTTACATGAAGCTGTTGACTTTTCCCAGAACCACAAGAAACTGTATTTTTCCAATTGTGCATTTTGCATCCTTTGTCATAAATTAATTGATCATATGTGTGTGGGTTTTTCTAGCCTCTCTATTCTGTTGCACTGATCTGTGTGTCTGTCTTTTTCCAATATTATACTCTTTGGATTACTGTAACTTCATAGTATAGTCTGAAGATAGAGAGTTTGACATCTTAAGCTTTGTTGTTTTTCTCATAGTTGCTTTGTCAGTTTGGGGTCTTTTGTGGTCCCATATAAATATTAGGATTATTCATTCTAATGCTTTGAAAAATGTTATGGGTATTTTGATAGGGATTACATTAAATCTTAAGGTTGCTTTGTGTGGTATGGATATTTTAACATTATTCTTCCAGTTTAAGAACATCGGGTATCTCCTCGTTTCTTTTCATCATCTTCAGTTTCTTTCATCAGTGTTTTATAGTTCTCAGAGTATGGATTCTTAATCTCTCTAAGGCCCTCTTTGCAGTCCCATAGCTCTGAATCTTGCAAATACATGAATTTCTCTCCAAACTATTATTTCTGACAAGAGCTTTTAAAATACACCTTAAATATTAAGTCCAAGCAATTAATTTTTTTTCTTCTAAGCATCACATTCTCTCTTCCTGATCAATAGATACTACTGGCTCTGTGTGTTCAGAGATCACATTGCAGTGAGAAAGTTTTTTAGAATAACAAACCTTATTCAGTGGAAATCATCTGATCATCTAATAGAGGAATGAAAAATAAATTATGATATGTATTCAGCAGTTAAAATGAGTGACATCTATCTTTATCTCAACATAGACATATAAATGTCTAATGTTTAGTGAAATTATACTTCTGAGGGGACAAGTACAGTTTTAGCTGCATGATGAATTTATGGACATTTTTCTTTTCTTTTAGTATTGTCAATGTTCTCAATGTTTGAAATCTTTCACAATATTTTTTAAAGGAAAAATTAACCTTAATTTAATGTTCAGAATATTACCCCTCTACACAGGATAGGTATTTGACTTGGGAACTAAAATGTAATCTCTCGCGCAAGGTTTGTCCATATGATTGACCTTCTTCATGTCACTAAATAGGTATTATGCATGTTGTAGTTTCTTTCTTTATTCATTCAATAAACATTCATCAAATTGTTGGTATAAAGATGCCACAGTGATAGTGCATGATCAGCATAGTTGTACTTATGTGTATAGATAAATTATATTAAATATAGATTATATATTAAATATAGATAAATATATTAAATTCACTAATTTAATAACATTTTGCCTTGAAAAATAACTTAAGTGAATCTCATTTTGTGTTAATTTTTCTGCTCAGTTTTTAAAGATCTTAAATCACTAGTGCTTTGTTTAAAAATCTATGGCTGTTAGTCAGTTTGCATAGAGTGGGGTTTTCTTGTTTGTTTTTTCTTTAAGGGGAATGAGAAAGAAGTGTATTAACAGAGATCAAAACAAAAGAGAGGCGGTTGATTCTCACAAATAAATTATCAAGTATCTGCTGCTGTTCCCAAACCCTGCCTCATTTTCACTTGTAATCAAATCATATGTATGTCTCATTACGTATCAGTCACACAGGGTAATAATTGCTAAAATGAAGCTGTAATCAGAGTTCCTGAGTACTTCAGTAAAGAGAGTTTAATTTTTCTTCTGTAGGTGAAGGAATACTTTTCAAATAGGACGTTATTGGCCCTCAAAATTGGGGATGGTTTTAAGAAAGATAAAAGTCTTTCTTTTCCCTCTGTTGTCATCAATGATGACATGAACACTAAAGCAGAGAATAGATGACCCATTTCCTTTATGATTTTCATCAGGCCCTATCGTTTCTTCCCACCCTGCATCCCCAAGATTCTGCTATAAGTTAAAACTGATTTTGCTTAAAGCCCAGTCAAGAGTAACAATGTAAAGATGGATGTCTGCTCCACTGGGATCATGCTGTGGGCTGTGCAAGTCAGAGTGAAGGAAAATTAGTATTTAACTGTGTTGAGTTCAGATTGACTTGTGAGTGACTACTTTTAGCTAACTTTTAATTTTCTTGAAGCCATGAATGACTCGGTATGTGTGCGTATGTGTGCATATGTGTGTGTTTGTGGTGTTCAGGGGTGGCTGTGGGTGGTAGAGCCCTGAAGGTGATGACAACTTCCGCAGACTTGTTCAGGCCTGGCCCTACACCCCAACCAACTTGCTTCCCCCACCTGTATCCCTCAATCCCCACACTTGTGCATTGAGGCAGAAAAAGAGATCTGCCTGTTAGGTAGATTGTCATTCTATCCTAGGCTTTTTTTCTTCTCGTATCTCTGTGAAGGGTGAAATCATACCACTTTCCAGGGCCTGGCTCAATAATTCTGTCATTTCTACTGGAAAATCCTTAAAGAACAGCTACTCAACAAGAGAGACTTTTGACTTTCTTTTGAAAAAATTGCTCATGATATGCAATCTTGGGAGAGCTTCCCCGTTCATACACCTAATATTACCAGTGCAGCAGGCAAGAATGTGGTTTCTTATTTAAATATACTTTAAAAAATCTATTGAAGAGTAAGAATCCAGATAGTCTAAGTTAATTTTATATACTATCAATTAAAGCATACTTCTCCAAATTCAATAATCATGATGATTTGGTTTTATTTTATGAAAATGTAAGGAAAAAACAATGTAAAAACTGAGAAGGAAATGGTTCTAATTCAAGCAGCTTTCCAACGAAGCACAATAGAAGAGTAACGGTATAATTAACACATTTTTTTCCGATGACAAATTATTTTGCTTCATTTTGTTGTAGAAATCTCAGCCTATGGTAAAAATTTCTTAGCATGTACTCATGATTACTCTTCTGCACAAGATGATTTTTTTTTTTTCCCCGTGAAAGAGCAAATTTAATTTTGGCTCAAGGCGAGGACTTATTAATTATTCACTGTCAGCAAATTCAGATACAGTTTTTGGAAAATGATGGTGTTCCAAAAACTGCCTGGCAAATAGAAATCATCCCAGCATTTTCAGAATAAACATATCAATATCTGACAATGCAGGCTCTTAGGACTCTCTGGCTTTGGTTTTAGAAAATTCTGTTAAAGCGAGCAATAGCCTTAGTCCTGGTCTCCCGTGCATTCTAAATGCATTCACAGCAATAGCCTATGTGCATTTATTTGGGGAAGGAAAAAGAGCATGTTCTCTTCCTGATTTGAAAAACAAGGAGCTAGAGACCAGCATTTCCCTTTCCCAGGTCATCTACCCCTAACCAGGCAAAACTATTAAAGTATTTCTTCATTTAGGCACCAGCACAGGGATTGGCAAACATTTTCTCTTTATAAAGGGCCTGACAATAAATATATAGACTTTATAGGCCATTTTATCTGGGTCACAACTACCCAAAGACGTGTGCTATTGTAGTGCAAAAGCAGCTATTCACAATATGTAAATGAATTGGCAGGGCTATGTTCCAATAAAATTATTTACAACAGTAGAATGTTGGCTGGCCGAGGTTTACTGACCTCTACTCTAGAAAATTGGCTTATCTTTTAGGTCCCCTCTCAAGTTAGCTTGCAAACAATTTCCTGAAAAAAAAAAGAAAGAAAGAAAAAAAATGAAGATTTCTTTACTACCTACATTTTACACTCCTTTTCCTAGATTAGATTTCCAGCTAACATGATAACATCAAGGTGGGAAGTATTGCTCACTCTGGCAAGCATTAGTCCCATGTTCTTTCTAGATGTGAATATGAGTTAAATTTGAAAAATAACAGTGAGATAAAGCTAGCTCTCAGCAGGGACTGCCAGGGAAAGTAAATGTTTGGTTCAAGAAGGAACTGGGAGTAATCCTGAGAATACTGTTTTGATAGTTACTACTTAATGAACAACTCTATTAGGCATTGTATGAAGATAACCTTATTTAATTTCAGAATTGCTCTTTCAAGTGAATATTTGGAGACCTCATTTATATGAAGAAAAGAGGACTTAATGATACCAAAGACTTGATTTTAATAAACCAGAGGGAGATGATGAACTTAGGCTGTGTGTACCTGAATTACAACAAATATGAAGTGAAGAGTAGAAAACTGTGCTATTCAAAATCTGACAGTCTCTGGGACCATGGCAATACTTTATCTTACAGAGTCTATCATCCTAGCAAACAGCTGCGGCAAAGGACAGGAGTATTGAGGGGAAAGGAATTTGTAAGCACTTTAAATTCAGAGGAAGAATCCAGCTCTATTAGTGACGAGACAGTTACATAACAATTTTGGATAGTCCATGGGTTAGGATAACCAAGTGTCCCAGTTTGCCTATGACTAAAGAGTTTCTTGGAATCTGGGACTTTCAGTGGTAAAACCTGGAAAGTTCCTAGCAAACCAGGAAGAGTGTTATGGGTGTACAGGTGGTTGGGACTTACTAGAAGCTCATGAGCAGTGTTGAGCTAAAGCTGGTTCACAAGCACTCTTGAGAGCTGATTGTTAAATTTTCAGGAACTTTGCAAGCCATTTTTAAAACAACTATCATTAAAACTTAAATTATAAAAGTTATAATTAACTCAAAAGTTACTGCTTTCTGATTTTAGGATGGTTTTCTCTCATCTATGATTTTGAAGTTATTTATATTCATTATGAAGTTATTTATATTCATTACATCAATCCAGTTCTTGTTGTTCAGTCACTAAGTCATGTCCGACTCTTTGCGACCCCATGGATTGCAGTATGCCAGGCTTCCCTATCCTTCACCATCTCCGAGAGCTTGCTCAAACTCATGTCCACTGAGTTGGTGATGCCATCCAACCTGCTCAAACTCATATGCATTGAGTTGATGATGCCATACAACCATCTTGTCCTCTACCCCTTCTCCTCCTGCCTTCAATCTTTCCCAGTTTTCTGCTGTGAATCGACTCTTCACATCAGGTGGCCACGTCAGGGTTGATTCCCTTCAGGATTGACTGGTTTGATCTCCTTGCAGTCCAAGGGACTCTTAAGAGTCTTCTCCAACACCACAGTTCAAAAGCATCAATTTTTCGATGCTCAGCTTTCTTCATAGTCCAACTCTCACATCTGTACATGACAACTGGAAAAACCATAGCTTTGACTCAACGGACCTTTATTGGCAAAGTAATGTCTCTGCTTTTTAATATGCTGTCTAGGTTTGTCATAGTTTTTCTTCTAAGAAGCAAGTGTCTTTTAATTTCATGGCTGCAGTCAGCATCTATATGATTTTGGAGCCCAAGAAAATAAAGTCTGTCACTGTTTCTATTGTTTCCCCATCTATTTGCCATGAAGTGATGGGACTGGATGCCATGATCTTAGTGTTTTGAATGTTGAGTTCTAAGCCAGCTTTTTCACTCTCCTCTATCACCTTCATCAAGAGGCTCTTTGGTTCCTCTTTGCTTCCTGCCACTAGGGTGGTGTCATCTGCATATCTGAGGTTATTGATATTTCTCCCAGCAATCTTGATTCCAGCTTGTGCTTCATCCAGCCTGGCATTTGGCATGATGTACTCTGCATATAGGTTAAATATATGTTACATAAGCAGGGTAAGAATATACAACCTTGAAGTACTCTTTTCCCAATTTGGAACCAATATATTGTTACATATCCTGTTCTAACTGTTGCTTCCTGACCTGAATATAGGTTTTGCAGGAGGCAGGTAAGGTGGTCTGGTATTCCCATCTCTTGAAGAATTTAGCACAGTTTGTTGTGATCCATATAGTAAAAGAGTTTAGTGTAGTCAATGAAGCAGAAGTAGATATTTTTCTGGAATTCTCTTGCTTTTTCAGTGATCCAACGGATGTTGGCAATTTGATCTCTGGTTCCTCTGACTTTTCTAAATTCAGCTTGTACATTTGGATGTTCTCAGTTCATGTACTGTTTAGGCCTATCTTGGAGGATTTGAACATTACTTTGCTAGCATGTGAAATGAGTTCTATTGTATAGTAGTTTGAATATTCTTTGGCATTGCCCTTCTTTGGGATTGGATGAAACTGACATTTTCCAGTCCTGTGGCCACTGCTGAGTTTTCCAAATTTGCTGGCATATTGAGTACAGCACTTTCACAGGATCATCTTTTAGGATTTTAAATAGTTCAACTGGAATTCTGTCACCTCCACTAGCTTTGCTCTTGGTGATGCTTTCTAAGGCCCACTTGACTTTGCACTCCAGGATGTCTGACTCTAGTGAGTGACTACACCATCATGGTTATCTGGGTCATAAGGATCATTTTTGTATAGTTCTTCTGTGTATTCTTGTCACCTCTTCTTAATATCTTCTGCTTCTGTTAAACCCATACTATTTCTGTCCTTTGTTGTGCCCATCTTTGCATGAAATGTTCCCTTGGTATCTCTAATTCTCTTGAAGAGATCTCTAGTCTTTCCTATCTTATTGTTTTCCTCTATTCCTTTGCATTTTCACTTAGGAAGAAATACTGCAAAATTGTGGGTAACTGTGTCTTTTCCCAGCCAACTGTGATTCAGTGACATCATGCTAGATGCTTGAAATAGGAAGAAAGGTGCTTTGTTTTTTTCTCTAGAAAATGACAGGGATGATGTTAATAATGCAGATTAAACTTCCTAGTGCATGGTGTCTGTAAGTGTTACACTGTGTATTGTTGCTGTTCAGTCTCTAGGTCATATCCGACTCTTTGAGACCCCATGGACTGCAGCACGCCAGTCTCCACTGTCCTTCACTATCTCCCAGATTTGCTTAGATTCATGTCCACTGAGTCGACGATGCTATCTATTTCATTCTCTGCTACCCGCTTCTCCTTTTGCCTTCAATCTTTTCCAGCATCAAGGTCTTTTTTCAATGAGTTGGCTCTTCGCATCAGGTGGCTAAAGTATTGAAGCTTCAGCTTCAGCATCAGTCCCCTTCCAATGATTATTCAGGGTTGATATCTTTTGGGATTGGCTGGTTTGATCTCCTTGCAGTCCAAAGGACTCGGAAGAGTCTTCTCCAGCCCCACAGTTCGAAAGTGTCAATTCTTCAGCACTCAGCCTTCTTAATGGTGCAGCTCTCACATCTGTACATGACTCAGGAAAAACCATAACTTGACTATAAGGACCTTTGTTGGCAAAGTGATGTCTCTTCTTTTTAATATACTGACTATATTTGTCATAGTTTCTCTTATAGCACACACAAAAAAAAGGAAATGTTATTCAGTATTTGAGAACTCTTCAGCAAACAGTAACTTACATCATTGACAAATGAGTGAAGTTCCAACGTGTGTTTTATTTTAGTTTCATTTTACTCATTAAAGAAAAATATCAACCAACATTCATGTTGCAACTACACTGGTTCATCAATTGAAGCTATAAATTGGCAACAATTTTAAGAGGTTGGGAAAACTCAGCTAAAACATTTTGAGAATTCATTGGCTATATGGATATTATAAGAATGAATATATTTTGTTATTGTAGATTGTGTGCTTCACATCCTTTACATTAGTACACTTTTGTGATATATCTCTATAAATCTATATCTGTAGGTCTATAGCTATGTACCTTTTTCCCCAGAGAGCTAGTTGTTAACTATTTACTAGTATACCACTGCTCATAAATTCAGAAATGTATAGTAGCAACAAGAAAAACCCAGACTCTAAATAGCTAGTGAGTTTGAGCTTGTACTATCTGCTTTATTCAAAATGTGTGTAGCTGTGTCTGGCATTACATGTGTCTGAGAAGAAAGGGTCTTGCAGAGAAAGTCCTGATAGTAAATAACATAAGAGACAGCATTCTTTGTGATACTCATGTTCCTCTTTCTCCTCAGATACATAATTACATTCTGAAGTGGTACTTAATTGACTGAAAGTCTTCTGTGGTTATATCCATTTATGCCACAGTATAGGCCACTAAGAATGTAAGTTCTATGAAAAGAGAGATCAAGATTATTTTTTCCTTGCAAAATTCACAAGATACATAGATTCTTAACACCTATGCATTGGGAGCAGGAATACATAATTGAATGAATAAATTCAATTTCATTAACGCTTCTTAATGCTACAGCCCATGACGTCTCATTTCCTAAGACTTATTTAAGAGGACAGGGTTATCAATAATATTACCATTATTATTTTCCTCTCAAATTAAAGCTAGGCTCCCTACCTACCTGTAAGGACAGAGCCAGGGGCTTGGTCTGGGGTTGGAAGTGTCCTGCTTTGAGAATAACATTTTTTTGCACTTTTGTATTTACGCTTAAAATCTTTGCATTTTTCTCCAGAGAGCAACACATTTTATTACCCTAATATATACATCAAGAGGTTTTTTATAAAGTGCATTAACTTTTTCACTGTAAATCTTTGAATAAGACTCGTGTTTTAATTAAATATGCTTTGTTTGTCCTATAATAACTTATGCACATGTACTTGACACATACTCCAAAGTTTAATGTAACTCAATTTGAGAAGTTTTACACAACTAATATTAAAATCCTCTCTGAATAATTTATGCAAATAATAGAATATTATTCTGACAAGTCATATTTTAGTTAAAAACAAATAAGCCAATAGATAGTCCTTCTTCTATTACTGTTAAAGATCAAAACATTAACAAAAATATAAAATATTTTAATGAAATGTCTGTATCTTAGGGTGTTTGAAGGACCCAACTATGAATTATATTATGTTTTAATTTATTCAAAGAAATTAGTTATAATGTCCTGAGGGGGTCAATTAGTTATCTATTAAAATAACATTTTAAATAACTTGAATGCTTTATATTATTTTATTATTTACTCAATTGCTTAAAAATTTAAACAAGTAAAGAAAGAATATGATATAAAGTTACTATGACAATATATTCCAGAGCCAGTTACTGACATTTTTAATGATAAAATTAAGCAATATGGCTATAAAACTCTTAGACTCTTGTCAGTTTGGTAATCGTGATTTTCTAAATGATTTTTGGAATCAAGTTGTGCCAAGAATAGTAGACATCATCACAAACACAAGTGGCCTATGTTATTTCTTGGCAGAAATTTTCTTTTTCTCCTTTAACTTGCTGGTGTGAGGTTGTAGGCAACTATATAATTTAGGGCATCTCCATGCTATCCAGCAGAATTCTCCTTTAAACATGTTTTAGAGGACTGTTAATTTTTTTGTGTGTTTTTAAGGCACAAGAATTAATAATGTCTCAGAATCACAGGACCTACTGAAGCTCAAAGACATAAAACTGTCCTCAGCTCACTGATGAGTCCATATGTATGATTTTTAAATTTCATTAAAACTGGATGAGCGTGCTTTAATGTGTTAGTTGTTGCTCGATCATGTCCGAATCTTTGTGACCTCATGGACCATAGCTGCCCGGCTCTTCTGTCCATAGGATTCTCCAGGCAAGAATACTGGAGTGGGTTGCCATGCCCTCCTCCAGGGGATCTTCCCAACCCAGGGATCAAACCCAGGTCTCCCTCATTACAGGATTCTTTAACCTCTGAGCCACCAGGGAAGCTCTTTTCATAATTCACCTGACATTTTTTTGACTGAATGTTGCTTGGAATCATTCGCCCCATAGGATGAGCGAGAAATACCAGTCTCTCTCAAATAAATTACCCAGAAAATACTGAAAACACTGTGAACCAATAATCTATTAGTTTAGAGCAATTTCAACAAATGACATAAATTTTCAACTGGAAACAAATTAGTTGTGAAAGTTAAATGTAAGTTGAAAGCTCTTTTGAAAAATATTGCAAAACAGAAGTCCTCTCCATTTCTTTCTAAATACCCAGTCCTAGGGCTTCCCTGGTGACTCAGTTAGTGAAGAATCCCCCTGCAATGCAGTAGACCCTGGTTTGATCCCTGGGTCAGGAAAATCCCCTGGAGAAGGAAATGGCAACCCACTCCAGTATTCTTGTCTGGAGAATCCCATGGACAGACGAGCCTGGCAGGCTACAGTCCATGGGATCAGAAAGAGTCAGACACGATGTAGTGACTAAACCACCACCACCACCACCCATTCCTAATGAAAAACTCAGAGGCAGGGTATTTGTATAATGAGCTCTGTAAATTATAAATATATCTGTATTTCCAGAACTATTTGTTGAATCACTGAAAGAGCTATATAGAATCTGGAGAGACCACTTACTTTTATTTATTTTTAAAATCAATAGACTTAACTTTTTAGAGTAGTTTTAGAGTTTAGAGTTATGTATTTACACACTGGTTATACTTTATAGAAAACCAAGTTTTTTGTTGTCTTTTGTTTTTTTTTCCCCTTTGAAACTGTAACATTGAGAACTACTAAAATGATTTCTGAAGACTTTTTATTTGTAGCATCTGCTGTTATTTTCTCTAAAATTAGTTGATATTTCCAGGACCCTTTTTTTCTGTTTACCATCATCACCATTCAACCAACCCTGGAAACTCAGAAAAAGCTGATAATTTGCAAGAAATGTCACAAAAGAAAATCACGGCACCTTTGAAGCTGCCCTAATCCACTTAAATAAAATTCACACTTTCTGATTCTAAAATGTTTTGCCAGGAGCATTGCCAAAGCCAGAACACAGTGAAATCTGTCTAAATTTAATGTGATGTTTATAAATGTAATGTGATTTTTCTTAGCAGTTGATAAGCAGAAAAATATTTGCAATCAACTTTTAAAAATGCATATATTTCTATATATTCTTACAAGATTCCCCTGAGGAACGCATAAGTGAAATATTTAATTATTTAATTAATTATGTATTTGTGTTTATGTGGGACAGAAAAAGAGGGAAATAGTATTTGTATTATCTATAAATAATCTTAATGATTGGCTTTTCATACAATATTTTCAATAACAGAATCAAGACTAAGGTTTTACAATAAAATTCTCTTTTTGAAGATATATTACTGTTTTTTCTAACTAGTTAAAAATATTGCAAAATTTAAATAATGCTTGATTTCCAAAAATTTAAACAAAATTCAAAGCAAATACTGTCAGATTTTATTAATAAATTATAAAATTAATCAATCTCAAGGAAGAAAATGATTAATATTCCTTAGCTCCAAACTTCTTATGCAACCGTCTTCTTCACTGTGACTCTTTCATCTCTAGATTCAACACTATCTAGGCCTTCCCCACTTTTGTCCATTCCTACACTCCCCTGCTTCTACTCATTTGAGACTCCTTCAACTTTGTCATAAGAAACACTTTTGTCAATGTAAAGAAAAATATACAACATGAAAGTTGTGAGTTAAGTTTTACTCAGTAATCTTATGAGGCCCAGGAAACAGCTTCTCAGTAAATCTGAGAAAACTGCTTCAAAGAACTGGGGAGTGATATATGTGTGTATGTATTTTTTTTTTTTAAATACATGTTATCAAACATGCATTTTATTAAAAGATTACCACTAAGCACAGAGAATAGATATCTCAAGTTAATGATTACGATGCTTTTCTATGTATTGGAAGATACAAGAATTTGGAGTCAAATTCCTTAGATATGCATTTGAACTACCTCGGGGTCTGTATATCCAAAGCACAGAAAGTTTAATCCTATTGTTCATCTTGAATTTACCTCAGATTGCACTGGTGGTGGAGATGGGAGACTGCAGTGGGTTGTGACTTAACTGTTTGTATAATGGAATGATGAGTGACACTCTTTGTTATTTTGTTTACAGTTGCCCCTCTATTGGTCCTAAATTTGACTAAGGTTTAGGAGATATTTCATCACCAGTTTTCCTATGGCATTAGAAAGACTTATTCCTAAATCAGGGGAGAATTTAGTTGATAGGCCATCCACGTGCTGTATTTGGATTAAGCCCTGTTAATAACCTAAAATTCTTTAAATCCTATCTTACTAGTCTTTTATGATCCAGAAAATGTCTCTTTATGCTTCTTCCCATGTATAGAGTTGTACTATTACAATTTTACGCAGAGCAATTTGTTGTTGTTCAGTCACTGAGTTGTATCTGACTCTTTGCGATCCCGTGGCCTGCATCTTGCCAGGTTTCGCTGTGCTTGACTATCTTCCGAAGTTTGCTCATCTCATGTCCTTTGAGTTGGTGATGCTATCTAACCATCTCATCCTCTACCACCCCTTTCTCTTTTTACCTTCATTCTTTCCCAGCTTTGGGGTCTTTTCCAATGAGTCAGCTATCCACATCAGCAGATAAAGAATATGACAGCAATGTAGGAGACACAGAGGGAGGAAATGACAGTCCACTCCAGTATTGCCTGAAAAATCCCATGGACAGAGGAGCCTGGCGGGCTACAGTCCAGAATCTCTCAAAGATTTGGACTATATATGACTATGTCTATAGTCTATATATGTCTATAGTATATATATATAGTCTATATATGACTATGCAATCCATATAGAGCTATATATGTGATCAATGGCTTAAAGATGTTTAGCCATCATTGATTTTGTCCAAGACCTAGTTACACAGTAGATAGTGCAAGAAACAACAGTTCTGTCTTACAAAATTGACAGGATATAAGGAACATAGCTAATAGGATAGATGAGGTCATAACTAGAGATTTAAACCATGAGATTCCAGAACAAAACCAGCTCCTTAAAAGATCAAAAAATCACCAAGTGAATCACTGCAGGCAGAAATGTTTCCATGTGGGTCATTAAATGGGTCATATCAGAATATTTATCTGGTGTAGAGCACGGTTTGAATTGCAGTTTGAATTTGGTTTGAATGGTGGCGCTGATGTCTCCTTGAGATGCTGTTAAGGATATTAAGGGCCATGGAATTTTGTAATACTACTTTCCTCATCATAAAGACGTCAGAATTCAGTAGGTTAATGGCCTGATTACTATCATCAAAGGCCTATTGGGTGAATTTTATTAAGACTTTGATGTGGGCAATTACATCTTCCAATTCTACAGAAGACAAAATAAAAAAATAGCTGCTAAATGGTCATACAAATGGAATACACAATTCTTGATCCATCAGGCTTGTACTAAAGGTAAATTTGTTGGAGTCATATCTGAAGTGGCACACTTGTTGTTTCAGACTCACAGGAATCCTAAGGTATATCTTCCTATCCATAGTGGTGGAAGCCAGGGCGACAAAGCCATTGAGTTCCTTTAGGTGTGACCTGGTATAACACTGGTGATCTGAGCCCATCTGTTCCACACTGACTGCTTTCTTTAAGGGAAATGACATGTCAGTGTTTTCATAAAGCATCAGGCTAATCAGAGGATGAGATTGTTGGATGGCATCGCTGACTCAGTGGAGACACGAATTTGAGCAAACTCCGGGAGATGGTGAAGGACGGGGAAACCTGGAGTGCTGCACTCCAGTTTAGTTCAGTTCAGTCCCTCAGTCTTGTTTGACTCTTTGTGACCCCCTGGACTGCAGCCCGCCAGGATTCCCAGTCCATCACTGACTCCTGGAGCTTGCTCAAATTCAGGTCTATCAAGTGGGTGATGTCATCCAACCATCTCAGCCTCTGTCATCCCCTTCTCCTCCTGCCTTCAATCTTTCCCAGCATCAGGGTCTTTTCTAAGGAGGCAGTTCTTCACATCGGGTGGCCAAAGTATTGGAGTTTCAGCTTCAGCATCAATCCTTCCAATGAATATTCAGGACTGATTTCTTTTAGGATTGACTTGTTTTATCTCCTTGCAGTCCAGAGGACTCTCAGGAGTCTTCTCCAACACCACAGTTCAAAAGCATCAATTCTTTGTCACTCAGCTTTCTTTATAGTCCAACTCTCACATCCATTCATGACTACTGGAAAAACCATAGTCTTGACTAGATGGACCTTTGTCGGCAAAGTAATGTCTCTGCTTTTTAATATGCTGTCTAGGTTGGTCATAGCTTTCCATCCAAGGAGCAAGTGTCTTTTAATTTCATGGCTGCAGTCACCATCTGCAGTGATTTTGGAGCCCCCGAAAATAAAGTCTGTCACTGTTTCCCCATCTATTTTCCCTGAAGTGATGGGCCCAGATGCCATGATCTTAGTTTTTTGAATGTTGAGGTTTTTTTTTTTAATTTTTTTTTATTTTTTATTCTTTTTTTTTTTTGAATGTTGAGTTTTAAGCCAGCTTTTTCACCTTCCTCTTTCACTTTCAAGAGGCTCTTTAGTTCTTTGCTTTCTGCTATGAGTGAAGTGAAGTGAAAGTTGGTTTGAAAAAAACTACAGTTTCTTCTACTGTAAATTTTCTAAGGATCATCCAAACAGCCTGGGATAGGTACCATCTAGGAAGATAAGCCAGAAAGTAAAGGATTAGATCTGGTAGACAGAACTACAATGACTCTTAATCCTGTTAATTCCATATCCCATACAGTATAAGCCTAAATAAGGAGTTTTCTAATACCACCTTAACTTAAGTGAGAAGCAAGGAGGCTTATCTAGTCTATGACTATTAATTTTTAGATATTGTATCATTAACATTTTCACAAAATCAAATTTCCTCTTGAAACAAGTCATCACACACTTTTTAGATCTTTTTCCAAGGGTTTCTGTGTTTGTCTTATATTTTAATTTCTTCTGCACAATGAACTCTAGCCTACCCAGGATGCTCTTTCTATGAGATTTCCCAGGCATGAATACTGGAGTGGTTTTTCCATTTCCTTCTCCAGGGGATCTTCTCACCCAACTCAGGGATTGCAACCTTGTCTCCTCCATTGGCAGGTGGGTTCTTTAACACTGAGCAACAAGGAAGACCATTCAGTTGTCTAATTTTCTCTAGATTGATGCTCTCCATCTAAGATTATTTTAATTTATCCGACTATTTCCTTGGCTAATTCTTCAAACTGTGCTCTTGCTTGCCTGCTATTATGTGCTTTAAGAAAATCTGTTCTATCAACACTTTGTCTTATCTCTTCATTAATTCTTCCTTATATGATATAGTGATTCTCAGAACTTTGCTAGCCTAAAAATTTAGTCACAGTTGTAAGTGATAGAAAGACCAGAACCAGAGAAGAAAAGATTTCATTAGGTTGATGTTTGTTTGTATTGTATGGCTGGATATGTATTCCATATGTCATCAATTAACCTTATGACCTAAAATCTTATATATCTACATATGAATATATTTTGTAGATTTGGGTAATATTTTTATTAATCAAAGTTATCTGTTTGGCTTCATTTTTTTTGATAAAAGTATGTAGATGTAAAATTTGAAGAAATAAAATATTTCAGCTTTACAAGCTCCATTGAGTTGTTCTCTGCTATACCATAAGGACAGATGCCTCTAAAATCTTTCCTTCACAAACTGTATCAGAAGAAAGGATTTAGATTGATAAAAAGATAAATATGTTTCTGAATATGACTGTCAATTAACCTTAATATATTTGTCCTTTTATATCCACTAATTTCTGTGTATTATGGAAATATATAGATCTTATGCAGGGACCTTCATCAGGGCTGTTTTTCATTTGACAACTCTGCTTTTAATTTATGTATTTGGGATATCTGCTTTGAGTTTTGCTGCGTTTGGTACATTAATATTTTTAGATTTCATAATGATACAGGCAAAGAAAATGGCAATTCTTTTTTATTATAGAGCCTTCAAATAAAATTTTGAAAACAATTTCTATGTTGCTTGTAGGTATAAACTTAAATTTGGAAAACGAATTATCCAAGGACACTAATTATATCATTATCTTTCATAAATTTTCTTTAGCTTTTAATCTTTCAAGTCAAATATTGGGCCAATTTTTCAAAAGGATTCCATTTTTTTCTAGTTGAATTTTGATAAGCCTTTGGTTAGTAGCAAGCTCAATAAGGCTTTGTGTATGTGTGTGTGTGTGTGTGTATGTGTGTGTGTGTGTGGTGGGGAAGCTATTTAACAAGCTCTGGGGCCAGCACTATGCTTGTAATTTTGAATTCACAGATTATGGCACAGATACTGTCTTTAATACAAAAGATGCTCTGGATAGAGTTCAATAATACACCAAACACTTCAGAAAAAAAGATATAATCCTCTGTCTTTGCTATAAATTTAACAGTTGATCAAAGTATTAGGGTTACTTCAAAAGGTGAATTGATTTTATCTTTAAAATGCCATAAGGGAAATGATTGATGCTAGTATATACAGAGCTGAGTTCCGTGTACTCTCTCCCTTAGGGCAAAGGAAAATCTGTACAATAAAATCCTTATAGTGGAGACATCACCTGTAAAGGTAATTGAGTGTGTGGAGTGAATTCAAAGGAAGAAAAGAAAAAAGACAAATAGTGTATGGGCACATGAGATAAAGAGTTGAGATTGATATATGTATGAGAAGCAGGAGCAAATATTATGAGATTGAAGGTGTTAATATATAAAGACAGAGTTAGAAACCCCAGTTTTAGGAAAAGTTATTTAACACACGTTTCTGAGGATGTTTTTTTTTAATCTGTAAAATATAAGTAATAGGTTTGTTGTGATGATTTATAAAAATAAGGATTTTGCACCATCTTCTTTGTGGAAGTACAATTGAGAAGAGTGGTCCAAAATAATTTTGGGCACAGTAGGGGGGGTTGAAGTTTTGGAGCAACTCCTTGTGTTGTAAATATTTATATTTCACGTTTTTAGATACTTCACAGTCCTTCATCAACTGTCATTAAATTTATGTGTGTTTTCTAAAGATAGCATGAGTCATCTCTAATTCATTGTTTCTTCTTACTTGAATCCAATTATCCTTTCCTCTTTTCCTTTTGAAGGCTTACTACATCATAAGCAGGTGAGGATATTGAGAGAATTTTATAAAAAGCCTTCTTTTATCTTTTCTCTAAACTTTTATGAAAACACTGTTTTGGGCCAGATGGAAAATCAATGAGAAAGTCAACAAGTGAGCAAAGCAAATGTGAGACAACAGTTATCTTGGTATGAGATAATTTGTACTGTTTCTAGGGAAATAAGAAAATAATATGCAAAAAAATAGCAAAAAATGAAGGAATACATTTGTGTAGATTATGTTAATGAAAATCATACTTTTAGGAAGCAAGATTTTTATTGAGGTCTTGTGAATTTCCTTTTTGGTTTAAATTTTAACTGTATGTTGTTCCATTTAACATATAGTCTTTTTCACTTATATTCTTAAGCTATGTGTTAAAGAAAATAGTTCAGTACAGTTCAGTTCAGTCGCTCAGTCGTGTCCGACTCTTTGAGACCCCATAAGCTGCTGTACACCAGGCCTCCCTGTCTAATGCCAACTCCCAGAGCCCACCCAAACTCATGTCCGTTGAGTCGGTGATGCCATCCAACCATCTCATCCTCTGTCGTCCCCTTAGAATTATAGTAAAGAAATAATAGCATTTTAGCATGTTTACTCTCAGAATTTTATAACTTGCCAATTGAATATAATATAAAATGATTTCATTTTAAGACATACTTTGTTTCTTTCAGAGCAAAAAACAAATCTTCACAAGTAGATATTTTCAATGGTATGATAAAAGCTACTAGCCCAGGGTAAGGAGGGAGGAATTTAGTTTCTTAAGGTGAAAGTGCTTTATGACATAATTTATCAGAGTATAACTCTTCTCTGTAGGCAGTAATACTCATTTGGGAAATGTCTTTCATGTATCTTTTTAAGTAAATAATAAATCCCTGTGTAATATCAAGAATGGCAATAAAAATGGTAGATTAGGAACTAATATGCATCAATAAACCTACTCATTTTCATTAAATGTCTGTTAGGCTCTGTGATACAGGGAGCTCAACCCAGTGCCCTATGACAACCTAGAGGATTGGGATGGGGTGGAAGATGGGAGGGAGGTTCAAGAGAGAGGGGATATATGTATACCTGTGGCTGATTTATGTTGATGTATGGTGGAAACCAGCACAATATGGTAAAGCAATTATCTTTTAATAAAAAAGAAATTAAATGTCTATTAGGTACCTGATTAGATTTTGCAATTTCAATAAAAGAGCTTTCCCATTTATTAAATTTTTACAACAAATTTCTTAAATTCCTAAATTATAAATTTTCATTTGGTCTTTCGTTTTGGTCTATCTTCTCCTGATGATAGATTCTACTCCTCGAAGTTAGGAGAAAAGTACTTCTATAACAGAGATGAAAATGTGATCCTACCAACCTTGCTTTTTCTTTAAAGATTTTAAAGCTAGGTGTTCATCTAAACCATAAATAAAACTTTTCAGTAAAATACACAAGTAAAGCTTAATAATTATAAAGTTATTTTACACTTTGAAATTTTAAATCAATCCCATTGGATCATAGGACTCACAGCTTAATATTGACACAAAAGTTGTCAAATGTTCTTGAGTATTTCCTTCTGTGATGTGGCTCTAAAGATATGATTTGAATAAGTCTTCTCTATTTCATTTTTATTTACTTTTGTTTCTATAGTTTTGCTACTTTCTGCTTTGTAACAGTACATTTTTCTCTTAGCCTTCACTATTGCAAAACAGCAAGCCTTTCTCTCTTCTTAAAAATAAGTGATTTCTCACTAGCATTACAGATCTAACCAAAGGGTCTAATAGAACTTCGAAGTTAAAAAGGTAATAGGGAAGCAGATGAAAGACATGATAGCTACTACAACTTACCCTTGTTCAATGTATTTCATGGATGTTATTCAGTGGCTTTCCTTTTTCTAACCTTATGTTTTGTTGTTGTTGTTCTGTTACTAAGTCATGTACAACTCTTTGCAACCCCATGAACTGCAGCACACCAGGCTCCCTGTCCTTCATTGTCTCCTGGAGTTTGCTCAAATTCATGTCCATTGAGTCGATGATGCTCTCACACCATCTCATCCGCTGCTATCCCCTTCTCCTCCTGCCCCCAGTCTTTCCCAACATCAGGGTCTTTTCCAATGAGATGGCTCTTCACATCAGGTGACCAAAGTATTGGTGCTTCAACATTAGTCCTTCCAATGAATATTCAGGGTTGATTTCCTTTAGAATTGACTGGTTTGATCTTCTTACAGTCCAAGGGACTCTCAAGAAATTTGAAAGCATTAATTTTTTGATGCTCAACCTTCTTGATTGTCCCACTCTCACATCTGTACAGGACATTTTTTCGGTTCAGTTCAGTCACTCAGTCATGTCCGACTCTTTGCGACCCCATGAATTGCAGCACGCCAGGCCTCCCTGTCCATCACCAACTCCCAGAGTCTACCCAAACCCATGTCCATCGAGTTGGTGATGCCATCCAACCATTTCATCCTCTGTCATCCCTTTCTCCTCCTGCCCCCAATCCTTCCCAGCATTAGGGTCTTTTCCAATGAGTCAACGCTTCGCATGAGGTGGCCAAAGTATTGGAGTTTCAGCTTCAACATCAGTCCTTCTAATGAACACCCAGGACTGATCTCCCCTAGGATGGACTGGTTAGATCTCTTTGCAGTCCAAGGGACTCTCAAGAGTCTTCTCCAACACCACAGTTCAAAAGCATCAATTCTTCGGCGCTCAGCTTTCTTCACCGTCCAACTCTCACATTCATACATGACTACTGGAAAAACCATAGCCTTGACTAGACGGACCTTTGTTGGCAAAGTAATGTCTCTGCTTTTCTTTTAGGATTTGTTAATGTCTTTGTTCAGATACAAATATGGTCCAAATACTAAAATAAAGATACTTTCAGAGTGAGGAATAGGGAGGATTATTACTAAAGGAAAGAGAAATCCAGATTGACTTTTCTGTGGTCACAGGATACTTTTATGTGTATAAGCAATCTTTGGCAGTGAAGGTAGTATCTTCACTAGGTTAATGCAGTTGTGTGGCTATAGTAATGAAGGAGGCCAGATTGTGGGAAATTCTTCACTCCTGTGTACCAGCTTCTCATTTCTTCCTCCCCCAAAAATTGTTTTTAAAAAGAAAAGTTCCATGCAAAAAGAATCAAAGGTAGCCTTCAAAGGAAGTGTTCATATATGCAGCATATGATCTGAGTGGTATGTGAAAATACAGATTTCTTAATACTGGATTTTTTTTTTTGATATCATGCTCCATTTAGACTCCATCCACATTTATTTTTTTACCTTTCATGCCAGCACAGAGTCCACACCTATTTGATCCCCAGGAGCTGATATTGTTTCTTTGGTATAATTTCCATATATTATTTAGTACCATCTAGTGAAATTGAATGGTTTTATGAGATCTACAAGATCTTCTAGAATTAACACCAAAAAAAGATGTCCTTTTCATCATAAGGGACTTGAATGCAAAAGTAGGAAGTCAAGAGATACCTCAAGTAACAGTCAAGTTTATTCTTGGAGTACAAAATGAAGCAGGTCGAAGGCTAACAGAGTTTCACCAGGAGAATTCACTGGTCATAGCAAACACCCATTCCGACAACACAAGAGACAAGTCTACACATGGACATCGCCATATGGTCAATACTGAAATCGTTGATTATATTCTTTGCAGCCACAGATGGAGAAGCTCTATACAGTCAGCAAAAACAAGACCAGGAGCTGACTGTGGCTCATATCATGAATTCCTTATTACCAAATTCAGACTTAAATTGAAGAAAGTAGGGAAAACCACTAGACCATTCAGGTATGACCTAAATCAAATTCCTTATGATTATACAGTGGAAGTGACAAATAGATTCAAGGGATTAGGTCTGATAGACAGAGTGCCTGAAGAACTATGGATGGAGATTCATGACATTGTACAGGAGGCAGGGATCAAGACCATCCCCAAGAAAAAGAAATGCAAAAAAGCAAAATGGTTGTCTGAGGAAGCCTTACAAACTTCTGAGAAAAGAAGAGAAGCGAAAGGCAAAGGAGAAAAGGAAAGTACATCCATCTGAATGCAGAGTTCCAAAGAAAACAAGGAGAGATAAGAAAGCCTTCCTCAGTGATCAATGCAAAGAAATAAAGGAAAACAATAGAATGGGAAAGATTAGAAATCTCTTCAAGAAAATTAGAGATGCCAAGGGAACATTTCAGGCAAATAAAGGACAGAAATGGTATGAACTTGACAAAAGCAGAAGATATTAAGAAGAGGTGGCAAGAATACACAGAAAAACTATACAGAAAAGATCTTATGACTCAGATAACCATGGTTGGTGTGATCACTCACCTAAAGCCAGACATCTTGGATTGTGAAGTCAAATGGGCCTTAGGAAGCATCTCTACAAACAAAGATAGTGGAGGTGATGGAATTCCAGTTGAGCTATTTCAAATCCTAAAAGATGATGCTGTTAAAGTGCCACACTCAGTACGCCAGTGAATTTGAAAAACTCAGCAGTGGACACAGGACTGGAAAAGGTTGATTTTCATTCCAGTCCCAAAGAAGGGCAATGCCAAAGAATGTTAAATTACCATACAATTTCACTCATTTCACATGCCAGCAACATTATGCTCATTTGTTTTATGTATTTTTGTTTTTATTTTTTAGGGGAAAAGTGTTATATCATTTGGAAATTTACCCAGACCTGTCAAAGACTGTTTAATTAAGATAGCTCTGCTGAAAGTCAGCAAGAATAGCTGGGCTGTTATCAAATAAACTCTTCAGGGATTGGGCAAATACATCTGCATGCTTGGCAGTCCTTCTCGGTATTTCTGATATACATGGAGTAGAAGGACTATGAACCAGATTAAAAAAAACAAGCTAAATAGGGACCTGGATGTTGGGGCATGATGAGATGTGAAAAAGAGAAAACATTTCTGTATATTTGATTCTTTACAATATTATCCATTGCTTTTATAAATTTCTCAAATTAAGAAGAACATATGAAAGTGAGACTGTGGTGCTTATTGCTGATTTTTAGAAAATGTAAGATTAGAAAATTATGTATATTCTAAAGTTAAGTGCTGTATAAAATAATACATATATGAATAAGACATATGATCTTTTTCTCAAACAATAATACACACCTAAATATATTAACTACTTTTAAACTCATACATCTGAAAAGATTTACCTCAGTGAATAGAATGAATTGAATAGAATTATAAAAGTGAGAATTTCTTTCATTGTGATATTTCTTTCATTGCTTTTATATTTCTTTCCTTTTTCTATATAGGAGAAAATAGCTTATAAAAAATGAAAATATACTTTCCTATAAAACCAAGCAAGCTATTGAAAGCTTACTGTGTGCATATATGTGTACTTGGTTCTCTCTACTTGAATGTGTAGGAAGGTTGAGCTAGCTGAATGGTGCCATGGGCACGGGAGTTTTATTATTATTACAGCTGGAGAGAGAGATGGGCTCAGGGAATAACTTCTCTTTTAAAAATCTCTCTCTAAGTATCGTAATTTTCCTGAAATGTCATTATTATACATTTGGAAGTTAGTAAAAATGTTAGGGGTACTCACAGAAGAAATAACTCACTTTTTCACTGTTGTAGGATTCTTCATTGATTGGTTCCACTGTTAAACTTGTCTTTCATTTTTCTTTTGAGCAAAGTGCATTTGCTGAGTCACTTTTGCTCTGAAGCATTTATCTTTGTTTGAAGATACATTGGCATCCCTCATATAATGCTGGTATATCTTTACATTTACTGGGATATAAGTAAATTTGAAATTATGTTTAAATGTAGCAATTTTTATACAATAGCTGTGTATATTTATTTTGTAATTGTAAATATATATGTATGTGTGTGTGTATATATATGTGTGTGTGTGTATATATAAAATATGTGTTAAGAATTGTAGTTTCCCTTATGTGGCAGTAAACATAGAAAAATGTTCTATCCTTCTTCTTCTTCTTTCTTCCTCTTTTTCCTTCATTTTTTCCCCTCTCTCCCTCTGTTACTATCGTTATTGCAGTTCATCAGCCCAATAGAAAACATATTGATCATTTGCAGTGTCTATGTTTCTTATGACCTAGAGGGATAGCTAATCTTAAAGAAAACTGAAAGGGGAAGACAGATATATTAAACCAGCTTATCTTAGACTGAAGCTTCCTGGGAAACTAGACTTTGAGTTCTAAAACAGAGATAGTCTAGGGAAAACGGAGACTTTCTGGCAACATACTGCAAGCTTTCATGGGAAAAAAAAAAAGTTATTTTATTTAAAAAATTTATTTTTCTAGAAAATAGAAAATGTTGTTTTATGAAAACTTTAAGTGATTGTTTACCTCCAATCTTTGTGCAGCACAAAGCAACCAGCATATTAAAAAAAGAGAGATTTGTGTACATGAGATAAATTGAACAATCTCATCAGAAATCAGTGTTTTTAGGAAGAGAATTCTCTTCATGGAAATACCACAAAGAATTCTAGACAAATTTAGTAACAAAGTTTCATATATATTTAGAATGATCATACTGTTGGTAAAAAAAGAAAAATGGCAAAAAGATTGCAGAGAATAAACAGATTCAGTTCAGTTCAGTCACTCAGTCTTGTCTGACTCTTTGTGACCCCACGGACTGCAGCACGCCAGGCCTCCCTGTCCATCACCAACTCCTGGAGTCCACTCAAACCCATGTCCATTGAGTCGGTGATGCCATCCAACCATCTCATCCTCTGTTGTCCCCTACTCCTCCCGCCCCCAATCCTACCCAGCATCAGGGTCTTTTCCAATGAGTCAGTTCTTCACCTCACAGATTACCAGTGGGTAATTTGTTAAAGAAAAAAATGCACTGGACTGAGTTAAACAGGTGAAGAAAACTTTATCCAATGCTATTGCAGTAAGGGAGAGAGAGTGACTTCAAATTGCCTCAGACAAAAAGCAGGAGAATTTTTAAGCACTAGCATGAGTTAGTGGAAAAAGAGTGGAACAAGTTAGGAAGGATGCTGGCCAATAGAATTTTGACATGTGTTTGAACCTTCTGTGACAGGCTCCAACCCTCCCATAGGGAGGGCTCTGTCTCAGTCTACTCAGACTGCCATAAAATAATACCAGAGGCCGGGATGCTTAAACAACAGAAATTTATTTTCTCGCAGTTCTGAATGCTAGGAAATCCAAGATCAAGGTGTCAGCAGGGGTGGATTCTAGAGAGGGCTCTCATTTTTGCTTACAGATGATGACTGTGAATGCTGTGTCCTCACAAAGTGGGGAGAGAGAGAGATTTGAGATCTCTGGTGGGGTTTTTTTTGTATCAAAGCTTTGTGATTATGATTCTGTTTAACCTTAATAACCTCCTTAAAGGGCTTATCTTTAATACAGGCCCATGAAGGGAAAGTTAGGGTTTCAACATACAAATTTTGGGAGGACACAATCAGTCCATAGCAGGTACTTTCTTACTTCATGATTACATTTCAAAGAGAGCTTCCAAGTCCTTGAGAAAAATACTTCTGAGTTGTCATATGACAAGAGGCCAAGAAAAGACTTCTATCTCAGAGGGTTAGAAAAAAATATTATAATTACAAGTTTTCTAAAGTAAATGTTCTGAAAAAAGAGAGGTTAGGAACTCTGCTGCTGCTGCGGCTGCTAAGTCACTTCAGTCATGTGCGACTCTGTGTGACCCTATAGATGGCAGCCCACCAGGCTCCGCCGTCCCTAGGATTCTCCAAGCAAGAATACTGGAGTGGGTTGCCATTTCCTTCTCCAGTGCATGAAAGGGAAAAGTTAAAGTGAAGTTGCTCAGTCGTGTCCGACTCTTAGCAACCTCATGGACTATAGCCCACCAGGCTTCTCCATCCATGGGATTTTCCAGGCAAGAGTACTGGAGTGGGGTGCTATTGCCTTCTCCGTTAGGAACTCTAGTTAGGAAAAAAGACTGTCTAAAGCTGAGCAAATTAAGAGGAATTTTAAGGCTGTTAGGGCCAACCTGTGGGTCATTATTTCATAGTACTCTCTAAAATAGAAATTGCCATAAGTCCTTATCTTTTCATTCATTAATGATAAAGCTGGCCATGTAATATCCTATACATTAGCTAAGCCATTTGAAATGCTGCATAGCACAGTAAATGGTAACATTTCAAGTAATATACATAGATCCATTTGCTACTTGTTAGCTAAAGGGGAAAAAAGTGAGGTCCATGATAAACAATAAATTTTTTATGTCACTTGGTCAGGCAGGTTGATTCCTCCAGTTCCATTCTTCTTCCTCAAGATTGCTTTGGCTATTCGAGGTTTCTTATATTTCCATACAAATTGTGAGATGATTTGTTCTAGTTCTGTGAAAAATACCATTGGTAGCTTGATAGGGATTGCATTGAATCTGTAGATTGCTTTGGGTAGAATACTCATTTTCACTATATTAATTCTTCCAATCCATGAACACGGTATATTTCTCCATCTGTTTGTGTCCTCTTTGATTTCTTTCATCAGTGTTTTATAGTTTTCTATATATAAGTCTTTTGTTTCTTTAGGTAGATATATTCCTAAGTATTTTATTCTTTTTGATGCAATGGTGAATGGTATTGTTTCCTTAATTTCTCTTTCTGTTTTCTCATTATTGGAGTATAGGAATGCAAGGGATTTCTGTGTGTTAATTTTAGCCCAGAGATAAACCCACGCACATATGGACACCTTATCTTCGACAAAGGAGGCAAGAATATACAATGGAGAAAAGACAACCTCTTTAACAAGTGGTGCTGGGAAAACTGGTCAACCACTTGTAAAAGAATGAAACTAGAACACTTCCTAACACCGTACACAAAAATAAACTCAAAATGGATTAAAGATCTAAACGTAAGACCAGAAACAATAAAACTCCTAGAGGAAAACATAGGCAAAACACTCTCCGACATAAATCACAGCAGGATCCTCCATGACCCACCTCCCAGAATATTGGAAATAAAAGCAAAAATAAACAAATGGGACCTAATTAAAATTAAAAGCTTTTGCACAACAAAGGAAACTATAAACAAGGTGAAAAGACAGCCTTCAGAATGGGAGAAAATAATAGCAAATGAAGCAACAGACAAACAATTAATCTCAAAAATATACAAGCAACTTCTGCAGCTGAATTCCCGAAAAATAAATGACCCAATCAAAAAATGGGCCAAAGAACTAAACAGACATTTCTCCAAAGAAGACATACAGATGGCTAACAAACACATGAAAAGATGCTCAACATCACTCATTATTAGAGAAATGCAAATCAAAACCACAATGAGGTATCATTTCACACCAGTCAGAATGGCTGCTATCCAAAAGTCTACAAGCAATAAATGCTGGAGAGGGTGTGGAGAAAAGGGAACCCTCTTACACTGTTGGTGGGAATGCAAACTAGTACAGCCACTATGGAGAACAGTGTGGAGATTCCTTAAAAAACTGGGAATAGAACTGCCATATGACCCAGCAATCCCACTGCTGGGCATATACACCGAGGAAACCAGAATTGAAAGAGACGCGTGTACCCCAATGTTCATCGCAGCACTGTTTACAATAGCCAGGACATGGAAGCAACCTAGATGTCCATCAGCAGATGAATGGATAAGGAAGCTGTGGTACATATACACAATGGAATATTACTCAGCCATTAAAAAAAATACATTTGAACCGGTTCTACTGAGATGGATGAAACTGGAGCCCATTATACAGAGTGAAGTAAGCCAGAAAGAAAAACAACAATACAGTATACTAATGCATATATATGGAATCTGAAAGATGGTAACGATAACCCTATATGCGGGACAGAATGAGAGACACAGATGCATGGAACAATTTTATGGACTCTGAGGGAGAAGGTGAGGGTGGGTCGTTCTGGGAGAATGGCATTGAGACATGTGTATTGTCATATGTGAAACAGAGCACCATTCCATGTTCGATGCATGTGACAAGGGCTCGGGGCCGGGGCAGTGGGAT
Organism: Giraffa tippelskirchi; assembly: GCF_054371585.1. Taxonomy (NCBI): domain Eukaryota; kingdom Metazoa; phylum Chordata; class Mammalia; order Artiodactyla; family Giraffidae; genus Giraffa; species Giraffa tippelskirchi. The sequence goes on along the minus strand of NC_137280.1, from coordinate 108,313,387 downwards.
GATCCAGAGGGATGGGAGGGGGAGGGAGGTGGGTGGGGGTTCGGGAAGGGGAACACATGTAAACCCATGGCTGATTCTTGTCAATGTATGGCAAAAACTATTACAATATTGTAAAGTAATTAGCCCCCAAGTAAAATAAATAAATTTATTAAAAAAAAAAAAAAAAAAAAAATTTTTATGTCACTTGGGATTTCACTGTCCTTGGACCAATTACCCAATTAAAAAATAACCTAATAACAAAAGACTGAGCGCCTAGGTCTAAGAGCAGAGGTCATGCCTTGATTTATCTCTGAATATAAAGAGCAAGATCAGATTTGTTTATTTGTGTGTCTTGAGGGAGAAAATGTCAAGGGAATATATTGATAGTATCAGTATCAACTACTTGTGCTATTGTTGGCAAACTGCCCAAGGTTCTGTTACCCTGTTGAAAGTCAACTGCTCACAAAGGGGCTTTTCAAATTATTTACCATCTGATGAATTTTGAGCTAACTAGCAAAAACAGTGATGGGATGAGGATGAGGTAAGGGACACACCTGCTTCTGGATGCAAAATTTAAATGGACAAAAAATCAAAATTAATTCAAAACAAGGTTGATGTTATTAATTTTTCCTTTGGTTCAGGATCTAGTATGGCTCTATAAGGCACTGTTACTGATCTTTATTGGAAATCTTCATGTTTTGTTTCCCATGGATTTTTGCATCAGTTTTAGTTTTTTAAACTATCACTTTAAGCATTATTTATCTTGATTGCCAAGCTTTCTGGCATACCCTTAAATTTTACAGCCAAGGCAGATGCGTCACTGTATCATCCCAGTCCCTACTCTGCTAGAGAGAAAAAAAAAGCAAACAAAACAGGATTGTCCTCTAGATTTTTGAATTTGTTTTCATTCTTTCCAGATGGGTGAAATCTGTCTAGAAAGCATTATAGAAGCATTGTGTTCCTGCTGGTCTAGTTAAGAACAGTATTGTTCTGTCCTTGCATATGTCACTCAAAGACACTTGGAAAGATGCGAGTTTGGCTACGAGGGACATTTGATGAAAAGAAACATCAATGAGAGTGTGCAGATGGTTCAAAGCACACAATTTCATGTCGTTCATAGAACATATTAATAGATAAGCTATTGATTAAAAGGAACATAACAATAAATCCCACAATTTCATCATATCATATGAATGAATCTCTGAAATCTAAGTATCTTTAGTCTTCCAAAGAGGGGATCTCGTCTTTGTCTCTTAGCCTCATAAGGAAAAAAATGAATGTACTTTAACAGTCTGTGAAAACTTACATTTGTAATTTCCTGTAGGTTTAACTGAATATACTTCTCATTGTTTGATTAGCTGAGTAGTTAATGTTCAGTCACTCAGTCATGTCCAACTCTTTGCAACCCCATGGACTGTTCAGAAAACTAAGATCATAGCATCCGGTCCCATCCCTTCATGGCAAATAGATGGGGAAACAATGGAAACAGTGAGAGACTGAATTTTTGGGGGCTCCAAAATCACTGCAGATGGTGACCGCAGCCATGAAATTAAAAGACGCTTGCTCCTTGGAAGAAAAGCTGTGACCAACCTAGACAGAATATTAAAAAGCAGAGACATTACTTTGGCAACAAAGGTCCATCTAGTCAAAGCTATGATTTTTCCATTAGTCATGTATGGATGTGAGAGTTGGACTATAAAGAAAGCTGAGCACCGAAGAATTGGTGCTTTTGAACTGTGGTGTTTATTTTTTCCAGTTTTATTGAGCTACAGTTGATATACAGCACTGTATAAACTTAAGGTGTACAGCATAATTTTTTGATTTATATATACCATGAAATTTTTACCACAAGAAATTTTTTAAATAACCAACATCTCATATAGATACAAAACTAAAGAAATACAAAAAGTTATTTATTTTGTAATGAAAAATTTTAGGATTCACTCAATAATTTTCATATATAATATGAAGCAGTATTGATTGTATTTATCATATTATATGTATACATCCCTAGTACTTATTTTTCTTATAACTGGAAGTTTGTACCTTTCCATTGCTTTCATCCAATTTTCCTTCCCTCTGGTAACCACAAATATCATCTATTTTTCTTTGCATTTTTTTCTTTTTGAAATAAAATTGACCCATACACCACATTAGTTCTTATTACACATCATAGTGATACAATATTTCCATCCATTTCAAAATGATCACCAGGATAAGTCTAGTTACCATCTGTCAGCATACAAAGATGTTACAATTATTGACTATATTTTTCCCTGTATATTTCATACCTGTGACTCATTTATTTTGAAACTGGAAGTTTGTACCTCTTCATCTGTCCTACCTATTTCTTTCCTTCCTTCTCTGCCAACCACCTGTTTTCTGTGTCTTTAACTCTGTTTCTGTTCATTTATTTTTATATTTCATATGTAAGAGAAATCATACAGTATTTGTCTTTCTCTGTCAGACTTTTTTCATTTAGTGTAATACCCTATAGTTCATTCATGTTACAAATGGCAAGATTTTATTCCTTCTTATGGCTGAGTAATATTCCATTGTATACATATGTCACATCTTCTTTATCTTTTTGTCTCTTGATGAACACTTAAGTTGCTTCCATGTCTTGGCTATTGTAGATAATGTTGCAATGAACATAGAGATGTGTGTCTCTTTTCTAATGAGTACTTTTGTTTTCGTTGGATAAATGCTAAGGAGTGGAAGTGCTGGATATAATAATAGTTATATTTGTAGTTTTTTGAAGCATCTCCATACTATTTTCCACAGAGGCTGCATCTATTTACATTCCTACCAATAGTCCATGAAAGTTCCCTTTTCTCCACATCCTCCAACACTTGCTGTTTGTAGACTTTTTGTAATAACCGTTCTGACTGGTGTGAAGTGATACCTCATTGTAGTTTTGATTTGCACTTCTCTGATAATACTAGGGCTTCCCTGATAGCTCAGCTGGTTAAGAGTCCGCCTGCAATGCAGGAGACCCCAGTTCAATTCCTGGGTCGGGAAGATCCTCTGAAGAAAGGGACAGGCCACCCACTTCAGTATTCTTGGGCTTTCCTGGTGGCTCAGGTGGTAAAGAATCCACCTGCATTGTGAGAGACCTGGGTTCGATCACTGGTTTGGGAAGATCCCCTGGAGAAGGGAAAGGCTACCCACTCCAGTATTCTTGCCTGGAGAATCCCATGGACAGAGGAGCCTGGCAAGCTACAGTCCATGGGATCACAAAGAGTTGGACATGACTGAGTGACTTTAATCAGGCTTCCCTGGTAAGCTAGTAAAAATCCGCCTGCAATGCAGGAGACCCCAGTTTGATTCCTGGGCCAGGAAGATCCCCTAGAGGATAGGCTACCACACCTGTATTATTGGGCTTCCCTGGTGGCACAGATGGTAAAGAATCTGCCTGCAATGATGCTGAGCATCTTTTCATGTTTTTTGTTAGCCATTTCTATGTCTTCTTTGATTGAATTTCTATTTAGATCCTCTTCCCATTTTTAACTGTTTTTTTGAGGGGGGGTAGATATTGAGTTGTATGTGTTCTCTGTGTAGTTTGTATATAAACCCCTTATTTGATATATTATTTGCAAATAACTTTTTAATAACAAAGTATATATGTGTGTGTGTGTGTGTGTGTGTGTAGGCATAAAATCCAAGTTTCCCTGAGCAAATCTGGCATTGATTTTGTCTAGTTTTAGTTCAAGAATTTTGTGGCTTCCTTTTTTTGCCATCAGTTCCGTAGCACAGATTTCTTACTTAATTTCTATGTTTATTGTCTATTGTTAGGAATACCAAGTACACACTTCTTAAACACAGCATCTGTGCTCCAGCTACAGTTGTTCATTTTGGCTGGAAGTATATGATCCAGTTTGAATCAAGGAAAGAGTAGTCTGCATAAAGCAAATATAGTCTCTTCATCACCTAATAGTTCATATTACAGTTTGCCTTGTAAAAGATGACCTTGTGAGAGAAATGGCTGGATGTTTTCTCATTTGTGTATCAGGGCAGCACGATAATAAATATTCCCTTGCTATTGAAGACCATCAAGGCCAAGAACATACAGTCATTCTGTGGTAAGAAGGTCAAACACAACTCTGACTCCAAAGATCGATCTTAAATCCAACTATACAACTCATGAGGTCAGCATACTCATTTATTTTCAGAGCACTTAACTTTTTAAAAAAATTTGTGATAAAATACACATCACATAAAACTTTTTACCTTAGCCATTGGTGAGTGTGCATTTCAGTGGCGTTACCTACATTAACACTGTTATGCTGCTGTCACTACCTTCCATCCACAGAATATTTTCATCTTTTAAAAGTGAAACTACAATAAACTAATTTAAAAAAAAAAGTGAAACTACACACTAAACAGTAACTCCTTATCCCCCTCCCTCCGGCCCCTGGCAACTACCATTCTATTTTTTGTTTCTGAATTTGACTACTTTATGTCCTTCATAGAAATTTTTATTGTAACTGATTTATTTTATATAAATAAATATCTGCAAGGTTCGTCTGTGGTATAGCATGTGTCCTGATTGCCTTCTTCTTTATGACTTAATATTCCATTATATATATATAAACACCACATCTATTTGTTTATTCATCCATCAATGGACACATGGGTTGCTTCCAGTTTTTACCATGTTTATGTATATGCCCACCATGGTGGTGAAAGCAACTTCGCTGTACATATTTTTAAAGTAACATTCTAAGTTAAATAATCAATGCTAATCTCAGCAAACACAGAACAGAATGAAATAATGAGTTAACCTTAGCACAACCATAGCACCATTTCATGTGTTCATGATAAGTGGTGGAAATTTTTTTGGAAATCAGTAGAAATATATTAAAGAAAGAAAAAAGGACCATGGATATTTTGCTCTGTGTGAAGGAAAACAGCACATGCTTCCATTTTACCACAAAAAGAAAAATGGTTATGCCTCCCTGCAGCAGTATTTGAAAGAATCTTGGAGGTTTTGGTCATAAAATATACTGTAAATTTTTACTTTTTTTTCCTCCTTCTGGTAAACCAGTATAAGTGAACACATTATTGTATAAGTATCCTTAGGGAAAACAGTAAGAAAGAATAAGTAAACAGCAGAAGAACATTTTAATTCAGAACAAATGTGGCACATATTTTCTAAAATTCACTATTATTAGAGTGAAGCAATCTCTTTGGAATGAGTTATTGAAGTCATTTTTTAAAAAGTAAAATTACTTGTTGATTCTCAAAATGGTGTGTATAACACTCATTTTGAGTGTCTGTAAAGACTTGTTAGCTTAGGATTTATACTATGAACTCAACATAAAAGGTCAGGAATACACCTGTAACAGTTTAGTACACAAAGTGCGTAAAATGCTAATAAAAAATAATTTTTGGTATATTACTTTAAATCTACGTAATAATGATATTTGAGTTGACATTTTTAATAGAGTTATATTTTAAAGAAGATAATTCTAGACTGTAAATGTTTAATTTTAACATGTTCTTCTGTATTAATTTATATTATCCTAGAAAGTATTTAAAATAGATTCAATACTGTTTTTATGAGTTTTTCTAATATCCAGAGTTAATTTGATCACTATTAAAAAGTTGTTTCGCTTATAAGCATTTCATATTTTGGTGTAAGGAAATGATTATGAAAATTCAGTCTAAATTATTATAACTTTCCTTTTTCATTGGAAATACTCAACGTGAATTTCTTACTTTCTTCTTTCTCCTCGTTTTATGTGTATGTAAAATACTTTGATATCCACAACTTGCATTTGTGAATTATATGAACACAGATTACTTCACAGTATATTTTTCTTACTTTCTTTGCTTTTTTCCTTTTCAAATAATTTGTTAATTTTCTCATGAAGAGGCTGGTTTCCTGAAGGAGTTTAATTTTTTTAAAGTTTTACACAATTTTAATGGTTATTTTCAATTTATAGTTATTACACATTATTAGCTGTATTCCCCATGTTGTAAAATACATGCTTGAGCCTATGTTATACCCAGTAGTTTGAATCTCCCACTTCCCCACCCCTATAGTGCCCCTCCCCCTCCCCACTGGTAACCACTAGTTTGTCTTTATATCTGTAAATATCTAAGTCTGCTTCTTTTTTTGTTATATTCATTAGTTTGTTGTATTTTTTAGCTTCCACATATGAGTGATAACATACAGTATTTGTCTTTTTCCGTTTGACCTATTTCACTTAGGAGAATGCTCTCCTAGTCCATCCATGTTTCTGCAAATGGCAGGAATTCCTCCTTTTTATGGCTGAGCAGTATTCCATTATATATATCACATCTTCCTTACCCATTCATTTGTTGATGGATGCTTAGGTTGTTTCCATGTCTTAGCAATTGTAAATAATGTTGCATCAACATTGGGATGCATGTATCTTTTCCAGTTAGCGCTTTTGTTCTTTTGGATATATATCCCAGAGTGGGGTTGTTGGCTCATATGGTAGTTTTATTGGTCATTTTTTTTGAGAAAACTTCATACTGCTTTCTACAGTGGCTGCAACAATTTACATCCCCACCAACAATTTATTTTTCTCCACCAAATACTAGCAAACCGAATCCAGCAATACATTAAAAGGATCATAAAATATGATCAAATGTAATTTATCCCAACAGTGTAAGGATTTTTCAATATTCTCAAATCAATCAATGTGACATATCATGTTAACTAATTTAAAAATAAAACTGTATGATCAGCTCCATAGATGCAGCAAAAGCTTTTGATAAAATTCACCATCTATTTCTAATAAAAATTCTCCAGAAAGTAGGCATGGTGGCACTAAACCTCAATATAATAAAGCCCAAATATGACAAACTCACAGCTAATATCATATTCAGTGGTGAAAAGCTGAAAGCATTTCCTCTAAGTTCAGGAGCAAGACAGGAGTTTTATTCAACGTAATTTTAGAAGCCCTAATCATAGTCATCAGAAAAGAAAAAAGAATAAAAGATATACGAATTGGAAAGGAAGAAGTGAAACTGTTACTGTTTGCAAATAACATTATAATATATATAGAAAACCTTAAAGATGCTATCAGAAAACTACTAGAGTGCATCAGTAATTCAGTGAAGTTGCAGGACTCAAAATTAATATACAGAAACCTCTTAAAAGCCATATTTTTAAAGATACCTTTCTTGTATTTGTTAAAACTATTCAATCATTCCATTTCCTAATAAATCCCTAGTAACAGAATATGTTATTTCTTCCTTATTAAACATGATATTTTTAAAAAATTCAAATTTAGAAAATATTTGGTGTATTTTCTCTTATAAAAACTAGAATTCAAGTGACTAAATTTGTCATCATGCTAAAATTAGGAAAAAGAATGCATTACTCCTCTTTTTTAGGTTTGCCCTGGGAAACACACTTTTGCCTCAAGGTGGATCTATGGTATTTTGTAAAGATATTTTTATTGTCTGGTTTGTTACTTCATATTAAATTTCTACCCCAATATCTGCCTTGTTTCTTATAAGAAAAAATTTTCCTGTGAAACTGTGTTTGGATGGACATTTAAAACATATGTCTACCACATAAGTAGAAAAAAAAAATGAACCTCTGAGATTTGGTTCAAATTATTGGTATGGGAAATGAAGGAGATGTTTTCATATACCTCTCACAGTGTCATGCTTTACTGCGTTTCTAATTTTTCTTTACTACTTTCCTTCTACTTTTTGTGAAAGAGAAAGTGAAAGTTAGTCGCACAGTTGTGTCCGACTCTCTGCGATCCTGTGGACTGTAGCCCGCCAGGCTCCTCTGTCTGTGGAATTCTCCAGGCAAGAGTACTGGAGTGGGTTTCCATTTCTTTCTCCAGGGGATTTTCCCAACCCAGGGATAGAACCCAGGTCTCCTGCGTTGCAGGCAGATTCTTTACCAACTGAGCTACTAGGGAAGCCCTACTTTTTACCTTTTTGTATAGTTAAACATGTAAAAAGTAGAGGTTAAATCTGGTTAAGAAAAGTTAGCTTCACTAAGTTTATTCCAAATTCACAAGGAGTATATTTACGTAAAATAATTCTTTGTTCAGAATTGACAAACTGTTCTACTTTTCATATATCCAACAACACCCACTTTTACTGAACGTTGAATGATAGGGTCACAGCATTGCATTCAGCATAATTAGGAACAAAATGACTATACAGGGCTTGTACAATGATTTTGCCCATGGGATTAAGCATTCTAGTTGGTGTGACAAAGAGTGCATATATTTGTTGTTGTTCAGTCTCTTTACCATCTCCTGGAGCTTGCTCAAACTCACGTCGAGTTGGTGATGCCATCCAACCATCTAATCCTCTGTCAACTTCTTCTCCTCCTGCCTTCAGTCTTTCCCAGCATCACAGTCTTTTCCAATGAGTCAGCTCTTCCCATCATATAAACTTCACGTATATTAAGCCATTCATATACCTTTTATATTTATTTTTTAACATACAAAAATGAGTGACTTAACAGAATAGAATACATGTATGTGTGTGTATGTGTGTGTATATATATATATATATATACTTGCAGAATCAACAATAGGGAGAAAAGTTCAGAAGAAGAAAAAATAGTGTTAGATTCTATTAGGAAAAACTTTACTTAAGCATTGCACTTGAGCCTGACTTTGAAGAATTGAAAGAACATGCTTAAAAAGAGAGGAAAGCACTATTTCAGCAGTCATATCAGCAAGGGGATTGCCCTACATCTACCAGAATCACATTAACCTGTTAGGCTCACTATTATACATTTCACATCAGCTGGCCTTTATTTTCCTTTTCAGCGTGTTCTTGCTGAGCCTCTGGCAGCTGAATTCCCAGAGATTTTACATCTGCATGTCATATAAACTTCAGCTCCAATCTAGAAGATTAAAGTCTTCCTGAGATTCAGATTGAGCAGGCTTCTCGCACTTTAATTGGCATAGCACTATATCACAGTGGTGTTGGCTCCTTCCCCACTCGCTGAGTGTTGTACATCCACTGCATGCCGCAAGGTCAGCTGAGTATTAGATGCAGGGACCTGTCAGAGGTGCTGACAGCTCCATCTTTCTGATGGAAAGGAAATGCTAGGTCCTGAAATTCAGTTCCAACCCTGACTCCAGAGCCAAAGCTGCTTTCATCTTGAAGGATGTGATGATTATTATGGACTATGTTTCTATGATTCTTGTATCTCTTTCCAGACATGAGTCCTATATTGTCCCTTACTTAAGTTATTGGAAAGTGCAGGGAAGGGGAGGGAGCTATAATTGAAATGGGCAAGTGTGGCAAGAGGAAAATTAGTCCCGCAAGTCTTACAGAATTTTGTATACATGTTAAGTATCTAGTAGTTACCTTATACTTCATATTTCTTTAACACACAATGGGAGACTTGTTTTAAGAATAACCATGGCTTATACAAGAACAGCTTTAGGATCATTTTCTCATTCTCTTTGTCCTGGTTAATTTTCATATCAAAAAAGTATGATTTCATTGCTTAAATGTAACAGGTTACATGAAAATAAAATCAAAGTTGCAAAAATATCTTCTGGGTCAAAATGTGGAAAAGCTGTACTCTTAAAAATATCCCTAAAATTTCCTAGTAATAACCAAATAAGAACAAGAGGACAATAACACTTAAGAAAGCGGGTATCCAAGGAAAGAGATAGGAGACACTACCACAATTCACGTTGCTCTCAATACCACCTTTACCAACCAAATCAGGTAGGGTGTGGGGGCAGAATAATGCAATCATAGTAATATATGAGTCGACAAAAGAGCCTGAATAGGGAAGCAGAGAAGTATGGAAGAAAAAATACAACCCACAGGAGGGAAACCTCTTAACTATTACCACTAAATTTCAGGCAAGACTAGCTCAATCAATGTCATACCTGTGACCAGGGCCCCATGCCTAGAAGGAAACCATGCTTGATTCCATGCTCTGTTTCCACAGTCTTGAAATTCTTAATAGTTTTTAAAAAGGGGTTCTGTACTTTAATTTTGCACAGTATGCCGCTATTTACGTAGTTGGTTCTGATCTCTGAGAAAGAACCTACATCTGGTCTCAAAACTGGGTTTAGATGCAGACTGGAAGAAAAACTTGGTGAAGCACTAGTCACCCTGAACACATATTAGAATCATCTGGTCAGAGGGCTTTTTAAAATTGCAATGCTCAGGTCATGTTGCAGACCAATTAAATAAGAGTCCTGGTGGGGGTGAGGGCAGGAATAGTGGGGGAAGGTGGGAGAAGACCACCAGTATCATCTAAATAATATCCCCAGATATTACAGCAAACAAGAATGATGACCACTGAAGGGGAGAAGAATGAGGACACAAACCTGGAACTAGCAAAGGCAGGTACATCGTGACTTCCAAGTGAAGTCCCCAAACTCACCTGTGAATTCATATTAACGTGCTGTTATTTTTTGTGTTTCTTTTTGACCTGAAAATTGTTGCTGGTGGAAGAGGGAAAGAGGCCAACTTGAATGACTGGGTTGCTTTTCTTGGACAGAGCGTTATCTTAAGAGATCTGCTCTGAAATAAGAGGGGACACCATTCCACACCTTATCCCCAGTGTGTGGGGAGAACCCCAGGACAGGATATTTCAATTTTAGGTGAGAGAACAGAACTTGAGTCATCCAGAATGTGGCCCAGCTGATATTTGTTAGTAAACACCCCACTATCAATTGTACCTCATAAGAAAACACAGATTCCAATAAGCCGTGTATTAGACTGATTATAAGTGAACTGTAGCAGTAGAAATGTAAATTAAATGAGGGGACATATACACTGATATTTATAAATTATATATATATATAATTTATAAATTATAAATGATTTATAACTGATTTTTAAACTATAGATTAAATAAGTTTTAATGCTCCCTCACTGATAGTATGGGGAAGGAAGCAGGCACTCCCCAGTCAAATAGGGTCTAGAAAGCAACAGATATGCAACATTCTAGGGAGGGCAGAACAACTATGAAAACAGATGAAGCGTGTCAGAAATGATATTCTAAAAGCCCATGAGGCACCAAGAAAACTGGATACATTTTTTTAATTTTTTTTGCCACACCACATGACATGTAGGATCTTGGTTCCTGATCAGGGATTGGACCTATATTTCCTACAGTGGAAGCTCAGAGTCTTAAGCACTGGTCTGCCAGGGAAGTCCTGCAAACTGGATACTTGTATTTGGGGAGAAAAAGTACTTCCATCAGAGAATGTTAGTAGATGCAACAGTAGCAATATGAACTAACTTAGTACTTTTTCCTTAGATTTTTAGGAAAGATAGCCATTAGGGGCTATCTGGAGACCAAATGAGCTTATTTATGGCTCTTATGGAGTGTGGCTAGATACTCTGAAATTGTTTAGTTCTGATCTTGTTATCTTATTAGACCTTGTAAAATACTAAACTAAGTCACTCCTTTACTTTAAACATAGCACTAGTGCTTAAATTCAAGTGCTAGGAGTTTCATCACGTTGCCTAAATCAGTTTTCATATTTCAATTGCTTTGGATCAGTATAATGATTAAAAAATTATTAGTAGAAAATGTGCATCGATATTTATGATTCCTCAAAATATGGTAAGCTAGCACGAATCTAATTTTTGTTCTCATACAGTCTCCATTATTGATGTGATACAGAAGGCCTAAGGAGGCTGATGGGTTTGTTAAACTCATAAAAATGAGAAACACCAAGGGTGACGAATACAAGATGATTAGGTGACAGTATGTTTGCTAAAACACATCCAGGAGTGGAATAGGGCAAAGGATATGTGTATGTGTGGTTGGGAAAAGGTTTTTAAGTATGTTCTTGTCTTCCTATCCAGAGATCAGATTGCTAACGTCAGTGGGATCATCAGAAAAGCAAGAGAGTTCCAGAAAAACATCTACACTGACTGGTTGGCCTAGTAATTTGAAGATGAGGTTGTTTCCAAAGGAAGAGAGCCCTCCTGAAAAAGAGATGATAAGAAGACAGTTCTACTTCTGCTTTATTGACTACGCCAAACCCTTTGACTGTGTGGATCACAAGAAACTGTGGAAAATTCTTAAAGAGATGGGCATACCAGACCACCTGACCTGCCTCCTGAGAAATCTGTATGCAGGTCACAAGCAACAGTTAGAACTTGACGTGGAACAAAAGACTGGTTCCAAATTGGGAAAGGAATACATCAAGGCTGTCTACTGTCACCCTGCTTATTTAACTTCTATGCAGAGTACATCATGAGAAACGCTGGGCTGGATGAAGCACAAGCTGGAATCAAGATTGCCAGGAGAAATATCAATAACCTCAGATATGCTGATGACACCACCCTTGTGGCAGAGAGCTAAGAAGAACTAAAGAGCCTCTTGATGAAAGTGGAAGAGGAGAGTGAAAAAGTTGGCTTAAAGCTCAACATTCAGAAAACTAAGATCATGGCATTCAGTCCCATCACTTCGGGAGTTGGTGATGGACACAGAGGCCTGGCATGCTGCAGTCCATGGGGTCACAAAGAGTCGGACGTGACTGAGCAACTGAACTGAACTGTCTTCTTATCATTGAGTTTTGTGGATTGGTGCCACAGTGCTTTCTTTCTAAAGCAGAAAATAACTTCATCCAGCCTAGTGTTGACTAGGAATAGTGGGGCAACATCAGGATTATTTTGGGACCCCCAACTATGGTGTGCACAGCAGAACGAGAGATAGTGACCACCTCATGGAAAACTCTCTTTTTCAGGAGGGCTCTCTTCCTTTGGAAACAACCTCATCTTCAAATTACTAGGCCAACCAGTCAGCGTCCCCAGGAAAAAGTACATTAAGAAAAAAGATATAAAAAAGGTGTTGTAGCATAGCAACCACTATAACCAAAAGATAATAAAATGAGCAATCTTAAAGTAAATTTATAGGACCAGAAGAAATATAGGGAATAATATTAGAAGCATTAATTAAGAAAAATAAGACAATAATAGTATTGACTTAAAATGTCAAGTAAGAAAATAGATGATGAAGGGACAAGAACCAATGAGCTAGATTATAGAATGGATACAGGTGATCAAAATTACATGCACTAAGAGCAAAGGTCAAGGCACTCTATCATCTCAAAGATCAATACATTATGACCAGGTGGGATTATTCCAAGGAAACAAGTATTATTCAGTCTTAAAAGTGTGGCAGTAAAATCCACCATATTGTATCCAAAGATAAGCCCCATACGATCACCATGATTACATAAAATTAAAAGTTGCAAAGAATTGGACATGACTGAGAGACTGAGCTCACATGCACAGTCAATATAGTGAAAAGTATACCCTGTTTAAGACAGCAATGTAAACGAAAATACCTTTGAATCAACTTAATAAAGATGTAAAATCCATATGGGGAAAATTAAAATGCTCTGACAGAACCAAAGGAGACTTAAAAAAATGAAAATTCTTTTGGTGTTTTTGGCTATGTAGATTTAATATAAAAAGATATTAATTATCCATAGGTTAATTTATAAATGTAATGTTAACCTGATAAATATACTGACAGAGAGCTTATATTTTTCCCCTGGAGCTATTCAAGCTATAGGAACTTCAGTTATGAAAGAAAAAGCAACTACTTGAGAGAACACAGGGGAAGCAGTGTCATCAGGGTGATGAACACAGGACAGATTAAAAAGAATCTGAGGTTGCATAGGGAGTTGCTGGCAATGGAGCATTCTAGAAGGCACACTGAAAGGGGTTTTAGGAATGTAAAGAGGTTGGGACAGAAAAAAAGCGATTACAAAGCAGTATATGGATGTTGAATAGTACATTGTAGAGTGAGATATCTGACTGTAGAAAAGTATTTTGGACTTAATCTTCCCCTGGAAATGTTATAGCAGTCTTCCAAAACCAAAAGTTATTGTACAAGTAACACTGATTGACAGAAAGAGGGTAGAGAATGAGAAAGTGCCAATAATTTTTTCCCAAGCGTACATTGCATGCTTCCATTTGGAATGATTTTTGATCAAGGGCAATCACTTCAAAGATCCTCTGAGTGGGTACTGGTCAGAATTGCTGATCACTTAGTAATATTACTGTTGAGAATGGAGAAGCTATAAAAATGAAATATTTTAATGAAGTAAAATAGTAGTCCATGAAGTAAAACAGAAATTGGTATTTGTTTTGGCAGTGTTAAACTTTACTTGATCCCTGTGCACCTGGAAACCAGTGATGATTAAGAATTCCCTACCTCTTTTTTTTTCCAGGAAAACACCTTACTTCATATAACTTAGCTACACCCCTGGTGATGATCCCTTTGATTACCATGACAATGCCAGAGACAGATGCTCTAAATCAAGGATCCACAATCGCCAGACCATGGATGCTACCCATCCATGGCCTATTAGGAACCAGGCTGGACAGAGGAGATGAGCGGTGGGCAAGTGAGCGAAGCTTTATCTGTATTTATAGCTTCTCCACTGATTCTGCATTATGGTGAATTGTATAATTATTTCATTATATATCATAAGGTAATAATAATAGAAATAAAGTGCACAATAAACGTAACGCACTTGAATCATACTGAAACCATCCCCTCCTGCAGCAAAATTGTCTTCAATGAAACCAGTCCCTGGTGCCAAAAAGTTTGGGGTGTGATGCGCTAAAATTTTCCTCTAAAGAATCTGAATATTATTTGCTTAATAAGAAATTAATATCAGTGTTCTTTCTCACTAACCAGTCTAAGCAAAATGCCTGCTAATATGAATTATCCAACATTTAATTAGGCTTTTCTTCTTTCCTTTGAACTTTGACTTGCTCTTGAGCTTATGCAAGCTCTCAAGAGTAGGAACTACAAAGAAAACATTTGCTGCTCAACTCTCTGATTTTGCCATTGCCTCATCCCACTCCCTCACACCTAGCTCCTGCTAGTTCTGTTTATTCTTTCTAAAAAAAAAAAAAAAACAAACTCCCTTTCTATCTGATTTTTAAGATACTTATAAATTTGATGGTAAGAGCATTTTCTCTGTTGTAATAGTTCCCCTTAATGAAGTCTTTTATTATTTGTGCTCATACTTGCATGTTTTATCTGACTGTGTATATATTTTGTTTTGTTCTGCACATTAACATATCTTGTGGTGCTTGCTCACGTAAATTAGAATTTCAGAGAGACTAGAGCTATGAATGCTGGAGATATAAACTTGTGACTCCTTTGCATGAAGATGGGAGATGACAGAAGAAAGCTGAAGTAAAGAAGTCAATGAAAATTTTCAGAACAGCTTGCATATATATATATATATATAGAGAGAGAGAGAGAGAGAGTTATGGCTAGAAAGTGTTAGTCACTCAGTAATGTCCAGCTCCTTGTGAGCTCATGTACTGTAGCTCTCCAGGCTCTTCTGTCCATCAGATTCTCCAGGCAAGAGTACTGGAGTGTGTAGCCATTTCCTTGTCCAGGGGATCTTCCTAACCCAGGGATTGAACCCATGTCTCCAGCATTGCAGGTATTCTTTTCTGTCTGAGCCAACAGGGAAGCCCCTAGGAATTTTAGGCATATGTAAAAATTTTAAAAATTAAGAAACTGTAGTACAGAAAAAGCAAAATGCAAGAAATCTTTGCCTCTTTTTCAGAGAAATTAAGGGGTTTGGAATCTCCTCCAAGTCTGTCAACAATCATCTCTTCAACTCTAAAAGTAATTTACTTTGTACTTGTGTTATATACAAAGTTTAAAAATGTTAGCTTCAAGGTATTATTGGACTAAAAATCTAGGAATAAAAAAAAAATAAAAGTTCTGTCTTCTTTTCACCAAGATTTGATGGATTTTGTCAAAAAAAAAAAAAAAAGATGATAGAAGCTAGTCAAAGGTCCAAAAGTTACAAGACAAAATGTTATTGAAGTTAAGTCATTAGAGAATGTTTTACAGGAAAATCATTCCAAAGACACTTTATTTTTAAATGATACTGTCAGTAAGATAGAGAGCATGAAGGAACTATTATCAATGAGCAAAAAGAGAAAGAAGCCAAAATATTGACAAAGAAACCAGTGAGTAATCTGAAAGAAAGCATCAAGATGGAGCATGGTCCAAAGTTCAGTTCAATTGCTCAGTCGTGTCTGACCCTTTGCGACCCCATGGACTGCAGCATGCCAGGCTTTCCAGTCCATTACCAACTCTCGGAGCTTGCTCAAACTCATGTCCACCAAGTTGGTGATGCCATCCAATCATCTCATCCTCTGTCATTCCCTTCTCCTCCAGCTTTCAGTCTTTCCCAGCATCAGGGTCTTTTCCAGTGAATCAGTTCTTCACATCAGGTGGCCAAAGTATTAGAGTTTCAGCTTCAGTATCAGTCCTTCCAATGAATATTCAGGACTGATCTCCTTTAGGATGGACTGGTTGGATCTTCTTGCAGTCCAAGGGACTCTCAAGAGTCTTCTCCAACACCACAGTTCAAAAGCATTAATTCTTTGGCATTCAGCTTGCTTTATAGTCCAACTCTCACATCCATACATGATTACTGGAAAACCATAGCTTTGGCTAGATGGACATTTATGGGAAAGTAATATCTCTGCTTTTTAATATGCTGTCTAGGTTGGTCATAGCTTTTATTCCAAGGAGCAAGTGTCTTTTAATTTCATGGCTGCAGTCACCATCTGCAGTGATTTTGGAGCCCAACAAAATAAAGTCTGTCACTGTTTCCATTGTTTCCCCATCTATTTGCCATGAAGTGATGGGACCAGATGCCATGATCTTAGATTTCTGAAGTTGAGTTTTAAGCCAACTTTTTCACTCTCCTCTTTCACTTTTATCAAGAGGCTCTTCAGTTCCATTCTGCTTTCTGCCATAAGGGTGGTGGCATCTGCATATCTGAGGTTATTGATATTTCTCCCAGCAATCTTGATTCCAGCTTGTGCTTCATCCAGCCCAGGATTTCTCATGATGTACTCTGTATATAAGTTAAATAAGCAGGGTGATAATATACAGTCTCGACGTACTCCTTTCTCAGTTTGGAACCAGTCTGTTATTGCATGTCTGATTCTAACTGTTGCTTCTTGACCTGCATACAGATTTCTCAGGAGGCAGGTCTGATAGTCTGGTATTCCCATCTCTTTAAGAATTTTCCACACTTTCCTAGCATGTGAGATGAGTGCAACTGTGTGATAGTTTGAACATTTTTTGGCATTTCCTTCTTTGGGATTGGAATGAAAACTAACCTTTTCCAGTCCTGTGGCCACTGCTGAGTTTTCCAAATTTGCTGGCATATTGAGTGCAGCACTTTCACAGCATCATCTTTTAGGATTTGAAATAGCTCAACTGGAATTCCATCACCTCCACTAGCTTTGTCTGTAGTGATGCTTCCTAAGGCCCACTCAACTTTGCACTCCAGGATGTCTGGCTCTAGATGAGGGATCACACCGTCGTGGTTATCTGGGTCATTAAGATCTTTTTTGGATAGTTCTTGTGTGTATTCTTGCCACCTTTTCTTAATATCTTCTGCTTCTGTCAGGTCCATATCATTTCTGTACTCTATTGTTCCCATCTTAGCATGAAATGTTCCTTTGGTATTTCTAATTTTCTTGAAGAGATGCCTGGTCTTTCCCATTCTATTGTATTTCTATATTTCTTTGCATTGATCACTGAGAAATACCAATTATAGGTACCTCTTCAAACTTCATGAGAAGCAAACAAGTGGTAAATAGACTAGCAATTTAAAATTTTTGTTTTGGGGGAATTATTTCTGATAATTTGTTAGTATACTCTTTTTCTGAACACTTTCATCTAAAGAGTATTTTCTATATTTTTTCATAACCTATTATTTAAACATATATTTGACTAAATCTCTTTGGAAAGGTTATAGAGATGTTTGATTCTTGTCTTTTTTTTTTTTTAAGTGTGTTCAATTTATGTGTACATAAGCCTTTCAAAAATTGAGCACATACCTAAGATTTTTAATAATATGCTCCAAAATATTTCCTCTATGAACTAAGTTTTGATCATAACTATCTTATGGTTCTCATTTGTGCTTATCATGAAGTGTATTTCACTGGTGCAGCTCCATGCTTTTTGTCTTGAAAAATAACTGTCAACATATATTTAAAATAATAATAAAATTCTCAGGAAAATGTAGCCATTTAATTATATTGCCATTCATGGTAATGACAAACTAAAATTCTGTAAAAGATACATACAGTAAGAGCAGGAGTGAATCTAATATACCGTTAAGATAATCATCAAATCACAAGCAAAGAAAAAGGAAAGATAAGAATGTAACAAGAGAAAGTCATGAAAAAAACCCTGAAACAACAAAATGGCAGTGAGTACATATCTATAAATGATTCCTTTAAATATAAATTGGACTAAATGCTCCAATAAAAAGACATAAGGACTCAATGGACACAAAAGCAAAAACCATATATATGCTAGTTACAGGAGACTAACTTCAGATCTAAAGACCCACAGTGAAAGTGAGGGAATGAAAATGGAAATGGAAACAAAAAGAATGTCAAAGTAGCAATACTTATATGAGCCAAAATAGACTTTAAAACAAAGACCGTAAAAACCAATGAAGAATGTAACATAATTATCAAGTGATAATTCCAATACACACCACCAACATATGAGCACCTAAATACATAAAGCAAATGTTGCGGTGCCTAGTGATAAAAAAATCTGCCTGCCAATGCAGGAGATGCAAGTTCAATGCCTGGATTGGGAAGATCTTCTCAAGTATGAAATGACACCCTATTCCAGAATTCTTGTCTGGAATATTCCATGGACAGAGGAGCCTGGTGGACTACAGTCCATGGGGCCACAAAGAGTCAGACATGACTGAGCCAACTGAGCGCTACAGCAAACATAACGCAAAAACAAGCAGTATTATGTAATAGAAAGGGATTTCACACCTCATGTACATCTATGGACAGAGTATCCAGACAGAAAGCCAACACAGAAACACTGGTTTAAGTGATAAATTAGGTCAAATGGATTTGAAAAGAACATTCCATCCAAAAGCAACAGAATTCATATTGAATTGCACATGGAGCATTCTCCGGGCAAGATCACATGAGACACTACAAAATAACTCTTGGTCAGTTTGAGAAGATTGAAATAATAACAAGCATCTTTTCAGACTACAATGCTATGACACTAGAAACCAAAAACAAGAAAAAAAAAAACTTCAAACGACACAAATATGTGGAGGCTAAACAGTATATTCTACTAAACAATGAATGGGTCCGTGAAAAAATCAAAAAGGAAACAAAAATACTTGAAGATAAATGAAAATGAAAACCCAGTGGCCCAAAATCTTTGGGAAGCAGCAAAAGTTCTAAAATGAAAATTTATAGTGACATGAGCCTACATCAGAAAACAAGAAAAATCTAAAAAAAAAAACCTCTAACCTTACATCTAAAGGAACTAGAAAAAGAAAGCAAAACAACAACAACAAAAGACCCAACAAGTTAGTAGGAGGAAATGAATCTTATAATTCAGAGCAAAAATAAGTGAATACTAAAAATACAATAGAAAAGATCAATGAAGCTCAAAGCTGGTTTTTTGAAAAAATAAACAATATTGTTAAACTTTTAGACAGACTGATGAAGAAAAGTGAGTGAGATGTACACATCAATAAAATAAGAATTTAAAAAAGAGAGGTTACAACTAACACTACATAAGTACAAAGGATAATAAGGAATTGCTAAGAACAATTATATGCCAATAAAATAGTCAACAGAGAAGAAATGGACACATTCTTAGAACTGCACAGTATCACAAGACTGAATCAGGAATATGAACAGAACAATTACCAGCAATCACATTGAATTAGTGATTTAAAAAAAAAAATCCCAACTATCAAAAAATCCAAGACTAGGTAACTTCACAAGTGAATTCTACCAAACATTTATCAAAGAGTTAATACCAATACTTCTCTAAATATTCCAAAAACTGTAGAGGAACAAATGCTTCATAACTCATTCTACAGGGTCAGCATTTCTCTGATACCAAACCAAAGATATAAAAAATAAAGGAAGTTGCAGGCCAGTATCGCTGAGAAACATAGATGTAAAAATCTTCAAGAAAATATTAGCAAGCCAAATTCAAATACACTTTAAAAGGATCATACACCTTGATCAAATGGATTCATACCAGAAATGTAAGGATAGTTCCATATCCAAAAATCAATCAATGTAATACAAGACATTAACAAGTTGAAGAATAAAACAAATACAATCATCTCAATAAATACAAAATGTTTTTGACAAAATTCAACATCTATTTGTGATTAAAAAGATAAAGTCAGTACAGAGAGAATATGCCTCAAGATTATATAGAACATTGCAATAAGCCCAGAGCTATCACCATACTCAAAAGTGAAAGATGAAAGCATTTCCTATAAAACCAGGGTCAACACACTGATGCCTATCTTGCCACTTTTCTTCAACAGAGTATTGGAAGTCCTAGCCACAGCAGAAGTAGATGTTTTTCTGGAACTCTCTAGGTTTTTTGATGAAAAAGTTGGCGTAAAACTCAACATTCAGAAAACGAAGATCATGGCATCTGGTCCCATCACTTCATAGCAAATAGATGGGGAAACAACGGAAACAGTGAGAGACTATTTTCTTCGGCTCTAAAATCACTTCAGATGGTGACTGCAGCCATGAAGTTAGAAGACACTTGCTCCTTGGAAGAAAAGCTATGACCAACCTAGACAGCATATTAAAAAGCAGAGACATTAATTTTCCAATAAAGGCCCCTCTAATCAAAGCTATGGTTTTCCCAGTAATCATGTATGGATGTGAGAATTGGACTATAAAGAAAACTGAGTGCTGAAGAATTGATGCTTTTGAACTGTGGTGTTGGAGAAGACTCTTGAGAGTCCCTTGGACTGCAAGGAGACCCAGCCAGTCCATCCTAGGGGAAATCAGTCCTGAATATTCATTGGAAGGACTGATGCTGAAACTCCTATACTTTGGCCAGATGATGCGAAGAACTGACTCATTGGAAAAGACTCTGATGCTGGGAAAGACTGAAGGCAGGAAGAGAAGGGGATGTCAGAGGATCAGATGGTTGGATGGCATCTCCGACTCAATGGACATGAGTTTGAGCAAGCTCCAGGAGTTGGTGATAGACGGGCAAGCCTGGCGTGCTGCAGTCCATGGGGTTGCAAAAAGTCGGACACAACTGAGTGGCTGAACTGAACTAAAGTGAGTCACAGTGGTAAGACAAGAAAAAGAAACAATCCAAATCGGAAAGGAGAGATATAAGTGTCACTGTTTTCAAGTGATATGATACTATAAAAAATCCTCTTAAACCATACAAATCTATAAGAACTCATCAATGACTTCAGTAAAATTACAGGATACAAAATTAATATATAGAAATCTGTCATGTATTTACTGAATATATATTAACAGCAAAATATCGGAAAGATTAAGAAAAAATATCATATATATCAAAAATTAAAATACCTTGGAATAAGTTTAATTAAAGTGATAAAAAATCTGTACTTGGAAAATTATAAGACACTGATGAAAGTACTTGAAGATAACACATACATATGAAACAATATACTGTGCTCATGGATTAGAATAACTAATATTTTTTAAAATGAGAATACTATCCAAGGCAATCTAGAGATTCAGTGCAGTCCTAATCAAAATACCAATGATATTTGTCAGAGAACTAAAACAAATAATTTTAAAACTTATGTGGAAACAAAAAATATCCCACAGACCAATAAATTCTTGAGAAAGAACATCGCTGGAAGAATCAGGCTCCCTGACTTCAGATTGTTCTACAAAGCTATAGGAATAAAAGCAGTGTGGTACTGGTACAAAATCAGACATTTATCAGTGCAACAAAATGAAGAGTCCAGAAATAAACCTATGTACTTATGGTCAATTAATCTACAATAAAAAAGGCAAGAATCCACAATGAAGAAAAGACAGTTTTTTTCAAAAAACTGTGCTAAAACTGGAAAGCTACATGTAAAAGAATGACATTAGAACATTTTCTCATACTATACACAAAAATAAACTGGCAATGAGTTAAAGTTCTAAATATAAGACCAGACACCATAAAACTCCCAGCAGAGAACATAGGCAGAAAACTATTGGACGTAACTCATAGCCTTCTTTGTTTGGATCTGTCTCCTATGGCATAAGAAACAAAAGTGAAAATAAACAAATGTAACCTAATTCAACTTAAAAGCTTTTGCTGAGCAAAATAAACCACCAACAGAATGAAAAGGCAATCTACTGAATGAAAATTAATTGTAAATGACATGACCAATAAGGAGTTAATCTATCATATTTAAGCAGCTCATACAAGTCAAACATGCAAACACATGACCCAATTAAAAAATGACAATATCTGAATAGACATTTTCCCAAAAAAGACATACAGATGACCAACAGGCACATAGAAAGATGCTTGATATCAGTAATCATCAGAGAAATGCAAATCAAAACCAAAATGAATTATCTTCTCCCCCTTCTCAGAATGACTGTCATCAAAACCCAAAAATAACAAATGTTGGAGAGGATATGACAAAAAAGGAACACTTGTATGCTATTGATGGTAATGTAAATTGGTGCAACCACTATAGCAAACCATATAGTTTCCTCAAAAAACCTAAAAAGATAAACTACCATGTGATTCACCAATTCCAGTTCTGTGTATGTATCTGAATAAAAAAAAAAACTAATTCAAAACTTGCATACCCCACTGTTCATAGCACCATTATTTATAATAGTCAAAATATGGAAGCACCCCAAGTACAGATGAATGTATAAAGAAGATATATATATATATAAAATATTATATTTATACATACACAGTACTTACTACTCAGCTATAAAAAAGAATGAAATCTTGCCATTTGCAACACTATGGATGGACTGACAGAGTATTATGCTAAGTGAAATGTCAGACAAAGCTAAATAGTGCATGATTTTACTTGTTTGTGACATCTAAAACACAAAATAAATGAACAAACATAACTAAACAGAAACAGAGTCGTAGATACAGAGAACAAATAGGTAGTTACCAGAGAGGAGGGGTGGTGGGGACAGAAATAGGCAGATTAAGAAGTACGAAATTTCAGTTAATAGTCATAGGTATGAAATGTACAATATGGGGAATATAGTAAATATAGTTTCTTTGTATGTTGATATCATGGTGATCATTTTGTATAGTTAGAAATATCAGATTAATATGTGGTAACCAGGAAATAACTTAGTGTTGTAGGTCAATTATACTTTAGAAGAAAGAAAGAAAAAATTCAGAGGTGGCAGCGGCTATGGCTGGAAGAGCCGGGCTGGGGCCCACGGCGAGGCGGAGGCTTGTATTGGGAGGGTGGCGGGGAGGGAAGGGGGAGAAAGATGGCGATATTCGTAGCGAATGGGCCGGTTCGGCCACGGCCTCAGCTTCCAATCCGCCTAAGGTTAGTGAGAAGATCGCGCTGCAGAAGCAGTATCAGGCCGAGGAGATGGTGGCCTTTGAGGAGGTGATGATGGACATCGGCTCCACCCAGTTACAGGCCCCAAAACTGCGGCTGGCACACACAAGGAGCTCCCGTTATGGTGGCTCTCTGCCCAACATGAACCAGACTGGCTGTGGCCTGGCCGAGTTACACAGTCCCTTCCACTCCCCTCTGGATTCACCTCGGAGCACTCGGCACCATGGGCTGGTGGAACAGGTGTAGCGAGATCCCCGAGGAATGGTGTCCCCACTTCACCGCTACCCCCACCACATTGACAGCTCTCCCTGTAGTCTGGCCTATTTATCTCCTCTCCTGGAGTCCAGATAGTGGAGGACAATGCCCTGGGGCAATTTCCCTGCAGAGAGGGAAATTTCCACTACTATCTGCACTTAACAGAACAAGCTCTGACTCTGTCCTTCACACAAGCATGATGAACCCCAGCCCTCCGGACATTTATCTAGGCCCTACGCCCACCAGGGTCCTGCCAATCCGCCATAGAGGTTTTCTGGATGGCGAGATAGACGCCAAAGTCCCTTCTATTGAGGAGAACTTGCTAGATGGTAAGCACTTGCTGAAACCATGGGATGCTAAGAAGCTGTCCTCATCCTCCTCCCGACCTCGGTCCTGTGAAGTCCCTGGAATTTACATCTTCCTGTCTCCTGACAAGCCTGCTACTGTGCCTGACCTCCTACCTGCCATGAACACGGGAGGCTCCCTACCTGACCTCACCACGCTGCACTTTCCCCCACCACTGCCCACCCCCTGGACCCAAAGGAGACTGCCTGTCTCAGCCTGAGTTGGGGGCAACAGTCCCTCCAGTTTTACCCACACCATGACCCACCTGGGGATCAGTGGGGGCCTGGGCCTAGGCCCAGGCCATGATGTGCCAGAACTTCATTCACCTCTCAGTCACCCATCCTTGCAGTCCTCCCTAAGCAATCCCAACCTCCAGGCTTCCCTGAGCAGTCCTCAGCCCCAGCTCCAGGGCTCCCACAGTCACCCCTCACGACTGCTTGCCTCCTCCTTGGCCCACCATGCACTGCCTACCACCTCCCTGGGTCACCCCTTGCTCAGTGCCCCAGCCCTCGCCCACCATGCACTGCCTACCACCTCCCTGGGTCACCCCCTTGCTCAGTGCCCCGGCCCTCTCCTCCTCCTCTTCCTCCTCTTCCGACTCATCTCTGGTTCTGCCCTTCCTGCCACCCCTCCCACCCCCACCCCCACCTTACTCAGCTTCTGCCCCCGGGGCCTTCCCCCGCCACCACCACATGCCCCTCAGTCCCCATAGTTTGCAGGCCCAGCCAATGCCAGAAGGTCCCAACAGCAACTGCCCGAACAGTTTTCGCCAACAATGTCACCCACCTTGTCTTCCATCACTCAGGGTGTGCCCCTGGATACCAGTAAGCTGCCCACCAACCAGTGGCTGCCTCCATATCCATACAGCCCCCCAAGTTTGGTTCTGCCCACCTAGCCACCCACCCCAAAGCCTCTGCAGCAGCCAGGGCTGCCCTCTCAGGCCTGCTCAGCTTGGCCCTCATGGTGTCAGCCCCTGGGCAGGCAGCTGCTGTAGGGGTCACTGTACCCCCCCCAGCCCCGTGAGCATGGGCAACAGTCTTACCACCAGTTGATGAGTGACTTCAGCCTGGGGAACCTGGAGCAGTTCAGCATGGAGAACCCATCGACCTGGATCCTTACGGGGTGAGAGGCCAGTGAGTGTCCCCCAGGACCCTCATGCCCTCAACCACCAGAACGTAACCCACTGTTCCCATTATGGCTCAGGGCCTAACATCATCCTCACGGGAGACGCCTCCCCAGGCTTCTCCAAGGAGATTGCAGCAGCCCTGGCCTGAGTGCTGGGCTTCGAGGTGTCAGCAGCTGGTCTGGGGCTGGGGCTAGGGCTGGAGGAGGAGCTGCGCATGGAGCCACTGGGCCTGGAGGGGCTCAGCATGCTGAGCGACCCCTGCGTCCTGCTGCCTGACCTGGCTGTGGAGGACTTGTTCTGCAGTGACTGGCTGCAGTGAGGCCGCCTCATCGCCATTCCTCTTCTCGGTCCTGTCCCCCATCACTGTCCCTTCCCTCCCTTCCCCCTAGCCAGCAAAGATGCCACTCTCTGCCCCCAGATCCTCTTTCTGACATGAATGAAGGATCCCAAGAATAAGAAAAGGCAAGGGTTTTTTCCCAGGTGGCCCCTGAATTTTACACAAGGCAGGGGTGCTGGAGGAGCTCAAGGGAGGGCCTAAAGCACTTGTAAGTTTAAACCTCCGTCTATCTGGACGTCAGAGCCTGTTGGAAAGTGGGGGGTAGAGTGGAGCCCTGGAGGCAGGGCTTGTCCGGATGCCTAGGGGTGGGCAGTGCCAGCCCCTCCTCACCACTCTTCCCCTTGCAATGGAGAAGTGAGCCAGAGTAGATATTATTTTTTATTAAATATATGTTAATAGAAAATTCTATTAAATCAAAAAAAAGAAGAAAACAAACCACTCATGGATAAAGACATTACCTTTGAGATTATCAGAAATGAGGATTAAGGAAAGGGGGAATTAGGTGAAGATCATCAAAATATACAAACTTCCATTTATAAGATAATACCAGTATTGTAATGTGCAACCTGATAAATGTACATTTATCATGTACAACATGATAAATATAATTAACACTGCTTTAAGTTATTTATGAAAATTGTTAAAAGAGTAAATCCTAAGAGTTCTCATCACAAGAAAAAAAAACCTTTTTTCTGTTTTTTTACAATTTTGTATCTATATGTGATAATGGATATTCACCAAACTTATTGTGCTAATCATTTCATGATGTATGTAAGTCAAATCATTATGCTGTATACATTAAGTTTATACAGTTCTCTATATCAATTACATCTTGATAGAATTGGAAGAAAAAAAATAGTATCACCTTTAGTAAAAGTTATTCTTCACAAAACTAAGGTAGTAACTCATTATGGATATACAGATAAAAATTATACAAATAAAATTGTTTTATTACAGTTTAAAAATAAAGTAAAATAAAAATAAAATAGATTCCTAAGAAATCTTCAGTTTTAACACCAGGCCTTTAGTAATGATTCCTCTTTTAAAAGATGTATATTTGGAAATCATCTGTTAGTAACTACTGCTGTGGTGATTTAGTTTATTAAAAACTTGTTCAACATTACTTTTTCCTGTTTTGCAAACTCTCATAAAGAGACTTAACTACAGGTGATTTGAGACAATTAAATGCTAAATATCTTTTTATCACCATAGAAAGAGATGTTTTTAGCACCAAAGATAGTAAAACACAGCCATTTCCAAATAACAGATAAAACATTTTGCATCTGATTTCTCAGAGCACCTATTTTATAGTGCATTTAAATGAAACCAGAAACATACTCATCAAAGCAGCACAATGCCAATTTTCAAGAGAATTTTAGAAATGCAATTCTTTCATAAGATTGTAAAAGGCAAATGAGAATTGTCATTTTGGATTAATATAGGAGAACAAAGAAATGAAATTGACTAAAATGACTTCCGTCTTTAAAATTAAGGAGGATATGAAAATATTTAAACAGAGTAAGTGCTGAAAGTAAATTAGCTATTTTTAATGTCCTCTGTTTTTCAGTCAGTCATGTCCAATTCTTTGTGACCCCATGGACTGCAGCACGCTAAGCTTCTCTGTCCTTCACCACCTCCCAGAGCTTGCTGAAGTTCATGTCCGTTAGTCGGTGATGCCATCCAACCATCTCATCCTCTGTCTTCCCCTTCTCCTCCTGCCTTGAATCTTTCCCAGCGTCAGGGCCTTTTCCAGTGAATCGGCTCTTCACATCAGGTGACCAAAGTATTGTAGCTTCAGCATCAGTCCTTCCAATGAATATTCAGGGTTGATTCCCTTTAGGATGGACTGGTTGGATCTCCTTGCCGTCCAAAGGACTCTAGAGAGTCTTCTCCAACACCACAGTTTGAAAACATCAATTCTTTGAGGCTCAGCCTTCTTGATGGTCCAACTCTCATTTCTGTACATGACTACTGGAAGAACCATAGCTTTGACTAGATGAACCTTTGTCGGCAAAGTAATGTCTCTGCTTTTTAATATGCTCTCTAGATTTATCGTAGCTTTTCTTCCAAGTAGCAAGTGTCCTCTGTTTGGATTTACCAGATTTTTAGTGTTAAACCAGACATTTTGATTTAATTTAGATTTATCATTTCTTATACCATCTTATGTGAAAATGCTCAACACAGAGTCACCTTTTTAAACATAGTTATCAAGTGCTAACAATCATCCAGGATGTATATTAAGATTTTTATCACATAATCTTCAACTCTATAGATTGCCATCATTCTATGATGAAAAAGTAGGAAATTCAGCATTCTTGCTCAGTCTCCAGTAGGTACTAAATGACAGATTCGGAGTTTCAACTAAGAGCTTTCTCTAAAGCCCATGCTCTTTACTCCCTTTTACATTCATAAAACTGACTCAGGTCATGTCATTGCAGGAACTAACCTCGCTTGTCTGTTTCCTTTCAAGCTACCCATTCAATATAGAAATGTGGCAGAATTATAAACAGAAGATTGAAAGAAGGATTGTGGATATTAGCCCTATCTAATATGTTCCTTGCTGACCCAGTCCTCTGTCTCTGTTCTACCTTCCACCAGTTGTCCTAGGCAAAAATCAACTAGAACAATTAAGTCCTCAAGTGAAGAAACTCATAGCCTTCTTGGCATTTTCTATTTTTCTTGTACTCAGCCTCACACCTCTCTGCAGACAGCTTTGCTTCAGCAGAGAGACTTGATAAAGATTGGATGTTACAGTATAGTGTGAAGTTTGTTATTTAAGCTTCCTCTTGAGAGCTGGCATCAAGCAGGTGCTATTCTAGTCAATGTTTTTGACCTCTACAAAATCTGCTGTTTGGGAGTGTTAAAAAGTTAAGGATTATTAAAAATCTCAGAGCTGATTTATTGAGTCAAAATTTCCACTGTTATATTAACCTAATAAGGAATGGCTTTAAGTAACACTGTATTATTAAGGACAGCATCCAAAACAGAATACAGTTTCTCCTAGGTCAAGGAAAGACAAATTTCATTTAATTTTATGTTAACTAAGTATAGAAATTCCACAGTTACTAGTCATATGACCAAGAAGATTGCTTAACTGTCTGAGGCTTTCTTAATGTTTCCTCTTTATAAATCATGATCAGTAGCACTCATTTATGAGAAGAAATGTTGTGTCTAAGTGAATTTCAAAGCTGTTGTTAGAAGGATGTTATGAGATACATTGTTTCTTCGCTTAATGTAAATTAACTAATTAAAGCCAGAGAAAAGCTAAGCACACTTTTGACCATGAATTCATTCATCTTTACTTATTTATGGGTTAATACATATCTTTGTGTAATATATCCCTATTATTACAATAAAATGTCTATTGCTGCCAGTACTAGAAATATAGCAATTAACAAGGTAGATCATAAATAAAGCCTTTACAGGGGTTACATTTTGGTTTACATATTAAAGAGGACTTCTTTTCCTGTTAAAAATTTAATAGGAAGCAATTTATCATTGACTTAGATCAATTCAATATGTAATTGTAGCTGTCCATATAGAAGAATTTATGCCATGACCTGAGTTACCTTTAAATGTTAAAGGGCATATGTGAAAAATAAATAGATATCTTTGACCTAGCTGTGAGAATGTCTTCAGGACAGGGTACCTCATTAGGCAGTCATAAGTTATATAGTTATATTCATATGCATTTCACTGTAATTGAGTAGTGTACCAAATTAAATAGATCAGTAATGTTGTTGAATATATTTCTGTACTTTCAGAACAGAAAAGTACAGAAGCACATTCTGGTTGTGTTTTTGGCTGATTAGTGTTATACATAATTATGATCTAATTAGTTATCACATAAATTCCACCTTGTATTTTACAACAGGACAATCACATGAAAGTGTTTATCAAGACTATTACATTTCTTTAAAAACCAGAAACTTTCAAAGATGTGACAACTTATTATTAAACATAAATATTTTAAAAAGAAAAGGTACTCAGAGAAAAAATGCCAAACTATTTATACAAAGTTTTCAAGTTATCTTCCCTAGATTTACATTATTTAAAGAAAGTATTAGTTACTCAGTTGTGTCCAGCTCTTTGCGTCCCCATGGACTGCAGCCTGCCAGGCTCCTCTGTCCATGGAATTTTCCAGGCAAGAATATTGGATTAGGTTGCCATTCCCTTCTCTAGGGGATCTTCCTGACCCAGGGATCAAACCCAGGTCTCCTGCATTGCAGGCAAATTCTTTACTGTCTGAGCCACCAGGGAAGCCCTCTTTAACTTTTAGCGTAACTTTAGTGTTTTTGTATAAGTAATACAAAATAAAACAGAAATTATACATTCTAGAAATTTCAAGTTTAAAAATTACCACAAATTACTCATACTTAGTCACTTTCAACAGTAGTTTAATATCATCTTTGTTGAATATCCATAATTATGCCTGTATACAAGTACAAGGATAAATGAATGGATTGATGTATAAATCAGTGAATGGCTCAGAAGAGAAACAAAAGTTATTTTGGAGGATTTGAATCATACTGCATTAAATGTAGTTACACTTGAATTTATCAGAAAAAAGTGAATTACACTTGAATTTATCAGAAAAACGTAAAAACAGGAATGAAGCTAACAGTGTTTTTGAATTTTAAATGTTTCATAAATACATGTTTATTATCACTTAAAATGCCCTTATAACTAAGAATAAAGACAAAAAAAGAATACTGAGATGGGTAAGATTTTAAGTTTTGTTTTTAGGTAGCATTGATAAAATCCTGCCATTAAAGATAAAATTAACACATTTTTACTCACCTCGTCTCTCTATATCTTCTAGTTTTTGTACCTATTTCTACTTTATAAAAGTGTTATAAATCTTCATTCACTTTTGTAATTGTAATCTGTATACTTGTTTTGTTTTAATTTGAAATTTAAATGGATTCAATGCTTTTCCCCGGTCATTTTACTATATTCTTAGAATATGGAAGAATTTTTTGAATCATTTCTTGTTTGGCTGGATTTCATACCAATTTAATTTTTTGCATGCAGATTCAAGCAAAGTTCATGGATATTGTATTATTGAGAATTCTGTTTGCTCTTAAAATTTAACAATTATCCAAAAAATATATATATATATATGTGTGTGTGTGTGTGTGTGTGTGTATTTACTTGAAAGAGGATACTGAGCACTCACTACCATGCTAAACTGGGTGTACAGTGATGTATACATTGAATTTCCTGACCTAGAAAACTTCCGAATTGACCCATCAACCATTCACTATACTAAATGACTAAATGCAGTAACAGTCAAGCCCAGATGTTGTATTAATTTTCAAAACAGGAAGAATAAGTTGGCCAAAGCAGAGAGAGATAAGAATCATCATACAGAAGTAGTATCAAAAGTTAGATAGTGCTGGAGCAGGTGGTAAGACAGAACAGGTGACAAAGTCTAGAGCAGTTGAACTTGACCAGTGCTTGAAAGCTCCCAAATCCAAACTGATTCATAGAGCATAGTATAATATAATTGGGAGTATAATTGGGTCAGTCCCCATTCCACTCTCACCTCCACCATTAGATGTTTGCTGCCAGTATTATACTGTTCTTTGGCATGAAGTATTGTATTTTTTTTTAATGTTTTCATAGTATTTTCATTCATGTTTGAATTGACTGTGTTACAGAGTTGAGACTTTTTTTCAAGAACCTCTCACATAACACATATTCTCTGAAAACTTTTTGACACATTTGACAGTGTCTGCCAGTAGCTTTTGCACTTAAAAACAACTTGACTACAAGTAATAAAGCAGTGTAACACCTTCTTTGTTCCAGTATCTGCGGATACTTCTCCACTGTCGTCAAGTATAGATGTTGCTTTGTGGAAGGGTAAAGCCAGCTTTGCCCGGTGCTGGTGGTGCTAGAGAAGACTTGAGAGTCCCTTGGACTGCAAGGAGATCAAACCAGTCAATCCTAAAGAAAGCAACCCAGAATATTCATTGAAAGGACTGATGCTAAAACTGAAGCTCCAGTACTCTTTGGCCACTTGATGCAAAGAGCCAAGTCATTGGAAAAGACCCTGATGCTGGGAAAGATTAAAGGCAAAAGGAGAAGGGGATGGCAGAGGATGAGATGGTTAGAGAGAGAGAGCATCACCAACTCAATGGACATGAATTTGAGCAAACTCTAGGAGACAATGGAGGACAGCGGAACCTGGAGTGCTACTGCCCACGGGGTTGCAAAGAATCAGTTATGACTTAGTGACTGAACAACAACAAAGCTAGTGGTAAAATACTTACCGCTTGAAAGTGACTTGTTTCTTCTATTAAAATACTTGAAGAATATTGTTTTATTATTTATGATTAAAAAATATATATATAGTGAGGTTATACATTTCTGTAAGTTGTCCTCTATTATGTTTTTTCCTGAAAATATATAAATATCCTTTTCATTTGTAATTTCAGTTTTTCCTTTATCCTAGGGATATTTTACTGTATCCTATCTTGAATAATTCTGGTTCATTTGTTCATCTCATTACTGTGTTACATCAGTTGGTCTTTCTTTTTTTATCTATTATCTTCTAATTATATACTTATCTCTTGCTTTACGCTCAAATCACTATGCCAGTTTTTCAATTTGAAACTTTATTCTGGCTTTTCTGGTTACGATTTATTTATCCTGTTTTGACCTCTTACAGACATTTTATTTTCGTCTGCTCTTAATTCTCCATTTTTATTTCTTTTCATTGACTCATCAGCTTGTCTTAAGAGTTCTTATTTTACTGAATCTAGTTGCTTAAATTCTATAGCATGAAAAGATTCTCATGTAGTTGTTCTTCTGTTCCTTGAACTATGTTAAATTTCAAACAAAGTTTCTTTTTTTCATTTTGCTTTGTTTTACTCAGTATATCTGCATATTTGCTGAGCACATTTTTTTTCCCTGTTGCCCTTGTTTAATTTGAGATTTATATTTGTACCTTAGTATATTTTACTATAGGTGAATTTACTCTAACAGTCTATTTCTCCCTCGGTTTCTTGGTAGCTAAAGAACTCCCTCTTCCTCATGTGCTTTGGAAAGAAAAGTCAACCTCCTAATCTCTGAAACCTCTGAATATGTTATCTTAAGTATCAAAATGTGGAAGGAGCTTTTGCAGATGAGATTAAGTTAAGGATTTTAAAATGAGAAGATTATCATGTATTACCTTTTGGGGTTGATATAATCACAAGAGTCTTTCCTTATGAGAGGGGAGTGGGAGAGTAATAGAGTGTAGATGTTAACAGTGGATGCAGAATGTAGAGTTATGTTTTGAAGTTGAAGGAAGGAGACAATAGTGAAGGAATACAGGCCGCCTCTAAAGCCTGGAAAGTGGCAAGGGAACAGATTCTCCCCTAAAACCTCCAGATAAAATGAATCCTGCTAACATCCTGATTTTAAGCTATAAAACTCATTTTGGACTACTGACCTCCAAAACTTTAAGATAATTTATATTTTAAGCCACTGAGTTATGATAGTTTGCTACAACAGCAGTAAGAAACTAATACAGTAAGGAATCTTTAGAACAAGTCTTTCTTAAATCTAGACCTAATCTGACCTATTTTACTTGGGGGACAGATTATTTTTTCTATTTTTCCTTTTTTAAAAATGATTGACTCTTGAGTTAATAATTCTCCTTAGTCACTAGCCTGTTTAAGATTACTTGTAATTATTTTGCTGAATTATACTTTCTTTTTATCTGTTATCAATAGTTCCTTCTTGATGCCCCACTCTACAGGCATATATCTTAATGGGCTTGATTTCTATTCTTGAAATTCTGAAGACAGAAGTAAGAAAGTATATACCTACTATGTTTTGCTTATCCATTCTTAAGTTGGAAACTAAACTGAAATTTCAACTCCCTACTAGTTGAATCCTGTGATTATTATCCTTGTAAAGATTCCTATGTGGAATGAGATTACAGTATCATGGGATATAGCTCATTCGATTTTGACTATTTATTCTCCAACACAAGTACACAGGTCTCCAACACAAGTACACACTTTAGATCATAAAGTTTCCTTTTTCACCAAGTAATTGACAATCATTTGTATAGTTTGATTTATTTTTTATCAATTTTATGTATGTAAAGTAGTATCTAACTTTTGTTTTTTTCTTTTTCTGATAGTTAACAAGACTAGGAATTTCTTGGTAAATGTGCCTACCATTCAGTGGTAATGAGAAGGCTGAGCCCATGGTAAGTGAGAGAACTCTCAGGGGTATGGTTTACTGGGGGCAAAGAATACAGAAGGGAGGCTTAATCCTGTGCTGATCCTGTTGTAACTGCTGACCTTGGAAGTAAACATTTATTGTCTCTAGGAGAAAAGGCATGTTCAGAGGTGAGCAGGAGGTAGAATGGAGCTCATTGTAGAGTTCAAATCCTGTACAGAGCCCAGCTATTTCCAGAAGACGTAGACTGAAGCCTGGAACAGGAAGCCTAGGACATGAGACCTTCAGGCTTCACAAGGACATGATTCATGGGGAGGGCCAGTGGTGTGTGAAGACAGGGGCTTTCTCTTTCTCCATACCTCTGGGAAAGTGAAGAGAGAGTGACATGAGACTAGCTTTTAAAAATTCACGAGAATATTCTTAATAGTGGAGGAAATTCATTAATGTTAGAATTGTGTGGAATTATGAGATATTCTCACATCTACACCTACATTGCAACATACACCTCACATATAACTTATATTTTTACAAAAGTTCAGTTGTAGACTAATACGATAAGTATTAGTAGACATATCTGTGAGACAGGCATGGTTCTAAGCCTAGTACTCTCAGATACTGCCTTATCCTCAGCTCTGGGAAAATTCAGTAATGTGGTTATCACCCTGGACACATAAAATATTTTCATCATTTAATCCATGTCATCTGTCCTCTAGCTTTAGTATCAGGTGGAAGAAATAAAAATTCAAGTTAATGGTAGAGTTTTTGTTGCATAAAAGGAATCACCCTAGTCAATGGACTGCCACAGTCATGCCATCTTGTGAATACTAGCTGAGCCCTGGAGTGTAAGGATGTAACCCATAGGTCATAGAATCCTGCTGAGAACCTAGTGACTTATGACTTACATCATAATGGCTCTGAAGTACTAGTCAGAACAGTGATTTGGTGAGGAGACAGACTTTCAGATGAGTTGTTCTTGAATGTACTAATTTGATTCTTTGTCATTTTCAGCTGACTCTCTGGCTACAGAATTTCAGGGAGAAAGTTACCTGATTTGAATCACTCTCCAAAGAGCTGATCCATGAAACAGAAACAAAAAAGGACACTTGGAAAGCACATACTCCTCTAGGCTTGCAAAGATGTCAAGAGGTATGTGTTAAGCCTATTTACTGAGCATAGGGAACTGCGTTCTGAAGAAAGAAGGGAAACATTTCCTATTTGTGGTAAGGGAGGAAGGGAAAGAGAGAGAGGAAGATGCATGTAAGCTGGTCTTTCTGGGACTCCAGGTGGTCTGAGAGTAAAGAGAAATTTTAGATGGTCAGGTCTTTGTCTCTGCTGCTTTGGACTTGAGCTACCTATACCACATCACTCTTGAGTTACTGTCATGTATGTAGTGGTTGATTGGTATAATTTTTTTCAAAAATGTTTTTCCCTTTATTTGACTTCTACCTAAGAGTGAGGGTTAAATAAGTGATGTTCTTATACATTTTCCAATAGTACTTTCTGTTGTTAATGAAGAAGAAAAGTGTGACTCATAAAGTAGAGGGAAAAATATTTAAACATTAAATCTGGTTGTGCAGGGATGAGAGAATAAAGTCATAGAGAATTTACTCAGGAATAAAGACAAATTGTTTTCTCAGATTATGAAAATGTAATATGGGAGCATTCCTTTGTG
This sequence comes from Giraffa tippelskirchi, assembly GCF_054371585.1. Taxonomy (NCBI): domain Eukaryota; kingdom Metazoa; phylum Chordata; class Mammalia; order Artiodactyla; family Giraffidae; genus Giraffa; species Giraffa tippelskirchi. The sequence goes on along the minus strand of NC_137280.1, from coordinate 108,278,126 downwards.
AAATGTAAGGAAAGAAAACAGAATCCACACAACACATGCAAAACACCATTAAACCAAATAGTTGACTTGAAGAGTAAGTTGGACTCTTTCTTTAAAAAAAAAAAGGGTGGAGGGAAAGAAAATGAAATAGTTATGGTTACTATGGAGGTTCACAGTAGACACGTAACTACAATGAGAAGTAATCATTGCTCAATGAGAGGAGAAAGACAAATTGGAGCCTACCCTAAAGCTTTGAGCGATAGCTCATACCCATGAAAGGAATTTAATATTTCCAAGGGCATGTTATATCATGAGGAAGGTGTGAAAGCAGTAACAGTTTAAAACAGACAAATAAATGGACATTTCTCCATACCAATGATCTTGGTATATCTCCATACCAAGAAGACATACCAATGATCAATAAACACATGAAAAAATATTCAACATCATTCATTATTAGAGAAATGCAAGTCAAAACTACAATTAGATATCACCTCACACAGGTCAGAATGGCCAACATCAAAAAAATCTACTAACAATAAATGCTGGAGAGGGTGTGGAGAAAAGGAAACTCTCTTGTACAGTTGGTGGGAGTGTAAATTGATACAGCCACTCTGGAGAACTGAAAACACTAAGAATAAAGCTACCATATGACCCAGCAGTCTTACTACTGGTCATAGTCCCTGAGAAAATCACAATTCAAAAAGACACATATACCTCCAGTGTTTATTGCATCACTATTTATAGTAGCTAGGACATGAAAGAAACCTAGATGTCCATTGACAGATGAATGGTTAAAGTAGTTGTGGTATATGTATATTTATATGTGTGCATTTAGTATTACTTAGCCATAAAAAGGAATGAATGTGATTTGGTTCTAGTGAGGTGTATGAAACTAGAGCCTGTTATACAGAGTGAAGTAAGTCAAAGAGAAAAACAAATATCATATATTAGTGTATATATATGGTATCTAGAAAACGGTACTGATGAAGCTGTTCGCAGGGCAGCAATAGAGATGTCAACAGAGGACATACTTGTGGGCACAATGGGGGAAGTGGAGGGTGGGACGAATTGAGGGAGCAGCACTGAAACATACATATTACCATATGTAAAATAGATACTAGTGAGAAGATGCTGTATAACACGGGGAGCTCAACCCTATGCTCTGTGACAACATAGAGGGCTAGAATGTGGTGGAGAGCGGGAAGGAGGTTCGGGGGGAGAGGACATATGTATACTTAGAGCTGATTTACATTGTTGTATGGCAGAACCCAACACAACATTGTAAAGCAATCATTCTCAAATAAAAATGAATAAAACAGGCAAAACGTAGTGGTGTCCTCAAGATCTAGTCTTGAGATGAGGTCATCTAGTTCAGACCACATCACATCCATCATATCCAGTGCTCACACATTCATCCGTATGCAGACCAATCTGCACTAGCTATCCTCATCATTCATTTCCTTACAATATTCCACATGCACCCAAAGTCTCTGTGCTCTATTTTTGTCCTGGTAGTTACAAAGAGTGATAATTTCTCTCACTTCTAAAATTCTAGACTAATTACCATTTTTTTTTAATATCATGTAAATAGAAGTGTACAATTTATACTTTGTGCCTGGTTTCACTCATTTCTATATTTGTGAATGTCATGTTGCCTGGGATTTTAGTTTCTTCATTCTTGATGTATATCTTCCATTGAACCATTTGGGTTCTTTTCATTCTGGGGCTAGTATAAACGGTGATATGAATATTATATTATATATATTTTGCCCTTCTGACATATTTCTGGCTGGTGAATACTTGAGAGTTAAACTGCTAAGCAATATTGCATAGGAACCTGGAATGTTAGTTCCATGAATCAAGGCAAACTGGAAGTGGTCAAACAGGAGATGTAAAGAGTGAACATCAACATTTTAGGAATCAGTGAACTAAAATGGAGTGGAATGGGTGAATTTAACTCATATGACCATTATATCTACTACTGTGGGCAAGAATCCCTTAGAAGAAATGGAGTAGCCATCATGGTCAACAAGAGTCTGAAATGCAATACTTGGATGCAACCTCAAAAATGACAGAATGATCTGTGTTCATTTTGAAGGCAAATCATTCAATATATCGCAGTAATCCAAGTCTATGCCCTGACTAGTAATGCTGAAGAAGCAAAGTTGAACAGTTCTATGAAGTCCTATAAGGCCTTCTAGAAATAACACACAAAAAAGATGTCCTTTTCATTATAGAGGACTGGAATGCAAAAGTAGGAAATCAAGAAACACCTGGAGTAACAGGCAGTTTGGCCTTGGAGTATAGAATGAAGCAGGGTAAAGGCTAACAGAGTTTTGCCAAGAGAACGCACTGGTCATAACAAACACCCTCTTCCAACAACACAGGAGAAGACTCTACACATGGACATCACCAGATGGCCAACACCGAAATCAGATTGATTATATTCTTTGCAGCCAAAGATGGAAAAGCTCTATACAGTCAGCAAAAACAAGACCGGGAGCTTACTGTGGCTCAGATCATGGATTCCTTATTGCCAAACTCAGACTTAAATTGATGAAAGTAGGGAAAACCACTAGACCATTCAGGTATGACCCAAATCAAATGCTCTATGATTATACAGTGGAAGTGAGAAATAGATTTAAGGGACTAGATCTGATAGAGACTCTGATGAACTATGGACAGACGTTCGTGACATTGTACAGGAAACAGGGATCAAGACCATTCCCGAGAAAAAGAAATGCACAAAGGCAAAATGGCTGTCTGAGGAGGCCTTACAAATAGCTGAGAAAAGAATAAAAGCAAAAAGCAAAGGAGAAAAGGAAAGATATCCCCATTTGAATGCAGAGTTCCAAAGAATAGTAAGGAGAGATAAGAAAGCCTTCATCAGTGATCAGTGCAAAGGGGAAAACAATAGAATGGGAAAGACTAGAGATCTCTTCAAGAAAATTAGAGATACCAAGGGAATATTTCATGCAAAGATGGGCTCAATAAAGGACAGAAATGGTATGGACCTAACAGAAGCAGAAGATATTAAGAAGCAGTATCAAGAAAACACAGAAGAACTATACAAAAAAGATCTTCACGACCCAGATAATCATGATGGTGTGATCACTCAACTAAAGCCAGACATCCTGGAATGTGAAGCCAAGTGAGCCTTAGGAAGCATCACTATGAACAAAGTGAGTGAAGGTGATGGAATTCCAGTTGAGCCATTTCAAATCCGAAAAGATGATGCTCTGAAAGTGCTGCACTCAATATGCCAGCTAATTTGGGAACTAAGCAGTGGCCACAGGACTAGAAAAGGTCAGTTTTCAATCCAGTCCCAAAGAAAGGCAATGCCAAAGAATGCTCAAACTACCGCCCAGTTGCACTCATCTCACACTCTAGTAAAGTAATGCTCAAAATTCTCCAAGCCAGGCTTCAGCAATACATGAACCATGAACTTCCAGATATTCAAGCTGGTTTTAGAAAAGGCAGAGGAACCAGAGATCAAATTGCCAACATCTGCTGGATCATCGAAAAAGCAAGAGAGTTCCAGAAAAACATCTATTTCTGCTTTATTGACTATGCCAAAGTCTTTGACTGTGTAGTTCACAATAAACTGTGGAAAATTCTGAAAGAGATGGGAATACCAGACCACCTGACCTGCCTCTTGAGAAATCGGTATGCAGGTCAGGAAGCAACAGTTAGAAATGGACATGGAACAACAGACTGGTTCCAAATAGGAAAAGGAGTACATCAAGGCTGTATATTATCACCCTGCTTATTTACCTTATATGCAGAGTATATAATGAGAAATGCTGGACTGGATGAAGTACATGCTAGAATCAAGATTTCCAAGAGAATTATGAATAACCTCAGATATGCAGATGGCACCACCTTTATGGCAGAAAGTGAAGAACTAAGGAGCCTCTTGATAAAAGTGAAAAAGGAGAGTGAAAAAGTAGGCTTAAAACTCAACATTCAGAAAACTAAGATCATGGCATCCAGTCCCAACACTTCATGGCAAATAGATGGGGAAACAATGGAAACAGTGTGAGACTGAATTTTTTTGGGCTCCAAAATCACCGCAGATGGTGACTGCAGCCATGAAATTAAAAGACACTTTTTCCTTGGAAGGAAAGTTATGACCAACCTCGAAAAGCATATTAAAAAGCAGAAACATTACTTTACCAACAAACGTCCATCTAGTTAAGGCTATGGTTTTTCCAGTAGCCATGTATGGGTGTGAGAGTTGGACTATAAAGAAAGCTGAGCACTGAAGAATTGATGCTTTCGAACTGTGATGTTAGAGAAGTTGAGAGTCCCTTAGACTGCAAGGAGTTTCAACCAGTCCATCCTAGGGGATATCAGTCCTGAATACTCATTGGAAGGACTGATGTTGAATTTGAAACTTCAATACTTTGGCCACCTGATGCGAAGAGCTGACTCGTTTGAAAAGACCCCTGATGTTGGTAAAGATTGAATGCAGGAGGAGAAGGGGAAGACAGAAGATGAGATGGTTGGATGGTATCACTGACTCAATGAAAATGAATTTGAGTAAACTCTGGGAATTGGTAATGGACATGGAGGCCTGGTGTGCTGCAGTCCATAGGGTCACAAAGAGTTGGACACGACTGAGCGACTGAACTGAACTGAAGCCACCTGGCTTCTCAGGTGGTACTAGTGGTAAAGAACCTGCCTGCCAGTGCAGGAGATTAAGAGATGCGAACTCCATCCCTGAACAGGAAGATATCCTCGAGGAGCTCATGGCAACTCACTTCAGTATTCTTGCCTGGAGAATCCCATGGACATAGGAGCCTGGGGGCTACACTCCATAGGGTCACAAAGAGTTTGACATGCCTAAGGTGACTTAGCACACACGCATGTTAACCAGTGGGCACTGAGGTTGGTTAATGTTGAAACAGTGACAGAATAATTGAGTATAGTTAATTTTAAAAAACTTGCCTACTGTTTCAGTTGAGGTTGTACATCTCTATGAGATAGAACCCATATGTAAATGTAGAGGGAGATAAATGATACCAAAAATCTTGACCAAGGTAAATGAGTATGTGGTGCTTTGCTGTCAGGAGCCAGATGGAAGCACAGATTACTGAAATGTGGCAATTCCCCACCCATGTTAAAGATTCAGTACAAATAAGTATCTCCATGGAGTTGGTTGGGAAAGTAGATTAGGGAGAAGAGTGTACAAGAACAGAATGGAGCTAATATCCTTATGATTTTTATTCCATGTTCTAGAAATCTCAAAATTAGATGAATATGATCATCCATCAGGGTACTGTTCGGAGTCCAGTGTCCTGAACCCTGAAGGAAGAGACACGTCCTCTGAATCAGAATACCTCTCCAGTGACTCCTCTTTTTACACTCCCTTCTTTGCTGGTAAGGAGAAAGGAAGATTGTTAGAGTCTAGACAGATCAGAGCATGGGTGTTTGAGCATATCTATAGAAGTCCAGCTCAACATTTCTACTAGCCGCTGGGGAAAAGATGTACTTGAGGTCCAGCCATAGTCTTTTCTTTCTCTCTTATTTGGGAGTCTAGGTCTCTCTGATCCATCATAGGAACTCATCAAAAATCCTTTTCACTTTTTTGGGAGGTAGGTGAGGAACCCTGTGCATATCTTTAGGGGAAAAATGTCATTTATCAAGGCACAATGTCCACAGTTGTTATATAACTAGTTAAACCTCAGAGGGAAGAATTAATATAATACTAAATTGTTGCTAATAATACTCCAGTAATATCCGATAGCAGAAAATGTAAGAGTTGTGGATTGTCAATCCACCACATTAAAGAGTCCTATAGATAATGACTTGCTGAAAATGAGCTCACACTCTAAAACTATAAAATATAACTCTAAGGTAGATTCTAATATGAACAGCAAGTTTTAACCATGAAGATAATTTAATTGAACAATGTTGTAAGAGTAGTGACTAAGAATGTTCAAAATTATTAAAACTGTAAAAATACAAAACCCAATTGAGAAAAAAACATTAAAAATAGCCAAATAGTAGTTGTAGAAATTAAAAAATGTTGTTGTACAACTTATAAAATATGTATGTGAATTAAACAGCAAATTAAACATAGATGAAAAGAAAACTGATGAACAAGATGATAGAGCTGAAGGATTACCTACTATATAAGTCAGAGAAATAGATGGAGTTATAAAGGAATGATTAAGACAAAAGAGGGTGAAATGTGAAAATATGATGTATTGAGGTTTCTGAAAAATTTCCTGAGTAAAACGAAGAAAATAAGACAGATAATCAAAGGGATGCTGGCTAAGCACTTTTCAGAACTGATGAAAGACCTAAATCCTTGGGAATCAAGAAACGTTATTAGAAAGCTCATTACAGAATAGGAAAAAGAAAAATCTGCACCTTGGTACACTATACCACAAATTCAGAATCCCAAGAGCAAAGACCTTAACAAAACTAGAGAGGAACACAGAATAATTACACAAGAATGATGATATTGTCAGACTTTAAGCTTCTCATAGTAATTCAGATGATAGAAATAAAAACCTAATGTCAACAATGTAAAATAGTGTGTTTAAGAAACAGTCCCTCTCCAGCAAAAAAGGGTGAAATTAAGACTTTTTAAAGTCAAAAACTATGAAAAATAAAGTCTTAAATACTCAAAGCATCATATGATACCTTCTAAAATTCCTGTCTGTTCCCAATTCCTTAGTCCCAATTCCACAACCTAGGGGCTCACATGATCTCCCTCACATGTATCCTTCATATGGTCAGTGTGTAACACTTTCATAATCTCAGCAGGATTCACAAAATTACTCATACCTATGCACTCTCTCATATAAATCAAACAGATAGATAACTACTTGATCTTTTATAGTACATGACACATAGATCCACTCATGATACAGGAGAGACATACTGCCTTTGTTGTTCAGTCACTCAGTTGTGTCTGACTCTCTGTGACCCCATGGGCTGCAGCACGCCAGGCTTCCCTGTCCTTTACCATCTCCCAGAGTTTGCTCAAACTCATGTCCATTAAGTCAGTAATGCCATCCTACCATCTCATCCTCTGTCATTCCCTTCTCCTCCTGCATTCAGTCTTTCCCAGAATCAGGGTCTTGTCCAGTGAGTTGGGTCTTCACGTCAGGTGGGCAAAGTATTAGAGCTTCAGCCTCAGCATCAGTCCCTCCAATGAATATTCAGGGTTGATCTCCTTTAGGATTGATTGGTTTGATCTCCTTGCAGTCCAGGGTACTCTCAAGAGTCCTCTCCAACACTGCAGTTCAAAAGCAATAATTCTTCAGCACTCAGCTTTCTTTATGGTTCAATTCTCACATCCATACATGACTACGGGAAAAACTATAGCTTTGACTAGATGGACCTTTGTCAACAAAGTAATGTCTCTACTTTTTTATATGCTATCTAGGTTTGTCATAGCTTTTCTTCCAAGGATCAAGTGTCTTTTAATTTCATGGCTGCAGTCACTATCTGTTGCAGTGTGACCCAACGCATCATACTCATACTACTTTCACATACAATGACCATCTCATCCCCACATTCACTATGTAAAATTATTGAAAAAGCTTGACCGACATACATATCAAACTGTGCTCAGTAAATATGACATACGAAGCAATTCTAAAAATTACAGCATACACACCACATTTTCCCATTCGACACTAACGTGACGTACCAGACATCCTCAGTGACCTAAGAGACAAAGTATATATATTTGAGAAGTAAAAATTCTCTTGTAATCTTAATTAAAACTTTTAAACAGAGGGAGTGATTTAATGTGTTTGTTATTTTATTAGGAACAAGAATTTACCTATTTGCTGAAGCTTGTGTATTTAAAGGTATATTGGAAACTTAGATTAACAGGAAGTAAGAAAAGTGACTGGGGATGTTTTTGATATGTTTAGATCATTGATAGATAGAGGTGATTCAAGAAATACAAAATTTATTTGGGGAAGTTCCAAGAACCTAGAATTCATCTGTAAATTGATGAGGTTTCAAGATAGGCTATGATTATGGTGAGTATAGATGAAAAGCTGAGTCAGAGCCCTGTTGGCAGAGATCATTGAGAAAGGTGACATTACTGACAAGGCCAAGTGATGACCTGTTAGTTGATGACCAAGTTAATTCCTGAGAAGGGAGCTGTAGCCAATGTTGGGAGTTAAAAGTCTGGAGTCAGCCCTGGATATCCCGCTGCAGTCTCCTACTCAACCTCAGGACCCAGCAGTTCCCCCAAAGTTCTGGCAGCTCAGGTCTCTTGAGTAAGGTTCCACAAGAACAGATAAGTGAAATGTGGAGCTGGGGACTAGAAATAGATGTCAGCAGATTCTTTTCTGTGAATTCTGACTCGTTCAGGAAGCAATAAGATTTTTATATGATAACCCATAGCTGACAATCTGATATGCTTTACCTGTGTACATACACTGAATTTATTCTTCTGGTAAATAGAGTAAGAAAACCAACATGTACCTGACAATATGCAAGAAATGGGGCCTCTCATAAAGTGAAGGAAATAATACAGGCCACTCATAGGCAATCAGCCACATGATTCCAGCAAATATATTTGTATACCTGTATTTTGTAACTTTGGACAAAAACCAGACCATAAATTTCATGATGATAAGTGCCATGTGTGTTATTGTACATGGTATTTCTTCAGTTCTTGTTGAAGGGAAATAATATCATGGGCTCAGAAGAAGAAACTCTGCTGTCTGGAGTTTGATCCAGGCCCACAGCCAGGTAGCAGAGGATTCAGACTGAGACAACATCTCCTGTGCCGCTTCTGTAGACAAACTTATTCATAGTGGTATAGGTATGGGAAAGGAGGTGCTGAGAAGGAATCAGACAGGGCAGTGAGTCAGCATGATGGTCTAGAATTGGAACTGAGCTTCTTTGCTCAACCATGGCCAGGAAAAGTGAAAGTGAAAGTCGCTCAGTCATGTCTGACTCTTTGCGACCCTATGGACTGTACAGTTAATGGAATTCCCAGGCCAGCATACTGGAGTAGGTAGCTTTTCCCTTCTCCAGGGGAATCTTCCCAACCCAGGGATCCAACCCAGGTCTCCTACATTGCAGGCAGATTCTTTACCAGCTGAGCCAGCAGGGAAGCCAATCATGGCCATTGTTAACCCATTTTCTCAATGGGTGCTTAAGGTCTCTGTTTCTGATCAGTGGGAAGAAATGTACCACGTACGTGTCCCCTGTATTCTTTGAAAGAGACTCTTAAAGGATATGAATGGAAAGGTTACAAACTGAAGAGAAATGTAGAAATGCATTTTCAGGAGTCTAGGACAAGTCCATGAAGTCTTCATTTGAACATTTCCAACACCATGGCCAATTCCTAGGGAACTATGAAAAAAAAATGGCATTGTTGACAGAAAGAAAAAAGCACAACAGCTCACAACATATGAGTTGTCTTCCTGGGGCCTTCCTGAGATCAGGAGACAGATACAGATCAGGAGACAGATAACTCCGAGGGACTGCTGCAAAGAGGTAGAGGATGGTCATTATATATGTGCTTTTATGAAGAGGATACATACATATCAAACACACATCTTGGTAAAAAGTTTCTTCCTGTCACAAGAAGGTTGATACTAGTCATGAGGAGCACATATCTCTATGAATGATGGTAGTGCTTTTCTAGGTATGAGAAAATGCAAGACACTGGGTTTGTAAAATTTTGTCATTAAAATAACTATGTGAGGGCCTACAGCACAGAGTGTCTCTTTTCTGGTCTCCACTGTGAACTCATTTTAGGGTATGGAATACCAAGGAGAGATAAGAAAGCCTTCCTCAGTGATCAGTGCAAAGAAATAGAGGAAAACAACAGATTGGGAAAGACTAGAGATCTCTTCAAGAAAATTAGAGAAACCAAAGGAACATTTCATGCAAAGATAGGCTCTATAAAGGACAGAAATGGGATGGACCTAACAGAAGCAGAAGATATTAAGAAGAGGTGGCAAGAATACACAGAAGAACTGTTCAAAAAAGATCTTCATGACCCAGATAATCACGATGGTGTGATCACTCACCTAGAGTCAGACATCCTGGAATGTGAAGTCAAGTGGGCCTTAGAAAGCATCACTACAAACAAAGCTATGGAGGTGATGGAATTCCAGTTGAGCTATTTCAAATCCTCAAAGGTGATGCTGTGAAAGTGCTACACTCGATATGCCAGCAAATTTGGAAAACTCAGCAGTGGCCACAGTACTGGAAGAGGTCAGTTTTCATTCCAATCCCAAAGAAAGGCAATGCCAAAGAATGCTCAAACTACCGCACAACTGCACTCATCTCACATGCTAGTAAAGTAATGCTCAAAATTCTCCAAGCCAGGCTTCAGCAATACGTGAACCGTGAACTTCCAGATGTTCAAGCTGGTTTTAGAAAAGGCAGAGGAACCAGAGATCAAATTGCCAATATCCGCTGGATCATCAAAAAAGCAAGAGAGTTCCAGAAAAATATCTATTTCTGCTTTATTGACTATGCCAAAGCCTTTGACTGTGTGGATCACAATAAACTGTGGAAAATTCTGAAAGAGATGGGAATACCAGACCATCTGACCTGTCTCTTGAGAAACCTGTATGCAGGTCAGGAAGCAACAGTTAGACCTGGACATGGAACAACAGACTGGTTCCAAATAGGAAAAGGAGTACGTCAAGGCTGTATATTGTCACCCTGCTTATTTAACTTATATGCAGAGTACATCATGAGAAACGCTGGGCTGGAAGAAACACAAGCTGGAATCAAGATTGCCGGGAGAAATATCAATAACCTCAGATATGCGCATGACACCACTCTTATGGCAGAAAGTGAAGAAGAACTAAAGAGCCTCTTGATGAAGGTGAAAGGGGAGAGGGAAAAAGTTGGCTTAAATCTCAACGTTCAGAAAACTAAGATCATGGCATCTGGTCCCATCATTTCATGGGAAATAGATGGGGAAACAGTGGAAACAGTGTCAGACTTTATTTTTTTGGGCTCCAGAATCACTGCTGATGGTGACTGCAGCCATGAAATTAAAAGACGCTTACTCCTTGGAAGGAAGGTTATGGCCAACCTAGATAGCATATTAAAAAGCAGAGACATTACTTTGCCAACAAAAGTCCATCTAGTCAAGGCTATGGTTTTTCCAGTGGTCATGTATGGATGTGAGATTTGGACGGTGAAGAAAGCTGAGCGCCGCAGAATTGATGCTTTTGAACTGTGGTGTTGGAGAAGTCTCTTGAGAGTCCCTTGGACTGCAAGGAGATCCAATCAATCCATCCTAAAAGAGATTAATCCTGGGTGTTCATTGGAAGGTCTGATGTTGAAGCTGAAACTTCAGTACTTTGGCCACCTCATGCAAAGGGTTGACTCATTGGAAAAGACCCTAATGCTGGGTAGGATTGGGGGCAGGAGGAGAAGGGGACGACAGAGGATGAGATGGTTGGATGGCATCACCGACTCGATGGACATGGGTTTGGGTAGACTCCGGGAGTTGGTGATGGACAGAGAGGCCTGGCGTGCTGCAATTCATGGGGTCTCAAACAGTCGGACACGACTGAGCAACTGAACTGAACTGAATGGTCAGCAACTGCAGTGGCTAATGGCCTAATCCTTGTAGGGTTAGATGGAGGGAGACATTCTTTAGTTTACAATATCTATATCTATGTATCTGTCTCTCTTTCCGTGTGTGTGTGTGTGTGTGTGTGTGTGTGTGTGTATCTCTCTGTATATGTATATCAATATAGATTTCAATGTAAATATAGAGTTAGACATATATGCAGAATAATTAAAAACTTGTATCCTGTATCACCTAATGGAATAATTTCTGATGAGGAAAATTGAGTTGATAATATCCAAATTTTCATAACTATATACTGTGTTTCAGGCATGGGCCTAAGGTTTTGATGTTCTGTAACCATCTCTAGAAATATCATATACAAGATATGCAACATCCCTGACATACACCACACACACCATTTTGATAATTTTTATTTACATTTCGGAGTAAGTGGAGTTTCACACAGGATATTCACCCCAATATCTACGAAAGCAAGACTCATGTGGTAGAAATATTTGACATATTATATCCATTCAATGTGTCCGTTTTGGAATGGACAAAGATCCCAGAAAATGTCGCTTCTCATTTTTTTTTTTTTATTCAATCCCCTAGAATCCTGGAGGACTCAGGAGGATGCTCCTCAGCCGGAGAAATATGTGATGGTCCCAGCCGGGAATCAGATAGTAGGAGAAACTTCCTCTGCCTCCGCAGGATATTGCTCTTATGTTTCCTCTGAATGTGAGCTTGTCTCTTCTGATGAGGATGGTAAGGAAGATGCAAAGGTGGACTCTGAGCTTGGAAAGGGGGTGCAGTTGAATTGCTTAGCTAATCCCTATTTACTTGACTTTCTCTTTGAAAACAAGAAAAGTCAGGGCAGAGGGACTAGAACTGAAGTCTCTGCAAGGGACAAATAGGCAGTGTGCCTTCAAGAATAAGACAAAGTTTCTCAGCAGTGATTTTCAACATATGAACTCGGATAGCTATGAGTGAGGTAGGGGTCAGTGCTGATATGCACATGGGAACTTAATCAGAACCTTCCCCCTGAGATCAGCACAAACTCATATCCTCATATCCACTCATACAGTGTGCACAGAATCCTTCATACCAAGTATGGCCTTGTTTCTCCTTCCTTTCTCTTTTGCTCTCAAATACACACAACTTCATTCCTCCGTCTGTCTTTCCCATTCTCTAATAGCATTACATAGCTATACATTTATACCTCATTCTTTCACCCAATCATTTTCAGATTCATATTTACACACTGATCCCATAAATAATTCACATCCCTTTACATATGTGACCTTTTTTAAATCACTATGTGCTAGGTCAAACTCAAGAAAATTCATATGCCCTGAAGGGAATACACTTTCATATACAGTCTTTCTAATCTAATCACCACTTCACCCATAAAACCTTCAGTCCTTCATAGAAAGACACATTCTGAGAAGTCACATACACTTCCTCAAAGTCTTATTATCTCACAATAAGAATACGTACCATTCTTGAACTTGTTTATGTATTCTGAAACATTGCATGCCACACACAGACACCCATTCACCATCCCCTTTCACCATTAGACACGCCATGTATGCCCCAGAACATAGATACATCATACCCTCATTCCCAGATATTTATAGCATACATTTAAGTCCAAATATAACATGCCACACATAGAATTCTGAAATATCACATACATATATGTACTTTCACTCTACATGCCCATATAGAAGTATTTTCATGGCCATCTCAACTTCTATAGACTTCACATACTTGATCCTAGTTTTCTTATGTTTGAAATTTTCTTTCCTAGGAGTCCAACAATCATGTCAATATGTTTCTTGTTTTGAATCCACTGAGATACCTCTAGTCCTGGATTTGGAGCAAGGAGAGACTTCTTCCCCTTTCCAAGAAATCTCTTTTCCGTTTAATTTGGTTAATAGTAATAAGTCATTTATGTCGTCAGTAAATACGAAAAAGAAAAGAGTCATGAAAATTTACTACATGCAGGTTCAAATGGAAAAGGGTGTGGCTTCCTTACAGGATACAGAGAAAGGACTGGAGCCCCCCAAAAAGAAGATACAGATGGAAGAAATGACCTGTCCTGAAAAAATCGATACAACATTCACCCCCTCTCAAATGACTACAAAGGAGCTCCTGACTGACAGTGAGTCCAGTTGGGATAGCCAAGCCGAAGATGAAAGAGAGAGGGCTGAAAGTCCACCAGAGCCTCGAGCTTTGGAGGAATGTTCCAAGGCCAAGACACCTGAATGCCTGGCAGCCCTGGACAGTGGCTACCAGTGCATGAGCTGCTACCGGATCTTCCCCAGCTTGGAGGACCTTCAGAAGCACGTGGCATATGGGATCCATGAGGGCTTTAACTGCTATGCTTTCCATCTTGCCTTGGCTTGGATAAAGAGAAGGCAGAACAGAAAAGAGAAAAACAGGAGGAGGAAGAAGAATATCAAGAAGGCAACATCTGGTTACCACAAAGAAAAACATTTTGGCATGAAGACATACTCAGGCAAAGACACTGATTCTCAGCCCTAAAAAACAAAGGAAATGAAGGAGGCCAGCCTCTACAGAGGAGGCTTCATCTTCTCTAAGCAGCCATAGTACCTACCTTTGTTTATGCATCTTTGTCAGCACAGCACCCAAAGAGCAGAGAACCCATTCTAATATCCACTACTCTCCTGAGGAGAGGGGAGAGGAAGGCAGATCTCACCATGCAGAAGAGCAAGATGTCCTTATGCAAACTAAAGACAAATGAACAGCAGTATATCATCTCCACCACTACAAGTGAGAAAAGGACAAAAGTGAAACTGCTATGGACTAGATCGCAGAAGGAGTGAGAACTGGAGGGGTAAGAGATCATGTCAAGAATATTTAGGATGCAGGATTCTGAGAAAGGTGGCATCCACCAACAATGCCTCCCAAGATCCCATAATCACTGTAATGAATAATTTCCTTCAGAATAATATATTCTTGGAAGTGGAATATTTTTTTGCTGTTTAGTTACTCAGTCATATATGACTCTTTACGACCCCATGGACTGCAGCACGCCAGGCTTCCCTGTCCTTCACTATCTCCCGGATAGTCTGGGACACTAAACTCATGTCCATTGAGTCGATGATGCCATCCAACCATCTCACACCCTGTCACTCCCATCTCCTCCTGCCCTCAATCTTTCCCAGCATCAATTTCTTTTCCAATGGGTCAGCTGTTCACATCAGTCCTTCCAATGAATATTCAGGGTTGATTTCCTCTAGGATTGACTGGTTTGATCTCCTTGCTGTCTTTGCTTGTGGAATATTGTGGAATATTTGGTTGATGACAAATTAATGAGAATGTTTCCTGTCTACTCCCTTGGAAGGGATAGGAAAAAATACCTGACTAGCAATTCTGCTACTCACTGGAAAAGACCCTGAGGCTGGGAAAGATAGAGGGCAAGAGGAGAAGGGGGCCACAGAAGATGAGATGGTTGGATGGCATCACCGACTCAATGGACATAAATCTGAGCAAACTCCAGGAGACAGTGATGGACAGCAAATCCTGTCATGCTGCAGTCCATGGGATCATAAAGAGTCGGACATGACAGTGACTTAATGGCAAGCAGTTCAGCAGGGCAGAGCAGGCCTGGCCAACCATTCCTAGATAAAGCAGAGGTCACCAATGTCCCATCCCCTCTAGGTTTATCCCCTGGCCTGCCTCCCTCCCAGAAGGCACAGGACAGGACAGAGATAGGCCTTCTATCTTGAAGAAGGGTTGTTGTGCAGCCCAGTCATGGTTCTACCCTTTCTCTTGGTGTGAGTAATATCTTAGTATCTGTCTAGTGATTTCATACTTGGGAGGAGACTACTGAGGAGGTGTAACTACTTGAAATAAGCAACTAATCAAATCCTTTTTTATTTTTATTTTTTGTCTGGGAAGAGTTTCCCTTCTTGTATACTATGAGCCAGTAGTTCTGGCTGTTTCTTCAAAAGTGTCAACTGTCACTGACACTTATGCCATGAACCATTTTTGAAAACTTTTAATTTAATGCATTGCTTCCTGGAGGACCTCCATATCTTTTTATGAAGGGTCATCATTCTTACATCTTATTCTTTGTTATAGCATCAATCATGTTATTCTAATTGAACAGCAGAGGAATTGAATACAGACAAAGCTGCAAAGCCAGGTTCATACTACAGTAAATGAGAGTGTGTCTTTTTAGTTAATGGAATAAGTGAAGGACTCTTCTCTCATGCTCCAAAAGTCACTATTAGAATGGAACCTATCAATTTTCCTGAATTTTCTATATCATGCAGGAAATATTGAGACAATATTTTAATTTAATATTGTGATAACAATATTGTCACAATAGTTACAATAAACACTTGTCACTAAAGTATGAAAAGCTGCTGTCTTCACTGAGTGGATTCCCTTCTCCGATTCATTTTTCAAACAGTGACACCGACCCAGTGGCCTGAAGACTTCAAGCGATCATGTCCAGCACATTCCTGTGATCTCACAAGAGCCCAGCAGTCCCTGTGAACATCACAGCGTCAAGGTAGGGTTGGCCTGAAGGCATATGTACCTGATTCTCTGTGGCTCCTATCAGTTGTCCTGGTAAATGTGATGCCAAACCCTGGAGAAAATGTTCACACAGAACAGGGCTTGAACACCTGGCTGATAGCCTTGTTCTCTAGCCCAGATAATTGTCCCTAACTCCAATTTTATTACCTTCCCCCACATATAAATCCATGAACACATACACGATGCAAACAAGTGTGGACCCTGCTGAATTTAGAACAGACTGTAATACCCCTTCTCCCATGTACTCATGTCCATGCATTTATCTTGAAGTTATTGTTCCATATCTTTTTCTTTAAATGAACATAAACTTTTCCTCATATCTCCCTTTTACATACTCACTTGCACAGTTACTTGGCTGAAAGACAGACATTCTTACTATTGAGAGAGGAAAAGATACTGGATAAAGCCCAAAACAATTAAAACACACCCCTTGGCTTCTCTGGACTTGTGTAGGTGTAGGTGCACAAACACTTCTTATATTAGAAATGATGGAACATGTAAACATCATCTGAGACAATCAATATATGTATATACAGGTCATAATTCAGTTTTAAGCTTAATAACCTTAGAGCTGTAAAAGCTACCAATTTTTGGAAAATGTAATTTGCATGTTTAATTATTTGTATGTGATTTACATGGATAATTTTTGCACATTCAAAAATTAATTTTAATCTTTGTCACTCCAGCATCTTCAATCATAAGGGCAGAAACAAGAAATAAAAATTTAAAAGTATTATGGAAAATTCACAAAACTATATAGGAAAAGGGAAATTAAAATATTATTAGGTCAACTTTCAAATGATGTTCTTCATTATTTGTAGCTTTTACCCTACTGAAATTATTAAAGCTTGAGATTGCATAAATAAATAATATGTATAACAACTGTATGTATACCTATGTGTGTATAAGTTCATAGAAGACAAGAGATGGGTTAAGTTGCTTTTGCTTTGATCTGCCAAAGACTTTCTTTCTTCCCTTGATAAGAGGTTCTGCCTTCAGAACAAATATGAGGGCAAGTCAGGCTAGCCAAATGAAGTCATTACTTCACTGATTGGCTTCCCTGATTGACCTAGTGGTAAACATTGGTCTATGTTAGATCAGTCAGTCTACACTAGTAACTTGGAAAATCAAAATAGAAGAAAAAGTTTGTGGTGGTTAGTGGTGGGTTTTCCTTTGCAGCTCACATTAAGGCCCATGAGCCTCTACTACTGGACATGCTTCAGTTCCTCTTTTTTTGAAAGGCCTGGCTGTTTTACCTGTTTTTTATTTATTAAGCATCCCCACTAACCATTCAATAAATTCTTAGTTTGCCTCAGTTAGCCTGAGACATTTTCTGCTGTTTGTAACCTAATGTACCTTTATTGATACAAATTAGCTTCAACATGATAATTTCTTCCACTTTAATAATTGAAATGATACAGTCCAGAAAGAAGTAACATTACATTCCTCTGATTTTATATGGAAACATTAAGGGATAAAATTATACTCAGTATGTATATTATGTCCTTGATTAATTAAGAAGGTGCATTGAAAATGTATGGGCATATAAACAAAATTACTTATTTGGACAAAATGGACTTCAGTACATTAGGCCTGGTAAATCCCTTATTGCTAATTAGCAGCTTTGAGTACTTTGAGTCTGCTCTCCTGTCTTGAAAACAGAGATCATAATACCTAAAATGATGGAGATTGTGAGAGTAAGAAGACATGGGTAAATGAACCCAACATAGCCTCTGACATAAATAGCAAAATAATTTATCACTCACTTTTGAAATTTACTTTCTTTACCTATGAGCATCTGCAGTTTGATTATGATGTGTATAGTAGGATTCTTTTTTTTTTTTTTTTTAATTTATGTTGTTTGATACTAGCTAAGCTAAGCTTCTTTAAAAAATCTTTTGGATTTTGAAAAAATTATAAACTCACAAGAAGTTTCAAAAACAGTCCACAGTCCAGAGGGGTCCCATGTAGCCATCACACATCTTCCCCAACATAATTCTAGTACATTATCAAACAAGGGCACTGATGAGAACAATACGATAAATCAGACTACAGAACAGACCTTACTCAGATTTCAGTGTTTTTTTAAATACTCACATTTTGCATGTTTTTGTGTGTAATGCTATATTTTACACGTGTAGATTTGTATGTCCATCACTGAAGTCATGGTACATACATGTTCTGTCCCACAAAGTACTTCATTCATTCTGCCCTTGACAGGCACATGCAGCCTGTTTCCCTAACTTCTGGAAATAGCTGTGCATCTCTCTCGATTTTTTTTTTTATTCCAGGAATTTTATACAAAATGAATCATATAGTAATGTAAAATTTTGAATTGGCATTTTCAGCTAAGCCGGATTACCCTAATATTGAGCCAAATTGTTGCATATATTGTAGTTTATCACTTTTATTGCTGAAGAGTATTCCATTGTATGATGTGGAACAGTTAAATGTGTTACACGTTTAAAGGCATTTGGGTTATTTCAAGTTATTGGGATTGGAAATAAAGCTTCTATGACATTAGTGTGCAGGTTTTGTGTGAACATGTTTTCATCTTTCTAGTATATATGCCTGAGAGTATTATTGTTTGGTTAGATGGTAAATGTGTTATCTTCTTAAAACAACTGCAGGCTAATTTCCATAGTGGTTGAACCATTTTTATATTCCCACTAATGTATGAGAAGTGTAGTTTTCCTGCATCCTCACCAGTATTTGATAGTATAAGTATTTTTAAGAGCCTTTAGTAGGTATGTGGTAGACTCTTGTGGCTGTTTAAATTTTCATTACCCTAGAGATTTGTGATGTTGAACATCTTTTCATGTAGTTGTCATTTGCATGTCTTTTTTGGATTACCTATGTAAGTCTTTTGCCCATTTAAAAATTAGATTATTTTCTTTTTATTCAGAGAGTTATTTGTATGTTTTGGATATGAATTATTTGTTGGATATGTAATTTGCAAATATTTTCTCCCAGTTGGTGGCTTGTCTTTTCATTCTCTTAACAGGGTCTTGGGTAGATCAAAAGGTTTTAAATATTAATGAAACTAAATATATCAGCTATTTTCTTTTATGGAGGGTGCCTTTTGTGTCATGTCTAGGAATTTAGCACTTAACTCTGGGTCTCAAAGATTTTCTCCTATGTTTTCTTCTAAAGGTTTCAGAGCTTTGCATTTAAATTTATCTGTGGTTCTGTTTAATTTTTGTACAAGGTATAAGGTTCAAATGGATTTTTGGTCACTGTTGTCTGGTTGTTCCAGCACAATTTTATAAAAATGTTATTCTTCCTCTACTGAGTTGCTTTTGAATTCTCATTTCAAAAGAAGCTTGTCTCGCTTGTTTGGGTCTACATGTGGTCTCCTTATTCTATTCCATTGATTTACTCTTTTTTCCTCTGATATCATATGCTGTATTGATTATTGTAGATATTGACTATGTCTTAAAAATAGGAGGTACGATTTCTCCAGCTTGATGCTTCTTTTTCAGTATTGTTTTAGCCATTCTAATTCATTTGTGTTTCCACATAAATTTGAAGATAAGCTTGCCCATATATATTTAAAAAATCTTGCTGGGATCTTAACAGGGTTTACACTGAATGTACAGATCATTTTGTTAAGAACTAACATCTTCAATTGGAGAAATAGCCAGAAAGAATGAAGAGACAGATACAAAGCAAAAACAGCATCCAATTGTGGATGTGACTGGTGATAGAAACAAGATCCGATGCTATAAAGAGCAATATTGGATAGGAAGTTGGAATGTTAGATCCATGAATCAAGACAAACTGGAAGTTGTCAAATAGGAAATGAAAAGAATGAACGTTGACATTTTAGGAATCAGCAAACTAAAATGGACTGCTGCTGCTAAGTCCCTTCAGTCATGTCCTACTATGTGCGACCCCATAGATGGCAGCCCACCAGGCTCTGCCATCGCTGGGATTCTCCAGGCAAGAACACTGGAGTGGGTTGCCATTTCCTTCTCCAAAAAATGGACTGGAATGGGTGAATTTAACTCAGATGACCATTATATCTACTACTGTGGGCAAGAATCCCTTAGAAGAAACAGAGTAGCCATCATAGTCAACAAGAGAGTCCAAAACGCAGTACTTGGATGCGATCTCAAAAATGACAGAATGATCTCTGTTCATTTCCAAGGCAAACCATTCAATATCACAGTAATCCAGTTCTGTGCCCTGACCAGTAATACTGAAGAAGCTGAAGTTGAATGGTTCTATGAAGACCTACAAGACCTTTTAGAACTAAGACTCAAAAAAGATGTCCTTTTCACTATAGGGGACTGGAATGCAAAAGTAGGAAGTCAAGAAACACCTGGAATAACAGGCAAATTTGGCCTTGGAGTATAGAATGAAGCAGGGCAAAGGTTAATAGAGTTTTGCCAAGAGAACGCACTGGTCGTAAGAAACACCCTCTTCCAACAACACAAGAGAAGACTATACACGTGGACATAACCAGACGGTCAACACTAAAATCAGATTGATCATATTCTTTGCAGCCAAAGGTGGAGAATCCCTATACAGACAGCAAGCAAAAACAAGACCAGGAGCTGATTGTGGCTCAGATCATGAATTCCTTATTGCCAAATTCAGACTTAAATTGAAGAAAGTAGAAAAAAACCACTAGACCATTCAGATATGACCTAAATCAAATCCCTTAGGATTATACAGTGGAAGTGAGAAATAGATGTAAGGTACTAAATCTGATAGACAGAGTGCCTGATGAACTATGGACGGAGGTTCATGGCATTGTACAGGAGACAGTGATCAAGAAAAAGAAATGCAAAAAAGCAAAATGGCTGTCTGAAGAGGCCTTACAAATAGCTGAGAAAAGAAGAGAAGTGAAAAGGAAAGATTTGAATGCAGAGTTCCAAAGAATAGTAAGGAGAGATAAGAAAGCCTTCCTCAATGATCAGTGCAAAGTAATAGAGGAAAACAGTAGAATGGGAAAGAGTAGAGATCTCCTCAAGAAAATTAGAGATACCAAGGGAACATTTCATGAAAGATGGGTACAATAAAGGGCAGAAAAGGTATGGACCTAACAGAAGCAGAAGATATTAAGAAGAGGTGGCAAGAATACACAGAAGAACTGTACAAAAACAATCTTAATGACATGGATAACCATGATGGTGTGATCACTCACCTAGAGCCAGACATCCTGGAATGTGAAGTCAAGTGGGCCTTAAGAAGCATCACTAGGACCAAAACTAGTGGAGGTGATGGAATTCCAGTTGAGCTACTTCAAATCCTGAAAGATGATGCTGTGAAAGTTCTGCACTCAATATGTCAGCAAATTTGGAAAACTCAGGAGTAGCCACATTACTGGAAATAGTCAGTTTTCATTCCAATCCCAAAGAAAGACAATGCCAAAGAATGCTCAAACTACTGCACAATTGCTCTCATCTCTCAGGCTAGCTCAAAATTCTCTAAGCCAGGCTTCAACAATACGTGAACCCAGAACTTCCAGATGTTCAAGCTAGGTTTATAAAAGGCAGAGGAACCAGAGATCAAATTACCAACACCCACTGGATCATAGAAAAAACAAGAGAATTAAAAAAAGAAAACACATCTACATTTGCTTTATTGACTACACCAAAAGCCTTTGACTGTGTGGATCATAACAAACTGTGGAAAATTCTTAAAGAGATGGGAATAGAGACCATTTGACCTGCCTCCTGTGAAATCTGTATGAACCTCAGGAAGCAGCCGTTAGAACTGGATGTGGAACAACAGGCTGGTTCCACATTGGGAAAGGAATCATCAAGGCTGTATATTGTCACCCTGTTTATTTAACCTATATGCAGAGTACATCATGCAAAATGCCAGGCTGGCTGAAGCACAAGCTGGAATAAGCTTGCCGGGAGAAATATCAATAACCTCAGACATGCAGACAACATCACCCTTATGGCAGGAAGTGAAGAAATGGCCACCTACTCCATTATTCTTGCCTGGGCAATCCCCTGGACAGAGGAGCCTGGTGGGGTACTGTCCATAGGGTTGCAAAGAGTCAGACACGACCGAGTGAATAACACACGCATCATCCAACTCATTAGTGTTCATCTTCACCTCATCGATCAGTTATAATAGCTGCATTAAGGTCTTTTTCTGAAAATTTGAACATCTGTTTCATCATAAGATTGGCATCTCTGGGTTATCTGCTTCCTTGAGAAATCGTTCTTTCTTGGTAATTTAAATTGTATTTGACATATTTTTAATAATCCAAAGAATGATTTTGGCTTGTTAAAATCATATAGAAGATATTTATTTTATGTTTTTACATGCAATCAGCCGAATTTCAGAGTGCAAATTCTGTATCATTTTCTGCAGTGATGGTTTGTTTCAATGTCAGTTCAGTTTTCAATGCCTTTGGCTTCTTTGGGTCCACCTTGCAAATGGGTACTTGGCACACAATGGATACTCAAAATATTTTTTTCATTCATTTTCAGTTTTTAGTACAGCTGTTTGAAGCTGAATCATATGGGAATAATAAGTTTTGACAGTCTGTTAATTGTTAAAAAAAAATATACCTTATCTCTCTAATAACAGGTATGTTTCTTCAGGGAGCATAACATGTGTTTTGCAAAGTGATATATATTAAAGAGCTCCCCAGTGGATTTTGTTAAAGGTTTAAAGAGAGTAAAAATTCTAACATGCTACCAATTTCATTTTTGGCATTTCTTTCTTACTCTTATTTTCCATATGATAGCTAATAATTCTAATATCTATGGCATATATTGAGTTGTTTTTTTTTATTTGCCTATAAAAGTACATGTTTATATGCTGCTGAGATTCAAAATCGTATGCTTCCCATTTTCTTCCTCAATCCCAGTATAACTAATGCTAAGTGTACTATGAAATAATTTTTTTTAAATCTACTACTTTTATAACTATAATAGTTTAATACTTTTACTGTAAAATTCTAGTCCTTTTACAGACTAACTTAAATATGGAAAATTATCTGTTTAGTGTGATAAGGACAGCTCTTTAGTTTTAAACATATTGAAAATTGAATCTCATATTACAGTGTTGTACCTTTGTTTTAAATTCATGCTATTTTTATATTGTGTAACTTTCTCATTCATGGCAATTTTTAAAATGTTCTCCATTATAGATACAGTAATTTAAAATAGTTTGCCATTTAAAAATTTTAATTGAAAATCCAAAGAACTTATCAATGCTAAAAAGAAATGAATTATTGAATGGAAAGACATGGAGGAACCTTAGATGCATATTGCTAAGTGAAACGAACCAGTCTAAAAAGGCTACATGCTGTGTGATTCCAACTCTATGACATTCAGGAAATGGCAAAACTTTGGAGACATTAAAAGTATTAGTGTTTGCCTGGAGTGAGATAGAGGAGAGAGGAATGAATACTCAGCACAGAGAATTTTCAAGGCAGTGAAAATACTTTTAGGATACTATAATGATGGATATAAACCCCGTAAAATGTACAACATCAAGAGGTAAAGTACGCTGTGAACTCTGAGTAATTATGACTTGCCAGTGTAGGTTCACCCATTGTGAGGAATATACCACTCTGCTGGGGAATGTTGCTAATGGGGGAGGCTCTGTATACATATGTTGGGGAGGGGATATACGTGAAATCTCTGTACCTTTCTCTGAGTTTTATTGTGAATATAATTCTCTAAAAAAACTTGTCTCTCTAAAAAAGAAAAAAACAAAAACTAATCAGCATTTCATGTGATACCAATAAGTGAAATCAAACTTTATATCCTCAAGTTTAATATGCTTTGCATAATTAAAAAAATTTTGAAGTTGTGACATATCTTATAATTATTAATAAGCAGAAATTTAGAAATAATTTGCACTTGAATATCATGCCCTTGAACTGCATGAGTCTACTTATGTGGGAATGTAGTTCCGTAGTCTTTGCTAAAATACTACAGAACTACAGGACCTGTATTTGGTTGAATCTCTGACTGAGCGACTTCACTTTCACTTTTCACTTTCATGCATTGGAGAAGGAAATGGCAACCCACTCCAGTGTTCTTGCCTGGAGAATCCCAGGGACGGGGGAGCCTGGTGGGCTGCCATCTGTAGGATCGCACAGAGTTGGACACGACTAAAGCGACTTAGCAGCAGTAGCAGCTGGATACAGAACTGCAGATATGGAGGAACCAAGTTTACTGGAATGTGGACTATAAATAATTCCTGGATTTTTGACTTGGTAGAGGGTCAGTGCCTGTAACTACTGCATTGTTCTGTGTTAGCATGTTCTTGTTTGCAAGAAACCATATTCATATCATTACTGTCATACTACTACTGAGACTTGAGGATATAAAGTACATAAAATAGTTCCATCCTGGCATGGTCTATTTGTGTTTCTTTTGTGTGATTTTAAGTAGAAAAACTGGACAGATTTGTGTTTGTTCTGAATATAGGTAAGTGGTTAGCTACCTAGGTAATCCCAATACCTCTAAATTCTTTAAGATATACCTGCAGTTATCTCAGAGGCAGCTGTTGATAGTCCTCATATTTGAGAACCATAGGATGAACTTATTTTTAAGCCCCATTTTCCTTTTATTTATTTATTTTTTTGGCTTCTTTCGAAGGCCAGAAACATAGTAGAGATTTTTATTATTGTACTTTGTTCATATTACATTTAGAACCCATTTAAGGGTATACCTAGAGAAGGAAATGGCAGCCCACTCCAGTATTCTTCCCTGGAGAATTCCATGGACAGAGGAGCCTGGAGCGCTACAATCCATGGGGTTGCAAAGAGTCAGACATGACTGAAGCAGCTTAGCCTGCACACACGCAAGGATCCTTCAGTAGAATGTTTGTCTAGCATTTGAAGAAAACTATATTGTGGATAGTATTTGAGATGGTCACATATGTGCTTTTAAAAATAGGTTTATCTTTTACACATAAAGAACTTTCATGAATCATATACACTCTCAGGTAAATTAATAATGGCCTTTCATGACCAAACAAAACAAGCCTTGTTAAAATATCTTTCAGTGTCACCAATTCAACTAAAAAGTAAACACCTGATAAGATTTAAATTTTGTTTTTAGGACAAGTTGACTCAATTAGAAGCCCATGAACAGTAGTTTAATTTCCTTTTAGTGATTAAGTTACTCTCATTAATATAGTTTTAAATATATATATATATTTTGGTGATGATATAATAAAATACATTCAGAAATGTAGGTCATACCTTTACTGCAATAAGGCACTTCTAGAATATGGGTGCTTCCCTGTTAGCTCAGCTGGTAAAGAATCCTCCTGTAATGCAGGAGACCCCGATTTGATTCCTGCCTTGGGAAGATTCCCCTGAAGAAAGGACAGGCTACCCACTCCAGGAGCCACTCCTGGTGGCTCAGATGGTAAAGAATCTGCCTGCAATGCAGAAGGCCTGGGTTCGATCCCTGGGTTGGGAAGATCCCCTAGAGGAGGGCATGGCAACCCACTCCAGTATTCTTTCCTGGAGAATCCCATGGGCAGAGGAGCTTGGCAGGCTACATTCCATGGAGTTGCAAAAAGTCAGACACAACTGAGCTACTAAGCACACAGAAGATGCTGCATTTCATCAACAGCCACAAGAATAGCACCTGAGAATTTATCAATGATCACATAGTTTACTCTAAAAAGGAGTTTTTAGCTTTACCAGGCTGTCATTATTAAGCTCTATCTGAAATTTTTAAAAGTATCTCAGCACCAAGTATAAGAGCATATGGTTTTCTATCAATCTATTTTAACAGAACAATGTACCAACCTCACTTTATTGTATATGTTTTAAATATAATAATGATTGTGATCATTAAAGTGTATCTGCTTATTATTGAATGAACAATTCAAAAATACCATTTCTGATATCCTCTTCATTTCAAAGTCACAAATAATAGAGAAGAATTTTAGAAACCAGAACTCCTTACCTTCTCCACATTTATAGGAAGTTACATTTTTAGATAACAGCTCAATTATTGTAAGTTGAAAGTTGCGATGGTAACTTTTGTAATAGTCACAAGCCATAGAAAATTACCTTAGTAATCAAGACTTGATTACACATTGTGGGAACTAAACAGGAAAAGCAAACAGGATGCCCTAACTTGTCTGTTTTCTCTCTTCTTCTGGCACTGCCAATCTTACACAAGATGTAGGCAGTACTCTGTTTCACAAACTAAGTTCAGTGCAAGTAGAACTTGGAAAATATTGAACCAATATATGTCAGTGTCGATCTGTACCTCATCCCCCACCCCCCCAGAATCTGCAGTCATTCCATTTAGAACAAGAGAGAATATCATCCAAGAAGGAAAAAAAAATGCAAGTGATATCCATTACATGTTAGAAGAGGTGGGAAGATGTGGCTTTCCAGTTGGTGAAATATTGGAAGAGGAATATCAGAAAGAAAAGGAAAAGTCAGGTATCAGTGTTTGCTTCTCTCATACATTTCCATGAATAGAAGGGTGTAACTGAATCATCCAAAAGTGTATGGAAGAAACCACTAGTAGGACTATGAGTCCTTTTATTATAGGAGTAGAAAGGGCTGGGGGTTGGGATTTAGAAGCAGGAATTTGCAGGCCTTGATCTTTTGTTCTATGACCCATTCAATAGGCCATATGAGTGATTTTGGATGACTTTAGTTGAGAGAAATGTTTAGGCCAATTACCATATTGATTCAGTTATCTATTCATATTATAAATAATGCTTTTATAAAAGCATTGTGCCTATATTATCTCCTCTTTGTGAATGTGTACTTTTGGATTATAATCCTAGAAGGTCAAACACATAAGTGTATCTTTAATTTTACTTGATATACCAAATTATACTGTTGAGAGTTTGAACTGTTACGTATTCCCACCAGCCATAATCTGAAATAATTTATGTTCTCCAGTCTCACCAATAGAATATATTATTGAATTTAGTATTTTTGCCCATCATATAGGTGATAAATAATGCATCTATTGTTTTAGTTTTTCTTAGTCTTAGTGAGAATGGATATATATTTTTTCCACTGAAGAATTTTTTGCATTCTTTTTTTTGGTGAATGATCCATATATTTTGACTTTTTTTTCTCAGCTTTGGTCTCAATTTTTAAGAGCCTGTGTATATAAAAGAAAGAATTTCTTGCAATTTAATGTTTGCCTGTCGACTTTTTATGAAAACGTTTAATGTCCTGAAGTGAAAGTAACTCATGTATAAACTTCGTTTTTGACCATTTCAATAATTTCCCTCAACTGAGTTTTCCCAGTGGAAGTGTTAGTTCTTAATTCTATTATTTGAGGTAGATTATCTCAAAATCTTCTTGGGCAAAATTCTGGCTTATCCTGGCTTCTGAGGTTGGGCTTTTTGATCACTTAGGAGCCTATCATTCAGTTTCAAGTGTTTCTAGTTACTCTTCATTGGAAGAGTGATTTACATCGTTTACATCGATTCATTCACCCTGGATATCATCTTCTTCCTGACAAAGGCTTCTGAACTGACAGGTTTTCTGTCTCAGTACTTTTGAGATAACTGCTCCTCCCTCTTCTACTTTGTATTGTTGCCTACAAGAAAAATGCTGTTATCCTCATTCTTATTCCTCTGTACTTAATGTCACATTTTTTCACTAGTCATGATCTTTCTATTTAGTACTGTCATTAAGCAACTTGTTTATGGTATGCCTTCATGAAGTTCCCTTTTTCTTTCTTATAAGTGGAGTATATTAAATTTCTTATATTTGCACATGTATAGATTTTTATCAAATCAATAAAAAATGTAACATGCTTTGTCACTCTACCCCAGGTTCCCATCATTTTCTGGGTATTTACACATGAATTTGAGTCCAGACTGCTAATTTTTTGGTCTTTTATATCTTTGAATTTTAATTTCTTATTATTTTCACTTTAATTTTTTTTAATTGAAGGATAATTGCTTTGCAGAATTTTGTTATTTTCTGTCAAACCTCAGCATAAATCAGCCATAAGTATATGTATACCCCCTCCCTTTTGAAACTCCCTCTCCTCTCCCTCCCCATCCCACCCCTCTAGGTTGATACAGAGCCCCTGTTTGAGTTTCCTGAGCCGTACAGCAAATTCCTGTTGGCTATCTATTGTACATATGGTAATGTAAGTTTCCATGTTACTCTATCCATACATCTCACCCTCTCGTCCCCTCTCCCCACGTCCAAAAGCCTATTCTTTATGTCTGTTTCTCCATTGCTGCCCTGTAAATAAATTCTTCAGTGCCATTTTTCTAGATTCTGTATATGTGCATTAGAATACGATATTTATCTTTCTCTTTCTGACTCATTTCACTCTTTATAATAGGTTCTAGGTTCATCTGCCTCATCAGAACTGACTCAAATGCTTTCCATTTTATGGTCGACTAATATTCCATTGTGTATATGTGTCGCAACTTCTTTATCCATTCATCTGTGGATGGACATCTAGGTTGCTTCCATGTTCTAGCTATTGTAAGTAGTGCTGCAATGAGCAATGGGATACATGTGTCTTTTTCAACCCTGTTTTCCTCAGGGTATATGCCTAGGAGTGGGATTGTGGGGACATATGGTGGTTTTATTCCTAGTTTTTTAAAAAAAATCTCCATACTGTCTTCCATAGTGGCTGTATCAACTGACATTCCCACTAACAACAGACTGGTTCCAAATAGGAAAAGGAGTACGTCAAGGCTGTATATTGTCACCCTGCTTATTTGACTTATATGCAGAGTACATCATGAGAAACGCTGGGCTGGAAGAAACACAAGCTGGAATCAAGATTGCCGGGAGAAATATCAATAACCTCAGATATGCAGATGACACCACCCTTATGGCAGAAAGTGAAGAAGAACTAAAGAGCCTCTTGATGAAGATGAAAGAGGAGAGTGAAAAAGTTGGCTTAAACTCTACATTCAGAAAACTAAGATCATGGCATCTGGTCCCATCACTTCATGGGAAATAGATGGGGAAACAGTGGAAACAGTGTCAGACTTTATTTTTTTGGTCTCCAGAATCACTGCTGATGGTGACTGCAGCCATGAAATTAAAAGACGCTTACTCCTTGGAAGGGAGGTTATGGCCAACCTAGATAGCGTATTTAAAAGCAGAGACATTACTTTGCCAACAAAGGTCCATCTAGTCAAGGCTATGGTTTTTCCAGTGGTCATGTATGGATGTGAGAGTAGGACGGTGAAGAAAGCTGAGTGCCAAAGAATTGATGCTTTTGAACTGTGGTGTTGGAGAAGACTCTTCAGAGTCCCTTGGACTGCAAGGAGATCCAATCAATCCATCCTAAAAGAGATCAATCCTGGGTGTTCATTGGAAGGTCTGATGTTGAAGCTGAAACTCCAATACTTTGGGCACCTCATGCAAAGGGTTGACTCACTGGAAAAGACCCTAATGCTGGGTAGGATTGGGGGCGGGAGGAGAAGGGGACGACAGAGGATGAGATGGTTGGATGGCATCACCGACTCGATGGACATGGGTTTGGGTAGACTCCGGGAGTTGGTGATGGGCAGAGAGGCCTGGCGTGCTGCAATTCATGGGGTCGCAAAGAGTCGGACACGACTTAGCAACTGAACTGAACTGAACTGGAACTCTCTTGCTTTTTCGATGATCCAGCAGATGTTGGCAATTTGATCCCTGGTTCCTCTGCCTTTTCTAAAACCAGCTTGAACATCTGGAAGTTCAAGGTTCACGTATTGCTGAAGCCTGGCTTGGAGATTTTGAGCATTATTTTACTAGCATGTGAGATGAGTGCAATTGTGTGGTAGTTTGAGCATTCTTTGGCATTGCCTTTCTTTGGGACTGGAATGAAAACGGACCATTTCCAGTCCTGTGGCCACTGCTGAGTTTTCCAAATTTGCTGACATATTGAGTGCAGAACTTTCACAGCATCATCTTTCAGGATTTGAAAAAGCTCCACTGGAATTCCATCACCTCCGCTAGCTTTGTTCGCAGTGATGTTTCCTAAGAGCCACTTGACTTCACATTCCAGGATGTCTGGTGTGAGCGATCACACCATCGTGATTATCTGGGTCATGAAGATCTTTTTTGTACAGTTCTTCTGTGTATTCTTGCCACCTCTTCTTAATATCTTCTGCTTCTGTTAGGTCCATACCATTTCTGTCCTTTATTGAGCCCATCTTTGCATGAAATGTTCCCTAATAAAAGTGGGCTACCACTGAAAGAGAAAAAAATTGAGATCTCAAAAGTTTACAGTTTGGTGTTGGATGTAAAAAAATGAAGAGAGTAAAACTGAATAAAAGGAACAAAAGTGTTAAAGAAATGATTAAAGAAAATGTTTTAAAACTCAAGTAAAACATATTGAAAGGATTCATACCAGCCAATAAGGAGTAACAAAAAACATTTTCTGCTATATTTAGATGGGGCTTCCCAGATCACTCAGTGGTAAAGAAACCACCTGCCAACACAGGTAACTCAGGGGACTCGATCCTTAGGTCAGTAAGATCCCCTGGAAAAGGAAACAGCAACCCACTCTTGTATTCTTGCCTGAAAAATCCTGTGGACAATGAGGCCTGGTGAGCTATGAGACCTGGTGGGCTATGGTCCTTGAGGTTGCAAAGAGTTGGACACAACTAAGTGACCATGCACACATGATAATGAAAGTAACATTGCAGTTCCATTCTGAACAAATTTTCAGGAATCTGAAGAAATAATAGATCTTAAAAGGAAACATCCAAAAAGGATCAGAACAGTTGCAAAGTTTCTATTAGTATTACTAGATCCTAAGAAAAGCTCCTAGATCAACAGCTTTTAAAAAAGGGTATAGCCCCCAACTAAAATAAATAAATTTATTAAAAAAAAAAAAAAGGGTATGTAAACCAGATAACACGATGTAATTGTTAAAAAGCAGTCTATCTGGATTACAGGTATATTATTAAAGCGTAATGATTGTTAGTGTGATAAAATTGAAATTTCCTTGTACAGTTTTAAGTATGTATTACTTTTTCCTTTGCCCTAATACAAAAGAAAAAAAATATTTCCGTTTTCTTTTAATTATAGCAATTCAGGATTCAGACTCCTTTTTCCTTATTTCTACCTTTATTGCCCACATCTGGTATGGATTAAACAACTCTAGGCCCCTGGTCTTTAACTGTGACTTGCTGAACAGAAATCTGATAGCTCATTCTTTGAATTCCTCAATTCTAGAAAGGAAAGAAAAACTTAAACTCCAACATTTTAGCAAGCTTTCCTCTGCTTTCTGCTAAAATGTTACAGTTTCCTGATGTTTACATACATTAACTATCACATAGTTACACAACTGAGGTGGTCAGGGTACCAAAGTTACAGTCCTTCCTGGAGCAGGCATATAAAAGTCAGAATATAAACAACTTTGTAAAGAAACATGAAGCTCAGTTGGAGATAAAAGGAGTTAGGTTTATTACCTTTATATCTCACAGAAAGTATATAATGGGTTTTAAAAATTCATTTCATCAAGTAATGTATCAGTTTTCCATAAATGTTGATGATTATAATTACTATATATAATCCATTTTTTCCTTGTGGAAATGTATCAAGTTTATAAAAATGAAAAGGTTCTGCGTTGATAATGATGTGACATGGTTTATGAAATGAAACCGCTATTCTTTCAAAAAGTTGGTTGAATACTGGAGCTGTTTTGGTAACAAATTATTACTAAGTTGTTAGTTAAAACTTAGTGGAGAAGAGTCATTGCCATTTACAGATTTGTCTTGTGGCTTTTGGCAATGATGTCAGAAAATTAAGGCCTCCAGTGTGTTCTCGTTAATCGGCCTTGTTATTTCTCCAGAAAACCTCCTCACAACCATTGTGGTTTCAGCTGGACTGTGTGTATCAGTTTCCCAGGCTCTCACTCTTCACTAGGAATCTGAGGATTGGTGTTCATGTTCATTGTGGCTTCCTTGAGATAAATATGCAAGAAGAAGTATTGAACTTAACCATTTTATTATCATCAAGGACTTTTGCTGCTTTTGTAAAATTTGCCAATCCACTCGTTTTATTGTTCATGTCGGTTTTCCAGATTTCTCTTTTCCTCATCCCATGTGGCAACATAATTTAGTTTCTCAAAAACATTGAGCTTATCATCTATGCTGATTAGTGCCTAGATTGAATCACAGAGCACAAATGTGTAAAGAACTTAGTTCTAGCTTAGGCTCTTCCACTGACCCGAGTCATTGTGATCAGGTTTCCAGAACCTGTGATACCTAGTGGAGTGTACAATGAAAAGGCACTTATGAATAGACTGATACTTATACTTTTTGTGTTTTCTTTTTGCTTAACATTTTAATGCAGTGGAACAAGTAGGAACACTCTTGGTTTTATCTTACACTAGAAATTTTGAATGTTATTTTTGATCCAGTACTTGAGGAGCAGCCTTTATAATAGCTATGCTAATGCTTCTTGCTTTTATACGATCATAAGCAAATGATAATATGACCAAGATAAATTAGTCTTTGCACTTTTATCTCTTTAGGATTTAGAGATCTCATCTTTCCTATCAGTTCATTTTCCAGCAGAGACCAGTGCACTAAAAAGGGGGCAATTGGCATGAGTTTAATAAGGTATTTTTAAAAGATGACAGAAACCAACAAGGAAGAGTGAATAGGCCCAGGGCTAACAGTAAGGTAAGTTAGGCTTGAAGGAGCCAGTGGGGAGAGCTGTAGGATGGTTATACAGGGGTCCTAGCCTTTGGTAGATTAACACTAGTAACACTTGCGCTGACGCCTAGCTACCTCAGCAGGAGGGGAGCTAGGGGACTAAGTATCCCACCATCTCTCTCCTCCTAACCTTTGAATCCTGACTAGAACTCATTGTTCAAACATAACCAAATCTAAAGGGTAAAATATTTTTGTATTTGTTTATAGAAAGCAACATCCTGAGTTTTGGAACAAGTTAAAGAAGACTGGAAGAGGGACATAAAGAGACAAATGGGGGAATGGTCAATACATCTGTAAATTGAAGCTTTTTAACCTGAAGATCTGAAAATTCCTTTCTGCTCAGCAGTTCTGCCTGACTCTTACCTGTAGCTCTTTGCCACACCTCAAATATATTTATGCAATTTTATATGGTCTTTTTGTATTCTATCAATTGTGATTTATCATTTCCATAATGCTTTACTTAGAGCATGTTTTACAATCCTTTTTGTTATTTGCAGTGTTTTTCACCGTTGATAATATCATGATACAAAGGGGAATAATAGACGGTGAGGCGCTCAGTGATAAAGAATCCTCCTGTAATTCAGGGGACCCAGGAGATGAGGGTTTGATCTCTGGGTCAGGAAGATCCCCTGAGGAGGAAATGACAACCCATTCCAGGATTCTTGCTTAAAAAATTCCATGGACAGAGGAGCCTGGCAATCTACAGTCCAGAAGGGGTCCCAAAGGATCAGAGATAACTGAGCATGCATGCGTGCATGAATGAGAATATCACACTAATATCTTGAGTACTACACAAAACTAACCCAATCAATCGAAATTTATGATTGTTCAAGTTTTTCTTTGTAGTCAAAGAGTATACTAAGGATATGACCGATTCTCTGATAGAATTAAGAGTTATGCTTTGTTATATTCTTCGTTTCTATAAATACATAGATTAGAGTAAGGCAGGGAATAGGTTTAAATTCTGGGAATTTAAGATGATATTTATTCATTTGTTTATAAAATATATAGTGCCACAGAAATGTACAACATGGAATGTCTGGAGAGGATAGATATTTTTATCTTCTAGCACAGATACGTCTCTGTGAGAAATGGCTATAATTCCAATGATTTTCCAAAAGATGACTTAAAACTATTCACTATTACTGACAACTTTGTCATGGAGCATGTTTCTCTACATTGCTAGGAAGGATAGAGCTAGAAAGTTGGAATCATAGTTCAGTGAAAAGTTGTTTGGAAATGAATAAGGAACTATGTTTGAAATAGCAAAAACATATGAGCAATTAAGAAAATCAGTGATATGCAGTATATTAGTTTGCTTGGGCTGCCTTAACAAAACAGCACTGTGGTTTACAGGACAGAAATTTATTTTGTCACACTTCTGAAAATTAGAAGTTCATAATCATAGTGCTACCAAATTCAATTTCTAAGATGGGCTCTCTTCCTGGTTTATATAATGCTGCCTTCTCATCATGTCCTCACATGGATATTTATTTACTGCATAGATAATCATACATCCACACACACAAAATGTTCTCTGGTGTCTCTTATAAGGACACTAAATCTTTTGAGTCAGGGCCCCACTATATGACCTCACTTAATGTTAGTTACTTCTCTAGAGGCCCTTCTCTAAATAGAGTCATACTCAGGCTGGGGATTCAGGGTTTCAAAAGCATGAATTAGTGCTTTTAAAAATTAATTTTATTTTTTATTTTTATTTTTATCATTTTATATTAGAATATAGTTGATTAACAATACTGTGTTAGTTTCAGGTGCATAGCCAAGTGATTCAGCTATACATGTACATGTATCGAGTCTTTTTCAAATTATTTTTCCCATTTAGATTATTACAGAATAGTTAGCAGAGTTCCCTGTGCTATACAGAAGGTCCTTGTTATCTACTTTAAATATAGTAGTATGTGTATGGCAATTCCAAACTCCCAATTCATCCATCCTCTCAATGTTTCCTCTCTGGTAACCTTAAGTTTGTTCTCCAAGCCTGTGAGTCTATTTTTGTTTCATAAACAAGTTCATTTGTATCATTTTTTAAAGATTTCATATATAAGCAATATCATATGATATTTGTCTTTCTCTATCCAACTTACCTCACTTAGTATGATAATATCCAAGTCCATCCTTGTTGTTGCAAATGGCATTATTTCATTCTTTTTAGAGGGTGAGTAATATTCCCTTTTGTATATGTACCTCATCTTTATTCATTCATATGTTGATGGACATTTAAGTTGCTTCCATGTCTTGACTGTTGTAAACAGCACTGCAGTGAACATTGGGTGCATGTACCCTTTCGAACAATGATTTTCTCTGAATATATGCCAAGGAGTGGAATTGCTGGATGATACAAGAGTTCTGTGTTTAGTTTTTTTAAGGAGCCTCTACACTGTTCTCTATAGTGGCTGTGCTGATTTACATTCCCACCAACAGTGTAGGAGGGTCCCCTTGTCTCCACACCCTCTCCAGCATTTATTGTATGTAGACTTTTTGATGGCTATACTGATTGGTGTGAGGTGATATCTCATTGTAGTTTTGATTTTCATTTCTCTCTTAATTAGTGATGTTGAGCATCTTTCCGTGTGCCTCTTGGCCATTTGTATATCTTTTTCAGAGAAATGTCTATTTAGGTCCTCCATCCATTTTTTGATTTTTTTTTTAATTTTTGATATTGAGTTTCATGAGGTGTTTGTATATTTTAGAGATTAGTCTCTTGTCAGTTGCTTTGTTTGTAATTTTTTTTCCCCATTCTGTAGGTTGTCTTTTCATCTGTTTATGTTTGTTTCTTTGTTTTTGCTGTGCAGAAGCTTTTACATTTAATCAGGCCCTATTTGTTTACTTTTATTTTTATTACCCTATAAGGTGGGTCAAAAAAATATCTTGCTGTAATTTATGTCAAAGTGTATTCTTCCTATGCTTTCCTCTAAGAGTTTTCTAGTATCCAGTCTTACATCAGGTCTTTAATTCATTTTGAGTTTATTTTTGTGTGTGATGCTAGGAAGTGCTCTAATTTCATTATTTTAGACATAGCTGTCCAGTTTTCCCAGTGAAATGGAAATCCGAGTTCTTGTTTGCCGAGCCAAAGAATGAACTTTGCAAACACACAAACACTCATGGTAACAGGCAAACAGGATTTATTTCAGAGAGAAAGTACAAAACTTGCAGCATAGATACTGAGAGGGAGTGAAGTTCCCCCTAAAAGGCAGGACTTGCAGCAGTTTATATCCTTACTAGTATTGATGTTTACACTTTTGATTGGTTCTTACTTTTAACATATGTCATTTATAACCAATCTGCTTAAAGGTCACAGTGTTTAACTTCACATCTTTATGGCTTCTTTTGATCCTCAGATTATTAGTTTTCTTAGACATCAAGTCACCATCCCACAACCTTTTCTCATGATTCCCTGGCCACTTTACAGTGGACAAGAGGTATGGGCTAAAGATTAATGATCACCACTTGTTTCTCTCTCAGACATATGGAACAGAAGTTAATTACTACCCTTTCCTAGATCTGAGTGCTGATAATTTATCAGACCAAGGACACATTCCTCTGAGAGCCAGGAATTAGGACAAAGGGTATAGTTTTAGGTTAATGGAGCGGGATGTTTGTTGAAACAGGCCAAGGTCTCAGAGTTCCTACACTAACTGCCTAACAATTTCTACCTCACCAGCACCACTTATTAAAGAGACTGTCTTTTCTCCATTGTATATTGTTACCTCCTTTGTAATAGATTAGGTGACCATAGGTGTGTGATTTTATCTCTGGGCTTTTTATCCTATTCCATTTATATATACATATATTTTTAATTTATATTTTCATTTTTGTGCCAGTATCATACTGTCTTAATGACTAGCTCTCTCAGAAGGTGGGAGTGGTCCTGAAATATAGCATGGTTAGTTTTAATGGGCTAGGTAACTTCATAGGCTAGTTTTAATGGGAGGATTATTCCAACTATTTTTGGGAGGGTTCTGGGTTTTCCAGGAATTGGCTTTTGCTTGACCTCAGAACTGTTTGGCTTTTTGGCTTTTGCTTGACCTCAGAACTGTCATGGTGCTAATGGTGTGTCATTCAGATGCTAACATATTTACAGTGAGTGCATAATGAGGTTCAAAGTCTACTGGAGATCTAATCTTCCACCATCTTGAATTTTGTTGTTTCTGACCAGTTTTGATCATGTCCTATGGTTATGTCATTCTTTTAGAGGTTATGCCCTGCCCCTTCTGTCCTGTTTCATGTACATAAAATTTGTGTGTGTGTGTGTAACATAGCAAGCTACAGACTGTTTTCCCATTAGTCATAGTGGCAAATAGAGATTCATTTTATGGTATTTACAAGAGCATTTTGCTACATTACTGTCTAATTGAAATGAGAGTATTGGACCAATTACATTTATGATTAGTGTAGGATATCCCAACGGATATTTGGTATAGATAAAGAATGTTGTTGAATCCAAATTTGTGTTCTCCATGCACAGTAAGGCCAAACAAACCAAAACCTCCATGTTTAGAGCGAGAAAGATTTATCGCAAGGACCAAGCAGGAGTACAGTTGGCTCATGCTCAAATGATCCAAACTCCCAGTGGTTTTCAGGGATGAGTTTTCAAAGGTAAAATTTGGATGAGGGTTGCAGGGTGCTTGTGTTTCTTCTGATTGGTTGGTGTTGAGGTAACAGGGCAGTGTTCCCAGGAATCTTGTGCTTGACCTAAATTTGTCATCTTGCACTTGGGTCGGGGCCTTTGTTCTTATAGAAGAACTAAAAGATACGTGTCAGAATGCCACGTATATCCATTGAGGAGGAATTTGGACCCTATTTTATCACGGCACTGTTGTTTGTGACTGCTCTTTTTTTATTTCTGCATTTCCTCACTTTTCTAATTAGTAACTGTTTGAATCTGCCCCTAGAAACTCAGGGAAGTTCTAGAAGGCTGGAGCCATTTTCACACAAGAAGGAAATGGGGGACACATAAAGGCTTTGACACCTGGGAGGATCCTGCAGGGCCCTGCTTGGTTTCAAGAATGTGGGCCTAAAGAGAAGGTAATAACAAAATGCTTAAGTATATAGGGATTTCCTGGCCATTTCAAACTATAATTACTTTTTCAGTTTTAATTGATACCCATACAGCTTTTATTTTCAACTCAGAAATTTCCTCAGAATCACAGTCTGATGAAGACATGATGGGAATTTTAGCTGAAATTTTATGATTTGTTTCTATTGGATCTGGATATTAAGGCCCGTTAAATATGTGGCTGTCTGCTATATTAGTTTTCATCACACTGTGACTCATGCAACTTCTCCTCAGAATTCTTCAATTTGTATTGTTTTGTCAGGCCTGTCTGTGAGATTTTCAAACATTGAAAAACAGCAATTGTTAGGATTAATTTTCATTTAGGAGCTGTACCATATGTTAGAAATTTTCACCTTGTTATAATAATGTGGTATTGGAAGCAAGTCTAACTTTCTAAACATCCTTTAAATCTGGAGTTCCCAAATTTAGTAATAGTTCTTCCTGATTATGACAGCTGAACCAGTTATTTAAAAAAAAATGCAAACTTTCACACAGAGTCTCAGTTATGGCTCCTCAAACACTAGAGTAAAATTTTATTAACTCATAGTTTGTATTTCCTCTGTCAGACAAAGTAGTGTTTTCTGACCACTAAGTGAAAACTGCCTTGGTCTACAATTACTGAAATACTTTTGTATTAAAGCTATTTTACTTTATAATGGATTTATCACTAATTTTAAATGGTAGCATTTTCTTTTGTATTTCATCAACATATACTCAATCTTTAATATTGAAACCAAGCAAGAACCTATGGGGCCCTCACAGTTACAGATCCTTTTCATGTCCCCTGATTCTTGTTCATTCATTCTCCTTAACCTTCCCTGAGCTCCTAAGGGCAGATTCAAACAGTTGCCTATAAGAGAAGGGAGGGAATGCAGAAACAATGGAGGAGCAGTCATAAAAGACAGTCCTGGTTCCTCCTCAAGTTATACATAATAATATCTGTGAGTCCTTTGGCAGAAACTAAGGCCCCCTCAGAAGACTCCTGAGAGTCCCTTGGACAGCAAGGAGATCAAACCAGTCAATCTTAAGAGAAATCAACCCTGAATACTCATTGGAAGGAGTGATGCTGAAGCTGAAGTGCCAGTAGTTTGGTCATCTGATGCGAACAGCTGACTCACTGGAAAAGTCCCTGATCCTGGGAAAGATTGAAGGCAGAAGGAGAAGAGGGTATCAGAGGATGCAATGGCCGGATGGCATCACCAATGCAATGGCCATGAACTTGGGCAAACTCTGGGAGATGGTGAGGGACAGGGAGACCTGGTGTGCTGCAGTCCTTGGGGTCACAAAGAGTCAGACATGACTGGGTGACTGAACAACAGCAAAAGTCCCCCACATAAGCAGAGGATGGTAACTTCAGGCTGAGTAAGAGATTCCTGGAACACTGCCCTGTTACCTCACCACCAACCAATCAGAAGAAATTCTCTACACGGTGGAAGATAAGGAATACTCTGACTCCCTCTTCAAATGATTTACTGCAATTATCTTCCCCTTTCTCCCTTTAAAAGTACTTTCATAGTCTAGCAGAGTCTTTGAAGTTGATTCTTAGACATGCATCTGCCTTCTCCCGATGGTGCCAATCTCCCACCTTTCCTTTCCATCAGTGCTTGTCTCTTGAGTGGCGAGCAGCCAAGCCTGAGTTTGGTGACAATATAACTGCCTCTTAGCAAAAACATAAGTAAACATTTGTTGAATAAATAACAATTAGTAATTAAAAAAAATAATGAATTTGGCTAAAAATAATATGCTTTATGCTTTTTTCCCCCAACACCAAAACAGTGAATGATTTGTTGTTGTTCAGTCACTCAGTTGTGTCTGACTCTTTGCGACCCCATGGACTGCAGCACACCAGGCTTCCCTGTCTTTCACTATCTCCCGGAACTTGCTCAAACTCATGTCCATTGAGTCAGTGATGCCATCCAACCATCTCATCCTCTGTTGTCCCCTTCTCCTCCTGCCTTCAATCTTTCCCAGAACCAGGATCTTTTCTAATGAGTCGGCTCTTTGCATCAGGTGGCCAAAGTATTGGAAATTCAGCTTTACCATCTGTCCTTCTAATGAATATTTAGGATTGATTTCCTTTAGGACTGACTGGTTTGATCTCCTTGCAGTCCAAGGGACTCTCAAGAGTCTTCTCCAAGACCATAGTTCAAAAGCATCAATTCTTCAGTGTTCAGCCTTCTTTATGTTCTAACTTTCACATCCATACATGACTACTGGAAAAACCATAGCTTTGACTAGTGAATGATTAGGAAAAATGTAAGCTTAAGATAATATAATAATCATTCAAATTGAGCAGCCTAGTAAGATATAGAAAATTCTCTAAAAATTTCGGTGTAACTATTTTTCATAAATATACCTTACAATTTAAGCTAATGTTGGATTTGATGTTTGTTCTTCTCTACTAATAAAACATAATGGATATAATTAGAATGTATATGATCTTCACTAAAATTGATAAATTTATTAATGAGAATTTAAATGATCCAACCATAAAAAATGAATAGATATGCATTTTTCCTGATTATTTTCTGAAGGACAAATACAGAAGTGTAACATTTAGCTTGAATTCTGTTTTTCTCATTGTTCATATTTACTACTTTGGTTAATGGGGCTTCCCAGGTGGTGCTAGGGGTAAAGAACCTGCCTTCCAACACAGGAGATATAAAAGACACAAGTTTGATCCCTAGGTCAGGAGGATCCCTGGAGGAGAGTATGGCAACACACTCCAGTATTCTTATCTGGAGAATCCCATGGACAGAGGAGCCTTACAGACTATAGTCTACAGAGTCGCACTGTGTCAGACATGACTAAAGCAATTTAGCACGCACTGCCGATGGGGTCGCTAAGAGTCGGACACGACTGAGCAACTTCACTTTCACTTTTCCCTTTCATGCACTGGAGAAGGAAATGGCAACCCACTCCAGCATTCTTGCCTGGAGAATCCCAGAGTCGGTGGAGCCTGGTGGGCTGCCGTCTATGGGGTCGCACAGAGTCAGACACGACTGAAGCGACTTAGCAGCAGCAGCAGCCGATGCAGGAGACATGAGATGTGGGTTCAGTCCCTGGGTCTGGAAGATTCCTTGAAGGAGAGCATGACAACCCACTCCAGCATTCTTGCCTAGAGAATACCCATGAACAGAGGAGCTTGGCAGGCTATAGTCCATAGGGTCTCAAAGAATCTGGACCTGCCTAAAGCAACTTAGCATATATGCACGCACTTTGTTTAATATTAGTGTGATTTTTTTTTGCATTTTTCTTAATTTGGACAATATTTGAGCTAGTGGTACTTAAAAAGTTAAAATATCTCAAGTTAAACATTATAAAAGGAGAATTTAAGTGGATTTTCAGTGTAATTACCAGCATTGTTTTTTCATTCATTCAGTGTTCTGTCATGTTTTCTTTTACATTTTAATTGGCTAAGTACCATTTATAACATTGTCTTTTCACAAGATAGATAACAAAGTGGTCCATAGTGTGGAAAAATGAAAATAAGAAAGTCTGTACCATATTACACTCTTACAAGAGAGATGATTACCTGAAAATCATAAAATGGTATCCAGAGAGTACAACTTTTTCATGATTGTGACAAGGAGTTTTATCAAAATAGAACAAAAATCTGCTAAAGTACACACTAAAAATCTTAGTAGTAAAATAAACCACAAAAATACCACTGCTACATGTAGGTTTTCAGCTCACTTGATTGTACCCTTACTTATTGCACTTGAACATGAAAATGGCTATTTTCTATATATAAAACATTTTCAGTAAAGTCAATAATGAACCAAAAATAGAACTTTTCTAACCTATGACTTCACTGAATTTATTTGATTTGTGCTTTATAGATAGGCATAATTGTGTATTTTGTAAAACTGCTAGCCAGTTAAACACTAATAAAGAAAAAGCTAGAGCATCAAAAAAAGTTTCCACCTTTATAAGAAAAGCAAGACTTGGGTCATTAGACTTTAATAGGTTTAAATGTCTTGGGACAATGAAACAATTACCACTTGGAGAAAATGATTTAGCTAGCTGTGAAAGCTATTCAGGAGTGGCTAAATACTTACAAATGTTTTTCAGATGTGGTCTATGAGTTTAATGGCCATCTTAGATGATCAAACTTAATATTGAAACTGCTCTGCATAGTGTGGAACTTGTCCTAGAAAAGCAGGCAAAATCTTTTGGTGCTCTCACCACAAATAAAAATACTAAGCAGTGTGTCCAATCAGTGTGTCATGTGGGCACATATTCAAAACACAAGAAGCACAGAAACACAGTTTCATTTAAGCCAATAAATGTGATTCTTCTAAGTCCTTGAAAGACCACTTTCAGCTTTCTCTCTTGGTACATGAGACTTGCCAAACAACCTTGCTGGTTAAGTAAACGTATGATATCTGATGTGTCTTTTGGAGAAATTACTTCCTAATAATTCTAAGCCTTCTTTCTTGAGCCTTCTTTCTCTTGTTATCAGCACAATGGTCTTTCAAAAACTTTGATAGTGCAGTAGCTTTCTGCAGATTTCTGTATCTCACTGAAATTCACATGTCTCAGTTCAGTTCAGCCACTCAGTTGTGTCTGACTGCAGCATGCCAGGCTTCCCTGTCCATCACCAGCTCCCGGAGCTTACTCAAACTCATGTCCATCCAGTTGGTGATGCCATCCAACTATCTCATCCTCTGTCATCCCCTTCTCCTCCTGCCTTCAATCTTTCACAGCATCAGGGTCTTTTCCAGTGAGGCAGTTCTTCGCATCAGGTGGCCAAAGTACTGGAGTTTCAGCTTCAGTATCAGTCCTTTCAGTGAATATTCAGGATTGATTTTCTTTAGGATTGACTGATTTGATCTTACTCCAATGCCACTGAAATGGTTCTTAGGATAATTACTCAGGTTCTTTTAACCTCTAGATTAAAAGAGCACTGAGAATCATTGGAAGGTCTTCTACACATGAGGCCGGTGCCATTAAGTAGTATATCAGGACCCACAAAATGGAGGCTGTCCCAGAATCTGTGCTTATGGTAAACACCTGTCAAAAACCTAATTTACGCCAATCAGAACCCACCATCTCAGCTGTAGCTAGCTTACCTTCCTCTGGGAAATAGGACCTGCTAACCTTCTCATGAAACTTCTGACCTTCTAGGCAATGATGCCGTATTTCCATATTGCGTCTTAACCACTTTAAAACTTTCTGTTGTCTCAAAACTCTGGAGAACAGAGCTCCACTATGCTGCTTGTGAGCATTGTAGTCCCTCAATTTATGGATAAATGAATAAAGGACCTGAAGACAGCTACTAAAGAATCTGGGGTAGGCTCCCACACACAGCTGTAGGTACTGCAGAGCCCTTAGGTTGACTGCCTCTTCAGCTGCTCTCTGGAATCTCCAGTACGCTTTCTTATTTTGTATTCTGAGCTCTGCTAGTTTGATTGTTGTAGTCCTTCCAGGTATAAAATGTGATGTGAGAGACCCTAGAATTTTCACAGGGTAAATATTGATGTGTGAGAGACTCTAAGATTTTACAGTGATTCTTAGTGAGCTAAAATTGGGATTTGGGCAGGACTAGTCTGCAAGGCAAGTGCTTTTGGGAGGTAGGTCCTGACAGGTCTCAGGAACTGTGCTCAGACATCTAGA
The DNA here is from genome assembly GCF_054371585.1 of Giraffa tippelskirchi. Lineage (NCBI taxonomy): Eukaryota > Metazoa > Chordata > Mammalia > Artiodactyla > Giraffidae > Giraffa > Giraffa tippelskirchi. The sequence continues at coordinate 108,234,735 of NC_137280.1, read as the reverse complement.
AACTGTATACCTGATTGAATTCAGGAGGATTAACTTAAGAGAAAATAATGGGTACTCCTCAGCGTTGGGCTTCCCTGGTGGCTCAGATGGTAAAAAATCTGCCTGCAGCGCAGGGCTTGATCCCTGGGTGGGGAAGATCCCCTGGAAAATGGAATGGCAATCCACCCCAGTATTCTTGCCTGCAGAATTCCATGGACAGAGGAACCTGATGCGCTCTGGTCCTTGGGGTCTCAAAGAGTCGGACACCCCTGAACAACTTTCACTTTCACCCCTCAGTCTACAGCAAGCAAGATAGCAGCTGTGAGGGGACTCACAATACTTGGAGGTAAGTCTACAGCATAAACTGCTAGGGAACTCAAGGAAATGAGACAAGAAATTTGGCATCTTTTTGACCAATGACACAGTAAAATCTAATTAGGCCTGAGTTTGATTATTAGAAATGAGTAGGAAGTCTTCTTCTCTGATGAAATCTTCTCATGAAAGGAATAACACATCTATTGCTTAAGAGATTCTTGGAAACCAAAGATACAAAATTGGCGAGTACTAGCTGAGCACTTAAAAGCTGTTATACTTTTTTTGTAGGTGATAACTCTAAGACTCCTTTGCTCTGTTAAGTTGGTCACTGAACGAGTTAGATTTGCATTACCTTATCAATCCCTAGGTTAGGAAGATCCCCTGGAGCAGGAAATGGCAACCCACTCCAGTATTCTTGCCTGGGCACTTTCACCCACCAACCTAAAGAAAATTTCCCTGTAACTAGGTACATTGGAAAGCACCACAAAATTCCCTAGCCAATGGCATATCCTTCCTAAGCATTAATCCTCCAGGAGATCCAAAGCTTAGCTAAAGAAATAGAATCCTTGGTTTATAAAAAATGAGGTGTGTAACCTCCTGCACACTTGCATGTTTTCTAAGAACTGGGGTCTTAGAAACTGTGTGTACATGCTCAATCACTCAGTCATGTCTGACTCTTTGCAATGACATGGACTGTAGCCCACCAGGCTCCTCTGTTCATGGGATTTTTCCAGGCAAGAATCCTGGAATGGGTTGCCATTACCTACACCACTGGAAGTTGTAGATATCTGCAAAAAATTGCAAAATCTCACTAAGACAGCCTAGAATTGCAATGGTCATGATGGGGAATGTTCCAGTTAGAGAAGATTATTCATTTAAGAAGTTCACTTGAAAGCAAGTATTCCCCAATCAAACAGAATGGGATGTCTGTTTTAATTGACAAGCTAGAGCCTTCAAGAGACTTCAAGATTCCAAACTAGATTCATTGGAAGATTTATTGCAAAAAGCTAACAAAACATAAGAGGTACCTAAAACTAAAAATCTGACATGACTGTTACTACTCTACTCTCTCTCTCTCTTTACCTGAATACTCACAGTCTATTAATAGTTTATCTAAATTTTGTTACACTCCGAAGAGGCTATGACTGTAAACAAAAGTTCACCAAGTTAGTGGTGCGCTTGTTGGCACCTTCCAGAGGTAATGAGACTCCAGGACTTCTCCAGTAAACTAGTAGCAGTTACTCTCTTTAAACAGCCAAGGAAAAACTGAAAACCTAGTAGGGGAAAAAAGGCGAAAGGCTACTTGGAAACTAGATGAATGAAAAATCTTTAAAATCTACAACAAAAGTATTTGTAAAACGTTTACGCCATCTGAGAAGGTAACCTTAACTGATTCCATCTGCCAGAAACACAATTCGTATGCAGATGTTCTTTCATAAGCTCAGTTTTGCATTATCATACCTGTCTCATGGGTGTGATTTTTAAAAGAAAAGCTGTTAAGTTCTCTGTTTGTATTTGTTTATGTATATCTATGTAAATGTGTTATAGATTTGTGATATTTTTCTATCTCTGAATGGTATTGCCAAAATTAATTTGTAAAGAGCTCTATTTAATTGACTTAAAGCAGTGCTATATAAACTAAGTATACTCTCAGAGATATAAAAACTAACCCAAATGTTTTATAAGTTCATGTGGCTTAGAACAATCTCTTATAACCAAAAGCTAGTTTAAGTTTCTTGGCTTAATTAAAATAGGCATGCTTTTAGTGTTATCAATAATAAATGTAATGTTGACATACAACTTTTATTTTTCCTAGGTTTACTAAAAGTCAAATAAGCTCATGTTATGTCTGCTATAAAATTTGTCAGCAAGAAAGACAATGGTTAACTGTGAACTTTTTATGAATAGACACAATTGTTAGTAGGTGAATATATGTAAGATAAAAGTTTATAAATGAACATTTCAAAAATAATTATGTTCTATGTTATATCTATATAGAAATTGTTTCCACTGAGCTAAATTAAATGCGAGTCTTTGAATATCTAGATCATTTTCAAATAAGATAAAATATTGACACATTAACTACTTAATACAGTTTTATCCACCTCTGATTCCATTTACATAGGAACTAAAACATTTGATTTTGTTAGTAAACATGTTTTCTGTACATAAGAAAATTTACTGTGAGGAAGAATATGTTTTTGCAAATTATGAAATGTATTTATGAATTTGCAAATTTGCAGAATGCTAGTGTAACAAACAGTCTACAGTTATTTACTTCTCGGTTTTCACTAGGAATTAAGGATTTTAAGGATTAAGAGTTCTAGTAAATACCTAGTTAAAACTATTAGAAATTATAGGGCAAAAGAAGTGACCATGTATAAAAAGTAAGGTGAATAAAATGGCTGTTTCAGAATGTCAAAGATGTAAAACATAGGACAAAATCTGAAAGGATATTCTAAAAAGTTGTAGGCCTGTGGAAAAAGAATATTGGGAAGGGCATTTTATGTGTGGTCAAACTGGCTCAGATTTAAATGGATTTAATTAATTAAAAAAAAATTAGAATTTTGTTTTTTCTCTGTTAAACAAAAAGTTTTCTTAGTCTATGATATGTTCTTAACATGAAATTACACACAAAGGTTTTTCTTTACCTTTTAAGTAATCTGCCTGGACAGCAAAGGTGTTCTTACCAACATAATTTACTGTGCTTCACATTGTCTTTATCAGACTTGGATTACTTGAGAAAATCCAGTATTTTCACTATTAAGAGAGTTAAGTTTTGTTCACAACTACATACTCTTCAGTATTTGCCTTTCTCTCATCTCTTCGGTAATTTGAATTTTCTGTAACAGTCAAAATAGTTACTAAAAGGCCTATTTTCTAGCAAGCATATCAATAAATTTTAAAGATAAAACTTTATCAGAAAGGATAAAAAGCTTTTATATTTGTTCCAGGTGTGTACATAGAAGGAAAAAATAATAACCAAGACCTGTGTCAATCTTGAGTCATTTGTTTTGGGGTCTGTGGTAACAGGATTGTACTGTCCTCTCACTTCATGAGAAATTATTTCTGTGGCACGTGTTACCACAAGTCTCAGGATTATGGCAATGCAGGGCCTTATCATCCCCTATGACTCTGTACTCTAAAGACTGATATATTGAAGCTGTTATTGAGGGCAGCATCAACAGGCCTAAAAGAAAACTAAGAGTGTAAATATACTCCTGATGACAGCAGATTTATGCAACCCCTGCATTTCCGTTGGGACACATTTTACTTCCGACTCCAGCAGCAAGTAGTGGGAGAACCCAGGACAGATTCCTTGAAGCTGATGAGAACAGTGTTTTCTTTCTTAATTTGCCCTAAGTACTTCTGCAGCTCTCAAATGGAAGCTTGAGAAAATGAAAGTAAGTTTTCTCCCTTAAGAGCTGTTTGGCAGACTGACCAAAATGTTCAGATGGTTATGTGACAATTAATTATGTAATTGTCACAACTAAATCTTAAGAATTGAACAAGTAGATCGTAGATTCTTATTCTTAAGCTGTTGAAAGTTTTAGTATGTTAGAAGAAATGGCTTCTTGAGATAAAGAAATAGGGTTTCTGAGTCCTAAACGTTTGAACATTATATTTTGTTTTGGGGTTTTTTGGTAATTCGAGATAGCAAATGACACAGTTCTATATTATCATGAGATTCCGATTAATTACTTACTATCTTGAAATTCCCCATTTTGGAAGAAGCTATTAATAATCTTTGTATAATCAAACCCAACATAAAATATGTTGGATTTAGATGTGTGTGTTTTTGTGTGTGTGTTCTCTTATAATGAAAGAATACATTTTAGCCAAAGTCAAATCCACATTTTCACCTGATTCTCATTTAGCCTTCAAATTAAAACATAAAGAATAGAATTTTACCAAGAATATTGCAGTGCTTTGAGTTTAATAAGGGAGTTTCAGTACATTAGTGGTTGATTTCTTAAATGTATACGTTTTAATGTTTCAGGTATACAGCAAAATGAACCAGTTAAATATATATACCTATCCATTCTTTTTCAGATTCTTTTTCCATATTGCTTATTATAGAATGTTGAGTAAAATTCCCTGTACTCTACAGTAGATCCTTATAGTTACCCATCTTATATATATATAGCAGTGTGTATAAATTAATCCCAATCTCCTAATTTATTCCTTCCCCTCATGTTTTCCCTTTGGTAACTGTAAGTTTGATTTCAAGATCTGAGAATCTGTATTTGTTTTGTAAATAAGCTCATTTGTGTCATTTTTTATTAGGTTCCTCATATAAGTGGTATCATATGGTATTTTTCTTTCTGACTTACTACTTCAGTTCAGTTCAATTAAGTCACTCAGTCGTGTCCAACTCTGCGACCCCATGAATCACAGCATGCCAGGCCTCCCTGTCCATCACCAACTCCCGGAGTTTACCCAAACTCATGTCCATCGAGTCGGTGATGCCATCCAGCCATCTCATCCTCTGTCGTCCCCTTCTCCTCCTGCCCCCAATCCTTCCCAGCATCAGGGTCTTTTCCAATGAGTCAACTCTTCGCATGAGGTGGCCAAAGTATTGGAGTTTCAGCTTCAACATCAATCTTTCCAGTGTCATAATATCTTGGTCCATCCGTATTGCTGCAAATGGCATTATTTTGTCCTTTTTCATGGCTGAACAGTATTCCATCATATACATGTACTACATCTTCTTTATTCATTCCTCTCTTGGTGGACATTTAGATTGCTTCTATGTCTTGGCTATTGTAAAGAGTGCTGTGATGAACACTGAGATGCATGTGTCTTTTTGAAGTATGGTTTTCTCCTGATATATAATTCCCAGGAGTGGAAATGTTGAATCATAGTAATTCTATGTTTAGTTTTTTAAGGGAAACTCCATTCTGTTTTCAATAATCGTTGTACCAGTTTACATTCCCACCAACCATGCTGGAAGGTTCTTTTTTTCCATACTGTCTCTAACATTTATTGTTTGTACATATTTTGATGATGACCATTCTGACTGGTGTGGAGTAATAACAAAATTTGGCAAAATCTGAAAAACCTGCATTGTTTGTTATCTCTAAATATCAAATACCACAATTAAAGTACAGGAATGTTCTGCCTTGTCTATGAAAGGGTTGGCTACTATCATTACTGTTATTTCAAAGACAAAGCTGTCTTCTGGAAACTAAAGTCATTTAAACTCTAAATCATAAGAATGATAGTGAAAGTGAAGGTCGCTCCATCGGGTCGGACTCTTTGTGACCCCACAGACTATACAGTCCATGGAATTCTCTAGATCAGAATACTGCAGTGGGTAGTTTTTCCCCTCTTCAGGGGATCTTCCCAACCCAGGGATCGAGCCCAGGTCTCTCGCATTGCAGGCACATTCTTTACCAGCTGAACCACAGGGAAAGCCCAAGAATACTGGAGTGAGTAGCCTATCCATTCTCCAGTGGATCCTTCTGACCCAGGAATCGAACCAGTGTCTCCTGCATTGCAGGTGGATTCTTTACCAACTGAGCTATCAGGGAATGCCCCACATCATAAGAGTAAAACGTTTAAAATTGTAGTCTAAATAGTCATTAGCCTTATATAATAACATATTTATGAAAACCATGTTTTATTAAATATTCATTATAAGTAGATTAGCAACTTTGTTAGGGTTATCTTTCATTATAAATGAATTTGATTTGGACTGTTTATCAGTAAATAGTGAAATAGTAATTAGTGAAATACTTGATATATCAGGAAATTAGAATCTTAGAACTTGATTTTTAACTAAAGTGATTTATGATTGGGCTTCCCTGGTGACTCAGTGATAAAGAATCTGCCTGCCAATGCAGGAGATGTGGGTTGGATCCCTAGTGGGAAGATCCCCTGGAGAAGGAAACGACAAAACACTGTGGTATTCTTGCCTGGAAAATCCTATGGACAGAGGAGCATAGCGGGCTACAGTCCATGGGGTTGCAAAAGAGTTGGACACAACTTAGCAACTGAACAACAACAAACAACAGCAATATATTAGTAGCTTTAAAGGAGGTCCTTTATTATCAAGAATGCCTATGTAATCCATATTCCTTTTGAAATGTGTGCATGCTTTTCTAGTCTTATACATTCATAGAATTTATTTGTAGAAATTATAATAGTCTAATGATTTATGAGGTTTATTTAAAAATCATATTTAGATATTTAAATATATCTGGCTGAAGAAATAAAGGTTTCTATTTCAGTTTCTCTTCCAGCAAATAGATTCTATTTTAGGATAAATTTGATATTCTGAAACTTTCATATCTTTTATTTCAGTTTATTTGGTAGAACGGATTGAAGTCACATTTCTCCCTTGGTAGCCTTACTTTATCAGTCTGCTTCCTGAGAAATCTCACCTGTTCATATGTTTTCAGTCAAAATTTTACTCAGAATTAATGTTTGACAAAAAGATGCCATAGGATTAGCATTTTCTTTTGTCCTTGAGATTCATTTTACTCAATGTTATGCTGCATATTACAATTCCAGATCTTATAAGATGAAAATCAACACCTCCAAAGGATATTTCATTATCTTTCCTCTAGTGTAATGCTATATCTATATATACACACACACATATTTTCATATTATTTTCTATTATGATTTACTATAGGATATTGAATATAGTTTTCTGTGCTATAGAGGCTCTTGATGTTATCTATTTTATATTTATAGTAGTTTGAATCTGCTAATCCCAAGCTCCAAATTTATTCACCCCTATCCCCTCCCCTTAGGTAAACATAAGTTTGTTTTCTATTTCTGTGAGTCTCTGTTTTATAAGTTCATCCATATTATTTTTTTAGATTCTACATATAAGTGACATCATGATATTTGCCTTTCTCTGTCTGAGTTACTTTACATAATACAATAATCTCTAGGTCCATGTTGCTACAAATGGCATTATTTCTCTTTTATGGATGGACAATATTCCATTTTGTTTATATATACCTCATCTTTATCCATTTATCCATCAAAGGACATTTGGGCTGCTTCCTTGTCTTGGCCAGATAATCATGACCCAGATAATCACGATGGTATGATCACTCACCAGACATCCTGGAATACAAAGTCAAGTGGGCCTTAGAAAGCATCAGTATGAACAAAGCTAGTGGAGGTGATGGAATTCCAGTTGAGCTATTTCAGATCCTAAAAGATGATGCTATGAAAGTGCGGCACTCAATATGCCAGCAAATTTGGAAAACTCAGCAGTGGCCACAGGACTAGAAAAGGTCAGTTTTCATCCCAATCCCAAAGAAAGGCAATGCCAAAAAATGCTCAAAATACCACACAATTGCACTCATCTCACATGCTAGTAAAATAATGCTCAAAATTCTCCAAGCTGGGCTTCAGCAGTACATGAACTGTGTATTTCAAGATGTTCAAGCTGGTTTTAAAAAGGCAGAGGGACCAGAGATCAAATTGCCAACATCCGTTGGATCATCATAAAAGCAAGAAAGTTCCAGAAAAACATCTACTTCTGCTTTATTGACTATGCCAAAGCCTTTGACTGTGTGGATCAGAATTGTTCAGTTCAGTTCAGTTGCTCAGTCATGTCTGACCCTTTGCGGCCCCATGAGCTGCAGCACACCAGGCCTCCCTGTCCAACACGAACTCCCGGAGCCCACCCAAACTCATGTCCATCGAGTCAGTGATGCCATCCAACCATCTCATCCCCTGTCATCCCCTTCTCCTCCTGCCCTCAATCATTCCCAGCATCAGGGTCTTTTCAAATGAGTCAGCTCTTCGCATCAGGTGACCAAAGTATTGGAGTTTCAGCTTCAACATCAGACCCTCCAATGAACACCCAGGACTGATCTCCTTTAAGATGAACTGGTTGGATCTCCTTGCAGTCCAAGGAACTCTCAAGAGTCTTCTCCAACACCACAGTTCAAAAGCATCAATAATTCTGTGCTCAGCTTTCTTTATAGTCCAATTCTCACATCCATACATGATCAATGGAAAAACCATAGCCTTGACTAGACGGACCTTTGTTGACGAAGTAATGTCTCTGCTTTTTAGTATGCTATCTAGGTTGGTCATAACTTTCCTTCCAAGAAGTAAGCATCTTTTAATTTCATGGCTGCAATCACCATCTGCAGTGATTTTGGAGCCCCCCAAAATAAAGTCTCTCACTGGATCAGAATAAGCTGTGGAAAATTCTTCAAGAGATGGGAATACAAGACCGTCTGACCTGCCTCCTGAGAAATCTGTATGCAGGTCAAGAAGCAACAGTTAGAACTGGACAGGGAACAAAAGGCTGGTTGCAAATTGGGAAAGGAGTACATCCAGGCTGTATATTGTCACCCTGCTTATTTACGTTATATGCAGAGTACATCATGAAAATGCTGGACTGGTTGAAGCACAAGTTGAAATCAAGATTGCCAGGAGAAATATCAATAACCTCAGATATGCAGATGACACCACCCTTATAGCATAAAGCAAAGGAACCAAAGAGCCTCTTGATAAAAGTGAAAGAAGAGAGCGAAAACATTGGCTTAAAACTCAACATTCAGAAAACTAAGATCATGGCATCCTGTCCCATCCCTTCATGGCGAATAGATGGGGAAACAGTCTAAACAGGGAGAGACTTTATTTTTGGGGCTCCAAAATCACTGCAGATGGTGATTGCAGCCATGAAATTAAGACGCTTGCTCCTTGGAAGAAAAGCTATGTCCAACCTAGACAGCACATTAAAAAGCAGAGACTTTAGTTTGGCAACAAAGGTCCATCTAGTCAAAGCCATGATTTTTCCAGTAGTCATGTATGTATATGAGAGTTTGACTATAAAGAAAGCTGAGCACTGAAGAGTTGATGCTTTTGAGCTTTAGTGTTGGAGAAGACTCTTGAGAGTCTCTTGGACTGTAAGAAGAGTCAACCAGTCAATCCTAAAGGAAATGAGTCCTGAATATTCATTGGAAGGACTGATGCTAAAGCTGAAACTCCAATATTTTGGCCACCTGTTGTGAAGATCCGACTAATTGGAAAAGACCCTGATGCTGGGAATGATTGAAGGCAGGAGGAGAAGGGGATGACAGAGGATGGGATGGTTGGATGGCATCACCGACTCAATGGACATGAGTTTGAGTAAACTCCAGGAGTTGGTGATGGCCAGGGAAGCCTGGCATGCTGCAGTCCATGGGGTTGCAAAGAGTCAGATGCGACTGAGCTACTGAACTGAACTGACTTGTCTCGGCTGTTATGAATAGTGGTGCTATAAACACTGGTGTCCGTGCATCTTTTTCTATTAGAGTTTTCTCTGGATATATGCTCAAGTGTGGGATTGTTAGATCATTCAGTAACTCTGTTTTGGTTTTTTTAAGGAACCTCTATACTATTCTCCATAGTATCCATACTAACTTGGATTCCCATTGACAGGGTAGGAGGGTTCCTTTTTCTGCATACCCTCTCCAGCATTTGTTACCTGTAGACTTTCTAATGATGGCTATGCATTCTTTATATATTTTAATATCAACTCTTTTCAGATATATGATTTGCGAATATTTTCTCCCATTCAGTAAATTTTTATTTTGTTGATGATTTCCTTTGCTGTGCTAAAGTTTTTAAGTTTGATGTAGTCTCATTTACTTTTGTTTTTGTTGCCATTGCAAATAATCTTAAATTTTTTATGAAGCCATTAAGATGTTGAATAGTTTTATAAAGCATGAGTTTGAAAATATATTAACTTTTAAAGAAAAATATAATAATGGAAACTTATTAAGTGTAAGATGTGAAAGCAAGTATGTGACTTCCAATGCTATGATTATTTAATTCAAATAACATCAAATTGATGAATAAAACAAAGGTGTCCTTTAGTAGATGAAAGAAAAATATACTCTAGTATATTCTGGGAATGAAATAATGTTTAGGACTAAAAAGGTAAGCTATCAAGCCATAAAAATATATAGTAAATTCTTTTATTTTCATTTGAAGAAACTATGATTTAAAATGCTGTGTTAATTTCAGTTGTACAACCTAATGATTTTTTGAAGATTATATTTCACTATAGGTTATCACAAGATATTAAATAAAATTCTCTGTGCTACATAGAAAAAACAACCACAACAAAAACAAATAACATTAAATTAAGTTTAAATTATCTTTGAAGAAAACAGAAAAGACAGGTACTAAGAAAACACATTGACATATTTTGCTATAATTATTCCAAAGCTTCTCAGATATTGTGACTTTTTTGTGTAACATTTTATAAATAGAACCTTAATTTGGGGACAAAACCCTTAAGAAGCCTTGTAAATATTTTATTTTACATTCTTTACTGTGCTTCACCTCTCTAAAATTATTTTTAAAATATTTGTCTATTTTTTAAAAATATTATTGGAGTATAATTGATTTACAATGTTGATTTCAGGTGTAAATTATTTTCTGAGAATTACATAAACTACTGGAATAATTTTTTTTCATAGCAATTGTTTTTTAAAATTGTAGTGCTACAGCTCATATGATCAGTACAACTTTGAAGGATTAAAAATTTTCTAAGTCACACTAGGGTCTGAGACTAGTTTTGTGAACAGAAAAACAAAATTTTACTCATGTGTTTTGGAGGAAAAGGAGAGTTAGCCTCATATACTTAATGCAAACACAGTAGTCGCTCTAGGAATTGTTTACCCCTAATAAATGCTCCAAGCATTGTAGCTTAAAGCAACACAAATTTATTATCTTAATGTTCTGGAGGTCAGAAATGACAGGCTTTACTGGACTAGTATCCAGATATCTTATGAGTTCTTTGTGAATGCTCTAGGGCAACGGTCCCCAACCTTTTTTGGCACCAGAAACCCATTTCGTGAGACAGTGTTTCTTGGATGGGGGTGGGAGGATAGTTTCAGTTTCACCCACCATTCACCCCTTTCTGTGCAGCCTGATTCTGAACAGGCCAGGAGCAGGTACCGGCCCATGGCCTGGGGGTTGGGGATCCCTGCCCTAGAGAGAATTTGTTATTTTGTCTTGTCAGCCTCTACAGGGCACCTGCATCCCTTAGCTCTTAGCCACTCCCTTCATCCCATGTGTAGCATTTTCAAATCTTTCTAACCCTGGACCTCTTGTTTCTCTCTTATAAAAAACCTCATGATTGCAAAATTTCAATTCCACAAGAATATATGTGTAAACATTTGGTGGGTTCCAGCATCCTCTCGATGGTGATTGTTCAACAGCTAGTTGATTGGAGGAGGTGAGCACATGCCTTCTGCTCTGCCATCCTGAACCAATCTGTATAGTAGTATTTGAAGTATTGTAGTATTTGAAGAAGCCACATTTGGATTCTAGAGGAGCAATGAAAAATGGTGAAAAGTATACAGACTTTGGTGCTGTTTACAGCAGGTTCAGACCCTAGACGGAGAAGGCAATGGCAACCCACTCCAGTACTCTTGCCTGGAAAATCCCATGGACGGGGGAGCCTTGTGGGCTGCAGTCCATCGGGTCGCAAAGAGTCGGACATGACTGAGCGACTTCACTTTTCACTTTCATACATTGGAGAAGGAAATGGCAACCCACTCCAGTGTTCTTGCATGGAGAATCCCAGGGACGGGGGAGCCTGGTGGGCTGCCGTCTATGGGGTCGCACAGAGTCGGGCACAACTGAAGCGACTTAGCAGCAGCAGCAGCAGCAGACCCTAGAGCTACTACTCACCAGCTAATGAATAATTTTCCACAAATTCTATAGTATTCATTCTCTCTCCAAATCAGTTTCATCATTTATTGAATGGAGATATAAGAACCCTCCAATTTATTATTTTTTTTAATGAGAGCTACACATATTTTACCCAGTGTGTTGCCATGAAATTAAAAGATGCTTGCACCTTGGAAGGAAAACTATGACAAACCTACACAGCATATTAAAAAGCAGAGACATCACTTTGCCAGCAAAGATTCATCTAGCCAAAGCTATGGTTTTTCCAGTAGTCATATATGGATGTGAGAGTTGGACCATAAAGAAAGCTGACAACGGAAGAATTGATGCTTTCAAACTGTGGTGTTGGAGAAGACTCTTGAGAGTCCCTTGGATGGCAAGGAGATCCAACCAGTCAATCCTAAAGCAAATCAGTCCTGAATATTCATTGGAAGGACTGATACTGAGGCTGAAGCCCCAATACTTTGGCCACCTGATGCAAAGAGTTGATTCATTGGAAAGGACCCTATTGCTGGGAAAGGTTGAAGCCAAGAGGAGAAATGGCTGACAGAGGATAAGATAGTTAGGTGGCATCACTGACTCAGTGGGCACGTGTGTGTGTTCTAAGTCACTTAAGCCATGTCCAACTCTTTGCATCTCCATGGATCATAGCCCTCCAGGCTCCTCGGTCCATAGGATTCTCCAGGCAAGAATACTGGAGTGGGTTGCCATTTCCTACTCCAGGTAATCTTCCCAACCCAGGGATCAAATCCAAGTCTTCTATATTTCTTGCATTGGTGGGCGGGTTCTTTACCACTAGCCTCACCTGGGAAATTTGAGCAAACTTCAGGAGATAGTGAAGGACAGGGAATCCTGGCGTGCTGCAGTTTATGGGGTTACAAAGAGTTGGACATGACTTGGTGACTGAACATGTTGGAAAATGCTTGTTGTAACTGATACTATTATTATACAAATTAATTTATACATATACTTGGAAGTCCTAAAATTAAATTATTTTCCAGATATTTTTCTCCTAAATTCTATGCCAGACACTATTGTTACTGAACATTTAAGCACATCTGTAAAACTTAAAATGACAAAGACTGATTAGAGTTTAAATATGAAAATCAAGGGAAGATCAGGGAAATCTATGAATTGTAGATTTTGAGACTCACCTTTAAATTATGAGTAGGATTTTAGTTGCCATGTTAGGTGGGAAAGGACATTCCAGAAAGGTGTCACAACATGAAAAGGGCATGCACATGCATGAATGTACACGTGTAATTAGTTTATTTCAGCTTATACAATTTGTGGTTTTTTTTTTTTTTTTACTGATATATGGAACATAAACCCATGTAATTAGAAGCTTAATAACTCTTTTAATGAGAGTATTAACTATAATATCCAGCACTGTAGTAGTTCAGCTTTTATGTGAGATCTAATTAAAACATAAAAATGTTTTCAAAGTGTAAGAACATTACTTTGGAAATTCATTTTTCTCTCACTTACAACCACATATTTTTATTTCATAACTATTCCCTAATGAAAATGAGAATTTCAGCTTAATTATTTAATATATTACTTAAAGTAAGGACCACCCACACAGAAAATAAAAAGAAGGGAAAGAAGAAAATAAAGAGTATTCTTGCACTTGTATTCATACTTGTATTCACCTAACCACCTATTTATTCATTGCAGGCCTGTACTGTATGCCACCCACACTGTCCTAGAGATAGAAAGACTTAATCATCACGTAGATTTGAGAGAAGAAAATGTCCATAGTTGTACAAGAGGGAGTGTTTCGGAGGGGATTGCTCCCTGAAATAGAGAACCACATGAACAGAGGCAGAGAGGGAAGGAATGGCCTGCCATTGGTCATTTAGCAGGACTAAGGCCAAGGCACCCTTTTAGAGCTCAGCTGCAGAGGTAGTTGGGATCCATACTACCGAAAGTACTCAAGTCTTGCTAACATTTCTATACATTTCCTCCTCATTGAGAGCTCTTGTCTTTGGATGATTCATCCCAGTTAAGTTTCCTTCCTTTCCTCTCTGGTCTAGCCCAGTCAGATCACTTTAATAACCTTTGTCTTATCCATTAAGATTCCTGAGCACCTGTCTTTACCTATTCAGCTTTGGATCAATACAACCATTAGTCTTACATTCCTTATGTAAGAAGTGCTGAGCAATGGAAGAGAAAGCCACACAATCAGAAGAAATAATCTGCACAATCTTATGGAATTAGGCCACTGAAAATCTCTGGTCTCCAGTGACAGCTGGTTCCTAAATGTCTTGATAAGTTGGGCTCGACCTATCAAATTAGGGCTATCCTGACTCAAATCCCTTGCTCTACAATTACTGCTCATATTTTATATGTGTTCTACTGGGCATGTTGAAAAATGTGTGTACTTTTTATCTATGTATATACATAGATAGAGCTCAATTCTATTATCATTGAATGGTTTGTTCCTGAACTTCATATAAATAAATTTCATAGTATACTCTTCTGTTTCTGGATTTTCAAAAATTTATATGGATGGTAATAGTCATCCATGAATGTTTGAAAGGATTCATTAGTTTAGAATGAACTGGACTATTTGTGTCTGGAGCTTTCTTTCTGAGAAGGTTTTAAATTATAAATTCAGTATATTTAGTAGATAAAACACTATTTGGACTTTATTCATATAACAAATTATTTTTTTCAAGGAATGTGTACATTTCATTTCTGTTTTCAAATTGGCAAAAAGTTTGAAATGTATGCTTTCAAAGACATGGTTCATTTCTGTGTTTGCATGCTTTTTAAAAAAATCTAATTTCTTACATGTATTAAACATGGTTACTTTGAAATCTTTAAGTGCTAACTTTAAAGTTTGCGTTCTATCTGGGTCTGTTTATATTCATCATTTTGCCTGTCAATTACTAGTCACTTCTTTTCTTCATTCCATGTCAAGATAGTATTATTATTACAAATATTTATTATGTGCCTTTCATTGCAAAGAATGGAGATTCTAGATTATGTGACCTTCAGTTCAGTCACTCAGTTGTGTCCAACTATTTGCAACCCCATGGACTGCAGCATACCAGGCTCCCTGTCCATCACCAACTCCAGGAGCTTACTCAAACTCGTGTCCATCGAGTTAGTGATGCCATCCAACCATCTCATGCTCTGTCGTCCCCTTCTCCTCCTGCCTTCAATCTTCGCCGCATCAGGGTCTTTTCCAATGAGTCAGCTCTTTGCCTCAGGTGGCCAAATTATTGGAGCTTTAGTATCAGTCCTTCTAGTGAATATTCAGGACTGATGTGAAAAACTGACTCACTGTAAAAGACCCTGATGCTGGGAAAGACATAAATTGAGGGAAAGATAGCTTTTTCATCTTTTTATGTAATTTTTATTTTATGTTTTTTAAGGTATTCAGCTATTTCACTGACATTTCAAAATTTTTTGGCATAAAGTTTTTCATAAAGTACCTATTCCTATCTGTTCAATATGTATTAGAAAAATCTGTAGTGATGATCCTCCATTCCTAATATTGTTTCTATCTACCTTTTGTCTTTTTGTCTTTATCATTCTTACTAGAGAATTAATAATTTTATTAGCTTTTTAAAGTAATAACTTTGATTTTGTGGATTTTCTCAGCAGTATTGCTTTTTTTTTAATGTTACAGATTTCTGCTATTTTCTTTATTTTTCCGTGTTTTCTAACTCCTTGTAGTCTGTTATAAACCATTGATACTCTTCTTTTCTAAAATGTACATTTAGTACTATACATTTTCCTGTAAACTTTGCTTTAGATGTTTCCCACATGTATTAAAACTGTTTTTTTAGTACCATTCAGTAAAAAAATGTAATTACCACTTTTAATTATTATTTGCTCATCATTTATTTAGAAGTATACTGCTGATTTACAATGTCAGAGAACTTTCTGTTTGTCTTTAAAATATTTAACCCTAGTTTAAATATAGTATAATCATAGGACAGTTCTTTATATTTTCAATTCTTTGAACTATGTTAAAACATTTTGTAGCCTAGTATATGGCTTATCTTGGTAAATGTTCAAATTGCATATAATGATAATGTGTATTCTACAGTTATATGGTGTTCTACATATATCAATTAAATTAATATCTCTTTACATCTTCAAATACATCTTTCTAAATTGATACTCTATCTGTGTAGACTATCATTTACTATGAAAAATGTACTAACATCTACTTCTAGTATTATGGATTTGCCTTTTTTTTTTTCTGTCGGTTTTAGCTTCATGTATTTTGAAGCTCCTATTTGGTGATGGAAATTGATCATTTTTATATCTTACATCCTAGTATTTTTAACTTACAAAAGTATTTCTTGTTTTCTTTTTTCCCTTAAAATCTTATTAAAATACTTTATCTAATGTCTTTTGGCATACATTTTTCCAACTATTAACATTTTAATTTGTCTTTTTTTACATTTAAGTGAGTCTCTTTTAAGATGTATATACTTGCATTGTTGGAGGAGGGCATGGCAGTCCACTCCAGTATTCTTGCCTGACAAATCCTATGGACAAAGGTGCCTGTGGGGCTACAGTCCATGGGGTCACAAAGAGTTGGACACTGCTGATGAGACAGCCCAGCACAGCATAGTTGCATTGTTAAACTGATTCTGTTGCCAAAACTCAGCATCTATTCACTGGTGCCAAATAGAAATGCAGAGACAGACTTTTGAGTGAAGTAGAAAAAAGGTAGTTTTATTGCTTTGCCAGGCAAGAAAGGCCACAGAAGGTGAAAACCCTCAAAACTGTGTGTCCTGACTTGGAGGGGTAGTGAAGAGTCTTATGGTGTTCAAAGTGCAGGGCGTGATCAGCTTGTGGACATTTTTCTGATTGGTTGGTGCTTAGGTAATCTAGAGTCAGCATCATCAGCTTTCTGGTTCCAGCTGGCCTGAGGTCTGTGTGCTTGTGGGCAGCATATGGTTAACTTCTACGGATATGAGTAAGTATCTGCAAAACAGCTCAAAGACATGACTCAGAATATTGTCTATAGTTCTTGTAAGAAAGTGAAAGTGAAGTCGCTCAGTCGTGTCCAACTCTTTGCGACCTCATGGACTGTAGCCCATCAGGCTCCTCCATCCATGGGATTTTCCAGGCAAGAATACTGGAGTGGGTTGCCATTTTCTTCTCCAGCTGATCTTCCTGACCCAGGGATCGAACCTGTGTCTCCCATATTGCAGCTGAACTCTTTACACTTGTTCTTGAGGAGGAAATAAATATTCTTTGACTAGTAGTTTTCTAGAGACAGAAGGCAAGTGAACAGCATCAGTGGGAGTCTATTCTGAGAAGGCCTCATAGGGTCCTGCTCAGTTACAATTCCAACATTGTTTGAATTTTAATTGGCTTATTATTCACCTTACATGTAGCATATTTTTATATGCTACCTTAATCTTCTTAATTCTGCCATCAATGACTTGTTATGGTTAATCAATTGTATCAGTTGTATTTATTGAATATCACTTTTTTGTCAGGTGTAGTGTGTGCTAAGTTACTTAAGTCATGTCTGAATCATTGCTACCCTAGAGACTGTAGCCCACGGGGTCCTCTGTCCATGGGATTCTCCAGGAAAGGATATTGGAGTGGATTGCCATTTCCTCCTCTAGGGGATCTTCCAGGGATCAAACCCACGTCTCTTGCATCTCCTGTATTGGCAGATGGATTCTTTACCACTAGCACCACTAGGAAGCCTGTTATTTGTCAAGAACTATGCACAATTATTTTTCTTAAACAGCATTAATTTTCATAACAACCTGAAAGAACATTTGTTAGCATAATTCATTTTGCAGATTAGAAAGCTTAGCTTGAAAAGTAAAGTAACATACTGATAAATAGTATCTATAGACATTTCATTCTCTGGAACTCTCTTGCTGTTTCGATGATCCAGCGGATGTTGGCAATTTGATCTCTGGTTCCTCTGCCTTTTCTAAAACCAGCTTGAACATCTGGAAGTTCACGATTCACGTATTGCTGAAGCCTGGCTTGGGGAATTTTGAGCATTACTTTACTAGCGTGTGAGATGAGAGCAATTGTGCGGTAGTTTGAGCATTCTTTGGCATTGCCTTTCTTTGGGATTGGAATGAAAACTGACCTTTTCCAGTCCTGTGGCCACTGCTGAGTTTTCCAAATTTGCTGGCATATTGAGGGCAGCACTTTCACAGCATCATCTTTCAGGATTTGAAGTCGCTCAACTGGAATTCCATCACCTCCACTGGCTTTCTTCGTAGTGATGGTTCTTAAGGCCCACTTGACTTCACATTCCAGGATGTCTGGCTCTAGGTGAGTGATCACACCATCGTGATTATCTGGGTCGTGAAGATCTTTTGTGTACAGTTCTTCTGCGTATTCTTGCCACCTCTTCTTAATATCTTCAGCTTCTTTTAGGTCCATACCATTTCTGTCTTTTATTGAGCCCATCTTTGCATGAAATGTTCCCTTGGTATCTCTAATTTTCTTGAAGAGATCTCTAGTCTTTCCCAATCTGTTGTTTTCCTCTATTTCTTTGCACTGATCACTAAGGAAGGCTTTCTATCTTTCCTTGCTATTCTTTGTAACTCTGCATTCAAATGGGAATATCTTTCCTTTTCTCCTTTGCTTTTCGCTTCTCTTCTTTTCACAGCTGTTTGTAAGGCCTCCTCAGACAGCCATTTTGCTTTTTTGCATTTCTTTTCCATGGAGATGGTCTTGATCTCTGTCTCCTGTAAAATGACACGAACCTCCGTCCACAGCTCATCAGGCATTCTGTCTATCAGATCTAGTCCCTTAAATCTATTTCTCACTTCCACTGTAAAATCATAAGGGATTTGATTTAGGTCATACCTGAATTGTCTAGTGGTTTTCCCTACTTTCTTCAATTTAAGTCTGAATTTGGCAATAAGGAGTTCATGATCTGAGCCACAGTCAGCTCCCAGTCTTGTTTTTGCTGACTATATAGAGCTTCTCCTGGAGAAGGCGATGGCACCCCATTCCAGTCCTCTTGCCTGGAAAATCCCATGGACAGAGGAGCCTGGTAGGCTGCAGTCCATGGGGTCTCAAAGAGTCGGATATGACTGAGCGACTTCACGTTCACTTTTCACTTTCATGCATTGGAGAAGGAACTTGCAACCCATTCCAGTGTTATTGCCTGGAGAATACCAGGGATGGGGGAGCTTGGTGGGCTGCTGTCTATGGGGTCACACAGAGTTTGACATGACTAAAGTGACTTAGCAGCAGCAGCAGCATAGAGCTTCTTCATCTTTGGCTGCAAAGAATATAATCAATCTGATTTTGGTGTTGACCATCTGGTGATGTCCATGTGTAGAGTCTTCTCTTGTGTTGTTGGAAGAGGGTGTTTGCTATGACCAGTGCGTTCTCTTGGCAAAACTCTATTAGCCTTTGCCCTGCTTCATTCTGTCCTCCAAGGCCAAATTTGCCTGTTACTCCAGGTGTTCCTTGACTTCCTACTTTTGCATTCTAGTCACCTATAATGAAAAGGACATCTTTTTTGGGTCTTAGTTCTAAAAGGTCTTGTAGGTCTTCATAGATCCATTCAACTTCAGCTTCTTCAGCATTACTGATTGGGGCATAGGCTTGGATTACTGTGATATTGAATGGCTTGCCTTGGAAATGAACAGAGATCATTCTGTCTTTTTTGAGATTGCATCCAAGTACTGCATTTTGGACTCTTTTGTTGACCATCATGTCTAGTCCATTTCTTCTAAGGGATTCTTAGCCACAGTAGTAGATATAATAGTCACCTGAGTTAAATTCACCCATTCCAGTCCATCTTACTTTGCTGAATCCTAGAATGTAGACATTCACTTTTGCTATCTCCTGTTTGACCACTTCCAATTTGCCTTGAATCATGGACCTAACATTACAGGTTCCTATGCAATATTGCTCTTTACACCATCGGACCTTGCTTCTATCACCAGTCGCATCCACAACTGGGTATTGTTTATGCTTTGGCTCTGTCTCTTCATTCTTTCTGTAGTTATTTCTCCACTGATCTCCAGTAGCATATAGGGCACCTACCAACCTGGGGAGTTCATCTTTCTGTATCCTATCATTTTAAGAAAGCTGTATGCAGGCCAGGAAGCAACAGTTAGAACTGGACATGAAACAACAGACTGGTTCCAAATAGGAAAAAGAGTACGTCAAGGCTATATATTGTCACCCTGCTTATTTAACTTATATGCAGATTACATCATGAGAAATGCTGGGCTGGAGGAAGCACAAGATAGAATTGAGATTGCCAGGAGAAATATCAATAACCTCAGATATGCAGATGACACCACCCTTATGGCATAAAGTGAAGAGGACTAAAAAGCCTCTTGATGAAAGTGAAAGAGGAGAGTGCAAAAGTTGGCTTAAAACTTAACATTCAAAAAACTAAGAGTATGGCATCTGGTCCCATCACTTCAAGGGAAATAGATGGGAAACAGTGGAAACAGTGTCAGACTTTATTTTTGGGGGCTCCAAAATCACTGCAGATGGTGATTGTAGCCATGATATTAAAAGACGCTTACTCCTTGGAAGTAAAGTTATATTAAAAAGCAGAGACCATTTGTCAACTAAGGTCCATCTAGTCAAGGCTATGGTTTTTCCAGTGGTCATGTATGGATGTGAGAATTGGACTATGAAGAAAGCTGAGTGCCAAAGAATTGATGCTTTTGAACTGTGGTGTTGGAGAAGACTCTTGAGAGTCCCTTGGACTGCAAGGAGATCCAACCAGTCCATCTTAAAGGAGATGAGTCCTGGGTGTTCATTGGAAGGACTGATGTTGAAGCTGAAACTCCATTACTTTGGCCATGCAAAGAGCTGACTCATTGGAAAAGACCCTGATACTGGGAAGGATTGGAGGCAGGAGGAGAAGGGGATGACAGAGAATGAGATGGCTGGATGGCATCACCGACTCGATGGACATGAGTTTGGGTAAACTCTGGCAGTTGGTGATGGACAGGGAGGCCTGGTGTGCTGTGATTCATGGTGTTGCAAATAGTCAGACACGACTGAGTGGCTGAACTGAACTGATACACATTTCATATGGAGGCAAACCCCTTTATCTTTCCACTTTTCCATTCTGAAAGCTATCATTGCAAAGACATCCTTGAGGAACAGTAATGTGTGTGACCATGATTGGAATTTTTAATTAATGTCATGACTTCTAGTGTCTTTTTTAAAATGTGAATCAGTTATACTTATGAGACAATCTTTTTTAAAAATTTATTTATAGATATTTATTTTTGCAGCACTTGGTTTTAGCTGTTGCACGGACTTGCTCCAATTGCGACAAATGGGGACCATTCTTTGCTGTGTTGTGCAGGCCTCTCATTGTGGTGCCCTGTCCTGCTGCAGAGTGTGGGCTCCAGGGCATGCAGGCTTCAGTAGTTCCAGCATGCAAGCTCTGTAGTTGTGGCTCTTATTCTCCAGAGCTCAAGCTCAGTAGTTGTGGTGCACCAGTCCAGTTACTCCATGGCATGTGGTATCTCCCTGGACCAGGGATGGAAACTGTGTCTCCTGCATTGGCAGGTGGATTCTTATCCATTGTATCACCAGGGAAGCCCCCTTCTAGTGTCTTTTACATCATGTCCTACTGATGTGACAGTATGAGTAGTTTACATCTTTCTGTTTACTCCATCTATTTTTATAAACTAATCTTGATATAGAAGATATATCTATATATCTTTTCAAAATCCAAGATTAAATGTAAATTGTTAATCATTGAGGTAAGCTACCCAAGTAAAGAATCCTTTTAAAACCAAACACACCTTCAGTGTGTGTTGAGAGAGAAAGCATGCACATGCACGAGAGTGTGACTATACATGGTACCCTGTTACCACAGATTAAAATTTGAGATGCCAAATGGAGAAAAAGAAGACAAGTATCATTGGGGCACAAGAGGCATAGAGCCGGAATTATATATAGGAAAACAAGGGAGGAATTTAACAGGACCATGGCATAATACAGGTTGCATCTTTGATAAAGTATTCTGCCAATGTTATGGAATGGGTTGGCACATCAGTTAGGGATACTGCAATAGTCAAGATAAAAAAAATGATAGGAATATGGAATATATCTCATATATCTAATCATTGTTTACAACAGGTCCTAACAAGGTATAGTCTATTCCCTGAAAAGTCCCTTTTAAAAAGCATTTTGAAGGGAAAATAGGAAGATGGTATTCAGTTCTTATCCAAAAGGAAACATAAAATTTGGCCTTGGATATCTCAGATTCTAGTTGCTTTGCTCTTAAATTTGACAGACTGAAAAGTATGTCTGTAAACAAGAAAGGCTGTGGATCAGAGGAAACTTGTGCTTTTTTAAAATGTGGTAGTTTGCCAATTACCTCCCAGGAGATACATAGGCAGTAAAATTAATGCAGTGCTTGCCAGGCATAAATTGTCACTTGTCCCTTGGGATATAGACAGTTGCTACGTTTTCATAGGCAGCAGTTTACCTCCCAGCATTGCTTAATATTCATTATACCATCGAGGGCACCACCATTTGCTTTTAAACACAAGAATGTGACATTCAATTTAAGGTTTACAGCAGTATCTTATTTTTTGAGAAACTTTTAATACACTATGTTTTTTCAAGGCCCTGTGTATTTAGGGGTGATAGATTTTAAGCAGGCACATTTCTCCTCCTCAAAACTAGAAGTAGTAATAAAATCATTGTGTTGAACAAAAGTCAAATATCACATCTATTGCTTAAAATGAACTTTTCCAGTAAAATGTTGTCTAGTGCACTAAAATAGTCTACTGCATTATTTTTATTAGATATAATAAGACAAGCAAAATTAAGTTGAAGACTGGGAGAAAGGGGAAAAGGAAAGACAAGGAGTTCTCATATATGTGTAATTATATGAATTGACAGAAAGTCAAAGTTATATTTTCTATCTTAGAATTGACAAAACAGGCTTATATTTGCTACAATGAAATTAAATTTCATTTATCAGAATTTTTGAAAAAGGGTTGATTTGAATGTTGGTTCTATTCCAATATCTTTTTCTTGACACAGGCTAATTGTCATTGATAGCTAAATAGGAGATTCAGGGCTTGAGATGTCTATGGGAGTCTGGAAATGAGGCTCTATCCCAGTTAAAAACATACACAAATGTTTCTAATTCTCTCTTCTATAATTTATTCTTAATATAAATGTTATAATTTTCTATATAAAGCCGTGTATATATGTTAAGTCACTTTGGTCGTGTCCCACTCTGTGACCCTATGGACTATAGCCCACCCATGAGGCTCTTCTGTCCATGGGATTCTCCAGGCAAGACTATTGTAGTGGGTTGCCATGCCCTTTTCCAGGGTAAATAAAGCTGTAGTTCATGCTAAATATCATTCTTTGATTCTTTAAAACCATTATCAATTTTTTACTAATATGCCCAGTTCGTGTTGTGACACATCTTACTGTGAAATGTTTCCAGTGTTTCCAAATGTTTCCAAATCTAATGCAAGATTTATTAATGAAGTTTGCTTGATTTTAATACATTTTCTTGTCAAAGCATTTTTGTGGATTCTATTTGAATATGTAATTTATCTGATTCAGTTATTCATTGAATCATCTAGTGAAAGGGTTAGTCATGTTCTCCAAGATTCAATCTTTATTTAAGGGCATGATTCAAACAAATATACTGATGTAATTTTAGAAAACATGTTATAAGTTATGATGGAAGACAGAATCAGAGTTCAGATAAATTTCAGATAGTTAAAATGAATAAAGAATAACAGGTTCAATTTATAATAAGTAAGTGTAAAGTCCCACATTCAAGTTTTAAAAATAAAATTCAGAAATTGTAATATATCTAATATTAAAATGTGAAAATAAAGCTTTAAAAATTTTAGTTAACTGAAAATAGAAGTGTTATCTGAATTCTTATAAGGGTCATATGAGTATATTTTCTGTCTATTTCATCTGTATATCAACTGTAGCTCTTTTAAATAGCCTTTCACATGGCATGGATGTGTAAATATAAGCACTCTTAAAAAGAGAGGAAAGAGATTGGTCTTCTTAATTTCTGCCTGTAAAAGGTGCATGATTTGTGGTTTCACACGTCTAGAATTCAGTGTCTTCCTCTATCAAAAGAAGAGCTGGCCTAATTGATCAATAAGATTTCTTTTAGCTTCATTTTCCAATAGTGAATATGAATTTATGTAACGGCCCTTATGTAGTAAGATTCATGTGCATCAAAGTAGTCAACTAGGATATTGTTGGGGTTTTATGTCGCATAAACCATTTGGAAGACTTTCATATAGTAAAGAAAGTAGATATATCTCAGAAGCCAAAATGTGAATCAATGGATATAGCCAAAATTTTTATTTTACTAAAACAGAGAAGTGTCACTTTTAGCATTCAAAAAGTCTTACCATCTGCCTGAGAAATTTTGGGGAAAAAGTCTACAGTCAGTAGAAGATAGAAGTAATCCAGGTTCACCTTTGGATACAAGTTGGACCTTTATATTATGCATAATACAAATGTTTTCTAAATATAATTAGAGTCATTTAAAATACCTTGAAAAGATTTGAGACAAATTTTTTTTTTCATTTAAGACTATTATGCTAAAAAACTTCAAAAAATAGAAAAACACTTCATTATAATACGTTTCTTCCAAGGAGCTCTTAATACCTATAGGGATGTTCTGAAAATGATACACGGTTTATTTCATAATTCACTTGACTACCATCTCTCTTATAACCCCACTGTCCCTTTCTAATAGGTCTTTGTGTCATATCCATTTCACCCTCTGTAAGTGCTAGAATTCATTAATCTGATCCACATAAAATCCATCTAAAGATTCTTTCTGTTTTTTTTTATTTCTCTCTTTTGCATGAGGTCCTCAACAATGCCATAGAAAAAAATCCATTAGAGTGGGAAAAGAAGGATGATATGAAGAAAGGAAAATTCCTAGATTATCATCACAGAGTTATCAAGAATGAGTGTAATCTAGTGCCCTCATGAAATAGTTGTCCTAGATCTTTAAGAACCTATGAAACACTCTGTATACTTCAGAAACACAAGCTGAAAAAGACTCATAAAATATGAAACTTCTTATCAGGGTTAAATTTAACCCTTCAACAATGATAATTCTGTTACCTATTAATACTGTTATTGAAGTATTTAAATAGTAACTGCCAAAGTTATTGTTTACTCAACGTGCATTTTTAGGATCTTCAAACTATATCTTCAATGCATATCATTATTTTCTCAATTTTAAAGAGAGGGAAACTGAGACTCAGAAATGCTGAGTATTGCCACCAAGTCAATAACCAGAAAATATTGGAAATGAAATGCAAATGCTGAATTTTGGGTTATAGAGTCTAATCTTTTGAATACAGTCTGCTGAATCTTATTTAAAGACCTTCTTTACCACCTTCAACAATACTGCAGAATTTAGAAATACAAGACTACAGAATATTCAGTCTAGGATTGAATTCTTAGAATCCTGTTCAAATCAAATGACTTACTAAAATACCACAGCTAATTGATGGGAAGGCCAAAACTCCTGCTCTTGTGCCAAAGCCATGTAACTATTAAATGGTCAAGATAATTGAAAAATGAAAGAATGTGAATTTCATTGCATGTTTTAGATGTTTTCCCACTCTTTGTGATTCTAATAGAGTGGTATATTACTTATCTCTTTATGGCCTGGGCAACTTGGTTATCCATTACCAATGAAGAATCATAAAATTAATGCATACATATTTTTAAGAAAATCACTTTGACACACAGCAACTGAATTAAATTTGTCTGCCACTCTTCTAGTACAGACTAAGACTTCTTATTAATGTGTCCTTAAAGAAGTTTTCAGTGTTTCTTCTTGTATAAACCACAGTTTGAAAATCTGAGTTTGGATTCCTTTGAAAAGGAGCAAGTTTCTAAAGATTTGTGCAAAGCAATGTAATTGTAGAGTTTTTCTATGTGATCCTTTCCCCAGATTTAGAGTTCCATCTCCTACACATGTTAATAAAACTATTACAGACTTGAAAATACACGGAGGTGGTGTGTTCTTTCAGTGTCATATTAGGACTCCAATTATAGGCCCTGTCCCAGTATTAATTAATTCTTAGGAACATATGCTTTGGTTTTTGCTGTTTATTATTTAATTAAAACCTGAAAATAAAAGTGGAGTCGCTCAGTCGTGTCTGACTCTTTGCGACCCCATGGACTGTAGAATACCAGGCTCCTCCATCCATGGGATTTTCCAGGCAAGACTACTGGAGTGGGCTGCCATTTCCTTCTCCAGTGGAGCTTCCCAACCCAGGGATTGAACCCGGGTCTCCTGCATTGCAGACAAGCGCTTTACCATCTGAACCACCAGGGAAGCCCTAGATATTGTAAAATTGCATATTAACTTGGAAATTTCTGACAAAAGATGATGGTCTTAATGTGCCTTAAGATGTTGACTCTGTTTTATAGCTTACCAAGTAATCTTATACTAACTTTATCTTCTTAATACTCACAAAATTTTTTGTACTATTCTTGGAAACAGTCTTGTCAATATATTAGTGCATCATTACTGAATTAAATAACAAGTGGTTTTTGTTCGTTTTATATTTTTGCAAAAGTCATGTTAAAAACTTTTGTACATTAACAGACATAATTCAACAGATGCTTTTCGTTTTACTATTTTAAGTGACTTACCTTTGTAAAGTCCTTTCAAAACATTTAATTTTACTTTCATGCAAAGGATCTATTTTTCTTTTTATAATCATATTTCATATGTTTATATAAAATTATAATTCCCCTAACAAGCTGAAACAATCAACATTGAGATAAGTACCTAACTTAACTACAGGAACAGAAATCCATGGGATGATAAGAAAATAGAATGATAGTATTGAGAATTCTGTGTGTCCTGGCTCTCATTGTTGTGTTTTAAAATGAGGATTATAAAAACGTTTACTTGATGACCCAGTGATTTGTGGTTGGTTAAGGAAAGTATCTTAACCATGGCAACTTCCATCAGAGTATTCATAGACATAATAAAGCCTCTGTACACCTGCTTTTCAAATCTCTAAGGAAAAGGTCATATTAATTCATTTGCTCAGATTGATTTATCTTAATATGTCAAATCTTTCCACTGCATGAGTTATTTGAGGTTGCATGCTATATTAAAATTTATACTTATGTTTCTGTCTGGAGGATTTGCTTATTTTCTAGTGGAAGTGATGAAAAGCAGGGAGTGAAAAGTCTGTCAATGAACTTTATGAGAATAAATTGTCACCAAGGGGCAGAAAAAATTCCTATAGAAATAGGGAGCCAACTGTGTTTCAGAATTGAAGCCTATGAAAGCATAATCAAGGCCTATTTTCCAGAGAAAAAGAGTACGAGCTGTTTGAATTTAGGATTTCAAGGTACGTTGTTGTGTGGAATTAGAAAATAATATACATAGCACATGTTTGCTGCCAATCTGGCCAATGAAATTTATGCTATGAGTGTGGTATAGCTTTTAATACCTTGAGATGTCATCCTTGGACAAAAACCCTTACACAAAAGAAGTCAATGACATTGTTAGAACTTCAGGCATGAGTGAAGGTGAAGGACCTTATTTTAGAATTAAGTGCTAGACCCAGTCCCTTCACAGATACATTATAGCACTGTTTTAACTGTGAGAGATCAGCTTTATAAGTAGCTATACTTAGGTTATAAAATATGTAATAAATAATAGTATATGGTTTATCATGGGGGCTGCTAAGAAGAAGTAAGATTTATTGAAATTCTCTTGTCTCAGTGTATTTAAGAAATATAGGAACTGCCCTTTTAAATCCCTTGCATGTTCTATATTAAATTTCTTGAAAAGATTTTACAAATCCCAGATTTTAAAAAATTGGTCTCCAACTGCACTGATTTGTTGCCTCCAGCAAGAGTAAGATGATGAACCCTTTCCCCTTTAAGTTATTTTTTTCCCAAGTATTTTAGGAATTTTAAAGTGAATATAACTGATTATATCAAAGGTATTGGCTGTCTAATGCAGGGATGTTGTGTGTTCCAACTTCTAAATGCATAAAAGAATGTAGTCTTGAAATCAGAAGTCCTCACCTAGGATGTCTACTTTGTATGGAATTGAATGTGCTAAGTGATAAACAAAAAGAACTTTTTCATTGTTGTGTTGTTCCCCTTTGCATGCATAGAAGACAGGAAATACATTCCAGCACGGTTCTATTCAGTCAGTCATCTTGTTCATTACTGTAACTTCCTCTATGCTATTCTCAGTTGTGTCCGACTCCTTGCAACCCTATGGACTGTAACCCACCAGGCTTCTCTGTCCATGGAATTCTCCAGGCAAGAATACTAAAGTGGATTGCCATGCTATCCTCCAGGGCATCTTCCTGACCCAGGGATCAAACCTGTGTCTCCTATGTCTCCTGCATTGGCAGATGGATTCTTTACCACATATACAAAATGGCTAATAATTTGGTATACATTCTTAGATATCTAATTTCTTCTCATTAATAAAGTCAGAACACCATCTGAATGAAATGTAAAAGGTACTTTGAATCAACAGAGTAATTCTGTGAACGTTTTGATTTACCAAACACCAGTGTTCTGTCAAACCTTTGGGGTTTTTCCATGCTATATATCCAAGTCATAACTCATTCTCTTTCCTACTACCACTATATTGAAAGTTGTTGACATAGGTTATGTATTTTCTAACCGCAAAGAATAATGGCTATCTAGCTAGAAAAAAAATGTCTTTTTAATAGATAATGCCATCTTATTCATGTTTGTTGAAATTTAATGACAAAAGCAGCAGACCTTGAAAGAATGCTGGTCTTCAGGGAATTTTCTTAAATTGGAATCTTAATCTGACTATAAATTATTTAGGGGAAGGACTGATATACAGAGTACCTACCTATTAGAATGTTGTCAGTCCATGCATTCTGTGGGGAACTTTAAAAAAAGAAAAGGCGGGATATCCCTGACCATGTACAATTGATTATGTGTCTAAAGAACTCAATGAAATCATCAAATAATATATCAAAATATTATGTATTATACAATAGCAAGAGTATTACTCCAAATAAGAGCATGCTTACTGTTATGGGTACATGTGTACTCAGAAGCTACATGGTGTCTAATTCTTTGCAACCCCATGGAGTGTAGCCCACCAGGCTCGTCTGTCCATGGGATTTCCCAGGCAAGAGTACTGGAGTGGGTAGCCATTTCCTTCTCTAGCAAATCGTCTCAACCAGGGATCAAACATGTGTCTCCTGCATTGGTAGACGGGTTCTTTACTGCTGAGCCACCAGGGAAGCCCAACTGTTACTGGGCAGTCAGCCAGATGTTAAGTTTTCCTTTTATTCTCTAACTATGAACATAGTATCTTAAGTTTGTATGAATTTAGATTATAAATTCTTAAAAGTCAGAGTCTGTTTTCAGAGAGTATTCCCAAAATACAAAACAAAAGCTGCATAACAGCTCTAGTTTATGGTGTCAGAAATTCTAAAAAATGAGTCTACTAAGCTAAATGATGAGCCAGCATACATAAAGTCAAAGAATGTATTTATTGCTCAAAACCATTATGGGAGAGATACAATAAATACTGACATGTTACAGTTAATGTATAAACAAGGGAGAACATACCACATAACGTATGAACATACCACACATTTCAGAGAGCCTGCTCTTTTACCAACAAAGAGGTAACAAGTGCCTCCCCTGTCATCCTCCCAGAGGATGACAAATGCCACCAGTACATTTTAGGCTATGATGACACATCCAGTTTGGTTAGCTCTAAAACAAACTGAGGCCTAATTAACTACTGTGGCTTTGGCTCCCAGAAGGATTTTTTTCAATGGTTTTGATGGTGGTTACACTGATGTTCACAGAACTGATGATGGATATCCGAGAACTCTGCAAAACAGGGATTTTGGCCCTTTCTTTTTTGATTTCCACTTTCCCAGTAGGCTCCTTCGGGGAACTATTAAGAAAATCAAATAACAGCTCATTGTCAGGTTCTGACTTTTTTCTTTGAACAAGCTGGGATGAAGGCCTAGGAGCAGATGCATTTTCAATAGGATGGGAGGTCTTCCCCAAAGTCCTACATCCTACTTCTACATTTGCAGTCCCAGCTAAGATGGTGGCTTTTTGATTTCTAATGTTATCAGCTGCTGAGGAAATGTAAGTAGCTTTAGATCCTCTCTGATAAGTCTGTATTTTGCTGGTGAAGTTTAGAATAGTCAGTATTTTTGCTATAAATGATGTTTCTGGTGTTCTCTTTTCTACTGAGAGCTGTTGCAGCCCTTTGATCAACTCTGTTTAAAAGATCTTCTGCCTTTCCAGCTAGATCAGCAAACTAGGACATGATGGGAGCAGAATAATCCTGTTGGTGAACCTGAGGAATTTGAAGCGGCTACATTGCGGCCTGATCACCCCTCCTCAGCAGCTGGCCAGGAGAGGGCCCAGGTTGAGTAGACCTGGTCCTCGACATACCATGGCCCAGTTACTGTAACATGTCAATGGTATGGACAACAGAGATAGCATGGAACACTATTAGTCAATATACAGTTATGGTAGGGACCTTTGAATGTTGTCTGTGGGTAACTTTACCCAGAAAATATTGAAATCTGGAAGAAAACATATAATTTAGGATTTGGAACTGTCTCAAATTCATTTCTTTTTGTCATTTGTATTATAAAAATGACAGGAGGCTATACTTCACTTATATTCTGGATTGAGTTTTTTGGTGTGTTTTACCCCCTGCTTTCCCTGAAAGTAAAGTGTAAGAAACTGAACTTTGATCCAAGTTGGAGAGTTGAAGGCATTGACCTAGTAGTGAACTAAAAACTTAGAATTCTGGTTTTCCGTTGTTTGATTTGCTATGAAATTACATAAAAAATGTACATCTTCTCACCTGAAAAAATGATACTTACATGATGATTTGGCTAATTTGTGTACCTAGGAAACCTTTTAAAACAACAATGAACATGACAAGTTCTTGCAGGGATTCTTTATAGAGCTGATAATTCATGATAGCTTGTTGTGTTCTTAAATGTTATAGCCTCTTACACAGTCTTGAGCTTCCTTCGTAGCTCAGTTGGTAAAGAATCTGCCTGCAATGCGGGAGATCTGGGTTTGATTCCTGGGTTTGGTTCAAGGGATCTCCAAGATCCTTTGGAGAAGGAAATGGCAACCCACTCCAGTATTCTTGCCTGGAGAATCCCATGGACATGGGGTCATAAAAGTCAGATACAACTTAGCGACTAAACCACCATAGTTAAGGTAAGACTGAGAGGAGTAAAACGAGTAACCTAAGACTCCCACCACTAGAAACTGGCAGAGCTGGGATTAGACTCAACCATCTTGACTCCAGTGTTCATGCTTTTACCATTGCAATAAACTTCACAGAGCTGAGAGAAACACATTTTTGTTTGTGGAATCCCAAACCTAGCTAAACAAACAAAAGAGTGAACTGCAGATATATTTTCACATATCTTAAGACTGAGGCAATTCACCATCCATGAACTTTTTTAAAATTTTGACATTATACTGCAGCAAGAAAACAAATGGATGCAAATGTGAATTATGAAAAGGAATTGTCATTTGCATTTACCAAATGTTTTTAACTGGTACTATCAGCTATAAAAAGGAAAACAATTAATAAAAATGAAAACCCAAGTGAAAGTTAAAATTGTAAAAAAACAATGATTGCAACCTAAGAATCTCATAAAATATATAAGTAAATGGAAAAAAAATCATGATTATAAAATTCACATAAATGAAAAAGTTATAATGAAAATTAATGAAAATAGACCATTCTCATTTTATAAAGTCTTCCAGGATTGAGATGCTAGAAGATGTGGATAGTGATAAATATACAAAAATCCACCCCAAAATTTTTTAATCAGACAATACTAATTAAGTTTTTCAGTTCAGTTCAGTCACTCAGTCGTGTCTGACTCTTTGCGACACCATGAATCACAGCACGCCAGGCCTCCCTGTCCATCACCAACTCCCAGAGTCTACCCAAACTCATGTCCATCAAGTCAGTGATGCCATCCAACCATCTCATCCTCTGTCATCCCCTTCTCCTCCTGCCCCCAATCCTTCCCAGCATCAGGGTCTTTTCCAATGAGTCAACTCTTTGCATGAGGTGGCCAAAGTATTGGAGTTTCAGCTTCAACATCAGTCCTTCCAATGAACACCCAGGACTGATCTCCTTTAGGATGGACTGGTTGGATCTCCTTGCAGTCCAAGGGACTCTCAAGAGTCTTCTCCAACACCACAGTTCAAAAGCATCAATTCTTCGGCACTCAGCTTTCTTCACTATCCAACTCTCACATCCATACATGACCACTGGAAAAACCATAGCCTTGACTAGACGGACCTTTATTGACAAAGTAATGTCTCTGCTTTTAAATATGCTATTCTAGATTGGTCATAACCTTCCTTCCAAGAAGTAAGCGTCTTTGAATTTCGTGGCTGCAATCACCATCAGCAGTGATTTTGGAGCCCAAAAGAATAAAGTCTGACACTGTATCCACTGTTTCCCCATCTATTTCCCATGAAGTGATGGGACCAGATGCCATGATCTTAGTTTTCTGAATGTTGAGCTTTAAGCCAACTTTTTCACTCTCCTCTTTCATTTTCATCAAGAGGCTCTTTAGTTCTTCGCTTTCTGCCATAAGTGTGGTGTCATCTGCATATCGGAGGTTATTGATATTTCTCCCGGCAATCTTTATTCCAGCTTGTGTTTATGTATAGTCAAGACTGTAAACTTCAAATGAATGATAGTATCTATGTTACAGAAAATATTATAGAGCAAAGAGAAAGGGAGAAGGCATTTTAAATCATTTTATTAAGTTAAATAAGCAGTGGGACAATATACAGACTTGACATACTCCTTTCCCAATATGGAACCAGTCCATTGTTCCATGTCCGATTCTAACTGTTGCTTCTTGACCTGCATACAGATTTCTCAGGAGGCAGGTAAGGTGGTCTGATATTCCCATCTTTTGAAGAATTTTCCATAGTTTGTTGCGATCCACACCTGTCAAAGGCTTTGGCATAGTCAATAAAGCAGAAATAGATGTTTTTCTGGAACTCTCTTGCCTTTTCGATGATCCAACTGATGTTGGCAATTCGATCTCTGGTTCCTCTGCCTTTTCTACATCCAGCTTGAACAACTGGAAGTTCTCAGTTCACATACTGTTGAAGCCTCGCTTGGAGAATTTTGAGCATTACTTTACTAGCGTGTGAGATGAGTACTATTGTGCAGTAGTTTGAAAATTCTTTGGCATTGCCTTTCTTTGAGATTGGAATGAAATCTGACTTTTTCTAGCCCTGTGGCCACTGCTGAGTTTTCAAAATTTGCTGGCATATCAAGTACATCATTTTCACAGCATCATCTTTGAGGATTTTAAATAGCTCAACTGGAATTCCATCACCTCCACTATCCTTGTTTGTAGTGATGCTTCCTAAGAGCCACTTGTCTTCACATTCCAGGATGTCTGGTCTAGGTGAGTGATCACACCATTGTAATTATCTGGGTCATGAAGATCTTTTTTGTATAGTTCTTCTGTGTATTTTTCCACCTCTTCTTAATATCTTCTGCTTCTGTTAGGTCCATACCATTTCTGTCCTTTATTGTTCCCATCTTAGCATGAAATGTTCCCTTGGTATCTCTAGTTTTCTTGAAGAGATCTCTAGTCTTTCCCATTCTATTGTTTCCCTCTATTTTTTGCATTGATCACTTTCTTATCTCTATTTGCTATTCTTTGGAACTCTACATTCAGATGGATATATCTTACCTTTTCTCCTTTGCCTTTCACTTCTCGTCTATTTTCAGCTATTTGTAAGGCCTCCTCAAGACAAACATTTTGCCTTTTTGCATTTCTCTTTTGGGGGATGGTATTGGTCACACCTAACCTCCTCTGTCCATATTTCTTCAGACACTCTGTTTATCAAATCTAATCCCTTGAATCTATTTGTCACTTCCACTGTATAATCATAAGGGATTTGATTTAGGTCATACCTGAATGGTCTAGTAGTTTTCCCTGCTTTCTTCAATTTAAGTCTGAATTTTTCATTAACATAAAAGAGAGGGTAAAAACTCATAAGTTAAGCATCCATGTTAAGTTAGAAAAGAACAACACAGTAAATCCAAAAGCAGAAGAAACGTAATTAAAGAAAGATAAACCAAGGAAACATTAGAGAACCATAATAATGCCAAAGATTTGGTTGTCTTTTGAAAAGATTAATGAAACTGACTAATATCAGGAAGAGAAAAAGAGGTAAGGGGAGAGAAAATGGAAACGCAAGCATTGTTATATAAAATTTGAAGAATGAAGACAAGATAGTTGGAATCTTCTGCGCCTTTTAGCGGGTTTTTTTTTTTTTTTCCTGAGTTGAAGTTACTTCAACTTTAAAAAAGTTTAAAAATTACACATTTTTAGAAAGGATTATATTTTATAATTTTAACTTACCTGAATTTTGCATTTCACCCTAGTGGTTCATGGAAATGTATCAGTTACAGAGTTTCATAGTCATAAAAAAAGAATTTGAAGACATTGATTAGAAATTAAATTACAAAATGTGAAGATCTGGAGTCAGGTAAGATCACAGCATATGCAGTCTTGTTCAAGGATTACATTCAAAAAATTTCAGATATTAAACATTGCTCAGTGGCATTTTGTCAAAGATTTCCTAATTTGTAAAATAAGATTCATATAATACTGTATGAGAGGAAAGTAATTTGCTTTACATTTATTTTACATAAGCTGAGTTGTTTCTTAGGAGTATTATGAAAGAAGTTTTCTGACAATGTCAGAAATACTTAGATTAGTATTTGAACATGTATTTCCAAATTCCTTTGTGCTTTGCCAACAGTTGGCTGGTATCTATCTAATATCTCTCAGACAAAATATCTAGGAGCTCATTAAGAACTTGACCATGAATAGTGAAGGTTTCAATGTGACTTTTGGCATTTACTTTTTCTTTTCATGAGGAAGCTTTCTAAATTTGTATGTCTAAATGTCATCCTCTAGGAGTGTGTCAAAAGAACAAATCAAATAGTCTGAGTGTAGAATAATCACTAAAGAAATAAAAATTTTTTAATGTGATTATGAAGACAGCCACATATATTAACTTATACCATCTTCCATATCTAGGTTACTGTGAGTCTATGTTAAGAGACTAATGCATTTGAGGATTAAAATATCTTTCTTTTCAACTGCCATGCACAAAAAATACAATAGCATAGTTATATGGTTATATCATAATCTGAAGTGAATTGCAATTTTGCTGGACAGTTTTAATGTGAATATATATACATCCTAATATGGACCAGATGAATATTACCTTGTTACTCTTTATTATTCTAAAATGGTTGCTTGCTCACTTTTAAAATCAGGTGTGTGTTTTATTTTTTTTTATTGAATTTATCATGGATATGTTGGAGGCAGTTGACTCAGATTAATAATCTGAAGGTCACAAAACCTCTATGTCCAGTAAATATCCCATTTGCTAAACACCTAACTTTCCATATATTTACTCCTTTAAAATAGATAAGTCATGGCCTCTGTCAAAATGCAGATATGTTCTAAGAAGTTAAGTACTTTTCAGCTGTTAGTCCCTGTGCCTTAGTTAGAATGATGAGTCAACAAAATAATAACCCAGTAAGTTTGAATGATGGTTTACAGAAGGCATGTAGTTTGATAATTTGGGGAAGCCCTCACATGTCGAGTGCTGTCAAAAGAATATATGGCCTCTTATTTTAATTCTGCTTCCAATACCTACCTACTGAACATGCTATTCACACTTGCAGAGATGTGACTTACCAGCTGAACATAGTCTGCTATGCCAAATGAATAATGTAAATGAGTCAAGTTTGTTTGTTACTTTTTGTTTTTCTTTTGCAATATTCCACCTGAACTGTGAGAATTTCAGTGCTAATATTATACAACATCTCAAGTATCCTGCCAGATTTACTATTCTCTTTAGTGTCATTTAGTATATATTTCCTTACATAAAATATTACTGATACATTAATTCAGGATGACTGTAATATGTCTTGCATAAATTGATTTCAATAATGCGTTCATTATGTAAATGTGTGTGTGTGTTTTTTTCCCAAAAAAAGATATTTAAATTTTAAGCCAAAGTAATGACAAATGCTGGATACACTAAACAGGATTTCATGATGTTGGTATAAAATTTGTTTGTATAATTGGATGCAGGTGTTCCATCATATCTCTTCTCTTCTACTAAAACCACAGATCCTGGATTCAGATTATATCAGACATTAATTGTTTAACATTTGGTAGATTATATTTCTTCTCTGTTTTTCAAGTTTTTTATCTCTAAAATGAATGTGCAGATTATACCAACTTCATAGGATAGCTATTGATATTAAAATAAGCTAATGTTTATAAGACACTTTGAAGAGTTTTAGTGGAGAGTAAACAACATACAAGTAATAGCTTTATAGTATCATTATTGCTAATTGATTTTTTAAAAACTTCAAAGTTGTGTAATTCTGGCCTTTAAAATATTTTCTAGCTAAAGTAGAGTTCATGGTCTAAAAAGCTGAACACTCAGATGCCAGATAACTTCCAATCAGCTTTCTCTTTTCTCTTCCAAGTGAGCAGATAATTGGAGATATTTAAATGTGTTTTAAGCCATTGAAAATGAGGAAAGCATGGAAAGATGCCAAGTAATTGAACAGAATGGACAAAGGTGTTTTTTCCTGTTAAAAGGTTTTTTTGTTTTTTTTGTAAAGTAAATGTGAGATCTCAGCAACAGCCCCATCAATAGTGATTTAAGGCAGAGGAATTTTAGCCTAACCAAAAAAAGCCAGAGTTTGTATTTCCAAGAAAATAGATGAAGACAGTGATGAAATTATATTCCAAGCAACATCTATTCCAGTCTAGAATAGGACAGACATGGAGTTAATCAGCATTTTCTTGTTCACTCTCACAGGTAGTAAGATCCGATTAGTTTTGTATTCTTTCAGCATTGAGGAAATAGTGATATAGAAGATAGAAAGTGTCATTTCTCTCTTGCAGCTTACACTTCAGAAGACAGAGGAACACAATAATCATACAAATAAAAATTTTAAATCAGATAGAAGTAAGTTATATATTGTTGTTGTTGTTCAGTCACTAAATTGTGTTTGACTCTTTGCGATCACCTGGACTGTAGCCCACCAGGCTCCTCTCTCCATGGGATTTCCCAGGCAAGAAAACTACAATGTATTGCCATTTCCTCCTCCAGGAGATCTTCTCAACCAAACCTGCGTCTCCTGCATCTGCAGCATCAGTAGGTGGATTCTTCACCACTGAGCCACTGCGGAATCCCCTAAGTTATATACAGGAATTTTTAAATTAGGGTAATTTGATAGTTAATGGGGCTTCCCTTGTGGCTCAGTTGCTAGAGAATCCACCTGCAACATGGGAGACCTGGGTTCAATCCCTGGGTTGGGAAGATCCCCTGGAGAAGGGAAAGGCTATCCACTCCAGTATTCTGGCCTGGAGAATTCCATGGACTGTATAGTCCATGGGGTCACAAAGAGTCGACATGACTGAGTGACCTTCTGGAAAACGCCTTTACACTGGATTATAAAGATTGGATTATAAGATTATAAACCTCCTAAGAGAGATCTTTTAAGCTGATGTCTAAAATATAATGAGTCAGATATAAGATATAAAAGGTTTTTCCTCTTTGAAATAAATTAGGGAGAAATTCAAAGACTTATAAAACCCTTGCCTCTTAAGGAAAATAAGTAGGTTTAGTTAGTTTAAAAATCATTTGCTTTCAACTGCATTCAGTGTGTATAATCTACATAAATGAAATAGATTTTTTCCTTCCTCAAGGAGGAAATGCACACAGGCACTAACCATGCTAGTTAAGATCGTCTACAGATAGGCAAATGGCTAAAAATTTTCCCACATCTTCTTTTCCAGTTTTGAGGTTGTGGATGGGTATTCTAAAATTATATTTAATTATAGAATATGGATGAATATGTTCCATTATTCTAAATGTTCAAACAAAAGATAATAAAGTCAACTCTTGAAGACAGCCAGTTTCTACAGGTTAGAATATTTTATTAATTTGTTATCCATTTAGTCCGCACTAGTTCTAAAGATGTTTACAAGAGCTATCAAAAATTTTCAGGGTATAGTTAGATCTAATCTAATGACAATAAAAGTGAGTAAATCATATACTCTAAAAGGGCAGAAACATAAAATAATATGGTGTTAAAATGTGATTTAACTATTGTTTTTGAATAAAAAAAAATAGTTTCACTGGCATAACTCAGTCTCTTGCAGGATGATATAGACCTATTCTATGTTAAAAGCCAGTGCTGTCCTGAATACTTGACTGAATTAAATTCAGAGATGAATGAGAAGTGGTAGAGACTTTGACTAAGGAATAAAACGTCAGTTCTTTAACATGGAGAATGATGTGTGATAATGAAGCTAATGTGTAAGAGGGAAATTTTCAAATGTTGCATGGATGAACTTGTTCTTGATATTTTCTGGGGCTAAATTTTCTTTGTAATATACATTCAGACGTGATTCAAAACAAATATTTAATGATTAGTAATTTTACAAAGATATTATATGTATGATATTTTGCACTCATCATTTCAGAGAATATTTTTTTTACTTGGAAACTTAGGACAATGGTTTGCCCTACATATGCTACTACTGTATATGTTAGCAGTGATGATTATTTGAATCAACACATAAGTTTTCTGATTGTAGGTCTCAAATGCAAGATAATATATCCCTTGTATGGATATCTTTGTCTTCATTGTCAATAAATGATCTGATTTAATAATAGCGTTAGTAAAACAAACTCTCTGCAGATGTTTGTACTTTTTCTACCTAAATAGGTAGAAAGTTAAGGCTCTTTAACACTATGTTTATGTCATATTTTGGCTGAAGTCCTAGAAAATGTATTGATAATACACATTTCATTTGAGGTTACATCGCTGAACAATGGTAAAATTAATACTTAACAAAAAGCAGATGATTGTTTGGGCTATAGAGATGTTGTGTGTGAATGTGTGTTTGTGTGTGTTTGAGGGAAAGAAAGAATCTATGTGTGTAAGTGTCTATAAAGTGTATGTGTGTGGTGGGATTCAGTATAAATTAGCCAAAATACCACTGGCTAATCGCATTTCAAAATGTGAACCTAAGTCATCTGCATAAGCTAGTGAATCTCTTTGAGTTTCCTCATCTGTAAAATGGGGATAAAATAGGACATACTTATGGAATTACTGTAAGTGCTAAATGAGGTGATATAAATGTCATCAAGATTGTAGGGAGAAATATAAGTGAACTCAGGTACGCATATGACACCACTCTTAGGGCAGAAGGTGAAGAGGAACTAAAGAACCTCTTGGTGAAAGTAAAAGAGGAGTGAAAAAGCTGGCTTAAAATTCAACATTCAAAAAACAAAGATCATGACATCTAGTCCCATTACTTCATGGCAAACAGATGGGGAAACAATGAAAACAATGACAGGCTTTATTTTCTTGAGCTCCAAAGTCACTGCGTATGGTGACTGCAGCCATGAAATTAAAAGATGCTTGCTCCTTGGAAGAAAAGCTATGACCACCCTAGACAGCATATTAAAAAGCAGAGACATTACTTTGCCAACAAAGGTCCATATAATCAAGCTATGGGTTTTTCCAGTCGTCATGTCTGAATGTGAGAATTGGACTATAAAGAAAACTGAGCGCTGAAGAATTGATGTTTTTGAACTGTAGTGTTGGAGACGACTCTTGAGAGTCCCTTTGTTTGCAAGGAGATCTAACCAGACCATCCTAAAGGAAATCAGTCCTGAATATTCACTGAAAGACTGATACTGAAGCTGAAACTCCAATACTGTGGCCACCTGATGCAAAGAACTGACTTATTGGAAAAGACCCTGATGCTGGGAAAGATTGAAGGTAGTAGAAGAAGGGGACCAGAGGATGAGATGGTTGGATGGCATCACCGACTCTCCAGACATGATTTTGAGTAAACTCCGGGAGTTGGTGATGGACAGGGAAGCCTGGTGTGCTGCAGTCCATGGGGTTGCAAAGAGTCAGACACGATTGAGTAAATAAACTGACATTTAAGTAAGGAGGTTAAAAACGTGTAAGGAGGTTAAAAACATATAGAAAGCTATATTATACTAATGAACGAAATTGAAGATTAAACAAACAAATGGAAAAATATGTTACATTCATGGATTGGAAGAATTAATATTGTTAAAATGACCATACTGCCCAAGACAATCTACACATTTGGTGCAATTCCTTCTAAAATACCACTGGCATTTTTCAGAGACCTGGAACAAGTAATTCTGAAATTTTTATGAAAGCACAAAGAATCCTGAATAGTCAAAAAAATCTTGAGAAGGAAGATACCTGGAGGTGTCACACTCCCTAATTTCAAGCTACACTTTAAAGCTACAGTAATCAAATGGAACTGACATTAATACAGACACATAAGGCACTTTAAAAGGATAGAGTCCAGAAATAAACCCATACTTATATGGGCAATTAAACTACAGTGTAGCTTTATATACATGTGTGGATATATTATGAAAATAATAAAGCAAATTTTAGCCTAAAAAAGAAGATATTACTGGTACAGGCTTATATAATATAATCAATCATATTAACAAATTAAAGGAAATCATACTTTACTAAAACTTTTTTATACATTTATTTTTAAAAACATCAATATATGAATGCTACTCTAATCCAATAAAAACTGTCGGCAAATATTATTCTTTGCTTCTATGATATCTAAAATCATTATTTTGAATAATAAGGCAAATTTTATGAATTTTAATTAAGCTTAGATTTCAATATGAATTTTAATTTAGTTTTTAAAGTTAGACACTTAACCATGTGTCAATTTGATCAAAATATTTAAACTCTTCTTAAAATATATAAGGCCCTTTGAAAGCTTTAATTCTGATCACTCACTTATTTTATTTAACCTATAATAGACTTTTGTCTAGGAATGCTTGTTTTACATTTTACTTCTGTCTTGCTTTTTAAATATCTTTTACTGTCAGTTTCCTTGGATATAGTTTTTTGGCTCTTTCTGTGTCTCAGAACTTTATCAAATGATTTTTCTTCTTTACAAATTTGGAACTTCTTTTAGCTGAGATCTCTTGGTAGTATGCTTCCTTAACTTTTGATGGTCTAAAGATGTAGTTACTTTATTGTCATTTCTGAAATTACTTCACTGGGAATGTAGTTTTGTACTGAAAGGTGTATTTAAGGTGACAGTCCTGTGTATCATAGCTTTCTGTTGTACTTTAGAATATCTGTATTAGCCAACTTCACATTTTGTGGATTGTCTTCCTATCTGATGGAATTTAATGTTTTCTCTCTACATTTAGTGCTTTTGGTTTTATTTCATACTAGGTTTTTATTGTCTCATTTTGGATTTAGCAGACTTACTGAATCTAAGGCTGGATGTCTTTCAGCAATTCTAAGCATATTTCAGGTATTATTCTAAATATCGCTTCTTTCCCATCCTTTTTATTTTCCTTTCTGAAAACCTTATTAGACATGGTAGATGTCTCAAACTTTATCTCAGATCATTTTCCTTCTCTTATTCAGTTTCATCTCTCTTTGTGCCTTTATCTGGATAATTTCAGATTTGTTAAGAAATTCACAGGTATTCTAAGTTGCTTGTCCTGTGCTACTTCCTAGTTCATTGGATTTCTAATTTAAATATGACATATTTAATTTTTACAATTTCCTTTAGGTTCTTTCTCAATCTGCTGCTGCTGCTACTAAGTCGCTTCAGTCGTGTCCAACTCTGTGTGACCCCATAGACAGCAGCCCACCAGGCTCCCCCTTCCCTGGGATTCTCCAAGCAGAACACTGGAGTGGGTTGCCATTTCCTTCTCCAGTGCATGAAAGGGAAAAGGGAAAGTGAAGTTGCTCAGTCGTGTCCGACTCTTAGCGACCCCATGGACTGCAGCCTACCAGGCTCCTCCGTCCATGGGATTTTCCAGGCAAGAGTACTGGAGTGGGTTGCCAGTGCCTTCTCCACTTTCTCAAACTAGATTGCTTATTTTTGATGCTCATTCTTTCGGTGCAATAAAAGCATTCTGAATGTTTTATTTTTCTTATCATATGTAAAAGGCTTTTAAAAGACATACTTGATCATTTCAATATATATGCAGTTTCCTACATAAAAATCTGGTATTTATTTTGCTAATATTGTGTCAGCTGTGTTTCTTCACGTGTTTACTAATTTTTGACAGTTTCTGAGAGTCCCTTGGATTGCAAGGAGATCCAGCCAGTCCATCCTAAAGGAGATTAGTCCTGAGTGTTCATTGGAAGGACTGCTGTTGAAGCTGAAACTCCAGTTCTTTGGCCACCTGATGCGAAGAGCTGACTCATTTGAAAAGACCCTGATGCTGGGAAAGATTGAGGGCAGGAGGAGAAGGGGACGACAGAGGATGAGATGGTTGGATGGCATCATCAACTCAATAGAGATGAGTTTGAGTAGACTCCGGGAGTTGGTGATGGACAGGGAGGCCTGGCGTGCTGTGGTCCATGGGGTCACAGAGTCGGACACGACGACCGAGCGACTGAACTGAACTGAACTGAGCTCATGATCAGAACTTATCTGGTCTCAAACTTAATATGTACAGATTGTTTTAGGATTCAGGGTCCATTTCTCCAAATGTGATTTGCATTTCTGCCAGCTACCTAGGGACACTGCCAACATAGATCAGTTGAAATTGTTCCATCCTCTCTGTATTGGTTTCTGTTACTCTCTTTTGACTTGTGTTGTTTCTGTTGTTTTAAATACATATGAAGAGAATTTTAGCTCCTAAGAGGAATGATAGTGAATTTGTGGTTACATTTTTTTTCCTTTTGCTGTGCTCTCTTCGTGCTGAATCTGAGACAAGTGAGTATATCCATTATCTGTAAATTGACTTTTGGTTTCACTCCATGACATAGTCATCTCTGCAGATCTGTGCTTCATCATGAATTTTTTAGCTGGGCAAACTTTCTTGGGTGTGTCACAGTATATTTTCTGGCTTATGAAAAAGTTTTAGCCCTATTAAGTCCAAACCCTATGTTCTCTGAAATGAATGCTAGCTCTACTGCTGTCTAGAAATTCCTATTTTCTCATGGTTTCAGTACTCTAGTATTTCTCTTAGTTGCCCACCAGCTCAATCATGCATTGTAAAAAATATTTTTGATGTTTTTGTCTCGGCTTGTAGCTATTTTGAGAATATCTCTCAACTATATCTAGTACATAACATTTATGGAAAAAGCTTCTGAATTTTGTCTTTTAAAATTTTTATTTATTTTTTTACAGTAGGTCCTTGTTTATCTGTAAATATAGCAGTGTGTGCCTGTCAATTCCAAATTCCTTATACTGGCTTTTCTGAAAGTTTCAAGGGGAAGCTAGAGAAGGAGAACTACCATTCATTGTGCAGGGAGACCATCAGCTTTCTAACTAGACATTTTTCTTCTCCAAAGTCCCTTTGTCTTACTTTAGCTCTCTCACCATCACAGATTCTTAGCTGAGTATATGGGTAGAATTAACTGACACTGGCTGAAGATGAGGCCTGGCCTGGGGGTGATAATTTTAAATTTTAAAAAATATTGTAATATATTTTAAATGAGTTTTACGTATTTTAAATGAATTTCTTGCAGATATATGTCTTTTGTAAAAATGAGCTTAGGTTTCTTATTTATTCAGAGACAAAGGGAGCCTTTAATACTAAACTTAAAAGCCTGAGTATCTAAGGATTTTATCTGTGAGCATTAAGATAATGTTTCAAGTTATGTCAGGGACTTGGCTTCTTCAAAATGATTTCACTGCTTTGATATGGAGCAGAGAGGATTTGACTAGAGAGGATTTGAAAATATAATTTACAACACATGGGACATATTTTATTAAATACATGGGACATCT
Source organism: Giraffa tippelskirchi (assembly GCF_054371585.1). Classification (NCBI taxonomy): domain Eukaryota; kingdom Metazoa; phylum Chordata; class Mammalia; order Artiodactyla; family Giraffidae; genus Giraffa; species Giraffa tippelskirchi. The sequence goes on along the minus strand of NC_137280.1, from coordinate 108,190,885 downwards.
TAAAAGTGTATCTTTGGAGTTTGTATTTTTTTTTCCTCATGATTCTAGAGCATGGGTATTGAAACTTTGTATTTAGCACAAAAAAATAAGGTTTAAATACACACTACACATAGAGTACTATTTTTAATGAGAAATGTAGTAACAGAACTCCTCAATAACTAAATGTACTTAACAGATGATGATCACATCATCTATTAACAGGAAAAAAAAGATATATATCTTGGAATTTAATTCTACCTTTGCAAGGAAAATGCTAGCTCACAGGAGTCCCTCACACTTTTCCAAAGGCACTTTCCAGGTGTCCAGGGTCTGTTGCTAACAGAATAAATTTGGCACTCCAGTCACTGTAAACCAGCCCTCGAGGGCTTTTAAAGACATGGACTAGAGAGTTCCTTTGGCATTAGGTAAATAACAGGTGGTGATGTCTATCAGATTAAGGAGCAGCCTCTCAACCACTCACTCTTGCTATTATTGAGAATGGCAGGGAGTTTATAATTCTGTGGCTGTGGAGTGAGACGTCTTTTCCAAGGTGACAAGGCCTGGCTTGCTGTGGTAGCTAAATGACACAGCAAGTGAGGCAAGCCTCTTCCCACTCCCTGAGGATCCTTGAGCATTCGGCTCTCTTTCCCTGCCTTGTATTAATCTTTCCTATGGGCTCTCCAGACCGGCCTGGATGGAAGGACAGGCTCCTCAGTGCTCAGGAGTGCTTTCTGGAACATCTGACAGGAATCAGTACTATTGTCTCACCCCTGGAGTCAGTCAGGAGCAGATGTGCCCCAGTAAAGAGAAGCAGTAAGGATTTTATTCATCTTCACAGCTGTCAGAGAAGCATACCAAGTGTAGTAACACTATATATACATATTTTTTTTCTTAGTAAAGAGTATTCCTAAAAATTGATTGTAATCATATCAGTCATGTCTAACTCGGTGTGACCCTATGGACTGTAGCCTGCCAAGCTCCTCTGTCCATGGGATTCTCCAGGCAAGAATACTGGAGTGGGTTGCCTTGTCCTCCTCTAAGGTATCTTCCCAACCCAGGGATTGAACCTGCATCTCTTATGTCTCCTGTGTTGGCAAGCAGGTTCTTTTCCACTAGTGCCAACTGGGAAGCCCAACCCAATGTAATCTTTTGCAAAAAAAATTTTCTGACTCATAGTTTTAGACAAAGAAAGTCAAATTAGATTCATAGGTAATTTAATTTGACTTTGGTTAGAATTGCATTATGAATAAACCTAGATAATGTAGACAATTGTTTTTATTTAAATCAGAATTTCTGAGACACTAATATTATAACCTTTAATTTGAGCTATGTAGGTGTTATAGTACAATAAACTCATAAATTCAGATCAGTTGAATGAAAATATAAGCTAATGTATGTATTTTGATAATTATGTAAAGAAATACTAAGTTAAAGTATATCATCATGTATGTGCTTAGTCGCTTCCATCTCTTTGTAACCTCATAGACTGTACCCTGCCAGGGTCCTCTATCCATGGAATTTTCCAGGCAAGAATACTGGAGTGGGTTGCCATTTCCTTCTCCAGGGGATCTTCCTGACCCAGAAGTCAAACCCCCATCTTTTGTATCTCCTGCCTTGGCAGGCAGATTCTTCACCACTGTGCCATCTGGGAAGCCCCTACACTATCATAGACCAATTTGATATCATTTTATAAAATGTAAAACGTAATCTAGGCTGTAATTAGAATGCCAGCTGTTTACTTGAATGCTGCTGCTGCTGCTGCTGCTGCTGCTAAGTTGCTTTAGTCGTGTCCGACTCTGTGCGACCCCATAGACGGCAGCCCACCAGGCTCCGCCGTCCCTAGGATTCTCCAGGCAGGAATACTGGAGTGGGTTGCCATTTCCTTCTCCAGTGCATGAAAGTGAAAAGTGAAAGTGAAGTCGCTCAGTCGTGTCCGACTCTTAGCGACCCCACGGACTGTAGCCTACCAGGCTCCTCCGTCCATGGGATTTTCCAGGCAAGAGTACTGGAGTGGGGGTTTACTTGAATACCATCACACAAAAAAATTGTTAAAATTATTTGAAGAAATTTTATTCCACAATAAAGATGAACAAGGTGTTAAATCCCTGACAGAAAATTCATACCCATCACTGAGGCTGTCAGAAATAATATAGTCTTACCACACTCTTTTGCTCCACTGTTCTTTGGGCTTTCCCAAAATATGTGTCAGATGGCTCTGCCTCGGTCTTTCATGCACTTGTCATGCATGTTTCCATCTCCACATTGTGATTCTGTTTTCTCTCTCTATAGCAATGTAAGGACAAGAGATGAGACTCAATTTTATGTGCTGCCTTGACATCTGGTGAATCCAGGAGGGGTCTCAGATGGCCTGACTGCACATTCATCTCTCCATTATGCTCCTACCTGTAAAGGCCTATAGTCAGACAACCTCCTTATCAAAGAGATCAGGCACAATTTTTACTTATTCCAAAGCAGTGGGGTTAAGTCTTCTGCCAACCCACAGAACTATCCAAATAAATCAACCGTACCTTCCCCACAGGAGCCAGGGGTCCCCTTACCCTCTCGATGCCACCAAGCCTGCCTCCCACAGCTCCCGGTGGCTCACTGTGTTCCCAGGTGTAACCCTCGTGTGGCTCCAGGGTATGGACGTGGTTTGGACACACGTGGACACACAGACACATGGTTTGTCTCCTTTCCCCCAAGTTCTCAGTATATGTGATGACTAACCCGCGGCTGATGATCTTCGCTGGCGGCTCAAGCGGTAAAGAATCTGCCTGCAAAGCAGGAACCACAGGAGACAGAGGTTCTATCTCTGGGTGGGGAAGATCCCTTGGAAGAGGAAATAGCAACCCACTTCAGTGTTCTTCCCTGGAGAATCCCATGGACAGCGGAGCTTGGCGGGCTATAGTCCATGGGGTCACAAAGAATTGGACACAACTGAAGTGACTTAGCCCAACCGGCTGTTTCTTCTGTGCACTGTTGGATATTGTGTATTTGGTCATCCCCGCACCCTAGGGGGGTATCCCTCCTTCACTAAATGCACGGATAGGAAGTAATTAAAACATCCATGCATTCTTCTCCACACAGTCTTTATGCTCAGTTCTAGTTCTTCCTTTTAAAAAAAGTCTTCCTTATACAGTGTAAAACACTTTAATCGTTTGCTCATAACCCAACTTAACTTCCATGCCCCTAATTTCAGCCCTTCTAATATAGTGCTTCACCCTACTGCAGAAACAATATGACCTCATGTCTCCTTACTGCATGAGCTTGTAATATCTTTAGACTAGCCACTGTGTCTGTTGCTCCTGTCCTGTACAGTCCATAAACTGAATGTTTAGTCAGCAATTGCAGAACCAAACCAACATGGGAATAATAAAGCCAGATGGTTTATTTCTACCCTAGACCTCACCTTCACTTCTAATCTAGCGCATCTGTTTTTTGAGTCTTGCTTTTGAATCATGAGGGAAAATGAGTATGTATTCTCCGTGACTACTAGAATAAAACAAATTATTGAAAGTATATATTCCATTGATAGTGAGTCCATTGTATTATTTTTGAATAGTGGGTACAGAATAGTTTAATATTATGTGTTAATATTAATTTCATTATTGTTTTCTGCTTTTTCTCTAGATACAATTTTGTTTTCTCCACTTGCTATCTCCAGATCTCGGTCCTTAACTACATGCAAACACTAAGCTGAGTTTTGAATTACAGCTATTCCTTTTCTGTATTCTCCTTGGTAAACAGATCATGTATTAAGTCTGAGCTCCTACTTTATAGTGAGAAACCCCAGCCTCTTACTGAAACAGTAGTTCCATGTTCACTTTGTATATAGATTTATGTAAGGGTGTAACACCATCACTTCAAACTCTTTATTTCAAAACTTAACTCATATTTTCTTTTCAATAGCTTGTTTCTCACCTTATTTTTTAAAACAAGAATATAAACACTCCACTAGTTATTTAGCCTAAAAGTTTGAAGTCATTTTAAAACTATTTTCTCTTCTGTTTTTGTATAATCACATAACTAGTAAGATTTCTTTGCACAAAATACAAAGATTGGACTGACTAAAAAACAAAAATTCTATATGAAAGTGGAGGTTTTTAATGGCTTAACAAATAGTAGTTATTGGAAAGTAGAACATATATTTTATATATTTACATGCATTATTCTCATTTACCCACATTTGATTGCTATTGTGAGCAAAAGGGACAAGTTATCATTTTGTTGTTGTTGTTAGTTTTTCTTCTCAAGTAAGCTTGCTCAACTTGATGAGAGAGTCAATTCCTAGGCAGATTGATAAGAAGTCCAGGGTCCCCACAGAGGAGAAAGGGGTCTGGGGCTCTCGAAGTGGAGATAGGGGTCTGGAATTCTCAAGGAGGAGGAAAGGACAAACTTTTTTTTCTCCACATTCCTTAGTCTTAGTCACATAAAACTTTTTTATCTTTAAGCCTGGAGCTGATGATTACAGGAAAAACAACTCCATTTGAACTCTGTACTAAGGATTATATAGCAGTGATGTATCCTGCTTGAGGACAGTTTCTCCTTCCTGAGGGCCTTCTGACTAATCCTGTTATCTTGAAATGTGGATTGTGGGAGTGGGTCTAGTAAGATCTTTGGAACCTCCAGACATTCTTTTGATTCATTGTAATAACTAATTGGAGAGTATATAACTCCATTGCTAACACTAGCAAGGGGGGTACTCTTTCTGCCCCCTTCTGATGTCTATGTCAGAAGCTTTCTCTATCCCTTTTATACTTTAATAAAACTCTATTACACAAAAGCTCTGAGTGATCAAGCCTCATCTCTGGCCCCGGATTGAATTCTTCTCCTCCAGAGCCCAAGAATCCCGGTGTCTTTCATGGTTCAGCAACAACCTTTCATTGATATTGTTTACAAAGCAATTTATATCAAATATGAAAATAATTTTTATAAGCTTAATCTCCCTAAAATTAATTATGACCTAAAGAAAAGTAGCAGTGTATGTAAGCAATGTTTATTAATACCACAGGGGGAAAAAAAAAAGAAAAATAATAAACATGACTTGGTTTATTTTCTTTTTTTAATTAATTCATTTATTTTAATTAGAGGCTAATTACTTCACAATATTTTGAAATGATTGGGAAAGATCCTTCATACAATCATTTTTGGCACCCTTTTTCTCTTTTTTATTGATGACCAGGGAACTGTCAACTTTAAAGCATACATAGAATATGGAAAAATTTTTAATGTAACAATGTTATATCTGAAATGAAATATAAAGTGTTGATTCGTTTCTCCAACTTGTCCTCTCAGAAGCAAACACAAAAGTATAGATGCAAATATGCCAATTGTATAGACTTTTGTTTATGGCAAATCTCATAAGTAACCCACGATATATCTCAAAAGAAAACTAGTGATTTTTAACATGATTTGATTGGAAAATATTTGCAACAATGTTTCCATATGTCAACTGTGACTTGTGTTCTCTACATTAATACTGAGAAGTATCTGCAGAATGTAAACTATATAATAGACTATGCCTTGTTCTGAGGTTAAGCGTATACCTGAATGCAAATTAATGTAATAAATGCTGAAGTAACATGTAAATTACAGCTTCCCACAAGTAGGAATCATCAAGGACATCTAATTTCTATGATTACATGATGATAATTAGTTAAGTACAGAAAGGTGTTATTTGTTGTGCACCATTAGCATTATTTTTTTACTTTATAATTGAATCATGGACTTTGGTAACATGTTTTCAAGGAAAACAAGATAGACCTTTTTAAAGGAAATGTCTACAAAATCTTTTAAGGAATATTAAAAATAACAAATATAAACACAATAAAATCGAATCAAAGAACAGTCCTTTAAATTACTTATGTTAAAATTGAATACAAAATGGAAACTAGACTTGAGAATTTTCTGAATAGAAAATAACATTTTAAACACATACACAAAACTAAATCTATCTTATTTCATGAACAGGAACATAATTTATGTTATTCCTTATAAAAAAACCTCTGAAAAATCATAAAGTAGACTTATGTCATCTTCCCCAAATTGGTATGAGATGAGCACTTTTAACTGATCCCCTGCTGTCTGGAGAGCTCCATTTTAATAACCAATCATTGGAAAGGGTAAACAACTTCCTCATTTTCACTTTATAAACCTTCTTATAACTTCATGCCCTTGAGGTGATGAAGTTTTTATTTTTGAAGGCTCCTCATTCACAAACTGTTCTTATAAGCACAGTAAATTTTCCCTAAATACTATTCCTTAATTTGGGGGTTTTAATTTTGCCATTTCTGGATTTTTGACAGTTTATGGCATCAGAAATGGGATTTAAAGAAGACCCCCAATGACTCAGAGGACAATGAGCAACCAGGTGCCTATGTCCTCAGAGCCCATTCATCTCACTGCTTTCTCACCAACCCTGGAATTGGAGGGTAAGTCTCTCTTCAATCAGAGGTCCAATCTCCTTGTGTTTAGAGCTCTCTGATTTCATTGAGCATACTTGTATTTTGTTTGTTGAAGTTTCTTGCTTGCCTGTCCTAAAGGTGGTCTGGGAAACACGTGATTCCCTATGTCTTGGGACAGCTGTTGGAAAACATGCACCCTCACGGTTAAGATGTCTAGGGATTCTAAAGGCAAAAATGGATTTCACTGAGTCTAAAACTATTTTTTTCATCTCTCAAAAACAACTGCTTCCTGGAGGTATACCTATGATGGACCAGAATCTTGTGCCTCTTTGGAATATGGGTAAACTTTTGGATAATTTGCAATTATAGCAGCCACTTTTCGGAAACTTGAATTTAGATTGGCCCACTTTAAGGGGCGTCTTTGTAAAGAGAGATCTCGAATTTCTAGGAGACAGTGTGGAATGCAATCTTAGATTGAAAGGTAGAGGTTTCTAAAAGACAAATGACTCCAAAAATAGTTTCTCTCTAAAAGAATCTTTACAATGTGTAGATAAAGAATCTTCAGTTACAGGACTTTGGTCAAAATATATACACTACTTTATTTAAAATAGATAACCAATAAGGACCTACTGTACAGCACAGGGAACTCTGCTCAGTATTCTATAATAACCTAAATGGGAAAAGGTTTTAAGAAAGAATGTATGTGTGTATATATATCTATATATATACACACATATATATAAATGGAACCACATTTCTGTACATCTAAAGCTAACACAACATTGTAAATCAACTATAGTCCAATATAAAAACAAAACAAAACACTTTGGCCTTCTGAGCAGTTAGTCTTAACTTGGTCTGTCAGCCAGAAGCACAATTTAGATCCAGCTATTCTTTCGAGTGTTGCATTATTGTGCCTCAGACATGACTAAAATTTAAAGATGAAGGCTCTAAAATTTTACCTTATGTCTGTTGTATGTTTTTGTGTATTTATGTGCATATGTATATTATGTATAATTATATTTTAAAATCAATTCCATTGAATTGGGTTAAAAATAAATATCTATATAGATTAAGTATTCTTAAAACACCCAGAAATATAGAAACTAACCCAAATTTTTCTCAGGTTCACATGACCTGGTATAATCTTTAATAAATAAAAGCTAATTTAAGTTTGTTGATTTAATATTCACACTCATTCTCAATGTTAAATATAATACAAATATAAAACTTTTTCTACCTGGGTTTACTAGTCAAATAAGCTCATGTTGAGGCTTCCCTGGTGGATCAGATGGTAAAGAATCCTCCTGCAATATGACAAACCGGAGTTTGATCCCTGGCTTGGGAAGATCCCCTGGAGGAGGAAATGGGTATCCATGCCAGTATTCTTGCCTGGGAAGTTCCATGGACAGAGGAAACTGGTAGTCTCCAGTCTGTGGGTTACAAAGAGTCAGACATGACTAAGAAACTAACACTTTCATGTTCATTTTTATGTTACAAAATTTGTCAACGAGAAAGCTAAAATGATGGCTAACTGATATCTAATCTAAGCATTGTTGTTAAAAATATGTAATGTAAATAAATGTAAAAAAGTAAAGGTTTATACTAAGTTAAACTAAAAAAAATGAATATTCATTGAATATCTAGATTATTTCCAAATAAGATAATATACTATGATTTCAGAGGCATTAATTGCTGAACATAAATTTAAATTTGTCTACTTTTGACTTCTCAATATTTTTAGAGAAACAAAAGATTTGTGAGTCTATTAATAAATGTTATACACTTTAAAAGTTGTATTATTAAAAAACCTGTCTCTAAAATATGTTTTATAATTTATGTAATTATCAAACTTGCTAATCTACTGTAGGATGCTAACATATGATAGTTCACAATTCCCTATTTCCTAGCTTTAACTGGAAAGTGAAGTATATATAGTTAAAATATGTTATCAATTGTAAAAATACAGCTGTTGTTGTTCAGTTGCTCAGTCATATCTGACTCTGTGACCCCAAGGACTACAGCACTCCAGGCTTCCCTATCCTTCACTATCTCCCGGAGTTTGCTCAAACTCATGTCCATTGAGTCAGTGATGCCATCCAACCATCTCGTCCTTTTTTGCCCCCTTTTCCTCCTTCCCTCAGTCTTTGCCAGCATCAGGGTCTTTTCCAGTGAAGTTGGCTCTTTGCATCAGGTGGTCAGAGTATGGGAGCTTCAACTTCAGCATCAGTCCTTCCAATGAATATTCAAGGTTGATTTCCTTTAGGATTGACTGGTTTGATCTCCTTGCTATCCAAGGGACTCTCAGGAGTCTACTCCAGCACCACAGTTCAAAAGCATCAATTCTTTGGCACTCAGCCTAGAAAGAGTAAGGGTGATGGGAAACTATTTTGTATACAAGGTAAGGGAAGAAAATGGGATGTATATTTTTCATATAAAGGGTATGCAAGGAATAAAGAATGCATTTTTGTCAAGGAAAAGAGGGTAGTGTTATCTAAAGTAAAATGACTCATTGTTCTAGAATAAGAAAGCAAAAGAGTATGACAAAACTCACATGGATATAGAAACTTGGAGAATATGATATAGATTTAGTGTTAGCAAACTGGCCCACAGGCCAAATCCGGTCCACCCTGGGTTTTTGTAGACAGAATTTTATTGGAATAGAGCCACACACTCATTGGCTACTTACTGTCTATGGCTGGTTTCACAGTGGAATGGCAGAATTAAGTAGTCATGATGGAGAAGAAATGACCTGCAACACCTGAAATTTTTACCAGGTAGCTGTTTACAGAAAAGTTGGATGACTCTTCATCCAGACTCCACAAGAGCCAAATCACGACAGACACAAAAGCATTTCAATTCATTAATTTTAGGGATAAATTCTTATTTCCAGTTTCATTGGTAATCCATTAATAGCTTTACAAGAAATTTCAGGTTTTAAGTGATACTTAGAGACTTCAGTTTTACATACTACATACATGTTTAGGAAGCTATAGCTTTTTCAGGACAATACAGCTGTTTATGAAGTTTGTGAATTCAATATGTTATGTCCCTGTCCTCAAAAGAAGGGCATTTTTTCTAGGTTACCAGGCCCATAAAGTTCAGAAAGATCCCTGTAAAAGGGATATGGTTTTACCAATATCCAAACATACTGGTTGGATTATAGTAATTTATTTCAAAGTTTTTTGAATTTTCTTTTTTTTCAAGTGAGGTGGTATAGTTGGAGGAAGAGACTATACTGTGTGTGGTTTTCAATAAATTTACCTCAACTATTAACGTTTATGGTACATATTGTATTAGCACACGTATTCCTTAATGGGGACACTATAATCAAAGCTTTCTTGTGGTTTTACCACTGCCCATTTACTACTGCTTTCAGAAGGCACCACTAGATTTTCCTTTTAGGAGACTGGGAAATTTTGGCTTCATTTTCCTCAGGGCTTATCAGGAAGAACCTGTGGAACTCTTCACTTCAGCAGTATTTTTCAACTAAGGTTATGCCCTGCTTGTCTCCCCACCAAACATGCACTTGGGCCAGCTTCCCTGGTTTTGTTCTTTTTTTTCCCCACTAATCTCTCAGTTGGAGCCCTTATGCTTTCAAAACAAACTGCCTGCGACCCTGGCTCTAACCTCAAGGGGCTGACAGTCGTTTTCTTTATTTTACAAGACAAAGGATAGTTAAAAATACAAGGTTGCAACTGATACACAGTCAGTTGAAAACACCAGTCAGTAATTCATATGGACAGAGGGATCAATTTATAAAAGACTTCATAAAGGAGATGAGATTTAAGAGTAAAAGCCAGTTGCTTGAATTTCAACATTCTTTGACTGGAAGTTGATAGTAATAAAACTGAGGAGTTTTGTAACTTTTAGCTTTAAATTTCTTGTGCTGCATAATCTATTTGTTTCTTTGTTTACTATTTTATTCTGTTGTGTTCATGTCCTGTGTTGTCTAGCTGTGTCATCTGCATTCTGAAATAATACCCTTGAGGCTAAAAATCTTAGTTATGAAACTTATTTTCACATGATACTACATAAAAATATCCATGTGATAAATTGATGTGTAAAAACCATGAAAAGGCATGCAAATGTCTATATTTCATATGTTCAGAAGAGGCTATTAAACCTATTGTGTTATTTAGCATAAGTTAAACCATTGTGATATACAGACCCAAATCGTGTGTGGGCTCAAACACACTAAAATTTTATTTGCAACACAATCTAGGACTGGTGTCCCTAGTTGACTGTAAGTTTTTCTACACTTGTCTTTCAAGGGCTAGGGTTTTTTCCATCATGGGCCTTCACCATCTCCTTGGTGATCATCATTTTCTGCATCAAATAGAAGCATGGTGAAAAAAGTAAGAAGGGCTACTACTTGTAAGTCTTGCAAAGCAATTGTACTTTCCACTTCCACTCACATTCTATTGACTAGAATTATGCCACACAAGCAAATTTATCTACAAGAAAGGCTGTGAATATCTTTAATTGGATATTCAAGAAGAGATGATGAATTTGTACTAAGCAGGTAAGTGTTTTTCCCTTAGCCACCATCAATGCACTTAATTTTTCAAGTCTAAATCTCTGCACTTATTGACACTATTATCTCTGAGAAATACCTGTACTCTAGCTACTGCTGAGACAGAATAAGCTTGTGTTGACAGCCATGTAATAGCTTTCAAAACCTCAACTGAAAGAAATACTATTTGTGGAGGATGTTGTGTAATCATTCTATTCCTCTAGGGCAGTGCTTCTTAATCATGGGTGATTTTGCCTTCCTCCACAGGGAACATTTGGCAATATTTAGGTACATTTTAGGTTGTCACAATTGGGAGAGGGAAGCTGCTGGCATCTAGTGGGTTGAGGCCAGAAATGCTGATAAACAACATCTAGTGCATAGCTCTTCCCAGCAAATAAATACCAAGCTCAATGTGTTAATAGTACTAAAGTTGAGAAGCCCTGCTTTATATATTCTAGGCTCTTCACTCAAAGTGAAGCTATGCCATTAGAAATGTATAAGTCATCTTATAACAGTGTATTAGTACATTGTATATACGCTGCCATATTGATTACTCCATGATTTACTCCAGGGCTTCCCAGGTGGTGCTAGTGGTAAAGAACCCACCTGCTAGCGCAGGGGATATAAAGACGTGGGTTCAATCCCTAGGTCAGGAAGGTACCCTGGAGGAAGGCATGGCAACCCACTCCAGTACTCTTGCCTGGAGAATCCCATAAACAGAGGAGCCTGGCAGGTTACAGGCCACAGGATTGCAACGAGTCGGACACGACTGAAGTGACTTAGTAGAGCACATGGTTTCTATGCCGATATGATACCTTTGGACTATATTGGCAGATGTAGCAAGAAATTATGCAGTTTATCTGTATATTTATTATAAAGGAGGTATATTGTATAGGGTTAATTCTTTGATGAGTTGTAGTAAAGATCTCTCTTTATATGAGTATCAAAAATAAAATCAGAGACGTGAATTTCTTCTGCTTTTATGTCCTGGCTGTTGTATATAGTGCTTCAGTGAACATTGGGGTACATGAATCTTTTCAAATTGCTGTTTTTTCCATATATAAGCCCAGGAGTGGGATTGAAGAATAATATTTTAATTCTGTTTTTGTTTTTTTGATGAACCTCCATACTGTTGAAAATAATTCTTAAAGCAATGTGGGTTAAAAAGTAAGTGAATGAATTAAATAGTAATGATAAAGAGACATTGTCACAGAATTTATACTTCCTACTAAATAGTGTTCAGTGCAGAAGCATTCAAATTAACTTGTCTAATGTTGCATGATATATAGCAGGATCAGGAAATGAGAAAAAATAAATCAAGTCAACATATGATTTTACTTTGGACCTAGCTAAAGTGGTAAATCGAAATCTGGATTATATATATCTGGTTGGTTGGGGATGGATTTCCTAGTTATGTGAAATATAGTAATATATACCCCAAAAGGAAGCAGAGACAATACCCATTATTCCCAACTACTCTCTTTTTCTGCTTTTATTGAGTGAAACATCTAAGCTTTAATCAAATCAATATTTACTTTAATCATCATTCTCTTTAGAATATGCTAAATTAGGGTTAAATATCTTTTTAAACATATACTCTTGCATCACTGTAATTATCAGATAATGTTTCAATATTCTCCAGAGTAGCTGATTTTCATTCTTTCCTCCAACATTGCATAGACTCGTGTAACCTAATGAATTATTGAATGTATGTATGGCTACACAAATACAAATATTTTAAGCTCTTCATGATTTGCTGTGCAGTTTAAATCCAAGTGCTATTTTCAAAATGTTCTAGGTTTTATTTAAAAAACACAAGCTGTCCTCTGGAATATTTATATACATTTTAAACTAAAATTCACAGACTGGCAGGCTGTTTTCTTTGGCCTGCATAGACACTTTAATTTTTAAAATACTTTTAAAATTATTTGATATCTTTTAAAAATTGGCATATTTCTGGCAGGATAATCAGCCATGTTAGGGTTCTTTTATCCAGATGGCATCAATCACCCGAAGATCAATTTTAACCTGAACTCTTTCCATTTAACCACAGACTCTGCCAAGTTTACTTATTTCATTACCTTATTGGACCCTGTAATTACCTCTTCTTAATGACTCACTCCCTAGCCCGTGGCCACAAATTTAAAAAAAAAGTAGATAAATTTTGAGTATTTGGTTTTTATTCATGGTTATTGGATGTAACAATGCGGTACTGAGTCTGGTAACATGTGATTGCAAAAGTAAAGATGATCTGGATACTGTGTCATTATTTCATCTGGCCTTCATGTGAGGACCAATGAGTGCTAGTAGCCATGTACAGCTTTGTTTCTATTTCAGATTTGTCTGCTCTCAACATAGTGTTCAGCCTGGGTATCATGTGCTTAGCTCACCAAGCTATCTCAGAAAAGCATCTTTCTGACTGCAAATGACAGATTCTCCTTCCTTCTCTACCTTTCACTCTCAGAATTAACATCCACCAAATGAAGGTGAAGCTCTAGAGCTTATGGATGGCCTCTGATCATGAACCTTGTCACCCTTTGGTAGGAATTTTAGAAAGCATCATGGAAAATCAGTCTAGATGCCTCAGAGAAGAATTCACAGCTATTGAAAAGGATGAAGTTAGGGATTTTAGATTGATGAGAACTTTATGATCAAATCTGTTGACAGATTGTAAAATAAGATCATGATGGCACTTGACTTGATATCCTATACACATATTCAGGAAAAATAGCACTTTAAAAGAGTACATAACACGCAAGATTGCAAAAAGTAAAGTTAGTTATTTAAAAAATTGATGGCTGTTTATAATGAAATCCAGAGGAAATGCTTAAAAATCGTGTCATAATGACCCATGTGCTCTGATGTGTGAGCCAAAAATTAGGCTCTCACATTCTCAAAGGCAATCAAAAAAAGAGAAACCTGCCCAGGGATGTAACCCAGAGCCTCTAAAAGATATAAACAAAGTGATTGCTCAAAAAACTCATATTTGTTGTTTTAAGAATACAGGGAATTTATCCCAGTGGTCTATATAAACAAAATGTGTTGCAATGAATGTAAGGAAAGAAGCAATGACTACTGGCAGAAGAAGGGCCTGCATTGTCCCAGCCTTGAACTGGGCTTTCACCCCTGGATGCATCACCCTCCCATGGGCTCCAGAGGAGAGCTGGCCTCAGGTACCTTCTCTCCAGCTTCCTGGCTAGTGCCACCTCCCCTGCTGGTGGAGTTATCGGCTACCCCTCGTTATGCATTCTCCTGGTCAGTGCTGACCCCAGCAGAGAGCTGAGCAAAAGAGATTCCTCACACTTTGCTTCCTCACCCTAGGATACTCCAAGGCTTATGGTTTTTCTACAAGTTTCCAGAGGGGGCCACAGAGAGGGGACCTGACAACAAAGAGATTAGATTTCCCCTTAAAAACTCCATATGGTATATTTACGTATTCATTTCATGGTATCATTTCTTATTCTGACTTTCAGCATGAGCTAGTGCCATAGCATCAAAATGAAGTTAGATTAGTAATGCTTCCAGTGGCTGAGAGAAGGATAGTTTTGCCCTTCTGATGATCTGAATAGGTACAATGTGAAACATTTCAAGCTGTCTACTTTCAAGGTGATTTCTCCCAACTGACCCTGGGATAAGATGGGGTGACAGGTGACTGAAAAGCAGCTTTCTGTTGAGTAAAAGCACACACCCTTCGATTGACTATTGGCTGGAGTTGAGGTCAGTGATCCCTTGTTTAAGTGGGAGACCAAGAAAACTGTGCTAAAGACCAAGGTCAACTCTACACAGAGGAGGAAAGGATAGGGTCAGTATTCTCTTCAAGAATTGTATAGAGTCTGCTTGTATGCATAGGTGAAATTATGATAAAAGTTCTATGCCATAAAGCTTAGCCAGGAATGATTTCAGTTTTCAAAAAAACATCAAGGTTGTTATAGTCATACATCTTCCTCCATAATAATAATACTGCCAACAAAATTCATATTAAATATTGATATTTCTATATTTTAATATTAGAAAGCATCTACTAGAAATAATTGGTTAACTTTTGGAATAGCTCATCTGTGTTCTTTCTTTATGAAATAATTACCTGGCAGGATTGTCTGTCTAAGACGTTTCTGGGTTAAGACAATAATACAATATCATTTGTTAATAAATAATGTTTATGTTCTTTTCCTTTGATAATGGGGTGAACAGCTTATACTTAGACTATCTAAAATGGTATATTAAATTATGGAAAGAAAAAAATGAAAAGTAGAGAGACTCATTAATGAGATTTAGAAGTATTGTAGGCCATTCAAAATTCTTTTTAAAAGCTATTATAATACAATTATAAAGTTACTACTCACTCCCCATAAGAGAAATAGAGGAAATATTATACCCATTGGAAAGTGCTTGCTAAATATACAGAACTTAATATCTTAACTTTTTGGTTATTTTGAAGGGCATAAAAATCTTATTGGAACTGATTTTTTACTTAAAGTGTTATTTGTTTAGTCAGCTTGCTCACTTCTGAGGTCATAGTCCTAATGATCTTGAATGCTCTTTTGATTCCATCTGACAAATTTTTCATGTTCTTCAGGATTCAAGATACTATGCCAGATGCTGAACACAATGGATATGTTATGATCTTAATTGAGTCTTCCCTTTTAGCAAACAAAATAAATCTGTATTGCATGGTGACTCATAGAATAGCCCTCTCATCAGACTACCTGGTTTCACTTCTGACCACTTCCATTTAGCTGTTTGACTTTGGAAAATTAGTTTAAAATCTCTTCGGGTTTCAATGTCCTCATCAAAAATAAGAAGATAATAATAATGTACTTCTCTTAAGCAATAATCCCTGTAAGTGAAAGTGAAAGTTGCTCAGTCGTGTCCAACTCTTTGCGACCCTATGGACTATGCAGTCCATGGAATTCTTCAGGCCAGAATACTGCAGTGGATAGCCATTCCCTTCTCCAGGGGATTTTCCCAACCCAGAGACTGAATCTTGGTCTCCTGCATTGCAGTGGGTTCTTTACCAGCTAAATCACCAGGGAAGCCCAATCCCTGTAAAGCCTCAGTAAACTTCAACTGTTGGTCATTTATTATTACTATTATTGTTATTGCTGACCTTTTACAACTAGCTTTCCATACTTTGGTGTGTGTTTACAATACATAATTGTTATGCAGTATAACATTTAAAAAACAAATAATTAACAACCAAGCATTCAATCAGTGGGGATGTCTTGAGTCTCCTGGGGAAAAACAGCTGACTGTCTCATAAGACCCATTCTGTGGTATTGCCTTGGTGAATACGTCATAATTTGGGGTCTAGCTCAAAACACATGTGTGTCTGCAAACTGAACACTTTCCCAGAGTTCTGGTCATGTCAACCAAGTTCTCAAGAACTATGAAAAAAAGCAAATGCCACTCTAAATTACACAATGGGAAATATAACTATCATATAGTCTAAAATACTGGGCTTTGCTTGGCCAACATATCACTTAATGGGAAATCACATCTAATAATGCTCCAAGCTTAAGTGAAAACGGTATCTGAAAATATGGGCATTTTATGATTACAAATTTAAATATCTTCTAGTTTAAAAGAAAAATCGTTTTGCCAATGGGATGGAAATAATCATGTCCACTATCTAAAATGCCCTTTTTTTACATTATGATTAAATTGACATTGCCATTATATGCTCACTCAGCTTCTTCTAACATTACGTAGCTAATCATCTCTCTCCTTGCTTCCCACCCCAAAGCATATAGTCCTTTAAGACTTGTTCGTGTATCAGTTAGGTTATAAATAGAAACTCTCAGTTCTGTCACTTTAATAGGAATTGGGATTTATCACTTAAATTATTTGGTATGATTTCTAAAGTTAATAATATTTCAAATTGAGTCCTGCTCATGCTATCATTTAGTACTTTGCATAGAGGAGCAATGTTGGTTATAGATGGTAGGTACTCAAAGAGAGAAAAACCAAAACAAAACAGTGAGCACTGCCATTATATTGCCATTCAATTTGGAGGTAAGAAAAAATGTTTTAATGGTATATAAGAAAAAAAGTCAAATGACTCTTTGAAGTTATTAGCAATGCAGCCTAGATTTTCATTATTTTATAACACAGTTGTTTTCTTACTGCTTTCAGAGAAAATAGGAGAATGTTTCTGAAAAAGCAATTTCAAAGAAAGATATATTAAAATATAAATATTATGAACTTTCACATTGCTGTGCCTGAAAAATACTTATGTTTTAAAGTGAAGTCTCCAGAATGAATTAGGTTTGATGGTTTTACTTTTGCATGTTAGATGAGGAAAAACTCTCTTGTGTGTTTGATTATATGATGATTTGTATGTGTTTGATTAAATACACATACTCACATACACCTATTAAAATATACCAAATATATACACAGACTTTGTGAATCAATTTTCTGCTTTCATTTTAAAAATGCTTTTATTTTATAGACCAATTGGTTGATCATATTGCATAGAATTTCTGTAATTTCGAGATCGGTCACATGTTGCCATATTAGGAGAGAAGTCCCATATTAGAATCTTCAAATGAAATTGACTATTGTCTATTCACAATGCTTAGTTTTACTCGCAGCTGGAAAAAGCAACCTACCACCTGGCAAGACCTTAATGTATACTTAGACTCTACTGATCCTCTATAGTATCCTATATTTTTCTCCACATTTCTTTTACAGTTTAAGTAGTTAAAAGATTGATTCTTAAATTGCAACCTGTATCTGGCAAGTGAAATATATTAAGCCATTAGTAACTATAAATATTACATGAATTAATTTCTTGGAATATATTCAAGTTTTTACTGCAGATTGACAGTTTAGATTATATCTCTTGACAGGTTTTGATAAGGTATTGATAAATATCCTTAATATTTATCTCATATGAAAAATAAGGCACCAAAAAAGGACACTGGACATTTCATAACAGGTAGATGCCAAGAAATAGTATATCATCTCAATCATAATTTTTATTATATATTAATAGGTAATTTTTATTAGAGTGTTTTATGTGTCATGAACCCTTCTAAGCATTTTTGTGTGTATTATTTAATTTTTCCAATAATGCTATAATAAAAATTATGCTCCTCTCCTTGTTTATACATAATAATCAAAGGCACAGAGAGGTTCTGCAATTTGCCCAAGGTAACCTAGCTACTAGATGACAGAATACTGATTAGGGACACACAAAGTCTGGCTTGTGAAACCACATTCTTATCTTTGCTAATACCTGAGCCAGGCACTGTACTAATTGCACTAACTGTACCATACGAATTGTACTGTACTTGTATTAGAATTGTGCTGATTTCATGGGCTTCCCTGATAGCTCAGTTGGTAAAGAATCTGCCTGTAGTGCAGGAATCCCCTGTTCGATTCCTGGGTCAGGAAGATCCCCTGGAGAAGGGAAAGGCTACCCACTCCAGTATTCTTGGGCTTCTCTTGCGGCTTAGCTGGTAAAGAATCCACCTGCAATGCAGGAGACCTGGGTTCAATCCCTGGGTTGGGAAGATCCCCTGGAGAAGGGAAAGGCTACCCTCTCTAGTACTCTGGCCTGGAGAATTCCATGGACTGTGTAGTCTTCGCAAAAAGTTGAACACGACAGAACGACTTTCACTTTCACTTTCAAGGTGTTAAATTCTTGCCCTTTCATTTTTATCTATATGCCCCAGGGAAAATCATTAATTTTAATTCTCTTCAGCGTTTTGTGTTGCTTTTTTTTTTTTTCCCTGTGGATGAAGGACTGGTACTTCATTCTTCCTAAGAATCCTTCCATTTCTGATTTTCTGCTTCTATGCTAGTGATAAAATAAAACAATTGTTTCTGTTTTCATGTCTAACTTTTCTTTTGCCTATATCTGACTTTTCAGCTCTTTTTTTCCAGTCTTCATATATGATAAACTTTATATTCTGGTTTTGGAAAATAATGGTTTGTGTGTCAATTTCTATGGTATCAAACCACTTGCTCACCTTAGATTTATGTCATTTAAAGTAAATCAGCTGGCAAAAGTATTATCTTATATAGAACATGAAAGCAATTTCTAGATTGAAACTTCTACAATTTGGTTTAAAATTTAAGGGTCACCTATATACTTGGATCTGACAAGAAGTAGTTGTTTTTTAACTGCAAAATGTGATATAGAGCAAGCATCTGAAAGAGTTTAATGTTTTTCATGCTACACAGTAAATTCCCAATGGCTGCTAAGTCTAAATATAATCACAGGGCCTAGTGAAGTGTATCCACAGGAGATCTAGGTGGATTTTGACCCCAGTTTTCCAATACAGTTCTCAAGCTGCTGCTTACTGCAGATTTAGTCCAGGGCACTAATAGGGAATAAAAAAGAAAAACACCAGAGACAAATAGATCTCCCAGTAAACATTATCTCATATCCGACTTCATTAGAAGAAAACATTTCTATATTTCTTAAAGTAGTGAAAACAAATGGAGAGGAAACATTTTTAAAATATTTATTTTCATACACACCCACACTTGAGAGTTATGAGTTCTTACACAGTTATTTTCTTTACAAATAATGTTTTCTGATTTTGCTGAATGTTAGATGTATGGCCCATTTGTTCAAATGAATAGCAAATGACAATTATTGAGTTCTAGGTAAAGTACTAAGTTTAATTTGTAAGCAAACAGGACTCTTTCTTAAAGAGACAGCCAATGCCTTCTAGGATATTTATCATAATTTAGTTGAAAAGAAGTGAGAATGGGAAAAGTTTTAAAGTATTCCTTTAAGGTTATAAACTGTTAACAACCATACGTGGGATGTCATAAAGCAGTGGAGCAAATAGGGAATGTTTTATAATGGATGATGTATTTAAATTGATACTAAAGAATTTAAAAGATATAAATAGGAACAATCAGTTTGATAGATAGATCATAAGGAGTCATTTTTAGTTACTGTTCATTCATAAAATTAAGAATCTTTGTCATCAGACCCAGCAAAGTAACTGATGCTTTCTCAACTCTTCACAATTTGTTTATCAGATCATAATCCAGCAAAATGCACCATTCACTTTCCTCTATATTCATTGCACAGGCATTTCCTAAGATTTCTGTGTTCATAGTACTCCCCAGGAGCACAGAGGAGCAAGTATGCAAACAATCATAGCAACTTGATGAGTTCAAATGGATGGATGCATAAAGTGTTCCTGAAGAACAGACAAAGGAGAATGTGAATAATGTAAAAAAAAAAAAAAAAAAAGAATTTCTGTTGTCTTTTAGGATGAAAATGAAATTTTCAGGCAAAGGAGAATATATCACAGCAAACTCTGGACAATTCTTAAGGAGATGGGAATACCAGACCTCCTGATCTGCCTCTTGAGAAATCTGTATGCAGGTCAGGAAGCAACAGTTAGAACTGGACATGGAACAACAGACTGGTTCCAAATCAGGAAAGGAGTACATCAAGGCTATATATCGTCACCCTGCTTATTTAACTTACATGCAGAGCACATCATGAGAAACACTGGGCTGGATGGAGCACAAGCTGGAATCACGATTGCTGGGATAAATATCAATAACCTCAGATATGCAGATGACACTACCCTTATGGCAGAAAGCGAAGAAGAACTGAAACTCCAATACTTTGGCCACCTGATGCGAAGAAACGACTCATTTGAAAAGACCCTGATGCTGGGAAAGATTGAAGGTGGGAGGAGAAAGGGCCGACAGAGGGTGACATGGTTGGATGGTATCACCAACGCAATGGACATGAATTTGAGTAGGCTCCGGGAGTTGATGATGGACAGGGTAGCCTGGCATGCTGCTGTCCTTGGGGTCCCAAAGAGTTGGACACGACTGAGTGAGTGAACTTAACTGATATTCAATACATTAAATTTTATATATTTATTGAGTGTTAATTACTTATTTTTTCATTTTTCTATATAAAATACTTTACTTCACTCCTCCCAAATATCAGTTTAGAATGCATTCCTTTCACTTTAGCTATTTCCTTATTATTTCATAATTTTCACTTACCAAACTGACTACATGGAAATGTAGTTGAGTGAGTTTCCTTTAATAATAAGTATTTCTTTATCTGCTTTTCTTCAAAATTGTTTCTTTTTTTTTTTTCTCTGCTAGCTGTTGTCATTTCAGTAAGCTTCTCTTGCCTGTTTAAAAGAAACATTACCTCTGTTCTGCTTGTTTTTAAGAATATAATTTACATTTTTATTAAAATCCTTACCTACCAGTCACTGTAATTTTTCACATGTGGATGCATATCTTAATCCATATGCTGGCAGGAAAATCACCTTTCTCATCAAAGGCCTAGGTTCCCCGCATTTCCAGGTTTTTAATTTGAAGATGTCTTTTAAAAATTATGTTTACAGAGTATTGTTTTATTCGCAAGCTCATCTACTTCTCTCACTGCCTTATTCATTTATTATTTAGCACTGGCCTCTTTGCAAGGGTTGTTGCAGCTTTGTCTTGGTATTATGTTCTGTGAGAAGACATTTTTTGCCTTCATGTTTGAATAGCTCTTTATCATCTCAACTCATATTTATTCTTTTGCCTTTTGCCTCCCATTTGTCTTCTCCTTACAAAGCTTCTTTCCTTTAATAATAAATGTATAGTTTATGATCCTGGAGAATATAGTGATGCATTTTATGAATGAAAAGTGAATGGGAATGAAGTAAGTTCTGATCTGGTTTATGGTTACAATCTTTTGTCTTTCTTACAGTGTTTAAGATGTTCCTCATTACTGAAGTGACTTAACAGCAGCAGCAGCATTACTTAATTTTTCTTGTCTTTTCCATATATAACCTAAAAAAGCTTACATATTATTTCACATTACTCTCTATATATTTAAGACAGAAACCCTAGTTTGAAACACCCATTATTAGACTTTGTAAAGAAGGACATAGACATTAGATAGGGTGAGATAGTAATACTATGTTAAAAAAAAAAAAAAAATTAACCAGGGGCTGAAGCCCTTGCAAAGAAATAAATGAGCCAAATGGGACTGTTACTATTTGGGTTGTGTAGCTTCTATTCCCATTACCTATCATTTTGAAGTTGGCAGTGGTGGTGTTTTCATCATTTTTGGCTGTACCTAACCATTTGTTTTCTCTTCCATGGTGTGTCTTCTCCGATCATCCTAGATCCTTTCTTTTACTCTTCAGTGTCTATAGATATCACCAGTCCCTGATGTGCTAGTCCACTAAGTTATCGCCGCTGAAAGCCCCATTTCAGTCAGAGAAAGATGCCAGGGCTGAGGGGCCAAGCTGGGAGCTATTCTGGGTGTGTGACACTTGCAGTGTTTGAATGATAGAGAGTATAATTCTGAAAGGGATGGGAACAATAGCTGGGTTAACTGAGAAGAATTCTAATAGAGAGTCTGAGGAGAGAAATGATTCTCTAGACTACTCTTTGGCAATAATAGCATGTTACATTCTCAGATATGTGTGCTGCTGCTGCTGCTGCTGCTGCTAAGTCACTTCAGTCGTGTCCGACTCTGTGCGACCCCATAGACAGCAGCCCACCAGGCTCCCCCGTCCCTGGGATTCTCCAGGCAAGAACACTGGAGTGGGCTGCCATTTCCTGCTCCATAGATATATGTGAGAAGATCGTATTTCCATAACAGATACACCCCCTCACCAGAAATATTGCTTTCATTTCCAGGAAGCATTGTATTCTGTTACTCCATCAAAATGACTGTTTTCATAATTTTAAAACCTACCTATGATGTATGAGAAGATATATAACATCATATATTTTGCCTTTTTTTTTTTCTTTCAGTTAGATGGGTTTGACTTTCTTCTTGCTTTGTAGCTATTTAATCCAGATGGTAATCATGGAGATGACCTCACTTAATAGTTCTTCAGTTGTACAATTGTGAATTACTTGTTTTTGTTTAGTTACTAAATCTTGTCTGACTCTTTGTGACTCCATGGACTGTAGCTTGCCAGGCTCCTCTGTCCATGGAATTTCCCAGGCAAGAATACTGGAGTGAGTTGTCATTTCCTTCCTCAGGGTATCTTCCAAACCCTGGGGGGGAACCCACGTCTCCTGTATTGCAGGCGGATTTTTTACCACTGAGCCATGAGGGAAGCCCATATAGAAACCATGTGTGTGTGTGTGTGTGTGTGTGTGTTAGTCACTCTGTCATGTCTGACTTTTGCGGCCCCGTGGACTTTAAAGCTCACCAGGCTCCTCCGTCCATGGAATTCTCCATGAAGAATACTGGAGTGGATTGCCATTTCCTTCTCCAGTGGATCTTCTTGACCCAGGGATTGAACCCGGGTCTCCTGCTTTACAGGTGGATTCTTTCACAGTTGCCATCTTTCTAGTTGCCTGACTGAGGAAAGACAAAATTCAGGAAGGAGTACAAATATTTTGGTAAGCATTAAGAAAAAGTAAAAACACACAATTCAGAAACATGTACATATGAACCAAATAATTTCTACCATTTGTTGGAAATAATATTCAATCAATATATGCTGAAAGCTTGTTCACAGTAAAGTGAAGTAAAGTGAAAGTGGCTCAGTTGTGTCTGACTCTTTACGACCCCATGGACTGTCCATGGAATTCTCCAGGCCAGAATACTGGAGTGGGTAGCCTTTCCCTTGTCCAGATCTTCCCAAACCATGGATCAAACCCAGGTGTCCTGCATTGCAGGTGGATTCTTTACCAGCTGAGCCGCAAGGGAAACCCTTATTCACAGCAACCCTGTTAAATTCACAGTAACCCTGTTAAATTTGTTTTCAAATCTCTTTGATTCATAGAAATACAAACTGAAGGACATAGATTAATTTATTCACCAACTTTCCATTATCAAGGGATGAAGTCAGTTTGAAAGATAGATCTGGACTCAGAGCATGAACTGTTTCCCATGTATCATGCTGTCTCTGAATTCCAGTTCCAAAATTCTCATATTGTATGTTGAATCACAGTTTTAAGATTCCACCTTTCCCTTTATAAATTCTAAGTTCCTTTACTGCAGAAAGCATATTATAATAACTTCTCAGAAAGTAGATATTCATAAGTATTTGCTGAATTAATGGTAGAATATATGAAATAAACTTTCATAAAAATACACACACACAGCCACAGCACATACATACTATTATTCTCTTATTGGTAAAAACTAATTTAATCACGAACCCTTCCAAAGAAAAAACACCAGCCTAAGTTTGTCACGATCTACAGAATTGTCTTTATAATTTTGGAACTTATTTTTTTCAAAAATTAATGTTTCTTTTGCTATTCAGTTAATTTTTGACTCAGCATTTTTTATAGCTGTCTTCATTTATTTTCTTATCAATATTGAGTAATTATTTGATCATATAATGATAGAAAATAATGTCCAATATATATGTTGTAATAAGTAATATTGAAATCAAAACTCAGTAAGTGAAAAGACTAGGTTTTTTGTGTGTGTACTTTTGCTGTTGTCTTTAATATGTTTTTTCCAGTAGCCAACGCATATTTAAATGATGGGTTTTCTTTATTTTCAGATCAAATGTATGATCAAAACATTCCCAAATGAAATATGAATGTTGACAGGAGATCAATAATTCTCATTTAAAAATAAATTATATAAATCAAGTGGAATGAGCCATTTCTTCTAACTAATGAAATAAAATGAGGTATTCTATTTTCTAGATGTCTGCTCTTATAAGTGTTAGATCTAAAGTAAAATAGTTGAGTACTTTGACTAAAAATTAGAAAATATTCATGGTAGTGCCACTTCTAACGTAGTATGTTGAAGCGTTGACTTGCCATATCCATTAAAAAATATGGAGTACTCTAGTGAATAACTTACCTAGTTCTTTCTGTTGGTTTGAAAAAATTCCTTAGGTAACAAAAAAGGAAAATCACATGCTTCAGTTCACTCCTTTAAATTCGATCTAAACTTACAACTCTGTCTGCTTTTGAAAATGAGTTTTGTCTAATATTTTTCTCCTGAGTACAGCCGTAAAACAAAGTAGAAAAATACCCACATATTGTTCTTAGACAGATGCTGCTTTTTCCATAATTTCAAATGTTTCTGAAAAAAAAGCACATTAATAAAAAATAGAGTTCATATCTAAGGTGTTGTTTTTTTTCTTTTGAAGAAAAGAAATCCAGAATGTCTGCCAAGTTATTCCAATTCATATTTATTTAACATCTATTTCTGCCCTCTGTTCCAGATATACCAAAAAAAAGAAAAAAATGTTTACCACCTTTTCCTATAGGCAGTGTAAGTATTATCGGCGTGTGAGTCTCCAAAGATAGCTCAGAATTAGGAGGAAGAAAAAAAAAACAAACTTATAAAAGCACTTTCCAAAATCACATCATAGAAATTTAGAATTAGTATGACTTATGGAATGCCTATCTTTCAAGTAAGGGAAAAAAAGAGAAAACCCATGCCGTCTGTCAAACAAAGAGCAACATGTCTAGGCTGGACCTCAATTCCTTCTTTTTGAAATTCAGATTTTCCCTTCTTTTCTCCTCTGTAGCTTCATCATTCTCCAAGATTTTGGAGTTTCTTCTGCCCTTTAATTATCTGTTGAGGTTGGGAAGATCCGCTGGAGAAGGGATAGGCTACCCACTCCAGTGTTCTAGGGCTTCCCTGGCTCAGCTGTAAAGAATCCGCCTGTGATGCAGGAGACCTGGGTTTGATCCCTGAGTTGGGAAGATCCCCTGGAGAAGGGAAAGGCTACCCACTCCAATATTCTGGCCTGGAGAATAACATGGACTGTATAGTCCATGGGGTCACAAAGAGTCAGACATGACTGAGCGGCTTTCACTTCACAACAAATTTTTGCCTAGCTCATTCTTCACCTTTCTCCGAGGGGACAAAAAAGGAAAAAAATAAAGAAAGCTTTTTAACTATTCTATTACAATTGTGGAAAAATAAGTAATGCATAACAAAATTCGACACATATGAAAATATTTTAAAATTTCCAGTTAGGTTAGAGATTCCGCATTGTTACCATGTCCTGGTTTATTTATTTATTTTTAAAGGTTAATGTGTGTTTGGGCCCATAAGGATGTGTGTTTTTGTATCAGAATCCTTCATTTATTCAGCTGTGTTTTGCAGATTTTTTGTTGTCTCTAGGTGGGGAAGTATATCTTGTGAAAACGCAGATTGTGCCTTTGTCCCTGAATGGTCAGACTTCAGCTTAATTGCATACATATGTAGTAATGCTTGGGCAAAGAATATTGTAAGGGGAGCAAAACTGAAGAAGCCTCTATCCTTTAGGAACTCACAGTCGCATGTGACAGCCTGCCTTTCCCCACCTGCAAACATAAAAATCAACTTCAGTGCAGAGTGGTTGAGTGTTTCGGAGGCAGTACCACATTGTTAACTAGATATCATGTATGTGTGTTTCTCTGTGTGTCAAGGGTTGTCTGAGAGATCTTCTAAAGAAATAAAAAGAGGGGATATTTGACACATAGTCTCAATAGTTTTGCTGCATTTCTGAATATTTTTCCCACTCTGTCTTGTCTGGTGAACTTCTTTGTGCTTAACAGAACTTGAGAATGAGACTGGAGATAAACCTGTAATGAGGCCATCCAAACTAAGGGAAAATTGAGTCAAGAGCTGAGTGAGAAAACTGAAGTTCTTAGACCGAAAAGAATTTGAAAATGTTTGCCCAAAGTGAAGGCAATAGAAGCAGCTGCCAAAATATGAAGTAGGGTGTCAGGTGTCGCAAGTAAGGGAAATGAGCAGAGAGGGCGTGAACTAGAGCAGACCCAGGTGAACTTAAGGAAGGACGCTTCCAGCGTCTGTGTTGCCTTTCAGATGTCTGGGCGCGTGGGGTTAGCTGGCCATGGTCAAAGGGCTGCCGTGGGATAGCCGTGAAATCTATGCCTCCAGAACTGTATGTACACTGTTCTTTTACACAGGTAAGAGAATCAGCTTCATGTTTAATACCTCAATTTAGCATGTTTTTAAAACAGAACTTAATAAATAAATGAAATTGATAATGTACCAAAGCAGATATACTTATGGTCGGCATATTTAATGTTTTATGAGAATAGCAGATTTGAAAAGGTAGGTTAATATAGATGAGTTTGGTGGGAGGGTGTGTGGGGTACAAAATGACAGAATGGTAAAACAAACAGAAGGAAAACATTTCAATAATTATGTAGTCCACTGGGAATTTGTAACGAAGGATCAGAGCTCTGGTGTAACAGATACTATCTGCAGAATCTGATAGAGGATGAAAATATTTCAACAAAGTTGAAATACAATGTTGGTGATCCATTGTTGAAATATAAGCTCACGCTTTTTAGTAATCACAGAAAGTATGTTAGTTTGATTTTCATTGTTGTAGGCTACCCATTGCCATGAAACAAAACTGTAACTCAGCTCCGTCCTTATCAGAGTCTTTTCTCTTTTGGAAGTATTGTTTTTTCATAAAGTGAAAGTAGCTGAGTCGTGTCCAGCTATTTGCGACCCCATGGACTATACAGTCCATGGAATTCTCCAGGCTAGAATATTGGAATAGGTAGCCTTTCCCTTCTCCGGGGGATCTTCCCAACCCAGAAATCGAACCCAGGTGCCCCACATTGCCGGTGATTTACCAGCTGAGACAGCAAGGAATCCCTGTTTTTTCATAAATACTGCATTATGCATGTGACTGATGAAGACTATTGCAGTTATTTTATTTTGCTTTATTTTTGTGCTGTCAGTGAAACAAACTTGGTTTACATTTGATGCCTTTTACTCAGTCCTGCAGATTTCAACTTATCCTAGTTACTGAGATAGTTTGCAACTTGCAATATGTTAGTGGTGTCTTACATAATTTGGAGTAGAAAGAGTAAAGTGATTAAAACGTATGCTTTGAAAAGAAACTGCTAGGTAAGTCAGCAATTCCCAAGGTAAATAGGTTATGCACACTTCTTGCTAAGTTATGGAAACATTTCTGGGTTCACAAATCATTTAAAAGCTGTGAGTGGGCAATAGTGCTTTGGTCTAAGGTGCATCTGGTAAGAGCACCTATAGGCTAGGGGCTCTGAAAGGCACAGTAGAGTTTTAGTACACCCTTCCTACCATGAGAAGATACCCTGGAAGAGTAAAGAGATGGCAAAGGGAAGATATTGGTGAAAACAGTTCAGAGACTGAGGGAAAATTTGTCATTGGTACAATATTTAGTGTTATCAGTCATGATAGGAACTACAGGGGAGAGGTCTCTTTGATGAGATTCTAGCATAGTCTTGTCATGTAAAACCACTCCTGGCCCCTTCTCCTTTCTTTTATCCCTGCTTCTTATCCTACTGTATAAGTCACAAATAGACAAGTACAGCCTAAACATAAGACACACATGTATATATAAAACAAATATGTTTGCATCCATGAGAGAGAGAAAGACAGAATCCTTTATCCTTTCTAAAAGGTCCATCAGGTTAAATGGCATTCATTTCGTCTATAAAACACACTAGTGCCCACAACACATTGATAACTCATGCCTTATAGCCCATTCTCCAGCATACCTGAGCACTTCCACTGTAGTAAGTGAGCTGTGTTTGTCCATATTTGTTTTTTCCTAAAAACTTGTATGCCTGGACGACTTGTAATTAAATGATACATTTAATTAAATGTAATGAAAGTAATTTTATATTTGCATACTCCAAATATTTGTATTCACAGACAAGTGTAGAATCAGCTTGCTATTTTTACCAGAAAGATATAGAATATCCTTATTGCACTCTGTTTATGATTCAGTGACATTTTCACAGCTTTTGTGTGTTGATTTTGGACTGAGGTAGTACTCTGCACTGGTGCCGAATTAAAACTTTGAGACAGAGTTTTGGGCAGAGTGGAAAGAAATACCTTTATTGCTTTGCCTGGCAGAGGAACATTTTGTGCCCTTTGCAAACTGTCCCAACCTGTGGGATTTGGTGAGGAGTTTTATAGCAGTGGTTCAAGGGCTTGGTTGCTGATAAGGATCAGAGTTTGTGCAGATACCAGTAGTCCTTGAATCTGGCCTCGGGTAATCTGATGAGCTTCTGTGTTTCCTTGAATCTAGCCTCAGGTGGTCTCCATATCTTCCCTGAAGATTTCTTCATTAGGTAGTTAGCATGGTCTATAGGTAATCTGATGAGCTTCTGTGTTTCCTTGAATCTAGCCTCAGGTGGTCTCTGTATCTTCCCTGAAGATTTCTTCATTAGGTAGTTAGCATGGTCTACATGTTGGGGGGTTTAGTTCTGCAGAAGAGCTCAAAGAAATTCTGTTGAGACTAAATCATGATCCTGTCCCAAGTCTGAACTATTCATTTTTGACTGCTCTCCCCTTGTCAGTGCACCGCTCTCCTTCCTTGATTAGCAACTGTTTGAACCTGCCCTTTGGAGCTCGGGGAAGGTCATGGAGGCTGAACAGAAAATCTCCTGCGTACAGAAGCCCCACAGGCTCCTGCTGGGTTTTAGTACTCATTTTTTACAGGTAGATTCTTTACTTCTTCATGATAATGTGTCTTGTTATTTCGCTTGCAGTACTTTTTTTCCCCTTGATTTTTACACTTTTTTAATACCCTCATCTTAGGATGAGGTAAAGAACATAATGGTGGGGTGATTGCTAATATGTAAAGTACAGAAAAATACAAGAAGCCTTAGCCTGGGTGGTGCTTCTGGTACTTTCTACTTGAGATATATAACACTGAGGGATGCAACCTTGCTGTTGGCCATCACTTCATTATTTTGTTCTTTGTCTAGAAAGCTCTATTCCATTTCTAATGGACTAAGTATCTAGATTCTTATTCGCTTCCATTTTCTGCTTCTGTGATCCCTTAATATACTAGAAATTTATATTTCAGTCTCCAGAATGTACTATCACAAGGTTCATCTTGTCTCTATTTGTACATAAATCCCCTACTTTGGGAACTAGATCACCAGTATAAAATATTTCCCATTAATGGTCTCTTCCTGGTATCATTTGCTACTTTATTTATTAACAAATATAAAAGGAAATAAAAAGGAGTAGAAACATCTTTATTTTGTTGCCCTGTTTGTAGGTGATTGGCAAAAGTTGATTCAGAGTCCGCTAACTCACCAGCTAACCCTCTCGTCTTTTGGTGGTGTTTTGTTTAACTCACTGATTAATATAATGCATAACACTTGTGTTTTTGTGTTGTATAGTATAGATTATGTCTTTTTTGCTATCTAAAAACTGTGTAATTCTAAGAATCAAAAATTAACTTTACAATTCTGCAAAACTGTTTACTATTGAATATCTGTATTGACAATATTTTTTATTTAAGTTCCTTATTATAGTTAAAGGGCAAAATAAACTACACTGTGTGACAGCTAAAAGTAAATTATATTATTAATATATAAGTATATGGTTGGTTGATGAATAAACATCACTGGGGCTTAAGATATATTATGACATAATATCTTTACTCTTTCTTAAGGAAGAAAGTGTTTTTAACTGATATGTAAGGAAGGTCAGTGCTATCAGTTGAGTATTGCCACATTAACTGGTGCTAATTCTTTACATTACACTTTTTGCTGGAACTTTGGTGGATGACCTAGACCAAGTAGTAATCCTCCTCAACTAGAAACATCAGCAGTGGTTTAATTCTTAACACAGAATAAATATTTAGATCATCCTTCTGTGAGTTGTTCAGTGATTTGGGGAGGGATTCAGAACCATCTAATCCAGAGTAAAATAATTGCAGTGATTTTTATGGCAATCTTGAGTTTAATTACTGATGTTCTTAAAAAAGGTTATGTGCTTTTTGGCAATTATTATAAGTGTCCTGAGGATAAATGCGTAATTATAGAAAGCTGCTACATCCTTATTTAAGAACATTAAAGGACATAATTACACGTAAAATCTAGACTGTTACCATCAACTCAAATGTGTACAAACTTCCTGTATGAACTATTTTAGTTTCCATTTCTCACTCTCACTGATAGGAATACTCTCCACAGCTTTAGCAGGAAGGTGGCACCGGTGGAACAGTTTTTCACCTAAGCAAGTGAATATAAAGATAGGCCCACGAAGCACAAAATAAGTAGCTCTCTGAAAATCACTGTTTGGTAAACATTTCCCATATATTCCAGAAATTTTGAGTACAAAGAATGTGTTCCTGTATTTTCAAAAAAGGAAAGTTGTAAATTACTTTAAAACAACTGATGTGCTTGATGCTATTCTCCAGTTCTACAAATTTTGTTTGTAAACATTAAAAGCTTTGGCTACTTCAAAAACAACTTGGGAATCTAAAACTGTGATTTAATGAAGCTTCAAGCTGAGGTCTAGACTGTCTGACATTCATGATGTCAGCAGAGTCTTGTAAAAGAATCATGAGGCATTAGCCAAAGGAAGAGACAGAAGAGGAGAGAAATAATCACTTTGAGATGTAATTAACCTCCCGTACCTTCCAAGATGTTGCTAGTGATGCCTAGGGGATGGGGAGGGAAATGAGAGCTCTGGAAAAATTGCTGCAGGGTTTTCCAGGGCATCTCTTCAGCTATTTCTGTTCAATAGAGTGAATTCTATTCTACGGTTCATTGAAGGCAATGCATATGTTTCTGTGATTAGGTGTGTCAAGGTGTTCCTATGTCCCTTTGTAACTTCTTCTAGGAAGAATCAAATGAGAATTTCAAAAGGTCAATGATCCAAGATGTGTTGCATTAATACATCTGTGAAGGTTAAGAAATACTAAAGAAGATATTCTGTGTTGCTAGATAACCTGAAAATACTGCACACTCAATTTTTAAATCTAAAAATGTTTTTAAAGAGAAGAATTTAAAATACTTGGTTAGAAGATTAAAACCTAGAAAGTCCCTGAATGTTCTATGTGTGCTTGAAAAGAAGATGTATTCTGACATTGGCTTCAGTGTTCTATAAATGTCAGCTAGGTCAGTTTGGTTGATTAGTGCTTAAATTATCACCTTCCACCCTTTGTGCTATTGTAATTAATATTATGTAATTCACTTCTATATACCCAATATTATTTTTATCTTTATGTTAAAAATTAGTAATGTTTAAATAGATTTTAAATAAGTCCTTCATGTTTATCAGCATATCTATTCATTTTCATGTCCTCCATTTATTACCATAATACTTGATTTTTAACTAGAGTTTTTGTTTCAACCAATGTAAAAATTTATTTAGTATTTCTTATAGGGCAAGTATTTTTAAATTTCTGAATGCCTTTATTTAAATTCAAATGTTTTCCTTTTGATAATTCTGCTAACAAAAATTTCTTGATTGACCGGATTTATACTTCTTGATCCCTGGGTTGGGAAGATCCCCTGGAGAAGGGAAAGGCTACCCACTCCAGCATTCTGGCCTGGAGAATTCAGTCCATGGGGTTACAAAGAATCGGACACTACTGAGGGACTTTCACTTTCACTTACACTTCTTTCCATCCCTAAAAGGTTTAATTCTTTTGTCTCTTGCCTTAGCCATAATTTTTAAGATTCTTTCACTGTATCTACTGCATTTTTCCACTGAATCTGATATGTTATTTTTTCTCTTTCTGTCTGTTCTGAAGGTTTTGTTTTTTAGCAGTGTGATTATTTTCTGCTAGGTATAGTTTTTTAAATTTGTTTTTGTTACTTTTGTTGTTGTTTGCATTTATCCTGCTTAGACAGCCATGAGCTCTTCAGATAGGTGGGTTGACATCTCGTATTAATTTATTATCTCTTCAAATATTTATTCTACCGCATTTTTTGTTGGCACTTCATTAACCCATATTGAATTGTTTGATATTATCTTGCAGATCTCAGACTTTGAAAATATTCTTGCACTCTTTTTCTGCATTTTGTTTCAGTTTGGATTATTTCTATTGACATGTCCTAAAATTCACTACTGTCTCATGTCTAACATAATTATATGCCCATCGAGTGAATTTTTTATCCCTAATAATCATAATTTCACATCTAACATTTCTGTCTCATTCTTTTCTTTAGATTTCTACCTGACTAAACTTCCCTGTTCATATATATTGTCTAAATTTTCCACTAGCTATTTTAATGTTCTGGTCTAACAGTTCTAAATCTGAGTCTTTTCTAAGTCTAGCTGTATTGACTAATCACTTTGTGTTGACTATTCATTCGCTTAACAATGGGTCACATTTTCTTGCTTTTTTCACATTTTATACTTTTTGATTATATCCTGGACATTTTGTGGAAAATAAAGACAGTAGGGGTGAGATAAATAATACG
Organism: Giraffa tippelskirchi; assembly: GCF_054371585.1. Lineage (NCBI taxonomy): Eukaryota > Metazoa > Chordata > Mammalia > Artiodactyla > Giraffidae > Giraffa > Giraffa tippelskirchi. Next base: position 108,157,864 of record NC_137280.1, on the reverse strand, counting down.
GAGGCCCCAGAGTTATGTTTATTCTTCTCACTAGAGTGGGGATTTGAGTCACATCTATTCTATAATTTAGCTGGGTCTAGATTTTATTTTGCTTTAGTTATATTCAGTTTGTGCAGCTCAGTTTATTTTTGAACATAGGATTATAAGCTCCGTTTTATCAGCATTGAGCTCTGAGGGCTGGATGTTTTGTCTCAGGTTTCCTGACCTATATTCCTACTTTAACTACTCCACCACCCCCATTCCTGGACCTTAGGAAGGCCACTTCCAGTTCTTCTACCTCTGCTCCAAAGGTCGATGGTATTTTGGTTGACCCTAAAGGGACCTCCCCAAAGTCATCTCTCACTTCATAATCTGTGAATTTACCAGATGACGATGCTAATGACGTGGCAAGCACCAAACATAAACAATATGAATGTTATCAGTGCCTCCCACATCAGCGGAGACTCCCAGAGGAGGGACTTCACCATCCTGAGGTTGATGGTAGCAGGATAATTGGAGAAGAGGCAAGATTACAGAAGGGAAAGTATTTATACATTAATTACAGAAGGATTACACTGCATGTGAGTTGTCAACCAATTTGCTATATTTGACCTGTGACTGGCACTTGAAGGTCTGCCAAAAAGGGAACTTCTTTTTCTAAATTTATTATAGCATAAGTATTCCTATACGTGGGGTTATTTGAGGTGTCAGTTAATGATGGAGAGAATTAGGAGGAGGCAAATGAAGGAACTTGATGGGGTGTCCTTGGCTCAGAAAGGGCTAATGTCAAACAGTTGTCACTCAGATATCACAAACTGGTTGCCCTTCTCACTGCAGATTGTCAATAACCTCACACAAAGTGTAAGGCATGGAATGTAGAGTGTTTTCAGATTCTTGCTCTGCCCTCACATAGTACACAAAAAGAGCCATTTGACTCTCAGCAGAGCCTTCACTCAGTTATCTGCCATACCATGAATACCTTAAATATTTACTTGGTTTTACTATTCTCCTCTCGAATTCTACCCCGCCTGGTGCACCTGTGTCTCAGCAGGATGCTTTCTTGATTCTCTTCCCCTTCCCACAATTTTTGAGCTTCACTGAAGCCTATGAAAGAGTTGGCAGGTGGGTACAAACCTGCCTTGTATCTGAGGCACTCAGGTATTTCATACTCTCAAGGGAGCTCTCATTCATCCTTTGCTAATGCCCTGAAACTTAATCGTGTCTTATTTTCTGCATCTTTGGTGGTTTCTCCCTCCTGTTTCTGATCAGTCAGAAGCAAGCAGCTTGTGTCCATCACAACCAGGGAGATATATTACCTATTGGATTTTAGTTTATTAGCTTACTTTACAATATCAGCTCTTTAGTCCTAAAATAAGCAGGATTTTATAGGTAATGCATTTGGTTCTCATTGTTAAAATGACTTTTTATTTCTCTAGTGAGACTCCCTAAATACGGATCACACTTTTTCTGCCAGCCTTTTAATTTTTGCTTGAAACTACACATTTGAGACAATGTGGCGTGGCAATTGTGGATTCTGAATTTTCTTTCTGAATTTCTGTCTCCTCCTTGGTCTGTGTGTTGCTCATGTCTATGCTTTGTTTTTTAAATTCTTAGTTTTATGTTTTTGCTTTGCTTCTCAGGAGTTTCCCACATCATAGAGGCAAGCTAATTATTTTGGGCAGAATTTATGTTAATATTTTTTGAAACTGGAAGGATTCCACTCTGTCCTGTTGAATCTCTGAGAGGCTTGGAAACTGCACCCAGAGTTCAACCATATTCAAATTCTGTCTTGGGTTTTACTTTAGTCTTAGTCCTCTCAGATCCTCCTTGTAGATAATAGAATTTTCCAGCAAAATGTATGAGAATGGCTTATTTTGCCTTTCATAGGTTCCCTCCTTTTCTGAAAACCCCATTAAAATTCTGGACGCTGTGTCACTTACCCCATGTCATTTGCATCCCAAATTCGATGGTGATCCCGTGGCAGAGTTGCATGTTTTCCTCATTGCTTTCCTAATGAGTTTGCTGTTTATACTTACTGTGCTCTCCATGGCAAATTAATTCTTCCTACTCTGGTAGTAAGGCTGCTGAGTTTTCCTCCCAGATTTGTGGTTTATGATAATATACCAAAGTTTTGTCTAGTTTTATCTAGTGATGTCTAATTGTATTGATTATTGCTGTGTACTTTGGAATTTTATATGTAAACAGAAACATAGAATTTATTAGTGTCTGAATCCACTCATATTGTTACGTGACAGTATTTTATTATTTTTTCTTGCTGTATAGTATTGTAATGGAAACACACCATGCTATTTCCCCACTAAGATTTGCTAGTGTGTGTACTGTTGCTAGGAACTTTCTTTCATTGAGTATCTCTTTCAGTGTGCATAATTCTATTGAGTTTATTCCAAAAGAAGAATTGCTGGTTACAACTTTAATAGATGCTACCTAACAATTTTCCAAAATAGCTGTACCATTATACACTCTATTCAGCACTATTTGAGAGCACTACTTCTTCCACAGACTCTCTAATACTGTATTGTTTGCCTTTTTCATAGTAACCATGTTTCTGTGTTTGAAGAAATACCAAGTTTTAATTTGAATTCCTCTGATGACTAAAAATCCTAGGCATTTTCTTTTGCTTTTTGAATATCTCCTTTTATGAAGTGCCTTTTCCAGTAGAGTGTGATCTTTTTCTCACCAACTTGAAAATCTTTACATAAGCTTTAAATCCTTTGCCTTCGTCACAAGTCTGATTGCTTGGGAAATAGACCCTAGGGTAGAGGTGCGGGCAGGAAACTTATGGTGGAGTGGTCCCAGGATCAAAAATGCAGGGGGAGTGAAGGAAGCAGGACTGAGAAGTGGAAAGTGTGCTATGATGAAGTCACAGAAAAGGTTTCAGACGATCCATCTGGACCGCCGGAACTGGGATGTCTCTGCAGAAAATTCATAAATCAAAACATGAGAACCAAAACTTTACATCACTGTATCAGGTCATTAGATGCATGATAAATAAGAGGAGGTCTGATATTAGACAACTTTGTTGTCTTAAGCTGAGGACAGTTGCCAGGAGGGGAGACTAAGGTGTACAATGTCAACTATTAACTCTCTCAGTCGTTGGTGTAATGAATGCTGGTGACCCACCCACCACAGAATCTATTACATTTAGATATATGTGTCGTGAATGATTACTCTTGCTTTACACTTCACTCTCACCTCTTGGTGTATTTTGATAAATAATAGTTAGAGTTAATGTGGTAAACTTCATGAGTTTTTGTGATAGAATTATTGTTTGGGATTTTACTTATGAAACCTGTATATTGTAACACTGAGGAATTTTCCTATGTTTGATTCCAAAGGCCTTACTGTTCATCTTTCCATTGATATCTATAATTCATCTAAAATTTATGCTAATGTATATTTGAGATAAAGGTCAATATTGATTTTTGCATATGACTAGCCAATTGACCCAAAACCACTTTTTTTTGAAATTGGTTTGCTAATATTTTGGTGAGGATTTTTTCATTTATATTCATCAGAGCTATGAATATTAGATTGCAATTTTTTGGTAATGTCTTTGTCCATTTTTTTGTATCTGAGTAATGGTGTTCTCATAGAAGGAATTTGAGAGTGTTCTCTCCTTTACAGTTTTTTGGGAATAGTTTGAAAAGAATAGGTTTGAAGTCTGTATATTTGACAAGCCTTCTCTGTGAAGGTGTCTAGTCCTGGATTTTTGTTTGCAGAGTGTTTTTTGATTACTGATTCAATCTTAATACTAGTAACTGGTCTGTTCAGATTATCTATAGGTTACTGATTCAGTCATGGAAGATTGTATGTTTCTAGGAATTTGTCCAGTTCTTGTACATTGTGCAGTTTGTTGACATATAACTGTTCATGATACTCTTTTTTGGTTATTTGTATTTCTGTGATATTTGTTGTAATTTCTTCTCTTTCATTTCTTAGTTTGTTTATTTGGGTTCTCTTTTTTTCTTAATGAGCTTGCCTAGAGACTGATCAATTTGCTTTATCTTTTCAAAAAATAGTTTCATTGTTTTTTTTTTTGGCTTGTTTGCTTACTTTATGGTCTCTGCAATGCAGAGGTCCATCTGCAATTCAGGAGACCTGGGTTCAACTCCCGAGTTGGAAAGATCCACTGGAGAAGGGATAGGCTACCCATTCAAGCATTCTTGGGCTTCCCTTGTGGCTCAGCTCATAAGGAAATCACCTGCAATTTGGGAGACTTGGGTTTGATCCCTGGATTGGGATGATCCCCTGGAGAAGGGAATGGCTACCCACTCTAGTATTCTGGCCTGGAGAATTCCATGGGCTGTATAGCCTATGGAGTCACAAAGAGTCGGACACAACTGAGTGACTTTCACTTTCATGGTCTCTATTTTGTTTTTTTCCTCTCTGATCTCTATTATAATAATTAATTTCTTCTGTTACTTTTGGTCTGTCTTCTTTTTCTAATCCTTTTAGATGGTAGGTTAGGCTGTTTGAGATTTTTCTTGTTTCTTGAGGTATGCTGTATTTCTGTAAACTTCCTTCTTAGCAGTGTTTGTGTTGAGTATCATGTGTGCTAAGTTGCTTCAGTCGTGTCCAACTCTTTGTGAACCTGTGGACCATAGCCCACCAGGCTCCTCTTATCTATGGGATTCTACAGGCAAGAATACTGGAGTGGGTTGCTATGCCCTTTTCCAGGGGACCTGCTTGACCCAGGAATTGAACCCGGGTCTCTTACGTCTCCTTTATTGGCAGGCAGGTTCTTTACCACTAGTGCCACCTGGGAAGCATAGGTTTTAATATTGTTAGATTGTCCATACTACCCAAAGCAATTTATTGATTTAATGCAATCTCTTTAAGATAAGATACTGATGACATTTTTTTTCACAAAACTAGAAAAAATTTGTGTGGAATAACAATAAATCCTAAATAGTCAAAACAATCTTGGGAAAAAAGAACAAAAGCAATTCAGACTATACTACAAAGCTGCAGTAGTACTGGCACAAAAACAGACACATAAATAAATAGAACAGTATAGAGATTCCAGAAATAAATTCATATGCGTATAGTCAATAAATCTATGACAAAATAGGTGAAAGTATACAATAAGGAAAAGACAGTTTCTTCAATAAAGAGTATGGAAAAACTGAAGAGCTACATGTAAAAAAATGAAATTAGAAAATGTTCTTATACTACATTCAAAAATAAAGTCACAATCGATTGAAGACCTAAATACTTAAAAGCTGAAACCCTAAAACTCTTACGAAAGAAAAAATGCATGCAGAATGCCCTTTGACATGTCTTAGCAATGTTTTAAGAATCTATCTCCCCAGGCAAAGGAAACAAAAGCAAAAATAAACAGAGGACTAATTATTTTCACATGCTTTTACACAGCAAGGAAACTATTCACAAATGAAAAGACAACCTACTGAATGACAGAAATTTTTGGAAATGATACGTCTGAAAAGGGATTAATAATCAAAATATATAAACAGTTTATACAATTTAATGTCAAAAAAACCCACAACCTGACTAAAAATAGATACTTAGGCATAGAGATGTCTAATAGGTGTATAAAAACTCACTATCACTAGTCATGAGGGTGATGCATATCAAAACCACAATATGATACTACCTAACACTTGTCTTTTTAATGATGGTTATTCTGACAACAAATAATAAATGTTAATGAGGATGTGGGGAAAGGGAAACCATTCACTATTGTTGGGAATGTTAATTGCTATAACCACTATGGATAACAGTGTGGAAATTCCTCCAAAAATTAAAACTAGAACTACCATATAATCCAGCAATTCCACTCCTGGATATGTATCCAAAAAATACTGAAAACACTAATTCAAAAAGATATGTGCACCCCAGTGTTTACAGCAGCATTATTTATGGTAGCCAATATGTGGAAGTAACCTAAGTGTCCATCAATAGATGGATGGATAAAGATGTGATACATATATATATATATATATATATATATATACACACATATATATATATATATACACACACACATATATATATGTACATATATAAACATTCACAATGGAATATCACTCAGCCATAAAAGAACGAAGTTTTGCCATTTGTGGAAACACACATGGGCATAGAGAATATTATGCTTAGTGATTTAAGTCAAACAGAGAAAAACAAATGCTGTATTTTTCGTTTACATATGAAATCTAAAATATAAAACAAATTAATATAACAAAACAGAGACAGACATAGAGAATAAACTAGTACTATTCAGAGGGAGAGTGGTTCAGGAAAGGGAAAGGTCAAGGAAGGGAATTCAAAGTTACAAACTTAGGTATAAAATAAGTAAGATATAAGGATGTAATGTGCAGCACAGAGAAAGTACTCAATATTTTATAATAATTTTGAATCACTGTTGTACATCTTAAACTAGTACAACACTATGTCTACTATTTGCCAATAAAAATAAATATCTAAAGGGCATTAAAAATATTGACATGCTTTATGTACTAATCAGGCATGACCTAGTAGGAAGCATTAATATTGCAAACTAAATTATTATATTTATCTTACATATTAGCTAAAAGTATATGATAAATTATTCAATAATTAAAACTCATTTTATATATGAACAATATTCTTAAAATGTTCAGGTAATCAAAACTCACTTGAATAAAACAGAAGTGATGATATCTATGAAAAAAATATTATTGATAGGAAAGAAATTTTAGAGTCTCCAGAGATTTGTTAGCAAAATATTTCAATGTAGAAAGTTGGAACAATATCTAGGAGACTGTTTTTGACGATAAATCCTATATTCAGGTTGTCTGTAATTTAAATGTAAATTTAAAAGTCATTTACTTTTCTCATCCATCCAATATAAGAAAGTTCTATTTAAGGTTGCATAATGAAAGAGTATGACATATTTGTGTTGTAGACAACATCCATCATTTAATAAACTAGAAGAGCCAAATCTACTGAAACTCTAAAAAACCTAAAATTTAAATTAAACAATATTTCAAAGAATGATACATTGATGAGATGTAGCTATTTAAGAAGTTAAGTAGTTTTGTTTTTATCCCCAAAGTATATTATGACTCCCAGTGAAGTACTGTAATATATTTGCACCTATAAATAGGTGAATACTTTTGATACTGACTCTTTAGTTTAAAAAGTACATTTAATTTATCCAAAATAATTGCAATTGGAAAATGTAGCTTCTAAAATTTAAAATTTATTCATAAGTATTTTAAGAACTGAAACTGAATAATGAAACAATAAATAGTTCCCAATATGGTTACCATTTCCACAGAAAATAAGATATTAGGAAATTAAGTATCAGAATATAGTAAAGAATTGGTTTCTTTAAAAGCAAGACATAATTATTTTTGTATATTATAAATTATAATAACTGAGTTTTTAATTATTATTATTAAATATTTAATTTTGTTATTTTAATTTTACCAAATGTAATTATGCTCTTTCAACATTATTTAAAATTCAGTGGTTAAATATGATTTTATATAAATTTTCTGTGCTTAGTCACTCAGTTGTGTCCAACTATTTGTGACTCCATGGACTGTAGCCTTTCAGGCTCCTCTGTCCATGGGGATTCTCCAGGTAAGAATACCAGAGTGGGTTACCATGCTCTCCTCCAGGGGAATCGTCCTAACCCAGGGATCAAAACCAGGTCTCCCGCATTGCAGATGGATTCTTTCCCATCTGAGCTAGCAGGGAAGCCCAAATGTAAATGACAATCTTGATGGGACTCTCTTATTTTTTAATGGTTGTGACTAGGCATGTCAGATCTTCGTTCCTCAACTGGGGATTGAACCTGTGCCCTTTGCCGTGGAAGTGTGGAGTCCTAACCACTGGACCACCAGGGAATTACAGAGTGATTTTCTTTGATATAATTGTCACTTCTAAGAAATGAAAGATACATGATCCTTAAACTTACATTTGTGGAAAGAGAGGCCTTTCCAAACTCATAAGAAATCTGGGAGTTTATGCTTGTAGTGGTGGTGATGACGCTGTTGGGGTCTACAGAGACTTCACAAGGGTGAATCATGAATGCTGAGAACAGTCTATCAGCTTCAGCTAGTGTATGGATGCTTACAAACGTGCCTGTTAACATTGCATAAAGGATGAGTCACAGCATTCTTTTTGCTTTAGATCTCAAATCCATAAAAACTAGGGCAGTTCATCAAGATGATTTTGTACTGTATCTATACAGATTTTGGACCCCCAATTTCTAATGAAGTGTTCATTAGGAAAGGTGCAGCTCTGTTAGTAAATCTTTACAGATCAAATTTTCAGTGTTTTTCATGTGTTATCCTTTTGTCTTTAGTAGTGTGGATATAATAAACTGAAAGTGAAAGTCACTCAGTTGTGTCCAACTCTTTGCGACTCCATGAGCTATACAGCCCATGGAATTCTCCAGGCCATATTGAAGTGCATAGCCTTTCCCTTCTCCAGGGGATTTGCCCAACCCAGGGAACAAACCCAGGTCTCCCGCATTGCAGGTGGATTCTTTCCCAGCTGAGCCACAAGGAAAGTCCAAGAATACTGGAGTGGGTAGCCTATCCTTTCTCCAGAAGAACTTCCTAACCCAGGAATAGAACTGGGGTCTCCTTATTATAAAAAAAAAATACATTTGAATAAAATTGATGCAAATTTAATATAATTCTCAAGGGAAATAATGACTGCCACCTCCCTGGGAAATTGAAAACCTAAAGGAGTTCTTAAACCATAATATTGGAAAAATTAATAGTAAGATAATTTTACAGAAACTTCCTAGAGTTTGCATTATCTTCTTCATGTATTATATCCTGGATTATAGGAAAATTCTGATTAAATAGTAACTTTCCTGTTACCAAGCCACCATCTGAGGTACAGTAATTCTCTGGGTGCACTATTCACCCTGCCCATCTTAACAGTTCTTTTCTTACCTTGGAACCTAACACTGGAAATGGTAGCATTTAAAATCAACTTGTTACTTGATTGTATTAAGAGAAAAAAATGATCTGAGAAGAAACAGCTGTAGCTTTAACTCCATTATTAGTAAAGTGACCATATTTTTGCAAGTTGCCACAGACTGTAGCATAAGGACACGGTTTATTCAAAGTCATTAATTGTCTAAAAGCATGAGACAGTACAAATATGAACAGATTTTGAAAACAGTACATACTTCAGTGTGTCAAATAAAAACAAATCTGGAATTAGAGAAGGAGAGATTTTGTTTTTCAAAAGACTATGGCAATATGAAGAACACTTTGATTTCAGGATCACAGCACATCAAAAATCAAACCCCCAAAATAGCTGTTTATCCTTTCCTATAAAAGAAATTATCAGGAAAAGTGGGGAAGCAGGGGTCCTGAGCAGTGTGATGAGTAGTCTGATAGGAAATGTTTCTTGCTAAGCGTTTGGGGGATGCGATCTAAAGGGAGAGTGTTCTCCATTCCAGTACTGGCTCAGATTTGGAAGTTCAGGGGCCTGGTGGAAGACAGAAAACTGACTATAATTTAGCTAAGGCAAAGCAGAGAGTAAGAAATAGGCAGCTGTAGACACTTACTTAGACTTAGTTTACATTCAGAAAACTAAGATCATGTCATCTGGTCCCATCACTTCGTGGCAAATAGATGGGGGAAACAGTGACAGGCTTTATCATTTTGGACTCTAAAATCACTACAGATGGTGACTGCAGCCATGAAATTAAAAGACACTTGCTCCTTGGAAGAAAAGTTATGACCAACCTAGACAGCATATTAAAAAGCAGAGACATTACTTTGCCAACAAAGGTCCGTCTAGTCAAAGCTATGGTTTTTCCAGTAGGCCTGTATGGATGTGAGAGTTGGACTATAAAGAAAGCTGAGTGCCAAAGAATCGATGCTTTTGAACTGTGGTGTTGGGGAAGACTCTTGAGAATCCCTTAGACTGCAAGGAGATACAACCAGTCCATCCTAGGGGAAATCAGTCCTGAATATTCATTAGAAGGACTGATGCTGAAGCTGAAACTCCAATATTTTGGCCACCTGATGTAAAGAACTGACTCATTGGAAAAGTCCCTGATGCTGGGAAAGATTGAGGGCAGGAGGAGAAGGGGCCGACACAGGATGAGGTGGTTGGATGATATCACCGACTCAATAGACATGAGTTTGAGTCAACTCTGGGAGTTGGTGATGGACAGGGAGGCCTGGCCTGCTGCAGTCCATGGGGTCGCAAAGAGTCGAGCCTGACTGAGCTGAACTGAACTGAGACACTTAAGTGCAATCAGCTATTCCTAATATATATATACAAAACAGGAAAAATATTCTGCTACTTCATGTTAAGACCAGACTGCCAACCTGGGACCAATTTTGCCTGTCTAAACTGTCTTTGTCTCTCCTTTAAAATATATACAATTTTTTGTATTATGTCTTATTATCCACACATGCAGAAATACATGGCACATGTATAGTATTACCAAACAATAGGTTTAAAATATAATTACCCTTGTCATATCCATTATGAAATAATATTTGTATTCCTTTGACTGAATTTATCACCTAAATTTGAATGCTATAAAGAAAAAAGTGTGTATAAACAGATAGGAATACTTGAGTGAAAGATGGAGAGAATTGTTGACTTTTAATATTTATTTCAATGTCTTTACATATACAAATCATTAGAAAATTATTACAGTATTTTGTTATTCCAAACACTAGGGTATATTAGAAACTTGTAGGAAATATTTCTAACTTGACAGAAAGAATATTAAATTATACATTACTCTGGGTATTATTTTAAAAATATAACACTTAAAAACCATTTGGATAATCAAATAAGTTAACTTTGAGATCTCAGTATTTTGGGTGGAATGGGCAGAGAACAACAAATGTGTCTGCTTTCTTGGCAGATTTCACCAATATGTAGTTCACAGAATTATATTTAGCAGCCAGCTAACTTACCATTTGCTCTTTTACATGTAATATATTATTAGTATTTATGAGCTATATCATACCCCATAAAATTTCTTTTAATAGTTTATCTCCTAAAGCTGAATTTTATAATCCAGTCTAGCAAATTTGTTTTGAGCCTTGTAGAGCTCAGGCATATAGCAGAATAATACATTAAATAGAATCAATATTTATTCTTGAGGCTAGGACAGATCACTTAAATTGCCAGATATCACACTGTAAAAATGTACAGTTATGTCACTAAAATGATCATTATTGTTAGGCTTTTTTGAAGATAAGGTTAAAAAAATTGTTAAGTCATTACAGGGACCTTCTGGTATCACAGAGAAAAGCAAATAGATACAAGTGAAGGAACAGTGGAAAACATACTACACATATACTTCAGTACTTTGTTATTCTAATATGCATTTCTTAAAATAGTGTTTTCATCTTTTCAGTCTCCTGGCATAGAAACTTGTAGTTCTTTCTCTCTCATCAAATTCTGTCACTACCCTACTTCATGCTATGGGATCCATGGTAACTGCTTAGAACTTATCTATGAACAGAGCTTTTCCTCCTCATATACACACAGCCCTCTGATGCCGGACTAATCCTCCTAAAACACTGCTTTTGCTGTGCTAATCTCCCTCATAAACCTGCAAAATCCCCTAATGGCTTGTCGCATTGAGTTCACCTTCTTATGCTTGTCTTATCAAATAATTCAAAGACATGTATTAACTTATACTTTTGCTCTCTCCACTCTGAGAATTCTCAGATGACTGTTATCTGGGCTCATTTTGAAGTAGAGTGAGGGTATAGAACAACTACAGAATTAGAGACTGAGAAAATGGAAAGGGGGAAAAATTCTTCAAACAAGAAGAAAGAAAAACAAACTAATCTTGGAACTTAGAGTTCAGCTGACAAGGCAGTGAGATTGGAAGAGAAACTCCCTTCCGCAGTGCCATGGCATGTGATTTGGAGGCCGTGAGCACAAGGAACAGAGAGTGCTCTCAAGTGTTTATGTCATAAATGGGGAGATAATAGAGAAAGCAGCATAGCAAAGACAGAGGATCTGAATGAGAAAGTTCATAATTCAGGAGTATGATACTTCAGGATTTTGAAGGATTCTATGAGGGATTTTACTTAGTTTTATGGAGGTAAAATTTGCATTAGATAAATCTCACCATTTTTTTAATGATCTAGAGTAAAATCTTAATTTTCCATTTTCTGAGTGCTTTGAAATTGATGCTTGCCCCTACAATGAAATCTAGTGGGTTAGAATTTATACTCTTGCTAAAATAGTGATTTAACCTGATGTGCATGTGCAGAAACATTACAGAAAAAATACGTCATATGATCTCTGACACTTTAGCCTTACCTCAGGACTCCTTTCAGGGAAAGTTTGATAAATTCTACCCAGATTTACCCAGCTTGGTTTTATGCATTCCATTGTATGTTATTCACATTAATTAGACACTGAATTCTTAATGTTACAGACTGATCCTTGAATTTAATATTATAATTAGTCCTTATCTGGCATAGTCTCTGACATTCAGATGGCATATTTAAAAAAAATGAAATATGCCATTTATATTTTAAGTAAGTATAAATTTTCAGTTATGTGCTTGATGCTGATCAAGTTGGTGCTATACATGAAGGATAAAGCAGTGAATCAATAAAGAAATAAACTAAGATCATTGGCTTCATCAAATTTTAGTCCCAATGAGTGAAGGTAATTGATACATAAATGAAGATATCATAGATCTAAAACTCAGCAGTGACCACAGGGTTGGAAAAGGTCACTTTTCATTCCAATCCCAAAGAAAGTCAATGCCAAAGAACGCTCAAACTACCGCACAATTGCACTCATCTCACACACTATTAAAGTAAAGCTCAAAATTCCCCATGGAGAAGGCAATGGCACCCCACTCCAGTACTCTTGCCTGGAAAATCCCATGGACAGAAGAGCCTGGTAGGCTGCAGTCCATGGGGTCGCGAAGAGTCGGACACGATTGAGTGACTTCACTTTCACTTTTCACTCTCATGCATTGGAGAAGGAAATGGCAACCCATTCCAGTGTTCTTGCCTGGAGAATCCCAGGGACGGGAGACCCTGGTGGGCTGCCGTCTATGGGGTCACACAGAGTCAGACACGACTGAAGCGACTTAGCAGCAGCAGCAGCAAAATTCCCCAAGCCAGGCTTCAACAGTACATGAACTTCCAGATGTTCAAGCTGGTTTTGGAAAAGGCAGAGGAACCAGAGATCAAATTGCCAACATCTGCTGGATCATCAAAAAAGCAAGAGAATTCCAGAAAAATATCTACTTCTGCTTTATTGACTATGCTAAAGCCATTGACTGTGTGGACCACAACAAACTCTGGAAAATTCTGAAAGAGATGGGAACAAGACCACCTGACCTGCCTCTTGAGAAATCTGTATTCAGGTCAGGAAGCAACAGTTATAATTGGACATGGATCAACGGACTGGTTCCAAATGGGAAAAGGAGTACGTCAAGGCTGTATATTGTCACCGTGCTTATTTAACTTATATGCAGAGTACATGATGAGAAACGCTGGGCTGGATGAAGCACAAGCTGGAATCAAGATTGCTGGGAGAAATATCCATAATCTGACATATGCAGATAACACCACCCTTTATGGCAGAAAGCGAAGAAGAACTAAAGAGCCTCTTGATGAAGGTGAAAGAGCAAAGTGCAAAAGTTGGCTTCAAACTCAACATTCAGAAAACCAAGATCATGGCATTTGGTCCCATCACTTCATGGGAAATCGATGGGGAAACAGTGGAAACAATGGCAGACTTTATTTTTGGGGGTTCCAAAATCACTGCAGATGGTGAAATTAAAAGATGCTTGCTCCTTGGAAGAAAAGTTATGACCAACCTAGACAGCATATTAAAAAGCAGAGACATTACTTTGCCAACAAAGGTCTGTCTAGTCAAGGCTATGGTTTTTCCAGTGGTCATGAATGGATGTGAGATTTGGCCTATAAAGAAAGCTGAGCACAGAAGAATGGATGCTTTTGAACTGTGGTGTTGGGGAAGACTCTTGAGAGTCACTTGGACTGCAAGGAGATCCAACCAGTCCATCCTAAAGGAGATCAGTCCTGGGTGTTCATCGGAAGGACTGATGCTGAAGCTGAAACTCCAATACTTTGGCCACCTGATGCGAAGAACTGACTCATTTGAAAAGACCCTGATGCTGGGAAAGATTGAGGGCAGGAGGAGAAGGGGTTGACAGAGGATAAAATGGTTGGATGGCATCACCGACATGATATACATGAGTTGGGTAAACTCCAGGAGTTGGTGAGGGACAGGGAGGCCTGGCGTGTTGCAGTCCATGGAGTTGCTATGAGTCGGACATGACTAAGTGACTGAACGGAACTGAATGGTAATAATGAGTAGATATCAAACAACAATGGAAAAGTCACCAGTCATGTACTTCTGTGTTTCCTTATTTTAAAGTCTATTTCTTAAAATAGCATTTTTCTCCAGTCTCACTACCTAAAAACTTCTGAGTTCTTTCTCATCAAATTCTGAAAAGAAAAAGCAAGAGGGAGTAAAGAATGATTCAGTATGGCATTAACTTCTTAACAGACTTGATCACACCCGCCAAATAGACAGTTCTTGTGAATTTGTGAGAGAAAGTCTTAACACTGATGACCAGCTCTGCAGGAGTAGTGAATAGTCAGAGTAAAGGCTCTTAGCGTGGAGCATGAATTGTGTTTTCCAAGAAAGAAATGCTTATTGTGACTAGAAATTTAAAGTTGGGATAGGTATGAGAGGAGACAAAGTGAGAGAAATAAGGCTGGGGTCCACATTACGTAGGATTTTTTCTCTTTTCTGACTGAGAGCTATATTGTAATATTTAGGTTCTCAATCCAGTCTGTACATAACTGTCACCTGAATTATCTCAAAAATATCCCTGTCCAGGCTCAGCTCAGAGATACATAGGGCTGGAAAGACTATTATTTCCACCTTATGATAAGATAAAAAAAAGATGGGAAAACTGAAAGGGACTTTTCTTTACCCTTAAGAGAATGGACAGCATAGAGCAAAAACTAAGCTATAATATAGGAAAGAAAGGTGCCTGCTGGACAAAATGAAGCCCAAGCATTTGTATAACTGAGGCACATGCTGCTGGGTAGATTGAAGCTATGGAGAAGACTCAGCTAGAAAATATTTTAACAAAGACTGAGTGTGGCTGACAGGAGTGTGGCTAGTGGCCACAGATAAAAAGTTGAACTGTCTCTCAGGCTTTTCACATGAATCACCCCAGAGAACAGTGCAGGGAAAGAACTCAGGTCAAAGAGTGGAGGAGATATTAAGAGGAACCATCTGAAAAATAAGATGTCACAAAAGAAATTTAGTATCTCTAGTTTACTGAGGTGTAACCATAAAAACAACAAGCTTCAGTTCCATCTTGATTCCTGAACACAATGAATTATACTACTTTGCTTTAAATAGTCACTTTTAGAGCAATTACCAATAAAAGAAATATAAATTTATTTTATCTTTTAAAAATGTTGTATTTTTATTTATGATTTCTTTAAATAGACTCATTTATGACCTGGGTCTGGGATTCCTGTTAAGCACATGTTAAACTTTCTGAGGTACTGCTCCACAATTTTTGAATGCTCTGCTCTATATATTGTGTGTTTCATTTCTTGGTTGTCTTTCACACTTTGCTGCTGCTGCTGCTAAGTCGCTTCAGTCGTGTCCGACTCTGTGCGACCCCATAGATGGCAGCCCACCAGGCTCCACCGTCCCTGGGATTCTCCAGGCAAGAACACTGGAGTGGGTTGCCATTTCCTTCTCCAATGCATGAAAATGAAAGGTGAAAGTGAAGTCTCTCAGTCGTGTCCGACTCTTAGCGACCCCATGGACTACAGCCTACCAGGCTCTTTTGTCCATGGGATTTTCCAGGCAAGAGTACTGGAGTGGGGTGCCATTGCCTTCTCCACTTTCACACTTTACGTTCTTTTCGTTTCAGCTGGGTTCATTTCTGTTGACCTATTTTCAAGTTCCCTGATAGCTCAGTTGGTAAGGAATCTGCCTGCAATGCAGGAGACTTCAGTATGATTCCTGGATTGTAAGATCCCCTGGTGAAGAGATCAGCTACCCACTCCAGTGTTCTTGGGCTCCCCTCATGGCTCATACAATAAAGAATTCACCTGCAATGCAGGAGACCCTGGTTGGATTCCTGGGTTGGGAAGATCCATAGGAGAAGGGATAGGCTACTCACTCCAGTATTCTTGGGCTTCCCTTGTGGCTCAGTTGGTAAAGAATCTGCCTGCAATGAGAGAGACTTGGGTTCGATCCCTGGTTTGAGAAGATCCCCTGGTGAAGAGATCAGCTACCCACTCCAGTATTCTTGGGCTCCCCTTGTGACTCATACAATAAAGAATCCGCCCGCAATGTGGGAGACTTGGGTTCGATCCCTGGGTTGGGAAGATCCTCTAGAGAAGGGAAAGGCTACTCACTCCAGTATTCTGGCCTGGAGAATTCCATGGACTGTATAGTCCATGGGGTCACAAAGAGCTGGACACAACCGAAGGACTTTCACTTTCACGTCATCAAGTTCACTTATTTTTCTTTGATGTGCTAATCTAATGCTGAGCCCACCAAAAACATTCTTTACCTCTGTTATTGTGTTTTTTACTTAAAACACTGTGTTTACTGGGTTTCTATCCTATCTGGTGCCAGTTACTTATTTAAAGGCAGATAAGTTGTATGGTTCAGTGGATACAGAGTTAAAACAATTTTTGTGATTCTAAGTGAGCACATATTTTCCTCTATATAGTATGAGCATTCATGTTATTCTCATCAGGAATCAAGATGGAACTGAAGCTTGTTGTTTTTATGGTTACACTCAGTAAACTAGAGATACCAAATTTCAACACAACCCCATGGACTGCAGCCTACCAGGCTCCTCCGTCCATGGGACTTTCTAGGCAAGAGTACTGGAGTGGGTTGCCATTGCCTTCTCCTATATACACACTAGGATTGAGCAAATAAGCAAATAATTTGTAGATAATGAGAGACAAGTTTCCCATTGCCAGAGAAAGAGTTTATTTCAGTACAAATAGTCATGAGAAAGGCTATTAAGTCTGTGGTGCCAGAGCAGAGTCAAAGATATAACTATGAACTCTTATCTTAATATATTTGTTAATAGATGGATACAGAGATATACTCACATACATATGCATAGTTAGCATACGTACATGTATTTTTTTCTGGTTACCTAGAAGCAGTACTATCTGAGTAGCAAGGAACTCACCTAGATCTTGTTTTTTACAAGAACCTGGGCCCTTACAGAAATGTGTGATTCAATGTCTGAGACAGGAAAATGTAAAATAAACCTGGTGCATCTTGTAGTACCACATGATAAAAATATACATAAACAAAAAATAGATGGAGTATTTCAAAAGAAGACAGAAAACAATCTGAAAGGGCCCCAAGTGGCCAAAGATGAAATAGTTGGGTCTAAAAAGGGGTCATAACCAAAGAATAAATATCCATGAATCCGCACTGATATAAGTAAATAAATGGACAGAGGATCTCCCAATAAGCCTTGCAAAAGCAAACAAAAAGGAAATAGAAAATCACCATTAGAAAACCACCATAAAAATAGCTGATGAATGCTAAAATAAGTTGCTAAAATTAGTGGATGAAACTTTAAGCAGAAACAGGATAGCTGCAGTTTCAAAAAATCTCCCAGGACATTTATTAATTAGTATAGTGGTTTTAGGAGAAGGAAATGGCAACCTACTCCCATTCTTGCCTGGAGAATCCCAGGGACAGAGGAGCCTGGTGGGCTGCTGTCTGTGTGGTCGCACAGAGTTGAACACGACTGACGCGACTTAGCAGCAGCAGCAGCAGCAGTATAGTGGTTTTAACTTACGTCAACAATTTCTCAGAAACTCTTCCCTTTTAAAAGTAGATCTTAATTGCCAGTTATTTAATAAAGATAGAGCATATTTAATCAGTCCTAACTGAGTATAAAAAAGGGAAACTTAACAGAGGAGAAATCAACTGGCATCACCTTAGCCAAGTATCAAGTTAGCATCACTAATAATGTCATGTTGATGGCACATATTCCATGATATAATGCACTGAAAAGGGCATGTCACTTCTGTGATGTTCTTTACAAATGGTTCCAATCTCAATATAATGATGAGAAAAGAGAAAACCCAAATAGATGGATGGTCTACAGGTAGATGGATATTCTAACCAGAACTCTTCAAAAAAGTTTCTAAGGTAGCAAAAACAAGGAAAGACAGGGAAACTTTATGGATTAGAGTTGCCTTAGGAAGCATGAGGAGTAAATGCCATAGGATGGCCTTAATTTCAGAACAAGAAAAGGAAGTTAGTTGAAAAAATGGTGGAATCCAAATAAAATATCTAGTTGGATTAATATCAAATCAGTGTTAATTTGTCACTTTCAATAAATATAGCATAGCTATGTTCGATATTATACAAGCACTCTGTTCCATCTTGACAAGTCTTCTATAAATCTAAAACTGTTTCAAAATAAAGATATTGACATTTTAAAACCTTAATCCCTGTCTTTATACCAGATATTTTACATTGAAGTGATTTAAACTTGGGCCTAAGAACGAGTATTTATGTTAATTATTTTAATTGATTTTTTTTGAAATGAATATAAACAAAGTTTCTATTAAACTATAGTAGTTATTACTCTAAATAAAATAAATAGTTAACATTAAATATTTTTGGTGAGAAGAAATATTATTTCTCACTCATGATCCTGTATTATGTCTGTGTGACTCTGTTGAGTCTTCTGCTCTTTTAAAATCTAGATATTCAACCCTTGCTGCTTGAAAGCTTATTAAAATTTCTTGGATAATTTTAAATGTATATTGTTTATTACTTTAACTTTCAATAATAAACTTTTATGAGGTATAGATTACATGAAATAAAATGCAAACATTTTATATGTGCTATTGAATAAACTTTGACAAATGTATTCATCTGTTTTACCACCATGTCAATCAAGAGACAGAACATTTTTATCACAGGAGTTCCTTGTGAATTTTATATTAAATTCACAAGGCCAGCAAACTTCCCCTGCTTCAAAGCCAGGAGCATACTGATATGTTTTCAATCACTATTCAGTAGTTTTATTTATTTGATAGTTTTACATAAATGAAATAAAATAGATGTAATGTTTTGTATCTGGCTTCTTTCACTCAGAAGGAGCATTGTTGAGTATATTAGTTGTTGATGGCTTTTTGTAGACTTTTGAATTGTATCCCATTTGGGACAGTTAGGAATAAAGTTGCTATTAACATATAAGCCACATGTTTTTATTACTATCAAATGAATTGAAAGTGAAAGTGTTAGTTACTCAGAGGTGCTCATTCTTTGCAACACCATGGACTGTAGCCCACCTGGCTTCTCTGTCCATGGAATTCTCCAGGCAAGAATACTGGAGTGGGTTGCCATTCCCTTCTCCAGGAGATCTTCCCAACCCAGAAATTGAACCCAGGTCTCCCACATTGCAGGCAGATTCTTTACTACTTAAATTATGCCTTATTTAAAATGCCATCCTCTTGGGTTTGTTGTTGCTGTTTAGTCACTAAGTGGTATCCAACACTTTTCGACCCCATGGACTGTAGCCCGCGTGGCTCCTCAGTCCATGGGATTTCCCAGGTAAAGATACTGGAGTGGGTTGCCATTTTCTTCTCCAGGGGATCTTCCCTACCCAAGGATCAAACCCTCATCTTCTGCATTTCAGGTGGATTCTTTACCACAGAGCCACCAGGAAAGCCCTCTCTTAGGGTTAGAGTAGCATAAATTAAGATGGCGTTTATCTGGTCTGCTCTCTTATTAGCTGTATAAGTAATTTAGTTAGGTACTGGAAGTTTACAGTTTAAAAAAAAAAAATGTGACTCAAAATACATCTGTGAACCTCTAGAAGCTGAGCCCTCAATTGATTCATAAACTAGATAGTCAGGCTGAAAAATACCTGGTTATTCAATGTCCCTGTATTTTTCCTTAAAGAGTTTACTTATAACTTTCAACCAAGGGCAGGCGACATAAATAAGCTTGTTTATAGCTCATAGTGTCTGCATTCAATTAACATACAACAAGCTCAGTCTTCTGTTAATTTTGAGTGAGTTTTTTTGGGGTTTTTTTTTGGTGTTGAATTACTAGTTCTGGTGAACTTAGTGTATATCATCTATTTTAATCTTGCATTTTCCTTCTGGGTAATGGTAAGAGGGTAAATAACTGAAGAGAGGGTGAGAATGAAAGCCTCTGACCCATGGATCACACTGTTTTCACTGGAGAGTTTCTCTGAACAGTCTTCCACATCTGTCTGGAAATCCTTTATAAGCACAGTTGACAGAATATCAGAACATTTCTGGCATGCTATTTACTTGGCAAATAGTTGTTGCAGTCAGTGTCTTTCCAAACCACACGGCAAAAATATTTTCATGGAAAAATGGCATGCTGAGAAAAGGATTCTTGGGAAACCACAATGTTTCTGGGCACCATGAGGAATAAAATCAGCTTTGTTAATACAACATTAAAGTAGCAATAGTTTTATTACCTAATATAAATTCAACTTAAAAGCCTACCAAATAAATCAACTTTTATGCTATGGCTAAGGATCAAATGCTAGCTCTTTTTTATGGCCATGGCAAATGCTTTAATTTATATGTCATTTTCAAAATTATACACATACATATATAGATACACATTCATATATATACATATAAATACATGTGTATGTATACAAAATCACTGCAGATGCTAACTGCAGCATGAAATTAAAAGACGCTTACTCCTTGGAAGGAAAGTTATAACCAACCTAGACAGCCTATTAAAAAGCAGAGACATTCCTTTGTCAACAAAGGTCCATCTAGTCAAGGCTATGGTTTTTCCAGTAGTCATATATGGATGTGAGAGTTGGACTATAAAGAAAGCTCAGGGCAGAAGAATTGATGCTTTTGAACTGTGGTGTTGGAGCAGACTCTTGAGAGTCCCTTGGACTGCAAGAAGATCCAACCAGTACATCCTAAGGGAGATCAGTCCTGGGTGTTCATTGGAAGGACTGATGTTGAAGCTGAAACTCCAATACTTTGGCTACCTGATGCAAAGGGCTGACTCATTTGAAAAGACCCTGATGCTGGGAAAGATTGAGGGCAGGAGGAGAAATGGACGACAGAGGTTGAGTTGGTCGGATGGCATCACTGACTCAATGGACATGAGTTTGGGTAAACTCCAGGAGCTGGTGATGAACAGGGAGGCCTGGCGTTCTGCGGTCCATGGGATTGCAAAGAGTCAGACACGACTGAGTGACTGAACTGAACTGATACATAGGCTTCCCTGGTGGCTTAGCTGGTAAAGAGTCTGCCTGCAGTGGGGGAGACCCAGGTTCGATCCCTGGGTTGGGAAGATCCCCTGGAGAAGGGAATGGCTACCCACTCCAGTACTCTGGCCTGGAGAATCCCATGGACTGTATAGTCCATGGGGTCACAAAGAGTCTGACTCAACTGAGCGATTTTCACTTCACTTCACATATGTGTGTACATATACACACATAGGCAGACTGATGGAGACAGAAATGGAGATATAATTCCTTTTTTAAATTAGAATGGTGGGTCTAGAAATGAATGAGGAAAACCTAACAGGTTTTTCATGATAAATGTTCCTTTTGCTGTATACCTGTATTACATACATTCTGTACCATATAAGTCAGGATTTATGTAGTCCAATTATTTACTTATACTGTTGGATTAACTGTCATCTCAAATACACTCTATACTTTCATCAGTCATTAAATTCAGATCATGACCACTTGACTCTTTCCTTAGCCATCCATCTGGAATCTCTCCCTCACCCACTCTCTGCATAAGAAGGAATGCTTTAGTTAAGAGTTATATATTGCAACAACCTAAGCAGAAATACCAATTCTTTAATATTTCTTACAAAAGGATAGAGAAACAGATGAGGAAACTGTACAAGAGGCCAGAGAGTTTAGGCTGAAAGAATCACAGCCAGGTTGGTCATCAGGACAAGTCTGGTTAAGGAACTGCTCAGAGCTCAGAACAATAGAGCTTCGTACTCCTGCAACCTCGGAAAATCTTACACTCCTTGTTACTTCCTTAAAGGGGTACTGCTGCTGCTGCTGCTGCTAAGTCACTTTAGTCGTGTCCGACTCTGTGCGACCCCATAGACGGCAGCCCACCAGGCTCCTTTGTCCCTGGGATTCTCCAGGCAAGAATATTGGAGTACAGGCCCCAGGAAAAAAACTTCCTATTATCCAACAATCATCCATGCCTACATTCTCCTGCTTGGAGATTTCCTTCTTCCAAGATACACCAGTGGTGATTCTACCAAATAAGAAATTTCTCTGATGGATAAGTACTATATCACTGCAGACTACACAGATTCCATGATTTTCCCATCATGGACAAAATCCCTCAGAGTGCATTGGGCAGGCTTTTAAGTTCTTGCTTGTCAGTGTGAGGTTGAGAAGAATGGGGCACAGCAAAGCAGAGACAAAGCCTATGAGCTTCGGGGAGATGGAGGAAACTGGCTTCCCCACTCGGGCTTCAAATTTGTTGCAGAGTGGAAAAAAGTGGTGAGGCGCAATCTGAGCCTCCTTCAAATGTGAGGGTCAGACTGAAGGTCAAAGTGTGCCCTTGTTTCCTCTGTTTTACTTAAGCCATGAAATGATATTATATATCCCTTGGTCCTAAAAGTGATTTTGTTTTTTTGTGTACAAAATAAAAAGTACAAGTAATTCCTCATTTATTGGTTTCAATATTATCCTTTATGATAATCTTTTATCAAAGTTGCTAGAATATATAAAAATAATTGATATTCATTTATCTCAAATCTTCCTTTTCCCCCCATTAATGTATTAGCAAAATGGTGAACAATTAAAGCTCATGTGACAAAAATTATCCATAAAATTAATCACTAGAATGATCAAAAGATGACTATAATTTATTTTTCTTACCACAATGTTAAATTTTGAAGAACTTTTATTTACTAGATGTAATAAAGTTAATACATATAACAAACTCTTTTTGAACTTATGCAGAGATACTGAATCTTACGAAAAGCCATCAGAACTGGGGCATTATTGTTTTGTTAAGGGGGGGACAAGTTTTAATGAACAAACGACTTGTTAAATTGAGTTGTGTACGGAAATGTGTGTTCCTTTTAGTATGTGAGTGTGTGTTGTGGGAGAATGGTGTGTTCTTGATTTCCTGTGAAATTCAGGAGTTAAACAACAAAGATTGAATCTACTGGTGCATTTTTCCTTTTTTCATCTTAAGCAGAGATAGTTATATCCATATATAATTTCATATATTTGACAATTAATCTTTCTTTCAGCATGACTTAAAATAAGAATTAAATTTAACAATTAGAAGTATTAGTATAAAAGCATCCAAAATTATAACCACAATGATATTTCCGTGGGCCACACGTCCTTCCCCAATTTCACCAGCATTACAAAAAAATGTGCAGTCAAGGTGACAGTGCTGCTAAGTTTAAAAAAAAAAGATATCAACTCCCATTCCATTAGTTACTTTTCAGCAGGAGAGAAGAAAGTCTTCAGAATTAAATCTCACAAGTATCAGCAATTATGTATTTACTCAGAATGTTTCTAAACCATGTATTTCATTTGATGTTTTGCATGGATTAATTAGAAACAATTTTAAAAATGGATGTAGACATGTAGATACAGTTAAATTGATAGGTAGTTATATACATACGATCATACATACTGGATAGCATAAATAATTACGTAAATGATTTTAAAATGAACCTTCTAATCTTTAGAGCTGTGTCTGTCTACAAGAACAGGTGATCAATGCAGTTTACAATATCCTGAAGAATCATTGGTAGTGTTCTATATAAAGATCTCTAATTTCAGACTCCTGGAGCAAATATATAGATTAACACAAAAACTTATTTTTATAAAGTTATTAGAATAATATATTTTTATAGACAATGATAATTGATATAGACCAATGTGAAACATGTGTAACAATGCAAAACAATGCAGAAATTAATACACAAAGAAATTTATTTCGAAGAAACTCTAGTGATAAAGAACTAAAATCTATTAATATGTTTGTTAATAATGTATGAACTGTATGGGAGAAGGCAATGGCAACCCACTCCAGTATTCTTGCCTGGAGAATCCCAGGGACTGAGGAGCCTGGTGGGCTGCTGTCTATGGGGTCACACAAAGTCAGACACAACTGACGCGACTTAGCAGCAGCAGCAGCATGAACTGTATATATTCATATATATGTTTCTCTATAGTTTTTTCATGTGGATAACTATATGATTGGATGATTATTTAGTGCAAAATTCAGATAATTGAATATTAGCAGGTTCTAGTAAAAAAAAATTGCTCAAACATTTGGGACAAAACATTGGCAAATATTTTGTGTACTTGATTAGGAAGATTTCTTTGCTTAAGATGTATTTCACAATATATGTTCAGTTAGACACTATATGCCTTATAATTCAAAACTTCTATAATTGTTAATCGGTTTTTAAAGATTTTGAATTACATAAACAGAAAAAAGTGCTGCCTAAGGAGAGGTTCATGTTAGAGACAGTGCTCTTTATCTTCTAGGATCTAGCTCTTCATTGTGATTCTCAAATAATTTATATAATCTCTCCAGTTGATATATAGGAACCTTAGTTGCATATAAAAATATTTGATTTTCCAAAATAGACTCAGATGCTAATGAATTATTTAAATACCATGATGCATACACTATTTATCATGGTCATGGTGATCCTAGGTCTACTGTGTGATATTGTTTACATAAATCACTAGCAGTGAGTTTTTCATAAAGAATGTCTAGCTATCAAGTGAATTTTAAAGCCTCCTTGATAAGAGAACACTTCTTAGAGTTGTGAGACACCTTAAACATTTCCTAACAGACTGATTGACAGCCTTACTAGAAAAGATTTCATGCAAAGATAGGCATAATGAAGAACAAAAATGACAAGGACCTAAAGAAGCAGAAGAGATTAAGAAAACGTGGCAAGAAGACACTGAAGAACTATACAAAACAGCTCTTAAAGAATCAGATAACCATGATGATGTGGTTACTCACCTAGAGCAAGACATCCTGGAGTGTGAAGTCAAGTGAGCCTTAGAAAGCATCCCTACCAACAAAGCTAGTGGAGGTGGTGGAATTCCAGTTGAGCTATTTCACATCTTAAAAGATGATGCTGTGAAGTGCTGCGCTCAACATGGCAGCAAATTTGGAAAACTCAGCAGTGGCCACAGGACTGGAAGAGTTCAGTTTTCATTCCAATGCCAAAGAAGGGCAATGCCAAAGAATGTTCAAACTACCCCACAATTCTACTCATTTCACATGCTAGCAAAGTAATGTCCCAAATCCAAAAGTCTAGCCTTCAATCTAGGCTTCAGCAATACGTGAAACGAGAACTTCCAGATGTACAAGCTGGATTTAGAAATGGCAAAGGAACTGAGATCAAATTGCCAACATACGCTGGATGATAGAAAAACCAAGGGAGTTCCAAAAAAATACCTACTTGTGCTTCATTGACTAGGCTAAAGCCTTTGACTGTGTGGATCACAACAAACTGTGGGATATTCTTAATGAGATGGGAATACCAGACCATATTATGTGTATCCTGAGAAACCTGTATGCAGGACAAGATGACACAGTTGGAACTGGACATGGAACAACAGACTTGTTCCAAACTGGGAAAGGAGTACATTAAGGCTGTATATTGTCACCCTCCTTATTTATATGCAGAGTACATCATATGAAATATGGGGCAGGATGGATCACAAGCTGGAATCAAGATTACAGGGAGAAGTATCAATAACCTCAGATATGCAAATGACACCGCCTTTATGGTGGAAAGTGAAGAGGAATTAAAGAGCCTCTTGATGAAGGCAAAAGACAAGACTGAAAAAGATAGCTTAAAACTCAACATTCAAAAAACGAAGATCATAGATGGCATCTGGTCCTATCTCTTCATGGTAAATAGATGGGGAAAACATGGAAACAGTATCAAATTTCACTTTCTTGGGCTCCAAAATTAGTGTGGATGGTGATTTCAGCAACACAATTAAAATACACTTGCTCCTTGGAAGAATGGCTATGACAAACCTAGACAGTGTGTTAGAAAGCAGGACATCACTTTACCAACAAAGATCCATCTAGTCAAAGTTATGGTTTTTCCAGGAGTCATATATGGATATGAGAGTTGGGCCATAAAGAAGGCTGAGCGCTGAAGAATTGATGCTTTTGGACTGTGGCGTTGGAGAAGACTCTTGAGAGTGCCTGAGACAGCAAGGAGATCAAACAATGGATCAAATGGTTGGATGGCATCCCTGATTCAATGGACTTGAGTTTGAGGAAGCTCTGAAATATGGTGATGGACAGGGAAGCCTGCTGTGCTTGCAGTTCATGGGGTTGTAAAGAGTTGGACATGACTGAGCCACTGAACAACAACAAAGAAAAGATAAAACATTTCTTTGGAAATGATATAAATTCAGTAATTCAATGTTGTTCACTTTTTTCCTGAGTTAATATTCTGTACCTCATATTTTCCATATTCTAACAACTGCTTATTTGAGGAATGTAAGAAATCAATACCATATATCCCCAAGATGAAATGTCTTAAGTTTGCAAGCACATGATTTTTTCATTATATTACCCAGTAAATATGAACTTTTTTAAAAATGCAGATATCAGAGAATTTTCCTCATTAGACTCAAGATGTTTCCTGGGGGCTGGGAAACAGCCCCTGACCCATACATTATCATCTTTCCTCTTAACCACTTGGAGCCAATGAATAGTAGAGATTTTAGGGTTGAAAAATTTGCCTCATTAGTTACTCCTTGTTCTTTCCCTTTCACGGGCAGAGTTACGTGCCCTTTATCTTAGTATTGGCTTCTCTCTCAGTTAGGAATAGAAAAGAACCAAGACAAACTTGATCCTGAGAGGAAGAGAGATAATTACGTTTGTGTTGATTATAAGTAGGTTCTCTGTCTGTGGTGTGGAGGAGGGGAGCTGGGATGCTTGGGAGGCTCCTCCTCCTCCTATTAATAATACTAATTTAGAGAGTTCTGATGAGGATATTAAGCACTTTCTATGTGGTAGGTTCTAATGAAAGGCATTTCCCCCCTGTTTCTCAAGTTATTTAAGTATTGCTAAACTAGATGACATCTCCTAATTTATATGAATTAGTAGATGATTCTCAGCTTGTAAATAACTTCCAGGTACTCTGGCCCTCATATTTCAAGTGAAAGCTTCTAAAGGAATTGAGATTTAGGTAGAGTAAGTAGTCGTCTTGTGAGCAGGATAGACTTTTGGGGGATCAGCAGGAGTAAAGGATATTCTGGTACTGATCGAACCCATTGTATCACAGTGTATAAAATACAAGCTACTCTGACTGACTGAAGTGATGTTGAAGAAGAAAAATGAGTTACATTCCCAAGAATTTATCAGAGAGAATGTTGGGTTCCTACACCTCTTTTAAGGACTTCCCTGGTAACTCGGCTCATAAAGAATCTGACTGCAATGCAGGAGACCCTGGTTCGATTCCTGGATTGGGAAGATCCCCTGAAGAAGGGCATGGCAAACCACTCCAATATTCTTGCCTGGAGAATCCCCATGAACAGAGGAACCTGGAGGGCTACAGTCCATGGAATCGCAGAGAGTCAGACAAGACTGAGTTACTAAGCACAGCAGAGTACACCTCTTTTATAGCTTGTAATATTTTAGTAGTTGATGCCTGCAGCACATAATATGTTTTCTACAAATATAGGATATTCCTTTAGTCATTGCTTTCCAATGACTTAAATTTAGATATTGTCCAGTGATAAAACTATAAATCTACAGTTAAAATGTCACCTGTCCTTGCCTCTTCACCCTGGAAAGATGAAAAAATGAACTTGTAAGGTTAAAATATTTTAGATAATATTTTAGGATAATTATTGCAGTGTTGTTATATTGGAGAATGCATTGTGGTTTTATAAGGTGCTTAGCTAAGTGTATAGTATTGAATAAAGTGCTTCAGTACTTCACCATGGAATAGTGGAGATGTAGCAAATCTCTCATTCATTTGATGTCTAGATTGCGTGACTGAAATCATTACTGACAGTTTACTGCTTACACCAAGAATTCTAGAACTAGGAGGCAAGGATGGCCGTGTTGTTCTGTTTTGTTTTTTAGTTGCTTTATTTATGATGCTTGATAGAAACTGGTCTTATACATAAAAAATGAAATAGCCAAAGCACACCTAAGCAACAGTTCTGCTCATATTAACTAGGATCAATTTTTACTTCAAAATAACTTATTTGAGGTGATAATTAAAACTGCTTTGATCACTAGTTTGTAAAGGTACAATTGATGTTGTATAGATGCATTATTTTAAAATCTATTTTTATTTTTGAATAAAAGCTCCATTAAAAACCTTTGTTAAGCAAAAAATGGAGCTGTATAATTTCTGTATAAAGGACTACAGCTTAATGATGAGAGTTTCATATGGTCTTTGGAGGAAAAAAAAAAGTTGTCGACCAGGGGTATATAAAGGACTTGCAAGCAGTGCTGACATTGTTCCTGATGATACTGCCAAAGTTGGGGAAGATAAATTTTTGTGGCGGTAATTCCAACAATTGTGCAATTTTCTCTGCCAGTGCTCAGCCACCCAGGCTTAAAAGCTTCATTATATTAACAAGGCAGAAGGTAATCAAGAGTTAATTGTACTTGTAAATAAAATGGTGGATTCAGCCCTAAGTGAGTCACTGTCCTGCTTGAGAACCTATTTTGTTCTCCATCACTTGCTGAATAAAACCTTAAGTCCTTAATCGGGCATTCAGTTCACATACCTCTTCCCAGATTTCCCATATGTACATACACAAACTTTTATTTATCCTATTCCACTCCTAACAATGATTATTTTCCATTTTGCTTGCCACTCTCTTAACTGAATGGAGCTACTCACAACTCCGTGGAGATGACCTTTTTTCTAGCCCTAATGCTTTTACTCATATTTGCAAAAGGTATCTGATAAAAGGACTATGATAAAAAATAGATGAAAAACTATAAATTTCAACAATAAAAAACAAACAAGCCAATTAAAAATGGTTCAAAATCCTTAACAAACACCTCACAAAGAACAAATGCAGATAGCAAATAAATATTAAAAAAGATGTTATCAGATAAATAAGCATAAAAACAATGAGATACCACTGCAATCATTTTAGAATAACCAACATCTGACAATACCAAAGGCTGTTGAGGATATACAGCAACAGGAACTCTCAATCATTAATTCGTTGTGGTAAAATTATATTGTGTATTCTTTTGCATAAATGAAACGATAAAATCACAAATGTGTGATTAAAAAGGACTGAAGGTTTGGCCTCTAGGGAGATGCATCTGATTATAGAAATACCAAGTTAGGCTTTAATATTCATTCTATTGTAAATTTATGTGTTATGTTAGTCACTTAGTCGTGTCTGATTCTCTGCAACACTATGGACTGTAGCCTGCCAGACTCCTCTTATCCCTGGAATTCTCCAGGCAAGAATACTGGACTGGGTTGTCATTCCCTTCTCCAGAAGTATTTGTACAATCAAACAAAAAAGCAAAGCACAAACAAGATAGGCAGTGAGCTGAATAATATATCTTTTGTTCTAGGTAAATAGAAAATAGGAAACATCTTGCAAATAATAATGTGCCATCGTTAATTTAAGGCAATATTTGCAAAAACTATGCTAAACTTTTTATATGAATTGTTTTATTCAAATTTCATTCTATGAGGTGAATAATGTCGTTTAAGAACTGTACTCAAGTTTAGATCATTTGTAAGTGACTAAATTAGGAGTCATATCTAGATCTTTTTGATGTCATAGTCTAATTATGCAACCACTGAACTCAAGAGATATTGGAAAATTTGTAGAGAACTGAGCAGAAAAGAAGGAAAACAAACATACCCATTACATTTTCAGAAAGCCAGATCAAGGCAGTCTAAGCCATTTGTTAACGGATGAGAGAAACTGTTAGAGTAACCTGGTGTCCTAGTATTTGGCAGAATAACTTCACCCTCAAAGACAGATGTAAAATAACTTAAATCTGAAAAAAAAAAAAAATGAGTTGGGAATACAGAAATGGAATGGTGAAATAATTTACATTTAAAAAGACAGGACTTAAACTTTATAGAAATAATAAAAGTAAATCAGGTAAATTCTCTAAAACTCCATGCTTTGATGTTTCTCTTCCCTCTTATATATTAATGAATATAGTATGTCATATTGATTGAGTACAATATGTTAAACCATTCTCATGACCCTAGAATAAATCTCATTTGATCATGATGTATGATCCTTCATACATATTGTTGGATTCAGCTTTTCTGTTGATGATTTTTGATATTCTGCTGAGAATATTCATCAAAGATATTGGCCTGTAATTTTCTTTTCTTGTAATGTCTTTGTCTTATTTTTTTGTTATCAGAATGATGAAGGCTTCCTAGAATGAATTTGGGAGTGTTCCCCTGCTTTGATTTTTGGAATAGTTTGAGAAGGATAGGTATAAGTTCTTCGTATGTTCAGTAGAATTCCCCTTTGAGAACTGCTTTTGCTGGTATCCAGTGGAATTTGTGAAGTTGTTTTCATTTTTATTTATCTTCAGATATTTACAATTTCTTCTTTGATTTCATCAGTGATTCGTTGATTTTTTTAGTTTCTCATTGTTTAGTCTCCTTGTGTTTGTTCTTTCTGTGATTGATGTCTAGTTTTATAATGAATGTTGTGTTCAGAAAAGATGCTGGAAATAATTTCTATCCTCTTAAATGTGTTGATGGAGAAGGAAATGGCAACCCATTCCAGTATTCTTGTCTGGAGAATCCCATGTACCAAGGAGCTTCATGGGCTACAGCAATGGGGTTGCAAAGAGTTGGACTGAGTGACTAGGCATGTGTTGAGGCTTGTACTTCTGAATGTGTGAGGATACACAACACAATTAACATGAGAACAACTGCAGAATGCTTTCTTTACACGTGAAGCTCCCTCTCAGCAAATAGTTTTAAGATTTCACATTTCATCCATCAATGATACTTAACAAGTGGACATTAATAGTATGACATAATGGATTTCTTATTGGTCAGGTGACTGTTCTGATACATACCTGATCTGTATATATTTTGAAGAGCAATTTTTCATAAAAATAGATAACAAATAAAATACATAGATATGTTTTCACTACAGTTGACCCTTGAACAACACAAGTGTTAGGTGCACTGACCTACCCCTAAGTTAGAAATCCATGTATGACTTTCTAGTGGGCCATCTGTGTTCTTGGTTCCATGTCTTGTGTCCCTTGGTTTTAATCCCAACGACCGTGGATCATGTGATATTGTAATACCGTGTTTATCAAAAACCTCCGTGTGTAAGTGGGCCTTCTCAGTTCATGGGTCAACTGTATTTCAAAGTATAAATCAGTCAGAATAAAATCCAATCTTCAGTTTGCATTTATTGAGTGATAGTCTACACCAGGTACTATGATAAATGTTTTTTTCATTAATTACATAACTCTTCATAGAAACTCCATGAGGTAGCCAATATAGTTAATCCTGTTTAGGAGCATTAGGGGCTAAATTTTACAGGATTACATAGATAATAAGTAGGAAGTTGAAACTCCAATCCACCACTGTTTGATACTAAAATCTCTTAAAAAATATGAAGTGAATTCTTATCTCTTGTTAAAGTAAAGTATAGGTAGTCTAATTCAGAATATTGCTAATTTTTCTTGATTCATACAAGGTAATTTTTCAATTGTTTAATGGTGATATTTTCAAATATTTAATTAAAAGTGACTCTATACTATGATATAGACTCCAAAATAGTTACTATTATCTTCTACATGAATGTACTGAAACCAGAATATAGCTATTATTTTATGAGTTAAAGAAATGAAGAAATCACTGAAACAAAAGCAGTAATTGCAGTTCAGTTAATTATTTGACTTTGCTTGTGTACAAGTATGTATTTTAAAGTGATATATATATGTGTATATTTTTTTTTGCTTCTTGGGACTAATTATAAAAAATTTAAGGAAACTGAGCATATACACTACTCTATGAAAGTGGTGATGGCATAATCTTGATATTATTTTCAGAAATAAATATAATCCCAATTAGATTTAATTTTTAAAAAATTAACTAAATTCAAAATTTCATCTGAACAAAAGTAAAAAAAAAAATACATGGAACTTTGTTTTTGAAAAAGATGAGTAAGACTGGTAACGTACTCTCAAGCATTAAACATATTATCCAATTACAATAAGAAAAACAAGGTAGTAAGATCTGAAGAGTTGGATGCCCACTGGAGCATAAAAGAATGTCCAGAGTAGATGTCATTTTGGCACATGATAAATTTGGGGATCTCAAATCAATGAGAGAGCTTTATTTAATTAAAATTTATAATTTTCTCTTGTGTATTAAATTCCAGGTAAATTATGCACATGATCATAACACACTTTTGATTTTGTAAATGAGTATAATAGCATGTTTGAAATATTTTATCATTATAGAAACATAACTTTCTAATAATAAAAACAAAAGTAGCTTATGATTCCACTCAATATAGAAATTAACAGAAAATTGCTTCCATCTTAACCAAGGAAAAGAGATATTTTTAATAATAATATTTTAACATAATCTGGGGGATTACCTAGTAGCCCAGGGGTTAGAATTTGATGCTTTCACTATGCAGGCTGGGCTTGATCTCTGGTTTGGGAAGTAAGATCACATAAGCCATGAGGTGTGACCAGAAAAAAAAAAACCTGATTAAGCCCATCGTGGAACTGAGTTGCAAGATAACCCAGGAGAATTAGAAAAGATGGCAGGCCTCTCAGAGAAAAGACAGGACACAAGGAATGTGTGCCTTTTAGAGAGCACAGAAGAAAGAGGAAGCAGTCACACAAGGCAGTAAGATGTCACTGTTGGGAGACGTAAAAATACACTTTAAAAAAAAACTATTAATGTGCATGATGTTCTGTGAGAAAATAGAAAATTAGGATTCACAGAGGATGTGACATTTTTAAAAGTCAAGACTTGGTTGCAGAGAACAGAATCTACTTTGGCTAGTTTAAATAGAAAGAGCTGTGTTTACTGTGTGCTTAGGTCATGATCCTCTTGTGGCTCAGATGGTAAAGCATCTGCCGACAATGCGGGAGACCTGGGGTCAATCCCTGGGTCGGGAAGATCCTCTGGAGAAGGAAATGGCAGCCCACTCCAGTACTCTTGCCTGGAAAATCCCATGGACGGAGGAGCCCGGTAGGCTACAGTCCATGGGGTCGCAAAGAGTTGGACACGACTGAGCGACTTCTAGGTCATGTGCTAAATCTTTAGGAGAGCAGGGGAAGCAAGTTAAATTGGGCTGTTAAGAATGGCTCCAAAGCCACACTCCAGTCCTAACCCATTGAGGAACTCCATCTTCTTCTATGATCGTCAATCTGCCTGACCAAACTAGCAAGTTTCAGCAACATCTGAAACTAGAGCCAAGTCACCACTCTGCAGTCAAGAAGCAGACAGGAATTGGAGCAGTTTCTATCCTGTGATCCTCATCAGCAGGTCCAATGCCCTCTACCTGTGACATCCATGAAGCCAAGGGACTATACATGACAACTGCTGCTGGTGTTTTTCCAGGAAACTCCACCCAAACTTTATCTGCCAGTGAAAATAACATCAGAAGTAAATTCTCTTTCTCCCTTGTGACTTCCAAATTTAGAGCATGTTTGACTGATAGATCCCTTCTAGCCAACCCTGGCTACAAAATTCTAGAATATGTAGTTTATACCAGTCTCTGGCAGAGGAGGCCTTTGCATTAGAAGGAAGTTGAGATGGATGGTTAGCACCATTTTGCCATAGACAGTATCACAATGCAGGCACTGAGCCCTAAAGGACAAAAAGGAATGTGTCAGGAAGGGAAATGGAGGGGATTTTAGGCAGAAGAAGCAATACTTGCAACAGTAAAGAAAAAAAATTTAAAAAAAATTGGGAATTTATTTTTGAGAAGATTAACTTGTTTGGATGATTGGAAAAAGGTTTTGCATATACCTGGGTTTTCTTTAGAAGAAATGAGGAGCTGAGATATTTTAAAACTAAAGAGCCAAGTCCAACCATTAAAAAAAAAGTGCAGTTGAAATATTAAAGATCAACGAAGTTTTAGTGGTTTTTAGTGTTCTTCCTACTCTCCAGCATGAAATCCAGGTTATAGTGTAGAAAGAATGCTCAGCTTATCTTTGTGCCTGGCCTAAATATCATAGTGACCAAGATGTAGTTTAAAAAAACAACAAAAAAAGTCTTAAAACTGAATATAGACTTACTTGATATGTAGTATGTACTTTTGGCTTTCTGTATCAAGTGAACTCAAGAAACAGAATCTTAAAACAGTTGGAAAAATTCTTAGGAAAACATATGGGGAATTACTGAGTTATACCTTCTCATGGATTACTGCAAAATGCTCAGATTTTATAACTAATGTGCAATTTGAATATTCATATTGGTGATATATTATGTATTGTTTTTTTCACAATTATTTGACAAATTAAGTACATTTTCCAAGGTGTTTTGGAGGGCTAGTGTTTCATGAGACAGATTGTGTGTATATTGACTTAAAGTCATTGAATTTCTCAAGTATTTTGAGACTTTTTGGGAAATAATAAGCTTTAAAAATTTGGGTTAAGTCATCATTTAGTTTATCTTTGGCTATTTGTATTCATTTTTAATGTGCTTTCCTTGAGCATTTATAAAACTAGGCAGTTCTTTATTTAACTTGGCAGCTGGAAAGGGAAGATAGCATGCACAATTAAATTTATAGATTATTTTTAAAACATCTTTTATCCATTTTCTGTACACTTCCTTACATGCAAACATCTTGTAAGAAATGGTAAGCATTTGTAAAGTGTGTAGTATCTAGTCTCCTTTCTTATGCTTCCCTACTAGGATTTAGAAAAAACATAAGTTCTGTATGTGGCTGAAAGCTCAGAAGTGGGACAAATAAAACAAAAGTTTTCAAAATTCCATAAGTGGAATTTGATCATAATTATCTCAAATGATTAAGAATACTGATTTAAAAATATAGAAAAGGGTTTGAGTTTATATTTTAGCAGACGTAAAAACTAAAACTGCTAAAGATAAATTGGACAAAGTTAAACAAGAAAGGAAGACTTTATTCAGGTTTACTGAAATAGGGTGGAAATGCAGTTTGAAGTGTAGGACTGGAGTTTTTAAAAACTAGGTTGAAATTTCATAGGACATCTTTTTTGATAATTTGGCTTTGCTCCAAAGAAAAGTAAACTCTCTTATTTTCATGACAGGAGGTAATTTTACAACTTGGAGCAAGTCGTTCTGCCAGAGTTAGGCTCCCAGTCTTCCCACAGACATTGGAAGGTAGGGGTTCTGTGTTCCCTGATGATTACATTTTAAAGAAAGAGCTTCCAGGTCCTTGAGAAAGACACGTCTGGGTTGTAAAACTTGCAAGAAATCTTAAAAGCATGTTACATCTAGAGATGCACTGAAATGATTTACAAATAAATGCTTTCTAAAGTAAATGTTCTAAGAAAAGAGAGATCGGGATCTAGAGGCAGGAAGAACGCTTCCTAAAGTATAGTCAAGCTGAGGAGAAGATTAAGGCTGTCATGGGCACAAAATATCACCAGAGGTGTTGGATGTGGAATTTTCTGGGCATCTTCACAGTATTAAGTTTGAAATATATGCATTGCCAAATCAGTAGAAATGCATATATTCTCAGGGACTGGACTAAACCAATATTTTTACCATCTCTCTGATTTCAATTTGGCTCTTCACTGAAAGAGGGCTTTCCTCATAGCTCAGTTGGTAATGAATCCACCTGCAATGCAGGAGACCCTGATTTATTGAAAAGCAGAGCAAGACAGGAAAAAAATTTCATGCCTCTCCTTTGATAATGCTCTCTAAAACAAAATCGTAAAAACCATCATATTCTAAAATTCCCATTGCAAATAAAAAATAGCTACATGCTTCCCTGGTAGCTCAGCTGATGAAAAATTCACCTGTAATGCAGGAGACCTCAGTTTGATTCCTGGGTCAGGAAGAGTCCATGGAGAGGAGATAGGCCACCCACTCCAGTATTCATGGGATTCCTGGTGGCTCAGATGGTAAAGAATCCACAGCAATGTGGGAGACCTGAGTTCGATCCCTGGGTTGGGAAGATCCCCTGGAGGAGGGCATGGCAACCCATTCCAGTATTCTTGCCTGGAAAATCCCCATGGGCAGAGGAGCCTGGTGTACTATAATCCATGGAGTCCGGAAGAGTCAGACACAACTGAGCGACTTTCACTTTCCTTGTACTACATACTTATGGAAATGGTCAGCATTATCTCAGATGTGCTTATGTTTTGGGTTGGCCACAAAGTTCATTTGGATTTCTCTGTAACATTTTAAGGAAACATCTGAACACATTTTTTGGCCAATACAGTACAAATCTGGTCAGCCATCTTATTAGATGATTTTTACACAACTTTTGCCCTTGATTGTACTTGAACCTCAGCTGGATTTCCCTGCACACTCCAGGCTATGCAACATCTGCTGGTGCCCTTACTATG
Source organism: Giraffa tippelskirchi (assembly GCF_054371585.1). Taxonomy (NCBI): domain Eukaryota; kingdom Metazoa; phylum Chordata; class Mammalia; order Artiodactyla; family Giraffidae; genus Giraffa; species Giraffa tippelskirchi. The sequence continues at coordinate 108,121,304 of NC_137280.1, read as the reverse complement.
ACACACAGGCAATATATTCTTAATCAAGAGTCTTGATAATGTACTAATATTCTCAGGGTGATATTTCTAGTTAACTGGGGTTTGTGATTCATGTCCTCATTTTTGCATAAAATTATTTTTTACAAGATTATAAACATTTTGCTGCATGTTCTTTTAGGTGTTCCAGAGTTGTGAGTAAAAATGTTATCCATAGTTATTAGTGGTTCTTCTCATTGGAACCCACAGAAAAGTCCATGATGAAATGCACATTATATTGACTGCAATTCTCAGCATCCCTCTTCTCTGTATATCCTCAAGGCTTTCTAAATATGCGATGCTTGTCATATCTGGCTGTCTTTTTTTTGAGGATGAGTTCATTCTGAGAGTCCTATTAGATGCTCATGAACACAGATTTCTGACTAAACAACTCATACATTTTCTTGAACATACTCAGACAGGCCTAATTTCCAGTTTAGGTTTCAACTGGGTTCTGTAATTCTTGATTTTTGATGGTATAAGTGTCTTCTGCTTGCTTGCTCTTCCTCTTTCTGTCTTAAATTCCATGAGTTCAGTGTGTGAAATTGTGGTCCTCCAGATGTACTCATTTTAATAGGGATGCAAGTTTCAGTTTTTACTTCATATAAATATGGCATATAATTTTCATGAATAACTAGAACATTGATATATCATACAACTAACAAGAAAGGCAGGGCCATACACGGCTCACCTGCATTTACAAATTGCTATTTTACTATTTCTTTCCACAAGTCTCTATCTTGTGTCAGTCTAGTTTCACTAACTAGTGAATGAAATGAACTGCAATCCTTATTCCCATTAAGGAAAGAAAATTATACATAGCTAGCCATATATATGTATATATATATATATACGTATATATATATATATATATATGTATATATATATATACACACACACACACACACACATATATGCCCATAAATATACACACACATGTATGTATGTATGTTTCCATATAAAAACTAAGAAAAGATTAAGAATCTGTCTACCACAGATATGTCAGTTATTTTCTGTTGCTTTTTTGGGACTTACTATTTTCATAATATTTTTATGAATGCAGCAAAATTGCACATTTCCTTATAATTAACTGTGACAGCCTTTTCACTGTATATTTGGGCTCCTTTAACAGAAACTGTCAATCTTTGGAAGAAAAATTTTAAATTATTCTATTTTTTTTCTAAATAAAAGTTCATGACAAGGAGGCAAGATGGTGAAAAAGATTTCACATCCAAGAATCCTGCCTTGCTTTTTTTTTTTAATTTTCTCACTTGATAATCATGGACCAACTACTTGATTACGGTCAATGTTTCCTCATCAGTAAGATGCAGCCAGTAACAACACCTTAAAGGTTTGTTGCAAGAATTAAAGAGCATAATCATTATGAGCCTGGCTGATGCTGTGTTTGGGACTTAGCACTTCCAGTGTTGATTATGTTCCCTTGTTACTCTCTCAAAAATGTCAACTATTGGCAAATCAGATCTATGTGAAATAAACTTAATAAAACTGGTAAAATTACATAGAAATGGCCTTATCAAATGTTGATCCTCTCTTCTTAATCCCTCTCGTATTTAAATTTTGAATAAAACACCACATTCTATCTTGGGTTGTAGTTATCTACATGGCTTGTGTCTCCTCCTATAGTGTGAAATCTTTGATCAAAAATATATCAGGATTATCTGTGTTTGACGGAATGCCTCTGGGAAGAGTTTTGCCCAAAGGACATTTTTAATAAGTAATTCTAGTGTTTTAAATTTGTGGGTGCAACCATTTACATAACTTTTCCTCAATAATATATTTTTTAAAAACAATAAAAGTATGTATTATTTTAATAGCTTATTAGGAAGAATTGACAATATTTACCTCTAAAAATTTTATTTCTCAAGTTTTATTTCCTCAACTCAGCTTTTAATTGTCAATATTAACAAACACATGCAAATATAAATCTCATTCCTTTCTGTATCCCCATGTGCCTCTTAAATGCATTGCTTCTGTTGTGAGGAACAATCAGGATAAATGATGTTGTGTTATTATATATGACAGAGCAGCAGAGCACCGTTGGGTCCAATTCAGTTAGTTTCTACATGTCCTTTATGAGCTTCCACACATAGAAGCAGGGGGTTTATATGCTCAGAAAGAGTTATATATCCCAATCATGTAAATTCTCTGCTATTTTTAAGTGGAACAGAGGCTTTGCCACATGCAATCTCATCAACCATGTGTCTCAGGAGTAAATAAACTACCAAGGATATCTAGCTGGCAAGATTTTCACTTTAATAAGTAATAGCACTCAAAGGGAAGAAATGTTTAAAAGTTTCCAAATATGCCAGATGCATATTAGAACACTTAGAAGAAATCATGGGCAGTGACTCCCTCAAGCCGCATTTTACTTCAATTTAGCTAACGTAAAACCATTTTTCTGCAGAACAGGCAGACAGATTGAGACAGCAATGGGTGTCAGGAGCTTTGGATTCCATTCTTGATCCTCCTTTTAACTTAAATCATTTCAGCATGTTCTTTAATGATTTAAGGCCCTTTTTATTCCTTCTAGAAAGGCAGGATTGAGTTATCTTCCACTAGGTGAACAGGAGAGCATTGGTAAGGGAAATAGGTTTTAGTTTCTTATGTAAAAATCACTGAATGATAATAGTATGAATGGTACATAAACTTAGACCTCTTGGACTGTCATATAAAAGATTGAGGAAAGCAGTACTTTGAACACAAGAGTCTGAAAAGACTCTTTAGAAATGGTATGATTATTAAAATTTGCATAGTTTATTGTTTTATTATTGTTTTTCCTTATATATTGATCATACTCATCTAACTCTAACAATAGAAACAACAAAAAGTATTAGGAGAAGAACAACAAAAGAGAGATTTGAGAAAAATTTTTAACGTAGATTCATTGATTTCATAATGACATTTCCCCACAATTACATTATAACAGGGTATAAGAAAGAGAGAAGAAAGTATATGGTTTCTTGTTGATAAGAAACTGGGAACTGGGGTGCACTGGCAATGACGTGTTTGTGTTCTTCAATTATTACTACTTATGGAGTAGTTCTCATCATTACTCCAGTTTTGCAGGTGAGGAATTAGAGGCTCAGAAAAAGTAAAAAAAAAAAATTAAGTTACATACAAATTATTTTTAGATCTAGCATTTGGCTCTGTTGATAGAACAATATGATTTGTTCTTAATAATATTTTTTAAATTCATTAACTATGTAAAGACAGAGCTCTAAGTAAGCAGTTATTATTTAGAAAAATATATACATATGAACTGCTAGGGATACTACTGAAAAATTGCTTTTAATTAGATCTTGGGTTTTCTGAATGCTAAACAACACTCTTTAGTTGTGTTAAAAAATATACAAGTTCACCATTAAAAATTTTTCTGTTATTACAAGAGTATTTTATTATAGTTCTATTCTTTATAGCGAAGATATTGAGAATATAAGAAAAAGCCATCTATTATAATTTGCCAAAATATGTATTATTAAATATGTGTTTACTTTTTGTCTAGATGTAAAAATCAAGAGTCTAAGATACAAATCAGAGAAGCTAATTCTGGGGAAGTTAAAATTATGAGACTTCATCTTATTTCTTTATATCATCTAATTCCACATTTTCTAAAATTTGCTACAGGAAATTCAATTTAGCAGAAGAATAATACAGGTTATTGGTTAAAAAACATCCCAAGATAATAAGCTAGGAAATTCTGAGTCAAATAGTTTTATTTACTTCAGGGTGATAAGATCTTTAGTTGTAACAGTGGATACTTAAAATTTCAAGAGGTAATTGTGCTGAGGAGTACTTCCTAAGATCATTTGACCCTACAACATTGATCATAGAGCAGTTTTTGGGAATGTACCTTGGAAAATAAAAGATCCAATTTAATGCTGTGTTAGAACATAGGCAACCTAGAAAGTTAGCCACAGGTTTGTTATGATTTCTCCCTAAATTACAGTAAAGCCATGGTTTGGGCCCAAATATAAATGCTCTGTATTGTTTTCTTATTGTTGTTTTTTAAATTGTTGCTTCCTATTTATCTGCACCAAGTCTTGGTTGCAGCACACAGAACCCTCAGTCTTTTTTGTGGCATGCTGGACCCTCCAGTTATGACTTTTATTTATGGCATATGCGATCTAGCTCCCTGACTATGGACCGAACCCTGACCCCTTGCATTGGGAGCTCGGAGGTTTAGCCACTGTACCATCAGAAAAGTCCTGCTCTCTCTTGCTAATTAACTTGTGTTCCAAATCCTTTAGTTATCAGATAAATATTATGCTTTTTAAAATACAAAAAAAAAAAAAAAAAAAAAAGCGCTAGTTTTCTAACCTCAACAGTTTATTCCCTTAAGAGCCAATGTGGAGTTTCCAAACCACTGAGCTTTAAAAAATAAAATAAAATTAGATCTCGTGTTCCTGCGCTTTGAGTGCTCAGTCACTCAGTCATGTCTGACTCTGTGACCCCATGGACTGTAGCCCTCCAGGCTCCTCTGTCCATGGAATTTTTCACACAAGAAAGCTAGAGTGGGTTGCCATTTTCTACTTCAGGGCATCTTCCTGACCCAGAGATCTAATTGAGACAAAAGAATTTTGAGACATAAAATAAGGAAGAGATAATTTTGTCTTGAGAAATTGTAGGGATAGGATTATCTCTTCCAAATCATATATATGCACCAGGATTATTTTGCTTTGTAATGTAATACAAACAAACACAAAATGGTAGCTTACAAAAATAAACTTTATTTCCTCTTCATCTTTCTGGTTAGCTATAAAGGGTGAGCTTTCTGCACTTCTTCCTGTGTGCGTATGATTCCTATTCCAGGATCCAGATTGAAAACAACGCCTAACTATTGCATACATCTCTTGTTTTGTTAAGGCATACGTTACTACTGCTCAGAGGCAGTGGTTAAAGCCAACTTTATTGGCTAAGCCTGATATCCCTGGCTTCCTTGGTGGCTCAGGTGGTAAAGAACCTGCTCACGATGCAGGAGACCCAGGTTCAATCCCTGGGTTGGGAAGAGCCCCTGGAGAAGAGCATGGCAACCCACTCCAGTATTCTTGCCTGGAGAATTCCATGAACAGAGGAGCCTGGTGGGTTGCAGTCCATGGGGTTGCAAAGATTAGGACACAACTGAGCAACTAATTACTCAAGCCTGTTATCAGTGGATAGAGAGAGACCTTGTTTTTCCAGTTAAAATTTCAATGGGGAGCAGTCTTTAAATCTTACAGGAAAACAGAAACTTTTTAAAAATAAAAAGTGTCTGACTCTTTGTGACCCCATGGACTGTAGCCCACCAGGTCCATGGGATTTCCCAGGCAAGAATACTGGAGTGGGTTGCCATTTCCTTCTCCAATTTTGTTGTAATATTATAGGAAAGAGCAGGGTTTGTTTTGTATCATGTTCACGAAGACTTTTCAAATCCTTTTTATATGTATTGTCTTTTGTTTTCTGTAATGCATTCCTAATTATATGGAGTGTTATTCAGTTATGAATTGATTTTTAGATTGAGTTTTATTCCGAGTGATATATGGTAACACTGGCTATCTTGCACACTCTTTTCACAAAAATTTGAAATGCTGACTTTTCTTATATTCTAAATAGAAATTTTGTACTTTTAAATTTTACATTGATGTACTCATTTAATACTTAGTAATAACACACAATTTGTCACTAACCTTTTAATGTATGTTTTTACATATGCAGCATTTTGTATTTACCTTTTGTATTTTCTATATTTTCCTATAACATTCATGAATCTCTTGCACATTCTTTTCTCCTAATAAATTTTAGGATAATGTGATTGTTATCACTAAAATATCTGGATAGGTCTCTAATTACAATTGCAGCAATATTTCAGAGTAATTTCAAGAGAAATGTTTTATCTCAGTATTTCCTGGAATATATTCCTAGTTACAGAGAATTAGCAAAAGAGCAAACTATTACAATAGGCCTGACATATTATAGACAGCATTTTGAAACAATAGATGATTAATAATTTTTCAGACCTTGTGAATATGACAGTGTGTTGTTCCAGTCTCCTATGTGGGGAGCATGATTTACTGACCCCACCTGTACACCTCCGGGTCCCTTGCTGCCTTCACACAGTGGGTACACATTCCCCAGGCAGATCCCAGGCCATGGCCGAACATGGCAGAGCTATTAAGCAGGCTCATTTTGGCAAGATGTGAACTCCTCCAATAGCTAACTCTGGAAGGAAAACTTGTTGCATTAGCCAAAACTTTCTTGAAACTTGGTTTCTACTGTCTGAATTTTTTTTTTACTCCTCTTTCTTTCTCTCTCTTTCTCCTTCTGTAAGTGTCAGACTTCCATTATGGTTTGAAGGTGCTCGCCTTCTCACATCCCCAACAAATTTCTTGCACATGTAATCATGTCTTAGGATCTTCTTTAAATAACTCAGACTAGTATACAGTGGAGACGTAACAGAATTCATTAATTTTTAAGTCTGCAGGTGTCATAGTCTCTAAGCACTCTGTAAGTGCCTTCTAAATGTTTATATGGTTGGATTTGAGTAGGCATTTGGTTTTTTGAACATTAATTTAAATGCAATCTAATAGTCACAACGTGCACATTTTGTTCAGGAAGACTGGAAAGCAGTTCTATTCCTCTTTGGGTTTCCACATGACATTCTATCTTGGATATATATAGAAGTTTGTCATTTAGTGTTTGAATTACAAAATTTATCACCTCCTGGGTTGCCTAAAAAGCCAGAATCAAGAATATAAGCAATATCTAACTACTACATAAGTGAAATAGTTTAAAATTAATAAGTATTTCAGGCTATCAAAGTTATGCTAATTAAAACTAAGTATTTTCACTTGAGGATTTATCCTTCTGCCACATATTCAGATTGCACATTTTTAACATAATACTTATATATTATACTTGTAATAAAGATTAATGGAAAGTAATGGCTCAGTCAGTAAAGACTCTCCTTCAATGCAAGAGACCCAAGTTCTATCCCTGGGTTGGGAAGATCCTCTAGAGAAGGAAATGACAAACCACTCCAGCATTCTTGCCTGGAAAATTCCATGGCGGGCTACAGTCTATGGGGTCACAAGAGTTGGACATGACTTAGTGACTGAACCATCACCAATTTTAGACATAAAATATATCTTTTGACAACGTATGATATATATATACATACACACACACACATATATATTTGCAATTGAATAAGTATATGTGCAAGCTTAAAATCATTCACTATGAGCTATGATTAACTTTAATATCTCAAATAACTGAAATAATTTTTTAAGCTGTGTCCTTTTATCTATAGCGAAGCAAGTTTTGAAAAATACCATGCAAGGTGTCCTTCTTTTGTTCTCTTTTCTGCTGGAATTTTGTAAGAATATCCCTCTCTGTGCTTTGCTAATCAGCATAGTTAACTGACTTAGTAACAGATTCCTCTGTGAAGCCATCATTTACCTGTCTGTGTTTTAGTTGAACTAATGACTTATTAGAACCTTCTGCTAGGATTAATGTGATCTGTCTTTCTGGGACAAAAGAAGGAACAAAGAACAAAAAGGAAAAAAAAAAAAAGCAAAAAAATTGGAGGAAATGGTCGTGGTTTAGTCGCCAAGTCGTGCGACCCCATGGACTGTAGCCTGCCAGGCTCCTCTATCCATGGGATTCTCCAGGCAAGAATACTGGAGTGGGTTGCCATTTCCTTCTCCAGGAGATCTTCCCAACCCAAGAATCAAACCCGAGTCTCCTGTACTGTAGGCAAATTCTTTATCGACTGAGCTATAAGGGAGGAAATGGTGATCAGTGTTTATATTATTGGAAATTTCAACTATTCTTATGAGAACTGATCTGAGTACTAAATAAACGCTTATGTTACTAATCATATGATAAATTTCAATGATCTGTTATTGCTGTGGTTTTATAATGATTTATTTGATTCATGCAAGAATTTATTTTCATTCTTTATTGAATTTTAGAACAATACTAAGAGAAAATTGGATTTGAATACAGTTATTTTTGAATAAATGAAATGGGGAAAGTATCCTTATGAATTGTTTCTGCTACTTAACTGATTAGATCTTTTACTTGGAAATTGAATAAAGTAAGGAAAACAGAAGATTATGTTTTAATGAATCTATTTTTTTACTCTTAATTTTGGTAGTATAGAAGAAATTTTAACAATAAAACTATTGAATCTAGGACATGTGTACTATTGTAGGTGTTTTCATTTTGTTTTCTGACTAAATATACTAAAAATAAACTTACTGAAAGATGGCAAATTACATGAGTTACTTTGGGGTAATGCTCTAATCTACAATATTTTTGTCACTAAGGTATATGGCAGTTGCTTAGTCAGCTGTGGCATTGTAATAAAATACCATGAACTGTTTGGTTTAAACAACACACATTTATTTGTCAGAGTTCTGATAGCTGGAAGTCCAAGGCACAAGCCAGTTTACTTCCTGATGAGTGCTCTCTTCCTGGCTTGGAGATGGTGGCCTTTTCACTGTCTTCATCTGGTGGAGAGAGAGAACTCCAGTGTCTCTTACTGTTCTTATAAGTGTAGTAATGCTAGGGCCGCACCCTCGTGGTCTCATCTAAACCAGTCATCTCCCAAAGGCCCCATCTCCAAATACCATCTCCTTGAGAGTTAAGGCTTCATGTATGAGTCTGAAAGAATGCAGTTCGATGCAAAGCAGTCAGTTTTCCAAATAGTCATCCGTCTGAAACTAATTTTGTGCTTGCATGCTTGAAAATATTAAAGAGAACAAACAAATGAAAATTTTCACGATACTTTCTTTAGAAAGAAGAAGAAACTTGTGAGGCTTTGCCCACTTTTTCCTTTCTTTTTTCCTAGATGTCCACCATAACAGGGTTTGAGGAAAAGGAGAGCACGCAAACCAGAGGACCTAGCAAGGTAGGAAACAGCTGTGTTTTTCTTTTTTGTATGTGTGTCTTAAAATTAGTTTTTAGTATCCCCTTCTGGCAACTAGAAAAATAGCACACAGTAAAAAATGGTAGAAAGAACAGACAGTGGTGCATTTTGCATTGCTTTTGTGCTCCCCTGAATTCAGTTTTTATTAAATGGGTGCAGTGGTGTAGGACAAGGGAGGGCTACAGTCTAATGACATAAGTTTCAGGTGTGCAGTAGCATTTGTATCACCTCTTTAGCTTCTGCCCTTTGTTTAGTGTTTTAGTATTTTAAGTTATAAGATTAAGCTCTGGTTCTGTGTTCCGTTCAATATATGTCTGAAGTTACACTGATATCCTGCAACATATTATTGAAATGACTACGAGTACTTGCCCATTGAATGCTCATTCAAGCCTTAGTCTCTACCCCATCGTAAGACAGGATGGAATGGCGCCGGCTTAGCTGTTTGCTTAATCAGTAAAACTGGAGTGATGAACCATGAAGTGGTCTGAAATACATCTTAAAATATATACAAGGACTGTACCATCTAAATTCATTCTTTCAGACTGTAGGTACACAGCTATCACATGGAAAGACTTACTGATGACTTTATCCTGATTGTTTTTCAGTGCTTGGTATTGGAAAATAAATAGGGAGTCTCTGAAGTTTGCCTGTGTATGAGGTTTGGTTTGGGAGTGTGTGTGCCGCTTTTGTGTTTATGGTAAAATATTGGAAGAAATTTGTTGATTCAAAGATGATGATAATTGAAGGATTTGTACTTGTGTTACTGGCTTAATTCATTTAGCATAATGTCCTTAAGATTCATCCACTTAAATGAAGTATCTAATGTAGGCAAACTCAGAGAAATGGAAAGTAGAATGGTGGTTGGCTAGGGCTGAGAGGAGATGAATCTGAGGGACTATAGTTCAATTTGTACAGAGCTTCACTCAAGCAAAATGAAGAAGTCTAGAGATCTACTCTTGATCATTGTACTTAGAGTTGACAGTACTACACTGCACACTTAGAAATTTAAGAGGATAGATCTCATGGTCCATATTTTTTTTACCACAATTAAAAATAAGTAAATAAATAGTAAGTAGAGTAGAACAGTACTGCTCCTGGAATAAACTGCACTTCAAATCAAAGAAATTTAAAGCACATAGTTTATTGTCAAGTTTCACTTGTTTTACAAACTAAAAAAGCCATCTAACTTCTGTTTTGACAACTCACATTTAATTATGAAGATAAAAATATTTATATTTATGCATATAAAATTATATGATAATCTAATCACATAATAATATAATTTATGTATGTTGATATTTGAAGAAGACATTTAAATAACAGGAATATAGCTGTAATGTATCCAAACCTAAGTGAGATCTAAAACACTTGCTTTTCATTTAAAAAAACAAGGAAATTGTCAATGTCAGGAGAATGAGATTGTAAGGAAGCTTCTGTAGACGTTTAGTTAAACTGGGGTAATTTGAATGCAAACAGTATTTACATGTAGTTTTAGATCACCTGATCCCACATAACAAATACATGGACACACACATACATTTTACCCACTGCCTATACAGTTCACTCAAAGTCAGTATGAGTGGCTTGAGTCAGAAGTTAACACATAAGGCAGAATTTGACTGAGTCATCAGGTCTCACACTATAGGAAAAAAAAAAAATCACCTTTTAAAAGAGTTTGGGTAATCACGTTCAGAGTTGCTGAAGAATTTTCTTTATTAACTATTCATTTCAAGGAATGACGTCTTCATTTTCCATTCAATTCCCACGTCGCTATCATTACTCTGAATGTGTCAGCATTCTCATGCTTCCTCTTGCTCTGCTCAAGTTAGAGAATAACTTAAGTTTTAATTCTGCTGTGTTTGAAATACTATAAAGGCAGTATGTGGTAAACTCGGCATAGCTTATTGGTAATACTATATTTCTCTAATTTTAAAAATTATCTAAATAAAAATAAGCATGTTTATTAATTTTAAATAGTAGGCATCCTTCTTTTATGACTCTATGTATATTTCTTCACATTTCAACTCTTGAAATAAATTTTACCTTTTCACCTTAAGAAATTCTATTTCGATGTCATCTTGATAAACAGTGAAAAGTTCAAACTCAGGAGCCTGGGTTTAAATTCCTTCTCATTTACTAAGTCAGTTACCAGTTGTGTAACAATTCACCCCAATACTTAACCAAAAAAAAAAAACTATCTTAGTTTCTTTTCTGTGGATCAGGAATCTGGAAACACTTTAGCCGGGTGGTTCTGGCTCAGGATATCTCAGAAGTCAGTAGTTAGTATATTGACTAGGGCTGCAGTTATTGTTAAGGCTTCTGTGGATGGGGAAAGTATCTGGTTCCAAACTCACTCACATGGCCCTTTCCACAAGGTGCCTCATGACATGGCAGCTGATTTTCCCAAGAGTAAATAATCCAAAGAGAATAAGAGAGCCTGCAAAACAGAAAATACAGTTATATAATCTAATCTCATGAATAATATCCAACCACTTCTGTCTTGACTTGTTGTTATGGATGTTGTTGGAAGAAACTCAGAAAATCTAAGCCAAACTCAAGGAGAGAGATTACAGAGGTTGTGAATATTGTGTGTGTGTGGGGTGGGGTGGGGGCAACAATTGAAGATTATTTTAGGAAGTTCTTACCACACTTATCTTGTGACATATTTCTTTGCATGTAGAATTGGACTAATAAAACTAGTCTCACAGTAAGTGAATTGGGTTTTGTAAAACGTATAGCACACCGTACTCTCTCAAAATATCAGCTGTAATAATGAGGATGGCACCGTATTGCCTCAAAGTCTAATGTTTTTATCTAGTGTCAGGCTTTCTCTGCTCCCATCAATTTTTCTTTAGGCTACTAGATTATTCATATTTAAATATAGGATTTATGGTTTACTTATATGCTATACACTCTATATGAGAGTCTCTCTGAGTTTAAACCCTACCTTTCAACACCATTTGTACTCTGGTCCTTTGTTTTCCAAGGTAACCAAACATACTACTGGTTTCATTGGATGAGACTCCTGGTTTTCCTTTTCCCCTTCCCATAGATTTTATTTTCTACATGAATCTGCAATGCAACTCTCTGTCACTAATAGAACTTTCTCAGTGCTATGGATATAATGTTGAACAGTTACTGCTTATCTTATGGAACTTCTGATTTAATGAAAAATAAAACAAAACCCAGAAATGAGGGAGAATTACAGTGTAGTAGCATTCATTCTTCCATTGGGTTATAGACATTGTTGCTATGGAAAAAATATTAATATACCCTAACCTATGTTAAGAATTAAGATATCCTGAAAGAAGTTACATTTAACATCATTAGATCTAAAAGAGAAGAGAAAATGAACAGATCAAAAGATCTAGAATTGACAGAGTTGGGGAGCAATGAATGAAAAGCAAGTCCAAGGCATATGGGAATATTATATTATTCCTAATTGTTTTATTTGAATAGCTTGTAATTAACCAACGGGATTACAACTCACCTATAAAGTAGTGATACTGTCCTTAGTTCTCTTCCATATCTTCTATACATTGATTCAGGTACAAAAGAGAATGTATGGAAAGATCTTAATAGAAACACTCAATTGACTGATTTAGTACTAATGAGAGATTCTACCTCAGGTTAAGCTCATATTTCATGTGACCTGATTTTTAAACAGTGATGAAAACATGATTTTTTTACTAATGTGAATTCAACACTATAGCTTTCAACATCTTTAATTATTTTATGACTATGTCTATAATGGCTTTGGAATCTGAGTGGTCTCAATTTAGAAGTAGATAAATAGATATCTACATACGTATGTAGAGTAGGAAATTATATATGTATGTGTGTGTATGTATGAGATATATATCCCACCTTATATCATATATGAATATTTTAATTGAGGTATCTTTGGCATAATTATTAAGGGCTTCTCTGGTGGCTCAGTCTGTAAAGAATCTGTGCAGTTCAGGACTACCTACAATGTAGGAGACCCAGGTTTGATCTCTGGGTCAGGAACATTCCCTGGAGAAGGAAATGGCAAGCCCCTCCAGTATTCTTGCCTGGGAAGTCCCATGGACAGAGGAGCCAGGTTACAGTCCATGGGGTCGCAAGAGTCAGACACAACTGAGCCACTAAATCACCTCACCACTGGCATATATTATTTTAACTTAGTTATACAATATAATGATTAGATATTTGTATACATTACAAAATGATCACTACAATAAATTTAGTTAATATCTGCGAGTCACCATCACCATACAAAGTTACAAATTTCTTTTTGTGATGAGAACTTATAAGATCTATTCTCATAGCAACTTTCAAATATGCAATGCAGTGTTATTAACTATAGTTACCATGCTGTATGCAGGCTTCCCAGGTGGCTCTAGTGGTAAATAGCCTGCCTACCAATGCAGGAGATTTAAGAGAAGTGGGTTCGATCCCTGGGTCAGGAAGATCCCCTGGAGGAGGGCATGGCAACCCACTCCAGTATTCTTACCTGAAGAATCTCATGGACGGAAGAGTCTGGTGGGCTACAGTCCCTAAGGTCGCAAAGAGTTGGTCACAACTGAAGCAACTTAGTAAGTACACACAATGCTGTATATTACATCCTCATGACTAACTTACTAACTGGAAGTTTGTAACTTTTGACTCTCTTTACTCATTTTGACTTATTTTTTTTCTTTTTTATTCTAATTTTCTTTTTCTTTTTTATTCTTTAGATTTCACATATAAGTGAGATCATACAGTCTTTGTCTCTCTCTCTTATTTCACTAGCATAACACCCTCAAGATTCATTCATGCTTCAAATGACAACACTTCCTTCTTTTTATGACTGAACAATATTTGTGTGTGCAACTGTGTTTTTGTATTAATCCACTGATGGGCACTTAGGTAGTTTCCACATCTTGGCTTTTGTAAACAGTGCTGCCATGAAATGAGCATACTATCTTTTTGACTTAGTATTTTTGTTTTATTTGAATACTTACCCAAAAGTGGAATTGCTGGATCATATGGTAGTTCTATTTTTAAGTTTTGAGAAACTTCCATCTTGTTTTCCATAGTGGCTACACCAATTTACATCCCCACCAAGGTACAGGGTTCCATTTTTTCTACATCCTTGTCAACCTGTGATTTATTGTCTTTTTGATAATAGCTATTCTAAAAGATATGAGGTGATATCTCATTGTGTTTTGGTTTGCACTTCCCTCATCATTAGTGATGTTAACTTCTTTCCATGTGCCTGTTGGCCATCCGTGTATCTTCTTTGGAAAAATTTTGATTCAAATCCTCTGCCCATTTTTAAATTAGATTTGTTTGTTTGTTTTTTTTTTTTTGCTATTGAATCACATGAGTTCTTTGTATAGTTTATATATTAATCCCTTATCAGATACATGATTTGCAAATATTTTCTCCCAACAGGTAGGTTGCCTTTTCATTTGATGATTTCCTTTTCTGTACAGAAGGTTTTAGTTTAATGTAGTCCCACTTGTTTATTTTTTTATTTTATTGCCTTTACATACATATCTTAAGAGAAGTTATTTAACCTCTCAGTCTGAGTATCTTTAGATTTAAAATGGAAGTTAATACTTACTTTATGAAGTGTGGCAATTAGATGACATAATACATATAGTTAGCACTGTGCCAGTCATATAATAGAACATGTTATTTATTATACACTAGATAAAACTTCTCCAACTTATACATGACTTAGTGAGCATTCATAATGTTTATGGAGTTCTGACTTAATATTTATTTCTTTTATCTCAGAGTGATACTGAATTCGCTCATTCATTTATTTATTCATTAGCAAGATGGGGCATCCACTATGTGCTGGGTTGCTATTGGGTGCTAATGAATAAATGTTATTTATTCATAACATTTATTTGAATGATAAATGTTCCCTGTCCAGTAGCTGCTTATGTACTAAGAGGCAAGGCAGATATTCAGAATTTGGCAAATGTTGTAATGGAACTACTGTGGCCGTATAATAATAAACATAAAATGACCAACTTTTTTCTAGAAGAAAAAAGGGAAGGGAAGATTCCCAGAGTAAAAAATGTTTGACCAGAGTCTCAAATAATTAATACGAGTTTGCCATGAGAACATAAAATGAATTCCATTCAAATAGAGGGAAAATGCATTATAGGGGACTGTAATGCAAAAGTAGGAAGTCAAGAAACACCTGGTGTAACAGGCAAATTTGGCCTTGGAGAACAGAATGAAGCAGGGCAAAGGCTAATAGAGTTTTGCCAAGAGAACCCACAGGTCATAGCAAATACCCTCTTCCAACAACACAAGAGAAGACTCTACACATAGACGTCACCAGATGGTCAACACTGAAATCAGATTGATTATATTCTTTGCAGCCAAAGATGGAGAAGCTTTATACAGTCAGCAAAAACAAGACCGGGAGCAGACTATGGCTCAGATCATGAACTGCTTATTGCCAAATTCACACTTAAAGTGAAGAAAGTAGGGAAAACCACTAGTCCATTTAGGTATGACCTAGATCAAATCCCTTATGAGCATACAGTAGAAGTGGCAAATAGATTTAAGGGACTAGATCTGATAGAGTGCCTGATGAACTATGGACAGAGGTTCATGACATTGTACAGGAGACAGGGATCAAGACCATCCCCATGGAAAAGTAATGCAAAAAAGCAAAATGGCTTTCTGAGGAGGCCTTACAGATAGCTGGGAAGAGAAGAGAAGCAAAAAGCAAAGGAGAAAAGGAAAGATATTCCCATCTGAATGCAGAGTTCCAAAGAATAGCAAGGAGAGATAAGAAAGCCTTCCTCAGCGATCAGTGCAAAGAAATAGAGGAAAACAACAGATTGGGAAAGACTAGAGATCTCTTCAAGAAAATTAGAGATACCAAGGGAACATTTCATGCAAAGATGGGCTCGATAAAGAACAGAAATGGTATGGACCTAACAGAAGTAGAAGATATTAAGAAGAGATGGCAAGAATACACAGAAGAACTGTACAAAAAAGATCTTCACAACCTAGATGATCACGATGGTGTGATCACTCACCTAGAGCCAGACATCCTGGAATGTGAAGTCAAGTGGGCCTTAGAAAGCATCACTACGAACAAAGCTAGTGGAGGTGATGAAATTCCAGTTGAGCTATTTCAAATCCTGAAAGATGATGCTATGAAAGTGCTACACTTGATAGGCCAGCAAATTTGGAAAACTCAGCAGTGGCCACAGGACTGGAAAAGGTCAGTTTTCATCCCAATCCCAAAGAAAGACAATGCCAAAGAATGCTCAAACTACGGCACAATTGCCCTCATCTCACATGCTAGTAAAGTAATGCTCAAAATTCTCCAAGCCAGGCTTCAGCAATACGTGAACCGTGAACTTCCAGCTGTTCAAGCTGGTTTTAGAAAAGGCAGAGGAACCAGAGATCAAATTGCCAACATCCGCTGGATCATCGACAAAGCAAGAGAGTTCCAGAAAAACATGTATTTCTGCTTTATTGACTATGCCAAAGCCTTTGACTGTGTGGATCACAATAAACTGTGGAAAATTCTGAAAGAGATGGGAATGCCAGACCATCTGACTTGTCTCTTGAGAAACCTGTATGCAAGTCAGGAAGCAACAGTTAGAACTGGACATGGAACAACAGACTGGTTCCAAATAGGAAAAGGAGTACGTCAAGACTGTATATTGTCACCCTGCTTGTTTAACTTCTATGCAGAGTACATCATGAGAAACGCTGGGCTGGAAGAAACACAAGCTGGAATCAAGATTGCCGGAGAAATATCAATAACCTCCGATATGCAGATGACACCACCTTTATGGCAGAAAGTGAAGAAGACCTAAAGAGCCTCTTGGTGAAAGTGAAAGAGGAGAGTGAAAAAGTTGGCTTAAAGCTCAACGTTCAGAAAACTAAGATCATGGCATCTGGTCCCATCACTTCATGGGAAATAGATGGAGAAACAGTGGAAACAGTGTCAGACTTTATTTTTTGGGGCTCCAAAATCACTGCTGATGGTGACTGCAGCCATGAAATTAAAAGATGCTTACTCCTTGGAAGGAAGGTTATGGCCAACCTAGATAGCATATTGAAAAGCAGAGACATTACTTTGCCAACAAAAGTCCATCTAGTCAAGGCTATGGTTTTTCCAGTGGTCATGTATAGATGTGAGAGTTGGATGGTGAAGAAAGCTGAGCACCGCAGAATTGATGCTTTTGAACTGTGGTGTTGGAGAAGACTCTTGAGAGTCCCTTGGACTGCAAGGAGATCCAGTCAGTCCATCCTAAAGGAGGTCAATCCTGGGTGTTCACTGGAAGGACTGATGTTGAAGCTGAAACTCCAATACTTTGGCAACCTCATGTGAAGAGTTCACTCACTGGAAAAGACCCTAATGCTGGGTAGGATTGGGGGCAGGAGGAGAAGGGGACGACAGAGGATGAGATGGTTGGATGGCATCACCGACTCGATGTACATGGGTTTGGGTGTACTCTGGGAGTTGGTGGTAGACAGAGAGGCCTGGCGTGCTGCAATTCATGGGGTCGCAAAGAGTCGGACACAACTGAGCAACTGAACTGAACTGTACAAAGAATAACCAGATGGCGTGGTGATTATAAAAACCAAATATTTTGGTATGGTTAAACACTACTGAATTCAGGCATTATTTCTTGGTTTGGAAATTATTTACATGTTATTTTTATTAGGCACATGGTATAATTCTTGTTAAGTATTAAGCAGTGTGCCTGCTTGGTCATGTTTTACTCCTCTTTCCATTCCTATTCTTAATCTTTAACGCAGCATCCCACACGTAAAATATGATACCTTGTCAAATGCAAGTTAATGAAACTGTATGAATTTCCATGACAAGAGTTTGTCCTCTTTCTGTGTTTACATTTGAACCAGGTGGGGGATGGGTGGTGGCCAGGAAGGGAAAAGATTTTTCCTTTCCTATTGTATAATAGGCATGAAAGGAAGTAGGCAGGTTACTTACTAAATAAATAACAGAGTTCCGGTAAGCAACAACCACTTAAAAAAAAAATGATATAATTTACTCTTAGGATAGGGTCAGAGGGAAATAATCTATAGTGTCTGAAGGTGGACCTGAAGCACTGTCTGCTTTAGTCATCTAGAGCCAACCATATTTACTACTGTAGAAGTATGTACAAAATAAAACTTATCCTGAAAAATATACATTTAGCAGAATTTAAATGAAGGGAAGAGTGATGTCAAATTTAAATGGCAAAAACAGCTGAAGCAAGAAATTATTGTTTTTTGAAATAAGGACTACTGTCATTATAAAAACAAATAAAATAACTCCTGCTGGTCTAATTCTAAAATCCTATATTTTATCATACTTACATAAAAGATACTTTACTACCAGTGGAGACCTAATGTTGATGTATAACTGTCTGCTTCCTCTACACCCCTAAAAAGAAGCAGAGAATCTTCTGCATGTCAAAGGTAACTACTCTTATCTCTACACTGTAATCACTGTAGCTCAGGAGAGGAGCAGCATTAAACACATTTAGAAATAGCATAAAACCTTTATGACTTATGAACTATAAAAGTATACACAGTACATTTTTGCATAGCTGAAATAATATTGAACATTCACTATGTTCTTGTAATACAAATTAAAGCAGTTGATGTTATTTCAAATTAAGCTGTAAGCATGATCGAGCTGATAGGTAGTTACTGATGATTTGATTTAACCTCAATTTATATATCAAAGTATTTAATGTCAAGTAGAAAAATATCTCTAATTAAATAAATTGATAAATAGTATTTAGCTTGCATCTTTCTTTCCCCTAATAACATTGAATTTTTCTACTCTTAAAAAATACAGTTTTGAACTCTTATTTTATAAAAAAGTTACAAGAATCTGTTTATATTTTAGAATAATATGCATTTTAAGTTCACTTCCACAGGTGCAGCTTTGTACTAAATCAATGTTAAAAAATGTAATGTAATCATTTATAAGATGTATTTTAGATAATATCACTTTAGATTGTTGTTGTTGTTGTTGTTTAGTCACTAAATATGTCCAACTCTTTGTGACCCCGTGAGCTGTAGCACACCAGGCTTTCCTGTTATTCAATATTTCCTGGAGTTTGCTCAAACTCATGTCCACTGAGTTGGTCGTGAATCCAACCAGCTCATTCTCTATCACCCCCTTCTTCTGCCCTTGATCTTTCCCAGCATCAGGGTCATTTCCAGTGAGTTGGCTCTTCTCAGGTGGCCAAAGTATTGGAGCATCAGCTTCAGCCTCAGTCCTTCTAATGAATATTCAGGGTTGATTTCCTTTAGGTTGGCTGATTTGATCTCCTTACTGTCCAAGGGACTCTCAAGAGTCTTTTCCAGCACCACAGTTCAAAAACATCAGTTCTTCAGCACTCAGCCTTCTTTATGTTCCAACTCTCATATCTGTACATGACTACTGGAAAATCCATAGATGTGACTAGACAGACCTTTGTCAGCAAAGTGATCTCTCTGCTGTTTTATACACTGTCTAGCTTTGTCATAGCTTTCTTTCCAAGGAACAAGGGTTTTTTTGTTTGTTTCTTTGTTTTCAGTTTCATGATGCAGGCATTATCTGCAGTGATTTTGGAGCCCCAGAAAATAAATCTGTCACTGTTTCCACTTTTTCTTCATCTATGTGACGGGACAGGATGCCATGATCTTAGTTTTTAGAATGTTGAGTTTTAAACCAGCTTCTTCACTCTCTTCTTTCATCTTCATCAAGAGGCTCTCTAGTTCTTCTTTGCTTTTTGCCGTTTGATATCATCTGCATATCTGAGGTTGTTGACATTTCTCCTGGCAATCTTGATTCCAGCCTGTGCTTCATCCATGCTGGCATTTTGCATCATGTAGTCTGCATATTAGTTAAATAAGCAGGGTGACAAATACAGCCTTGACATACTCCTTTCCCAATTTGGAAACAAGTCTGTTGTTCCGTGTCTGATTCTGTCACTTCTTGACCTGCCTACAGATTTCTCAGGAGGCAGGTAAGGTGGTCTTCCCATCTTTTCAGGAATATTATACAGTTTGTTGTGATCCACACAATCAAGGCTTTAGCCTAATAAGTTGCAATTTAAATGACATCCATTAGGATTTATAACTCATTTATAGAGCACTGTGTTCTTTACAAATAAAACAAATATATAGATATGAAATTTATCATTTTTTCTTAACTTAGTTCTTTAGTATTCATACTATGAGACAAAAGAAATCTTGGCACATGTGAGTCTTTAAAAAAATAAATTTAAATATGTCACTACATGACTGATGAACAGTCTGAAGATGTCTAATACCTAATAATGACTGATTCGGTGTTGTATTCATTTCTCCTCCACTTACTGTCAGTGTTACTCTAGGTAGCACTTGAGTCAACCATATGCCATAAGGCTACCTGGAGGTCAGTCCTTGGTCTCGGAACCAAATTCTCTCTTTGTATGTACTTCTGCTCACATCTAGTTTTTTCACAGCAACATACAGATATTTAACTGAAGGATTTATCCTCTTCACTTTTAAAGATATGATTAGGAAAATTCACCTTTGCTGCTGTCCATTTTCATTCATTTGCAAATTGAATTTGAAACCTTAATGTAACTGATGAATAGCTGGATAGAGTTAGAAATAGAGCTCTATGAATGTGTATGGAAAAAATACGGATCAAATTTTAGAAATAGAAATCAAAAAATGAGAAGTCTCTGGCTGATTAGAAGACAGCAGCCACTTAAGTCACCTGGAGATTTAAAATGCAAACTCTGGAAACATTCAAACAGTCACATTACCATCATCTTTTCTATTTAACTCAATTTATAGTCTTCAAATTCAGATTTTAATTGTACTTAAAAGGATTGTATTTATTTCCAATTTTCATTTTATTGTAAATAATATTTTCATTTCAGTTTCTGATTTTTCATCCATAGCATTTGGAAATATAATTTAGTTTTTTATATTGTTTTTGTACTTTGCAAACTTACTAAATGTGTTTATTTATTCTAGTTGCTTTTTGTAGACCACATAGGATTTTCTATATGATATGGTCATGTCATCTGTCAGTAATGAGAGTTGTTTTTCTTACTTTCCAATTTGGATAACTTTTACTTCTTTTTCTTGCCTACTGTACTATATGAAACATCTATGGGTGCTAAGTAGAATGGCTGAGAGTAAACATCCTTGTTTACTTAATTTTATATAAAAAAAATTGTCTTTCACCATTAAGTATTATTGCCCTGTCTGAGGTTTAGGAAATAACCTTCTATTTCTGGTTTAGTGAGAGTCTTTATGAATGTCAGACTTTATCTAATGCTATTTCTGAGTCTGTTGCAATGACCATATGCTTTACCTTCTCAGTTTGCTAATATGATCAGTAATATTGATTGATTTTAAATGTTAATCTGTACTTATATTCCAATTAAGAGTTTTTGCATTCATATTTCTGAGGGATATCAGTCTATAGTTTTTCTTTCTTTTAGTATCTTTGTCTGATTTTGTTACTAGCATAATAGTGGCCTAAAGAATTAGTTGGGAATTATGAAACCTCTCTTTACTCACATAAAAGAGAAAATAAACTCAATTTTCATGAAGAGTTTATGTAGAACTAGATCTTAAGTTTTTTGACGAATTCACTAATAAAATCATTATTATTTCTGCTGTTTTCTTTTTGGGAAGATTTTAATAGCTCCAAGACTACTCAAATTATTTCTTCTTTAGTGGACTTTAGTAGTTTGAGACTTTGAAGGAATATCTCTATCAAAGTTATTTATATAGTTAAGATATCAAATTTGTCACAAATAATTCATAATATTTTTATTATTCTATAATAGAGTAGAGTCAACTAATGCCCTCTCTCTTGTTCCTGTTAATGATACTTTATTTTCTGTTTTTATTTTCGATAAATTTGAGTAAAGGTAGATCAATTTATTGATCTAAGAGCCATTCTTTTTTCTCATTGACTGTTTTCTATTATTATTTTTTCTATTCATTAATTTCCGTTCAGATAATTATTATTTGATTTTAATTTCTTTCTTTGTATTTTGGAGTCTTCTTCCATTTTTTTTAATTTCTTTCTTTGTATTTTGGAGTCTTCCATTTTTTTCAAAGATAGAAATTGAGGTTATGGATTTTAGACCTTTTGTAATATAATGCTATCAATTTCCTTCTTACTACTGCTTTAGTTACATCTCATACATTTTTATGTGCTTCGTTTTCTTTTTCATTCAGTGTAAGATATTTTCTAATTTTTATTTATATTTCTCCTTTGACTCACTGGTTATTTAGAAGTGTATCATTTACTTTCCAAATACTTGAGAATTTCTAGCTTATCTTTATACTATTGATTTCTAATTTAGTTGTGTAGAATGAGCATCTTATGTATATGTGTATCGTTTTGTATTTATTGTGATTTTTATAGACTAGAATATGAACTAGCTTGGTAAGTGGTTTGTGTTCACATGAAAATATTGGTATTGTTGAGTATTCTATGATCATCAATTAAACAAGTTGTTTGATAATGTTGCTCAAGGTTTTATGTTCTTATGTCATTTTATTCTAGCAATTATTTAGAGAGTGATGTTGAGATATTTCATTGTAATTATGGATTTGTTTAACTCTCTTTTCAGTTTTATCAGTTTATCTTCTGAAATATATCTTATCTTGTATCTTGAAGCTCTTCTATTAGGTACATTAATATTAAGGATTCTTATATCCTCTTCAGGAATTGACCCCTATATGAAATTATCCTCTCTGCCTGAAGGGTTATTTTCTTGTTCCTTTGCAAGTTTGCCTCCTTTAACTCCTTCAGGTCAGAATGTGAATGCTATCTTCTGAAAGAGACTAAATTACCATCCAACTCAAAACTAGCCTCTATTCCACATTATTCTCTCTTTTAATCATTTTGGTTTTAGTGATAACTATGAGTTTTATAAATAATGTATTTCAAATCATATTTGTGACTGTGTTTTATGTCTTTTGATGTTTTCCCCACCATAACCTGGACAGAGTAGGGATTGTTCTCTTCACATGGATGGCACGTAGCACAGGGCATTCAGAAATGTTTGAATAAGCATGTGAATGAATATGCTGTTCTCTGTGGCTTTATTCTTTGCTTCCATTCTTTCTGTGTTTTAAAAAAAATCATTTTTACCTCTCATTTCTGCCTGTTCTTTCTTCTAAGTACACCTAAACTCCACTGAGCAATGAATATCTCCATCACCTCAACTTGTAAATCTCTAAATCTCTGGTCCCATATAACTTTGTAATATACTCATTTATAAAAATGTTTAGTCTTTTTCCTAAGCAGTAAACACTTTACAAAGAGAAGATGGGACTATCCTAGCCTTTCTAGTGTTTGTATCTAGAAATGGACACATTTTTTACTAGAATAATTATTGTCATTTGGTATTCACCTGTGAGTACAGGCTCTAGTCTGTATTTACTCTCAAAGGTATATTTTTTATAAAGACACTTGTAATTTACTTCAAAATATGTCAGCAAGCAGTGTGATATATGGTGTATATGTTATTGTTTAAACTGTAATCCAGGTACATCTAGCATTCTCTTTAAGAATTCATGTTCCATGGGAGGTTGGCTGTTGTTCTAATCAAGAATCCCAGTTGCTGTACTCTAACTCCATTCTGAATGTCTTTATTCCTGTGTAAGACAATAGTTGAATGTTTACTGATATTATACATTTAAAAATAGATCTTTGTAAAATCCAATATGAATATGATAAAGTTAATAGGACTATATCACATATTTTCAACTTGTGCCCCAATCTACCTCAGCTGGGCATATGAGTTCAGCAAAGTGTAGAACCTAAACCACTAGGCTTTAGGAATGGTAACCAAGTCTTGACCTGGGATTGGATTTTAGTTTGTCTCATGCTAATGATAGGGGAACAGAAGTCTGCCTCTGGAATGTTGTGTTTGATGTCAGAGAAAAATAGTAGGTCTCAAGCCTGCAAATCCCATACTGTGCCAAGGATATTTTATACTACAAGAAATATTGTTCTTCTCTTTGCTGAAGACATGAGAGCTTAGGAAAGCTTCTGGAAAACAGTTTTATAGTCATATTAAAATTTAAAGATTTTTCTGACTTATGACTGAGACAAAGTAATCCATAAAGCTTTTCTAGTTTTCTATGCTAATTTTGCCTGAAATTGTAAGTCTATGATAGGAGCACAACCGCATTCTTAAAATATATTAAGTATTATTATTAATGAGAAAAGGTGCTGTCAGAGGTAACAAATATATATTCAAATACTAAGAAAAGGGGCTTCTCTGATGGCTCAGATGGTAAAGAATCTGCCTGCAATGTGGGAGACCTGGGTTCAGTCCCTGGGCTGGGAAGATCCCCTGGAGGAGAGCATGGCAACCTACTCCAGTATTCTTGGCTGGAGAATCCCCATGGACAGAGGAGCCTGGTGGGCTACAGTCCATGAGGTGGCAAAGACTTGGACATGACTGAGTGACTAGGCATAGCACAGCACAAAGAAAACTATCTAAATGAAGTTAATTATATAAGAAAATCTGTAAAGGAATTTGTTTCTTTTTATGCAAGATTAAATACTACTTAATTTCATTTTTAGACATTTTTCAAAAGTGTTTTTCGGTACATAACTTTATAAGGGCCGCTTTAGTAATATGGCCAAAATTTCTTGTGAAGATGTATCTCTTTCATGCTGCAGAAGCACTCCCCTTCATTAATGGCTCTGCATACTTACTAATGCCTGAACTGTACATGATCTTTCCTCCCTTTCTCCCCTTGATGAATTATTCTTCTTTCATCTGTTTCCTAAACCACAGATAATTTTCAATTTGCTTCTTATTCTACTGCCAGTTGACCCTCTCAGCCTATAGTGATTTTCCTTCTGCTCACCCCATGCTAGTATGTATTTTTTTTCCATTTATCATGAATGTTTGGAATTTGTTTTCAGTGTCATAATATATGTCTTATATTCATTGTTTGATTGCAAACTGTTTAACTCTTTTGTTTTTTATGCAATGTATAGCACTTTTAGGTAACTATCTATTGGTTATGATAACCAGGTAGTATCTTAAAAATAGCACCTTAAAGACTTGCTATGCTACTAATTGGTATATCAGGTTATTGTCTACTTCATTTTCATCACAAATTGTTTATAGTTTAGTCTTTTTATCTTTATTCCTCTCTGTAAATTTAACATTTCAGTTTTGCAAAACTATCAAAAAATAATTTGAGAAGTTCTCGTATATTTTCTTGGAACTGATTTTTTAATAGGAAATACTATCCAGAGTAAGATGGCCCTGGGCTAGTAATTGACAGACTTATCTCTTCTTCCAAATAATATTTTGTAATCAGATGTAAATTTCAGAAAGCAGTCACGTCTCATAGAATATGAAATTTAAAGTAGGTTAGGCTAAATATGTTACCATTAGGTAGGGAAACTACCCTCATACTTTTTCAACATATCCTTAAACTGTTAGTTAATTCAAAACTTTTGTTAAATGCTAAGTTCCAGACATTGTTCTTAGCACCTGGGATTTGGAAAATAGCATCAACAGGAACCCTTGTCCTAGCTTTGTATTCTGGGTCAAGGACAAACAGACAATTTTATCCTGAATATAATATTAAAGAGTGATAATTGCCTTGACTGAAATTAAAGATTGGGAAAAGCAATAAGAAGTAATAGAGAAAGTCACAGTGGTTGGAAAGTGAGAGGTTACTGTAGAGAAGAGGTCAGAGAAGGCTTTTCAGAGAAAGCAATATTTGAGTATATGCATGAGTGAAATGAGGGAGACACATAAAGGAATCTAAAGGAAAAGCCTTCCTTCAGGAGGGGCCAGGAAAATGTGAAGTTTTGGGGGAGGGGACTGATATTAGAGATTTCCTGTGTCAAGAAAAGTAAGAAGGCAGATGCGATCAGAGTTGATACTTTGCAAGGCCATCGAATGTAGGAAGAGGTAAGGCTTATTTCCTAAATTAGATAGGAAGCCAATGGATGATTTTGAGCAAGGGAATGCAAATACCTGAGCCCTCTTTACTTTCTTCTCCCCTTGGGGAATCTCCACTTCGTTCTCAGAGCAGGAATAGTCAGAGGGAGAGGCAGATGGCTTTGAGCAGGCTGCATTCATGTCACAGCTCCTGGTTGATTCATACATGTTGTCTAACAGTCTGAGTGAGTATTTAGTTTTAGGAAACTGTCTATGGCCATTACTTCCCATTTTATTCGAATATATGAATTGAATTATCACTGCATGCATATGTGCTTAGTTGCTCAGTCATGTCCAAATCTTTATGACTCCATGGACTGTAGCCCACGAGGCTCCTCTGTTCACGGAATTCTCTGAGCAAGAATACTGGAGTGAGTAGCCATTCCTTTCTCTAGGGCATCTTCCTGACCCAGGAATCGAATCCAGACTCCTGAATCGCAGACAGAGTCTTGACCATCTAAGCCACTGGGGCAGCCCCTTAATTTGTCACTCTCTGTCTGAAGTTAGAGAAGCTTTTAAATTGAGATGCTGGATAATCAGTAAAGGTCTCTTTGTTTACAGGAGGAGAGAGTAATAGTTCCAAGCTCTAATTTGTAAAGTTCCCAAAACATCTGAAGTAAATTGATCTGTGATGATGGAGGCAAAGTTAAATGGAACAAGCAGAAGTATTTCTTCCTTTCCTCTGATGGTCAGACCCCTTGGGCTAATTGAAAATGCACAAAGGCCTCAGGGCCCTGGTGACATTTCTCTTCTTTGGACCCACATGATATAAAATTATTTAGTTTTCAATCTTTAGTTAATCATTATATGTTATGTAAGGTAAACATATTTTTTGTGGAGTCTCACATTTGTGTTGCACATTGCTTTATTGATAGCCACCTCAGATAGACTTCAATAAATATATCCATTATTTGACAGGTAGTTTCTCAGAGTTCACTGTGTATGCAGTTAAGTAAGATGAAATATTCTACTTTCTATTGCAACCTATCCTTGGGTGGTTTGTTTTATGACTACAATGAAATGATGTTGTTTCTGAAGTGATTATGGAGACTCAAATGTTTTTGGATGCTGAAAGGTATGGCCTTACTTTGGGGACATTTTTATGACCTAGAGGACGGAAGTTACTGAAATGATAAAAATACTGTATAAATGGCATACATTTGGATTCCTTCATTGTTTCAAAGAATTGCCATCATAGTTTGTTCTATGTAAAAATACATGTAGATCTAGACTCCGTTGCTTGGACTGGTCCCATCACCAACTCTCCTAAGTCCACAACTTGAGAAGTATGTTATTCCATAGATAGCCCCACTCCTATGAAAGCTCACAAATTCTTTCCTCGGTCCCTCAGAACATAGCTCTCTGACCAAAGCAGAGAAGTCAGCACTCCCAATGTTTTCACTATCTCTCCATCTAAAGTGCACATTAATTCCTTAATGAATTCAGTGTAGATGGAGTCGGGGAAGCTGATAAGCCAGAATTATTATTATTTTTTTAATTTTTTAGCATTAATGTAGAAATTACTGCTTTTTAAAAGAATCTTTTACACATTCTACATAAACTTCTTTTCCTTCTATGTAACTCAGCATATATATACTGTAATGTTTAAGTGTGGACAAAGACAATGAAGACAGAAATAGGAAGTGGTAATTTGTGTATATTTGATCTTGAAAAGGGCAGTAGGAGAGAAAGGGATAGAAATAGGAAGAATAGTAAGAAGTTAATTGTTGTAAGAAAAATGAAGTTTTCTCAAAACCAGATGGTAAAACGTGAATGTGGTCAGAGAGATGGTCAGATTTTAAATGTATTATATTTTGAAGCTAGAGCCCACAGGATTTCCTCCTTCATTAGTCATGAGGTGAGAGAAACAAAAAAGATGAAGTGTGAATCAAAGGTTTTTGTTGTTTGGAAAAGGAAGAATGGAGCCACCATCATTTGAGAGTGGAAAGATTCTAGATAGGTTAAACTTAAGGAATTTGTCAGCATTCACATGTAGATGTTGAACAGACAGCTGTATATATGAAGCTAAAGTTCATCAAAAAGATCTGTCTAGAGTTACACATTTTTTAGTAGTCATCAGGTACATGGTATTAAAAATAAGAAAATCAGTTTAAATAAATGAGTTTGGGGATACTCCAATGCTAGGAGGTCCATTAGATTTGAAGTAAGATGTACATGAACTATATAACTCTGTATTAATCTTTAATCCACAATAAAGGAAGAAAGAAGATTGTCACTGCATAACCAATGGAACTCTAAATGGATGGATGCTTTCTTTACAATAAAATTCTGTAGTTAGGCATAAGATTAATTTCTAGAGAACAAGAACAATGTAATTTGGAAATTATTTTAATGATTTATATATTTTCAACATTTTTGACATTATAGTAGAGAAATATAGTAGAGAAATAGGAACTTAAAATTTTTAGCATATAATTTTAATATTCTCAAGATAGTATCAGGAGATAGGAAAATTATCTGATTTCTATAACTCTCATTTTAATTAATGAAACTTTATAATGATATCTAAAATTGTATCTTTGTCTTGTGTTTATTTTATTTTCAGTTCTTTTCAGTGTTGCTTAGTTATGTCACTATTTTTATTGAATAATTTAAGTGAACATTTTCTTCAGTTATTTAATTAAAATTGTAGACAGATAACACAAGTTTCATCCTAAGAATGGCACTATAAAATTTCTTATCTTGTAACACTGTTATGTTAACAAAATGTTATGTCATGAAATAATGTTTTGATGTGGTTGACTTAGATCTATTTTAGCATCTACTCAAACTTAATATTATAGAAGTACGCATTTGCAAATTAGATTTGCTCTCAGTCAAGAATTAGCATGAGAATTAGGGTGCCAAGGTATATATGTCTTTGCTTGTATATATGATTGAGCATATGTATGTGGGTTTGTACAAGAGCACATTTTTAGCATTTATTGCTTTTCACATTGATATTCATAAATTTCTGTTCATGTTTACCTTTCAGTTTTTTTCAGTTAAAATGTTTCCCATTTGGCTTCATCATATCTCTATCAAAAATCTTGTATTCTGGCTTCTTTTTTTGTTGACCATTTTTAAACTTTGCTTCTATCTATAACCAAATATACCAAATAAGCTGGTGGCACAGATGGTAAAGAATCTGCCTGCAATGCAGGAGAACTGGGTTTGATCCTTGGGTTGGGAACATTCTCTGGAGAAGGCAATGATAGCTCACTCCAGTATTCTTGCCTGGAGAATTCCATGGACAGAGGAGCCTGCTTGGCTATACAGTCCAAGGAGTCACAGAGTCAGACACGAATGAGCAACCTTCACCTTTCAATCATTTCTTTTAAACTCTATTTGCAAAATAGACCTTAATTATAGTATGTGACTCTCTGTATTTAAACATTATTTTTCAATTTTAATTATTATTTAAACTATTAAAATTCCATCATCAGAAAGGTAAAATATATTTCGCTTTCAGAATGCTCTTACCAATGGTACATAACTCTAATTGACTGTACTGTTTTTTCCCCTCACAAAGAATGTATAGTTTTCAGTAAATTATTACTTCTAATCAGCTATAGCTAATAAGGCCAATTACATGTTTTAGACAGAAATAAGAAAGCCCAATATTCCATAGTATTACAAAGTTCTCTACTTGAAAATTTTTCCTGTTGGATTATTATTTTTATCATGGATGAAGATGTAAATTAGTATCAAAAGGAACATAATCTGCAGTACTTTATGAGAGATCAAGTTTTGGAAAATAATATTTAAATCCAAAAGAGTTATGGAAAGAAACATCACACACATTTTATAGGAAATATAGATGGCCTAATCTTTTTATGGGCAAAAGGCTAAATCTATGTCATTTTTGAAAGAAGTTTTTAAACATAGAGGCCTTTGTTCATCCTTAAAATAATATCCTTTGCTCTCTTCCTTGAATATTCCACTGGTTAAATAATAAAGTATTCCTTTGAATAACAGCTTTGTTTGTGAACATACCTCATATTAGTAAGTCAAGATGAACTCTCTACTGATTAGTCAATCGACCAAAATCAGGGTTCTGAGGGAAGAAGTTACATTTAACTATATAGAAATGTAATATAAATGTCATGCTGTGAAGATTCTGGATTCTGTTGTATTCTTTGGAAGAGTGCTGACTTCTTTACTTCATCAGGAAGGTGTTAAATTATCTGGACTCAAACTTTAAACATGGGCATTTGGGCATCAGCTTAAATCTCAGTTCTGTTCCATCTTTAGCTTGGATGATTAGAGTATTACCTACCAATGCATGACACTGGTTTGCTTGGAGATTAAGGAGGAGTTTTTGTACAGATTTTGAACAACTTCTCTCTAGTTTTGTCTTTTTATGATTCTCCATACCTCTAGAAGAGGTTTGGTTATCTAGTATTTGTTTATTTCCTCAGGCCAGTTAAGAGTTTCAGCAGTCTCTTGTTATCTGACTGGAGTCTGGCCTTAATCTAAAAGAAGCCTGGCTTCAGTCCAGAAGACAGAAATTTGAAATACACTCTCTTCCCACGCTCTTCCTCCAAATGTCAGCCACAGAATCACCCGCTTCTGGTTTCTCTTCAGTGCATTTAGAAGCTGAGTTTTGTGTGCTGTCTGGAGTTCACAGCTGTCTTCTGTGACAGAGGTGGTCCCGGAGAAATTTACTTCACCATATGCGTGTTTTAAAATCAGAGTTATTAATTCATTCTAATTTGTCCAGGGACTTACCCCTTTATCAGGAAAAGCACATGGGCTTCTTTTCTAATGTAGTCTATAAACCTATAAAATTATAAACCAAATTTTAAAAAACTAAAAAAATATTATTCTATAGCTTTGAAAGCCAAACAGTTCTTACTTTTTAAAGCCAGTAATAAAAGTCATTATGAAACTCTCAGTGAAAACTTTGTTTTTCTTTAAGATGCAGGTTTTTGTTGTTATTGTTCAGTCGCTCAGTTGTGTCTGACTTTGCGACCCCATGGACTGCAGCACACCAGGCTTCCCTGACCTTCAGCATCTACTGGAGCTTGCTCAAATTCATGTCCATTGAGTTTGCCATCCAACTCAATGCCATCCATTGAGTGATGCCATCCAACCATCTCATTCTCTATCATCCCCTTCTCCTCCTGCCTTCAATCTTGCACAGCATCAGAGTGTTTTCCAATGAGCTTCAGATTTTAGCAAGATAAAATAACATGCCAACATACGTTAATCATTGGAGTTTAACATTTGCTCTTTCTGTCAAAGTTGATGTTGTGTTAGATCTGGATAAGGTATAACTTGAGTACACACATAATGAGAGAAAAAGGATTTTGGTGAACTCATCTCCAAAATTTTCCAAGAGAGAAAGAAGCAGGAAAAAAAAAAAGGACCAAAAAAGGGATATGAATGAGAGCTGCCTATGACCAGATATAAAGAATGTTATAATCAGTGGTTCAATAGAAGGGAGGTCTTGAGGGCTGTCAATCATAATTCTCAGGGAGTAGTAAAGGGACCATGGAAAGAATTATACTGGACAAATAAGCTCTGTTCTATTAAAAGATTTTTTCTGGACTTCTGTTATTAAAGATAGTTCTTGCTAGTTCTCCTGACAATTTTACTGATATCATTGGAAATTGAGTGTCACTGTCCCCCTTGAAGCCTTTTCATAATCTGTCAGAGGCTTCCCAGTTCCTTTTGTCTTTTTTTTTTTGGATGGAATGGGACAATGACACTTCTGGTGACCTTCTTATATATAATACTGACAAGTTTTTCTTTTTCTCACTATACCAAAAAATTGATTTGAAAAGATAAAGGAGGCCTGGAGTGTTTATTTCCAGGACAAGGCAGAATTCTTCAACAAATTTTCCTTTTCCACCCTGAGACGTACGACGTCTTTAACCATGGTACAGAAAATTAAGCACAATTAGGATTTCAAGGTTTTAAATTAGGCAACATGTGGGTCCTTTTTATTAGAAGAGTATAGATTTGAGGAATATTGAAGTCGTCTGAACGCTTCAGGGGAAGGAAGAGAAGGGAAATGTAAAGAGTGGGAAAACATGTGGAATGAGCTTTGGTAGAAGTTTCTCACACATTTAATAGTTTTAGCTAAAGAGTTTGAGAGAGGTGATTCTAGATTTCACATTGCATTCAGATGTCTGACAGTATTGATATTTTAAAAATGTAGACCACTGGATAGTCAAGATGTTATTTTCTTTTTGTTCTGTTATGTCTCTCAAACAAATAATTTTGTTCATGCCACAAAGTGTTCCACAGTAATTCTAAGTTGTAGTTAGTGAAATTGTATCAGGGCATAGATAGATATGTACATAAATTGGCATTATAATATGAAGAGATGTTAAAGTGTTGTTGTTGTTGTTGTTGTTCAGAAGTGGCACAGAATTATATTAATGTGACCCAGGATAAAACTTAATCAGCTATAAAGGATGATGCTCATGTTTCCAGTATCTGGCCAAGTTTGCAGAAGCACATCGAGGATTCTAAAATATGTAAACTACTACCAAATTGAGAGGCTAATGTGAAGATCTAGAGATGATGAATTTAGATTACTTTGAAACATTTCAAAGGAATATTTTTTTTTTTCTCAAAAGGCCAAGTGTCTAAGACAATGAACGTTTTTATTTTGTTGTTTTAAGGTGGTAGAGATCTCTGTCTACTGACAATAGAGGTGGAAAGTAGATAATAGATTGAAGATCATTTAGGCAGCTGGAGAAGGAGGGTGGGGTCCACAGCATAATTAGAATTGAAGCTTTTATGGGAGGACACTGTGTTTTCTCCCTAAAAATATAGAGCAGAAAAGAGAAAATGACTTTAGAAAAAAACAAATGCAGAGAAGTGAAAAATAGAAGGATAAGAGGAAGGGTCTAGAATAGTGTGTGAAAATATGTAATCACCAGAAGTTCAAACACCCAGAGACTAGGAGCCTTCATTTTGAATCTTACTAATCTCATGCATTTTTTCCATTACCCTTAGAACAAAATCTAAATATTTTATTCACCCTTTGCCTAATAGGATGTGGAATAAACTATTTTGTCTTCTGTGGAATATAGTAATCAATTCATGGAAATTAACAGAAAGAATTTAGTAGTTTGAGGAACTGACTTAAAACATTGTCTTACTTTAACAAGAATTTCCAGGGCAATCAAACCTTTTAAGATGACTTGATTTACCTTTCATATTAACAGCAGCAACACTTGGTTTAGGGACCTTTTATGCCCCTTCACCCCTTCATAATCTGTCTCTTTCTCTGTCTCTGCCTCTCAATGGCAATTTGAACTGACTCTCTTGCTGAGGGCTTTCACTGGTACAGTCAAGAGCCACTAGAGATTGTAGCTTACATCTTGGTTCTGAAAAAAAGCTTGGCTCTTCTCCAACATTCCTCAATATCCTGAAGTTCATTTGGAGCTATTGATATTGACTTTTTTTCAGCTTTTGTGGTATTTTTAGCTTCTTTCTTAAGCAAGGCTAATTTTCCTTCTTAAATTGGCTTCAAACTCTGAGGCTTGATCTATTTCTCCAACCTCTACTTCTGATCTTTACTCTGCATGATCTTCTGCTGACTGCATGCAGACCCAGGGTTTATCAATCTAGTACCTCCAGGTCTACCTATAATTTTGTATTTTCAGTTAATTTCCTAATCACAGATATATTGTATTTTGTATATGATCCCAGTAGTAAATTTTGTAGGTTTTTTAAAAATTCATTTTGTTTCCACTTTAACTCTATTTATAGCCAAGATCTGTTTATTTTTAGCTCCATTTATTTATAGATACAGTTAACCCTTGAACTACATGGATTTGAATTGTGTGGATATCCTTACAGACGGATTTTTTCCAATAAAATACACTCAGTTCTCTGTATTGGCAGGTTTCACATCCATGGATTCAACCAGTCACCGATCAAAATTTCCTTCCCAAATCTGTTGAATCCACAGGACGTAAAACCTGAAACCCACAAATATGGAAAACCAATTGTACTGTGGCCTTTTGTATAAGGGACTTGAGCACCTGCAGATTTTGATGTACGCCAGTGCATCTGGAACCCCATGGACACTGAGGGTTGGCTGTATATGAAATCACCCTATTATCCCAATTCTCCTTTATTCAACAGTTTGCTTAAATATTTCAGGTGTAAATCACAGTATAAAAATTGTTTAAAATGAAGCATTGATTTTATGCTTATATGGCTGTAATAATCTATATTTTTTTAAATAGACTTTATATTTTAGAGTGGTTTTAGGTTCACAGCACATTTGGGAGGAAAGTATACAGATATTTCCCATATCCTGTTGAAAGGACTACTGTTGCTCCATTTTATTGCCTTTGCTCCTTTGTCAAAAATCTGTTAATCTGAAATTATATTTATGTTGTTCCATGTCTGGGTTCTCTATTCTGTTCCATTGATCTACATGTCTATTATTTTGCTAATATCCTACTCTTTGGTTATTGTAGCTTTATAGCAAGTGTCGAAGTAGCGTGATACCAGTCTTCCAACTTAGCTTATGTCCTTTAATATCGTGTTTGTTATTCTGGATCTTTTGCCTCTCAAACTTTAGGATACTTTGTTGATATCCACAAATAATTTGATGAGTTTTTATTGGAATAGCATTGAATCTATAGATAATATTAGGAAGAAATGATATCTTGACAGTAATGAGTCTTTCAAACCCTGAATAGGGACAGGAATCTTTTTTGAGTTTTGCCTATCATTACTGTTATTTATTTGGAAAGGCAGTGGAAACACAGGTTTATAAGGAAGTGCTAAACCAAGTATTAAATATTAAATACCTGTTTATTGACTTAATTTCTAGTTTTCTGATAATAATATTGTCTAGGATTTATTTCTCACACTGGTTGCAAAATCATCTACATTCTGTGAATATTTACATCACTGACATTAACTCCACTGAACTTCATAATGAACTTCTCTTTATCTACAATGAAGTACTTCTTTCAAGCTTGCATATCAAATTTACTTATACCTCTTATTCATAGCTCTTATACGTCTATATAACTCATACCTCTTAACCTCTTACTCAGGTCTTCCCTGGTAGCTCATCTGGTGAAAAATCCTCCTGCAATTCAGGAGACCCCAGTTCGATTCTGGGCCAGGAAGATCGACTGGAGAAGGGATAGGCTACCCACTCCAGTATTCCCGCCGGGGGTGGGGGGTGTTCTTCCCTGGTAACTCAGTTATCTGCCTGCAAAGCAGGAGACTCGGGTTTGATTCCTAGTTGGGAAGATCCCCTGGAGAAGAAAATGGCAACCTTCTCCAGTACTCTTGCCTGGAGAATCCCATGGACAGAGGAGCCTGGCAGGCCACAGTCCATGGGGTCGCAAGAGTTGGATATGACTTAGCAACTAAACGATGATGATTAAAGGGGCTTCACAGGTGGGGCTAGTGATAAATGACCTAGATGCCTAATGCAGGAGATGTAAAAGCCATGGGTTTGATCATTGGTCAGGAAGATACCCTTGAGTGGGAAATGGTAACCCACTTCAGTATTCTTGTTTAGAAGTGGAAAATTCCACGGACAGAGGAGCCTAGCAGGCTACACTTCATGGAATCGCAAAGAGTTGGACATGATTGAGTACACACACGCTTACTCATAACATTCTAAAATGTATTTCCTTACAAAGTTAGAAATCCTATGAAACAGCTATTCATGGTGATGATCCCATGTGATAAACTATTTTCTGATGATAAATTGCTTTTATGCAAAATACTACTTAAAGGCTACAATTACTGGAGTGACATTTGGTAATTTTCCATTTCCAGCAGTCTAAATGTGTTCATCAGAAAGTTAAGGGATTAAATTATATGAAAGTTCATTTCTCAGGGGGATCACCAGGACACCAGGACATAATAATTAATAGAATAACCTCAGCAACTTGGCATTTTACAGGAACAGAGTGTACAGGTAAATCACTACCATTGAAAATCTTAATAGCCTTGTAATGGAATAAGAGTAAAAAATTTTCTAGAGCTGGAATTTTCCTACTTATTAAAATAAAAAAAAAAAAAACTTCTTAAATTAGAAATGAAATTGCCTTGCCTGGAAAGTTTAGAAAATATACCACATGAAATGACATTTTGTTTATTAATGTATCAGTTTAGTTTAGTTCAGTTCAGTCTCTCAGTGGTGTCCGACTCTTTGCGACCCCATGAATCGCAGCACCCCAGGCCTCCTTGTCCATCACCAACTCCTGGAGTTTACCCAAACCCATGTCCATCGAGTCGGTGATGCCATCCAACCATCTCATCCTCTGTCACCCCCTTCTCCTGCCCCCAATCCTTCCCATCATTAGAGTCTTTTCCAGTGAGTCAACTCTTTGCATTAGGTGGCCAAAGTATTGGAGTTTCAGCTTCAACATCAGTCCTTCCAATGAACACCCAGGACTGATCTCCTTTAGGATGGACTGGTTGGATCTCCTTGCAGTCCAAGGGACTCTCAAGAGTCTTCTCCAACACCACAGTTCAAAAGCATCAATTCTTTGACACTCAGCTTTCTTCACCGTCTAACTCTCACATCCATACATGACCACTGGAAAAACCATAGCCTTGACTAGACGGACCTTTGTTGTCAAAGTAATGTCTCTGCTTTTCAATATGCTATCTAGGTTGGCCATAACCTTCCTTCCAAGGAGTAAGCGTCTTCTAATTTCATGGCTGCAATCACCATCAGCAGTGATCTTGGAGCCCAAAAAAATAAAATCTGACACTGTTTCCACTGTTTCCCCATCTATTTCTTATGAAGTGATGGGACCAGATGCTGTGATCTTAGTTTTCTGATGTTGAGCTTTAAGCCAACTTTTTCACTCTCCTCTTTCACTTTCATCAAGAGGCTCTTTAGTTCTTCTTCACTTTCTGCCATAAGTGTGGTGTCATCTGCATATCTGAGGTTATTGATATTTCTCCCGGCAATCTTGATTCCAGCTTGTGCTTCCTCCAGCCCAGGGTTTTGCATGATGGCCTCTGCATAGAAGTTATATAAGCAGGGTGACAATATACAGCCTTGACGTACTCCTTTTCCTATTTGGAACCAGTCTGTTGTTCCATGTCCAGTTCTAACTGTTGCTTCCTGACCTGCATACAGGTTTCTCAAGAGACAGGTCAGGTAGTCTGGTATTCCCATCTCTTTCAGAATTTTCCACAGTTCATTGTGATCCACACAGTCAAAGGCTTTGGCATAGTCAATAAAGCAGAAATAGACGTTTTCTGGAACTCTCTTGCTTTTTCGATGATCCAGCAGATGTTGGCAGTTTGATCTCTGGTTCCTCTGCCTTTTCTAAAACCAGCTTGAACATCTGGAAGTTCACGGTTCATGTATTGCTGAAGCCTGGCTTGGAGAATTTTGAGCATTACTTTACTAGCTTGTGAAATGAGTGCAATTGTGCGGTAGTTTGAGCATTCTTTGGCATTGCCTTTCTTTGGGATTGGAATGAAAACTGACCTTTTCCAGTCCTGTGGCCACTGCCGAGTTTTCAGATTTGCTGGCATATTGAGTGCAGCACTTTCACAGCATCATCTTTCAGGACTTGAAATAGCTCAACTGGAATTCCATCACCTCCACTAGCTTTGTTGATAGTGATGTTTTCTAAGGCCCACTTGACTTCACATTCTTGATATTAATATATCAAGAAACATTCAAAAGACACTGGTGTCAGGATATAATAATTAGTAATACACAAATTTTGCCTCCTTTTGACTCACAATCTAAAATGATAACAAAAATAAGGACTAAGGTACAATTAGATTAAATATAAGTTCAGTTCAGTTCAGTCACTCAGTCATGTCCAACTCTTTGTGACCCCATGGGCTGCAGCATGCCAGGCTTCCCAGACAATCACCAGCTCCAGGAGCTTGCTCAAACTCATCCATTGAGTCGGTGATGCCATCCAAATATCTCATCCTCTGTTGTCCCCTTCTCCTCCTGCCTTCAGTTTTTCCTAGCATCTCTGTCTTTCCCAGTATCAGGGTCTTATCCAGTGAGTCAGTACTTGCATCAGGTGGCCAAAATATTGGAGCTTCAGCTTTAGCAACAGTCTTTCCAATGAATATTCAGGACTGATTTCCTTTAGAATGGACTGGTTGGATCTTCTTGCAGTCCAAGTGACTCTCAAAGGTCTTCTCCAACACCACAGTTCAAAAGGATCAATTCTTCAGTGTTCAGCTTTCTTTATAGTCCAACTCTCACACCCATACATGACACTGGAAAAACCATAGCTTTGACTAGTTGGACCTTTGTTGGCAAAGTAATGTCTCTGCTTTTAAATATGCTGTCTAGGTTGATCATAACTTTTCTTCAAAGGAGCA
Source organism: Giraffa tippelskirchi (assembly GCF_054371585.1). Lineage (NCBI taxonomy): Eukaryota > Metazoa > Chordata > Mammalia > Artiodactyla > Giraffidae > Giraffa > Giraffa tippelskirchi. The sequence continues at coordinate 108,083,090 of NC_137280.1, read as the reverse complement.
AGCATCTTTTAATTTCATGGCTGCAGTCACCACCTGCAGTGATTTTGGAGTAAAAGAAAATAAAGTCTGTCACTGTTTCCATTGTTTCCCCATCTATTTGCCATGAAGTGTTGGGACCAGATGTAATGATCTTTGCTTTTGAATGTTGAGTTTTAAGCCAGCTTTTCACTCTCCTCTTTCACTTTCATCAAGAGGCTTTTTAGCATTTCTTCACTTTCTGCCGTAAGGGTCGTGTCATCTGCATATCTGAGGTTATTAATATTTCTCCCTGCAAGCTTAATTCTAGCTTGTGCTTCATCCAGGCTGGCATTTTACATGATGTACTCTGCATATAAGTTAAATAAGCAGGGTGATAATATACAGCCTTGACATACTCCTTTACCAATTTGGAACCAGTCCATTGTTCCATGTCCAGTTCTAACTTGCTTTTTGACCCGTGTACAGATTTCTCAGGAGGCAAGTAAGGTGGTCTGGTATTCTCATCTCTTTAAGAATTTTCCAGAGTTTGTTGTGACCCACACAGTCAAAGTATTTGGCGTAGTCAATAAAGCAGAAGTAGATTTTTCTTTTTTCAACTCTCTTGCTTTTTCTATTATCCAAAAGATGTTAGCAATTTGATCTCTGGTACTTCTGTCTTTTCTAAATTCAGTTGAATATCTGGAAGTTCTTGGTTCACATATTGTTGAAGCCTGGCTTGGAGAATTTTGAGCATTACTCTGCATTCAGATGGGTGTATCTTTCCTTTTGTCCTTTGCCTTTAGCTCCTCTTCTTTGTGAGATGAGTGCAATTGTGTGGTGGTTTGAATATTTTTTGGCATTGCCTTTCTTTGGAATTGGAATGAAAACTGACTGACCTTTTCCAGTCCTGTGGCTACTCCTGAGTTTTCCAAATTTGGTGGCATAATGAGTGCAACAATTTCATACCATCATCTTTTAGGATTTGAAATAGCTCAGCTGGAGTTCCATTACCTCCACTAGCTTTGTTTGTAGTGATGCTTCCTAAGGCCCACTTGACTTCATATTCCAGGATGTCTATCTCTAGGTGAGTGATGACACCATTGTGTTTATCTGGGTCATGAGATCATTTTTGTATAGTTCTTCTGTGTTTATTCTTGCCACCTCTTCTTAATATCTTCTGCTTCTGTTAGGTCCATGCCATTTCTGTCCTTTATTGTGTCCATCTTTGCATGAAATGTTCCCTTGGTATCTCTAATTTTCTTGAAGAGATATCTGGTCTTTCCTATTCTATTGTTTTCCTCTATTTTTTTGCATTGATCACGTAGGAAGACTTTTTTATCTCTCCTTCTTATTCTTTGGAACTCTTCATTCAAATGTTATATATTTTCTTTTCTCCTTTGCCTTTAGCTTCTCTTCTTTTCTCAGCTATTTGTAAGACCTCCTCAGACAGCCATTTTGCCTTTTTGCATTTCTTTTTCTTGGGGGAAGTCTTGATCGCTGCCTCCTGTACAATGTCATGAATCTCTGTCCATAGTTCTTCAGGCACTCTGTCTATCATATCGAAACCCTTGAATCTATTTGTCACTTCCACTGTATAATCATAAGGGATTTTCTTTAGGTCATACGTGACTGGTCTAGTGGTTTTCCCTACTTTCTTCAATTTAAGCCTGAATTTGGCAATAAGGAGTTTATGATCTTAGCCACAGTCAGCTTCTGGTCTTGTTTTTGCCAAGTGAATAGAGCTTCTCCATCTTTGACTACAAAGAAGATAATCAGTCTGATTTCGGTGTTGACCATCTGGTGATGCCCATGTGTAGAGTCTTCTCTTGTGTTGTTGGAAGAGGGTGTTTACTATGACCAGTGTTTTCTCTTGGCAAAACTCTGTTAGCCTTTGCCTTGCTTCATTTTGTACTCCAAGGCCAAATTTGCCTGTTATCCAGGTATCTCTTATAATGATGTTATAATGATATTATAATAGATGATCTTATAATGATCATCTAATTATCAAATAGAAATTTTTTATTTCTATTTATTTTGAGGTAGAACCATTGCAGATATACAAACATGGATGAATTTAAAACTGTAGAGAATAATACTGTTAACAGATTTGGACGCACCATCAAGTTGATTAACTCTGGGAGTAAAACTTACCTTTCCTTAAAAACATTTTAGGCTCAGACTTCTCACCTTTTAAAAATAAATAAAACACAAAGAAAGAAAAAACTTCCAGACACCACTATGCTGAATTCTAGGTTCATCACAAGTCATTATGTTTAATAGTACCTATATCTTAAAATTATACCTCAAATATTTTTATTTTGTTACAATCTAATAATAGAGCTTCAACTTTTTGCTCAGAATGTATAAAACTGAATGTTGTTACCTCTCTAACTATGAGAAAAATCCAAATAAACAATTAATAACTTCTCCTGAAATCATAAGAGAACTGAATTTTCAAACAGTGACATAAGCTGAATTGGAGAGGAACAAGTCCCCTCAAAGAAAAACAGGACAGACTAACTGTCTTAAACTGCAACAGAGAATGGGAGCAAGAGGCATCATGCTGTCTGCAATAAAAGTGGAGAAACACAACCACCAAAAATTAACTAAAATGTCAGCCAGAAAATTCATCTAAAATGTTATAATATTGATACTTATATACACTCTTTTATATTTATGCTGACTGTTCAGTTACAAGAACACTCATATAAACACTCTTTGCAAAAGTGATACTGTTTTACTTAAAAACCAATAGTGTCCATATATAGGAGAGTGGCAGAATAAAGTATGATATGTCAGTTCACTTCTCAACAATTGGAAAAGTGTGACCTATTGGTACATGCATCAAGAATCATGAATCTCAGTCACATAATATTAAGTATCAAAACAAATCATAAAAATATATGCAATATACATTTTTGTTTTCTTCCAATTTTATTGAGATATAATTGACATACAGCAGTGTATAAGTTTCAGGAATACAGCATAATGATTTTACTTACATACATTACATGTGAAATGATAATCACAATAAATTTAATGAACATTATCATCTTATATAAATACAAAATAAAATGCTTTCCTTGTGGTGAGAAATTTTAGGGTTTATTCTGATAACAACTTTCCTGTATAACATACAGAGTGTTAATTATATTACATCACTAGTATTTCTTTATCTGGTAACTGGAAGTCTGTTCTTTTGGGCAACTAAACATGTATTTTGAGCTTTCATATCACATCCAGTTCCCCTTCCCCTCACGCCCTACTTCTGGTAACCACTCTCTGAGCTGGTTGATTGGTTTGTTTTCTGAAGTATAATTGGTCTACAACACTATGTTAGTTCCTGGCACACAACATAGTGATTCAACATTTCTCTACATTACAAACTGATTATCTATTAGTTCTCTGTTTTTGTCTTATTATGTTTGTTCATTTGTTTTGCTTTTAGATTCCACATAAGTGAAATCATATGATATTTGTCTTTCTCTGTCTGACTTATTTATCCTAGCATAATGCCCATTAGGTTCATCAATGTTGTTAGAAATGGCAAGATTTTATTCCATTTTGCTAATATTGCATCATGTGTGTGTATGTGTATATATGTGTTTGTGTGTCATATAGTTAACATTTTATTCGTCTATCCATGGACACTAGATAGCTTGCATATCATGGTTATCACGGACAATGATGCAATGAACACAGAAATGCATGTATCCTTTCAAATTACCATTTCATTTTATTTTTTTGAAAAAAATACCCAGAAATGGAATTACTGGATCTTATAGTAGTTCTACTTTTAATTTTTTGAGGAACTTCCTTTCTGTTTTTTGTTTTCCCATAATGGTTGCACTAATTTACCTTCTGTACAACATTGCAAAAAGGTTCCTTTTTCTCTACATTCTCGCCAACATTTGTTATTTATTGTCTTTTATAATGCCATCTGACAGGTGTGAAATGGTATCTCATTACCGTCAATGTAATGCCATTTGATAAAGTTCAAAAACCTACACAACTAATCCATGTTTTGTTAAAAGATATTTTTCAGTGCTAATTCTTTGACAAGGAGATGAAAATTGGAAATGCTTGTGAATGGGAATATTTGGAATGTATGGACTTCAAGGTATTTTGTAAAGATGCTGCTTCTTAGCTATTGAATCAGTACTTAGGGGCTATATAGTTATTTTAATTAATGAACAATTATTAGTTCTGAAGTATTAGCAATATTTCACTAATACTTTCTAAGTAATCACCTGTCATAAATACATTTCATAATGATGTGATTTAAATGTTATTGAGAACAGGAAACACCAGAGACGGTTAAAATGCACAGAAACAACTATAATTGTGTGGGTGTTTTCAAAATTAAAGCTAAGTTTATACAATGGCCCACAGTGTCAACAATAGATAGAAAGCTTCAGAATGAAGTTAAGTACCATTTCAGATAGGGCTGCCGGAGGGTTCTTGGATAAGGGGACAGTTTGAACTGAGAACTCAACAAAGTCTGAGACTGAATTAGATAAATCCAGGCAACTATGAGAAGAACATTAATAGTAAAAGGAAAGTCTCTTTGTAAAGGGGCTACCTGAAATGTTAATATTAATTTTGAATTGTCATTTATGGCTATATGATTTTCTTCGTGGACAGATCAAGGTGCCAGGGGCTATGGAAGTGAAATTAAATTGGTGAAGAACAGAGAAATTGGTCCAGGAAGGGGAACACATGTAAACCCATGGCTGATTCATGTCAATGTATGGCAAAAACTATTACAATATTGTAAAGTAATTAGCCCCCAACTAAAATAAATAAATTTATTTAAAAAATAAATAAATAAATAAATAACAGCAAAAAGAAAAAAGAACAAAGAAATTGTAGTGGGCATGTGTCAATTTGTGGCTATTCAACAGTCCAATATCCTTTTTAGACAAGACTTAATCAACATAAACCATTTTCTGCTACTATCTTAAAGGAGATCACTCTGACATGCTAATAAAAATTGGAGGTAAAAATTGCAGTTATCCTAAATAACTTTTTAGAGGGCTTCCCAGGGAGCTCAGTTGGTAAAGAATCTACCTGCAATGCAGGAAACCCCATTTTGACCCCTGGGTTGAGAAGACCTGCTGGAGAAGGGATAGGCTACCCACTCCAGTATTCTTAGGCTTCCCTGTGGCTCAGCTGGTAAAGAATCTGCCTGCAGTACAGGAGACCTGGGTTCTATCCCTAGGTTGGGAAGATCCCCTGGAGGAGGGCATGGCAACCCACTCCAATACTCTTGCCTGGAGAAATCCCATGGACCATATAGTATATGGGGTTGCAAAGAGTCAGACATGACTGAGCACCTTTCACTAATTGACTTTGGCCACCTGATACGAAGAACTGACTCATTGGGAAAGACCCTGACACTGGGAAAGATTGAAGGCAGGAGGAGAAAGGGATGACACAGGATGAGATATTTGGATAGCATCACCAACTCAATGGACATGAGTTTGAGCAAGCTCCAGGAGTTGGTGATGGACAGGGAAGCCTGGCATGCTGCAGTCCATGGGGTCACAAAGAGTTGGACACAAGCTACTGAAGTGAACTAAATGACTTGGTAAAATACATGCCTAGGGAATGGGGATGAGGGAAGGAAACCCTACAAAAAATAAAAGGACTTATCACTTGACTGAACTTCCTGGGCCAGTGAAAGTCTGGAGTATATTGGATTATCCCCTCAATACTGAAAGAAAAGTTGATGTCAAAAAGCAGCAAACATTTATTTGGCTTGTGGACTTTGTAGGAAATATCTACCTCATTTGGCTAGGTATTTTGATGCAGTTGTTTGAGTAACTGAAAGGCTGATATCTTTGAAATGAGTGAAGAGCTGTGTAAAGCCCTTAAGAATCCTTGACTGAATTTCGGTAGAGTATCTTGAGGTTTGGGAGTAAAACCTCCTATGTTTGCCAAAGACTGGGAATGTAGTTGTCAACAGAAATTGAATGCAAAACAGATAAACAGCTTTACAAAAAAAAAAAAAAAAACTGATTATGGGATAGTTGTTTTTAAGGAGGATCTTGAATGTAGTGTGACTAAATTGCTATTTCATTTTGGAGTGCTGAGTATGGAAAACATTCACGTAGAAGTGCAAAAGAGAAAAGTACGTTAATATACTGAACAATATCCTAATCACTTTTCATTACAAGTTAATTAAATCAGTGCTGTCTTATTCATGAAATAATAACACTGGTTAACTATTTTTATTTTTGACATTTTTGTGTTCCAAAAATGGCTGTTCACATAATAGAGTAGAAATTGTACACAGTTTAAGAAACCAAGGTCCTAAAGCAAATGTGACTGAAAAACTGAACAAAAGTAATGCAATAGCAGCCAGAAATAAAAATAATAGTACTGCTGCTGCTAATGATGATGATGTGATATCCTATTCACATCATCATCATTATTTCACCAAGGTAAGTTTGACATTTAAGATATTCTCAGTAATTTTCCACATCATTTGATTTATAACAATTTTTTGCACTGCATTCATTCAAACATGCAGTGATTCTTGAGTTTATACTAGTATCACAGTTAACGTGCCCGGTGCTATTTTTACATTGCTGAACAGAAATGATGCTTGTTCTTGTGAAGCAGAAGCATGCATAAGGAACATGATATTTGATGTTGACATTGGCATTACTTTTAAAATAAATAAGATATAATAAACTTACATTTTCGACTCACACAAAATAGTAGTCCTGTAGTATATTTTTATCTTTGTATCTGTATTGTAACTTCCTAGTTTATATAAACTGCCTATATAAATGTTAAAAGCAGAAAATATATTTAAAGTAACCTTAAAAAGTTAAAGAAACTTGAAATAATTGTCAGTTCATACTCATACTAGGTTGATGAATAGTCCCAAATCAACCAGAGATGCATTTGATCATGTATCTGTCTAGTATTTCTACTGTATGCCAATATATAAAATAATGTCTGGAAGTATATTAAAAAAAAAACTAATAACCTAGGTTAACCTCAATAAGGGGTTAGAGGATTAGTAGAGCTCAAAAAAGTACTTAGTGTTATCTCTATGTTTTTTTAATTTTATGATGAGAATGCATTAATGTAGTATTAATGTAATATCTGTATATTTCAAATGTTATTATTCCTGTTGCTGAGAACATGCCTCATGCTGCTTGCCAGATATTAAAAGGTTAACCAGAGCTTGTCTGCTGAAAGGTGGATTCAGAACCATATATCTTTTTCGTAAATGACCCTAATATCAGGCAGAGGAATGAGGAATAACACTTGTCTTCTAGAATTCTCATCAAGGTGGTTTTCAGCCCAAGAACTTTAAATTTGTTGTCTTTTACATGGTCTTCAATTGGACTAAATTGCAGATCAATTTAAAACAAGTGCAAATAAAATTGACTTATCTCAGCTACCAAAGGGACTGATGTAGAGAAAACCGTTAGTGACAGAGTCTTAGTAGAGTCACCAAAATCCTATTTAAAAATTGTTTGTTTAAATATGCAGTGTTCCATTTAATCAAATACAATTCTGAGCCAGAAATTTGGGCTTACTTATGTAAATCTGACTTATTCCACATAAATAAGAAATGTGGCCTAAGCCAGTTATTGACTCATGAGCCATTGTTGGCTTTCTCTAGGTTTATTTAAAATGAATATTGAATAAAAGTAGCAAGAAATGTATCATTTATTTAAAGAATTACTAGGATTTGACACAAATTCATGCCTTTGAAATTGACTAAGCTGTTAAAATTGAGGGATTTAGCATTAAAAAAAAAAGTACGTTTGTGTTAGTGCATGTTCCATAGTCTTTTTTCTTGAAATAAAAAATGTGTTAGAAATAGAAAATTGAGGATTTGAAGACTTAGTGTTCCAAGGATTTGATATAAATTGGAAGAGCAGTAAAAAGAAAGTGACAGCGTTAATCACTCTGCTGTGTCTAACTCTTTGTGACCCCCATGGACTGTAGCCTACCAGGTTCCTTTGTCCATGGAATTGTCCAGGCAAGAATCCTAGATATGCATGCCTGTGTGCATCTGCTGTCTATCTGCTAATTCACTGCATTTCTCTGGTAACTATGACTTTGACTGACTCTTCAATACTCTCACGTCCTTTCCCTCCAGGCTCACAAACCTCCTTCCAGTTCCTTATGAGCGCTAAGCACAACTCAACTACATTGCTGTCATACTTTACTCTCTGTCTTGCTAACTTCCTTCTTTTATCTCTGCTCACAGGATGCCTATCAGGCAGTCTTCCCTAACAACTGATAAAAGAGTTACCCACACACCTCAATCTAATCAACACCTCCCCACCTCCTCAAGACAACAGTCACCTCCATTACCACTAGCTTCTCTGCCTTCTCCACCATTCCAACCTCAGCCCTGCCACAGCCTTACTGCCACCATTAACATCATCATGACTGCCCCGCCTCTTTGCAAACTTTGTCTCATAGCACATACCACCAAGTCATATAACATATATTTATTTATTTAATTTCTGTTTTTTTCCACTAGAATGTAAGTTCTTTAACAGCTTTGGTTCGCAGATATATCTCCAGTGTCAGGTAGATGGTGAAGCTTGGAATTTATAAGGTATCCAATATATATTTACAGATTGAATAAATAAGTAATGTAAAATTTCTTTTTATCCTTATAATAAGTGACTTTTAAAATACCATCTTCTATTCAGTTTATATGGGCTTCCCTGGGTGGCTCAGATGATAAAGAATCTATCTGCAATCAATGCAGGAGACCAGGGTTCAATCCCTTGGTTGGGAAGATATCCCGGAGAAGGGATCGGCTACCCACTCCAGTATTATTGCCTGCAGAATTCCACGGACAGAGGAGACTGGCGGGCTACAGTCCTTGGGGTTGTAAAGAGTCGGACATAACTAAGCAATTAACACACATGCATTCAGTATGTATTTCCTTTTGACAGTGTGTGATTATGTTATAGTATGAATCTATCTAAATTCTCCCTTAATGTCATTTGTATTTTGTCTTTTCCAGAAGTATTAGCATATTTTTTGATTCTTGAAATTTTATGTGTGTGTTTGCTCAGTTGTATCCGACTCTTTGTGATCTGTGGGACTATAGCCCATCAGGCTTCTCTGTCCATGGGATTTCCTAGGCAAGAATACTGGAGTGGGTTGCCATTTCCTTCTCCAGAGATTTTCCTGACCCAGGAATCGAACCTACATCTCCTATGTCTCCTGCATTACAGGCAGATTCTTTACCTGCTGAGCCATTGGGGAAGCCTATGAAATTTTATAGCCTATCTCAATGAATTGCAGAGAAAAATCTTACTTGTTAATCATTTTCAAAGTTACTGAGCAATTTTTATATACTTTTTCTCCTTAAAACTGAGATTTATTTAGTCAATTTCTTATAACAGTTGCAATTATATGGAATTCAGAAGTTTATTAGGAAAAATAGATATTTGAAACACTTTCTAATTTGAGTGTTTTATTTTCTGTTTTCTAGTTGATACAGAGAACACAGGGACATTAATCTTTTTTTCTGTTAACATTTTTGCTTTTAATTTATTTTTAATTGAAGGGTAATTGCTTTAAATATTGTGTTGGTTTCTGCCATACATCAACTTGAATTAGCCACAGGTATACATATGTCCCCTCCTTCCTGAATCTCCCTCCCAAATCCAACCCCCTACCCCATCCTATCTCTCTAGGTGATCACAGAGCCCCAGTTTGGGTTTCAGTTCCCTGAGTCACACAGCAAATTCCCACTGGCTATCTATTTTACATATGGTAAATATATATGTTTCCATGACACTCTACTCCATTCAACCCACCTTCTCCCCTCACCCCAAACCCGTGTACAAGACAGTAATCTTAATTTTAGAAACTTTATGAAAAATGTTTAAATTATTTTTAATTTGTTAGATGTATTCCTCTTCTTTTCTGTGTGTTCTAGGTTTGGGGGGTCACACTTAGATCATGCCCACTCACAGATTTAAATCATAACAGCTACATCTTTATATTTTCTCCTCTATCATCTTTATGTTCCTCTCTTTCTCACTAGCCTTCTAATTTACATTTAAATCAACTTCTATATTTATTCTAGTGCAAGGTGTGTGAAATAAATTTACTTTTTCCCAAATATGTAACCCATTAGTACAAAACTCTTCATGGAATTATCATTGTTTTTCTACACTACATAGCTATTATTGTTACACTATGTAGCTATTATTTTCCTATCCTTTCTGTGCAGGTGATAGTCACCTGTAATAATGGTGATAAAAGTGTAAATGTTAATCATCAGTCGTGTCCAACTCTTTGCAACCCCATTAACTGTAGCCCACAAGTCTCCTCTGTCCATGGAATTTGGTGGGCAGGAATACTGGAGTGGTTAGCCATTCCTTTCTCCAGGGGATCTTTCCCACCTAGGGCTTGAGCCCAGGTCTCCTGCATTACAGGCAGATTCTTTACAATCTTAGCTACCAGGGAAGCCCGTAATAATGGTGGTGTTCCAATTCCATTTACATTTCAATTCCAAACTTAAACTTCTTATGTTTTACTTATTTTACTTATGCCTCATATCTAACAGCAATGTCTGAACACTAGTTTACACAGTAATGTCTTTATCCTAGTTTTAAAGGGAAAGCTCTATTGTTTCTTCGTTAAACATATTTATTGTACATTTCTTTACTGTGTGGTGTCCCTCTTCACTCAAATATCTTTTGATGAGCAGAAGAAGATTTAAACAACTGTTTAATAGGCTTTACATAACAGCCATTCAGTGACTGCACCATACCATTGTTTTTAAGAAGTACAAATGATAATTACAAATACTGACTATATAGTAGAGACTAGAGAAAGCTGAACATATTTCAAGTAACTGGAGTGATAGCAGTTCATTTGGCCTCAGTAGAAGGGGTGAAAAATCAGTGTAAAAAAGATAATTTAAAAACCCCTAAACGTTAGCAAATGAAACAGTACACTTCTAAATAATCCATTACTTTTTAATGATATCACAATAAAAATTAGAAGATGTTTTAACCTGACTGGTAATGAATTTGTGGCATATGTGAATTTGTGAGAATCAGCTAAATAGTTCTTGGAGGCAAGTGTATATACCTATAGATTTGATTTGATTCTCATCAGTTGATTCTAGCTACATGAATGTTATCAAGCCATTGAAAGTTTTTGTGCTTCAGTTTTATCACTTTGAACAGAGTAACTGTTTACCTCATGAACTGGTTATAAAGATTATAGAAGAGGCATCTATACAAAAATGTTTTATAAAGGAAAATACAGATATAACAACAGGCATAAATAGAATGACATAAATAAAGTTTGAGATGTCCAAACTTTTCATTTATCATTTTGAAGTGACAAAAGTAGGAATAGTAGCTGTGTAAATCTAAAGTCCTTACTATACCAGGGTAGTAAGGCTTACTGAAGTCATTTTGTTGTTATTTGTGCCTGACTCTTATTTAAGGCTCCATTAATTACATAGTTAAAATACTTTGTCCCATGAAAATTATGAAAAATGTAGTTCATTACCAAAAGGATCTATTACTTTGAAATCTTTATGAATACTAAAATAGACTTTGAGTTTTATTTGAATTTTATTTATTCATTCTCCCTACTGTAGTAACTACATTCTGCCCAGGTAAATACACTGGTGCTTGACAAGGAGATTGGATAAGTCAGTGAAAAAATAGTGACCACTAGCCCACATCAAGCTGAAAAAACAGGAACTCATCATCTCCGTATGAGATAAAGCTCTGTGAAAAGGAGAATTCAATGGATCTGAGCTAAAGTAGTAAAAACATCATGGATATAGTTCATGTAACCAAGCTACAACTTTTCAAATCACCACAAGAAAAATAGAGCAGGGGCATTCAGTTTCATTAACAGGAAATTCATTTTTAAATCAAAGTAAATAATATAATCATTATAATACAGACATGGGTCAGTGCAGTTGACTGTGTAAGAAATTGGCTAGTGATTTGAAAGGGCTTTGACATTTTAAAAGTATAATATTTATCTTGGACCCAATTAAAATCACAAAGATATCAAAATTCAAAGAAGGAAATCAAATGCCTTCTTTGGGAAAAGGAAGTTTGAGAGTCAATAACTCAAATATTTTCTTTTGTTTATAAGAAGTGAAATTCAGTCTTTCATTTTTCTTCCCATCTAACATAGCAATATAGCAACTTTTGCCAAGCAAGAAAGATAAACACTTAGGTTACTTTGAGTTAAATCTTTTTCTTTATTTTTCATCTTAAAGGCAGCCATGATTTTCATTTCTCTATAGTTCTAAAAATATTTCACTGTACTTTTCTACATCCATCTCTAAATTCAGCTTCATTAAATATGTTTAATTGTCTCTAAAATTCATTTTCCTGCTTTATATTCCAAGAAACTTTATGCTTCAATTTATTTGACTTATATTTAAGATACAGATTTAACATTCTCTGACTCTAATCCTAGTTCTTATTTAAATATTAAAATAACGTTTTTCCCATTTAAATATTTTAATTTTGATTATATGATTGATTTTTACTTATATGTAATGATTTCTTTTCCTATTACTTTATAGGAAATGTAAAAATATATTTGCTCCCAATGCCTGTATCATCTATGTCTATATCTATTTATCTAACTATATGCATATGCTGATGCATATGTTAAATGGGCCTTAATGGTCATTCACATAACTTTTGGAGAAGGGTATTTTGTTTTGTCTCTCTTGAGAATACAGCAACACTTTTAAATTCATATTTCTTGTTCTTTATGAGAGAGCTACCCTATGCCAATCTCTATATTTAGATTACAGTCAGTCCTCAAAATTTTAGATAGTTATTAAGCTAATCAAACAGATGCTAAAACTGAAGACAACAGAGGCTAGGTGATTTGCCAAAGCCAGCTTGTTACAGAGCAATGGAATCAGAATTGGAACCAGTTATTATGCAAGGGTTTTTACCTGTTTATTTGTTTCACTGTATATAACAGGTTGCCTGTGAATCAGAAAATTAAAGATCTAATCGTAGCACTTTTGCAGGGTTTTTTTGTGTATGTGTGTCATTTAAAGTTTTGTTCTGGTGATGCTTCCCTTTTCTATTTTCCCTATTATATAAAATGTCAATAATCTGACAAGTGGATGAATAGTATTTTGTTAGTTGAAGGGGTTTTATACATGTTAAGAGTTTTTCAAATTAACACCCATTAGTTGGAGCACAGGGTGCTAGATAGTAAGTCTCATTTTAAATCTGAAATTTGTTGCCTAGTACTTAACTTAGAGATATTATGAAGTTTAAATAGCTGATAAATATAAAGCACTTGGTGCTGTCCTTGATAGACAGCAACAAACAACAACAGTCTTGCAAAATGCCATTTTACAAAGCAGTGGGTATACTCTATATTATAACTTGGATATCAGGACATCCTAGAATGGAGTTTTCTCTGGATGGAAAGATAAAGGGAACATGTGAAGCATAGAGCAGTGGCTATGTTAATTTTACTTTGGTTTTGCTATAGGTGTGTAATATGTCTAAACAATGTCTTGCCAACCCAGAAGCCAGAAGCTAAAGGCACACAGTTTTCTGAATCTTTTGGTATTTGATAGTTAAAGAATATGATAGAAGGGACAGTTTAATGAAGCCTCCTTCAGCACCCTATATAAGGCGATTACCCTATAATCAGGGTGAATCTGGCAGATTGATCACCCCTATATGACTTTTTGAAAAGTTGATCAGATCACAATTTCTCAAGAAACTCTTTCGTGTTAAATTTTTTCAGGATTGCACAGAATTGGACATGGCTTAGCAACTGAACAACAAACAACAGCAGTCAAAATCATATCTAAATTACTTTCCATTTGTTTTATATGTGTATTTATTTTAATGCAAACCATAAATTCTATAGAAAGTGGTTTTCAGTTTGATGCAGTAAGTCACATAAACTTTATAAAATCATTCAACATTTATTGACTGCCTGAAGAGTATCTTGAAGCCAACTTTAAATAAGTATACTATCATTTTATTTATGCCATGGAACTGGAATAATCAGAGACTTATCAAGGGATGATATAAATGTTTGAATAACTGAAAATTTTCTCAATAATTCAAAAGAACTAGACAAAATTTTTTTAGAAAGCAACTTGAAATACTTCTTGACCATCTGGTAAATAATGTGCCAGTTGAAATAATTTTTAAGCTTTAAGAGACAATAAAAGTTAGGCTTTCCCCTAAATTAATAAAATATAATAGAAACATCATCTGTTTGTAGCACATAATTAAACTATAATCCAAAGGCATACATAATAAAAGTCTGTTCAAGCAAATGCAGTCTCTTTTTTTAAGTAATCACTAAATTGTGGCTTTGGAACAAGCAACACATAAATCCAGTGTCTGATTTTCTAGAATTAGTCTTTGCCAAAGTTTAGCTTTTCTTCAGTGGTATGTTTAAAACAATCACTATACTTTCCAAAATGCAGTCTCCGGACATATTAAAAGACAGTTCTGGTGGAAGCTGTGTGACTAGGTTAATAAGTTAAGATTCTCGATAATTCTGAATATATTTTTAAAGAAACAAGTGGTGAAAGTGTTTAGAGAATAAAAAGAGGGAGAAAAAAGATGAAAGTCTCAACTGTTTGTTAAGTGAAATAAACAAGCTTTGTCTCAGAAGCTTTCTATGAAAGTGCTAGAGATAGATGATTTATACAATTTTCACAATAATTTTCTAAACAATTAGATCATTATAAGCTCCATTTATTTTGAAAAGTGTTCTGTGCTAGAGTAGGTGTAAGCTTTCCCATTTGTTTATAAGTTTGGATAGTTCAATGAAGGGGTCTGTTATTGATTGTTCCTTTGTAACATATACACGGTACCGGAAAAGTTTAGAAAAACTTTGTCCTATAGTGCCTGTTAATGATATTTGTTAAAGATATGCCAGCCTTAGTGATGGCGTGGTAGGTGTGAGTGGGATGTATGCTTAGTGTAAGGCTAGGATTAAAGTGATGCCTTGTGTAAAACAATTTTACTTTGATTTCCTCATTATCTATTTAATACAGAATGTAATGTCTTAATTAAATTTTATACCAAGTATTTTGTTTTGTTCTAATCTTCTACTACGTTTATCCATCCTAGAAAGACCTATTGCATATTTCATGTTTGATGTGAACTAATTATAAATAAGGTAAAATATTGTCAACACCTTTCCCTGACAGTAATAAGAGAACTCGCTGTATTTAAAAACAATATATTCATCTATATTACATAACATAATCATTGCCATCCTTGAAAATGTCATAAATCATATTAATCTAACCAACAGGAAGTCACCCAGATAAATATATGGAGCTTATAAGAACCATTAGAAACAATAAAGAACAATAGAAACTTGCAATTATTTCCATTCAGTTGAATGATATAAGGAATGCACTCATCTTCTCCTGCTAGAACTCCAAAATTACAACTCACTGCTGAACAACTGTTGACAGGAGAATGTTGGATCCCACCAAAAAAAGGTACTCTGTGTCTAAGAGCAAATGAGAAACCCCAGCAAGATGGTAGGAGGGATGGAATTGCGTTTAGAATCAAACCCCATACTCACCAGAGATGCTTGGAGAGTTCAAGCAAACCTTGTGCACACTGGGACCCAGATACCCCACAGAGACTGAGCCAGAACTGTGTCTGAGTGTCTCCTGAGGAGGTACAGGTTAGCAGTGGCCTGCCGCAGGGGCAGGGACTCTGGGTGCAGCAGACCTGGGTATGGCATAAGCCCTCTTGGAGGAGGTCACCATTAACCCCACCATAGAGCCACCAGAACTTACACAGGACTGGGGAAACAGACCCTCGGACCCTTGTTCACACCAAGACCCAGGAGAAAAGAGCAGTGTCTCCACAGGAGACTGACCCAGACTTGCCTGTGAGTGTCCAGGAGTCTCTGGTGGAAGCCTGGGTAGGTGGTGGCCTGCTGAAGTGTCAGGGGCACTGAGTGCAACAGTGCATGCCTGGGACCTTTAGAAGGACCTTATCTTCATTACCTCCACCAAAGTTTGGCCCCATGTCAGTGGGTGCCCAGTATGCTACTGGAGATCACTGGAGAAATAACTTCAGAAAGAATGAAGGGATGCAACCAAAGCAAAAACACCCAGTTGTGGATGTGGCTGGTAATGGAAGTGAAGTCCAATGCTGTAAAGAGCAATATTGCATAGGAACCTGAAATGTTAGGTCCATGAATCAAGGCAAACTGGAACTGGTCAAACAGGAGATGGCAAGAGTGAACATCAACATTTTAGAAATTGGTGAACTAAAATGGACTGGAATGGGTGAATTTAACTCAGATGACTGTTAATATCTACTACTGTGGGCAAGCATCCCTTAGAAGGAATGGAGTAGCCATCATAGTCAATAAAAGAGTCTGAAATGCAGTACTTGAATGCAGTCTCAAAAACAAAAGAATGATCTCTGTTCATTTCTGAGACAAACCATTCAATATCACAGTAATCCCAGTCTGTGGATTGCCGCAGCCAGTAATGCTGAAGAGGCTGAATTTGGACGGTTCTATGAAGACCTACAAGACCTTCTAGAACTAACACCCAAAAAAGATGTTCTTTTCATTATAGGGGACTGGAATGCAAAAGTGGGAAGTCAAGAGCTACCTGGAGTAATAGGCAAATTTGGCCTTGGAGTACAAAACAAAGTAGAGCAAAGGCTAACAGAGTTTTGTCAAGAGAACAAATGGTCACAGCAAACACTCTTTTCCAACAACACAAGAGAAGAGTCTACACATGGACATCACAGATGGTCAATACAGAAATCAGATTGATTATATTCATTGCAGCCAAATGTGGAGAAGCTCTATACAGGCATCAAAAACAAGACTGGAAGCTGACTGTGGCTTAGAGCATGAATTCCTTATTGCCAAATTCAAGCTTAAGTTGAAGATAGCAAGGAAAACCACTAGACCATTCAGGTATGACCTAAATCATTTCCCTTAGGACTATACAGTGAAAGTAACAAATAGATTCAAGGGATAAGATCTGATAGAGTGCCTGAAGAACTAAGGACAGAGGTTCATGACATTGTACAGGAGGCAGATCTCAAGACCATCCCCAAGATAAAGAAATGCTAAAAGGCAAAATGGTTGTCTGAGGAGGCCTTACAAACATCTAGGAAAAGAGAAGAGAAAGGCAAAGGAGAAAAGGAAAGATATTCCCATTTGAATGCAGAGTTCCAAAGAAGAGCAAGGAGAGATAAGAAAGCCTTCCTCAGTGATCAGTGCAAAGAAATAGAGGAAAACAAGAGAATGGGAAAGACTAGAGATCTCTTCAAGAAAATTAGAGATACCAAGAGAACATTCATGCAAAGATGAGCATGATAAAGGATAGAAGTGGTATGGACCTAACAGAAGCAGAAGATGTTAAAGAAGAGGTGGCAAGAATACACAGAAGAACTGTACAAAAAACATCTTCATGACCGAGATAACCACGATGGTGTGATCACTCACCTAGAGCCAGACATCCTGGAATGAAGTCAAGTGGGCCTTAAGGAAGTGTCAATATGAACAAAGCTAGTGGAATTGATAGAATTCCAGTTGAGCTGTTTCAAATCCTGAAAGATGATGCTGTGAAAGTGCTGCACTCAATATGCTAGCAAATTGGAAAACTCAGGAGTAGCCACAAGACTGGAAATGGTCAGTTTTCATTCCAATCCCAAAGAAAGGCAATGACAACGAATGCTCAAACTACCACACAATTGCACTCATCTCACACACTAGCAAAGTAATGCTCAAAATTCTCCAAGCCAGGCTTCAACAATACGTGAAACGTGAACATCCAGATATTCAAGCTGGATTAGAAAAGGCAGAGGAACCAGAGATCCAATAACCAACATCCGTTGGATCATCGAAAAAGCAAGAGAGTTTCAGAAAAACATCTACTTCTGCTTTATTGACTAGGCCAACACCTTTGACTGTGTGGATCACAACAAGCTGTGGAAAATTCTTCAAGAGGTGGGAATACACACCACCTTACCTGCCTCCTGAGAAACCTGTATACAGGTCCAGAAGCAACAGTTAGAACTGGACATGGAGCAACAGACTGGTTCCAAATCAGGAAAGGAGTACGTCAAGGCCGTATATTGTCACCCTGCTTATTTAAATTATATGCAGAGCACATCATGCAAAATGCTGGGCTGGATGAAACACAAGCTAGAATCAAGATTGCGGGGAGAAATATCAATAACCTCAGATATGCAGATGGCACCACCCTTATGGCAGAAAGTGAAGAGGAACTAAAGAGCCTCTTGATGAAGGTGAAAGAGGAGAGTGAAAAAGTTGGCTTAAAGCTCAACATTCAGAAAACTAAGATCATGGCATCTGGTCCCATCACTTCATGGCAAGTAGATGGGTAAACAATGGAAACAGTGAGAGACTTTCTTTTTTGGGGTTACAAAATCACTGCAGATGGTGACTGGAGCCGTGAAATTAAAAGACACTTGCTCCTTGGAATAAAAGCTATGACCAATCTAGATAGCATATTAAAAAGCAGAGACAGTATTTTGCCAACAGAGGTCCATCTAGTCAAAGCTTTGGTTTTTCCACTAGTCATGTATGGATGGGAGAGTTGGACTATAAAGAAAGCTGAGAGCCGAAGAATAATGCTTTTGAACCGTGGTGTTGAAGACTCATGAGAGTCCTTTGGACTGCAAGGAGATCCAGCCAGTCCATCCTAAAGGAAATCAGGCCTGAATATTCATTGGAAGGACTGATGTTGAAGCTGAAACTGCAATACTTTGGCCAACTGATATGAAGAACTGACTCCTTGGGAAAAACCCTCATGCTGGGAAAGATTGAAGGCTGGAGGAGAAGGGGATGACAGAGGATGAGATGGTTGGATGGCATCACTGACTCTATGGGCATGATTTTGAGTAAACTCTGAGAATTGGTGATAGACAGGAAAGCCCGGCATGCTGTAGTCCCTGGGATCACAAAGAGTCAGACACAACTGAGTGAGTGAACTGACCTGGACTGAATGATATAATATTACAGTTTCATTTTCTTTTTTATTGGAATATAATTGCTCTACAATATTGTATTTGTGTCTCTTGTACAACTGTATGAATCAGCTCTAGGTATACATATATCCACTCCCTTCTGAACCCCTTTCACCCACTCCACCCCTCTAGGTTATAACAGAGCACTGAGCTGAGCCCTTTGTACTATAAAGCAGCTTCCCACTAGCTGTCCAATTTACACATGGCAATGTTATTATGTCATTGCTACCCTCCTAGTTTGTCCCACCCTCCCTTTTGACCCCTGTTTGTACATGTTTGTTCTCTACATCTGTGTCATTATTCCTGCCCTGCAAATAGGTTCATCTGTACCATTTTTCTACATTTAATATATATGTGTACATATACACTATTTGTTTTTCTGACTTCTCTCTGTGTGATAGACTCTAGGTCCACCCACATCTGTACAACTAACCCAATTTCATTCCTCATTATGGCTGAGTAATATTCCATTGTATGTATGTACGTACCATATCTTTTTTATCCATTCATCTGTGTTTGGACATTTAGGTTGTTTCTGTGTCCTGGCTATTGTTAAATAGTGCCGCAGTGAACTCTGGGTACATGGGTCCTTTTGAATTATGGTTTTCTCAGGGTATATGCCCAGTAGTGGGGTCATGAGATAGAAATAATCTTAATAAAATATAGAAATAAATTCTGTTAGTGTGCAGCTCTTCAGCATAAGACTTAGTAGCGTAACAAATAGTAAACGATATAGTAATTATGCACTATATAGTAGCATATAAATACTATCACTGTTCATTGCAGGGCCAATTGTATATTATTAAAGGTACTGCTGCTGCTGCTGCTAAGTCGCTTCAGTCGTGTCCGTCTCTGTGCGACCCCATAGACGGCAGCCCACCAGGCTCCCTCGTCCCTGGGATTCTCCAGGCAAGAACACTGGAGTGGGTTGCCATTTCCTTCTCCAGTGCATAAAAGTGAAAAGTGAAAGTGAAGTCGCTCAGTCGTGTCTGACTCATAGCAACCCCATGGACTGCAGCCTACCAGGCTCCTCCATCCATGGGATTTTCCAGGCAAGAGTACTGGAGTGGGTTGCCATTGCCTTCTCCGCTGTAGTAATGAGGGTTTTATAATTAGGGGTTTGAATGCCTAGCCTGAATTTCTGGACAAACAATATACACAGTCGATGTATAAAATTCAGGCACTTCATGTATATTAACTGTAATCATGAATATGTGCATAAGTTGTGTTGGTCTGTTTTTTTTTTAAATCAAGCCTGTCTTTTTCCCCCTTATATCTCACCAAGTTAATTTCATTTCTAAGAAAAAGTATACTAACAGGAGTTGAGCTTTGTTATGATAATTGGTTTGGTTTTACTGCATGGGCACTGTGAGCAGCTGGAGGCCCAGCATAAGAGCTTCTGTGGATGATGCCAAACTACATCTTACAGCTTTGAGCACATGCATATTTTTCCACCCTCTTTCTTTCATGATAACATGATCTAAATGTAAGCCAAAAATGACATAAATGAAAATCAAAATTAAAAAAAATTACAGAGTCCAGAATGAGGTTTAAACAATCAGAATTCTGATTCAATTAAGATCTTAAACAGATATCATTGCCCAAAGCTTTGGCATTATTCTATATATAGATATTGTTTCACAAATAAGAGAACAATTTGGATAGTGTAATCATCTGAAATTGTGCTAATTGTAAGAAAAGGGAAACCCATGAATTCATCTGTCATGGAAAAATTAGTAAGGTCATGATGAGAATGTATTACAGGGAAAGAACTCTGCAATTTAAACTGACATTTCTCAATCTGTACTCTGTGGGAAAAATATTTACTTAATAAAAGGATGGAGTGTAAATTTATAAAATATATAAGGAAAAAGAATTAGAAGAAGATCCAGGACCTTGAACTAGACAAAGAATTTCTGAACACACACAAAAAGGTTATGTAATAAGTACTTACATGTGTATGTGTGTGTGTGTGAGTCTCAGCTGTGTCCAGCTCTTTGCAATCTCATGAACTGTACCCCCGGCAGGCTTCTCTGTCCATGGGATTTTCCATGCAACAATGCTAGAGTGAGTTGCCATTTCCTTCTCCAGGGCATCTTCCCAACCCAGGGATCAACCCAGGTCTCTTGCATTGCTGGAAGATTCTTTACTGTATGAGCAACCAGAGAAGCTCCTTTTTATATGTTTAGATTTTATTCAAAGTAAGAAACTGTTCATTTAAGAATGCCACATACTGAATAAGAAATAAGATACCTGTGGAGGGAAGATACTTACAATAAATACATTTTAACAGTCTCTTTTTGTTTGTTTTATTCTGTGAAAAATCTTTTAAGTTTAATTAGGTTCCATTTGTTTATTTTTTTATTTTTTTTGTCTTTGAAGACAGATCCAAAAAGTAACGATGTGAAAGAGTTTCCTGCCTTTGTTCACTTCTAGAGATTTTAGTGTTTCATGTCTTATATTTAATCAATTTTTAGTTTATTTTTTAATGTGTGAAATGATTTACTAATCTCATTGTTTTACATGTAGCTTTCCAGTTTTCCCCACTTCATTTATTGAAGAAACTATTTTTTCTCCATTTTATATTCTTGCCTTCTTTGTCACAAATAGATAATGAACACATGGTTTTATTTCTGGGCTGTCCTTTTTCGTTGATCTGTAGGTCTTATTTGTGTCAGTAATATGCTATTTTGATTACTGTAGCTTTGTAGTATAGTCTGGAGTCAGGGAGTATGATGCCTTCAATAATTTTTCTTTTAAGATTTCTCTGGCAATTGCTTTTGTGGTGTCATAAAATTTTAGGATTGTTTGTTGTAGTTCTGTGAAAACTGTCATGAGTATTGATAGGAGATGCATTAAATCTATATATTGCTTTGGGTATATGAACATTTTAGCAATATTAATTCTTGTTAAAATATTAACTAATTCTTACAGTCCAACAACACATCACTCCATTTCTTTGTATCATTTTCAAATTCCTCTATCATCGTTTTGTAGTTTTCAAGGTATAGGTCCTAATGGCTAGGTACTTTATTCCTTGATGAAATGGTTTCCATGATTTCTATTTCTGTTACTTCATTACTAACAAGTGGAAAAGCAACAGATTTCTGTATTCTAATCTTGTACACTGAAACTTTACTGAATTCATTTATTAGCTCTAATTATTTTTGGTGCAGTCTTTAGGATTTTCCATATATAGTATCAAGTCATCTTCAGGATTTTCCATATATAGTATCAAGTCACCTGCAAATACTGATAGGGTTATTTTTTTCCCTTCAAATTTGAGTACTTTTTTGTTTCTTTTCCTTGTCTGAGTTCCGCGGCTATGATTTCCAATGATATGTTAAATACAAGTGTAGACATACTTGTCTTATTCCTGATTTTAGAGGAAAGGCTTTCAGCTTTTCACCATTGAGTATGTCATTAACTGTGGGCTTGTCATAAAAAGGCCTTCATTGTGTTGGTATGTTTCATCTTTACCAACTTTGATGACAGTTTTTGTCATGAATGAATGCTAAATTTTGTCAAATGATTTTCCTGCATTTATTGAGATGATCATGTAATTATTATTTCTCCTCTTGTTAATGTGTATCTCATCAGTTTATTTGAGAATATTGAATCATTATTGCATCCCTGAAATAAATGAAACTAGATCATGGTGTATGAGTCTTTATATATATATTTGAATTTGATTTGTTAATATTTTGTTGAGGATATTTGCATTTATATTCATTAGAGATAATGACAAAACATTTTTCTTGTAGTGTCTTTGGTTTGAGTGTCAGGGTAATGGTGGTCTTACAGAATGAATTTGGGAATGTTTCCTTCTCATCAGTTTTGTTGAATGGCTTCAGGATAGATATTAGTTCTACATATGTTTGGTAGAATTCTCCTGTGATACCATCTGGTCATGGACTTTTGTTTTATAGGAGAATATTTATTATACATTCAATTTCAGTACTAGTGATTGGTCTGTTCAGAGTGTCTATTTCTTTCAATCTGAAAGATTGTATTATGTTTTTCCAGAAATTTGCCCATTTCTTCTAGGTTGTTCACTTATTAGCATTTAACTATTGACGGCGGAGCCTGGTGAGCGGCCGTCCATGGGGTCGCACAGAGTCGGACACGACTGAAGCGACTTAGCAGCAGCAGTGTTCCTTTACTACTACTACTAAGTCGCTTCAGTCGTGTCCGACTCTGTGCGACCCCATAGACGGCAGCCCACCAGGCTCCGCCGTCCCTGGGATTCTCCAGGCAAGAACACTAGAGTGGGTTGCCATTTCCTTCTCCAATGCGTGAAAGTCAAAAGTGAAAGTGAAGTCGCTCAGTCGTGTCTGACTCTTCGCGACCCCATGGACTGCAGCCTACCAGGCTCCTCCGTCCGTGGGATTGTCCAGGCAAGAGTACTGGAGTGTTCCCTTACGATTTGTTATAACACTGTGATATCAGTTGTACATATACAAGGGATTAAAACTCATTGGTAAAAAAAAAAAAAATGAAATTTTGTAATTTTCAAAATGTTGATGGACCTGGAAAGCATTATGCTTAGTGAAATATGTCAGACAAAGCAAACACTCTGTTATCACTTATGTTATTGTTATTGCTAAGTCGTGTCTGATTTTGCAACTGCATGGAGGACTATAGCCTGCCAGGCTCCTCTGTTCATGGAATTTCCCAGGCAAGAATACTAGAGTGGGTCACCATTTCCTTCTCCAGTTATCACTTATACACAGAATCTAAAAAAACAAAACAAGTCACTGTATATTACAAAATAGAAACATACTTACAGATATAGAGAACAAACCTGTGGCTGTTAGATATTGAGAGATACAAACTACCATGTGCAAACAAAATAAGTAACAAGGGTATGTTGTACAGCACAGGGAAATACATCTGTTTTTTTGGTTAAAACTCTAAGTGGGATACTATGCTGTACACCTGAAACTAATACAGTAAATTATACTTCAATAAAAAAGTATGAATCAATGTAATCTTATGTAAAATATAACATTAAGGCAATAAATGGTTCAAGAAGAAAATGAACAAAAGACATAGACATTTATTTCACTAAGGTATATATACAGATGGCAAGTAAGCACAATATAATGTTCAACAATATTAGTCACGGGAAAATGCAAATTAAAACCATAATGAGATACCATTACACTCCTATCAGAATGGGCAAAATAAGAAATAGTGAAAGTATCAAGTGTTACAAAGGATATGAAGAGATGAGTCATTCATACACTAGTGACAGTATTATATTTTATAGCCACTCGGGAAATTATTTTGGCATTTTCTGAAAAAACAAAAGATACACTTCCCTCAAGGTCCAGCAATTAGACTCTTGTTCAGTGATCCTGGAGAAATGAAAACTTAGTTCATACAAAAACATGTACGTGAATGCTCAGAGCACCTCTGTTCATAATAATTGAACACTAGAAACACCCCAAATATCCTTCAATGGGTGAATTTTTAGACAAATTATCATATATCCATGCTACAGAATACTGCTTAGCATTATAAAGAAGTAAACTACTGAGAAACCTAGTGACTTAGATGGTTCTCAAGGTATTATACTGAACCTTAAAAGTTACTATGCAATTATATGTGTGTAACTTTCTTTAAGTGACAAAATTATGGAGATAGAAAAGGGATTAGTGGTTTCCAGGGCATAGGAATGAGGGTGGAAAGTAAGAGGGTGGGAGAGAATGCTATAGGAAAGGATAGTTATCAAAGGGATATAAAAGCATGAGTATCCTTATAATTTTGAAACTGTTCTTAGAACTGTATTTTGGCTAAAGTTATGGTTACATGGATACACATATATGATAAAATTATGCAGAATTAAATACACGCATACAAACATACACACACACATGACTGTATGTAAAAGGTGAATCCAAACAAGTTTGGTGGGTGGTGTCATTGTCAATATCTCAGTTGTTATATTGTGCTTGCTTATGTAGAGTGTCACCATTTGGAAAAACGAGGTGAAAGGTATAGCTAACCTCCCTAAGCTGTTTCTTACAACTGCATGTTAATTTACATTATCTCAAAATAAAAAGTTTAATTAAAAAAAGTTTTATTTTAATCTAGCAGCAAAAGAGTGCATTCCATGAATTTTTATATTAAAAAACTGGCAAAATTTTCTGTGGTGTTACATGTAAGGATAGTGGGGAAGGTCATGAATTAAATGATTTTATAAGAAGGTGATTATATATGATTATATATAAATAATATATGTTATTATGTTTTGTTTCTTGATCTGATTCTATTTGTTAGTATTTCCATATTGCAAAAATTCATTGCATGATACACTTGACTTGTGCATTCTTCTGTTCATTTTTTTTTCAATTTTTAAGAAAGTTTACTTATAAAGGACTGTTTGGGCATGATATGCTTGAGGAAAAAGTGAACTTCACCATCACATTTTTTTAAACCACTTGATTAAGGTATGATTAATATATAAGAATCTACACACACATTTCTACAAATATTAAGATCACAGAACTATTTGAAAAAATATATATACATATATATGTGTTATATATATGTGTGTATATATCTCACATATAACTTTATATATGTATGTAAATCTATTATATATTTGAGAAATTCTGAATTAGTGGATCAAAAAATCTGTATATGTACAAGTCACTGGAAAATACTTGACATCTTAAATCCTTGGAGTTCCGAGAAATGGGACAAAGTAATTCAAATTGATCAAGCTTTAGGAAAGAAGAATGTCTTAATTATGTAATTACCTATCTTTCAGAAAGAGAGATTTATAATCAAATCATTTAATTTAACTACTAACATTAACCTTCATACAATAGTTTAGAAGGAAATTTGTTACTGATTAACGTATCATTTGGAGATATTAAGTAGATGTGATTTATTCACTTTATATCTATTTTCTAAGTAGGTGGGAAATTATAGAATATGGAATAGGGTAAAGAGTTCTGAGACAAATAACAAAAAATATGTCTAAAAAATCAAAGTGCTTTCATTCAGCATAGAAATATCAGTTATGAGTAAACTATAAATGGAAATTTCAGATGCTTTGTTACATAAAATGTTGGTGGTAAAAATAAGTGAAAACATAACTATTAAGCAGGAGAATTGTCACATTTAACACACTATCTATCTCTCTCTTTCTCTCTGTACATATATATGTGTGTGTATATATATATATATTTTCTAATTTTGTTTTAAGCCCTAGATCCCAAGCCTTTAATTCTAACTAATGTACTTGCCAAGAGGTGCTGATTATTAGGGGCTTCCCATGTGGTTCAGCAGTAAAGAATTCACCTGCCAATGCAGGAGACACGGGTTCAATCTCTGGGTCAGCAAGATTCCCTGGAGAAGGAAATGGCAACCCACTCCAGTATTCTTACCTTGGAAATCCATGAACAGAGGGGGCTGGTGGTTACAGTTCATGGGGCTGCAAAGAGCTGGACAGAACTTCGTGATTAGATGACAACAACTCTTTATTAGGGAACAATTGTGGATGTAGAGTGCTCTAGAGAAGAATCTGGTGCAGCTGGGTTGAATATTCTTAGATAAAATGAAATCTAAACATTCACACAAAGATGCAGTTCGTCTCTAAGTTTACTAGCTATCCTATAAAGTTGTTGAGTTTTAACTTGTGCTCTTCTTTAAAGTTCTATGAATACTGCTATTTGGGCTGATTGTTTTTTCTGGCATATTTGCATTTCTCCAAATGGAATTTCATTTTTTTATACCTATTACTGTATTTGTAACCTCTCTAGGTCAATTTATTTCTCTGTTTGTTCTACTCTTTTGTACACCTGCCAGTTTATTATCATTCATGCATCCCTCTAATGTGCCCTTTGCTTGCCTTTCAAGATCATTAATTTAGTACTAAAGAAGATTACCACTCACACTAGCCCTTAAAACTTTCTCCTTGATATTCTCCACATCCCATTCAATGATACATGTCATTACCCTTTCTTTATTAATTTTGGGCCTGTTTTCGATCTATAAAATCATTCTCCAAACCCATTTAAGATAATTTTTCAAATATTATATGGCATGGTGTCAAATATTTCATAAACATTTAAGATTGACATAGGATAATACACACAGTATCTAGAATATCTGATTTATTTTCTCAGGAAATATCTGTGTGTGTGTGTGTGTGTGTGTATATATATATATATATATATATATATATATATATATATAGAGAGAGAGAGAGAGAGAGAGAGAGAGAGAGAGAGTCATCTATATTTTTAAGCTCCTGATCATTACACAGTCATTTTGAAACATCAGAAGCATCATATAGATGCAATTAGTCCTTTATAAATTTAGCCAATGTTACCATTAGCTAGCTAGCTAGCTATTGCGTTGGAAAACAAACCTACACACAGACACAAACACTTACTTTGAGGTTGTCTGTTCAGTGTCTCACTTGATATGTCATGTCAAAATAGTCTGATTTCCTCTTTTACTCAGAAATACATCTTCAATCAAAAAAGTATGCGGTTGAGTCCATTTCTGACAGTTTTTCAGATCTATCAGAATTGTAGTGGTATTTAGTATGCAGTATATTTGCTAATTCCTTTAGTTTATTTAAATTTTGTAAAGTACTTATAATGTTTTGTTAACAGCTTCTACCCTAATACTCAACTTCCCATAAAACAAGTAGTTTGCACAGTAATTATTACCTCTTGATTTAGTTAATAAAGTTTCCATATAATCACATGTCTGGACAAGTCAAATTGGGGAATAATCCAAGCTTTAATCCATTTGCCACATATTTTGTTTAACATCTTTTACTTTTTCATGTGCTCTTCTGGAGTCTGAAGATGTAATAGAAAACAGTATTTTAAAAACCCAGTTTTGAAGACATGATAGTCTGTCTGACAAGTATTTCTAAGGTGAGAGCAAATGGGAATTGGATAAAAATGTATCACAATGTGTATTATGCAAGTCTTGTTTTCATAGGGCACTTTGGTTGATTTGGTCATGTTCAGTAATGGTACATCATAAATTCCTTATTAAAATATTGCAGGTAGCAGATTTATAAGAAACAAGCTGGGTATTTTCACTTACATGGAAATAATCTATTTTATCACTTCAATTTTCATGTTACTTTTCTTTTAATTCATTATTTAAGGCATATATTATTTGGTATTTTTTTCCCCAAGAACGGCAATTTGGCTCTATTTGCCTTTTACTGCTAGAAATTTTTTATTATAAGTTTTACTGTTAGAAGTCTTGTTTTACTAAAAGTGAAAACTTCATAGCATATATAATCATTCTCCATTGGAATATAAAATTCACATTTTCAGGGAATCACAGTTTCTCATTTTTCAGTGGTTGAACTTTTTGGTAGGTAAAAATATAATTATTCATTTGTTAGAATTCAGTTATCTTCATTATAAATATTTAAATCCATAACAACTTCCATTCTACTGTGTCATACTTACACGTCCACATTTTCTATTTTCTTTTGCTCTCATAAATTATACAGGAGATTGAATGGATTTCAAGTCATTCATTTTTACAACTTCTGGTCAATTCTGGGAAATATTTTGAAGATTTGACATTTTTGCCAAAATCAAGTTTTGGTGTAACTTCTAAGTAGCCTCTATGTATCATAATTTCTATTAAAACAGAAAGTATTTCAAGGAAAAAGTAGGTTTACTTATTGACTTGGGGCCAACTCTTCCTTTAGACATCGTGGCTAGGATGCTCATTACTTGTGGGAACTCTCAAAAGTGCTTTAATTTAGTTCAAAATTAGAAGAAAATATCAAACTTTTAGGTCAAACATATTTTAATATATAATGTTAATATATTAATCTTTATATCCATATAGTGATAAAACATAATTTTGAATATTTTAATATTTGTTTGAATGGAAAAAAGGGGCAAAAAAAGCAAAAATGCCAACATCCCACAGAAGTCATAATGAAGTTGATTGATCCTGTTTCTCTTTATTGAAACATAGGAAGCTGTGAGATTATTGATGAATATAATCAGTGATTATACACAGAAGATTTTACTCTATACACATCACTCAAACTATTGTATTTTGCATGTATTTGCTGAGTGAAAGCTATTTCCAAGCATTTTATACATTTTCTAATCCCCACCATTGTCATATTAAAGAATTGCTTATAAGGGAAATACAGTTGAATGAGCAAGTTGATTCTTGTGTAGTGGAGAAGAGCAAGTTGAACCCTAAGCCATTCAGGTTTAGTAGTAAATAAATAATACTAAATACTAAATAATACTAAAATAAATATATGCAGAGTTAATGGGGAAAAAACAAATTTGACCAAACATAGAGAATAATTTAATTAATTTTATTCTCGCTATGTATCTATGAAAGTCCCCCAAATTTTTATAAAACTTTGCCCTCAATAATCTTCTCTATATTTTGTATATAATTAAATGATGAAGTATTTCAAAACTAATTCAGAAGTGAATATTAAGACTTAGGTTAATTTTTGAGGTTATGTTAGAAAAGAAAAAAATCATAAATAAAACTGCTCAATTACTTAGACCATAGTTCTGTAAGTTAAATCACTGCCTAAATCTGTATGGTTGTAGTTCTTGATGTTCATAAGTGCTAAAAGTATCTTCATTGATTAATAATACAATCTTCTCTTTCTACCCTTGATTCAATTATTTCCTACAGATTGAGTTTTAAAAGAATACTGATACACAAATATAATTAAACTATCTAATTGAAATACATTCAGTTTAATTATAGTGAAGAAGGTATAAGCATTATACCATTATAAACATGTAGCTTTTTAATTTTCTTAATGTAGGAAGAAAAACTATAACAAAAATTAAACTGTGGGTTTTATATTTTGTACGTTTATTGACTGAGCATCAGAGGAAAGTATATGATTGTCTTGGGAGGTGGTATTATTTCATTCAGACTTTGTAATTCAGGGGTGGGGGCAGGCTAGGCGAGATCCACATTCTTGATATGATCCCATAAACTCTTATTCAAATGTCTTAAAGATATTCAGTGTTAAAAGAAATACAGTGCAAAAGAAATGGAGATTTTTAAGTGACCCAGTCAATTTCATCAGTCCTAGCATATCAACATGGGTGATTTAATTTATACCTCGTACTACAGTAAGCAGATGCTGTGGGTGAGCTGCTTGTTCAGTCACTAAGTTGTGTCTGACTCTTTGTGACCCCATAAACTGCAGCATGCCAGGCTTCTCTGTCCCTCACTTAGTTTGCTCAAACTCATGTCCATTGAGTCAGTGATGCCATCCAATCATCTCATGCTCTGTAGCCCCCTTCTCCTCTTGCCCTCAATCTTTCCTAGCATCAGGGTCTTTTCCAAAGACAGTTTTTTGCTTCAGGTGGCCAAGGTATTGGAGCTTCACCTTTAGCACCAGTCTTTCCAGTGAACATTCAGGGTGTATTTCCTTTAGGATTGACTGGTTTGATCTCCTTGCTGTCCAAGGGACTCTCAGGAGTCTACTCCAGCACTACTGTTCGAAAGCATCAATTAGTGTAATTATCCCAATGTCTTTCTCTAATTCCAACTGGATTTTGCCCAGGGCATCATAAGTGAGATTCACCACAGGGTTTCTGAGAAAACCTTTTTTCCTGGATAAATAGAATAAGCTTAAGTGTACAGAAACATTGTCTCTTAGCTACATTCCTTTGATATTCCCTTGGTGGCTCAGAGGTTAAAGCGTCTGCCTCCAATGCGGGAGACCTGGGTTCGATCCCTGGGTCGGGAAGATCCCCTGGAGAAGGAAATGGCAAACCACTCCAGTATTCTTGCCTGGAGAATCCCATGGACAGAGGAGCCTGGTGGGCTACAGTCCACGGGGTCGCAAAGAGTCGGACATGACTGAGCGACTTCCCTTCCCTTTCCCTTTGGTATGGATATGATCCTTCAAGCATTGGCACATGTATTATTTCTGTGAGAGTGAAAAACATGCATGCCTGGATGGTAGAACACAAAAGCAAAAAGTGCTACACCCTTGACTTCATTGATGGGCTAGACTAAACCCAGATAGAATCTACTTCCAGAGTTCCTATTACATAAGATAAATCAAAGTGTCTCTTAAGTCATCATTATTTGTGAGTTCACTTTTTACATCATAAAGAATGAAATAGTTCCTGATATCTTCATACTACAACTCCTTTTTTACTTTCCTTTATGGGAGTATCTTTGGGAAAATCTGTTTACTTCATTGGCACATTAAATTATTATAAAAATACTTGAGAATTTTATTGCAAAGTTTCAGTAATAGTAGGATTTATCCAAGTTTTTATAGCTTAATATATGTATATTTACTTAACTCTCTGTTTATCTATTTAATTATGTAAGCATGCCATACTAATGGTGATGAGAGAATATCTCACTATGGATTTAATTTGCATTTTTCTATGTACTAGTGACATAAAATCTCCTTTCATATGTGTGTTAGCCATTTGTGGATTTTTTCCCCCAGTGAATTACCTTTCCTATTTTTGCTCCTTTATTTGCTTGTCATTTTGTTCTCATAAAATTCTTAATGTTCTTTATAGTTTATAAACATTACAGTCACATTTATTTTCCTCTGTGAAAGGACTTTGCTTTTTTGTACCACATAAAAAAATCTCTTCCTGCTAGAACATTATTAAGATTTTGTCCTCTATTATTTAAGTTGCTTTTACGTTTAGCTAATTAATCCATATTGAATTAAAATGTGTATATCTTGGGAAATAAGGATATAATTTTTATATTCACCATGTAGATAAATTTTTGCTATTGTAAATGGGGCCATCTCCCCATATCTATAAATTTTGATTTTTTATCTAGCCACTTTGCTGAAATGTCTTATATTTGAACAAGACTCATATTTCCTAAGATTCTCTTTGTATGGAAAAACCATATTGTTCCATTCTTTCTTAAATTCTTATTTCTTATTCTTATGCTGTTTGCCTGGTTTGGACCTCCAAATCATCGTTGAAGATAAGTGACTGTGATTTTGGAAAGTTGCTGTGAAGTATTTGATACTTGGTTGCATTTCTTCCATTTCCGGCTAGAAGTGAATGGCACTTTCCTTTGAAGTGGGATAGGATTTGTGACTTCTTTGACCAATATAGTATGACCTAAGTGATACTATGTGGTTTTGTAGGTTACATCAGAAAAGACCTTCAGTGGAAGGTCTTATTCACTGGAACACTGGCTTCCCTCATCTGCTGTGTAACAAGTTTTAGTACCATAAGGCTATGATGCTATGAGGAATCCCAAACCACATGTAGTGGCCATGTGTAAGCATGCCAGGTGACAGGCCCAGAAGAGCTCAGCCTTGTTAATATATATGTGAACAAAGAAGCCACCACCAGATGATTCTAGTCTCCAGAAATTTGTGATTCTCAAAGAGTCCCATGTATCACAGAGCAGAGAGAGTCATCCCTTTCGTGTACAGTTCACCTTTCTAAGTCACAGATCCCATGTACATACAATTGTTGTTACTTTACATCACTAATTATTGATGGTGGTTTAGTATGTAACAATAGATAACTGGAACTGGAAAAACACACTTTTCTTATTCATGTCTTTAATGAAAGTATCTTGAAGATGACAATGTTAAATACAATGTTTGGAATGAATTTCGATACTGGCTATTCGCTGGTACCTTTTTCTTGACTTTTCCATCTTCTAGAAGTCTCCCTCATTCCTTAACTTAAGGCTCCTTACTCATCTTCAAAGCCAGCATGATAGCGTCTTTGAATCTCACACTCTGACGCTCCTGTCTCTCTTTCTCTGATAAGGAATCTTAAATTACCTTAGGCCTACATGGATAATCCCCCCATGGTAAAACCCTAACATAATGGCATTGCAGTCTCTTTTACCATGTAAGGGAACATATTCACAAGTTTTGGGGATTTTCACATGGACATCTTTGGTGCAGAGGAACAATCATTCTGCCTAGAACACCATCCAATTTGCGATTGATACTAAAATTAACCTTGCCTTTGATTTCCCCAGTGATAGTCCCTAGCTATCCAATTAGATCTGCTCTAGTAGAAATCTTGAACAGAAGATAGCCATAGGTTATCTCCAGATAATCCCCAAATCTCAGCCTAGACAAGCTAGTGCAAAAAAAAATATAGTTAAGAATAGGAAGCAGGGTACATTTTGCCTCTCATTTTCTGCTTGTCTCCTCGGTGCTCCTGTTCATATCGTAGGACTAACTAGGGCCACTTTGAAATGAAGTTTAATGGTTTTTAGTAAATGGGTTTGGAAAAACTGGATATTTACATGCAAAAGGATAAAATTGAACTCCCATTTACACTACTCGAATAAATAACCCAGAATGGATTAAAGATTTAAATGTAAGACCTGAAACTATAAATGCTTAGAAGAAAACAGAGAGAAAAAAAGTTCCTGATAATAGTCTTGGCAATGATTTTTTCGAATGACATCAAAAGATTAAGAAACAAGCAAAAATAAACAAATGGGGCCACATAAAACTGAAAAGATTCTGCGGAGCCAAAGAAGCTATCAACAGACTGTGGAGGCAACATAAGGAATGGGAGAAAATATCTGCAGACCATTTATCAGATAAAAGGTTAATATCTAAAATATATAAGAAACTTACACAATTCAATCAAAACAAAAAAACAAAATTCAAATGGGGAGAAAACCTGAATAGATTTTTTTTTATCCCAAAGAAGGCATATACATAGCCAAAACATACATGGAAAGATCCTCAATTTCTCCAATGATGGGAGATTCAAAACCACACCTCATACTTGTTGGAAAGGTTGTTTCCTAAAGGACAAGAAATACAGATGCTTTTAAGGATGTGGATTAAAGAGAACCCTATAACGCTGTTAGTGGGAATGTGAATTGGTACAACTCTTATGGAAAACAATATGGAAGTGTCTCAGAAAATTAAAAAAATAACAACTACCATATAATCCAACATATGTATCTCATGGAAATGAAATCACTACCTTGAAGAGACACCTGCACCCTCAGGTTTATTGCAGCATTATTCACAACAGTGAAGACTTGAGAACAGCCTGTGTCCATTGACACATGAATAAGTGAATGTGGTGTGTGTATGTGTGTATACATACAATGGAATATACATATATATGTCCATATACACAATGGAGAAGGAAATGGCAACCCACTCCAGTAATCTTGCCTGGAGAATTCCATGAACAGAGGAGCCTGTCAGGCTACAGTCTGTGGGGTTGAAAAGAGTCAGGCATGACTGAGCAACTATCACTCACAATGGAGTAATATTATTCACTCATTAAAAAAGGAAATCCTGACATTTGCAACAACATAGATGGAATTTGGGGATATCATGTTGAGTGAAGACAGACAAAGAGAAAAAAACTATATTATCTCATTTATATGTGATATCTTGGGGGAAAAAAGCCAAACTCATAGAAGCAGAGAGTAGAATAGTGGTTGTCAGTAGCTGAGGTATGGAAAATGGTAAGATATTCATTAAAGGTATCAACTTCTGACATAAAACGAACAGGTTATGAGGATCTTATATTCAACATAATGACTATGTGCAGTGCTTAGTCGCTCAGTTGTGTCTGACTCTTTCTAACCCCATGGACTGTAGCCCACCAGGCTCCTCTGTCCATGGGGATTCTCCAGGGAAGAACACTGCAGTGGGTTGCCATGCCCTCCTCCAGGGGATCTTCCCAACACAGTGATCGAACCCAGGTCTCCCACATTGCAGGCAGATTCTTTACTGTCGAGCTACCATGGAAGCCCAAGAATATGGAGTGGGTAGCCTATCCCTTTTCCAGGGGATCTTCCTGACCCAGGAATCAAACCAGGGTCTCCTGCATTGCAGGCAGATTCTTTACCAGCTGAGCTACCAGAGAAAGCCCCGCATAATGACTATAGTTAACAATATTGTATTATATACTTGAATGTTGATAAGAGAGTAGATCTTATATATTCCCCCCCACCAAAATTATAAGAGATGATGGATGTGTTAACTAATCTTTTAGAGGTATTCATTTTACTATATATATATATATATATGTATCAAAGTATCATGTTGTATACCTTAAATGTCAGGTATATCTCAACAAACCTAGAACAAAAGGATATATATTCTCTCTTGGATCTTGTTTCCTACATGCTGAACTAATTTGGTACAGTTAAATGCTGTGTACAGCAACATAATGAATAGTTTGGATGGTTATGTTAAAAAGGCAGTAATATGGCAGATTAAACTTCTGCCACATTGGGAGAAGAATCAGATACAATACCAAAGATGGAAGTATTTAAATTCATGGCCATCATTAAAAGTAAAATGAAGGAAGACCATTGTTTTTCATTCCATAAGTTGTGTCTGACTCTTTGAGACCCCATGGACTGCAGCACGCCAGGCTTCTCTGTCCTCCAGCGTCTCTTAGAGTTTGCTCAAACTCATGTCCATTGAGTCAGTGATGCTATCTAACCATCTCATCCTCTGCTGCCCATTCTCCTTTTGCCTTCTATCTGTCCCAGTATCAGGGTCTTTTCCAATGAGTCTATTCTTCAAATCAGGTGGCCAAAGTTTTGGAAGAATAGAAGTGGTAAAATTTTCAAATGGATTAACTAATTATTTGTGTTTGATTGATTTATTTGGGGAAAAAATGATCCCATATTTCCCTTCAAGTATTAACAAGAACGCACAGAGTCGGACACGACTGAAGCGACTTAGCAGCAGCAGCAGCAGCAGCAGCAATGGATTGTAGTTTAATGGGATGTTCTTTAGAAACTTGGAGGACTGATATTCCTCTTTGAGACTGCTGTTACCAGCTGCTCTTGAACAAGGTTCATTTATCATCCGTCTTATTCTCAGGTTTAAGTGTGAGTCACTGTAGTACAGGTTTCTGTATGTGCCTGGTCATGTAACATGCTAATTCAGAACTTCTGTAGAGCAGTTAAGGTTAACTTCAACAACGATTACTAGTTTATTTCATTGCTTGTATTACCCGAAGAAGCTGGTGTATTGTCCTTTCAAAAGATTAAATATTCTATTTAAATACAAACCACATTCATGGCCCATTTCCTAAATGTTACATATCATGCTATGTGTAAACACAATTTGATTTCAAAAGCTATTAACCTAAGTTTTAAAATTCCTGTATTAGGCAGACATAAAATACCAGTGCAAAGTAGAAAGTGCTTTCCAATAGCTCACTTATCTAAATGATATCATTTCACTGGATATCACTCCTTTATGTTCACTGAAACCCATTGCTGCTGTTTTTTCCCTTGCTTTCATTCTGAGACCACGCCTTGGTCCCAGATACTTGGTGTCAGATAATGTTATATGGTTGTTGTTTAGTCGCTAAATCATGTCCAACTCCTTTGCAGTACAGGAGCATAAACACAATTCATACATAATACCTAGTTTCTGAATATTTTGTTTTTCTGTTTGCTCCTCAGTTATAGTACTATGGCCTCACCATCCATTTATCATCGGACTGAGTTTTGTCTTGTTGCTGTAGAATGTGTTCATATTTTACCTATATTTGCTACATATTGAATCACTAATGTTAGCCATTGAATTAAATTATCAAGAGATACTGGATGGTACAATTAGTAGCATATGTGACTATGAAATTGCAAAAATATTCCTCGAATGGATATTTCATGAAATGCCAAAGGCATAATTATAAATTCTAATTTTGAGGATTTTTTTTCACAGTAATCAAAGAATAAATTCCTCAGGTGTTTTGCTTTCTTTTTACTTAACTATAAAGCATTTACAATTTGTAAGTATCCTTCTATCAATAAGTTGTCCCCTAACCTGTAATGTTTTCTAAATCTCCTATAAAACGTTTCAGATAAATAGGTTTTTGTTTCTTCTGAAGATTTTGATTATATATATCTGGTCCGGGATGTAGGAGTTCATATTTTTAATAAGCTCCCTCATTATTTCTGATTCACAGTCACATTTGGAAACACTAACTTAGATTCCCTCTTGATCTCTTGCTAATACTCAAGTCCAAAGTGAGCTTTCAGAAAGTGCTGGATTGCAGCCGATGCATAGTGGAATTCTTTTTTTTTTTTTTTAACAACTGCTGTCTATGACAGTATTCTGTATTGTTGATTTAAGATAGATCCTTATGCCAGTGTAAGGAAGGAAAACTTCAATTTGCTCTCTTTGGGAGCTTGTCTTAAATTCATGTCCATACAGGATCATTAAACTTCCATACAGAGGCAGAACACAGGAATGGCTATTCCTGAGCAAGACCATTATTTGTCACTCAGAGAGAAACTTTATATACTTATAGTTTTTGGACATGCACTGAACTGAAACATTGTACTAAAGCAACAGGAATGAAGGAAAATCTTTGATCCACAAAGTTTTAAGTTGATCGTGATAATATCTGTTGCTTCAGTCCTAAATGAATCACAATATACCCATTTTAAAAATGGATATTATCTTCTAAATCACATCCCACAGCTGAATTCATAGTAATTGTTTGTTAAATAATGATATAAATTATGAGGTATTAGAGAATAACCAAAAACAAATAATAATGATAAAAGTAATATTAATAATTAATAACAGCATTATTATGCTACATTTGACAGTAACCTGTCCGAAGAATTGTTAACATAAGTGAGGATTATTGTATCTTTCATTGAGCTTATGTTACAATATATAATTAAACATGAGAGATGGATTGACTAATGTTTATTATCGGCTGCTTTCTCAATGATAGGATATAAATCCTTTAGAAATAAAGAATTAGACCTGAAGCATATTTACTCCTGCGAGACATTTTGAGAAACATTATTTTTTATGAACATGTTTCAGAGAAACATTGTCTAACAGATGTTAAGAGTAAAGTTGGCCTGGAGTCTTATGGTATCTGCAAATTAAAAGATTTTAATGTAGAAGTCATAAGTATTTTTATTTTTTTAATATATGAATGAACCACACTTTGTGTTTATCTTATTTTATAAAATGTAAATGAAGGTAAAATATACGGCAATTTTGGGGCTAGGCTACCTAGTTTTTCCTGGATTGTTGCTCAATTTAATGTTGTTGTTGAGTTTCTAAGTTGTGTCCAACTCTTCGCGACCCCATTGATTGCAGCACACCAGGCCTCCCTGTCCCTCACTATCTCCTGGAGTTTGCCCAAGTTCATGTCAGTTGAGTTGGTGTTGCTATCCAACCATCTCATCTTGTGCCACCTTCTTCTCCTTTTGCCATCAATCTTTCCCAGCATCAGAGTCTTTTGCAATGAGTCAGTGGTTTGCATCAGGTAACGTCAGTCCTTCCAATGAGTATTCAGGTTTGATTTCCTTTAGGATTGACTGCTTTGATCCCCTGGCAGTCCAAGGGACTCGCAAGAGTTTTCTCCATCACCACAATTGAAAACCATCAATTCTTTATGGTCCAAGTCTCACATTCGTACATGACTACTGAAAAAAATCATATCTTTGACTGTACGTACCTTTATTGGCAAGGCCATGTCCATGCTTTTTAATATGCTATCTAGGTTTATCATAACTTTCCTTCCAAGAATCAAGTGTCTTCTAATTTCATGGCTGCAGTCACTATCTGCAGTGATTCAGGAGCCCAAGAAGAGAAAATCTGTCACTGCTTCCACTTTTTCCTGTTCTATTTGCCATGAAGTGATGACACCAGATGCCATGATCTTAGTTTTTAGAATGTTGAGTTTTAAGCCAGTTTTTTTCACTTTCCTCTTTCACATTCATCAAGAGTCTCCTTAGTTTCGCTTTGCTTTTTGCCATCAGGGTGGTGTCGTCTGCATATCTGAGGTTGTTGATATTTCTCCTGGCAGTCTTGATTCCAGGTGTAACTCATCCAGCCTGTCCTTTCTCGTGATGTACTCTGCATATAAGGTAAATAAACAGAGTGACAATATAAGGTCTTGTCGTACTACTTTCCCAATTTTGAACCAATCAGTTATTCTGTACAAGGTTATAACTGTTGCTTCTTGTCCCATATACATTTTTCTCAGGATATGGATAAGATGGTCTGGTATTCCATCTCTAAGGATTTTCCACAGTTTGTTATGATTTACATAAAGACTTCCATGTAGTCAATGAAGCAGAAGTAGATGTTAATGACCCAACAGATGTTAGCAATTTGATCTCTGGTTCCTCTGCCTTTTCCAAACCCTGTACATCTGGAAGTTCTCTATTCAGGTACTGCTGAAGCCTAGCTTGAAGGATTTTGAGCATAACCTTACTAGCATGGGAAATAAGTGCAATTGTACCTCAGTTTGAACGTTCTTCAGCACCCCCCTTCTTTGGGATTGCAATGAAGCTGACCTTTTCCAGTCCTGTGGCCACTGCTAGGTTTTTCAAATTTGCTGACATATTGAGTACAGCATTTTAATAGTATCATCTTTTAGGATTTGAAGTAGCTCAACTGGGATCCTATCACCTCCACTAACTTTGTTGGTAGTAGTCCCTCCTAAGGCCCACTTGACTTCGCATTCCAGGATGTCTGGCTCTAGGTGAGTGATCACACCATCATGATTATCTGGGTCATGAAGATCTTTTTTGTAGAGTTCTTCTGTGTATTCTTGCCTCCTCTTCTTAATCTCTTCTGTTTCTGAAAGGTCTGTACCATTTTTAAATGATCAATTTAATGATAAATGTAATAAATGTAGATATATTTTAAACTACTTTGTTTACAGTAATATTATTACACAGAAATAACTAATACAACTTACATGGTGCTTACTGTGTCAGACACTGT
The DNA here is from genome assembly GCF_054371585.1 of Giraffa tippelskirchi. Lineage (NCBI taxonomy): Eukaryota > Metazoa > Chordata > Mammalia > Artiodactyla > Giraffidae > Giraffa > Giraffa tippelskirchi. Next base: position 108,043,373 of record NC_137280.1, on the reverse strand, counting down.
TCTAGGGACCTTAATTTTTTTACTCATTTTATCTCGCTAGCAGCCCTAGGATATTATTAACTTCATTTTATAAATAAGAAAATGGAAACACATAGTGATTAAGTAATCACTAGTCCAGTTTAAATAACTAGTCCAGTTTCACTGAGGAAACGAGTGGACAAGATGTGATTCAGATCTAAACATCTTGGCTCTTGAGTTCACGTTATTACCCTCTAAACCACATCCCCTACAGTGCCCTTGTGAAAACTGTAATGAACCCATTAGCCCAAACTAAAAATCTCCAACTAGGATATATCATATGTTTCTTTGAAAGCCTATTATATACTTTGCTTGTTAATGGAATGAAACTTAATGTTTGTAGGCCGTCTCATCTGAATTCCACTGAGGTATTTTCTCACAAACACTGCCAAGACTTTTTATGCTTGTTGGCAAGCTCAATCAAACCAAGAAATTGGATTCCTTAGTTGGTTAGACAAGGGAAAGTAAAGATTGGTTACAGCCTGTCTGCAATCTGTTTGTATGCAGTTAGAGTAGAATCCTCTGCCAGGAGACAATTAAGACAAGGCCCTGTAAATATTTTAGTCGACATTATGTAATCATTGCTCTCTCTTAAGTATCATATCCCATCATTTCGTTCTCCCAGTTAGACTAAACAACTCCGATATTTCCCATTGTTAAAATTAGAGTAAAGGGAAACTTTTAGCGTGTTCTAAAGAGTCCTTTTCATAAATAGAGTTGAGAAAATGGCAGTCGGTTATAAAATAAATGTCAATGTTGCTATATTGTCTTGTCTTGTAATGTTTGATATATCAGATGTCAGTTCTATATTGTGATGCTGAATAGCATCAGATTCAGGGTGGCAGATAAAGGACTACACGTAATGCAAAAATTCTAGTTGATTCTCTTTCAAATCTGATGTTCATCTCAGTCTAGTAAGTAACAGTCCTATCATTGTTCTAGCATTCAGGTCATCCCCATTTTTATATCATGTAATAAATGTTTACCATTTAAAAAAAGAGACACATGGTGGAATTGTTTGCAACAACTCCATAAAATTCCCTAAATACCCATCCTTTCCTCACTAGTCAGAGTACTCTAGTCCTGTCAAACAAGTCTCTAAGCCCTGAATGTATCTTCCCATAACTATAGGTCTCCACTCATCTCTGAGTGTCTACCTTGCTTCTGCCAGACTATTGTGTCTATCAATTCTATACTATCTTATTATCTACCACCTCATCACATCTCAAATCTGTATAATATTTCAGTTTGAAATTTTGTAATGATATGTTTCTATGTATGTCATCCACTGGATTCTGAATTCTAGTGCTTTTCTTACAATTAGTATTTTATTCTTACTCCATAACATAATTGGTTTTGAACAAAATATTTGTTTATTGTCTGACTGAATGAATTAGTCAATGGTTCATGTTCTCATAAATATATATATATACCCATGTGCATTAGGTGTTAACACTATTGATCAGGTTGAAAAAAAGTGAAAGTTTAGTCAGTCGTGTCCAGCTCTTTGCGACCCCATAGACTGTAGCCCCCAAGACTCCTCTGCCCATGGAATTCTCCAAGGAAAAATACGGGAGTGGGTAGCCATTCTCTTCTCCAGGGGATCTTCCCAACCTAAGAATTGAACCCAGGTCTCCTGCATTGCAGGCAGATTCTTTACCGTCTGAACCAGCAGGGAAACCCATTGATCAGGTTATTACATTTTAAAAGTATTCAAGAAGACGCTTGTGGAATTCAGCTGCCCTTGGGTTTGACACAGTAAAATGTATCATTTGCCTGATGTGTCACTTGTGGCGGAAAAATGGAGTGACTAAATTCTTTTAGTTTTAGAATTCACAAAAGATACTTAAGGTATGTCTACTTCTTCTGCTTTCTGCCAATGATAGAGAAAGACATGAAAAATCAGCAAAATGAAATAATCCTCATAGTTTATTAAAAAAAACTTAATTTTGTATAAGTATGTCTACCTTGAGGTATTTTCCCCTTCTTTTGTTTCTTTTAGGAAATCTTTCAAGAGTGGCAAGGGGTTGAAAAGAAAAGTGAGAAGAGAGTTATTTGAATAAATAATTATTAAAAATAATAAATATTTAAATAAATAGCTTTATTATATAATGACAAGTTATTTAAATAACTTTATTCAGATAAAGGTAGTTTCCATAACACTGGGTTTCCTCCTCATTTGAGGATACTTGTTACTAATTAACTAAAAGATGTTCACTTGAAACAATTAGATTGCCTGGTATTTCTCCAGCAAAGATGGGTTTATTTAGGATCATCAGACAATTCCAGTTAGAGGTATTGCAACTGTGTCAAGCCAAGTCAAGTTCCCATATAGCAAGGGAAGGAGAACATTTTTATAGAGAGGGAAAAGCTGGGAGGGTTGTAGTAAACAGAATCCATAGCTTTCATTGACTGAGCCATTGCCAGAGTCTTTCTTCTTCCTGTTGGGCTCTGCTATCATTGCAGGGAATGAAAGTTGCCTCTGGGGTCTCCAAACTCGATTTCGTGGAATTTTTTTGTGTGTATATATTATATGTGTGTGTGTGTGTATATTTACAGAGGTTATAAGAAAATTGTATTCAGTTCAAAACTGGCCTACATACAGTCTGTTCTGTGAAGCAATATTTCCAAGTACCCTGATGTAGGGAAAATACAAAACCTCCAGACACATTAAATCTATTGGTTTTGATGAACTTACTTAAATGACTGTGGAAAAGACAGATTTGGGGATGTTTTCACACTCAAACAGGGATTCCTTTGAATACAAAACTCTTGAGATGACCCTTTAAGAATTGAATTGAAAGTCATTCAGTTGTGTCCGACTCTGTGTGACCCCATGGACTACACAGTCCATGGAATTCTCCAGGCCAGAATACTGGAGTGGGTAGCCTTTCCCTTCTCCAGGGGATCTTCCCAACCCAGGGATTGAACCCAGATCTCCCGCATTGCAAGCAGATTCTTTACCAGCTAAGCCACAAGGGAAGCCTGAGAATGCTGGAGTGGGTAGCCAATCCCTTCTCCAGTGGATCTTCCCAACCCAGGAATCAAACCGGGGTCACCTACATTACAGGAAGATTCTTTACCAACTGAGCTATCAGGGAAGCCCCCGATAGACTTTTTTCCCCCCGAATTAAATGCAAATTCCCCCGAGAGAGGTAACATTACAAAGTCTCAAAGTTTCCTCAAAATACTTTTTTCTTACCCAAATGCCAGTCTAGAGATGTAGCTGTCGTGTCAAGGCATTGATTGGTATTCTGGTCTCCCTTTTTTGTACCTATCACTTGATGATAGACTAGGGGATGTATATAGAAATGGGGAACATAAGTCTTCTCTTACTTGACTTCCTGTACCAAACTTGCTCAACACTCTGTTGTCACATCTCTCTTTAACGGTAACTGAACATTGATTTTCTCTTATAGCAGCTGTTGAAATGTTTCTTGAGGCTGTTTGTTAATTATTCAAGAGGCTTCCTCCTCATACACATTTCCTTGGAGCTAAACATCTAGCTAAAGTTTAAGCCTTTCTTTAAAGCTTCTCCAGTCACTTTACTGCCTTGTCATCTGCCATTGGTGATCCATCGCATAATCAACTTTTGCTCTATAACAAACCACCCCAAAACTTGGTGACCTTATCATTAAGATTTCTTACAATTATTGCTAGATCATTCTTCTGGTACGGGCCAACTTATCTGATATCTGCTTGGCCAGCTCTTACATCTCAAGTCAACTAACATGTTGCTTAGCCAACTGGATAACTTAGAACAGCAGTTCCTATGTGTTTGGAGGTTGATTGCCTAAGGCACCAGAGATCTTATCCACATGGTTTTTGTACCTTTTCTTATCTGTTTCTTTTCTCTTTTCCTAGAAAGTTAGATCAGGCTTGTTCATATGGTCATCTAAATTTTCTAACTACAGTAAGAGAGGGATAGTCCCAGCGTGTAAGAACTTTTTGAACAAATGTTTCTTTGGGGAAAATGATTCCACTAAGATCCCACTTGCTTTTTTCCGCAATATTCCTAGGAAAGTTGAGGAGAGGCAATATTGGCAAATTCAAAGGAAATGATAATATTCTGTTTCTTAAAATATTTTAGATATTTGTGTGTTCATTATTCTTTATATTTAAATTTATTGTATAACTTGCTGTGTGTATATGCATATTGTTTTATGGTGTATTTTATTATAAAATTTTTCAAGAAATTTGTAATAAAAAGAAATAAATAGACATAAGTTGAATAACACCACAAGATTGTCACCTAGCATTAGTTAACTTTAGCAATGTAAGAATTACTTACATTACATCAGTTACTCTTTGGAAAGTTTGAATAATCAAAGACAAAATAAGACTGAAAATAATAGGTATTAAAAAGGGTGTTAGCCTTTACAGATACAGTGAATAAGTAAAACTAAAGGTGATAAAAATTTACCTATCCAAATTCCTATTATGTTTCTGACTGCAACAGAATTAAACTGGAAATAAATACATGAAAATATATCTGAAAAATTATTCCAAATTTACAGTTCAACAGTACACTTAGGAATCACACATGGGTTCATAAGTAAACCACAAATGATACTAGCAGATATTTTTAACTGAATCAATAACACTTCCTTAGAAATACAAATCTCCCATGTATTTGAAAATAACTTTTTGTATTCAGGGCTTATATTTAAATACAGTTATATTTCCCAGTCCTCTCACTTATGATTTGTGCTTTTGTATCTTGATTAAAACATTCACCTCTGTCCTAAAGTTTAATAGACATTTCAAAGCCAAAGGATTCCTGATATTACTCGTAAATCTCCTTCTACTGTGTTCCCCATCTCAGGTAATAGAAGTGCTCTCCTTTTAGTTGGTCAAGCCCAAAGTCAGGAATTTATCCTTGGCAGTTCTTTTTGTCTCACATTTCACATTCAATCTGTCAGGAAATCCAATTGACTTTATCTCCAAAAATTTCCACAATCTGACAACTTTTATCTCCATTGTCATAACTTTGGTCAAGATGCCGCACACATCAGTGCTATAACTTCTCAACTCTTCTTACCCCACCTACTTCGGTACTTTATCTGCATAACAGGTACAATCTAAAATGGAAGCCACATTGTGACACTAATTTAAAAAACTGGGCCTCATTATTGAAAGATTTTAATTACTGATTATTTTTTAATGTTGCAGGTAAATTGATTTAAAAGTATTATTGGCATAAAAATGGTATTATGAACATGAGAAAATAGTTCATTCAGTGACAAAGGAAAAGTCTGTGTATATATAAGCATGGGACCGCTTAACGACTGTTTTTAAAATGACAATAAATTGTGAAACTTGCTATTTGCCTCTATAAAGCAATTTAGTAGTCTTTGAGCTTAACATAGTTGTGAAACATTTGCCCAAAATGTTTGCAAGGACAAGATGTTCTTCTTCAGCTCTTGCAACCATGAACACAAGATGATTGTCTCCATAATTGATACCAGTTTTGTCTCATTGTTCATCAAACATTGTAGACTGACCAGCAACAACTCTTGCTGCTTTAGATAATTACATCCTAAATGTCATCAGTGTCTCCATAATACATCAAAAAGGGTAGGTGGAAATGCTGTCAGAGAATTCCATTAATATTATCAACATTTTATTTTCAGGTCACTTCAAAAGTATTCTTAAGATATGACATGGATGAGGGTTAATATATGATAGATACTAAAGGAATTAAAATCTATATACAGATTACTTTTTAAACTAGAGCATAAATTTAGTCAGTGTAATACAGCAGAAGAGTTCACTCACTTTAAGACATTTTCAATTTAAATAGATATGACAATTTCTAGAAGCATAAAGTCTTTCAAATGTCTCAAGAAATTTTAATGAATATCCAGAACACAGTATCGCTATGAAGGAATCAGGACCTTGTAATATATAGAACATGTTGTGCTAACATTCACAGTTACTTACTACTATAAGTCATATAAGATTCATAAATATAGAATCAAAATATTCTAGAAAATTCTAAGGCCCTAACTCAAAGCTCCCAGCAAGGCACCTTGTCTAACTCAATGAAACTATGAGCCATGCCACACAGAGCCACCCAAGACGGACGTGTCATGGTGGAGAGTTCTGAAAAAATGTGGTCCGCTGGAGAAGGGAATGGCAAACCACTTCAGTATTCTTGCCTTGAGAACCCAGTGAACAGTATGAAAAGACAAAAAGATAGGACACTGAAAGATGAGTTCCCCAGGTCGGTAGGTGCTCAATATGCTACTGGAGATCAGTGGGGAAATAACTCCAGAAAGAATGAAGAGAAAGAGCCAAAGCAAAAACAACAGCCAGTTGTGGATGTGACTGGTGATGGAAGCAAGGTCCAATGCTGTAAAGAGCGATATTGTATAGGAACCTGGAATATTAGGTCCATGCATCAAGGCAAATTGGAAGTGGTCAAACAGGAGATGGCAAGAGTGAACATTGACATTTTAAGAATCAGCGAACTAAGATGAACTTAATGGGTGGATTTAACTCAGATGACCATTATATCTACTATCTATCTAATATCTATCTATTTGCGGGCAAGAATCCCTCAGAAGAAAAGAAGTAGCCATCATAGTAAACAAAAGAGTCCGAAATGCAGTACTTGGATACAATCTCAAAAACAACAGAATGATCTCTGTTCATTTCCAAGGCAAACCATTCAATATCATGGTAATCCAAGTCTATGCCCCAACCAGTAATGCTGAAGAAGCTGAAGTTGAATGGTTCTATGAAGATCTACAAGACCTTCTAGAACGAACACCCCAAAAAGATGTCCTTTTCATTATAGGGGACTGGAATGCAAAAGTAGGAAGTCAAGAAACACCTGGAGTAGCAGGTAAATTTGGCTTTGGAGTACAAAATGAACCAGGGGAAAGCTAACAGTTTTGCCAAGAGAACACACTAGCCATAGCAAACACCTTCTTCCAACAACACAAGAGAAGACTCTACACATGGACATCACCAGATGGTCAAAACTGAAATCAGATTGATTATATTCTTTGCAGCCAAAGATGGAGAAGCTCTATACAGACAGCAAAAACAAGACTGGGAGCTGACTGTGGCTCAGATCATGAACTGCTTATTGCCAAATTCAGACTTAAATTGAAGAAAGTAGGGAAAACCACTAGACCATTCAGGTATGACCTAAATCAAATCCCTTATGATTAAATAGTGGAAGGGACAAATAGATTTAAGGGATTGGATCTGATAGACAGAGTGCCTGATTAACTATGGACGGAGGTCCGTGACATAGTGCAGGAGGCAGGTCTCAAGATGTCCTCAAGAAAAAGAAATGCAAAAAAGCAAAATGGCTGTCTGAGGAGGCATTACAAATAGCTGTGACAAGAGGAGAAATGAAAAGCAAAGGAGGAAAGGAAAGCTTTACCCATTTGAATGCAAAGCTCCAAAGAATAGCAAAGAGAGAGAAGAAAGCCCTTCTCAGTGATCAATGCAAAGAAATAGAGGAATACAATAGAATGGGAAAGATGAGAGATCACTTCAAGAAAATTAGAGATAACAAGGGACTATTTCATGCAAATATGGGCTCAATAAAGGACAGAAGTGGTATGGACCTAACAGAAGCAGAAGATATTAAGAAGAGGTGGCAAGAATACACAGAAAAACTGTACAAAAAAGATCTTCATGACCCGGATAATCACAATGGTGTGATCACTCACCTAGAGCCAGACATGCTAGAATGTGAAGTCAAGTGGGCCTTAGGAAGCATCACTATGAACAAAGCTAGTTGAGGTGATGGAATTCCAGTGGAGCTATTTCAAATCCTAAAAGATGATGCTGTGAAAGTGCTGCACTCAATATGCCAGCAAATTTGGAAAACTCAGCAGTGGCTACAGAATTGGAAAAGGTCAGTTTTCATTCCAATCCCAAAGAAAGGCAATGCCAAAGAATCCTCAAACTACCACACTATTGCACTCATCTCACATGCTAGTAAAGTAATGCTCAAAATTCTCCAAGCCAGGCTTTAACAGTATGTGAACCATGGTTTTAGAAAAGGCAGAGAAACCAGAGATCAAATTGCCAACATCCATTGGAGCATCAAAACAGCAAGAGAGTTCCAGAAAAACATCTATTTCTGCTTTATTGACTATGCCAAAGCCTTTGACTGTGTGGATCACCACAATCTGTGGAAAATTATGAAAGAGATGGGAATACCAGACCGCCTGACCTGCCTCTTGAGAAATCTTTTTGCCAGTCAGAAAGCAACAGTTAGAACTGGACATTGAACTACAGACTGGTTCCAAATAGGAAAAGGAGTACATCAAGGCTGTATATTGTCACCCTGCTTATTTAAATTATATGCAGAGCACATCATGAGAAATGCTGGGCTGGATCAAGCACAAGCTGGAATCAAGATTGCTGGGAGAAATATCAATAACCTCAGATATGCAGATGACACCACCCTTATGGCAGAACGCAAAGAAGAACTAAAGAGCCTCTTGATGATAGTGAAAGAGGAGAGTGAAAAAGTTGGCCTAAAGCTCAACATTTGGAAAACTACAATCATGGCATCCGGTCCCATCACTTCATGGCAAATAGTTGGGGAAACAGTGGAAACAGTGGCAGACTTTATTTTGAGGGGCTCCAAAATCACTGCAGATAGTGACTGCGGCCATGAAATTAAAAAACGCTTACTCTTTGGAAGGAAAGTTAAGACCCACCTAGACAGCATATTAAAAAGCAGAGACATTACTTTGCTAACAAAGGTCCGTCTAGTCAAGGCTTTGGTTTTTCCAGTGGTCATGTATGGATGTGAGAGTTGGACTATAAAGAAAGCTGAGCACTGAAGAATTGATGCTTTCTAACTGCAGTGTTGGAGAAAACTCTTGAGGGTCCCTTGGACAGCAAGGAGATCCACCCAGTCCTTCCTAAAGGAAATCAGTCCTGAATATTCATTTGAAGGACTGATTTTTAGCTAAAACTCCAATACTTTGGCCACCTGATGCTAAGAACTGACTCATTTGAAAGACCCTGATGCTGGAAAAGATTGAAGGTAGGAGGAGAAGGGGACGACAGAGGATGAGATGGTTGGATGGCATCACCGATTCAATCAACGTAAGTTTGAGTAGACTTTGAGAGTTGGTGATGGACAAGGAGGCCTGGCATGCTGCAGTCCACGGGACACAAAGAGTCAGACATGACTGAGCAACTGAACTGAACTGAACTCTAAGCTGTGTAGCTTCAAACCCCCATGAGTTTGTGTCCTTTTCCCATGTAGTTCAGAGCCTCTTTGTGGGATCTCAGTTCTACTGAGGATGCCAGACATGCACGCACTTTGTTTTATAGTGTTTGTAATCATCTGTTACCTCTATAATTTTATACTGTATTTCTTCCAGTCTGTTTCCTTTCTACAATCTGATAGCTTAAGTCTGGGTAAAAGTTGCATGATATCATTTCAGGCAGAAGGAACCTTTGTGTCATAGACTCCTAAATGATGGAAACTGTGGGGTAATATATGTTGTTTAATTCACTAAGCTTGTAGTAATTTGTTACACAGCAATAGAATATTTGTACAGTAAATGATCAACAAGTATTTAATGATCCTTTTATTTCAAAATGTTCACTGAATCCCAGACACCAACATCTCCTTTGACTGTTGGCCTAACATTTATTCAGCAAACATAATTTTACTTTGAGCATAATCAATGACTAGCAGTAGGGTGATTTTGTGGTATATCATGCAAGCAAAATCTCTTACTCATAATGCTTTTCTGACTTTGAGATCAACATGCATTTGGTGAAGTAGTTTCAAAAAACTAATGTTTTTGTTGATATATTGATATAATAGTCAATAATAGTTTTGCCTACTCGATTTTCTGCTAGCATGACCAGTTCATTTTTGATAATTTAAAATATTTTTACAATGATGTGCTTTCAAATTAGTCTCTGGTAGTAAACCATGAACTTTCATTTGGCAGAGACTGTGTCTAATTCAGCCTTTCATTTGGAACATGTAGCAATTTCTTATACATATTAGGCACACAATCAACACTTTTTAAAAATTCATGTATGTAATATGTTGTAGAAGGACAATGGTATTTATACAAATCTAGAAAAAAATTGATTCTAAACAATTATATCTAAACCCTAGAGTTATAATTATAAAGTCAGAATTATTACTACATGGCATCTCTAATAACTAATGTATACCATGGTTTGTCCAAAAAGCTCGTTTGGGTTTGTTTATAAGATGTTAGAGAAAAACCAAAAGAACTTTATGGCCAGCCCAATACAAGCTTTACAAATGGGAGGAGTCTAATCTGGATTATATACCTTGTTTTTGTTCCATTTTTGTGGAAGATATCCTCATTTCCCAGTCACTGTGCATGTTGGCTGTCAATTGCTGACCCTTTTTGTAGAGAAACACTCAAGATGTGACAATTCTGTCATGTGGTTTACACTTCTAGGGACTAATGGTGGATAAGGTCACCTAAGACCACCCATTTCCCTTCCCCTTACTCTACCCTATTTTGTTTCCCTCTCTTTCTTATCAGCTTTTATTCTGAAAAGTACTTCCTCAAAAGAACATGCACCTGAATCTATATTGAAGTCCATGGTTTTATGATCTTTATGGTCCAGGTGTGAAGGAAGCTTCTGGGTTACAGCTTTGCCCATGTGATTCCTCTTCATTTCAGCCACTGAAAACTAAAAAAGATAAGTTATTCATCATTACCCCATTGTCCTTACCACATGTACAGTGGTGAGATAGGAACAGAAAAACTGTATTCAGCAAGAGTAGAAATGGAAGATATCTTAGGAGTCACTGGCTCTTAACAACACTGAAGTCCGTCTGAGCACAAGTGCCCAGGTCCCCTACTTGTTAGCCAGGGAATGCTCTTTGACCATAGCCAAATTCTGCTACCTGGAGTCATCCCTTTAATCCATTGTTTTCCACATCTCTTGGCTGAGCCTTCTGAGAGTTTTTTCTGTAATAAATGTCCCATGTTTGGAATAAGCAGCCTTTGTTACCTGCTTCATTCCCATATAAACTGGTAGCTAAGAGCTTATTTTTCATTTTTAAGTGTCTCAGGCCCTTAGCACCTGTGGTGTTGGTGCTTTGGCCAGAACAACTTTTTTAAAAACATTGTTATTTTTCTATGAATCTCTATGTCCCACAAAGGATATCCACAATTATTTCTGAGACTCATGTCCCTCTATTTTGGATGTACTAGCCTGCTGTGGGACAACAACACTCTTAAGATTCTTTCAAGCCATCTGTCCAGCTGCTGCTGCTGCTGCTAAGTCGCTTCAGGCATGTCCGACTCTGTGCGACCCTATAGACGGCAGCCTACCAGGCTCCGCTGTCCCTAGGATTCTCCAGGCAAGAATACTGGAGTGGGTTGCCATTTCCTTCTCCAGTGCATGAAAGGGAAAAGTTAAAGTGAAGTCACTCAGTCATGTCCGACTCTTAGCGACCCCATGGACTATAGCCTACCAGGCTCCTCCGTCCATGGCATTTTCCAGGCAAGAGTACTGGAGTGGGGTGCCATTGCCTTCTCCATCTGTCCAGCTAGTGGGGTCTATAAGCAAGGTCTCGAGTCATTTGGAACTCTTAACAAATTTTCCTGCAGCCAAAACTTTGATCATATCTTTACCTTAACACCATTTATTTGAGAAATCTTTGACAGCTAGAGAGACTGGAAATGGAAGTCTCTTCTTGTCTCACATATGCAGCCCTGAGTCCTCATATTTCTTTGAAATTTTGTGTATACACTAAATAATTTCTACTTTCCTTGTTTCTCCTTCAAAGTAACTTATCATACTCAGCAGGAAAAAATCAATTGGGACGGTCAGCATTCTAGCTAGATACCTCCTTTTCCAGATCAGAAAGTCCATTAAATAAGTTCTCTAACTTCCAACATATCCTAGGTCATACGTTTTGCCATTTTTTTTTCCTGCCAAAGAATAGCTCAGTTGTCCTATTTTGAGGCTCCAGTGACAGCTTTCTTTCTTCCTTTTGCAGTCTCCAGAAGAATTTGCCATTTATTCATCTTGCTTATGCTCCTCCTCAGACTTTTCCTTCTGCCTGATTCCAGAATCCAATGCTATATGTTGTCTTTTAGGTTTTTTTACACTGCTAACTACCAATTTCTGTGTTATTTATCTATTGCTGGATAACAGACTATCCATTAACATAGTATATCTTAAATATCTTAAGACAATAATCTTTTTTTTTTTTCTTGAGCTAATGGCCAGCAGTTTGGCCTGGATTTCCTAATGAAGATTTAGTCATGAAGTCTTTCAGATTTGTCTGTATTTCCAAAGTGTCCCTACTACTGTATCTACTACCTGTTCTGCTTGTTAGTCTGAATTTTCTTTCCATGTGGTCTTTTATTATCAAGGAGTCTTTGATTTATGACTTTGGTCACCACATCCAAAGAGGGTGAAAGGCACAATGTCTCTTAAAACCTAGGCTTGAACAGTCTTGCTTCTTTTCTTATTGAAGTACAGGATATTTACAAATTAGTTTCATGTGTACAGCATAGTAATTCAATATTTTTATGGGTCGTATTCCATTTTGAGTTATTACAAAGTAATGGCTTTATTTTCCTGTCCTGGGCAGTATATACTAGCTGTTTATTTTGTATATAGTAATTTTTATCTCTTAATTCCATATGCCTATCTTGCTCGACCCCCATTTCTTCTCCCTACTGGTAACCACTAGTTTGTTCTCTGGATCTGTGAGTCTATTACTGTTTTTTTATACATATTTGCTTTTTATATTTTAAATTCCATATGTAAGTGATAACATAGAGTATTTATCTTTCTCTGTCTGACTTATTTCACTTAGCATAATACCCTGTCGATTGATCCATGTTGTTGAATATTGCAAAATTTCATTGTTTTATGGTTGAATAATACTCTATATTGTGTGTGTATGTGAAAGTGAAAGTGTCACTCACTCATTAGTGTCTGACTCTTTGTGATCCCATGGATTATAACCCACCAGTCTCCTCTATCCATAGAATTCTCCAGGCAAGAGTACTGGAGTGGGTTGCCATTCCTTTCTCCAGGGGATCTTTCCAACCCATGTATCAAACCTGAGTCTCCTGCATTGCAGGCAGATTGCCAACCAGGGAAGCTATATATAGCTAAATATATATATATATATATCAATAGTATAGATTTATTTCAAATTTCTCTAGGAAAAAAATGCTAACTAACACTGAAAAATTTTAAACTAATAACTAAAATCTAGTGAATCTCACACATATGTTAAGTAATGTATATATAAAAATAAAATAGAGCAACAATCATAAATAATGTCTATATTTTCATAAATAGTACTTCTCATGATACTTTTTCTGAACTAAATTGTATTCCTCCTAAATTCATATGTTGAACTATGACTATATTTGGAGATAGAGTTTTTAAAAAAGTAACTAAGGTAAACTGAAACCCTACAGAAGTGGTCTTAATCCTATAGAATTAGTGAACTTATAAGAAGAGGAAAAAAGAGTGATATCTCTCTCCACTCTCACAACAAGGAAAGGCCATGTGAACACACAGTGAGAAGGCACCCGTCTCTCAGCCAGGAAGACAGTCCCTACCAGCATCTTGAATGTATTGGCACCCTGCTCTCAGACTTCCAGCCTCCAGAAGTGTAAGAGAATAATTTAACTTACTTCACCTTTCTAGGGCTTCCCTGGTGGCTCAGACTGTAAAGAATCCACCTGCAATGCGGGATACCTGGGTTTGATCCCTGGATTGGGAAGATCTCCTGGAGAAGGGAATGGCTACCCACTCCAGTATTCTTGCCTGGAGAATCCAATGGACAGAGGAGCCTAGCAGGCTACAGTCCATGGGGTCACAAAGAATTGGACACAACTGAGCAACTTCCCTGTTCACTACTTTCACTTTTAACTTTCTCTGGTTTTAGTCACACAGTATATGGTATGTTTTTGTATCTCAGCCCAAGCTGACAAACATAGTGCTTTGAGATTTTGTCCTGTCTGGATTTTTATTAAATTAGTCCACCTTTTGAAGCTGTATCACCCAATCTAACTCTTCAAAAATTATTTCACAATATTTTCCTTGATTTGTGATTAAGTAAGTTGAGACAGGCTGCATAATATAGTCCCCTCTTGGAAACTCGTAATATACATTCATTTATTACAGACTGGTGTGATTCTACTATTTAATGTCATATAACTCAAGCAAATATAGACTTCTTTCAGATTAAGTTTTTAATTTAAATTTCATCATGATGCAAGAAGAAAAAAATCCTTACTCAAAACATTGAAAAGTAGTATGTGCTTTAAGTGAAAATTTATTGAAAACATGAAGGAATGTATTAGAGACTCATGCTGTAACACTTTGTAAAAGGCCCTTTAGCCATATAAATCTCCAAATTCTATACCACATGGAGCTATTATCTTTTTCTCCATTCCCCCCTCTAAAATTCCTTGAAAAGTCATTATTTGCAAACCCATTCTGATTTTATTCTTTTTCTATTACTTATGTCTCATGGTGGTGAGATTGCTTATTTATTACAGAGCATGCTAGACCTTTTCTGCCTTCTCCTATGTATCCTTTATTCCTTTATCTACATAGATTGATAAATAAAACAAAGTAACTGCTTATAGGATTGTTTTGTTGTTTCACATTTGTTTACTCAATATTTCACGAACTTTGTTTTAATTCATCTGTCACTATCATAAAGAATGAATATTTTACAGGATACAAACTAGGAATACGAGTTATAAGCATAGTTTTGTGTTTACAGGATTTGAAACCAGTTATTCCTCTCACGGATGTGCATGTGAGCTAAGTTGCTTCAGTTGTGTCCAACTGTTTGTGACTTCACGGACTGTAGCCCACTAGGCTGCTCTGTCCATGGGATTCTCTAGGCAAGAATACTGGGGTAGGTTGCCATGCCTTTTTTGGGGATCTTCCCAACCCAGGGATCAAACCAACATCTCTTACGTCTCCTGGGTTGACAAGCGAGTTCTTTACCACTATCAGCACCTGGTAAAAGAGATGAAACCAAAAGGGAGAACCACCAGGAAAAACTAGACTGAAAAATGTCATGGTCCATGTAGAACTGAGAATAGCTTATTCTCCCCAGCCATAGATAAGAGCTTCCATATCTTCTAGGTTGTTTGTTTTATTATAAGTGAAGTCACTCAGTCGTGTCTGACTCTTTGCGACCCCATGGACTGTAACCTACCAGGCTCCTCCATCCATGGGTTTTTCCAGGCAAGAGTACTGGAGTGGGTTGCCATTGCCTTCACCAGAGCAGCTTCCCGACCCAGGGATCGGACCCAGGTCTCCTGCATTGTAGGCAGATGCTTTACCATCTGAGCCACCAGGGAAGTCTGTTTTATTGGTGCATAATTATCCATAGCAATTTCTTGTGACTCTTTGTATTTCTGTGGTGTCAGTTGTACCTTCTGTTTTTCACTTCTTATTTTATTGAGTTGAGTTCTCTTTTTTTTTCTTTTGATGACTCTGGCTGAAGGTTTGTTAGTTGTATTTATCCTTTCAAAGAAACAAGCTTTCAGTTTTCTTGATCTTTTAAATCATGTTTTTGGTCTCCATTTCATTTATTTCTTTCTATGGCACAGTTGGCTATGGTCTAAGAGTCCCAGAGTTAGTGCTGAACCATACTGGTAGGCAGGTAAGCCGCTGGGCCCTGGTGCTAATAGGCTAGATAAATCACTGCAAAATGACACTTGCTAGCACCAGTGTCTTCACGATAGAATGAGCTTTCACAAATGAGTGCTGCCACCCTGTGTGTTCCCGAGGGGAGTCCCAGTTGCCTTCTCTTTCTCTGGCAAGATTAGCAAGTGGATCTGCCCCAGGTTCTGTTCAAATTACTCTGTGTCCTGGGTCTGGGAGCATGGGCCCTTTAGTAGTATAGTTTCTGTTTCCTCCAATCCTCTGGCTCTCCATATGCAGATCCCACTGACCTTTAAAGCCAGACTTTCTGGGAACTCATCCTGCCAGTGCAGGACCTCCAGGCTCGGGTGCCCAGCATGGAGGGAACCTCTGTAGTAGTGATTGTCCTTCCATTTGTGAGTTGCCTACTCAAGGACATGGCTTTTGACTATACATCTCTGCCCCTCCTACCCGTTTCACTGTGACTGCTTCTTCAAATCTTTAATTAAGAAATCTTTCTGCTAGTCTTCAGGTCATTCTCACTGATAGTTGCTCTGTTAATAGTTGGCATGCGTATGGCAAGAGGTGAGCTCTGCCTTCTACTCTGCCGTCTTGTTCACCCTGAAGTCTTTTAAGTGATATTCATGATTTTCTTTTTCCCTAGAGTATAAGCTCCATGAAGAAAGGAGATACTTTTTGGTTCACTGATGTGTCTCAGTCATGTAGCCTGGCACATAACAGGAGCTTATGTATTTCTTAATAAAATAAATGGTAGATATACACTGTTATTCTAAGTAAAGTATCAATTTAATTAATGTGATATCTTAAATATAAATTTAATGATGTAAAAAACACAGGTTTGAAATTCAAGATACCTTCTATGTGTATAATTTTAATATGTGTTTAGATTATGTGTCTATTTCTCTTTGAAATTTAAGACATCACGTCTGTTTTAGTCAACATCTTTGATAGAAAATATAATATTTTTAAAAAGAACAAATCATGAAATAAATTTATAGTTCTCTAAGTAATGTTGATATGAAAAGCAACATCTGCCTTTGCCCAGAAAAGGAGAAAGTCTATTTAATATTTTGTTTGTAAAATTGGTGGCAGAATCATATTTATTACGGTTAACAATTGTCAATTAGTTCAATTATGGATAAATTGAACCTAAGAAATCAAGTATCTGGAACATTTATTTAAATTGGATTTCTAAAAAGAATATCCCAGAAGAAGAGTGAATAAACTTTTCTCAAACCAGGGTACTTTTAATTTAGAAGACATGATATTAATATATAAAAAAGATATATTAAATGTACTCAAATGTATTTTAATATTACCAAAGGCATACAAGTATCAAGCTTTTGAATATGTTTTGATACTTCTAAAGCTCTTAGGCATATTTTATGACAAGGCAAACTTTATTACATCAGTATAATGGGACTTAAGTTTTAATTTGCCTTTTAATCTTCTGATAAATTGCTTTCAGCAAATGTAAAATTAATAAACACTGATTTCTGAGCTTTTTATTAATTCCTTTGTGTAGCAGATTATTTATACATTTAAAGCAGCTTAAATTACGCTTAGATAACTTATTAATGAACTGTGAGAGTATAAAGCCTTACAAATCTTTTACATGATCAACTATAAATTTAGTAGGAAAATTTGGTCTAATAATAATTAGATTTAACAAGATCATATTCAATTATCCTTATCTATAGCTGCACTGCTTCTATAGTTTATCCTTTGGGATTCTCTTGTTTGTTAGAAGAGGGTAATTAAAATTACAAATTAGGAACAAAAAAAGGAAACAACATTTCATGGTCCACATTAAGATGGTACACAACTCATGTTTGTTTTTAGTGTTTCTTTATAATTTAACATAATAGATAATCAAAGTAGTTCTTGGATAAATTGTTAAATTATTTTAGCTGTAGATATATCTAGTAATATGGTGTTTAGAAGAATGCCCAGTTAAATTTTTTAAATCCCTAATTTTGCACCCATTCTAATGACAATCCTGACTAACACTGAGCTCCTGCAATGATAATAATTAAATCCTCAATAATACACAAAATTAGATCATATATTTTGCATACAACTTGAAGATTTACCCCATGTAGCAATATATCTGATTGCATTGCTTTAAAAATCACCTGAAATTTATTCTGAATATAACATAAATAATGTAATTTTTATTTTAATATGGGTATATTTTCTTTTTTAAAGAAAAATTTTATTTTTGACATAAATGTAGATTCATCTGCAGTTATAGGAAATAATACAGCCATACCATGTTACCCTTTACCTGGTTTCCCCAATAGTAACATCCTACAGAAGGATAGCCCAGTATCACAGTCAGGAGGTTAACATGGACATAGTCATGTCATACAGAACATTTCCATTACCATAGAATCCTTTTATATTGCCCTTTTATAGACACATCTACTTCCCTTTCCCAACTTCTCGAAACTACTAATCTGTTCTCTGTTTCTATGATTATATTTTAAAAGTGTTCTATGCATGTAATCTTTAGATAACAGTTATTTTCCACCAATTTCACTATTTCCTAGTGATTCCTTCAGGTTGTTGTAAGTATCAGTATATTCCTTTATACTGTTGGATAGTATTATATGGTGTGGATGTATCATAGCTCATTTAACAAATCATCTGCTTAGGAAAAATCTACATTTTTTTCTAGATTTTGGCTACTACAAATAATGCTTTTATAAACATTTATGTGTAGGTTTTTGTATGAACATAATTTTTTTATTTCTGATGACCTTGCTCAGCTTGTTTATTAGCTCTAGGGTTTCCTTTATTTTTTTTTTTTTTGGATTTGTTTCTGATTGTTTAATCATGGATCCTGTGGGATTTTCTGAGTAGTCATGTTATCTGAAAATAAACATAGTTTTATATCTTCATTTCTGATCTTTACACCTTTTCTTTTTTATCGCACGAGCAGGAACTTTTACTTGTATGTTAAGTATGGTGATAGTGGACATCTTTGCATTGCTTCTCATCTTAAAGGAAAAGTAATGCAGTCCAACAATAGGTTTCTTGTTAACTGTAGGCTGAGGAGGTTGCCTGGGCTTGCTTTCTTTTTTTTATTTTTAAAGTAATTGAGTAATTTCTGTAGTGAATGAGTGATGAACTTTGTCAAAGATTTTTTCATTGACTTATGTAGTCAGGTGACTTCTGTTCCCTGCATCTGTAAATACGGTGAATTCATTGCTTGGCTTTTATATATTGAACCAGTTTTGCACCCTTAGAATAAATTTCATTTGGTCATGATGTAGAACTCTTTTTATTAATATAATGATAAATCCATTTGTTAACATTTTGTTAAAGATTTTTGTATATATATTCACTGGACATACTGGTTTGTGATTTTCTCTTTTTTTGTACTGCATTTGTTTGCTATCAAGGTAAAGATATTTATTTGATATTAGAGTAAAACTAAGTTCATAAAGTTAATTTAGAAGTGTTCCCTCTTGTTTTCGAGAAGAGTTTGAGTGGTTTGAGTGTTGATTCTTCTTTAAACTTTAGGTAGAATTTTCCAGTGAGTTTCACTGGAAACTGTGAACATTAGCTGTGTTCCCAATCCAAACTTAGGTCTGCTTGCCAACATGCAAAAAGTGGATCTACTGACACCAGGTTATGGTGAAGAAATGCCCAGCATTCATTGCAGGGCACCAAGCAAAGAGTCTAGGTAGCTGGTGTTTAAAAGACCTGAACTTCCCAAAGGCTTTCAGAGAAAATTTTTTTAAAGACAAGGTGAGAGACGGGGGTTCTGGATTGGTAATCAGCTTGTGGAAATTTTGATTGGTTGGTGGTGAGGTAATCAGGAATTAACATCTTCAACTTGATGGTTCTAACTGCTCTGGGACCTACATTCTTGTAGGCAACGTACAGTGAACTGTCTGGTGGGGGTTTCAATATCTGCAAAATAGCTCAGAGGTCATGACTCAGAATATCATCGCTAGCCCTTGAAAGTGAAAGTGAAGTCACTCAGTCATGTCTGACTCTTTGCGACCCCATGGACTGTAGCCTACCAGGCTTCTCCGTCCATGGGGTTTTCCAGGCAAGAATACTGGAGTGGGGTGCCATTTCCTTCTCCAGGGGAACTTCCCCACCCAGGGATTGATAGCCCTTGAGGAGGAACTAAAACTCCTTGACGTTATTTAATGGCTAAACTATTATTTTTCCTCTTGATTGAACTGGTTTCCTTTTTCTCCTGCATTTTCTCACTTCTTTCATTAAATTTATTCTTTATAACTCAGGGAAGGCCTAGAAGGCTAAAGTTTTTCTTCAGACTAGAGGAAGGTGGAGCACACAGGGTGGTGGTGTCTATTCTGGGACAGCCTAGAATCCTGTTTGGTTACAGCTGGACCTGTAGAAACACAATAGTCATGTTACCTATTTCATATTGTATGACTTGTGGTAGTTTGTATCTTTTGAGGAAATAGTCGACTATCTAAGTTGTCAAATTTATGTACATAGAATTCTTCATAGTATTCTATAATTATCCTTTTCATATCTATAAAGTCTGTAGTAGCTCTTTTTCATTTCAGACATGGTTAATATTTACTACCCCTTTTTCCTTTGTTGGTCTTGATAGAAGTTCATGAACTGTATTGATATTTTTCAGAAGCTGCTCTCTGTTTCATTGATTTTTTTCTATTGTTTTACTGGTTTCAATTTCATTGAATTCTGCTCTTATCTCTATTGTTTCCACTGCTTGCTTTGGTTTTAGTTTGTTCTTTTTCGAGTTTCTTGAGGTGGGAACTTGGATTATTGATTTGGGATTTTTCTCCTTTCTAAAGCATGCAGTCACTGTTATAATTCCCCCCGCAGCCACGCTTTGGCTGTGTGTGTCCCACAGATTTTCATGTTTTATTTTCATTTAGTTCAGTATATTTTTCTAATTTATTTTAAAACATCCTTTTTGACTGTGGATACTTCCAAGTACATGGTTTTATTTCTAAGTGTTTGGAGAATTTTCTATTATTTTTCTGCTATTGAGTTCCATTTTGGTTGGAGAATATACTGCATATGCTTTCACTTCTTTTAAATTTATTTTAGGTGTTCTTTATGATCTAGCATATGGTTTTCATCCATATATGTTCCATGAATTCTCAAAAAGAAGTGTTCTGCTGTTGTAGGGTGTATTGGCTGGAAAAAAAAATTATCTTACTTTTTCTTCATCTGAGAATATTCCCCATTCTTCCTTTATACCCAAAAGATATTTTCAGTGGGTATGGGAATCTAGGTTGACTACTCCATTCTTCTAGCAACTAAAAAGTATTGTGCCACCTCTTTCTAGCCCCCATGGTTTCTTATGAAGAGAATGTTTTCATTCTAATAATTTTTCCCTGTAAGTAAGGTGCTGCTTCTCTGACTACTTCAAGATTTTTGTCTTTAGTTTCCCAAAGTTTAATTATGTTGTACCTTACCAAGTATTTTGGGGATATTTTTATGTTTGGGGTTTGTCTAACTTACCAGACCTGTCGATTTGTATCTTTTGAAAAATTCGAATGATAAACTCATTGCTACAGTTCAGTGATAATATCTTCATGCACTTTTCTAGTTCTCCTCTCTTTCCTTCTCCTTCCAGGACACTAATGACATGAATATTCATTCTTTTTCTTTCATAATTTCATAAATCCCACAAGGCCTTGTTCATGGTTTTCTAGCCTATTTTCTCTCTTTTCTTCAGATTTAGTAATTTATATTTTTCTGTCTTCAAGTTCACTGATACTTTTGTCTATCCTCTTCAGTCTGCTGGTTTTCCCATCTATTGAGCTGCTTGTCACTGTATTTTTCAGTTATGAAATTTTCATTTATTGATAATTGTTAGTTATATCTTCCACTTATTTGCTGATACTTTGTTAAGTTTGTGAGACTTTGTTTTTTTATTTTCTTTTTCATCTGCATCAACTGTGTTCATCATTGTATGTGAAGCATTTTTTGAGGTTGCTTTAAAATCTCTAATAGTTCTAACATCTTTGTTGTTTGGGTTTTTTCATTTGTTTTTCATTGATTTCATCCAATTTGAGTATGACAAGTAATTTTCTTTTGCAATGTGGATATTTTGAGTATTATATTAAAAGGGTCTGGATTTAAACCTTCTCTTTCGGTTGGCTTGCTGTGATGTCAATCTGGTATGGGAACAGCCTCATTATTGCCAAGTAGGTATAGGAATTCAGTGTCCTCACTCAGCCTTCACTGACATTTTGAGGAAGAGCTTACTTTTTGGTGGGTATGAAAGTGTCAGCTTCCCATTTGGCCTCCACTCAGACCTCTTTGGTTGAGAGAAATAGAAATGTGTCATTGTTGCTCCCTGAATAGCTTCATCTGCTGCCAGGGGGAAAGTATGGTAGCTGTGTCCACACTTGGTGGAGATAAAAGTCCTGACTCTCCACTAGATCCCCTCTTAATCCACTGAAGGGTGAGAGGTTGGATGCCTCACTATTGCTGGGCAATAGAAGTACAGTCTTTCTTTGTGGTCTACACTGACTCCTCAGGCAGAAGAGGGCATCATTACTCCATGGAAAAGATGAAATTCCATCTCCCTATTCGGATCTTCTCTGATACCACTCCAATGAAAGTTGGCTGGGGGCGGAGGGGAGGGGAGGATTGTTACAGCCCTGCAATGATGGAAATCAAGATTCTTTGCCCAGCATTTGTTGGTTGGGGGTGGGGGGGTGCATGTGGGGCAGCTTGTTTTTCTGTGCTGTTCTATGGACTAGAGTAGTTAATGTTTAAAAGATTGCTGTATTGTCACATGTCACTTTTCTGGTCTCCTGCTAAAGAGAGCAGTCTTCTGACTTTTTATTTCTCTCCATTTTTCGGTATTTCCAAGTTAATGGTTTCTTTAGCTCTAAGCCTGGGACATACAAGACAAAAAGAAAATCCAGTGAATTCACCTGTATGTTGTACCTTGGACTTTGAAATTTCTAGCTAAGCTGCCATATTCTCTATCTTTTGGAATTTCCTTATATTTGTTTTATATATGATAAGTAAGATGTTAGTCATATTTAGGACGAATAATAGAGAAAAGTACATCTGTCCATCTTCCTAGAAGCAAAAGAGATGAATGTTTTGAAATATTAAATGTATGTATATATTTTACCATAAGTAATGCTTTCCCCTGAATATCTACTTTTAAAACCTATGGCTACTCTAAGGCTTTCTGCCAAAGTAAAGAGAGCATAGCTCTCTAATGGCTGTAAGAATGGATCCATTATTGATTTACTATGTAGAGTATAAGTTAAAAGTATAATTTTTTTTTTGCACAGGTAAGTTATTTATTACCCATTTTAAATTATAATTGCTCCCTTTTATAGTACACATGCTTTGGAGACTAGGATCTTGATGCTTAATTATAAACTTTTGATATAAAGAACTTAAGGTGGGTTCCTTCCTTATAAGATATAAATAAAAAGGTTTTACTCAATAACCAGGGATCTTCAGGGGAATGAGACAGAAGTGAGGTAAGAGGTTTTTATTAATCTCCTACCACAACTCAAGTTGAAAGGAAAAAATCAAAACAGAGGGGAATAGTGCCCTCCTGTTCCCTTTCCAGAACTCTGATAGAGACCATCCCACAGAAAGTCTCATACAAATAGTAGTAGCCACTGCAGAGTAGATCTAGGGAGTGCTAGAAGTAGCTCTGTTGTACTGTACTGAGGTTCTAAAGTTCCTCTCTTCTCTCAGTTGGAAAGGCAGATGAGAGTTGACAGCTACTGAGGTTGCAGTGGGGCAGCATTAGCAAGTATCTCATCAATAGATGGGATGATACTGTGTGGCAGAGGTCAGGGGTTGAGAGCTAATCCACAAAACAGATGGAGAATCTGAATGAGACTCAGAGGTTCTGCACAGTGAGCTAGAGTTGAAGTAGAGTGGAGCTAGTGGAGAAAAGAGGTACACTTGACTCCTCTGTGGAGGGATTACAACCTGGGTTCTACCGGCTTTGTACTTGACGAATGAAATCTAGGAGCACAACTAGTCTATGTGAAAAATTTCATCTCTATGAAGCCTGGGGAGAAAGCGGAGGAAAAGAAAGAAACTTCTCAGCTTGGGCTTCCCTGGACTTCACCAGGACTTCTCAGGTGGCTCAGATGGTAAAGCATCTGCCTACAATGCGGGAGACCCGGGTTGGAAAGATCTCCTGGAGAAGTAAATGGCAGCCCACTCCAGTATTCTTGCCTGGAGAACCCCATGGATGGAGGAACCTGGCAGGCTACAGTCCATGGGGTTGCGAAGAGTCAGACACAACTGAAGTGGCTTAGCACACACACACCATTTAGCAAACAGGATCCTAGTTCACTCCAGTGCTTAAAATATCTTCTGTCTTTTGTTTCAGTGAAGTTGAGTGTAATCTCTCTCTCCTGTTGCAATAGTCTGGAATAAAGTCTTGGCTGTTTAATACCATCTAATGCAATTTTTCTTTGACACACAATTATCTATATACCTATAGGTTACGTATACACCTGTAGGATTATCCTCACCTTGTAATCATGTCTTTTTCCTGTTAACTTACAGTGTTATCGAGAGGTAGAGTTTATTTCTCTATCCCTTGAACCTATGCTATTCTTTTTTATTTTTTTTTTTAATGTGGAATATGGCAGAAGTAGACAATGTGCCAGTGTGAAGCTAGACATCAAGAAGCCTGGGGCACACTTTGCCACAGTCAACCTGCTTCTTTCTGTGGTCAAGTGAGTGAGTTTAGCTGAGACCAGCTCTAATTGCTGACTTGAACAATTGGATACAAATATTTCGTAGAGCTTTTGTGGCTAGGAAAAGTATAATTGTAAAGCAATGCCATAGTGAAATATGATGTAAACATACACATGTGATTATGAAATTTTTTAATTTTCAAACTTGGCAACCCCCTCTTTCCCATTAGGTGACCCATGTATAAATTAAGATATATAGATTTCCATTTGCTTACATCAGCAGAAATATGCTATGATATCTCAGTATTGGACATCTTTTTGTCCTCTGCTAAACTATCTACTTTAAGGAGTAAAATACATTCCATCTTCCTCAAGGCTCAAATTGCCAAAAAATATCAAATCTAACTAAAAATGATCCCTTTAAAGTGATCGATTTAATTATAG
Source organism: Giraffa tippelskirchi (assembly GCF_054371585.1). Lineage (NCBI taxonomy): Eukaryota > Metazoa > Chordata > Mammalia > Artiodactyla > Giraffidae > Giraffa > Giraffa tippelskirchi. The sequence continues at coordinate 108,018,597 of NC_137280.1, read as the reverse complement.
TACTTTGTTTTCTTAGTTCACTGGAGTCACCAATTAAAATAACAGACTCAAGCAGATGGGCTTTGAGAGGATAAGAGGTCAATTTACCATGTCATGGAGAAAAAGGAACAGAATTAAAGCAGTTTACTAAAAAGTAACTTCAAAGAACCAATACTGCAAATTAAAGTGTGCTCCAAAATGTTACTCACATATATTTTAATATATTGCATTAGTTATCAATTAAAATCAAAGTTCTACTTCAGAATTCTATCTCTTTGAGGCACATTTATTTCTAAAAGAATTGTCTCTCTTTCTAAAAACAGATGTTTTCTACAATTAATGAAATTAGTCTTCATTTTCAAGATTTCTGAGCAAACTTGTTAGACTGTTCATACCTGGCTTCACTTCTGACCTAATTTTAATTTGCAGAACATAATTTGAGCTTGAGGATATCATTATTCATAGCATTTTTCTAATTATATTAAATAAGAGTTAATCTTTGAATAAAAAATGATATTCAAAAAAAACTGAGTTGTTTCTTCTCTTCTTAAATGTAGATAAAAACAGGACCAGTCCTTGCTAACTTTTCTGTTGCTGATACTTCCCTCATAAAATATGCATGTTGTTTCATTGTTTATAATTGCCTTGGGAAAGCACTTACTTACACCTGTTGGTAAATAAAGAATTCATAAATTTACAACATTTTAAAATTTTTGATGCTCTCATCTTTCAATTCAATTGAAAATAGGGTATAAATTTTGGGCATGTGCTTTCATTACTAACGTGAATCGCTTTCTTATATTTTGTTAAATTCTTAAACTCAAGTGTATTTCTTAAACTAATCATCAAGGTTATTTTCATGACTAGAATTTATTGCTGTATGTATGAGTTTACCAAAATTGCAAATTTTGCTTTCTAGTTATAGAGTTTTAAAATGTTATATTCAACAGTTTTTATAATGCTAACATTAAGTAAATAATGTTGTAAATAAATAGAGCAGGATAATTATCTTTGATCTCATGGTTAAGTTATTGAAAATATTTGGATATTGAATTATAAATAAAGTTAGGATAATTCTGTTTTTCCTAACTCCAAGCCCTTATAATTTACAAAAACTCTTTGAGATAATTGGTGACAGTTATAATGCTCTACTTTTTTTTATAACTCCCCTGGTTTCAGAAAGCATTTAAGATAACTAGCAGGTATACTTATTAATTGCTTAGAGGTTTATTAAAAATAAAAGCTACCATTTTACAATATTTCTTCAAGTAATATATTACAAAATATGTATTATATTTTATAATCAAAAAATCCATTTAGAGTTCAGTAAATTTAACCCCATTTGTTCTTCATCATTCAGCTAATATTTAGAAGTACAGAAACTGTACTTTGTAGTACAGTTTGAAATCTAGAAGTGTGGTGCTTCCAGATTACTTCTTCTTTATCAGAACTGTATTGGCTATTTAGAGTTCTTGATAGTTCATACAAATTTTAGTATTGTGTTTTCTATCTGTGAAATATACTATTGGAATTTTTATAGGAAAAACACTGACTCTTTTAGATGACTTTGAACTGTGTGGACATTTAAATAAATTAATACTTCCAATCCATGAATGAACAGAAGATATCTTTTCACTTGTTTTGTGTTCTTCAATTTCTTTCATCAAATTTTTGTAATTTTTATTGTATAAAACTTTCACCTTTTTGGTTTAATTTATTCATAAGTATTTTATTGTTTTAATGCTATTATAGATAAGAATTCTCTTAAGTTGCTTTTTCAGATATTTTATTGTTAGTGTACAGAAACATGATTGATTTTTGTATACTGATTTTGTAGCTTGCAACTTTACTGAATTTGTTGATTCTAAAAGTCTTTGTGATTTTCCAAACATAAGATCGTATCATCAAAAAAAAAAACAGTTTTACTTCTTCTTTTCTGATTTAACTTTATTTCTTTTTCTTGTCTTGTTATAGGAGTAAGAATGGGCAGAGTAGTGTGAATGGGCACCCTTATATTCTTCCTGATCTAGAGGAAAAGCTTTTAACCATTCATAGTCAAGTTTGATATTAGTTGTGGACTTGACATACAGGCCTTTATTATAAGATATGTTTCTTTTATCCCCAGTTTCTTAAGCATTTTTATAATGTTTAATTTTGTCAAATGTGGGTCAAGATAACAGAAAAGATAGGGAAACATATGAAATGAAATGAAAGTAGTTCAAAATTAGCATTTTTAGTTAAAAATATGTCTGAAGTGCAGAGAAGTTTAGCTAGTAATAAAAAACATCCCAGATAAACTTGAACAAAAATGTTTGAGACACAGCTAAAAATATAAACGCCATAAACCTTATATTACATTTTGCTTCTGTTTGATTTTCTTTAACTTCTTTCTCAGAAAGAATCAGATTTCAGAAAAGTTTTTCAAAAACTGGTAGAGAAAACAATGTGTTTTTGAGCACATCCTACTGAGCTGGAAGGATTCGAATCACAGTCCTTATCTCTAGTGTTCAGTAAGATGTGAAGTACTTCTTAGAAATGATTCTGTTGGTCTGTATACAAAATATGAATTCACAGGCAAAAATTGTGAAGTGTCAGTGTTTACCTTAACATACTTAAATAATACTTATCTAATAACTGGGACCTATCTCATTTTTTCATATGTTTGGATATATCCTGTGCCCCTCAGACATAGTAGATAATCAGGCTCCTATGTTCTTGGTTAGAAAAAATAGCAATCTGAGATTGTTCTTCCTCAACTGTAATTGGTGAGGTATTAGGGAATACGGCAGAGCTGCTGAAATATTTGTGTGTGTGTGCACGCATGCACGTGCGCGCATGTAGGTAGCATGCTGTCATGTAACAAAAGGCACCAGAAACCTTCCTTTTAAGTTCATACACCTGCCAGAAGTTGTGACCAGCTTCCTCTCCGTAAGACTTTATAAGCAGTGTGAGAGCCAGCTCTGCAAACACTCATTTTCAACCTACTTGATATAAGTGATGTGTCCATTTGTAGAATAATTCTGTCATGGAAAGTGATGAATTGTTTCCCACATAAGAGATAAGAGGAAGTTTTTCCCTTCTTTAAAGCCAAGGGAGTTGGATTCCAAAAGAATCATTTTTAAAGCCTGGAGCCCCATACGAGGTGAGGGTATTGGTCTTTCATACACTAGTTCAGTGTCTATGCGACTAGAATATGAGTAAAAAGCACAAGTTCTCCAAAGATAAAAAATAATACAGATTCCAAATATGTACACTTACATTACTGCCTCAAGGTTGAGGAAACAAGGATGGCCATATAAGAAATGCAAACAATAATATGCATCAGCAGAGTATAGGGTAATACCAGCTGGAGAACAGGCCTAAAAAAGGACTCAACTTGCTTAAAAAATCAGTGCTGAAGTGAATTGCTCTGGAATGATCTACCCATTTGAAGTTTGCCTGGGCATCTCCTTGAATCCCACAGCTCGAGAATGAGGGTAATTAAAACACCCAAGCCAAATGGGGATTGATGTTGGGAATGAAAGCAGACTGTAACCAATTTCAGTTATATAAGGATATTTCTGTATTTTCTCTTGTGATCCTCACAAAACTCTTTCTTACCATTCCAAGGAGATAGAAGATAAAAGGAAAGAAGCAGATATAAGGAGAGCTTTATATAAAAGTTGAGACTAAAAGTTAAAAAAAAAAAAAAAGCTAGCCTAAGTTTTAAGAAGTGTGGTGAAAGTATTTCAGAAACTCAAAACTCATTATAAAGTTAAGAAATTGTACTGAGAATTCAGTTAATGAGTTACTATTGGAAGGGGATCCTTGCGTGGGATAGATGCCACATTTTAATTAGAAATAAATCAAACTTTATTCTCAAATGGTTTGAAATTCCTCAACCCAGTTAACTTGAATGTGTAGATGAGTGGTGAGGTGAAAAATTAAACCAAAGGAGACACTTTGTCCATGATGTGATACAAACTGAGGACAGAGTACTTTACTCTGGATATTAATAGAGATAAAGTTATAGGGACTTTTTCTTTTAAGGAGTAACAGCTAAATACTTTTATTATCATTTTAAGATAATAAAAATGAAACATTCTCAGCAGATTCCTAGTCAGAGGTGTTATTGATGAAATTTCTACAGCCTCTACCACATGGGCCCAGATAGGTCATTTATGTAATGATCTTCCCCCAAGGGTTTTAGTATTCCTGCAGATGAGGAGAACTTGTCATTTCTGCCACGTCTTTCTCTTCTGTGGTGAGATATTGATGTATTTCTAGTGTCCATAGTTCACCACTAGCCGGTCCTATTTTTTGCTATCTTGTATGTTCTACCACAGATAGACTTTTAAACCATAACCAACTGTATCAATGCAAGTCAGAAACAGATGTCAAACCAACAATCTGTCTCTCCAGTTAGCATTCAAAACCGGTCAAACAATGAAACAGCATATCAAATGGTAGAGATTCTATCCCACCCTGTATATGACTCATTTTTAATTTTAATTAATGTATGTGCTGAGAAAATTTGCTTGCATCTGTAAGTAAATGGTATTTGGAGCTTCATTATTAACTGGTGTTTATAATAATTCTTTGAATTTCTCCCTACTTGTATGTTAAAAATCACCTAGAGATCATTCAACAGAATTATTTTCAATGATTCATCAGTTGGGAATTCAAACAGTACCTTGCTAAGTTTGGTTAAAAACAAATGATTAGAAGCCATTTGACTACTAAAATATTTTTTTTTCTGGAAATGCTACCACATATTTTTAATTGAAGTATAGTTGATTTATAATATTAGTTTCAGGTGTATAATACAGTGTCAATATTTTTTATAGATTATTCTCCACTTGCATACATTTACTTTTAAGATATTACATATAAGTGATACAGAGAGTATTTGTCTTTCTCTGCTTGACTTATTTCACTAAGCGTACCACTCTCTAGGTCTATCTATGTTGCTAAAAATGACAGATTTTGATTCTGTTTTATGGCTAAGTAGTAATGTAGTAGTGTGTCATATCTTCTTTATTTATCTGTTGATGGACACTTAACTTTCTTCCACATCTTCCTGCTGTTGTAACTAATGCTGTTATGAATGTTGGAGTGCATGTATCTTTTCTGAATTAGTGTTTCTGATTTCTTAGGATATATACTCAGGATTGGAATTACTGTATCATAGTTTTTTGAGGAGCCTCCCTATTGTTTTCCATAGTGGCTGCACCAATTTACATGCCTTCCAGAAGTGTGCAAGGGTTTCTTTTTCTTGCATCCTGGCAAACATTTGTTATTTGTGTTTTTTATGATAATAGCCATTCTGACAGATGTGAGGTGTATTTCGTTGTGGTTTTGATTTGCATTTCTCTGATTAACAATGTTGAGCATCTTTTCATGTGCCTGTTTGCCATCTGTATTTCTCCTTTCAAAAAAAGTCTATTCAGGTCTTATGATTGTTTATCAATTGGATTTTTTTTATATTGAGTTGTATGAGCCATTTATATATTTTGGATATTAATTGGTATTATCATTTGCAAGTATTTTTTCCCATTTAGTAGGTTAGCAGGTTGTCCTTTCATTTTATCGGTGCTTTCCTTTGTTGTTTAAAAGCTTTTAAGTTTAATTAGGTCCCATTTGTTTACTTTGCTTTTATTCCTTTTGCCTTAGGAGATGTATCCAAAAATATTTAAAACATTTTATGTCAAAAAATATTCTATGTTCTCTTGTAGAAATTTTATGGTTTCTAGTCTTACACATAGATTTTTAATCCATTTTGAGTTGATTTTGTGTGTAGTATCAGGTAATGTTCCACTCTCCTGTAGCTGTATAATTTTCCCAGCACCACTTCTAAAAAGGCTTTATTTCATTCATTTATACTTCTGCCCCCTTTGTTGTAGATTAGTTGATCATAAGTGCCTGGGTTTATTTCTGGGCTCCATTCTGTTCAGACCTGACAAAGCATATGAATGGAGGGTGGCGGGCAGCCACTGTTGGCTCTTACACAGGCAGCACATGGGTCTCTAACTGTGGCCATATCAAACTGATCCCCAGACTCACAGTGAGCACTAGCACGAGTCCTTCTTGTTCCAGTACTTCTCTCCTCTAAAGTGAGGGTGCCAGTGCTTTGAAAGAAGAGCACATGGAGCCAGCTTGAACCCAACTCCCAGGCCTTCTGTTTCAGCAACTTGGGACCCAATCCCATCCTTAGTAAGGTGGTGACAGCTGTTAAGCAGAAGATAAGCCATGGCTCACACCTGGCTCTGACCCTAGACCCTCCATCTCTGTCCTCTCCCCCCACCCCGACCTGGGTGATAGCTTCCAGCATACTCTGAGAAAGGTGTGATGTGTATTCATATCAAATCCAGCTCTCGCACCAAAGCCACTGAGGCCCTGCAGATTGTATAGGAAAGCTCCTAGGTAAGGACACATCTTCAAGACATGATATGTAACTGTTTCACCTAGTTTCATAGAGACAGAGGAAATTAAGAAAAATGAGATGATAGAGTAGTTTATCTCAATTGTGAGAATAAGAGAAAAACCCCTAAACAACTGATGAAATGGAAATAAACAATTTACAGGATAAAGAATTCAAATCATTAGTAATAAGAATACTAACTGAATTAGAGAAAAGAATAGATGAACTTGGTGAGAATATTAACGAGGAACTAGAAAATATAAAAAGGAACCAGTCACAACTGAAGAATGTAATTATGGAAATGAAAAACACACTTGAAGGAATTCATAGTACAGCAGGTGCTACAGAAGAACATATAAGTGGTCTGGAAGACAGAATAATGGAAATCACCACCTGAGAACAGCAAAAAGGAAAACAAATTTTAAAAATTGAGAATAAGGGTCTATGAGACAGCATTAGGCATACCAAAATTTTTACTTTATTTTAGGGGTCCTAGAGGAAAAAAGGAGTAGTGTATCAAAAATATATTTGATGAAACTATGACTGAAAAATTCCCAAACCTGAAGAAGAAACAGATGTTCTTGTAAAGGAAGTATCATTTATTTTACCAAATTTGACTAAGTAAATAATGTCAGTTTTATTTTTCTCTACTAGTACCTAAAGTTGAGTATTTAGTTAATCCTTTAGTATAGTGCCCCAAATCATAACATTTATGAATAAATTTAAAAAGGAATATATAATCCCATAAAATGAAAATTGTAGCAATTTCTGGAAGTTATGAAAAAAGGCCTAAATCGAGAGTTACCTGCTCATGGATTAGAAGACAAGATACTAACTTTCCTCATATTGACTGATAGAGGCAATGCATTTATAATAAATATACTCTGGCATTTTCTAAAAAAAAGAAAAAAATTCACAAGTTGGTTATAAAATTTATATGAAAATGAAAGCAAACTAATATAATTCATCTAAATTTTTTTAAAAAAAGAACAAAATGGAAAGGCCTACACTAACAACTGTTAAGACTTAAAAACTACATTGATAAAGGAAATGTGATTTTGGTAAAATGTAGGATGAATGGAGAAGGATAGAGTTCATAGTAAACATACCCATCCTTAAATGATAAACTAATTTTTAATGATAAATCAATTCAGTGGGGAAAATGTTGTATTTTTAATAAATTTTGCTTATACAACTATATTCACACCACACACAAAATTGCCTTGAAATAGATCATAGACATAAATGTAAAACAAAGATTATAAAACTCTTAGAAAAAAATGTATGAGAGGAAAAAAAAAATGTTTCACCTTGGTGTTAGCAATATTTTCTTGGTCATAACAAAAAATTAAAAAAAAAAAAATAGAGCGAGCCCAAACCAGATGGTAGAGGAGTAGGTGGATGTGGAGTACATCTCTCTCCACGGATACATCAGGAATACACCTTCAGACACAGAAGTGCATGCAGAACAGCAGCTGAGAACAGACAGGAGTACTGACCAGCAGAAAAGAATATATAGAACCACACAAAACTTGGCAAGATGAAGAAACTAGGGGGAAAAACAGGAGTGTTAGTAGGTCTGGACCTGCCCTCAGTGAGTGGGGGAACTGAAGCAGGAGTACGATCCCCACATTGGGGCAATTATTTGAGTCAGAAAAGAAACATTTAAGGCTGAGAGTGAAACAGCTGATCTGTGGCAGCCTAAATGGAATGAGAATCAAACAGTCCTTGCCGCAGCTATATATACCCCAGACAGGGACGCAGGTCCCAGAGAAGGCACAGCAGCTGGGAGCCAGAGTTTAGGGATTGTGGAGCAATCCCAGGGCAAGGGCTGCTGTTGACTGGAGTGAGATGGATCGAGGGGATGTGAGGAAGGAGATTGTGGTGGGAAATGCCTCTGGAGGAAAGCCAGGCAGCCATGGAAGCAAGGTGATACTGCTGAGTCATGCATAGGGGGTGGAACCATCACCATACTCTCTGTCTCCCCACAAACCAGCATCAGCAGCAACAATAGAGAGGCTGGCCCATCAAATGCCTGACACACTGAACTACAGAGTAGAACCCCACCCAGGGTTCTCCTTATAAGTGACTGATGCATTGATCTACAGAGTAGGACCCCAACCAGGGGGCCCCTCTATGTGCTTGATGTGCTGAATAACAGAGGAGCCTAAGCAAGGGAGCCCTCTAAGTAACTGAACGGGTGCATCTACAGAGAAAGACTGGCCAAAGAGGCCTTCTGATTACCAGCTACTAGAAGCTCGAAAAAAGACTCTGATAGGAACATAACTCCTGTGGTGGAGGCAGTCCATGTCCCTGCACACTTGGCACCACCACGGTCCCCACAAACCAAGCAGCTGTGACACCTTCATGCTTAACCCTCACTGGGGCAGAGCTGCCACAGGCAAAAAAAGTATTGTGCCTATGCATACAGGGTCATTTAGGTCATGTCCAGCTTTTCAGACAAGCAAAAGTGAAGAGAACTCAGCACCACCAAACCAGCTTTACAACAAATGTTAAAGAGACTTATATAGTCAAGAAATACAAGAGAAGAAAAAGATCTACAAAATCAACCCCAAACAATTAAAAAAAAAATAGCAATAGGAACATATATATCAATAGTTACTTTAAATGTAAATGGATTAAATGCTCCAACCAAAAGACACAGACCGGCTGACTGGATACAAAAACAAGACCCATACCTATGCCCTCTACAAGAAATCCACTTAAGACCTAAAGACACACAGACTGAAAGTGAGAGGATGGAAATATATATTCCATTTGAAGAAGTCAAAAGGAAAATCAAAAAATTTCTAGAAACAAATGACAATGAAAACAAGACAACTCAAAACCTATGGGATGCAGCAAAAGCAGTTCTAAGAGGGAAGTTTATAGCAATACAATCTTACCTCAAGAAACAAGAAAAACGTCAAATAGACAACCTAACTTTACACCTAAAACAACTGGAAAAAGAAGAACAAAAAAAAACAGCAAAATTAGTAGAAGGAAAGAAATCACAAAGATTAGAGCAGAAATAAGTGAAAAAGAAATGACAGAAACTATAGTAAAGATTAATAAAACTAAAAGCTGGTTCTTTGAGAAGATAAACAAAATTGACAAACCTTTAGCCAGACTCATCAAGAAAAAAAGAGATAAGAATCAAATCAACAAAATTAGAAATGAAAAAGGAGAGGTTACAACAGGCAATGCAGAAATACAAAGGATTATAAGAGGCTATTATGAACAACTAAATGGCAATAAAATAGATAACCTGGAAGAAATGGACAGATTCTTAGAAAAGTTCAATCTTTCAAGACTGAACCAGGAAGAAATACAAATTATTATAAACAACCTAGTTGCAAGCACTGAAACTGAAGCTGTGATCAAAAATTTCCCAAAAAACAAAAGCCCAGGACCAGATGGCTTCTGAGGAGAATTCTATCAAACATTTAGAGAAAGGTTAATGCCTATCCCGGAGAAGGCAATGGCATCCCACTCCAGTACTCTTGCCTGGAAAATCCCATGGACGGAAGAGCCTGGTAGGCTACAGTCCATGGGGTCACTAAGAGTTGGACACGACTGAGCGACTTCACTTTCACTTTTCCCTTTCATGCACTGGGGAAGGAAATGGCAACCCACTCCAGTATTCTTGCCTGGAGAATCCCGGGGACGGCAGAGCCTGGTGGGCTGCCATCTATGGGGTCGCACAGAGTCGGACACGACTGAAGCGACTTAGCATAGCATAGCATAATGCCTATCCTCCTAAAACTCTTTCAAAAAATTGCAGAGGAAGGAACACTTCCAAATTCATTCTATGAGGCCACCAACACCCTGATACCAAAACCAGAGAAAGATAACAGAAAAAAAGAAAACTACAGGCCAATATCACTGATGAACATAGATGCAAAAATCCTCAACAAAATTTTAGCAAACAGAATTCAGCAACACATCAAAAAGCTCATACACCATGATCAAGTTGGGTTTATTCCAGGGATGCAAGGATTCTTCAATATACAGAAAGTAATCAATGTGATACACCATATAAGCAAATTAAAAGATAAAAACCATGTGATCATCTCAATAGATGCAGAAAAAGTCTTTGACAAAATTCAGCACCCATTTATGATTAAAACCCTTCCAAAAATGGGCATAGAAGGAACCTACCTCAATATAATAATGGCCATATATGATGGCCTACAGCAAACATTATTCTCATCGGTGAAAAAGCATTCCCACTAAGATCAGGAACAAGACAAAGGTATCTACTTTTGCCACTATTATTCAACATAGTTCTGGAAGTGCTAGCTATAGCAATCAGAGAAGAAAAAGAAAATAAAATGAATCCAGATCAGAAAAGTAGAAACAAAGCTCTCACTGTTTGTAGATGATATAGAAAGAGAATAGATATAGATATAGATATATATAGATATAGATATATCAGAGAATTGTTAGAGCTAATCAGTTAATTTAGCAAAGTTACAGGATACAAAATCATTACACAGAAATCACTTGCATTTCTATATACTAACAATGAAAAATCAGAAAGAGAAATCAAGGACTCAATCCCATTTGCCATTGCAACAAAAAGAATTAAATATCTAGAAATAAACTTATGTAAGGAGACAAAAGAACTGTACACAGAAAATTATAAGACATTAATGAAAGAAATCAAAGATGAGATAAACAGATGGAGTGATATTCCATGTTCCTGGGTAGGAAGAATCAATATTGTGAAAATGACTATACTATCAAACACAATCTACAGATTCAATGCTATCCCTATCTAATTACCAATGGCATTTTCACGGAATTAGAACAAAAAATTTCACAATTCATGTGGAAACACAGAAGACTCAGAATAGTCAAAGCAGTCTTGAGAAAGAAGAATGGAGCTAGAGGAATCAACCTTCTGACTTTAGATTATACTACAAAGCTACAGTTATCAAGACAGTATGGTACTGGCACAAAAACAGAAATATAAGCCAATGGAACAAGATAGAAAGCCCAGAAATAAACCCATGCACCTATGGGTACCTTATTTTTGACAAAGGAGGAAAGAATATACAATGGGGAAAGGACAGCCTCTTCAATAAATGGTGCTGGGAAAACTGGACAGCTGCATGTAAAAGAATGAAATTAGAACACTTCCTAACACCATACACAAAGATAAACTCAAAATGGATTAAAGACTGAAATGTAAGACCAGAAACTATAAAACTCATAGAGGAAAACATAGGCAGAACACTCGATGACAGAAATCAAAGCAAGATCCTCTATGATCCACCTCCTAGTGTAATGGAAATAAAAACAAAAGTAAACAAGTGGGACCTGATTAAACTTAAAAGCTTTTGCACAGCAAAGGAAACTATAAGCAAGATGAAAAAACAACCCTCAGAATGGGAGAAAATAATAGCAAATGAAACAACTGACAAAGGATTGATTTCCAAAATATACAAGCAGTTTATACAACTCAATACCACAAAAACAAACAACCCAATCAAAAAGTCGGGAAAAGACCTAAACAGACATTTCTCCAAAGAAGACATACAGATGGCTAATAAACACGTGGAAAAATGCTCAACATTGCTCATTATTAGAGAAATGCAAATCAAAACTACAATGAGATATCACCTCACACTGGTCAGAATGGCCATCATTAAAATATCTACAAACAATAAATCCTGGAGAGGGTGTGGAAAAAAGGGACCACTCTTGGAATGTTGGTGGGAATGTAAATTGACACAACCACTATGGAAGACGGTATGGAGATTCCTTAAAAACTAGGAATAAAACCACCATTATACCCAGCATCCCCACTTCTAGGCATATACCTTGAGGAAACTTAAATTGAAAAAGACACATGCACCCTAATGTTCATTGCAGTATTATTTACAATAGCTAGAACATGGAAGCAACCTAGATGTCCATCAGCAGATAAATCGATAAAGAAGTTGTGGTACATATACATAATGGAATATTACTCAAGGAATGCATTTGAATCAGTTGTAATGACATGGATGAACCTAGAACCTACTACACAGAGTGAAGTAAGTCAGAAAGAGAAAGATAAATATCATATTCTTAAGCATATATACAGAATCTAGAAAAATGATACTGAAGAATTTATTTACAGGGCAACAGTGGAGAGATAGACATAGAGAATAGGCTTATAGACATGGGGAGAGGGGAGGAGAGGGTGAGATGTATGGAAAGAGTAACATGGAAACTTACATTTCCATATGTAAAATAGATAGCCAATGGGAATTTGCTGTATGGCTCAGGAAACTCAAACATGGCACTGTATCAGCCTAGAGGGGTGTGATGGGGATGGAGATGGGAGGGAGGTTCAAAAGGGAGGGGATATATGTATACTTATGGCTGATTCATGTTGAGGTTTGACAGAAAACAACAAAGTTGTGTAAAGCAATTATCCTTCAATTAAAAAATTAATTAACTAAAAAATAGGTATAGCAGCTATCAAGATAAGAATGCTGGATATTTGGATTATATTAGTGTTCTTTTTCTGTTTTTTAATGTTCTGTTAATTCTTTTTTATTTTTTCTACATGAAAAATTAGAAATTGCTTTCAAAATTAGAAAAATAAAATTTATTTAACAGGGAAATATTATATCATCAAAATAAATAAACCAGTGAAATGATTAGAAACAATATTAGAAGATGTATAAATGGATGGTATATAGATAAAATGAAGTGCATATTTAACCACTGCTAATCTGAGGAACACAAAACTACAATGTAATACTAGTACACACCTTTAGAATGACTAAAATTAAAATCATTGATAAAACAAAATATTTGAATGTGAATCAGTAAAAACTGTCATTGACATGGGTCTGTAAATGTATAACTATTTTGGAAAACCATTTAACTGTTTCGTGACAAGTCACATATATAACACATAATCAATTTGTGGGTAAATATTTACCCAAGAAAACTTTAATCATATGTCTACTCAAAGATTTGTGCATAAATGTTCATTGAAATTTTACTTAGTAGCTCAAAACTGGAAAAAAAAAAACTATGTCTATCTGTATATAAATAGACAATGTTTAATATATCTGTCCAGTGGAATGCTGCTACTTAGCAGTGAAAGTAATGACCTACTAAGATACAGCAAAGTAGATGAATCTTAAAATCAATATGCTCAGAAAAAGAAACCAGAGCCTTTATGTATAATTCCATTTATACAAAAAGCAACATAATCTACAATGACAAAAAAAGCAAATCAGTACTGGTGATCAGAGGTGAAGAGAGGAATGGTATGCAAAGGGGCTTGGAAATCTTTTGCAGTGATGGAAGTATTCTATATTTAATTATGGTGGTGGTTTCAGGAATGGTATATATAACTGTTAAAACTTATTAAAATGTTCAATATAAAGATACTGTACATAAATTATTTCTCAGAGTTGATAATGAACAAAGTAAGAGCTGGTTCAGTCGTATATATTGATATATTTAATTGAATGATGAAAGGCCGGGCAGAATTAGGCTATATCCTTGTCGATCTGTTTCCTCTCCCCAAACTCAAGGAAAGCTCGAGTTCTTAGACCACTTTGAATTAGTTTGGATCCTTATGACTAGTTTCTTGTTTAACAAATGTGAGTAGCACTGATTGAATTCTTACTGATTTGCTAGAATCCAAAGGATTCTCCTCCTATTAATGCCTAGGTCCTAGCCCGAATTCCATGCCTTTAGTTTTGAACTTGCCTCTCCAAGTACTTGAACATTTTCTGAAACAAATCTGTGAGGTAGGTACAATTTTTACTGATCCTTTACAAGTAATTGGAGATGCAGAAAGATTCAGAAATTTTTTAGGACTAAAAATTAAGCCTACTATTTTCCTGTCAACATAGAAACATATGTGAAGGCAGAGGATATCTATCTTTTTATAATCTTTTAGCAATATGGAAAAGAGTAGAGGGTGTTCTTAGCAAAAAAATATTAGCCACAAACCACGTCATGGAACCACTCTGGAGAAAATAATGCTTATGAATCATCAGCCACATGGTGAAACTTGTGATTTCTGATCCTTTCCACTGAGGGAGTGGTACGGAACACTTCTATCCAACCCCAAGCCAAGAGAAATGGGCTCCCATAAAATTTCCAACCACCCTGATTATCTGGATTCTTACATCTTCATTAGAGTTGGCCAAGATTCAGACCTATGTTTCCCTCCAGTGACATGACCACAGAGTGGCATTTGGTGATTCTCGGGGACACCTAAAATGAGTTTCCTGAATTCAGGGGATATGTGAACAGAGAGTCTAGATTCCACTTCCTTCCCAATAAACTTGAAACATTTCCCATAATCGCACAAATAAAAGGGCTACATTTTCTGCTGTCCTGAAAATAATTTAGAGAAGACACAGGGAGAGTTGCATGGAATGAGCTAGTTATGCCCCACTGTGTTCAATCTGTCTCAACTTCCCCATGGGAATCTTCTTCAGTAAGTCCCTATTGCTTAAATTGTCCTTCGTGGAAAAGTTTGAAAACTATTGTACTGCATATGTTTCCCCAGGGGCAGTCAGATGACTGTCCAGATGCGCTGTAGATAAAGTTGGACTTGTGTCTCACATCACTCAGTTTCTCTTCAAGCCTTGGGAAGCACTTTAACTCTATACGTATTGAAGCCATTGTGACATGTTGCTTCCAGAACTTTAATTTGTGTGCAAGTAAATCATGTGATATTTAAAGATGTCATTAAAAGTGAGTGATTTCATATCATGATTGCTATTCCTGTCAGGGAAGCCTTCTAAAAGATACCAGATGTGAATTAAACTCTCCAAGGGAAACCAGTGTTTCTTGGTCTGTCAGATAATAAAATGTCAGAAGAAAGACGATAAGGAAACAGATTGCTTAAAGTGGTATATTTGGCATGATGGAACTTTGAGGTCTTCTTTTCACAACCAGATTAGATAAAATTGGAGTTTAAAATTCTGATTTAATTTGGCGTGTCTTTCCTGTCTAGAGGCGGACTGATGTGGTTCTAATACTCAGTGGCCTAAAATAAAAGATGACACCAAACTTCTCTTTTCTACTTTTTCTCCAAATGCTAATCAATAGTTTACCTTTAGGTGTGTTCTGCCTTTCAAATAAAATCGCTCAGCCTGACTTTGTGCTATGCTTATGGCTATTTCTTTTTAAAGGATAAAACTTTAGATAAAATGCTACCACCACTTATTTACCCTGATACTCAATATAGAAGAAATGACAGTAAATATTTTTTTCCCTAAATACCCATCCGGGAACAACAAAAGTATCTTCATTATTTAGTTATACCAGTATGAATATAATATATAAATTTTACAGATTACCTTTTATGTTATCTAACTAAATGTATATTGAGATTTTTAAGGGAAAATAATGACCAAAAATATAAGAGGTTTGATTGATTTTTTTATTAATAAGAATCTGTTTTCCTGTTAAGTAAACATGACAAATATGTTCCTGCTGGGGTCCTTTAATGGACCGGGACCTGGTGGTCCGGAGTCGACGATAAGAAAATGAAAGAGAGAAAGATAAATAGAGAGAAAAGGAAAGAGAGAGAGAGAAAGAAAGACACGGGGACCCAAGCCTCTGATGGAGGAAGGGAACTTTAATGATCTTTCTATGAGTGTATATATGCTGTGTTACAAAACATTTCTTTTGACAATGACAAAGGTCAGAAAACCAAACATACAGCAACCATTACCAAGGGAACAAGGGAATAATAATAATCACAAGGTCAGGAGACAAACCATATCTCAAGAGGACCGAGACTAACTAGGTTCGCCTAAGGAGAACGTTTACTGAAGGAGACCCGAGCCCGTCTCATTCCATGACCTCTGTCCTGGGAGCAGCTTGCCGTTCCACTTGATAAGGAACAGAGGTTTTATGAGAAACAGCACGTAGGAATCCTCTTGTTAAACATTCCCTGACATTTTGAGGATTCATGAGGAACAGCACGTAGAAATCCTCCTGTTAAACATCCCCTGATAATTTGAGGATTCATGAGAAACACCACGCAGAAATCCTCCCTTTAAACATCCCCCGATAGTTGCATACACGCTTACATGTGCCTTAAAACAGAGAAATGTGATTTCAAATACCAGTAATTGCTCCTGGGATTCCATTAGAATATAAAGATTATACTGAGTACATACAAATCTATTGATACATGTGAAGACTTTTAAGAGAAAAAGCAATCTTTATTCTTCTATGACAGATCTTTAGTATACTCAGTTTTTCCCAAATTATAATATCTCATTATAACAGAGACATTAAATAGAGTCAGTATAAATAACTTGTTTATGAGTAGCAATGTGTTAAGTAAAAATTATTCCTATTGACGTTCTTAAATATGTTTTGAGAGAGACATTTATTACTCTAGATGCCATTTGAAATTTGTTGTTTCTTCTTCCAAAATTCAATATCAGACTTTGGATATTATAAAACCAACAGGCAAAAACCTTCTTTTCCTTATTTATGTATAGAATTTGGCATTTTCCCCCACAAAGATAACTGTTTGCAGCTCATTTACATCTTCATCAGAGAAAAAATGGTACAAACTTTTTTCTTGGAGAATTTCTAATAATGATCCAAATTAATTATAACAGCAAAAATTTATGTTTATAAACATGTGAAACCAATTTTATTGAATAATATATCTTTCTTGAAACACCAAGCAAAATGTATAATGTCTTTTATTTTACTCTAATCTGATTTGGAGGTTTTCGGTTAATCATATGACACTTAAGTCTTAGCTAAATAAAGATATCTTGTCTTTAACATATACTCAGTATTTGCTCTCCATTAATATAATTCATACATGAACATATATTTTTGTTTTTCGTTAGAATCTAGAGAAATTGACACTGCATTTGATGGCTGTTTTCATGAACTAAGAAAGAAAGGATGAGTTGGTGTGAGGAAAAGTTATATGAAAAATTCCTTGGGTCCAGACTGTTACTACACTTATTCTGAGGAATGATGATTGGAGCAAGTTATTTTTAATGTGCTAAATGAAGTGCAAAATTATTGTATTAAATATATTAATCATTTTATGAGTTTAAAATACAGAAAATACATAACATGCAAATGTGCAAACAGTGGAAAAAGATGAATGGATCAGGCAATGTTTCAGTTCAGTTCAGTCGCTCAGTCATGTCTGACTCTTTGCGACCTCATGGACTGCAGCACACCAGGTCTCCCTGTCCATCACCAACTCTGGGAGCTTACTCAAACTCACGCCCATCGCATCCAACCATCTCATCCTCTGTTGTCCCCTTTTCCTCCAGCCTTCAATCTATCCCAGCATCATGGTCTTTTCGAATGAGTCAGTTCTTCACATCAGGTGGCCAAAATATTGGAGTTTCAGCCTCAACATCAGTCCTTCCAATGAATATTCAGAACTGATTTCCTTTAGGATGGACTGGTTGGATCTCCTTGCAGTCCAAAGAACTCTCAAGAGTCTTCTCCAACTCCACAGTTCAAAAGCATCAATTCTCTGGCACTCAGCTTTCTTTATAGTCCAACTCTCACATCCATACATGACTACTGGAAAAACCATAGCTTTGACTAGACAGACCTTTGTTGGCAAAGTAATGTCTCTGCTTTTTAATATACTGTCTAAGTTGGTCATAGCTCTTCTTCCAAGGAGAAACTGTCTTTTAAGTTCAAGGCTGCAATCATCATCTGCAGTGATCTTGGAGCCCAAGAAAATAGTCACAGTTTTCATTGTTTCCGCATCTATTTGCAATGAAGTGATGGGACCAGATGACATAATCTTAGTTTTCTGTATGTTGAGTTTTAAGCCAAAGTTTTCACTCTCCTCTTTCACTTTCATCAAGAGGCTCTTTAGTTCTTCACTTTCTGCCAAAAGGGTGGTGTCATCTGCATATCTGAGGTTATTGGTATTTCTCCTGGCAATCTTGATTCCAGCTTGTGCTTCATCCAGCCTGGCATTTCACATGATGTACTCTGCATATAAGTTAAATAAGCAGGATGACAATATACAGCCTTGAAGTACTCTTTTCCCAATTTGGAAAGAGTCTGTTGTTCCATGTCTAGTTCTAATGGTTTCTTCTTGGCTTGCATACAGATTTCTCAGGATGCAGGTCAGGTGGTCTAGTATTCCAATTTCCTGAAGAGTTTTCTACAGTTTGTTGTGATCCACACAGTCAAAGGCTTTGGCATCGTCAATAAAGCAGAAACAGATGTTTTTCTGGAACTCTCTCGCTTTTTCGATGATCCAGAGGTTGTTGGCAATTAGGTCTCTGGTTCTTCTGCCTTTTCTAAATTCACCTTGAACATCGGGAAGTTCTTGGTTCACATACTGTTGAAGCCTGGCTTGGAGAAATTTGAGCATTACTTTGCTAGCATGTGAGATGAATGCAATTGTGTGGTAGTTTGAACGTTCTTTGACAATGCCTTTCTTTGGGATTAGAATGAAAACTGAACTTTTCCAGTCCTGTGGCCACTGCCTTTTTCCAAATTTGCTGGCATATTGACTGCAGCACTTTCCCACCATCATCTTTTAGGATTTGAAATAGCTCAACTGGAATTCCATCACCTCCACTTTCTTTGTTCGTAGTGATGCTTCCTAAGGCCCACTTGACTTTGCACTCCAGGATGTCTGGCTCTATGTGAGTGATCACACCATCGTGGTTATCTGGGTCATTAAGATCTTTTTTTGTATAGTTCTTCTGTGTATTCTTGCCACCTCTTCTTAATATCTTCTGCTCCTTTAGGTCCATACCATTTCTGCCCTTTATTGTGCCCATCTTTGCATGAAGAGTTCCCTTGGTATCTAATTTTCTGGAAGAGATATATAGTCTTTCCCATTCTATTATGCACTGTGTAGGGATACCAATAATTATGTGATTTCTTAGGGTAAGGAATAAGATTTTTGAAAGCTTTATAATTCATTATACTTTCATATAGACATAATATTATAGTTGAGTAGTCTTAATGATGGAATCTACCAGGATAATCACTGTTTATTACTATAAAGGAAGGTGGGTTCATTGCAATAGAAGCAGATTCCCTTCTTTGAATGATCATATTAGGTTCCTCCAGCTGCCATAAAGAAGTCCCACAGATTGGATGCCTTAAACAACTCAGATTTACTTCCTCACAATTCTGGAGACTAGAAATCCAAAATCAAGTTGTTAGGAGATCGATTCTTTTGAGGCCACTCTCCAAGTTGTCTTCTCCTGGTATTTTCACGTGGCCTTCCCTCTGTCCTCTATGTTCTAATTTCCTTTACCAGGACACTAGTCACATTGGATTAAGCCCCACTCTATTGATCTCATTCTAACTTAATTGCAGTCATATTCTGAGGACTTCAACATATGATTTTGGAAGGGGAGAGTTGTAAAGCACAGCTCAGGCAATAACAGTGACCGTGGCTTTTTCATGGGGAGTAACTTCTGCAATCCAGCTGTGTGTTTCTGACCAAGGTCACAAACTTTCCTGAGCTGCAATGACCTTGGCACATATTCCATCAACTCTGATGCCTTATCCCCCAGGCTTAGGGTCAAATTAAGTCACCCTGTGTCATTCCTCTGTTGTTTCCAGCTGGCACTAGGGAAAATATGGGGATTTCCTCTCCCCCAGTGATGGTAACCTTCTAAACATGCAAATGCCGTGGTCCCAGGGAAGCTGTGGTCTGCCAGAGTGACGAAAAACCATTGTCCGTAAGCAGAAATAAAAACAACATGCAGGGGAAAAAAAAAAAACTCATGCTTGTGGATGCAAGCAGGGAAGAGAGACAGAGAGCTATCCTGATAGCTTTCCAATTCCTGGAGGAGCTCCACTGTTGCTTCCTTGCGTGTTTTGCTTCTGAATTATGTCTGTTCGTTTACTTTGGCTAAGTTAATATATAATATGTAATACCTATTTATAAACATTCAAATTGTATATACCTTTAGGTCTTAACCCTTAATTTTTTTTAGTATATTGGAAGGATATATTATACTTAGTAATAATGTCTCATATTCTCAATGAAAAATATGGGGGGACCAATGATAGTACCTGAAATTTCTATAACTTGGGAGACATGGTTTCCAGATGCTCCTGAATCTGTTTATTTTCACTTCTACAAGGGGGCTGGGTTCAGCATATGACATTATTTTTTCCAAAGTGAATATACATGGGACAAAAATGATTATGTATCTGCCAGTCTCAACACATAATATATTGAGTTAATTTAGAAACAAATAGGTTGAAGTAATACAGTAACTTACATTATCAGAAAATGAAACCATTTTGTAAAACACGAAATTTCCCTCTCAAATATTATATTCAGTTATATACATCTAATGTCAACTTGGAGATTGTTCTTATTATACTATGATTTATTTACTAAGTGGAGTAAGGAACCAGGAGATTGGATTCATTAAATCTGCTTAGAGCCTGGACCTACCACAAATATCACATTATCTCTTTAATTGAATATACTGTACTAAGAAATACCACATGTACATAGTTCTTAATCACTTATTTTCAAAGTTGTGGGCCAAGGCTCTTGCATGCAGAACACTGACTTTCTAATATGAGGGTCACAAGTAAACTGTTTTCCATATACCGGAGCTCAGATAATATTTTTCTAAATTTTCTTCATTGATTTCTTAAAGAGTTTCTTTTCAAACCTCGATCTGTATAGGAATCTTCTAGAGATCATTTTCTTTTTTTAATTAATTTTTTAAATTGGTGTAATTTTCTCTTAATTTTTATTGGTATATAGTTGTTTCACAATATTGTGTTGGTTTCTACTGTCCAGCAAAGTGAATCACTTATATGTAGCATATATCCCCTCCCCTTTGGATTTCCTCCCCACTTAGGTCACCACAGAGCACTGAACAGAGAATATCTTTTAAGTATATGCATTTCATTTTAGTATGTCTAGAGCAGGATATGAAAGTCAGTATTTCAATAAGCATCCCCAAGTGATACAATGCTGTTTGTTCATGAGCCACATTTGTGTTGTGAGGACTTAAAGAGTTGATGTCCTGCATAACCATCCTCCCAAAAGAAATCCCGTTCTAACTTAATTTGCATTGCAGAAAGTTTCTCAAAAATCCTTCATATGATGGTTGCATTTTTGAAAAGTAAATGATCTCCTATGAAAATATGTATATTTCTTTTCAATAGATAAAATATGTGCTGCACATATTGACAGAAACTCTCTTTGACTAAACTCTATACTAGCTCTTCTAAGAATTCTAGGACTCAGCTTCAGCATTCACTCATTTTGGGGCCTGCATAAGCAGTTAGAGTAAGAATTTACCTAAGTCATTTTAGCAAAACTCCTTACCCTTGATGTCTGATCACCCTGGATGTCTGATCAAATTTCTCCTCCTCCACCAACCCCCAGGTGATATCTAATCACCCTGGCCTACCTTCAAGAATTCCATTAGTTCTATTTAGCCAGAAAGCCCTCTTATTCATGATATTTTTTTCTCTTATTAATTTCCTTTCCTCTGACTCCTTGGCTATAAATCTACCTTCTCCTTTTTTGTCTTTGGAGTTGAGCCCATTCTCTCTCCCCTACCGCAAATCCCCATTGGAGCTGAACCTTGAATAAAGTTTTCCTTACTCTCTTTACTTGGACTTCAGGTAGGAGAGAGAGAATTGGGCTCAAATGCAAACACAGCCTGTGAAAGTGGAAATTTATAGCCAAGGTAACTATGATTTTTTAAATAATGATTTTTTACATGTTAAAAACCTTGGCCAAAATTGCTGATATGGCTAATATGAAAACTTAAGGGAAGAAGACTTAAAGATATATGTTTACCTAAGTAATTTTTGGAGGGTAAAGAGAAAACTATAAGATCATAATCTATTAAATAAATTCATAGAATTATTGCAATTCAAAAACGTGTGGACTATAGGCAAGGCTGACTTTGACCAAAGAAGCAAATATAGAATTGAATCATTTCTAAGGAAAAAATAAATAAATTGTGCATAAATATTGAAAAGTTAAGGTACAAGCCATAGTAAAGTTGAATAGGAATACATCCTAAAAGCTAGAAATTAATGAACTAATTTAATATGTTTGTAATAATATGTGATCAGCACTTGAAAACAGTTGCTAGTTGGAAATATTTTTGGCTGCAAGTAACAAAGATGACCTAACAGTGACATAAACAACCTATAATTTATTTTTCCCACAAAACTTAACATTTGAAATTGATATAGATTTGGTTAAATTTTTCAATTATGCCATCAAGGGACACAATATCTTGCCAGCTCATGTAAAAATGGTGTTCAAGCAGGAACAAAGAGGAAAGAGGCCTTTTTCTTAGTCGTATCTCCCTCTACATCATCACCCCCCTCCTGCTTCTGCTCCCGTTTATTCTCTTCCTTCTTCTTTGGGTAATCAAAAGGTTTTGACACAAGCACCTCTTACTTATGCAGGTCCCCTTTTGTCTCCTTATCTCTATGTCTAGTTGCATAGGAAACAGAAAATGACCAATGAAAGTTTCATCTTAAGGTCAACATCATGTATTTTCTTTTATAAATGAGATGGTTGGAGGGAAGTAGCCTAGTGTTAGAAAGATGCTCCATGGTGCCACAATACCAGGATCCTTTCATCTGTGCTAAACTGGATATTAGTAAGTCATATAACTATGTAAAGTGATAAATCTTAACTAAGCTTATTGTGTAATCATTTCACAAGTTACATATGTATCAAATCATGTATGCTTTGGCCCAATGCAGTGCTGTATGTCAGTTATATCTTAATAAACTGAAAAAAAAACTTTTAAAAAATAAGAAATAGACAAAAGGGGGGATCTATTAGTAAAATTCAAGTGTAGAAACACATCAAATTAAAACATATAGCTGGGTCCTATAGTCCTTTTTTTTCCCCTCCAACTGGTCACAAGACAGAAATTTGTTGTCCTCCATAATGTGCTGTGTGTTTAGTCACTCAGTTGTGTCCTCCTCTTTGCGACCCCATGGTCTGTAGTCTGCCAGGCTCCCCTGTCCATGGAGGATTCTCCAGGCAAGAATACTGGAGTGGGTTGCCGTGCCCTCCTCCAGGGATCTTCCTAACCCAGGGATCGAACCCACATCTCCCACAATGCGGGCAATTCTTTACTGTCTGATTCACCTACATGTTTAATAATATTCCTGCTTTCAGTCATCATTTCAACAAATTAATATGGATTCCTCACTTGGTGTACCTAAGCTATCATTCAGAGGGATCTGAGCTCTTGATGGTCCTTCTTGCATTGCATATATATAGTTTTCCATTAATCTTTACCACTGATTGTGGCTGAGGGGCCTCTGGATGTCAAATATATACATACAGGTATAGACAGATACAGAGACATATCAAGATGGATATCAGAGATTCCTAATAGAGGCATATTAACATTTTGAGCTGCATAATTATGTGTTGCCGTGTGTATTGTGGGATATTCAGCAGCATTCTCGATGTTTGCCAAGAACATATAACAATCTAAGTTGTGACATTTGCAAATATCTCCAGATATTTTCAAATGTCCTCTGGGGACACGTATCCCAAATTGAGAAAAGTAAATATAGATATATTAATATAGATATAGATATTCTTAATTGAAGCTATGATTTTCTAAATATCTATTACACTGCTTCCTTTTATTTGGTCTATTTTTTGCTTTACACTTTTTGTATTTTGTTAAGCATATATATTTATGATTGCTCTATTTTCATGAAGTTTTTCATCTACTTCAATGAATGATACACTTTATCTTTTATAATTTCCCCTTTTCTTACTTATTTGTGTGTGTGTATGTGAGCATGTGTGTACATGTATATAATAAAACATACACTTCAAATTATTATGATTTCTATGCCAACTCTTTTAACTGTTTATGTGGTATATTTGAGCATTTATAACAAAGGTTACAAATCTATAGAAAGGGAAAGAGATGATAAATTGACAAAAATCTGCATTTCCATGTGTAAATTCATTTATTCATTTTTTGACTTCTCAGGATGAAAACTGTTCACCTTACATCACTGAATAAAGATGAAGACACCTTTTGGCCCAGCAGTAAGAACAAAGGAAATTCTTTACTTGAGAATAAAAATGAGCCAGTAATTGTAAGTACCGCATACTTTCCTTTTTCAGCATAATATTTTCTACATGTTAATTTGAAAATAAGGAGCTTATATGTCAGTAGTATTAATTCAGAATTGAGTTGGAAACATAATATGCAACAATATAGAAAAATTTTAAAGCGTGTGAAAAAAATCCCTCCCCGCAACACACAACAATACAGCTAGATGATTGTATATGATGACATCATTGCAAGATGAACTATGGATCGGTGCCAAGGGGACCATAAATACTTAAGGTAAGTTTCTGATTTACTTGTCAAGAATGAAGCTTTACAGAGGTAAGTCAGTGTTCAGCTCTCTATTGTTATGTAACAAAACTATCCTCTAACCCAGGACTTAGTGGCTTTAAGCCACCATTTTATGTATCTGTGATGTTGTGAGTCAGCAATTTGGAGAGGCTTTGTCTGGGAGCTTATTTTCTGGTCCACATAGTACCTGCTGGTGAAGCTAGGGATGGAGGATCTTGCTTCCATGTTGGTTTCTTTGCCTCTTCTAGGATCAGACACAATTAGTTAGAAAAATTAAAAGTTTACATAAATTTGACTTTGTGAGCAGTGATGACCAGTTGTAAATAAATACCTGCATATAGAAATATACATTTTTGCAATAATAATAAATTATGAATTAATATATTTTATCTCAGGAATATAATAAGGGTTAGCACAAAAATCTTTATTATGATTTACTTTTTGAAGTGTAGTTGATTTACAATGTTGTGTAAATTTCAGGTGTATAGCACTGTGATTCAGTTAGACATACATATGTGTCTATTTTTTTCAGATTATTTTCCCTTATACATTATTACAAAATATTGAGCATAATTTTCTGTGTTATTAAATAAGACTGTTGATTATATGTTTTATCCAGAGTAGTGTGTGTATATGTTAATCTCAAACTCCTATTTATCCCTCCTCTCGCATTTTTGTTTTTGGTGACTCTAAGTTTTTTTTTTTCTATGTCTATGAGTTTCTTTCAGTTTTGTAAATAGTTTCGTTTATGTCATTTTTTTTTTAAAGATTCCACATAAAAGTGATATCAAATGATATGTCCTTCTCTTTCTGGCTTAATGCCAGAAAGATGATAGTATGATAGTCTATCATACATATCTTAGTATGATAGTCTCTAGGTCCATCCATACTGCTGCAAATGGCTCAGTTTCATCCTTTTCAATGGCTGAGTAATATTGCATTATACATATGTACCACATCTTCTTTATTCATTCCTCTGTTGAGGGACATTTAGCTTGTTTTCATAACAATCTTTATATATCCATTTAAATAATTCATGATAGAGTAAGGAGGAGAAAATTCATATTGTCTTCTTGATAGATGCTTGAGAAAAATTTGATAACTTCTGAATTTTTAAAAATATTAGCAATTTAAGTGAAAGAGGAGAGTGAAAAAGTTGGCTTAAAACTCAACATTCTGAAAACTAAGATCATGGCATCCGGCCCCATCACTTCATGGCAAATAGATGGGGAAGCAATGGAAACAGTGAAAGGCTTTATTTGGGGGGGCTCCAAAATGGCTTCAGATGGTGACCACAGCCATGAAATTAAAAAGATGCTTGCTCCTTGGAAGAAAAGCTATGACCAACCTAGACAGCATATTAAAAAGCAGAGACATTACTTTGCCAACAGAGGTCCATCTAGTCAAAGCTATGGTTTTTCCAGTAGTCATGTATGGATGTGAGAGTTGGACTATAAAGAAACTCAGCACTGAAGAATTGATGCTTTTGAACTGTGGTGTTGGGGAAGACTCTTGAGAGTCCCTTGGACTCTAAGGAGATCCAACCAGTCCATCCTAAAGGAAATCAGTCCTAAATATTCATTAGAAGGACTGATGCTGAAGCTGAAACTCCAATACTTTGGCCACCTGATGGGAAGAACTGACTCATTTGAAAAGACCATGATGCTGGGAAAGATTGAAGGTGGGAGGAGAAGGGGACAACAGAGGGTGAGATGGTTGGATGGCATCACCAACTCAATGGACATAAGTTTGAGTAAGCTCCAGTAGTCGATAATGGACAGGGAGGCCTGGTGTGCTGCAGTCTATGGGGCTGCAAAGAGTCGGACACAACTGAGCAACTGAACTGAACTGAAGAATAAAGAGATATGTCCTTACTTAATATAGGGCATCTAACTGAAAACCACATCAAATGATCTGAAGCAAAATTTATAAATAAACTTTAGAATTATTAACAAGTATGCTCAACATCGCTACTGTGGTTTGTCACTAGTAGAAGTTTTAGCAAGTTCCTCCAAATTCCTCCATCCATTCTCTGCTTCAGTCCATATGAACTATAGACATTTTTTTCTTTATTTTTTAAAATTTGTTTTAATTGGAGGCTAATTGCTTTACAATATTGTGGTGGTTTTTGCCATACATTGACATGAATCGGCCATGGGTGTATATGTGTTCCCTATCCTGAACCCCCTTCCCACCTCATTACCCATCCCATTCCTCAGGGTCATCCCGGTGCACCAGCCCTAAGCACCCTGTCTCATGCATCGAACCTGGACTGGCGATCTATTTCACATATGATAATATACATGTTTCAGTGCTATTCTCTCAAATCATCCCACTTTCGCCTTCTCCCACAGAGTCCAAAAGTCTGTTCTTTAAATCTGTGTCTCTTTTGCTGTCTCGCATGTAGGGTCATCGTTACTATCTTTCTAAATTCCATATATATGTGTTAATATACTGTCCATATGAACTATAGACTTTTGATTATTCAAGTCTTGTTCTTTCAAAACTCCATGTGTTTATCTGGAATTACCTTTTCTGCTTTTTCTGACTGTTGACTTCCAAGTCTTCTTTGATCCTCTTAGCCCAAGTTCATCTATTCTTTGAAATTTCCTTGACTCCCTCAGAGTTGGTAAACTCATTTTCTTTGAGCTCTTTTTGTATTGCTTTTGAAATTGAATTGTAATTATGTTTTAGCGTCAGTTTGTTTTTCCTACCAGAATAAGTGATCTTTGAAGTAAAAAACAAAACATTAATCATTGTATATCTAAAAAGTAACCCAGTGAATGGTAAATTGTAGGACTTAACTGTAGGCTTTTAAAACTATAAATAAAGCCACAAATTTTACATTTTATTTTTAAGGGAGGCAGATGGTTTCTACTCAAAATTTTGATATGTTTCTCTCTAAAATTACATGAAATATTTGTTCTTTATATATATACATATTAATTATGCTTCTGATATTTTAGATGTAACATAAGGTTATACATTGTCTCTTTGGGGCAATAGGACAATTGTCATTCTTCTGGAAGTCAGTAATTATTTCTATTAAATCATCTATTAACTCATATATGTCAGCCCCCCTTATCCACAGGGGATATGTTCCAAGACTCACAGTGGATGTTCAAAACCGCAGATAGTACTGAACGCTATATATGCTATTTATTTTCCTACACTATCGGTCAGGGAGTATGCACAGCATGAATAAGCTGAACAAAGGGATGTTTCAGCCACCATGTGGGACAGAGCTGGACAGACTTCACCTTGCTGTTCAGAATCATATGCAATTTAAAACTTATGAATTGTTTATTTCTTGAATTTTCTATTTAGTATTTTTGAACCATAGTTGACAGGTAACTGAAATAAAACTATGGATAGAAGAGAACTACTGTATCAGTTACCCTGTGTTAGCATGGCAAGATGGTTTGGAAGAAACCCATTTGAAAAGAAAATAAAATGCTTTGAGCACTGCACATAGAAAATAACATGTATTCAAAAAGATATTTGGGACAGGATTGTTTGAAAAATTGGTTTGACAGAACATCTTAGATAAATAGGTAGATAGAACTACATAATGTAGAAGTAGAATAATGGTATGAAGATATACATGCACACACTTACTATTCCACTTGAACAGAATTAATTTCCAGTCCTCACATGATTTTACATTAGGCTCTTCTTATCTTCTTCAAATTATGTTATACAATGGTTAATGATGTAATTTAAATAAGTGGGAATGTCTCAAGGTCAATAACTCCAGATGTTGAAAGTGAGGGAACAGATAAAATTGAAAATCTGGCTAGATAGGCTTTGAGATGAACCTGTAAATTAAGGATAAGAACATGAAAAAAAAAAAATAATGAAGATGGCTTGAGCCATTGCTCAACTTTTGCCAATATGAGATTAACTGATCACACTGCTTCCCCCTGGGGTGTGCCACTATTTCACATTATGACATCTTTTCCAACACCCCGGTAACTGCAGCCTACTCCAACCAAACTTAAAATGGTACACTAATCTTTTGATCATGATGCAAGACTTTAAATACTCAAATAGCATCAGTGCCTTGGACATTAATATTTTAAATTTGAAGCATCACAGCCAAGACAACCTTCACAAATTTAAAACTTGCCACAAGTTTCAACAAAGTTTGCATTCAGTAAATGGTTTTCTCATTGTATATAAACAGCTCATATAAAAAACTGTCATTTTTACTTCTTACTCTTTTAACAAAAGTATCTTCTTAGCATCATTCATGTGAAATGTGTGGATAAGGTCAATTGCTTTTTTAGAAACAAAGTAGAAAAAGTTATGACTATATTGGTCCCCTGTAACTCAGAACTTTGTCAAGATCATCATTGAAAATCTGATAGATTCTAACTCTTGCCTTACTATGAACATTGTATAGGAAATGGTAATTAGAAACTATGGAATAAAAAGCCATTTTAGCAGTTTATGTCTGTTTAGAAAGCAGAAGCATAAAGTTTGCTATAGAAAAGTTCAGTATAACCCTTGCAACATGATCCAGCTTGAATCTTGAATGAAACAAACACTAAAGGAAGTTGAACAAAATTCCAAGAGTGCAGGAATATAATTTTCAGTGAAATAAGCCATGGAAGTTATACTGTGTTTTATTTTTTACTTTGAAAATTGAAAAGAAAATAGTCTATATGTGCACTCATATTTTATTAAGATATGCGATATCAATCTTTTTTGAGAGGAGGGATTACAGATCTTTTGGATTATATATATATATGTGAATCTTTTCCAAGACAAATATAGTTTATAAGTCATAATCTTCTGCAACATTTGCCTAAATTTTTTCCATAATTTCCAGTAATTGGGCGTTCATGTACCTTGGTTTAGGAACACTACTATATGAGATTATCTGAGTCTTTCAGATCAAATGGCCTAGGACAACACAGATAAAGCTAGAATGAATAGAGACATCTTTCCTCCTAGAATATGGGGCTGAAAGTCTCCCCATTCTTTAGTGTTATGCATGCATTTGACTCCAGATATATATGTGAATTTAGAATACATCCAAGGCAGGTCAGAAAATAAGTCTTATTGATTTGAATTGAATCCTACTATGTAAAATATATGGAAATTGCTTCTCGAACCTCAGCATAGTAAATGCAAGTAAATGACCCTCTATTGCTATCACCAATTCACAAAGGTGATGGTTATATTGTACTAAAAAATAATACTATGAAGATGACACTTACTTTGATGAATCTGTAAGTACTACTTTACCTGCACAATATAATCTATGCATAAGAATAATCAATAAACTGGAAGAAAAACAACTTTTCCAAACAGGCTATTATTAGGCGATAACTTAATTGAATAACTTTTCTTTTAAGAAGTTCTCTTTCTTTCTTTTTCCTTTTCTATATATTTAAGCCCAAGACTTAGAATAGGGGAGAACTATTCCATATCATGTAAGATCCAGGGTAGTTGGGATGGTTTACTGGGAAGAATTACACAATTGGCAAAGATCAAAACAATTTTGAGGCTATGGAGTAGAGTCTTCTGTTTGTAATACATAGGAGGAAAGATAGGAGGCTCTACTTAATTGCTCTCAAGAACAACTTTAAGATGCCTCAAGTGCAACCTCTGCTTTAGCTGGAAGAACATTTAAGACTCATTAGGGAATAAAGGTAAGAAATGCAAATGCTTCTTTGCTGGGAAATAGGAAAACAGAATAGAAAATGGTAGAATAGAATAGAAAAGAAAATTAAGAAATGATTGACCGAAAATAGGTTAACTCACAGTTTACTCCAGTGAGTAACCAGGGAACTAGGAAAAATACTGGAAAAAAAAAGTCTATGCAGAAGTCCACTCTCTTACAGTCAATAAGAAAATGACATTGATTAATATTGAAAAAAAAAGTCTCGTCAACTGAATACATGTTATCTTTTTATAAATTTGCATACAAATGAAGAAAGTCAGATCCACCTAAAACGAAAGGAATGTGATATTTTGCCTTCCAGGGAGCCTTCACAAAATATACAATAGAGCATAACAATTCCTATCTAACATAAGAAGCCGTGTGAGATTTTGGTCACACCAGCTTAAAGACAGCTGGAGAGACTGTTGCTTCCCCTGACAAGAAAAAAGCAGATTGTCTGCAAAGTCATAACTTTTCCTTGAACCCTACAGAGAGGTTAGGTTGCAGAGCAAACAGCTAGTCTGAAATTAAAAGGTCAGCAACTTCAGAGAGAAACAGAACACAAGCGCTGCCTTACCTACGGTAGAGCAAAAGAGGAAGAAGGGAGACATGCCTACAGTGCATATGAAGGAAAATAGATCAGCTAACCTTTTTACCAAGTTGCTAACAGCTGCATGTGGGCTAACATAAAAGTAGTGAACACCTTGATGGAACATATAAAGGGAGGGTTTGCACCCAGTAATAGGGTAGAGACCTTACTAGTCATTCAGGAGAGAAACTAGTGGCAGGACTAAACAATGGAGAAAGCTTCCCAGAGTGGGCTTCTCTGCAAGAGGGGGTCAGCTCCCATTGAGAAGATGCTGAAACCCTATTTGAATCCTTCTACTCTGTGGGCCAAAGCCTTAAGACACCTTGGGGAAGCCCAAGGCATAGGTAAAGACCTACAGCAACAGGAAAGAGGAAAAGACCTCTCTTGTGGAGATGGTTCCTTTGGAGTTTTCTTGTAAATTATTTGCCATAGAAGTTTACTCAGTGTTCCTGCTCCATCTGGCTTTCAGTTCAGTTCAGTTGCTCAGTTGTGTCTGTCTCTTTGCCACTCCATGGTCTACAGCATGCCAGGTTTTCCGGTCCCAAACTTGCGGAGCTTGCTCTAACTCATGTCCGTCAAGCTGGTGATGCCATCCAACCATCTCATCCTCTGTCATCCTCTTCTCCTGCCTTCAATCTTTCCCAGCATCATAGTCTTTTCCAATGAGTCATTTCTTCTCATCAGGTGGCCAAAGTATTGGAGTTTCAGCTTCAGCATCAGTCCTTCCAATGAATATTCAGGATTGATTTCTTTAGGATGGACTGGTTGGATCTACTTGCAGTCCATGGGACTCTCAAGAGTCTTCTCCAACACTACAGTTGAAAAGCATCAATTCTTCAGCACTCAGCTATCTTTATAGTCAAACTCTCACATCCATACATGACTAGACATGGACATGTATGGAAAAACCATAGCTTTGAATAGACAGAGCTTTGTCAACAAAGTAATATCTCTGCTTTTCAATATGCTGTCTAGGTTGGTCATAGCTTTTCTTCCAGGGAACAAGCATCTTTTAAATTTCATGGCTGTAGCCACCATCTGCAGTGATTTTGGAGCCCCTCAAAATAAAGTCTCTCACTGTTTCCATTGGATCCCCATCTATTTGCCATGAAGTGATAGGATGGATGCCATGATATTAGTTTTTTGAATGTTGAGTTTTAAGACAACTTCTTCACTCTCCACTTTCACTTCCATCAAAGGCTCTTTAGTTCTTTGCTTTCTGCCATAATTGTGATGTCATCTGCGCATCTGTGGTTATTGATATTTCCCCTACAAATCTTGATTCCAGCTTGTGCTTCATTCAGCCCAGCATTTCAAATGATGTATAATTTAAATAAGCAGGGTGAGAGTGCAGCCTTGACGTACTCTGTTCCCAAATTGGAACCAGTTTGTTGTTCCATGTCTGGTTGTAACTGTTGCTTCTTGACCTGCATACAGATTTCTCAGGATGCAGGTCAGGTGGTCTGTTATTCCCATATCTTGAAGAATTATCCACAGTTTGTGGTGATCCACACAGTCAAAGGCTTTGGCATAGTCAATAAAGCAGAAATACATATTTTTCTGGAACTCTCTTGCTTTTTTGATGATCCAACGGATGTTAACAATTTGATCTTTGGTTCCTCTGTATTTTATAAATCCAGCTTGAACATCAGGAAGTTTGTGGTTCACATACTGTTGAAGCCTGGCTTGAAGAATTTTGAGCATTACTTTGCTAGCTTGTGAGATGAGTGCAATTGTATGGTAGTTTTGTTTGAGCATTCTTTGGCATTGCCTTTCTTTGGAATTGGAGTGAAAACTGATCTTTTCCAGTCCTGTGGTCACTGCCGAGTTTTCCAGATTTGCTGGCATATTGAGTGCAGCACTTTGACAGCATCATCTTTTAGGATTGGAAATAGCTGAACTGGAATTCTATCACCTCCACTAGCTTTGTTCGTAGTGATGCTTCCTAAGGCCCACTTGACTTTGCATTCAAGATGTCTGGCTCTAGGTGAGTGATCACACCATTGTGATTATCTGTGTCATCAAGTTGTTTTTTGAGTAGTTCTTCTGTGTGCTTGCCACCTCTTCTTAATAACTTCTGCTTCTGTTAGGTCCATACAATTTCTGTGCTTTCTTGTGCCCATCTTTGCATGTAATATTCCCTTGGAATCTATAATTTTCTTGAAGAGATCTCTAGTCTTTCCCATTCTATTGTTTTCCTCAATTTCTTTGCATTGATCACTGAGGAATGCTGTCTTATGTCTTCTTGCTATTTGGAACTCTGCATTCAGATGGGTGTATCTTTTGTCTTCTCCTTTGACTTTAGCTTCTCTTCTTTTCTCAGCTATTTGTAAGGCCTCCTCAGATAACTATTTTGCCTATTTGCATTTCATTTTCTTGGAGATGGTCTTGATCAATGCCTCTGGTACAATGTCACGAACTTCCATCCATAGTTCTTCACGCACTTTGTATATCAGACCTAATCCCTTGATTCTATTTGTCACTTCCACTGTATAGGCTTCCCTTGTAGCTCAGTTGGTAAAGAATCTGCCTGCAGTGCAGGAGACCTGGGTTCAATCCCTGGGTTGGGAAGATCCCCTGGAGAAGGAAATGGCAACCCACTCTAGTGTCTTTGCCTGGAAAATCTCATGGACAGAGAAGCCTGGTGGGCTGCAGTCCATGGGGTCGCAGAGTTGGGCACGACTGAGTGACTAACACTTACTTACATACTTACTTACTGTATATTTGTAAGGGATTTGATTTAGGCCATACCTGAATGGTGTAGTGGTTTACCCTACTTTCTTCAATTTAAGTCTAAATTTGGCAATAAGGAGTTCATGATCTGAGCCATAGTCAACTCCCAGTCTTGTTTTTTCTGATTCTATAGAGCTTCTCCATCTTTGGCTGCAAAGAATATAATCAGTCTGATTTCGATATTGACCATCTGGTGATGTCTATGTGTAGAGTATTCTCTTGAGTTGTTGAAAGAGGGTGTTTGCTATGACCAGTGTGTTCTCTCGGCAAAACTCTGTTAACTTTTGCGCTGCTTCATTCTGTACTCCAAGGCCAAATTTGCCTGTTATTCCAGGTATCTCTTGACTTCCTAGTTTTCCATTCCAATCCCCTATGATGAAAAGGACATCTTTTTTGGGCCCTAGTTCTAGAAAGTTTTATAGGTCTTCATAGAACCATTCAATTTCAGCTTCTTCAGGATTATTGGTTAGGCATAGACATGTATTACTGTGATATTGAATGGTTTGCCTTGGAAATGAACAGAGAGCATTCTGTCGTTTTTGAGAGTGCATCCAAGTACTGCATTTTGGGCTCTTCTGTTGACTATGATTGCTACTCCATTTCTTCTAAGGGATTCTTGCCCACAGTAGTATATATAATGGGCATCTGAATTAAATTCGCCCATTGCAGTCTATGTTGGTTCACTGAGTCCTAAAATGTCGATGTTCACTCTTGCCATCTCCTGTTTGCCTACTTCCAACTTAACCTTGATTCATGAACCTAACATTCCAGGTTCCTATGCAATATTGTTCTTTACATCATTGGACTTTACTTCTGTCTCCAGTCACATCCACAACTGGGCTTTGTTTTTGCTTTGGCTGTCTCTTCATTCTTTCTGGAGTTATTTCTCCACTCTTCTCCAGTAACATATTGGGCACCTACCCACCTGAGGAATTCATCTCTCAGTGTCATATCTTTTTGCCTTTCCATACTTTCTGTTTGGCTTTAGGCCATCCTGATTGACCTGTACACTAGAGGTCGCTTTTCTTCACACTTGTTCCCCTTTCTTTTCTTCACACTTGTACCAGGCTTCCCTGGTAGGTCAGATGGTAAAGTGTCTGCCCGCAATGCAGGAGTCCTGGGTCCAATCCCTGGGTTGAGAAGATCCCCTGGAGAAGGAAACGGCAACCTACTCCAATACTCTTGCCTGGAGAATTCCATGGATAGAGGAGCCTGGTAGGCTAAAGTCCATGGGATCACAAAGAGTCGGACACAACTGAGCGACTTCACTTTTTACTTTGTACTCGTTCCCCTCTCCAATGGTCTCTTTGTGCTTACCAGGCAAACAGGCTTCCCTGATGGCTCAGGTGGTAAAGAATCTACTGGTAATGCGAGAGTGCCAGGTTCAGATCCCTGTGTCGGGAAGATTCCCTGGAGAAGGGAATGGCTACCCACTTCAGTACTCTGGCCTGGAGAATTCCATGGACTGTATAGTCCATGAAATCGCAAAGAGTCAGACACGCCTAAGCAACTTTCACATAAACACACATACATACAGCCAAGTGGAGAGCTGTCATGAAGAAAGGCTGTATAGCCAATCTTAATTGTCTGCGTCTCAGGGGTAAGGCTTCTCAGGCATCTGCCCTTCGTCTGTCAGGCTACCTCTAATGGTCTGGGCCGAGGATGAAGGCAGTGAGGGAGTTAAGCTTCCTGTGAGAAGAGAGTTTTAGAGCAGCAGGAGCAGTCAATGCAAAGATGTAGAGACTTGTCTGTTATGTTCAAGGTACATCAAGGAGACCAGTTTGGTTAGAATGGAGTTAGAGATGTGGCTAGTAAGAAGGTAAATCAAAGGTATAACTGTGCAGTCACACAGTGCGAGAACTTAGACATCACTACTGCCTCTGATTGATAAGAAAAGTATTGCAGAATTCCAAACAGGGAAGTGATTTGATTTGACTTTTGCTTTAAAAGGATTATTCATGCTGCTGAGGAAAGGTAAAATCAGCATGAATGATTAGGAAGCTAGTATTAAAAACCAGAAAAAGTTGGGAGCTGCTCAGAATAGAATATGGGCAGTAGTGGCAGTGGATGAAGTTTGAAATCAAGCCAGCATGATATTCTAATGGATCTCAGATGTGCAGTGTGAATGTAACATAATGTATTCATAGAATTTTCAAATAATATTTATCTTCAATGAAACGAACAAATCAACAAGACAGTATAGAAGTATTTTTAAATGAAAGAAAGGATAAAATAACATTGAAAATGAGCCAGAAGTCAGTTTAAAAATGCTTGGAACCTGGTAGGAATTTAAGGCAAATGTATCTGTCTCAGCTAAACATATTATTCTGTCTTAGCTAAACATATTATTTGTCTGTCTTAGCTATATATCTGTCTTAGCTGAACATATTATTCTCTTTCATTAACATTTTCTCCAACTTGATTCAGGAAATGTCTAATTTTATGATTTTTGTAATGCACACACTGAAAAAAGGAATATATATGAAAAGACGTATCAGAAAATTCCAAAGTTTGGTCCTAGGATTAGTAATGAAGAATAATATATGCAAAATTATAAAGTGTGACAGTAAAACACAAACAAGTTTAATTATATGAGTAATTGAAGTAACAGTAATTAAAATCAAGGAGGATGCTAAATCATGAAACTTTTACCTAATAATAATATTATCCAGATGTAATTTCCTATATAAAGTCAGAGAAAAGAGTTTATAAACATAGTATTATTTATGCTAATATTTGGCAAATTATTACAGAAAATACAGAGAATTATGGGTAGTATATTTTAAAATAATAGTTACATGTTAAATTTTGTTCTCTACAGGGCATACCTTTCTTTCAAATATATATATAATGTTTACACAAATGGTTACAAGTGTTATACATACCTAGTGAACAAATTACTAAGTCAACACTGCAATGATTGAATATTTGTAAAATATTAAAATGATTATGACACAGTAGTGTATGCTTTTAAATCTATGTTTATGAAACAAAGAATATAAACTTGATAAAGAATTTTAAAATTGAGATTGTAGAATTGTGGACATATTCATTACACTGAAAGGTAAATATAATGGAGGGAAAAAGGTAAAATTTTAAACTAGATGACTGAATTTTCCAAAATACACCTTAGCAAAATAGTAAAATATTTAGAAAATTTGGTAAGAGAAAAAATAGAATAAGAATATTTGCTTTCTTAATTTATTTTAGGTAAAGTTTAATTTTTCAGATTTTTCTAATTTTTAAGTAGCAATTTTTTAAAATTTTAGTTTACTGTAAGAAGAGCACATAGCTTGAAATGTACCATCCTAATCTACCATCCTAATAAATTTGTATGTATGCAATATAGTATTATTAATTATATGTACATTGTTGTACACCAGGTCACTGAAACTTACTCATCTTGCTTAACCACAACTTTATATCACCTCCTTAGTAACTCCTTGATTCCTTCACTTTCCAGCCCCTGACAACCACCATGCCACACTTAATTTCATGAATTTGACTGCTTTAGATGTCTCATAAAAGTATAATGATGCAGTATTTATTTTTCTGTGACTGGTTTGTTTCACTTAGCATAATGTTCTCAAAATTTACCTATGTTGTAGCAATTTGCAGAATTTCCTTTATTCTGAGATTGAATAGTGTTTCATTTCACATATTTATCACATTCTTTTTATTTACATATAATTGACATATAATATTATGTTAGTTTCAAGCATCCAGCATAATAATTAATTATGAACTCTTTGCTCTTATTTTTGTTTTAGATTTCACATATAAGTGAAATCATACAGTATTAGTCTTTCTCTGTCTGACTTATTTCACTTAGCATATTGTCCTCGAGGACAGTGTTGCCATGAATGGTAGGTTTCCTTCTTTTTCATGGCTGAATATTGTTCCACTGTGTGTGTGTGTGTGTGTCTCACATGTACTTTATCCACACATCCATTGATGGACACTAAGGTTGTCTCCACATCTTGGCTATTGTAAATAATGCTGCAGTGAACATGGGAGTGCATGTACCTTTGCAAGTTAGTGTTTTCTTTTTCTATAAATAAAACCCCACAAACAAAATTGCTGAATCATATGGTAGTTTTGTTTTTAATTATCTGAAAAATCCCCATACTCTTCCATACTGGCTGCACCAATTTACATTCCCACGAACAATGAATGAGGATTCCCTTTTCTCTATATTCTTGCCAGCTCTTGCTATTTCTTTTTGATAATAGCCATTCTGATAGGTGTGAGGCAGTATCACTATTTTGATTTGCATTTCCCTCATTATTAGTGATGGTCAGCACCTTATATGTACCTGTTAGCCACTTGTATGTCTGCTTTGGGAAAATGTCTATTCAGGTCCATTTCCCATTTTTTAGTCACACTTTTTGACCCCTTATGGTTCAGATGGTAAAAAAAAAAAAAAAAATCTACCTGCAGTGCAGGAGACCCAGGTTCGATCCTTGGGTTGGGAAGATCCTCTGGAGAAGGGAATGGCTACCCACTCCAGTATTCTTGCCTTGAGAATTCCATGGACAGAGGAGCCTGGCAGCTACAGTCTATATCTAGGGTTGGAAGGAGTTGAACATGACTGAGTGACTTTCACTTTGATTTTTGCTATGGAGTTGTATGAGTCTTTTATACATTTTAGATATTAACCCCTTATCAAATATAAGGTCTTCAGATATTTTCTCCCACTTATTATGTTTCCTTTTCATTTTGTTGATGGATTCCTTTGCTGTGCAGAAGCTTTTTAGTTTGATCTTGTCCTCAGTCAGTTCAGTTACTCAGCTGTGTCCGACTCTTTGAGACCCCATGGACTGCAGCACGCCAGGCTTCCCTGTCCTTCGTCATCTCCTGGAGCTTGCTCACATTCATGTCCATCAAGTCGGTGATGCCATCCAACCATCTCATCCTCTGTTGTCCCTTCTCCTCCTGCCTTCAATCTTGCCCAGCATTGCTTCTTGATCGTTTGGCTAAGACCAAGTGTAGATCTTGTCCTACTTGTTTATTTTTGCTTTTGTTGCCTTGGTCTTTGGGGTCAAATCTGAGAAACCTACTAGTCACAAGAGCCAGGTGATCAAGAGGTTTCCTCTGGGTGAAAGCCTCTGAAACCAGGGCACCAGATGTACAAATTGAGGCACCTGACACATGTTAAAGCCCCCCTCCAGGACATAGTCAGGCTCTGGAGTGCTACATAGGAGAGCCAAAGGTAGCTCTTGCCTGTCCATGATCTCTGGAAAAGGTTCCCATTAGCCCTCAGATGTGTGTTTAATCAGAGGCCTACTCCATAAGGAGCATCTATGAAGATAAGCTAATAGGCCTCTTTATCAGAAAGATTGGGCTCCTGGGTCCATTGCTTCTCACTGTGTCTGGAGGGTGGTACCCTACTGATGTTGAAAGTATGAGGAGAAAGGGACGACAGAGGATGAGATGGTTGGATGACATCACCGACTCGATGGACATGAGTTTGAGCAAGTTCTGGGAGATGGTGATGGATAGGGAAGCCTGGCATGCAGCAGCCACAAAATTCAAGGTGTCTGACAAGGATACAAGCCCCTTTTTGGGATACACCGGGGAACTGCAGAAGCAGAAGGAGAAGGCAGCATTGTGTCCACCAGCCCCTGTCTCCTGAGAGGAGCTCCAAAGGCTCCTAGGGATTATTGCCTCTTACTAGGCCCTGGGGGGAGTAGTAGTTTAGAAACTCTTCCTGCATTGGTTACAGTCCTATGGGATCTTCTAGCATGAGCTCTGCTGGCCACCAGAGCTAAGAAATCTAGAGATAATACCCAGACAGCAGTCACAAATATCAGGGCACCAGAGGAGGTTACACACATCTTTTCAGGAAATATCTGAAGCTTGACCACAGCAGCAGAAGAGTGTGAAGTTGACCCCTACTGGGTTGACCCCCAACCTCAGTGGACCCCTAGTTATGTGTCAAACTAGATGCCTGCCTGTGTGTTCACTGCTTTTAGATAAGCACATAACCTCTTTAACATAAAGTCTGTGCAACTCTGCTTCTTTGCTTGGTCTTGGTAGGAGTGAAGATGAGCATGCTGTCTCTAAGTACTGTTTCCTTGGTTCTCTCTAACCTGGTGGGTCTTGGGGATAGGAGCCCCATTTGTTTTCAAAGCTAGAAATTTGGGGGACTTACCTCTATCAGGTGTAGACTCTTAAAAGCTGTGGTGCCCAACGTGGGATCCAAACTCTACATTCC
The DNA here is from genome assembly GCF_054371585.1 of Giraffa tippelskirchi. Taxonomy (NCBI): domain Eukaryota; kingdom Metazoa; phylum Chordata; class Mammalia; order Artiodactyla; family Giraffidae; genus Giraffa; species Giraffa tippelskirchi. The sequence continues at coordinate 107,978,652 of NC_137280.1, read as the reverse complement.
TCCCGGAGAAACTCCAGGGTGTTTCCTCCAGGTTGTGCGTCAACTGTGCTGGGGTTGGTGTTTATCAAGTGATTGTGTCTCATCCTCTCCTACCTGCTTAAATGTGTTTTTTTTTTTTTTTCTCATTTGCCTGATGTATAAGAGTGGCTCAAATAATTTTTAAGCTTTTTCAGAGGTAACTGTCCCTATGTAGCAGAATATTTGGTGTGATTGTGGAAGGAAGTGAGTTCAAGATCTTTTTGTGTTACCATCTTCAACTGGAATCTGTATCACACTTCATTTTTCCCTTCATCTGTCAATAGACATTTAGATGTTTTCATGTCTTGGCTATTGTGAATAGTGCTGCAATGAACATAAGAGTCTTAAAAAACTCTTCAAAATCCTGATTCGATCCTTTTAGATAAATATGGAGAAGTGGGATTGCTGGATTATGTGTGGTAGTTCTGTTTTTAATTTTTTGACGAACGTCCTCACTGCTTTCCATAGAGGCTGTGCTTTTTTTGTGTGTTTCTACCAATGGTGCACAGGTGGTCCAGCTTCTCCACATCCTTTACAACACTTAACTTTTGTTTTTTAATAGTAGCCATCCTAATAGATGAGAGGTGGTATCTCATTGTGGTTTTGATTTGCATCTCCATGATGATCAGTGATGTTGAACATTTTTTCATATACTTGTTGTCTTTTTGTATGTCTTCCTTAAAGTAATGACTCTCAAGTTCTTAGCCCATTTTTCAAATGATTTACAAATGTTGTTGCTACTGAGTTATAGGAGTTTCTTATATATTTTAAAGATTAACATCTTATTAGATAAATGTTTTGCAAATATTTTCTCTCATTCTATAGGCTGTCTTATCATTTGGTTGATTATTTGCTGTGCAGAAGAGAATAAAAATTATTATAATTGAATTGAAAGGGACATTCTAATAAGCAGATATGGGCATTAAATATTTTATATTATATTAATAATTTTAAATCACCAAATAGGTAATTTGAAAGATGATACATGCAATTATAATAATAACAAAAAAAGTGTAAGAGCAGACTCATTACATTGTAATAATACCTTGAGGTTTTTAGAAGCAGATTATTTTCCTTAAATCACAGCCCAAATATTATCAGTTAGACTTCCAACTTTGAGGCAATAGGAACTTTGCATATTATATATACTATTTGTATTTGACAATAACACTGAAAGCTACAAAATTTATTTTAAGAAGTTGGTAACACTCAAATAACCAAACTCACCACAGTTTAGAACACTGCTTGCAACAAAAACAATTTAAAAAAACTTTTTAAAGTATCTAAACTTAATATTTAAATAGATATATACATATATAAAACTAATTTATCAAATACACTTCTGAACACTTTAATTTTAAATTGAACAGCAACTTTCTTAAGACAAAGGCATGAAACTATGAAGAAATGATTGAAATATTTGCTATACATTCAAGTCAAAGTTGTTTATTAAAAGAAAATATAGAATTGAAAGGAAAATGAAACAAAAACCAGTATCACCAGTCATTAATATCCAAAATTTTTGTGGAATTCCTAGTTACCCAAATCTTCTATAAAGAAAAAATATAAATGTAGCCCATCATATCATCAGGCTACTAAACAAAAATCATATATTAGTATCAATAGATACAGAAAGATATTTTGAAAAAACCCAACACTTTCTCAGTACTAACAGTAAATAGAAACCTTTTCAACTTGATAAAGAATATATACAAAAATTACATATATATCACATTTTAAGGTAAGAAACTTGAAATTTTCCCACTTGAATCAGGAACAAGGCAAGATATTCCTTCTCATCACTCCTTTTCAACATTATACAGGAAGTAGTAGCTAATGTTCAGTTCAGTTCAGTCGCTCAGTCGTGTCCGACTCTTTGCGACCCCATGAATTGCAGCACGCCAGGCCACTCTGTCCATCACCAACTCCCGGAGTCTACCCAAACCCATGTCCGTTGAGTCAGTGTAGTAAGACTCAAAAAGAAATACATGATATACAGATATGGATGGAAGAAATAAAATCTTTATTCACAGATGAAATGATCTTCTCTGCAAAAAATCCAAAAGAATTGACCCAAAAAACTCCTGGCACCAATATGTGATTCATTATAGGAAGCAAAGAGGGATAAATACAAGAACAGACGATTTTTAGGTTAGCAAAAATACTCTATGATATAATAGTGATGGATATATGTCACTGTACCTTTGTCCAAACATGGAATGTACAGCACCAAGGGTGAAACTTAAGGTAGACTATCAACTTTGCCTGATTATAATGTGTCGATGTAGGTTCATCCATTTTAACCAATGTACCTACCACTCTGACTGAGGATGTTGATAATGGAGAAATCTCTGCATGTGTGGAGGCAGGAAGTATGTGGAAATCTCTGTGCTTTTCCCTTTAATTTTCCTATGAATCTGAAACTGCTCTAAAATAATAGTCTTTTTTTTTCAAGTATACTTTAGGAGATAAAACAAATATCCAGACAATGTATCACTTATGTTATAGGCCCAGTAATCAGATGGCTGAGTCATTGGGGAGTTCAGATGGCTGAGTCATTAGGGAGTTGTATTTTTAGTTTTTTAAGGAACCTCTGTACTGTTCTACCTAGTGGCTGTATTAATTTACATTCCCACCAGCAATACAAATGAGGATTCCCTTTTCCTCACACCCCCTCTAGCACTTATTTTTTGTAGATTTTTTGATGATGGCCATTATGACCAATATGAGATGATATCTCATTGTAGTTTTGATTTATATTTCTCTAATAATATGTGATATTGTGCATCTTTTCACTTGCCTCTTCCTTAGAGAACTGTCTGTTTAGGTCTGCCCATTTTTTGATTGGAGACTCTTGTAAATATGCTTGTTTGCCTCTCTAGCTGTATAAAATTTAAATATAGATTAAAAAATACTGAGCATTAGTATGGCTTAAGTTTATCAAATATTTTGTGTTTTATTATCATTCATTACTCTTGAGTTATGATCATTACTCCCATGACCAATAATAATGTACCTATTAAACTTATCATCTTGGTAAATACACTAATAACCTGTACTTTTCTCCTTCCTGCTGCTAAGTCACTTCAGTCATGTCTGCCTCTGTGTGACTCCATAGACGGTAGCCCACCAGGCTCCCCCATCCCTGTGATTCTCCAGGCAAGAATACTGGAGTGGGTTTCTCCTTACTAAAGAACATATTTTTTTATAATGTCATTTATCTTTCCTTACTGTGTATAGAACTAAATTTAAATCCTATATTCATAGGCAAAATACAAAAAAGAATTGTATATACATCAGCAATACTATATGAGGAAGTAAGTAACACAAGTAGAAATTTTATTTTTCCAGCTGGAAGAATGTGGGTCAAATGGTCAAATAGAAAGTGTCCTCTTATTAAAAATAATAATAAGAATAATAATAATGGCCTCTGAAGCTAATATAAGTTTGAATACCTTCAAAATAACTTTATATATTTATATATGCATATGTATAAATCTGTGTGTTTATATGTGTAAATATATAAACATGTACACAGAAATGGCTTCATCTCATTTTTAAATAGAAGAAACATATATTTCAAGGAATACAAATATAAATTAGATCTCTTGATATAGTTTAAGTGTCATTTTATATTAAATAAATTCTTAAATATGTTTTGCTTGAGTATAATAAAATGCAATGAAAATGAATTTATACATCAAATTGCAGTTTATTGCTTTTAAATTTTGGTTAATCATTATCACCAAAGGAAATTGTTAAAATTTCTAGTTCTGGCTTCATATCTTTTTCATTCTGTCTTAAAGACTGCATTGAAAGTGATTTTCTTAATTGTTGTTTCGCTTTGTTTTTTTCAACGATTTTTTTTAAAATCTTAAATTGGAGGTACTTGTTTAATCCTGGTTTGGAAAGATCCCCTGGAGAAGGGTATGGCAACCCACTCCAGTATTCCTTCCTGGAGACTTCCATGGACAGGGGAGCCTGGTGGGCTACAATCCATGAGGTTTGTACATGACTGAAATGACTTCGTACATATGCACTTACTTAATATTGATGTGTAGATCCCAGGTAAGCCACTGAATATCTGAGTTTGGAGTTAGCATTCAGAAGGTGCATAAATCCATTCCACTACATAAGGGCATTGAAGTAGAGCAGTTTTAGTAGAATAATGAAGACTTACAGCACACTGGATTGTAAAAACTGGCAGAACTTGCTAGAAAGAGATGTGAAGGACAGAGATGACCATATAGGAGGAGAAATTAGTAATAGAAAAGAGAGACAAATTACTAAGAAAAAGGAATTGAAAAGGTAGGAAAAATGGGATTGATGTTTAAGATGGAAGGGAAAATATTGATAGAAATATAAATAGATTTGGTTTCAGAAAAAACATGGAAATTCCTGTCTTATAGTTTTATTACCTCACTAAATTATAAAGTAAGTATTCAGTTTCTATTTACTTTTAAAAATATAAAAATTGCTAAGAATCCCCATTAATATTTTTCAGTATTTCACAAGTGTTGGAATCTAGCAAGGTATTCTTATACTAACTGCCCCACATATAAGGCATCTTTTACAGACAATGAATTTTGAGAAAGATATTTTTCATGACTTGTATACTGTGGCCTGAGCAATTTAAAGTGTTGTAAATACTTTACTATTTTACTTTTTGTATACTTCAGTGTATTTGCCGTGGAGAAGAAGTAAAACTAAAAGACATTTGTTCCTAATCCCTAGACCTAAACATTTTACTTGATTCTTGATTCTGGAAAAATGTTACTTAGGCAGTATATTTTACTTAAAATGTTCTTTGCTAAAATGTCACTGGTCACACACATTTAGGGATAGAAGATGGCCACGGATGTCATTTTGTTAAGATCAAACTTTTCTCACTTAGGATATCACCTCCATTTGTCCCTTGACAATTTGTTGCAGTTCTCACATCCCTCAGTTCTTTGTGTTAGCACCTTTAAAAGCATCATAAATGGAAATATTCAGGGATGATGACACTTCGGGTTATTTTCAACTGTTTACATGTTCGCACATATTACTTCATCAAATTAACTTTTTCCCCAAAATTCAAAGGAGATGAAATAGGACTGGTCTAATTTGAGATGGATTGAATTAAGACACCAGAAAAGGCCTGGGAAAATGGGTTACTGATTGGGGAATACAGGCTCATAGGAAAGAAACCTTCAACACTTGAGCTTCCAAGAATAGTTTGAGACAGGCACCAAGTGTTTAACAAGAACAGAGAGAGGACAATAATTCATGAGTTTATAGATGTTTAACTTACACTAGCAGTTAAGTGGTATTATGTATTATTTTCAGTATACAGTATTTAAGGCACTTTCTGACCCCAGTCTACCTCTCCTACAGAGTCTTCTGTTCCTCTCTTCTTCATTTAGTCTAGACATTTGTTTTATTCTCTTCCTCTATCCATCCTTTCATACACACCGGTATCTCTACCATTCTTCCATCACTCTCAGTGATTCTTACAGTCTCAAAATCTCATCCAAAGAGAAACCATCTCTGACCCACATCTAAATTTGTTCCTCCAGGCTTCTATATAACAGCAGGGTATTTTTGCCTTTCTTCCAAAGATTTTTTTAAACAAGTTTAAATTATATATATACTTGTTGCATTGACTGAGACCTGTCTCTCTTATTAAACTGTAAGCCATATTTTCTGAGTTCACCACTGTATACTCAGTGCATAGCTGGTTAAATTACTGCTTGATCAATATTTATCAAATTAGTGAATGAATGAATAGAACATCTTTGGGTTAAAAATGTTAGCATGAAATAGAGACACATAACTCCCATATTTCCACTGCATCCCTACAGTGAAGTTGAAGAAATTTTGAGGGACAGGAGATATGTGAAAAAGGTGGCCTGACTCTAGCAAGGTCAGATTTTTGTCCCTTATTTTGGTTATAAAGTGACTAATCAAATCTAACTTGACATTTATGATATATTATTTGCATTTATATTTTTCCAGGATAATTATTTGACTGAAATTTTAAGTTCATCATAAGAAATAGTAATGTGTAGTGTTCAGTTCAGTCACTCAGTTGTGTCTAACTCTTTGCAACCCCATAAACTGCAGCACACCAGACTTCCTGTCCTTTACTATCTCCCAGAGCTTGCTCAAACTCATCTCCATTGAGTCAGTGATAACATTCAGCCATCTCATCCTCTATTGCCCCCTTGTGCTGCTGCCTTCAATTTTTCCCAGCATCAGGGTCTTTTCCAATGAGTTGACTCCTCGCATCAGATGGCCAAAGTATTGGAGCTTCAGCCTTAGCATCAGTCCTTCCAATGAATATTCAGAACTTATTTCCTTTAGAGTTGACGGCTTTGATCTCCTTGCTGTCCAAAGGAGTCTGAAGAATCTTTTCAGCACTACAATTCAAAAGCATCAACTTTTCAGTGCTTAGCCTTCGTTATTGTCCAACACTCATATATGTACATGACTACTGGAAAAACCATAGATTTGACTATATGAACCTTTGTTAGCAAAGTGATGTGTCTGATTTTTAATATGCTGTGTAGGTTGTTCATAGCTCTTCTTCCAAGGAACAGGCATCTTTTAATTTCATGGCTGCAGTCACCGTTAGCATTGATTTTGGAACCCCAAAAAATAAAATCTGTCACTATTTCCTTTTTCCCCCCATCTATTTGCCATGAAGTGATGGGACCAGATGCCATGATCTTAGTTTTTTGAATATTGAGGTTTAAGCCAGTTTTTTCACTCTCCTCTTTCTTTCACTTTCATCAAGAGACTCTTTAGTTCCTCTTTCCTCTCTGCCATAAGGGTGGTGTCATCTGCATATCTGAGGTTATTGACATTTCTCCTAGCAGTCTTGATTCTAGCTTGTTTTTCATCCAGTCTGGCATTTCCCATAATGTACTCTGCATGTAAGTTAAATAAGCACAGTGACAATATACAGCCTTGGCATATTGCTTTCCCAATTTGGAACCAGTCCATTGTTCCATGTCTGGTTCTAACTGTTGTTTTTTGACTGGCATACAGGTTTATCAGGAGGCTGGTAAGGTGGTCTGTATTCCTATTTCTTTAAGAATTTTCCACAATTTGTTGTGATGTATACAGTCAAAGGCTTTAGCATAGTCAGTGAGGCAGAAATAGATGTTTTGCTGTAATTCCTTGATTTTTATGACCCAGCAGATGTTTGCAACTTGATCTCTGGTTCCTCTGTTTTTTCTAAATCCAGCTTGTACATCTGGAAGTTCTTGATTCATGTATTATTGAAGCCTAGCTTGAAGGATTTTGAGCATTACCTTGCTAGCATATGAAATGAGTGCAGTTGTGCAGTATTTTGATCATTCTTTGGCATTGCTTCTCTGGGATTGGAATGAAAACTGACCTTTTCCAGTCCTGTGCCCACTGCTGAGTTTTCCAAATTTGCTGGCATATTAAGTGTAGTACAGCATCATCTTTTAGGATTGGAAATAGCTCAACTGGAATTCCTTCATCTCCACTAGCTTTGTTCATAGTGATACTTGCTAAGGCCCACATGACTTCATACTCCAGGATATCTGGCTTTAGGTAAGTGATCACACCATCGTATTTATATGGGTCATGAAGATATTTTTGTATAGTTCTTCTGTGTATTCTTACCTCCTCTTCTTAATATATTCTGCTTCTGTTAGGTCCAAACCATTTATGTCCTTTATTGTGCCCATCTTTGCCCGAAATGTTCCCTTGGTATATGTAATCTTATAGGTATACAGAAATACATACCTCCAAATATCCATTTGTAACTTTGGAACTAATAGTTAGGCATTCTGGCTCCCTAGCTCAAGTCATAAATGTCTATGTCAAATATGAAGAAAAGTACTTCTATATTAGCTTATTGGCTTAATACAGAGGAGAAAAATAACTTCTCATATCTTTATGACAGAAAGTGGCTTTGGGACTTGGAGCAAAGATGGCTTCCTACTCTCTCACAGAAACTGGGGTATAGAGGTGGTATCTTTTGATACTTACATTTCTAAGAGTTGGTTCCCAGGTTCTTGAGAAAGACATATCTGGGTCTCAGAGCTGACGAAAGGCCCATCTAGTTCTCCATAAAGAAAGGAGAAAATACTTGCAATGTTTTCTAAAGCTGGTGCTCTAAGTAGGAAGTTTGTTTGGAGCTGTCAAAAGGGACAGGCTCGGTTTATTCTTGAAAAACATAAGGAAAACCATAGATATTTACCATATATTTTATAATGTGTCTATGTTTCTGTTTTGTTGTTGTTTTGTCACTAAGTTGTGTCCGACTCTTTGTGACCCCATAGACTGTAGCATGCCAGGCTTCCCTGTCCTTCACTATCTCCCAGAGTTTGCTCAAACTCATGTCCATTGAGTTGGGGATGCCACCCAACCATCTCATTCTCTGTCAACCCCTTCTCCTCCTGCCCTCAGTATTTCCCAGCACCAGGCTCTTTTCCTGTGAGTCAGCTCCTCGCGTTAGGTGGCCCAAATATTAGAGCTTCAGCATCAGTCCCTCCAATGAGTATTCAGAATTGATTTCCTAAAGGATTGACTGGTTTGATCTCCTTGTTGTCCAAGAGAATCTCAAGAGTCTTCTCCAGCACCAGAATTCAAAATCATCAATTCTTTGGTGCTCAGCTTTCTTTATGGTTCAACTCATCTGTAAATGACCACTGGAAAAACCATAGCTTTGACTATATGGACTTTTGTGGACAAAGAGATGTCTCTGCTTTTAAATATGCTGTTTAGGTTTGTCATAGCTTTTCTTCTTTTAAAAGGAGCAAGCGTCTTTTAATTTCATGGTTGCAGTCACTCTCCACAGTGATTTTGGAGTTCAAGAAAACAAAATCTGCTACTGTTTCTGCTTTTACCCCTTCTATTTGTCATGAAGTGATGGGACCAGATGCCACAATCTTAGTTTTTTAATGTTCAGTTTTAAGCCAGCTTTTTCACTCTTCTCTTTCACTTTCATCAAGAGGCTCTTTAGTTCCTCTTTGCTTTCTGCCATTAGGGTGGCATCATCTGCAAATCTGAAGTTGTTGATATTTCTCCTAGCAATGTTTCTACTTAGAATTATATAATTAAATTCACTGTTATAAACATAAACTGTATCACATATTGGAGAAGGCAATGGCAACCCACTCCAGTACCCTTGCTTGGAAAATCCTATGGATGGTGGAGCCTGGTAGGCTGCAGTTCATGGGGTCGCACAGAGTCGGACACAACTGAAGCAACTTAGCAGCAGCAGCAGCAGTAGCACATATAGAAATTTTTAAAAAAGGAAAAAATTTTAAATGAAAAAGTAAACACTAGGTTATTCATCAATAGTTGACTTTCTAAATTGTCCCATTTATTATACTTTATTCAGGCCACCACAATCTGTCAGACCTCTCCACCATGACCCATCCGTCTTGGGTGGCCCCACACAGCATGGCTTAGTTTCATTGAGACAGACAAGGCTGTGGTCCATGTGATCAGATTAGCTAGTTTTCTGTAGTTTTAATTTTAGTGTGTCTGCCCTCTGATGCCCTCTCGCAACACTTACCGTCTTACTTGGGTTTCTCTTACCTTGGGCCTTGGGTAATTCCTCTTGACAGATTGTGGTCCACTGGAGAAGGGCATGGCAAACCACTTCAGTATTCTTGCCTTGAGAACCCCATGAACAGTATGAAAAGGCAAAAGGATAGGACACTGAAAGATGAACCCCCCAGGTCAGTAGGTGCCCAATATGCTAATGGAGATCAGTGGAGAAATAACTCCAGAAAGAATGATGGGATGGAGCCAAAGCAAAAACGATACCCAACTGTGGATGTGACAGGTGATAGAGGCAAAGTCTGATGCTGTAAGGAGCAATAATGCATAGGAACCTGGAATGTTAGGTCCATGAATCAAGGCAAACTGGAAGTGGTCAAACAGGAGATGGCAAGAGTGAACGTCGACATTCTAGGAATCAGCAAACTAAGATGGACTGGAATGGGTGAATTTAACTCAGATGACCATTATATCTACTACTGTGGGCAAGAATCCCTTAGAAGAAATGGAGTAGCCATCATGGTCAACAAAAGAGTCCGAAATGCAGTAGTTGGATGCAATCTCAAAAACGACAGAATGATCTCTGTTCGTTTCCAAGGCAAACCATTCAATATCACGGTAATCCAAGTCTATGCCCCGACCAGTAATGCCGAAGAATCTGAAGTTGAACGGTTCTATGAAGACCTACAAGACCTTCTAGAACTAACACCCAAAAAAGACGTCCTTTTCGTTATAGGGGACTGGAATGCAAAAGTAGGAAGTCAAGAAACACCTGGCGTAACAGGCAAGTTTGGCCTTGGAGTACAGAATGAAGCAGGGCAAAGGCTAATAGAGTTTTGCCACGAGAACGCACTGATAATAGCAAACACCCTATTCCAACAACACAAGAGAAGACTCTACATGTGGACATCACCAGATGGTCAACACTGAAATCAGATTGATTATATTCTTTGCAGCCAAAGATGGAGAAGCTCTATACAGTCAGCAAAAACAAGACCAGGAGCAGACTGTGGCTCAGATCATGAACTGCTTATTGCCAAATTCAGACTTAAATTGAAGAAAGTAGGGAAAACCACTAGACCATTCAGGTATGACCTAGATCAAATCCCTTATGACTATACAGTGGAAGTGACAAATAGATTTAAGGGACTAGACCTGATAGACAGAGTGCCTGATGAACTATGGACAGAGGTTCGTGACATTGTACAGGAGACAGGGATCAAGAAAATCCCCATGGAAAAGAAATGCAAAAAAGCAAAATGGCTGTCTGAGGAGACCTTACAGATAGCTGGGAAGAGAAGAGAAGCGAAAAGCAAAGGAGAAAAGGAAAGATATTCTCATCTGAATGCAGAGTTCCAAAGAATAGCAAGGAGAGATAAGAAAGCCTTCCTCAGCGATCAGTGCAAACAAATAGAGGAAAACAACAGATTGGGAAAGACTAGAGACCTCTTCAAGAAAAGTAGAGATACCAAAAGAACATTTCATGCAAAGATAGGCTTGTTAAAGGACAGAAATGGTATGGACCTAACAGAAGCAGAAGATATTAAGAAGAGGTGGCAAGAATACACAGAAGAACTGTACAAAAAAGATCTTCACGACCCAGATAATCACGATGGTGTGATCATTCACCTAGAGCCAGACATCCTGGAATGTGAAGTCAAGTGGGCCTGAGAAAGCATCACTACAAACAAGGCTAGTGGAGGTGATGGAATTCCAGTTGAGCTATTTCAAATCCTCAAAGGTGATGCTGTGAAAGTGCTGCACTCGATATGCCAGCAAATTTGGAAAACTCAGCAGTGGCCACAGGACTGGAAAAGGTCAGTTTTCATTCCAATCCCAAAGAAAGGCAATGCCAAAGAATGCTCAAACTACCGCACAATTGCACTCATCTCACATGCTAGTAAAGTAATGCTCAAAATTCTCCAAGCCAGGCTTCAGCAATACGTGAACCGTGAACTTCCAGATGTTCAAGCTGGTTTTAGAAAAGGCAGAGGAACCAGAGATCAAATTGCCAATATCCTCTGGATCATTGAAAAAGCAAGAGAGTTCCAGAAAAACATCTATTTCTGCTTTATTGACTATGCCAAAGCCTTGGACTGTGTGGATCACAATAAACTGTGGAAAATTCTCCAAGAGATGGGAATACCAGACCATCTGACCTGTCTCTTGAGAAACCTGTATGCAGGTCAGGAAGCAACAGTTAGAACTGGACATGGAACAACAGACTGGTTCCAAATAGGAAAAGGAGTACGTCAAGGCTGTATATTGTCACCCTGCTTATTTAACTTATATGCAGAGTACATCATGAGAAACGCTGGGCTGGAAGAAACACAAGCTGGAATCAAGATTGCCGGGAGAAATATCAATAACCTCAGATATGCAGATGACACCACCCTTATGGCAGAAAGTGAAGAAGAACTAAAGAGCCTCTTGATGAAGGTGAAGGAGGAGAGTGAAAAAGTTTGCTTAAAGCTCAACGTTCAGAAAACTAAGATCATGGCATCTGGTCCCATCACTCCATGGGAAATAGATGGGGAAACAGTGGAAACAGTGTCAGACTTTACTTTTTTGGGCTCCAGAATCACTGCTGATGGTGATTGCAGCCATGAAATTAAAAGACGCTTACTCCTTGGAAGGAAGGTTATGGCCTACCTAGATAGCATGTTTAAAAGCAGAGACATTACTTTGCCAACAAAAGTCCGTCTAGTCAACACTATGGTTTTTCCAGTGGTCATGTATGGATGTGAGAGTTGGACGGTGAAGAAAGCTGAGCGCCGCAGAATTGATGCTTTTGAACTGTGGTGTTGGAGAAGACTCTTGAGAGTCCCTTGGACTGCAAGGAGATCCAATCAATCCATCCTAAAAGAGATCAATCCTGGGTGTTCATTGGAAGGTGTGATGTTGAAGCTGAAGCTCCAATACTTTGGCCACCTCATGCGAAGGGTTGACTCATTGGAAAAGACCCTAATGCTGGGTAGGATTGGGGGCGGGAGGAGAAGGGGACGACAGAGGATGAGATGGTTGGATGGCATCACCGACTCGATGAACATGGGTTTGGGTAGACTCCGGGAGTTGGTTATGGACAGAGAGGCCTGGCGTGCTGCAATTCATGGGGTCGCAGAGAGTCGGACACGACTGAGCGACTGAACTGAACTGAACTGAACTGATTCAGGCCACCTCAAAAAGATTTCAGTTGTTTGTGGTAATATAAAATTGGATAATATTAGTTGTTTTTAGAGATGTTAAATTTTTCATTAATTTATCCTTACTCCTTGCAAAAGATAAACTGTAAGTTTGGAAAAGATTAAATTTTTAAATTTATATATACTTGTTTTTGTCATATTTACCATTGCCACACTGTCTTAAATGTTCTTCAGTTTCTCCTGGATTGAATTATTCTCTGTCTTCTATGAAATTCACTAACTATAGCTCATAGCTTTAAGGTTTATTCTTTCTTTTTCACCTTGTCTTCTCACCTGGACTTATGCCAGTTTACTTCTTGCAGACTCTGTATAATGAAACAGCTCTTATGGAAAGTCACATTTGCTTTTCAGGTTAACAGCTTTCTAAGTTGAAAGCTATGGCAGCAGCCTATAAAGCAATTTTCTATGGCTCCCAGAGAGTTCTTTTTTTTAACATCTGCAATGATGGCCTCTGGGACCTGAAGATAACATCCATTTAGGAGGAATTAGCTAGGAAGTAATTTAGACAAATAAGCAAGTTGTCTTTTTCTTGCATGCGTTTTTTTTGAATGAGTTCATTGGTCAGTAAGTTGATAAATTTGATTTCATAGGATCAACCTAGCAATACTTTATAATCAGGGAAGAGCAGAGGAATTCAGATATATGTTCACAAACGTTCTGTAATGTTGTAACTTCCTGAGAAATCTGTGGTGTGTACTGTCACAGGAGCCTTTCGTCCAACCTTGACATTTTGAGGCTATTAGTCAATGATTCCACTACTGCACATTATGATTTCTTGAGCCACTTCACTGAAATGATTGAATTAATGAAAATTGATTTTGACTCACTGTGCCTGAAAACTAACCTGAGCTAGTTACAAAAATCAAAATCAGAGATATAGTGACTCACATAACTGGGAAGTTCAGAGGTTAATAACCTAAGTTAAAGTGTGGCACAGTTAACATGCCAAACAATGTAATATTCACCCTATTTCCAAAAACCCCTGTTTGCATATTTCTGTGTAGAGAGAGAGTCTTACATACAGTTAGAGAAGATGTCTGTCAACCAGATAACACTTACATAGTCCTAATAGCTCATGGGCTAAGGTTCTGGGCTGCTTGATTATTTTTCTGGATCTCATGACCTTTGACAACCACACCTTTAGTGGAATTAGGGAGCCGACCCAGACATTACGATAGACACACTCTCTGGAAGAGATGGAGCTACAAAAGAGGTGATTTCTGGAGTAAGACAGTATTAATTTTATTAGATTATGGGCAAGAGGTGTTAGAAAAGCCAAACAATGGATGCCTATTTCAGCCACTCTGAAATTTGTTGCTATGTATAGAAAATGTGAATTTCTGTGACGTGTTTATTTAATAGCACATTTTCTTGAAACCAGAAAAAAAGTTGCAAAAAAGAAATTTTTTTTACCTAAAATTGAAATGACTAAAGAGTTGCCATTGTGCTAATGAAGCTGAAAGGAAAGCAATTAAAAATCTAAATGCCTGAAAAATGACATCCATTAAACCTGCATTATACTGCTATTAGCTAAGGGACTCTATTATGTCAAACAATAGATGCTTAAGATAATCAGTTTGGAAAAGAGAAAATTGCCTTATTTACATGCATTTATTTTTTCATATTTACCAAAGCTATGTTTCTTTACTTTTTATAAAACAGTCACCACTTAGGCATAATTTTGTTGTTGAGTACCAAACATATTTTGTATGAAGAAACTATAGATATAAACGCTCAAAAATTAGTAGCTAATTATTGATAGGAATTGGTATGGTTATATCTAAAAGTAGTACATTGTTTTCCTGTTTAAATTTAATGTGATTGCTGCTCTGACTTTCCTTAGTTTAGTTGAACTAGAATTGAAGGAGAATGTGAACAGTTTCAGAGAAGGCAATGGCACCCCACTCCGGTACTCTTGCCTGGAGAATCCTATGGACTGAGGAGCCTGGTAGGCTGTAGTCCATGGGGTCGCTACAAGTTGGACATGACTGAGCAATTTCACTTTTACTTTTCACTTTTATGCATTGGAGAAGGAAATGGCAACCCACTCCAGTGTTCTTGCCTGGAGAATCCCGGGGACGGGGGAGCCTGGTGGGCTGCTGTCTATGGGGTCGCACAGAGTCAGACACGACTGAAGCGACTTAGCAGCAGCAGCAGCAGGTGCAACAGTGAACAGTTTAAAAGGCAAAATTAAATTTCAGCACATATCTTCCAAATAAAATAAATTTTTATTACCAAGTAGTAGCACCTTATGAAAACATCATGTGAACTTCAGTGAGGATACTACCTATGAAACCACATGATGCCAGATTCCAAACTCCAGAAATGCTTAGAAGCAGAAAAGGGACAGTTAATTATTTACTTTATTGAAAGATATAAACTATTTGGTTGTAAAAATGGAAGTTTTAAAAAAAATTAATATACAACACTGAAATACATTTCTATTGTATGTATCTCTATTTTAAAGGAAAAGCACATTCATAAACCTACTATCCGATTTATGTTTCTGCTTTCTTGATCATCTTATCTCCCCAAACTCTGCCTTTTCCTGTGTCAATGTATTTCCTTTCAGACTTTTTAAAAAATTTTCTGATTGCCATCACGGTGTACCACCATTAAAAGAAAAAAAACCTTTTTGAGAAGATGATGCATGGTCACTCTTAAGAATTTATGTCACCTTGATAATTCCATAGTACTTGGCTTATAGAACTACAAAACAATTGCTACTGTCTGCCTGGAGAGAGTCAAATGTAGAAATTAAGGACATTAGCTTTAGAGTCACACAGAAGGGAGTATTTACCAGTGGTTTGATACTGGGTAGATTATGTTTCTCATACCTTCTTTATGTGTAGTATTAGTACAATTACAACCTCATAGACATACAAATATTCAAAAATTAGTAGTTTCACATTAATAGCAATAGAAGTATTTCTTGTCTGCCGATCAGTCATGCACAAGGTTCAGGAATAGAGATACATTCTGAAGACCTTCAATATCTAGAAATTGCTTAATATCTAGAAATTGAGATGCTTTGTTAAACAAAACTAACATACAAGGTGCCAGGGAATACTTTAAAATTATACCCTATTCCAGTCTCTTTTGCTACAGTACCAAGCATGTATAACACATTAAGTACCTATTTTTTCCTTCTATTTCTTCAATTTTCTATCTTGACAAAGAGTTGGATACAACTGAGCACCTGAGCACAGCACAGCAGGAGGGCCTGTCTAACATAAAATAAAATAAAATAAAATAAAGTAACAACAACAACAAAAAGAGTGCAGTATGTTAGTGAAACATTCTATTTTACAGAAACAGAAAACCTTCTCTAAGGAAACATGGAAAACCATAGAAACTCTTCCTCCCTCCAACCAGAATAAATCTCTAAAGGATAATACAGGAAAAAACACACTCAAGCATCAACATGAAAAATGAAATTACAACATATGCAAAAATGTAGCAAGATTCAGGGAAAACACATTTTCACAGAAGTCAGCTAGTTTTTCTGCTAGGCTTTTATCTCAGTTTATTGCTGAATTTGAAATGGTACAGAGCAATAAACAATCAGGAAATATGTTGCTATAAAACAACAAAAGAAGTTCATCGGAGATCTGCTTCTAAAAATTTTGGAATAACAAGTCCAGAATGACCATTCTACCATAAATAATTTGAAAACTGCAAAACATACATAATATAATTTTTCTCAGGCATTGGACATTGGGCAGCAGAGGACTATTATTTTTGAGGAAAGAGGGGACAGAGAAACGAGGTCAGCTCTACAATTGCTCTGAACTTTTTCCTTCAGGCAATTTCTGAACAGTAAACAGGAGAGGGAACACAAAGAGAATCCAACAGATTTGAGTTTGGTGAGCCTAAAGTGACTGGAATTTGCATGTCAGAATGAGAGAGGAGAGAACCATGCAAAGATAGAGTTTTAAAAATCTGCATAGGAGACCACTTCAGGCTTTGAATGAACATCAGTATGTATGCTTATATGGTAAAACTCCAGAGAAAGAAAAACTCCCAGAGAAAGAAAACTTTCTGAGGAAGCCAATAATTATGAAGAGTCTCAGAAAGGTGGTGGCAGCTTGAGTTTCACCAGTCAAAGTAGACTTTGTTGAATGCACAGGGTATTCAGTGGAGACTCCAGAAGAATTTCACTGTAGTAAAGAGGTTGAACTCACCAGTGAATAAGTCTACTCTGGATTATCCCTTTTTAAAGCCTGAAAACAAGTCCCCAAATTATCAAGCTAATTTGTCAGTAACTACCTACCAGAGCAAAGACTGCAGTCTTTAAAGTGAGACAACAGAGTCCAGGCATTGAATAATGTAACATCACCAAGTCCAGCATCAGATGAAAAATTACTAGACATGTCAAGACATAGGATATCGTTTCCTTTTGGAGGTAATCAGTTGATGGAAACAGCAGTCTCAAAGATGTTGGAATTTGCAGACATCATCTTTAAAATATTTATATGTATGGTTTATATATTCAAATATCAAAAGGAAAACATGACCATATAAGGAACAAAGTAGATGTTATAAGAAACAGTCAAATAGAAACTCTAGACATGAAATATATAGTATTCTAAATGAAACTTTTAATACAAAAACTGGTCAGTAGAAAGCCCATGTGGGTACATTAATATCAACCAGAGGATGTGTGAAACATTCTTATTACATGAGTGGTGATTAAATAGGTGGGTTATATTAATTTATTGATCTGTAGGCTTGTTTAATATGGACTCCTATGTATTTGTAATATTTAAAATATACAAAATTAAATGTACTGGAAATATTAGTCAATGAGATTAGACAGGAGACAGAAATTATATGTATTACAAGTATAAAGAGGTAAAACTAACTCTGTTAAGAGATTTATATTTTATAAAGAAGGAAAACCAGGAAGAATCAATGCAAAAGCTATTACCACAAGAAAATTCAGTAAAGGAGCGGGATATTAAATTAACTTAAATCTATCTATTTTTATATATATGCACAGTACCAATTAGAAGACATAATGAAAAAGAAAGCTTCATTTTCAATATGAAAATAAGAAATAGGTTAAACTTCTGTGAAGAAAATGGCAAGTAGGCCCTGAGAAACAGCATTAGTTGTGAGCAATGCTAGAACAGCTGAGTAACATGTACCAAAAAACCTACCAGATACTAAAACATAAGATGAAGCTTCAGAAATAAAATTGCTGTATTTGGCACAGACATATGGGAAGATTAGTGGAGATAAATATGAAATCCATATAGAGAATCCAGTACATAAGGGAATCAGTATGCAGTAGACATGGTATTTCACATCAATGAGAGAAAAAAGTAGACTTTTTAATAAATGCTGTTAGATCAACTGGGTAGCTACTTGTAAACTGTTATGTCACATTTTACTTTGTGATCATTTCCACATGGGTCAGAGATTTAGATATACCATTATAAACCATGTCGTTATTAGAACAACATTGGTTGACTTTTATAAACCTAAGAGTGGAAAAATATTTTTAGCATTCAAATTTAAGAAGCAGTACAAGAAGATAGTAATTGCTTTGATTGTAAAATTAAAAGATTTTTATAGAAAAAATGTCATAAGTGAACCAAAAGACAAAATTGTGGGAAAATAATTATTATATGACAGGCAAGAGGTTAATCTCACAAACTCATTAAAATCTCTTTGAAATCAATTACCAAAGAAAAGTTCAAATGCATGATACAAAGACATACGTAAAAAAATTTATCATTAAAGAAATGCCAATAAGTCTTTACTTTTTAAAAATTTTTAATTGGAGGATACAACTGCTTTACAACGTTGTATTGGTTTCTGCCATATAGCAACAGAAAACAGTCATAACTATACACACACACAGACACGCACACACGCACAGACACATTTTATACACACACACACATGCACATATATATCCCTTCCTCTTGAGCTTCCTTCCCACCCCCCACATCCCACCCCTCTAGGTTGTCACAGAGCACCAGGTTGGGCTCCCTGTGTTATATAACAGCTTCCTACTAGCTAGCTATTTGACACATGGCAGTTTATTTATGTCAATGCTACTTTCTCAATCCACCCCATCTTCTCCTTCCCCCACTGTGTCCACAAGCCTGTTCTCCATGTCTCTGTCTCCATTCCTTTCCTGTAAATAGGCTCATTTTTCTAAATTCCATATATATGTGTTAATATATTGATATCTGTTTTCCTTCACTATAATAGATTCTGAGTTGATTCACCTCAGTTCAGCTGGTTCATATTTGTTCCTTTTTATGGCTGAGTAATATTCCGTTGTGTATGTATTCCACTGTACCACATCTTCTTTATCCATTCATCTGTCGATGGACATCTAGAGTGCTTTCATGTCTTGGCTATTGTAAGTAGTGCTGCAATAAACAATGGGGTACATGTGTCTTTTTGAATTGTGGTTTTCTCAGAGTGTGGGATTTCTGGGTCATATGGTAGTTTTTAAAGGAATCTCCATAATGTTCTCCATAGAGGCTGTATCAATTTGCATTCCTACCAAAAGTGCAGTAGGGCTCCCTTTTCTCCTCATCCTCTCCAATATTTAATGTTTGTAGTTTTTTGTTTTTTTTTTGTTTTTGATGATGGCCATTCTGACTGGTATGAGGTAATACTTCATTGTAGTTCTGATTTGCAGTTGTCTAATAATGAGCATTGTTGAGCATCTTTTCATGTGTTTATTGTCCATCTGTATGTCTTCTTTGGAGAAATGTCTGTTTAGATCTTCTGCCCAGTTTCTGGGTTTTTTGTAGAAATGACAATAGTCTTTAAACACATGAAAACAATGCTCAGATTTACTCTTGATAAGATAAAATCAAACTAAAACAGCACTAAACATGTTTACTTATCTCTTAAGGTCATATAAATCAGTTTGACAACAAACTTATGAGAAAAGAGATCCTTTTATTCATTCTTATATGGATGACGTTTGACAATTTCTTATCTCAGATTTCAAAGTAAGCATTTTTTTTCTTACCTCTCTGAAATCAGATTGTATTCTTCACATAATGATATCTTTCTATTGGATCAGGAGTTGGTCATACCCTTATTATCATTACCTATTTACCTCTTAATGGTTTTTGTTTTTATCATCTGAATGGAGTGATGTGTGGAGGTGGTAATGAAGATGTGGGGGTGCACACCAAATAGTACAACTGAAGGGAAGTAATTGTTGAGCTTAGCACATAGTTGAAGACTTCTAGAGCGCTAATAGACTAATGGGACCAATTCATACCTTAATCAGGGCTCTCTTTTTAAACTGTGGGCATCAGCTTGTCAAAAACTTTCTGCTCAATTTGAGTAAAAAGATTTAGTTTATTTCAACAATTAGGTACCAAAATGGATACCAGCCACTTGGAAGAAAAATCCAGAGATTAGCATGTGCAGTGTATGAAGAAATGCTGCTTTACTGATAATTTTTTGACTAACAGGACAGTATAGACTACAATACAGATTTTGGTGGCTGAGTTGAAAAGTGATTCAGAAAAATGGATCTGTGACTATGAAAAGTTTTAGAAATAGTTTAACTAGATGATTTATAATTGCTATTTTAAACAAGCACACTTTTGAAAATATATGCTTTAATAATATGTCTAGATCCAAAAATTTCAATAAACAGATGATAATGTAAGTAAATACAGTGCTTAAAGATAAAGAAATGCTGAGATATGTTTCTCTCAGTAGTCCTCCTCTTAATGTAGTATTTTTATAGTCATTTGAAACAATGTTGTATAAACAATAAATCATCATACTGAAGTTTTTAAAATCAAATTTCTAATATGTAAGAAAATAGATATACATATACAACAAAATAATAAAAATTAAAACCCTGAAATTTTAAATTCAAACTGGAAGTTATTCTTCAAATTTCCTACTGTATCAAAAGAGTTTAGAAACAGTAATACTCACTGACAATAAACCCTTGTCCCTAAATGTCAATAAACCACATTCTTTACAAAGAAGAATCAGGACTTCTTGGAGAACTGAAAGCCTGGAGTTTTCAATAAGGAATATGTGAGAAAGGCCTGAAACACTTTGTTATGAGAAAGGCAAAAGGCAAATGAACAAACATATGGTGCTAAAGAGATGTAGCAGCCAGCGTATGGCCAATTTAAAAGCTACTAGAGGAATAATTCACTACCTTGAAACACACTAAATACATGAAAAGTCATGTCTATAATAATGTTCAAAAAGAGGAAGTGAAAGGTGAGCAAACAGAAACAATAAATATTTAATTGCCATTGTTAGGAATGACCTGCTTTCTCCCTCTGAAAATTAATAAGGGGAAAATTATGCATTAATCTTGACTTTATTATAGGAAGTATTTTTGCAGTTAAAATCGTGCAATAAATGAGAAAAGTATCTTCTTTACTGAAGAACAGCAGTGAACATAGAGTGATATTTCTAATTTGCCAATTTTTTTTTTTGCCCTTAAAATATTGAGATGGGTAGGATCTTCAGTGCATCCATAAAACATTAGGCAAACTATTGATGGCAAGCTCAAGGTGTCCAATCCATCAGGCTATGGGATATAGAAAGAATGAATGTACGTTTGTATTGAGAGCAATAACTGTCGCTATTTGAAGTCAGAGATGAATCTCAGCATCACTAACATTCAGGCAAGCGAGTGTGATGGGCCTCCTAATGTGATGCCGTCTATGGCATACAGCAGCATCTCTTAAGTCATCTTGCCAACATTATCTTAACCTAAATCTACTTAAGCCTTTAAGTACAACATCTATTTTGCCAGTAATAAAAGGTGGTTGAAATGTCAAATGCCACAGTGAAAAAACAATCAGATCAACACAGAAGGTAAGAAATATCTACAGAACAAATATCCTGCCTCTTCAGCAAAGCACTGATTCCTCAAAGGGAACACTCTTTAAGATTAAGAAAGCTTTCAGAGCCATGACAACCAAAAGCATACCATTACATAGGTAATTATCTATTCACCCAGCTGTAAATGATATTGAAGAACGTTGAGAAGATATGAATACGGATTGGATATTAGATATAATTGGAGAATTATTTCTTCTTTTGTTAAACCTGATAATCATTTCACAGTTATGTAAAGGAGATCTCATTTTTGAGAGATTCATTGTAGAAGTATTTATTGTTGAAATATAATGATGCCTGCAACTTAGTGTGAAACACTTTCAAGGTAATATACATATAACTTTTAATTTTATTATTCTCCTATATTCAGTTCATTTTAATCATTCTATAAAGGAAAAGCAAATGAAAAATTTTCTGGGAATTCTTATCGTGTCTTATACCTGTCTTGACACTTCCATACAACCTCCAAATGGAAGGAATAACTCCTTCTGTAAATACAATTATTAGGACTCGGAAATGTAGACGATTTCTTTAAAAGGAAAAAAAGCATTTAAATTTTAACTGACTTTTGCAGTTGTTTGAGCACAGGGATATGTCCTCAATAACTAAAAAATAAAAATATGTGTTATCATAGATGTCATGATATGTAACTTTTTTCAAGTTTTTCAAAAAGATGAGGGTCAACGTCTAACTTGAAAAATGAATATTCAAGTAGCTGAGAATTGTTATAGTTTATAATTTTCATCCAATCTATAAAGCCATTGTTCATATCCTTTTAAATTAAAAATAATTATTGTTCAATATCACCCATATTTCTATTATTTATTATATTTATTTAACATTTATTAGACAACCCTACCTATTTTTCAGCAAATATTAACTTCTTTCCCTAATCTCTTTCTCTTCTCTCTCACTCCTTCATGTTTTATTCTAATAGGGGATAGAGAGGAACTTAATGAATAATATCAGTGTAAGCAATCTAATTAGACGCAGTGTAAGTAATGTGATTTGATCATTTAAAAAGGAAAAAACCATACTGAAGTGCTTTTTACTGCATTGAATTAAATATAAGGTCATTAAGTAAATCGAGAGTTGCTTTGAATTCCAATTTAGTCCACCCCTTCTATATCTGGTGGCTCACATGGTAAAGAATTTGCATGCAATGTGGGAGACATGGGTTTGACCCCTGGGTTGGGAAGATCCCTAGGAGAAAGAAACGGCTACCCACTCCAGTATTCTGGCCTGGAGAATTCCATGGACTGTACAGTTCATGGGCTCACAAAGAGTTGGATGCAACTGAGCAAGCTTCACTCTATGTCTAGGATGAGAGTTAAAGTATGAGTTAAGTTTGAAATTTATGGGATGAGATGCAGTTCTCTGACTACCATTCCCACTCCAGCCATTTAATCTCAAAATATCTGATATTTGTGTACAACAGATAATAGATAATTGAGGCAGAGTCAAAGCCTTAGGAAAATATCAGTTGTATAAAGAAGAAAGAATGTAAAAATATAAGCAAAAGCTAAACTCGAATATAATTTGGATTTGAAATGGCAACCCACTCCAGTACTCTTGCCTGGAAAATTCCATGGATGGAGGGACCTTGTAGGCTACAGTCCATGGGGTCGTAAAGAGTCAGGCATGACTGAGCTACTTCACTTTAAAAAGGAAAAATAAAATAACACAGCAAGCACATACTGGAAAAGAAGACTAAATGGTTTATATTATTAAAATTGCTCTATTATTAGGAGAAATATTAAAAATCCTAGCAAGCAACATTGGGACTTGTCCTTTAAGATAAATATTAAGAAGATATCTTATTAAAATAACTTGTAGAAATGAAAAAAAGCCATACTATATCATTAAGACAAAAGTTCTTTGTTAATCACTAAAGCAATTAAAAATTTAATAATTTCAGAAAATTCAGGTTTTTCTAGAAGTAAAACATAATGTTTTAATCCTGAATGTATACTAGGTGTTATATAGTTTTATAGGGTACAGATGATAATGATTTTTTATCTGCAAATTAGTATGCAGCTAGTAATATTAGAATGAAAACCCACTCTAGTATTTTTGCCTAGAGAATTCCCTGGACAGAAGAGCCTGGCAGACTACAGTCCATGGGGTAGCAAAGAGTCAGACACAAGTGAGTGACTAACACACACAATAATATTAGAATACTTGAGTAGCATGCAAGTCTAATACATTTAGATTCATACCTTTTATATAAAAAACAATTTGCAGATGGCACAAATGTTTAAATGCAAAAAAAAAAAGAGATAATTTTATTATCTTGGAGCAGAGAAACATTTCTAATTGTGTTACCACCTATAAGAAATGTCAGAATATGGGAAGGAAATGGTTAGCAGCTGGCTTGGAATCTAGTTTCTCCCTTTACTAAGAAGTTGCCCCCGG
This sequence comes from Giraffa tippelskirchi, assembly GCF_054371585.1. Lineage (NCBI taxonomy): Eukaryota > Metazoa > Chordata > Mammalia > Artiodactyla > Giraffidae > Giraffa > Giraffa tippelskirchi. Next base: position 107,954,626 of record NC_137280.1, on the reverse strand, counting down.
GAGTGGGAAAAGGAAACTGACCCAGATAAATCTTCAAAATATGCTAATAATATTCCTCCTGGCAAACACCTACACTAATGGCACTTCTATTCTAGTTCTATACTATGTAATTGGTCTGTCTAGGTTATTTATGGCAAACAAATAAGAAATCTGTATATTTATGGGTCATGAGAAATGCCGAGTAATGTGTACTATCACAGTAGAGTAAGTCCCCTACCTACCATCCTTGAAGCTACAATCTTTCAAAGATGCAAACGTGAGTTCACGTGTCCAGTCACGGAAGCTAGTTCATGTGTCTGGCGTACACTGTCACCTCTGTGTGTTTGCTGCAAGTGGCTGTGCTTCTGTGTGCGTTACAGTACTGTATAGCATAAAGGAGGACAGTATCTTAATTTCAAGCCTAGGATGTCATCTATGACAAGAAAAAAAAAGAGTTACTACCCAGACAGCGTCAGATCATTTTTTTTAAGAGGGTAGATAGAACGGAATCCAGCAAGTCACCAGAGCCTGTGCCATCAACATTAGGCACGAGTGAAACTGCAGCTTGCCCCCCGTCTCCTATTGCTGATGATCCTTCAGCTCTACCACCTCCCACCTTCTCTGCCTCCTCTAGTCAATAACTCTTCTTCCCTGTTTCAATGCCAGCCCCTGTATGCCAGATGTTATACAGTACTACTACACTTTTCAAGGTACCGTACTGTAAGATTAAAAACGTTTTCTTTATTTTGTGTGTTTGTTTGTTATGTATTACTTGTGTGAAAAGTAGTACCAGCCTATTCCAGTACAGTGCTATATAGTTGATGATGCTAGTTGGGTACCTAGGCTAACTTTGTTGGGCTTACAAATTAGACTTTCAAATGCACTCTCAGAGTGGAACTCATTCCTCATTCATATGTAGGGGACTTCCTGTATAAAACAGTGACATACTGCCACTAAGACTGTTCTCTTATGTGTAGAAGATATTATCACATCCGTAACTTGGAGATTTCAGATAATAATTCATCTGACCTATAGAGAGAGCATGTTGAAGCTGAAACTCCAATACTTTGGCCACCTCATGCAAAGGGTTGACTCATTGGAAAAGATCCTAATGCTGTGAAGGATTGGGGGCAGGAGGAGAAGGGGACGACAGAGGATGAGATGGCTGGATGGCATCACCGACTCGATGGACATGGGTTTGGGTGGACTCCAGGAGTTGATGATGGACAGAGAGGCCTGGCGTGCTGCAATTCATGGGGTCGCAAAGAGTCAGACATGACTGAGCAACTGAACTGAACTGATAGAGAGAGCACACCAATGTGTTAAGAAAGAACCTGCAGGGCTGTGTTGCTACTTCCTGCTCTGCTGTCTTTCTATATTCATGACATTATTAGTACAACTTGATACTGGATAAAATCTGTAATTTGTGCTATTTGAAGTAGTCCAGGGACTTGAGGCAGTATCTTCCTTTTTGAGAGACTGTCCTAATAAATGATACAATGACTCCTCACTACCTCCTCTGAATCAGCTAATTCCCACTGTGCAAAAGCATTACCACATACTTTATTCATTTACCAAGCAGATTTTCGTCTTCTCAAAGATCTTTCATTCTCTTGTTAGCTACATGGTGCTTCTAAGACTTATTTTATATGTAATAAAATGTTTTTTAGGTTTCCTCAACCTAAGAGCTTTTAAGAATTTTTCCACCCATCATTCCATGGAGCAGAATTTTAGGTCTAATGCCAAAGTCCATGTTAATTCCTCTCTACATATGATAGAACTTACCCAGCAGAAATTGTCATTCCTTTCCCACCCTGTCTACCTTGTGTAGCTAACATCATAATGAACATCAATGCATTTTGCTATCAGTCCCACTGTAGCTTGCTGCTGCTGCTGCTGCTGCTAAGTCGCTTCAGTCGTGTCCGACTCTGTGCGACCCCATAGACGGCAGCTCACCAGGCTCCTCCGTCCATGGGATTTTCCAGGCAAGAGTACTGGAGTGGGGTGCCATTGCCTTCTCCGCCACTGTAGCTTACAACACAGATAAATGATGCTTCACCACAGTACTCCAGGGACTCCTTACTGATCTATAAAGTTCAGTACTCAGGAAGAAAAGTATTTGTCATCCAAGTTATATAATGTCTACCAGGAGCAGTATGAATATCTGGGGAAGCTGGGCATTTAGAGATTGAAATAAAATGCTGGAGAAAAAAACCCTCAGGTTATGTCCAGGGATGGAGAGAAGTGCTGAAGCAGTGGCAGGGTCACAGTGAAACTATAACAGAGTGAGAAGAAGCAGAAGCACTTCAGGGTGGGATGTTCCAGAACTGTTTCCTTTATGCGATGGTCGATGTTTATAATGCACACCAGCCTTTAATCAAGAATGCAATTGAGAACATATCTACTTTTGTAAGTGATCCAGAAATCCCTGGCTTACCTCTCTGAAGGTATAAATATGGCTGAGCATGCTTCCTGCAGCTGTCGGCTCTTCACATCAGGTGGCCAAAGTATTAGAGCCTCAGCATCAGTCCTTCCAGTGAATATTCAGGTTGATTTCCTTTAGGATTGACTGGTTTGATCTCTGTGCTGTCCAAGGGACTCTCAAGAGTTTTCTCCAGCACCACAATTCGAAAGCATCAGTTCTTTGATGCTCAGCCTTCTTTATGGTCAGCTCTCACATCTGTACATGATCACTGGGAAAACCGTAGCTTTGACCACACGGACCTTCATCGGCAAAGTGATGTCTCTGGTTTGTAATATGCACTTTGGTTTGTCATGGCTTTTCTTTCAAGGAACAAGCATCTTTTAATTTTGTGGCTGCAGTCACTGTCTGCAGTGATTTTGAAGCCCCAAATCACTTCATGTGGCCTTTTGTATGAAGCATAATTAAGAACTCTCTGATGATCTCTGCTCCAGCTACACCAGCCTTCTTTTACATCTTCAGGTACCTGTTCTTTTTCCTGACTTGTAGTCTGCTACTCCTTACCTCTGCCTTGAGGAAAGCAGGATTGTTTAATGATCAACTCTAGTGATGTACCTGGTTTGCTTGGCAACAAGCTACCTTGCAGATAAGGTTCTTCCTCTCTGAAGTGGGTTTATCTGAACCCAGTTTCTCACAAGACTGGAGACTCAAAATGCTGACAGATAGCATTTCCAGCATTGCATGGAATACTTGTGTGTGTGTTAGCTCAGTCATGTCCGACTCTTTGCGACCCCATGTACTGCAGCCCGCCAGGCTCCTCTGTCCATGAAATTCTCCAGCAAGAATACTGGAATGGGTTGCCATTTCCTTCTATAGCTGAATAGTGAGATTGAGTGAGTCATTCTTATAAAAATGATAGTGTCAGGGGAAGTTGAAAAACAGTGTCTTCAGAATATGCATCAAGAACTTGTCAGAATCAGTGTTCCATCAAGAAAAGTCATCATGTATTGGCCTTTGAAATACAGTTTTATAACCGTGTTACAGATCATGCTGCTGCTGCTACTGCTAAGTCGCTTCAGTCGTGTCTGACTCTGTGCGACCCCATAGATGGAAGCCCACCAGGCTCCCCTGTCCCTGGGATTCTCCAGGCAAGAATACTGGAGTGGATTGCCATTCCCTTCTCCAATGCATGAAAGTGAAAAGTGAAAGTGAAGTCGCTCAGTTGTGTTCGACTCCTAGTGACCCCATGGACTGCAGCCTACCAGGCTCCTCCGTCCATGGGATTTTCCAGGCAAGAGTACTGGAGTGGGGTGCCATTGCCTTCTCCGTACAGATCATGACAGTCAACCAAAGAATCTGTGATAAATCTGTGATAAAATTGACTCTGTTTAATTACTCATACACCTCTAAAATTCTCATACACAATACTAAAAATGAGAATTCGGTTTTTGATATTAACTGTTTTAAAATTTCTCACAGTAAAACTTCATATTTTTCAGAGTATCAGTGAATAAGTTATATATAAAATGAAAAGTTCTTGTATTACATTCTCGATATGTTTTCTCAGACAATCCAAGACAGGGGTTTGTGGAAAGAAAGCTTACCTATCCTATTTACATTTAGTAATGAGCAAACAGCATGTATTTCTCTCTAAAACAGCATAATGAAGTAAGCACTCACAGTTCTGTCATAAGGAGCAGATACTTGAATACTACCATAAACTAATAAATAGTAGCAGGATTATGGCTACAGTTATGTAGAAACATACAATTATGTTTCTGCATGTAAAATGAGGCTAACTGAAATGAATACTCAGGATACTGTGACATTCTACAGTTTTATTTAGAATAAAAAAAAATCACAATGCAAACCACAACAGAAAATATGTACAAGATATTATTGTCCTTTAAAAATGATTTTGTCTTCCCTATATATATTAAAATGGTTTATTCAAGTATTTGGCACACAAGATAACAATGAATAAACACATTTAAATTGGCAGGAGGTAGACTTGTGGAAACGGAAAGGAACAGGAAAACAGAGGAGCCTATTGAAGTGTAGATTATATTGAAAACATAAAAGAGTGAAAGTGACATTTTGGTCTACGGTCAACAATCAATAGCGTGTCTAAACTTGAAGAAAGCAGCACGTTTTTGTTGTGAACGCTGTTTTTTGCCACCCAGATCACCATCAGGACTGAAGGATTTCTGCCCCCGATGCTGGAAAGGTTATTGACTGACAGCCCTTGGTGTGTAACCCCCTCAGAAAGCTTAACTCAGACGAAGAGAGCTTGACCCAAGGTCAAACCCCATTCCAGGAACAGCCTATATCCAGTGAGTTTTTGGGAGAAGGCAATGGCAACCCACTCCAGTGTTCTTGCCTGGAGAATCCCAGGGACGGGGGAGCCTGGTGGGCTGCCGTCTCTGGCGTCGCACAGAGTTGGACACGACTGAAGCGACTTAGCAGCAGCAGCAGTGAGTTTTTGACACAGGAGCCTGAAAACACAGGCCCCAAACCCAAATCCAGACCCTTCAAATCTGAAGGGTCATCTCAGGTCCAGAGGTCACTGCAGGGCTGGCCAAGGCCTTTCTGGTACTGCAGTATAGTCCAGCCTTCCTCTCTACCCAATTCTGCATCTTTATTCTGCCTCCCATGGATGTTGATTCCTGAAGCACCCCCTAGGAAACTTCCCCAATGACAACTTCTATGTCAAGTCAGCTTCCCTGGAAACCCAGCCCTGACATTCTTTCTCCACTCCCCTAATTGCCATCATGAACATATCAGGAAATTAAGGTTCTAGTCTTTTCTTGGCCTTGCCCATTTTTCCTTTGCGGACATGTCCATACTCTTGGACATAGTGATAAACAAAGAGGCAAATTTGATATAAAAATATTTGTTCAAAAGTTCTGGAGTTTTCTTTGATGGGATAACTTTCTTATGAGTATCCCTGTCTAAAGCCCTAGATAAAATTTCAAGTAAGTGAATTAGGTTGCCATAAATTAATTTTTCTTTTTTCTGACACCTGGTTTATCGATTCTTATCAATAACTGTTTCTTCATGTGTCATCAGAAAAATCATGTGAGGGTTTTGCTACCTGTCCTGAGGAAAATTTGTGGTAAAACCTACAAGGAAGACATTATAAGAAAGGAAAGGACTGCTAACACTGGAATTTCATGTATCAGAGCAATTTTAATAGCGGAGCAATTTTATCTGGATAGAAGGGGCCTTCTTGCTGCCTTTTATATCACTTTAATTTGGGTGACATTTCATTACCTTAATGTAAAAGTTCAACCTTGTTAAAATGTATGCTTTTAACCTGTTACAACAGAATAATTTCTACATATTCCTTATTATCAATTTTTTCTTCTATCATTTATGTAATCTTATATTACCCAAATATTTTTTCTCATTCCCATTTGCAATTCTAAAAGAAAAGTAAAGGAATTACATAGGAGATGTTTAGTCAGGACCTGTCACACTAGAAAATTATCAATATGAAGATTTTTTTCACATGTGATCAATTAACCAACATTAAAATAATGTCTCTCCCTCACCTATTTGAACTCTCCCCAAACAATGTTGTTCTTTTATTTTAGCCTTAACGCACTACAGAAAGAATTATCAACTACCTACTCCTTTTTCACATTTACTAAGAAAGATTTATTTTGTGGTTGTAGTAAAATTGGCAATACCCACATGCACTTCTTAATACTAGGCAGTGTTTATCCCATAAGAAGGCCTGTAACTTTATGATCTTCTCCTGCATGTGAGTAGCACCTCTAATTTGATATGTAGACTGGATAATCTGAATTTACTTGTAGTGTTAGTTGAGTCCTTAGGGATCTTACTACCTAAAAGTCATATATCTTTTCACTTCTTGCATGTGATTTCTTAATGAACTGCAGGAACCAAGTGAAAACATTTCTCAAACTACCCACATGAAAATATGAGCAAAACTGAATACAAAAATGTAATTTCCGATGTACCTTTTTCCAGTTTGGAAGGTATATACAGACTTGCCAAATTCCCATGAGACAAATCCTGGATATAAGATGAGGAAAGAGTTAGTGGAATCCTTCTGTGAAGAGCATTTATATTTGCCATTTTCCCTTTCAATTTGAAGTAGAAAGTCTTAAGCTTCCATTTAAGGTTAATTTCTCTTAGTGTCAGTATCCTTAACCCATGGTCTTCCTTTTAAGAAAACATTTTCTTTTTTAGTCTCTTTGGTTATATATTGAGGAAAGGATGTTTTGGAGAGGATGACAAAGATTGAGCATACCACTTGGAAAATGAAATTGAGATGACAGCTGAGGTTTGGCAACACTTTTCTAAGAAATTGGGAAGGTACTCTCAACTGGAAATAGCTTCTTTGCTGGAGCTATGCTATAGTTATCACATGGTTTATTTTTCTTTTAAAAAGAATAACTGAACAAGTGGTGGAAACTGTCTCTGTTTATAAGATTTTTTTTTTCAAAAAGAAATAAGATCAGGAACTTCCCTGGTGGTTAAGAGACCATGTTTCCATTGCAAGGGGCACAGGTTTGACCCCTGGTTGGGGAACTAAGATCCTGCATGCTGCATAGTGGCAGAAAAAAAGAAAAAGAAAGAAAGAAAGTTGAGGTCAAATAAGCAAGGTAACTTCAGCATCAATCAAAACTTTGTTGTTTACTGTCTCTATTTTTTCTTGTAGGCAGTAAGAAGAAAATGGTTGATAGATTCTTCCTAAGACTTTAGACCTCTTCTAAAATTTGTTTTTTCAGCTTAAAATGTATTAATATAGCATTATAATTCTGATATTGTATGAAACAATTATAAAATACAAATATTATAGCTTTACTTGTGACTCAGTAGATTCTCTAATTTGTGTCTAGTTTACTCTGCCCTTAACCAATAATACATAAATTTTACTCTTATAGTCAGTGTCTAGGAGCACACCAGGTTTTCCCATTTCCCATTTTCTTATTCATTACCCTAGTGCCACAATATATTTGATCTGCAGTTTTTGATGTAGGTCACATCTTAAGTTCTCCTACTCTCAAACACTTAGAGACTGAAATTCTGAGAAATGCTTTCCTAACATTCTCTTGATGGCCTGGCATCTTTTTATTTGGTGCTATTTTACTCTTGTTTGCAGATGTGTAGCTAATTTTTTAGCTAGATGAATGCACATTCCTTAGCCTGACTGCTCACATAACTGTCAAAATACAAAATCACATTTGATTAATCTTCCAAATTATTACCCCAAATAAGACCCCTGTTAATGAGCTCTTTATTTCCAGAGTTCTGTTCCAATGTCAGGTTTTAACAGCATTACATTTCCAAGTAATAGATCAAAACCCAGTACCATATAGTTTCTACCCATTTAGCCTACTTGAAGCCCTTTCAGTAGTTCTGGTTTGCTTAGTTCTATGGTCTGAATGTTTGTGTTGCCTCCACTGGCTGATAAGCTACAGTCTCCCAAATGTCCTGCCAGAAACACTCTTTTTTCTAAGTTTGCTTGCAGTGGCTCACCTTCCAAGAGTAGTTTGCCTCTAGCTCCATTTCTTTTCATTATTTCCCAGAAGTTGCATTGTCTGTATGAAGGTACTAATTTTCATATTCCTGCATGTAATATTTTCTTCTACCATTATTTCTTCCAACTTTCTGCATTCTAGTGTTTCATAGATTTTGATTAGAAACAATACATTGTTGTATTTTTATAGCTGAATTACTTAAAGTTTTAATGCAATGGTTGTTGTCTTTCCCTGTAGAAATTAATCTGTATAAATTCTATATATCACGTAATTCCTGTTTTCTGTATGTCCCACCTGTTCTAGGCTTTTTTCCCTCTCTCATTTCTTATATATGTTAGATGTAAAGAATGTTAACCATTATATTTTTTTTTTCTCTGTACTGATTTTATTTCTTTTGCCTTAGAAGACGTGGTATTAAGGTAATGGTGGCCTCGTGGATTGAAATTGGGAGTGTTGTGCCCACTTCAATTTTTTGTAATAGTTTGAGAAGGATAGGTGTTAGCCCTTCTTTATTTGTTTAGTAAAATTATCCTGTGAAGCTATCAGACTGTGCCATGTTAGTCAAGAGAGTTCAGGTGGCTGGGCTGCTATCAGAGATCTGGTATACTTCTGGGGCGCTGGTTGAGTAAGCACCAATAGCATCTGCCAGTACCGTACCTGGACCACTCCCCAAGCCTCTGCGTCCCTAGATTGATTCTCTTCCCACTTCTTGGCAGCCTTGTGTCCAGTGACAAGCTGTGGCATTAAATGAGTAGGACCAGGGCCTTCACTCAGATCAGAGAGCTTGGCAAGTTGGCAGCCACTGGGGCAGACCTCCCTCTGCCTTGTCTGGTGACAAGCCAGTACCTGCTTACTCCTCACTAGTGAAGTCTGGGTTTCTCCAGCCTTTCTGTCTGTCTCAGTAGTTCTCCAGGCAGGCACGGGAGCTTGTCTGCCCTACACAGAACCCCAGGACTGGGACACCCAGTCTGGCTTGACCTGCTCACTCTTCAGAGTCAGTGCCTAACTCTGCAGTCTCCCCTTCCTCTTAGTCACCCACCCACCAGGGGTGCAGGTCCTGACCTGATGCTTTTCTTCCTGTTCTACCTGATTATGTAGCTATCTTTTTGCAGTCTTGGTTGTACAGGAGTTATTCTGCCAGTTTCCATAAGAATTATTACGTTCGTTTTCCATAAGAATTATTCCACATGTGGATTTGTTTTTGATTTGCTTTTGGAGGGAAGTGAGCTACATGTCCTCTTACTCTGCAGTATTGACTCCCCTACCTTAACATACGTTTTCATTCTATTTAGGTTTGTAAAAGATTTTATTTCCATAATACATTCTTATATTTTTAAATGGTTGTGGTGGTTTACTCATTAAGTCGTGTCTGACTCTTGTGAACCCATGAACTGTAGCCCTGCTAGGCTCTTCTGTCCATGGCATTTTCCAGACAAGAATACTGGAGTGGGTTGCCATTCCCTTCTCCAGGGGATCTTCCTGACCCAGGAATTGAACCCACATCTCCTGCATTGCAGGCAGTCTCCTACATTTCAGGCAGGTTATTTACCACTGCACCGCCAGGGAAGCCCATATTTTTAAATAGTCAATACTTAAATAGTTTTACTAATATTTTAACACTTTTTTTGCCCATCAGCCTTCCTTAACTCTTAAGTCTTCCAGTTAGGATGAAAATATAGCCTTTAGAAATTCTTTAGCTCAGTTTATTTTCTGAAAGAGTTTTATCTTGGCCATATTCTAGAAATATATCTTTCTCACAAATTAATTTATCGCTTGGTGATCTATTTCAGCACAGAATAAAAGGTCATTCCTCTGTTTTCTGGCTCCAACTCTTGCTGCTGAGAAGCCATCTCTCAGTCTGAATGCTGTTTTCTGAAAGAAGATACTCCATTTACTATTTTGACTACCCTGATTATCATTTTGTCTTTACAGTCTGAAGTTTTACCAAAATGTCTCTAGGTCTGTTTTCTTATATTTATCCAGCTTCAGACTTTCTCTTAGTCTATTTGTGCTGCTATAATGAAAACTAAGTGGCTTATAATCAACTAAACAACACATTTCTTTTCACTGTAGCCTCACATGGAAGACAGGTCAAGGGAACTCTCTCTCAAACCTTCCTTTCTTGTTTCTCTTTATTTATTTTTAATTGAAGGATAATTGCTTTAGAGCATTGTATTGGTTTCTGCCATGTATCAACATGAATTAGCCATAGGTATACATATGTGCCCTCCCTCTTGAGCCTCCTTCCCACCTCCCAGCCCATCCCACCCCTCTAGGTTGTTACAGAGTCCCAGCTTGAGTTCTCTGAATCATACAGCAAATTCCCACTGGCTATTTATTTTATATATGGTGTTGTATATGTCTCCATGCTACTCTTTCCATTTGTCCCACCTCTCCTTCCCCCTGACCCCATGTCCATAAATCTATTCTCTATGTCTGTATCAACATTGCTGCCCTATAAATAGGTCCATCATCTTTCTAGGTTCCATATATATGTGCTAATATATTATATCTGTTTTTCTCTTTTTTACTTCACTCTGTGTAATAGGCTCTGGGTTCACCCACTTCATTAGCACTTACTCAAATGGGTTCCTTTTCATGGTGGAGTAGTATTCCATTGTGTATACATACAGCAGTTTCTTTAACCATTCATCTGTCATTGGACATCTAGGTTGCTTCCATGTCCTAGCTGTTGTAAATAATGCTGCAATGAACATTGAGGTACATGTGTCTTTATCAGTTATGGTTTTCTCAGGGTATGTGCCCAGGGGTGGTATTGTTGCATCATCTACGGTTTTATTCCTAGTTTTTAAAGAAATCTCCATACTATCTTCTTCCATAGTGGCTGTATCAATTTACATTCATTCCCACCAATAGTGCAAGAGGGTTCCCTTTTTTCCACACCCTCTCCAGCATTTATTATTTGCAGATTTTTTGATGATGGCCATTGTGACTGGTATGCAGTGAAATCTCATGGTAGTTTTGATTTTCATTTCTCTAATAATGAGCTATGTTGAGCATATTTTCATGTGTTTATTAGCCATTTGTATGTCTTCTTTGGAGAAATATCTATGTCAAATCTTTCTTACAAGGGCAGACTCCCACTCAAAAGGGCTCTGCCCTCATGACCTATTTATCTCCCCAACTGGTCTGACTCCTAATACTATCACACTTAAGGGTTAGGTTTCAACATATGAATTGAGATGGGCACAAATATTGGGACTAGAGCAATTCTTTTGACTCTGGAATGCGTGGATTGATATCTTTCACTAGTTCTGAAAACTTCTTTGCTAAGATCTTTTCTAGTATGATTTTCCTCAGTCACTTTCTTATTTCCTTCTGGAACTTTGATAAGATACATACTTGGTGTACTTTATATCCACATCTCTTATAGTTCCCTAATATTTTCCACCTTTTTCTTTGCTATGTTATAATTATTTTTTTCTGGAAATTCTATGTTAGGATCTAGTGTAATTTTAAAAATTATTTAATGACATACTCAAAATGGGTAACAAAGAGAATATAATGGAGGAGTGGTTTACAAAATACAAACAGGCTCCTCTGTCTATGGGACTTCCCAAGCAAAAATACTAGAGTGGGTTGCCATTTCGCTCTCTGGGGTATCTTCCCAATCTAGGGATCAAACCTAGGTCTCCTGCATTGCAAATAGATTCTTTGCCAACTAAGCCACCAAGGAAGTCCTACAAATCAGGTTAATGAAAAACATTAAGGAGAGGTCACATATCCCTGGCTTGGCAGCATCAGGAAGAACATACCACCCCTGAGCCTGAAGGAGGAAGAGTGAGTTGTAATAATCCAGCAAGACCCAGAATTCTTTCAAGGGGGCTGCCATGGTACAGCAGAAAAGGAGCCAAGGGGCTAAATCCCAACTTTCCTCTTCTCCCCAGATTTGGTCTTCTAATAGTCTTTGAATGATCTCCTAATGGCCAATCTGAGCTTGAAGACATGGGGGCAATGAAGCCTAGAATGTAGAGGAGGATGGAGAATACTTTTGAAGGAGCAAAAGTTTCTGCTGAAAAATCTGCTGACAGTCTTACGGAGATTCACTTGTGCATAACATTTTTCTCCTGCTCTTTTTAAGATTTTCTTCTCTTTCACTTTTGACATTTTAATTAGGCATCTTGGCGTTTTATTTGTGTTAGAGTATTTGATATTGTCCCACAGCAATTACAGGTTCTGAATTGTTTTTGCCATTCTTTGTTTTTTTCTCTATGTTTCTAAGAAGTATCAAAAAAGAAAAGAAGCCTGAAAATAAAGCATGTAATATAGGAAGTGTCAAAAATTTGTTTAAGAAAATTTAGGAGGAAAAAAAAAGACCCTGATGCTGGGAAAGATTGAAGGCAAGAGGAGAAGAGCGTGGCAGAGGATGAGATAGTTAGATAGCATCAGCGACTCAGTGGACATGAACTTGAGCAAACTCCATGAGATAGTGGAAGACATGGAAGCTGGGCATGCTGCAGTCCACAGGGCTGTATCCTTTAGGTTTCTACACTACCAGAGTTTCAAGAAGAGGACCTAAACTGTTTTATCACAGTGCCTCACATATCATGTGTGCTCAGTTTGTTCATTTCTTTGATTTCACTTATTTTATTTCATCTATTTAGGCACCTCAGTGCTTACAGTGGCATTCTAAATTTTGATTTTATTTTTGACTGAAGACTCATTTTGTTTTTGTTCATATATTCTTAAAAGGTACATATTTTGAAATGGGGGGGATCTTATTTGTTATGCTTAATAATATTTCCCCAAATATTTTTGGCTTTCTACCCCACATGTCTATTTCTCCACTCGACTTGTACTTATCAGAGAAGCTATCCCTAAACACTCCGATCGTTCTCCATTCACATCTCTCTTCCTTGTATACTCTCTTCATATTAATGATTATAAGTAACATATTAGTAAATTCATAATCTATTATCTATCAGTCATTCAATTATAAATCCCATGAGGGCTGAGACTTTGTCCAAGATTTGGGTCATACACAAGATAGATAATTGAATGAATGAATGAAAAATGTTACTAATAGACCTTTTTTTCTATACTAAATGTAAAACGATCATGAATTTTAATGTATAATCTTGATTTTTTAAAAATATTTTATTCGGTGATTGTTGTTGTTCAGTCACTCCGTCATGTCTGACTCTGTGACTCCATGGACTGCAGCACACCAGGCTTCACTGTCCTTTACTATCTCCTGGAGTTTTTTCAAACTCATGTCCATTGAGTCGATAATGGCATCCAACCATCTCATCCTCTATGGCTCCCATCTCCTGCTGCCCTCAATCTTTCCCAGCATAAGGATCTTTTCCAGTGAGTTGGTTCCTTACGTCATATGGCCAAAATATTGGAGCTTTAGCTTCAGCATCAGTGCTTCCAAGCTGAAGCTGATATTCAGTGATATCGATATTTTTTTTTTAAATGTTATGAACTCTTTGTCTAGTTTTAGATTCCTTGAAATGATATTTTCATGAAAACTATTTGAAAACTTTCTTTTCTTCCCTGTGATCTGTAATAATTTTAACAGGGATAATTAGTTCTTTGAAAAGTTTATTTAATGCCCATCCTCTACTGTCACTGTAATGAGATTTCTAACATTTATTCGTGTAGTTTGGTAGTTTATTTGATATAGGATATAGAACTTATCACAAATCACATAAAATTTTATCATAATGTTTTTATTTTCTATCTCATTTTACTTAAACACTTCAAATTGTTTTGTTTTTGTACATTATGCAGTTTTTTTTTCTTTCTCCTCTCCTCTCTTCTTTCTCTTACTGCTTTTCTCCTCCCTTTCTCTCTAAACACTTTCACATACACACCAATTCGCAACCTCATAATTTCTATCTCTTTGATAGAAAAGATACTGGATAGAAGATACTGGTTTGTCTATTTATTTGATCTTTGCAAAGATACCTAACATTCTAATATTTACAAACAAATTATATTTTTAATTGTTTTTGTCATTACTTTCATATTGCAGCATTTGTTTTCTGACACAAGGTTGTATAGTTCAATTGCAATTCACTTATTACTATTTTTTCCCGTTTAGAAATGTGAATGTTTAAAGGTTTTTTTCTATGTAGGAATATTGTTTTATTTTTACTTTCCACTAGTAAGATTTTAATATACTTGTGCCTCAAACATGTTTATGAATCTTTAAGATTCAATTCATTGATTATTTGAAAAATGGTGATTTCTTTCAGATTTTCTTCACCTTTAGAAAACTATATTTTTTATTCTCCTGGTAACTCATATCTTCTGTTTGTTCACATGATTTTCATATCTTTGTCAGTTTTTCCACTTAAGAATTTCATGCCATTGATAAATCTAGCAACGTGCATTAAAACTATGGCTACATTATGGTTACATTCCTTGTGTTTTTGGTCTCCTTGCCACCATTCCTTATCATATTCACCTTCAGCTTAAATATAATTTGATGCCTGTTCCTTAGAATCCTATCTATTCATATTCCATTAGTAGCAAGAAACTAATTTACTAAAATGTCCTTGCAGTAGATTAATTTCATAGGATTTTTCCCTTTAGTGATCTGGATATTTTGCTCTCTACCATGTTCTGTCATAGTTTCTCAAAAATTATGTTTAAAAAGTCAGTAATTTCTGTACTCACTATCAAAGATGCCTAGAGATAGCTGAAATGCAATGCTCACCATGAATGATCTTGACCTTTCCCTGTTACTGTAGACAAGTTGGCAAAACAGTCAGAGGGCCATCTATATAGTGATAGTCTGGAGTTGGCATCCCTAACCTCTTTGTTGTTTAAGGGTCAGTTTTATTTTGTAGAACAAATGCAGGTACCTAAATGAGTTTAACTCCAAGTTCTAGGCAGTTTTAAAAATTAGACACAGTTTTATCCCTCTCACACTACTATTTCAGTGATATTCTGAGTACTGTGTAAATACTGCAGTTTTCAGCATGTACAACCACTAGGGTTTCTTTCCTTAACCCTACCTATATATACTGTTTTACTTGAAGGGAATACAAATAATTTAATTCACCATTTCTCCATTGTGTTTTTTTCTTTTCTTTTTTTACTTTTTAGTTGGTTGTTTTCTAAAACATTTTAGAATGTATTTGACTCCAATAGAGTGAAGCGTGCATGGATCAATTGTTTTATTAACTTCCTCAGTTTGTCTCATTCTTAAAGCAAACCCAGGGAATGCTCTAAACTAAAAGCTGAATACATTTTTCTAAGTTCTGCTCTATTTACTTTATAATGTATGTTTATAGCCTCTATATTCTTGCATTATATAATACATTTTTCCTAGATATTTTCCTTATTCTTAAGATAGAAAAGAACTAAATTTATTCTCTATTTTGGGTGAAAACTTAATGAGAAATTGCTTTTTTGAGAAAGTTTCACATTTTATTTTTAATGTTACTTAGAGTTATAATTGGACTTCCCTGATAGCTCAGTTGGTAAAGAATCTGCCTGCAATGCAGGAGATTCCGGTTGTATTTCTGGGTTAGGAAGATCCGCTGGAGAAGGGATGGGCTACCCACTTCAGTATTCTTGGGCTTCCCTTGTGGCTCAGCTGGTAACGAATTTGTCTGCAAAGTGAGACTGGTGTTCTATCCCTGGGTTGGGAAGATCCCCTGGAGAAGGGAAAGGCTACCCACTCCAGCATTCTGGCCTGGAGAATTCCATGGAGTGTGTTGTAGTCCATGGGATCCCAAAGAGTCAGACACTACTAAGGGATTTTCCCTTTCACAGGGTTATAATTAATTAGGAGCTTCCCAGATGGCTCAGTGGTAGAAAATCTGCCTGCAACGCAGGAGACACAGGAGACATGGGTTCCATCCATGGGTTGGGAAGAAATCATGGAGAAGGAAATGGCAATCCACTCCAGTATTGTTGCCTAGAAAATTACTTGGGCAGAGGCGCCTGGCAGACTACAGTCCATAAGGTCACAAAGAGTCAGACATGACTGAGCAATCAGCATGCAGGGTTGTAATTGTTGGACGTAACTTGTAAAGTGTTATTATGATTCAAGGTTCATATATGTTTCAACTGAAAGGACTCTTAAAACAATTTGAGTTAGATATGATATTCCATATAAGATACAAAGAAATAGAACATAAATATTAATTTCCTGTATATTTGGACCAGAAAGCCACAAAATTGTGAGATGTTGGGATACATAAGGGAAGATATCAAATACATGACTAAACAATTAATATTGGTGGTTGAAGTAAATGTAAATAAAAGACTGGGTATAATTAAAGTGTGATCAATAAAACTAACATTAAATTGTGGCAAAAATAAGTGTGATTAAAGTGAAGGAGTGCTAGAAATTAATGTAATAAAAATTTGAGTGGAAAGGAGGAGAAAGTAATTTTCCCATGATTGCTACTAAATTTCTGTTTAAATATAGTTTTCTTAGTTTTAGCGGCAAGATATATTCCATGAAGAAATTCAAGTATGACAAAAATAGTTATTAGTTAAGTATTTCAACTTTGTTTTGGCAAAACATTCATTTAAAAATCACCAATTTTAAATGTACAATTCAAAGTTTTGTATTTTATATACATATATATTCATTCATTTTTCACAGTCAAGATCTTTAATTTTTAATGTCCCACGGTCAATTAAAAATATTTTATCATCTCTTTCATGACTTTTTTTTCTTTAGTCAATGGTTCATTTAAGGTGTATTCTTCAATTTCGAAATATTTTTGCTAGATCTCTTTTTCTGTCTTTGTTGTTAATTTCATCTCAAGTTTCTTGCGGTCAACATACTGTGTATGACTTCAATTTTTAAAAATTGAGATTCATTTTATGGCCCATAATATGGTCTATTTTGGTGAATATTTTATGTGCACTTCAAATAATTGTTATCCTGCCATTGTCAGAGAAAACGTCTTTAGTTCATAATGCTATTCAAGCCATCTGCATTCTTACTGATATTCTCCCTATTTATGTCACTGATCATTGAGAAAGGAGAGTTCAAAACTCCATTTATAAAATAGATTTGCCATGTGTTTAAATGCGTATATATTAATACTTTTGTTAAATGTTTATCTACTTGTAGAACTGGGAAACCCTTTTGATGACTTGAGCACTTTATCTCCATGGAGTGTCCCTTCTTTTCTCTAGATATATTTTTATTCCAAAATCTGCTTTGCTAATATTAATATAATCATACAAGCTTTCTTTTTTTTTTCAACTTATTTGTATTGGACCTTTTGTTCATTTACAGTGTTGTTAGCTTCTGCTGTACAACTAAGTGAATCAGTTATACGTATACATACGTCCACTCTTTTTCAGATTCTTATTCCCATATAGGTCATTACAGAGTATTGAGTAGAGTTCCCTGTACTATACAATATGTTCTTATTAACTATCTATTTTATACATAGCAGTGTGTATATGTCAATTCCAGTCTCCCAGTTTATCCCTCCTTCCTCTTTCCCCCTTGGTAACCATAAGTTTGTTTTCTACATCTGAGACTATTTCTATTTTGTAAATAAGTTCATTTGTACCCTATTTTTTAAAGATAACACATCTGTGTGATACCATATGATATTCTCTTTCTCTGACTTACTTCACACAGTATGACAATCTCTAGGTCCATCCGTGTCACTGCAGATGGTATTATTTCATTCATTTTTATGGCCGAGTAACATTCCGTTATATATATGTACTACATCTTTATCCATTCATCTGCTGATGGACATTTAGGTTGTTTCCGTGTCCTGGGTATCATAAATAGTGCTACAGTGAGCACAGGGGTGCGTGTATCTTTTCAAATTATGGTTTTCTCCAGTTACATGCCCAGGAGTGGGATTGCTGGTTCATATAGTTCTATTTTTGTTTTTTTTAAGGCACTTCCATATTGTTCTCAATTGAGGCTGCACCAACTTTCCCACCAACAGTGTAGGAGGTTTCTTTTTCTCCACAGCCTCTCCAGAATTTATTGGTTGTAGATTTTTTTCACAATGGCCATTCTGACCAGTGTGAGGGGATACCATCTTTCTTGTGTTTAGTGTTTGCATGGTGTATCTTTCTCCAGCAGTTTATGTTTAACATATCTGTGGCTTTATAGCAAAACTAGATCTTTCAGAGAGAAGCATGTGGTGGCTAGATGTTGCTCTTTTATCATATCTGATTATCTCTGGTTTTTACTTGGATATTTAAACCCTTTATATTTAGTCATGAATATTGACATATTTTGGGTTTGTTGTTTTCCATTTGGTTTTCTATGTATCCCCATTTGTTCCTCTTACATGTTTAATATTATTCCTTTCCTCCATTACATGAATTGAGAATGTTTTATAAGCTATTTTTGTCTACTATTTATTAGATTATCAGTGATGTAACTTTTTTTACTTTTTTCATTCTTATACTATTTATATATTTCACTCAATCTATCTTCAATAATTGTATACTTCATAGATTTTTAAAGAAGCTTATGGTATAATCCACCTCCCTGCCCATCTTTTGTGATACCATTCTCATACATTTCACAGGCCCAAAGTCCATCCTTTTGATCTGAAAAAAAAAATTCTTCAATCTTTGTTACACATTTTTGATGATAAATGGCATCAGCTTTTTATTTTAGGCTTAAAATATCTTTATTTGACCTTTATTTTGGAGATACATTTTTTGTTGAGTGTAGAATTGTATGTTGGCACTTCCTTTGCTCCATAGTTCAAAGATACTGCTCTATTGTCTTCTGGCTTCCATTATTTCTAATAAGAATTCTCTTTTTATTTGTGTTCCACTCTTAAATAGTAACTTTGAGCTTAACTGAGATTCTAAGACCAGTATGATTATAATTTTCACCAGCTGTTGAAATGTTTTTACTATTTGATAATTTTTCTAATACCACAGGTCATCAGAAATTTTTTTTATTGCTGTTGGTGTTTTTTAAATCTTTTCATCTGGATAGACTCTATTACTGTGTCTTCAAGTTCACTTATCTTTCTTTCTACCATGTCTTTTGTAGTATTAATTTTCATTTCAGGTACTATTTTTTTCATTACTCATTATTTAATTTTGGTTTATTTAATATCTTCCATTTATCTACTCTTCATTTATATTTCTTCCCCTAGATTTTGAGATATTAACCATATTTAAAACTTTTTTAATCTCCTCACCTGGGCTTCCCTGATATCTCAGTTGGTAAAGAATCCACCTGCAATGCAGGAGACCCTGGTTCAATTCTTGGGTCGGGAAGATCTGCTGAAGAAAGGATAGGCTACCCACTCCAGTATCCTTGGGCTTCCTTTATGGCTCAGCTGGTAAAGAATCGGCCTGCAATGCATGAGACCTGGGTTCGATCCCTGAGTTGGGAGGATCCCCTGGAGTAGGGAACAGCTACCCACTCCAGTATTCTGGCCTGGAGAATTCCACGGACTGTGTATAGTCCATGGGGTCACAAAGAGTCAGGCAGGACTGAAAGACTTTCACTTCACTTCATTGCCAGTTGTATTATTTATGCCATCCTTGAGTCTGCTTTATTGACTGATTTTTCACTTGATAATGGGTCATATTTCCTGCTCATTTTTGTGAATGATAATTGTAAATTGAATCCTGTCACTGTAAATTATACACTATTTGATGTTACATCTTGCTCTTTCCCTAAGTGAGTTCTGGTTTAAAGTTGTTGTTTTTTTTTTTTTTCCCCTGTTATACAGGTAACTGGAATCAGTTTCAGTCATTTTCAGGCTTCTTTTTAAATTCTGTTGCGAGATACAGAGGGGAATTTAATACAGAGTTAACTTTGATCCTCTACTATGTAAACATCTTTTAGATAATTTTATTCAAAACTTGTGTATTACAAGGTCTTTATATTCTGGCTTCTGGAAGCACCAACATTTCATCGCCTTTTGTGAGCTCCAAAAATTTCCCTGCCTACACTTCTGTGAGTTCTTTCCTGAGAGTAACATTTCTTCTCATAGCCTAGTTTGGCATATGTCCAAAGCCTGGAGGAAATCCTTCATCTCTAGAGACTTTTCTTGGTGTGTGGCTCTCTCCTTCCTGGTACTCTTTCTTGTAAATTCTAGGCACCTTCACATGCTGGTACTCTTATCTGTCTTAATCAGAACAGGTGGATTTGGGTTGGAGTTAATCTCATGCCCTGGGAACTGCCATCAAGTGGTATATTTCTAGAGTTTTTCTTTCTTCTCTATTTCTTCAAGAATAATAGTTCTGAGTTGCCAATATTTAAAAACTCATTTCATATATTTTGTTTGGCTTTCTATGTGCTTAAGAGAGAGAGTTAAATCTGGTCTCTTTTGGGGCCACTGTCATAAAGGGTAGGTGAAAATCATTTATTTCATTCCGTGTTAATTTTTGTTCTGAATTTCTATCATTCTGACCTCTTCTGAAAATACAACTCAGTCATTTTTGCTTTTTAATTCCACAATCTCCAACCAGACCATGCTGCAACAGGCTAGGGAGGCTCCACTGGCCTTGAGTCTGTACAGTTTCCAGGAGAGCTGTCCTTTACCCAAGATAGTTCCATCAGGTTCAGGGTGTTTTAGATTTTGAATGTTGCTTAAAGATCCAGAAATTTATGTTGCAGCTGGAAGCCCTTGTGTCTGGTTTATAGATTAGCCTTTTTATCTACTCTGCAAGATGTGAATTAAAGTTGAGATTAAACATATCTATCATGTAGATATTTCATTCAAGAACTATTTTTAAAGGTTCCTCTAGGTGTCAGGAATTGTTCTTGCATTAATCCATTTAATTTTCATGATAACTATTCAGTTAAGAAACTGTTAACTATCAATATTTCATAGATGAGAAAATACAGCAACAGCAAGGCATAGTGGTTTGCTTTCCAATTTCACAACTAGCAAATGAAGTAAAGAGGATTTTTACCCAAGTAGTCTATTTCCAATGTTGGGATTCTTAACAACTATACACTACAGCCTTAGATACACTTAAAGCAGCATTCAGATAAGCATGTAAGATAAACAGTGGCATTAACATAAGTGGATTGAGCAACCAACTAGAGTTGTAACAACTACCACAAATCCAAAGAAAGCTTCAGTTCAGTTCAGTCATTCATTTGTGTCTGACTCTTTGCGACCTCATGGACTGCAGCATGCCAGGCTTCCCTGTCCATCACCAACTCCCAGAGCTTACTTAAACTTATGTCCACAGAGTCAGTGATGCCATCCAGCCATCTTATCCTCTGTCGTCCCCTCTCCTCCTGCCTTCAATCTTTCCAAGGATCAGGATCTTTTTCAGTGAGTCTGTTCTTCGCATCAGGTGGCCACAGGGTTGAAGTTTCAGCTTCAGCATCAGTCAGCTTCAGCATCAGTCCTTCCAATGAATATTCAGGACAAAAGAAACTATAACAAAAGCTTAATAAAGCATAAAAGCTTAAAGCTTAATAAAAGAAAGCATAACAAAACTTAATAAAGGTAAAAATAGAAAACTTTAAATTAGAAATGAAAATGGAAGCACTAATAAATTAATGCAAAAATTAATCTTTGTGGGAAAATGATAAAAAAGCATAAATCACAAAATAAATGCTTATAGGGAAATAACCATACACAAAACACAAGCTGGTTTAAAAGCATCTGAAAAGAAAATCTTGATTACTATACAGATAAATTTTGGAATATCAACAGACAACTTTATGGGCAAATAAAATTATCAAAGCAACTTCAGAAGACAGAAAGCAAACTCATCAATCACAATAAATAAAATAGAGAAAATTATTGAAGAACTACTCTCCAAAAGCCACCTAGAAGTTTTCATGGAGCAATTCTATTACACTTCTAAGAAATAAAAGTTTCAGCTGTATTTATACAATTTGAAGGGAGAAAAGTCTTAAAATTCTTTTTAAGGTGCTATCATAATATTGGTATCAAAACTCAAAAGTAGCACAAAATAGACAACTATAGATAATTCAGAAACATTCTAAAAAATGATATACTGTTAACAGGTATGGGTTTTCTATGAATTCTAGAGTTATACAAATAATTTTCTGTATTGGTAGGAAAAGCATACAGTTATCTCCATAGATATTAAAAAGTCATTTTGTAAATTTACCATCTACTCTTGGTTAAAAACTAAAAAAATAAAAATAAAGAGTTGGATAATTTCTTTGGGAAGGAATATATATCTATCAATATAAATATATTTTGAGAAATGTTTACTTCTCTGGATATGTCTTGGGTGCTTTGCATACTGCTTATTGGGCATATAGACAAATCTTCCTGCAGGAAAATTCTCTTTCATTTTTGGTTCTCTATCAAATCATGTTCCTTCTCCTCTCTTCTCCTAGAATGTTGACTAGTATTGTTCAGAGTTAGCTTAAATTTTGACAGAACATGAGAATAGGCAATGATCAAGAAACTACCATTCTTTGCCACTATAAGATACTCTTGAATCAAGAAATTATAAGCAGGAGGATAAAGAAATATAGGATAAAGCAATATGCACTATCACAGCATGAATTAACTTGTTTCACTTCAGTTACGTAGAACATGAAACCCCATATCCACGTTCGATTTTGAAGCCTATATATTCCACCTCAGTAGTTACCTGGTGGCTCAGCCGGTAAAGAATCTGCCTGCAGTGCAGGAAATGGAAGACATGTGGGTTCAATCCCTGGGTAGGGAAGATCCCTGGAGAAGGAAATGGAAACCCACTCCAGTATTCTTGCCTGGAGAATGTCATGGGGAGAGGAGTGTGGTGGGCTACAGTCCATGGGGTCACAGAGTCAGACACAGCTGAGTGACTAAGCGTGCTCATTATTTCCAAGGTTGCCATACTCCCTAGTTCTAGTATGAGTTTGTTTCTAGTCTTTCACTTCTTTGGAATTTATTTATTCACCTTCTAAACACAACTTTTAAACGCTGTGCAAAAATGCAGCAGAAGGAGTATTTCCTAACTGAAACTTAAAACTAAGAGCGACTAACACTGATCATTTCCTGTCACTGATTGCTTGGTGCTTCTATGTTACGAAGTACCACTTTTGAAATATATTTTAAAACAATTTAATATATTCATGAATTAAAGTATAGTGTCTCTATGTTAAACACTTAGTGTTACATTTTTATATTTTCCCTCTATATAATGGGACTCACTTATTGTAATTTGTTTGAATTTTTATGACTGTTAGGATTTGTCATCACACTGTGCTTATATTTTTAATGGTTATATTGATAGTTTCAGGATTAACTAACTGTAAACATACATAAATCATACATTATGAAGAACTTAGTGCTTAAATACCCTTTCATAACTGTAGCTCATTTCATCATCTTGGCACTTTTTTTTTCAGAGAACTTCTTCACTTCCTGCCCAGTACCACCCCCATGGGACATGAGGGTTCTCTGTCTCTGATTTGCTGATAAAACCCTGAATATTATGGGCTTAAGTATATGCTGACTTGGCATTTGTTGATATTTGTTTAGTTTTCTATGAGTAGCAGCCGTAAAGCTGTCTCCCACCTAATTTTACTTATATCAATATGGTTCATTCTTAGCCTCTTCACAGCTTCCCTTTTGCAGACAGAATGTGCTCCATAAGACTCTTTTGGGCTAATGATACTAGACTTCACTCTCTAAGTAAGGGTCCTCTGAATAAGCTTTTCTATATGCTCAACATACTCTGTGCATCTCTAGTCATATATGATCTGCTACAGCTATTATCCCTTTATTTGATCAAAATGGCCTTGCACTTATCAGCTTTCCTTATGACTTGCATGTGATCATTTCCTAATGAATTGCAGATAACTTTTTTGTCTTCATTTCTGTTATTATTTGGATTGATTTTTGAAAAGACAATGCCATATATAAGGCTTTTTTTTCTTCAGTATATCCCATCAACTTATTATGGTGCATAGTGTCTTTCAATTTGATTTATTGTTGCCTCAGATGACTTTAATGCCTTGAATTTGAGCTCCTATCCCAAACACAATAACTTATGGATGGAAGTGCTACTGCTAGTTGACTTGAGTTCATTAATCTATGACTGTGACACATTAGTTCATGTATTCTATTTTTCATGTATGACAGACACATTATGGATCATTCTCATTTTGGTATTTAATGTGTTATTTTCACTGAACAACAAATGATGTATAATTGTACATGTTATTAATTACCTACAGTTGTTTATTTCTTTGGAGCCAGTGAGAAAAAGTATAAAACAAATTCATTATTCAGAATAATAGTGCATATATATGGAAACTCATTGTTAATTTCTAATCTGTCCATCTCTTTCCTTTCTTAACAGATAGTATTTTATGTGAACAGCCTAAAAAAATCTCTGTTAAGGGTAGCTCTCTATAGATTTCAGATCTCATCTGTTGTTTCATCACATTCATATGGGCTTTTTTATAATATCCCTCAAGTGGCAAAAACAGTATATTCTTTGCTTCTGTTTATGAACAGAATTAAATATGATCTCTAGGCTGCAGATATTTTAAATGTTATTTTTGTACACCTAAATGTAATCATTTTTTATACTACTTCAGAACACTACTTTATACCTCATCAACCATGAGTTCTGTGCCTAGTTGCCCAGTCGTGTCCAGCTGAGCAACCCCATGGATTGTAGCACACCAGACTCCTCTGTCCATGGGGACTCTCCAGGCAAGAATACTGGAGTGGGTTGCCATACCCTCCTCCAGGGGATCCTTCAGGGATCTTTCCAAACAGGGGATCAAACCGAGTTCTCCCCCATTGCAAGCGGATTCTTTACCATCTGAGCCACCAGGGAAACCCATCAACCATGAGTTCTGATGTACTTCAACTGCAGAAATAGTAGTGAGCTTTCTGAAGCAATGCCTGGTATGCATTATACTAGCAAGGACTTCTAAAATTTTGTTTATTTATTATTGTGATAAGAATAACCACAAAAGACCTACCATTTTATTTATTAAGGTTTAATTATATAGTAGAGTATTTTAACCATAAGTGCAATGCTGTAGATCTCTATAAATTATTCATCTTGCATAACTGAAACTTTATACATGTTCAACTCCTCATTTATTTCTCTCTCCAGCTTCTGGCAATGATTTTCTGCTTCTATAAATATTACGATACTATATACCTCATATAAGGGAATAATCAAGTATGTGTTGTTCTGTGACTGCCTTATTCCATTTAGCATAACGTTATCAAATTCATGTTACTGCATATAGCAAGATTTCCTTTTTTTTATGGTTGAATAATATTTCATTGTAAGTATATAACATATTTTTCTTTCTTACTGTTTTATTTAGCATTTTCTTTCTTTTCTTTTGCCCTTCCCCTCCCCTCGACCACCTTGTCTTTCATCCTTCCTTCCCTCCTTTCTCCCTTTCTTCTTTCCTTCCTTCCTTTTGAGCACATTTAAGGTCTATCCTCCAAGCACATTTAAAGTACATATTATTGATATAACTATAGTCACAAGGCTGCACATTAGATATCCAGAACTTACTCATCTAGTATAACTGAAAGTTTTGATGGTTTAACCAACATCATTTCATTTTTTCTTCCTCCCAGCTCCTGGTAACTACCAATATACTCCCTTGTTTTATGAGTTTGACTATTTTAGATTTCACATATACATTAGGTCATGCAGTATGTATCTTTCTGTGTTTGGCTTGTTTCTTCCAGTTATATCTATTTGATCACAAATGGCAGAATTTTATTTTTTCCTATAGATGAATAATATCCCATTGTATGTATATGTGTAAATATACTTATGTTTTCTTCATTCATTCATCCATTGGTATTTCTGCATTTTTCTGCATTTTGGCTAATGCTGCAATGAATTTGGAAATTCAGATTTCTCCCAGATACTGGTCTTATTTCTATTAGATGTGTACCCAGAAGTGGGATTGCTGAATCATAAGGTAGTTCTAGTTGTTATTTTTCAATGAACTTCCATATAATTGTCTGTAATGGCTATACCGATGTACATTCCCATCAATAGTATACTAGGGTTCCCTTTACTCCACAGTCTCCCCAGCACTCATTATTTCTTGTCTTTTTGAGGATAGCCATTCTTACAGGTGGTTTTAATTTGCATTTCCTTGATGATTTGTAATGTTAAGCACCTTTTCATATACCTGTTGGCCATTTGTATGTCTTCAAAGAAATGTCTATTCAAATCTTTTTACCCATTTTGAAAATACGATTATTTGGCTTTTGCTATTAAGTTGTAGGAGTTCCTTCCCCTGCTTGCAAATATTTTCTCCCATTCTGTAGGTTGCGTTTTCACTCTGCTGACACTTTCCTTTCTCTTGCAGAAGCCCGTTAGACTTAAGTAACCCCATGTGTCTTTTAAGTTTTGTCGCTTGTGCTTTTGGTGTCACATTGCCCAGATCAGTGTCAAGAAGACTTTTCCCTGTGTTTTCTACTAAGAGTTTGAAATTTTGAGATTTTACATAAGTCTTTAATCCATGTTGTCTTTTGTTATGGTATAAAATAAGGTCTAATTTCATTCTTTTCATGTGTATATCCTGCTTCCCAAACTATGATCTAAAAGGCTATATCAGGGTGGTAAGAATAATATGAGCAAAGACCCTGGGATATGAAAAACATTTGCTATTAAATTATACATTTGACTATCTTGCTATCTTTAATGCACAGAGTTAGTATTTTTGTATTTCCAGTCTCATGCAATTGAATATAGTATACTCATTCAATTTGCTAATCTTTGTCCTCAAAACCTCTGTTTCTCTTTTTTAAGTCCTTTTTAAGCTATAAGCCATTCCTGAAGTTCCCACTGAGGTACATCTTTCTTTAAACGTTTCTTCAATAACTTAGTCATTACCCGTCTTTTTGAACATCCTGCAGTATACTGATTTTTTGCCTCTGGGTTTGGTCTTCTCAACTAGATTGCAAGACCTTGTATTGACAGGACCACAAATTATATATCTTTATACATTCAACCAGGTCCTTTATAAACACTATAATAATGATCATAATAACTAGCTTTTATTAAATTCTTATTACATGTCAGGCAAAAGTGAAAAAAATTTGTTGGTTGTTGTAAATGAATATTATGAAAAGGAGTTACTTTCTGAATTGAACAACCCACATTAAACACTTGGATAACTTTTAGGAGTTGCTAGTTAGACTAGAGTTAATAAAAAATAATACCATCCTCATCCCTATGCTGCCATTCTGGCTGAGTTAGTTGGTTGACTTCCATAGCTCTGTGTGTTCATATTTACCAGATGTGTGTCATCTACTCAGATCTTGTATCAGGAAAGCTAAGCTCCATACATAACAGAGAATTTAGGATTTGATGCAAACTGGACAGGTGACGTTCCTTTGTTTGAAGTCTACCACATCCTTTTTCATGCTCTGGGTCCTTTGCTTTATGATAGTAACTGAGGAGACTCTCTCATCTTCTGGTAGCTATACCAACAACAACATTGACGACTGAGAGATCTGTACAGGCCTTTTGGTCACAAGAGACAATGTTGTTCCTGTCTTCAGATCTGCACATATGTGCAAGGAATTTATCTTAGCTGACAGCAGTGCTCATGTATCCAGAGGCAAATGTGAACATGCTTAAATACCACAGGAAGATAGCCTAGTGTCTACTAGATATATCTACCCTACTAGAGCTAAGGCAGTGTGGATGTTGGAGAGAGGCTATGAAGGAATGTGCTTTATTCTTCTTGGTAGGTCTTTTGTCATTCAAGTCATTTTATATCAGTCAGATGACAAGGATGAGGAGAAGCATTTTTAATGTTTAATTAAACTGAGTTTTATTGTACACTAATGCTAACTTTCCCTAGGATACAATACTGTATTTTGAGATGTGAAACAAAATTATTTTTCCCCATACTGAAATAGTGCTGAAATTCAACTAGTTCTGAATGCTCATGCCAGGTCCAGAAACATGATTGCTGCTGCTGCTAAGTCGCTTCAGTCGTGTCCGACTCTGTGCGACCCCATAGACGGCAGCCCACCAGGCTCCGCCGTCCCTGGGATTCTCCAGGCAAGAATACTGGAGTGGGTTGCCATTTCCTTCTCCAGTGCATGAAAGGGAAAAGGGAAAGTGAAGTCACTCAGTCGTGTCCGACTCTTAGCGACCCCATGGACTGCAGCCTACCAGGCTCCTCCGTCCATGGGGTTTTCCAGGCAAGAGTACTGGAGTGGGGTGCCATTGCCTTCTCTAGAACATGATTACTTCAGCTTTAATATCCAGTTAGTATAGATAATAGTTTCATTGTACAATTGCATATATCATTGTAAGCCAGAATTTGACATATCCATTTATTTGCCTTATTTTACAAAGTTGTATAAAATGGATTAATTGCAAATAAGTTAATAACTCATTTAATACCTAGTCTATATCAGGCACAGATATAGTAACTAGAGATAAAAATATCTAACTCATGCTCAAGAATTTCATAGTACAATGCATAAGACAGATATGTAAGCTACTGATACAATAATATAGTAGTAAATCTCTTATTACTCATAAGCTTTACTTGTCCAATGAATTAAGATATAGGAAAAATAACATGTTAAATAGAACAAACAAAATATTTCAATTTTCATTATTACTTTTTCTCCATATATTTTAATTAGAAAAAAATAATGTGGCAAATGTTACCTTATCTGAAGTTAATTTGTAGAACCGAGTGCTTACCTGTTTAGATTTTTCTGTGTTGGCAGTAAATTATAAGATTGACTTTCCTTAATATTTTGCTGTCAAATGTAATTATGAGAAAAATTTAATGCAGTAAACTCTATCAGCCATTATTTTTATAAGATCACAATTAGTGATTATGTGATGCTGCCAGGTCCTAGGTCATGTTATTGGGTTATGGCCATTATTAATTCAACTTTTAAATTGTATGTATTTCATTATATTGCTGTTTCTTTAATTGGGGACATTGAGTAAATACACTAGAAAATAATTAAGTACTCTCTCAGAACACTTAAGAATTAACACAATAAAATAATCACTATGGCAACTCTGCAAACTAAAGTTTAATACCAAATTCCCCAGCAAATACTTTTTTCAGATGCTTATCAAACACTTAATTTCTTCGTGATTAGAATACTTCATGTAATATTATATGGCCTAACTTGCCTAGTCTGAAAGACAAAACTACACATTTGGGAGCTATATTCTTCTTAAATATACTGAAATTTTTGATTGGCTATTAGGCCACAATTTTACATGGTGACCATAAGTTATTTTTAAGCTACAAGAAACTGTTCTCAAGGGTCCCTATTGTGATGGGTACAAATTAGGGACATGAATATAATCACAAAATGTCAACACTAAGCTTCTGCCTCCCTGGGTATTAATTTCTTTCATGGTTTTGTTTGGTGCCTGTTCTTTGGCCACAGTTCTTGGCCTGTTCTTTAACTGTCTGTTGTTTCACTGTTGCCACTAGTCAAGCATAGGAATATAAGCACACTCTCCATCTTCTCACTCCCTTTTAGAAATGTTCTTCTAATTTAGCAGTTCCTAAATGCTTTATCCATGGCCTTTATGAAATACCACTTAAAAAATCACATGATTTGATATTCGAAAGATTAAGGAAAAAGCTGAAAGTACATTTTTGTTATTCATAGGTAAGAGATAAAATCCTAGTTTTAATACTTAAATATCCTTGTGTAAATCTTAACTTTGTGTTTCAGCTTTTCATTTGAAAAATTGGGGCTAATTAAAAAGTCCCTATGTCACTGAATTTTTGTAATGGTTAAATTGATTAACATGAACAGTTTTCAAAACAATACTTGATAGAGAAGTACTGTATATGTTCACTGTTAGTAGTAGTAATGCAGTAAGTATAATAAATTACTACCCAACACTCCCTCATTCCTATGTACTGTACAGAATGGAGCTGTTAAGGATGCATGGCATTTATTTGTAAGAATGAAAGAAAATACATTCATTTTTATGGTCTACCATTGGACTGAGTACCAGGTTTTGAGAATATCTGCTCAAGGTTCATCACTCATGATCATAGTCTTAAGGTACTGAAAGAGTTCTGTTGGCAAGTCCAGAGATTTGGTGACAAAAGCAGCTGGAATCCATAAGAGAGTATAGGTACCAAAGCCAGCTAGTCAAGCATTTTATAGTGCTAACCCTGAAGGTCTGCGTTAACACAGTAACTACAAGATCTTTGCAGTAAGTACAAGATCTTTGTAGTTACTCCAGGCCATCAGAGAAGCCCAAAAATACTGGAGTGGGGAGCCTATCTCTTCTCCAGGAGATCTTCCAGACCCAGGAATCGAACTGGGGTCTCCTGCATTGCAGGCAGACTCTTTACCAACTGAGCTATCAGGGAAGCCCTATTATGACCAGTAGTCAGTGAAATGAAATTTTTTTTAAAAAAAGGCTTTGGACAGCTACTGTTTTTTTGTTTTGTTTTGTTTTTTCCCTAATGAAAACAGCTTTTTCTCTATAAACAAACTTTTCGAATGTTATGTAGTTTTTGAGGGCTTCCTGGCGGCTCAAATGGTAAAGAATCTGCCTGCAATGTGGGAGACCTGGGTTCAGCAGGTTTTGAAACAACATTAAGTACATGCTTAGGTTCACTGATGTTTTTTAAACTACAACTTAAATTGTACTATTTATGAAGAGAACCATGCATACATTCTTTTAGTATAAATTAATTATTGTGTACTCACTATTGTCAGGTACTGTTCTAGGCAATGGGAATAAAGAGGTTTATGAAACAGGTATGATCTCTTTTTGGGAAACTTATATTCTAGTAGAAGAAAATAGACAGTATGTACTTTTTATCATTATTGAGGAAAACAAAGCAGAATTCTGCATTAAACATTGAGTAGAATGATGTAGTTGGTTGGTTGACGGAGGAAGCCTCCTTTTAAGAGGCGATAATAACAAAGAACTGGATGTTTAGAAAAGGCCAACCATGTGTAAACTTCAGTCTGTTTTCTCTCTGAAATACTCATCCATGAAATACAAAATCTCTTAGGTAGAAATGAATTTAGCAATTTCGAAATGCAGAATTAAATTTCTTTAAGCTTCAGTTTTTCAGTATAAGGACTATGAAAAGATACAAACTTTTGAAATACAGGCTGTAAACATGATCAGGGATGCATTTTTATCAGTCTAAGATTAAAACAATATAGTAATATTGATTATCTGTTTCTTTTTTTAAATTAATTTTTCCATCTTCAAAGAAAAAAGAAATGCAACACACAGAACATTCCACATTAACATAAAAATCAAAATTCTGGCAATGCTTTAAGAATGTGATAAAAGGAAAGCATGTAAAAGCTGTCCTCAATCAACCAATGGTGTGCATTAATTCTTTTGTTCAATTATATTGGCAACAGACTCTCAAAACCAAGCAGATTAATGATCCTAAAAGTTTAAGCTCCTTTATCTTCAAATTATAGAATTGTTGTGTGTTCTGACTCCATCTGGTCTTAGCTTTTTATCTTATATGTCATTATGTATTCAGCATTTAGTTATTTCAGCGAGGAATAATTCTTCAGGAAAATAATTGACTGTTACCACCATAGCAAAGGGACTAATACACTGCAGGTTCAACTGAACCTTTGATTTATTGTTCTTACAGTATCTGATATCCTTTCAGAATCCTCCTTTGGTCAAACCAAGCAGAATTTTCCAACAGGAAAGTGTGCCACACATTATATTAGCCAAAATAAGTGTCCATAAGGGGGAACACATTTTGGATTTAGTAATAGTTTCAGTTCAGTTCAGTCGCTCAGTCGTGTCCGACTCTTTGCAACCCCATGGACTGCAGCACGCCAGGCCTCCCTGTCCATCACCAACTCCCAGAGTTTACCCAAACTCATGTCCAAGAGCACCAAATGCAACAGGCTAACCTCTTCAGAAAAGTGTTGGGAAAACTGGATAAACACATGCAGAGCAATGAAACTGAGCCCCTATTGTATACCGCTCAGAAAAATTAATTTGAAATGCATCCAAGACTTAAACGTGAAACCTAATTTATTTTAACTCCCACAAAGAAACATAGGGAAGAAGCTCCTTCATAATGGTCTTGGTGATAATTTTTTCATATGATACCAAAGTACAAATGCTAAGAAAGATTGAAGGCAAAAGGAGTAGGAGGTGGCAGAGGATGAGATGGTTAGAAAGCATCACTGACTCAACAGACATGAATTTGAACAAACTCTGGGAAACACTGGAGGACAGAGGACCTTGGCGGGCTACAGTCCATGGGGTCACAAAGAGTCACACAAGACTGAGTGACTAAAACAACAATAGCAGCAAAAGTACAGATAATACAAGCAAAAATAAACAGATGGAACTACATTATACTTAAAATCTTTTCCACAGCTAAGAACTGAAAATGAAAAGGCACCTATAGGTTGGGAAAAAAAAATTGTAAACTATGCCATCATGGTCAACAAAAGAGTCCTAACTGCAGTACTTGGATGAAGTATCAAAAATGACAGAATGATCTCTGTACGTTTCCAAGGCAAACCATTCAATATCACGGTAATCCAAGTCTATGCCCCGACCAGTAATGCTGAAGAAGCTGAAGTTGAACGGTTCTATGAAGACCTACAAGACCTTCTAGAACTAACACCCAAAAAAGATGTCCTTTTCATTATAGGGGACTGGAATGCAAAAGTAGGAAGTCAAGAAACACCTGGCATAACAGGCAAGTTTGGCCTTGGAGTACAAAATGAAGCAGGACAAAGGCTAATAGAGTTTTGCCAAGAGAACGCACTGATCATAGCAAACACCCTCTTCCAACAACACAAGAGAAGACTCTACACGTGGACATCACCAGATGGTCAACACCGAAATCAGATTGATTATATTCTTTGCAGCCAAAGATGGAGAAGCTCTATCCAGTCAGCAAAAACAAGACCAGGAGCAGACTGTGGCTCAGATCATGAACTGCTTATTGCCAAATCCAGACTTAAATTGAAGAAAGTAAGGAAAACCACTAGGCCATTCAGGTATGACCTAAATCAAATCCCTTATGACTATACAGTGGAAGTGAGAAACAGATTCAAGGGATTAGATCTGATAGAGTGCCTGAAGAACTATGGATGGAGGTTCGTGACATTGTACAGGAGGCAGGGGTCAAGACCATCCCCATGGAAAAGAAATGCAAAAAAGCAAAATGGCTGTCTCAGGAGGCCTTACAGATAGCTGGGAAGAGAAGAGAAGCGAAAAGCAAAGGAGAAAAGGAAAGATATTCCCATCTGAATGCGGAGTTCCAAAGGATAGCAAGGAGAGATAAGAAAGCCTTCCTCAGCGATCAATGCAAAGAAATAGAGGAAAACAACAGATTGGGAAAGACTAGAGACCTCTTCAAGAAAATTAGAGATACCAAAGGAACATTTCATGCAAAGATAGGCTCGATAAAGGACAGAAATGGTAAGGACTTAACAGAAGCTGAAGATATTAAGAAGAGGTGGCAAGAATACACAGAAGAACTGTACAAAAAAGATCTTCGCAACCCAGATAATCACAATGGTGTGATCACTCACCTAGAGCCAGACATCCTGGAGTGTGAAGTCAAGTGGGCCTTAGAAAGCATCACTACGAACAAAGCTAGTGGAGGTGATGGAATTCCAGTTGAGCTATTTCAAATCCTGAAAGGTGATGCTGTGAAAGTGCTGCACTCAATATGCCAGCAAATCTGGAAAACTCAGCAGTGGTCACAAGACTGGAAAAGGTCAGTTTTCGTTCCAATCCCAAAGAAAGGCAATGCCAAAGAATGCTCAAACTACCGCACAATTGCACTCATCTCACATGCTAGTAAAGTAATGCTCAAAATTCTCCAAGCCAGGCTTCAGCAATACGTGAACCGTGAACTTCCAGATGTTCAAGCTGGATTTAGGAAAGGCAGAGGAACCAGAGATCAAATTGCCAATATCCTCTGGATCATCGAAAAAGCAAGAGAGTTCCAGAAAAACATCTACTTCTGCTTTATTGACTATGCCAAAGCCTTTGACTGTGTGGATCACAACAAACTGTGGAAAATTCTGAAAGAGATGGGAATACCAGACCAGACCATCTGACCTGTCTCTTGAGAAACCTGTATGCAGGTCAGGAAGCAACAGTTAGAACTGGACATGGAACAACAGACTGGTTCCAAATAGGAAAAGGAGTCCGTCAAGGCTGTATATTGTCACCCTGCTTATTTAACTTATATGCAGAGTACATCATGAGAAATGCTGGGCTGGAGGAAGCACAAGCTGGAATCAAGATTGCCGAGAGAAATATCAATAACCTCAGATATGCAGATGACACCACCCTCATGGCAGAAAGTGAAGAAGACCTAAAGAGCTTCTTGATGAAAGTGAAAGAGGAGAGTGAAAAAGTTGAGTTAAAGCTCAACATTCAGAAAACTAAGATCATGGCATCACTTTCCCCATCACTTCATGGGAAATAGATTGACATTGTTTCCACTGTTTCTCCGACTTTATTTTGGGGGGCTCCAAAATCACTGCAGATGGTGACTGCAGCCATGAAATTAAAAGACGCTTACTCCTTGGAAGGAAGCTTATGGCCAACTTAGATAGCATATTTAAAAGCAGAGCCATTCCTTTGCCAACAAAGGTCCGTCTAGTCAAGGCTATGGTTTTTCCAGTAGTCATGCATGGATGTGAGAGTTGGATAGTGAAGAAAGCTAAGTGCAGAAGAATTGATGATGCTTTTAACTGTGGTGTTGGAGAAGACTCTTGAGAGTCCCTTGGACTGCAAGGAGATCCAACCAGTCCATCCTAAAGGAGATCAGTCCTGGGTGTTCGTTGGAAGGTCTGATGTTGAAGCTGAAACTCCAATACTTTGGCCACCTCATGCGAAGGGTTGACTCACTGGAAAAGACCCTAATGCTGGGTAGGAATGCGGGCAGAAGGAGAAGGAGACAACAGAGGATGAGATGGCTGGATGACATCACCGACTTGATGAACCTGGGTTTGGATAGACTCCGGGAGTTGGCGATAGACAGGGAGGCCTGGCGTGCTGCGATTCATGGGGTCGCAAAGAGTCAGACACAACTGAGCGGCTGAACTGACTGACTGATGTATCAGAAAAGGGGTTAATATCCTAAATATATAAAGATCTCATAAAGCTCAGCCAAATACCTGATTAAAAAATGGACCGAAGAACTAAATAGAAATTTTCCTAAGATGGCATGCAAGTGGCCAACAGGTACGTGAAAAGATGCTCACCATTACTAACAACTAGGGAAATGTATACAAAAATCACAATGAAATATCACCTCATACCTATTAGAATGGCTATGAAGAGAGACAAGAACTTGAGGTGGATCAAGATGGCAGGGTAAAAGGCTCATTTTCCCCACAAATACATCAAAAATACATGCACATGTGGAATAATCTTCATGGAAAACAAACTAGAAACTTTCAGAATGCCCGTACAGCAACCAAGGCAGAAAGAAAGATTCCCACATAATTCGGTAGGATGAAAAGAAAAACATCAGGTTAGTACTTGTGCCCCTGGAAAAGGAATAAGGAGAAAAGGGAGATTACACAAGGGGACATCCATGCTGGGGAGTCAGCTGGTCAAGCCACAGACTGGGCATCCCGGTCCTGGGGTCCTACAAGGAGAAGACAAGTCCCCTTGGCTGTCTGGAGAGCCACTGTGACAGAAAGAAAGCTGCAGAAACCTAAATCTAGACTTCTCTTGTGAGGAGTGTGATAGTGCTGCTTTCCCACAAGACAGAGAGGAGAGAGGTCTGTTAGCAGGTACCACATTACCACGCTACTCAACCCAAGCTGAGTGAGGCCCCCAAGCCCTTCTCACCCCAAACTACAGCACGGCAGTGATCTAGGGTGGCAAGGACTTGATCGAGGGATGCAGGGGGATCAGGGGCCCGGAGTCCAGGTGGGTGTGATGGCTGTTGTTGCTTCTGACTCAAACAGTAGCACAGAAGTGGCCCAGACTTCCAGTGGCTTCAGTTTCCACAATGCTCCAATCCCCAGAGCCAGCCGAATGAACACTTTTGCTCCACCCACTACATACGACAACCTTGTACAAGACACGGGATGACGGCAACAAGGGAAAAAGCACAACTTGGGCTGTGTCTGAGTCAAATGGCAGACGCCTACTTCAGCACTCTCTTCCTTTGAGGCAAAGGTCCCAGTGTGGAGAGAAGAGAAAGCATACGCACTTAAAGGGAATAGAGCCAGCTCAAGTGTGAGCTTCAGGGATGCTGCTCCAACAACTTGGGAGCAGACCTTGCCCCTGACAAGGTAAGGACTGCCTCTGAGCAGAAAGAAACTCCTACCTCACATCCAGTGCAGGCTCCAATTCCTCCAACACCAGCCACATACCTCTATCAAGTTGGTAATAGCCAGCACACCCTAAGGAAAAGCATGCTGGCATCCAATTCATTTCTAGCCTTCACACCAAGGATACTGTGTATGCACAGTCTATATAAAGATGCTTTCACATAAAAACACCCCTTCAAATCCACAGTAGGTAGCTTTCACCTAAATTCATAGAGACAGAGAAAGTAATGTAAACTGAAAAGGTAGAGGAATTTCAATTCAAAAAGCAAGAGAAAATGCCTGAAAAAATACTGAAACAGAAATAGTCTACTATGAATTTTAAAAGTTGGTATTAAAAATGCTAACTAAATTAAGAGAAGGACCCAATCTAAGTACAAATTATTCTAACAATGAACTAGAAATGATAAAGGAGACTCAATCAAGAACAGATAATTCAACTTCTGAAGTTTATAAAATCCAATCTAGAAGCAATGAACAGCTGACTAAATGACACAGTAGAACATGTAAGGGACCTAGAAGTTAGAAAAATAGACATAAACTAATCAGAACAGCAGGCAGAAAAATAAATGGAAAAAGAGAGAAAGCAACATATGAGATCTATGGGATAATATAAATTTTACTAATATTTGCATTGCAGGGGTTCTAGACGAGAGGGGAGTAATGAAAACTATATTTGTAGAAGCTATGGCTGAAAACTTCCCAAATCTAAAGAATGAAACACATATCCAGGTACAGGAGGCACAGAGGATCCCAAACAAGATGAACCCCAAAAGACTCAACCAAGATATATCATAATTAAAATGGAAAAAGTAAAAAATAAACAGAAGATTTATTCTAAAGCCAGCAAGACAAAATCAGAAAGTGATATGCAAGGGAATCAGCTGATTTGTCTGCAGAAATGTTGCAGTCATGAAGTGATTACCATGATATATTCAAAGCCCTGAAAGGGGGAAGCCTGCAAACCCTAAAATAATCTACCCATAAAGACTGTCATTTAGAAGCAGAGAAAAAGAATTTCTTAGACAAGCAAAAACTAAAAGAAGTTAGCAATACTAAAACTACCCTAAAATAAATGTTGGAAAGTCTTCTCTAAATGGAGAAGAGCCTATAGGAAAGGGAAATATAAAGATTGAAGATCACTTAAATAAGATAGTACCTAGATTATAAGACAGTCCCAAGATTAAAAGACAAAATAATTGTTATAATTGCTTTAACTACAATAAATAGTAAAGGGATAAGCATGAAAATGTAAAACATGACATCAAAAACAGAATGAGGGGGTAAGAGTAAAAATGCTGGTCTTTTAGAAAGTGAACTTACATGATTTTTAGTTTTAAACAACTAGCTATAATTATGGGTCAACACACACAAACCCTATGGCAACCACAAATAAAAATGCACAATGATATGCAAAAATTAAAAAGGTACACAAATATATACTACAAAAGAGTATCATCAAGTCACAGTGGGAGAAACAAACAGAACAAGAAGTGAACAGAAAAAAGCTACAAAGGCAACCAGAAAACAAGTAATAAAATGGTAGTAATTACAAACCTATCAATATTTATTTTAAATGAAATGGACTGTATGCTCCAGCCTCCCAGTCTGTAGTGGTTTGTTATGACAGCTTGAGCAGACTAGACAGGCCACCGGTGATGGTGTAGAGGAGAGACGCGAGGGGCAAAGACCCTTAGGTAACATGAGACCCACAGGGGCCTCAACCAACATGGTGGAAATGGCAAGAAAACATATGAGACTTCAGGTCACCTGCGCAAAAGACACAGTGATTGACTAGAGAAAAACACAAGACCCGTCCATACACTGCCTACAGGATTCTCTTTAGGATGAGGACACAGACTAAAAGTTACAGGATGGGAAAAGAAATTTCATGCAAAGGGAAATGACAGGAAAGCAAGCATAGTAATACTCATATCAGACAAAATAGACTTTAAAATAAAGTCTGTAATGAAAGGCAGTGGCATTACATAATGATAAAGGGATCAGTCAATATTAAAATGCACATGTAAAAGAATGAAATTAGAACATTTCCTCTCACCATATAAAAAATGAACTCAAAATGGATTAAAAACCTAAATGTAAGGTTTGAAACCATAAAACTCCTAGAAGAGAACATACGGAGAATATTCCTGGACATAAATTCCAGGAATACTTTCTTGGATCAGTCTCCTAAGGCAAAGAAATAAAAGTGAAAACAAGCAAATTTCACCTAATTAAACTTAAAAAACATTTTGCATAGCAAAGGAAGCCATTAAGGTACCAAATGGTTGAAAATATTTGCAAATGATGTGACCAACAAGTTTATAGCCAAAAGATATAAACAGCTCATAAAATTCAATATAAAAAATCCAATCAAAAAACGGGCAGAAGACTTGAGTAGAAATTTTTTTTCAAAGAAGATATACAGATGGTTAAGAGGCACATAAAAAAGATGCTTACGTCTTTAATTATTAGAAAAATGCAAATCAAAACCACAGTGAGATACCATCTCACACCCTATCAGAATGGCTATCATCAAAAAGTCTACAAATAAAAAATATTGGAAAGGATGTAGAGAAAAGGGAACCTTCCTACACTGTTGGTGGGAATGTAAGTTGGTGCAGTCACTATGGAGAACAGTGTGGAGGTTCCTTAAAAAACTAGAAATATGATAGAATTATCATATGATCCAACAATTTCACTCATGTGTGTGTGTGTGTGTGTGTGTATATATATATATATATATAAACAGAAAACACTCATTCAAAATGATACATGCTCCCCAATGCTGATAGCAGCACTATTTATAATAGCCAAGACATAGAAGCAACCCAAGTGCCTAACAACAGATGACCGGATGAAGAAGATCACACATACACAATAGATTATTACTCAGCCATAAAAAAGAATGAAATATTGTCAATTTGTAGCATTATTGATGAACTTAGAGATTAATATGCTTTAGTGAAATACACAAGAAAAAACAAATACTGTATGATATCAATTACATGTAGAATCCTAAAAATACAAATCAATGTATATGCAAAACAGAAACAGATTGACAGATAAAGAAAACAAGCTTATAATTACCAAAGAGAAGAGGAAGGGGTAGGGAGAAACAGGATTATGGGATTGACAGATAAAAATTACTATATATACGAAAGTGGTTGTAACAAAGATGTATTCTGTAGCACAGAAAATCATAGACATTATCTTATAGTAACCCATAATGGAATATAATCTGCAAACTATTGGGTCACTACACTGTACACTTGGAACACAGTATTGTAAATCCACTATATCCATTATAATAATTTTTAAAAAGACCAAGAGGTAAAGAAGTATTGATGAGGCTGTAGAGAAAAGGGAACCCTTGTGCATTGCTTGTGGGAATGCAAATTGGTGCACACATTATAGAAAATAGAACAATCATTATTATTCAGCAAGTTTACTTTGGCACTTTTATCTGAAGAAAATGAAAGATATATGCACTCTCACTTTCACTGCAACATTATTTACAATAACCAAGATATGGAAGCTACGTAAGGGCCCATCAATAAATGATGACATATTTTAAAAGGTGGTACAGATATAATAGAATTAATAGAATAGTAGTCAGCCATGAAAGAGAAAAACATTCTTTCATATGGGATAACATGGATAAACCTTGAGAAGTATGCTAAGTATAAGTGCTTATACTTATATGTAGAATTTTAAAAAGTCAAACATATAAAAACAGGAAAAATAGTGGTCCCAAGTTGGTGGAGGCTGGAGGGATAGGACAGATGTTTAAGGGTAAAAACTTACAATATGTAGTAAATAAGTCCTAGAGATACAATGCAATGAATACAGACAACTATACAATGAATATAGATAAGTATATATTGTATTATAACCATCAAACTTGCTAAGAGACTAGAACTTAATATTCCAAC
The DNA here is from genome assembly GCF_054371585.1 of Giraffa tippelskirchi. Classification (NCBI taxonomy): domain Eukaryota; kingdom Metazoa; phylum Chordata; class Mammalia; order Artiodactyla; family Giraffidae; genus Giraffa; species Giraffa tippelskirchi. Next base: position 107,914,566 of record NC_137280.1, on the reverse strand, counting down.
TACTAAGAAGAAAGGACAGCGATAGCCAAAAGGCCCATGAGAAGATACTCAATATCTCTAATTATTAGAGAAGAAATACAAACCAAAACTACTAAAACTAGAGAAATGCAGTATTACCTCAACCCAGGCAGGACTGCCAGTATTAAAAAGTCTACAAATAATAAATGCTGGAGAGCAGGTAGAGAAAAGGAAACTCTCCTACACTGTTGATGGGAATGTAAATTGGTACAGCAATTATGAAGAACAGTATGGAGTTTCCTTAAAAAACTAAAAATAGGCCACCATATGATCCTGAAATCCCACACCTGGACATATATCCAGAGAAAACCATTAATTCAAAAAGATACATGCACCCCAAAGTTCACTGCAGCACTGTATACACTAGACATGTAACCTAAATGTCCACTGATAGAGGAATGGATAAACAAGATGTGGTACATATATACAATGGAATATTATGCAGCTATAAAAATTAATGGAATAATGCCATTTGCAGCTACATGGATGGATCTACAGATTATCATACTAAGTGAGATAAGCCAGAGAGATAAAGACAGATATCATATGACATCACTTATATATGGTATCTAAAATAACTTAATGATGCAAGTATTCCTATATATAAAACAGAAGTGGACCCACAAACATAGAAAATAAATTTCTGATTACCAAAGAGGAAAGGGGGTAAGGGATAAACTAGGAGTTTGGAATTAACCTATACAGACTACTGTATATATATAAATTAGGGAACCAACAAGGACCTCCTGTATAGCACAGTAAATACTCAATATTTTGTAATAACTTATAAGCAAAAAGACTTATAAAGAATATATTTATGTGGATAATTTTGCTGTATATGTGAAACTGACATTTCACATCAACTATACTTCAGTTTTAAAAAAAAAGATAATTATATAAAGTGAAAGAGGTGTTAATTATCTCTACAATGGTAATCATATTACAATGTGTAAATGTATAAAGTTAACATGTTGTACAGCTTAAATTTCTATGTCAACAAAATAAATACCTATTTATTAAAAAATGTGTAGGTAGGCAGACATTTTCAAAGATATCTTTTAAACGGGAATCAAATAGAGGTACAGAAAAGACATTAAGACATACACAGAACAAGTAGCAAAATGGAAGATGTAAATCCTATTTTGAGAGCAATAATATTACATTTAAATGAATAACTTTACCAATCAAAGACAGATTGGCAGCACTGGTTAAACAAAAACAGATGCTTTCCACTGGGTACTCATTGTAGAAGCAAATACACAAATAGATTAAAACAAAAGGATGGAAAATACTGCAGCATGATGGCAGTAAGTAAAAGGATGATATTGTGGCTTTAATAATATCAAATACATTTCCACACAAAAACGTTACTAGAAGCAACAAAGGATATTTTACAATGACAAGATTGTCAATCCATCAGGAAAACAGCAGTGCTGCAGTGTATGTTTGAAAGTTTCTAAGACAGTAGGTCTTTAAAGTTCTCATCACTAGGGAAAACATAGCAATTAGGTGTGGTGATGGATGTTAACTAGACTAACTGTGGTGATCACTTCACAATAAATACAAGTATCTAATCATTATGTTGTACACCTACAACTAATAGTCTCATTTTTAAATTATATGACTAAGAAAAAAAAGTCTCAAAATACATGGAGCAAAAACAAGCATAATTGAAAGAAGAGACATTTGGAAAATAATAAGAGACTTACAAACTTTACTTTCAGTAATGACTAGAATAACTAGACAAAAGAACAACAGGAAAGTAGAAGTGTTGAACAACACTGTAAACTGGACAGACATCAACACAACACTCCACAAAACAAGGGCAGAATATATATTCTGCTCAGGTGCACATGGAACAGTCTTTAGGGTAGATCATATGTTAAGTCATAAGAAAATCCTCAATAAATTGAAAAACATTGAAATCACACAGGGATGTTTTCCAAATAGTGGAATGAAATTAGAACTTACTAACATAAAAAAAAATTAAATCTACAAATATGTAGAAATGAAATAACATACTCCTAAATAATAAGTCAAAAAAATGAAGCAAAAATAAATTAGAAAGCAAGAGACAAATGAAACCAAAACCACAGTCTACTGAAACTTGGCAGTTACAGCAAAGTCACTTTTTAGAGGAAAATTTAGAGCTGTAAATTTATTTAGTCTTTTTAAAAAAGAATAAATTGCAAATCACTATATAAAACCTCACCTTCAAAAACCATCCAAAGAAGAGCAAGTTAATCCCAAACCAAGCCAAAAGAAGGAAATAAAAAGATTAGAGTGGAATTAATGAAATAGAACAGTAAAAACAACTTAAAAAATCACTGAAGTAATAAAATGGTTTGGAGAAGGAAATAGCAACCTATTGAAGTAGTCTTGCCTGGGAAACCCCATGGACAGAAGAGCCTAGCAGGCTAAGACCACAGGGTTGCCAAGAGTCAGACATGACTTAGCAACAAAACAACAACATTTGAATAGGTCACCAAAAGTGATAAAACTTAGCTATATTTACCAAGAAGAGAGAGAAGACTCAAATTACTAAAGAATGAGAGAGGAACAATTACTAGACTTTTCAGAAATAAAACAGATATTAAGGGAATATTTTGAACAACTATATGCCAACAAATTGGATAACTGACATGAAATGGACAAATTCCTAGAAAGATGTAAATTGCCAAGACAGAGGCAAGAAGAATGAAATAATTTGAATAGATCTATACTCAGCAAAGAGATTAAAGTATTAATTAAAATCTAACAAAAACCTCAGGGCAAGATGGCTTCACTAGTGAATTCTACCAAGTATTTAGAGGAGAATTCTTTACCATTTCTTCACAAATTCTTCCAAAAAATAAAAACCCCACCTTTTGACTCATTTTATTAGGCTACAATCACCCTGATGCTGAAACCATACAAAAACATAACAAGAAAAATACAGACCAATATCCTTTATAAATATAGGTACAAAATTGCTCATAGAAACTAGCAAATTCAATCCAGCAACCTATAAAAAGAGCTATATTCCATGACCAAGTGACATTTTGCCCTACAAGGGATAGTTTTAACATCTGAAAATCAATGATTATACCACAGTCACGGAATAAAGGACAGCAATCACCTGATCATCTCAACAGATGGAGACCAACAAACTAGGAAGAGAATGGAATTGCTTCAACCTGGTAAGGAGCTTCTATGAAAAACCCTTAGCGAACATCATACTTATTGGGAAATGACTGGATGCCTTCTCTCTAATATCAGAAGTACAGAACAAAATCTGCTCTTACCACTTCTATTCAACATTTTAGTACTCAGGGCAGTAATAAAATGCAAAGAAATAGAAGACATTCAGATTAGATAGGAAGAAGTAAAAATTTCTCCGTTTACAGATGACATGATCCTATATTAAAAACACCTCAATAAATCAACTAAAAACTGATTAGAATAAACAAGTATAACAATGTGAAAGATAAAATATTGATACATAAAAAAATAATTGTATTTCTATATATTAGCAATGAATAATCCAAAACTGAAATTAAGAAAACAATCTCATTGATAGTAGCAACAAAAAATAGATGTGCTTAGTCACTCAGTCGTGTCTGACTCTTCGCGCCTCATGGACTGAAGCCCACCAGGCTCCTTTGTCCATGGGGATTCTCCAGGCAAGAATACTGGAATGGGTTTCCATGTCCTCCCCTCCAGGGGATCTTCCCAACCCAGGGATCAAACACAGGTCTCCCTCATTGCAAGTGGATTCTTTACCGACTGAGCCACAAGGGAAGCCCAAAACACAGATAAGTAGAAATAAATTTAGCAAAAAGAAAAGCCCCTAACTTATATACTGAAAAATACAAAATGTTACAAGATATTAAAGAAAATCTAAAAAAAACTGGATTTCTCATATTCATGTACCAGAACATTTAAAAATGACAATACTCCCCAAATTAATCTACAGATTCAATGTAATTCCTATCAGTATTTCAGCTGTTTAATTCATAAATTGATAATCTGATTTAAAAATGATATGGAATTGGAGAGCCCAAACAATCTTGAAAAAGAAGAAGAAATTAGAAGGCTCACTCTTCTTATTTCAAAATTTAGTACCAAGCTACAGTAATCAAGACAACATGGTAATGATACAAGGATAGTGATATAGATCAATGGAACAGAAGTGAGGTCTCAGAAAATAAACCTTCACATTTATCACTGATTTTCAGTCAATGTGCCTAGACAATTCAGTTGGGAAAGAATAATCTTTTCAACAAACAGCGCTGTGCCAACTGGATATCTACCTACAAAAGAATGAATTTGAGCCTCTACCTCACACCATACCGGTATATGAAATCATATACACAAATCATATCTTCATGTAAGAATTAAAACTGTTAAACTCTTCGAAGAAAATATGAATACATTTTCATTACCATATACTATGCCATGATTTCTTAGATGTGACACCAAAAGTACAAACAGTAAAATAAAAAATGGTTAAATTAAAATTCATCAAAATTTAAAAGTTTTGTGCTTCAAAGAATACCACACCAAGAAAGTAAAAAGACAAATAATGCAATTTAAATACCTAGCATGGGGTATGAATAGACATTTCTCCAAAGAACATAAACTAATGATCAGTAAATAAATGATGCCCAGTGATGTCATTGAGGAAAATGCAAATCAAAATTACACTGAGCTATTGGGTGATATCCACTAGCATGTTTAAAATCAAAGATAATACCAAGTATTAGTGAAGATGTTCAGAATTCATATTCTTCATATATTGCTGGTGGGAATGTAAAATGATGCTGCCACATTGTAAAATATTTTGACAATTCTTCAAAGTGTTAAGCATAAAGTTACCCTATAACCCAGAAAATCCATTCCCTGGGGATATATACTCAAGAGAAATGAAAACATATGTACCCAGGTGCATTAATGTTCATACCATTATGCACAATAACCAAAAAGTGAAAATATACTAAATGTCCATCAACTTGATCAATGGATAAACAAAATATGGTATATCTTTACAGTACTCAATATAGGCAAATCCATAGAGACAAAGTGGGACTGGTGCAGTTTGCAAAAAGGGTGGAAGGGAAATACAGAATGACTGCTAATAGGTACAGGGGTTTCTTCTTGGGATGATGAACATGTTCTAAAAGTACATTGTAGTAATGGTTGTACAAATTTGTGATTATAAAAGTGAATGAAAGAATAACTGGGGTTTTACTTCTCAGTTAATAGTTATTAACCTTCTTATCTTTAGGCCTAGGGATGGTAAAAGTTAGTTTAAGGGTACTGTACTACGAATTGTAGTTACCTTATTAAAGAACCTCTATAAATAGACCATTTGTAAATCAGTTCAGTTGCTTAGTCGTGTCCGACTCTTTGCGACCCCACAGACTGCAGCACTCCAGGCTTCCCTGTCCATCACCAGCTCCTGGAGTTTACCCAAACTCATGTCCATCGAGTCAGTGATGCCATCCAACCATCTCATCCTCTGTCGTCCCCTTCTTCTCTCGCCTTCAATCTTTCCCGGCATCAGGGTATTTTCAAATGAATCAGTTCTTCACATCAGGTGGCCAAAGTATTGGAGTTTCAATTCAACATCAGTCCTTCCAATGAATATTCAGGACTGATTTCCTTTAGGATGGACTGGTTGGATCTCCTTGCAGTGCAACGGACTCTCAAGAGTCTTCTCCAACACCACAGTTCAAAAGCATCAATTCTTCGGTACTAAGCTTTCTTTATAGTCCAACTCTCACATCCATACATGACTACTGGAAAAACAATAGCTTTGACTAGACGGACCTTTGTTGAAAAAGTAATGTCTCTGCTTTTTAATATTCTGTCTAGGTTGGTCAAAGCTTCTCTTTTAATTTCAAGGCTGCAGTCACAATCTGCAGTGATTTTTGGAGCCCAAAAAAATAAAGGCTCTCACTTTTTCCATTGGTTTCCATCTATTTGCCATGAAGTGATGCAACTAGATATCTTGATTAGTTTTCTGAATATGAGTTTTAAGCCAACTTTTTCACTCGCCTCTTTTACTTTCATCAAAAGGCTCTCTAGATCTTCTTTACTTCTGCCATAAGGGTGGTGTCATCTGCATATCTGAGGTTATTGATATTTGTACCAGCAAACTTGATTCCAGCTTGTGATTAATCCAGCTTGGCATTTCGCATGATGTATTCTGCATATAATTTAAATAAGCAGGGTGACAATATGCAGCCTTGATGTACTCCTTTCCTGATTTGGAACCAGTCCGTTGTTCCATGACCAGTTCTAACTGTAACTTCTTGATCCACATACAGATTTCTCAGGAGGCAGGTAAGGTGGTCTGGTATTCCCATCTCTTTAAGAATTTTCCACAGTTTGTGGTGATCCACACAGTTAAAGGCTTTGGCATAGTCAATAAAGCCGAAGTAGATGTTTTTCTGGCACTATTTTGCTTTTTCTATGATCCAGTGGATGTTGGCAATTCGATCTCTGGTTCCTCTGCCTTTTCTAAATCCAGCTTGAACATCTGAAATTTCACAGTTCATGTACTGTTGAAGCCTGGCTTAGAGGATTCTGAGCACTACCTTGCCAGCGTATGAGATGAGTGCAATTTTGCAGTAGTTTGAACATTTCTTGGCATTGCTTTTCTTTGGGGGAAAAAAATAATTGGAACAAAAACTGACTTTTTACAGACCTGCAGCTACTGCTGAGTTTTCCAAATTTGCTAGCATATTGGCTGCAGCACTTTCACAGCATAATCTTTTAGGATTTGAAATAGCTCAACTGGAATTCCATCACCTCCACTAGCTTTGTTCATAGTGATGCTTCCTAAGGCCCACTTGACTTCACACTCCAGGATGTCTGGCTCGAGGTGAGTGATCACACCATCATGGTAGCTGGGTCATGAAGTACTTTTTTGTATTGTTCTTCTGTGGATTCTTGCCACCTCTTCTTAATATATTCTGCTTCTTTTAGGTCCAGACCATTTCTGTCCTTTATTGTGCCCATCTTTGCATGAAATATTCCCTTGGTATCTCTAATTTTCTTGAAGAGACCTCTAGTCTTTCCCACTCTACTGTTTTCCTCTGTTTCTTGCATTGATCACTGAGGAAGGCTTTCTCATCTCTCTTTTCTATTCTTTGGAAGTCTGCATTGAAATGGATATATTTTTCCTTTTCTTGCTTATCTTCTTTTCTCAGCTATTTGTAAGGCCTCCTCATACAACCATTTTGCCTTTTCACATTTATTTTTCTTAGGGATGGTGTTGATCACTGCCTCCTGTACAATGTCACAATTTTCTGTCCATAGTTCTTAAGGCACTTTGTCTATGAGATCTAAGCAGTTAAATATTTGTCACTTACACTGTATAATAAGGGATTTGATTTAGGTCATACCTGAATGGTCTAGTGGTCTTCCCTACTTTCTTCAATTTAAGTCTGAATTTGGCAATAAGGAGTTGATGATCTGAGCCACAGTCACCTCCTGGTCTTGCTTTTGCTAACTGTAGAGAGCTTCTCCACCTTTGGCTGCAAAAAATATACTCAATCTAATTTCAGTACTGACCATCTGGTGATGTCCATGTGTGGAGTCTTCTCTTGTGTTGTTGGAAGAGGGTGTTTGCTATGACCAGTGCATTCTCTTGCCAAAACACTATTAGCCTTTGCCTTGCTACATTTTGTACTCCAAGGCCAAATTTGCCTGTTACTCTAGGTATTTCTTGACTTCCTACTTTTGCATTCCAGTCCCCTATAATGAAAAGGGCATCTTTTTTGGGTGTTAGTTCTAAAAGGTCTTGTAGGTCTTCATAGAACTATTCGGCTTTAGCTTCTTCAGCATTACTGGCAGGGGCATAGACTTGGATTACTATGATATTGAATGGTTTGCCTTGGAAACAAACAGAGTTCATTCTGTCATTTTTAATATTGTACCCAAGTACTGTATTTTGGACTCTCTTGTTGACTCTGAGGGCTACTACTTTTCTTCTGAGGGATTTTTGCCCACAGTAGTAGATACATTGGTCACCTGAGTTAAATTAACCCATCACAATAAACTGTGGAAAATTCTGAAAGAGATGGGAATACCAGACCACCTGACCTGCCTCTTGAGAAGCCTGTATGCAGGTCAGGAAGCAACAGGTAGAACTGGACATGGAACAGCAGACTCGTTCCAAATAGGAAAAGGAGTACGTCAAGGCTGTATATTGTCACCCTGCTTATTTAACTTATATGCAGAGTACATCATGAGAAACGCTGGGCTGGAAGAAACACAAGCGGGAATCAAGATTGCCGAGAGAAATATCAATAACCTCAGATATGCAGATGACACGACCCTTATGGCAGAAAGTGAAGAAGAACTAAAGAGCCTCTTGATGAATGTAAAAGAGGAGAGTGAAAAAGTTGGCTTAAAACTCAACATTCAGAAAACTAAGATCATGGCATGTGGTCCCGTCACTTCATGGCAAATAGATGGGGAAACAGTGGAAACAGTGTCAGATTTTATTTTTGGGGGCTCCAAAATCACTGCTGATGGTGATTGCAGCCATGAAAATAAAAGACGCTTAGTCCTTGGAAGGAAAGTTATGATCAACCTAGATAGCATATTTAAAAGCAGAGCCATTATTTGGCCAACAAAGGTCTGTCTAGTCAAGGCTATGGTTTTTCCAGTGGTCATGTATGGATGAGAGAGTTGGACTCTGAAGAAAGCTGAGCACCAAAGAATTGATGTTTTTGAACTGTGGTGTTGGAGAAGACTCTTGAGAGTCCCTTGGACTGCAAGGAGATCCAATCAGTCCATCCTTCTCCAGTGGACCACATTTTGCCGGAACTCTCTACCATGACCCATCCGTCTTCGGTGGCCCTACATAGCACGGCTCATTGTTTCATTGAATTAGACAAGGCTGTAATCCATGGCCATGACAAATAGATTCAAGGGATTAGATCTGATAGAGTGACTGAAGAAATATGGACGGAGGTTCATGACATTGTACAGAAGGCAGGGATCAAGACCATCCCCAAGAAAAAGAAATGCAAAAAGGGAAAATGGCTGTCTGAGGAGGCCTTACACATAGCTGTGAGAAGAAGAGAAGTGAAAGGCAAAGGAGATAAGGAAAAATATACCCATTTGAATGCAGAGTTTCAAAGAATAGAAAGGAGAGATAAGAAAGCCTTCCTCAGTGATCAATGCAAAGAAATGAAGGACAACAACAGAATGGGAAAAACTAGAGATCTCTTCAAGAAAATTAGAGACACCAAGGGAACATTTCTTGCAAAGATGGGCACAATAAAGGACAGAAATGGTATGGACCTAACAGAAGTAGAAGATATTAAGAAGAGGTGGCAAGAATCCAAAGAAGAACTGTACAAAAAGATCTTCATGATCAAGATAAGGGTCCCAGGAGGAGAAGTAAGAAAGGAGTGAAAATTTTATTTAAAGATATAATGGCAGAAAAGTTCCCTAAATTGGAAAAGGAAAAAGACATACTGATCTAGGAACCTCAAGAATTTCCAAATAAGATCAACCCAAAGAAATACATGCTAAGTTATGTTATAGTTAAAATTTCAAAAGTTAATTGTAAGTAGAGAATCTTAAAAGCAGAAACAGAAAAACAACTTTTTATGTATTGTACAAGGGCATTCTCATAAGACTACTTAAGATTTTTACCAGACTTTCCAGGCCATAAGGGAGAGGCATAATATTTTCAAAGTACTGAAGGAAAAATCTTCCAACCAAAGTTATCACTAAGAATTTAAGGAGAGAGAAAGAGTTTTATACACAAGCTACAGCTAAAGGAGGAAATTACCAATAAATCGGCTGCATAAGATTTGTTGAAGAGACTTTTTTAACTGACAAGGTAGGTTACTAATTAATAATAAGAAAATTATGGAAGTAAAAATCTCACCTGTAAAGGTTACATATTCAGTAAAAGGTAGTGAATCAATTATTCATATAGCTAGTATGAAGGTTAAAAGCCAAAACAGCCAGAATAACTACAAATATAGTAGTTAGTTAAGGGGTACACAAGATAAAAAGATGTTGAAAGTGCTATTAAAAACAAAATATTTTGAGGGGAGAGTAAAATTATAAAGCCTTTGAATACATTCAAATTTAAGTTTATCACATAAAGTGGACTGTTGTAACTTTCAGATGTTGTATATAAGCTTCATGGTAACAAAAGCAAAAACCTATACAATATATACAGAAGATAAAGAGAAAAGAATCTAAGCATACAACAGAGAAAGTAATCACACCACGAAGGAAGAGACCAAGAAAGAAGGCAACAGAGGAACTGCAAAACAGCAAGAAGACAATTAATAAATGGCGATTACATACCTATTATTAACTACTAAGAGTAAACAGACTAAATTCTCCAATCAAAAGGCATAGAGTGGCTGAATGGATTAAAAAAAAATTAAGATCCATCTGTATGCAGTGTACAAGAGACTAACTTCAGATATAAAGACTCAAAGTGAAAGATGAAAAAAATATGCCATGCAAATGAATACCAAGTGAAATTGTGCATCTGAAGTATCTGTAAAAGATAAAGTCCAAATTTAGAAGCATGAAGGAAATAACTGAGATCAGAACGGAAATAAATGAAAGAGACACTTGGCACCCAATGACTAAAAAGATAATTTAAAAGATCAGTGAAATTAAAAACTGGTACCTGAAAATATAAATAAAATTAATGAAACTGTAGCTAGAATCTCCACAAAAAAGAGAAATCACTCAAACAAAATCAGAAATTCTGAAGCAAGTGATGTTACAACTGATACCAAAAATTACAAAGGACCATGAGAGACTACTATATGCCAAAAACTCAGAAAAAAATTACATCCAGGCAGTAAACTTCTTGAGTTCAGTCTTGAGATGTGTTTTTGGATTTGATACCCCAATGCAAGGGCAAAAAAAAAAAAAGCTAATATAAAGAAGTGGGACTACATTAATTTAAAAAAACCACTGCACAGCAAAGGAGACATTCAACAAAATAAACCATCAACTTTACAAATGTGAAAAAACATTTGCAAATTATGTATGTGATAAGAAGTTAACGGCCAAAATAAATGTCATATAACTCAACAGCTGCTGCTGCTGCTGCTGCTAAGTCGCTTCAGTCGTGTCCAACTCTGTGCGACCCCATAGACGGCAGCCCACCAGGCTCTGCCGTCCTCGGGATTCTCCAGGCAAGAATACTGGAGTGGGTTGCCATTTCCTTCTCCAGTGCATGAAAGGGAAAAGTGAAAGTGAAATCGCTCAGTCGTGTCCGACTCTTAGCGACCCCATGGACTGTAGCCTACCAGGCTCCTCCATCCATGGGATTTTCCAGGCAAGAGTACTGGAGTGGGGTGCCATTCCCTTCTCTGTAACTCAACAGCAAAAGTCCTCAAATAACAAATTAAAAATAGGCAAAGGACCGGAATAGGTGTTTTTCAAAGAAGACATATAGGTAGCCAATAGGTCCATGAAAAGGTGCTCAGCATCACTAATCATCAGAGAAGTACAAATCAAAACCACAGTGAGATATCACCTCACACCTGTCTGAATGGTCATTATAAAAATAGTAAGAGATAACAAATACTTGGAAGGATATGGAGAAAAATATACTACTTCACTGTTGGTGGGAATGTAAACTGGTGCGGCCACTATGGAAAACATAGAAGTTTCTGAAAAAAATTAAAATAGCACTACCATATGATTCAGTAATTCTGCTTCTGGGTATTTATTCCAAGAAAATGAAAACATTTAACTCAAAAAGACATGTGCGCCCTCACATTTATTGAAGCATTAATTACAATATCCAAGATATGAAAACAACCCAAGTGCCCATCAACATAACTGGATAAGGAAGGTGTAGTATATACACACACTAAATACTGCTCAGCCATAAAAAAGAGAATTTTACCTTTTGTGACACAGTGAAGGACCTTGAGGGCATTATGCTAAGTGAAATATGTGAGACAGAGAAACACAACTATCATATGATCTCATTTCCAGAAAAAAATAAAGGCCATAGATCCAATCAACAGGTTAGTGGTTGCCAGAGGCAGGGAGTAAGGGGTGGACTAAACAGTTGAATGGATTCAAATGGTACAAACTTCCAGTTGTAAAATAAATAAGTCATAGGATATAATGTACACCATGGTGACTATACTTAATAGTACTTTATTTCATAGTTGTAAGTTGCTATGAGTACATCCTAAAAGTTCACAAGAAAAATTTTGTCACTATGCATGGTGACAGATGTTAATGAGACACTGTGGTGATCACTCTGCAGTATTTATAAATATCAAATCATTATGTTGTATACCTAAAACTAATATATGTCAATTATATCTCAATAAAAAAACAGCTCCAGTTTATTAACTGTAAAAGAATGTCTCACAAGGAATGAACTTCACATGTCCAATTTGTCTGGTGGTGTTGTGGGCATCCTCCTCTACATAATAACGCACTGATGAAATAGGCTACAAATAAATGATTTCATTAATTTGGGTTAGAGTGATATACAGCAGTGATGTACAGTGACAAAGAATGCTCAAACTATAATACAGTTGAGCTCATTTCACATGTTGGTAAGGTTACGCTCAAAATCCTTCAAACTAAGCTTCAGCAGTATGTGAACTGAGAACTTCCAGATGTACAAGCTGGGTTTAGAAAAGGCAAGGGGGACCAGAGATCCAACTGTCAGGATTCATTGGATTATAGAGAAAGCAAGGGAGTCCAGGAAAAACATCTACTTGTGCTTCATTGACTATGCTAAACTTTTGACTGTGTGGATCACAACAAACTGTGAAAAATTCTTAAAGAGCTGGGAATACCAGACCACCTCACCTATCTCCTGAGAAACCTAAATGCAGGTCAAGAAGCAACAATAAGAACTGGACATGACAACAGACTGGTTCCTGTCTAGACAGCAAATCTAGACAGCATATCAAAAAGCAGAGACATCATATTGCCAACAAAGGTCCATATAGTCAAAGCTATGGTTTTTCCAGTAGTCATATACAAATGTAAGAGCTGGACCATAAGGAAGTCTGAGCCCTGAAGAACTGATGCTTTCGAACTGTGGCACTAGAGAAAACTGTTGAGAGTCCCTTGTTATGCAAGGAGATCAAACCAGTCAATCCTAAAGGAAATCAATCCTGATATTCATTGGAAGGACTGATACTGAAGCTCCAATACTTTGGCCACCTGATGCGAACAGCCCAGCCGACTCATTGGAAAACACTCTGATGCTGGGAAAGATTTAATGCAAAAGGAGAAGGGAGTGGCAGAGGATAGAATCACTGACTCAATGGACGTGAATTTGAGCAAATTCCTGGAGACAGTGAAGGACAGAGGAGCCTGGCGTGCTGCAGTCCATGGGGTTGCAAAGAGTCAGACATGACTTAGCAGTTGAACAACAATGCAAAATAGAGGAAAGTTCTGACTATGGATGATGGGTGAAATCACAGTGCTTTGACCACAAGTGATAGCTTTTAAAAAATTTTCTGAAGTCCTCATGTGGAAACTTTTTCATGCATATGGATCTGTGCATCACTCACTGACAAGAGGGAAGCCAGTGCACAGGTGCCAGATCTAAAGGTATCCATGTAGAGCCACTGGTATATGGGCAGCAGCCCCAGCCCATAGTGACAGAAAAGCACATTCTCCGGTAACTGTTTTGAATTAGCTTGAGCTACTAACAACCCTAGCTGCTTGTTCCATTGATTGATTTCTTTTCCCCCTCCTGCTACTGAACACAGAGTACTCTAAAAAGCATTGACATCTGTAAAGACCTGATATTGATGACAGTGATAATAATTACAACAAAAACTATTTAGCAACAGTATTGAACCCTTGATATGAATTCTTTCACGTAGCCCTCAAAACAATTTTGTGACATTCATACATTATCCCCATAGAGAAATGGATACACTAGGGTTCAGAATTATAAAGACACATGCCCCAAATCACAGAGCTAGTAATTAGCAGATGTTTAGGTCAGTTCAGTTCAGTCGTGTACGACTCTTTGTGACCCCATGGACTGCAGAACGCCAGGCTTCCCTGTCCATCAACAACTCCCAGAGTTTACTCAAACTCATGTCCATTCAGTCAGTGATGCCATCCAACCATCTCATCCTTTGTTGCCCCTTCTCCTCCCGCCCTCAATCTTTCCCAGCGTCAGGGTCTTTTCAAATGAGTCAGTTCTTTGCATCAGGTGGCCAAAGTATTGGAGTTTAAAAGTAACCTTAATCAAAACGTGAGGATTTTAGACATACAGTTAGTATTAAGAGAAGGGCTCTATATTTATTGTATAGTGGAAGGTTAGAGAGACATTCTCCTCAGGCTGCTCAAAACCCAGCTATGCAGGTAGCTGTCTTTTTTACCTAAACATCTTGCCAGTTTTGCCTAAACCTGTACTAAAACTACTGTTGCATGCAAAAAGTGAGTCAGAAAAAAGAATTTTTTTTCATAGTTACCAGAAAATAATATTCCTAGGTTTCTTGTAAGTAATCTACCATGTCTGGATCAAAAGATTACAGTAATCTCATGTTTTCAGATACCAAACTGTGCCTTGACAGCACAGATATGGCCTCAGGCTTTCAAGAGCTGACCGGTTTTGAAAAATTGTTGTTCTACACCAGAGTGTATCTGTTAATGTTTTTGTTTTTGCACATAAACAAACATTCACTTGGCCATCTGTTTGTTTTATCATTTACTATTCCCAGTAAATGAACGGTTTGCATCTCTGACCAATATAAGCTTATAATCATGTTGAGTCACCCTGGCCCAATTTGAGCTCTACCTTCAGTATAAAATCGGTATGGGAGAGAATGAGAATTCGGCTTACAAACAACAGTGTATCTGGGGGGTTTGATCAGTATTCTGGAGAAATGAATTTTCACCATAGGAAAACCCAACTTCTTAAAATTTGTTCAAATTTAATGAGACATTTATTGTAATGGATAATTCCACAGTTAGAGTTTATCATCTTAGGAATACTTCTGGTAGTGTTCTGGAATTATATCAAAGGACTTCAATTATACAAGGATTAAACTAAACCACAGAGCAGGACATTGTGCTTGTTTTGCAATTTCTGTGTTGGTTGCTTTTTTTTTTTTCTTTTCAGTTTGCAGCAATTGTGCCTGGAATATATCCTCAAATTGGTTCAGTGTGAAGATCAAAATATTTAGGAAAAGAGCTTGGGGTTTATTTAAATATAGGCTTTCTTTACTATTACTTATTTCTTCCTTCAGAAAACTGACTACTTTAAAATAAGAAATATGAATGTATGGATGGTTACACATTCTGGGAGGCAGAGAAAAAGATTTATAAGATAAATTTGAAATCACTGTTGTTTCCATAACAATCAGTTCAGTTGCTCAGTAGTGTCCGACTCTTTGTGACCCCATGAACCACAGCACGCCAGACCTCCCTGTCCATCACCAACTGCCAGAGTCTACCCAAACCCATGTCCATTGAGTCAGTGATGCCATCCAACCATCTCATCCTCTGTCATCCCCTTCTCCTCCTGCCCTCAATCTTTCCCAAAATCAGGGTCTTTTCAAATGAGTCAGCTCTTCCCATTGGGTGGCCAAAGTATTGGAGTTTCAGCTTCAACATCAGTCCTTCCAATGAACACCCAGGACTGATCTCCTTTAGGATGGACTGGTTGGATCTCCTTACAGTTCAAGGGACTCTCAAGAGTCTTCTCCAACACCACAGTTCAAAAGCATCAATTCTTTTGCACTCAGCTTTCTTTATAGTCCAACTCTCACATCCATACATAACTACTGGAAAAACCATAGCCTTGACTAGATAAAGGAAACTATTTACTCACATTATATTGTTTCTACAAATAGTTCTGAAGAAATCAGAATAAAAATGACCATTTCAAATTCATTCATGTATCCAATTAGGTCATCAACCCTATGTCTGTAAAATATTAATGGGTCCTCATAGAATTCTGTTTTACATAGTAGTTGACCAAAGAAGAGCCTTGGGAATAAAAAAAGAAAAAAAGGCTCACGAAGAAGCCGATTTTAATAAAAACTTAAGTAGCATCAGGAAACTTGGCCACATTACAAGATAAAAATTTCTTCTACAAAGGAAAATCTCTTTTAGTCAATCACTCAACAACATATGACTGGTATTAAAAGTCCAAAAAGCCAGGTAAGAGAAAGGAATAAGATGTGAAAGAGAAATTAAATAAAATAGCAACAGCATTTAAAACAGGAAAGCATAGGGCAGTAGAATTTTCCATCTTCATATAAGAGATATTTTTAAAGCTCTGATGCTATTAAATGCCTCACAGCGTTACTCTCAGCAGAATGAAACAGCTACCTAGGACAGTAAGGCTTGCAAGAGAAGGGAGGGGTGACTATATAAATAAGATGTGAATCTATTGGATGCATTGCAGTATATTTCACGTGTGTTTTACCTAATCAGGAAATGCACAGTAGGCCATTACTCTAGTTCTTCTCAGATGCTTTGTTCAAAATTAAAAATTAAAGAAATTCATACTAGTGTTGCTATGTAAAACCACTCCTAACCACCATCTTATCAAGGTCATGTTAACCGTGTAGGAAACACTGTTGTATCTTTAGTGTGCCATGAATTAGAAACATTCTTTAGCAACTGTTCCTCATTTGGATCCACTCATAGTCTCCATGTGTCAGTCACAGATCATTCCCACATGACAGTTGCAAGGATATTTCAATAGTAAGTAGAAAGAATGTTGGAAGCAGAACCTGTCAAAAAACTTTCGATTCTTCATTAAATCTTCATATATGTTTGTAAGATGTTAAACATGTTTTTTTAAATCTAGTTTGGTAGTAGTTATATCTCAACTAAGATGTACTTGAGGAATCTTACCAAAATAAACACAATTTAAAAAGAAATGCTGATTTAAGTCCAGAGTTTCCTTATTTATTTTCTGTCTGAATGACCTGTCCATTGATGTAAATGGGGTGTTAAAATCCCCTACTATGATTGTGTTACTGTCAATTTCTCCTTTTATGTCTGTTAATATTTGCTTTATGAATTTAAGTGGTCTTAGGTTGGATACATCGGAAGTTGTTATAACTTCTGCTTGAGTTGGTCACTTTATCATTATGTAATGTCCTGTGTCTCTTGTTAGAATCTTTGATTTAAAATCAATTTTGTTGGGTTTAAGTATTGCTCAGTCAGTTCAGTCGCTCATTTGTGTCCGACTCTTTGCAACCCCATGGACTGTAGCATGCCAGACTTCCCTGTCCATCACCAACTCCCGGAGCTTGCTCAAACTCATGTCCATTGAGTCGGTGATGCCATCCAACCATCTCATCCTCTGCCGTCCCGTTCCCCTCCTGCCTTCAATCTTTCCCAGCATTAGGGTCTTTTCCAATGAGTCAGTTCTTCCCATCAGGTGGCCAAAGTATTGGAGCTTAAGCTTCAGCATCAGTCCTTCCAATGAATATTCAGGACTGATTCCCTTTAGGATTGACTGGTTTGATTTCCTTGCAGTCCAAAGGACTCTCAAGAGCCTTCTCCAACACCATAGTTCAAAAGCATCAATTCTTTGACTGTCAGCTTTCTGTGTGGTCCAACTCTCACATCCATACATGACTACTGGAAAAACCACAGCTCTGACTAGACAGACCTTTGTTGGTAGAGTAATGGCTCTGCTTTTTAATATGTTGTCTAATATGCAATACTTATATTGCCATCCCAATACTTATATTTTCTTAAGGTGACAATATAAGTGTTGTTACTGCAGCTTTCTTTTGATTTCCATTTGCATGGGATAACTTTTTCCATTCCATCACTTTCAGTCTTATATATTTAGACCTGAAGTGAGTCTCTTGAGGAGATACTTATATATGTGTGTGTATATATATATATGGGTCTTATTTTGGTATCCAGCCAGTCTTTGTCTTTTGATCGGAGCACTTATTCCATTTACATGAGCTTTATATATAGTAATATTTATAAATATGTTATATATAATATATAAATTTAATAGATATACTATTAAATATATTATAAAGATATATTTAGTTATATATATAATAAAATCCCTCACCCACATTTAATGTTTCTGACATCGTATTTTTTTTACATCTCTTTGTTTTGTGTCCACCTTAACTACTGATTGTGGATAATAGGTGATTCTGCTACTTTTATTTTCCTACAAGCTGCATAACTAGTTGATCTACTAGCTTGACTATGCAATATGTTTTTAACAATGAGATTTTTTTTTCTTTCATAATTTTCCTAAGTCTAGTTGTGACCTTTTCTTTTCTGCGTAGAGAAGTCCCTTTAACATTTCTTGTAAAGCTGGATTGGTGGTGCTGACCTCTTTTAACTTCTGTTTGTCTGCAAAGCTCTTGACCTCTCCTTCATATCTGAATGACAGCCTTGGCTAGTTCAGTATTCTTTGTTGTAGAACCTCTGCTTTCTTCACTTTAAATGTATCATGCCTTTCCCTTTTGGACTGCAGAGTTGCTTCTTAAAAGTGAACTGACATTCTTATGGGAGCTCCCTTCCACACAGCTACCTTGCTGCTTTTCATTTTCTCTTCATTTTTAAATGTGTTGATGCTATCCTCTTTAGGTTTATCTTCTTTGGGACTGTTTGTGCTTTCTGGACCTGTATGTCTCTTTTCTTTCCCAAGTTAGGGAACTTTTCAGCAAGAATGTCTTCAAATGTTTTTTTCACCTTTATCTCTCTCTTCTGAGACCTCTATAATATGAAATTGTATGCTTGATGTTGTCCCAGATATTTCATAAACTAATTTCTTTTTTATTCTTTTCTCTTTTTTCTGTTCAGCTTGGGTGATTTCCACTACAGTATCTTCTAAATTCACTGGTCTGTTCCTCTGTATTATCTAATCTACTCTTGATTTCTTCTAGTGAATTTTTATTTAAGTAATTGTATTCTTCAGCTGTTTGGTTCTTATTTTATAACTCTTTTTACAAATGTCTACAAATGAACACAAGTTCATTCATTCTTCTCTCAAGTTCTTTGAACATTTTTGTGATCATTACCTTGTACTATCTATCAATTAGGTTGCACATCTCCCATTCAGTTAGTTCTTTTTCTGGGATTCTATCATATTCCTTCATTTGGAACATATTCTTCTGTTGCCTCATTTCGCCTAATTCTCTGCTGTTATTTCTAAGTATGTGGTATGTTGTTTATGTTTCCTGGTCTTAGAGAAGTGTCCTTATGTAGGGGTTGTCCTAGGAGCCCAGCAGCGTACTTCTCTGGTTGCCAAAGCCATATGCTCTAGTGATGCTCTCTCTGGGAAATGTGTGGTCCCTTCCACTGTGTCAGGCTAACTTCTGTGGGAGCCCTGATATGTGTGGCTGGCCCCTGGTCAGGTTATTTACTACGCCCTCCTAGTGCAGAGGCTGCCGGTTGCTAGAGAAGGGGGCTCATCTGGGCACAACTAGCCCAGGTTCTCCCAGTCCTGTTGCTTGACCACTGGTAGGTGGGCATGGGTGACAAGGTAGCTAGATGAAGAGACCTGGGACAACAAGGTCCCCGTGGCTAGTTCTGATCTAGTGGTGAGTGGAACTGGGTCCTGGAGCATCTGGCTGTGGCATTCAGGGTCCCAGAGCTGATATCAGCCTGCTGGTGGGTGGAGCCAGGTTCTGACAGCGGGCTGAGTGGCCAAAGAGGCCTGAGGCTAGTGCCAGTCTACTAGTGAGCAGATATGGGTTCTGGAATCTCTGGACATGGGGTCCTGGTGGGGTCCTAGGACCAATGCCTGCCCACTGGTGGGTTCATCCAGGTCCTGGGGCTATGGTTACTCACTGATAGAGATAGGTCCAGGTATCTCTGACTGCCAGACCCAGGATCCTAGACGACTGGTTTCAGCCCACTGGTGAGTAAGGCTGGGTAGTCAGGGTAGCCTACGGCAGTCACTTTACAGGTAGGTGAGATTGTGTCCCTGCCCAGCTAGCTGCTTGGCCTTGGGCACTTCAAGAGTTTTGTGGACCAGCTGGTGGGCTTGACTGTTTACCAAGCGTAGGTAATTTTTCCTAACCTGTCATATTTGCTTAGATGCAAGAAAAGCATCTGACAAAATCCAACATCCATTCCTGATAAAAATTCACAGCAAAACTACGAACAGAGAAAATTTCCTCAAATAAATAAATATCATCTACAAAAAACCTACAGCTATAGATCAGTTGGCAAAGAATCTGCCTACAATGCAGGGGACTCTGATTCGATTCCTGGGTCTGGAAGATCTGCTGGAGAAAGGATAGGCTACCACACCAATATTCTTAGGCTTCCCTTGTGGCTCAGCTGATAAATAATCTGCCTGCAACACAGGAGACCTGGGGTTTGATCCCTGGGTTGGAAGATCCCCTGAAGAAGGGAAAGGCTACCCATTCCAGTATTCTGGCCTGGAGAATCCCATGGACTATATAGTCTATGGGGTCACAAAGAGTCGGACACAACTGAGCGACTTTCACTTTCAACATAATATTTAGCAGTCAAGCCCAAATGTTTACTACTGAAGAGTAGAAAAGAGACAAGGATGTCTGCCTTCATCACTTCTACTAAGACACTGTACTAGAGATATGAGTCAGAGCAATCAAGCAAGGTAACCAATTTTAAAGCATCAGATAAGAGAAAAAATAAAATTTCTATTATTCTCAGATGACATGATCATCTACACAGAAAATCCTACAGAACTACAACAACACTACTAGAATAAGTAAGTGATTTCAGTATTAACATGACAAGTTACAAGGTTAATACAAAGAAAAACAACTGTAGTTCTAGAAACTGGCTGCAAGCAATTGGAAAGTGAAGTGCAATAAAATCCAATGTATAAAAGATTCAAAACTTTGAGATACTTAGCATAATTTAGTAAAATATGGCAAAGAACTGTATATTGAAAACTATAAAAGATTGCTGACAGAAAGGCGGCTCTAAATAAATATAGAGACATACTCTGAGAATGTCAATTCTCCCCCAAATTGATACATAGATTCAACATAAGCCCAAACAAAATCACAGCAGACACTTTTACAGAAATTAATGAAATGGTTTTAAAATTTATAAGGAAATATTAAGGACCTAGAATAGCCAAAATAATTTGAGAAAGAACAAAGCTTGAGAACAAATGTTACTTGACTTAAAGAGTTACAGATACAATAACCATGATAGTATAATACTGGCATTAAAGCCTGTTTCCATATAACACAACAGAGAGTTCCCAAAAGATCCAGACATAAATGGACAACTAATTTTTGACAAAGACCAAAGAAAACTCAGTGGTGTACAGACAGTACTTTCAATAAGTATTGCTACAACAATTTAATGTCCTTATGCAAAAAAAAGTGACTTTAATTCATACTCCACATCATATTCAAAAGTTAATTCAAAACATGGACCATAGAACTAAATGTCAAACTTAAAACTGTGAAAGATGATGACTAGAAGATGATTCTAGAAGATGACTTTAGGTTATACAAAACTTTCTTGACTATGATACCAGTATCATAGGCCATGAGAAGAAAATAGTGTGTCAGGTTTTCAAACAATTTGCCATACCATATAATCCACCCATAGATTTTAATTTTAATTTTTGTCATAGAAGCCTTAATTTAAGCAGCCCAAATTGAAAACAACCTGTCTGTCCTTCTAAAATAAACGGATAAACCATTGTAGAATATTCATACAGTGGGTTACTACTCTGCAATAAAAGCAGATGATAATACACAAAAGCAGAGATGAATCTCAAATTATGTCAAGTAAGAGAAGTCAGAAAAAAAGTAATTCATGCTGTATGACTCCATTTATATAAAATTCTAAGAATTCAAACTAATACATAGTGACAATGTCAGTAAGTGCTTGGCCGAGGACAAAAGGATGAGGACAAATTCCTCCTAGGGAGGAAGAGGAGGGAAGGACTATTCAGGGGAACAAAACTCTTGGGGGCACAAATATGTTAATTATCTTGGTCACAGGGATAGCTCCATGGACATATGCCTGCATGCCTGCTAAGTTGCTTCAGTTGTGTCTGACTCTGGGTAACCCTATGGACTGTAGCCCACCAGGCTCCTCTGTCCATGGAGATACTCCAGTCAAGAATACTGGAGTGGGTTGCCCTGCCCTCCTCCAGGGGATCTTCTGACCCAGGGATCAAACCTGCATCTCTTACATCTCCTGCATTGGCAGGCAGGTTCTTTACCACTAGCGCCACCTGGGAAGCCCTCATGGATGTATGCTTAGTGTCAAAATTTTTCAAGTAGTTGATTACATTTTAAATATGAGAAGTTTATTTACTGTATCTCAATTTTACTTCAGTAAATTTGTTTAAAACACAGATAAATGACTTTATCAAAATGTCTTCTTTGATACCAGATCCAAGGGTAACATCTGTGTCTTCATCTTTATTGACATTTCAGGAGCATTTCCTCCTTGAAATGTTTATGTTCATTTATACTCGCTCCTACTTTTTCTTTTTCCTGTCTGACCTCACTTGACCAGTCTTCTTTGCAAGTCACACTATTTCTGCTCAAATATTTCTGCTCAAACTAAGGTGGGACACTTTGTAGCTGTGGTCTTTTTGATTTTGCTATTATGTGAAAGTGAAAGTCGCTCAGTCGTGTCCAACTCTTTGCATCCCCCATGGACTATACAGTCCATGAAATTCTCCAGGCCAGAACACTGGAGTGGGTAGCCTTTCCCTTCTCCAGGGGATCTTCCCAACCCAGGTATCAAACCCAGGTCTCCTGCATTACAGGCAGATTCTTTACCAGCTGAGCCACAAGGGAAGCTCAACAATACTGGAGTAGGTAGCCTATCCCTTCTCCAACAGATCTTCCCGACCCAGGAATTAAACTGGGGTCTCCTGCATTGCAGGGGGCTTATTTACAATGATGACCCAACAATTTCACTCCTAGACATATATTCAAAAGAACTACAAACATGTGTCCACACAAACTTGTACATGACTATAGATAGAAAAATTATTCATAAAAAACAAAAAGTGGAAACAGCCAAAATGTCCATCAACTAATGAATGGATAAACAAAATACATCATATCTATAAAATGGAATATTTTTCAACAATAGAGGAATGAAGCTACTTGAGTGAACTTTGAGAACACTTAATGCTAAGTGAAAGAAGTCAGTCACAGAAGACTATGTATTATGTGATTACCTTTATGTGAAAGTGTAGAATGGGCAAATCTTTAGAGGCAGTGCCAAAGAATGTTTAAACTACTGCACAAGTGCACTCATCTCACACGCTAGCAAAGTAATGCTTTAAAATTCTCCAAGCTAGTCTTCAATAGTACGTGAACCGAAACTTCCAATGTTCAAGCTGGATTTAGACAAGGCAGAGGAACCAGAGATCAAATTGTCAACAACTGTTGGATCATAGAAAAAGCAAGAGAATTCCAGAAAAACATCTACTTCTGCTTCATTGACTATGCTAAAGCCTTTGACTGTGTGGATGACGACAAACTGTGGAAAATTCTTAAGAGAGATGAGAGTACCAGACCACCTTTTCTGCCTCCTGAGAAATCTGTTTGCAGGTCAAGAAACAATAGAAGTGGACATGGAACAAGGGACTGATTCCAAATAGGAAAAGGAGTATGTCAGGCTGTATATTGTCAACTTGATTATTTAACTTACAATCAGAGTACATCATGCAAAATACTGAGCTGGATGAAGCACAAGCTGGAATCAAGATTGCCAGGAGAAATATCAATAACCTCAGATATGCAGATGACACCGCCCTTATGGCAGAAAGTGAAGAACTGAAGAGCCTCTTGATAAAAGTGAAAGAGGAGAGTGAAAAATTTGGCTTAAAACTCAACATTCAAAAAACTAAAATCATGGCATCAGGTCCCATCACCTCATGGCAAATAGATGGGGAAACAATGTAAACAGTGACAGACTTTATTTTCTGTACTTCAAAATCACTGCAGATGGTTAATGCAGCCATGAAATTAAAAGATGCTTTCTCCTTGGAAGAAAAGCTATGACCAACCTAGACAGCATATTAAAAAAAGCAGAGACAAGACTTTGTTGCCAACAAAGGTCCACCTAGTCAAAGCTATGATTTTTCCAGTAGTCATGTATGGATGTGAGAGTTGGACCATGAAGAAAGCTGAGTGTCAAAGAATTGATGTTTTTGAACTGTGGTGTTGGAGAAGATTCTTGCGAGTCCCTTGGACTGCAAGGAGATCAAACCAGTCAATCCTAAACAAAATCAGTTCTGAATATTCACTGGAAGGACTGATACTGAAACTCCAATACTTTGGCCACCGGGAAGAACTGACTCATTGGAAAAGAACCTGATGCTGGGAAGGATTGAAGGCAGGAGGAGAAGGGGACGACAGAGGATGAGATGGTTGGATGGCATCACCGACTCAATGCACTTGAGTTTGAGCAAGCTCTGGGAGTTGGTCATGGACAGGAAATCCTGGCATGCTGCAGTCCATGGGGTCACAGAATCAGACATGACTGAGTGACTGAACTCAACTGATAAGAGGCAGAAAGTAGTATTTTTCTGTGGCTAAGGTATGAAGTGCCGTGACAGCAGAGAAGGACTAGGGAATAACTGGTAAAAGGAAAGGGATTTTCATGAGGCAGCGTGATGAAAATGCCCTAAAATTAGGTTTTGATGATGGTGGTTCATCCTGTGAATATATCAAACAAAAGTGAATTGTATACTGTACATTAGGGAATTACATAGTATGTGAAGCATATCTGAACTTTAAAAAAATGAATGGCCATAAAGATATTAACTGTTTTAGTCTATATTCCCCTGCATCAAATTTTACCTAAGCCATCTCAAAAACAGTATTTCTGCTTTAAAGCAAACAAACAACAATAGCAACAACAACAAAAAACCTCTGATATCTTATTAATAGAAATTTTTTTGGCTGCATGTCACAGAGACTCCAAGTCTGTATAATCACATCTTCCTAAATATCTAGATCCTTATATTCCAATCATTTTACAATAACTGGTACAATAATCACTCTAACACTTTTTTCATCAGGTTTTTTCCCACTATTTAGGACATCACTATTTGGCTTCCCTGGTGGCTCAGATGGTAAAGAACCTGCCAGCAATGCAGGAGACCTGGGTTTGATCTCTTGGATGGGAAGATCGCCTGGAGGAAGGCATGGCAACTCACTCCAGTATTCTTGCCTGGAGAATTCCCATGGACAGAGGAGCCTGGCTGGCTATGGTCCATGGGGTCATTAAGAGTCAGACATGACTGAGCGACTAAGGACACAGCACCGGGCATCACTATCAGTCTGTATTGCCAAGCCTTTCACATCTAAACTCTCTCCTCAAGGAATCAGTTACATGGTTAATTAATAGTTTTCTTAATGTCAGTTTCCTTGACAAAAATAGTCTTTGACTTCCTCAGCAAAACATCTTATTATCTATAGGATAATATTTTCTGCTATGACATTGTTATAAAGTCGGTGATTACAAATAACTTGGAAACGACTCCAAAAGGCTTAACTGACAAGGTTTAGCATGATCTTACATTATCAGAAATCTGAAACAGGGCAATAATAAAAGTTTATTAATACAGTGACTTAATACTTTCTTTAAAGACCCACGTACCTGCAATTTTTCCAGTCTGTATTTTTCCCTCAGCATGTTCTCAGCTTAGCCTCCCTCACAGCCCTAGAGAGGTGATAAAATTTTATATGCCACACACTGACATGTCACTGATAAGTTGCAAAAGAGGAACTGTTTAAAAGTCTCTTTGTAAAATGTTATACAACTCGAGGAAACCTTTCCTAGAGCCTTCTGGTGTGCCTCCTACCCTCACTAATTATCTGAAACTGCATCACATGCCCGCTCATTCCAACTACCGTTCACTCCCTAGGGCCAGAGAGGGGCTGGCCCCTCTGCAGAACATGGAGTTAGCACCAGGAATGTATAGAATTCAGTTAGTTCAAGGAAGGGATAGAATGACTGCTGATTGTAATAGGGAAGAATTATTATCTGCTGTGTGCAATCAATCCACTTTTATTTACACTCTACCCATTAATTAAAATGTGCCATGTCTTAATTTCTTCTAATCTTACATCCATTAATTTCTCCAAGTCCTGTATATTTACCTCATGTAAAAAAAAAATCTTGATTAACTACCTATAGCTACCCACTCCCATGTAGTATTTATTTAACCCTTCATGAGAAAAATAGATTCTATGGTAGTTTTAAATCTTAAAATAGAAGTCTGTTTTTGGAATTATGGTAGTAGGTAATTTATCTAGCTCCAATATTTTGCAGGTAAGAGACCAAAGTCAAGAAAAGGAAAAACTCAGTGAAATAAGATAAGAGAAGAATTTAAAAGAAAAGAAGGGAAGGAAATAGAAAAAAAGAAGGGGATAAAGAGAATGAGCAGGTGAATGAAATGAACAAACCAGAAGAAAAGAAAGGTTGAGGGAGGAAGGGAGACAGAGAAAACATACAAAGAAGGAAATAAGGAAAAAATGAGAAAAAGAGGAGAATACAAAGGGGGATGAAAAGGTAAAGGCAGACACATAAGACTGTCAGATGAAATGTGGCATTTATTCACAATTTGCTTAGAGAACCCATGGAACATAACAACATGGTAACCAATGCAGGCAGTAAAACCACGTAAACCTTAACAGACATCTACTTGGTAGAAATGACACTGTTGCTCATGATTCTGACTTCTGGGATTATCCAAGATAAAAAGAACTATAAATGATGAATGCGATTTTTTGAAATATTCTCAGCCACCATGAAAACTAGAGTCAAAAACTGAGTGCCAAGAAGGGTTCTGCTATTATCTAAATATGCGTGTGTGCTAAATTGGCTTCAGTTGTGTCTGACTCTTTGTGAACCTATGGACCATAGCCCACCAGGTTCCTCTGTCCATGGGATTCTCAAGGCATTGCTAGGATTGCCATGGGATTGCCCAGGCAGTCCAGGAATTGCCTTGCCCTCCTCCAGGTGATCTTCCTGACTCAGGGATCGAACCCTCGTCTTCAACATATCCTGCATTGGCAGGCAGGTTCTCTACCACTAGTGCCACCTGGGAAGACTGATCTAAATACACATACAGTGTATTTATTGTGTGCACTTCCCAACACAGGAAACATTCTCTATGATGCAAATTGGAGCCCATATTTTCAGAATTTTTTAAAAGGATCAATATGTTAACTGTCATTAACCAAGTAGTTTTTAAATTATTACTTATTGGAAGTTTATCAAAGTTATTTTCATGGCTTTTTAATTCTACCAATTGCTGAAAGGGTAATGCTGAAATAATTAATACATATTTAGTGAGTAAACAAAATAGCAAAATCTTTGTTATTAAACTATTCAGACATGATTTTTGATCCTCATTTTATAGTGCACATAGAGCTATAAGATTGTGAGAACAAATGACAAAACATGTAAAGGTAGTAAATATGGCCCTAAAGTTATGAAAAAGCTTCAGCACAGCTGTATCTCATCATTGCTCAAACAGGAAAAAAAATAAGAATCACAAAAGGAAGCTTTTAATTCCTACATGAAAATTAGCATACCAAATAAGTATGTGTGCAGGCATTTGTCTTTTCAATTATAAAATTAAGACATATTTCTTGCAACAATAACAACTATAAATTTATCTAAACTACAGTCAGAATCTTGCCAGTCCAATTACATATACCAAATATTTTTCCTTTGTGTGTACAAATGTATTCATATACAAAGTTATTTATTATAAAAATGTGTACATATTTTTAATCTTACTGATATACTGTGGAAACCCATTTATATCTCTATATATCTAGGGGCTTCCCTGGTGACTCAGTGATAAAGAATCCACCAGCTAGTACAGGAGATGTGGGTTCACTTGCTGGGTTGGGAAGATCCTTTGGAGAAGGAAATGGCAACCCACTCCAGTATTCTTGCCTGGGAAATTCCATGGACAGAGGAGGCTTGCGGACTACAGTCCATAGGGTCACAAAAGAACTGGACACAACTTAGTCACTAAACAACAATAAGAAACAACCTGAAGAGTTCTGCTTCCTTGTAGGATTCATAAAAGAATGTTGCTCTACACTAATATCAAGGAAAAGTCAAATAATCTAAAAAAATCATAACTATTTTTGGTTTGCATAAGAAAGCTGAGGTCATCAGATAACTAGGTATTTGAATTTTAAATGGTAACAATCTCCTCTAAGGAAAGACAAAATACATGAACTCTTTTGCCCACAGACAAGTTCTGGAAGAGGTGTCATCATAAAAACATGTTAAAAAAATTACAAATGAGATTTGAATTCATTTTTATGGGCCATATATAGCTCACTATGAAGCAGTTCAGATTCTCTGAGATCCCCAATAAAAAACATGAGTTTGCTTTTCCCTACTCTCCAGCCAGTTTGCAAGGATCTCAAGTAGTTCTAACAAAAAAGGTTATGGTTAAAGCAGGAAAACTGAAGTGGCCACATATGTGCAGGAGTTGCGGGGATGCTGCTCATTGACAGGAATGAAAGGTGTCTACCATTGAAGAAATGGCAAACAATCCTTAACCAGCCTGATCCCAGGCAAAACTGGGATCCTAGCCCCTGTCGCTGGGGAGAGCTAAAAGAAATTTCACACAGAGGGAGTGACAGAAAATCCACTTGTTCTCATGACCCTGCTGCTGCTGCTGCTGCTAAGTCACTTCAGTTGTGTCCGACTCTGTGCGACCCCATAGATGGCAGCCCACCAGGCTCCCCCGTCCATGGGATTCTCCAGGCAACAATACTGGAGTGGGTTGCCATTTCCTTCTCCAATGCATGAAAGTGAAAAGTGAAAGTGAAGTCGCTCCCTTGTGTCCGACTCCTAGTGACCCCATGGACTGCAGCCTACTAGGCTCCTCCATCCATGGGATTTTCCAGGCAAGAGTACTGAGTGGGTTGCCATTGCCTTCTCCTCTCATGATCCTAAACTGATCCAAAGCAAAAGACTGACTGCTTTCACTTGATGGGAGAAGGCACGCATCATGCTTTATCTAAGACCTTCAACTGTTACAAGGATACGACCAATAGGGAGGGGATAGAAATGCTGAAAAATATAACCATTACGATTCTAGAGCACAGGTCAGGACAGAGGCTGAAATTTAGAAAAAATCTGACCCCACCATAAGCCTTGAAAGGAATACCAATCAAGAGTAGACTGCAACTAGAGTAAGGGTAGAGGTACAGAAAAGAAGTGATGCTATAAAACAGTCATACTGGTTTTTCTAAAATCTAAAAGCAAATAAAAAGCATCAAGAAAAGACAAGCCACAAAATCAGACAAACTACTTGCTAAGCATGTATTGGATAAAAGGATCGAATCCAAAGTATACTATGAAATCTTAAAACTCAATAAGAAAAAAAAGAACACAATTTAAATACCTCACCAAAGAAGATACACAGATGGCAAATAAGGATATGAAGAGATGTTCAACACCATGTGGAATGTGGGAATTGGAAATTAAAACAATGAGATTTCACGCATATTAGAATGATCAACACTGAATGCTGGTGAGTACTCAGAGCAAGAGGAATTCTCATTGACTATTTGTGGAGATGCAAAACAGTACAACAATTTTGGAAGAGTTTGTTAGCCTCTTACAAGGTTAAATATAGTTTTATCATATAATCCAACAACAGTACTCTCTTTTTGCAGCTGATTCGACAAGTTATATCCATACTAAAACCTGAGGGCCAACATTTAGAGCATCTTTGTTCACAGCTGCCAAAAACTAAAAACAGGTGAATTGTCCTTCAATAAGTGAACAGATAAGCAAACTGTGGTGCATCCACACGATGGAATATTATTCAGTAATAAAAATAAATTGTCAGACCATAAAAGACATGGGTTAAGTTTAAATGCATACTGCTGAATGAAAGAAGCACTTTTGAAAAGACTACACAATATAGGGCTCCAATTGTATTGCATTCTGGAAAAGGAAAAATACAGAGGAAAATTTCAAAACCCTGTCGTTGCTGGGGTTTGAAAATACTGAAGACATGAAGCATGAAGGAACTTTCAGGTAGGAGACACTATTCTGACTGACACTCTAAAAGTGAATATATGACATAAATTTATCAAGACCCACCAAACTTCAAAGCATTCTTACTTTAAACAAAGTAAAAAAAAAAAAATCATTTACAACTCATGGGACACTGAGAAAGAATGTAGACTGTGGAAAAGTTGAAGGCAAAGGAGATGATGAGAGGAGATATAATGGTAAGTAACTTTGGAAATGAATAGAGTCTATAAATTTCACCATAGGAAACTTCATGTAAGCAATATATTTTGACTGATAATGTTCTCTCACAAGGGAGTAGAAGTTAACAATTCAAAAACTATTATATATGGATATTAGAAATGAACAATTAAGTACATGAATGGCAGATGGGAGAAGCCAGATTTCTCAGTGCTGTCATGTTAATTTACAAATAAGGCAAAGCAAGAGAAGAGTGATCTCTGTGGTGATGAATTAGAGTTGGAGACATCAATATGAGCTCATGTTTAACATAGACACAGATAACATTTTCCCTTATTGAATAACGTTTGCCTTTTGTTCTCTATCCAGGATAAGAAGGACCAATAATCTGATTTGTCAGCATGGGCAAATACAATAAATGATAATAAAGTAACATTAAAAATACACACCCGGGTTCACACACAAATATAAATGTATTTATAAATATGTAAACATGGACTATATTTTCCTGAAATATTAACAGCTATAGTTTTTACTTTGTGTTATGAACACAGGCACTTGTCCCTTCTTCAGTCAGATAAGGCTGATGAAATATGTGTAGATATGTATTTATAGTAAGTGAGTAAACACATGCATTCCTTTGTTCTGTTGGATAAGAGAGCTTAAAAACAATGACACTTATTACTTATGACACTTATTACTTATGACACTTAATAAGTTCATCCAGTACTGTGTTCTAACTCTATTCCCCAATAAAAAGAACAAAGATTCTTAGGGAAAATGTCTAATTTTAGGACTTAGCAGGCAATATAACATGAGGTGGGGACATTTTGCCGTAACAGAAAGTAAGAAAGTGTTTAAAACATGTGCACCCACACACACACACATAAACCACTGTGGATACATCAAAGGGACACAGGAGTTAAACGAAAGAGCTTGCAATAACCTAAGCCAAACACTTGAAGAAAATAAGAAGAATAGTATTGGCTTATAACACAAACTATAAAATAAATACCAATGAGTCTATACTGATACAAACAAAATTCTATACTCTTTTAACTGTGGACTGTATATATTACTTCCTTAAAAAGAATACAGACCGGAAAGGGAAATATAGTAGAAAAACCTTGGCAAAGACTGAATCAGTCCAGTGCTTAAGATCAGTATCAACATCCATATATCATGTTAAGGCATGCTACAGTCCATGGGGTCACTAAGAGTCAGACACAACTTAGCAACTGAACAACAACAGAAACCATTAAGATATGATAAAAGTGGTATTTTATGTCTATGATCTCTGCCCCAAAATGTATAGCCCAAGTCTAATCATGAGAAAAACAGACAATTATGACAAAGTGACATTTACAAAATAGCTGATGAGTACTTCTTAAAACTGTCAAGAACATGAAAAACAAAAGGAGTCTGAGAACTCTTACAGCCAAGAAGAATCTATAGAGACATGATAATTAAACATAAGTTGGCCATGGGTGGAATAATAATATTGTATATTAATTATAACTCAATTTAAAAATTAAGAAAAGACTTAGTAGGAGAGAAAAAATACACATGGTTCAATTATGAAATAGAAATAAAATTTACATTAATTTTAAAGAGAAAAAAGTAAGTCAGTGTATTCAAATGTATTTCACTGGTATCCTACATATACCAGTGTCATACGAAAATTAAAGTAAATCTCTATGTAACAAGATAGAATAAACCTCAAAAAGACAATGTGATTCACATATTCTGTTACATAGGTGCAATTACCTGACATTGCTCGTATTATAGAATGGACTTGGGCTATTTATTGCATAAGATTCTTCTATAAACAACTCAACAATGAGGTAATTTTTTAAGGTAAAGGGAACCATAAAAGCAAATACATTCACTAAGTGGAAAAATATCTAAACTACAAGCAAAAATAGGAATAACTTTAGAGAAATTTTATAAATGATTTGTCTAAAAATATCACAGAATATGCCAATTTCTCTTTCTACAGTATGATATCAACCAAAGACAACTGTATCCACTACACTGTGTATTAGATGTGTATGGATTACCTGCTACTTGTTGCAGGTTGGGGCCTTTAAACACCACCAATCTTATTGCCCTATCCCATTCTCTAGTAACCACTATTTTACTTTGCTTTTTATGAGTTTTATTTTTTAAGATTCCACATAGATATGACATCATACACTACTTGCCTTTTTGTATTGGACTAATCCACTTAGCATAATGAGCTCAAGGTTCATCTATGATGTAGTAAATGGCAGGACATTCTCCTTTTTTGTGGCTGAATAATATTCATGTGTGCGTGTATGTGTGTGTACACCACATCTCGTTTATCTATTCATCTGCTAATGTGAATTTAGGTTATTTCCATATTTTCATTATTGGGAATAATGCCACAATAAATACAGCAGAGCATATTTTTTCCAATTAGTGATTTTGGTGTTTTTGGATATACTCCCAGAATCGGAATTGCTGGATCCTTTGGGAGATCTATTTTTAATTTTTATTATAAATGAAATCATAACTAAGTGGGGAAGGTGATATAATTTTTATGAATATAACAACATATTTACTTGAATCTTTTCTGTTGTTCAGTCTTTGCGACCCCGTGAACTGTGTCATCCCAGGCCTCCCTGTCCCTCACTCACCATCTCCCAGATTTGCCCAAGTTCATGTCCACAGCGTTGATGATGCCATCCAGCCATCTCATCCTCTGTTGCCCTCTTCTCTTTCTGCTTTCAACCTTTCCCAGCATCGGGGTCTTTTCCAATGAGTTGGCTGTTTGCATCAGGTAACCAAAGTATTGGAGCTTCAGCTTCAGCATCAGTCCTTCCAATGAGTATTCAGAGTTGATTTCCTTTAGGATTGACTGGTTTGATCTTCTTGCTACCCAAGAGACTATCAAAAGTCTTCTCCAGCACTACAGTTCAAAAACATCAATTTCTCGGCACTCTGCCTTTTCTAAAACCATCATGGCTTCTTTTTCCCCTGATCTACCCCTCCTGAAAGCCTCCAAAGTATCTATCTTCTTTGTCTCATTATTTAACTGTTATACATTTCTGTAAGTTTAATACATATTTTACATTGTCAATATTGCTGCTAAGTAAACCATAATACTTTGAATTCTGCTGAATAAACTAGAATGGAGGGAGGATATTGATCTTAAACACTGACATTACATGACTTCCCACTACTACATATGTTTTTATAGTTAATTTTCCAATTAATCCTGTGAGGTAGATACACTAATATGCAACTGAAAAATGCAGAATCTGATACTTGAACTGACCACATGATTTTTCAAAGATGGTTCAGTTAATTGGTAGGAGAAATGGAAATCAAACTCACTTTACTTTGATGAAAATGTGACTCTTCTATTACATAAGGCTGAATCTAAATGTTTATCAAATAAGTAATTGTTTATATATGCCACTTATTATATGTTCCATGAATATGTTCTCATAATTTTCCCTTACTTTTTCATGCATTACAGAAAAGTAATATATACATACACTTTTATATTCTGTTTCTTATGAAGAATCAATGTGGCTACTGGCCATAGCAAACAGAAGTTTTAGGTCATAATTTACTAAAAATCAAAATAAGGTTTGCGTGTTATAATACAGAGTGAAAAAAGTTAATAATTCCATGCACAGTAGAATGTCAGACATGATTCAGGATGACATGAGCTATGCAAATGGCAAACATATATGATTTGCTTTTGTTGTGAGTCAATGTAAAAATTAGAAATCATCAAGATAGAGACTAAAAACAGATTAATTCACTCTGTGAAAGAAATGTGCCACAAATCTTCACAAGAGAATTTGTTCCTTTCCCTACCACAATTTTTCATGGGAGCAGTTACTTCAGAAAATTATTTTAAAATCTGTACTCAATTTAAAAGATTGTGTAACGTTAAATTATATCAAGTAAAGCAAATGCTATTAAAAGAACAAAGTGTATTTCAAAGCATAGGCAATAAACTATTCTAAAGAATATATAGCCCATAATACTGTTCTATTTATCTGTGTCTCTTTTGATGTCTCGCATACAGGGTTATCTTTACCGATTAACTAAATACCATATATATGTGTTAGTATACTGTATTGGTGTTTTTCTTTCTGGCTTACTTCATTCTGTATAATAGGCTCCAGTTTAGGGTGAGGGCGGGATGATATGGGAGAATGGCATTGAAGCATGTAAGTTATCATATGTGAAACAAATCTCCAGTCCAGGTTCAATGCATGATACAGGGTGCTCGGGGCTGGTGCACCGGGATGACCCCGAGGGATGGGATGGGGAGGGACGTGGGAGGGGGGTTCTGGAAGGGGAACACGTGTACATTCATGGTGGATTCATGTCAATGTATGGCAAAACAAATACAATATTGTAAAGTTAAAAAATAGATAAATAAACTAATTAAAAACAAGAATATATAGTGTTTCATAATTTTTAAATGTAAATTTGATCAATTACATATAAAAAATTTAGATCACCAAAACCATAGAAAGTCAGAAAACTTCTCTAAAAGTAATAGAATATTAGAACTTAAAAGTTGTGCACAAAGAATTTTTGGCTTTAACAAAAACCATTAAAATTTTATGAGATTTTGATGAAAGTTAGCATGTTACACGGAGAAGGCAATGGCGCCCCACTCTAGTACTCTTGCCTGGAAAATCCCATGGGCGGAGGAGCCTGGTAGGCTGCAGTCCATGGGGTCGCGAAGAGTCGGATGCGACTGAGCGACTTCACTTTCACTTTTGACTTTCATGCATTGGAGAAGGAAATGGCAACCCACTCCAGTGTTCTTGCCTGGAGAATCCCAGGGACGGGGGAGCCTGGTGGGCTGCCGTCTATGGGGTCGCATAGAGTCGGACACGACTGAAGCGACTTAGCAGCAGCAGCATGTTACATACTGTGTCTTAAAAAAAAAAATCTTAATTCCA
Source organism: Giraffa tippelskirchi (assembly GCF_054371585.1). NCBI lineage: Eukaryota > Metazoa > Chordata > Mammalia > Artiodactyla > Giraffidae > Giraffa > Giraffa tippelskirchi. Next base: position 107,879,413 of record NC_137280.1, on the reverse strand, counting down.
AGTTATGGGGGAAATAACTCAAGTGAAATACAAAACTATCAAAAATAGAAAAACAAGTCTTTCCCTTGGAAATGGGTGAGTAAATATGGTCCCTTTACAGAATAAATCGAAGCCTGTTAAAATATGCTTGAAAAGGACTTTAAAAGATTTTCCCCCAAAATATACCAGATACACAACATGGCTTTTCTCACATTGAAAAGTAAGATTAAGTCAGATTTAGAGAACATCAAACAAGTTTTACTGTTCAGTTGCATGTCCGTGCAAGTGTGACAACTTTAAATTGTTTTACTAGCTTACCTATAAGGAAGATATTCAATGTTATTGTATATGCTCACCTCTCAAGTGTTAGACAAACTTGACTAAAGATGGAGAAGACCCATACATTGCCAAATACAAAACATTGCTGAGAAAATCTGAAAATGAACTAAAGAAACTAGAAGGTATATAGTGCTTCTGGATCAGACAACTAAGAAGTATTATATTAAGATGTTGATTCTTTTCAAGCTATTCTACAGCACTGATGCAATCCCAATCAAAATTCAAGTATATTTTTCAAGTATAAATTGACAAAGGGATTTCAAATTTTATAAAAAAAAAAAAAAATTAGAAAAAGGATCCAGAACTTTCAAAAGCAATGATAGTAAAGGAAATTCAAAGTTGCTCAATTTATACTACCTGATTTTAAGAATCATTTTAAACCAGTAATACAGTGTGGTAAGGTCATAAAAGGCAAAAAATGAAACAGAAAATGGAGCCTAAAAATAAACCAACACATCTACGGTCAGTTGGTTTTCAAAAAAGATATGGAAGCAATTTAACAGGAAAAAGTTTCTTTAAAATATTATAGGATCAATTCAGGAACAATGCTTATTTAACATGTATGCAGAGTAGATCATGAGAAATGCCAGGCTGGATGAAGCTCAAGCTGGAATCAAGATTGCTGGGAGAAATATCAATAACCTAGATATGCAAGTGGCACAACCCTAATGGTAGAAAACGAAAAGGAACTAAAGTGAAAGAGGAGAGTGAAAAAGCTGGCTTAAAACTCAACATTCAAAAAACTAACATTATGGCATCTGGTCCCATCACTTCATGGCAAATAGATGGGGAAACAACGGAAACAGTGACAGACTTTTATTTTCTTGGGCTCCAAAATCACTGTGGACAGTGACTGCAGCCATGAAATTAAAAAAAGCTTGCTCCTTGGAAGAAAAGCTATGACAAATCTAAACAGTGCATTAAAAAGTAGAGACATTACTTTGCCCACAAAGGTCCAAATAGTCAAAACTATGGTTTTTCCACAGTCATGTCCAGATGTGAGAGTTGGACCATGAAGAAGGCTGATCATGAAGAACTGATGTTTTCGAATGTGGTGTTGAAGACTCTTGAGATTCCCATGGACTGCAAGGAGATCAAACCAGTCAATCCTACAGGAAATCAACTCTGAATATTCATTGGAAGGACTGATACTGACGCTCCAATACTTTGGATGTTAAGAGCCAACTCTACTGGAAAAGACCCTGATGTTGGGAAAGATTGAAGGCAGGAGGAGAAAGGGATGACAGAAATGAGATGGTTGGATGGCATCACTGATTCAATGGACATGAGTTTGCACAAACTCCGGGAGACAATGAAGGACAGGGAAGCCAGGCATGCTGCAGTCCATGGGGTCGCAAAGAATCAGACACAATTGACCAACTGCACAACAACAATGAAAAATAACCCAAAATTATATCCCATCATGTAAAATAATTAACTCAAAATTAATCATAAAAAATTAATCATTTCTTAAAGCATAGATGAAAAGCTTTGAGACTTTGGATTAGGTAAAGACGTGACTACAGAGGCTAAATTCGTTTTAAAAATATAGTGCTTTATCAACTTTAACAGTATCTACTCTCTGAAAGACACTGTTAAGAAAACAAAGAGGGACTTCCCTCGTGCCACTGTAGATAGGAATCTGCCTGCCAATGCAGGGGGCACAGTTTCGATCCCTGAACAGGGAGGATCCCATATGCCACAGAGCAATTACACGCATGTGCCACAACTACTGAGCCTGTGCTCTAGAGTCCACAAGACACAACTACCAAGCCCACGCTCTGCAACAAGAGTAGCCACCACATGAGAAGCCCACACATCACAATGAAGAGTATCCCCAAGTTTCTGCAACTAGAGAAAGGCCACACAAAGCAACAAAGACCCAAAACAGACATAAATTAATAAGTAAAAATGAAGTAAAAGAAAACAAAGAGTCTAGATTGGGAAAATATATATCTGATTAAGTTCTTTCATCCAGAATATACCTTGAAAAAATAACTTTCAAAATGCAAAAAGCAAACCAACAAAAATAGGGAAAACGTTTGAACACATACTTTGTAAATGTAGATGTGCTAATCACAAATGCTCACTTGCAAAGGTCTTCAACATCATTGGTGAAATGCAAAGTAAACCACAATGAGATACCTCTATATACCTTTTAGAATGTATACAATTAAGACAAAATACAATGGTGAGAATACAGAGCAAATAAAACTCTCAAGCACTACTATTGGCAATGTAAAATGGTACAACCACTTTGGGAAACAGCTTGGTAGTTTTTCTTTTCTTAGGTTAAATATACATCTGGCACATACCTAGTCATTCCACTCCTAGCTATGTGTCTATAAATAGACAAAAGCATATGTTACTACAAAGACTTGTATATGAATGTTAATAACATTCTTATTTATATGAGCCAACACCTGGATATAACACAAATGTCCATCAACAAATGAATCATGAGTTACAGTACATTCATAAAAGGGACCATTATTCTGTAATAAATAGAACTAACTAAAGATGCATGCAGCTATATGGATGATTCTGAAAACAATACTAAGTGAAAAGGCACAAAAACTCACATTTATATAAAATAGCAGAAAGCTGATGAATGGTTGTCTTGAGGGAGCTCAGTGGGATGGAGGGAGTTACCAAGAAACACAAGGAAATTTTGCAGTAACAGATGTGTTCATTATCTTGATAACAGTGATAGCTTCATGATATTTCCATGTCAAAACTTAATAAACAGTATATTTAATTATGTTCAATTTATTGTATGCCTATTATACCTTAATCAAAGTGGAAAAAGTAGTTATGGAGGTAAAAATCACATTGCTGCTTGTTTATATATAGTTATTTTATACACAAACAAGTGCAGAATATGTAAAATCACCCCATCATCTGACTTTTCCCTCTATTAAATAAAGAAAAATAATATCATTTCCTCTTCCTCATGCTTTTCCATTTCTGCTATTCATCCAGTATCAAAACTCAGGTGAAAAGTGAAATGGTAAATTCCACAATATGGGACAAATCCCCAGGTAAGAAGTCTCCTAATTACAATATCAAAAGGTATAGGTAGAAATTGAAACTATCTCAAAACCTGTGGTTCAGTTTGTTCTCTTAGCTTCCTTTCCCTTACTAGATAAAACGATGCAAAATCTTAAAATCTCTTGATCCTATGAGAACAAATTCTAATCCAAAATGGAAAAACAAAAAAAGTTGGCCCCTTTAAATGCTGTAGACCACATCTGTAAACAGAGCACAGCTAGAACTTGTGAAATGCAGCATGGAACAACTACTCCACCAGACTCTTAAATTTGGAAAATGTACACAGGCTGAATAATAAAGTCCTTTCACTCCCCAAATATCATGACTAAAGCTTTCTTCTTTACTAAAATGCAAACTACATCTTATAAACAGATTTCTCAAGGGGAAGCCAGAGTACAGGACAGGTGATTTAAATGGGTATCACATTCATCTGCTTAGTATTTGCAAAGGCTGTAATATCTGTCATAAAATGAACACATTGTCTTAAGGACATTTTAAAAGATGAGATTCACTTTTTTACAAAGTATACACAATACTGATTTATATCACCAAGTGTTTTCGAACTCTACAACTGCAGATATGTATTAGTAAAAAGGCACACATGGAATTTTCATTTTAACAATAAAGTTTCCCCAAGGCAATAGCTGCTGCTGCTGCCGCTAAATCGCTTCAGTCAAGTCCAACTCTGTGCAACCTCATAGACGGCAGCCCACCAGGCTCCCTCGTCCCTGGGATTCTCCTGGCAAGAACACTGGAGTGGGTTGCCATTTCCTTCTCCAATGCATGAAAGTGAAAAGTGAAAGTGAAGTCGCTCATTCGTGTCTGACTCCATGGACTGTAGCCCTCCAGGCTCCTCTGTCCATGGGATTTTCCAGGCAAGAGTACTGGAGTGGGGTGCCATTGCCTTCTCCAAGGCAACAGAGATCAGAAATAAAGACAGTTGTAGAAAGCCTCTTCTTTTCACTGGCTGCATTCCTTTTCTAAGCAAGTCAGCCATCCCTTGAAGTAAAGAAAGCAGCACAAATTTATAAACTGAGCATGGCATTATGGAAGATGAAACAAACAGAAACTCGTACCTACTGGAACAGTGTGTCCTAACCTTTCTGCATCACAGTGCCGTATTTGTAGGGCACAGTATGGAAAGCTGATGCTGATTATGGTTAGAGGGAATTCTATACATTTCAGCCTCCTCAGACGCTAACATGTAAACAGTTCCAGATATCAACATCTCAGACATATCCATGTATCCACTGTGTGCTGTGACACTGGAAAGCTCTGTGCCAGAGGATGTTCATGCTCACAGACCACAAGGAAAATGGTATGAAAAGAACTACTGAATTGCCCATATTCTACATTTTAGGGTTAGTTTAAATCTCAATTTCTTCTCTAAATACTTATGATCCATTTGATACTGTTTCTTCCAACAGATCTTATGTTTATAAAGAATTATATCCTGGGAGAGGCATGATGAATTTTTAAAAGTTCTAATCCAAATGCATTGTTTCCTATTACATATTTTATCAGAAACGTATATTTTGTGGTTAAGGTCAAGACCCCTAATAAAATTCCACACTTACCTAATAAAATTCTATGGTTACCAAATTAAACAGCAACTATTTAATTTACATATATTTATATAAAAGACTTAGCATCACTGTATTATCTTTGTTAAAGGAGTTGTAGTTGAACAAGACAGCATGTAATTAATACCACAAAATGATATAGAAGGCTTATGAGTCTCTATGATTCCTCTAATTTTTAATATTAGAAATTCAGTAGGTCTTCTGCTTTGGGAAGCAAAATGTAACAGTTATCATATTTACCCTTTTGCCTGAAAAGCATAAAGAAAAAATATATATAAACAAAGGTTTTCAAAACATATATCACCAGTGATTCCAGAGATATGCAAAACAAATGAAAGAATCTCTTTGATTGTCCCAGCTTACTGCCTTCTAAAGAGCATGGCAATGGTCGTAGTACAGGGAAGAAGAAATCATACAGGGAAGAGGCAGGGCCCAATACTGTCCCTTAGCTGGGCAATCAGATTTGGAAGTCTGAAGTGGCCACGGCAGCTAGAATTCACTGGTAGAGTACCAAATACAGAAAAGATGCTGATCTCTAGAGGGTCACCATACATGTGAACACGCAGGAAAAACCTACCTAAAAACATTCAAGGAACAAAATCCCTAGTCAGTGTAGAAAACTTATAATTCAGGATGCAGAAGTAAAGAACTTGGAAGAATCACGCTTCACAACTGAAATAAAATTACCCCTAAATAAACCACTTCCCTATTACCACCTAACAAAATTTAAGCTAATCCCAAAAGATCAAAATGTCTCCAAGTAACTTAACTGCATCCCACAACTTAAATATATTTAAGGATATTTATAAGAATTTATAGAAATACAAAAATATGCAGTACCTAAGAATGCAAAATCCACAGCCTAGCATCCAACAAAAATATCCCCAGTCATGCAAAGAAGCATCAAACTATGACCTGTAATAGTAGCAAAATCAGCCCAATTTATAAACTGAACATCATCAAAATTAAGAACTTCTTCAAAAACATTGCTACAAAATGAAAAATAAGATAACAACTATGAAAAACAAAGACTGTTAAAAACAGTTGTAGGTTGTAGATCTGATAAACTACTTCCATTTAGAATATATGACTCTTAAAACTTAACAATAACACGGTTTAAAAATGGGCAAAATATTTAAACCTATATTTCACCAAAGTAGATACCAAATCACAAATACCCAAGTGAAAAGATGCTCAACATAAATAGTAATTAAGAAAATGTGACAAACTGCAATGATATAATAGTACACACTTGTTAGAATACTATTTTTTTAAAGTGCTCATCCTAAGTGTTAGTGGGAATTTGAGGAAACTGAAATTCTCAAACATTGTGGAATAAAAAATGGTAAAAACAAATTATAAAATATTTTTAGCAGATTCTTAAAAAATGAAACATACAGCATATATAAATATATATATACACTTTAAGGTACTTACTCAGCGGCTTCCCTAGTGGTCTGGTTAAGATTCCAGCAGCTGCCAATGCAGGGGACATGGGTTCATCTCTGCTCTGGGAAGAGTCCACTCGCTGTCAGGCTTCTAAGCCCGTGTGCCCAAACTACTGAGCCCGTGTTCCACAACAGGAGAAGCCATTGAAATGAGGAGCCCCCACAGCCAAAAATATATAAATAAAAATTTAAGGTACTTACTCAGGGTAAATGCAGAGAAGGCAATGGCAACCCACTCTAGTGTTCTTGCCTGGAGAACCCCAGGGACGGGGGAGCCTGGTGGGCCACCGTCTATGGGGTCGCACAGAGTCGGACACGACTGAGGCGACTTAGCAGCAGCAGCAGGATCAAAGAAAGCATCTGTTCACAAAAAGACTTGTTTATGAATGTTTATAGCACCTCTATTTACAACTGTCCCAAAACTAGAAATAAATCAAATATCCAACAAAGGTAAATGAACAAATTCTGATAAATCGATGTAATGAAATACTATTTCCCTATAAAAAGGAATTGGCTATATGCACAAGACAGTGTGAATGACTCACAAATTATGAGACAAAGTATTAAAATAAACCAAAGAAAGCACATACTCTATGATTTCATTTACATAAAATTCTAGAAATTCAATCTATAGTGATAGAATAGATAAAAATGTTTGTCTGGGCATGGGGAAGTGCAGAGATGAATTAGAGGGACTGATTACAAAAGAGCACAAGAGAACTTTGGGGATGTATTATTCATTACCCTAATTGTGGTGACTGTTTCATGCATGCATAAATAAAACAGAATTTAAAATGTACAGTCTGCATAAGTGCTGTTATTTTATGTCAATTAATCTTCAGACATCTCTTCAAAACAGTCTTAATGCAACAACTAAAAAACTAAAAATCGTCTACCACAGGATTTTGGATATTACTCCTTTAAGGATTACATTAAAATAAAAATCTTAATGTCATCCATACCTTCTCTAATTCCTTCCAAGGCTGATGAGTGATACATCTTGCTGAATTTCAGAGAAGAAAATCACATGCTAGAATCACAGCTCCTTCAAGGTTCTCTTTTCTCAGATCTGTTTCCTGAGAGAGCATTCATTCATTCATTCTGGTCTTCCCTCCTCTGTGCAGCCAGATATTTGGACTATTTCCTAAAAAACATTTGTATTCAAAATACATGAGTAGCCTGTATTATTTGCAAAAATCTTTGCCTTTATTTAGCAAATGGGCTTCCCTGGTGGCTCAGCAGTAAAGAATCCACTTGCCAATCAGGAGACATGGGTTTGGGAAGATCTACTGTAATAGGAAGTGGTAACCTACTCCAGTATTCTTGCCTGGAAAATACCATGAACAGAGGATCCTTGCGGGCTACACAGTCCAGGGGTTGCAAAAGAGTTGGACACAACTTAGCAACTAAACAACTGAACAGATACTTGAGGGAGCTTACTGTGTGCCAGATGTTATTCCAAGCACCATGAAAAAGATAGTCAACAAGAGACCGTGGACTTTTCCCATCATCAGTCTGACAGTCTAGTGGAAGTGTGGTTGACTAAATTATTGGACCCAGTACTTTATCACTCACTGTTTCCACTCCCTTTGCCCCTATCTCTTATTCATAAAAAGAAACAGCAATCCTGCAGGCTGTCATGTCTCAGTTTCCCCCACTAGATTCTCCACTTTTACTCGTTTTGGTATATGCTGGTAATAGAACAGTTGTTCTAAAACCTATGTGAAACCAGTTCACAGGACAGGCTTGTTCAACATGTTTGATGACATCCACACCTAGTGTTTTGATTTAGCTAATGAGGGGTGAAGCACAAGAATTTACAATTCTAACAAGTTCTCAGAGGATTCTAATGCTGCCAGTCATGAAACCACACCTTGAGAACCACTGTGTTAGATGCTAACAGGAACTTATGGAATTTAAGGAAAGGCCGACTTACAGGAAAAAGACTTACACCACTTTTAGAACTGGTTCTGTGTTAACTAGAAATGGTTAACAGTAGGCATCCTAGCCTTGTTTCTAATTTAGAGTTTTCCATTTTTCACTGTTGAGTATGATGTTAATTGTGGCTTATCGTGTAGGACCTTTATTATGTTGAGCAACTTTCCTTCTATTTCTAGTTGCTTTTTTAATTGAGATGTAATTGACATATAGTTTCAGTTGTATAATACAATTCCTTGTTTGTATATATTGCAATATGATCAGTTCAGTTTAGTTCAGTCGCTCTGTCATGTCCGACTCTTTGCGACCTCATGGACTGCAGCACACCAGGCCTCCCTGTTCATTACCAACTACCAGAGTCTACTCAAACTCATGTCCATTGAGTCAGTGATGCCATCCAACCACCTCATCCTGTCCCCTTCTCCTCCCGCCTTGAATCTTTCCCAGCATCAGGGTCTTTTCAAATGAGTCAGCTCTTCCCATCAGGTGGCCAAAGTACTGGAGTTTCAGCTTCAGCATCAGTCCTTCCAATGAATATTCAGGGCTGATTTCCTTTAGGATGGACTGGTTGGATCTCCTTGCAGTCCAAGGGACTCTCAAGAGTCTTCTCCAACACCACAGTTCAAAAGCATCACAGTAGGTCTAGTTAATATCCATTACCACATATAGTTACAAATTCTATGACAAATTCTATGGGTGTGATAAGAACTGTCAAGATTAATACTCTTATTAACTTTCAAATATACAATACAGTATTAATAACTTTAGTCACCATGCTACACATTACATCCCCATGACTTATCCTGGTCTGCACCCCACAGGCTTACAGGCCTATGCTTGCCTCAAGACCAAAGAGCTCAGAGTCTACAACAAAGAGACCAATGGCTTAATAGATAGAGGAGTTTACCTGTCTGAAGAAAGGTCGTAGAGTGACACCCCACCACGGTGTGTGTGACAGACAGTGGCAGTGGCAGTCTTTGCGAGGTGGGGGAGGGAAGACTACCAGTTATAGGGGGGTAGACATCAAGTGAGCTCATTAGTTACCAGGAAAACCAGTAGAGGGGCACACCCTTCAATACCCCTTTGAGTTGAGGCCTGGAGCAAATATGTAGGAAGATCAGTCATGTGAGTAGGGTGTACGTGAAACAGGCACTGGTCTAGGAGGGGATGTACAGAGAGCAAGAGAACAGCCATCTTGAGTGGCCTGACTAAACAATTTATTTATTTTGTAACTGGAAGTTTGTACCTTTTGACCATCTTTACCCTCTTTGCCCACTCCCTGGTTATAGCAACCATCAATCTGTTCTCTGTATCAATACGTTTGTTTTTGGTCTTTTTTTTTTTGGCTGTTTCTAGATCCCTCATATAAAAATAATGAAATCATACATTATTTGATTTTTTGTGTGAGAATTATTTTACTTAGCATAATGCTCTCAAGTTTCTCCATGTTATTGCAAAAGGCAAGATTTCCTTCTTTTTTTATGGCTGTCAATATTCCATTGTACAAATATACACATTTCCTTTATCCATATATACATCAGTGGACACTTAGGCTGTTTCTATATCTTGGCTATTGTAAATACCACTGCAATGAACATGGAGGTGCATATACTTTAGTTAGTGCTTTAATTTTCATTGGATAAATACCCAGAGTAAATTTATGGCTCAAGGGTAGTTCTATTTTTAATTTTTTGAAAAGTCTCTGTACTGTTGTCCTTAATGGCTATACCAATTTACAGTTCCATCAACAGTGCACAAAGGTGCCATAGCCCTCCACATCCTCGCCAACATTTGTTATTTTGTCTTTTTGATAATAGCCATTCTAATGGATTTAATTATCATTCACTGATGACTGGTGATGTCAATCAGCTTTTCATGTGGTCATCTGTATGTATTCTTTGGGGCAAAAAAAAAAGCCTATTAAAATTCTCTTATTTTTTAATCAAATTTTTGTGGGTTTTTATTTTTTGCTATTGAGTTTTATGAGTTATTTCTATATTTTGGATATTAACCACTTATCAGATATGTTTCTATCAGAAGTCTCTATAGGAAAATCTAGGTTTTCACTATCAAGTGCTCCAAATACTTCCACCTTCTACCTGCTACCTAATTCCAAGCCACTTCCACATTTCTAGTTATTTCTGACACCAGCGCTTTTCCACTTCCCAGTATCAAAAGCTCTGTTAGTTTCCCAGGGTTGTCATAAGAAAGTGCCATAAACTGGGTACCTTAAAGTGACAGAAATGTATTCTCTTGCAGTCTTGAAGGTCAGCAGTTCAAAATGATGAAGTCTACAGAGCCATGCTTGTTCCTTCTGAAACTCTGGATAGAACCCATTCTTGCCCCTTCCTAGCATCCAGTGGTGGCCACCCCCCTTGCTGTTCCTCAGCTTGCAGCTGTGTCAGGACAGTTTCTGCTTCTGTCACCATATGACCTTCTCCCAGAGTCCCTGCTTCCAAATTTCTCTCTACTTATTCAGATGCCAGACATATTGAATGCCAGTCATACTGGTAAATACTAACGACCTCACGGTAACTTGACTGCATCTGCAAATACCCTACTTACAAAGAAGGTGATGTTTCCAGGTACCGGGTGTTTTGACTTAAATATGTATTCTGGATACCATTCAACACATAAGACCAAGCCAATCCCAGAATCCAAAGTGAGCCCAGCATTCCAGCCATCTTGCTAAGTAGCCTATATGAATGATTTTATAATCAAGTCTTCTCTTTCCTTTTTCTTTATCACCTCCAGTAAGGATTTGTTGGTACTGTAACTTTGAGTCTTTTACCTTGCTAGAGACAGTTTTCTCTTTTTCCCCTGAATTTGTTAACATCTGTTTCATTCAAAAGGGAAGAATTACCAGATTGGCTTTCTTCCCAGGATTTATAGTCATGTATCGATTAGACAGTATCACTGTTTTCTGTATGGCTCACTGCAGAAAGGGATAACATTCCAGAGAAACTACTGAATGATATTTCACAAGACGGCAAAGGGAAGCCCCTTATTTGGACTGGGATGCATTCTGAAAAACTTGGGGGTCAGTCTAAGAGAAGCAGGGATAGATTGTGGATGTGTTGCTGCTTCTGAGTTGCGATTAACAGAAGTGGTGATAAACTAGGGATTGAGTACTATCATGTGATGGAGGTAGTTTAGCAATTTGGCATCCCCAGTAATAGACTCAATGGACATGAGTTTGAGCAAACTCCAGGAGATGGTGAAGGACAGGGTGGCATGCTGTAGTCTATGTGGTCACAAAGAATCACACATGACTTAGCGACTGAACAACAACAAAGTAATAGGCACAGAAATGTAGGTGTGGGACCATCATTAATAATAAAGCAGTCATCACTCAAAGAGGGGGTGGTTTTAGCATTCTCCAGCTGCAGCATATCTTGCCTTTAGGACAAACAACGTTTCCAGTTAACTTCACAGCTGGCTTTATCTGTGCCTGTCCTCTCAAACAGATTAATTAGAGGGCTGCTTCTCTTCTTTTCAGTCCAAGTTGTTTTTCCTCTTTTTCAGCCTGGTGTGTTCTTTACTCTTTCATGACTAAAATTTTACGTGGTGTGGACTGTTGTCAAGTACCCTCACTTCATGTTGTCTGAAGACCACTGTGATTGTCAGTTTCTTTATAAACCCTGCTCCTTTAAGAAAATGTTTTCTTAAAGGACAGTTAAGAAATGTCATACTTTCCCATAATTAATTTCAGTGAAGAAATTATTTGAAGTCAGAACAAGTATATGAAGTGGAAATTTAGAAACACTCATTCATCACAGGATGAGGTTGATAAGAATGCAACAGGATATGATCAGCTAGCAATTTTGGCTGCTAAATGGAAAAATAAACTGGAATAGAAAAGCTAGTTATTTTTCTGATGTTTATACATAATTTTTCATTAATATACAAGGTTATACAAATGAGACTTGTTTGGAAAATAATTTAGTCACTCAATCACTTATTTTTACACAATCTGTGTTTTCCTCAGAAGTAGGAAAATGAATGTCATTCTATATATTTCTGGAATTTTAAAGCAAAATGAGTATCAAAAACGATCATTTATAGAAGAATAGGGAGGAGATAGATGCAGATTATTTTATAATTTTTGTGGATCATAACATCTAAGATGGAATTTATGTTATAATTCACATTTTAAAACAAAGCAGTATAACGCATTAATGCTAATCTTGAAACAACAGCAATTTAATTGAAAAAATTTCTTTAAAATGAAGTGAAAATGATGAATGCATAGAAAAAAGTTAATAACTTTCTTTAATGGAGATAAAATCTACACATTCTTAAAAGTATAATAAAACTGTCCATTGTAAAGCATTTCATTCTGTTTATATGTGTGAAATTTCTTTTCTGGTACATATCTAAAGTAAATATTTTTCAAAATGTAATGTGAGCTTCTTGAAGTAACATCTTGTTTCTGGGAAACAGTGTGGTTCTCACAAAAGCAATTACTGTGAGTGCATTTTCAAACAACATAAAAAGGTACAGAATCATGACACAGTCTGGATGATCATTTGCTCAAAACTAAAACAACAGTAGTAAAAAGCAAAGTAATTCTGTCATCTCAAGGAAGATAAGGCCAGTCTAGGGGAGATGCTTAATTAAAAAAAAAAAAGGTGGAGGCATTGCTCTTAAAAACACAAGCCCATCTTTCAGAAAAAGTTGAGAAGGGATGAGCAATAAGAGATTAGGTGAGAAGAGAAATTTATGAAAAGGAGTTGTTTTTGTTTTGAACTATGTATTACCAAGACTCATATGCAAAGCACCAAATATAGGACCTGTCATGACTGGTCACTGCTATAAACATTTTCAAGCAATCAGTTCCAAAATTATTTCTAACAGAAAAAATGTACTTATATCAACATATACTCTCCACTAGAATTCACCACCACAGTTAAAAAAAAGTAGGAAATAAATATCCATGAAGGATGTAGAGTTTGGAAAACATTAAAGATTGTAAAAATAATGGAATATAGTTTAACATCTTCCACATAATTTTAATTGTAAAAATTATCTTCCAGTTTTTAGACTTTGTTATTATGTTACTAATATTTAAAATAAATCAAAGTTGGATATTGTAGAGGAAATGCATTTCCACTGAAAGAACATTAGAAACATCCCACTGTACCATTTGCAGCCAAGGAAACATTTATTTTCCCCATCTTAAAAATATTAAACTTCCTATATTTTAAAACATAAAAATCTTTTCATTTTTATAGTTTATATTTTAAAGCAATTTTCAGTTCCGTTCTACAAATTTTCGATGAGAGGTTTGCCTTTTTTGCATGCTAAGTTGCTTCAGTTGTGTCTGACTCTATGTGACCCTATGGACAGCAGCCAACCAGGCTCCTCTGTCCACAGGATTCTCTAGGTAAGAATACTGGAGTGGGTTGCCATTTCCATCTCTCCTTGCCTGTTGTAGAATCTGCAAAATTGAGCATTAAGGTATATATGTGACTAGAAATTTTGGATCTTATGTCCTTTGGTAAAGGAAGATATACGTTAAGGCCTTAAATATTTTAACTGAAGTCCTGGTACAGCTCTTCTTCCCATGGGATGGGAAACCACTCGAGTTTGCAAAACTATTGATGATAATAAAGCTCATCAATAAAGGACAGTTAATCTAAAGAAATTTGTTTTCCCAAGTCCTTATGCTGTCTCATAATTACTGGGTTTCAGTCTGTCAACCAAGACCATCCAGAAGAAGTGGGTGGATCTTGGAGATCAGTTTTGTGAATTTGTAAGGAGCATCTATAGGATTTATAAGGATGTTTAAACTCATAGTAAGATGGTTGTGGCCAGTAGGGTAGTCTAGAAACAGACTACAGATGCATGCTATAGCTAAAACATTTCTTAGGGAAATCACTTCACAATTGTTTTGTTCTTAACAATTGCTTTTCAATCTCTGACAGTCAGTTAAAGATCAGTTTCATCTTTAACAGTGTTAGATGTTCTACTTAATTTAGCCATAGGATTAGGCATGACTGAGCAAATGTTCACTGCCTATAGAAGGTGAAACCTTAGGTCAGTCTCAAGAAGGGGCAAATTTATTAGTAAACTGTATATTACACTCTGGGTCCATTATTTTGCTTCACTTTGAGAGTTTTAGATATCATATAAGCATATTATTTTAGTAATAAATTGTAACTGTTAGTATAATGGCTTTCCTGAGATCTGTGAATCTTTCCAGCAAATTACTGAACTTGAGAGTATGACTGGAGACCTTCCATACTACAACAGACCTACTGTCTATCAACAACTACTATCTTGGTGGATGCATTCTGTGCACTAGAAAAGCATATTTTCTGCAGTTTTTGGACGGGATCTTTTTTGACTATTTCTCAATTACTAAGAGAAGATTATTGGTATCACCAACTACAATCATGAATGTACATATTCTTTTTCCAGTTTCATCAGTTTTTGTCTCCTATATTTGAAGCTGAATTTTTAAGTGAATATGCATTTACGATATATCTTCCTGGCAAACTATTATTCATCATGAAATCTCCCTCCTTACTACTGGTAATATTCTTCGTCCTGAATTCCATCATTAACATGTGCTTGCGATATCTTTCTCCATCCTTTACTATTAACCAAACTTATAAATTTAAATGTGTCCACTGTCAACATCATGGTAGTCAAAGGGCTCTATTGCTGTAAAGGTAGATATTCTAGAATTATCAGCAATAATTCGGAAGTGTCTGTTCTGAGCTGGCTAGTAACCACAGATCTTTTGGCAAAGTGGTCAGTGTTTCAAAAAATGAGTACTGCTTTGCTGTCTCTTTTCTTTCCACATGCCATATTTTTCACTTAATGCAGTCAACAGTCCAGGGTACAGCCACACTCAGTAGTCAACTTGTTCTCTCAGTGCATATATTCTTAGTTTTTAATCTGCCCTCAGAAACAATGCAAGATCTGACTCAATTTAAAAACAGGACTAAAATCTCACTCTCACTCTTATGGTTCCCTGTGATCATTGCATGTCTCAGGATCAAGCCATCTTCTTTATAATTTTTCGGATAAGGAAATGATGGCACAGAAAGTATACTGGATGTAACTAAGGTAATAAATCAGCCTCTACTGTGAACATTGGGCTCCTGGTTCTCTGTCCAGGGCACTTTCCTCCAGGACAATTATCTTTCTTGTATACCCTCTTCCCCTGAAAAAAGTTTAGAATCCTTTTACTAAAGCATCCTATTGTCCATCTCCAAATTTTGTGTGTTTAACACAGAAAAAAACAAACAAACAAACACAGGCATATTTATTATTCTGAAGCAAGAAAAGTACAATTATCTAACTCACACCAGACATAATAACCACTCAGTAAAGTTGATCTCCAAGCTTGCCCCTTGTTATGTGTGCTTGAAGATGAAGAAGAAATTCAGCCTTCAATTTTCCTAATGGTTTAACATAAAGTCACACCTCAGAAGTCACATCTCAGACAGATATATGTGTGGTTGTGTGTGTATGAGTTGATTTTCTTCTAACATACTGGTAAACAGATATAAATATACTCCTAGAGTGATATATATATTTTTTATCATCATTGTTGGACAGAAGGCACTGTTTGTTATTGATAAAGATACATTTGTAATACACAGTTTCTACACTCAAAGGGTTTAAATTTCAATGTTGATACTGGAGTAAAGGAACTCTATAAATAACTATAATTCATAGCAGAAGATAAGGTCTTCCATAGATAACTGTAAACAAAGAAAAACAGTGCCAAGAGCGTGAGGAATAGCTTAATAAAAAAACTTTACTGGATGCTTTCATCCACATACTAATCTTAGCAGATACACAGAAGGGAGGTGACTACTATGCTCACTTTATAAATGCTCTGAGACTCTCTTTGTTTAGTACCACATTCATCCAGAAAGGGATAGTAGAAGCATTTTTTGTTTAACTCAAGTCATCAAAATTCAAACTTGGAAGAAACTATGTATTCTACTTTAGAGTACCACCCTCTATTTCTAACCACCTAACTGACATAAACCAAATCATTTTTTAAAACATCCTATGGTTAATACATCCTCTGGTGTAAAAGCCAATATTTTTATATCAATGGTCCTAAATCAATTATCAAGTCTGTTAGAGCTATAACATTCTGCATAAGCCAAAATAAATTTATAAGTTTCCATTAGTAAATTACCCAGGAAGCAAGTAGAAAGTGAAAATTTCGACAAAGGAAATATGAAATACCCTATTTTGTAGATAATCTATGACTCAAAGAAATATACACAAATAAATAATTTTGCAAAACTGATATTTGATAAATAATATCAAATGTGTGAAAAGGAATATGACAATGAGCAAATGGCCAAATGACTTTGTTTTCCATTTTCTTCTTTTAATTTAGTGGTTTATTTGGAATTCTTTCTTCCAGTTTGTTGTAAAAAAGAATCTGGTGCTGCTGCTTCATTCCTCACCATGTGTGGGTGATTATGAAGGAGGACAGCTGTCTGTCAAAAGCAGATGATGCCCACAGAATGTCTGAAAATATAAAACTGCTATTGCACAATGATTGCTTGGGTTTATCTGTCATGCACAGACTGCCTGGTTGACAGACACTGAAATTTCAGTGAGACAGTTGTGTTGGCATGTAGTACTGAAAACAACCCTCTAATTCTTAATTAGCAATAATAAATGAATTTTCTTAATTCTTCAAAGTAGACACATGAAAATTAATCACTGGTTAAATAAAACCACATATATTCAACATTATTCCATTACCAGGAAATAGAGCAATTATTATTCACTGTGTTATTGTGTTTAAATATCAAAAAATTGCACATGTGCTTAATTGATATCAATATTTTTAAATTCCAAGCTGTAAACACTCCCTTTTATTAGGCATTTATACATACAGATGTTATTTACATTTTTTAAAAATATAGCCATAATAAGCTAGCATTATTATGTAAAATTACATCTATTCACAAAGTTAATAATCAAATGTAAACTTTATTCTTGTACAGGAAGATGAATGAGCATGATAAACCTTATGTGACTAAACTCAACATAGAATTTATATGACTACCAAAATTTCCTTTGTAATTCAAATAGTATATGAAATGAATGGACAGAGATGAAGAAGTAGTAGTAGTAGTAGTAGTAGTAGTAGTAGTAGTAGTAGTGATATACTTTCCCTATATCCTTATTAAAGTGGAATTTTAGAAAAAAAATAATAAATACAATGACTAGCTGAAAGTAATTCTGAATATACTGAGTTCCAACCATCTATAATAAAATAAATTTTATACTTTTGATAGGAAAAATAACTCAGTATTTTAGAGAAATTAGAGGCATTATGATTACTTTCACTTTTGGAATTCTATGAGATTGAAGCCCAATTAATATATAGCAACTAACGGTACCAGAATTTCACAGGCAGGATAGATTTTTATATACTTGAATTCTCCCTTCACCTACCAGTCTACTACAGTGTCTAAGAATATTAGCAAAGATTGATGGAAGGATTTGCACTAATTATGCATTAACTAGCTTAACCACTCAACTGCTAAATAGATTCACAGGACTAACACAGCTTATTCTTTGAGAAGAGCTCCAGTACAAGATACAACATGATAGCAAGAAAAGCCTATGCATTGAAAGGAATCTGAGGTCACAGATACAGACCTCTCTCCTTTCTCACCTGGGCCTTAGAGAATATATTTTATCTCCTTCGGTATGGAAGTACCACCTGTATGTATGTAAAGCATCTTGATATCAGGAAATCCAAAATCTGCTCATCATTAGGGGAGAAGAGTCCCATAGTGAGCTGATCATTTAGGTATATTTTAGGTATATCCCAGCTATATGACCATCTATGATGTGTCTTCCAACATCAAAAAGCAATTCTCTAATTCACCAACACCAACTGGGTGTCCAAGAATTCAATTCAATTTCAACACTAACTACCCAGAGGCAGCCCAGACCCTACAGGTTAAAGGGCACTGTCCCACAAGACTACCCTGAAGATACCAGGCTACCTGCATGTCTACCTGGCTGACTACAAATGGAAAGGTTTCCATGACTCCCCCCACCTCATTCAGGTTTGATCATTTGCTAGAACAACTCATAGAACTTGTGAAGGTGCTATATTTACTACTGCAGATTTATTTTAAAGGATACGCCTCAGAAACAACCAAACAAAAGAGATGCGTATTACAAGGTATATAGGCAGGGACAGTACAGCTCCTACATACCCACTTTATGCACATTCCTCTGAGAGTATGCCGATGTGTTCACTAATCTGGAAACTCTACAAATCTTTATCATTTAGGAGTGTTTCTAACCCAGTCGCCAGACCTCTCCTTCCCTCAGAAGCCAGGGGATATGGAAGCCGAAAGTTTCAACCTTCTAATCACATGATAAGTTCTTCTAGTGACTGGCTCCCATCCTGAAGCTATTTCAGAGGCCCCTCAGCCAAGACAGTCATATCATTATTACACAAGAGACACTATTACTCATAAAATTGTTTTGCAAGGTAATATTACTTATTTTAATACATGAACATGGAATATCTTTCCATGTATTTGTATGATCCTCAGATAAAGATCAGCCAAGATGGCAGAGTAGAAGTACCGAGCACACCTCCTTTCATAGGCACATGAAAAACACAATTATTTTCCGGACAATCATTGATGAAAAAAGAGTGGAACCTACTAGAAATGATCTGCAACTAAAGATATAAAAAGGAACCACAAAAAGATGGAAAGGAAGGGCACAGTTTTGATATGGTCAAGTCCCATACCACCAATAATTACAATTTCAGAGGATCTCCCAAAGGACACAGAGGTCTGAGCACATCAGTCTCCATGGACCAAGGGTCCTGCACTGGGAAGACAAGCCGCCAGAGCATTTGGATTGGAAGGCCGGCTGAGCTTACTTTCAATAGTCCCAGAAGGTTGGGGTAAACAGAGACTTCAGTCTGAAAGGGCAAACACAAAAATCGCACACACTCCCAGACCCAGGGCAGAAGCAACAATTTGGTATAAGCCTTGGTCAGACTTACTTGCTGATCTTAGAGAGTCTCCCAGAGAAGAAGGAGGAGACTAACACTCACCCTGGGCACACAGATAGCAGCAGTGGCCATTTCTGAAGCTCATTTTCCCAGAACACTGGTGCCCGCCAGGGCCATTTTGGAATTCTCCTTCTAGTTTATTAGCTCCAGGACCCAGCCTCTCCTTGGACCAAAAGCCAGTAGGCACCTGTGCTGAGGTCTCTCAGACCAAGCCACTGGGAATGCTTACAGCCCTATCCACCAGAAGACAGGCTACATTAAGACTCTCAGAGCCCACAGCCATCCCTGGACATAACCCTGCCTACCAGAGGGTCCAGGACCTGACATTACACACTAGTGACCAGGCTCTAGACTCAGAACCCCTAGAACCCTCCAGCCAGAGACCATAGGATCCAGCTCCACTCACCAGGGCAGACACCAACCCCAAGAAAACTACAGCCCCACTGTCTGCAAACCTGGCTTGCCTAGCAACAGTCCACATCCTGCCCTAAAGACTGCCTGGAATCTGCACCCACATATAAGAGAGACAAGCATAGGGACACCCTGGACTCCACAGCCAATTGTGTAAGGAACCACATCTTCCACTATTGATCTGACACCAGCTCTGGGTCTCTTGAGCCCTGCAATCAGAGTCCAGGACCCAGCTCTGCCAGACAGTAGATTGGCATTAGCCCCAGGACCTGGCTTCACCCACCAATGGGTAGGCAATAGCCCTGGAGTCTTCTGGAACCTACTTCCATGCACCAGTGAGCCAGCACTAGCCCCAGGGCTGCCAGGAGTTTCCACAGCCAGTCACCTTGTAATCCAGTCCTGCCAATTAGTGGCCAGCAGCCTCTGCAGAAGGCAGGGCCTGGCAACAAACAGTACTGCCTATATAGACTACCGCAACTAAAGGATTCACACAGCTCTCAAGGAGGGGAATCCCCAGAGCATATACCTTCAGTGATGTGAGAGGAGTGTGCTACTGGGAAACACAGGATGTTTCCTGCAAAAGGCCACTTTTCCAAGGTGGGAAAAATGAGGCAATAGAAGAAAATGTTCCAAACAAACAAACAAGGCAAATGCCAGAAGAATTAGTTGAAGTGGAGACAGGCAATCTACCCAAGAAAGAGTTCAGGGTAGTGATTGAAAAGATGATCAAAGAACTTGGGAAAAGAATGGATGCACAGAGAAGTTTTGTTTTTTTTTTTAAATCAAAGACTGAGAAAATATAAAGAATAACCAAACAGAGATGAAGAAGGAAATAACTAAAATATTTGTATCATTATCAGTTTCCTTCATCAATGTCTCAGAAGGTTATGTTTCTAAAAACTTGTCCATTTCTTTTAAGTTGTTGAAGTTTTGGGCATTTTTAACTGTTTATAGTATTCTCATTTTTGTACCTCTGTGATATAAGTTATTTCTCCTCTTTCCTTTATTATTTTACTTGTGATCTCTTTTTTTCTTGATGAGTCTGGCTAAAGGCTTATCAATTTTGCTTATCTTTGCAAAAAGCCCAGCTTGTTTTCATTGATTTTTTTTCTATTGTTTTTTGGTTTCTATTTTATTTCCTTTCTGATCTTCATTACTTCCTTTCTTCTACTGACTTGGGGATTTGTTTGTTATTCTTTTTCTAATTCCTTTCAGTTCAGTTCAGTTCAGTCACTCAGTCGTGTCTGACTCCTTGCGACCCCATGAATTGCAGCACGCCAGGCCTCTCTGTCCATCACCAAGTCCCGGAGTCTACCCAAACCCATGTCCATCGAGTCGGTGATGCCATCCAACCGTCTCATCCTCTGTCGTCCCCTTCTCCTCCCGCCCCCAATCCTACCCAGCATTAGGGTCTTTTCCAATGAGTCAACCCTTCGCATGAGGTGCCCAAAGTATTGGAGTTTCAGTTTCAACATCAGACCTTCCAGTGAACACCCAGGATTGATCTCTTTTAGGATGGATTGATTGGATCTCCTTGCAGTCCAAGGGACTCTCAAGAGTCTTCTCCAACACCACAGTACAAAAGCATCAATTCTGCGACGCTCAGCTTTCTTCACCATCCAAATCTCACATCCATACATGACCACTGGAAAAACCATAGCCTTGACTAGATGGACCTCTGTTGGCAAAGTAATGTCTCTGCTTTTAAATATGCTATCTAGGTTGGCCATAACCTTCCTTCCAAGGAGTAAGCGTCTTTTAATTTCATGGCTGCAGTCACCATCAGCAGTGATTCTGGAGCCCAAAAAAATAAAGTCTGACACTGTTTCCACTGTTTCCCCATCTATTTCCCATGAAGTGATGGGACCAGATGCCATGATTTTAGTTTTCTGAACGTTGAGCTTTAAGCCAACTTTTTCACTCTCCTCTTTCACCTTCATCAAGAGGCTCTTTAGTTCTTCTTCACTTTCTGCCATAAGGGTGGTGTCATCTGCATATCTGAGGTTATTGATATTTCTCCCGGCAATCTTGATTCCCGCTTGTGTTTCTTCCAGCCCAGCGTTTCTCATGATGTACTCTGCATATAAGTTAAATAAGCAGGGTGACAATATACAGCCTTGACGTACTCCTTTTCCTATTTGGAACCAGTCTGTTGTTCCATGTCCAGTTCTAACTGTTGCTTCCTGACCTGCATACAGATTTCTCAAGAGACAGGTCAGATGGTCTGGTATTCCCATCTCTTTCAGAATTTTCCACAGTTTATTGTGATCCACAGAGTTAAAGGCTTTGGCATAGTCAATAAAGCAGAAATAGATGTTTTTCTGGAACTCTCTTGCTTTTTCAATGATCCAGCGGATATTGGCAATTTGATCTCTGGTTCCTCTGCCTTTTCTAAAACCAGCTTGAACATCTGGAAGTTCACGGTTCACGTATTGCTGAAGCCTGGCTTGGAGAATTTTGAGCATTACTTTACTAGCATGTGAGATGAGTGCAATTGTGCGGTAGTTTGAGCATTCTTTGGCATTGCCTTTCTTTGGGATTGGAACGAAGACTGACCTCTTCCAGTCCTGTGGCCACTGCTGAGTTTTCCAAATTTGCTGGCATATCGAGTGCAGCACTTTCACAGCATCACCTTTGAGGATTTGAAATAGCTCAACTGGAATTCCATCACCTCCACTAGCTTTGTTCATAGTGATGCTTTCTAAGGCCCACTTGACTTCACATTCCAGGATGTCTGGCTCTAGGTGAGTGATCACACCATCGTGATTATCTGGGTCGTGAGAATCTTTTTTGTACAGTTCTTCTGTGTATTCTTGCCACTTCTTCTTAATATCTTCTGCTTCTGTTAGGTCCATACCATTTCTGTCCTTTATCGAGCCCATCTTTGCATGAAATGTTCCCTTGATGTCTCTAATTTTCTTGAAGAGATCTCTAGTCTTTCCCAGTCTGTTGTTTTCCTCTATTTCTTTGCACTGATCCCTGAGGAAGGCTTTCTTATCTCTCTTTGCTATTCTTTGGAACTCTGCATTCAGGTGGGAATATCTTTCCTTTTCTCCTTTGCTTTTTGCTTCTCTTCTCTTCCAAGCTATCTGTAAGGCCTCCTCAAACAGCCATTTTGCTTTTTTGCATTTTTTTTCCATGGGGATTTTCTTGATCCCTGTCTCCTGTACAATGTCACGAACCTCTGTCCATTGTTGATCAGGCACTCTGTCTATCAGATCTAGACCCTTAAATCTATTTGTCACTTCCACAGTATACTCATAAGGGATTTGATCTAGGTCATACCTGAATGGTCTAGTGGTTTTCCCTACTTTCTTCAATTTAAGTCTGAATTTGGCAATAAGCAGTTCATGACCCGAGCCACAGTCTGCTCCCGGTCTTGTTTTTGCTGACTGTATAGAGCTTCTCCATCTTTGGCTGCAAAGAATATAATTAATCTGATTTCGGTGTTGACCATCTGGTGATGTCCACGTGTAGAGTCTTCTCTTGTGTTGTTGGAATAGGGTGTTTGTAATTTTGCTTGTTTAAATTTTTTGTTTCTTGAGGTAGGCCTCAATCACTCTAAATCTCTTAGAACTGATTTTTCAGTTTCCTATAGATTCTGGAAAACAGTGTTTTGGTTTTCATTTGTCTCAGGTAATTTATTATATCTTCTTTTATTTCCTTACTGACTTACTGTTTTTTTCAGTAGCATGTTATTTGTCTCTGCATATGTGTTTTTCCCATTTTCCTTCCTATAATAGATTTCTAGTTTCAAAAAATTGTGGTAGGAAAAAATGCTGGATGTAGTTTCTATTCTCTTAATTAAATTTGTTGAGACTTGTTTTGTGTCCTAGCATGTCTTCTCTCCTGGAGAACACCCCATACACACTTGCAAAGAATGTGTATTCTGCTGTGTTCAAAGGGAATGTCAGTTCAGTCGCTCAGTCATGTCCAACTCTTTGTGGCTCTATCAACTGCAGCATGCTAGGCTTCCCTGTCCATCACCAACTCCCAGAGCTTGCTCAAACTCATGTCCATCGAGTCAATGATGCCATCCAACTATCTCATCCTCTGTCATCCCCTTCTCCTCCTGCCTTCAATCTTTCCCAGCATCAGGGTCTTTTGCATTGAGTTGGCTCCTCACATCAGGTGGCCAAAGTACTGGAGCTTCAGCTTCAGCATCAGTCCTTCCAATGAATATTCAGGGCTGATTTCCTTTAGGATGACTGGTTGGATCTCCTTGCTGTCCAAGGGAGTCTCAAGAGTCTTCTCCAACCACCACAGTTCAAAAGCATCAATTCTTTGGCACTCAGCTTTATGGTCCAACTCTCACATCCATACGAATGGAATGTAGATATCTATTAAATCCAAGCTATGTCATTTCAGACTAATGTTGCTTTACTTATTCTCTGTCTGAATGCTTTATCCCTTGAGGTAACTGAAATATTAAAGTCCCCTACTATTATTGTATTATTGTCAAGTTCTCCCTTTGTCTGTTAAGATTAGCTTTATATGTTTTGGTGCTTCTCTATTACATGTATATATGCATATGAGTGGGCTTCCCTGAGCATCAGTTAAAGAATCCACCTGCAATTCAGGAGACACTAGAGACTCAAGTCAGAGAAGGCAATGGCAGCCCACTCCAGTACTCTTGCCTGGAAAATCCCATGAACAGAGCAGCCTGGTGGGCTGCAGTCCATGGGGTCGCTAAGAGTCAGACACAACTGAGTGACTTCACTTTCACTTTTCCCTTTCATGCATTGGAGAAGGAAATGGCAACCCACTCCAGTGTTCTTGCCTAGAGAATCCCAGGGACAGGGGAGCCTGGTGGGCTGCCATCTATGGGGTTGCACAGAGTCGGACACGACTGAAGTGACTTAGCAGCAGTGACTCGAGTTCAGTCCCTATATTGGGAAGATTCCCTGGAAGAGGAAATGGCAACCCACTCCAGTATTCTTTCCTGAAAAAAGTCCCATGGACAGAGGAGGCTGGTGGGCTACAGTTCATGGGGTCACAATGAGTCAGGCACGACTGAGCACTAAACACAAGGAAGCAGGCATGCATACGAGTGTTATATCTCCTACTGACCCCTTTATCATTATACAATGCCCTACTTTTGCCTTTTTTATAGACTTTGTTTTAAAGTCTATTTTGTCTGAATGAATATTTCTGTCCCTGCTTTCTTGTCATTTTCTTTTGCATGAAATATGTTTTTTATCTCCTCACTTTCAATCTGTGTGTGTCTTTAGCTTAGAATAAGGGCTTCCCTGGTGGCTCAAATGGTAAAGAATCTGCCTGCAATGTAGGATATCCAGGTCCAATCCCTAGGTTGGGAAGATCCCCTGGAGAAGGGAATGGCTACCCATTCCAGTATTCCTGCCTGGAGAATTCCCAGGACAGAGAAACCTGGTGGGCTACAGTCCATGGGGTTGCAAAGAGTCAGACATGACTGAGTGACTTTTGCTTCACTTCAGAGTCTCTTGTTAGGAGAATATAGATGGATCTGATATTCCACAGATCTCTCATACTTAAAAAAAAATCTCCAAAACTAAGTCATCGATACTTTCAATTAAACTATGTCTCTCCACAGCAACCCCAAGCAACTTAAATGATGTTTATGATTATTGTTCAAATAATCCATCTAGCACTTATCACTGAATGTGAAACAGCCAGAGAGAAGTCAGTTTTCAAAAGGTTCTAGACAGATGAGGAGAGGGTCACAGACAGAAAAATAAGCAGGTCCATATAGCTACTGCTAGGCTTGGATTACCTCAACTACTAAAATTATGAGTAAACAGGATAGGACTATGTTAATGCTAACCCAGAGACAATCTGTTTTTATACTATTTGTATATTGCCTTATTGATATGAATATTGCTTAGTCTGTAGTTATGTATGTTAAGATATAAAAATCAGTTAGATATCCCCAAACAGGATAGAAGAAATAATATTTATTTCATATGTGAAATTCTTTATTTTTTATAGCCATCATGATAACATTATGATTAAATACATTGTTATTAAACACTGATTTGCCTCAGATTAAGAAAAGTGACTGATTTCTATAGAAAATTTGAATGGTGCTACTTGGACGAAACAGTACAGTAGAAACACCATGACACATAGCCTGTCAGAACATAATTTGAAAACCAGTTCTGACAATTACTAGTTACAGATTTGGGGGAAGGTTATTTATCTTTTTGTGATTTTTTTTTCTCATTTATAAAAACAGGGCTACATTTTCTTAGGGCAGGGCTTTTTTGTGTTTATTAAAAAAAAAAAAAATGTATGTGAGGGTTGGTCCTGCCATAGTATCAGGAGCTACAATGCTACAAATGATCAAAAGCAAGTGATGCAGTATAACTGTATTTTCTAACCTAATTCATTAATGAATGGAAAGTGAAAGTGGAAAGTGAAAGTCACTCAGTCGTGTCTGACTCTTTGCGACCCAAGGGAGTATACAGTCCATGGAATTCTCCAGGCCAGAATACCACAGTAGGTGGCCTTTCCATTCTCCAGGAGATCTTCCCAACCTGGGGATCGAACCCAGGTCTCCCACATTGCAAGCAGATTCTTTACCAGCTGAGCCACCAGGGAAGCCCTTCATTAATGAATAAGTGAATGTAAACAATGTTTTCAAGAGAGCCAAGCTAGATATATTTACTAAAGAGTCACTTGTTTAGACATGAAATTTGAGCTAAGAGGCTAGATAAGATATATGGAAAAGCCAAGAGATCAGATGGAGAGCTCCAATAGTTTATGACTGACTTACTTGCAAGTAAGAGTCTATTCTGTTTATTGAAAAAAGTAT
Source organism: Giraffa tippelskirchi (assembly GCF_054371585.1). NCBI lineage: Eukaryota > Metazoa > Chordata > Mammalia > Artiodactyla > Giraffidae > Giraffa > Giraffa tippelskirchi. Next base: position 107,852,830 of record NC_137280.1, on the reverse strand, counting down.
TTCCCCACACAGGTATAAAGTGCCAATAAATCTATCTATAGTTTGTCCAATTTATATTCTATTAAATTATTACATTTTATACTGTAATATTCATTAAACTATGTTTGCTTTCATTTCTATAGTTTAATGAACGATCTAGATGCTAAGTCATGCTCAAATCTACTGACAACTCTTATTATCAAAGAATAATACTTATCACTCATCTCTACATAAAGTAGCAATACAATGCTCTGAAAAGTTGAGTTTACAAGATCAGAATTGAACAGCAAAAATGTTTTATTTCATACAGAGGAGTCACAAGAAAAGTATTCTAATCTATCTGTTTTATTTAAATATTTGTTCTATCTTTGAGATCAAGAAACAATGATTTGGGAGTTGGGGGGAGGCCCACGAAGGAAGGGACACCTGTATACTTATAGTTGATTCACACTGTTGTACAGCAGAAACCAACACAACATTGTAAACCAATTTTCCTCCAATTAAAAATAAATTTTAAAAATAAAGTCAACTTGAAAAAAAAAAAGAAATAATGATTCATCCCTTGCCATTTCTGACCATTTCTTTAAAAATGACATAAAATTATCTTTAGAAAGAATGGCACCTTTAATACCTATGCAAAAGGAAGTATGAGAATTTAAATACATATATTCATTTCTCCACTCACATTTGACTGCATACATGGACAATGGAAAAACAAGCCAAATCCTTCCCCTTTTTTCACATACTCTTAGGTGAAGTTTGAAATCCACAACTCCAAATCTAAAACCATTCCAAAACTTCTTCATTTGCCAAGTCCTTTATCAGTCATATTCAGAGTATGTTTTCACCACTTCATTTTTCATAATACCTTCCTCCATTAATACCCTCTAAACTTTGCAAATTCCAACCTTTTTATTTGCTTACTTCTCTATAAATTCTTAGCTTTGGAAAATGAATCTTTATTTTGATAAGCATAGAAAACCTATTAACCATAATGGAAATGAAACTTCTTTTCTTTTCCTTGGTCTGTGGCAATAGATTTATCCTTGGAAATATTTCCTGTAAAAGCGTATTTATAAAGTTTATCTTTTCCCTTATAAAATGTAATTGACTTTTTGGCTCCCTCAAAAATGGTCCATGTAATGAATTTAACATATATAATGGGAAAATGCAAACATATATATAAGAAGAAAACTATGGAAAGAAAAATATGCTTAATTGTATTTAAGTTAAATATTTTTCAGGTAAATCTTGTCATGGCTGGATGCCATATTGAGTGCTCGATTGTGATTCAATAATTATACATACAACTTTAACTACCATGTGACCTAGACCAGTTACTACAAACATTAAATGTTTATTGTTTCAGCTAACCTATACAGCACACACTTGATGTTTGCCCTTTCTTAAATAGTTTGTTTTTTTTTAATCCTAAAGTAACACACAATTCTCTGTCTGTGTCTTTCTCTTCCTCCTTCCCTCCCTCTCCTGCCTTTCTCTCTGTTCAGATTAAGTACATTATTCAAATTAAGATGGGGAGGGGGGCATGAATAATAGGATGTTGAAGATATACAACAAGGGAATTGGAGATATAAAACAGGAGGGGAAAGAGTCACAAGAAAGATAATAACTAATTTTAGGTGCAAAATTATGTAAGAATATGTAGCCTCTCCCATTTTACAAAGCTACTCAGTCCTTCTTTACACAGATCACGTTCAAAACTTAGTTATATGTAAATAGGAGTTAGCCACAGCTCACCAAACACTTCATCATATTACCTGATTGCATTTAAATTGTTTATAGGTAATGTAGGGAGTGGATTATTTTCAGGAACTCTGGAAATAACAGCACTGTACCACAACAGTCAGGTTCCCTGTTCATCTGTTTTTAAAAAGTTAAATCCCTTTCATCCCTAGTGTGAAATTTTTAACAAAGTCTGATTTGCTGTTAAAGATTGCACAATGCAACATAATTCCAGCTTACTCTCAAATCAGGAACAAGATCTGAATGTTAATCTCAGCTCTGCCCCTAAGAGCTCTGTTTCAGGCAGTACTCATGTGAATTTCAGATACCAAAAATCATTTCAGAGTCTACCTCCTCTGGTCTGTTAAAATATCCTTTAAAAGAATATTCTTACTCCTCCTACCCTAACAGTGTGAGGTGCATATTAAATCATCAGCAATAAAGCCCTTATCAAAAGGCTAGGTGAAATATGTCTTTGTTGCTTCATTAAACATCCTTTGGTCAATTGTGACACCATCTAGCAAGAGGCACTATTCCTCAAGGCATTCTATAATACACGAAATTGGTAAAAAGTTAATAGAACCTACAAGTAAAAGAGGCATAATATGATCAAATAAATTTGGAAACACCAGGAAAGCTGAATTTAGTAAAAACAACCAGGTTTTTTTTTTTCTTTACGAGATTTCCCAAAGCTTTCAGTTTATTAAATTATGAACCCCCCAAGAATGAGAGAGTACATGCATAGTTTCTCAAAGCAGATGGAGGAGGAGGTCCACAGACTACAGAACGAGACAACTGGGCATAGATCCAGATTTAGTTTCTTGTCACTCTACAAGTTTAGGTAGTGAAAAATCTTCCTGAGACTTAGTTTCCTCATCTGCCATACGATGCAGTGGATAAGAGAGAGCCTCTGAAGAAAGACACACTAAGGCTCAGATCCCAGGGCTGTCACTTGTTCACTTGAGTTCTTAGGCAAGTTCTTTCTACAAGCTCTTTGTATATTGGAATTTCCTTTAGAAAAACAAAGGTAGCAACAATAGCATCTATTCCAAGATTTATCTTAAGGATTAAATTGCTCAGTCATTTCAAAGTGCCTTAAAGGACAGATGCTCAATAAAGGTGATTTTCTTTCTCTCCTTTCCCTTCCATCTCACACCCAGGAGCTCAAAACCTCTGTGTTGCCACTGGTTATCTTGATTTATTTCCCCACTTTGCTTTTTCCTGGAACTGGATCACAACCTCACATTTTTAACTTCTCATTCAATTTGTATGTTATTTCCTGAATGGTCCATCTTATTTTAACAATCAGTATATTATGCACTCTGCATTTTATTCCTTTTTATGGTTGCATGACATTGAAAGGAAATTTTAAAGAGCAGTAATGATGTATTTTCAACAACCACACTAACCAATCAGCTAAATGGTACTCTACAGCAAACTACTGTGTCCCAAGAGAATAACCTTGCCTTTAGTCGCTCATATGATACTATGCTTCCCTCTGAAAGGAAGCAACTTACATGCAACAGTTGATATAAGAGAAAAAAGAATGGAATGAGAACAAGGCATGTGGGTTCTATTTTGACTCCACAATCTCAGCCTTCAGTTCTTATCTCTGTTAAAAAGAAAAGTTAAATTAAGGTCTCTCCTAACCATGCAATTTAATTGATAGAGTGAAAAGAGAGATTCTTCTGAAAATCATACGCACACATTTTTAGAAAGTATCTGAATAAACTACTACATTGCAACCACCTTAAATCTGGTAATGTCTAGCATCCACATTACTTCAAGTTTTTACCCTTGTTATCAGTCTCCTCAATTCTAAGTCAAATGCACATACTTCAGTTCTTATTATTCTTAACCTCTCTACAACTTGTGACAGTTGGTTATTGATTGCTGTCTTGTGACATTTCTTCTCTTTTAGCATGCATGGTACAACACTGTCCTAGTTTACTGTTATCCCTCAAGTCATTTCTTCTCAGTTCTCCACACTACATTCTCCCGTATGACTGCCTATCTTTAAAGTTTTACCTTTGGTTGTCTTTATGTATGCCACATACTCTCCACAGCCCATTTTGCCTTCACCCAGAAATTCAATCACTACTGATATATAGATTCATCCATTCATCAAATATGGTTTTAGGGTCTATACATATTTGAAGTCCCACAATAGCCAAAGGAAGCAGTATTATAGGAAGCAAACATAGTTCCTGAAATCACAGAATACACACACACACATCTACAAATTGTGATAAATATCATTAAAGAAATGGATATGGTGCTATGTCAAAAATTATTAGACTGAGATGGAATGAAAGCTACTTTAAAGTAGTTAGAGAGGCTAATGGAGAAAAAATTAAAGAGGGAAGTCCTAGGGTATTAGATAATCTCAAAAATTGTGCATGTATATGAAATCATATACAGGATGTTCTCTTCCTACAATGTAATTCAACTACAAATAAGTAGCAAAAAGTAATGGAAAATATTAATGTATTATTTAAATTAAGTGGTCCACTATTTAATAGTGGTCTGTTTATAGTGGAATACCAGACCACCTTACCTGCCTCCCGAGAAATCTGTATGCAGGTGTCAAGAAGCAACAGTTAGAACTGGACATGGAACAACAGACTGGTTCCAAATTGGGAAAGGAGTACGTCAAGGCTATATATTGTCATCTGGCTTATTTAACTTATATACAGAGTTACATCAAGTGAAATGCCAGGCTGGATGAAGGACAAGTTGGAATCAAGATTGCCGGGAGAAATTTTAATAACCTCAGATATCCAGATGACCCCACCCATATGACAGAAAGCAAAGAGAAACTAAAGAGACTCTTGATGAAAGTGAAAGAGGAGAGTGAAAAAGCTGACTTAAAACTCAACATTCAGAAAACTAAGATCATGGCATCCAGTCCTATTGCTTCATTGCAAATAGATGGGAAACAATGGAAACAGTGACAAACTTTATTTTCTTAGGCTCCAAAATAACTGCAGATTGTGACTTCAGCCATGAAATTAAAAGATGCTTGCTCCTTGGAAGAAAAGCTATGACCAACCTTGATAGCATATTAAAAAGCAGAGACATTACTTTGCCAACAAAGGTCTGTCTAGTCAAAGCTATGGTTTTTCCAGTAGTCATGTATGGATGTGAGAGTTGTTCTATAAGCAAAGCTGAGCACCGAAGAATTGATGTTTTTGAACTGTGCTGTTGGAGAAGATTCTTGAGAGTCTCTTGGACTGCAAGGAGATCCAACCAGTCCATCCTAAAGGAAATCAGTCTTGAATATTCATTGGAAGGACTGATGCTGAAGCTCCAATGCTTTGGCCACCTGATGAGAAGAACCAACTCATTGGAAAAGACCCTAATGCTGGGAAAGATTGAAGGCGGGAAGAGAAGGGGATGACAGAGGATGAGATGGTTGGATGGCACCATCGACTCAATGGACATGAGTTTGAGCAAGCTCTGAGAGTTGGTGATGGGCAAGGTAGCCTGGCATGCTGCAGTCCATGGGGTCGCAAAGAGTCAGACATGACTGAGCTACTGAACTAAACTGAACTGAGTCCACTACTGGGCTTCCCAGGTGGTGCTAGTAGTAAAAAATCAGCCTGCCGACATAGGAGATATAAGAGACATGAGTTCAACTCCTTGGTCAGGAGATCCACGCCATGGAGGAGGGCATCACAACCCACTCCAGTGTTCTTGCCTGGAGAAGCCCATGGACAAAGGAGCCTGCCAGGCTATGGTCCATAGGGTCGCTAAGAGTCAGACACAACTGAAGTGACTTAGCACACACGCACAATCCACTACCTAAACAGTGCATTAGTGAAAAAAGCTATCAAAATGGAAATTACACAGTATTTTGAGCCAAATTATATTGAAAATGTGGCATTCAAATTTGCATTATACAACTAAAGCTAGGGTTATAGGAAAACACATAGCAATGTCATTATTTGAAGAGGATGTGTAGACAATCCGAAATCTACTTATACCTAATGTGTTAGAATTAGGAAGTTAATGAGGATATCTAGATGTAAAATTATTATAAATAGTTCTATTTCTCTATTTAGTCACCAATAAAATTTTAGGAAATAGATCTTTAAAAATAATACCATTTACAATAGCACCAAAACCCATACAATTCTAAAGAATAGATCTGATAAAAGATGTACAAAAGCCCTGCACTAGCAAAATATAAAACTTTATTGGGAGAAACTAAAGACTATCTTAATAAAGGGGAATACCATGCCTTTTGTTTGAAAGTATTTTCAAATTAATGTACTGACTTAATGTTACCCCTATAAAATCCTAGAATTCTTGTGAAATTAGCAAGCTGATTTTAATATTAACATAGATATAAATAGGGCCAAAAATTGCCAAGAACAAAATAAGAACACACTATACCAAGCATGATAACACTACTAGTTAAGGCAGTGTGATGGAATGGGCCAATAGAACTGAAGAGACAATTCGGAAATAGACCCACATAGGAATGGGCCCTTGATTTTTAACAGAACTGGTATTTACAGCAGGGGTGAAAAACAGTCTTTTCTATCATATAAATGGCAGTTTGTAAATTAACTAACTAGTTAGATATAAATAACCCCCACTTCACAACATACACAAGTATCAATCCCAAATGGATACTATATATGTGAAAGGTAAAAAAATAAAAATTCTAGGAACAAGACAATCATGTTTTCATAGCATAGGATGATTTGTTAAACAAGAAAAAATTCTCTAACACAAAGAACACTACAGATAAATTAGACTAGTAACTCTTTTTATAAAAAGACACAAAAAGAATATAAACAGCAAAGCCAAAATGAATAATTCTACATTCAACACTGACAATTAGTGTAGCATTGTCAATACAACATTGATAATGTAACTGACAATGAGTCTCATATTAAGGAAATAATAAAGACATCCTATTAGTTAAAAAGGAAAAGACAAGTCAATTCTTTAGTGAACAAGAAATTTGAACTGGCACTTTACAAAAGAAGGAAACCAAATGACCAATAAACATCTTAAATGTCACTCAACATTGATATTGATCAAGAAAATACAAATTAAAACTGCAATAGGATACCACTATATAACTTACCTACATGGTTAAAATGTAAAAACATACCTTCTAACAATATCATCAAAAGGCAAAGTGAAGTAAGCCAGACAAAGACAAATATTCATATAATATTGCTTATGTAGAACCTAAAAATAAATTATATGAATGAAGTATATACCAGGCAGAAATAGACCCATAGACATACAAACTTATGGTTACTAACAGGAAAAAGGGGAGAGGAATAAATTAGGGGTTTTGGATTAACATATACACACTACTGTGTATAAAAATAGACAACCAACAGGGACCTACTGTATAGCATGGAGAACTACACACAATGTTTTGTAATAAGCTATAAAGGAAAAGAATCTGAAAAAATAATATATATTATTATTAACATCGCTACATATACGTAACAAACATTAGTGGACAAACTTAAAAGCTTTTACGTTCTACCTCTGACAAAATAAGTTTTGCAAAATATTATTTCCATATTTACAAAAAGGCAGATTAAGAAGAAAGAGAGCAATAAATCCCCTCACTACAATGATAAGACTCCATCCCCATAATCAAACTACAATGACACTATTATGGATTTTACTGAGCCTATCAGAGAGCAAAGATCCCCAGCAGTATTGCTGTGGCCCGTTATAAGCATCTTGGATGAAAATACACTACACCAGAGCTCAAATATCTTTAAATATCATGCAAAGACAAACACATAAAGCCTTTCTCCATAGACTCAAAATGCATTTTTTTATTTTGCAGCAGTGCTCTTATAGATGGTAAACATAAAACGTCTTAAGAATAACTGGTTATTTGTCTTTCAAGCAATGATTTTCTTCCCAAATAGGTTACGTAGGACTCTGATTTTATGCAGAGAGGTTTTACACAAAAAGAGAACATTTGCCTGGAGGCTGTAGGGCTATCTCAGAATCTAATGACTGTGAGCTGTGAAAGAAGTAGCAGAGCCTCAGGATTACATAAGCGTGGATCTAAATGCTGCTGAAGACACAGAGACAGACTCTTCTGCTTCTCTGCGCATCTTTTTCTGTTGTGTTTCTTTCTTCAGACTGGCTTCTCCCACGCATCATACTATCTGATATACAATGTCTCTTTAAAGCTCCTGAGATCATTAAGAATGCAGTTACACAAAGAGGCTGATTCTTTATCTATTTTTCTATATGTATGTGTGTGTGTGTGAGTATGTATACACACTAATTATAATTATAATGCTATAATTAAATTTAAAATGTAAATAATATTAAATTATATTTAAAGTGTAAATTTATTATAAAAATTCGGTAAATTTATATTATATATGTATCTTTAACTTGATAATTCATTTGGTATTTGTATCTGTAATGTTTTTCAAGACATATCTTGATATATAGGGGACTTAAACTATATATACATATATATCCGTGTGTGTGTGTATACATACGTATGTATACACAATTTCCATGTTTAACTCAAGTGTATAATTTGGACTGAGCACCTATAAATAGATTACTAGCATGATTTAGTAAAAGGAGTTTTTGTGAGCCTCCTCCACTTCCATCAACAAGGTGTCAAGTTACCTAACATGCAAAATAAAAAGCCTAAAAAATGCCAGTAAATGCCTATTCTGCTACGTCAAGGGCAAAATTCTTTTCCAAGAAAATAAAAATCTACATGCTTAGCAATATTAGTGTTGACTTTCAACAAAGATTAATCACATGAAAAAAGTCTTTAATTATTTATAAATCTATATGCATTTGCTCTTAGAAAGACACATGCTTCGTATTCTATCATCTTACAGATGAACTTTGGGTTGGAACCAATTCAGCAAGATTCCCAGTCTCAAACAATAGATTTTCTATTGTTCTAAAATGGAACTAAGTGACAATTATAATAGAAAACCTATATTTTAAAATCTGTTTTACCTCACTGATATAATACACAACTTAAATCAAAACTCAACATTCAGAAAACTAAGATTATGGCATCCAGTCCCATCACTTTGTGGCAAATAGATGGGGAAACAATGGAAACAGTGACAGACTTTATTTTTTCAGGCTCCAAAATCACTGCAGATGGTAACTTCAACCATGAAATTAAAAGACGTTTACTCCTTGGAAGAAGAGCTATGACCAACCCAGACAGCATATTAAAAAACAAAGACATTGCTTTGCCACAAAGGTCCATCTAGTCAAAGCTATGGTTTTTCCAGTAGTCATGTATGGATGTGAGATTTGGACTATAGAGAAAGCTGAGCACCGAAGAATTGATGCTTTTGAACTGTGGTGTTGGAGAAGACTCTTGAGAGCCTCTTGGACTGCAAGGAAATCCAACCAGTCCGTCCTAAAGGAAATCAGTCCTGAATATTCATTGGAAGGACTGATGCTGAAGCTGAAACTCCAACCCTTTGGCCACCTGATGCGAAGAACTGACTCATTAGAAAAGACCCTGATGCTGGGAAAGATTGAAGGCAGAAGAAGGGGACGACAGAGGATGAGATGGTTGGATGGCATCACCGACTCAATGAACATGAGTCTGAGTAAGCTCCAGGAGCTGGTGATGGACAGGGAAGCCTGGTGTGCTGTGGTCCATGGAGTCACAAAGAGCCAGACATGACTGAATGACTGAACTGAACTAATTCAAAAGAATTCTGACTTTTTTTCAGCATCTTAACACCCAATTCCTGCAATATTCAGGAATTTAAATAATTCGAGTCAGTTTCACTTATTTTGTAAAATATTTAACTATATTAAACTGCAATAAAATGTATGCATTCTTCCAAGAATAGTGAGAAGAAAAAAAGGAACAAAAGCAAGAATTTGAACAAATTTACAAATGCAACAGAAATAATAATAAAGAATTGAAAGTAGATACTAATCTCTATAAATTAACATTCAACAATTAATGGGCCAAAACTATTAGATAAATGCATCCTATGATTTTAACCTTCAGGTTAATAAATCATCATTTAAATACCTATTACATTTCATATTACTTATTTATGGTATTAAAAGTCAAACAATAATCAGCTTGAGCTCATGGGTGAGATCTACTTCTAGCATCTACTTCTGCTTCATGGACTATGTTAAAGCCTTTCCCTGTGTGGATGTCAACAAACCGTGGCAAATTCTTAAAGACATGGGAATACCAGGCGACCTCACCTGTCTCCTGAGAAACCTGTATGCAGATCAAAAAGCAACAGTTAGAACCGGACATGGAACAATGGACTGGTTCAACATTGGGAAAGGAGGACAGCAAGGCTCTATATTGTCACCCTGCTTATTTAACTTTTATGCAGAGTATATCATGTGAAACACCGGGTGGATGAACCATAAGCCGGAATCAAGATGTCTGGGAGAAATATCAATATCATCAGATATGCAGATGATATCACTATAATGGCAGAAATCAAAGAGGAACTAAAGAGCCTCTTGACAAAGGTGAAAGAAGAGAGTGAAAAAGCTGACTTAAAACTCAACATTCAAAAAACTAAGATCATGGCATTCAGTCTCATCTCATCTTTTCATGTCAAACAGATGGGGAAAAAGTAGAAGTAATGACAAATTTTATTTTCTTGGGCTCGAAAAGCACTGCAGAGACTGCAGCCATAAAATTAAGACACTTGCTCCTTGGAAGAACTGCTGTGAAAAACCTTGACAGCATATTAAAAAGCAGAGACATCACTTTGCAGACAAAGGTCCCTCTAGACAAACTTGTGTTTTTTCCAGTAGTCATGTATGGATGTGAGAGTTGGACCAGAAAGAAGGCTGAGCGCCATAGAATTAACCTGTTCAAATTGTGGTGCTGGAGAATACTCTTCAGAATCCCTTGGACTGCAAAGAGATCAAAGTAGTCGTTTCTAAAGGAAATCAACCCCGAATATTCATTGGAAGGACTGATGTTGAAGCTGAAGCTCCAATACTTTGGTCACCTGAGGTGAGGAGTCAACTCACTGCAAAAGTCCCTCATGCTGGGAAAGATTGAAGGGAAATGGAGAAGGGGACAGCAGAGGATCAGATAGCATTACTGATTCAATAAATATGAATTTGAGCAAACTCCATAGTGGAGAACAGAGGAATCTGACATGCTGAAGCCCATGGGGTCACAAAGAGTTAGAGACAAGTTAGCGACTGAACAACAACAAAGAAGGATATTTGGAATGCAGTGAGAGAACCTGAAGTAATATCAGGAACAGATGGTATTTTTAACAACATATACTGACCATTTTTAAACAGACACACAGTGGGTAAGAATCCATATGACTAAAAGTTTTGAATAAGACAAATTATTTCACTTTGGGAAATTAGTTTTGAGTTTATATTAAGGCCAATAATTTTCCCTTATTGGATCTAGTGAAAGGACCAAGGATCTAGCAATTTCTCAGTTAATGTTACTGTTATTAAAATTATAGCCTAGAGGGATAGGGTGGGAAGGGAGGTGAGAGGGGGGTTCAGGATGGGGTAAACATATACATACCTATCACCAATTCATGTTGATGTATGGCAAAAACCATCACAATATTGTAAAGCTATTATCCTCCAATTAAAATAAATTAATTTTAAGAAATTAATTTTACAATGTCATCTTTTCATATATATGTATGTAAAACAAATGCACAAATGTATATAATAAAGACTAAATTGGGAAAGAATATCTATAAGCATGTATATGAAAATATTTTATAAATAACTATTTTATATGTATTATCATAGACATTGAAGTTGATAGATTGTTTGATCTCTGTATCTGTAACGATTACAGAGATACATCTCCTGCGGTATAATAGAGGACTCAACTCAACTAAAAGTATTCAAATAATAGATAGAAAGTGGTACATTACCATTATTGCTTACTTTTTGGTACGTTTATGAAACCAAAAACTTTCTACAAACATAAATGACAGATAGATGGCTGAATAAATGGATGAATGGTTACAGTTCATTGTTAAAAATGTTTTTGTCTTCAATAAAAGAAAAAATATTCAGTACAGAGACATATTTGTAATTGTTAAAAAATAATTAGAAATAAAGGAATGCAGAAGAAGTTTGTCTAAAACTAGATAACATATATTTGACCCATAATCTCACATACATAAAAGGGCTAATTAAGCAGTATATTTTGACAGAGAAGCTACTCTCTCATCCTTGATACCATTTTAATCTGTTCTCTGTTTCCTTAATTCCTACTATGAGTAAGAAAATTAATTTCTTATTGCAGTTAATTTTAATTAATTTAAATCCACAAAGCCACACACAACTATTTAAAGAGTTACATTATTTGACAGTTCAATACCAGATTATCTCTTTTCTAACCCCAAAAAAGGGCTTCCCCAGTGGTGCTAGTTGTAAAGAACCTGCCTGCTAATGCAGGAGACATAAGAGACATAGATTCATTTCTTTGGTCAGGCAGATGCCCTGAAGGAGGGCATGGCAGACCACTCCAGTATTCTTGCCTGGAGAATCCCATGGACAGAGGAGCCTGGTGGACTACAGTCCATAGGGTCACAAAGAGTTGGACATGACTGAGCGACTTAGCATGCACCCCCAAGAAGACCACCTAAGCATCAGGCAGTACACTATCTAAAAAGACACTGGTTTCTGCCTCCTCACAAATATTCGATTTCTGTACTTTTCTTCTATTATTCCTTAATGAAAAACAATGAATTACGTACATAAATTTATGCTGCTTAAAGGAAAAAAGTTATTTAAAACATGTGACCATGCTTCCTGAAACCATTTCTAACCTTTACATTTGCAGAACAAGCTAAGGGATGGCATTTGCAAAGACATCCCAGGATGATATTAACATTAACAATTGAAGGCATGCTCTGTAGGATATTTAATAAAAAGTGACTTTTCTTCTCTTTGCAGCATAGAAAGACTGGTCTTACACTTAAAGTACAAATACAAATCAGGTCTCAAGTTTGTGTCCTATGATCTCACCTGTCAGAAATAAATAATTCTACAGAATTAAAGAGCATCTCATACAAAAATCTCTCCCAACCTGTCCAGTGTGACACTTGGGGTAGTATCGGCCACCACAGCTCCTCTGCTCTAAGGTTCAGTGGTTAAAACCTCAGAAGCTAAAGAGGAGGAAAATACCATTTCATTTTCTGATCTTGAACCTGCTTTGCTGCCATGGAACCTTCTCACTTTTCACCCTCCTCACTCTCACCCAGCCCACAGGAAAGCTTGTCTCCGATGAGAATTGAAATGTTCAAATGACAGATGTTCACGGTGAATGTTATGGACAGTTGTGCCTTCTTTAGCTCACCTGGTGTTTGGAAGGCAACATGAAGCACAATCGTTCATTGCATAAGCTATAGAATCAGACAGATGTTACTTCTTTGAATATTCAAATATTCAAATTGGCTTGTATATTTACTATATTACTATCACCTTGGGCATGTTAGTTAGACTTTGTGTAGCCAAGTTACTGCAACTGCAAAATGGTGATATTAATAGTTGCCTTAGAGGATAATTACTAGGAAAAATCAAACATTACACATGTGAATTTGTTATCCAGCTTTTGACATCAAGTCTCCAAATGACAGCCGTCACAGTTTTAAAAGGACAAAATGGATAGGTGTGTGTGTGTGCTCAGTCGCTCAGTCATGTCTGATTCTACAACCCACCAGGCTCCTCTGTCCATGGAATTTCCCAGGCAAGAAGACTGGAGTGGGTTGCCAGGGGATGTCCAGGGGAATCTTCCAGACCCAGGGACCCAAGTCCCTTACATCCTGCATTGGCAAGCAGATTCTTTACCACTGCGCCACCTGGCAAGGCCATATAATACGAGTAGGTGTAATTGAATAACAATAATCTTAGGGAAGTGTTTATCATCCATTTGCGCTTTTCCTGCTTAACTCCTGTATTGAATTCTTCTCTTCACTGAAACTCTAAGACATTTGAAAACACAAATTACTTTTACCGCCCTTTGTTTTCTTGACTGAATCCTCAGTGAGGGAACATCCCAATATTAATAGCTCGACAACTACACTCATTTTTCTTCTGTCAAATACAACACTACTTCCATGATTTCCTTTATCAATAGAGGAAATTCACTTGTCATTAATTCATTTGACTCATTTGTCATTAATGTTTCATTCCTTTCATGAGATCAGTGTGCAAGTCATGTAAACTCCACAACACTGATATGTCTTAATTATCTTCCTTATATTCCTACAGGTTCTGCCTTACTACAGACTTTTACTGTCCTTTTCATCAATGTCATCCTCTACCTCCATTTATGACTCCTAAAAAGCACCCAAGTCACCATTATATAACGATCATGCCACTTTGCTTGGAAGCCTGCAGTGATTTTCATTTTCATAACATAAATCTCAAATTCCTAATCACAGCACACAAAACTGTTAGTTATGGTCATGTCTTTCTTTCAGGACTCTGTTTTCTACTTTTCACCCTCAAAAAACTATCTAGAGACTTACCAATATCCCCTGCTACTTTTAGATAAAAGTGATAGAAACCCACCCGAAACATTTAAAGCCAATGGAAGGAGATGCTAATGATAAAGGTATGAATACCTCACAGATTCTGATTTATAATATAAGCACAAATCAGATCACAGGGAGTGAAACTCTGAATGAAAAATAATTAAGTTGTCCTTTTATGGCATGGTCTCTAATATCTGCCTCCCTCAGTCAGCTCCCTGAGTCAAATTCTTGACATGCCTTCTCTCCTCGGCTCCTCTTGTTACATGAAACAGCCTGCCCACTTTACAACTCTATACAAAGGCACCTCTGCTCCAGAGCCCATTGCCTAGTGATTATTTTGCTGTTGGTCAGTGAATTACAAACCTAGTTCAACTCATCACTACTTGGGCTGAACCTGAGACTGACGGTCAGAGCATGCAGGGAAAACAAAACTAAAATGAAACAGAAAAAGAAAACTCACTGAGCATCATTTCCCTGGGGGCAGGATAAGAGGAGCATTAGAAGTTTAATCTCAAAGTGACAGATGGGTGTGGAAGGCACATTGACTAATATAGCCAAATGTACTCAAAACCTCTATATTTCCACTTTTATCCCCCTTGTTTGCTAACTATCCATTTTTCAAAATTCTATAAGATCCTTGAAGACAGAGATTGTGTCTTGCTTTTTCGTTGTGTCTGCAGTGCAGAAAATATGAGACAATCTACAAATCATTGTTTAATTAATTCACACATTTCTTGTCACCTCTCTATAAGGTCTTTGCTGTCTCTTGCAGAAAAAAAATGGCCTCTCCATTCCTTATATGCTATTGTAATATCCTCTAAATATACTTTTGCTAGAAACTAAAATACTGTTGTATTTGATTGCATCACTATACTGGACTATAAGAGCCTTGAGGAAATATTATGATATATTGATTTCTAACAACATTTCTAACCACTGCAGATGCTGAAAAATGTCTGTTATATAAATGACTGAATGAATGGGAAACTTTAACAATCCCTTCACATTCCTAACGTCCTTTGTGACTGATTCTTCCTTTATAACAGCACTATTTTATGTAAGGTTATATGGATCACCAGGAAAAAGGAATAAGTAATGCTGCACAAAGCTTGTCATTGTGTAGAACATGACTTAACACCTGCAAAAAGAAAAAAAAAAAAAGGTACTTTTGGCCTATTACTGTCCCTAGTTTCATTGGCCTTTCACTGGTGAAGCTGGGTCTTCAGCACACTCACTCTCTGAAGCATACTCAGGGGACTTTGCTAAAGGTCTTGATATAGAACTTTTGACTGATTTGCCCCAATGACTTAGTTATAATACAAATCTCTGTAGAATATACTAATTGGCTTTGTTTTAATACTCCTTTATCACAGCATACATAATTATTTTGTTTGGAGATCATCTAAAGGGTATACCATATGTCAAAAACAATCAGATGTATTATTCTTTCATTTCCTTAATGAACTTTCCCATACTTTATCTTTTCCAGTAAGTTACATATGAGTCACAGTTTAGAAATTAATTCTAAAGGAAAGGAACTTTCCAAGCATGGGAATGGTAAGTATTAACTTCAGTATATGACCATCTGTCATAGTTAATACCCATCACGGATTTCTCCCCTAGTGATTTGTTTCTGCACCCTATAAAAATCAGAGTTTTTGAACTTTGAATAATGGAAAATTCTTTGTATACTTACCAACTTGTTACCAAAGTTAATTTTCTTTAAGCTATAAATATTTGTATATTTAAATTTTTTTATCTCTATAGTTTAAAGTAGAAGTGAAATTCTTTAAATTCCTAATTGTCTGGAAGTAATCCCAATGAACACTACATTAAAAAAACAATTTGTTTTTAACATTACTTAGGGTTGTCTAACATCTTTAGACTTGCCTAATATTAAGGCTTTCTCAAAGTTTAAACAAACTTGGTTGAGTAAACCAAAAGTAGTATATTTTTTAAAGTTTCAAAATAGTCATCTCCAATTTTCCTATGTTGATTTAGGGTCTTGTTAAATGTCCAACAGAGAGAAGATGTCTCTGCAATAACCTCAAATAATCACAATGACAGCTCTCTAATCTGTATGTATTTTGTCTTTCCTGTTCTTATATGACAGTTAAGTGAATAATTGCTTTCCAAAACAGTCAATTACATCTGTTAATTAACTGCATTAATTATCTACAGGATCTTTCTGTACAATAGAGAGTTTCAGATATCACAAGGGAAATTTGCTTCATCTTTAAAGCATGTGGGTATTTCACATCAGTAAACATACAGTATTGCTTATGTAAGTTCAACCCACTATGAGTATCAACTGGTACCAGGGGAGAGGGGTAGAAATCATTTGGGAACAAACACCTCTAACTTTTCTTTGCAAAAATAGTGACATTCATCATCTTCTTTTGAAAGTGGTAAACACATAAGGAAAAATATAAAACTCAGGGTCAAAACAAAGAACAATCTGGAATAAGCAGTAAAAGCAGAATTCACCTGCTCTTTCTTTTCAAGAGACTCCTAGAAGTCCATGTGGTTGAAGAAAGATCCACCATTGCCTCCTGCAACACATCCCCTCTACATGTAAAAGGTCACTCTCAAAGCTGGGAGTCCCTCACTTTACACCATAACCCACCAAATTTGGGTTACATAACCTGAAAGAGTTAGATTTGCATTACTAACTACCTAAACATAGGCAAAGCCCTATCTCATGCTGTCTCTAATTTGTTGAAGTTTGTATGAAAGGGATATTTGAGAGATAATTAAGGTCATGAGAAAGAGAGTCATCAGAATAGAATACATTTTGTCTTGCCTCTCTGGACAGAACATTAATCTTAATAATAATTAAGATTATATAATTAAATTTAATAATAATTTTAATATAATAATTAAAAATAATCTTAATAATAATTAATCTTAATAATTTGTCTACTAGACAAATCTGTTTCAGACTAAATGATAGAGATGTGAAAAACATTCATAGAACAGGAAGGAATAATGAAAGTCAGGGAATCTACAGATAAAATTGTTGATTATTAAATGTCTTTAGAGAAGAGATTGCCAAGTTTGTGTCAGGGCATCCAAGACACAACTACCCACTGGTTTATTGAACTCAGTTAAAATTTTTTGAAAACCAAACAACGACAACAACAACAAAAAAAAAATGGGGAAAATGGCAAGAGACTTGCACCTTGTTTTAATCAACAGTTTTCAGGAAAATATGTTTTATGTTTTCTCATTTCATGTCATTTGAAGAGCACAAAATTATCAATAAATAGTATATAAAATTAGCCAAAAAAACCACTTGATCAAAATATATAGGTAGTTCTTTGCTCTGAATTGTAAAAAAAAAAAAAAAAAAGAAAACTTTTAAAATGAACATATTTCAGCACTAGCCTAAGAAAACTCCTTGGAAGGATATGGGTTGAATTATGCTATAGATTAAAGAAATCAGAATTAAAAGGTAATACAGAATATTAGGAACAGGAAGATAAATAAATGACCAATAGACAATGAGAAAATATTCTATGTCATTACATATTAGGGAAATTCAAATGTAAACCTCACAAGATAAACTTTCCAGCACTATGAGAGCTATAATAATTTAAAAAAAAAAAACATGAAAAATAAAACAAATGTTGGTGAGGATGTGGTGAAATTAGAATAGTCAGGCATGACTCGTGGGGCTGTAAAATTTTTCAGCCTTTATGGAAATAGTTTGATAGTTCCTCAATAAATTAAATGTAGAAATAACATGTGGCCCAGTAATTACATGCATGGAATGTAAAGAATTGAAAGAACTGAATTAATGAATTGAAGGCATACATAAAATATAGTATAGCCAAACAATAGAATACTGTTCAAAAGGAATCAAGTACTGACCTGTGCTACCACATGGCTGAACCTTGTAAACATTATATTAAGTGAAATAAATCAGACCCCAAAGTCAGATTACTATGAGCCCATGTATATGAATCATCCAGAATGATGAATCCATAGCAACAAAAAGATTAGTGGTTGTCAGGGTCCATTTGGAGAGGGCAAATAGGAAGCCACTGCTTAACGGATCCAGGATTTCCTTTTGGGTTGATGAAAATGTTCTGGAAATGCACAGAAGAAATGGTGGTGCCACACTGTTAATTTAAAAGTACATGCCACTGAATCACACACTATAAAATGATTAAATTGCTTATGAAAGAAATCAAAGATGACCCAAATAGATGGAAAGATATACCATGTTATTAGATAGGAAGAATCAACATTGTCAAAATTATTATACTAAAAATTCAGACTTACATTGAAGAAAGTAGGGAAAACCACTAGACCATTCAGGTATGACCTAAATCAAATCCCTTACAATTACATGGTGGAAGTGACAAAGAGATTCAAGAAATTAGATCTGATAGACAGAGTGCCTTAAGAACTATGGATGGAGGTTTGTGACATTGTAGAGGAAGAAACGATCAAGAACATCCCCAAGAAAAAGAAATGCAAAAAGGCAAAATGGTTGTCTGACGAGGCCTTACAAATAGCTGAGAACAGAAGAGAAGCTAAAGGCAAAGGAGAAAAGAAAAGATGTATCATCTGAATGCAGAGTTTCAAAGAATAGCAAGGAGAGATAAGAAAGCCTTCCTCAGTGATCAATGAAAAGAAATAGAGGAAGACAATAGGATGGGAAAGACTAGCGATCTCTTCAAGAAAATTAAAGATATCAAAGGAACATTCCATGCAAAGATGGGCACAAAAGAGGACAGAAATTACCTCTTCACTCGAGGTAATTTCCTTGCTGACAAACTTGTAACAGATATAATAACATTTAACTTATACTGAACCTAGGTACAATGAAAATATTCTGCTTAATGTTAAGTACTCTTAGACATGTCTACATTATTTAGATCAACAAATAAACATTAATATCAGATATTTAACACTGAATATTTCCCATTTCACATGAACCTGAAATTCATTTAGGTTAATTTCTCTTGTATTTAGAATTATTTGATTTGTAAGAGCTTTTTTTTAAAGGCCAGTTAGATTAGAGCTCATTTACAAACTGATCTCAGCAATCAGCAATATTATCATAAAAAACAAAGACACCCACTGAGACATATATGCATACAAGTAGACACAAGAGATCCTATAGCTATGTTTTCCAAACTTAGTTATTATTAAAAAATGGTTGGAGCAAGATTTTAAAAGGCTTTGTTCCCCTTTTTTGATCCTTTTGGTTTCAGGAATTAGATATGGTTTAGATAAGTGATCCAGAGAACTCTGGTCTAAAGGTATAGGAGGAGTTATTTTCTCAGGGCAAGAATTCTTAGAGAGGTAATTTTTTCTTCAAGCTTCCTCTGGAGTCTGAAGAATATTGTGACCACAATGTCAAAATTGTATTTTTTTTTTTTGTGACTATAGTTTTATAGCCAAAATCAGACAAGATAGTGCTCAACTTGGCCCTGATAACAACGGCAGATTGGTCCCAGCAGGGATTGTCCCTCTGGGGAAGTAGGGATCTTAGTTTGATCAGCCCCTGGCTGTTGATTACAGGAGGAAGTCCTGGACTTAAGGAAACTTCAGTCCATTTTCCTATCCTGTGTCAATAAAGATATAATATTTTTAGGTCATTTTTCTTGTCATTGGATCATAGCTACAGATTGACCAGTCATTTAAAAAATTTTCCCAAGGGATTCCCAGGTGGGGTGTGCAACCTCAGAGCGAGCAATTCACATATTAGCTCAGACAGTTTGTACCAGATGTCTGTGCACTCAAACCAAACCAAACCAAACCAGAACTTCACCAGCCAGGAGTCACACTCCAAAAGAAACAAAAGGCAAAGAGATGCCCAGAAATCAAAAGCCAAATGGCAAGAGTGCCCCAAAAAGATGGTAAAGTGATGCCCAAAAATCAAAAGTCAAATTGCATAAATGCCAAATGTGACTTCCCAATTCCACTAGACCTGTGACCTGGCAAAGTCAGCCTTTTTAGTTCTGATAGTTTCAAGCAATTTCTTGTTGATTTTCTGCGAAGAAGTTACTCTATCATTTCTTGTTTTAGAAGCTCCTAGATACCAGTCAAAGCATGGCTGGCCTTTTCTAATTGTGCACATAAAAATATCAATTTTAGAATATAAAAAGAACCCAAATTTGGCCATTTTAGGTTGAGATCTCTTTTAGTATAATTTCTCCAATTCATTAGGTACCTGCAAGTATGAGCTCCGTATGTATCGTACATGAATCTGGCTAGAGTGTTTCTGACACCCCTTTATTTCTGTTGAGAGATTCTGTTTCCCATTTTAAGCTAAATTTGTCAGGGATAAAAATCACTAGTGAACTTGTGTAGTGGGCCCGTGTGCTGCTTGTGAGCTTAACTCCTCCAGTAGTCACTCCAGAGTCATTTCAGCTCATCTTACATGTCTCAGATTCTGCCTCCGGCAGTCTAAGACCACCGTGGCTGCTCAGGTCACCAAATGGCCAGTTCTTATGTGTGACCCCCGGACAAGCAAGTATTTTAATTAATGAGTGGGTTTCCCTATGGGACCACTGCACGGTATGAGAACTAGGCTTCCACCACTCCCGTAAATTTCTCAGTCACCTGAGAAAACCGAAACCAGCCAGGAAGAGTCTTGTCCCTTTTCTTCAGAGCAAAGCTCTCATATATTTTCCTCACTTTTATCCTGACAAATTCTATAAAGGCAGTCAAATT
The DNA here is from genome assembly GCF_054371585.1 of Giraffa tippelskirchi. NCBI lineage: Eukaryota > Metazoa > Chordata > Mammalia > Artiodactyla > Giraffidae > Giraffa > Giraffa tippelskirchi. Next base: position 107,831,903 of record NC_137280.1, on the reverse strand, counting down.
GAGGAAAAGTGTCAGATCAGCATCTTACTTAACCACTCAACCAAGACCATTCAATCCCCTACGATGGAGCGACCTCGGCATCTTTCAGCCGAGCACTGGGTATTCCTTGATTTTTTTCCCAATCAAGCCCCCCTACCCAGTACCTTTTCACTGGGTGGGAAATTCTCCTGGTATCTTTCAGCCAGCCCCTCACCTAGCATCTTTTGACTGGGTGGGAATTCCTCGGTATCTTTCTACAGAGCCCCACTCAGTGTCTAGACCATGAGTGGGTATGCCCCAGATGTTTCACCCGGGCCCCCTCTAGTATGTCTACTAGGAGAGGGAAGGTAACCTGCTCCACCATCAAATAAAACTCAGAATCTCAACCAATACGGGGGATTCAAGAACCAGGAGAGACTTACCCAAATTCGTCTGCACTCCCCGAGGAGGCGGATGGACGCAAGGGTCCGCTGCTGGTACCAAAATTCTGGTTCCTCATGGAGTCCAGTCGAAGGAAGGAAATCCACTCTGGATCACTTCATCAGTTGCCATAACTGTTGACTAAAAAAAGATGTACAACTTGAGAGCTGTGAGTTAAGTAGTTGGGGCAAAATGAGGACTGCAGCCCAGGAGGCAGCATCTCAGATAGCTCTGAGAGACTGCTCCAAAGTGGCAGTAGGGAAAGTCAATATATAAGGTTTTGGTGAAGGGGGAGTTCAATACCATGAAGCTCATTTTACAAAAGGCTTTTTGTTACTCATGAGGATCTGATATCACCATGAGGGGATTTAATGCTTCTCTAGATGTGAAGAGACTGAGATCATAAAATCTGTTCCTAAAAACATCCAACTATCTAGAGACCTGTCCCACCAGATTCCCTGGAGCACAGAGTGCCTCACTCCACCCTGAACTCCCTCAGGGGTTGTTGAAGGTCAACAGCTATAGCAGCATGGGGTTCAATCTCCATAGAGGCAGATGGCAAATGCCTTTGTTGTTCAGTCATTGGCAATGCTCTTGGTAAGTGCCAAGTTGTAGTTCACATGCTCAAGCCTGGTCCGGAAGCTAAATCTTCTTTGGAGATCACACATCTGACAATAGGTTGGTTTTAATATGCAGTATAAAGAGATAAAATTCTATAATCGAGGAAACAGCCAGGAGGTTGTTAGAATGAGTTAACTGTGCAATGATGAAGATTGAAAACAAAGGGATGTGGAAGTAGAGAAGCTACAAACTGAAGAGCTATATCAAACAAACAATAGTATATTCTAACAGAACAGGTGAAAGGAAGAGAATAGAGTAGCAACAGAGTTGTCTAGTCTGGATTCCTCTGATACAAATGAACAGTGGGGAGTCATATGGGGTCACTTTGTCAATGTTAGGCTTGAAGCACTACTAAGGAATCTACATAGATGACATGTCAGGAAGAATATTGCCTTCTCTACCAACATCAAAGTATTTCATGGTTAAAATATGGTAATGACACATGGAAATATTTTTCCAAGCTTACATATAGCTTATGGAGAAACATAAATATAGCTCATGTATAAAAGATGGTTTCATTGTTGCTTCCATTATTAGCCATTACAATATTACATGGCTGAGATTGAAGGAGGTTCAAGGGTAGATAATCTAGACTAGTGGGTGTCTCCTTGAGGTTAGAGTTAAAAATTGGCCCATGGATGAGTTTAGTTAGAATGAAGAAGAGCAATGGGCTCATAGTATTCAGGCAAAGGTCAAAGAAGAATGAATACCAAAATCTCAACAGAATATTTAGATTTCTATAGCTGGAGAACTCTTGAGAGTCCCTTGGACTGCAAGGAGATCAAACCAGTCAATCCTAAAGGAAATCAGTCTTGAATATTCATTGGAAGGGACTGATGCTGAAGCAGAAACTCCCATACTTTGGCCACCTGATGCAAAGAACTGACTCATTGGAAAAGACCCTGAAGCTTGGAAAGTTTGAAGGCAGGAGGAAAAGGGGATGGCAGAGGATGAGATGGCTGGATGGCATCACTGACTCAATAGAAATGAGCTTGAGGAAGCTCAGGGAGTTGGTGGTGGACAGGAAAGGCTGGCATGCTGCAGTCCATGCGGTCGCAAAGAGTTGGACTTGACTGAGCAACTGAACTGAGTGTTGGGTATAGGTTTTGTTTTCTTTATCATAGAAGTTGAATTTGATATTAATCAAAATCAATGTTGAACTTGATATCAATCAAATTCAACATGAAGGACATTAATGTACTTCAGCTCTTTCAACCATTACTCCTGCCAAATACACAGGAGACATACACCAGCCAAGGAAAAAAAATCACAAAAATGACGTGTCACTGTATATAAAGCAATGGTTTCACCATATTTTCAGTTACCCCTTACGAATCTAAAATAATGATTTTACCACATTGTGTGTGTGTGTGTGTGTTTGTGTGTGTGGTGTGTGTGAAAGGACCAGCCAGCGTTCTATGAGATGTATTTCCCTGAAATACAATAGTAAATGATTAGAGAAAATTACTCTGTTGATTTGTTTAGTGAAAGGGGAAAGGAAGCTGATTATCCTTAGCTTTGATAAGTAAATTCAAGCAGCTAAATGCTGAAGAGACTAAGATAATGCTTTGAGGGAATTAATGGCTAAGGCAATCAATAGTCTATAACATTCTAGTTGGTGACAAGATTTAATTTACAGCTTAGAGCACAAAGTTGTTTTGCATGAAATTTTCCTCAAAAATAGATTTTTATCCTGAAAAACAATTAGTTTCAGACTTGTCCTTCTCATTATTTAACATTCATAAACCAATATAGTGATGCTTATTCTAATTACTATAGTTTTTAAAGAATACTATCCAGTCACATAAATGAGTTTACTGAAATGTTACCAAGAAATTGTGTGACACACATACAAAAACTGCAAATTATTTTTCAGCTTGTAATATATTTAGTAATGAGCATGCATTACATTTAGGATGGGAATGAAAATAAATACCATTATTGATTTGACAAAATGATTTTATCACAATTCCAAAACACAGGAGTTTAGATGAACTAGTTATTTTATAACAAGTTAAAGAAATACAATCATGATGCAAAGATGGTAAATGTTTAAGAAAGAAAATTCTAGGGATGTTTTATATACAAATTAGGATGTTGTCAGGAAATTATCATGGATTGAAACAAGCTGATCTTTTCACAAACTCCTAATTATTCCTTAACTTTCCTTGTCTCATGAAAAGTTGTTTTTTTTTCCTCCTTTCTAACTCAATGTTTTGTGCCTGTGTCTGTGGTTCTAAAATGTGAGATTATCTCTCTCCCAAGAGCTCAGCCTTCTGCTCCACTTGGCAGCCCTAAGGATTTGCATAGGGCAAATCATGTCAAGCCAGAACTGTGTCAGAGATAACAAATACATGTCAGCACTTAATGGCCTTTTTGTACAAGATAAGAGTGGGAACATAAAGAAAATATACAGAAAGAATGCTAAAATGTAGTGCTTTATTGACAGTAAAGGTGTTGGTGGCTCAGTCGTGTCTTTGTAGCCCCATGGACTATAGCCCACCAGATTCCTCTGTCCATGGGATTTCCCAACAAGAATACTGGAGTGGGTAGCCATTCCCTTCTCCAGGGATCTTCTCAACCCATGGATTGAATCCAGGTCTCCTGAATTGCAGGAGAATTCTTTACTGTCAGAGCCACCAGGGAAGCCCTTTGCTGACAGCAAATCTTGTTAGCACAGTTGTGTCCAACTCGTTGCGACACCACAGACTGTAGCCCACCAGGCTCCTCTCTCCATGGAATTCTCCAGGCAAGAATACTGATGTGGGTTGCCATTCCCTTCTTCAGGGGATCTTCACCATCCCGGGATCAAACCTGGGTCACCTGCCTAATAAGGCAGATTCTTGACCATCTGAGCCACTAGGGAAGCCTCAGACCTTATCTTATTTGCATACATTTACCAACAATTGTCAAATTCTCAAGATACAATACATATCTTCTTCAGTTTAGAATTTTATTTACCCTTAAAAAAAGTGTTGAAAGCCTTGCTTTGTGTTATTCACAACATCTAGAATGTATTAATAAGCCCTTTGAGGTCAAGAAATTTGTCTCACTTATCCTCCACTACATGTAAGCCTAGGCCCTTACAAAGGTGCCTGGGAATTGCACAATTAATATTAGTTGAATGAGTGCTTATAAAAATATTTGTTGAATTTTTAAAAAACGAAAGGCTCATATTTCTTCCAGTTGGGAACATAGCCTAAATTGTTGTGTTCCACTAGTATTATAATTTATCTGAGTCTCTATGTCAGTTCAGTTCATTCGCTCAGTCGTGTCTGACTCTTTGCGACCCCATGGACTGCAGCATGCCAGGCCTCCCTGTCCATCACCAACGCCTAAAGTTTACTCAAACTCATGTCCATTGCCTACAACCATCTCATCCTCTGTCGTCCTCTTCTCTTGCTTTCAATCTTCCCAGCACTCAGGGTCTTTTCTAGTGAGTCAGTTCTTCGCATCAGGTGGCCAAAATACTCAAGTTTCAGCCTCAACATCAGTACTTCCAATGAATATTCAGGACTGGGTTCTTTAAGATGGACTGGTTGGGTCTCCTTGCAGTCCAAGGGACTCTCAGGAGTCTTCTCCAACACCACAATTCAAACATATCAATTCTTCAGCACTCAGCTTTCTTTATAGTCCAACTCTCACATCCATACATGACTATTGGAAAAACCATAGCCTTGACTAGACGGACCTTTGTTGGCAAAGTAATGTCTCTGTTTTTATGCTGTCTAGGTTGGTCATAACTTTTCTTCCAAGAAGTAAGCATCTTTTAATTTCATGGCTGCAGTCACCATCTGCAGTGTTTTGGAGCCCCCAAAAATAAAGTCTGACACTGTTTCCCCATCTATTTGTCATGAAGTGATGGGACCAGATGCCATGATCTTAGTTTTCTGAATGTTGAGTTTTAAGCCAACATTTTCACTCTCCTCTTTCACTTTCATCAAGAAGCTCTTTAGTTATTCTTCACTTTCTGCCATAAGGATGGTGCCATCTGCATATCTGAGGTTATTGATATTTCTCCTGGCAATCTTGATTCCAGCTTGTGCTTCATACAGCCCAGCGTTTCTCATGATGTACTCTGCATATAAGTTAAATAAGCAGGGTGACAATATACAGCCTTGACGTACTCCTTTCCTGATTTGGAACCAGTCTGTTGTTCCATGTCCAGTTCTAGCTGTTGCTTCCTGACCTGGATACAGATTTCTCAAGAGCCAGGTCAGGTGGTCTGGTATTCCCATCTCTTAAAAATTTTTCACCGTTTGTGGTAATCCACACAATCAAAGGCTTTGGCATAGTCAATAAGGCAGAAATAAATGTTTTTCTGAAACTCTCTTGCTTTTTCTATGATCAAGTGGATGTTGGCAATTTGATCCCTGGTTCCTCTGCATTTTTGAAAACCAGCTTGAACATCTGGAAGTTCATGGTTCACATACTGTTGAAGCCTGACTTGGAGAACTTTGAGCATTACTTTGCTAGTGTGTGAGATGAGTGCAATTATGCGGTAGTTTGAGCATTCTTTGGCATTGCCTTTCTTTGGGATTGGAATGAAAACTGACCTTTTCCAGTCCTGTGGCCACTGCTGAGTTTTCCAAATTTACTGGCATATTGAGTGCAGCACTTTCACAACATCATCTTTGAGGATTTGAAACAGCTCAACTGGAATTCCATCACCTCCACTAGCTTTGTTCATAGTGATGCTTCCTAAGGCCCACTTTACTTCGTATTCCAGAATGTCTGGTTCTAGGTGAATGATCACACCATTGTGATTATCTGGGTCATGAAGATCTTTTTGTATACTTCTTCTGTGTACTTTTGCCACCTCTCCTTAATATCGTCTGCTTCTGTTAGGTCCATACCATTTCTGTGCTTTATTGAGCCCAGCTTTGCCTGAAATGTTCCCTTGGCATCTCTAATTTTCTTGAAGAGATCTCTAGTCTTTCCCATTCTATTGTTTTCCTCTATTTCTTTGCATTGATCACTGAGGAAGACTTTCTTATCTCTCCTTGCTACTCTTTGGAACTCTGCATTCAAATGGGTATATCTTTCCTTTTCTCTTTCGCTTTTCAGTTCTCCTCTTTTCACAGCTATTTGTAAGGCCTCCTCAGACAGCCATTTTGCTTTTATACATTTCTTTTTCTTGGGCATGGTCTTGATCCCTATCTCCTGTACAATGTCACGAACCTCCATCCATAGTTCTTCAGGTGCTCTATCAGATATAATCCCTTGAATCTATTTGTTACTTCCATCATATAATCGTAAGAGATTTGATTTAGGTCATACCTGAATGGTCTAGTGGTTTTCTCCACTTTCTTCAATTTATGTCTGAATTTGGCAATAAGGAGTTCATGATCTGAGTCACAGTCAGCTCCCGGTCTTGTTTTTGCTGATGGTATAGAGCTTCTCCATCTTTGGCTGCAAAGAATATAATCAATCTGATTTCGGTGTTGACCATCTGGTGATGTCGATGGGTAGAGTCTTCTCTTGTGTTGTTAGAAGAGGGTGTTTGCTATGACCAGTGCGTTCTCTTGGCAAAACTCTATTAGCTTTTGCCCTGCTTCATTCTGTACTCCAAGGCCAAATTTGCCTGTTACTCCAGGTGTTTCTGGACTTCCTACTTTTGCATTCCATCCCCTACGATGAAAAGGATATCTTTTTTGGCTGTTAGTTCTAGAAGGTGTCATAGGTCTTCATAGAACCATTCAAGTTCAGCTTCTTCAGCGTTACTGGTCGGGGCATAGACTTGGATTACCGTGATATTGAATGGTTTGCGTTGGAAACGAACAGAGATCATTCTGTCGTTTTTGAGATTGTACCCAAGTACTGCATTTTGGACTCTTTCATTGATTATGATGGCTACTCCTTTTCTTCTAAGGGATTCTTGCCCACAGTAGTAGATATAATGGTCATCTGAGCTAAATTCACCCATTCCAGTCCATTTTAGTTTGGTGATTCCTAAAATGTCGGTGTTCACTCTTGCTATTTCCTGTTTGACCACTTCCAATTTGCCTTGGTTCCTGGACCTAACATTCTAGGTTCCTATGCAATATTGCTCTTTACAGCATTGGACTTTGCTTCTATCACCAGTCACATCCGCAACTGGGTGTTGTTTTTGCTTTGGTTCCATCTCTTCAATCTTTCTGAAGTTATTTCTCCACTGATCTCCTGTAGCATATTGGGCACCTACTGACCCAGGGAGCTCATCTTTCAGTTACTATCTTTTTGCCTTTTCATACTGTTCATGGGGTTCTCAAGGCAAGAATATTGAAGTGGTTTGTAATTCCCTTCTCCAGCGGACCACATTTTGTCACAACTCTCCACAATGACCCATCCGTCTTGGGTGGCCCTACACGGTATGGCTCATAGTCTCATTGAGTTAGACAAGGCTGTGGTCCATGTGATCAGATTGGTTAGTTTTCTGTGATTGTGGTTTTCAGTCTGTCTGCCCTCTGATGGAGGAGTCTCTATATACTGAATCACAAAGAAAAATTATCTGATAGTACTAGCTAAGATAATGACTAAAAAGAAACAAAAACAATCTAGACAGTGAACAATGTACATAAATCTTTCTTATAAAAGAGAAATATTCCATCTCTGGAGCCTGTAGAGTCTACCTCCATATTCCAGAGCTAAGGCACACTATAGTGATGCTGTAGAAGAAAAACTACACTGGACACTTGTTTAAAACAGCAAGAAAGACCTTATTCAAATCAACTGCAATGGAGATCAAGATTTTGCAGTGGGGCAGAGGAAAAGAACTAAAACAGAAGACTTTTTATTCTTAAACACTAGGGAGAGATATGAGCTAGTAGAAAAGAATTAGAGGATTTTGAGGAAGCTGGTCAAAATAATTAGGTCTTCTGTGTTTGCTAACTGGCACTTATCAAAGTTGGGCTCTTACCCTGCCTCAGAGAGTGGAAGACAGGGGCCCTGTCTTTCTTGATGATTACATTTCAAAGGGAGGGTTCCCAGGGACTCCAGAAAGAGTCTCCCTTTGTAAAACTGTCAAGAGCCTGAAAAAAGATTTCTAGTTCAAAGAAGCAGAGATAGAAGTTACAATGGAAAGTTTTCTTAAGTAAATGCTCCCAGAAAAAGAGGTCAGGGTCCTATAGTTAAGAAGTCTGTCTAAAATTTAGTGAGGCTGAGTGGAATACTAAGGGTGTCTTGGTCAACACGTTTAGGGAGACTAACAGAGTCAGAACAGTGACACTAGAGAATAGCTGGAAATTTAAGAACTATCCTGGTAACAACATGCCCCCTGGTGCTCTCCGTGAACAAAAATGTGTTCAAGTTGCCTCAAATTCTTCATTTTGCTTTTTATATTTACTGAAGTCACATCAGTAAACATCCACTTGATCGAGCATTCTTTAAAAATCCAAATATTTTCAGATGAGTTATTCATAAAAAAATGAAGAGTTCTGAGTGTCTGTTCTTCAATATGAACAGAAAATTTTAAATAAGTTTTCAAAATGTTGGTTGGAGGCAATATAGAAACTCCAAAACTTTGTAGAAATTCTGACTTTGCTATCTATTAGCTAACTAACCTCGTGCAAGTTTTTTTAACACTATATTCTTTGTTTATTCATCTGCAGGAAACAGATACACAGGGGTATTGGGATGTTTAAGGATACTGACATTATTAAGTGCTTAGAAGTATACCTGAAAGAAAAGCGTTATTCAATTGATGTTTAAGAAAAGGAAGAATTTTTAAAGTATCTTCCTAAAACTAGTTAAATAAAAACTTTGCAAATGTGTTTCAAATTGAATTCAGATTCAGAATGAATTGCTGCTTTCAATTTGCTTTTTGGAAGCAGGTTCTATTTTTCTTTCAAATTTTCTAAACTTACACAATCAGAAGAAAAATTCAGTTTAACTAAATTGATCATATTCCTTGTAACACCGATATTAAATGCTTGACTTGTTTACCAAATAATTAACAAAAAATGAACACGTATTAAAACAATATTTTCCACAGAAGCCATAACTTTGCCTATGATCATCATGAAACAAGACATATTTGTGATCAAATGAACAATTTATGGTTAAGAAAGAAAGCTGTCTTCCTGTATTGCCCTTGCTAGAAGGTGAAGTAATAAATTCTATTTCAGGCAAGTAAATGATGTAGCAGCCAAACACAATACTTCATTGATAAGCAGTACAGATAATGACAACTTGAAATTATATGAAAACTTATTGCAAGAAATGTGGAAAAGCTGAACTATATAGTAAAGTGGTATTAAATGTCTTAAAAGTTGTATAAATAAATGGTATTATACACCACAATATGAAGATAAGAACCATATATACTGTTTGTTAAACATTTTAGGGGAGTTTAATTTGAACTTGCTTGTCAAATAGCCTCTTATATTGAGGAAGTCTACATTTGTGCTTTACTTTGACTTAGAACTAAGAGAATTTGGGTTTGATTTCTTCCCTGAGACATTATCAAAGTTAACCATAGTGTTATAAAAGAACTATTGGCTTTAGTTGACTTTGTTATTTTTCTAAGTGATAAACACAAAAAAGTTTTCATTCTGATTATAGATGTATTTCTTTCTGTTTTATTCTCAAAAAAAAAAAAAATGCTTCTGAATTTCATAAGACCATGAAGGAATATCTTTCTGTATCTGAAACATCAATTTATAATTATATATTAGAAAAAGTTCTATTTTGTGGTTTAGAGAACTACTTAATTGAAAAATGTTGAACTGGTAATTATGTTAATAATATTACCCAACGTTTGTATAGCACATCATAGTTTTGAAAAGTATATTAATACCCACTGCCTATACCAACCTACAACACTGTGCTGCTGCTAAGTCACTTCAGTCGTGTCCGACTCTGTGCGACCCCATAGACGGCAGCCCACCAGGCTCCCCCGTCCCTGGGATTCTCCAGGCAAGAACACTGGAGTGGGTTGCCATTTCCTTCTCCAATGCATGAAAGTGAAAAGTGAAAGTGAAGTTGCTCAGTCGTGTCCAACCCTTAGCGACCCCATGGACTGCAGCCTATAAGGCTCCTCCGTCCATGGGATTTTCCAAGCAAGAGTACTGGAGTGGGGTGCCATTGCCTTCTCCGACAACACTGTGAGGCTGGTATTAATAGGGCCCTAAATTAGCTGATGTGTGTTCTGTGCTGTGCTCAGTCACTCAGTTGTGTCCACCTTTTAGCAACCCCAAAGAATGTGGCCCATCAGGCACTTCTGTCCATGGGATTTCCCAGGCAGGAAAACTGGAGTGGGCTGCCATTTCCTTTTCCAGGGAATCTCTCTGACCCAAAGACTGAACCCATGTCTCTCTGACATTGGCAGGTGGATTCTTTACCACTAAGCCACCTGGAAAGCCAAATTAGTTGATACAGATATTGAAATGCTAAATGTAAGTTATTCCCTAAGATTGTGATAAGAGTAACTGATTCCAATGAAGAATTTAATCCTACATCTTAAGTATTTTGTCTTCTCTGAAGGAAAAAAATAAAAAGAGTTAAAGTAAGATGTCAACGCCTTAAAGTAAGATGCCAATGCACCTCCGTGGTGGCACAGACAGTAAAGAATCTGCCTGCAGTGCAGGAGTCCCAGGTTCTATCCCTGGGTCAGGAAGATCCCATGGGGAAGGAAATGGCTACCTACTCCAGTATTCTTGCCTGGAGAATTCCATGGACAGAGGAGCCTGACGGACTGCAGTCCATGGGGTCGCTAAGAGTCAGACATTACTGAGTGACTATCATTTTTACTTTGAAGATGCCAACACAAAATATCTTTTTCTGGGAAATACTACAAATCCAGAAAATGTTCATTCTCCCAAACATACTAGTGAAAATAGCGATGATATCCTTTTAAAAGTATAGCTGCAAAAGAGACACAGATGTATAGAACTGTATTTTGGACTCTACAGGAGAGGGTGAGGGCGGGATGATAGGGGAGAATGGCATTGAAGCACGTAAATTATCATATGTGAAATGAATCACCAGTCCAGGTTCGATGCATGACACAGGGTGCTCGGGGCTGGTGCACCCAGATGACCTGGAGGGATGGGATGGGGAGGGAGGTGGGAGGGGGTTTCTGGAAGAGGAACACATGTACACCCACAGCGGATTCATGTCAATGTATGGCAAAACCAATACAATATTGTAAAGTAAAAAAATAGATAAATAAATAAATTTTTAAAAAAAGTATAGCTGGAAAAAAAAAAGAATATAGCCTCAAGAGACCAGAACCAAATCAAACACACAAATTACTGAAAAAAGCTGCATCTGAGGGCATTTTCAGATTCTTGGTAACAAAGAGCTTTTATTATAGGGGGAAAAAATGTCTAATAGAAAATAGAATGGAGAAAACCCTTTTAGTGCATATTCCTGAAGAGGTTCACCTGTAGTGAAAAAGTAAGCGGTAAAATAATCCATCTCTGCCTATGGAGATAGCAACAAAATTTGGTAATCCCTGGTTTTGTTAAGAATAGAGTGAAATAGAATGTTCCTCCCTGAGAATATGTATTCAAAAGTCAGACTACATGTAGAAATGGCATTTAAAGGCTTACTAGCCACATGGTTTAAAAACCCTAAATCAAGAAATTAATTAATTTAAATCAAGTATCCGATATGGGGAAAGCACCCAGACACCTGGCAAAAGCCAACATTTTCATTCTAGGACTCATAGAGTTACCACATAGAATGTTCCCTGAACACTTTAAAATGTCAAAAGAAAAAGAAGAATGGAAACCAGACACCCTAGGATAGAGTAACACACCAGGAAGCTGGAGGAGGAGGAAAGGGAGCAGAGGAAGAAGAAGGTGGAGACATAATGAAAGAGAAAGTGAAGACTGACAGGTCTAACGTATATCTAATTGGAGTATTCTAAAGAACAAAGCAGAATGAGGTAAGATAATTCAAAGAGGTAATAGCTTAAAATTTCCTAGAATTCATAAAAAAATATATAAATCGCCAGAATCAGAATACACAATACATCCCATTCAGGATAAGTAAAAGTAAGTCTCCAGTATCTTCAGAGAGTTGAAGAAAATAAAATGGAACATATAATTGAATGCATAGTGAAATAATATTTTTAAAAGAATACATATTGCAAAAATTTAACCAACATAACTCTAACTGAAGTATATATTTGAAACAGAAAGAATATCATGCCAAAAAGGTCTGAGATAGAATAAAAACACAGTTAGAATAGAAAATGGCAAATATGATCATTAATTTAAATAAATATTTATAGACTCCATACAATAAGACTAAAACTTCTATTTCCAGCAGTAATGGGGTGTCCTGACTGACATATACCTGAAAACTATTAAAAATGCCAGAAAACTTTCATAGACTTAAAAATGTATCAGTAAACTACGAAGAATCTCAGAGGTCAAAAATTAAATGAAAGAGGAATTTAGACTCCTAAATAGAAGTCTATTAATAATGGGTAAAATAAAAAGCATGGCCCAGAGCTAAGAATAGTTTTTACATTTTTAAAGAGTTATAAGAAAAAATAACAACAAGCAGATGAAGAATATATGACAGAAATTATGTAGCCTGTCAGTCTGTGGTCTATTAATTCTAAAATGTTTACTACATGGTCCAAAGATAGTTTGCCAAGCCCTGCTCTACAGTCTAGAACACAAGTGGAGCTCTAAATGTAGCTTTCCCCTTAAGGCAAACTACCTTATGTAATACCTTTGACTTGATATTTCATGGCCTTTCAAGGCCTTGTTGTTCAGTAGCTAAGTCATGTCCCACTCTTTGAGACCCCATGAACTGCAGCAATACTAGGCCTCCTTGTCCTTCACTATCTCCTGGAGTTTGCTCATGCTCATGTCTACTGAGTCAGAGATGCTGTCTAACCATCCCATCATCTTATTTTCTTTGCCTTCAATCTTCCCTAGCATCAGGGTCTTTTCCAGTGAGTCAGCTTTTTGCATTAGGTAGCCAAAGTATTGGAGTTTCAGCTTTAGCATCATTCCTTCCAGTGAATATTCAGGGTTGATTTCCTTCAGGATTGACTGGCTTGATTTCCCTGCAGTGCAAGGGACTCTCAAGAGTCTTCTGCATCACTACAATTCAAAATCATCAATTATTTGCTGCTGTCTATGGGGTCGCACAGAGTCGGACACGACTGAAGCGACTTAGCAGCAGCAGCAGCAGCAGCCTTCTTTATGATCTAACTCTCACATCCATACATGACTACTGGAAAAACCATAGCTTTAACTAGATGGACCTTTGTTGGCAAAGTGACGTCTCTGCTTTTTAATATGGTATCTAGGTTGGTCATTGCTTTTCTTCCAAGGAGCATGCATCTTTTAATTTCATGACTGCAGTCACTGTCTGCAGAAATTTTGGAGCCCAAGAAAATAAAATTTGTCATTGCTTCTACTTTTTCCCCTTCTATTTGCCATGAAGGGATGGGACTGGATGCCATGGTCTTAGTTTTTTTGTTTCTTTTCTTTTTTTTTTTTTAATGAGTTTTAAGTCAGCTTTATCACTCTGCTCTTTCACCCTCATCAAGAGGCCTTAGAGATGAGGATAAAAGTCCACAGCCTACCCAATTATAACATCTATTAGAAGAAACCCCAATCCAAAAGAGGGGCTTCCCAGGTGGTTTAGGGGTAAAGAATCCTCCTGCCAATGCAGGAGCCGCAAGAGACATGAGTTCCATTTCTGAGTGGTGCAGATCTCTTGGAGAAGGAAATGACAACTCACTCCAGTATTCTTGCTGAGACAATCCCATGGACAGAGGCCCCTGGCGGGCTACAGTCCATGGGGTCACAAAGAGTTGGACACGACCAAGCCACAGAGCACCCAGTCTAAAAGATCTTGTCATCAGAGTAAGGAGTACTAAAAAGGGTGCTATAAAAAACATAATCTGCCTCAAAAGTTATCATTTACTAAAGGGAAAAATCCCTCCAAAGGATTTATCACGTTAAGTTGGCTCTCACCTAGGTTTTTAGCTGGAACCCACATTATGTGAAAGATCTCACAGTCAAAATTTATCTCAAAGTGGCCCTGATGAAAGGTAGTATTTTTAAGTGCCAGATGGAAGCAAATATAAATCAACTCTACAAGGACCCCCTTTCAATTCAAGCATCAGAGGATTCCTACCAATAAACTTCCAAGAAAGATAATTGCATTTTAAAACATCATAAAACAGGTTTATGAAGAAGATAAGCCAGCAAAAGACTCATAGTGACTTAAATCCTAGAATTATCAAACAGGATATAAAATATTCTTACTATGCTTCAATAAACAAAAATATGAAAACCATTATATAGAGTCAGAAGAATAAAAGTTGGCCTACTATACCGGAAAGATCCCCTGGAGAAGGAAATGGCGACCCACTCCAGTATTCTTGCCTGGAGAATTCCCATGGACAGAAGATCCTGCCAGGCTACAGTCCAAGGGTCGCAATAGTCGGACACAACTTAGCGACTAAACCACCACTGGTAGCTGATCCCTGGAAGGAACCTCAGGTACACGAACATGCTAATGAACTGTGTGTGTGCTAAGTTGCTCAGTCGTGTCCAACTTTTTGCCACCCCACAGGCTGTAGCAGAGGGCTCTTCTGTCCAGGGAAGCTCCAGGCAAGAATACTGGAGTGGGCTGCCAGTCCCTTCTCTAGGGGATATCCCTGACTCAGGGAAGGAATCCATTGTCTCTTGCATTGCAAGCAGATTCTTTACAGTCTGAGCCTTCCACCTAAAGAATTTAAAGCCATCAGTGTCCTAGGGGCTCCTTCCTGTCCTTGAGGCACTAACTTCTCCTGCAATTAGGGCCTCCGCACCTTTTCACCTTGTGTGACTCCCTGCCTCAGCACCCATGATGTATAGGATGTGCTAGCACCCCTTTCTCTACGGTATGTACGAAGTGCTTCTTACTGCCAGATGGTATTACTTGTGTATCTCTCTCCTCCTTCTAAGAAAACCGTTTGATGTTTTAGAAGAAGGTGATTTGTTCTTATGATAGTTCACTACCTAGTGAGTTCTCGTTGTGGTGTCTAGTAGTCACTGGAGTAGTGGTGCTGGGTAGAGAAAGCTCTATTCTCCCATCACGCTCAGCCCCAAATCCCTACCCAATCTTGAAATAAATGATATGAAGAGTTCTCTTTGGGTCTGTGAATATAAAAACATTCAAAACTGCAGGAAAAAAGGATTCTAGATATTTAAAAAAAGCAGGGATGGATTTATAAGTAATTAGCATAGAAGAGCAACTTCATTGGGCTTCACAATTAAAACCAAGCCTAGCAGGACCTGTCCAAAGATGCTGTACCCTAAGGACACATGGTCTAAGTCTTTTCCATGGGCCCTTCCCCTGCATGTCCTGTGAGATGCGCCAGTAAACAGATCACAACGTTGGAAATATTTAAATGCCTATAGAAACAAGATAATTTTATCCCTAGATCAAAGTCTTACCTTACTACCCATTTTGAACTATTTATAAATTTGTATTCACTTCTATAAAAGGACAAATGTACAACTAATGGATATATAATATCATAGATAGCAATCATAAATTTATATAATCAAGTAGCCATATGTTCAAGAATTCTACCTTCTGAGGAAATGGACCCAGAACTGAAGCCTTAAATGTTGTTTTATTTTAAATTTCTATTTTTTAATGGTAATATAATAAGTGAATGACAAGAAAGGAACGTCTCTATAATTAATGAGAAAAAATACCTTTCACTTTGTATTGGCAGAATTGCTTATGCTAATTTTCAATAATTGAGGAAGTATGGCTAATAAATAATGTACTAAATCTGAATATTGTCTTTGTTCATACTTACATTTCCTTGACATGTTTTGACAATGACACACTACCACAGAAACAATTCAGTGATAAAATGCCTCAAATATCATATTACAATAAAATTTTTCTTGCTGTTTTTCTTCTTTCTTAATACAAATCAATTAGATATCTAAGGCAGAAAAGTCACCACCTGAGGAAAATCCAATTGATCAAAAAGAGAGTTTATTTGTTAAGAAGTCCAATAATGAAACACTTTCACTCTGGTAGATGTATCAGCGACATACTGTGTGCCAGTCATTGCAATAACTGATGGTAAGACTGATGTTGAAGCTGAAACTCCAACACTCTGGCCACCTGATGCAAAGAGCTGACTCATTTGAAAAGACCCTGATGCTGGGAAAGATTGAAGGCAGGAGGAGAAGGAGACGACAGAGGATGAGATGGTTGAATGGCATCACCGACTCAATGGACCTGAGTTTGGGTAGGCTCTGGGAGTTGGTGATGGACAGGGAGGCCTTGTGTGCTGCACTCCATGGGGTCGAAAAGAGTCAGACATGACTGAGCAACTGAACTGAATGTAGCAAAAAGCCTGGGTCGTTTCATTTTCTTCTGAAAATGTCTAGCAGAGTCACTGGACGATAAACAAACAAATGAAATAGTAAATCAAGTAAGACAGCCTTTAATCGCAACACACAGGGGAGTGGTACCAAATTCAAGCTTCTAATCCTGAAAAACAGAAAGAATGGCATCCTGGTTTGAGATGTTAGTGATCTCAGGGGTGATGAGTAACTTGAGTGCCTCCTAGGGAAAATCTGGAAAAAAAATATTCACTGCAAGATGCAGCCCGTCATTTGGACTTAATACCCTCCCCATGGATGGGCTTAATGTTTACAGGTCTGGCCATAGTTACTTTGTGCATAAGCTTAGTCTTAGTAGAAAACTCAATTCAACTATCAGCTCCCTTATATAAGTATCATCTTTGTCTCCTGTAATGAAGGATAGAGAACACATCACTTTCTTTTCTTTCTTTTCCTTACCTAGATTACATTATTAAAAGTCTAGTCAACTCTGCTGCTGCTAAGTCGCTTCAGTCGTGTCCGACTCTGTGTGACCCCACAGATGGCAGCCCACCAGGTTCCTTCGTCTCTGGGATTTTCCAGGCAAGAACACTGGAGTGGGTTGCCATTTCCTTCTCCAGTGCATGAAAGTGAAAAGTGAAAGTGAAGTCGCTCAGTCGTGTCTTGACTCTTCACGACCCCATGGGCTGCAGCCTACCAGGCTCCTCCATCCATGGAGTTTCCCAGGCAAGAGTACTGGAGTGGGGTGCCATTGCCTAGTCAATTCATCCCTCCTTTATACTTAATTTTGAATAAAAATTATTCAGATATACAAGGATAGGAAGGCGTATCCTAAGAAGCAGATGCCAAAATGGAATTGGAAATGCAAATGATTAATTAATGGTACTATCTGTAAAAGATAAAGTGAGAGAGAAGGAATAAGCAGAGAGAGACTTCAGACCATGATGCTGGTCTGGTATTTTTGAATCATTCTTTGGAGTGGAAGCTCTATAATGCCAAAAATATTATCTGACACAGAGAAGGTTTTCAATAAATGCTAGCTGAATAATTGAATGAAAGAGTTCTTTGTGGAGAGGGAAGGTGGAAGATATATGCAAATATCTAAATAAACAAATAAAAATAGTATATGTGCTGTCACAGAAGTTGGGTAGGTGGGTTAACTAAAATTCATTAAATAAGCTTCTTCTGGAAGCAAGTCCTTCCCAGTGGGACTGAAGGAAGATTAAAGGTATGTCTCTGCCACCACCAGGATTACTAGGAAGCACTGGTTGATCATATGATAGAATCATTGAGGAGGATGAATAAGGATCCTGGAAAACTAAGGGAGTAGAGTCACAATCTCGTGTTTCAGGTATTTAGTGCAATAAACAACCCCAAACTTAGTATATAAAAGAACATCCATTGTATAATGTTCAGGATTCTGAGAGCTAGCCATTCAGATATAACACTATGACAATGTATAATTTTAGCTCGGTGATAGCTAGACCTTAAGTTAGGCATTATTAGGGCAGTACTGAAGTTAGAATTCCCACGTATTTGCATCTGTATCTCATGATATGGTTTTCAAGATAATTATTACAGTCTCTACAATTATAAGGTCTATTGTTCATTGCTTAACTTCACACTTTGTTTTCTGATGATTATTTGTTTCATTGCTCAGGGCAACTTTAACTAGTTATCTGACCTTGACATGAATAAAATTATTCTTTTTGAATATCCTGAAGTCAGAGTTGGGAAAAGTTTCACAGATTACAAAGTAGATGGGTCATCAATAATTGTGAAAGTGTATCAGCATTTTCAACACAAGCCATCATTATAGTTTATGTCCCTACATCCCTCACTATTTTCATTTTGCCAGTATTCTCTATTGATTATATGATCTTTCACTAGACCATATTGTTTTACTTTGTCTCAAATCATCTACTATGGTTATAAGTTAAGGAAACGTATTTCTGCTGAGGATCCTTGCAAGAATGTTTTGTCATTTCTGCTGCTGCTGCTGCTGCTAAGTCGCTTCAGTCGTGTCCGACTCTGTGCGACCCCATAGACGGCAGCCCACCAGGCTCCGCCATCCCTGGGATTCTCCAGGCAAGAACACTGGAGTGGGTTGCCATTTCCTTCTCCAATGCGTGAAAGTGAAAAGTGAAAGTGAAGCTGCTCAGTCGTGTCCGACTCGTCGCGACCCCATGGACCAGGATCCTCCATCCATGGGATTTTCCAGGCAAGAGTACTGGAGTGGGGTGCCATTGCCTTCCTTCTAAAGAACAGAATGTCCGAACAATTTATTTTTATAATCAAATTCCATCTCTCTTCTGCTACTTATGTTTCCAGCATAGTTTGGGATCTAGTTACTTTTTAAACATGTCCTTGTTAATTTAATCTAAACCCTGCAACTTCAGGAGTTGAAATTTTTAGTCTGGTTGTGAATCTCTATTGCCAGAGAATGATATATGTGATGATGTCCATTTCAGGAACAGGGAAGAGTTGCTATTACTGTATGTAAATTGTAAAAATATCCAAAACTAACTAAAATATGATTCAATTTATACAAAATTTAAAAGAATGGATAAAACTGCAAGAGACTATTTTTGTGGGTGAAGGGGATTGGTGGAGCAGATGCCATGTCCTTTCTCTCACAGAACATTATATTCTCCTCTATTTCTCTGCCTCATTGCCCTTAGGAAAAAATCAAGAAAATTCTTATTGAGAACTTAATAGGTATCATTTCTTTAATTCATTTTTAATTATGCCATGTTCCTGGTCCTGGCTTCAGTATAAAGAGAGAATGAAGATACACTCATCACACCCCTTCTTGTTTGTACTGGTAAAGAGGATCTTAAGGTCTAAGTGTCTGCCTCAAAGCAAGCACCTATCAGTGAAGTATGAACCCAAGAGGCTTATTTTCCCTAATTCTGTTATCCTTGTGACATATAAGCCATACTATCTCTGATACACTGGCCACAGATGACTGTACCAGAAACTGTGTCCAAATCAAGGGCAAAGAGCCTAGGCTGGTCATGAAAAAGATCACGTATCTCTGAGGTAGTTTGGCTTAACATTCTGTCCAGTATGGGTGTTATATATGTGATAAAACCTGACAGAGAAATAATCAAACAGTCCAGCATGTTTTTTCTCTCCCTGCCTATTTCACAGTTTAATTCTGGGAATTCTCAGTTTCAGAGTGACTAATATCTAAAAAATGGGGCTGTGGTTTGTAACATTTCTTGATCCTTCATGATCCTATGTAGCTTTGTAATAAGCATTCTCACAAAGAATTCTGGTATGTATTCCTCCTCATCACCCAAAAGAGCCTAGTTAGCAAAAATACTGACAAATTTTTTGACTTCTTATGATCAAAATCCCAAAGACCACCCTCAGTTTCAGTGATTCATTAGATGGACCCATAGGCCTCAGCATATAGTCATATTCGTAGCCATGATTTATTGTAGTAAAGGTAGATAAAATCAGCAAGGAGGAAAGGCATATGGAATGAAGTTTGGGATTAGCAGATGCAAACTATCAAATATAGGATGGATAAACAGTAAGGTCCTATTGTATAGCATAGGCAACTATATTCAATATCCTGTTACAAACTATAATGTAATGGGATATGAAAGAATATATACATGTATAACAATTAGTTTGCTATACAGCAGAAATTAATACAACATTGTAAACCAATACTTCAATAACTTTCTTTTTAAAAAAGAAACTTCCATGCTCAAGTTTCCAAGAGTTCTCTCACAGTGGAGTTACACAGGGTATGCTTAAATCCTCTAACATCCAATTGTGACAACATGTATAAAATGTTGCCAAAGATGACACAGACAGAAAGATAAACCATGTTCTTGAATTGAAAGAATAAATATGGTCTAAATAACTATGCTACCCAAAGCAATCCACAGATAGAAATGTAATTCCCATCAAATTACCAATGATATTTTTCACAGAATTGGAACAAAAAATTTACAGTTTTTATGGAAATAAAAAAGACCCCGAAAAACCAAAGCAATCTTGTTGAAGAAAAATGGGGCTGGAGGAATCAGCTCCCTGACTTCAGACTATACTATTTATACAAAGCTACAGTCATTAAAACATCATGGTACTGGCACAAAAAAAAAAAGAAATACAGATCAATAGGACAGGATAGAAAGTTCAGAGATAAACCCAAACAGCTATGGTCACCTAATGACATAGAAGGAAAGAATATACAAAAGACAGTGTCTTTAGTAAGTGGTACTGGGAAAACTGAAGAGCTACATGTAAAAGAATGAAATTAGAACACTCCTTAATGCCCCCCATGGAAATAAACTCACAAATGATTAAACAATCTAAATATAAGGCAAGGTATGGCTATATCTTTACTAGCTATATGCTAAGGAAACATTAAAATATTATTCATGTAGACTAGAATATTTTAATGCTTCCTTAGCATATATCTTAGTTCTAGATTATTACCTGATGGAATCAGTGCAGTTAATCCAAATAGCTAATATTAATTATTAATTAATATGTAAATTTTTGTGAATAGGTCTGATAGTAATTGTGGCTCTGAAAGGTTTTTTCAGTATTTTAATGGTGACAAATCAAGAGCAAGTACTTCCTATATACCCAGCTGGCTAAAGCTGATACCTGTTTTAATTTTCAGTTCAGTTCAGTCACTCACTCATGTCTGATTCTTTGCAACTTTTAATTTTAAGTATACATTGTTGTCACATCCCAATCTGGCCTCAAGGACCTCCTATATATCTCTCAAATTATGTTTCCTTACATATCAAGTGCTTGTAGGCACTCATACAGACTTCTGGCATTACTTAAGTAGTATAAATCACTAGAATACAAATACATTACCCATGGCTTCAGGACAATTAATTCTCCATGCCTGAATCATTGCCATCATACTTTTAATGATCATGGCAATGATTCAGGCATGGAGAATTCTAACAAAATATTGTTTATGTAGACTAGAATAGGGCTCCCATGGTGGCTCAGTCAGGAAAGGGTTTGCCTGCAAAGTGGGAGACCCAGGTTCAATCCCTGGGTTGGGAAGAACCCCTGAAGAAGAAAACGGCAACCCACTCCAGTATTCTTGCCTGGAGAATTCCATGGACAGAGGAGCATAGTGGGTTACAGTCCATGGGGTCACAAACAGTCGGACATGACTGAGTGATTAACATTTTCAGACTAGAATAGATGTTGCTATGTTAATGATTCTTGCTGGATTATCTTCTCAACTTGGAAAGTCTCAACATTCCCATTTGGGGAAAATCATAGGTATATAGCTGAGACTTAGTGGGTCAT
Source organism: Giraffa tippelskirchi (assembly GCF_054371585.1). Classification (NCBI taxonomy): domain Eukaryota; kingdom Metazoa; phylum Chordata; class Mammalia; order Artiodactyla; family Giraffidae; genus Giraffa; species Giraffa tippelskirchi. The sequence goes on along the minus strand of NC_137280.1, from coordinate 107,810,271 downwards.
CCTGAAAGGGAGGTCATGAAGCCAAAGGTGGAGCTTCAATCTGGGTTCAGGGCTTAGACCTTTATAATGCTCACTTCTTCTCTGGCCTTCACAGTAGAACCCACTTCACACTGGTCCCTCCTGTCCCAAGCTACTCGACAATGAGTAGGACCTTATCACTTCTTAGTTTATTTTTTTAAGACCTGAAGAAAAGGTGCAATTAGAATTTTGGTGGTTAATAAAAATTACTTTATGAATTATTTTTATAAATTTATTTTTCTTAATAAACTTAATAAATTAGAGTTTTTTGCCCAGGCCCAGTTGATGATGACAAACATTATTAATTCTTTTTCATGCCAATAAATTAAATGTTTTCTGAACAACTGCTAGGGATTCTATCATTACTAAATGAAGAAAAACCATTAGCAAAAGGAGCTTCTCACACTTTTCTTTTAACCTACCCTTTAGTTTAAATAATGATAAACATCCATAACAATTAATCACTTCAAGAGTATCTGCTAATTAAATTGGGATTTATACCCATGCATTCTTCTCTTCACTAACCAGTCTTCTGTTAGTCTTCTCTAACAGGTTTATAATCTATATTAGCCATAGAAATATGCTCTCTCTTATAAGAGCACAAATAAGCAGCATAAAAATAGTTAATTTTATAAAAGGACCTTAATCAAGTGACAATGACTAACAGCATTCACTAAATTTAAAAAAACTGACTTTAATTTTGCTTCACCTCAGAGCAATAATTATACTTCCAGGATGAAAGTGAAATTTGCTCAGTTGTGTCCAACTCTTTGTGACCCCATGGACTGTAGAATTCTCCAGACCAGAATACTGGAGTAGGTAGCCTTTTCCCTTCTCCAGGGGATCTTCCCAACCCAGGGATCAAACCCAGGTTTCCTGCATTGCAGGTGGATTCTTTACCAGCTGAGCCACAAGGGAAGCCCAAGAATACTGGAGTGGGTAGCCTATCCCTTCTCCAGTGGATCTTCCCAACCCAGGAATTGAACCAGGGTTCAATTGCAGGTGGATTCTTTACCAACTGAGCTATCAGGGAAGTCTATACTTCCAGATAGGGAAAAAATAGCTATTACCTAGATATCTATATTTAGTATTACAACATACTGTACAGCAAAATTTTGAGAGCCAAATTGCAGAATCTGAAATCATACTGAAATAACATCTAAACAAAGCTAAAACATGACTTGAAATTTTCTGTCTCGGTAGAAAACCTCATGTACAGATATGGAGAGCCCACAATAAATTACACTTGAATTAAATTGTAAAATGTCAACAGTATAACTATTGCTGGAATGATTTGGTGAGTTAAACACCATGATGGAAAATATAATTTCTTAGAAAGAAACAATATTAAAAGTGTGGACAGGATGGCTCTAGATATCAGGACGCCTCAGATTTACATGGTGTGTTATTCATCTAAGATTGAAAATCTTAAGGAGTGAACGAAAAGAGAACACCAAATGATACTGTTGACTTTATAGGAGCTTTCTCTTTTAAGTTCGTCCAGGATAAAAAGTTTGAACTTAGGAAAAAATTTCTCCTGACTTCATTACAGTTATGATAAACCCTTCCCAGTGAGTCTTTCTCTTCAGTCTCCAAACTAGAAACACACCACCTTTTACTTAGCTTTCAGACAGCTTTAACTATGGTTGTTTTGTTTTGCGGTTTAAAACCACTACCCTTAATAGCACAAAGGCAGAATTGGAACTGAGTCGTTTTTCTTTCTCGGTGTTACTGCTGCGTGTTCATTTTTTTTCAAAAGTAAATGATCTAATATATATTGTTTGCATTATCCAAGAAGGCCTTTAAAACCAATTAAATTATTCCTGTATGACTTTCTGAAGACTTAATTTTGGCTTTCCTCTTATTACAGCTTCCCTGGTGGCTCAGACGGTAAAGCATCTGCCTACAATGCGGGAGACCTGGGTTCAGTCCCTGGGTCGGGAAGATCTCCTGGAGAAGGAAATGGCAACCCACTCCAGTATTCTTGCCTGGAAAATCCCATGGATGGAGGAACCTGGTAAGTCACAGTCCACAGGGTTGCAAAGAGTCAGACACGACTGAGCGACTTCACTTTCTTTCTTTCTTATTATCGTTACTAATGCCACTCTTTACTCCTTGGTTTTGATTATGTATTCCTCCTTCCAGTTTGTCTATATCTCACTTCAGTTATAAATTACCAGATCATAAAACCAAAAAAGAGAACATAACTATAAAACAAAAGAAAATCATCAAACCACAAAAGGAAAAAGAAAAAGAGGGACAGGAAGAAATACATAATCAAAGGGAAACAAAGTTTAAAATGGCAATAGATACATATCTACCAATAATAGTATTAAATGTCAGTGGACTAAATGCTTCAATCAAAAGACACCAAGTGGAAGACTGGATTAAAAAAAAAAAAACAGCCTACAATATGCTGCCTACAAGAGACCCACTTTAGGGTACAGAACACACATAGATTGAAATGAGGGGATATAAAAAGTATTTCATGCAAATGGAAATGACAAGAAAGTGGAGATCACAATACTCATATCAGACAAAATAGATTTTAAAAGGAAGTCCATAAATAAGAATAAAGAAGTGAAGTCACTCAGTCATGTCCGACTCTTTGTGACACCACGGACTGCAGCCCACCAGGCAACTCTGTCCATGGGATTCTCCAGGCAAGAATACTGGAGTGGATTGCCATTTCCTTCTTCAGGGGATCTTCCTGACCCAGGGCTTGAACTGGGGTCTCCTGCATTGCAGGCAGACTTTACCGTCTGAGCCACCAGGCAAGCTTAAGAAGGACACTATTGAATAATAAAAGTATCAATACAAGATGATTTAATGGTCATCAACATATATGCACCCAATATAGGAGAATGCAAATACAAAAAACAAATCGGCGGCCGACAGGGCCTAGGCCTGGGGCCGGGGGCCGGGGGCCGGGGGCCGGGGGTGGCGGCCGACAGGGGCTAGGGTGGGCCGGGAGCCAGGGGCGGCGGCCGACAGGGGCTAGGCCGGGCCGGGGGCCGGGGGCCGGGGGCCGGGGGCGGCAGCTGACAGGGAAAACTAGCTAATCTGATCACACGGACCACAGCCTTGTCTATCTCAATGAAACTAAGCCATGCCGTGTGGGGCCACCCAAGACGGATGGGTCATGGTGGAGAGGTCTGACAGATTGTGGTCCACTGGAGAAGGGCATGGCAAACCACTTCAGTATTCTTGCCTTGAGAACCCCATGAACAGTTTGAAAAGGCAAAAGGATAGGACACTGAAACATGAACTCCCCAGGTCAGTAGGTGCCCAATATGCTAATGGAGATCAGTGGAGAAATAACTCCAGAAAGAATGATGGGATGGAGCCAAAGCAAAAACGATACCCAACTGTGGATGTGACTGGTGACAGACGCCAAGTCCGATGCTGTAAAGAGCAATATTGTATAGGAACCTGGAATGTTAGGTCCATGAATCAAGGCAAATTGGAAGTGGTCAAAAAACAAGTACTGAAAGACATAAAGGGAGAAATCGACAGAAATACAGTAATACTAAGAGATCTGTGCCATTAATATCAAAGGGCCGATCTTCTAGACAGAGAATAGATAAAGCAACAGAGATCTTAAATGATACAACAGTTAGACTTAATTGATATTTTCAGAATATACATCCAAAAAAAAATAGAATACACATTCTTTTAAAGTGCAAACAAACCTCAACAAATGTGAGAGTATAGAAGTTATCTCAAGCATCTTTCGGAGAAGGCAATGGCACCCCACCCCAGTACTCTTGCCTGGACAATCCCATGGATGGAGGAGCCTGGTAGGCTGCAGTCCATGGGGTCGCTAAGAGTCGGACACGACTGAGCGACTTCACTTTCACTTTTCACTTTCCTGCATTGGAGAAGGAAATGGCAACCCACTCCAGTGTTCTTGCCTGGAGAATCCCAGGGATGGGGGAGCCTGGTGGGCTGCCATCTGTGGGGTCACACAGAGTCGGACACAACTGAAGCGACTTAGCAGCAGCAGCAAGCATCTTTTCTGACCATAATGGCATGAAATTAGAAATTAACCACAGGGGTGCGGGATTGGGGCACAATTACATGGAGACTAAACAACATGCTACTGAAAAAAAAAAATCAATGGGTCAATAATAAAAATCAAATCGAGGAAATTTTAAAATATCATTGTCATTTTAAGACAAATGACAATGAAAACACAACCATAAAAAAAATCTATGGGCTGCAGAAAAAGCAGTTCTTAGAGGGAAGTTTATAGCAATACAGGCCTTCCTCAAAAGAAAGAAAAAGAAAAATCTCAAACAGTCTAACATACTACTTAAAAGAATCAGAAAAAGAAGAATAAACAAAACCTAAATTCAGAAGAAAGAAGGAAATAATAAAGATCAGAGAGTAGATAAAATAGACACACAAAAATATAGAAAAACAATAGAAAAAAATCCTTAAAACCAAGAGTTGGTTCTTTGAAAGTAGAAACAAGATTGACAAATATCTGGCCAGGCTTACTATGAAAAGAGAGAGAAACCAAATAAATAAAATAAAAAATGAAAACGAAGACAAAACAATTGATACTGCAGAAATACCAAAAATAAAAAACAAGTGAATACCAAAAGTTTGACAACCTAGAACAAATAAACAAGTGTCTAGATGGATGTGTGTGCATGCTTAGTCACTCAGTTGTGTCTGACTCTTTGTGACCCTCTGAGCTGTAGCCTGCCAGGCACCTCTGACCCTGGGATTTCTCAGGCAAGAATACTAGAGTAGGTTTCCATTTCCTTCTCCAGGGGATACTTCCTGACTCACATATGGCCCACCAAAATTGAATCAGTAAGAGACAGATAATTTGAACAGACCAATTACTATACGTGAAATAAAATCTGTTATTGAAAAACTCCTTACAATCCAAAGTACAGGGCCCAAAGATTTCACAGGCAAATTCTACCAGTAAAGAAGAACATATACCAATCCTTCTCAAACTCTTCCAAAAAAAACTGAAGAGGAGGGAACACTCCCAAAGACATTCTATAAAGCCAATATCACCCTGACACCAAAACTAGACAAAGACGCCACCACAAAAGAAAATTACAAGCCAGTATCTCTGATGAATATCTATACAAAAATTCTCAACAAAATATTAGCAAATCGAATCCAACAATACACAAAAAATTATCATACACCACAACCATGTAGGATTTATCCCAAATTCAGCAGAATAGTTAAACATGTGTAAATCAATGTGATACACCACATAAACAAAAGACAAAAACCACATGATCATGTCAGGAGACTCAGAAAATGCATTTGACAAAATTCAATATCCATTCATGATTTTAAAAAAAATTACTAAAATGGGTTCAGAGGGAACATATCTCAAATAATAAAATCTTCTTACAACAAACCCATGGCCACTGTAATACTCAACGTTGACAAGCTAAAAGTGTTCCTGCTAAAATATGAAATAAGACAAGGATGCCCACTCTCACCTTTTCCATTCAACATATACATGGTAGTCCCACCCATGGCAATCAAACAAGAAAAAGAAATAAAAGGTATCCCAATTGGAAGGGAAGATGTAAAACTGTCATTATATGCAGATGATATGATACTAATATAGAAAACCTTAAAGCCTCCACATAAAAACTACTAAAATTGATAAGTGAATTCAGCAAGGTAGCAGGATACAGATTAACATACAAAAATCAGTTGCCTTTCTTTGTACAAACAATGAATTATCAGAAAGAGAATGCAAAGAAACAATAACTTTTATAATGTTACTCCCAAAAATAACATATGGAGGAATAAATCTGACCAAGGAGGTGAAAGGCTTATATGCTGAGAACTATAAAACCTTAGTAAAGGAAAATGAAAATGACTCAAAGAAATGTAAAGCTATTACATGCTCTTGGATTAGAAGAATTAATATTGTTAAAATGGCCATACTACCCAAAACAATCTACAGATTTAATGAAGTGAAAAGTGAAAATCGCTCAGTCATGTCCAACTCTTTGTGACCCCATGGACTTAGTCCATGGAATTCTCCAGGCCAGAATACTGGAGTGGGTACCCTTTCCCTTCTCCAAGGGATCTTCCCAACCCAGGGATCTAAACTAGGTCTCCCACAATGCAGGCAGATTCTTTACCAGCTAAGCCACAAGGGAAGCCCAAGAATACTGGAGTTGGTAGCCTATCCCTTCTGCAGCAGATCTTCTGAACCCAGGAATCCAACTGGTGTCTCCTGCTTCTCAGGTGGATTCTTTACCAACTGAGCTATGAGGGAAGCACAGATTTAAAGAGATCTCTATCAAATCATTTGATAGAGATGAAAATGAAAACATTCTTCACAGAATGAAAATAATCTTAAAATTCATATGGAACCATAGAAGACTCAGAATTGTTAAAGAAATCCTGAAGAAAAAGAACAAAGCAGGAGGCATAACCCTCTCAAACTTCAGACAATAATAGAAAGCTACATTCAACAGCTTTTGCATTCCAATCCCCTATGATGAAAAGGATATCTTTTTTTGGTGTTAGTTCTAGAAGGTCTTGTAGGTCTTCATAGAACTGGTCAACTTCATCTTTTCGGCATCACTGGTTGGGGCATAGACTTGGATTACTTTGTTGAACAGTTTGCCTTGGAAACGAACTAAGATCATTCTGTTATTTTTGAGATTGCACTGAAGTACTGCATTTTGGACTCCTGTTGCTTATGAGGGCTACTCCATTTCTTCTATGGGATTCTTGCCCACGGTAGTAGATACAGTGGTCTTCTGAATTAAATTCTCTCATTCCTGTCAATTTTAGTTCACTGATTCCTAAGATGTTAGTGTTTACTCCTGCCATCATCTGCTTTACCACATCCAATTTATCTTGAACCTGGACGGGCCTAACATTCCAGGTTCCTATGCAATATTGTTCTTTACAGAATTGGATTTTACTTTCACCACTTGACACATTCACAACTGAGCTAAAGAATATTGAAACTATTGGACAATTTCACTCATTTCCCATGCTAGTAAGGTTATGCTCAAAATCCTTCAAGCTAAGCTTCAGTAGTATTTGAATCAAGAACTTCCAGATTTACAAGCTGGCTTTAGAAAAGGCAGAGGAACCAGAGATCAGATTGCCAACATTTGTTGGATCTTAGAGAAAGCAAGAGAATTCCAGAAAAACATTTATTTCTGCTTCATTGACTATATAAAAGCCTTTGACTGTGTAGACCACAACAAACTGTGGAAAATTAGAGAGATGGGAATACCAGACCACTCTACCTGTCTCCTGATAAACCTGTATGCATATCAATAAGCAACAGTTAGAACCTTACATGGAACAACTAACTGGTTCAAAATTGGAAAAGGAGAACAAAAAGGCTGCATATTGTCATACTATTTATTTAACTTATATGCAGAATACATCATGCAAAATGCCAGGCTGGACAAGTTACAAGCTAGAATCAAGATTGATGGGAGAAATATCAACAACCTCAGGTATGCAGATGATACCACTCTAATGGCAGAAAGCAGAGAGGAACTAAAGAGCCTCTAGATGAGGGAGAAAGGGGAGTGAAAAATTTGTCTTAAAACTCAACATTAAAGAAACTAAGATCGTGGAAACCAGTCCCACCACTTCATGGCAAATAGAAGAGGAAAAAGTGGAAGCATGACAGATTTTCTCTTCTTGGGCTCCAAAATCACTGCAGATTGCCACTGTAGCCATGAAACAAGATGACACTTGCTTCTTGGAATGAAAGCTATTCGTGACCTAGAGAGCATATTAAAAAGGAAAGACATCACTTTGCTGGCAAAGGTCTGTATAGATAAAGCTATGGTCTTTCCAGTAGTCTTGTATGGATGTGAGAGTGGAACCATAAAGAAGGATGAACACAGAAGAATTGATGCTTTCGAATTGTGGTGCTGGAGAAGACACTTGAAAGTCCCTTGGACAGCAAGGAGATCACATCAGTCAATCCTAAAGGAAATCAACCCTTAATATTGACTGGAAGGATGGATGCTGAAGCTGAAGCTCCAATACTTTGGCCACCTGACACGAAGAGCTGACTCATTGGAAAAGACCCTGATGCTGGGAAAGATTGGATGCAAAAGGAGAAGCGGGTGGCAGAGGATGAGAAGCTTGGATAGCATCACTGACTCAATGGACATGAACTTGGGCAAATCCAGGAAATAGTGAGGGACACAGGGGCCTGGCATGCTGCAGTTCATGGGGTCGCAAAGAGTCAGACACGACTTAGCAACTTAAAAACAACAAAATCACTTATATGTGGAATCTAAAATATGACACAGATGAGCCTATCTATGTAACAGAAACAGTATCATGGACATAAAGAACAGGCTGGTGGTTGCCAAGGGGGATAGTATAGGAGGAGCAACACAGTGGGAGGTTGGGGTAAGCAGATTTAAGCTTTTATATGTATATGATGAATAGACAACAGGTCCTATTGTATAGTACAAAGAACTATATTCAGTATCCCATGATAAACCATGATGAGAAAGAATATTTTTTAAAAAGAATGTATATAATGTAGATACTGAATCACTTTTCTGTCTAACAGAAATTAACACAGCATTATAAATCAACTATAATTCAATAAAAAAAAAATGACTGCAAATTGCTAGAGAGTCCCTTGCAGATACTAAAGATTCTTTAAATGTCACACAATATATTAATCATCACAATATATGCCATTAAAATACAGAACTTTATCAAGCTAAACTTTTCTTGAAATTTCTGGTTTGAAAATTCACTTTTTATTCTATGAAAACTTCTTAAAATTTCCTCTTCTAAGCCATGCATTTTTTCTAACATATCCTAATCTTTTGCATTGCTCTTGTTTCGAGGTTCTATTTCTCACTAATTCGTCAATTAAGCAGATTTTCTGCACTGATTTAAACTATGTACAGAGTATGACCTCCCCCTGTTGCTTTCTTAAAGTAGTCCACACAGTCCTCTAAGATCTTACTTACATTCATGATAAACTGTTTTGTGTAAGGCATTATAAGTCACTCAGACATATGATACACTGTAAGCAATGAAATAGAGAAAATATTAAAATAATCATTTTCCACTTAAGATTTGAATTCTTACCCACCCACATGAAGAGCTTTTCTTTGGAGACACTTTCCTGGGAATAAATACAAAGGGATATATTACAGTAAATCATTATGCATAACTTGATTCACACATCATAGATTTTTAGTTCTGTTACTGTTGCCTAGTTCTGGGTCAAATATCTTCATTGGCAGACTCTCTAGTATGAATTCTAAGAATGGCTCACTTTTAACTCTTCCTTCATAGAGTGCTTTGAATTTCTCATTATTTATTTCCTTTCTTTTCATACTGTAACAGAAGCTTCTCTAAGAGAGTGAAACTTGGATTAAGGACTAAGTCAGATTGTGTTCTGTTGCAGCCTTTGTGGTATCTTTCTATCATTCATTCAACAAATACATAATGAGCATCTATTGAGACAGTCCCTGTTCTAGGTACTGGTATCACAACCAGAGAGAAAACAACACAAATTCCTATCCTCAGAAAGCTTGCTTTTTAGTGGATAAAAAGACAACAACAAAAGACAGCAACAAATAAGATAATAAACATATATCTGAGAAGGTGATGAATGTTCTGAAGAAAAATAAAGCAAGAGGATGAAGAAGTTCAGCATATGTAAACTTGTGATGACATGGCTAAGTTTGACTTCACTCAGATAGTGCCACCTGAGTGAAGATCCGAAGGAAGTGAAGGAGAAAGTCAAGTCAATGTCTGAGAAAAGAATGGTTTAGACAGAGGCAAGTTCAGCTCAGTTCAGTAGCTCAGTTGTGTCCAACTCTGCGACCCCATGGACTGCAGCACACCAGGCTCGCCTATCCATCACTAACTCCCAGAGCCTACTCAAACTCGTGAACATTGCGTCGGTGATGCCATACAACCATCTCATCCTCTGTCGTCCCCTTCTACTTCCACCTTCAATCTTTCCCAGCATCAGGGTCTTTTGCAATGAGTCAGTTCTTCGCATCAGGTGGCCAAAATATTGGAATTTCAGCTTCAGCATCAGTCTTTCCAATGAATATTCAGGACTGATTTCCTTTAGGATTGACTGGTTGGATCTCTTTTCAGTCCAAGGGACTCTCAAGAATCTTCTCCAACGCCACAGTTCAAAAGCATCAATTCTTTGGTGCTCAGCTTTCTTTATGGTCCAACTCTCATATCCATACACGACTACTGGAAAAACCATACCTTTAACTAGACGGATCTTTTTTGGTAAAGTAATGTCTCTGCTTTTTAATATGCTGTATAGGTTGGATATAGGTTTTCTTCCAAGGAGCAAGCGTATTTTAATTTCTTGGTTGCAGTCACCATCTGCAGTAATTTTGGAGCCTAAGAAAGTCTCTCACTGTTTCCACTGTTTCCCCATCTATTTGTCATGAAGCGATGGGACCAGATGCGATGATTTTAGCTTTCTGAATGTTGCATTTTAAGCCAACTTTTTCACTCTCCTCTTTCACTTTCATCAAGAGATTCTTTAGTTCTTCTTCACTTTCTGCCATAAGGGTGGTGTCATCTGCATATCTGAAGTTATTGATATTTCTCCTGGCAATCTTTATTTCAGCTTGTGTTTCATCCAGCCAAGCCTTTTGCACGATGTACTCTGCATATAAGTTAAATAAGCAGGGTGACAGTATACAGCCTTGACGTACTCCTTTCTCGATTTGGAACCAGTCTGTTGTTCCATGTCCAGTTTTAACTGTTGCTTCTTGACCTTCACGCAGAATTCTCAGGAGTCAGGTAAGGTGGTCTGGTATTCCCACCTCTTTAAGAATTTTCCAGTTTGTTGTGATCCACACAGTCAAAGCCTTTGGCATAGTCAATAAAGCAAACGGTGTCAGACTTTATTTTTGGGGGCTCCAAAATCACTGCAGATGGTGATTGCAGCTATGAAATTAAAAGACGCTTACTTCTTGGAAGGAAACTTATGACCAACCTTGACAGCATATTAAAAAGTAGAGACGTTATTTTGCCAACAAAGGTCCATCTAGTCAAGGCTATGGTTTTTCCAGTAGTCATGTATGGATGTGAGAGTTGGACTGTGAAGAAAGCTGAGCACTAAAGAATTGATGCTTTTGAACTGTGGTGTTGGAGAAGACTCTTGAGAGTCCCTTGGAGTGTAAGGAGATCCAACCAGTCCATCCTAAAGCAGATCAGTCCTGGGTGTTCATTGGAAGGACTGGTGTTGAAGTTGAAACTCCAATACTTCGGCCACCTCATGCGAAGAGCTGACTCATTGGAAAAGACCCTGATGCTGGGAAAGATTGAGGGCAGGAGGAGAAGGGGACGACAGAGGATGAGATGGTTGGATGGCATCACCGACTCAATGGACATGGGTTTGGGTGGACTCCGGGAGTTGGTGATGGACAGGGAAGCCTGGCGTGCTGCGATTCATGGGGTCACAAAGAGTCGGACATGACTGAGCGACTGAACTGAAGTGAACTGAGGAACAGAGAAAGATTCTATAATTGAAAGTTTTCTAAGATAAGAAAGGTCAGGAACTTACTGTCAGGAAGAAACTTTTCTAAGATTAGGTCAATCTGAAGGAAACATTATGGTTGTCTTAATCATACTAAAGGCCAACATGGGGTGAAAGTAAGATCCATCTGTCTAATTATGTATTTTTCTCTTACCACAATTCTATGGAATGTCAGAGATTGATTTACCTAGAACTTCTGAGTGAGTATGATGAAGCAATAGAAGGACAAAGAAGATAAGGGGGTATGCAAATAAGTGATTAAAATGAGAGACAATGACATTTAAGAACTTACAATTTAGGGGGAAAGGTGAAAATGAAAGTCGCTCAGTTGTATCTGACTCTTTGCCACCCCAGGGACTACACAGAATTCCATTCCCCAGGGACTACATGGAAAATTCCATGGAATTTTCCAGGCCAGAATACTGGAGTGGGTAGCATTTCCCTTCTCCAGGGGATCTTGCCAATCCAGGGATCAAACCCAGATCTCCCACATTGCAGGAGGATTCTTTACCAGCTGAGTCATAAGGGAAGCCCAGGGGGAAAAGGAGAACATGAAAAGATAAAAGGAACAGTGAAAAAGTAGTATGCTCATTGGTTTAAAGATCCTGATAGGGTTAAAGGATTATTTGGATTGGATGTGAGTGGAAAAAGACTGAAGGTGGTGGTCAGAGGTGTAGTGCTTGAAATGGACAAGATCTAGAGAGTAAACAGAGGACAGAGTGGTTGATGGATAGCAGGACAAGATCAATGGAAGAGAGGAAGTTTGAACAGACAAAACATGAATATTCAATCACCATGAATAGCGACAGGAGTGGTACTGGAGAAAAGGAAAGTAAACAAGAAGTTAAAATCTTTAAGGAGTAAGAAACAGTGACCTGGGGGTAGATTATAAGTTATATTTAAATTAGGGGTTAATTATGTTTGTCTATTGCCTGGCTGTTTACCAGACAATGGAAAGACTGGCACTAGAATGCAAAATCTTCATTCCCTCAAATACATTCATTGAACAAAAACTTTTAAGAAAACATATTTAAATGTTTACTTCTTTGGAGAAAAAGACTGAATAATTTGAATTTTCTTATTTGTTTCTTTCTCCTTTGTTCTCATTTGTACCACAAATGGGAATGGAATCCATTTTTCATCAAGAAATAAGCAATGTAAGAAGTACAATAATCAAAACCTTCTAATATGCTATTGTGTCTAAATTAAGTTACCTTGTGATCACAGACAGTAAATTGTTCCTTTACTTAAAGTAGAACAGAATGTTCAATACCAGTTTCCATTTCATAAGTATTTCCATTCATTACTTCTCATAAGTTCAAGGGGAAAATTAAACAGCAAACTGTAGAGCTGTGGCTAGCATGCTGTTGCTTTTCTGCAAGTCTTATTTAAAATACTTCTGTTTGAGCCAAACTGAAACAATTCCTCTCTGAGAGTCAATTGGCCAATATTAAAAAAAAAAAAAAAAAAACTATGAGAACCATATGCTCTTTCAATTTCCAGGAAACTTTAATGACAACATGCTTAATTTCCACAAATTCATGTCACAGGACCCCAGCTTTTCTGCCTGACCTACATTTCTGGTTTTTGCAGTTAAACCTCAAGCCAATGGCTAAATGCTGTTTTTGAGAGAAATCCATAGTCTGGCATTCTAAAACCATTCTAACTTTTTATTTATTTAGTAAGTTTCTTTAGGCAAATTACTTGCAGTTTATCTTACAATTGTGGCTTATAACTAACAGTTCAAAAAATAAACAGCTGAAGGGCTTTTAAAATTTCTTTGAATCTGATAACATAATCTATAGTCATTCTTTTAAAAAGTGATGTAACATTGCAGCCATGAAATTAAAAGACGCTTACTCCTTGGATGGAAAGTTATGACCAACCTAGACAGCATATTAAAAAGCAGAGACATTACTTTGCCAACAAAGGTCCATCTAGTCAAGGCTATGGTTTTTCCAGTGGTCATGTATGGATGTGAGAGTTGGACTATAAAGAAAGCTGAGCGCTAAAGAATTGATGCTTTTGAACTGTGGTGTTGGAGAAGACTCTTGAGAGTCCCTTGGACTGCAAGGAGATCCAACCAGTCCATCCTAAAGGAGATCAGTCCTGGGTGTTCATTGGAAGAACTGATGTTGAGGCTGAAACTCCAATACTTTGGCCACCTCATGCAAAGAGCTGACTTATTGTAAAAGACCCTGATGCTGGGAAAGATTGAGGGCAGGAGGAGAAGGGGACGACAGAGGATGAGATGGTTGGATGGCATTACCGACTCAATGGACATGGGTTTGGGTGGACTCCAGGAGTTGGTGATGGACAGGGAGGCCTGACGTGCTGCGGTTCATGGGGTCGTAAAGAGTCGGATACGACTGAGTGACTGAACTGAACTGAACTGATACATATATATCCTTGAACAAGAAGTTACCTAAAGGGGATCAGGAACAGAGACACAAAAGACCACAGAAAAGGTCTGCTAGCCTGATCTTCTATCCAGACTGTGTTGTTATGCACTGGTGCTACTTCACATGTCTGTACTTAAAGCCGAGTAATTCAGACTTCAGTAGATATTCTGATATAAGATTACTATACCAGAAGCATAAGACCAGACCACATACCTGTAGATGGGAGTGCAACTTTAACTAAGGAGAGTGGATATTCTGACCACTAATCATTCAATGACAAAAATTAAAATGAAGATGTAAGCCTTGAATTCGAAGTGCCAAAGAAACCGATTACTCTCTCAGTATCCTGGGAGCAATTTTGAATAGAAATGGTTACAATACTCCTTCTGGGTAAACTTACTTTTTAAAAATTGAAATATAATTGATTTGTAATATTGTATTAGTTTCAGGTGTAAAGCAAAGTGCTACATCTATGCATATATATATATATATTATTTGCAGATTATTTTCTCTTAAAGAAAGACAAATATAATATGATATCACTTATAAGTGGAATCTAAAATATAATACAAATGAATCAATCTATTTACAAAGCAGAAAAAGACTCGGAGACATAAAAAAATAAACTCATAGTTACCAAAGGGAAAGGGAGGGGGATGGTATAAATTAGGAGTATGGGATTAAGAGATATACACTAGTATATGTAAAATAGATAAGCAACAGGGATTTACTATATAACACAGGGAACAATAATCAATATCTCGTCATAAACTTCATTTTGTTAAGTGTCACCAGACTAGCAACTGAGCCGAAGAATATCTTGGAAAGGCTTCTGAGACTGTGTTGTATCTGGTGGTGTCTGCATGCCATCACATTCAGGAGCTATCATAGTTTATTTATACCAGACTCCCCTTCCATTATTCCCAAACTTTCTACATTCTGCTTACAAGTCACAATCTTAACCTCATCTTCCTCGTAACCCGAGTAAATGAGGGAAACTGTGTGCCAATCCTTGAGGGAAAGATATTACTTGTGGGAGAGAGACGCAGCAAGTTAAGAGACATTTCACCCTGCAATGGCAGCAGGTAACCAGCAATGGAGGGTAAAGTGACCACTGGGCATTAGTCCACAATGTGACATCAGACTGATGTGGGCAGTGACTCCCAGAACTAACTGTGGGGCATCAAAAATTCCTGGTACACTCTCTGTAATACTGGAGGAGGAAAACCTGCTAAAATACTAGACATCCCGCATTGAAGTATATTCAAGAATAAGGACTTTAGCCATTTTTACTTCGGACACAGGCTTCAGTATAACACACACAATTAAATAATTTTATTGAGGTTTTCTTTCTTAGATTTCATTTTTTAATGATTAAATAGTAGACCCAAGACGGCTATCCTTAGAAAGGCCCACTTTCAAAGTTGGCCCTTGGCTGTCATTTGGGACCTCAGGGAGCATGGGACACAAAAGCACATGTTTGGTGTCCAAGTAGTAAATGTGATATACAGTGTTGAAAGTGGCATTTGTCTCAGTTCTTTATCTAACTCAGAGAATATACATAAACTGAGAATGGTAGGGAAGATGGCACCACTTTGGCATTCTAGGCTTATCAATTCATTCATTTCTTCATTGAAGAAGTATGTATTAAGCCTCTCAAGTGATGGGCACTGTTATAGGCATAGTGTAGTAAACAAGACAAAGTCTTATTTAATAAAAATCCAACAATAAAAAATACCTTAAGAAAAAAATACAATGTTTGGTATCCATAAGATCTATGAAAAAAACTAAAACAGGGACAGAGAACAGAGTATGGAAGAGGCGGCTGGGCAGACAGTATCTGGCAAGGAAGGGTGTCTGACTAGGGACATGTGTTAACAGCAGCAGCTTCCTTCAGGTTCTTTGTGGACAATGAACACCTATGAGGGAATAAGAAGAGGAGAACAGGACAGAACAGTCTTTGAGCACATGCACGGTATCAAGGGAACCCCAGAAACTGGAAGGATTCTGGGAGAGTATTGGTGTCCTGGCTATGTATATAGGAGTCACAGCCACTGAAATCTCAGTTATTACCGTTACTGTGAATTCATTTGCATCTGGAATCGGCTAAGACATAGGGATATTCAGATTATACAGCTAATGGCACAAAAGGCAAATAAAGTGATTGAGAAAGACAAGCAGAAACATGGAACTGGTACAAAGGTTGGAGGTCACATCTGAATAGATACGTTTCAATCTCATAGAAACAGTGGTTAAAACAACAACAACAAAATAACAGTGTATCAAGACAAGAAAGGGGTTCCCAAGTGGCTCTACTGGTAAAGAACCCACCTACCAATGCAGGAGACACAAGAGTTGCAGGTTCGATCCCTGGGTTGGGAAGATCCCCTGGAGGAGGGCATGGTACTCCACTCCAGTATTCTTGCCTGGAGAACCCCATAGACAAAGGAGCCTGGAAGGCTGTGTCCATGGGGAAACAGTCAAGATATGACTGAAGTGACTTAGCACGCACGCAAGACAAGCAAGAGTCAAAGCTAGAGTCTTAAGAAATGTTCACATTTAGATTCAATCAGAAGAAACAGCAGAAAGAAGACTTTACTTTGGGGGAAGCAAAATAGAGAAATAACAAGAATACAAAAAAAAAAAGAGCATTCAAAAACAGCTAAGGGTATTCCATAGTGCCAAATTCTACAAACAGAATTTTTTTTTTTCAGAAGAGAAATTTGTTTAGAGGATAGATAGAAATTACAAAAGGTAAGCATCATTAGTGTGATAGAACATACAGTTAAATTTTATGGTGCTATAAGGAATTCAGATGAAACAATTTTGATCAGTTACCACAAGCATTGAGCCAAGAAAGGAAAGAGAAGACTAGGGTGGTGCTAACAGATGGGCCAATCACACAGCTGGCAATTAAACAGGCACTTATTTTTAAATAAATGAATAAATGACATGATGAGCATGAATGATAGTTAACCTTTGCTTTTTTTTTTTAATGAGGGAAAGCACAGGGGAGGAGTCTATGGGAAGAGAATAATTAATTACTAGAGACAGAAGGGATAATGATGAGGGTAATATGGAGAGAGAAGGAATTAGACGTAGAATATAGAGAGGTATATGAACTTCCTTTGAAACAGTAAGATATATATATACATACATACATACATATATATATATATAAAACTCTTGATGTTTCAAGATGAAGTTAAGCTATATATAGGAGTTAGCAGTTGATAGCTTTAATCTTCTCTGCAAGGCTGGGGGCAGGGAAACTAGCAACACTTGTGGGGGCTATAGTGTAACAAATCTGGAAATAACTCAACTTTTTCAGACTTTGATCAAAAAATGTTAGCCCTCCCAAGGCAGGGACGTTCTATTTTCAGATCTATCCTACCTTTCCTTCTCAATCTCCCATCCAAACATCCTGTTAAAAGACTAGGGACCCAGATAAAAATACAGGAGAGTTTACAGATTTACACGAAGCTGATGTTAGGCAGAAAATAAGTCTGCATAGGGCTGTGCAGGTGTGGGTAAATTTTTGGTCACTGATGGTATCCAACTAGAGAGCTCTGATAGGTTCCTACCTTCAGATTATTACCACACAGAATTTTACCAAAATTGATAGGTGTTCAAGGCATTTGTCAGGCTTTGTTGGCCCTTTTAAACCCACACAAATTGTCCTGCATATTGTAGTTAGATGGTAAAAGCAACCTTTAAGTGCGACATTAAATTACCGATATTCTAGTCAAAACATTCTAATGTTAAATTACAGCAATGTTTTCTTAAATCAGTCTCCCAAGGCATTAGAAATAAAAGCAAAAACAAACAAATGAGACCTAATCAAATTTATTAGCTTTTACACAGCAAAGGAAACTGTGAACAAAATGAAAAAACAAAAAACAGCCTACAGAGTGGGAGGAAATGTTTGCAACCAATACAACCAACAAGGGGTTAATTTCTAAACTACACCAACAGCTCATGTAACTCAACAACAACAAAATAAAACAACCCAATCAAAAAATGAACAGGAAACCTAAATAGACATTTCTCTAAATAAGACATACAAATGGCCAATAAGCATATGAAAAAATGTTCAATAAGTATTAGAGAGATGCAATGCAAAACTATTGGGTTGGCAAAAAAGTTCCTTTGGATTTTTCTTTAAGATGTTATGGAAAAACCCAAACAAAGTTTTTGGACAACCCAGTATAATTAGGCACCACCTCGTAACAGTCAGAATGGCCATCAATAAAACGTCTACTAATAACAAACGCTGGAGAGGGTGTGGAGCAAAGAGATTCTTCCTACACTGTTGACTGGAATGTAAATTGGTGCAGCCACTATGGAAAACAGTAGGGAGGCTCCTTGGAAACTTCTGTGCGTGTATCTGAAGTAACTATGACTTGAATAGAAACATGCCCCTAATGTTCACAGCAGTGCTCTTTACAATAGGCAGGATATGTCCACTGACGTGGGAATGGGTAAAGAAGATGTGGTATGGACACATGCCACGTGGACACAATGGGATATTACTCAACCACAGAAAAGAGTGAAATAACATCATCTGCAGCAACATGGATTCAACCAGAGACTGTCACACCAAGTGAAGTGAGAAAGAGAAAGTCAAATACCATATGATGCCACCTATATGTGAAATCTAAAATATGACACAGATGAAATTATTTATGAACCAGAAAACAGACTCACAGACATAAAAAGCAAACTTATGGTTTTTTATTGTGGTTTATTACAGGATGTTGCATATAGTTCCCTGTGCTATTCAGTAGGACTTTCTTGTTTATCTAATCCCAAACTACTAATTTATCTCTTTATCCCTTTTCCTTTTGGTAACCATAAGTTTGCTTTATGCCAGAAACTAACATAACATAGTAAATCAACTATACTTCAATAAAAAATTAATTAAATTGCCCATGTCCCACTATCAATAAAAATTTAATGCGTGTATTTTAAACTGAATACCTGATAATTTTTACATGTGTTTTTCATTTATCTTAAATAACATGCTGCTGCTGCTAAGTCACTTCAGTCGTGTCCAGCTCTGTGCAACCCCATAGACGGCAGCCCACCAGGCTCCGCCGTCCCTGGGATTCTCCAGGCAAGAACACTGGAGTGGGTTGCCATTTCCTTCTCCAATGCACGAAAGTGAAAAGTGAAAGTGAAGTTGCTCAGTCGTGTCCGACTCTGAGCGACCCCATGGACTGCAGCCCACCAGACTCCTCCGTCTATGGGATTTTCCAGGCATATTTTACCTCAAATTACATTTATATCCATCACACCTTCACCATGGAAAAAGCCTAATAACCTATATTTTTAAACACAAAAATGCAGAATGTACTTTGGCAATTACAGAAGGGAAAGGGCATATGAGAAACTGCCACGTGGGGTTCCCTTATCTCCAAACACAGGAAAGTTGAAAATGTAATTTTAAAGAAACTAAAACAACCAAGTTCAGATTGTATTCAAGGTCATATTTTTATTGTTGCCATGACTAAAGCTGACATACAATATCTCTATATTGTCTTTCTTCATAAGCAATCTTATTTCTTTTCTACAGCATTTTAAACAGGAGCTAGCTACAGAGAGAAACTAAATTTAAGGCAAATAATGGGAAGCCTCACTTCTATTTAAACATTTTAAGAACAAATAATAAAGAAACACAAAGACCAGTAGTTCTGACTTGGCATCTTGCCCTGCATCAGCAAAACTGATATCTAATTTCATCTCCTGCTGATTGCTGTTATTATTAATGGAGTACAGATATGAATCAAAGATAAAAAGTTGATCCTTGAACAACATGGGCATTGGGGCACATAGTTGAAAATCCACCCATAACTTATAGTAAGCCCTGCATATTCACAGTTCTTCTCTATCTGCAAATTCACCCAATCATAGACTGTGTTTTCATGTTGTATTTACTATTTTAAAAAACTGAACATAACTGGACTCACGCAGTTCAGACTTGTATTGTTCAAAGGCCAATTTTCTTAACAAAGTTAGAATAAAGCCAAAAATTTCAAGCAATATCTGACAGGTAAATGAGCCCAGCACTTTGGTAGGCAAAGGGCAGATGACTAAGCCTCTCTCTGTGCATCTGTTTCTTGTTTGACATGAAACTAAAACTCACAATTAAATCATATTTAGCTGCATTTTAGGTATCACATATGAACTTTAATTTCTCATTACTTTTAACATAACTTTTAACCAAAGTATGCTAAAATAAACTTTTTTAAGAGAAAGTATTAAGAAATCACTTGGGAGAAGAAGTCGTTTTTTCAAAAATTACATTAGGATGAAACTAGTTTTAGGAAAGATAAAACCATTAGTTCTCAAGCCTATATATCACATTGCTGCTAAGTCGCTTCAGTCGTGTCCAACTCTGTGCGACCCCATAGACGGCAGCCCACCAGGCTCCGCCGTCCCTGGGATTCTCCAGGCAAGAATACTGGAGTGGGTTGCCATTGCCTTCTCCAGTGCAAGAAAGGGAAAAGTGAAAGTGAAGTCGCTCAATCATGTCTGACTCTTAGCGACCCCACAGACTGCAGCCTACCAGGCTCCTCCGTCCATGGGATTTTCCAGGCAAGAGTACTGGAGTGGGGTGCCATTGCCTTCTCCGATATATCACATTAGTGACTTTTAAAAGATACCTAGTATTCAAATTTTTTCTGAGTATTGTTATTTTGTATTAAAGTAAAACAATTTCCCTTTATTGCTGACTAGTTTTTTGAAAGTTGATCAACTATTTTTTGTTGAAATTTTCATATCATAGTCAGGTAATTAATGTTGCAATATAAAATGTTTCATAAACTAAAGATAATTTTGTGAATGAAAGAAAACAGTCCACATTGTACACATTTTTTTCAAATCTCACATAATTAATCATTACTAGCTCTTTTGCATTCTGAAATACATATTTTGGTTGCTAACGTAATTGTAATTCAAAACTTAAGAAGAGCTAAAGAAAATCTAGGGAAATAATGGGAGCTGTGTCCTTTAAAAACTAATTAAAACTATAATTACAGATGAAAAGCAATAAAAGCAGGTCAAATAAACCTTGCCTGATCATTGTTGGTAGAATTTATAAGTTGTTACCATCACTTTAGAACGTAGTTTTAATGTCCTAAAGGATTAATTAAATTTGTGAGATTGCCCATTTTATGTGCTGTTCATTATTCAAGTCTCTTCAGTTGCAAAACTTGCATATCTATACTAATTAGCTGAATATCTATAAATATTTAATGTCCACTCAAATATCCCTCTGTGGCTTATTGCTAGTACCTTATCCCATCTTATCGGATCCTTTGTCAGGAATTCTCACATGAACAGTTGAATATTCAAACATTAACACCAAAGCTGAAATAAAAAGCCAAAGTAATTCCAAAGTAAACAAGCAAAGCTTGTCAAAGACTACATAAAAGTAGTGCTGGAGAACGAACTTGAATCATATAAAAATTCTCCATATAAGGCCGATCTAACAAAGCTATACTGAAAAAGGAAATCAGCAAAAATGGTGAAAGAAGTGTTTTCAAATAGTGATTTGAGTATCTAAGAATTGTTAGTGGTCTTTATGAGAATTAATAAAACTCAAACTTTTTTTTTGGCATAAATTGTATTCCCTAAGGTCACATAGCAAAATCAAAGGTGAAATACAGAAATGAGTAGTGTGTTGTCAACTTATCAGAAAAATTACATTCAAAGTTCATCATCAGAATTAGGGTGGGTGAAACTTTGATTTGTACATAATAGATATGCTTCCTTTATTTTTCAAAGTATAATCCAAATTAAATATTCTTCATTAGTCACCATGAAATTTTCATTTCCATTTTTAATGGATTCTGTTGGTGACAGAATTATTCTTAGGTAACAAGGGTAACAAGGGTTTTCTTTATGTCATTCACTTTTACCAGATAAATCAAAACCCTTTTTGGGTTATTTTTCATTTTATCTGAGGGGAAATAATGCATAAACAGTCAGAAGTTTAGTGTGCCCACATGTTTTTCCTTTAATATAGTTCTCTTAGTTAACCAGGAATTCTATTCATCAAAACATTATGTAAGTTCATGGTGGCTACAGAATAGTAAGAACTAATATCAACATATATATATTATCATATGTCATAACACATGTATCAACATATACATTATTTTAAATGCATATGTACATTATGACTTAGACTCTGCTTTAAATATACCATATTTTTGTGGGGGTCAAAAGTGTGTGTGTGTATAAATAGTAACAAAATTTAGATGTGTAGCATGTTGACAGAGGTTTAAATAGGATGAAAGGAAAATATTAAGTAAGGAATTTTTATAGGACTCAGAAATCTATTTCTTTCTGTTTCATCAGTTTAGTTTTATTGCTGTCACTTGTCTGAGAGCAAAATGGTTACTAGATAAATCCCCCAAATTAAACAAATATGATCAGATAGATTATAATTTTCCAGGCTATATATATTTATAATTGACACAAGTGAAAAGTAAAAGTGGAAATCGCTCAGTCATGTCCGACTCTTTGAAACCCCATGGACTATCCAGTCCATGGAATTCTCCAGGCCAGAATACTGGAGTGGGTAGCCTTTCCCTTCTCCAGGAGATCTTCCCAACCCAGGGATCAAACCCAGGTCTCTCGCATTGCAGGAGGATTCTTTACCAGCTGAGCCACAAGGGAAGCCATATTTGACACAAGATTTTTTAAATTTGTGGGACATTTATTAATCTTCATAGACTATAAACATGTACTTTTGTTCATTTATTAGTTTATCTGTTTTCTTTTAAGAACCAATAACCAAAGTTCTGGTATAACATGAAGCAATTCTGGCCAATCAGGGGGCTCTCACATAAAAGCTCAATTGCCTTAATCATCTAGAGAAAAGGGGCGCTCTCATCTCTGAGAAAAGGTTATCTGTTTTCTGAAACAAATTTCTGAAAATCAGCATTTTACAGACATGCTTCATTTTTCTCTCATTTCAAAAGCAGGCAGTAGTAATTTAAGAAAACATAAGTGGACCCAGAATTTCTTATTTTCTTACAACTTAGTGAATAAAGTTTCTTATTGCTGACTGTACTAAATCTGACCTTTTTCTCTATAAGTCTCTGGCAAAACAGCTTTCTAATAATTTTGTTGGAAATATGTAATCAGAGCTTGCTAACATGAAAGATAAACAAGGATATTGAGTTAAAACGGCACTGGTTGAACCCAACTTGACTATCATATGCAAATCGCAGAAGTTTATTTTAAGGAAACTGTACAGTAGTGTTTTTTAGCACCTGTCTAAATAGACAAGTAAAGGATTAGCAGTCAGAGGGGACTGACTGACAAACCTCACATGTGCTTAAGTTTGGGGATTTATGTTACTTCCAAAACTGGCCTAGTTTTAAAATTATTTGAATGAATGTAAAAAAAAGTAATAATAATAACTACACCATTGCTACCTTGATAAATTACATTGGCAGTTTACCAGATGTAGAAATTTTAAAGACCAGGAGGTTATGACAGATTAAAAAAAAAAAAATAGAATTTCTTGTTCTCAGTGGCAAAGGAAACCGAGTTTCTGGAAGCAGAATCTTATACTCTACAACAATATTTCCCTTGCAACAGAAATGAATTTATTAGTGACAAAGGTACATTTTATTAAACAAGGCATCAGAACTGGTAAGTTAAAAAAAAATCCTGAATTTTATATAGTTTTTCAAATGTAATCAACTCTTCTGGAGCAAATGTAGCACGAAAACAGATTTTTGGAGAAAAGAGTTTCTATAGTAAATGACAACTATCTCTTGGTTTGGTAAGAGACAAACTTTTTTCCACAAGTCATAATTGGAGTATTCATGGAAACAATTCCTTGAATCTCTACAATCACCAAGAAAAAATTTTATTACAAAGGAGAATTTGATGCTCAAATTGTACTATGTAAGTTGTGTTGTTTGTCATTTGGGACAAAGATTTCTGAGCGAATTTTTTCTTAGTAAATTAAAAAATAATGAACACAATTGTTACCATCAAATCTGAGGTGGTGCTAGAAATCTGAACACATTATCTTCCTTATATCTGTCATGTAGAGAAAAGGTATTCCTTCCTTCCTTTTTTCACAAACCACTGAATAACCTAAACAGGCTACTGTGCTGTGCTTAGTCGCTCAGTCATGTCCGACTCTTTGCAACCCCAAGGACTGTAGCCCACCAGGCTCATCTGTCCATGGGGATTCTCCAGGCAACAATACTGGAGTGGGTTGCCATGCCCTCTTCCAGGGGATCTTACCAACCCAGGGATGGAACCCAGGTCTCCGCCACTGCAGGCAGATTCTTTACTGTCACATTCCCCGTGACTACTAAAGTGGGTGTATAAGAAGCATCCTCTGAATATCCCGTTGGCAGATTCCTGTCATTTCTTTGTTTACCATTCTGCATGTGAGATTAAAATTGAGACCCCTTAAAAAAAAAAAAAAAGACTCAAGGATGGAACAGAGAGAGCAAGAACAGTGGGTAGGGAGTGAAAAACCACTGGGGAGAGAAATTGTTTTCTTCCACTAAAAAAACAGTTGCAAAGATTTTTTTTTTATTTTTATTTTTTGATGCCAAAGCTCCTACTGCTTGTCTATGGGAAGAGAGAATCTGTCTCAACAGGAAATCAACAAAATCAAATACAGACTATTCCCAAACAGGAGTCCCTTCTCTGAGGTTGGATCAGAGGGCAATGGAACATTTTTCTGAGTCTATAGGTTAATTTGTGCTTGTCTGTCTTTTCACAAGATTCAATGAACAGAAATCTACTACTCCTGGGAACTTCCCCATAGGGGAATGGAAGGATGCCAAGTTTGCTACGGGACATCCAGCCTTTTCACCTGTGAATTTTCCCATTGTTCAGTCTCCCTTCTACCCCCCTCCTGCTCACTCCTGTCTTTTCTTCTCTCCTTCCTTCCCTTTCCTCCTTTTGTGAAGGAAAAATGACCTTGCATTCAAATCCTTAGTAAACAAAAATCAAATTTCCCTTGTTTAATAAAGAGGAAGAAGACAGTTGGTTCCCTACCCCTCCTCCTTAGAGTGTTCTCTAGAAAACATAAGAGTAACAATCCTTTGATTTTCACTGCAAGTTCAAGACCTCATGACTACTGTAACTGTACTCACAGCTGAGATTAACTGTGAAGTCTCATAATGTATATAGGAGACAATCACAAATCAAATCTTCTTGTCCCTCAAGGAGATAAGAGAAGCCTTAAGTTTTCTGTATTACTGTATAAATTAGTATGAAATTCTGTCCAGATTTTATAATTAACTTCATGCAAACTTAGATGCTTCTAAATCTGAGAATGCTTACTCAATATTAAATTGTCTTCTCTCATCTATATTGCTATAGAGGTTTTGTTTCCCCAATCCTTCCTCCTCTGCTTTCTACCATTTTTTTTCTTTCCACAAATATTTACTAAGCACAGATAACAATAAATAATAAGTACAATGTACAATAAGTACAAAAAAGACTTAGACCAAAACTAAAAGGTTAAAAACAAGCCAGTCCCATCTGCCTCAGTATCTCTGACTTCAGCTTCAAGATTCAAAACACAAGTTTTGCTTTTCTTCGTAAATTAGGTATCATTTTAGTTAACTTCCAACGGCTTTTTTTTTTTTTTTGCTGCTGCTGCTGCTGCTGCTAAGTCACTTCAGTCGTGTCCGACTCTGTGCGACCCCATAGACGGCAGCCCACCAGGCTCCCCCATCCCTGGGATTCTCCAGGCAAGAACAATGGAGTGGGTTGCCATTTCCTTCTCCAATGCATGAAAGTGAAAAGTGAAAGTGAATTCGCTCAGTTGCATCCAACTCTTAGCGACCCCATGGACTGCAGCCCACCAGGCTCCTCCATCCATGGGATTTTTCTAGGCAAGAGTACTGGAGTGGGGTGCCGTTGCCTTCTCCATTAATTGTTTATTCAGAAAATATTCTTTTGCTGCCAGAACTATTTTGATAGTTGCAAGAATTCTGACAAAGTGTCTGTAATTCTGTTGTTTTCACATGACTCATGGTGCATTGTCTACTATTAATGATGCATGAGGCTTGTAAATACCTGTGCTTGAAAGGGAAAGGTTTCAATTCTAAGAAGTTGAGCATTTCATTGCCATTAATCAACTAAGTCTATGCACTTCCCTTGAGTGCAAGCTTTCTCATTCTTGAAACTTTTTCTTTTTAAATTATAATCAAAGGTAACTTTTTAAAAGCAAGATAACAAATATATTTAAGTCTTTATAGCTTATTACAAAAATTAGAGTACTTATTGTATTCTAGTCATGTTTGAGGGGCTTCCCTGGTGGCTCAGTGGTTAAAGAACTCACCAGCCAATGGAGACGATGTGGGTTCGGTCTCCGAACTGGGAAGATCCCCTTGAGAAAGAAATGGCAACCTACTCCTTCATTCTTACCTGGGAAATCCCATGGACAGAGGACCCTGGTGAGATATGGTCCATGGGGTCCAAAAAAGTCAGACACAACTTCTCGACCAACACATATATACGTATTTATACATATTTTATATATATTTATACACACACACAGGCTTCCCTGGCAGCTCAGCTGGTAAAGAATCCACATGCAAAGCAAGAGATCCCAGTTCGATTCCTGGATCAGGAAGATCCCTTGGAGCAGGGATAGGCTACCCACTCCAGTATTCTTGGGTTTCCCTGGTGGCTTAGATGGTAAAGAATCTGCCTGCAATGCGGGAGACCTGGGTTCAATCCTTGGATTGGGGAGATCCCCTGGAAGAGGGCATGGCAACCCACTCCAGTATTCTTGCCTAGAGAATCCCCATGGACAGAGGATCCTGGAAGGCTACAGTCCATAGGGTTGCAAAGAGTTGGACACGACTGAGCAACTAGGCACAGCACAGCACATACACACACACACTCCCATACACACAAACTAACGCAACACATAGTGCAACCATAGAGCCTCTGCAGCTTTGGAATTGCATTACCCAGCAGTCTTTTCTGTCACCCGTGAGCAAAAAGAAGCTGCTCCTATCTGAAAATGGGCAAAGAGTCAAAAAACAAAAACAGAGACAGTCACTGCTAACTGATTCTCTTTCACTTTTCACCACAGCAAAAGCCGCAGGGACAAACACGCTGCTGTCTCAGTCTCCGTCTCCTCCCAGGAGTCCCTGACACCCCCAGACCCTCACAGGCTGACTTGATAGTGAAGCTGCCTGCAGACTCAGTCCTTTCCTAGTTCATAGGCAGATTCTTGCTCATTTATATTTAGATCAGGATTTTCAGTCCCCCCCAGATTAACTGATAGTATTGCTAACAGGCCCAGTGTCCATTGTTCTAAGAATAAGTACTGAGGACTTGTGTGCTCTTTGTACTTTAATACTTCCTATTTCCCTCATTACAAGTTGGAATATTTTGGAGAAATTTAATTTCTGTCTTGGTTTCCTTCCTAGTATTCTTATTCCCTGCTGAGACCAGAGCTGTGCATAGAACTCTAAACCTTGCAACCACATTACTGGGGACCCACTGAATAGACTCCTTATCTGGATTATAACAATATGTGACAAAGGACTGTCTTTGAGTTTCTCTTGTATCTGCTTCTGTTCTGTCAGTCTGTCACTCCCACCTTACACTCCATAAACAAACTTGCTTCATTAGAATTCACAATGACTTTCTAATACAGTTAACTGAACAAAACCAATAAAACTTCCCTCTTAAGTTAGATTATTTTCATGGCCACTTTCCTGCCCTACACATCTCTCAATCCTGTTGCCTGTAATACAGTTTGCTTGAAATATAACACAAAAATATGAAGAATACAAACAGGTACTGATGAAAATACATGCTTTTTTGTAAGCCTGCTATTTTGTGGGCATTACATATACATTGTCTAATATAATAACAGCCATCCAACTCGGGTACCATTATTCTCATTTTACATGTTGGTAATCTGGTGGGCTGCAGTCCATGGGGTCGCAAAGAGTCAGACATGACTGAGCGACTTCACTTTCGCTTTTTACTTTCGTGCATTGGAGAAGGAAATGGCAACCCACTCCAGTGTTCCTGCCTGGAGAATCCCAGGGACGGGGAAGCCTGGTGGGCTGCCGTCTATGGGGTCGCACAGACTCGGACATGACTGAAGCGACTTAGCAGCAGCAGCGGCAATCTGAGTTTGAGCTTCATAAGAAAATCAGTTGGCTAAGAGATCACAGTCAGTAAATGCAGGAGCTGACATTCAGATACAAGGCTAGATTGGGCACATACCTTAAGCTCTTTCGGTTGTGTCAAGAGACTCAGATGTTCATTGCTAAGAATTAGCAGAGTCTTGTCAGAAGGAAAATATCCAACCCCCAAAGTGACAGGTACAATAAAAAAGGCAAAGCACTAGGAACCAGAATACCTGGCAAATTAGTTGCGTGACCTTGAAGAAATCATCCAGCTATTTGGAACAGCAATTTCCTTATCAATTGAATAGAGAATTAGGAAAGTTGGTGATCTTACAAATCCTTTATAAATTAAAAATTACATGGTCCTTTCTGAATGCTAATTGCAATCTAAGATATTTCTGCTAAATATGCACCTAAAAAGAGGGCTTACTGCCATTTCCTCTGGGTACTTTGGAGATATATAGCCCCGTATCACTTAAGATAAAGTTAGAAAACGAGAAAAGAACATCTTTCCATGTGATCTTAAAAAAATATTTCAAAGTCCTCAAGCCTTTCTGCATTCATCTATGTAGGAGAGAGAAAAATAAAAATGTTATTCACCTCAAATTTGGTGTCAGAACGGCTCTCTCTTCTTCCTGTCACATGCTTTGAGTGCCTTGGCATGAATATGAGAAGTAGCTTTTCTTGCTCTACAGCCAAATTGCTGTACTGGAGGGAGAAAAATCCATAAATCCCAATATTTAGCTCACAATTTACCTCCCACATGCCCACCTAATAGTTTTCAAATTGAAAAACATTTTGTGTCCACATTCTCCTGGGCTATGAGAAGCCATTAAAAATGACAGGGATTGCTAGAAATGGAGGAAATATATGGGATCAGTAAGTTTGGCAGACAAAGCAAAACTACTTTCGCTTACATGTGTTAGAAAATCTGCTTGCAAAACTGATCTATGGAGAGCAGAAGTTGAAAGGAATTCAGCCGATGCTGGTAGGTGACCACGCTCATTCAGATATGCCAATGATAGCCTCAGAACCATTCTGCTGTCCAACTCCAATTCAACTAACACTTACTGAATGCCAGGGAAGCATACAAGAATTTTGTAGATGCCAGTAGGACTTACACAAAAAAGCAAATTCAAATTTCATCTTTATTATGATACACTAGCGTTGTTGTTCAGTTTCCCAGTCATATCCAACTCTTCGCAACCCCATGGATTGCAGCACACCAGGCCTCTCTGTCCCTCACCATCTCCTGAAGTTTGCCCAAGTTTATGTCTATTGCATCAGTCTACTAGCATTATCCCAAATAAACTTGCATAATTCTTAGCCTCCATTACAAAATCAAGAGAGACACATCCTTTAACTTTGCTAATCACTGTCTTTATCTCTACCTATAAACTTAAATATTAAGTGGTTAACAATAATCCTACAACCTTCTACAAATTAATCAAAAGCATCCTAAATGAGAGAGAATTCTCTAAATATTACAAGCAGTTTTTCTTCTATTTCAAATATACATGTATTTATGCAAGCAACAGAGAGAGACAGAATGTGAAATAAAGAGCACACATGTGTACAAGCCGATTAAAATATAAGTCTGCAGTTTAGTGGTTTGAATGTTGTGTGAAAATGTACTCTTATTCTGATTCAAAAGAGTTGGGACAGCAATCACAAATCTGAAATTTTCACTAGATGAACTTATATGGCCTTTGGCAAGAAGTAGATAATTTTTAAGGAAAATATCTTTTCAATTGTAGGACTCAAGAGTGAGTCTTATTATCAACAGTCTTTCAGTTATGAATTTTAGCTGAACTTCTACCAATCTAAAGCTTATTTTATTAACATAATCTTTAGAATGGCCTTAAACTCTAGGTTTATAATTTCAATTGAATAATACGTGTTCTGTTCTGTTCTGACACACTTTTTACAAAAGATATGATATAGCTGTAATTTAAAAAAAAATGATTGCAACCCAATCAAGGCAAATGATATAATAATAAAAAAAAAACTATTCCAATCCTTAAGCTTAAATGTGCAATCATATAAAAAAGTCTATATTAAAAATTATATGCAATCATATAAAAAAGAGATGCCAAAACATTCTCAAAAAAGTAATGCAATAGGAGTTTAAAATGATAATCTTTCTACCTTGCCTTCAGTGAAGGCCTCAAAGGCTGAGAACTATAGAATATATGCCAAGTACTCATATATCCTAGAGTGAGATGTAGTTCACCAATGCCAGAACGTGAGAAATATTTGAGGTTCTAGAAGGTTAGCCACCTCACCTAATTTTTTTTTTTTTTAATTTAAAGCTTAATCTTCACAGAGAGAATTGCCTTGGAAAGTCATGCCAGTGAGCTAGTATTATCCCATGGTGACAGGGAGAGAAGGCTTCCTTCCACATTAAATCAAAGGAAGAGGCTTCTCAAGGACACTCTACATATCTTCCATAATTTAGTTGATGCAGAAGACTGGTATATGAAGCACACCTCAGGAATTTACAACTAAGAAGCTATGCCTATCTGGCTGAACAAGAGTTTGGGAAAGTCAAGGAAGATCATAGTTTGGTAGCAGAATTTCAAATATATTAGTAACTGCAGTAAATGTAGTCGGTATTCCAATAAAAATACAAAGATTTTCAAACTGTATAACAATGCATTTGATATATTAACAGCACAAAATTAGAGAAAAACTGAAACTAAAGAAATGAAATCAGGTATATCATGTAAATATTAATCAAAACCATTAATTTCTAACAAATGGACTGTAAGAGGATAAAATGAAGTAAAAAGACTCAGCTCACCATAATGATACAATAATTTTAAAATCTTCCCATAGAATAACATGGTCTCAAAACATACAAAGAAAAATTGGAGAAAAAAAAAAGCTAATGAAAACAAATACAAAAACTGCAAAGAGAGATTGATATATTTCATTCAATAATTGATAGAACAAGCTGACAAGATGGATTATGAATTCCTGAGAGGAAAGACTGATGTTGGAACAGATTATCACTCTGAATAAGAATTTTTTAAATGATTATATGATCTTAAAACATTAAACAGACACAAAGGGCAGGAGCTATTTCTTCAACAACTTTCCAGTGGCTCATATACACTGTTACATACCAAAATAAATTTAAGATTCTAAATATGTTCAGTTTTTTAAAAGGATATTCATCTAGGTCACACACCCTGGTGGCTCAGACGGTAAAGCGTCTGTCTGCAATGCAAGAGACCAGGGTTCGATCCCTGGGTTGGGAAGATCCCCTGGAGAAGGAAATGGCACCCCACTGCAGTATTCTTGCCTGGAAAATCCCATGGA
Source organism: Giraffa tippelskirchi (assembly GCF_054371585.1). Classification (NCBI taxonomy): domain Eukaryota; kingdom Metazoa; phylum Chordata; class Mammalia; order Artiodactyla; family Giraffidae; genus Giraffa; species Giraffa tippelskirchi. Next base: position 107,778,844 of record NC_137280.1, on the reverse strand, counting down.
CGGCAGAGCCTGGTAGGCTGCCGTCCATGGGGTCGTAAAGAGTCGGACACGACTGAGCGACTTCACTTCACTTTCATCTAGGTAAAATATATAAATATAGGTAATCTTATTTTGCTAGCCAGAAAAATAATCTTTTTCCAGTATTCCTCCATTCATGACAGAAGTAGGAGTAGTCTTATAAGGAAAAAAAAAGACAATGAGGGAAACAATTTATCAAAAACTCTCAAAGAAACATTAATATTTCTCCTTGGTCAGAAACATATTTATAGAAGTTACACAGGGTGTGGAGAAAGAGATGCAATATTTGACCTACTTTTACAGCTCCCTAGTATCAGTATGTGAGTGTGTGGGAAACAGGCACTCTCAAATGCTGTTAGGAATACAAGTGGCTTGGATGTTGGAAGATACTTGGCTATTTCAAACCCTTTTAGTAGATGGATTGCCATTCACCGATATCGAGTTTTTCTTTCCTGTGGGAAAATTATCCTTCCTTACCCCCTGGAAGCCAGTAATAGTCATATGACTTGCTTTGGGCAATGATATATGAACAGAAAGGATGTGTGTCACTTCTAGTCTTTAAGAACAAATGCAAGCTATAGTCAATAATTTACAGTAGTTCTGTTAAAATCTCTACGGGGAACACATGTACACCCATGGCTGATTCATGTCAGTGTATGGCAAAAAACACTACAATATTGTAAAGTAATTAGCATCCAATTAAAATAAATAAATAAATTTTAAAAAATCTCTATGAATAGTGAAGTAACAAATCCTACATCACAGCTCCTAGGAGAAATACATGGTTAGGTTCCTTTCTATCAACTGATCAATACAACTAATAATACATGTTTTATATATGTTTCTACCTAAATATATTATGGAATATATATTTCTTACAAAAAATTAAATGCAATTTTTCTTTATAGTAAAATAGTAGCAGCTAAAATGAGTGTTTTCACTGCTGGGTAACATGACTGTAAATTATCTTATTTTTCAGCCTTGCAACAATACTATCCATTATTCTTTTTTTTTTAATTGATTGTCCTCTCATAAGTTCACAAATTTAACTATTTAACTATTTTTCATCTTTCCTTTAGCTTCAGATGTTACTTTATAGCTTTAATCTTAATACTGTAGATGTTAACTTTAGCCCTTTCTGGAGCAGGCTTACATACAGATATGTAAATCTCTTTCTTTTCCTGGATGTACTGTACTGTTGAGTCAGTAACATTGAACTCACAGCCAACAGCACTATAACTCAGACACGAATAAAATTTATCAAACATTATTTTCTCCATAAAGCACATCACAGCCTTCTCATGCTTATGAACATTAGACAGCACTTCAGCACTAGGCTTGTGGCTGTCTTAAAAAGCAAAATCACTAACAAAGCAAAAAACGGCACTAAACAGACTTCATTAAAAGTCAATTGTTTACAGTATAAGACTTGAACAAGAGGGCACTGTATCACCTTGTTGGATCTCAGCTAGAAAACATGTATGTTGGGCGACTTGATTTTTTTGCCATTCTGTGCATGTCTGAATGGCCGCAACAGTCCCATGGGTATTGTCTTGGTGGTTGGTTACAAATAAATTTGAGCAAGTAGGGAAATCTGCAAGAGAGTTCCAGAAAAACATCTACTTCTGCTTTATTGACTATGCCAAAGCCTTTGACTATGTGGGTCACAACAAATTGGAAAATTTTTAAAGAGATGGGAATACCAGATCACCTTACATGCCTCCTGAGAAATCTGTCAAGGTTAAGAAGCAACAGTTAGAACTAGACATGGAACAATGGACTGTTTCCAAATTGGGAAAGGAGTACATCAAGGCTGTGTATTGTTACCCTGCTTATTTAACTTATATGCAGAGTACATCATGTGAAATGACAGGCTGGATGAAGCACAGGCTGGAATCAAGATTGCCAGGAGAAATATCAGTGAAAAGCTGACTTAAAACTCAATATTCAAAAAAAGAACATCATGGCATGCGGTACCATCACTTCATGGCAAATAGATCGGGAAACAATGGAAACAGTGGCAGACTTTATTTTCTTGGGCTCCAAAAGCACTGCAGATGGTGACTGCAGTCATTAAATTAAAAGACGCTTGCTCCTTGGAAGAGAAGCTATGACCAGCCTAGACCGCATATTAAAGCAGAGACATTACCTTGCTGACAAAGGTCCGTCTAGTCAAAGCTATGGTTTTTCCAGTAGTCATGTATGGATGTGAGTTGGACCATAAAGAAGGCTGAGTGCCAAAGAACTGATGCTTTTGAACTGTGGTGTTGGAAAAGACTCTCTCCTTGCAGTCCAAGGGACTCTCAAAACCAGTCAATCTTAAAGGATATCAGTCCTGAATATTCACTGGAAAGACTGATGCTGAAGCTGAAGCTCCAATACTTTGGCCACCTGATGCGAAGAACTGACTCATTGGAAAAGACCCTGATGCTGGGAAAGCACATGATGAGATGGTTGGATGGCATCAACAACTCTATGGACATGAGTTTGAGCAAGCTCCAGGAGTTGGTGATGGACAGGGAAGCCTGGCATGCTGCAGTCCACGGGTTCGCAAAGAGTCAGACATGAGTGAGTAACTGAACTAAACTGACTGAGACAAATTTTCAGACCATAGACTAGAAATAGAAACCAAATCCACAGCTGAATGTTCCCAACACTAGCTGCTTCATCACTCCAGGCTGCATGGAGACCTCAACTGACTGTAAATGAACATGTAACACGAGTCAAAATTAAACTTTGGTGTTTTATGTCTCTTACACTTTGAGATTATTGGTTACTCTAATGTAACTTAGCCTACCCTGACTTAAACACCCTTGACCTAGAAATCCAGTGCAAAATCATGTAACAAATATATTCACATATCTGAACTAAAATGCATGAAGAAGGATGTAGAATATTTATAGAAGGATACACAAGAAGCCAATAACTGATAATTGCTGATGATCAAGATTAGAAAATTGAAGAGACACTGTTTTCGTTGGGTATCTTCAACTGTTATAAATTGCATATATTTTTTTAATAAAAAGATAAAAATAAATAAAAATTAAAATAATAAAATTGAAATAATGTATACATTTTTTTTTTCCCTAGAGAAGGAAATGGCAACCCACTCCACTATTCTTGCCTGGAGAATTCCATGAACAGAGGAGCCTGGTGGGCTACAGTCCATGGGGTCACAAAGAATCGGACACAATTGAGTAACTAACACAAATACATGCATTTTTTTTAAATTAGCCTTCAAATTTTCTCTTAAAAATAGGGAGAAAGTGTTAGTCATTCAGTCATGTCCAACTCTTTGCAATCCCATGGACTGCAGCCTGCCAGGCTCCTCTGTCCATGGAATTCTCCAGGCAAGAATAGTAGAGTGGATAGCCATCCCCTTCTTCAGGGGATCTTCCCAACCCAGGGATTGAACCTGGGTCTCCTGCATTTTAGGCATATTCTTTACCTAAGCCATAAGGGAAGCCCTCAAAATTAGGGAAACACATACTATATTAGACTGGAAATTTCTAGGAGGCTTAGCAATTGTTATCTTTGCCAATGGATTCTTTTATTGTTGGAACCAATTATTTCATTACTTACGGGAAAGGTGGATTTGAGCTATTTTCATTCATTTTTCATCACCCAAACTGTTATTTATACCTGGGGACAAGCAGTTTTATTTTCTTTTTTTGGACCCAAAGTGTCATTGTGGAATATGGCAGCAGAATAGTTAAGCAGCCGCCACAGCCCTGTTTCCTGGAGGAGTCAGTACATTAATTGTGAACCTAGTATGATCTCACTGGGCACCTCCTCTAGAAGATCACTGGGACATGACTAAAAAGTATGAGAGGAGGAAATGATTTTCTTCTAAAAAAATGACCCATAATCTTTGGTTGTTTGGCATATTGTAAAATCACTTTTGAACTGCTATCAACAATTATACTCTCCAACCTGGGCTATTTTGGCACACAAACCAAATTTGATGACACTGGTATAACTTAGTCAACGAATAAAACTGTCCTTGTCTTTTGCTATGCATAAAATCATCTTTATTTATTTAAATCATCACTGTGTACATAGAAAATGCCACCTGATACCTTATTCTAACCATAAAATTGTCAATTATTTTCTGTTTCCCATATATCCTGTTCAATTATGAAGGTTCATTTCTAATACAAGAGGAAGAGGGAAAAGAATAATAAATAGGAGATCTTGTTTCAATTTGTTTAAATACATACAGTGTTCAAAAACCAATTCTCATAAGGCACTAGAGGTAGCAGGAAATTTAATCCCTATTTGACTTTGTATTAGGTAAATTCCTTTCAGTTGAAAGTATTAGGAAGAAAGGTATTTAGTGCTTCAGGTAACTGAAAAATTAAAGATGTAGTGACCCAATAATACTAATAAGCTCTTGATTTCATTCTGACCCTCCATTCTTTTCCACAATATAAAATTTTATCTAAACATGAACATCCTTGTACTTTTAGGTTAGATAGCAGCTTTGACAAGAGTTACACGTCTCTTATAGGAAGGCAGAAATATGTTCTCTTCCTGCAAACACCACACAAAATCATGAACTTCCTTGAGCCAACCACTTCCCTTGTCAACCTCTGATTGTGAAGATCAGGGGAATGTAATCCTCTGTTTTGGTAACGTGATTGTGTGGATTTAATCCCACCTGTATCACATAACTGGAAAATTTTTGGATTTTTTAGAAAAAGAGAAGAGGGAGGAGGAGGAGACAAGATCATGGGGCAGAAGGACTTAAGCTCATCTCTTCTCATAAAAACACCAAAATCACAACTAACCGCTGAAAAACCATTCAAAAAAGGACAGGAACCTACCACAAAAGGTAGTTAACTTCCAAAGACAAAGTAGAAGCCACAATGAGATAGTAAGAGGGACACATTTGTGATACAATCAAATCCTATACCCACTGCGTGAGTGACTCACAAACTGGAATACAATCATATCACAGAATGAAACAAATAAACAATAGAAAAGATCAATAAAACTAAACTCTGGTTCTATGAAAAAACAAACATAATTGATAAACCTTTAGCCACACCCATCAAGGAAAAAAAAATGGAGAGGGCTCAAATCAATAAAATTAGAAATGAGAAAGGAGAAGTTACAATGGACACCACAGAAATACAAAGGATCACAAGAGTCTACTAAAAAGAATTATCTGCCAATAAAATAGACAACCTAGAAGAAATAGAAAAGTTCTTAGAAACATACAATCTTCCAAGTCTGAACCAAGAAGAAATAGAAAATATGAGCAGACCAATCACAAGCACTAAAACTGAAACTGACTAAAAATCTTCCAAAACACAAAAGTCCAGGACCAGATGGCTTCACAGGCAAATGCTATCAAACATCTAGAGAAGAGTTAACACGTATCCTTATCAAACTATCCCAAAAATTAGAGGAAGGAACACTCCCTAACATATTCTATAAGGCCACCATCACCTTCAAAATCAGACAAAGATACCACACACACACACACCAAATTACAGGCCAATATCACTGATGAACATAGATGCAAAAACTCTTAAAAATTAATCCAATATATTAAAAGGATGATACATCATGATCAAGTGGGATTTATCCTGGGGATGTAATAATTTTTTCGATATCTACAAATCAATCAGTGTGAAACACCACATTAACAAACTGAGGACAAAAACCATCTGATCATCTCAATAGATGCAGAAAAAGCTTTTGATAAAATCCAACACCTATTTAAAATAAAAACTTTCCAGGAAGTGGACATAGAGAGAGCATAATTCAACATAATAAAGGCATATATTACAAACCCACAGCTAATACTATACTTAACAGTGAAAAGCTGAAAGCATTCCCTCTAAGATCAAGAATAAGACAAGGATGTTCACTCTTATCACTTCTATTCAATATGGTTTTGGATGTCCTAGGCCAGCAATCAGAAGAAAAAGAAGAAAAAGGAATTCAAATTGGAAAAAAAGTAAAACTGTCACTGTCTCAAGATGACATGATACTATAGATAGGAAATCCTAAAGATGCCATCAGAAAACTACTAGAGTTAATAAATGAATCTAGTAAAGTTGAATACAAAATTACTACACAGAAATATCTGGCATTCCTATACACTAACAATGAAAGATCAGAAAGAAATTATATGATTTCTTTGATAATTGAGAGGAAACAATCTCATTTGCCATCACATCAAAAAAAAAAAGTAGGAGCAAACCTATCTAAGGAGGCAAAAGACTTGTACTCTGAAAACTGTAAGACACTGATATGAACGAAATTGAAGAAGACACAAACAGATGGAAAGATATACCATATACTTGGATTGGAAGAATCAGTATTGTCAATAACTATACTACCCATGGAACAACAGACTGGTTCCAAATAGGAAAAGGAGTACGTCAACACTATATATTGTCACCCTGCTTATTTAACTTATATGCAGAGTACATCGTGAGAAACGCTGGGCTGGAAGAAGCACAAGCTGGAATCAAGATTGCTGGGAGAAATATCAATAACCTTAGATACGCAGATGACACCACACTTATGGCAGAAAGTGAAGAACTAAAGAGCCTCTTGATGAAAGTGAAAGAGGACAGTGAAAAAGTTGGCTTAAAGCTCAACATTCAGAAAACTAAGATCATGGCATCTGGTCCCATCACTTCATGGGAAATAGATGGGGAAACAGTGGAAACAGTGTCAGACTTTATTTTTGGGGCTCCAAAATCACTGCTGATGGTGATTGCAGCCATGAAATTAAAAGACGCTTAATCCTTGGAAGGAAGGTTTTGACCAACCTGCTGCTACTGCTAAGTCGCTTCAGTCGTGTCCGACTCTGTGCGACCCCAGAGACGGCAGCCCACCAGACTCCGCCGTCCCTGGGATTCTCCAGGCAAGAATACTGGAGTGGGTTGCCATTTCCTTCTCCAGTGCATGAAAGGGTAAAGTGAAAGTGAAGTTGCTCAGTCGTGTCCGACTCTTAGCGACCCCATGGACTGCAGCCTACTAGGCTCCTCCGTCCATGGGATTTTCCAGGCAGGAGTACTGGAGTGGGGTGCCATTGCCTTCTCCGTAGAAATTAGCACAACATTATAAATCAATTATACTTCAATAAAAAAGATTTCTAATGATCAAATAAAAATAAAAAAGCAATCTCTAAAACATGAAAACAAACTGAAACAAATGTACCTAATTGCATATAAAACACAGTATATGCAATGTACATTTTCATAGGATTTAGTCCAGGAGCAACAAGAACTAAAAATATTTCAAATTTCATCCAGTAGTCTCATTATTAATAGTAATATATCATTAACTTGAAACAAGTTTTTATGTATTGTATGATAAATCAGGCAAGTTATTATGAAAGCAAAAGAGAAAAAGGAAAGAATATCAGAAAATCACAAAACTATACTGCGTCTGTGTACTTGAAAACTGTAATTTTTATTCAATTATTGAAATCAATCAGTATGTTTTTGAAGGTCTACATATTACTTTTTTCACCATCTGGTCCTTGCTGCTGCTGCTGCTGCTGCTAAGTAGCGTCAGTTGTGTCCGACTCTGTGCGACTTCATAGACAGCAGCCCACCAGGCTCCCCCGTCCCTGGGATTCTCCAGGCAAGAACACTGGAGTGGGTTGCAATTTCCTTCTCCAATGCATGAAAGTGAAAAGTGAAAGTGAAGTCGCTCAGTCGTGTCTGACTCTTAGCGACCCCATGGACCACAGCCTACCCAGCTCCTCTGTCCATGGGATTTTCCAAGCAAGAGTCCTGGAGTGGGGTGCCAGCACCTTCTCCATGACTACATTTTAAAACATCATCTCCTAGCATACTAGAGCTTACTCTAGTGACTCTCGAGGGCTTCCCTGTTATCTCAGCTGGTAAAGAATCCACCTGCAATGCAGGAGACTCTGGTTCAATTCCTGGGTGGGGAAGATCCCCTGAAAAAGGGATAAGCTACCCACTCCAATATTCTTGGGCTTCCCTGGTGGCTCAGACAGTAAAGAATATGCCTGCAATGCAGAAGACCTGGGTTCGATCCGTGGGTTGGGTAGATCACCTGGAGGAGGGCATGACATCCCACTCCAGTATTCTTGCCTGGAGAATCCCCATGGACAGAGGAGACTGGCAGGCAGCAGTCCAGGGGGTCTCAAAGAGTCTTGACTAAGCACAGCAGTGACTCTCAACTCGTGTTGTATATCAGAATATTTATATCAAAAAAGTAGATTCTGGATATCACCCCAGTTAGTAAATCAAAATGTCAGGGTACAAGCTATCAAGCATGTATACTTTGGAAAAGTACCCTGGGTACTTCTGTTGCTGAGTCAGGGTAGAATACCTGGTCAAGCCCTACTGCTGCTGCAGCTAAGTTGCTTCAGTCGTGTCCTACTCTGTGAAACCCCGTAGATGGCAGCCCACCAGGCTCCGCTGTCCCTGGGATTCTCCAGGCAACAACACTGGAGTAGGTTGCCATTTCCTTCTCTAGCTCAAGCCCTACAATTCTGCTTAAATTCCTCAAATACAGCATGCTCTGATAAAGGGCAAACCACATCCAGTCCAATGCCTATTTCTGTAAATAAACTTTTACTAGATAGCATATTTAAAAGCAGAGACATTACTTTGCCAACAAAGGTCCATCTAGTCAAGGCTATGGTTTTTCCAGTGGTCATGTATGGATGTGAGAGTTGGATGGTGAAGAAAGCTGAGCGCCATCCTCCATCCATGGGATTTTCCAGGCAAGAGTAGTGGTGTGGATTTCCATACACCACCCTTATGGCAGAAAGCGAATAAGAACTAAAGAGCCTCTTGATGAAAGTGAAGGAGGAGAGTGAAAAAGTTGGCTTACAACTCAACATTCAGAAAACTAAATCATGGCATCTGGTTCCATCACTTCATGGCAAATAGATGGGGAAACAGTGGAAATGGTGAGAGATTTTATTTTGGGGGGCTCCAAAATCACTGCAGATGGTGATTTGCAGCCATGAAATTAAAAGAAGCTTACTCCTTGGGAGAAAAGCTATGACCAACCTAGACAGCATATTAAAAAGCAGAGACATTACTTTGCCAACAAAGGTCCGTCTAATCAAAGCCATTGTTTTTCCAATAGTCATGTATGGATGTGAAAGTTGGACTATAAAGAAAGCTGAGCACCAAAGAATTGATGCTTTTGAACTGTGGTGTTGCAGATGACTCTTGAGAGTCCCTTAGACTGCAAGGAGATCCAATCAGTCCACCCTAAAGGAAATCAGTCCCGAATATTCATTGGAAGGACTGATGCTGAAGCTGAAACTCCAATACTTTGCTACCTGATGCAAAGAACTGATTCATTTGAAAAGACCCTGATGCTGGGAAAGATTGAAAGCAGGAGGAAAAGGGGCCAACAGAGGATGAGATGGTTGGATGGTATCACCGACTCAATGGTCATGAGTTTGAGTAAACTCCAGGAGCTGGTGATGGACTGGGAAGCCTGGCGTGCTGCAGTCCACGAGGTCCCAAAGAGTCAAACACGACTGAGCAACTGAACTGAACTGAATAAAGGCCGAGAATCAATGGAGTGTGTAATACATAAATTAAATGCTGAAATTGAGGAACTGACAGCTTTGGCATGGGGAAGAGGACAGACACCAATGGCAGCAGCTGCATTTGTGTAGAAATGATAATGAAAGTTGATACACGGCATCCCGTTCCCCAAGTCTCTACAAGCTGGCAGTATATTTATTTGTTATTTAAAAAATACAACTCTATTTTAGGTAGAATTCTTTTTAATAAGCTAAAGAAAAGCTATGTGACTTGATCAAACCAAAGAAGTGCAGGGTTTCTAAATAAAAGGGATCAGCTGAAATTCGTATTGTCGGAAATGACTGATTTTGAGGATTCCAGTATATATGCAAAATTTTAACAGTTTTTGAAAAGTATGTTTGGAAATTGGTATTGGCTGATGAAACCTCCTTAAGGTAGAATTTTAAAGCTTTTCATTCATTGGAATTCTATCTGGCTTTGGACCAACCCCAGAACCAAACAGAGCCCCCTCTGTATATGCGCAACTGCCCTGCTACAGTAAGCTTGGAGAGCTTACATGAGGGAACTCACGTTTAAAGGAGAAACTGCATCATTTTAGAAAGACATTAATTGCATAAAATAATTCGCTCTGCTATAAACCACCATTAAAATCACAATGTTTTCATTTCCTACTCAGATAACATTATTTTGGAGTAAAAATTATCACAAAAGTAACAAATGACTCCAACAAATGTACATTATATTGTGTTAAAGAGTACTGTACTGATTTTCCAAAGTTTTCTAACTTAGTAAGGCTATTACCTTACTTGGATTTGTACTTTATGATTTAGTATGCTATATCATAGGTTGGTTATGTTAACTGAAAAAATAGTCATTACCAGAAAAAAAAAAAAAAAGGACATATAGATGGCCAAAAAGCAAAAGGTGCTCAATACTGCCAACAGTGCTAATTATCAGAGAAGTGCAAATTAAAACTACAATGAGGTATTTCCTCACACTAGTCAGAATGGCCATCATGAAAAAGTCTACAAACAATAAATGCTGGAGAGGGTGTGGAACAAAGGGAACCCTCCTACACTGTTGGTGGGAATGTAAATTGGTACAACCACTATGGAAAATATACATATGGAGAACTAACAACAGAACTACCATGTAATACATCAATCCCACTCCTAGGTATACATCTGGAGAAAATTATACTTTGCAAAGACACATGCACCCAATATTAATTGCAGTACTCTTTGAAATAGCTGACATGGAAGCAACCTAAATGTCCATCAACAGAGGAATGGATAAAGAAGATGTGATACATGTATACAGTGGAATATTACTCAGCCATAAAAAACAATAAAATAATGCCATTTCCATCAATATAGATGGATCTAGAGATTATCATACTAAAGGAAGTCAGAGAAAGACAAATATCATATATCACTTATATGTAGAATCTTAAAAAATGAAACAAATGAATTTATTTAGAAAACAGAAACAGACTCACAGACCTAGAAAATAAACTTATAGTTACCAAACAGAAAATGTGGGGGTGGGGAAAAATTAGGAGGTTGAGATTAATAATAATACACAAAAAATACATATAAAATAGATAATTAACAATACCCTACTGTATAGCACAGGAACCTCTACTCAATACTCTGTAATAACCTACATGAAAAAGGAATCTGAAGAAGAAAAATATATATGTGTGTGTGTGTGTGTGTATATATATGTATGTGTGTATATATGTATGTGTATATGTGTGTGGGGGGCACACACACACGCGCGCGCACACACACACACACACACTCATATAACCTGGTAGCTCAGACAGTAAAGACCCAGGTTTGATCCCTGGGTCTGGAAGCTTCCAAGTAGAAGGGAATGGCTACCTACTCCAGTCTCGCCTGGAGAATTATAAGAACAGAGGAGCCTGGTGGGCTACAGTCCGTGGGGTTGCAAAGAGTTGGACATGACTAAGTTCTTTGTATGCAGATAACAGTATCACTTTGCTGTATACCTGAAACTAACACTGTAAATCAACTATACTCTAATATTAAATAAAAATTTTTTAAAAAGAAGGTATTTGAGGCAGAAAGTTAGTTATACAGGAAATGGGATATGAAGGGGAATGTCAAGGTAGCCCATATCAATAACTACAGGAAGCCACTCCCACTGCAGGGCTGAGGAACAAAATAAGAGGGGAGGTGAATCCTCATCAACATGGGGGCTTAGGATGGGCCACCCCCCCCAAATGCCAAAGTGGCATATTATGTCAAGTTAAAACTACATAATAATGGCCTATGAAAGAATGACACCCTGACCCTCCTCTCTCTCTCTGTAAAAGCCACAAATGAATCCCTCGTGTGAAAGGTGCCCTCCCTGCATCTGGGGGTAGAAGGACACCCTTACTGCCAGAGCTGGGAATTCAGTCAAAGAGGTCTATATAAACAAACCATGTTACTTCTTTATTTACTGCCTCAAACCCAGACTGTTTAGATTCTTCACTAAATATGCACCAAAAGCCCAAGCTTCTTGATCCTGCCAATTCCTCAGAAATTTGTGGTTTGTCTAAAAAGTATAAAAGTGCTTTTTGCCACTTTTTAGGTCCCATTTTTATAAGAATTCATGTGTAAATTAAAACATTTTTTTCTGTTTAAAATAAAATTTTTCAATACCTATTTAATAAACAAATTTTTGTGCTTAAATGAAGCATCTGTTATATATTGTGTGCTTAAGATGCAATGATGAATAAGATGATATTCGCACTGCAGGACTCACATCACTTGCATTTATTCCTCCTTCTACATTTCTATTGCTGCTAAACCAGTCTTAACTTGCTCATTGACTCTATTCTCTTTCATATCCAATTTACCTTCACAGGGCTGCCAGATTAATTTCACTAAAAAAAAAAAAAAAAAAACACTTTGCATATATTACAATCTTTGGAAAAACTTGTGATCATTCTACATTTTCTAGAGAACTATGTTATATGTCTTTAACAGGTATTCAAGGCAGTCAGCAATATGTTCTCCATCCTAGTTTGAAGCTCTCTGTCCACTCCCCCAAACCCTCTGTTCCTTCCAAAGTAGTCTACACACTACTCCTACACGAGCCATATATATCCCTACTATCAAGCTTTAGTTCACACCATTTTCCTTGCCTGGGATGTATACTTCCTGCACTAAATGTATCTAAGCAGAAAAACACAATTTCAAGTATAGAAAATATTTTCACAACTTTAGAGATACCTTTTAAAAAGAACATCAGTTACTTATTGAAAAAAACTATGGATATGTAGCTTTTAAGAATATATTCTATTTTGCCTGTTAGGGGGTACATACCCGAGCTTCCTTTTTTGAGGTATGTACAACCTAATTGGAGAAATAGAATATACTTAAAAGTGTATGTATACACACACACACACACACACACATATATATATATATAATTCTCTGCCTCTGTACACAACATGTGGTGGTAGAACTTAAAACACTTACAACAGAACTTCAAAAATTCACACAATACATTATTTTATCATAAACAAGTTTTCCTATATTTTAAACCTTATTTTTCTTTGTATAATTGAAGGCTTTTTTGAGCTTGGCTTAGAGTTAATTATGTAACATTAAGTTATTACTCTGAATTAGTATCCTTACCATAATTCCATCATTACTCTCAGACTTGTAGAATTTTGAACTGTAAGAGGCTTGATAAATACTCAAGACTGTTTCTGAAGGCATGTAGTTATGAAATGAAAGTATCTCATCGTGGATCTCATTTCTTAGCTGTCCAGGGGTTTTGCTACAACATCCAGAATCTAAGTTGCCAACTACACCAACATATATACATTGTAGGAAATGAAATTAAGAAATATTAATCACCAACTTTCTCCATAACTAGTCCAAGATACATGTAACAACATGCTACCAATTTAAATGATAATGCATATTTTTCTAAAGTTATTGATAATGATGAGAATTTTAGTGGTGATTTATTTGGACAGTAAGCAGCCTCTGATCTATTATAATCTCACCTCTTTTTTTCTTTTAACCTTGCTATGTTAGAACAAACACTTTATAAGTTAATCCTAAAGTAAGTTTTTTTTTTTTAAAGCAAGTTTTGAATTGCCAAGAATGAGTTCCTAAATTTGGCCAAACAATAGCTTTATGTAGAATAACAGTAGTAGCAATAATAATAATGATAATATTAACTGGCAGAATGCTTGTATGTGGCAAATTTTTCAAAAACTTCAAATGAATTGATTTGTTAAAAATCATATAGAATCCACCTGTAAGGTGGATTCTGTTATTAAATCCATTTTACAGATGAGAAATATGAAGCTTCAAGGTTACTAAACTTGTTCAAAGGAACAAAGTATCTTCTAACTCAAACTGCTACCTCAAAGGACTGTTTTTATCCACTATACCATCTCTCAGAACTGCAGTCTTACTTCTATGGGAGCATCCGGTTTGTATTTCTAAACATGGAGAACAGAGTAGACAGTTTATCATTCTTTAGTCCTCAAATATTCTATAAAAAAGTTGCAAATCTCTGGAGCTAATTGTCTTTAAAAATATTTTATAATAAAGAGATAATAGCAGATTTGTAAAATCCATCAGTCCCCTTTTTGAACTAGTTCAGATTTAATAACATAAAATATGCTAGTAATTTTTCCTGAATATTTATTTAAATAATGTCATCTTTTCATTTCTCTTTTTTGTTAGCTGTTCATTTGTCACTAGACAAATTGTAATTTCTCAGGTTTCACTTTTCTGCTATGCCATGATTTATCAAGTTTTTTTCTGAAGATAGACATTCAATCCACCAAACATTATTTTCTTTGAAGTACTTCATCTGATAAATGGAAATGATGCCAACACAATGGAAAAATATCTCCAACGCTGAAAATGTTTCTGTCTCATATCGAAGGTTTTGACAGAAGTGATACAGTGTACAATTAATTGTATGATTGACTAACAGCTTTTTATTAAAAGAGAAAAGATGTAATAAATAGAACTGATAAATGTAAGTCAGTGTAGAGTCACATTTTGACAGTCTCCAAGGCAGCCTTCATTTTTTAAAACTTGTTTATGATTTGTTTTGAAAAAGTGGGAATTTCATTAAAAATAATTGAGTTCCATGGTGTTTCTGCAGATACAGAAACTTGATGATAGTTATCAAGCTTTTAATGTGAGGTCTATAAGTATGCTAGACATAGGATTCTCCTAAGAATACGTGGAATTACATTTGTCTATCAACTGCTTACTGTCTTTACATCGCATAATATTCAACCTTCTTTACAGCTCTGTCTACCTAAGGAGGTGCCCAGTAAGAGGTCAAAGAAAATGCAGCAGTAGGTTGAGACTTTTTTTTCTCTTTGATAATAACAATAACCAGCCTTTTTGAATACATATTACATGGAAGAAACTGGCTAAACATTTTTCATTTAATCATCAGTCTATCCTCAAGCAGCCCTTGTAAGACATGTGTTATTTTTAACTACATTTTTGTAGAGAAAACAGACATAAGGAAGTTAATTTACCCAACTAGGAAATATTAAGAGTCAAGTTCTAACCAATATGTATGAGTCTGTTCATGATTTATCAACACAATGAAAGCCTCTAGCTCTCCTTACTCCTGACTTAGAGCCACAGAAAGTGAACAAAACCCATCTGTGGTCCATCTTAAACTGGGCCACCATATTATATCCATCTGTATATTAAATGTTGAAAGACAAAAAGTAAATATGCAAAAGAGTGGGAAACCACACACCCAAGGCCCCTTGGAAACAGAATTCTGTGGTGTGGGAAAAATAGAGACCAGATTGGCAGTAGGGATTCTCTCCTAAAATTCCAGAGAGATGGGTCTAGACTTTCTGTCTTCCTCTTTGGCCATCTCATGCTGATATATAAATGAAGAAGTTTGATGACCTGGACTTCTGAGTCTCAATTTCATTGCAGAAGCCATAGAAAGCTTAACTCCTCAGTCCTCTCCTAAGAGCTACAAGAAGACATCTCTATGAGTAACTTCCATGACTTCATGGAGGCACTGTCAATAAAGAAAAAAATTCCTCCCGTTTGTAAAGGTTAAAATCTTAACTTATCAACAAGTCTACCCAAAATTAAGATGCAGCACTCCAATGGGAAACTCCTCCCTAACCACTCTCCAGCTTGACTCTATCCTTCCTATCACCTAATGAATGAGTCACTTGTTTTGGACCATTTTATCCTTTTATCAATAACTAGGATAATTTATTACATGTTCTTAGACTAATCACCAAGAAACTGATTAAGATTTAAAATATTACCATGCATAAATTGATTGTGTTAAAGCTGTGTCTCAAGAAGTCTATGTTAAAGCTGTGTCTCAAGAAGTCTGTGTTAGTTGCTCAATCATGTCTGACTCTTTGTGTAGCCCACCAGGCTCCTCTGTCTAAGGAGTTCCCCAGGAAAGAATACTGGAGTAGACTGCCATTTCCTTCCAGTGTACATCTAAATAGGGTTTAAACTGCTATCAGAGCTACCATAACTGTGCCATCTCCCTCCTGGGCACATACCCAGAAAAAAACATGATCCAAAAGGATATATGCACCCCCATGTTCATTGCAGCACTATTTATAACAGTAAAAACATGACATGAAAGCAATGTAAACGCTCATCAGGAGAGGAATGTATTAAGAAGATGTGGTACATACATACAGTGGTATATTACTCCGCCATTAAAAAGAATGAAATAATGCCATTTGCAGCAACGTGGGAAGACCTAGAGATTGTCATGCTGAGTGAAGTAAGTCAGAGAAGGAGATATATCATATGACATTCCTCAAATGTGAAATCCAAAAAGAAATGATACAGATGAATTTATTTACAAAACAGAGACAGACACAGACTTAGGGATGAATTGATGATTGTCAGGGGGAAGAAATGGAGGAAAGAGACAGTTAGGGGTTTGAGGAGCTACATGTATACACTGTTATATTTAAATGGATAACCAACAAGGTCCTAATAACACAGGGAGAGAATGGATACATGTATATGTATGGTTGAGTTCCTTTGCTGTCCACCTGAAACTATCACAACATTGTTAATTGGCTATACTCCAGTATAAAATAAAAAGTAAAAATGAAATTGCTATCATGTTAGCCAAACACAAACAAGCAACAAAAATTGTTGGTAGTGGGGTTTTTCTGTGACTACAGAAGTACATTATTAAAGAGATACCCAATGGCTTATTATCTATTTTACAAAAACAAGTACAAATGAACCCAGAGGGCTGACATTTGATGGTAGTGCTGAAGTGGAAAACAAATATGAGAGCTCAAGTGAAGAATTTTGAACCAAAGATCATGTTTGGTTTCTTTCTTGTGTGGGGCATAATTTCAGCTTTTTATTTTGTAAAACTATTGATTCAGTTTGGTAATGCAGAAAAGCTACTTGGCATAATTCACAAATTAAATTCACTCTGTTTGTATCAAACATTAATTATATTGTAAAATACACTTAAACCTGTACAAACTGTAATTGGTTGCCGAAACGGGCTGATGTCCTAATGACCACACAGCCCACTGCCTCTAATGCCCCATAAAAATACCATCTGCCTGTGGTCCCACAGCTCCTGGGACTTTTCCAGCTCTGTCTGCCACCCTTGTTTGCTCTCACTCTAGTCTAGTTTCCATAGTTCCCAACTGTTGCAGCCTATACGGAATCTGTCACTCGGTACTAATAGCACAGTTGGACTGTCTGCTGGGCTTTGGTTTCAGCTTCCTCTGGCATGCTTCCAGGCAGCTTTGCTTCATACGTTGCCTCTAGGAGGCAAGTCCCTTCCTACCCTCAAAGTTCCCTGGTCTGCATTCCCAAGCCTGATGCACTCACTGTTCCAAAAGAGTGGAGGAAAATTGACAGTGATGAGCAAATGTTGGTGCAAAAAATTTTTTGCCATTTCCCAACTTCCTTCAGCATTTTAGAGCAAATAAAAGACATAATAATTCAACTGAAGACTCAGAAGGATAGTTTTTATATCAAAATATTTGAAACATAAAATCTCTGACCAAGACATAAACTGTAGACTACAGCTATTCACAAATTTAGATCATATAATTGACATGTTTGAAATATTCTTAAGAAAAAAATTAAGTACCAGGTGCATTTAACCTGGGGCTTCCCAGGTGGCACTAGTGGCAAAGAACCGGTCTGCCAATGCAGGAGACATTAGAGACATGGGTTCAGTCCCTGGGTAAAGGAGACTTCCTGGAGGAGGGCATGGCAATCCACTCCAGTATTCTTGCCTGGAGAATCCCATAGACAGAAGAGCCTGGCGGGCTACAGTCTATAGGGTCGCAAAGAGGCATGACTGAAGTAACTTAGCAGACACGCACATTCACAGTATTGTATATACTGACACTAATGTATTACAATAGCTTTCTTGGTGGTATTTGGCATGAAGTCCTTTTATCACAAACTTCCTCAGGACTCTACGCACACAAAACAAGCTACAAAATGCAAAGCACTTTAGAGAAAAGCTGTCCAATAGAATTATAATATGAGCCACATAGGTAATTTTAAATTTTCTAGTATACATTAAAAAATAGAAATTCAGAGGTGAAATTAATTTGAAGAAAAAATTATTTGACTACATATATTAAAAATACTTCTGCAAATAAATTATATATAGATATAATAATTATATAAATGTAATAAAATATAAAATTATTGAAGTAATATAAAATTACTGAAATAATTTACATTGCTTTTTAAACAAATTCTTTGGAATATTAAACTTTACAGCACATCTAATTTTGGACTAGCCCATTTCAACTGTTCAATACATGTGGCTAGTGGCTAACATATTGAAAGCATAGCCTTAGAGGAATGAATATTTGCAATCAATTTCCTATAAAAAGAATTATTTCTCTAATGAGAATATATTCTTGAAAGAAAAAAGACAAAGTTTATGCTTATTAATATCTCAAAATAATTTAAAACACTTTAATTCTTACCAAAAACAAGTTTATATACTCAGTTATCCAGTATAAACATGCAGTCACAAGCTATAGTTTTGAATTCCTATTGCTGTCAGATAAAAATTTGAGACCTCTCATTCAAGGCATCTAGCTGGCTGTATATTCTGCTTAAAGATGTCCCAGTCCTCTCTATGGAAATAAGGCTCCAAGACAAGAGAAGACAAGCTAATGGAATAGTACATGCAATGAAAAGAATACACAGCAATGGGGCATAAGAATTAGTGTTATTTTCAATCCTATTTGCAATTTCAAGGATGACATACCATTTCCATAAATTTGTATTTCCTTAATTAACTTTTTATGCTCTCTTCTCTCCTTATCTCTTGAGAGACTCTACAAATTTAATGAGAATTGATCTCATCATACAAATTTAAGTAGAAAAACTCAACCTTTTAAAAGGTAGTTTCAGAAAAACCTTTAAATCTGTAGGAAAAAATCTAGCATTTTTATTTCAAAAAGCCAAAAACCAACACCCAAAATGACCTCCTGTAATTTATTAGTCAATACCACAGGTATGCATTCATTCAACCAGCATCTTTTGCATAGACATTACATGCCATATGTTGTGCACGGGAACAGAAATAACAAAGAACATCCTAGCTCCTGCCTAGTAGTTCACACTCTGTTAAAGAGAAGACTGTGCACTCTTTGTACGCATATCAGAAATGTGCAGGAAGCTCTGAGAGAAGTATATACAGGTCATTTGTATACGCAGAAGTATACACAGGCCATCGAGTCTAACCACATCTAAGTGCCAGATAGCTCTGAAGGAGGAAATAGACAAGCTCAGCCCTGAAGGGTGTTAAGGCCAAAGTAAGAGAAAGCAGGAATAAAACAAGCAGTATTATGTGAAAGAAGGAAGGCTCAAATGAGGCGGTCTTTCACAGAGCTTCAAGAAGTTTGTCTAGAGAGTCTGTAAATATGAGGAAAATGTGGCAAGAAATGAGGCTGGGGAAATAAGTAAACAGAAGTCATATTTTGAAGAGCCCAGGACACCCATTCCAAGGATGAGGAGCTACTGAAGGAACTTATGTAGAAAAGTGACTTATCACAGTATGCATTATAAAAGTCATTCTGGCTGCTCTGTGGATATGACATGGTTAGGGAACAATAGTGGACTGAGGAAAACTCACTGAGAGAATGGTACACCTTAAAAATCACATCAGTGATTAGAAGGAGTAAAAGGAGAATGTGGTAATCATTTCCTGGTTTCTTGCTTGCTCTGGCAATAAATAGCTGGTTATGCCATTTGTTAAGGCAGAAGATCACAATAAATGCTAAATCAAGCACTTGCTCTGTATGGAGTATTGTATTTGTTTTTTGTATTAAGCAATTTAACCTTTATTAACAACTGTACAAAGCAAGTGCTATAACTATCCAACTTAACTACTGCAGCAACAAAGACATGGAAAGTTAAATAATTAAGATCACACAACGATATAGGTATTGGAGCCTAGATTTCAATACAAGCATCTGTCTCCAGATATACTAATATTGGCCAATATATTAAAAACACATTGGAAACACAGGAATCACGTAAGCCTACTTTCCAATATTTTGTTTTGGTCCATGATAATTTCAGAGAATGTTAAATTAGAGCCGTAATTTCTATATCATTCTTGAAGAGAGATGCACACCCAAAGGTATTTGTTTCAAGAAATTTGTTTCAAGAAATCGCCTTCATTTAGAAATCTCCTTGCCGCATTGGAATCATTGCTCAACCAGCCAATATGATTCTCTTAGAACTTTCAGTGCAAAATTCATAAAACATGACCATCCTTAAAGGACTTTATCATTAAAAACATGCATTTGTGGAAGGAATTTCCAGTTGGAATTCAGCATCATATTACAGGGATTCTCCAGGCAATAATACTGCAGTGGGTTGCTATGCCCTCCTCCCTGGGATCTTCCCAACCCAGGGATCAAACCCACATCTCTTATGTCTCCTGCATTGGCAGGAGGGTTCTTTACCACTATCGCCACCTGGAAAGCCCTATTATTAAGGTGACCAGAGCCCCAGTTTGCCAAATACAGCAGTAGTTTATGCTTGTTATCAGCATTTAACTATTAATAATAGTCCCTTTGGGCATGCACAAAGAAGAGAAATTCCAATAATCTTGACACTGTGCATATATATGAATGTGGATGAGTGAGTGTGTGTGTGTGTGTTACTGATCATGGGATTCCTTCCAACCCATACCTCACCTGCTTCACCATTCCACCCTTCTCAGTCTATATAACTACAAATGACTATAAAACCAAAAATGAAGACTACAAATCCTCTATTTCAAAGCTTAAAAACTATCAGACCAAGTACGGAACTAAAAGGTTTAGAATGACATAGAGCAAACTTTCCCTCTGCCTGATTTTGGAGACCAGATTTTTAAAATATCCCAAGAAAAGGTGAAATAGAGGAATGAGAAACCACATCTATAAGAAACAGAGAGAAAGAATCCAGTAACATCAACCATATCAATGGCAAGAATTCAAGCAGAATCCATACTGTGTTACTTCACACATAACTTTCTGGCATGAGCAACTGCCAACAGCAATGCATGGTTCATCAGTTGACTAGTTTGGGACTCTACTCAGCCCTCCCACATGCTCCGTCAGACCCATCCCAGTGTGCTATCCAGAGAGCCAAGACACTTGAACAACTTAGACTCCTGGAGGAAAGGTGATTATGTGTAGGAAAAATCTTTCCCTTGACTAAAGTGATGTTAAAATGCTACAAAATATTTTACTTTGAGTTTCACTGAAGGTGTTTTTTTATTTCATTTCCAAGTACGTTTCAATAAAAGATAAATTTACCTAACATTTTGACTCCCTGTTTACTTCTACCTCTGAGTGGGGCAAACCCTTCATGACAATAGAAAGGAGAATGAGAAATTTCAGCAACAAATTGCCTGGATTGCTATAAAACCAAACCAACCTACTCAGGACACTAGGGAGTTCAGTTAAGTTCAGTACAGCTGCTCAGTCATGTCCAACTCTTTGCGACCCCATGGACTAAAGCACACCAGGCCTCCCTGTCCATCACTGACTCCCAGAGTTTACTCAAATTCATGTCCATTGAGTCAGTGATGCCATCCAACCACCTTGTCCTCGGCCATCCCCTTCTCCTCCTGCCTGCAATCTTTCCCAGCATCAGGGTCTTTTCAAATGAGTCAGTTCTTTGCATCAGGTGGCCAAAGGATTGGAGTTTCAGCTTCAATATCAGTCCTTCCAATGAATATTCAGGACTGATTTCCTTTAGGATGGACTGGTTGGATCTCCCTGCAGTCCAAGGGACTCTCAAGAGTCTTCTCCAACACCACAGTTCAAAAGCATCAATTCTTTGGTGCTCAGCTTTCTTTATAGTCCAACTCTCATCCATACATGACTACTGGAAAAACCATAGCTTTGACTAGATGGACCTTTGTTGGTAAAGTAATATCTCTGCTTTTTAATATGCTGTCTAGTTTGTTCATAACTTTTCTTGGAGTGAGTCTCCATTTTTCCAGACCATGGTCCTACCAGAAAGAATGACACCTTCATTTCTAGTCAGTTTCAGCTGGGCACAATGAATGGATGATCCATTCATTTCACAAATATTTATTGAGTGCCTCCTCTATACCACGCACTGACATAAACATTTAGAATGCATTAGTTAACAAAACTATGGCAGATTGTATTCTCCAAATATTGTTACACCAACATATTTCATCCCGCATGTTTTCTTGCTGATGTTGTAGGGCTCAAGAGTCTAGGGCCTCTGATATCAAAAGGTCTGTTGTGTGTCTTTTGGTATTAGACAATAAATGATATCTTCTGATTTTCTCTGTCTTGGAATATACACCGAAGGAATCCTGAAAAGTCTGGCTAATCGCTAAGGCAGCCATACCAGACAATTCATGGGGAGTGACCACTTAAAGATACCTGAAAAGCCTCACT
Source organism: Giraffa tippelskirchi (assembly GCF_054371585.1). Taxonomy (NCBI): domain Eukaryota; kingdom Metazoa; phylum Chordata; class Mammalia; order Artiodactyla; family Giraffidae; genus Giraffa; species Giraffa tippelskirchi. The sequence goes on along the minus strand of NC_137280.1, from coordinate 107,756,365 downwards.
ATTTCAGCCCTAAGTCCAACTACATTCTTCACCAAGACCAACTTCTTCCTCCTAAGGAGGAACACCACCTTTAACAATTAGAAATTGGAATTGAAGAGTCCAGAAAACATTAAATATTTAGTTATAAATATAACAAAATGTATGTAATATATTATGTAATATGTATGTAAGAACTGCACATTAAAAACTTCAGAACACATGAAGGAAATTTTAAAAGTCTAAACAAACACAGTACAAATAAATTATGATCATGGATTACAAGACTTAATATTATTAAAATGTCAATTCTCTAGACACTATAGATTTAGTAATTCTAATTAAAGTATCAGCAGCAATTTTTGGTGGAAATTGACAAGCTGATTCCAAAAATCTGGAGAAGCAAAAGAAGTGGAATAGACAAAATAATTTTGAAGAGCAACAAAGAAGGTGAAATTGCACTGGATTTCAAAACTTAGCATAAAGCTACAATTATCAAAACAGTTTTGTATTAGGGAAAAAAATGGACATACACATCAACAGAATAGAAGATATACTCCATAAATAGATCTCTACATATATCATCAATTGACTCTGTATAGATGTGCAGTTTAAAGGAAAGAGGATATTCCTTCCAACAAATGATGCTGGACAACTATCAATACAAGCAAAACTGAGTTTAATCATTATCTTGCACCATCACCAAAAATCAGCTCACAATGTAGATGGACCATAATGTTAATTACAAAACCCAAAACTATAAATATTGGATAAAATATTAGGAGAAAATATTTTTGGCCTTGGGTTACATAAAGTGATTTTAAGTTAAGATGCCAAAAATACAATTCATAAGAGACAATGTTGCTATAAATTATTATACACATTAATTTATTAATATTGTAGATATCAATAATTGAATGTTACACAAAGAATGTTATCTATGTTGTATTTGTAGTATGGGAAAGTAGAATGTCAGACGTTAGACCTTTAATATTAATTGCTCTTTGTCTGTCTCTAGCTGAACCGTCCTGATAAACTGCTAATATAATTATTTTTCAAAGAGGCTTACCCTTGTTTTTCTACATTAAAAACATTAATATCCTTCAAAAAACCTACAAAATAAAATCCGTTTTTGTTTAAATATGTCACTCAAGGTGCTTCCCTTCTTCTCCAGTCTTATGCTCTGTTATTCCTCACATCTTGTACTGTACATACCAGCAATACCTGGCATTCTTGGATTATCTCTAGTGCTCTGTGTTTGGATACCCTTCTTTCTAGCAAAAATAACAAAATAGAGTCATTTTTTGTTATGTATCTAATGATAACAGTATGTCTGGGCTAACCACTATAATATACTAGCAGAAGTTATCTTTGAAAAGGGTTAATTAACTTTGTTAAATGAGAATTTCCACGTCTTGGTACTTAACCAAGAGACATGAAATGAACATGAAAGTTAACAAAAACACTCTAAAAATTGTTTTTAGAATCTTTAATCATAATACCCCAAACTGGAAACAGCCAGATATTGATCAACAGAAGAATGGATGAAAAAATTGGCCTATATCCATAAAACAGAGTAATATTCAGTAATAAAAGGGACTCCCAACATGTCATAACACAGAATAATCTCAAAACTAGGCCAAAGAAGCCTTTTATAAAGCATTATATGTTTTATGTTCCATTTATATGAAGTTCTAAAATAGGTAAATTAACCTATTTTACCTGAAGAAAAAATTTCAGAAGAAATAGCTACTTCTGTGGGTCTGGAGGACTATCAGGTGATTTTCCAGACTGATGGTAGCGTTCTATACAGAAGCCATACAGAATGTACTGGATAGAGGTTTGGGTTACACAGGTGTGTGCACTTCTCAAAACCCATCAAATGTTATATTTAAATTTTGCATTTCATTTAATGTAAATTTTACCTAAAAACAGGATCAGTAAGTGAATATCTAAGTGTAGTTAATGATATGTGTGCTGAAAGGTTGAGGAGTTAAGCATATAGATGTTTGCAATTTACAATGATACACATTAACAGAAGTTCGATATCCAAAACATAAAAACTCCTGCAAATCAACAAATACTTCCACAAACCTGTAAGAAAAAGAGAAGCAATTCTATAGAGAAATGGACAAAGTTAAAAACATGTGCTTTCTAACAGAGGGAAAACACTCTTTGGCATACATCACAGCAAGGTCCTCTAACCTATTTCCTATAATGGAAATAAAAACAAAACTAAACAAATGGGACATAATTAAAAGTTTCTGCATAGGAAAGGAAACTATAAACAAGGTAAAAACACTCAGAATAGGAGAAAAATAATAGCGAATGAAACAACTGACAAAGGCTTAATCTCCAAAAATATACAAGCAGCTCATGCAGCTCAATATCAGAAAAACAAATAACCCAATCCAAAAATGGGCAGAAGACCTAAACAGACATTTCTCCAAAGAAGACACACAGATGGCTAACAAATACATGAAAATAAGCTCAACGCTGCTTATTATTAGAGAAACGCAAATCAAAACTACAATGCAGCATTACCTCACACAGCTCAGAATGGCCACCATCAAAAAAATCTACAAAAAAATGCTGGAGAAGGTATGGAGAAAATGGAACCCTCTTGCACTGTTTGTGGGAATATAAGTTGATACTGCCTCTATGGAGAATAGTATGGAGATTCCTTAAAAAACTAGGAATAAAACTACCGTATAACACATCAATCTCACTACAGGGCATGTACCCTGAGAAAACCATAATTGAAAAAGACACATGTACCCCAATGTTCATTGCAGCACTATTTACAGTAGCCAGGACATGGAAGCAACCTAGCTATCCATCGACAGATGAAAGGATAAAGAAGATGTGGTACATATATACAATGGGATATTGCTCAGCCATAAAAAAGGAACACATCTGAGTCAGTTCTAATGAGGTGGATGAATCTAGAGCCTATTATACAGAGTAAAATAAGTCATAAAGAAAAAGACAAGTATCATATATTAAAGCACATATATGGAATCTAGAAAGGTGGTACTGATGAACCTATATCAGGGCAGCAATAGAGATGCAGACATAGAGAACAGACTTGTGGAAGGAGAGGGTGGGGCAAATTGAGAGAGTAGCATGAAAACATATTCATTACCATAGGTAAAACAGATAGCCAGTGGGAATTTGCTGTATGATGAAGGGAGCTCAAACCTAGTGCTCTGTGACAACCTAGACGGATGGGATGGGGTGGGAGAGAGGTTGAAGAGGGATGGGACATATGTATACCTATAGCTGATTCATGTTGATGAATGGCAGAAACTAACACGATACTGTAAAGCAATTATCCTCCAATTAAAAATACATACATTTTTTAAAATGCACTTCTTGAATAGGAAACTTGAACTGCAATAAACATATATAAAAGATGGACAGCCTCATCATTAAATAAGATAATGCAATTAAAGCAACAATGGGATACAATTTCAAACATATCAGAGTAGTAAGTAATAAGAATTATAATCAAACTTAGTAAGTAATAAGAACTATATTCAAATTTGGAAAAATTCTTGCTGAATGGCTTTTAAATTACACTACTATGGAGAGCAATAACTAAAAAATTAGAATATGTGCATGCCCTAGATTTTCAGATATATAATATTGAGAAACTCCTGGGTTATGTTCATCAGTGGGCACATATAAGGATGTATATTAAAACACACATTAGTAAGAAAAATGGACAAGTAAACTGTAGGGAATTTTTATAGAATTCTAGATAGCAGATCGGAGAAGGCAATGGCAACCCACTCCAGTACTCTTGCTTGGAAAATCCCATGGACGGAGGAGCCTGGTAGGCTGCAGTCCAAGGGGTCGCGAAGGGTCGGACATGACTGAACGACTTCACTTTCACGCATTGGAGAGGGAAACGGCAACCCACTCCAGTGTTCTTGCCTGGAGAATCTCACGGACGGCGGAGCCTGGTGGGCTGCCGTCTATGGGGTCGTACAGAGTCGGACACGACTGAAGCGACTTAGCAGCAGCAGCAGATAGCAGGTAAATTGAACTAGATCTACATCAAATTAATGGACTTGAAAATAAAATATTAGGGCAGCAAAGCAAGTTGCAAAAGCAAAGATACAGCATGCTTCTGCTTATGTAAATACTGAAAATGCAGAATACTATGTGTGTGTGTGTGTATATATATATATATGGATATTTATGTGTATCACAGAAGCAAGGCAATTTACAGAAACATACCAAACATAGGCAAATTACAGGTTTCTTTAAGGAAGTAAAAATTATGAGAATTTATATCTTGAAAATTACTGTTCAAAACAAAAGCTCAAAAGCATTCTTCCTATTTGAAAGAAGCTACCCTGTATCCTAAGTCACCATGAAATCACTCTATTGCCAATAAAACCAGTGAATAGGATGAGTACTTAAGAAGGCTCAGTGATTCTCATGAGGGCTTTTATAACCTTTTGGCTCCACCTGACTTTTCCTGGAAAATCTGCCCAAGTGGTAAAAGTAATGATAACAACCCTAGTTTGTTTTAGAAGGTGACTTTTAGGTGACTAAAAAGTCAATTACACAGGTATATCCCCATTAGGTACACAGTATAGGTACCTGAGATCTATTCCATACACATAGTAAAAGTTAAAAAATGAAAATTATATACAATTTCAAGGTTGTGTTTAAAATAAGGATAAAGTCATGGGTCGAATGGGAATTTATCATTATATTTTAATTCTCTTTCAAAAGGATAGAAGGAAAAATAAAAAAGATTCTAAGAAGAATCGAGGTAATGATGCCATAGTCTTTCACTCTCTCAATCTCTACACAAAATGGTCAGAGTAACAAACTATAAAATTTTAAACTCCCCAAAAATGTTTACTGTAAAATCAGGTGACAAGCATGAGAATTAAAGAGCACACAGACAAACCACCCACATCCACAAGACCAGCTTAATATCAGCGTTGATAGGAGAGAATAGAAAGAGAAGCAACTAGGAGTCTGACTGAAAACAGCCATCAGGTTTTCAGTGGAAGGAACAGCAGCCATCTTGAAAGCTGTATCTGAACTGCCAAGGATTTAACTCACTCCATTAGTGGGTCAATGCGAAAGAATTACTGTAAAATGGAAAGACCTGAAGTGGGCTACCTAACAAGAAGTCTCAGAACTGACCAGAAATGGCTCCCTTCCAGGCTGACAGGACCTAATACCAAGAAGAAAATGCTGGGAGTGAAATCAAAACTGCAAGATAGCCACACTAACCAGGATGGCTCTTAGTTTTATGCTGATGTGAAATGGAAGCTCCAGAGACCCCCAAAATGACCAAGCATAAGTAAGCCAAGAGAATTTACAGATATTTGTGTCCAAAAAGAAAATCTGTAATGCTGTAAGAAGCATTTTTAATATAATTGCAATGCTGGTCCCGCTGAACAAATTCATGAACATCCGTATGAAAATTCAGTCTAGAAGAAGAGAGGAGTTCCATGGTGTCCCTCGCCTTGTCTCTTCTTAAAAAGAATTTCAAAAGTTGCCTATAATATAAGCCACATATCTATGTGGCATAGTTCTAGGGGTTCTTCATTAACTACTACAGCAAAGAATTTCCATCATTAGTCAGCCTTCAGGTCTAGACTGGTCTACATTGAAAGAGATTAGCCACATTCAAAGACACTGGGACTGTATAATGGGAAAACATTTCCATTCTAAACTGAAATAAGTAATTCTCTAAATCCTCTCTGAAATCAGTCGTTTGCTTCTATCTATCTGCATCATATTTGCACATGTATTTCTAATGTTTGGGATGCAAATGATGCTCAAAAATAATCTCTTTGAACTTTTAAATAATATTGGTTTATAAGTTCTCTTTAAAATGTTGAAGTTATGCATGTAATAACACAGATAGTAGAAATCAAACCTAAGTGTTATTGGGTGACTATTTAAGGCCCTTAAAATACCACAAATAGCTATAACCATTCTTACATTCTCCTGGAGGAACAGCATCCAGTCCTAGTACTAAGAATGAAAAGTAAAATTTGAGTTAGGTAAGATATGCTTTGATTCCCAAGATATGTTTTCTCAAAGCAACAATGAAGGATTGTTTTCTTTGGTTTTATTTTTTAGAAAAAGGGGAAAGAGAAAGGAAGGAAAGAGAAGGAAAGGGAAGGAAAAGGTGCTATACGTTTCAACTGCAAATACAAATGAAGTGAAGTGAAGTGAAAGTCCCTCAGTCATGTCCGACTCTTTGGGACAGGCCAGAATACTGGAGTTGGTAGCCGTTCCCTTCTACAGGGGGTCTTCCCACACCCGGGGATCAAACCGAGGTCTCCGGCATTGCAGGCAGATTCTTTACCCGCTGAGCCACAAATACAAATGAAATAGTGATATTTTTGGTGAATTCCAATAAAGCTCAACTCATCCAAATTCTAAGATGCAAGGATGATAATCTGTTATCTGGAACAAAAAATTAGCTGATTAGACTCATAAAAGTTCTAGAAATTCAAGGGAAAGGGTTGGTTTTCAGTTATATGGAATAAATAGGAATGAGATTTTTTTATTACTCTATAACTTCAGATTGCCCCATAAATATTCCCCAATTTCCAGCTTTTAGTACTCATATTTTATGCTCATTTTATGAATTTACTTCTCTTGACAAGCATGTGTATTTGATTACAGAAGTCATTACACATCTTTATCTATCCAGCCATATTGCCTTTTGGTCTGAGTTGATTTCAGATAAATATCTGAATGTTTGTTTCAGAAAGTGGGCTTCAGAAACTAATAACAGGAACCAGGAATGCCTGATAGTTCAATTAGGGACACAAAACTACAAAGGCCAAGTGAGCAAACAGCTCATTTGCTGCTGGAAGTGTATTCTTTCCAGAACAATAGACTGTGAGTCCCTAAGAAGCATGAATGATACAGTTTTGTTTTTATTTTTTTACATCTTCAGTGTTTAGTGCAGTGCCTGGCACACAGTAGGTACTAAACAAAATATGCTGAATAAAAATAATGGAAAAGCATCAAACACACATATGCTTTCCACACCACGAACAGGAAAAGATTTCAGACCTCGAAATTTTCAATGATCTTACCACTTAAATAAGTTAGTCTCAAGAATCACTGAAATAATTTAGTATTGAAGAAAGATGCTAGAGAAGGGAAATGGGTATTTCCCTCTCCTCCACCTGTTTCTTTCTTCAGTACTCCTTTTTCTCCTTTTCCTGCAACTTGGTGACCCACAATTTTCTTGTATTACTTTATTTTTGTTATAGCAAAGAAAATAGTAAGAAAATATATTAGTTAAAATCAAAAAATTTTCAAAGTAAAAGAACAATTTTACAGTTGAGTCCCTATATATGCCAGGCATCTTATATACATTATATAATTTAATCTTCATAAGCACAACCTAAAATAGTGATTATTATGATTTTTTTAAGTGAGGAAACTACAAGGCAAATGATTGATCACAAGTGAAACAATGGAACAATGGAATAGTACATAATACCAAGCCTTTTGACTTCAAATCTCACGTTCTTTCCATACTAACCTATCCTTTACAAAGTAACTAATTTAAGGCTATACTATTTATATTGTAAAGTATTCTTTTAAATAAATTTATAACAGATTTCCTAAACTCCCTAAATATATAAACTATGTTAAATTCATATAAAATCTATTTAATAAATGAGTTTTACAAAACACAGGTTGTTTAAAGTCCACCACAATTAGAAATCTAGTATTAATGACAGTTCAATAATACATATATAGAAGAAAGTGAATTTCAAGTAAGGAATCTAGCATCTATTTTAATCTTTGCCATTGATTTATATGTGACATGTAATCACATTCTCCTAGTGAATCCATCTGTTTTCAAATTTTAGAATATAAAAAAAATGCTGACCACCAAACTGGGATATTTGAAAACTAACTATCTCCTCAGCTAACTTGTTAATTTCTTAAAAATAAAAATAGTATAAATATGTAAAACAATCCAAATTGATCTAAAAGTAAAGGATGTTAAAGACAGAGATAGAGAAGCAGCTTCAAGAATTTCCTCTGAAAGGTACAGAAAAACAATTCACACACACACACACACACATATATATATATACCCACATATATATATGTATATAATATATATAACAAATGACCATTTTAGTTGCTTTTTAATTGTATGTTGTGCTATCATAGTACTTCACTAGAAAACTGCTAGATTAGTAATTTACCAGAATAGAAACCAAAGTAATTCAGATTTTTTTCTAAAAGCTTAACTTCAAATATTTTGTAAACTCTAGAAGAGTATAACGGGTCACCTATAGAGACTTTTATTTTTATTTATGGTAGCTTTAGCAATGAAAAATGTCATATAAATTCAACCTAGAATAATATCACTACATGTGTTACCCCAGAATCTGTTCCACTCATTCATCATTCAATATTTTTACAAAGTTACTATGAGCTACCACTGGTAGAAGTGGTGGGGCTATAGAGGAGAATAAAAAAGGTATAGTTCCTGCCCTCATGGAGTTTACATTGCAATGGGAGATAATTAATTAATTAGCTAAAGAAAGCCATATCAAAACAAATTCAGAGATTAAAATTTAAGGGAAATTTTAAAAAATAACTGTGTATAGGAAGCATTTATATAATTGATGCTTGCATGCATCCTCAGTCACTTCAGGCGTGTCTGACTCTTTGCAACCCTGTGGACAATAGCCCGCCAAGCTCCTGTCCATGGGATTCTCCAGGCATGAATAGTAGAGTGGGTTGCCATGCCCTCCTCCCAGTGGTCATCCTGACCCAGGGATCCAACACCAGTCTCTGGCATCTCCTGCACTGGCAGATGGGTTCCTTACCACTAGTGCCACCTGGGAAGTCCATATATTATCAATGCTGCTGCTGCTACTGCTGCTGCTAAGTCTCTTCAGTCGTGTCCAACTCTGTGCAACCCCACAGACTGCAGCCCATCAGGCTCCGCCATCCCTGGGATTCTCGAGGCAAGAACACTGGAGTGGGTTGCCATTTCCTTCTCCAATGCATGAAAGTGAAAAGTGAAAGTGAAGTCACTCAGTCATGTCCGACTCTTAGCGACCCCATGGGCTGCAGCCTACCAGGCTCCTCCGTCCATGGGATTTTCCAGGCAAGAGTACTGGAGTGGGTGCCATTGCCTTCTCCAATATTATCAATACTATGTATAAAATAACTAATGAGTAGGTGGCTCAGATGGTAAAGCATCTGCCTGCAATGCTGGAGACCTGGGTTGAATCCCTGGGTCGTGAAGATCCCCTGGAGAAGGAAATGGTAACCCACTCCAGTACTCTTGCCTGGAAAATTCCATGGACAGAGGAGCCTGGTAGGCTACAGTCCATGGGGTCACAAAGAGTCGGACATGACTGAGCGACTTCACTTTCACTTTCACCTACTGTATAGCACAGGTAACTCTACTCAATGTACTATGGTGACAAATGGGAAGGAATTCCAAAAAAGAGGGGATATATGTACACACATAGCTAATCCACTTTGACTTTTGTGGGTGGTCTTCTCTGTATCCATATCCCCTTTCTTCCACCAACAGAACTTTTAAATAACACTAGAGAATACACCTAATCCAACTCCCTGCTCCAGTGGACAATTTTCCATAGTTTAAGATAATCATATCTCCATTTTCTTAGCCACAGTGATTGGTACAAGAATGGGGATATTAAGTCATTCAGAATCCAATGGATTTGGAGAGACATTTCCTGTGGATTAAAATTTTTCCTTCTTTATCAAAAAGTATCCGAATGGCTGTATTCTTTTCTGCTGGTTCTAAATGTACAATTTAGCTCCTGGCACGTCTATAAACCAACTCTGGAGTCAAAAGTAGACAACCAACTTGAAAATAGTGCTAATTTTCCTTAGTGGGGAAGCAGGAAGCAGGGCAAAAAAAAAAAAAAAAAAGAGTTTTCACCAGCACCACAATTCGAAAACATCAATTTTTTGGCGCTCAGACTTCTTCATGGTCCAACTCTCACATCCATACATGACTACAGGGAAAACCATGGCTTTGACTATATGGACTTTTGTCAGCAAAGTGATGTCTCCACTTTTTTAATAAGCTGTCTAGTAAAGCCAGGAGAAGTTATGGTTTTAAATGGGTGATCAGGGTACAACTCTTTGTGAAGGCAATATTTAAACAAAGTCTTGAAGAAGTTAAGAAGCTAGTGATGTCAACATCTAGGAGGAAAGCTCTCCAGATAGAGGAAAGAAGAAGTGCAAAGGCCCTGAGGCACTTCTTTATCAGTTATCATTTTAGAATCTTATCAACATTAACTCCAAAACCTCTAGATTTCCTTTTGGTGTTAGATGGTTCTTGCCACAAATATAAGATTCATATTGTGTTTACAGCCAAAAGGGAAACTTCCTGTAATTGTGAGTCTGTCATTTTGAGTTGTGCATGACACAATAATTTGGGGTAAAGGAAGACTTGAAATTACATTTTGTCATTTTGTTAATCAGTTCCTTTCAGCCAGTGTAAATTATCATACAGAGCACCAACGTGACTCTGGCTGACCCAGGTTTGAACGTGAGCTCTGCCACTCTGGAGACTGGAGCCACTTACTGATCTCCAGGCATAAAAGGATGAAATAATACCCATCTGAAGCATCTTTGTGAAGACTGGGTGAAAATACAAATTCAAGTCTTTGTGTCCTTCAATAAAATTTTTTTTTTTTCTTTTTTAAAAAAAGAAAGAAATGTGTTCTGGTCAGATCTTTAAACCCTGAATCAAACTATTCATTTGATTTTATTAAATTGGATTAGATAACATTTTCTAAAAAATCCTAAAAAGCCCATACATGACAAAACCAAAATCAGAATATACTATGTCCTCTTCAAAACTTTGCACCAATGTCTTCTGAATCTTTGGTCTAGAAGACATGGCATCAAAGCAGTTCCTACTTTATAACTACTCAACTCTCTCTCTCCCACTTTTGTTTTGTCTCACTCTCCTAAGACCTCAAAATGACTCTAGATGCAGCATCCCACTGCTGCTGCTGCTGCTGCTGCTAAGTCGCTTCAGTCGTGTCTGACTCTGTGTGACCCCACAGACAGCAGCCCACTAGGCTCCGCCATCCCTGGGATTCTCTAGGCAAGAACACTGGAGTGGGTTGCCATTTCCTTCTCCAATGCATGAAAGTGAAAAGTGAAAGTGAAGTCGCTCAGTCGTGTCCAACTCGTAGCGACCCCATGGACTGCAGCCTACCAGGCTCCTCTGTCCATGGGTTTTTCCAGGCAAGAGTACTGGAGTGGGGTGCCATTGCCTTCTCCAGCAGCATCCCGCAGCAGTATAAAAACATACTGTTTAACTGCAAGATCTGTTTTTTATAATGGCTCATGAAATAAGTATTTAATATGTTATCAAATATCTTGGCAATTTTATAAAAAATGACCCTAAAAACTCAGTGCAGCTGCTCCTTTGAGAAGCTGAGTCTCAGTACTTCCCCGTTCTAATTGTAACTTTAGTAAAGTAAAAAATGTAAAGCATCTCTTTCAGGTGCTGGTACATGGAAGCTTGGGAATAAAAGTAAATATAATGTTGCTATGCTAGAAAAAAGTTTTAAGTCATACTCATTATATAGCATATACTTGCAACAAAAACATGGATCAAAAAAACTTGATCCAACATTTTTGGATCATCCATCATAGACAGTTCCATTTATCTTTCAATTTTTAAGTGAAACAAAAACTACCAAGTAACAGCATCACTGACTCGGAATGTTTTTAATGTCCAAAGGAAAAACTATTACATACCCTTCCACCTCAACGCTTAACTAATGCCAGTTAGTATGTGCACACATTTTATGTAGTTATGTTCAAATTTAATTTCAATGCTTTGCTCTGTTCTTTACATTTAACATTTTAATATTGTAATTTTCTCATTAATACATAGTCTGAATAATTATTTTTATGGCTTCATAATGTTTCATTAAGTGAATGACAAAAGGTATATAACCACATATCCTACTATTACCTTTTAGAGGAAATACATATTTAACTGGTCCTCAATTCTCTGCAGAACATAATTTCAGATATTTTTTAAAATGTTTTGATGGAGACATTTTTCTCTGCAGAGAGCTTACCTTTGGCATCTATTGAAGAATGCAAAGCAATCAAACTATAAGGTCAGTTTTACATTGGGTCAGATTATTCTGTGCCAACTCAGGAAGGCTCGTGCATCTATTTCAATATTGAATGTCAGTTTTTCAGCTGAAGGCTAGAGATATCTCTCTGCCTATCCTCTTTAAATTGACTATGAGAAAATGGTAGATTACCCATCTTAGTGTCCAGCTGCTTGCTATATGCCTGACCTAAGCACACAGATATAGCCTTGGTCTGGTTGTGGCTTTAATACTTAAAACTACAAAACTCATTCAGATCTTTGAGTTAACCAAATTTAAACTTTGGAATTTCTTACTTTTATTTTACTTCTCCAAAACACTTATAATAAAGGCTCATCTCTCACAGACACTTTCCAATTTACTTTTTACAAAATCAAATTTTCCCTTTCTAGCAGTTCTCTGTGTGAAATGACCTCAAGAGAAAAAAAAAAATCCAAAGACCTATTTAGTAGTAAAGACTCCTTATACTCTTTAAAACTTTAAACCACTAATAGGAGAATAAAATTATTACAGCTAACATTTATTATGGACTAACTATTAACCAAGCAGTTAATTAACCAACGGTTAATTAATAATTATTAACCAACAGTGTAAAGTGCCTTATATATTTTTTAATTTGATCATTATAAAATCATTATGAAACAGGTAATATTAGCTTCATTTTATTCGGGGAGGACATAGAGTTTTTAAGGTTTATGAAAAGCTTTTTCAACATCACATTATATGTAAATGTTGCTATTGAGATAGGAATGATCAATTTTATTTACCTTAGACATCAAAGATAAAATAATTAAACAACATCATCATTCAGAAAAGATGAGATATAGGAAACCTCCTGGGGGAAGGAGAGGGTGGGACGAATTGAGCAAGTAGCATTGAAATATATCCACTACCATATGTTGAATAGATAGCCAGTGAGAATTAGATGTTTGAAGCAGGGAGCTCAAACCCAGTGCAGTGTGCTATGTGAGGGGTTAGATGGGGTAGGAAGTGGAAAGGAGGTTCAAGAGAAAGGGGATATATGTGTACATATGGCTGATTAATGTTGATGTATGGAGGAAACCAACACAATGTTGTAAAGCAATTACCCTTCAACTAAAAATAAATTAAGAGAAAAGAGCTTTTTAATTAAATGAAAATAGACTATGTATCTCCTGAATATACTTCTGTGAAGTGTGGCATAAGAAAGAAAGATGGCACTAAGTCAGGTCTGACTCTTGCAACCCTATGTAGCCTGCCGGGCTCCTCTGTCCATGGCATTCTCCAGGCAAGAGTACTGGAGTGGGTTTGCCATTTTCTTCTCCAGGGGATCTTCCAGACCCAGAAATCGAAACCAGGTTCCAAGCATTGCAGGCAGATTCTTTACCAACTGAGCTATGTGGGAAGTGTGGTATACCCCCTTGTAATTTTCCACATTCCCATGTGTGATAGGCAGACCTATAACGACATCATGTCTAGATGAGGCTTCAGAACCTTCCTCATGAGAGCGCTCTAGGCAGCCACCACCACCGATCATCTGGGGCAGACTCAAGAGACAAATTCAATGGCCATCCTAGGAGACCAATACAGGCCCACTGACTGAACTCTTTCAGAAGAGCAGCTGTGATCTGTGTACTAAATAAAGATAGTGGCATGATAGTATCATCTACTTCATAAAACTGACAGCTTTAAGTGAGCCAACTGTAATACCATGAATTATCCTGAAAGCTTTTTTCAAAGTAACAGTTAAGAAAATGGTCAAGAACATTATTTTTTCTCTCATCATCTCAAACTGTGCCAAGATAGTTAATACTATCCTAAGATAAAATTACTGAGACTTTAAAAAAAGATTTGTCTTTGAACAATTACTTTAGAACTTAGCCACAGTTTTAAGTTGGTAATAATAAACAAGTAATAATATATCATCCGATTTTTTTTGATATTCCTGTCAAAACAAGCACAAGGCTTATTCTACCAACAAGTTTTAGAAATCAACTTTGGCTGGAACATTTCTGTCACATAGCACAGCTTTGATTCTGAAAACAAAATTTTACTATTCTATAGGGAATCAGAGAGCAAAACCAAGGAGACTGGATTAGAAATCTGTAACGCTAGACCTAGTTATAGATAAGACACTAGCTTCCATGATTAGACCAGTTAGGGAACTTCAAAGCAGGAGCATACTTTTCCAGAACTAGGCAACACAATCATTCGAATATAGGAAGAAAATATTAGAAAAAATTATGTAAAATAAGTTAAAAATAAATATTTTACTGACATTTAGTGAACTGATGGTAGTGAATATATGTATGAAACATACACACATTGTAAGTTCAAATTAAAACCATTTTTGATAGACACATGTCATCATAAAGCTTAGAGGTCACTAAACAAGATGACTGCAGAACCTTTCCTACTTTGAGATTTTATAACATGCTACAAGGTAGGCATTTAACTTCTCTGATGGAAAGAAACTGAGGCATTAACAGAGCAAAGCTTCCAAAATGCCTTAGAAGTAGTAGATAAAAGAATGATTAGCGTGGCCAACAGAGGCAATAAGGATTGGTGATAAACTACAGAGCACTCACCTCCCCTAAATGGAATTATTTACTCCTCAGCTAGAAGAGATGAAAAAGCTGGCTCAAAACTCAACATTTAAACAATGAAGATCATGGCATCTGATCCCATCTCTTCATGGCAAATAGACAGGGAAAAAGTGGAAGCAGTGGCAGATTTTATTTTCCTGGGCTCCAAAACCAATGCAGATGGTGACTGCACCACAAAATTAGAAGACCCTTGTTCCTTGGAAGAAAAGCTATGACAAACCTAGACAGCATATTAAAAAGCAGAGACATCACTTTGCCAACAAAGGTTCATATAGTCAAAGCTATGGTTTTTCCAGTAGTCATGTATGGATGTGAGAGTTGGACCATAAAGAAGGCTGAGTGCTGTGGAATTGATGCTTTTGAACTGTGGCACTGGAGAAGATTCTTGAAGGTCCCTTGGACTGCAAGGAGATCAAACCAGTCAATCCTAAAAGAAATCAATCCTGAATATTCATTGGAAGGACTGATGCTGAAGCTCCAATGTTTTGGCCACTTGATGCAAAGATCTGACTCATCAGAAAAGACTGATGCTGGGAAAGATTGAGGGCAAGAGAAGAGGGTGACAGAGGATGAGATGGTTGGAAGGCATCACTGACTCAATGGACATAAGTCTGAGTGAACTCCAGGGGGTAGTGAAGGACAGAGAAGCCTGGCGTGCTGCAGTTCATGGGGTTGCCAAAAGTCGGACACAACTTAGCAACTGAATGACTAAATACTCAGCTAACAGCTCTATCCCTAACAGTTTGTTTGATTTGGCTCAATTCCGAATCTCACTAATCATGCCTCCTGATCTATAAAATGAGAGTAACAATAGAACATGCCTCATTGGGTTGTTGTGAGGATTAAATGAAAAAATGCATGCAAGGTACTTTAGCAATGTACCTAGTACACAGTAAGTACTCAACAAATTTCAGTTATAACAATTAGGTTTTTATTATATACCAAGAATCTTAAATTATTGATTAAATCCTTTCACAAACCTATGAAAACAATATTATCTGTGTTATAGAAGAGAAAATTGAGGCTCAGCAAAGAATAAAATATGCCCAAATTCATTATCTTACCCAAGGCCAGAGTTTCAAGCTCTTTGTATCAAGTTATTCCTTTCACACACAGATTCTCATCAGTAGAATCACATCTTCTGTACCAGAGAAACAATTGCGTGGTTTCAGACTGTTATTTCTTAGTTCTATTTAGAATATAAAACCAAGTAATATAGTTTCTCTGATGGCTTATGATATGTAAACCTCACATAACAAAATTTTTCTGTGTTCAAAATTTTGTGTTATACTGAGCCTAAAATTTGATTAATTCATGAAAGAAAATTAAAATAAGGATACCTCAAAGAAGTAAACAGGCCATATGGACCATGAGACATAATTATCAGCATTGCCAAATTAATTAAATACCCCTCATTCTCTAACTTCATTTCAGATTAATATCATTAAGAGAATAACAAATTTATTTGCATAAGAATGGGGACTGCCATTAAATATTTATGTAATAGACATATAAATTCAAATTTATTAAGAAAGAATAAATTTATTTCAAGGGTCACTGGTTCTTCATCATGTTAGAACCAATTACTTGCAAAATCTTAACATTAATCTCCATGCAAAGAAATGAAAATTAAAACAAGGCTATCCACTCAATGGAATTCAACCTCCCAATTTACAACATTCAATTTTATTTTGTATACTTTAGCCTAGGAGTTTGCAAACTATGACCTGTGAACCAAAATCTTGTCTTCCCTCTATTTTTGTACATAAAACTTTATTGGAATAATTGTTATTGACAATTGTTATTCATTTATGTGTTACTATGATTGCTTCTACATCAACAGGCAAAACTGAGTAGCTATGACAGACCATAAAGCCAACAAAGCCAAAAATATATACCACCTGGGCCTTTACAGAACAAGGGCTGACTTGGCAGGTCTGCAGTGTTCAAACCCTATAACTTTCAAAGAAAGATGTGGCCCTTGACTGGCTCCTGGGAGGTAACATCTTCCCTTAGAATATCCTGCCTGCTACGAGTGTCTTAGTTTATCCAGGACCTTGGGCCATGCCAGGCGGTTTCTGCTAACAATATTATTTATGACATCCTTAGGTCACAAATTATCCATTTGAAACCTCTAGAGTACTTGGAGACCAACCACAATAAAAACTCTGAATATCAAGGCTTGGGTGAGCTTCACTGATTATCAAGACTGCATACATATTGTCAGGCATTATTGTTGCAGAAATTAAGCTCGGTACATTCAATCCCACTAACAGAGGAAAACTGGAATCTTGAGCATGGTTTCTCCTGGACTCTGCTCTGCCACATGCACATTTTACTTCTGCCCATATTAATATGTATTCTTTCACTGTAATGAACTATAACTGTGGGTGTAATAGCTTTTCTGAGTTCTGTTCGTAGTTCTAGGGAATCATTAAATCAGGGTGACCGGGACCTTTCAGCTTATTGTCTCCTTAGAGAAAGTTTGCCAACTTCAAACATCAAAAGGACAAAATTATTATACTTAAGCTAACAACAGAAAGTTGTTCAGAGTTCATATTATCTTTTCTAACTCATTAGCAACCTAACAAAATTTTTGTTAGAAATCTTGATTCCTGAAACAAGACCATTCACTCAGTAATCAGCATCAAGCCAATCTATTTTCCTTAACCTGACCAAATTCTCAGTTGTAAATATTTTCAGATATAGTATTTATTTGGAAAAAACATAAGAAATAGTAGTAGTGTGCATTCTAAAATGCAAATGTATTCTATATAGTAGTCAGCAGTAGCTGCTAAAATTTAAGCTTATCAAAAATAGTTAGAAAGAAGCAAAACTGTCCTTGGAACAGTCTTTATTTTCTCATTTTTAGCTCATGCAAAGACCAAGACAAATTATAGGACAACAAATCCATGTACTGTATTTTCTTGTCTTCAAGTAATACACAAATGAATTTTCAGTGACACACTTACAAAATAAAAAACAAATACAGGGAACTTTCCTGGTTGCTCAGTGGTTAAGACTCTGTGCGTCCCACTTATGGGGCTTGAATTCAATCCTTGATTGGGAATTAAGATCCCATATGCTGCACAGCATGCCAAAAAAAAATTCAAGTTTAGCTAAGGAGAGACTTTATGTAGAAATATCAATAAGGGGAGGAAGACAATTCCAATAGGGAGAAAGCTCTCACCTAAGATTTTCAAGACTCTCAAAAGTTAACCAGAAAGGTATTTTATAGGGAGAAATAAATAAACCAAGAAAGAACAAGAGATGCTGGATTTTTCAGGATGCCCCAGAGAAACAGAACCAGTATGATAGATATAGCTATATAGGTATGTGTAAGAGTAAGCTGGAGAACCAGGAAAGCCAGTGATGTGATTCAGTCTGAATCAGGAGGGTTGAGAATCATGTGATCTCTATTACAAGGCCTGCCGAGTTCAAAATCCCAGGAAACAGGAGCACTTACATCCAAGGGTGGGAGAAGATGGATTATCTCAGCTCAGAGAGACAAATTCACTTTTTTGTTCTATTCAGACCCTCAGTGGGTTAGATCGTGTCCACCTGCATTGGTGAAGGCAGTCTCCTGTACTCAGTCTTCTGATTCAGATGCAAATCTCTTTCAGAGACATCCCTACAGATATACCCAAAAACAATGTTTTACCAGCCATCTGGCCTCTAGAAATGTATAATAGTATCAAATCACAACAAAGGGTGCCAACAGAGGGGAAAGGTAGCTATTGCTTGAGCATTAACCACTCAGGTTATAAGCTCAGAAGAAGAAATTCCTCAACTTCACATCATGTTCCTGTATTATGTTTCATTATATTCACAAAGCAGAGGAAGCAGCCAGAGAATTTTAGTAAAGCCAGTAATGAGTAAATCTTAGAATTCAAGATTATGTATTATATTTGTTTAATTTAGATTAAACTTTGAGCCTTTGCTCTTGAGTCAGGTATTAGTATAGGTAGTAGTGGTAGACTATGGAGAAAAACAGATAAAGCCCTGACCTCATGATGCTTCATTTCCAGTGGGGATGATAAAAAGGGGAAAAAAGTAAATAAAGAGGACCATATTATTTTAGATGTTACTAGTTGTTATAGATAGTTGAATTGTGTCCCCACCCTGAAAAATTCTGATGTTGGAATCCAAATTCAGAATATGACTACTCTCAGAGATATGTACTTTAAGAGTTAATTCAACTAAAATCTGGTCATTAGGGTGGGCCCTAATGCAGTTATTGTTGTCTCCTTATAGAAAGAGGAAATTTGGACATTAACACTGAGGGAAGACTATGTAAAGACAAAGGAGACGGCTATCTACAAACCATGTAAATAATTCTCAGAAGAAATTATCTCAAACTTCTTAGCCTCCAAAACTGAGAAAATAAAAGTCTGTTAAGTTTCCTCAGTCTGTGGCAATGCTATCAAACAACAGTGATAAGTGTTATATGGAAATAAAAAAAGCCACAACTTAATAAAGTGTGACTGGTGAAAGGAGCTTGATGTGGAAAGCAACACAGTTTGGTTAGAGAAGTCAGAGAAGAGCTGTGTGAAGAGATGACATTTTGATTTGAACAAACCTTATCAAAACACAAGGCAGCCACATTTATGGCAGAGAATGTTTAGTTACTAAGTCTTGTCTGACTCTTTTGCAACCCCATGGACTGTAGACCGCCAGGCTCCGCTGTCCATGGGATTTCCCAGGCAAGAATACTAGAACCGGTTGCCATTTCCTTCTCCAGGGTCTCTTTCCCTCCCAGGGATTGAACACCCATCTCTTATGTTGGCAGATAGATTCTTTACCACCGAGGCCCCCGGAAGCCTGGCAGAGAATACTGAATTGCTTAAGTCCAAAGGACACAAATGAGGCCAACAGGGTTTAAGACAGTAAGAATAGGATAGGGTGGTTTGAGATGGTCTTGGAGAGGTCATACTTAAATTTGGTTCCTTAATATCTGGAATAGATGAAACACAGGGAGAATATACCAAAGCCTAAAGATTTTGGTTCTACATCCTTCTCACTTTTGGAATGCATGTAAGTAATCTTCTAGGCTACCAAAGTCAGGAATGAGGCAAAAAGTTAACTGAGAGTTTAGGACCTACACTTTATTCTCAAAGTGTAAATGATAATAAAAACCACATTGAGAATTTGACAGGTTTCATCACCCAAATAGTATGTTATATTGTCCATCACAAGTTGATTACCTTTGAAAGAGACAGAAAACACAGTGCCATATGGAAAAAGCACAAAATAAAAATTGATTCAGGGAAGTAGAGAACAGAGTCATAAAAACATTAAATTAGGCAACTTGCGCTGAAAGGCATGTTTCCAAAATTGTTTACAATCTCAAATAACATAAGGGAGTTAATGGTTAAAATAAGAAGAAAAAGAAAACAAAGACACAAAAAATGCTTTCCCGTCACCTCAACTCCCATATCAACAGGATTAAACACACTGAAAACCCAACCAAACTGCATGTGTAGGAAAACTCTCAGCTTTAAAACATTTTTTCAGAGCAGGCACATGAAATGCTTTCAGATTATCGAAGAAATGAAATTTATACCAATATTATATATAAGTTATCTCAAGGATGGAAAATTAAGGACAGGTATTCCTCTTCTCCTTCATTTCTCTCTGAAACTCATGATAACCATAACCAATCACTCCTGACCCTTTAATACCTCACTTGAGTTATCTCAGTGGGGATGCTCTCAAACTTTGTAGGGTGGGGAATATTTTTAGAATTAAATTATGTTTTTCTCTTTTGCATCTCTATTCATATGACACCTGTCAAGTCAGCCTAAGGCTTCTGTCTACCTAAATAGAGATGGAGAGAGTGTTAGTAGTTTGCCATAGTAAGAATATAAACAGAAAAAGATCATCCATTTCTCTCTGATATAAGACAACATGTTCAAAAGCCTGATTTTATTACAGAAAAATAATGTTCTAAATCCCTTTATCACCATTTTGTAATAAGGATATTGACTTGGTGACCTTGATACAAAAGCTTTATTTTAAGGAGATGCTGGCCAAATCACAAGCCGAAGACGGTAAGGATTCAGTAATGATACAACCCACGCATGATACCATATCTCAAGGTCAACATCCCAGAAAGGGGAAAATTTGGGATCCCAGAAGTTAATTTAGGGACTGCTGCTGCTGCTGCTAAGTCGCTTCAGTCGTGTCCGACTCTGTGCGACCCCATAGACGGCAGCCCACCAGGCTCCCCCGTCCCTGGGATTCTCCAGGCAAGAATACTGGAGTGGGTTGCCATTGCCTTCTCCAATGCATGAAAGTGAAAAGTGAAAGTGAAGTCGCTCAGTCGTGTCCGACTCTTCGCAACCCCATGGACTGCAGCCTACCAGGCTCCTCCGTCCATGGGTTTTTCCAGGCAAGCGTACTGGAGTGGATTTAGGGACTACACCCAGGCAAACCTAGAAGCAGCCATTCAAAATAAACTGAGTAATGAAGTAAAGGCTGGGTCTTTAGTTCCCATGCGGCATGGAGTATAGAAACCCAGAGCTTGCCATATGACTCAAGGCCGTGGAAGATAAGTGAGTTGAGAGTTTATGAACCTGCCCCAGGTAGTCTCCTGCAGCAAAAGAGAGGGAGATCCCAAAGAAAAAAATGAAGGATGAACATATCACTCCATTAGGGAGTTGGTTGTGCCACTAGTAACCAAGGTCAGCTGGGAAAAACCTGGGAAATGCCTGGACACAATACAGAAAGGCACTAGTTGTCATTAGTCAGGTAGTAACCCAGATTAGCTACATCCAACAGAGATTGGCAAGATTCCAGCGGATGCCATACAAGTCAGAGGACCCTTTCCCTCCCTTTATCGCTAAGAGGACACACGTCATTTCCCCCTCCGTATGACCAGATACCACTTGAAAAGAAATGGGGAAAAGAATAAATTCTAATATGGAACATTTTTCTAAAAGTTTCTTTCATTATTATATTACACTGAATTACTATTTTGGAGTCAAATCTTTACCCAGCCCATATACTTACTACAGTTGGTCCTCCATATCTGCAGGTTCCACAACCAAGGATTCAACCAACTGCAGATTGAAAATATTCAGGAAAAAAAAAAAAAAAATCCAGAAAGTTCCAAAAGCAAGACTTGAATTTGCTGCATTTCAGCAACTGTTTATATAGCATTTACATTGTGTTAACAACTATTTGCATAGCATTTTCATGGCGTTAGGTACCATATATCATCTAGAGATAAATTTAAAGTATACAGGAGAATATGCATAGGTTATATGCAAATACTACTTCACTTTGTATAAGATACTTGTGCACCCTTAGATTTGGGTATCCAAAACAGATTCTGGAGAGAATACCCTGAGGATACCAAGGAATGACCACATTCAGCAAAATTAAGAACTTCATGAGGAAAATCCAACTATAATTAAAAAAAATTTTAATAGGCTCTCTTTTCTTTGCATCTCTCAGTATAATTAAACTTGTGAATTCAATAACAACAAAATGGAAATACAAATTGAAAATTTGTGCGCCAAGTCTTTTTCCTGGACAATGCTAATGTGAAGACTAAAAACTTCCCATATCTCTTGTAACTTTTTTTTCTAGGTATATTTAGTTGATTCATTTCCAAAACCACTTCAGACTGACAATGTTCCTTCAGAGAGATTATATCAGGTCTTGCAGCTTGGGAGACATAAAAAATATTTTTAGGTGTCCTTTTCCTAATACCTACAGTGTTGAGTAAAAGTTTAACTCTCAAAAACCAGTCTATTTCCTTCATCTCAGTTTGTTGAAGGTGGGGTGGGAAGGCAAAGGATATTCCAGATCTACATCAAAATTGATCACACTGTCTTTTACTCAGTCAAATTAAACTTATTTACAAAAGTAACTTACAAATAATACTCTTAAAATAAACATTAAAATATACAGACTGGTTATGATTTATTAAAGTGCCTTAAACAATGCTTTCCAGGACTCCAAATTTATAATGCTCTGGTTCCTCTCTCTTTCTCTTTTAGTCCATCTATCGCTCCTTCTCTTCTCCCCTCTCTCACTGGCATACACATTTTCTCCTTATTTTTCTAATTGGATTCCATTTTCATCTTGTGGACCCCAGAATTCTCCCATGGGTAGACAGGATTCACTTTGACTTCCACTTTTATCTCTGATTTCAAAAGAAGTTCTTCATGATGAGGAAAGACAACCACATGTGATTTTATGTGGAGTAACAAGTTCATATAATTTTGAAAATAAATGGCATAATTTAACATTATGAAAATGTATGTTCTGTTCAGATATTGATGGTTTCTCTGAGCAATGCCATTCTTCCAAAGCAATTCATATTAGTATTCCTAGTGGGCTAGTAATAGACCTTACAAAGGGCAAAAACAAAAACTATCTAAGAACTTCTTCAAAGTAATGCATCTTTTGAAGTTTTACCACAAAAGCCTGAATGGGGAAAAAAAATAAAAATGAGAAGTGACAAATACAGAAATGCCTTTGAAAGGTTTGCTTAGTATATTTTCCATTTTAGAGACAGTGCTATAAATTAATTTATAATTTCATTTATTACTGCACATAACTTGTACTTTTGTCCTTAAGTATTATTAAGGTCGTTTACTATCACATTATCCTAATCATTATTTTTGTTGTTGCTGTTCAGTTGCTAAATTGTGTCCAACTCTTTGTGGCCACATGGACTGAAGCACACCAGGCCACCCTGTCCCTCACTGTATCCTGGAGCTTGCCCAAATTCATGTCCATTGAGTCGGTGATGCCATCCAACTATTTAATTCTCTGCTGCTCTCTTCACCTTTTGTCTTCCATCTTTGCTAGCATCAGGGTCTTTTCCAATCATTATTATTATGATATTATTATAATCATTATTAAGATTGTTTACTATTATCAAATTATCTTAATCATAAAAATATCACATTTGTTAGTTTCTTTTGATAAATTAAAAGAAAGAAAATCTTTACTGAGTGACTTTCAGGAACAAATTACTTAAACCAATTAGCATGCATTCAGTTCCATGAAGTAGAAACAACAACAATTCAAGGTCCCGAGTACTATTTCTTCAGACTCAGTTCAGTTCAGTAAAGTCGCTCAGTCGTGTCCAACTATTTGCAACCCCATGGACTGCAGCACGCCAGGCCTCCCTGTCCATCGCCAATCTCCGGAGTTTACTCAAACTCATGGCCATTGAGTCGGTGATGCCATCCAACCATCTCATCCTCTGCCATCCCCTTCTCCTCTCGCCTTCAATCTTTCCCAGGGTCAGGGTCTTTTCAAGAGAGTCAGTTCTTCGCAGCAGGTGGCCAAAGTATTGGAGTTTTAGTTTCAGCATCAGTCCTTCCAATGAATATTCAGAAATGATTTCCTTTAGAACTGATTCGTTGGATCTCCTTGCAGTCCAAGGGATGCTCAAAAGTCTTCTGCAACACCATAGTTGAAAAGCATAAATTCTTCGGCGCTCAGCTTTCTTTATAGTCCAACTCTCATATCCATACATGACTACTGGAAAAACCATAGCCTTGACTAGACAGATCTTTGTTGGCAAAGTAATGTCTCTGCTTTTTAATATGCTGTCTAGGTGGGTCATAACTTTTCTTCCACGGAGAAAGCATCTTTTAATTTCATGGCTGCAATCACCATCAGCAGTGATTTTGGAGCCCCAAAAAGTAAAGTTTCTCACTGTTTCCACTGTTTCCCCATCTGCTTGCCATGAAGTGATGGGACCAGATGCCATGATCTTAGTTTTCTGAATGTTGAGTGTGAAGTCAACTTTTCAGTCTCCTCTTTCATCAAGAGGTTCTTTAGTTCTTCTTCGCTTTCTGCCATAAAGGGTGGTGCCATCTGCATATCTGAGGTTGTTGATATTTCTCCTGGCAATCTTGATTCTAGCTTGTGCTTCATCCAGCCCAGCATTTCTCATGATGTACTCTGCATATAACTTAAATAAGCAGGGTGACAATATACAGCCTTGACGCACTCCTTTCCCTATTTGGAACCAGTCTGTTGTTCCATGTCCAGTTCTAACTGTTACTTTCGGACCTGCATACAGATTTCTCAAGAGGCAGGTCAGGTGGTCTGGTATTCCCATCTCTTGAAGAATTTTCCAGAGTTTTTTGTGGTCCACACAGTCAAAGGCTTTGGCATAGTCAATAAAGCAGAAGTAGATGTTTTTGTGGAACTCTCTTGCTTTTTCTGTGATCCAACAGATGTTGGCAATTGAATCTCTGGTTTCTCTGCCTTTTCTATAACCAGCTGGAACATCTGGAAGTTCACGGTTCACGTATTGTTGAAGCCTGGCTTGGAGAATTTTGAGCATTACTTTACTAGCGTGTGAGATGAGTGCAATTGTGTGGTAGTTTGAGCATTCTTTGGCATTTCCTTTCTTTGGGATTGGAAGGAAAACTGATCTTTTCCAGTCCTGTGGCCACTGCTGAGTTTTCCAAATTTGCTGGCATATTGAGTGCAGCACTTTCACAGCATCATCTTTTAGGATTTGAAATAGCTCAACTGGAATTCCATGTCTTCAGATAACCTTGTTTTATTTGCCACTGACCAAGTAGCTGCCAGTGGTCTTCTTATGAAATGGGCAAATTGGACTTTACCTCCTAGTCCCTGCCTAAGTCTGTAAACTTTGACTATTTCAAACTTTTGAATACTATGAAAAGGTATCTAAATAGGACCACAGTTGGTTATAATGTGAATCATAAGAAATCAAACTGTTTTCATTTGGCTTCTAAACTTGAAGCTGTATACTTTTTTAAAGTATATAGATTTATATGGATTACCCAGGTAGGCTCTAAATATAATCATACAAAGAAAGAGGGGGAGTTTTGAGACAGATGCACAGAGGAAAAGACACACAAAAAGGATGACATGTTGTAATCACAGAGGCAGAGACTAGGGTGATGTGGCCACAAGCCAAGGAAGATGGATGGAAGAAGCCAAAAATGCGGTCACCAGAAAATGGAAGGACTTTTTTTTCTCCCCTAGAGCATCAGACTTTGGCCTCCAGAATTGTAAGAGAACAAACTGTTATGGTTTTAAGCCACCTAATTCCTAGTAATTTGTGACAGCAGCCTCAGGAAACTAACGAGGATGGATTCCCTGAGGATTATTCATTGTACTGCCAGTGATAAAGACTTCTTCCTTGCTTGACCTCAGAAGGGGGTTCTATTCAATGAGCTGAAAGCAAGTACAAGGAGCTGCAATGGCAGAGTTTTCTGGTCCCCACTCACATTTCTCTTCCCAGGCTTATCTATTTCTGCTCACTCCTGGTTCAGTTTCTGGTTTTGTCCAAAACAGCAGCCATTACGTATTATTTTCAGAGGCTTATTATTCAGTAATGTTAAAAGATGCTAAAGAAATTTCCCAGCTTTCTACAGAAAAATTTCAGAAAACTAGCAGTTAAAAGTTACATGTAATAATTCACACTTCAAAAATTTTGAAGTAAGCCAGAAAGAAAAACACCAATACAGTATACTAATGCATAAATATGGAATTTGAAAGATGGTAACGATAACCCTATATGTGA
This sequence comes from Giraffa tippelskirchi, assembly GCF_054371585.1. NCBI lineage: Eukaryota > Metazoa > Chordata > Mammalia > Artiodactyla > Giraffidae > Giraffa > Giraffa tippelskirchi. The sequence continues at coordinate 107,730,113 of NC_137280.1, read as the reverse complement.
GACAGAATAAGAGACACAGATGCATAGAACAGTCTTACGGACTCTGAGGGAGAAGGTGAGGGTGGGACGTTCTGGGACAATAGCATTGAAACATGTGTATTATCGTATGTGAAACAGAACACCATTCCAGGTTCAATGCATGAGACAAATGCTCAGGGCTGGGGCAATGGGATGACCCAGAGGGATGGGATGGGATGGGGAGGGAGGTGGGAGGGGGGTTCAGGATGGGGAATACATGTAAACCCATGGCTGATTCATGTCAATGTATGGCAAAAACCACTACAATATTGTAAAGTAATTAGCCCCCAACTAAAATAAATAAATTTATTTAAAAAAAAAGTTACATGTAATAATTCACACTTCAAAAATTTTGAATTGAAACAAAGCATTTCCCAAGTTTCTTAAAGAAAATCTCCAAGTGCTACTCCTATAGACCCTTACCTATGCTGTGCTATGCTATGCTAAGTCGCTTCAGTCGTGTCCGACTCTGTGCGACCCCATAGACGGCAGCTCACCAGGCTCCGCCGTCCCTAGGATTCTCCAGGCAAGAATACTGGAGTGGGTTGCCATTTCTTTCTCCAGTGCATGAAAGGGAAAAGTGAAAGACCCTTACCTACTGACCTCTTAATTCTCAGGCTTGCTTTTGTCTTTCATTCCCTATGCCTAAGCCTTAGAGGGGTGGTGGTGGTGATGGTGGTATAGTCACTAAGTTGTGTCCGACTCTTGTGACCCCATGGACTATAGCCCTCCAGGTTCCTCTATCCATGGGATTCTCCAGGCAAGAATACTGGAGTGGGTTGTCATTTCCTTTTCCAAGGGATCTTCCCAACCCAGGAATTGAACCAGGGTTCAATCCACATGCATTGCAGGTGGATTCTTTACCGACTGAGCTACAAGGGAAGCCACCAAGCCTTAGAATAGACAACTGCAGTACTTTAAGTTAAAAAAACAGGATTTATAACATAATTTGAGCTTCTCATTAACTGGTTCCTTTTACCTGCTTGAATATTGATATTTATTACATTATTATGTTCCTTTACTAGTGGCCTAAACTTCAATTAACATGCAGACAAATACAAAACAAGAAATTTAGTCAGGTTTTCCCAAGACAGTTCATATAAAATAGTTCTACGTAAATAGGTGTAGACTTGGCTAGCTGAAAGAACCACACAGACAGAAGTATACAAATAGTAAAGTACACAGAACAACCTTTTTCTAAGGGCTCAAGAATCACACTGACTGCTCATTTCTTAGAAGCTGTTAGCCTCAAGTTGTTACATCAATAAAGCCATAATTCATCTCTGGATAAGTATTCCCACTCACCCTATCACCAAGCAGTTTTTCTAAGAGTGTTCAATATACTACACATTTTGAAAGTTACTTTCTTAAAAAAAAAAAAAGTCTTTCAAACACATCAGATATGAGATGCTTTTCAATTAGTTTGTTTATATTTGGTTTGGGCTGGGAAGAACAGAGCAATTCTCAGCAATCTAATCTCATTAATCTCCAAGTTATCTGAGAGAGAAAAGCTACATAGCAGGCTATTTTCTGTTCAGTGAATTCTTTTGTCATTCTCTTGCAGTTTAATGAACAGTTTTCTCCAAATCCTCAGAACAGTTGAAGTGTTTATTTCAGCAAATAATGTGTTTGCAGAAGCATAAATCATTACCGAAGTCTTTCCTAGGAAACTTCCCTTGTAACATATTGTGGCCTCTATTCCATTGTGCAAAAGAAGGTCATAATAAAGCACATTTATACTTTGCCCAACGCTGCAGCCTTCTTCACTAGTAAAAAGTACTAAAATCTATCAAAGCACTTCAATTTTTAAATTGCCAGATTTTTTTAAGTATTAATTTTATTTCCAGGTAATTTTGAATTAGTTTGTTACTTTTTATTGGAGAATATACATATTTTAAAAGTATCCCTGGTAGCTCAGCTGGTAAAGAATCCTCCTGAAAATCAGGAGACCTGGGTTCGATCTCTGGGTTGGGCAGATCCCCTGAAGAAGGGAAAGGCAATCCACTCCAGTATTCTTGCCTGGAGAATCCCTAGGACAAAGGAGCCTAGCGGGCTACAGTCCATGGGGTCACAAAGAGTTGCACACAACTGAGCGACTAAGCATAGCACAGCATAGTGTTCGGAGAAGGCAATGGCACCCCACTCCAGTACTGTTGCCTGGAAAATCCCATGGACGGAGGAGCCTGGTAGGCTGCAGTCCACGGGGTCGCTAAGAGTCAGACACGACTGAGCGACTTCACTTTCACTTTTTCCTTTCATGTGCTGGAGAAGGAAATGGCAACCCACTCCAGTATTCTTGCCTGGAGAATCCCAGGGACGGGGGAGCCTAGTGGGCTGCCATCTATGGGGTCACGCAGAGTCGGACACGACTGAAGCCACTTAGCAGCAGCAGCATAGTGTTCTATGAACCTTCACAAATTACCTGCATTTGTGCAATGCCCAGATCAAAAGGAGACCACTACCAGCACCTAGAAGATGTTCTCATGCCCTGCTTCCAATCATTGTCTCTAAGTTTACCACTATGCCGACTTATATCACAATAGATTGTTTTGTTTTATTCATACTTTATATAAATAGAATCACACGGTACATATTTTGTGTCTGAATTTTCATTCAGCATTATGTTTATGAGATTCTTCCATATTGCTGTATTATAGATCATTCATTCTCATTCTATACATACTATTCCATTGGATGAATATGTCACCACGTATTTATCCATTATCCCATTGATGATTAGCTGGATAGCTTCCAGTTTGAGATTATCACAAATTGCGCTTTACTGAACATTCTTATGTATCTATCAGTGAAAATAAGTATGAGTTTCTGTTGGATGTTTGTCAAGGAGTAGAACTGTTGGGTTATGGTGTATGCATGTTCAAAATTAGTGAGTAATACCAGTTTATATGGGCTTAACAAGTGGCACTAGTGGTAAAGAACCTGCCTACCAATGCAGGAGACATAAGAGACACAGGTTCAATCTCTGAGTCAGGAAGATCCCCTGGAGGAAGAAATGGCAAGCCACTCCAGTATTCTTTTCTGGAGAATTCCCATGGACAGAAGAGCGTGGCGGGCTACAGTCTATAGGGTCTCAAAGAGTTGGACACGACAAGCAACTTAGCATGCATGCATCAGTTTAAAAAATTGGTTAAATCAATCTTCACTCTCAAGTAGTTGATTGAGTGTTCTAGTTGCTTTACATGCTTATCAACATTTCATATTATTTTTTAAATTTTAATCATTCTGCCAGGTATGCAGTGGTATGGCATTGCAGTTTAGTTAGCATTTCTTTGATAACTGAGTTGGAATACTTTTCCTGTGTTAATTTGCCATATTTTTGTTGTTCAAGTGTTTTGTCAATTTTCCTACAGGGTCATCCATCTTTTTCTTTAATTCATAATAATTTCTTAAAAATTATGGCTATAAGTACCTTATAGATAAACATCATCAATATTAAAGTATCTTTTCCCATTCTGAGTATTTTCAATCCCTTAATATTACCTTTTGATAAATAGAAGTTCTTTAATTTTACTACAGATTAATTTATAAATTCTTACTTCTATCATGGGCACTTTTTGGTGTCTAAGAAATTCTTGCCTACAAAGGATCATGAAAGTGTTTTCTTGTATACTTATAAATCTTCAGTGGTTTGCTCTCTGCATTTAGATTGCAGGCCATCCTAAATTGATTTTTGTGTATGGTATAATACAGGAATAAAGATACTTTTAAACTATAAATATGCCATCAGTCCAGAAGTATTTATTAAAAATCTGTCCTTTTCTCCACTATATGTCTAAAACTTTTTTTTCATGATACTCAACCTGGTAATAATCTAGCATCTTTCTTTTAAACTTGTCTACAATCACAACTTTAAACTCAACTCTTAATTTGAAAAAATATAAACCCACTGATACATAAATAATACATTTATTAAATATCAAATTTCAAAACTGGAAACAGGATTTTAAGATGAATGGGAAGAAGTCATTGTTCCCTTTCTATTTCTTTCTATGTTTCTGTATTTTTTAATATAGTTTTGTTATTTAAAATGTCCTTGCTTTCAAAATCCCTTTATTCAAAACTCCATTTCTTATTTCCCAGTGTATTGATATAGCCTGTTTCAAAATGATCTTTAGCAACTTTTGCCTTAGCACTATCATTGGAAATTTAGCCAACATTCATTGAAAGTCTATTATGTCCTAGGCAGTGTGGTAGTTTTCTCTTAACATAATATTTCTTGTATGTAGATCCAGACAGTCCCAAAGAAATAATTTCTTAGTTCTACAACTAGAATATTTATTAACATTTTTAAATAGGTAGAGACTTCTTTGAGAATCTGATAAAAAGCTTTAGCTTTTCTCTCCTGAAAATATGGCTTACACATTATAGATAAAATTTCAGGGATTCCAATGTCACAAGAAGCCACAGTTTGAGAACATTTCCACTATAGAAACTCAGAGAAATTATTTTGTTATGAGAATGATTCTCCATGAGCATCTCTGTTGGCAAAATATCACAGAGGGTACAATCTGTTGCTTTATTGAGGGTAATTTTACGGTTGCTCTAAGGGCTGAATAAATGATTCCAATATAAAATATATTAAACTGAATATAATAGCTATCTATTTTTAATTCTAGATCAATTTAGGACACTCCATTTGGCACTAATAAGTTTATCAAAATCCCCTTTCAAAAACAAGTGTCATTAGGAATAGACGCTTCCACCTTTATAACAAAACACTTAGAGGTTGCTCCCTCCATCCTATTCCTAAGCCACTAGCTAAGAGAAAGACACCTTGTTACTAGCTTTTTTCAAATAATAGAACAAAACAGCTGTTTTTGTGTAGTTATAAAAGAGCACAGCTGTTGATCCTTTCAAGAATCAAAAGGCATTTAATCAATCTGTGTTACAAAATATACCAATTTTTTATGACATTCAGAAGTTTCACATGGAGGAAGTATCCCATTCGAGCACAGGCGTGCACACACCAAGTCTCCCACATCCAAGCACTAGACCAGAACACAAAGCCTGCGTGTGACATCATGGACCCAGCTGTGTGCTGCGGTGAGCTGCGGCTTCACCACTCCATCCTCAGACATCCCCTCACGTAAAAACCTGCTGCTTTTATGCCTTCCTACTGCTTCACAGACGATAGAACTCAGGGCTGACAGCTCTCACTAGAACAAACATTCTTTGTTTCATCAAAAGAAAATCAAGCTCCGGGAAATAACGCCCTGCTTAGATGTGACACATCTAAGAACCAGTGGATTGATCTCCTTGAGCTGGTAGTTTCTTCAGCATGCTCAAGTTGCCTTCATGAGACATGATTAAAAAAAAAATCAAAATGTATTTTTCACTCTAAAACTGCTACACTTCATAGTTCCTAAAAGAATCTAGTTTCATGAAACATCTTCGTAATTCTTATACTCTACTGAATGTAAGAATTGCCTGAGTGACCTTGTCAACACATTGTAGAATCCTCAGTCTACTGGACAGGAGGATATTGAGCTGACTTTAGGCACTGTCTGCTAGTAAGATTAATGTCTACTTTTGATTTCAGAGGGCACAACACAAAAAGAAAGAAATTAAAGGTTATAAAATTATGTTAAATACATTGCATTGCACTGCTCAGTTGCTCAGTTGGGTCCAACTCTTTACAACCCCATGGACTGTGGCCTGTCCTCCATCCATGGGATTTTTCAGGCAAGAATACTGCAGTGGGTTTTCATTTCCTCCTCCAGGGGATCTTCCTGACTCAGAGACTGAACCCATGTCTTCTGCATCTCCTACACTGGCAGGTAGACTCTACCACTGGGCCACGTGGGACTTACATTAAGTACATTGGAGAAATACAAATTCTCTTTTTTACCTAAGTGGGTTTTCCATGGTTAATCATTTTATTCACCTTCTCATTCACCCTCAACATCTCCATTACTCTTTGGTATTTCAAACTCAAGTAGAAAAACTCCAGTGAAGATTAACTCCAATTCTGATGACTTTGATCTTACTCCTGTGGCTAAAACAAAGCCACCTAACCATTCTGACTTTAACTTAAAGCCCATGAAACTTGAGTAGACGTTTAAACTGCCCTGACACTCCCCTATTTTCTTTCTTTTTTTTTTTTTATTTTTATAAATTTATTTATTTTAGTTGGGGGCTAATTACTTTACAATATTGTAATAGTTTTTGCCATACATTGACATGAATCAGCCATGGGTTTACATGTGTTCCCCTTCCTGGACCCCCCACCCACCTCCCTCCCCATCCCATCCCTCTGGATCATCCCATTGCCCCGGCCCTGAGCCCTTGTCACATGCATCGAACATGGAATGGTGTTCTGTTTCACATATGATAATATACATGTTTCAATGCTATTCTCCCAGAACGTCCCACCCTCACCTTCTCCCTCAGAGTCCATAAAATTGTTCCATGCATCTGTGTCTCTTATTCTGTCTCGCATATAGGGTTATCGTTACCATCTTTCAAATTCCATATATATGCATTAGTATACTGTATTGTTGTTTTTCTTTCTGGCTTACTTCACTCTGTATAATGGGCTCCAGTTTCATCCATCTCAGTAGAACCGATTCAAATGTATTTTTTTTAATGGCTGAGTAATATTCCATTGTGTATATGTACCACAGCTTCCTTATCCATTCGTCTGCTGATGGACATCTAGGTTGCTTCCATGTCCTGGCTATTGTAAACAGTGCTGCGATGAACATTGGGGTACACGCGTCTCTTTCAATTCTGGTTTCCTCGGTGTATATGCCCAGCAGTGGGATTGCTGGGTCATATGGCAGTTCTATTCCCAGTTTTTTAAGGAATCTCCACACTGTTCTCCATAGTGGCTGTACTAGTTTGCATTCCCACCAACAGTGTAAGAGGGTTCCCTTTTCTCCACACCCTCTCCAGCATTTATTGCTTGTAGACTTTTGGATAGCAGCCATTCTGACTGGTGTGGAATGATACCTTATATATAGAAAACTATAAAACACTGATGAAAGAAATCAAAGAGGACACAAACAGATGGAGAAATATACCGTGTTCATGGATTGGAAGAATTAATATAGTGAAAATGAGTATACTACCCAAAGCAATCTATAGATTCAATGCAATCCCTATCAAGCTACCAATGGTATTTTTCACAGAACTGGAACAAATCATCTCACAATTTGTATGGAAATATAAGAAACCTCGAATAGCCAAAGCAATCTTGAGGAAGAAGAATGGAACTGGAGGAATCAACCTGCCTGACTTCAGGCTCTACTACAAAGCCACAGTCATCAAGACAGTATGGTACTGGCACAAAGATAGAAATATAGATCAATGGAACAAAATAGAAAGCCCAGAGATAAACCCACGCACATATGGACACCTTATCTTCGACAAAGGAGGCAAGAATATACAATGGAGAAAAGACAATCTCTTTAACAAGTGGTGCTGGGAAAACTGGTCAACCACTTGTAAAAGAATGAAACTAGAACACTTCCTAACACCGTACACAAAAATAAACTCAAAATGGATTAAAGATCTAAACGTAAGACCAGAAACAATAAAACTCCTAGAGGAAAACATAGGCAAAACACTCTCCGACATAAATCACAGCAGGATCCTCCATGACCCACCTCCCAGAATATTGGAAATAAAAGCAAAAATAAACAAATGAGACCTAATTAAAATTAAAAGCTTTTGCACAACAAAGGAAACTATAAGCAAGGTGAAAAGACAGCCTTCAGAATGGGAGAAAATAATAGCAAATGAAGCAACAGACAAACAATTAATCTCAAAAATATACAAGCAACTTCTGCAGCTGAATTCCCGAAAAATAAACGACCCAATCAAAAAATGGGCCAAAGAACTAAACAGACATTTCTCCAAAGAAGACATACAGATGGCTAACAAACACATGAAAAGATGCTCAACATCACTCATTATTAGAGAAATGCAAATCAAAACCACAATGAGGTATCATTTCCCCTATTTTCTTTTTCGGCCAATCCATACTGCCTCTCTCAGGGTGGACCATTTACTACCTCTTCTTATCCATTCTATCTCCCAAAGCCTCCTCCCTCTCAACAGACACTATTTTAAATATTTTGATGTGTATGCATACTCAGTTGCTAAGTTGTATACAACTCTGCAACCCCATGGGCTTTCCTCCGCCCATGGAATTTCACAGGCAAGAACACTGAACTGGGTTGTCATTTCCTTCTCCAGGGGATCTTCCAGACCCAGGGATTGAACCTGTGTCTCCTGCATTACAGGAGGATTCTTTACCACTGAGCCACCTGGGAATCCCAAATATTTCAATGATAAAATATAAACAATTGAAAGAGAATTTCTGTATCTTTCCATAGGTGGTCTTCACTTCTGTCACAGTGTTTAAAAAATAAGCTCTCTACTTCAGCAACAGGTCCAATCCTTGCTGATCTAGTCAAGGACTTCTGCAATTCATTACTTTCTCCTGCAACATCACCATTCCTATTGATAGAATTATTTCCATCAATATACAAACATATTGAAATACTGCTTATCTAACAAAATAAGTAAACATTCTTGACTTTATGCCCTACAAGTGACTCCTTCATTACTCTTACTTCCAAATACTAATAGCAAAAATCTTGTAAGAATTAACAATTGTTGTTTTGAACTTCCTCTTCCCTATTGTCCTATTCCTCTTCAACACTTCACTAAAAGCACTTACAAAGATCACCAATGATCTCCATGTTGCCAAATCCATAATTACTTATCTGTCCCATCTTCCTCCATCTCTCAGTGTTTTTAACACAGTCATTTTTTTTTCCTTGAAATCGTTTCTTCAAATGACTTTCTAGACACCACATTTTCTTGATTCTCCTACTTTGCCAGCTGTTTCTTTATGGTCTCCTTGAATTCACCCAAGAATTTAACTCTCAACCTTCATCTCTCATCTCTTCTCTTATTTACATTTATTCCTTTTGGGATCAGATTCATTCCTGTTTTAAAATCAATCTCTACATGAAAAACTTTATTTTTATCACTGGTTCTAAACTCTTACCTGAACTCTGTCCTGTATATCCAACAGGCTAATTTGGTATCAACCTTTGGTGTCCAACAAGCACAACAAAAACTTAAACATCCAAAGTCAATTCCAAATCCTCAAATCTCTTCTCCAAACTGCCATAGACCCTTCATCATAGACTGTTAGCTAAGGACTAATAGTCTAAGGATGGCTGCCATAGACTCTTAATCTGTTTCAGCCTACATATGACACAGAAGCCAGAAATAATTATTCTGATGAAATAATTAACCTAAATAATCATTTAAAATTAAGATCTCATCATTCTTATACACAAAATCTTTCAACAGCTTCCCTTAACACTTAAACACCACTCTTAACCTTGATCTACAAAACCAAACATGATCTAGTCTCTGTATACTTCTCTGGTCTGTTCTTTGATAATTCTCACACATCCTTGCTGCTGCTAAGTCATGTCAGTCGTGTCCGACTCTGTGCAACCCCATAGGTGGCAGCCCACCAGGCTTCCCCCTCCCTGAGATTTTCCAGGCAAGAACTCCTTACAATGTTCTAATAATGAGCATTTGGGAAACCCTGGCACACTGTTGGTAGGAATTTAAATTGGTGCAACCACTGTGAAAAACAGTATGGAAGTTTCTCAGAAAACTAAAAATAGAGCTACCATGCACACGTGTGTGCTCAACTGTATCTGACTTTTTGCAATGCCAGGGATTGTATCCCGCCAGGCTCCTCTGTCCATGAGACTTTTCAGGCTAGAATACTGGAGTAGATTGCCATGTCCTTCTCCAAGAGCTACCTTATGACTTAGTAATTTCACTGCCAGGTATATATCTCAAAACCCCCAAAACACTAATTTGAAAAGATACATGAACCTCACTGTTTACTGCCAAACATTTACAATTGCCAAGATATGGAAGCAATCTAAGTGTACCTCAGTAGACGAAAGGATAAAGAAGATGTGGTAAACATATACAATGGAATACTGAAAGTGTTAGTTATTCAGTCAAGTCTGACTCTTTGCAACCCATGGCCTGTAGCCCACCAAGCTTCTCTGTCCAAGGCATTCTCCAGGCAAGAATACTGGAGTGGGTAGCCATTTCCTTCTAGAGGGGATCTTCCTAACCCAGGGATTGAATCTAGGTTTCCTTCATTGCAGATTGATTTGTTACCATCTGCCACCAAGGAAGTCCACAATGGAATACTACTCAGCTATAAAAAATAATGAAATGTTGCCATTTGTAACAACATGGATGGACTTCGAGGGTCTTATGCTAACTGAAAGAAGTCAGGCAGAGAAAGACAAACACTGTATTATGTCATTCATATGTGCAATCTAAAAAAAAAATAAAACCAGTGAATAAAACAAAAAAGAAACAGACTCACAGATATAGAGAACAAATGAGTGGTTACCAGTGGGGAGAGGGAAGAGGGGATGGGCAAGATATAGGGGATTAAGAGGCACAGATTACTATGCATAAGATAAATATGCTATAAGGATATATTGTACATAATTAAATGTACATAATTTAAAATTAAATGGACAAGTCGTGTGGCTCATAAGAGAAGGTTTCTACTGTTAATTCAATAACTGAATGTCCCCAGTTTCTGGTTGTTACTGTTCAGTTGCTCAGTCATGTCTGACTCCTTGCGATCCCATGGACTGCAGCATGCCCAGCTTCTGTCCTTCAACATCTCCTATAGTTCACTCAAAATCATGTCCATTGAGTGGGTAACGCCATCCAACCATGTCACCCTCTGTTGTCCAGTTTTCCTCCTGCCTTCAATTTTTTCCAGCATCAGGGTCTTTTCCAATGATTCGGCTCTTCACATCAGGTGGCCAAAGTATTGGAGCTTCAGCTTCAGCATCAGTCCCTTCAGAGACTATTCAAGGTTGATTTCCTTTAAGATTGACTAGTTTGATCTCCTTGCTTTCCTCAATTTACCTCTGTTTAAGTCAAGAAGCTATAATATTCATTTAATCACCCAAACCCGAATCACCTGCCTAATATAAGCATGCTTTTCATAAGTGGCAAGTAACATACAGAGACTCAGTCTTGTCAATAGAACACCTACAAAAACATAATCATCTCTCAATTTGTGCTTTCTGAATATTTGATTCATCAGGCACAGGTGCAGCTACTGAGGACTGAAAAAAGTAGACAGAAATAAGAAGAGTCCACAGTTTGGGTGTTTGCAGTAAGAAAGACTGTCCTTCACACAACCTGCATATAACACAGTTTGGGGAGGTATTTATCTTGGGAGCAGGGGAAAGAAATGACGAGCCAATGTGAAGATACTGCAATAGTGACTTAGACAATTTAGTCAATAGAGAAAGAGTTTAGAAGAATGTAGGATAAAGATGTCCAGAAGTCAAATAAAAGAGCAAAAGTAGTTGATCAGAAAGGGGAGCTTTAAAAATTATTACCATCCACTTACATGGACAGTAACAATTATGCTTCTGAGGCTGTGTTTAAGTCTTCCATTTAAAAACTTTTTAATTCTCAACTCAATAATTGGCCTAATGTTTTTCTCTGAAAATGTTCCAAGACTTACAGATATCACTCTCTTCCATTTTCCTTTCCCTCAAAATCACTCCAAATAATAAATGAAGAAAACCAAAGTATTTCATTGACAAATTACTTTTGTTAGCAATTTAGAACAGTATTTCTCGATCTCTAACACATATTAATAGAAGCAGAATGGTCATCTTTACTACCTGTAATCAATCTGCCTTTATATTTTTATGGGAGGATACTTCTATGACACACATGAAATTGATTATGGGTAACTGTCATGTTTCATAGAAACCAGAGTTCACAGCTACTATAAGGAGAATACAAACAGTAAGAACAATCAAAGTTGTGGGTATTTCTCCTATAATAGTTCAGGGAATTTCTCAGGCCTTTCCATTGGTTATTTTAAGGTCAATTCTGTTCTCATATTTATAAGACAATACATTACTCATGCTAATATGTAAACACATTTTAAAAGCCTATAGCAAACACCACACACATAAATAAACTCAAAATGGATTAAAGACTTAAATGTAAGATCAGAAACTATAAAACTCTTAGAGGAAAACAAAGGCAGTACACTATTTGACATACATCACAGCAAGATTCTCTTTGATCCACCTCCTTGTGTGTATTCTCAGACACTCAGCCGAGTCCAACTCTCTGCGACCCCATGGACTGTAGCCCACCAGGTTCCTCTGCCCATGGGATTCTCCAGTCAAGAATACTGGAGTGGGTTGCCATGCCCTCCTCCAGGGGATCTTCCCCACCCAGGAATCGAACTCATGTCTCCTGCACTGGCAAGCAGGTTCTTTACCACTAGTGTCCACCCCCCACCCCAAGTAATGGAAATAAAAACAAAAATAAACAAACGGGACCAAATTAACCTTAAAAGCTTTTGCACAGCAAAGAAAACAATAGACAAGATTAAAAGACAACCCTCAGAATGGGAGAAAATATTTTCCAACAAAACTGACAAAAGATTAATCTCCAGAATATAAAAGCAGCTCATACAGCTCAATATCAAGAAAACAAAAAGGCCAGTCAAAAAATGGACAGAAGACCTAAACAGACATTTCTCCAAAGAAGATATACAAATGGCCAATAAATACATGAAAAGATGCTCAACACCACTCATTATTAGAGAAATGCAAATCAAAACTACAATGAGATATGACCTCAAACCGGTCAAAATAGCCATCATCAGAAAATCTACAAACAATAAATGCTGGGGAGGATAAGGAGAAAAGAGGACCCTCCTACACTGTTGGCAGGAATGTAAAGTGATACAGCCATTATGGAAAACAGTACGGAGATTCCTTAAAAAACCAGGAATAAATCTACTATATGTCCCAGCAACCCCACTACTGGGCATACACCCTGAGAAAACCAGAATTCTAAAAGACACAGGTACCACAATGTTCACTGCAGCACTATTTACAACAATCAGAACACGGAAGCAACCGCTGACTCCCCTGCCTGCCTTTCCTCTAATTACATCTCCTCTCTCAGAGTACTAGCACATTAATTAATTAATTCCTTAATGTTTTCCAGGTTTAAATTTCTCAACATAGTGGTATAGGCAAGAAAATGAGAATCTGCCAAGGCAGCCAGTTGAGACAGAATATGAATTAAAGAAAGTATTTGGGAGGTGAGGTATACATGGATGAAAGAATATTAGGTAACAGGCTGATAACCGTAACAGATTAAATAAATAATATAGATGAAGAACGTCTTCTAATGAATAGATAAATCCAGTTTGGGATATTTACAATACTAACTGCCGCTAGTACAACAAACTATAATAGATATGTTGAAAAAGCAGTTAAGAATGTGAATTAAGGAGTTGGGAGCCATGAACATTTGGGAGACCATAAATGAGGGCATGAATATGGATCATGGCTCCCAGGAAAATTAAAGAACAGATAGTAGGGTGTCAAGTATAGGATGCTAAAAAAAAAAAAAAATTCAGCAGAATGATGATTTTGTTATTAAAATTCAAAGTTTTGCGTAATACAAAAGCAGAAATCTCTGAAGGAAACAAAATTTGATTTCGAGTAGTTACCATTATTATTTTTTGGCCCTCAAGTGTGATTCTGTATAATAGGATAGTTACTGAAGTGTTACATTACCCTTTAAAAAGGAAACTAACCTCCAAGCTTCAGTCACAGCACAGTTAACAAATAGTCTTAGAGGAGGCTGCAGAAACTGCCCCCTGCTCATCAACCAACTCCCTTCACCAAATCTGAACATGGAATCCACTGCATTACAACACCCATCGCTCAACACTGATTTTTAAATCTTGCTTCTGACAGGTTACAGTGCCTAGCAAGGCAATTCTCAAAATTCATGAAAGAATTGGTCACTTGCCTGCCTGCTTCCATCCCCTTCCCAGGCCGTCCTCGCTGTTCCTCCTCCGATGCTTCAGTCCCCAGCCATGCTCCATGCCCTCACTGGACTCTCTGGGCGGCAGGGCTGTCGCCTGGTGCTGGCCTGTGACTGCAGCGCCCTGGGCTGGAAGTGAGGGAGAGAAAGCCCAGGAGTGGCGGGGGAGTTAGTCCAACCCTCCCCCACCCCAGCTTGCTCCCTAACAATTCAGGGTCCCCCAGAGGGCCTGTTCTTGACCTGTGCTCCTTCAAAGTTGATAAGTCAGAGCTCTAGGGCCAAAAAGAACTTATTTTACATAGTACTTTGAGAGACCAACCTTGTTCTTCCTGCAGCATCCAAACAATGCATAATTTTCCATAGTAATGCAGACAGTGAGCAATACCAATACCGAGGGTAGAGGACTGGTCTAAGATCAGTCTTTCGACCACAAGATTAAAATTGAGCTCTCGTGACCACTGCCAGGGACTTACTTGGATCACTTAGCCTTCCTCTGAGAAGCTGAAGACTCTGCTACCTCTTACGGAAGTCTGGAAGGCTCTGTCCTGCCGTTGATGGATTGGGCCTGCCCCTGGGGGGTTTTAACAGTGTATGCGTTGGCCTGGGACTACTTAAGCCTAAACTATTTCTAGCCATCTTCTAAAGCAGCAATTATCAAACTCTGGTGTGTGTCAGAATCACCTGAAAGCTGTAAAGAGACTGAGGTTCATTGAAGGACCCAAGACTTTATTTTTGCCAAGTGCCCCAGGTGATTCTAATACAATGGAAGTTTGAGAAACCAGAAGATGCCTACAGTGGGTCTTAAGTATCACACTCAAAAGGGAGATGATTATTGAAAGAGATTCCACGTTTCCTTGTTTTGCCTTTGTCTTTCAAATCAGTGTATTGTACATTGCATTCTTTTGAAAAATACATATACAAATAAGTATTAAAAAAAACCGGGAGACAGCAGAAGCTGATCATTCCAAGATTCTCTGGTGCTCTCATGCGTTTGCACAGATTTGTTTCTGCATGGAACCCTTTTTCTTGCCACTCTTTCCTCCCCAACCCCCTTCACACCTGGGCTGAACATTTCTCTCTTGTCAGCCACAGGCCTACCTCTGATCTTTGCTCATTCATCCCACATTATTGTTTACCTGTCCCTGACCTAGGAGTCTTGTGTTTTATGCCATCATCTATGAAACTGTGGCAGGATAACTTGTTAACTGGCAAGCAGAGTAAAACCTCAGACTCTTCAGGATCTTGACAGAAAAAAAGGACCATCAAGTCCAAATACCCTCACAAACTCTCCCAACTGCTCTCTGACACCCAATATTTCACTCTATTCTCTAGATTGACTCTATGCTTTGGTTAAATGCAAATATCCCCAGAGAGAAAAAACCAAAACAAAACAGTTATCATACAGGGAAAGAAAAAGAACACAGGAGCACAATTCTAAGGATACTGTGGAAAGTATACCTCGGAGCCACAAATGGAAGAAATGGCAACACATAATAGAGTCTGGTATTACCCAAGGCAGGTGTATCACCAAATTATTATTTTGACACCATACTTGTGGTTAAACCATTTTTATATTTTCAGTATTCATGCTGGATTTTCTCTAAATTTGACAGCCTCCGCACTACAGAAAATATCTATAAACCACATTTTTTCAACTTTTGATAAAATAACCTATTTTAACTGATTTGTTACCCAAATCATTTTATAGTTTCAAGAAGATTTTGACTTCTAACATTTAATCTTAAATGAATTTAAGAGGTGAGTTCTTAAAGCAAGAAGTGGGGTTAATCAAAGGAACTAATAGCACCTCACAAGAATTTTTTTAATTTTTACTAAAAATTTTAAATCACTATTAGCTTAGACTTGTGGAACAAAGTTAAAAAATAAAATTCTTACAAACAATACTTTCTATTTATCATTTAAAAGCTCCAAATACTTTATGGGTAATATAATTCATGTTATTACTCTTGGGAAATAAGTAAGCATATAAATTATGCTCCCTACTACATAGTTAGAGACCAAAAAAACTCGTACAGGTATTCAGTTATTTTTCTAGGAAAATGACTTTCTAAACTATAAATAGAACCCAACACTTGACCACACTGCCTGTATCTGGACAGAGTCTATAATAAGTTCCCCAAGTATAATAATAGAGTTTCTATGAATGTTAACAGCTTTCTGAAATCCTGATAATGGAAGTCTGTATTTATGCTTCTAATCATCATGAATTTGGCAGCTACAGTCAGGTAAACGTTTCCAGCATTTTGTATATAAGGAAGTATATATGTGTCAACATTGGACAGACAATATATTATTTTAATTGATTAACTAGTTTTTATTATAATGCTTTAAAGGTTTTCCTGAGATTTTTAGCACAGGTTTCTGGGAGTTCTCTGTGATAAAAGAATTCACAGCAAAACTTGTGAACTTCCAATCAGAAAGATAGGAATTCAAGAGTGATAGAGGAAAGCTAAGCCAATCTTGGACAGAATGAGCGAGAGTATGTTAAAACTGCATCTCAGGGGACTTGACTAGGGGTCCAGTGGTTAAGAATCTGCCTTCCAATGCAGGGGACACGGGTTCAAACCCTGGTCGGGGAACCAGGATCCCACACGCGCAGAGGAACTACTGAGCCTCCATGCCACAACTAAGACCCCACACAGCTGAATAAATCATAAATAAATTTAAAAAGAAAAATTGAATCTCAGAGAGTGCATCCCAGGGAATACACCTACAACAGTTCTTGATGTGATCCAAGAAAAAGATAGCTAAGATAGAGTTTTGTAACTAAATCAATTGCTACCCACTGGTGATAAGGATCTCCACTGTTGGTCACAGATGGCACACTGTAGTCTCTGATACAAGTGGCAGTCCAACTGTTAAAACTCTCCAGAGCCAGAAATTTGAATGTTATTTCAGTGGAGGAAAATACATTAATTGGTGAAAGAAAGTGAAAGTGTTACTCGCTAAATCATATCCGAGTCTTTGCAACCCCATGGACTATAGCCCACCAGGCTCCTCTGTCCATGGCATTCTCCAGGAAAGAATAGTTGGAGTGGGTAACCATTCCCTTCTCCAGGGATTGAACCCAGGTCTCCTGCATTGCAGGCAGACTCTCTACCTTCTGAGCCACTATGGAAGCCCTGTATCAAACATCTGAGAAATATGGGAGTAACAGCAACTAAAAATAAGACTATGCAATTGGGTGGTTATTACTAACAATTGATATTCTGAGAAAAGATAAAGAAAAGCTGAGTACTTAATCACGATTAATAGTTAAGTGTGAAATACCAGAGGGCCTCCTTGGAAGCTCACAGAGCTAATCTCTTGTAGAGGGCAGAGAAAGTTGAGCCCCAGGCCCAAGACTTAATAGCTGGAGTAACCAAACTCAAAAGAAGGTTAAACCTTCAACCAAGAAAGATCTGCTCTGCCAAGATAAGATTTTCTTAGAACTCAGTTTGTAAACAATGAAAAGCAAGCAGCTTGCCTTGGGCCCATAGCAAGAAAGGCCCTGCTGAGCTCTCAAGCTGCAAAGTAAGCAGCTCAGGTACTTGAGCAAATCAACTGGAAAACCCTATGGTATTAAAGATTTTGGTGGTGGGAAAACATTCACGTGGAACTTAGGGAAAACTCCTAGGAAAATCTGGAAAAAATCTATCAGTAGGAAATCCAAATCCTATTTTAAAAAAGCATAATTATGCTAACAAGGTGGATTAGCAAAGATGTCACAGTTGTGCCTTATCTTTGGCTTGATGTTTTCAGCAAGCCAAATGGAGAGTGCTAGAAGTCTTCAGCAAAGCCATGCTACCTGTAACTGAAATTATGCACCTTTTGAAGAATACCTCCTGGGTTGCTCTTAAGATAGTTTACCCATGTGGTACTAAGTGATCTTGTTGCCAAATCTGCCCAACATGAGTTTGGTATTTTCAGACCCATTAAGTCATTTGAAAAAGTGGGCCATCTGTCTTAAGATGGGACTAGCACAAGCAGAACCAGAGGTTACAAGCACACCGTGGGAGCCTGTAGCCCACACCTCATGTCATCACTGCTCCACCACTAACTCTCCCTCAGCTCACGCCTGAGGCCGTATGAGGCCTCTTTTACAACTGGCTGACCAGGGAAGAAAAGTGCTAGCTTGGTTCAGAGATGGATCAGCTTGGTATGTGGGTGGCAGCCAAAAATGGACAGCAGTTATAATGTCCTCACTCAAGAGGTGGCTTGCAAGTCAGTGGCCAGAGCTAATTCTCCCAAAGTACAGAACTTGGGGACAGTGCACTGTCATGCACTTACATGAAAAGAAAAATAGCCTGAGAAAAGAATTAAAATGGGTTTTCCCTCCCATGAGCAAAAAATATTTCATCATTCAGTTGAATAAGATGCTGTGATTCTAGTCAAATGAGCATGATTCCTTTCTGCTGGTTTTATGATCAGAAATATATGATGAACAATGTCTCCATTTATTTTTTTTGGCTTGCTGAAAACATCAAGCCAAAGATAAGGCACAACTGTGACATCTTTGCTAATTCACCTTGTTAGCATAATTATGCTTTTTTTAAAATAGGATTTGGATTTCCTACTAGTAGATTTTTTCCAGATTTTAATTTCCCACTTAGACTTCTTTTAAAATATAATACCTTCCTATATCCTTCAGGTTGCATGGTTGAAAAGAAAGTAGATGATTGATGTATACTAGATTGGCAGATGGGTACTAATGTTTTTGCAAAAGCAAACACAAATATGAAACTGATCCGAAGGCAAGACTGTTCAGTGGGATAACATTTGTTGGGCATTCTACTAGATTCAGTGTAGTTCCTACTCTCTGCTCTTTATCAACTTGGCTTCTTTCCATTTTCACCCTGGAGTTCCTTATAACTTTTTGTCACAGAATTATGGGCTTAACCAACTGGGGCCAGCAAAGATGCTAGTTAATAATGCCTTAAGGAGTTACTCTTTCCAGGACCATTTATATTTTAGTATAAATCTATAAAAACAAATAGGCTCAAGGCCCAAAGGAATGTTTTTCAGATGATTGAATTTGACACATGCAGAAAGAGATTTGGTAACCATTTCTCATTTTATATCATCTTCTGTATTTGGAGCATGAGAATTATGTTATCCATGAACATCAAAAAATTGCCATTTCTAGTTCAGAGAACTTGACATATTTTGTTTTATTAGGCCTCAGAAGCCAAGTCAGAAGGGGCATATTTTTCATAGCTATCCTGTCATTTTTCCTTCTAAATGATTATATTCATATCAAAGACTCTTGAGAAAAAGATACAATTCTAGAAGCTGCAGCATCAATAGAACTTTATTCACTTTTGCAAATTCAAACACATACAAACTTATTAATATAACCTGCTGCTTTAACTTAGTTTAGAATATAGTTTCCCATGCTTCCATATAGCCATTCATTTCAGTAGCTGAATAATTTTCACTAATTTGATGTAACATAGTTTACCTTTATGTTATTAAATTAAGGTTACTTCTATAATTTTGCTATTGTGGACAATATTTCAAAAAATATTTGGCACACTTAGCGTTATACTATTTTTGAATTATTTCTATGGAGTTAAATAACTGTAGTAGTGTTTAAGAAAAACATACGAACATTTCTATGTCTCCTGATTATTATCAATATCTTTATTATATCTTCTCTCCAAAATTCTCGTAGCAACTATAATAATTTAAACCATTTAATAGGGCATCAAATCACCAAGAAATGAAGTTAACTTACCTAAAATAAAGAACTTCATCAGAAACAGAGCATAGTTGCCATTTAGGACTCATCTCTTGACTCCTTGACATTAATTTATTGCATACAGTTATACATATTTTTTTAAAAAAAGGAAATCATGGGCTTTACCAAGAAGAGGGTTGTAGATTTCACTAAATCCCAAGGACAATGGGGACCTTGTTTTATGCTGTTTTTTCAGTTTAAAATACTTTTTTTCCTGAGCCTCTGCTTTCTTAAAAATTTTTACACATTCTCCTTTAGAGTGGAACTCATATTTTACTTTATGGAAGAAATCTCTCCTGTCTGCCAGATTAGATTAGGTTTCTTATTAAATACTATCATTCCAAACTAGTTTCTTCTTGTAGAATCTATTACAATTGTAATTAAATCATCAATAATTAATTACTTTCCTAATAAAACATAAGCTAATTTGTATCTGTCTGCTCTCCACTATACATATAAAACTCTGGCCACCTGATGCAAAGAGCTGGCTTATTGAAAAGGATTCTGATGCTGGGGAAAATTGAGGGCAGGAGGAGAAAGGGGCAACAGAGGATGAGATAGTTGAATGGCATCTCCAACTCAATGGATATTAATTTGAGCAAAATCCAGGAGATAGTGAAGAATAAGGAAGCCTGGCATGCTGCAGTCCATAGGGTCTCAAAGAGACTGACACAATTAGGGACTAAACACTAACAAAAATACACATACCTTACACTGTGCCTTATAAATAAAAAAAGCCCCAAATGTTTATTGAACGAATAGCAAAGAAATAGATAGTACGATGGACTGTCATATTTTTAAGCAGGACTGAAAGATGATCCTGTGAAAGTGCTGCACTTAATAAGCCAGCAAATTTGGAAAACTCAGCTTTGCCACAGGACTGGAAAAGATCAGTTTTCATTCCAATCCCAAAGAAAGGCAATGCCAAAAATGTTCAAACTACCGCACAATTGCACTCATTTCACATGGTAGCAAAGTAATGCTCAAAATTCTCCAAGCCAGGCTTCAGCAATACATGAACCGTGAACTTCCAGATGTTCAAGCTGGTTTTAGAAAAGGCAGAGGAACCAGAGATCAAATTGCCAACGTCTGCTGGATCATTGAAAAAGCAAGAGAGTCCCAGAAAAACATCTATTTCTGCTTTATTGACTATGCCAAAGCCTTTAACTGTGTGGATCACAATAAACTGTGGAAAATTCAAGAGATGGGAACACCAGACCACCTGACCTGCCTCTTGAGAAACCTGTATGCAGGTCAGGAAGCAACAGTTAGAACTGGACATGGAACAACAGACTGGTTCTAAATAGGAAAAGGAGTATGTCAAGGCTGTTTATTGTCACCCTGCTTATTTAACTTATATGCAGAGTACATCATGAGAAACGCTGATATGGAGGAAGCACAAGCTGGAATCAAGATTGCCGGGAGAAATATCAATAACCTCAGATATGCAGATGACACCACCCTTATGGCAGAAAGTAAAGAGGAACTAAAAGGCCTCTTGATGAAAGTGAAAGAGGAGAGTGAAAATGTTAGCTTAAAGCTCAATGTTCAGAAAACTAAGATTATGGCATCCAGTCCCATCACTTCATGGGAAATGGATGGGGAAACAGTAGAAACAGTGAGAAACTTTATTTTTGGGGGCTCCAGAATCACTGCTGATGGTGACTGCAGCCATGAAATTAGAAGATGCTTACTCCTTGGAAGGAAAGGTATGACCAACCTAAATAGCATATTAAAAAGCAGAGACATTCCTTTGTCAACAAAGGTCCATCTAGTCAAGGCTATGGTTTTTCCAGTGGTCATGTATGGATGTGAGAGTTGGACTATAAAGAAAGCTGAGCGTCAAAGAACTGATGCTTTTGAACTGTGGTGTTGGGGAAGACTCTTGAGAGTCCCTTGGACTGCAAGGAGATCCAACCAGTCCATCCTAAAGGAGATTACTCCTGGGTGTTCATTGGAAGGACTGATGTTGAAACTGAAACTCCAATACTTTGGCCACCTCATGCGAAGAGTTGACTCATTGGAAAAGACCCTGATGCTGGGAAGGATTGGGGGCGGGAGGAGAAGGGGACAACAGAGGATGAGATGGCTGGATGGCACCACCGACTCGATGGACATGGGTTTGGGTAAACTCCGGGAGTTGGTGATGGACAGGGAGGCCTGGCGTGCTGCGGTTCATGGGGTCACAAAGAGTCAGACACTACTGAGTGACTGAACTGAACTGAACTGAAATCACACTTACCAAAATTAGTGTTATTTATCCTTTGCTAAAAGTCTGTAAGGAAACTTCTGATTCAAAATAATGGATTTATTGTTAGCATTTTTGTTTATTGACCTCCAAAATTATACTGGGATGATAGTGAAGATATACCATAAAAAAGAAAATATATAATCTAAAAATAGAAAATATACCATTGAAAAAGGAAAAATTTCTGGCAGACAGAATATACTTGAAAGTGTAAGTGTGGAAAAATCAGACCAGAGAAAATTACAAACCCAAACCTTAAAAAGAAAAGACTAACACAGCAATGAGAGTTGTTTAGCTTGATGAAGACAGTCCATTGTAAAGAAAATCAGCCCTGAATATTCATTGAAAGGACTGATGCTGAAGCTGAAACTCCAATACTTTGACCACCTGATACAAAGAACTGACTCATTGGAAAAGACCCTCATGCTGGGAAATATTGAAGGCAGGAGGAGAAGGGGACAGCAGAGAATGAGATGGTTAGATGGCATCACCGACTCAATGGACATGAGTTTGAGTAGGTTCCGGGAGTTGGTGATGGACAATGAAGCCTGGCGTGCTTCAGTCCATGGGGTTGCAAAGAGCCATACATGACTAAGTGACTGAATAACAACAACAAAAAGGAGCAAAAAGGAATTAAAATAAATACCTCTAGTTTTATGCCAAGAGAGATTAAAGACAATCATTACTGAAAGCTCTTTTTCTGTCTAGAATTTAGAGAGCTGAAAAGAACATCGTGCCAACAATAGAAACTAGAAGATGCTGGTAAACTTCAAACAATAATAATTTTTCTTGAATTGAGTTTGCAAGGTAATGAAGAAGCCTGAAATCCAAGGGAAGATGGGTCTTTCCTCAGAGAGATAAACCGGGAGCTCCTGCTCACCTGTAGCAGAACATGGGAAGAAGAAATCAGGTACCATCAAAGTTTAAGACTTTTAAAATTAAGGAAAATTTGTTTTTCATTGCAATATTAGTCAGCAATCTCCAGAGAAACAGAATTGGAGAGGGACAGACAGACACACAATTTTATGATTTGGCTTATGCAGTTATGGAGGCTAGCAATCCCAAAATCTATAGGATGGGCCAGTAAGCTGGAAACCCAGGAAAGAGCTGCTGCAGATGTTCAATTACAGAGGTCATCTGCCAGCAGAATTCCTCCTTGCTCGAAAAGATAAGACTTTTATTCGGGCCTTCAACTGATCGGATAAGGCCAATCCATATTACAGAGAGCAACCTGGATTTACACAGGATTCACCTAGTTACGTGTCACTCTCATCCAAAAACATCTTCACAGAAACATTTAGAATAATGTCTGACCAAATATCCAGGCACTGTGTTTACATATCCAGCTGAGCTGACCCATCAGATTAACCATCATGATTACAAAAACCTGAACTAGGCTAGCAGGAGCATGTTGAACCCTGGGAAGCTGTATACACAAGGGGATTTTATTTCCATTCACAGGCTCCTTTCCAATGACCTCCATCTTGGGCTCATGAAAAAGACTGGGGGCAAAGTGGGACACCAAAGAGAGGCTTTGTTGGTGCTGCAGGTCTATAGGAGTGAAGCCTGAAGTCCTAATTAGACCCCTCTCTATGAAACAGAATCCTGAAATGTCTAAAGGATAAAAGAAAGCCCTGCACCCCGGGCACAGAAGACTCGGCATGGCTGCAGGAAAGAAAAAGAGGAAAATCCTACCCCTGACAGAGAGGCGAGGAATATTCTAAATTCCATACCAGCTGGGGTCTCCTACTTATGGGGAAAGACCAAAAAAAAAAAAAAAAAAAGCCCAAAGTTTCCAAAATTTAAAAGTCATAAATTGGATGTCAGTGGGACAGGGAAGGGGATCAGAGGGCACACTCCTCACCCAAGGACCCAGGGCATATATAAGACTCAGGCTGAATCAGGACAAGAGACAATACCCCTTGTTCCCCATCCCCCACCACCAGCCTAGAAAACACCTAGAATGTGCAACATCTATCTACCCCTGGAGGAGAAGAAAAGTATGGAGACGTGCACTGTGGCACAGTTGAAAGAAAGCTGAATGCAAGCGAACACTGAGACACACTTTCCAGCAAACCCCAGATTAAACATTAGGAAACACTAGAGCAGTTGAAGTTGGTTGTGCCCTGAGGGTAAACATAGCAACAAAAAATTCCAGACTCACTCAAGTCCTGGCAATATGGACTCAACATTTTATTCCAAGGGTATAGCAGAAGAGACCTGCCCATTGCCAGGCATTAAGATGATTTTACTCAGTCTTTCCTATAATATTGGAGTGGGTAGCCATTCCCTTCTCCAGGGGATCTTCCTGACCCAGGCATCAAACCTGGTCTCCTGCATTGCAGGTGGACTCTCTACCATCTGAGCGACCAGAGAAGCCCTATATTATGACATTATGTCTAAAGTCAGTTATAGTAATTATGTCTAAAATCAATTAAAAATTGTGAGACACTCACAGGAGAAAACAAACAGGGGAAAAAAATCCACAGAATTGGACTGGCAGACTATTTAGATGTTGGATTGTACAGTAGAGGACAACAAACGGGAATAAGGGACATCTAAGAAGCAATAGCTGAAAGCCAAACTCAATTCTTCAGATTTTAAGGGCTTTTTTGTTTTTTTGTAATTTAAACTTTTTATTTTCTATTGGGGTACTGCCTGTTAACAATATCATGATAGTTTCAGGTTAACAATGAAGGAACTCAGCCATACATATACAGGTTTCCAATCTCCCCCAAATTTCCCTTTCATTCAGGCTGCCACATATCATTGAGCAGAGTTGCATGTGCTATACAATAGGACCTTGTAGGTTATCCATTTTAAATAAAGCAGTGTGTACACGCCCATTTCAAACTCCCTAACTACATCTTACCCTCTAAAGAATCATTAAATGCATAGCATAATGAATCTGAAACAACCCAAACCTAGATTCCTCTTCATGTGATTCAGACCTCTGAGAATAAAGTTTTAAAAGTATCTAAAAAATAAGCTTACCTTCAAAAGTATGAAAAATGATTTTGCATCTAATTTCCCATCAGCATTACTGGCAACCAGAGCAATGTCTTTAAAAGTCCAAAAGCAGTAAATTTTAAATCTTAAATTCTACACTTAAACTATTAGTAGCTTTGATTTTGAAAACAAAATAAAGACATTTGAAGCTAAAAGGGACAAAGAGAAATTATTTGAAGTAAAACCCAAGAAAAAAATTTAAAACAGAAAATCTAATAGAAAAGAAATAGGAGAGCCAAGAAATAATGACAGTAACTCAACAGAGAGCTGACAAGAAGCTGTAGAAGAACTCATTTCTGTGAGATTTAGAGAACAGTCCATCCCAACCAGACCAAATAGCAAGAAGTATGATTAAAAGGCTGAATGTTCTTAATTATAGTCCACATTTTTTTTAGATCACCAGAGGATCTGTATTTACATTAAAGCTTGAGAAAAACTGGTTATGATCTAAATTAGTGGCTTACCATATCACAAGTAAACTGATAAGATCTAAAGTTGATAAATCAAGAAAGAAATAAAAGGTTCAAGAATGATATTTAGAATTATGGGCATGGGGAACAAAAACTTTAAATAAAAATAGAAATGTTTGCTGATTATTATCTCTTAGAAGTAAGAGTATAGGATTAAATAGAATATTTTACTTTTCATTTTCCACTCTTTGTATATTATTAGTAGCTTGTGGGGTTTTTTAAACTATGTAAATAAGTTACTTTATAGCTAGTATTAGATTGGGAACTCCAATGACTGCAAAATATTCATAGTTCCACACTGCTTTAAACCTCAATAACTGTTTTGTTATGGATTTGTTAGTTTTGGTGTACTAGACCAGATAATCACTACATGCAATTTAAATTTAGAAAAAACAAATACAGTGAAGCATAAGAAAAGATTTACAAACTACAGTTGAGGTTCTACTTATTTTTAAAGTATTCAATACAGTAAAATTCCATTTTGGCTCAACAAAAGGCTATGACAGTTTCTTAGATCTGATTGGAATTATACTTGAAAATGTCTGCCTTTGGGACTGAAAAACAAATCCCTTTGAAATAGCAACTATTCATTGTTCATACCACAACATAATGAATTTCTAAATGATAAACCATTATTTCTACATATTTACAATTGAAGGTTGGACTTATAACTCTTGAATCCATGTTTACAGTGGAGTAGCTCTAAAATGAGATTAATCCCACTTCTCTACTCCAAACACTAGAAAGAATTTACCATTTTCTTGTTTTCATTACTGATATAAACACAATCTGTTTGTAATTTCCTGAAGTTACATACAACCATTTTGAATCAGTTATCTGTGTTATGGTAATAAGTAAGCTATAAATCTCGATGGCTTATAATAATAAATATTCCCTTTTACTCTTCATTTTTCATGTTGGCAGCTGTGGGTCTCTGCTCTACATGTTCCGTCATTCAACCATCCAGGCGGAAGATGAGACATCTACCTGGGACATAAAATTCTCAAAGCAGGGGGAAAAGCACAAGAGAATTGGTGGAAATAAGACACAATGGCTGTTGAAGATGTCCGCTTAGATGTAGTGTATTTAACTGCTGATCACATTCCATTGGCCAAAGGTCAATGTCCATGGAATAAGAATCTCTATTTCACACAGTAGGCACAATAAGTTACAAAGAAACCTGCAGAATGGAAGAAAATATTTGCAAATGATGCAACCAACAAAGGATTAATCTCCAAAACTATTTATAAACAGCTCATGCAGCTCAATATCAAAAAAAGCAAGCAAACTGTATTGCTGATCCTGTTCACAGCGCCAATAGTCTCATTGTGTCTCACTGTGTGTACTGTTCATTGAACCCATGGTAGACAAGGTGCAAACAGGGAAGCTGGAAGAAAACTCAAGGAGCTCTAGGAACTGCAGATGCCTTTATTCTCTCCTGGCTGTAGCAGCAGCCGTAGCAGCAGACACACTATCTTCTCTCCTCTCATGGTTGACCCAACAGACATAGCCATGACCCAGCAGTAATGTTGGCGCTTCTTAGATGGAGATCACATACACGTACACATAAAGTAACCCTGTGTAAAAAGTAGCCCGTGACCAAGTGAGTACCTCGTGACGCGCATACACATTGCTATAAATGATCTCAGTTGTTACACAGTCATTATTTATAAAAGGTGGGGTGAGAGAGCCTGAACATGCCATCTTGGCTAATCTGCTCTCTCCCCACACAACCCAATCAGAAAACGGGCAGAAGATCCAAATAGCTATTTCTCCAAAGAAGACATACACACAGTCAAAAAGCACATGAAAAGATGCTCAACATCACTAATTATTAGATAAAAGCAAATCAAAAATACAATGAGATATCACCTCACACTTGTTAGAATGACCATCATTAAAAAGTCTACAAACAAATGCTGGAGAAAGTTGGAAAAAAGGGAACCCTCCTACACTGAGAATTACATTCCCAACTGGGATAGCCACTATGGAAAACAGTATGGAGTTCCTTAAGAAACTAAAAATAGAGCTGCCATATGATCCATCAATCCCACTTCTGGGCATATATCCAGAGAAAACAATAATGTGAAAAGATCCATGCACCCCAGTGTTCACTGCAGCACTGTTTACAATAACCAAGACATGGAAGCAACATAAATGTCCATCGATGAAAGGATAAAGAAGGTGTGGTACACATATACAATAAAATATTACTTTGCAAAAAAAAGAAAAAAAATATTACTTTGCCATTAAAAAGAGTAAAATAATGCCATTTGCAGCAATATGGATTGACCTGGAGGAAGATTACATACTAAGTGAAGTGAATCACACAAAGACAAATATCAAGGCTTTATAAAGCTAAAACACCGACTCTTCTGTTGAAATCTCCAATTCGACAAAAGAATATCTCAGTGGAACTTCTAAAGATCAAGACTTTCCATCCCTTTCGGTTTGCACCTCTGCTATCAAGTTCTACTCTAGAGAAAACCAACACAAGGAGCTAAATAATTTAAGCCCCTAACCCTGTCCAATGACATCCTGAAACTCAAGCCTGAGGAAACAGGACAGAAACAGATGAGCTGGGAAAGTATACTTGATTTCAGTGACAAGTATTTTAATAAAAATTAAGAGGCATGGTTGGGTTCATATGTAGTAGTTTTTAACACAACATAGATTTATTTCTTCCATATATATGTGTATATGTAAGTAGAATAAAGTAAAACAACTGAATGTCTTTTTAATGTTCATCAAAAGTGCTCACACTGTTTTAGTTTCACAAAAAACCACCTTTAAATAAGGTAAACACGAATGCAAATCTGCTGACCATATGGCTTTTCTAGCTTTATAAAGCCTTGAAAAACATTGATACAATTCTACTAGGTGTGTAGGTTTGATATCCACCTGTCATACCTCATATATTCAGAGCTGGAGGGGAGTTCAGAGAGCACTGATCCAAAGCTTCATCTTACCTATAAAGAAATAGGCCCTGTACCAATGTGGAACAGGACATATTTTTTTAGGAAAAAGAAGGATAAACACAAAATCCAAGATAGTTGTTATCTCCAGGGGAGAAGTCAGAAGGATGGGATCAGGAGAAAACACAGTAGTAGTCAGTTTAATTGGGTTTTGGGTTTCCCAGTGTTAACTATGCTTTATATGTGTATATTAAACAGAATGTAATTTTAAAACATCTAAGAATAATTGCTAAAATCATTGCAGAAGGCTTACTGTAAGCAAGCCACTGTTCTTAACATTTTGAATATTTTTAACCAAGGGTAGGGGAAATAAAGGCCCTGAAAATTTAAAAAAAAAAAAAAAAAAAAGACAAATATCATACGATATTGCTTATATATGAAATCTAAAAAAAATGATACAAATAAACTTATTTACAAAACAGCAACAGACTCACAAACAGAAAACAAATGGTTATCAAAGGGGAAAGGTTGTGGGGAGGGATAAATTGGGAGTTTGAAATGAATATATATACACCACTATCTTTAAAATAGATAACCAACAAGAACCTACTGTACAACACAGGGAACTCTGCTGAATATTCTGCAACAACCTAAATGGGAAAAGAATTTCAAAGAGTAGATACATATATATGTATAATTGAATCATTTTGCTGTACACCTGAAACTAACACAATATACTCCATACAATGATACTCCAATATAAAATAAAAATTAAAAAAAAAAGAAATGGGAATCATAATATTCTTTCAAAAAGGAGAAGTAAATTTGAGGGAACACTGATACAATCTTCCATAAATCCTTCCTTTCCCTTTAACTTCACTCTGTCATACTACCTGGGGAGATATTCTGAGGTTATACACAAGATGATGAGTATGCCACAGAGCAACTGGAAAGCTGGAGGAACTGAATTCCTGACAAAAGTCCAGCTGAGTAAACTGAATAATGAAACTTTTTAAATCCACTTTAATGCCACAAAAAAGTTCTGTATTTTCATTAAACTGATGCCACTTCAAATTATCCTTTAATTATATGATGAAATCATTAATTCATGAACATGATTTCTATATAGAATTATAAAAAAGAAGACAATGAGAGATAAGACATACATGAGAAGCTTTAATTAAGCATAGGATTAAAACTGGGAGCCAAATTTGATACCAGATTAGTTCTGAATATCGATTTCTCAGTTGACTAGAAAAAGCTATTTAATTCTAATCAGATACATGCAAAGTAAAACTCAGAAAAGAATTTTCCATAAAACATTAGCGCTTGTCAGACTGTGATTTTTCTCTGTATGCAGAGATTCTGCAAGTCAGACTGTATACTGAAGCTTTGCCAATATCATTGTACCACATTTATTAGGGAGAGTTTGCCCATACCTCTTATTCAAATAGCTATTTTCTTTGATCAATAAACTGTCTAGTGTTAAAAGCCTGGTACTACCAAACAATAAATGATGCAAAGGGTGTTCTCATCTAGCTATGATAGGAATAAAATACGTTGATTATTTAATGATTTCTATTATAAAAGCATATAATATAGCTGTTGCAAAAACAAAAAACAAAAAATGCCACGAAGGCACTGATTGCACTAAATAGAAAGACTCTAGAAATAGAACAAGAAATAGATCTGTACTATATATACATTCACCTCTATGTTTTGTTGCTTTACATTCAAATATAAAGCTGCAAAGGGAGAGAGAATGTCATTTTGTCCTTAAATTTTATAGCAAAATACTCAATTAATTGACATCGGTTTTCCAATGTGATACCATATGACACAGATCTACTTTCATTTTTCCTCCTCGGCATCAATCTTAGGTTTGATAAAAATAAGCCAGATGTAGAACCATAAGGCAGTAATCCGTGGGGTGGGAGGGACTGAAGTTTTTGAGGAATGAGAATGTAGGGCAGTAAAAATATTGCTGTGACTTTCTCTGTTTCATTTTGTGAAAAACTCATTTAATATATACAAAACATTTTTTAAAGCTTCTGGCACGGGGAATAGTTACAAATAGTCCTTTATTTGAACTCAGCTATGAAAAAGTCAATTAAGCTATTTGAGCTTCACATATAGAAAGGGAGAAAGTAAGGCATATCTTCAAATATTGATGAATTAGAGAAAATGCATAGAAAAACCTAGCATAGTACTTGGTGCATAAGTGACATTCAATTTTTTCAAGCGTTTATTGTTGTTATGGTTGTTTTTAATGTTTTACTAACATGAAGAATTATTAGAACCTCAATAAGCTGTTATGGTGTTTATTTTAGACCCCATCCATTCAACACATTTTGGGAATATGTTCTATACAAGACAATGGGTTAAGAGCTGTGAAAGAAATAAAAAACAGGGAACTTGTTTCCATCCCATTGTAAATGTGGAACTGAAAAGGGATGAGAGGACTTAGCCAGAATTAAAAACTAGTTACTTGTTTGTCATTTTTGTAACCAACCTTAAAAAGAAGAGTCTTGTGCATTCTCAAGTTTCAGCATGCATTGGACAACCAATGACCTTTCTCTGTACACTTTTTGATTGTGGAAGGTATATTATGGGAAACAGGTATTTCGTTTTTTTTCCCTCACTCCTGACATAGAGCTCTCAAGTCCTTTGTAATTTCCTGAATGACAGAAGCATCTTTTGTTTTAATGAGTGGATTATTGGTGAGCCCCTAGGTAGCTTCAGGATGGTAACTGGTCAGTAGAAAAACCAGGTATGATTAGAGGCTTGGAACTTTCAGCCCCACCTATTGATCTCCAAGAGGGGAGAGAGATTGGAGGTTTATTTACCGCCAGTGACACATTCTAGGCTTCCCTGATAGCTCAGTTGGTAAAGAATCTGCCTGCAATGCAGGAGACCCCAATTGGATTCCTGGGTTGGGAACACCCACTGCAGAAGGGATAGGCTACCCACTCGAGTATTCTTGGGCTTCCCTTGTGGCTGAGCTGGTAAAGAATTCACCTGCAAAAATTGAAAGAATTTCCCCTAAAATCAGGAACAAGACAAGGGTGCCCACTCTCACCACAACTATTCAACACAGTTTTGGAAGTTTTAGCCACAACAATCAGAGAAGAAAAGGAAATAAAAGGAATCCAGACTGGAAAAGAATACGTAAAACTCTCACTGTTTGCAGATGACATGATCCTCTATGTAGAAAATCCTAAAGACACCACCAGAAAATTACTAGAGCTCATCAATGAATATAGTAAAGTTGCAGGAGATAAAATTAACACACAAAAATCCCTTGCATTCCTATACGCTAACAACGAGAAAACAGAAAGAGAAATTAAGGAAACAATTCCATTCACCATTGCAACGAAAAGAATAAAATCGTTAAGAATAAATTTACTTAAAGAAACAAAATACCTATATATAGAAAACTGTAAAACACTGATGGAAGAAATCAAAGAGGACACAAATAGATTGAGAAAGATACCATCTTCATGGATCAAAAGAATCAATATAGTGAAAATGAGTATACTACCCAAAGTAATCTATAGATTCAATGCAATCCTTATCAAACTACCAATGGTATTTTTCAGAGAACTAGAACAAGTAATTTCACAATTTGTATGGAAACACAAAAAACCTTGAAGAGCCAAAGCAATCTTGAGAAAGAAGAGTGGAACTGGAAGAATCAACCTGCCTGACTTCAGGCTATACTACAAAGCTACAGTCATCAAGACAGTATGGTACTGGCATAAAGACAGAAATATAGATCAATGGAACAAAGTAGAAAGCCCAGAGATAAATCCACGCAGCTATGGACACCTTATCTTTGACAAGGAGGCGAGAATATACAATGGAGAAAAGACAATCTCTTTAACAAGTGGTGCTGGGAAAACTGGTTAACCACCTGTAAAAGATGAAACTAGAACACTTTCTAACACCATATACAAAAATAAAGTCAAAATGGATTAAAGATCTAAATGTAAGACCAGAAACTATAAAACTCCTAGAGGAAAACATAGGCAGAACACTCTCTGACATAAATCACAGCAGGATCCTCTATGACCCACCTCCCAGAGTAATGGAAGTAAAAGCAAAAATAAACAATTGGGACCTAATTAAACTTAAAAGCTTTTGCACAATGAAGGAAACTATAAGCAAGGTGAGAAGACAGCATTCAGAATGTGAGAAGATAATAACAAATGAAGCAACTGACAAAGAATTAATCTCAAAAATATACAAGCAGCTTATGCAGCTCAACTCCAGAAAAATAAATGACCCAATCAAAAAATGAGCCAAAGAACAGACATTTCTCCAAAAAAGACATACAGATGGCTAACACACACATGAAAAGATGCTCAACATCACTCATTATCAGAGAAATGCAAATCAAAAACACAATGAGGTACCATCTCAGGCAGGTCAGAATGGCTGCTATCAAAAAGTCTACAAACAGTAAATGCTGGAGAGGGTGCAGAGAAAAAGAGAACCCTCTTACACTGCTGGTGGGAATGCAAACTAGTACAGCCACTATGGAGAACAGTGTGGAGATTCCTTAAAAAACTGGAAATAGAATTGCCATATGATCCAGCAATCCCACTACTGGGCATACACACTGAGAAAACGAGAACTGAAAGAGACACGTGTACCCCAGTGTTTATTGCAGCACTGTTTACAATAGCCAGGACATGGAAGCAACCAAGACTTCCATTGGTGGATGAGTGGATAAGAAAGTTGTGGTACATATGCACAATGGAATACTACTCAGCTATTAAAAAGAATGCATTTGAGTCAGTTCTAATGAGGTGGATTAAACTGGAGCCTATTATACGGAGTGAAGTAAGCCAGAAAGAAAAGCACCAATACAGTATATTAATGCATATATATAGAATTTAGAATGATGGTAACGATGAACCTATATGAGAGACAGTAAAAGAGACACAGATATAAAGAACAGACTTTTGGACTCTGTGGGAGAAGGCGAGGGTGAGATGATTTGAGAAAATAGCATTGAAACATGTATATTACGATATGTGAAACAGATGACCAGTCCAAGTTCGGTGCATGAAACAGGGCACTCAAAGCCAGTGTACTGGGACAACCCAGAGGGATGGGATGGGGAGGGTGATAAGTGGGGGGTTTGGGATGGGGGACACATGTACACATGTGACTGATTCATGTCAATGTATGGCAAAAACCACCACAATATTGTAAAGTAATTATCCTCCAATTAAAATTAATTAATTTTTAAAAATATAAAAGAAACAAACAAAAAATCCACCTGCAATGTGGGAAACCTGGGTTTGATCCCTGGGTTGTGAAGATCGCCTGGAGAAGGGAAAGGCTACCCACTCCAGTACTCTGGCCTGGAGAATTCCATGGACTATATAGTCCATGGGATCACAAGAACCAGACACAACTGAGTGACTTTCATTTTTTTCCAGTGGTGCATTATTATTTAATTATGCCTATGTAATAAAACCTCCACAAAAACCCCTAAATGATGGGGTTTGTAGAGCTTCCAAGTTGAACACAAGGAGGTGTCAGCAGGGTGGCACACTCCCTTTCCCATAAACCTTGCCTCCATCTGGCTGTTCCTGAGCTGCATCCTTTATAATAGCCCAGAAATAGTAAGTAAAGTCAGATTTTCTAGAACTAGTTAAAGAGAGCTAACTTGAAACACAAAATGTCACAAGGATATACAAGGAATAGGATTATTTGTCTGGAGAAGAAATATTTGCCTAATTGCTTTAAAAGTTTATTTCAAGTCAGTGATATAAAAATAACAGATTTCAATTATATCTAGAATTATTGAGTCTAAAGATAAAAACAGAAATTGAAAGGTGTTCTTTTATAATGATGTAGGAAAAATTGAACACAGTTTAAAGAAGGTGGCAGAGTACATCATGAGAAACGCTGGGCTGGAAGAAACACAGCTGGAATCAAGATTGCTGGGAGAAATATCAATAACCTCAGATATGCAGATGACATCACCCTTATGGCAGAAAGTGAAGAAGAACTAAAGAGCCTCTTGATGAAAGTGAAAGAGGAGAGTGAAAAAGTTGGCTTAAAGCTCAACATTCAGAAAACTAAGATCATGGCATCTGGTCCCATCACTTCATGGGAAATAGATGGGGAAACAATGGAAACAGTGTCAGACTTTATTTTTGGGGGCTCCAAAATCACTGCTGATGGTGATTGCAGCCATGAAATTAAAAGACGCTTACTCCTTAGAAGGAAAGGTATGACCAACCTAGATACCATATTGAAAAGCAGAGACATTACTTTGCCAACAAAGGTCTGTCTAGTCAAGGCTATGGTTTTTCCAGTGGTCATGTATGGATGTGAGAGTTGGATGGTGAAGAAAGCTGAGTGCCGAAGAATTGATGCTTTTGAACTGTGGTGTTGGAGAAGACTGTTGAGACCCTTGGACTGCAAGGAGATCTAGCCAGTCCATCCTAAAGGAGATCAGCCTGGGTGTTCATTGGAAGGACTGATGTTGAAGCTGAAACTCCAATCCTTTGGCCACCTCATGCGAAGAGCTGACTGATTGGAAAAGACCCTAATGCTGGGAAGGATTGGGGGCAGGAGGAGAAGGGGACGACAGAGGATGCGATGGTTGGATGGCATCACCGACTGCATGGACATGGGTTTGGGTAAACTCCAGGAGTTGGTGATGGACAGGGAGGCCTGGCGTGCTGCGATTCATGGGGTCACAAAGAGTCGGACATGACTGAGTGACTGAACTGAACTGAAAGAAGGTGGAGACTAAACTACTTTCAATAATTCCAGACCTATTTTATTATTTCACATTTACCTAATTAACAGATAAGCATGATAATAGGTTAAAATCTTACAGTTTGTACTCTCATTAGTCAGTAATATATTCTTTAAGTATATAAATAGCAAAATTCTGACCCATAGATAGATAAAAGATTATAGAGTCATTTATGGAGTTTTCAAATTAAGTAGAAAAACAGAAGTTGAAGAAACAGACCCAGTGTTAATTCTCTCAAGCCAATAGCAATTTTATTAACTCATTGTAATTTAGTCAACAGTAAGATGTTTATAACACAATAATTTCAAGAGCCAAACTTTAGTAATATGATAGAACTTGCTTGTGTGAGTGCTTTGGATACATATTTTGTCATTTTTGTACTAAATAGAAATCTTAGCTATAGTTTCTAATGCCAAGGCAAGATTATTCTCTAAATGGGATGACAACATGCCTAGAATGGTGACATCTGAAGAGAGCTCAGCACTGTTGACTCATATTTTGTTTCCACAACCTGAAATAGACACAGATAGTACCAGAGGGAAATAGTTTCTTGATTAGATTAACATAAGGCCACAAAGTTTGCACTGGAGAGTGTGTTCATGTGACCCACCTCACTCACACAGATTGTATACTATGATTTTTTAATTCATTCTTCTTCCTTCCTCTTTTCCTCTCTGCTTTCTGATTTCAAGTGTTCATCTGCAAACATTAACCTGCAATTTCTACCAAACTATTCTGTATAAAATACTCCCACTCCAAAGGACAATGATGGAAATAAAAATAAGAATAGAAAAAGATCAGTGTGTAACTCACCATTATCATAGTTAAACAATACTACCTGTAAATACCATCATAATCACTGTCTTTGAAAAAGCTGAAAATTAAAAAGGAAGACAATTTCAACCATAAAAAAACAAAACCCAACAATAAAAGTGAATTTATAGATAAAAGTAATTAATGTCTCTGGATAAATACTTAAGAACAATATCTCCTATATGGTGAAAATCAAAATTGCATATAAAAACAGATTATTCTAGAAGATTATGCAAAAGAAATAGAATCATACATTCAGTAAGAATTAATGAGTGCTTATCAAATATTAAATCAGCAACAAGCATATTAATTTTGACTACAACAATGGGATAGTTTGTTGTTTTGCTTCAAATAAAAACAAAAGAAATTAATTTGCTAATTGAGAACACTAAATTATGAAGTAGCTTCATCTAGAAATTTGTTTTCATTTTTACTGTTCCTATGTTCACGAGAATACACAAAATGTATTTGTTTAACCAGTTCCTATTTAACTTTGAATGATCACTTAGAAATCTTTTTAGTTTCCCACAGATTCAAAACAAAAGAAATAATTAAATCTATCTATCTGTATTGCAGAAAAATTTGAGACTAATCAAGTTTATACCCCACAGAGCTGGCAAAAAATTGCAGCCAAGAGGTGGGGAAAAATTAGGAATCAAGAAAAAAGTAATTCCTAATCACTGAGCTCTCACTATTCACCATCAGGAAAGCAGTGTTGATTAAAAGTGCTCAGAGTGCCATCAGAACTATGTCAGGCTAGGGGGCACTAATTTTCAATTCACAGCAATATCATGTGAGCATTTCATTTGAAAAGTGCACGACCCAGTCCTGAAGAAATATTTTACATATTTATTTGCCTTGAACTTAACTCAACACTTTTTCCATCAAAAGGCCATGATTTTAAGACATATTTCTCATGAAAATAGATTATCCTTTTAGTATGACAGTAAAGAACCCAACAGTCTGGGAACTTTCTAATTCAAATATATTGAAATTCAAAATGGTGGTTAAGCCTAAAACATGTAGTTTACCCTAGGTTCAATCCACACACCACAAAACAGAGAATGCACTAAAGAAGTTCTATTCAAATTACAAATATTAAAAATGATTAAATGTAGCTACCAATCAGATTTCTGATATTATTTAACTGACTGCATCAACACTGATTTAAAGCTCATGGAAAGGCTATCAGAAATGAAACTAGGCATAAGTAAAGGACTGGAACAAAATATTGTGTAGATGACACAGTGAAACATGAGCAGGTTAACATTAATTTGAAATCAGCACTTAATGACAAATATTTTTTTGGATTTTTAAGATTCGAAAAAGAAGCCAAAGTACCATTACCAAACATTTTAAATTAAAAATTGCAAAGTTAAAGCAAATACTTATCACTGAGTTTTACATTAACCTTCATTCAGTTTTCAGTTTTTCATTGAGCTGAAAATTCACTATTCTATACCTCAATTTTTTCCTCTGTAAAATGGATAAAAATACATACCAAATAAGGTTGCTATGAGGATCAAGTAAGTCAATACATGTAGAGCAGTTACCTTGGTACTAGGTAAATAGTCAACTAATAGCATATATCACGACTCCAGTATGAAAAACCTGCCATTTACTGTGCACCCTGTTATTCTGTGGGAACAGTCTATTACTTTTACACATTTTCACGTATTCTCTAGCAGCCTTAAAAAATTTTATTACCCCTTCTTTATAGGAAACAAGTATAGACAGATTCAATAGTTTACAAAATTAGTTAATAGAGAAATCAGGATTAAAAGACGGTTTATCTGACCCCAAAGCCCATATAAGTTCAACTATATGAGTGGTTCTCAAACTTTAGCATGCATTAAAATCTCCTGGAGAGCTTGTTAAAATAGTTGCTTGTTCACATCAGGAGAGATTCTGAGGGAGAAGGTTGAGGCAATAATCATAAATTTGCACTGTAACAAGTTTACAAGTGACGCCGATGCTCCTGGTTTAAGGACTACATTTTGACTGAACGTGGTCTCTCAGAATATGCTTAAGAAATTGGTAGTAATTGCTTCCTTGTGTGACGTACCTTTATGAAAAACTGTAGACTAATAAAAATGCTAAATAATGCATCTACATTCAATTTTACCATATAAAAATTCAAGCAAAAGTTTGGCTTAATATAGTATCTAAGCAAATTGCATTGCCTCTTTATTAGATGGGAGTTCTGAATCCTCTTCCCTCCAATAAAAAATCATTCTCAAACCAATATTGGTTTTGTAAATTCTCTAGCGAGTCAAATGGGAGAATCTTCAGAGAAATCTCTAAACAGGAAGAGTTTATGAACTCTCTCTTTAAAATTAAATAATTGATAAGATAATGCAAATGAACACAATATCCATGCTAGAATGCTGTTGTCTCCACTGTTTTAGATACAAAGCACACTCAGTACCCATAATGATTTCAAATGGTTTTTGGTAAGAATTCTCACTGATTGATTCATTTATATTCAGGCACTTTTTCCTAGATGAAGGTATTCAGTTATCCTAGTCTTAAATGCTTCAAGGGAAAGATTCAACAAACCTCATGCGTAGAACATATTACCTTTTTATCTGTACCTACTGATCAAATGAAGAGCAATGAAAGAGAGAGTCCACAATTAAGTTTTTCAACAGTTCCATGTTAGAAAGTTTTCTCATTTACTCTGCTGCTGCTGCTAAGTCGCTTCAGTCGTGTCCAACTCTGTGCGACCCCATAGACGGCAGCCCACCAGGTTCCGCCGTCCCTGGGGTTCTCCAGGCAAGAATACTGGAGTGGGTTGCTGTTTCCTTCTCCAGTGCATTAAAGGGAAAAGTGAAAGTGAAGTCGCTCAGTCGTGTCTGACTCTTAGCGACC
Organism: Giraffa tippelskirchi; assembly: GCF_054371585.1. Lineage (NCBI taxonomy): Eukaryota > Metazoa > Chordata > Mammalia > Artiodactyla > Giraffidae > Giraffa > Giraffa tippelskirchi. The sequence goes on along the minus strand of NC_137280.1, from coordinate 107,691,325 downwards.
CCATGGACTGTAGCCTACCAGGCTCCTCCGTCCATGGGATTTTCCAGGCAAGAGTACTGGAGTGGGGTGCCATTGCCTTCTCCGTCTCATTTACTCTAGGGGGGTCCTTAATCTGGCATCTATTGAAACCCCTTCCCCAAAGTAGTTGATCTACAAGCCTGAAATCCTACATAAATATTTGCATATTGTTGACAAGTACATCTTCCATCAACTCAGTGACTCAAAACAGATTCAGAACCACTGATTTACTTTATGAATTCTGTCTTACTGCAAAAACACACATCTCAGTTATACCCCTGAGAATTTTACTGTCTAAAACTCTGATACCTCTTCAATGTATCAGGCTTTTATTATTATTATTAACTTGAAAGCAGCAATCCTGTCCTCTCCCAGATGAAAAGTCTTCCCTTTTACAGACTGAAGATTTTCCCCACCATTCCAATTTGATGTGCTTTCTAAACATTTGTGGATTTTCTTTCATCCAGACTTGCTAAAGATTTATTTTGAGGCATGTAACTAACCACAGCATTTTTAGTAAACTGAACACACTGAATTTATATAATTAATTTTACATGATTGTAAATCATATCAAGCAATCAATTATATGTAATTTATTGTTTCACCAAGATTTATAATAATAAACAAGAATAGCAACTTTATCTTTTAAAAGTAAGTTTTTGTATATTCCCTAACTTTAGCACTGTTCTATTTGGCCAATTGCTTAATCTCATGCTGAAAAAAATCTTCAAACAATTCTGAAAACATTTTACATTTTCCAAATTCTGCAGACAAGAATACTGGAGTGGGTTCCCATGCCCTCCACCAGGAGATCTTCCCCACCCAGAGATGGAACCCACATCTTATGTCTCCTGCTTTGGCATGTGGGTTCTTCATCACTAGTGCCACCTGGGAAGTCCACCACCTATTACACTCTGGATCAAATATTTTAATGAGCTCAAAGGCATTTCATAATAAATAATATAGTCACACAAAATACATTAATTGTCGTGTTGTTTTTCAGTCGCTAACTTGTGTCCAGCTCTTTGCAACCCCATGGATTGCGACATGCCAGGCTCCTCTGTCCACCACTGTCTTCCAGAGTTGGCTCAAATCCATGCCCACTGAGTCAGTGATGCTATCTAACATTGGTACAAATAGAAACATTCCTGCTTAATCTAATTAAGCATTCTGTTTTTCTTAAGAGCAAAAGTTTTTTAATCTTTCCTCCTAACTCGAAAGGATATTTCAGAGGACCTACAGCAGCAGTTTTTAAATTGCCTGTTTCTAAACTGCACAGTATGGATGAGGTTAAAGGAGAAGCATACATGAAGACAATGAAAATGTAAGGTGTCCAGGGACGATACATATTTTAAGAGCTGACACAGATAAAGGAAAAAGGGACCCAGAGAACAGAGAGGACAGAGAATTGCCAAGTAGACTACAAATTGTAGTTTTCAGGGATACTGACTATAGTGCATTGTCCTTTGGGGATCATGAACAAAACAAGAAGGCATTTATTATCCTTAATATTATTTAAAGTATTGATCTGCCATTAAAAATTAACTATAAAAACTTAAGTAAAAATATATTTAGGTTAACAGTGATTCAAGACTACTCACTAATTCCTCAACACTTACCTATTGCTCAATCGGCTAATACACAAAAGAAACTCAAATATAACTGGATTTTTTAGTGAGAAAACATCTAATATTTAAGCAAGTCTAACATTGTACAGAGTCTCTGCTTTCTTCTAAAAAATGAGTTCACTTATATGACTTGTTTCTCTGTTTTTGGAGAGATTCATTTTTATGTTTTCAATAAATATGTTCACCTCTGGGCTTGTTCTCTAAGGTATAAAAAGTGGTTCTTTTCATTTCTTTCGTATGAGACATTTATTGATGATGCCAAGTAAGCTTTAAATTGAATAAAGGTTGTCCCTTAAAAATCCAGTTGTTATTCAAATTTTTGGTGCTTCTATACCTCCTGTCACGGTTTGACTCATTTTTTGCTCTATTTTAACATGCTTGTCTGTGTGTTGTCATTTTTATCTTCAAAAAAAATTTTTTTACGTGATTCACATTTTGCCTATCGTAGTCATTTAGGCTAAGAAGGATGGTAGGACTAAGAAGGATCTTTGCTGTGCTTAGTCACTCAGTCGTGTCCAACTATTTGTGACTCTATGGTCTGTAGCCCACCATTCTCCTCTGTCTGTGGGATTCTCCAGGCAAGACTACCACAGTGGGTTGCCATGCCCTCCTCCAGGGGATCGTCCCAGCCCAGGGATTGAACCTTGAACCTAAGTCTCCCAAATTGCAGACGAATTCTTTACTGTCTGAGTCACCAGGCAAACTTAGTGGATTTTTTTTCCTATTTTTTTTTTCTTTAGATGGATTCCCAAATGACACAAATTTTGACAAACTTTTGATTGGACAGCAGCCAAACAAAACAGTGAGATTGAGCTGCGAGTCTGTATGATACAATAGTGATCAATGATTGAAATTTAATGAGAGAAAAACTAGAGAGACAGAACAAAATCTAGCTAAGAGTTTTGCCCAACATTTGACATCCATAGTCTTTGTAATATCTATAATGATGCTAATCATAATTGTACCATCTGTGATAACATATTTACTGAACACTTGTAACATTCACTGTGATTAGTATCTTAAGTGCACTACCTCTTAATCACAACCCAGTTCAGTATTCTTGCCTGGAGAATCCCATGGACAGAGGAGCCTGGCAGGCTACAGAACATGGGGTCACAGAGAGTTGGACACAAATGAGCAACTAAGTACACAACCACCATCAGAGAGGTGAGGGGTGGCCAAACTCGAGCCTGAGGGCCAAATATGACCTGCTGCCTGTTTTTGTAATTAAATGGTTATTGTAGTACAGTTATCCTTATTCATTTACATATTGCCTATGGCTGTTTTCATCCTACAACAGCAGACTTGGATAGCTGTAGCAGACCATAATTTAGGCTTTTTAGAAAGCCTAAATTGCTCTTATGGCCTATTATAGGAAAAGTTTGATTGATTTTGCTTTTCTTCAGTTGAGGAAACTAAAGTATCCAGTCTACTGAGGTAGGCAATGTTCTATAACTGTACTTAAAAAACAATTTTAAAAAATTATTGGTTAAATAATGACCATATAATAACTCTCTCAAGAAGAAAGAAAACAGGTAGTGTTTCCCTTCTGTGGCTCACATCCTGCAATAGTCAAGTCATAATATGTAAATTATAGAAAATTTAAAGTCATCTATGAACCTTGTATTTTGTAAAGTATTATTTGAAACTGATGAATAAGAAAAATAAAAAGGGCAAAGTGTTTTTATCTTAAGTATCTGCACCTCCAAAAGGCTTTCTCTTACACTCTTCTCCGAAGAACTATTGCAACCAATTCTTTAGATCCTATCTATTGCATTACCCTGTTTATTTAATTAAAAATTTCCACAATTTTTAGCCATCATATTTGTCAACTTATTGTGAATCTTTTTCCATTCTGATAGAAGTTTCAGAATGGCAAGGATTGGATCTGTCTTGTTCATTCCTGCATCACCAAATAGCAAGTGCTCAAATATATTTGAAGAATAACAGGAAGTAGAGGAGGTTAGGAAAGAAAATGAAAAAAAGTGGTATTTTCAATAGACAAGGAATTGGGAGAAAAATATTTTTAGGCAGAGGAGAATGAATACAGCCAAAGAAAATGTTCGCTTTGCTCCTCTGTTGTTTATTGCTATGAATAGAATAGAATAGAAACAGAACACCCTCAAAGAAAGAACACAGAAGAAGCTGTTTCAAGGAATAATATCTTTCCTGAAAATGTTGATCAACTTCTTTCATCTAAAGTCATTTATAAATAAATTCTAGCATAAGACTACCTTACAAAGGAGAAGAGAACAGAATAAATATGGTTCTAAACCTGCAGTTTCAGAACGCTGGGATTTTAAAGGGCTGGCAGGAATAAATTTCCATTAAGAGCAAACCTAAATGAAACGACTAAATAGAATGTTGATCTAAAACTGAGCAAGAGTAAAATGGTCTAATGAGTCATGAAATTTTATGAGGCTAGTAAAAACACTATATCCAAATAGCAGTCCTCAAATCCAGTAAGATGCTATCTTGTCTTTGGAAATCAGCCAATTATCTTTGGGTATCATCAAAAGTTGCCTATGCAAGCTTTACCTGGAAAAATAATGAGAATTTTAAGTGTTTTGAGATTAGAGTCCTTACATTATACCACTTGGTGTCTTGCTATTAATACCATCCATTCAACAAGTAAATGGATAAGCATTTCTGAGAACCTAATATTTAATTAGAGGGATTGCCAGATGGCTCAATGGTAAAGAATCCACCTGTCAATGCAGGAGACACAGGTTTGATCCCTGGGTGGAGACGATCTCCTGGAAGAGGAAATGGCAACCCGCTCCAGTATTCTTGCTTGGGAAATCTCATAGACAGAGGAGTGTGGCAGGCGATAGTCCCTGGGGTCACAAAGAATCAGATATGACTGAGAGGCTGAGCACTAGAAAAGCACTATATAATAGACATTGTCAGACATTGTGAGACACACTTCCTTCTAGGGTATCTCGTGCTCATGAGGAAGACAGGTAAGCAGACTATCTCTCTCTATAATGATGAAAGTCAATGAAGATGTATTCTCAGAGTGCTAAGAGAGGAAAACCTTAATAAACATGGAAATAATTAAAGATTACACAAATTACAATATTGTTTGGTATAGAAAGGAATTCACCCCAGCTACAATCACTTGTGTTTGGCAGCCACCTAAAGACAGGTAGGATAAAAGAATAGCTTTATAGTGGGGAAAAAAAGGGATGGTTTTAGGTATGCCCTAATTGGAGGCTATTGGCAGGGGAAGCTATAAGTGGACTAATTAAAAGTGGGGCATTCTCTTGATTGATTAGCTCTCTCCAGTTGATCCTAAGTTGGAAGCAGGGGGAAACATTAGGGAAGCTGTCAGTTACTGATCAAGAACTGGTTGGCTGGTTGCTCATTATTATAGGAGTTGTTTGGCTTTCTAACTGATTGCTGCAGATTGTGGGTTAGAGATCTATTTTTATACATTGCCTACTTATATATTCGGGGCTTCCCTGATAGCTCAGTTGGTAAAGAATCCTCCTGCAATGCAGGAGACCTGGGTCAGATCCCTGAGTTGAGAAGATCCCCTGGAGAAGGGAAAGGCTACCCACTCCAGTATTCTGGCCTGGAGAAGTCCATGGACTGTATAGTGCATGGGGTCACAAAGAGTCAGACACCACTGAATGAATTTCACTTTCACTTCTACATTCAGTCTCTCAAGTGCATATTGATGGTGATGAAGAACTTAATTAACAAGTTAGTTTCAAAGTCCAACTAATTTGCCCTTCCATTTTCCTTCTTTTATAAAGGCATCAAACTTAACGTTTTTCAAACTTACATATAAAAGAAGTCATTAGCTAAGGAAAATTTGTTTAATTTCCAAAAGAAGTTATAATGTGGGAAGATCAGGGCAGCTGCATAGAGAATAATAAACCAACAGTTTGGCCAATTCAGAAGTTTATGGTAAAAGATTATTTTTTAAAAATGAAACATGACAACTTACAATGGCTATACTGATAAAGCAAAAATAGTATCTCTTGTCAACATAGTGGGAGGCACTATTATGACACTATTACCACCTATCAAATAATTATATTCCTTATATCCCCCTTACTCCTGTAACTTTTGTTTTAGTTTCTAGTCCAGAAAACATCATTTTTTAATGCACAGTTCTACTATTTTTCGTTTTTTAGTTCACTTCATCTTTACTTGTCTTGTCTCAACAAAACAATTTAAAAAGGAGTAAACAGAAGATGCAGGGCTTCCCTGGTGGCGCAGACAGTAAAGTGTCCGCCTGCAATGCAGGAGACCCAGGTTCAATCCCTGGGTCAGAAAGATCCCCTGGAGAAGGAAATGGCAACCCACTCCAGTGCTCTTGCCTCGAAAATTCCATGGACAGGGGAGCCTGGTGAGCTGAAGTCCATGAGGTCACAAAGAGTCGGACTAAGTGACTTCACTTAACAAATTAAACAGAAGATGCAGAACAAAAGCCTATTCAACCATCTAAAATCTACTTGAAAGTCCAGGTGGTGGATCATGGAGGGCGAAGGGGAAAAACAGTTATATGCATCACATATCCTATTACTTGCTTCAAGATTATTTAAAATAGCAGATATTTTGCATTTATGTTATTGAAGACATGTTGCTCAAGGCTGATTTATTAGTGACAAAAGAATGCTCAAATGTACTCAAAATACGCCATTATTTATGTATATTCATTACCACATATTTTCTTCCTACTGCTCAGTTTTAAAATGTAAAACACAGTATAAATTTAATAGCTCATACTCAATATAGTTTCCCTAATTGTAAATATAAATTGTACTAGCTTTGCTATCTTCCTTCAAATAGACTTCAGGAAATATGTGACTTGCTGAGCTCAAAACTGAAGTAAAAGCAAATTATAGTTTCTGATGCAAAGTCATGCACTTCTCAAATTGTTATAAACTCAGAAGAAAATGATCAGTTCTTCTGTTTCACAACTTTAGAGCCATCTCAGCTTCCATTAGCAAACTATATATATATGTATGTATGTGTGTGTGTGTGTGTATATATATAAACGTATGTATGTATATAGGCTGACAAACCCCTAGATCAAGATACTTTCTCACTAGGATAAGTGCCACAAAATATGCCAGCTCATATTGGACAAACTGAGTGCCTCTTTATAATAACTAACATTGGTATAGCAAAGGTTATTAGCATTGAATATGGTAACCACAACCTTCATATATATCTAATTATCTCATTTATTCATGGTTCTTCAGAACAAGGAATGTTAACTTTGAGTTCACAGATACACTTCAAGGATTCCTCAAGTCTGAAATTTTATAGGAGACATTTTTTTGGACATTTTCCAAGATTTATTTAAACACATTGGTCATTTTAAATAATATTTTATTAGTATATTTAATTTTAATATTTCATCCTTTCAGTTCAGTTCAGTTCATTTACTCAGTCGTGTCTGACTCTTTGCAACCCCATGGACCGCAGCACACCAGGCCTCCCCGCCCAACACCAACTCCCAGAGTTTACTCAAACTCATGTCCATTGAATTGGTGATGCCATCCAACCATCTCATCCTCTGTCATCCTCTTCACCTCCCACCTTCAATATTTCCCAGCATCAGGGTCTTTTCTAATGAATCAGTTCTTTGCATCAGATGGCCAAAGTATTGGAGTTTCAGCTTCAACATCAGTCCTTCCAATCAATATTCAGGACTGATTTTCTTTAGGATGGACTGGTTGGATCACCTTGCAGTCCAAGGGACTCTCAAGAGGCTTCTCCAACACCACAGTTCAAAAGCATTAATTCTTTGGTGCTCAGCTTTCTTTATAGTCCAACTCTCACATCCATACATGACCACTGGAAAAACCATAGCCTTGACTAGATGGACCTTTGTTGGCAAAGTAACATTTTTGCTCTTTAATATGCTGTCTAGGTAGGTCATAATTTTTCTCCCAAGGAGTAAGCTTCTTTTAATTTCATGGCTGCAGTCACCATCTGCAGTGATTTTGGAGCCCCAAAAAAATAAAGTCTCTCACTGTTTCCACTGTTTCCCCATCTATTTGCCATGAAGTGATCCGACTAGATGCCATGATCTTAGTTTTTTGAATGTTGAGCTTTAAGCCAACGTTTTCACTCTCCTCTTTCACTTTCATCAGGAGGCTCTTTAGTTCTTCTTCACTTTCTGCCATAAGGATGGTGTCATCTGCATATCTGAGGTTGTTGATATTGCTCTCAGTAATCTTGATTCCAGCTTATGCTTCATCCAGCCCGGCATTTCTCATGATATACACTGCATATAACTTAAATAAGCAGGGTGACGATATACAGCCTTGTTGTACATCTTTCCCAATTTGGAACCAGTCTGTTGTTCCATGTCCAGTTCTAACTGTTGCTTTCTGACCTGCATGCAGATTTCTCAGGACGCAGGTCAGTGGTCTGGTATTCCCATCTCTTGAAGAATTTTGCACAGTTTGTGGTCCACAAAGGCTTTACCATAGTCAATAAAGCAGAAGTAGATGTTTTTCTGGAACTCTCTTGCTTTTTTGATTATCCAACAGGTGTTGGCAATTTGATCTCTGGTTCCTCTGTCTTTTCTGAAACCAACTTGAACATCTCAAAATTCATGGTTCATGGACAGTTGAAGCCTGGCTTGGAGAATTTTGAGTATTACCTTACCAGCGTGTGAGATGAGTGCAATTGTGTGGTAGTTTGAGCATTCTTTGGCGTTGCCTTTCTTTGGGATTGGAGTGAAAACTGACCTTTTCCAGTCCTGTAGCCACTGCTGAGTTTTCCAAATTTACCGGCATGTTGAATGCAGCATTTTCACAGCATCATCTTTTAGGATTTGAAATAGCTCAACTGGAATTCCATCACCTCTACTAGCTCTGTTTGTAGTAATACTTCCTAAGGCTCACTTGACTTTGCATTCCAGGATGTCTGGCTCTAGGTGAGTAATCATAACATTGTGATTATCTGGGTCGTGAAGATCTTTGTTGTATAGTTGTGTATTCTTACCACCTCTTCTTAATATCTTCTGCTTCTGTTAGGTTCATACCATTTCTTTGCTTTATTGTGCCCATCTTTGCATGAAATATTCCCTCGGCATCTCTAATTTTCTTGAAGAGATATTTAGTCTTTCCCATTCTATTGTTTTCCTCTATTTCTTTGCACTGATCACTGAAGAAGGCTTTCTTATCTCTCTTGGCTATTCTTTGGAACTCCTCATTCAAATGGGAATATCTTTCCTGTTCTCCTTTGCTTTTCACTTCTCTTCTTTTCTTAGCTATTTGTAAGGCCTCCTCAAACAGCCATTTTGCTTTTTTGCATTTCTTTTTCTTGGGGATGGTCTTGATCCCTGTCTCCTGTACAATGTCACAAACTTCCGTCCATAGTTCTTCAGGCACTGTGTCTATCAGATCTAATCCCTTGAATCTATTTCTCACTTCCACTGTATTCACCATTATCAAACCCACATCTCTTATGTCTCCTGCATTGGCAGGTGGGTTCTTTACCACTAGCACCACCTGGGGAGCCAACCACCACACTCATCAAATATTTCACAGCTACCAGGCATCTGTGCCAGATATCCACCATTTGCTGTTCCTGATCCACTCTGCTCTATTTCACTCTTCCCTCTGCCATAAGAGGCTAGTCTTTCAGACTCCATTCACAAGCTAATGACCTCTATATATTTTCCTTGGATAGTCCAGGAGGATACTGGGAGAAGACTGGAAAGAATTACTGGAAAGAATAAAGAGTATGTTTATGGCACTTATTCATTTAGGTTCCTTCCTGTTCTGTTAGGTTTCCTCAGGATGGCTGTGTTCCTCAAGGCAGCTTGTCTTATACAACTCTCTCTCCCTCTGGATTCCAGTAACCTTGCCCCTTTCCTCAATCTCTTGAGATAGGGTTGGGATACATCTCTGCTCCTGTTAGACTAGGGTTCTTGCTGTATTTATTGGGATCTCTTACATACCACTCAGACCTTTACAATTAGTTCCTTTGTAAATAGTGTGCCATTTGTTTCTTGTTGATTCGCAAATCCAAAAACCAGATTTGCAGTTTGGTATTGAAGACATCTTTATCTATCCAAGAAAAATGAAAATCCTCCCCACAAGGTAATCTCTCCATGAATTCAACAAGACATATTACTACTTATCTCTGGCATCCAAATCTCAACAGTTGATCTGCCTGGTAGACCTCAGATAAACATGAAGAACATAAGTTGCAAGGAGTTTGGAAAATTTAGTTTTACCTTTTAAGCCTCAATAATTCAGGAAAACACACCGAGACAGAGCAGATAATTCATGAGCCAGCATACCATTATGTACTACAAACACTAAAATTTACACATAAATATTTATTAAAAGTTGACTTCCTGTGGAGTAATAGTATTTTCTGCAATGTTTATCATGTATATGCTTTGCCTGTGTTGTTTTATGTAAATATTTAGATTAGTAATCAAAGAGAGGAATTCAATAGTTACCAAGAAAATGCATATATTGATTATCAATAGAATAGTAAGATTTAAAAGGTCAGGTAAGCGTTGATTTTATTTCATATTCAGATTATTTTTACATATACAATAAACAGAATTGAAGTTTATTCTAGGAAATGCATCCTCAAAAATGTAGATATGAGACAAGTCCCATTTCCCTTTTGAATTCCACAGGTACTGAAAATATTAGACTGTGGACAATAGACTGTAGTCATAGAGAATATTTTCAGAGTGTAGTAGATTGTTAAAGTAACAACAATTCTTCATTTATCCAATGAAGAGACCAAGTCTATTTCCCTAATCCATGAGTATGGCTGAGCTACGTGAATTGCTTTTGAAGGTGAGTTATTAGCAAACTGTGGCATAAGCAGAAACTTGAAAAGCATTTGCACGTTGAGGCTTAGCCATTTGCCATTTGGGGATCTCTTGTCATCATCATTAGCCTTGGTTAGCCTACTAGATGACAGGAGACACATTACTCAGCTACCTTATCTGTCCAGATATCAGCCAATCAACTTAGACAGCATATTAAAAAGCAGAGACATCACTTTGTCAACAAAGGTCCATCTAGTCAAGGCTATGGTTTTTCCAGTAGTCATGTACGGATGTGAGAGTTGGACTATAAAGAAAGCTGAGTGCCGCCAAATTGATGCTTTTGAACTGTGGTGTTTGAGGAGACTCTTGAGAGTCCCTTGGACTACAAGGAGATCCAACCAGTCCATCCTAAAGGAGATCAGTCCTGGGTGTTCTTTGGAAGGACTGATGTTGAAGCTGAAACTCCAATACTTTGGCCACCTCATGTGAAGAGTTGACTCATTTGAAAAGGCCCTGACGCTGGGAAAGATTGAGGGCAGGAGGAGAAGGGGACGACAGAGGATGAGATGGTTGGATGGCATCACCAACACAATGGACATGGGTTTGGGTGGACTCCAGGAGTTGGTGATGGACAGGGAGGCCTGGCGTGCTGCGGTTCATGGGGTTGCAAAGAGTCGGACGTGACTGAGCGACTGAGCTGAACTGAATCAGCCAATCATTAGAAAAATCTGATCCATCCTGGATCAGCCAGCCCCGCACCAATCTGCCAACTAACAGCAGATGTATAAGCTAGCCCAATCAAGTTGAGCCAAGCCCACCACAGATCAAAAGAGCCACCGCCGAACCCAGTCCAACTGCAGACCCACAGAATCCTAAGCTAAAAACTGGCTATATTTTCAAGCACTAAGTTTTGAGGTTTGGGGTTTTGTTACACAAGCAAATTAGCTGATGTATAAATAGGTACCTATAAGGCATGTGCTGCTATCAACTAACCTGAAATCATATGGCACTGGATTTAGGACTGGATGGTAAATCGAAGCTGGAAAAGCAGTGAGGAAACAGCTGTAAGAGCTGAAGCAGAAGAACAATTGGCAAAACTGTCACCTGGACACGTTAGGCAGAAAATCACCTGATCAACTTGCTGGCACTGATAAATAGGTTCCTAGCAAAATGTTCAAAGCGTCAGCTGGCTTCTTTTAGCTTTAGGATAAGATACGGCAAAAGAGAGATAAACTAAAAGAGACCTATTCTGTTCTCAGGCAGAATTTAAAGGGGGTAATAAAGCTGTAGGACTTGGCCCAGAAAACAAAACTGATTTTCATTTCCAGTATCTCCAACCAGAAAAATATTTCAAAATAAAATGAAAACAAAGATAAAATCAAGGATGTGTCTGTAAAAGCCTTTGTTAAAATCCTGAAAGATTCAAGGAGTGCTGAATGTCCTTTCAGAGATTTACACAAGGCTTCTAAAAATAATAAGGGTGTGGTCACACACAAGTTTGGGGCTTCTCTGGTGGCTCAGGTGGTAAAGTATCATCTGCAATGCAGGAGACCCAGGTTCAGTTCCTGGGTTGGGAATATCCTCTCGGGAAGGGAAAGGCAACCCACTCCAGTATGCTTGCCTGGCAAATTGCATAGACAGAGGAGCCTGGCAGACTACAACCCATGGGGCCGCAAAGAGTCAAACACGACTGAGCGACTAACACGCACCCATACACACAAAAGTTTAAAACCCAAAAAGGTGTTTGTTAAGTCTACAGAGAGAGGCAGTTTCAAAAACACTTGAGATTTTGGATTTTATTGATTAGAGTACACTAGAATCTAAAAAAAAACACAAAAACTTTATGGGAGTTATATCAGTAAAAGGGCCACCATTTTAGATGAAAAGAAATTGAGATTGTTAAAATTTCAGCAATAAAAAATCCTCTGTATGTCTACTTTCTATGGGAGGAAGTAAACTAAGACAGCTACTCAGTTGCAAACAAAGCGATTTTCATGGAAAAGGCAACATTTTAGAAGACCGAAGCAAGAGTCCATATGATGGAGTCAAGATTCACGGAGAACAATGGATAAAGAAGCCACACACAAACTTAGAAATTTTGCATTGAGAAGTACCTTCTGTTGAGGAGAACAAAACCCTAGTCAAAAAAATAAAAATATTCCCTGGCTCCAGAGTCAGAAGACACAGCAGGATTTTCCCTGTAGCATTTCAGAATTGCATGAATCAGTGCCTGCTATCTGCCTCCTTCTCTTCGTTTGTTTGAGTGGAAGTCAGTTATATTAATAATTACTTTATCTATCCTTGTCTCACTAATGTATGTGGGGGACAGACAACTTGTAATTTTAATTCAATTTTCTTTAGTTTCTGGGAGCAACAGAAACACATACAAGAACCACACTCAGACCTTTTTTAAATCATGAGATTCTAGACTTCTACCTAAAGTTGGAACGGAATGAGACTTTTGACGAGTCTTCAGAGGAGATGTAGATATTTTAAAAGTGAGAGGAAAGTGAATTAATTGTGTTTAAAGAACAGGCTGCAGTGGATTATTACAAGGCTTACAATGATCCTTCCTATCATATTAACATGAAAGCAGAATTCATTTTCCCACCGATTGAATCTAGGTTGGTCATGTAACTTGCCATGTAAATGAGACACTAACACACAAGACACAAGCATTGGGTAGAAAACCTCTTGCACGTTAGAACTCACCTATTTGCTGCAGGCTCCAAAGCCTTCTGCAACTGCCACCACGTGAATACACCTAGATTAGCCTATTGGCTGATAAAAGGCATGTGACCTAGTCATATTTATACCCCATCTGAGAGTTAGGCAAGAATCAAACATGTGAATCCAATTATGCAGAATCAGCCACACCCCAAACAGCCTAACAGTTAACAACTGAGAAATCAGTCAGCCCAGCTGAGTGCAACACAACTCCAGGAATTCAGTTCAGTTCAGTCACTCAGTCATGTCCTACTCTTTAAGACCCTATGGACTGCAGCATCTCAGGCCTCCCTGTCCATCACCAACTCCCAGAGTTTACTCAAACTCATGTCCATTGAGTCGGCGATGCCATCCAACCATCTGATCCTCTGCCGTCCCCTTCTCCTCCTGCCTTCAATCTTTCCCAGCGTCAGGGTCTTTTCAAATGAGTCAGCTTTTCACATCAGGTGGCCAAAGTATTGGAGTTTCAGCTTCAGCATCAGTGCTTCCAATGGATATTCAGGACTGATCTTCTTTAGGATGGACTGGTTGGATCTCCTAGCAATCCAAGGGACTCTCAAGAGTCTTCCCCAACACCACAGTTCAAAAGTATTAATTCTCCTGTGCTCAGCTTTCTTTATAGTCCAACTCTCACATCCATACATGACTACTGGAAAAACCATAGCTTTGACTAGGCAGATCTTTGTTTTCAAAGTGATGTCTCTGCTTTTTAATATGCTGTCTAGGTTGGTCATAACTTTTCTTCCAAGGAGCAAGTGTCTTTTAATTTCATGGCTGCAGTCATGAAAGTTCTAGTCATGGGCTAGTCCTTAGTTTGGCTCAAATAAAACTATTTTCTATTCTTGTTATAGATTATTTTTGTTAACAGAGCCTCGCAGTTTATAATGCCACAAGAGTAAGCAAGAGAAGTGATTCTCGGTGCAAGCCTGTGCCAGTAGGCCCTCCAGAAGGCAGCATCAGTGTCATTTGGGTGCTTGTTGAGATTAAACTTCTCAGGCCATGTCCCTGAACTGCTGAATCAGAAACGCAGGAAGTGAGCCCAGCAATCTGTGTGTTAATCAGCTCTGAAGGTGTGTCTATCGTGTGCTAAATTTAGAGATGTCTGGCTGACAGCAAATTTGTGCTCCTCAGGGCTTTTCTTTCAGACTTCTAAAAGAATGACATTGTTCTATCTTCAAGGAAAATGACAATTCTTCAGTTATTTTAGGAACTGGTTCCAAAACAGACGTACCACCTTTGACTTCACTTGGTTTTACTGCATGTTGTGGATTTTGCATTTTTCACAAAGTAAGAGTTTTTGGCAACGGAGTGTTGAGCAAGTCTATTGGTGCTATTTTTTTCCAGCAGCATTTGCTCACTTTGTGTCTTTGTGCCACATTTGGTAATTCTTACAATACTTCAAAGTTTTTAATATTATCATATTTGTTATAGTGATCTGTGATCAGTGATCTTTGATATTATGTGTCAGAAATACTAGGATTCACTGAAGGCTCAGATGATGCTTAGCATTTTTTAGCAATAAAGTATTTTTTAATTAAGATATGTACATTACTCTTTTAGAAATACTTATTTACATATTTAACAGACTACTGTATGGTGTGAACATAACTTGTATATGCACTGGGAAACCAAAAATATCACACAACTCATTTTATTGTGGTGGTCTGGAACTGAACCTGCACTGTCTCTGAGGTATGACCGTATAATAAAAATACAAAAGGGCAAGCTCAGTCTTATTTTCTGAAAACAACAAACGTTACTGTCATACTGGGAAAAAAATTTTTAAACACTTGGGCAGCACTTTTTTATGTATGTTACCACATAACTTATGTTAAATGTATTTTTTTCCTTTCTTTTCAGAACTGTTGCTTTAGTAAAGAGAACAAGAAATGTCACATAGTACACAATGGACAACTACCAAAGAAAGAAGCCAAAAACTGGAGGCAGAAGAAAAGGTTAGTATTGAATTTCATTTCCAATGTATAAAGGTTTATAAAGCCGCAAAATTCTTCTAAAAAGGAGCTTGAATGAAAATAATTTTTATGTAAAATGGAAAAACTGACTTTCCCAATTTAGGCACTTGTAAATTAAACCCGGAGTAAAGGCAGGGGTAGGGAAAAGATGAAGGGAATTCAGAATCACAGTCTTAAAAATGTTGCCAAGGCACTGTCTACACTACTGTTTTTAACAGTACTTGAGCATCTGTACAGGGAATAGCAGGAAATAGCACCATACTAACCACTTTGAGAATTAGAATCTAGTTGAACACAGCTCTTGTTTTCATAGAGGACACAATCTACTTTGCAATGTAAGTGCATGTTAAATGCCCTAGAGAGAAAACAGAAACCTCATTTTCACATACAGAGTTATAATGAAACACTCCAAAAAACAATACTGTAGCCAGTGTTTTTCCAATGAACCACAAAAAAAATGCTCTATTTTATCCAGTAAGATAAAATGATGTTGATACACAGTGCCTCAGACATAGTAGGTGTTCAGTAAGCATTTGTTGTTAAATCTTACAGTACATTCTATTACCTTTACTTTCAGGTTGGAAATATCAGCTCCTTAAATGGCAGGGTTAAAATACCAAGAAGGAGTTAGTGAACAGAAAAGCAGAAGACACAATTTTCAACTATGCTAGTAACAAAGGTTTCGGAGTTCATTGTAAGAGGATTTAAGTCACCTAATGTGAAACAGCAGGAGACTATGGGGCATACAATAATGAAACTATAAACATGAAGCAACGTATCAGGAGAATGTATTGAACTTCAATGCTATGTAAGTTACTCTAGAACACGTTAGCATGTACGGAAGAAGGAAACAAAACCTGTGAAGCTTAGGTTTCTTCTCTGGTGAATAAAACACGTATAAAAAACCCAATACAAGCTAAGTGTCAATTTTTTGATGAATGATGAGGGTTTTGGAGGTCAATATCAATCAAAAAAGATTTATGTTGGCAGGTGGTATCAGAGTTAAGCTGACTTGGGATTCCTTCTTCGGCCCTCTTTTAAGGATAAAGTCGTTACCGCTCTTAATACTTTTCTTTTCCATCCCACACTCCCCAAACCACAAATACTCAAGAGCTTACAGTTTTAAGGTAGAAGGTAATATGATTAGCATAGCTATAAAGATAGTAAATAATAAGAGAACAGAGTATCATCAATAGTCTGTTCTTAAAAACAATCAAATAGGCAGGGACAGAGAAGGAGAGGAGGGGGCAGAAGTTAATAATTCTATACGAAGAATCAATGGTTCACCATAAAAGCAAAACTCAAGTCTATAGAACTAATTAGAACTGCCACCAAGTTTGTTAATGGAACTGCAATTTTTACTTACACTCACATCCTAAATGGTTTACAAAGTGATTTTGCACACATTTTATTAATTTGCCCAACAAACTTAGGTAGAAACAGCTGCTCAGAAAATTTAAATGACTTGAGTAAAGGCTAACAGCTAGATGTTAGATTGAGCCAGAAACATAGTGTTAGTCACTCAGTCGTGTCTGACTCTTTGCGACCCCGTGGACCATACCCTGCCAGATTCCTCTGTCTATGGAACTTTTTGGGTAAGAATACTGGAGTAGGTTGCCATTCCTTTCTCCAAGGGATCTTCCTGTCCCAGGGATTGAACCCAGGTTTCCTGTGTTACAGGCAGATTCTTTACGGTCCAAACCATGAGGGAAGCTTTGAAGCACTTGAAGTCAAATATTAGAGATAGTGTTCTTTGAATAACCAAAGGTAAAGGTGTTATCTGGTTTATATTTAACATCAGAAAATGAGTTTTGAAGACAAAAGTACCTGCCATTGGTTATGCACCAACCATGTGACAAAATTTTTCCTCTCTGAGAGGTCGCCGAGCCCTGCTGGTGAGTCCTAGGAATCATACATTATTATATGGGCCTCTGCTCAAATAATCACAGCCTCCATACATCTAATAAATAGAATGAGGAGAAAGTGATGCTGTGTGACCTCCCAGGATGGGTCAGCTCAGAAAAGACAATACTGTTTCTGCTTCTCTCTCTTTCTCTAAAGCATCTCAGCAGCCATGCTCTGAGGAATTCAGGCCCATATACAGAAACCATATGTGATTGTTCTAGAACACAGCTCCAGCTGACATCCCAGCCAACACCCAACCTCATCTCCAGAGATGTGAATGAGGAAGCCTTCACCAGCTGCTGTCTGACGGCAGCACGTATAGACCCTAAGTGAGAAGAGCCACATCAAAGGCAGTCAGCTCTCAGAGCCAGAAGAGATCAAATAAATTTTGTTGTTTTAAGTCATTAGGCTTTAGGGTAATATGTTCTACAGCAAAGAGCAACCAGAGCTTTGTTTTTTACCTGAACTATTTTGTTACAGAAGGCAATTATTTCAACTTGTAGGAGCTCTGGGGAAACCAACCAGGTCATAAACGTGTACCACCTCATTCTGCAGGGACAGGCTTGTGAGGTAATAGAAGGGATGGCTGTGTAATACGTAGGCCCCAATGCCAACTGAAAATGTGAGCACCTTTGTTCAGAAGGCAGGGGAAAAGTGTTCTTAATGCACATGAGAAGCTTGCTTTCTTTTACAGATTATTTAAACTTTTGCTTTTTTATTTGCTATTTCATGCCATTTTCAGCAAAGAAACAATTAACATTTTAAATGAGAGCATGATGTTTACTGCTTCTATTATGTGATGCTAGTTTCAAACACAAATATCAAAGCATTAAACTTATATGCAAAATCACCAGAATTACACAGTTCATGTTATATGGCTCCTTCCAGACTGATAGAAGTGAGAGAGATGCAAGCAAGACTCAGAAAATCTGGAAGGAAAAAGAGAGGATCCTGGCCCACCTCAGGGTAACAGCCAGCCTAGGGAGTGTCCTGGGGCATAAGGACTATGGGGCGAGTGTGAACTCTAACAGGTGACACAGGTATGGGGCTGTCCATTGATGTGGGGCGTAAGTGCTGGCCTGTAGGAGATCCCAGAGCTGTGCCTTGGAGCAGGCAGATCTGGACAAGTCAACTCCCTCCCATGTCTCTCTGGTACATCTACTCCCCCCGCTACAACAGACAGGGGACCCCGAAGGGTCTTTAAACTTCTGTGATGAGAGACACTCATACCTGGATGAAGGGCGGTCAAGTGGCTGGACGCAGCACCCAGTGGATGCACCATAGGGCGACTGTCACTAGTCTTGGTGGGGACAGTTAATGTCATGCCGGCTCTAAGACACTGCAAGTTCCAAACCCCCACCTCGACCTTCCTGCACCTACAGCCAGGCCCCTGTCAGGGATGGATGATGACAGAGATCAGGGGCTGGGGCCGCAGGGTGAGGAAGAAGGAGGCTGGCTGGCAGGGCCCAGGAGGGAGGGAGTCAGGGAGCAGAGAAAACCAGCAAGGGAAACTGGAGGCAGCCCAAGGCTTCAAGCCCCCTCACTTGCTCTGTCATCTCATGAAACTTCGTTTGCAAAACACTGCACATGAAGGTTGTCGGTTACAGATCGAATGGAAAGGAAAAAGTGTTGTGTAGCATACTGTAGTCCCCCTTAATACACAGTTTCATTTTCTAAGGCTCCAGTTACCTGCAATCAACCATGCTCCAAAAATATTAAATGGAAAATTCCAGAAATAAATAATCTATGAGTTTTAAATTGCCAGGAATTTTCTGTGTAGCATGATGGAATCTCACTCTGTCCCATTTTCTCCTGCTCAGGCATGAATCATCCTTTGTCCAGTGTATCCTGCCCACTCCCTAAGTAGCCCTCTAGGTTATCAGAGAGCTTGTGTTCAAGTGACTCTATATTACTTAATAATGGCCCCTGAATGCAAGACTAGTGATGCTGGCAATTCAGATATTCTTTGTTTTTTTTTGAGGCTGTTTTATTTTCTTTTATTTTTTTTTTATAAATTTATTTATTTTAGTTGGGGGCTAATTACTTTACAATATTGTAGTGGTTTTTGCCATACATTGACATGAATCAGCCATGGGTTTACATGTGTTCCCCATCCTGAACCCCCCTCCCACCTCCCTCCCCATCCCATCCCTCTAGGTCATCCCATTGCCCCAGCCCTGAGCATATTATTATCATATGTGAAACAGAACACCATTCCAGGTTCGATGCATGAGACAAATTCAGATATTCTTTTACTCCGCCTGATTTATAAATTAAATTTTATCATAGGTATATATGCATAGGAAAAAACATAGTATATATAGGATTCAGTACTATCCATAGTTTTAGGCACCAACCCGGGGTCTTGGAACATATTACACAGATGGGAGGAACTGCTCTACATGCTGGGCTTCCCAGGTGGCGCCAGTGATAAAGAACCCGCCTGCAAATGCAGGAGACATGAGACATGGGTTCGATCTCTGGATCAGAAAGATCCCCTGGAGGAGGGCACGGCAACCCACTCCAGTATTCTTGCCTGGAGTAGTCCATGTACAGAAGAGCCTGGTGGGCTCCAGTCCATGGGGTCGCAAAGAGTTGGATGCGACTGAGCACGCACGCAAGCACTGAATATGCTAGTATAATCCCTGGGCTGAGAGTTAGGGCTTCTGAATTCTAGCTCCACTCTCTGCCTTAATTTTATGTCTTTGGGGCTCTAACCTTCTAGTCTAGAAAATGAAGATTTGAGCTAAGCAATTCTTTAGGTTCAGGTACTTACTCTTAAATAATTGTATACTTAGTGTCTGTTAGAGGCTGGGAAATGTACTAAATCCGGAAACTGCAGGGCTGAACAGAAACAACATGCAGTGTATAATGCCATTAGGACTAAAGAGTCAATAAGTAATTACCAATGTAATTCATATCATAATATAATAGAAACACAGGAGGCAATGGGAGCCCCTGGGGTGGGGAGGCATCATCCTCTTTAAAGTGTGTAAAAAGACTTCCCTAAAGAAGGAATGGTTAACAAGGATGAGCAAGAGTTGCTTCAGTAAATTGTTTCTTGGTTTGTGGGAGAGAGAAGAACAGGTTGAACAGAGACATGGAGAAAAGGCATTTCTCCAGAAGAAGGGCAGGGAAATCCCAGAGGAGAGAAGAGCCTGGGCTGCAGTAGTGGCTCCTGAAGAGATGCTGACTACAAATTTGGGGTAAAGGGAGTGGGTTCCGACTGACACATAAGAATATGATGACTTAAAACCGCAAACAAGCAGTGCAGTCTCAGAAGCAGGAAGGAGCAGACAGCAGACAAACAAGCATTTTCCCCAGACACAAAAACTGAGATAAGTCTTTGGGTTCAAGGAGTTTGTTTTGGAAGTTATTGCACGAAGCTCATGGGGATGTGAGACAGGGAAAGGAAGAAGGCTAATAAGGGTCATGTTGCCCTGTCGAAAACTGGAACATATTTCTACTGGGGACCCTCTGAGAGATGGAATAGATCACTCCCTCAGAGTTGCCTCCTGCTGGGTAAGAAAGCTGAGGTAGTTTCTCCAACTCCCACCCTTCATTGGTTTGGGATTGCCATGGGGCAGGTAACTCCCTAGAACTGCAGGTCAGGGGGCACAGCATACCCCCAGGATCAAAGAATGCCCCAAGCACAGAGCCAGAAAGCCATGGACATTCTCCCTGCAGGTGAATGTCAGAGTGGGCAGAGGGAATGGAGAGGGGCTCCAACACTGTCTACTGCAGTGTCTGAGTGGCTCATTGAACTGAGGCAGTGCAAAGAGCCGACTCATTGGAAAAGACCCTGACTCTGGGTAAGACTGAAGGCAAAAGGAGAAAGGGGTGACAGGATGAGATGGTTGGATGGCATCACTGACTCAATGGACATGAGTTTGAGCAAACTCCAGGAGATAGTGAAGGACAGGGAAACCTAGCGTGCTGCTGCAGTCCATGGGGTCAAAAAGAGCTGGACACGACTTAGCAACTGAACAACAGCAACAACCAGGAAATGGAGATGAGAATAGAAGCAAATTCTGGAAAAACCATAGCTGCAAGAGGAGAGAAATGGTGAAACCTGGTGCTTTCTAGCCCACAAAATAAATTCATAGATTCATGAAGGATTAGCATTCAATATTTCATTTATCATCTTAATGAGAAAACTGGACCTGAGAGGAGTTAAATCACTTGTCCAAAGTTTCAAAGCCATCATGGGCCTGAGTTGCCTAACATTTGCCACAGTCTTCTTCATTCTACCATTACATGCTTCTTCATTAACATGACATTCACCTTGAAAAGAAAGAAGAAGAGGAAGAAGAAGAAAGGGAGGAGAAGGGACAGGACAAAGAAAAGAAGGAGTAGGAGGAAGAGAAGGAGACGGAAGAGGAGAAGAGCAGACGGGAAATATTGTTCATGATCATCTTCATCCAGACAAGACATAATCCGCCCCTGGAAAATGGATTTACAAGAAAAGACCAAAGTCAGCAGCCAGCATGAGAAGACCTCCATCTTCTTAAAATGCATATAAATATTTTCCTACAAGAACTGCCTCTTCATCCATCTTCACATCTTCTATAATTTTGAAGAAGTACAAATACCAAAAAAATTTTCAGAGAATTCTGCTACTGTACTCTATATGTATGTTAAGGTATATAGCATGTAAGGGAGAAAAACTGGATTCCCACAGTTTCGTAGTAAAGAGTGAGAATAAAACTGTAAGTGAAGTCATGTATCAGTAATCCTCCAAACAATATGCATATACCAGAAGAACAACATTCTACTAAACCCAGATACATCATGGGCTTCTAGGAAATGACTTAAAGAGCTATAATCACAATGTTAACACAACATGCAATGATTTATAGGAGGACAAGGCTCTCAGAATTGTATTTTGCTAGCAGTCTAAAATTATATCCCCTAATACGAGAACATGGCTTCAGTCATTGGAGAGATTCTGCTGGCACAGAATGATTTATTCAGGGAGTGTAGAAATACTTGAAATATTAGAACCTTAAATTTGAAAGGTTATTTTCTCTGCCTGGACAATAATTATATATATGAGGATGAAACTATGGCATGATAAAATAAGAAGACATCTGCAAATTAAGGATAGATTATAAGGTAAACAGAAACTTTTAAAATAAGTTGAACAATAGGATTTTTCATTGAAAATATCTAATATACTAAATATATATCTGAGTGAGGTCAAATGTAAGAGTAAGTCACTGTAACCGCTTCCATGATCAATTTTAAAAAGAAAACTTGTATGGAGGAGTTATTTTAATGATGGCCAAGTTTTTTAGAGGCCCAGGCAAGTTTTTGGCCTGTAAGTCAACCTTTTCTAAAATCTTCCCGAAATGACTTTACCATGACCAAATATTTCTATTGAAACAGCTTCGAAAGATCACAGGCAATCTTCGATAGCTCATACATTTTAAAATTCAACTTTTGTCAAACTGATTTATGATTTTGAATTGGACTCATGTCAATTTGATTTATGTTTCTGCTCTTGGCCAATCCTATGGGTACTTACCATAACTGAGTTGTCACAGAGAAAGAAGATCCACAGAAACAGAGATGATATACCTCTCAAAGGACCATTAATGGGAAATAACAACACACGATTTGTCCTTTGCTTTCAGGGGCCCATGAGCTTCAGGGAGCAGGCATATTGTAGTATCAGACACGAATTAGGAGTATGGACTTCACTGAGATAAGCAAACAGATATATCCTTTGCTTTCTGGGAAAGTGACAGCTCCCATAAAGTTTCTTGTGAACTTTCAAAGAATGGCTGAGTTAGGAAACTCTTAATACTCATCGCTTGCAACCATTAAGTGATATTACAATTCTGCTCAGTGTGCCTTTCTACAGAACAAAAGCCATTACAGTTGTCTTGATTTTTCCCATTTTAACATAGACATTTTTCTTGTCCCAGGGAGAAATAGTTACCAAGGTTTGATGGAGAAAAAAATTGTGCAACACAATATTGTACCATCAATATTCACAGAAATTTCCTAGCCAACTAACTTGAGAACTGGACAGAAAATTACTAAGACTTTTTTTTTTTTTTTAATTCTTTGCCCTTTTTGGAGCAAGACAGTAAATTTACCATTAAGTTGGCCATTAAGTTGGCCAGGATATAGAGTCCTATTTCCTTCACTTGGTATCTGCCAATATCACACATATTCCTCAAAACCTTATTGTCACTGCTAAGCATGATTGAACTATTGCTGCTGCTGCGCTAAGTCACTTCAGTCGTGTCCAACTCTGTGCGACCCCATAGACGGCAGCCCACCAGGCTCCTCCGTCCATGGGATTTTCCAGGCAAGAGTACTGGAGTGGGTTGCCATTGTCTTCTCTGAATTTAACGATTGAGGTTGGCCAAAAAGTTTGTTCAGGTTTTTCCATAAGATAGCATGTAAAAAACCAAATGAACTTTGGCCAACCCAATATTATCTTTCCCTTTTTATTGTTCATTCATTACTCTATTTGAATTCTAGATATCTAAAATAAAAAATATACACTGTAAGTTTCTATCAAGGATGTCAATATTTTCTTGGATTATCACCCAACAGTGCAATGGCAATATTCTCAAAATGGTCTTTTGCTTATCTTTGATTTACAAAGCATCAGCTGAAAGCATTATCTCTTTAAAAGTTATGGTGTAGTTTCTGCAAATTGCTGCTGTTATTACCTCCCAGGAAACCACCAAAAGTTAGTTTGAAGAATATGTTTTGAAAATGTTTGAGAGAAAAATTGTTTCCACTGAATGTCTGCAGAAAACCGAACAGCAATATACCATGATTTTCAAGGGCCCTGTTAGTGCCGGAAAATGTGCTTGTCTAAGTAGACCTTGAAGTATACAAGGCAAGAACATAAAATTTTACATTTTCTATAAACTTAAAACTATGACCACCAAAACTCTCTGGCCGTTTTCTTCCTTCCGGATAGCAACACACAAATAATAGGGTATCCAGAGAGTTATGAAAGCTTACTCCTTATGGATCTTCAAAAAAGCAGCCTTGTCTTTGGCCAGTTTATGTGCAGTTCTCTAATTGGAAAGAATGAACTAAACCAGTCACAGCGGCCTTATCTCTTCCTAGAATTTCATGTAAATTAGACATCACTTTGCCAACAAATATCCGTATAGTCAAAGTTTTTCCAGTAGTCATGCACAGATGTGAGTTGGACCATAAAGAAGGCTGAGCGCTAAAGAATTGATTCTTTCAAACTGTGGTGCTGGAGCAGACTCCTGGGAGTTGCTTGGATGGCAAGGAGATCAAACCAGTCAATCCTAAAGGAAATCAACCCTGAATATTCAATGGAAGTACTGATGCTGAAGCTGAAGCTCCAATACTTTGACCACCTGATATGAAGAGCTGACTCATTGGAAAAGACCCTGATGATGGGATTGATTGAAGGCAAAAGGAGAAGGGTGCAACAGAGGATGAGATGGTTATGTAGCATCACTGACTCAATGGATGTGAATTTGAGCAAATTCCAGGAGATAGTTGAGGATAGGGAAGCCTGGTGTGCTGCAGTCCATGGGGTTGCAAAAAATCAGATATGACTTAGTGATTGAACAACAACAGCAATATGTCCAATCCCAGAAGATGGTTCCATTGATCTCAGAAGATCTCCATCAGCCTTAACTCTACTTGCTAGTTGTTCTTGTTCAGTTACTAAGCTGTGTCCAACCCTTTGCAACTGCAGCATGCCAGGCTCCTATGTTGTCCACTGTCTTCTGGAGTTTGCTCAAATTCAGGTCCATTGAATCGGTGATGCTTGCTAGCAGGTCTCTATTCTTATGAAATTAATCTGAATAACTTTGCACTTTCCCTAAATTATCAAATATTTGAGCACTTCAAAGCAATACTTAATTCTAGTAAGGACCAGTGAAAGTTTCTTGAATTGCAGGTATCAAAACTAGACAAATCTCCTGAGAAAGCTAGGTGACACATTCCTCACCTCATCCTAACAAACCATGCACACAATTCAAGTTTACATCTTAGTAAAATGACCAGTTATGACAGATTTTAGACAATGCTGTTGAAGCAGCAAGTGCCAAAGCTCTGCCACACCACCTCTCATATCTAGGGCTTCACATATCTCACTGTTCTTTGTCGCATCACTGAGATAATAGAGCAGAAGGCTGCTAATAGCTCTCAGAGAAAGCAATGATTTAATACAGAGTATTATCACTGTTACATTTTGTTTCATGTCACATCAAGAGATTTATGACTTATTTAGCTGTTTCTTCAAGACAGATTCCTCCAACAGATCATTTAGCGCACTGGGAGAGAAGAAGAAGAATTCATTACAGATTCTTCCCATGCTCCTGTACTATAACAGGTGTCACAGCAAAACCTGATTATCCTGGTTAGGAAGATGTTTTTCCAAAGGAGTGGAAGTGCTCACAGTCTGCATGATGCTTTCCCTTCTCATTAAGTGTGACATTTCAGTGCTTTGTTGCAAGCTAAAAGCCTAGGATTACACTGGACTGTGGGTATGAGATTTCACCTAATATCAACACACTACAAACAAAGAAATGGGGGGGGGGAAGCAAGTGACAGACTTCTTAATGTATACTTTGTAGCGAAGGTCACTTTATGACAGTCACCAAGCAGAGGCAGCATGGACTTCCCTGGTGGCTCAGATGGTAAAGAATCTGCCTACAGTGTGGGTGACCTGGGTTTGATCCCCAGGTTGTGAAGATCCCATGGAGACAGGAATGGCAACCCACTCCAGTATTCTTGCCTGGAGAATCCCATGGACAAGGAGTCTGGCGGTCCATAGGAATGCAAAGACTCGGACACAACTGAAGTGACTTAGCATGCGTGCAAGCAAGCAAAGGCAGCAGCTGAGCCAGTTTCCAGACAACTATGGACAGCTGCTAGAATACTGGCTACCAGACCAGCCTACGTAATTGATAATTCAGGGTGGACTTTAACCAGAAAAGCCAAGCACATATGCTTTGTCTACTCTTTATTCCTAAGAGACCTGTATTCCACGGTCATAGGTTTTGTCTAAATTCCTTGATTTATATTTTGACTCCTATTTCAATGAAATTGTGCATTTGCTTCACTTTTAGAAATGAAGACCTAACCAGACGGTATTGGCAGCCACTGGAAAAATGCAGTAATGATCTGTTAGGGGTAGGGTGACTGTTGGATCCAGCTAAACTATCATTATGATTTAAGTTTGGATTCTCACTGCAAGTTGAGAGCTGTCAAGCATGTGTGCAAGTCACTGGATCCTTCTCACTCTACTCCTCTTTGTTTTACTGACAGAAGCTTAAAATTCAGGTGTATTTTTTGTAAAGATAATAGCCACCGCCCTATTTAGGAACTGCATCATAAATAGGAATTTGACTCTGAAAAAGTACTTTGAGATCATCTGTGGAAACTATCATAATCAGTTGACATCTTTTGTTATACCGATATACATTCAGAAATACTATGAATATTTTATGTACTCTATAATTTGTTAGAAGATAGTGTATTCCCATGTAAAACATTCATTATTTTGTAACCTAGGCCCTTAATAGGATGTACTTGGAAATAGATTTCTATTATTTTTTATTTATTTATCCTTAGAAGCAGTAGGCATAGATCCACTGAAGCAAGTTATGAAGGAGGGCCAGAAAAATCATATTCTGGATATAAACATTTTCATAACTATGTTAAAAATAGCAACACAAAATTAATTTTAGATAAAGACTTCCAAAGGTGATCTGATAGATCAAAAGACAAATAGTCTTTTAAAGCAAATAGATTTAATCTTATCATTTTACAATTTCCGTTTCTAAATTTTTCACCTTGCCTTCCCTGGATGTAAGCATTTCTGAAATTTAAGAATCAAATACACTCTAGTAAATATAAGGTTTTCCCTTATAAACATAAGTTCTCCTAAAAATACCAGCAACATGTAATATAAATCAATTCAAATGCTATGCCAAATATCTACATTATTCAACTCAAGCTGTCTTTAGTAAGACAGCATTTGAAATTATATCAATTAAAATAAGAAGGTGACAGATGGCTTAATAAGCTAATATTAGTTAATGAATTAATAAACTTGGTGTACTGGTTATCCATTTCTATGTAACAAAATTAGTGGCTTAAAACTACAAACATTTATTACCTTCCAGTTCCTGTGGATCAACTCCAGGTGCAACACAGCTTGGTGCCTCTGGCTCAGAGTCTTTATGAAATTGCAGTCAAGCTGCTGCCTGGGGTCAAGCTCTTATCACAAAACTAGATTGAGAGAGGACGGCCTTCCAAGGTGCATCAGGTGGGGGCTGGCAGGCCCTGGAACACCTACATCCAAGCTCGCTCACTTGTCCCTTCCCACAGGTCTGCCTCACAACATAGCAATTTGTTTCCACATAGAGTAAATGATCCAAGAAAGAGCACGAGAGAACAACCAAACTAAAATTCATAGTCTTTTTTCCATCCAGCTTTGAAAGTCACATCCCATATCGCTTACCATATTTGGTTCATTAGCAAGGCAGTAAGTAGTCCAGCTCACACTCAAGGGAAGGGTATTATACAAAAGTGTGGATAACAGGTGGTAGGCTGCAGCCCATGGGGTCGCGAAGAGTCGTACACGACTGAGCCACTTCACTTTCACTTTTCACTTTCATACACTGGAGAAGGACATGGCAACCCACTCCAGTGTTCTTGCCTGGAGAATCCCAGGGACTGAGGAGCCTGGTGGGCTGCCGTCTGTGGGGTCGCACAGAGTCGGACACGACTGAAGTGACTTAGCAGCAGCAGCAGCAGCAGGGATCATCTGGGGTAAAAGCTGTGTTTCACATATTGTGTTGAAAGTTTCTTGGAAATACATCCTCTAAACTTCAATTGTGCTTAATCAGCAGCCATTATTTGTGATCATTGATTTAAATATTCTATATCAATATGACCAATTCAGCTATCTGCACCTCCTGCACTAAAGGCTCCAATAAGCACACTTAAATACAACGTATTCTTTCATATGGAGTAAGTTGTATCTTTCAAGGTGGGCCATTTTTAACATTGTAAGAAAACAACTTGAATTTTTTGCACTATTTATAATCACCTTCACAAGTAATTTCCACTTATTGAATAATGGCTAAATATTAAATTATACTGTTTGGAAATGAGATTTATGAAATACTCTGGTAAAGTATTAGTAGACCAAATCTAATGAAGAATAACTTTCATTTCAGTTAGGCAAGAATATTCTTTTGATTCAGTAGAAAGGGATTAAATTGTAGATAGAAACAGACAAAAATGTAAAAGACTTGGAAAACTTGATTCATCCCAGATATATCATTACCTCCAATTTTTTTAAATAAGAAATGGAAAAATTAGAGTGTCAATCAAAAATATGTATAACATCCATATCTGCCACTCATACAGCAGTCATTCAACTCATCTTGTCCTCAAGGTAAAAAAATTTTATTTAAAGTCTTGCTCTAAATCACTTATATTATTTTCTATATAAGTATCATCAAAGATTAAAATTTCAATAATGAGTTACCACTTTTGACTCTCACAGCTTTCTAAGGGATCTTTTCCTATACATTCTACATCAGGCTGTTACATTTTTAGCTCTCTCTCCTGAGACAAGGAATGGTACAAGACCATTAGAATCACTGTAGATCCCTACTACTTTTCTTAAGTAGAAAGGAGTCAGGCCAATCCTGTGACCCGTTGGTTTTACAGAGGATGTCATGCTTGGAGGACCAAATCATTTCACATCTGTCTCTCTGACTTGGCTCTCGCCTGTGGCTGGCCCTAAACTGAAGCTGTTGGATGTAACAAGAGACAGAGTCTAATGATTATGGATATCTGCAAAAATCACACCTCATAGAACAATCGTCTTCTCAAGGCTTTCAGAATACCCTCTGTTACAATGATTCATCATTTTCAAGAATGCTATTTTAAAATTTTTCTAACAATCATGTAAGACACATGCTGAGAATATTGAGAATTAGATAATTTTAAAAATGTAGAGGTAACTTTATTTTCCTAACTGCTTTCATTATAGAAGTAGAAGGTAATGTTTAGAGGTTATTCATAAATTATAAGACAAGTTCATGGAAGAATTGTTCACAAATGTATTTACACACACACACATTGTATATTGAGGAGTGCACATAATGTGAAGAATAATGAAACAGCTTTTCATTTAGAATGATTAGGAAATACACTTTTACCAAAGCATAAAGGGCCCGTGTATGAATTTATTTGCATCAAATTGCTAAGATTTGCAAGTCAAACAATGTCAAAAGGAAATAATGAGTGCTAAAATGTAAGCTTCACCCTGTTTAATTTCAACCAGAAAAATAGCTCTTTTAACTTCTGTTTGACTCATCAGCTTTAAATTAGTCTGTGTTAGGCTGCTAGGGCTGCCACAACAAAATACCAAAGACTGACTAGGTGGCTTAAACAACAAAAATTTATTTTCTTATAGTGGTAGTGGTGGTTTAGTTGCTAGGTCGTGTCTGACTCTGCGACTACATGGACTGTAGCCCACCAGGCTCTTCTGTCCTTGGGATTTTCCAGGCAAGAATACTGGAGTGGGTAGCCATTCCCTTCTCCACGGGCTCTTCCCCACCCGGGGATTGAACCTGGGTCTCCTCCATTGCAGGCAGATTCTTTACTGAGTCACCAGGGAAGCCTATATTTTACAGGCTAAAACTCTAAGACCAAAGTGACAGCAGGGTTGGTTTCTAGTGAGAACTCCCTCCTTGGCTTCTTACAGATGATCATCTTCTCCCTAGGTACTCACGTGGTTTTTCCTCTGTGCAGCTCAATCCCAGTGTCTCTTCCTCTTCTTCTTACAAGAACAGCAACCCTATCAGATTAGGGCTTCATTCTTATCATCTTGTTTAACCTAATTATCTCATGAAAGAACCTATCTCCAACTATAGTCACATTGGGGGTTAGGACTTAAACATATGGATTTGCAGGGAAAACAATTCGGTCCATAACACTAGTCAATGTGCTGGGATTTTAAAGAGCTGGCTCTTTGGGATGTCAAATCTTTAGTGTCCCACAGGAAATGCTGTGCTCCCTCTAGGATTCCTTCACCTCTAATAGGCTCCATCACAGATTTTCAGCTACCTCTGGACTAGAGTCTTGGTGTATGGATCAAGTATACACGGAGTCATATCTTTGCATAATTGGAACAACTAATGGCACTTCTAGAGTAAACTCTGTTAACCTTTCCTTTACACATCAGAAAATAAAGCAAAACATTTATCAATCACTCACAGCAATCCAGGCTACTATCCTATAGGGGTGCCACTCCCTATCACCTAAATATCCATCCATACATGTAATATTTGGAGCTGAATGAATCAATCATTTATTCATTTACCCTTTCACTTATCAACTACTTATTGTTGAATATGCTAGTCAATATCCAGGACACTGGGAATTCAGAAACAACGAAGAGAAGGTCCCTGTCCCTGAACAACTCATAGATGAGAACCAAATTCGAACTTTCAAAATTTGGACCCTTGGACCTATGATTGAAGTACATAATCACTATCTCAATGTAAATATCATTAAAATGTGGATCAAAACTAAAATTCTTCCAAGTCAAGATCAGTGCTAAGCCATACAGTGCCTTTGTACAAATTAAAAACTACCAACCCCACTGGTATCAGATTGACACTTGAACAATGCTGTTGTACAATGAGCACCCCCTTTTTCAAGGGACACAGCCTACATAGGAATCACAGGCAGGATTTTGGCCACCTATAGATCCCTCAGTTATATCCACTTGTTCAAACTGCACAATCATATGTGGCAGTCCTCTTCCAGGTGGTGGGACTTAGAATGTATTGGGGAGCAACACAGGCCCCCAGCAAACATTCCAACTTAATGCCACTCTTGCAATCCAAAACATTAAGCTAGGAAGGTTAAAATGTAGGAGATTTGGGGGCCAATACAGAAAGCAGAGAGAACAGTCAGGAGAATCCCAAAGCCAAAAGATGTGAATAACTGTCAATTCCACAGCAATGAAATTACTGCAAGCTTTGTGACTGATTTTGTCCCAAGGAACTCTTTCATCTGCTAGAGAGGAGAAGAAAGGTAGAGTGCCTTTAGAGTATGCTTGTCCCAGGAATCTATTTTCTGGTTGGATCATAAATGGATTATGAACAGGAACCTAAACTATGAATGCCATGTACCCTTTGAGTACTTGAAAGTGAAAAGAAAGTGTTAGTCATCCAGTAGTGTCCGACTCTTTGTGACCCCATGGAGCCCCACCAGGTTCTTCGTCCATGAAATCCTCCAGGCAAGAATACTGGAGTTGGTTGCCGTTTCCTTCTCCAGGGGATTTTCCCAACCTGGGGGTTGAACCCGGTCTTCCACATTGCAGGCAGACTCTTTACCGACTGAGCCACCAGGGAAGACCTGTGAGTGCTTACTAAACACAAAGCAATAAAATCTTACTTTATGCAGAATGAAAAATAAAGTGAGATCTTTTTTAAATTAGTTGGGTAAAAATGACTAATCTCTACAGTTACAGAAACGATTATTGGATGAAGTGAGACAGTCTCAAAAATGTCCTGCATACACTATCCTAAAATAACTCCATATTTCATTTATTTTGGTTAGTGTTTTTCCAGTAGGCATGCATGAGTGCATGTCATCAATTCAGTGAGTGAGAAGTTTGATAACACCATTTTTCTATATCATGAAGACAAATACACAACTTAGCTTTAGGCTTACAATTAAATGAACCACAAAACTCTGATTTATTAAAACACATTGCAGATTTTTTGAATAGAAATTTATTCATGTTCAAAGGCAACAAGAAATTATTGTAAAGATTAGTGAACTGAAATTTGTATTATTTTTAGTTTTTAAAACAAAAATATGCTTATATTTCAATTTTGAAATATATTCTCTTAACTATAAGTTATATTTAGGTGGACAAATTATAAGAAGAATAATAGAAAATATCACTGGTAGTAATAGAAAATATGCTGATAAAATATGAATAACATTTTAAAATGTAATTAAAATCAAAGCCGCTGCAACACCCACCTATAACCATACAACAGCACTAAATTTCTGGGAAACTATCTAGAATATACATTCTGTTTCTGTGTGTGTGTGTGTGTGAGTTCAGTTGCTCAGTTGTGTTCTAGGCTATCACAAATTGTCATTCCTCCTTCCAGTAAGCACACTTGTTCTTAATCTTTCTCACACCTATTCTATATTAATCCTCTACTAATATTTTACACTTATACATACACTCTCTTTTCCTTCCAAATATGTAATTGTGTATAAACACACACACAATTTGATTTTTCCATTGAGAATATCTTTTGAATACCTCTCCATATTAACACAAAGAGAACTACTTTATTCTACTAAAGGGCTGTATGATGTTTCATTGTATGACTCTCTTATAACTTATCAACGCTCCAATGAACGATAGTCTTATTTTTAAGTACAACACTGCAATTAACATGTGTTTATGTGCTTACTATGTACCGTATTTTTCCATATAATAAATTTCTCAAAATAGGATTGCTAAATTAAAAAGTTTTTTATGACATTTTTGTAGATAGAATTTATTTGTAGATTCCTACAGGACTCATATAACATTCTAAACTATGGTAGTTTGTTGTTGCTGTTGTTTAGTCAACAAGTTGTGTCCAACTCTTGTGACCCCATGGACTGTAGCCCATCAGGCTCCTCTGTCCATGGGATTTTCCAGGTAAGAATAATGGAGTGGGTCACCATTTTCTGCTCCAGGGGCTCTTCCCAACCCAGGGATAGAACCTGAGCCTCCTGCTTGGCAGGTGGATTCTTTACCACTGAGCCACCTGGGAAGCCCATGGTGGTTATCAAATGGTATTAGTGGTTGTCTACACTGGCCCTAGTAAACAATCTGAACAAATACAACTGAATGGCCATTTCACTTTTCCCTACAACCAAGAAATAAAACTATCTACATAGCCATCTAAAGCTTCAGTTTACAAGGTTCTGGTGACAGGCAATTCTTTACTGAAAGGTAATGTTTTATTCTGTTTGATAGAAAGGACAGCCATACTGCATTGACACTGAGTAAGCACTAGCATCTCATGATTTTGCTGAATTCTAAAATGCTAATCATTATTGGGAAAACAGAGCATGTATTAAGTGATTATAGTACACTTGCAAAAAAATACTGCCTTATGGCAAGGCTGTTGCTATCCAAATTTGTTGCTCTGTGCCAGTACTCTGTAGTACACAGCTTCTTCGTTCTTAAAACAGATAAGTGAAATAGACAAACTCTATGGTCCTTTCTGGTTCTAAAACTCTCTGCTATAATTCATGTCACTAAAGATAGCATTGCCATACTATTCAACTTTTAAAATATTCTTCCTATTTTGATTGAAAATGGAATTATTAGAAACATTTTTCCTAAATCCCTTCAGATTATGTAAAGCTTGAGATACATGTGTGTATATTCTCTTTAATTTATAAACAGTCAAAATGGATGTACTGATTCTTTCTGCAGTGCTTTTGTGAAGATACAGTGAGAGAAAGTACTTAGAATAACTTGCATAGGGCTTCTCACATACAGCTAACTAGTGACTACTACCTTTCTCATGATTATTGGAGAAGGTTTAGAGCTTATGTTTAAATTCTGTATCACTGGATAAAGAAGATGTGGCGTATATATATATATATATATATAATTGAATAATACTCAGCTATTAAAAAGAATTAAATAAGTTCATTTGCAGCAACATGAATGGACCTAGAGAGCATCATACTGAGTGAGGTAAGTCAGACTAAGGAGAAATATCATATGACATCCCTTATATGTAGAATCTAAAAAGAAATGATACAAATGAACTCAGTTACAAAATAGAAAGAGACTCACAGACTTAGAAAATGAACTCATGGTTGCCAGGGAGGAAGGGATAGTTAGGGACTTTGGGAAGGTCATGTACACACCGCTATATTTAAAATGGATAACCAACAAAAACCTATCATATAGCACATGGAACTCAGCTCAATGTTATGTGCCAGACTGGATGGGAGGGGGCTTTGGGGAAGAATGGATACATTAATACATAAGGCTGAGTCCTTTCACTGTTCACCTGAAACTATCACAACATTGCTAATTGACTATACCCCAATACAAAATGATTTGGTGTTAAAAATAAATAAAAATAAAATTAAAAAATACTGTATCACTATCTCCTGTTTTAAATTATAAAAGTATTCACAATAGCAGAATTAAGTAATAAATCATTATAGCAAAATTGTATGAGGTAAGTATGTGATCCTGCTCCTTTCAGAAATAAAATAATACTTTCAAACATATTTAGTCCTGAGCTAATATTGAGAGACCAAGGAGCTTAAAAAGAATACATTTATTGTCATAAATCATTGTTGGTATCTGACCCATGAACTGAAAGAACCCTTTGTTATGTAACTTAAGTAACAGTGGAAAAGCACATCTTTGGTGGAAGTGGCATCCCAGGGTTCTTGCACTTAAAATAGTTACTCCAAGCATATATAAAGGTCAGCAAAAGTATGTTTTATGCACTTTATTGTTTTAAAAGATTTCAAACTGCAACATATTACAGTAGGAAAGGATGGCATCAATCATTAAATTATTTAGACCTAGAAGATTCAAAACTGTGATCCAATTAAATCAATTCTCTCCTAAGATACAATGTATACATTGTCCGTATTGCAAACAAATGCCACAGAAGTTTTGCCTACTCTCTTTCTGTTCCAAATGAAACTATATCCTTTCACCTTTAGGAACTTCCCATGATGTTTTTTCTGCATAGAGTTCCCATCCCTCAACTTCTTTTAAGACCATAGTCAAATCTAATCTTCTATACAATGCAGTCGCTAATAATCCTGAACTTGGTTTGAGATGCTAATGCAGTAAAACTTCAATGATTGAATGTGGCTCTTCTATTTTACCTTTTTTAAAAAAATTTTTATTGGAGTATAGCTGCTTTACAAAATTACATTTTATACAATGTTCTACTGTAGAACACAGTGAATCAGCTATATATATACACATATCCTCTCTTTTTTTTGGATTTCCTTCTCATTTAGACCCCCACAAAGCACTAAGTAGATTTCCCTGTGCTATACAGTAGGTTCTCATTAGTTATCTGTTTTATACATAGTATTAACAGTATACAGGGCTTTCCTAGTGGCTCAGCGGTAAAGAATACTCCTGCCAATACAGGAGACACTGGGTTTGATCCCTGGGTTGGGAAGATGCTCTGGAGAAGGAAATGGCAACCAACTCCAGTATTCTTGCCTGGGAAATCCCATGGACAGAGGAGCCTGGTGGGCTAGAGTCCATTGGGTCGCAACAGAGTTGGACACAACTTAGTGACTAAGCAACAACAGCAATCAATAGCGTATTTATGTCAATCCCAATCCCCCAATTCATCCCACCCCCCCCCACTTTCCTCCCTGACATCCATACATTTGTTCTGTACTTGTGAAAAAAAAAAAGTGAAGGTCACTCAGTCGTGTCCAACTCTTTCAACTCCATGGACTATAAAGTCTGTGTAATTCTCCAGGCCAGAATACTGGAGTGGGTAGCCTCTCCCTTCTCAAAGGGATCTTCCCAATCCAGGGATCAAACCCAGGTCTCCCACATTGCAGGAGAATTCTTCACCATCTGAGCCAAAAGGGAAGCCCAAGAATACTGGAGTGGGTGGCCTATCCCTTCTCCAGCAGATCTTCCCAACCCAGGAATTGAACTGGGTCTCTGCATTGCAGGCTGATTCTTTATTAAATGAGCTATCAGGGAAGCCCCTTGTTTGGTACTTTTGTCTCTATTTCTGGCTTTGTAAATAAGATCACCTATACCAATTTTTTGAATCCGCAAAGGCCTTAGTATCCAACCATATCATATACTTACTCTTCTAGCATCAGGTACTCAATATATTTATTTAGAATTGAATCCAATTAAGTCAAATCAAATGGAAGATGACTCATGTTCAACCTCTAAGAATATAAGGTTCAAAATTAATAATTATTCACTGGCCTCTAGTAGTAGTGGAGCTTGACAAAAACTAAGCTATTAAATGAACTGCAACTAAACCATCAAACAAATTATAACTCCCTTAAGTTTATTTCTGAAGTATTATTTGGAACTGAGAAAGTTTGGAGACTTGAGGAAATTGTAGTCCCTAATTCACTTTACTAACAGTATTATTGGGTGCATCTTAAACACTAGAAACACAAGAACGAAAAAGATGGATATTCTCCTAATAATCAGAATTTTTCAATATAATGGGCTAAAAAAACCCTAAATAGACAATTATAACTTATTCTTATACTAGGGTTAGTAAAAGGGATTATGGGGCTCACTGAAGGCTTCTAAAAATCATTAAAATGTAATCGAGAAAACAGTGGAAATTAGCCAGAAGACAAAGATATAGAGGGAAGAGTGGCAGACACAGTTGCATGACTACGGGAAGCAACAACAGTAAAGGGTTGGTCAGAAGGTAAATTAATGTTAATTTATTTAGTCCCTATAGCAACCACAAAGGGCCTTCTTGTATTCAACTAAACATTCATATTTCAAGACTAGTGCCATGCCCCCGAGAAGAACAGAGGTAAAGAACCACAGCTTCCTGGCATCAGAATATACCAAGCTTCCTCTCAAGATTCCCATAAAATGAGTATGGAAGATGCCCTTGCTTACTAGGCTCATGTCCCAGAGGAGCCAGTTTCTCTTGTAGCAAATGCACTAAGGGCATTCCCAGAAATAAGAGTCACCATACTCCAGGAAGTGAGAATGTTAATTTTCCAATCAGAGGTAATTTTTCCACAAGCGAGATTGTCTAGACATACACTCCACATCTTAGCAGAACTAGACTAATCAGCAGTCACAATCTCATGCAGAAATGGGAAAGATTTTGTTAACCCTCTACCCACAAACCCTCTGTGATTACTTCTGGGCAAAACAGTGCTCCAGGTAGAGGAGACAGCCTATAGACACCTTAGGGAAAGGAGCAAAGGGTACATTCCAGTGTCTAAAAAGAAGTTCATAATGACTGAAGCATATCAAGTGTTCAGAAGTGTAAAAGATGTGGGAATGAGAAGGAAATGTCACAGAGAAACAAGGGAGAATGTATCTTGCAGGACTATAGTTTAATGTAGAATCAGTAAAAGATTTGATGTAGGGAATGATGTAATCATACCTACATTTTAGAATGCAAAATGGAGCTACACCTGTGTGGAGCGCTAGCAACAGATGCAAGGGAAAGAAGTGAGTGAGGTCAAGTATTCATTCCCCTGGATTCTTCCCCTCAAGGTTTCCTGAATGGGCTTTGTCCCTTGACTAGGTGTCATTGCTCCTTTCCAAGTGGTTCTCTCTCAACAGCACAATCTCACCTGGGTTCTGGTAACCAGTACTCCTCTTGAGGGCTTCCCTAGTGGCTCAGCTAGTAAAGAATCTGCCTGTAATGCAAGAGACCGCGGTTCAATTCCTGGGTTGGGAAGATCCCCCGGAAGAGGGCATGGCGACCCACTCCAGCATTCTTGGCTGGAGAACCCCCATGGACAGAGGAGCCTGGCACGGGGTTGCAAAGAGTCGGACAGAACTGAGCAACTAAGCACAGCACTGCTCTCAAGATCGGCTCCAGAGGTGCTGAACTATCTCTTCTATCTTCCCTTCATATATATCCATATATAATCCCTTTATTGAACTTTTCTAGAACTATTCTAATTTTTAAGTGTGCCATCTATTTTCTAACTTTTCCTGCACTAATCACAATGAGACAAACTATTGTTTTTGTAAATCAAGTTTTATTAGAACATGACATGCTTATCGTTTCTGTATAGTCTATGGCTGCATCCTCACTATAACAGTAGAGCCGACAGATGTGACAGAGACTGTATGGCCCACAAAGTCTAAAATATTTATCTGACCCTTTATAGAAAAACTTGCAAATCCCTGTCCTAGAGTCTGAGGGTAGCCTGAGCTGTATCCAAGACACAGAACTTGATTGTAAAGGGAGAATTTCAGTGAAGACTGAATTTGCAGCCCTCACCAAAATCAGGATTTTGACAGAGAAGGACAGAGAGTTGGAATGGAGACATCTGGGTAAGATGCACTCGAGTTTATTTGCCTGACAGATTTTACAGGGGTTTTCTTGGCTTGCAGAAGCAGCCCATTTCCTCCTGTTAAAAGGGAGAAGCATGCCCCTCTCTAGCTTGTCTAGAGTCTATGCAGAGGCATCAACAGAGGCAGGTGTCCTACAAGCCCAGGTTTGTAGAACAGCATAAATCTGATTTCCCAGGGTTGCCATAACAAAGTATTACAATTGGATAATTTGCAATAACAAAGTATTACCAATTGTCTTATATCAACAGAAATTTATTCTCTTGCAGCTCTGGGTGCTAGAAATTTGGAACATATTGGCAGGGACATACTCTGTCTCTGAAGATGCTAAGGAAGCATCCTTCCATGCTTCTTATAGTTATGGCGATCTCTAACAGTCCTTGGCATTCCTTTACCAAGGAATCTCTCACTCTAATCTCTTCCTCACTTTACATGGTTTTCTCCATTGTGTATCTATGTGTCTGTTTTAAATTGCCCTCTTCTTTTAGTGATACCAGTCACTTAAATAAATGCTGCATCCATGCTAAGTCGCTTCAGTCATGTCTGACTCTTTGTAACA
Organism: Giraffa tippelskirchi; assembly: GCF_054371585.1. Lineage (NCBI taxonomy): Eukaryota > Metazoa > Chordata > Mammalia > Artiodactyla > Giraffidae > Giraffa > Giraffa tippelskirchi. The sequence goes on along the minus strand of NC_137280.1, from coordinate 107,652,633 downwards.
CTATGGGCTGTAGTCCACAAGGCTCCTCTGTAAATGGGATTCTCCAGGCAACAATAGCGGAGTGGACTGCCATGCCCTCCTCCAGGGGATCTTCCTGACCCAGGGATGAAACCCGTGTCTTTTACATCTTCTACACTGGCAGGAGAGTTCTTTATCACTAGTGCCACATGGGAAGCCAACTCACTGCCACCCAAATCCAGCATGGTCTCTTTTTAACTTGATTACATCTACAAAGGACTTGTCAGGTGGTAGTAAAGAACCCTCCTGCCAATGCAGCAGATGTAAGAGACATGGTTTCCATCCCTAGATTGGGAAGATTCCCTGGAGGAGGGTATGGCAACCCACCCCAATATTCTTGCCTGGAGAATCCCATGGACAGAGGAGACTGGAGGTCTATAGTCCACAGGGTTGCACAGAGTCATACACGACTGAAGTGACTTAGCACACACACATTCATTCCATCCACCCTTATATGAATAATTAAACTCAAGTCTCAGCATGGTCTAAGTAAGAAAATGCTGGCAGAATGCAGAATTCTAAGTGAGGAAAGGTTTAAAAAGTGAGCATGCTAGATTGGGTCTGGTATATAAGATCCAACATTCCACTGACTGGTGGTACTCACTGTTTACACAAGATAAAAAAGAATGTGATGGTGAAGCAATCACCAACATTCATCAGAAGCTCAGAAATGTAGGCCAGGACTGACTAGAAAAGGCGCTATTATAGATAAAGGACTTGGTTCCCAGAATTATCTCACTTTGTGTCCAATGTATCCTTGGACCTATCTAGTTGTTATCATCTCCGTTCTGAATGCATAATTGGAATGGATACTTAGCAGGTCCCAGGGTCCTCACACCAATTCCTTGACACACGGAATAAGAGCGGACAGAAAGGCTGAGAACAAGCCCCCATCCATCAAAGTTCTTAAAGCCAATGCGTGACACGCTGGCTAGAATGGCAGCAATCAGGGCCATCCCGAAAGACTTAAATGAGGCAAGTGTAATGGTCCCTACTACGTCACCACTTAAGTCACCAATCTAGTCTCTGCAAAATCCCATGAATCACAATGGAGGACAGTGTCCTTACCCAAGCAGGAGCCCTAATTGAAGTTGTCGTTCTAGGTATGGCATCTTTACTGAAACAGGTCAACTAAGCCCCTAGTTCATGTATGTGACTTTTGAACTTAGAGTATGTATGATTTGCAACATCCACCAGGAGGGAGCACCTGAAGTAGTTCACACTCACCTAGGATAGGCAGCAGTATGTCTTCTCATTCTCGCTTCAGAGATACGCTAAATTGCCTGCCCTCTGTTACAGTAAGTCCAAAGACAGTCTGGCTCATCTGAATATTCCACAGGGCATCATGTTAGAATGATGGCAGTAAGCTGATCAGATCTGGTAAGCAAAGAAATACTCTGCATACAGGGTGGAAAATAACCAGTGGCTAGAATACTAGTGTAGTTTTTGGAGTCTAACAGTTTGAGCCCTGCCAGATACCTCTTCCAAGGTAAAGTAAGAGTGACTGCACCTTGCCCCTCTGACCCTAGATGAATAAAATGAATAAAACAGTTTGCTAGACATCTTCCAGTTTTAGAGGCAGCATGTACTGCACTTGAGAGTTCAGTTCCGGCTCATTTACCAGGTGACCCAGAAGGTTTCCCAGTTTTGCAAGGATCCTGGAGGGAGGCCAGAAAGGACTCCACAGCTGAGTCTAAACACTTCCTTTGGAGTTTTGAGAGATTTCCTAGAGATAATACACAGACTAGCAATACATATATGATACTTTTTCTTTTTTCAAGACAACTTCCTCTATTGTTCTCTATTCAAAATTCTCAAATACTCTATTGACCCCAAGTCCATGATCCTTGGTAATCAATGGACTTCTCTCCACCTTGGCTTTGTCACGTCTCACAGAAAAGCAATTTTAGAAAAGACCAGAATCAGTGAAAATGGAGAGTTGCTTATGCTACTAACCTTGTTTGAATGTAAATATGAGAATAAAAAGAAATGAAAACAGGAGAATAAATACCTTTATTATAAAAACAAATATGAGAGTGAAGTTACTTTTCATCTTTTCTTTCCCTTATTATGACACTGTTTCCATCTATTTTATGCAAAAGTGTAGAGTATTGTTTAAATATTTTCCAAAGTAGGTAAGTTTTAAAAAAATTTATCATTTACAACCAAATGCTTTAAAGAAATAATATGATAAAATTTGATCTATGTATATTACATAAATCAAAACATGACTGAGTGAATAACAATCCACATTCATATAGTTTTTAATTTCCAATTTGCAAAGCATTTTAACATATAAAATAAATAACCAATATATCTATAAAGAGTTGAGTGGATATTGTTATTCGTTTGGAGAATGAAATTTAAGTACAGAGGTTTTTCTGGACAGGCTCAGAGAACTTAAAGTGAAGCCATCTACTAATATATTTTATAAAAGTGCATCCAACCAAGCTGGTATGTAATATGAAGTAAGAATTTCTGTCCCTATCTATTTTGGCACCTGAGAGGATTTATTTGTGCTTTTTAAAAATAGTCAAGCTTTATGTTAGGCCTGAGGATTCTAAAATGAATAAGATGATGGTTCTGCCCCTAAGGACACATACCTACACTTTACACAAGGAATTATAACTATGATAATGATTATAATTATAATATGATATGATAAGCTCTCAATATAAACAAACTCTTTGCCAACAACAACAAAAAGTAGTCATGAATTCTACATGAGGTTATGTAAGACTTACAGGAGTAGGTAATATATTTGATGGGAAATTAAAAGATGAGATGGATTTCATGAGACGGTGAAAAAATGGAAGAAAGGAAGGTAAAGAAGCAGAGGGAATCCTAGAGAAGCATGAAAGCTTAAGGAGGTGTTCAAAGAATAAAAGAAGCCATTGAAACAGAGGAAGAAATGATTTGTGAAGAGGGGTGGTGATGGTCTAGTTTCATATTTTTGGTATAACAACATTAATTTTACTGTGAATACTAGAAATCAAAATGTCCATAAGATAAAAATAACACCTACCAGATCTTTACATTTTCAAAGTCTAGCAAAATATATGACAAACTTTGTAATGAGAAAAGGAAATATTTTTGACAAGTTATCATGGGATATTTAAATGTGCATTGTATTTTATGGCATTATTTTGCATTACATCTCATGTATTGCATTTGTTTTATATCTATGATTTTTATTACCTTGGGGATAAGCATTTATATGAAGAGCCTCATTTCTCCTAAAACACTAGTAGGAGCAGTTGGCATTTAATACCACTCTAAAGAATCATTTTCATAACCTCTCTTTAGGGAACTACATTTTAGGAGTAGAAAAAGTTTGAGGAAAATAAAAGCAGAAATGGGTTTGGAGAAGCAAAAATTAGTGAGAAATTTCTCAGTGAATATCAATCACATTCTACTAGCAGAGATTGAGTATCACTAGATTTGAGGTCTCCTGCATTGCAGGCAAATTCTTTACCAACTGAGCTATCAGGGAAGCCTAGATTTGAGGCATCCATCTTTATTTATGGTACACTTTAAGAAGCTCATTTGAGACTAGGGAGCTTACTCCAAAGCTACAAGCTTGATATGTTCATATAATAAAAGAATTTCTACTTCACTACCCATACATGATAGCAACAATATAATACATGTCAGCATTCTTTATAAGTAAGTCTTAACAAATGCAATAATAACCATCATCACTTGCTCAATAACACATTGATTATGAATAACCACATAGAAATTATCCAATAAAAACTATGAAAGAATATTTTGAGTGCTTATCCCATGTCAAGCACTCTGATAAGTCCTCTGCATACGTTCTCTTATTTAATCTTTTTAATCACCCACTGGAGGCAAGGAGGATCCTAAATTTACAACTGAGGAAACTGACCTAGACAGGAAATTTGACTTGCAAACAGAAATATAGGAAAGTAATATACGGATAATATAAATAAGACCTGAACAGAAGCAGTACTAATATCAAAGACCCAGATATTAACCATAAGAAATTAAACAAACATAAGAATAAAAAATGACACAATATATAAGTGAGAAAAAGATTTGAACATACACTTCATCAAAGACATATGGCTGGCAAGAAATATGTGAAAGTGTAGTTAAACTCACTAATTACGATGGAAGTGCAAACTAAAAATACAATGAAATACCAGTATACACTTTCCCTGGTGGCTCAGCAGTAAAGAATCTGCCCGCACTGCAGGAGCCACAGGAGACCGAAGTTCCATCCCTGAGTCGGGAGCATCCCCTAGAGAAGGGCACAGCAACCCACTCCAGTATTCTTGCCTGGAAAATTCCATGGACAGAAGAACCTGGTGGGCTACAGTCCATGGGGTTGCAAAGAGTCGGACATGACTGAAGCTACTTGGCACGCACGCACCAGTATACGCTGACTGCATGCTTAGTTGCCTCTAACTCTTTGCCTCCCCATGGACTGTAGCCCGCCAGGCTTCTCTGTCCATGGAATTTTCTAGGCAAGAATACTGGAGTAGGTTGCCATTTCCTACTCCAGGGTATTCTCCTGACAGATGGAGGGATCAAAGCCATATCTCCTGAATCTCCTGCATTTGCATCTCCAGCATTGTGCCATCTGAGAAGCATATACCTACTAGAATGGCTGAAATATGACAACTAAATTTAACACGACATTGTAAATAAACTATACTCCAATAAAATTTAGCTGGAAAATAGCTGGGAATACAAATAGCTGGGAAAAGAAGAGAAACGAAAAGCAAAGGAGAAAAGGAAAGATATTCCCATCTGAATGCAGAGTTCCAAAGAATAGCAAGGAGAGATAAGAAAGCCTTCCTCAGCAATCAATGCAAAGAAATAGAGGAAAACAACAGATTGGGAAAGACTAGAGAGCTCTTCAAGAAAATTAGAGATACCAAGGGAACATTTCATGCAAAGATGGGCTCGATAAAGGACAGAAATGGTATGGACCTAACAGAAGCAGAAGATATTAAGAAGAGGTGGCAAGAATACACAGAAGAACTGTACAAAAAAGATCTTCACGACCCAGATAACCACGATGGTGTGATCACTCACCTAGAGCCAGACATCCTGGAATGTGAAGTCAAGTGGGCCTTAGAAAGCATCACTACGAACAAAGCTAGTGGAGGAGAAGGAATTCCAGTTGAGCTATTTCAAATCCCGAAAGATGATGCTGTGAAAGTGCTGCACTCGATATGCCAGCAAATCTGGAAAACTCAGCAGTGGCCACAGGACAGGAAAAGGTCAGTTTTCATTCCAATCCCAAAGAAAGGCAATGCCAAAGAATGCTCGAAGTACCGCACAATTGCACTCATCTCACACGCTAGTAAAGTAATGCTCAACATTCTCCAAGTCAGGCTTCAGCAATACGTGAACCGTGAACTTCCAGATGTTCAAGCTGGTTTTAGAAAAGGCAGAGGAACCAGAGATCAAATTGCCAACATCCGCTGGATCATCGAAAAAGCAAGAGAGTTCCAGAAAAACATCTATTTCTGCTTTATTGACTATGCCAAAGCCTTTGACTGTGTGGATCACAATGCCGCTGCTGCTGCTAAGTCACTTCAGTCATGTCCGACTCTGTGCGACCCCATAGACGGCAGCCCACCAGGCTCTGCCGTCCCTGGGATTCTCCAGGCAAGAATACTGGAGTGGGTTGCCATTTCCTTCTCCAGTGCATGAAAGGGTAAAGTGAAAGTGAAGTCGCTCAGTCGTGTCCGACTCTTAGCGACCCCATGGACTGTAGCCCACTAGGCTCCTCCATCCATGGGATTTTCCAGGCAAGAGTACTGGAGTGGGGTGCCATTGTGGATCACAATAAACTGTGGAAAATTCTGAAAGAGATGGGAATACCAGACCATCTGATCTGTCTCCTGAGAAACCTCTATGCAGGTCAGGAAGCAACAGTTAAAACTGGACATGGAACAACAGACTGGTTCTAAATAGGAAAAGGAGTATGTCAAGGCTGTATATTGTCACCCTGCTTATTTAACTTATATGCAGAGTACATCATGAGAAACGCTGAGCTGGAAGAAACACAAGCTGGAATCAAGATTGCTGGGAGAAACATCAATAACCTCAGATATGCAGATGATACCACTCTTGTGGCAGAGAGTGAAGAAGACCTAAAGAGCCTCTTGATGAAAGTGAAAGAGGAGAGTGAAAAAGTTGGCTTAAAGCTCAACATTCAGAAAACTAAGATCATGGCATCTGGTCCCATCACTTCATGGGAAATAGATGGGGAAACAGTGGAAACAGTGGCTGACTTTATTTTTGGGGGCTCCAAAATCACTGCTGATGGTGATTGCAGCCATGAAATTAAAAGATGCTTACTCCTTGGAAGGAAGGTTATGACCAACCTAGACAGCATATTTAAAAGCAGAGACATACTTTGCCAACAAAGGTCCGTCTAGTCAAGGCTATGGTTTTTCCAGTGGTCATGTATGGATGTGAGAGTTGGATGGTGAAGAAAGCTGAGTGCCGAAGATTTGATGCTTTTGAACTGTGATGTTGGTGAAGACTCTTGAGAGTCCCTTGGACTGCAAGGAGATCCAACCAGTCCATCCTAAAGGAGATCAGTCCTGGGTGTTCATTGGAAGGACTGATGTTGAAGCTGAAACTCCAATACTTTGGCCACCTGATGTGAAGAGTTGACTCATTGGAAAAGACCCTAATGCTGGGAAGGATTGGGGGCAGGAGGAGAAGGGGACGACAGGGGATGAGATGGTTGGATGGCATCACTGACTCGATGGACATGGGTTTGGGTAAATTCCAAGAGTTGGTGATGGACAGGGAGGCCTGGCGTGCTGTGATTCATGGGGTCGCAAAAAGTCAGACAGGACTGAGTGACTGAACTGAACTGAATAAAATTTAAAAATAAATAAAATTAAATTTTAAAATGACTACAGTGAGTGTTAGCAACAATATGAAGGAATTGAACTCTCATACAATGCCAATCAGGTTTGTAAAATGGTATAACTACTTTGAAAAATAATTTTATTTTAAATTCCTTAAAAAGTTAAGCATATGTGTATTATATGGTCTGGCCCTTTCACACAAAGTATTTACCCAAGAGTAAACAGAAACCTGAGTGTGTGCCAGCGTGCTCAACTGTGTTGGACTCTTGCAACCCCATGAACCGTAACCAGCCAGACTCCTCTGTCCATGGAATTCTCCAGGTAAGAATACTGGAGCGGGTTGCCATGCCCTGCTCCAGGGGATCTTCCTGACTCAGGAATGAAACTGGGTTTCCTGTGTTGCAGGATGATTCTTTACCATCTGAGCCATGAGGGAAGCCCCAGTTTATATATTTTTCTTACATTTCTACAATATCTGACTTTTTACAATGAAAATAAATTTTATATCTAAAAATAAGTCATTTTTAAAGAAAGCACTATCTTATAGACTCTTGAAAATTTACCCAGTATACTGGCAACTATTTCCATACTTACATTTGTTAAAATAACCAGAAAGTCAATTTATAAACATCCTCTTTGGATGTGGACATTTATTTACTCTCAGATGAATCGGTGTTGATTTTTGTTTTACCCTATTTCACTGCCTTGCCTCCCCCATCTCTTGGTCCTTGGGCAGAGAGGGAGGGCAAGTACGGTTTGGCTCCATCCTTTCTTTTGCAAGTCACAGCATCTACTTTTTCGACAACACTTTAAACTTGGATGAAATAGTAAATTACAAACGCCCAAGACCTGAAATCTCGCGTCGACGATGGGGGCAATGCTTATAACTGTTATCAGCCTTTCCCCCACCGCGAATGACGCGCGCCCGCCCGCAGCCGCCCTCCGCCTGGAATTCGGTGCGTGTGGAAACGAAGGGGCGTGTGACGCAGTCGCCGTCGCCTAAGGCTGCGTTCTGATTCCGATCTGATGCCTCGGCGGCGCCTGACCGCGCGCTGAGCCGGCCTGGCCTCAAGTTCCCTACTTCTAAATAGGAGAGGCCATGCTGCCCTGTTTCTTGTTCCTCCCCAAGCATATCAGCACACCGTTGGTGTTCCTGCGCAGTGTGCGCCACGGCTTCGCTTTCCTGCCGCGCTGGGTCCCCAGGCTGGCCTCGGGCCACCCGCCCGCCGCCCCCATCCGCCTGCTGGCCGCAGCCGCCTCTTCCCGGGGGCCGGCGGGTCCCGCCGGCGTCCCCTCCCGGGTGCGCCAGAATTTCCACCCGGACTCCGAGGCTGCCATTAACCGCCAGATCAACCTGGAGCTCTATGCGTCCTACGTGTACTTGTCCATGGCCTATTACTTCTCCCGAGATGACGTGGCCTTGCACAACTTTGCCAGATATTTCCTTCGACTGTCCCGGGAGGAGACCGAGCACGCGGAGAAGCTGATGAGGCTGCAGAACCAGCGGGGAGGACTGATCTGTCTGCAGGACATCAAGAAACCGGACCAGAACGACTGGAAGAGCGGGCTCAATGCCATGGAGTGTGCTCTGCTCTTGGAAAAGAATGTGAACCAGTCGTTGCTGGAATTGCACACTCTGGCGTCAGACAAAGGTGACCCCCATTTGTGCGATTTCCTAGAAACCCACTATCTGAATGAGCAGGTGAAGTCTATCAAAGAACTAGGTGACCACGTGAACAACTTGGTTAAGATGGGGGCCCCTGAGTCTGGTCTGGCAGAGTACCTTTTTGACAAACATACCCTTGGAAATGAAAACAATCACAACTAACCCATAGGCTGCCTTCACAACTGGGGTGTGCCAGGACCCAGAGGCAGCTGTTTCCTCCTTTCTTTTTATATTCTTCTCTTATAATGTCTCAATAAAGTGATTTGTGGAGAAAATGTATTTAGCCCCATGTTAGCAATGGCTGTTTGCCCAGCACCAAGATGATTTTCCAAGCCCAGAATGAGATGGTATAAAAAAGACTGCAAAAAAGCTACTGAAATAGATGCAAACTAAATTTTTATAGTTACCAAATATTATTCCAGACCATGACCCTGCAATAAATATCGATGAATTTCAACTCAACAAATGCCTGTTGTTTTCAAGGCTTTATGTTAAAGGCTAAAGTGGAAACATGTGTAAGATAAATATGCAAATAACTATAGCAAGATGAAGGATATGTAGTACTGCAAAAATAATACATGCAAAGTTCTGTAACAAGTTTTACCCTTTTCTAAAAGTTTAATCTGTTTTTGAAGGATTTTGTGATCAAATTCAAGAAAAGCTAAAAACGTATAAATGCTGAACTTGGAAAGACACAATGTGTGCTAGCACTTTAAGGGCTCTGGTAAATCTTGAAATTAAAAACAAAATACAAACCAAAAAAAATATTGGATTATTTTTCGTTTAGCTCAGTGTTTCCCAAACAAATCCAATCTCAGCTAGCTTTTCGTGTGTGTTTTAGCAATGATAATATAACCATACCTATATATCTGATAATAGACTATACAGCCTCCCTTTTAACATACAAAAAAAAAAAAGTGAATACACTGCAGAAAACACGTTCCTGTGGCCTTTAAAATGAAGCTGAAAGAACATTAGGATGGAAAAGTCAAGAAGGGATCCAGAATAAAATAAACATCAGTTGGGCAGATATTTTCTTGGGGAGGCGGAAGAAGGGGCAATAAAGTGAGTAGGAGAATACAGTAAGTCCCCTACATACGAACCTTTAAAGTTTCAAGCATTCAAAGATGCAAGCATGCATTCACATGTCCAATCATGTTAAGTTAGTTCATGTGTTTGGCGTGCATTGTCACATGTATGCATCCTCTACAAGTGGTGGGGCTTTTGTGTACTTTACTGTATAGCACTGTATAAAGTATCTTCCCTGGTGACTCAGATGGTAAAGAATCTGCCTGCGATGTGGGAGACCAGGGTTTGATCCCTAGTTCAGGGAGATTCCCTGGAGAAGGAAATGGCAGCCCACTCCAGTATTCTTGCCTGGAGAATTTCATAAACAGAGGAGCCTGGTGGGCTGCAGTCCATAGGGTCACAAAGAGTCTGACACAACTGAGTGACTAGCACATGCACACACACACACACACACACAGACACACACTACATAGAGTATTGTAGTACAGTATCTTTTTAAGTAGAATTGAATCTAGCAAGAAACCAGAACCTGTGCTGTCAAGACTAGGCATGAGTGAAATTGCAGTTTGTCCTCCATCTCCTATTGCAAACGGATCCTTCAATTCAGCTTTCTCCCACCTTGTCTCCGTCCTCCAGTCAGTAACTCTTCTTGGCCTTTTTGCTCAATGCCAGCCCCTGTATGCCAGATGTGGTACTGCCCTACTGTACTTTTCAAGGTACTATTCTGTAAGATTAGAAATATCTTAGTTTTTGTTTGTTTTTTATGTATTATTTATGTGAAAAGTAGTATAAGCCATTACAGTACAGTACTATATGCGATTGTGTTAGTTGGGTTTCTAGGCTAACTTTGTTGGACTTACTAACAAATTGGGCTTACAAACATGCCCTTGGAATGGAACTCGTTCATATGTAGGGGACTTAATGTATTTTGGTCAGTAGACCTTTGGCTAGACTAAGAGTGCTGGGTCGTGTTTGGAAAGATGGGCCCAACTATGGAGGTGAGAAGGAAAGGTTAGGTTCAATTTAGTGAGCAATGGCAGTGCTTCAGAGGGATCCCAACAGAAGAATGCCGTGCTAAATGTTGAACAATCAGAAGTTTAGTTGTAAAGAATAAAAATCTGAAAACAACCTCAATGTTGGTGTTAGTTTGGGTCCTCTGAGAAACAGATGCCAAGATGGGATTAAGTGTAGGAAAGAACTGTATTAGGGAAAAAATAAAGGATGTTGAGAGGAAATGGGAAAAGAGCTGGGAGAAGCAGAGAGAGACTTCAGACTCTGTGTGAGTCTGATCCTGAGGAAAGGAAGAAAGCAAAGTTGTACATAGTTCTCCAGAAAATTCTGCAAGACTGTCTGGGAGACCTCCAGCTAAAATTGCTCAACAGAGGAATACCAAGCATCCAAGAAATGGGCCTGCCTACATACATTTCTGGCATTCAGTTATTGACTGGGAGTGACCCATAGGAGGGATTTCCCAGGTGGCTCAGTGGTAAAGAATCTGCCTACCTATGCAGGAGATGCAGGAGACACAGGTTCAATCTCTGGGTTGGGAAGATCCTGTGGTGGAGGAAATGGCAACCCACTCCACTATTCTTGCCTGAAGACTCCCATAGACAGACAGGTCTGGCAGGTTAGTCCATAGGCTTGCAAAGAGTTGGACACAATTGAGTGACTGAGCATGACCATAGGAAGTGCAACCTTGCAACAAACTAAGGGATGGATCGATTTTAGAGCACAGCAGCTTGAGCCTTTGGCAAATTGTGCACCCTTCAGTACCACATTTGAGAGCTACACACACATGACTGCATAAACTCAACAAAACAAATTAAAACCACATACCTGGAAATGCTCTGCAGCTATTAAATATGATTTTGTCAAACACATAATGAGGTGGACAGAAATTTACAATGTGTTATCTTAAAAATAAGCATACTACAAGATAGGGTTATATTATATAGTTGCATATATATAGACTTCCAGGAGAAATTATATAAAATATATGCATATAAAATAGGAATATATATACCAACAAATGTAGCTGGAAAATCTCTTAGTGATGTTGTATTTGATATTTATTTTCTTTAGTTACTTGTCTTTTTAAAATAAGTTTCTTATCATGGTCACCAATTATCATAACGATAGAAAAGTAAAACTATAAAATAAAAATAAAAAAGGGCTGAACCATGGTGAAACCAAAGGATATAGAAGAAAAGACATGCTGGAGAGAGTTTAGAGATAGAATCTTTCTAATTTTGCAGATGCTTCAATGAAAAGAATTCAGAAATGGGGTATAGGAAGAAAATTAATAGAGTTCAAACCAGAGAATAGACAAGTTGAAAAAAGCAGGAATCACAACAAGAGGGATAGTTGAGGTAGGAGAGTCCATGATGATTTGCTTTTGATTATGTGTATCACTCTCACTATATAGTCTATACTTAAGTTGGTTTATCTTGCCTCACAGGAATGCTATTACATTTCTGCAGAAAATGTCCTCTTCAGTTCTTCTAGATGAGTGTATTTTGAACTGTATATTGCAGCCTGTAGGTGTGTCATGAGATTAGTGAGTTACTATCCACCTTTTGTTAATAAAATAGAATTGAAGTGAAAGTAAGTGAAGTAAGGATATTGTCTCCTGAAATTCTTAGTGTGTGCGTGTTTTGATGTATTTACATCTTGGATAGTGATATTTCTTGTTCTATGTTGCTGTCAAAAACATTCAGTAGCCATTATCCTAGAAAATTATTATACATTCTCATCTCAAATCTCTCAATCTCCTCTCCGCTGTCAATTGATAATCCTCTTATTTCACTGAAAATTCGGAAGTAATCACAGAAGAACTTCACACGTTCTCCTCATTGAATTGATTATGTATTTGCCCGTGTGTTCACATACAAAGCACTTTATTCTGCTACAAAGGTTGAAGCATATATTTTGCTTTCTAAAACCAATCTCCTGCTGTGCCCTGAGTCCCAACCCTCCCACACACTCAAGCACAAAAGGACATCACACCTACAATTATCCTTTCACTTTCTATTGGTTGATTCCCATGAGAAACAAAAATAGTGTTATTTTTTCTAATAAAAAATTTCATCTTTGGATCTACATTCTTGTTAGCAAACACTGAGTTACCACTCTCTCTTTTACAATGAAAGTTCTTGAAAAAGTTGTTCCTGCTTCCTGGCTCCAATTTTTCTGTTCTCTTTGGTACCTCCCAAGTAAGGCTGTGTTCACTGTTCACCACACCAACTTTGTTTTGTTTGGTCTTTTGTCAAGATCATCAGTAATGAACATTGGAGTACATGTGTGCTTTTCAATTATGGTTTTCTCAGAGTAGATGCCCAGTAGTGGGATTTCTGGGTCATATGGTAGTTTTATTCCTAGTTTTTTAAGAAATTTCTATACTGTTCTCCAGAGTGGCTGCACCAATCCACATTTCCACCAACAGTGCAAGAGGGCTCCCTTTTCCCCACGTCCTCCCCAGGATTTATTGCATGTAGATTTTTTGATATTGGCCATTCTGACTAGTGTGAGGTTATACCTCACTGTACTCTTGACTCACATTTCTCTAATAATTAGTGATGTTGAGCAGCTTTTCATGTGCTCTCTGGCCATCTGTATGTCTTTCTTGGAGAAGTGTCTGTCTAGGTCTTACACCCATTTTTTAAATGGTAGCTAGAACATGGAAACAGGCTGGATGTCCATTGACAGATGAATGGATAGGGAGGATGTGGTCCATATGTATAACAGAATGCCATTCAGCCATAAAGAGGAATGGATTTGAGTCAGTTCTAGTGAAATAGATGAACATAGAGTCTGTTATGCAGGGTAAATTAAGTCAGAAAGAGAAAAAATACAGCATATCAACACATATATATGGAATCTAGAAAAAATGGTATTGATGCACCTGTTTGAATGGAAGGAATGGAGATAGAGAATGGACTTTTGGACACAGTGAGGGAAGGAAAGAGTGAGATGAATGGAGAAAGTAGCATCAGGATATACACACTACCATGAATAAAACAGCTGGTGAGAAGTTGCTACATAATATAGAGAGTTCAACCTGGTGCTTTGTGATGACATAGAGGGGTGGGAGGGAGGCTCAAGAGGGAGGGGTTATATGTATAATTATGGCTGATTTGCATTGTTGTATGACAGAAGCCAACATAACATTGTAAAGCAATTACCCTCCAATTAAAAAAATAAATTATGTATGTAAATATTTATTGATATTTCCCCTTAGATGTTTTATTGTTGTCATTTAGTCACTCAGTCATGTCTGACTCTTTGCAATCCCATGAACTGCAGCATGCCAGGCTTCCCTGTCCTTCACCATCTTCTGGAGCTTGCTCAAACTCACGTCCATTGAGTCTGTAATGCCATCCAACCGTCTCATCCTCTGTTGTCCCCTTCTCCTCATGCCCTCAATCGTTCCCAGCAACAAAGTCTTTTCTAATGAATCAGCTCTTTGCATTAGGTGGCCAAAGTATTGGAGCTTAAGCTTCAGCATCAGTCCTTCCAATGAATATTCAGGACTGATTTCCCTTAGGATGGGCTCATTTGATCTCCAGGCGGTCCAGGGGACTCTCAAGAGTTTTCTCCAACACTACAGCTCAAAAGCATCAATTCTTCTGCACTCAGCCTTCTTTATGGTCCAACTCTCACTTCCATACATGACTATTGGAAAAACCGTAGCTTTGACTAGATGGACCTTTGTTGGCAAAGTGATGTCTCTGCTGTCTAGGTTTGTCATAGCTTTTCCTCCAAGGAGCAAGCATCTTTTAATTTCATGGCTGCAGTAACCATCTGCAGTGATTTTGGAGCCCAAGAAAATAAAATCTGTCACAGTTTCCATTGTTTTTCAATCTATTTGCCAGGAAGTGATAGGATTGGATGTCATGATCTTAGTTTTTTGAAATGTTGAATTTTAAGCCAGCTTTTTCACTCTTCTCTTTCACTTTCATCAAGAGGCTCTTTAGTTCCTCTTCGCTTTCTGCCATAAAGGTGGTGTCATCTGCATATCTGAGGTTATTGACATTTCTCCAGGCAATCTTGATTCCAACTTGTGCTTTATCCAGCCCAGATTCCACATGCTGTACTCTGCATAGAAGTTAAATAAGCAAGATGACAATATACAGCCTGATGTACTACATTCCCGATTTGGAACCGATCCATTGTTCCATGTCTTGTTGCTTCTTAACCTGCATACAGATTTCTCAAGAGGCAGGTAAGGTGGTCTGATATTAAATATGAAATGTCTATGAAACATAGACATCAAAAACATACACTTGTTTTCACCATCCTCTACAGTCTAGTTAAAATCTTTTGCTTCATAATAAAAGAAAATTCCATTCTACCAGTTTCTAGGGTCTTGTCATTCTTGATCACTCGCTTTCTCTCATAACTTATACCAGACGTTCAGCAAAATCCTGAATCTTACCAATGCTAACAATTTTCATCTTGCCCCTTTAGTACAAACTCCCATCTTTACATCCCCCTGTGTTATTTTCTGTAACACTGGTTATCTGAAAGTTATCCACATAGAGATCATAAGTAAAACTGAAAAGGCTGAAATGACAAAGAAGAGAGGAGATATTAATAAAAAAGAGAGACAGTAGAGGGGGCTCCAGACAGAGACACTTGGAAAATTAAAGTAGCTCTATATTTAGGGGATATTAGATGAAGAAACCTTGACAGGATACAGAAAAAGAACATGAAAATATCAAAAAAAAAAAAAAGAAAAGAAAAAAACACTTGTCTTGGAAGCCACAGTAGTAGAGAGAGTTTCCATCAAAAGCTATAGAGCTTAATTAGGTTGTGGGTTGAAAGGCATCAAATTATATTCTATTTAAAATTATTACAAAGTAGTGGCTATATTTCCCTGTGCTGTTAAATACATGCCTGTTTTTTTTTTCCCCCACAAAGCAGATTGTGTCTCTAAAGCCCATATCCCTATCTTGCCCTTCCCTCCTCCCCTATCCCAACTGGTAACTATTAGTGTTGTTTTTTTTCATTGTAAATCATTAATTCTTCAATTTAAAAAAAGAGGCGTCAGAGTTGGCAAATCAGAAACTCCTTTGTTATTTCAGAATAGTGGCTTTAGGAGTGGTGGAGATAGAAAGCCATATTCATGGGCGTAAACAGGTAGAGAATATAGAATTCTTATTTGAAAACTTTTTCTTTTTTAAGTAATTGAAGATACTAGAGGGTACAGAATGGCTATGAATGCTTTCAGAACAAGAGAAGCTAGTAAAAAGGAAATATTTGAGAAGCAAGTGATAGAGTGAGGTTCTAGTGGAGAACGGAGCACAAGATAAAAAAAAAAAACAAAAAAACACCTTGGTATGACCTGGAAAGACGTGTCCTCCAAAAACAGAATAAAAGAGGAAGAAATTAACATAAACTTTAAGATGAAAGTGAAAGTCACTTCACCCTGGCTGAACTCAAACTTCCAAATAAAGTGAGGCAAGAGATAGAAGGGCCTCAGGCTGAGAAGCTGGAGTTTGTGCCCTGTGGACAGATACTCCAAGATGAAGAAGAGGAGGGGCTAAGCCCTGACCAGATGAAAGACCACATTTCTCATTCTTGAAGTCAAGGAGACCTTCCCACCTACACATGCACAGAAAGGCTTCTTGAAGGTCAAAAAGGGAGGGGGTGCCACCCCAGAGTAGTGATGTCAACCAGCCCATAGCCCTCTTTGTTAGAATCCATCCTGTCTAAGAGATCCATCAACACACGAGGGGACCCTGAGATATACCAAATACAAACTCAAAACCAGGCAAAGCAAGATGATTGGCAGAAAGAAACACAGAAGAAATGCCCCACAAAAGTAATTCAAACTACCACAAGGGTACAACTCTCTCTGAGGCCACCTGTGTGTCTATCCACATGTACCCTTTTTCTTCTCAATAAGCACTTTACTTGCTTCTTTACATCCCATCTCTATGTGGAAATTCATTTCTACACAGCTGAGAGGCAAGGGCCTTGTCACTGGCCACTGGTCTTTGGGGGTCTAGAGGCTATGATTCAGCATTCTCACTGCCTGACTTCAACCTCTGGCTCGGAACCAAACTCCTGACTTCAAGCCACTGCAAGCCAAGGCCACCCAGGATCAAAAGTAGCAAATGAGATCATCTACTGAGATATAGATACCTAGAAATATTTTAATTAGCTTTGTTGCAGGAAGGGGGACCCCTTCCAGAGCCTGAAACTGGGCTCTTGTCTAACACTCAGAAATGAATTGTCCAAGGAGACACATGTGCTGACAAATCAAGCGATTTTATGGGGAAAGGGCACCTGGATGGAGAGCAGTAGGGTAAGGGAAACCAGAAGAGCTCTGCCAGTGTCTCGCAGTCTCGGGTTTTATGGTGATGGGATTAGTTTCCGGGTTGTCCTTAGCCAATCATTCTGACTCAGAGTCCTTCCTGGTGGTGCACGCCTTGTTCAGCCAAGATGGATGCCAAGAAGGATTCTGGGAGGCGGTTGGACATGTGGTATCTCCTTTTGACCTTTCCCGAACTCTTGTGGTTGGTGGTGGCTTATTAGTTCCAGTGTTCCTTACCAGGACCTCCTGTCATAAAACAACTCATGCAAATGGTTACTATGGTGCCTGGCCAGGGTGGGCAGTTTCAGTCAGTGTACTTCCCCTAACAGCTTCATTTACCAGATATCATTACAAAATAGTAAATATAAGTCATTTTACAGATGGGATATAATCTTTACTCTTTGCTAATATTTATAAAAAACTACAAGTCAAAAAGCATGTGCCTGGAGCTGAACCAAGTGGAAACTAGATTTCTAAACAAAAACCTAGTATATGAAAGAAATGACTCCAAACACCTAAATATCCTGAGACGTTGTTTTACTCTTGAACACAAAACCCTAATGATGCCAAGATCCAAGGCCTTCAGATTGGCGGGAAAATATAGCATGTTCCCCCTAACATTAGCATCTATTGTAAGTCATCCTCCTTCACATTCAATTCTTAATTGGGTTTTGCACAGTTCATTTGAAAGCTTCCTTGGAGAAGCACTTAGTCTGCATGACAAAGTATCTCAGGACAAGGTGTATACATTTCTTACTGAAACTGGACCCAGAGTTTCTGAAGCCAATAAAGTTCACTTGACTTTTTTAAAAGTTGAACTTCACCTTCAAACTTTCCACTCTCAAATGAAAGGCATCAGAGAAAACATTCAGCACCACCACTGTCACAAAGAAAGGTGAGGTGTCCATGGTGGAGAAAAGGGAGCATGAGACACTTCAAGAGTGCTCCAAGAGACACACTCAGGAAGCACACAGCTAGAAAACACACACAACTGCTAATCAGACCTGACCAGGGTGGTATCTCTGCTTACAACAGACTATTAAACATAATCTGCCAAGGGCACTCAGTTTATGAAATCAGGAAGGTGCACGGACTTTGGCATGTGTTAGTTTTCGTAAGCTTCATATTTCTATCATGTAAGTTTAAGACACTTTGTTGGGTATATTTGTTTTGTAATGAGCAAAACAATGCATGTGTGTGTGCATGCAAGTGCAGGGGCTCTCCCAGGCTGGGTGAGAATGCCCAGCAAGGAGAAGGACTGCCTGACCGTTTTCAGAAAACAGAACATAGACGTGCACTCAGGGCTGTACTCCTTCCAAGCAGCCTGGCCAATTTCCCAGTGCAGCTGGTGGCCAAACAATCTCCTGAGAGAGATATCTAATGCTTTTGGACAAACCTTAGTCTCTCTCAAACCCCGTGAGCACCATGTTTTCACAGACTGAATTTAGCAAAAAAGAATTTCCCCTACCATAAAAGGACTGTCAGACTAATAAAATGCTATTGCGTGACCTATACACAGATCCTAGATAGTGTAGTCTGGTTATTAATAGCCTGCACTCGAGAATTCAAAATACTTGTATGAGAATAACTGCTCTACCACATACCAAATGCATGATCTTGGGAAAAGACGTTAAACTTTCAGAGACGGATTTCCCTCTGCCATGACAGCCTATTGCAACATCTATTGGGGGACTAAATGAAATAAAGAGTATGAAGTGAAGTGAAAGTCGCTCAGTCGTATCCAACTCCTTGCGATCCCATGGACTGTAGCTCAATGCCAGGCTCCTCTGTCCATGGGATTCTCCAGGCAAGAATACTGGAGTGGGTTGCCATTTCCTTCTCCAAAAGAATAGAAAGGTGAGCACATTTTCTGGTACACGGCAAATGCTCAGTAAATATTAGCTGCTTAGAATGGGTGTTTTTAAGAGGGAAAAAATTTTGTCAGTGTATTTGTGAGTATGTTTGTTGCATATGCAAAGACTGCCTCTGGAAGGATAATGTCATTTGCCCTCAATGAAGACAACCTGGTAGTTGGGAAAGCAGTGCTAGTAAGACTTTTCATTGTGTAGGCCATTTGTGTCTCTTTTTTCAAAGAAATAAAACACTTTAAATCTCAATGTTCCTAATATTTTAAATTTCAGAATATTAAATAAATATTGGCTTTACCATTTTTTTTTCATTTCCCTTTACATTTATAACCAACAGTAAAGGAGTATTTCATGTTTTGCCAAAAAATATTTAAAGATCATATAATAATCATAATTTCCCAGTGATTATTAAGATCACTTTGGATGGTATCAACTTGCAAGATCATTTTTATAGCCCTGCACTTCCTTGAAAAACAAGAATTATCTGTATATCCACCAAAGCAGAAAACCAATTTTTCTGTTAAGAGTGTCATTCTAAAAACACTTTTTCTGATTTTTGTCAGGCATTTCATTCATTTAATAAGTATCTTTGAATTATTATAGATAGTAAAATAGGAACCAATTTATTGTGAATTCAAGAAAACTAGAAATAGAGACTGTGTTCTTAAAGTTTAATAACACTAAGTACTATTAACATTGTACTTTGTCATTTATAAAGAACCTTCACATAAAACTAACTTATTCCCCATACCGCTGTATATTATCCAGGAGCAGACTCCTGTGTGATGTTGCATTGCTCTTGGGATAAAGGCAAAAGTATTTAATTTAGCATGACTGGCCCTGTCTAGTCTGCCTTCATAACTTCATATCCCACCTCCTTGCTCTCTCCACCCCAGCAGCACTGGCATTATTTTAGTCTCTAGGGTCACCAGGCACACTCATGCCACAGCATCTTGCCATATTGCTCTGTTTGCCTCCTTCCCTTTTCCATTGACTCACCTCCTACTTAATCTTCAATTCTCTAAGTGTCACTTATGCTGGGAGGAGATCTTCTCTTTGCCCCTTCCAGAACTGCTTTCTCTCTTCTCCACCTCTCTCCATTCTAACCTGCAAGGACATAACAAAGGGCTTAGTTTCCCTGCGGTCCCATCAAGATATTTGTTCTCCCAGCTCCCTCCTTTCAATGTCACTGCAGGTCTGCAGCATCCCTCCACAGACTCAATGCCTCCTGTGAGGAAGGCAGCTCCTTCTACCTAGCCATTCTCTCTCTAGGCTCTAATAAGCCACTCTATCTCTTGCTGTGTTAGGCCTGGGGTGGAAATGTCCAATCCCTGCCCTACTCCCCCACCACTTCTTTATAAACAGCTGCTTTATTATACTCTCTCTGAATTATCTTATTTGTGCCCTGTATCAGGATCCTGACTATGATCTTGTTCCCGCTTCTCCTAATGGTTTTTCTTCCAACATGTTCTTCTAAGACTAATGTCCTCATGCCAGTCCAAACAGTGTACAGTCTTGACTGAAATATACTCGACTGCTTCCAGCTCCCTGTTGTTCAGTCACTCAGTTGTGTAAGACTCTTTGAGACCCCATGGACTGACTGCAGCACCCCAGGCTTCCCTGTCCATCACCATCACCTGGAGCTTGCTCAAATTCACGTCCATTGAGTTGGTGATGCCATCCAACCATCTCATCCTCTGTTGTCCCCTTCTCCTCCTGCCTTCAATCTTTCCCAGCATCAGGGTCTTTTCAATGAGTTGGCTCTTCCCATCAGGTGGCCAAAGCATTGGAGATTCAGCTTCAGCATCAGTCCTTCCAATAAATATTCAGGACTGATTTCCTTTAGGATTGACTGGTTTGATTTCCATGCAGTCCAAGGGACTCTCAAGTCTTCTGCAACATCACAGTTCAAAAGCATCAATTCTTCGGCAATCTCACTTCCATACATGACTACTGGAAAAACCATAGCTTTGACTATATAGACTTTTGTTGGCAAAGTAATGTCTCTGCTTTTTAGTACACTGTCTAGCTTTGTCATAGCTTTTCTTCCAAGGAGCAAGCGTCTTTTGATTTCATGGCTGCAGTATTAATGCAATGATTTTGGAGCCCTTTTAACCCTTAGATCTTCTTTATTATTCACTTTTCAAAATATCCACCCCCACAATTCAGAAATATTCTCTTCCTAAAAGCTTTGACATCCTCAGCCTGCAAACTTCTGGTTTGGGTAGCCATTTGAGCTCCCATAATACTCTGTCTATACCATGGCCTTTATTGCTCTGTGATTGACTTGATGCATTTGTCTTTCCTACAAGGCTCTGAATCACTATTCTGTAGTTTCTAGTCCCCCAGGGCCTAATAAACTGCCTGGCATGTGATAGCTATTCAATAAATGAGAACTACAAGCTGTGTATAAAGTCTAGCTAAAGTAGTTCAGAGGCTTACTATACTATATATTAAGGCACAGTAGATTATCAGCATGTTTATCTCTTTTCCCAAGACAATTTTTTTCTCCAAATATAGCATCTTAGTAAGAATACAGTTACCATAGCCAAAATACTGCAGTGTCAGGATACATTTAATAGGAGGCTTTCTGTGGGCTGTTTTTAGTCTTGCATGAATTCTATGTTCCTTAACAGCACCTGAATACAGGTGCCAGAGAGCTGGCAAGCCAGCTTGGGGATAATAGAAATTCATGTATCTCATTCATATGGAAATTCCATACGGTGAACAGCAGACATTTACAAGTCTTCTCCTTTCTGATATGTAAAGTAACTGTTACAACCCCCTCTGTAGAGAATAATTCTAACCTCCGGCTTTCTAGATGACTTGTTAGACTTTTGATCCCTATCTCTGCTAAACAGGGCTATCTGGTAAGAGAGTATATATATGCCCACAATATGTTGAATAAATGCCTTTGTTCCACCAGAGCACTGGTCACCCTGTCTTTCTTCATTTTCTCTCTCTCTCTCTCTCTCTCTCTCTTGCTCTCGCTCTCCCACTCTCTCCCTCTCTCCATTTCAGGCTGCTTCCACGGAGCACAGGTGTCCACCGTGTCTACTTATTTGCCCCGGCTTTCAAGACCTCTTCGAGAGGGCGCCCTGAGCCTACGTAGACGGTGCTAGCTCTTTGTCCTCGAGTTATATTGGCATACTGCGTAAACCAGGGAATATTAGCCTCTTTTCTTCCTTCTTTTCTTATCGGTCGACTCTGTACCCCCAAGTTCCGGTCCATTAAAGGACCACAACACTGCAGCAAGTGTAAAGAATAATGTAATTTCCTTCCTCAGACATTTATTCCTTCTGAAAATAAAATCTTTACGCTTACTTCTCAATTCTTCGTTACTGAGCACTGTATTCTTCAGTGTTGTCAAAGAAAATACAGTACATTGAAAAGCAAGAATGACCCAGAAAATTGGGTCAAGAAAGGTTTTGGACGGTTTTTTCCAGGTAAAATAAGATGAATTTTTCATAGCTTTGGTACCCCCATACCACTGCAGTATTAATGCCCATTTACCATTTGTTTAAATGCTTTTCTTAAAATTATTTTTCTGTTTTCTTGTATGATTACCTCTTCCTCTCTCCTCCAATCAACCACATTATTCTTCACCCTATTCTTTAGAGAATGTTATGGTGTGCCAACTAAATTTCCTTAGCCCTTTCAGGACTAAAGCGCTTACTGCTTCAGTTGCTAGGAATGTTGACAATTGATGCTCACAGCTCAAGCCTCCTTTTTAAGAACCACCTTCAGCTG
Organism: Giraffa tippelskirchi; assembly: GCF_054371585.1. NCBI lineage: Eukaryota > Metazoa > Chordata > Mammalia > Artiodactyla > Giraffidae > Giraffa > Giraffa tippelskirchi. The sequence goes on along the minus strand of NC_137280.1, from coordinate 107,630,118 downwards.
AGCAGAGCTACAGTTATATCACACCTCCTTCCTGGGGACAGTCCACATCCAAACACGGAGGGTTAGTCAACATGGAGGGTTAGGAGGGGGAAGGCAAATAGAGAATGTAGAGCAAAAAAACTCTCTTGCTCCAGTTAGAAATGACTATGCAGGAACATCCCAGCTCCAGGGGTCTCAACTGAGCTGCTCCTGTGATTGCAGCCTAGCCCAGTCTTTCCCTCAACTTAATCTACTGTACTTTCCTTCATTTCCCTTCAATGGTTGACTCTGGGACCACTCCTACATAAACTTCCTGCATTCCAATCTCTATCTCAGAGTCTGCTTTCTGGGGAACCAATAAGAACCCTCAAGAAGGAGCTCACGTAAATAAGCTAATATAAATTCTTCCATGCTTCCTTCCATGACTATTTCATATGGGCAAATAAATATACATATATATTATAAATATATGTTTTTTGCTTTTTAAAATGAGATCTTATTATAAATTCCTTAATTTTCCATTCAAAAGTACTATTATATCTATTAATATATACAGGTATTAATATCTATATAGGTATAGATTTTCTCTAGGCATGTATTGCTTCAAAGCTTTAGTTCATTCTTTTAGCGGGTAAATAATATTCCAAGGTATTGTTGTTGTTGTTTAGTCACTAAATAATGTCTGATTCTTTTGTGACCCCATGGATTGTAGCTCACCAGGCTCCTCTGTCCATGGGATTTTCCAGGCAAGAATACTAGACTGGATTGCCATTTCCTTTTCCAGGGGATCTTCCCAACCCATGGATCAAACCAAATCCTCCTGCATCCAGGAGGATTCTTTACCACCAAGCCACCAGGAAAGCCCATTCCATGGTATAGACATAATAATATATTCAATCACTCATCTTTGGATGGGGACCCACCTTACAGTACTATTTTATTTTGGTTTCCATGAACAGTGCTGGAGTGGATATTATTGTACATACCATATCATATGGTACCTCTATTTCTGTAGGATAGATTTCTAATAGTGGCACTAGGTTCAGCAGTATGTATATACTTTTTTCAAACATATATTGCCAGATTTATTTTCAAAATTCTATAAAATTCACACTAATGCGGAGAACTTATGAAGTGATTCTATATATTTCACTTTGACATACTTCTTTCTTGCCCTGTAACATAGTTAAGTGATTTTGTATGAAACTTCTTTTTCAGGGTGAAAATATAGAAAGGTCCCCAAAACACTCTTTAAAAAGTTTTTAACAGCTAAAAAAAATGGAAACTATCCTTTTATTTTTTTTAAGTTTTTATTGGCATGCAGTTGATTTACAATATTGTATTAGTTTCAGGTGTACAGCAAAGTGAATCAGTTACACATATACATATCTCTTGTCTTTTTAAGATTATTTTCCCATGTGAAAGTACCTTTTTAAAAGAAAAAGTAGTGCTTTCAATGTAGGACAAGTCCAGATTTATTTTAAATTATTATTAAAACAGAATTAGAGACTATCAATCTATTTAATTTTATCTGAAACAATTTCTTTTTTTATTCAGACTCTCTTAAATGTAGTAGGATGCATTCAACCTCTTTTCCCCCAGAAACTGGTATTAGAAACTGTCTATATGTGTTCAAAATTCAGTGATAACCAGTAAGAATTATTAAAACCAGAGATTTCTCAGGATCCTGGAAATAAATGTTAGTTTTTAAAAGCAGAAAACAATATACAAATGATCATATTCAAATTTTAAATGCATTCAGGTGCAAGGTTAACTAAATGTTACCCTCCATGATTTCAAAAGCAAATCATTATGGAAATTTAAAAATACAATATAAAACTCTTAAGTTCTTAAGTGTACTTCTCATGACATTAAAAAAAAATGTACATTTCACAAACCTCAACTATTGTGCCATTTGAAAATTTGTTGTGATTTGCAAGGAAAACAGTTTCCTCATTGTTTTAGATAAATTAGAAGTTAAAGAACTAAGTATTCCAGTATAGCATTAACATAAATAAATACAAATCTAGGATGAGAGTTAATCAAATTGAGTTGAACAATACATTTTCCCAAGTATATTTTGCACAAAACCACAGGCTGAGGAGTAATTATTTTTATGCATGGGCACTTGACATTTTCAATTTGAAAAACATTTCTTCTAGTAAAGTCAATACTTTTTGTAAGCTCAACCTATTGGTTGTTAATGTTAGAACACCCTCTTGTGGATAAGGCATCTAATTTGGAAACCTGTCTATCTGAAATCACAAAGCAAAAGGTAAAAAATGTTCTAAGTATCACAGAAACAAATCCATAGCTTTGTCTTTATTTTATTAGCATGTTTTCACAAAGTAAACATGTTTATTAGTGTATTTAAATACTAGGAAAGGAATACTGAATAATTTTTACCAAAAGAGCATTTTTCCCCATGTGTATCAGCTACAAACCAAATGCTATATTTCAAAATAGCTATGTGTTATAAAGGCATTTTAATGAAAAAAAAAAATTTCCGGAGAATTAATGAAATCTGTATTCATGAAGGTTATTTTTTATTTGACAATATAATTTAGTGCCAAACACTTCTGGGTTTCATATGGTCAGTATTGCTAAGGATGTCTCAGGTATAGTGAAAGTGAAAGTCACTCAGTCATGGTCCTCTGTCCATAGAATTGTCCAGGCAAAGATACTGGAGTGGGTTGCCATTCCCTTCTCCAGAGGATCTTCTCAACCCAGGGATCAAACCATGGTCTCAAGCATTGCCGGCAGATTCTGTACTGTCTGAGCCACCAGGAAGAGTTTCTATATGAGGTATATAAGAATCTCAAATATCAAATTGGTTTTCTCTTTAAAATGTATTAACATTTCCCTTAGCCTCACTAAAATCAAAAAGTCTTTAATACTTATAGGAATACTGATTCAATAGGACTTTATGAAAGAGAAATAGATTAGCAGAGCATAGTGTCTGGAGGGCTGGACACTATTTCTGGAACAGCCACCCATCTTGGACAAATCAATTCACTTATTTTGTCTTAGTTATCACAGCTGACAAAAGGAATAATGGCAGCTTAACCAAACAGTATTTGCAAAGATATAGAACACTTTCACAAAACACTATATGTAAAATTTCTTTGTTGTCACTAAGTCATGTCCGACTCTTTTGCGATCCCATGGACTATAGCCCTCCAGGCTCCTCTGTCCATGGGGATCTCCAGGCAAGAATACTAGAGGGGGTTGCCATTTTCTCCTCCAGAGGATCTTCCTGACCCAGGGATTGAATCCGTGTCTCCTTCATTGTCAGGCAGATTCTTTACCACTGAGCCACCAGGGAAGCCCCACATTTCTTTGTCCACCATAATATAGGAAGTGAAAAGAGCAATGGATCCAATTTTATTCTTGTTTTCAATCCCTGACCAGAAACAGCTGGTTTCTTTAGCACTTTTAAAAATGACGTTGATCACCCCTACACTCTCCCAACATATTTTCTTTTTTCCTTTCCATAAGGTTTTTTTGGGCAGGGTCTAAAAAACTTATATAAACCATCTTGGCTAACACATCAGCCATGTGACTTGGGGAAAGCAGTTACACCCGCTTAATGGGGAAGGGATTTAAAATTCAGGTCTGAGTTTGAAATCTGACTTCTTCACTTACCAGTTGTGTTGCTTTGGGTAAATTAAAGAGCTTTCTCTCTCTTTGTTTCCTTATTTTCTTGAAAGGGTTCTGAAGAGTGTTACTTTAAATTGTGTAAAGCATTTATCACAGTGATTGAATTGTGTCAAGTGGGATATGGCAAAAAACCAAAGTTTATCATAATTATTATAAATGAATGCTATTTAATTTGACCTCTTCCCAAACTTGAAAATAAGCCAGAGTATATCCATCATTCACAATATTTATAAAAGAAATAATGGTGTTCTTCACTAATGGCCACAGAATATCTGGTCCAAAATGGTACTTTGATGGAGTCTGAATGATTTTCTCTAAATGGCTGAAGGTTTAAAACAATTTGTAATTTCCCTCCTGCACCACAGTACACAGAAAACAGGACATTCAACTCTTAGAAAGCCTTGAATCTCCACAGATCATTAGTCTATAATGAAAATAATTAATTATAATCTTTGACTTGCAAAGGTGACTTACCTTCCCTGTAATGGATTTGAAGCTGCTTCAGTTAATGTGGGGTCAAGGTTCAACAAACTGCAGACTATTCAAATAGCTTAGTCACAAAGGTGATTAGATGTCTTGGTGAAGGAACCAGAGAAAAGCCCTTGGTCTCTCTCTTACTGTTGTTGTGCAATCCTTTAAAAAGCAAAAATGCCAGCTGGCTGTTTTGGAAATTTGATAAAGCATTGTTTGTAGCCACACATGTGACTATTAACTTATTGAACTAAAAATGCAGTTAACTAAAACAAAAGCATTTCACAAATGGACTAAGAGACATCTCAGGAAATAGTCAATATGGCCCTCATCATCCTTTATTTTCTTTTCTAAATTAATTCCTGAACTTCCTTTCTGGGTCAGCTCAATTCTCAACATTTCTTTTAATTCTTCCTTATCAGTCACGATTAATAATGACTGCACTAGGCCATCTTATACTAGATTTTATTCCAAATTTATAAGTTGGAAGCAAATCAAGACAGTCCAGGCACACTAAAAACCTAGGATTCAATCAAATTCATAGCCCTTATATATAAGTTTAACATTTACCCTGGATGGAGAAAACCTGATTTTTTTTTATGTTCACAGAAATATAAACATCCTTTTTCATATTCACAGTAGAAGATTTTTTACATACATAATATTTGAACTCATTTGAATTACCTTTCATTTCACGTTTTTCTCAATCACAATTGGATCACATTATTCACACTCAAAAATATTGAAGGTAAATTACAGGGATATAGTTCCAAATTCTTTTCAAAAATAAGTGTATTTGAAAAATCCATGACATATTCTGTTACGTCCCCATCTCTACCCTTTGAAAATCATTATCCTACCATGTTAGCAATATGCTGAGCTATAATATGTATTTAATATAGATTTGTGTTTTTCATAAGGACTTTCCGCTAATCTATTGCTTTCATGCCATTCTTAGATTTCTTTCTTGCTGTAACAAAATATGTCTATCATATGTCTCATAGAAAAGAGTCATGTATTTCAATATGCTGTAATTTAAGGTAATTACTAATATACATTTTTCATAATTTCAAATATTAGCATTTTTGCTGCTTGGTTGCAATATTTTTTAAATTATACTTTTATATACTCATATTATGTACTTAACAACTTTTCAAGTGAAATCAATAGTGTTTTTTATCATGAGCTGATTCATTGACAGCAAAGAACTGAGAGAACTATTTCGCATATTACATTATTGCTTTCAATTGAGTCTAGATTGATCCAATGCATTTATGGTAAGAATTCATTGAAATCAATGGAGCTGAGCACAGATTAAAAATGCTCCATTGCTTTCTAAGAAGTGCAGTGATAAATGTTATTATATTTAATATCAGGAGTGTCTTTCACCTCCCACCTCCCTACTACTTGTACACTGTTTTTAACCCAAGACAGTATGATAGCTTTTCTTGTTTTCATGAAATATTTCTGAAATGTGTTGCACAGAAAGCTAAGTTCTAGTCAAGAGTACCAGATGATTATTGCTATAAATAGTAGTTACAATATAAGAAATGAATTGAAAATGTCTTGTCATTTATTTTTTAATTGAGTTTCTTATAAATTGACAATGCTACCATTTCACTTGTGTACTACAACCCAACAACTGAGATAATATTACTAGACTATTGTTAGAGGGAAAAAAAACCAAGTCTAAGTTGCTTTTTCTCCATTCCTGGTTATGTGTTATGCTGAGTTGTTCATCCACCTGATATACCTTTTCCTGGTGACAGAGTACATGCATTGATATCTAGAAAGTGGTTGAGGGACAGTATGCACTGGGTTGGCCAAAAGGCTCCTTCAGTTTTTAAGTCAAAATAAAAGACACATTTTTTTTTTTTTCATTTTCACCAAGAGCTTTATTGAACAATGTATTCACCATTTTGTTTCACTATGTTTTGCCATTTTTCAGGCAACTTCAGGACTCCATCTTCCCAAAGCTTTTTCTTTTTGAGCAAAGTACATCTCAGATGCCTTTTACAGTCTTCCAGGAAATTGAAATGTTTTCCATTAAGAGAATTTTTTAAAGATGGAGATAAATGGACATCTGATGGTCTATGTCTGGTGAATACAGTGGATGAATCAGAACTTCCCAGCCAAGCTTAACAGTTTTTGCCTGGACATCGAAGAAATATGTGGTCTTGCATTGTCCTGATAGAAGACAATGCGTTTTCTGTTAACTAATTATGGATGCTTTTCGTCAAGTGCTGCTTTCAGTTGATCTAATTGGGAACAGGACTTGTTGGAATTGATGCTTTGGTTTTCCAAAAGGAGCTCATAATAGAGCACACCCTTCCAATCCCACCATATACACAATATCACTTCCTTTGGATGAAGACTGGCCTTTGATGTGGTTGGTGGTGCTTCATTTTGCTTGCCCTACAATCTCTTCCATTCCACATTAATGTACAGTATCCACTTTTCATCGTCTGTCACCATTTGTTTTTAAAACAGAACATTTTCATCATGTTTAATTAGAGAATAACATGTAGAAATATGGTAAAAAAATGGCTTTTTTCACTTAATTTATGTGGAACCCAAACATCAAAGCAATTAACATAACCGAGCTGGTACAAATGATTATAAACATTTGATTTGGATATTTTGAGTATGTTGGTTATCTCCCATGGAACATTGTTTGTTCTCAATTAATGTCTCGATTTGATAGCTATCAACTTCAACTGGCTTACTAGACCATGGAGCATTATCCAGTGAGAAATCTCCAGTATGAAATTTGCAAACCACTTTTGACACATTTGATCAGTCACAGCATGTTTTCCATACACTGCACAAACCTTTTATGTGCTTCAGCTGTGTTTTTACCTTTCTTAAAATAATAAAGCATGATAAGCCAATAATGTTGCTTTTTCCTTCCATCTTCAATATTAAAATGACTACACAAAAATTCACCAATTTGTTTTTGCATGCTAATATGACAGCTGTCAGAATACAATCTAACAAAATTGTTTTGAATAAGTTAAAGACATCTAATCACTACTAGAGCTATCCAGAAAAAAAAATTGAATGAACCTTTTGGCCAGCCCAATAACTGGAGAGTAATCAAAAGAGAAAAGTTCTCTGCAAAAGTATCTGGTTTACATAATGCTAAAGTTAACCACTTTGACCTACTGAGCATCACAGTTGAACAAAATTAGGAGACAAAGTTGGCTGTAATTTATTGAATTAAGCACTCTTTTATATGTATGAAGATGCTCATCACAAGAGGAAAAGATAAATGAACAAATGTAGTTTAATGAACAGTCAAAGAATCACTGACTACAGGTATTTTAACTGAAAATGGCTTTAAGTATCATCTTGTCTTAATATGTTGACCACTCAGCTTTTGTTCAATTGAAGTAAAACAATAAAATTCATGGCTAATCAATTGGAAAGAGAGAAATGCTTTAAGGACAGATATTTAGAAATAACATTTTTTTAAGAAAACAAGGACTACATACACTTAAAACGTTATAGTATTGTTGTTTAAGAGAAAGAATTTTTTCAAATATGTATTGACTCTCAAGTCAACAGTAAGAAACATCAAATCTTATTAATTACATAATTAATAGTTGTAAAATATATTAAACTACAACAGGTACAGATGCGATTTGTATTAAAATTACTTTTTTCATTTTCAGGTTTCAGTAGATTTTACCAGAATTAGTTATAATTAATTTTAACCCAATCTAAATTTAGAGGGTTAGGAGATCTTGATACTGTGCTTCAGAAACTCAAAGTTTTAAAATCTGACTGCAGTTTTCTTAATTACAGATAGTTATGACATCATATCTTGTTATTCCTCTCAAGTCTAACAGAAGTAAAGTAAATGTGGTCCCTTGACTACAGACTTTTGGATTCTAATTCCATTAGGCAAACAACCCAAGTCTGACCAAACATTGTTTATTTTTTTGAAGAAATTTATAATTTTTTAATGGAGTATAATTGCTTTACAATGCTGTGTTAGCTTCTTCTGTAGAATCACATGAATTAGCTATATGTATACATATACCCCCTTCCTGTTGAGCCTCCCTCCCACCTCTCTAGGTCAGCACAGAGCACCGAGCTGAGTTCCCTGTGCTGTATAACAGCATCTCACTAGCTATCTGGTTTACCTCATACTGGTCAGAATGGCCATCATCAAAAAATGTACAGATAATAAATTCTGGAGAGGGCGTGAATAAAAAGGAACTCTGTTAACAGTAGTGTGGGAATGTAAATTGACACAACCACTATGGAGAACAGTATGGAGGTTCCTTAAAAAACTAAAAATAAAACTACCATATGACCCAGAAATGTCACTTGTGGGCATATACCCTAAGAAAATCATAATTTGCACATACCTCAATGTTCATTGCAGCACTATTTACAGTAACCAGGACATGGAAGCAAGCTAGATGACCAACCTTTAAGAGAATCCTTCAAGAAGCCTCATAAAGGAAAATGCAACTCTAGTTTCCAATATTGTCATACATTGAAAGGGCTTACTCTTGATGCATACTGGACCAAAATAGTATCAGCCAGTGAGGAGAAAATAACTTAGACCATATACAAAAAGAGAGGCTAAGTACAGTTGATAGTATTGGAATCAGTTCAGTCGCTCAGTCATGTCCGATTCTTTGTGACCCCATGAATTGCAGCATGCCAGGCCTCTCTGTCCATCATCAACTCCTGGAGTCTACCCAAACCCATGTCCATCGAGTCAGTGATGCCATCCAACCATCTCATCCTCTGTCGTCCCCTTCTCCTCCCGCCCCCAATCCCACCCAGCATTAGGGTCTTTTCCAATGAGTCAACCCTTCGCATGAGGTGGCCAAAGTATTGGAGTTTCAGCTTCAACATCAGACCTTCCAATGAACACCCAGGATTGATCTCTTTTAGGATGGATTGATTGGATCTCCTTGCAGTCCAAGGGACTCTCAAGAGTCTTCTCCAACACCACAGTTCAAAAGCATCATTTCTTCGGCGCTCAGCTTTCTTCACCATCCAACTCTCACATCCATACACGACCACTGGAAAAACCATAGCCTTGACTAGATGGACTTTCGTTGGCAAAGTAATGTCTCTGCTTTTAAATAGGCTATCTAGGTTGGCCATAACCTTCCTTCCAAGGAGTAAGCGTCTTTTAATTTCATGGCTGCAGTCACCATCAGCAGTGATTCTGGAGCCCAAAATAGCTCACCCAATCTCCATAACTTCTTCTGTGTGTAATACTATCATTTTGTTTAGATGTTTACTCTGTTCCCACTGACTGTGGTCTTTGTAGGACACCAATTAAGGGGCCCAAACGGAAGGGAAAAACATAGATTAATCCAGACCATTCAAACATACACAATTACTCTAAGGAACTTAACTCTCTCTGGAATTGAGCTCAGGATCTCAAGAGATAAGATATGCGGATGATTTCATCATGAGGTGATGGCATCCTGAACAAACAGCCCATAATTTCCTGCTGCCTCTGGCCTCGATATTACCTTTGCAAAGATCTAATCCTATAGCTTTTTTGTCTACATGGGAGAAACTCCCATGTGCATGCGTGCTTAGTCACTTAGCCATGTCCAACTCTCTACGATCCCATGGACTGTAGCCCACCAGGCTCCTCTGTCCATGGGATTTTCCAGGAAAGAATACTGGAGTGGGTTTCTACTTCCTCTACCAGGAATATTCCTGACCCAAGGGTCGAATCCATGTCTCCGGTGTCTCCTGCATTGACAGATGGATTCTTTACCACTGAGCCACCTAGGAAGTCCCATACTCTTCTAATAAATGTTTCCTAGTCTCACTCACTCTTTGATTAACTCAAATAAGTTTTCTGTTAATTTGATAAAAATATCCCAAGTGTTTCATTGAGAAGCTGGCCTGAGTTTAGAACTGGCCTCAAAATAGAGAGAAGGGATGCTGATAGACAAAGTCAGTGTTCCAACAGCAGTATCAGGGTGATGAGGACTCATCAGTCTTGGTTATATCAACATTTGACATTAAAGGAGATTTGCAGCAGGGAAAAATGCACATTGGGAGGAGAACAAATAGCAGGAACTATATTTTTACATAAACAATTGTATTGTCAGTATGGACCAAACAATCCCTTCAAAATAGTAGGGCATCCAGGAATGAGGATGCTGGGAGTAGGACCCCAAGCTAGAGGAAGAGACTGGCAGTGATCTCATGGGCTGAAGTTTAGCACAGGGGCCCAAAGAAGTGGTAGAGCTGGTATGTAGCTCAGCCCCCCTTCTCACCTCCCCACCCCCCCACAGCTGAACCTAGATTCAGGATAACAGGATTGATTTCAGACTCTCCTTGTTGCTGGGACCAAAGAAGTCAATAAGACTTTAACTCTGGTCAGGAATGTTCCAAGGGCTGGGCAAAGCTGCACCAGTTCTTTCAGCTGGGGTGACTAGGTAGGGCTGGGAAAAGCTGGTTATAACAGCATAAAGATGGTTGGTGAAAAGTGGGAAGTCAGTGATAAGCTGTGTTTTGAGCTGAAAAAAAAGTTTAAATATATAATCTACCACACTTCTTGATATTTCCTAAGATATTACCTCTATGCATTTGAATGTATTCTTCTCCTTTCTTAAGATGTCCTTTTCTCTGTTCTTCCATGGTAAAGCTGTTTTTTTATATATTAGGTCCAGCTCAAATGCCATTTATTTTCTAGGAAGCATTCTTGGCTTTTCAAATGGGTTTATGACACATTTGTTTTTCAGTCTCTCCATTATGTCCAACACTTTGTGACCCCATGAACTGCAGCATGCCTGGCTTCCCTGTTCTTCACTATCTCCCAGAGTTTGCTCAAATTCATTTCCATTGAGTCGATGATGCCATCCGATGATCTTGTCCTCTGTTGTCCCCTTCTCCTCCTGCCTTCAATCTTTCCCAGCATCAGGGTCTTTTCCAATGAGTCAGTTCTTCGCATCAAGTGGCCAAAGTATTGGAGTTTCAGCTTCAGCATCAGTTCTTCCAATGAATATTCAGGACTGATTTCCTTTAGGATCGACTGGTTTGATCTTGCAGTCCAAGGGACTCTCGAGAGTCTTCTCCAAGAGCACAGTTCAAAAGCATCAATTCTTTGGCGCTCAGCTTTCTTTATAGTCCAACTCTCACATCCATACATGACTACTGGAAAAACCATAGCCTTGACTAAACATAGTTCTAATTTGAGTTAAGTATTTATTCCTCCTACAGGAAGACATGGACAATTTTGTGAAACAAAAATATCTCCTGCCATATCAATAGACAAGAATTGTCACAGCCATCAGCGATTTCTGGCCTCCAAATATGAATGAGGGTTTCCCAAACTGTGATCCTGCAGATGCTGCCACCAGCCACGTTGACTGATGAGGAGCTAGGGGAATGCAAGGTGAGGAGCTAAGGGAATGCCAGAAGCAAGGTGAACAGGAAACAGGATTGGCCTCAGATAGCTGAGGTGCATAAGGAAAGAATGAGTTCTGTGAGACAGAGGCTGGCATATTCCCATACATCGAATGCCAAATTCCGTAACTTGATACCTGATCTTTGATGTTCAGACTGCCTGCTTCCTTTGTTGCAAACTTGTTTATGGCTTGACTTCCCCTCCTGCCTCCTTGGAGCAGTTTTCTCAGAGCTACTGAGATGCTATCTCTCAGGCCTGGAGTCATAAACATTCCCACCAAATAAAATAACTCTTTACTTTCAGGTTGTGACTATATTTTTTAGATGACAATTTCTAATTAATATACTGAGCTATATACACTGTGCCCTGTACATCTTAGGCATACAGGAAGTAGTTGCTGAATGAATGATTGCCAAATTCATGAGAATTATAATTCCCTCTCTGACAAGAATTATTTAGATCTCTTTGTAATGTTTCAAATTTTATGAAAAATGCTTCAGTGAAAATTAAACTTTATTAGCATCTGAGACATTGCCTTCCTTTACACACAAAGTTAATTCTATAACAGATGGAGAAGAAATCTCCCCAAAATGAGATGAAAGGTAGGAAAATGGAGAGAATTAGAGGGGAAAGGAAGTATATATCTCAAAACTTAGCTACGAAAATATAGTTCCGTATTCCTTAGGTAATCCTCTCTGATGCAGAGAAGAAATAGTAAAACATGGTACTTTAGTCTGTACTTGGAAAACATACATAATAAGAACAATGGGGAAAAGTTGCAACAGGGAAGAAAAAGTGCTCTAGTGTTATAAAACCAAGTCCAGGAAAAGGTTGTCTAGATTCTTTGTGGTTGATGAAGGATCAGTCTCTTTGTTCAGATGGCTCTTTATTTCAGATCAAAGGCTTGAAAGTATTTTTTCTTGTCTGATACCTGAAATTCCAGCTTTCAATGCCCACAGTCATAAGTATTATCTTCTTAGAAAAGAATTCCTCCTCAAGAATAAAAAATAATAGGTAGCTTGTAATGCACATACCTGAAAGCATTCCATTTGGAAGTTACTACTATTTAAAACATAAAATAAAAATGTTTAAAAGGAGTGATTTTTGAATCTTCAAGAGGAATGAATTTTTCATCATTTAACTTTTTTATTTCTTATCAATATAGAACCAGATTTACCCATAATGTAAGCGAATTTCAAAATGCAATTTAAAAGTAACCATGACAGCTTGTTCCCTTATAATACACATATAAGTTCAAGAGACAAGAAATAATATAGTCAAGAGAGAATTTGCTTCATAAAATTTCAGATAAACTTGGTTTCAACAATTTAAAGTTCTGAGAAATATGTCAATACATAAAGCACATTTGTGCATCTCCTGGAAGACTGGTCTTTTGGAAGAAATTGGACCTTGTTTCTTTTACAAAGATAATCGGAAATATGTCCAAACAATTTTCAATGAGCTTATGAACTTTAAGAAAGTTAAAGTCTCTATTCCTGTTTCTTGGGATTTCTTTCCATGGCTTTAATAAACTCAGTGCAGTTTACATCCATAGAAAGTATTGGGGTTTAAAAAGCAACCATGCATATGCATTAGTATACTGTATTGTTGTTTTTGAAAGATGGTAACGATAACCCTATATGCGAGACAGAATAAGAGACACAGATGCATAGAACAATTTTATGGACTCTGAGGGAGAAGGTGAGGGTGGGACGTTCTGGGAGAATAGCATTGAAACATGTATATTATCATATGTGAAAGAGAACACCATTCCATGTTCGATGGATGAGACAAGGGCTCAGGGCCGGGGCAATGGGATGACCCAGAGGGATGGGATGGGGAGGGAGGTGGGTGGGGGGTCCGGGAAGGGGAACACATGTAAACCCATGGCTGATTCATGTCAATGTATGGCAAAAACTATTACAATATTGTAAATAATTAGCCCCCAACTAAAATAAATAAATTTATAAAAAAAAATAAAAATAAAAAGCAACCATGCTGACAAGAATCTAGACCTACATTTTCACTTATCTTACTGAAATCTGACATTATGAAACAGGGACTCAAATTTTTCTATCAAACAATGCCGATAGTTTATTTATAAGAATGAGAGACTTGATTCCAAAATCAGTAATTTGAAGAATTTCCTTTTTCAAACATCAGGACCTCAAAGCATAAGTACTATATATTAGAGCTTATAAAGTGACAGATAAACTGCATAAACTGTCTTCTTTTCAGTAAGACTTTGTGATAATTATGTCCAATTAATTGCCAAATAATGTTTCTTTCCAAAATGTTGTATCTAAAATGTAACCTGAGTCATCTAACTTTTTGAAGGAGTGAGCCTAACTAGCAAAGGCCAATCCTAATGATGTAGTAAATTTTTGTCTGATTTATTGCCTGTATTTTTATCAGGATGAGTATAATCTTCCATCCAAGTACTAACCAGGCCTGACCATGCTTAGCTTCCGAGACCAGACACAATAGGGCATGTTCAGGGTGGTATGGCCATAGAGTGGATGAGTATAATCTATAACTCTCCTGGAGCTGGAGGAGTCAGTCATTCCAGGGATCTCTCTTCTCTGGGAATAAAGAGAGATGGGTTCAGTAAGAAGGACTGAATCCTTCCACTTCAACCACTGCAACCATGACAAGTTCATGATCAATTTTACCCTTGTACTTTGCTGACCACCAGTCCAAAACACTCTCCATGAGAAGATAATAAAAGAAAAAAGAGACAAAGGATTATTATGGCTGGAAGCAGAAGGTTTTCCAGTTCCTTTGGTATATAGGGCAGTGAAGTCTCAAGTGTTCTTCAAATCAGTACAACAGAGAAGTAAAGTAACAACAACTGAAGAGAATGGGAGCATATCAGATAAAGAGAGCATGATCTTCAGCCTGTGAAGCCATTACACTTGCTCTAAAATCACAAGGGTGATTTGTCTGGAAAATATGACACAATAAATTGTCAAAGTCACCTGAAAATATACCCAATTGCATCTCTGTTTCCGATGTCTTCAGTTACGATCAAAATTGAAGCAATCTTGCTTGAATAAGCATTCTTTTCACAATGCAGTTTATACAAGGCAACAGTGTGTTTATAAACTTTTTTATATTGTCAACAGGAAATATACAGAATAACTCATGAGCAGTCTTTGTAATTTTGTTAGTTACAAAAGAGAGAACATTGATTTTTTTTTTGTAAATTAATTTATTTATTTTAATTGGAGGCTAATTGCTTTAAAATATTGTAGTGGTTTTTGCAATACATTGACATGAATCAGCCATGGATGTCATTGTGTCCGCCATCCCAACACCCCCTCCTTCTCCCTCTCCATCCCATCCCTCAGGATCATCCCAGTACAACGGCCCTGAGTGCCCTGTCTCATGTATTGAACCTTGACTGGGAATCTATTTCACATATAGTAATATACATGAGGAGAAGGCAATGGCACCCCACTCCAGTACTCTTGCCTGGGAAGTCCCATGGACAGAGGAGCCTGGTAGGCTGCAGTCCATGGGGTCGCTAAGAGTCAGACACGACTGAGCGACTTCACTTTCACTTTTCACCTTCATGCACTGGAGAAGGAAATGGCAACCCACTCCAGTGTTCTTCCCTGGAGAATCCCAGGGACGGGTGAGCCTGGTGGGCTGCCGTCTATGGGGTCGCACAGAGTCGGACACGACTGAAGCAACTTAGCAGTAGCAGCAGCAATATACATGAGACAGGAATCAAGACCATCCCCAGGAAAAAGAAATGCAAAAAAGCAAAATGGCTGTCTGAGGAGACGTTACAAATAGCTGTGAAAAGAAGAGAAGGGAAAAAAAGGAGAAAAGGAAAGATACACCCATTTGAACGCAGAGTTCCAAAGAATAGCAAGGAGAGATAAGAAAGCTTTCCTCAGCAATCAATGCAAAGAAATAGAGGAAACCAAAAGAATGGGAAAGACTAGAGATCTCTTCAACAGAACGAGACATACCAAGGGAACATTTCATGCAAAGATAGGCTCAATAAAGGACAGAAAGGGTATGGACCTGACAGAAGCATAAGATATTAAGAAGAGGTGGCAAGAATACACAGAAGATCTATAGAAAAAAGATCTTCATGACCCAGTTAATTATGATGGTATGATCACTCACCTAGAGCCAGAAATTCTGGAATGTGAAGTCAAGTGGGCCTTAGGAAGCATCACTACAAACAAAGCTAGTGGAGGTGATGGAATTCCAGTTGAGCTATTTCAAAACCTAAAAGATGATGCTGTAAAGTGCTGCACTCAATATGTCAGCAAATTTGGAAAACTCAGCAGTGGCCACAGGGCTGGAAATGTCAGTTGTCATGCCAATCCCAAAGGAAGGCAATGCCAAAGAATGTTCAAACTACCAAACAATTGCACTCATCTCACATGCTAGTAAAGTAATGCTCAAAATTCTCCAAGCCAGGCTTCAGCAATACGTGAACCGTGAACTTCCAGATGTTCAAGCTGGTATTAGAAAAGGCAGAGGAACCAGGAATCAAATTGCCAACATCCAATGGATCATTGAAAAAGCAAGAGAGTTCCATAGAAACATCTATTTCTGCTTTATTGACTATGCCAAAGCCTTTGATTGTGTGGATCACAACAAACTGTGGAAAATTTCAAAAGAGATGGAAATACGAGACCACCTGACCTGCCTCTTGAGAAATCTGTATGCAGGTCAAGAAGCAACAGTTAGAACTGGACATGCAACAACAGACTTGTTCCAAATAGGAAAAGGAATACGTCAAGGCTGTATATTGTCACCCTGCTTATTTAACTTATATGCAGAGTACATCATGAGAAACGCTGGGCTGTATGAAGCACAAGTTGGAATCAAGATTGCCAGGAGAAATATCAATAACCTCAGATATGCAGATGACACCACCCTTATGGCAGAAACTGAAGAAGAACTATAGAGCCTCTTGATGAAAGTGAAAGAGGAGAGTGAAAAAGTTGGCTTAAAGCTCAACATTCGAAAGACTAAGATCATGGCATCTGGTCCCATTACTTCATGACAAATAGATGGGGAAACAGTGGAAACAGTAGCTGACTTTATTTTTTGGTGCTCCAAAATCACTGCAGATGGAGATTGCAGCCATGAAATTAAAAGATGCTTACTCCTTGGAAGGAAAGTTATGACCAACCTAGACAGCATATTAAAAAGCAGAGACATTACTTTGCCAACAAAGGTCCATCTAGTCAAGGCTATGGTTTTTCCAGTAGTCATGTATGGATGTGAGAGTTGGACTATAAAGAAAGCTGAGGGCCAAAGAATTGATGCTTTTAAACTATGATATTGGAGAAGACTCTTGAGAGTCCCTTGGACTGCAAGGAGATTCAACCAATGCATCGTAAAGGAGATCACTCCTGCGTGTTCATTGGAAGGTCTGATGTTAAAGCTGAAACTCCAATACTTTGGCCACCTGATGTGAAGAGCTGAGTTATTTGAAAAGACCCTGATGCTGGGAAAGATTGAGGGCAGGAGGAGAAGGGGATGACAGAGGATGAGATGGTTGGACTGCATCACCAACTCAAAGGACATGAGTTTGGGTAAACTCCAGGAGCTGGTGTTGGACAGGGAGGCCTAGTGTGCTGCAGCTCATGGGGTCGCAAAGACACGACATGGGGTCGTTTCGGACACGACTGAGCAACTGAACTGAACTGAATATACATGTTTCAATGTTCTCTCAAATCATTCCACCTTTGCCTATTCCCACAGAGTCCAAAAGTCTGTTCTTTATATCTGTGTCTCTTTTGCTATCTCGCATATAGGGTCATTGTTATCATCTTTCTAAATTCCATATATATGTGTTAATATACTGTACTGGTATTTTTTCTTTCTGACTTACTTCACTCTGTATAATAGGCTCCAGTTTCATCCACCTCATTAGAACTGACTCAAATGCATTCTTTTTAATAGCTGAGTGATATTCCATCGTGTATATGTACCAAAACTTTCTTATCCTTTCATCTGCTGATGGATATCTAGGTTTTTTCCATGTCCTAGCTATTGTAAATAGTGCTGCAATGAACATGGGGGTACACGTGTCTCTTTCAATTTTGGTTTCCTCGGTGTGTATGCCCAGCAGTGGGATTGCTGGGTCGAATGGCAGTTCTACTTGGTTTTTTAAGGAATCTCCACACTGTTCTCCATAGTGGCTGTACCAGTTTGCTTTCCCACCAACAGTGTAAGAGGGTTCCCTTTTCTCCACACCATCTCCAGCACTTATTGTTTGTAGACTTTTTGATAGCAGCCATTCTGACTGGCGTGAGATGGTACCTCATTGTGGTTTTGATTTGCATTTCTCTGATAATGAGTGATGTTGAGCATCTTTTCATGTGTTTGTTAGCCATCTGTATGTCTTCTTTGGAGAAATGTCTGTTTAGTTCTTTGGCCCATTTTTTGATTGGGTCGTTTATTTTTCTGGAATTGAGCTGCATGAGCTGCTTGTATATTTTCGAGATTAATTCTTTGTCAGTTGCTTCATTTGCTATTATTTTCTCTCATTCTGAAGGCTGTCTTTTCATCTTGTTTATAGTTTCCTTCGTTGTGCAAAAGCTTTTAAGTTTGATTAGGTGCCATCTGTTTATTTTTGCTTTTATTTCCATTACTCTGGGAGGTGGGTCATAGAGGATCCTGCTGTGATTTATGTCAGAGAATGTTTTGCCTATGTTTTCCTCTAGGAGTTTTATAGTTTCTGGTCTTACATTTAGATCTTTAATCCATTTTGAGTTTATTTTGTGTATGGTGTTAGAAATTGTTCTACTTTCATTCTTTTACAAGTGGTTGACAGTTTTCCCATCACCACTTGTTAAAGAGACTGTCTTTTCTCCATTGTGTATTCTTGCCTCCTTTGTCAAAGATAAGGTGTCCATAGCTGCATGGATTTATCTCTGGGCTTTCTATTTTGTTCCATTGATCTATATTTCTGTCTTTGTGCCAGTACCATACTGTCTTGATGACTGTAGCTTTGTAGTTTAGTCTGAAGTCAGGCAGGGTGATTCCTCCAGTTCCATTCTTCTTTCTCAAGATTGCCTTGGCTATTTGGGGTTTTTTTGTGTTTCCATGCAAATTGTGAAATTATTTGTTCTAGTTCTCTGAAAAATACCATTGGTAGCTTGATGAGGATTGCATTGAATCTATAGATTACTTTGGGTAGTATACTCATTTTCACTATATTGATTCTTCCAACCCATAACATGGTATATTTCTCCATCTATTTGTGTCATCTTTGATTTCTTTCATCAGTGTTTTATAATTTTCTATATATAGGTCTTTTGTTTCTTTAGATAAATTTATTCCTAAGTATTTTATTATTTTCGTTGCAATGGTGAATGGAATTGTTTCCTAATTTCTCTTTCTGTTTTCTCATTGTTAGTGTATAGGAATGCAAGGGATTTCTGTGTGTTAATTTTATATCCTGCAACTTTACTGTATTCATTGATGAGCTCTAGTAATTTTCTGGTGGTGTCTTTAGGGTTTTCTATGTAGAGGATCATGTCATCTTCAAACAGTGAAAGTTTTACTTCTTCCTTTCCAATCTGGAATCCTTTTATTCTTTTTTCTTCTCTGATTGCTGTGGCTAAAACTTCCAAAACTATGTTGAATAATGGTGATGAGAGTGGGCACCTTTGTCTTGTTCTGACTTTAGGGGAAATGCTTTCAGTTTTTCACCATTGAGGATAATGCTTGCTGTGGGTTTATCATATATGGCTTTTATTATCTCGAGGTATGTTCCTTCTATGCCTGCTTTCTGGGTTTTATTTTATCATAAATGGATGTTGAATTTTGTCAAGGGCTTTCTCTTCATCTATTGAAATAATCATATGTTTTTTTCTTTCAGTTTGTTAATGCGGTGTATCACATTGACTGATTTGCAAATATTGAAGATCCTTGCATCCTTGGGATAAAGCCCACTTGGTCATGATGCATGATCTTTTTAATGTGTTGTTGGATCCTGTTTGCTAGAATTTTGCTGAGGATTTTTGCATCTATGTTCATCAGTGATTTTGGTCTGTAGTTTTCTTTTGTAATGTGGCATCTTTGTCTGATTTTGGTATTAGGGTGATGTGGCCTCATAGAATGAGTTTGGCAGTTTACCTTCCTCTGCAATTTTCTGGAAGAGTTTAAGTAGGATAGGTGTTAGCTCTTCTCTAAATTTTTGGTAGAATTCATCTGTGAAGCCATCTGGTCCTGGGCTTTTGTTTTTTGGAAGATTTTTTGTGATAGGTCTGTTAAGATTTTCTATTTCTTCCTGGTTCAGTTTTGGAGGGTTATACTTTTCTAAGAATTTGTCCATTTCTTCCAAGTTGTCCATTTTATTGGCATATAGTTGCTGATAGTAGTCTCTTATGATCTTTTGTATTTCTGTGCTGTCTTTTGTGATTTCCCCATTTTCATTTCTAATTTAGTTGATTTGATTTTCCTCCCTTTGTTTCTTGATGAGTCTGACTAATGGTTGGTCTATTTTATTTATCTTCTCAAAGAACAAGCTTTTAGTTTTGTTGATTTTTGCTATAGTCTCCTTTGTTTCTTTTTCATTTATTTCTGCCCTAATTTTTATGATTTCTTTCCTTCTACTAACCCTGGAGTTCTTCATTTCTTCTTTCTCTCGTTGCTTTAGGTGTAAAGTTGTGGTTTTTTATTTCTTATGTGCTTGGCATAAATTAAGATGATGCAGCACAATTCAGCATCTAAGTCTAGATTTTTCCCCAAATTTATCAGGGATGGCTTTCCCCCATTGATCTGCTGCCCTTCCCTCCATTCAACCTCTGATACTTCAAATCTAGTGTTTCTCAAACTTCAGAAATTCACTAATCCCTTTCAATGTTAAAAATCATATTTGAGTCTTTCTGGTGTCGATAATTTTTATTATCATGCTTATTAAATATATTTAAACACCTGGAGATAGTGAGGGACAGGGAGTCCTGTCTTGCTGCCGTCCATGGGGTCACAATCGGTCATGACTTAGTGACTGAGCAGCAACAACAAATAAATATAAATTCCTAATGCTTAGAGCTTATGCTTAGGGCTTTAATTCTACCACCAAAATGAGTTAAAAATGTATACAAACAAAATTATAAAAGCAATAAAATTCAAATTAACAACATTAATGTAGTGTGATAGATGAAATTATTATGCTGCAATGAAATGTAAATATAATACTTAAATGCTTCAGTACAGGTTTGTCACCTTATTTCAGAAAGTTACACTATCCTATGATATCTGATGACTCAAGTATTCTAAGATTTTTCTCTATTAAAACTATTATGAGCTCCACCTCCCATGACTCAGGTAGGTCCTTCAACTGAGCTCTAAATTCCTCAGAGCTGCGGCAAAGGATCAGAGTCCATCTCTTCCAGAAATATCATAGAGAGAAAAGACAGAATGGTGGAGTAGAAGGCCTTGGGCTAACCTTCTCCCACAAGAACACCGAAATCATAACTAACTGCTGAACAATCATCAGTAAATATTATTGGAATCTACTAAAAAATATTTTCTACATGCAAAGACAAGAAATCACAGTGAGTCTATGGCCATAACACCCTGAACGTGCCCGATCTCATCTGATCTTGGAAGCTAAGCAGGGTCAGGCCTGGTTAGTACTTGGATGGGAGAAATCACCATGAGATGGTAGGAGAGGTGCATTCACAATATATTCAAATCCCATATCCCTGGATGGATAACCCACAAACTGGAGAAGAATTATATTATGGAAGTTCTCCCATGTGGGTGAGAGTTCTGAGCTCTGCATCAACCTCCGCAGTCTGGCAGTTTGGCATCAGAAGGAGGAGCCCCAGAGTGTTTGGCTTTGAAGGCTAGTGGATCTTGGTGACAGGAGTTCCACAGAATTGGAGGAAACAGAGATTCCACTCCTAGAGGACGCATACATCATTAACAGCAAAATTGAATTAGCAATTTAGAAAACTCACAGCTAATAGTGCACACACACCCAGCTAATAGAACCCCAGGACCAGATGGCTTCACAGGGGAATTCTACCAAACATATTGTTGTTGTTTTATTGCTAAGTCACATCTGACCCTTTGCAGCTCCACAGACTGTAATCTCCCAGGCTCCTCTGTCTATGGAATTCTCCAGGCAAGAATACTGGAGTGAGTTGCTGTGTCTTCCTCTAGGGGATCTTCCCAACCCAGGGATGGAACTCGTGTCTGCTGCATTGACAGGTAGACAATTTTCTGCTGAGTCACCAGGGAGGAAGAGCTAATACTTATCCCAAAAAATTGAAGAGGACAGAACACCCCCAAATCCCTTCTACAAGACAGATTACCAGCATAACCTTCATATCAAAAACCATACAAAGACTACAATAGAAGAAAATTACAGGAAAATATCTTTGCTGAATAGAGGCACAAAAATCCTCAAAAAAAAAAAAATTAGCAAATTGAATTCAACAATATGTAAAAAGAATTACACACTATGATCAAGTTGGATTTATTCCAGAAATATAAGTATGGTTCAGTATTTATAAATCAATCAATATGATACAGAACATAGCAAAAGGAAGGATAAAAATCACATGATAATCTCAATATGGGTAAACAAAGAATTTTATCAGATTCAACACCCATTAGTGATAAAAAAAAACTCTCATCAAAGTGGTGTGTGTGTGTGTGTGTATATATATATATATATAAAACTCAGCCTTAAAAAAAAATGAAATTTTGCCATTTGCAGAATTCTGATGGACCTAGAGAAATGCTCAATGAAATAAATCTGATAGAATAAGAAAAATAATGTATTATTAGTGATATGTAGATTCTAAAAAAATGAATTATATTGCAAAACAGAAACAGACTCACAGATATAGAAAACAATCTAGCGATTACCAGTGGGGAGAGGAAAGGGAGGAAGGACAAGATGGGGTATGAGATTCAGAGACACAAACTACCACATATAAAATAGATGAACAACAAGGATATATTGAATAGCACAGGGAATTGTGATAATTATCTTGCAAAAACTTTTAATTGATCATTATCTATTTAAAAAAACTGAATTGCTATGCTGTATATCTGAAACTAATATAATAGTTTAAATCAAAGGTGGCTCGGTGGTAAAGAATCCACCTGCCAATGCAGGAGATGCAGGAGATCTGGATTCAATCTCTGGGTCAGGAAGATCCCTTGGAGTAGGAAATGGCAACCCACTCCAGTATTCTTGCCTGGAAAATTCCAGAGGAGCCTGGTAGGCTGCAGTCCATAGGGTCACAAAGAGTCAGACATGATTGAGCAACTGAACACACACACACACACACAAACTAGAAAAAAAAAAAAGAAAGTACCACTTCACTTAAACATGTTGTTACACTCTAATGCATAATGGTTCTCCATGGGGGCAATTTTGCCTCCATGGCATATTTGACAACATGAGACACTTGATTATCACAACTGGAAGGGGGAGACTATCATCTAGACACCAGGAATTCTGCTAAACATGGTATAACACACAGGGCAGATCCACAACAAAGAGCTATCTAGTCCAAAGTGTTGCTATTGTGGAGGTTAAACAATGCTCCCAAGGTAAAAAGCCAACCACCAACTGTCATATCTTGTTTCAATCCTAGATTACGTGGTCCTCTAGATATCCCCAGATGTTTTTATATCAATTAATTTTAGATTTGTATTTGCAATTTTTAAAATTTAGAGGCCATTCTTTTGAAAACTCCCTGAACTCCCTTAGATATGAATATTAAAAGTCCAAGAACTCAGAGTTATTAACACCATTTTGAGGAAGTTAATTTCCTTACATAATATTATGAAATCCCCACTAAGCTTTAGGACTTCTGATTCTTGGTCTATTTATTTTTTAGCCTATATATTTATACACATATAGAATTACTCTAAAATGTCAGAAAATTGAATCACCACCAGAAAATGTTTACCAGTTACTTTATGGGCTTCCCTGATAGTTCAGTTGGTAAAGAATCCACCTGCAGTGCAGGAGATCCTGGTTCAATTCCTGGGTCAGGAAGATCTGCTGGAGAAGGGATAGGCCACCCACTCCAGTATTCTTGGGCTTCCCTTGTGGCTCAGCTGGTAAAGAATCCACCTGCAATGTAGGACACCTGGATTCCATCCCTGGGTTGAGAAGATCCTCTGGAGAAGGGAAAGGCTACCCACTCCAATATTCTGGTCTGGGGAATTCCATGGACTGTATAGTCCATGGAGTTGCAAAGAGTCAGACATGACTGAGAGACTGACTTTCACTTTCACTTCCTCACTGTGATACCATACAAAACACATATAAAATTTACTGCAGAATCAATGTCATATTCTCACCTAAGATTTAGATATAAATTCCATCAAAGGAATAATGGGAATGAGATAGTCTGTAAACTGGAATCAGTTTAAACAAATCAGTTTAAAGAGATAGCAATTTAGAATCTAACGTTATCCTCAGTCTACCATAAAAGCATTTATTTTACACCTGTTATGTGGCATGATCTTTATATAAAGTTCAGTCTAAGGTCAGGTACAAAATGTATATTTTCTCCCTTCCAGTATCTAGGTTTAATGGCCTCCAGCCAGAATCTCTGGAAAGTAAAGTTTTGCCAAGGATGAAGAAACAAAAATGATTTTTAAAGCCAGATGCTAGTTTGCTACAATAGAAAATTGTTTCAAAATAGTTCACATTTCAATTTCCTTTTTACCTTTCCAATTAATACCTATTAATAGCTGCTGCAGGGCTTCCCAGGTACACAGTGGTAAAGAATCTGTCTGCCAATGCAGGAGACTCAAGAGAGTTGAGTTGGATCCCTGCATCAGGAAGATCCTCTGGAGGAGGGCATGGCAACCCACTCCAGTATTCATGCCGGGAGAATCCCATGGACAGAGGAGCCTGATGAGCTACAGTCCATGGGGTCACATGGGGTCAGACACGATTGAGCACACAGCACACACAGCTAGTTACTGCGGATATGGATCATCTTTAACGGATACACTTGTACTTTAACTTTTCTCTAAGAGGCAGTATTGATTAAGACACCAACCAAGAATCAAGCAGTCTTTCTTTGACTCTATATTGTCTTGAAAACAAGTTGTGTGCCCTTGGGCAAATTATCTATCCTCCCTTTAACCCATTTCCTCACTTGCACAATAGAGATAAAGATAATAGTTTTTTTAGCTTTTTGATGGGTAAATGAGGTAAAAATGGAGAAAGCTTAAAACAGTAGCTGGCACTTGGTAAGCTCTCAGTTAGTTTTTGCTATAATTACTTCTTTATTTGACACATTATAATGAGGAAAATTAAAAATTATAAAAAGAGTAGATGAAGATTATTGAAGACCCATTTTTAAAACATACCTGGATATTTGAAATGAGAGGTATTACTCTGCCAGAAGTAAACCATTTTCTTAATTTTCTCTTGACAATAATTTGGCTGAAAATATACCCATCTACTATTTTTTAGTTCAGTTATTATTTTCACTAATTCAAACAAATAAACACTCACTGAACACCTCCTGTGATCCAGAGCCAGTGGAGTCAAGGGTGAAAATTCAAAGATAAATAAGGCAGAGGCTTTGCCCTCAAAAAGTTATTGGTCTAAAGAAAACTTGATATTGGCACAGAAACAAATTACACACCAAAAAAAATTGGTTTGCCCCACTATCTGATTCACAGGCTTATTTTTAAAATATGTTAGTGAACAGCCCATAGTCAATGACAATGGAGAGAAGACAAAGAGAAAAATAATTGTCTTTTTTATGTTTTTGTCTGTCAAAAACTCTCTTTATGAAGAGAGATGCTGATGATAGACTTAGGGAAATCATGTCAGCCTTCTTAAACAGGTTCATAACACACACACACACACACACACACACACACACACACACACACACTTAAAACATACAGTGTTTTCCTTTCAGTCCTTACATAATGTTCAATTAAATACTTGTCCAAGTTTCACTTCAAAAAGGACTCCAATAACTAGGTGATGGAAATTCACGTTACTACAGAAAAGACAAAACAGAGGACTGAAATTAGAAGCTTTGCATTTAGAACACTCTTGCCATTTGCTTTATTCCCCACAGAGTTGTGGATGAGGGTTGGTCTGCAAATACTCTGTATTTATACTTCTATTTAGCTCCTATAATACACCTAGACTTTGTCTGCTAAGAAGCTCAAAAGGAACAGCATTGTGAAGCAGTGAAAATGATAAAGTAGATCTCTGTGTAGAAGGGTAGGAGCCTAAAAGTTTAACTAAAACAACAACAACAACAAAAAAATGCAATTACTCTATTTAATATTTCTTGAGACAATATTTCTACCTGCAGCTTCCATTGTCCTTGCTTTGGTCATATTTACAATAATTATATTAATAAAGCTGTATGACTTTTGGGGAAAAAGACAAAAGCAATTCCATATCAAGTTACTGGTAAATAGTTAAAGATGGTCCATTTATATGATTCTATAGTAGAAAATCAACCTCTTGTACCTGTTAATAACCATGAAGGGTTTGAGATTTTTACCCTACTTGCAAGCTTACAAGTTAGCCTGCCATTGTTTGATGGGCAGAGTTTCAAGACACTATGTTCCTGAGCCAGAAACAATGCACAGTTTGTTACTTACAGCACTAGCAGTAGCCAGAATATCATTGTTTTTACTCAGTTCTCTGAGCCCAAATTCCCATGAGTCACTGCAAAGAGGGCTGGGTATACCCATACATAGAGCAGGACACATTACAGGGAATGGAACTCTGCTTTGCTCTGGAGCAAGACATCGCCCACTTCTTCTAAGAGTATCTGCTTTACAAACATCCTTAAGCAGATAGTCTAAGATAAAACAGACAGTGCTTTTGTTCATAAGACATGTAGAAATGCATGAGACCCATGGAAAATTATTGAAATAAAAAATGTAAAGTATCCAAACCCAAGACGAGCTAAGCTATGACTATAGTTCATGTTCTTCGAGGTCAATTCAACCATAAATATTCATTCCCACCCTCTCATTGATTGAAATCATGAAAAATTTCAATAGATATTTCCTTTTTTCCAAGTAGGTCTTATTTTGATCTATTTTGACCTAGGATTTCATACATCCTATAGTTGGGTTTGTTGTTGGGAGTAAGAAGAACATTTCCTTTTTTATATTCCCTCCCATTCCAATGATAATGCTAGAATGAAAATAACTTTGGTGAAAAGCATACATATATTATATATATATATATAGTATATATATACATATAATTATATATGTGTGTGTGCGCACACACACATATATATAAAGCCATTTTGGTATAGGTTTATGTGTGTATGTGTGTGTGAAATAAGGAATAAAAGCTCTGGAACACTGAAAACTATCAGAACTCATAACTCTTCTCTACTCAAATAAACTACCTGATTTTCCACACAATCTACTAGGCAATAATTACTTATCATATTTCTAACATGCTAAAGTCCACTACATAGTAATTGCCTAATGTCATGAAATAGGAAGCTAGTTGAGAGAAGAATTCAGATTCTTTTTGAGAAAAACTAAATGGATTTCCAATTCCTAAGTATTACCTTTATTAGACAACTAGGACACCATTTTCTCTCTCTTTGTATTTCAAGTTCCTAACAAAAAATTTGAAATCTAAGTGCTCAAGGCAGTGTTGTTGAATAAAATGAAATGTAAAAGATGCCCTATATTTACATGACCATATAGACATAAGTCCAAGTGACTTAACATATTAATACAAATGCTTTTTCATGTGGGATAACAGTTGCACTATTAAGATAGATTTCATGGTGTTTTTATCCTATTAAATGAAAAAAAGGTAGTAATACTGTGTAGACACTGCACTGATTCAAAATGAGAGATTCAATCCCTGCTTCCAACAACTAACATGGCAAAAGGTTGGAAAGAATATAGCAAATATACACAAACCTTAATAGAAGGAAGAAAAACAGAACTAAAATAAGAGATATAGTCTTATATAAAGCATCAATTTCATTCAAATTAGAGCAAGTTGAATTAATGAATGTACACCACAAGCTTTATTAAGTGTTAATGATTGAATTTCTGTTCCATGGCAGCTGAACATAAAAACTTATGCACCCTCCTAAAATATTCAAAAGGATGGAAAAATGCAAAACTAAGGTCATATAGGAAGGGACTTGAGTCAGTCATCAGAATATAATTTTGATTTATTTTTATTCTTTTTCAAGATAGGTTGCCACCTGAATGGTTCTAGCCACTTCTATTTTACCAGTGCAGACAATAAATCAACTTAAATTAGAGAAAAATATTTGACTATATGAACTGATAAAATTATAATGGTATCTGACAGTACTGACAAAATTAGATATTTCTCTCCTCTTCAGCCTAGGCCTTAGAATATTTTTTTTCTTTTAAAGTAAGTTGGAAAGTTCATGGTGACAAAAAACAGAGAGAAAATACTTCATAAGAATTTATACTCTGCATTTATTTCCTATCCAAGGCAACACCAAGGAACATTCAGGCTATTCTTGTTGCTGTCATCTTTTCTCTAAAGTTTTATGTTCTCAAGCAGTGTTATCCAGGACTCTTAACTTGCCCAGCTCACTGGAGTCACCGACTGGGTCTGCCAACAACCCCTAGCCAGGCTATATGGTCAAGTTCAGTGGCTGCTTTAAAAGTAGAAAGTCCTTCCAAACATTTTTATTAACTCCCTGGCAGAGATTGCATGATCTTGGTGACAATTCAATTATAACCCTCTTAAATCATTTCAGGTAGGTTCAGTGGTCTTACGTCATGTAAAACACTGAGGGGAAAGACCATTTCTCTTTTCTGATAGAAATTAAATAGCAAGCTGGCATAACTTCTACACAATAAAATACTTTTCAAAAGTTTTTACAAACATCACATGTTAAATTCCATTGTTCTAGTATGTATAATATTTCCATTTCTGGAAAGATACATAGCAGATATTACCAAGGAAAAAGAGTCAGTATGATAAACTCATTTGTTTCCCATGAGAAAAATAAACTGACATGTCATCTTGTTAAAGAGACCAGAGATTTTTCTGAAGTTCTCCTATAAAGCTATAGACCATTACAAATAAAATGCAAAATGCTAGTTTACTGAAAAACACAGTGAAGGAGAAACAGTTCTTCATTCCTATCCCAGCTGCCCAATTCAGGCCATAAAGCTTCATGATTGTACAATCTCAATAGCCTCCAAACAAGTCTGATGGCTTTCAATTATTCTTCACATGTTAATAATCTCCCTATTACCACCATTTTATTTCTAAAAGTGCAGCTTTAAGAATATTATTCATCCACTTATATTTTTCTCAACTACTCCCTCCTACCTATGGGATGAATTTCAACTTCTCAGCGGAGTATTTTAGACCATTATGTGACCCAGGTCTAATTCATCTTTCCAGTTACATGCTCTTTCATTTTCCACTAAATGTGTCAAGCTGAACAACTCACACTTCTCCAGGGGGAAAAAAATCTAATTTCAACTCTATGCTTTTTTATAACACTCTTATTGGGAAATTATGGGATTTGTGCTGGAGATAATTTTTCAAGTCATGTGACTTTGGGTCACAAAATAAGTCTAGAAGGCAAGTACAAACAAATCATATGCTTGAATATTGAAAAGGCAGGAACACCAAAAGTTTATAAGAGTGAAAGAGCATGATCCAATTGCTAGGAGAGTCTAGGATGAATAGAGACACAGGTGAAATCTAGAAATGCTTGGCAGATGGGAGATTAGTAATACAGTGAAGCAACTAATCTGGGTCAGGAAGATCCCCTGGAGAAGGGCATGGCAACCCAATCCAGTATTCTTGCCTGGAGAATTCCATGGACAGAGGAGCCTGGGAGGCTACAGTCCGTAGGGTCTCAAAGAGTTGGACACGACTGAAGAAACTTAGCATGCATGCATGCATGAAGCAACTAATGGTCAAGGGAAGGAAAAGAACAAGTTCTGTGGCAGAAATAAAAGAACAAAGCTCTGAGATCAAAGACATGAGATCTTTCAACTTGAGCAGTTGTAGGTGATGGCAAGTTTCAAATGTTAAGTAGAAACTGATGAACTGGAACAGATTTCTAAGATTTTTAAACTAGAGAAAGTCAAAGGATCATAAGGCTAGAGTTTTGAGAAGGTCAAACAGATCAAATGACCCAAGCAAAGGCAGAGGATGGAATGAAAAGGAAAATCTTGTCTTAACTGCTGAAGTCCTTCCTGAATATAGAGGCATTTCTTCAAGGGGGTGAGAAAGTTCATTTCGAAAAAGTATAAATGATATGACTAGATGACATGGACCTCAGCTCACTGAATAACCTGAAACCGAGCAGAAATTTATTTAATTTAATTTCTGTAGCTAAAATACATCTTAATATGTTTACTATTTAAAAACGATTCCTCAAAAATGTACCCACAGAGTTTATTTGTATTTTTATAGTTGATTAAAAATGAAAGATACATTTTTAAGCAAACAAGGGCTGGAAAGAGGTATCTTCTGGACAAAATATGCAAGTGTGAAGCTTTAAATTTATTAATAACTATATACAACTCCCCACAGTAAAAAAAAAGATTGCTTGTAATATTAAGATAACTAAGCATTTAGCTTCTTGACAAGATATAAAGGGTACCAATAAAAGTGGCTTGGTAGATTTCAAAAGAGATAAGAAAGTGAATGCCAACCCCTGGCAGAGATTGCATGATCTTGGTGAGTCAGATTTTTCTCAAGGGTCTTTTTTAACAAGAGGGTCACTGATGACATTCAGCCCTACTCCAGGCTTTGAGTGTGCCCACCCAAAGAGACAGGAATAGATTTTTATTAGACATATATTAAATAAACTGAAAATATTCTAGATTGTAAGTCAAAGAAAAGAAAGGTGTCATAAATCATTATGTCACAAGAAAGAAAAATGTAACACAATGAAGTTTCCTGGAGCACATGAATGTGATGTGTTTGGGAACTCCCTCAGTGTGGCCAGTAGAATGCTCTTGGGGAAGATTTCGGGACCTGCGATTGAAGCACAATGTATATACGAGATAAGAGGAGGCTGTAAATGTCAAAGCAAGGAATTCAGACATATTTAGCCAATGAAAAATGAACCAAATTTCCTAAAGTCAGAATTTTTGTACAGGTGTATTTATGAACACTGCCAAGTTAATTAATACATACCGTCAAAAGTTATTACATGAGATTTCTCAGACTGGTTCTATGTTAATAAAAGGTGAAAATATAAGATGAAATTTACCCTTCCTGGCTCTTAAAATGGCCGTTAATGTAATCCACAAAGCAGAGCAGATAGTAAATACTCAACACATGGTTCTTAAATTTTAAATGAATTTTGGTAATGTAATGTAAAGCAATGTAAAATAAGTATGTATGCATAAAATTTTACCTTATAACCCTAAGCATTATGTTGTCCAACAGTTTAACCTTCCCCTACTCTAATAGCTTACAAGGATGAATGATTAGAATTCGTATCCTCTCTTTTCTTCTATTAGGTACACTAATATGCAGAGGAATAACAAACAAAAAAAAGTGGGTGGGATGACTGGCCAAAGGAAAAGTTAGTAAATAACAAAGAAGCAAGTCACAAAAATGAATAATCACTCCTTTAGTAATATAAGTTGATTATTCAGTATTATGGATAATTACACTTTCAAAGCACTTTAACAGTGAAAACCATTTGCAATCAACTATCACTTGAATAATCCTAAAGGGTTCACATCTCAATTGCCTCTAATTGTACTTATTACAGCCAAACTAATGCATGTATTACATAGGATTGGAGTCTTGCCTTAATGTCAAGGATATGCCTGGGGTACATGACAGTCCATCCAGTGTTAAACACTATTGGGAGGCAATAAACAGTGGATAAATGCATAGACACAGAACCCAGACATCCTGGGTCAAAGCCTGACTCCACTACTGGCGGGCTGTCTGAACTTAGGCAAAGTTTCTTAATCACCCTTGCCTGAGGTTCTCATCTAAAAAATGTGGATTAAAAATAGTGTCTTCCCATAAAGTATGCATAAATTTATATATGTTAAACACTTACGGAGGTATTAAAAACATGATAAAAGTCAACAAAGGTAAACAATCAGAATTAGCTATGTTAACAAATGATAAAGAATTTCCAGAGCAGGAGGTAATCACCTCTTTGTGTAACAAGGGGTGGGAGTCAGGAAAAACTTCGAAGCAGATATAATGATTATATCTGAAGTTTTGCTATGAAGTAAAATGGAGAAAGAGCAATTCAGGATGGGAAAAGCAGAACAAACAAGTTCGAGTCTCTCTCAAGCTTAAAAAACCTACAAGAACTCAAACTGTCTAAAGTTTGGTGGCATTTAAGATCCTTTCTTATCTCCAACCCAATCTCCAAGTTTCTGGGTTCATTCTGCACCATGACAAGTCTTCTCCCCACTCTTGGAATACAAGTACCTTCATGTCCCTATGGGCTTCTGTCATAGCTCAGTTGGTAAAGAATCTGCCTACAATGCAGGAATCTGCCTACAATGTAGGAGTCCACTGCAATGCAGGAGACCGGGGTTTGATTCCTGCGTCTGGAAGATCCCCTGGAGTAGGAAATGGCAACACACTCCAGCATTCTTGCCTGGAAAATCCCACGGACATAGGAGCCTGGCAGGCTATAGTCCATGGGGTCGCAAGAGTCAGACACAACTTAGCGACTAAACCACCATATATATATACCCATGAAGAGGGCATGGCAACCCACTCCAGTATTCTTGCCTGGAGAATTTTCATGGGCAGAGGAGTGTGGAGGGCTACAGTCCATGGGGCTGCAAACAGTTGGACACAACTGAGTGACTAAGTACAGCGTATATATGTATATATATATATAAAGACCTTGGGCAGCATTATAAAGGCAACTCAAAGTGAATATGAGATAATTGTAGCAGCCAAATTCATGAAAAGATAGTGTACTTATAAGGCTATCATTGCTAGTAATTTAAGGCATATGAGACACCAAGCTAGGAACTTTATACAAAGCAGTTCTAACTTTCCTAGCATAAGTAATAAGTTTCTGGGAGAAAAAAAAGGTGTTTCATGACAAAGATAACAGGAAAGTTAAATCTAGAGATTTAGTAGGTTTCAAGTGCATGTGAGACATCTATTTGGAAAGATCAAACTGGTATGTAGAAATAGAGCTTGAATCTTAGCAGAGCGACTAACCTGAAGTGAGACTTTCAAGATATCGAACTTTGTGTGATAGCTGAGAATAAGGAAAGAAAGTTACACACAGGGAAAATACGTAAAGAATTAAGAGAAAGAGAAGGAAGAGCTTCTGTTAAAGATATTGGATTAAGTCTTAATCACTGAAAAGACAACTTTAATCTATGTAACAGAGAGGATGGCAGAGGATAAAATGGTTAAATAGTATCACCAACTCAATGGACATGAATCTGAGCAAACTCTGGGAGATAGTGAAGAACAGGGAAGCATCGCATGCTGCAGTCCATGGGGTTGCAAAGAGTCTGATACAACTTAGCAACTGGACAATAACAACAACTATATTCTCAGTAGTGAAATGCTTTTAAAACATGCAAAGCATTGTTTAAATTTACCACTCTCTCACAGAATTCTTTGTCCATCAAACTCTCTACAAGAAAAAGGCAAGAATAACAATAATAATCATAGATTAAAATTCTGTGATGCAAAATAGGAGCTCTGCAAAATCACTGGTAAAGCTGATCATAGATTCAGCTCTCCCTATTTTCCCTCCAGAGTATTATTTAGTGAAGTGACTGCATCTGTTGACACAATGTGCGTCTATCCCTCCTTGGGAGTGAATAGAAACCAAATCAATTCACACTGTTGCCTTAATAGCTCTAAAATTATAATTGCTACTTAATCACTACTAAATTGGACTTGGCCTTAATTTCTTGGCAAGTTTTATTTCATCGGAAATTAACTAAATCTCTTTCTTTTTTTATTACTTTCTATCAAACATCTCTTTCTAAAATGACAATATGCAAAGTATCATTTTTAAAAATAAAATTATGACTACAGTGTAAGGAAAGTAACATTATAGTTAAACACCCTTTTTCATTTAACTGAAAGACTGCTATCATTCAGCATCATAAACATCTAAGGCAAGTGCAATAGTAATGAAAATGTTTTCCAAGTACAAATTCCCTTTTGCATGGCAAATCAACTTCACTAATATGTAATATGTAAATTATGAAACAAATATATTTCACATTTGTGCTTAAATTATATACAATTTCTGCTTTAAAAAACACATATGTTGCTACTAGCCTTCTTGGTAACCACATTCTTACAGCCAGCATAGAGAAAGCATTGTACTGTGTTAAATCACTTCAGTTGTGTCTGACTCTTTGTGACCCCATAAACTGTAGCCTGCCAGGCTCCTCTGTCCATGGGATTCCCCAGGCAAGACTATTGGAGTGGATTGCCATACCCTCCTCCAGGGGATCTTCCTAACCCAGGGATCGAACCTGTGTCTTCTATGTCTCCTGCACTGGCAGGTGGGTTCTTTACTGCTAGCGCCACCTGGGAAGCCTAATAAGAAAAAAGAAATATTGTGGTTTGATTGTGGTTTTCTGATACCTATTTAGAAGTAGTGAATCACACACATGTGTTCATTTATTTTAGAATTAAGAGAGCTTTTTAATGGCATTAAACCATGAAGAATTAAACTGTAATCTTGACTGAATCATTCCAACTTCTAGCCCTCAGTTTTCTTAACTATAAAATGAGTTACCCTAAAATAATTTTGAAAACCTTTCTAGATCTAATATTTTAGTATGACACAGCAGTATTATGTCCTATTATGGGAGAAGTTTTAGACCACATTTGCAATAGGACACAAGACTACTCCCAAATGAACCAACCAACGAAGTAAAAACAGTGGTCTACTATGAGAATTCCATGGACAGAGGAGACTGGCAGGATACAGTCCATGAGGTTGCAGAGATGGATACGACTGAGCCACTAAACACACACACACATGTAAGAGCAACATGATGCCAATCACAACCCACCCACGCAGCAAGATTGCTGTCCCCAAGCTTCCCTGAGGTAGACAGAAAAGAGCTGAACCGCTCACACTCTTAATTCTTCAGTTCCAATCATTATTATATGTATTGGTTGACAAGACTTGTACCAGAATAAGTATTTGTCAATCAAAGGATATTTTAAAGCACACTTTCCTAATTATAAAAGGTAAAGGAGCATTTTACCGTATTTTCTATAATCCAAGACAACTAAAAGAAATGTTATAATTTTCTTTCCACTATGAACATTTTGGATTTTTTCACACCAAAACTATACCGACAGTTGTAGTTTAAAAGTTTTGGTATGTCTCCTTTGAGGAGACTGGAGTTCTGTTAATAAAACTTTCTTTCAAGGTCACTGACACATGCAACTGAAGCACTTGGGAGATAATCCTGTATTTAAGAGACAGAAAAAGTTGAACTAAAATAAGCATATTGAGAAGCACTAGATGCTAAATTATTCGCCCAGGTTCTGTAGCTAGAAAACTGGAATTAGCTAGTGCCCTGGGCACTGATACATTAAAGTTTTAATATAAAAATTCTGCTTATGATTTTGCCCTGATGACTTCTTGTCACTCATATGCTAAAAAAGGCCATATGGAAAAGCACACCAGGGCATGGGTGATAAGCAATTAACTATACCTCACTTAAAATCATTTTATCATACAAGGCAGAAACTCTAACTCCCACTGACATTAACTTACTTAAAATGAATAATACATGCCACGAAATGGATCCCTGAAGTTCGGAAAAAGGATTTGACTCTCTATCAGTGCATTGCACAGACAAGGTAAGAGCAGTTCTCCTTAAAGAGTCGAGCTCCTAGTCCTAGATAGATGAGGCACAGAATAATTACACGTAACTCCCAAAAGATCAAGGACATTAATTATGTTGCCTCATAAACACCTCAAAGATCAAGACTGCAGGAAGTGATTACAGCATTTAGCAACTGTCTCTAAATGTTCCTGAAAGGGATTTGATTAAATTACTATGATATTCTGCAAGTTTTCTTCTCATTCATGTATTTGGGAAAAAATGATGACTATATAATGAGCTAAGGGGAAGATGAAAATAAAGGAGGGAATCATTTTCATTCCTTTCTGTTAAATAATTCCATCAATTTCTTAAGAATCTAATATATGACTTTGTCATTAAATATCTAGTATATTCATTTAAATAACATCAAGATTATTTTTTAATGGGCAATCACTAAGCAAAATCAAACTGAATACTAACCTCAATTATAAGGTAACCTGTTATCTTTGAATACTACATTGGCAAGTTTAAGCATATCTTAGACAATATTTTAAAGATTTCTGGAGTGAATATTTTATAACGCTCACTTTGGCGTTTTAATATATCTTAACAGTTTAGAAAGTGCTATACTCAATATGCCAGCAAAGTTGGAAAACTCAGTAGTGGCCACAGGTCTGGAAAATGTCAGTTTTCATTCCAATCCCAAAGAAAGGCAATGCTCAAACTACCACACAATTGCACTCATCTCACATGCTAGCAAAGTAATGCTCGAAATTTTCCAAGCCAGGATTCAACAGTACATGACTCATGAACTTCCAGATGTTCAAGCTAGATATAGGAAAGGCAGAGAAACCAGAGATCAAATTGCCAACATCTGCTGGATCATCGAAAAAGCAAGAGAGTTCCAGAGAAACATCTATTTCTGCTTTATTGACTATGCCAAAGCCTTTGACTGTGTGGATCACAATAAACTGTGGAAAATTCTTCAAGAGATAGGAATACCAGACCACTTGAACTGCCTCCTGAGAAATCTGTATGCAGGTCAGGAAGCAACAGTAAGAACTGGACACGGAACAACAGACTGGTTCCAAATTGGGAAAGGAGTACGTCAAGGCTGTATATTGTCACCCAGCTTATTTAATTTATATGCGGAGTAGATCATGAGAAACTCTGGGCTGGATGAAGCACAAGCTAGAATCAAGATTGCCTGGAGAAATATCAATAACCTCAGATATGCGGATGATACCACACTTATGGCAGAAAGCGAAGAAGAACTAAAGAGCCTCTTGATGAAAGTGAAAGAGGAGAGTGAAAAAGTTGGCTTAAAACTCAACATTCCAAAAGCTGAGATCATGGCATCCAGTCCTATCAATTCATGGCAAATAGATAGGGAAACAATGAAAACTGTGGCTGACTTTATTTTTCTGGGCTCCAAAATCACTGCAGATGGTTATTGCAGCCATGAAATTAAAAGACACTTGCTCCTTGGAAGAAAAGTTATGACCAACCTAGACAGCATATTAAAAAGCAGAGACATTACTTTGCCCACAAAGGTCCATCTAGTCAAAGCTATGGTTTTTCCAGTAGTCATGTATGGATGTGAGAGTTGGACTATAAAGAAAGCTGAGTAGTGAAGAATTGATGCTTTTGAACTGTGGTATTGGAGAAGACTCTTGAGAGGCCCTTGGACTGCAAGGAGGTCCAACAAGTCCATCCTAAAGGAAATCAGTCCTAAATAT
Source organism: Giraffa tippelskirchi (assembly GCF_054371585.1). Lineage (NCBI taxonomy): Eukaryota > Metazoa > Chordata > Mammalia > Artiodactyla > Giraffidae > Giraffa > Giraffa tippelskirchi. The sequence goes on along the minus strand of NC_137280.1, from coordinate 107,593,104 downwards.
TCATTGGAAGGACTGATGCTGAAGCTGAAACTTCAACTTTGGCTACCTAATGCAAAGAACGGACTCATTTGAAAAGACCCTAATGCTGGGAAAGATTGAAGAGGGGAGGAGAAGGGGATGATAGAGGATGAGATGGTTGGATGGCATCACTGACTCAATGGACAAGAGTTTGAGTAAGCTCTGGGAGTTGGTGATGGACAGGGAGGCCTGGCATGCTGCAGTCCATGGGGTCGCAAAGAGTTGGACATGACTGAGCGACTGAACTGAACTGACCCATAGCTCCTAGCTATCTCCTTATCCTCATAAATAAGCTAAGCTCAATGCAGAAGTTCAACCCACTCCAGTACTCTTGCCTGGAAACTCACATGGACAGGGGAGCCTGGTAGGCTATAGTCTGTGGGGTCGAGAAGAGTCAGACACGACTGAGCGACTTCACTTTCACTTTTCACTCTCATGCATTAGAGAAGGAAATGGCAACCTACTCCAGTGTTGCTGCCTGGAGAATCCCAGGGACGGGGAAGCCTGGTAGGCTGCAGTCTATGGGGTTGCACAGAGTTGGACACGACTGAAACGACTTAGCAGCAGCAGCAGCAGCAGCAAAGCAGAAGTTAAGACTCACTCTCTCAGCTTCATACCATCCAATGCTTCAAGAACAGTTTAACCCCGTTGGTTATGGAATATACAAGTTACAGTATGTATAAATAAGATAAATTTATTATATTGCTTTGTCCTGAAGAAAGTTATGACATATGACATAAGGCAGCACATGACATTAGGCAATGTAGAGCAAACCCAGATATGAGGTCTACAGAGAAGCTTATTAATATCATACAGCACCTAGTACCCAGGTTAATAGCTGTTAGTTCATCATCACTGCAAACTATCATCAGAAATTCTAATATTAACTTAGAAAACTTTTCTTTTTTCATTTCAAGGCAAAACAGAAAGAATGGTTGTGCTTTCCTATCATCAGGTATATTGTTTGAATGTAAACATATTGACACACTAGTAGTTAACTCATTAAGCACCAATATGTAAAAATAAAACTTAATTTATTATTAGAAAAAGATACATTTTGTGTGATCATGTTCCCCCACTCTAAACTGATATTGTTTTAGTAGAGATTGAGAAGTAACAAATGATAATTATTTCTTTTTGAGCATCTGGACACATATCACATCCAGCATTGATTCATTATGACTGAGTTTTAGTACAATTATGTAACTCATTTTCTTTTTTATCAGAAAAAAATTATAGAATGAGACTTTAGTCAAATAAACAGTCTTGGGGTTATGTAAACAATTTCCATTTTAAACTGGATCAATGTAATGTCTGAAAATGTCTTACTCTTATAACCTCAGTTGTACAGATATCTGTACAGATGGATATTGTATCTTCTCTCTTTAGAGACAGCTATCCTCCATGTCAGGCTTCCCTGGTGACTCAGATGGTAAAGAATTTGCCTGCAATGCAGGAGACATGGGTTTGATCCCTGGGTTGTTAAGACCCCTGAAGGAGGCATGAAAACCCACTCCAATGTTCTTGCCTAGAGAATTCCATGGGCAGAGGAGCCTGGTGGGCTATAGTCCATGGGGTCACAAAGAGTCAGACATGACCGAGTGACTAAGCACAGCGCAGCACATCCTCCATCTCAGGTAAGATACAAGGTACTCTCCTTTCTCTGTACAAAAGGCATCTCAAGTGTATCTCTACGGAGCTTCCCTGGTGACTCAAATGGTAAAGAATCTGCCTGCAATGTGGGAGACCTGGGTTCAAATCTTGGGTTGGTAAGATCCTCTGAAGGAGGGCATGGCAACCACTTCAGTATTCTTGCCTGGAGAATCCCCATGGACAGAGGAACCTGGCGGGCTACAGTCCACGGGGTCACAAAGAGTCGGATATGACTGAGCGACTAAGCACAGCACAGCACAACAAAGGTAAAGTCAGTCTGGTATAACACCAGCAGAAGGTTAATCTAAAGAAGTTAGTCTCAAAGAGATTAATTTCAAATATCAGTGGCTAAAACTTCCCTAGAGAGCTGGTTACAAGGACAGTTTTCTGGGTTTTACCCCAAGAGATTCTAATTCGGTAGATGTGGGGTTGGATTCAGGAATTTGATTTTAATCTGTCCTTCAAGTTGCTGATTATTTGGGGGCACACTTTGAGAAATATTTTTATTAAGAGCTGGAAATAACACCTGGGTAACTCATACATTACCAATCTATTTACATTATCCACATAATTGCTTAGGTTAAGACTTGTTGGCATATATTAAAATTATGGAAAACTTTTGTAGAAAGCATAGTAACCTATTCAATGTTTTCAGGCTTCAGCTTTCTTGTTTCTCTCTCATCCTGTGTGTGTGTGTGTGTGTGTGTACACACTATTTGTTTGTTCATTTATTTATTGTTCCATTTAACACTTTTTAACTTTAATTTTAACTTTCAAAATTATTAATAAGGAGCTTTGTGCTTTAAAAGGAACATTTGGTTTTGTGAGGTGTTTGGGTATAGCTGACTTCCTATTAATCCCAACTGAAGTAACCTAGAAAGTACAATATAAAATGTAAAAATATGCATTGGAATATAGGAAAAAGCACACTTATCAAATCTGAAAACTTCAAAAAGCCATTGTTACATAGTGGGAAGATGGAAATAGGCCAAGAATTGTGTGTCCAAAACATGACAATTTAAGTGAAATGAATAAATTCATGGAAACAGAACTTACAAAGACTGGCTTAAGAAAAAATAGAAATTTTGAATAGCCCTATGTTTATTAAATAATTGAATGCATAACGAAACATTTTTAAACAAAGAAAGCTTCTGGCACAAAAGATATTACCATTTAACTAAGAAATATTTTCAGAAGGGATCAAATATATTTTATTCAATCACTTTCAGAACAGAAAATAAGACCACTTGAATTCACAATACTAGCATAACTTTGACAGCAATTACTGAAAGTCCCATTAAGAAAAGAAATTTATAGGCAAATCTCTCCCAAGAACGTAGGTACAAATATCTTAAACAGTGTATTAGCAACCTGATAAGATAAAAAATGTGAGAAAAATGACAATGTTGCATTTATTTCAGGAATGCAAGGTTATTTTAACATTTGAAAATTTAGGTATTTCATAACATTAATATTCTAAAGGGGAAAATTACATGGCCATCCTAACTACCCATTCATAATAAAAATAAGTGGAATTAAGAGGATAAAGACCATTGCTAATATAATAAGGAGAATCCTTTGTAGAAAGAAATCTACATTGTACTTAAAGGGAAAATACTGATAGCTTTCCCTCAAGAAATTGGTAATGAGTGTGATTATTGCTGTTTCTAGACTGTAATGAAGATTCCAACCAGTGCCATAAAATAAAAAAACAAATGATTGGAAAAGAAGTAATCTGTAGTTATTCACAGATAGATCCAATAGATAATTGTGCACACAGAAATCTAAAAGAATTCCCAGAATGACTATGAGAAGTAATATGTAAATTTATTGTGGCTAAGAATTAGGTCAATGTTTAAAATATCAATTTATTTCTGAATAACATCAACAATGAAAATTTTAAAAATTTTGAGTGTTACTTTTACATAGCATTCAACATGAATATCTAAGAACAAATCTAACAAAATATGCATCAGGTCTTATAAAATTATAAAACATTAATAAGAGAAATTAAAGAAGACCTAAATAATTGGAAAAATATATCATATTAGTGACTTCAGACTTCATATTGTAAAGATTTTGGTTTTCTTCATAGGGAGCATAGATTAAATTCTGTACTCATAAAACTCCCAATAAAATTTTTCTGGAAATATTACAAGCTTATTTTAAATAAGCAAGGAACCATGAGCAGCTCTCTCAGATATCTCAGCAAGAGTTTCAAGAGACGATTAAACTCTAATGCCCTAAAAGTTCCATTTCATGAGTTATTAATAACTTCTCTCCTGTGCATCTAGAATGTTAACATATTTGAGAGAATTGATAAATTATCACTCAAATTATTTTTTTTCCTCTATTCAGATGAGGACATCAATTGAGAAAGACTGGCAGAAAGTTTTGAAGAAACGGAACAAGGAATGATATCAGCAGATAATAAGATTAGTTCTGAAACCACAGAAATTAAGTCAGGGATGGTACTACAGGGAGAGATAAACAGGCTAATACAATAAGACAGAATGCCCTGAAACAAGCCTGTGCATTTATTGACCATTAAGTTATGACAGAGATGCCGCTGCAGTATAGTAGAAGAGAATGATCACCTATAAATTCTGCTGAGTTAATTGGATGTCTATCTGTGTCTTGTCTAAGGGTAGTTATAGACAGATGATGATGATGTTAGATAGATAGATAATTTTACCCCTATTTTTCTCTGTTGATCAAAATCAATTCCACGTGGTGTGTACATCTAAATGTAAAAGATCAAAACAATAACACTTCTAGTAACACTAAGAGAATACCATAATTAACTCGAAACAGTTTTTAACAGAACTTAAAATTAACATGAATGGAAATTTTAGTAAATTAAGCTGCATTAAAATTAGATAGTCATATTCATCAAAAAACACCACTAAAAGTGTGAAAATACAAGCCACTGACAGGATATCTGCAATATATATATATATACACACACAACTACAAAAGGGTCTGTAACACATGAAGAGATGTGTATTCCCTTTAAGAAAGAACTCACCCATTACTAAGAGTATGGGTACCTGTCAGCTTTCAGCTATTAATACCTTCAGAGTCTGCTTCGGCTTGTGAACCAAGATCATGCTTTTTTCAGGGTCATACTGACTAAGACTGTAGTAGCTCAGGTGATACTCTTCTTGGTGTGTGTGTGTGTGTGTGTGTGTGTGTGTGAGTCACTCAGTTGTGAGGTCCCTATCTAATGACTTTACAAGGTGTTACTCCTTAATAAAACTCGCATTTTTTATTCTTGGTATCTGCTTCCCTAGAGCACAGACTGTGATGAATTCATGAACAAACTACACAGTGAATTTCTAAAAGTCAATAAGAAAAGAACAATTAATTTTTTAATGGGCAAACTCATTTTTAAGTGGGCAAAAACATGAATAGCCATTTCATGGAGTAGGGAAAAGGGAACACATACACTGTTGGTGGGAATATAATATAAATTAGTACACCACTGTGGAAAACAGTACAGAGATGTCCCAAAAAACTAAAAATAGCAGTTCCACTCCTGGGTATATATCTGAAAAAATGGAAAACATGAATTCAAAAAGATGCATGCACCCCCTGTTCATGGCAGCATTATTTACAATTGCCGAGATAGGAAGCAACCTAAGTGTCCATCAGTTCACTAGCCTTCTAATATTTCTCATCAGTAAAAATGTAATCTCAACTATATTTTGTTAAATGCTAATATTTCTAGGTTTTAAAACATACTTTCTTAATCATTACTAATGATTAAAGAAATCATATCTTACTTAAAGAATCTTCTATAGTCTGTAAGAGACATAATCAGCTATTAATAATCGCTGATGGGTGAGAAACTAGAAAACAAATGAAATAGAAATTATCATAAAAATAATTAAGTTCTTAACAGATTCATTTGAACCTCTTCAGAAATTTGATTTTTGTCAGATTTTCTAAGGATTCTGTAAATAACTTGAAAATCCAGGCATTTATACCATTTATTGATATCAATATTTATCCTGATATAGTATCATACCTAGAAATGCTGTAGAGATTTTAACATAACTTGCAATGACAGTGCCAATCTTGTTTTACAGCTTTCTAGATTTTCTAGAATTTAGAAATATAGGTTTCTATATTTATACTAGATAATAAACACTTTTCAGGAGAATCTAGTTTTCATTTATGTTATGCTGTACATTTTAATGTTACACAAAACTAAATTAAAAGATGTTGTCTTCATTTACATAGGAATAGTCTGACATTATCGACAACAAAATTTAAATAAAGGGTGGACATATGCATTTTTGAAGTTGAAAATCATATTTCACTAGATCATTTTAAATGTTTCAATTTCTTAAAAACAAAGGAGGAAAATGTCTGTCAGATTTAAATGCAAATATAGAACATTATGTTCAAATGATCCCTGAACATTCTCCTTACAAAAATACTAGAAGATACATGTATATATCTCTCTCTTATTAGCATCAATGAAATTCATAGGCTATTTCATTGATGACTTAGAAATGTCAGACTTATTGAAAATAAAAAACCCTTTGAAAATCTGTAAGTTTGACAATATAAACATCTGGGTATCCTGGACCTGGAGGAAGTGGTACATAATCATGTCAATAAAGTTGTAATCAAAGATTATGTTACCTACATAATTATATATTGTTAGGTTGCTGCAAAAGTGATTGCGGTTTTACATTGTTGAACTTTACCATTTGATACTGGAATACATTCTAAACAAATGTGGCTATATTATACATCATTTTAATGCATATTTCTCGCTTTATGTTTTTTTGCTAATGACATATTACTTGTTATTTATTTTATACTTACTTTGTGCTACATATGCTAAATCACTTCAGTCGTGTCTAACTCTTTGCGACCCTATGGACTGCAGCCTGCCAGGCTCTTCCATCCCTGGGATTTTTCCAAACAAGAATACTGGAGTGGGTTGCCATGTCCTCCTCCAGGGGATCTTCCCAACCTAGGGATCAAACCCATGCCTCTTATGTCTCCTGCACTGGCAGGTTCATTACCATTAAGACCACCTGAGAAGCCCTTGAGCCTAGTCATAATGATTTAAAATTCATGGTTCGAAACCGCAATTACTTTTGTACCAACCTACTATATACTACATACTATAGATAGCGGTATTTAAGAGACTAGGATTTTCTGAAAAGTCATGGAGAGGTTGGCATTCTAGATCAAGGAACATTATTGTGCAAATAAATCGTATAGTCTAGAAAATCTAAGCCATCCTAGATTGCTGCTTTAAATCTGGGATGGTATTCTTTGATTTTTCTGGGAAATAATAACTACAGTGTTGATGAAAGAGCTGTTCATGTGTTTGACTGTGAGTGCTAGACTGGCTAGGAAAACAACGGTCATCAGAAGAGAGCCACCAAAGTGTGGATAGTGGACAACTTGATACTGAGTCTGAGAGTTAACACATCAGGTTTACACTTGGCTGAATTTGAAGAAATAAACTAATACTCACTTAAACAAAGTAGAGTTCTTTCTTTCTCTCAGTAAAGCAAGTCCAGAAATAGACAGTCCAGAGCTGATAAGAGCTCTCGAAGAATCAGGGGACCAGTCTCCTTCTCTCTTGTCCTTCAATCATCTTCAGCTCCTGCTTTCCTTCTTATGGTTCAAAACGGCTACTGGAGCTCCAGGCACCACATTTGTTGTCAAGCCAGTAAGAAGTAGGAAACAGAGCAATCTCTTGCCCCAACTCCCTTTAAGGACAGTTTTACACAAACGTTTGCATAAGCAAATGTTATGTCTTATTGATCAGAACTGTCATTTGGCTAAGAGATAAGAGAAACTGGAAAAAAATATTTCTTCGGAGACTTCCTTGGTGGTGCAGTGGATGAGAATGCACCTGTCAATGCAGAGGATACAGGTTTGATCCCTGGTCTGGGAAGATTCCACATGCCACAGAGTAACTAAGCCCATGTGCCACAACTACTGAGACTATGTGCCTCCAACTATGTGCCTCCAACTATTGAAGTCTGTGCCACCTGGAGCCTGTACTCTGCAACAATAGAAGCCACTGCAGTGAGAAGCCTGAGCGCCTCAAAGAAGACTAACCCCACTCACCACAACTAGAGAAAGCCCACACAGCAACAAAGACCCAGCGCAGACAAAAATAAAATTAATTAATTAAAAATATTTTTTCTAGTTATGTTTATCACAAATCATGGGTTTTATGCTTAAGGTGAAGGTAAGTATTGAAAAGTATTGGTTGCTAGGTAACTAGCAATCTTTGCTATGGTTCTGTTAGTATTTAGCATTTTAGAGATAGAGCCATTCTGGATGATGATAATGTTCAGGAGTCTGCTAGTCATCCTAGAGAGGTGGGATGAGGTGTGGGGTTGGAGGGAGGTTCCAGAGGGAGGAGACATATGTAGGCTCAGGTGGTAAAGAATCCTCCTGCAATGCGGGAGACCTGGGTTTGATCCCTGGGTTGGGAAGATGCCCTGGAGGAGGGCATGGCAACTCACTCCAGTATCCTTGCCTGGAGAACCCCATGGACAGAGGAGCCTGGCGGGCTACAGTTCATGGAGGTGCAAAGAGTCAGACACGACTGAGAGACTAAGCACAGCACAGCACATGGCAGAAACCAACACAAGGCCACAAATAAATTACCTTCCAATTAAAAATAATTTTAAAAAAGAAATTACTCAGGATAATAGTAAGATTTGCAAAGAATAGGTACCAGATGCATTTCAATATCCCCACTGAATTTTGGGAGAAAACTGAATGTCGATTAATAACTGCATAATCATAGAGTGTGAATTTTCACTGGTAGGGTGATTTTGTAACAGGATAAGAGAATCATGGTATAAAGTTAGTAGGCTTTTAACTTTATCCCTCCAAGTCAGGGATGCAAAAGGCAAGGGCGAATTAAGAGCTATGAACAATACTTGTAGTGAAAGAGTATAGTTCTACAGCTTTGAGTTTTAATTACAACTTTGTCATTCACATATTTTGTGATTATTGGCAAGGAACAAAACCATCTTGTTTCTTCATTTTATGAATTGGGAATAATTTCTATCTCAAAAGTGTATGGTAAAGATTAAACAAAATAACATTAAAACATTGCTGGACTCGTAGATTCTCAAAAAATTAACCACATGCTCTCCTAAATCCTACATTCTTCAATCTTTCTGTAACAGGACAGTATTTTTGTTTTGTTTTGAGATTATAGACCTTTCTAGAAAACTTTAGGACAGAAAAAGAAGAGTACCATAGATTGAAAATACATTAAATAAACTTCAGTTATGAAGGTTTATATTAGAGATAATTTATGATGAATGGGGACCCTCTGTTAGGTCATAAGTACAAAAAACAAGCCACTTGTTTTTCTTAGTACTCTGTACTAGACATTAGGGGAGAGGATGCTGTGTGTCTCAATGCCAGGCATGAAAAATAAGCAAATATCCTCCCAGGATGCCACTTTGCTAAAAGCCTACCATATGTCCACAAAGCAGTGAAGCAGAAGTGCATTTCATTTTATATCTCCACTTGACAAGCACAATGTAAAAGCAAGGATGAGTTTACACTACATATGCTTATCTAATTTCCATTACCGCTAATCATGTGCACACAGCAGGAAGACCACAGCTCTTCAGAATGAGACTTACTTTTTAAGAGACAGATTATGAAAGTCAGTGAACTTTCAAATTTCTTACATTCATTAGCACTTTATATAACTGTGGATACATTATTTCATAGCCTTAACTGTTACTCAATTGTGGCCGCATACCCTCTACATGCTTTCAAAAAATAACCTTATTTTTAATCTATTGCCTGGCAGGAACTGTAGATAATTTGTCTTCATAAAGAACCCTCCATGCCACTTTCTGAATTGCAGAGTAGAAAAATTGTCTCAAGGTGAAGATGCACCAGTGAAAGGAATGGAATATTTACATAAAAAGAAAAACTGTCCGCTATGTTTCTATTTGAATTTTACTAAACTAGAGCATGCCATTTTTAAAAGGAGAAAAGGAAACTTTAAACAGCTTTCCAGGTGATTTACTATTTTGATCTTTCTGATGATACAAGGAAGTATTTACGAAATTCTTCAGCCATAACAGCACAATACCTGACATTATAGGGTACACTACAAACACATTTTTCTGTGCAATTTCCCCCAGGATTTTTATAATGCAAACAAAGGTGAAAATGAATAATTTTTTCAGTATTTCACCCTGGATTGCATCTTTTTAAAGTGTTTAAGAGTACAGAATATTGGAGAGGAAGCGTATTTTGATAAGATATGAGAACACATTGTCAAAACTGCAGAGCTTCACATCATCCCTATATTAAACCAACTAGAGTGTATTATTTCCACCAAATCTGCCTATATTTTAGAGAAACCCATTTTCCTGTGGAATATCCTAGAGTAAAATAAAATTTCTTCCACACCACAATACAGGGAGCAAAATAAGCCAAAATCCAATACTTGTAGATATATAGAGTTTACATCTACCTCTTTATCCCTAATTGACTGAATATATCGTCTTAATGTTATCCAAGTCCCAATTCAACTGACAATCTCTGAAAATAGCTAATGTTACTCTGCTTTCTGCCAAATGATCTTTCATTAGATTTCCATTCTGTGGAAGCTCTTCTTGAGGTTTCATATTTTGAGCCTCTCCTTTTAAAATTGTATCATCAGAAGTGTTTGAAGCATTTTTATGGAGGGAAAACTCTGCCAAACATTGCATTTAAAGAAAATTTTCATGAGTGTGCTCTCAATGAAGTGAACCGTGATTACTACATTCAGTTCACAGGGAGGGTAAATAAGTGCCGCAGGGGAAAGAGGATAGACACAGGTTCAAGTTCATGCACAGTAAGGATTGAACAACTTTTCTTTATAGTGTTGTCCTTTATTCTCTTCAATTACACATGATTTCATCTCCGTCATCCTCCAAATGGAAAAATAGCAAAGACAAAAACACATGCTTTGTCTTATTTAGCTGGTTAAGTCTTTCTATTATTGTCACCAAATGATTGTATGGAAATCTCAATTCAAAAGCAGGTTGACTATGAATATAAAACTGACCCCAAAACTTCAATTAATTATAGCAGTTGAACTTTTTCTTTAAAAGATTCAGAAGATGCACTCCTAAATACTGAGAGAGCATCTTTGCTTATTTGGCCCCCATGTCCACCCCAAGTGGGCTCCAAAAGCTGCTCCAAGCTAAAACTAAAACCCTTTAATCTACGAGGGGACAGGCACATAAGTATCTTGTAAATGAGCGGGGTGGAGTGTATTTCCTGGAACAGCATTAGGACTATTCCTAGAACTGTCCATTCTCCTATCCAATAACTGAGAGTCAATTCACTAAACTTCTTCCACAGTTGACAAAATGAGAATGCAGGTTGAATGAATACATTAACTCTATCCGTATCACAGGGTGAGTGGAATAAGACTTTCAAGAATGAACGAATAAAATGCAATTGTGGACTAGCAAGACAGTCTTCTTAAATTGTATAAGTGCAAAGTAAATTTTTTTAAGAGGCCTGGAATTGGTTCAACTGGCTGGTTATTACAGGCAGAACGGGATTAGTTGTTGCTTCTTTTTAAATGAATTAAGTAAACACTCATTAATTGTTTGGGGTCACAAAATAAGCTTCTGAAAGAAGAGTAAACAAGCCACTATATATCATGTAAAGATGCTTCATTAAAGGGACATTCAAGCTACCTGGTTCTACCCTACCCTTTGACTCATATTATTGAACCAGCTGCCAGCCTCTCCCTTGGAGGATAGCCACTAAACTGCTGGCTAAGTGGCAGGAAGTACATTATAAATAATCTTTCCTACATACTTCTTCCCTGCCTCTTTAACAACCCTAGAGTGTTAATAATTTTGGGAAACAAGAAAAAAAAAAGAGAAATAATGTTTAAAAATTAATGTGATATCTAAAAATATAATTTATATTTCATTCATATAAAAATATAATTTATATTTCATTCATATAAGCGGATTTGCAGGAGAAAAACTAGTTTTTTTTCTACTTTTGTATTAAATGAAATCTGTCACATGAATTTACTCATCCTGTCTACCTATTAGATATTACTGCTTCCTTTTTAAAAAAAAAAAAGGATTTACTTAGCTGAGGTTCACAAACCCTATTCACATCTCAACAAAAGTTTATACTTTTTTCTGTGTGTCTTATAACTCTTCTTTTTTTGGGGGGGGGCATCCCCTTGTGGATTGAGGGATCTCAGTTTCCTCATCAGGAATCAAACCCACGCCCTCTGCAGTGGAAGCACTGAGTCCTTACCACTGTACAGCCAGCAAATACCCTGTGTCCAGAAATTCTGACACTGGCATCAAACAACCAAAGCCTGGAAGTCACTTTTGCCACTCCGCTTACCCTTACATCTAACTCCAACCTTCCTTCCGTTTCCACTGGGGTTACTCTCATTCAGACTTCTCAAAGTTTCATGAAGTCCAAGTACCTTGGTAAGTATTCACTGAAGGCATTCCAATCCACACTGTTCTGACCCCAACTTCTCCCATACTTTTTCCCATTGCTTCCCCTCAAATCATGCCATGATGATGACAATTAGATGGCTTTCTTGGATCTGCCCTGCAAACTCTCCTTCTTTTGCTGAGTCCAATGTATTCACTGCCAAGCTTTTTACCTGAGGTCAGTGTACCCAATAATACCATAAACTAATCTTTTGCCAATTCAATCTAGTGACCTAGCTCCTTTAGGTCTCTGCTCAGATTCCACATCCTCAGGAAACACTTTGTTAAAAATTCAGAGTAGGTTAGGTCTTCTGCTTCATATTCTCCTGACAGTGTGTTTCTCCTTTGTGGTGTTCATAAGCAAGTATGATTAAATATTTGCATAAGCATGTATGATTAAATATTTGCATAATTACTGGTCTACTTCTATTTCTGCTACAAGACAGCAAGCTCCATGAAGGCAAAGACTGGTATCTATTTTTTCTCTGTATTAATAGCACCTGGGGATGCAATCATTCCCCCTTCTTAGTTCCTATGTGCAAAGTTTCTATTTCTATACTAATGTGTAACTGTGCTAAGTCACTTCAGTCATGTCCGGTTCTTTGCAACCCAATGGACTGTAACTCACCAGGCTCCTCTGTCCACGGGATTCTCCAGGCAAGAATACTGGAGTGGGTTTCCATGCCCTCCTCCAGGGGATATTCCCGACCCAGGGATCAAACCCATTTCTCTTAAAGTCTCCTGCATTGTCAGGTGGGTTCTGTACTACTAGAACCACCATCTCACTTCTCATGGCACTGCAGTAATATGCCATGATAATGTGTATATGCATCTTATCTGCAGCTTTCTTGCTCTGTTTACCTTTGTCTCACTGACAGCACCTTGCACAAACCTGTGCAGCTAGTAGTCAACCTTTGTTCAATCTACTGGAGTGGAAAAATCATTAAATGATGTTTTTACACACTGTAAAACCCACATGTAAGAGCTCACCTTTGACAGATTGGGATTATTAGCTCTGACTTCAGATAATTAGTATAAATTCTTGTCTAAGTGAGAATAAATGAAGTTTACATTTTTTGCCATTTCATTAAAGGGAAGGTCTTAAACCCTAAACTAACCATTTCTAAGTAAATTCATTTTTATTTTTATTGTGTTACTCTCAAAATAGAGTTTATTTCACATACGTGTAATTCAAATTCTTTTCATTCAAAGTCTATTAAACTCTTTTGGGGATGTAAATGTACTAGGCTTCTTCACAGAGAAATATGTCAGTTTGCTAAAAGGCTAAATTTTTTCAGCAACATGAAATATTTGCTAGATATGTGGGTCTTCTCATGTCAAATCACCCCAGCCAGCTTTCTTGAGGCTTGACTATGTACCAGCAGCTCTAGAATTTCCACAGAAGCTCACCAATTTCTACCAGAAATACAGCATCATGGTTGAGTGTAACTACGGGACTAGTCTTAAAGGTACAATTTCATAATAAGTGTACTATTTTATTTAAAGTCTATGTCCATTTGGATTGGCTTGAATGGAAGCTAATGTAGATTGCGTGGAACATATTCTTGCACCACCAACTGATGGTGCTGCCAGTTGGGTCAAGAAAGACCTAGTATTACTATACTTAGAGACAATTTTTCATATCGCTTTAGAAACAAAAATTAGACAATCATTTTTCCCTAACTTCATTCAGGAATAATTCACAGATATAATTGTACACGTTTAAAGTGGACAGCACAGTTATTTGATATACATTGTGGAATGACTACCAATATTGAGATAATTAACACGTCTCTCTTCACATAGTTAATGTGTGTGTGTGCGCGCGCATGCGTGTTTGGTGAGAATGTTTAAGATCTACTATTAAGTATACAATGCCATATTATTAACTATCATCACCATGATTTACATTAGATCCTCATAACTTATTCTTATAATTGGAAGCTTGTGTTGTTGTTCAGTTGCCAAGTCATGTCTGCCTCTTCTTGATCCCATGGACTGCAGTATAGAAGGCTTCCCTGTCCTTCACCATCTCCCAGAGATTGCCCAAGTTCATGTCCACTGAATCGGTGACACCATCCAACTGTCTCCTTCTCTGTTGCCCTCTTCTCCTCCTGACTTCAATTTTTCCAAGCACTGGGTCTTTTCCAGTGAATCAGCTGTTCACATCAGGTGGCCAAAGTATTGGAGCTGCAGCTTCAGCACCAGTCCTTCCAAAGAACATTCAGTGTTGATTTCCTTTAGGATTGACTGGTTTGATCTCCTTGCTGTCCATGGTAATTTCCAGCACAATTCGAAAGCATCAATACTTCAGTGCTCTGCTTTCTTTATTGTCCTGTTCTCACATCTGGACATGACTACTGGAAAAACCGTAGCCTTGATTATACATACATTTGTCAGCAAAGTGATGTCTTTGCTTTTTAACACACTGTCTGGGTTTGATGACAAAGAAGCTTTCCTGCCAAGAAGCAATTGTCTTCTAACTTCATGGCTGCAGTCACCATCAACAGTGATTTTAGAACCCAAGAATAGGAAATCTGTCATTGCTTCCACTTTTCCCCTTCTATTTGCCATGAAGTGATGGGACCATATGCCATGATCTTAGTTTTTTAATACTGAGTTTTAAACTGGTTTTTTCACTCTCCTCCTCCTCAAGAGGCTCTTTAGTTCCTCTTTGCTTTCTGCCATTAGTGTGGTATCATCTGCATATCTGGAAGCTTTTACCCTTTGACTACATCTCCCCATTTCAACCTCTTCCCAGCTCCTGGCAGTTCTCTCTGTTTCTATGAAGGTAGCTTTTTAAAAAAGATTACACATATAAGTGATACCATATGATCCTGTCTGTCTCTGTCTGGCTTATTTCACTTAGCATAATGTCCTCCAAGTTTATACATGTTATCACAGATAAGGGCAGAATTTTCTTTATAATGGCTTACTAATATTCTATTATATATATATATATATATATATATATACACACACACATATACATATCACATTTTCTTTTATCTATTCATCTGTCAAAGGACATTTAGGTTGTATCCATACATTGGTATTGTGAATAATGCTGCAATGTGTGCAACACATAATGCAACATGTGTGTGCCGATATTTCTTCAAGATACTGATTTAATTTCCTTCAGAGGCAGTCATTCTTCATTCTTCTCCAACCAACAACCTTGTAAAGGGGGTTGTATATTTACTAATAAAAAATTGTTTGCTCTATTACACCTTGAGACAAACTGCTTATACAAAATTAAAATTTAAAATAATTTTTACTAAGAACAATTGTTTCAGAACCATCCAAGGGGCTTCCCTGTTGGCTCAGATGGTAACGAATCTGCCTGCAAAGCAGGAGAACCATCCAAGTGTGATGCAGGATCTATTACATGTATAATTTCAAGATAACTGTCTTCTCTTATAAATAAATTAATGTCTACTATTTCTTGAGAAGCAGTTTTCCTGATTTGCATCAACAAATAATATATAGTAAATCATCTTATAAAATACATAGTTTCTCTCATTCTTATTTACCTAATAAAAATTTTTGTAAAAGAAAAAGAAAACTTGATCAGTGCTGTGTGAATTCACTAAAGACTACTGAACCAAGATCGAATAAGAGAAAGAGAGGAGAGCTATGCAGAGATGTAGGGAGTGTCCTGCCCATAGTGATTATCTTCCCTATCCTTCTATCCTTCACCTGCCTTTACAACCAGACTGCCCAAAGCAGTGCCCAATTAGGATATGTGATTTCTATTCAAGACAATTCTTTTAATTTAATGTGCTTATTTTGATAATAATCTAAAATTTTATACACAAGCATATTCTGGATAGCTGCCTTATACTTAAGAGCAGCTTTATCATTTCAACAACTTTGCGTTTGTCTATACTATCACAGTGAAACTAAATAGTTAGCTTTATTTGTTGAAGCTAATGACAAAAGCACAGATGTGGACTTAATATACAAATATTTTTATGCCAAATGAAGGTTAGATGGTTGTCACTAAAGTTTCTGAAAACAATGGTTGTGAAGTTGTCTCAGTGAAGAAACGTGAAGGAGATTTTGAGGTATCCCTGAGCATATGGTGAATACCAAACTTAAAGGAAACTGCCTTGTAGCAGCTGGTTTCACATTTATGTTTTGAGCAATGATTAAGTTTCAGCAAAAAACATCGTCTGTCACATCCAAGCAATGTTTTAAAATACAAATTTTATGTTCTCTTTTAGTTTGGTTTGCATTTGATTGGTAAGATAATTTTGAAGATTATGCAGGAGGGTTGTATGGAAATTATGGGAAATTATTGGGAAGGAAAACAGAAACACAGTATTACCGTACTATTACATGTAATATTCCATGTTGTTTTAAACCAAAAAACAAAAAATAGTGATCATGTTTCTATCCTTCCCCATCCAACAAACTTATAAAAGGAAGTAGTATATTTTTTATAAGCATAAAATCTTTGAACATTTGAAAATATTGAAAATAATGTTGAAGTAAAATAATTTTAAACTACACTGAGGAGAGCTGCAATCATCTTTTTTTCATTTAAGAGGCCATGCATGTCTCAACTTTGAGAAACACCATTCTTATATACCCAGGATCTTTTGTCCTGTCTTTAGTAATTGACTAAAAATTACTCTTTTCACTCTTCCCTTGAAAAACCATTCCTCTACTCCACGTGGTTCTAGGAGAACTAAAAATCATGCTGCTATTTTTCCTTTATCCAAGGTATGGGCACATAACTCACATTGGAACAATCAAAATTCTCTCTCCTAGGAATGTGAATATTGGATGGAGACATATAAAAGTTAGAAGACAGAACTGAGTTATTTCCAAGGAAAATGATTATGGGTCCTCACTGCCGAGATCACTGGAGAAACAGTGAGTTTTTGTTCTTTCCTGAAGCCTATGTTTTTGAACCATTCATTTTCCATTATAAGTAATGCATTATATGTCCTTTAAATTCCTTTTGTTTGTTGCTTAAGTAAATCAAAGGCAGTTTCTATTGGTCACCAGCAAGAATCCTAACTGATTTGCTAACCTAAACAAAACAAATCCAAACTTACGCAAACATCATAAGAGAAGACCAAAAAGCACTAAAGAGTTGAGAAAGGAATATAAAAGAAGAAAACAAGACTGTGCATAATATTTTGTTCCTTTCTTTGACTGAGTTTGGATTTACTTACTAACATATTTTAAAACTGGCATGTAGTCAGCTCTATATCACATATGACTAAATGTTTCTTGAAAGCAAGACCAAAATCTTTGTCATGATCTCTCTAGCCACTCACAAAATGCTTGGCACACATACTAGATGGTCAATAAATATGTTCTGAACTGACAAAGGTTCACAGATATATGAATATGTCAACAAAGAGCTTTTAAAATTCATTGAGTTTATTGCAGAGAGACACAAATGAGTTTTCCAGTTACTAGAGAATGTTCTTTAGAAAGGTAATTATTGCTATCATGAACATCCTTCACTCTACAATAAGCTCCTTTAAGTCAGAAAACAGTTTCTATTTTTATATTTCCAGAACTCTAAAAGTGTCTGGTACAAAGCTATTATCCAATAACTGTTTAATAAATTAATGTATATTGAAATTAGATACAACACTCTAGAATCTTCATGATATAAATTAATGTGACTTGATTTTGTAGACACTATTTGTATCCTACTCTAGTTTATACTTAATATTCTGCCCAAACTATCTGCATTACTCTCACAAAATTTTCTCCCTAAAGCTATCACATGTGTCATACAGTAGCACCAGTTCTCCCAATTATCTAACAATATGCTATATTTGTTGAGGTCTGAGAGCACTGAATATTAAATTAATTAGTAGTGCTTATTTCTGTCAGAAGTACTGCCATTATCAACATCTTTATTAAGATATTCTCAGTTCTTTTTGCTGAACCAAAACTTCTGTAACCTAGGTTACTCTTTCACAGAGTGTTAAGAACCAGCTAGCCTTACACTTATCTGTAATCCATCTGTCTCTCACTACCCTGATCCAAATGGGCCACTTTGATGAGATGCTCCAGAGTGGAGACTTGGTCTTTTATATGTTCCACTTAAAAATGGATGTTGGTATCACTAATTATTAGAGAAAACAAATCAAAACTACAATGATTTATCACCTCACACTGGTCAGGATGGCCATCATCCAAAAGTCTACAAAAATAAATGCTGGAGAGGCTGAGGAGAAAAGAGAACCCTCATAAACTTTTGGTTGGAATGTAAATCAGTACAGCCCCTAAGGAGAACAGTATGAAGCCTCCTTAAAAAAATTAAAAATAGAGTCACCATATGATCCAGGGATCCCACTCTTGAGCCTTTCTCTGGAAAAAAAAAAAACTGTAATTTGAAAAGACATATGCACCACAATGTATATGTAGCACTATTTACATTAGTTAAGATTTGGAAACAACCCCAAGTATCCACTGACAGAGGTATGGATAAAGAAGATGTGGTACGCATATACAACGAAATATTACTCAGCCATTTAAAAAAAAGTGTAAATAATGTCATTTGCAGTAACATGGATGGACCTAGAGATTATCATACTGAGTGAAGTAAGCCAGACAGAGAAGGATAAATACCAGATGAAATTGCTTATATGTGGAATCTAAAAAATTGATACAAATAGACTTATTTACAAAGCAGAAATAGACTCACAGACATAGAAAACAAATTTATGGTTACTGAACGGTAAAAGGGTGGAGGTGCTTTCACATACTAGGAGCTCAATATATGAATTAATGAATGAATAGATAGATGGATGGATGAAAAAATAACAGATTGTTCTAATACTGGTGGCTTTCTAATGATCAAACAGCATATATGGTAGATATTATTCTACAGATATAAAAACTTCTGGAATAACACTTGGTATCACTACAATTATATTTAAGAGGATTTTATATCTGTAGAATAATATTTACCAAATGTGCCATTTTATCATTAAAAAGCCACCAGTAACAGAGCAATTTGTGATTTTATTCTATGCTTCCTGGTGGCTCATCCATTCATCCATTGATCCATCGATCCATCCGTTCATCCATTCAAGTGAAGGAAAGAAATCCAGCTGCATCCTTTCCTGCTAAAAGAGGACTACATTCATGATCTATTGTTTCTGTGGTTCTTCAGTTCAGTTAAGTTGCTCAGTCATGTCTGACTCTTTACGACCCCATGAACTGCAGCACGCCAGGCCTCCCTGTCCATCACCAACTCCCGGAGTTTACCCAACTTCATGTCCATTGAGTCGATGATGCCATCCAACCATCTCATCTTCTGTTGCCCCCTCCTCCTCCCACCTTCAATCTTTCCCAGCATCAGGGTCTTTTCAAATGAGTCAGTTCTTTCCATCAGGTGACCAAAGTATTGGACGTTCAGCTTCAACATCAGTCCTTCCAATGAACACACAGGAATGATCTCCTTTAGGATGGACTGGTTGGATCTCCTTGCAGTCCAAGGGACTCCCAAGAGTCTTCTCCAACACCACAGTTCAAAAGCAACAATTCTTCGCGGCTCAGCTTTCTTTATAGTCCAACTCTCATATCCATACACGACTACTGGAAAAACCATAGCCTTGACTAGGTGGACCTTCTTTGGCAAAGTAATGTCCCTGCTTTTTAATATGCTGTTTAGGTTGGTCATAACTTTCCTTCCAAGGAGCAAGCGTCTTTTAATTTCATGGCTGCGATCACCATCTACAGTGTTTTTGGAGCCCCAAAAATAAAGTCACCACTGTTTCTACTGTTTCCTCGTCTATTTGCCATGAAGGGATGGGACCAGATGTCATGAAGTTAGTTTTCTAAATATTGAGCTTTAAGCCAACTTTTTCATTCTCCTCTTTCATCAAGAGGCTCTTTAGTTCTTCTTCACTTTCTGCCATAAGGGTGGTATCATTTGCGTATCTGAGATTGTTGATATTTCTCCTGGCAATCTTGATTCCAGCTTGTGCTTCATCCAGCCCAGCATTTCTCATGATATATTCTGCTTATAAGTTAAATAAGCAGGCTGACAATATACAGCCTTGACATATTCCTTTTCCTATTTGGAACCAGTCTGTTGTTCCATGTCCAGTTCTAACTGTTGCTTCCTGACCTGCATACAGGTTTCTCAAGACAGAGGTCAGGTGGTCTGGTATTCTCACATCTTAAAGAATTTTCCACAGTTTATTGTGATCCACACAGTCAAAGGCTTTGGCATAGTCAGTAAAGCAGAAATAGATGTTTCTCTGGAACTTTTTGCTTTTTCGATGATCCAACGAATGTTGGAAATTTGATCTTTGGTTCCTCTGCCATTTCTACATCCAGCTTGAACATCTGGAATTTCACAGTTCATGTATTGCTGAAGCCTGGCTTGGAGAATTTTGAGCATTACTTACTAGAGTGTGAGATGAGTGCAATTGTGTGGTAGTATCTTTGGCATTGCCTTTCTTTGGGATTGGCATAACAACTGACTTTTTCCAGTCCTGTGGCCACTGCTGAGTTTTCCAGATTCGCTGGCATATCGAGTGCAGCACTTTCACAGCATCATCTTTCAGGATTTGAAATAGCTCAACTGGAATTCCATCACTTCCACTAGCTTTGTTCATAGTGATGCTTCCTAAGGCCCACTTGACTTCTCATTCCAGGATGTCTGGCTCTAGGTGAGTGATCACACCATCGTGATTATCTGGGTCATGAAGATCTTTTTTGTACAGTTCTGTGTATTCTTGCCACCTCTTTTTAATAGCTTCTGCTTCTGTTAGGTCCATACCATTTCTGTCCTTTATCGAGCCCATCTTTGCATGAAATGTTCCCTTGGTATCTCTAATTTTCTTGAAGAGATCTCTAGTCTTTCACATTCTATTGTTTTCCTCTATTTCTTTGCATTGATCACTGAGGGAGGCTTTCTTATCTCTCCTTGCTCTTCTTTGGAACTCTGCATTCAAATGGGTATATCTTACCTTTTCTCCTTTGCCTTTCACTTCTCTTCTTTTCACAGCTATTTGTAAGGCCTCCTCAGACAGCCATTTTGGTTTTTTGCATTTCTTTTTCTTGGGGATGGTCTTGATCCCTGTCTCCTGTACAATGTTATGAACCTTCATCCATAGTTCATCAGGCACTCTGTCTATCAGATCTAGTCCCTTAAACCTACTTCTCACTTCCTCTGTATAATCGTAAGGGATTTGATTTAGGTCATACCTGAATGGTCTAGTGGTTTTCCCTACTTTCTTCAATTTAAGTCTGAATTTGGCAATAAGGAGTTCATGATCTGAGCCACAGTCAGCTGTCAGTCTTGTATTTGCTGACTGTATAGACCTTCTCCATCTTTGCCTGCAAAGAATATAATCAGTCTGTTTTCCTTGTTGACCATCTGGTGATGTCCATGTGTAGAGTCTTCTCTTGTGTTGTTGGCAGAGTGTGTTTGCTATGACCAGTGCGTTCTCTTGGCAAAACTCTATTAGCATTTGCCCTGCTTCATTCTGTACTCCAAGGCCAGATTTGCCTGTTACTCCAGGTGTTTCTTGACTTCCTACTTTTGCATTCCAGTCCCCTATAATGAAAAGGACACCTTTTGGGGGTGTTAGTTCTACAAGGTCTTGTAGGTCTTCACAGAACTGTTCAACTTCATCTTATTCAGCATTACTGGTCAGGGCATAGACTTGGATTATCGTGATATTGACTGATTTGCCTTGGAAATGAACAGAGTTCATTCTTTCATTTTTGAGATTGAAGCTATGGGCTGCATCCTTTGTGGTCCTTAGATCAACTTAATTATAGTGTTCAGTTCAGTTCAGTTACTCAGTTGTGTCCAACTCTTTGCAGCTCCATGGACTCAATCACACCAGGCTTCCCTGTCCATCACCAAGTCTTGGAGCTTGCTCAAACTCGTGTCCATCAAGTCGGTGATGCCATCCAACCATCTCATCCTCTGTCATCCCCTTCTCCTCCTGCCTTCAAACTTCCCAGTATCAGGGCCGTTTCCAATCATTCAGTTCTTCCCATCAGGTGGCCAAAGTACTGGAGGTTCAGCTTCAGCATCAGTCCTTCCTATGAATATTCAGGACTGATTTCCTTTAGAATTAACTGGTTTGATCTCCTTGCAGTCCAAGGGACTCTGAAGAGTCTTCTCCAACACCATAGTTCAAAAGCATCAATTCTTCAGTGCTCAGCCTTCTTTATGGTCCAACTCTCATATCCATACATGAAAACCAATAGCTTTGACTAGACGGACCTTGGTCGGCAAAGTAATGTCTCTGTTTTTTAATATAGTGTTTAGGTTGATCATAGCTTCTCTTCCAAGGAGCAAGCATCTTTTAATTTCATGGATGAAGTCACCATCTACAGTGATTTTGGAGCACAAGAAAATAAAGTCTGTCACTGTTTCCTTTGTATCCCCATCTATTTGCCATGAAGTGATGAGACCGGATGACATGATCTTAGCTTTTTGAATGTTGAGTTTTAAGCCAGTTTTTCTTTCTCCTCTTTCATTTTAATCAAGGGACTCTTTAGTTCTTTTTTACTTTCTGCCATAAGGGTGGTGTCATCTGCATGTCTGAGGTTATTGATATTTCTCCCAGCAATCTTGATTCCAGTTTGGACTTCATCCAGCCTGGCATTTCTCATGATGTACTCTGCATATAAGTTAAATAAGCAGGGTAACAATATACAACCTTGTTGTACTCCTTTCCCAGTTTGGAACCAGTCCATTGTTCCGTGTTTGGTTCTAACTGTTGCTTCTTGACCAGCATACAGATTTATCAGGAGGTAGGTTAGGTGGTCTGGTATTCCCATCTCTTCAAGAATTTTCCACAGTTTGTTGTGGTCCACAAAGTCAAAGACTTTAGCATAGTCAATGAAGCAGAAGTTGATGTTTTTCTGGAACTCTCTTGCTTTTTCTATGATCCACTAGATGTTGGCAATTTGATCTCTGGTTCCTCTGCCTTTTCTATATCCAGCTTGAACATCTGGAAGTTCTTGGTTCACATACTGTTGCTCTCACCTGGAGAATTTTCAGCATTACTTTGCTAGCTTGCGAGATGAGTGCAATTATGCAGTAGTTTGAACATTCTTTGGAATGGCCTATCTTTGAGATTGAAATGAAAACTGACTTTTTCCAGTCCTGTGATCACTGCTGAGTTTTCCAAATTTTCTGGCATATTGAGTTCACCCTTTCACAGCATCATCTTTTAGGATTTGAAATAGCTCAACTGGAATTCCATCACCTCCACTAGCTTTGTTTGCAGTGATGCTTCCTAAATCCCACTTGACTTCGCATTCCAGGATGTCTGGCCCTAGGTGAGTGTTCACACCACTGTGGTTATCTGTATCATTAAGACCTTTTTTGTATTGTTCTTCTGTATATTCTTGCCACCTCTGAATACCTTCTGCTTCTGTTAAGTCCATACCATTTCTATCCTTTATTGTGCCCATCTTTGAGTAAAATGTTCCCTTGGTAGCTCTGATTTTCTTGAAGAGATCTCTAGGAGAGCAGGTTCAGTCCCTGGGTTGGGAAGATCCCCTGGAGTAGAAAATTGCAACCTTTTCCAATATTCTTGCCTGGAAAATTCCGTGGACACAGGAGCCTAAGGGCTGCAGTCCATGGGGTCACAAAGAGTCAGACATGACAGATGAATGAGCACACAGGTATGCTCCTCCTTAGTTCTTAATTCTCATATTTACATAAATGTAAGTATGCTATCTGTAATCAGTTCATTATACTTTCTTTTGATGAATGCAGAGGTTAACAGAAAAAATGAATATCATCACCATCACAGCAGTTTTTATGAGTTTTGAATAAAAAATTAGCAGTGTTCAAGATTAAAATAAAAGCTGTTTAGGAGGCATATTATTTCATATTGTTCATTGTTTTACAGATTAAAAAGTGTTTAATATTAACAGAAAATGCCAATACTAATATCACTAACCTTTTAGTTTTGAAACATAGTTTAATAAAATTACAAATTTTCTTTACTATAAATGTAGTATAATCAAGTAAATCTTATCTAAAGCCTAAAAACAAATCACTTACTAAAGTTTCAAATATTTGTTTTTGGTTGGAGTTTTACCATACAAATAAGGTATACCATTCATACTGATATCTGTTTTTATCATTCCTCTATATTTTACTATTGAAAGATAACATGCTTCTTGATCTAAGCCAGCATTGCACTGTTTCCAATATTTTAAAATGTATGTATCTAGAAAACCCTAAAGACTCTACTAGAAAATTACTAGAGTTGATCAATGAATA
This sequence comes from Giraffa tippelskirchi, assembly GCF_054371585.1. NCBI lineage: Eukaryota > Metazoa > Chordata > Mammalia > Artiodactyla > Giraffidae > Giraffa > Giraffa tippelskirchi. Next base: position 107,568,693 of record NC_137280.1, on the reverse strand, counting down.
TAGTAAAGTTGCAGGATATAAAATTAACACACAGAAATCCCTTGCATTCCTATACTCCAATAATGAGAAAACAGAAAGAGAAATTAAGGAAACAATACCATTCACCATTGCATCAAAAAGAATAAAATACTTAGGAATATATCTACCTAAAGAAACAAAAGACTTATATATAGAAAACTATAAAACACTGATGAAAGAAATCAAAGAGGACACAAACAGATGGAGAAATATACCGTGTTCATGGATTGGAAGAATTAATATAGTGAAAATGAGTATTCTACCCAAAGCAATCTACAGATTCAATGCAATCCCTATCAAGCTACCAATGGTATTTTTCACAGAACTAGAACAAATCATCTCACAATTTGTATGGAAATATAAGAAACCTCGAATAGCCAAAGCAATCTTGAGGAAGAAGAATGGAACTGGAGGAATCAACCTGCCTGACTTCAGACTCTACTACAAAGCCACAGTCATCAAAACAGTATGGTACTGGCACAAAGATAGAAATATAGATCAATGGAACAAAATAGAAAGCCCAGAGATAAACCCACGCACTTATGGACACCTTATCTTCGACAAAGGAGGCAAGAATATACAATGGAGAAAAGACAACCTCTTTAACAAGTGGTGCTGGGAAAACTGGTCAACCACTTGTAAAAGAATGAAACTAGAACACTTCCTAACACCGTACACAAAAATAAACTCAAAATGGATTAAAGATCTAAACGTAAGACCAGAAACAATAAAACTCCTAGAGGAAAACATAGGCAAAACACTCTCCGACATAAATCACAGCAGGATCCTCCATGACCCACCTCCCAGAATATTGGAAATAAAAGCAAAAATAAACAAATGGGACCTAATTAAAATTAAAAGCTTTTGCACAACAAAGGAAACTATAAACAAGGTGAAAAGACAGCCTTCAGAATGGGAGAAAATAATAGCAAATGAAGCAACAGACAAACAATTAATCTCAAAAATATACAAGCAACTTCTGCAGCTGAATTCCCGAAAAATAAATGACCCAATCAAAAAATGGGCCAAAGAACTAAACAGACATTTCTCCAAAGAAGACATACAGATGGCTAACAAACACATGAAAAGATGCTCAACATCACTCATTATTAGAGAAATGCAAATCAAAACCACAATGAGGTATCATTTCACACCAGTCAGAATGGCTGCTATCCAAAAGTCTACAAGCAATAAATGCTGGAGAGGGTGTGGAGAAAAGGGAACCCTCTTACACTGTTGGTGGGAATGCAAACTAGTACAGCCACTATGGAGAACAGTGTGGAGATTCCTTAAAAAACTGGGAATAGAACTGCCATATGACCCAGCAATCCCACTGCTGGGCATATACACCGAGGAAACCAGAATTGAAAGAGACGCGTGTACCCCAATGTTCATCGCAGCACTGTTTACAATAGCCAGGACATGGAAGCAACCTAGATGTCCATCAGCAGATGAATGGATAAGGAAGCTGTGGTACATATACACAATGGAATATTACTCAGCCATTAAAAAAAATACATTTGAACCGGTTCTACTGAGATGGATGAAACTGGAGCCCATTATACAGAGTGAAGTAAGCCAGAAAGAAAAACAACAATACAGTATACTAATGCATATATATGGAATCTGAAAGATGGTAACGATAACCCTATATGCGGGACAGAATGAGAGACACAGATGCATGGAACAATTTTATGGACTCTGAGGGAGAAGGTGAGGGTGGGTCGTTCTGGGAGAATGGCATTGAGACATGTGTATTGTCATATGTGAAACAGAGCACCATTCCATGTTCGATGCATGTGACAAGGGCTCGGGGCCGGGGCAGTGGGATGATCCAGAGGGATGGGAGGGGGAGGGAGGTGGGTGGGGGGTTCGGGAAGGGGAACACATGTAAACCCATGGCTGATTCTTGTCAATGTATGGCAAAAACTATTACAATATTGTAAAGTAATTAGCCCCCAAGTAAAATAAATAAATTTATAAGAAAAAAAAAAAAAAGAAATATAAATAGGAAAAAGAAGATAGTTGTTTCTATGAAAATTAAATATTTTGGAAAAATCATAAAAGGAAAAAAAAAAAAAATAAAATGTATGTATCTAGAAACCAAGAGTGTATTGAGAAGATGATTTTATTTTTGACAGTAGCTATAAATAGAAGAGAAAGAATACCCGAAAATTTGAGATAAAAATTTTTTTCTTCTTTATCAAAGCAGCAAGCATGATGACCAATATCCTAAAAGTTCAATAGATTTTATAGATTTCCAAGAGAGCAGTGTAAAAGCAGAAAACAAGGGAAAAGATACACAACTAAAAAGCTTATTTTTTACAATCATTATAGTTTTTCTGGAAAAACTAAATAATAATATAGATGCTTCTAGAAAACCTTTAAAGAAGATTTCAATTACCACCTATACGTTGGTCTTGAATATCATTCATATTTGTGATTATTTTCATTTTTTATATTTGTTTCTTAAAATGTATCGGTAAATGAGTTGACTTAGGGATTACATATATTTTTCTCTAACATTTTGGACAGCTTGGGGCAACTATAAATTTGAAGCAGCAAATCTGATTGTATAGATTTTGCAAAAAGAAAAGATGAATGAACAAGTAAGTTTACAGTGAGTTACTACTTTATACAGAATTTAGTTGCAGCACAAAATGGAGCTGGTTTCTTACCTAAAGAAATTGATGGCCATTGATTACAAAATAAAAAGCTAATTTTTACCTGTTCTCAACAGTCATCAAAGGATATTGATAAGTTACAAAAATTATACTATTACTGTTTGGCTTTCACAACTCTTATAGCTATCCTCTTGGCTCTCCACAAGAAGAATTTGTTTACATGAATAATTGAATGTTTTAGACAGACTGCTAATGAAGCTTTTTTCAATACAGTAATAATATTCTTCAGGGATAAAGAATCTACCTGCCAGTGCAGGAGATGTGGTTTCAATTCTTGGGTTGGGACAATTCCCTGGAGAAGGAAATAGCAACCCACTCCTGTATTCTTGGCTGGGAAATTCCATGACCAGAGGAGCCTGGCAGCCTACACAACTGAATGACTGAGCATGCACAGTAATAATCTTAACTAGGAATACTATTTAATTACATAAAAATTTTATGTTTTCTTGAATCATGTCATAGGTTTCAGTTTACTTCATTTTCATTATTTTTATATTGTATTTAAAATAAGCTTTTTGTGGAGTGCTTACTCAGTCCCAAGGAGTATGCCAAGAACTTTATGCAAATTACCTCATTTAATCCCTACACAAAACAGATCAAATAGGTGCTTTTTATTTCAAAGATGAGAAAACTCTGGCTTAGAAAGGGTTTCTTGATTTGGTTAGGGACAAAAACTGAGCCCTACCAGATCTGTCTGATTTCTGAATTCAGACTCTTGGTCACAAACTCACACTGCTTGAAAAGAGAACATGATCATACCATTCAAAGTCTCATTTTAATGACCATTGCTGTTCATAAATGTTCATTTTGTTTTATCATAAACTAGACTATAAATAGGAAAATGAAATTCCTGAAATGCAGAAAGAAGACCACCATTTTATTAAGCAAAACTGCTGCTGAATCTAAATCTTTTCAGAATATTACGATTAGCAATTTATACCAGATTCATAAACATCCTGTACCAAATGTCAGAGCCAGTTTTTCTATTCAACTCAGCTTATTCCATAGAAATAGATGCTTTATTAAAATATACGTGCATAATAATTACTAAACATTCGTTTCTAAATTACAGACACTAGTACATTATCTGGGATTTCCCTGGTGGCTACCAGTGGTAAAGAATCCACTGCAAGAGTCTTGAAAATTTTATGCTTAGTGAAAGAAGTTAGACACAGAAGACCACATATTGTATGGTTCTATTTATATGAAATATCCAGAATAAACAAGTTTATAGAGACAGAATGGAGGTTAGTAATTACCAGGGACTGGAAGGAGAGGGAAGAAAAATTGGGGAGTTTCTGCTAATGTGCATGGGGTTCCTTTTTGTAGTGATGAGAATGAATGATCCTAAGTTAGACAGTGGTATGGGTTGCACAGTTCTGTTTTTAGTATATTTTCTATTTTAGTGGTAATGTGTTCATTAAATTCCCCTCATGGATCACTGCTTTGTGCCTGTTTCTTAAATACAGATATCAGAGTGTATTACTAATACATCAAAACTGTGATACTATTATAAGGAAAAGGCTGAAACATTACTTAGGTATTATTTTCTATTTAAAAGTTATTTCAAAAACTATTAAGTAAATAATAGGAAGGTGGTAAATGGACAAGTCAAAACTTATAATTCTATAAGAATTATCTAAGTTTGAAAAACAGCAATTTTATTTTATTTTTTCATTAATTAATTTATTATTATTATTATTATTTTTTTACTTTACAATATTGTATTGGTTTTGCCATACATTGACATGACTCCACCATGGGTGTACATGTGTTCCCCATCCAGAACACCCCTCCCACCTCCCTCCCCATCACATCCCTCTGGGTCATCCCAGTGCACCAGCCCTAAGCACCCTGTATCATGTATTGAACCTGGACTGGCGATTCGTTTCACATATGGTAATTTACATGCTTCAATGCCATTCTCCCATATCATCCTGCCCTCACCTTCTCCCATAGAGTCCAAAAGACTGTTCTATACTTCTGTGTCTCTTTTGCTGTCTCGCATACAGGGTTATTGTTACCATCTTTCTAAATTCCATATATATGCATTAGTATACTGTATTGGTGTTTTTCTTTCTGGCTTACTTCACTGTGTATAATAGGCTCCAGTTTCATCCACCTCATTAGAACTGATTCGAATGTATTCTTTTTAATGGCTGAGTAATATTTCATTGTGCATATGTACCACAGTTTTCTTATCCATTTGTCTGCTGATGGACATCTAGGTTGCTTCCATGTCCTGGCTATTATGAACAGTGCTGCGATGAACATTGGGGTACACGTGTCTCTTTCAATTCTGGTTTCCTCGGTGTGTATGCCCAGCAGTGGGATTGCTGGGTCATATAAAATTGACAAACCATTAGCCAGACTCAGCAAGAAACAAAAGGAGAAAAATCAAATCAACAAAATTAAAAATGAAAATGGAGAGATCACAACAGACAACACAGAAATACAAAGGTTCATAAGAGACTATTATCAGCAACTATATGCAAATAAAATGGACAACTTGGAAGAAATGGACAAATTCTTAGAAAAGTACAACTTTGCAAAACTGAACCAGAAATAAATAGAAAATCTTAACAGACACATCACAAGCACAGAAATTGAAACTGTAATCAGAGACCTTCCACCAAACAAAAGCCCAGGACCAGATGGCTTTACAGGTGAATTCTACCAAAAATTTAGAGAAGAGCTAACACCTATCCTACTCAAACTCTTCCAGAAAATTGCAGAGGAATGTAAACTTCCAGACTCATTCTGTGAGGCCACCATCACCCTAATACCAAAACCAGAAAAAGATGCCACAAAAAAAGAAAACTACAGGCCAACATCACTGATGAACATAGATGCAAAAATCCTTAACAAAATTCTAGCAAACAGAATCCAACAACATATTAAAAAGATCATACATCATGACCAAGTGGGCTTTATCCCAGGGATGCAAGGATTCTTCAATATCTGCAAATCAATCAATGTAATACACCACATTAACAAATTGAAAAATAAAAACCATATGATTATTTCAATAGATGAAGAGAAAACCTGTGACAAAATTCAACATCCATTTATGATAAAAACCCTCCAAAAAGCAGGAATAGAAGGAACATACCTCAACATAATAAAAGCTATATATGACAAACCCACAGCAAACATTATCCTCAATGGTGAAAAATTGAAAACATTTCCCCAAAAGTCAGGAATAAGACAAGGGTACCCACTCTCACCACTACTATTCAACATAGTTTTGGAAGTTTTGGCCACAGCAATCAGAGCAGAAAAAGAAATAAAAAGAATCCAGATTGGAAAAGAAGAAGTAAAACTCTCACTGTTTGAAGATGACATGATCCTCTACATAGAAAACCCTAAAGACACCACCAGAAAATTACTAGAGCTAATCAATGAATACAGTAAAGTTGCAGGATATAAAATCAACACACAGAAATCCCTTGCATTCCTATACACTAACAATGAGAAAACAGAAAGAGAAATTAGGAAACAATTCCATTCACCATTGCAACAAAAAGAATAAAATACTTAGGAATATATCTACCTAAAGAAGCAAAAGACCTATATATAGAAAACTATAAAACACTGGTGAAAGAAATCAAAGAGGACACAAATAGATGGAGAAATATACCTTGTTCATGGATCAGAAGAATCAATAGAGTGAAAATGAGTATACTACCCAAAGCAATCTATAGATTCAATGCAATCCCTATCAAGCTACCAATGGTATTTTTTAGAGAACTAGAACAAATAGTTTCACAATTTGTATGGAAATACAAAAAACCTCAAATAGCCAAAGCAATCTTGAGAAAGAAGAATGGAACTGGAGGAATCACCCTGCCTGACTTCAGTCTCTACTACAAAGCCACAGTCATCAAGACAGTATGGCACTGGCATAAAGACAGAAATATGGATCAATGGAACAAAATAGAAAGCCCAGAGATAAATCCAGGCACCTATGGACACCTTATCTTCGACAAAGGAGGCAAGAATATACAATGGAGAAAAGACAATCTCTTTAACAAGTGGTGCTGGGAAAACTGGTCAACCACTTGTAAAAGAATGAAACTAGAACACTTTCTAACACCATACACAAAAATAAACTCAAAATGGATGAAAGATCTAAACGTAAGACCAGAAACTATAAAACTCCTAGAGGAAAACATAGGCAAAACACTCTCCGACATAAATCACAGCAGGATCCTCTATGACCCACCTCCTAGAATATTGGAAGTAAAAGCAAAAATAAACAAATGAGACCTAATTAAAATTAAAACCTTCTGCACAACGAAGGAAACTATAAGCAAGGTGAAAAGACAGCCTTCAGAATGAGAGAAAAAAATAGCAAACGAAGCAACGGACTAAGAATTAATCTCAAAAATATACAAGCAGCTCATGCAGCTCAATTCCAGATAAATAAATGACCCAATCAAAAAATGGGCCAAAGAACTAAATAGACATTTCTCCAAAGAAGACATACGGATGGCTAACAAACACATGAAAAGATGCTCAACATCACTCATTATCAGAGAAATGCAAATCAAAATGACAATGACGTACCATTTCACGCCAGTCAGAATGGCTGCTATCCAGAAGTCTACAAGCAATAAATGCTCGAGAGGGTGTGGAGAAAAGGGAACCCTATTACACTGTTGGTGGGAATGCAAACTAGTACAGCAATTTTAAAATAATTGAAAGTTGACTATGCTCAAAAGAAGCATCAAGATTAGGCCAACCTAAATTACTATAACCAATTTGTAGTTGTTATTGAAGTTTTAAAAAAAAGAATAATTTGGTTCCATATTAGAGGATAATACCTTCAGGCATATCACAAAGTTAAAGTTTTATTCAATGTGACATTATAAGCATTATCTTTTGCAAATCAAGCAAAAAAATAAAATCTGTAACTTTTAAATCATGTATAATATTTATAGATTTTTCTCCCACTCAAATATGTATTTTACTCTGTAAAGACAAAAATACCAAGAGCCTGAAAATATTTATAAATGCTTCTTAAAAGGCTTTCTAGAAATTTATGTGAGGCAGAAATATTAGGAACCATGTAAAAGAAATTAAAACTGAGAGTAGATTGCATTCCTGATGCTACACTGTAATAAGAACATGACAAAAGGCAGGTTCCATTTAATAAATACAAAGGAGAAAGTGGTAGAATTAATTTCTGTAAGTCAGATTAGGTGAAATTTTTATTTTGCCCACCCACAGATCCTTCAAATTCTGTGAATTTGTGGGTTTTTTTAATTTAGTAGAGGAAAATTAATAACATTAAGTTTTAAAAATAAAATTCCTAAAACATGAATTATTTCTCATGAATTGTTTTTATTTTGGACATAAGCTTCCACTTTGAGACATTCTTTTCAGGGAAAAATGCAAAGTTATAATACTATGAATATAGAGCAAATATCAGTTCAGTTCAGTCGCTCAGTCGTGTCCGACTCTTTGCAACCCCATGAATTGCAGCATACCAGGCTTCTCTGTCCATCACCAACTCCCGGAGTCTACCCAAACCTATGTCCATCGAGTCGGTGATGCCATCCAACCATCTCATCCTCTGTCGTCCCCTTCTCTTCCCACCCCCAATCCTACCCAGCATTAGGGTCTTTTCCAATGAGTCAACCCTTCACATGAGGTGGCCAAAGTATTGGAGTTTCAGCATCAACATCAGACCTTCCAATGAACACCCAGGATTGATCTCTTTTAGGATGGATTGATTGGATCTCCTTGCAGTCCAAAGGACTCTCAAGAGTTGTCTCCAACACCACAGTTCAAAAGCATCAATTCTTCGGCGCTCAGCTTTCTTCACCGTCCAACTCTCACATCCATACATGACCACTGGAAAAACCATAGCCTTGACTAGACAGAGCTTTGTTGGCAGAGTAATGTCTCTGCTTTTAAATACGTTATCTAGGTTGGCCATAACCTTCCTTCCAAGGAGTAAGCGTCTTTTAATTTCATGGCTGCAATCACCATCAGCAGTGATTTTGGAGCCCCCAAAAATAAAAGTCTGACACTGTTTCCACTGTTTTCCCATCTATTTCCCATGAAGTGATGGGACCAGATGCCATGATCTTAGTTTTCTGAACATTGAGCTTTAAGCCAACTTTTTTCACTCTCCTCTTTCACCTTCATCAAGAGGCTCTTTAGTTCTTCTTCACTTTCTGCCATAAGGGTGGTGTCATCTGCATATCTGAGGTTATTGATATTTCTCCCAGCAATCTTGATTCCAGCTTGTGTTTCTTCCAGCCCAGCGTTTCTCATGATGTACTCTGAATATAAGTTAAATAAGCAGGGTGACAATATACAGCCTTGACGGACTCCTTTTCCTATTTGGAATCAGTCTGTTGTTCCATGTCCAGTTCTAACTGTTGCTTCCTGACCTGCATACAGGTTTCTCAAGAGACAGGTCAGATGGTCTGGTATTCCCATCTCTTTCAGAATTTTCCACAGTTTATTGTGATCCACACAGTCAAGGGCTTTGGCATAGTCAATAAAGCAGAAATAGATTTTTTTTGGAACTCTCTTGCTTTTTCGATGATCCAGCAGATATTGGCAATTTGATCTCTGGTTCCTCTGCCTTTTCTAAAACCAGCTTGAACATCTGGAAGTTCCCGGTTCATGTATTGCTGAAGCCTGGCTTGGAGAATTTTGAGCATTACTTTACTAGCATGTGAGATGAGTGCAATTGTGCAGTAGTTTGAGCATTCTTTGGCATTGCCTTTCTTTGAGATTGGAACGAAAACTGACCTCTTCCAGTCCTGTGGCCACTGCTGAGTTTTCCAAATTCGCTGGCATACCGAGTGCAGCACTTTCACAGCATCACCTTTGAGGATTTGAAATAGCTCAACTGGAATTCCATCACCTCCACTAGCTTTGTTCGTAGTGATGCTTTCTAAGGCCCACTTGACTTCACATTCTAGGATGTCTGGCTCTAGGTGAGTGATCACACCATTGTCATTATCTGGGTTGTGAAGATCTTTTTTGTCCAGTTCTTCTGTGTATTCTTGCCACCTCTTCTTAATATCTTCTGCTTCTGTTAGGTCCATACCATTTCTGTCCTTTATCAAGCCCATCTTTGCATGAAATATTCCCTTGGCATCTCTAATTTTCCTGAAGAGATCTCTAGTCTTTCCCATTCTATTGTTTTCCTCTATTTCTTTGCACTGATCGCTGAGGAAGGCTTTCTTATCTCTCCTTGCTATTCTTTGGAACTCTGCATTCAGATGGGAATATCTTTCCTTTTCTCCTTTGCTTTTCGCTTCTCTTCTCTTCCCAGCTATCTGTAAGGCCTCCTCAGACAGCCATTTTGCTTTTTTGCATTTCTTTTCCATGGGGATTTTCTTGATCCCTGTCTCCTGTACAATGTCACAAACCTCTGTCCATAGTTCATCAGGCATTCTGTCTATCAGGTCTAGTCCCTTAAATCTATTTGTCACTTCCACTGTATACTCATAAGGGATTTGATCTAGGTCATACCTGAATGGTCTAGTGGTTTTCCCTACTTTCTTCAATTTAAGTCTGAATTTGGCAATAAGCAGTTCATGATCCAAGCCACAGTCTGCTCCCGGTCTTGTTTTTGCTGACTGTATAGAGCTTCTCCATCTTTGGCTGCAAACAATATAATCAATCTGATTTCGGTTTTGACCATCTGGTGATATAGACTATATTAAATTATTCTAGATACAAGTGCTTCAATGCCAAAAGCCAAGAGGATTGTAGCACTGTGCTTTAGTTGTTCAGTCATGTCCGATTCTTTGCAAACCCACAGACTGTAGCCCACCAGGCTCTTCTGTCCATGAGATCCTCCAGGCAACAATACTTGAGTGGGTAGCCACTCCCTTCTCCAGGGGATCTTCCTAACCCAGGGATTGAACCCTAGTCTCCTGCATTTCAGCCGGAGTCTTTTGGAGCCACCACGGAAGCCCCAAGAGTATCTTAATTCAGAAGCAAATAACACACGTGGTTCAACACCTAAAATTTGTATAATTTAATGTATGTAGTGATACTTCAATAATTTAAACTCACTGAGAAAAATGATAGAAAGATACATAGTAAAACTGAAAGGAAAATTACAAAATTAGCTAACTACTGGTAATGGTGAGCACTGACTGGAATAAATTTCATGGAAGTAAGCCAAAAATGACAAATAATACTTTAAAACTCTCTGTCACAAAAATTGTGACAGACAGTAGCTGAGGGGCAAATTAGAGAGCTGAGCCTCAGGCACTCTAGTTGGCTTGTAAGATTAATCATATATATGTCCAGTGAGACTCAGATGTATACAACTTCAATACAGCAAAGGGATTGGCAAAGTCACTAAGGCTAATTGTTAGAGAAACAGAACATGTATACACAACAGTTGTCAGCAAAACCCCATCATCTTGATCTCTTGCTCACTTTTCCCAGAGGAGTGGTCAGTGAGAAGGACTAAAAGCAAAAGTTCTGTTGGCTCCAATTTATTTATTTAGTTTTAATCAAAGTAGTTGATTATAATATATTATTTTCTGGTGTACAACACAGTGATTCAATATTTTTTACAGATAATACTCTATTTAACATTATATTCTGGCTTATAGTTTGTGCCTGTTACTCTCCTACCCCAGCCCCTTCCTCTTCTCTCACCTCACTGGTAACTGCTAGTTTGTTTTCTTTATATATGCCTGTTTCTGTTTTGTTATATTCATTCATGTGTTTTGTACTATATATTCCACATATAAGGAATAACATTCAGTATTTGGTTTCTCTAACTTGTTTCACTATGCATAATGCTTCCTAGGTCCATCCATGATTTTGCAAATGGCATCATTTCTTTTTTTTTTTTTTTTTTTTTGTGGTCAAGTAATATGTGGCGCCGGAGAAGGCAATGGCACCCCACTCCAGTACTCTTGCCTGGAAAATCCCATGGACGGAGGACCCTGGTAGGGTGCAGTCCATGGGGTCGCTAAGAGTCGGACACGACTGAGCGACTTCACTTTCACTTTTCACTTTCATGCATTGGAGAAGGAAATGGCAACCCACTCCAGTGTTCTTGCCTGGAGAATCCCAGGGACAGGGGAGCCTCGTGGGCTGCCGTCTATGGGGTCGCACAGAGTCAGACACGACTGAAGCGACTTAGCAGCAGCAGCAGCAGCAATATGTGGCGCTAGTGATAAAGAATTCACCTGTCAATGCAGGAGATGCACGTTGGATCCCTGGGTCAGGAAGATGCCCTGGCGAAGGGCATGGCAACCCATTTCAGTATGCTTGCCTGGAGAATCCCATGGACAGAGGAGCCTAGTGGGCCACTGTCCATAGTGTTGCAGAGAGTCGGACACGACTGAAGCAACTTTGCACACACACATTTCATTTTACATGTATTTATATAAATATGTGTGTGTGTGTATATACATATACACACCACCTCTTCTTTATCCATTCATCTTTTAGTGGACGCTTAGGTTACTTCCATATCTCAGCTATTTTAAATAATGCTGTCATGAATTTTGGGGTGCTTACAGTTTTTCAAATTAGTATTTTCATTTTCTTTGGATATACACACAGGAGTGGAATTTCTGGATCATACAGCAGTTCTATTTTAGTTTTTTGAGGAAACTCCACACTGTTTTCCACAGTGACTGCACGAATTTACATTTCGAACCAACAGTATACAGGGTTACTTTTCTTCACATCCTTCACAACTTCTATTATTTGTAGACTTTTTGATGATAATTTTTCTAACGGGTATGAGGTAATAAATCGTCCTAGTTTTGATTTGCATTTCTCTGATAATTAGCAAAATTCAGCATCTTGGGGAAAAAGATTTACCTCATTGGGGTCATTTTCTTTAAAATATTTATTTATTTTGTTTGATTTTGACTGCACTGGGTTTTCCTGGCTACACGCAGGCTTTCTCTAGTTGGCGAGCTGGGGCTACTCTTTGTTGTAGTGTGCGGGCTTTTCATCGTTGTGGCTTCTCTTCTTGTTGAGCACAGGTTCTAGGGTGGGTGGGTTTCAGTAGTTGCAGAGTGTGGGCTTGGTCATTGTGGGGCATGGGCTTAGTTGCCCGGTGGCATGTGGGATCTTCCTGAATCTGGTGTCCCCTGCATTGCAAGGAGGATTCTTAACCACTGGACCACCAGGGAAGCCCTCTGCTGCTGCTGCTGCTGCTAAGTCGCTTCAGTCGCGTCCGACTCTGTGCGACCCCATAGACGGCAACCCACCAGGCTCCCCAGTCCCTGGGATTCTCCAGGCAAGAACACTGGAGTGGGTTGCCATTTCCTTCTCCAATGCATGAAAGTGAAAAGTGAAAGGGAAGTCGCTCAGTCGTGTCTGACTCTTCGTGACCCCATGGACTGCAGCCTACCAGGATCCTCCGTCCATGGGATTTTCCAGGCAAGAGTACTGGAGTGGGGTGCCATTGCCTTCTCCATAACGGGTCATAGTAATCTGTTAATATTTACATTTCTGTGATCGATTATAACATCTCCTCTTTCATTTATGATTTTATTTATTTGAACACTTTCTCTTTTTTTCTTAATGAGTCTGGCTAAAGATTTGTAAATTTTCTTTATCTTTTCAAAGAACTATCTCTTAGGTTCATTGATTTCTTTTTTTATTCTCTGTCTTACAAAATACAACTCTACTATGTCCTTCCTTTTACTAACTTTGAGCTTGGTTGGATCCTTTTTGTTTCTTTAGATGTAAAGTTAGATTTCTTATTTGAGATTTTCCTTGTTTTTTGGAGTAGGCTGGTATTGCTATGAACTGCTTTTGTTACCAGAGAATGAAATGGCAACCAACTCCAGTACTCTTGCCTGGAAACTCCCGTGGACGGAGGAGCCTGGTGGGCTGCAGTCCATGGGGTCGCTAAGGGTCGGACATGACTGAGTGACTTCACTTTCACTTTTCACTTTTGTGCATTGGAGAAGGAAATGGCAACCCACTCCAGTGTTCTTGCCTGGAGAATCCCAGGGACGGGGGAGCCTGGTGGGCTGCCGTCTATGGGGTCGTACAGAGTCGGACACGACTGAAGCATCTTAGCAGCAGCAGCAGCTTTTGTTACATTCCATACATTTTGGAAAATTGAGTTTATATTTATATTTGTCTCACGTAGTTTTTTATTTTCTTTTTGATTTCTTCATTGACTCATTGGTTATTTAGTAGCATGTTGTTCAGTCTCCACATATATGTGATCTTTCCAGTCTTCTACTTGTAACATATTTCTAGTTTCATATTGTTATGATTGGAAAACATGCTTGATATGATCTCCATTTTCTTGAATTTACTGAGATTTGATTTGTGGCCTAACACGTTAGCTATTGTGGACAATGTCCCACGTACATTTGAAAAAAATTTGTACTTTCCTTTTTTTGGGGATGAAACATTCTGTACATATCTATTAAGTTCAGCCAATCTATTGTTTTATTTTAGACCACTGTTAACTTTTTTTATTTTTCTGTCTGGATGATCTCTCCATTGATGTAAGAGAGGTATTAAAGTCCCCTACTATTATTATATCACTGTCAATTTCTCCTTTTGTGTCTGATCATAATTTCTTTATATATTTAGAAGCTCCTTTATTGAGTGCATATATGTCAGTGAGTCTTCTTGTATTGATCCCTTTATCATTATTTAAAGTCTTTCTGTCTTTTTTATGGGGCTTCCCAGGTGGCTCAGATGATAAAGAATCTGCCTGCAATGCAGGAGACCCAGGTTTGATCCCTGGGTTGGGAAGACCCCCTGCAGAAGGGAATGGCAGCCCACTCCAGTATTCTTGCCTGGAGAATTCCATGGTCAGAGGAGCCTGATGGGCTATGGTCCATGGGATCACAAAGAGTTGGACACAACTGAGCAACTAACAGACTTTTAATAAAGTCTAATTTGTCTGACATGAGTATTGCTATCTCCCTTTCTTGTTGTTTCCATTCACATTACTATCTTTCTCCATCCCTTGACTTTCAGTCTCTGTCTTTCTTTCTGAAGTGCATATAGCTGTGTTCTGTTTTTTTTTTTTTTTAAATCCAATTAGCCACCCCATGTTTTCTGATTAGAGGATTTAGTCTATTGACATTCAAAGTAATTATTGATAGATATATACTTATTGTCATTTTAGTACTAATTTTCCTGTTGTCTTTAAAGTTCTCTGTTCTCTTCATCTTATTTTTGTTTCTTCCTTTGTGGTTTGATCAATTTCTTTTGTGCTGTGCTTATGTTCCTTTCCCTTTGATTTTTGCCCAACTATTGTAGGTTTGTGATTTGTGGTTAACATGCGGTTCATAAATGTTGACTTATAATTATATCTACTTATTTTAAATAGGTTTTTCTTTAAGTTCAAACTCATCCTACACTTGTTCTTAGCCAAAAGTCTGAGAAGTGATCAAACTCATTCTAAAAGTTCTACATTTTCATTCCTCTCCTCCCCATTTTGGGGCTTTGGTGTCACATTTTAAATCTTCATGTTTATTCCTTAACTGCTTATTATACTAATTGTTGTTTTATAATTTTTTGTCTTTTAATCTTCATACTAGTTTATTTAAGTGGTTGATCCTCAGTATTTATCATATATTTACCTTTACTAGTGGGATTTTTCATTTCCTCTAGTTTCTTACTTCTTTTTATTCCCTTCTTTTTTCAACTTCAAGACCTATAATTTCTTTTAGATTAAGTTTAGTATTGATGAGTTGTTTTAGTTTTTACTTATCTAAGAAGTTCCTTATTTCTCCTTAAATTCCAAATATAATCCTGGGGAGAGTAACTCATGTTGCAGGTTTTTCCCTTTCAGTAGTTTGAATATATTTATGCCACTCCTTCTAACCTGCAAAGTTTCTGTAAAGAAATTAGCTTATGGCCTTATAGGGAATCCCTTGTATATGATTGTTTCTTCTTGCTGACTTTAGAATTACATTTACCTTTAACTTTTATCATTTTAATTATAATATATCTTGGTGTAGGTCCATTTGTGTTCATCTTGTCTAGAACCCTCTCCTTTTGTACCTGTATTATCTGTTTCCTTCTTCAGGTTTGGGAAGATTTTGGTCATAATTTTATCAAATATACTTTCAATCCTCTTCTCTTTCTCTTCTTCTGGGACACTTATAATGAGAATGTTGGTGTGCTTGATATTATCTCAGAGATCCTTTAAACTTTTTATTAATTTTTTTTTCTTTTTGCTGTTCTGAGTTGGTGATTTCCATTTTTCTATCTTCCAGATCACTTAGATGTTCTTAGTCTGCTATTAATTCCTCCTAGTGTGTGTGTGTGTTTTAATTTCAATAATTGTATTCTGTTTTGACTGCTGTTTTTTTTTAATTTTCTAGTTTCTTGTCAAAATTTTTCACTATTTTCATCTATTTTTTCCTAACTCAGGTAGCACTCTTATTACTAAGGCTTTTGATTATCTGATAAATTGTCTATTTCTATTTCATTAGCTGTTTTTTCAGCGGTTTTCTCTTGTTCTTTCTACTAAAACAAATTCCTTTGTCTTATCATTTTGCTTAACCTTTCTGTCTACAAAATTATGTGAAATAGTTATCTCTGGTGGTTTTGAATGGGTTTCCTTATATGAGAGCATCCCTATAGTCTGCATATGCCCAGTACTTTGATGGGAGAGCTAGAATTGGTGTGAACACAAGTCACATCTTTCCTCTGGGTATGCTGCCAGCTATCACCTTGGTGAGAGGTGGGGCTGGAAATAGAAGGACTGGCACTGGAGCCAGTTGTAAGCTGGGGCTGAACCCTCTCCTCAGTGGCTATCACCACCTTGTCAGGAACAGGGGTAGGTTCCAAGTGGCATGAGAGAAGCCCAGAGCGTCATGGCCAAGCAGGTGTGTGTTTTCCCCTCTCCTAGCACCTGTATCCTCACCCAGAAGGGGAACAGTGCTGGAGCAAGAGGGTCTGCTGTGGTTACTTGGTGTGTGTCCGGGAACACGCTGCAGCAATCTGACCTGGGTCAAAGATCTGGACTGCTTCTGATGGCGTTGCTTCTATAAGTGCCAGTAATGGCTGGGCCCAGACGGCAAAGAATATACCTGCAGTGCAGGAGACCTAGATTCAATTCCTGGGTCAGGAAGAACCCCTGCAGAAGGGAATGGCTACTCATTCCAGTATTCTTTCCTGGAGAATTCCACGGAGAGAAGAACCTGGTAGACTACAGCCCATGGGGTTGAAAAGAGTCAGACATGTGACTGAGCAGCTAACACGTTCACTTTCACCTCCCTTTTCACTTTTCCACTCTATTCAGATGCAGTTTGGTGTCTGGGTCTCACAGCCAAGCCCTTGCCCCAGTATGGAGTTTTTTCGTGAAGCATCAGGCTGGACTGTTTGCTTGGTTCAGGCTGCAGCATTCACCAGGGCAATCACGGATCCAACCACTGGTGCAATTTCAATCCAACTTCTCTGCCCTGCTCTGGGAACAAGAAAACATGTATGTGCTTTTTATGAACAAGTTCAGGCTTCCCACAGCCCTCTTGTTAGTCTCCCCAGCTTCCAAACAACAAAGGGGGCTTGTATTCCCTGTATTAGGCCCCGGAGCTTGGGCACTCAATATGTGGCTAGAACCACTCACTCTCCAGGAAAGATCTCCACCCATGTAATCTCCCTTTTCCTCTGAATCCTC
Source organism: Giraffa tippelskirchi (assembly GCF_054371585.1). NCBI lineage: Eukaryota > Metazoa > Chordata > Mammalia > Artiodactyla > Giraffidae > Giraffa > Giraffa tippelskirchi. Next base: position 107,551,374 of record NC_137280.1, on the reverse strand, counting down.
TCCCAGGAGCAAAGGTTCCAACTTGATTGCTTCTCTTCCCTTCTTGCTCAAATCCACATGGATCTTTTTTTTACAGCCTTTGTTGTATAGGAGTATTTCCAGTAGTCTCCGGTTACTTTTTAGTGAGAATTGTTCCACATAAAGATTTATTTTTCATGTGTTCATGGACAGAGGTGACTTTCACATCCTCCTACTTTGCCATCTTAATCTCTTCCAGAACATTCCACCTTCCCAGCTTCTAGAGGCTGTCTGAATTTCTTGGCACCTAGCACTCTTCTTTCCACTCTAATACTCTAATATTTGTGTTTTAATTATGATCTATCTTGGTGAATCTCTTTGGATTCATCTTGTTTCAGACTTTCTATTATTCCTGTACCTGGATATCTGTTTGTTTCTCCAAGTTAGGTAAGTTTTCAGCCATTATTCAAATAATTTTTGCCCCCTTTTCTCTCTCTTCTATAATGCAAATGTTGATATGCGTCATGTTGTCCCAGAGTTCTTGTACACATCCTCATATTTTAAAATTCATTTTTCTTTTTGCTATTAGGATTGGGTGATTTCCATTATTCTGTTTTTTAGATCACATATTTGTTCTTTTGTATCACATAATCTACTACTAATTCCCTCTCATGTATTTTTCATTTCCATTATAGTCTTCATCTCTGATTAGTTCTTTCTCATATATTCTGTGTTGACATTCTCACTGCATTCCTTCCTTCTTCTTCTCAACTTGGTGAGCTTTTTATGACCATTACTTTGAACTCTCGATCAGAGAAATTATTTAGCTCCATTTCATCAGGGTTTTTTCTTTTTCTTTGAATGTATTCCTATGTTTCTTTGGTTTGTTTGACTTTCTGTGTTTGTTTCTATGAATTAAGCAAAACAGGTACCTCACCTGGCCTCAAAGACACGGCCCAGTATAAGAGCACCCCATGTGTGCACTGTATGTACCAAGAGGCTTCATAGGCCAGCTTGGGCTTGCTTGAGCAAGTGTAGGCCAATGGTGTCCCAGTGTGCGCTGCACCAGAGCCAACCCAGTGGGACAGCTTGATCTGGAGTAGGTATGTGCCAAGAGATCCTACAGCCTTGTACTCCAAGGCCACCCTGTGAGATGGTTGTAGCTGGAGCAGGCATAGGCTGAGCATGTCTCAGAGTGCTCTGCACCAAGGCCACCTGGTAGGAATGACTGGCGTTGGAGCAGGAATGGGCTGGGATTGCCTTGGGTTGTGGAGATGCGGCTGCAGCTGGTATAAGCAGACAGCCTGGGATAAAATAGGGCAGTTCTAGCAGGCTGGCTCGGAGAAGGCAACGGCACCCCGCTCCAGTCCTCTTGCCTAGAAAATCCCATGGACAGAGGAGCCTGGTAGGCTGCAGTCCATGGGGTTGCTAAGAGTTGGACACGATTGGGCGACTTCACTTTCACTTTTCCCTTTCATGCATTGGAGAAGGAAATGGCAACCTACTCCAGTGTTCTTGCCTGGAAAATCCCAGGGACGGGTGAGCCTGGTGGACTGCCGCCTATGGGGTCGCACAGAGTCGGACACGACTGAAGCGACTTAGCAGCAGCAGCAGCAGCAGGCTGGCTAGAGTACATAGGCCATGTTTCTAGCTATACTACCAAAATGAGCAGAGAGCACAAAAAATGACATTCTTGGGGCCTCAGATCCTGAAGCGAGTTCCAATAGTTCCTGGCCCATTTGCAGACTATCTAGGGCTAGTTAATGGATTTGCTTCATGTGTAGTTTATTGCCCTTTCTTTTTCATTCTGCCCTAGGACAAGCAAATCTGCATGTAGACCCCTTAGTATTATCTCCCTTTACTGCAGGTCACTACATCAGGAGTGGGTGTTCCCATTAAACCATGTTTCCATCTCTTCTATGTGTTTCTTCTATCATTTGTTTCATAGAAACTGTTCAATCAGCTCTCATTTATTCTTTATGAGGAATTTCTTTGCATGTAGTAGGTGTAGATTAGGTGTGTCCATGGGAAGAAATGAGTTGAGGGTCTTCCTACATGACCATCTTAGACACCAGATAAAAAAATTAAATATTTTTAAACTGTTATTTTAAAAGTTGTTAAAACATTCTAATAGAAACACCCCTGCCTTTCTTCTCAGGATGGGAAGGAAAAAAAATGGATTGTACTGAAAATAATAGTACTGACAGGAGAGAGACACATGTGCAAAAGAAAATCTGGAATCTGAATCAAGGAATTTCAATCAAGTTTGAAATCAGTTCAAACTCTCACAGAAAAGATAAGATAAAAAGAGTAGTTTGCATGACTATTAAAATAACCTCCTAATATGCATAGATTCTTTGCAGTTTTTCTTCAGCTAGTATAAAGAAGAACTTTGCCTATGAAATATTGAACCAGGAAACAGTTCAACACAAATATTACTCTTAAAAAAATACAATAACAAATTATCTGAAGTCAATAATAAAATCTAAGGGTGCTTCTGGGTTTAGACTAAGTTTTAAACTGTTGTTTTAAAAATGTTTAAAGTCAGAACCCATTTTCTGCTCTACATTTCTGCTCTACATTTATCATTTTGTCTTGCTATTTCTAACAATACAGTCATACTGTATATGACATTATGGTTGAAATAAGGAATCTAGTGATGCATTTTCTTTATTTTTAATAAAAAGAAATAATTACATAGAAATAAAATTATACTCAACTTACACAGGTAAATTGAAACCACTACTTACCTGAGTCCTTTAAACACTCATTTAATGAATATGTGTTTTTAACAGTAACAGTTACATGCTTACTGAGAGAGTTTAATTAAGAAATACAATGATGAAATTAGAAAGGTACTAAAGGAAGACATTTGGACATTTAGTTTCTTATCCCATAGACTATTTGCATTCACTTTATGTTTTTAAAATGCATTTAGGAACAATTTAGTGAGCAATATAGCAATACCAGATGTACTTGAGAAGCTGATTATGAAGCAGATGGTTTTACAATCACACTTGTGTTTTGAAAGGTGTTATTCTATTATATAAGGTTTGCATTTATGACACATGCTTCTTGTTTAGTATTGTGGATGGTGTCATTCTGTCAGAGCATCTCACACATTTCTCTTTCTTTGCATCTGTTCAGTCAGTAAGCTTACTGATTCTCTTAGCAGGAGGTATAAATTATACAACTACATTGTTGAGAGTATGGTATATTACATAGTCTTAATTTTCTCATTAACAGGATGGCATCAATATAACTTCTACTATAGGCAACCATGGAAAACCAACAAGATGTGTAAAAGCCAAGTTAGATTGCATTCCATTTATTAAATGCCTGATCCATGTAACCTAACAAGATTTGATATGAACATTTTATTCATTAATGGTATCTTTCTGTTATATATGATATAGTTTTGCTTAACTAAGCCCAAAGGGAAAATGCAGTCTGGAAGTAATTCTACATCAAAAGGCTATAACTATAATTATTCTGGGCGTACTAAACTAATAATACAAATATTAGCCTCTGCTTAGCTGTAATAGAAAATAAATGTGACTACAATAACAAGCATGGCTTTTTGAAGAAAGCAATTAAGGATTATGCCTCTTGACATGTAATTAATTTCAATTCTGTCACTTCTTCAGGATGTAATGAAATGTAAGAAAAGTGGTGCAAGAAAAAACCTGATTTGTTTATGAACTCATCCTTAAGTGTCCTGATACATTGGCAATGTACTCTGCCTGATTTGTCAAGATAATCTAATTCTGGATTTGAGTGATCTGGTAGGATTTATCCTATTATCTTAACTTGGTATTAATATTGGTATTACTGTGAGGTGAGACCTTCATTCATTCAACTAGCATTTATTTACCACCTACTCAATTCTCTTGCCAAAGCCTTTGACTGTGTGGATCACAACAAACTGTGGAAAATTCTTCAAGAGATGGGAATACCAGACCACCTGACCTGCCTCCTGAGAAATCTGTATGCAGGTCAGGAAGCCACAGATAGAACTGGACATGGAACAACAGACTGGTTCCAAATCGGGAAAGAACTATGTCAAGGCTGTATATTGTCACCCTGCTTGTTTAACTCATATGCAGAGTACATCATGAGAAACACTGGGCTGGATGAAGCACAGCCAGAATCAAGATTGCCAGGAGAACTATCATTAACTTCAGATATGCAGATGACACCATTCTTATGGCAGAAAGCGAAGACAAACTAAAGAGCCTCTTGATGAAAGTGGAAGAGGAGAGTGAAAAGGTTGGTTTAAAACTCAACATTGAGTAAACTAAGATCATGGCATCTGGTCCCATCATTGGCAATGTACTCTGCCTGATTTGTCAAGATAATCTAATTCTGGATTTGAGTGATCTGGTAGGATTTATCCTATTATCTTAACTTGGTATTAATATTGGTATTACTGTGAGGTGAGACCTTCATTCATTCAACTAGCATTTATTTACCACCTACTCAATTCTCTTGCCAAAGCCTTTGACTGTGTGGATCACAACTGGATCACATCTGGTCCCATCATGGCAAATAGATGGGCAAACAATGGAAACAGTGAGAGACTTTAATTTGGGGGGGCTCCAAAATCACTGCAGATGGTGACTGCAGCCATGAAATTAAAAGATGCTTACTCCTTGGAAGAAAAGCTATGACTAAAGCTAGACAGCACATTAAAAAGTAGAGACATTACTTTGCCAACAAAGGTCCATGTAGTCAAAGCTATGGTTTGTGTGTGTGAATTACTATGATAATTACTATTATCATAAACAAATATTAAATTACAGTTAGTGATATTTATTCTAGACTTCCCTGGTGGCACAGATGGTATTCTGAGGTATTAAAGGAGTTTTACTCATGCCTGCAATTTATTTTGAAATGCACTAAAATAAGATGAATTAATGATGGAGAAAGGGATGGGTGAATAGACAGATAGCTATATTGTAAAGCAAATAAAGTAAAATGTTAATGATGGAATCTAAATGTGGATATACAGATATTTACTGTAAAAATTCTTTTAATTTTTCTGAATGTTTGGAAACTTTTTATATTACAATTCTGGAAAGGAAAAGAAAGCAGTATGCTTAAACATGGAAGCATGGAGGAAGTGCAGTTATTGGTTACAGGTGGTTTAGAGTAAGAACATGAGAGCTGCCTGTTTTAAGATGAAAAATGTGGTTAATAAAGGAAAGTCAAAGAATTGAGAAACCAGGACAAGGAAATAGAAGGTCCATCTACTTGAATCTATATGGATACTGAAGTGATAGAATGTTTTTTGTATTTGTTGTACTGGGGTATGACAGTGAACCAGTACTTAAGTATTCAAGAAATGGGAGAAACTGGTCTGTGTGTAGCCAACAGAAATAATAATGAGCGACACATTCTGAAAGCAGAAGCTTCAGTGCTGAAGGCCTTTTGGAAAGAAGGAAAAGCAATGTTCTGAATACAACAGAGAGAATTAAAACGGCCATTTATTTCTATTTCAGGCTCAGAATCACAAGGGCCATAGGAGAAGAAAAAATAACCACTACCTGAAAGACATAAATTAAAAAAAAAGATGTAATAAGGCTACAACCAAATCTTGGTTAGAGCATGAAGGTAAAGGAAGTGCTTAATTAAGAGGTTGAAGATGTAGGATGTTTTGATAAGGACAAATCACAAGTTCCAAAGGGTGAGCTATAAGAATCTAGGAAATGAAATTGGGAATATGGGTAAAAAGTAGAACCAGATAAGGTTAAGCATAAGCCATATGGGATAGAGTCCAGGGCTTCCTTTGGGGACTAGAATATACAAAAATCAAAGGTGTGGTGGGAATGGTCTTGGTGGTCTCAAGACCAACTGAGTTGATAAAGTTCTGAATGAAAGAAAGGAGTTGTAGGTATCATTCCAAAAACATGCAGAAAGAGTAGATATTTAGTAGGCAGACAGGTTAGGAAGGGATTTCCAAGCAGTGGGGTCAGTCTGAGCAAGACTCAGACGTTTGTAAGTTTGATGTTTCAGGGATTTCAAACAATTGAACATATGTGGTATATTACTAGTGCAAAGGTGGAAGTTCTAAAAGTTAAAGCTTCCAAGAAAGGCAAGGTAATATTTGCTATGTGGAAAGGGTTTCAAATGTATCCTGTAAATAGTGGGGAATCATTGAAAAATTGTACAGAAGGGAGTGACATTGACGTAATAACATATCCTGGTTACAAACATTACTCTGGATTCAGGATAGAACTTGGATTGGATGGTATCATTCTAGAAACAGAAAGACCAGTTAAGAAATTGTTTCAAGGACAGGTGACAGAAGATTAATGCCTGAGCTAGAAATGTGGCAGTAGGAACGGAGAAGCATGGAAAGAAATGAGACATGTTTAGGAAAAGGGACCAACAGGTTGTAGCAACTGATGCAAAAAGTAAGATAAATCGAAAAATTCATGACAGTCTCAGGTTTCTGGGATGATCATGGAGCCAATAACTACTCAGGACAGGAAGTAATGAAAGTTGAGGACATAATGGAAGTTGAGAGGGTTTGGAATAAGGTAAATATTAGGTTGCCTTTGTAACATCAGGTTGAATACAAATGTGAACTTGTATAATGATAATTTGGGTTTTAGAATCAGGGAATAAGTGTAGATTACTAAGTAGCTTTTATATATTGAACTAAAATTTGGTCATTCCCTGCCTGTCTACTGCCAGCCCAAACATTACAGTCAAAGAATGCAAATTACCAGGAAGGAAGCACGGAAATCAAGAGAAGTTTACAAGATTAATACATTGTAAGATGTTCTCATTTGAAAAACAAAATGTAGCATTCAAAATAGTTAAAATTGCAAATAGCTAGAAAGGAGTAGTTCTGATGTATTATCTCAATATTTCTGATTTAGTAACACTTTTAAGAACCATAACTATAATCATGAGCCTATTACTAATATGTTCCTTGATGTACTTATGGAGTCAACCAAACTGGAAGCATAGTCTTTGCTTTCTTAGAATAGCTACAGAGCTGAACTGAACAAAACTTAATGTTATTTCAATACCTGTGTTTGTATTACTTTAGGAATTCACATGGCTCCCTAATTTTACAAGCAGTGATGACCTAATTTTTTGGCTCTGGCATCAGAGAGGTACTCTCCTGAAAACCTCAATGCTAAGCCAATGAAGAATGCACTTAAACTCTAGTAAATATACTAAATATGCATGACCATAGGAAACTGTTGCTTGAATAAAAAATTAAGAACCGTTTCATAAATGCATTTTTATTTTTGGTATCATATTCTAATACAGTTAAGATATAAAATTTCTCTGATCAGTAGATCCATGTAGAGATAATTTTCCAGTAAGAATATACAATCATACAACACTGAAAAAAATTCCTAATTACAAGATAAAGTTAATAAAAGTACAGCTTTGGGCTTCTTTTTTGGCACAAAAATATTACTATAGATGAATGAGTCATCATTCTGCCAAGTTCATGTGTCCATTTTTCCCATTTCTGTTTGGATACAGCATTCTATGCTGGATGGACATAAAATCATTTAATGCTAGAAAATTGTCAAAATTCTAATCAAAGCTGACATTTTTTAAACCACTTCTGTCAGTATTTGGATTTGACATACTATTAGCAGTAGACACATTTAACATTCTCACATAAAACACATTTCTTTTCAAACCTTTCCATGATTTTTAGCTTTGTTCTGCCTGTTCAATCTGTCTCCATTGGAAGAACATCATTTATACTATTGCTCTCTTTGCCTCTATTGAATTTGCAACTGGGGTGGGGGGAATTTATTTAATTATTAGTATTCCTTATGTGTTAAGGACATATGCTAAATAAGACACAATCCTATTTTGGTTACAAAAGATATAACAACACAAGGCAACTTTAAGAATTCTAGTGGCTTCTTTCATTTTTAGCACTGCATTAGTGCTGTTGAATCTCAACATTGAAAATAAAGAAGGATTTGTAACATGGCAGGCTGATGATGTTGTCAAGCAATTGTTATCCTTTCATCTAGGATTTCTGACAAAAGGTTATTATTCATGATTGCTTAATTTAAGTAGTATTAGAATTAAGTCTTTTTATCACCCAAATAGTAAAAATTGGAGCAACTCCATTTAAAACTGAGCTCTATTCTGATAAAGATATACACAGCATTTCAATCAGCATATAATCAAACATAATCAACCATCTCCCCCAAATCTGAAATAAATTAGGCCACTCCAGAATAAATTGAGGGCTGAGCACTTCAGCATTTTAAGGACTTTTTCCTCCCACACCTTTCTAAGTCTTGTGTAACTGACTCAGTGAAAGCAACTCTTGGATTCTCCAACTTTTTAAAAGCAATTATCTTAATTCTTTGACTTTGCCTTTGATCTTGCCCTTCTCTTGATCCTAGGGCCTACGCGGCCTCTAATATTCTTTTCTTTACTGCCTGTATTTTGCCCAGTCATCACTTCTAAAACATCATAACAGAGTTTAGTTTCCTCCCTTGTACCTTTTCTGTGGTCTAAAACACAGTATTTTCTCCCTCTCCAGGTCTTTCTACACTGGTCCACTCTGGGAAATCAAACGCCTGATCAAAGAGCCATGTAACTACAGACTCCCCCAACAACCTGATTGGTTTGTGAATCCCCAGCTTAAGATAATCCATATCCCTCTGCCTACCTATCCTATTTTTCCCCCTAGGATTCTTATTCCTGTCACTTTGTTTTTCTCCTAGGAAAAAGGAAAACTATTAAGGAGCAGTAACATTTCAATTTGCCTGAAGTGAGTCTATGAAAAGAGAGGAAGAAAGTAATTGAGTAGCCTTTACATAACATCTGATAGCTATAGCAAATAATGGGATCTACCTCAGCTTATTTCCTGACCATGTGGTCACCAATCGGTCTTATGATTAAGATCCCAGTGAGGGCTTCCCTGGAGAAGGCAATGGCAACCCACTCCAGGACTCTTGCCTGGAAAATCCCATGGACGGAGGAGCCTTGTAGGCTGCAGTCCATGGGGTCGCTAAGAGTCGGACACGACTGAGTGACTTCATTTTCACTTTCATGCATTGGAGAAGGAAATGGCAACCCACTCCAGTGTTCTTGCCTGGAGAATCCCAGGGTCGGGGGGGTCTGGTGGGCTGCCGTCTATGGGGTCGCACAGAGTTGGACACAACTGAAGCGACTTAGCAGTAGCAGCACCAGCTAAAATAAGTGACTGTTACTCCTTTACCAATTATAGCTTTATTCTCACTCTATCCAGCCCTCTGACACAAAAAATTTATTGAGATACTCAGTCATAGATTTGCTCTTTGTTTCTGGCAGCATCCAATCTAGAGCTAGCCTCTACTTCCTTAGATCATCTTCAAAATTACTCAAACTATATTAAAATCTTACATGTTCTGACATACTCTTTGTGAGACACCCTATTTCACTATGTTTTGCATTTTCCCTTGCTGTAACCAGTAATAAATTTAACTCATTTAACTGTAAGTGTATGTTGGTAGTCTTTGGCTTCATATCATTGTTAATATCAGACTATATAAACTTCTGGGTATGTAAGAGGCAGTTGAAAATTCAGTCTTAGATTTCAGATTAAAGGAAAGACTGGATACATATATTGAAAAGTTATCAACTTTTATGCCAATATTTCTGAAACTCGTATATACAGTTCTAGTAGATTTGGTAAATGCACAGTGACCTACACTCCAATGAGATTGGAAAAGATTAGTTTAAATATGGTTGAGAGGTTTATTACTTCAGAGTTATAGGATTTAGTTTACATTATGAATGTTACTTTACATTATAAATCATATAGAAAATTCCAAATGTATTTGAATATAGACTATTTTTCTAGCTAGACCTAATACTGTGAAATATTGTTATATTCACAGTAATATTGAAACATTACTTGGGAAATGTTTCAAAAGAAAGGTGAAACATTGGGAGCAGACGATATTCCTCAAAGAGTAAACATACACAAAAAAAGGAAAAAAAATATATAATCTGTTTCAAAACATAACTACTATTAAAATTTAATTTATGTAAACTTATTATGAAATAAGCTATATTAGCAACAAAGGTAATAGATACTCAAAACTCAACCTTTTCTATTTTCTTTTAACTACATCATACTATTATTTATGTTTTTGATCTTCTGTTTGACCTGTATGGTGGACAATGAAGATTTTAAAAGAGAATTAAAATGTTTTAATTTATAAGGTAATAACATGTTTTGTAAACACACCTACTCCTTCTAAAAAGATACATATTAAATACAATAGAATATTTACCTACCAGGGTGGAGGGTGGAAATAGGAGTGGGTAAAGGAAATACATAACTCAAATAAGAAAGAAATTTTGTCCTGACCAATGATGAAAATGTATACAAACTGAGGAATATGACAACCCCAAATCTGAGATTACCCCAATTTCTGAGGGGAAAATTGCATTAGAGTTAAGTAGTCCAGAAAGAGGAGAGTGAAAGAGCTGGCTTGAAACTCAACATTAAAAAAACTAAAACCATGACATCCAGTCCCATCACTTCGTGACAAATACTACAGATCGGGAAAAAGTGGAAGCAGTGACAAATTTTTATTTTCTTGGGCTCCAGAATCACTGTGGACAGTGACTGCAGCCACGAAATTAAAAGATGCTTGCTCCTTGGAAGAAAGCTAGGACAAACCTAGACAGCACATTCAAAAGTAGGAACATACACATTACATATAAAATAGATAGTCAATGGGAATTTGCTGTATGATGCAAGGAGCTCAAACTTGGTGCTCTGTGATAACCTAGAGGGGTGGGATAGGGTGTGAGGTGTGAGGGAGGTTCAAGAGGGAGGGCACATGTATATACCTATGGCTGATTCATGTTGATGTATGGCAAAAACCAACACAATCTTGTAAAGCAATTATCCTCCAATTAAAAATAAATAAAATGTTTTTAAAAGAAACAACAACAAAAAAAACCCAGAGAGTCATTTTGCCAACAAAGGTTAGTATACTTACAGCTATGGTTTTTCCAGTAGTCATGTACAGATGTGAGTTGGACCATAAAGAGGGCTGAATGCTGAAGAATTGATGTTTTTTAATTGCGGTGCTGGAGAAGCCTCTTGGGAATCTCTTGGAGAGCAAGGAGATAAAACCAGCCAATCCTAAAGGATTGGAATATTCATTGGAAGGATCGATGCTGAGGCTGAAGCTCCCATACTTCATCCACCTGATGCAAACAGCCGACTCACTGGAAAAGACCCTGACACTGGGAAAGATTGAGGGCAGGAGGAAAAGGATGTGACAGAGAATGAGATGGTTTCATGGCATCACTGACTCAATGGACATGAGTTTGAGCAAGCTCCAGGAGATAGTGAAGGACAGGGAAGCCTGGTGTACTGCAGGCCATGGGGTTGCAAAGAGTTGGACACAACTTAGTGACTGAACAACAACAAAATACATGATTTGACAAACTCCTGAAAAGCATTTTCTGCCCCTTACTGGTTATGGAAGCATTTTCCCTGCAAAAAGTTGTCAATATGCTTGAAGAAGTGGTAGTCAGTTGGTGAGAGGACTGTCCTGAGAATCTGGTGGATGAGGCAAAACTTTGGAGCCCAATTCATTAAACTTTTGAAGAGCTGATTGTGCAATGTGCAGTTGGGTGTTGACATGAAGAACTGTGCCCTTTCTGTTTATCAATGTGTTGAAATTTTCAGTGCATCTCATCCATCTGCTGAGCATACTTCTCAGATATAATGGTTTTGCCAGCATTCAGAAAGCTGTAGTGGATCAGACCAGCAGCAGACCATCAAACAGTTACCATGACCTTCTTTGGGGGCAAGTTTGGCATTGGGAGGTGCTTTGAAATTTCTCATTCCAACCACTGAGCTGAGCTGGTTGTCACTGGTTGTTGTATTACAATCCACTTTTCATCTCATGTCACAATCCATTCGAGAAATGGTTCATTGTAGTTGCAGACAATAAGAGAAGATGACACTTCAAAGCAAAGATTTTTTTTTGCTGTGTTCACAGTCAGGTCATGAGGCACCCACTTACCAAGCTTTTTCACCTTTGCAATTTACTTCAAACAACCTTAAACACCTCGACACTGGGTTCTTCAGCAACATCTCATGTAGTTTAAGAAGATCAGCTTCAATAATGGCTGTCAATTATTGTCACCTTCTGAGGGCCAGCCACTATGCTCCTCATCTTCAAAGATCTTGTTTCCTTTGCAGAGCTTCTTGAACCATTACTGCACTGTACATTCATTAGTAGTTCCTGGGCCAAATGGTTTGTTGATGTATGAGTTGTCTCTGCTGCTATATGATCGACTTTGAACTTAAGTAAGAAAATTGTTCAAATTTTATTTTTGTCTAACATCATTTCCATAGTCTAAAACAAACAGCAAGTAATAAGTCATTAGTAAAAAAACACAAAGTAAGAAATGCACATTAAAGTGATGCATAACATAACCACATTTATTTAGAAAATATTTCAACATCAAATGGCAAATTTCAACAAAAAAGAACCACAATTATTTCATCATCTGGATCAGCAAAAAAGCAAGAGAGTTCCAGAAAAACATCTATTTCTGCTTTATTGACTATGCCAAAGCCTTTGACTGTGTGGATCACAATAAACTGTGGAAAATTCTGAAGGAGATGGGAATACCAGACCATCTGACCTGCCTCCTGAGAAATCTGTATGCAGGTCAGGAAGCAACAGTTTGAACTGGACATGGAAGAACAGACTGGTTCCAAATAGGAAAAGGAGTACATCAAGGCTGTATATTGTCACCCTACTTATTTAACTTATATGCAGAGGAGATCATGAGAAATGCTGGGCTTGATGAAGCACAAGCTGGAATCAAGATTGCCAGAAGAAATATCAATAACCTCAGATATGCAGATGACACCACCCTTATGGCAGAAACTGAAGAAGAACTAAAGAGCCTCTTGATGAAAGTGAAAGAGGAGAGTGAAAAAGTTGGCTTAAAGCTCAATGTTCAGAAAACTAAGATCATGGCATCCGGTCCCATCACTTCATGGCAAATAGATGGGGAAACAACAGAAACAGAGGCTGACTTTATTTTTCTGGGCTCCAAAATCACTGCAGATGGTGATTGAGCCATGAAATTAAAAGACGCTTACTTCTTGGAAGGAAAGTTATGACCAACCTAGACAGCATATTAAAAAGCAGAGACATTACTTTGCCAACAAAGGTCCATCTAGTCAAGGCTATGGTTTTTCCAGTGGTCATGTATGGATGTGAGAGTTGGACTATAAAGAAAGCTGAGTGCAGAAGAATTGATGCTTTTGAACTGTGATGTTGGAGAAGACTCTTGAGAGTCCCTTGGACTGCAAGGAGAACCAACCAGTCCATCCTAAAGGAGATCAATCCTGATGGACTGATGTTGAAGCTGAAACTCCAATACTTTGGCCACCTGATGCAAAGAGCTGACTCATTGGAAAAGACCCTGATGCTGGGAAAGATTGAGGGCAGAAGGAGAAGGGGATGACAGAGGATGAGATGGTGTGATGGCATCACCGACTCAATGGACATGGGTTTGGGTGGACTCCAGGAGTTGGTGATGGACAGGGAGGCCTGGCGTGCTGCGGTTCATGGGGTTGCAAAGAGTCGGACACAACTGAGCGACTGAACTGAACATATTTTAAAAATTTAAAAAGTTTTAATTTCTATGTCTTCCCAATAATGTTTTTGGAAACTTTAATGCTTTCTATACGTAGCTTAAATTATTATAGGTTTTGTTGCATCGATCTTGGGCTAATTGGTAATAATTAAAATAAATAAATCATATATATGTTGATTTATAGTTTATAAAATACCTTAGCTCATTCATTAATTGCTGAAAAATCAATAAACAATTAGGTGAATGGGAAAGAATAGCAGTCATAAATTATTAATGTAATTTATACATTCATATACAGTTGTTGTAAAACTGTCACCATCGTTTTATGTCAAGATACTTGGATTGCCCTCTTATTACCTCTTTGACCTCAGGCATATTTGTTATTCATAAGACATGCATCCTTCATATGTACCAAGCCTATCTCCCAAAGTCACTGTCAAGATCAATTTGGATAATGGAAAATAATAGCAGATTAAATTATTGAGAGGTAAATATTCAACTCTAGATTGTGTTTTCATTTAAACATCACAACAATCTTATGAGAGTGATTATCATTCTCATTTTCATAAATACAGAAATCTTGTCACAGAGAGCTGATATAATTTGCCCAAGGGCATATAGCTACTGAGACAGAATTAGAATTTGGTATCAGTCTGATTCCACAGCCAAAGCTCTTAGACAAAGTGCTAAACTGCTAAATATCAACTCCATCCCTTCAGATTTTGTAAAACTTGACTACATAATATTAACTAGCTATTTCAAAATTTTCTAAGGCTTAAAATTCCTACAACAGAAACTTTTCTTTAAATTTCCGAGAGATACAAAGTAACAAATCTAACCAAAACACCCCATACACATTAACATGCAATTTAGGCAAAAAATATCTGTTAGATTAGAGGACTGACTTAGTTAAATATATTAGTCTAGTGACTTGCCAACTAGTCTCTTCAGTATGTTATGTATATAAAACACAGAATAGAATACATTCATTTAGTGCCTCAATTTGAGGATTTATTATTGTTTGGTAATTCACTTCAAGTTAAAAATTGATACCAGAGGTGTTAATCTTAGGCATTAAAAATATAAAATCTGAAGGATCCATCTCTTTTCCTTTTAAGTCAAAAATGCTATCATCAAAAGCCATTCATTCAGATGGCTTTCTTTAAGATGTCAAATTTCTATTGTAATGTGAAATTTGGAGAACAACACTGCCATCCAGGGGATAGAGGATTCAAAGTGCAGAGCCAGAATAACTGAGAAACTTAATGCAGTGGTTCTTACCTGGGATTGAAATACTCGGTTGTGTTGGAACCTGTTGTGAGGTGAATTAACAATAATAGTTCAAGTACTAAAGATTGTAAACAACACGCTTTCAAAAAATGACAGGTTTGTCAATAGTAAGTTCTCTTTATCCACTTATTCAAGTGAGAGGAAGGTGTAGTATTTCTCTTCATTTTTTTATATCCCATCGTTGTCTTTTCTAAAAAAAAAAATATTGAGGCATAATTGACATACAAAAAGCTGTAAATAATTAAATATACAACTTGATGACTTTGAAGAGACTTATATACTGTGAAACCATTAACACAATCTATGCCATTAGCATATCCATTACCTCCAATAGTTTCCTCCTGCCCTTTTTATTATTTTTCTGATGACAAAAATACTAAAATGTTTCCAAGATTCATCCTCTTGGCAAATTTTAAGCATACAATAACGTATTGTTAACTATAAGAACTATGCTGTTTAGTAAATCCATAGCACCTATTTGTTTTGTATAACTAAAACTTTGTGCCTTTTGACTAATACTTTCCCACTTTTCCCTCCCTCCAGCCTCTGGCAATCATGATTCTACTCGCTTCTATGAGTCTGACAGTTCTAGATTCCTGATATAAGCAGTATCATGTAGTATTAACTTCCAGATGTTCAAGCTGGGTTTAGAAAAGGCAGAGAAACCAGATATTAAATTGCCAACATCCGTTGGATCACAGAAAAAGCAAGAGAGTTCCAGAAAAACATCTACTTCTGCTTTATTGACTATGCCAAAGCCTTTGACTGTGTGAATCCCAAAAAATGGTGGAAAATTCTTCAAGAGGTGGAAATACCAGATCACCTTCCTGCCTCCTGAGCAATCTGTATGCAGATCAAGAAGCAACAGTTAGAACTAGACATCGAACAACAGACTGGTTCCAAATCGGGAAAGGAGTACGTCAAGGCTGTATATTGTCATCCCGCTTATTTAATTTATATGCAGAGTACATCATGCGAAATGCTGAGCTGGATGAAGCATAAGCTGGAATCAAGCTTGCCAAGAGAAATATCAATAACCTCAGATACACAAATGACATCACCCTTATGGCAGAAATCAAGGAAGAAGAACTAAAAAGCCTCTTGATGAAAGAAAAGAGTGAAAAGCTCGCTTAAAACTCAGCATTCAAAAAACTAGGATCATGGCATCCAGTCCCATCACTTCATGGCAAATAGATGGGGAAACAATGGAAACAGTGAGAGAGTTTATTTTGGGGGGCTCCAAAATCACTGTAGATGGTGACTGTAGTCATTAAATTAAAAGACACTTACTCCTTGGAAGGAAAGTTATGACCAACCTAGACAGCATATTAAAAAGCAGAGACATTACTTTGCTGACAAAGGTCCATCTGTCAAAGCTATGGTTCTTCCAGTCATCATGTATGGATGTGAGAGTTGGACTATAAAGAAAACTGAGCACCAAAGAATTGATGCTTTTGAACTGTGGTGTTGCAGAAGACTCCCGAGAGTCCCTTGGACTGCAAGGATATCCAACCAGTCCATCCTAAAGTAAATCAGTCCTGAATATTCATTAGAAGGACTGATGTTGAAGCTAAAACTCCAATACTTTGACCACCTGATGCAAAGAACTGACTCCTTAGAAAATACCCTGATGCTGGCAAATATTGAACGCAGGAGGAGAAGAGGGTGACAGAGGATGAGATGGTTGGATGGCATCACTGACTCAATGGACATGAGTTTGAGCAAGCTCCGGGACTTGGTGATGGACAGGGAAGCAAGCCTGGTGTGCTGCAGTCCATGGGGTCACAAAGAGTTGGACATGACTGAGTGACTGAACTGAACTGATGTAGTATTTGTCTTTCTGTGTCTGGCTTATTTCACTTAGTATGATGTCTTCCAGGTTCAACCATGTTATTACAAATGGCAGAATTTCCTTCCTTTTAAAACTTAAGTAATATCTTTGTGCTTGCATGAATCGCATTTTTGTTTTCCAGTAATCCACTGATGAACATTTAAGTTGCTTCCTTGTCTTGGCTACTGTGAATAATGCTGCAGTAAACTGAACTGATCACATAAAAGAATAAACAGTACATAAAAAATTTCAAAATAAAGTAGAAAACTGTAAATAAAAATAATTTTAAAGCATTATGGAATCATACTAAAAATACCTATTTCCTGAATTAGAAGACAGATTTTCCATAAAGCTCTACATTTATCTTTAAAACATCCTTTCCTATATATTTTATGACTGAAGTGCCTACTACCCAACTGGGGTGAAAAGCCCCTTCACTCCAGGAGATCAGTTTTGATAAGAAGAACTAGCTGAATAAGATAATTACAATTTCAGCATATGATTTATGAAAACAAAAACTACCTTTATGCAACACTAGTCAAACAGGAAGTAGTGTTAATCCAACTGTGCCCAAATCACACATTAAAGAATGCCAATTCGAAGACAAGACTAAGTTGTTGTAAACTGAATACAGAATCAGGATTCAAGAGCATAGACTCTGCAAAGCACCCTCTTCTTGGGCAGAAGCTCAAAAGTGGGCCTGGCTTAAATTTTCTTTCATTACAGTATTGAAATTCTTAATAAGTTTGAGAATTTGAGTTTTGTTAAGTGAAATCCAGTGGGACATATGTCAAGAGCTTAGTCTCAGGTCAGTGTGGTCTTTCCTACCACAAACTCCCATTCCCATTCTCTGGCTTCCTACTTCCCAGTCTCTGCCTAGCAATTGCTGCCATCTTGGTCCAGTACAGGCACCCCTCCCTGGGTCCTCAAACATCGGTCCCGGGCACCTGTGAAGGTGTGCACTAGCCCCAAGGCATCCCTGTTGCTTGAAGGAGCACCACATTAAACACCAAATAAAAAGCACATGACAGGTCAAAAGATCCACAGAAGAAAAGAAGAAACTTTCCCCCATTTTTTGAATTGGGGCAGGAGGGCGGGGAAGTGGGGAGGGGTGTCCTGCGTTTTTATTTTGCCCTGGGCCCCTCAAATTATGTCACCAGCCCTGGGGTTCTGTAGCAGTGGTGGGCTCCAGCTGGGCAACTCTTGGTAAGACACTTGGCTCCTCAAAATTTAGTTTCCAAATTTGTAAGATAAGAATAATAGTTTCTATCTCTTTAGATTTGACTATTTTAGAGATAATTCACGTAAAGCGTTTGTCCTAGCATTAGACCCCTTATAAAGCTCAATACTACCAGGTGTTAACTATTAATAATGTTATTTAGTTCCGACTCACTCCTTCTTGGTTCTCTGCATGCACATTATACTTCAAAACAGCCATTTTCACAGGCAGCAGCTAATGTACATCTTATTTTGCTTATATGTTCTCTATATTAATTTAAACCTTCTTTCGGTGTGCAGAAAAATATGGCCATGCTTGAGCTATACAGTGAGGATAGGAAAAAAGGTGAATCTAACAAAAGTGCTTGTCAAATGCGCAGAATCTTCACAAAAGCTAGGTAAAAATTCGGGGCAAAACTGGTCGCTCAAGTGATCCTTTCATAAAGGCTTTCATTCCCATTGAGACAAGAAAAACAAGGTCCTTACAAAGCTAGACCCGTTCTGCAAAGGAATATCAGAAAATCAGCATCTTGAAAAACTTCTGAAGAGCGCAGTAACTTGTACACCCCTTCAGCCACCGGCCGCTGCCTGGTTTCCATAGGAACACGCAAATCCGGTACGGCGCGCTCTACGCAGGAAGTTGTTCTTCGTTACTTCCGCTCTCCCCCTCGAAGTCGGTATACCTTTTACTTATGCGTCGACTTGAGCAGACAGCGGATGCATTTTGGGCCACTGAGGCCGCCGTTCGGGACGTGACGACGCATCCGTGTTCCAGCAGCTACGGTTCACGTGCAGCAGCGGCGGATCTTCTGCTAAGAGCTAACATGGCCGAGCCGGGGACTTTGAACCTCAATAATGAGGTGAGCACGGAGGTCTGGAAACGTGTGGGGGTACTTTTAGGGGCCTCAGGACGGCTTTTCTGCGTCTTTTGGAAGGGTCTAGGACGAGGCGGGAAGTGCGCCTAACGGCTCAGGCGAATTTCCCGGAACTCTGAGGAGTGACAGCCGTAACTCCTCACCCCTACTCTTCCACCTCCTGGTGTCTAGGTGACTGGAATGTCTTTGGCCGTCGGTTGTCTTGAATTTTTTTTCCATGGACCTTGGGAAGATCATTTAATTTTTCTATTCAGTGACCGTCTGTAAACGAAGCTCATGGTAGTACTTTCCTTGAGAGGTTGAGAGCTGTAGCTTTTCCTAGGAAATTGCTCATCTTGAATGAGACCGTATCATTTATAAGGATGAATGCTTCCTCAGTACCTCATTTCTTCTTTCAGCTTTTGTTCCATTTCTCTGCTTCCATTTGCAGCAAAATTTTAATACTTGCTGCCCCTAGATTTGCATCTCAACTCTCTTAAATCCAGTCTTATCAGACATTTGCCCTCATCACCTCTACCATTACGGATTAATTTCACTAGCTTACCGTTTCTGTCATTATCCCCTTTCTAGTTTCTGGTTCTCTTCAAGAAATTCAAAAGTCATCGAAGACTTGAAGTAGGCTGGAAAAGAGGAGTCAGTTGAGAACCTCACACCTTCAGCAAAGGAAGTTTTTCGTATTTATTCAGTAGTTATGTGTCTGCTGTGAGCAAGTCACTTTTCATATTACAGTTCTTTAGACATACTTTATGTTTTTAAACAACCTGTATTCAGGTAGGAGAGGGTAAGCAGCATCCATCAATGATACAGCATAATGCTCGCAGAAAAAAAGATACTTAGTGCGAAAAAGTTTCCAAAGAAAGCAAACTGAAATGAATGATATTTGGTCTTGATCTTTAAGGATCGTACACAAGATTGCATTTAGTGATTCAATGAAGGGGAAAGAAGGCATTCTAGCCAGAGGGACACATAGGCGAAGAAAGAATGTTTTTGGTGTTAAAAGAAAAAAAGGTAATATGAATATGGCAATGGTTGAGAATTATGTTTTTATATAAAGCATATTAAATTCTCTAAAAGTATGGGGGGAAAAAAAGAGTGGGAGTGGGAAACACCTTGAGTTATACAGGAGTAAAGAACACTCTACCGATGAGAACTTGTGAGATGAAGTAGGAAATAAAGCTAATGTATTACTGTCTTCAGTTCAGTCGTTCAGTCGTGTCAGACTCTGCGACCCCATGGACTGAAGCATGCCAGGCTTCCCTGTCCATCACCAACTCCTGGAGTTGACTCAAATTCATGTGCATTGAGTCGGTGACGCCATCCAATCCTCTCATCCTCTGTCCTCACCTTCTCCCGCTTAAATCTTTCCCAGCATCAGGGTCTTTTCAGATGCGTCAGTTCTTTGCATTAGGTGGCCTAAGTATTGAAGTTTCAGCATAGCATCAGTCCTTCCAATGAATATTCAGGACTGATTTCCTTTTTTGGATGGACTGGTTGGACCTTGAAGTCCAAGAGACTCTCAAGAGTCTTCTCTAGCACCACAGTTCAAAAGCATCAATTCTTCAGTGCTCAGCTGTCTTTATAGTCCAACTCTCACATCCATGCATGACTACTGGAAAAACCATAGCCTTGACTAGACGGACCTTTGTTGGCAAAGTAATGTCTCTGCTTTTTAATGTGCTGTCTAGGTTGGTCATAACTTTTCTTCCAAGGAGCAAGCGTCTTTTAATTTCATGGCTGCAGTCACCATCTGCAGTGATTCTGGAGCCCCCCAAAATAAAGTCAGCCACTGTTGCTGTTGTTTCCCCATCTGTTTGTCATGAAGTGATGGGACCAGATGCCATGATCTTAGTTTTCTGAATGTTGAGTTTTAAGCCAACTTTTTCACTCTGCTCTTTCACTTTCATCAAAAGGCTCTTTAGTTCTTCTTAGCTTTCTGCCATAGGGGTGGTGTCATCTGCGTATCTGAGGTTATTGATATTTCTCCTGGCAATCTTGATTCCAGCTTGTGCTTCCTCCAGCCCACCGTTTCTTATGATGTACACTACATATAAGTTAAATAAGCATGGTGACAATATACAGCCTTGACGTACCCCTTTCCCTATTTGGAACCAGTTTGTTGTCCCATGTTCAGTTCTAACTGTTGCTTCCTGACCTCCAGATTTCTCAGGAGGCAGGTCAGGTGGTCCGGTATTCCCCTCTCTTGAAGAATTTTTGTTGTGATCCACACAGTCAAAGGCTTTGGCATAGTCAATAAAGCAGAAGTAGATGTTTTTCTGGAACCCTTGAGCTTTTTCTATGATCCAATGGATGTTGGCAATTTGATCTCTGGTTCCTCTCCCTAAATCCAGCTTGAACATTTGGAAGGTCACGATTCACGTACCGTTGAAGCCTGGCTTGGAGTATTTTAAGCATTACTTTGCTAGCATGTGAGATGAGTGCAATTGTGCAGTAGTTTGAGCATTGCCTTTCTTTGGGATTGGAATGAAAACTGACTTTTTCCAGTCCTGTGGCCACTGCTGAGTTTTCTAAATTTTCTGACATACTGAGTGCAGCATTTTCACAGCATCATCTTTTAGGATTTGAAATAGCTCAACTGGACTTCTATTGCCTCCACTAGGTTTGTTCATAGTGATGCTTTTTAAGGCCCACACTACTGTCTTACTGCCAGGTTGATAAGTCTGGATATCACTTGACAGTAGACAACAGGGTATGTTGAAGAGGAGAACTCTTGAAGGTATTTGGTTTATATTAATAACCATACGTTAAGCTTGTGCTAGTTACAGAAAGCATTTGGTGGTCTTTTTTCCCATTAGAATACAGATGAGGTATAAAAGCCCTTAATCAGAGTGATGTCCTTGGAAATTCACTGCAAATTAGTGAGTTTCCCGTTCGATTTTGAAATTACTCTGAAGAGTGGTTACGGTTATTTACTCCACTCTTCACTTAAGGTTCTTTCTTTTTCCTTTTAGCTAGTTTCCAGGCCTCTTCATAACAGTTAAAATTTGACCTTTAGGATGTTGTCACCAATTCATCTCAGTATGAGCTAGGTGTCCATTCTTTATGCAACCAGGATGCTTTCTATGCTGAAAGCATTTGTTTACCTGTTTCTCTGTTTTTGTGTGTGGGTCTGTCACCTGCGCCATATGTGGTCTGTGATTGTTTGCTGGATGATTGAATGAACTAATCAAATTAGGAAGTTTACACATCCCATACTGAAGTAAATCTTATATGTTAAAATATGAAAATAGGGGAAAAAAGACAAAAGAAAGTGGTGATGGTGGAAGAAAAGTGTTATAATTTAAAATTAATAGGAGGACGACTACAAAGGGAAAAACATACTGTTTACATAAAAATTAAAAAACCCAGGGGGAAGAAATGAGACAACGAGTTAGAAGAAAAATAGTACAGATATGACAGATAAATGGCTAATGTCATTACTATAAAATAGCTTATTGGAAACTAAGAGAAATAATCTCATAGATAACCCTGAATGTGAGACATCAAAAGAGACACAGATAAATAGAACAGTGTTATGGACTCTATGGGAGAGGGCGAGGGCGGGATGATATGGGAGAACGGCACTGAAGCATGTAAATTATCATATGTGAAACGAATCGCCAGTTCAGGTTCAACACA
Organism: Giraffa tippelskirchi; assembly: GCF_054371585.1. Lineage (NCBI taxonomy): Eukaryota > Metazoa > Chordata > Mammalia > Artiodactyla > Giraffidae > Giraffa > Giraffa tippelskirchi. The sequence goes on along the minus strand of NC_137280.1, from coordinate 107,528,937 downwards.
TGATACAGGGTGCTTGGGGCTGGTGCACCAGGATGACCCAGAGGGATGGGATGGGGAGAGAGTGGAAGGGGGGTTCTGGAAGGGGAACACATGTACACCCATGGTGGGTTCATGTCAATGTATGGCAAAGCAAATACAATAGTGTAAAGTTAAAAAATAGAAAATAAACTAATTAAAAAAAAGAAGATAGTAGAAACTAAAATGCCAGAGAACAAGCTGATTTGCCTTTGCTTATTGTCAAAAACTGGTTTTGTATATGTTTTTGAAGTTGCAAATCTCCAGTTTCATAATTAAATATGTGATACTTTTTAAATAATTCTTTACTGAAATACTAAGCTAGGGTCAGTCATAAGAGAATCATTTTCTGTTCGATTCTTTAACAGTTCTGGGAAATTATGCTAGGTGGCAGCATATACTCAATTATGATTAAGTTGTAGACAATCACCAAGCACGCTAGAATTTTTTAATTGTTGCTCATCAGAAATAAAAGATATAATTCAGTAATAAGATATCATCCAATTGGTCAGATTAGAAGTCCTCTGTATAAAGCTATAGTTAATGCTATTAACTATGAAATAGTTCAAATGCATGCAAAAATGATACAAAAAATATCCTTGTAATCTACTTCCTATATTTAGCAAATATCAGTATGTTGCCATATCATAATGTTTGATTCCACCTACCTTCCTTTCCACGTTAGAAGTAATCATTACTCATTCTGTGTGTTTTCTCATATGTATTTTATAATTTTTGTAATATATACCCATATTCATAACCAGTATATAGTATTACACTTTACATGTGTGATATCATACTGTATAAATGCAGTATCATACTATGTATCATTCTAAAAGTTACCTTTTCACCTAACACTATTTTCAGAGTTTATCCATAATACATATAGATCCCTTCATTGATCTAAAATAGTACATTGCTTATGCTTTGTTTATATCTGGTATTTTCCCTCTTATGCAACATTTTGTAAGAATGCCACATTGAGTAGTCTTGTGCATAGCCTTTTTCTATAGCTGGAGGTATGTCTTTGGACAGATTCCTGAAAGTGGGATTTTTGTTAGATATTGCCAGTTTCCCCCAGAAGGGGTATACCAATTTGCATTCTGACCAGCAATGTATGAGTGCCTGCTCAAAGTCTCACAAGCAGAATGTGTTATATTCTTTTGTATTTGCCAGTCTGACAGGTGAAAAATGAACGTGAAAGTCGCTGAGTCGTGTCTGACTCTGTGTGACCCCGTGGACTATACAATCCGTGGAATTCTCCAGGCCAGAATACTGAAATGGGTAGCCTTTCCCTTCTCCGGGGGATATTCCCAACCCAGGGATTGAACCCAGGTCTCCCACATTGCTGGTGAATTCTTTACCAGCTGAGCCGCAAGGGAAGCCCAAGAATACTGGAGTGGGTAGCCTATCCCTTCTCCAGCAGATCTTCCTGACCCAGGAATTGAACCAGGGTCTCCTGCATTGCAGGTGGATTCTTTACCAACTGAGCTATCGGGGAAGCCCTAGGTAATGAGTAAACAGAAGTTTTAGTGTGTCTTACAAAACAGAGGAATACTCAAATTTTTCTTGACACTGCAGGCTTCTCCAGAGTAGCTGGATCTTTGAATAATTGTTTTCTAATAACCATGTATTTTTGTTATAAGTTAATTCACATAATATGTAAACAAAGCATAAGCAATGTACTATTTTAGATCAACGCAAGACATCTATATGTATTATGGATAAACTCTGAAAATACTGTTAGGTGAAAAAGTAACTTTTAGAATGATACATAATATGATACTGCATTTATACAGTATGATACATGGGCTTCCCTGGTGGCTCAGACTGTTAAGTGTCTGCCTGCAATGAGAGAGACCTGGGTTTGATCCCTCGGTCGGGAAGATCCCCTGGAGAAGGAAATGGCAACCCAATTCAGTACTCTTGCCTGGAAAATCCCATGGACAGAGGAGCCTGGTAGGCTACAGCCTATGGGGTCGCAAAGAGTCAGACACGACTGAGTGACTTCACTAATTCATATATGTAGCAAAGTTAATACATTACCAAAAGAGGTTGGCTAATTGACTGACTAGCCAATTCCAACTAGGAATCATTTCAAAAGTAACATTTACATTTACCACAGCAAGAGTTTTAGTTGCATGATTCACTGTTGGGCTGTGATAACATCTATCCCCATAACTGAGTTATTCCAGTCCAAATAGGAGTTCCCAAGGCTCTGAGCTGGGGAACCTTTCTCTGGAATCTTCTTTATTCAGATACTGCCAACTTTTGCTCTTTGTGGTTCCCTTTCCTGTGTTTATATCGAGTCTTGCCCATATGTTCACATGGTCTTTTTCCAAGCAAGTATATTAGCTTTTCATTTAATTATCATAATTTGTCTACTATCTATGTAAGAGTTGGTCCAGGTTACATTACTGTGTTCAGATTTCACCAGGTTAACTGTGCCTAGGTTCTAGGGGACACCTCACTTTCAGTGCATGTGTTTTGTGTGGATGTGGGTGTTTCTGTGTCTTAACTCTTCTTCTTGTGCTCGTGCAGGTTACTGAATGCATTCTTTTTGCAGCTTAGAAGCACTCAGTGTGGGCTTACCAGTCTTGGTAATGATGAACTACAGAGTTTTGTCCTTCAGTTTTTGACTTCACACTCTTTTACTTCTTTTTCATTGTGTCTCTTTCCTGTCAGCACATTTCATTATTATTCCTGTTTTGTCCTTGCTCACTTTATTTCTCTTTCCTTGTTTTCCTCCCGAACAGTATTATACTCTTTTCACATTTGTAACAATCACAGTTATGTTTGCTTTTGGTTAAAGAATTCACCAAAGTGTGTTGCCCTTAAGCAGTACATTGGCCTTCTGACAGTACTGAGTGTTTTAGGACAATTTGTTGATGTCTGGGTTATCTGTCAACCGGCTTCATAATTCCTGGGTGACAAATGAATTGGCAACCTTTTAAATTCTAAGTAAAGGGCTACTGGTAGCTATTTGTCAGTTGTGCAAAAAATAAATTTAAATGCTTGGAGAAAGCTAAGTGTTTGAGACAAACGGTGTGAGGAAAATAAAAGTAATAATTCCATTTTTATATGAAGTGAATATATGTATTTTTTTAGTATACTAAACTTACCAAATAACTGAAAAAGTTAATAGGCTAAAAAGCATTTTTTGGCATCAGCATGAAACTGAGCACATGAAGCATTCCCTTTGCTTTTCAGAATTCCCTTATGCAGTAATGACAAACATAGTGCTTCTTAAATTGGAGTTTTAAAATTGGAGTCCAGCTTTCCCATGATTGGAATGTAACTGAGGACCAGTTCTACTTCCTGCAGTTTATTAGTTAAGTTTGGTTAACAGCAGTTAGCAAATGGTGGATAATCTTGTCCTGCACCTGCAGGGTACAGCAATTGGAAACATTTGTTAATATATTTTAATGCATAATTTATCACTTACTATTCGTTTTATGAATGACTTGACTTTCAGAAATGGATCATAATCCACTATTAGGCTGCTTATGAAGTGTAGCAGTTCATTTTTCCAGTTAAACCTGATCTTATTGGCTTTTTTTTGATGCAGGTATGATTTTTTTTTTTTTCCTAAATAGATCTAACTTTGAAACAAATTCTAATGAGGTTAATGTAGACAGTGGAAATCTGATTATGTTCTGTTAAAATATTACTCTTTAGAAACAGTGAATGATCACAGAGTATTACTCCTTTTCTGTTCATTTACCTAACATATTTATTGAACACATATTGTATGTCATCTTCTATGCTGACTGTTAAGATACAGTGTTGAATAAAACCAGATATTTTACTTTCATGGAATTTATAGCCTCGTGGGAGAAAAACACATTAAGCATTATCAGATTAAAAGTAAAATATTAAAATAAGGATCATGATAATTCTATAACCACTTTTTGACCCTCTGAGGGAGGTCAGGAGACACTTTACTGAGAAATGACAATTAGGCCAAATCAGATAAGATGTTAACAAGCTAACATGAGGAGAAAGAGTACTCCTAACAGAGAAGACAGCAGATGTAAAGATTGGTGGTAGTTGTAAGCATGGTGAGAATGGACTAAAAGATGGTGCTTGTGGCCATCCTAAGAACAGTTGAAACCACTGAAGAGAGTTAAGTAAAGGTGTTACATCAGATCTAAGTGTTAAAAAGTGTATTCTGATTGAGTTGTGGATAACTGATTGGACAAGGATAAGAATGATATTGAGAAACTAGTTGCCAGTAACTCGGCTGAGAGAGCCAAGAACGTCAAGATAGAAGAAAAAGTGGTACAATTTGGGAGATAATTAGGAAATAAAGTTATTAGGACTTAATAATAGATTCATTGTGAGGGATTTAGAAAGGAAAGTTAGGTTTATAATTGAAAAGATTGTTCTATTCCCTTAAATATGAAAGACCAAAGAAGAGATCCAGTTGGAAGTGAATAACATGGATTCAGTGTGAGTTGGAGGTGATTTTAAGCATACTTGAAATGTTAAGTAGGCAGTTACACATTTAGGTCTGGAGCTAAAGTAGAGATCTCAGCTGATGGTAGAAATTTTTGAGTCATCTTTGTTAGGTGACGAATTAAAACTGTATATACACATAAGATCACTTAGGGCTAAAAAATATATCTTGAAAGGAAGAGCTGGCCTAATCAGTTCAAGACTGGTTAGAGATGGATGTGCCTTCAAAGAAGACAAAGATGAAGTGGCTAGAGAGGAAGAAGGAAAACCAAAATAAGTATTCTGGTATACAAGCCAAAGGGGAGTATTTTAAGAAGGAGAAAGTATTCATCAGTATCAAGTGTTGCTGAGATTTCAAGCAGAATAAGTCTGAAAAATTCCTGTTGGCTTCAGGGACTTTTAGAAGTCATTGGTGTCTTTGTGACAGCATTTAGTAGACTGGTGGGAATCGTAATTAAACTGGAATTATGTGGCATGCATATATGGAGTGATCTGTTTGAACATCTGTAAAAAACCTGACTCTGGGGCAGTCGAAGAGAGAGGATGCTTCCTGTAAACTTTGTAGTGAGGTTGTTTTGTTTCTGGTTTTGATGAAAATGACTCAAGCATGATCAAAAATCAGTGTGGACAAGGGGCAGGGAGGGATGTGGGGGATGAATTGGAAAATTGGAATTGACATAGATAAACTACCATGTATAAAATAGATAGCTCGTGGAAACCTGTTGTGTAGCACAGGGAGCTCAGCTCAGTGCTCTGTGATGACCCAGATGGGTGGAATGAGGGGAGGGAGCTCCAAAAGGAAAGGGAAATATATATATATATATACACATGTAACTGACTCACTTTGTTGTACACCACTAACACAGCATTGTAAAGCAACTGTACCCCAATTTTCAAAAAATGCATGAGAAACATCCATTTAAGAAATTGACAATGCTAGAGTAAATGCATAGTTTGCAGTGAGCGTTCTAGGAAGGCAGAAAAGGATGAGATCCAAAATAGTTAGAAAATTAACCTCAGAAAAGTTTAGTAATATTTCTTATATTGTAACTTTATTAAGTGCTTCCCAGGTGGCTCAGTGATAAAGAATCCGCCTGCCAGTGCAGAAGCCACAGGAGACACTGGCTTAATCCCTGGGTCAGGAATTGGAGGAGGAAATGACAACCCACTCCAGTATTATTGTCTGGAAAATCCCATGAATAGAGGAGCCTGGCAGGCTATAGCCCTTTGGGTCACGAAGAGTTGGACATGACTGAGCATGCACATAACTTTATTAATGGAGGGGGATGGGTGATGCAAGTAAATTTACATTCATGATAGTAGAAAGATGATGGTTCCCATCTGATGTTTATTTTCTTCATGAAGTTAAGAAGAGAGGAAAAGAAAGGTTAGATGTTTTAGGAAAGCAGGCAGAGATTTAAAATAATGATTGTAAAGTGAATTGACCAAAGTATGTATTTATGTATGATAAGAAGTGTAAGGACCCATTTGAGATTAGTTATGATGGATATCTAGTAGATAGAATATCTCAAATGTTTCCTGGCTCTTGGGGTACTGTGATAAAGAACTCAGAATATTGTTTTTATCCAGGATTCACTAACCATAGGGATGAGTATACTATATTGGCAAGTGTTGGTTATGTACCTAAACTAGATAAGAGAAGGAAAATTGAAAAGGACTAATCGTTTGAGGAAAAGTATAGGGGTCAGTGAACTGGTGGTTCCAGTGAGATTGAATACCTTTGTGATGGGTGGAGTTGAACATGCAAACTGAAAGAAGTTTTGATCTCAGTGAATAGAATTTGAATTGATGGTTTTAGAAATGGAATAATCATGAACAATGACAAGGACTACAGTGTGACCATGAAAATGGGTGACTATGATGGAATAGATAAAGCCATTAGAAAGGAGGAAGTCAAGAAGTGAGGCTATAATATTGGGTGGATTATTCAAGTAGACATCTGCATCACCCAGAATAATGGCAGAACTTACGGTGGAGAGAAATTGTGGGTTGGTTGCCCATATTGTCAATGAATAAGGGGATGAATGATATTAATGAAGGGTAAAAAAGTAACAGCTAAATACAAGAGCCTTGTAAAAACAGAATGATGTTGATACTGTTATTTTGGCAAGAAAAATTTGAGAATTGTACATGCCAGACACTCTTGCAAGGCACCGAAAACATTATGTAAATATTGCAAGGGCACTGCCCTTCAGGAGATTATAGAAAAAGACCAGTTTATGAGTGATTAGTAACAGTACAGTGGTAGGTTCTGCCTACAGGTATAGTGGGAACTCCAGGGATAGAATGGTTATCTTACTGAAGAAGTCGTTGAAGATTTCACAGGAATGATTATATCCAAACTGAATTTCATGTAGTTCTTAAGGTGGAGAATGGGATGAAGGACATTACAGGAGGAATTATATATGTATGCCTCTTAACAATAATAGAGAAAACATGAACTCAAAATGGTAGCATCCCATTGCACTAAGTACTGTTATAACATGTAGTTGTTTATCATTAGAATATTTCTCTCTCTTGGCCAACAGTTTGTTGTTGTTTTTTTTTTTTTTGATTCTTAGAGCTCAGCATTGTTCTCTAATGGGGTAATTTAAAGTGTCTGTGTGTGCCTGCATAGTGCCTGCCCTTGTGTTTTTCAAGTTATGCTTAAAATGATTTGTTAAATATAAATGAAAGGGATGTGCTAAAAATAAGTAAAATAAAATCACTTTGATGCGTTTGCTTTTGTTAATACAAATGCTCATTTAGTAAATTAAATTCCTACAGTTTATAGGTGAAGCTTTGTTTTAAACCACAAGGATTTAGAGATAAACATGATGGTCTCTGATCTCAGTGAGTTCACAGTTTATTATGTGCCAAACCCAACAAGATAAAAGTGTAATTTAAAACACTAGCCACTGGGAATGCCGTGTTTTGTTTTGTGTTTTAAATCATGAGACATTTCTTGTAAGTCCTCATACACTTGTTTAGAATGTTGGTTTATTTCTTATTCCTTCACTGTTAATGGAAGAAGTTAGATTTCATCAAGCTATAAATGCAGTTAACGAAACTCGGCCAAAGTGGCAGGCATATTCTGTATTACTGGTGTTCACTATAAGGTATATTCCCTCTTGAATTAAGACTCTCTCTAATTTTGGCTTTATTCCTTGAAGGTTGTGAAGATGAGAAAAGAAGTGAAGAGAATCCGAGTTTTGGTTATCCGAAAACTTGTCAGGAGTGTTGGCAGACTAAAGTCAAAAAAGTTAGTCATTTAACATTATGGTCCTGTGACTAATAAAATGTCAAAAGTTGTTTTTGTTCAGTATTTACAAAATTTGAGGGTGGGACCTAGAGAGTAATTAAATATCTTACTCATACAGAACTACTTTGTTTTATATGTAGACAGAGCCTGAGTGAGATAAAATGTGCTGACATAGTTCGGGCCATATTCACTGAAGATACATGATAAATTCTGTTTTTAAAACTCTTCTTTCGGCTTTGTCAAACTGAAAAGTCTTTGAATTATTAATATATTTTATGTTATTAGAAGTTATTCTTTTAAGATGTTTTTCATATAGGTTAGCAAATCAAATGATACTCTGAATCAATTATGAAGAGTTTATATCACCATATTCCTTGAATTGCTGATTAATTTGAAATCTTTAGTACCTTTTGGAAGTATTTGTCAAAACATTGTGTTCCATTTAATTTTTTTGAAAAAATAATGTTTTATATTTTGGGTATCACTTGTATGAGAACAAAAGTATGTTATTTATACTTCTTACGCTTTAAAGCATGAATACTTACAAAGTCTTCAAATGTGTTTTGTTTCTGGTTAATTCCTTGTTTTTGTGTGTGTGTTTCATAAGGTCACTCTCCTCTGATACAATTATATATTGAATTTCTTTAGGTATTTATTTAATTCCAGAAAACACATTTTTATTTAATTATATCCAGGCTTATTGCTTACATGAAATTCAATGTGCTGTTAATTACTGGAAAGTATTATTTGGCTTTCCTATTAAGGAATTAGAAGACAAGCTTTCAGTGATAATAGTCATTAATATAATGCCAAAATCTTGGGTTTGTTGATGGAATTGGGGTATGTGTTGGATGGGGGAAAAGGCAGTACGGATGACAGAATGCTTGTTATTTAGAGATCATTAAGCTTTTCCAAAAGAAATGAAGAGACTTTTTATTATGATACTAGTCTAAAATAAATGCTTTTTCTGGCTACATATTGTAATATGTCTTTTGCAGGGGTACCGAAGATGCACTGTTAAAAAACCAAAGACGAGCACAACGATTGCTTGAAGAAATTCATGCCATGAAGGTAAGAACTTGTGTGGAGTTGTGTATATGTGTGTTTCCATGTCTCCTGTCAGCTGCATTTTGTGTATGTGTGTTCAGTGTTATCTATTGACTATAACTGTGAGTTGGCTAAGGCTTGTTTGTGTGGATCTGTTTGGTGAAGAATGTAGCGCTACATTTAGAAAATTGGATTTGTTTGCATTATTTTATGTTTTTAACTGAAGTTGTTAAAGTACTAGATTAACTTGAGTCAAAACTGCCAGATTAAACTTATCTATATTTAATAATGCTTCATGCCTAAGGTTTTTATTTTTACTAAAAGTTTAGGCATGAAGTCTAAGTTAAGTTCCTGTTGTTTGGTAATGTGGATGGTGATATTGGTGGCTTGACATCATGCTTTGCCTATTGCCAGCTCAATAAATTTTTGTGTGGTGGCGTCACCATTTTATTCAGCTCTGTAGTAACTTGAAATAAAATTAGTATTGGACCAAAATGATCCGTATTTTCGTTTCTTTCAGCCAGACTCTTCGCTAGCATAATTTTTAGGTCTTCTCGCTGTTCTTTGTGGAAACTTTCATTTACCAAATGACATACTATTAAATGTCTGGAAGACTGTTTTATTGAAGAACTTAAAAACAACATTTGGTACCAGCAATTACTTTAATTGCAGGGTCATTTTGCATGTATGTTTGACTATTACATTTTGGTAGAACTTCTAAGTTTTGAGATAGATAAAAAAGCAAGAGAAATCTCTAACAATATGTTAATTGAGTTAGATTATCAAAAATTCATGGAATCCATTTGATATGTCATAAGTTTTAATACTCTTACTGTCCAGCCATTCATTCAAAATACTCTGTATTTGACTCTTAATTATTATTTGTATCACTTTGTTTTATACATCATTTAGACTTTTTTTCCATAAAATTCCTATGAGAAATAAAATCTTTAGAGATTTTTGAGGATAACACTAAGGTAAGAAGTTATGCTTTGTTCTGTTGTCTTTCACTTTCTCTTAACCAAGCTCCTTACTAAATTATATTCCTTACCTAAATTTTCCCCTGTAATTTCTTCTGAATAGTCATTTTTGTAGTCCTAAATTATTCAGAGGCTTTGAGCTACTATATAATTGCTGATTTTATTTTACTGTGGAAAGGATGGATTATATACAGTAAGCCTCTGTGCATTGTATCAGGAGTTTAGAAACAAAACATTAATCTCTAAAATACATCCCTTCCATAACTCAATAATGAATTTAATTTAGTTAATTAGAAACAAAGTTGTCCTATTTGATCTATATGTGAAACTTGTTTTCTGTAATTATTAAACCTCATCAGCAGTAGAAAATCAGACTCACTGATAAAGTTCATAGATTTACAAGATTACTGTTATAATTATAGTTTTGTTTGTTTCTATTTTTCCTTGTGTTTATAACAGACCTCTATGGAATTTTTGCCTCATAGAAAGCTAAAATTCATTGCCTGATATAGTCCTTGAATTCATATAATTAATAGTATATATATTTCTTGAGTCAATGTCAATGATTAGGGTGGTTTAATTTGGATGCTCTACCTTCAACTTTCACAGTGCTGTTTAAAAACTGGATTAAATCTAAATATAAAAACCAGAAAAAGAGTGAGTCTATATGTTTGCTTTCCTTACATGTCAAATTTCATTCTTCAGTTATGGTTCTTTTACAAAATTGGTCTACTTTTCTTTCTAAAAGAAGCAAATACATAAAACATTTTTAAATTGAAAGATCATTTGTAATTTCTTAAGGGAATGTTTTATCATGTACATGGGAGTATCAAAGAAATAGTCACAAAACAGAAAGCTCACAGTCTCAATTAAATTTGAAGAAAAACCTTTTCTTACTCATTTTTCCAGATGAATTTTTTCCTTGGCTCATATACCACTACATTTTTATGGTCTTGTCCTATACTTGCTTTCTATGATAATAGGGTATTTTGTTGTTAGAGGACTTCCTTAAGAAGAAAACCTGAGATATTTTTAGAAATAGGAGTTTGTTTTTTCTGGTCAAGGAAAAAAATTGCCTGGTCTTTATGATACTATAAAATGATAGATTCCAGTTTTATAGTCTGTAATGTATGAATGTGAAAGAAATCTTGCTGCCTTTTCTAATAGTATTCACACTTTTAACTTTGATTCTGGTATATATACACTAGCTTCTGAAACAGTTTATTTCTCTTTGGATATTAAGGTAGCTTTTTGACTTTGACAGGTCTCTAGGTTGTTTAGCTAGAGAAGCAGATGGTAAAATTAAAGCATAGAATGAAATTAATAAAAATGTACAAGAAATCTTTTTTCTCATAATAGGGGTTAAATAACTAGCTTTTATTATTTACTATGTGCCAGGCACTGTATTGTGTGTTTTATATTCACTATCTCATGAGGTAGATATCATTATCTCCATCTTACAGAGTAGGAAACAGGCTTAGAGAAGTTCAGCAGCTTGCTCTGGGTCAAATAGTTGTTAGGTAATGATCTAGTTGTAGCTAACTATAAAGTTGATAGTGTTAGCCATTTCACTATATTCCTTCATTAAAATGAGAACTTCTGAAATATATGTAGACTCTATTTCCTAAAGACTGAATGAGTTAGTGTTAGTCACTTAGTCATGTCTGACTCGTGGCAACCCCATAAACTGGAGAAACTATATAGCCCACCAGGCTCCTGTGTCCATGGGATTTCCTAGGGGAGAATACTGGAGTGAGTTGCCATTTCCTCCTCTAGGGGATCTTCCTGACCCAGGGATCGAACCTGAGTCTCCTGCGTTGATAGGCAGATTCTTTACCATCTGAGCCACCAGGAAGGAGGTAATATAATAAACATGAAGCTTGCTCTCTTAAGGAAAAAAGGTCCAAAGATGTGTGAAAAGTTTTCAGTTTCTTTATTTCCTCACAGCTAAATATACCCACTTAGCTTTTTTTTTTTTTTCATTTCTCTGAGGCCATTAATTTTCCTTATGCTAAGTATTCATATATAATGATAATTTATATGTGAGATCTTGCTCTGTCTGCTACTCTTCTCTGTGTTAAAACTCTTTCACCTTTTGTTCCATTCTTTTTCTATTTTTACATGTTTCAGTCCCTTATTAAAAGCATCCTTTGCACTTTATCAGCTGTTGAAATTGCTTTGTCTTGTGCTCCGTCATGGCCTGTTTCTAAGTTATATACAACTTATACCCAGATTTTCAACTACACATTAAACTCCATCATCTACTTTTCCCTGAGTTTCTTCCTGGTAAGAAAAGTGAACAGATGGCAAGGCAGCTGTTTTAATTCTTCCTTCTCTGATTTGTAAAATTACGCCTTTTGGCAGTTTTTTTCCTTTTGTTTGTATTTCCCTCTAACTTTTTGGAAAATATTTCAAAATTAAAGAAAAATTGTAATTTATGGTGTAATAATAATAATACATTGTATCACATACATGTTTATCCCTTACTGGCAATGGTGAGTTCCAAACACTTGGTTTAGATGTTGTCTGACAGATTCCCCCCTTTTAAAGTCTCTTTTTTCTGTTTTAGCATTTGTTAACTCATCTGTAAGGTGGTAACTTTGAGACTATGTGAATATCCTGTGGTCTTTTCACCCAGTGACTGATGTTCTGTGACTGAATCAGTTAACAGTTTTTATTGTTTCTGTTTCTGTGCTGGGATTTTTTTTTTTTTTTCTCTCATAAGATTTTAATCCATTGAAAGGATTTTTTTTTTTTTTTTTTAAGCATCATAGGATGGGGATAATAGCCATTTTTGCTAGTGGAGAGGAAAAGATGGTGGTTTTTCTTGGTTCTGCATCTGCTGAGTAATTTGAGGGGTTTTTTTGTTTTGTTTCGTTTTTGGCTGTGCTGTGCAGCATGCTGTAGTATCTTTATTTCCTTATCAGGTATGGAACCCATGCCCCCTGCAGTGGAAGCGTGGAGTCCTAACCACTGGACTGCCAGGGAACTACCATATGCTGGGTAATTTTGAATTGTACTCTGAACATTACGAAGATTAAACAGTAGAGATTCAGGGTTTGATTATTCTTCTCCAGTGAGTGGTGGCTTTTTCAGTTAACTTTTGGAATAGGCTTTAATTTCAAACTGTAGTTCAGCTGGTAAAGATTCTGCCTGCAATGCGGGAGACCTGGGTTCGATCCCTGGGTTTCAAAGATCCCCTGGAGAAGGGAAAGGCTACCCACTCCAGTATTCTGGCCTGGAGAATTCCATGGACTGTATCATCCATGGGGTTGCAGAGTCGGACATGACTGAGCGACTTTCATTTTCACTTGAATTTCAAACAGTGTTTCTTGGATAGCACCTCTAGCTTCAGTTCAGATCTATTGCCTTTTGGTGAGATGAACTGAATCTGTTTTTTGATGAGTTGTTCAAGTTTCAGAACCCCTTGTATGGTTCTGTCTCTTCTAGGTTTCCCCTACTCTCAGTGGGTAATGTACCCAGGCTTCACTGTTCCATGTGTTCTTTCCTTGGCCACTGCTCCTGAGCCATGAAGACTGCAGTTAGTTTTAGGTTACACTCTGAAGAAATGGTGACTTATTTGTACAGCTTTCCATCTTTATTCCTAGTGTGCTTTGACACTGCATCAGAGTCTGCCTTCTTTCATTTACTCTACTTTACCTTCAGAGAGGGTTTTTTGTAGTGTGCCCAGTTTTCATTTTTGCTTTATTTTGTTTTTTGAAGGAACGGTAAATCATGTTATCTGCTAGTACCTTGGTCTGTCATCCCCAGAAATGGAAGTAGCCAGATTTCAAAGTAATTATAAATTGCTAAAGAAGAGGACTGAGCACCCCACAACACTGTAAGTTTAGATCTTAGAGAGATAGAATAAATAGATTGAGAAAGTGTAGATAGTGAAGGAGAAGGAGAACCAAGAGAGCATGGTATCTAGGAAACCAAGTGAAGAAACTGTTTCAAGAGAACGGAGTGATGAACTAAGTGTTTATATTGATACTGTTGTTCTTTTTTTCAAAATTAGCAATATTATTTGTAAAGTGTAAACTCACTTTTTAGGTCATAATCATTAATGAATTTTTCAAGTTGTCTCAATTCTAGAGTCTAGAATACCTTGCAGAACTGTTCTGATAGAACCAGAAGGGGTTTTGTTCTTGCTTATGTCATCCTAAGCATGGCTTCTATTCTTCCCCTTCCCTGTCCTGTTTCTTTCTGTAAAATGATATTAAAATCTCAAAAGTTTGAAATGTTTCCACATTCATCTTTTCTTCCTTTATGTCTGAAACCTAGAAGCTGCAAACACTGGTCCAAGTATGAAAGTATGAATGTTTGGTTTCCATACTCAAGCATAACCCACATTATGGTCTTCTATAGTTATAGGATCAGCACTATGACCTGTAAGTCTCTTATAAATCTGTACTTTTTATTTAGATTATTTTTCTCTAATGCATTGTAGAAATCAAGTAATAAATTTTTAAACCTTTAGGTAACTTTAAAGATCCTCAATAGAAATTGTCAACTTTGGATAGTATGTTTTTGTTTGTTGGTTTTAATGTTAATTATCAGAAACCAAAGAATGAATAGGCTCCATTTTATAGCCAGCTTAACCAGCACTCTTAAGACCATTTAATTTCTAATTCAGTTTTGTTTTTTTAAGGGAGAACTTTTATTGCTTCTGAAGGCTGAGTAGGATGCCCTGATTTAATATCCTTCTGTACTCAGCTTGTGACATTAGAAATGATAAACAGGAAGTCATAGTGGTATTTTAAAAGGGCAAGGGACCAGTATATACCGCTCTCCCCACACTCATACAACAGCGTTGAGTAACAGATCATCACATTGGAATTCCAGTTTGCTTTCCTGGCATGTGGATCCTGCAGCTTGAAGCCAGTATTTTGAATAGTTCATATTCCTGAAATCCTTAGCAATGTTGCATTTTTTAATATGTAGGAGTCATGGTTTTCATTGTAAGCTGCTTTTGTATTAAAGATGTTATGTCAAGTCTGTGGTGGCCTTAAAGTCTTTTTGTGTTTTAAATAAGAGCAGTTGCAGCAAATAAAAGTGGTATCCATTCACTGCTTTTTAACCTCCTTGCTTTTATTTGAAAACGAAAAGGTACAAGTTCTTGTTGGTAAAATTGATGAAGTACTATTACCACTTACTGAGTCATTATATACACTTAATTTTAAAATGAAAAACTGCCTTTGGAATTGCTTCAGTCCGGTTAAGCCTAGTTCAAAGGCTACTGAGTGTGTAAACAGGATTTAGGGGTAGGAAGGAAGGAGTATGAGGTTTTTTTTTCCCCAAAAAATGTATTTTGTTGTTTTTCATGTTTTGTTTTGATTTGATTTTTTAAGTTTTGTAATTTTGGAAATTTGAACTTACAACCTTGGCAGGACGTTCCTACTAACTGTGAAAGTATCCAAAGCCCCTTTCAACTATTAATTTAAAAAATTTGGACAACCAATACTACTGTCCTAATTCCAGTATGAAATAATGTAGTGACTGAGAAAAGGAGCAAATATTACAGCATATTTTGTTAGAAATATGCAGTGGGAGACAAAGGGCCCCAGAGAAAAGCAGCAATAAGGATAGTAAATAACTTTTCTTTTAATGAGGTTTTCTTTCTATTCATCTGAGATATCACCTGAATTTTGGGTTAAATGGAGACAGATTATTTTTAAACATTTAAACTCCTTACTTTGAACGTATATTTTATGTTGCTAGATTTCTATTGTAATGGAAGCTCCCTATATATTTTTTTCTGTTAGAATACCTCGTGTTAGTGGTTTGCTGCTCAATTAGTATTTTGTGACAAGAGAAACTTTGTTTTTCTTGCCTGTGAAGAATTTTATTTTTTTCTCTACCTGCCACTAAATTATGTAAACTATGTAGTCTTCGAAGAAATAAAAATAATCCCGAGTAGTGATTGATTCAATTAAAAATGCTTTTTAAGCAATTTGGATTGAAAATGTATAGTTCTCTTTTATTCTCCCCTTCTATAAAAACTAAACTCTTTACAAGGCATTTTAATTTTATATATGAGTTAGGTTGAGAGAGAAATTCTCACTTTTTAAAATTCTTGATTTTCGTTGAAACTCAGTGTATTAAAATATAGTAGAACTTATGAATTTTGGTTGTAGTGAATCAGTAACTATAGTTTTCTGCTGTTCATCACAATCTAAGATAGCATCCTAGTTTATTAATGATCATATATCTTCTAAGACCCATGAAATTTGCAACCAGAAAAGAAGAAAGTATAAAGAAAAAAAACGATTAGGAATTTACAGTACAGCTGTTATAAATTCCATATTATATACTCAAGTTGGTTAAATGTATTTTAAATTAGAACCTATTATATATGTAGATTAATAGATTTCTGGAGAAGACAATGGCACCCCACTCCAGTACTCTTGCCTGGTAAATCCCATGGACGGAGGATCCTGGTAGGCTGCAGTCCATGGGGTCGCTAAGAGTCGGACACGACTGAGCGACTTCACTTTCCCTTTTCCCTTTCACGCATTGGAGAAGGAAATGGCAACCCACTCCAGTGTTCTTGCCTGGAGAATCCCAGGGACGGCGGAGCCTGGTGGGCTGCCGTCTGTGGGGTCGCACAGAGTTGGACGCGACTTAGCAGCAGCAGCAGCAGCAGCTGTCAGGGAACACATTGTTCTCTGGGGAAAAAACATGTTAGTCTCTCTAATAGATGCCATACCCTGTTACAGTCAAAGAGTTGTAAGAACCTAGAGAAAGGGTCAATTTATTTAATTACTTTTAGGACTTAGGGAAGATCTTACAGAATGAGTGGCACTGAGTTGGAACCTGAAGAATAAGTATGATTCTATTTTCAAAAAGGTAGACTAGATAAATAGAGCACAAGTACCTCCAAGTTATGATAGGATCTGAAAATTATGGAAGAGCAAGATATTGGCTTTAGCTAGTAATTAATTGGGGAATGTTTCTTGGGAAAGTTTTTTTAAAAAAATTAATGTTACTGATTTTTCAAATTGATGTGATTTCCTTGATAGTATTTAATTGAATCCCAATTAGACAACAAGGATAGTGTTTCATGTAACAACTTCACATCCAAGAGTTACGTATTATTTATAGCACTGTGAAGCTCAATTTCAGATATAAGGATACTGCTCATAAATAGCTTAATAATTTTAGTTATTAATTATTTAGCACTTGCTCTATGTCACATTCTTTGCTACAGTCTGCATGTAGTATTTGTAATCTTATTAACTGATAAAGGTTCCTGTTTAACCCCATTTTAATGAGGTGGAAACTGGCGATTTAAGTGTTAATTGCTTTGCCCAGGGTTTTTCAATCCATATCTGTCTGTATCAGTAACCTGTGTTCTTAACACTCTACTAACCTAACCTCTCTTAAGAATTAAGTACACAATTTTATCAAGAATGATAAAGGTATGATAAATGTGCTTTTGCATTGTGTTTTTAATAGAAAAGTAAAAATACTGGTGAAATACTGTATCATCATTGCTCCTTTGTGTTGAAAAATAGTATTCATTTTTAATTTGGTATAATTAGAGTAGTTGGGTCTTCCTAAAGGTACAGAATGTCTTGTTATCCATAAAGGCTTTTGTATGTAAATTTAATATTCAGAAATAATGCCTGGAAGCTAAATACCAAAATAATTCCCTTGGGATTATGTACTGATAACAGTGATTATATTTCAAAAAAGTTTTATTCCCTACTCAGTTTGGCACTATATTTCCCTTGTGGCTCAGCTGGTAAAGAATCCACCTGCAATGCAGGAGACCTGGGTTTGATCCCTGGGTTGCAAAGATCACCTGGAAAAGGGAAAGGCTACCCACTCCAGTATTCTGGCCTGGAGAATTCCATGGATTGTAGTAGTAGTCCACAGTCCATGGGATCGCAAAGAGTCGGACATGACTGAGCAACTTTCACTTTCACTTTAAAAA
Organism: Giraffa tippelskirchi; assembly: GCF_054371585.1. Taxonomy (NCBI): domain Eukaryota; kingdom Metazoa; phylum Chordata; class Mammalia; order Artiodactyla; family Giraffidae; genus Giraffa; species Giraffa tippelskirchi. The sequence goes on along the minus strand of NC_137280.1, from coordinate 107,511,236 downwards.
CATACTTGAATGTAACGTCCTAGAATTGCTTGATACAGGTTCCTTAAACTATTAACACTTAGAAATATAATTAAGAAATCAGTATGTATTTTGTTATCATATATGCCCTTGGAAAAGATTACTTCAAATTTGAAGGTTCTAGAGAAAATACTTTGAAGGAATTAGAACTTGTAATAACAAATAATGTGACTTTCTAGAGACTTTGAAAGATTGTTCCTTATTCTTTCAGTTAAAGATTGCTCTCTTTCTTAACACATGCCTATAACCTTTTTAGCACATCCCTATATCTTAGTCATAATTCTAAAATTATAGGGAAATACTGCCTCAGGCACCTAATACAATTTCCCACCTTTTGATGCATTTTCTAGGTGCTACACTGTGGGGAATATTTGCTATGAGCTTATATAATTATTCATTAAATTTGAGGTTTTGTTTGTTTGTTTCCTTAAGTCTTTGTTGTCAGGTTAAGAAATCTAAAGTTGCAAAGGTATGTAGATTAAAAAAAATACAGGAATAAAGTGCATTTAATATATTCATACCAAGCTATAATTTTGTCCTTTTTTTGACATACACACTAAATAATAAAAAATAATACCTATATATTATCTCACCTTCTCTAATTGTTCTTATTCTCAACGTGTTATTCCAAATATGGTGTTTAAGTATTTTGTTTACTCCCTATAAATTTGCCACAAAATAATGCCCATTTAAGCAAATATTTGGATTCCACTCAAAAATGATTAACTTTTATCCCCAAAGCCAGCCATTTTGTTAGAAAAGAATCTCTAGAATGAGAAAATCTGTTTACTCTGACTTATTTTAGAATGCAGAAGTGTTCTGTGTAGAGTCTTTGGGTTGATATAATTACTCTTATATCGTTTTCTCTGCATGCCTCTTTGAACATGACAGAAGTGAGTCATTTTATATGCCAAGAACAGTTTAGATCAGGGAAAAGGAGGATAAAAATGTCCTATTCTGTTTTCTAAAAAGTGTTTCTATTGTGAGAGATAAGGTGGTTTTAGAGTTTCATTTGACTAAGTTATTTGATAATGTTTATGCTTAGTTACTATTTTTAAGTGAAATGCAAATGTTTGGACTGTGGAATTGTACAAGTTGTTTTTAGCACACTGAAATTGTAATTATTTTTGTTTCTAATTATTTTCATATCTTGGTGAAAATAATTTATAGTTGAAAGATGAATTCTGTTTTTAAAATACAAAACTTCAACTTTAAACATGAATGAAAGTCAAGTTGGAAGTAAAGTCAGGCAATATAATAGTCCTTTATCTGCAGACATCCCAAGACCCTCAGTAGATGCGTAAAATGGCAGATGGTATCCAATCCTATGGACTTCTGTGCTGGCTAGTATGGTAAAGAATCTGCCTGCAATGCAGGAGACCCAGATTTGATCCCTGTGTTGGGAAAATCCCCTGGAGAACGGAACAGCTATCCACTCCAGTAATCTTGCTTGGAAATTTTCATGGACAGAGAAGCCTGGCAGGCTGCAGTCCATGGGGTTGCAAAGAGTTGGACATGACTGAGCGACTAACAGTTTCAAACCAATCCAATAAATACTGTGTGTTTTCCTAAATGTAAATACCTGCTGTAAAGTTTAGTTTACAGATTAGGCGCAGTAAGAGATTAATAGTAACTAATAATAAAGTGGAACAATTTTAACAGTAGCCTGTAATAAAAGTTATGTGAATGTTGATCTCTCTCCTTTATCAACCTCTTCAACTCTGCCAAAAATGTGGCAGAGGCTTCTTGATTGGCAAATGCAGCTTTCCAGTAATTTTTACATTTTTCAGTCCACACCCATTACTGAATCTGTATAATCGTCCCTTACTTGCAGTAAAGCTGGTGTAGCCTATCTCAGTCAGTCTCTGGCTGTGGTCTTCCTAGAGGCTCAGTGCTTTCTGGTGCAGCTCACAGCCGGCAGTTGAAATGTGTTTTGTGTTCCTGTTGTCCATCCACAAATTTAATGCCTTTTCCATTTTAGCTAGGCACTTATCCATGATTTTTGCAGTTTGAGGCTCAGCAGCAAAACTAGCTTGAATTTCTTTTTTTTTTTCCCCATCATAATTTCATGGATGAAAAATTTGTTCTTACTGTGGATCTTACCAACCTCAATACAGAATTTTTTATTATTATCAAGAACTTTCACATTTTCACTTAAAGAAAGCACTTTATTGCTACTCTTTAGCACATCCAAATTGCCAGTATCACTGCTCCGAGGCTCTGTGATACCTCAGCAGTCAGTCTGATAGGAAGGAAATGGCTTCTGAGTGACTAATGAGGATGAAACCTGGACAACAGATGATTGATGTACCAGGCAGGACAGATCAGAATGGCACACGGTTTCGTCACCCTACTCAGAGTGATGGCTCACAATTTAAAATTTGTGAATTGTTTATTTCTGGAATTTTTTATTTTTGAACTGCCATTTAGTGAGTAACTGAAACCGCAGAAACCAAAACCACAGATAAGGGGAGAGTAGTGTACTATTTGTTGATCTTTAGTAATGCTTTGAACTGGCTGCCAACAAAAACCTGAAACTGGTAAAATTTTCTAATAGTAAACCTACTTTGTTTTGTTGTATCATTCTCATAATCAGCAACCTTAGTTAGCTTTTCCTGTTGTCTACCAAACCAGATCTAATTCCTCGTGGGTATTAAAAGGTTTTTATCAGTTGGTCTCTCTCTTCCTGATCATTTTTGTCTGCATATTACAGTCGGCGTTATATCTCCTCCACATACTTTGTACATTATCCTGTTTTTAAGTTTCTCTGGCTTTATTTGATAACAAGACAGAATTCACCACCTCTTACATGCTCTTTACAAAACCAGAGTGAATCATTTTCACAGCCTTCACTATCCTCTATAACAGTGGTTTTACTGGGGGAGGCAGGGGATAAGTGCACAAAGATTCGTGCCTGGGATACATATTGTAATGGATGGGAGGTTTGGCCAATTTGAGAAAGGTCCCCAGTAATTTGAGTATCTTTTTATTTTCCCACCATTGAGAGCTATAACACTGAGGAGAAATTGCCCTGCTACTTCATCTTTGTATGTATAGTACTTAAGTAATAGTTTTTAACAGTCTATTTTAGTGCATCTTCCTGTGTTATGTCAGGTCATTTGCATGTTATTTTAAAAACTAAACTCTACTCTTCCTGGTTATTTGTATTTTTAAACAGTGCCTGATATTCTGCACAACAGTAACATGTTTCAGATATTAATGTGCACATCTATTATAAACAGATATATGAAGAGGTAATAGCAAAGCACCATTAAATTTTTCTAATCAAAATGAAGATAGATCTCTATCAAAGTTGTTTGGTAATGTTTTGTTTCTTTTTCTTATTTTCCATATAATGCTAATGTTTGAGATTTTATTATTAAAGAATTTTGGATTTAAGAATTTGAATTTCAATAGATTTTTGAACAAAAATCAACAGTAAGTTGATAGCTTTTAAGATGCAGAAGGGTGTAATTCTAACAGTGAAGAAGAATAAAGCCATTTGCATTATTTCCTGAAATTTTTAACAAGTTGGATTGATGCTGTTTTTGTGCCGTTAACTCATTTGTGTCCTTGAGTCTGTTTCTTCACCTTAAAATTGGAAATAATTCCTGTCTGAATTATTTGCTGTAGGGATTAAATAAAATATGCCACATCAATGTTCCTAGTATAGTACTCTTTTAATAAACTTTCCAAGATTTTGAATCTCTGTAGTCTTTTACTCCATATAATTTGCATGGATGAAATATTATTCAAGATAGCTATTGTCTTCAATACCATTTTTTTAAAGGTAGGCCAAAACTATTCAATGACAGAGAGTTCCTGAACCAGAGGTCTTTTGGAGACGTTGCATACCGCACAATCCATCATCATTGTCCATGTTGCATTATGACTTTAGACCAGTGCAGAAATCATTCTTACTCTTTTACTTTGTACTGTAGGATCTAAAAAATGAAAGTTTTACCTGGTATGTTTAGAACTGTACTTGGCCTGAAGAGTTTGCACATTTTTATAATGACTTCAGAACCATCCAGATGGCCAAAGCACTTTATTTCAGCTCAACAAAAATGTTCTAGGTATGTACTTTGTATGCCAAATACTGTGCTAATTTACAGGTAAATAGAAATCAGTATGGCATTTGCCCTTGAGAAGCTTGTAGTCTAATGAAAGACAGGGACATGTAAACAGTTTCAGTATAGTGTATTGAATACAATACAGTACATCTACTGGTAGATGTATTGGAGGAGCACCACTTAGTACTGCTTTGAGGACTCAAGAAAAACTTCCTGTAATATGAAACTGACTCTTAAAAAGTAACTGACTGTAACTTCACAGGTTACGGAATGGAGACTTAAATTTATATGGCTTTATTGTGCTTGTTTTGAAAATTTGTGAAGGAAGTACTTGTAGGATCAAGAGTTAACAAAGTTTTTAGATTATTTTACTAGTTTGCCTAAATGAAGTTATGTTATGTGTGATAGTGATTTAGATTCACATCTCAGGGTAGTCATGGATAAAGATTAATGGGGTATTTTGTTTTTAACTTAGAAAATTAAAAAATAACAAAGATGAATGAAAGACATAGTTATTAAGTGTACTCTCTTGTAGTTCATTCAGCTCCTGAGCAGGAGCAGTGTTTACTAGCAGTATATACTATATACTGGTATATATTATACACAATACTGAGATAACATATACTTAGTTTAACAATTTATAATGCCTAACGGGTAAAAATAACTTCAGTATCTATTCTGTTAACAAGTATTTCTGAACATTTACCAAGTGACATGCCCTTTTCTAGGTGCTTAAAATACACTTGATGCTCCTCAAGTAAGAGTGCTGAGGTCTGCTCATTAGATTTAGCACTGTGGAGATTGGTGACAACAAAAATGAGACTGATGGGGATAATTGTGGTAAAAGTCTGCTTGAAGTGGCTTTAAGAGAAAAAGAGCATTTGGAGATAGCAAAAATTGGCAAGTATTATGCGTAGGGTGGCTATATGATGAGATTTCCTTAGTGTTCTGGTAATCATCACTTGTCCCAGCATTATTTTTAATAGAGCCTCATTTCACTCTCAGATGGGTACTGGTTTAAACAACTAATTATATGGTCAGTGTGGTTATGATTCTTTGCTGTCATTATTCTTTTGACACCAAATTTGACCAGTAGTATCCTTTCTAAACTATCTTTTATGAGGTTTTGAGAGAACACAATTTTCTTTCCTGGTGTAACAAAATGTTGCATGGATTATACTTTTTTCTGCCTCAGATGTCTAATCAACCATGTCTCTAAGAAGCCTTGCTTCGTTTCAGTGATACTCGGAAACAGAGAGTTGAAACATTAGTAGATCTTGATTGGGGAGAAAGAGAGGGAGAAAGTGAGGTGACTGGTTAGAGAAAGACATTTTGCAATAAAAATTTTTAAAGCACATACCAAATATACTGGGGCTGGAGAATAGGAAACTTATTCAGGGAATCTGTGTAAAGCTGAATGAATGCATATAAGACTTATGGAAAAAGAGTATTATAGTGTTAGAAAGAGGCACCAAGACCAGATAATGAAAGGATTTTAACACCAGAATAAAGGTTTTTGGCTTCTTTCTGTATTCAAGACAGTGACATAACGGTTCTTGGAATTACTGGTTATGGATGCAGGAAACTCAGTTACATTATTATAACCCACACAATCCATAATGAAGTTCTGATTCTGTGGGTAGAATAATGGTAATCCAAAGGAGGGAACTAAATTCAACAGACACCACAGCAGAGAAAGTGGAAAAGGGGATGGGAGCATAGCCGAGGCATGACAGGGAGACCCACAGTATCAGATGACTCTGAGCTGTCTAACCTGAGTGGCAGAGGCTGGAGACGCCATTAAATGCCATAGATAACACAGGAATAGGTGAAGGACAAAGACAGAGATGTTTTATTTGGAAAAATCCCTTGGTGATATGATGACAGCTTATAACCTTATTGAAGTTCCATCTGGTACTGTATTTAGGAGACAGTAGAACAGTATTTAGGAAATAGGGTTTTTGTTGTCACTGAAGGGTAACCATAATGACATTCCCATCTGTGGAAAAGCATGAATTTGGATGTCAATAGCTCTCTCACGAGTTTTTTGAGATTCTTTATTTCAGAGAAGTGCATTTCTTGCTTCATTTCCAAATAGACAAAAAATACCTCCAAGCATCCAGACTTTTCTTGGCACCTTGTAAGTCTCTAGTATTAGAGATTAACCCCTCATAATCTAAAATATCATGTTCCAGTTTTAATCACATTTTGGAAAGTACCAACATGTTTTATATTTTATTACATTAAAAGCCCAACCTTAATAAGAGTCTCTTGCAATTAAAAGCATCAGCTTGATTAATGCCTTCAAGTAATTTTTTGTCTTAGTGTCCCTCCCCACAACCTGATACAGAATAGTTTGGTTGCAAACATACTTTTCCCACTCAGCCAGAGACAACATTACACTAGTTTTATGTTTAGTTATGAGTTGGTATATTCATTTGTTCAAATGAAAGCCTTTGGAGAGTAAAAAGACAAGGAGATAGCCAAATAATCAAAATTTGAGATTAGCTAATAATTCCCACTGAGTTTGCTCTTTTGAGTATAAGCAAAGCGGTAGCATCTGGCACTGTGGAATAAGGAACTGAAATATTCTGCTGGGTCTGGTGATTAGTGAATGGCTATCTTTAATGTAGGAAACTTGAGCAATGTTAGTTTTAATTAATGAGTTTCTTAAACTTTATTGGCTTCTCATTTTCTCTTTTTAAAATTGAGTGGTTGAGGGTCTCCAGGGTTGAATGATTCACTGGAAGGATTCACAGGACTCAGGAAAAAAAAAACTTTTGTACTCAGAATAACAGTTTATTTCTATTCAAGGATACAGATTAAAATCAGCAAAAGGAAAAGGCCCATGAGAGAAGTCTAGGAAAAATCGGGCATAAGCCTGTAGGTGCCCTCAGCCAGTATGATCACATGGACACACTCCTAGCAGAGAAGTATGACAACACTTGCAAAGTGTTGCCTTGAGCAATGGGAAGCTCACTTGAGCCTTGGTGTCAGGGGTTTTATTGGGAGCCAGTCACATAGACATGAATCATCTGCATGACTCCTCTCTACTACACAGACTCCAACTCCCCAGAGTGAAGACATAGTCACCATAAATCACATTACTAGGGTAAACTACCTGGTCAGCTTGGTAAGCCTGTGGCCCAAGGGCTCAGAACTTAATTCCTAGGAACTGGCCAAAGGCCAGTCCTGAAGAAGTTAGGCCTTCTCAGGAATGTGTGGTTGGAGCAGCCCAGGCCTGCTGACTTAACCCTTTCCTACACAGGTGTAGAATTATGTGATAGCTGAAGTCCCTTATAATTCTGATGTTTTATGAACAGATTAGTAACTCATATATATTGTAAAGTAGTTAATACTTTATTTCATCTTTAAGAAGGCTTAGATAATTATAACTATTTGAAACCTGCAATAAAAGAAACAAGTTATGCCGATGCTAGAAAACAAAGCTGAATTGAATGTCGAAAAACAAAAGAATGTGTGTCTTACACAAGTCAATACAAAACCCTGCTCACTAATGAATAAGCGTACAAGTCAGAAGATGAACATTAAGGAAATTAAGGAAATGAACATTAAGGAAATCTATGGGGGAAAAAATTACTTAAGCCCAGTTTCAGAAGCTTAAGTTCATTTAGCATTTGATTAGGAAATTATTGATATTTTTAATTTCTCTTGAGCACTTATGATAAATTTAAACATCTTTTTTTAGTGAAAAATTTTTGCAGCATTTTTGTACAGTTGTATAAAATTGCTCAAGTTTTACTTGTCTAGTTTAATGTTAGTCTTTCACTCATTTTAAACTTGTTTAGTGAAGTGTTCAATATTTAACACCTGTTACATAGTTCTGGTATCTTCATTTTCCCATTGTTTTTTCTTGATCCATGGTTTTCTAATTGAGAGTAGTTTTGCATTTTAATATTGTCATTCTCTTTCCCTTTTAATGTGCTTGGGTCATATTGAAAATTCTTTGATTTAGAAGTGTTCAAAATTTTCTTTTCACAAGTTGAAATGTACCTAGGCATTTTTTTTTTTTTACCCCAGAGTCCGTAATGTATAACTTTGGTATAAAATTTCCAAATTACCATCTGTAATAATGCATCTTGTTCTGCATTTAAAGTTGCAGAATTTTTGAAATGGTTAAATTCAATTTAAAGTAGAGAAAGCTCTAAAATTTAAGAAAAATACTTTTATCTGAAAAAAGATACTAGAATTAGTTTTGTATAAAAGAAAGCTAAGTGTTCCTGTCTTGGTCATTTTCCTTATCATTAACCCCATATACTATAACTGGCATAGTGTAAAATTATCATATAAGCACTGAACTGATGTCTTGTCTTTCACATTTTTATTGGTATTTTCTTAACCATGTTGAGGGCTTCCCTAGTGGCTCAGACATTGAAGAATCCGCCTCAATGCATGAGACCCAAGTTTGATCACTATGTCAGAAAGATCCCCTGGAAAAGGGAATGGCACAGTCTTCTTGCCTGGAGAATTCTATGGACAGAGGAGCCTGGTAGACTACAGTCCATGGGTTGCAAAGAGTTGGACACGACTGAGTGACTAACACTATGTTTAAGTCTAGTGCATGAGGGGATCATATGACCTTTCTACACTGAGTATGTATAATGTCTTTGGAATAGGAACAGAGCTGTTGTGTAAAAGTGTCTTTTCCTGGGTGTAGAAATGAATCTTAATTTTTGAGTATGAAGTCTTTCCTCAGAAAGAGCAGTCTTGTCTTCTATGGCACCTGCCTGGCTTATTTGGAGAAGGCAATGGCATCCCACTCCAGTACTCTTGCCTGGGAAACTCCATGGACAGAGGAGCCTGGTAGGCTGCAGCCCATGGGATCTCGAAGAGTCGGACACGACTGAGCGACTTCACTTTCACTTTTCACTTTCATGCACTGGAGGAGGAAATGGCAACCCACTCCAGTATTCTTGCCTGGAGAATCCCAGGGACGGAGGAGCCTGGTGGGCTGCTGTCTATGGGGTCGCACAGAGTCGGGCAGAGCTGATGTGACTTAGCAGCAGCAGCAGCCTGGCTTATTAGCTAATGTGGTTTCCTGGCCTTTCACAATATATCTATATGCTTCAGTGAGTTCTTAAGTAGTATTTAGCCTTTTCCTGCTATACATAAAAATTAAGGTAGTGTTTGAGCAGTAGTGTTCTGCTTTGCAACACTCGAGTAGGTCCTAGTAGTTTTTTCTAGTATTTTGTCTTTTCTTTGCTTTTCTAAAGAAAAAGCCCACATTGGCATCTAAAAATTCTTTGGAAATTCTGAATTTGACTTTTCTGTCGATAAGAGACTTTACTGACCTCTCACTGAGAAATAAGCATTTTAAATTTCTTTGCCCTGGTCCATTTCTGTTGAACAAATCTGTAATTGTACTAGGATCAGATACTCAAAGGTGAATAAGAAACCATTCTCACCCTTGAAAAACTTATACTCTAGGCTCCTCATTCCATTTTCCCATCAAGAAAGTGAAAGACAAGATTAACATAAGCAAATTATTCCCCAACTTTTTTATGTAGTTCCTCAGACCTTTTGACCAGATGGCTTACTGCCTAACCATGTTCAAGCTAGCTTCTTCCCATGTACTTGAAGCGGAAGTGTTCCCAAGATGCTGGTTAGATTATACTTCAATTTCTGAATAGTTAGCCTGAAAGCTGAAATTGTTGAAACTCTTTCATGTCCAAGCCTCTAAATACCACTTGTCTTTTAGAGTTCTCTACTTTTTACCTAAATGAGGGCTTTTTGGAGTTTTATGTACAAAGCTTGCAATCTTACATGCTTTTCAAACTCTTATGGGAAGCCATTCATTTATAATGAAGAAAGTAGCTGAATTGTCAGGTAAGGTACTACAGCCACAACTTCCCATCCCATTTACTGCAGTAAAAAATTCCCATCATCCAAGGCATTCTTTGAAAACTGAGGATTACTTCAGATCTTGTATTTAAAAAAAAAAAAAAAAAAAAAAAATTACACTATTCCCTGCAGCTTTTATTACCGATCTGTTAGACCCTAGTAAATTTTGCTATAGCAACTGGCTTTCATAATCAGTTTGAAGGGTAATTTATTCTTACAATATGAGTAAATTGAGTTTTTGTGGCTAGATTATAACCTATCATTAGAACTACTAAATCCAAACCAAGAATAATGAAAATGATTTCTTAAGACTTCTTCCTTTAAAAGTATATTAGATATACTGAGTCAGAATGGATACAGATTTAGAATTTGGAGCAACAATTTTAAAGACTTGGCAGTTTATCATGAACTTCACAAGTAGACTGCATAACTGACTCTTAGAAGAATTGAGAAAGGCTGTCGGTTAGATTTCATCTTATCTTCTAAAAGGAATACTAACATTTGAGGTGCTGCTCTCCATTTGGAATAACATATCAAAGAGTCTTTTCTGAAAAGCAGTTCCTGATCTTTTCTGAATAAAACTGTAGGAAAGAAAGAATAACTTCATAATTTATATTTTATTACCTAATGAACTGTTGATTTATTAAATTCCTCAGTGTCTAATTAGGATAGTTCTGAACCAAAATTCTAGTTATGGCATAGCATTTCTATTTATACAGTGTTACTTAAGCACCATTTAAAAATTTTGTATGATGTCATAGGAGATATGGTTATATTTTTTAAAAATTAAGTTAAAAATGACCCAAAACACTGAATTATGCTATAGTTGTTGTTCATTCACTAAGTCATGTCCAACTCTTTGAGACCCATGAACTGCAGAACTCCAGGCTTCCCTGTTCTTCACAGTCTCCTGGCGTTTGCTCAAATTCATGTGCACTGAGTCAGTGTTGCCGTGCAACCATCTCATCCTTTGTCGCCCCCTTCTCCTCTTGCCGTCAGTCTTTCCCAGCATCATGGTCTTTTCCAGTGAGTCAGCTCTTTGCATCAGGTGGCCAAATTGTTGGAGCTTCAGCTGCAACATCAGTCCTTCCAATGAATATTCAGGACTGATTTCCTTTAGGATGGACTGGTTGGATCTCCTTGCTGTCCAAGGGACTCTCAAGAGTCTTCTCTAGCACCACAGTTCGAAAGTGTGAATTCATTAGTTCTCAGCCTTCTTTGTGGTCCAACTCTCACATCCAAACACGACTACTGGAAAAACCATAGCTTTGACTATATGGAGCTTTGTCTGCAAAGTGTTGCCTATGCTTTTTAATACACTGTCTAGGTTTGTCATAGCTATTATTCCAAGGAGCAAGTGTCTTTTAATTTTGTGGCTGCAGTCACCATCTGCATTGATTTTGGAGCCCAAGAAAATGAAACCTGACATGGTTTCCACATTTTCCCCATCTATTTGCCATGAAGTGATGGGACTGGATGCCATGTTCTTCATTTTTTGAATGTTGAATTTTAAACCAGCTTTTACACTCTCCTCTTTCACTTTCTTCAAAAGGCTCTTTAGTTCTTCACTTTCTGCCATTAAAGTGATACCATCTGTGTATCTGAGGTTGCTGATATTTCTCCCTACAATCTTAACTCCAGCTTGTGATCCATCCAGCCTGGCATTTTGCATGATATACTCTGCATATAAGTTAAATAAGCACGGTGATGATTTACAGCCTTGATGTACTCCTTTCCCAATTTGGAACCAGTCTATTCCATGTCCAGTTCTAACTGTTGCTGGTTGTCCTGCATACAGGTTTCTCAGGAGACATGTAATATGGTCTGGTATTCTCATCTCATTAAGAATAGTCTGCAGTTTGTTGTGATCCATAGTCAAAGACTTTAGCATAGTCAGTGAAGCAGAAGTAGATGTTTATTTTGGAATTCCTTTGCTTTTTCTGTGATTCAGCATATTTTGGCAATTTGATCTCTTGTTCCTCTGCCTTTTCTAAGTCCAGCTTGTATATCTGGAAGTCCTCAGTTCATGTACTATTGAAGCCTAGTTTGGAGGATATAGAGCATAATCTTGCTGTCATGTGAAATGAATGCAGTTGTATGGTAATTTGAACATTCTTTGGCATTGCCTTTCTTTGGAATTGGAATGAAAACTGACCTGTGGCCATTGCTGAGTTTTCCAAATTTGCTGGCATAATGAGTGCAGCACTTTAACAGCATCATCTTTTAAGATTTGAAATAGATTAACTGGAATTGTATCACCTCCACTATCCTTGTTCATAGTAATGCTTCCTAAGGCCCACGTGACCTCACACTCCAGAATGTCTGACTCTAGGTGAGTGACCACATCATCGTGGTTATCTGGGTCATTAAGAGGTTTTTTGTGCAGTTTTTCTGTGTAATTTTGCACCTTTTCTTAATCTCTTCTGCTTCTGTTAGGTTCTTGCCATTTTTATCCTTTAATATGCCTATCTTTATACAAAATATTCCCTTGGTATCTCCAGTTTTCTTAAAGAGAGCTCTAGTCTTTCCCATTTTATTGTTTTCCTCCATTTCTTTGCATTGGTCACTTAGGAAGGCTTTCTTATCTCTCCTTGCTGTTCTCTGGAACTCGGCATTCAGTTGGGTATATCTTTTCTCCTTTGCCTTTCACTTCTCTTCTTTTCTCAGCTATTTGTAAGGCCTCCTCAGACAACCACTTTGACTTCTTGAATTTCTTTTTTCTTGGGGATGATTTTGGTCATCACCTCCTGTACAATGTCCATAGTTCTTCATACACTCTGTCTACCAGATCTAGTCCCTTGAATCTTATCTACTCATTACCTCCACTGTATAATTATAAGCAATTTGATTTAGGTCATACCTGAATGGCCTGTGGTTTTCCCTGCTTTCTTCAATTTGAGCCTGAATTTTGCAATAAGGAGCTGATGATCTGAGCCACAGTTAGCTCCAGGTCTTGTTTTTCCTGACTGTATAGAGCTTCTCCATCTTCGACTGCATTGAATAGAATCAGTCTAATTTTGGTACTGACGATTCCTTAGTGGAATGCATATCAAACTTAAACTCTGAAAGAAGCTTGTAGAAGGATATATAATAAAATTATAATTATGTAAACATTGCCAGTAATTTTATTTACTTTTCTTTGTTTTTCTGTGTTTCTTAGTTTTCTGAAATAAAACTAGATTAATCCTTTCCAGAATAGAAAAATATTTTGTGGTTTAGATTTTGTTTAATCAAGGATTAAAATTAAGTATTTCTCTGTTTATTGGCTTTTCTTTATAAATTGATAGAATTTCCAGTATCCTGAAATATCATTAAAATAAGTAATAATTTCTTTAAATAACACAGTCCTTGAAAGCAAAACACAGGAAGAAATTCAACTCATAATATAATGACAGTTTAAAATTAGGCTCATAACTAAAATTAGTTTATTCTTTTACAGGAGTTGAAACCTGATGTAGTAACTAAATCTGCTCTTGGTGAAGATATCGACTTTGAAAAAATCTGCAAAAAGGTACTTTTGCAGTAAGTTGTATTTCTTTTGAGAATAGTTCCATATTTATATTCTTGACCTCATTTTTTCTTTTCATTTTTTTTCCTTGAATAAACCAGTTACTATTAGTGTATGATGATTTTCCCTATTTGAGCTCTACTGTTGCTACCAAAAAATATTTTTATGATAATTAATGAATTTTACTTTATTCTTATATCATACCTCCAGGGACCTTAAAAGGTATGTTGAAGTTAATGTGGCATTTGTGTGCTAGACTGCAATTAGTCTGTTAATCTTATTATTTAGAACAAAGATTTTTTATTTTTTCCAAATACTAGTTTTTATAAATATTTAATCTCTGCATTTATCCTATGGAAATTATTTCTACCCCCTTTTTATAAGTAAGAAAACTGAAGCTAAGAAAGTAAGAAGTGAGTTAATTAAGAGTACACCACTGTTATGTTCACAGTTATTTACATGGACTTTTACCCAGATCTTCTGCCCCTTGCATTTGCTACACTTGCTTCATCCTTGCTTTTCCCTCTTTTTCATTTCTGCCCACTTAGCTGAAGCCTACGTGACAGTTCCACCAGGGAACAGATTTTGAATTAACTGATTTTTGTAACTATTGAATTTCTGTTTTTACTTTTATTCACGTTTGCTGTAATCTGTATTATTTCTTCCTCTTGCATTTGTGTTTACTTTGCTCTTTCCTCTGGTTTCTTAATTTGGAAGCTTAAATTACTAATTTAGGTGTTTCTTTTTTTTTCTAATATAAACATTTAATGCAATAAAATTCCCTCTAAGCACTGCTTTAGCTACATCTTATAAATATGATATGTTGTATTTTATTTTCTTTGAGTTTAAAATGTTTTAAATTTCCCTTGAAACGTCACCTTTAACCTGTGGTTTAGTTAGATGGATATTGCTTAATTTCTGAACAATTAGAGGGTTTGGGATACCTTTTTGTTTTCTTTATGATCCATGAGCATAGTTTTTATGGTTGTTATTCTTTTAACTTTAGTATTTATGTTATTTGTTCAGAGTATGGCTTATCTTGGTGAATATTTCATGTGCACTTGAAAATAATATTACTATATTGAGATCAGTGTCCTGTAAATGTCATTTAGGTCAAACTGATGGATGGTGTTTTACAGATGATTTACAGCTTTACTGACTTTCTGCCTGCTTGTTTTATTGATTACTAGGAGAGATGTGTTGGAAACTACAGCTATAAATGGCAGTTTTCCTGTTACAGCTTTAAGGAAAAAAAATACTCTTACTGTACATTTATGTACACTAGTACTCATTTCTCTGCAATTAATTGATATTAGACATTAGAATTTTAAAACATTTTATTGTAAGAAGGCCAGAAAATGAAAGATTGTTGTATTTTTGAGGAGAGGGAACATTTGTTGTTGTTGTTACAGTCCTTGTCAGGAAAGCAACACCAAAGTCAGCAGCATGATTTTACAGCTTCCTTATTTTGATTCTACCTGATTCTATAGTAAATATTCTTACTTCATTACTTTCATTACTTCATTCTTACTTACTTCATACATTCTTACTTCATTACATTCTTACTTCAAATATTCTGCATTCATTCATCGAGAGGAAAAAAATTTAGTTCTGTCATACTTTTTTACTTGGTGTATATGTTTCTGACAAAATAATGACATATTAAATAGAATAGTGGTAATTCTATAAAAACATGGTAGAATGTATTTGTTTTCTCTTGAGAGTTTAAAAAAATAATAATTTAAGGTTTTTACCAGAATAAATTTTTTTCATTTTCTGGTTGCTGCACCCTAAAAGTATCTCAGTAATACTTAATTTATGGGGTTAGTAATGGACAGGGAGGCCTGGCGTGCTGTGGTTCATGGGGTCGCAAGGAGTCAGACAAGACTGAGCAACTGAACTGAACTGATGATGAGAATAGAAACCAATTTATTTTTGTTGCCTAATATTATGTTTCCATTTAAATTTCAGCACTAAAGCTTGACCGTGTTTTTTAATTTGAACTTGAAAATATCCAAAATAATATATCTTTGTCTTTTTTTTTTTTTTTAACTTTTCAGTCTGATTGTTTTCACTTGGAAGGTTACTGTTAGTTAATGTATGTGTAGTATTCGGAGAAGGCAATGGCACCCCACTCCAGTACTCTTGCTTGGAAAATCCCATGGACGGAGGAGCCTGGTAGGCTACAGTCCATGAGGTCGCTAAGAGTCGGACATGACTGAGCGACTTCACTTTCACTTTTCCCTTTCATGCACTGGAGAAGGAAATGGCAACCCACTCCAGTATTCTTGCCTGGAGAATCCCAGGGATGGCAGAGCCTGGTGGGCTGCCATCTTTGGGGTCACACAGATTCGGACACGACTGAAGTGACTTAGCAGTATTTGTAAAATCGGGTTTCTTTAGTGCATCTTATTTCATTTACAACCTTTTGTTTAACCTCCCAGTGTGTGAAGTGTCGTCCTAAAAGTGAGGAAATGCGTCTGTATTTGCTTATCATTTATATTTTCTAAATAGTAAATTAATTTGCATATTGCTAGATTTATAGTCATGAGATGTATAATAAACACATAGAAAGTTTGGATCAAACTGGGATGTTGTCAAGCAAAAAAAAAAAATTCATTACATTTCTGCCCTTTTGGTACCTTCCTCCAAATGAAAGGAAGGAAAGGGAGGTGGAGAAGGACAAAGGAAGACGGTTCTGTTTTACAGTTCTTGATGGAACCCTTGAGGATGTAGAGCCAAGGGAAATTGCCTTGTTTAAGAATGGTTTCAGATTCCACCTGAGCTATTTGATTTCAACTAGTTTGTTACTGTTTTATTTCATTTCTGATATTCTTCCCATTGAATTAATGTTCTTCTGTATCAAGATATGTTAATAAATTAGCTGAGTGTCATGGAGACAAGACTGATTGGTTTGCCACAGGAAAGAAAGTTAATTAAAGTTGATACTGTGAAAGTGCTGTACTCGATATGCCAGCAAATTTGGAAAACTCAGCAGTGGCCACAGGACTGGAAAAAGTCAGTTTTCGTTCCAATCCCAAAGAAAGGCAATGCCAAAGAATGCTCAAACTACCGCACAATTGCACTCATCTCACACGCTAGTAAAGTAATGCTCAAAATTCTCCAAGCCAGGCTTCAGCAATACGTGAACCGTGAACTTCCAGATGTTAAGCTGGTTTTAGAAAAGGCAGAGGAACCAGAGATCAAATTGCCAACATCCGCTGGATCATCAAAAAAGCAAGAGAGTTCCAGAAAAACATCTATTTCTGCTTTATTGACTATGCCAAAGCCTTTAACTGTGTGGATCACAATAAACTGTGGAAAATTCTGAAAGAGATGGGAATACCAGACCATCTGACCTGCCTCTTGAGAAACCTGTATGCAGGTCAGGAAGCAACAGTTCGAACTGGACATGGAACAACAGACTGGTTCCAAATAGGAAAAGGAGTACGTCAAGGCTGTGTATTGTCAACCTGCTTATTTAACTTCTGTGCAGAGTACATCATGAGAAATGCTGGGCTGGAAGAAACACAAGCTGGAATCAAGATTGCCGGGAGAAATATCAATAACCTCAGATATGCAGATGACACCACCGTTATGGCAGAAAGTGAAGAATAACTAAAGAGCCTCTTGATGAAGAGGAGAGGAGTGAAAAAGTTGGCTTAAAGCTCAACATTCAGTAGAACAAATCATCTCACAATTTGTATGGAAATATAAGAAACCTCGAATAGCCAAAGCAATCTTGAGGAAGAAGAATGGAACTGGAGGAATCAACCTGCCTGACTTCAGGCTCTACTACAAAGCCACAGTCATCAAGACAGTATGGTACTGGCACAAAGATAGAAATATAGATCAATGGAACAAAATAGAAAGCCCAGAGATAAACCCACGCACACATGGACACCTTATCTTCGACAAAGGAGGCAAGAATATACAATGGAGAAAAGACAATCTCTTTAACAAGTGGTGCTGGGAAAACTGGTCAACCACTTGTAAAAGAATGAAACTAGAACACTTCCTAACACCGTACACAAAAGTAAACTCAAAATGGATTAAAGATCTAAACGTAAGACCAGAAACTATAAAACTCCTAGAGGAAAACATAAGCAAAACACTCTCCGACATAAATCACAGCAGGATCCTCCATGACCCACCTCCCAGAATATTGGAAATAAAAGCAAAAATAAACAAATGGGACCTAATTAAAATTAAAAGCTTTTGCACAACAAAGGAAACTATAAGCAAGGTGAAAAGACAGCCTTCAGAATGGGAGAAAATAATAGCAAATGAAGCAACAGACAAACAATTAATCTCAAAAATATACAAGCAACTTCTGCAGCTGAATTCCAGAAAAATAAACGACCCAATCAAAAAATGGGCCAAAGAACTAAACAGACATTTCTCCAAAGAAGACATACAGATGGCTAACAAACACATGAAAAGATGCTCAACATCACTCATTATTAGAGAAATGCAAATCAAAACCACAATGAGGTATCATTTCACACCAGTCAGAATGGCTGCTATCCAAAAGTCTACAAGCAATAAATGCTGGAGAGGGTGTGGAGAAAAGGGAACCCTCTTACACTGTTGGTGGGAATGCAAACTAGTACAGCCACTATGGAGAACAGTGTGGAGATTCCTTAAAAAACTGGGAATAGAACTGCCATATGACCCAGCAATCCCACTGCTGGGCATACACACCGAGGAAACCAGAATTGAAAGAGACGCGTGTACCCCAATGTTCATCGCAGCACTGTTTACAATAGCCAGGACATGGAAGCAACCTAGATGTCCATCAGCAGACGAATGGATAAGGAAGCTGTGGTACATATACACAATGGAATATTACTCAGCCATTAAAAAAAATACATTTGAATCGGTTCTACCGAGATGGATGAAACTGGAGCCCATTATACAGAGTGAAGTAAGCCAGAAAGAAAAACAACAATACAGTATACTAATGCATATATATGGAATTTGAAAGATGGTAACGATAACCCTATATGCAAGACAGAATAAGAGACACAGATGCATGGAACAATTTTATGGACTCTGAGGGAGAAGGTGAGGGTGGGACGTTCTGGGAGAATAGCATTGAAACATGTATATTATCATATGTGAAACAGAACACCATTCCATATTCGATGCATGAGACAAGGGCTCAGGGCCGGGGCAATGGGATGACCCAGAGGGATGGGATGGGGAGGGAGGTGGGTGGGGGGTCCAGGAAGGGGAACGCATGTAAACCCATGGCTGATTCATGTCAATGTATGGCAAAAACTATTACAATATTGTAAAGTAATTAGTCCCCAACTAAAATAAATAAATTTATAAAATTAAAAAAAAAAAAAAAAGCTCAACGTTTAGAAAACTAAGATCATGGCATCTGGTCCCATCACTTCATGGGAAATAGATGGGGAAACAGTGGAAACAGTGTCAGACTTTATTTTTTTGGGCTCCAAAATCACTGCTGATGGTGACTGCAGCCATGAAATTAAAAGACACTTACTCCTTGGAAGGAAGGTTATGGCCAACCTAGATAGCATATTTAAAAGCAGAGACATTACTTTGCCAACAAAAGTCCGTCTAGTCAAGGCTATGGTTTTTCCAGTGGTCATGTATGGATGTGAGAGTTGGACCGTGAAGAAAACTGAGCGCCACAGAATTGATGCTTTTGAACTGTGGTGTTGGAGAAGACTCTTGAGAGTCCCTTGGACTGCAAGGAGATCCAATCAGTCCATCCTAAAAGAGATCAGTCCTGGGTGTTCATTGGAAGGACTAATGTTGAAGCTGAAACTCCAATACTTTGGCCACCTCATGCAAAGAGTTGACTCATTGGAAAAGACCCTAATGCTGGGTAGGATTGGGGGCAGGAGCAGAAGGGGATGACAGAGGATGAGATGGTTGGATGGCATCACTGACTCGATGGACTTGGGTTTGGGTAGACTCTGGGTGTTGGTGATGGACAGAGAGGCCTTGCGTGCTGCAGTTCATGGGGTCGCAAAGAGTCGGACCCGACTGAGCGACTGAACTGAACTGAGCTGAAAGAGGTAGTAATAAGGCTATTACATAAAGCTGATATTACATAAAGCTGATTTGAAGCTGTCTGACCATGAGAATAGAGCAGAACAAGCTGATTTTTGTAACTCCTTAGAGCTTGCTTAGTTCTTCCATATACATCCGTATCTCAGTTGATCTTACAACATTGATTTCAAGTGAAAACATTCATGCTGCTTATGGCAGAAACCAACACATCATTGTGTATAAATATATATCCTCCCTCTTGAGCTTCCCTCTGCTCACTCCAACACATCCCTCTAGGTCATCAGAGAGCACCATGCTGAGCTCCCTGTATTTATAGCGATTTCCCATTAACTATCTGTTTTACACATGATAGTATGATAGAATGATACACATGATAGTATCAATATATATACAAGTCCACAGATGTGGACACAAGTCTGTTCTGTACTAGGTTTTTCAGTACCGTTTTTCTAGATTCCGTATATATGTGTTAATATATGATATTTGTTTTTCTCTTTTTGGCTTACTTTACTCCTTATAAGAGGCTCTAGGTTCATCCACCTTGCTACAACAGACTCAAATTTGTTCCCTCTTATGGCTGAGCAATGTTTCATTGTATTTATGTACCACATCTTCTTTATCCATTCATCTGTTGATAGACATCTAGCTTGCTTCCATGTCCTAGCTTTTATAAATATTGTTGCAGTGAACATTGGGGTACCTGTGTCTTTTAGAATTGTGTTTTTCTCAGGGTATAGTCCTGGGAGTGGGTTTGCTGGGACATATGGTAGATTTATTTCTAGTTTTTTAAAGAATGTCCATACTGTTTCCCATAATGCAGGAGGATTCCCTTTTCTCCACACCGTCTCCAGCATTGATTGTAGTTTTTTTGATGATGGCCATTCTGACTGGTGTGAGGTGATGCCTCATTGTAGTGTTGATTTGCATTTCTCTAATAATAAGTGATGTTGAGCATCTTTTCTTGTGTTTATTAGCCATCTGTATGTTTTCTTTGTGGAGAAATGTCTGTTTAGGTCTTCTGCCCATTTTTGATTGGGCTATTAGTTTTTCTGATATTGAGCTGTATGAGCTGCTTATATATTTTGGAGACTAATCCTTTGTCAATTGCTTCATTTGCAGTTATTTTCTCTCATTCTGAGAGTTGTCTTTTCATCTTGTTTATGGCTTTCTTTGCTGTGCAAAAGCTTTGAAATTTTATTTGGTCCCATTTGTTTATTTTTGTTTTTATTTCCATTCATCTAGGAGGTGGGTCAGAGAATATTTCTGTGATTTATGTCTGAGAGAACTGCCTATGTTTTCCTCTAAGAGCTTTACAGTTTCTAGTCTTAACATTTAAGTCTTTAATCCATTTTGAGTTTATTTTTGTGTGTGTTGTTAGGAAGTGTTCCAATTTTATTCTTTTACATGTAGCTGACCAGTTTTCCCAGCACCACTATTTGAAGAGGTTTTCTTTTCTCCATTGTATATTTTTGCCTCCTTTGTCAAAAATAAGGTGCCCATGTGTACATGAGTTTATCCCTGGGATTTCTGTCTTATTTCATTGGTGTATGTTTCTGGTTTTGTGCCAGTACCATACTGTCTTGATGACTGTAGCTTTATAGTATAGTCTGAAGTCAGGAACGTTGATACCTCCAGCTTGGTTTTTCTGTCTCATGATTGCTTTGGCTATTTGTTGTCTTTTGTGTTTCCATACGAACTGTAAAATGTTTTGTTCTAGTTCTGTGAAAAATGCCATTAATAATTTGATAGGAATTGCATTGATTTGTAGATTGCTTTGGGTAGTACAGTCGTTTTGACAATATTGATTCTTCTAATCCAGGAACATGGTAGATTTCTCCATCTGTTTGTGTAGTCATTGGTTTCTTATATCAGTGTCTTATTTTTTGCATGCAGGTCTTTTGTCTCTTTAGGTAGGTTTATTACTAGGTATTTTATTCTTTTTGTTGCAATGGTGAATGAGATTGTTTCCTTAATTTCTCTTTCTGATTTTTCATTGTTGGTGTATAGGAATGCAAGGGATTTCTGTGTATTGATTTTATATGCTATGACTTTACTAAATTCATTGATCAGCTCTAGTAGTTATTTTGGGTATTTTTAGGGTTTTCTATGTGTAGTATCATGTTATCTGCAAATAGTGAGAGTTTTACTTGTTTTCCAATCTAGATTCCTTTTATTTCTTTTTCTTCTCTAATTGCCGTGGCTGGGACTTCCAAAACTATACCGAATAATAGTGGTAAGTGTTCCTGATCTTAGAGGAAAAGCTTTCAGTTTTTCACTGTTGAGAATAATGTTGTGTATGGCCTTTATTATGTTAACGTAAAAAGTTCCTCCTGCAAATTTTCTGAAGAGGTTTTTTATTATTATTATTATTATTATTATAAATGGGTGCTGAATTTTCTCAGAAGCTTTCTCTGCATCTATTGAGATGATCATATGATTTTTACTTTTCAGATTGTTAAATTTGATTTATTTGCATATTTGAATTTGTTATTTGCATATATTGAAGAATCCTTGCTTCCCTGGGGTAAACCGCTCTTGATAATGGTGTGTGTTCCTTTTAATGTGGTGTTGGATTCTGTCTGCTGGAACTTTGTCGAGGATTTTTGCGTCAATTTTCATCAGTGATATTGGCCTGTAATTTTCCTTTTCTATGATATCATTGTCTGGTTTTGGTATCAGGATGATGGTGGCCTCATAGACTCAGTTTGGGAGTTTTCCTCCCTCTGCAATTTTTTAGAACAGTTTGGGCAGAGATAGGTGTTAGTTCTTCTCTAAGGCAACAACATTTGAAAGGAATGGACATTGCATGTAAGAGAGCTTTTCCACTTTTAGACTCTTGTTTATATTTACATGTATATTCTCAAAATTCTTTTCAAAATTGAGCACCAAATGCTTTGTGTTCACAGAAATACCCATATGCCAAAATAAAATTTTTCCATTCAAAGATGAGGTGTTTTCCCTTTTTTATTTAATTTATTTGAAATGGAAGAAACTGGAGGTGTGTGAAAACCACAGTTTCCTGAGATGGTTCCAAGGCAAACACTGTGTCAACTTCAAATAACGAAAGTTGTGGTTGCCTGCATATCTCCCAATATTGTGATGACTGTTTCTTTCAGGTGTGAAAACTATTTGTTAATAGAGATTACTTAGGCTTACAAGCTTCAAAATACTTTTATTTAAATTTAAGATGTTTGACTGTATTTCAATTCTTCTATAAACCTCCACAACATTTTCAGTCTCTCCTCTGAAGTTTATCACATTCTGCTTTGAACTAGTTATTTGTGCATTTGTTTTAACCTTTTAAATTAGTGAAAGATTGTGAGCCTCAAGAGGTGATATTTGAATCCTTATGTGTAAGATTTTACCTTTGCATAATAAAGCATATTTATATATCATTCAGTTGAGTCACGTCCGACTCTTTGAGACCCCATGGACTGCAGCACACCAGGCCTCCCTGTCCATCAGCAACTCCCAGAGCTTGCTCAAACTCATGTCCATCAAGTCGGTGATGCCATCCAACCGTCTCATCCTCTGTTGTCCCCTTCTCCTCCCACCTTCAGTCTTTCCCAGCATCAGGGTCTTTTCAGGTGAGTCAGTTCTTCACATCAGGTGGCCTAAGTATTGGAGTTTCAGCTTCAGCATCAGTTCTTCCAATGAATATTCAGGACTGATTTCCTTTAGGATGGACTGGTTGGATCTCCTTGCAGTCCAAGGGACTCTCAAGTCTTCGCCAACACCATAGTTCAAAAGCATCAATTCTTCGATGCTTAGCTTTCTTTATAGTCCAACTCTCACATCCATACATGACGACTGGAAAAACCATACCTTTGATTAGATGGACCTTTGTTGGCAAAGTAATGTCTCTGCTTTTTAATATGCTGTCTAGGTTGGTCATAGCTTTTCTTTCAAGGAGCAAGCGTCTTTTAATTTCATGGCTGCAGCCAACATCTACAGTGATTGTGGAGCCCAAGAAAATAAAGTGTGTCACAATTTTCATTGTTTCCCCATCTATTTGCCATGAAGTGATGGGACTGGATGCCGTGATCTTACTTTTTTGAATATTGAGTTTTAAGCCAGCTTTTTCACTCTCCTCTTTCACTTTTATCAAGAGACTCTTTAGTTCCTCTTCACTTTCTGCCATAAGGGTGGTGTCATCTGCATATCTGTGGTTATTGATATTTCTCCCAGCAATCTTGATTCCAGCTTGTGCTTCATCCAGCCCGGCATTTCGCATGATGTTCTCTGCATGTAAGTTAAATAAGCAGGCTGACAATATACAGCCTTGTCGTATTCCTTTCCCAACTTGGAACCAGTCTGTTGTTCCATGTCCAGTTCTAACTTGCTTCCTGACCTACATACAGATGTATCAGGAAGCAGGAGTAAGGTAGTCTGATATTCCCATCTCTTGAAGAATTTTCTGGTTTGTTGTCGTCTATACAGTCAAAGGCTTTAGCATAGTCAATAAAGGAGAAGTAGATGTTTTTCTGGAATTCTCTTGCTTTTTCTATGATCCAGCCGATGTTGGCAATTTGATCTCAGGTTCCTCTGCCTTTTCTAAATCTAGCTTGAACATCTGGAGTTCACGGTTCACATACAGTTGAAGCCTGGCTTGGAGAATTTTGAGCATTACTTTGCTAGTATATATGTTTTGCTAACTACATATATATAAATATCTGTAAATATAAAGAGGGAGAAACTTAAGTGAGGAAGGAATAGGGATGGGAAAGAAGTAAGGAAGTTAGATAAAGGATGGGAAGTCCCTTATTGCAGGGACTGATGTACTTACTCTTGTGAGTTCCTACACTTAACCTCAGTGCCTTAGGAAAATATAGACATCTCTTATTGCAGCACAGACCCCAAACACTGCCAAAGCTATGAACTTAGCCCACTTGATTAATAAGCCTCTTTTGGTTTTTATGTTTATATTTAATTTCTTTGCAAAAAGATTTGAGGGTGGCTTGGAATTGGGTCACAAAATGAAGGAAAGTTATTTGAAATAGTTTAGAAGAAAGCTTGTTGAAAATACTAGATTGAATTTAGAAACCTGACTGAGTTCTCGCATGTTCCTAACTGGCTAAGTGGTCTTGAAATTAAGTCAATACTGTTAATTTAATTGTTGAAAAATCTGTGATCTTTATTCTGTTTACTTCTTTAAACTCTTGTTAAAATTTGAACTTAAAAAATTAAATGAATGATTAAAAAGATCATACATCATGACCAAGTGGGCTTTATCCCAGGAATGCAAGGTTTTTTTAACATCCGCAAATCAATCAATGTAATACACCACATTAACAAATTGAAAGAAAAAAACCATATGGTTATCTCAATAGATGCAGAAAAAGCCTTTGACAAAATTCAGCATCCATTTATGATAAAAACCCTCCAGAAAGCAGGAATAGAAGGAACATATCTCAACATAATAAAAGCCATATATGACAAACCCACAGCAAACATTATCCTCAATGGTGAAAAATTGAAAGCATTTCCCCTAAAGTCAGGAACAAGACAAGGATGCCCACTTTCACCACTACTATTCAACATAGTTTTGGAAGTTTTGGCCACAGCAATCAGAGCTGAAAAAGAAATAAAAGGAATCCAGATTGGAAAAGAAGAAGTAAAACTCTCACTGTTTGCAGATGACATGATCCTCTACATAGAAAACCCTAAAGACTCTACTAGAAAATTACTAGAGTTAATCAATGAATATAGTAAAGTTGCAGGATGTAAAATTAACACACAGAAATCCCTTGCATTCCTATACTCCAATAATGAGAAAACAGAAAGAGAAATTAAGGAAACAATAGCATTCACCATTGCAACAAAAAGAATAAAATACTTAGGAATATATCTACCTAAAGAAACAAAAGACTTATATATAGAAAACTATAAAACACTGCTGAAAGAAATCAAAGAGGACACAAACAGATGGAGAAATATACCGTGTTCATGGATTGGAAGAATTAATATAGTGAAAATGAGTATACTACCCAAAGCAATCTATAGATTCAATGCAATCCCTATCAAGCTACCAATGGTATTTTTCACAGAACTAGAACAAATCATCTCACAATTTGTATGGAAATATAAGAAACCTCGAATAGCCAAAGCAATCTTGAGGAAGAAGAATGGAACTGGAGGAATCAACCTGCCTGACTTCAGGCTTTACTACAAAGCCACAGTCATCAAGACAGTATGGTACTGGCACAAAGATAGAAATATAGATCAATGGAACAAAATAGAAAGCCCAGAGATAAACCCACGCACACATGGACACCTTATCTTCGACAAAGGAGGCAAGAATATACAATGGAGAAAAGACAATCTCTTTAACAAGTGGTGCTGGGAAAACTGGTCAACCACTTGTAAAAGAATGAAACTAGAACATTTCCTAACACCGTACACAAAAATAAACTCAAAATGGATTAAAGATCTAAACGTAAGACCAGAAACTATAAAACTCCTAGAGGAAAACATAGGCAAAACACTCTCCGACATAAATCACAGCAGGATCCTCCATGACCCACCTCCCAGAATATTGGAAATAAAAGCAAAAATAAACAAATGGGACCTAATTAAAATTAAAAGCTTTTGCACAACAAAGGAAACTATAAGCAAGGTGAAAAGACAGCCTTCAGAATGGGAGAAAATAATAGCAAATGAAGCAACAGACAAACAATTAATCTCAAAAATATACAAGCAACTTCTGCAGCTGAATTCCAGAAAAATAAACGACCCAATTAAAAAATGGGCCAAAGAACTAAACAGACATTTCTCCAAAGAAGACATACAGATGGCTAACAAACACATGAAAAGATGCTCAACATCACTCATTATTAGAGAAATGCAAATCAAAACCACAATGAGGTATCATTTCACACCAGTCAGAATGGCTGCTATCCAAAAGTCTACAAGCAATAAATGCTGGAGAGGGTGTGGAGAAAAGGGAACCCTCCTACACTGTTGGTGGGAATGCAAACTAGTACAGCCACTATGGAGAACAGTGTGGAGATTCCTTAAAAAACTGGGAATAGAACTGCCATATGACCCAGCAATCCCACTGCTGGGCATACACACCGAGGAAACCAGAATTGAAAGAGACGCGTGTACCCCAATGTTCATCGCAGCACTGTTTACAATAGCCAGGACATGGAAGCAACCTAGATGTCCATCAGCAGACGAATGGATAAGGAAGCTGTGGTACATATACACAATGGAATATTACTCAGCCATTAAAAAAAAATACATTTGAATCGGTTCTACTGAGATGGATGAAACTGGAGCCCATTATACAGAGTGAAGTAAGCCAGAAAGAAAAACAACAATACAGTATACTAATGCATATATATGGAATTTGAAAGATGGTAACGATAACCCTATATGCGAGACAGAATAAGAGACACAGATGCATAGAACAATTTTATGGACTCTGAGGGAGAAGGTGAGGGTGGGACGTTCTGGGAGAATAGCACTGAAACATGTATATTATCATATGTGAAACAGAACACCATTCCATGTTCGATGCATGAGACAAGGGCTCAGGGCCGGGGCAATGGGATGACCCAGAGGGATGGGATGGGGAGGGAGGTGGGTGGGGGGTCCAGGAAGGGGAACGCATGTAAACCCATGGCTGATTCATGTCAATGTATGGCAGAAACTATTACAATATTGTAAAGTAATTAGCCCCCAGCTAAAATTAAAAAAAAAAAAAAATTAAATGAATGATTTCTAATTGCTTTCTTAAGAATAAAGTTAAAGGTTTAAAGTGTTAAATTTGATAATTTTTTACTTAGAGAATTTTATAAATTTATTTAAATGATTGCTATAATATATAAAATTTGATATATTAAAGACTCTTTCCAAATCAAACATTTTAAGAACTACTGGCATACATTGAGGATACTGGGTGTTCAATTTCAGACCACCTCAGTAAAGCAAATAACCACAATAAAACAATACACAAATTTTTGGCTTCCCAGTGCATGTAAAAGTCATGTTTGCACTATACTGTAGGCTATGAAGTGTATAATAGCATTATGTCTTTAAAAATGTACATACCTTAATTTAAAAATACTTCATTGCTGAAAAGTACTAGCTATCATATGAGTCTTCAGCAAGTTGTATTCTTTTTGCTAGTGGAAGGTCTTACCTTGAAACTTATGACTGCTAACTGATCAGGGTGGTGGTTGCTGAAGTTTGGTACTTTAATAATATTCTCCCTTCATTTTTTTTTTTGTTTTTCTAAAAGAGTTTGAAAAGGATTGGCACTGGAGAAACCATTGATTAGAGAAACCATTAGAGAAACCCATTCGTCTTCTTATGTTTTTTAAGCAGAATTGTATTCCTACCAGTGGAGTAGTGTTTATCCTAGCTACTGTTAACAACATGGGCACTGCCTCATAGTATAAACTGGATTTTGTATTTAAAGCTGTTCAAAACTTGCCCGGAGATATAAAATTGTTCTCTGGTATATAGTGATTACAAGAAGTTAAATGCCCACACGCTTACATTTCCTAAGTAAGCCACATTGTCGTCACATTAGTCTCTCAGTTGTGTCTGACTCTTTATGACTCCATGGACTGTAGCTTGCCAGCCTCCTCTGTCCATGAAATTCTCCAGACAAGAATACTGGAGTGGGTTGCCATTCCCTTCTCCAGGGGATCTTCCTGACCCAGGGATCAAACCTGGGTCTCCCACATTGCATTCTTTACCATCTGAGCCACCAAGGCTTGTTATCACACACTAGCTGTCAAACTAGGAAGCACAAAAAATGAGAATTTGTTATATATCTTTATTTTAAAGTAACTACTCATCAACAACATACTTTGAGAAGAATAAAAATTTTATTTACTGATATCATTAACTGCTTTCTTTAAAAACACAAATTGCATATAATCACAGAACCTAAAGCTGTGATATACATAATTCTACTTATTGTTACATAATCATACCTGATTAGTAACTACTTAGTTTTATAGACCTGTGTAGCTTGTGGACTCAAGCCTTAATGTTTTTGTTTGAATTCACTGCTTATATTTGGGTGCATAAGCAATATACTCCAATTGTGACAACTAGTGTGAATGCCAACCCTAGGATTATGGAATACAATGACTCTTTTTTACTCAGTCTCACTTCTTATTAACCTGGTATTCTTCCCAAATAAGTCCACTGCAAAGGTTGCAGCATAAAAATACAGTTAAAGAGAATGATATGTAACAAATAAGAATAAATCTTCATTTATTAGAATGAAGAGTTCTAATATGTAATTCATATGTAATTGTACAATTTTAAATCTTATTCAAGGGCTCTTTCTTTTTTTTTAGTAGAACTTACTGAAATTGGATCACTAAGTCAGATTACTCTGAGATATCTTCCAGAGCACAGAAGTAGCATTGCTAAGTAAATTCAAAGATAAAGTGATTCTTATCAAGGTAGTTTTACTTAGCATCTACACTAGATATGTACATAATACCACTGCTCTTTTAAACTTTTTCTGACTAAGTGGAAATATGCAGCTAGCTCTGGAAAGAAAAAGGCCCAGGTCATTAAAGCTCTTTGCAAGTTGTCAAAACAGAGATTTGGAAACAGTAATAAATATGGCTTTGAACAATTATACGTGAATATATTTAGTCAAAATCTATTTTGGATTCCCAGAACTTCTTATCTAAAACATGTGAAATTAACTCACATGATAAAAATAGTTAATTTCTAGTTTTTCTGCTTTACAGATAGAGTTGTTCATATATCATCAGGAATTTTCTTTGAAGTGAATTGAATTTTTAGTAGCTACTCAGGGAAAATGTACTGAAAGAAACAGTTAAAGAAAAAACAGATGCTGTTGGAATGTCTTCTTTTCCCTTGTAACCTGAAGAAAAATTCTTGTGGTGTGTATAATGTTTGTCAGGACTAGTTGTTTTTGTTTTAATTGTAATTGTTTTCACATATAAGTGTTTTTACATAGAATTAGTCCTGAGGATTAAGACATAGTGCCTCTGCATTGAATACCAAATTGTTTCTACTAAGCCAGAATATGGAGAAGGCAATGGCAGCCCACTCCAGTACTCTTGTCTGGAGAATCCCATGGACGGAGGAGCCTGGTAGGCTGCAGTCCATGGGGTCGCTAGGAGTCGGACACGACTGAGCAACTTCCCTTTCACTTTTCTCTTTCATGCATTGGAGAAGGAAATGGCAACCCACTCCAGTGTTCTTGCCTGGAGAATCCCAGGGACGGGGGAGCCTGGTGGGCTGCCGTCTATGGGGTTTCACAGAGTCAGACACGACTGAAGTGACTTAGCAGCAGCAGCAGCAGCAAGCCAGAATATCTTATTATATCACAGTTCAGGAAGCACATTTACTGCATTTAGGGCTATAACCCATTGCCTCAATTTGGCAGCAAAACTGTCATGGCAGTATTTTTGTTTTAAATTCAAGTTTTAGACATCATGAGCTTGCTAGAAAAAAAAATGTTTTTTCTGTTTTCATCAGTTTTTGGTTGAACCCCACTGAGGATTCTTCTTGCATGTAATATAGAGCAACATTAACTCTTTCCATAAAGGACCATATTGTAAATTTTAGGCTTTCTAGGCCTTACAATCTTTGTCACAACTACTGAACAAATGTAAGTGTGACATAGTGCAGCCATAGATAGTATGTGGATGAATGAATTTGGTTTTATGTTCCCATGAAACTTTATTTTCAAAAGCAGATAGCAGGTTGGAAACTGGCACGAGTTAGTTTGCCAGCCACCAATTTTGAAAATCAGATACTTCTACAAGATGTGTGTGTGTGTGAGAGAGAGAGAAAATGACAGTTCTCTATTGGTCATCCCCCACCTTCAATTACAGTTGATTCTTATGGAATTTACCCCCACATCAATATGTTTATATTAGTACATTTTAAGCACTAGCTATTGACTTCCTGCTGTGGTTTACAAGGATTTAGATCTCTTTCCTCCTTCAGCCTCTGTGTCATATATGTACCCTGTTTATCCCTTCTGTCTTCCTAATATGCTTGGGTAAGATTTAGATGAAGTGAACATTTAGAGATTATGTTATTTTGGCTATGAGTCATGTAGTGAATATTTATTACTTTTGTTTTTCTGTATAATATTTCTACTTATAGTTTGTAATTATTATGTTTATTTTGTTGATTGTGTACTTGATGTAAAAGCAAATTCTTCATTGGTTTTTGAAATCTCCTCTCAAGATATTTAATAACACTAGGTATTCTAAATATAAATCTAAATCCCCTGTCACCATCCTGGGCATTTCTTTTGCCTGGATTTCCTATTTCTAGTATCCATGCCTTCCTCACTCGTTTTGTTTCCTTCCTCATTTTAGTGGAGCCAGTAGCTTCTTCCAACTTGGCTTGTGGGAGGATACATCCAACCTTACTTCAGTGTTGTTCCTTTCTATCTCCTGTGTCCCTGTATCCAAGGGTTTTCCTTATAAGGACACCAGTCATAATAGATTTAAGGCCCATCCTAAACCAGTATGCTGTCCTCTTAATTATATCTGCACTGCCCTTGTTCCTATTTCCAACTAGGATCACATTTTCAGTTTCTTGTTAGGTATAAAATTTGAGGATAATACCATTTGACCCAAGATAAGAGGTAATTAGGCAGCAAGTGGTCCTAGCACAGGATTTGCACCAGGTCTAAAGTTGTTTTCTGAGTGATTTTTACCAAGATAAATTCTCCAAACAGAATAGATTTCAAGCTATTATCTTGCTTTTCCTTAGGTACTCATCTGTGTTTATTACTGGGAGGAAACAAAGCCTTTTGGGGCTATTAACAATGAGGGTAAATGTAAAGATGTTTAAAGCTGATAGCTCTACTTTCACACACTAGTGAAATTTTTACATGCTTCAAGGAGTGTTTATTGAATACCAACTATAATCAGTTATTGTTTTAGGCACTAGGTCTACAGGAATGTGGAAGACAAAGTCCCTGCCTCTTGTGATGTGAAGTAAATGGTGATGAAAAGTGTTGTTTTAATTCAGATAACATTTGAGCAGAGAACTGAATACAATGAGATGATCAGCCAAGTAGAGAAGAACTTGCAAAGGAATAGCTTAAGCATCAGAAGGCAGTAAAGCTTTCAAAAGAACCCATAAGGAAGTAGCATGATCTGGTTACATTTAAACCTCACTGTGATTGCTATATGGAAAATAGTCTGTGGGATCACAAGAGCCAATGGAGAATGACCAGTTATGGGCTTATTACATTGGTCCAGGTGAGAGGTGTTAGTGATTTGTTCAAAGGAAGTAAGTAGAAATGGTGATTAGTGACTCGTTCTGGATAGATTTTGCAGATGAAATCACAGGATTTGCTGAAGGATTTATTGAGAGCTGTGAAGAAAGGAGAAACGTAATGGAAGAATCATGAGTTTTAGCCCTTAATCACCAGAAAAATTAAACTTATATCTAATAAGATGGGAAAAGGCTTAAAGTTTAAGGAGACAATCACAGCATTTTCTTTTAACATGTCGAGTAGGTAGTTGGATATATGAGTCTGGAGATCAAGTTAGAGCTTGAGGTAGAAATTTGGAAGTTTCAACCACAGATGATGTTTATTTAAAGTAGTCTGAACTATGAATTTTCTCAATGTATAAATACTATGTATGTGTGTGTCTGTATGTTTGTATATGTGTGTATACACACACACACACACACACACATATATCATTATATGTATATAATCCCATTCAGTCATCATCAGACATCTACAAAGTGTTGGCTATAAGCGAGACACTGGTGAAAAGTTCTGAGACTGAAATAGTGGTATTAGTCATTCAACATAAAAATATATAGTATTTGATAATTTTAGGTCTCTAGTAAATGGAACTTCAGGCATTATAGTAGTCATGGATTATATCACCCAGCTTAGTACTAATATGTTACTTGATTCTTCCATGTTATTTTAGTCTTCTGTACTAGATTTTTAAACCCTTTGACTGCAGAATCTATATTACATTTTTTAAAATATCACATGTGATGCCTACCACAATTCTGGAACAATATTAATTGCTCAAAGAATATTTGTTAATTGATTACATAATTTTAACTATCAAGAACAGTAGTATTTTTTTCAGCATGTTATCTTTGGAATGAATTATATAGGTGAGTTATCTAGTTAGAATATTAACAAATTTCTGTTCCCTAACTCTTAACTTTTAAAAATTATAATGAGTTGCATTTTATTTACTTCTTAGTAGTGTTAGTTTTTCTTCTCATGTGTTTATTATTTCAATTTGCAGCCTGATTCAACTGCGGCTGAAAGAGCAGTTGCTAGACTAGCAGTGCACCCTTTTCTGAAGAAAAAAATAGATGTTCTGAAAGGTATGAATTAAATGACTTAAGCCATTTTCAGTAAATAATTTGAATAAATGGCCATTAATTTATTTACTTTAATAATATTTTTTTTTAATTTTGGGGATCTTTTGTATTATAAATGTCCTTTCAAGTGCTTCCAAATGTAAGAAACTACCTGAAACCTTTTTATATCTAAAAATTTTTGCATTTTTTCTAAATTCCTAAATTTGTAAATTCTTAAAATAGATAATACTCATGATAATATTAAATACAACTGACTTTCTAAGTATTTTGCTGTTTAGTTGCTCAGTTGTGTCCAACTCTCCGACCCTATGGGCTGTAGCCTGCCAGGCTCCTCTGTCCATGGGGATTCTCAAGGCAAGAATCCTGAAGTGGGTTGCCATGCCCTCCTCCAGAGGATCTTCCCAACCCAGGGATCGAACCCATGTCTCCTGCATTGCAGGCGGATTTTTTTACCATCTGAGCCACCAGGGAAGCCCTTTCTAAATATTGATGTAATTCATATTATTACTTACGTTGCCATTTAGTCACATAATTTTTATTTATGTTTGTGTATTATAAAATATAATGAAAGAACTAAATGCTTCTGTCACAGATTAGAAGATAATTATTTTTATGTCTGAAAGCACACTTTATAATACCCTGTGATTGTATTAATACATTATTGCTATAGAAATTAAAGTTGCCATTTTATTCATTTGTAGTGAAGTTTTTACTGTTCTTAACATCATACATGAAGGAATAAATTTAATTTTAGAGATTTAAAATAGATATCTCTGAGCACTTCATAAATGTTCTGGTTTTCTAGAAGTTAATAGAGTTCTTTGTGAATTTGCATCTATTATATATGTAATTTAAATTCCAGTCATTCTGTTAAGTATTTCCAAATAATTTAAGAAATACGGTACTAAAACAGTGATGTTTTTATTTGTTTCAGTGCTGAAACAAGTCATGTGTTGTTTCTCTTGCAGCTGCTGTCAAATCCTTTAAAGATGCAAGACAAAATGTTGTTGAAGTTAAGACATCAAACAGTGCTTCAGAAGAAAATCATTCCAAGGACACTTTGTGTTCAAATGATGATGCCAGTAAGTTACAGCATGAAGAAACTATTGTCCGTGAACAAAAAGAGAAGGAAGCCAAAATATTGGCAAAGAAACCGATAAATAATTCAAAAGAAAAAATAGCCAAGATGGATCATGATCCACCCAAAGCAATGGACGTCCCAAGTTCGCTATCAAAGCCTTCCAGTAAAGATTCTGCAACTCCCTTAGCATCCCAGAAGACACCTGCTGGCCCCAAAATGAAAGCATTAAGTAAAACCAAAAAAACGAAAGAGTCCAGTAGCTCACTTGATGTTGACAGTGATGGAGAAGAATTACATGAAGAAGAGAAGGAATATTTTGATGATAGCACAGAAGAAAGGTTTTACAAACAGTCTTCCATGTCTGAGGATAGTGATAGTGGTGATGACTTCTTTATTGGGAAAGTCAAACGGGCACGAAAGAAGGAAAGTAGTTGTCGTTTTTCAAATAAGGAACAAAACCCCCTCAAAGAATTGTTGCTTGAAGAAGATATACTTGAAACCCATCAAAATATACAAAATGATAAAAACAAGCCACGTATAGAGGCAAGGAAGTTTGAATCAGTGTTTTTCCATTCTTTATCTGGATCTAAGAGCCTTGAAAGGTAAGAGTATTTTTTCATTCTGAAATAATTATTAATTCTTAATTTTTGAAAGGTATGAAATATCTACACATCCTGACATTGAGATGGCTGTCTCTCATACATAATTCTAATTTGTACAGAATTTGTGTTTAGACTTGGCCCTCTCCAACTTTATATTGGAGTAATATATACAAATACATGTATGATAATGCCAAATTTTTCCAGCCTCATCAGAAAATGAGATAATATAGATAAATAATTTATCTAATTTAATGTTTAGCTAATTTAAGTTTATTCCTTCACTTATCAAAGTTTTAAAACTTTTGAGTTAGCTTTTGGTGAAAACTTTTGAAAATATCTCATGTATCTCACTTTTTAAACAGAACTTTCTGAAAAGACTGGTGAATTTTTGTTTTGTTTTGTTTTTTCTCTTGTTGACCTAGAGCATTATTGCAAAACAGTTGTTTTATACATTTTCCTGTTTCAGTATATAAGGCTGCTTGCTTGCCCTAACACCGAGTATCTCCAGACTGCTTTCTGTTTGGTGGTGCTTATACTTGGTGGTCATCCTTATCCCTTCTGTAATCACTGCTTTTTGCAGCTGTTGTGTTGTAAATCAATAGGTTTAATTTCATTTGTAATTCTAATGTTAGGCAATATCTTTACATTTTAGAATAAAAATCATGGTTAGCTATTTTCTTCAGTAAACTTTTTCTATAATTTATAGGTTATAGGCATAATTTTTAATAAAACAGAAAAAAAGTGATGTTGAAATTTTCCCAGAAAGTAAGAGTATGGAAAAGACACAGAAACCATCTTTGAAGCCTTGAAAATTATTAAATTAGTCCTTGTAGTTCCCAACTCTGCCTTCAAAAGATGTTTTCCCTCACTTGAAAATTTCACACCACTATCCCTTTCTTCTCCCCAAAATTGTTAACTTAATTTTTGTTACATGGGATTCATTGCTCCAGTAAGAAGATTTTTGAAATTCTTTGTCTAGATAGTTCTCAAGCGTCCAAGGTAACCAAGACAGGATATTTTATAGCCAGAAGTCACTATAAGGATGTTGAGAGAAAGATTCCTACATATTTCTGTAGTGATACTGTACTCAGTCGCTCAGTCGTGTCTGACTCTGTGACTCCATGAACTGTAGCCCACTAGCGTCCCCTGTCCATGGGATTCTCCAGGCAAGAATACTAAAAGGGGCTGCTGATCCCTACTCCAGAGGCTCTTCCCCACCCAAGGATCAAACTCACGTCTCTTGCATCTCCTGCATTGGCGGGTGGATTCTCTTCCACCTTTACTAGTGCCACCTAGGAAGCCCATAGTGATATTGGAATCTAACAAACCTTTGATGTAGCTAAAACATGGGGTTTTCATAATTTTTTTATTGTTTCTAGTGGGGGAGGTAAAGGAGCATGATAGTTTTTAAAGTGAGTTTTATCAACATTCTTATTATGTTGTCTTCTTAAAGTCAGAGGATTTGTTTCAATATTAAATATCCTAATGGTGTTTTTCTTCTTTTAGAAATCACAAAGAACAGGTTCCAAGAAACAAAACCCCAGGTATGTACTAATAACTACCTGACTTCCACATACAGTTGAGCAGTGCTTTTCCAAAGAGGAAAGAAGAAAAACTCTGATGGCTTACTTGTTATTTAGTCATGAAATTGTGTCTGAGACTTGTGTCTGAGTCTTTCGTGACCCCGTGGACTGTAGCCCACCAGGCTCCTCTGTCCATGGGATTTCCCAGGCAAGAATACTGGAGTGGGTTGCCATTTCCTTCTCCAGGGGATCTTCCCAAGCCAGGGATTGAACCTGTGTCTCCTGATTCTTAACCGCTGAGCCACCAGGGAAGCCTGGTTGCTTAGTAGTCTGAATAAATTCTGTACCCACAGAAAGGAAAATAGAGCATCTTGTAATTATCAGTATAGTTTTTTGTTTTCTTATTTTATGTGGTTTTTTTTACTCTCTATGTTCTGCCAGTAGGAAAGATACAGACAAAACTTATCAGGAATATTGAGTCTGTTTGATTAAAGTTCAGTTCAGTCACTCAGTCGTGTCTGACTCTTTGCAGCTCCATGGACTGCAGCACACCAGGCCTCCCTGTCCATCAGCAACTCCTGGAGTTTACTCAAACTCATGTCCATTGAATTGGTGATGCCATCCAACCATCTCATCCTCTGTCATCCCCTTCTCCTCCCACCTTCAATCTTTCCCAGCATCAGGGTCTTTTCTAATGAGTCAGTTCTTTGCATCAGGTGGCCAAAGTATTGGAGTTGCAGCTTCAGCAACAATCCTTCCAATGAATATTCAAGACTGATTTCCTTTAGGATGGACTGGTTGGATCTCCTTGCAGTCCAAGGGACTCTCAAGAGTCTTCACCAACACCACAGTTGAGTCAATTCTTCAGCACTCAGCTTTCTTTGTAGTCCAACTCTCACAACCATACATGACGACTAGAAGAACCATTGCTTTGAATAGATGGACCTTTATTGGCGAAGTAATGTCTCTGCTTTTTAATATGCTGTCTAGGTTGGTCATAGCTATTCTTCCAAGGAACAAGCGTCTTTTTTAATTTCATGGCTGCAGTCACCATCTGCAGTGATTTTGGAACCCCAAAAATAAACCGTCACTGTTTCCATTGTTTCCCCATCTATTTGCCATGAAGTGATGGGACCAGATGCCATGATCTTAGTTTTTTGAATGTTGAGTTTTAAGCCGACTTTTTCACTCTCCTCTTTCACTTTCATCAAGAGGCTCTTTAGTTCTTCGCTTTTTGCCATAAGGGTGGTTTCATTTGCATATCTGAGGTTATTGATATTTCTCCTGGCAATCTTGATTCCAGCTTGTGCTTCCTTCAGGCCAGCATTTCACATGATGTACTCTGCATATGAGTTAAATAAGCAGGGTAATAGTAGACAGCCTTGATGTACACCTTTCCCGATTTGGAATCAGTCTGTTGTTCCATATCTAGTTCTAAATGTTGCTTCTTGACCTGCATACAGATTTCTCAGGAGGCAGGCAAGTTGATCTGGTATTCCTATCTCTTTCAGAATTTTCCACAGTTTATTGTGATCCACACAGTCAAAGGCTTTAGTGTAGTCAGTAAAGCAGAAGTAGATGTTTTTCTGGAATTCACTGTTTTTTTGAGGATCTGATGGATGTTGGCAGTTTGATCTCTGGTTCTTCTGCCTTTTCTAAAACCAGCTTGAACATCTGGAAGTTCATGGTTCACGTATTGTTGAAGCCTAGCTTGGAGAATTTTGAGCATTACTTTGCTAGTGTGTGAGATGAGTGCAATTGTGCAGTAATTTGAACATTCTTTGGCATTGCCTTTCTTTGGGATCAGAATGAAAACTGAGCTTTTCCAGCCCCATGGCCACTGCTGAGTTTTCCAAATTTTCTGGCATATTGAGTGCAGCACTTTCACAGCATCATCTTTTAGGATTTGAAATAGCTCAGTTGGAATTCTATCACTTCCACTAGCTTTGTTTGTAGTGATGCTTCCTAAGGCCCACTTGACTTCACATTTCAGGATGTCTGGCTCTAGGGGAGTGATCACACCATCGTGGTTATCTGGGTCATGAAGATCTTTCTTGTACAGTTCTTCTGTGTATTCTTGCCACCTCTTCTTTAATATCTTGCGCTCCTGTTAGGTCCATACTGTTTCTGCCATTTATTGTGCCCATCTTTGCATGAAATGTTCCCTTGGTATCTCTAATTTTCTTAAAGAGATCTCTAGCCTTTTCCATTCTATTGTTTTCCTCTATTTCTTTGCATGGATCACTGAGGAAGGTTTTCTTATCTCTCCATGGTATTCTTTGGAACTCTGCATTCAAATGGGTATATCTTTCCTTTTCTCCTTTGCCTTCTGCTTCTCTTCTTTGCATTTATGAGAGAGCCATACCTTTACTCTTACCTCTGCTCCAGGGCTACATCTCTGTAGGCTTTTACTGCTTAAAATCTTTCTCAGTCTTATCTCTCACAGTTTGGAGTCCAAAGGCTTTTCTAAACCCTAAATTCCCATATATCTGTACCCTCTTTTCCCTTTTGTATCTGCCTGTGAACTGGCCAGTTCTTTCCTGAACTCTTCTCTTTTTCTTTTTAGTACTTTGCCAAAGAGCCATCAGTACACTAATATTTTTATTCTTTCCAGACACTTGTGCTGCAGTTCCATAAGCATGTAGCCTGCTTCCCAGGTTTTAACTAGCAACGGTTTTACCTTTTCCTAACACATACATAGGATACTCACTTGCAGCCTTAGATAACGTTTCCTTACTACCTACTACAGAAGTGCAAAACCCATGCCATATTTTTGTTATTTTATTGACTGTATTAAAGTACTAGGTTTGGCAAATACATGGCCTTATATTCACAAGTACAGAATAGCTGCAAATTAAAGAAATTCCCACATCCTCCTAATGAGAAGACCCAAGCAGAACGTGTTTTAGTTTTTACTTAGCTTATAAATTTATGATATTTAATTTATCCATTTATTTTCATATGCAAGTGTGCTTTACATAGTTATTAAAATACATATCAGTTTAGAAATACTATCTTATTCAAGTTTTAGATTACATGAAATGGTTTCATTTAACAGTTTAATTCTTCACTCTTTATCACTAGAGGCACTCTTGGAGTATTATGACAGATTTCTGAACCACATGTGATTTGTATAAGATATGGGATGTTTTGAATCTGTGTGCAGTGATCTTTTGGAAATGTTATCCCAATTGTACACTTATTTATATAACATTATGACGTTTGCTTTTTAAGATCTGTAAAAGGCTTCTTGACCATGATGGCTAACTAGCAGTGGAGAAATTATGCACCCCTAGGACTGATTAATAAATCGGTATTAAATTTTTTGCCTTGTCTTTCTGATCCTATAAATGTTTATTGATTCAGTCCTTCTAGGCCCGTATGTCTCCCAGCACTTTGTTCAAAATAATGTAATAGAAGTTTCTCATAATGAAAGAGGTAACAGCTAGATTACAAATTGCCACCCTCATATTTGGTGGATAACTTTATGGTTCAAAAAGAACAGTGTCTTAAATTTGAGTAGATATAGCAGTTACTTTGCAGTCACAAATTTTTTGTTCAGTAACAGAAGGGAGTGGAATCAATTAGTAGCCCTTTAAATAGCTCACCCATCAACACTGTTGAATTCAGTGTTTTAGTTAAAACATGTGAATTTTCTGGCTGCATTGCTCCACACACAGATATCATATGCCAGTGAATCATATTCCTTTAAAAATTCAAAATACTCCCCTTTTAAAATTTCGTTTCCTTATGTGTTGTCTGCACTGTGTTTCCTTTCTTAATGTCAGTGTAAAAAGACAGAACAGCATATACTAGGAGGCATGCAACAAACATCTGTTGACAGCAGTTAGAAAGCATGTGTCCCAGAATTCACTGACCATATGTGTATTTCAATTTCAAACTTCCCAGTAGGGCTTAGATTTTTTAACAGGTGAGGTATTCTACTTGCTGCTGCTACTGCTGCTGCTAAGTCGCTTCAGTTGTGTCCGACTCTGTGCGACCCCATATACGGCAGCCCCACCAGGCTCCCCCGTCCCTGGGATTCTCCAGGCAAGAACACTGGAGTGGGTTGCCATTTCCTCCTCCAATGCATGAAAGTGAAAAGTGAAAGTGAAGTTGCTCAGTTGTGTCTGACTCTTTGCGACCCCATGGACTGCAGCCTACCAGGCTCCTCCGTCCATGGAATTTTCCAGGCAAGAGTACTGGAGTGGGGTGCCATTGCCTTTTCCAGGTATTCTACTTAAGTAAAACTAAATTTCTTCCTTAAATACTGGTTTGAGAAGATTAAATGTTTTTGTCTTCAATGCTATTTATGTGTAGACTTAGTTTTCATTAATTTTGTTTTCTCCTGCAGATTTTCAGCACATTGAACCTCAGATCAAGAATCAGTTTAATAAGAAAGCACAAAGAGGATTTGAAAATACAAAACAGAAATCACAACTGCCTCTTCATCCTTCATGGGAAGCAAGCCGGCGGCGAAAAGAACAGCAATCCAAAATTGCTGTGTTTCAGGGGAAAAAAATTACCTTTGATGATTGATCAGTACTATATTTTTGTTAACTTTTCTGTCTAAATTTGATTTTCTTCTTATTTTTTAAACTAGCTCATTATTTAAATATATATTTAAGTAAGTCTCTGAATGGGTTATAGAAATGAGTTGGTTTTGTCTTTATTTTTTTAAGTGTGTCCGTGTTATGTTTAAGCTTCTGTAGATCAAGTACATACTTAATTTTAAATATATCTAGACTGCTGTCCCTCTATAAAAGAATTTTGAGATGATAGCTATTTCAGATTTTCTCATTTGATGTTATCATGGAGTGTATTTCACTAGGCTAGCTCTATGTTTCTTTACTTTGAAAATAAATGTTGAGTGATATTTGAAATAATACTGGAAAAATGAGGAAAATGTGTCTATTTAAAACAGACTATTTTTACTGGAAGTTACTCTTGTTAGCAAAACTAAGATGATAACTTTTATTATGGGTATACAGATAATAAGTTATATAAGTAAATATTAGTTTTTATTATAGTTTTAATTATTTGTAATTTTTTAGTTTTTGACTGTTTAATATAGTTTCCCAGGAAAATTTTGGATTTCTGAATTATGTTGCAGTCATTTGGGCAGCATTCATGTTCAAATGTTGCAACCAACCAAAAATTGGTTTTACTGCATATGAAATTCTGTCAGATCACAAATGTATAACATATTAGACATGTGTTCTTTATAGAAACAGTTTTTGATGAATCATAGGTTTGGAATTTACAAGAACAAATTCTTAAGGAGATATGATTACAGAAGCATTTTCACTGATAGCTAAGCAGAGGTTATAACTCACTGAAAAAGGGACTGCTTTATATTTCATAGTACTGTTATTTAAAAGGAAAACAGGATTTTAAAAATCCCTTCAAATGTTTCACTTCTTGCTACTGGGAAAAATTAAAGTTCTTGATTAACTAAGTAACGCTAACTAAATTCTATGTTTTCTATGCACTGATCCTGTTAATGATGAAAAAAACCTTTCTGGTGGCAGAAACTCTGGAAAGTCATTTTTATCTTTTTCAAAAGCTTAAGAGTTTAGATAACTAAAGCAGTAAAATTCAAGAGATTATACGGAAAGAAAATTATTTTTATTGTGTTAAATGCAAAATTTGTTTTTTCGCTTAAGTTTGTTTACAGTTATGTACAAAATTACATCAAATTGAAATTAATTTGAATTGAAAGTTTAATTATGAAAAAATACTCCAAGAAAGTTAAAAAATAATGTCTCTATCCCTACCCAGATTTAGCCAAACCGTGAGGTTGAGAGCACTATTCGTCAACCCAACACTTCTAACCCCAACTTCAAGGAGTTAGGGTTTGACAACAAAGTTAGAGGAAAGAGGCCACACAAGACTACTCACTTCTGACACCAACTGCAGGTTTGGAGATTGCAGGGGAGGGCTCCCCAAATACTGTCAGATTCAAAAATTTGCCTGCAGAACTCACTAAAACCTATTATATTCCTAGGTACAGTTCATTATACAGTTTAGGGACTGAACAACAACAGATAGTTCATTACAAGGAAAGAGTAAAGATTATAACCAGCCAAAGGAAGAGATGCATAGGGCAAAGTCTGTGAGGGTTCTAAAAGCAAAGTTTCTATTGTCCTCAAGTTGCATTACCATCCTTGCATCAATATGCACAGTGTTGCCAATCTGAAAAGCTCACTTGAGTTTTAGTATCCAGATTTTTATTGTATCTTTCATATATAGACATGCTCAGTTGATTGCCCATGTGATTGTTTCAGATGGATTGATAATATCATATGACCCGAAGACTCATCCTAAATGACATGGTAGGTCTTTTTTAGTG
The DNA here is from genome assembly GCF_054371585.1 of Giraffa tippelskirchi. Taxonomy (NCBI): domain Eukaryota; kingdom Metazoa; phylum Chordata; class Mammalia; order Artiodactyla; family Giraffidae; genus Giraffa; species Giraffa tippelskirchi. The sequence continues at coordinate 107,468,837 of NC_137280.1, read as the reverse complement.
CAGCCAACCCCTGCTCTAAACAAGGACATTCCCTCAGGTATGACATAGAGCGCCTCCATGAAGCTGAAGGCAAAGGACGTTTCTCTCTTTGGGCAAGGCCAGATTCTTTACTACACAACATCCATCACCTGAATTCCCCAATATTAACGTTTTTCTGTATCTACTTTATCTTTGGCTCTCATACTCCCTTCTCTCCTCCTTTTTTCCTTCCTTTTCCCCTTTCTCTCCTTCCTTTTTTACAATCTTTATCCTTTCATCTCTCTTTTCCTCATTTTACCCCTGTCTCCCTCTCCATTTACTCTCTTCCCCTCAACCTTTTATCATTTCTTCTTTTTCTCTACCCTGTTTATAGCCTCTCTCTAAAAACAAAGTCATTCTCTGTTCTTTTGTATTACCACACTCCAGTTATCAAATGTTAAGATTTTGCCAATTGTCTTTTTACGGCAACAGAAAAATCCAGCATCAAGCCTTACATCCAGTTGTCACCTTACATTCAGTTCTCTCTCTTTGATTGGAAACAGCATCTCAGTCTTCTTAGGATTTCATGACCTTGACCTTTTTCAAAAATTCAGATCAGTTATTTTGCAGTGTCTTTTTATTTGGGCTTGTCTAATATTCCCATTGTCATATTCAAGTTATGCACTTTTGGCAGGAATGTTGCATTTGTCCTGGTGCATCATATCTGAGGTTAGGTGATGATGTTGATATGGCTGGGCCTTAATGGTGGTGTTAACTTTGCTTACTTGTTTTAAGTGGTATTTATATGGTTTTTCCACTGCACGATTACTATTTTCTCTTTGTAATGAATAATTATCTTGGGGGGAGATACTTTGAGACTGTGTGAAACTGTCTTGAAACCTTCATGCACTAGTTTTAACATTCATTCATAATTCTTACCTGAAATAATTATTGCTGTAGTAGTTTAAATTATGACTTTTTTTATTTCACTGTTTTTCTACACTTATTAGATGGCTTTTTAGAATAAGGGAGAATCTTACATTTTCTCCTGTTAATTGAGCTTTTTTTTTTTTATAAATTTATTTATTTTAGTTGGGGACTAATTACTTTACAATATTGTAGTAGTTTTTGCCATACATTGACATGAATCAGCCATGGGTTTACATGTGTTCCCCTTCCTGGACCCCCCACCCACCTCCCTCCCCATCCCATCCCTCTGGGTCATCCCATTGCCCTGGCCCTGAGCCCTTGTCTCATGCATCGAACATTGAGCTTTTAAATGTATTTCAGTATTATCTCATGGATACTTCTTTTCTCCTTTTCTATTATTTTTTATTAATTGGCTAATTTTTATTCATTTTATTGATTATTGAGTTATAAGATTTATTATAGTATACATCTCAAGTAGCATTTATACCACTTTACATATGGTCCAAACACCTTACTGTAGTAGACGTCACATTTCTCCCCAAGCTTTTGTGCTATTGTTTATACACATTTTGCTTCTACATTTAACCCTGTAGTGCATTGTTATTGATTTTACTATAATTTCTGTTTGTCTTTGTATCATGTTTATGTTTTTCTCTACTTCCTGGAATATTAATAGCTGTTTTAATGATCTTGTCTGCAGTGATTCTCTTGGGGCTGTTTGTACCAACAAGGTATATTTGGCGGTGTCTAGAGATATTTTAAGTGTCACATCTGGGGAAGATGTTGCATCTAGTGGATATAGGCCAGGGATGCTACTAAATATTCTATTATATATGCAAGAAATAATTATCACACCCAAAATTTTAGCAGTACCAAAGTTATGAAATCTTGGTCTGGGGCTCATTTGGTGCCATTGCTGAGGCATTACCATTCTAAGAACTCTGCCTAATTCTTTGTCTGTTAGGAAATTTTTGTGTTGTGTCTGGTGAAAGCAGACTATACCTGGACCTATGTTAGGATGTTTCCACTAGTTCTTGTCTATTGACTTTTTTCCCCTGGCCCTATTAGATTCTTTATATACTTTATGCAGATCAGTCTAGTATGATTGATTTCAGGGAATCACTGTATAGACCTCCAGAGCACTTACTCCTCTTCTATGCATCTCTTTCCTCTGTTTTTCTTTGCCTCACAAATTCTAGTCACATAAACCTACCTAAACTTTGAACTGTCCCTTAAGTAAAGCTGTTGGGCTATTTTGATGTCCCTTCATCTTGCATTATAATTTGAAAACTCTTTGATCAGTGAGCTGTGCACTTGTAGCACTCAACTCATTTGTGTTTTCTCTCAGGTATTAATATCCTGTACTGCTCTTTGTCCATTGCCTGAAACCTTTGTTTCAAATCTGTTTTGTCCAGTTTTCTAGTTTAATATAGAAAAATAAATCTAATTCCTATTATTTTGTAATGGTAGGAAATATAAGTTCTTTATATCGATGATTGGTTTATCCTTACTTTGGTTAGTGGAAGCCCCTTCAAGTTGTTTCCTGTATTTTTTTGGCATGTAAGTCCTTTCTGTAGTAGTGAGGAAGGTGGTTTCTTAGTTTCCACAATATATTTATTTTCTCAGCCCCAGAGTACGCAGAAGTGCAGTTCAGAATTGCTGGTTGATACCTCTGCAAAACACAAGTTTATTAGCCAAACTAATTTATGTTTGAAGTTCTTTTTTCTTTAACCTGAGGGCATATGGTTTCAAAACTAAGTTTGCAAGTTATCTGGGATATTGTTAGCAAAAATGGCTGACTAAGGACATCCAAAAATTACCTTTCTCCTTTAAAAGCAGTGCAGAAAGCTGTCCATAGTGTCAGAATTGATGTTTTCAGAACTGCAGAATTAACTAAAAGCTTAGCAAGGTTTGTTATTTATTAAAAATGGCTGAATCTTGATACAGAGAGTATCTTTGTGACATTTTAACTTGCTCTATTCTCATGCCCCACTCCCCAACCCAAGTCTGTGATGTCTTGAAAATCAGCAGCCCACAATCATGATGAAAACCTGCAGCCTGACAGATACTGGAGGAGCCAGAAAACGGTTGGAACTTTTTCAAAGACACATTCCCTGAGAATTATCTTTATTTGACCAGTAAGGTAGTTCACTGGAAGACCCCATGGCAATTCTGTCTTTATCTAACTTGGCTAAGAGCTTGCCCAATGTGAAAAGCCTTTTTCCTGAGATTACTTTTTGAAATCAGTTAGAGGCAACTGTTTAACATCACAACTTCCCAAGGCAGTGAATAACAGTTGGGGAAAACAAGAAGTTAATCAAACAGCTTAAAAGGAAATCTGGAAAATTCACTATCCTTAGGAACTTTGATAAGTTTTGACATATTTCCTGGAATTAAGAAAGTCATATGAATGACAGGATCATGTGCACATTCAGAAAAGTGCTGAGAAGACCCTAAACCCTCACTTCTGGTTGACTTTGGGAGTTCTACATAAGCGGGAAGTGGATGGCTAGTGTGGAATTGTCAACTTCCTGGCCACGTGTTGAAGGTGAACCCCAACACACATACAGGCTCTCAACAAAGTTAGTGAAGTATCAGTTCCAGCATACCACTAAGCAAATGAAGACTCTTGAGAGTCCCTTGGACTGCAAAGAGATCCAACCAGTCCATCCTAAAGGAGATCAGCCCTGGTGTTCATTGGAACGACTGATGTTGAAGCCGAAACTCCAATACTTTGGCCACCTCATGTGAAGAGTTGACTCATTGGAAAAGACCCTGATGCTGGGAACGATTGAGGGCAGGAGGAGAAGGGGACGACAGAGGACGAGATGGCTGGATGGCATCTCCGACTTGATGGACATGAGTTTGTGTAAACTCTTGGAGTTGGTGATGGCCAGGGAGGCCTTGTGTGCTGTGATTCATGGGGTCACAAAGAGTCAGTCACGACTGAGTGACTGAACTGAATTGAAGCAAATGAAGTAGAGACTTTAGTGACTATATACAACAAAGAATACAGATTTCACAAAAATAGTTAAGTCGCTAGACAAACAGCAACAAAAAATAGCAACAACAAACCCTAAGGAGAAGAGAATATCTGATTTCTAGAGTTGCAACATATATTATTATTTAAAATGTCTAGTTTTCAACAGAATGTTGTAACATACTCAGCATATGGCTCATATAGGAGAAAAAGCAATCTATAGAAATGGTCCTAAATAGGCCCAAACTTTGAATTTATTTGATGAAAACTTTAAATAGGCTATTTTAAATGTGTTCAAAGAACAAAAGGAAACAATATCTAAAAGTCTAAGAGAAAGTTTGAGAACTATTCTTACCAAATAGAGAAATCAGTAATGAGATAGAAATTATAAGGAAGAAAGAAAAAAGTTTAGGAATTGAAAAATACATTACTGAAACAAAAATTTCAACAGAAGGGTTCGACAGTACATTTGAGCAGTTAGGAAGGATTGAGTGAAACTGACAATTGATCAGTTGAGATTATCCAGTTAGAGGAACAGAGGGAAAATAAATAATGAAAATTAATAGACTCTTGAAGACCTATGGGGATACCATCAATCATGTTAATATAGGCATAATGGGAGTCTAATATGACCCCACATTTCCAATCATAGTTATGTACCCCCAATAGAATTGAAAACATTTAAAGGAAAAAAAATTGAATGCGAATATTCATGGGAGCATTATTCATAATAGAGAAAAAGAGGAAAGAACCTAAATATCCATCAGCTGATGACTAGGTAAATGGTATATACATGCAGTGGCATATTATTGAGCCTTTAAGAATGAAGTATTGATACATATTGTGACATGGATCAATTTTGAAAACATCATGGTAAGAAAGAAATCAGACACAAAATAGAGTTCTGTTTATGTGAAATGTCGAGAATAGGTAAATCCATTGAGATCAAAAGTAGATTAGTGGCTGTGAAGGGCTGAGGGGGAGAGGAATAGGGCGTGCCTGTTAATGGATGTGACAGTTCTTTAAGGACTGAATGTGTTCTGGAATTGGATATTGTAGTGCTGGTTGCACAACTTTGTGAATATACAAAAATCCACTGAATTGTGTGCTTTATAAGAATGCATATTACTGTATGTGAATTGTATCTCATTTTTTTTAATAATAAATTTTTACCTGGGTTAGTGTTTTTTTCCCCCCACTCTTCTTCCTTCCATATAGTACTTCATTTGAAATGCATTTTAGTTCAAATATTTCTGATTGTATTTTATTTTAAGGATTATTTTCTATATCCTTGGTAATTGTATTTTTTTTTTTATGTATGTGAAACGTTAACATTGTTCTGTATGTTGGAGCTGCATAAAACAGTATACTCAGAGAAGTGGCAGCTCTGCTGTTCGAATTGTTTTTTCCTTTTCACCGCAACCCCTCCCTCCCCATGTAGATAATCAGTCTCATTTGTCTTTAGTCTATTCTTCCTGTGTTTTTATTTGCACAGATTAAAAAATATGTATATATTTTTATTTCCCCCTTCTTACATAAAAATTGATGTTTTCTAGATGCTTTTATAACCCCTGCTTTCTTCGTTTAAAAATGTTAGGTTGGTCCAAAAGTTCATTTGTTTTTTTCCATAAGATGGCTCTAGTTAATGCTTAGTTATCTTTAACATCGTTCGAAACAATTTTGTTAGATTGTATTGTGACAGCTGTCATATCAACATGCGTTAAAAAGCTTATCAAAATTGGTGAATTTTTGTGTAGCCATTTTAATATTGAAGATGGGGGGAAAAAACAACGTTTTTGGCATATTATGCTTTATTATTTCAAGACAAGTAAAAACAACTGAAATCCAAAAGATTCGTGCAGTGTATGAAGAAGGTTCTGTGACTGATCAAACATGTCAAAAATGGTTTATAAAGTTGCGTGCTGGGGATTTTTCACTGAACAATCCTCCATGGTCTTTGGGTAGACCAGTTGAAGTGATAGCAATCAAATTGAGTCATTAATTGAGAATAATTAATATTTTACTACACAGGAGATAGCCAACATACCCAAAATATCCAACTCAAGTGTTGAAAATAATTTGCACCTACTTGGCCAAGTTAATCTCTTTGATGTTTGGGTTCCACGTAAGTTGAGTGAAAAAACCTTCATGACTATATTTCTGCATGCAATTCTCTATTTCAAAGTAATGAAAATGTTCTGTTTTTAAAACAAATTGTGTAACTGATGAAAAGTGAATACTATATAATATTGTAGAACAGAAAAGATCCTGGGGCAAGCAAAATGAACCACCAACTACACCAAAGGCCAAACTTTATCCAAAGAAGGTGATGTTGTGTATATGGTGTGGTTGGAAGGGAGTCCTTTTATGAGCATCTTCTGGAAAACCGAGTGATTATTTCCAACAAGTATTGCTCCCAGTTAGACCAACTGAAAGCACTCAATGAATAGTGTCTGGAGTTAGTCAACAAGAAATGCATAGTCTATCAGGTTACCATAAGACTGCATATTTCTTTGATGACCAGATAAACACTGTTAAAGCCTGGCTGGGAAGTTCTGATTCATCTACCATTTTCACCAGACGTTGCACCTTCACGTGTCCAGTTATTTCAGTCTTTACAAAATTCTCTTAATGCAAAAAGGTTCAGTTTCCTAGAAGACTGAAAAGGCACCTGGAACAGTTCTTTGCTCAAAAAGAGAGAAAGTTTTGGGATGATGGAATGACAAAGTTGCCTGAAAAATGCGAGAAAGTAGTGGAACAAAATAGTGAATATGTTGTTCAATAAAGTTCTTGGTGAAAATGAAAAATGTGTCTTATTTTTAGTTAAAAACCAAAGGCCAACCCAACATATTCTGGAAATCACTACATATCTGCCCATAGAGGTCTTCCTTCTTTAAAATAAAACTAATGAATATAACAAAATAGACACAGACAAAGAGAACAAGCTAGTGGTTGCCACAGGGGAGAGAGGTGGAGGAGGGGCAGGATAGGTGAAGGGGATTAAGAGTTTCAAACTGCTAGGTACAAAAAAGTATCAAGGATGTAGTTCACAGCACCAGGAGTATGGCCAACTGTGAAAGGGACTGTATCCACTGTTGGTTGCTCTGAAGACAGAAAAAGAATCACGACCTGAGAAAAGCTGGTGGCTTCTAGAAGCCTTCCATTTACATCCAGGAAGAAAATGGGAATCTCAGGCCTACCACTTCAAAAACCTGAATTCTGCCAACAACCTGAATGAGCCACGGAAAGGATCCTACCCGAGAGCCTCTTAAGAGGAACACAGCCCTGCTGGCACTCAGATTTTAGCCCACTGAGACCCATGTCAGACTTTACAACTATTAGATAGTGTTTATTTTTGTTTAAGCCATTACAGACTAGAAACAGCATCACACATCACTGAGTAGATCTATTTATTCACTCATTTATGTATGAGCCTTAGAGAAGGAAATAGCAACCCACTCCAGTATTCTTGCTTGGAGAATCCCATGGACAGAGGAGTCTGGCAGGCTCCAGTCCATGGGGTCAAAAGAGTCGGACACGACTTAGCGACTAAACCACCACCACCACCACCACGTATGACCTTTGGTTATTTTTCATATTTTACAACTACAAACAGTGTTTCAACAGTGTGTATTTTCATACTGTTGGAGGTGTGTCTTTGAAGTAAGTTCCTAGAAGTAATACTGTTATGTCAGAAAGTAAATGTGTATGTAGTTTTATTGAAAGTAGCCCCATTGTCAGTTGTCTTGATTTTTGTCATTCATGTCTCCATCATGTTTGTCACTTATTTGATATATTCAGATGTACTGGTTCCTCTTTATTTACTATTATTTAATTTTTATATGTACATTTGGGATCATAGTTAGAAAATCTTACTCTACTACTTTCTTTCTACTTGGATATCAGTTTTGCTGTCCATGTTTTCTTTGTGTTTCCATTTGTCTGGAACACCTTTGACTATCCTTTGATTTTTAGTCTTTCTGAATCATTCTGTTTCAGATGTGTCTCTTCAAAAGAGCATTGTTGGGCCTTTACGAGCCAGCTTGAAAATCTTTCCATATAATCAAATTAAACCCCTTCACAGTTGTTAATAAGATGAATATGATTGCTTTCAACTCTTTCAGAGTATCTTATGCTATCTTTGTTCAGTCGTGTCCAACTCTTTGCAACCCCATGAACTGCAGCACTCTAGACTTCCCTGTCCTTCACTGTGTCCCCGGGGTTTGCTCACTTTCAAGTCCACTGAGTCATTGATGCTGTCCAACCTGCTCATCCTCTCATGCAATAATTATTATATTCATTTTGTTCCTGTCCAGAATGTATGCTGTGTTCTCTTTTTTAAAAAGAGATTCCTAAATTTGATGTTTAGAAAAGCCAGTATTTCCGTTTGGGTAGTTATCTTTGTGCTTCTACCTTTATTTAATGCCTTTAGTCTTGTTTTTTTTTTTAATTCACAATCTGTATTATCCATTTTCAATGACATCCCTTAAGTTTCACTTGTTGCCTAAACCACAGCTAATGGGTTTATTTTACTTTCCTCCTTCCATCTGCATTCTCTTCCAGCTTTTAGTTTTATTATTTTTACTTCATTAGGAGATACAACACATAACTTAGAGCATTATTATATAACATATTATTGAACCCTTATCCCCACCTTTGTTTTAGGCTTAGATTTGCAATTATGTTAAAGCTAAATTGCTGAAGTTTTCTCAGTCATCTTTTGTTGGATAAAGTTCATTTTCTAGCACATTCCTCAAAAAGGACTCATGGAAAAACTATTTGAGCTCTTGATGATTCAATGTTTTTCTGTAGTTTTCATACTTTAAATTTTTTTTTCTGTGATTTTCATAGTTAAACATGACTGGATCTTGGGTTTGTGGCTTTCTCAGTGATCCTGCCCCTTTTGCTTGTGACAGTTAAACATTCATTGTATCTGTGGTGGAGTTTCTTGTTCCTTCCCAAGTTAGGAGATTTGGGTGAAGCCTTGACCCTTCCCAGGGATACAGAGTTGTTTCTTGTTTTTCGTATTTTTGCTTTTACCCCTCCCCAAGCCACAGCAAGTCTTTGTACCTGTGTTCTGGTTAACAATGTTTGACGACCTTATTGTGGCTTAAGGCTTCTTTTCTCAGTAAGGAAGAAGTATCCTCGTAGGTATTTGTGTCCTTGCTTCAGCAGTAAGCTCTCCTGTTTCAGGCCTGCACCATCAAGAACAGTTTTTGCTCTGCCCCGATCTTTCTCCTGAATGCCCAGTGTAGGCCCATGGAGTTTCCATACCCTTTAGAGCTCTTGACATCTCTAAATAATTATAAAACATTTTCCTCTAGTACTTTTATGGGTTTTTGTTTACCTTTCAACCTTAATATTTCTGGAATTTACCCTGATGGGCAAACTGCTAAATAATCAAACCAGTTAGTTACAGTGAATTTGTGTTTCTCAGCCTCTCCTGAAGTTAGGTTGGGGACATGTGACAAGAATTGATTAGTGGAATGTGAGTGAAAATTATATAAAGTACTTCCAGGTCTGCCCCATGAAATCGTCATCTATCTTCCACCCTTCTTTTGACCCTCAGTTAGGTGTCAATTCCTGGGGAGACAGTGGAGGACCCTGTTTTTAAGATGAAATAACCATCAATGTGGGAACCTCAATAACTGTGGAAATCATACTTACCACCTTTCCCTCCACTTAAGCCAAATGGACTTGTCAGCCTCTGTCAAACATCTTTGTGTAAAACCAGAGAGAATTTTTTTTTTTATAGTATAAGTATTACTCTGATACAGAAATTGCTGCTAGAAAAAGAATGTTCCTATGACAAAAATCCAAAATATTCTTAGCGTTGGTCCACTATACAATCAAGATGGAAACTAATATCCAATGCTAAAAAACTGGAGATTGTGGATGCAATGACAAAACATTTTTTTGAATGGTCATTTGCAATTGCTTAAAAGGTGGATTGCTTAAAAGGTGGATTGACCTCGTAGTACTAAGGAGAGAGGCTGGAGAATGGAATGCTGGTATTGAGTGTTGATTGTTACTCTGGACTTACCAGGGTAATAGGAAAAAAAACATGGGATGTAGCAAAAATTTGTTAGTTTGAAAGCAGGAAAAAAAAAAGATCTAGTCCCAAATAATAAGAGATAATGGACAAATGTCCACTGAGACTTCTGGGTCCACACAGACCTAAGTAAAGAAAGATGCGGCATTTCCTCCTAAGCATGATAACTTTAAGCCATGTTGGCAAATGGAAAAAATAAGGCAGGCTTGAGAATTACATTTAGGAAAGAACTTTGGAGGATACTATTAGCATATGTGAGTGAATAGATACCTCTCCCTCAAAAATAGTAATTTGCTTTTTTGTAATGCCAAAGAAATTGGAAGTCTGGATTTCGATAGCCTTTGAATTTTCTGTCATTATGAGTGTTTGGGGGATCCCAAACTTGCTTAGAGAAGAGATGAGTTGCAAAAACTAAAGGCTCCCAGGAAGGGCAAACGCCTCATCATTTATTTCAAATGTAATAATGGAACAGAAAGGTAGATTCAGAGCTATGAAGAGCACTGTGTAAGTAGTTCCTTCTAGACAGAAAAACTGCTATCAGGAAAGTGGCCCACTACCAGAAGAGAAGGATCTCAAAATGCCTACCAGAAGGATAATATAACCGGTGCCTTCTGTGTGTCTCCCGTGTTCCCTTTACCAGTTGGCAATTTATATCACAAACCTCCTGTCCATGCTTTACCATGGTAAATTGGGCCTGGTGGCAGTAGAGAGATTTCTGTAACTTTGTTGTTAGTGCAACTGTCACTGGAACCTCAAGTGGCCATATCCAGAACTGGTGGAAAGAACCACACATCATTCAGAGATCTTGGCCTTTGAGCTAATTGTGATAACTGAATGGAATTTTGAGTTTTCTCTCTTGGGGAAGGAGGGAGTGTGCTTTATGAGGTAGGGCACCTGGTAACCAGAAGGACATACTGTGTTAGAAACTGGCTAAGAAGTGTTCACTTAATCTGTTTCTTCTTTTAGTTAGGTACCTGGCTAAATTACACTTCCCAGCCGCCTTGAAGTTGGCAAATGCTGGCCAGAAGAATGTGGGTACGTGATTTTCACCTGCCCCACAGAAATTTCCAGGCAATCTCCACATTTCTCCCTTTGTTTTCCAGCTCGATGTTAAACATCTTGGGCAACCTTACAAGACAGATTTACAAGATGGTGAAGTTTCTATTAATATCAGCCAGGGTCCCTGCTTGGTTGCATGGAACAGATCCCCATAACCCTATCCAGCCACCGATTGAACTTCATATGAACAAGAGATAAGTAAGTATTTAATTATGTCACTGAGATTTAGGGTGTTAGCTGTTACTGCAGCTAAGAATTATTCTAAAACATATGTGTGGTTGATATCTTACTATTCTAGTTTTTCCAAAATGCATATTGTTCCAATGCCTTTTTTGAATAGTTGGGTTGTCTGTCCTTCTTTACTGATTTGAAATGTCACTATATATTAATAACCACTCCTTTGTTCCTAGACTCACTCTCTTTGCTGCTTATCTGTTTCTCTGACCAAATACTGCATTTTAAATTATTGCAGCCTTGTAATTTACTTAGACAACCAGTAGCTGTTTTTACTTAACAAGGTTTTTTTTTTTTTTTTCTCAGACTCTTCTTAGCAAGTCTTGTATCTTTTCTCTAGCAACAGATTTTAAAATCAGCTTGTAAGTTTTATTTCAAAAAATTGTCTTGGGATATTAATTTGGATTCCTTTTAGAAATTTTTTGTAACCTGGAAGGTATTTGTATTTCAAATGTGTTCTCATTGTTGTTCTGTACTTATATAAAATGATGAGTCTCTTTCCATGGATGGGCCTAAAATGTGGAACTGCAGGAGAAATGATATGAACAGGCACAAGCTCAGTAGTCTTAAATATGACATCATTGTGCAGAAATTAAGTAGCCTTAAGTCGCAAACTGGAATGTTGTTTGTACTTTGAACATGTGTTTTCCCTCAAGGGAAAACTGGTTATGAAAGAAAGTCATTCTCCATGCTGTTTTCAGGATATAATTAAAGGATGTTTTTCAGTAAAGACAGCCAAAACTTAGAGAATCAGTGAATGGAGGAGTGTTATTTGTGTTTATTTTTAAACTAAACATGATATGGATATTCTTTGTTTAGCTAAGCTCTCTCTATTATGGGCAGAAGTTCACAGTCTTCACATACACCAACAATAACCAATTTATCTCAAGTCTGAAATAAGTGTGAACTAGTTCTGATTTTTTTTTAAATCGTAGGTACCACCTGTGATAAAGGAGAAATTTACAAGCCCTATCAACTTTTTAAGGTCTGTAAGTGCTATGTATACAATCTGATAGTTCTTGTCCTTCCTCTTTTTAATCATAATCTTTATCAGTTTGAATTCCTACTCTGCGTTTCTCTTTCGTTTAATCTGTCCTTTTCTACACAATGCACTTAAAAATCTAAGAAGAGAAGTTTAATTTCTCAGCATAAAAATGGGTATCTTACACTAATAATCAATATTGCATTTAATGGGGAAATATTGGAAGTTAGAAACATAACAAGGATGGCTCTCATTATACTATTACTACATTTTCACTTGACATTGTTTTAAAAGTTGAAGCCAGTGCAGTTAGAAATGGAAAGGAAGAAATAAAATTAACATCAGTTCTAGCTCTGCCTCATTTATAATGGTATTTCCCATTCATTTTATTCCAGTTTTATTGTGGTTACAGGAAGGATGTTTTTTGTTTGTTTTTTATCCTCATCTTTGTGTAAGGTACCCAAATTCCCTCACCCCGTTCTCCAGGAGGACCCACCAGTGTCCAGGACTGTTGAATGAGAGGTTGCGTATGTGCTTAGTCACTCAGCTGTAACCAGCTCTTTGCAATCCCATGGACTGTAGCCCTTCACCCATAGGATTCTCCAGGCAAGAATACTGGAGTAGCTTGCCATTCCCCTCTCCAGGGGATTTTCCCGATGCAAGGATTGAACCTAGGTCTCCTGCATTGGCAGGCAGATTTTTTACCATCTGAACCACTGGGGAAGCCTGAATGACAAGTTACCTGTAGGTAAAAAATTAGAAAACCTTTCATTCTGCTTCCCAAAACTCTGAAAATTCTTGTCCTTCCTCTTTCTAAACATCTTCCTTATCAGTTTGAATTCCTACTCTATGTTTATCTTTCTTTTTCCAGTTCCTGTTTTATTTGAGGCCAGAGAAAACAACCCTACAAGTATGGCTATAAGAACTCATCAGGTACTTAAGGAGTAAGGTTTTTTGAATGTTTGTTCCTAAGTGAATATGAACTGGGAGTAGAGAAATGACCAGTTGAGGCTAAGTGAGAAAGAAAAGGTGAGGAAAACCCTGAAAACAACAAAATAAATACTAAGCATGGATTGCTTACATAGTATATAGGGTTCTTTGGCAGGCGCTCGGTAAATAATAACTATTAGTTCTTGAGAAACTCATCTGATTGCCAATTAATCATGTATAAACATTGTCAATCTTTTAGTCACTTTGCTGACAATTAACATTTTAGGGAGAAGGTGTCCTTTAATTCATTGAACATGGGACCTGGAGCTGTGTCCTGCTTGGTGTAGGATATCATGGTTAGCAATGCAATGTGGGCAAAGTATTCTCCCAAAAGGAAACCAAGGCGCTGATATCTCTTAAATAGTAGAAAGACATGGTGTTAGGCAAGAAAGAGTAGCTGTCCTCTACAGGTCTAGTAAGAGAGCATGAATTTATGTGAATCTATTAATAAAAAGAAACAAACACCTTAAGAGAGAAGTAAACTCCCCACGTGTACCCAAGGGAGTACTTGACTCCTGGAGAGACAGGAAGAGTAAGGGGAATAGTCAGTTGTCTAGTTTGGCTAGAGAAGATAATGCAGAAAAGTGGTAGGTATGAAACTGATGAAGTGGAGAATTAAGGCTAAAGGAAGACCTTGAATGTCATTTAAGGTTCTTGAAGTTTAGTTTACAGGAAATTGAGAAACTCAATTGGAAATTGAAAAATCTGAGGATGGAGAAAGCTATGTACTTGTGTAGAGATTTGAAGCATGTAATATAACCAGCTTGCCAAGTGTCCTTAGATTTTTGTATTTCCAGTAACTAACCTCATTGAAAATGTTCTAGGTCAAAGTTTTCCCATGATATTTCAAGTCAACAGATCATTTGTGTAAGGTTAAAATTACCTTTAACAATAATGGGAGAAAAATATACACGCACATGGGAAAAACAGCTCCAAAAACAACGTTTTGGCTTTTATTGTGAAAGAGCACAGCACCTTGAATGTCTTTTATAAGGTTCTAGAACTATCTCAAATTACTAAAAGGAGGGGAAATAAAGATCAGTTATCAAGTTTCATGTTAAATGTTATTTAATTTAGTCAAGTGCATTAATGAAATAGACAGTTCAGTTCAAATTAAAAAGCATGTATACCATTATGGAATACTCAATAGTTCTTTTTTTTAGAAAATCACCTAATATGGAAATTTGATAATGGGTCTAACAATGATCATCAATGACTGCAAAAATGAGTAGGTATAAGAATCTATTGGGGATTTCTATAGTGGATGTATCAGACTGACAACGGTGAGCCCACTAATCATTTTTAACATTACAAAAAGATAGATGGTAGAGACATCCTGGACTTCCTCGTATGATGCAGTTATGAAGGATGCACCACCATCTATCATGTCTTGTTGCTCCCCCAAATCAAACATAACCTATGTCTGGTCAAGCCTCCAGATTTGACTTTTCATTGGAAATACAAGGAACAGAAGAATGTGTTAATATTAAATGACACCACCAGGATCCAGTCTTCAAAATCTAGAATGTGGAAAATTCTATGAGATAGTAGGTGTTCTATTAAAAAAAACATTTTTTTCTACACACTTTAATAGCAAGACCAAAAAAAAGTGATAAAAGGGAAATATATAAATTTTAAAGAGACTTAAAACACATAATAACTAAGTCAGTGTGTCCTTGTTTGATCCTGAATCAAACAAATCAACTTTAAAAAAAATTTTAAGAGAATTGGTGAAATTTGAATGCTAACTAGGTATTTGATGCTATTAAGGAACTGTTACCTTAATTTTACTGCAGTGAAATGAATATTATTTATTGATGACAACCAACTTTAAATGACTTCATAATGGAAGTATTGATTTTGAATGAAAATCTAGAATATTCTGATAAGGCAAACTCTTAACCCTGAGATATTTTTCTAAGCACATTCAAATGAGACCACTGTTTGAAGTTAAAACACTCTTATTGGCCTCTTATTGATCATCAAAAGAGAAAAAAATCCCAGAGGACCACCTGTTGCTAAATTGTGGAATCCTGTATATGAAAGAGAAAAGGAGGATGACATTTTTTTTCCTATGTTTCTAATACTCAGAAGTATTCCTTTTAGAAAATTGGGGAGCCAGGGGCAGAAAATAAGGCTTTGTATGCTTAGCTCCTGATAAGCCTTCTCAAACTCTGAAAGAGTAACAAGATAACTCCCTGTGGATGAAAAGTCATCTCTGGTCAGCCTGGGCCTTGGAGAAAATCCTGACATCATAGGTCACTTTCCAGAGAACTAGTTGCCTCAATCAGTGAAGAAGTTGCACCATGTATGTGTTTTCCATCCCATTCCTCTTACTTCGTCCCCTCAGATCTCTCATCTGCAAAGCAAATTTAACCCAGCTGCTGATGCTCTTGGATTCAGGGATGCAGAAACGTCAGGGATGAGTTGTGCCACTCCTGCCTCACCCCAGCATCAACCACGTGTAAATTTTTCTATATTATGGATTAAAAAGAATGGTGAAAACACTAAGATAATACTGCAAGAGGGATGGGTACAGCTGACTACTGTTACTCTCACCCAACCCTCTCATTACAGCTGCAGTTCTTCCAGAACACTAGTATTTTGCTGTGTTTTTCTCTGAGGTTTTCATTCCCTACTTTTTCTGCCACTGAATTGTACCCACTCTAGAGGGACTGTGACTACTTAGAATGTGTCTTTGATTAATGAACTAATAATAATGAACAGTGCCTGAAACAGCACACACTGATGAGACCAAAGTAATCATCTTTTACACTAATACCTTACCTTGAGCAGGTGAGGAAAGCAGGAAATCGGCGGTTTCAAGTGTCGCTAATGTCCTACTACTGTCAAATCTGAAAACTGCCAGCCACAAGCCTATGTCTATATTACCTGCAAGAGCTCCTTAAAGGTAAATTGTTTGTGGATTAATTATTGTTCTCCCAAAACACTTGCCCACAGTTTGGGGCCTGTTTGTCTTCTTAGGTTACTAGCTTCAGGTTAATCTGGTACACATTTAAATAAGGATTACTGTGATAGCGATGTTTCTCTTCATATAAATAATTTGTATTCTTGAGCCAGATATGTCCCCTGGGTGCACGTATGCTCATGAGTATTTCTAAGAAATGCAAGTCAAAACAGAGGGCAGTTATTCTTTCTGTGCCTGTTCCACATCCTTGGAAGTGGTTGGTAACGATGACAAAAGTTAGAATCTGTTCAGGAATGACAGTTTTTCTTTAAAACATCAGCTAGATTTTTATCCATCATAGACAAGTTTCAAGTTGTGTGAGCTTGATAAACAGTTTGTTAATATAAAAGGCAACTAAGCAAAATCACCAACCATACACATGGCTTTAAGATCTTAATCTAAGTGAAATTCATATCATTTATTTATATGTAACAACAAATGACCACTCTAGACACTTGAAATCATTTATTCAAGGCATTTTTACATAATCTTGCAATCATAGTATAGGCATATAATAAAAGAATGTGAGAGTGTAAAGATTGTAAAGCCAGTGTCTGGGCATTTAAAATAAGAGCTCTTCAAAAAAAAGTTAAAAATGTTTTACAACTAGTATTCCTGAAAAATTTGGGAGAAACTAAAACTTCATTAAAAACATTACAATACCAGATCACATGTTACTTAGTTAATAGCAAGCAGTTATATATTAAATGTTTATATCCTGTGAGCTAAGACAACACATTTTACATTCAAGTTGAAATAATTCAGCACCATTTTGATTAGAAGGATAAATGACATGCTTTAAGCGTTCAAAAGTGGCCCAAGACTTTTGGTAGCTGGGAATGAAATGTGGGTATTGATTGTGCTATGAATTCTAAACATATAAAAATATAGAAAAGGGTAGTTTTTACTTATTAGTTATACTGTTAGTATCAAAACAAGTTATTTTTAAAACAAAATGTCTTCTGATCAGAAGTTCAGTATTTTAACATAATTTGGTAAAGAAAAATTCTAAGTACCATGATTTTAGTGAACTGCATTTCCTCTACAGTCTGAAAATTGAGAAGATTATGAGTGTGATGATCTCCTATGAGGTCAAGGAGGAAAAAAAAAATTTGTTCTTCATTATTAAAAATAATGTCTAGTGAATAATTAGCAATTGTGAATGTCATTATGTAAAAATATAAAGATTTCCTGGAAATAGGCAAGTTATGTGAGACTGAATCCTAGCCTTAGAAGGCAAGACATCTTTAATATAGACTGTGGTCTGAATAATTATGAGGCCACTAATATGGCATGTGGAAGACTCACTAAGTTATCTTCCTGTTTTTTCACATTCTGTGTTTAAACACCAGTCTCTTTTCAGTACTCAAAATTCTTTGTTTCATTTCTACTTCCTATTTAAAAGATTTTTTTATTTAGAGTTTGGTAAGACTGGATTATGTTTTTTATTAATGGATACATTTTACCAACTAATCATTATCTGTGAGTTTTGGTGGTTATTCAGAGAAGAGATTCTTTGAGGTTCAAAAATACTGAGTGTTAAATCAGTATTTGTGAGTTATTTGGGAGTGTTTAGGAGTGATTAGGGGTGGGGAGGAATATTTATATAAAAATAAATGAGAATCTTTAACCGTTTAATTGAAATTTTTTTTCCAAAATCAATGAAATAGTATGTGTTATATTTAAAAGGCAGAGATTTCAGGGATTGGAAACATAGTTTTAATTAGTAGTAACACATACATGCATATATGTATTCATTTTAAACTTATTTTTTAATAAAATATGGTCATGAAAAACAATAGTGCTTAAAATAGAAATTTTTTAGACATGTACTTATGATGTTAAAAATGAGATAAGCTGAACCTAATGAGTAATAATGACATTTTGAATACTTAATGAGGTTAGGAACAGCCTTTTCCATATCCTAATGCCTAGCATGTTAGTCCCTAGCATATTTGAGGGCCTCAAATGATGACGGATTTACAGACAGATGGAAGGCCCATGGAATGTTAGTAAACACATCTTCTCATATGTATCCAAAGGCCATGATATTAGCTAGCTTTTATTATAGGGGTAAGAATCTTGATGAAATGATAGGTCTTAAATCTGTAGATGCCAGTCTGGCTCAGTATTAATACTGACAGTAGTTTTTGTTTTAAAAAAAAAAGCAAGTATATTAAAATATCTCTATTAGAAAAGATTACAGTTTTAAAGGATCATTCTACAATCTTAAAAGTAAAAGCGATCGAAGGCAAAGAGGTACATCAAAGAAGCTATTCCATAGCTCAGATACTAGCTCAATGGAAATTCTGGGTCTCTATCAAGCTGTCTGTATTGTCTCATGGTAAGTGTGTGCCTGGCAGATGAGGCTCCTGCAGCCCGCTCTATCTCCCCTGACGACTGCCCACCTATAGCCCTTCTTACTGGGAAAAGCACTCGGTGAGTGAAGAATGGTTGGTAGCTGGTGCTAACTTTACAACTGTATGACACAATATAGGGATGCCACTCATTTTAAAATTCTACCTAATGTGTCTTGGCACTGGAAATACCTTGCTTGAGATTTTAATACTGGTTAAGAGAGGAAAACTTCTGCTTCAGCACCAGTAACTTAAAAAGTGTAATTTGATCTCTTTCTGCATCTTTTGAATCTAGGAAGAAAAAATTCTCCAAATTCTGATGTGGCACATGGTTTCACAGTTTAAAATAAAATCACAGCTGTCTCATTATGCAACACACTCCTTGGTTTTGCAGAAAGCTGTTCTTTTTTTTTCCCCGTTATTCACCAATGTCTCAAGTATGTAATGCTATGTGCTTTGCTAGTTTGTATTATATTTCAGATACACACACAAAAAAACACATATGACTGATTCCTAGGTGACCTAGGATAATGTTCATGTATCCATATACATTATGTCATCTATTCTGGATAATTTAAAAAATGTTAGTCTTACTCTTTTTAAAGCTGATCATTTTAAAAAGTGTAGAAAAGTTGAAAATCCTAAGTTTCTCGCTAATATTTCTAAGTATTTTAGAGACAGTTGTGGTCTTGGGGACTTATTTGTATGATTTTTATATCAGCAAGGAAATTTTTTGGCTAATAGTTAAAGATACTAAAATGCATACTGTCTTTGAATATATCACATCTATCATCAGAATGACTTCCCATTGATACAGTTGTCCTATGTATAGCAGATCCCCAGAACAGTAATTTCAAGAATGTCACTGAAAAGGTCTCTGCCCATAGTAAAATTAAAGAATAGAGGGGCGCATCAACAAATGTCAGACACAAGTTGGGCAGCTCAATTACTTAATTCGTTCCAAAACAAAAGCTGACTTAAGTCAGAATGAACTTGTACACTTGACAGAAAGAAAGGAGTTTATCTACTAATTTTTAAAATGTAAACAAATTTTATATAGGGATGTAACTATCTGAATACATATATTGCCATTTCTCTGCTATATAGTAACATTTCTTGACACCAATGGTAACCTGTTTGTTCCTCCCTCAGCACCAAATGTGTCCATATCTATTTAACCAGTAGGAGCTTCATTTCTGAAGTGATCTATGCTAGGACATATATAAGCCAGTTATTATTACCGTTCACTAAAGTTTTAGAACTTTAGAAAATTCTCAGTTTAAAATAATTTTGACTCATTCATCGAAATTTTTTTTTTCCTTTTGCACTATAATTTCAGAAGAAGCATAAGAAATTTGGATTTCTCTGAAAGAGCCAAGTGTGCAATTACAGAATTGAAACACTGTGTTAATTCACAAAGTAATGTGAATAATAATACTAAAAATTTTCCAAATAATGCCGATTGAAATGTTCAAAATCCAGTTATGTGCTTTGTTATAAAACAGTCCAAACAAAAATTCTTTTGTTGTTTCTGTTCTCTCTTTCAAAATACATAAATCCTACTGAAGTTAATCTATTTTTTCCACTTCAGAACACCAGGCACTGATATATCCTTTGGGAGTTTTGGCTTGCTTTCTAATACCTAGATTAAGAAAACAAAATAAAACAAGTTATTAACCTGATAATACTCTGAATGAGTATAGTAGACAAGTTTAAAGTTACCTTCAAAATATATATATATATATATATATATATATATATATATGACAATTTCCCTCCACCTATGCAACAGCCACCTTCTGAAATATCCATTAATACATTATTTAATACATGATTTGAAGATAGTGACTATGTCAACAGGAGAAAGTTTATGCCTGAGACCTACAAACTTGATGTTTAGAGTTAAAAGAAACACCCTCTGAAACATGTAAGAGTAAAGCAGGGCTTACAGGACCACCAGCCCTGGCCAAGTGAGTTCACTCTATGCAGCTAGTGTGGCAGGCCCACCACGAAGCAGGTTCATGACCTCCATACTGTCCTGCATTGGTTGTTTCCCAGCAAGGTTCTGGATGTAGACTGTTACACTAATAGGCCAAGACTGGGTCAAAACCAATAAATCAAATACTGTATTTATATTGTGATCACAGATCCCTAGGAACATGAAATAAGAATCACTTAGTCCAGATTATAAACCATCAGTTTCCAAATAATTTCTGTGAATTTATTCCCAAGTAGTTTCTGTGAAAAAAGAACCTAACGATGGTATCTTAGACCTGAACTGGGCCACAGAGTCACCTGAGTCATTCACTGGGTTTACAGTAAGGAAAATGAGAGAGAGGGGATACACCCAAGGCACACACTTTCTTACTGGGTGTTTTTACACACCAATACCTAGTGGCTCAGATGGTAAAGAATCTGCCTGCAATGCAGGAGACCCAGGTTTGATTTCTAGGTCAGTAAGATCGCCTGGAGAAGGAAATGGCAACCCACTCCAGTATTTTTGCCTGGGAAATCCCATGGACAGAGGAGCCTGGCGGGTTATAGTCCACAGGGTCGCAAAGAGTTGGACACGACTGAAGCGACAAGCACACATATACACACACACAGAACACTCTCAGATATTTGATTAGCATGAAAAGCAACCAGTGAACTAAGAGATGATATATCTTTAAGAGGTTTTTTTTTTTTTAATTACAACAACATTACCAAGGGAATGACACACACACTGCTGCTTACAGAGTCACTGAGCGACCACGTGGCTTTAGGCAAGATACACACCTTGCTCAGGAAACCTCAGAGACTCCCCGTGGTCACCAGGATGAAGATCAGACTTTTCAGCCTGCTCTTCAGTGTTCACTTTGATCTCATCCCAACTTTTCCATTCTTTTTGCCCATGAAATTTATGCCTTAGCCAAGGCTAACTTGCTTTTCTGAACATGCCCTGCAATTTCTTCTTGCCATGTAGTTGCGGGTGATGTTGACTCCTCCTAGCATGGCCCTCCTTAACTCTCTCCAGTGCAGTCCTCCTCAGCCCTCAAGGCCCAATTCGAGTGCTGTCGTAAAGCCACTCGTGAATCCCAGCCAAAGAAAATTTCTCCTTCCTCTGAACTCTGATCCCTATCAAGGGAGGTGGAACTGAGAGTCAAAATATAAGAGGCGAGCATCATTCTCCTGAAGGTGGGGGTTTAAGTCAAGGTTTTTGTACTTCTCCCATTATTTTCCACTCATAGATATGTATGAGATTGTTATTTAATTACAAATCACTACCTATGGGTCCTTTCACTTTTGCATATTTTCATCTGATCCATATTGGTCATTAGTTTTTCATCAACCACTCTTATAATTTATAGTCAGTGACAACTGGCTAAAATAAAAAAAGAGAAAGGAACTCTGCTGGAACAGAGTAACAATTTTTATTTGCTCTAAATGTCTGTCAGTACCCAACCCAGTGGATTCTACTGATGATAAACAAGCAAGTCACTTTCTATACAACAACAGAATCACTTCTCAGACTTTTTCCTCATAGGAGGTCAGCAGTTGTACCTGAGAGTCACTTAGCTTATCATGGCAGAGGTCCTCCTGTTTCTAATGCATTTTATTTTAGCACCCTCTCATGGAATTTAAGTATTGTATCAAAAATTAAAGTGCCAGTGTGTAAATAATGAGTGAATAAATTATAGAATTATAAAAATTAAGAGAAATTAATAACTTTAAATTAAGTTGTATTCCTTTTCTGGGGATTTTCAGTTATACTGTGATCAGCTCCACCCAGTGTGGGCCATACACCCAGCCAGGTTTTCTGTATTTCAGGCATGTTCAGAAGAATTTATTTGCTAATCTTCTTTCAGTCCTACACCTTTGTTGTCATAGGCTACATATGTCTCTAATGCTATAATGACACTTAAAAAACCACAGGCTTTGTTCCTTCATGGAAATAAGGAAAAGGCTCCCCTCCAGGGTAAATGTAGCCCAGTCCACAGTGCACAGCATGGGCTGCTTTAAGCTCCACCTTTCCCCTGGCTTTTAGCCCCCTAGTAGTTGGCAAAATATGCACAACCAGGTAGGTTCATGCGGAGTTTGGAAAGCCCACAAACTATAGGTGCATGTGCAGTAATCGTCGCCCTGGTTTGTGTAACAGGGAAAAGTTTCTGTTAAGTTTCCAGTGTGGTTCTGTTAGACACCTTTCTACTAGCTCGTGCCTCTCTCACATCTCAGCAAACCTGGCTTGTGTTCAGTATCACTCTAATGGTATTCTTATTGTTGGGAAGGTATCCCTCCCAGGTGGCATATGTAGTTAGAATCTATAACCCAGCATCACTAGGGCAGGCAGTGCCTAACGGGTAAGGGTGGGACAGAGACACAAGAAGGCAAAACTAAGAAATTAACTTTCTTTAATTACTCTCATCAAAGCACCATGTCTCTAATAACTGCTGGGACCCCTTCTAAAATTTCATCCAAAGAAGGGCTTTAGAACTAGAAAAATTATGAAGGCATTGCCACACAGCCCTTCTTTTGCAAGATATTTCCCTATTACTTGTGTTTGTAGAACTCAAATATGTGCAATCTTGATTTCTACAGAACAGGTGGTCTGACCTCTTCAGTTGTGTACTTTAAGGCAGTGACTTTCAAAATGTATTTTGAAGAACTCTAGGAATTTTTTCAGAGCTCCTTCATGGACTGTGAGGAAAAGGCCAGAAACCCAACTCTTTGGGCTTCCACAAGGTCACCCACACTGCATACTGCATATTTTACAGATTCAGCTGCAACACAGGCTTTGTGGGTAAATAAATGTGTTGTGTCTTGTCTTAAAAGCTAAGTTTCAGGGTGATTAAAAACCTGAGCATATCTCCTCCTCTATTCTCTTGTTTTTGTTTAGTTCCTAGGTCGTATCCGTCTCTTTTGTAATCCCATGGACTATATATCTCACCAGGCTCCTCTGTCCATGGGATCTCTCAGTCAAGAATACTGGAATGGGTTGCCATTTCCATCTCCAGGGGATCTTCCTGACCCAGGGATCAAATCTGTGACTGTTTTCTAGCATTATCAAAAAAGGATCAGCTCCAATTATATGATAGTGCAGACTCTCTATCATTTTCTACCTTTGACCTATTTTACAAGGAAGCTGCTGCCGCTGCTGCTGCTAAGTCGCTACAGTCGTGTCCAACTCTGTGCGATCCCATAGATGGCAGCCCACTAGGCTCCTCCATCCCCGGGATTCTCCAGGCAAGAATACTGGAGTGGGTTGCCATTGCCTTCTCCAGTGCATGAAAGGGAAAAGTGAAAGTGAAGTCACTCAGTCATGTCCGACTCTTAGCAACCCCATGGACTCTTAGCAACCCCATGGACTGTAGCCTACCAGGCTTCTCCGTCCATGGGATTTTCCAGGCAAGAGTACTGGAGTGGGGTGCCTTCTCCGCAAGGAAGCTGCAGTAGTAGTGAAAACAGATGTTCGTGTAGAACGCCTATCAGTGAACTAAAACTCATCGTCAAGAGAATTACTTAGCTAGGCAAATGGGACTCACGGTGAAATTGTGCAGCCCGAGGCATACGCGTGATGTCCTGTGTAGCGAATTTCACAGCGGACGACATTGTTGGAATAGTCCGACTCAGGCACCAGATAGCTGGGATTCACACTGACCTAGGTAAAACAAACATCATCTGTGTTTCAGATTTCATCAGCAGTGTTTACTGGTTAATTTTTTTCCTCTTTCCAGGATGGAGGCTAAAATAGAGGCAGCATAATTCAACTAAATCAGGCAAGGAAGAGGGTGTAAGTTAGGCATGTGGTTCAACTCTGGAGAAGTTTTTGAAGGAGGCTGTATCTTTTTCCATAAAGTTCTTTCAAATAAGAATTTTTAAAACATATCTAGGTTGGTTTAGAAGTAGTTCTAGAAGATGTATAATTGCTTGCAGGACCATGGATATTTAACATTTGACTCCAGAGAACAAGCCCACTGAGTTTCAATTGAAATACATTATGGGTATATATTCAAAGTTCTCTACCTTGAGAATATAGTTTCCAGGTTTGACATCAGTGATATCAATCCATTGGCAGTCTATGTCTGCATTATAGGTATCATAGCAGCCAGGACTCAAGCCCTGAAACAAATAAAATTCAAAAATTAAAAGGATGGTATATGGTTAGAGTGTGCTAAAGAATATGCTTATTATTTGCAAATTAAATTTTAATTTAGTACTTACAAGAGTTTGACATAAAACTATACTTATATTGCATCTCCTTTGAGAAGTATATATTACTCAGCCTTATAGCACCTCCAGCTAAAAAAAATACAGGACTAATATAAGTAGTAGTACATCTCGCTTAAAAGTGTAATAAATCACTAGTGATAAATACAATCTTAAGTGACAAAATAGGCCTCCACCAAAATCCTTGAATATTACCAGTTCAGGAATAAAGGCCACATAATAATCAATTTAGCTCAAATGTCTTGTTATCAGTGGAACTCTCTCCAGTTTCTGTTCTTGGAAATTACCTTCCTGTACTCTGAAAGCCCATGATACTCAGTTTGTGTATATATTTTATGCTATTTATCCTTCTATTCTCTATATTAAAATCATCCTATATAAGCATGAATCTACTAGAGATTGTAAGCTCCCTCAGGATGGAGTCTTATTGCATTTTTGAATAGTTAACATTTATGAAGTATGTATTATATGCCAGGAGCAATTTTAAGCATGTTATATATATATATATAAATTTACTTCTCACAACTACACAAGGGAGAAGGTAGTATTAACGCATTTTTGAATGAAGAAACTAAGGCTGTATAAGGTCAAATAGCTCATCCAAGAATAAATAGCTGGTAAGTGGCTGAGCTGGTTTTGAGTTTAGGCATTTAGGGTCCAGGGCCCCTGTTTGTAACCACCACGCTGTAATCTTTCTCACATCATCACTGAATATTTTGTTGTTGTGTTAAAGGGATGAATGCCACGTCAACTCTACTTGCTCAGATACTCACTTCAGTAGTAAATGAGTGCCTTCTAGTGGCTGAGAGGAGAAAAACACCACCAAGATATGGTCCTTACCCTCCAGCAAGTTAGTCTGGAGAAATTTGCTCAAATTGGAATCCATAGGTATATTCTTGATTCCACTGGTTCTTTATCAGAACTTTTCACTGTTGTATTTTCATTCCAATACTAATCAAAGTAAATTTAAAAGAATAAGCTGCAGTCATTTAAACTCAATATTGTTTGGTGCTTAAGATCACCTTGGCCACCAGAGAGAGGGCAGAATCATCTGGAGCATCCTGTACCGGTGCTGGTTTGCCTGTGGCTCGATTCGGGAAGAATGGGGGAGCACTGTGTTCTCATACAGTACACAATATTACAGATAGGCCAAACTCAGAAAGGACCTGTGCCACTGCAGTGATGGTCCATGCCAACCTGTAATCATTCATTAACCTTATGCTGAGTAGTCAATATATTGTGAAGAATTTTCAGTTTCTGATTTCCAGCACATAATTCTTATTCTGGCACAGAGTTAGCTATTATCGTTGCTACTTCTACTACTGGTACCACCTTCAGGTACCACCTTCAGGGCACTGTAAGGGATTCACTGAATTAGATACCTATTTAAGACTGGTTTAAATAATGTTTATCTTACCTTCAAGTGAACAAGAGAACTTTAAAGAATGCTGACATTGGCACTCTACCTTACTCAGATGGCAGAATTTAAGTACAAGTTTTGATTATTTGAACTGGCAAACAAAAAAAGGGGTTTTTCAGGGCAGTAAGCAAACAGGCATTTCCTGTATTCAAACTTTAAAAACTTAAAAATGTAGAACCACAGCCAAGACTATATAAATTAACTATTTGGTTTTAGCCAAATGTAACTATTACATAAATGAATGAGGTTAATGTAATTTCTAGCTTCATATATATTTAATACGCAAATTCTTTGCAACCCCATGGATTATATAGTCCATGGAATTCTCCAGGCCAGAATACTGGAGTGGGTAGCATTTCCCTTATGCAGGGGATCTTCTCAACTCAGGGATCGAACCCAGGTCTCCCACATTGCAGGCGGATTCTTTACCAGCTGAGGGAAGGGAAGCCCAAAAATTTATATGAGAGTATAAATATAAAGAAGTTATATCTAGTTTTATATTTGAATACATTTAAATGGGTCATAATATAACTAAGTCAACACTGGGGCTTTGTGAGAATTTTTTTTTCCCTTTAAAGGAAGCCTGTGTTCAAGAGACAACCAGTGTAGTGAAAAACACAAATATATTAGTCATTTGTACTGTAAGATCTAGTGATTAGTTGTTAAATAGCATATAAAATGGAGGATAATTAATAAGAAAGCTACCACATAAAACGAAGTAGGGTCACCCGCCAAGGAGTTGGGGGATTCACATGCTATAAATGCCTATAGCCTTAGATTCAAATATTTCAGCATTGAGTTGTTCAGAGTGCCTCTTCTTCTAAGTGAAGAGAGTAAACTCCAGGAACCCTGGACTGGCAGGTGCTATGGGACTTGGGGATCACTGTGTGAAAAGGGAATCTCTACACAAGCATATGTGTAATGTGAGGTTACATCTTCTTTTTCTTAGAGTAAGCGCTGCCCCAGGGTGAGAGGAACTGAACCTTTCGCCTTCCAATTGCTATGATGTTTTAAGCCCAGAGAAAGAAGCAATGATAATATTTAGGTCACCAGAAAGCTTCCTGCCACAGCCCTGGAATTTGCTTCCCAGGATGCCAGCTGCTGATTTTTTGTGCCCTGAGTTACGTATATTCACTACTCCCTGCCAAGATTTCTGCTGGAGTAAAATTATAATGTCCTTTTACAAATTAGGGTTTCTTATGGAAATACTGGCGTGGCTTTTAACTGACACACATTTTCCCATTATAAGACATACAAGCTGCTTAGGACAGCACTATTTTTAAAAATCCATCCAAAGGACATCTGACATCAATTATACCATAGGTTTAAATATATATGCATGGAGAAAGAAACTGCCCTTCTGCTATTCTCTGCATGATTAAAAGAGACATTTTTTTAAAGTGCTTTTTAAGAAACTTATTTCTGTCCTTTTGCTAACCCCAACCACCATTCTATTTTTAGCTCAGATGGAGAGATAGTTTTCCAGGTGACAAAACATATCGCTTCTACAGTTACTTACCAGTCGAGTTAAAGAATACAGGATGAGTGCAAAAATGGGAAACCCTTCCGATTTTTTCAGATAATAGATGACTGCTCTTCATTGTGGAATATAGCAAGTATGCACCTTGACATTCTGTGATGATGGAATACTTTTTAAAAGTAATTTGGATCATCAAGGCATCACTTTCCTTTTCCCAATAATTTACCATTTGGATTAGATGACCCCCTGAGTAAAATAGTTTTTCACAAAGATGGGCAGGAGGAAAGAAAATAAGATGGCTGTTATCTCTCTGAAGCGTGTGGGTTCCTGATTCCAGGTTGCCATCCTACCTGTGTGTGTGCAGTACATGCAAATCGCCTGTGGTAGCCGTAGTCACACGATGTGTCCTCAAGACAGAAACTCGCTTTGTGGCCCTCAGCCACTCTCCTCTGGGTGCTTGCATCAAGCAGATCATAGTGGCTGAATTCATCCATGCTGTGGTAATGTCTAATGTCCCACACGACACAGAGACCGCAGTCAGTAACATACAGAGACAGCAGTGAGTAGTATAGATGACTTCCCCACTGCTTCCCACATTTGTTTTCACATCAAAATTGGGATCAAGTTGACCTTCTTAAAGCTAGATTTATGCTAGATTTTTTTTTCCAGGACAAAAATCTATCTAAATGGTAAGGCTTTAACTTTGCTACGAGGAAAAAAAGACTTATTTTGAGTATTCTGCTTTTTTATTTCACCCTGTTTTATCTTTGAAGATTAAATAGAGATAGATAGTAAATTATCTTTGTTTAAGTGAAACTTGTCATATATTCTCTAGTATTTCTCCTTTGGCTGCTACTACTGATGTTTCATTCCAAAAGAGAAGAGTACTTTTCTCTTGGGAGGTTTCTGTGAAACTTTTAAAAATTGTATTCTCACACATTTTAATCCATATTAAAATGCAAAGGAGAAATAAAAGCATGTTTTATCTACCATTCTTATTTAACTAGTATAAACTTGTATTTATAAATCTACTTTATCAGCAAAGTAGTTGCTCACTTTTTTTTTTTTCCATTTCATTTAAGTGAAGGTGCTGAACTGTTCATTTTCTCACATAAGAAAAGAACAAAAAGTAATGGCTCAAACTGTGGAAATTTTAAGAACATAAAACAGGATTTCCTGGCAATGAACACCTAAGCAAGTTACCAAGTCGTACTGTAGAATTGGTGGTGGTGGTGTAGTTGCTAAGACGTGTCCAACTCTTTGCGACCCCATGGACTGCAACCCGCCAGGCTCCTCTGTCCGTGGGATTTCCCAAGCAAGAATACTGGAGTGGGTTGCCATTTCCTTCTCTGGGGGATCTTCACAACCCAGGGATTGAGCCCATGTCTCCTGCATTGCAGGTAGATTCTTTACCACTGACCACCAGGGAAGCCCTACCTGTAGTATACTGGGATAAAATTCTAGTGAAGCTAACTGATATAATATTATCAACAGTTTTAATAAGCTGGGCTTAAGAGTTTCCAGTTTAAAAGATAACAATATATAGTAACTGATGTATTATCCTAAAGATAGATTTCCTTGATTATGTCGAATTATACAGAGAAATTCTAAGTGTAAATCACAGCAATTTTCTCCCTTTGTGTAAGAATTTGTCATATCAAGAATAACCTGTAATTTAGAAAATGAACTTATGGTTGCCAGGGGAGGAAGGGATAGTTAGGGAGTTTGGGATGGTCATGTACACACTGCTATATTTAAAATGGATGACCAGCAAGGACATATTGTATAGCACGTGGAACTCTGCTCAATAGTATGTGGCAGCCTGGAAAGGAGGGGTTTTGGGGGGAGAATAGATACATGTATATGTATGGCTGAGTCCCTTCACTGTTTACCTGAAACTATCACAACATTGTTAATCGGCTATACCCTACTACAAAATAAAAAGTTCAAAAAAAAAGTTAACTCTTAAAAAACATGAAAAGAATCACCTGTAAAGTCAAAAAACAACTCAAAAGTACCCAAGAGTCCCATCCACTTACTGGTGACAACTGTGCCATTCCCAGGAATATCTTGGTCGACTTGGTAGGAAATCAGATGTCCCTTGGTTTTTCACTCTCTGGGGAAATCTTAGCAGCACCCTGTGATCATAATCTCTGACATCTGCCCTGTATGCTGAGCTGTGATTTTACAGAGAGAAACATGATTTTCACAGAATATGAACTAAAGACAAAACTACAAGCAAAACCTTCCAAGAGTTCACTGTCCTCTTCTCCCAACGAGGTTATCAGTTCCAAAAGACTAGAGCATTTTGCATACATTTTTTTCTCACCCAGTTAAAGAAGATGTAAATTGGGGAAATAACCCTGAAAGAGTATACCCAGATAAGATAAATAATTTAGTAACTCTCTTTAAAACAATGGCATTACTGTAAGACTACCATAGGGAATGCAATGGTGTGTGATGCGAGACTCTAGAATGAAAATGATGAGCTTGGATTTCTTCTCTTCTTTTAGCCTGACAGTTATAAAGGAAGTGGAAGAAATTGACACAATAAACATTTCTCTGTGTCTTGTAAAATATTTTGTGTGAATATATGTTCAAATACTATCAATGACCTTATTTTACATTTAAAAAAATTGTGTCTTATCAAAACATCTTTTACTCCCTCTGCTGGTTTCCCAGCAACAAACTCAGGGAATTCCATTCCCCAGATTGCTAAGATTTTATTTTAGGACTAATGCAAAAACAAAGCTCTTGCTCCTGATCTTATTTTGGCTAAAGTAATGCCAAAGCAACTAAGTTAATTGTGACTTCAAACAAAAGAAGAAAACAATGATATCCAACGGAGGGGTGCCACACTGGCAAAGTGGCCCCCACTGTTTTGAGGGGGTTTTAATGAGCTCTTCCATTACAGTATTTTTTCCAGGATATAGAAGTTTAATAGAACGTCATTGGAAACAGTTGGCTCCAAAGTTTAAGGATCTTGGAAAAAGAATAGTAGACCTCCACTCTCCAGGCTAAGGGTTTGCTTAATCTCCCTGATTTATGCCATGGTTTCAAAGTCAGAACCCACAGAAATCTTCCAAATTTTAATTCTCCATCCAGGTCAGCATGCCTGAGAGATCACGTTCCACTTCCCAACCCTTGTCTGCACAGAACAAGAGTGGTCGGGACCAAGCACCTGAAGAGCCCCCTGGAACCAAGACGGGGGAGCTAGGCCGAGGAGATCCCAGCTGGTACCTGGCCAAGCAGTTTTCCTCCGCAGCGCATCTCAGGTTGTACATGGCCATCTTTTGCACGTATGTGGACGCCTGGATGTAGTAGGGATCAGGCACCAGGTCCGGAAGACCTAAACGTCAGCAGGCGATGGGCAAAGCAATGAGACAATTTAGCGGCCCCCACCCTGGCTCCGGGTCCCTCCGTGTGCCTTACTCCTCACCCTTCAGTCAGCTGGACTGCGGTGTTGGGCTGCGGGTAGCAGAAAAATGGGGACGCCCGGGTCTGCAAGTGGAAACGAAGCAGGAGGGGCCAGGCTCGCGCGGTTTGCACCAAATTCCAGGGCTGCCGCGGCCGGCGCAGGGGGAGGGATGGGATCTGCAGGCACCAAGGCCTGCCGCGCCCAGGCAGCCACGTCGGGGAGACACGGAGCTGGGGAAACGGTGCGCGGGTGTTAGCGGAGACTTGGGGATGCTTACCATACTGGAAGTAGCCGGTGCCATATCCGGGCCGGTACCTGCTCCCAGGCCTGGGCCTTTCGTACGTGTCGTAATAATTGTAATAGGGGTTGTCGTCGGTGTACTTATAGGGGTTGTACGGGTCGTCGCCCACCATGGCGTCCACGTCCACGCGGTTGGGCGGTCGCAGGTTACTGAGCGTCGGGACCTCTCCCGGTGTCGTCTGGTTATCAGCGCTCAAGGTCCCAGCGTCGTGGGCCCCAGACGTCGAGTAGCCGGCTTGGAACCAGTGGCGGGCGGCGGGCCTGGGGCGGCCGGCTGCGACTGCAGAGGAGCCGGCCGGCCGCACCCGCGCCGCCCCGGTGCGGTTGTTGCGGAGCAGCAGGATTGGCGTGCGCATCTGCGGGGCGGTGGCGTTGGCGGCCCCCGGGGCCGTGGCGCCGGGGTCCCGTCGCCGTTGCGGCTGGTACTGCGAGCCCAGGCTCAGCAGGCTGAACACCTGCCCGTTGTTCTCCCATTGGATCTTCTGGCGCCAGGCGCCGGGAGCCGCCGCCTGTTCGCGAGGGGGCTGCCGGTGGCTGGCGGCCGGCGGGGCGCAGCGCACGAGTGCGCAGAGCTGCAGCGACCCGAGGAGTGCGGTCCAGGCGAAGCGCATCGCTCCCTTTCCTGGACTGTCCCCACTCCGGGAAGACGTAGCTCGGAGGGGGGGAAAAAAAAACAAAACGGGGCTCAAGTCACGTGAGGGAGGGAGAACTCTTCTACAGAGGAGGCGGGCTGGGCGCCCGGGTATCTCAGTTCCTACCAAGCAATGCCAAGGGTGGGCTGCAGACCCTCACCAGTAAAGGCGGCTGGTGAGACGTGGCACTCTCTTCTCTTTCTCAGTCCTTCTGGAAGGCGACGGGAGCGGCGTGGCGGCCCCGGCGAACGGGCAGTGTCTGGAGTGAAGGAAGGAGGAGAGATTTTTAAACTTTCTGGCACATTTGCAAAGTTACACAAGCCGTTCTGGCCCGGCCGCCCCTCTGCTATTTGTTCACGTAATGTGATTGGAAACGTGCAAGGCGGACAGCTCCTCGCCTCTGCCCCTCCCTCCCCTCTCCTCCCCTCCCCGTCTTGTCCTCCTCCCCTCAGACACGTTGCACAGGGAGCGTTAAGGGGAAAGAACAAAACGGAACACACATCCTGAGACACACTCGGCTTAATCTGGGGCGAACATGCAGGAATTTCAAAAGACTCAGACAGGCAAAGGCAGCCAGGCCGTGGGGCGACGCCAAAATATGCACGGAGAAAAATGCTATTAGGTCACCAGCCCTGGAGAGGCGGGAAGTCGGGAGGTGGAGAGGGTGCTGGGGGCGAGAGTCGGGAAAGGGGGGATGGGGTGGGCGGAGGAAAGGTTGTGACTAATTTATCCATAAAGAGTTAACCAGACACATTTCCCAATGCACACCCCCTTGCTTTTATGGGAAGCGCCCTCAGCAAATAAACCCCAAGATATCAAATTTTGTTTTTCTGTGTGTAGGTAATATGAGAAATGGATTACAAATTTATTTCCTACAGTGAATATTTTAATAACCAAAAGTAAAATTTTACAGGGAGCAAAGCCAGCTAACGCTGAAGTGATGAATAAACCTGTCTCTTTCAAAATGCCGGCCTGATTTGTACTTTGGAAGTGAAGAACCATCTTTCATTTCCACAGTGTCTCTGAGGAAGTTTCAGCAAAGGGGACTAGAGCAAATTCTGCCTCAGAGAGCACTCAGAAGGCAGTTTCAAATAAGCATTTCATCTGCTTTTATTTTTTTCTCTTTGTATGTCTAATAAGGAGGTTTAACTTTGAATTAAAAAAAAAAAAAGCTTAACCATTTGTTAAATGTTGAAAAGTCAGTGAAGAATCCCATGGTGTTATTGATCTTCCAAGCTAAACAAAGGGGTTGCTGAAGAAACAGTCCTGGGCTTCAGATTTGGGTGCAGACAAAGGAATGAGAGTGGCCAGGGGAGAATGAGTAGGAGGATGAGGCTAGGAGGTAGGTAATGCTGAGTGGAAAGAGGTATTTAGTGGACCAGTTGTTCATATGCCACTTAGAGTTTGGGCATTGCTGGAAGCATTTCAAAGGAAAAATAAAAATTAACAGGTTGATTTAAACTAGACTTGGAACCAGGTTTTATTAACCTTTTCGCTGGTCTCATCATTGGGCCGTTGTCAAGATATACTTCAATATTCACCCATCACTCTTGGTCTCTGTCGATGTTTAAACACCACATTTTGGTTGTGTCGTGAACCTCTGCTGATTTGACTTCCCAACATCCATTTCACTTTTATTCTGGTTGAAACAACTGTATTTTCCTTTTGGAAACTTCCCCTACCCAGTTGCATTGATGATATGAGTGCAGAACTTCAAGTTCACTGTGTCAAGCGGTGGACATGAGATTCAAGCATGGCTCATCAAACCATCTCCGTGTAATTCACCTCTTGAGCAGAAGTACACAAAGGTCAGAAATGTTGGAGCTCACTCTTCCTGCTAGTAAAGAAAGTTTCTGTGAGTTCTTGCTA
The DNA here is from genome assembly GCF_054371585.1 of Giraffa tippelskirchi. Classification (NCBI taxonomy): domain Eukaryota; kingdom Metazoa; phylum Chordata; class Mammalia; order Artiodactyla; family Giraffidae; genus Giraffa; species Giraffa tippelskirchi. Next base: position 107,435,001 of record NC_137280.1, on the reverse strand, counting down.
CACAGATTCCCCTTAAGGAAAGAAAGAAAGTATACTCTTTAGGCCAGTATCTTCAAAGACCTGATTCTTCAGCTTTTCCTTTCATTTTTCCACTGCATTCCTTTGTGGCTGAGTATGGTCAGTCAGTTCCTATTGTTTTCTACCCAAGAGCCCTGACTGACACTAAGGCGAAGGTAGAATGGTTCTCTCAGCTAATCAGATCTAGTGATTCTGAATCCAAGGTGATTGATTTGACTGTTACTCAGTCAAGCTAGATTTGCTATGACCGTGACCACACACCATCCGTGATCACAAACAGGTGTCAGGTGGAAACTTTCTGGTATTCCCAAATGTCTTACTTATATGATGAAGATAAATGTTCAAGGGCAAATGCCATGGATGGCAGGTCAGCCATGCTATCCCTCTGTATGAAGTTCAGAGGCATCTCTGTCTATCATTTTATAAACTTACTGCAGAACTTAAACTACTCAATTCCCCAAACCCACTAAGAGAAGGAATAAAAAGAAGAAGCAGGTGTATATAATTTGGATGGACAGGCCAAATTATAGGAGAAGCAGGAAGGGAGAGAGTGTAATTATCTGTCATCAGAAGAATGCTCTGTATTCACCCAGGACGAGCTCATTCCCCAGGAAAGAGAAGCCCACAACCACTAGGGCTTGACCACACAGTGCTGAGGGAAGAACTCTGCCGTAGAGTTCAGACTGTCAGAGTGGCAGACCAGAGTGGCCCTTAATGGAAGGGTAGGAAATTTTTCCTGAGTCTTGGATAAAATACCTAGCTTCTAATCCTGGTGTTTACATAAAAAACTGTGTATCTTTGGACAGCTGACTTACTTTCCCTGACTCTTAGTTACATGCAGGATTCAAGGATTAACCCAAATCCTTTCTAAAGCGTTTTCCCTCTTTTAAAACCACTGACTTTTGTGAATAGCCAAGTAACTCCAGTTGCTTTCATGTAACCGGAATTTTCTGATCACAACTGTATTTTCCTTTTGGAAACTTCCCCTACCCAGTTGCATGATGGAGCTGACTGAGCTTTGTTGAAACTTCCCCCACTTCAAGCAGTGGGGGAAGAAAACCAACTAAGCATATCATTCATCAGCTCTTTCATTCACTGTAGTTTTTCTTTATGATTATATATTTAATTGAATAACTCCTTTAGTTGGACTTTGCAACTTTAGATGTAGTCTATGTGTAAGAGTGTGCAGATGGCCATTTTCCATTTTTACATATTTCCCACCAGAAGTTGAATATACATTTGATTTACAAATTTCTTGAATTTTGTTATACTGTGAAGTGTAGTATACTGTAATGGTGATTTGCACACCTGAGCACTCAATGAATGTCAGTTGATTAACTCAATATCAAAATTTATAGCTGAATGAAGTTCATCTTTTTTTATCAAATTTACTCCAACAGACTTAAAAAATTGTCAGAATAAAGCAACTAGAATAGCAATGTGTACACTTTATTTTCTTTTAAACACATACGACACTGCCTTGGTGGGGGCGGGGGAAACCTTTTGTTATACTTCTTAACGAATGCTTTGTTGATTTTCTTTCTCTTCCACTTTCTCTAAACTCTCTGCCTTACTACTCAGCCAGCTGAAAACAAACATGTGGCTTGCACATTGGGGAAGACTGAAAGTATTTGCAAATGCTACAAGACAGTCTAGCCACACATTGTGCCTTCTGTTCAATGACAAAACTATTATTCACAAAATTGGAGAAACAACAGTTCCTTCTACTCATCACTGAAATAATCATTAACAACTGTAACTACATCAAGATCCATAACTGATTCCACTTTGACCTTAAGACCTTCTTTTGTGGACAGTTCTGCAGTATGTAGCATAAGAGGAAGAGAGATGGAATAATGCTCTTTCAAGGTTCTATCAATAGAATATCAATATCAAAAATTTAAACTGCAATATCTGCCCCATTAAGAACTGAACATTGTTATAAGGCTGTGTTCTGATATTTATAAACTGTATCCACGTATGTAGGATGTGCTTAATCATTCAGTCGTGTCTGACTCTTTGCCACCCCATGGACTGCACCCCACCAGGCTCCACTGTCCATGGGGTTTCTCCACGCAAGAATACTGGAGTCAGTTGCCATGCCCTCCTCCAGGGGATCTTCCCAACCCAGGGACTGAACCCAGGTCTCCTGCACTGCAGGCAGATGCTTTACTGTCTGAGCCACCAAGGAAGCCCTATATGTGGGATAATTCATATAAACAGAAAGTTGAGTTACGCAGAAAACCAGAACACTTAGGCCTTCGTCAAAGGACCCTGAGTAGAGCGTAGAGTTGAGCATTCTTTAGTCTGGGGCTCAGGAAGCTCATAAAAATGTTGTTCATTGATAGACTAATGCTCATATATGCTTTGGTGCCATGTAGTTTGAAAGCGTCATAGAGAATAGAATCAACAAAGACAGTGCGAAGTTGGAGATGTATAAGTGAGAAATGATTGAGAAAAGAGATCAGTGTCATATCTAACACTAAGGGAAATGTATTGAGAGGGGAATGAAGACAGTGCATTTTTGAAGGTAATTTAGAAGGGAAAACAGCATGAACCAGAAATCTTCTTACTTGGGGTAAAATGGAAGAGAGCAGTGAGTTGGTTTTGACATTAATAATGTGCTTGTGTTCTTTTCACCTCATTCTTTTCTTCTGCCACATACCACTTCCAGGTACTCACCCAAATATAAAAAAAGTAGACAGTTAGTACACACTTGTCTCTGTGTCGAGACTGAAATGAAAAAAAAAAAGTCAGTAAACAGACTAGAAGAATCCCAGAAATAATGAATTTTAAATATATCTTGTTTGGTTACTGATCCCCTCAGGCCACCTAGGAAGTGGGGAAGTGGAGCTTAACCCCAGGGAATGGAAAAGTATTTTTCCTAGTGTCTTAATGCATATTCATATGTGATTAAGTAAATATTGTTAGTCACTATAACAAAGTGGGAAAATGAGAAGGGGTAAAGTTATGACAGGAGAATGAGGCTTTGAAATTCAGTTAATCAAATTTCAAAGTAATTTAGTTGTATTGACCACAAAAATAAGGGGTCAGCCAGTTGGCAAAACTGCCTACAAGTGAAGTCCAAGTGATTCGATTGGACGTGATGGGCTGTCCAATGACAAAGAGTCAACTGTTCTTTGTGCTGTGAGCTGTACTAGGGTCATTCCTGCTTGTAATTGACACAGTGAAGTGTGTCCTTTGGTCCATGTCTTGCCTTATTGGCTGCTTCTCAGCTCTTCCTGGATTCAGCTTCACTGTCTCAGAACCCTGAAAGTTGTTTACTGTTACCTGGATTTGATCCTCTGAGATGGTGGGATAGAGGTCAGAAGAACATTTATGCTTAACTAAGGTGTCTCCATCTACTTGTAACATGCTATGATTGCATTCCACCATCAGCTTGTTTTCCCCTTGTTTTAACGTAACCCAGAGAGCACTGCCTTCATTTAGTGTCCAGGATAACGAAGACCACAGATTACTAACAACATAATGCAAATTAAATGGAGTTTTACATTTTTTACTCTCTCCTGTGAAACAGTAGTTAGACCATTTGAGAGTATTTTGATATTCAAAGTAGAGGCAGAGTGAAGAAAGATCTTGATGGGGTTCTAAAGGTAAAAATCTATTTACTAATCCTTGCTTGAGACGAGCTTTGAGAATCATTGTTCTTTCTCTTTCTGATATTATTATTTAACCATCCCATTTCTTCTTGATTATGTAGCACCTTAATCAAAGGCTATTATATTATGGCTCTTAAAGTTGTGAGAATCTTTTAAAGCAGGCCCAGTCAGTTATGTAGCTATGACATTGTTGTAAACATGGGTTCTTTGACTTCTACATATTTTCTTTTCCTACTTTTCAACTATTTCATGGATCACAGCCATCCCTTCCAGAAAGTAGCAGATAAAAAGAGAAAAATGGAAGCTCATACTGTTTGTGGTAACTATGTCCCCTCTAGGTCACATAATGGCAGTAAATAGTTTGACCACTATTCTGGGCTACTGATCAGAATAAGACAGGTTTTTCCAATGACATCTCTTATACTTCATTCTCAACAGTTTGTATAAGTTTTTGCAAATAGTTAATGCAAGAGCCTATGCTGCCATGACATACTTGAAAATATTAAATGAATTGATTAAATGAAAATCTTAAATTAAGTGAAGCTAATAAATGAATGTATACAACTTCAAAATGATCTGTGACAAAGGAATCTCTCATGACCAAATAATGAGTTGAGTACACAGGGCCTTTATTTTCAAGCTTGCTAAATAGATGCTCAGTAGAGGAAGGAAGTAATTAAAAAATGAGCAATAATAAGAAAAATAAGCAACTTAATCACTCTCTTTAAAGGACAATACCTGTCCACTCATTAATAATAAGCCTTTCTATTTCTTGTCACTTGCTTTGTTCCTGGCACAGTGCAAAGTGCTTAAATGTATTACCTCATTTTATCCTCACAACAACCCTGTGAACTAGTTATTTATACTTCCATCTTATGGATAGAAAATAGAAACTTTGATTAAGCAACATGCTCAGTTAAAAATGGACAGAACTAGTTCTTGAACCTCAGGTTTATCCTGTTATAAACACTATATTACTGTTGCCACATGAAGTAGAAAAAAGGTAAGTATTAGTCTCTTTCATTTTCTTTCTTTGTTTTAATTATTGGAATATTAGGCTTAGTGACTCACTGAAGTTTATTTACATAACAAATAGATTGTGGCCAGGCCAATTAAATGTGAAGACCAGCAATGGCTGTTTAGCTGATGCTTATGAGTAAATGAGGCTTCCCTGGTGGCTCAGATGGTAAAGCATCTGCTTACAATGTGGGAGACCCAGGTTCAATCCCTGGGTCGGGAAGATCTCCTGGAGAAGGAAATGGCAACCCACTCCAGTATTCCTGCCTGGAAAATCCCATGGACGGAAGAGCCTGGTAGGCTACAGTCCATGGGGTTGCAAAGAGTTGGGCACAACTGAGCAACTTCACTTTATGAGTTAAGTGACTTTGGGATAAATGTGACATGCAAGTTAACTGGTTGATGGAGACAGACAGTTCTTGGCTAACTGTTACCTCTACTATTTACTAACAGCAGTTCTTGGCTAAATTAATTCTTTTTAGACTAAAGTTTCTCAAACAAATATAAGATAATAGACTTATGCAGAATTGTTGTAAGTATACATCAGAGAATCTAGCTTATTTTAGGCAGTAAGTAGATAATAACTGTTGTTATTGCTTGGTACTTGGACATTGCAATTTAAAAGTTAACAAGACTATGTATGTAAACAATCATGCAGCAAGGCGTTTTCTCTAAACACGGAAAAAGGGACATTATTTAATTTTTAAAGTGCCTATTTTGTTATGTTGAGGCAAGAAGATTCTTTAAAAAAATAAATCAACTTAATTTAGATGTAATTTACATAAAATAAGATGTATAACTTTCAAGTACACAGTTTTAACAAATGTATGTGCCTTTGTAATCAGCACCACAATCAAGATTATTTCCATCATTTCATGAAGTCTCCATGAACCCACTGCACCCCTGCCCCAGGAAACCACAGTTCTGATTTTTTTCCCCTAGATTACTTTTCCTGGTGGCTCAGATGGTAAAGCATCTGCCTGCAATGCAGAAGACATGGGCTCGATCCCTGGGTTGAGAAGATCCCCTCATGGAGAAGGCAATGGCAACCCATTCACTCAGTATTCTTGCCTGGAGATTCCAAGGACAAAGGAGCCTGGCAGGCTACAGTTCGTGGGGTCTCAAAAGAGTCAGACACAACTGAGCAAATACCACACACACATACAGCAGATATCCTTTTGTGTCTGTTCTTTTGCTCAGCATGTCTAAGATCCATGCATGTTGTTGCTCAGTCAGAGGTCCATTTGTTTTTCATAGTGAGTAGTGTTTCATGCTATGGATATATAATTTGTTTATTTGTTTATTTTCCAGGTTGGGAACAAAGCTTCCATGTGTATTAACTACATGTTATTCAGGGGATGTATTTTTAATTTATTTTTGGTAAATATGAATAGAACTGCTGCATGTATGTGTTTAGTTTTATAAAAAAACTGTCAAATCTTTGTGTAAGTAGTTCAGTTCAGTTCAGTTCAGTCACTCAGTCGTGTCTGACTCTTTCCAACCACATGAACTGCAACACGCCAGGCTTCCCTGTCAATCACCCACTCCCGGAGCTTATTCAAACTCATGTCCATTGAGTTGGTGATGCCATCCAAACATCTCATCCTCTGTTGTCCCCTTCTCTTCCCACCTTCAATCTTTCCCAGCATCAGGGTCTTTTCAAATGAGTCAGCTCTTCACATCAGGTGGCCAAAGTATTGGAGTTTCAGCTTCAACATCAGTCCTTCCAATGAACACCCAGGACTGATCTCCTTTAGGATGGACTGGATGGATCTCCTTGCAGTCCAAGGGACTCTCAAGAGTCTTCTCCAACACCACAGTTCAAAAGCATCAATTCTTCAGTGCTTAGCTTTCTTTATAGTCCAACTCTCACATCCATACATGACCACTGGAAAAACCAAAGCTTTGACTAGACAGACCTTTGTTGGCAAAGTGATGTCTTTACTTTTTAATATGCTGTCTAGGTTGGTCATAACTTTTCTTCCAAGGAGCAACTGTCCTTTAATTTCATGGCTGCAATCACCATCTGCAGTGATTTTGGAGCCCAAAAATATAAAGTCTCTCACTGTTTCCATTGTTTCCCCATCTATTTGCCATGAAGTGATGGGACTGGATGCCATGATCTTAGTTTTCTGAATGTTGAGTTTTAAGTCAACTTTTTCACTCTCCTCTTTCATTTTCATCAAGAGGCTCTTTAGTTCTTCTTCGCTTTCTGCTATAAGTGTGGTGTCATCTGTGTATCTGAGATAATTGATATTTCTCCTGGCAGTCTTGATTCCAGCTTGTGCTTCATCCAGTCCAGCATTTCTCTAGATGTACTCTGCATGTAAGTTAAATAAGCAGGGTGACAATATACAGCCTTGACGTACTCCCTTCCCTATTTGGAACCAGCCTGTTTTTCCACGTCCAATTCTAACTGTTGCTTCCTGACCTGCATACATATTTCTCAGGAGGCACGTCAGGTGGTCTGGTATTCCCATCTCTTGAAGAATTTTCCACAGTTTGTTGTGATACACACAGTCAAAGGCTTTGGCATAATCAACAAAGCAGATATGGAACTCTCTTGCTTTTTCAGTGATCCAACGGATGTTGGCAGTTTGATCTCTGGTTCCTCTGCCTTTTCTAAATCCAGCTTGAACATCTGGAAGTTCATGGTTCATGCACTGTTGAAGCCTGTGTTGGAGAATTTTGAGCATTAGTTTGCTAGCATGTGAGATGAGTGCAATTGTGTAGTAGTTTAAGCATTCTTTGGCATTGCCTTTCTTTGGGATTGGAATGAAAACTGACCTTTTCCAGTCCTATGGCCACTGCTGAGTTTTTCAAATTTGCTGGCATATTGAGTTCAGCACTTTCACAGCATCATCTTTTAGGATTTGAAATAACTCAACTGGAATTCCATCACCTCCACTATCTTTGTTCATAGTAATGCCTCCTAAGGCCCACTTGACTTCGCATTCCAGGATGTCTGGCTCTAGGTGAGTGACCACACCATTGTGGTTATCTGGGTCATGAAGATCTTTTTTGTATAATTCTTCTGTGTATTCTTGCCACCTCTTCTTAATATCTTCTGCTTCTGTTAGGTCCATACCATTTCTATCCTTTATTGTACCCATCTTTGCATGAAATGTTCCCTTGGTATCTCTAATTTTCTTGAAGAGATCTCTAGTTTTCCCCATTCTATTGTTTTCCTCTATTTCTTTGCATTGATCACTGAGGAAGGCTTTCTTATCCCTCCTTGCTATTCTTTGGAGCTCTGCATTCAAATGGATATGTCTTTCCTTTTCTCCTTTGCCTTTCGCTTCTCTTCTTTTCACAGCTATTTGTAAGGCCTCCTCAGACAACTATTTGCCTTTCTGCATTTCTTCTTTTTGGTCTTGATCACTGCCTCCTGTACAATGTCACGAACCTTCACCATAATTCTTCAGGCACTCTGTCTATCAGATCTAATCCCTTGAATCTGTCACTTCCACTTTATAATCATAAGGGATTTGATTTAGGTCATACCTGAATGGTCAGTGGTTTCCCTACTTTCTTCACTTTAAGTCTGAATTTGGCAATGAGTTCATGATTGGAGCCACAGTCAGCTCCTGGTCTCATTTTTGCTGACTGTATAGAGCTTCTCCATCTTTGGCTGCAAAGAAAACTATTTTACATTCACAGCAACTGCATGCAGAGATTCCATTGTTCTACATCTTTGTCAACCCCTGTTATTTCAGTCTTTTTCCATTTTAGCCATTAGGTATTTCATTGTAATTTTAATTTGCATTTCTTTAATGACTTATGATTTTGAGCATTACTTTCATATGCTACTTTTCTGTGTGCTGCACATTTGTGAAATAAATACTCAATTTTTTGCCCAGTTTTTTTCTTATATTCTTATTAAGGGATAGAAATTTTTAATACATTCTGGAAACAAGACTTAAGTGAGAGATATGTATTAAAAATATTTTTTCTATCCATGGGCTTACCTTTTCATTTTCTTAATGTCTTTTGAAGAACAGGCATTTGTAATTTTAATAAAATCCAACTGATCAATTTATTTTCATTCTGCATCTTGTCTAAGAAATCTTTTTCTAACTCAAATTGATAAAATTTTTTTCCATTTTTTTTCTAGAAACTTTCTAATTTTAGCTTTATGTTTAGTCTGTGGTCCATTTAAAAATACTTTCGGTATAGTTACGGCAGGAGTTGAGGTTTTTCTCACATGGATAGCCAGTTGATTCAGCAAAATTTGTTGAAAAGACTATTTCTCCAGACACTCCTTGGTATCTCTATCAAAAATCAGTTGGTGTATATATGCAGATCTATTTCTGGATTTCATATTCCTTTTTACTGACATTTTTATTCTCGTGTCATTACCACATTGTCTTGATTATTACTTCATAGTGAAAATGAAAGTCTCTCAGTCGTAGCCATACCTTTGTGACCACATGGACTATACAGTCCATGGAATTCTCCAGGCCAGAATACTGGAGCAGATAGCCTTTCCCTTCTCCAGGGGATCTTCCCAACCCAGGGATCAAACCCAGATCTCCCACATTGCAGACAGATTCTTTACCAGCTGAACCACAAGGGAAGTCCAAGAATACTAGAGTGGGTAGCCTATCCTTCTCCAGTGGATCTTCCTGACCCAGGAGTCAAACCAGGTTCTCCTGCATTGCAGGCAGATTCTTTACCATCTAAGCTATCAGGGAAGCCCTATTACTTTATAGTCAGTCTTGAAATCAGATAGTGAAAGTCCTCCAAAAATATTTTGACTGTTTTTGATTTTTTGCATTTCCATATACATTTTAGAAACAGCCTGATAATTTCTACCTAAAAACCTGTTGGAAGCTGCATTGAATCTGTATATCAGTACAGAGACAATTTATACTTTAACAATATGAATCTTCTAATCCATGAACATGGTATACAGTTCCACTTATTCAGGTCTTTAATATCTTTCAGCAGTGTTTTGTAATGTTCAATGGAGAAAATTTGCATCTCATCTGTTAAATTTATTTATGAGTATTTTATGTGTTTTGAGATTATTTATAAATGAAAATGAAGTGAAAAGTGAAAGTGTTAGTAGCTCAGTCATGTCCAACTCTTTGTGATCCAATGAACTGTAGCCTGCCAGGCTCCTCTGTCCATGGAATCCTCTAGGCAAGAATACTGGAGTGGGTAGCCATTCCCTTCCCCAGGGGATCTTCCCAACCCAGGGGTTGAACCTGGGCCTCCTGTATTGCAGGCAGAGTCTTTACCAACTGAGCCACCAGAGAAGCCCTCATAAATGAAAATATTTAAACTTAATTCTCTTGTTGTTCAGTGCTAGTTTATAGAAATACAATTGATTTTATAAACTGACTTTATAACATCCTAAAAACTTTTTTTTAAATTGAGATTTAAAGAGGAAAATAAGAGACTGCAAAAGAAAACTGATGGATGCAAAGAAGGGAAGAAAAAAGAATGATTCTATATAATCACAAGGAATGATTATATATGGACAATTTTAGAAGGTAGGTAATGAAAAAATAGTACCATATCTGTTAACTATTGCTATATAACAGATCATCCCAAAACCTGGTGCCTCAAATAATACACATAGTATTATTTCACAATCCACTGGATCAGCTGAAGGATTATTCTGTTTTCACCTGGGCTCCCTCATAGAGATACACTCAACTGTACCTTTGTCTCAGATACATGCATGGTACATACTTTATTCTATCTGTGATTGAATCAGTTTATTGGGGAAAACAATTTGACCATAAAAAAATCTATTGAAAAGAACATGAATAAATCATTTCACGTATTTATAATATTGAAGATAATCAGATACTATCAAAAATTTACTTACTAATTAATATAAAATATTAATACTTCTCAAATAATTATGGTGATTCATAAAAAATCAAAATAAAAAAGCAAGATGGAAGCATGGTATATTTTATTTACTTCTGAAATAAATGTCACCCATCACGGAATCAGTAAAATATTTACATAAGAGGAATCAGGAGCAGCATTTGTATATATGAAATTTGTCTGTTTAATCATGGATGTAAAGGAAATATTTTAAAATCAATGTTAATAATCCATATATATACAGTCCAATTCTTTTTTGTTTATCCTTTTTTTCTTGTTTAAATTATGAAAGTATGTAATACATTTACAGAAAACTTGTAAAATACAGTTACATATAGTTCCACTATATTTGCAATTTTGTAAGTAGATAAATCAAGATTTTTAGTTGGAATTTCAATATCAAACTCTCAAAAATTAATAGAATGAATAGATAGAAAAGTAGAAGGAGATAGTAGACCTGAAAAGCACTATGAACCAATTCAGCATAATTAAGATTTATACATTTTTCACACAACAGCAGGATACAAATTCTATTCACATTCCCATAGACTATACACCAGGAGACCCTGGAACATATCCAGGGTATGGTCCAATATTTTTAATATATAATAAACATGTCCAAAACTGATTATTTTTCTTTATTCTTCTTTATCTTAGTAGCTATAACTTCAGCTGGCTAGTCCAGAAACCCAGAGGGGGGTCACCCCTCAAGTCACCCTATCCTTTACCCTAATATACAACCCGTATTAAAATATGGTCCATTGGACCTCCTTTAACATTTCTGCTTCTCCCCATCTCCATTTCAAACACCCTGACAAAGTTACCACTTATCTCTCTCTTGGACAATAACCTTCTAGCCAGTTTCTCCACATTCACCCATGCCCACCCTCACATATTCCATACTGCTGCAAGGGTGATTATTTTTACAAGCACACACATGACCATGTCATTCCTGTCATCAAAACAATTTAGGAGAATCGCACTTCCCTTAGAATAAAGTAGAAAATCCCTACTATGGCCTAATGGACTCTGCTGTTGCCAACTTCTACAGGTTCAATGCCACCACCACCTCCACCTCTCCACAGCTCTACCTCCTTTGTATTGCTACTATTCATTGCAGTTTCCAGACCTAACTGTCATACCCTCTCCCATCAGAGTCTTTTTTGCATGAATCACCATTTCCTCTACTCTTTAGCTAGCCAACTTTATCTCATTCTTCAAGCTTCAGTGCAAACTTCTTTCTGGAGACTTTCCTTTAACCCCAAGACAAGGTCAACTCCTTCTTCTTTGCACATAGTATACTGTACTTTTTTTAAAAACTAGCCTCATCTATAATTATGTGTTCAATGTCTGTCTTCTCAATTGAACTATAGTTTCCATAAGGATATAAGTTTAATCAATAATATATTCATCCAATTTGTTTATTTCTATCTGTAGGAATGATGGCTTCCTTTAGGTATTATGTCTGGACCAAGTACAATATCTGTTCTCAATACATATTAATAAGTAGTAATAATAAAAATACTTTGTCCTAACTTAGCATGGTTTCAACAAACATGTAATAGACTCCTGGAATCAGTGTGCCAAGTGAAAAGTCACTTCAGCTGTCTTAGCATGGGAACTTAAGTATTTATTCACTTGGGAGAGAAACGGGCTTAATTTAACCAGAATAGCAGAGTGTCTGCTCCAGAGAGGTCTTGGGCCTAAGCAGTTAGAACCTTAATCTCGCTAAAATGACAAGGTCTTGGCGGAGGTGAATGGGGAATCTTGCCCAATACTTGACCACACCAAACTGGCTTTAGTCAGGCCCTCACATTTCATGTACCAAAATCTACTGGTTTCTTAATTTTAAAAGGGTAAAGGAAAGGAAGGAGGAAAGTCGCTCAGTCGTGTCCAACTCTTTGCGACCCCGTGGACTGTAGCCTGCCAGGCTCCTCCGTCCATGGGATTCTCCAGGCAAGAATACTGGAGTGGTTTGCCATTTCCTTCTCCAGGGGATCTTCCCGACCCAGGGATCGAACCCAGGTCTCCCGCATTGGAGGCAGACGCTTTAACCTCTGAGCCACCAGGGAAGTCCCTTAAAAGGGTAAGGGTAACATAATTGTAAAAAAGTAGTTTTATAGTAGACTAAATAGTTTTAGAGTTATCCCATTTACATTTTCATTTGTAAATTGAATAATTCACCTAACTGAGCAGTTATCCACATTTTCTTAGGACTCTGGTTTTTATGAGCTGTCTTTTGTTGAGAATGGTGTTTGGGCATCTCAACAATGAATGCATAGTGAACTGTGAATGAGGTGAAAAGAAATACTTTAAGGTGATCTAACACTAAATTGCAAGGTTAATGTGGCAGAATGCATGCATGAGCATTGAAATAGAGTTCTTAAAAATTTTGTGACTTGTTCTTAGAAATAACAGGGCTCCAGCTAAGAGCAACTCCAGCTGCAATCCAAATAGTAATATTTTTATATGCTGCTGTACATGATCATTTAGTGATTTTTTAAGCAAACCACAGAGGAAATTCACAAATTACTATAGCAGACTTTACTTATATTGACACTTATGTACACAGTCAAATAGTCTTTTCTCTAAGTGTCTCCATTAAAGGCTTACTTTCACAAAAGAAATATATTCCCTGCAACTAGCTATAGGAACAAAGAATAAAGAAACAGAAGTTACTGTTTTATTTATCAATACATTTTTACTATGCTATAGCTCTGTACTGTTAATCAGCTGTACTAATAGTTAGCTGTATCAGTGATTAGTGAGAAAATTAGCACAGTTTACTCATTCCCTTATGAGTAAATGTATATTATCAAATTGATTTTTCTGGAAGTAAATAACATATTTTTTGTGTGTGATATAAGGGAACTACTAATAAACTACTGCTAAATATACTGCATTATATTTCATCATATTTCACATTGATTTCATCATTATATTTAATTATATTTAATCATCTTTCACAAAAGGTACATCCTTCATGATGGTTCAGTTCAGTTCAGTCGCTCAATTGTGTCTGACTCTTTGCAACCCCATGAACCACAACACACCACGCCTCCCTATCCATCACCAACTCCCGGAGTTTATCCAAACTCATCTCCATCAAGTCAGTGATGCCATCCAGTCATCTCATCCTCTGTCATCCCCTTCTCTTCCTGCTGTCAATCTTTGCCAGCATCAGGGTCTTTTCAAATGAGTCAGCTCTTCGCATCAGGTGGCCAAAGTATTGGAGTTTCAGCTTCAACATCAGTCCTTCTAATGAACACCCAGGACTAATCTCCTTTAGGATGGACTGGATGAATCTCCTTGCAGTCCAAGGGACTCTCAAGAGTCTTCTCCAACTCCACAGTTCAAAAGCATCAATTCCTCAGCACTCAGCTTTCTTTATAGTCCAACTCTCACATCCATACATGACTACTGGAAAAACAACAGCCTTGACTAGATGGACCTTTGTTGACAAAGTAATGTCTCTGCATTTTAATATGCTGTCTGGGTTGGTCATAACTTTTCTTCCAAGGAGTAAGCATCTTTTAATTTCATGGCTGCAATCACCATCTGCAGTGATTTTTGAGCCCCCAAAATAAAGTCAGCCGCTGTTTCAAACGTTTCCCCATCTATCTGCCATGAAGTGATGGGTCCAGATGCCATGATCTTAGTTTTCTCCTCTTTCACTTTCATCAAGAGGCTCTTTAGTTCTTCACTTTCTGCCATGAGGGTGGTGTCATCTGCATATCTGAGGTTATTGATATTTCTCCTGGCAATCTTGATTCCAGCTTGTGCTTCATCCAGCCCAGCGGTTCTCATGATGTATTCTGCATATAAGTTAAATAAGCAGGGTAACAATATACAGCCTTGACGTACTCCTTTTCCTATTTAGAACCAGTCTGTTGTTCTATGTCCAGTTCTAACTGTTGCTTCCTGACCTGCATACAAGTTTCTCAAAGGCAGGTCAGGTGGTCTGGTATTCCCATCTCGTGAAGAATTTTCCACAGTTTGTTGTGATCCACACAGTCAAAGATTTTGGCATAGTCAATAAAGCCAATAATGATGGTACTCCAACTTAATTTCTGCATGGCTCTATAGCACTTTGTAAGAGAATGGAGACATATCTTAAATATTCAATGTTTATTTCACATTGGCTAGATATTGATACTAAATGTGAGGTCTGAAGACTTTTTTCTTTTAAAAGAAAACTGTCTTAAGTGTGTGCTCTCTATTTTGGCATTTTCCTTGGAGACTGAGTGAAGTTTCTAATTGCTTAATTACTATTAGAATGATTGACCATTGTTTATTGAATTGACATCCTGCTGGGTTGGTATGAGTTACATTTGAGTTAGGGACTACTTTTTGTGGTTTTGAGCCTAGAGTGTAATAATTGCTAGAACTAAACACTTACCCCATGTCTACCAAACTATTAACAGGATAGATATAAAGGAGAGAATGGTCTGAGAACAAGTGCCAGTGGGTTTTAGAATAATACTAAAACCCAATGAAATGTTGTGAAGATGTACTGAAGCAAAATGTCAATTTGGGGAACTGGATGTTTTAAAAGTGGATTCAATTTATGCAGAATTGTACTGTGGGTATCTATGAGCTTGATTTATAATATGTTCTCAGCAGGTTCTCAATTTCTTGGACTTTTTCTCCGTTTTTTGGTTATAATTCCTAACAGGGGGAAAAAAGATTATAGCAAACATGTGCTTATTAGTTTAGTGTCTCTACTCCTAGTCCCCAAACCTCATGTCTTCTGAATATGGCTTCCATGGAGAGACTTGAAATCAGTTTCTGGATTTACTGATACAGGCTACTTGCTACTAGGAATTTGAGAAATTCATGGGAGGTGTCTCATCAGGAACCCAAGAAGTGGAATTTTAGGTGTGGTTAGCAAATAACTTAAAACTACTTAAGTAGACCTCCCTGGAGATAGAAAAATAGTGTCTATAGGTCTGGTGGACTCAAAGCCACACAGTTTTTTCCTTTTTGTAGTGAACTTTCTGCTCCAGAATGAGTATATGGAAAGATGGAGTTTTATGGAATCCATGTGTCAGGTTCAGAACTATGAGTGGGTAAAAACTCTGCTTTTACATTCCTACAGAAAACCACTAAAATGAGTCATCCTCTAGGGGGCAATAGAGTATGATACAGGCTCAGAATTTTCTGGATCAAGTTCCTGAGGCAATGATTGATCATGAAGAATGATTAGTCTTAGACTTGAGAAAACCTTAAATAAGCTTTAACTTTATTATAGTGCCCCCAGAATCTCCTCAAATTTTGGTGGCTAGTGAAGCTAAACAGTACTGAGGTGGACCAACTGATGAATGAAACTGCCCTGCAGGAGGATTGCAGATGAATGAACCCAAACCCCAGATCTGCAGAAGACTTGAAGAGGAAGGGATGGGGCAAGACTGACTTAGCCTCTTGAAGTGCAATGAGCTACAGTGAGATTTCTGACCCTGAGTAGCACCTGTTTTGCCAAAGGAGTGCTGGGGTGGGTGGTGTCCCCCTTTATTTAACTCCAGTGTGATTTTTTCAGCTAACTCCCTACATTTTGTAGTACCCAAGACAGGAGGGAAATTTTTCTAGACTACTTCCGATTTCCCCAAACTCTGGTTATTCAGCTTGGTCCCATCCTTCCTCAGTTATGTTTGTGCATGTCATCTAATAGTCAACTGCCTAGGTAATGGAAGGAATTCTGTGATATTACCTTCATCCTCTTGTTATGAAAACAAGGATGCCAGGAGAGTAGGTAGGCATTAAAATCCTAATGCTGATCCATTTCCTTTCTAACTTTCTACAAGAAACTTAGATAGACACAGGTATGGTACACTTTGCGGAGTGCCTGATGGAAAACATGTCTGACCATACTGAAGAAGGAGAAAGGCATTTTGGAATATGATGAGTGGTAGTGGTGAGTTGTACAGACCCACATGGCATTCTCCTTTTGGTTATGATCTTCTGGGGAAGAGTAACAGAGAAATAGAATTACTTTGCAAGTATCAATCACCTCTCTCACCCCTTTGTTTTCTCCCAAGAAGAAAAAAATACTACTAGCTGGATCTCATTTTGTATGCAGAATTTTAGTGATGAGATAGTTCTTAGGAGAAAAGCAATCAAAGCCTAGGGTGGGAATAAACTTGACAGAGGGCTGCTTGTAGTAGAGAAAGTCTCTGTAGGCAGCTAAAGCAATTGGTAATAAGGGACTGATAGACGGATCGCTCCTCTGGAAGGAGGAGGATGAGAGAGAAAGAGTAGAAATGGGAGGACCATGTTAAGGGACTGAGTTGAATATTGTAAAGAGATGAGGAACAAGAAAACTATCCAAAATGAAAAAAAAGTAAAGTCATGTGGCTTATATTAAGAACACCATCCGTTTTCAGGCATTTTTCCTCCACCAAGAGACTTAGCAAAGATTCCAATTGCTTTTATTTACTACTTGAGAATAGGCCATCTGGGGACAAGGATTCAATTATATTTAGGTTACAATTAAGTAGTATATTGATTTGGAATATCATTATGTATTTATTAGCCCAAGTTACTTCTTTTTAGCTCTTTGTTCACTTTATATTTTGATAACATACTTTCCTAAGTAGCCATAAATCTGAAAAATATTTTAAAAATGTATTTTAAAATCAACAACACACAGAAAAGTTCTAGCTGGGTATTACCAGGCTTCCTGCCAAGTACAGTAATTGTTACTTGTGGAATTTTCTTAGAATGGCCAAGGCATTTGACTCAATAACTATAACTCTGGAATGAGTAGCTGGGTGGAGGCATTAGTCTGTTGGAAAGTTGGTGGGTTAGTTCAAGCCCATATGCTGGAAGAAGAGATTTATCGATGGATTCACACAGGAGATCCAAGAAATACATGGTGTATGTTTTCTTCAAAGCTAACACTGAATTTCAGTAACCTGGCCTATTGGTTCCTCTTTTAACAGATTACATCCTTTTTCCTACTCTTCTTGCCTTTTTTGTTTTTTATACCACACTAATAAACCATCTATTAAATTCTACTCTTTGGATATATAAGTACAAAGGCCACACTTAAGTCATGTTAAGA
Source organism: Giraffa tippelskirchi (assembly GCF_054371585.1). NCBI lineage: Eukaryota > Metazoa > Chordata > Mammalia > Artiodactyla > Giraffidae > Giraffa > Giraffa tippelskirchi. The sequence goes on along the minus strand of NC_137280.1, from coordinate 107,417,442 downwards.
AGGGTGGGTTCCTCTATTTCAGAGCATGCATTGACTGGAAACAATCACAAGTGTGAGGAACTAGAGCAAAATAGGAACCAGAGGACAACTGCACCACCGCTCAGCCAAGTAACACAGAACGCTCAGTTCCCAGCCATGAGGTCCAGGTCTGGATTTTTACATGCTTCTTTCACTGACTTTGAGTAGAAACTGAATTTCCATGTTGTTCTATCCAAGTTGACAATGTGTGGAGCAAATTTATAGAAACTTAGAATATAAATATAAGCATTTTATTTCAGTTGAACATATTTGTACACAGTTCATTTTTGCTTTTAAACCTCAAACCATTAGCATAAACTGTTACATAGTATAAAATTGTTCTACTCTTTGATTTGTCCATGTGTTAAAAACACTAAATCATAAGGTGGCTGTGCAGATCTCATCTGAGACTTTGCACACGTGTGGTTCTGTTTTTGCAGTGGGCCTACCCAGGTGGCACTAGAGATAAAGAACACACCTGCCAATGCAGGAGAAGTAAGAGACTCAAGTTCGATCCCTGGGTCAGGAAGATCCCCTGGAGGAGAGCATGGCAACTGACTCCAGTATTCTTGCCTGGAGGATCCCATGGACAGAGGAGCCTGGCAGGCTACATTCCTTGGACCGCAAAGAGCCGTACATGACTGAGCAACTCACACACACACACACACACACACACACACACACACACACACACACACACACACACTGCATAGGGATGTCTGTGTGCTCAGGGTTCTCATTCATTGTTTTCCTCTTGCACGCAAGTCATTTTAATAGTCTTTAATTTAGAAGATTACTGTACCTTATCAGGATATATTTGCCTTCTCTGTCAGTTAATGTAAATAAAAAGATCACTGAATTTTCTAAGAAACAGAAAAGAAATGTGCTCAAGGAGACAATATTTCTCTGTTATACCTATAGTATCTGAAATGTTTCCCTATCCCTTCCACGGATACATATGAAACTTTACCCTAGAACTTCTTTAAACAAATTTAAACATTGTTTAATAGGATATTTATAGAACCTTTCAGTTCACAAATCCCTAGAAGTTAGTTTGCATTGCTTAGAATTCAGCCCCTGACCACATGAGGGAAGGAAGTTCAAGTAGTATAGTCCCAACTCCTTGGAGGTTAGCTGGGAAAAACACTGTGCCTAAGTGATTTTAGGCTGAGAATGTAGCTCATTAACATTTTGTAAATATGATGCATCCAAGAACCACATTTATTACAAATCCAAGAATAAGTGAGGTCATCTGTTTCAAGCTTGTTAGAATTTTGCTTCAGGACTTTATGGGAATGTGGTCCACCTCATGTGACTTCCTGAACAGCAGGGGTGAGAAAGCTAAAATCTGAACCTCTCAGAGTCTGTTGAAGCCACGGTTGAAGGATTAGGTTCTGAAATCGGATGGGAGGCAGAAAATAGAAACTTAAGTGAGGCAGCGGTTCCCCTTCTTCAGTTTCTGCTGCCTTTGCTGGTAAGCATGATTGCTCAGGAGTTAGGATTCCCTGCTTCAAGAAAAGTCCTGAGGTCTATTCAGTAGCTCTGCAGGGCCAGGGTATAGTACGGAGCAGAGGAGGTACAGGCTGTTTCCAGAGCTGACAGCTCCATCTTCCATATCCCTGGATTACAGCTAAGCTAAGTGTTTCCGGAGCAGTAGTTTCAGGGACAGCTTCCAGTTTTCCAGCTTCCCTAAACATGGTCAAGGTAACAGCTCCCTTAGTGGGCCAGAATAAGTCTGAAACTGTTTCTAGAACCCAGTTCCCCATTTCTTTAAATGATTTATAAGTACCTAATTCCCAGATTTGTGACTTCCTGATTGAAACAGAGTGTTTTCTGTTATCTGTGTCTGAATTCTGACTGATGATAATGTTTGAGGCACTTGGGTTAGGTTTGAAGGATGTGAGGATTGACCTACCATTAAATAATGGAATAATAATAACCTGTGGTGGCTGGTGGTGAAATAGTTACTTAAATTGTTACCTGTATTCACCTGGCCTGAGGTGTCTATAGGAAACATGGCTTTGTTAACTGAGTGATAAGGTGGCACAGTATGAAGACTTGATGAGTAGGGGTAAACTGGCTGCTGCATGTTGTGCTAGAGAGATTAAGAAGAAAAATGAAGAACTCAATGCTTTAAATTATCCACTCAATGTGGTTAGAAAATCAGAAGATTTTTAGCTTTAAAACAATCTTCTTGTGGCTGTCGGCAGCGAGAAACCAGAGTCTGACCCTATAGCTTGTTAAATTACAACATAGTTGAATTCAAAGACTTGTCAGGTTTCTTATGTGAAAATGCATATCTTGGGAAAAAAGTAAGATTCTGAAATTTGGAGAGGTGATCCTGCGAAGGATTTGGATAATTCTGTTTACAGCAAAACTAAGCCCATTGACCTTCCATTGAGAGCAAATGTAGCCCCTTCTGTCCTGTGTTCTAGTCTTTCCTTTGCTTTAAAAAGCCAAGGTGACTTTCAGTGAAGTTGTCACCTAACCTGGGGATACTAATTTGCCTCATGTTTCATCCTACTTAAAGCATTTCTTTTGGACCTGTAAGTAGAATCTGATCCTGCCGGGACCCAATTACAAAGACACACATGAAAGGCAAATATGTTGTACTTCAAAACACTGAAAAATATTGCTAAAAGAAGTAAAGAAAGATGCTGATTCTCACAAGATTTGTAGATCTTACTGTGTACCTCATTGCACAAAAGCAGACAGCCTCGTAGAAGAATGAAATGACGTATTAAAGACAGCACTTATATTACTAGGTAGAAGTCAGCTCCTTGTGAGTTGGGGTCCACAGAGAACATGGAATCTGTTTTCAACGAGTGAGTAGTGAATATATGGGTCTGGGCAGGAAGAGGTGCAACTAGGAATATCACTCTTCATGGTATGCTGGTATCAATTTTGCCAAACTGTTGCTTCTGCCTTATACGTTTAGGGATACAAAGATCTCCTTGGCCAGGTCTAAGTTAATGTCAACCCTCAGTGTCAAGCTCAGGTCCACTCAAAGCAAATGGTTTGAGAAGTGGTCAGGTGGTAGTTCTCCAAAGGAATATCTGAATATGATTGCCAGAGGAAGGGAAGGGAAATCTGGGTAGCAAAACAACTGTCATGTCATCTAGGAAGCTACTGCCCCATCATAAAGCCTAAAAATCCACCACAAGCAAATAATTACCATTGTTTAAAATTTGCCCTTTTAAAAATGGCAAATGTTTTCTACTTAGGGAATTATCCTCATTGTAAAGATGATGAGAGATTAAGTAATTTGTCTATAGTGGTAGAAATGGGACTTCATATAGAGCTGTTTGACCATAAAGCCCCTACTGTTAAAGAAAATGAAGTAAGCAAATTATGCATAGGCTATAAAATTTTAAAGGTACAGTTAAGGAATATATAGTAAAAAGTAAATTTCCCTTTCACCCCTGCCCCTCAAATACCAGTTTACTTGGGGTGTCTGTTACTGTACCAATTTCTTATTTAATCTGTTATGTATACATGCGTGCTAAGTTGCTTCAGTCATGTCCAACTCCATGCGACCCCATGGACTGTAGCCCCCCCCACCGCCCCCCAGACTCCTCTGTCCATGGGATTCTCCAGGCAAGAATATAGTGGGTTGCCATGCCCTCCTCCCCCTGTGTATATGTACATATATATATAAGCATACACAAATGTTTATCCTAAAAACACAAAAAGATAGTGTCATAAGATTATTTTATGCTTTTTAAAAGATATATCCATCTGACTGTTTTGGCAACCATTACATATTTGTAAAGTAGTGTGGTCTTTTTGATTTTGCTATTATCTGAAAGTGAAAGTCGCTCAGTCGTGTCCAACTCTTTGCATCCCCCATGGACTATACAGTCCAGGGAATTCTCCAGGCCAGAATACCGGAGTGGGTAGCCTTTCTCCAGGGGATCTTCCCAACCCAGGGACTGAACCCAGGTTTCCCACATTGCAGGCGGATTTTTTACCAGCTGAGCCACAAGGGAAGCCCAAGAATATTGGAGTCGGTAGGCTATCCCTTCTCCAGCAGATCTTCCCGACTCAGGAATTGAACCAGGGTCTCCTGCGTTACAGGTGGATTCTTTACCAACTGAGCTATCAGGGAAGCCTTGCTGTTATCTATATAGTGTTTATTGTCATATAGAGCTTTATTTGTGTAACTAGCCTTACTTATACATCTTTAAGTTATTTCCAACTTAAAAAATGCTACAATGAATAAATACCCTTGTATAGAAAGCTTTTTGCTCATATTGGTTTATATATGCAGGATATAGTCCTAAAAAGAGAATTTTTTGAATAAAAGGATATGTGTGCTTTTAATTTGTTAGTTACTGCCAAATTGCCTTCTGAAAGTATAATTTCAGGCTTTACTACTATCAGCATGTATGAAAGCACTTATTTTCTTGTACTATCCTGCTCAACTCAGGGTTTTATCATTTTGATCTTTATCAACCTGATTAAGTGGAAATTCTTATTTTCCTTATAGGTTTAATTTGCTTTTCTTTTTTTGTTTTTAAAAAACTATTTATTTTATTTTTGATTGCACTGGGTCTTCTTTGCTGTGTGTGGGCTTTCTCTAGTTGCAGAGAGCGGGGGCTACTCTTTGCTGTGGTATACAGGCTTCTCATTGCGATGGCTGCTCTTGTTGCAGAGCACAGGCTCTAGAGCCTGCAGTCTTTGGTAGTTGTGGCCAATGGGCTTAGTTGCTCTGTAGCATGTGGAATCTTTCTGGACCAGGGATCAAACCTATGTCCTCTGCATTGTCAGGCAAATTCTTATCAACTGTGACACCAGGGAAGTCCTAATTTGCTTTTCTTTTATTATAGCTGATTTTGAACATCTGAAGTCTAAAAGTAATTAATATTTCCAGTCATAAGTGTTCATATCCTTTATCTCCTGAGTTGTTAATCCTTTCACTTTGATTCATGCTAGTTAATTATAGATTCATGAAATAAGCTTCATTTTGTTCTGTTACCAATACATCCTCATTTGTTTAAAGTGAAGTTTCTCAGTCGTGTCTGACTCTTTACGACCCCATGGACGTACACTGCAGGGCTCCTCCATCCATGGGATTTTCCACACAAGAATACTGGAGTGTGTTGCCATTTCCTTCTCCAGAGGATCTTTCTGACCCAGGGATCGAACCCAGGTCTCCCACATTGCAGGCAGACTCTATTAGTCCAAGCCACCAGGGAATCAATCCCTCAGTATTTGTTTCAGTTCAGTTCAGTTCAGTCGCTCAGTCGTGTCTGACTGTTTGCGACCCCATGAATCGCGCACGCCAGGCCTCCCTGTCCATCACCAGCTCCCGGAGTCTACCCAAACCCATGTCCATTGAGTCAGTGATCCGGCCATCTCATCCTCTGTTGTCCCCTTCTTCTCCTGCCCCCAATCCTTCCCAGAATTAGAGTCTTTTCCAATGAGTCAACTCTTCACATGAGGTGGCCAAAGTATTGGAGTTTCAGCTTCAACATCAGACCTTCCAAAAAACACCCAGGACTGATCTCCTTTAGGATGGACTGGTTGGATCTCCTTGCAGTCCAAGGGACTCTCAAGAGTCTTCTCCAACACCACAGTTCAAAAGCATCAATTCTTCGGTGCTCAGCTTTCTTCACCGTCCAACTCTCACATCCATACATGACCACTGGAAAAACCATAGCCTTGGCTAGATGGACCTTTGTTGGCAGAATACTGTCTCTGCTTTTAAATATGCTATCTAGGTTGGTCATAACCTTCCTTCCAAGGAGTAAGCGTCTTTTAATTTCATGGCTGCAATCACCATCAGCAGTGATTTTGGAGCCCAAAAAAATAAAGTCTGACACTGTTTGCACTGTTTCCCTATCTATTTCCCATGAGGTGATGAGACCAGATGCCATGATGTTAGTTTTCTGAATGTTGAGCTTTAAGCCAACTTTTTCACTCTCCTCTTTAACTTTCATCAAGAGGCTCTTTAGTTCTTCTTTGCTTTCTGCCATAAGGGTCGTGTCATCTGCATATCTGAGGTTATTGATATTTCTCCCGACAATCTTGATTCCAGCTTGTGTTTCTTCCAGCCCAGCATTTCTCATGATGTACTCTGAATATAAGTTAAATAAGCAGGGTGACAATATACAGCCTTGACGTACTCCTTTTCCTATTTGGAACCAGTCTGTTGTTCCATGTCCAGTTCGAACTGTTGCTTCCTGACCTGCATACAGGTTTCTCAAGAGGCAGGTCAGATGGTCTGGTATTCCCATCTCTTTCAGAATTGTCCACAGTTTATTGTGATTCACACAGTCAAAGGCTTTGGCATAGTCAATAAAGCAGAAATAGATGTTTTTCTAGAACTCTCTTGCTTTTTCGATGATCCATCGGATGTTGGCAATTTGATCTCTGGTTCCTCTGCCTTTTCTAAATCCAGCTTGAACATCTGGAAGTTCACGGTTCACGTATTGTTGAAGCCTGGCTTGGAGAATTTTGAGCATTACTTTACTAGCATGTGAGATGAGTGCAATTGTGTAGTAGTTTGAGCATTCTTTGGCATTGCCTTTCTTTGGGATTGGAATGAAAACTGACCTTTTCCAGTCCTGTGGCCACTGCTGAGTTTTCCAGATTTGCTGGCATGTTGAGTGCAGCACTTTCACAGCATCATCTTTCAGGATTTGAAATAGCTCAACTGGAATTCCATCATCTCCACTAGCTTTGTTAGTAGTGATGCTTTCTAAGGTCCACTTGACTTCACATTCCAGGATGTCTGGCTCTAGGTGAGTGATCACACCATCGTGATTATCTGGGTCGTGAAGATCTTTTTTGTACAGTTCTTCTGTGTATTCTTGCCACCTCTTCTTATTCAGTATTTGTTTACAATACTGTTATTCTAGGCAGAATCTTGTTTTCAGTTCACTTATAGTTTCTATTGCTGCATTTTAAAACATGGTGGACTTTTTGGTGTAAAGAGTGAGATTAGGACTCCCACTTTCCTTTCCTCTCTAGATAAAAGAAAAACTTCCCATTTCAACAAATATGCAGTGTTGCTTTCTTGAGAAGATAATAATGTAATAGTTCTGTCTGCCTTGTGTCTCTCACGGTCCAGTAATTTATCAGTGCCTTTCAAGCTGCTTCCTCAGAGTCGAGCTTTATTATTCTCTTATTATTAATTAATTTGTTATTTGTATTGATTTGCTCTGGTGTATAACTTAAACTTATACAATGTTACATCTCACTTCTATATTGCATAAAGTATGAAGCTCAGCCAAGAGGCAAAGGCATGTCCATTGTCACAGAGAGTAAATACAGAAGCTGGGGTTGAAACAGCTCTACTGATTGACATTTGATGCTGATTGACAGCAGGGGTGATGGCTGAAGGTAGTGGTTGGGGCTTCAGAAGTCATAGGTCTCAGAGGTGAGCAGGCAGGATGAGAGGACTGGGGGAGCCCTGCCACTCAGGTGACGTGGGCTGAGTCCTCGCTGGGCATGTCTCCCCACAGGCAGCTCTCTCTCTTTTCCACCCCACAAGCAACCCCAGGATAGAGGACAGAGCTGGGGTGTAAGAGGCACAGAAAGTGGTAGATTCCTTCCCCTAAGGCACTGGGATAGTCGCTGGAGAGAACAAGTAGACTGCCTGGCCAGAGTGGGAATGCAAGTTCCCACCAGCTAGGCAGCCCCTGCACCAGCTCTGGCTGGAATACCAGGAGCTAATCCAGGGTCCACAAGGAGGCAGGGAGACACGAAGGAAAGGCTGGATCATGCCTCTGCTTGGGCACGCTAGCACTCTGACACACACAGCAGCCTTGTATGCAGGCTCTTTCAACACATGGATCAGGTTACGGGTCTCTCGGCTACAACCCATGTGGAAGGGAGAGAACCAGACACAGGGGTTAGTCTGAGATGGCTTAGGGCTCCCAGAAATCTATCTTCTGGGTATTTTCCCCACAGCTCAGCTGGTCTTGAGCACTCCTGCCAAGGAATGGCTTAGGCTACCAGTGACCAAATGGAAAACCTTGCCTGTTGTTTTGATGCTGACGGCTCTCAGGAAGATGGCAGCTACGTTAAAGGATTGTATGCCCTTCTGAGGTTCTATGTACCTAATCTTTAAAAAGAAGCCCTAGATTTTCTAAAGCCTGTTATATCACCTAGTTGAAACTTGGTAAAGGATGTGAAAGTGATTTTAAAAATTGTGTGGGTCTCTGAATGTGAGTGCATGCAGGATATTTGAGAGAATCTGCTTAAACCTTCTGAAATCTATACTTTTGCTCAGATTACTGTGTATTGTTGCTTCAAGAACTTGATTGTTAGATCATTAAGTATTATATCCAACAACAAGATTTTTACCTTGGTTTACAATAAAATAAATAAGTCGACAAAGTGCCTTAATATTGATTAATAACAAGATCTCAGAAAATGTATGTAGCTGCATGTTCTCAGCCTAGTATTAGAGGTATATTTTTTTATAGGAAAAATTCTTAGTACTTTTTGGATTCTTGCCAGATGCAATACAAAATTACTTCACTTTGTAACCCCTTTTTGCCAAAAATTGAAAAATAAAAAACTCAAGAAAGTAGTCACTGTTACTAGTAAGCGAAAATGACATTTGTGTTTCAATTTGGTAAAATAATTTATGCAATTAAGAAGAGTGAGGCATGGTAGAGACAGCAAGGGTTAGGAGTCGACACCATTGCACCAGTTCTGCCTCTGACACTAAGGCTCTATATTTAGGGACACCTCTAAGGGGGCTTCCCAGAGGGTTCAGTGGTAAAGAACCCACCTGCCAAGCGAGTTCAATCCCTGTGTGGTGAAGAGCCCCTGGAGAAGAAAATAGCAACGCACTCCAGTATTCTTGCCTGGAGAATCCCGTGAACAAAGGAGTCTCATGGGCTTCAGTCCATAGTTCCCAAAGAATCAGACAGGACTGAGCAACTAAACAACAACATCTCTGAGCTCCCTCCGTCTTTTCTTTGGTAAAATGGGGATAATAAATACTATCTTAGAAGGCAATTGCAAGGATAATGGCACAAAGTATTGGCTCAGTAATGGTATAGTTTATTATTATTAAAGACATGGGAGTGAATTGTCAACCAAGAGCAAAATGGACTTCCTTTGACTCAGAAAGAATTAGGTTCCCAAACTGAAATTGGTTACAGTTACTAAATGTAAATTAAACCATAATCTCTTTGGATTATAAACATTTCTTTATTTCTAGTAGGACAGAAACAGTTTGACATTTGTAGGCAACTTTATGGTGTAAAAATTAATGCCTCATGGATGGAAACATTACCCCAAATTTGGAAATACTGTATGTCCATGAGCAAATTCATCAATATTTTTCCATGGCTATAAAAAGTATTTGAAAATGAAGCAAAACAAAGTATTAAAAATATCTTGGTATGTATTTTTTCCTTGGATAATGAAGTACTCATTCAAGTCCTCTTGGAAAAGATTAGTTTGTGGTCTGGTCAAGGTGGCCTACTTTCTTTTTGTGTTGAAGGATTTTGAACTTAGAAGTTATTTGTATTTTCCCAGGGAGTGTCCACTTTGGGAAGAAAGAAAATTATATGCCTGAAGAGCATGGTTGGCCAATTTATTGTTGTTTGTCTATGGTAGCCTAAAAGTAAATAAATAGAATTCAAGTCTTTTTCCCCCCTCAGGAAACAGTGTTTCATTTCCTTTTATGATAGAATAGTATTCTTTCCCTTGTTCTGGTGTCTTCAAAGGTGAATTCTTTGGGCTCAAAATCTGAACTGAACCATATGTACATGTAAGAGACAGAGGAAAGGGAATATATCAGAAGTCTTTCCTTACAGAGTTTCAATAAGTATATGTTTTTCTTCTTCTGAAAAAAATTGCTCACATTTTGGTTCCTCTAAAGTCTTCATTTGAGAAATTATCTACAAAAGTAAATTCCTTCCTTTGACATTTTTTCATATTCATATGAACTTGTTCCTGTGTCTCTATGGGAAAATGAGTATCTCAGCCACCTGGGATATTATACTTTGGGGACTCTCATCAAGAGGAAGGTGTAATTGCAATTATCCTTAGATCAAAAAAAGTTTGCCATGGACACATAAAATAAATTGACTTGTTAGGTACAGATGGTAGAGTCAAAGAGGAACTTTTAAAACCAGGTGTTGGCAGAATTGTTTCATTCATTTGTGCTAAGTGCCCTCTCCTGGTCACTGTGGGTAACATGCAGAAGCTTATTCTTTCTCTAGACCTGCTTTTCTATGAAACATGGTATGTGCAACTATGCTTCCCTGGTGGCTCAGCAGAAAAGGATCCGCCTGCCAAGGCAGGAGACATGTGTTTGACCCCTGAGTTGGGAAGATCCCCTGGAGAAGGGAATGGCAACCCACTCAGTATTCTTGCCTGGAAAATCTCATGGACAGAGGAGCCTGGCAGTCTGCAGTACATGGGTTGCGAAAGAGACAGACATGACTTAGCAACTAAACAACAATGTGCAATTATACATGAACTCCATGCTGGGCTTCCTATATAAGGAAAGAAATCTTAAGAAAAGTGACTCTTAACCTTACAAGAGTTAGAGTCTTCTTTCCCTCACTCACCCTAGTACCTTTGACCATCAAGCAATATTTAATTAGCCTTGTATGGAAGAATAATACTTTTATTACCAAGTGTGCTCTTCTCTTTTTCTCATGACTTCGCTGTCAGTCCCAGGGAATCCTGCATATGACCTGATTGCACATGACAGGAATGATGTGTGAAACAGGAAGGCAGCCTTGAGCCTAAGCAGGTGAGGAAATGAACACCCTCCTCCCCTCCCTTCCTCACTCCTACAACAGCAGCCTTTGTGTAAGCCCTACAAGCATCAAAACTCAGCGAAAGGGGGCAGCCCAATGTCTTTGAGTGTTAAACCTAAATAGCTGTGAAATCACTGAGTTTTACTTTCAGTTTTTGGCATCAGGTAGAATGCACAGGGGCTTCCCTGGTGGCTCAGACAATTAAAAAAAAAAAAATCCTCCTGCAATGTGGGAGACCTGGGTTCGATCCCTGGGTAGGGAAGATCCCCTTAAGGAGGGCATGGCAACCCACTCCATCATTCTTGCCTGGAGAATCCCCATGCACAGAGGAGCCTGGTGGGCTCCAAAAAAGTTGGTCATGACTGAGCTACTAAGCACACACACAGAGAATGTGGGGGGAAGGGAGAGTCTCAGAATGAGAAATTATGTGCAACATATTACTGAAAAATTTTATCTTCTATTGTTGTTGTTTAGGCTTCTCTGTCCATGGGATTTCCCAGGCAATAATGCTAGAGTGGTAGCCATTCCCTTCTCCAGGGAATCTTCCCAACCCAGGGATCAAACCCATGTCTTCTGCCTTGTCAGGCAGATTCTTCAATATGAAGCCACCAGGGAATCCTATTTATCTGTTTAAAAATTGTGATTGAAATAGGGATTCTTCGGACTAGTGACTTGAACTTTCTTAAAGAGATGGGAATACCAGACTACCTGACCTGCCTCCTGAGAAATCTGTATGCAGGTCAAGAAGCAGCAGTTAGAACTGGACATGGAACAACAGTTCAGTTCAGTTCAGTCGCTCAGTCGTGTCTGACTCTTTGCGACCCCATGAATCGCAGCATGCTAGGCCTCCCTGTCCATCACCAACTCCCAGAGTTTACCCATACTCGTGTCCATCGAGTCGGTGATGCCATCCAGCCATCTCATCCTCTGTTGTCCCCTTCTCTTCCTGCCCACAGTCCTTCCCAGCATCAGGGTCTTTTCCAATGAGTCAACTCTTCGCATGAAGTGGCCAAAGTATTGGAGTTTCAGCTTTAACATCAGTCCTTCCAATGGACACCTAGGACTGATCTCCTTTAGGATGGACTGGTTGGATCTTCTTGCAGTCCAAGGGACTCTCAAGAGTCTTCTCCAACACCACAGTTCAACAGCATCAATTCTTCGGCAGTCAGCTTTCTTCACAGTCCAACTCTCACATCCACTGGTTCCAAATAGGGAAAGGTGTACATCAAGGCTCTATATTGTCACCCTGCTTATGTAACTTATATGCAGAGTACATCATGAGACATGCTGGACTGGATGAAGCACGAACTGGAATCAAGATTGCCGGGAGAAATATGAATGACCTCAGATATGCAGATGACACCACCCTTATGGCAGAAAGTGAAGAACTAAAGAGCCTCTTGATGAAAGTGAAAGAGGAGAGTGAAAATGTTGGCTTAAAACTCAGCATTCAGAAAACTAAGATCATGGCATCTGGTCCCGTCACTTCATGGCAAATAGATAGGGAAACAGTGCAAACAGTGAGCGACTTTATTTTGGGGGGGCTCCAAAATCACTGCAGATGGTGACTGCAGCCTTGAAATTAAAAGATCCTTGCTCCTTGGAAGAAAAGTTATGACCAACCTAGAGAGCATATTAAAAAGCAGAGACATTACTTTGCCAACAAAGGTCTGTCTAGTCAAAGCTTTGGTTTTTCCAGTAGTAATGTATGGATGTGAGAGTTGGACTATAAAGAAAGCTGAGCGCTGAAGAATTGATGCTTTTGAACTGTGGTGTTGGAGAAGACTCTTGAGAGTCCCTTGGACTGCAAGGAGATCCAACCAGTCCATCCTGAAGGAAATCAGTCCTGAATGTTCACTGGGAGGACTGATGCTAAAGCTGAAACTCCAATACTTTGGCCACCCGATGCAAAGAACTGACACATTGGAAAAGACCCTGATGCTGGGAATGATTGAAGGTGGGAGGAGAAGGGGAAGACAGAGAATGAGATAGTTGGATGGCATCACCAACTCAATGGACATGAGTTTGAGTAAGCTCCGGGACTTGGTGATGGACAGGGAAGCCTGATGTGCTGCAGTCCATGGGGTCGCAAAGAGTCAGACACGACTGAGCAACTGAACTGAACTGAACTGAATGACTTTAACAGAAAAGCCCCATTTTCAATTAGAGAGAGAAACGTATCAGAGTTGGGAGTGACTAGAAATTTCACCTAACCTAGTTTCTAGTCTAAGATGTAATTAGACTTTTGATCTCTTCTGTGAGAAGAGGTAAGTATATTTCCCCAGATAAAGAATAGGCTTGCTTACTGTTTGTTCAAAAAGCAGTAGATTCCTCAAGGTCAGTGTACTTTAGCTGTGATGCAAACCCACTGTGTGCATCAGATCAATCTGAGCATATTGGTTATATGTTGATGGGCTTTGGGGATGAGGGAAACCCAGGGATTGGTAAATATGCTGGCACTCATACTCCTTTGTGTGCCATGAGTAATAGAGTTCTGTGTTTCTAATCAAAGAGTCTTGTGTCTTCAGCCAGAATCCATGAAACAGTAACAGGCTAATTTATTAGTTTGTAAGTAGAGCAAAATCAAATCCCAGACCTGACAGTAGCCTCCCACCCAGCTGAAAGTATTTTTTTTGGACTGTAGCATTCTATAATTAATATTTTAGACCAGTTCCAAAAACTAATTCATTTATCTTATTTATCTATCCCACTGTGATAATAAACTATTTATAGAAATCAATAAATTTAAAAAATAGTACTATGACCAATGAGGGGTTAATATCCAAAATATATAAAAAGTTTATACAACTCAGTATCAAAAAATTAACAACTTGATTAAAAATGGGTGGTAGACCTGAATAGACATTTTTTCAAAGAAAGTATAAGATGGTTCACAGGCATATGGAAAGATGTTCAACATCACTAATCATCAGAGAAATGCAAATCAAAACCACAATGAGGTATCACCTCATACCTGTCAGTATGGCCATCATCAAAAAGGCTATAAATGACTTACATGTTGGCGAGGATGTGAAGGAAAGGGAATCCTGGCACACTGTTGCTGGGAATGTAAATTGGTGCAGCCACTGTGGAAAACAATCTGCAGGTTCCTGGAGAATCTAAAAATAGAACTACCATATGACTGAGTAATTTCATTTCTTGGTATATATCTGAAGAAAATGAAAATGCTAATTCAAAAAGGTACATACATCCTAATGATCATAGCAGCATTATTTACAATTGCCATAATATGGAAGCAACTTTAAGTGTATTTCAACAAATGAATGGATAAAGAGGTAACACATACACATATATGTATGTGTATGTACACATACACATACATATGTATGTAAACACATACGTATATACAATGGAATATTATGTATGTGTAGACGTACAGACATACACATACATATATACAATGGAATATTATTCAGCCATAAAAAAGAATGAAAGTTTGCCATTTATAACAATATAGATGGACCTAGAGCATATTATGGGCTTCCCTGGTGGCTCAAATGGTAAAGAATCCACCTGCAATGTGGGAGAACTGGGTTTGATCCCTGGGACAGGAAGATTCCCTGGAGGAGGGCATGGCAACCCACTCCAGTATTCTTGCCTGGAGAATCCCTGTGGACAGAGGAGCCTGGAGGGCTACAGCCCATGGGATCACAAAGAGTTGGACATGACTGACTGACTAAACAGCACAGAGCATATTATACTGAGTGAAATGTCAGACAGAGAAAGACAAATACTGCATGTTACCACTTATATGTGGAATCTGAAAAAATTAATATAACAAAACAGAAACATACTTACAGATGTAAATAACAAACTAGCAGCTACTGCGGGGAGAGGAAGGGGGAGGGGCAAGGGAGGGGTAGGGAATTAAGAGATACAAACTGCTATGTGCAAAATAAATAAGCAATGAGAATAAATTGTACAGCACAGGGACGTATAACCATTATTTTGTAATAATTTTAAATAGAGTATAATCTGTGAAAGTACTTTATCACTATGCTGTACACCTGAAACTAATTTAATATTGTAAGTCAAATATACTTCAATATAAAAAATAAAACTAAAATAATCAGAATATAGAGTTACATTATTCTTATAAATAGTATTTTTTTATTAGAAAGCAAAACTTCAGCAAAATTTTAATGAGGCATGCTGTATAACTTGTTCTGCAAAACAGGAAAATATAGCTAAAATCCAGCACAGAGTTGATAATTGTCTGTTTCCCTCACCAAGATTTTGACTGAATATATATTCAGTCACCACAGATAATCCTAGAGCGATCTGCACTGCTCATGTGTACATAGAAGGTGGTCAATTAACATTTTTAAATGAATAAATAGCACTACTTTATAAGACTAACAGTGGTATGAAAGACTTGTATAAACTTTCTTAGGGTTTCTCTTTCATGTATTCTTTCATGTTTGAAAAATAGAACAAGTCTCTAATTCTCTTGTCCTTTCCCTTATGTGAAAGTGTGAGAAGGTGAACTGATTCAACAAAGCCTCACTGTCTGTGTTTACTTGTTCCAGGAGATTCTTCTTGTGCAGAAGGCAGAGCATCATTTGCTCAGAGAAGGGAGTAAGTCTGACCCTGGGAGACTGCAGGCATCTGTATCACCCTGGAGCTCTCTCCCTGCATAATTCTGCATTAGGCTGCTACTGCTGCTGCTGCTAAGTCGCTTCAGTTGTGTCCGACTCTGTGCGATCCCATAGACGGCAGCCCACCAGGCTCCGCCGTCCCTAGGATTCTCCAGGCAAGAATACTGGAGTGGGTTGCCATTTCCTTCTCCAGTGCATGAAAGGGAAAAGTGAAAGTGAAGTCGCTCAGTCGTGTCCGACTCTTAGCGACCCCACGTACTGTAGCCTACCAGGCTCCTCTGTCCATGGGATTTTCCAGGCAAGAGTACTGGAGTGGGGTGCCATTGCCTTCTCTGCATTAGGAGTGACTGCTAAAACTTAGGAGTGTGTAGTGCAGTGAGGGGAGTGGTTGAACTATATACACCAAGATTCAAATCTGCAACAAATTGTAATATCTTTATTTTCTAAAACAGATCTCATCCTGCCTCAGAAACCCTGTTCCTGCTGATGGCAAAAAAATAATCACACTTTCTAATGAAAGGCAAGTTATTCTCTTAAAATTCAAATTTATTTTGAAGATTATAAATTCTGGTTTATTATTTTCAAGGTTTTTACTCCCTTTTTTCTGCTCAAACTGGTGTTCAGGTATTAGGGGAAGCTCCAGCAGCCTTAGAGCTTTGGGGGAAGGCAGTCTCTTTCTCATTAGCCTTTGATGAGATCCCCTCATTTTGCCTTGAGCCTGTGAGGGCTGTGCACTGGTGCCTGGTGAGTTGTGGCTGGTATCTAGACTGATTCTGTAGTATTGTGCTGGCATTCACAGGCCAGTGATCATAGATTTAGCCATTGCCTTTATGTACATTGACCCTATGCTGCAGGCCTCCTTGGTCTATTGGTCCTATACATGAGTGCCCCACCAGGAAGCTCCAGGACCTTTGACTGCTTTGCCATGCCTGACTGTAGGATACAAGATTCTGTGGGACAGCTCAAGACCCCTCACTTAGCCATTGCTATTTTGCTCATATGAGCCCTATTGCTCCAACACCAAACTGGATATGGGATTTTGCTGTCTAGTTTTATAAACATAGACCACTAGCTCCCATGCTTTTGAAGTATCCCTCAACCTGTTTGATATCTTCCCTCCTCTCACCCTGGGGCTTCCCTGGTGTTTCAGATGGTAAAGAATCTGCCTGTAATGCAGGAGACCCGAGTTTGATCCCTGGATCAGGAAGATCCCTGGAGAAGGGAATGGCAACTCACTCCAGTATTCTTGCCTGAAGAATCCCATGGACAGAGGAGCCTGGCAGGCTACACTCCATGGGGTTGCAAAGAGTCGGGACATGACTGAGTTGACTAACACTCCTCTCACCCCAGGGACATTGACCTATCCTCTCCGAGAGAGGAGCTAGATATTCTTTCATACGACCACTTGCCCAACACCCATCCTTCTAGGCTCTGCTCCATAGAAATTAGAAGAATCTTTTCTTATTTCTGTTGGATGGAATCTTCCTTTACAATTATCTTCATTCTTCTCTTTACTGTGGCTTACAATAAATATTCTCAGCCCCTCATGTTTTGTTCTTGATATATAAAGGGAAGTTTAGAATCTATTTTTTTTAAGACTGCTTCAGTGAGGTCTAGATTTCATAAAGGAGTCAAAAGAGTCTGTTTCAATATTCAAATCTGAGCAATGGCATTTTTGGTCTAGGGAAGATCTGTCTATTACTCCTTCCATGGGACAATAAGACTCTGGGTCTAACTTTAATTGCTAAAGGGCAATAGTGGAAGGTGAAAAACTGGATTACTGTGAGAAAAAATATATTAGGTGGTATTTTTTAAGTTCTTATTCTTCCCAGGTAAAGTATTACCCCCTGCCTTCTTCCAGCCCTGTTGTTTCTGTCGGGTACACACCTTCCCAGAGACATTCCATGTTCTCATCCAAGGAATAGCAAGCAAAGATGTCTGGGATGCTGGGTTCCTGGGAGAGGAAAAATTTGAGTAATAAAAACACCAAAAAGAAGGGTATATCCAAATCTGACCCAGCCCATTGATTATGAAAGAAATACAACTCACGTAAGCCTTCTAGTTCAAAGACTGGGAAAACAGGGTAACATTATTTACCCTTGACTCTCAGCATGCCCCCCTCACTCTGCCACACTAACGTCATGCATCTCTTCCAAGTGTAAAGCACAGAGTAGCTTTAATAATCTCGTCTTGGTCTTCTTTACCCATTAAAGCACAGATATAAAGGAAACATACAGATATAAACATTCATACAGATATGTAGCTCACCAGGCTCCTCTGTCCCTGGGATTCTCCAGACAACGATACTGGAGTGGATTGCCATGCCCTCCTCACCAATAAGCCTACATTATATAAAATTTTAAAGGAAGCCTCTCAGAAAGAAAATAACAGTAGTGGAAATATAGAATACACAAAAGAAGAGCACCAAAAAGATGTACGTATATATGGGCAAATATTAATATATCATTTTTTCATATGATTTGAATTTATCTACAAGATAATGATCATTATTTTTTAAATAATATATGTGTATGAAAAATGTATGAAAACCATAGTATGAAGTCCCTAGGGGAAAAAAGAAGTATATTATTTTAGTGTTATTAAATTACATACAAAGTAGTATAATATCACTTGACAGACTGTGATAAGTAAAGGTGTTATGCTGTAAACCTGAAACCACTAAAAGATCAAAGCAGAAGTTATAAATATAAGCAAAAAAAAGACTAAGTTGGAAGCATAAAAATATTTAATTCTAAAGAAGGCAGAGAAATATTAAAATAAATATTACTACAAAGCAAGCATCATATGATCAGTTCAGTTCAGTCACTCAGTCGTGTCCGACTCTTTGCGACCCCATGGACTGCAGCATACCAGGCTTACCTGTCCATCACCAACTCCCGAAGCTTACTTAACCTCATGTCCCTTGAGTCGGTGATGCCACCCAACCATCTCATCCTCTGTCGTCCCCTTCTCCTCCTGCCTTCAGTTCTTCCCAGCATCAGGATCTTTTCCAAGGAGCCAGTTCTTCACATCAGGTGGCCAAAGTATTGGAGTTTCAGCTTCAGCATCAGGTCAGTAGACACAGAAAAATCATTTACAAAATTCAACATCCATTCTTGGTTAAAAGCAAACAAGTCTCCGAAACTTCAGCAGGCAGGTACAGAAGGAGACTTATTCAACCTGAGAAAGGGCATCTATTAGAAAACAAAAACTATAGCTAGTATCTTAATGGTGAAATACTGAATTTTCAAAGATCAGCAACAAGAGAAGGAAGTCTACTCTCACCATGTCTATTCACCATTATACTAGAATATCTAGCCAATTCAATAAAGCAGGAAAAAACAAAAGCATCCAGTTTGGAAAGGAATGAAGAAAACTGCATTAACAGACAACTTGATTATCTTTGTAGAAGATCTATTGGAATGCACAAAAAAGTTCAAGAGCTAATAAATGAGTTTAACAAGGCTGTAGGATTCTGAATCAGTAGACAGAAATCAGCTGTATTTCTATGCTAGCAACAATCAGTCAGTAACTGAAAGTAAAAAACAGTATTATTACCAATATTCTTAGATACTGGGTAAATCTAACAACATATATACAAGTCCCATTCACTAGAAACTATAAAACAGTGTTGAATGAAATTAAAGAGGACCTAAATTAATGCTGAAGCTGAAACTCCAATACTTTGGCCACCTGATGCAAAGAACTGACTCATTGGAAAAAACCCTGATGCTGGGAATGATTGAAGGCAGGAGAAGGGGACGACAGAGGATGAGATGGTTGGATGGCATCACCAACTTGATGGACATGAATTTGAGCAAATTCCAAGAGTTGGTGATGAACAGGGAAGCCTGGCATGCTGTAGTCCATGGAGTCACAAACAGTCAGACACGACTGAGCGACTGAACTGAACTGAAATTAATGGGGAGACATTGTTTATTCATAGGTTAGAAGATGTTAAGATATTGTTAAGGTGTTAATTCTCCACAATTGATCTATATGTTCAGCTCAATCCCCCCCAAAAAAACTCAACAGGCTGTTTTGTAGAAATTGACAAGCTGATTCTAAAATTCATGAAAAAAAGACAGTATAGTCACAACAATTTTGAAAAAAGAGAAGAAGTCAAGAGACCAAGCACTACCTGATTTGAAGACTTCTAAAGCTACAGAAAGCAAGGCAATATGATCTGCTTTAAAGATCAACCAGTTTACCAACGTAAGTGAGTAAAGAGTCCAGAAACAGACCCACAAGTATATGGTCAATTGATTTTCAATAATATGCAAAGGCAACTGGGTGTGAAGAAAGGATGTCTTTTCCACAGATGGTTCTAGAACAAATGGCTATTTGTATGCAGACAAATTTCAACCCATATCTCACACCACATACAAAAATGAACTCAAATAGAGAATCTAAAACTGTAAAATTTCCAGAAGAAAGCACAGGAGAAAAATGTGTGTGTGTGTTGCCTTGGTTTATGCAGAGATCATAAGTACAATAACAAAAGCAGGACCCACACACATACACAAAAATGATAAACTGGACTCTATCAAAATTAAAACTTCTGAGAATTAAGACAAGTCAGAGATGAGGAAAACTATTTGTAAATCATATGTCTGATAAAGCGCTTATGTGCAAATTGTATAAGGAACTCTCAAAAATAAAAAAGTGAGTGAACAGTCAAAAATTTTAACTGGGAAAATATTTTAACAGACTCTTCACTAAAAAGACCTATGAATAGCAAATGAACACCTGAACAGATGTTAAAAATCCTTAGTCATTAGGAAATGCAAGCAACACCACAAATACAAGATACACCTATACACCTATTAGAGTAGCTGGAATTAAGGGACTAATCATATAATGGGTTGGCAAGGACCTTACACACTCATATATTGCTGTTGGCTATATAAAATGATACAACTGCTTTAGAAAGCAATTTGGCAGTCCCTTAAAAAGTTAAATACACACCAATTACAATCCAACTTCTATACTTCTAGACATTTACTCAAGAGGAGTGAAAGCATATGTCCATACAAGGACTTACAGATAAATAGATAAACATTTACAGCAGCTTTATTTGTAATGGTAAAAAAAAACTAGAAACAACCCAAATATCTATGAAACATGAGTAGACAAACAAAATTTGGTGTATCCATAGAATGGAATACTACTCAGCAATAAAAACAAAAACTGAGCCATTTATGAACATACAACATGAGTGAATCTCAAAATTGTTCTGTTGAATGAAAGAAGGTAAACACAAGAGCGTATGTTCTATATGATTCCATTTACATAAAATTCCAGAAAATGAAGACCATAGTGTCAGAAGGTTAGCACTTGTCTGAGGATGGTAATTCAGGTTGAATGGGGGGCAGGAGGGAACCATACAAAGGGGACAAGGAAACCATTAGAAGTGATGACATGTTCACTGTTATGGCATTGATTTCATATATATGTATATATGTTTGATGCATCATTATGATAAAAAATCAACAAAAATGTATTAAGGCCTATTAGGTACAATCTATCATACTAAGAATTATTTAGCAAACAAATAAATGTAAAAGTCTAACTTTGCCATTAAAGATTATGAAGTTCTAAATGAGAGAAATTAAATAGAATAAAAATTTTAAATAACTTTTTATTACAAGTGAAAGAGGCACCTCTTTTAAGGCAGTGCGTGGTTAAGTGTCCAGTGAACTTTCCAGACAATGGTTTCCATGGGAAATCAGAAGTTCATCAAAATCTGGGATCTTGGGGAAGCTTTTCTTGAAAGAAGTGTGACTGAAGTTTGGTCTTGGAGGGTTGTATAACATGCACCAAATGTTTGGCTAGACCTAAGAAACACACAATTGCTTTTAATAAATTGTTGGGCTGTTGTCCTCTGTTCAGAGAGTCAATATGTTCAGGGAATGCACTCTGCCAGTAAAAAGTCAGTCCCTTTAGATGATGCTGCTGACAACCCAGCCAGCCGGTCACCTTTCTCCCAGGCCAAACACACAGTGTGACTGAAGTCTAAAAGGGAAGAGGTCAGTCAGAAAGAGCCCTCTTGTCAGAACTGGGATGTGTTTGTGGAACTGTGTTGAAGCACCTGTACCCACCCATGTCTGGATGTAGTTATTAGTCCTTCATTTTCCCAAGTGGTAAACTTGTTCACAGATGTTACTGGAGGGGAAGAAAATGTTTAGTGTTTATGCAGCAAATCTGCTCTGAAGAAACCATTCTGTTCAACTGAGGAAATACCACAGTTATTTTGGTATTCCTTTAATTTTGGAAGTCTGCATTATTTGCAGGGCTGACCAAAAGACTTTTTGAAAAATTCACAAATAAACATCAAATTCCTGTTTAATATGGTGGATGTTATTGGTTTTTGAAAAACAAAAGAACAGTCAGTCACTCTTGCACCCAACCCCAAAGCTAGTGGACTTTCTGGTGTTGGCAATCCAGAAACCTCATGACATAAGCCTTATTTTATTTCCGAGTTGGAACATCACCCAGAAAGTAGGCCCTGCACGAAGGCCCTTTCTATTCTTAATGTTTCTAAAGCTGGTAGCAAAGAGTAGACAGAGACAGAATAAAGCTAAGAGGAAGTTTCCAAAGTTGACCCCTCATCAACAAGCAAGGAATTCCCACCTCAAAAAAAAATTTTATCTTTTTAACTTAAGCCTTTCTCAGCTGGATAAATGGATAAAAATGCATTGGGATTCTTTGTTTTATCCCTCTTATTGCCTAAGAAAATGCTTATTGTCTTAGAAAATAAAGACGAAGAATGATAGTTGATGATTATTTTCCACACATGTGTCAGCTGGCAACCTGAAGTAATTCTAGGGTCAGTTGTAATTAGCTATCCTTTGATTAGTTTCAATAAAAGTTGATATAAGCCCCACTCTAAGGGTTCCTCCTTGGGGGTGGTTTGGAATAAGAGGAGGGAGGGAATGTCTTTTTTTTTTTTTCCTGTCTTTCACCTTAAGTTGCTACCTTTATTGAATTTCTAATCTCCACTTTTTCATTTCACCTTCACTCTGTGACGCTAACTTATCTCCCCCTAAATAATACTGCTGGGGAGGGGGGTACAGGGCAGAGAATTTCCTGAAGATTTGGCACAAAGGGTAAGGATGGGATGAAGTGGAGTACTTAATACTGAATGTTAGCTATGTTTGTAAAAGTACTCCAGACAGTAGCCAACAGGACCTCTTTTCGAATAAGGACCTTGCCTCTCCCACACTGCAGCTTCCACTCCCACTCTTCAGATCTCCTTGTCCCTTCTTCAGAAATTTCCCGGTCCCTCAAATCTAATATTCCTGTAGAATAGTTTCTCTCTCAAACTTCCCCTAAATCAGCACTATCCAACCCTGGTGATGGAAACGTTCTAGAATCTGTGCTATACAATCTGTTTATCACAAGTGCCTCCTGAGCACTTGAAATGAATTAAATGTCACATTTAATTTTAATTAATTTACCTTAACATTCAACAGCTACATGTGTCTATTATAATGGTTATTAAATTGGATAGCTCAGCTCCCAATCATTCAACATTGTGCAACAGGCCACTATTTTAGAACTGGACAGACTTATTAAAGTGTGTTTCTCAACACAGATATTTTAAAACAGGAATAGTTTAAAAAACAGGAATATGAAAAACAGGATTTTTTTCCTTTCCACTTGCTAAGTATCTAATATGGTCTGTGTCCATGTGCATGAAAACTAGCCATAAAAATACTGGAAAAGGTGAAAAACAAACATCAATTTAAGCCTTATTATTCTATTGCCCCAGTCTTGCTCTCTTAGTACATCCCTTTAAAAAATGCTTATAAATCCATTCAGTGCTAGTGTCCAAATATAAATTGATAAATCATGATTCTGTGTTGAAGTTCCTGACAAATAGCTTCTTAGGGTAGCCAAACAGTGTAATATATCTAAGTCATGGCTTTAAGATGTGCAATTTGTGTTTCTAATTTTTAGAATACACTCCAGTTATATATTTTTTCTTTTGTCAGTTGCATCTAAGGAAGTTTGGCATGCAAAACAGTGGAATCATGTGTTTTATTCTCAGCTTAATAGACTTTCCTCTCGAACTAAATATGCCTCTGTTAACATTGTGCATCTAATTGTTATTTCTTTTGGTATAAAGAATAAGCTCTGGAGCACTGAAGTTCTTTTAAGGAACTATTACTTATCCCAAGAGTATAGATTTCATTTTCAAGTATATATGCCTTCTACAGTCTCCTCTTTAAAATGTTTATTGCAAATGTTAATTTTAAACAGATGGCTTTGTTTTGTGATAGAGTGGATTGAGTATGCATTTAATAGATGGCTGTGAACACTTGTCTCCACAAGAAAACCATTTACTTTTGAGCCAAAGACTGACATGATATTTCCTCTCTAAAACACTCCCTTGTTTAGCTGTTTGCTTGTTCTACCTTTCCATTTCTTCTGCTTTTGGCACCCAGTTGTTCAGGTGTTTCATATAAAAATTTAGCATTTCTGTTAACAAAGATCAGACAAGTATTATACACGAGCACTCCTGTTGTGATTAGCATTGCCTCTTTCTAGGTATGCCTTCCTCCCTGCTTGGTAAGCAAGAAGCTGCCTTCATTCTATTGGGTAAAAAGTTCTGCCACAGGAACATCTGTTATCAAACTTGGAATTTATTTTCTTTTAATTTGTCAAACTAAGTAAACTCTCTACATTTTTCCAGTCAGTATTAATTTCCATCATTGGCATCTTGTCTTTCAAACTTTGAATCACAACGATCAGTCAAACTCTTATTTTGTCACCCATTATGTACATTGATTTGCTTTGAAAGTCACAAATATCTTTATTACATAGTTTAGTTATAAAAGTAACACAGTCATGTGAATTAAAATATGAACTGAAGGAAAATATAGCATTTTCCTACAATCCACCACTTTAATGCGATCACTAATCTACTTATTTCCCCATGCATGTTTTCACATAGCTATAATAATAATGTCCATAACAATTTAGTGTCTTAATTTGTAATCATTTAGCATTTTATCATGAGGCTTTTCCATGTTATGACATAGTCTTCTCAAACCTTTCTCTTATAATCATCATTTCAGTGGCTGTATAATATTCCATTCAAGAGCACACTATAATTTATTTAAATAATCCCCTATTGGTGACCATATGAAATAAATCTGATATTTAAGTTTGATAAACAAGGATCTTAAGAGCATCTTTGAGCTTATAGCTTTTTAAATATTTTGCTTAACCTAATGGGGTATTATTTATCTATTCCTAGACTATTAATTTGCCTAGATCTATCTAAAGAATATATCTGTCTCTATCTATTTATTACTGATTTACTACAATAGTTAAATTTTGAAGCCCTAATATCAGGCATGGGTACAACAAATCAGTGTATTAGGAAGAGATAGTTCTCTGCAATTTAAATATATTAATTTACTCAGAATATCCTTTTTGAACAGTACGTCAAGTACTATTCCTGACACATTATAGAGACACCACCCCTGTCCTATTAAAGTTTTCCTTATTGTGAATGCTGCAGACAGATCTATAGAAGAGACAGTGCTTTGACAGGGACACAGACATGCTGTAAAAACACATAGATGAGGTTCAATCCTCTCATTCCAGAGCCTTCTAGGGCTTCCTAGAAGAAGTAACATTTAAATAAAGAATACAGACCTAGTCAGCAAAAATGTCAGGTGGGATAGAGAAAGAGGGTGATACACTTCAACCACTACTAATGGCATATGAAAACCCACAAAAACAAGGGAATGTATGTGGTGAACAACTCACTGAAAGAAAACAGTGTGCCTGCAGAAGGGCTTACTTGTAGGAATATTTGAATGTTTCTTTTGCATTTTGCTTAACATTCATTAGCAATCAGATTTAAACCTTGAAGTATCTGTTGAGTTGATAATCCAAGTTTTCTTTCCAGCCAAAGTCATCCTATTCTGATACAAAGCATTGTGTTAGAGGGCCCATTATACTGCACACTTGCCAGCAT
Source organism: Giraffa tippelskirchi (assembly GCF_054371585.1). Lineage (NCBI taxonomy): Eukaryota > Metazoa > Chordata > Mammalia > Artiodactyla > Giraffidae > Giraffa > Giraffa tippelskirchi. The sequence continues at coordinate 107,392,075 of NC_137280.1, read as the reverse complement.
CAGATGGTATCATTTAGGTTATTTTAGTAGCAGGAGAATGAAAGAGATATTATTTATGTTTTTAGTATCATTTCAAGGTCAATGGAGTGAGTTGAGGGAAACCCTCAAGGGAAGCTCTATTCAACAAGTTATACCATAATTCTTTTCCTACCACTGAAATTCCTAGTGCTTCTCTCTCCTTTGGCTTCACATACTGAAAGCTCATGTTAATTTGTAAATTTTCTAGTGTAAAGGGTCGCATATTCTGTTCCTTTTGACCATGACCACTTTATAATAAATTATTTTTTTCATATTGATTAGCAAAGAGGTGTGTCATTAAAGAAATGGGTCACAGTAGAGTCAAATTTTAATTGTGAATGATCGGAACAGTTCCTAATAAGGGTTTCTCTTTAGAAAACTGAAAACTTAAATGTGAATCGTAGACTTGTAGAAGACTTGGAACGCAGGAGTAGAGAGTAGAAAGAAAGTATATCCGCAAACAATAATGAAATGGCTCCAAATCATACCCCATTCACAAATTTTCCTAGTCTGAACCCTGTCCACCATAAGCATTCAAGAGGAAAGTTGGAAATACTTTTGAAATGTAACTTATTTTAAACATCAGATATGAGACCTTTTTTTGTTGCATGGCCAATTTTCCAATGTAAAGTAGACCAAAAGAATCATGGCTTCCTAAAGGAAAATAAAGGAAATAAAAATGCCATTTGGCTGTTAGGTCATACGTTAGTAGGCACAACCTGTACTTAGGGAGTCATGCAGAGTTGTGCTAGGTGAGGAGAATAATAATGCAATTGTTAGCTCCAAAATTAGGTGGAGTAATTTAATTTTGATTTGGTTATAACAAGCATCACTAATTTCTCTACTCCTGTTATATGACATCTGTAATTCACTGTTTAAGTACTGTGGCAGTGATCTGACTGTTATATTCTGATTCTCCTCCTTCTGGGCACACGGTAGTTATTTTCATTCCTTGTCCTCCTTAAAGCTGTAACTTCCTTTGGGCAGTACAATGGGAATGAAAGTGATGTGCATCTCTTTCAGATGGGAGCTGTAGCTGGTGGAAGATGGAATCAAACAGGCATGCTTTGAACCATATCCGTACAATAGCCATTGGGAAATGTGGAATTGTGAGAAGTATTGAATGAAGAATTAACTTTCATAATCATAGCAAGAGGAAAACAAACAACTCAGTTCAGTTCAGTCGCTCAGTCGTGTCCAACTTTTTGCAACCCCACGAACCGCAGCACACCAGGCCTCTCTGTCCATCACCAAATCCCAGAGTCCATCCAAACCCATGTCCATCGAGTCGATGATGCCATCCAGCCATCTCATCCTCTGTCATCCCCTTCTCCTCCTGCCCTCAATCTTTGCCAGCATCAGGATATTTTCCAATGAGTCAGCTCTACGCATGAGGTGGCCAAAGTATTGGAGTTTCAGCTTCAACATCAGTCCTTCCAATGAACACCCAGGACTGATCTCCTTTAGGATGGACTAGTTGGATCTCCTTGAAGTCCAAGGGACTCTCAAGAGTCTTCTCCAGCACCACAGTTCAAAAGCATCAATTCTTCGGTGCTCAGCTTTCTTTATAGTCCCAACTCTCACATCCATACATGACCACTGGAAAAACCATAGCTTTGACTAGATGGATCTTTGTTGGCAAAGTAATGTCTCTGCTTTTTAATATGCTGTCTAGGTTGGTCATAACTTTCCTTCCAAAGAGTAAGCGTCTTTTAATTCCATAGCTGCAATCACCATCTGCAGTCATTTTAGAGCCCAGAAAAATAAAATCAGCCACTGTTTTCACTGTTTCCCCATCTATCTGCCATGAAGTAATGGGACCAGATGCCATGATCTTAGTTTTCTGAATGTTGAGCTTTAAGCCAACTTTTTCACTCTCCTCTTTCACTTTCATCAAGAGGCTCTTTAGTTCTTCTTCACTTTCTACCATAAGGGTGGTGTCATCTGCATATCTGAGGTTATTGATATTTCTCCCGGCAATCTTGATTCCAGCTTGTGCTTCCTCCAGCCCAGTGTTTCACATGATGTACTCTGCATAGAAGTTAAATAAGCAGGGTGACAATATACAGCCTTGACGTACTCCTTTTCCTATTTGGAACCAGTCTGTTGTTCCATGTCCAGTTCTAACTGTTGCTTCCTGACCTGCATACAGGTTTCTCAAGAGGCAGGTCAGGTGGTCTGGTATTTCCATCTCTTTCAGAATTTTCCACAGTTTATTGTGATTCACACAGTCAAAGGCTTTGGCATAGTCAATAAAGCAGAAATAGATGTTTTTCTGGAATTCTCTTGCTCTTGCTTTTCCGATGATCCAGTGGATATTGGCAATTTGATCTCTGGTTCCTCTGCCTTTTCTAAAACCAGCTTGAACTCTGGAAGTTCACGGTTCACGTATTGCTGAAGCCTGGCTTGGAGAATACTGAGCATTACTTTACTAGCATGTGAGATGAGTGCAATTGTGCAGTAGTTTCAGCATTCTTTGGCATTGCCTTTCTTTGGGATTGGAATGAAAACCGACCTTTTCCAGTCCTGTGGCCACTGCTGAATTTTCCAGATTTGCTGGCATATTGAGTGCAGCACTTTCACAGTGTCATCTTTCAGGATTTGAAGTAGCTCAACTGGAATTCCGTCACCTCCACTAGCTTTGTTCGTAGTGATGCTTTATAAGGCCCACTTGACTTCACACTCCAGGATGTCTGGCTCTAAGTGAATGATCACACCATCGTGATTATCTAGGTCATGAAGATCTTTTTTGTACAGTTTTTCCGTGTATTCTTGCCACCTCCTCTTAATACCTTCTGCTTCTGTTCGGCCATACTGTTTCTGTCCTTTACTGAGCCCATCTTTGCATGAAATGTTCCCTTGGTATCTCTAATTTTCTTGAAGAGATCTCTAGTCCTTCCCATTCTAATGTTTTCCTCTATTTCTTTGCATTGATCACTGAGGAAGGCTTTCTTATCTCTCCTTGCTATTCTTTGGAACTCTGCATTCAAATGGGTATATCTTTCCTTTTCTCCTTTGCTTTTCGCTTCCCGTCTTTTCACAGCTATTTGTAAGGCCTCCTCAGACAGCCGTTTTGCTTTTTTGCATTTCTTTTTCTTGGGGATGGTCTTGATTCCTGTCTCCTGTACAATGTCATGAACCTCCATCCTTAGTTCATCAGGCATTCTGTCTATCAGATCTAGTCCTTTAAATCTATTTCTCACTTCTACTGTATAGTCATAAGGGATTTGATTTAGGTCATACCTGAATGGTCTAGTGGTTTTCTCCACTTTCTTCAATTTAAGTCTGAATTTGGCAATAAGGAGTTCATGATCTGAGCCACAGCCAACTCCCAGCCTTGTTCTTGCTGACTGTATAGAGCTTCTCCATCTTTGGCTGCAAAGAATATAATCAATCTGATTTCGGTGTCGACCATCTGGTGATGTCCATGTGTAGAGTCTTCTCTTGTGTTGTTGGAAGAGGGTGTTTGCTATGACCAGTGCATTCTCTTGGCAAAACTCTATTAGCCTTTGCCCTGCTTCATTCTGTACTCCAAGGCCAGATTTGCCTGTTACTCCAGGTGTTTCTTGACTTCCTACTTTTGCATTCCAGTCCCCTATAATGAAAAGGACATCTTTTTTGGGTGTTAGTTCTAAAAGGTCTTGTAGGTCTTCATAGAACTGTTCAGCTTCTTTGGCGTTACTGGTCAGGGCATAGACTTGAATTACCATGGTATTGAATGGTTTGCCTTGGAAACGAACAGAGATCATTCTGTCGTTTTTGAGACTGCATCCAAGTACTGCATCTCGGACTCTTTTGTTGACTATGATGGCTACTCTATTTCTTCTAAGGGATTCCTGCCCACAGTAGTAGATATAATGGTCATCTAAGTTAAATTCACCCATTCCAGTCCATCTTAGTTCACTGATTCCTAGAATGTCGATGTTCACTCTTGTCATCTCCTGTTTGACCACTTCCAATTTGCCTTGATTTATGGACCTAACATTCCAGGTTCCTATGCAATATTGCTCTTTACAGCATCGAATCTTGCTTCTATCACCAGTCCCATTCACAACTGGGTGTTGTTTTTGCTTTGGCTCCATCCCTTCATTACAAATCAGTATTTTTCTAGCTACATGTTACCTGCTTTGTGGAAATGCTAGTAGCCTTCAAATGCTTCCCAAGTAGTCTTGAAAGTTCCCAGGAAACTCTTGTTATGCTCTGCAGCCACATCTTTTGACTGCAGTGTGTCATCTGTGATCTTCTCTTTTGCCCCACATCACTATGGCAATGAACACAGTAGCCGCAGTTTTAACAATGTACAACCGAGCTGTTTCTATTGTACAGCAGTTGCTGAGCTAAGATGGCAGTGTCATAAGCCAATGACGATGCCACCTAAACCAAAGCTTTGACTCTTGCAGTTAATACAAATGACCCCTCACATTGTCATGTAAGCTTCTAACATCTTATAGCAATGCCATAAACTCTCAAAAATACTGTTTGCATTAGTTTTTTTTTTTCCCTTCATTTTTTCTATTATAGTCCTCTTTGTCTTGAGCTCAAGTATGAGATCATGGTGGCTAGACCATAGTTACAGACACAAATGGGGTTATGCTCAGAATCCTCCTTATCCTCTGTCTTGGCACTGAGTACCCCAAACCAACCAATGCATCTAAAAGATTGCTTCTTCTCTTCAGATAATTTCTTTCCTGGGAGTCTCCTTAGGCCCTTTTGAACACACTGATTTATAGACTCAGCCTGTCCATCCTCCACATTTATCTTAAGGTGATCATTGATTAGGCCCAAGATGTGTACTCACCTACAAAACTCACCTACAAATACTTTTCAAGCTTGGGGAGTTTCTTTGATTGTATTGACAAGGATGTTGTGGATATAAAAAGATTCTGAACTAAAATTGAGTTAGAGTGAAATGGAGACAAAGAAAATAATTACAATACCTGGATGCTTTCCATTCTTCTAATTTGCAATGCTCTGTTTGTGGAATTCCATCCCTCTTGGATACAGGATAGCTCATACCGCCCCACACTTAACTCCTTCTTCAATTCTATTCAAAGCAGGAAGCTGAAGAGAAGGACAGGAAGTAGCATTCTCTTTGCACACCTCTCTCCAAATCAAAGAGGAAAGTCCTTGCCAGATGCCCTCTGACACCTTGTTACCCAAACTGTGGTCCTCACGTGACACATGGCTCATCACCTGGAACTTAAAGTGCAACATTCCAGGTCCCATCCTGATTACTGATTTGGATTCTGCATTTTACCAAGATCCCCAGGTAATTCTTACACATAGTAAAGTTTGAGCAGCACTGCCCTTTATCAACTTTTTCTGATGTCATTTTAGTCAGAACTTGGTGACACAGCTATCCCCAGGTGGAAGGGAGGATGGGAAAGTAATCTTCCTTTTTTAAGCCTCTTTAGTGGGAAAGAGGAAAGGGAAAATGAAGCAGGGAGTAACTTTTGGTGGGATCGCTCCTAGGATCTGCCATGATATTTCTCTGGAGAAGTGGTGATGCAGAATGCCACACCCTCTGTCATTCAGTGTGACCCACCGCGGCCCTCTGAGTTCATGTAACCTATGAAACCTGCCCACAGAAGGAAGCACTGGCCTCATCAGTAGTATTTAAATAGAAAGTTGAGACTTTACCCATGTGATTTTGAAAAGGCTTCTTGTTTTAATAATCTTGAGGTTTAACAGTTCTGTCTAACCCATGGGAATTCAGGGGAAAAATATTAAAGCTAGCATAATTGAAGGGAAAGTGAAAATTGTAAAATAGCAGGTTTCTTTTCTCTTCTGGTTGGCATGAGACATTTTTTTCACTGAGAGAAGCTAATAAAATTTATTTCATGTACGTTTTTTTCTTTGCTATGTTAGTTTTCTGGCCTTAATGAAAATTTGTTAAGAAAGCTGCTTATAAATATGAAAAAGATGGCTTAGAGAGTTTTAGTTTAATTTTTTTAAATGAGAATTGTGCTGTTTCAGTGTTGAGCCATTAATAATCTAACTCTTTTTAATTATTTCATAAAGTAAAATTCTAAGTTTTCCCATCATTCCAAGTAATAAAACACAAGGATAAAATGGCCCATAGAAAAAGTAAAAAAGGAAAAATGTGGAAGACCTCTCAATCATGGGACAAGGACCTTGTAAATTCAAATTTCAGCCCATTTTGGTTTGCCTTCCTAGTGATTATGTGATGATTTATGTATAGTAGTATAGAAATTAAAGATGTCCTTTTTTGTCTCAAAATACCTCTACATACTCTTTTGAAGCCTCCTAAATCAGTGATCTCCCTGGTTATTTAAAGGACATTTTGAGAATCGGGTTGGGCTGCATTCCCATCCTTCTCAACCACATCTTTATTTTGTTTCATTCCATGGAAAATGTATATTCCTAGAGAACCCATTCTCCTATTGCCTTACCTGTTTGATATGATAGAATAAATTGGGTGTAACTCCAGAGAAACAGAAACCTTTGAAGGAACAAAAAAAGGAATCTTCAATATGGAGATGGCTGCTTGATTTCAGAAATGCTGCAGATACACTCAAGAGCATGTCCTTAAATGCAAAGTACAAATGAGTCAGTGGTCGTGTGCCGGCAAGCAGAGTTGGAGGCCAGGTCAGTCCTTACAACACTTGGCATGTTTCAGGTGCACATAGTTCTCATCAAATTGGCTGGGAGGCCCCAATAGAGGTCTCTTGGGAGACTGTGGTGCCCACTAAAACAACTGTGACTTTCAATAAAAATTTATGCTGTGGATGCCAAAACAAACTTGTGAAAATTGTTCACTTTCAGGCGATCTGGACAAAATCCTTAGGAGGGCTGGAGTCACCATTTAAAAGTTTCTCTATAAGAGCCAAGAGAAATGTATCCTTGATTTATTCGAATACAGGTTCTAGTAAATGGCATATCTACAGTCAGCCAAATTTGTATTTCATACCTGGAGCCTGGATTTGGCTCAGTCTCATTTTGCCAGTAAAAACAGTGAGGCTCCTTCATCCCTGCTCTCTGAGCCACTAAATAGAGATTTTAGGAATGGGGTGAAACTGGATCTTAAATTTAAAGATTTGGTGATTAATTGGAGGTTCAGGGGAAGTCTTGTTTTTGTTCCTTCAGATAGACTGTGTTCATTGAACCAAGAGGAAAATAATATTTTCAACAAAGCAAAAAAAGCAAGTTTGATTACGAAACTGGAAGCCTTAAGGAAATATATTTTTTTTTCTTTTTGGTATTTGAATTTCAGATTCTCGTCAAATGTGAGTCGTAGTCAGTCTGCTTAGTAGTAAATCAGAATGTCACCACTTGACCTTGGCAGAGTTACCTGGTAATGAGGATGAAAGGTGTAGGGAACAATTTGTGTCTGAATCACCAAGTTTTCCTTCAACAGGACAAATGTGTCATCTGTTTTGTCACAGCTGGTCTTGAGCAATAGAAGCTGCAGTGGCCATAGAGAGGAATGGGAAGGACACCAGCCTGCAGGTCAGAAGGTGATATGCACACATATGTGTACTTCTGTAAATGCACAGATGTTCTGAAAAAATGCACAAGAAACTGATAACAGAGGTTGCTGCTGCGGTAGGTCCTAAAGTGGGAACCTGGGGAGTCAGAGGCGGGGAAAAAATATTTTGTGTGTATATACCCTTTCTTTGTTTAAAAATTTTATATATATGCATATCTATATACCCCTTTAAGAAAATGAATAATAGTATCCAAAGACAGAGTGAAGAAGAATACATATGAATCTGTGTGTTTGACTCTTCATTGGTGGATCATTTTCTCCCACCAGACCTTAGAAGCCTCTTTTCTAAACTGAAGTGGGCTAGAGTTTAGATGGTTGGATAGCATCACAGATTCAATGCACATGAACTTGGGTCTGGGAGACAGTGAGGGACAGGGAAGCCTGGTGTGCTGCAGTCCATGGGGTTGCAAAGAGTTGGACACACCTTAGCGACAGAACAATAAAAAGAGTTAAGACTAGAGACATAGTTAACATTTGTTAAATAAGGGACTCCACAATTATAGAAAATAAAAATCTTCATCTGAGTCTGACAGTGGAGAGATATAACATGTGTAGTTAATAATAGCAATGTGAATCAAAAGCAGTATCTTACTAGCCATGAAGCTCAAAATTCAGTGGTTATATATTCAGCAGCTGCTCTGAGAAGGAGCACTCAGGAAATAAGAGGGGAAGGGAAAAATTGCTTCTTCTTGGGTGGAAGCTGTGGGGGACTAGAGGGCAAGATGTCTAGTAGCCCAAAGGGCAGTACAAAACATCATGTTCATGGGCATAATGGCTTAAGACCACGGTCACCTAACTGGAATTATGACTTCACAAGAGCCTCTGTCTGTCTTTTCTTTATCTAGGAGCAAACTGTGGTGCATCTGCCTTTGACCAGCCCAGTTGATGGTGTCTTATTAGTTTCCCATAACTGGGCTCTATACTCATCCCTCAGGGTCTTTGCTTGCCCATGCTTCAGACATCTCCTAGCATTATTCTCGCCCATTCTAATTCCATTACAGTTTTCACCAGGGAAGAGTCAGCTCACTTCTCTGGCTCTGTATTTTCTCTAGCTGGTTTTTGAATGGCAGAAGTGATTTCACCCTTAGTCATGTAAGACTGAATGTCTGCCGCCTAACTTGGTCCAGAGGATGTGGAAAAGAGCCTAAGCTTCAAAGCCTGTCAGGCCAGACCTGCATTCACATTTTAAAGGTGTCCTCACTTGGCCATAGAAATATGACTCAACTGCTTAAAATCTCCATGCCTGCCGCTTCATTTGTAAAGTAATCCCTTAGTTATGCACAATGACTCTGGAAAGAGCTGTTAACACAGGCTCTTCTGGAAAGAAAGCATCCTCATTTGAACACATGGAGAATCTAGAGCACAAGCCTCAGCCCTGGCACTATCGACTTTTTGAACCAGATCATTCTTCACTGTGGAGGGCTGTTGTGTGTTGTAGGATTTTTAGCAACATCCCTAGCCTGTACCCACTAGATGCTGGTAGCACCACCCCAAATCCATATGTGACAACCAATAAATAACTAGACATTGCCAAATGTAGTGTCTCTGGGGGTGGACATTTAGTAATCGCCACAGGTTGAACACTACTGATTCAGAGGATTATCTTCTTGTCAAGTTTCGTTTTGGTTTGTACAGAGTCAGACTAGGGTGGGTGTCTGGACAATATTGTCTTTTTCTGATGTTCCCTCTTTTGTGTCTTCAATCCAGCTTCATTAGGCAGCTCGCTAGGGCAATGGGGACATGGTTGCCGCAAGAGTTCATTTAAGGCTTTCAGAATTCAGGGAGAGCCTTGACAAGGCAAACAAACTTGGGTCTTGCTGATACTGACTAACTCTTAGGTAAAGCTTTCACATGTTTTTACTGTAACCAAGTTTCTATCTTGGTGAAGCTCAGCGGGAAAGCAGGGAATGAGGAAAGACAGAAAATTCCATTAAAAGGGAGAACTCGAAAGCAAACTGCCTGTCTCAAGAATTGGCAGACAAAAAGAGTCATCTCTCTTCTTTCTTTCATTCTTTCTTTCTAGGATTCAGAATACAGTGCTTCCTGCCAACCAGCTGCCATGTCTCTCCCCACTCAATCAGACTGGTGACCAACAGCATCCACATTCAGGATCTATAGGCTGTGAGTTAAGTTTTGAACTCTTCTTTGATTGATTATATTTATAGTCATCAGGTCTTAAAGTCAGTCTGAGGAATTTGTACTCTCAATGGGATGGTTGAGAGAGGAGAACATTTCTAATAGGTGGGAGGGTGACAGTATTAAGTGCATCAAAGTCATTGTGGGAGATGGGAATCAAGGAACACTCCTAGATAAGTTGATCAGGATGGCACTCATGATGTTCTAAGATGATGCTACAGTGAGAGAAGAGGGTAGGCTACAGACGATAGGCTAGAGAAAGTGTTTGAAATGAAAGGAGATATGAGGAGAATGGGGGAAGTGGCTTAGACTCCTCTGTATCAAGAAGAAGGTAGGTGCCCACAACATAGATTGGTTTCTTTTAATTAATTTATTTTAGTAGGAAAATAATTACAATATTGTGATGGTTTCTTGCCATACATCAACATGAATCAGCCACAGGTATACATGTGCCCCCCCGCCTGCCGATCCTGCACCCCCCTCCCACCTCTCTCCCCATCTTACCCCTCTGGGTTGTCCCAGAGCACCAGCTTTGGGTGCCCTGCTTCATGCATCAAACTTGCACTGGTCATCTATTTTACATATGGTAATGTATACATTTCATTGCTATTCTCTCAATGTTTTTAAGACAAAGGACACCTGAGACTCTGACAGTGGAGGGGAAGAAGCCAGAAGAACAGAAGAAATTAGATGTGCTAGAGAGGAGAGACCAACCAGGGGAGCAAAATTTCAGAGAAGAAACGTGCATGCCCTGGAGACCTGTGGAAAGAATTAGAGGGAATCCCCTTATAATTTACTGTTTTCAATTAAGAGGCTAAAATGCCCTTCATAAAATACACATGAAAAGGTAAAATATTAGACTATTATCAGCCAGGAACACTCTAATTTAAACCAGCTTTAGAAATCTGTGGGTAATAAGCTAGTGATTAAGTATTTATTAAACATTTATCATTCACATGCCCTAAGGATTTGGACTTCTGCCAGTTCTCTGGAAAGGCAAAATTATTTCAAAATGTTTACATTATATTATATAGAAAACTCTGAGTATTAATCTGGACTTAACATCTTGTAACTTCTTGTCATCTTCAGCCAAACCTGTCACTGTTATCTCTCATAACAAAAATGGTGTGTGCCCAGTTTAGTGGGTGAATGTTGACTGTGTGCCTGCAGTTGACAAGTACTGTGTTCCAGTCCTGGCTTGGTGGCTGTTGGGAAGAAGGTGGAGTAGCAGGGTAGAGAGCTGAGCCAGGATGCCTGGAGGGCCAGAGCTGTGATGAGTCCTCCAGACTCACAGCTAGAATCTCAGGCCCTTGAAACAAGGAGGTTTTACAGCACAGTATATACAAAATATTTTATTATTGGTGGAGTACTAGATATCAATACTGAAGAAACATCCTCTGTCCTTAGGAAAGGGGATCAAAAGAAAGAAATCCTTCTCTTTGCCCTGCCAATGTTTTCACTGTGCCAGAAATAAAGCAGGGGAGTCCTTTGACTAATTTTTTATTGGAGTCCGAGTTTCAATCTGTGGCCCATAAACAAATAACTTGATGTTATTGTTTAGGCACCTCAACAGGTGCTGATGTTGAGGCACCTCAGCTTAGATGCCTCATCAATTTAAAATAGACCAATAATATCTTCTTGCCTGGAGACAGTTGGCTATGCTGGATGCTATTTTAAAGCCCATTTGAGCTCTAAGGGTTCTAGTTCTATGATAAAACCACTCAGATGCATAGAAAATAGAGTGTGTTTATTGCTTCTTTTCAAACAAGTCCATTTTTCTCTTGAATATAGTTAGGGACAATTTACTGTGTTTTTTAGTTCTGGTAATTTAGGAAGGGTTTCCATGGTTTCTGTGGTCTCCTGGTCAGTTTTTCTGTGCAGCTTGACGATAGATTATCTGAGGCCAACATTGTCAGCTCTTTGGATGAATGTCTCCAAGGCATGTATTCCCCCAAGAGGCAGTAAAAATTGGCTTGGAGGGTGATGTAATCTTAGATAATACATTGGTTTGTAGGCCACCAAAGGGCCGCAATACATAATCAGATAAAAGGCATATCTATGGTATTAAAATTTCATGGTGATGAAATCCAGGAGAATTAGAAAAAAAATATATAAAAATACTTGGAAAGTGAAAGTGTTAGTCGCTCAGTCGTGTCCGACTCTTTACGACACCATGGACTGTAGCCCACCAGGCTCCTCTGTCCATGGAACTCTCCAGGCAAGAATACTGGAATGGGTAGCCATTCCCTTCTCTTGGGAATCTTCCCAACCCAGAGATCGAACCCAGGTCTCCCACATTGCAGGCAGATTCTTTACCATCTGAGCCACCAGGAAAGCCAAAAATACTTGGAGGGGGAGCAATAATAATAATAAATTTTAAAAGTGTTGAGAAATACTGCCCTGGGCAAAGAGTCCTGAGGAAAGGTAGGGTTATAAGATCTGTTGAGTTAGGATCCCATCAAATACAACACATATTTTTTTTAAGTTTTAGAAGTCTATATTTAAAGTCTATCTTCCCCCTTTCTTTCTAATCTACTACAGGACACATTTTGCAGTGGTTTAAATTTAGACATTTTCAAATTTACTTTACGTAAAGACTCTTCTTGTGACAAAACCGACATCTTGAAAAATGACTGTCTCTTTTGAGGTCAGACTGTTCTGTGTGGCAGTCTAGCAGAGAGGCTGTGCAGGAGACAGAGGAAGCAGAGTTGCTGAGTAAGAAAAAGACACACATTTCAATCCCAGATTTGCTTTGGGTTAGCCTTGCAATTCGGGGAAAGCCCAGGAAAGCCATAGAGGCCCAGTTTCCTCATTTGTAAAAAAAAAAAAAAAAAGGCTGCTAATGCTTCCTGCTGCAGGGTTCTTGAAGATTTTGAGACAACTGATGTCCAGTGGTTTGCTGCTGGCTGTTTCTGAGTTAGGCAGTAGGCAAGGGGTAGAAGAAGACAGTTACTGGCTAGAAGAGGACATGATGCCCAGTTTACCTATGTTGCCAAACTTCACAAACATCCTGTTTGAGTTCTTGCTGCTGCTGCTGTTAAAAAAAAAATAAAAATTTCTTCCACACAGCATGTGGCCCCTGCCCAATTTAAATAAACTCAAAAGAACTATCAGTAACTTTCAGAGTTAAGATTTGGGCTTTGCATCAATCAAGAGACATCAGGACAGTCAGAGATACCAGCAAGGAACAGCGTTTCTCTTGGTCTATAAAATCACTGTGATTTATCCTTTTAATGAAAAAAGGGTCCGGGAGGGTCGGGGCTTGCGGAGGCACAACAGCTGTGGTTTTATGAGGGGAAAGTAAGCCAGAATTCCTTGTGGTGGGGCTGTTGCCACAAGGGGTCAGTTCTGGATTATTGGTGGATGCTGGCATCATCCTACAACGACATGAACATGACTGTACCTCAAATAGCTTGAAATAACTTGCAATTGTTTTAGGCGAGGAAAGCTCAAGCAATACCAGACTTGACTAGCTCTGTTTAAGTAAGGGCTTCAGTGTTTTTGATCTGAGGTTGACTTGAATGTCTGGAGCGGGAACAGGAGAAGGATAACACCATTATCTTTAAGCTTGCACTGGTTTCTGGTTGCCCACTTAGCACATGTGAGCAGTTTAACTGTCGCCATGAATCAAGGGCTTTCCCCACTCCCAAGGTTATAAATAGAGATGGATAAATATTTTGGATCCATCAGCCTCCAAGTATTCTTCAGATGTTTTGGATTCAACCAAACAGAATACATTGTGCTGAGCACATTCTCCCTTGATTTTTTGAGGATTGTGTATGATTTATGGGAAATGGAATCCATATGTTTCTGCTTCATTTACACTTAAATCATCAAAAGATTGTGTTGTAAAGCTGTGTGATGTCCAAGATAGCTTTTGAGCTTGATTTTTAAAAAAAATAAGCTGCTTCAGAGTTTTTGTTCCTTTAAAAGTTAGAGAGGGAGAAGAGAAAGAGAGATACCTGCTGCTGCTGCTGCTGCTGCTGAGTCGCTTCAGTCGTGTCCGACTCTGTGCGATCCCATAGACGGCAGCCCACCAGGCTCCGCTGTCCCTGGGATTCTCCAGGCAAGAATACTGGAGTGGGTTGCCAGTTCCTTCTCCAGTGCATGAAAGGGAAAAGTGAAAGTGAAGTCACTCAGTCGTGTCCGACTCTTAGCGACCCCATGGACTGTAGCCTACCAGGCTCCTCCGTCCATGGGATTTTCCAGGCAAGAGTACTGGAGTGGGGTGCCATTGCCTTCTCCGAGAGATACCTAGGAAGGCCTATTTAGCCAAGATGAAATAAATTTGAACACCAGGAAGTTCAATTTAAGCTGCAACTACAAACCGAAGAATTTCAAGTGGGTCCAGAACTGGCTAGACTACAAAAGTTCCTCTCCGATCACTTTCCAAAGCATCTCCAACGAATGCAGAAAAGCAGCTGGCCACTCAGCAGCCCCACTAAGGGAAGGGAGGGCTGTGACTGCACTGTCAGTGACCCAGCTAACTCATGTGCCCACTGCCACAAGAGCTGTTGTTCTCGGGCCTCCTGAGAGCAGTCCCTCCCGTCCAGATAAAGAACTCTTTGCCCTGTTTTAGCATGGAAATATCTGTTCTCCTGGTGTTTTCCCGGGGTTGTCCTGTCCCATGCCAGCATTTCCTATTTGTTCTTCTGCCATCTGGCTCAAATAGCTGGCCACTGGACTGAATACTGTGTGTGCATTTGGGGTGGTGTTTACTTATTGGGCAATTTCTTTAGAGAAATATCTCATTTAGCTCACAATAGGGCCAAGAAGGCATGCAGTTTGTATAAAGTAAGAAATATGTTAACTAGGGACCTACAAGTTTGTAAGAAGCCAAATGTAAGACTAAGTTTTCTTTCCCCATCTCAATATTTAGTCACTGTCATATCAGCTCTTTAGTTATTTTAGGTATGCTTTATCATCTACGTATGATATCTTTAGAACGGTATTGGGAGAAAAGCATCCAAATCAGAACTATTTTATGTGATAGTATAATTGAGATATCTTTAAGTCTTTGTAGAGGACACATCTGCTCATCTCTAGAGCATTATCTAGTGTTAGAATATGGAACTTCATTATTCAGTGAGGTCTTTAGACTGTGTGGTCTGAAGTTATTTCAACAGAATTAATAGTCCCATGAATTACCTGTATATCCCAATTCAGTTATCTGGGGGTGAAGGATAGGATTTTGGAATCTAGAAAGTTAGAATTTTCTCCCTAATTCCTAGCCCTAAGGAACATTTAATAAAATGTTTCTAAAGTTCATCATCCAGTGATAACTGCTGTTAACATTTTAGTATATGTTCTTTAAGCACATGTATGTGGACGTGTGTGCATGCACACATACACAGAGTATAATGAGACCATATTTATTCTGCTTTGTGGCTTCTCTTTTTCATTTAGAAACATATTATGGACTTTTTCCTAGGTTAGTAAACTGTTTTACCTTATGAGCTTTTAATATTTATAGAATTAGAAAATAATAATTTCTTAGTATTGTACCATGATTAGCTTAATATCTCAGAGTGTTTTTAAATGTAGGGTTTTAAAAAATATTTTAGAGACATTTTTAAATATTGACCTTAGTTTTTAGCAATGGTTTCTCTATCTTAAGACACAGAAAATAGTTATCTTCTACCTCTTGCATTTTTGTTTTATTTCAGACCAACACACCCTTTGAGAACCGTGGAGAATATCCATTTCCTTTTAGAAGAGGTCAGGGTCTCCTATTTTTAAACACTCTAGAAAAGATCAATAGGATAATCAGTAATTTTTTTTTCTTCAGAAAAAAAGAATTGTTTCCCCATTCCATTGCCGAGAAGAGCCTTGTGGCTTAAATCAATCTGCATCCCTTTTTGTGATGCTTAGTCCACTGGTAAAACTCCGAGTCAACTTCAAAGAAAGCTGAGGCCCATACCTATTTTGCCATCTGTTTCTGAATTTCTTCTCCTCTTGTTTTGGAGTTTCCAATCTGTTACTATAGAACTCAGTCCTGTTCGTTTTGTTGACAGGTTGCCAGGATACATCCAGGCGACAAAGGCAGGGGTTCTTGCTCCCGGCAGCCAGCCTCACCTCCTAAAAGAACTCCTGCAAAAGGGGATGTGAATCCTGGAGCTCCCAGTTATTCTACTCCTGTTTCCACCAGCTACCCCACCAAGGGATTCAGCAAGCCATGACAAAAACCAAAATAGAAAAATAAAGAACAAGTATTACAAGGTGAGGCTCCCAGAAGGTGTGTTCTTTCTCTGTTGGCTGGTAGCTAATCAGTCTCAAATCTTACCTTTCAACTAGTAATAATGACCTTAATCTCTTCCACTTCCTTCTCATCACTATGTAGTGATATTTGCTTGCTATAGAAAAAGAATCCAAAGAAAAGTAATCCATTCTTAAGTTAAAGAAATAACCCTCAAGTACTACTAAACAAATGAATAAATACGGTTTTACTTCATTGGATGATTTTGGCAATAATGTGAACCATGAATTAAATGTTTTAATTACTAAAAGAATCAAATTCCACTTAAGGGGGTGATGTTTAAAATTTTCTTCAAAAAAAAGTTGATAAAATATATTTTTAACATTAATCAGAATTGTATCGCCCAGAGAGTTTCCTCACATGCCTTCCAGTCAATCCCCCTTCCATAGGCAACCACAGTTCTCATTTCTATTACTACGAGAATAATTTGGCTGTTCATGAGTTCTATATGAGTAGAATCATACAGTGTATATTCTTGTATCTGGCTTCATTGGCTCAGAAGAATGTTTCTGAGACTGTTCCTGTTGCTATGTATATAAGCAGTTCGATTCCTTGTATAGATGAGTATTATAACATTATAGAATTATTACACAGCTGTTTATCTATTTTCTTATTGATATTTGGTTTGTTTCCAGTTTGGGGCTCCTATAACTAAAGCTGCTCTAAACATTCTTGCACAAGTCGTTTGTGTTTTCATTTATCTTGGGTTCAGACCTAGGACTAAAATTGATGGATGATAGGATAGATGTATGCTTAACTTTATAAGGAATATGAAATGATATGGCACTGTGTTTATAATTTGTATTTCCTTCACGACTAATGTAGTTAAGCATTTTTACATGAGCTTGTTAGAGATTTGTATCTCTTTTTTGTTAAGTATCTATTCATATTTCTTCTCCCTTTTAAGTGTTTTTTCTTTTTATATCATCTTCATTGATATATAATTCACATACAATAAAATGCACTCATTTTAATTACACAGTTTAATGAGTTTTGACGAGTGATTCTATCTATTTTACCACCAATGATAAAATATAAGAACATGTCCATTAACCTTTGTAGTTCATTCTCTGCCCACCCACCCACTAAATAATCACTGATCTACTTTCTGTCACCTACAGATTAGCTTTACTTGTTTAGAATTTTATATAGATGAAATAATTTGGTATATTCTCTTTTGCATATGACCTTTTATTTGACATAATATTTTTGAAAGAGATCTATATCATTGTGTGTGATTTGTTCATTTGTATTGTGGAATAATATTCTGTTATATGAATGCATCATAGTTGGTTTATCCATTTACCTGTTAACGTGTGTTTATGTCATTTGTAATTATTTAGGGGTAGAATGTCCATGTTATCAGGTAGACATAGATTTGACTTTATGAGAAACTGCCCAATGGTTCTACAGAGTGGTTGTAATATTTCATACTCTCATCAGGCATATATGAGAGTTTCTGTTTTATTCACATCCTAACACTTTGTATTGGCAATTTAAAAAATTTTAGCCATTCTAGTGTGTGTATAGTGGTTTTAATTTGCATTTTCCTAAAAAGTAACAGGAAAATGCAAATTAATTTTTTTAGTTTAATTTACTATTATTTCATGAGCTTATTGATATTTTATACATTTTCTGTTGTGAATAGTCTATTAAAAGCTTTTGCCCATCTTTGGCAACCCATGTTGTGTTGCTTGCCACATATGTGTCAAATATATTCATTGCAAAAAATTCTTCCCAATCTGTGGCTTAGCTTTTAGTTTTCTTATGGTATTTTTAAAGGATAGATGTTTCTATTTACATGAAGTAAAATTTTAAATTCTTTTATGTTTAGTGCCATTTGGTTTTTCTGTCTAAGAAATCTTTGCAAATATTGAGATCATAAAGTATTTTCCTATAGTTTCTTCTAGAAGCTTTATATTTTAGTTTTTATATGTAGTTCTGTGATTCACCTTGAGTTAGTTTTTGTATTTGGTGACAATAGATGGTTTATACTAATTTTTCTGCTGCATGAATCCAGTTGTTCCACCATTATTTGTTTAAAAGATTTTCCTCTCTTTATTGAATTATCTTGGCATCTTTGTCAATATGAATTGACCACATATGTGAATCGACCATTTATTTCTGGACTCTATTCCATTACATCAATCTAAACAAAACTTGATAGGATTCTAGTTGCACTGATGTCTTTATTGGCATCATTAATTTTTAATAAGCCAGTTATCTTGGCTTGTGTGTATGAAAGTGTTCATCACTCAGTCGTGTCCAACTTCAAAACAGATATACAAGTTGAGTGCTTCCATGACTGTTTGCCAGTGGAACCATGCATAAGAGTTTAAATCAGGTTGGGCATTCTGTCTTTTATGTTTTCCAAATCTCCTCCTATACAGTAATCTGATCTTAAGCTATTCTGTAGTAAGCAAAAACCAAAAATATATGGTTATAAATTTAATCAAGAATGATAATCCCAGTAAAAGGGATGCATTTTCAAACCCATTTATACAAAATGTGGCTTGAACTTAATTTTCATTCATCCATTCATTCAATAACGTATTGTTTACTGTTTTCCAGACACTGTTCTAGAAAAGGAAAGAGAGGAAGAAAATATTTCTTTGTTCATAATTTCTGCAAGGAAACAATACTTATAATCTCTACTCTGTTGCCTGTTTAACAGTGTATATCTCACAATTACAGAGAAAAAAACCTATGCCTGATAAAATAAACATTGGGTGGAATGTTTTTACGCATTCCTATGAATTTACAGAAAATTATCAGCACTCATAAGTTTACTAAAGAAAAATACTTCCTCAGGCTTTTCAAGTTTGCTATCCCTGTCACAAAACATCCATTTCCTTTAAACCCGAGAATGTAAACTATCCCTTCTGTCCATTTGAATTTTCCAACCTGTTTTAGGAGTTGAATCTTATATATTATTTCTAAGAGAAATTTGTTCAGAAACTGGACTTTAATATGACCATTTCTTCTCTGGCTTTATATAATTTAAATGAATATTGTTTTATCCTAATATTATTATTTTTAAAAATTTCCTCAAACTCCCTGGTGAATGAAACATTTTTAGGAGTTTTGCAGTTCAAGAGATAAGTTGTACATGTGTTGTGGATTCATGTCAATGTATGGCAAAACAAATACAATTAAAAAAAAGAGAGAGATAAGTTGTAGGTGGTAAAGAAGGTGAGCAATTCCAGAGCACCCTTCCTGAGACAGCAGAGGAGATTCCTGTGGAGTCTTAGAGATGTAGAGAAACCTTTTCTAAATATTACAGTATACAGATACAGCAGGATGCACGCACAGTGTTGGGGGCAACAGGAAGGGAAATGTAAAGGAGGCACATTGTTAGCAGGTTAAAAGTGACGACAACTGCAAATAGAATGTCCAGAGTACAGTGCAACCAAACACTTACTGCAGAGAATTCTAAAAGAAGGCCCGTGGGGTTCTCGCAAACAAAACTTGTTAGGATTGTGGTTGCGCCGAGTGCTATTTCGTAAATTCACATTGATGAATAATTGGATGTTTCACTGTTAAAATGGAGTTTTCTCGTTTGTGTGCTCTAATTCAGAGGTTAGGAAACTTTTCCTATAAATGGCCACATAATAAATAATTTAGGCCTCGTAGTCTGTCTGCTCTGCAGTGGTAAGACAAAAACAATCAAGACAAATACACCAATGAACAAGCATGGCTCTGTTCCAGTAAAACCTTATTTACCAAAAGAAAAAAAGATGGACAGCTGGCCAGGTTTGACCAGGGAGCCCTAGATTGTCGACGCTTGTTCTAATCTTCAAGAAATTCTAATGAAATATCTTGCAAAATTGTACATTGACGTATAAAGAACTGTGGCCTTGAAACTCTTCTTCCTCTGAGTGCCTGGTACTGTGGGGCTATCTTCAAAGAAAATATGACTTCCAAGGAGAATTAAGCTTTGAAAGTCATCTGCATTCAGAATGCATGTGGTCAAAAGAAACAATATATGAATAAGCTCATCAAGGACTGAACCAACACATAGTCCTTGTTGTCACTGACAGAAAATGTGTACTGGGAGTCTCCAGGAGACGAAGATGACAAGGACTGAATAAGCTCAGCTCAGGAAAACCCAGCTTTGTTTCTCCTTCAGTTTTCTTCCTAGCCCTACAGCACCCAATACATGTGTCTACCTAGTCATAAAGCCACTTCTGATGTGCTTGTCTAGCTCTATTCTTGGGAGGAGCTCTGTGCCATAGATGCAGGTAGCTCATTTCTTGTTGAATAGTTTTTACTGTGAGGTATAGGGCTTGGTTCAGCACACAGTCCAGTCCTTGGCTGGATTCTCATTTCTCTTGGATTTGGTATACAGGCAATCCTCTCTCAAGATCCTTGGGCAGTTGGGTCCAGGACTTTCTGTTGAAACCCAAATCCGTGAATCCTCAAGTCTCTTATACAAAATGGTATAGTATTTGCATATGACCTACACACATCCTCCAGTATACTTTTAAATCCAGTATACTTTTAAATCCTCTCTGGATTGCTTGTAGTACCTAATACAAAGCAAGTGCTATGTAAATAGTTGCCAGTGTGTGGCAAATTCAAGTTACGTTTTTCTAAAACTTTCTGAACTTTTAAAAAATATTTTTGATCTGATGTTGGTTGATTCTGCAGATGCAAAACCTGAAGATACAAGTGACTGACTATAGTTACATTTCTAAGTCCAGAATGATAATTCCTTTAAAAAATTATTGAAATATAGTTGATTTACAACGTTGTGCTAGTTTCAGGTGTACAGTAAAGTGATTCAATTATGCATATATATATATATATATATATATTCCTTCTTTTTTAGTTTCTTTATCCTTATAGATTATTACAGAATATTGAGTAGAGTTCCCTGTGCTATACAGTAGATCCTTGTTGGTTATATATTTTATATATAGTATATTAACCCAAAGCTCCTGGTTTATTCCTCCCCTCATCCTCACATTTTCCCCTATCAAAATCTGTGACACTGTTTTATAAATAAGTTCATTTGTATCATTTTTAAAAATTAGATTCCACATATGAAAGATAGCATATGATATTTGTCTTTTTTTGTCTGTCACTTAATATGACACTCTCTAGGTTCATTCATGTTGCTGCAAATGGCATTGTTTCATTCCTTTTTATGACTGAATAATATTCCATTGTATATATGTATCACATCTTATTTATCCATTCATCTGTTGATAGACATTTATTAATAGATTGCTTGCATGTCTTGGCTATTGTTAATAGTGCTGCTATGAACACTGGGGTGCATGTATTTTTTTGAAGCATTGTTTTCTCCAGATGTATACCCAGGAGTGGGATTGACGAATCATATGGTGGTTCTGTTTTTAGTTTTTAAGAAACCACCATACTGTTCTCCATAGTGGTTGTATCAGTTTACATTCCCATCAACAGAGTATGTGGGTTCCCTCCACACCCTCTCCAGCATTTATTGTTTGTAGACTTTTTGATGATAGCCATTCTGATCAGTGTGAGGTGATAGCTCATTGCAGTTTTAACTTGCATTTCTCCTATAACTAGTAATGTTGAGCATCTTTTCATGTGCTTTTCTGGCCACCTGTATGTCTTCTTTAAAGAAATTTCTATTTATATCTGCCCTTCTTTTTTTTTTTATTAGATTGTTTGTTTTATTAATATTGAGCTGCATGAGATATTTGTATATTTTGGAGATTAATCCCTTGTCGTTCGCTTTCTTTGCAAATATTTTCTCCCATTCTGTTGGTTGTCTTTTCATTTTGTTTATGGTTTCTTTTGCTGTACAAAAGCTTTTAAGTTTCATTAGGCCTCATTTGTTTACTTTTTTTTTAGTTTTCGTTACTCTAGGAGTTAGATCCAAAAAGATTGCTGCAAAATACTAATCCCTTGCGTTAGTATTGTTAGAAAGATTAAACAAGGGTTATATGCTCAGATATCCCTAAGATTTGAGAAAATACCACAAAAGTAGCTTTTAATCCTTTCTCTCCAAAAGTCCTTTTCTGTTTTTATTCTTCTGTTTAATTAATGGGCTTGATTTTTATTTTCAAAATCCATTTAAAATCAAGCTAATGTTACTCAGCTCATTCAACATGCAGGAGTTTTTTGTCAGTGCCTGCAATGTGCTTGGCGCTGTACTAGTTGCTTGGGCTATGACTATGCAGAGAGCAAATGAGACCCTAATGTTCGTGGAGGTTACATCCAAGTAAAGGAAATGAATATTGCACATGTAAACAAACAAACGAGGAAAATATATGCTGTAAGAGCTGTGAAGAAAATCAACAGCACTGTCATAACTATGCGCATAACTATGATAGTGGTGGTGGCAGTGGTACACATGTACATGTGTGTGTTCATGTGTCTGTATGATGTGTACACATGGGTATGTTCATGTGTATGTGTGTGTGTGCACATGCATCTGTGTAGTTGCATGTGTGTCTATGTGCCTGTGTGTGTTTGTGTGTGTGTGTGTGTGTGTGTTTTAGGAAGAGACAAAGAAATTACTTGAGAAAAAGTAGTCAGGAAGGGTCTGTCTGTTGGAGTTGACATTTCAACAGAGATCTGGAAAATAAAATAAGAAAGCTATGCAAAGAGCTGGGGGAAGATTCTAGGCAGTAGCAAGAGCATGTGCAAAGCTCCTTTTCAGTCTCTCCCCTAACCTGGAGCAAGAATGAGTTTGGTTTATTTGAGGAACCGAGAGGTGAACAAGGATGCAACACAGCACAGATAGGAGAGAGTTAAGGGAACACAAAGCAGAGGCTTAGGGGGGCACCAGGTTATAGAATTTCAAGCGTTTGGCCTTTATTTTGAGAATAGTGCCACAACCATGGTACGTTTAGTTAGGGGAGGTTGGGGCTTTGTTTTATAACTTTAGGAGGTGACTATATCTGCTCTGAAAAAAGAAGGATTAGACATCAGGAGTGATTTTTCTCCCGCTGTGCCTGAAAGAGCATATGAACAGCAAGGCACATCCATTTACCGGCAAGGCAGTAAACTTAGGAGAGTGCGCAAAACATCCAAATGGGATAACTGGCTACATTAGAGACAGATGTGAAGACTGTTTGTATGTGAATTAATATAATGAGGTTATCCAACATCACTAGAAGAATGGAGACAGGAGTGAAAGAATAGGGAAAGGAGAGACACTAACACACACAAAAGCAAAGAGGACAGGAGAGGAGAAAGTGAGCAGAAAGAAAATATAAGGTGACTGGTGTAAAATGAGATGTTTACTTTTTTGTGGAATCATTAAAAGGCACTTATACGGGGATAAAACATGCTAAATCTGTTTTTTAGAGTATCCATGCTTAATCGTTCAGTCGTGTCCAACTCTTTGCGGCCCCGTGGACTGTAGCCCTCAAGGCTCCTCTATCCATGGGGATTCTCCAGGCAAGAATACTGGAGTGGGTTGCCATGCCCTCCTCCAGGGGATCTTCCCAATCCAGGGATTGAACCCAGGTCTCACGTGTTGCAAATGAATTCTTTTAGAGTGTCTACTAGTTCCTTTTACCTTTTCTCTTGCTCTCCTCTCCCAACCCCACATCTCCCATGCAAGCCCTCAAGATCAAGAACTTAGTTGGAGAGCTGGGGCAAAGGAAGGCTTCCTCATGATCATTTCCCTTGCCTTCACCACTAGTAGGACCTCTCTCAGGTCAAAAGATGTGGTCAGAGGTTATTTCAGTAAAATTACTGTGAAATGTATAAAGTGAAAGTAGTGAGGATTGGAAATAGAAGAAATCCATGGTTGGAGAAAGACTCAGAATTCAGTGTTTAGCCAACTGTTGTTCTTATTAGTATCATCTGACCTAGTTACAATCCAGCATATCATTACCAATTACGTGCTACATGGACTGGAATCCTGGCATGGATTCATTGTCAAATGAGGATTATGACAAGGGTTATCAGTCTGTTCTCTTGACCTAGAAGGGATATGGAGGAAAATGTATAGAGGGGGATGTGTGTGTGTGTGTCTGTGTGTGTGTGTGTAAGCAATTAGAAAGAGAGTGCTCAGCATAGTTATGATAAATATAGCTAATAAGATTCCAGCCTCTTGCCAAGTGTATATATTCACTGAAAGGATGGAAATACATATACTTAGTTTGTGAAAAATTATTTATATTGTAGCTCTTTTCAAAATGTGTAGTAAGAAATTAGTTTTTACATTATTTGAATCACTTTATGGCATTTCCTCTCAAAAATACCAAATGATTGTGCAATATTAAAATAACGATAAATCTTGGACTGCTCCATCTGTTCAGTTCCAAGTGAACCATAGTATATATGAAACACATGACATTTCAGTCAGCAAAAATTAAGACCACATTTTCCTCTTCAGTTAGCCTCTTTCCTATGTCGAATACTTTGTCAAGTGGAGTTTAATTATTTTAGCTGTTGAGGTGTTTATGGGTAACAAGAAGTTTCCAAATAAACTTTTCAACAGAGACTCCCAGGAAGAGCTTACTGATAAGTAGTGCAAGAACACTGTTCTAGCTGTAATTCCCGAAATGGACACTATCCATTGTGTGTCTAAATAAAATAGGTGATGTTGTGATTCACCAACAATTTAATAACTTTTAGTGTTAGTCAATTTTGTGACTGGAATTTTATGATTAATCAATAGAGAAAAATCTGTAGCCTGAAATTGTGTCATCCTTCCACATGATATTTACAAAACAGATTTAAAATCTGTACATTTTCAAATAGATTTCATAATGTCTTGAAATATTTCAGCCTATTTTATCTTCCCATATAACTGTGGTATTATAAGATTCAAAAAATCAGAAAAGTGAAAAACTATGAACAGACAGCTACAACACTTAAGTGGAAGCTTCAGAAGGCTACAGGGAGAAAAGAACAATGACCAGGAAAAGTAAAACCAAAAAATTTATAAAGCCCACTGAAAGCAAATGAGGACTAAGTGAATCTCATCTGTACCTTCTACCCTAGGGTCCAGAATAATGAAATAATTCTCAAGATATGGAGGAAAGAAAAGCCTGTTTAGTCACCTTAGGAGTGAATTGCCATATATGTCTTTGAGTGGAGTAGCCTTTGCTGATGAGACTTCTGGGCCTCAAAGGGCAGGAAAGGTAAAGGAGAAGAATGAAAGGAAGATGTTCATGATGACTCTTGTTAGTGTCCCATGGACCTTGGCTGATGGCAGTCTCTAATAAGTTCCTCTGGAGGTTGGGTTAACCACTAACCTTCACAGAAAAACCATATAGAAAAAAGAGCTCTGCTAGACCCTAGGAATGGTCCATTTGTCCCATATGAAGATAGTATTTAGAATCATATAATGCAAATAATTTCATCATAATAGTGTAGTTGTTGCATCCCTGAAGGAAAGGCCGAGACCATCACTGAAGCCTTGTTATTATTGAGAATCTGATTGCTTTTTTCAAAAAAACCTTCTCACTTAGGTAAAAAGTTATGCCTCTGTTTCTTTAAGTGACTAGGAGTCTTTTTATTTAAAGTGATACACAATCCTTTTTTTCTTTAATTTATTTTTAATTGGAGGATAATTGCTTTACAGTGTTGTGTTGGTTTCTGCTGTACACCAATGTGAATCAGCCATAAGTATACATATATCCCCACCCACCTTGAACTTCCCTCCCACCTCCCACCCCATCCCACCCCTCTAGGTTGTCACAGAGCACCAGACTGCACTCCCTGTGTTATATAGCAACTTCCCACTAGCTATTGATTTTATGTATGGTAATGTGTATATTTCATTGCCACTCTCTCAATTCATCCCACCTTCTTCTTCCCTCACTGTGTCCACAAGTCAGTTCTCTATGTCTGCATCTCTATTCCTGCCCTGCAAATAGGTTCATCAGTACCATCTTTCTAGATTCCATATGTCCTGTTCTTAGTCACTCAGTCATGTCTGACTCTTTGTGACCCCGTGGACTGTAGTCCACCAGGCTCCTCTGTCCATGGGGATTCTCCAGGCAAGAATACTGGAGTGGGTTGCCATGCCCTCCTCCAGGGAATCTTCCCAACCCAAGGATTGAACTCAGGTCTCCCTCATTGCAGGTAGATTCTTTACCATCTGAGCCATCAGGTAAGTCCCTAGATTCTATATATATGTGTTAATATACAATATTTATCTATATTTTTCTAACTTATAATATTTCACTCTGTATAACAGGCTGTAGGTTTGCCCACCTCAGTTCAACTGATTCAGATTCACGACACACAATCCTAACAGGCATATAGATGAAGTAAATGTATTGTAGTAGTCTGTGAGTTAACTCATAGATGGAAGGGTTGGATTATTTGGAAATATGTCTAACGGTGGTCGTGGTAATGGGAACTCAAAAATTATATCACAAAATATCTGTTCTAGGCTCTTCTGCCAGAGGCAGCATTCTGGGCTGAATGAATTATTAAATAAATTCAACTCCACCCAGGCCTTCTTAGTGGACTCAAGTATACTTAGATAGGGCATTTATTATAAGGATACATGTGCATGGAAACACAGGGGACTCAAACAACCAGGCCTCAGGAAGGGCAAGAACTACCTGTTCCAGAGAAATTCCTAGCCAAAGAGTTGAGTGGATTCTGTTCTCCAGGCCAAACACCAAAATAATTAGTAGGTAATTTTTATAAAAGCTTCAGAATTATAGAGGAAAGTCAAAAGAGTTTCTCAACCAAGTTCTTTTTTATTTCTGCTGATTATTCAGCATTAACAATCAGATACTATCCCCATTGGCTTTTCAGCCCTATACTAGGCTTCTGTTCAGCCCTATAGTAGGCCTCTTTCTGAGGAGAACTAAAGACCCCACCCTGTTTTCCTTTTTAGGAGAGATGAAGAAAAAGCCCTATCCACAGTCAGACTCTGCAACCCTGACCTGATCACTGCTTTCCCACTTGTGAGGTGGCCTGCTTTCTCTTTATACATTAGTAGTATATGAACATAATCTCTCGTTTCTTCTTTGGGACATTGTGACAGAGGTTTCTTCCATTCTCCAATAGAATTATCATAAAGTTCTGGGAGTGCACATATTTTCCAGACATACTGCAAGACATAAAGTCTAAAGAATATCGTGTGTCTTCTGCACCCAGGTGGCAGTGGCAGCCCCTCACTGGTGAGGCCCTCAATGGTTGCTCACCTGCGTGCTCCATCATTAGCCTGTTCCCTGTTTCATCCACAGTCACTCCATCCCCTTCTTTTCTGTCTTTTTCTTCTTTATTTTAATCTTTAAAAAGTGAAATGTAATTGATTTACAGTTGTATTACAGTAGTTGTGTTAGTTTCAGGTGTACACCAAGGTGATTCATGTGTGTGTGTGTGTGTGTGTGTGTGTATTAATACATACACATATTCTTTTTCAGATACTTTTCCATTATAGGTTATTATGAGATATTGAATATAGTTTCCTATGCCATACAGTAGATCCTTATTGTTTATTTTATATAGAGTAGTATGTATCTGTTAATCCCAAATTCCTACTTTATCTGCCACTCCTCTGCCCCAGTTTTCCCTTTGGTAACCATAAGTTTTGTTTTCTATATCTGTGGATCTCTTTCTGTTTTGTAAATAGTTTCATTTGTATCATTTTTAAAGATTCCATATATAAGTTATATCATATGATATTTGTCTTTATCTGACTTACTTTACTTAGTATGATAATCTCTAGGTCCATCCATGTTGCTATAAATGGCATTATTTCATTTTTTATGACTGAGTAATATTCCATTGTATATGTATTCCACATCATCTTTATTTATTCATCTGTCCCTGGACATTTAGGTTGCTTGCATGTCTTGGCTATTGTAAACATTGCTTCTGTGAACGTTGGGATGCATATATCTTTTCATATTAGAGTTTTCTCTGGGTATATGCTAGGGAATGGTATTGCAGGATCATGCATGTGTGTGTGATAAGGCACTTCAATCGTGTCCAACTCTTTACAGCCCTCTGGACCATAGCCCATCAGGCTCCTCTGTCCGTGGGATTCTCCAGGCAAGAATACTGGAGTGGGCTGCCATGCCCTCCTCCAGGAGATCTTTCTGACCCAAGGATAGAACCCATGTCTCCTGCATTGGCAGGATCTGTAAAGGCAGATTCTTTACCACTGGTGCCACTGGGAAGCCCATTGCAGGATCATATGGTAACTCTACTTTTATTTTGTAAGAGATCCTCCATACTGTTCTCCACAGCGGATGCACTGGTTTACATCCCTACCAACAGTGTAGGAGGGTTCCCCTTTCTCTACGTGGTCTTCAGCTTTTATTATTTGTAGTCTTTTTGATGATGGCCATTCTTACTGGTGTGAGGTGCTATCTCACTGTAGTTTTGATTTACATTTCTCTGATAATTAGTGATGTTGAGCATCTTTTCATGTGACTTTTGGCCATTTGTATGTCTTCTTTAGAGAAATATTTAGCTCTTCTACATATTCTGTCTTCTTCTTAAGCATAATTTTTTTTTGCTGTGATGTTTCATGCTTCTGTTCTCTAGCTTCACAACTCTTCCTTATTTTCTTTTCTGCTTTAGCACATTGCTGTTATCCTTTCCAAGAGACTAATTGTGATTGAATCAGTTGATCTGTTCATGTCCAGCCATGTCATAGACTGCTGCTTATGAGCCTTGTGATGGATAGCTTTGTCCAGTGCCCAAGCTCTGATACAATCAGCTTGGTTTGGGGTTTGGGAGTTGAATAATATGCTACAGAACGTGACCACCCAGGACCATTGGTCCAGAGGAGAAGGGGCAGGTGTCCTTAGCAGGGGCTATCAGTATGACAAGCACTATAATTGAAATATTTCATATGGCTTTGATCTGATAACTTTAGAAAATGTACTCATATTTCTCAAAATTTTTCAGTATTTTTTTTCCTTTTCAGGACTACAGGTTGGAATGTCTTTTAATGAAATATGAATAAAATGTTCTTTGAATTAGCTACAGGATAAAAACTTAGGAATTCCTCAGACTATTTTTAAACAGGAAGAATAATTTTAAAAATCTAAAGTCACCTAATTACATTTTTCAGCCTGCAGTGTTATTTATGAAAATATGGGAAAGAAGACCTATTAAAACCATATAGTAACAATTATGATATCATATTTATCCCCTGCCAGACTCTGTGCTCTGTGCTAAGCATTTTATCTTACTTTTAATCCTCACAATAACTCTGCAAGGTATCAATCATTCTTCCAAAATGTAAGTGAAACTGAGGCATAGAGAAGTTACATATCCCAAGATTCCATAGCTGATAGACATTTTGGAGCTAGTGTTTAAAATAGACCTGAATTTGTTGCAAAAGTACTTTAAAGTGGAAACTGACAGAGTATTACTGGATTCTTGGCTGAGCTACTTTTTCTGCTCTTACTTAGCAAATTAGACTGCACCTGTGTATTTCAGAGTTTGCGTGAACTTGAACTTTGTTTCCCAGATGTGTTAGTGAAACCTTGATTAATATCTGAATAACCTGAGCCTATCACACACAGAAAGAGGAGTGGGAATTGATTCAGCACTTAGAGGGAAGATACTGTTGGCGATAAATTCTTTCATTCTTGAAGCTCTGTGTAAATGCAGCAAAGTCTTATAGCAGAAGTTTGCTATCTAGTCCAGAAGTATTTGTCAAGATATTCAGCAAAAATGTTTAGACATGTGTCAGCTACTAGCAACATAAGATGGGACATGGGGGCAACTGTTTGAAGCAACATTAAACAGAAATTCAGAATTGGAAGGAATATACAAGTCTGGCTGTGTGTAGTACACATAGTCTCAAGAAGTTAGGTACAACGTACATTTTGTAAATCAGAGGGATCTATTTTCCTACTAAAAGTGTGCTTTTAGAGTAAACTCTGTAATGGATCCTGTTAGGAAACCAAAGAACTTCCTTTCCCTAGTCTCTGAATGTTAAATGTTGATGTTCTCAACATTTCTTCCCTTGTGATCTTTTTTCAATTGTATGTTGTACATGTTATAAGAAAATATAAAATTTCCCAATTTCCTATAGGGAAATCAACATTCTTGTTGTTCAGTTGCTAAGTCATTTCTGACTCTTTGCAACCCCATGGACTGCAGCATGCCAGGCTGCCTTGATCTTCGCTATCTCCCAGAGTTGGCTCAAATTTATGTCCGTTGAGTTGTTGACACCATCCAACCATCTCATCCTCTGCTGCCCCCTTCTCCTTTTGTCTTCTAACTTTCCCAGCATCAGGGTCTTTTCCAACAAGTCAACTCTTTGTGTCAGGTGACCAAAGTATTGGAGCTTCAGCTTTAGCATCAGTCCTTCCAATGAATATTTGGGGTTGATTTCCTTTAGGATTGAGGATAGTGAATGGATAGGTGTGGGCATGCACATGAATGTGAGTGAATGGGTGTGGGGTGAATGTATAGATAGATGTATGAATCGTTAGATGTGGTATGAGTATGGATGTAAGTGAATGGGTAGGTGTACATGGGTGTCAGTGATTGGGTGTGTGTGGATAGGTGTGAGTGAATGCATGTGAGTGTGAAGGTGTATGGGTGTATGGGTGTGAGTGTGTAGATAAA
This sequence comes from Giraffa tippelskirchi, assembly GCF_054371585.1. Lineage (NCBI taxonomy): Eukaryota > Metazoa > Chordata > Mammalia > Artiodactyla > Giraffidae > Giraffa > Giraffa tippelskirchi. The sequence goes on along the minus strand of NC_137280.1, from coordinate 107,361,644 downwards.
TATGAGTATGTAAATGGCTGTGTATGTATGAGTTTGTAGATGGATGTGCGTGGTTGTATGTGTGTGCGTGTACGTGGTAAGATAGGTGTGGGTGAAATGAGAAAGGAAAAAGAATGGTGAATAATTGATATAAATAATTGGGAAGGTACACTGGGAACAAATCTCAACATTCTTGAGCTTAGTTGTAAGGCTTTTCATGATTTGAAGGGAAAGCTTATGCATGTGGCACTTTGACAAGAAATATAGTCAGTTAACCTGGAGCAGGGAGAAGGCAATGGCACCCCACTCTAGTACTCTTGCCTGGGAAACCCCATGGACGGAGGAGCCTGGTGGGCTGCAGCCCATGGGGTCGCGAAGAGTCGGACATGACTGAGCGACTTCACTTTCACTTTTCACTTTCATGCACTGGAGGAGGAAATGGCAACCCACTCCAGTATTCTTGCCTGGAGAATCCCAGGGACAGAGGAGCCTGGTGGGCTGCCGTCTGTGGGGTCGCACAGAGTCGGACACGACTGACGCGACTTAGCAGCAGCAGCAGCAGCAACCTGGAGCAGAGTGTATTAAAATCAGGTTTCTGAAGACAATAGTTAATAACGATTCTACCAGTTGCAAATGTGTGGATACCAAAACAAAGAATACAGTCAAAGAGGACAGGGAAGAGCAAGCTTGACTTTGGTCAGAAAAGACAGAGCACACTGAAGAGACTGTGAAATCTGAAGGATTATTTCTTGAGTCACACTGGCTGAGGGTTCTCATGAGAGCTAGACAGAGATCCTTGAACCCACTCTATAAAGTTATGTGAATATTTATGTTTTGTTGCTCTAGAATGAATTGTACTATAATTCTCATTATAGAGACCTGACTGGGGCTTCTCAGCAAGGCCCCTGGGAAGGAGTCATTCTGGTGGTGTTTCCAGTGGAGACTAGAGCTGGGTGTGACCCTGAGCTGACTATTAAGATTCTGGGTCATAGGGTGGCCAAAACTTAGGCGAGCAACAGTTTTCAGAAGGCTGCATTCACAGTGCTGATATCTTTCTCTTGGGGTGTTTTAGTCTTCTATTACTGCTATAGCAAATACCATAAAATAAGCAGCTTAAAAGAAACCCAGTTCATTATCTTATCATTTTATGTCAGAAGACCAACACGGGTACCCTGGGATAAAATCAAGGTGTCGGCAGACAGTGTCCCTTCTGAACCCTGCGCTTGTTTCCCGCCCTTCCCAATTTCTAGAGCCACCCACACTGCTTGCACACAGCCCCCGTCCTCCCCCTTTGCGTCAGCAGTGGCTCCTTGTGTCCCTTTTTCCTTCCATTGTCCCATCTCTGTCACCAGATGGATAGGTTCTCCACTTCCGAGAACTCATGTGATTAGGCGGGGCCTATCACTTCTCGTCCTGTTTTTCTCCAGAATATCATGGAGTTGAAATGTAAGACATGCTTTCCTAGTGTTGAGCCGGTCTGTGTTGCCTTACCCCTCCAGAGCAAATTAGCAGTGAGCTCAACCACAGGATGCCACATCCTTCACTGCCTTGCAGATGGCACCTTGTCCTTAATGACATTGGGTTGTTTTTCTAGACTTAAAGTGGAGACAGACCAACAATGGAAATAATGAAATGAAGAGATACAGAGCACAGGTGATGGGAGGAGAAAAAGCCCACTAGAAACACAAGAAAGAGAAGAAAATAGCCTTCAAAGAGTTGATTTTAAATTGAATTATTTTAGTTAAATATTCCAATATTTCCATCCTAGGTGTAACTTAAAATACATACCGGTCTTCTTTTTGTTTACTAAAGGAAAAGAGAACAAAGCAGTTGATACTCTCACTGACTTCCTTGCTATTTGATAGTTATTGGGCGTGGAGTGGAAGGAGGCTCTCAGTAAACTTTAAACCACAAAATATTTAAACTGCAAGCTAAGAACGTTTGCAAATAAAGAGCTGTCAACCACATTTTATGTTTGGCCTGGGCTCTGGGGACACGGAGAAGGAACACATTTCTCATAGACACCAGCAGTCTCTTTTTAGTGGTTTTCTCCAGCCGGGGATAGGCTCGGTAAGATTTCCTGGGCAATAAGAGGTTGGAGTGGAGGATTCTAACCATCAACAAGCTCAAACCATCTGGCCTGTGAAAGAGTTTCTTGTTCACAAAACTCAGAGATGTCAAATGAATAACAATAGCTTTTTAATGACTTCTTTATACATAGGAGGATGAGCGATGCAGGGAACAGAGCAACAAAAAGCCCCTATTCAGAAACAGTCTTCAGCTGGTGGATGTACCTAAATGACCCAGCCTCCAGAGTCACCTCCAGAGAAGACATGCTACACGTATCAGAAAATAGAAGCGCATTCATTCACACACAGCAGAAACTCGGCCTGCCTTAGGGGCTCCGCCCTGTTTTTGACTTCCTTCCCAGTGACTTTCCCCAGAAACAGCTTTGGGTGGAGAGAGCATTATTAACAAAGGGTGTTGATGTCTGTAATGAACGGTAATGATGATCAATTTAAGCACTAGCCAGGCTTTGGGAGGCACTGACCTCCTGGAGGTGAGTAGAGCTAAGGCACAACTTTGAGGCTTTAGGAGGGTAAGAAGGTGATGTGGTTAAAAATGTTTCCTCCAGGATACCGTGAGGCTCATCTGTCGTATGCCATCTGTCTCGGCCAGGAACATCCCATCAAGGGCAGCTGTATTCTTCATGTGTTTGTTTCAACCTGGAGGCACTAGTCTAGTGACTGTACTTCTGCCACTAATACTCTGTGGCTTGGAAGTCTTTGCCAAAGATACTGCACTGAGTTAGCCCTCTGAGACAGTAAATCAAGAGTGTGAAGACAGTGGGAACTGTGTGCAAGCATATCACGTGATGGGAACTAGTAACAATCTATCTGTAATTCTCTTTAAAATTTAATACTAAAACAAGGGTATCTGTAGTTCTCCCCCCTCCCCGTTTTTATCAATACATCCAATTTAAACACTTAATGGATATTGAATATGTCATTCTTTATCGAAAAGGAATTACTGTGCTGTTCTTATACAGTTTCAGTTTAAACTAACATAGATGGTACTTGACTCAGTGGTCAACTTGGCAGAAAGAAAAAAGTCATCAAATTCTAAAATCCCTACAAGGAAGTATAAGTCTCTTAGGAAGTATTTCCAGCCCAAATCTTGGAAAGGCAACAATAGTCTTTATTATTAGTAGCTTACTTATGGTTCTTCTTATTGACTGATTCTTTCTGTATCTAATAACTTAAGATATCCAACATTCTTCATCTGGGGAATCATTTAATGGTAAATCAGGGGCTGCTGTCTAAAGCAGAAGAGTAGCTCTTATTATATCAATGAATAACTAAACAATTATGGGAATGTTTCCAAGAAATTCAGATGGTCTCCACATACACATTTCTTGCCTGTTTGTGTTTTTCTTTTTCCTTTCTTTCTTTTTTTCCCCTTTTTATCATCTCCCCTGTGGTTGATCTAAACACAGGCTTCTTGATTTTTTTTTTTCTTTCTGAAACTAGGTTCATCATTTCCTATGGCCCTTTAATAATGTGTGAAAATTCCTTCTCAGGTCACTGATTCTTTCTTTTTTCCCTTGGATATTTCCCTACCTCCTTGAACCAATTATTTCATCCTGACTCAATTTTTACTAGGAAGTTTCCCTTCTGAATTTTTACCAATAAATGTCATGTTTTTAGTAATTATCTGCATTAGAAAAGACTTCAACTGGGTTCTCAGTTTTCTGAGAGCAAGTGCTCCTTAAAGTGATTTTCAAATATTCAATTGAGAAGAAAAATGGAGGAAAGGGACATTTTAAAGTGAGAATCACAAAAGGTCACAAACTCAAATGAGTCTAAGAATCAAGCATGAATTGTGAATTGAACAAGGGGCTGATGAGCAAATTTTCAAGAGTAAAGCTTGGCTGTCCGATCTGCAGGTTCACCCTTACCCTGTATCCCAGCAATGTTGCCACGGTGGAAGATGGCCTCTAGGCCAGATCTTCCACTTTTTCAAAAGAAACCCTAAGTCACAATTTTGTGTGACGTTTGTAAATTTTAAAATAATGACAACTAGGTCAAACATTTTTAACTCTATGCAAACCAAAAAGAGCATATCTGTGAGCCATATCTGGCCTATGAACTATTTCTTTAAAGTCTTGAAAAAAAACTATTGGCATAGTTATTTTATTGGGATAGAACTATCCTAGGTGTCAGAAAAATATGTTATGTAGATTTGTTTGTTATTCAGTGGCCTGATTCTCCCACTTTCTTTGTCTAGCCTTTGAATTTCTGTACATTATAGGCCTCTAATGCAACTGTTCTGGTGGTTTCCATAACCAGTTCTCCACCACTCCAAACGTCAATATTGCAATTACACGGTCATACCTGTGTGGCATTTATGACTCTTGAGTACTCTGTGATTTGAATACTCAATATAGAGTGAAAATTGCAGGCTTGGTCTAACAATAGCTTTCATGGGGTGGTATTATGAGCCTTAACATAAAAGGTCTTTGTAGAAGTTTCTACTTAGAGGCATAAAGAATGCATTTCTCCCATTTTTGGTTTTCATAGCTTTCCTAACACCATAGACTACTATGTCTACACCTGACAATTAGATGGAATAAAAGTGAAAGAACTTATATCTTGGTTTAAAGTTCTTCATAGTGAAGGAGAGACAAGGAAGGGGAAATTTTTCATTAGTTATTCAAAATCAGCCTGGGAATGTCAATATGGACAGCCAGATTCCATCAAAATCATGCCTCAGGCTAAATGGCTTTTCTGAAAGTGTTTCCATTTTTTACCTTTCAGACACTGCTCCTGTCTTTCCCAAACCATACCACCTCCAGTTCCCAGTTGCTCTTCTGTCCACATACATCAAAACTACTGGGAACTGAAAATGCCACTGGCCCAGGTGCTTCACCCAGAAGGGAGTGTAGGGAACCAGCCAGACTGACAGGTTATTGATCTCCCCTCAACACTTCTCGGTCATCCTTGATCTATGAATGGGACTGATATACTCTATAAGTCCCTCTGTGGTAGTGGGGGGCCTCATGGCTGGGTAGTATAATATAAACTTAAGAAACTTAAAATGGCAGATTTCCCCTTATGATTTTATTCAGTTGATCACAAATGGAGAAACAACATTTTCTGGCTTTTGAAAGCTAGTGGTTGTATAAACATTATAAAGGTATGTTTTCAGTGGTCTGAATGAATTGAGAGTTGAATATTAAGCATCACGGTTTCTGAGACACTATGAAATAATTAGTTTATATTTATTGCAATAGTAAGCTAATATGCAGCTTGAATATCACAGATTTTTATTACTTATATTCTAAGAGTAGTTGTATCAGTCAGGAGAGAGAAACCATACTAGTTATTTAAACAGAGAGAATTTAATATAAAGAATTGTTGACCAGGAATGAAGTTGTTACCTAGGTAACTAGCAGAGTTAAAAAAAAAAAGAAAGAAAGCACTGCTGTATAAGGGAAGCAGCAGCTACCATCCCTAGCACTGAAGGACAGAGGGAAGAGGTTTGAATTATTAGGACTTAGAAATTTAAAAGAAGCTCCTTAGGGAGCCAAAAATCTTATTTCCGAAGAGGAAGAACAGACTGGCTGATGGTGCTGCCTGGTGGGGAAGGGGAAATTCAGTTTGATTTGCAAATATTGGAAAAACTGTAAATTGGTTTCAGGTGCTACATCAGGAAAGAACTGCTTTTTCTGGGATAAAGAAGTATTGCTGGGGTGATACAGGAACCAAAAGCAGACAGGAAACCCTCTAAAAAGATGCAAGTCTTCTCTCTCCTCTAACCTCACCTTTTCCCTCCAGTACGGGTATTAGTAAATCATAATGCAGAGCTGGCTGGCTAAGCAGAAAAGGGGCGTGTAGTGTCCCAGTGCCAGCATCACAAAGCTGGTTATAGAAGAGAGAGCATGGCATACAGAGACAATGCATTAACAGCTGGCACAACAGTGATGCCTTATCAATCTTTCAAAAACTCATGGGAAAAATAAGGTTCTATTCTCCTGAAGTAAATGTCATTAAATTTTTTTCTAAAAAAAAATTCTGGAAAAGGAAGTATTGTGAATCAGTTTCTTAAGAACCATTGGCTCAGTATTTACAGTTCCAAGCTTTTTCATTTCTGATTTTTAGGGAAAAGTATATACTTAATAAGTCAATTTTTCCCTATAAACCCTTTCAACTTTTTTCTCATCAAAAAAAAAATCTTGAAATTTGAAATATCACTGTTAGAATTCATTTTGTGCCTAGCTTCATGACAACTATTAAACTATAACTCAATTAGTATTAGGTTTTCGTATGAGTAAAAGACTCTTTTAAAAAGTGACTAAAATATAAAACAAAACAAAACAAACATTTATTTCTCTTATGTAAATAAAGCCCAAGGAAGTCACTCCAGAGCTTCTAAGATGGCTGTAGCATTTTCAAGGACCCAAATTCATCCATATCTCTACTCTGTCATGTTAAGTGTTACATGAATATAATCTGCCCCAAGATGGCTGCTAGAGCGCCAGCCGTCAGTCATCAGTATGAAGGAAGGGAACAGGAGTAGGTTGGTCCCCTACTTTTCAAGAAGAGTTTTTACAAGTGCCACACAATACTTCCACTAGCTACAGAGAAGCCTCTAGACTTTTGGCTAGGAAATCATGTGCCAGCTAGAAAGTGGGGCTCTGTTAACTTGAGGGAGTTTGGGCAGAATAACTATTAATAGGAAACTAGCTGTCTCTGCCAGACTCTGGGAGGGATATTACCTCATCAATTGTAAGCCTTAGTGTATCAGCTCTTTTTTGAAAGCAAGATTTCATTAGTAAGAAGACTAGAGTGTATATAAGGGTACTGAGCAGGGGAGGCTACTGAATGGGGTTGATGGAGGACATTGAAGACAAACTTTCTCTATTTTATAATTTTTCTCAGATGCAGCATAAAACCCAAGTCTACCTTTCTTATTTATTCATTTGTCCATTTAAAGGATTTGGATGCTATACTAGTGGAGAAGGGGTCATGCATCACACATTTGTTTTGTTTCAAAGAACTAAATTATTTTTTAAAAGACCTTGTGTTCTTTCCCCTCTCTTTTAGAGAAATGCCCCCTAATGCTAAGATAGCTTTTGGATTTTCATGGTTATTATATTCATCCTCGTAAGTTTGTCTCTCCCTTCCCATGAAGTCCAAAGGGCATGGAAAAATGGCATCATATTGATAAAACATGATGCTTTCCAAGACATTCTTTAAATGGCCTATGTGCAAATATGGTCAAAATGAATAATTCAGGCCAATTGGAGTGAACATTTCTCCATGGATGCTTGGGGTGAAACTGGCTGGCTTTGCAAAGTGGTTCTCTTTATAAACTAGCAACTTTGCTTTACAACGTGTCTGGGTGACAGGCCAAATTCTTAAGTGATTTAAGTATACGTAGTTAGTATTTTCCAGCACTTTCACTTTTAGAACTTACAGGATAGAGCAACTGACCATGATGTGCCTTGTCACATTGCCTTAGCAGAATCATTGGCAGATATATCATAAATGTTTCTAGTAAACACACCAGTCTTCCCAAATTTCACTTGGTCCTAGCTACCTCATTTTCCATACATTGATACCTTTAATCACAATAAGACAATTTTCAGGAGGACATTGAAGTAGGAATGAGGATGATTAAAAAAAGAAAAGATGAAGATTCAATGGGAATTTTATGATTCTTTGCCATTTTTTGCTGCAGAGAAAATGCATGAACGCCTGCATGCATTAAGATCCATCCCTAATCAAAGTAGTGACAGGGCTGCAGACTGAACGCCAGTCTGGACTCTTTGGGCAGCCTTCACTTTCACTCTGCACCCACTATTGCACCCCAATCCCCCTCACCCACCATCTGTGGCTAGTACTACAGATTTTTCTTAAGGATACTGGTGAGATCAGGAAAAGGTATGTTTTGTACATCATATAGAGAATAGCTTCATCTAGAAAACCATTCACAGCAAAATAAAATGATCCGTGTTGCTTTAAGGAGAAACGCTGTCTTCAGTAACCCTGATTTCTCACCTGCTTTTTCCATCTCAAAGATTTCTCTTCTTCTGTGCCCTATTCCCCTCCTCCCTCTCACCCCTTCCTTCTTCTAAAGGGGAGCATAAAAGCGGGTGAGAGCTTAGTTACCTTCATAAACCCATGGGGCATATGAATTGTACATTAAAATAGGGATAAAAACTTAAGAAGCTCTGTCCGTGGAATTTTAGGCAGAATGAATAATGGAAAGAGTCGAGGACTGGAGCCAAAGAGAGCTGGAATTGATTCCCAGTTCTGTCATTTAGAAACTGACTGTCTTGGGCAAGTTACTTGTCTTTTCTGAGTCATAGTTTATTCATTTGTAAAAATTAAAATAATAATACCTGTCTGATAATCATTTGAGAATTAACTAAAATTATGTACGTAAAAATTAGTACAATGTCTGATGCATAGTTAGAATTCAATAAATATTAGTTATCTTTAACATAAAAGAGATGGACGAATTATTGGGGCAAGTCATGGGGCTTTCTCAGAATGCTCATCTGCAGGGAGCAGCAGGGTGAAGAGGGAAGATTGTAAGCAAGTTTAGGGAAGTTTCACAAGTTTAGTTTATTTGTTTGCAGTGATTTTTCATATTGGTCTCCTTTTGCTATCTGCAACTTCTTGGTATCAAGGAAAATGGGAAGCTAAAACAGAAAATCCTTGGTTAATAAGAAATCAGAACCAACAAAGCAGAGTGGTTTGGGGGATTATTTTACCCATGTGCTGTTTAAAATCTAATGAAATAATTTTACTGGATTCTTTGTGTTCTCTAGAGCCACTTTCTCTTTTGGATGGTGATGATCAAGTGATAAATTTTGTTTCTTCAAGCTTCATTTTCTGTGTTGGTCATTCTGTTTGGGGCCAGCACATTCTTTTGTCACATGTGTTAATATCACTGTCTTAGGATCTGTCAAGATGAAGAATAACTTCCTTCCCTGTGCCAGACCTGATTTGATAGCCTTAATTGCAAAGATTCACACTTTTCTTGGCACCAAAGTGCAGGAACTGAGTGCAGATCTCACAGCTTTTTGTCCCTTATCAACCTGTCCCTTATCAACCGCAGTGCCTGAACAGTATTCGGATATAACCAGCGCAGCTGTCCTTGGTGTGCTTGAACTCAAGTGTCTGCTGTGGACTGTAGGGTCTAGCCTCAGATCAGGTGCTGCTCCCTCTGTGAATGGGAGCCAATGCTAAAAAACCCCTAATCCAGAGTGAGGTCATCCTTCAGGAAATGAAGAAGGTCCTAAGACTTTTGAAGATAATCTTTCTTGAGCTAGGTTGTAGACTGGGATAAAACTGACTCATGCCTTTCCCCAAGGTAAAAACTCCTTTGGCTTCTGACCGTAATGAGATCTTATCAGCCCTTTCTTCTAGTTTAGGAAAATTGTTGACCATGTTTTTATTTTAAAAAAAGATAGTTTGACAGATAGATAGATTGATGTCTATAAGAAGATATATCTGTATAAAACAAGAACATGAACACAACAGCTGTTAAAGGAGCATCAACTGAAGTCTGAGCATCTTCATCCCAGGGAAGGTATACAGATAGACCACCAGGAAAAGTAGAGCCCAAGGTTGCATTCTCGGCTTGACAATTACAGCCATAATTTATTAATACTCCAGTCCCATAATAAAGAAGAGTGGATACCTGTTAGGTTACAAGAAGCTTAACTCACTCTGGAGGCTTCCTGATAATCTTCCTATTCTTCTGCTGGTTCTTAATCTTAGGCTCATGGACACTCAGAAAGTCTGGCCTGTGACTATAGCTCAAGTAGAAGAGAAATCACAACTAAAAATATTTGATAAATTATTTCAATAAAATTAGTTTCACTTGTACTAGTAAGAATTTTATATTTTGCTTTTAAAATTATTATTCTGGGAAGAGGTCCATAGGCTTCAAAGAACTGACAAAGGGATCCATGGCACTAAAAAGAATCCCTAAGGTAATGGAAGGAGATCTTTTGTACTTGATCCGCGGTTTCATTAATCTAGTTTTCAGAAGCCTCGGTTCTCTCCTGCATGATCTCACCACCATGCCTCTTGGTTCAAACCATATGTGTCGAGATGTGCAATAATAGTCCATCTTCCTTTGCAGTATCGAATGAACACTCAATACGGTAACAGTGCAGTTCATAACAGAAATGTTTTTCATACTTATTCCAAAATTTACTGAACAAATCCTAAGTGTAGTTATTATGATAGCCAAAGAGGATGCTCAGTCAAAAAAATTCACTGTTCTTTATCAACTTAAAATATGTGTATATGTGTGTGCGCGTGAATATGTGTGTATGCAATAACTTCTTGATTTATATTTCCCCTGCAGATCTTGGAGGCATCTGAGGTTTCATGGGGACTTTCCAGCATTCCAGACTGCTGCCCTGCAATGAAGCTCTGAGTCACCGTCTTTGGGTCTAAGGTACTGGCTATGATGTGGAACCCCAGGACAGCCAACCTGACTAACCTTCACTCTAAGCAGAAGCCCAAAATGCGTCTGGCCTGAAATCAGAGCAAGCTGTAGAGAAAGCCTTCTTTGTTAATGGAAAAAGAAGAGGAGAAAAGGGTTTCCACATTGCAACAGTCTTTCCACCATTCCAAAGAGCCCACCTTTCTTATAAACCAAGCTGTTCTATTTGGTGAGTCCCATTGTAGCTTCTTGCCAGAAATAGAGCATGACAATCGGGGTGAAAAAATAAAGAGGAACCCTAGGAAAAACAGACCTGGAACTGTAATTCTCTCAAAGCAGTCCAGTAGGAGGATTATGTCTGAAAGCCAGCCGAGGCCCCCCATCATCCCATCCCGCAGGCCCGGGTTCCGGGTGTGCTATATCTGTGGCCGAGAATTTGGGTCCCAGTCCCTTGGCATTCATGAACCCCAGTGCCTGGAGAAGTGGCGTGTTGAAAACAGCAAATTGCCCAAGCACCTGAGGAGGCCAGAACCTTCCAAACCACTGCTTCTCAGCGGAAGTGGGTCCTACAATCTTCAGGCTGCGAATGAGGCAGCCTTCCAGAGTTCCCAGGCTCAGCTGCTGCCCTGTGAGTCCTGCGGCCGCACATTCTTGCCAGACCGGCTTCTTGTTCATCAGAGAAGCTGCAAGCAGAAGGTTGAGGGGCCCAGGGCACCAAGCCCGGACAGATCTGATGATCGCAAGAAAGCTTCTAGTGGCATCACAACCCGACCAAGGACTGTCATCTGCTACATCTGTGGGAGGGAATTTGGTACCCTGTCCCTTCCTATTCATGAACCCAAATGCCTGGAAAAGTGGAAAATAGAAAATGACCGACTCCCCAGGGAATTCCGCCAGCCACTCCCGCAGAAGCCTCAGCCCTTTCTCACTGGACAGCCCAACCATGCAGGGCCACATCAAAGCCAGCTCGTGTCCTGCCCAAAATGTCGTGAGACCTTTGCCCCCGACCACCTTCCAGTACACCAGAGAAGTTGTAAAGCTCAACCTAGTGGGCCAAAATTTCAGGATTTGACATTAGGGAGTAGAGGTGGCCTGAAAGAGTCCACTAATTCCAAGCCTCAGAGGAACATGGCAGCACCCCCTATGACTGATAAGGTAATTTGTGCCACATGATATGCATTGGGTAGGCCTGGGGATACATTCTACCTCCAGGGGAATGAGAGAAAAATGCCCCCAGAATCAGCTGCCTCATCCTCTAGGATGGTTTTCTTTCAGTGCCCGTTTCGGCTTCAGTGAAACCTAAGTTGACCCCCTGTTGGACTCTGGGGCTATATCTCCATTGGCACAGCAGATATAAAAACATCCTTGCCCAGTGGGTCCCTGGTCCTCTTTCATTCTGCTGCCTAAAAGAGAGATGGACTTCTTTCTTCTCTGAACCCCTCATACCAATAATCCTTGGGAGAGATTGTTATTTGAAAATGAGTCAGTAATGCTGTGTCTACATTACAGAGATATAATTCCCATTCCAACAGCCAATATTTATTACTGGTTTATTTTAGTAATCTACCTTAGGAATTCACTTTTGGCAACACTGGGTTATGCTGAGTTTATCGTACTAAAATAGAATCTGTGTCAAAAACCCCAAATGACTTTAGCAGTAATTAAACACTGGAGCACTTGTAGAAATAAACATGCTATAAAGTGCAGCATGTTTTCTCTTAATGCTTACATGGCTGTAGTATATGGGGAATTAACCCCCACGCAGACCGAGAGTCAACTAGGTGTGTTCATGGATCTGGGAAATGCTCAGTTCCTGATGCTGTTCTGTACCCCATGTTTGGGTCAGACACCAGGCTGTGACCCCTGATTTGGGCAGTTGTAAATAACCATGACCCTAGGGGGTCCCCAGCCTATATAGTGAAGTGTCGTTGGGTCTTGACCTGAAATTTCATCATCAACCAGGATTGAGGAAGATTGCTTATGAGGGTGGCTACCTGCAAGATAAGGTATGGTCCATCTGCTTCATTCTGCCACGAAGCCAGGGAAGTGGTTGTCCTGCCACGTGTCACACTTTACAGAACATCAAATCATGAGAAATAGGAGGCAGTCAAAGTCTTTTCTCTATGACTTGCTGCTTGAAACGCCCCACCTGTAGGGGTTCTTTAAGTGAACTATTTTCAGGAAACTAAGGTAACCCAAGCTAATGTAAACAGTTAAACCGGACTGATTGGGGGGTGGGAAGACATCCTTTATTTTTAATCCAGTTGTTCTTCATTACTTTTTTATTTTTTTTATCGCATTACTTGGGCAAATGTCAGGTACTTTTTCCAAACTTCCATGTTTAAAATGAAATGATCTTTCACTTACTGGCTTAGAAGATTCCAAAACAATGATCCTAAAGCCGAAGAGTCAGACTAATGGGCGTATTTTCCGATGAACTTGAAGAAAGAACAGCTAGTTTCTTTGCCGAATGAAAACCCAAACTCATAAGTGTGGCATGGGCTTCAGGCTGGTCTCATAAACATGAACTGTTTTTCTCATCTTTTGGCTGTTGCTTTTCTTCCAAAACGTGTGGGGTCTGGATTCAGTGAGCAAAAGAATCCATGTCTTAGAGCCACAAATCAAGAACTCCAGTCAGTGTTCTGACGTTCGGCACTGTTTCCTGATTGTATGCATTTTCTTTAAATGTCCTCATTACAGAACTTGAGATAGGGAAGAGTGTGGTCAGAATGCTCATGCTTGTTGTTGTAACACAGACTTTGTGCTCCCAAGAGTGGAGCCAGCAGGCTGAGCATAGCATGTTCTCACTCAGTCACAACTGCTAAAAGAGGCTGGCCTGGGCTCCCAGCTCCACAGGAGGACACCTCCTGACTCACTGAGTCATCTGGAGAGGGAACTGTCAAGACGGGAGGCCAGTGATGGCTGTCAGTGACTTTCACGTTTAGATCAGAGGGAGTCCGTCAAAACAAGGGCATCAGGAGGACACGACAGCTATGTCAGAGCACGGCCAACTCTGCTCCTGACCTGAAACGGCACATGTCAGTGAGAAACTGGCACCCACCACCGTCAGATGTGCGTTGGCCTGTTTGGGGACCACACAGGATTTAGTGGAGGGCATAGTAAGGTCATCCAACCTAGGGTCTCTTCAGCTGCCAGATCTGGAGCAAGCTAGGGTTCATTAAAATGGGGAAAACTCCTAGGCTTCCAAGAGGAATAAGACCTCTTGAACCAACAGACTTTAATCCTCCCCTTGAAAAGACATTTGCCACTGCGTTGCGCTTTCGGCAGAAAGCCTCTCCCGGGGAACGTAGTTTTCTCTTGTGGTTGTGATTGGACTCTGTCTATTGCTGTTTTTCTTTTCTTTGTATTATGTAAGATTTAGATAGTGCAGTGAATCGTTCATTTCCATAAAGAAAACGCCCTGTGCATTATTGGATTTCAGAATTTCATCTGCCTGTGGCGGCCGACTTTTGGCTGACTGTAAGACACATGCATGGTTTTTTCAGTTCAGATGTTTGCTTCCTTTCTCCTCACGCCAGTTAGAACAATTTCCCTCTAGAATCCTTGATCTGACTTCATGTTAGAATCACCGATCTTGCCCAGTGTTTTCAGGGGGCTCAATCTCATAGCAAACTCAGGTGAGAAAAACATTTTCAGAATTATGACCACAGAACTTGGAAACAATTCACTGCGGTTGGGCAACAATGACTGTTTCACTGGCAGAGTGAGTTACCCTTCACTCAGAGTGTTCCTCCTGCATAGACTGGCTCGGTTCTCTGATGACATAATGCTCCTGTTACCCTTCAGTCAAATCTAAACAAACAAACACCACCAAGATCCCTAAGACCATCCCCCCGACCCAAGTCATCAATGGGCATTCTGCACCGGCTCTGCTTTGCCTCTCACCACGGGATGGGTTTGAACTTGTCCCGTTGCTTGTCATCCAAAACCTAAGACTGAATTCACTCTCTCTGATTTCACAGTGACGTTGTGAAAGACACCAAGCAGTATGAAAGAGGAATGGCATCCACAAAGCGGATTTTTATTTAAAAGGGGTTTCTCTACTATTACGTGGTGTCAGAGCAGCATTGCACCCCCCCTTTTCCCTCTAGAAGAAGGAAAGCCTGAGCAAGCAATATCCAATTTAGCAAGATTTTAAAAGCCATGTTACTTGCAGATGAAATTTGATGCACAATGTGGAAGACTAGAGATTATCAGTTTAAAATTTAATATGGAGCTTAATGTAATCCTTTGATTTCTGTTTTAGCAAGCAGTGTCCTAATGATGCTGGAAGTGCAAGAATGGAGGTCACTATTGACCCTTATTTTAATATGAGTAAACACATTTTAACATTTGCCTTTAATATTTGGGAAAAAGTTTGCCCTTTTCTATAAGCTGATAGTATCTCAGTCTTTGACTTAAGGCCTTTCTGGCTAACTGGAACACAGATTGACAGTTAATTAAATATAACTACAACCCAGAATGAAGGCTTTGTTTAACTACCTTTCATTACTTACATAATGCTTGGGGTTATTTTCTTAGTATTTTGATGATAACATGTGAAGCACTGTTTCTAAAAATCTGATATTATGTTATAAAATAGGCATTATTTTTCTTCAGGGGAATCTGTCTTTTTCTTTTTTTAACAAAGATTTGTCTCTCTGAATGTAGTTTTAAGCTACCCTTAGCATCCTAGAGGGCTGAGCTGCAATCCCATCAGACACATCTCTAGCATCTGGTGCTGCCATCTGGCGTTTTCTTTTAGAGTAATGCCTTCTACACTCAAAAATATTATTTATTGCCTTTCTCTTTGTGTTACCTCCAAATATATTTGAGAATATGCCCTTATAATACAAATTCCATTTATTTACAGTTATGTATTTGGTTTAATATCATCAGTGCTGTTCCATCGCTAAGTATCTCATTCTCCAAAGGCAAACCTCCTAGTTAGAAAGTCACAATCAGAGACTCAGAAAGACTCGAAGGGCAGAGTGGATGGGCTCGTATTGTGGAACACTGTTAAGGGGTGTGTGTGTGTGTTTGTGGTAAAAAAGTGCTTGTGCTGTGTGCTTAGTCGCTCAGTAGTGTCCGACTCTTTGTGACCACATGGACTGTAGCCCACCAGGTTCCTCTGTCCATGGAATTTTCCAGGCAAAAATACTGGAGTGGCTGCGATCTTCCCAACCCAGGTAAAAAGTATTTGGAGCTTATTAGAAAGCATGCAATAAAGGGAGATAACTTGTACTGAATGCATTTATGGTCAGTACTTTATATCCATGTTCTCATTTTAATCTTCATTAAAGATATTATCTCCCTACTTTCCAGGTGGAAAAACTGAGGTTAAGCACCTAACCCAGAGTCACACAGTGGGTTCAGTCATGGGTGTCAGAGCCAGATGTGTCTAACTCCAAAGACCCACACCTTTTTATGTCACTAAAGAGAGAAGCATACGTGTCATATAGAAAGGGTAGGGCTATGCTGCCAGGCTTATGAGTGTTAGTTAAGCAGGGTTAAGAGGACAGAAGTTTGTTCATTCAACAGATCATTATTGTTAGGCATTCTTGAGCTTCCATGGTGGCTCAGATGGTAAAGCGTCTGCCTGCAATGTGGGAGACCTGGGTTTGATCCCTTGGTCAGGAAGATCCCCTGGAGAAGGAAATGACAACCCACTCCAGTACTCTTGCCTGGAAAATTCCATGGACAGAGGAGCCTGGTAGGCTATAGTCCATGGGGTCTCAAAGAATCGGACACGACTGAGCGACTTCACTTACTTACTTACTTTGGACTAAGTACTAAATGTAGAATCCTTAAAAAGACACAGTTCTTGATCTCATCGAGTTTTTAGTCTTATGGAAGAAATGATATGAAATAAATAAAAATAAATATAAAATTTCAAGTTGTAATGTGACAGTGTCTAATGGTGGAAGGTGGACGTTCAGGTTCTTGGTTAGAGAAAACCTCTGGGAGGAAGTGACATTTCAGCTGAGACATGGAAAAGATGTGAAAGCATTAGCCAAGAGTCAGGATGTCGGGGGAAGGGAAGGGCAGGAGGAGGAGACATTCTGGCCAGGAGACATTTTATGTAAAGGCCTTGAGGTAAGAAAGATCTTAAAATGGAACTTAAGAAGTCCACAAGTAGTTAGAGTCGAATGAAGGAAGGGGGGGCAGGCACACATGATAAAGCTGTGGAAATAGCACAGCTGCCCAGTGGACATGGGGACACCCATTATTCGGCTGTTGCAGGAATCCAGCTGAAAGTGGATGAAAGCCTAGCCTAGGGTGTTGGTATCACAGATAGAAATAAGGGATAGTGGGCAGAACCTGGTAATAGTTGGGATGTGGAGGAGTAAGGAAAAGGGTTGAGGATGACTCCCAGATTTCTAGATTGAGCAACTGTACCAGTTGTATCACTTTCTAAGATGGGAAAAACTTGAGAAACATATTGGTCTATGAAGATCAATTGTTCCACTCTTGACATAATTGAATTCACAACACTTGTGAGACATTTTAAATACATCTGAAAGAATGGTGAAAATTCTATAGTGGGTGGAATTGGGTAAGCACAGAACATACGTGTAACCAGTGAGGGGTAGAAGGACAGTTTTATTTGTGATGAATGTGTATGTCTTAAGTTATTAAACACAACTAACAGTCATCGATAGAGGAAGATTTGAGCCAAGATAATATCTTAAGACAGTGCAAGCAGATGGAGATCTATTTATACTATATCTCTATCATTCATTGAAAATCATTCTTTGTTATAGTCATTTGTAACTATAAGACTTTATTATTTTCTTCCCAAATAGAAAATAAAATTTCTATGAGAGTGGCAAAAAAAAAAAGTGCTTGTGAGACATCAGCTAGATAAGTCAGGCTGAATATATAAGTTTGAATCTCAAAAGAGGAAGTGTGCTGGGGTATATACTTGTGCATTGTTAATATACATTTTAAGTCATCAGAATGAGTGTAGGGCTCGAAAAATCAACCCAGGACTGACCCTGAGGCACAGTATTTAGGAGTCGGAGGAGAAGGATCTGGAGAATGACTGACTGGAAATGCTAGAGAAATGACTTGAGAGTATGGTGCCCTGAGAACTGTGACAGGAGAAAATGTGGAGAATAAGGGTGTGGGGAACAGTACGCAATGCACAAAGGTAGGATGAAGGATGGAGCAAGGTGAATGCCAGAAAATCTATTTGATTTGGCCATGTGGATTTAGTTTGACAAACTTGGAGAGAACACATTCAGAGTCATGATGGGGGCTGCAGAGCGTATGGGTGACATTGGATGTGTTTTGAGAAATTTGGCTTAGAGATCAGGAGAGAAATAATAGGTAGGCTAGAAATAGAGATTTTTTTGGTTAAGAGAGGTTCCCTTAAAAGTTGGGAGCTTGTAGACTATATTTGATTATTTTGGATCAGGAGCCAGTAGAGAGAGGAAGGTTAAAAAAAAGCAGGAGAGGTGATAAAAGCAAATGTAAAACCTGAAGGAGAAATGGGAACCAGGGCTGGGGTTCCAACCTGTGAAGTGGAGGGGTTTAGTACCAGGGGATGTTTCTCTATTTCAGGAGGAGGTTGAATGCAAGTGAAGGCAAGTTTGTAGGCTGTTGGTGGGAAGATAAAGGAGCTACAGTCTGTTAGCTTATATTTTATATTTTCTCAGTGAAATACCAGGTAGGCTTATCAGGACTATCAGATGAGAAAGGGAGATGTGTAAAGAGAGAGAAAAAAGTGAATCTTAAGGGTCTTCTTAGTCCTTTGTCTATTCATGCCTTCGGTTAAACTGAGTTTCTGAAATCAAGACTAAGTCTCCTTGAACCATTTGCCTCTGGTTCCTAAACACAAGAATGACTTGGAACTCTTCAGAAGTGGTAGAAAAAAGTTCAGGGTGATCCTTCTGGTGGTTCCTACTCATATATTCATTTTCAGTGGCCCTAGTTCACCTGTTCAGACTCATCAGTGCTGATGTCATGAAAACTAGGCTCGACCTCACAAACCACCTTTGATGATGCTGCCAGCTGGGCCACTAATATCCGGCTTCATGTGCCATTTCTTCATCTTTTCTTGGTGCCAACCATGCCTGCATATCAGGGCAGCATTCTAGGATCCCACGGCTCTCAGGTGAACTAAGCGCAACTTTAAGGTAATAAGACCATTCTCTTCTGCACTGATGGCTCTAGAAGCCAAACCAAAGGACTCTATGTATGTATAACAGCGTGTTTGAAATATGTGTTGAGGGTGAGAGTTATACATTTTAAAGCAATAGTATCATCAATGAAATTGATATATAGCTTCCTAACATAGAAATTTGAAAATAATACTCACCTATACAAATTATACTCTAACATATTCATTTTTAAAATTTAACTTTATTTTTATTATATTTATTTATTTTTTAATTGAAGAATAATTGCTTTACAGAATTGTGTTGGTTTCTGCCAAACATATTCATTTCTAAAAGTAAGCATCAAATTATATATCGTATATCCATAGAGAGAGAGGCCATAATAGATATAGCTGCCTTTCTCAGAGCCCAAAGATGAAAGCAACAATAGATGGTCCTGCCTTGGTGCTCCAGTATGTGCCTTTCTGCTTCTCTGAAAAGAAAAATACTGATTGTAACCTCTGTGAAAGGAGAGGATCACATATTACAAATTCAAATATTATTTCAAGCCTAAAATGAACAGAACTACAATATGCTGTACTCTCAAGGAATTTATCTAGCTTAAACGTGTCTTCCTAAGCCTCCTCTCCATGTTACCTTCATCTCCCTTCTTCCAGTCCCAAACACACACACATCCACATTTTCCAGTGATAGATGCTTAGGAAACCTTTATGTAATGACTGAACGGATATACAAAGTTCTTAGAAATCCACATTCCAAGGTCAACAATCAAAATCTCTCCCCAAATTCTTAGCACTCCACCAAAGGCAGTGTGACACAACCTTGAAAAAGTTCCATTGAAATGGAGGTAATTGTCCAATGAACAGGCTCTCACTGCTAGATGTGAGGACAAGAGCAACTTTATGAAGAGCGAGATCATTGACAGAATTTGACATAAGACTCATTCTTTTACTTTCCCTTTATATTATGTAACTCATCTCCTTCTTACATCCATTGTCTCTTTCACATATTTACCTTTCTGAGGCTCTTATAGGCAGAGAAGCTGTATTCTTTAGTCACTAAGTCATGTCCGACTCTTTTGTGACCTCATGGACTGTATTCCGCCACGCTCCCCTGTCCGTGGGATTTCCCAGGCAAGAGTACTGGAGTGGGTTGCCATCTTCTTCTCCAGGGCATCTTCCCGATCTAGGTATCAAACCTGCATCTCTTGCACTGGCAGGCGGATTCTTTATCACTAAGCTACCAGGGAAGCCCTATAGGGAGAGAGAGGTCCTGCAAAATTGAAGAAAGGTCTAATAAATGGAAAAACTCAACGAATTTCCAATAATCCTACTCCAAGCATCAACTCTGATGCCATGATCCTGTCATTAAAAGTCCCTAAGCAACTTTCACATCTACCTTTGTTTAAGCAGAGAAGGTAAAAACATAAAGAGATCACTTGTCCCAAACTAAAGCTTCAGGAAATCAGAGGTCAAGGGAAGAGAGAGAGAGAGGAAAGGGAGAGACTGGAACCAAAAACTCTGATAAGAAAGGAGAAGACAACAAACAAATAATAAAACTGTTTCTTAAGGACAGAATCCTTTCTGTCTTATATCCAAGATGATATCTTTCTTCTTTTCATTGGAAAACTTCTTTCCTGGGCCTTTCCCAGAGCTGGGGGCCCTCTAGCATACAAGCTGTAGACAAAGCTGCTGCTGCTGCTGCTGCTGCTGCTAAGTTGCTTCACTCGTGTCCGAGTCTGTGCGACCCCATAGACGGCAGCCCACCAGGCTCCGCCGTCCCTGGGATTCTCCAGGCAAGAATACTGGAGTGGGTTGCCATTTCCTTCTCCAGTGCATGAAAGTGAAAAGTGAAAGTGAAGTCACTCAGTCGTGTCCGACTCTACGCGACCCCATGGACTGTAGCCTACCAGGCTCCTCTGTCCATGGGATTTTCCAGGCAAGAGTACTGGAGTGGGGTGCCATGGCGTTGGAAATAACCCTGCTCCCATGTTCCAGGTCAGATAGTGCCCCTGCTGTCCTTTTGTTTTCTCTCTAACTTCAGAAGCTGGAAAAACTGAGTGCCTGCCACAATTATTAGGTTGTTCCTGTCTTCCCTCATTGCTTCATTTTACCCGTGACCCGGAAGCCATCTGAATATGAAGGTCAGGCCTGGAGCCAAACTGAAGGGCACAGGAACCAAACACCAAGGACATACCCATTTTCTTCAGGGAAAGTTGTTCTTACCAGAATTTGCCAAGAGGTTGAGTCCATACCAAAAACACCTCACTTTCCAACCAATATCTTTCCAAGGGATCAGAAAACAAAAACAGGAACACTTTTATCTCAAATGTGAAAAGAAAAAAGAAAAGGAAAAAACTTTAGCTAAGAAACTGTATTCCTTTCATAAACAGACACTCTCATTTGGATTTCATTCTTTGACTTCTATTTTTCAGCCTTTGTTATCTCAGGATGAGCAAGTAAATAACTAAAATGCCAAGCATATATTCAAAATACCAATAGTTTGTTTTTAAAAATCAGGTACATGAAAATCCTCTAATGTTAACAGCATTTCCAAATGAATGGCCAAGTCTTTCGTATTGTTAAAAGGAGCAAAACAAATCCTCAGATCACATGTAGCAGACTCTTTAAGAGTTGGCCAATAGACAGGCTGGATTGGAAAATTCCTTTACGTGGCATCCAGTGATTTCCAAAAACAATATAATTTCAAACAACGATCCTTCCAGATGTGACATTTGGGTAGAATTGTTTGAAAACACTAGAAGTAAATGTGAAATACCAGTGGTTTTGAGACAATCAAACCGCAATTGTTGAGGTTTGAGACTGAACTACACAGTTACTCCTATATATTAAAATGCTATTGATATTTTTTCTGTATATGTAGGACATGCCTGGGGGGAATGGAAACTTGATTATACACTTTCAAGCTCAGTCAGTTTGCTTTAAATTGTTTTAACTGGCCGCAGGCAAAGTTCTGACTTTGGGAATGGCTTTAGATCACCTGGATCTCCTTTCCCTTTCATCACCTTCAGCATCCCCTTCTACCCTTCACAATCCCATCCGTTGATATTGTTGGAAGGGGGTTGGGAAAATCTGATAAAATTCTTCATAGAAAACTCTCATAGGACTGATTACATTTTGAAAGAGGATCTGGGTAGAAAGCAGTTTAATCCAAAGGAATGAGTTTTTGAGGTAGTCCAGAGAGCAGAAGTAGGAATTTTGTGGATTTCTCTCAAATCCCATGCAATGGCTGACTCTGTGAACCTGTAAGGCAGAGCATGATATTCAGCTGACCAAGGATGACCTTGCCCCTCATGTTTCTAGAAGCTGCTGAAATCAAACAGATCTGGAATCAGATGACAAATGCACAGAGAAATCACGTATCTCTGAACAAATTACTTCTCCCTACCTCAGTTCCTCCCAGCAAGAGGTTAAACATGAGAATACCTGCCAAAAACCCGGGATCATGTCTGACAAGCAACCACATGTCAATACCTCCCTATTTCCTTCACAGTGGCAGCGCGGGCAGCCTGAAGACCTAATGTCTGCGTGAAAAGCAATTTTACCATTTACTAACAGCTCAGTACCTCAGTCTCCTGGTTTGTAAAATGGGAATACTGCACTTTATCCAGAGGATTATTGTGAGAAGTATTAAGATAAATCATCTTAAGTGCTTACCACGGGGACTGGCACTTAGAACGTGCCTCGTAATTGTTAGCTGCTTCTTGGTCGGACATTTTCGATATTGGAATATACACAAGGATTTCTCTCTATTTTATATTGGGGTATGGTTGCTTTCCCAGTGGCACTAGTGGTAAAGAATCCACCTGCCAGTGCAGGAGACACAAGAGTTGTGGATTCTAACCCTGGGATGGGACAATCCCCTGGAGGAGGGCATGGCAGCACACTCTAGTATTCTTGACTGGAGAATCCCATGGACAGAGGAGCTTGGCGGGCATGGGGCCGCAGAGAGTCAGACACTGCTGAGCAACTGAGCCCTCAAGCAAGCATAGTTGCTTTACAATATTGTGTTAATTTCTGCTGTACAGCAAAGTGAATCAGCTTTATGCATACATATATCCCCTCTTCCTTGGAGTTCCTTCCCCTTTAGCTCACCACAGAGCATTGAGCAGAGGTCCCTGTGCTGTACAATCCATTGTCAGTCACCTATTTAATACATAGTAGTGCATATATGCCAATCTCAATCTCTCAATCCATCCCAACCCCTCTTTCCACCTGGGTAGCTGTACGTTTGTTCTCCATGTCTTACACAAGAATTTCTAAGAGGTTTTGCTCTTTTTTCCTCAAGTATAGGGAAGAAAAACTTTCCCTCGTATTTCCCCGTCTGACCTTACTGCATGCTATGATATGCCTTGTGCACTCACCACAAACATTTCAATTATTTGGCCTAATAGAAGGGATAAGGAGTATGGAAAATCTAAAACAGAAGCTATGGCCCAAATTCTTTATGTTCATTTTGTCAAGCAGAAAGAGGAACACTGAATGGAACACCCATTCAAAAACTGCACAGTCACAGAACGACTCCCTCAGGCCTTGGCAGGGTGGTCCCCGCTTTAGACAACCTGGGATCCAGCTAGAAGTGAGGGAAGCAAAAAATCCTCCAGCAAGTAAATGACTTGAGGGTTGTACACAGTTACTGGGTACATGTGCTCTTGGACTCTGCTCTCTTCATAGAGGGGTTTCTTTTGCCTATGGATAGGTTTCTAGCCTCCTTTCAAGTTCTGTTCAAATTGCCTAAGTGCTTATATTCAAAGAGAGCAGGGAAATTTCAGTGTGACAATCACTAATATATTGCTGCCTACTTGTTTTCTAAAGTGCCTGCCCTACTTCTTAAATTCCAGAGCCAGAGGTTCATTCCTTTGACTCAAAGCACTGATTCCATAGGAAATCCCAGCTAAAATGAAAAGATCCCCTAGATAGGGAGCAAGCCATATCTAGCCACTGGCACATTCATGCAAATTAACTAAGTTTAGCTCATTTCTTAGAAATTAAATATAAGGCAAATACCTTTTGTTGAGATAAGTGGGACACTGTGAATATTCACTGAAAGGACTGATGCTGAAGCTGAAGTTCCAATATTTTGGCCACCTGATGCGAAGAACCGACTCATTGGAAAAGACTCTGATGCTGGGAAAGATTGAGGGCAGGAGGAGAAGGGGGCGACAGAGGCTGAGATGGTTGGATGGCATCACTGACTCAATGGACATGAGTTTGAGCAAACTCCGCGAGATGGTAAAGGACAGGGAAGCCTGGTGTGTTGCAGTCCATGGGTTCGCAAAGAGTTGGACACAACTGAGAGACTGAACAACAACAAAGTGGAAGAGAGAGTGGGAAAATAGGCTACTCAGTCACAAAATCATATGCTTTCAGGGTTTGGCAGCTGCATGTAGGGCCATAGGGAGTGGTAGAGAGTGCGATATCCATGAAAGTAAGTCCCACCTAAGGATATTCACATTTGAAACTTCTAAGAGCATCGTGTCAGTCAAATAAAATATGAATGTCCATTGGCTGAAATTGTGCTGAGTCCGTCAGTTTACAGTCTGAAATCCAGAATATGAAGCAGAGAGGAGGTAGTTCTATGGTGTAGCCTGGATGAGATGCTGTAAAGAGGACAGCCTGGTCATAAAGGACCCATGACAGGACCCACAGAGTTGTGTAGTGGTTGAGCACAGGGACCAGGCACACGGGCTTCATGCCAGGGCTTAGGGTAACTCACACCAGCTGCCAAACACCATCTGGATCACCTGTGGGAGACTCCAGAACAGTGAGGCCTTTCTTGTGGGTCAGATATCTGGGAGCCAAAGCTTTTAAGAATTTTAAGGACCACAAAAAAAGTCCAGGATCCTAGAGAGGTTTCCCATTTGGAAAGCAATCTTCGGAACTAATCAGTGTGAGTTCAAACGTATCAATGGGCAGAGAGGTCAAGAAGGCTTATTCCACGCAGCAAGTCCCTTTCTTCCTTTGTTTCTTGACTAATTTCAAGGGGAATGGGCTCTGTGCACCCCAGTGAGGGGTCTGTCGACCCGACTTACTGCCTCAGGCAAAGAGCTTAGGAAAAAAATTAAAAATATTTCCCAAATAAAGGTGGTGAATTTAAGTACAATCATTCCCACCATTAGGGCTAGTTCTGGTTCTGTCCCTAGCACAGTGCCTGGCACATGGCCTGTAATCAGAGTCTTCTTCCTGAACAGCAGCATCTGGGCTACACTTGGACCACCTCCTGTGTTGCGGCCCTTTCCTCCCAGTGCATTTCCGGTGAGTGCCAGTCTCATCTGCCGACTGAGTCTCAGCTGTGTTTTCAGCAGAGGTCTCTGGTTTCTTTCTGCTCACAGGGCAACTTCTATATCAATATTTAGAACAATTGCATAATTGGCTTTCATGAAGTTGAAATGCCTATGATTTAACCCAGATATGTGCAGAAATGACCATACTGTGCTCATGACCAGTCACACTCCATCTGAGATACAAAGTGCACACTGACATACAGGGCCAATTCTAGGCCATGTCCTGAGACAGGAGGGCAAGGATTGGCCTGTGTGTGCTTTCCCATGGTCACCATTTTAAAATATTATATCTAGTGACTTGCATCGTTACAGATTAATGATCACAACTAAGATGGTTTGAAAGCGTCTTAAGGTGAGGCACTTTTTCGTATGTGACTCAAAGTGGTGGTTCGGGGCACAAGGACTGTTTCCTTCCCAGGATGTTTCCACACTTCTAGTTTCCCTGATCTCTTTGTGACTCAGGTTAATCAGTGTCTGCAAATGAACACAGGGCATGTGGCTGTGTTGTTACAGGGATGTTATCATGCAACCTAAAAGGGAAAAAAAAGGACCATTAAACTTGCAGTAGTGTTTGTTTCTAAGTAATGTGTGAAATGTGTTACTTGGGGGAAAGAACCAGGCATTTTATTTACATATATATTTGGTAATAAAGACATCTTTTGCATTTCCATATGGCTGCTTTGGCCCAGCCCCACTAAAATAGCCTCTCCAAAACCAGCAAGCCAAACCAGCAAATGATAGCAAATAAATCCAGCGAACTGCAGCCTTCCAATGTGCAAATGTGGGAGGCTTCCTTTGTTCCCTGGTAGCAGGTAGGTAATTATACCTGTGACCTTTTAGAGGCACAGGGTGGGGAAGCATTTGGGAGGCTGGATATTAGACAATGATTTCTCAGTCCAGCCACAGTCGGCAACATAGGCCCCAAGGAATGGTTCAGTCCATGCATCCCCCAAACCGACTTTTTGGCTGTCACTTTTCAATACAAGATGGCTCATACCTTACAAGTCTCATCCAGTTATTTGTGAATTTATTTGTTGGTGAATGCAAGCAAGCCAGGGAAACAAGTCTGAATAAAATAAAACTATCAGGAAGAGCTATCTTATGTTATGGTGGAAACAGACTTGTGCTAAATCCTGTGTTCAGATTATTTTTCCAGGCCTTTGTAACTGAATTCTAGGATTTCAGTTAAGTTGCATCATGCAAGCATTTAACTAATATATTCAACTATAAACCATTGACAAAATAAAATAGCATTATTGTAATAATGTAATTTAAGATAGTCAATATTTATTTTGCATTGTATATTGATTTTTTGCTATGCAAAGTTGTATTCATTCCTAATGTTAATGTTAATACCAATTACTAATTGGTTATATTACTAAACTGTATTATATACAACACCTTAAATATCATCATCATCAGTCATTTCAGAAAGTAATTTGGACTCCACTTGATTTTTCCTTTTAGAACTGATTTTTTTTTTTTTTGTTCCTAGCACTTTCTTTTTTTTTTTTATAAATTTATTTATTTTAGTTGGGGGCTAATTACTTTACAATATTGTAATAGTTTTTGCCATACATTGACATGAATCAGCCATGGGTTTACATGTGTTCCCCTTCCTGGACCCCCCACCCACCTCCCTCCCCATCCCATCCTTCTGGATCATCCCATTGCCCCGGCCCTGAGCCCTTGTCACATGCATCGAACATGGAATGGTGTTCTGTTTCACATATGATAATATACATGTTTCAATGCTATTCTCCCAGAACGTCCCACCCTCACCTTCTCCCTCAGAGTCCATAAAATTGTTCCATGCATCTGTGTCTCTTATTCTGTCTCGCATATAGGGTTATCGTTACCATCTTTCAAATTCCATATATATGCATTAGTATACTGTATTGGTGTTTTTCTTTCTGGCTTACTTCACTCTGTATAATGGGCTCCAGTTTCATCCATCTCAGTAGAACCGATTCAAATGTATTTTTTTTAATGGCTGAGTAATATTCCATTGTGTATATGTACCACAGCTTCCTTATCCATTCGTCTGCTGATGGACATCTAGGTTGCTTCCATGTCCTGGCTATTGTAAACAGTGCTGCGATGAACATTGGGGTACACGCGTCTCTTTCAATTCTGGTTTCCTCGGTGTATATGCCCAGCAGTGGCACAAAGATAGAAATATAGATCAATGGAACAAAATAGAAAGCCCAGAGATAAACCCACGCACATATGGACACCTTATCTTCGACAAAGGAGGCAAGAATATACAATGGAGAAAAGACAATCTCTTTAACAAGTGGTGCTGGGAAAACTGGTCAACCACTTGTAAAAGAATGAAACTAGAACACTTCCTAACACCGTACACAAAAATAAACTCAAAATGGATTAAAGATCTAAACGTAAGACCAGAAACAATAAAACTCCTAGAGGAAAACATAGGCAAAACACTCTCCAACATAAATCACAGCAGGATCCTCCATGACCCACCTCCCAGAATATTGGAAATAAAAGCAAAAATAAACAAATGGGACCTAATTAAAATTAAAAGCTTTTGCACAACAAAGGAAACTATAAACAAGGTGAAAAGACAGCCTTCAGAATGGGAGAAAATAATAGCAAATGAAGCAACAGACAAACAATTAATATCAAAAATATACAAGCAACTTCTGCAGCTGAATTCCCGAAAAATAAACGACCCAATCAAAAAATGGGCCAAAGAACTAAACAGACATTTCTCCAAAGAAGACATACAGATGGCTAACAAACACATGAAAAGATGCTCAACATCACTCATTATTAGAGAAATGCAAATCAAAACCACAATGAGGTATCATTTCACACCAGTCAGAATGGCTGCTATCCAAAAGTCTACAAGCAATAAATGCTGGAGAGGGTGTGGAGAAAAGGGAACCCTCTTACACTGCTGGTGGGAATGCAAACTAGTACAGCCACTATGGAGAACAGTGTGGAGATTCCTTAAAAAACTGGGAATAGAACTGATTTTATTACCTAATCTCTGCTTAAGTTTTGACTCTGAAGTTGATATTTTTTTATTGTTTTATTATTCTTATAAAAATGACACTGTTATAAAAGTATAAAATTAGCATAAAAATTACCCACAATTTAGGTTGACCTTAGTGAATATCGTTCCAGACATCTCTCTATGTAAATAACATGTAGACATGCATATTTTCATTGAAGTGAGGTCATCATAACAAAGTTATTATTAATAAAGATAATATATTTAATTTTACTTGAATTCGACAATAAGAGCCAAATGAAACTGATGATATTGCTGAATGTCAGAAAAATATTTCTTCACTAAAAGAGTGTTAGTTTTTAAAGGACCCACCAATGTTAAAAAACAAAAATAAGTTATTAAATAATTTGTTTAAAGTTTTAACTCCATATTTTAATGTTATACTGCTTTAATTGACTGTTTGCCATGAAAGTCAGAGAATTTAGTATCATTAACATCCTTTCACCTCTCCCTCATCAATTTTTGTAAGGTATTTTTGTCAAGACATGTTGCTTTTCTATTCTCTTTTCTAACCATAATTTCTATAGTCTTTTTACCTTAGTTCTGTGTTTAAATGGATTCATTGCCAGTCTTATAAATTCATATTTCTCCATATGGTTTCACGGTTTCAATATTTCTAAGCTTTATTTTTGCTGTTGTGGTTTCATCTCTTGATTGCTTATATTTTATGAATTGATGTTTTTCAAAAGTGTCTGTAGTTTATTGACTTAAACAGGGACATTTGAGAGAGTAAAAGAGGGCACTATTAATATTAGTCAAGACAACAGGTACATTAGGGACTGTTTTATGCAAAGCAGAACTTAAGATCTTCCTAAAGCCAGAGGTGGTATATTTCACAAGTTCTTGCAGACTTCCACTCAGTACTTTTTGAGGCATTTAAACGGTGCCAAATGACACCTTGCACAAAGGAGCGTCTATTTGAAAGGAAAAGTTTGACTCTGACTAAAGACCCAACAGTTCCCTTCCTGGGATAATGGATGGGCCTTAGGGAGTCCACCAGTCGTTCTAAGTCATATCCATGGTTCTTCATACATGTACGTTTTCTGGGGAGATGGCCATTCCACCCTTAGATTTTCAAAGGGGCTAATGGCTCCATATATGTGACTAATTGATATTTCACAACATATCTCTCCAAAGTTACATCATTGGAGAATGTTCTCCTAACTCTCCTATAAATAATACCACACAACTATAATTTCACTTATTACTACTTAGTATTTATTGTGCAATTAACATAAGAAAAAACCAAATGTAGAGTGTTTCTGATCTTCTGTAAAACTGCTAGTAATAAATTTGTGTGCATGCTGTGTACTTAGTCATGTCCAACTCTTTGCAACCCCCTGGACTGTAGCCCACCAGGCTCCTCTGTCTATGGAATTTCCCAGGCGAGAATACTAGAGTGGGTTGCCATTTCCTGCCCCAGGGGATCTTCCCGACCCAGGGATCAAACCAGCATCTCCTGCATTGGCAGGTGGATTCTTTACCATTGTGCCACCTGGAAAGCCTCAATAATAACTTCCACTTTAGTTTTTAATATCTCTTTCGTTAAGGTTCATGCAATAGTATTTAATGTTAGAACTATTTTTTTCCTTCTGACCATTTTATTATATGTTCTTTTATAAGCCCTATTAGCTATTTAGTTGTGTGGTTCACTGTGGTTTTCTTTCTGCCTGAACACGTAGGGAGGTCATTGAAAGCTATTTGAAGTGATTTGAAATAGGTATTCTAGTCTAGGTTTTCTGGACCTAGGTCCATTCCTCTTCTATCAACACCTCTCAAGGTTATCCACTAAATCACTCTCTTTTCGAGATCCTTATTTTTTCCCTTTTGACTCAATGGTGATATTGCAAACTAAAAACAAATGAATGGATGACAGGTCATCTACACTGATTACGAGGAAAGCTGTTAAATGTCCACTTCCCTTTGCATTGCGTAGTCCTGGCCTAAAAGATGGAACACGAGGCATTCCTGACAGAGAAAAGACATTAACTAAAGAGAGAAAAAAAAAAATGCTGCATGGAAAATAGAATAATAATTGCAATAGTGGCCAGCAAAATGATTAAAAACATATGAAAGTTAGTTGAAAGAAATATATACATATGAAAACTTCCCCTGAAGTGTTCAATTGCCTCTGGCTACATCCAACCTAAATAGACTTTCCCAGGACACTGAAAGACAAGAACAAACTGCAATGAGCCCTAATAAACTTGCTGTGTAGCGGCATTTATCAATAGTTGCCCCCCCCAAACAGTTCACATCAGAAATAGTGCCTATGTCGATTTCAGAGATTAACTTTTTAAAATATCTTTTTACCCTGATGTTAAAAAAGTAATGCCTCATCCCCAAAATATGAGCTGAGATATTGACAGGAAAACTGCTAATCTAATCCTTTGCTCTGCAGAAAGTTTAGACAGCTTGGCTTCCTCTTTGCCACACTCCCCTTTCATTACACTTCCTAGAGTTGGCTGGCTCTGGCAGTACCCATGTATACAAGCCCCCTGGGCACACCTTCCCACACCCTTGCCTCGCTGAGCTATGCCAGTCACAGTAGCACACTAGCCAAGAAGGGGCTTTCTACTCTTTCCGCTTATAATTTGGTCTCTTCTTCCTGTCTTCTTAATCCCCCACACATCGACTTCCATCTGAAAACATAAAGAGGCTGAAGAGTAAAACCTTGGCAAATAGGGCAGCGGCAGTAACCACAAGTTGATTTTTCAGCTTTCTCTGAAATTTCAGACTGACAGTTGTGAAATTAATGAACAGTAAAAGAGGTTCTCTTATCTCCATTCAGACCCACGGGGATGGATTTTTCTCTTCAGCTGTGTGTCTGGGTTGCTTGCACTTCCCTGGAGCATAGCTTTAAGAGTAAGATGCTCAAAACTTAAAAATATGGAGTATGTTGCAAGTTCAACTGCAGTTCAACTGCAAATATAGAGCATGGGGCAGGCTTTGGAAAATAAAATACAAGACATCTTAGCCTTTTTATGGTATTAATTTTCTCCCACATCCCTGTAAGTTATTTTGTGCATGTCTTCTAGCCTCTGTGTCTGCCTATTTTTTTCTAATTTTTCCTCCCAGAAGAAATCTTATGACAATGTGACATGAATGTCTTCGTTTATGACCCATACCGTTTATTTTGCTTACATGCTTGGTTAAGGTTCATACTTTACATATGGAATTTTTATAAATTCATTATTCTCAAGGTCAGAAGAATAACTCTCATTTTAAAACTTAAAAACCTGCAATTGTCTTTCAAGTAAGTATATACAAATAGTAAGGAAGTTTTGGCTGTTTTTTTGGCTTTATTCTTTCTCTTAGGTCTTGAATTCCCCAAATATTTTTAAAGTCACTTTTCAAGTGTTAGACTTTGCTACATGGCTACATAGGTCAGTATAGAAAGATAGAATAAAAATATTTTTTCCTCAAATAATGTGCTGTTTTAAAGACTCGAATCATCCAGGAAGTTACTCCACTTTCCATTTCACTTGGTCTGTATTCGCTGCAGATTTACTCATCTCGAATCTGTTATTTCTGCTTGGGCCTTCAGAAGTAGAAATATGTTTCCTTCTGATTTTGATCTCGCCCTGTGCTTTTTCCACTGCAGTTATAACCCCCAACAATCTTGTTAAAACCAAGCTGATTCTAAAACACACACACACTTTACCATATTTTATTTCCCCAATGGAGACCACACCACCAACTTAATTTGGTACTGCTTTCATGCCACCCAGTGCTATTTGAGAAATATTAAAAAAAAATCACTTAATTTCACTGAAATTTCTTGCAGCTCAAGAAAATCCATCCCCATGGGTCTGAATGGAGATAAGAGAACCTCTTTTACTGTTCATTAATTTCACAACTGTCAGTCTGAAATTTCAGAGAAAGCTGAAAAATCAACTTGTGGTTACTGCCGCTGCCCTATTTGCCAAGGTTTTACTCTTCAGCCTCTTTATGTTTTCAGATGGAAGTCGATGTGTGGGGGATTAAGAAGACAGGAAGAAGAGACCAAATTATAAGCGGAATAATGGGCCTTTTCCATTATTCAGTGAGTACTCTTCCCTAACTGAGTCACTATAACATTTCCCACAATGCTTAATCTCAGTATTTTTCACTATCCTATTTCCCAGGATTGGAATCTCTTCATTCTCTGAAGACTACTTTGCCTCATACTTAGAAGACTACATTCATTTTATATTAGCTCCACTAGTGCCTCCCTTCTCTACAATAACCTTTCTCTAAATCCATTTTATTTTTCTTCCTTTTTCCCTTTCCCATTTCTACACCCTTGATCCCATCTCCACACCCTGGATCTCATCTCCTCCTACCTCCTCAGAGAATTTTTCTATTGATTATCTCTTTTCTCTCAGGACCACAGTTTCTTTCTCTCCTCCCCATATACTCCTATCCTAACAACAACAACAAAGCAAATCTTTAACTCTACTTCATTCTCAAATATACTTTCTGCAAACCTTTTGAACGTGTACTTCTCTTCTTCTTGATCTAATCTTTAACAACTAACAGTTTAGTTTTTATTCTTTACCACTCCATTGGAACTAAATTATCAAAAGTCACTGGCTTATAACCTACTGGCCACCACATTTACCTGCCTTTCTCAACCACCCATTACTCCCTGGAGCATTTGACAGACTCAATGATACCAGCTTTCTGGAACCAGAAGTGTTTCCAGAATTGTGAATGGAGTCTTTTTTCTCCATGCCCTGTTTTTTTAACTTTGAAATTGAACCTTTATCTCCTTAGGCTTAAATTTCCCCTGCTCAATCTCCTTATTGTAGATATTCTCCCAGGAATTTTTCTCCACTTGTCCTGTTCTGGAATTTTTTGGTTTTAAACCTCTTCTCTGTGCAAATAGTTCTGAATCCCACTAATCCTGAAGTATAGGCCTCTGTTTCTTATTTTGGCTGGGCTTATTCATGTTTAAATTCCACTAATATGTCAAACTCAACAGTTCCAATACAGAATCTCTTTTCTCTCCTTCCCCAACCTGTCTTTTCCAATTTCTCCCTTTCTTCAACTGACATCACCATCTTCCCTGTCATCTAGAATAAAACATTGGTGTTTTCTTGGACCCATGATTTACTTGGGCTTCCCTGGTGGCTCTGTTGGTAAAGAATCCACATGCAATGCAGGAGACCTGGGTTCAATCCCTGGGTTGGGAAGATCCCCTGGAAAAGGAAACAGGCTTACGCACTCCAGTATTCTGGCCTGGAGAATTCCATGGACTATTCCATGGGGTCACAAAGAGTCAGACACGACTGAGCAACTTTCACTTCACTTCACAGAGCCATGAATGCTCAAGCTCTCATAGATATGCTGCCTTGTTAGTTCTTTTAGATACTTTACAGCCACACAAACTTTCCTGAATTGAAGTTACAGGCTATTTCCCTGACTCTCTGCTTCCTATCACTTACAAAACAAAATCCAGATCTTAGCATGGCATTCAAAGTTGTTCACAGCATGGCTACAGCCTACTTGTTTGGTTCTAGTTCTCAGTGCTAGACTGAGCATCAGGCAAACTGAATTATTCACTATTCTCTGTAACCACCTCCAGATTTCTGTCCATGGGGCTTTGCTCCTGCTGTCTTTGCTCAGCATCCAAAAGTTTTCTCCATCCTTTTCAGTCTTTTTTTTTTTTTTTAACTTTTATTTATTTATATTTGGTTGCACTGGGTCTTTGTCGCTGCCCAGGCTTTCTCTAGTTGTGGCGAGCTGTGGCTACTCTTTGCTGCCATGTACAGGCTTCTTGTTGCCGTCCCTTTTCTTGTTGTGGAGCATAGGCTTTAGGCACACAGGCTCAGCTCTTGCAGCATAAGGGCTCAGTAGTTGCAGCTCATGGGCTCTAGAGCACAGACTCAGTACTTGTGGCACATGAGCCTAGCTGCTCCACAGCATGTGAAATCTTCCTGGACCAGAGATTAAACCTGTGTCCCCTGCTTTGGTAGGCAGACTCCTATACACTGTAACACCAGGGGAGTCCCTTCCCAGCCCTTAGGATCTAAATTTTGCTCATTCTTCAAATGCTACCGCCTTAAAGCTTTTCCTGATCTTCACAACTGGAAGAAGATTTCCAACATTTCCAACCTCTAAATTTAAGTACATTTTAATAATATAGTCATACTATTTTCATTGGCTTAGTGTTTATATGAAAAAATTTCTCTTCCTTTTACTTGTAATCTGTTTGTGTCTTTATGTTTATAAAATGTGTTTCTTATAAACAACATATAATTGAGTGTTGCTTTGTTTTATCTAGTCTGTCAACCCATGCCTTTTACCTGTGTTCTTTGGTCCATTTACATTTACTCCAATTATAGATATATGTATGTAGAGATATATATGTAGAATAAAATCTACCACTTTGGAGTTTTAATCATATTTGTTCTTCCTGCCTTTTCTCTTTCCTTCTTTTTTTTTTTAAATTTTTATTTTTAGATCCTCTGTTCTTCTTTTCTTATCTTTGTTTGGGTCATGGTTGACTCATCAATCCTTAAAAAAAAATTCTCTCTTCTCATTGATTTTTTTACTTATGCCTCTTGGCATGACTTTATACTTTAGTGATTCTTATAGACACTAAAACATGCATCTTTAGCACATCACATTCTATGTTTAAAAACTTAAGAAAAAAATCTAAGAATTCTATGACAATCTATTTCCAATTTTAGTCCCTATAATTTGTGTTCTTGTTTACTCTGACTTTATACAATAGAGAATATAAATTCCATTTTCTTTTATTATTTTTCTTAAAGAGGCCATGGTCTAAAGCAATTTTATCATATATATGTACAAAAATACACACACATATGTGTCATACATATGTATTTTGTCATATGTATGTATCAGTTCAGTTCAGTTGCTCAGTCGTGTCCGACTCTTTGCGACACCATGAACCGCAGCACCCCAGGCCTCCCTGTCCATCACCAACTCCCGGAGTTTACCCAAACCCATGTCCATCAAGTCGCTGATGCCATCCAGCCATCTCATCCTCTGTCATCCCCTTCTCCTCCTGCCCCTAATCCTTCCCAGCATCAGGGTCTTTTCAAATGAGGCAACTCTTCGCATGAAGTGGCCAAACTATTGGGAGTTTCAGCTTCAACATCAGTCCTTCCAATGAACACCCAGGACTGATCTCCTTTAGGATGGACTGGTTGGATCTCCTTGCAGTCCAAGGGACTCTCAAGAGTCTTCTCCAACACCACAGTTCAAAAGCATCAATTCTTTGGTGCTCAGCTTCCTTCACAGTCCAACTCTCACATCCATACGTGACTACTGGAAAAACCATAGCTTTGACTAGACGGACCTTTGTTGGCAGAGTAATGTCTCTGCTTTTTAATATGCTATCTAGGTTGGTCATAACTTTTCCTTCCAAGGAGTAAGTGTCTTTTAATTTCATAGCTGCAATCACCATCTGCAGTGATTTTGGAGCCCAAAAATTAAATTCAGACACTGTTTCCACTGTTTCCCCATCTATTTCCCATGAAGTGATGGGACCAGATGTCATGGTCTTAGTTTTCTGAATGTTGAGCTTTAAGCCAGCTTTTTCACTCTTCTCTTTCACTTTCATCAAGAGGCTCTTTAGTTCCTTTTCACTTTCTGCCATAAGGGTGGTGTCATCTGCATATCTGAGGTTACTGATATTTCTCCCGGCAATCTTGATTCCAGCTTGTGCTTCTTCCAGCCCAGTGTTTCCCATGAGGTACTCTGCATATAAGTAAAATAAGCAGGGTCACAATATACAGCCTTGACATACTCCTTTTCCTATTTGGAACCAGTCTGTTGTTCCATGTCCAGTTCTAACTGTTGCTTCCTGACCTGCATACAGGTTTCTCAAGAGGCAGGTCAGGTGGTCTGGTATTTCCATCTCTTTCAGAATTTTCCACAGTTTATTGTGATCCACACAGTCAAAGGCTTTGGCATAGTCAATAAAGCAGAAATAGATGTTTTTCTAGAACTCTCTTGCTTTTTCAATGATCCAGCGGATGTTGGCAATTTGATCTCTGGTTCCTCTGCCTTTTCTAAAACCAGCTTGAACATCTGGAAGTTCACGGTTCACGCACTGCAGAAGCCTGGCTTGGAGAATTTTGAGCATTACTTTACTAGCATGTGTGATGAGTGCAACTGTGCAGTAGTTTGAGCATTCTTTGCCATTGCCTTTCTTTGGGATTGGAATGAAAACTGACCTTTTCCAGTCCTGTGGCCACTGCTGAGTTTTCCAAATTTGCTAGCATATTGAGTGCAGCACTTTCACAGCATCATCTTTCAGGATTTTAAATAGCTCAACTGGAACTCCATCACCTCCACTAGCTTTGTTCATAGTGATGCCCTCTAAGGCCCACTTGACTTCACATTCCAGGATGTCTGGCTCTAGGTAAGTGATCACACCGTCATGATTATCTGGGTCGTGAAGATCTTTTTTGTACAGTTCTTCTGTGTATTCTTGCCACCTCTTCTTATTATCTTCTGCTTCTGTTAGGTCCATACCATTTCTGTCCTTTATCGAGCCCATATTTGCATGAAATGTTGGTATCTCTAATTTTCTTGAAGAGATCTCTAGTCTTTGCCATTCTGTTGTTTTCCTTTATTGCTTTGCATTGATCGCTGAGGAAGACTTTCTTATATCTCCTTGCTATTCTTTGGAACTCTAAATTGAAATGGGAATATCTTTCCTTTTCTCCTTTGCTTTTCACTTCTTTTCTTTTCACAGCTATTTGTAAGGCCTCCTCAGACAGTCATTTTGCTGTTTTGCATTTCTTTTCCATGGGGTTGGTCTTGATCCCTGTCTCCTGTACAATGTCATGAACCTCCGTCCATAGTTCATCAGGCACTCTGCCTATCAGATCTAGTCCCTTAAATCTATTTCTCATTTCCACTGTATAAATATAAAGGATTTGATTTAGGTCATACCCGAATGGTCTAGTGGTTTTCCCTACTTTCTTCAATTTAAGTCTGAATTTGGCAATAAGGAGTTCATGATCTGAGCCACAGTCAGCTCCCAGTCTTGTTTTCGCTGACTGTATAGAGCTTCTCCATCTTTGGCTGCAAAGAATATAGTCAATCTGATTTTGGTGTTGACCATCTGGTGATGTCCATGTGTAGAGTCCTCTTGTGTTGTTGGAAGACGGTGTTTGCTATGACCATTGCGTTCTCTTGGCAAAATTATTAACCTTTGCCCTGCTTCATTCTGTACTCCAAGGCCAAACTTGCCTGTTATGCCAGGTGTTTCTTGACTTCCTACTTTTTCATTCCAGTCCCCTATAATGAAAAGGACATCTTTTTTGGGTGTTAGTTCTAAAAGGTCTTGTAGGTCTTCATAGAATCGTTCAACTTCAGCTTCTTCAGCATTACTGGTTGGGGCATAGGCTTGGATTACTGTGATAATGAATGGTTTTCCTTGGAAACAAACAGAGATCATTCTATCGTTTTTGAGATTGCATCCAAGTACTGCATGTGAGACTCTTTTGTTGACCATGATGGCTACTCCATTTCTTTTGAGGGATTCTTGCCCACAGTAGTGGATATAATGGTCATCTGAGTTAAATTCACCCATTCTAGTCCATCTTAGTTAGCTGATTCCTAGAATGTTGACGTTCACTCTTGTCATCTCCTGTTTGACCACTTCCAATTTACCTTGATTCATGGACCTAACATTCCAGGTTCCTATGCAATATTGCTCTTTATAGCATTGGACCTTGCTTCTATCACCAGTCACATCCACAGCTGAGTATTGTTTTTGCTTTGGCTCCATCCCTTCCTTCTTTCTGTAGTTATTTCTCCACTGATCTCCAGTAGCATATTGGGCACCTACCAACCTGGGGAGTTCCTCTTTCAATATCCTATCATTTTGCCTTTTCATACTGTTCATGGGGTCCTCAAGGCAAGAATACTGAAGTGGTTTGCCATGCCCTTCTCCACTGGACCACATTCTGTCAGACCTCTCCACCATGATCCATCTGTTGTCGGGAGCCACATTAGGCATTACTGACAAAATGGAGGCATGGCCCCAACCCCCTCTCCTCATCCCGCAGGCACGGTCCCGGGATGAAGGAGTTAGGTCTTGTGATTCTGACTTGTCATTTCCTTCCTTCGGTTGAGTTGGCTGGAAAAAATGTTAAGGTGCTTATTGTTTTTGCGAGGAACATGAGAAAGCACAAAGCCTTCTGCAGTTATGCCCAGGAAATAATCCATAAAGTTAACCATTGACATTTGTTCAAGGATCTTTACAAAGAATGTTCCAGGATGAGCACATAGGCCGCAGCTTGAGGCCATGGGAAGGATTGTTATCTGAAACCTGGTTGTGAGGGAAATGTTTATGGCAAAAGAAGTTTGCTGAGTTTAGGGTTTAGGAATAACTAGAATAGTTAGAAGCTAAAAGTTTAAGATATGTTGTGGTGTTGGCATATTTTACTATAGCTTATAGAGACTAGGAATTTTAGAGATACTAGTAGCTAGAAGCCTTT
Source organism: Giraffa tippelskirchi (assembly GCF_054371585.1). Taxonomy (NCBI): domain Eukaryota; kingdom Metazoa; phylum Chordata; class Mammalia; order Artiodactyla; family Giraffidae; genus Giraffa; species Giraffa tippelskirchi. The sequence goes on along the minus strand of NC_137280.1, from coordinate 107,323,259 downwards.
TTAGGAGATAATGAGCTTAAGATACTAGGGACTAGCAGGATTTAGAAAGATAGGAAATAAACTGAGGAATGTGGTATGCAGCCCAGAGACAAACATGAGTTACAATGTAATCACAAGGACACTTAAGAGGGAACTCTGAAGGATAACAATGATTTATGGAGACAGTAAATCTGGTTGAGGGGAAACTGAAGATGTCAAACCTCTGACCTAATGCTTTTGTAAAAGTATAAAAGAAAACCTGATGCTTGAAATAAACATGCAGTCCCACACTTTGAGTCAGAGGCTGCATCATTCTCCACCGACACCGCTCATCCCTTCAGGCCAATTCCCTGGCTGCTGGAGCTGGACTCCGGCAGTCTGTCTTGGGTGGCCCCACATGGCATGGCTTAGTTTCATTGAGTTAGACAAGGCTGTGGTCCATGTGATCAGATTGGCTAGTTTTCTGTGATTATGGTTTCAGTATGTCTGCCCTCTGATGCCCTCTTGCAATACCTACCATCTTACTTGGGTTTCTCTTACCTTGGACGTGGGGTATCTCTTCACGGCTGCTCCAGCAAAGCACAGCCGCTGCTCCTTACTATATGTATGTATAGTATACTGCTTTTATCTCGGATTAGTACATGGTCTAATTCTCTAGCTTTATCATCACAGTTAGGCAGGCCCTATGTTCCTGAATTGGTGAGGTTTCTCTCAATTCTCCTGCCTCTCTCCAGTGTTGGACTGTCACCCCGTTACTAGGTGTAAGACCCAGTGGGTGGGAAAATTTATATAGATGGTACCTGTATGCTGCACATCAGAAGAGTTCACACAGCTGTCCTGCCCTTATTTCTGTGGCAGATGACTGTTGTTTCTAATTCCTATAAAGTTGGAGTGTTGGAGGTTTTCTTTTGTTTGTGCTGATCCACCCTTAAACTGATGCAGTGTTTTTTGGTTCATTAGTTTACCTTGCAACTTTTAGTAGCCAATCGCTCAAAAATTTCTGATTTGTTCTCGTTGAGGTGGGAGAAGTGTTTCTTGTAATGTTCTATATCCTAGTCAGAAGCAGAAACTCCCTATTGGGTTATATACGTAAATCTTCCTTAGATTTGGTTCTTCCAGAAACAAAGGTTAAGAGAGGCCAGGTGATCCCAGGAACCTCAGTCAAGTAGTGAAAGAAGAAACAGGGAAGAGAAGGAAGTGTGTCAATGAGTAACTGTGGTGCAATCCCACTGGAGACTTCTGGAGAAAACAGCCTAAGTGTGCAAGCTGCGTCTTTATCTACCAACTCCCATCTGTAATTGATTAGTTGTCCTGTCTCTGCTGCTGCTGCTGCTGCTGCTAAGTCGCTTCAGTTGTGTCTGACTCTGTGTGACTCCGTAGAAGGCAGCCCACCAGGCTCCTCCGTCCCTGGGTTTCTCCAGGCAAGAACCTGGAGTGGGTTGCCATTTCCTTCTCCAATGCATGAAAGTGAAAAGTGAAAAGTGAAAGCGAAGTCACTCAGTCGCTTCCGACTATTTGCGACCCCATGGACTGTAGCCTACCAGCCTCCTCTGTCCATGGGATTTTCCAGGCAATAGGTTAAGTCTATGCCAGATCAAAAAAGGCAGAGAATCACAGGTGCAGCAGAAGTATTTTACATGAAGGGATGAGAGAAAGGCTACAACAGTGTCTGTTAAAAACTCTCTCTGTGCCTGTAAGGACATTTATTACTTAATTTCTCAGGCATATTGAGGTACTGAGAAGACGATTCATGCCTGATTTATCTTTGCATTCTCCAAGCATGGAGAATAGTCAGAAGACAATCAATCCGTATTTATTAAATGAGAAAATACCTTTTATAAAGTACCAATATGTAAAATTCTGGCTAGTTCTTCATTTCCTATTCTCCTCCCAAAGCAACATGCTCACCCCCACCTCAGTCACCCAGACAATATATTTTTCTCTCAACTGCTAAAAAGGTTAATCTCACCAGAATGTTTAGATTTTTAAAAATTTATTGATTTTTCTAGCTAATTTAAATGTAGTATAATGTAAAGGTATAATTTCAAAACCTGCTAACAGGCATTTTGTATTACTTGCAGCCAACAATGATAAGACGTCCACCAACAGTTGTTTGCTATATTTGTGGTCGTGAATATGGAACAAAATCGATTGCCATTCATGAGCCACAATGTCTGAAAAAATGGCATAATGAAAACAACTTCTTGCCTATAGACCTAAGGAGGCCAGAACCAAAGAAACCAGAAGTCAGGACCATTACTGGTAAGTTTTTGGAAAACAAAAGACTTGATTGTATAAGGGAAGACTTTTCTCTCTAAACTTAAAAGAGTAGAGATATTCTTTTATTACTTGCTCAAGCAACTGAAATCAGCAACATTTACTGTCTTGGCCATAGCCAATAGAAAAAAACAATTCCGAAATGCCTAACCAAGGGGTTGTTTTCAGATGCTGAGACACAAAGAAGCTGTATCCTGGCAAAATGTACAAGGAGAGAGACTCACTGAAAATTGCTGTATTTCCCAAAAGTTACATTCATATATTATCAAACACAATACTGTAAAAATGTGAAGCTTAACCTTTGGGGACATCTAGAAACATGTTTTCAAATATGAATGTGTCTTAGTGTTCAAAGAGCAGGGGTTGCAAAGTGAAATACTTACAAGGTCCACTGGTCAGATTCCACAATTGAGCACATTTGTCCACGTGTGGAAAAGGGGAAGGTGGGAACCATGGGGAACTGAGAGCACTGCCTTTCTCTAAAGGAGATGGCTGCTACCCAATTCCAGCTGGTGTTATCCTTAAGAAACTTAGTTTAACTTCACTGTGATGTATCTTTTAATAATATAAAAGAAATTGGAAATCTTGACTTCTATATGAAATGTCCAGATTTTAAAAATTTTGCAGTGAATACTTTGTAAAACACTGCACAGGCCATATGAAACCTGAACTTCATAAACTGTCACGTGTGGCCTCATTACAGAGCCTTATACTTACTCATTTAGGGTGAGAATGAAGTAATTCAGAGAATTTGCCATGCCAGCTCAGACTTGGTCATCGTCTACCATTGTCATATTCTCAGTTGATCTCGTGATTCCTCTCAAAGGAAAACCATTCTTGATTTTAAGAGACGTATCATTCAGTTAATTGATTCTCTTTATGTAACCATAGATTTACATATCTAGAAGGTACCTTGGAAGCCATTTAGTACCAATTAGCTCAGAGCACTCTTGTTAGACATGTGACCCAAAGAGAGTTTTCTAATAACCCACAGAGTGGAATCTAGATTGTCGTGATCTAGACAATCTGGTCTGGTTCTAGGCTACCAGAACTCAACTACTCAAAGTCCTTGCCAAAAGGAGAACTCTGCATGCCGGTGGGAAGAGAGCGCAAGATGAAAATATCCATCTATTGAAATTAGAGCATTTGCACAAAGAGATTGTTTACCCCTTTGAGACTCTCTTTCCATCATTTCTCAACTGGTAAAAAAAATCTGTTTCCTTCACTCCTGATCTTCATCACTTTCTCTGCTTGAGCAGAGTTATCACAATACTAGAAGAGAAGAGAAACTACTGGTCTGAAAGCCCTGGAGGGTTCACCAATTTCTTGATTGGTTACAGACGGAAAAGCCAGGTCCTATAATTGAACTTTCTACAATTTTCCTCTGGGATCCATGCTACTGTTCTTTCTGAGGGCGCCCTTCCTCTCTGGGTGAAGAGAATTCCCACTGCAAAGTAAAGACACTAAAACTTTTAGAAATGTGATGACTCATCTTCAACTCTCCATGAATACTTGGGAATTTTTGAGCCCATATTAAAACTCATGAGTAAGGAGAAAGTCAGTACCATTCTTTTTTTTAACTGGTTTAAAGCACCCAAAATATACATTCATATCCTGCATAGATAGTGACACTTCCTTTATCCAAGGGAGAAATACTAGATGGTCCTGTTGTGCTAGAGTTTAATTTCCTATGGAGGATAAAAAGAAAACGAACATTAGTAGACTTGTTAAAGAATTTAATATTGGCTACATTTGTATGAACCACTAGATAGAAAAATCATATGAGAACTGCCTGGGCTTTAATGAAAAAAATATATGCTGTGAAAATATTTTTTTAAAAACTATGTGATATATTTTTGAGTGCCTGGCTACATTTGAGGGGGTGCTTTTTTTGGGCAATTCTAAGACATAGTCAATTAAGTGTACCAAAGCCATTCTATTTAAATAAGTTTTATTAAAGTTAAATCCCACACTGTTTCTCTAAAATAAACCGATATGCCCTTTTTTCCTATGCTCTGTCAATGGAGATTATACATCTCTCAGCTGTCTTTGTTGCTTTCTTAAGGACACTTCTTTTTGTCAGCTTAACTATCCTGTTTGCATTCTTCACTTTAATTACTTAAAGAATCTCTGAGTTTATGGCCATAGAGAGATGGTAAATTTTTAGGATATAATTTGTCTTAAATTCACTCTCAGCTGTCAGTTGTGGGCTCTAAAAACATTCAGAAAGATTACAGAAGAGGAAAATAGAGACATGTTCTTTTTCTTTTGAAAGCTTATATTTAGAGTCAACTGAAAGAAAGCCAAAAGTTATATTTGCAAGATAATAATGTGTAAACAAAGATGTTAATAATTAGTGAAGAATGCATATCACAATACATAAAACAATGTCTTCCCCTTTTTAAAATTCGAGGACTGAAAAACCTCTGGTGCAGAGCTAACGGTTCTCAGCCCTTAAAAGACTGAGCAGCACTTTTTTTTTATTTTGGCAAAAGTAATATAATTTGTTTAAAAGCCTCAGTCAACAGGTATTTCCTGAAAATACTTTCCATAAAAAGTAGAGTATGGTTCTCCAGAATGAAAACTGATCCATTTTCCCATTTTCTTTTTCTTTTCTTTCTTTGTTCTTTTTTTCCCTCTGTTTTTCTTTAACTTTTCAGCCAAGGGTTTCTATGATCTCGATGCCTTAAACGAAGCTGCTTGGACAAGCGCCCAGAGCCAGTTGGTTCCCTGTAATATTTGTGGGCGGACCTTCCTGCCAGACAGACTGATTGTTCACCAACGATCCTGTAAACCAAAAGTCGCCAAGTAAAGCCCTTTCTCCCTGCGAAAGAGTTACAAGCATTAAGTCCTTGGGAAAGAGTTGGGGTATGGGGAGAAGGAGGAGAAGTGGGGGTGGAGTTGGGGAAGAAGAACTGAATTGACCAAAGGCCGTGGAGCACAGGACGCCCAGCTCAGTGCTCTGGCGGCCTGCCGTGACCGCTGTGTCACTGCTTTTAACAAGCAGCTGCGTGCGTGTGCCTAGACACGCCGCGGGCGCCTCATGAGACACGGTGATCGGACAGAATGACACGTGGCCGCGCCTCTTCAGAGCTGGCATTTTTATCTCCAGGAAAATCTCGGAGCCAGCTTTTGCCATTTTTTCTTCTGGTCTGTTTTCCCCGAACAAGATTCTGAACCTCACCACTTAGGACTATTATTCAGTGAACAGAGATTTTACGGGGGGTGACTTCAGGCAACTCTTCAGTCCCGAGAAAAACTGGCTTCCCTCCCATCCCTGTGCTTTCGGAAATAACGTGACCCTCCCTGCTTTTTCTGATCCAGGGAAATGTTTTTAACCGACTCAGTGACTGGAATTCTTCCTTTCTGTACAAAATTGTTCAACAGGAGAGATATATCAAAAAAAGAGCTAAGGTCTTAAAACACTAGAACCGTACGGTACTCTTACTCCCTCGGTGAGAAATGCTACAAGGAAAACTCAGGATCAACACCGGCCTCGTATGCTGGGAGATTGCTGTGTGTGATTCATCACCTGGCGGAAACCGGCTCTCCCCACCTAGCGAAGGAGTCCAGCGAGAGTTCCTTTCCTCTGCCCTGCTTGGGCCTCATAGGTGCTTTATTGTTGAGGTCTAAAAGCCTGCCAGCAAGTTCTGTGCCTACCCAACCAGGGTCCTTCTGTGCCTCCCCAACCAGGGTCCATGCACAGAAAGTGGCTTGTGCAGCTGCTCTGGATTTGAGTCCTTGAATGTGTATTCAGAGAGGCGGGGCTCTCCTGGGAGGAGGCCAGTGCCAGGGAGGGGCTCTGCGCAGGAAATTCTGCTCCCCCAGGCAGCGCTGGTTTGCCTGGACTCTCAGCAGTTTTGCTTGATCTCTTTGTTCATTTAATGGCTGAATTTCAGGGCCATTCCGGATCCACCAGGTTCCTGCAACCCTTGCATTCATGACCTTACACAGCACAGTGAATTCCAAATTATACAAGCAAATTTATTTGACCTAATAATTTGGTCATACATCTGCCTATTGTAAAAGGCAAGGTTAGGAAAATTGTGCTAATTATTCTGTTTTTCCTGCCTGTTCTGAAGGAAGCAAGAGATAAGCTTTTTTTTTTTTTAAGTCTTTTAGATATCCCCCAAAAGATTAGCATCTTGTAAAAGAGACCCTTCAATGACTTGTAGTTGATGCTTTAGTTCTTATTTTGTTAACAAAAATGACAATAACATCTAATATGTAGAGCATGTACTATGGATCAGGCAATGTGTCTAGTGCTTTCTGTATATCACTTTATATAAATCTCACATCAACCCTTCATGTAGATATAATCCTTATTTTACACATGAGAAAACTGATACTTAGACTAAAATAGCCAACTCAAGATCACACTGAACTTGAGTTAAAGGTAGGAGTCAGGAAGCAGACTTGAGACTGTTAGACTTCCAAACCCCAAATCTTATCCATTGCCGTCTGTGTGCCACATGCCACCATTAATAAGATTAACTATTCCAACACAAATGATCTGACACATGAAGAAAGTTTTGTACAATGTTTAGGCACTAAGGGAATTTTAGGATGTTTGCAGTTCAGCTGCTAGTCTGGATTTATCTTAAACTAAAGTGAAAACAGTTTGCAGAATTCAGAGTGCAGTTTGAATTGCATTGTATTCCAAAAGCCACTTCTGCATTCTGCTAATAATGTTCAGAAGTCAGATAGCAAGGGAAATAAAGGAAGAGTTCTGGCCTCAACTTTACAATGAGTGGCCAAAGGGGTCATAAAGATTCTTGGGCCCTTTGCTTTCAAAAGCATGAGAAAAACAAAACAAAACTACTTCATCTGTAGGAATTATTAAATCTGAGTTCTTGAAGTGGTTGAAAGAAATGAGCTCTTATAGGAAGCACTGCTCCCACAAAGAAAAGCTTGAGGAACATCAAAATGCTGACCAAGGGGCTTCCACCTGCTCCACCTGAGCTGGCCTGCAAATGTTGCAGGGTATCAAATGTGGAGGAAGTCGACATCAATCCAAGGGTTCCTGTCTTTCACCAAGTCACATCATTGAAGTCTCGCCATCAACAGGATAGAGCTCACCTGCTCTTTGCCATCTGCCCTCCCCTCAACTCATTCACAGCTGTGCAGATACTTGTACTCAAAGAGAAATGATCTCTTTAACAATGGTTGGCACATCCGTGAGATGTGAATTTGAACCTTAAAATGGTCCCCATAGACAGTCTCCTTGCTGATGAAAAGCAGATACTAGATGAAGGTCCTTGGAGCTCTTACACTGGCTCAGGCAGTTTTTGGTCTGGGATGCTGGGATGTAATGTTATTGCGGGCATGGGCATCAATAACAATACAGTTCCCTTTCAGCTCTGGCAACTGGTGCCGCACAATCTCTAATTGAATTCCCCTCTAGTTGAGGTTATGGGAAGAATTCCAAGATTTCTTGATGCTCACTTGCACATTGAATCCACATTAGTGTTGTAGGGCGTGTATTATCAGAAGGGAACCCTGGAGATGGAACAAGCCTGTCCTAGTAAGGGGCTTTTGGAGGGGGCGATGCTCATCCGGTGAGTAAACATGGAGATCTGTAAGAGCTCCACCGTGGGACCTCCTCTTTAGGCAACCTTGGAAGTATTTCCCAGTGGGGTCCCAGTATCTCCAAGGAAGCCCCCAGATGACACCACATCAGCCTGGGGAATATTGGCCAGAGTCTCAGAAAAAGAAGCTGTGGCCGACAGGCAGGCCCATTTGTGAGCAGGGAAGAGAAAGAGGGCAAATATCCAAAGTCTTCCTTCTAAAAACCTGAAAACAGCCCTTGGTTTCTCTGAGCTTCTCTGCTTCTGACATTAGCAGTGTTTCTTCTTTACACCCCATCTGGACCAACTCATATGGCTTTAATCCCACACCAGGCCAGGACAGGAAGTTCAGCCCTTTCCTTCCTCAACCCTGAGGGGGCCCTTCCCTCGCTCTGGCGATGGTCCACCCTCCTTTATCATTTATTGCTTCCCTCCCTCCTGACTGTCTGGCCCACATGAGCGGCAATGCCTGTTTCTGCTGGCCCTGCCCGCTCTCTGTGAGCACTGTGGCCAGAGATGGAAATGAGGTTTTCCTGCACTTGGAAGAAACAGCACACATGAGAAGCAGTTGAGGTTCCAGCGGGGGTCAGATTGGGTAGAGAGAATTACACCAGGAAAAGCACTGCTAATTTAGCATAGGACGGTACAGTTTTATGCTTAGTTCTTTTAAATTTTTGTTATGAAAATATTCAATAGATAACACTTGCAGGGAAAAGTATAATGAAGTCTTCTATCCTCCACACCCAGGTAAACTTAGTTGAAAACCTGTTAAGATTGAATCCGAATGGTCTACGTTTCAACTACTTTTCTTTTGGATATGTGGTGTGGAGAGGTGCTGGGAACACAAGATTCCGAAGTGCCTCTGATAATGCCTTTTAATTCTACTTCCGGAAATATGAGATTAAACCCACATGGCTATAAAGCAACTACAGGTGAAAAAGTGAAACCTGGCCTAGACATCATGAGGGCTAGGTCCCATCATTGATTCACATTGATCACCTATAGACCAATGTTTTTCAGGTGATACTTAACTGAGTATGTTTTCAGCAAAGTAATAGCCCCAAAGATGTTGGCCCCTAGTCCTCCAAACTTACGAATATGTTACCTTACTTGTTATGTTACCTTTGCAGATGTAGTTAAGGTTATGCACCTCGTCATGGGGAGAGTATCTCGGATTATCTGGACGGGCCCAATATTATCATGTTGTTAATAGTAGGATAAGAAAGAAAGAGGATAAGAGAGGTGACAGCAGAAGAAGGATCCAACACCCTGTGGCTTGTTCTGAGATGTAGGGAGCTAAGGGCAGCGACCAGAGAGAAGCCTCTCCAAGTTAAGGGTAGCCCCAGCAGGCAGCCAGCAAAGACACTGGAACGTCCGTCCTATAACCACAGGAACTGGATTCTGCCAACAACCTGAATGAGCAAGGAAACAGTTTCTCCGCTGGAGCCTTCAGCAAGGAACACAGCCCCACCGACAATGCGTTTCTATCTGGTGAGTCCAGGGTTGAACGTCTGACCTACAAAAGTGTAAGAAAATAATTGTGTGCGGCTTAATACATTACGTTTGTAATCTATTATGGCAGAATAGAAACATCTACAGGCAGACCTCAGAGATATTGTGCATTTGGTTCCAGACCACCACAATAAAGTGACTATCACAATAAAGCAAATTACAGAAAGTTTTTGGTTTTATCATGCATAGAAAAATTTGTTTACATTGTAGTCTGTAAGTGTACAGTAGTAGTATATCTAAAAAAGCAGTGTACATATTCGATACTTTTAAAATACCCAAATGCCAAAACAATTACAATAAAAATATCAAAGATCATTGGTCACAGATCACTATAACAAGTATAATAATAATTTTTAAAAGTTTGAAATATTGCAAAAGTTACCAAAAGAGCAAACGCTGTTGGAAAAATGGCAACAATAGACTTGCTTGATGCAGGGTTGACACAAGCTCTTGACTTGTAAAACAAAACAAAAATGCAACATCTGAGAAGTAAAATAGGCGAAGCACACTAAAACAAGGTGTTCCTGTATGTGACATAGGGCAGGACCCCCAAACCTCCTATTGAGCAGTAGAGTCCTTAAATGCATGCAGGACACTGGCCGTCTCCACTAGTTGCATAAGTGAGAGGACACTGTAACCAAAGCCAGTAGGGTTAGAGGGCCCAACGAAAACTGGCTCCAAGATTTGTCACTGCTGAAATACACAGCTATTTCACAACATGCTCAAAATCTGGATGCCAATTTTTAATGTTCTGTTAATATTTTAAATCATGAAAGTGACTCTGGTATATGTACACACTTGTTCAAAAAATAATAAATGGACAAATGCAGTTGAATTATTTGGCGATTGACTTTTCATGCCAATGACCCTATGACCTTTTCCTGTCCATGAACGTGAAAAGAAAATGATTGTATAATCTGAAATGATAGAAGTTTATAGTTATGGGAATCTCTAAATAAGGTCCTAACTGAAGAACAGTCAAAATGTCCAAATGCTAAAAGTGCAGGTATTGCTTAAATCTCAACGTTCTCATATGATCTTTACCAGGACTTTTCTGAGGGGCCATGGGCAGATCTAAAGAGCAGGCTGAACTGTCAAAGAAATGTGCTTAAAGTACCTAATTCGAGGACCAGCATTCAGCCAAATTGTCAAGCAAGATGCTTAAGTGCCTTCATGTCCTGTCTTCGAACATTTTGAACTCTTTCCTCCTAATCCTTTCAAGTTTTCTCCTGGATCTTGCTGTCTAATCTTCCACCCACGACTGCAGGTACTTCTGTTTCTGTTAGAGAAAAAAACCCAGGTGCTCCACCCTCCAGATATCCCTCCATTTCTCCCAGTCTACCCCTCCACATTCCTCTCCTGTATCCCCTTCTCGACTTTTCAGCAGCTATTTCACTGGAAAGAAACTTGGGAAAGTCATCCACCTTCAGGGGTTCACGGAGGCTGGTAGTTTAATGTGCTATCTCCTTCAGGTGACATGGTTATCTTAAAAGATGTTTCCTAGAAGTATGTCTTTATCCAAAGTAATGAAATCCATGTGGTGAAATTTTAGACAAAATGTTGGAATGGAAGTCAAAAGGTCATGGGGGTGGGCGGGCTGTTCCTTGACCCATAATGACCCTTCCCAACCACACAGACCTCTGTTAACTCCACACCTGAGTAGAGGCACCTCTAATGGGATTTCTGCTTACAGCTGGTAGTAAGGTAGGCTAAGTGCTGTAACAAACAGACCAAAATATTCTAACAGCTGGAGTAAGACAAGTTTATTTCTTGCTTTAAAAAGAGCCCTGGGCAAGTGAGCAGTTTAGTGGGGTATCCCTCCTGCGTGACATCATTCAGGATCCCAGGCTGATGAAATCTCTGCCACTTTCAACATGTGACATACAAATTGCCATGGGAGGTCCTCTCTTTTCAGCTCAGCCATGGCAAGAAAGGGGCTTCCCAGGTGGTACAGAATCTGCCTACCAATGCAGGAGATGTAAGAGACCCTAGTTTGATCCCTGGGTAGGGAAGATCCCCTAGAGGAGGGCATGGCAATCTGCTCCATTGTTCTTGCCTGGAGAATTCCAAGGACAGAGGAGCCTGGCAGGTCCATAGGGTTGCAAAGAGTTGGCATGAGTGAAACGACTTAACCTGCAAGCACGCACATGAGGAGAGAAAGCGAGGAGTTACCCAATCAGCCTGGAAGAAGTCCTCATCATCTGAATCTCAGCCACATGGCTGCATCTAAGTGCAAGGAGGTCTGGACACTGTGTTCTCACTGCAACAGCAGGAGGAAGAGTGACCAGGGGCTGGGAGGAGTAGTAATTAGGAGTTTCTGTCATGAGCTCAAGCATAAATCTCTTCCTGGCTTCTTGTTAGGGAACCACATTCCCTCTTGTGGGAAACTGACAGTATTTGGGCTGAAATTGTGGGACAAGAAGTTGTTCTTACCATCAAGGCAGACAAGGTTGGTAAATAAGGCCAAAAAATAAAAAGATAAAACTTTAAAAAATTATAGCCATTTTCACATACCAGAAATAGTAGCAGCATCATTTAATATTTGAAGAAAAGATTGTTCTGTTTTTAATATTTGAGGAAACAATTTAAAAGGCATTCTTGATATGAAAAGATTAGTCTCATAAGGGTAGTTGGGGCAAAGAAAATTTTGCTAAAGAATGTGAATGGCCATTTTTACGGTGGACACAGAGCTCAAACTTTGAGGAAGTATTATTGAGTACACTGATTTTTCATTCTCCTTGACAAAAAAAGAAATTGGAATTTGGGGCTCAGAACTAGGTCGAGAGGAACTCCCACCTGTTGGGAGTTCTGAACCATAGCAACACCTCCGCCAGACAGCAGATAGGGGTCACCCTGCATGGAGACAAGGCTGGTGGACTTGGGTGCAGTGATCACTGCTACTGAATGTGAAATGTCCCTTTCCTGCACTTTAATTCTGTATGTTATCTTGAAGCCTTCATTTTGTCTCACCTCAGTTGTGCTGGGGTGCTGGGTAGAGTTGTGGAGTGAAAGAGGAGCCAGTGTCTACACATGGACAACCGTGAAGCTTCAAGGAGCACCCAGGGAGAAGTAAGGAGCCACAAATGGCAAGCAACAGCCAAGACAGGTGTGCAGTTTTCTTTAATCCTAAAATCACCAGAGGAGGGGACTGGGATGCCTGACATCATTTAATAGTGACTTTGCTGCTGCTGCTGCTGCTGCTAAGTTGCTTTAGTCGTGTCCAACTCTGTGCAGCCCCATGGACTGCAGCCTACCAGGCTCCTCCGTCCGTGGGATTTTCCAGGCAAGAGTACTGGAGTGGGTTGCCATTGCCTTCTCCAATAGTGACTTTAGAGCCTGGTTATTCAGGTAGCAAAGGGGCAAACAACCCTAAAAGGCCAGGGAACATGGGTATATGGTTAAATATGCTTCAATGTAGCATCAGCAAGGGCTTCCTGGATAGCTTAGCTGGTAAAGAATCTGCCTGCAGTGCAGGAGACCCCGGTTCAATTCCTGGGTCGAGAAGTTCCCCTGGAGAAGGGATAGGCTACCCACTCCAGTATTCCTGGGCTTCTCTGGTGGCTCAGGCAGTAAAGAATCCTCCTGCAATGCGGGAGACCTGGGTTTGATCCCTGGGTCGGGAAGATCCCCTGGAGGAGGGCATACCAACCCACTCCAGTATTCTTGCTTGGAGAATCCCCACAGAGAGAGGAGCCTGGCGGGCTACAGTCCATGGGGTTTCAAAGAGTCGGACACAACTGAGCAACTAAGCACAGCTCGTAGCATCAGCAAACAACATGAAAGACTGCATGGTACAGTGACAGGAGGTACACAGGCTCTGACTCCTGCAGCCAAAGCAGATGGGAGGACAGGCATCATTATGAAGACCTCACAGCAGAGAGAATTCAGAGCTGAACAAGTGGAGGCAGCTGGGGGCACTAAAGGACACTCCAGGGAAGCAGCTCACAAACTGTGGTCTACTCCAAGAATGGTAGAGTTGGGTATGTTTGTTTGTTTTCTACCCTAATTAGTTTGTTTTCTTTGTCTGCCTGGGGTGTGTCCACAGGATATTCCTGATAACTTGATAAGGCATGTTACTTTGCCTTAATTTGTTGTATTTTCCAGACACCAGTATGCCCTCTGTTGATTCCCGTGGGTAGAGGAGTCTGGCAGGCTTTGGCCCATGCGGTCACAGAGAGTTGGACACAACTGAGCAACTAAGCATAGCACAGACGTGCTAACGCTTGAGTCCCTTTGGCTGTGGGCCTGGGCCTAGGGTGGTCACCTCCAGGTGTAAGCGACCTGGTGATACACACTGTGTGTGATACTAATATCAGCACTTTCCAAGTGAAACATGGGTAAAAGTTCTGAATTTTTTATGTTTTTTACATTTATTTTTTATTTTACATTGGAGTATAGTTGATTTACAATGTCCTTTATGTTGACAGGGATTGTGACTATGGGGAAGACAAGAGCCTTTAGACTGTGGGACTGATCATAAAAGAAGTTATCAAAGTTCATGGTTGGGTAATGTGTTCTGGATAAAGCTGCTATTTCTCTTTCTCTCTTTTTTTTTTTCTTTTTAACATGCTTCCTGCCCAACTTCTGTCACCAACAGGGTATTTTCCAGAGATGAAGAACCCAGATCCAGAAGGTGGTGAAACATTTGCACAGAGGGTTAGAAGGAGACCCCATTTATAGCTGGGCAAACATGGTAGGCTGGTGTGGTGGGCAGGCCTATTGTGCCTGGAGGTTCTCTAGAAGACCGACAGTGGACAGCAAATCAGAGGAAGAGGTGGATGAGGACAGGGCAGGTACAGGAATTTTGTGCAAGAAATGTGAGGGGCGATGACAAGGCAGAGACCAGGATGGTCATGGATTCATTCTTCCAAGCCCGCAACTTGAGGTTGTTGCTGTTCAGTCACCAAGTTGGGTCTGGCTTTTTGTGGCCCCATGAACTGCAGTATGCCTGGCTTCCCTGTCAAAGCCAACCAGAAGAAATGTACCATCTGTCTGTTTTTGTTCAGGAGGGCACTGGACAAGATGACATGCAGAGGAAAAAGGAGGTGAGTGAGGAGGGGTATAAATCTGCCTTTCCTGTTTTGTTCCCACCTTATGCTTTTCCCTCTTTGTTCTCTCCCAGTATCAGTGTCTCTGGCTCCCAATTCCCGTTCTCTTCCTGAGGGGGCTCCTTTTGCACAGCTCTAGCAGTGAGCACTCTCTGCCAGAAGAGGGCAGCATTGGGAAGTCATGAGCAGAAGCGCCCTCACGGCGCAGACCCAAGTACCACATGGCAGGGACAGGGTCTGGTTTTCTGTTTATTCTAGTAGCAATCTCTGACAAGAAACATGAATTTATCCCTGAAGTCCTATCACATGACTCCTTCATCTCCTCTCCCTCCCAGATTCTTAAAGGAATAATCATAGATATTTAGGGTATAGATACATAACAGGCTATATTTTGGTCCATTTTCTGACAAAATTTAGAGTATAGAATGCAAATATCTACATACTGTGAGTGATTCGGGCCAAAGAGACACTTTGCTTAATGTATATAGACTCTTACTATGCAACTGGCAAGTCGAATTCGTATTCTACCCAGTTTATTTTTTTCAAATGATTGTACAAGTCATGGATGAACTTTCTCAACACATATTTCTTGAGCATCTGTCTGGACAAGGGGGAGTTACATAGATACCAAGGTGGTATAGATGGATGATGTGGTACTGAAAGAAACTGGATTTTTGAAGAAGAGGAAGTTCTAAAAAGCAAAAGCAGTAGTGAGTACAGATGACAGGTGCCCCATCCCCAGCACTGATATATGGGACATGAGGACCTAACAGTGTCCTCGGGGGACAGCCTAGATTTAGTTAGAATAAGCAGAATTCTTTTGAATATTTAGAGAGGAAATTGGGGCTACAGGTAAATACAGATAAATTGCTGATAACAGTATTAGGCAATAAAGAAGGTGTTTGGAATAAGAAACACAGGCAATAGAACCTGTGTATCACGTGGAGCCCAACACTTAGAAGGCCCGCATGCTTCCCTAGTGGCTCAGATGTTAAAGAATCCACCTGTATTGCAGGAGACCCAGGTCCGATCCCTGGGGTCAAGAAGATCTTCTGGAGGAGGAAATGGCTACCCAATCCAGTATTTTTGCCTAGAGAATTCCGTGAACAGAGGAGCCTGGCGGGCTACAGTCCATGGAGTCTCAAAGAGTTAAACACAACTGAGTGACTAACACTTAGGCTTGATTTAATGCCTTGTTACCAACAGGAAACTCTTACTAATTTTTGAACAGGAGTCCCCATTTTCATTTCACATTAGGCTCTGTAACTTGTATAGCTGGAGGTGTGGGGGAGTATGTGGAAATTTGGATTAAGCAAAACTGGGGAATTTACAGATCTGTCTGTGGCTAAGAGTGTTCCCTGGTGCCCCGGGAAGCTTGAATTTCTGGCGGTGTTGAAAGTAAACAGGGGTGTAATTCCCAGTGAGATTAGTGCTAATGGTCTTTTGGGGAGAGATGAGTCACAGTTCTAATGAAGTTGGGATGTCTGAAGTTACTGTTTTGGGAGCACTTCTTGTTCTGTGGGTCTGGAAAGTGGGTCTACCTTAGAGCACGTGGGGCTTTACTTAGGTTTGGGGGTACCTGGTACACAGTTGTTTCCTTTCTAGGCTGCAGTGTAAGGTGTGGGGTAAATGAGATTTGTGGACCTTCCTTAAATCCCACTGCAGGCAATGCTGAATCTGGAAGAAAGACGTCTTTTTAGGAGCCTGAGAGTCAGTTAAACATGTGAGTGTGGTAAAGTAGGTTAGACTTTTCCTGCATGCTTATATTATTAAATACCAAACCAAACTCGGGTCCATTTGCACAAGTACAATAAGGCCAATCTACTGACACTGGGCTGTAGTGAAGAAAAGTGCAGAGTTTATTGGAGGGTATCAAACAAGGAGTCCAGGGCGACTAGTGTTTAAAAGACCTGAACTCACTAAAGGCTTTCAGGGAAAGGTTTTTAAAGACAGGATGAGGGAGAGTGTTGTGGGATGTGTGATCAGCTCATGGACATTCTTTTGATTGGTTGGTAGTGAGGCAATCGAGAGTCAACATCATCAAGCTTCTGGTTCTAATTGGTCTGGGGTCTACATGCTTGTGGGCAGCATAAAGTTAACTTCTTCCACTTGGTGAAGGTTTCAGGATCTGCAAAACAGCTCAAAGGACACCTGGGTCAGGATATTATCTGTAGACCTTGAGGAGGAACTAAAGGTCCTTGACTTTGTTTAACGGCTCAACTTTTATTACTTGGTCTTGTTTGACTGTTTTTCTTTTTGCATGTTCTTGTTTCTATGATTAAATTTATTCTTTGACTAAAATTTTTCTGCAGACAAAAATGTCAGGCAGAGGACATGGAATAAAGGTGGTAGGGGGGCTTTTTGTTCTGGGAAGGCCCCACAGGATCCTGCTCACTTACATTTTCTGAGTATGATGTGTAATTTCAAGAGCCTTTTCCCTTGCCAAGACTCTGGTTTCTTACATTTCTTTTAACAATTTCCAGTTTTTATATTTAGTCTTTAATTCCTCTGAAATATTATAGCTATATGTTGCATCGGTTCAGATCAGTCTCTCAGTTGTGTCCAACTCCTTGCGACCCAATGGACTGCAGTATGCCAGGCTTACCTGTCCATCACCAACTCCCAGCGCTTGCTCAAACTCACGTCCATTGAGTCGGTGATGCTATCCAACCATCTCATCCTCTGTTGCCCCTTCTCATCCTGCCTTCAATCTTTCCCAGCATCTGGGTCTTTCCCAATGAGTCAGTTCTTCACATCAGGTGGCAAAGTATTAGAGCTTCAGCTTCAGCATCAGTCCTTCCAATGAATATTCAGGACTGATTTCCTTTAGGATGGACTGGTTGGATCTCCTTGTTGTCCAAGGGACTCTCAAGAGTCTTTTCCAACACCACAGGTCAAAAGCATCACTTCTTCGGCACTCAGTTTTCTTTATGCTCCAACTCTCACGTCCATACATGACTACTGAAAAAACCATAGCTTTGACTAGACAGACTTTTGTTAGCAAAGTAATGTCTCTGCTTTTTAACATGGTACCTAGATTGGTCATAGATTTTCTTCCAAGGAGCAAGTGCTTTTAATTTCATGGCTGCAGTAACAATCTGCCGTGATTGTGGAGCCCAAGAAAATAAAGTCTCTCACTGTTTCCATTATTTCCCCATCTATTTGCCATGAAGTGATGGGATCATATGCTGTGATCTTAGTTTTTTGAATGTTGAGTTTTAAGCTAGCTTTTTCACTCTCCTCTTTCACTTTCATCAAAAGGCTCTTTGGTTCCTCACACTTTCTGCCATAAGGATGGTGTCATCTGCATATCTGATATTATCCCTGCAATCTTGATTCCAGCTTATGCTTCAACCAGTCCAGCATTTCACATGATGTACTCTGCAAATAAGTTAAATTAGCAAGGTGACAATGTACACCCTTGACGTACTCCTTTCCCAATTTGGAACCAGTCCGTTGTTCCATGTCTGGTTGTAATGGTTGCTTCTTGACCTGCATACAGGTCTCTCAGAAGACAGGTAAGGTGGTCTGGTATTCCCAACTCTTGATGAATTTTCCACAGTTTGTTGTGATCCACACAGTCAAAGGCTTTAGCGTAGTCAGTGAAGCAGAAGTATATTTTTTTTCTGGAATTCTCCTGCCTCTTCTATGATCCAGTGGGTGTTGGCAATTTGATCTCTAGTTTCTCTGCCTTTTCTAAATCCAGCTTGTACATCTGGAATTTTTTGGTTCACATACTGCTGAAGCCTGGCTTGGAGAATTTTGAGCATTACTTTGCTAGCATGTGAGATGAGTGCAACTGTTCAGTAGTCTGAACATTCTTTGGCATTGCATTTTTTGGGGGTTGGAATGAAAACTGACCATTTCCAGTCTTGTGGCCACTGCTGAGTTTTCTAAATTTGCTGGCACATTGAGTGTGTTCTTTAACGGTATCATCTTTTAGGATTTGAAACAGCTCAGCTGGAATTCCATCACCTTCACTAGCTTTGTTCGTAACGATGCTTCTTAAGGCCCACTTGACTTTACACTCCAATATGTTTGGCTCTAGGTGAGTGATCACGCCATCGTGGTTATCTGGGTCATTAAGATCTTTTCTGTATAGTTCTTCTGTGTTTTCTTGCCACCTCTTTATAATATCTTCTGCTTCTGTTAGGTCCATACCGTTTCTGTCCTTTATTGTGCCCACCTTTGCATGAAATGTTCCCTTGGTATCTCTAATTTTCTTGAAGCGATCTCTAGTCTTTCCCGTTTTATTGTTTTCCTCTATTTCTTTGCATTGATCACTTAGGACAGCTTTCTTACCTCTCCTTGCTATTCTTTGGAACTCTGCATTCAGATGGGTATATCTTTCCTTTTCTCCTTTGCCTTTAGCTTCTCTTCTTTTCTCAGCCACTTGTAAGGCCTCCTCAGACCTCCATTTTACCTTTTTGCATTTCTTCTTCTTGGGGATGGTTTTGATCACCACCTCCTGTACAATATTGCAAACCTCCGTCCATTGTTATTCAGGCACTCTGTCTGTCAGATCTAGTCCCTTGAATCTATTGTCACTTCTACTGTATAATCATAAGGGATTTGATTTAGGCCATACCTGAATGGTCTAGTGGTTTTCCCTACTTTCTTCAATTTGAGTCTGAATTTTGCAATAAAGAGTTCATGATCTATCCATAGGCAGCTCCTTGTCTTGTTTTTGCTGACTACAAAGAGTTTCTCCATCTTCGACTGCAAAGAATATAATCAATCTGATTTCAGTATTGACCATCTGGTGATGTCCATGTGTAGAGTTGGCTCTTGAGTTGTTGGAAGAGGGTGTTTGCTATGACCAGTGGGTTCTCTTGGCAAAACTCTGTTAGCCTTTGCCCTACTTCATTTTGTACTTCAAGGCCAAACTTGCCTGTTACTCCAGGTATCTCTTGACTTCCTACTTTTGCATTCCCATCCCCTATGATGAAAAGGACATCTTTTTTTGGTGTTAGTTCTAGAAGGTCTTGTAGGTCTTTATAGAACTGTTCAACTTCAGCTTCTTCAGCATTACTGGTCAGGGCATAGACTTGGATCACTGTGATATTGAATAGTTTGCCTTAGAAACAAAGAGCATTCTGTTATTTTTGAGATTGCACCCAGGTGCTGCATTTTGAACTCTTTTGTAGACTATGAGGGCTACTCCATTTCTTCTGAGGGATTCTTGCCTACAATAGTATATATAATAGTCTTCTGAATTAAATTCGCCTATTCCCGTCCATTTTAGTTCACTGATTCCTAAAATGTTAATGTTCACTCTTGCCATATCCTGTATGACCACTTCCAGTTTAGCTTGATTCATGGACCTAACATTCTAGGTTTCTATACAACACTGGTTTTCATAACATCAGACTTTACTTGCTTCACCAGTCACATATGCACATATGGTGCATAGTCAGGATCTAACATTTTTTTCTTCATTGAAGTTTTCCCATATCAAACAGATTAGTGTTCTGTTGATCTGTTTTCCTATCTCTGAAACATTATCACATGTTTTACATGCTGTGTCTTTAGAGTACATATTTATATTGTATGGAAAAGGTCTTTTTTTTAAATTGACTTTTCTTGTCTATTTTTTTAGATAAATTCTAGAATCAAGCATGTCAAATAACAAATAATTCTGCTAAGATATTGATCCATATTGAATCAAATTGATAAAATTTTTAGGAAGAATTAACATTTTTACAATATGGACTCTTTCCATTCAGGAACACTATGTAGTTTGTGTTTAAAAATTATAAATTTTCAGTCCTGAATTCCATTCACTCACTCTTGCTAATTTGTTTCAACAGTAACAATCATTTTGCATCTTTTCTACTAATTTGTGAAATACTGGGAACTTTTGTTCATTTCTTAAATCTATCTGATTAAATTGAAGCCTTTATTCTCTTAACTGATCTAGAAAAGACTTAGAAAGTTTAACTTTAGACCCTGAAGACGTCCACATCAATAGTTTCTCTATAATCAGATAGCTAAAATACAAAGCTGTATGAAATTAAATGCCAAAATTCATTACAAATCAATATGCAACTGGAAAAGCACTCTAATAGCTCACTATATTTTTCAGGAAACCAAAACCTTCAGCAATACCCACCTTGTAAAATGAGGATATTCACAAAGAAGAAAATTATTTTTATTCAGCCAATTTATTTATTCTACCAACCAAGGCTAATCAAGACATGTAGTTAATAATAGCCCCTTTAAATTGCATCCTGGGAAGTGTTTTCAGTTAGTTTTAATGAAAAACACTTGGAAGCAACTGAGTGCTGTGACGATGCGGTTAGTTATTATCCTTGTTTATGAATTAGCATGAGTTTAAAGAGTAGTTGATGCTGAAAGCTAAAGTCTTTATTTATTTTTCATAACAATGTTCCATCCAAACTGAAACAGAGAGATTGACAAACGTCAGAGGGCATTTAGCTTGCAAAAGCAGCCAGAAACTAGAGATTTGGTATCAGGGACTGATAGTGGTGGGACTGGATAGTCTGATACAAACCACGGAGCCCAGCAGGTGGCGATAGAGGTTCTTTTCTCACCTACTGTGGGCATCTCAAGTTGTTCAGCTTGTTAACCCATCATTAAGGCAGACCTAATTTCAATTATCTATGGTCTCCTTGTTCTCATGCAAACAAGAATAGGAGGAGTCAGGGTAGCATAGGAGGAAAGAGAAAACTTGTATATAAACCCAAGCCCTTGGGAAGGACTTTGCTTTCCTGTCACATGAAGTGCATGCTCAGTTGCTTCAGTCCACCAGGCTCCTCCGTCCATGGGATTTTCCAGGCAAGAATACTGGAGTGGGTTGCCATTTCCTTCTCCAGCTTTAACTCAGAGATTTCTGTTAACTCCTGCTAAGTGGCCTGGGGGTGGAGTGGGGGGATGCTGGACAATTGGAGCAGAGACCTAGGGCAGCCTGGCAACAGCTCCACGCCTTCTTGCCCTCTGCATCTCTTCTATCTGGCTGTTCCTGAGTTTTGTATACATTCTGATGTAAAAAAAAAAAACCTGGTAATCTAGTAAGTAAAATGTTTCTCTGAGTTTCCTGAGCTGCTCTAGCAAATTAATTGACCCAGGGAAGGGGTTATTGGAAATTCCAATCTGTAACAGGAGCACAGGTGATTATCTGGCTTTGCAATTGGCCTCTGAATGTGAGGGCGCGGGGGTGAGCAGCCTTGTAGGACTGAGCCCTTAACCTGGGAAATCGGATCCTTCGTTCAGGTAGACAGTGTCAGAATGTGGTTGAATTGCAGGACGCCTAGCTGGAGTCTGAGAACAATTCTTGATGTGGACCCTCCTCCACAGTGGAATAATCGGGTAAGACTCTTTTAGCACTTAGAACAGTACCGTCACAAAGAAGTTCTCAACAGACCCTGGCTATTATGACAGAGACAGTTAGCGCTCGGTGCTTATTTATTCTTTCCATTACACTCCTTGGTCTCCCTTGCAGTTAGTTGAAGGCCAAGTACCTAATTACACTTGATGAACTAGAGCAGAAGGGATGAGGCCGTTAAGAACCCATGCCTTAGAGACTCTCTTTCCCTGTTGAAGAGGACTAGGAGGCCGTGAGTTCAGGCTGGCAGAGCTCAATGCTGGGGTGCCACCCCATCCCCATCTGTGCAGCAAGGGTGACAAGCTTACGCGACATCACTGACATTTCCAGGTTGATTCATTGCCTCAAGGTCTTCACTAGGTAAGGAAGACATATGACTTTAATGTTAGAGTTTTTTTACAGGTATTAATTCTAGATAAAGACTGATAAAATGTTAAAATAAGTAACTGACTTCCAGTTCTTAATCAGTGTCAGGTCAGCGTGCATGCTCAGTCATGTCTGACTCCTTGTGGCTCCATGGACTGTAGCCCGCCGGGCTCCTCTGTCCATAGGATTCTGCAGCCAAGACTACTGGAGTGGGTTGTTGCCATCTCCTCCTCAGGAGATCTTTCCACCCAGGGATCAAACCCGAGTCTCCTGCATTGACAGGCGAATTCCTTGCCACTGAGTCACTTGGAAAGCCCCTCCAGTTCTTAATAAGCAGAATGTAATCTCCTTGAGATTACCTTTATCTTATTTACAGTTGAAACCCCCAGTGCATAGAGTACTGCTTGCTTGGCACATAATAAAGTGATAAATATATACTTTTTGTGGAGGTACTGTGGATTTTCAATATGCACAGCACTCTTCATATGTTGTATAGGACACAAGAAGTTAAACTGTGGTATTTACCCTCAAGAAGTACATAATCCAAATGAGGAGAAAATATACTTTTTCTTCCCTTGCTCCCTGCCCCCTCACCCCCAGGTACGTGAACCAATGACACTGGTGCTTCAACTAAAAGACACTGCATATATTTTGAAATTTGTGTTTAATTGGAGGATGATTGCTTTGCAATATTGTGTTGGATTCTGCTATACATCAACATGAATTAGCCATAGGTATACATATATCCCCTCCCTCTTGAACCTCCTTCCCACTCCATCCCACCCCTCTAGGTTGTCACAGAGCTCCCTGCATCATACAGCAAATTCCCACTGGCTATCTAATTTTACATATGATAGTGTATATGTTTCAGTGGTACTCTCTCAGTACATCCCACCCTCTCCTTTCCCCCTCCCCCTGCTCTGTCCACAAATCCTCTCTATGTCTGTGTCTCCATTGCTGCCCTGAAAATAGGTTCAACAGTACCGTCTTTCTAGATTCCATATATATGCGTTAATATACAATATCTGTCTTTCTCTTTCTGACTTACTTCACTCTGTATAATAGGCTCTAGGTTCATCCACCTCATTAGAACTGAGTCAAATGTGTTCCTTTTCATGACTGAGTATGTTCCCTTGAAGACACTATTTAAGTGCTAATTTATGCCACAGGTGGAAGAAGTTCAGAAGACAGAGCGCTCAGCAAGAGCAGCAAACAACTGAGACCTGAAGGAGAGATAATATCTCAGGAGAGAAAGAGAGACTCAGATGATGAAACAGAGAGGTTAGTGGCTTATCGGGAGGAACAACCCGGGTCCTGGATAGGAGACTACAGATGTTGATGAGACAGAGCTGATCTGGGAGAAAAATGGGCATGGAGAGGAGAAAGAAAAGCAATGGATGGTGGATGCCGTAATAGGCACTCAGATTCCCGCTCCGGAATTGAGCGCTCATTCCTCTAGCTGCTGGGACTGTTGACGGATGATGTCTCTCAGCTGAGACTCCTCAGAGGAGAGATGAGGGACAAGGACTCATCTGGGACAAGGTCTCATTCTCTTTCCCAGTGCAATGTGTGTCCAGTCATTGATTGATGCTAAGATGCAAAGGCTGGGCCTTCTGGCCGCAGTGAAGGTTTCTGCAGGGCATCCCAGCTCCAGGCCTCCAGTAGGATACAGAGGCCTCTGTTGTGACTGTATCACAGGCTGGCATCTGTCTCTCTGCCCAATCCTGCATTCCCTCCTTCCCTATGGGTATCACTTATCAAAATAGGCCCTATATTTCCTGCTTGCAGATCTCCACCTCAAAAATCTGTTCAGGGACATGTTATAAGGGTGGCACAAAAGTGATGGAGTGTCCCACAAGCCAGGAAGACCTTAGACCTGTTGGAGTTGATGAAGAGTCTCTAATGACTTCTGAAGAGAGGAATGAATGTCTGGGAAGGGTTTGGCTGGTGATGAGATGGAGGGTTGGTGGAGGAGAAGATCCTGTGTTTGCAAAGGCAGAATTCACTTGGACAGATTCTGCTCCATAGTGTATGCAACCTTTAAGTGAAATTCCATTGTCTAGACCCCAGAATATTTCCCTGGTATTTGTCTAGAATTTTGAAGTTCATTTAGGACTCTGAGCTCCAAGACTGAATAAAAGGGAGTGAAATTCCTTCCTTAGCTCCACTTGAAGTAGGATTACGTGACTAGAGTGAGTGTGAGAAAGAGCCAAAGTTAAAGGTGAACACTCAGTTTCTTGAAGAAATGTCAGCATAGTGTGACCTTTCTCAATATAGAATTGGGATTGTGAGGGAGTGAGCAACTGCAGGGTAGACAGCATCCTTATGTGAGAAAGCTGACCCCGGCTGCCTCATTCTTACCACTCAGAACTTAGTGTTCTGCAGTAGCACTGGCTATAGGATTGAAAAAAAAGAGCTCATAGGAGTATTCCATCAGGACAGAGAGAGAAGCCAGGGCAGACAGCCAAGAGGAGCTGAGTCCACTTAAAAAGCTATGGAAAATAGTGACAAATGAATATCATTAATTGTTTGACGTGGTAACATTTTCAGACGCAAGTTATGTAACATTTAGTGGTTGTGTACATTTTTCTCTATTCTGATCGCTACTAGAATGATGCTCATTTCACAGAAACTATGTGCAGCTCTAATATGTGGTATCAATGGAGTCTTGGAAAACTATTATTTTGATTGGAGAAGTTCTAGAAGTGTTGATGGAATATTTAAATAAGAAATTGGGGGAAAAAAACTTGTAAAATGTTTTCATAATGGGACCATTATCCCAAGTGAGTTTGGCATCCTGTCCTGGTCATCCCAGATGGATGGAGCAGATGTTGGAAGGTGTAAATGTGAGGATTTATGGATTCAAATGAAAGAACAAAGATGGGACATCCTGAAGCGGGACATGTGCAATGAGTGGTTTTGATGCTAATGAGCCCAGTAGAATGGGAATTACCTACTTTCTAACCTTACTCAACAAACATCTCTCAAGCCTCTGCCTGGGCCAAGCACTTCATGGGAATGTATTTGGCAAACTGATGAAAAATCAGAACTGTTAAGGCCTTCTGAAGTCAGAAAGAGGAGGGAAGAGGTAAAAGAGACAAAGGGTTTAGGAAAGGACTGGAACTTGGAATTAGGTAAATGAGGAGAAAAAAGTCTGGACTGAGTGAGCGGCCACTGTGAGAAATGACTGCCCAGTCAGATTCCCGCATGTGTCCATGGAATCGCCAGCTGAATCTGTGATCCTGTGACTTCTGGAAGCAGAGGTATCTGTGGCATTAGGGGGAGGACGAGTCTGTCCTGGAGTTAGGCTGCCTGACGTGACATCTCAGATCTAGCACCACAGCTATGGGATTTGGCTAGTTCTTTAATCTCTCCGTCGTCCTCAATCCTCTATCCCCCTTCTCTATTCTCCATCCCTCCATCTGTACCATGAAGTTAATAACAGGACCTCATGGGATTGTTGCTAGAAGTTAATAAAATAATTCATGGAGGGCACTCTGCACAGGGCCTTGCACTCTGTCATGATGCTTGAATAGGTTCGCACGTGCTCTATGACAGCGGACATACTGTGTATGAGCAGAGAGGTAACTTGAGAAATGGAAAGGGCGCGGGTCCTTGGGATGTGGTCCTTTCAAACACCCTCCCTCTCTGAGCTCCCTGGGGGATGAGAATGGACAAATCAGCCAATGCAGCAAGCAGCTTGAGGAATAAAGCTGGGATACATTCTCTTGGGAGTCATTCATCTCACCACAGACATCTACAGAGACACACAATTTCTTTTCTCTTAAGTTTATAGCTTATGGAGTGTCTTAGCTTCTGATGGACTACAGGTACCTTCTGGTGAGACTTAAGCAATTTTCTCAATTTTTGTTTAATAAGAATAATTCACTCTACGTGCCAAGCTCTGCATAAATAGTTTCTGACAGATGAAACAGTTTATAAATCCTCAAGAGCTTTTTATTATCCTTGAAAAAACCTTTACACTTACTATCTGCATGCCCTAAGGGCTTGAAGGACTCTCTAAAGAACAAAGGCAGGCCATTTTTTTTTTTTTTTTTACAGAACAAACATATTGTCCTGCATGACTAAGGCTTCCTCCAACTCCAAACCTTGGAAATCCTGTTTGTTTCCAACCTAAATGCTCCAGTAAGAGCAGGAATAGGCCAGATTCACAGGACTTCTACGTCAGCAGTGCTGCGTCCTTGTGTGACAAGTGACAAATGGCTTTTCTTCTTTTTCTTTCACCCTGGCAACTCCTGGCATATCTGAACTCTCATCCTTGGGTCTCTTCTGGCCTTTGAGGATAACAAAGCAGCTGTGTGTTAACCGGAGCTAAAACAGCCTTTAAAGGGCTAGTCTGGCTTTCATAAACTCTACATAATAATAAAATAAGGAGAAGTGATGCAACTTGGGCCCAGTGACAATAGATTCTGACAGGAGAGCAGAATAGCTTATTGGAGTTTTTCCTCGTCTCTGTTCTCTGCATCAACCTGTGACTCGCATCTGATACCCTAAAGCCAGTTGATAGAATGGGTGCTCGTCTCCTGCCCTCTTTTCTTAGTCGAATATTTGGTTTTATAGACCTTCACTCATTTTGTTCCACCTTCTGACAGTAGTGTGTGTGTGTGTGTGTGTGTGTGTGTGTGTGTGTGTGTGTGCGCGCCATATAGAGTGCTGGAGGATATTTCTGTGTGTATCTTTGTGCCCATCCCTGTATATTTATTAATATACTGAAGGCTCGGGGGGGGGGCGGTGGAATCTTTCAGAGGCACGGTGTTAGTTGACAATTGTCCATAAGTCTCACATGCACATCTTGCAACGGACATACTGACTGTTTTTTCTTGGCTATTTTCCTGAGGATGTGTACCAGTGGACAGCCTTGGGAAACAGAGCGTCTCTCTGCTCCCTGCCCATCATAAAAGATTCAGGTTCCCTAAGCTTTGGGTTCCCCTCCTGGGGTGCAACTATTTCCTGTATGGGTTTAGTATGGTTTTCCTCCCAGTGCCCTGGGGTTCAGTGACTAGCATAGAAGTGTTACTGCTCTTGCTGTGTATAACAAACTGTTCTGTGTCTCTGATCCAGGGGTCCTGTGTTCTTTGTCAGCCTCTATGAAATGGGGCTTCCTTAGTAGCGCAGATGGTTAAAAATCTGCCTGCAGTGCGGAAGACCTGGGTTTGATCCCTGGGTTGGGAAGATCCCCTTGAGAAGGGCATGGCAGCCCACTCCAGTATTCTTGCCTGGAGAATCCCCATGGACAGAGGAGCCTGGTGTCCTGCAGTCCATGGGGTCGCAAAGAGTCAGACACAACTGAGCGACTGCGCACATGAAACCGCAAACTAATTCATCTGTATATAAGTTAAAATCTCAGTCCTTGTCTCAGTTCTTGATACATAGTTCCAAATTTAAAACGGTTCTGCGAGATTTACTGATGCGCAAAACTTCTGACAAGGATTCTTTTAAAAAATGTTTTTTAATTATTTACTTATTTTTGTACAATTTTAAAGGTTGCTTTCCATTTACAGTTATTACACAGTGTTGGCTCTTTTCCCTGTGCAACACATCCTTGTGTTATCTTACACCCAATAGTTTATGCTTCCCTCTACCCATATGTTGCCCCTCCCCCACCACTGGTAACCACTGGTTTGTTCTCTGTATCTGTGAGTCTGCTTCTGTTTGTTATACTTGCTACTTTGTTTTGCGTTTTAGATTCCACATGTAAGTAATGTCATACAGTATTCTGACAAGGATTCCTAGTGTGTTAACCACTGTGACACTACACCAAACTGCTCAGTGTCAAACTGCTTCCTCAAATCCTCAGAGACCCATGCTCTGTGTGTGTGACATAGCTTCACTCACTC
Source organism: Giraffa tippelskirchi (assembly GCF_054371585.1). Classification (NCBI taxonomy): domain Eukaryota; kingdom Metazoa; phylum Chordata; class Mammalia; order Artiodactyla; family Giraffidae; genus Giraffa; species Giraffa tippelskirchi. Next base: position 107,295,307 of record NC_137280.1, on the reverse strand, counting down.
ACTATTCTCCTTCATTATTTTGGCAGCATTTTACCAAGTGACAAAAGAGCATTTAACTCTCAGACCATTTTCTAAATATTATCAGAAATTTGATCCATGCACTAAGGATTGAGTTCCTGTAAATGGCCTGGAGAAGTTTGTGATTAGCTAAAATGCAAACACTGTCTCTGTCCCTCCTGCGTAGACGGCTCAGTCATTCAGACACATTCATTTATTCAAATAAGTTTATGCATTAACTTACATTTCACAGAGGCAAGTAAGACAGGCAAACTCTCCTGCCTTCTTGGAACTTGTAGGTTAATGAGAAGTAAAGTATTAAAAATATTTACATAAAATTATTTAATAAATCATAAATATCATAAATGAAATAAACACTGAAGTACTATAAAGTACAATAAAGGATTTCATAAAGGTCTTTTTTGTTCTCTCAAATTTCAAATGTAGTATAGATTAGCAAATAACTGCTGCAAAAGTACAAACTTTTTAAACAATTGAGATCTTTTTTCCTTTTTTTTGGTGCTGGAACTTACAGATAAGTAAGAAATAAGAACTAAAATGTATATGTTCTTTAAAATTTTACCCAAATAAAGTAACAATTCCCCCTGGATAAAGTGAATTTGGGATAGGTTCCATGATTTATTTTAATAAAGATGTTATTCTATTGACAATATCTGAAGATAACTTGAAATTTGCTGACTATTATGTGGAAATCAGAAGCTGAAGGGAGCGTGAGACTAAAGAGGCACATTTCACTTCTCAAACCAATAAGGCAGACCTAAGACCTGAAGGAACTTTTTCACTCTACCCAGCAATGTTTGCTTCCCAGGTGGCTCAGTGGTAAAGAACCCACCTACCAATGCAGGAGATGCGAGTTTGGTCCCTGGGTTGGGAAGTTGCCCTGGAGGAGGAAATGGCAACCCCCTGCAGTATTCTTGCCTGGAAAACCCCAAGGACAGCGGAGCGTGGTGGACTATAGTCCATAGGGTCACAAAGAGACACGACTAAGCGACTGAGCAGGCATACATGCAAAGGTGACTACAGCCTGTGATGATAAGCACCTAATCTGTTAAATTCTAAAATAAGTTTTTTGAAATTATGAGGAGATAGTTAAAAACATTTTCAATTAAAATTTTGGAAAAGCAGAAACTTTCACAATGTCCTAGGCAACGCTCACCTTCATTCAGTTCACAGGTTGATTTGAGCAGAAAAATTGCACAATGGCAGGATCACTCAGTACTTTGGAGCTATGTGAAATAGTGTGTGTTTCATATCTGTCTGTCTCTGTCTCTTTCTCTTTGCATGCATGTGATTTATATTTATCTCCCCAGTTTTCAGAATAATTCAAACATTGTGTTTTAATTTGTAACTTATGCCAAATAATGCAGATAATTGACCAAAGTCTGTACTTTTGCCTAGTCTTGGCAAGGTTAAATCATAAAATCCAAGATATAAAAGCTATTTTTAAGTGGGAATGAAGAAAGCATGTGACAGGGATTTAACTGAGGAACGGTTAAAAAAAGAAGGTATTATTATGTTCATATAGATTAAAGGAATGTAATCCCATTGAAATTTTTCTTTTAAGGTGGTGCCAGAAAGGAATTTATTTTTCTTTGTAGTAATACTAGGACTTGAAATAACTTACCTACTAATTAGTTACTTCGTGGGAAAGAAAAAGCTCATTTGTGTTTGCATTGCTAAACACAAAGGCAAAGAAGCCAAGACGGGGTAGACTAGTTAGTTCTCTTTGTCTGTCAGCAGTGGCCACTGTTTATTTCTGTTTCTCCCCAAGTGATGCATGGATATCTGGATGAGGCTGAGTTTCTGCCATAGCAGGCAGAGATGATCCTTGAATCCAGCAAACCACATGGCTCCCAGATATTGCTTCTGGCTTAGTGACCTTCACTACACTACCCAGCTCATTTTGGACAGGGATTGTTCAGTGCGATTGCCCCTTGCTCCTAAAAGCAAATACATTACAAACTGGTGTCAGACTCCTGGTTTCGTTTCAGGGCATTGTAGAGTGAGTGTGTTTTCTCCAACTCTATTGGTAGCACAAATGCCCTCTCCTTCAATGTTTTAATTTTATGAGAACTTCAACCCTGTGGGGCTAGTGGTAAAGAACCTGCCTGCCTGCCAATGCAGTGAGACATAAGAGACGTGGGTTTGATCCCTGAGTTGGGAAGACGTCCTGGAGAGGGGAATGGCAACCCACTCCAGCGTTCTTGCCTAGAGAATCCCTGACAGAGGAGCCTCGTGGGCTACAGTCCTGGGGATCACAGAGTCAGACATGACTGAATTGACTTAGCACAACCCTGTCATCAAACAAAAGTTCAAAAGCTGCAACCCTTTCTTTCATTTCTTCATCCCTGTGAGGGGGAGGGACTCCTGGGATGAGGTATGGATGGGGGTAAAAAGCCTTTTTGTGTAAGATTCAATATCTTATTATATTGCCTGTGTTTGGAAATATCCACATGGAGTTCAATTTATTTCTTCACATCTGACTCTGGCAGTTTCTGGCATCTAACAGTAACATTTTGGTGTTTCCTGAAAGACTCTTGGTAACTGGTTCTATTTTATCTGAATTATAGCTTATAAAATAATGGAAGAAACAAACTCATATTGTATTCATAAAGGAAATTCTCCTGCTAGATCCAAGTCAATCTTACAATATCTAAATAGAAAACAATTGTAGTGAGTTTATAAAGGGAATTCTTAGTTCTGTCTACTTCTATGAGACAATCTAAGTGAAGCTGTCTTGAGGATTTTGTTCAGTGTAAGCCATTTCCATTTAATGACCATTGAAGCTAAAACAAATATTTTCCTCTTTAGAAAGTTATCTTCCAAAAATTCCCATTGACAATTCGAAGCATAGCAATTCAATGAGGGATTATAGAAGCCATGCCTTGGGATGTGTGTGTTTGTTTTTTAAACTTTTAATTTTATATTGGAGTATAGCCAATTAACAAACAATGTTGTGACAGTTTCAGGTGAACAGGGAAGGGACTCAGCAATACAAATACATGTATCCATTCTCCCCAAACTCCCCTCTCATCCAGGCTGCCACATAATATTGAGCAGAGTTCCCTGTGCTATACAGTAGGACTTTGTTGGCTATCCATTTTAAATATAGCAGAGTGTACATGTCCATCCCAAACTCCCTACTATCTCTTTCCCTCATCCTTCTCCCACTGTGACTATAAGTTCATTCTCTAAGTCTTTTCTGTTTTGTAAATAAGTTCATTTGTATCATTTCTTTTTAGATTCTGCATATAAGGGATGTCATACGATATTTCTCCTTCTCTGTTTGGCTTACTTCACTCAGCATAACAATCTCTAAGTCCATCCATGTTGCTACAAATGGCATTATTTCATTCTTTTTAATGGCGTAGTAATATTCCATTGTATATATGTACCACATCTTCTTTATCCATTCATCTGCAAGATGCTGGATTTTTTTTTTCTTTTTCTAAACATTAAAAGTTTATTATAGAAATTTCAAACATGAGAAAGTTGAGAAAATAGTATGGTGAATTCCTATGAACCCCTATTCAGATGCAACAGTTATCAATTTATGGTCAGTCATTTTTTTCTTCTCCACTTGTTCTGTTACCTTGCTTGGTTCTTTTAAAACAAATTCAGGTGTCATATAGTTTCAAGTGTGTGTAAGTCACTCAGTTGTGTCCAACTCTTTGTGACCCCGTGGACTGTATAGACTGTAGCCCGCCAGGCTCCTCTGTCCATGAAATTCTCCAGGCAAGAATACTAGAGTGGGTTGTCATTTCCTTCTCCATGGTTGTGTTTTTAAGTTGGGTAGACTAGGGACTCTTGCTGATCTGTACATTTCCCTGTATGTCCTAGGTTTATAAGTATAGAGACATTTACCTTGAGAACTGATTTTTGGACTAGCTACATCATCGTCAGTAAGATAACTTTAAAAATAATACAGATTTGAAGACACCAGTCCCAGGGATTCTTATTCAACTGGCCTGAAGCAAAACTTTAGAATCAGTTTTATTTATAAGTTTCTTTTTCAATTTTAAGTTATGCCATGTGTGGGAAACAGTTTTTAAATCCATAAGCTACTTCGCTTTTTCCTGTAATGCTTTTTCATGAAAGTGTGAAGAAAGAAAATAACTTCTGATGATGCCAAATTAAATGTCCCAGTGCTTTTCTTTGTTTGACTCTCTCTTTTCAAAGAAAATGTTGTGATGGCAAAACACTAGGTTGTTCAGGAAGAGCCAACTCGGGTAAGCTTACACAATTTGTCAAATATGTTTTAGATCCTCTTGGGCCCTATGGTTGCATAGGTGTCTGTACCAGTTAGGATAAATTAGGTTATACCGTAGAAACAAACAGCCCCCAAATCTCAGTGGCTTAATATAGCAAGGTTTATTTACTATACATGCCACAGATACACGTGATCGATGGTGGCTTTGCTCCACAGCGTTTTCTCTGGGGCTCAGGCTGACAGAACAGCCTCTGTCTAGAACATCACTGGTGATTGTGGTGGAGTAGCAAAGAAGACATGGTGAGCTGTGTGCAGGCTCTTAAAGCTTCTGTCCAGGGAGGGTGCCGCAACCGTGCTTGAATTCCGCGGGGAAGATGGAGAAGTAGGAGGGGATAGCAAACATTTGAGAATTAGCGTGAACCACACAATTCTCTTTAGAAAATAAGTAGTGTTGAAATAAATAAACCAGCAGAGAGCAAGTATTTATTGAGTACCTACCATGTTCCAGGCACTGAGACTATAACAGTAAATGGGAAACATAAAACCCTGAAACTCTTGGGTCTTTCATTGACAGAGTGGGAGGGGGAATAAAATTAATATTTTTCTTTGAAGAAGAACAAGACAAAATAGGAGACTAAGAATGATGAGAGTGTTGGGAGTTCTATTTAGACAAGGTCATCAGGGAAGTGTCTTGTGAGATATTTGAGCATAAAATTGAGAAGTGATTGCGGTCCTTTCCGAGGCCTGGGGATGGAGACTATTGAGACAGTGAGAGCAGCGATTGCAAAGGGCCAATGGTAGGAACACATGTGGCCTGACAGGCACTACAAGAAGGTCAGAATGAACAGATGCTTCCATCTCAAAGGGGAGAAATAGGAAAGAAAAAAAGGGGTAAAAGGCCCCAAGTAAGTCCGAACTCTAAGACATGTTCCATGAGATCTAAGGCTTGAGTACAATCCTCTTTGATTTGATGTTCTGCCCTCCAGGTCCAGATGAAGCAAAGGTCCCACCTTCCAGACACTAGGGCAGAAGTTCCATCTCATAGCCCCACTGTGGGGGTGGGGGGGACGGTCTTGCCCCCGAAGCTATGCCAGGGCTGGGTGGGACCCCAAGGTTGCTCTGGGCAACCCCACCCCCAGAGCTTTGAGCAGAAGCTATCTGGCCTTTTGCAAGTGAGGTGATAGTCTCCTTTTGAAACCAAGAGGGTGGCCCTCTTGATCTCTGAATTGTCTTCAGTGTTATTCTTCCCTTGTCTCGAAGAACAACGCACGTTTATGATCAAATATTTTTAGGCTTTCATCCTGTAAAATTCCAGAAGTCCAGCCGTCTGATCTTCCTCCATCCTTCCTATCTCCTTCCTTCTCAGCTCAAACTGTGAGCTTTCCTGCCAAGGTTGCTGATGAAATCCATGGGGCACACACACACCAACCTCCTTATCAAAGAGATGCTTGACCACACCCTTAGTGCTCTCTCCCGAACACACTTTTTCAATTTTTGCAATATGGGTAGGCTGAGAATGTGTCCATTCTCTAAGTTCTGCTTCCTTTTTGCAGGACGATTCCATCTTCAAGTCATTTCTCTCTTCTCACACTGTCCTATGGGCATTCAGAAGGATCCAAGCCTCATCTTCAGTGCTCTGCTTAGAAATTGCTTCAGCTAAATATTCCATTCCATGGTTTGCAAGTTCTACCTTCCACAAAACACCAGAACAGTAGCACAGTTCAGTCAAGTTATTAGACACTTTATTACAAGGATTGCCTTTTGTCCAGTTTTCAGTAACAAGCTCTTCATTTCTGTCTGAGACCTCATCAGAATGACCTTTATGGTCCACATTTCTGCCAGTGTCCTGGGCAGGATTACTCAGGTATTCTCTAAGAAAAATGAGGCTCTCTCTCTAGTTCTCCTCTCCTGAATCACCCTTCCCAGAACAGCTCTTACCAGAATCACCCTTAATGGTCTATTCATAGCAATGTAAGACTTTTCTAGCATGCACCTCAAAACTCTTCCAACCTTCACTCATTACCAAGTTCTAAAGCTACTTCCATACTTTAAAGTTTAATCACTCAGTTGTGTCTGACTCTTTGTGACCCCATGGACTTTAGCACGCCAGTCTTCCCTGTCCATCACCAACTCCCAGAGCTTGCTCAAACTCATGTATATCAAGTTGGTGATGCCATCCAACCATCACATCCTCTGTTGCCCACTTCTCATCCTGCCTTCAATCTTTCCCAGCATCAGGGTCTTTTTCAATGAGTTTTGGGCCTTTGTTATAACAACACCTCACTCTTGGTACCAATTTCTCTCTTACTCCATTCAAGCTAAGACAGAATACCATATAATGAGTACCTTATAAGCAACATAAATAAGATGTTTATATTTCACCAGAGAATTTGGAAAGCAAATATAGACTATTTTAAGTGGTTTCACTGTGAATAGGAACAGGATGCTAGGGCTCACTGCTTTGTAGTTACTTTTTCCCCACTATAATTATACCATTTATGTGCTTGGCAGCAGTACTATAAGAGTTCTAGTTTTGCCACATTTTTACCGACACTTGGTATGGCCAGTTTTTTTAAAATTTTAGTCATTCTAATGAGTACATAGTTATATCTCATTGTAATATTTGCCTGATGACTAATGATATTACTGATCATCATTTCATGTCCTTATTAGATGTTTGTATAGCCTCTTTTGTAAAGTAGCTCTTCAAATTTTCCATTTTCTTTTTAGGTTTTAGTCTTTATAGTTGAGTTACAAGTGATTTATGTCTTCTGGGTACATGTCCTTTGTCTGATATCTGGTTTGCCTATAGTTTCTTTCATCATCGATGACTTACCTTTTTGTTGTCTCACTGGCAACTGTGAATAAGAAAAGGTTTTCAATTTTCGACGACTTTTGACTTATCAATTTTTCCTTCACATGTCATGCTTTCAATATTCTATCTAAGATAGAAAACTACCCTAATACTGCAAAGATATTTTCTTCTAGTTTGTCCTTTCGTATATTGTATTTGTATATGTGACCCTTTTGGAGTTAAATGTTGGGTATCATATGATGTGAGGACTGATGCTTGTTTTTTCCCTGTGGATATCCATTTGATTCAGCACTGTTAGTTTTTAAAAAAATTCTTTTTCCCATTGAATTGCATTGGTAATGTTGTTGCCAAGGATCAGTTGAACATACAAACTTTCTTTACTAAACTGTTGGGCAGTGATTCCTCCTCCTCTATTTTTTACTGTATTTGAAAAAGATTGTCATGTTGTTTTTTTCCTCAGTGTTTTATAGAATTCACCAGTAAATTTATCTAGGCCTGAACTTGTTCTTAAGAAGGTTTTGATAACAAAGTAAATTGCTTTAATAAATATAGAGCTATTTATATCATTTTTTTCTTAAGTCAATTTCGATATGTTGTATTTTTTGGAAATGTATTCATTTCAATATTCCTGTTTTAGCATAAAGTTATTCATAGCATTATTATTGTTCTTTAATATCTGCAGTGTTGATAACATCTTTTTCATCGCTCATATGGATGACATTATTTCTCTCTTTTTTCCTTTATCGTCAGTCTAGCTAGAGCTTTGTCAGTTTTGTTGATCTTTTCAAAGAGCCAATTTTTGGTTTTCTTTTTTTTTTTTTTAACACATTATAGTGTTTTTATTTTTTTATTTTTTAAAATTTATTTATTTTAGTTGGGAGCTAATTACTTTACAATATTGTAGTAGTTTTTGCCATACATTGACATGAATCAGCCATGGGTTTACATGTGCAAACCCCCCTGGACCCCTTCCTGGACCCCCTCCACCTCCCTCCCCATCCCATCCCTCTGGGTCATCCCATTGCCCCAGTCCTGAGCATTTGTCTCATGCATCAAACATGGAATGGTGTTCTGTTTCACATATGATAATATACATGTTTCAATGCTATTCTCTCAGAACGTCCCACCCTCACCTTCTCCCTCAGAGTCCATAAGACTGTTCTATGCATCTGTGTCTCTTATTCTGTCTCGCATATAGGGTTATCGTTACCATCTTTCAAATTCCATATATATGCATTAGTATACTGTATTGGTGTTTTTCTTTCTGGCTTACTTCACTCTGTATTATGGGCTCCAGTTTCATCCATCTCAATAGAACCGATTCAAATGTATTTTTTTAATGGCTGAGTAATATTCCATTGTGTATATGTACCACAGCTTCCTTATCCATTCGTCTACTGATGGACATCTAGGTTGCTTCCATGTCCTGGCTATTGTAAACAGTGCTGCGATGAACATTGGGGTACACACGTCTCTTTCAATTCTGGTTTCCTCGGTGTGTATGCCCAGCAGTGGGATTGCTGGGTCATATGGCAGTTCTATTCCCAGTTTTTTAAGGAATCTTCACACTGTTCTCCATAGTGGCTGTACTAGTTTGCATTCCCACCAACAGTGTAAGAGGGTTCCCTTTTCTCCACACCCTCTCCAGCATTTATTGCTTGTAGACTTTTGGATAGCAGCCAATCTGACTGGTGTGAAATGGTACCTCATTGTGGTTTTGATTTGCATTTCTCTAATAATGAGGAACATACCTCAACATAATAAAAGCTATATATGACAAACCCACAGCAAACATTATCCTCAATGGTGAAAAATTGAAAGCATTTCCCCTAAAGTCAGGAACAAGACAAGGATGCCCACTTTCACCACTACTATTCAACATAGTTTTGGAAGTTTTGGCCACAGCAATCAGAGCGGAAAAAGAAATAAAAGGAATCCAGATAGGAAAAGAAGAAGTAAAACTCTCACTGTTTGCAGATGACATGATCCTCTACATAGAAAACCCTAAAAATTCTACCAGAAAATTACTAGAGCTAATCAATGAATATAGTAAAGTTGCAGGATATAAAATTAACACACAGAAATCCCTTGCATTCCTATACTCCAATAATGAGAAAACAGAAAGAGAAATTAAGGAAACAATACCATTGACCATTGCAACAAAAAGAATAAAATACTTAGGAATATATCTACCTAAAGAAACAAAAGACTTATATATAGAAAACTATAAAACACTGATGAAAGAAATCAAAGAGGACACAAACAGATGGAGAAATATACCGTGTTCATGGATTGGAAGAATTAATATAGTGAAAATGAGTATACTACCCAAAGCAATCTATAGATTCAATGCAATCCCTATCAAGCTACCAATGATATTTTTCATAGAACTAGAACAAATCATTTCACAATTTGTATAGAAATATAAGAAACCTCAAATAGCCAAAGCAATCTTGAGAAAGAAGAATGGAATTGGAGGAATCAACCTGCCTGACTTCAGGCTCTACTACAAAGCCACAGTCATCAAGACAGTATGGTACTGGCACAAAGATAGAAATATAGATCTATGCAACAAAATAGAAAGCCCAGAGATAAACCCACGCACCTATGGACACCTTATCTTCGACAAAGGAGGCAAGAATATACAATGGAGAAAAGACAATCTCTTTAACAAGAGGTGCTGGGAAAACTGGTCAACTACTTGTAAAAGAATGAAACTAGAACACTTCCTAACACCATACACAAAAATAAACTCAAAATGGATTAAAGACCTAAATGTAAGACCAGAAACTATAGAACTCCTAGAGGAAAACATAGGCAAAACACTCTCCAACATAAATCACAGCAGGATCCTCCATGACCCACCTCCCAGAATATCGGAAATAAAAGCAAAAATAAACAAATGGGACCTAATTAAAATTAAAAGCTTTTGCACAACAAAGGAAACTATAAGCAAGGTGAAAAGACAGCCTTCAGAATGGGAGAAAATAATAGCAAATGAAGCAACAGACAAACAATTAACCTCAAAAATATACAAGCAATTTTTGGTTTTCTTTCTCCCTACTTTGGGTTTATTTTGCTCTTCGTTTTCTTGAAGTGAAACTCTGGTCTTTGCTTTTAGATATTTCTTCTTTCTAATATAACTGTTTAAAGCAATGTTTTCCTCTCACCACTGCTTTAGCAGCATCCCACAGATTTTGATATGTTGTATTTTCATTGTCATTTGATTCAAAATATTTTCTATCCTTCTGATTTCATCTTTAACCTCTGACTATTACTTAATTTCCAAATATTTAGGATTTTCCTAAGAAACATTATTAATCTTGATTTCTAATTTCCATTGTGGTCAGCAAATTCACTTTGTATAATGTTGATCCTTTAAATTTTATAAAAGCATGTATGGCCCTGCATACAGTCTGTCATTGTCAGTGTTCTATGAACACTTGGGGGAAAATGTGTAGAATTCTCTAGTTTTTAAATGTAGTGCTCTATAAATTAGATCAAGATGGCTGAGAGCATTGTTCAGATTGTCTATATCTGTACAGGGGTTTTCTCTCATTGTTCTATCATGTGGTGAGAGACGGGTATTAAAATCTTCCATACATCGGGGCTGAACCTGACATTGTGCAGTGCAGGTTCGCACTGAGAATCTGGGCATGTTCCTCTCCAGGTCTTCCCTCTGGGATTCTCCTCTCACTCTCCAGTCCCTGGACACTCATTTTCCTCATTCCTCTGGCCAGAAATACAGGATGTTTCTTGGAGTTTTAGCCACTTACAGTATCGCCGCTCCTGCAGCACTTAAGACTTTGTGGTGGGGGCAAAGCCACAAGAGAAGAGAGGAAAAAAACAAAACAGTGAGAATCTTATCCCTGTGCAGTCGCTTCTCCAAGTTTTGACTCCTTTCTACAATCCTCCTACTTTTGTCTACTTTTCAGTCTTCAAGTGGTTTTGTATTTTGCCCAGAATTTTCAGTCAGTGAGAGAAATGGGCTATATGTGGATGGAGCTTTTGTGTCATGCCAATAACAAAACATCCAAAAAGGTTCATAAGTTTTATATAGAAAAACTTTTGTCTTTTCATCAGGAATTCTGAATTTTTGTGTTTTTTTTAAAAGAAGTATTCTTTATCCAATGATTATATATCTATATAAAATGGCTCAGATGTATTCTTTATCCAATGATTATATATCTATATAAAATGGCTCAGATGGTAAAGAATCTGCCTATAATGGAGGAGACTTGGGTTCGATCCCTGGGTCAGGAAGATCTGCTGCAGAAGGAAATAGCAACCTGCTCCAGTATTTTTGGCTGGAGAATCCCATGAACAGAGGAGCCTGGCGAGCTACAGTCCATGGGGTTGAAAAGAGTCGGACTTTCAAAGTTCTTTTGTTTGCTTTTTTGTTTTGTTTTAACCTTACTTATTAAGGGAACTAAAATTCATTTTAAATTTTTTTTAGCATTGGATAAAATAGAAATCTAACTTTAATTTGTTTTTCTACTTGAAATGTTGCTGTTGTTCACTCGCTTAGTCGTGTCTGACTCTTTGCGACCCCATGGACTGCAGCATGCCAGGCTTCCCTGTCTTTCCCTATCTTCTAGAGCTTGCTCATACTCATCTCCATTGAGTCGGTGATGCCATCCAACCATCTCAACCTCTGTTGTCCCCTTTGCCTCCTGCCTTCAGTCTTTCCCAGGCATCACGGTCTTTTCCAATGAGTCAGTTCTTCACATCAGGTGGCCAAAGTGTTGGAGATTCAACTTCAGCATCAGTCCTTCCAATGAATATTTAAGGTTGATTTCCTTTAGGATTGACTGGTTTGATCTACTTGCTGTCCAAGGAACTCTCAAGAGTCTTCTCCAGCACCAGAATTTGAAAGCATCAGTTCTTCAGTGCTCAGTCTTCTTCTGGTCCAGCTCTCACATCCTTACGTGACTACTGGAAAAATCATAGCTTTGACTATATGGACCTTTGTCAGCAGGGCTTCCCTGGTGGCTCAGATGTTAAAGAATGTGCCAGCAATGTGGGAGACCTGGGTTCAATCTCTTTGTTGGGAAGATCCCCAGGAGGAGGGCGTGGCAACCACTTCAGTGTTCTTGCATGGAGAATCCCACGGACAGAGGAGCCTGATGGGCTGCAGCCCACAGGGTTGCAAAGAGTCAGACACAACTGAGCGACCAAGCACAGCATAGCATCATTGTTGGCAAAGTGATGTCTTTGCTTTTTAATGTGCCGTCTAGCTTCGTCATAGCTTTTTTTCCAAAGAGCAAGCATCTTTTAATTTCATGGCTGTAGTCACCATCCATAGTGATATTGGAGCCCAAGAAAACAAAGTCTGTCACTGTTTCCATTTTTCCCCTGTCTATCTGCATGAAGTGATGGGACCAGATGCCATGATCTTAGTTTTTTGAATATTGAGTTTTCAGCCAGCTTTTTCACTCTCCTCTTTCACCTTAATCAAGAGGCTCTAGTTCCTCTTCACTTTCCGCCATAATGGTGGTGTCATCTGCATATCTGAGGTTGTTGATATTTCTCCTGACAATCTTGTTGCCAGCTTGTGCTTCATCCAGCCTGGCATTTCACATGATGTACTCTGCATGTAAGTTAAGTAAGCAGGATGACAATATACAGCCTGATGCACTCCTTTTCCAATTTGGAACCAGTCCATTGTTCCATGTCCAGTTCTAACTGTTGCTTCTTGCCCTGCATACACATTTCCTCAGGAGGCAGGCAAGGTGGTCTGGTATTCCCATCTCTTGAAGAATTTTACAGTTTGTTGAAATCCACAGTCAAATGCTTTAGTGTAGTCAATGAAGCAGAAGTAGATGTTTTTCTGGAATTCTCTTGCTTTGTCTGTGATCCAGCGGATGTTGGCAATTTGATCTCTGGTTCCTCTGCCTTTTTTAAATCCAGTTTGTACATCTGGAAGTTCTCAGGTCAGGTACTGTTGAAGCCTAGCTTGGAAGATTTTGAGCATGACCTTGCTAGCATGTAAAATGAAAACACATTCTTTGGCATTGCCCATCTTTGAGACTGGAATGAAAATAGACCTTTTCCAGTCCTGGTGAGTTTTCCAAACTTGCTGGCATATTGAGTTCAGCAGTTTCACAGCATCATCTTTTAGGATTTGAAATAGGTCAATGGGAATTTCATCACCTCCACTAGCTTTATTCATAGTAATGCTTGCTAAGGTCCACTTGATTTCCAAGATGTTTAATTATTTAAGCACCATTTCTTATATAGTACATATTTGATATATATACATATTTGATGTATAGTACGTAATGATGTATATAGTACATCATTTTTCATAAAAATTTGTTTCTGAATTGCCCATTCTGTCCTATCAATCAATTTGATTATTAATTTTCCAGTATCTGGCATTATTACTTTAATATTTTTTGGTCATAATATGTATTATTCTTGTTTTATACTTGTTATTCAAATTGAATTTTCAAAAATTGTCTGAAGTATAAATCTAACCTTTTTCTAAGGACAGTCAGTTGTCCCAACACCACTTTTTGCCTACTCCATTGTAGGCACACACAAATAAATGCATTTCTGGATTCTGGATTCCTTATACTGTTCCATTGACCCATTTGTCTATCACTTTTCCAATATTTAGCAATACTGTGTTAAACCCTTTTTTATCATGATATATATTATTGTTTTAATGAAATTCTTTACTAAGAGTGCTAATACCTTTTACAATTGTATGTGGTGACAGATGGGCTTCCCAGATGGTGCTAGTGGTAAAGAATCCACCTGCCAATGCAAGAGACATAAGAGATGTGGGTTCGATCCCTGGGTCGAGAAGATCCCCTGGAGGAGGGCATGGTAGCCCACTCCAGTATTCTTGCTTGGAGAATCCCCATGGATAGAGGAGTCTGGCAGGCTACAGTCCATAGGGTTGCAAAGAGTCAGACATGACTGAAGTGACTGAGCGTGCATGCATGTATGGTGACAAATGTCACTTACTGTGGTGATCATTTTGCAATATATACAAATATTAAATCATCATATTGTACATCTGAAACTAAATAATATTCTATGTGAATTATACCTCAACAAAAATGCTAATATTATATTGAAGGATTTTTCATCTAGCTTTATAAGAGTTCCATTTTTGCATTCTCTCAATAGTCTGGTCTGATTTTGTAGAATCTATCTATAAAATGTTTTGGTCCTGACTTTTGTCTATATTTTACATTTTATCTATTGCTGCTGGTCTATTCTGTTTTTAACTTCACTGTGAAATTTTATTTATTTTTTTATGGAAAAGCCATTCATTCTAATTTTAAAAGCTACTTTGTCAAAATGTTCTCTTATTCAAAAAAATCTGTAATTACAGTTTCCTATTTTTTTTAATTCTCTATCTGATTACAAAAGGGTTGTTTATTGGTATTTTCAGAGAGTCGATATTTGACATTAAATATATATTCTACTGTGCTTTTAATTAATTTGTTTCTTTTGACTCCTCTTATACTTTCTTTGGGTATGTTTTTTGTTCTTTTTCTAGTTTGTATTGACTAGTTCATTTATATTTAATTTTTACTTTATTAAATACTTTTAAGCCTATATTTATTATTACTATCATTTTTGTATGTGTTTTTAAATTTCAAAGTAGTTAGTTTTTTTGTGTTGGTTTCTTTCCTTTTTCAATCCCATAGAAGTTTTTTTGTTTGTCTTGCTTTATTTTATCTACTTACGTTTCTAAGATTTGTTAAAGTCTTCCAAAATTAAGATACTCTTTTGTTGCTAAACTAGTCACAGAATATACATCCCCAAATACCTGTGGATTGCACTTTCCATAACATCTGGAACCAGTTCAGGGTTTCAGAGGGAGAGAGCTAGGAAGACAATACCTGAAGGTCCTTAATGCAATGGCTGTTGCATCATCTCTTCACTTCCCTAGTGAGAGCCAAATCAGCAGTACTCTTGGCAAGCCAAATCTTCTTTCTGGAGGTAACCATATGTAATTAATGAGCAAAGCACTCTCTCTATATATGACATTATTTATAAGATTTCCTTGATGTGATGAAGGAAATTGGGAATTCTCTGGGGAAAGTCTGTGTATACACTCTGAGTTCTCATTGAGCTCCATGAGGTATAAATGTCTAAACTGTTAAACAACCAATTTGGACAAGAGTACCTCCTTTGGAAAGGAGGAAGTTTGATTTGTAAAGAGACTGGAAATGTCATGGTTTCAAAGAAATGTTTCTGAAGTAAATTAAAATTAAAGTTTATTATAGTTTATAGAGTGTTTTCTTATCCACTAGATAACTTTGTACTAGCAATGATCCTGTGACACAAGTAAAAAAAGATGTGACTATCATCACCATCCTGATAGATACCACTGAATACAAGGGATGGGAAGTGACTCATCCAAAGTTATACAACCAGCACATGATGACGTCAGTATTGGAATACACATCTTTGGACAACACACATCTATTTCCTTTCACTTTACTGTAGTAATCCCCTCAACCTAAAGATTCAATTTTCATGGAAAATTCTTGGCTTCCAATTCATGTAAATGATGAAATCTGGGAAATGAAGAATTCCTCACATGTAGTCACTGAATAGATATTGGTTGATTTTAATAGAATTGTGCTAAATGTCTTGCAGTTTCCCTTTACCCTTTCTGTCATGCTCTGCACACCAGGGGCTGACTTAAACCTCAGCATCATAGGCTCTCTTGCCCTCTGAGATATGGTAGGGTTGACCAGTGGGAGCACCATCAGGAGACTGGAGGGAAAGAAGAGAATGAGGTTCAGGCATTTACTTCCATTTCCTCCCTGCAGACTGATTTGGGCTGGCCATGTTACTTAACTGAAAATCGCACTGCTTGTGAGAAGCCTTCTTTACCCCTTCATTTTCCCCCTATTCCAGTAGCAATGTTCCCCTTGCCTTCTCAGGCCTGGGGTACCACACCATTCCTTATGGTTTCTCTATACCTCTGCTTCTACCTTTGTAAATGTCTCTTTTTAAGTGATCCTCAAATTATCTGACTTGAATGTGCCAGCTATTTCTTGCAAGGACCCTGATAAAGGAGACAAATTACTGTGAAAGTTTATAGCTTAAGTAAAAAAAGATGGGGTAAAGAGACAAGTTTTCTAGCCAAGCCAAAAGCTATTCATATACTAACATCTGATTATACAGTTTTGGAAAAGAGTTGACTCTTTTAATATATTCTTCACTGGGGATTACACATTTTCTGGACCAAAATCATAATCAGATCCAAAAAGTTTCTAATACTTTATATATAGTTAATAAAATTTAACAGTAACAGGAAAAAAGATAAAAGGGAACAACTCTTTCAGTTTCCAAAGCAGAGAGAAAAAACAGGGCACTGCTCCTAAATGACTGTTACCATGCAAATTTCTTAGCCATAACACGCTGAAACATCTCTTAGAAGAGTCAGAGTCCCCCAATTCTGATTCTTTGGCTAATTAAAGCAGGGCACTGCAGTGGCTCACTTTCCAAAATTCAGTCTGAGAAGAAGAGTGGGAATGTTGATTACATGTGAACAGAGGGATTGAAACAATACTTTTCCTGCAGGCATCTATGTAAACATGAGGATTCTCTCTCTCTCTCTCTCTCTCTCTCTCTCACACACACACACACACACACACACACACACACACACACACACACATACACAGAGCCAGAAAGGCAAACCCGCAGAGAAAAAGGTATGATTGTCAGAATTCATTCTGGTGCTTGGGGACTAGACAGGACCAAAAGCTATTACTTTCCTTCTGAGTCAAAGCAGGGTGACATGCTGACGTGTTCAGTATTTTCTGCCAGTTGGTCACAATTTGGGTGGGTGGGAAAATACACTTCATTCCTATTCTCTCCCTTATCCCCTGCCATGAGTTAATTTTTAATATAATGCCATAAGAAATATTATAATTCAAAAAATAAGAAAGGAACCAAGCTACATCATTGCTTAATCAACATAGGATAGATTTCCACTGTCAAAGTCGAATGGAGCATTATCCTCCAGTGGTTTTGTTTTGTTATTTGTACAAGAATACGGCTGATTACATTTTCCTGTTTTGAATTTTAATGAGAAGGGGGACTGTGAACTAAAATATATTGGCTACAGCCACTGAAAGCTACAAGGTGGCACAAAATAAGAGTGGGTCATTCATACTAACAATTTTCAGTTTTAAAACAGTACTTTTGTCAGGCAAGGTAATGAGATAAAGTGACCAATCCGAAATATGTTATAAAATTTGTGTCCTTGAATGATGATTGCAGTTGCTAGTCTCTTGTCTCTGTTTTTAGCAGTGTAATAGTGGTTTCTTCAGACCACCAACTTGGAGGTAAAATTATTGCACAAATTAATAATAAAACAATTTGTGCATCAGCCCTTCTAGGTTTAGAGCAAGGGAAATGAGAGTAAGGACTTAGAAACAAAAATGATGATTATAAAAATTAACATTTATTTCCTAATTGCTCAAAGTGAAGATAAATAATTGTACTTTAAGTGAAAGTTGATATATTGAGAACCATAGGTTTAAGCAAATTATGTAAAACTAACTGCAATTGCTTTTTGAATTTAAAATTGTCCGTATATTTTTTCAAACATCAAATAAGAAGGTGGCAAATAAAGGAGATGCAAGACATTAAAAGCAGAAAAGACCATTGGTATGAAAAAACTCTAATATGTTAGCTTGATGATAAAAGTAAATAGCATAATGCTCTACTAAATAAACAAAATGATGACAGGAAACTTTATACGAATATCAAGCAGAAGTGAATGCAAACTAAAAGACTCATGTTACTTGATGTAGGTTAAAATACAAAGAGAAGTTATAATTATTCCTTATCAGCAAAAATATGAATAAAATACAAAATTACTGAAGATAAATGGTGTATTTCTAAGAACACAACAATAGCGAAAGGCAACACTTCCCTTTCTGTACTTTGTGGATAATAAAGAAAAAATAAAATATGGCAGATTGAATAGCAATATATATAATAGTATTTAATAAATATATAGATATCTAATATCAAACCCTAGAAACAAAGAAATGCATCATTTTTTCAAGGACCCATAGATATTCACAAATATTTATCAAAACTTTTAAAATGAAAAAAAAAAATACTAAGTTCCCCAAAGTAGAAATGCTATAAGCAAAATTCTCCAACAAAAAATACATTCAGTGCTAGGAACAAATAAGAAAATTAGGAACAAAACATTTTTTTATATAAAATTGTCCTCACATAAAGTAAATAATAACGTCACAATTACAGGGTGTCTGAAAAATAAGTGAAAAAAAGATTTAACTATATATATTTATATTACTAAAAGAAAAGAATGGAAATAAGCAAATAATGTGCCACTTGTTATGCCAGAAAAATAAATCCAAAATAAACTTTAGAAAAACATAAGGAAAAAGAATTTTTAAATGAGAAGCAAAATCTATGAGAAAAATGATAGAAATTATAAATTAATTCAAGACTTGGTTCTAGGGGGATGGGAGAATCAAATACAATGAAATAAATAATTTACCACTACAAAATATGAGCAAGAACAGAAGAGAGAGAGAAAACATGAATTCACAAAATAAGTAAATGAAAAGGAGAAATGACTATGGATAAAGAGAAAATCATCATAAGAAAATATTATGCAAAACTTCATACTAGTAAATTTTAAAACTTCAATTTTAGAGGAAATAGACTACAAATTGTGCAAGAAATTGTGAATGTTGTTAAAGTTCTCCAAAAAGCTTCTGACACAGAAGGTAGTTTTGGAAATTATTTTCATTCTTCCAAGAGACAGATTACTCCAACATGATTTGAATTTGTTCCAGAGCAACACAAAGTAAGGAATTCTCTTCAAATTCTTTTATGACCCTAGCATATGTGTGATAGTAACATCGAACAGATTCTTTCCTCTCTCTCTCTTCCCCTCTCTCTCTCCTCACAAAAACTGTGAATGATATATTCATTTCAGTTCAGTTCAGTTCAGTCGCTCAGTCATGTCCGACTCTTTGCGACCCCATGAACCACAGCAAGCCAGGCCTCCCTGTCCAATACCAACTCCTAGAGTTTACCCAAACTCATGTCCATTGAGTCGGTGATGCCATACAACCATCTCATCCTCTGTCGCCCCCTTCTCCTCCTGCCCTTAATCTTTCCCAGCATCAGGGTCTTTTCAAGTGAGTCAGCTCTTCACATCAGGTGACCAAAGTATTGGAGTTTCAGCTTCAGCCTCAGTCCTTCCAGTGAATATCCAGGGCTGATCTCCTTTAGGATGGACTAATTGGATCTCCTTGCAGTCCAAGGGACTCTCAAGAGTCTTCTCCAACTCCACAATTCAAAAGCATCAATTCTTCGGTGCTCAGCTTTCTTTATAGTCCAACTCTCACATCCATACATGACTACTGGAAAAACCATAGCCTTGACTAGATGGACCTTTGTTGACAAAGTAATGTCTCTGCTTTTTAATATGCTGTCTAGGTTGGTCATAACTTTTTTTCCAAGGAGTAAGCATCTTTTAATTTCATGGCTACAGTCACCATCTGCAGTGATTTTGGAGCCCCCCCAAAACAAAGTCAGCCACTGTTTCCCCATCTATCTGCCATGAAGTGACAGGACCGGATGCCATGGTCTTAGTTTTCTGAATATTGAGCTTTAAGCCAACTTTATCACTCTCCTCTTTCACTTTCATCGAGAGGCTCTTTAGTTCTTCTTCACTTTCTACCATAAGGATGGTGTCATCTTCATATCTGGGGGGTTATTGATATTTCTCCCAACAATCTTGATTCCAGCTTGTGCTTCCTCCAGCCTGTCGTTTCTCATGATGTACTCTGCATATAAGTTAAATAAGCAGGGTGACAATATACAGCCTTGTCATACTCCTGTCCTGATTTGCAACCAGTCTGTTGTTCCATGTTCAGTTCTAACTGTTGCTTCCTGACCTGCATACAGATTTCTCAAGAGACAGGTGAGGTGGTCTGGTATTCCTATCTCTTGAAGAATTTTCCACAGTTTATTGTGATCCATACAGCCAAAGCCTTTGGCATGATATATATATGTATACACATACATACATACATACATACATACATACATATATATATATTATCATGGCATGAGATATATATGTATATATATATATCCATGATAATGATATATTAGCAGAGAGAATTTAGCAGTATATCAAAAGAGTAATGCAACATAACCAAGTGAGATGAACTCCAAGAACATATTCAATTAAGTATTGGCAAATACATTGATTTCTTTCAATCAGTCAAGTCCCAATACATGTTAAAACATATTTGGTTAAATTTAAGACCTATACCTGACTTTAAAATATTGTTTTAAATTTCCCAAAAACTATAAATAAGAAGATATTCTTCATATAATAATAATAATCCAAATTTGGCAAAAAAGCTAGGTATTGAAAATAATAGTAAAAACATAAAAATAATATATATAGGAATAAATTGGTTAGGAAATATTCTTAATCAGGTATATAAAAGAAAACTAAAATATTCTAAAGAACATTAAATATAATTTAAATAAATGAAAATGCATGCCACGTTTTGGTTACCAATACTTAATATTTTACTATCATTCCCTTTCCTCAAAATAATCTATATTATCCATATATGTTTATTCAATATTGAAGTACTCTTTCTTTAGAAACTTTTTAGCTATTCTAAAGTTAATTTTAAAAAGAGATAAATGAAAATGCTAAGAAAATTTGGAAGGATTTAAAAATGTAAGAATACTTATCCTACTAGATATTAAGTTTATAAATTATAATGTCTGACACAAAACTGCTCCAGGAGGCAGAAACAGTCTGCACTGAAACATAATAAAGCAGCCAGAAGTAGAACCAAGGATATATGGTAGTCAATTATATGATAAAGATGGCAGGCATTTCAATTGGTGAGGTGATGAATAGAATTTCTGGTAAATAGCATTGGGATTACCAGCTAGACATTTGGGGAAAAGGAAGCTGAATTCCTATGGTAAAATAACCTCTAGATGGATCAAAGAGTTAAATGTACATAAAAAGATAAAAAAAGAAAACAGAGAAACCAGAAACTACAAGAATAAAATATGGGGCAATCTTTCTAAGCAATATAAGTAATACAAGTTCCATAATTAAATTTTGATAAATTTGGTTACATAGTAATGTAAAATTTCTCTGCCATGAAATAAGCTTTTAAGTTAAATCAAAATACAAGCTGGTATATATATGAAAAAGATTAATATATTTAATATATAAAGAGTTCCAGCATACCAATAAGGCAGTCAAACACCCCAACAGAAATATGGGTAAAAAAAATAATAGGTAGTTCAAAGTGGAGAAATGCAAAGATTGACAAACATGTGGAACATAGTCACTCTCACTAGTAGAGAAGTGGAAAAGAAATTACATATATTATTTTTCACTCATGAAATTAGCAGACGTTTATGTGACTGTAGGGAACACTGAATTGTCCAAGTCATACTGATGTAAATGTAATTCTACAGATTTTTGTAAAGCAGTGTAGGAGTGTGTATAAAGTCTTAAATTAGATACCTTTGGCCTAATATCTCCACTTCCAGAAATTTATCCCAAAGAGATCTTGTGTAGGCTAAATTAACATCTTTGAGGTTCTTTTTCATGTATATAAATAATCTGTAAATATCCTTCAGTATGAAACTGATGATAAACTATAATACAAATTATAAGATATCCTGTATCCAATAAAATAGCAATATAGATCTGAATTTCTTTGCTCAGAAAGATGTTCATAATTTTTTTTGTGGTTAAGAAAAGCAGGTTAAAAATAGTAGGTAAAGAATAAACTGAATATGCAATTGTAAATAGTAAGATCCACCTATGTAGTTGTGCACATAGAAATATACAGACATGTATTAGTTACATTTCCCGTGAATACAAGTGACAGACTCTCAATCTAATTTAAGCAAAAGAGGAATTTGGGAGCTTAGATAGTTGAAAAGTACAGAGTTTTGGTCTGCTTTTAGGCACATCTTTTCCAGGGCTTCAAACAAGGTCATCATGAAGAGCCAGTTTTTCCCTTTTTCCAAGTTTCTGCCCTACTTTCTGTGTGGCTTTGTCTTCAGAACAATATCTCCCCTCATGGTGACAAGCAGGCTGCCACAGCTTTTGCCTCTTCTCCTAACCGTATCAGCCCTGGCAAGAAAGAGAGAAAGTCTTTTCCTAATTACTCAGTTGAAAGCTCTGGGTTCACCATACCTGGCTGGTTAATTTGGGATTTGTGCTTTGTTATTGTTAGGTCACTAAGTTGTTTGTGTCTGACTCTTTGTGACCCCATGGACTGCAGCATGCGAGGCTCGTCTGTCCTTCACTGTCTCCAGGAGTTTACTCAAACTCATGTTCATTGAGTTGGTGATGCTATCCAACCACCCTCTGCTGCCTCCTTTCCTTTTGCCTTCAATCTTTACCAGCATCAGAATCTTTTCGCATCAGGTAGCCAAAGTATAGGAACATCAGCTTCAGTATCAGTCCTTTCAATGAGTATTCAGGACTGATTTCCTTTAAGATTGACTGGTTTGATCTCCATGCAGTCCAAGGGACTCTCAAAAGTCTTCTCCAGAACCACAGTTTAAAAGCATCAGTTCTTCAGTGCTCGGCCTTCTTTATGGTCCAGCTCTCACATCCATACCTGACGACTGGAAAAACCATAGCTTTGACTGTACGGATCTTTGTCGGCAAAGTGATGTCTCTGCTTTTGAATATGCTGTCTAGGTTTGTCATAACTTTCCTTCCAAGGAGCAAACGTCTTTTAGTTTCATGGCTGCAGTCACTATCCACAGTGATTTTGGAGCCCAAGAAAATAAAATCTGTGCTTATACCCAAACCAACACTCTGATCTAGAAAACAGCAATTCTGATTGGCTTAGACCTGTATGCTGTGTCAGACCTTCCACTTTATCTCTACCATATCCAAAGGTGATCTAGGATAATACCTATAGCGGCGTGTGGCCTGAGAATCAGCTGGGGCAGGAGGAGAGAGGAGGGATCTCAGTTTAGGAAAATTGGTGGGATAATTATCTGGAAATGGGTAAATGGATGCTGGGCCACTGAAAGAACAAAAGGCACTTCTCCCTTCATGATGATTTTTTTGGACACCACTGTTTTATGTATTATTTGAGAATTTACAATCTTTTAATTAGCAAAAATTATGAGAAACTATTACTATGCATTCTTTTAGATGGACAATCTACTTACAATATAAATAAAATACATAGATATTTGTTTCTCTCATTCATGCTATTTTTGCTTGTATTTTGTATTTATGCCATGTCTTTCACTTATTTTTCTTTCCTGTAAATATCTCAGTATTGCTTCTTTCTGTTGTCATACCATAGCTGTTATTCAAGCTTCCAAAGTCACAGGCGAAACGATCTATGCAAAAAGGGAAGGTATACTTGACCCTAGGAAGTATTTCAGAGAAAGAAGAAGAAAAGTAAAGAAATAGGTGGTGGCTCCTGAATGTTTGAAGAGGGTACTAGGGGACTGACTTGTTTTGAAGTTTTGTTTGCAGAACAAACTTGATTTTTACTTTGTTTGCAAGTTTATATGCAATGCTGGAGGAAAAAGTGACTTTTTAAAGCCTCCTTGAAAAGCTTTTCAATTTGAATGTGTGCACGGTCAGTTGCTAAGTTGTGTCTGACTCTTTGGGACCCCTTGGACTGTAGTCTGCCAGGTTCCTCTGTCCATGGAATTTCCTAGGCAAGAGTACTCGAGCGGGTTGCCATTTCCTCCTCCAGGGAATCTTCCCAGCCCAGGGATAGAACCCAAGTCTCCTGTGCCCCCTGCACTGGCAAGAGTATTCTTTTACCACTGAGCCACCTGGGAAGCCTTTGGTGAATGGTTAATTCAGATCAGTGCTTCAAAAAGTGTGTGTACACGTAAGTCACCTAGTGATCTGTTATCTGTTAAAATGTAGATTGTGATTCAGTGTGACCATATTGGGGTCCACAGTTCTCCATTTCTCACAAGCTCCCAAGTGATGTTCATGCTGCAAGTCTGTGGGCCATTCTTTGAGAAGGAAAGATTTGGATAATATTTTCTACCTATTAAGCAAAACTTAAGCCAGTCATATTCTGCATACATTTTCTTAAAATTAGAAGTATATTAAAATAGACTTGTAACTATTCTGGGTTTTTTGTATATGCTACTATATTTCTATTTAAGGCTACATTTTAAAAAATCAACAGAACTTTATTTTGTGGTCATTCATCCTAAAAGAAGGTAAATACTTTCATTCTCTCTCCTGCTTTCTAATATAAAATCGCATATCTGTTTTTACTTTAATTCCATAAGAAAGAATGTTTACTTGTGCCATCTTAAATGCTATTTTTCTTGTGAAACCACCAAAGAGTACTCAATTTAACTTTGAATCAGACTGTGATTGTGAAAAATCCTTTCCTGTTTGAGCATTTGATGATGTGCTCTGTCAAGGGCAAACTCAAAAGCCATGGGTTTTTACTTTATTGCTGCCAGCTAGTATGATTGGCAAGGCAGAAGGAGCAAGGTGCAAAAAACTTCCCTTGGAGAGAAAGCGTCGAAAACTTAGATGCCCACCCGTGCAGAATGGTGGCTGCTCCTCTTCACTGTGGGTCCATGTGGAATGGGGCAGCAGACATAGCCCAGCTCTGGTTTCAATACCAGTCAGGATGGACAGCCCAAGCCATTTAACCCATTAGAGTCTGTGTATGAATGTGTGGCTGAATTCACTTCGGGTTACCAACACTTTTAATAATTTTTAATAATGTACATGCTTTTAAATTCACATACCCTCCCCAGCTCCAGGCCCTTTGCCAGTTCATCTTGGCTCTGCTCAGATGGGTGGGATCTGGGAACCAGCATCAAAGGCAGAAGTCTGCTCTACCCAAGAGCGATGTGTGCGTGTAAAGCAGAAACACCCTCCCCGTGCCTCCACTGGCTTGTGCGCCTTTCTTTAGCTTGCCCCAGGAGCCACACTTGCTCTGGGAACTCTAATAAGCAATTCCAAATGGTAGCTCTGCTGTCATTTTTACTTCTGTGCCAGCATCTCACTCATCTTTGGGTTCCTGGCCCTGTTTTTGAGTATGGTGTCCCTGCTGTGTGAACCCTGATGCTGTCTCTGTTGAGCACCTTTGTTGCTGTCCTGACTCCCTGCACAGGTTACCTTATCTTGTGGGAACTTATTTGGACTTTCAGACTGTACTCAGCACCTACAACTACCTATGTTCTCTGACTCACATTGAGGCCCACTGGCTAGGTGTTTGTCACATTCCCACTTCTTTGGCTGTGATTCTGTGAAAGTTACTGGCATTTGCAAAGAAGAGAGTGATCATAGTAACATAAGCATTTATAATAACGTTAAAGATTGTTGATGAAGAAAAACGTTATCACAACCTACGTGTACTTTTTTCCAGAGACAGAGACCTTTAGAAACCAAAGAAATCTCTTTTTTTAAGGCATCTACACAGTAAACAACTTCTTTTTACTGTAAAATCATGACACATTGGATAATGAATGTTGGGTTGACCATTGGTGCAAGTTTGGCCTTTAACTATGCCATTGTGGTTGTAGGAAAAGAGACCTCACAGTGCACTGCTGTGGCCTGGCCATTCCCTTCACACTTGCTTCTCTAAGCCTCAGGGGACCCTGTAAGACTTGTGGAGTTAATGTCTCTAGCATTTTGCATAGACAGAAAAAAGAGTCTTACATATGCATGTGACTAAGATTTAAATGTATAAGGAGAAAATTATATTTTAAGTTCATTAGTCTTGGAGTGCCGAACTTAAGCTATGGATGAAAACAAAAAGGATTCAAGTATGTTTTGAATAATCATTTATTCTAGAGCATCTGGCAAACATAAACTTGGATATATGGAAGAACCTCCATATTAACAATGGCCACTTTCCAAAGAACAGTAAAGAGACGTATATTAAAACAACAACAACAACAAAAAAGCCCAAACCACAGTCATCTGCCGCAGAAGTAATGATTGCAGGAATTTAAAGGATGGTGACAAGAAGTGGAAGGTTATGCCTTTAAGTCCTGCCAATGAAATCCAGTTTGATGAAATGAGAGTTTAATTATAAAAACAAGGATGACTTTCACTTCTATTTTTAATTTTATGGATGAAAAGTAAGCCTCAGAAATATGAAAGAACCAAATAAAGGCATCAAATAAGAATAACTTAAACTCCTTTTCTTATGCTGGTTTGTGGGGGGTTGGGGCATTTGAGAGCAGAGGATTATTTGGCAGGCAATAGATAAATATAAACAAACTGAAAGTCCTTGACTTTGCCTTAAGTGGCAAAATGCATGATGAAGACAAGACTGAAAGGGTCTGAGTTGATAAACATGAAGGCAAGTATTGTTCTTATTTATTGGCTTATAAAGCACATCTTGCTTAATACAAGGTGCTGGGCTGGAAATCAGAAAGCCTGTTGAAACCCCAAAGTAGATCTATTCTGAGAGTTGAATTCCTGCAGAGATATTTTCATTTACTTTAGAAAATAAAGTATCTTACATATAGCTAGAGCTGTGTGTACCAAAGAGTTTCTCTGAATAGGATTATAGTTCCTAAATGAATGCTGTACCATGTGCCAGGATGGCAAATGAAGAACTTAGGCTAAAGCATTAAAACAGATTGGCATTTTAAATCAAATTATTCTTATTATTTTAAAACTTTTTTTTCTGGGTGAGGGGTGGTGAGGAGAGGCCCAAAAAGAGTTACATAAGGAGAAATGCCACGTTTAAGTAAAAATTGGTTTTAATTCCAAGCTACTCAGTGGGAGGTCTATATCATATTTTTTACATTTTGTAATAAGCCCAAAATTGTATGGATCTTTTTTTCCCCCTAAACTGGCAACTTTATGTGGCTATGTTAATCTATACCCAGTCTAAGTGGGCATACACACAAACCAAAAAGTTTTAAAAATATATTGCCTGTCTCCAGGATGTTTTAAAACTATTTTACTTTACATCATCATTAAGGAAGATTATTTAAACAGAGACACAGTCTACTTTTTCAATATCCTAACCCTGGGACTAAAATTAGCAACTAAACCTTTGAATTCAAACCATTCCGAGTTGTAGAATCAATTGCAATAACCTTTCTACCAGTTTTCCTGCTCAGTTTAATCCGATAGCCCCAAGAGATGGGTTCTGAAGGAGTGCCTGAGCTGTTGGGGGAGGAAGTGGTTAAGAAGGAAGAAGTACGTTTCTGGGCAGGGTGTCTGAGCACGCAATGACCTTACTCACGGCTGGAGTAGACAGTGTCTACATATCAAGTGTCATTTAGAGGTGTCAAAAGGCTTACTGGCTTTAAAATACCTAATGGTCCCACCATAAATTCACTCAATAAGTATACATTCATTAATTAAACATTTGGGGATAGAGGGCACCTATCATGCACCATCTTGTATTTGGCATTTATGTGTGATTAACAGAGGGGAATAAGACATGTCTTTGATTCTAAGCAGAGACCCACCTCATATTTTCCAGGCCCTGTCAAGAGTGCAAAAGGAAGCCCACATGCCATGTGTCTAAATATTTTAAGGCCGTTAATTAAAATGTTATACAAATTTAAGTGTTAGTCACTCAGTCGTGTCCAACTCTTTGCGACCCCATGGACTGTAGCCCATCAGCCTCCTCTGTCCATGGGATTCTCTAGGCAAGAATACTGGAGTGGGTTGCCATTCCCTTCTCTGGGGGATCTTCCTGACCCAGGGATTGAACCTGGGTCTCCTGCACTACAGGCAGATGCTTTACCATCTGAGCCACCAGGGAAGCAACATTTACATATATCTTTAACATATAAAAATTGTGTGTGTTTAAAGGCTACAACATGATGTTTTGATATATGTGTACATTGTAAAGGGCTTCCCTGGTAGTTCAGCTGGTAAAGAATCCTCCTGCAATGCAGTAGACCCTGATTCGATTCCTGGCTCCAGAAGATCCCATGGAGAAGGGATAGGCTACCCACTCCAGTATTCATGGGCTTCCATGGTAGCTCAGACAGTAAAAGAATCCACCTGCAATGCAGGAGACCTGGGTGCGATCCCTGGATTGGGAAGATCCCCTGGAGGGGTGCATGGCAACCTACTCCAGTGTTCTTGCCTGGAGAATCCCCATGGACAGAGGAACCTGGCGGGTGATAGTCCGTGGGGTTGCCAAGAGTCGGACACAACTGAGCAGCTAAGCACAGCATATGTTGTAAAAAGACCACCATAATCAAGCTAAATAACTTATGCCTTCACTTTTATATTACGTACGTGTGTGTGTGTGTGTTGAGAAAATTTAAGATCTATCCTCTTAGCATATTTCAGGAATACAGTACAGTATTGTTAATTCTGGTTACCGTGCTGTACATTATACCTCCAGATCCCATTCATCTTGCAAAGTGAAACTTAGCATCCTTGCCAAACATCTCCTCATTTTCGCCTCTCTATCCTGATCTTTGGCAACCACCAAAGATCTGCTTCTATGAGTTGACTATTTTACATTCCAAGTATGAGGGGGACTTGTCTTTCTGTGCCTGGTTTATTTCACTTAGTGTAATGTCCTCCAGGAGTTCTCTTTTTTAAGATTGAATAATATTTCATGGGAGAGAGGGAGAGAGAGAAAGGAAAGAGGAGGAGGGGTAGAGAGAGAAATACCACATTTTCTTCCTTTATCTGTTAAAAGACTTTTCGTTTGTTTCTGTATCTTGGCTACTGTGATTAATGCTACAATAGACGGGAATGAAGATCTCTTAAAGATCCAGATTTCAATTCCTTTGGGTAGATACCAGAAATGAGCTTGCTGGATCATATGTTAGTTCTATTTTTAATTTTTTGAAGAACCTCTATACTGTTTTCCATGATAGCTGCACCAGTTTACATTCCCACTGAGTGTATAAGGATTCCTTTTTTCTCACATCCCTGGGAACACTTACCTTTTGTCTTTTTAATGACAGCCATCCCAACAGGTGTGAGGTGGTATCTTATTGTGGTTTTCATATGAATTTCTGTGATGGTTAATAATGTCGAGCACTTTTTAATGTATTTGTTTACCATTTCTATGTCTTCTTTTGAGAAATGTCTATTCACATCCTTGCCCATTTTCAATTTGCTTTGTTATGGAGGCTGTATGAGACCTTTATATGTTTTGGATATTAACTATTTATCAAATATATAGTTTATAAATATATTTTCCCAATCCATAGGTTGTCTCTTCATTTTGATGATTGTTCCCTTGGCTGAGAAGAAACTTCTTAGTTCAATATAATCTCATTTATCTGTTTTTGCTTATGTTACCTTTGCTTTTGATGTCATGACAAAAAAACATTATTGCCTTGCCCAATGTCAGTAAGCTTTTTCTCTATGTTTTCTGCCAGTATTCTTACCACTTCAGGTCTCAGTTGATTTTTGCATATGGTGAGATGAAGACCCAATTTCATATGAATATCCAGTTTTTCTAACACTGCTTATTGAAGAGCCTATCCTTTTCCCAGTGTGTGTTCTTAGCCCACTTTCAAGGGTTAGCTGACTGTACACACATGGATTTACTTCTGGGCCCTCTATTCTATTTCATTGATTTATATGACAGTTTGTATGCCAATACTATGCTGTTTCTGACATGCACAGTGAAACAGCCAGCTAACCTTTAGAACATTCAAATGCAGTCGCCTTTGTTTTGACCACACAAGACAAGAAATAAGAACAACAATATTCCCTGGATCTGAATAATTTAGTCGGAAGAGCTGTTGTTTTAGGGTGACACACACTACATTGTGCCATTCTTCATGGTTGAATCTGAAGTGACCCATGTATCCTTTAATAAATTTAGGATTGTGATGTTTGTGATGCACAGGGCTTGCTAAAGAATAGATCCTGGAGCATAGGCTCTTGCCTGGGCCAAGGATGGTTCTACCATGGAGCCTATAAT
Source organism: Giraffa tippelskirchi (assembly GCF_054371585.1). Classification (NCBI taxonomy): domain Eukaryota; kingdom Metazoa; phylum Chordata; class Mammalia; order Artiodactyla; family Giraffidae; genus Giraffa; species Giraffa tippelskirchi. The sequence continues at coordinate 107,265,339 of NC_137280.1, read as the reverse complement.
TTGGTAAGAGAAAGAGACAAGAAATCATGAATTATAGTGGGAGACTAAATGAAAGAGTGCTATAATAAAATAATAACAACAACCAACTTTTACTGGCTCCCTATGTCCCACTCTTAAACTTACTTTATATATGTTATTTCATTTGAACCTTAAGAATAGTAAGTGAAGATTGCAAAATACAGAACTGAGACACAGAAATATTAGGTAGCCTGTCCACTTATGTGAATGTCAGTCAGAGGCCACATTTTAAGTAGGATTTGCCAGATATAGTAGTTTGCCAAATTTTATTTTGAATTTTAAAATAGATGTTCATGAAAGGCATTTTTTTGATTATCATTATGCTCTTGTCTGGTTTTCCAATCTCAAGAAAAAAAGTTCAGCTCTGTGTGAGTGTATGTGTGTATTTTTCTAGAACTAGGATCTTTGGTTTTGATCAGCTAACTCTAAAACATATATGGAAATGGCAAAGGCCAAAAATATCCATGAAACTCTTGTAGAAGAACAACGTTGGAAGATTTACAATAGTGGATATTAAGACATATCATAAATCTACAGTTATTAAAACAATACAGTATTCAGAAAAGGAGAAACAAATCAAGGGGATGTTGCAGAGAATTTAGAAACAAGCCTATACCCAAAAGGAATTTTGACTTATGATACAAATGATTCTGTTTAGGGTGGAGGAAGGGCAGCCTTTTCAATAATGATGATGGGTCACTGGATATTCGTATACAAAAATAAATGAAATTTTATTCTCATTGCATATCACATCCAAACATCAGTTCCAGGTGGGTTGTAGTTCTAAATGTGAAAGTGCTTTTAGAAGATAGCATGGGAAAATATCTTTCTGACCTTAAGTGATGAAAAGGTATTTTTAAAACAAAAATAAAAGCAATAAGCATAAAGAAAAACCTTAACAAATTAGACTACATCAAAATTAAGAAGTTTTATTTATCAAAAGACATCATTAATGGAGTGAAAAATTAAGCCAGAATGTGGCAAACACATTTCAATACATATGTCTTGTAAGGATGTATATCCAGAATATTTAAAGAACTCTTAAAAATCAGTAAAAAAAAAAAAATGACAAGATTACACAATAGAAAAAATGGGCAAGGAATTTGAGAAGGCACTTTATAAAAGAGACTTATCCAAATGACCAACAAACAAGAGCATGTGTTAAACTTTATTAATCATGAGGCAAATGCAAGTGAAAAACTTAATGAGATATAACAACATGTTCACCAAAGTGGCTAAATTTTTATAAATGATCACCGATACCAAATGTTGATAGGTTTTTTGACATCTTGTACTTTGGTGGTACAAGTGTCAACTGATCCAACCACTTTGGAAAATTTACTTGCAATATATGTTAAACCTGAAAAATCATTCAGTGATCTAGTAATCGAACTTCTATACCCAGGAGAAGTGCACCAAAACAATGGACTGCATGTTCATAGCAGTATTATTTATAGTAGCCCTAAATTGTCCATCAGTGGTGACATAGATAAATATATTGTGGTATAGTTATACAATGAATGACGTTCAGCAATGAAATGAATGAATGAACTGAATGAATGAATAAGCAACATCTGGGTGGGTTTCATCAATATTATATTGCATAAAAGAAGTCTAATGAAAGAGCACATTCTAATTTATAATGTTGATAAACATTCAAACTAGTCTATGGGGCAGATGTTAGGATGGTGGCTATCTTTGGGATGGAAGAGAAATAATGATCCAAGGCGGGCATGAGGTGGGTCCCTCAGAAGAGGGCAGGTTATACTTCTGGGTCCAAGGAGGCCACCATGTAGATATCTATCAAGTTGTACAGTTATGATTTATATACTTTTCAGTGAACTTTAATACTGTGAATACAAATGTATTAACACTGTGAAGGAACTAAACAATGATGGAATAGATGGAACTAAACAATGATGGAATAGGGAAGTCAGGGAAGGGCTTCTGAGGTGGTTATGTGTCTTAAGTTTTAGAAGACAAGAAATTGCACATGGCTGGGGAAAATCCTACTTTTGCCCTATGCAAAAGTGAGCACATTACCTCGCTCTCACGTGGATGGGCTGGTTGTAGGCTGAATTCAATAGCACTCTCATCGTCTATTCAAGAGAAAGACCCTATGGCAGAAAATAGATGCGTTTTAATGGACCGCAGAACTAGGGAAGATTCAGAAATAGGAGATGGTTCCCAAGGGATGTACATGTGTAGGGAAGACATAGCTGAGAAGAGAGAGCCCTGACGTATCGCGGAGGGGACTGATCTAGCAAGAGGGAGGAAAGACTGGAGAAATGGTAAGGACAGAAGGGAGCCTACTGAAGCCCATCAGCCTCCTTCACTACTGCACCTGTCCTGACCTCAGACATCAAGTGGTAGAATCAGGGCCGAAAAATTAAGGAAAAAGAAAAATGAGTGTGTGTGTAGACCTGTTTGAGTGAACATCAGCAAACCTACATGAGAGAACTGAGCAAACAGGGCATGCCTAAGTAGGGGGGTTAGGAAGGTGAGAGGGAAAAGATCGGCTCCACTGATAAAGATAATGTGAAAGTAACAGACAGAGGTTTGCTTGACATCTTTGGGGGGAAAAATTAACTGTTTTATAGGCAACTTCTCACCTTTTAACAAAATTATTTCATGAACAAAACTTAAGAACTGATGGGCCAGAAAAGAAATGCAAAGGAAAAATAAGCCCTCTGGATGCCTGCCTATGTACCATATTTGATATTATGAAGGACTGAATTAGAATCACATTCAGAAACCATGACAATGCCCAAAGAAGAAGAAAAAAAATTTTCTGGCCTTCACTAACATTTTTACATTATGTGGAAAGCAAATATTGATGTTACTCCTCTGTATAAATAGATTTTACATACAAATCTTGAAGATGGGCATGTTCATGGCTTAGGCTAAAAAGTATAGACTAAAGAAAGTAGAGTCCAAACTTCTCAGCATCATAGTAACACAAAGATTTACACGTTCACACACAGCCAAGTCTGGCTGGTATTTGAGAGAACACCACTGTAATTAATCAGTTCTCTCCAATGTTTACTTCAACTATCTGTTGTGCACAAAATGGCTCAAATTAGTTTTGGTAGTAGAAATAGTCTGAAACAAAATATAATATCCAAAGACAGCTCACCTTACAGTTCTAAAATTATCACAGTGCAACAGTGTAAATTTTACTTGTCCAGGTGTGAGCCAGATGCTATAAGATTATTGCAAGGTACTTTCTCTTTTGCAAGATTTTCTTTTCAACACACTCTCAAAGATTACATAGTGATGATTCACACTTGTGTTGAACACATTCCAAATTGCCTATGTAGGAGTTATTTCTAACAAAACCAAGCAAAGACTTTTAAAGATTTCTTTAAATGGTGTTTTATTGGGAGTCATTTATTTTCTAGCATTTCAGGAGAATAATCTGAAAACAAAACATAGCAGGATATTAAAATTATTAAAAAGTAGTCAGAGATGTTAACTTAGAGTTTGTAAAGAGTGAAAAAAAGGAATAAGGCATATTTTTATTTATAGAACCCTTATTACATGAAGTAATATCCAGCTCATTACAATATGAAACTTTCTCTTGGGATAAACAGGTATGAAATCGTTGGGAAAAGAAATCTGACATCATAAAATATACAAATGACAAACCCCAGTGTCTGTAGTAAACTTACATATAGTCCAAACATAACAAAGAGATTAATAAATACATAATGTGCATTTCATGGTCCAGTTGAACAGAAATAAATTTAATTTTATTACACAATAGGTAAAACTAAGGAAATATTTGGACTTCTTTCCCAAAATTTCCCACTAGGGCTATGTTCTAAAAATAAATATTAGAAAAATACAGTGTACATTTATCACAGAGCAAACACAGAGTTGTGAGTGAGGCTGTGACCAATATTATCATGTCACAGCAGGGGGACTGGTGTAAATCCTGAATGAGAGGAAACCCTTGAGGTACATTAGTATGTCCTGCAGTGGACTGAAATTCCACTATGGGAGGAGTAATGGGGAGTTTTCAAGGCTACTCGAGATGTGACAATACTGTAGGAAAAGTCTCCCTCTGACTGTATGTACTAGTCTCCAATGACTACAGCAGAGAAATTTCACTTTGTGGCTTTTCCTACTCTAGGAAAGCAACATATCTCAGGAGTACAGCCCTGGCTCTAAGCTAGTTTCATCCATGCCAGTGATGTATCTGCCAGACACGTGCTGGGGAGAAGCTTCTGTAGGCCGTCTACCATGCAGTTATCAAGACCTCATTAGACAAAACCTCCAGGTCACACCCATGATGACCCCCGCAACATAAACACCCCCAACCTCACCCCTCTGGCTTTTACCGTTCCCGCTTCTCTGCTTCCTCCCCACCTGGGCTCTTCCTCATACCCCCAATTCCACATCTCACTAGGTTATTCTTTTCTCAGCTCTCCTTTTCCTCCCCATCTTGCTTTCTCCCTCTTTTCCTCTATTTTCTCCATTGTCCCCATTTCTTCCTCCCTCTTCTTCATTCCCTCTCTCCTGACCTCTCTTTTATCCTGCCTTCCCTTCTTTCTAGTTCCGCCATCTCTCTCAGCTACTTGGGGCTATCTTTTTGGGATCTGGAGGGGTGGATTCTTCAGGGACTGATGCCTCTCTGAGCATATCCTCTATGGAGCCTATTTCAGCAGCTGTCCTCTGCATCACATCCTTCACCTCACTACACATCTCATGCTTGACCCATTCTGGCCCTCTGTGACCCAAATGCGTTATTCCTTTGGGGAGGTAGAGTGATGAGAGAGGTAAACACCTTATAGGAAATCAAAATCCTACTAATTTATTGCTGTCAGCAACATGTTTAGGCCAGATTGTCAAGGGCCCACTCTTTTCTAGGTACCCTATTTTTCAGGCTTTTGATTTGATTTATGCATAAAACTCATAAATTGTTTTCTGCAAAATAAGAGATAAAAAAGGCAATTTTGTCTTGCTAAAATGGAAACTATTCCTCTGAAAATCTGACCAGAAATGCTGGTGGAATTGTTCTATTCAGCAAGACTCAAAAGACCAAGAGAATAGTTATCCTTCGGAGAAAAAATCAAAAAACAAATAAAAACCCCACAAGTTCCGTGGCTACAATCTAATGGTTTAGATCAGGAGTCCCCAGCCCCAACCCCCAATCTCGGATCTAGTGCTCAGTGATCTGAGGTGGAGCTGATGTAATAATAATAGAAATAAAGTGCACAATAAATGTAATGTTCTTGAATCATCCTGAAACCATTTCCCAGGTACATGGAAAAATTATCTTACATAAAATTGGTCCCTGGGGCCAAAAAGGTTGGGGAACATTGGTTTGGATAGAAGATGTCAGAGTCAGCAACTGAGGTCCCTGTGATGGGTTGCCAGGGCTTGCATATGGAAAATTCAATGGTTCAGGTAAACTAAGCCTATAATCACGCAAATATATCGTCTCAGTACTATTTTAACGTATGTAGGAAACAGTTCACAGTCAGATTCAGGAAAGAAAGCCCCTTGGAGCTCTATTGGGTGCTCTGCTCATGAAGCGAATGCCAATATGGGCCCAGGCATCAACAATTTCGGGATGTAGGTTCCCTCACCCCACAACAATATTAGTAACTGTCTGATAATAAAAACTGAGCTAATGGTTTATGTACCTACTCTTCCTTCTTTCAAAATAACTGTTTGATGCTGACACTATGAATTCTTTAGGATAAAAGTAGGAGTTAAAAATAGTGCTTGTCTGTGTTGTTTTTGACAAAATTTTAGATGAAGTCAAATTCTCTCATCTTGCTGAAATCAGACAAGAAGTTAGCACCCTTATGTTTCCTTACTGAATCCCATTAGCTGTTTCATGATTCAGTATTTAATGTATGATCAGGGACTTCTTTTCTGTGATTAATCCAAATTAAAGTTTACATCATGTGCTCTTTTTCAGATTTTCTTATTGGATGAAAGAAAACATGCTTAGCATTCAGTGGGAACTATGATAATGAAAATGACCTTAGTCAGTCATCCTGGCATTAAAAATATGTGGTTTTGCTAATTACAAAGGGAAAAAAACCCTTTATGTCATATTAAAATCTTTGTCTCTTAATGGGCAGCAAGCTCAGAGTTTCTTTGTCTGAAGGATATTTTCAAATCAATTGTTCCATTTATATCCAGGTACATGGACTGTGCTTTTGTTACAGAAAAAAATTCAATGGAAATTTCTAGCAATGTAAGAAGTATTTTTAAATGGAAGATAAAAAGAATGCTAGTTAATTGTTTAAAGTGCATAAGGATTTAGTTTCAAGTTGTACACACACACACACACACACACACACACATATATATATATATATATAAAATCTAGAGACACTTAAAATTTTCTCAGATGATCATAAAATGTTCACATTGAACAGGACTTTGGAGATCATCCAGGGGTTCTCAAGTTTAGGTCACATCAGAAACACCTGGAAGGCTTGTTACAAAACAGATGGTAGGCTCACCCCCACAGTTTCTGATTTGGCAGAATTTGCATTTGCAACAAGTACAGATGATACTATTGCTGCTGGTCCAGGGACCACAGTGTGAGAACCTTTGAGCCAGTCCAACTCTCTTGATTTATAGACTAGCAACCTGCTGTTTCAATATGTTGTCCAATGCTAACCAACAGAGTGGATGTGGTGAGAAGGAACCTGGTTCTTCCTGCTTCTACTTTCATTCTTAATCTTCTATCTGAGTGTTTCTCTAACTCTAATGTTCTTACAAATGACCTGGGGAACATGTTAAAACACAGACTGTGGTTCAGTGGGTCTGGGGACATACTTGGGCTTCTGCATTTCTAACAAGCTCTCAGGCACTGTCCTGGCAGCTGGTTCACAGATATATTTTAAGTAGCTACATCCTGCACTGTTACACAATACTGCTGTCATCTTTATGTTAATTACTTGCACTAAAAAAATATAGAAGACATATTCTCCTTTTTCCCTAATAAATTTTAGAGTAGTTTTAGGGTCATAGCAAAATTGAGCAGAGAATACAAAGAGTTCTTCCATACGGTGGCACTAGTAGTAAAGAACCCACCTGCCAATGCAGGAGACATGAGAGACATGGGTTCTATCCCTGGGTTGGGAAGATCCCCTGGAGAAGGGCATGACAACCCACTCCAGTATTCTTGCCTAGAGAATCCCATGGACAGAGGAACCTGGTGGGTTATAGTCCATAAGGTCGCAAAGAGTCAGACACGACTGAAACGGCTGAGCATACATGCATACACATACTCGCCTCTCCCCTTCCTCCCCACTGCCCCTTACACAACCTTGCCCACTATCAACATCTCGCACTAGAGCTGTTACAATTGATGAACCTACATTAATGCATCATCATCACTACAAGTCCAAAATTTACATTAAGGTTAACAATTGTAGGTTCTGTGAGTTTTTGACAAATGTATAATAGCATTTATCCACTATTGCAGTATCATACAGAATTGTTTGACTGTTCTAAAATATCCTCTGCATTCTGTCTATTCATATACCTCTTCCCTTGGCAAGTGCTAAACTTTTTACCATTTTCATTGTTTTGCCTGTTTTAGATTGTCATGTAGCTGGGATCATGTAGTATGTAGACTTTTCAGATTGACTTCTTTCATTTCAGTTCCTCCATGTCTTTTTGTGGCTTGATGGCTTATTTCTATATAATACTGAATAATGATGAAATATTTCATTGTCTGGATATAGCACATTGGAGAGCATGAATTTATTTGCTTAATGGCTGTCTTGAAAAGTAGGCGCTTAGACTTAAAGGAACCATGATCCTCTAATACTTCTGACTTTAAACAAAGGCTAGGATGTGTCTGTAGATTTTAGATTTTATTGTTATGGCTACATCTGACATCCACCCAAACACTCTACTTTTAGTTTGTCCAAATTTAGATTTGATCAGTTTTACAGTGTGATAAAAGTATATTTCCAAATGTCTACTTATCCTTTACTATATGCCACTCCAATAGTTTTCTTTAAATCAGTATTATCTTTTTCAAATGTTACCTACACAGTTTATTTCAATGTTTTCTTTTTCAAGTATACATAAATACCTCTCGGTTATAATTAAACATTGCCTCATTCCCCATTGCCTGTACAATAAATTATTAATGCTATACTGGCCCTGTTTTAAAAATGGATATATCCATTTAAGTACTGAAGGACTGCTTAGATGCTTCCAAGTTTTGGCAACTATGAATAAAACTGCTCATAAATATCCATGTCTAGGTTTTTGTGTGGATATAAGTCTTCAACTTCTTGGGGTAAATACCAAGAAATACAATTGCTGGATCACGTGGGAAAGTATGCTTACTCTAGTGAGAAAACACCCAACTGTCTTCCAGTGTAGCTATACCACTTTTCATTGCTGCCAGCAACAGATGAGAGTTCCTGTTGCTCCACATCTCCATTGACATTTGATGTTGTCGGTGCTCTAGACTTTGACCATTCTAATAGGTATGTAGTGAAGTGAAGTCGCTTAGTCGTGTCCAAGTCTTTGAGACCCTGTGGACTGTAGCCCACCAGGCTCCTCCATCCATGGGATTTTCCAGGCAAGAATATTGGAGTGGGTTGCCGTTTCCTTCTCCAAATAGGTATGTAGTAGTATCTCATTATTATTTTAATCTGTAATTCCCTGACAGTATATGATTTTGAGCATCTTTTCATATGCTTATTTGCCATCTATATCTCATCTTTGGTGAGGTTTCTGTTAAGGTCTTTGCCCATTTTTTTAATTGGTTGCCTTTTTAAAATTTTTGAGTTTTAATAGTTCTTTCTAATTATTATTATTATTGTTATTTTGAATAACAGTTCTTCAACTGTTATTTTAATAACAGTTCTTCATAATATATGACTTTTGCAAGTATTTTCTCCCAGTCTGTAACTTGCCTTCTCATTCCTTTGACAGATATTAATTTTTTAAGGCAAAAGAAATCATTTCTTGCTTATGTTTTTATTATTTCATAAAGTTAGGACTTACTGATTAGCAATAATTCTATGTCAAGGAAGTGCACGAATTATTAAAAATATCTTTTAAACTAACTCTTTTATTACTTCAGAAAAGGAAGAGTACTCTACACACACTGAATATTTTTGTGGAGGTATTAAAGCTAGTTAACTGAGGTTATTAAATGGCCATTGCTAGCTTGTACATGTATCCACTCATTCAACAGCGTTTGTTACTAGGCACTGTCCTTGTGCTGGGAACTTGGAACAGGAGAATCATAGACCCCATCTCTGTCATCAAGCCTAGTTAGGAAGGCGAGTGTAAAATGCAGTACAGGGTGCACTGATAGGTGTTAGCACAAGCAGAATACAGAGAGAGTACTGGAGGGAAAGTGTACTTAGGAATGATTTTCCAGAGGAGGTGACTGCTGAGCTGGTTTTAAAAGTACCCATGGAAGTTTGACGGGGGGTTGGGGGAGGGGTGCGGGGAGACAGACATTCCAGACTGAGATATAACAGACCCTAAGACCTGACCAGCAAAGACCTGAGCAAAAAGCATTATTGAAGGTTTACATTCAGGGAGACAAAAGAGGAAGAGAAGGCAAAATAGAGATAGGGCAAATTCAGAGACTTGGGAGAAACTTCTGTCGAGAACTAACTTTAGAATTGAAATGGAATTAACTGGTTGTTCTTGTACTCTGGCAGATGTAAACAGTGAGCACCCAGCTTCTTTAAAAAAAAAACAAAACATTTTTGTTGGATTATAGTTGCTTTACAATGTTCTGTTAGTTGCTGCTATACAGCAAAATGAATCAGCTGTGCATGCTAAGTCGCTTCAGTTGTGTCAGTATTATATTAATGGCGCCTAGTTTCTTATCAGTTCTGTGAAAGTGTTAGTCACTGAGTTGTGTCCAAATCTTTATGACCCCATGGACTGTAACCCATCAGGTTTCTCTCTCCATGGAATTCTGCAGGCGAAAATACTGGAGCAGATAGCCATTCCTTCTCCAAGGGATCTTCCCAGCCTAGGGATCCCACCTGGGTCTCCTGCATTGCAGGCAGATTCTTTACTATCTGAGCCACCAGGTAAGCTCTGTCAGTTCTGTAGTCTACAGGAAACCCAACACACTGTTAGCTCAAAAGGACTCATTGCTAAGGCAGACACACACTGGCTAAACTTCAGGGATTCGTAAAAGTTTAAAAGTTGTAATTTTTAAAACATTACCTCTCTTAAGCAATTAAAATGTAAACTAATAGATGAACATCTATTTTAAATGTGATGTACTTTAAAGCAATCCAATACAACAGAATCTGTTGGTTAGACTGCAAGCTTTAGGAGGGCAGGGACTATGAGTTAATTTCATAAGCTCCTAAAGTTTAATTAGCTAGTAGTTTTACTTCTAATCTTGCCCTTTACTTCTTTTTAAAATGTATATATATATATTTTAAAGAAAAATCTTTCTTTTCTCTTTATATTTACTCTCAACTTAGCTCAGTTGCAAACCCTGTACTTTTGGCAGCTCACTTTTCTTTAGGGAGCGATCTTTCTCTGATTCAGACGTTTCTGCCTTTTCCCTACTCTCATGTAAGACTTCTACCTAAATTTTCCAGCTATATTTCAGCTAAAATATCTCTTCTTTCCTGTGTGGATAATTCATTTCTCTTCAGTTGATTTTCTACCCTATAGTCTCCCCATCCTTCCTTGGAAGAAAGACATTTTATAGAACTTTCTTACCTCTCAACATTATCTTGTACAGTGATTTAGAGTTATACTGCAAATTTTTCTCCAAGATGATATTTTTTAGATTGAGACAGAATACTTGTAAGTATCCAGAATCTCTACAAATGAAAACTTAAGACTTGAATTTATTATGTGCCAATTAATGAATCTTCCTGTTTTCTCTCTAAACTTTTGTCACTATAAACAGTTCAATACTAAACATTGTTACCAATTTAAACGTTATTCTGTATTTAACAGCTAAAGTCATGTTTATGGACTAGCTATCATGTCAATTCAAAAATCGTTAGCTATAAAAGATAATAGATATAAAAATAAACTTTTGACACCATCCAGCAGAAGAAAAGAAATAATGATGATAAGCATATTAATTAATGGAATTGAAAATGGGAAAAAGTAGAGAACAATGGGACAAAAAGCTGGTTCTTTGAAAAATTCAATAAAATTGATAAATCTCTAGAAAGACTAACAAAGATAAAAAGAGAAAGAAGATACAAATCACCAATACTAGAAATAAAACAAAGGTTATTGATACAGATACTGCAGACATCAGAATGATAAAGGAATAATACAAACAACTTTACACTCATAATTTCACAACTTAGAAGAAATGGACTTGAAAATCACAAGCTCCAAAACTCAATTCAGGTGAAATAGGCAACCTAAGACAGTCCTAGAAGCACTAAATTGAATTAGAAATTTAAAGCGTCCTAAAAAAGAAATCTCTAAGCACAGACAATTTCACTGGAGAATTCTACCAAACTATTAAGTAATTACCACCAATTTCACACAATCTCTTCCAGAAAATAGAAGAGGAAGGAAGACTTTTCAGCTCATTTTATGAGGCTAATACTACCCCGATACCAAAAGCAGACAAAGAGAATACAGAAAGAGAAAACTAAAGGCCAATATCTCTCATGAAATTAGATGCAAAAATCCTCCACAAAATATTAGCAAATGACATCCAGCAATGAATAAAAATAATTATATACTAGGACCAAGTGGGATTTATTCCAGGCATGCAAAACTGATTCAGCATTTGAAAATCAGTATAATCCACCATATCAACAGGATGAAGAAGAAACTCACATGACCATAAAGCATTTGACAAGTCCAACACTCAGGGATAATTTTAAAAAACCTCAGCAAACTGGGAATAGAGGGGAAACTTCTTCAACTGGTTAAAACGCATCTACAAAACACCTGTAAATAATATACTTTAACGGTGAAAGACTCAAGACAAAGATGTTTCACCATTCTCATTCAACATAGTACTGGAAAGTTCTAGCTGCTGCAATGAGACAAAAGAAAGGAAAGAAAGAAGGTAGGGAGGAAAGAAGAGAAAGAAAAACATTAGACACATTAAATAAATAAAACTGTTTCTGTTTCAAAATAGCATGGTTGTGTAGAAAATCCTAAGGAATCTACACACAAAAAATCCCTAAAACTGGTAAGTTGAGCAATGTTTTGGGAAAAAGATTGACACAAAAAAATAAATCACATTTCTATAAATAAACAAGGAATATGCTGAAACCAAAATTAAAATCACAGTATCATTAATAATCTTTCCAAAGAAAATAAAATACTTAGGTAAAACCAAACAAATCATATACAGCATCCGTATGCTGAAAGTTACAAAATACCAATGAAAGAAATTAAGACCTAAATAAATAGGCACACATTCCTATTCATGCTTTCATGGATTGGACGTCTCAGTCTAATAGAGATATCAGTTATCCTCCAATCAATCTGTAGGTCCAAAATAATTCCTACCAATATTCCAGCAAGGATTTTTGTAAGCACAGATAAGACAAGCCTATCCTAATATTTACATAAAAAGGCAAAGCACCTAGAAAAGCTAAAATAATCTTGAAAAAGGAATAAAGTAGAAGGAATAACTCTTCCCAAAACTAAGGGCCACTATGTAGACATAGTATCAAGCCACTGTGATAATGGTGCAAAAATAGACATAAAGGTCAATGGAACAATATAGAGAACCCAGAAATACATCCCCACAAAACATGCTCAACTAATATTTAACAAAAGTTCAAAAGGAATTCAATGCAGAAAGGTCAGCTTTATTAACACATGATTCTGGAGTACCATACAGGAAAAAAATGTTATAGCAATGAAGAACAGATTGCTGGTTACCAGTATGCAGTGTGCAGAGGTGGCAGTAGGTGAGAGTGGCTATAAAAAGCAACAAGAGGGAACTTTGCCTGTAGTAATACCAATATGCTGAGGAAGGCTTTCTTATCTCTCCTTGCTATTCTTTGGAACTCTGCATTCAAATGGGTATATCTTTCCGTTTCTCCTTTGCTTTTTGCTTCTCTTCTTTTCACAGCTATTTGTAAGGCTCCTCAGACAGCCATTTTGCTTTTTTGCATTTCTTTTCCATGGGGATGGTCTTGATCCCTATCTCCTGTAAAATGTCATGAACCTCTGTCCATAGTTCATCAGGCACCCTGTCTATCAGATATAGTCCCTTAAATCTATTTCTCACTTCACTGTATAATCATAAGGGATTGGATTTAGGTCACACCTGAATGGTCTAGTGGTTTTCCCCACTTCCTTCAATTCTTTATTCCTTAGCGATCAGTGCAAAGAAATGGAGGAAAACAATAGAATGGGAAAGACTAGAGATCTCTTCAATAAAATAAGAGATACCAAGAGAACATTTCATGCAAAGATGAGCTCAATAAAGGACAGAAATTGTATGGACCTAACAGAAGCAGAAGATATTAAGAAGAGGTGACAATAATACACAGAAGAACTGGACAAAAAAGATCTTCACAACCTAGATAATCACGATGGTGTGATCACTCAATGAGAGCCAGACATCCTGGAATGTGAAGTCAAGTGGGCCTTAGGAAGCATCACTACAAACAAAGATAGTGGAGGTGATGGCATTCCAGTTGAGCTATTTCAAATCCTGAAAGATGATGCTGTGAAAGTGCTGCACTCAATATGCCAGCAAATTTGAAAAACTCAGCAGTGGCCACAGGAATGGAAAAGGTCAGTTTTCATTCCAATCCCAAAGAAAGGCAATGCCAAAGAATGCTCAAACTACCACACAATTGCACTCATCTCACACGCTAGTAAAGTAATGCTCAAAATTCTCCAAGCCAGGCTTCAGCAATACATGAACTGTGAACTTCCAGATGTTCAAGCTGGTTTTTTAAAAGGCAGAGGAACCAGAGATCAAATTGCCAACATCCGATGGATCATTGAAAAAGCAAGAGAGTTCCAAAATGACATCTATTTCTGCTCTATTGACTATGCCAAAGCCTTTGACTGTGTGAATTACAATAAACTGTGGAAAATTCTGAAAGAGATGGGAATACCAGACGACTTGACCTGCCCCCTGAGAAACCTGTATGCAGGTCAGAAAGCAACAGTTAGAACTGAACATGGAAAGACTGGTTCCAAATTGAAAAAGGAGTACGTCAAGTCTGTATAATGTCACCCTGCTTATTTAACTTATATGCTAGTACATCATGAGAAACACTGGGCTGGAAGAAGCACAAGTTGGAATCAAGATTGCCGGGAGAAATATCAATAACCTCAGATATGCAGATGACACCACCCTTATGGCAGAAAATGAAGAAGAACTAAAGAGCCTCTTGATGAAAGAGGAGAGTGAAAAAGTTGGCTTAAAGCTCAACATTCAGAAAACTAAGATCATGGCATCCAGTCCCGTCACTTCATGGGAAATAGATGGGCAAACAGTGGAAACAGTGGCTGACTTTATTTTTGGGGGCTCCAAAATCACTGCAGATGGTGATTGCAGCCATGAAATTAAAAGATGCTTACTCCTTGGAAGGAAAGTTATGACTAACCTAGACAGCATATTAAAAAGTAGAGACATTACTTTGCCAACAAAGTTCCGTCTAGTCAAGGCTATGGTTTCTCCAGTGGTTATGTATGGATGTGAGAGTTGGACTACAAAGAAAGCTGAGCGCCAAAGAATTGATGCTTTTGAACTGTGGTGTTGGAGAAGACTCGTGAGAGTCCCTTGGACTGCAAGGAGATCAGTCCTGGGTGTTCATTGGAAGGACTGGTGTTGAAGCTGAAACTCCAGTACTTTGGCCACCTGATGTGAAGAGCTGACTCATTTGAAAAGACCCTGATGCTGGGAAAGATTTAGGGCAGGAGGAAAAGGGGACGACAGAGGATGAGATGGTTGGATAGCATCACCAACTCGATGGACATGGGTTTGGGTAAACTCCGGGAGTTGGTGATGGACAGGGAGGCCTGGCATGCTGCGGTTCATGGGGTTGCAAGGAGTCGGACACGACTGAGCTACTGAACTGAATATCAATATGCTAGTTGACATATTGTCATATAGTTTTGTAAGGTGTTACCACTGAGGGAAACTGGGTAACAAGTACACACATCTCTGAATTATTTCTTAAAACTGCATGTGAACCTCTATCTCAAAAGTTGAATTTAAAAAATGAGTTTAAGTCTTTTCCTATCTTCTAATTATTTAATAATTTTTTATCAATGTTATAGTAATGAAGATGTAAAGATATAGAAATGAAGACAAAAAAGACATAGGAATCAAATTACAATTTTATGGAGAGAAAAAAAGGAATTATTAATTTATGGAATATTAACTAATACTTCATAATAATAATTATCTGTGTTGTGAACCTGAATCCTCATATGGGATATTGCAAGAGAAAAAGAATACAGCATTGTCTCCTCAAATCTTACATGGAACAAGGTGGTGGATTAGAAGCCAAAGATATTTTGGATGTGAATACAAGCTCAGATTTTACAGACAGTTAACAAAGTAGCGTTCTCAACCTGTATATTATAGCTTTAAGTAGTGTTTCTTCTGCCATGAACGCGCAGGCTTATTAATGAGCTTTATTCTCTGATGTGGAGAAGGAAATGGCAATCCACCCCAGTATTCTTGCCTGGAGAATCCTAGGGACAGCAGAGCCTGGTGAGCTGCCGTCTGTGGGGTCGCACAGAGTCAGACACGACTGAAGTGACTTGGCAGCAGCAGCATTCTCTGATGACGTCATATTTATTAACATCAAGATAGTGAATGCGGATTGTTTGTTTATTGGAGTGATTCTATAATGCAAAATGAACATCTTTTAATTTCCCTGCAAGGAAAAATAATTGTAAAATACAATCTAGAAATTGAAGCATAGGATCGGATGCTGAGGCCATGAGATTTTCTGTACTCTTTGCACCATCATGTAGGGATCTTGACACTGTAGATAGCATGCCATTTGTGTATTGTTATTCATTAATTGATTTAATTTTATATTCACTTATTCAACTAACATTTACTGAGAACATAGCATGTGCATAAAATTATGCTCAGCACTGAAATAGAGCAGACAGGTAAATACCACGGGGCCTGCAGGTAGACTTGAAAGTAACACATCCAGCAGTGACAGCATAAATCAGAAAGTCTTAAACACCCTAAGATACAGACCATGTAAGCAAAGAACAGTCAGTGTTCAGGGGAAGTGAGTCTTTCCAACCCAGGGAAACTGGTGAAGGCTTTACGGAGAAAAGGCTGCCTGATGGAATCTTAAAGGAGGCTAGATTCCAAAAGCCTGAGAAAGTGAAGGTTTAGAACAGAGGAGTCAAGGCCCTCTGGAATTGCTGGGGAAGTCTGAGGCCACCTAGGCTGATAAAAGGATGGCCTGGATTTTAACTCTGACAGCTGTCAGTCAAGCATGCCTGGATTTCCAGGGACAGGCCAGTTACTACTTTGCAAGGACATTTTCTTCAGCTATTCAGTACATTTCTGATTGGTAGCTATTTCTTTATCTATAAAATGAACTTTACAGAAATTAAGGACATACAAATATCTAAAGTACCTAAATAAATATATTTTAAAATATTTTTATTGACAGTGAAGATAGAAAAAGAGAAAGTTGTCACAAGGGTAGCAGTCAGATAGGAAATCATGTACAAGCATGACTTCTGTGGGGGATTGGGGTTTAAGAATGGCAGCACTGAAGTTTTGGATTTCCTGGTGGGATCTAAAGAAAACGAGAAAAATAAATATTCATCATCCTAGGGCAGTCTATAAGAAAGAGATCTTTACCCAAGTCAGTGAGGATACATCAGATGTAAATTTCTTTCAATTTGTGGCTGTTTGTACCTGGTGAATCTCAGGCTGGTAAATTATTTGAGTACATATATTATTGTTGTTCAGTTGCTAAGTCGTATCCAACTCTTTGCGAACCCATAGACTGCAGCACACCAGGCTTCCCTGTCCTTCACTACCTCCCTGAGTTTGCTCAAACTCATGTCCACTGAGTCGGTGATGCCATCCAACCATCTCATCCTCTGGCTCCCCTTCTCCTCCAGAAGAGATATATTGTCTACCATCGATTCTCCAAGGAGTTTAAGAGAGGTGCTGGGATTTTTTCATGTGCATATTGGTTAATTTGGGATATCCTTTTTGATGCTTATGCCTGTGTGCTCAGTCACTAAGTTGTGTCAGGCTCTTTGTGACCCCATAGATGGCAACCTGCCAGGCTCCTCTGTCCATGGGATTGTCCAGGCAAGCATACTGGAGTGGCTTGCCATGCCTTCCGATCAAACCCAAGTGTCTTGTGTCTCCTGTATTGGCAGGTGGATTCTTTACCACTGCACCACCTGGGAAGCATCTATACACTTTCATATTAGATGGTTCAGTTCAGTTCAGTCGCTCAGTCGTGTTCGACTCTTTGCGACCCCATGAATTGCAGCACGCCAGGCCTCTCTGTCCATCACCAACTCCCGGAGTCCACCCAAACCCATGTCCATCGAGTCGGTGATGCCATCCAACCATCTCATCCTCTGTCGTCTCCTTCTCCTCCCGCCCCCAATCCTACCCAGCATTAGGGTCTTTTCCAATGAGTCAACACTTTGCATGAGGTGGACAAAGTATTGGAGTTTCAGCTTCAATATCAGACCTTCCAATGAACACCCAGGATTGATCTCTTTTAGGATGGATTGATTGGATCTCCTCGCAGTCCAAGGGACTCTCAAGAGTCTTCTCCAACACCACAGTTCAAAAGCATCAATTCTTCGGCGCTCAGCTTTCTTCACCGTCCAACTCTCACAGCCATACATGACCACTGGAAAAACCATAGCCTTGACTAGATGGACTTTTGTTGGCAAAGTAATGTCTCTGCTTTTCAATATGCTATCTAGGTTGTCCACAACCTTTCTTCCAAGGAGTAAGCGTCTTTTAATTTCATGGCTGCAATCACCATCAGCAGTGATTTTGGAGCCCCAAAAAATAAAGTCTGACACTGTTTCCACTGTTTCCCCATCTATTTCCCACGAAGTGATGGGACCAGATGTCAAGATCTTAGTTTTCTGAACGTTGAGCTTTAAGCCAACTTTTTCACTCTCCTCTTTCACCTTCATCAAGAGGCTCTTTAGTTATTCTTCACTTTCTTCCGTAAGGGTGGTGTCATCCGCATATCTGAGATTATTGATATTTCTCCCGGCAATCTTGATTCCAGCTTGTGTTTCTTCCAGCCCAGCGTTTCTCATGATGTACTCTGAATATAAGTTAAATAAGCATGGTGACAATATACAGCCTTGACGTACTCCTTTTCCTATTTGGAACCAGTCTGTTGGTCCATGTCCAGTTCTAACTGTTGCTTCCTGACCTGCATACAGGTTTCTCAAGAGACAGGTCAGATGGTCTGGTATTCCCATCTCTTTCAGAATTTTCCACAGTGTATTGTGATCCACACAGGTTAGTAAAGTCTTAATGGCCAGAGAAGGCAATGGCAACCCACTCCAGTACTCTTGCCTGGAAAATCCCATGGACGGAGGAGCCTGGTAGGCTGCAGTCCATGGGGTCGCTAAGAGTCGGACACAACTGAGCGACTTCACTTTCACTTTTCCCTTTCATGCATTGGAGAAGGAAATGGCAACCCACTCCAGCGTTCTTGCCTGGAGAATCCCAGGGACAGGGGAGCCTGGTGGGCTGCAGTCTGTGGGGTCGCACAGAGTCAGACATGACTGAAGTGACTCAGGAGCAGCAGCAGCAGCAGCAGCAGCAAAGTCTTAATGTCAGGCATTATCTGCTCTCAAATTTTTGTCTTTCTCTATTCCCTAGAATCTGGACACCCTGACACCCTGTGGTGTGTGTGTATGTGTGTTAGGGTCAGAAGAAAAGAATGCATAAATCAAGGAAGATGACCATGTCACATATAAGCTATTAGAAAACTGATCTTAAATTTCTTTTAAACCCAAGAAGCACTTTAACCAGGAAATTTTTTCATTTCAGTAAAAAATAGCTAAATCAAATTTAACAAGCCCTATGATTTTAAAATTGTGTCCAATGTGACTTGTTAATTAAATCCCAAATAAAATTATCAACTTCTTCAAATAATTTTTAAAAACTCATGTTTTGACTTGGAAATGAAAATAGTTGGCCTTTGTGATGCCCCACCTCTAATTTGACTACTTGCTAACATAATGAAAACAACACATATGTACAGTCCTTAAACGTTAGCACAAAGGCCTTTCCTGTTCCTCCTACTTTCTAATTCCATAGAGATATTGTGAATTAATACAACAGACCGGTTTGAATCAGCACTTTTTTAAAAAAGAAACGTTTTCTGAGCAACAAAGAGTGTTTTTAATTTAGCTTGATGAGCTGTATTTCAAACATCCATGTAGATAGGTTTAAGAGTAATTTGCTTACACACACACACACACACACACACAAACCTACCCCTTTGATGATCACAAAGCGAACTCTTATAATCACAAGACTGCAGTACTGAACGTCTTGGGAGACATGACATCTAAGAACCCACAACTTCACAGAGTTTAATTACTGCATTGCCCCATGGAGCTTACCCTCAACTCTGATGAGTAGATTTCATGTTAGCCTGATAAACAAAGTGTCTAAACTATTACTGCTCAGAATTTTAAAATTGCAATATGTTTTCTTATGGAATCAGTCCCAAAATGAAGAATTCCTCCCTAAAAAAAAAAAATCCAGTTTATAAACTGATGTGGTAATGTCAAATGCCAAATACCATGCAAAAATATCCAGTATGAATTTTCTTTCCCATATGAAGGTCTAGTTTGCTCACCTGAATAAACTGGCTTCCGATATACATTACACCATCAGTATGAGATCAGAATTTTCTTCCTTAGATATACTTAATGTAGAAACACGTGAAGCCTGTGTTTCTTTGAATAACTGTAGTTACAATGATTTTAAAGTGTGTATGGCCATTTGAGTATTATTGAGTAGAAAAATTTTAAAGCATTGGTTCTAAGCTGTGAATTGTTCCACATCAGAAAAATCACTCCACACCAAGATGCCTCATAATTGCTCTCGGAAACCAAACTGGTAACTCTTCATCCAGACACTTAGGCTTTCTCTTAAAATCTGTGATTACCTTGGGGTCCAAAGAGGAATTGAAAGGTAGTTAAAAACAATACTAAAGGCAACACAGGAGACCTAAGAATCCAAGGAAACTGATTGTTCTCTATCTGTATCTTTTACAAGTGTTAACAGATTGGAATTGTGGGTTTGTAGTTTTTGGCAAGCGAGCTTATTTTGTACTGACAGAAATATTTGGCTTTGCAAAATGTGTTTGGGTCAGGTAGACGCATAACCCAGGCCATCCATCATCGGGGTAATGTTGGGACTAGGAGAGTTTGGTAGGTCAAGGAGAACAGGAGTTCCCCCAGGATTTGTAGTGAAGAGCAGTCCATGGATGAGCAGGTTTCTGGGATGGTGCCCAAAGCAACTGCAGGCCACTATCTCCTTGCCTAGTGCCAGACATATATTTGCAAATTGCAGAGTGACTCAGACCTTCTCAACTGAGTTCCGTTCCACAGTCACCTTGAAAAGTGGGAAGAGGTCTGCTGCAGGTCTGGGCTGGCCTTGAACATTAAGATACACCCTGAGCAGGTGGGCAATTCTAACCTGTGCTGTGCTGGGCGGTCCCACAAGATGCTCCCACCTTGTATGTGTCTCCCACAGTGGTCAGGTCACACCAGCAGTGGTCACTCTATTCTGATGTGCAGAACAGTGCAGGGCAACAGGTCTGGCCATGTGGGTCGGTAGGTAAGCAGAGATGACAGTACATCATTATTCCTGTCATGAACAAGCACAGATTTTCCACTGTGGATTGATTGTACTCAGTGTAAACATCTAAGTCCCCAAGCTGTTCTTTGAGTCTGCCGCCCATCACTCATTAGATTAAGACTGTCTGTGTACATATGCAAAAATCCTCCTTTGGAGAAGGTGGTCAGGCCAGATACCTAGTTTTAGGAAGACTAAACAACTTGTGTCAAGTGATACTGCAATGTTGCTAGGACTGAACAAGGGCAAACAGATAAAAATGCGATCCTTGTATGAACTCAACCCAGAGCACTTGATTCTAAGTCCTCTGTCCCCTCACTGACTTTCATTCAAATTGCACAGCCTGGAAGGTTGGCAAGCAGCTGGCGCATCTGTGCCGTAAAAGACAATAGTGAGGGTCGAATGCAACGTTATCTAAAATATCTCCTTCTCCTGGACCTTCACACTTTCCTTACGCTTAAAGCTTGCTCGGCCTTTCATGTATATCCTGGTACTTTGGGGGACAAACTCCTGATGTCATTTTCCAGACATTTTGGATCGTGGTAAAATGCT
Source organism: Giraffa tippelskirchi (assembly GCF_054371585.1). Taxonomy (NCBI): domain Eukaryota; kingdom Metazoa; phylum Chordata; class Mammalia; order Artiodactyla; family Giraffidae; genus Giraffa; species Giraffa tippelskirchi. Next base: position 107,243,975 of record NC_137280.1, on the reverse strand, counting down.
TTCACCAGGTCCTTTAACTGTTTCAAAAGCATTTGTTTTTGAACTACCTAGTTTCCTATGCAGTGTGGAAGCTTTGTATAATATTTTCATAGTTTATGAATTTAAACACTTCTTCACGGTGACCTATGCCCACCCTGGCACCTGGTCCTTCAAGCACAGGAGAACAAGGATTCTCCACTATTTCTCTGAGAGTCAGATCATTTTTTGTGTGTTTTTAGGCTGGGTATTGAAGGGGGGGATGTTCCTATTAATAGATGAAAGATGAATTTAATACAGCGACTATTTAAAGATAAGCTCTTGCAGCACACACATAAAGCTGGCGCTTGAGTTCCTGGTTTTGGAGCGTCTGGGATCAAGAGGAATGCTAGAGCCCCAGCTGCTTCTTATTTGGATCTCCATGAAAACCTCCCCCCACCGAAATGCCTGCTTTTTAGGTGTCACATGGTTCTTACAGCTGAACCAGCCTTTCTCTAACTTGGCTGTTTTACATGCAAAATATTTTAAGTCAGATACACATTAACTTAGAGTACCTTAATTTCAATCTTTTAAGCTAAAACAATAAAAGACTTGTTTTCTTTTATTGAAATAGGGAGAGGCTCCCTGTAGGGCCAATGGGGTCAGAAGATTTCCTTTCCTCCATTGTTCAGTGATTTTTCTTTCTGATTATCTTGTGTTTTCAGGGTCTTGTTGTTCAGTCGCTAAGTCATGTCCGACTCTTTGTGACCCCGTGAACTGCAGCACACCAGGCTTCTCTGTAGATCACTATCTCCCTGAGTTCACTCAAACTCATGTCCACTGAATCAGTGATGCCATCTATCCATCTCATCTTCCGTCACCCCTTTCTCCTCTTGCCCTCATTTTTCCCAGTATCAGGGTCTTTACCAATGAGTCAGTTCTTCACATCAGGTAGCCAAAGTATTGGTGCTTCAGCTTCAGCATCAGTCCTTCCAATGAATATTTAGGACTGATCTCCTTTAAGATTGACAGGTTTGGTCTCCTTGCTATCCAAGGGAATCTCAAGAGTCTTCTCCAGCATGACAGTTTGAAAGCATCAGTTCTTCAGAGCTCAGATGTCCTTATGGTCCAACTCTCACATCCATATATGACTACTGGAAAAACCATAGCTTTGACTATACAGACCTTTGTTGGCAAAGTGATATCTCTGCTTTTTAATACACTGCCTACATTTGTCATAGCTATTCTTCCCAGGAACAAGCATCTTTTAATTCTGTGGCTGCAGTAACCATCTGCATTGATTTTGGAGCCCCAAAAATGAAATCTGACACTGTTCCCACATTGTCCCCATCTATTTGCCACGAAGTGATAGGAACAGATGCCATGATCTTAGTTTTTTGAATGTTGAGTTTAAGCTTTTTTACTCTCCTCTTTCACCTTTATCAAGTGGCTCTTTAGTTCCTTTTTGCTTTCTGCCATTAAAGTGGTATCATCTGCATATCTGAGGTTGTTGATATTTCTCCTGGCAATCTTGATTCCAGCTTGTGATACATCCAGCTCAGCATTTCACAGGCTGCATTCTGCATATTAGTTAAGTAAGCAGAGTGAAAATATACAGCCTTGACATACTCCTTTCCCAACTTGGAACCAGTCTGTTGTTCCATGTCTGGTTCTAACTGTTGCTTCTTGACCTGCATACAGGTTTCTCTGAGGCAGGTCAGGTGGTCTGGTATTCCCAACACTTTAAGACTATTCCACAGTTTGTTGTGATCCACAGTCAAAGACTTTAGCATAGTCAGTGAAACAGAAGTAGATGTTTTTTTTCCCCTGCTCTTTCTATGATCCAGCATATGTTGGCAATTAGATCTTTGTTTCCTCTGCCTTTTCTAAATCCAGCTTGTACATTGGTCCATGTACTGCTGAAGCCTAGCTTGAAGGATATTGAGCATAATCTTGCTGGCATGTGAGATGAGTACAATTGTATGGTAATTTAAACATTCTTTGACATTGCCTTTCTTTGGAACTAGAATGAAAACTGATCTTTTCCAGTCCTGTGGCCATTGCTGAGTTTTCCAAATTTGCTGGCAAAATGAGTGTAGCATTTTAATAGCATCATCTCTTAAGATTTGAAATAGCTCAGCTGGAATTCCATCACCTTCACTAGCTTTGTTTGTAGTGATGCTTCCTAAGGCCCACTTCACTTCATATTCCAGCAAGTCTGGCTCTAGGTGAGTGATCACATCATCATGGTTATCTGGGCCATTAAGAGGTGTTTTGTACAGTTCTTCTGTGTATTCTTGCCACTTTTTCTTAGCTTCTTCTGCTTCTGTTAAGTCCTTACCATTTCTGTCCTGTATTGTGCCTGTCTTTGTATGAAATTCTCCCTTGGTATCTCCAATTTTCTTAAAGAGATCTCTAGTCTTTCACACTCAATTGTTTTCCTCTTTTTCTTTGCATTGGTCACCTAAGAAGGCTTCCTTGTCTATCCTTGTTATTCTCTGGAACTCTGCATTCAGTTGGTATATCTTTCTCTTTTTCCTTTGCCTTTTGCTTCTCTTCCTATCTTAGCTATTTGTAAGGCCTCCTCAGACACCCACTTTGCTTTTTTGCATTTCTTTTTCTTGGGGATGGTTTTGATCATCACCTTCTGTACAATATTATGAACCTCCGTCTGTAGTTATTCAAGTCCTCTGTCTACCAGATCTAGCCCCTTGAATCTATTCATCACCTCCACTGTATAATCATAAGGGATTTGATCTAGGTTATACCTGAATGGCCTAGTGGTTTTCCCCATTTTCTTCAATTTGAGACTGAATTTTGCAGTAAGGAACTAATGATCTAGCTAAGGGTCTAGGCAGTTTTATATGTAAGAAACTAAAACTAAACTTTTGGAAAAATTATGTTAGAAAGAAAAAAACAAACATTACATACCTTTTCAACCCTTTTCTGAGTGTAAATATTTAACTCAAATTTATTACATACATATTTGAATGAACTCTACACAGTGTTCAATTCTCAGATTTCTGCTCTTAGATAGGAGAACCAACTCTTTGGCTTTAGAAATATGCCGAGATAAACAACAGGGAAGAAAATGGCTTCCCAGGTCGTGCTATGGTAAAGAACCCGCCTGCCAATGCAGGTGACATAAGAGACATAGGTTCGATCCCTGGACTGGGAAGATCCCCTGGAGAAGGAAATGGCAACCCACTCCAGTAGTCTTGCCTGGAGAATCTCATGGACAGAGGAGTTATGGTGTTGCAAAGACTGAAGTGACTTAGCGTGCACACAATCACATCACAGGTGGGGAATCTTTAGATGAGATGGGGGGAGTGGAGAGGCTCAACTTTCATAGCCAAACAGGCTCAGGTCATTAAGGTATTTTCTAGAAAAAAAAAAAATTCTTGAAAAGAATTCTGCCTTCTTTGTAAACCTTCACCTTCAGATGCTAAAATAACTGATATTTTTATTGTCTTTACAGATGGTTTGAGGAGAAAGGAGGGAAGGATGAGTTGAGACTTTAAGGATGACTTCGGACTATGGCAAAGTCCCAAACTGAAAGCCTGAAATCCCTGAATTCATCTCCTATTTGCTACTTCACTATATATTCACCCTTTCCCAGACTAGAGCAAGGGGGAGATGCTTTTAGATGGTTGTATAGAAATAAGTTTTTCTTATCTATCCAATGTCAGCCAGTTGTTTACTCTATTGATTTGAAAATCTCCCTCCTGCCCTAGGTCTTCCTTACATTGCCAATTAGCTTCTTTATAATGTCCTGTCACCATTAAGATCCCCTGATTAGGGATTTATAACTGCAATCTCATTTTATTTTATATATATATATAATATATAACATTTTCCCCTACCATGTAATTCTTCTCTCTTGAGCATGAACATATTGAACTGAGTAAGTGAACAGCAAATAAATGTTCTTTTTATAATTTATTTATGAACACTTAATGCAATTCAAATCAAAGCCTTCAATTTTCCTTTATCCTTCACATAGCTTCTTCACTGAATGTGAAATTAACTAAGGTGATATTTATAAATTTTCTTTATATTGTGCTAAACTTCAAGTAAATTGAACAAAGGGCATCACCTATGGAAAAATTAGAAAGTACTATATTTAGATATAACTATGTCCAAAATGCTTAAGTGGTCAGGAAGACTTACTCCTGGTAAAACAATATTGTTGTCTATTCCAAACTGCCTTATTAAAGAACACAGTAAAACTAGAAGGGTTGACTAAAGACTAATCACTGAATTTAGGGAAATATTCAGAGGAAACATTACAGTCTGTGAAATAAATTTTTACTTAAAGAAATACAGAAAAATAGTCTACTTTCTTTATAAGAACCTTAGATTAATTTCTCTCCCTATGATCTTAATAAAAAGCCAGTTATATTACATACTGCATTTTCAGTTGCTTCTTAGAAAATGAGATTGAAATACTGTATATAATCTATACTCTTCAAAGAAAAAGCGATTATATGAAATAGGAATTTGAAGGTATCAGAAAAGATGGGACCAAACTGAAAAGATGAGAGACAGAAGTAATAACAGAATGTTTTATTCAGTTGGAACAGTGCTGTCTTCTTTATCCCAGTTTGACCCCACATGTGTTTCTTTTGAGTTCTCTCACTGAACATAACACGGTAGGCATTTCAGTGTGGTTCTGTAGAAGCAGTGTGCACACCTAGTCATGTAGGTGTCCTCTAAAAGCCTGGGCGGATGAGCCAGAGAGGAGGAGAGAGATAAGTGTAAGAAAAGTGAGCAGTGAAATCCATGTGTTTCAAACAAGATCTTTCACTGCCTCTCTTGTAGAATGTCAAAAAGCTGCCTTATGTTGGAGAATGTTCCCTGGCAAGGCTCTCTTCCCCTGCTGTGGGGAGGAGACTGAAGGACTGCTAAGTTATAATTGCTGCTGTGTTAGGACAACCCATCAAGTTTCCTGTCAAAATGGCAGAAGGCAGGAGGCCAGGCTAAGTTCTTGTGGTAGGGGGCTGCCTCTTCATGTGCTTTGAGGAGTTTCTAAATCACGTCTGTCACTGAAAATCTCCCCTAAGAAAGTGCCTTAAAGCCCCACCATTATATTCATTTCTTTTGCATAAAGATTCCCAACCAGATTCAGGAGGAACCTCTTGGCTGCACGTATTTCCCAAGAGATGTACCCACAAGTGACCTTCAGTTATATGGGTTTATTGGCTTCACTCCTTGCAGTAAGAAATGGCAGCCCACTCTAGTATTCTTGCCTGGAAAATCCCATGGACAGAGGAGCCTGGTGGGCTACAGTTCATTGGGTCATAAAAAGTTGGACACAACTGAGTGCGTAGCACATGGCACATAGGCTTCACTCCAGATCCTATTAGGATCCAGAGGGAGTGGGATACAAGACAAGTGTATTTTGGTGGCAAGTGTTGAGTGGAGACAGAAAAGTCTGAGATGTGATACACAGCCCAGATATAAGACTCAAGTCTGGTCCTAGGAAGTCCAGCCCCTAAAGATAGTAGATTTCTATTTTGAGAAATGGAGAGGAGTCGAAAAGTTAAGTGAGATGGTTGGTACCCAACATAAGCTTGACATACCCCACAATTTTGCAAGCAAGTCCTGGCCTTGAGTAAGGAAAGGACCCTGTTAGGATGTCAATCAATTATGACTCATTGGCAATTGCCAAACAGTAAAGCAGGAGTTGGGTTGCCTCGGGCCTCAGACTTCCCTGCATTTCATTGTTGAACCAGGAATCTGCCATCAGGAGCTTCTCTTTCTTGTCAGTAGAGAGGCAGGGCTTGCTCTTTTAACTGGCGGTTGTTTTTTGACATGTAATCTGCTGCAATCAGAGATTTCCTTAAAAATCACCTCATGTTATTGGGTTGGCCGTAATTGTTCATTCAGGACTTTCCATAACGTGTTATGAAAAACCCAAGTGAACTTTTTGTCCAACCCAATATTGTCTTACTTTCAACAACAGTATTGAAGAAACAATGATACAGAGGTGAGAGTGGAGTCACAGGCAAGGCACCTGCGCTTCCTGTTCTGCTCAGGTTATCTGAGAACCAGTGCTACACATCAGCCAGGACATTTCACTCCCCTGCTTTCAGACACAAAAAGGTCAGTGTAAAGAAAATTAAGCCAGGTGATAAACCACCACAAGAAGGGATCATTTTTACATGTTTCCTTGCCTGGAGAAGGTAGAGGAAAATATTACAGGTAATTGGGTCAGGTTTCAGTAACCTAAACTGCCATAAACAACACCGCTTCCCACTGCCAAAAGAACAGGTGTGGGGGCTAATACTGTCTGAATGTTTGGTAATGATACACAAGCAGAAAGAAAAGACTGAACTATTTTTTAAAAACTCTCAAACTATTTTTAAAAACTCTCGAAGTTTCCTTGGAAAAAAATTCAAAGCAGAAGGTAAAATAGATGAGTCCTGTCTACTGGGCTGGTGAAAGAGTAGCTATTATATTGTCAATCCTGCCAGGAATCAAATACCTCCACAGAATTCAGCATCAGAGGTGCTTATAAGGCTCTTGATCTAGACAAATGAACCACAGATATCTGCCTAAAGAGCTGTTTTACTGTCTTGTGTGATAACAGACAGAAGTTGACAGTGAAAATGGCAGAGATGGTAGGTGAAGAGCTCAGTCATCTGCCAAGACCTGTAGGCCTGGAGTGTGATTTGAATGTTACACACAACACGAGGAAAGGCAACTTGTGCATGTGTGATTGTGGGTGTAGACTTCACCGGTTCTGGGTCACCTCGTTTACGTTGATGTTTCTTCCGATGTCACACTTTAAATCGTGCCTCACTGCTGCCTGTTTCATCAGATCCAGTATGTGTGTGCACAAAGTTGTGTACAAGACAGAGACTTTAATCAGTTCTTGTTCTGATCATTAGTTCATAGTTTGTGATTAGGAAACAATTACAACAATAATACAAATGAGAACAATTTTGAAAAATGGAAGAGTATAAAAATATATTGAGGGCACTTGTTATAGCACTAGATCTAACAGCAAAAGCAATGGAAAACAAAGAAACTAGAGACAGACTAAATATTCGTCAGTAATTGAAATATTGTGTGTGTTATCATTCAGTCATGTCTGACTCTTAGTGACCCCATGGACTGTAGCCCACCAGGCTCTTCTGTCTATGGAATTCTCCAGGCAAGAATACTGGAGTGGGCTGCCATTTCCTTCTTCAGGGGATCTTCCCGACCCAGGGATTGAACCCTGGTCTCCTGCCTTGCAGGCAGACTCTTTACCAACTGAGCCACCAGGGAAGCCCTTTAATTGAAATATTAGTCATAAGCTAAATAAAATGATGTGGACCTTATGTTTTTGCATGAAAAGATGTGCATAAAATGTTTTTGTTAAAAAAGGAATTAATTTGGGCACCAGATGCATACTTTGATTCCATTTTTGTTAAAAGTCAAAGAAATGTTTTTTGAAGGCAAGGAAGAGGTTCTGGGAAAGTACATTTAAAGATATACTTGGAGGATAGGTTTGAAATGTAAGATTTGGATTTTTATTTTTAATGACTTCTTTACTAATGATTTTTAAAATGGGTATATATATTGTTTTATTAATTTTAAAAGCCATCATTTTTTTGTTTAAAAAATAGGGAAATGGTGAAATACAAAAAATAAAATCAATAGAGCTGAGAGGTATGATTTTAAAAATTGCACTTTTGCATACAGACTACCTCCTATGCCAGAAATGGTTAATTTTATTGCAATTATTTAGTTTGTGTTCAATTCTAGAGGGTGAGTTAAGATTGACAGAATTTCCATGTGTATAATTATGTGTGTGTAATTTCTGCGAATACATTTGAGAGAAAAGAGGAGAAATTACCTAATCATTTCCATTTTTCTTTCTTTTTTTCATTTTTGGAGGCCATTATTATGCTTTCTTTTTTCTTTTCTTTCTCTTTTTCTTTGACATGGTTTTTATTTGCACTCAAACATACCGTATTAGTTAGAATCTTTTGATTGTAACAGACAGAAACCCAGCTCAAACTAGCTGATGCTGAAAAGAAAAGCTTAATGGGAATTTTGTGATCATATAAGTTAAGAAATCTGGGAGCTTAAATTTTTTCATTAAGATTTCTTTCCTTTTACATCTCTTAGTACTATTTTTCTCTATACTGTCTTCATTCTGTCAGGCTCTCTTCTCAGAGTAGCAAAGATGGCAGCCACAACTCCCCAAGTCTTACACCACTCTCCGCACTAACAGCCCCAAGAGAACAAGAAGGAATGCTGCTTTTTCAATAGCTGCAACCAATCCTCCCAAACCTATGGCCAAGAGGATGAGATGTTCTGATTGGCTCGTTGTGGTCATGTGCCCATCGCTATGGCCAAGGAGGCAGGTCAAGTGATAATCACATCTATCAGCTGAGGAAAGGAGTGTTCCCAGAAGAAAAGATAATAGCTGTTACAAGAAGGGAGAAAGTCTGCCAAGTAGGCAAAAACAACAGATATACACTAAACATGGGATTTAAACTGTGTCGTTCTCCATAAGAAAAAGTAGAAGAGCCTCCCTCATCTTTTTGGTCTTCCTAAATTCTTGAAAATTTTTCCTACTTAAGTTTCTACAAGTTCTGTGAAAAATCTCTCGCTGAATTGGGAGACAAGATTGCCTGTGTTTTTCTTCCCCTGTGTGCCCTGTTATGATCAAAAGGTTCATGCTTTGGTTTACCCAACTGTCTTGTCATTTGCCTTTCAGTGGTTTATCTCAAAAGGAAGCTGTAAAATGAAAGATTTTGCTTTTAAAAATACTTTATTTGAGTGGGGGTAGGGGGAGAAAACACTGTTTGAAATGGGGTTTTTAAAAGCCTTGAGTTGGCGAGTTGTTGCATAAAAATAACTTATGTTCTTTTCCCTGAGCCAGCAGGCCTTTAAAAAAAGCAGGTGTTCCGGATACTGGAGATGACAAACAGCTTTATAACAAACACAAGGAAGAGCAGAGAACAGGGAACTTTTCTGCCAAGTGTTAAAGCCAAGGGCAAAATATTCCAAAATGGACTTTTCTGTAACCATTTCAAAACAGAGGAAGCCAGAGGATTAGTAAAACAGTTAAGTGTACAGTCTGGTCACTTTGAAGCCTGACATATTAGTCAGTTTGCTAAGGGAGTACATTTATGAAGATCTTTTCAAGGGAAAAGATTTTTCCTTCAGCCAAGTATGAAGACACAATAGTTTTTTTCTGTATCCTCAGTCATGCTAAGCATCATCAACATCTGTTGCATCATCTACATGGAGTGGGGCTATTGTCAAGAAGTTTGCAGAATGCTCATTAGCTTAGAATACCTTAGCTTATTGATTGTAAAAGGCTTCTTTCTGCTTGTTTAATTGCTGTTTTAGAGGAAAGAAAGGAAGGTTCAATATAATTTTGGAGAATTATTCATGCTCCCTTTTTAAAAAAAATCTAAAGCAATCTGAAGGACAGTATATTCTGCAGCCCCTCGGTCACTTGGCAGGAGGATAATACAGTGTTTTGTTTTAGTTTGTTATGCTCCTGGTTTCCTTCTTTGGGAACATCTACAGAGCACATCAATAAATACTGTCTAACACTTATCGATGAGTTTTTCTGCCAAGCATTAATTTTTCTAATACTGTGTAACTGTCACATCCATCTCTTGCCTCCCACCCAAACCTGAAACTGGCTAGCCACCCTGTGAAGACACTGCCATCCATTTTGATGGAACGGTTTAGGATGGATGCTGGGGAGCAGGTATGATGGGGTGATTTTTCACATTCCCTAGAACCGAACTGTCCAATAGAAATATAATGCAAGAGAAATATTCAATTTTAATTTTTGAAGTAGCTGGATTAAAAAAAGATTACAGGTGAAATCCATTACCAACATATTATTTAACCCAATATTCCAACAGTACACAATTATTAATGGATATTCTATGTCTTTTCTCTGCACTAAGACTTTGAGATCCAGGGTGCCTGTTACACTCACAGCACACGTCAGTCGGGACTAACCATGGTTCAAGAGCTCAATAGCAACCTCTGACTGGTTGCTACTGTATGGAGTAGTGTAGCCCTGGAAGGACCCTGTAGGTTATACTTAGAGCATTTGCTGTGGACCTGTTATGCTTTCATATGATATTACATAGTTCTGAGTAGTTCAGGATACTCTGAGCAGTAGAATTTCTTCCCCCCACCCAAATCCTCATTTCCTCAATTCTGTACCAAGATTCCGTGTTCCTTCCCCTTGGTCATCGTAGCTACTAAAAGCTATTGCCAAGGTCATGACGGTCCTAGAAAATGTGGAAACTTAGAGTTCAGGAGAAGTGTTCCAAATTTATAGGTCACAATTCTTGAGTTAAACTCCATATAAGAAAACACAGTGTTTAAAATGCATCTACCTGATTATTTATGATTCTCATAGATTTTTTTTCACCACCCTCATGATTTTCTGCTGACTTGCTCTTAAATGTGTTTTGTGTTCTAGTTTCAATTCTCCAGTGTTTTGGAACAATTCATCTCTTTTCTGTTATACCTGGCCACGCATTTCCATTAGCACTGCTTGACCCTCACACCAGGGAGTATGCTGTAGGAGGTTTGACTTTCTTTAAAGACTTGCTGTCTAGGAATTAGCACAATGCAGTTATATTGTTCTCACAGGTGCTTTATAAGCACTTTAATAAGTCAACATTTCCACCTGTGTTTCCCAAATATATGGTTAATGGTGGTATTGATGATAGGTTTTGCTTTTGTATCTGTGTGTATCAGGCCAAGCGGTAGATGACATAGATGTGTGTGTGTGTGCACGTGCGTGCGCTCAGTCATGTCCAACTCTTCGCAACTCCAGGGACTGTAGACTGCCAGGTTCCTCTATCCATAGAATTTTCTAGACAAGAATACTGAAGTAGGTTGCCATTTTCTCCTCCAGGGGATCTTCCCGATCCAAGGATCTAATCCACGTCTCTTGCATCTTCTGTATTGGCAGGTGGGTTCTTTACCACTGAGCCATCTCGGAAGCCCCAATAGCCCTCCTTAAATCACTTAGTTACTTGAGAATAACTCTGAACACTTTGGTTTCTGCATGGTCAATGGATTGATACTGAGCAGTCCGAGCTGGTTCTTCTACCTGGAACTCTTCTCTCACTGTTGGCATAGTTGTCCTCTTTTCTTTCTTCAAATTTCATAGGGCTTCCCTGACCACCCAATATTATCTTATATCCTCTTTGTTTTTCTTTTTCCCCCACAGTGTTCTGTTTTTGCTTTCATAGGTCTTGGCAACACTGAAACATGCTTGTTTATTGACTACCTATAAGATCAGTCTAGTGTGTCTATTCGGAGAAGGCAATGGCACCCCACTCCAGTACTCTTGCCTGGGAAACCCCATGGATGGAGGAGCCTGGTAGGCTGCAGCCCATGGGATCGCGAAGAGTCGGACATGACTGAGCGACTTCACTTTCATATTTCACTTTCATGCACTGGAGGAGGAAATGGCAACCCACTCCAGTGTTCTTGCCTGGAGAATCCCAGGGACGGAGGAGCCTGGTGGGCTGCCGTCTATGGGGTCGCACAGAGTCGGACACGACTGACGCGACTTAGCAGCAGCAGCAGCAGCAGCAGTGTGTCTATTCTGTCTAATATCGTAAACAATTAACACAATGCCTAGTGCACAGCAAATGCTCAAAAATTTGCATAAATGTGTAACCAAGTACCTTGCATTTTTCCAAGGACTGTATTTTTCCATTTATATTTCCATTTATATCACTATAACGATGCTGCTGCTACTGCTGCTAAGTCGCTTCAGTCGTGTCCGACTCTGTGGGACCCCATAGAAGGCAGCCCACCAGGCTCCGCCATCCCTGGGATTCTCCAGGCAAGAATACTGGAGTGGGTTGCCATTTCCTTCCCCAGTGCATGAAAGGGAAAAGTGAAAGTGAAGTCGCTCAGTCGTGTCCGACTCTTAGTGACCCCATGGACCGTAGCCTACCAGGCTCCTCCGTCCATGGGATTTTCCAAGCAAGAGTACTGGAGTGGGGTGCCATTGCCTTCTCCGCACTATAACGATGAGCATCTCAAAATCATATTGACAGCCCTAGAGTTAAATGTGGACGATACTCCTCTCACTAAAAATGTTTCATTGTTAAAAGTATTTCCTCTTCATCTATTTCTAAATTGTTAGTCAAATCACCATTGGAGGTCTCAGCTGAATGTTAAATGCTGTTTACAAACCAAAGTTAAATGTGAAATTGGAGGTTAAAAGTTTTTTTAAATGTTAAATTGTCAGAGAACCAATGGCAATACTAAAACATGAAATGAAAGGTTTTCTCAATGTCACATGATCTAAATGATTATAATAAAAGTAAGTTTGTGGACAACTATACACATACCATATAGCAATCCAGAATGTACTATTATTGTAGTTTAAGAAAAAAAGAATTCTAGTGCTGTTTAATGCCATGACACAGGTAGAGAAATACGGATATTTCCATCCAACAAAGCAGCAGTCAGCTCTAGGGTCCGTTTTTTTCCAGTGAATTCACCCAGGTCCCATAGGTTTTCTAGTTCATTTATTTAACAAATACTTATTTAAACTTTTAATGTGTTCACTTTTAAGTCTTCTTAGAATATTAGCTTATTTAATGCTGATAACAATTTTTTGAGTAGGTACTTCAGTTCAGTTCAGTTCAGTTCAGTCGCTCAGTCATGTCTGACTCTTTGCAACCCCATGAACCACAGCACGCCAGGCCTCCCTGTCCATCACCAACTCCCGGAGTCCACTCAAACCCATGTCCATCAAGTCGGCGATGCTATCCAGCCATCTCATCCTCTGTCGTCTCCTTCTCCTCCTGCCCTCAATTTTTCCCAGCATCAGGGTCTTTTCCAATGACTTAGCTCTTCGCATCAGGTGGCCAAAGTACTGGAGTTTCAGCTTCAACATCAGTCCTTCCAATGAACACCCAGGACTGATCTCCTTTAGGATGGACTGGTTGGATCTCCTTGCAGTCCAAGGGACTCTCAAGAGTCTTCTCCAACACCACAGTTCAAAAGCATCAATTCTGCAGTGCTCAGCTTTCTTTATAGTCCAACTCTCACATCCATACATGACCACTGGAAAAACCATAACCTTGACTAGACGGACCTTTGTTGGCAAAGTAATGTCTCTGCTTTTTAATATGCTGTCTAGGTTGGTCATAACTTTACTTCCAAGGAGTAAGCATCTTTTAATTTCATGGCTGCAATCACCATCTGCAGTGATTTTGGAGCCCAGAAAAATAAAGTCAGCCATGGTTTCCACTGTTTCCCCATCTATCTGCCATGAAGTGATGGGACTGGATGCCATGATCTTAGTTTTCTGAACGGTGAGCTTTAAGCCAACTTTTTCACTCTCCTCTTTCACCTTCATCAAGAGGCTCTTTAGTTCTTCTTCACTTTCTGCCATAAGGGTGGTGTCATATGCATATCTGAGATTTCTCCCAGCAATCTTGATTCCAGCTTGTGCTTCTCCAGCCCAGCGTTTCTCATGATGTACTCTGCATATAAGTTAAATAAGCAGGGTGACAATATATAGCTTTGACGTACTCCTTTTCCTATTTGGAACCAGTCTGTTGTTTCATGTCCAGCTCTAACTGTTTCTTCCTGACCTGCATACAGGTTTCTCATGAGGCAGGTCAGGTGGTCTGGTATTCCCATCTCTTGAAGAATTTTCCACAGTTTATTGTGATCCACACAGTCAAAGGCTTTGGCATAGTCAATAAAGCAGAAATAGATGTTTTTCTGGAACTCTCTTGCTTTTTCGATGATCCATCGGATGTTGGCAATTTGATCTCTGGTTCCTCTGCCTTTTCTAAAACCAGCTTGAACATCTGGAAGTTCACGGTTCATGTATTGCTGAAGCCTGGCTTGGAGAATTTTGAGCGTTACTTTACTAGCGTGTGCTGCTAAGTCACTTCAGTCATGTCCAACTCTGTGTGACCCCATAGATGGCAGCCCACCAGGCTCCGCCGTCCCTGGGATTCTCCAGGCAAGAATACTGGAGTGGATTGCCATTTCCCTCTCCAGTGCATGAAAGGGAAAAGTGAAAGTGAAGTCGCTCAGTCATGTCTGACACTTAGCGACCCCATTGACTGTAGCCTACCAGGCTCCTCCATCCATGGGATTTTCCAGGCAAGAGTACTGGAGTGGGGTGCCATTGCCTTCTCCGTACTAGCGTGTGAGATGAGTGCAATTGTGCGGTAGTTTGAGCATTCTTTGGCATTGCCTTTCTTTGGGATTGGAATGAAAACTGACCTTTTCCAGTCCTGTGGCCACTGCCGAGTTTTCCATATTTGCTGGCATATTGAGTGCAGCACTTTCACAGTGTCATTTTTCAGGATTTGAAATAGCTCAACTGGAATTCCATCACCTCCACTAGCTTTGTTCGCAGTGATGTTTCCTAAGGCCCGCTTGACTTCACATTCCTCTTATTTCATACTTGTGAAAAGTAAGGCCTGGACACATGAAGTGACTTTGAAGGTGGTAAGAAAGGAAGTTGGGATTTAATTCCAGGAGATCTGACTCCCAGATCAGGGTGCTTAACCTTTATACTGAGGGTTACTTTGGACTTTGAATTTAAAAGCATTCAGTCTATCAAAAATTACATCTTTCTGTACTCTTCCCACAAACCACCTTTAAAACATTTCCCATGATTTACAAGGACCGTATTTCAGCAGCCATCAGCTTTTCTCATCCTGTCCAATATGTATTTAGCTTTTCTTTCCTTGATTTCTTCTAAAGAGTACCATGTGTCCGCAGGACGAGGAATTGGATACTGGAAGCTATAAATTTATAGAGGAAAGTAAAACTCATAAGATAGTCATATCTAGGAAGACGGAATATCTTCATTTTCAGAACTTGTCTTTCTGCATCAAAACTGTTTGGAAATAGGATTTATTCTGGTTTGGAACAGTGGGGATTATAATTATTTATACATTCCATTCACTGACAGCTTTCTTCTATACTTAGAGGTAACCAGTTCTAATGTCTTTGCATGACTTATCCAAGGGGAAAAACTTTCTGTTCTACTAATCCCTAGAAGCTGATTAAAGATCAAGTCAGAGACCAGTCTATTATAGTTTTAATCCTCATAAAATCTAAGTCACTTTACTCCATTTCATAGCCATGGACATCATCTGTAGAGCTATCCAGTTATCTCCAAATGCATGTTTCCGGTGCTGAGGTAGACTAGGTGAGAAAAAAAGGTGAATTACTCATAAAGACAACAAAAACTCTGAATCCAAGCACATACATATCATAGCAATATTCAAAGTACAGATTATGTGCATGCTAATTTGCATCAGTCACCTTTGACTTTTTGTGACCCTATGAATTGTACTCCCCCCACTCCAGGCTCTTCTGTCAATGGCATTCTCCAGGCCAGAATACTGGCATGGATTGCCATGTCCTCCTCCTAGGGTATCTGTCCAACCCAGGGATTGAACCAGAGTCTCTTGGTCTCCTGCACTGGCAGGCAGGTTCTTTACCACTAGTGCCACCTGGGAAGCCCACAGATTATATGCTGTAGTAAAATCTTGAAAACGAAAAAGAGAGACATCAGAACAGATTCGACGTCAATTTACATCAGTGACTGGAGTAGCTATTAATGAAACTATTAATGAAGATGGGAGAGAGAGTAGAATTTAAAAGGGGGAAAGGATGATTTTAAAGACAAAAAACAGACAAGTAAGAATGATTTTATTCAGGCTCTTGAAATAGGAAGAACACCCCAACCCTGAGTACCAGAGTGTTTCTGATGGGTAATGTTGCATTAGAACTTTGTATGGAAGGACAGAGACATGTTACAAGTGAGATGATTTACATTTGGGATGGTTGTAATCAGAGGAAGTCTAGGTCAGTTAGCTGAACAGGAAAAGTTTTTCTCTGTGTCTAGCAAGTTTCAGAGGGACCCACAGTTGTAATCTCAGCTATTCATTCATGAGACAAAGAATGGGAAGTTGGAGGGTCTGGGTCTGGTCTTGTCAGCACATTCAGGCAGAAAGGGGAAAATCTGTGTCT
This sequence comes from Giraffa tippelskirchi, assembly GCF_054371585.1. NCBI lineage: Eukaryota > Metazoa > Chordata > Mammalia > Artiodactyla > Giraffidae > Giraffa > Giraffa tippelskirchi. The sequence goes on along the minus strand of NC_137280.1, from coordinate 107,228,003 downwards.
GGGCTTGTCCTGGTAAACAAAAGAGTCATGTGCAAATCTTATGAAGTCATGAGAAAGAGTGGACCGTGGGTTTTATCAAAGTCACAGGGAGGAGGCTTTTTGTGGTAAGCCATTGCCCATAACAAAATAAGGTGGGTGCACTTCTCAATGATTGTTAATTTGTGGGAGCACAGAGCTTAGGCAGTTTCACCACTGTCTGGCAAACGGATTCAGAGCAGAGGCATCAAAGGACACATAGTGAGACGTGCATGTGCATTAGTCGCTTGGTTGTGTCCAACTCTCTGCAACCCCAAGGACTATAGTCCTCTAGATTCTTCTCTCCATGGAATTCTCCAGGCAAGAATATTGGAGTGGGTTGCCATTTCCTTCTCCAAGGGATCTTACCAACCCAGGGATCAAACCTGGGTCTCCTGCATTGTAGGCAGATGCTTTACCATCTGAGCCATCAGGGAAACCCCATAGTGAGATGTGCTGTGACTCAAAGGAAGATCAATTCAAACAGATCTGAAGGCATCAAGCCACTCTGGGAGGGAAAAGGTTTTCCATAAAAAGTATCCAGGAAAAATGGACCTACTAAAGATGGTGTGGGTGGAGTCCCTAGAAAAAGACCAGTTCAATGAACTCAGGTTGCTGCAGAAACATCACTTTTAAATCACAACTACAGGTTTGCAGATGAAGCTGAAGAATGGGCAGAGTGTCTCTCAAGGCCAACATGAATAATGTGTCCAAATCAACTTCAGGTAGAATAAAGCACAAACCTGCACAAATCTGACTACTGGGTTAAAGTAATCGTAGTTAAATCTGGCCATGAATACTTGTATAGAGTTTGAATCCAGAGTTCCTCTAGGTATCTTTACACCAGCTTTTGCACCCTGCTGGTAACTCCTTATAGAAGAGGAACATAGGGGAAAGATCATGGTCCCAAATCAGTTGATTTACTGAAAACCCCTTAATGCCTCATGGATAATTTTTTTTTGTATGTTTTTGCCCCAGGGTGTCTCAGAACACATGGCAAGACATTCATCTGATTGTAGTTTTGTGCATGGTCTAATTTTTCCCATTTAAAAATCCCAACAGTAAAATTGCCAATGATCTGTAAGGATGGGTAAAGCACAGTAACAGGATTAAATGGAATCTCATGATAATCTCAGCAAATCAGATTAACAATGCATAAAAATTCTCCTATACCTAATCTTCTACTGACATTGCTATATTATAAGCAGCTAAGCTGCTAGGCTTGAATTTCATCCCCCTCCCAATTTTAACTTTATTAGAAGTGCTAAAATGAAGCAAAAGGCTAAAACTTGCTCCAAGAAAAGAAAAAAGAAATATTGCTGGGAAAAAATCACTAGAAAGTGAAGACATGATCATCGAAAACAGGTCAGGTGAGGAATGCTAAATTCCTAATCATACTCAGCTCAGGCATACAAATACCCATGAGTATAGACCTCCCACGTGACGCTAGTGGTAAAGAACCCACCTGCCAATCCAGGACACGAAAGACACAGGTTTGATCCCTGGGTCAAGAAGATCCCCTGGAATAGAAAACGGCAACCCATACCAGTATTCTTGCCTGGAGAATTCCCATGGACAGAGGAGCCTGGCGGACTACAGTTCATGAGGTTGCAAAGAGTCGGCCATAACAGAGAGACTAACACTTTCACTTTCATAGCAAAGATGAACTCTATCTAAAGAAGTCTAAAGTTTGTCTGAAGAAACTCAAAAATGTTCAAAATTTCGACTCCTAATCATTCTTTGTCAGTCACATTTCTTTGCTCTTGATTTTGTGATTATTTCAGAAGTTAGAACTGCTATAGAATTTATACTTCTGTCCATCATCTACTTGTATACTTCAGCTCTATGGCTTTTTGTAAAATGCACAGACTTTTCTCCTGTTTTATAAGATCTACAGTAAAGTGTAGTACGTTCATACCTCCTCATCTTATTATTTACCAAATGTCTGGTCATATTGTAGGATGCACTTCCTTGTCCTCTTGTGAGAAGTGGAGCCACATGACTAGTTGTGGCCAATTAACTGTGAGCAGGAGTGACCTGTATAATTTCCTAGCTGGAGTATTTAATTTCCCATATAAGACCTTCAAGTTCGCTTTCCCTCACTAGAGTGACCAGCAATATTGCTATTAGTGGCTGTTTCATTAGGTTGGAATCTTAAAGTGAAAAAGATATGAAGCAGAGATGCCCCTGGCCTGTAATTACCATATAGTGAGAACAAGAAATGCATTTTTAATGAGCTGTGGAAGTTTTGGCTTCTTGTTGCCTGAATGTTTGTTACTATAGTATAACCTAACCTATCGTGATTGATACAATCACATTTGCATGTGAGGTATGATCTGATTCTTGTTTAGGTGCTAAGTCTTGTCAGACTCTTTGCAACCCCATGGACTATAGCCCCTCAGGCTCCTCTGTCCATGAGATTCCCCAGGCAAGAATATTGGAATGGGTTGCTGTTTCCTTCTCCCAGCAATCTTCCCGACCCAGAGATAGAACTCATGTCTCCTGCGTCTCCTACATTGCAGGTGGATTCTTTACCCACTAAGCCACCTGGGAAGCCCAAAAGCATGGGCCCAACTGAATTATAGGTTCCAACTAGAAACCAGAAAGGACCCCAAACAGGGCTTTCTTCAGTGATTCACACACTGCAATGAGAAATAAAAATCAGAGCCTTTAATGCAGAGTTGGATGTCTTATTAAACAAATCAACACTTAAAGAATGGGAAAAAGAAAAGAAAAAAGAATAGCTTCTATTTGATCACTGGCAGTGTTGTAGCAGGTTTATTCAATTTTTATAGCACAATAAAGATATATTATGGAAACTGGGTAAAAAGAAAGAGGCAGCTGTTTAATTGTAATAATTGAATGAATAATTACATGGCAGCTCTTTGGCAGATGATTTACAGTGAAATGAATTTCTGTACTAATTATTTTCAGTAGCTAACTCTTGAATATAAAAATCTGCTCAGTGATGAAGATCCAAATATGAGTAATATGAACTCCCTGGCATGAATGGAAACTGACAACTGAATAGTAGGGGAGAAGAAATGGACATGAAGCAGAAATAATAAGTGTTCTAAGAGTTGCACACTCCAAGCTGTGACAGGCCTGGGAGTTCTAAAAAGGGGTAACTGATCTAGTAGCTATGGCTGCTAAGCCATTCCATAGTTAGTACTAGCTTGTAGAGGCAGCTGCTTGAATAGAAAATGGGGTATCAGAGAGTAGTTGGTATAAGAAGCCACTGAAGGAGGGGGCAGAGCAACTTATTAACTTGATACAAAGTCAACGTTACTTTGAGGAAGCCAGCTTTCTTGCCATCCAGTCTAAAATCTAGCGGCTCAGTTTCAACTCCAATTACTTCACTACTTCCACACTTTGGTGTATCAGTTTGTGGTTTAGGATTTGGCAAGACTGAGCACAGGAGAAGCAAACCAACAAATGGTCCAAGTGGAAGCAAACTCACTGCCTGTGTGTGTAAGCATAGGTTTAAGTCACAGTGTAAAAATAATCACAGGGAAACCATGGTAAATATGTAATCAAAAACATGTTAGAATGAACCATAACAACAAAAAAAAAACCAGGGGAAAATATTTGAAACAATATCTCAAAGACTGCTTTTTTAGACTATAGCATGCTCTTCCTTGGCTACACAAAACCAATGTTTTCTCTCCTCAGCAATGTTTTCTGTCCATGTAACAAGATCATACCCATTCTTTGTTGAACCGTTTACACTGAAGTAACACTGGCTTACTTACTGTTAGATGTTTAAGGCAGTTGGAAGGAGATAGCCATGTATAACTCTCCAAAAAATTACTCCTTCAATGTTAAAATTTGATTTTTCAAAAGTAGGCTGTCAAAATATTTAAAAGGATGGCAATAAAAGTATGTTGTGTATAGAACATATCAAGGGTGACACCAACTCCATCCATATCTACTGGATGGAAGCAAGATGTGCTTTTCTGAGAGTTTATAGTAGGCAAAAAAAAAAAAAAAAAGAGGCATTTTTATTTTAACCAGATGTGAAAGAATTAAACCCAATATTTTCAAGTATTTTTTAGTGCCATATGATGTCATCTGATTTTATATCTTCTGAGGGATGGTGGGTATTTTCAAATTGTGAAGCCACTTTCCATATATGTACTTAAAGTCTTATATATGATAAATTACAGTAAACAAATTACCACACGGGCAGAACATACTTTCGGCTGTTTATGTAAGACAGCGGAGAGAGAAATTTAGTTTCTAAATCGGAAATGGAATCAAAAGCATGTGAAATGTCTTCTGCTGGCCTTCAAGGCAGTCCTTATTTCAGAGACTATGTACTCCTCATCCAAAGAGGTCCAGGGCAGGGAGGGCTGAGTGTGTCCTCCGAATGGTAAGTACAAGGGCCTCTTCCTGCAGCGCCAACACAGCAGCCCCTGGACCTCGTAGGCACCGCACTAGTCATCCAGGCAACCACAGTTTTTAAATAACCTTGCCCTTCCTTTTTTACTGGTATTATGTTTTCAATGACAGCCTTACACATGCTATACATCCCACCTCCACTAACCCAGATGGGGCCAAATTTCCCAGGATCGCTGCGCCACTCTTGTCCTCCGGAGGTGGCAAGGGAACCAGGCGGCTCCGAAGCAGACAGACGAGAGAACTTGCTTCCTCACGCTTTGCTCTGGAGCAGCACCAGACAAGCGGCCACACCCAGGAGCAGGAGAGTGGCCCTCAAAAGGCTTTGCTGAGTGAGCTTCTCTGAGCCATCTCTCCCGGGGTGGGGAAAGAGACTTCTTAAGAACCATTTAAAGCTTTCCAAAGGGCAAGAGCGAGACGATCGCGAGCCAAGGTTAGCATCAGTGGTTCCACTCCTCCAGACTTCACTTCGGAAATAAGGAAGGAAAGAGTCAGTCACCAGTGCTGACTGACGGATGCCTCATCCAGCAGCTCCCCGCCCCCTCCCAATTAAGACAGAGCTGTTGAGAGTAAAGTTAATATTACTAAAGGGCCGTCGGTGTATTAAACGTTGTTGAATTGGAAGCACCATCAGTTCAGACCAAAGTCTCCTCCATCCACCACCCATGCTCGAGCACGGAACATTCCGGGCAAAGACCCCTCAGCCTTCCTTCCTTGGCGAAGTCCTCGAGGGTGGGCGAGACCGGGGTGGGGGCGGGCGAGGAGGACTGGGGCTTAGGACTGTGCCAACGCAAAAATCTTCTGCCAAGGGGCTCCCGAAGCAGGGCAGTTTCCCACGACCGTGCCCACGTTCCGTCGCCCCCTCCCCGAGTGTCTGCCCGGCCGAGGCTGGAACCCTGGAATGGGTTGGGGACCAATGAGATGGCAGCGGTTGACGCAGGGATCACCGTGAGGGGCGATTTCATCTCCCGGAGGTGGGGTGGGGAGAGGCCGCCCAGCGGGGGTGGGGGGAGCTGAGGAGAAAGGGGGTAAAAAGTGGGAGGGGAGGAGATCGGAGACAGCCAGTTGAGCAGCAAAGAAACAGAGGTGCGAGAGCCAAAGGTAAAAAAGAAAAGAGCAGGTTCGCGGACGAGGAGGCGGCGCGGCCGGGGCTGGGGGCCGCCGCGCGGAGGGCGCCGCGGGGAGGGCGGGGGAGGGTCGCCGTCAGTCAGGCCGAGCCGGGCTCGCGGGCCGGGGGGCGGGCGCCGGGCGCGCGGCAGCGGCGGGAGGGCGCGGCGGCCGCGGCCGTGGAGACCGCGCCCCCGCCCGGCGGTGCGCCGCGCTCGGCGCTCCGCGTCCCTCAGCGCCAGCTCCGAGCCCGCCGCCCCGGGGCTGCCCTCCTCCCGCTGCCGCGCGCCCGTTGAGGGGCCCGGGGGTGGAGAGGCGCCGGAGGCCCGGCCGCATTGTGACGTAGCGGGGCCGCGGCAGCGCCTCCACCGCCCGCCGGCTCCCGCGGTTCCGGCTCCCGCCGCCGCCGTCCATCTGTCCGTCCGTCGGTCCGTCCGCGTTTTCGAGCAGCCGCAGCGCCGGGCGCCCCGGGTGAGTCCAGGTCCCGGGTGGACGCCGCGGGGAGACGGGGGTGGGGCGACGGCGCGAGCGACTGAGCCTTTCCAAGTTTGCACCGGGCGACCCGGGCAGTGGTCCCCCCACCCACCCACCGCCGCGAGCCCCGGGGGTGGGGGGGCGCTTTGTGCGGCGAGTCCCGGCGGCTCGAGTGGCGGCGGTGCCTCTGCAGAAAGGGTTTGGGGGAGGTCTCTATAGTAACGTTGGCGGCGCCTGCAGAGCGGCTTCTCTCCTTGGGGGGGCGGGGGGGAGAGCCCCCGGGAGCGGAGGGGAGAGCCCCCAGCTCTGGTTCCAAAGGATTGTTCTTTTCCTTAGCCAGTTTCGTGTGGTTATTATTCTTGCTGCCACCTGGGTTGGTGTGGGAGGCAGGGATGGGCAGTGCCGGGGCTCCTAAGAACTGAGGTAACCAGGGACGAAGTAATAGTAATAGAAACAGTACCAACAATAATAATAGTAATCGCAAAAGAGGGACGTCTGGGGTTGCCGCGGCCCAAGGGGAGCCCCTCGCTCTTGGGCACCGCGGCCTCTTGGCTGCCCGGTCTTCTAGGGCTCCGACCACCACCCTTGGGCGCTGTCCTGCGTCCCCCGCTCGTCCGGGTCAATTGTAGCCAGGAGTGTTTGTCCCCTGGCCTCCTTCCGCGGTGATGAATCTCATCTGCAGGTGGTAAGCGAGGTGACTGGTAATTTGGCTATTGTCAAATGCCACGTTTTGTTTATTTCATTTTTACGAAAGGAAAAGAGGGAAAATTATGAGCCATTACTGGCAGCCATACAGTTTCCACAGGAAATACTAGCATTCTTTGAGGAACACGCTACTGCTTGCGAGGAAGAAAGTCTTTAGGAAACAAAAAGGCAACAGCATTGTTGCTCATTTTCAATGGACCGCTAGGAGAGGGGAAACGTGGTGTTTTTTCCTGTGGGAACAGGCTTGCCTTGGGAAAGTTAATTAAGGAAGCTTACTGTCGGTGGCCCGTTTTTCACTTGCTGGTGGCTGGACCCCACTCCTCTTGGCTATTACTGACAAGTGTCCATCAAAGAGCCGCGAGGAAAGGAGAACCACTGCAGTATAGTCTCACCACACACCACGTGCTGTGGAGCCCAGCCAGGGTGCAGTGTGCAAAATGAAATAAGGGCTGTCTGGGGACGTTTATGAGGATTGCATGTGTGCAGAGTATGTCAGTTCTCCAAGGTGTCACTCTAAGCACATCATTTTCAAGCATGGCTTTCCCTGCTGAATCTGCAGAAAGGCAAAAACCTATTTCTCTTATTGTGGAGCAGATGTCCCAGTTGGGAATGGATTGAAATCTGTATTTCGTTTGTACATATTGAAATTTTCAAAGGCAAAGAGGATAAGGTTTAGGAAAGCAGTATGCTAATGGGTGGGAGAAGGCAATGGCAACCCACTCCAGTACTCTTGCCTGGAAAATCCCATGGATGTAGGAGCCTGGTAGGCTGCAGTCCATGGGGTTGCGAAGAGTCGGAGACGACTGAGCGACTTCACTTTCACTTTTCACTTTCATGCGTTGGAGAAGGAAATGGCAACCCACTCCAGTGTTCTTGCCTGGGGAATCCCAGGGCCGGCAGAGCCTGGTGGGCTGCCGTCTATGGGGTCACACAGAGTCGGACATGACTGAAGCGACTTAGCAGCAGCAGCAGCATGCTAATGGGTTCACATCTAGAGAATGTCTGTTGGGTATTTCTGATGCGTCTCAATGTTAAATTGTGTTCAGCCTGGCTGGAGTCTAGGGAGACACCCTTCAGGTGTCCTTTATTTGAAAAAGTGTGACATTTTGTCCCCATTGCAGAAGTCCCTCTGGAAGGCAGTATTAACTGAAGATTACCCAAATATGTAGGAGTTTCAGGTCTAGACACAGGAAGAAGATGGTGCTTCTCTTAAGGATCTTTGGACATCTCAGTTAGAAATAAAATATAAAAAAATAAATAATACAGCTTTGAACATAAACTTCATTTTATTTAGAGCAAGCATTTCATGAGGAAAGGTAACCATATGGTAGATCTGAAATGATGCTGCAGTTATTGATTTGACATTTACTACTGTGTATGGATATCCAAAAGGAAGGGACTAAGGCAAATGAATTTCTCTGTCTCCTGTGTCGTAGCTCTGCTACTTTCAACTAGTTGTTCTTGTGCAGGTGTACAGTGGAAATTTAGAACAGAGGCCAAGAAACTTTCTGTGCACTGTTGTCTTGGAGGGAATTGCAGCAGTATTTTACTGTTCTTAAGAGGAGGAAAACCCACATAAACATCTAATACAAACAAATGATCTTTGATATTATCAGAGAAAGTCTAGAGCCATTTTTCTTGCCAGATTGAAGGCATTTCTTGTCAAGAGAGGAAATCTCCCAAGGAGCAGGTGCATCATTATAAGAAACACAAGGGAATTTTTCTTTTAAATGCAAAATCTAATTGAATAGCAACAAGAGAATCAAATGACACTCTTAGACTAGAAGGTTTGTTTTTGGCAGTTTGTCAGATTAGGGTTGCAAACCACATAGGAGAAATGGGTGTCTTGGGAGAAAAATAATTTCCTGGTGAAAATCAAACATTTGCTTCTGTGAAACTTTTACCTTTACATGCTTGTTTCTTTGTGCCTCTTAGCTTGGTGTGCAGATTCTACTTGCAAGAATTAATTTTCTGAAAATGATTTAATGAAGTAGTTACTAATATGTATACTATGCATGATTTTATGCCTGTAGATAACTGGATTTTATATTTTATAATTTGTATATCAGGTCCTTTTTTAAGCTTTTAAAATTATTGATCAAAATATGTGTTGAAATGATTAATGTTAATTGATACAATTGACAGCTGGATCCTGGAAAAGTGCTGATTGATTACTAAATAGTCATTGCATATACACTTTGTACATACATGGGGTATAAAAATATAAAATGCAGAATCTCTTCACAAAGAACTTACAAGGGGAAAAATAGGATACATGAAAAATTAAGTAATGATACAAAACATGAAAGAAGATATTTTATGATTAATTGCCCAAGACAGTGAGCAGTAATTAAAAAGGAATTCCCAGGAGAAAGTAACCAAGTCAGCTTAGATGTTTTTTCCATTATCCATTGCTGTGTAACAAATCATCCCCAAATCATTGCTTAAAATGCCTGTATTGCTTGCAATTGTGTGGTTGGTAGTTCAAGTTGGGTTCAGTGAGGTGGTTCTGCTGCTGCTCTTGGCTGAGTTCCTCTGTTATCTTCAGTCACCTGGTAGTTTCGATGATCGAGGATGGTCTCATTTATGTCTGATAGCTATTAGGTCAGGTTAACAGGTAGCTGTGGCATGTGCTTCCCATTCTCCAGCTGACTAGCCTGGGCTTCTTTATGTGGCAGACAAGCAATATTCCAAGAGCAGCAAAAGAACAAACCCCAGTTTAAGGTGATTTTTAAGCCTCTGCTTGCATTGTATTTGCTATACCTTCCCCTCGGCCAAATCAAATCACAGGGTCTCCCCAGATTCAAGAGGGTATTGAAAGACTCCACTTGCTGTCAGTGGGAGCTGCAAAAATTTGTGGCAAATTTTTTTCAACCTAGTATGTGTATGAAAATACTTGTTCCAGCCAATGTTTTTGTGCTGAGGGATAGTGTACTGTAAGCTAGTATACTTGGAGACAGCCCAGAATTGAGGTTAGGGAATTGCCCTATAAATCATTGTTCTGTAATCTTTGTTCTGTAAACCACAGAAAGAAAAGGAAGGACAACGATAATAAAATTTTAGCTATATCCTCTGCTAGTGGTGTGAGGATGGTTTGGAGACAGTAGGCTGGTAGCAGTCAGCAATCCATTGTTGAAGGGTGAGGAAGGCTCTGACAAAGGTGGAGGCAGAGAGGATGGAAAGGAAGGGATCAATCTGTGCATTTGGGCTAAGTCGCTCAGTCGTGTCCTGTCCAACTCTTTGTGATCCTATGGACTGTAGCCGGCCAGGCTCCTCTCTTCATGGGATTCTCCAGGCAAGAATACTGGAGTGGATTGCCATGCCCTCCTCCAGGGGATCTTCTCAATCCAGGGATCAAACCCGTATCTCTTCCATCTCCTGCATTGGCAGGTGGGTTCTTTACCACCAGCGCCACCTGGGAAGCAGAGATCGATCTGGGAGAGCCCCTATTTTGGATTAGGTGACTGATTATACAAGGTTAGCGAAAGCCTGGAGTCAGAATCATTATGAGATTTAAAAAAGCTTAAGTGACTGAAAGAATGATTGTGCTGTTGTGAGAAATAGAGAAATCAATAAGTGATTTATTTGGGGGGAGGTGAAAAATTCAGTTCCAGGAAGATTGATTAAAAGAGATAAATTGAACGTTAGAGTGCTTTATAAGCTGCAGAGTATGCAATGGACGTTACTATTGCTTAGTGTTTAAATTACAGTGGATTGTATACAGTTATGTTTCTCTAGTTGTAAAGCAACAGAAAACAAAATGCAACCTGGAGGATATCCTGAGAGTCAAAGGGAAGTCAGAACCATTCTCAGGATAGAAACGGAACTCCTCTGGGGAGCTGGAGAGTAGAAACTGAAGGTCTTGTTCCTGAGGCACACAGCTGGCTGTCGGCCCTTGGAAGGCTCTGCCCTTGGACTTGGCAAAGCAGGAAGAACTCCTTTGGCCTAGTTTGAGTGGCAGGCACACTGCTGAGCCAGAAGCGTTCATTGACAGCCCTGCTCAGATAGCACACAATGCGGGAGTAGGTGGGTGCTTCCTCAAAGGACTTGGGAGCACTGCTGTCAGAATTGAGAATGGACACAGGGTAGCAGAACCAACAAATCCCTGCCAGAGGTGAACACTTGATGATTTCTTTGGGCCTGGCTACTGGGAGGAGAAGGAAATGGCAACCCACTCCAGTGTTCTTGCCTGGAGAATCCCAGGGACAGAGGAGCCTGGTGGGCTGCCGTCTGTGGGGTTGCACAGAGTTGGACACGACTGAAGTGACTTAGCAGCAGCAGCAGCTACTGGGAAGTGGGCAGGGTAGGAGGTGACACTTTAGGCACGTTTACATAGAGATACCAGTGCATTCGTGACAGTTAACACCCATGCTAGTGGCAGAAGAGAGCCAGCACAGTGTAGGCTCCTCTGTAAACATCAGTGGATGTCTTATTAGAGGGGAGAGGAATGCAAAACACGTTCTTTTCTGTCTTTCACCTGAGGGTTCAGTGGAGGTGCTGCTTCACCAGCCTTGTTTTATAGGTGGCCTGTCTGAAATTCAGGTGGCCTCCCTACCATAGAGTGCAGCTGTCAGGCTGGCCTGAAACATCTGGCCTCACTCATATCCTGCATTTCGGCTCAGCAGCACACACAGCTGTGTTTTATGGAAGGGCCTGGGATGGACCAGCTCAAACCCGAGCCCACACTTTTTTATATCCTAGAAGATATTCCATAAATGTTAGTTTAGTGAGTGAATGTGCCATTATCTGCCACAGTAACATTTTCTAAAGCAGTCTGGTCTGGATTTTAATTATTCACGGAAGAATTAGCTATAAAGTCCCTAAATACCTTTTGTAGATTGAAGTGTTTTAAGGTACTGGTGGTGGTGGTTTAGTTGCTCAGTCGTGCCTGACTCTTTGCCACTCCATGGACTGTAGCCCGCCAGGCTTCTCTGTCCATGGGATTTCCCAGGCAAGAGTACTGGAGTGGGTTGCCATTTGCTTCTCTGGGATTTTCATTATTCACAGAAGAATTGGCTATCAAGTCCCCTAAATGTCTTTTGTAGATTGAAATGTTTTAAAGTACTAGTGTCACAGAAATGCAGGTTTTTATAATCCCAGTTACAAAAATAGACTCTGGGTTTTTTTGAAACACAATTGTCTTTACTTTTTGTATCTGTCAGGACTCTTGGCAGCAAGTCACAGAAACCCAGTGTTCAAGTAGGAAGGGACATATCCTGGATCCTGTGTTGGAAAAGTTCAGGGAGGACCAAGTTCTGATTTTCTCTCTTCTTCATGGTGGTAAAATGCTCATCAGCAGCTTTAGACTTAATCCCTGTGGGAAAAGAGAATAATTCAGGATTAACTCTAATTAGACCACTTTGATCATATGCTCATGCCCGAACCTGTTTTTTTGGCCAGAGACTGGGAATATGCTTCTTGGCGCAGCCTTGACGATGGGCCCAGTCCTGTCCTGGAGCCTTCAGGAGCAGGAGGGAGTCTATGTGAGGGGTGGCTGGGTGCCAGGGAAGGTGCATGGGAGGGTGGGGAGGTTTATGGGGGGAGGGTGGTCAGCTGCTGCTGCTTAGTCACTTCAGTCATGTCCGACTCTGTGCGACCCCATAGACGGCAGCCCACCAGGCTTCCCTGTCCCTGGGATTTTCCAGGCAAGAACACTGGAGTGGGTTGCCATTTCCTTCTCCAATGCATGAAAGAGAAAAGTGAAAGGGAAGTTGCTCAGTCGTGTCCGACTCCTAGCGACCCCATGGACTGCAACCTACCAGGCTCCTCCGTCCATGGGGTTCTCCAGGCGAGAGTACTGGAGTAGGCTGCCATTGCCTTCTCCGGGTGGTCAGCAAAGCCCTCCTAAACCCTGTGACCTGAGAGCAGGAAATGGGTGGGTTTTAAAGAGAAAATACTGAAAAGAAGAGAGTGGAGGCTGTGCGCGCATAAGCAGCAGATACCTATTGTTCCATCTGTTTTCCCTGGAGGACATAGTATATCTTGCTAAGCCACCAAGCTGTAAACCTGGGGATGGCCCTGGTCTGACCATCTTCCTTTCCACTTCCACCTAATCAATCACCAGGGCCTCCAGATCCATCTCTCAGTCTTACTCTTTTTCCCTACATTGGTTTAGATCAGTGGTCCCCTACTTTTGGGGCACCAGGGACCAGTTTTGTGGAAGACAATTTTTCTAAGGACTAGGGTCAGGATTGGGGAGGGGTGGTTGGTTTCAGGATGATTCAAGCACATAGCAATTATTGAGTGCTTTGTTTCTATTATTATTACATCAGCTCCACCTCAGATCATCAGGCATTAAATCCTGGAGGCTGGGAGTACCTGGTTTAGATCCTCACTGTTTTTGACTCCTTCACTCCTCACAAGTCACCTCTGAAATGCTGCTCCCAGTCTCTCCCTGCCAAGCCATTCTCCTCACCACTACCTGAGAGTTCCTTCTAAAGAACAAAGAGTTAAAATTGAACCACATGTCCATGGCCAAATAGTACAAACTTCCAGTGGTAAAATAAATGTCATGGGGCTATAATATACAGCCTGGTGACTATAGTTAATAATACTATATTGCATAGTTGAAAGTTGCTGAGAAAGTAGGTTTTAAAAACTCATCACAAGGAAAAATGTCGTTAAGTTTGTGTGACAGATTTTAACTAGACTTCTTGTGATTATCATTTCATAATATATACAAATATCAAATCATTATTTGTGCACCTGAAACTATTGTAATGTTATATGTCAGCTGTATCTCAATTAAAAAAAAAAAGAACCATTCAAAATTTCATAGCTCTGGGGAAGAAGCCCAAGCTCTTGACCATGAATTCCAGGGATCCCCATGATGTGTGCCCTGCCTCCTATTGGACACAGAGGATGGATGGGAGGAGGATGTGTAGTGACTTCTCCTAGCTGCCCATGTACTCTCCATGCTGAGATGACCTCTCTAGCATTCGAGGTCACCAAGTGTCCATTTTCTCTCTCATTTTCATGCTTTTGCGTCTGTTGTGGTCTCTGTATTGTTTCTCCTTTCTTGACCTAGTGAAAAGCTGCTCCTCCTTCCTGACACAACTCAAGTGTTACTCTTTCGAGAAACCTTTGCTGGTCCAAGGCCCTGCCTTGGACTTGACCCTGTGTGACAGCATTGGGTATACTTTCTCTCTGTGCTGTTGCTCTGAACGTCTTGAGCAAGGCATTGCACTTCCTCATCTTTGTATATTCCTGTGCTTAGTAACAGTGCCTCTCATATCAGAGAGGAACAAACATTTTTTAAATAATGAGATATGTGTACTGAATTGTTAACCTTCAGGTTTTTAAGGTGATTTTTTTAGATTTATTCTATTTCCTTTAACTTGATTCTCACATTTGCTTCTCGGAACATTGACATGAAGACAGGTTTCTTTTGAAAATGCTGCTCAGACACTTTTCCATCAGTTCTCCCAACTGCTTGTTTCCTACTTGGTCACTAAAAGCTACCTTAGAAAAGAGCTGGAAAAATACAAGTGGCCCAAAGTGAATGTCAAGGCTAGAATCCAGGGCTCAGAGATCAGATGAGGAATAATTTTTCTTCCTACCATAAAGAGGCTATCTATTAATTAATATCTGAGGTGCTTACTCTGTGTTGGGTACTTACCAGCTCAGATGCATTCCAGTTATTCTTAGTTAATCCTCACAGAGGCTCCAGGAAGGAGATACTCCGTTTTCATCCTCTCTCTCCATCTGAGAGAACTAAGATGTAAAGAGTTGAAGCAGCTTGCTTGCCACTAAGCTCTCCCTTCCTGGGGACTGAAGAGCTGCCAATGGCCCTCAACTGGGCCATTGAGTAGACCCCATCTCTGATTGGGCTCTTCTGAGTCATCTGTTATGATGCTTTCGTTGTTTTTCTAAAATGAAGTGACCACTTCCTAAAAGCAAAACATTCCAGCTGCCTCCCTTGGCCATCCATTATGTCAGAAACACTATGGGAAAAGATGTGTTTAAAGAGGTAAGGACACCAGTTCTATAGGTAGCTGAAATCAAGATGAATTTCTACCTTAGAAATTCCCATAATGTTCTTGTGATTCTGCTGTGGCCAGACAATAGAGGCCTCTTACAGAGGTTGTCCTGCAGTGTGTAATGTGTAGGTCTCTTGAACAGGCATCAAAGAGGCTTCATTCTGAGAACCACACTGAAACATATACTAAGGATACACAGAATGAGCTAAAGATTTTGGAATCCATAGAAGCATAAGAATGTTTCTTAACCTGTTTTAAGTCTGAGAGCCTTTTGAGGCTATGATGAAAGCTATAGATTCTTTCCTTAGAGAAAAAAAATGTACACACACACACCACCCACCCACCCACACACACACTGTGTATCTGATTTCAAGAGTTTCCATCTGTGGATTTCCTGGGGCTCCCTAGACTCCAGGTTAAAAACCTGCTTAAAAGCTGTAATCTGGAAGAACGGTAATAGCCATTGTTGAGTGTTTACCATGTATCACATGTAACCATTTATCGTGCTCACCATGCGCCAGTCCTTTCTGAAAAGCACATCATAGCCAACCAGCCCCAAAGACGTGCATGATGAGCCCTGTTTTAAGCTGTCCTGAATGAAGTTCAGAGAAGGAACTTATTCTTCACCCAGCTGCCAAGTAGTGAGTGTGGAATTAAACACTGAACCCCAATCTGCATCACTGCTCCTTCCTGCAGCCTCCACACCTGTTCCTTTTACCACGCGAGGCATGAAACCTGGCTAGGGAGACTCCCAGCCTCTGTCAGTCCTGATGGCCCTCAGCCACTCTATTGAAAGTTGGTCTAGTGGCTGCTTCTGCCATGGGAGCCTCCTGGAATGCTGGAGCAGATGAGGGCTGGGAAGGGGGACACGTAAGCACAGTGGTTTCCTCTCAGGCCCACCCTGCAGGTGAGAAGGCAGAGGGACCAGACGACAAGCCGTAAATGGAATGAAGACAGGCTGACTGGTCTGGTCCCAGTAGAGTGTGGCTCCCTGGAAACCAGAGCCTGTTCTCATTTATTGATGATATGACCATTGTCCTTGTTTTGGCCTTTGTGTAGCGGTGTGTCTGCTGCAGATGAATCCAACAATAAGTGCTCTTCAGGGAGCACACACATCATCAGCCTCTTCTCCTCTTTGCAGCCCTCTGTGAGCCCCCCTGTGTCTCCCCTTCTCTCATTCTCCGGCTCCCTCTCCCCTCTCGTCCACCACCCCCCAAGACAGCCTCCTGGGTTTTCTCCCCAAGCGTCCGCTGGTGACCAGAACTGCCTGCTGCAAGTAATAGAATCCATGGTTCATTTCAGATTTTCCAGTAGACATGGTGATAAAAGGAAACAGGTGAAATTAATGTTAATGTTTTACTTGGGCTTCCCTGGTGGCTCAGTGGTAAAGAATCCACCTGCCAGTGCAGGAGATGCAGGAGACTCAG
Organism: Giraffa tippelskirchi; assembly: GCF_054371585.1. Taxonomy (NCBI): domain Eukaryota; kingdom Metazoa; phylum Chordata; class Mammalia; order Artiodactyla; family Giraffidae; genus Giraffa; species Giraffa tippelskirchi. The sequence continues at coordinate 107,211,898 of NC_137280.1, read as the reverse complement.
GTTCGATCCCCCTGGGTCAGGAAGATCCCCTGGAGAAGGAAATGGCAACCCATTCTAGTATTCTTGCCTGGAAAGTCCTGTGGACAGAGGAGCATGGAGGGACTACTGCTACACAGTCCATGGGGTTGCAAAGAGTTGGACACGACTGAAGCTATTGAGAACATATGCAGAGGTTTTACTTAACCCAGTATATCCAAAATATTAGCATTTCCCCATGTAACTGATATTTTTAAATATCATTAATCAGATTCTTTGCATTCCTAAACTCTTTGAAATTTGGGTGTATTTTATTTAAAAAATGTTAATTCTTATTGAAATATAGTTGACTTACAATGCTATGTTATTTTCACGTGTATCATGAAGTAATTCAGTTATACATATATATATATATATTTTTTTCTTTTTACATTGTCTTCCATTATAGGTTATTACAAGATATTGAGTATAGTTGGGTGTACTTTATTCTCAACTCAGACTAGCCACGTTTGCCATGTTCAGTCGCCGCGTGTGGCTGGGGGCTCCCATTGCAGCCTGCAGGCTTGGGCTCTGAAGAGGCCTTGGGAGCCCCCACCACCACCCCTGTCTCCCCAGCAGTTAGCTTGCGTCTCCTCTGTCACTCCATAAGAGGTATTGTACTCTATTGCCTGCACTCTTGAACCTGGGCTTTTGCGAGTAGGCAACGTGTCGGTCATCTCTCTGTCCCTGGTGTAGAGTACAGTGTCTCAGAGCCCACAGTTGGCATTTGTGACATTGAATGCATTAAAGGAGGGGGAGGTTGTATGTAATCTCAGGAACTGAGGAGACTGTGGTATATGAGGCTCACCTCCCAGCCCTGGCCCCTGCCTTTCAATCCCTGGCTCTTTCTGGTGCCACAGAACCACACTGGAGTCAGACCGAATGGACAGTCAAAAGGAACACTGTAGCCTAGAATTGTGCTGTTTCCACACGTCTTGTTTAACTTGAAGCTACACCTCCTCTAGTATTGAATCCTAGGGGAACTTATTGTAGTCTAGCATATTAAATCGTAATGGTCTTATTTAACAGGAGGGGAAAAAAGCAGGATAGACCAATTACCAAAACAAACCTCATCCACTGGACAAGCCTCCTACCGAGATTGCAAAGAAGGCCAACTGACATCTAGAATATTAAATCCACAGAGAAGGGATAGGCTGCATCAGGGAGCTGTTGCAGTCGTGATGACGAGCTTTCTCTATGCTTCCAGTGGTTTGAGAGTCATGACCACGCCCCCTGAGAGAATGGGAGATTTATAGCCCGAGTTAGTTTGCCTTTGCACGTTCAGTATTTAAATTTTGCAAGTGCTCCTAACCAATTCATGTGCTTGCCTGTCTACTTTACCCTAAGGATAAATGCTGTGTAAAATAATTCATTCAGCCAAGTCTTAAAGGTTGGTGCTGCCACAATACCATACAAACCACATATTCACATAAAGTCAAAAGTTTGAAAATGGGAGAAAATATTTGTGTTTGATCTATTAAGTCATATATGCATTTTAAGGACATCTTGTCTCAGGAAAGAGTATGTTACCTCAGAGCCACTCAAAGGGTGCATTGAAATAGAAAGTGGAATCAGGCCTAACCTCTGTCTTCCAGTTGATTCCCATTTTCAACCTGGAAAGCTCATTGACCTACCGGTGGTTTTTGTTTCTCAGAGTGCATACAGGGAAAAGTAAATCCTGCTGTCACACACTATGTAGGAGGAAGATGAATGAAGTCTAGAGAATGTTTTGAACAATTTCTCAAAAAAAAATTTTTTTCATTTGGAACAGTTGGAGGGCAAAGTAGCTGCCAGTATTTTTGCAGAGTAAATTCTAAAGAACTAGAAACATCATAGCATACATCCTATTGTGGAGAACCAAACACTCACCATGTTTAAGTAATTTGATGATCTCTTTTTAATAAGTCAAGGATGGTTCAGGACAGACAAAGCTTTTCACCTGTCGGCTCGAGTTTTGGGAAGGCTGCTTTTATTTGCATCTCTTAAAAAGAAGCCCTGGCTCTCCGTGTCTGCAGTGTCCTTCATCCTACATGACGGCTCTGGTGTCGCTGTGTTGGTGTCATTGAAAACCTATAAAAGGCCGAGAGCTACTTTTGAATTGGCTCGGTGAACCTGGACTGGATTTGTCAAAGTGGTGAAAGGTTTAAAGGAATTTTCATAAATGAGGTCTCCAAGCTGTGTTTTAGCCATACAGTTCCAATGAACTCCAAGGCCCGTGAACTCAGAGAAAAGCGCCTCTGAGAAGAGCAGTCATATCAAGATGGAAATAAATGATTCATTTTTACTCCCCGAGTTCTGCAGACATAAGCACACTTAGCCGCTGATCATCATAATTTAACAGTACTGTTGTGCAGTAAAAATACAATTTAAAAGTCTAATCTTTAATTAAGTTGAGTACTCGCAGATTAACGTGGTTACAAATCTTGGGCCCTGAATGTAACGCAGTGTTTACTTTTGTTGCTAGGAAATAACAGCTCTTCACAAGCTACAGATTGACTTGGTAAGAAGAGGGACATAAGCTTTTCCTACTAAGGGACTTGATCAGTTCTTCATTTCTGTCTCATAATGTATGTAAATGCATTTCATGCAGAGGTCTTGCAGCATTTGTTGGCCACAGAAAGCCCAGGTATGCACACTAAAGCAAACATTTTGAGGATGTTTGAAAGAGTTTGTTTGAAAGAACTTACCTAGAGCTCTTGGACAAAATAAGCTTCACCAAATATTTGAGTTTTTAATGAAATTAATTTATCCACTCATTAGAATTACTAAGGAAATAGATTTTTCTTTAATGTAGAATTATCACAAAGCTAATTGATGGCTTTGCATTCTCGCCATTAGTGGGAAGCTGTCAAATTAGAATCAGCATTTAATCCAAGTTGATGATTTTCCAAAATCATTAAAACTTGCATGTAGGAAATCAGCTCTGCTATTCCTTTTTCCCTTTCCCTCTCTTTGGCAAACCTCACTGCATGACACATTGTACAATAGTTTTTAAAACTGCAAAGCTAATGCTTGCACAGCATGAAAGGGGGTAGCGATGCCAGTTCATTTGCCTTGTTCCTGAAAAAGACGAAAGATTTCTATGTGCTATTTCAGTCAAGATCAGGCATGAAAGAATGGCCTCCCCAAGCTCAAAAGCAGAACTAAGAAAAAACCCACAGGGACGAATTTCTGTTTGATCTGTTGGAGGCAGGCCCTTGTACACAGGGCTGGTGTTTCAAAGCAGAGGCCCTTCCTAAAAGATGGAAAATAGCAGAACCTTGTTTGTGTTGAGGAACAGCTTTTGATTGGCTTGTGCGTATCACAGGATTTTGTCCTAAATCCAAACTCAGAAGAATCTGGGGAGATTATCTCTTTTGAGAAGGGTACTGCTGAGGGACAAGATCCTGACTGTACCCAGCATATGTGCTCAGGACCTCTCTTGGTGAGTGCATGCATGCATAAGTAGTCGCTTCAGTTGTGTCTGGCTCCTTGTGACCCCATGGACTGTAGTCCGCCAGGCTCCTCTGTCCATGGAATTCTCCAGGCAAGAATACTGGAGTGGTTGCCATTTCCTCCTCCAGGGTGCCTTCCCGATCCAGGGATCAAACCTGTGTCTCCTGCATTGCAGGAGGATTCTTTGCCACCTGATAAGCCCCGCTCTTGGTGATTACCACACTTTAAATTTCCTTCTGGATAATTAAGGACTCATTTCTGTTAGAAAACCGCGTGTTGATTTTGATAAAAATGTCTTCTCAGTCTGTGCAAGTACCTAGCACAGTTTCAGGTTCACACTTATGATTAATGCATGCTGGCTGGGTAAATGAGTCCTTCAGCATGTCTTGCAGGTAAATGTATCAATTATAAGACTGAAGGTTTCCTTCAATGCAGTAAATAGAGGTTATAAATGCTTGTCTTCTCAAAAGGTATCATTGTGTAACCTGTGTAATTTATGTTCAGAGCATCTCTCCGAAGCAGGATACTGTCAAACACTTGGGCAAAATACTATGTGATGGAAGGTCTCACTGCTCAGCCACTAGTTGGAATGGGGAAGGAATTGTAAGAGTCTTAAGATCTGCTTTTATGGAACTTTTGATGCTAGAAGGGAATTTGGAAATTTGATAGTAGTAAGATGGAGAGGGGAGATAACAAAACTGGCACACAGGTTACAAGCTTCTAGAGGGTGTTGATTATTTTTTGTTATTCTCACTGTCAGCTGAAACACCCAACAGCGTGCTTATAAATTGTGTGGCTCGGAGATGGTACATGACGGCAGACTGCCACACTGGTTATGAGTCTCAGAGCATGGGCTGGCTTAGTCTCTTACTGTGTGTGTATGATCTGGGGCAGCTCACTGAACCTCTGGATATTTTGATATGGTTTTGCCTTTCACTACCAGATATCTACTGATTACTTCATTTACTCAAAGTGAGTTTGGGATGATTGGTATCAAATGGATTCTAATCCACTCTATTCCTTTCTCAGCCTACTCTGTGTGCTGAGATATTTGGACTGAATCAGCAGGCTTGTTTTCTGGTTTCTGGTTGGGTCGGTGAGAGGCATCAGGAGGAGATGAGCTCCCGGCACTTGAGCATCTCCCTAAGGCTGCTTTCTGAATTCTGGTAACTATGCCCTCCTGCAGCTATTTCATACCGATAACTGCTCCCCTTTGGTCTTATTAGCTTAGGGTACTGCACCATCTCTTGTAGTTTCTTCAAACCCAGCCCACACCTTTGCAAATGGTCTATTAAAATACCCACAAATTGCATTTGATTGTGCCACTCGTTTCCTCATGGGAACCTGTCACAAGTGGTTACCTGTTTCAGAGGTCATTGTAAGAATGACATGGTTTAGGTAGAATTTAAAACAATGATCAACTCATAATAAGTATTCAACAAGGTTAAATATGATTGCCGTCAGCAGTTGTTTTCTGTTACAAAATATTGGGTTTGTCATATTAATTGTGATTACGATGTTTTCAAGTTTTTGAAAGACAAGAAGAAAATAACTATCATGTTGCAGATGTTGAAAGTGGAAAAAGTGAAGCAGAGAAGTCAAGAGCTAAGTCATTCAGTGCTTCCGTTCTAGAACTGAAGAAGTGAATTGAAGATTTTTGTCCTTGTTTCTCTGTACAAGGTACAGTCGTAATAATGTCTGGAAAAGAAAATTACAAGTTCAAAGTATTTACTAAGTTAAAACATAACCTACTTGGAGTAAATGGATATCCCAAATGTAATACATTCTATTTGTGACAGCTAAATAATAATTGGGTTGAGTCATGGACACCTCACCATCTTCACCTTAATTACTGTAAGAGCTGGGGCTCAGCATTTTCACATTTATACCCTCTTGGTAGTGTGAAGATATATGATCCTTAGCACTGAATTTCTTACAGACTCTTGAGGGTAGATCTACTTATTTATACTCACAGCTGAATAAAAGACCAACATTATGATGCTTGTATAGTAGATTTTCTGCAAACACACATTTTTCTTACTACCATCGAAGAGTTCTCATTCTTTTTTTTTTTTTTTTTTTATAAATTTATTTATTTTACTTGGGGGCTAATTACTTTACAATATTGTAATAGTTTTTGCCATACATTGACAAGAATCAGCCATGGGTTTACATGTGTTCCCCTTCCCGAACCCCCCACCCACCTCCCTCCCCCTCCCATCCCTCTGGATCATCCCACTGCCCCGGCCCCGAGCCCTTGTCACATGCATCGAACATGGAATGGTGCTCTGTTTCACATATGACAATACACATGTCTCAATGCCATTCTCCCAGAACGGCCCACCCTCACCTTCTCCCTCAGAGTCCATAAAATTGTTCCATGCATCTGTGTCTCTCATTCTGTCCCGCATATAGGGTTATCGTTACCATCTTTCAGATTCCATATATATGCATTAGTATACTGTATTGTTGTTTTTCTTTCTGGCTTACTTCACTCTGTATAATGGGCTCCAGTTTCATCCATCTCAGTAGAACCGGTTCAAATGTATTTTTTTTAATGGCTGAGTAATATTCCATTGTGTATATGTACCACAGCTTCCTTATCCATTCATCTGCTGATGGACATCTAGGTTGCTTCCATGTCCTGGCTATTGTAAACAGTGCTGCAATGAACATTGGGGTACACGCGTCTCTTTCAATTCTGGTTTCTTCGGTGTGTATGCCCAGCAGTGGGATTGCTGGGTCATATGGCAGTTCTATTCCCAGTTTTTTAAGGAATCTCCACACTGTTCTCCATAGTGGCTGTACTAGTTTGCATTCCCACCAACAGTGTAAGAGGGTTCCCTTTTCTCCACACCCTCTCCAGCATTTATTGCTTGTAGACTTTTGGATAGCAGCCATTCTGACTGGTGTGAAATGATACCTCATTGTGGTTTTGATTTGCATTTCTCTAATAATGAGTGATGTTGAGCATCTTTTCATGTGTTTGTTAGCCATCTGTATGTCTTCTTTGGAGAAATGTCTGTTTAGTTCTTTGGCCCATTTTTTGATTGGGTCATTTATTTTTCGGGAATTCAGCTGCAGAAGTTGCTTGTATATTTTTGAGATTAATTGTTTGTCTGTTGCTTCATTTGCTATTATTTTCTCCCATTCTGAAGGCTGTCTTTTCACCTTGTTTATAGTTTCCTTTGTTGTGCAAAAGCTTTTAATTTTAATTAGGTCCCATTTGTTTATTTTTGCTTTTATTTCCAATATTCTGGGAGGTGGGTCATGGAGGATCCTGCTGTGATTTATGTCGGAGAGTGTTTTGCCTATGTTTTCCTCTAGGAGTTTTATTGTTTCTGGTCTTACGTTTAGATCTTTAATCCATTTTGAGTTTATTTTTGTGTACGGTGTTAGGAAGTGTTCTAGTTTCATTCTTTTACAAGTGGTTGACCAGTTTTCCCAGCACCACTTGTTAAAGAGATTGTCTTTTCTCCATTGTATATTCTGGCCTCCTTTGTCGAAGATAAGGTGTCCATATGTGCGTGGGTTTATCTCTGGGCTTTCTATTTTGTTCCATTGATCTATATTTCTATCTTTGTGCCAGTACCATACTGTCTTGATGACTGTGGCTTTGTAGTAGAGTCTGAAGTCAGGCAGGTTGATTCCTCCAGTTCCATTCTTCTTCCTCAAGATTGCTTTGGCTATTCGAGGTTTCTTATATTTCCATACAAATTGTGAGATGATTTGTTCTAGTTCTGTGAAAAATACCATTGGTAGCTTGATAGGGATTGCATTGAATCTGTAGATTGCTTTGGGTAGAATACTCATTTTCACTATATTAATTCTTCCAATCCATGAACACGGTATATTTCTCCATCTGTTTGTGTCCTCTTTGATTTCTTTCATCAGTGTTTTATAGTTTTCTATATATAAGTCTTTTGTTTCTTTAGGTAGATATATTCCTAAGTATTTTATTCTTTTTGATGCAATGGTGAATGGTATTGTTTCCTTAATTTCTCTTTCTGTTTTCTCATTATTGGAGTATAGGAATGCAAGGGATTTCTGTGTGTTAATTTTATATCCTGCAACTTTACTATATTCATTGATCAACTCTAGTAATTTTCTAGTAGAGTCTTTAGGGTTTTCTATGTAGAGGATCATGTCGTCTGCAAACAGTGAGAGTTTTACTTCTTCTTTTCCTATCTGTATTCCTTTTATTTCTTTTTCAGCTCTGATTGCTGTGGCCAAAACTTCCAAAACTATGTTGAATAGTAGTGGTGAAAGTGGGCATCCTTGCCTTGTTCCTGACTTTAGGGGAAATGCTTTCAATTTTTCACCATTGAGGATAATGTTTGCTGTGGGTTTGTCATATATAGCTTTTATTATGTTGAGATATGTTCCTTCTATTCCTGCTTTCTGGAGGGTTTTAATCATAAATGGATGCTGAATTTTGTCAAAGGCTTTTTCTGCATCTATTGAGATAACCATATGGTTTTTTTCTTTCAATTTGTTAATGTGGTGTATTACATTGATTGATTTGCGGATGTTAAAAAAACCTTGCATTCCTGGGATAAAGCCCACTTGGTCATGATGTATGATCTTTTTAATATGATGTTGGATTCTGTTTGCTAGAATTTTATTAAGGATTTTTGCATCTATGTTCATCAGTGATATTGGCCTGTAGTTTTCCTTTTTTGTGACATCTTTGTCTAGTTTTGGAATTAGGGTGATGGTGGCCTCATAGAATGAGTTTGGAAGTTTACCATCTTCTGCAATTTTCTGGAAGAGTTTGAGCAGGATAGGTGTTAGCTCTTCTCTAAATTTTTGGTAGAATTCCGCTGTGAAGCCGTCTGGTCCTGGGCTTTTGTTTGCTGGAAGATTTCTGATTACACTTTCGATTTCCGTGCTTGTGATGGGTCTGTTAAGATCTTCTATTTCTTCCTGGTTCAGTTTTGGAAAGTTATACTTTTCTAAGAATTTGTCCATTTCTTCCAAGTTGTCCATTTTATTGGCATATAGCTGTTGGTAGTAGTCTCTTATGATCCTTTGTATTTCTGTGGAATCTGTTGTGATCTCTCCATTTTCATTTCTAATTTTGTTGATCTGATTCTTCTCCCTTTGTTTCTTGATGAGTCTGGCTAATGGCTTATCAATTTTGTTTATCTTCTCGAAAAACCAGCTTTTAGTTTTGTTGATTTTTGCTATGGTCTCTTTTGTTTCTTTTGCATTTATTTCTGCCCTAATTTTTAAGATTTCTTTCCTTCTACTGACCCTGGGGTTTTTCATTTCTTCCTTCTCTAGTTGCTTTAGGTGTAGAGTTAGTTGATTTATTTGATTTTTTTCTTGTTTCTTGAGGTACGCCTGTATTGCTATGAACCTTCCCCTTAGTATTGCTTTTACAGTGTCCCATAGGTTTTGGGTTGTTGTGTTTTCATTTTCATTCGTTTCTATGCATAATTTTATTTCTTTTTTGATTTCTTCTGTGATTTGTTGGTTATTCAGAAGCGTGTTGTTTAGCCTCCATATGTTGGAACTTTTAATAGTTTTTTTCCTGTAATTGAGGTCTAATCTTACTGCATTGTGGTCAGAGAAGATGGCTGGGATGATTTCAATTTTTTTGAATTTACCAAGGCTAGATTTATGGCCCAGGATGTGATCTATCCTGGAGAAAGTTCCATGTGCACTTGAGAAAAAGGTAAAATTGATTGTTTTGGGGTGGAAACTCCTGTAAATATCAATTAAATCTAATTTGTCTATTGTATCATTTAAAGTTTGTGTTTCCTTGTTAATTTTCTGTTTAGTTGATCTATCCATATGCGTGAGTGGAGTATTAAAGTCTCCCACTATTATTGTGTTATTGTTAATTTCCCCTTTCATACTTGTTAGTATTTGCCTTATATATTGTGGTGCTCCTATGTTGGGTGCATATATATTTATGATTGTTACGTCTTCTTCTTGAATTGATCCTTTGATCTTTATGTAGTGTCCTTCTTTGTCCCTTTTCACATCCTTTATTTTAAAGTCTATTTTATCTGAAATGAGTATTGCGACTCCTGCTTTCTTTTGGTCTCCGTTTGCATGGAATATGTTTTTCCACCCTTTCACTTTAAGCCTGTGTGTGTCCCTAGTTTTGAGGTGGGTCTCTTGTAGACAGCATATATAGGGGTCTTGTTTTTGTATCCATTCAGCAACCCTTTGCCTTTTGGTTGGGGCATTCAACCCATTTACATTTAAGGTAATTATTGATAAGTATGATCCCGTTGCCATTTACTTTGTTGTTTTGAGTTCGTGTTGAAACATCCTTTCTGTGTTTCCTGTTTAGAGAAGATCCTTTAGCATTTGCTGGAGAGCTGGTTTGGTGGTGCTGAATTCCCTCAGCTCTTGCTTGTCTGTAAAGCTTTTGAATTCTCCTTCATATCTGAATGAGATCCTTGCTGGGTACAGTAATCTGGGTTGTAGATTATTCTCTTTCATTACTTTAAGTATGTCCTGCCATTCCCTTCTAGCCTGAAGGGTTTCTATTGAAAGATCAGCTGTTATCCTTATGGGGATCCCCTTGTGTGTTATTTGTTGTTTTTCCCTTGCTGCTTTTAATATTTGTTCTTTGTGTTTGATCTTTGTTAATTTGATTAATATGTGTCTTGGGGTGTTTCGCCTTGGGTTTATCCTGTTTGGAACTCTCTGGGTTTCTTGGACTTCTGTGACTATTTCTTTCCTCAATTTAGGGAAATTCTCAACTATTATCTCCTCGAGTATTTTTTCATGGCCTTTCCTTTTATCTTCTTCTTCTGGGACTCCTATGATTCGAATGTTGGGGCGTTTCATATTGTCCCAGAGGTCCCGGAGGTTTTCCTCATTTCTTTTGATTCTTTTTTCTTTTTTCCTCTCTGCTTCGTTTATTTCCATCATTCTATCTTCTACCTCACTTATCCTCTCTTCTGCCTCCGTTATTCTACTGTTGGTTCCCTCCAGAGTGTCTTTTATCTCCTTTATTTCATTATTCATTCTATATTGATTCCTTTTTATTTCTTCTAAGTCCTTGATAAACATTTCTTGCATCTTCTCAATCTTTGTCTCCAGGCTATTTATCTGTAACTCCATTTTGCTTTCAAGATTTTGGATCATTTTTATTATCCTTATTCTAAATTCTTTTTCGGATAGATTCCCTATCTCCTCCTCTTTTGTTTGGCTTTGTGGGCATTTCTCATTTTCCTTTACTTGCTGAGTATTTCTCTGCCTTTTCATCTTGTTTAGATTGCTGTGTTAGGCGTGGCCCTTCTGTATTCTGGTAGTATGAAGTTCCTCTTTGTTGTGGAGGTTCCTCACTGCGGTTGGGGTTGGACAGGTGGCTTGTCAAGGTTTCCTGGTTGGGGGAGCTTGTGTCGGTGTTCTGGTGGGCGGAGCTGGATTTCTGCTCTCTTGAGTGTAATGGAGTGACCAGTATTAATTTTTGAGATGTCTATGGATTTGGTGTGCCTCTGGGCAGCCTGTATATTGATGCTCAGGTCTATGTTCCTGCGTTGCTGGAGAATTTGCGTGGTATGTCTTGCTCTGGAACTTATTATCTCTTGGGTGGAGCTTGGTTTCAGTGAATTTATGGAGGCTATTGGATGGTCTCTTATTAATTAATGTTTCCCCTGGCTTTCAGTCTTATTCTTGCAGTAGCCTCAAGACTTCTCCTTCCATACAGCCTCAATAATAAAACTTTTAGGTTAATGGTGAAAAGATTCTCCACAGTGAGGGATACCCAGAAAGGTTCACTGAGTTACATGGAGAGATGAGGTGGGGGGGGTGGGTTGTAGTGACCAGGAGGGGAAGAGGGGAATTCAAATGTGGAGAGAGCAATCTAGCCAGTAAGCACTTCCCTCTGTGCTTTCCACAGTTTGGAACCCTCAGAGTGATTCACAGAGATACATAGAGAGGGGGGAGGAAGGTAACAGAGGTGAGCATGAGTAGAAAGGGAGGAATTAAGAGGGGAGAGAGAGATCTGGGCAGTATCCTGTTCCTGAAGTGTTCTCCGGTACCCAGAACACCCTCAGAGATTCACAGAATTGGGTTGAGAAGAGAAGGAGGAGGGTGGGAGATAGAGGTTCCCTGGGGGAGAAGAAAGAGCATCAATAGGGGGACAGAGTGATCAGGCCAGTGATCACACTCCTGAGTAAAAATGGGTCCTAAAGATTGGGTTCTTAAATGTACAAAGTTGATATCAAATATGTAAAACACAGATTAAAAATCTAGAGTAGAGGTTAGACTCATAAAACTTACAATCTAAAAAAAAAAAAAAAAGAAAAAAGGGAACAGTGTAAAAAGAAAAAAAAACAGTAAAACAGTAAAAAAAGAAACAGTAAAAAAATGTAGAACAGGAAAAAAACATTAAAAAAAAAAAAACACAAAAGGTATAAGATATATGTATGTAGTTTGCTTCAAAAATAGGGTTTTTTTTTTTTTTTGCAAGTTAATAGTGGGTTATGAAAATGAAACTTAAAGGTGTAATAGAGGACTTGAAGAAAAAGGAAAGAAGAGAAAAAAAAATTTTTTTAATTAAAAAAAAAAAAATTAAAAAAAAATTAAAAAAAATAATAATAGTAAAAAATATATATATCCCGGACTTTCTCTGGAGCTGTTGTGAGCAGTGTGGGATCTGCTCAGTTTTAGATAGATCCTTATTCCTGCTTATACTTTTCAAGATCTGTAGGTCCTTTTTAATGCAGTCGGTATTAGCTACAGGGATCTTAATCTGTTGGCCTGTCCCTTCCAAAGCACTTCCCTCTGTTTATTTGGCTTCTGTTTGGAGATCTCTTCAGTATCTAATTTCCGCCCTGCATCAAAGCGGTGGAGGTGATCTCTTTAGGTTCGCTTGTTCAATCGTGCTGTGGGGAGGAAGGAACACTGCAATTCTGGCGTGTGTGTGGTAAGCTCGCAGTGTCTCGGCCGCACTGGGTTCGCCCCCGCTCACGGCGTGTGTGCTTTCCCCGTCTACCCTGCTCAGGCTTCAGGTTACTCGGCCGGGGAGCGGGCCCTGAGCTGCGTGCACTTCCCAGGACTAAGCCGCTCAGGTTCAGGCTCCCGGTTACTCCACAAAGGCGCAGACTCGATTTTGCCCGCGGCTTGTGCCGTTCCCGGTCGGAGCTGCCCAGGCGGCCAGGAGTTTGGCGAGGGCGCTGTCCCCTGTTGGGGCGGTGCGGCTTATCACCTCCCTGGTCCCCGCCTCGGTTTACGGGCGCGCCCGGCTCCGGTGTGCTTTGTGTCGGTTCTGGGGAGCTGGTCTCTGGCTGCGACCCTCCCGGCTGCTGTCGACCCTCCGGGATCTCAGGCAGTCTTTGCTTAAAAAACTGGGAGCCTGTTTGCAGTTTGGTAGGGGGTGCCCTCTCTGGAGCCGAGTTTGCCCCTTTCCGGCTCTGGCGGGCCCCGCCTGCCCGCTGTGTCCGGCGGGGGATGGCGCAGTCCGCAGCCGGCTAGCTCTCCTCTGGTATCGCTCAGTCCTTTGTTCTGTGAGCGGGCCGGCAGTGCCTTAGAGTTGGGCTTTTCGCGGGATAGTTCTCTCTCTCGCTGTCCCACAGTTTAGGTTACTATCTCACGTTAGCTCCCTCAGATTGCCCTCGGGGCACTCGGGCCCGGTCTTTACCCTAGGCAATGCCGCCCGCTCCTCTCCGTTCAGCCCCCACTTGCTGGTGGCGGATGATGCGAGCGTCTGGGGTTCTTTGCTGGGAGTTGCTTTAGGCACGTAATCTGTCGATTTTATTTATTTTTCCTCCCAGTTACGTTGCCCTCCGAGATAAAAAATCCTCCCCCACACCCGCCGGTGAGAGGGTTTCCTGGTGCTTGGAAATTCCTCCTCTTTTACGACTCCCTCCCCGGGACGGGTCTCTGTCCCTAACTCTTTTGTCTCTCTTTTTATCTTTTATAATTTCTCCTACCTCTTTTGAAGATAATGCGCAGTTTTTGTGAAAGCCTGACGTCCTCAGCCAGCCTTCAGAAGTAGTTTTGTGAAGTTTGGTCAGCGTTCAGATGTTCTTTCGATAAATTTGTGGAGGAGAGAGTGGTCTCCCCGTCCTATTCCTCCGCCATCTTCTGCTCTCCTCTCGAGTTCTCATTCTTAAGTCATATAAAATAGGCCACTCTGTGATAATTGGAGCCATCTCATCTTTAACTTATAGTACACTCATTAAACTGTTTGTCAAGAATGAAAACGAATGAATTCCCTGAAGGAGTAGTGATCAGTTTGAAAAACTAAACATCCTACAATGTCTTTCCATTTGATAATGAATTTGTCATAGTTGTTGAAATTTCAGACCGTGTGGATGCATCTTTCAATGTCTTGGAAAAATTGTATATGTAGTCACTAAGAAAATAGAAAGAAAGCGAGTTTCAGAAATGTCTCTCTTTTTTTCTTTACAGTTAAGTAGAGTCAAGGGAGAGATAGCAATCTGAAAGGCCTTTTGGTGTCAGTCCAAATGAGGATTTATAGATTGTCCCTTCCATTCAAGGAGCTAAGTGGCAAAAACAGATATCTTGTTTCCAGAAGAGCTAATGCTTCTAGAAGGAAGGATTATTGTTTGAACATTTGGATCTCTTTTTATTCTTTAGCATTTTCTTTAAAGGTGCATCCAGGTAAGATTGCTGTTGTCTTTCTTTATTAAGGCTATGTCTTTTATATATTGGGCACTTAACAAATGGAAACTTTCTCAACTATTTGTTTATTTATTGTCTTTAAGTTGTCCTTTCTGGAGGAGACATCATATCCAAGTGCCATAGCGATCTCCCACTTGACCCTCATGAAGCCTCCCATTGCTTCTTTCCACCCGTCTACTTCTGTTTAGATTTTCTCTCTTCCTATTTTTTTTCATATTGAGTGAAATACAGTGTCATAGTCACCAAGAGGAACTAGTAGTATATTCATCCTAGTTATTATTCTAAATGATAACCCTGTTTTCAGCACATCAGTTGTGTCGACATGCATGCCAACAGTGTGGGAATAAAATAAAGTTCTTAGTAGATCATACTAAGTGATCCTAAAAATATCACACTATACCCAAGAACCTTCCATGGCTGCTTACCAAATAGATGTAGGTATAGGTTTTTTAAGTTGAGTAATGGATGGTGTTTGCAGATGAAGGACATGTTGCTTTATGTAGTCATTTGGTAAACATGCTTTAATACCTTTTGTTGTGTGGAGGCAGTCATTTCCTTTTCTGATCTTTCTATCTAGTGGAGGGCATAATTGGCTATCAATAGTAGAGGCATAGGCCGAGTGCTGTAGTAGGAAGAAGTCGGGAATAATGAAGTCCATCTAGAATCTGGAGGACGGTGGTCAGATTATCAAGGTTTCTCAGGAAAATTGACATTTGCTTTAAGAGTTTAAGGCCAAGTGGGAGATCACCAGGCAGAAAACTTCAGGGAGAGTGTTAGGGTCTGACAGACTTGGGAATTGGTAAGTATTTTGATGTGACTTCACAGTAAGATATATGGTGTGGAGTGGCAGATGATAATGTTAGCTAGAGCCAAATCTTTATCTGTTTCGCAGTATGGAAGAAGGGAGCCTTTCTATCTTTTTCAGTGAGTGATATTAACAAATGACCCTGCACAGATTCTTGTGTCATCCATGCTCGAGGTTCATACTATCATCTGTGTTGGTGACTTCCATGTTTTTATCTGTGGCCCTGGGTTACAGATCCCCTTTGTCCTCTGCTTACCTACATCTTGGTGTTTCATCGGCTGTCACAAAATCTCCACTTCCACAGTAAAGCCATCAACCTTCCCTCAAGACCTTGGCTCCATTCTGATTCTTAATTTAGTCAATGGCCCCAATTTTCAAGGTAATCATCCATGACGCTCTTCTCTGGAACCCCCAATATCTCCTGACATCCACTCAATAAGTTTCCTTACTTATTCAGCTACTCGCAACATTATTGTCTCTTTTCCATGCCTAGTTCCAATATCTTTATTTAGGTTGCTGTTTTCCTTCTCTTTGGTTACCCTTGCAACCTCTTAACCCAGCTCCATCTCCCTTTCTGTTCAGTTACCTCATGGTTGCCAGGTTGATCTTTCTAATTATTGCATAAATGACAGAGCTAGTAAAATTTTTAGCAGGTCCTCATTACCAATGGATAAAATCCAAAACATCAGCACAACATACAAATCCATAGGATTTTGGCTCCACCTTCCTGTCCAGCGTCCTGGGGCCCATGACCAATCCCCTCCCCTTCTCCAGACTTTTTCAATGACATGGAGCTCCTGTAATTTCCAGTCTATTAGTCTCCTGGGCATTTTCCTGTTCCTGTTCCCAGCCTTCTTACCCTGTCTGCTCACTTCTTTGCACCACTGCCTCCATCCAGATCAGGGTGAAGTGTTTCTACAAGTATGTGGTGATAGGTTGTTTATTTTTCTCCGCTAGATTTCAGGCTCCTCAGTGTCGGGCACCATGTCTCGTTCATGTCTGCCATATTCCCAGCACTCGTGTCCAGCTCATAGTTACAGCAAAATAATAGTGTTGACAAAGCACTCACTATAGGCCAAGCAAGATGCTAATTTATTTACATATATTCTCTTTTAAGGGAAAAAATAAAATCAAGCTATGATTTAGAAAAGGAATGCAGAAGAAAAGTAAAGATTGGGCAAGAGGTTTGTTATAGGGAGTTCAGTAAAGACAGTATTTTATCAAAACAAGTGAGAATTTAAAAGATATCTATACTAGGGTAGGGCCTTTCCAGGTGGCACTAGTGGTAAAGAACCCGCTTGTCATTGCAGGAGATGTAAGAGATGAGGGTTCAATCCCTAGGTCAGGAAGATTCCCTGGAGGAGGGCCTGGCAACCCACTCCAGTATTCTTGCCTAGAGTTTCCCCATGGACAGAGGAGACTGGCGGGCTACAGTCCATGCGGTCGCACAGAGTTGGACATGACTGAAGTGACTTAGCATACACGTACACATGCACATACAAGGGTAGAGGCAGTAGAAATCAAGTGGAAAGAATTCTTTATAAGATAGTATGAAAAACCCAAACAAAACTTTCTGGCTAACCCAATGTTATAGTGATTCCTAGAGGTATTGAATGGCTGGCTGGCTAGGTGACTGAATGGAAGAATAGAGAATCCAGCATGTGCTCCATAGAACCTGCTGTGAAACTTAATTTGTTTAACTTACAAGTCTGATAACTTTGGTGCAACAACTTCATTAGGATGAGAGGAACAACTGTCTAGGTGCAGAAGCAAGCTATGTGGCAACAGCCTGAGAGGAAACAAAGGTAAAAACAGACATATCCTGAGAGAGTAATTGTGATGGCTCTTAAAATAGATATTTAAAATTAAATGTACACATACAATTATTAAATTAAGTCCAAAATTGTTCAGGTGTGGAAGTATGTTATGTAATTCAGAATTCTTTCAGGGTCAAAAAGTAAAGCTTCCAGTGGTCATTGAAAGCTGAGGGATTGTCAGTTGGGTTGTTATTGTTCAGTCACTCAGTCATGCCCAACTCTTTGCAACCCCGTGGACTGCAGCACGCCAGGCTTCCCTGTCCTTCACCATCTCCCGGAGTTTGCTCTGACTCATGGGAGTAATGGTTGAAAGTGAGGACCCTGGTATCAGAGTGCCTGGTTTGAGTTCTTGCTCAGTCATTTAACAGCTATAGGACCTGGAAGAAATGACTTTACCTCCAAAGTGGAGGTACTTTCTTTGGGGTGTTTTAGTGATTCAGTGAATAAAGGAAAGCATGTGCTCCTGGAGTGGGAAAGGCTGTAGCAAGCAATCAGTGAAGTGTGGGCTCAGCTCCGTGTAGACCTGTACGACTTAGCAAAGGTGGGGAAGGGAGCAGTGACTGTATTCACACTTAAACTCATGTATTTCGATGGGCTTTCATCATGTTTGGTAGAGGTGTTAATATGGGTGAAGTGTTCCCTTGTTTCATATTTAAAATGACAATTTTGTTTTGTAAGATACACTTCAAGGGACTTTGTTTTTGCTACGCTATAGCCTAAGTGCACTTAGTTTTCCCACATAATTCCTGAAAACAGTTGGTCAGGTGAACAATGAAAGTGGTCAGTAATCATTTAAGGCACACAGTGTATTAAAATATGATACGTAGTTAAGCCCTTATGGTGGGAATTCTCGAGTTCATTGGTGTTGAATGTTCATTAAGTAGTCCCTTTTACTATTCATTATTTTAGCTAATTAAACATCTTAATAGAAAAAATCCTTGAAATATGCTACTTTCCAAATGTTCCTAAGATATAATTCTTATATATTTCAAGATAAAAATAATGTGTCCTTAAGGAGAATTGCCCAGAAATAAATACATATGTTGATTTAATGACTACCTGATAATGAACAGAGAATAACCTGTAGGACTGACTTAACAAATCTCTTCTAAATGTCTGCTTTTTATCTTCATTTTCCTCAGTTTCTCTGATTGACACAGACACAAAACGTTTGGTGCATGTGAGCATGAGCTAAGTTGCTTCAGTCATGTCCGACTCTTTGTGACCCTATGGACTCTAGCCTGCCAGGTTTCTCTGTCCGTAGGATTCTCCAGGTAAGAATATTGGAGTGGCTTGTCATGCCCTCCTCCAGGGGATCTTCCCTACCCAAGGACCAAACCCACATCTTATGAGACCTGCATTGGCAGGTGGGATCTTTACCACTAGTGCCAGCTGGGAAGAACATAACATTTGGTGGCTCCTCTCAATCCAGTGTCATTCTCTGTACATTTACCTTATGTTATTTTTTGTGTTATAGCACTTATCCCAACTTAACATAACCCAGCTTTATTTGCTTATTTATCATCCATCTCCCCAACCTGAATAGAAGTTGCTATGTGCAAGACTTTCATTTGTTCACTGTTGTATTCCCCAAACCTACTATAATGCCTGGCAGAAATTCAGTAAATATTTGTTGAAAGAAGAAATGTACACATATAAGTTTGTGCTTAGTCAAGACTCCCAGACAAGGTTGTGCTGCTACATGGATGTATTTTTGTAAACATTGTTCACTGAATATAATGTAATGCTTATTCACTAAAAACTCAAAACAAAATTTGGGAAATACAAGGCAATATCAATAAAAAAATGTTAAATCATTCTCCAACCCTGAGAAAATGATGTAACATTTTGTTGTGTTATCCCCTTCATGTATTTGACATCACATCATAATTATGTGCCATCCTGGATATATTATTTTGTAAGCTGGATTTCTTTCACTTGTATTATATCATCAGCATTTTATATACTTTTACAAATATTTTCTAAAGACTTCTATTTTAAATAGTAGAGTTGAAATCCTTTTCTTCCTACCTCCAAACAACATAAGTAATGAAAAAACAGAGAAGAAAATCCATCTGTAATGAAACAAGTCATTAGCAGCAACCCCAGAGCACAAACACTGAAGTACACCTGCCAAGTCTATAACGTATGGATACAGGTGAAGGAAGACTTAAGAAACTACCCTTATTCCATCATCTTGGACCTTGAACAAGATGCAGATTTCCTTCAAATCAACTACACTTCCATCAAAGACATCTCCTGTGTTTCCTTAATTAACCTAGAGCCATAGATAGACTGTGGGAGGAGTTGGAGCGACTCCTTAAATATCCAGACATCACCACTGAAAGGCGGACAAGATGGAACTGGAGGAGAAGCGATTCTGAGGTGCCATGTTCATTTTCTTCTCCCAACCTGCTAGCTGAGGGTGTCCAGTGGAAGCGAAGTGTAAAAAGGAGGGAGGGGAGGCAGCCATTGCCTGTAGGGGCCCACTGGAGCAAGCAGAGGGAGGAGCAGGGGGCAGCAGAGAGGAAAGGCTTTCTGGAAGAGCTTGCCAAGGCTTTTAGGGAAACGCATTGCTTATTTCAGACTGAGAATGTACTGAAACACTGAATAATATTTGGGGAACTTAAAGAGTGAATACTTTCTCCTTATCCTGTTTGATAGAGAGACACGGCCACTAGGGAGAAACTAACCCATTAAGATTAGAAATGAGAATGAAATAGCTGAGCTTGTGCAAACTTCGTGTAGTTTACAGAAAGAGGTTAGCACAAAGATAAGGGCCATAAATCAAAGATTAAGCAACATGGCACAAAAGGGCATGTTTCAGCAGTTATAAAATGAGCTTTGCAGCAAAAGGTGAAGCTGAGCTTTTCAAATTGCTGGAATGTCACTGTTTATTTATGAGCCGAGATAAAACTCATTTTTAGATAAATGACTAAATTGAAATACCATAATACATGCCATTCAGGCGCCGTTATGGTTTAAAAATGTGACTATAAAAATGTCACATTATTACAGAACCTATTTGTTGGTTGGGTATTTTCCGAGTCCCATCTACTCAGTGTATTGACCCCCACTAGGTTTTACTGCTGCCCGCCTTGCATAGCCAGTACACAGTGGCTATTGTAAAAGCAAGATAGAGTTCTTTCTACTTCACAGAGCCCTGAAGAGTTTCGGGAACGTGAGCCAGAGCTTGTGTTGTTGTTTATGGTATTCGATGAAGTAGAAATTAAGGCCCTTTGCTGACAGAGACCATACCTCATTTACAGAAAAGCAGTGGGTTCTTCAAAATTCAAGTTTGTATTTCATTTGAAACTTGAAATTCTTACATTCTGTTTGCTTCCCGTTTCCCTTGAGAAGTCGAACTATTAGGGTGTCTCTCTGCCAGATTTAGCCAAGTCGTGTCTTTGCGACTCTTTGCGACCCCATGGACTGTAACCCACCAGGCTCCTCTGTCCATGAGATTTCCCAGGCAAGAGTACTGGAGTGGGTTGCCATTTCCTTCTCCGGGGTATCTTCCTGACCTTGGGATCAAACCTGAATCTCTTGAGTCTCCTGCATTGGCAGGTGGGTTCTTGACCTGCTGAGCTGGTAACTAAACTAAAAAAAAACCAATGCATGACTGCATGACAGTAGCAGTTCTGCATTTTATGTGCCTTTCTGGTTAGTCATGTTCATAAATTGCATTTTACATTTTATCAGGCCACCAGTACAATTTTTGGAGACAGTTGGAAATAAGAAGTCAGAAACAATGGGCAAATGGAGGGTGTGTTTTGGTACAGAGGCCACTAGGAAGAGCAGGTTGGTATGGAAAACTGAGCTTTGGGAAGCACAGAGAAGTGGATTAAGAGGGTGAGTCAGGTGACAGTATGAGAGGATGCTGTAACAGGCTTGCATCCTCTGAAGAGGTGATAAGAAGAACTCAAGGAAATGAAAATAGAGTGGCAAACCAGTAATAGTAAAGATGTTCAAATCATATGCAGGCACTGTCCTAGATGCTTTACAAATGTTAATTCACCTTCACCGTAGCCCAGTGAGCTAAGAATGATTAACATCTCCACTGTATAGGTGGAGAAAAAAATTGAGGTGGAGGAAGTTTTAAAGCACTTTGCTCAAGTTACACAGCTAACAAGAGGCCCAGCTGGGATTTGAACCTGGTACCTCAGATCCAAGCCCATGCTCTTGGTCCTTGTATTGTTTTGTCTCTCAGACATCTGTGACAAATGAAGATGCTTTGTAAAAGTTTAAGTGCTTACTATACAAACGAATGAGTTGGCAGTTAGGTCTTTGTTCAAGATCAACACCTGATTCATGCTTGAGACAATTCCAGGGTAGAGGTAATGAGTAAGAGTGGGCACAGAGGGTCGTATCAGTGGACAGAAGTTAGTGAAATTGAAAGAGGAAAATATAGGGTGGATTAGAGAAATTATTGTAATAATGAAGCCTCATCTGCAAACTGGGTTCATATTAGACAAATTGTTTCTCTTAGAAGTTCTAGTCTGTAATTGAAAAATTTCCTCATAGAAAATGTGTGAATATTGTGCAGTGTTACAGTTCTGTTGTTCAGTCACTAAACTGTGTTTGACTCTTTGCAACCCCATGAACTGCAGGCTTCCCTGACCTTAACTGTCTCCTGGAGTTTGCTCAAACTCACACAGTTTGCTTAAATTCATGTGCTTTGCAGTAGTCCTAGAATAAACAGCATGTGAACTGTTTCGTTGTCCCCTACGCAAATGAATTAGCCACAGAATTTAGGTAAGTGTCCAGTAATTAGTGGATTTTTCTTTTCAATTTAGGACACTTAGGCAAAAATGATATTGACCCTCTCGGTGTGGATTTAGTTCAGTGTTTAGGAAGTATTATTAAATTGCCAGAGATGATATTAAATCGGTATAGGTTTGGCCAGAATGTACTTTTAAAGGCATTTGACAATGTGCCTTCACTTTTAACAACACAATTAAAAGTGTAGGAGGAAGACTTTTAGGCAATTTAAATACATATTTTCAAGCATGTTTTTCCTGTTTCTTTTTTCTTGACAACCAAGATATTGTATAATTGTTTTTAAAATAAAAATAAAACCTAATGTTTTAGATTCATCTTTAGTGGAATATATTTGTTAGAGAGAGTATTTTTATAGACAAGTTTCGGTTGAACAATTGTCAAAGACCAAAAGGTAGGCTTCTTTATATGCCATATGTAGGGCTGTGACTTGACAATGTCAAAGCAACTGCTTAGTTCAATTAACCATCTGATTCTGGAATCAAATAAGAAAAACTAATTATTTGGTTAAAATAATCTGTTTTTGTTATTTTCTCTCATCTTCTTCAGTCAAAAGTACCCACTTGTAGTTGTAGAGAAGCTGATGGACCAGCTCTTAGGAAAAGTAAAAGGTGCTTTGTTTATGATGTTGCAGGAAGCCTGACCCCCGTAGCCTTTAACACTGGCTAGTTTTGGCAGATGGTTACTCTGGACAGTAGCTGTTGTACTTTGGGACTCCTGGGAAGTAGACTGTACGCCGGAAGTTTATCAAAGAGTGCTCTTGGGTCAACACCTGTGGAAGGGAGTCGGCAGGAGAAGCTGGGCTCTGATGCAGTCTCACCAAAGGCCTCGGTCGATCAGCAGAGAGTGGAGGATCTCTGTCTGCTGCTGCTAAGTCGCTTCAGTCGTGTCCGACTCTGCATGACCCCATAGACGGCAGCCCACCAGGCTCCGCCGTCCCTGGGATTCTCCAGGCAAGAACACTGGAGTGGGTTGTCATTTCCTTCTCCAATGTATGAAAGTGAAAAGTGAAAGTGAAGTCGCTCGGTCGTCTCCGACTCCTAGCGACCCCATGGACTGCAGCCTACCAGGCTCCTCCATCCATGGGATTTTCCAAGCAAGAGTACTGGAGTGGGGTGCCATTGCCTTCTCCGGGATCTCTGTCAGCTAGGGGCAATTCCCAGAGAAGAGGACAGCTGAGGGCTGTCGGGCAACATCATTTCCAGCAACTGGAGAAATAATAAAAAAAAAAATAATACCTGCATTTTATTATTTACATTTAAGTTATATATAGTGTTATCACAGAAGCCTCATTTTACAAGGAAATGAAACTAAGACAAATTTTATTTGAATAAGTCTTTTGCATAGAAAAGGGAAGCGGTCATGTATTTAGTTACTAGTCATCAGGAGAATGCACATGTGTGTGCAAAAGTGTGTAATAGATAAATAGGATGAGCCACTTTTAGTCTTGTGCACTGTATTAGGAGCTTGAAAGTGAAAGTAGCTCAGTCATGTCTGACTCTTTGTGACCCCATGGACTATACAGTCCGTGGAATTCTCCAGGCCAGAAGACTGGAGTGAGTAGTCTTTCCTTTCTCCAAGGGATCTTCCCAACCCAGGGATTGAACCCAGGTCTCCCATGTTGCAGGTGGATTCTTTACCCGCTGAGCCACAGTGGAAGCCCTGTTAGAAGCTTAACTATCATTTCATCTGTGGAACTCCTCTGTGAGGGAGGTACTGTTCTCTTGATGGTATTGGTAAATAAACAGACTCAGACAGGTTAAGTGACATCTGAAATCACACAGCTAGTTTGTGATACAGTCATAACTCGAAGCCAAGTTCATCCAAATCCAAGTTCATCCAAATCTGATCCCATGCTATACTGTTAGTTCTAATCCTTTAACTCTAGCCAGAGATTTTCTGCTTCAGTGGTTAACTTTCTTCCCTTGTTTTAACCATGTCTCCTTATCCGGGTTTAGGTCCTCACAAATCCCAGAAATTTGCTTTTGACCCTTGAGACAACTTCTATTGGTAAAAGGCAAATATTTTTATCCTCACTTAGCAGGGCTGTAGTGCAGATGACAGTGGACCGGAATCCTATGATAATGGGTCCCTTCTGGGATGATTTCTGCCTGGTACTTCTGTCCCCATTTAGTAGATGTGTCAGTGGGTGAAGGAAATTCATGATGCTAAAATATGCTTAGGAGTCAGAGGTGAAGCTGGGTGTATCGATTCCAAATCCCATGCTTGATCCCCTCTTCAGTGAGATTAATATGGGGAAGGAAGGGTGTGTGTGTGTATATACAGTAAGTATAGAAACACTCCAAACTTTGAATGACCCCACATTATAGGCATTTCATTTATGATGAGGGCTTCTTGGAACCAGTAGAAAGAAATCATTTGGGGTACTGCTAGGAAAAATATAAATATATACATTTGAAGTATATGCCATTTGAAATGAATTTAAACCCCATTTAAATTAGAATAACTTTCTTTGGGCTTCTCATTTGATTAGAATGCCTGGACAGTGTTCTTTTACACTGTGTTCTGTGTTTTGAGGAACTATGGTTGACGGATCCCCACAGTTGATTAGGTTACAAATGACACAAAACTGCCATTGCTCTGTGACAGTTGGCATCCTCTGATTTGTTTTCGACAGCACAATTGAAGTAGGCAAGGTTCTCTTGTTACTTTACTTTTTTGAATAGAATACTGCTTGTGTCAGATAGTCCATGAGGACTTTAAGACATTTGTCAGATTTTTATATAATATTTCATCTTCTATAGTTAAAAAAAAGGAATAAGGCAAGTCATTGTAATATTTTCAGTCACATATATTCTTTGATAAAAGTAAATGACAATCTCAATCTGAAGTATTTTATGTCTTTTCTCAAGCAGTGATTACTTTATTTGTATGTCTTTGGTTTCTACGCAAATCTTAATTTAATAGAGGATTTCAGGAACAGTTGAATGAAACAGATATTTCCACATGATTGATGCAGTGTCCCATATATATTGTATAACTCTGCATTATAAATTATTTGGGGCTTTAATATTGAAAACAGATGACAGTATGTTTGCTTTTTGAAATGAGAAAAGAAGGATATTCGTATACAAGCTTGTACAAGTTTGACTGCATCATGAATGCATGTCTTCATTAACAACCATAACTCAGCCCAATTTATCAGTATTCATCTAAATGGCTGTAAACTTAGTTATCAGTACTAGTGCTGCAGTCAAGACCAACTAAGAATTTATTATTTTTTTATTGTTCTGGGTATTAAAATGATCACAGAACTACAGTAATACTGTTTCATATCTATCCCTACATATATTATGTGATACTGATAATTTATAAAGTTTATGAATGAGAACCAAATTAAATATGCCCTTTGAGTTCTCTTTTTTCCCCCCACAGTGAAGTTAGGAATCAAGTAGTAATATAATATCTTAAGAATTCATATATAATGGACAAGGATTTAATGAAGACTTTCAGGTTTCACTGTTATTTTAGATCCCCATAGTATTTGAATGTGGTTTTGTATGTCATTTGAATCTCTTGGCCTAAGTCTTCAAGAGGATGTTGATTTCCTAAAACCTTTATGGGATAAGCATAAGCGTTTATAGAAGGATTCATGTACACCTCTGCTTCTAGGGTAGCCTAAAGGTGTGTGTGTACACAGGCAAGAAGGTATCAGATACGAGGACGGGGACTTGGGTCTTATACAGGGAGGAAGGGTGGCAACTTGCATATTGGTGTCCTGATGTAAAGGAAGCAACTGGGTTTGTGATCATTTTGAAAAGTAGTACCAATTTCTCTACATCTAATGTTCAAGCGAAGATAAAAATATGGATGTTTTTGTAAAATTCCTTCATTTTAGAACACTGAGAAGACCAAATCAGTCCCTGATGTGGGCTGCATATGGCCCGAAGGCATCCAGTGTTCACATTCCCATCCAAGTCATGGGAAACTGGAGTTCTGATTGTCTTCCATTGGATGTACATGGAATGCCAGTACAGTTTGAGTAGGAAAGTAATTATCTTAATAGAATCTTCAAAATGGAATCAGAGCCAACTTTGGATAGATTTAAATTTTCTTCTTCAAGTGTGAAAAATGCTCCAGTTTTCTAGTTTAAGCCACGTATACATACATTTTAGCCCAAAAAAGAGGTGGGGGTATAGGAAGTTGGAATCCTGTTTCATTTGGGATACTGTCTTTTTATTGATTGGTCCAAAATTGAATACCCAATTTCCTTTTTCCCATTTATATCTCAGCATGAGATTTCCTTTCCTGATATAAGCCTTTGTGGCCAGTTTTTATCTGATCATTTGTCTGTCTGATATCCTTGATATGTTTTTGTAACATTTTTAACAGAAAATGTAAGTGCTATTTATGGAAAGCAAGCTGATCGACTGTGAAGAGTCTCTTGTGATTTCTCAGGTTGTTTTCACATTCGACCGATGCTGGCTTCTAGAACAGAAGTCTGGAAACTAACAATGAATGTTAGACCACGGAACATAGGTTTCTTTCCTTTCCAAGTCTGTCTGCAAGGGCAGAGAGAAAAGATGAATGAGAATGGAAAATATATGCATGTAGCTGAGCAGGAGGTTAATTATATTAATTTCAGACTCAACCCAGCCTGAAGACAATATAATAATCTTATAAAAAATGGAATGCCAGCAAGGAGCCAAACTTCTATTACCTTTTTCCTTTTAAGAGCACAATATGTTATAGCAATCAGGAACTCATAAATTGCCCTTAAAAGCAGTTCAGAAAAAGTTACTGTGTGAAGCCTACTTAGAGTTGGAAACTGTGGGGAGATTTTTTCCCTCCATTGCACCTGAGGTGTTTTTTCCATGTGTTGAGTTTTGTTTCAGTTGTTCAGTAGAGAACATGGGAATTCTGCTATATTTCTCAAAAATGTGATGGATGTGGAGGGGTCAAGCTGAAACTGAGTTACTTTGAATACTGAGGAGCCAAATATAAATAGTACTCTGAAGTATGATTCCCTGAATATATATGTGAATACAGCGAACCATCCCATTTTCCTCTCCTTTGGACTAGGATCGCTGGTAAGAATAAGTAGAGGATGAAGATGGGAATTAATGGACGGAGAGATGAAATATTCTAGTGCCTTCTAACACAGACCTCTTCCTTACCTCACCAGGGAAGCTTCCGTTCCTTTCCTTCATCAGTAAATACTAAGAATCACCGAGTAAAAGACCAGTGATTCAAAGTGTTGACACCTTGAAGCAAGGGAATGTTTTCCAAATAATTTACAGCAGCTATGAAAGTAATTTAAAAAGTTAATCTGCCCTTAAAGTATTCAGCTTTGTCAATTGTGCATAATATCCTCAATATTTACTATTACTTTGTGCTACAAACATAAACAATCATTTCAATGACCCTTTTTTATTAAAATATGTGAACACTTATATTTCATTATTTCAGAGAACCACATGAATCCCACAAGTCCATGGAAATTTTAGAGTGAATTTTACTGCCTCGTCGCCTGTGTCTAGACAAATTTATTAGGCACTTGCTGATGGTGAGTAATACCTGTTTATTAAGCTGATTTTCAGGCTGCTTACATGAGAACTTCCATAAATTAGCTCTAGTAACCTTAGGATTTAAACTTAAATTGAGATTAGGCATTTATAAATTGATTCAAGCGATCATGAAGTAAGAGGGAAGGTATATGTTTTTAAATGCATTTTTGGCTTGAAACCCCTCCTTACTTTCAACCCCAGGGGCCTGCTCTACCATAAAGAAGGACATATTTAAACGTTAGAATCTCTAGTGCCAGAAATTTCTACTTTATGTCTTGGCTAACCAGTGAGGATAATCAGCACCTTGTCTCTCTTAAAACTGACAGGGTACATTTTTAAAGTGTTGAAAGAGAAGTATACAGACTTTACAGGTTGAGCAGTCTCAGTTTCCTGGCCTGGATGAAGATTTTGAAACTTAAGTTACTCTCAGTCGTCAGGGTAACGCACTGTGGTCAGTAAATGAACTGGCTGCTTTAGTCATTGGCATTTTCTAGTTAACACATACAAATTGGTCGTGCATACTCTGAAATAACTTCCCTAGTAGCTCAGATGGTAAGGAATCTGCTTGCAATGCAGGAGACCCCAGTTTGGTCCTTGGGTCGGGAAGATCCCCTGGAGAAGGGAATGACAATCCACTCCAGTATTCTTGCCTGGAGAATTCCACAGACAGAGGAGCCTGGTGGGCTACAGTCTGTGGTTTCACAAAGAGTCAGACATGACTGAGTGACTAACACTCGTCCAAGACTCTGAAATACAAAATCGACATTACTGATGGTTTTATGGTACCTTAATCAAGGGAACCATCTACTTTCCAGTTCGCAATTTAGTGTATTAAGAAGGCAAATCATTTAAAGACTCAGATTTATTAATCTTTTGTATATTAACCCAGCCCCAAGTTTTAAATGAAATCTGCCTAAGTTTGGGAAAATGCAAAGAACCTCCAGGGTTGTTTTTTTTTTAGCACTTTTGTTTGGAAAACTGTAGGATTGTCTATGCCTCTTGTCACTGTTTAGAACTTTGGTCTGTCTCGTACCTCCTCAGAAAAGCAATAAAAGCCTTTGTCTCTTGGGGTTCTTTAGGAAACGGCTTTGTTTGGGGAAAGGCTCTACCATTTGAAGCCCACTTTTAGTATCTTGGAGACGCTGGATAGGAGTTACATGGTGTGTCATGGGAATAGCCAGCACACAAAAATGAGCAATACCCTATCAAAATTTAGTTGTTTCTAAAATCCTTTGTCTCTCATAAATTCACTTCTTGATTATGTCGCAGAATCAAAAATTAAAGAAGTATTAAATAAACTGTGAGAAAGTTTAGCAAATTTCAGTAAAATATGCTTTTGTCTTCTAGCCACCTCTAGAGCAGAACTTCCGTGGGTGGTGCTTCATGGGATGTTTTGTATTTTAGCTATCTTTGCCCATCAGCTTCATGTTCTCACAGCAATCAGGATATTGATTGCTAGCCATCGATATTAATACACCCAGAGTGATAATTTTTTGGTTTCTCCTTTTCTCCTAACTCTCCTCCCCTATTATCTTATTGTCCAAGTGCACTCAGTCTAAGGGTAGAGAAAACTGAGATGGGTGGTTTGGGGAATGCAAGAATGGAACCAGAACCGCTCTGTGTCCCATCTTCCCAGTGGGAGTCACTACTCATTGCTCAGGTCCTCAGGTAGTGTCCATAGGAAGGGCAACTACATGTGTCCAGTGACCTCTGGCAAGCAAAAGCTGGCATCTCTCACAGTGATTCACATCATTGGATATGGATTTGGGTGCTAAGGAAAAGGCAGGATCATTTCAGTCCATATGCAGCTAGTTGTATCAATAATGCTGTCAGTAATTACCAAAGCTTTATGGAGTGCCAAGTCAAGCGCAAGTACTCTAGTCACTGTCTAGTCACTGTATCCTCATGACAGGGGGGCTTTGATGACCATTATCCGTGATTGACAGATAAAGAAACTGGAGCTTATAGAGAGGCTAAGGAACTTGCCATGGCCATTCTCCTGGTCAGTGGTGGGGAAAGGACTCAATCCTGGTCCCAAACCCATAGCTTTAACACAGCCTGTGTCCTCCCAACTGTGTTCTTCACTCAGCAATGTGTAAAATGCATCCCACAGTGTGAGCTTCTTCATTTGTCCCTTTTTTTCATGGTAACAGTGTGATAAGCAGGCTGTGTTCTTTTTCCAGTGGCAGAATGTTTAAGATATATTGTTCTTGTCTTAGAGATGTATAGGGAATTTTTGCAATTGATATGTGAAGATCTATCTCTACATTTTCCTTAAGTAAGAAACAAAATAGAATGTCTTTTTTTCTTCTTTTCCTCCTAACCTTGTGATTACACTCGCATTGGAAGAGATCCCACGGCAGATGGCATCTGATAGTAGTTTTAACAAATACGTTCATTATAAACATTGTATGGCCTTCATACCAACCAGGTTTTCTAATGACACAGTGAAAACAGAACACTTTAATGTTGAAACCTACTTAAGTACTTAGCTGTCAAACTAAATGGACTGTAGCCCATGAGGCTCCTCTGTCCATGGGATTTCCCAGGCAAAAATGCTGGAGTGGGTTGCCATGCCCTCCTCTAGGGAATCTTCCTGACCAAGGGATCAAACCCACATCTCTTAGGTTTCCTGCATTGGCAGGTGAGTTCTTTACCACTTGCGCCACCTGGGAAGCTCTGCCAAACTAAATCAGCCAAGTATTATTTTCTGCTAGCCTCTCATGTGGATAGCTCAGTGTCCACTTCTAGAGTTTAACCCTTGCCAATCAAGTAATTTTTTCATGTTCCCCCTTCATCTCACTCTTCTGCTAGAAATCACTATAGACTAAAGTCTTTTTACTAAAGCAGAAACTTACCATTATATTAGCTACATTTTTTTAATTCAATAATATTCATTGGAGACTGTTGAAATTAGTGAAAGTTTTAATTACTATTTGAAAGAACAGATAGCTTTTATATGTAAGCAGTTACTTAAACTGAAGTAATGAAACATTAGTAATTGTATCTTTATTTTTTGCTTTAATGAATCACTGAAACTGTTCTGTAAGTAAGCTCTGCATAGATACTCTTTAAAATGATATTCTTTGAAAATGTTTTTGGTTTTCTCTTAGGTGTAGGTACTGAGTGTTTGGGAGAGGCCAAGCATGCTTCATCATATACGGCAAAGCCTTTCCTCCTCGGTTCTCCTGACATTTGGGGTCAGATCGTTCATTATTGTGGGGGCTGTCTGTGTGCATTGGGGGATATCGAGCTGTATCTTTGGCCTCTACCAATCACGTGTGAATATGTAACCTCCTCCCAGATGTGACAGTTACAAATGTCCAGACGTTGCCCCATGTCCTCTGGGGCAAAATCACCCCAGACTGAGAGCCGTTGCTCTGTGGTTCTCCAGCTGCGAAGTCTTAGTAAGAGAGGGATCAAAATATCAGCTCTGGTGATGACCAAGCTACAGAAGATAAGGTAGCTAAGGTCTAGACCAGGATAGGTTTCTTTTTCTTTTCTTTTCAGACACCTTTACCCAAGTGTCATCTTACCAGGCCTTTTCTGGCCACTCTGTTAAAAACTTGCACAACCCTATGACTCTGAGCTTCTCTTACTCTATGTATCTTCCTTGCACCTGTCTCAGCCTGGAGATACATATTGCTTGTTGTTTTTTTCCCCTGTCAAGATGTAAGCTACATTACCCTCAAGGCTCATTTCAGAAAATTTTAAATTGCTTTTTTTTAAAAAATAAAAAAAATGTAAGTTACATGAATGCAGGAAATTTGTGTTTTATTTAGTCCTGTAAGTGCAGTACACAGACCAATACCTGACACATAATTTGGAACCCATGAGAAATTGTTGACTGAGTGAGTCAATTATTTAGAGACACTTTCTATAAAAAAATAGAGTGAGGATATTAAAGATCACTGATATAGCAGAAAATAAATTGAGAGAATTGTTAATGGAAAAGAAAGACAGCTTCAAGTATAGTAAAATCTACCTAATGATTTTACAATTAATTGTTTCATAATTGAGATTTAGGTTTTTCCTTCATTTGATGGAATAGTTGTACTTGAGTCCATTTTTCATGTCAACCAAAAATGGCTTCAGATAAGAGAAAGCCTTGAGCTGTAAGGAAATGAGGAGAGAAAGTCCAGATGATGCATGAAGTCAGAAAACAGTTGGAAAGTACCAACATTTCTTATACAAGCAACATTGAAAAATGTGTCAATAAGCAAAAGCTTGTCATTAGATAGTTTCGCTGGAAGGTACGGAAGAACAAATACAGCATTCCTTAAAATGCTTGTTTTGTAGTTTGAGAAGTAACAATTGAAGTTTGGAATTGAAAGGAAATAATTTATTTATTGAGTTTAAAATTCGTATTCTGTATTTTAATATCTTTTCTTGCCTTATGCTTACTTTTTTAGCTCCCTAAATTTAACCAACTGCAAATGTTTATAAGTACCATTACGTGCTGTCTTTTGAATTGAAGTAGTTGCCTTTAGTAGAAAATCTGAATTTCATTGTAAAGATGGAACACAAAATCCTTGGATTAG
Source organism: Giraffa tippelskirchi (assembly GCF_054371585.1). NCBI lineage: Eukaryota > Metazoa > Chordata > Mammalia > Artiodactyla > Giraffidae > Giraffa > Giraffa tippelskirchi. Next base: position 107,180,361 of record NC_137280.1, on the reverse strand, counting down.
ATATAAGGCCCAGAAATGAATGGGATAAAATGCTGTCAGCTTAGCAAATAGTAAATATACACATTCCGCCAAATGTGCTTTTGTCTTGAAGAATTATGGACATGTATACCAGGCATGGTGAAGATTGTAGGCCCTTCAGGCTGTATACTGAATACCACTTGAAATTTTATATGACAGGAATAGCCCACATGGCCATAGGCAGATGCCAGAATTCACTAGCATTGTCAACAAAAGGTCTGTGACAATTGATTTTTCAAAAAAATGTTTATATCAGATTTATTGTTGTTGGTTGATTAGGGTGCCCTCATGTGTTTCCTAATTATAGTACCTATTTAATTCTTTCAAAGTACCTATCATTTCTTACTTTTAAACATAGGATCAATATTATTAATGAAAATGCTGGATTTTTTCTTCTCATGGATTCTTCTTGAGATCTATGTAAAGTCCTGAAGAGTCCAAGGCAGCCCTAGGTCAGTGGATTGCTGCTGCTGTTAAGTCACTTCAGTCGTGTCCGACTCTGTGTGACCCCATAGACGGCAGCCCACCAGGCTCCTCCGTCCCTGGGATTCTCCAGGGAAGAATACTGGAGTGGGTTGCCATTTCCTTCTCCATTGCATGCATGCTAAGTCGCTTCAGTCGTGTCTGACTCTGCGCGACCCTGTGGACAGCATCCCACCAGGCTCCTCTGTCCACAGGATTCTCCAGGCAAGAATACTGGAGTTGGTTGCCATTTCCTTCCTCCAGGTCGGTGGGTTGGGCCCTGTTTATCATGGATTAGTCACAGAAGTAGAAGAACCAAAGGAACAGTGTGTCCCATTCCTCTTATTTGTTGTGGTTTGGAGGGGTGTTGGCTCACCCGGTCTTACGTAGTATGCTGGTGGGATGTCCTTGCCTGAGGCTCTCTGTCCAGTGTTATTCCCATCCTCCATTTGTGGCGTAACATGATCATATCTTATCCCTCATGGATTATAGCATAGCTCAACGTCTGGAGCCAGAGGTTTTGGTATAGTTTTATAATGGAAATTGGATGAGTGGAGGTGACAGGAAACAAAGAGGAAATAGAGTAGACTTTCATTCCCTGAAATTCTGTCTGATAGTAGAACATTTTAGGAATGTGCATGTGTGCGTGCTCAATCGCTTCAGTCATGTACGACTCTTTGCGAACCCATGAACTATAGCCCCTCTGGTGGCTCTGTCCACGGGATTTTCCAGGTAAGAGTGCTGAAGTGGGTTGCCATGCCCTCCTCCAGGGAATCTTCCTGACCCCGGGATTGAACCCACGTTTCCTGTAGCTCCTGCATTGCAGGTGGGTTCTTTACCAGCGGACCACTGGGAAAGACCCATTTTAGGAATTTATTCAATCAATGGACATATTAAATTTCCATTACATGCAAAACATCCTGATGCGTGATGTAGGGGATACAGAGATGAGTATGAATTGCTTTTTTTCCTGCCCTCCAGGAAAGCATGCCTTCTAATGATTTCCTTCCTTGAGGTGGTCCACTACAACCCGTAACTACAGGTCTTTCTGGAAGTGTTAGAGATTCAGGAAAATCATGCTCTTGTGACTTGCACATCCAACAGGATGGCTTACACTGTATCATTTGGTAGCATTTTTGTACTTCTTTAGAATTCATCCTCACAAGGACTGTTTTAAAACTCAAAAATGTATTTCATTTATCCCATGATTTGCTCTGTGTGGTTTTATATTTTCTGAGTATATTAGGGTCACTAGAACAGGTTAAAAGTAGAATTCCAGTGTTAAAGATGAGGGGATAGAGTTTGTCTCAAATACCTAATGATGTTTCCAGAGTCAAAATAAAACTGCCTTTTTTCTCTTCATTCAAGTAGAAGGCAGTTTGACCAATGAACTCAACTCAACTTCTTCCTGCAAAGCATGTATTCATGGACTAATAGAGTTTTAAAACTCTATTAGAGATAATTTCAGAGACAGCGAAATTAGTAGACACTGAAATACACCTCTTCCTAGTCACTGAGTAAGAGGAATTTCACATTCTTATCTGCTTACATGATGATTTCCTGGGGTTTGGGTGAATGAAAGGAGAGTTGATAAATGATCTATTTGATCTATTTTTGGCATGTCCAGTGCATAGTAGCATAAAGCTGAGAAGTCAATTCTAAAATCTTTTAGTAGCCACAAAAAAGTAATAATGTTGACTGCTGAGATATATTATGAACTGTGGGGTTGTTAAGAGACACTAATGACATGGATATAATTATGGATACAATGAAAGCAGTTGTCAGTGGATTGTGTAGGGTTTCTTTTAAAATCACATTAACAAGATTACCGAATAATTAGAACACAGTTTGAGGCAGGCTTTGCAGGAATGATTCCCAGATGTGAGTGAGCTAATTTTTATCATTAGATTAAACTCAGTGTTTTAATGCAGCTGGAGCAAAAAACATATACTTCAGTAGGATTTGCAGGAAGCCAGAGTTGTTTGACTTTCTTCATTTTACTCACAAATTATTTGAAAAGATAGACTATGAGTTCTTTGTCATCCGTAATATATTATAGCTTTCTGGAAGGTCTGTGTGAGTAGTGCTTTTCAAAGCTTGCTGGGATATAGTGGTCATCATAGCATCTTTACCACAAAGAACATCTGCTCACCAGCTCTGCCTTCTTTGGTTGTAGGAATGCTTTAGGGAATGATTTCTTTTTTGTCTCTTGACAGACTTCTGTGCTCAAGGCCAGACTGCAGAGATAACAATAGTGTGTGTGTGTTTGTGTGTGTGTGTGCACACAAGTGTAGAGTATGCTAAAATCATAAGCCTAACCATATAAGAATATGTTGTTTCTCCGGGTATCCTGAAAGTTCTTGGTTCTTTCACATATGTGTAGATATTCTCAATTTGAAAAAAAATACTGATTTTCATTTGTCTCGCTCGATTATGCTCTCAATTTCTAGAGATGTTTTACATTTTTAACTAAAATAACACACTCATCCTGGTATCTTGGAATGATGAGCATCGTATTCAAGCAGTTCTGTTTGTGTCTTATTTGTAGAATATTGTGAAAAGAAATATTTAATGCTTTTCATCTAAAATAGGACTGTGAAGTTTTTGTGGGAGAAAAAGGTTGAATTTGGCAAACATTTATCCTGATTTTTCCTCTCATGCCACTTCTTATTAAAAACATAAAAATAAATGCTTCTCTTCCTATTTCTCTCTTTTTCTCAGCCTTTGAATATTGAACATAACCAAGCACATTATGAGCAAAGCAAATTATTTGTATTTTGTTTTTACCTCTTAACTTTCAATATGTAAAAAATACCACAAATATTGATTATATTTATATTTTTCTCAAATTTCTGGGATCCTCTCATTATTTCAGATTCTGAGGGACATATATCTTTCATTCAAAATATATTAACAGTTGGTATACAAATGGGAATATCTTAATTTTCCAAGTATTTTATATGTTCCCTAAATAAATATGGGACATAGAAACAATATAAAGTTTATTCTCTCATATTTGTTAAGACATCTTTGTTCCTTAAAGTGAAAAAAGATATATGAACCTAGCTTTCAATTTCTGGAACATTATGGTCTATAGAATTACTGTTGTTCATTACCTTGATGTTCTTAAATAGTGTTCTGATAATAAGAGCCTTCATTGTCTAAGTCCTCACAGTTTGGTTACAAGGTGAACTATCATAAGAGGAAAATACTTACTGATAAAGTGACTGGTTATAAAAGTAGCCTTCTAAAATCTCACTAAGCTGATGTTTTTATTAATCAGTTTTGGGCTGATTATAAGATGCTTACAACAATGTAACACACACACAAAAAGGCAATGCTAAAAATATGGTACACATGTAATCCATATAACAAAACAAATTGATTGCAAGAATTCATTAATTCTGGGACTTCCCTGGTAGCTCAGTGGTAAAGAATCCACCTGCCAGTGCAGAAGGCACGGGTTCGATCCCTTCACTGGTAAGATCCCACATGCCTCGGAGCAACTAAGCCTGTGCACCACAACTTCTGAGCCCACACGCCCTAACTGCTGAAGCCCCAGTGCCCTGGAGCCCATGCTCTGCAGCAAGAGAAGCCACTGCAATGAGAAGCCCAAGCGCCGCAACTGGAGGTTAGCCCCTGCTCACCACAGCTAGAGAAAAGCCCGTGCAGCAGTGAAGATCCAGCACAGTCATAAATAAATAAATAAGTAAATAAATAAAATTATATATATATATATAAAGGATTTGTTAATTCAAAACAACTGATGTTGGAAAACTGCCTGAATCACATATAAATCCATCGATAAATGAGGATCTGGCAGAGTGAGACCAATGAACAATTAAAAATGAGAGAACAAAAATGGATGAGGACATAAGTAGATGTTTCATATGAAAATTATTTTAGAATCAAAGGGCAAGAGAAACCCCTGGGAAAATTTATGACATTTTTGAGTATTCTTTGAAATAATAGCTCTAGTTTAGGCTGAACTATAGTGTAATTTTGTCAGGAAAGAAAAATTATGTCTACTTGATTCAATCTTTACTCCAGTTCATTGCTGCAGTTATAGCTTAAAATTTTCCTTATGATATAATTTTAATGAATTTATTTAAGATAATAACCCAACATAATGTTTTTCACTATTTCAGTGAAAAGGTGCCTTAGCCTTTTCCTGTTACCAATTTTTCTGATAGTGAAAGCCTCATGATAAAGCCACCTGAACTATTCATCACCAGATGGACTCTGAATTATCCATCACCAGTAATTATGAGTAGAATGTGCCTCAGTTGTTTCCTTCATTAAAAGCCCAAAGTATTTATTTGTTTCATCTCAAAATACTTATTTAGCACAGTAATTCTCAACTCTTGTCAGGCTTTAAAATGACTTGCTCCCAGGCTCCACTTCAAGCACAGCTAAATCAGAATCTCTGACAGTTGAAGCTTGAGAAAAACTGTTTTTTTTCGTTTGTTTGTTTTTAAGACTTCTTTTGAGATTCTAGTGAGTACCACTGATAGTACATCAAAAGGTATTAACTTCCAATGATTCGCTTTGCAGAATCAAAAAAATGAATATGGCTGTTTTCTTTCTACTAGCATTGTTTTAATGTATTAAAAAAGTTCTAAAGTTTTCCCTTACATAAGTCAAATTTGAAAAAGCATTGGCAACCTGTTAGGTCTTTATTGACAAGAAAGAGAGTATTCTTAACCATAATAACTCGTTTCTGCATTTTGAACTGTATATTTCTTTAATTTTTTTCTGCTGGTAATTACTCTCTTTAAAGAAAACATCACACTGCTCCTTGTGTTCCTGAGAGGTTGAGGATCTGAGAGGCAGGGCCTCTTCAGACTTGTCACACTTCACTTTCTCTATTCTTTTCTGCATCCTACTGTAGACACACATAAGTGTACCTTGCAGGAGGCCCTGGTTCAATTCTTGAGTCGGGAAGATCCGCTGGAGAAAGGATAGGCTACCAACTCTAGTATTCTTGGGCTTCCCTGGGGCCCAGCTGGTAAAGAATTTGCCTGCAATGTGGGAGATCCCTGGGTTCGATCCCTGGGTTGGGAAGATCCTCTGGAGAAGGGAAAGGCTACCCACTCTAGCATTCTGGCTTGAAGAATTCCATGGACTGTAGAGTCCATGGGGTTGCAAAGAGTTGAACACAACTGAGCGACTTTCACTTTCACTTATTCCCTAAATCTATGGTGGTGCTTCACTGAGCTGAAATACTTCTGATGGAACTGCCTTGCCTGTGACCATCCTGTGTGTCTACCTGTCTTACCGCCTGCCATCCTCGCCAGCCTGTCCACCTCTGAACGTCCACACCCTTCTGCTCTCCCATCAGCTGAATGCTCTTTAGAAGGAACCGCTATATTGTATTTCTCCCCATGTGAATAGTACAGTTTTCTCATATTAGATACACACTCAGTAAGTTCTTAAGTTAGGAAGTTATGGAAAAGGATCTAATGGCAGGGAGAATCTCAATATTTCATTCAGCTGTAATAAAAGTTTATTTTGTACAGATTTATTTCAAGAATTGCATCTTCTTGATCATGGCACATTTCTACTTTTGGCATAAGTTAAGCACATCAGTATCTGAACTCAGGAGTCCATCTCACCTGAAAGACTTGTAAATGCGTAAATGGGTTTGCTGATTTTTATGTTTTAGTGGAAAGAAATATGACAAATAATTTTGTAAGTTCCCATTAAAAATAGAAGATTTCTTCCTTTATCTTAATTCAGTTTCTCAGAATTAGTTTCAGCTTATATAATTTTTAGTTGGGATGACATGATTCTTAACATTATTGTTGTATTTCAGTACACACTAAATAGATATTACAGTTGAGATTTCTGCATTTCTTTTGTGCACAAAGAATAATGCCTCACAACATGTTTACAGTTAAAAGAGTTTTGCTTGAATCATTGTTTATTACTAGAAAAGTCTCAGAAATCACCTTTCTGTACTTTAGCTCAGACTGACTCACAGCTCATCACTGACCAACTTTAATTACAAATGTTTAGGGGCAAAAACCATGTTATTTTAGTTTTTTTGTGCTTATGTGTGCAACAAAGCCCAGGGATCATGGAAGGTGTATGATGGGGTGGTCACGAGATGGGTGTCCAAACTAGAGTCAGGCTGCTTCCTGGCAAAGCCGGACAAAAAGGTGGGTCCCAGATGAGAAGGTGAGATGAAAAGAAGGTAGATGAGATAAAGGTGTTTACAAGAGATTGGGGTGGTACTGAGGGATTTCTTGAGGCTTACCCGAAGCCAGAACACCAAAGACCATGTAATGACATTTAGTATTTATTCTTGCTAGTGGTAGTGAGTGCTCTTTACTTTCTTTAATCCTGAAGATCTTTGTTAGAAACATTAACTCTGTATCTAGGGCATCAGTTACTATAACCCAGATCTTATTTTACCTCTAACATTTTCTATTGATTCAGCATATAAACTTCGGTGTTCTTTTGGATATGAAAGTGTTATCCTTTTTCATGCCTTTTTTTTTTACCATAAGTTTTGTGGTGTCTTCTCTTCTCATTTTACATCTTTTCCCCCATTAATAGATGTGCTTTTTGACTCCAGAGGATATTAAGAATGTGGACTGATTAAAGACATTATTTCGTCTGTAGTGGTTGTGTACTTGGCATAGTCAGTAAATAGCTTTTTTTGTTTTGTGTTTGATGTCATTAGGTTTAAACAGGCCTGGGCAAAGGGTACTAATCAGCAGCATGCAACATCTCTGTATTTGGACCCAGCCCTCTAACTGGGATGTTTGTATTGACCTCATCGAGGAAGGCTGGCTATTTAGCAAATTTGGCCAAGCCTGTCCCAAACTAGAAGAGTTTGTATACAATATGTGGGCTTTAAAGCAGAAAACCAGATGATGCCCTTCCTCAAAAGGAAGGATTTGTCAGTAATGATGACCTGTTGTTTCCCCAAAAGCAAGGTACTGTGATCTCACCCACTGTTATCCTCTAGGAGGCAGGCATGTCTGATTCATCTAACGGCTGTATTGGAAGCAACCAGGCTTATGACAGATTGGCAAAGTGCAGTCTTGAAAATCTTGGATGTTCAGCGTTTGTTTATGATGTTTTCACAAATGTATTAAGTTGGTACTTGTGGTAAATTCTGTGAAAGTCGTTAATTACTTTTTTGCCTCTGCACCTCTTACTGGATTTTATCCATTGCCTCCCAGAAAAATGAGTTCCTTGTATAACCAATTCTACCTTGTCATCGAAGATTACACCACTGATTGCATTAAAGGCTCAGGGGTCTTTGCAAAATTTCCAGGAATTTTTTAAAACTATTTTTTTTTTTTTTACTAAGATGTCTTTTAAAAAACATCCATAGATAAAATAGCTTTCTTTTAAATTATTGGAGTTTGCATTGGACTCTCATTAATAGGATTAAAGTCCAAGTTGCTGCTAAGTTATCTTCTCTGATTACTGAGCTTTCTTCTCTTACTGAAGGACAGTTGTAAATATGGAATTATAGTGGTTTTTTTGATTTGCCAGATTTTGTGGTATCATAAACATTAGAAACCTTTCTTCATAGTTCTATATGAGGATTAGAAAATAGTTCCTCACTACAGAAAAGGTTCTTGGAGATTTTTAAAAAATGTTTTTTAACCTTTTTAAAATTTCATATAGCTTTTGTATTTATTGATTTGATATTAATTCATTGCATATTAATATAAAGGCCATAAACTTTAATTTGGGGATAAGATTTGACCTCACAGACCTCCTGAGTCCTATTCTAATGAAGGGTCAACCTTGAAAAGTAAATATTATTTGCCCTGGCTTATATTACCTGAGTCTGAAAACAGGGAATGAGAATTGTTAACATTTTAAAAAGTGTGCTCAATTTGATGGCTTTGTTTCTTTGGTTTACTAATTAACACTCTTATGTACAAAATCAAAGATTTTCATTTACTTTATTGTTGTTTTCTTAGATAGCAAAACTTTTTAAGGAAGTGCTTTATTTTGACTTTACTATATCTTTGATTATTTAAGAAAATAAGGCAAAAATTTCTCACTTATGAAAGAACTAAGTTTCTTTTTAGTTTTTTGTGTCATTTCTGCTTATTTTTCAATGTTTTCTTGTTACCAAATATTGCTTGAAAGTCATATATGATCCTAGCTCAAAGAAGTGCCTACATTTTCTCTGAAAACTTTGGAATTTTGCTTTCCCAAATTCAGAACCTAAATGCAGAAAGATAAATAATAAATCACCAGCATATCTTGTACACCTAAAACAATTTTTGAGATTTCACAGACACTGGAAATATCACAGAGATTTATACTTTCATCTTATAAAAAGAGAAGTGCTAGAAACAGTTTTGCTTGAAATGTTACTATTGTAAAAGTTTATAGGAAGAGTTGTCTAATAAAAATAGACTCTCAGCCTTCCCTATGATACAACTGTATAAATTGTTATTAATGTAAATATTAGTATAAATAGTTCAGAAATTGCTTTATGGGAAGTTCCTGGATATTTGTCAATTCTCCCACTTTTGTAATATTTTCAACAGCCTTTATTTGTGGAGCAATTTTTAATTCACAGCAAAATTGAGAAGAAGATATAGAGATTTCCTGTAGACCTCCTGCCCCCATACCTACTTGCACAGCCTCCCCCATTATCAACATTCCTCACCAGAGTGGTACATTTGTTAAACTGATGACCCTATATTTGCATAATATTATCACACAGAATTCATAGTTTACCTTAGGGTTTGTTCCCAGTGTTCTACAGTTGACAGGTTTGTACAGGTGTATAATGGCCTGTATCTACCTTTCCAGTATCATACAGAGCAGTTTCACTGCCCTTTAAATCCTCTGTGTTCTGCCTGTTCCTCTGGTCCTCCAGAACTTTTTCTCGCTCACTGTGAACCTTGTAAAGAGAATCAGTCTTTTTATTCCTCACAGTTACAAGCCAAGAAAAAAATCATTGTGAACAAATGACAACATAAAACAACTTTGGGTTCCTTGAAAAGAAGATGTGAGTCCATTTTTAAACAAATATTTCTTTTTGTTGTCTTCATGCATTTGAGTTGCCGGCTACTCACTTTATACCTTGCTTTACAGATAAATATATGGTTAACCAGAGTTGATATGCCATGGTTCTAAATGAACAGTTAATAGAACTGTGGACTCTGGAAAGTTTGTCTAGAACAGGTCTGGAATCACCATCAGTTTCCAGTTACTTATCGCCAGTGGATGCAGAGCCCCATCAACATGGGAAATCCTTTAATACACATTTAGACTAAGATGATATTGCCTAGGCTGTATCTGCTATGGTTCTGTTTATTACTGAGATCAATTACATTGCCTTGGCTGTTTTCAAAAGTATTTTTCTTGTGTATTGCTTTAGTAGTTAACATCAGTAGAATTAGAGCTGGAAGGAATGAACAATTATACACACTATTATGGATGAATATTCCAAACAACGTGTTGAGCAGAAGAAACCAAGTGCAAGGGTATATACTTTGTGATTCCATTTATGTCAAGTTAGCAAGGCCAACCAGTCTGTTGTGTTAGAATTCAGGAGAGTTGTCAGTTGGGACTGGGGAGGGTCAGTGACTGAGATGGGACAAGAGGGAGATGGACTCAGTTTGTGAAAATTCATTAAGCTGTACAGTTATGATTTGTGTATTTTTTAACCAAAAGCTTGAAATAATTATAGCAGTTATAGGATAATTGAGGGGAAGAAACGGCTGTTGAGTTAAAGCAGGAATAGTAGGAGGGCCCAAGATGGGGATGGGGTGAGGCTGAGCCAGTGTGAAAACCACTGGTGTAACCCAAGCACCATGTTTTGGAGCAAAGAAAAGAAGGGTTCCCCTAGAGACAAATTACACAGCTACTTGATGACAGCATTTATCAATGTATTTAATAATGCATGCATATTGAGCATGTACTGTGTCCTAGCTGTGGGGCAGGATGCTTGTGTATAGTTGGAAACCAGAGTGACCATGCCAGATCTTGCCCTTTTGGAGTGTCTTTATTTTTCGAAACAACTCATGATTGTCTTTAATTATTTATTTTACATTTTTATTGGAGTATAGTTGCTTTACAACATTGTTTTAGTTTCTGCTGTACAGAAAAGTAAATCAGCTGTATGTATACTTATATCTCCCCTCTTTTTTGGATTTCCTTCCCATTTAGGTCACCACAGAGCATTGAGTAGAGTTCCTTGTGCCACATACTATGTTCTCATTAGTTATCTGTTTTATACATATTTTATACATAATGGGCTTCCCTTGTGGCTCAGCTGGTAAAGAACCTGCCTGCAATGCAGGAGAGCTGGGTTTGATCCCTGGGTTAGGAAGATCCCCTGGAGAAGCGAAAGGCTACCCACTCCAGTATTTTGGCCTGGAGAATTTCATGGACTGTATAGTTCATGGGGTTGCAAAGAGTTGGACACAACTGAGAGACTTTATCTCACTCACTTTTATACATAAGAGTGTATATATGTCAACCCCAATCTCCCAATTCATCCCATCCACCCTCCTTTCCCCCTTGGTATCCATAGGTTTGTTTTCTATGTCTGTGTCTCTATTTCTGCTTTGTAAATAAGATTGTCTATATCATTTTTTTCAGATTCCACATGTAGACATTAATATATGATACTGGTTTTTCTCTTTCTGACTTATAAGTCAGGTTTTCTAGCTGACTCATTTACATGACCCGCCCTGCCTAGTCGACATTTGAGTTTGCCCTTCCTTGGTTCACATTCATCTTCCTATCTCAGAAAGCTGGGCATTTCATTTTGTTAAGGCACAGGCTAGAATTTCCTTTCTTCTTCTACTTGTTGCATGTTTTGTTGTGTTCAAGGAAGAGTGTTCTGAGAATTGTATTTAGTTTAATATTCTTTGCAAGAGACCCTGGTCTTCCAGAGAGGCTGTGATAGGGAGCGGAGAGAATTCTTGCTGCATCCTCCTCTTGGCCCATAGGCTTGAGTCCCCATCATGTCTGTGGGTAAACTCATTCACAGCACTTGGCTCCCAGGCTTGTCATTTGATCATACTCTCATCTGCATGTCAATGAGGCTTAAAGCCCATGGAAAGAATTAACTGGTCTTGGATGTTTATGCGGCTTTTCAGCAAAGGCAATTGAAAGCAAAGTTGCCCTGACTGAGTTGATTGTCTTGGAGCAAATATATAGTGAAGTAATCATGTTAATATTATGTGACTAGGGTTATATGATATTTTCAATGATCAGCCTAGTAGGAGTTTAAACATGAGCAAAAACACAAACTAATCAAAAACAGTAAATGAAACATCCCTTTTAAAGCAGATCAACTGGCCTTTTATTTATTTTTATACTCTTTTTTCAGAGTAAAGCATAGGACAAACTCAGGTTTCTTTGGAGTTTATGAACCATGTTTTCTATTTTCTATTGCATTTTAAAACCAACAATATTAATTTCCAGTTGTATTTCTTTTCTGTTAGGGCTAATTAAAGAAAACATGTTTGTTTTTCTAGGCACACTCCCAAATTTGCAAGTGCCATGATACAAATTCTGGTTTTATGTTCCAAAGGAATGTTTAGGTTTTGAGATCATACTACTCTTTAGTAGAATAAAAGTTAGTGTGTGAGGAGGGTACATGCATTCTTTGTTCAAGAGTTTGGCCTCATACCGTAGACATTTCTAGAGAGGTAAGCAAATTCCATGCAAAGACTTTTCTGTTACTTCTCCACAGGTTATATAAACACACAACAGATCCAACTCAGATTTAAAATCGTGTTTCAGAGGCCATAAATTTATTAGATAAGACCCCTCAAAATTTGTACATTCTCTTTTGTTCCTGTTAATGTTTCTCATTTGTAGGGTGGCCTCCCCTAAAAAACTAAATCTCAAGAAAGCTTGATTTTCAAGTTCTTTCAAACTGAGAGATAGCCATATAAGATCCTTCATGATTTTCCTTCTGAGTAAAGTTGAAGCAACTCTGTGCCAATACATAATGGTATAGAGCAGTGGCCCCCAACCTTTTTGGCACCAGGGACCAGTTTTGTAGAAGACAGTTTTCCCGTGGATCGAGGGCCAGGGGTGGGGTTCAAATGCATTACATTTATTATGCACTTTATTTCTATTATAATTACATCAGCTTCACCTCAGATCATCAAGCATTAGATCCTGGACGTTGGAGATCCCCTGGTATAGAGTGAAGCCCTAGTCTATAAAGTGATTAGGTTGTAAACTTGGCACATGAGGCAGAAAATATGTCTAGTCACAATAACCTCTGAATGCCTGTTAAATTGCCCTTAAAATCCACCTTCCCATAAGCCCAGTGCTGTCAGTTTTTCCTCCAACATTGGAAACGGTGCTTTGTCTTTGCACATCAGATGATGTAGGGCCACATTATAGGGAAAAGTAACACTAGATCCTGCCCGACATGGTAGGATTCCCGCAGCATGAAATGGAACCAAATCAATGGTTGGAACAGCTAATTTCCTATCTTGAGTCTCATGTTCATTTTCAGGCCCAGACTCGTTGAGGAGAATGGTGAGTAGAATTTCTCATGTTATGTCAGTTGCCTTCCTTCCTTCCTCCCTCTCACTATAGAGCTGAATTTAAGTTACTGCCTATATATGATGATACCACTGAATCTGTGAGGCCCCTCTAGGGCTTTTTTTGTGCATAACACACCAACAGACATGTCAGAGAAAATATGTTATCAATTCCAGCATTAAACACTTGAAAACAATACAGTAATGAGAGGTTGAGGTGGTCTGAACCCCAACTCTCCTACTGGATAGCATATGATTATGGTTTAGAATAACTGGTTCTGAAGGTGGGTGGCATTTATGCATGTATAAATATATGTAGATTGTGTTTAATACTGTGCCAAAATGTATTTTGGCAACAACAGATGTTGCAAGAGTTGGCTTCCTTTTTAAAAGGTCATTACATAGTTTATATGCCTAAAGTTCTTTCTGACTAGATTGAAATACTTGGGCATATTTTACTTACAATTTTATACATACACACCACACACACACACACAGGCTTCCTGACATGTTGATAAGGGCTTGTATGATTTGACTGCTTCTGGGAGTTTGAGCAGCATCTTTTTCTCACACTGTTCGACAGTTCAAATGGCACTCCATCCCCAGCGGCTGGTGATACCGGGATTAGCTCTACAGTTCCCTTTCAAATCGACCTCCTTGATTTCTCGCTTTCCTTTCTCTCACACACATGCACTCTCACCACCAATCATGCATCACCAAGGCCTGTTGGCCCCACCCTCTGAGCACACTAGAGTCTGGCACTGGTGTGGTCCTAGCCAAGCCAGTGCAGCATCAGGCCTGACTCTGGGTTCCCTCCTGAGTGCTGTTTCTACTCTTCCATTCTTGCAGTTTGGTCTCTTAACCAGCTGCTTATCTGATCTCATTAAATATAAATCAACTCATGATACTCTCTGGTTGGAACCATTCACTGGCTTCCCTCCACCATCAAAGGAAACTCCAGACTCCTTTCCATGGGCCGCAAAGCCATGAAGCCCCACCCCTCCACCTGCTTCTCAGACTTGGTCTCCTCAAACTTGCTTGCGCTTATTCTCCTCCACATTAGCCTTCCTGCTCTTTCCCTCTGTTGCATTCCCTCTCACTGGAGACCTTTTGCACTTGCAGTTCCCTCTACCTGGAATCCTCTTCCCCTACATTTCGTGTGCCTTGATGGCTTTTGTGAAGAAAAAGCCCTTCCTTGATCCACCATAATTTAAAAAGTCCAACCTTCTCCCCCTAGTCATCCTCAGCCTGCCTTTTTTCTTTGTTGCTCTTACCCAAACCTGAAAATACTGTATATACTTGTTGGTTTATTGTCTGATTAATCCATTGGAATTGTGCTGTCCAGTATGGTAGCCATTAGTCACATGTGTTATTTAAATTTAAACATAACAGATTAAAATGAAATAAAGTCTAAAACCGAGTTCAGTTGCCATGGCCATCTTACAAGTGCTCAGGGGATACTAGCTGCTCGTGGTTACCTCATCAGACAGTGCACATTTAGAGCATTCCCATTATCTATATGTATACACACTGAAATACTACTCAACCATAAAAGAGTAAAATAATGCCATTTGCAGCAACATGGATGGACCTAGAGATTATTATACTCAGTGAAGTAAGTCAGAGGGAAACAAATATCATATGATATCACCTATATGTGATATCTAAAAAAAATGATACAAAACAACTTATTTATGAAAGAGACTCAGACATAGAAAACAAACTTTTGGTTCCCAAAGGAAGTGGACAGGGGAGGGATAAATTAGGAGTTTGAGATTAACAGATATATAGTACTATATATAAAATAGATAAACAAAAGGACCTACTGTATAACACAGGGAACTATATTTTAACAAATGAGTTTTCTTAGGGCAGTGAGCCTGTCTTGCTTATTCACTGCTGAATGCTCAGTGGCTGTGTCTGACACATGATGCTCGATAAATGTGTGGCAGGAAGGAAGAAGAGAAGGGAGAGGGAAGGAGGAAGGGAGGTCGAGAAGCAGAGAGGGAGGAAAGGAGAAGGAGGGAGAGAAGAGCCTTGTATCTTTCAGGAAGAGATATCTTTATCACTTTAGTGTTTGTCTCCAGTCGTCTGTACCCCAAAACAGGCTTAAATTTCAGGCTTACAAAATTTCTTTTTTATATCTAAGGGAAGCCTTGGGAAATATATCTAATCTTTGCAATGGAATCCCTTCGAATTCCCCTGTGTTTGCCACCTTTTGTCTCTTCTTAGAGTCTCACTCTGGGGACTCCAGCCTACAAAGAGAGACATTATCCAACTTCCAGGAGAAAAGCACATTTTTCCTGGTCTCTGTCTAGTACAATAAACCATTTTCCTTCCTTTATCTCTAGGATGTATGCACAATGTTTTTTTCTCTAAGGCTACACTTCTCAAAAGTTAGTAATATGGAATGCGTGTACCTGGAGGTTATTTGTGTAACTTTTCTGAACTTACCTTGTGGAAACCATACTTCTGAGAGGTGTCTTGGCAATGTAAGAACTCTACATCACACCGATTGGTGAGATGTTTAGCATAAGGATTGTAGCTGAGTGTTGATTAAAAGCAGCACTTTCCTCCTGGCTTGCTTCAGAGCTAAGACCCTTATAAATTGTTGCTATGAACTTTTGAACTCAGAGAAACTTCTGGATATATGTAATAAGACGTAAGGTGATCCAGGGCTAAGAATTTGTGTCTTCCTAGTAACAAATCACATCTCTTAAAAATAAGTCTGATTCTTTGCTTTTTAAGATTTTCCTCTAACTTAATGCTCTACAAATTATCTGAAACCTTTAAATACACTTTCTAAATTGTTTTTTTTTAAGTTTTCAATATACAATTGTCTAGATAGGAAATGATTCCATATAGTTGATACAAAAATAAGAATGGTTTCAAAAACAGTACTTTGTCATTTTTGTTTTAAGACAGAGAAATCTGTCGCTTAAGCCCAGAATAATTTACTGAACTATGCTCTGAGGCCTAGATTCTAGTTAGATTTGAATTATCAAAATAATGTCACAGCATTTAAATTTCTGAGTAATTTTCACATTGAATATTCTTTTGCCCCAAGTGACAACATGAGATGTTTAAATCTTGAACAGAACAAGTACACTTTGCGGATTCTCTATGCCTTTCTTCACAAAGCTTACTGAATCAGTGAATACCTTTATTTAATAAGATCTTACGAGAGAATTATAATAGCTATTAGAGGAAAGTCATATTAATTTTATTTTTTTGGAAAAACGTAGTGCAGAGTATGTCTTTAAAAGCCAAGTGCTCATCAGCCCATGAATCTGTAGTTTTAGAGATAAAGAGCTGGGTCTCTAGCATGTGTTGCTATTATTTGTAGCCACACGTAATGGTGCCTTCGGCTTCTCAAGTGGAGGATCTGTGCTCCAAGGATTCCTGGGTAAGGAACATGCTGCAACTTGGAGAACCTGCTGGATTTTAAGCACCTCTTTATGCAGTCAGAGTTGATTTTTTTGTACTTGTGGCCGGGCTCTTTCATGTAGAAGTGGGAAAATATTGTACCAGGGAGCACCTGTAAACACTTTCCCACCATGCTTTTTGAATTTTAACATTTGATGTTGAATTGCTTTTGGCTGCTTGAGACCCAAATATTTAGTAACATAGCCAGCCTTCCCCTTCAAAAGAGTATCCCACAACAAGCAAATGCCTGGAAGTGCTTCAGCTGTCTATAGCAGCACCAGTTGAACAGAATTCCTGGAGCCTCTTGGCGCTTTGGACCTTCTGTCTTCTCGTTAGGCTAGTTGTTCAGCCAGCCCCAGAAATTAACGTTGCAAGTGTCTTTCTCATGAAGATTGGTCATGAATAGGGTTATATTAGAGACTGAGCTGAAAACTACTGGTTCCCACCAACTCCAGCATTCCGGCCTCCAGTATCCCGTCTCCTCAGGGCCTTAGGAATATCATTCACTGTAGATTGTAATCCTGTCTCCACCAATGACCTGCTTTGAAAACTAATAATTGGCACTTACCCCATGTCTCAGTTTTCCTGTCTCTGAAACAGGGATGGTTATAACTACTTTGCAGGGTGGTTGTAAGTTTTACAAGTTAGGCATGTGAACTGCCTGGCATGTAGAAGCTGCTCAAAAACAGTACTGTCTCTTTAGCTTAGTGAAATTCGTTAGCTGGAACTCTACTTGAAGAAGAGAAATGGCTTTTTGGATCCCTTTCACTTAGCACTTAAGTTTTATTTTGTAATGTCTCCAAGTATTCTCATGAAAAAAAAAAAGTATGATTATGTGTACCAGAGGCCCTTATTATCTGAGAGTAATCAGGAGAGGAATAAAAGCCTGCTTAAAAAGTGAAGTCACTAAAAACTTGAACATGTTTTCATAGTAGATAGTAAAACACACAAACAAAATTCACGTCATTCGAATCTCTTGAAAATTTAAATAGAAATTATGGAAATAAGTCCATCTATGCCTCAGTCTCTATTTAATGAGACCTAGGCTAGATCTTTAGAATGAATTGCCTGTTAATTCTTTCAACAAAATTATACATTTATGTTACATGACATCCTTTATTTTGTGTTTGTCTTTGTAGTACATAATGATGGTCATTTTTGCAAAAAAAAAAAGAGGTCCTTGTGCTTCATCAAGTTATCCAAAGCCTTATCCTTACCTTTTACTCATCAAATCATTCTCTTGTGAAACATCTGTTACACCATCATCCTTGTTGATGTGTTTCTGGAATTACTAACCCCTCCAACGTTTTCCAGTGACCTGATGATGTGTATTTTAAAAAGTTGCTCAACACAATTTCAGACTTCATGGATCCTGATCTTCTGCAAGCTTTGCAATTTTGCTTCCAGTCCACTTTGCGTTGTATTCGTGTTGCACTGAAGGAGGGTTGGAAACATCCCACAGCCCATGTGGGACTGGTTTCCACAGATGTTGATTAATGGATATAGAGAGATGCTGCTTGTAAGCAGAGTGAGGTGTTGAGGGCAGAGTGGCTAAAGCAGCCCATTCATGAATATTTTCATATTATGATGACTTTTCTATCCCTCTGTAACCTGGAAACTGTGGGAAGTTGGATAAGCAGGCCTTCCTGAGTGGAGTTATTGTCATCCCTTGATGAAGAGCTCTCTCACTGACCTTAAGGGCCTCCACATGATCTTGTTCAGCATGTTTGCTCATGCTGTCCCCTGGGTTTTCCAGATCAGCTTTTCCATCAGTATCATTTGATCTTCTACTTCCACATAATCAGTTTCAAATGACAGACCAGACATAGAGGAAGAAAGAAAGATCTTTCATGTTTCCTCAGCCCTATGTCAGCACAGTCAACTTCTAACCTTCTATAAAACTGGTTGGTAATGATTTTGAAAGGGTGACCCTTGTAATTTTCTAGCGCTGGAGGATGGATACAATTTGGGAACAATGGAAAATGGAGGGTAACGTGTGAATGTTTTCAATTCCAGCTGCAGAATCCTGATTTCTTAATCATCACTGACCTTGATACGTTGAGTAACTTTTTCTTATCACTGGGAATATCGTAGTAGATCTGTAGTGAAACTAATAAAAGCAATAACAACTAATATCTGTTGCGCACTTTTCTGAGGACTTTGCCTATACGATCTCATTAACTCTTTACAAAACCCTCAGAGTTATCATATGATCCAGCAATCTCACTCCTGGGAATATATCCGGATAAAACTCTAATGTGAAAGATACGTGCATCCCAGTGTTCAGAGCAGCATTGTTTACAGTAGCCAAGACATGTCAGTGACCTGAATGTCCATGGATAGATGGTGGATAAAGGAGATGCGGTGTGTATATATATGTGTGTGTGTGTATATATATATAGGACTATTATATGTGGTGTATATATATGTGTGTGTGTGTGTATATATATATAAGACTATTATATGCAGTGTGTATATATATGTGTGTGTATATATATATATATATATATATATATATATATATATAGGACTATTATATGTGGTGTATATATGTATATATTGGACTGTTACTCAGCCATAAAAAGAATGAAATAATGCCATTTGCAGCAACATGGATAGACCTAGAGATGATCATACTATGAGAAGTAAGTCAGGCAGAGAAAGACAGATATCATATGATATCATTTATACGTGGAATATTTTTAAAATGATATGAATGAACTTATTTATAAACCAGAAATAGACTCACAGATTTCACAAACAGACTTACAGATACTCAAGGGGAGAGGGGAAAGGGTAAATGAGGAATTTAGGGTTAACATATACACACTACTATATACAAAACAGATAAACAACAAGGACTTAATGTATAGCATAGGGAACTATATTCAATATCTTGTAATAACCTATAATGGAAAAGAATCTGAAAAAAGTGTGTATATTCAGATACTTATATATATATAACTGAATCGCTTTGCTGTATGTGGACTAGGTGTGTGTGAGTCACTCAGCGTGTCTGACTCTTTGCAGCCCCATGGACTAGGCCCCTCTGTCCATGGGATTCTCAAGGCCAGAATACTGGAGTGGGTTGCCATTTCCTTCTCCGGGGGATCTTCCCAACCCAGAGATCGAACCTGGGTGTCCTGCATTGCAGGCAGATTCTTTACCATCTGAGCCACCAGGGAGGCCCTGTATACCTGAAACTAACACAACATTATAAGTCAACAATACCTCAATTAAAAAAATTTTTTTAAAAACCCTCAGAGGTCAAAGGAGAAGGCAATGGCATCCCACTCCAGTACTCTTGCCTGGAGAATCCCATGGATGGAGGAGCCTGGTGGGCTGCAGTCCATGGGGTTGCTAGGAGTCAGAGACGACTGAGCGACTTCACTTTCACTTTTCACTTTCATG
Source organism: Giraffa tippelskirchi (assembly GCF_054371585.1). Classification (NCBI taxonomy): domain Eukaryota; kingdom Metazoa; phylum Chordata; class Mammalia; order Artiodactyla; family Giraffidae; genus Giraffa; species Giraffa tippelskirchi. The sequence continues at coordinate 107,160,541 of NC_137280.1, read as the reverse complement.
CATTGGAGAAGGAAATGACAACCCACTCCAGTGTTCTTGCCTGGAGAATCCCAGGGATGGCGGAGCCTGGTGGGCTGCTGTCTATGGGGTCGCACAGAGTCGGACACGACTGAAGCGACTTAGCAGTAGCAGCAGAGGTCAAATTCCTAATTTACAGATGAAGATTTGAGTCTCTATCACTTACATGCCTGTGATTGTTGGATGATGGAGTAGAGATCTGTCAAGAGTGTGAGGTGAATATAAATGTCATTGCCCTCTGAGGTACAAGGATTACCACTATAAATCACCACAGGGGCTATGTTGGAAATTCAGAAATCTGGGTATTTTTTGACCCCAGGAATGGAGCAAATGGTGGAGAGCCAGGTTTGTCCTCTGTGAAGCTCAAAGATGTGCAGGGAACTGCAGTGTTGACTGAAGAGAACTGAAGTGAGTTAGAGCAGGGAAATTTTAAGGCTTATCGGTAGAAATGGAATGTGTGAAGTCAGAGAACTCATAGGAACGTGTACTGGTTACCAAGTGCAGGATCAGCTTAAATGGGAGAGGAGGAAACTGGAGAATGTCGACATATGACTAGATGATAAGGGAGCGAGCCAAGGACTCGATTGGAGCTTGACGAGTGAAGCAGCAGTCCAACTGAGGCTGAACTGAGCAAGAACCATGCTCAGAAGCCTTGGAAGTGCTCCCAACCTCCCCACCCCACCCCCGCCATAATGATATAATGATAACAAACGCATGCATATGAGTTGAATAATGTGGCAACATGTGCTCCAACTCTCTTCACCTTGGAGGATGGAGTTTGGAAAGTTTGATAAGGGTTTGAGTCACAGATAAACTATAGGGTTGGGAGGAAAAGAAGCTATGTTTGAAACATTGAATTTCTAGGTACCATGGCTTCTCTTGTTTGTCTCCCCAACTTTGTTGCACTTACTGCCAACAGTTCAAGGAGTCACATATCCACGCTGTGTAGCCTGTTCTACCAGTTGTCATTGCTTCCCAGAAGGGACTCCGTGTGCACGTGACAGAGTTCCTTCCCTGGGAGACTCTGTGGAGGGAGGCTGAGACTGACCAGGACCCCGATGGTTCAGATTTGCTCCCTTTACCTAACCTGGAAGAGTCAGGCCCAGGAGAAGGGGAAACGAACGTGGAACTCGAAGTAAGCCTGAGTGTTTAAACTGACGATCCAACATGACTTAAGTACAAAGGGGAAAAGGAAAGAAGAAAACATAATCCCTATTTGTCATAGCACCTAGGATGGTGCAAGAAACTAGTGACGACTTGTAGCGAGCGCATCTCTTGATTGATTTTAAATGATTTGAAGCTGAAAAATAGCCTAAAGCAACCCACCACATTTAATTCATCCAAAAAAATAAGCATCTGCGTTCAACCTCTTCTTGTTCAGATATTTGACATAGTTATGAGACATTTTTTTTTTAATTGAAGTATAGTTGATTTACCATGTTGTGTTAGTTTTTGGTGTATAGCAACAGTGGACCAAGACCTTTGACCTAATTTTTTATTAGACCCTTAAAGGAAAAGGAGGAAGGATATCAGACAAGTCCAGGTGTTACTGCATTTAGTTGTAGAAGCTGATCTTAGAAGAAGTAGAAAGTTATGGTGGGTTAAGAAGTAAAAAGAGACATGAATGCAGATGCCCCTCTTGAGATGTTCAGATTAAAGGAGAGAAGAGATGGGATGGAATCCAAAGCTGGGATGGGTTTTTTTGATTATTGTTTATTTTGCTGCGCTGGGTCTTAGTTGCAGCATGTGGGATCTTCCATCTTAGTTGCAGCTGTGAACTCTTAATTGCAGTTGTGAACTCTTAGTTGCAGTATGTGGGATCTAGTTCCCTGACCAGGGATTGAACCTGGGTCCCCTGCATTGGGACCACAGCGTCTTAGCCACTGGACCACCAGGAAAGTCCCTGGGATGGGTTATATTTGTCGAGTTGGTGAGACTTGAGGATGTGTGTGGTCAGGTGCAAAAAGACAGAGTGATGAGTTTAATCCTTAGACAATAGAGTAGAGATGTAGACCAAGGAACTTAGGGCTGGAGTCAAGCCTGGAGAAGGTGGGAGGAGTTTTCCGCAACTGCCTGCCAAGGAACTGAGCTTAGGCTGCAGAGACAGTGCATTTAGAATTCCAGCCTTTGGCAAAGAGCCATGTAGCACCTTCCACTTACAAGCAGAAAGCACCTCTATGACTGACGATTTTAGGAAATAAGTACTCACAAAAACTGGCAGTTATACAAGACTTTGTAGCCTTCAGACTGGGTTCATGATTTCATTTGACCTATGCTAACCTTATTACACACACCATACACACACCTCATAGGCATACAAACATATGTGTATGTTGTTTATACGCATACTTATACACACACACATAGAACTATGTATATTTCATTGTCTCTAAAAGAAAGTGAAAGTCGCTCAGTCGTGTCTGACTCTTTGCAACCCCATGGACCATATAGTCCATGGAATTCTCCAGGCCAGAATACTGCAGTGGGTAGCCATTCCCTTCTACCAGGGGATCTTCCCAAACCAGGGATTGAACCCAAGTCTCCTGCATTGCAGACAGATTCTTTGCCAGCTGAGCCACCAGGGAAGCCCAATATATAAGTGTTTGTGGAAGTTATTCACTTGTGTCCGACTCTTTGCGACCCCATGGACTGTAGCCTGCCAGGCTCTTCTGTCCATGGAATTCTCCAGGCTACCCACTCCAGTATTCTGGCCTGGAGAATTCCATGGACTGTGTAGTCCATGGGGTCGCAAAGAGTCGGACACAACTGAGCGATTTTCATTGTCTCTGGAAAACCTTTATTAGGAATCTGAGGCTAAGAGCAGATATGACCTGACAAACCTTTCACAATCTGTTCATGATTTAACCCAGGTCTTATAGCTTCAGATTCCTAGGGACAGACTTTGCCATTCTCAGAGGTTGGCCTAGAGAGTGTCCTGTGTAGGTACTGCCCCCTCCACTTTACTTCCTGCTTTTCCAGACCTTTCAGCCTCAGACATGGGGGCCGCTCTTCTCCGCAATGGCAGCTCCTCCCCTCCTAGCCTCCTATGTTCTAATGGAGAGGCTCCCTCAGATTCTGCCCACAAAGCTTCCCCATCCTGGGCCCTTTCTTCCTATGTGCAGCAAGGAAAGACCCCCACCAGGGCCCTCATTCCAGCAGACTGTTTCTTCATGGCCTGGTTCTCCAATTCTCTCAGCTTTCTCTACTACCACATTTCTTTCAGCTTTGAATCCAGTATTTGTCCCCATTTCCGCTCAAGGCCCTGCTCACTTCATGCTCTCTGGAGCCCCATAACCCTGGTGGGACTCATGATTCAGTCAGGTACGACTGAAACCAAGCAGGTAAGTTCCTCAGCTCTACTGAAGCTAGCAATTCCTTTTCAGTTACTGAGAGGATTTGAGGAGAGAACATATGCAGAGGGTCCAGCTCAGTGCCAGGCTTAATCAATCTGAGCTCCCTTTCCCCACCAGAGTGGCCTGGAGCTCTTACCCGCATTTCCCAGCACTTAGCACACTAATATAATTAGCAACATTAGTATATCTAAAAGGCAATTACCATTTAATTGCTCTGGCCCCAGCCAGCCTGAAGTTGCTCTCTAGTCACTTCCAATTTGGAGCTAGGGGGTTTTCAGTCTTACCCAGGCCAATCACAAAATCACTGCTTTGGAGAGAATTGAAACAACCTACAGGCAGCCATTGATTACGAGATAAAGGATTTTGTAATTTCCTCCATTTCGTTCTTTATAAAAATGCAAATATCAATTTGTTCCTGGCCACAGACAGTTTCAAGCATCATCTCTCTGTAACTTAGTGGATTATCCTGCTTGGCTAGAGCAGCGCCACCCTCCAGAGGGTGTGCCCTTCCCTCGTATGTGCTATACTGATCATTACAATAAATCAGTGCCCTCCTGTAGATCCAGACTTAGAATCAAGTTTCAGGCATCTCTTCTTAAAAGACATTGATTTGTATTACATACTCAATTTAAAGGAGTAAATGCCCTTCCCTCATCCTGCAAGATTTGTTTATCTTAGCGCTACTGTGAGAACTTAATGCCCAAATGAAGGCAGCGTGTTTTATTTCTTCTACTCCCACCCAACGTTGCAAAAAGTAACAGCAGCCTCTAATCATGAGGAACCCAAAGTAAATACTCTGAGATTTTGAATCCAGATCTTTACTATTAGAATCGCACATGTGTATTTGAGGAAACCTAGATTGCCTTAAGCCACGCGGAAAGCATTTACATCTGAGCCACTTTACATGTGATTGCAAGTTAAAGTAAATTCTAAATAACTTGAGCAGTTTGCGATTTGGAAAACAGCCTGGGCCATATAAATTCTCCCTTAGTTCTTTTTCTGTTAAATCTTATGCCAAAGTAAATCGAAGCTGTAGAGAACCTTTGAACTCCTCAGTTCTCAAATGACCTCAGTGAAGTTGGATTGGCAGAGCCAGTGTTTAGTTTCCAAAGAAAACTTTTTTTTTTTTTTTTTCTTTCCTCCTTGAAATGTACACAGGACAGTTACCTTCCTTGAGGGAAGATACAGTCCTTGGAGGAGGAGGAGGAGGAGATAGGTGGGCTTCCTGGGCCCCCCTACTCTGAGCCCTATTCCTGCCTCTCAGAAAGGGGCTTTCTGCCGTCAGCAGCTCATCATTGCAGTTCCAGGGGAGACTTGGGGTTGGCACCCAGGTTTCTTAACACTTCTGCTTCACAAGTCAGTCAGCTTTGCTTTCCCCTTTCCCTTTCTCTTTCCAAAAGATCTGTTGAAAGAAAAGGTCTGAGGTTCTGTGCCACCTCTTCCTGCTGGTTCTCCACGCTCAGTTTTCCTTTCCTGTGAACTGGAGATCAAAAATGGTTCTGGCCACATGGGGTCTTCTCTTGAGTGTTTTATTCTTGTACTCATGATCACACAGTTTATCACATTGTATTATTCATGATTTATTAGTTATTATTCATGATTTATTAGTTTATTAGTAACTTATCTTAAATGATATATGCATGTGTGTGTGTATATATATGTACACATATATATATACACACATGTAGTAGGTTTGAGTGTGTGTGTGCTAAGTTGTTTCAGTCATATCCAATTCCTTGCAACCCCACGGACTGTAGCCCACCAGGCTCCTCTGTCCATGGGATTCTCCAGGCAGTAATACTGGAGTGGGTTGCCATGCCTTTTTCCAGGGAATCTTCCCGACCGCAGGATCAAACCCACATCTCTAATGTCTCCTGCACTGGCAGGCAGGCGGGTTCTTTATCACCAGCACCACCTGGGAAGCCCCATACATGTAGTATGAATAATATATATTAACATAGCATTAAACTTCAGTGTGTTCTTACAACTAGACTGCACACCTCTTGAAGGCAGGGACAGTGGCCTCCATTTCTGTGTATCACCCTTGGAGTCGAGTACTGAGCTGGACACACAATAGTTCTTGGTAGACAACCAAGTGAGGCAGTCTTACAGACTCCTTAGCCACACTGTGCCATGGTTAACAAAAGCATTATCCATCAGTCAAGACAACATTCACAAAAATCAGTTTAACTCCCCTTATATTTTAATGTGCGCTATTTTTAATATACACGTTTAATATATACCATCAAGACAGATAAATAACCTTGAAGGAAAAAAATGACACTTATATTTTACACTTTTGCTCTGCTGCCAAGGAACATATTACATGTTTGCTAATCCTTTGAAAAACAAATGTTTATGTAAGCCTTTAGAGAAGGGGGTTTAAAAAACATTTTTACCCTTAGCCCTCAGCTCTAAGAGTATTTGCCATAAATTGTTACCATGTCAGCATATTTGAAAAATAGCATCGCATAGACAATTTCTTAATTCCCTACCGCAAAATTAAATCTCAAAGTGGCTGTATGTTGTCTGCTATTTAGGGTGGTTTTTCAATAATCTACAGGCTCACTCCAGATGGTCATTGTGCCTCTGCTTAAATATTGTCAGGAATGGGGGCCTCACTTCTGCTGCTATCAACTCTTTTCTCTTTCATGTAAGGCATCTTGAACTGGTGTACAGAATGTTTAAAGATCTTTATGAGATTCAAAAGTGTAAATGTCCTTAATGTATGTTATTATTATTGAAGGAGAAGGGAGAAGACTGCTATCCAAAAATCTACATGACTTGTGTATTATAAACCCAAGAAAACTCTTATCAAGAGGCGCATATTATGGGCTCTATAGGTTGGGTGTATCAATTGTAAATGATTAGGAAACTATCAAGAACTATCAACAGAAAACCCACAGTCTGACAGCACTGTGGAGAGGTAGTTTCAGAATCAGTCATACCTGACTTTGATTCCTGTATCCATTCCTTAGCAGCTTTCAGCAATTTGCTTTCCTCTCTGGTCTTTTATTTTCTCATTAGTGAAATAAGAATGATATTAAGGATTAAATGAGATCACATTTATAAAGCAGAATACCAAAACAGTGTTTGGCCCAAATTTGTGTTAAATAAATGGTAACCAATATGAGCAATATTATTGTGTTATTACTGTATTATTGTTATTGTTATTATTATAAATTCACAGGTGCCTGTTTGACTGCAGTTGATACTGAGGTAATGGGTGTTTCTTAGGGAAGAAAAATGTGATGTGGGGACTCTGAGTTGGCTACCTGTCTTAACAGCCAACTGGGGATAAGGAGTTTAATAGGAAGTGTCAGCCCCCAAGCTTATCTCCCTTGGGTGGAATTGTAAGGTCCAGCTTTCCTACTTGTTAACACTGCTATAAACCACTTACACATACCCTTATTGAAAGGGTTCAGTTCAGTTCAGTCCCTCAGTTGTGTTTGACTCTTGGCAACCCCATGGACTGCAGCACGCCAGATTTCCCTGTCCATCACTAACTCCTGGAGCTTGCTCAAACTCAAGTCCATTATATTGATGATGCCATCCAACCATCTCATCCTCTGTCGTCCCCTTCTCCTCCTGCCTTCAATCTTTCCCAGCATCAAAGTCTTTTCTAATGAGTCAGTTCTTCATATTAGGTGGCCAAAGTATTGGAGTTTCAGCTTCAGCATCAGTCCTTCCAATGAATATTCAGAACTGATTTCCTTTAGGATTGACTGGTTGGATCTCCGTGTAGTCCAAGGGACTCTCAAGAATCTTCTCTAACACCACAGTTCAAAAGCATCCATTCTTCACCTTTCAGCTTTCTTTATGGCCCAACTCTCACATCCATACATGACTACTGGAAGAAACATAGCTAATACTGATCTTATCATTATGTAGGTAAAATACCAGCTCATATCTTATCACTCTAGTCTGTATTTTTTTGGTCAGGCCAGTATTGTCCTAGGAAAACAATTCCTTCCCCACCAAAAGCCCTGAATTGCAGCGTTTGCTGATTTCCATGGTGTAAATACGAGATACCCAGTTTCAAGCTTCCAAGCGACTGCTCTGTAGTTGCTGAGCACAGAGTTGGGAAGAGATGCGTACAGTTGCTCAAGTCAGTGCAAGCTGGCTCCAGATCACCACTGGGTCAGAGTGAAGCATGTGTTGCAACAGTACAGGTTAGGATGATTGACAGTGAAATTTACAAGCATATAGAATAGAGGGAAAATAGTTTGTCCTGGGAATGACTAACAGAATTTATTCAGAAAGTGATTACTTGAGCACCATGTTTCAATACCATTTTTCTGTCCTTGCTCTGTACTCTGTAGTCATACTGAGGGCAGAAATCTTTTCCTAGCTGGTTGTGCTCAATTGGCAATGGGGTGCAGAGGTAGAGGAGTGAGTGGTGGGTCTCCTTAATGACTTCTGAATATCAGATTGTTTCTTTAACCAGTAGTTTAAAGATTTCGTCTTGGACATAGTGACCATGTTTGTAAAAATGTCTCCCTACCTCCCTTCCCTTCCCTTCTCCCTCTCTCCCTCCCTCCCTCCCTGTCTTGTTTATTCCCTTCCCTATGACCTCACAAGTATTTTCTACCCTCTCTTTTGCAATCCTAACAACCCCCAAGAGATCTTCAGAATGGGTAATAGTATTCCTGTTCTGCAAAAATGGTAGAGACATTAGAAAACTGCTATACTTCATAAATTTCTATCATGTTATTAATGTCATTGGTAATACATAATTTTGTTATTTGGAACCCTTCATTGTTATTCAGACACCCCCACTTCTTTAATATTTTTTGAGTGGAGAGGGTCATTTCAACCTCTGGCCTCCTTTCCTTTGTTGTCACACAGTTAGTTTTCTTCACTCCCTTATGGTTGTTGAAAATTGTATCACACTGTATCTAGGAAATTGCATTACAGTGCTATAAATACATTTCTGAGAACTTTTAATTAAGTGATGATACCTAGAACTTTCTCATTATAGTTAAATCCCTAGAGATGATAAAACAGAATCCTCTTGAGAAGCTGTTTTGTTTCCAGTGGCTCAGCGCTGGAACAAGCATAATTCTGTTCCAAACCATCTCTGAACTATTAGAGTGACACCAGTTGAGGATTGTGTCAACGCGGTGGCTTAGAAAAACCCAGGTCTTCTTACTGAAGACTTCTTAAAAGTTTTCCAAGTGCCTGATGACTCGAACTGAAGAAGAAGCCATCTGAGCTCACTGGCTCACCATTTACCATGAAGTCCTCTGTGGATGTGCTTGAAATCGTCACTTGCATCCTTCTAATCCTTGTGAGCTTTGTTGGAAACCTGTGTTTATTTTATTCTACAAGGAAGTGTATGACTGGGCGTCTAGAGACATCCTTTCTTCTGATTTTCAGTCTTATATTTGTCCACCTCATTAAGAACTTGGTGGTGAATGTCATGAAAATTGTTTATTCTTCTGGTGGCACGTTGGATTCAGCTGGCTGCAAAGTTCTGTGCTTCACAGCAGCCCTGACGACATCCCTGGCCATCTGGTTCATGTTACACTTTGCGTTGCTCTACCACCAGAAGCTGTACCAGACTGTCCACCCCTTGAGTGAGCCTCCAAACCTGGACCATCAGAAGCATTCCTTAAAGGTAGTTTCTGCACTTTGGGTGACAGGCGTGGCAGTATACCTCCCAGTTTTACTCTATACTAGAAAATCAGAATACCTGAATGCAGGAAATGATACAGACCCCTTGTCTACAAACAGGATTCACATGGATTGCCTAACTGACTTTGGAAACAAGCAAGTAGAGTTTTACTATGAGGAAGTGTTTTTGGTTCTGATTGATATTCTTCCTTTAGCTACCTTAGTATTTGTCTGTTTCTGGATGTCTTTTCTGCTTTCGGAGAGAAAGAAGATGACATATGGTGACATCTGGATTGGAGATGATGATTCAGAAATTGAAGTCCTTAGAGGGGCCAAGTTTAGTATTTTATTAATGTGGCTGATCACTCCACTTTGGATTTCTCATTTTGTCTTAGTCTATTTCTTGAAAGGCTTGGCAGCCTGTGTCTTTTTTCCAGCTGTTCTCACAGCCCTCTCTTCAGGCTTCTCTGCACTCAGTCCTTTCCTGCTTATGCTGGTGAATTACAGAATGAAGTTGGTGTCCTTCTGCGATGCCAAAGAGAAAAAACCCACACCGCAGCCTTCAAATGTTATTCTCTCTCCATATGCTTAATGGCAAAAAATCTCTGCTTTAACTTTGGGGAGTCAGACCAAACTTCCACAAACCTCATCAACAGATAATTTCTGAAAGAAGGACTAAAAGACTGACTTCTCAAAGAAAGAATTCTGAGGGAAACAGTGCAAGAAGAAGATATTGAACCTGAAGTTATTATAAGTTGAAGAAAGTCATCTCAACATTTGTGATTTCAGACAATACCACAGTTTTTAGTGTAGGACCCAACAATGATCATAGTCTGGAAGTGAACTCAACAAACAATGTATTAAGTATTTACTCTGTGTAAGATAGTCTGTTAAAAAGCAGCATATTGTAAAAACTGAGGATTACACTGCCTAGCTGAATTCCTTTAAAGGTACTTAACTGTAATCTTGTATTTTCATCTTGTGTTTTTTCTTAACATGCTATGACATATATTGGAAGTGCATTAGTTAAGTATACAGTGTTCATTTTTGCACTTTTAATCATGGTACCTCACCTAAACTAGAAGCAGATTCTGTTCATTTGCCTTCCTCTAATTATCTTTAGTAAATTTGGCTGGAGAAAACCATTGGATGAAACAATCAGTGCTTGCTAAATCATATTCTTTCTGTATGTACAGATGTGCAAATATTTGGTTACTACAGACATTTAACCTGCTCTTCTTACTTAATCACCTTAACATGCAACTTTACTCCTCTTCAGAAAAAAAGAGATATTTATTTTAAGAGACTTTATTTCCTCTTTTGGTTATTAAGTTGGTACATTTAATTGGAAGAATTGATAAGTATCCATAATAATCTGTTTTTCTGAATTTGGATTTAATAAAAATAAGCACATTATAATTTAAAATACATGACCAAGATTTTATCTTTTACAGTTAGCCAGTGTAACCATTTGGACTGCTTCAGATTCAATAAATAATAATTTTATATATCTTATGATGCATATATGTTGTATAAGCATTGAATTTTAAGTTAATTTTTACTAGATTCTTGCATTTCATTTTCCTTCTTTATGAGTAGACTTGGGATTAATTGCATTATGGTTCTAGTGACTGGATGCGCCTAAGTTGGGATTTTTGTTCTGAAAAGGCTCCTTCTAAAATTTTAAACCTGGATCTCATAAACAGGAGAAACGTAGAACATCTTTGTTGCCATGAAGTGCTATGGAGAAAGAATTTTTAAAGTAACCAAGGCCCAAATTTTGTAGGGTTTGGTAGGCCAATGTCTTGTCCCTTGTATAGCACTGAGAATTAAAATACACACACACACAGACTTAATACCTTCTGAGGTTTCTGGGTGGTCTTCATGGGAAATGCTTAGTTGAGTCCACTGAGGAAGTTTAATCAGAAGAGCACTGTGCATGGATCCTGTATAATGAAGTTAACATATGTGGAGATGGGGGATGTGGGGAAGAGGTCACCATCTTTTAATTAAGTGCAGATGTAGCCGAGGCTGGGACCAGCCATTGATTTCAGGTAGTAGTTCTCAAATGTGGTTCTGGGACCAGCAGAATTGTTATCATCTGGGAACTTGTTAGACATATAAATTCTCAGGCCCCAGCCCAGAGCTACAATTTGCGCAACTGGACCTGGCAACTTGTTTTTAATAAGCCTTCTGGTTGATTCTCATGCAGGCTGAACTTTGAGAACCGCTGGCCTAGAGTTACTCAGAAGTTTAATCCTCACAAACAATGAGAAGCGTAAGAACGAAGCCAAGATAACGGACACCTGATGTAGTCTTTAATGCTCCTGTACACATTGCTGTTATGTCTATTGCTCTCTAAAACGGGAATCAGGATTGTCATCTGTGTTGCATACATTCTCAATAATAATTTCCAAACAAATCCACTGTAAAAATCAAGCAATCTTTGCAAAATCAAGAGGAAAGCATGACCACTTCAGGTGTGCCAAAAATCTGGAACTTGGATTTGGAGAGTTTCCGGTACATAACTCAGTAATGGATCTAGTTCCATAGTTTCTTTCCAGAAGTCAGTGCAAGACATGGCTGGCGGACACCCAGGCTCGACTTCCCAATGCTGAAAATGTTTCCTTTTCCTCCTTAGACATTTTCTTTTGGTTTGGGCCTCATTAGGTCACAGATTTGTCCTTGTGGAATTGATGTTTTCATCTACAACAGAGAGTAAATCATATTCTTACTGAATGAACCACATTCCAGTTCACATTTTAAAATTATTTTCACTTGAACTCTCTGACTCTCTTTCACTCTCTTCCTCTCCCTTAACCTCCACATTTCGTCTACGTTCCTGGTAGGATCAGGATAATAGATGAAATAGAGTAGAAGGGAAGTTCAACAAAGGTTGTCATGGCGGCACCTTGGAGAGGGCTCAGAGTTGGCCAGGACCATCCTGAGGTCTTGGTTTGGGACCTCACAGAATCTCTGAATTAGAAGGTCATCTGTCCCTTCTTTCAATGCAAGATTCTCATCTTTTTCCCTCAGAGAATCCCTCCAAACCTCTGAATGAACAGTTTCTTGCTAGGGTGGTTGTAATCTTATCAAGGAGCCCATTCCATTTATGCCCTTTCCAAACACCATTAGTAGGAAGTATTTACTGAGACTGGAATCCCTGAGACCTCCTTCAAGAAGTTTGTTACTCTTGAAGGCAAATCCTCCTCTTACCTGATGGCTTTCTAGGTTCTTAGAGAGAAAGGAGTGCTTTTCTCTTCTCCCTGTTAGACATTTCTTTAGCCATGCCATGTGAGGCAGAGCTTGCCAGCCACTGGCTGTCTTGACTTCTTCACTCTGTCTTGGTATATTCCAGTTTGCCTGTGGCCTTCTTAAGTAATGGCAGCCAGCACTGAACACAATATGTGTTCTCTTGTATTTACATATGTTTATATTTTTTCTACATTCTTTTTGTCTTCTCTCGTGTAGGTACTGTGAACATGGATTCTTCCCTTCCTCTTCCAAAGAGAATTTTAAATATTAAACTCACTTTAAATCTCTCTCTCTCACCCACACACACACGCACACACAGACAAATACAAATTTAAAAGTACCATTGCATTAGGGCTTAAAAACGAAGGTCCTTTCAGGCTCTAAAATTCTGCTATAAGTTAGTTCATTCTCAGTGTCAGATTTTAAAAATAATGAAATATCCCCAAATCATTTGCAAGAATTTTAAATTATAGGCTAAGGCTCAAAACTACAACAAGACCATATTTTAAATCAAATATACTTCATTTTTTTGGAAAAAATCTACAAAGAAATGCAGCCTATACAGTGGTGTTTTGCTTGTCTTTCCAATAAGACATATGGAAAGATGGTCATAATCAAATTTTCTTTGAAGATGAACTTGAGGTATTAAACCAACTGGCTATGGAATATAATGCTTTATAAGCCAGTTCAGGGATACCTGTGGATAAGGTATGTTAAGTAGACAAAGGTCTATATACTTTCCTTTAAAGATGATCATGCCTACCATTCTCTTTAGACTCTACTGGAGAGAGGAAAAAGCAATTTATTTGGAGTTACCGTTCTTGAACACCCAAGACAGTACAGCTCAGGACTGAGGATGCCTATGGAATTCTGGTCTACATGGTTCAGAGACACAGTCAGGTTTTAGGACAGTCTAAGATGCAAATCACTGCAGATGGTGACTGCAGCCATGAAATTAAAAGACGCTCACTCCTTGGAAGGAAAGTTATGACCAACCTAGACAGCATATTAAAAAGCAGAGACATTAATTGTCAACAAAGGTCCGTCTAGTCAAGGCTATGGTTTTTCCAGTAGTCATGTATGGATGTAAGAGTTGGACTATAAAGAAAGCTGAGCGCCGAAGAATTGATGCTTTTGAACTGTGGTGTTGGAGAAGACTCTTGAGAGTCCCTTGGACTGCAAGGAGATCCAACCAGTCCATCCTAAAGGAAGTTAGTCAGTCCTGAATATTCATTGGAAGGACTAATGTTGAAGCTGAAACTCCAGTAGTTTGGCCTCTTGATGCAAAGAACGGACTCATTTGAAAATACCCTGATGCTGGGAAAGATAGAAGGCGGGAGGAGAAGGGGACGACAGAGGATGAGATGGTTGGATGGCATCACCAACTCAATGGACATGAGTTTGAGTAAACTCAGGGAGTTGGCGATGGAAAGGGAGGCCTGGCGTGCTGCAGTCCATGGGGTCACAAAGCGTCAGACATGACTGGGCAACTGAACTGAACTGAAAATGCAAATCAGAGGAGCTGTGGGCTTGATCCCAGGAAGTGGTTTGTCTGAGCTCGCTTGGCCCTTTCTGTGTAGGAGTACATCACCTTGGCCAAAACATTCCTTAGCTTTGCCATCTTTAAAATTGGAAGGATATGATTGCAAATTGTGATACACATCCTCTCATGGGTGTATGGACTTGTAATAAAGTCAGATAAAATATATTGAATATAAAAAAAAAGATATTGAAGGTGTTTTGAGAAAGTAAATTGTCTGATACAAGTGAAGTGTTACTGGGTTGGCCAAAAAGTTTGTTCAAGTTTTTCTGTACAATCTTGCAGCCAACCCCATACTTTACCCCTGCAGTTTGGGTAAGCTGAAATAAGGGAGAAAAAGCAAACTTACTACCAGAAGCCCTGGCTGCATGTGAGGCAACCACAGAACCTCTCTGAGCCTTGGTTTCCTTTGCTCCATGAAGGAGATTGTAAAGATATTTGTCTCCTGTGACTTTGGTGAACTGTGAGTGAGAGAGTATATGTAAAAGCACCCAGACCTACCCCTGGTATAAAGTTTGGCTTCGTAAATCCTTGTGGTTGTTCAAACAGGAAATGTAGCTCCCCTTTCCTGGAGCTGGAGCGGGCTCAACACATTACATTAAAGCCTCCTGTTTGATAGCAAATACTCGCTTGTACTTTCTCCAGACATGCCAGAGAATTCGTTATTCCAGCACACGCTCAGTTTATACTCTGACTTTGGAAATATTCTCCTGCCCACTGTGCTTATCGACCCACCCCAGCTATCACCCTTCAAGACCCAGTTTTTGAAGCAAAAACAGCAGCAGGTGTTAAATCTGTGTTACCCATCTTTCTGGAAATCCTGCTTCAGGATTCTTCTCACCTCCAGGCCTCCGCCCGTACAGCAGCTCTACCCAGAACGCTTCCTCCTGCCCCGTCGACTCGCTCACCATTTGTGCCCTCACATTCTTCAGCTGTCAGCTTAGACCTCACCTCTACTGGGCACACCTCCTTCATCTACAAGGTCTCAGTTAGGTGACTCAGGCTCCTGTGTATTTTTTTTTAATTTTATATATTTTTTTAAACACCAAAAACATTTTGTATTGGGGTTTAGCCAATTAACGATGTTGTGATAGTTTCAGGTGAACAGTGAAGGGACTCAGCCATATGTGTACATGTGTCCATTCTCCCCCAAACCCCCTTTCCCATCCAGGCTGGCACATAATATTGAGCAGAGTTCCCTGTGCTATACAGTAGGTCCTTGTTGGTTATCCATTTTAAATATAGCAGTGTGTACATGACCTTCACAAAGTCCTTATCTATCCCTTTCCCACACCCTCCCGGTAACCATGAGTTTGTTTTCTAAGCCTGTGAGTCTCTTTCTGTTTCATTTAAGTATGTTCATTTGTATCATTTCTGTTTAGATTCCAGATATAAGGGGTGTCACATGATACTTCTCCTTCTCTGTCTGACTTACATCACTCAGTATGACATTCTCTAGTTCTACCTATGTTGCTGCCAATGTCCAGCTCCTGTGTATTTATGTGTCCCAGCAAGGACCACAGTATATGGTAATGGCCTTTTTTCCTGCACCATTTCCTCCCATACTGGCCTGGAGAGTGTAAGTGTATAGTGTAAGTCACTCAGTTGTGTCTGACTCTTTGCAACCCCATGGACTATCCAGTCCATGGAATTCTCCAGGCCAGAATACTGGAGCGGGTAGCCTTTCCCTTCTCCAGGGGATCTTCCCAACCCAGGATCAAACCCAGGTCTCCCGCACAGGCAGGAGGCCTGGAGGGTAGTGTTGGTCTAACCTAACGTGTTCTCTCTGGAACATGCCGTAAATGAAGACAAGGATGAAATCTACACAGTTTGTGCTTCCCTCCCCTCTCCTCATGTGTACTTCTTGGCTCTCCTTCAGTTACGTCTTTCCAGTAGAAATTTCTTGCCTCTATCATCTTTCTGCTTCAATACTAGGCATTCAGTGACTGCCATGCCTCTGGCCACTGTTGAATCAGAGTGAGAGAAACTGAATCCAACATTTGGAATGAGTTGCCTCCTTGCCAGCCAATCTACTGAGCCAACTGGGGACGACATTTCATATATTCTGCTTTTTTCCACCCAAGCCTTCCAGTATGCAGTTTGTGATTTTTTCTGAACTCTTGTTATATGAAGGAAAGAAAGTTCAATATCTACACCTAGGCTTTTAAACTGAAAATGTATCCCAGTACAAATTTGGCTGTGTGTGTCAGGGTGTAGGCAAGTGCGGTGTTTTCCCAAGCTGTTGGTGAATTAAAGACTAAAGAAAGAAGCTGTAATGCAAATCAACCAAGGTTACCTCATCACCAAATGTACCCTGCTCATTTATTTTGACAAGCCCAACTTAACTTTTAATTACCAGGCCTCCTAGTACACTGGTAAAATGTAGCAATAGTGACTTTGGCAGAAGAGGAGAAATCTGTGTAACATGAGCCTTCAGAATGAGTCCATGCTGACTCCTTGTAAAATGGAGTGAGGCAATTCATTTTAAGAAGAATTTCAGTAGAGCAGTTTATGTGATCTGTGACTATAGTCGCAAATCAGCGAGCCTTTTATGAGCCAAGCACACCAGAATGTGTACATTAAATGAGGGTAGTTCCTCAAAGAAATTTTGTCGGCCACTCTAAGCCATTCATTACCCAACAGATTTTGTAAGTCTTCATTTGGAACTATTTTCAAAGTCAATTTTCAAGTCACTATAAAAAAAAATTGAAAATGTCACTTGAAAGTCCTAATACTGGAGAGGGGAGGCTATTTTTTAAATTGATGCCTACTTTTAATTATTCAGTTGGACTCTTAGTTACTTGGAGCTCTTTCCTAAATTGAATCTTCCCTTGAAGGAAGCAGTCAGGCCATCACTGAGGTCACCCATGAGAAGGTGACATGGCGTTGATAGACCTATTAGGGTCAGAGCCCCTGCTGTACGTTTTAATAGGCACTGGAGGGACTTCTGTTCTTGGCAGTTTATCAAAACTCTGTGCAAGTAGGGGAAATCCTACAGACGTGCACAGTTGATGCTTATTACTGTACTTCTTTATTCTCTTCCCCTCTAACTGGCATCAGTTTGGAGTTTGGGTCAAGTTTCTCTGGTGCCTTGGACACATCAAGAGAAAGGGTGCATCACGTCACCAATAGCTTCTACGTGGCATTTGGGTCCCGGCCACCCAGTCCTGTGTCCCTACATCCTAATATTGGTTTTCCTTCCCTCACTGTAATTTTTCTCACCCAAAGCAGTAGACTTAAGCCATTGGAAAATGTTTCCTTTCTCTGCTTTCCCACTCCTGCCCACTCTCCACCTTCACCTCTCCACCCTGCCCTAAAAAAGAAAGCTGAAACACATGACATACATCCCTCAGTGCATAACAAATTAAAACTTGCCCATGTCAGTGACGAGACAAGCCCAACTGACCTTGAAATGGAAAGATTTCAACCAGTCAACAGTATCTGAGGGCAGACAGATCTTGTAAGAGGTGTGCTTGAGGGGAAGGAAGTGGGTGAAAGAGGAGAAAAGGAACCTGGGACTGAAGCTTGTAGGCTCAGGGCTGATGGAGTAAGGGTGCCATGCAAATTTATAAATGACTGGACTCTGAGATCCCAGAGGGGTCCAGGGCCAACTATGATGTATAGCAATAAAAATCTCATGTAAAGGCTTTTCAGCTGGACTGCCCTTTCTGGGGAGGCTGAAAAATATTTTCCACTGAGGTGTCTGTCGACCCACTCTCGTTGGCCTGGAGCCGCTTGGCTCTCTTGGGTCCAAGCTGCCAGGCTGGCCACACAGAAGATGGTCACGGTCTCTTTTCTGGACTTGTCCTTGGCATAATGTCTGCCCTTCCCCCCAGTCACAATAGTGAAGTGGCACCATGTAACTGCACCACGCCAGTGACCACAAGGCAAAGACCTCTTCTTCCTCTGGTTGTAAAATGAAGGAAATGTAACCCCCGCCTCCTAACATTTTATTGCGTTGGTGAAGGTTTCCTTTCTTTAATACTAAGAGATGACATGGAGGCTGTGGAAAAGCACATATTGTGACATGCTGGTAGTTTATTTGTGAGAAATTGTGTTTTACTGCTTTGTGGTATGAGAATTCCAAACAATTGTAGAATACAGTTTCAACCTTAGAATACAAATGAAGGAAGTATCGTTTGGCGGGAGGCACCAATAAGAAAAGCGGGTAGGATGGCCCTTAAGGTTTAATCCTGGATTCCTCTGAAGGGTCAAAGGCTGAAATGCCCCCAAGGCCATGTAGGATGTGTGGATGAGCAGAACTGATGGGAATTGAGGGGGGAACCTGAGGAGTACATGTCCCTTAGACAGGCAGCGGCAGCTCAGCTCCAGCCGATTATTTATTGTGGGGAACACAGACCTGTGCTGCCAGAACTTCAGGTATTTTTTAAGTGAAGCCAGAAATCCAGAGTTTTATGTGAAATCACCAAAGGTCTACAAGCTGGCAACAGAGTCTATTTCTTAGAAACACTGCTGGGGCCAAACACATCACATCTGTGGGCCAGACTTGGCTCCTGGGCCTTGGGTGTGCCCTCTGTGACTGTTCATTCCATCAGAGCTCATGGGGCCGTCAGAAAAGGGGGGCTCGCTGGCTTCTACTGTGGCTGGTGTGGGGGGGTGGGTGGAATGGTGCCCAAAGAGCACAAGGAGGAAAGCACATCCCCAGCCCAGCTCAGTTTCCTTACTGTGTTGGATTAGTTGCAATGGCTGCTGTAGATTTGACTCTGTTCCCATCACATCCCTAATTCCTCACAAGGGAGTGCTGAGGGTCCTGTGTGCCCTGTGGAAGGGCAGATGGGGAAGGAAGAGACGATGTAATGACCACTGGGACAGCCGTGGGCTCACCTCGGCTGAAAGATGGAATTGATGCTGGGAATGTGACCCGGATTTGGTGAACCGCAGAGATTTCTCTACCTTATAAATGAGGATGTAATAATTCCAGAGTGGCCCCTTGAAAGAAAGAAGCATTGAGACTAGACAGAAGGAATTGTGTTGTAGATGGCATTAGGCGTGTTAAAGGAGATGGCTGCATGTGCGGGTCCGTTGGGAAGTAAAGAAGAATACTGTATGCCTTGGACCACTTAATCTGAGGCGGGACCATTCAACCTACTGAGATAAATATGGCCTTCATGTAATGGACTGGAACTGTTGTAACACTTATGTTCCAGTCTGTTAGAATAAAGAATCTCACTGTCGACCTCCAAGACCAAATATAAAGATTTTTCTCATTGTCATGATTTATATTAGCCACTGGATATGTTCCATTAGAATGTCTATGCTCAAATGCAAATTGTTCTTCATAATCTCAGTAACACCTCAAAGATTCAATGACTGTTTGTTAACTTTAGTTAAGATGTGATCATTTGCATTTTGCATTTAGTTTTATATATTCATGTATTGAAAGATCCACTTGTTCCCCAGCTTTGACTCATGCTTTTCCACTTCAT
Organism: Giraffa tippelskirchi; assembly: GCF_054371585.1. Classification (NCBI taxonomy): domain Eukaryota; kingdom Metazoa; phylum Chordata; class Mammalia; order Artiodactyla; family Giraffidae; genus Giraffa; species Giraffa tippelskirchi. The sequence continues at coordinate 107,141,312 of NC_137280.1, read as the reverse complement.
CTCATGTTTCCATGCTTCTGGTGATACTGTGTTTGTCTGTACCCCATCCTAACACCCAGAATCATCTTTGTGTTCACCAAAGCCTTGGGAATAGAGTCTATAAATCAACAGTTCATTGTGGAGTACATATGTAGTGAAAAGAAATTGGATTGAAAGAAGATCTGTTAGTTGACAAGCTGGAATCCTGAGTCTGGATTGTCTCAGAATCCACCAGAATGGAAGGGAAAGTTATTTTGAGTAATTTGCAAGTGTGAGTGTACATGTTTTCCTCTGAAAAGCTTTTTGAGGCTTAAAGGAAAAGTGATACATTTTTGTATCAAGCAATTTGCTTACAAACCAATTTTTAGATTTCTATAAATAATAAAATTGAATTTAGGTATGAAATACACATTGATTTTCTTTTTATTTTATACCTTCTGTGATTTCAGAAGAACTTTTAATGTTTATTCTAAATGGATAATCACATTTGTACATGGTAATAGCATCCTAATCCTTTCTTAGATCAACTCTGTGTCCACTACAAATTAAAAATATATAAAAATGGTGTATTCATGTGGGAAGGGAAGAAAAGGAAAATTGAGTCAAGTGATGAATTTGAGGTATGGAACGAAGAGTGATTTTTCTCTCTTTTGATGCAACTGTGCTATTTTTGTAGCTTTTTTTATAAACCTCAAAAGGAGAAATCAGTGCCTTCAGAGTCAGAGTTTTCCTTTAAAAGCTAGGTATTTTTACAATCTTGATCTTATACTGATAAGCTCATTTTCATCAGCCTAGATTTGTTTTCACTTTCCAATAATGTATTCCTTGCTGTTTGGCAAGTAACCCCTTTATTAGAGATCTGAAAGAGGAGAAAATAAATTATTTAAGATTCTCAAGTCTGAATGCATAAGACAGTTTTTGTAATAAGCAAAACAAGTTACAGGAAATGGAATCTTTTTCAGCATCTCAAAGTTTGCTCTGCAGAAGAGAACTGCCCAGCAAGACACTGGCAGGACATCTTTATTTCTATTCCTGACATCTGTAGGTGCCACTGCCACCGCCGGTGGTGGTGATGATAAGTGATGGGAAAATGAACTGGGAGGTGATATATCTTCCTTGACAGATTTAAAGAACTGCCGTGGGCTGCCCAGAGGCAAGTCCTGACCGAGGACATTCTGGCGCCTGTGTCAGGTCCCTCTGGCACTGGCAGGCAAAGCTGTTAGAGGCAGGGGGCGATGCAGTAACTCTGTGGTTTAAATCTTTGCTTAGATCCTTTTTTTGAGGGGTGAACTGGAGGTTGCCCTACAAATTCTGAAGTATTCATTATTGTTGGTTAGTTAGTATCTGCCTTGTCCTTGTGTTATTACCATGGAGAGATTGAATTCATTACTCCATGCCCAGGATCCGAGGATACGCCCACATAAACATTTGAGTAGGATTGTCCTCAGATTTCGAGCTTTGCTCCCCATCCTCAAAGCCCGCCCGTACATTCCCCCATGGTGTAGTCTTAGATGTGGGCTGGATCCGTCTTAATCACAGGGGAAGAGTCTGACCTGAGTTACTATTCTGGCAAAGACAAACAGGCACAAATAAAATGCAATGAAGGACCCATGGCTACCCACTGGGGACCCTCCTGGGGAGCCCGGAGGAGCTGTGCTTACAGAGAGCCAGGCTGGGGACATTGGAAGCAAGCAGGAAAGTGTGCTCAAAGGCAGCCCTTGTACAAGTTACTTTTCTCATTTTGTTTGTCTAAATAAAATGATTTCTGGTTATAAAGCAGCTAACCTTTTTGGTTTTCTCTTGTGCTTCGTTCTTCTCCAGGACTTTTTAAGTAGCTGACGTTACTCAAAATGTGCAAAGAAGAATAATGGAAGCCCCTGAATACCTTGATTTGGATGAAATTGACTTCAGTGATGACATCTCTGTAAGTATTGCTCCTTGCAAGCAGTGCTTTCAGGAAGTTCTGCCTTAATCTATATGGGCTCCTTTCTCTGTTGTAGTCTGTATATTCTAAGCTTTTCCTACCACATTTAGAAATTAATAACAGAAATCCTGCTGTGGCAGACAAAGTGTGGTTTGGGGGCCTTCCTGACCAGGAAGTGAATGAATCCCACTTCATTTTGTGTGAACTTGGATGAAAAAGCATGTAACCTCACTGGGCTTCCCCTTCCTAATCTGTTTCTTTCTTGTCACAGTTATTCATTGGGTAAATGTATAAGTTGCCTGCAAATAGCAGGCACGTTCATAAATTTACTTATATACATAATTAACCCAATTGGTGTAGATGTCCATAATGTACATAATTAGTCCATTTTATATGACTGTCTGTGCACAGCCTGCATGCACTAATATTCACAAGGACACAGACTGAAGGATGGCCAAGTTATTAGTCTTTGAACAATAAGAGCTTTCAGTCACTGGAACTTTCAAAACATGGGTTGGACACTTGTTAGGAATATCAAGAAAAAGTCATGTATTGCTAAGGACAGGACAGGCTGACCTCTGAGGCCCTGATTCATCCTGTAGTACTGTGGACTGATGAACTTCTTAGTGTCCTCTGCACTCACTAACTTCCTGCTGCCTCCAGTCTGACTCCTGGCTGCTGTGAGTGTATGATCTGCCTGCTTGCTCAGAGTTTCTTGTGACTCACCCTGGGCCACATGGTCTATTCTGCCAGAGGCCGGACAGCAATGTTGGTCTCTCACACCCTAGCCCAGTTGGGCTGACTCTCAGAGTATATGATGAGAAGGTGGCTTTTCTGAACAAGTTATGTGCCTTTTCTTCTCAGGGCCAACACAGACCTCCTTTCTGACCTTACTTTCCATTGGTGTCTTGGTTTTGGTCACTTTCCATTGAGCAGTGGCAACTGTCTCAAAAACATAGGCTTTCACATGCCTCTGGCAGCAGTGTTATTCTTCTACTTTACTCATTCCCTTAAGTGAAATATGCATACTCTATGTAAGAATTGGATTCCTGGGGTGCTCTTGATGAATCACCCATTTTATTCAAGCCATGGGTGAATCTGCCTACCTTTTCCTACACGTGAATTCAGCCTTTCCCTCTTTCAGCTTCGGACAATTATTAGTCCTCATTAAGATGGATGTGAAGTAAGCGGTATCCCTCTCCCTTTTTAAATCACTATGCATGCATTCTCAATCACTTAGTCATGCCCAACTCTTTGCAACCCCATCAACTATGGCCCACCAGGCTCCTCTGTCCATGGGATTTCCCGGGCAAGAATACTGGAGTGGGCTTTGAAGGCACCAGTCTGGACTGCAGCCTCGTTCTGACCTTTACTGGCTATAGCACAGTAACTTTGCCTTGCTGAGATACCTACCTCATTTTTAAAATTGTTTCGAGGATTCAGTGAAATAATAATATACGGAAAGCACTTATCTTGGCACATAGTAAGTTGCTCTTAAAAATGGTAGCTTTTGTTATTATTTCAATGAATGCTACAATAATATTTATATGACCAATGGTGAAGAAAGAACTCCAGGGAAAAGACCAGGCATCATGTCAAGACTTTTTAAAAAAATACAATAGAGCAGTTGTGTTTATAGAAGAGTCATCTGGCAGCAGCCCATAATTTTGATGAATTAGGAATCTCCACTTGAAAGATAATAAAATATGTTAAGCAATAACTGAAGCTGTTTAGCGAATTAAGATTCAGAATTATGCAATATTTGAGCTTCTATAGCCTGACCACTCTGAAACATAAGTAAAGATCTCCATCTGCAATTGTGTAACTGCACTCAAACTCACCCCCTTTAGATATATTCCTATTGTTTGGATCTTTAACCTGCATTTAAACTGAAACCAGAAGGGAAAAATGAAATTGCATAGACTTGATAAACTAATGATAATGGTTAACATTGAGCACTTCCCAGGGGATAAGCATTATCTTGTTTAATACTCACAATAATTCTCTGAAGAAGGGAAAATCATTATTTTCCTTTTATAGATGAGGAAACTGAGGTGTGAGATGTTGTTTAACTTGCCCAGCGTCACCCACCGAATTAGGAGCACTGTCTTTGGAATATCTACTTTTAGCCCCAGTACTTGGGGCAACTTTACCCTTCCCCCAGGGAATGTTTAACAATACTTGGAGATGTTTTTGATTGTCGTAACTGGGGAGGTATTACCAGCATTTGTTGGGTAGAGACCAGGGATGGATTTAAACATCATGCAATGCCTAGGAAAATACCCTACCAGAAAGAATTATCTAGCCTAAGATACTGGCAGTACTGAGGATGAACAGTCCTGGTCTATTTCAATCCACTTAAAACTAAAGAAACTCTACTCTATCTTGGCATCCTCTGTAACATGGTAGATTATTTTATAGTTGTTCCGTCTCATCCAGGTTTAAGACCTTAAACATGTCAGAATATATTGTCCTATATAATGTCTTTAAGGGAAAAGAAGTGGACATAGCCTCTAAAATATTGAAATGATTGTTCTCAGTCTATTTAGGTAACCTAGGAGCAATAAATTTACAGCTGCTTTAAGGGCTAAGTGGATATAATTCAGATGCTAACACAAGGGGAAAAAACCCCACAAAGATGTGTTCAACTTGCTAATTCACTGGTATAACAAAAAATGTGTGTGCATGCATACTCTCTCAGTCATGTCCAGCTCTTTGCGACCCCATGGGCTGTAGCCCACCAGACTCCTCTGTCCACGGAATTTTCCAAGCAAGAATAGTGGAGTGGGTTGCCATTTCCTCCTCCAGAGGATCTTCATGACCCAGGGTTCAAACCCACATCTCGTGTGTCTCTTGCATTGACAGGCAAATTCATTATCATTGCACCATCTGGGAAGCCCAACAAGAAATGTTGTCTCCCATAAACCTGCCTGTATTGTTAAAATTCTGTAAACCTCCTTTTCTGACAGCCTCTATGCTTCTTTCCTGGTTTAGGGGCAGGAAGGGGGAAGGGGAATGCATAATACATTTGAAAAAGATGTTTACAAAAGAGATGCCCAAGTTTAAAACTCCTCTTCTTACTCTCCAACCATAGCCCTTTTACGTATTATAGGGTTTCTGTTTCATGATTTTCCCCCCTGGTTCTTGTTTTAATTAAAACACAAGCTGTATATTGGTACAGAAAAGCAGAGCTTTTTTGCCTTTACCTAATGAGACAAAACACAGAAGGCAATCAAATTATTTTGAAGTTTCCCAGACTCAAAAATAATGCTCATCTTTTGCAAAATGCAGAGTTTAAACTATACATTCTTGTAACTCTGCCATCTGAAAGGGCAGAACATTGTGCAATGACTGAGGGTCTGTGAGGGAGAGATGACGACACACATAAACACAGGGGCTCAAAGTTGGACTTTTCTGTCACTGCAAATGTGTTTACAGAGTCCCTTCTTTATTCCTATGGAAGCCAACTCTCTATCTTAAAAAGGAAAAATGCTCTGGAATATTATTTTACCATAGAGTTCTTAGTAGCCATGATGTATATTTTATGAAGAGAGGCCAATTTGCTGTCCTCAAAAATAAGATTATACACAGGACTGAACAAAGCAGAGGCCAAACCATGGATCCGCTGCAGTGCTCCACTCGTGAGCCATCAAATGTTGGCTGCGCCATGCACCGCAAGGAACTCTTTAAATCATTGGTCCTGGTTAATCCTCATATCAGCTCTGCAAGGCGGGCCCTATTTTTATCCTGTTTGGCGGATGAAAATAAGGCTTAGAGAGATAGTCTGACTTTTATAAGGTTACAGATAGATAAGTGGGAGGGTCGGGGTTTTAATACAGAACTGTTTGTGTTACTTTTTCTCTATTGAGCAATTCGGTTGAGTAAAATCATCTCTGGATCAGTCATCTCACCCATCACTATCCCTAGCTGTCCCTGAAGCGATTACAGAGTTCTTATCAAAAGTAAAGGAATTGGTATACAGTGTAAATAAATATTAATAAAATAAAAGAAGCTAGGAAAACTTAAGCAACCCTCCTAATTTAATTGTTCCTCAGTTTTTCCATCTGTTAAGTCATAAAAATCCATCTCTACCTATTGTCCTGTATTTTATGGAGAAGATATGAAATGTATATATATGTCCATACATAGACTCACACTTCTGTTCATATACAGACACAAATGCATATATATGTATATGCATATATTTATACAAATACCTACATGTACATATAAATATGTACAGATACATGTAAATAGACACACACAGGCATGTGTGCACATGCATATAAATAGAACTAAGTACAATGCTTTATTCCTCAGCACAGGACTTTTTCTTGCTTTTCTGTATCACCATGACTGCAGCTTTGGTGAAAGTTGACATTTTTGGCAATCGCATAGTGTATGTTTTGTGCAAATCAGATGAGATCAAGATCAATAAGTGTCCTTTCACTTTATTATCCCTTTTGACCCAAGCCCTTGCAGCCCAAGGTAATAGCACAGACTTAGGTGGATTCATTTTCCTAACGTGCTTAAGGGGCTTCCCCAGTGGCTCAGGGGTAAAGAATCCATCTGCAGTGCAGGAGCCACAGGAGATGTGGGTTTGGGTCAGGAAGAGCCCCTGGAGGAGGGCATGGCAACTGACTCCAGTAGTATTGTCTGAAGAATCCCATGAACAGAGGAACCTGGCGAGCTATGAGAGTCGGTCGCAAAGAGTAGGACACGACTGAAGCGACTGAGTAAGCTAGCAAAGTGCTTAAACCACAGGTAGAAAAATAAATTCTTATGGCAAATAAATCTCACCCTCAGTGAGTTTTCACATTTCTGTCCCACAGACTGGGCATCACTTACACTAAAATACCAGCCCTGCCCCCTGTTTGTGTACATCACCTTTTGCTCAACTCATTCCACTGACACTTCCCAGATTTCATTACATTCTGACCAAGAAGTGCTTCAAGGTAGTGGGAGACCTTGAGAAAGGGCCTGAAGGGCTTATCACATGGACCCAGGCACTGAGCTGGGGTGGGTAAAGAGTACAGCTTTTGTTCCAGTTTTAGGTGTGAAAAAAATCTAGAAAGATACTCAAGATACAGAGAACCTTGCTTGTCCCTCCTCTCTAGCTGTGCTCTAAAACTCTATTATCTTTCCTTGGTGCTTTCTAGAAGGTTACTAAGACGTTTAGGGGCTTCAGATTGCCTCCATCTCTTCTTTGCTGTCCCTGCCCTTCTGAGCCATCATCCTGCTCTTATTTCCGTTCAAACTTCTCTAAAGTGCTTCTCAGCAGGATCTGTTTCATCAGCTCTTCAGAATGCCCCAACTTTTGGCCGTGTTCTTTTTGTAATGTCTTGTGTCCAAGTCTCAATTACCTCTCATTGGTCCCTTCTCCAGCTCACAATTACTCAAAACCTCACACTTGTTCTAATATTATGTATGTCTTACCATTTTCTTAATACCTGCCAGGAAAGGAATTAAAAATAATCTAATCCAGGCAAAATTTAATTTCAAATTTATGTCCCACAGCTAGTGTTACAGTGCAGGCCTAGAACCCATGTCCCCAGACTCCAAACTTGGACCTGACTGACATCACTACCTGAGGGGGTAGAGAGCGATCTTATAGATATGGAGTGATTTCCTAGCAGAATGAGCAATTGGTTGATTTACTGTTTTGCCCTTCTCTTACTCTGCAAATAGTTTTCATCTTGCCCAACAGTCATGACACTTATTAAGTTGACTGTGCAGGTTATTTATGCAAACTCTTCACCATTTATGAACAAGTACATGTTATACCAGTCGACTCAACAGGCATATATTAAACATTTACAGTGTACCAGGCATGGTTCTAGACTTGAGGTGAATGACACAGATGTGTCCTGTGTTCTCACAGAGTTTACCATACCCTGTGATAACAGTTGAGCATATTATGAAATGTCAGGTTAACTTAAATAGTAGGTCACAATTAATTACAGTATCAAACTCCATTCTTGAAGTCAGTCTTTATATTTTGGTAGTGATTGTTATTGACTCACAATTAAAAGTATGCAATCATTGAAGTCAAATAAGGCTTGTAGTTGGCCATCTGCCCTACTGTAAGATAACTTGCTTTTCTAAATCTTTTATAGTTTGTAATTGTTGCCTCAATAGTTACCATTATTTTAGCTTCATTTCTAAATGCTCACTTTTTATACTTTTTAATTAAATAATAATGATAACTAACAATTTTTGAACACATGCTATGCATCAGACAGCATTCCTGATGTTTTTCATTTTTACCTCATAATCGTCACAGCCACATTCTGATGTAGATACCATTAGTACCTATTTTACAGAAACTTGTAATATGCAGAGATTGAGTAACTAAGAGTAATTAGCTGGAAAATGGTAAAGTCAGGCTATAACATGTGCAGTCTAGCTATAGAATCCAGGTATGTAACTACTGCATTGAAAAATGACTTCTGCTCAGCCCCTTGGTCACCTGTAGCCACCCTCGTTTACCCACATCCTTTCCCATCCATGACCACTCCCCACAGTAGACGATGATCATTCAATTCTGTGGTCTCATCGTCCCTTCACCAATGTGAATTTTCATCTTTTGTCTGACTGTACCTATTAACATTACAATAGAGTCGTTCCTGGTGTACTTCTAATATGGTCAGAGAGAATTACTGAATTTTCCCAAATACCAACCGCAAGCAATGTTTTAGTAAAGAAGAATTTGACACTTATCAATTTTTAAAATACCTCTTGAAACATAGGATAAAAACAAGGAGTAAGAGCAAAAATCAAATGCATTTAAAATAGGATAATTTATAATAATTTTCTTTAATAGAATCTGAATGGTGAAAAGAATTATATATTTAAAACAGACTGAGATATATATGACTTCCCAGATAGCTCAATGGTAAAGAATCCTCCTGTAATGCAGAAGATGTAGGAAATATGGGTTCGATCCCTGGGTCAGGAAGATCCTCTGGAGAAGGCAATGGCGACCCACTCCAGTATTCTTGCCTGGGAAATCCCATGGACAGAGGAGCCTGGTGAGCTACATCCATGGGGTCACAAAGAGTTGGACTTGACTGAGCACGCACACACGGGATTTGTTTAGTCACCAAGTCGTGTCCAACCCTATGTCTTTATGACCCTATGAACTGTGGCATACCAGGCTTTTCTGTCCTACACTATCTCCCAGAGTTTGTTCAAACTCATGTCCATTGAGTCAGTGATGACATCTAACCATCTTATCCTCTGTTGCCCCCTTCTCTTCCTGCCTTCAATCTTTCCCAGCATTAGGATCTTTTTCAGTGAGTCAGCTCTTCACATCAGGTGGCCAAAGTTTTGGAGCTTCAGCTTCAGCATCAGTCCTTCCAATGAATATTCAGGGTTTATTTCCTGGGTTTATTTCCTTTAGGATTAACTGGTTTGATCTCCTTGCTGTCCAAGGGACTCTGAAGAGTCTTCTCCAGCACCACAATTCAAAAGCATCAGTTCTTCAGCACCCAGTCTTCTTTATGGTCCAACCCTTACATCCGTACATGACTACTAGAAAAACCATAGCTTTGACTATACGGACCTTTGTCAGCAAAGTGATGTCTCTGCTTTCTAATAGGCTATTTAGGTTTATCATAGCTTTTCTTCTAAGGAGCAAGCATCTTTTAATTTCATGGCTACAGTCACTGTCCATAGTGATTTTAGAGCCCAAGAAAAGAAAATCTGTTACCATTTCCACTTTTTCCCCATCTATTTGTCATAAAGTAATGGGACCAGATGCCATGATCTTAGTTTTTCAATGCTGAGTTTTAACCAACTTTTTCGCCCTTCTCTTTCACCCTCATCAAGAAGCTCTTTAGTTCCTCTTGACTTTCTGCCATTAAAGTGGTATCATCTGCTTATCTGAGGTTTTTGATATTTTTCCCCGCAATCTCGATTCCAGCTTGTGATTCATCCAGCCCAGCATTTCACATGATGTACTCTGCTTAAGTTAGTTCAGTCACTCTGTCATGTCCGACTCTTTGCAATCCTATGGACTGCACCTGCGTGGTGACAGTATTCAGCCTTGATGTACTCCGTTCCCAATTTTGAACCAAACTGTTCCAGGTCTGGTTCTAACTGTTGCTTCTTGACCTCCATACAGGTTTCTTTGGAGACAGGTAAGGTGATCTGGTATTCCCATCTCTTTAAGAATTTTCCATGCACAGGATATATATATGAATTTGCAGATGACCAGTGTCTATACTATGTAGAGGTGATGGTTGAAACTGTGGGAATCAGTAAGGTCACCTGAGAAGCATGGAATATGAAAAGGGAAGAATGTCCCAAGAAAGGAACTGTGCAGAAGTGTGTCCTGTGAGGAAGGAGGAAAAAGAAGCTTCTCCAAAGAAGACAGGAAAGAAGTTTTCAAAGATATAAGAGGAAACTAAGGGAGATAAAAAGAGGGGGAGGGATGATTTAAAGAATTTAAGGGACTACTTACAATGGTCAAGCGTGGGAAATAGGTCATTAGAAAGAGCAATGTCTGAAAACTGCCACTGGATTTTGCCGTTAAAACTCACTGGTGGCCACAATAAGAGCAGTGCCTGTGGGTGACGGCACACATAACACGTCGCTGTGGCTGGAGGAGTGAATGCAGAGCTGAGGAAGTGGAGACAGGAACCAAGGCAGTTCTTTCAAAAAAGATGGCTGTGAACACGTGAGCAGAAAACTCCACCCATGACCAGATGAGGAGGCAGCGTGCCTGGAGGTGGTGGGGGTGCCTGTTTAATTTTATAGGATCAGAGGAGAGAGCTGATGTTGAGAGAGTGGCTGAGGAGAAGGAGAGAAGAGAGGGTGATGGCGGAGCATGAGTCTGAGGAGACGGGAGAGAAGGAGTTCTGAGCCATAACAGCAGGCTAGCGTTATGAAGGTGTGGAGTGTGAGTACCACATCCTCAGAGAAGGGAAAACAGCGCATGATCTGTTAGGGAGGGCGTGGAGTCAGGACACTACTCCCCTGAAGTGGGCCATTGGAGAGGAGGTCACAGTTTTAGGAAAATATCGCACTTCTCAAAATCTCTGTTCAGCTGTGTGCCTTTGCTTTCCCTACCAGCTTTGCGTGTACACATTTTTGTCATCTTTAGTGTGTGACTGTGTAGATGCCTGCTTGAATTTTGGAAAGCTACGTGAGAAACCACGAATTTCAGGATAGTTGTTTGGATGACTGGCCTAGTTGTTTCTTTTGGAAACTCAATGCGACCTTAGTTGTTTAAAAGTCTCTCACTTGAAAAGGTGTTAGGATTTTAGTTCTTTCATTTTCTGTGGCTCATGACCATTTGAGTAATGTCTGCTCGTTCACCCAACTGGCTCCAGTTCTCAGGAGCAAGGGCCAAAGCTTTTCAGCCCTGAATAGTATGTAGGGTGGTCAGTGGTCCCCAAAGCCCAGTGTAGAAGTCACAGCCTGTAATTATGAATCCCATGCACGTTCAAACTGTTTTGCATGGCAGAGTGACAACATTGGGATGTATAGGATCATCTTAACATCATAGCAACTCTGTGTAGTTTGTGAAACTAAGTTTCAGTGTCTGTTCTTGGGCATGGGTTCTCTTGGACGAGGAAAGACCAAAGAAGTGAAATAAAGTGCTGAGACAGGCTGGGCTGTCCTTCCTTTCCTTTCCAGTCCCAGCCTGGCCCCACTCTTCCTGTCTCATCAGTTCTCAAGTCTTGATCTCCTGAACTGCAAATCATGAGAGGCACAAAGATGAGGAGGGAAGAGCTGTGGTACACACAAGGAAGATGAATTAGAGAGAAGAGACCAGAACATTTAACATCATTTTATAGCTTGCAGATTGACTTCACTTACATGATCTCATGTGATTATCTGTGTTTTCTAAATAAAGAAATGGAGCTTCAGAGATTGGAAATGATTTTTCTGCCCAGAACTACAAAGTTAATAAATGTCAGAAGTAGGACTTGAATCCAGAGCTTCTGGCTCCAAATCCATTCTCTGTACGAAAAGCTAAGGCACCAGCTGCCACTCATGCTGTGACTATATTAGAAGTGCTTATTCTTTTAAATATGTCCTGATTACATTGCTAGACTGGTAGGTATGGTGTTTTCTAAGATGATTAGTGCTATATAAATATTACTGAGTACTACCAGTGGCTCAGATGATAAAGAATCTCTCTGCAATGCAGCAGACCTGGATTCCATCCCTGGGTCGGGAAGATGTGATCCCTGGTCCTTCTCCAGGGATTCCCTGGAGAAGGAAATGACAGCCCATTCCAGTATTCTTGCCTGGAAAATCCCATGGACAGAAGAGCCTGGTGAGCTTGAGTCTATGGGGTTGCAAAGAGTTGGACACAACTGAGCAACTAACGTGCACATGAAGTTTCTTAAGAAGATTCAGTTCAGTCACTCAGTCGTGTCTGACTCTTTGCGACCCCATGAATCTCAGCACGCCAGGCCTCCCTGTCCATCACCGACTCCTGGAGTTTACCCAAACCCATGTCGATCGAGTCGGTAATGCCATCCAACCATCTCATCCTCTGTCGTCTCCTTCTCCTCCTGCCCCCAATCCTTCCCAGCACTAGGGTCTTTTCCAGTGACTCAACTCTTTGCATGAGGTGGCCAAAGTATTGAAGTTTCAGCTTCAACATCAGTCCTTCCAATGAACACCCAGGACTGATCTCCTTTAGGATGGACTGGTTGGATCTTCTTGCAGTCCAAGGGACTCTCAGGAGTCTTCTCCAACACCACAGTTCAAAAGCATCAATTCTTCGGCGTTTAGCTTTCTTCACCGTCCAGCTCTGACATCCATACATGACCACTAGAAAAACCATAGCCTTGACTAGACGGACTTTTGTTGGCAAAGTAATGTCTCTGCTTTTCAATATGCTATCTAGGTTGGTCATAACCTTCCTTCCAAGGAGTAAGCGTCTTTTAATTTCATGGCTGCAATCACCATCAGCAGTGATTTTGGAGCCCAAAAAATTAAAGTCTGACACTGTTTCCACTGTTTCCCCATCTATTTCCCATGAAGTGATGGGACCAGATGCCATGATCTTCGTTTTCTGAACGTTGAGCTTTAAGCCAACTTTTTCTCTCTCCTCTTTCACTTTCATCAAGAGGCTCTTTAGGTCTTCTTCACTTTCTGCCATAAGGGTGGTGTCATCTGCATATCTGAGGTTATTGATATTTCTCCCGGCAATCTTGATTCCAACTTGTGTTTCTTCCAGCCCAGCGTTTCTCATGATGTACTCTGCATAGAAGTTAAATTACCAGGGTGACAATATACAGCCTTGACATACTCCTTTTCCTATTTGGAACCAGTCTGTTGTTCCATGTCCAGTTCTAACTGTTGCTTCCTGACCTGCATGCAGGTTTCTCAAGAGACAGGTCAGATGGTCTGGTATTCCCATCTCTTTCAGAATTTTCCACAGTTTATTGTGATTCACACAGTCAAAGGCTTTGGCATAGTCAATAAAGCAGAAATAGATGTTTTTCTGGAACTCTCTTGCTTTTTTGATGATCCAGTGGATGATTAAGTGCTATATAAGAAGACTGGTGCTATATAAATATTAAGCACTACCATTATTAGTATTAGTATTGCCACCAATATCATGGGCTGCCTAGGAAAATTCATTTTATTCAGTTCAGTGTCTGGGTTCCTTGGTGGCTCAGAGGTTAAAGCGTCTGCCTCCAATGTGAGAGACCCGGGTTCAATCCCTGGGTTGGAAAGATCCCCTGGAGAAGGAAATGGCAACCCACTCCAGTATTCTTGCCTGGAGAATCCCATGGATGGAAGAGCCTGGTGGGTTACAGTCCATGGGGTCGCAAAGAGTCGAACACGTCTGAGTGACTTCACTTCATTTCTTCACTTCACTAAGCACCTAGTATCTCTGGCAAATAAAATATTGTCCATACCCTCAGGAAGCAGAGAAAGACATTATGTAAAGGTATAGATGAAATGTCACATGATGGATTCTGTACTGAACATATGGCCAAGATAAAGAAATAAAGAACAGTGGTTCTTGAGCTTCACTAGGCATCAGAATCACCTGAATGGTTTGTAAGAACACAGATTGCTATTGTTGTTCAGTTGCTCAGTTGTGTCCCACTCTTTACGACTCTATGGGCTGTAGCACGCCAGTCTTCCCTGTTCTCTACTATCTTCTGGAGTTTGCTCAATCTCATGTTCATTGAGTTGATGATGCCACCCAACCATCTTATCCTCTGTCACCCCCTTGTCCCCCTGCTGTCAGTCTTTCCTGGATTGCTGGGCCCTGCTTAAAGTTTCTGGGGTGGGGCCCAAGAATGTGAATTCCTAACAAGTTCCTAAATGGTGTTAATGCCATTGATCCGGCCACCACACTTTGAAAGCTGAGATAAGTTCCACCTGGGAGGATCAGAGAAGATATTATGAGGGATCCACAAGAAATATAATATTACCAGAAGAACCAGAAGAAGACAGTGGTGAGAGATGAGTCTAAGCTCATGGAAGGCTGCCCATGCCACACTAAGGCCTGTTGATCATTCTCCTAGGGGCAGGGCAGAGCCCCTGAAGATTTGAAACCGAGAAGCATCTTAGTCAAATTTACATTTTAGAAAGCTAAGTAATTTTAGAGCAAGTACAGAAGCATAGAAGGAATTCCCACTTAGAACCTAAATATGAAAGAACTTGCTTGACCATCTATAATATTGTGTCCCAGGATTAATCACATGTGTGTATAGCTTAGCCTTTCAGTCAGTGAATAAGTTGTTGTGTGCCATGCATGTATACCAAAGACATCATCCTTTCCCTTGGACACTTGCGGGAGCCAGCACAGCACGGGGAAACGACAGAGCACACGGCAAGGTTTTCTTATCAAGGGCAGAAAAGCCTTTTCTGACTCACTTCACTTAGCGTGATAGCCCCTGAAAAATAAAGTGAAGTCAAGTGAAAGTTGCTCAGTCATGTCTGACTCTTTGTGATCCCATCGTCTATAAAGTCTATGGAATTCTCCAGGCCAGAATACTGGAGTGGGTTGCCATTCCCTTCCCCAGGGGATCTTTCCAACTCAGGGATCAAACCCAGGTCCCCTGCATTGCAGGCAGATTCTTTACCAGCTGAGCCACCAGGGAAACCCATGATAGTCCCTAGTTGCATCCATCTAAAACATGGCACAAATGAACCTATCTATGAAACTGAAATAGAATCACAGACATAGAAAATAGACTGGTGGTTGCCAAGAGGGAGGGGATTGGAAGAAGGCTGGATTGGGAGTTTGGTATTAGCAGATGCAAACTGGTATATGTAGAATGGATAAACAACAAGGTCCTACTGTAGAGGGATAAGATGCAAACTGGTATATGTAGAATGGATAAACTACAAAGTCCTTGGAGGGAACTGTATTCAATATCCTATGATAAACCACAATGGAAAAGAATATGAAAAAGAATGTGTGTATATATATAAAACTGAGTCACTTTGTTATACACAGCAATAGTGAACACAACATTATAAGTCAACTATACTTCAATTTTAAATAATTAACTAATTTTTTAGAAAGAGTATGTTCAGTCAGGGCTGAAGCAATCAGGCAGGGTTTCACAGAGAATGTAGAACTCTGAAACCTTGGCCTTAAGAAGCTGGCCTTGAGGAGCAAGGAGCATTTTCCCAGCCAGAAGAAAGTGTTGCAGGCAAGGAGTCCCCGGAGTAAAGGAAATGAAGGGAAACTAAACTTTGAATGCACAGGGACATGGAAGAAGTGGAGGCAACTGTTCAGTCTTTGGCAGGGGCTTTCCTTGAAGCATGCTGGAGGAGTGGCAAAGAAGTTTGAGTCAAAAATATTGTTTCCTCTAAAGATGCTTAGAGAAAGAAAAAATTAGAACGCAGCACAGAGATAGGAAATATAGTACTTTTCGGCCATCTCCAAGACCGCTCTCCTCTCTTGTCACTCAAGGATAATAGGAATCAAGGGAACACAATATAAAGGCTTGGGTTGGAGTCAAGACGCAGGGAAGATACAGGGCTTTGGTTCTCTTAGGGCCAAAATAACAGTCATGGCTACCCTGGGAGCTGGCCATTGTCCTGAGAATAGATGGGCTGGTGACCTAACAGCTCCTTATAAAAGGCCATCTGTCCTGTAAACCCGGGTGAAGTCCTGGGAGAGCTTTCCTCTCAGCTCCCAGATGGTATCACAATGCATTTGTGAAAGGAGACTTCCTGGGTTGTTTGCTTATTCCCAGATTTGCAGATATGAAAATTTATTTTTTGTGTTAGGTTTGTGAGTTTCATATTTCTGCTATATCTCTTCATATCACAACTTAACCATCTGTACGGCACTCTCTTAAGTTTTATCTTGTATCCAAAGAGCAGTGTACTTGCTGAAACAAATCCACAAATTGATTTTTTTTCCTCGTGTGTCCTTATAGATTTGTTCACAGTGTAGGTTAGAGTCATTGCTGAATTTGACATTCCATATATTCTTACGATTATCTAAAACTTTTGATTTTCTGGCCAACACATCGTCTTTGTCTTAGATGACTATTTATTTCCATGACCAGGAGCAAGCACATGACTTTTTCTACGATGTCATATTCCCAAAGAATTAAGATGAATACCTTCTCAAAAGTGGCTTCCTGTGTGATTGTGGGTGAGAGGCAGAGCCACCAGAAGTGAAACAGATTGAGGCAGTGGATGGGGCTCAGCCAGGCTAATCTCTGGAGCTTAGTCCCTATACCAACCAGGCATCCCGTGGGCTGTTGAAATGGAAACCTCATCAAATTAAAAGTGATTGCATACTGTGGACCTTTGCAATCACATCAGAGGAGCTGAAGGTACATTGCAATCACACTGGAGGAGCTGAAGGTGCAGCTAATAAATCGTAGGTTTTGAGATTTCTGACGTGGGGTAGGAGGTGGCAGTTAGGATGCATGTGGCTGGAAATGCAGATAGCAGCACACCTAGTTTAATCAAATACTTATCATTAGGCCCACTGAGCAACTTAATGAATTTACCATTAACTATATTTAAACATGATCAATCTGAAATTTCCTGTCTGAGATTTTGCCTCAGAAGAAAAGGGAAAAGAGAGAGAGAGGGCAAGACTTTGCCAAAGGGTGCTTTCATGGGGTTGATGGCAGCTGAAACAAAAGGCCCAGTTTTAATTGAATCACAGACTGTGTAATTATTTAACCTGTACCAGCTGGCCTCAGGAAGCTACCAGATTTCCTTAGAGAGCTTGTACTTGGCCAGAAACAGAAGGTAACTTATTAGCAACAAGAAAAATGCTTCTGTACCTGTGTTATCTCCCACTCCCAGAGAACTTAATGTAAAAGGGGAAAAACTTCCTTGGAGTTCATTTTTGGCTTAAGAGGCAGTCCCCCGTCCCTGGAGTATGTGAACGGGTTTGCTAAAACACCTGTAGTCTCTGAGGGATAGCCGACATAAACAGGATGTTATTGCATCAGACAGGTAAGAGTCATTTCTCTAATTAGTCATCTGAGATTTTATTTTTCACTTGGAAGTACTGGAAATTTAATTTGTTTGTGATGTGCAGTTGGCAAACTGACAATAGCTCCAACTGCCCCTCCCTCTGTCTTGCTGTCCTGATACTGCATGGAAAGTGCAGGGGTGGGACATGGGATGCTCAGTGTAGACACTGCTTCATCCATCAACATCAAGCTAACTAAAGCACCTTCCTGTAGACAAATGTGTCCCAATTACTCATCCCTCACTTGTAATTCTGGAATAATCTTAATGAGTTTCTCATGATCATTTTTCTTTTAGATTAAATGTTTTTGTTTTTCTCAATCCCCCTCCCAGTTTTGCAACGTGAAGTCATTCAGAATCCATGCTCATTTATATAAGAGCGTCGTTCTTAAAGGTACAGAGTAAACTATTTTTAGGAAGCTATATATTATGAATTAAAGTATGATTGAAGACCATCCCTGACTTGGCCTTTGATTAAAGAAAGAGTTCATCCTATTTACATTGTTTTAAAACACCCTTCTCCAAAGAAAGATTGATTGGCATCAAATGTCATTCCTATACATCGTAACTATTGATTTAACATTTGTTGTAGCTCCTCTGATTTTATGCCCCTTTATGTCATAATCTATCATCCTGATAGCAGCCCCTGAGTTGGTGCTGGGACTGAGCATGCAGGGTGGTTTCTTTCAATTTAGACTAATCTATCCGTGAAACAGATGAGCTTTCAAACAGAACCGTGCTCTTCTCGCTTTTCATAGCATTATCCTGGTATTTCCCATGGAAATCGCAGTGTGATTTGTGGCAACATTAGGGACATTTCTGTAGTCCAGGAGAGATGGCTCCTGGCTACCCTGGATGCTGTAGGAAGCCAGGTGCTGCTCCTCTTGACTCTTTTTTTTCCACACATAGATTCACTCTTGGGATTCAGAGTGCAAATATTATGGCCATCTTCTGGAAACTGTCAAGATTCAGAAAAATCCATCTTCCACAAGTAGCAGAAGAGATAGAATATCTGCTGGCTATACCCCACCTCATTTGTTAAAGGACTGTCCAGACCTCTTTTTAATCTGCATCTACTTACATGTTTATAGGTACAGTCTGGGCTCTAGCCGGATCACCAGGCAGCCCATTTAGCGTAAACTTAGGCTTTCTGGACATACATGCTGTATTCAAGTATCACTTCTTGTGTTTTGGTTTTCTGGCCAGTTGAGTGAATGTAATGCTCTGGTTTTAAATTGTTACTTTACACTCTTTTTCCTCTGGCTTCCCGTTCAGTATTCAGTCACGTCACTCAAGACCATCCCGGAACTGTGCCGAAGATGTGATTCGCAAAATGAAGACAGATCAGGTAAGTTTCACTCCTCACCTCTGCTTATCCTGCCTTTTAGAGTGTGGGGGACTGCTCCTGGAATCTCTTCCCCCATCAAATTTGTTGCTCCTGCTTTCTGTTTTCTTCTTTTATGGCTTCTCCATTCACCACCCACCCCCAACACACAGATGTTAGGTCATCCTCCAGAGACTAACTGGACAGGGAGGCCCTGATGAGGATCCAGTTGTATACAAATAAATGTAGGCGATCATCGTGGCGGCTCCAAACCACAGTATACGCAGCAATTTACTGCAAACCCGAGAAACCATTGGTGACAAAACATAATGATGCAGGCGCCAATGAAAAAATGTTGGATACGTTTACTACCCAGATGGCAAGGACCAACTTGGGAGATGGTGCTTTGCCAAAGTCTGAAATCCTATCAGGGATGCGACATGATAGAATCTGCAGTAAGGCATACTGTAACAGTTAAGATTAAAGCAAAGCTTTGGAGTTTAATAGTGTAAACTAAACAGAGAATTATGGCATATAGATGAAAACCAGCTGGCTGACCTTTTCTCCTTGCACCGCCCCCCACCCTCGACCAAAAAAAAGTACATTCAGGATTGTTTTTCCTTCTGAAAATCAAATTAAGCCTCTCTGCTTTTCTCTCTATGATGGGCAAAAATGAAAATAAAAAAGGATATCGATGGGAATGATACGATAGCATTAAACTATGAAATGATGTTTGTTATTTTTCCAACTAATTACTCTAAGGCATCACCATTAACCTTGCCAAAGCGAGACCTCTGATTGTAACTAGAATCCTAAGAACCGCAGATGATGGAAGACTTAAGATAATCCTTGAATTAGGTGCATCGTGTTTGAAAATAAATAGATTGTCCTACCTATACAGCTACTAGAATTCTAGGCCTTTTGAACTGGAACGACTGTACAAAGCTTATTTACTTTTCTCCTGGATTGTTTGTTTACTATCGACATTTTGTTTAGATGAGGTGGGAAAAATAATTCGTCTATCTAGGTTTGTTTATCTCTGTGTTTTTCCGTGTGATTGAAAGTAATGTTTCATTGTCTGGGTCAGAATTGTCATAGAAGATAGTTTGAAGTGCAAATGAAAGTTTTCATTTACCTCCATTAAATTTTTTTTTTTTTAATTTCAAGCACATTCAAGTTTCTATGAGGTTAACAGAGGCTTTGATCATAAGACTTATCAGAATGTGCCTCCTTAAAAGCCATCACCAGATTCAGAGTTGAACCCTGTGATCAGTGACAAAGGCAGCAGATTCAGTGGACAGGCCCCCAGCTTCAGAGTCCAAGACCTCCGTCTGAGTCAGCATTCAGCCCTTTACCCTTTATACAACCTTGAGCCTGTGACTCATTATCTATAAAATAAAAAAGAAACTTTTTCTGCCAGTGTTGCTAGGCTACTGTTAGTATCAAAATTAGGTGATGTATCTGAAGGTACTTTGGAAATACAAGGTTTTCTTTCTTTTTTTTTTTTTTAAGTTGAAGATGGAGAAGACTTAATAGCAAACACTTCAGTAGTGCTTAATGTGCCAGGTACTGCTGTAAGCCCTTCACTTGTATTAACTCAATCCTAAAATCCTTGTGAACTAAGTACCATTAGGATGTTTGTATTATACAGATGGGCAAACTGAGGCACGGAGAAGAGAAGTTAGTTATCTTGCCCAGAGTCACACAGCAATTACATTACAGAGTTGGGATTCAAACTCCAGGAAGTCTGTCTCTGGAATCTGTTCTCTTATACATTCTTTATACTATCAGATAGCTAGACTTAGGGATAGTAATTTAATTTCAGGATATTTTAAAACTTTAAAAGCTAGCATTTTCCCTTACCATTGAAGTGGAAATTTTCTTTTCTCTGTTAAATAGTTTCTCTTGCTTACCAAGTTAAATGAATTAACCAAAGCTTTTAAAAATAAGTTTTCTGGGGGTGGTTTATTGCATTTTCTCCAGGTCATGTGACTTGTAGCCACTTCCACAATAGGCAATGTTAGTGTTCCTAGGGCCCAGCCATGGGAAAGCCAGTGGAGAGCATTCAAGGCAGAGGAACTGGCAAGTGCGGCAAGTCAGAACTCAGCTTAGTGGATGCAGAAGAAAAAGAAAACCAGTGTGGCTGTGGAGGGGTGGGAGGCGATCAAAATGAGGATGAGGCCCAGGAGCCGGTCAGGGAGGGTCAAATTCTACAGGGCCCTGTGAGTCATGGAACGTCGAGTTCAGGTTTTATGCTAAGACCTCTTAAGAGCACTGCCAACAGAATCCCAATTTTTCTAAATTCCTATTACCTGGAAAGAAGCCTAGAGTCATAACTCTCAGTCAAAGAAGGATCCCTAAAAATCATCTAGTTTAAAAAGGAGAGACAATGAGAAAGAGCAGATAATAAAAGCAAATGGGTACAAGGTTGACAGTTGATGGATGTGGGTAAAGCGTATACCTGTGTGCTTTGTACTTGTTTTATTCTTTCAACTCTTCTGTAAATTTAAATGAAAAATGTTTTGATTATTTATAAGGGAAGTTTTAAAAGGCTAAAAGTAATAATAATGTAGTCCCAAATCCATCAGATCTTAGAAAGTGATGGTTACTAAGCTGATGGGATCATCCAAGCCTATACTTCATCATGTTAGTAACGGGGGGCTCATAGTCTCACAAAGCCACCTATTCATAGTGATTATTTTTTGTTCAGCAAAAATCAGTGGTTAATTTTTGTTCAGCCAAAATCAGCGGCCCTCAGATGTCCATCTTGATAACCTGATTTTTTTCTTTGGAACCTTAGAGAAGGACCATTCCTCCTGGGCAAGGGTGCTGCCACTATGTGTTTGGAGATGGCAGTCACCCTTGGTTTTATCTTCTCCAAACTAAAATTTCCCTCCCTAGTTTTGAGTGTATCCTGCTCATGCTTCTTGCTTTCTTGTGGATGTTTCATTTATCAGCATCCCTCTTAAAAGTGGTGCATCCAGAACTGCACCCGAGGCCTCCCCATGTATGATCTGATCAGAACCTGTCAGCCCCACCAATCAGCCTCAGAACTTAGCACACACCTTTCCTGTCACTCCTAGTGGGCTGCAGAGCCACAACCAGTGTCTGTCCTTTCTGCCTGTTTTTCCAAGTGTTCTGAGAAGAGCAGGAGTTCAAATGAACCCTGTTAGTGGCCCTTGGAAGCTTCTCCATGAGACATACAGCCCAGGGTTACCCACTTTTCATCCCTGGACCCTGTGCCAGCTCCCCGTGGACTCTGAAAATGCAAACGCCCAAGTGCTGCCAGAGGTCTGGGGCAGACTCCTTGCGCCTTCCATCTGCTCACTGACACCACGAGTCTGCTCTGAGTGCCCTTCCCATAGCCAAAGGCATGGGTTCCTATTAAAATCTGTATTTTCCCTGACAGGGTAATACTATCAACTGTACTCCTCCAGGGGATCTTCCCAACCCAGAGATCGAACCCAGGTCTCCCACATCGTAGGCAGATTCTTTACAGTCTGAGCCACTGCATGACTAAATAGAATTTTTGTCAGCAAAAGAAGTTTTGAAAAGAAATGTGACGAAATCGCAGATACCAGAGGAAGGCAGGAGGAAGAACAACAACTAGGGCTTAGAAGCCTGAGAACAAACTGTGGTGTTTTGGGAGTTGTACAGGTATTACTGAGCTCTCCCAGTTATGTCTGAGGTGCTCAGTGTATCAGGTGTTAGGGTCTTCTGTACACAGCTTATTTGTCCTCGAAATAATTCCCTGGTGGCTCAGACAGTAAAGAATCTGCCTGCGATGAGGAGACCCGGGTTTGATCCTGGGGTCAGGGGTCAGGAAGATCTCCTGGAGAAGGGAATGGCAACGCACTCCAGTATTCTTACGTGAAGAATTCCATGTACACAGGAGGCTGATGGGCTACAGTCCATAGGGTTGCAAAGATTTGCACACGACTGGTCAACTAACACTTTACGCTTTTACTTTCAACATAATTCTCACAGGGAAGACTATAGTAATGGTCTTTTTATTGATAAGG
This sequence comes from Giraffa tippelskirchi, assembly GCF_054371585.1. NCBI lineage: Eukaryota > Metazoa > Chordata > Mammalia > Artiodactyla > Giraffidae > Giraffa > Giraffa tippelskirchi. The sequence goes on along the minus strand of NC_137280.1, from coordinate 107,118,625 downwards.
AAAATAAATGCCCATTTTATTGACTAGGCAACTGAGACTCACAGAAAGCAAATACTTTGCCCAGAGTTCTGCATTTGAAGGCAAGTCTACTGACTGCAGAACCCCTATGAAGTTTAACAGCTGAAGAGTAGTCACAGTCTGAGGAACCGCACATGGCTAGTGGTGTGAGGCAAGGATTAGCACCAAGGATGTTATGTCTGAAAATTTTGCACCTATAAGAGAGAGTTATTTGTAAAACATTTGCATGTTTTCTCTGCTTAATCCCTCTTCCTCATGTAGGGAAGGATGACAGAACAAGGCAAGGAGTGTTAACTCTGCTTTCCATTTTCTCCATATGAGGATTAAATGTGTTAAATCGACATATGGTATTCAAATCAAACATATTCCATTTCATTGACTTCGAGTTTGTTTTAATTAATTGGACACTCAAATACACATTTGTTTCAATTCATGGTTTAAATGTCTCATGATTCTCACAAGTATGTATCTGCTCAGCTCGTATAATTATATTATGAAAGAAGGCAGATAAATATTAATGCAGTTTTGCATCTGAGAACTTAGTTGTGCTAAGGTTGGGAAACTTGGTTATGTAACAGTAATAAATGGCCCTGGGGTGTGTTTGAGAAGAGACACTGAAGAGATTTCAATACCTAAATAGTAGAGAAGATGACTGGTATGATAATGAATAAAGAAAAATCATACTTTTTAAAGTTAGTATCTGGTAAAAGTCATTTTGGGTGTTTATTTAGAAACATTATGAATTTGCTATACTTTTAGCCCTTGTGCATGCAAATTTTGTGAAAAACCCTGAACATACGAAAATCCATGGTTTTCTAAGATTTTTCAAGGATTTTGGCTAGCACCAAAAATAATACATTGACGTGAAATTTATCCTCTCAGTGCTACTGTGGTATAGCTAATGATGCTAAATATATAAACCTCCTGTTTATATATTATTAAGGTTTCATTCTAAAAGCATGAAAACGAAGGTTGGTACAGCAGTTTAAATTGAAAGCCTGCTGACTATAATCCATTTCACATGATCTAATATAAAATGGACTCAAAGAATTGGGAAACAGATTTGTTAAGATCTCAGTCAAGAAAATGAATACTTCAACCTAATACAGCAAAGAATCTGACATTTATGACAAATGTCTATTTAACCACAGTAAAAATTTACATACAGTAAAGCATATAGGTGAGCATGTTAGTCATTTTTTATTTTTCTTTTTTTTTTTTCTTTTTTTTTCTTTGGCTAATTACTTTACAATATTGTAATAGTTTTTGCCATACATTGACATGAATCAGCCATGGGTTTACATGTGTTCCCCTTCCTGGACCCCCCACCCACCTCCCTCCCGATCCCATCCCTCTGGGTCATCCCATTGCTTTTTTATTTTTCTTTATTTTTTATTTATTTTTTTTTTATTTTTTATTTTTCTTTAACAAAATTTATTTTTGTTTTTTTTATTAACATTTTTTATTTTTCTTTAACAAAATTATAATTATAAAAGTGACATAATTCATTTTTTAAATGGTAAGCAAAAGCTACAATTAACCATGCCACCAAAACAAAATTGCTATATTTCTTTCTAGCATTTTTTCATGAGGTTTATTTTTTGTATGGTTATCATCATGATGTAAGGGCCATTTTATCCACTGCTTTTTTCTGCTGTTACAAAATGTGTATGGCCATCACTTTGAATGAACCACAGATCTTAGGAAAACAGAGCTGCCCCCTCTGTCTGCTTTTAATCCATTAACACGGATTAACACATAACCCCATATTTAGCTTATGTTTCTGAAAGAAAGAGTATGAAGTCCATACGGGGAAAGATAGGAGCAGGGGGGTGATAGAGAAGTTAAAAATAAAACTCTTGTCAAAAATAATGTAAAGGGCTGGCAGTGGCAGAGATTAAATACATTGCATCTTTTTCCCCCTTTTTGCTTGAACATTTCTTCCCTTTGCTTAGCCATGGATATAAGCCCTGCAGCTCCCTGATTGTCTAGAAGGTTGTGGAATTAAGAAAGTCAGGAATGAGGCAGTGTCAGAGAGAGAGAAAACTTCAGGGCAGAGACCCAGACTCCTCCTCCTATTTTGGTTTTACTGAATTCGAAACTGGTGGAGAAGTCTCCTCTTGGTAGAAATGAGTTCAAGGCAATCCCAGTAAGGAAGGGTGAGAACTCAGGGAGATAAGCATCGTGGGGGGAGGTAGGGGAAGAAATGAAGCCCAGGGTCAAGGGAAAACTGGTACAGAACCCAAGTGGCTTTGACCTTGTGCAGCCCCCAGGTGACTTCCTTCTCAGAAGTCACTCCAGTCATAAGGGAGGAGGGATTTTCCTGCCCCGCCTTCCCAATCAAGGCAATGGTATGACTGGGGAGGGGAGGGTCATTACTGGTTTTGGAGCTTCTCAGCATCTCAGAGAGCATCCCACTTCTGGCTGAGAGCTTATCCTTTTTCTTTTGTCTCCCAATGGGCTCTTTCTTTCTATTTAAAATGAACGGACGTGCTTTGTCCACTTAGCTCCTTTGCCCTGACTCTTCCCCTAAGAAAAAATTTGAAAGTCATGTAATAGAAACAGGATACTAGAATCTCATAGTTGAAGGATTCTCAGAGGGAGTAAAGAACCATCTACAAAAGTTCAGACCCTTCCACGGCACTGATTGCTCAGGCCCTTGCGTCTCACGGTGCTATCTGGAGCTAGAACCAGCACGGTCAGCACTACCTGGAAGCCTGTTAGAAATGCAGACTCAGCCTACTCCAGACTCCCATATCAGAATCTGCATCCTACCAGGCCCTCCAGGCCAATCCTTTGTGCAGATGCAAGTTTGAGAAGGTGAAAGTGAAAGTCACTCAGTCGTATCCAACTCGTTGTGACCCAACCCCATGGACTATACAATGCATAGAATTCTTCCGGCCAGAATACTGGAGTGGGTAGCTGTTCCTTTCACCAGGGGATCTTCCCAACCCAGTGATCGAACCCAGGTCTCCCGCATTGCCGATGGATTCTTTACTAGCTGAGCCACAAGGGAAGCCCTCAAGTTTGAGAAGCACTGACTTAAGCCACCCTTACGTTTCATCTGAGTTAACAACCATGAACTAGTCTCACTTCTTTCTTCACGGTCAATCCTACCATCCCACGTTTCCACCAAGTAGGCGCAAAGATGTATTTTTAAATATAAAGTTGGACTTCCCTGGTAGCGTAGTGGATAAGAATCTGCCTGCCAGTGCAGGGGACAAGGATTCAATCCCTGGTCCAAGAAGATCCCAAATGCCACAGAGCAACTAAGCCAGTGAGCTGTAACTACCAAGCCTGGGTGCTACAGCTACTGAAGCCTGTGTGCCTAGAGCTCTTGCTCCACAAGGGAAGCCACCACGATGAGAAGTCTGAGGACTGCGACGACAAAGAATAGCACCTGTTCTAGCAAAGCAGTGAAGACCCAGCACAGCCAATATATAAATAAATAATAAAAAATGTAAAACAGTCCCTTTTATTCCCTGTGGAACCGCCCCCCAAGAATACCCCATTTCACTTAAAATATAAACCAAACTGCTTTTTGTGGTCAATAAAACCCTCCAGTGAGTTGGCCCCTGACCACCTTGCCTAGCTTCATCTTTGCTCTCCTTCACCCTGGCTCACTCTGCTCTAGATATGAGAACTATGAAACCTTCTTTTATATTTTCCGCTCAGGAGAAAGATGAGAATTGTAATTCTCATCTTAGGTTCAGTTCAGTTCAGTCGCTTAGTAGTGTCTGACTCTTTGCGACCCCATAAATCGCGGCACGCCAGGCCTCCCTGTCCATCACCAACTCCCGGAGTTTACCCAAACCCATGTCCATGGAGTCGGTGATGCCATCCAACCATCTCATCCTCTGTCGTCCCCTTCTCCTCCTGCCTCCAATCCCTCCCAGCATCAGGGTCTTTTCCAGTGAGTCAACTCTTCGCATGAGGTGGCCAAAGTATTGGAGTTTCAGCTTTAATATCAGTCCTTCCAGTGAACACCCAGGACTGATCTCCTTTAGGATGGACTGGTTGGATCTTCTTGCAGTCCAAGGGACTCTCAAGAGTCTTCTCCCAACACCACAGTTCAAAAGCATCAATTCTGCAGCGCTCAGCTTTCTTCACCATCCAACTCTCACATCTATACATGACTACTGGAAAAACCATAGCCTTGACTAGACGGACCTTTGTTGGCAGAGTAATGTCTCTGCTTTTCAATATGCTATCTAGGTTGGTCATAACCTTCCTTCCAAGGAGTAAGCATCTTTTAATTTCATGGCTGCAATCACCATCAGTAGTGATTTTGGAGCCCCCAAAATAAAGTCTGACACTGTTTCCACTGTTTCCCCATCTATTTCCCATGAAGTGATGGGACCAGATGCCATAATCTTAGTTTTCTGAATGTTGAGCTTTAAGCCAACTTTTTCACTCTCTTCTTTCACTTTCATCAAGACGCTCTTTAGTTCTTCTTCACTTTCTGCCATAAGGGTGGTGTCATCTGCGGTAATTGTCTTCTTCTCATCCTCAGGTCTTGGCTTAGGACGTATCATCTCCATGATGAGGCTTCTCATCTGTTCTCTGTTCCATCGGAGCAATTTGCATTTTGTAATTTCTCATTCATCCGTGTACTTGCTTGACTGTCGGCTTGCCCTCTGTGGACGATGATTATGTCTGTTTCATTCTCCTCTGTACCCCTAGAACCGTGTGCACAGAGAACATTCAACAGATGTTTGTAGAATGAATGGACCCTGTAAGAGGCTTTTAACATTCTACCAGTTACTTTAGCACTTCTGAATAAGTGTTATTCTATTCTTGTATCTCTTGCTTATACTAGAAAGAAATTGCCACCTTTAACCAGTTGAAGGAATTGGCAGCTGAATTCAGAACTAATTCTCAGTGATAAGATGACTCTAAATTTAGGCTGATGCCACTAAAGATAAACAAAGTAGAGAAATTCTTCCACTCAACAAGAGAACTTGTTATTAAAAGCCATTTTACTAATGTTACTTCATAGTCAGTGGTTACCAAAATCTATAGACAGAGTGTCCAGTTTGGGATTTAGACTAAAGTGAATCTGAAATGAGTACAACCAGGTTTTACTACTGGTGTCTAGGATTTCATTGCCCACATGTGACCCAAATAGAAAAAAAAAAAATGTGACTCACATGTTTAGGGGATGCTTTTCATTTTGATAAGGCAGTTCTGTGGTATTACGGAAAGAAAGTTGAAGTCCGGGAATCTCGGTCCTGGTTGAGCAGTCAGCATAGTGTGTAATTTTCCACATAACACTTAAAATTCTCTGAGTTCTCATTTATTTTCAAGTGAGAACAACACAGGCACCGATCACCCTCTGCAGTTGCTGTGAAAACATCTAGTGAGATCATACACTTGCCTTGTAATCAGAAACACAGGAGGTTTTACACCAACATATTTTGTCAGCAATTTAAAGATGGAGGACATTTTAGGAAAGGTCTAATTACGAAACAGCATTTGGAGAGGTTTTTTATTTTCCGATAGTTTTTAACAGTGCCTGAGAAGTGTGTACTGAGCTGCAGTAGACAGGGAGGCACGTGGCTCTGCTAGGCTTTCTCCTGGACGAGCCTCTGTCTGCATTTTGCTGCATTCCCTACACCTGCCCTGTTCCCTCCACAGCCTTGTAATGGAGAACTCTGCCGGGGGCCCCACCAGCTTGGGTGGGCAGACCCTTGTGACAAAGGAGGCTGCAGGCCAGGCTAGTTCTTCCTCCCATTTCTCCACCCTTCCAGACCTTTAAGTGCTTCCCCCTCAAAATGGGACCAGAGTTCATACACTTACCACTTTTTTTCTGGAAAATAGAGTTCATTTAACGTTTAGTTTAAAAAAAAAAGTGGGAGAACACTCTTGCATCCTAAAGATGTACACACCCTTTTCTCTTCTTGTATCTAAAGCTGTATTCCTAATGTGGATACGTGACTTCATACAGAGAAAACTTTTTACTGATGGCATTCTGGGAGCCAGCCATCTGTTGGAGCTGTCGAGTAGAGGGTAGAGGATGGGGATTTTTTTCAACCCCCATCCCCTGCCCACCCCCTCTGCCTCTTGTTCTCTTAGCAAGGAGCAGTCTCTTGGTGTTTCCTGGCCTTGACAGATCAGCACTGTAAAACATCGCCACCTTCAGTTAAAACTGGTAAGCGTGGTTCTGCACTTTCCAGAAACCATGCTGAGCAAGCTCTCCCCCGTCTCCACACTTCTCTGCTTGCTGAGCCTTTGTACCATGCGTGGATGTGTATCTCTCTCTACAACTTAGCAGTGAGAGAAAAAAAAAAAGGAAACCTGGTAATGGGCCTAGAGTGGATACAAGAGTTAATCCACTCAAAAGGTTTTGCTGATGTTAGAGTGAAGGTCAACATGCTTTCCTGTCTGACTCTTTGAGACCCCATGGACTGCAGCCCACCAGGCTTCTCTGTCCATGGGATTTCCCAGGCAAGAATACTGGAGCGAGTTGCCATTCCCTTCTCCAGGGGATCTTCCAGACCCGGGGATCTTCCACACCTGGGGATGAACCTGAGTCTCATGCACTGGCAGGAGGTTCTTTACCACTGAACCACCTGGGAAGCCCTTTTAGGTAACAGAATAACTAAAACCATGTACTTTCTTGAGAATCACCCATTGCTCTTTTAGAGGAACAATACTTTTAAAAGGTCCAAAGATTTTAATTGGTAAAAATATTATGTCACATTTCATGTTAGAACATACATCTTTGGTGAAGAAGTATCTTTTCTATCCAGGTAGTAAGGGATTTTGAGTATTTCTATGAGCTTTCACCCAACAAATAGATGTGTGCAGATGGGGCACAAAGTGATGTGAGCAGGTCTTGACAGTTCAAGGCAGGACTGGGAATTACAAAACCGGAATCTGACACTTTCTACAGCTGGTTGGTATCAGCAGCCACTTAAATTCAGGAAGTTGAGAACCAAATCAATGAATCTTTTCCAATGATATTTTAACATCTCAATGTGAATAAATCTTTGGTTGATATTTTTATAAGAAAACCCTTTGTACTTTCCCCTCAGCCTCACAACATGCTCAATAAAGGGTCTGTGGCACCAGTGAAAGGGATGAGCAGACAACTCCATGGGAACATTCCAGAAACATGTGTTCCTCACTCCCACCAGCTCTTCCCAACATTGTGGCCTGACATATTAGTCCAGATTCAGAGTTAACCCGTTCTTAGACCAGGTTCCAATCTAGTCTCCATGGATGGTACAGAGAGCACTCAGCAAGTAATCCTCAGTCAGGCTCCGTATCCTTCTTCACTTGTCATGAGATGAAGTCAGTCACCTGTCACCACTCTTTAGAACTTGAGGTGTTTTTGATAAGTGGGCCCACGATGAATTTCATTTACATTGGGCTAAGGAAACTTGACTCTAACATTGACCCTCCTGCTCTTTCATTGATATCCCTCTCTTAGGTATAGAAATGGAAGGAAATGGCCTCTTGGAGAACTTCGAAGTCATGTCCTTGAAGATGCCTAGGTTTCCAGTAGCTGTAGATGTGAAGTGCATTGTTGTGTACATGTTAAGGCAATTACAGCTAAAGTTGATCATTTTGTTTCTCAAGGAAAATAGTATTCCTTTACCTTTTAACAATAGATAGCAAGAAAACAGTATTTTATCATAAAGATACATCTCTTTTCTTTCTCTTCTTGATGTCTAAAGCTAATTTTCTAGTATGGACACATAACTCCATATTTAGAAGTAAAATAGACATTTTGGGAGCCAGCACTGACGTTCAGTCTCAAAAATTGGATCCACCGTTGCCATCGCAAACTGTACATTATCTTCCTAAGAAAATACTAATTTATCAGTCCCAAGAGCCAAAGAGTTGTTCTGTGTCAGCAATCAGCTTAGCCTCATAATTATAAATTTGTGAGGATCTGTTGAAAGACATGGATCCAGAAGAATTATAGTGTTTCATAGTGAGTCACTCAGAATAAAGAGCCCTGTTATTTGTAGACATTCCATACAGTCATAGAGATTTAGAGGTGGGTCAGGTCTTAGCCATCGTGTGTCTAACCCCTTTATTTTACAGATGAAGCAATTTTGGCTTAGAACTTAGGAAATACATGAAAATACTTTAATATGTAGCACATCTTCAATAGCTTTACCAAGACTGTCTTTGAAATATTCAACACATTCATTGTGTCCAAAATGTGGGCAAGAGTGACTCACTGTGACAAGACTCATATGTATGTAGCATACTTTGCATCTTTGGTATAGCGTATTCCTTTGAACCTTTGTCCCCCCTGCCCAGCGCCCTCTCTCCTCCCTTCATTTATTTATTTTTTAAATAGTCCTTGGTCCCTATATCTGTGACATGCTGTGCTTGAGAGAGGGCTGTTATAAACAGATCGGTTCATAAGCAGTCTTTGCCTTTGAGGGACTCTCAGTAGAGAAGGTGAGACAGATGCTTAAGTGAGTTGTTGAAACAGAGCTTTATAAATGCCTGACTCTCAGTATGGGCAAGTATATCTCAGGACAGTGAGAAGCAAGGGACAACAATTATCTGGGAAAGTCAGAGGAAATGAACCAAGGAGGTAATATGTGAGGGGAATCTTGGCAGATGAGCTTTCATCTCAGGCAGAGAAGGCAGCAAAGGCATCATGGGAGAGGGGTACTCACCACAGGAAGGAAAATGAAAGAAGGATATGGGACATCCAGAAAGGGTGAGTTTAGCAATGGAAAGGGAGAGGAAAGTTAGTGATGTGGGAATGATGGTGCTGAGATGAGAAGAAAAAATAGAAAATAAAGAATGCTCAAGAATTTAGCTACTATCCTGAAAGTAAAAGGTTCATCAAAACTTGGTTAGTTGTTCAAGTATTATTTCCACAACATGGGTACATGTAAAGTTTTCTCTGCCATTTTTGTTTTACCTGCAAACCACTTGTATTATTATTTTAAACCTGTTTTTCTAAGACCACATATTTTTAGCATATTTGTTTTTAAGAGAAACTTTAGGTCAGTGTTGTAAGTGGAAAATCAGTGTCATAGTAAATTCAAGGACATCATTAAAATGGGATAGAAATAAACCATTTCTGTGAACTCTTTGCTTATGAAAGCCTCTGAGGTAAAGGCCCACAGTCTCATTATTCTGAAAGGAGTTTGTAAGTTTTGGAGAGGAGTTAAAGTCATTGTAGCACCTAACTGAGAGTTCTTAAATTAAGAAGAAGAAAGAGTTGAAAGGTGAGAAGCTTGCTTATTCTTTAAATCAGGGGTATTTAGCATGGTTTCTGTGCACAGGGGTATGCCTCCCCCATAGTGGGGGAATATTGTTTTAGGCAGTACAAGGCCACCTCAAAGTTTCTACATTAAGAAGTGACAAAATCAGACTTATCTGAATAGGGGATCAAAAAGGAAAACCTAAGAAGTAGACAGAACCCTGCACAGACTATGGGAAGGTCTCAGTGTGGTCTAGTCAGTGTGAGAAGATGAAGCGAGGGACCAAATTAGAGAAGGACTGAGGATCAGGCCACAGTAAGACTCGCTGCCTAAGGGGTATGGGGCAGGGATCATAAAAGAGAAGGGTCCACATAAAAGCGATATCATATGATATTTGTCTTTTACTTACTCTATTCAGTATGACAGGCTCTAGGTCCATCCATGTCACTGCAAATGGAGTTATTTCATTATTTTTATGGTCATGTAATATTCCATTGTATGTATGTACCACATCTTCTTTATCCATTCATCCATCAGTGGACATTTTGGTTGCTTCCATGTCCTGGCTATTGTAAATAGTTCTTCAGTGAACATTGGGGTATGTGTATCTTTTTGAATTATGGTTTTCTTCACATATATGCACAGGAGTGGGATTGCTAGATCATGAAATCTAAAAGAAAAATGGTACAAATGAACTTATTTACAAAACAGAAATAGAGTCACGGATGTAGAAAACAAACTATGGTTACCAAGAGGGAAAGGGAGGGAGGGATAGATTGGGAAATTGGGATTTGACATATACACATGTTATATGTAAAATAGATAGCTACTAAGAACCTATTGTATAGCACAGGGAACTCTACTTACTACTCTGCAATGACTTATATGGGAAAAAAACCTAAAAAAAAGAGTGGATATGTGTATATGCAACTGATTCACTTTGCTGTATAGCAGAAACTAACACAGCATTGTAAGTCAACTATACTCCAACAGCAGTTAATTTAAACAAAGAAAGAGAGAGAAAGATCAGTGATACCTCGGAGGTGGTTTGCCTGGGAACCAGCATACATGGTCATATGATTCAAGGATACATTTAGAGAAGATGGAATAGAGAGAGAGAGAGAGTATGTTGGATAAGGAAGCGGAAAGGAGAAAGCAGACCAGTGTGGAAGGTGATAAAACCCCTGGATCAGAACATTCTACCTGTTATACATACTTGCATGACTTAGGCTCACGTTAGATGCTTGTTGAAGACATGGTGACCTGTAGCTGGTCAGCAGGCAATTGGAAATACCCTGCTGGAGATCGGAGACATTCCAAATGCCAATTAGATTAGGAGAGGGAATTATGGCCTGTAAAGCAGCCTCAAATGCACTTCCATTTACCTACTGACCATTTAGAAAATGTGTGCCATAATCAGGAGGACTGGTTTACAGTAAATTTACATGTTTCCTTTCATAAGATGTTGAAAATGAATCCACTGTACCAAAAAGTCATTCAGAACTTACTCATATAAAGGAATTTCCTGGGTGCTTTGAGGATAGAGAGAAATTAAACACACACTGTGTTCTTACAGAGCTTGTAAAGATCTCGTAAGATAATAGATCAAATTTTCAGAGATTTAAAGTTTAACATGTGAAGTATTTATTCATGATTTCCAGGAAACAAATTTAGCCTCAAAGTCTTCCTAGTAACCATAGTTAGTCTGATCTTTGTTTCCATGCATTATAAGAAATCTATTATGGTGTTGGCATAGAACAACAGTATAAGTGGAATTTTTGGTAGATTTATCGAATTGGAAGTGAAAATCTTGTCAGTCATTAAGGGCAATGATGTTATGCTTAAAATGCCCATTTTCCTAGCTTAGGAGAAAGAAACTAATTGAGTTTTATCTTTTGTATATAAACAAAATTTTACTTCTCAGACAAGTATATGGTAATAAATGAGAGCATTCTCATGAAAACTTGTCATCTAATCCATTTTTCCTAACTGGGTTTTTTTCCAGGAAGTCAAGACAGAGACTAAAAAGCACATATTTCACTCTCAGCCTAAAAAAAAAAAAACCATAGGTTTGAATAAGGAGGACAACAAGCCTAATGTTGCTGCCCCTTCTTCAGTTTCTAGGCTCTTCTGTGGAAAGAAGTGTTTTCATAAGATTCAGACAGAATTCATTTCCATAGAGCATTCTTAATGGCCCCTGTCAGAAGAAAACAGCTGGGAAACATATGGTATCCATTTCCCTGTATCACTTGGAAAAAATTTCACATGTAAATAAAGCCAACATAAAAGAGTAGCCCTTTGAACCCCCGACCTTATATGATACATAAATACATTGGTACAATGCTCTCGTTGTACTGGCCCACTAAGTTATGTGGCTTGAAAATTTTTTTATTACATCCTGAGATTCACATTATCAAGAAGTTCCAAAAACATGAAGGTAGTTGGCAATATATTAGCAAATGCTGCCCCTAATAAAAAGTGTATATCTCAGAAATGTTAAGGAATATATATATATATATATTCTACTGTAAGCTTTTCAGATAATTGATGGATAAAATTAAAGGCATATTTACATATTATAAACTCTGTGTCCACTGTTTCTCTGCTCTTTTAAATAAGTAAGTAACCATGTGTTCTTGAAAGGAAGAGTTAAAGGCTTGGCAAGAATTTCTGGCAGGCATTAATTTTTTTAGCTTTACATTTTATAGGGCAAAAGGACATATAAAGGATAGAAAGACTTTAAAATTTATAATGGACCAGTTAGAATTAGTCTTTGCCTTTGCATATTTACATTTCATAAATAACTAGAAAATCCAGCTCTCATTGGTGATTATCGCTCCTCTGAGTTTATTAAAAGGACTTTCATTCCCTGTGAAATTAAGCTGTGAGTCCCTCAGAAGGATGCACTTTGGGCATCTTTAAAGAAATTTACTGTGTTGTACAGAGTGAGATTCAAACTCAGATACTAGCATTTGTTAATTGTCTACTCTGTGTCAAGAACTGTATACATGTAAGAACCATAGTTAGCTAAAGGCAGAGGAGCAGCAGCTTAAGAGCATCTAGATACCTCCCTTCCCTTCTGGAATATTCTCAGTTAACACCTGTTTCTTACTAGACAGAATCCTGGCCTCACTCCACAGCTGACAGTGTTCTCATAGGTTCCTGAAAGTCCTCAGAGAAGGATCACTTCATGCAGACCCTCTGAGACCACAAGCAAAGTTGTGGTCCACTTGGGGGAAAAACTCACCCATCAATAGGTATCTAGCATTCAGGCTAATGCTCACTCTCACCTTGTTTTGACTCTGGTACTTACCTGAATCCTTTGAGAACACATTGTAGTAGGAAGAAGAATGGCCGGGTCTAAATTTGGGGAACTTTAAATCATTTGTATGCTGCTTTCACCCCAAGAATCAGTGATAGCAGGGGCTATTGCTGAAGTTACAGTCCTGAATATATGCTCTTCTCAGGTTCCTTTAGCTTTTGGTTGTGCTGTGTGTGTGTGTGTACTCAGTCACTCAGTCGTGTCCAACGCTTTGAGACCCCGTGGACTGTAGCCTACCAGGCTCCTCTGTCCATGGGATTCTCCAGGCAAGAATACTGGACTGGGTTGCCATTTCTTCCCCTAGGGGATCTTCTCGACCCAGGAATCGAACCCCCATCTCTTGCATCTCCTCTCTTGGCAGGTGGAATTCTTTACCACTGTACCACCTGAGAAGCCCATTTTTGGGTTGTGCTCGGTGGCAAAGAACAGACACACACAGGTGCTTTGGTTTAAACACTTCCCACCTGCTGCTGTTCTAGAAGAGCAGACAGAGATGGGAGATGCCGAGTGGGAAGGCATATGCTGAAACCTCACCCCTTTGGTGGAGGATGGTATAAACTAAGTGGGAAAGGAATAAGAGTCCATAAATCAGTGGCCTGCAAATTACCAGGGTGTGGGGTCATCTGTCTAGTCAGAGGAGTGTCCCGGAGAGGAAGCTGTATCATCGAGGCTGAGGGAGGAGGCCATTGCTCGGTCAGCCTCTGAGGGGAGGCAGGGGCAGCTGGTCATATGAGGCTCCCTGTGGAAGGAGGTGGTGCTTATCTTTCACCCCTGGATGTGTTGCTGTTTCACTTGACACATCATCCCAACCAGACACTCAAACACAGACTATACAATCTTTATCTAAACTTTGCACAGAAATGAGAAGGGGGAAAAAAATACTAGTCTGCCTGCTTCACCCTCACTTTGCAACTTCCTCCTGTTCATTTCCAGCTTTCCAAACGACGGAGGGCAGCAGTGACTCCAAAAGAGCATGTTCCCTTGTGACGTGGCAGTGTGTTATGTTGCTGGTCATATGCCAGAAAGCACTGTCAAATGCCCATGAGCTATGGTTGACTTGGATACTTAGTCTAGGGTGGGATGAACTCCACTGTGGCTTATCTCCCACGGTCCAGCCAGTCGTGACCATTCCATGCCTTCCTGTTCTTTCCCTGATCCATCTAACAGGTCACCTAGCGAATCACTCAGTAGTTCTCAGCTTAAGTTTGCCTAATATTACCCTTCTTTCTCCGAGACTTCATGAGCTCTAAGGGTATACCTATGTGTGTGTGCACAAATGCAAGTACATACCTCTCTCCCTGAATTAGTTTGAAAGTTTATTAAACTCAAGGATCCTATCCTCCAATTCTGTTTTTCAGAGTGATGACAAGTATCAACATACTGTCAGGGAGGTGCAACTACTCAGGGAATAAAACAGAGTATCCGTCTGGGTTTGTTTTCTTTTGCTGTTTGCTTCCACTATTATTACTACTTGAATTAATTCTGAGCCAATACGTGGTAACTTTCTTTTAGCATTCACTGTTTTTCAAGGGTAAGTACAAACTGTTTTATGGTCTACATTCTCTCTTAAATTGTTCCTTAATACCCAGACTTCCTTTGAGCACAACTTGAGTGGATCGTGTGTGCCTATGTGGCCATGCTGTTTTCAGTGTTTCAATTTAATAGTCCCCTCTCTTAATTTATTTTAAAACAGTGTCTAGCTCTGGCTGGAATTGTGGTGTCTCAACTCTTATTACAAACACGCAGAAGCCCACAGGAATCGCCGATGTGTATAGTAAGTTCCGCCCGGTGAAAAGAGTGTCCCCATTGAAACACCAGCCAGAGACTCTGGAGAACAATGAAAGTGATGACCAAAAGAACCAAAAGGCAGAGTACCAGAAAGGGGGTGATTCTGACCCAGGCCCCCAGCCTGAGGAGCTCGGCCCCAGAGCTTGCGAGGGCAGCCCCCAGAGGAAGAGCACGGAACCCAGCACCCTGCTGGGGGAGCTGGAACATTATGACCTCGACATGGATGAGATTCTCGATGTGCCTTACATCAAATCCAGTCAGCAGCTGGCCTCTTTCACCAAGGCAACTTCAGAAAAAAGAATTTTGGGTTTGTGCACAAGCATTAATGGCCTTTCCGGCAAAGCCTGCCCTACAGGAAGTGCCGAGAGCTCCCCGTCTAACATGACACCATTTTGTGTTCTTTCTCCTGTGAAAAACCCTCACTTGAGAAAAGCATCCTCTGTTGTCCAGGACCAACAGAAGTTCTCCCCTGAAGAATCAGAGAGTTCTCCTCCTCTCGTTAAATGTGGCTCTGCTTATGAGCCTGAAAACCAGGGTAAGGACTTCCTACACAAGACCTTCAGTGACCCTCACAGTCGGAAAGTTGACAAGGCAATGGCACCAGATTTGCAGCTCAGGGCCTTCCATCTGCAGTCCTCAGCAACAGACCCCAAACTAGAGGAACAGATTGGTGGCATGAACTGGACCAGCTCCCAGGGACCCGAAGAAAGGAACGAGTACCTGAAAAAAGTGAAAAGCATCTTGAACATTGTTAAAGAAGGGCAAATATCTCTCCTGGTGAGTATGAACTAATTCAATATACATACTAACCATCTAGAACTGCAGTTTTATCAACTCCGTTCACCAGTAACAGAATGATGATGCTTTTGTTCCAATTTTTGTTTAATCTTTGCTCATGGCTTTAGTTGGGTGATGTGACTTTGGAGTTTTAAAATTAAAAGTTAGGTGGTTAATATAAGGAAAAACAAATGGCTATAGAGGGAGTGTTATTTCACTTGAACTGTGCATGAATTCAGCTGTAATAAGAACACGTAGTCTAAAGTAAAAGCAAAACCAAAAAAAGCCCCGCACCTTTAAAAATATGAATCTTAATGTTTCCTTTTGCTTTTCAAATGGTTCCCAATGCTCTCACTGAGTTATTTGTGGGGATGTCAGTTCCTTGCTGATGGGGAACCTGCCAGATACGTGAACAGAGGGTCTTCTGTTTTATCCTGATCATTATTCAGAAGACTTGGACCAGGATGTTTGAAAGCATTTGCAGATAGAGACTTACCCTAGAGCTTGATTGCCCTCTGACCCACATGGAGTTTTAATTTAGTTCCAGGTCTGCATGTCTAGGGAGCATGAAGAAGCTTTTCCAGAGACTCTAGACACAGAGTAACATGATGTAAGAAAAGTCTGTTCTGCTTAGGCTCAGAGAAAACTGAACTGACATCACATTCCATCTGCCTACATTGTTCTTTCCTGGTTTCCAGACATGGACAAACAGTAGTAAGCCTGAGCTGACACTGTGGTGTTAATTAAAGTCTCATGCAAGGAAAATCATCACATCTTGGCCATGTGATTCTACTCAGGGTAAAGCTATGCATAGATGAATATAATGCACTTGGTCTATTACCACAAATTTTAGTGTTTTAATAGGATGATATCATTGAACAATTTTACTAAGTAAATTTTTTTTTTGTCTCTTGAAAATGTCTTTTCCATTTCTCCTGGCTCTTCCTCTCTGGTTCATTCCTTTCTTTTATCTTTCCCATGTTTTTATGTTTCCCAAATGATAACACCTCTCAAATTTACCCAACAGTCTTTATCAATGAGTTATGCTCAGGGCACTGGACTTCACTCAAGGTGAAGAAACCAGAGTCCAAGTATAGCTTCCAGATGCCCTGGAGTTTGTTTAGGGGTGAAAGTGTCTGGAGGTACCCGGGGGAGCACAGACCAGAGCACCCATCATAAGGCTTGCCGTCAGAGCCAGCTCTCCAAAGCTCAAGGCAAAGCAGATGGTTACGACAGGTAGTTCATTCATTCAACAAACCTACCACAGGGAATAAAGCAGAATCTGGCCCTCAGAACATAGCAGGAGTGGAGGAGACAGACAAGAAAACTGCTGGTTATCACAAGTTGTTAGAAAGGTGGCTTGGAGCCTCTACAGATTCGTTGACTCATCTCTGTTTCCTGTCTCCCATGAAAGTAAGTCACTTGAGCATTCCTGTGCTTTCATAGCAAGGAATTCTGACTTATTACAACCCCGTGACTGTCACCAGGGCTTCTGGAAGCTCATCTCTTCTTCCCAAGGCCCAGAGCAAAACCCCCACAGCTTCTCATTCTGTTTTATTGACTTAAGTTTTCCTCATCTTACTATGTGTACAGCCACACCTAGCTGCCGACAATCTAGACAAAATTCATGACGAAAGTGGAAACAATCTCTTACACGTTGCTGCATCACAGGGACACGCAGAGTGTCTGCAGCACCTCACTTCTTTGATGGGAGAAGACTGCCTCAACGAGCGAAATGTGGAGAAGTTGACTCCAGCAGGCCTGGCCATCAAGGTGACTGGTTGGGGGCTGGGCCCTCCACACTTTCCTGTCTTGTAAGATTTCTAGTAAACTGAAGTGTTAGAGTGGAAAGAGAAGAGTGATGTTCCAAGCAAACGGCAAGTGAACCTACTGCATTTAAAAGGTTAACCATCTCAGTCACTAACTGCTTTGAGATTTTGAGACTCTATTCCAATTTAGGGTAAGCGTCAAAACAGCTAATAAAGGAAAATGATCTGTTGCCATTTTAAGAACTTTTGTTATTCATGGTGACTGCAGTTTGGATTCTTAACCACCCCTGGGTCTCTGTGAGGCTGTTTCATTTTTTTTCCTAGTGTGAGTATAAGTGAGTAAGACGAATGGGGAAAAGGTGTATGGTAAAGCATGCTAGCCTAGCACTCAGGAGGATTTCAGAGAATAAAGTGGACCTCTAATGGACTACATCTGAAGTTGAAGTGTCTGCAGTATCAGGAGTTCTTTAGAATATCAGTGCCGAGTTTGAGTTTGGCTCTCGCAGAGCATAGTATGTTATCTGTCAAAAACTAGGCAAATTAATGCTGACTAGGATAGAGTTAAAACCTAGAAACAGTGATACAGGAAAATGTGGTCTTTTATAGCACTGTAGTGAGTGCCTCTGTAAAATGTAACACATCACTAGAAGGTTAGCTATTAAACTAAAATTACTTTTAAGATTTTTGGCAAATAAATGTGGAATTCAGTCACATTTATTAGGAAGCCAGAAGCGAAGTTTAGGGAAATGTAATACATCTTGTGCTTCTGCGTTTGTACTTTGCTTTGCTTAATAGTTATGGCGTCTAAAAGCTGAATAATCATAATTTTTACAAATAGAATTATATTGAAATATACTAGGGGAACTTGCTAGTTAAAGTCTATTTGTGAATTCACTAAGGAACATGTTATATTTGAAAAGCAGTTTCCTTCCTCTATACACCTCTTATGCAAATCTAAATTTTTGTATCTTCAATTTATTTATCACTCAGCAAAGTTTTACATTATTGAAAAGTTACTTTCTATTTTCTTTAATGTTATTCAGTGATTAGGTGTTTTGATCATATAAGAAATCCATGACCCAGTGGATAGATATCATTTTTCTTTAGTTGTCAGTGATGCTATGTCAAATAAGGGCTGAACTGCCATCAAGAAAAAAGAAGCAACAGATGGGAGTGAAAATTCAGTATAGTGAAGTTAAACAATGTTTTTGAGTCCACCAGACATTGTTTTAAGGTGCTGGCAAAACAAATGTGAATGAGATGTAGTCTCTTTTCTTAAGGAACTGATAGCCTGGTGGATAAGGCAGGTAAGTTACCGGTGCAGGATGGTGAATTCAGAATCTAGTCCCATGGCAGAATCCTGTGGGAAGGCAAGAATTGGGTTGGTAATCAGTGGGAATGTCAGTCATGACTGAAATATTCTTCCAGTGCCAGTGATTGCTGACATCTACCTTGTCATTTTAGTATTTATAAAATACAGTTCTCATTAGTTTTCCTCACTAGTGGTGGGTTTTGAATATATCTTAACTACATAATTGTAGTTAAGTGTTCCCTCATGGCTCAGATGGTAAAGAGTCTGCCTGCAGTGCAGGAGACCCAGATTCAATCCCTGGGTTGGGAAGATCCCCTGGAGAAAGGAATGGCAACCCACTCCAGTATTCTTGCCTGGAAAATCCCATGGACAGAGGAGCCTGGCGGGCTACAGTCCATAGGGTCACAAAGAGTTGGACATGACTGAGAGATTAACACACACACATAATTGTATAAAATTTGTTAATTTGTGTGCCCAAATGCTTGTTTTGATAGAGTAAGAATCTTCAAAGTAGAAATGTACCTAAGAAATGTAGTGGTCATTAAGCCAACCCTGGGCAAACTCCTTTATGTTATTCATATTAAGTGTTCATTTATCCTTAAACTCCTCCAGTCAATATAGGTTCTCTCTAATACAATCAGCATGCAAACTTAGTAATTTTTTTGTTTGTTTGTTTGCTTTAATGAAGAACATGCATCAAACCCATAGGACTCAAAAGCTCTTATAGTTTTGCAGTCTCAGGCTTTTCATACTTTACTTCTGAACAATGATCTGAGAAATGGAAGTGTTCTTTTATTCCTTCATTTAATGACCTTCATTTAGAATTTACAAAAGCGGTAGATACAAATATTTTATAACACGTGCCTTGCCCTTTGGTGATCCTGTCCTGACACATATCCTGCCTTAGTCCATTGTGATGGACATTGATGAAATTGAGGGAGTCCCAAGAAGCCATCATTCTTCCATTTTAAGACCTTGTTTTGAACACTGGTAACTAACTGGTGGTGTTTCACCTCGTTAAGCACATTTCAGAGAGCCCTGCTGTCATTAAAGACAAACAAACTTGGTACAAATGGGCAGAAGTTGCTCAGATGATATGACTTGGCTGACAGGAAGCAGTCAGAGACAGGATATCAAATAAGAAGATTACATTAGAAAAGGGGCTCTGAAGTCATACCAAAGCTTAAGAACATCTCCCCCCACACTTAAACTCCTTAAATGGAGCATCATAAATTCTTGCCAGCTCCATGCAAAATTTATTGAGTGCTTTCTGGGGGACCCAACACTAGATACTGTGGGAGTTCAAGGTATTATTAAGTGCCCTTTGGGAACAGTTAAGCAAAATAATTGTAAAGAAAGTTTCAAAAAGGTGAAAACAATCTGTTTTCTAACATGGAGCCAGCACAAAAATTTAGAATCTAAATAACCTTAATTCTCTTTTAATTTCTGAGTAAGCCCAAAGACAAAATGCTGGTCTGGTGAGAAAATACATAACCTCCTTTTTAACATACAATGAGTGACCCAAAGCTCAGGGATGTTAGCAAGTAAAAATTTCCAACTAAAACTTAATAAGATTTTTGTTTTGTTGGTAGTTCTATTAATGACAAGTGATATGGCTTTCAAACTCATGGTAATGATATGATATTTCTTTTTGCCTCTCTGGCAACTTTTTATTTGTTTAAATGTTTCTTCTTCAATAAACTAAGCCTAACACATCTAACAGAACATTCTACCCAATAGCAGCAGAAACATGCATTTTTTTCAAGTACACATGAAATATTCTCTCTTATGGACCATATGTTGAGTCATAAAACAGATCTCAATAAATTTAAAGTAATTAAAATCATGCAAAGGGTTTGTCTTTAACTATAATGAAATGCAATTAGAGATTAATAACAGAAGGACATTTAAGATATTCACAAGTATATAGAATTAACACAGTCCAAAATAATCATCATATCGAAAGAGAAATTACAAGGAAAATTGTAAGCTGTTTGGAGATCAATGAAAATGCAACATACCTACATTTAAATATGCACCACCTAAAGCTTACTTAAAGGGAAATATATGTTTTGGTAAATGGCCTGTGTTTAAAAAAGGAGGAGGAAGATCTCTAATTAATAGCCTTATCTACCTCACAAAACTAGAAAAATACTAAATTCAAAGCAATCAGAAAGAAGGAAATCTAAAACTTTTCAAGCAAAAATAAATGAAATAGACAATAGAAAAGCAATAGAGAAAATCAGCAAAACCAAATTTGGTCTCATAAAAAGCTGCTTAAAAATTAGCCAACCTTTAGTTAGACTAACCAAAGAGAGAGAGAAGACTCTAACTGCTATTACTAAAATCAGCTATTGCCTCATATTTCTGCATTCTGTGTTAATACCCATTAATGTAGATTGTCTTGCTCATAGGTGCTCAGCGTGGTTCTTTTTCCTTTCTTCATTCAGAGGGAATGAAGCACATTGTATTCAGTGGGTTGTTTTTGTTTTGTTTTTTAAGTTCTCTTAAGAAACACTGCATGCTCATATTGTGTAATTTAAGGAGAGGCCATAATGAATGATTCATATGCAAAAGGAGGGTGAATGGATGGGGTGTAGGTGTAGGGAGCATGTGCAGGAAAGTATCATATATTGGGGTCAGTAACAACCAGAGCACATTTACCTCCCCAGAGCCTCAAAGAGCAGGGGAAGGACCTGAGATAGAGAGGATTGAGTAGAACTGCTGACTTTTGACCTTTGACTGGTTGGTAGGACTCAGCAGACCAGTGGCATCTCCGTTAAGGGGAGTTGGGAACAAAGGGAACCTTAAACACACTCTTTTCCTGGTTTCCTGCTACTGCTTTCCATCAGCCAAACCCAGTCAAAAGCCAGGGGCCAAGGGAATCAACCCATAGAGATCAGCCTCCCTGGGCAGCAAGGAGAGAAGAAACGGGAGGAGATGGAGCTGAGTCAGGCACCGGGAACCTATTCAGCAGGTACTAATCATGCTGGATGACTGTTCTACATGAGATTAGCTACAAGCTGACTACTTGGAATTCCAGAGTAAGTGAAGAATGAGCGGATTACTTCCCCCGTCTTATTTTCAGTATACGCTTCCCTGCCTTCACACTCACCGTAGTTCTTTTCTCCTGGGCTAAAATCCCACACTGTGTAAACCAGGAAAGCAGCTGAATGTCTCATTTGTCTTCTGGAGTTATTACGAGGATCTAAGATAGCATTTTAATATAGTATAAGACAACAGGTATTGTGTGCTTAGGAAGCTGACATGCTTCGCCTCATTTAATCTTGACAGTAACTCCATAAGGTAGCTGCTACTAACCCCTGCTATTTCATAGATGAGAAAACTGAGTATCAGAGAGATGAAGAGACTCATTCAAGGTCTTGTAACTAAGTGGTGGATTAAGGATTTAAATCCAGTCCAAAGTCTGGGTCTTAATCACTAGGTTGTGTATGTCACAGCTGTACAGTGTGGGTTTGAGCACAGGAGAGTCCTCTTCTCCTGTGAGCATCAAGTCAGAGAAGGCTCCTTCAGTGAAAGTAGCATTGGGATTATTTTCCTTTTCTTTATTTTGGACTCCTCACATTCTAACTTATCAAAAGAAGCCAGTTCTAAGAGTTAATGGGTAAACAAATTGTAGTATATTCATGCAGTGGAATACTTCTCAGCAGTAAAAAGAAATAAGCTATCACCAAGCAGTAGCTTATGTAGGTAGAAGCATTATGTAGGTAGAAAGAAACCAGATGTTAAAGAGTGCATATTCTCTTCTGCTGTGATAGGAATCAGAGTGGTCATGTGGACAAAGGTGAGCAGTACAAGAACAAAGGAAAACTAGAAATGAGGGGACAGGGGTGGAAATGTTCTATATCTTGATTGGAGTTGTAGTTACCAGAGAATATACTTGTAAAAAATTAAAATTGTACTTTTAAAAGAGTACATTTTATAGTTAGCAAATTATACTTTAATACATTGATTTTAAAATAACTGATGAAATTATGAGAACATATTTAAGTAAAAACTATGCAGTTGATTTAGAGTAAAAATTACTGATCACAGGTATGGTATACATTTATTGTAAATGAGTTAAGCCAGAAATAAAAGCTAAAATTCACGTGATTTTTTTTCTTGGTAAAAATGCCACCTGTGAGGTAACTTTTAAACTTGAATTACCTTCAATTTCTTTTTTTTTTTCTAATCTAGAATGGTCAGTTGGAGTGTGTACGCTGGATGGTGAGTGAAACAGAAGCCATTGCTGAATTGAGTTGTTCTAAGGATTTTCCAAGCCTTATTCATTACGCAGGTTGTTTTGGTCAGGTATGAAGAAATTTTTAATTATTTTCTCTTTGCATACTGTGTAATCTACCGCTTTTTAAATTTTTAATATATCAAAACCCAAACCTAAAAAATCATCAAAGATGTATTCAAAGATTTATAGGCAATGATAGTCATTGTAGCATTTTTTGTAGGAAAAAATGTGTTAAACCTAAATATTTCATGATAGAATATTGGATAAATAATGAAACATTCATATGATAGAATTTTTCAGAAAAATATTCATTATATAATATTGAGTTAAAATATATGACACAAAACTGTTCCTGTAATTTGGTACCAACTTTGAATTTTGGAGCGAGAGAAAGAGGAATGAATAATAAGACTAGAAGGAAAAACTATGTCTCCACACGTTTATAGTAATTATCACTCAGAATTATAAGTGGCTTTTATTTTCTTTTTTTATGTTTTTCACTTCTTTCCAAATTTCCTACAATAAACAAATTTAACTTTTGTGGAAAGGAAAAATAATATATTTTCTTGAACCCAAAATTAAAAAGCATATCTTTAGTAAGACATTAATCAAGGAAGTCTTGCTCCATTAAAGATAAGCAAAGCAATCACTTACCTAAAATTTTCTTAAATATTCGTACATGTTTTGTTTTCCAAAACAGGCTGTTCACATTCAGTTAAACCATTTTTATTGGGATTTTAATTGTCATTGCTAAATTTTACTTGCAGATTAATTTGGTAATAATTACAACATTGAGTCTTTCTATTCATGTTTGTTTATATATCCAAAGCTTGTTTTATCATCTTCAACAAAGAATTGGAGAATTAAAAAAAAAAAGATGAGCAATCATGCAAACAAAGTAAGTCTCAGTTACAGTCAGTTTCTACATTAGGAAATCCCAGTGTGAGTAATTGATGTACACAGATGACAATCCAGTGTATGCAGTAAAAAATCATCACTAACCCCCTTTGAGAAGGATGAGTATAATCTTTAAAAAAAGCTGGAACCACAAAATGCCAATCTCAGCCTTAAGAAAATATAAATAAAGTCAGCAGTGCATTAAAATAGATTTAATCACATTTGTTTGTGGCAAAGAAAATTGCTTCTCATTCTTATAACCGTATCCCTTTGGCTTCATAAACTTTCCCAGTGGCAGTAAATTGTGGTGTTGTCAACAAGAGATTATACTTTCTCGAGCATGACAATCTCAAATTTATAGACTCAGAATATTGCCACAACCTTTCTTTAGTGGGGTTCATGTTAGGTGATACTTTATAATATGCCATGGTAACTTCAATTAATATATATATGTAACATTTCCTATATGTACCAAGCATTGTGCCATTGAACTTTGTATACATAATCTGACTTAGTCTTTAAAACAACGTTATTGGATTCTGTTGTTTTTATCCCTAGTCTATGGATGAGGAGACTGAAGACAGGAAGTTGTTTAAGTGGCTGGCATGTGGTCTAGTGGCCAGTAAGAGCAAAGGCTGGATCTCAACTCAGGTCCTTTGACTTTGGGGCCAGATTCCGTTTTTTTCTCCATCCATGTACATAATTTGTGTAGCTTGTTTGCAGTGGAACTGATATAGCTGCAGAAGTCCTTTTTTTAAAAAAATAATTCTATCTAACAATATGTTGTGATATTTGGAGTATCTTAAACACAACTCATGGTACTAAATTTATGGAATGAAGAAAGAAGCAAGAACATTTAAAATTTGTAAAAGCCACTGTCTTTGAAGTAATTGCTTCATTTTCTTTGTGTATTGCACTTATGAGCCCCAGCCATGGTATTCTATGAACTACCATAAGAATTAATAAGTATTTGCTAAAGATGCTCTTTTTTGGCTTAGACCAGCAGAAGGGAAAATAGTATTTTCAAATGACTAAAAGAGTTATGAAGACAAATAGTCCTCATAAATCATTCTCAGTATAAGATGCTGCTGCTGCTAAGTCGCTTCAGTCGTGTCCAACTCTGTGCGACCCCATAGACGGCAGCCCACCAGGCTCCCCCGTTCCTGGGATTCTCTAGGCAAGAACACTGGAGTGGGTTGCCATTTCCTTCTCCAATGCATGAAAGTGAAAAGTAAAAGTGAAGTCACTCAGTCATGTCCAACTCTTAGCAACCCTATGGACCGCAGCCTACCAGCCTCCTCCGTCCATGGGATTTTCCAGGCAAGAGTACTGGAGTGGGTTGCCATTGCCTTCTCTTCAGTATAAGATGAAATTTTATTTATTCTCAAATTGTCTGAATAATTGTTTCACACCCCTGATTTCATTTGCTTCTGTAAAGAGAAGTTTCAGATATCAGTGGAAAAGCTGACTGCAGTTTTGGAAGAGCTTGCCAAAGAAAAGGAGGGAAGGATTGCATCGCTGTTTTGAGACTTTAAGTCAATAATAGGGCATCTGGTATTCTTTGTCCCGGGAAATGTTGCTTATACGTGCCAGTTTCTCTCTTCAACTCTCACAGCAGGCATCTCTTAACTTTGAAGCCATTGGGACAAAACAAAAGAAAGTGCCATTTCTGGGATTTGGTCAGGTGATAGTGTGGTTTATTTGGCTGGAGTAGAGGAAAATACAGAAATTAGTGACCTTTGTAAAGAGCCATGTCAAACATTTGCTTCATGTTAGTATCAGCCTTCAGATTGTTATTTCAAGTTGATAAGCATTTTTAATGACCTCAAGTACAGCTCTGAGCAGGGTAACCCAGCAGTGCCTTCAGGAGAGCATTCCTACCCAAGTGGAAAATGTAGACACCCATTAGGACTGCAAACTCAGCCCAGCCATCCTACATCCGCCACAGCCACTTATGTAACAGATAACCTGTGGAGATGCTGAACTTGGAACCATTGCAAGCCTAATATTTTCACAAGGAAGACTATTACTGAACAGTTTTCTAATGGATTCAGCACATGCAGGTTTTTCTACATCAAGCAGGCACTTGAGTGTGTTCTGCTTTTGTTTCTTCAGTAAATACCTTTTGGAAAGGATAGTACAGAGGAAAATTTCTCTCCTGGTTTATTTTAGTTACCCTCTGCCCCTCCTATAGATTCTTAAAAGAATTGGCTCCATTTGACTCACAATTGGCATCCTTTTTCTGGTAAAAATTACCTGTAAGGACTCCAGAACCACGGGGTGGCCAGCAGTGTTTAGTGGTCTCCTGGAGTGATAGATCTTTGGGTAACAGAAATTGATTTTCCTCCTCTTGACACACAAAGTCTCAGAGGGGGCAGTTACTTCATTGTCTGATAGTACCTAGCAGAACCAGCCACGGGGAGCATGAAGGTGAACGCGTGAGGGACACTCAGGGAAAGAGAGGGGCTCATGTTCAGATGGGCCTGCTTTGCTGGCCCGTGGGAGAGATGCTGCTGGTGAAACAATCGAGACAGAATGATCTCAAGTCAAAGCTACCGCCTGTGTAACTTGGACTGTTTTATTCAAATATGAAAGCTCAGATGGTCTCCTTCAGGGTGCCAGCGAAGCTCTCGCCCTCACATGCTTGGGGGCTTCGGCCTGTTTGGCGTGTTGGTCACTGTTTCATCATCAAACTTCTCATTTTGTTTCTAAACCTTTAATGTGACTTTTGGTCAAGAAGTTCTGCTACGAAACAACAGGCATCATAGCATTAAGCATTTACTGAGAAGAGAACACACTTGCCTATGTGATGTTCATTCTCCATTTTAAATGTTTGACCTGATCAGATTAAAACAATAAAAGACACTTTTTCACAAAAGGCTCAGAATTCCTCCTAATGGTCATGAATGGTGACGGGCCTGCTGGTGAGGGGGTTGCTTCCACAGGCTGTGTTATAGATTTTCCACGGTTTACTTTTGAAAGGAGAAATATTCTGTTGACTTTATTATTTCGTTGTCATGGGGCAGAAATAAGTAAACAACACTGAAAGTGCTACGATTGCAGATGAAAGTGCATAGAAAAATCTTTGATTGGCACAAGCAAGAATCTGCTCTCCAAGGACTTTTGAAAAAGCATAACCAGCGCAGAGCTCCACAACCCACAGACTGACAGGCAGTTAATGTGATTTCTGTGACCCAAGGGGTGCCAAAGGAGCACATCCTTTATGGAGTCAGGGGTCACGGGTCATGAGCCGTGGTGGGTATTCATACACAGAAGACACAGAACGTTAGCTCCTCAGTCTGAGTTTAAATCCTAGCCCTACCCTTAGTAGCCCAGGAGCCTTGTATATATTTCTTTATTTTAAAAGAAAAGATAAGAAAATGTCTCCCTGGACCTCAGTTTCCTCATCTTTAGAATGGAGATAATAGAACGTTCTTAACAGAGTTGCTCTGAGATCCAAATGAGAAAAGTCACAGGAAGCCTGTAGCAGACACTAGGTAAATGTCGGCTATAATGATTATTGGATACCTTCCAATTTATGATTTTTATTGCTACAAGTATTATTTATTTACCTATAAGTAAAGTATAAGATAAGTTTGTTAAAAAAAATTTTCGACCTAAATCTCTTTGTATGTGTGTTAATCACTCAGTCGTGTCTGACTATGTGACCCCATGGACTGTAACCCACCAGGCTCCTCTGTCCATGGAATTCTTAGGCAAGAATACTGGAGTGGGTTGCCATTCCCTTCTCCAGGGTGTCTTCCCAACCCAGGGATAGAACCTGGGTCTCCTGCATTGGCAGGCAGATTCTTTACCATCTGAGCCACCAGGGAAGTCCTAAACCTGTTCAGTCAATTCTTAGATGTATTATTTTTTCATGTTTTACTGTCTCTAGATTCTACATTTATTTTATAGTAAGTGACAATATGAAACTATTGCTGGCCTTTTTTTTCACATTTTAGCATCTCAAAAACTGGAATGAAGCTTATAATTGATGGCTTGTTAGATTTGATGACTTATAATCACAGACAAAATTGCCTCCTTTAGAACTTACAATTGTAACAAAACTATAGAGATTTTATTGATAGCAGTAATGCACCTGTGGCATACTTTTCAATTACATTTTTAATTAGACTGTCCAGCAAAGTTCATAAATTACATGTATTAATTGCCTCTATAAATAAATTCCGTGGCCTTTAAGAATGCACAAAAGACATTAAAACAGGTTATCAAAAGAGCAGAAAATCCCCAGAAGAGGAAACTAGTACATAAAGTAAGTTTTCATTCATTAGATGAACATTGAATGGGTAGATATAATAGATATAGGTGATTGGATGGAATATCAGTTGGAGAGGCATTCTGTAAAACAGAAATAATACAGAAGAACTGCCTCATCCATGTGATTACATTGAATGTTCTCTAAAAGCAATACCTATGGGAACATGAAGGTCTGAAGTTACATTCTTTAATATCCCCCACCCTCTCTCTCTCTCTCTCACACATCACACACACACACACACACACACACACACACACACACACAGCAGGGGTGGGGTCACTAGGGAGGTGGGGAGAACATACTAAAGGTCTAAAAGAAGAGCTAGGCATCATGGATATGTATTTAGATGTGATATACATTCACAAGGGTCTTCTTAGTTGAAGAAAGTAGCTGTATTTGTTCTGTTCTCTTTACTGGATATTCGTCAAATAAGTCACTGTTTAAACTGTAGGGCTGTGGGTCTCTGCAGGCATGTTTTCCAGAATCAGAGCAGAAAGCATTTCTAGGAGAGTGGATGCTAAACACTGTGCTTAGTCACTCAGTTGTGTCCAACTCTTTGTAATCCCACCAGCTCCTCTGTCCATAGGATTCTCCAGGCAAGAACACTGGAGTGGGTTGCCGTTTTCTTCTCCAGGATGCTAAACATGCTTTTACCCAAACCAAGGGATTCTAACCATCTCCATGCCATCTCAGAAATCCTAAACTTTGGTTGTTAAACCAAGTAGATAGTCAGTCCATCCCTTTGAGCAGTGCCTCTCTGCACAGTATCATAGGGGAGATGGTCGTTTCCATATAACTTCTCAGTAAACAGGCCAGTTGCATAAAGTGAAAGTGAAGTTGCTCAGTCGTGTCTGACTCTTGGTGACCCCATGGATTGTAGCTCACCAGGCTCCTCCATCCATGGGATTTACCAGACAAGAATACTGGAGTGGGTTGCCATTTCCTTCTCCAGGGGATCTTCCCGACCCAGGGATCAAACCCAGGTCTCCCGCACTTCAGGAAGACTCTTTACCATCTGAGCCATTAGGGAAGGTATGGCCAGTTACATAGCTTCTTATTAAAGTGTCCACCGCAGCATAGGAAACTGAATTTGACCTGCTGGGCAAAAACCTACATTGTTTTGAACAATAGGATAATGCTGTTGCTGCTGTTGTTCCGTCGGTTAGATGTGTCCAACTCTTTCTGACTCCATGGCCTGCAGCACACCAGGCTTCCCTGTCCTTCACTATCTCCCAGAGTTTGAGTTTCTTGAACAGAGGAGCTTGGTGGGCTACAATCCATGGGGTCACAAAAAGCCAGACACCACGGAGCAACTAACCTGAATTAGGATAATGGTTCTTCTTTGATTAAAGTCTTGCATATTGAATTTGGTAAGAGTAATTATAAGGAAGAATTATCCAGGCCATCCTAAGAAAAGCAGCAGGTTATCATAACAGTGTGGACTATACCTGACTGGGAAAGCCCCAGGAGCCAAGGCACCTCCTACCTTACACAGACCTTGTCCTGTTCTCCCAAGGCATCAATACCCTGTAAAGTCCAGGTCTCTATAGGTTCTTCCCCAGATTTCTATAAGGGGAAAATTCCTACTCTTATGGAATGTAGTCTTATATTTCTTCTAACTCCATTACTAAAAATATCAGCAACCTCAGATATGCAGATGATACCACTCTAATGGCAGAAAGAAAAGAGGAACTAAAGAGTTTCTTGATGACGGCGAAAGAGAAGAGTGAAAAAGTGGCCTAAAACTCAGCTTTCAAAAAACTAAGATCATGGCATCTGGTCCCATCACTTTATGGCAAGCAGATGGAGAAAAAGTGGAAACAGCGACAGATTTTATTTTCTTGGGCTCCAAAATCACTACAGACAGTGACTGCACCCACAAAATTAAAAGACACTTAGGCCTTGGAAGAAAAGCTATGGCAGACATAGCGTATTGAAAAGCAGAGACATTACTTTGCCAGCAAAGGTCCATATAGTCAAAGCTGTGGTTTTTCCAGTGGTTATATCTGAACATGAGAGTTGGACCATAAAGAAGGCTGAGTGCCAAAGAATTGATGCTTTCAAATTGTGGTGCTAGAGAAGACTCTTGAGAGTCCCTTGGACTGCAAGGAGATCAACCCAGTGAATCCTAAAGGAAACCAGACCTGAATTTTCACTGGAAGGACTGATGCTGAAGCTCCAATACTTTGGCCACCTGATGGGAAGAGCTGACTCACTGGAAAAGACTCTAGTGCTGGAAAAGATTGAAGGAAGGAGAAAGGGATGACAGAGCATGAGATGGTTCGATGGCATCGCTGACTCAATGGACATGAATTTGAGCAAACTCGGAGAGACAGTGAAAGATAAGGAAGCCTGCTGTGCTGCAGTCCATGGAATCGCAAGAAGTCAGAGATGACTTGGTGTCTGAGCAACAACAGCAGAAGTAAAAACACTGAATTATAGTAAAGCGCATTTTCTGTGCATGTGGAGCATGCATGTATCCATTATTATATTTAATTGAGTCTGGAAAACATGAAAGTATGCCTGACAAGAACGTACATATAAAATATTTCTGATTATCTTGGACCCCTCTGAACTTTACTTGCTAAAGAAGCTGCTGGAATACCCAAGAATATCCAGTTGTTTTCTTCAGTTGTCTGATTTGTAAAATAAGAGTGTTTGAATTGGATGATTCTCTAAAATCTCTCCCACTTTACAATCTTAACATTTAATATCATGGAGCAAACCAAGTCACCACAAGCTTGCCAATGATCGTTGAAGACAGCAGGGCTGTCCCTTTCACCAGTAGAGGCACAGCAACTTGCCCTCTTGATATTTCTTAGACGTTGACTTCTAACCAGTTGGTCATGTCATTGATCTTGAGATATACCCACTCATCCAGATCTTTTTAGGAGTTAAGATCACATGATTCAGATGCTGGAAAGGATATGGAGGAGAAGAGAACCCTCCTACACTGTTGGTGGGAATATAAGTTGATGCAGCCACTGTGGAGAACAGTATTGAGATTCTGAAGAAAACTAAAAATACAACTACCATATGATCCAGCAATCCCACTCTTGGGCAAATACTCAGAGAAAACCATAATTAAAAAAGATACATGCACCCCAGTGTTCACAGCAGCACCTGTTTCCATTAGCTAGGACACGGAAGCAACCTAAATGTCTATTAACAGATGAATGGAGAAAGAAGATGTGATACATATATACAATGGAATATGACTCAGCCATGCAAAGGAATGAAGTAGTGCCATTTGCAGAGACATGGATAAACCTCGAGACAGTCATACAGAGTGAAGTAAGTCAGAATGAGAAAAATGAGTATCATATAATATCATTTATATGTGGAATCTAGAAAAATGGTACAGATAACCTTATTTGCAAAACAGAACTAGAGACACAGATATAGAGAACAAACTTAGGGATACTAAGGGGGAGGGAGGATGAATTAGGGGATTGGGGTTGACATATACATACACTGCTGTATATAAAATAGATAACTAATGGGAACCTACTATATAGCACAGGACCTCTACTCAAGGCTCTGGGGTGACCCAAATAGGAAGGAAATCTTAGAAAGAGGGAATATATGTATATGCATGACTGATTCATTCTGCTGAACAGTAGAAACGAGCAACATTGTATAGCAACTATACCTCAATAAAAATGAATTAATCATCTGTATCCAAATTAAGGTAATTCAGGTTTTTTTTTCCCCCTAAAATAGGAAAAGTAACAGAAGTTGTTCTACCTTATGCATTTGAAACATCACTTGCTTTGTTATCAGTTTCAACTTTCTTTCTTTCTTTGAGCACATAGGCCTCTTTTTTATTCACCTCCAGCCACACAGCCCTGGCCTTGGGGCTCTGCCCCACCTCATTCTGTCAGGACACGGAGGGTTTCCCTTCCTACAAGGCCTATCTGCTTTTGCAGCTAACGCTCACCCTTCTTTCCCAGGGTACATTCTTGGTGGGTTGCAGGTATTGACTACATTTTCTCTTCGTTTTTTTTTGGAGGGCTTACTTTCTGCTTGCTCCTGTGGAAAAAAGTGTGGTGCGACTATTCAGTCTCTCCCTGATATCACAGTTGCCTTCATCAACAGTGCCCTGTTCCCCACACGAGGAGAGAAACATGAAAGGAGTTGGCTGTTTTGATCCAACATTCCTTTAGCAGATTAGTTGGCATGTTCAGAAGGTGAAGGCAAATTTAATCCAGAAAAGTATAAAAGTTCATGACCAGTCCGAGCAAATAACTGGAAAAAAAATCCTTTAAAAGGCTAAGGAGAGGTTCAAGGCTCTTTGAAAGGCATGATCATTTGTTTAAATGTCAAATTCCACCCACTAAATTTCATGCTGTTGTTTTTACCACGCTTGTATTTTTTTAGCATTATATTTAATTTTTCTATTTTAAAACACTGAAATCCCATCCCCCTGCTTTCTCCTGAGACTAAACATAACATGAAAATACCACAAAAGACTCAGCGGGTAAAATGCAAACAGGTTATGACAACACACACTGACTGATCTGTGTCTTTGCTTTGGAAAGGTTGTGTTCAAAGGGTTGGTGCTCTTTAACATAGACGAGAAAGCTTTACCTTTCAAATACCACCACCATTTGATCAGAAAAATCAAGAGGGTCCCAGTTTTATTTCAGTGTGGGTATCTTACGCTTAACAACTTTATATGTTTCCCCTTTTTGGAAGCCTGTTGATTGAAAGGTATGAGATTACGAAGTCATAGTTGAAGTGTGATAAACTTAAAGTAGAAACTAGTTATCTCAATAGTTCAAGGTTTTATAATATTCTTAAAGCTACCAGATAATTTAACAGAGTAGCAGAAATATTGCCTTGAAATCAAAAGACTTGGATTTTGGTTCCAGCATTGACTCTGTCTCACTGTGTAACTTTGAGGAGATGCTCAAACTTTCTCTGAATCAGTTTTTCCACCTGAAGAATACGGAAGCAAAACAAGAGCATTTCTGAGATAACTTTCTGCTCTTTGAATTCTCAGCGCAACTCTCTTTCATTAACTTTCGTCAGAGATGCATGAATTTTCAGTTCATACTGAATGGAAATGTTCTCTTCATAGGGTAAGCTTGGCTATATCTAAGCTTCACATGTTGGAGTTTTATTTTTCTCTGTCTTTTTATTAGGCTTCTCTACATGTTGTTCAGCTGCTCAGTCATGTCTGACTCTTTGCAGCCCCATGGACTGCAGCACACCAGGCTTCCCTGTCTTTCACCATCTCCTGGAGTTTCCTCAAACCATGTCCATTGAATTGGTGATGCCATCCAACTATTGCATCCTCTGTCACCCCCTTCTCTTCCTATCTTCAATCTTTCCCAGCATCAGGGTCTTTTCCAATCATTTGGCTCTACATGACAGCCTATTAATTCCAACTTGTCCTTGTGTTTATAGGAGAAGATTCTGCTGTGGCTTCTTCAATTCATGCAAGAGCAGGGCATCTCGCTGGATGAAGTGGACCAAGATGGCAACAGTGCTGTTCATGTAGCCTCACAGCATGGTTACCTTGGGTGCATACAGGTACACAGGCCCTGCTTCTCTGGAGAAATGAGTGCAACAAGTAGTAAAATAGAAAACGGGAATTTAGTTCCCTAGGAGAATGTCTAGATTAAATCAACTTTGTCTCTTTAGTGGATAATACAGAATCAAATTGATATATTTGTATTTCCAGAAATGCACACAAGCATTGGCATAAATAGTGTCTGGGTTTCTCCTTGAATGTCACAGGATGTTGACAGGGTCTCTTCTTGCCCTTTCAGCATTGCCTGAAAACCCCAGTGCTGAGGACAGTAGATGTTAAATACCCCATGTTCTCAAGATAGCAGAAAACACCTGTCAGACAGATATCACTCAGACTGTCACATGGCAGGTGGGCCATTCCTGCTGTTATTAGCACACTTTACCTTCAAAAGTGTCTGAAAAACAGGACTGAATTTTCAGGAAACAATTAGAAAAATCCCTTAGAGTATCAAGTAGTATGACACAGTGGAGACACAAGAGATGCAAGTTGTATCCCTCAATGGGGAAGATCCCTTGGAGGAGAGCATGACAGCCCACTCCAGTGTTCTTGCCAGGATAATCCCATAGATTAGGGAATCACAAAGCGTCTGGCTACAGTCCATAGGGTCGCAAAGAGTCAGACACAACTGAGCGACTAAACACACACACAGCAGGTAGTAGGCTGGGGAGAGAGGGTCCTGTGGTTTTCTCCCTTTCTTTGTAGTAGGACTGAGCTTCTTGAATACATTCAAAAAGCCCAGAACTGATTATAGGAAGCCCTTGATATAGACCCCCTCAGCCTGTGGGCAGGCTAGGCAGCACCCTGATTGGCTAGCCAGTCTACCCAGCAGCCTCAGGTGGCCTCACCCTTTTAGCCAAACATACCTGGAGAATTTACCGTGTCTTATGTGTGTAGTGATGGAAAAAGGTTGGGGGGGTGGAGCCACAGGAGATGGCATCCCCCTGTCCCAGCCACCTGAGGGGACCTTGAAGAGGGCTGCTTAGAGAGTACAGGCTTCCTACAAGAAGAGGGGTTGGCATCTCGTCCCGCAGCTGTTCGCAGAGCTGCCCAGAGCTGAGCCACACCAATGCTGCCGCCCTCACAGCAAATGGCGGGGGGCCCTGAGAGGAGCACGTGAATGTGAAAACAGGGCAGGCCTCCTATATGTAATAGTTTCACATCTGCTAATCCCAAACTCCCAGGCCCTCCCTCTCTCACCTGCCTGTACATCATGGGGAGCTATTTTTAATATCTTGTGATAAACCATAATGGAAAAGAATATATAAAAAAGAATACCTACCTGTGTATAACTGAATCAGTTTGCTATATAGCAAAAACCGACACAACATTGTAAATCAACTATACTTCAATTTTTAAAAATGTAAAAAAATAACTGGATAGGCCTTTTCAGCTAGGAGGTATAAAGCCCTGACTGACAAAACAGTAAGAGAGGAGGGCTGAAGGGGAGGAGGGACAGTGATGGTGTAAGGAGAGGAAAAGCTTTGAATTGAAACAAAGTTTAGAACTGGCCTGGAATTTACTTTAGGAACATAAATCATCATTACCAGAGTCTGACCAATCACACCATTCTTATCATCGAAAATGACCCAACATCTATGGATTTGTTCCCACATCTGCCTGAAATGTAGGAAAAGAACAATTGACAATGTATGGATGAAGGCCATGATTAAAGAAAATACTTTAACCTCACCAGGTTCATACAGTTCAAAATATCTTATGTGTACTTGAGAACTCTAAGAAAACAGTGCTCTTTTTCACCATATTTGGTAATATTTCTTTTATTCCAAACTTAACAGGCACTTACCAAGGTTTTCCTGTGTGCCGATAGACTGTATCTGAAAGAGAAAACTGGGCAGTGAGAACCAGTTGCTCAGAAAGGTAGAGAGGATTAGGAAATGACAGGAGAAGAGATGAAAAAGCTGTAAATATGAGGCAAGAGCTGAATAAAACCAGAATGCAGAGGCAATAGCAAAAAGATCTCTACAGAGTCTCCTCACATGCAACTGCTCTGTGGAAAGCCACATTGACAGGAAATATTCCAAGTGTCTGGGAAGTTTCCCCACTATTGTTGGCAAAGCATGCATCTTCTAATTTAAGACACCCAGTTGTGAAAGGAATGACGAGAAATCAAAGTGTATAGAAAAGAGAAATTTAAATTACTACCAAGGTCTGCAGAAAGATGAAAGGAGTAGCATTACTTTTTGTGGAGGAAAAATAACTGAATGAAGACTGAAAACTTCATTTTTCCATTTAACAAAACACGATCATAGTTAAATAGTCTTAAAAAAGAGTAAACTTTTATCAGCTAATAAATGACTGCAAGCCAAAGAAAACCGGCTGATATCACTAATTCTGTTTGAGATTTCTTTCTTTTTTTTTTTTTAATATGTGAGGAGAGGCAGTCTGTCCTTTCAGCGTGTTCATCTCCACTTAACACAAATGATATTTTTGGCACTAGGCACCATGGATGTGGAAACTTGGATACTCATGGAAGTAAGTCTCTCCACTGGGTATGAGAAAAAGTAGGTACAAAGAGATTGAAAGTAGAAAAGGGAGTGAGCAAGTGTCATTATGCTGTGAGGAGGGAACTGAGTATGGGAAACACTGGAAAGAAAACTGCAGAGGCAAGAGTCAAGGGGAGTGCTAACTGTGTGTTTACGCTGTGTCTCTGAGAGCTCAGTGTGAGGTGGGGACACTCTGTGAGCTGAGTGGCAGTGACTGTATGGCACAGTGACTTTTCATGGTGAGTAATCCTAAATTGAGTGGAAATGAAGCTCCTTAGGGACCTCTGAGTCTGAGTAGTCTAGGAATTTTAAAATAACAATTATTTCTTGTGGAGAAAACATTATCTGTTACTAAAATAAATCTGGAGGTCTACAAACTCATCTTGATAGTGTCAAAAAATATATCAGACTATGACAGTTGATTAATATTGATATGACAGCTTTTTGTGGAGTCTGTTGTCATCACAGCATAAAAACTAAAGTTTTGATGTTTAAAAATTAATGATGTCAGGGAATTCCCTGGTATACTAGTGGTTAGGACTCTGTGCTTTCATTGCCAAGGGCACAGGTTCAATCCCTGGTCAGGGATCTAAGGTTATACAAGCCAAAGTACAGTAAAAAGAAAAAAAATTAACAATCTCAACCATGCTCCATCAAATCTTTCTCCCCTATATTAATGATACCTTGACAGGATTCCTTAACTTTTTGCTTTTGCCTATTAACATATACTTCAAACCAATTGAAAAATCTCAGTCTTATTTCTAATTCAAAGTATTCTCCTCCCCAGCCCAGATCAGCTCAGGGTAGAAGGAACAAGGTTGGGACAGAAGCTTGACTGGCTTGTTAACACACCACCTTAGTGCCTATTCACCTCTCTCTCCTGGGCTCCACTGTTGAGGACAAATAGGAAGTATGGAGAGAGAAAAGTCAGCTGTCTCTTTGCTTAACTGGCAGGGGTCATGCCATCTGCCTGAAAGTTATCTTGCTTCTTGAGCTCACTGAAGTTTGCCACTGATGTCCTCGGGAGCAGCCTTCAGGGGCTGTGTCTCTGGTGGATGTGGTGGGTGGGTCTTTTGAGGGTCCTCTAGAGCCTCCCCACTGCTACCTGACAGGGAGACGTGGCCCCGACCTTGCACCCTCCTCCCCATACAAGCCCCTCCACTGTGTTGCTTCCTACTGCCTCCTGCTGCTGAAGAACCTTCTCCATTTTCATCGGGTGATCATAAGCTCACGGCATGCTCCCTTCTACAACATCTGCCCAATCTATGGGACACATCCTCGCCAGGGCACGTGGTGAGAATGTGGGCCCCTGCCATGACAATTCTCTCCTGTTCTTTTTATCTCTGATTTGGTAGGTTCAGCACCAGATCAAGTGTGCTGCCCAAAAAGGAACAGGTAAAAAAAGTTCCTTCTTTTTCTTATGGGCATCCCTAAATTCATGAGCCCACCCATTGAAAGGGACAGAGCCTCTCGCTACAGACACCACCCTGCTCATCTCATGAAGGGAAGGGCTCCCAAGGACAGCATGTCCTCCTCTCCTTCCCAATGTCCTTCTGAGGCTGGTGGGATCGATAGTAGTAGGGTTGGTTGGCTGCATTGTTGTAGGTTCTGAGGGAGGCATCTGATACTGACTGCTGAAATCTCACCAGAAGTCCTGTTTGTATGTGAGGCTCCTTGCCCCCACCCTGTCCTGCTGTGGACTCTGGTGACTGGTTTTGGAACAACAGGGGAAGTTCCATTCAACCTTCTGTTGCAGTCATTAAAAAGTAATGTTTATGGACACACCTAAAGAACATCATACTAAGTCAGAGAAAAGCAATTATATGATATCAGTTATATGTGGAATCTAAAAAATAATACAAATTATTCTGTATACAGAACAGAAACAGACTCACAAACATAGGAAATTTATGGTTACCAAAGGGAAGAAGGAGGTGGGGGAGGGATACATTTGGGAGTATGAAAGTAATAGATGCTAACTACTATACATAAAATAGATAAGCAATAAGAGTTCACTGCATATAGCATGGGGAACTATATTCTACATTCAATACCTTGTTACAACCCATAATGGAAAGCAACCTGGAAAAAAGAAATATATATATAAAAATGAATCACTTTGCTGCACACCTGAAGCTAACAAAATTGTATCTCGGCTATACTTCAAAAATTTTTAAAAAAATAATGTTTAGAGGGAAGTCCTGATGGAGCACACGTCTCTGTCTTCTCTAACAGACCCTGGTGGAGTATGGAGCGAACGTCACTATGCAGAACCATGCGGGGGAGAAGCCCTCCCAGAGCGCCGAGCGCCGCGGACACAGCCTGTGCTCCCGGTACCTGGTGGTGGTGGAGACCTGCATGTCGCTCGCCTCCCAGGTGGTGAAGCTCACCAAGCAGCTGAAGGAGTGAGTGGCCCGTTCGTTCCATGAGAACCCAGTCTGGCCGGTCGCATCGTGCTTAGGTGTCAGCCCGGCCCTCGGAAGGCTCCCTCGCGCGGGTCGTGCGGGGAACGCCTAGTGTCCTCCTCACCTTTCCTTCCCTCCTTCCGAGTCCTCACAGCCGGTGTTCATGCTGAAGATGCCATCTCTGTGGAGGCCAAATGATATTTAAGCAAAAAAAGAATGCAGAGCAAGGTTCCTCAGCAGGAAACTTAAGCCACAGTGGACTAGGGGAGAGAGCCTCTCTCTGTCTTCCCATCTCAGGGCCCCAGATGATGTAGCGGGCGCAGAAAGCACATGTGGGCATCATTCCAAACTTCTGTCCTTAATAGTTCAGCAAATTGTAAAGAGCATATGAGAGAGAAAGGTTCAAGATGAGCCAGTTTCTCAGTTTTCTCAAAAAAGAAAAATGTATATTTAGGAAAGTACAGGTACCCTGGTAACCATTGCTGCAAATTTATTATAAAAATTAAGCAGACAATTCACAAATCCCAGAATGAAAAATCCTCAGAATGTGAACTCAGCATGACGTTACTTAAAATACTCTTTGTCTAATTAAGCTCAGTTCTTTTTTTTGATGAAATGATGAAGCTGGTACACATTGCATAACTAGATGTCAGGGAAGCATGGCTGGGAAGTTGCCATGATGTGCTTGAAAAAAGGAGGGCCAAAGGAGAGGCCATCTGGGGGGCTCTCAAGCAGGTTGAAGGACTAAGAGCTGATGCCCCTCTAAGGGGACAGAGGTCAGCCCTTGGAGAACACATTGGCCAAATGACAGTTGCCATACTGGTAAGGGAGTCATCGAAAATCAAGAACAGCATGCAAAGTAATAGTAACAGATTAGGAGGACAGACCTTAAAAATTAAGTTTTAGGGGAGAAAAATGAAGTTTTACTTTAAAATTATAAAAAATATTTTTTCTTCTTTCCTTGTGAAAAAAGATAGTTGGTAAGAGGCCTTAACTGGTTAGAAGTTAATTCATGCAACAGTGTGACAAGTCCTTAGATCCTCTGGCTCCTCACTAAACTTGGGAAACATTTCTCTCTCTGCTTCTGCTCTCATGCCTTAGACGTTAAGAGTTTCTGCACTCCTCCACCCTCCCCCTATCAGTACCTAGAATACTGTCTCTAATGAGTTTAGGCTTTCACTAGAAAAAAACTTAAAAATTAGAGGGGTTCCTTTCTCTCCAACAATCCTCTGCCGAGTTACACAAGACTCCGCTGGGGCAGGTGAGCTAAGCAAGCTTTGAAGGTCTGGATGTAACTGAAGGGGAAATGCACACAAATTCCTAACTCCTTTCAGGAAGTTATCTTGTCAAGGCGAACATACTTGTACACATGTCTTTATGTACATGTATAGGTATTTCTGAGAAGAAGTTCTTAGAAAAGGAATTACCAGAACAAAGGGGCATACATGTGGATTGTTGTTGTTGTTCAGCCACTAAGTCATGTCTGACTCTGTGACCCCATGGACTGCAGCACATCAAGTGTCCCCGTCCCCTCAACTGTCTCCCAGAGTTTGCCCGAGTTCATGTGCATAGAATCGGCGATGCTATCCAACCAGCTCACCCTCTGCCACCCTCTTCTTCTTTTGCCTTCAGTCTTTCCCAGCATCACGGTCTTTTCCAGTGAGTCAGCTCTTCATATCAGGTAGCCAAAATATTGGAGCTTCAGCTTCAGCATCAGGCCTTCCAATGAGTATTCAGGGTTGATCTCCATTAGGATTGACTGGTTTGATCTCCTTGCTGTCATGATACTTGTAGATAGGTGCTGCCTAATATCCTTCCAGAAATGTTGTACCAGTAGATACTCCTCCCAGGAGTGTATGGACGTATCCATCAAGAGGAACTTTAAAATAGTCCAATGGAATGTTTTTTCTAAAAGTTTGTACTCAGAGAAAAGACTGCAAAACCTTCCCCTCAATCTCTGAGCACAGAGTCGGAGAGGTTTTCCTGAGCTGTAGTAGTTGCTTTATTGGTAGAACTCTTCAAGGTCAGGGTCTTGGCTGCTCTCTCTGCTGATGATCCTGGGATAAAACACACATGTACACTAATAGCAGTTATTCCACTGTCTCCAAACTGACGGCTGTAGACAGTTGTAGTCAAGCCAATGAGATATGAAATATGAAAGGTTATGCTGGAGACCCTAGTTTTGTACTTACTGTGTGTCTCAGTGAGGCTGGCAAAACTACAACAGCAATTCACTTACTCTGTTTAGTCCACTGTACCCTTCAGACTCTAGGGCACCAATAGCATCAAAAGGTGCATGAGGAAGGATGGAAAATACTAGTTTTTCAGTCCAAAATTTTGAGGGGGAGACAGTCTTGAGCGCCTTTTCCTCCTAGAATATTTTTACTAGTCCTTCATCAACATAGCTGTCATTTAGAAATGGCACCCTTCAGCATTCTTAGACATCCTGATCTATAGGTGTAGATATCAATGGGTTGAATTGTGGCCTCATAAAATGATGTGTTGGAGTCCTAACTCCTGGGACTTTGGAATGTGAGCTTATTTGGAGATGGGTCTTTACAAAAGTAATCAAGTGAAAATGAAGTCATAGGATTGGGCCTAATCCAAGATGATTGGTGTCCTTGCAAAAGGGGAAAATCTGGACATGGAGACAGACACACACAGGGAGAAGATAATATGCACATGAGGGCAAAGATCAGGGTGATTCATTTAGGAGTCAGAGAATGCCAAAGGTTGCCAGTGAACCGCCAAACACTAGGAGAGAGGCAGAGAGCCAATTCTCCCTCACGTCCCTCCAAGGAACCAACCTTGTCAACACCTCAATTACAGACTGCTAGCCTCCAGAACTACGAGAAAATAAACTTCTGTTGTTTGAGGAAGGCAACTTGTAGTACTTTGTTAGAGCAGCCTAGCAGACATATTGTACAAATGCTCACATATTCTCATATATTCATATTTCACATGCTCATATATTATAATTAAAATTGATTAGTCCTTTCTGAGGGCTTTTTTAGAATACAGAGAATAGAGTCCTTTTTTTCTCCATCCATACCTGGGATTCCTGTCATCAGTCAAGCTAATTGCTTCCAAATAGTTTTCTTGACTGTATCATAATTCACAGTGACACCTAAAAACCCTCTAAAAGGAGACTGTAATCTTGCTTAATATATTTTAATCTCTCACCTAATGTTTTTCTAAAATGCTTGACAGGCAATACCAAATTTCAAAGTAGGAAAAGTAGAAAGCTCCTATATATTTTTTGTTTTTTGTTTATTCTTTAGATTAGGGTCAGCAAACTATAGTCTATACACTGAGGCCCAATCCACCCCACCACCTGTTGCTTTTTTTTTTCCACCACCTGTTTTTATAAATAAAGTTTTATTGAAACAGAGCCATACACATTCTCTTACATATTACTGAGTGTTGATTTCACAACTTCATCAGCTGAGTTGAGTAATTATGGCACAGAACTTGAGGTGTACAGGCCTAAAATATTTAATATTTGACCCTTTAGGAAAAAGTTTGCTGGCTTCTGCTTTATTTCAGTGTGTGAGTCACAGAGTGAGTGAGATAAAATAAGATCACAGACTTTTTAAGTCTTAGGGATGGAATGTTAGTACTAAGACTGACCACTTCTGAGAAAAGGAGAATATCTGGGGCTGGTGGAAGAGTATTATGCAAATCTGATCTCACAGAATTAAATTTAGGTAGCCGACAGCTGTTGAGTATGTGCAGTGACATTTGGCAAGGAGAAGACTGGACTTCCTCAAGCCAGCATCGAAGATTCAGCAACCCTTTTAAGAACACTTATAACTCATTGATTTAGTTCTTTATTCTGACTCATGGGAACTGCTACCAGTTTCGATGCTTAGTTTTCTACTCCTGTAACAAATTACCACATACTTAGTGGTTTAAAACAATGGACATTTATCTTAAAGTTCTGTAGGTCAGGATACCAGAATGAATCTCTCTAGATTAAAATCTGAGTATTCACAGTCTGCTTTCCTTTCTGGAGACTCTCGGATGAAAGTCTGTTTCCTGCTCATTCAGGTCATGTAGCAGAATCAGTTTCTTGCTGAAGTCTCTGTTTTCTTGCTGTCAGCTGAGAGTCATTGCCAGCTCCTCGAGGCTACTGCATTGCTTGGCTCACAGCCGCTTCCTTCATCATCAAAGCCCCCAACAGCAGGTAGAGTCCTTACCACACTTTGAGTCCCTCTGATCCCCTTTTCTGCCTTCTCTTCACTGTTACTCATGTGGTGAGATTGGACCCACCCCATAATCCAACCTTAATTCCCTTTTTATCACATAAGGTAACATAATCACATCTTCCAGGGATTAGGATGTGATAGACATCTTTGAGGCGGAATGGGGAGTACCACAGGAATACTACAGAGATCAGTAAATACTGCTTACTTCTCTAAAATCAGAATCAGTTTAATTTACTTTTTTCAAATTCTATGATAATATGTGTTTTCTGAACAGATTTTACCTTCTTTAACCTATGGCTTTTAACCTATTTTCTTAACTTTAAATAAAGCACATTCTGATGCATGTGCTTCTGTGTCTAGAGTAAATCAACTGTTGCCGTACACAGTTTTCTGTTTGTACAAAAAAATACCAAGTTATTCACCTGGTAGCTCAGCAGCTTCCCTGGTAGCTCAACTGGTAAAGAATCTGCCTGCAATGTAGGAAACCCTGGTTTGATTCCTGGGTCAGGAAGTTCCCCTGGAGACGGGAAAGACTATCCATTCCAATATTCTTGGGCTTCCCTGGTGGCTCAGATGGTAAAGAATTCGCCTGCAGTGCGGGTGACCTGAGTTCAATTCCTGGTGGGGATGATCCCCTGGAGGAGGGTGTGGCAACCCACTCCAGTGTTTTTACCTGGAGAATCCCCCTGGACAAAGGAAACTGGCGGACTACAGTCTATGGGGCTGCAAAGAGTCGGACATGACTGAGTGACTAATCACAGCACAGCGTACCCAACATGGAAGCCGTTTGCTTGCTTTGTTTTATTTAGCTTTTTTCTGATGGCTAAATTAATTCAATACTTTACAAATTCAGACAATGTAGGGAGAGTGAGTAATATTTTGGAGTATATCCTTCTAGCTCAGGGTGTGGGTGGGGGTTGGAGAGAGAGAGAGAGATTTCTTAAAAATGAGATAATGAGATTATATTGTACACAGTATTTTGTAACTTTTTTTTTAACTTAAGGAAAGTAAATTACACTCTGTTGTGTGTATGTGTCTGTTTATATAAACACACTTCATACTGTATACTTTATATATATACATACACACGCATATATTAGGGAAGCTTTTTCTATGTCACAAATATTCAGATATATTATCATTCTTAATAGCTGCCTTCCTAGAAATAATTATAAATTATTTACTCAGTCTTACTGATGAGCATTTATGTTACAGTTTTCTTACTAATGGGTTTCCCAGGTGGTGCTAGTGGTAAAGAACCTGCCTGCCGTGTAAATAATAAACATCTTGTTGAGTACTTTTGATTGTATCCTTAGGAAAATTTCTGAATTATAAGGGTGAAGATTATGCACGTTTGCAAGGCTTTTAGATTTATTGCAACTTATTGCAAATTATCATGAGAAAATGTGTATCTATTAATTTATAGTAGTAGCCGTGTGTCAGAGAACTTATTTGTTTTGATTTGTTTTTCCCAGACAGACAATGCAGCGTGTCACACTGCAGAACCAGCTCCAACAACTTCTAGAAGCCCAGAAATCAGAGGGCAAGTCACTCCTTTCTTCACCCAGGTAATACCAGAAGTGGTGGTGGTTAGGATTTTTAAGCATCTTTAATATCTGGGCCATTTTCTTGGACTTTCTTTTAATATCTTTTTAGAAGATAACAACAGAAGACATTTTATTTTTATAAAGAGAAATAAAAATGAGCTATCACAGGGGAAAAGGCACTGGACCTAGGGTCAG
The DNA here is from genome assembly GCF_054371585.1 of Giraffa tippelskirchi. Lineage (NCBI taxonomy): Eukaryota > Metazoa > Chordata > Mammalia > Artiodactyla > Giraffidae > Giraffa > Giraffa tippelskirchi. The sequence continues at coordinate 107,074,637 of NC_137280.1, read as the reverse complement.
AAGACGTGAGTTTATCTCTGGCTCTGCCATTTCTTCTTTCCATGACTATAAACAAGTCACTTACTCTTTTAGAGTCTTTTTTCCTTCATCTATGAGATGGAAATAAGGATATGTAGGCTCATAAGGTTGTTGACGATGGGATTGGGAAAATTTGTGCAAAATTGATGTGTAAAAAAAATAAAACAATAGATATATTTGGTAGTCACAGCATAAGGTATGAGATATCCCATTCTGGTATGGTTGCCACCATGGAATGTTTGTAGTTTGATCGAAACTACAGATATTATTCTTATTTCAGTCTTAGTGATGTGGAAGTTATTCGCAGCAGTAAAGTCATGCAGTGATATGTGGCTGAGTTATTTTAACCCAATAGGAGATTATCTCATATATCCTCCATCCTCTTTCAGTTCACCATCCTCCCCAGCTTGCAGAAAGTCCCAGTGGAAGTCCCCAGATGCAGAGGATGAGTCTGTAGCCAAAAGCAAACCAGGAGTTCAGGAGGGGATTCAGGTTCTTGGAAGCCTGTCAGCATCCAGCCGGGCAAGGGCCAAAGTGAAAGATGAAGATTCTGATAAAATCCTACGCCAGTTATTAGGAAAAGATATTTCAGAGAATGTCTGCACCCAGGAAAAGCTGTCATTGGAATTCCAGGATGCTCAGACTTCCTCACGACATTCCAAAAAGATCCCCCTGGAGAAGAGGGAACTGAAGTTAGCGCGGCTGAAGCAGCTGATGCAGCGGTCCCTGAGCGAGTCTGACACGGACTCCAACAACTCTGAGGACCCCAAGGGCACCCCTGTGAGGAAGGTTGACAGGCCCAGACCGCAGCCCATTGTGGAGAGTGTGGAAGGCATGGACAGCGCAGAGAGCCTCCACTTGATGATCAAGAAACACACCTTGGCATCAGGTCGCAGGTTTCCTTTTAGTATCAAGGCCTCCAAACCCCTGGAGGGCCACAGCCCATCCCCCACCTCAGAGAGCAGCGAGCCGGACTTGGAATCCCAGTGTCCGGGCTCAGGAAACACCCCCTCAAGCCAACCCTGTGGAGAAGCCCCTCAGCCCAGCCCTGACAGCACAGCCGCCCAGAAAGTGGCTACGAGTCCCAAGAGTGCCCTCAAGTCCCCGTCGTCCAAGCGCCGGACATCTCAGAACTCAAAACTCAGAGTGACCTTTGAGGAGCCAGTGGTGCAGATGGAGCAAACTAGCCTTGAACTAAACGGAGAAAAGGAGCGAGAGAAGGGCAGGACCCTCCAGCGGACGTCCGCGGGTAGTGAATCAGGGGATCAGCTCAAAAGGCCTTTTGGAACCTTCCGGTCCATCATGGAGACGCTCAGTGGCAACCAGAACAATAATAATAACTATCAGGCATCCAACCAGCTGAAGACCTCCACCCTCCCCTTAACCTCCCTTGGGAGGAAGGTGACAGATGGTAAGGGAAACACCGGGAGCTCTGCTAGCAAAGGAAAGAATAAGGCGGTGAGTGCTGTTTGGAGAATGTCCCCTTGTTCCTTTAAATTAATTATGTTATTCCTAACACCATAGGTTACAGCCCTTGGCCACCTTGAGGGAATCCCCGGAAGAATTCTAGAGGATGCACTAGAGGATGCACGGAAAAACAGACTCAAGCGTTTCTAATGAGATGTGTTGAGTACCTTTTACTCTTCCTTTGGAAATTGAGAGAGGATGATTAAACAGGTCACAGGAGATTATATCCTGGTCCCTAGATTTCCCCAAGTAGTTTGATCGTTGAGAATTAGGAGTTGTAGACAGGGAGGCATTTCTACAGGATTAGACTACAAAATCGATGTGAAATCGGGCCTCTCTTCGTCCCTGATTCTGCCTCAGGAAGAGTTAGTTCTCATATGACTGGACAGTTTATTCTCGAGCCCAGTTAAACAGCATACAAAAAGAAATTCTATTTCTAAAGACTTAACTACTCAGCTTTAGAAAGACCTGTGGAATGAATACACCGCAGGGACCTCCACATTGACATTTTATGACACAAGCCTCTAAGGAAGCCCTAGTGGTCTGTAGTGCTTGCCAGCACGCAGGGGATGGCAGAGTGTATGCCATGAACTATACTGTATAATTGCATTTATTGTAAAACCACACCTTTCCAGCACTCAGGGGATGGCAGAGTGTGTGCCATGAACTATACTGTGTAATTGCGTTTATTGTAAAACCACATGTTATAATCTAAATTTAAATCCTGTGAATAAGAGATACGAACATCTTTTTAAGCAATGTTTCCTGCATGCTTTGCACCTGCTATGCCCTTAAAACCTGATATAGCAGCCAAAATGTGAAACCCTCTGTGGAATAGAAGGACCCAGAATATCCTTCATGGTAACTAGAGAGTCAACACCTGCATAATTTGTTATTTGTTATAAGGTACAACCCCATTCCAGTGAGGTCTCAGAACTGTCCAGACTCTTTTTGCAGTACCAAAATCAAGTTTTAATTAATATCACTCAAATTAACAGCATACAAATTTTAATTGCACATTGATTTCCACCGAGTTGTCTTTGTTATAAAAGACTTTAGCATGTATGTGCTTCAGCTTAGAAAAGTCATGCTTGTCACCTAAACACCAGGCCCTTTGGATTAAATATGTCCAAACTTACATTGCTGAAATAAAACTTTTCTGGGTAACTTAATGGGTCCTCTTACTGAGGAGTCAAAGATCTCAGCAGTTCCCCATGCACCTTAAAGTTTGTCCGAAGCTTCTATCCTTTAACCTGTCTCCTGCATGCCTCCTGTTTATTGAGACTTGTGCATGTGCTGAGCTTGTTGCATGTGTTCAGATGATTTTTAATTGCACCTCTCTAGGAGATGTACGGCAGCTGCATCAATCTTTCCTCTAACACGCTGGTTGAAGAGCATCTGCGTAACTATGCACGGTACGTGGTGCTAAGGGTGTATCCACAGCAGTGCCAGGCCTTCGCTTTAAATTGCATGACCTTCTAAATGGTGGTCCTAGGGCACCTTTTGCAGGCGCTGACACCTAGGAAGTAGAAAATGCCACCTCCTCCCCCAAATAGAAGCTGGCAGATTTGTAACCGGTCCTTAGAAAGGGAGCAGGTACCCTATTGGAGGGGCTTCATTCCAGCAGCAGAGGGCAGAGGAATCTACTCAGATCACAAACAAGCTGTGCTTCCCAGCTGACCTTGACTTTCAGTCTTTGTTTTAATGGTGGGCTTCCCCAGTATCTCAGATGGTAAAGAACCCGCCTGCCAATACAGAAGAGCGGGGTTTTGATCACTGGATTGGGAAGATCATCTGCAGAAAGGAACGGCAACCCACTCCAGTATTCTTGCCTAGAGAATTCCATGGACAGAGGAGCCTGGTGGGCTGCAGTCCATCGGGTTGCAAAGAGTCAGACAAGACTGAGCAACTAACACTTTCACTTTCTTTCATATGAGTAAGTATAGAAATGCCACTTCCTGCCATGGGTGGAGTGAGTCAGCCTCCTATCATAATCAGAACTTTGAAACTGAGCTGAGGTTCTTCATTGCTGGTTATAGACTGAAAGCTCCTTTAGTCAGCAATCTGCTGCCCTCAGGAGAGCTGAGGTCCTGCCATGCTGAAGTCAGTTCAGCGTTCAGAACTGCAATGCTGGTCTATAAGCCAGGCGTACCACCACCAACAAAAAAAGGCCTTTCTTCAACACAATATTTGTGATTCAAAAGGCATGGACTGTGTATATAGAAGGATCATCTCCAAGGTCCCCAGTGACACAGGCTGGTCCTTGAGCAAAGTCCTTCTTCAGCATAGCTTTCCTTCATCCCCGGGATACACACAGCTCCCTAACAGAGCAGGAGACGGGGGAGTGCTTAGAAGAGAGCCGCTGACAGGGAGGTACTGCAGTCAAGTGCCTCTTGACAGGCTTATTCCAGGAGAGATAAACCCCTAACCCCCTTTCAAAAGGACTAATCATTTAAATTAAGACTATGGCATGCCTTTTAGCACCCTTCCAAAATCCTCCAAAATGTTTGTGTGGAGATGTGTTTATATATAATAATTGCAGATACACAAATACAAGGGAATGTGTTGTGGATATAAATGTTAATTCAGAATTCTAAGGTATAAGAAATGTCACTCTCTTTTTCTTTCCCTCTAAATCAGATTTAATCCACTTCATGTCTCCGTTCAGACTAGAGGAAAAGTAAATCTGTCATTTTACAGGGTCCCCCTAGGGATCTCATTAATTCCATACATAAGTTGAAGGAAGCCCCTTGGAGCTCTGGTATTTACAGTTCACCCTTGTTCTGCTCAGGTCAGGCTCACATGTTGCCTAAATCTGTGCTGCTTCCCACCACACTGGGGCAGGGCGTCTTGGCCAGTGCTAAGAGCCCAGTGCCTGGGGTGGGAAGGAAATAGAAAAAAAAATACCCATTCCCTTCCCAGATGTTGGTATCAGCCCACTTCTGTTTCTCCCAGCCTACCTTGACCATCCTTGTACCCTTCTGTGTCCGTATCTTAGGTTCTGTCTTCTAGTGCCTGGAAAATTCTGCCTTTGTCCTTAAAGGGAAATCACCAATAATACTCTGAGGCAAGGAAGCACAAAGGCTTGGGGAACTCCTTTGAAGCAGGAGGGAAAATACCTCTCATTTCTTCCAGGCTCCCACAGCACCTGAAAACAAGATAATTAGTATCACAGTAGATTCTCCTGCTAGATATATTTCATCCTGTCTTCTTACAAGCAGGGGGACAAAGCTAACAATCTACTATAATAGGATTACAGAAATCAGAGTGCAAAAGAAGGTTATGAGGCTACTCAGATCTCTGACAACTGGGTTAACACTTTCCTTCTCAGTTAAAGGAACAGTCCTTCTGAAGACTCAGTTTTGAACCTATATCAGATTCACTAGCCTTATGTATTAAGAGAGTTTTCTTTCAGTGATAAAGAGAAACCCAAAACTTATAATTATAATTCAGTGTATTTAGATAAACATCCAGACCCCCTCCCCCTCCCTACCATATAAAATCAACGTGTATTTTATCATGGTTTTAGTTTGGCATGTGTTCCATGAAAAGTGAAAACGCACTAGTTTGTTCATTGTAGAGTGAAAAGTTTTCTCCTATTCACTCACCACACACAGAGGTACGGAGGACCAGCCCCAGTCACTCCTTAGATAAAGTAAGGATGGCTATATCTAGCTGAAATAAAGATCCCTCAGAGAGATAACCTAGCATGGGAATGTGGACATGCAAAATACCTATTTATTCTTGTTTTGCCTTTGGGATCCATAGCAAGAGCATCCCACAGAAAGAGGCAAAAAAAAAAAAAAAAGGGAAAAAGCTCAAGTGCCTATCTGTCAGTGATGCCTTCAAATCTTGACCCAAGAATTTTCTTGAAAGCTACATGGTTCCTCTGGGGAGCAGGGATTGCCTGGGATCATGTAACTTGGAAAGCAGTGGCAGTCATTGGGTTGAAGTTGGCTCTAAGCATTATGCCACTGGTGACCCTATCAGAATGTCCCTGGAAGAAAGAGAGGGGCAATGGACCCTTCTTCCAGCCCTATCCTTGAATCATGTTTTAGTTCCTAAGATTTTTTTTCTTAGTAAAGGAAAAATAGAGAATGAATACAACATTCTGATGTCAGCTCTGTGAAGGGGGTTCTGTTTGCTATTTATTTTTCCAAATTGGTCACAGTTTGATAGCAAAGAATCTAAATGTCTTTTCAGTGCCCTTTAAAATTAGATTCAACTCTGTTACTTGGAATAGATTTCTCAGTGTGTTTCAACTGCAGAGGATGGCTTTGTTTATAACAAGCAGATTTATCTTTACTTTTTCTTATAAAGGACAAGTTGGCTTTGAATTATTACAACTCCAAGGGAATGTTGGCAGTTAACTTATCTTAAAATGCCAATAAGACATTCATTTTCCAGAGTTTAAGCCTATGAGAGATCTGTAACACATAAAGTGAACATTGATTCCAGTCCCTGATAGGCAGACAGCATTAACCCCTGGCAACCAGTGGTCATATCCTCTCTGACCACAGTGGCACCATGGCCTGAGGGGTTAGCATCAGGAAGCCCCTAATCCTATCACCAACATGAGAGCAGACTCCTTAAAAAGAGGAGTAAGATACTAAACAATTTATTGTTTATTAAGCAATAAACACCATTAGTGTGGCTCAGACGGTAAAGCGTCTGCCTACAATGCGGGAGACTCGGGTTCAATCCCTGGGTTGGGAAGATTTCTTGGAGAAGGAAATGGCAACCCACTCCAGTATTCTTGCCTGGAAAATCCCATGGATGGAGGAGCCTGGTAGGCTACAGTCCATGGGGTCACAAAGAGTCAGACACGGCTGAGCAACTTCACTTTCACTTTCTACCTGAGCCAGGTGCTGAAGATGGGAATGAAGACAAAACAATGTTGCTGTCATCATGAGATTTGGCTGTGGGTTTTACTGCCAAGGAATTAGCCACGTTGGGACTTATACATCCGGAGCCAAGAGCTAGTAGCACATATTTCATATAGGTGTCAAGATTGTTCAACAGCCACTTCAGAAAGAGTGGTAAATTTGGCCTGAAATGATGTGAAATGATATAAAGATATGGCAGTGGCAGTGGTCATCTGCTGTGCCCAGTTGGAGGCTGGAGTTCAGGGTACCCCTACTATGCCTGTGCGCACGTGCGCGCGCGCGCACACACACACACACACACACACACACACACACACACACACACACACACACACACACACACACACACACACACACACACACACACACACACACACACACACACACACACACATATCTGTCCTTACTGTGAGGACATATCACTAAACAGAAAAGTGAGCCAAAGACAGGGAAGACATTGGGAAGGTAGAGGTGAGGCCCTGGCTGAAACCTGTTCCAAGCAGTGTATACCCTCGGCCCCACTGAACAGCATTCCAGAATCATGATCGAAGATGCAGGGAGAACAAAAAGGAATCCCTGATCCTGGTAACTAAAGCATTTTTTGCCATCATTTTTCTGGGTGTAAATCAAATAACCATACTTTAATCTTAAATTTCTGACCTGAAAGTATTTTCAACTCATAGGCTTTTTAGAGATTCTTGAAGGGATCATTATATCATCACCCACCTACTCATAGAAGTGTGACCAAACTAGCTGAGATTATGTTGATTGCATAGCTCTAGACTGAATCCCTGAGAGCAGACTGAATCTTACCAATTTAACGGTTCAGAAAAGCTTGTTAGAGTGCTAGTACTAAAAGGGGGTTTGGTAAACCTGTATACAGAGTTTCTGCCCCCACACTACAGTTTTATGTTCTAATCTCTGATGTGAAGTATATTTTTCTGTGTTTTTGCATCTAATATACTAGTTCTGGGGTCCAGAGCCAGGAGAAGTTGGTGTACCTGGGTGACCGTCTCTGCCTCAGAAAGCCCTAGAACTTACCTGTCTCCTTTCCCTATAGCCCTCCCCACATTTGCCCAGTTTACTCCTGGTCAGCTCTTGTCCTGCCCACCCCCACCTCTGCCTCCCTAGGATTCACATTCATTTCAGAGAGAAAGCCTGTATTTCATACAGGTCCCTGTGATGTGTCCCAATCTGGAACCATTTCTCCAGATTACATCCATTAAGTGACAGCCTCTCCTTTGAAATGGGTCACAGTTTTGCATTGTTCTTGGCTGTTGCCTAGTAGAAGCTTGTGTGTGGAGAAAAATGCCCATGTGATGGGGAATTGTTCACATGATCAGCTCTTTCCAGTGTCTGGGCACAACTTAGCAAACCCTTTATAAAATCTGCCAGAGTTTGCAAGATTCATGAGAGCGTGAGTCACACATGGAGTTTTTATTCATAAGTTCCTTATACCCTCTGGGAAAAGGAGAAAGCATATTCTATCATAGGAGGACAGTAGACAAGATTTAGTATGAAAATGTTATGAGTTGAGACATAGAAGAAGCTACTGCAAATAAGAACCCATGTTCTATCTCAAAGCACTGCACTTGGAAGACAAGAAATGAACGTGTGGAACACCTATGAGCTGCAGGTAGGAGAGGACAGAGGGGAGATCTACCTTGGAAACCAAAATCCTCCCATTAGAAATACACTCTTTCAGCATACTCATCTGGTTAAGTGTACTCCTAACAGTTATGAACAAACAGTTCCCTTCTCCCACCTCCACCTTCCTTTCCTCTCCCTCCCACCACCCCCCCCCCAACAGTCCAGTTTTGAATTGTGTAACCTCCAAAGGGGATGAATGTAGAACCAGTGTCATATTTGTACCACACGTCTGCCACTACAGTGTCTTTGCACATTAATCTATAAACTCTCTTAATAAGGCCTGGAGTTTTAAAGTATCAGGTAGAGACTTTACCCAAACATCTTCTAGTATCTTCACTGAGAATCCCTGCTCCACCCACAGCCATCTGAGCTATCCCTTCCCACGCGGAGGACAGTGCAGCTGTACGACTCTCCTGGATGTCAGATCCCTGGATTGCCAGTGTCCTTTGTTTCAATACTGTCGCTAGCAATTTTGCCATGCCAGAATGAGGCATGTTCCTTCATTGAGCAAGAGAATAATCAGGAGAAAATTGAGAGGATGTAGTTAAAACATGGTCACCTCCATGAAAGGTGTAAGAACTTCCTGGGAGTGGTGACCCTCAGTAGCAACATCATACCCCAGTCTGTACCCCAGTGTCTAGTTTGGTGCCTGGCACAGGGTAGGGACTTTAGAATATATGAAGGAGAGGAAGGAGAGGGAAAAGAAGAGACCAAGCAAGCCTGTCATCCTGAAGAAAGAATGGTATGCTCTGTAGAAGTCTAGGCCTTTTGATTACAAGGCTACTCCCCTACAGTGAGTTTAATATTGAGTATTTCAAGTATATTTTTTTTTATTATTTGAGCCAGAATCTCATTTTTTAGAAGATGGGCATTTATAGATATGCTCTCAGTGAAGGTCTGAAGGAGATCACAAAAATAGCTAAATAAGTCTACCTGTTTTGGCCATCAATAGGAATATGTACTGCATACTCATGGGCCATATTAGGCAGATTCTCTAAAATAACTTGCCATCTAGTCACCCTGGGCTGTAGAAATATGGAATCCAGGCACCGATGAGTCAGCAAGTTAGATTACTTGAAAAACTGTTACTTAAATTTAAGCCTTCTTTACAATTTTGGTCACAGAGAATGTGATTTTATAACCAAAAATGAAATCAGGAGCAGTAAATTATCTGAATAATTCATGCCAGAATTACCCAAACACTTTTGCTTCTTTTAAAAAATTTGAATACTGGTTATTCAGGACTAAGTAATTGAAGGGTTCAGGGAGTCTTGAATCATCCTGATATTATTCAGATAAAAGCCTCAAATTAACATTTTACTTGGTATTGACTCAACCCTAATCATGCTGGGTTTTGTTCTACACAAAGTGCTTTTAGTGTTTTTAAACACAACACCCCTTCTATTAAAGTAAAAATACTCCCTCAATGTCTAAATTATGATGATACCTTAGACTTTTTTTAAAAGTTTTATTGATTTTTATATTTTTTTGTCCAAGTGCTATAGGTACATATGATAGTAACGCCTTATAACAAAAACTGGCTGTCCATGTGTCCAGCCTCCCCTGTTCTCATTCCTACTCCCCTGAATCAGACATTTGCTTTGTTTTTAGGTATTTTCTCTAGTACTCTGTATTTCTCAATAACATGCTCATACGGACTTTCAATTTTCAATATTCTCTGTTGTCTATTGGCATCTTACTATAGAAGACAAAAATGATAGCTGCCGCTTATAAAGCACAGTGTACCAAAGAATATTCCAGGTACTTCATGCATACTGACTGTTTTAATCTTCACAATGAATGACACAATATGGTATATGTTATTATTTATCCAAATTTTCCAGATTGGAAACCAAGACACAGAGATTTTGCAGCTAAATTGAGCTGAAACCCTGGATACATAATTTATTACCACTGGTACTGTGTAATCTTGGGCAAGATTCCAAAATCCATGTTCTCAACAATGAACCAATTTTGTCCAGCTCTATTTTGGCAACCAGCACTGCCCCCCATTCCAACACACACACATATACACACCTGCTTCCTCTTCCCACCGTCGATATAGTTGTATCACTCTTGGGAGTTAAATCAGTATTTGGTGTTTATTATTATTATGACTATCTAAATAGTTATCACAGTGGATACATGCAGTGTACTATTGTTACATTTCTCTATTTATGTAACTTTGTTTTCCTTGAAGATAATAATTTTGCTTTTTAAGTTTATAATTTCTGAACACTCTGCTAGAGACAAAAACCCTTCTTTCAGTGCATTTCAGACAAATCAGGTACCTCTCTGTTTCAGTCTATTCATGGAGACACCATCTTTCCTTTTGCCCCAGTCTAGATTGCTGCTACCTGGCAGTGCTGCACAGCTGTAACCCTGCAGTTTCTTATATACATTATCCTGGGAATTGCCTTTGGCTTTTACCCTGTGATTTCCTGAATCTGTCTTTTCCCTTTTTGTCAGTCTATATTCTTTCTTTGGTAAAGACAACTTCCATCCTGTGGAGGTGAAGGGATGCTAAAGGTTTTGAGGCCTTGCCTGTCTGAAAATAGCTTCATTTTGCCCTCATATGGATTAGAACTATTTGGCTGGGTATAGAATTCTAGATAGGAAGCTATTTTCCCTTAGAATCTTGAACAGATTATTTCGTTTTCCTCTTGTTTCTAATGTGTCTGTCAAGAAGCTCAGTTTCTCCCTAATTTCTAATCCATTGGAAGCTTTTACGATTTTTCTCTTTATCTCCAGTATTTTGATTTCATGATACTTTGCCATAATTCTATTCTCGTTTTTGGGGTGTGAGCATTCAGCAGGCTTTTTCAATCTGGAAATCTATGTGCTTCAGTTCTGGGAAATGTTTTTGTACAATTTCTTTGGAAATTTTATCCCCTACTGCTTTTCTGTTCATTTTTCTGAAAATACTGTTAATCTGATGTTCAACACACTGAACTGATCCTTTTGTAACTATTTTTTCTATTTTTCTAAGTATTGTCTAACTATATTTCTCCTATTTTTATCCATACTTTTGCTTTTTCTAAAAATTCTTTCTAGGATATTTACTCAACTTTATTTTCTAATCTTTCTAACTTTTTATTTCTTTGATTATTGTGTTAATATTCAGTAGCATTTTATTGCTTTTCTCTTTGTTTTTTTTATAGCATTAAATATGCAAGACTTATTTAAATTTTACACTCAAATACAACTACAAATGTCTATTTTTATCTTTCCTTCCTTTTTACAATAAAGATGGCATGCTTTACACATAGTCTTGCTTCTTGCTTTTTTTCACGTATCATTTTAGAGGTCTTTATATATTCGTTAAAGAGAGCTTCTTCATTCTTTTACATAGATATGTATTCTGTATTTGTATGAATGTATTATTTTTAATTCTTTCTACATTTTTGTTGAAAGTCTGGTCTTTCTTGTTGGTTTGTAACAGCTCTTTATATATTATACATTATAAAAATTAACCCTTTGTGATACAAATAGCAAACGTTTTCCCCAGTTTTTCTTTTCTTCTTGTTACAATTTTTTGAAGTTCTTATCACCCCTTATATTATCTCTATTCACTTTGACTGCTGTTTCTCTATTTATCTTGGTCTCTGTCTGTCATAGTAGCACTTTTCTGATCCCTAACTCATTCATATTCAAGAATAAGACAGTAAAGCTGAATAACAGCTCTGGCTTGTTGACTGGTAGATATTGCATCACACAGACTGGTTAAGTACTAGGCTCTTTGGCTGGGAAACTCACTGTCAGTATTTGTAGGACTTTTCTTTTGGCAGTTGATTTCTCAAGATAAGGAAACTCCAGTCTCCTCCTAGGATCTCTTAACCTACTTTCCAGGAATCTTTGGGTTAAAGTAACAGGGGATGGGTTGACAATTGTGTTTTATACCTTTCACTTAATCCCATGGTTTTCATCCTCTTCAGCTGAATTTAGAGTCTCTCTGGTCCATGCCTTGAAAATTGTAACCTCCGGTCTCTCTTCACATTGGGAAAGGGGCAGTCACCTGGCTGCATTAGGTCAGGAAGGTAATCTGGGGTATGAAGTGGTACTTCAAAAAGTTTTAAAATAGTCTTCCTGTTTTCAGCACTCACACAGCACCCACTGCAACTTTCAGAAGTACGTCGTGTTTCTCGTTCCTGCATCGTGAACATCAGTTTGTTGGGTTCCCTGACTGTAGGCTTAGATTTCTGCTTTTCCTGCCGGCTCTGCTAAATCAATTCCACATGTTTATCCATCTTCCTGTTTCTGAAATGTTATTGGCGTTTTGTGTGTGTTATCATCTCCTCTTCCATTTCCCTTATTCATTTAGATTGGTGCCTTTTTTATTCATTTGCGTGTTCTTTTGTAAGAAAGGGATGGTCAATACTATGTATCCAATCTATCATGCTTATTTGGAAGTTCCTAGAACATCTTTTAACCAACCAAGGTTTTCTTTTGCACTCTTCCCTTTCTTCCCCATGAACATCTCTCTAAAGTTCTGTTCATATGAACTTTAAATAAAAATAAGAATTACAACTTTCAGACAGTGATGATGATTGTTATTAATTAGTCTAAGAATAAACTGCATGATCTTTGTAAACCAGCATGATTTTGAGGGCCATAAAGCCACGCTTGGAGTTCTCCATTCAAATGTGGCCTCATGTGAGCAAGTACCATTCCCAGAAACAGTTTGTTTTTGTCTGGCCTGGCAACAAGGAGGAATTTAGTAGTATGCACACTTGCTCACACTCAGAAGATAACTCCTGTCTGGGAGATTTTACACCCAGAATGGGACTAATATCTCAATGAAAATGAATGTTTCTTCCCAGGGGAAATTCCTGTAAAAAGCAAAACTGTTCCCAGACTTGAGCTGGTACTTCTTTCCGTAGGTTTACGAGGTATCAAGTATTGAAGGGAAAATAGCACTATTGTTCCTAGGCTCTTCTTTTTCCTATAGATATACCTACTTGTGCTTTCCCAGCATGCTACTACTCAGTAATCACACACCCAAAGCAAAAGCATTTCCTATTAACACTCAAGCTTAGTGGAGAATAAAAAGTGTCACCAGTGAACCCCATGAATAAAATATAAATATCTCTTGTTTCAATTTAACAAGCAGTACTACTCTTCCTATTTTGTTTGACTGATAAAATTCATTTGACTGTAGAATTTTACTTGGATTCCAATCGGCATGATTGAGTCATTACTTCCGGGGCCAAATTTTAAAGTATCCACATAGTATGTTATTACGTGACTATCCCTTTTATTGTTTAAAGAGTGGCTTATGTGAAAAAAAAGAATAATTTGCATTCTGGAATGAAGTGTTCTTCAGTGTGGTTTGTGTGAGGATAATTTCCATTTTGGGTGAGCTGTTTAGTAGCATTGTATTGTAACTTGACCATAGTTTTATCTAATTTTGGCCTTGTGGTTTGTCTTCCACTTAGGCATGATGACATCAGTAGAAAAATGAAGAAATCCTACAGTATAAAGCATGTTGCTGAGCCAGAATCAAAAGAACTCTTCTTATAAATCACTTTTTTATTATCTCTCATTGCTGCCCTTTGGACACCATTGGAAATTTCTGGACTGTCCTCTGTGGAAATATAATCATGAGAACAATGCCTCACCAGCAGAAGACCAGATGATTAGGATGCCTTAAATTTATAGCACTAGCGTATATAAGACACATTTTGGGGTGATATTTGTATATATAACTTGTTTTTAAAGAGATGCAGTTTGAAAGCATGATTGGGCAAATGTATGTTTTTTAAGATTGATTCAACCTCCCCACAGGACATCCACCAGCCACTGACACCATTTTGTCTCATCAGCTGCATGGGTGTTTGCTGACGCTGGTTGAACCTCCCTTTTCCCATCATATGGGCAATTGGGGCTCAGCTTCTCCGGAAGACCAGGTCAGTGCTGTTGTTTTCTGTCATGTGTTTTTTTCTGTCGTTTCTACTTTTTGTATAAAGGAAATAAAACAATGTTAACAACCACCTGTAAGCTTGGGGCATTTACTTTCTAATAAGTCTGTGATGTTCTGATTTCTAAGGGGCTTTAAGCATATTTTGACTGCTGGTATTTTATTTCAGAAACAAACTGCCCAGTTGAGCTGCTTTCCCATAGGGGTAAAATAAAACATTCTACTTTTCACTAAAGTACTAAAGGATCAAACGAGTATATAAAGTAAGTCAATTCCTTCTGTCTTTTCAAATCTCAGTGTTGACAAGAGAAAATACTAATGACAGCTAAGGATTTAGCCCCTTCTTGGGTCTCTTTTTTCCTGCCTCTAACACATGATGAGGCCTGTCTAATCCCTTTAGGAGACAGTGTGGAGCCTGAGTTCATAACAGCCCTTTTGTTGATGCAGCTCTTTGAATCCATGTAAGAGTAGGTTCCAGATGGTTTTGTCCTATCGTGTGAAAATGTATTTCTGTTGCAACTTCAAGAGTTTTATTTTCAAAGCATTGGCATGGACTGTAAGAGGCCTGTCAGGTTTTAGTTTGAAAGTAGTACGTATTCTTACCAGTAGGAGGGAGCAGTGTATGCTATTAGCAATTACTAGCAATGTTTCTGCCATCAACTGTGGACCATTCTGTGTCCTGGTGGGCAAAATAGGTCAAGGTGCTGAATTAACAGGCAATTTTGGAAAGGTGGGTCATTCAACAAACTTGGGCTTGATGACATGCAATGAAGTTTAGGAGAAGGAGGTCCCTTTTATGTACCAGCCATGCTTATGTGAAGGTATTATGACTTTCATTTTATAGATTAGAAAATTAAGCTTCAGAAAGTATAAATTCCATGTCCAAGACACCACCACCGACAACAGCAGACTTGGCTTTGGTACAAGTTTGTTCATTGTCCTCACTGCACTCTCCATCTGTCGTGCACAGCACTATCTCCTTAGTGCATGGACCACTGGACTAGCACACAGGAAGCCTCTGGTGGTGTGGTGTTGGCTCTAGTCTTGGGCGAGGGACACTGCCTCCTTAATAAATCTGGGGAAAGGAAGAGACTGGCATACCCGTCTAGGAGGGAGGTTCCTTCCAACTTACAGAACAGCATGTCTGTGAACGTCAGCCGGTCTGCACTGTCCTCATTCGGGTCCTATGAGCTCCTGTGAGATCCTGGTGCTGCGTGTGATTCTGCGTTTCCCAGTCTGTCTTCTCCTCCAATGAGATGCCGTATTCTGATTATGGCCCTTGACTACATGTTCCCTGTTTGGTTGCTTCCTCACATTTCACTGCTCTGTCCTAGTGTGTGAGATTCTAACCGAGAATATATGGCAGGCATATGTGAGAAGTAGATTCCTGTGCTTTCTGTTCAGTGCAGAGGAGGTGATCCTGGAGTCATATGTGAGCCAACCTTTGGGACTGATCCTCGAAAGGGGTCTACAAAGGAAGGAGATCCAGAGAGTGCTTTCTCTGCCTGCCCACCCCCACACTTGCAGAGGCCCCCATTTTGTTCTTAGACTGTGTTTTTAAACTCAAAAGTTGAAGGGAGCTGGACATTCTGCAGAGATTTTATGAGCCAGACACAGAGTTCCCAATTAAACACAGCAAAGGAAATGTGAGGAGTTTGAAAGAAAGAGATGCTACCTTGACCTAGAACATCCTGGCAATCTGATAGTTGAAACTATCATTTTAGATACCACAGTACTAACCACAGAAGAACAAAGAATTTTTTTAAAAAGGTTAAATAGGCAAGTCGAACGGATTCAGATGAGCCAGACCATGAGACAGTGCATGCTATGTTTAACGATGTTTCTAGGACACTAAAAATGCTGGTCTTAAAGCACACATGTACAACATCTTTACTGTCCCAAGTTCCTTATGACACGAGTGAATAATTTGTGCTTGAAATTAGTAGACATGATGTTTTCCTTACCACAAACTTAGTTTTGTGCAGAATTTTAAAACTGAAGACACAAACTCTTTATATCCTTATAGAAATCCAGACACACTTACATGCTGAAGAAAGAGTGTTTCCTTTTAGTAAGCACAGCTTTGGGGCCCTAGCCCCCACTCCCTCCCATCGGACTAGTAAAACGAGTGAAGCTCTATCTGCATGCCTAATTACATGCAGCAGAACAGGGAACTCAGCTCCGCTATAAAAAAAACTATCACAACATCTGTCAGCATCTTTTAAAGTCTGGCTGCTTTTATGTCAGTAAAGGGGCTTGTATTGCCAAAGTTCAACACATCAAATTAAGAATGTTTCTTAGAAAAGATAACAAGATACCAAACCTTCACCACTATGAATGGATTTAATTCCTATTATTTATTCACACAAAAATCTGTGTCAAGACCTCAACCCTAATAAGAAAGTTCTAAATGTACATCATGGGGTTGGGAGTATGGTGTGAGACTCTGAAAAGGGTATCTTAAAGAAGTGTATTCTTAGAAGTTTGTTTTCTCAAAGTGAATATTCATAAACCACATCCTGGTTGGTACACGCTGGAGGAAATGAATATAAAGTAGATATTTAAATAATTTCCCTGAAAGACTCGCTGACAAAAGATGGGTTAAATGTTATTTCTTTAGTAGCCTCCTGTAAGCTTAATGTTAACTTGATAAAGGAAAGTAAGAATAAGGAATTTATTACAATAGGGTTGATACAATTTCCCCACATAAAAATGGAGTTTGTGCTATCCGTTGCCCATAACTCTCATTTGTTGTCTATCTATGTGTTATCTTCTGGTCACACATTATTCTTTAACAATTGCATAGCTTTATATAACTTTTCAAGCTTTGATTTGTGTCTCCTAATGAGGCCATAAATTTGTTGATTTCAATAGTCTTTGTTGTTGATCTCAATAGAACCACCTCTCATAGATGGTGGTTAGTGAATATCTACTAGCAATTTTTCAATACTGTTCTTTTCTTCTCACTTCTCTTGCATTCATCATATTCTACCCATTTCTCATCCTCTTTTTCTCTCCAGTTCCTCCCTTGCTGTCTCTCCCTCCTCTTTACTGTCATCTTCTCACCCTTTTCTTCTCTCTTCCCTCTTCTCTACCCTCAATTCTCAAGATCTCTAAGCCCTTTATATATGAACTTCCTTGGAAGAAACCTGGCAAAGAAACTGCGGTAAGTAGAAATGTGTTGGACCCATGTTTTTGATGAAAAGTAAATCACCTCTCTCTTCACCAAGGCATATCAGTTGAACACTCATCCTTCTATATGCTGAGTAGTCAACAACCTATGATTGATCCATGCCAAGAATCAAGCCCTGTGCTAGATACTCTCCTTGAATTAAAAGAGACCCAGAAGTCAGTATCAACTGTAGAGGGCCATACAAGGAGACAGAAGTCTACAAAACTGTGTATTTAGAGGGACCTACAGAAAAAAGTCTTCTCATTCATTTATCGTAGTAGTTCTCAAACTTTGCTGCACTTTAGAATCACCTGGGGAACCTTGTCAAAATCCGATGCCCAAACTGAACCTTGTAACAAATAAATCCAACTTTTTGGATAGAACCAAGCATCAGCATTTATAAACTCTCCCCCTGGACTCCAAAAGTGCAGTCAAGTTTTTAAACCAGTGTGTTACTACCAAAGTGTCGTTGGGCACTCTCAGTATTGGCCTCAACTCGGAGCATACTAGAAATGCAAAATCTTCCTTCTGGCATTTACCATGGCCTCTATTTTTAATCTTGTTATGGATGCTCTGTACTGTCTATTGAGACAATATTTGAGAAGATAGGTTGACAGAAAAAGACCCTTCCTCAAGGAGAGGAAAAGAATGACATACCCCTACACCTGGGATAGGTATGGAGAAAAGATTATTAGGTCTAGGGAAGTATCACTGGGGTCATTGCACTCTTAGGTTTAATATGCCTATAGACTGAATCATATTCAATACTATAGATGCCTATGTAGGAAATTTATAAATCATATAATTATAGAAAGCAAGGCTTCTTTTCTGATTTAGATAGAAGACAGAACAATAACTTTTCCACAAAGGACAGGGTCATTGCCCTTTTATGCTTAATCATAATGTGGCTAGCTTTTCAATTGTTATTTCCCCTAATTTCCTAAAATCCTTGTTTATAGAAATCAAATCTTCAGAAAGCTACCCTTCTGGCAGTGGCAATCACTAAGATAAAACACACTGAAGCAAAGACTAAAACCCAGTCCCCAACCACCGCTGCAGGGCCTCCCCATAACATGCCAGCAAGATGCATGTGTTTTATGACCTCACTGCACAGTACAGTGCTATATTGTGTGCCAGATATGTTCCTTTGTTTACACAACACACACTGAACACCTACCACATGTACAACTCTGTCCCTAACAGTGGAACTACAACTGTAAATCTATGGTAATAAATGCATAGTGCTTTTGATGTAATGTGAAAAATGTGAGTTAAACTTAAATTTGAAAAATATAGAAATCTGTTGTGATGTTGTCATCTTACTTGTATTTTATAAGTATATTTTATTTGTTCTTTCTGTGGAATGAGTTCCTGGAGTTGTTCGGCCAGTCAGGAGCGAGGAATGAAGTTAAACTCTTATTTTTTTGTGGCAGGGCTATTCCCATCTCAATATCCTTTCTCCCTGTTTCCTAATTAAGAGAAGTCAAATGTTCTCTGGTGAAATGAGTTTTCCTGATGCCTGTGAAATTAGGAATGACCATGTGACTCTGTTCTAGCCAATGAAATGTCAGCAGAAATCAAGCGTGCATGCGTGGGTGCATAGTCGTATCCCACTCTTTGCTACCCAGTGGCCTGTAGCCCGCCAGGCTCCTCTCTCCATGGGGTTTCCCAGACAGGAATACTGGAGTGGGTTGCCATTTTCTCCTCCAGGGGACCTTCCCCACCCAATGGAAACCGCATCTCTTGTGTCTGCTGCATTGGCATATGGATTGGCACCTCCTGAGAAGTTTCGAAGTGGTGAAGTGGAGCTTTAGAGAATTTTGCAGAGGAAGACATTTGTCTGGCACTTGTCTTCCCCCAGCACTTTTCCCTCTGTGGTAGAGCAGTGCCTCACAGCCCTGAGAACAAAATCACGTGCCAAGGATGAAAGAGAAGGAGATGCAGCCACCACGTAAGCCCTGGACTGTCCTGCATATTACCTAGGTAAGCAAAATAAGTTCTTTTCGTTGACTAATTCACTGATACCTGGCTTCTGGTAGGACTAGCCAAAAAGAAAACCTAATTGATGTACTCATCGTGCGAAATAAGTAGTATATGTCCAGTTCACTGGGATAAAGGAACATTTCACAAATTGTATTCTCTCCACCACTAGGTCTAGATGTTTGGCTGTGTTTCAGGATTAAAGTAGGTTTTGCTAGTTTGGTAAACTGTGCATACAAAATCTCATAACACGTTGTAATGCACCACCTTTGGAAACGGGGGATTTATTCTCCCAGCTGCTGGCAGTGCTCCTGGGCCAGAGACCTCAGGTGTGAGCCTTCTCTGGAGATTGCCCTCGGCTGAAGAGAGGCACGTTGCCCAAGGGCACACCCCTTTCCAGGGCACCTGTATCTAAGGACCGTTCAGTGTTGGGGTAGAAAAGCTCAACCCCTCACCCAACTTGAAACAACTCCCAAAAGCCATTCTAGCTCCAGAGCTCCCCATGGGCTTGGCCCAGCTTCTTCCCCTGCCTTATTCTGTACCCCCAACTCCCCTCCGCTGTTAATCCCAAGGACCATTTATAATAGACTTCCTGCCCACTAATCTCCAGGTCAGAGCCCACTAACCAGGGAACCCAGAGTATGACAGATATTAGCCTGCTCAAACTTTGAAGAATCTCAGAATACAAAGGAAACTTGTTTAAATATGTTAAGTGCTTAAATTGATTTGTAAACCAGAGGACTTTTAGAACACTTTTCACATCCTCCGGAGCAATTTCTCTTAATATGAGTTTGGGAGTTACTGGAATCAATTCTAAATCATTGTGTGTACATAGAATTTAGACCATTACGACAAAGTTGTTTGGTCACTAAGTCGTGTCCGACTCTTTTGCAACCCCATGGACTGTAGCCTGCCAGGCCCCTCTGTCCACGTGATTTCCTAGGCAAGAATACTGGAGTGGGTTGCCATTTCCTTCTCCAGGGTGTCTTCCCAGACCGAGGATTGAACCAGCACCTCCTGCATTGGCATGTGGATTCTTTACCACTGAGCCACCAGGGAAGCCCATATTATGGCCAAGTGTCAAATCAAAATGCTTGTGCCATGGTAGAACTGTTCAGCCAAATTTCAAAGAAGTGCAACCGAAGTTATATTCTAGTTGAATACAACTTTGTTTACCAATCATATCAAGTTGACACTTAATGTAGTAGCCTGTGCTCATTATTATGTAAAGTACCTATTTTAGGGCCCTTATATAGGCTATGGCCCCAGATGTAATCCATCAACCTTATTTCACTGCTGATGGCTGAACTACATCTTAAGTCCCCAAAGAAATGTCATCTCTGAACTATGGCATTTCTCAAAAACCAATATAAGAAATAGCCATTGAAGAAAAAAGTTTCTATGTATTTTTTTTATAAAATTCTTATTGAAACTATCATATGTTTAAAAAGCCAATGGCTTTGTTAGGGGCCATAAAATAAATTCTTCTTAGAGTTAGTGTTAGGAAAAAATCTGCTTCTATAGAAAAACTGGCATGCTTCTTTTTATTAGCTAATAAGAACCTTATATAACTTGTGTTTTCCCTTTTGTCTTGCCTGCCAGGAAAAGGTCAAAAGTAAAGTTTGCATTCCATCTCAGTAGCAGTCCTTAGCTTAGTTTTTTCTAGTAGATTCTTACCTAGATGTCCATTTAGGATTGGTTACTGGACCTGCCACAGACAGCAAAGCCCACAGATGCTAAATTCCTATAGTTGACTCTCTATGTTCTTGGGTTCTGCATTTTCGGATTCATTTGACTGTGGCTGGTAACACACACAATCTGCAGTTGGTGAAACCCGTGAACATGGAGGGCCGGCTGTATATAGTTTTTCTCACCTCTGCCTACATTCTTTGTTCTTATATCTTTATCCCTTTTTAATAGTTGTGCCATATCACTACTATAAGCCACCTTAGACCTTCTGGAAATAAGTAGGCTGAAATAAATATAAATGTTCCTATTAGTTTTTCCACAACTTACCTACCCCCGATCTCACAATCCTGTCCATTCATTTTCTCTAACTGAGGTTGAAACTTACATCAACTGTGTGCAAGGCAATGCTGATTGAAAGAAGAAGAGAGACTGTCACCTCGAGTTGCTCATTGTTGATCTGGGACTAGAGAGACCACACACACACACACACACACGTATGTAAAGTGCAAGACGAAACAACGTGTGTGTGTTGGGGGTGGGGGGGAGGTGGTGCTCCACGACCACTGTCGTTGAGAACAGGGAGAGCTCACTCTTGGTTTGGCTGAGGCCAGGCTTGCGCCCTGTGAGTTCCCATTCAGTAGAAGCAGACGGATATCCTCAGGTACAGTGATTGAGGCTACCCGGTCCCCGTGCTGTGTATCAAGTGTCAAAATGTGAATCACATATTTGAACACAGCAGTGCATGTCCACAGCCAAATGGCCTTACTGGTAGTTTATCCGACTCAGAATCTTGGCAAACGTTCAGTCAGCCCTTAACTTGGTCAAGCAATGCATATTTTCTAACACAGAGACAGGTAGGCAGAGATTCAGAAATGGAGCTCTATTTTCTTCACCTGCTTGAGACCTGAGTCCTAGCTGCTCAGAGCCTTCATTGCAGGCACTCCTGGGTCAACACCATGGACGCCCCCTGGTTAGCCGGGCTCCATTCAGGTGCCCTGCTGTGCAGAGCTCCTTCAGCTCGGCTGTGGCCCCACTTCCCTGTGCTTTCTTAGCTGGAGACTGAGCACAGCAGAGGCATCAGAGTCAGAGCATCTGTTTCTGCCAGGGAGCTCCTCTCAGGGCAGGCTGTGGCCCAGGACTCCCCTCACCTGGCTAGATCTTTCTCCAGAATGTTCTGCAGTCTGAGGCTCTCCTCGCCTCTCTCCCTGCATAGTTGTCAGCCCTGTGTGCCAGTCTGAAGGCTCTCCCTGCCTGCTCCTGCTCCTCACCCCTTCAACCTTCCCAGGCCTGCCCCTCTATGACTCCTTGCCCATCTAATCCCATTTTGATGGCTGCCTGTCAGATGACCTTAACTGGCATACTCCTTGACCTTCATCCCTAGAGCTGCCTCTTTTTACTCTTTCACCCTCTTCAAGGTTCAGCCTCCTCTTGGGGTAAGCATTCAGCTTGGGTTTTCTTTCCTTTCTAACTTTCTTTACTCCCCCTTCCTAGGGAGGGTGGGACAGTGGGGGCAGGATGGTGCCTAGAATCCTGTGGGTGGAAGTGGGGAGGGGTATGGGTCTTCCCTTGGCAAAGATGAACTTGGTGCTGGTATATATCAATACGTCTCCTGTAACTTGTCCTGAAAGAGTCTATTTCCTTCTCTGCCTCAAAAAGCCATGTTCTGTTCCCTTAAGCTGGTGGGGCAGGGAGAGGCAATATGTGACTGAGTACAATTCACCCTATAACACAGGTAAAACATGTCACCTGAGTTCAAAGGAAAAAATGATCAAAAAGAGGTGGAAAAGAGCCTTCATCCTACGTTAAGCTCCATCCTCTTTTTTTGCATCTCTTATTTTCTATGCAAAAATTTTGCTGCTCACAGGTGAATAATTCACACTTCCCTTCTCTCACCCATTTTCGCCTTCACAGTTTCCATATTTGAGTTAATTTAACACAAAGAACATGTCAACGAATTACTCAACTTATCTCTTGTTATTTGTAGCATTGATTTCCCTTAAATTCATCTCTGTTGAGAGAGATGTACTTATAAAGCTATTTTAAATTTTCTTAAGTTTGTTACAGGCAGTGTGTAGCAGGTACAGGGAATGAATAATAAGTTAGATTGAAAGTTACTCATCATTATGTTATTGATGGTTGCCTCTTGCTGGGGAGGGGGGGCACCTTTTCATGCAGGATTTATTATCATAGCCAATCTCTAAAACCTGTGAAGACTTCAAGCAGAAAGGAATCATTCTATTGTAGCCTGTCTAAATGGATTCCTGACGTCATGGCTGCAAACCCTCCCTGCTTATCTGGATCTGCAGACACATCTGCAAGACAAATCCCATGATTTCACATTCTGAGCAATTGCTGGGTTGTAATGATGTCTCCAGGAGGAAGCAATTCATCCTTAAGCTTGAGAGTGATCAGAAGGGAATGGAAAGTGCTTCTTTCTTCCTGTATGTACAAGAGCAGCATTCCACGTGAATTCTTGGCCGTTGTTTCTTCTTGGACATAAACTCTGACAACACAGCGAAATCACACCTCTGATTTTAGAACCATTTTACCAGAATTTATCTTGGCATGGTGGACACTTAAAATTCTTACTTTATTTGCATCTCCTTCAGCCTCCTCCTAGGCATTTTAAATGGCTGGGCATCCTCCCATGCGCCCCTTTTGTTTTCCAGACACACCACAAACCTTAAGGAGCACATGGACTGCAGTCCACCCGGTGCTCAGTCACAGGGTTTCTTGATTGGCTACCTAATTAAGTAAAGCTCCTTGCCTGGAGGAAACTAAGTTAAAATAACATTGAGGTCCATCCCTAAGCCCACAAGAGAGAAGAAAATATAAAACAAGGCTGAAAATTTCCTCTGTTGTGCAATGAGTATTGCAGGATGGCTGTCAGATGGAGTTTCAATAACGTATTAACATTTTCCTAAACATGAGTTCAGACCCCACAGTCTCCTAAATGTTGCAGGTTTGGCTGACTTTAGTTCCTGAAGGATTACCCTGCTGGAAACCATCCGCCAAGAGTGACTCTACCCACTCTGTTATTGTGTGTGTGTGTGTCTGTGTGTGTGTCTGTGTGTGTGTGT
Organism: Giraffa tippelskirchi; assembly: GCF_054371585.1. Classification (NCBI taxonomy): domain Eukaryota; kingdom Metazoa; phylum Chordata; class Mammalia; order Artiodactyla; family Giraffidae; genus Giraffa; species Giraffa tippelskirchi. The sequence continues at coordinate 107,050,778 of NC_137280.1, read as the reverse complement.
CTGTGTGTTAGTCACTTCAGTCATGTCCGACTCCTTGTGACCCTATGGACTGTAGCCTGCCAGGTTCCTCTGTCCATGGGATTCTGCTGGCAAGGATACTGGAGTGGGTTGCCATTTCCTTCTCTAGAGGATCCTCCCAACCTAGGGATCAGCCCTGCATCTCTTGCATTTCCTGCATTGACAGGTGGGTTCTTTACCACTAGTGCCACCTGGGAAGCACCCTGCCTGCTATTAGATCTTCTTATTGTAGGTTAGAGAGCCCTTTCTTCTGCTTTTCAGTAATAAACACATCAAAAAGCAGAGTGCAGTCAGAAAGAGAAAAACAAATATATATTAATGTGTATGTGTAGACTCTGAAAAAACTGGTATGGAAGATCTTATTTACAAAGCAGAAATAGAGACAGATGTAGAGAATAAACCTATGGATACCAGGCGGGTAATGAGAGGGGATAGGATGAATTGGGAGATTGGGATCGACAAATACACACTATTGGTACTATCCATAAAATTAATAACTAATGAGAACTTACTGTGTAGCACAGGGAACTCTGCTTATTGCTCTGTGATGACCTAAATGGAAAGGAAATCCAAAAAAAGAGGGGATACATATATAGGCTTCCCTGGTGGCTCAGACTGTAAAGAATTCGCCTGCAATGCAGGAGACCTGGGTTCAATCTCTGGGTTAGGAAGATCCCCTGGAGAAGGGAACAGCAACCCACTCCAGTATTCTTGCCTAGAGAGTCCCCACGGACAGAGGAGCCTGGTGGGCTACAGTCCCTGGGGTCGCAGAGAGGCAGACATGACTGAGAGACTAACGCATATGTATACTTATAACTGATTCACTTTGCTGTACAGTAGAAATAAACACAACATTATAGAGCAACTATATTCCAATAAATTTTTTAAAAAATAGAAAAGTCTGGTATGCCGGGCAGAGACCTGAGAGACCCTTTGCCTCCCAGTGCTTGCTAGAAGTAGCATGAGGGTACCATTGCGAACAGAAGAAAATGTGTATTTCTTTAATAAACCTCCAGAGAATGAGATTCCACAGTCCCTGTCAGTAACTATTTTTAGTTTGGGACAACCATTAATGCCAGGCCTTTCTTCCTCCAGGCCTACTCAGTTCTGTGGGCCCGCCTTCCCAGAAATGGTCCTTTTAGGACTACGCCTGTTGACCATGACAAGGATCTGATCCAGCGCAAATATAAAAAGAGGGCAAAGAGTCAGCTTCTGAGGCAGATAATAGTAAAAGAGGGATTAGATACTACTTCAAGTGCTAAGTGTAAGAACTGGCACTTCATTTTTTAACCGTAAAACTATATATCCCCTCATAAACTCATGTTTTATTGGTACGTATGTGGTTTAATATGAGAACCACTTTAAAGGTAATAAATTGCTCGGGTTTCTCTTAACCTACGGGATAAATACTCATGAATAAATACCTATGAAGGGCAGACTTCTTGGGGTCATCCATCATCTTGTTGGTGTATTTGTAATAATTTGATATTTAAGGCATAACACCAACACAGCTAATTCTTAATGAAAGATTAATACCCAATAGCTAGCATGATCAGACCACTGGTGACAGAGAGCCCAGAATAAATTTACTGCAGTACATCTAAAATCTAGTTTAGGTACACCTCTCTTCCCCCCCAACTTCTAAGAAAATCTGTTATTACATTGGGAGTGCCTGGTTTATTTCCATGTTAGTGTGTGATATTTAATATGGCTTGTTAACATGGCTTAGCATATTTTCTGGGCATGACTATTTATGAGAAAAACTTCAGATTTATACAAGGTTTTGGACATGTGTCTCATATAAACTGGAATAAGAGCATTGTTGCTAAAACCTGGGGCTTGCTTTGAAGCCTCATCATACTGGTTTCTTGTGAAACCATTAAGCAAAATGCCCTGAAGGGTAGGAAAAATTGCATTGAGCAATAAAATGTCAACAAACTGCAGAATTTGAACATCAGGCACTTTCATCTAAACATGCCCTTCTCTCCTTTCACTTGGCAGGGGTTTGGTTTTTAAAAAGTAATAAACTCTAGCACTCCAGTTGACCTGGGATGTGTTTAAGAAATTAAACCCTAGAGCCAGAAGCACTATGACCTTTAATGTAGGACTCCCTACCTCAGAAAAACCATAGAATAAAAAATATAAACAGAAAAGGAGAACAGAAATTTATGTCTCAATTGTCTTGGTTTGGGTTTTTTTTTTTTAAAGAGTACACAATGAAACTATTGGCCAAAAGGAACAGTCTTAAATCTGTTTAAACAGGTGTCCACTACTTACCATCTCATGAACAGCAAACTAACACAATCACAGCACAATTTTAAAAGGATATGAACAAGGAAAACCTATTCCTAAGCCTGTATAACTTTTATAAACCTGGAGCAGACATAGTTTGATCTTGGAACCGGGTTGCAGTCAAGAACTATATTCCCACAGCCAAAAGTAATTTCAAAATAACTCGGACCCTTATGTTTCTTAAAAACCATAAAGCATATCCACATTCAAAGACCATAACAACAGTTATCAAAACCATCTTTCATCTCCCCCCCCTCACGCTTGCTGCCAGTGTAGAGCATTTCAATCCGCAGTTCTTCATAACTTCTCTCGATACACCATCCCCCTTTTCTCTGCCTCGCCCCTCTTCTCTGCGTCACTTTATGATATAGATTGACCTGACGTCTCTAATAGAAGAAAAGAATCCGGAAATTGATCTGGTCAATTGATAATTCTCTTTGGCTGGGTAAAGTATGGAAATAGACAGGGAACATCCCACAGTAATCATTTGATCCCAATGTAATTGTATCATGAATGAACCGATATGTTTGCAGAGTTCTGAAGAAACTAGAAAAACTTGTTTATTAAATCATAGAGAAGAAGATCTCTGTTCTGAATCTCAGAAAAGTGAAGTTTCCTTTTGGAATTACTGATAAAAATCTGATAGGTTACCAGATGGAGGTCTAGAATTTCTAGGAGAAGGAAGTAGGAGACAAAGTATTAGTCACAGACACTAGGAAATTTCAATGCCTGCATGCAGAGACCATGTGAGAATGCTTTGAGATGGTAAATCAGCGTACGCCTATACATAGCGACCATGCAAAATCTATAGGCTTAGACCCAAGAAAAAGTCATTATTAAAACAGGAAACTGCCTTGAAAGAGGACACCTTTCCCTAATAGTTTCACTTACAGAAAATTATACAAAGAAAAAAAAACCTAGTTGTACAAAGATTATTAGATGAAAACAGTTATCAAAACAATTTGCAACTGAAGAATTGGAAACAACCAAGTTATCCAATAATATAATAGAAGCTTGGTTTAAATAAATGTTGTATGATACATCCATAGTATGTAAAACTATGCACATTAAAATAAAATCATGCTGAAATTATTTAATGGAAAGATGTTCTTGATAATTATTGTTGCAAAGCAAGTAACATACAAATAAATAATTCTATTTTCTTACGTTTATATTTGAGGCTTCTAGGTAATGCTAGTGGTAAAGAATTTGCCTGCCAATTCAGGAGACATAAGCGACCTGGGTTCGATCCCTGGGTTGGGAAGAACGCTTGGAGGAGGGCATGGCAACCCACTCTAGTTTTCTTGCCTGGAGAATCCCATGGACAGAGGAGTTTGGCGGGCTACAGTCCATAGGGTCGCAAAGAGTTGGACAGGACTTAAGCGACTTAGCATGCAGGCACATGTTTATATTTATATTACTGAAAAGCAAACAACCCCCAAAAAGGCAAAATATTTGAACCAGTATTTCACAAAAGAAGCTACATACATAGCAGACACTTGAAAAAAAATCCTCAACACCATTAGTCATTCAGTTCAGTTCAGTCGCTCAGTCGTGTCCGACTCTCTGCGACCCCATGAATTGCAGCACGCCAGGCCTCTCTGTCCATCACCAACTCCCGGAGTCCACCCAAACCCATGTCCGTCGAGTCGGTGATGCCATCCAACCATCTCATCCTCTGTCGTCCCCTTCTCCTCCCGCCCCCAATCCTACCCAGCATTAGGGTCTTTTCCAATGAGTCAGCCCTTCGCATGAGGCGGCCAAAGTATTGGAGTTTCAGCTTCAACATCAGACCTTCCAATGAACACCCAGGATTGATCTCTTTTAGGATGGATTGATTGGATCTCCTTGCAGTCCAAGGGACTCTCGAGGGTCTTCTCCAACACCACAGTTCAAAAGCATCAATTCTTCAGCACTCAGCTTTCTTCACCGTCCAACTCTCACATCCATACATGACCACTGGAGGGAAATCCAAATTACAACAAAATAAGATACCACATAATCACTGGAAAGGCTAAAATTAAATAGAATGACAATACCAAGTGTTCTCAAGGCTCTGCTGGTGGGAATGCAAAAAGGTACAAAAAATTGACAATTTCTTGCAACGTTAAGCATATACCAACTGCATGAGCCAGCAGTTCTGCTGTTGGATATTTACTCAAGAGAAATGAAAACTTGTATCCACAAAAAGTTTGGAAAAAAGCATAGAAAATATTTATGGAAACTTTATTCATAATAGCACAAAACTGGAAAAGTCCCACTTGTCCATCCACATTCATACAATGGAATACTACTCAGAAATAGAAAGGAACAAACTACTCATAGATGTAACGTAGTTTAATCTCAAAAACATTATCCTGAGCAAAAAGAGCCTGACACAGAAGACTATATACTGTGTGATTCCTTTATATAAATTTCAAAAACAGACAAAACTAAATTGATGCAAACAAGAATAGGAGTTGTGGGGAGTGTGGATCCAGACAGTAAGAGGACTGACTGCATAGAAAATACATGTAGAAAATTTTACATGTGTTGGAAATGTTCTATAGCTTGATTAGGATATTATACAGATGAATATATACTTTTCAAAACTCACCAAACTAATTAATAAAATTTATGCATTTTACTGCATGTAAATTATACCTCAGTGCATTCAATAAGTTGATTTTTAAAAGTCACTTGCTAAAGACTGTCCCACCCCTGCCCCACCGCTATACAAGACCCTGTGTGTACTGTAAGCCCCTGCTGCAAACTCATGCGGAATCTCTCCCGAGGGACCATAGTCCCTATGATTCTAGGAATCAACACACACATTCCCCAGCCGCATCTGGCTGTACATCACAATCACCTGGGGTGTTCATTAGAAATGCAGGTTTGGGGGCCTTTTCCTTAGGAATTCTGATGTTAGATCCACTTTAAATCCAAAGTAAATGCCACAGTGCTTTGTCCTGTGTTCACCGCTCACACCCCCAACTGCACTGGATTTTGAGTAACTGCTCCAAGGCTCTGTTGTGGCTTAGTTACTCAGTCGTGTCTGACTCTTTCTGCAACCCCATGGACTGTGGCCCCGCAGGCTCCTCTGTTCACGGGATTTCCCCATGAAAGTGGGCTGCCATTTCCTGCTCTGTACTGAAATTCAATTCCTCCTCACGTCCAGGGCTGCCACTGGGCACTGGTCTCACTTTTTAAAGAACTGCCTTTTTTCGAATGTAAGTATCTTGAGACAGATGATGTCACTTTTATCATCTCAGGGCTCTGGGACAAATTAAACCCCGGTCTCTTCGTAGGCCCTCTCCCCTCAGTCATTTCAAAACTCTCCAGGAAATGTTACATAGATGCAAAAATCCTTCCTACTCATCACCACCACTTGTCCCTGGGATCCAGGATGAGGGATGATATTCCGTAATGGCAAAGTGAGAATGAGGATCTCTACTCTGGCTGCATGTCAAGGTGACTTCTAAGGGATTGTTACTAAATTACCTTGTGAAGTCACAGAGTACATATTTCTGTAGTCTGTTCTATAAGACCATAAAAATTGCAATGGTTAGGAAATCCTTTTCTCTGAAAACCATTATTTGCTCATTTGGTCTGATTAGAAAAATGTCAAAGATTGTACCTTCAAACCCATGAATATCAGGATACACATGAGCATGTATATGCTACTCTTAGCATGTAGATGGCCATTATTGGTTACTTAGGATTTATACCAAGGCAAGCTTTTATTTACTGTCCCCTAGCCTGAAGAGTAATTTTAACAGGGGAATAGGGTGTGTGTGTGAGTATGTCTGTGTGTGTAAGACACATATATGTAAGATGGCATTCCTAATTCCATGAATTTCAGGTCCTAGAAAACCAGGAAGACATTAGATCATTTTTTCAAACTTCAGGTTTTCTTTAGGTCCCATTGACCATTTAATATAAAAGTTTTTAATCACCTGGGCTACCAGGAGAACCAGGAAATTGGAATTCTATCTGGGTGAGAAAGAAAGATAAATCTTTGTCCAAAGCAGTAGAGCAGTCAGAAAGGGGAAAGCTTGGGAAGGCAAATGGCAGCAGGGGGAAATTCAATAGCTAGAGTACAATAAATGGGGTGAACAGTGGACTCAGAAAGAAAGAAGTGGGTTGGAATGCAGATCTCTAGTCTGACCTTCTCTACAACTCTGCCTACAGCCCTGGTGACAGTTGTTACTTCTCTCCACATTGGCCAACAGGGGCACTTCGAAAAGCATAGAGCACACCTACCATCATTTAGCCCATCTTCCCTATTAAAACACTCTGATTCTTTTTTATGTCTTCCTGACTCTTTCCAGTGGAAAAGAAAAAAAGAGACACAAGCTTATTACTTCCCTAAACATTCTCTCTTGTCAATATGATATTGATGGAATTCCCCTAGTCTAGGATCTCATAGGGATTCCCAAGACATCCTAATTCATTAAATTGTTGACACTTCTAAGATCTTAAAGACTTGTAAAAGTTTAGAACTAGAGAAGACATTGGAAATTATCTAGTCCCGGCTCTTAATTTGAGACATTTGATGATTTATGCAAGAATAGATAATGTTAAGCCCTTGCTATAAGCCGGAAATCAGAAAGAGCCAGAAACTTGCCCTGAAATACCATATCTTCTTTGTTTACCTACTCTAATCTGGTGGCCATAAATTTTTCTCATTGTGGGGTTGTGTTCTTTAGGTAACCACATGCTGCTGCTGCTGCTGCTGCTAAATCACTTCAGTCGTGTCCGACTCTGTGCGACCCCATAGACGGCAGCCCACCAGGCTCCCCTGTCCCTGGGATTCTCCAGGCAAGAATACTGGAGTGGGTTGCCATTTCCTCCTCCAATGCATGCTTGAATGCTAAGTCGCTTCAGTCGTGTCCGACTCTGTGCTTCCCTAGGGACAGCAGCCCACCAGGCTCCTCTGTCCACGGGATTCTCTAGGCAAGAATACTGGAGTGGGTTGTCATTTCCTTCTCCAGGTAACTACCTACTATATCCTTTATATTAACCCCTTAATCTGTTGCTAAATTTACCTCTTTGGGGCCCTAGAGATACAATACGAGAAACACAGTAGTAGGTAAAACAGAAAACTCCTGCTTGGGTGAGCTTATATTCTAGAGAAGAAAATAATACATACTATAACATCAGATGGGCTTCCTAGGTGATGCAGTAGTAAAGAATCTGCCTACCAATGCAGGAGACACAGGAGTCCAGTCCCTGGGTCGGAAAGATCCCCTGGAGTAGAATCCATTCCTGTATTCTTGCCTGGAAAAGTCCATGGACAGAGGAGCCTGGTGGGCTACAGTCCAGGGTGTTGCAGAGTCAGACACAACCAGGCATGCACACATACATGTAACACCAGATGAGTGATAGTTGCTCAGTTCTGTCCGATTCTTTGCAACCCTGTGGGCTGTAGCCCGCCAGGTTCCTCTGTCCATGGAATTCTCCAGGCAAGAATACTGGAGTGAGTTGCCATTTCCTTCTCTAGGGAATATCAAATAGTGATATTAAAGAAGAAAAGTTAAGATGCTAGAGAATGAGTCTGAGGCTGGTGACTTGCTTAGACAGAAGGGTTAAGAAAGGCTTCTCTGAGGTGGTGATAGCTGAATTAGACACCTAAATGAAATAAGACAGTGAACTAGGTAGAAACCTGGGAACAATGTTCCAGATGACAGCAACAACAACAACAACCAAAAAACCCCTCTGATTTGGAAATAAGCTTGGCATTTTTAAGGAACATAAAGTAAAGCCCTGTGACTAATATTGAGTGGATGAGGCAGAGTGATAGGAGGAGAGGCCAGAGATAAACGAGGAACAAATCATGCAGAGTTATAGCGCCTTGAAGGAAATGTAGAAACAATTTAAGTGATTTTCCAAGGACAAAGGTATAATTTGTCTTGTCCACCTCCCCACAGCAGGTTTTAAAGGTAACTTAGAGTCCCCCTACATTTCTGAAATCGAAGACTGTCTTTATGACATCGTACTGTCCCAGTACCAAACATGATTAAGTAGACCACCAGAGTAAAAGCAGATTGCAAGCAGGATTAGTCATCTTCAAAATGAATAGGATGACTAATACAATTTGAAGAGAAAAGTACACAATGAGAGACATAATTGTAATTTTTAAAACCATGGGATATGTGATAGGGTTGCAATGGAATTACCTATCATTGGGAGACCAGTCACTTGTGAGCAAAGTGAGCCCTCAGGAATGGCCAGAGAGGAGCCCAGAGTAACTGGCCCTGGCACCTCCAAAGGCTGTGCCCAGCTGCTCAGCCAACAGGGCAGAAAACACTGACAACAAAACATGGCATCTATTAACTTGGGTTGCCGTCCAGATCACAGATCATGATGGTAAAATGTAAATAGGCCCTGCTTTTCACAAAGTACACAAGTAGAGTATAAATACTACTCTTCTCAGAGGGCCATTTGCCCATCACAACTGCACCAGAGAGCTGTTTACTAAGAATAAGGGATTGTTTTATCATCTGAAGTTTAGATAACAGGCTTCCCAAGAAATCAGTCCAAAAAGGGGAAATTCCAAGGCAACTGCAAATAAGTAAAAAGGAAATAAGTAATTTCACCTACTTCACATATGATCAAGTTTTAGTTTTGAGCACTAAAAAAGAAAAATTACACAACTTGTAGTAATAAAAAATCGATAATTCCCCACCCCTCTGACTAAAGGTCAAACAAATACACAAAGAATGTATCATCACCCAGTCATAAAAAGGGATGAAATTGGGTCGTTTGTAGAGACATGGATGGACCTAGAGTTTGTTATGCAGAGTGAAGTAAGTCAGAAAGAGAAAAACAAATATTGTATGTTAATTCATGAGTGTGGAATCTAGAAGAGTGCAACAGATGAACCTATTTGCAGGACAGGAATAGAGACACAGATATAGAGAAAGGGGAAGGCGGGACAAATTGTGAGATTAGGGTTGATATGTATATATACCACCGTGTGTGAGATAGATGGCTAGCAGGAGCTTGCTGTATAGCACAAGGAGCTCGGCTCAGCCAGTGCTCTGCAGCGACCTAGAGGGGTGGGTGGGGCCGGGGGAATGGGAGGAATGGTCATGAGGGATGGGATATGTGTAAACATACAGCTGATTCACTTTGTTGTGCAGCAGAAACTAACACAGCAGTGTAAAGCAACTATACCCCAACTTAAAAAAAAAATATATATATATATATATATATATCATTTGGAGGAATTTCAAATTATTGACCTCACACTGAGCCTCGCATAGATGGGTCCAGGCTTGCTATCATCTCATTTTCTAGGAACATCCTCCTCCTCCTTGCCCTAAATGGAAATAAAGACTTGATCCCAATAGATTCTGAAAACATATGAATATTCAGGCAAGAAGCAACAGTGCCAGCCAATAGGTAGATGAAATATTTGGCGATGTATTTCTTCATATGAGAACTGGAATGCTTTAGAGATTCAGATATGAATCTGAGAGTCCAAAAGAGGTAAACTTAGGAACCATATAAGGAGCTACTACTTCCACAGCAGGGAGTGACTTAAAGAACACCCTTCACTGAGAGAAATTGCTGGCTTCCAACTTAGGGTGGGTAAGGAGGGGCATCTCTCAGCTCTTTGGTTGCCTTTGGGGAGGATAGCTGTGCCCCTTTCCTAGATGTATTTTGGTGTTTTCATCAGACATGGAATACTCACTACAGAGGCAGATCTTAAGCCTGTGTTCTAAAAACACACATTTTAAGACACTAAGAGGCAATGGGTTTTATTGCCCTTCATTAGCTTGATATCTCAAGGAGCTCAGAAGAGAACTGTAGCAACTCAGAAGAATTCATGTTTAGTAGACTATTTCCTAATGAGTGTTTATCTCTTAGAAATGCTTGTTATTGGCTAAACTGAGACCTCGGTTTCTACTCACTACTTGGCATTTCTTATGTCTCTCCATGTTTACCTTAAGGAGCTTTCTCTGAATAACCCATGTCCTGGAATCTCCTCTAAATTCCTAAAGAATTGTCTGTGGCCCTCACTTGTCATTTAATGTGTGCTATTTTATAGGATCCTTTCTTCCTGCCTCCCTCCCTCCTTGTGTCCCCGCTTCTTCCCTCGGCTTCCTCCTCTCCTAAAATCTATTACTGTAACCACTTACCCTATGTGAGCATCCTTCTCATCTCTTTTCAGCCAATTTTCTAGTTTAATCTTATCAATAGCTCTATTATTTATTCTCTCCCAATTAGTTTCTCTACTTCTTGGGTATGCAGATTGTCTTATATTCCTCTTTGGGTCCTAGGTATGTCACACTCATATTCTTTCAAAGAAATAAAACTTTAACCAAAATCTGTGTGCAACTGAAGAGTCCACTTATGTTTGACTTGTGACTCACTCCCATGTAATTAAACAATTAATTTTGCCATTCTTAATTACTTCAGTTATTAGGTCCTAAGTCTGTTCGTGTCATTATGCATGGCTGGTCCTGGAGCAAGTAGAAAGGTGTTTATAGAGAGGAAAAGGGCAGGTGGGGAAAGAAAAGAGGGAAGAGAATGATTCACATGTTACCTCGTAATTATGATAAACCACAAATATTGTCTCCTCTTTCTATGCTTCCTTCCACTTCCCTTTTCTTAGAAATCGGTCAATAGAAGAATGTTAATTTCTTGAAGGATGCTTTTCAATGTCATTGTATTAAAATCTTCATAACTTCAAAATGAGAGAGAAAGTGAAGAGAATATGAGGTGGATGCAGGGAAAGAGGGAACATTCCTTAAACCTTGATCAGCAAGGCTAAAAGGCCATTTTCTTACAATTATGACTTATTCCAAGAAATAGTTCCCTCTTCACAAGCCATTTTAAAACTCTACTGCTAAATCACTTTGCATCTGTCCTGAGCCCTGAATCCCAAAGGCTGGGGATTCAAACTTTGGCTTCAGGAACTATCAGTGACTTACATGCCTATCCTGAGAAGTCAAGGAGGCAGTTCAAACCCCAGAGATGGCTGTAACAAGACTGAAGTCTTTTATGCCCATATGGCTGCTGATTCCATTCTACAGGAATGCTGAAAACAGCAGCTTTCCCAGAGAGAGACTCCAAACTATACTCTTAGGTGATACAATCCAAGCCGAGCTTCTTTACATGGCCAGAGACAGAGCCAAGGAAATTCCTGTCAGTTCCACAGTTCTTCTTGAACTCTTTGGTCACCAAAAATCTGTAATTACAACCAAAAAAATATAGGAAAATTCATAGAGGACTCAAATGGTAATAATAGCTGCCTTTTGAAGATATTCCACACGACAGGAATTAATCAACCATATAATTTTCCAATTATTTTACCAGCCATAGAAAATATTTTATGGACAAGGATACTGGGATTCAGAGATCCTAAGAAACTTAATAAGGGGCAGAATCAGGATTAGAATGCAGGTTTACCTGAGAGTTTCTCAAAAAGGAACAATGTTGCCCCCTACAGAATATTTACTAATATTAAATTATTATCGACTCCAGATAGTACCTGGACATTTTGGGTTGCTGTAACTGGAGGGAGAGCAGTGGCCATTGAGTGGGTAGAGGTCAGGGACACTGCTAAACCTTCTGCCATGTACAGGGCTACCCCCACCGGATGGAATCACTCAGCCCAAAATGTCAGTGTTGCTGAGGCTGAGAATCTGCCCCACCCTCCCCCCACCTCCCTACTTATCTGACTCTAAACCTGACTTCAAGCTTTGCAAAGCATCCAGCATCTATATATATATATAGGGAAACACAGATGAGACTGCAAAGGTGTGGCTTGGGGCTGAAGAGGACGGATGGGAATGGAACTTATTGAGATGCAGATCTCCGTTCATTTGTAATGAAGAGATGGGAGTGAATAGGCCGCAGAATTCAAGTCAGAAAACTCCGTGCATCATTTAAAGGAACTGTTAGGATTTCCCTGATGGCCCAGTTGTTAAGACTCCATGCTTCCAGTGCAGGGGGCACAGGTTCCATCCCTGGTTGGGGAAGATCTTGCATGTCACATGGTGGAACCAACCAGCACGCCCCTCCCCTCCTACAAAAAGAAAAAAAAAAAACAAGTAACCATCCCCTTTGTCAGCTGATGAACACTGCCCAGCGTAGCGGAGGATACTGAAGATACCAATGGCTCTGGACAAAACCAAGCATTCCAGTCCAGGGAACCTTTTACCCTGGCTGCCTTCTGACCCTTGTCTGCCTGCCTTGGGGTTGTTGGAGTAGCCCTCTTATCTCAGCTCCCGGTGGCTGGCTGGGAGTGAACTCTGCCATGTCTACTTCATCACAGGCCCAGGCTCAGGCTATCAGCACCTGGATCTGAGCCAGCAGGGGACTGGGCAGGGCTGCTGGTACCAGACACCCAGGCCTGTTCTCTGTCCTCCCCCTCCTAATAAATGGCTTTCTGGGCTCTGCCGGTGCATGTATCACAGGCTCCCTGTTAGCAAGATAGCCATTTATCTACGCCTGATAGGAGTATGAAAAACAGAAGCTTTCTTGGATTGTGGTTTAGTGGACATGCTCACTCATCCATTTTCTCCATCATGAACCAGTGATAAATCTACTAGACAGTGTCTATATCTCTCAGTGGAGATGTCCTCAGCCCCTCCAGACGTGGGCAGTGTGGAGGAATTGCACAAGGATTTCAGGAAGAGCCTTTATGTCTTCCCCAGCACACGCTCTCCTCTGCTCCCAACCAGAGATATAGCCCCTGCGCTCTTCCCACAGATCCGTCTTTTTCCCCAGCAGGGCGCTCACCTCTCTGTATCCAGTCCCTCCCCGGCTGGCTGGCTTCTGAGCTTGCTCCAAGCTCTCCTTGCCCATAGTTACATTCCCAATGCTTAACAGGGGGCCTGATCCTACTGGGTGGATCAGATTCTATTAGTTAAGGGAATAAATGAGATGCTATTTGTATAGATATCCTTTACAGCAGATTATTTTATTTACTGCATTGTCCCTTTTACGATACCTGGCTCATCAAAAAAACAGAAAACTCCTTGAAGGCTTGGGCCATGTATTCTCAATACCTGGTCCATTTTAGGAGCTAAATGATTGAATGAGTGAAAAGAATTACTTGAAACAACGAATCAAGGTTTGAGATTATTTTTTCTTTTTAAATTGAAGTATCATTGATTTATAGGCTTCCCCTGGTGACTTCCTGGTAAACAATCCACCTGCAATTCAGGAGATGGGGGTTTGACCCCTGGGCCAGGAAAATTCCCTAGAGGAGGAAATGGCAACCCACTCCAGTATTCTTGCCAGGAAAATCCCACAGACAGAGGAGCCTGGTGGGCTACAGTCCATAGGATCACAAAGAGTCAGATAGGACTGACTGACTGAACACAAATGCATGTATCATTGATTTACAATGTGTTAATTTCTTCTGTATAGCAAAGTGATTCAATTATACATATATATACATTCTCTTTTACATTCTCTTCCAGTGTTGTTTATCACAGGATATTAAATATAGTTCCCTGTGCTATACAACAGGACCTTGTTTATCCATCCTATATATAATAGTTTGTGTCTGCTAGCCCCAAATTCCCACTTCATCTCTCCCCCACTCACCCCTCCCCTGGCAACCACAAGTCTGTTCTTTTATGCCTGTGAGTCTGTTCATATTCATAGATAAGTTTGTGTTGTGTCATATTTTAGATTCCATACACACACAATATCATATCATATCCGTCTTCCTTTTTCTGATTTACTTCACTTAGTATTTTTAGGTAGTTAGAATAGGAAAAAGGAGTCCAGAATGGCTGTGACTAAAGGACAAAGAAGGGAAAAGCCCATGAAAATAGAACAAAGGAAGGTCCGAGGACTGGAGTGAGGACCTCAGGTGAAGCAAACAGCCTCCTGGCTAGCCCAATTTACATAGAGCAGGCTCTATGCCCTATGGGGAAGATTATTTTTTCTCCCCCATATTACATAGCTTATTACATAGGAGGAGGAGGAAAAAATATATAAAGAGAGGAGCCAAAATTGAGTCTCGGGCCTCTCTTCTCATCACTTCTTTTGGGTCAGCCCACCCTCAAGCCTCAAGGATGTATTTTCCATTGCTTGCCAAATAAAACTGAGCTGTAACACCAATCTGCTGGTCACTTCATATTTTCGCTGCAGCGAGATATAACTAAGGAAATTACAAACTCCCCCGACAGTATGATAATCTCTTAGCCTATCCATGTTGCTGCTGATCGCAAATTTTCATTCTTTTTTATGGCTGAGTAGTATTCCATTGTAAATGTATATACATCTTTATCCAGTCATCTGTCAATGGACGTTTAGGTCGTTTCCATGTCTTGGCTGTTGTGAGCAGTGCTGCTATGAACACAGGGGTGCATGCATCTTTTTGAATTACAGTTTTGTCAGGATATATGCCTCAGAGTGAGACTGCTGGACTATACGACAACTCAATTTTTAGTTTTCTGAGGAATCTCCATACTGTTTTCCATAGTAGCTGTACCAATTTACATTCCCACCAGCAGTGTGGGAGGGTTCCCTTTTCTCCATACCCTCTCCAACATTTGGTATTTGTAGACTTTTTAGTGGTGGCCATTCTGACCAGTGTGAGGAGGTGTCTCATTGTAGTTTTGATTTGCATTTCTCTAATAATTAGCAATGTTGAGCATATTTTCATGTGCCTGCTGGCCATCTGTATGTGAGACAGTAAACTGGCTTTGTATTAATATTTGATTTACGGCGTCAAACTGACATAGAGGTCACATAGCTGTGTGTGTTTATCAAGACTCGTAGAACTAGACTCAAAACAGGGTGACTTTTACTCGGTATAAATTCAGTTTAAGTTTTTAATGAAAAATAAAATTTTAAACTACCATGAAAACTTAATCATTTTTCTCTAGTCTGTAATCATGACCATTATAAAAATTTTAAAGCAGCTCTCTCTCTTAAAAATATTATATAGGAAAAGATGCAGGTTGTTACAGAAGCGTGACTTCATCGTCATATAAAAGAACATTTCATAGCCATCTTCAGAATGTCAGAGTAATCTTATTTCATATACAGACTCTTGGTAAAAATGAGGCATTTCCAGTTCCTTAAAGGCAACATTCAGCTACAGGTATGTTTTCAGAGAGTAAATGTTCTTTTAGCAGATGTCACTCTTCAGATTTTTTAAAATGATATGTGCTAAAACTCCTGAGTTTTAAAAATATATTTTGCCTCAAGGATTTATTTAACTCTCTCCCAACATACTACATCATAAAGTAACATGCATCAACTGCCAGGAACAGCTTTCTAGGGACAAAGAGACTTAATAGGGCCCTATATTAGCAGAATGTCCCTTCGACTGCAAGGAGATCCAATCAATCCATCCTAAAGGAGATCAATCCTGGGTGTTCATTGGAAGGACTGATGTTGAAGCTGAAACTCCAATACTTTGGCCACCTCATGAAAAGAGTTGACTCATTGGAAAAGACCCTAATGCTGGGTAGGATTGGGGGCAGGAGGAGAAGGGGACGACAGAAGATGAGATGGTTGGATGGCATCACCGACTCGATGGACATGGGTTTGGGTAAACTCCGGGAGTTGGTGATGGACAGGGAGGCCTGGTGTGCTACAATTCATGGGGTCGCAAAGAGTCGGACACAAATGAGTGACTGAACTGAACTGATATTAGCAGAATATTTCCAAAATTACAAATATTTCATAATTTTTTTTAAAAAATTTAATAATGGGAAGGGTGAGTAGTAAACAGAATACCAGAGAGCATGTCTTTGGTGCAAAGCAACTGGATTATCATGGTATTTCTTCTTCCAGTCTTCCATGATTCCCCAAGCTGACGTCAAAACCACCCATCTCTCGATTCTGTTGGCACTTTATGTTTATATCTTTTGAGACTGGGATCATCGGCCTAAGGCAGACTCCATCTGGGCCATGTGTAGAATGAATACAGTACAAGTTTTGTGTGTGTGTGTGTTCTTTTGTTTGACTTGCGGTTTTTGAAAGTTTTGAATTTGTTTTGAACATTTCCAAAATAGGCAAATTTCCTGTATACATCCACTGTTGCAGTTTCTCTTGCGAAATCAGAAAGATCTGGCAATGCCCCATCCACGTTTCCATGTGGCTAGAGCTGAGTGGTGGCTGCTTTCTATAGAAGGAGCCTGTGCCCTCTGGTTTTTCAGTGTCTCCACAACTCCTTGTGTTACCTCTGTGGTCCTGGGGACTTTGGATACACCACCCAGGCCTAAGGAATAACCAGGCCTATGGAACTCTGTACAAACCCACTCAACATGGTAAGCAGGCGGAGGTCATTGCAGAGACTCTCCCAACCAGTGCTGAATCAAAGAATGAGCTTATGGGTGTGGTCAAAGCCAAGAAGTTAGAGGGAAGGTCTGCAGGCTTTAGAGGACCAGGGAAGTCGCCATGGAAGTTGCAGTTGGCTTTGGGACAGTCTGACTGACAGTGGACAGGGATTCCCTGAGATGGCAGTGCTGTACAACAAGTGGTATCATCTGGGAAGCGACCCCCATGACATGACTGTGACAGCCTATGCAATGGCAGTTCCCTTGTAGAAAAGTACCAGAACCACAGGAAAGCAGGGATCCCATGGGAGTTCCACCTTTCTTCAAGGGCTCCAAGTTCCCATCAATGTCACTGCTGTCATACAAGGCAGGGGCAGGGGCTCTGGCTTCGGAAACCTTCACAGTGGCCTCATTTTGACCAGCCCCTCCTATCCTCTCTTGTATTGATTTGCAGTATCTACTTTATCTCTTCAGTTAGATAGTTACTTTCTGTGGACTGGGGAAATACCAGGTTGGCCAAAAAGTTTGCTTGGGTTTTTCCACTCCATCTTATAGAAAAACCCAAACCTTTTCAGCCAACCCAATACGTTACACTTCTCTTGTTACTTCTAGTACCAACTGCTATATGCTAGCCAAACAGCTCGTACTCCTTATTTGTTCTAAGTTGAATCAGCATGCTGTCTTCAGTGTCCTAAGTAAGATCATACAAAATGGCTGAGCAGTCGTGGCAGGAACTACACTGAGGTCACAGGACCTTCCACTTGGCCCCTGCCTTGCTGTTGGTGTTATTAACCTGGACCTGTTTGACCCCTGCCAGGCTGGAGTATCCAAAGAGGGTAAAACCTCTGTAAGATATATATCAAAAAGCATTCCAAAGTACTATTCGATAGTAATGGCAGTGGTCTGTGGTCTCACCTGATTACACTTGGGAACAGGTATTACATGGCTGTTGTATTCTCCGTGGGATTTTGAGGTTAAAAGACTTCAGAGAGCAGATCTTCTCTCTGAAGACTGTATGGTTTCAAACAGCAACCAGTCAACTGTCAAGAGGGATGTGTACCTACACTCACAGAGGATTCTAGTAGAAATGAGCTCAGGCATCTATGAGAAGGAAGATTCCTCTGTTACTGTAAACACGGCTTCATCAGCCATGCCTCTCTTTAGCTTACACCCCGCCTTCTAATTATGCCCTAATTGGGTTGGTACAAACATCGAACAATTCCTCCACCAACAGCTTTTCCAATTAGTAAGAAAATCAGTGGCAGATGTGAAATCCGTGGGATGCTGAATGTAAAATGTTAATTAATTTTAAAAAACTGTAAAGCCTCTGGAAAAACCCTTTTCTGAGAAAACTTCGTGTGATGGTCTCATTAACACAGACCATGGAATAGCTTTTTCTTTTATCATGCTACTCATTGAGTCTGATTCTTAGCATTTCCAGACTCTTCTCTGAGTCTGAAGCTGTTTGGGGAATTTATTAACTCTTCAGTCATTGCCTAAGTGAACCTGGAATTGGTTACTCTGATGTCTTTGACCAAGTGTCTGACTCTGGCAATCAACAAGGTCCGGCCCCCTACCCCCCGACTCCTGCCCTTACCTCATAGCACTGTGAGAAAAGCCACAGAGTCGATGAGGGTAAATGTTGAGGATCTGGGTCTCTCCTTAGGGGTTTTATCTTATATTCCAAAAGGTCTCAAGACCCCTAAAGTTACCCCTGAGAATTTGTGCAGCAGAATTGTCCCCAAAGATAGTGTAATGAGAACAATCTCTCTGCCTCCTGGTTTATTGGGTTTCATGCTTTTGGGGACCAGCTGGTCAGTAAGTCGGTCTATCTAAGTGGAAAAAGGAGTTACAAGACGTAACAATGGAGAGGGTAATTTTTAGTCACCCCTTCAAAAAAAATTGATAGAAATTAATTCCTATGCTTGGAACTCAGGGTTGCCAAGGCGTTCACCTCATGGCACATAAAGTTCTCCTCTGAGGCAAAAAGGCTGCAACTCTGCCTGCATTTTTTTCCTGCAGCGTCCCCTGCTGTCGCTTTGGAGGATACCAGCTAGCCTTGATCTGACTAGGCTTTGTCTTCCTAGCTTGATCTCAGCCACGTCATCCTTCCAACACTTCTACTGAAGTTAAAGAAGGGTCCTTGTTGCAGGTGTATAAGAATTTTCCCAATTCACTGTCTTCATTTTTTTTATACAGCCCCTTTGATTGTAGTAACTTATTTTAAGACCTAAATATGTTTTTTCAGAGCTGGGAAATAATGAAAATATTAACACTGAATGTGTTCCTCAGCATTTCTCAGACACTATTCAAAGCACTTGACATTGTTTATTATTTTTAAGCCTCTCAATAGCTCTGTGAAGTGAGTGATATCTGTTATTGCCATTTCGCAGATGGGAAAACTGAGGCACTGATAGGTTGAGTGGCGTGCCCAAATCACATAGTAAGTGGCCAAATGGGGATTCAGACTCAGAACTCAGGTTCATCAGGCTCCAGAGTCCATACTCTGGGCTGGAAAACAAGACAAGGGACACTTCAAGTTGTACTTGAAGCCTCCCTCCTCTCATTGCTAATTGTGTCCCTAGACTCACTGGATATGTCCTCCCACTCTCATCAGGGTGATGTCTTTCTGTGTGCCTGCACCTCTACATTTGGATAGGGAGCCCTTGCTTGCTGCACTCCCCTCACCACCTTCAAATCCTCCCTCACCAGAGATGCTCATTCCTGGGGTCTGGCCCCATTATTCCCAAATGAGCTCTGGGCCTCAAACAAATAGAACACCAGTGGCTTCCCTCCAAAATCCCTTAGCACAAAGAAAGAGGTGGGTTCTTCCCAATGATGCCCACCCCACCCCTTCCCTGAGTTTCTTCATGTATTTCAAAAGACTCTTCCCTTTATTTATATTTTTTATTTTCTTTTGTAAAAAATTTATTTTTAATTGTAAAATAATTACTTTATAATATTGTGTTGATTTCTGGCATACAACAGCATGAATCAACTATAGGTATACATATATCCCCTCCCTCTTGAACTTCCCTCCCACCTCCCACCCCATCCCACCCCTCTGGGTTGTCACAGAGCACTGGATTTGAGCTCCCCGCATCATACAGAAAATTCCCACTGGCTATCTATTTTACGTATGGTGATGTATATGTTTCAGTGCTACTGTCTCAATTCTTTCCACCCTCTCCTTCCTCCACTATGTCCACAAGTCTGTTCTTTATGTTTCCATCTCCTTTGCTGCCCAGCAATTAAGTTCCTCAGTGACTCTTCCCTTTAAAAGCTTCCTTTCGTGTTGGCTGTTGACTTGGGCTGTACATGTGTGTACAGATGACCCCATGTTTTGGATCTCCACGGCATGGCGGGGGACTTTTGCCTTCTGTGTAAGTGAAAGTGTAAGGGGATTTCAAAGAGAATGCAGGCAGGTTTACGGTCCTGAAGAGCATTGCAATTGATAAAACTACTTGGTGGGGCTTCGAAGTCTGTTCCCATTGTTTTCTGACCCTTGAACGTCAGTCAAGCTGCTCTGGTTTCAAACATTCTTGGTTCTTAAATTGCTTTTTAGCTTATACACCTTAGCAGATTTTGTATGAGGTGCAAAGAAGAAAACAACAAGAAGAGAATCCAACATCATGCAGGTGGTGTGTTGAAATACTCTTAATGTTAAAACAATGACCCCAGCCTTGGCTAAGAGACTACCATCATCTGCAGAGCCTTTATAAACCTCAGTGTCAAGTCACACCCCAGGTCAATTACATCAGGACCTCTGAGGGTGGAGCCCCGATTTTGACATTTTTTAAAGCTCCCTAAACAATTCCAATATGCAGTTAATTCTGAAAACCACATTTTTGTAAAGAAAGCAGGCTTCGTTTCTGCTAAACCCCTGTGCAGTTAGCAAGCTTTCTCCCTTGATGCTGGGCTCTGTCTTCCTCTGAGGGTGAAAAGCTCAGCTTGGAATGGTGTTGATAATATGTAACATAGATTGAGTGCTTCCTCTGCATACTTATTTACTGGGTGCTTCCTCTGGATGGTCTCATTTAAATCCATCAGTCCCAAGAACACTCTGGGCATGGAGAGTGATCTTACTCCTGTTTTACGGAGGAGGAGACCAAGGCTCAGAAAAGTCAAATCTGCCCAAAGTCAAACAAACTGAAAAGTGATGGAATCAGGATTTGGCCTAAAGAGTAAGACTCCAGAATCTCCCTGAGATAGAAACTTCTAAATCCTTCTAGTGACTAAGATCTGGGGAATTCTTATGTTTTCTATCTTTTGTGCCCCTTATGATCTGACTTTAAAATATGAGCTGTGAATTCCTACGAGGAAATTTGACTCCTAATATACACACCCTCATCCTTTCATAGCTAACACTTCCTTGCAGATGCCTAGCTTGTCAGGAAGCCATCGCCCTCATCCATCCCAGTCCAGTGTCCTCTGACCAGCACTTCTGCAGCCTATGGTCGCTGTGCTGGGCACAGTGCAAGGACTGATGGGGAGTATCTCAACCACTCCTCTTAAGACCTCTGCTTCCTGTAGCTCTCCGCTTCACGGTACCGACAAGGAAACAGGCTCAGAGAGTTTCAGTGATGCACAGGATACCCCATGGTAAACTGTGGAGCTGACCTTCAACCTGAGGCGTGCACCATTCATTATGGGGGTTCCACAGCCGCCCCAGCTGAAACTCCCATCCGAGTCTTGAAAAGGAAAGAATGAGCATTTTTATCAATGGAGTTTCAGCTTCTCAGAAAAACAAGGATGGCCACAGCCTTTGCAGGAGTCTGAAGATAAGAGTGGTCACCAGAGGGAGACAGAGCTTGAGACATCCCAGTTTCTTCTATTTCAGCACCTTACCGCTCAGTGAAGTGCAGAGCTGGCAGGAAAATAGCTCCGTGTGTTTGGAACCCTTTGTTTAATTTCTTCTGCAATCAGTTCCTCTCCTTTTCTCCCCCTTCCCTCTGCTCCATTTCCTTGCCTGTTTCTAAGTGGTAAGGAACAGCTTTATCAGAGTATACAACCCAGGATCAGTCTCTTTCCTCTGCCTAGAGCCTCAGTACCTGATAGCCGAGAAAATGCTGCTTTCTGAGTGAAAGGGCACCAATACACAGTTTTCATAGCTACTGTGTCAGATTCTGGGGCCCTGGACAGAAATACAAAAGCGATACTAGGTAAGTTTTTGAGCAAAGAAATTTAACACTGCCAAGGCAAAGGAAAGTTTGATGTGCAACTTTTTTTTTTTGCCATAGAAGTTTAAGTTGGATTTTTAAATACCCAATCATTCTATATAAAATAATATGTGAAATTGTATGCCTGCCATCAGAAGTCTTCTTTTTAAAGATCGGATTATCTAATTTCTAAATTTTAAAATTTCTTAAGGCTTCTTATTAGAATATTTGCCATAGTTTAAAAAGGAAGGTTTTTTTCCATTGATAGAATTAAAATGAAATTTGCTCTTGAATCACAGGCCTGATTAAAGAAGATGTTTAGCCTAATGGCATCAAGCTCCTACAGAGAAGAGACTTTTTTTTTTTTTTTTTGGCTGTGCTGGGTCTTTGTTGCAGCATGCAGAATCTTTAGTTGTGGCAGATGGGCTCAATTTCAGGAGGGGGATCTAGTTCCCTGACGAGGGATTGTACCCAGGCTCCTTGCAATGGGAGCTCCAAGTTTTAACCAGTGGACCACCAGGGAAATCCCAAGACTTGGTTTTATTATTTAGGCATCTTCAGTGCATCTCCAGGTGTGTCAGCTCAAGAAAGGTGCTCTCTAAATGTTTATGAAATTGAGTAATGAAGGAAAAATTCATAATTACCTGGTTTCTTCAGCACAGACCCCACAACTTACACAAAAAAATGCAGATCCTTGCCACACCACCAGGGGGCGCATCTGAGACGACAGGTCTGTGAAAGCAGGACTCAAGAGGCCACAGTAAGGAACCCAGGCAGCAGCTGGCACAGTCGGTATTCCTCTATGTTTGCCCACCCATTTGTCCTAGTCAGGGGTTACTTCGTTAAATATATCAGAACCCCACTCCACCTAGGCTAAGGGGAAGGGAGGTGATGACGCTGGAAGGACTCAGGTTCCTTCACAGACTCAAGGGCAGGGACAGGAGAGCGGTTAGGAACCGAGGCAACTTCAGACGACCCCCTGCTTCTTGCCCTCCTGCCAAATGATCTGTCTTCTCATGACACATCTGCTTGTCTCTTTTCTTCTCTCTTTTCTTCACTTTTCTAAAAGTGAAGAAGTGAAATAAAGAAGCTTTATATGCTGTATTGGTAGGTGGGAAAAAAGTCCTAAACAATCCTACATGTCCTACATGAACTCAAAGTCCTGACTATCACTGCATCCCCAGAGAATCTGGCTAAGGTCACAGCACATGCTCACCTTTGATCTAAAGAACAGTGGCCCACGGGGTGAGATTATTTCCCCTTCAATTCATTCAGGGGATATCACCCCACCCTCCTAAGGACAGCCCACTGTGTCCATGAGCCTCCCATGGGGAGATGCTGCTTGTCCATGGACCTAAAGGATACACTTCCCTCTGATCTAGTCAAGGCTGATGGAATAGTGTTAAAACACCAAGGAAAAGGATTCAGTGATTCTAAGTGTCTCTGATGGAAGCCCCTGTATTTAAAATCTCAAGGGTGGCTCAGAAATTTATTCCTGCAAGCAGATGGTTCAGTCGATGCTAATTTTGCAGTGTGAAACTCAGTTGCATATGAACATATTCGGCAATATCTGTAAGCATGTTTCAAGTTGCCTGTGACTCTGTATCTCTTGTGCAAATTCCATTTCTGGATGTGATCACACAGCCAGAATGTGTGATCACAAAATTAGCACTTCGGAAGGAGTGTGCGTCTCTTCTGGGGGTGGGAAGTCTTGAGTGAAAAAGCAACAGTTGGAAAATATGTGAAGTGCAGCACAGCCAGACAGAACAGATCTCTGATGGCTGTTTGATGAGCTTCAGGTTCAAGGTGATGGTATGTTTGGTTAACACTGAAGGGGTCCTGTCCTAAAATCCTCTTCTTTGTGGTTATGCACAAATATTATGATGAACCCCAGAAAAGTAGAGCACGCAGGAGTCATAAATCACTGTCATCCAATTTGATGATCATACAAATCCAATGACAATGACCTAGATCATTGAAAATTTGACCCAGGTGAAAATTCAGGTATAAAATAAAGGCCAAATTTCTGTAGCCCATCTTATAGTCCAGACCTTTTGCCAGTGATATGCTGTCTTATGACCACATTTCTGTGTGAATGGTGTTTCAACGCAGGATTTTGCAAGTCCTTCATCACCAAACACAGGGATAGTGTACCATCACAAGATTCAAATGCCAGTAGTAAAGTAGTTTGTAATCATCAAAAATCGTGAGCTATAATGTCTATAAAATCTTCTTTCATTAATCACTCATTAAGGCACAATATTGGGCTTCCCTGGTGGCTCAGATGGTAAAGAACCTGCCTGCAATGCAGGAGACCTGGGTTCGGTCCCTGGGTCTGATTCCTGGGTCAGGAAGATTCCCTGAAGAAGGGAATGGCTACCCACTCCAGTATTCTTGCCTGGAAAATTCCATGGGCAGAGGATCCTGATGGGCTGTAGTCCCTGGGGTCACAGAGTTGGACACAGCTGAGCAACTTTCACTTTCAAGACATAATGAGTAACAACTTCTGAGATATCTCAATGATTTTATTTATTTAATAAACACTTTTATTTCTCAGCATTTATAGAGCAATAACAATATTCAAACAGCCTTATTAATGGGCAGTATTATTAATCCTATTTAGCAGATGAGGCAACTGAGGATGAAGGGGTGGATGGGCAGCCTCTCTCTCTCTGCTCTGTCCACTCACCCGGTCATGAAAATGCTGTGTTGGAAAACCCACTCCGGCAGAGAGGGATAGATAGAAAAAGTGGATTAGGGAGACGGGAATGAGACAGAAGTCCTAGATGATGGTGGTAGCAGCTTTAGAGTGGAGCTGGGGACCTATTTCGTTTCCCATGGTAGACGGTGGTTCTTTGGAAGGAGCTGAAGGTCCGGCAAGACCATTCTCAGGTGAGGGATTACGGCATTGTCTTCACACAAGCTCTCCTTCAGTTCTTTCACTTTATCATTCATTTGTTCAGCCAGCAGATTTTGATCATCTACTGTGTGCCAGGAGTTGGGCTCCTAGAGATTAAAAAGTGATGTAGACTGCTCTCAGCGTGTTCATAGTTTTTAAAAGAAGAAGGATACATACAGAGCAGGAAATGCTCCTGGGAAGTTAGGGAGGTCTGACTCTTAAGGAGCACATCCTCAAGGCTGAGATACTCACAAAGTGTATGCACATCTATCACAGGCTAAGAGCTGAGACTGGAGATAAACAATATTTACTATGAGCTTTGGTTTTTCCACAGTTATTAGATCACTGGCTTTTCCAAACAATTTTTATGACTCTGAAAACAAATTTCAAAGGCATTCTAGCCAGCACGTCTGGTTTAATTCTTGTCTCATTTGTGTTCTGACTCTTCAGATAAGCCTTAGCAATATTGCATTCACATTTAGCTAACTAAATATCATTTGCAGAAATCCAGGTCTCTTTATGCGAGAAGTACTCATGATTATGTCAGTGCTTCCTATTCTTGGTTATTTATATGTTTATCTGACGCCTTTTATCTTCCATATATAGAGCTATTTACTTTACTGTCATTTCAATGTTTCTGGAGATATTTTTTTATCTCCAACTCTTTATCAGTAGGCAAGTGCCTGCCTGGCATAAACCTTTCTCTATAGCCTCATATAACTACTTAGCTCTGAAATCTTAAGTAACATTTATAACTCCTTTGCCCCTGGTGGAATTTTTCAGGTAATTGAAAGGAATGATTTCTCCATCCTCATTCTGCTTCAGATCCATACTCTAGACCCAATTCACAGTTTATCATTTGGATTATTTGACTTTTTCTAAGAATAAAGGCCAGTGCTACACCTGATAATGTTTTAATCCAAACTGGAGGACCTTTCCTAGAGGGAATCAGAAGCTTTCTCCAGGCCTGTGAGATGCTGGTGTTAGCTCTGTGAAAATATCAGGTAGTGATGGCCATGAACTTGATTGCAAGCTTCTGGTGGCAGGAACTTATGCAACCATCTTGCACCATCTGCACTTTGGCCCCGAGACTGGCATGTGGTATACATGCCACTGTGTACTGAATTGGCTGTAATACGTATACACGCATACACATGCCTCACACACACGTGTATACACATGGGTTACATTTAGTTTGAAATATCCTCCAAAACAAGATTCCACCTCTGATACAAGAAGAGGATTCCTGTAGCTTCATCAGTCTGTTAAATGTCATCAGACACATTCTTGATAGACAAGTTTCCGTTTTTAGGAAGACCTTCTGCTTTGAGAGTTTTCTCAAGTTTGAAAGTAAAATATTCACTTCTGTGTCCTAAAGGAAATCAGGCGATCAATAACTAGTTTTTGCCCTGGAAAGGTGAAATGTGGCTTTCATATTTGTTAGATAAGCAAAGTCTAGATTTCTCCAAGTCTAATCAGTGAGCTTTTCAATGGAATAATTGCATAACCATCCCAGGCAGTAAAGAAAATGAGCCGCTCTTGGGAAGTACTTAATATTCATTAACATTAGTAATAGTACTAAATGGAGAAGGCAGGAAGAGTGCTGGATTGGAGTTTGTTCAAATGCCTGCTCTCAACCAGATATTCCAAGTTCCAGCTTCCCCGAGTTTTTACCTTCTCCAGAGTCAAGAAGGTGGTGGATGGTCATGAAATGGAATGATTTTGAAGGTTATTTCTGAATACAGGTGGGAAGAAGGGCCAAGGCGAAGGAGCAGAGGAGAAGGAAACTGGCTCTTTGGGCCGCAGGCCTTCCCCACTCACTGACTGACCCTGCCCACGCCTCGCCTGCCCCAGTGCGTGCGCCGGCTCCCGGCCACTTCTGAGTCCCCACAGCCCCCTCCCTCCAGCCTTGCCTGCTGCAGGCCTGGCACTCACTGACCTTCCTGCTTAGGACACTCTTCCTGGGGTGTCCCCAGGCTCATCTCCTATACTTCACTCGGGTCTCTTCCCAAATGCCGTTTTCCCAGAGAAGACTTCCCTGTCAAAAAAAAGAAGAAGCGTGCCCTCTGTTAAAAACAGTGCCCCACCCTGCCTCAAAGCACTTACTCTGGTTTGTTTTCACAGCGCATCACTCCAGGTATGTTCTAGCTTGTAAGTTTAGCATCTGTCTCTCCCAGCTAGACAGTGGGGTCTCTTTCGTTCACTCCTGAATCCCCAGAATGTGGATCAGCGCCCAGCACATAGTAGCCATGCAATTAATTTTTGTTAAATAAATGAGTGCTGCTTGCTTGGTGCCAGATGCAGAGACCCCAGTTTCCTTTTAATATCTTCTAGAACCCCCACAAGAATTGGCAGGAGAGATCTTGTTATCATTATCCCCATTTTGGGATTGAAGAACTCAAAGAAATTAACAAATTGTCTAAGACTGTCTAGCAAGTAGGTGACTACCAGGACTGTCTCAGTCTGTGCCCTTAACCAGTTGACCTCTTCGGATGAAACGATTATACAAATTCAGTCAGCCTTGATGTAGCTACAAAACTCCTGTTGACATGTATATATCATTAAAATTCTGCCAGGTCCCCACTGGTGAAAATGCCACCTAAGTAAGACAGAAAACTACATCGGGCTTCTATTGGCAGATTCTGTCAGGGCTGTAATGGAGTTCTTTCCTCTCTGGAACCTGGAACCCTATCTTCTTTTCAGGAAGAGAGCTATTAAGGAAAAGTTTTGGTGAATTTTCTCTAATTTGAAAATAAAGAGTGAAAAAGCAACCTCTCTTGGTAATTGCAAGAGGATTGGTGGGGAAAATATTTTAAATGACAGGTTTGTTTCCAATGCCAGAAGAAGGCTGATGATTCCAGCATTACTGAGGGCAGGTGATTGGTACTGGGGATGAAATGCCGGGCAATCAGATTCTCGTGCTAAAAAGCCTGCGAGTGCCTGATCTGTGGAAGCAAGTGAGGAGATTAGAGAGCTTGGACTGGTCCTGAGAACATAATGGCATAGTTTTGTTTTTTGTTCTAGCGGCTGTATTATGAATTCTTGCTGTCTGAGTGGCAGGCACCACACAGTACACCCTTACACACGATGTCTCCTTAAACCCTCAGTGAAGCAGGAACTTGACGGTCAGTGTGTCCATCATTTAGTAACACCAACATTTGCTCACAATATTAAACAGTGAATATGTAGTAGTCACTGAACCCTGTCTATTTGACCTCTGGAGTCAGATTCCAAGAGCTTCTGGATTTCTGCCCTGGAGAATGTATCTTGTATCTGTGATATATGTAGAAGCACAAAGCTTAGGTGAAATCAGATGTGGTGTCAAGGGCTCAGATTGACTCAGAAGAGCTAGATAAGAGGGCCCTGTATCAGATGTTCAAGCTGGATTTAGAAAAGGCAAAGGAACCAGACCAGAGATCAAATTGCCAACATCCATGAGAATCCCTTGGACTGCAAGGAGATCCAGCCAGTCCATCCTAAAGGAGATCAGTCCTGGGTGTTCATTGGGAGGACTGATGTTGAAGCTGAAACTCCAATACTTTGGCCACCTCATGCGAAGAGTTGACTCATTTGAAAAGACCCTGATGCTGGGAAAGATTGAGGGCAGGAGGAGAAGGGGACGACAGAGGATGAGATGGTTGGATGGCATCACCGACTCAATGGACATGAGTTTGAGTGAACTCCGGGAATTGGTGATGGACAGGCAGGCCTGGCATGCTGCGATTCATGGGATCACAAAGAGTCGGACACGACTGAGCGACTGAACTGAGCTGAACTGGAAGAGCATGTTAGAACCCTCTTACTGGGCCCATTCCCATCTAGGTAGGGTCACAAGGTTTTCAAAGACCAACAATGACTTTCTTGTAAAAACATAAATGAGAGACATAAGGGTGCCCCCCCCCTTTTTTTTAATAAAGGAGGAAGGAGTGGGTAATCAAACTCTACTGAGATGGAAAGTCCTAATAGCCAGAGAGCCACATTCAGTTCTCTTTGAGGCCAGCAGAGGGAGCTATTGCCACGCACGTGGGATGGTTCATGGCCAGCCTGTGTAAGCTTCAAGTTTAGTCTTCCCAGAAAAAGATCTGATACAGTGAGGACTGTTCAGGTTAAGAGAAAAAGTACTAGACTCAGAATCAGGAGGTTTAAGTTTCAACACCCCCGGTGCCCCTTGGCAAGTCACTCTCTGTGAATCAGTTAGAGGTGTATCAAATGAGGGGTGGGCTGGATTAGTAACATTTTCCATTCCTGAGTACTTCCTGCATGCCAGACCCCTGCCAGACCCTTCCATCAACAGGGGTTCAAATCCTGCCTCTAAAGCACATATAGTATCTAGTTGATTTGGGGAAAGTTACTTAATCTCTTTAAAACTCAGTTTCCTTAACCTACAAATTAGAAATAGCAAATCCTCTTGGGCTTATTCTATGGATTAAATTAAGTAAGCATATATAAAGCACTAAAGAGCCTCTTGATGAAAGTGAAAGAGGAGAGTGAAAAAATTGGCTTAAAACTCAACATTCAGAAAACTAAGATCATGGCATCTGATCCCATCACTTCATGGCAAATAGATGGAGAAACAATGCAAACAGTGACAGACTTTATTTTGGGGGGCTCCAAAATCACTACAGATGGTGACTGCAGCCTTGAAATTAAAAGATGTTGGCTCCTTGGAAGAAAAGCTATGACCAACCTAGACAGTATATTAAAAAGCAGAGACACTACTTTGCCAACAAAGGTCCATCTAGTCAAAACTATGGTTTTTCCAGTAGTCATATGGATGTGAGAGTTGGACTATAAAGAAAGCTGAGCACCGAAGAATTGATGCTTTTGAACTGTGGTGTTGGAGAAGACTCTTGAGAGTCCCTTGGACTGCAAGGAGATCCAACCAGTGCATCCTAAAGGAGATCAGTCCTGAATATTCATTGGAAGGACTGACGCTGAAGCTGAAACTCCAATACTTTGGCCACCTGATGGGAAGAACTGACTCGTTTGAAAAGACCCTGATGCTGGCAAGATTAAAGGCAGGAAGAGAAGGGGAAGACAGAGAGGAGATGCTTGGATGGCATCACTGACTGGATGGACTTGAGTTTGAGCAGGCTCCAGGAGTTGGTGATGGACAGGGAAGCCTGGCATGCTGCAGTCCATGGGGTCACAAAGAGTTGGACACGACTGAGTAGCCAAGCATTCTCGGATACTACACTGTATTTCTTCTGGTCCATCTTTTGGAGGATAATTCAACAGTGGAAATAACCCACCTGGAAGCAGAGACAGGCTGGCATTCACAAGATATCCAAAGCCAGCAAGCCTCCTCGCCTAGGATCAGACAAGCTTGCGATGGAAGGATTGGTGCTAAAACTTGCAGTTCATTATCAGCTGCTGTAAACTCGAGCTCTTAGGCACTTTTTCTTGTTTTGGCCCACTTTCTTTCCCATTTCCAAGTCTGTGTTGAAACTAACTCTTTAAGAGGATATATGCTATGCTTAGTCATTCAGTCGTGTCTGGCTCTTTGCGACCCCATGGACTGTAGCCCACCAGGCTCCTCTGTCCGTGGGGATCCTCCAGGCAAGAATAGTGGAGTGGGTAACCATGCGCTCCTCCAGGGGATCTTCCCAACTCAGGGATCAAACCCAGGTCTCCCACACTGTGGGCAGATTCTTACTGTCTGAGCCACCATCTTGTTTCTGAAGACCTTTAAAGGAGTTGTGTTAAATCAAGGGCTGTTGGATAAAGTCTGACCAAGTGCCATTCAGAAAGCTTCTGCTCCACCACGGGACTTGCCACTGAGTTAGATGGAATCTCACACATGGGCAGGACTCCCCACTGCTGGATGGAGTCGTGCCTGACTCCTCACCCCAGAAACAGTCAAGGCCACCGTGTCTGCTGCCATGTTCCAAACTCTCTGCTCAACACCCAGCGTGTGTTGTTTTCAATTCTCCCAGCAACCAACACTGCAATGTTTATATTTTCTTCCCTGTTTGACAGTTGAGGAAACAGGAGCTGGGAAAAGTGGTGAGCCCTGTGATTCAGCTGGGGATCGGAATTCAGTATTGCTGGGCTCCATAATCCACTGCCCCTCCAACACTCGATTTCACTTCCTGACTTGACTTTGAAGGTGGATTCTATTCTGTACCTCCAGCTGCCCTATTCTTTGGGACAGCCCTTGGGTTGCATTTGGTTCAGTTTGGTTTTGCATTAGCATACATTCTCACTGCCCCCTCCCCCTCCAACTTTATGCTTTCTAGTAGGAGAAACCTGGGGTTCATTTCTTTCCATTCCCTTGCTTCACAGCCCTGGGTCACATTTGCACTCTGGATGCCATGAGATGCATTTATTGGATTTAGAAAGCGAATGTTATTCTTCTCCCTCTATGGTGACGAAAGAGGCATGGGCTGCAAAGAGAAGTTTCTGCAGCAGTCTCCCTGCCCACCCAGTGGTCAAGGCTGAGAAGGATCTGTGAGGTTGCAAAGAGTTCTCTGCAGATCCTTGTCCTTTGGGTGGTGGTAGCAGCTCTCTGATGCTGCACCACAGCTATGGCAGCTAGGAGCAGATGCCCAGTCTTTCCAGTAATTTCATAAGAACCTAAATCTCTACTGGCTTCCCTCGTGGCTCAGACTGTAAAGAATCTGCCTGCAATGTAGGAGAACTGGGTTCGACTCTTGGGTCAGGAAGCTCCCCTGGAGAATCCCTGGGTCTGGAAGATCCACTGGAGAAGGACATGGCTACCCACTCCAGTATTCTTGCCTGGAGAATTCCATGGATGGTAGAGCCTGATGGGCTACAGTCAATGGGGTCGCAAAAAGTCAGACAGGACTGAGCAACTGATACTTTCACTTTCAAATCTCTGCTTGAAGTACTTCAAGTTATTTTTCATTTCCACTCTGTACCCAGACCAGTGTTACTCTTAGCTTCTTCTGCATACTTCTTTTCTTCTAAATGCTCCCTAAATATAAATATACTCTTAGATTCCAGACCCACCCTTCTTATCTTCTTACTTAAGATACTTCCTAAGAGAGCCCCTGTATCAATAATCTTTAGTGATAATCTATATGTTGATGATGCCCAGTTCAACATTTCCAGATGAACCTGAGCTGTGAGCTCCGGTACACACAGCCAGCTCTGCACCAGACATATTCAGGTGAATATCTCTCACGCATCTTGTTCCAGGCACTAGCAAGCCAGCCTAAAATATAGTGGTGTAAAACAACTGCTTTATGATGCTCACAGATTTTGTGGGTCAGGATTTCAAAGGTGACACCACAGGGATAGCTGATCTGTAATGCACTATGTCAAGGACTTCTACTGGGAAGAGTCAAGGATGGGACAGCTTGTCAGTTTGGACATGGAATTATCCAGATATGTTTTCACTTGCATATCTGGTGGTTGACGTTCCTGTTGGCTGGGACCTCAGCTAGGCTGTTGTCTAGACGACCAGTACAGGGCATCTCCATGTGGTCTCTCTAGCTGGTACTAGTTGGACTTCCTTACAATATGGCAGCTGGGTTCTGAGATTAAGAATCCCAAGGGAGCAAGGTACAAAATGCGTGAAATTTTTATGATGCAGCCTTAGAAGTCACTTAGTGTCAATTCCATCATATTCTGTTGGTCTTGGCAGTCACAAAGGCCCACCCGGATTTAGGGAGAAGCAACACAGACTCTCACATCTCAGTGGTGGACATATAAGAGTCACATTGTTATAAGAGCATGTGGTGCATGAGATAAGGTTGCGATAATCTCTGGAAATATGATCTACCTCACAACAGAAACTTAGTGTGTTCAAAACCAAAATCACCATCTTTCCTGCCCTTCAAACCTGCCTGCTCTTTATTATTTATCTTAGTGGATGACACTACTATCCCTCAGTTGCTTAAACCAGAAACTTGGGAGTCATTCTGGAATCATACCCTACTCGGCAGATATATCCCTCAGCTAAGCCTGCTTGATTTGTTTTCCAGTTCCTCCACTCTTGCCTTCCAGAACCCATCTCCTCCTTTTATCCCTACAGCCTTAGTTCTGGGCATAAGATTAGGCCCCATCTTTCTCCTTGTTCTGGAGAAGGAAACAGCAACCCACTCCAGTATTCTTGCCTGGAAAATCCCATGGACAGAGGAGTCTGGCAGGCTATAGTCCACAGAGTGGCAAAGAGACATGACTGAAGCAACTTAACACTTCATACTTCCTCTCCTTGTTCAGCTTGCCCCTCTCCACCAACCTCCACCCTCAAACCCATGCCCTGAGGTGCTGTCAAGATCTTTTTCTAAAATTCAGATCTGATCAAGATACCTTTCTGCTGAAAACCCTTCCCTGGCTCCTTGAATTCCTGAATTAGCTGTGCCAAACCCTCTACTCGGGCTCCTTCTGCACCTCCACTCGCACACTGATCACCATGGCAGACCCATCTCTGCTCTCCACCTACATCATTTCCAGCTGCCCCCACCTCCCAGATTCTCTGAGGACTCTTCCCCTGCTGCAACGCCCTCCTGCGTGGTGCTCCTTCCACTTTCCTTTGTCCACCTCCTCCCTGTCCTACAAGACTCAGCTAAGTAACCCCCTCCCCCAGGAAGCCTTCCCAGCATTTCTTCCCCCAGAGTGAGTAGGGAGCCTACTTTTTGGTTTTTGCTCACTTTATATTTGTCCAAACCATTAGTTCACTTGGATTTTAGCTACCTTCCAATTCTGATCACTCTGAGGAAATTATATGAAGGAAGGAATCTCAACAATCATGTAACCTGCTTCTCCCCTGAAGCAGGCATCTCATAGTCTGCATCCTTAGCACCTCGGTGCCTGATACAGAGTAGGTATTTGCTATCTCATTAAATAAATGTCCAAATTTTTCTACCCAAAGCTGGATATTTTGGAAACCATGGCAGTTGTCAAACTGATTGGAGTCTAGAAGGAGGCTGGTTGAAAACTTTCCCTTTGGACCTCTGGGAAGACATACCCCTCTCCACCAGGGATAAAGGAGAGAAGCAGATTTTTTGGCCTTTAAAGGGTTTTCAGTTTTCCCTTACTGGTTTTTCCAATGGAAACATAATTCATGAACAATACAGCCGTTTTCTTTCTTCCTTCTTTCCAGTTTTGTCTTATTTTATGTCCTCTGCCTGAAATGAGAAAAAAAAAAAAAAAAGACAGGCTTTACGGTATCAACTGCAGGCATCCAAACTAAATAAGATCTTATTTTCTCTCTTCTCAAGAGTATTTAATTTCTTCTTTTATTTTATATGTTCCAAGGCAGTATTTTATATGTTCCAAGAAAACCATAGCATTTCTTCAAGATAAATGTAGATGTTTTCATATTTTATGAACTAGTCATCTAACATCCCTGATAGATAAAACTTTCATAAGCTTTAAAATTCCACATCTAGGTCTTTAATCTAAAAATGTTCCTGGCAGAACTCAAGGTGTTTTATATAGTAATGTGACGTTTTTTTCCCTCCAGAGTGAAGAAGAGACTAAATGTGAGAAATAGAAGGGAAACGGTGGTAAGGTGAAAACTGCCACTTACTTTTTCTCTGCTATACAGAAAAAAAAAAAAAATGCAAAGATCATTTCTGTTGTGACCACCAGCATTTATCAGGTTTGCCTGCTGTCACTGCAGTGATGTATAGGGTTCTAAAAGGAGAATCCTCAGAAAATGCTTAGATCACTTTCTCCAGTAGGATGAAGTACAGGCTGACATCTTTGCTATCCTATGCTGAGTTCCAACTATGCTTTAAATATAATGTGTAAAAAAAAAAAATGTTTAATTCTTGTGAGCAGGGAAGGAAAGAACAAGAAGTATAATAGTGGCTTTTAAAAAATTTTTAATAACTTAACCTTTGTAATACAAAAATAACACTAGCACATTGTAGAAATTTTAGAATTTAGTAATAACAACAAACAAAAATCTCCAATAATCTCACCACTCAGAGATAATTATTGTTAATATTTTAGTGCATATTCTGTCAATCTCTGTCCTCTGTCTCTCTCCCACCTTGCCATCTCCCCTCTCTCTCTGTCTCCCTAATGTGTGTATATGT
The DNA here is from genome assembly GCF_054371585.1 of Giraffa tippelskirchi. Lineage (NCBI taxonomy): Eukaryota > Metazoa > Chordata > Mammalia > Artiodactyla > Giraffidae > Giraffa > Giraffa tippelskirchi. Next base: position 107,016,157 of record NC_137280.1, on the reverse strand, counting down.
GCAGAAATGTATATAAACATGGATACAGTTACATGTGTTAACAAAATAAGATCATACCCTATATATTGTTTTATAACCTGATTTTTAACCTATTTTTGGTAAACACTTTTCTATAATTATATTTAATGAAAATGTAGTATTGAGAAAAGGTAGAGAATCTAACCAATTTTCTCTTGTTGTGCATTGGTGACATAATGATAGAATTTTCAGCATCAGTGACTGGCCCAGAAGGAAGCTACTCTGGGTGAAGTTGGGAGGAGACTAAGCAGCTCAGTGGTACAAAAATCTAGTCCTTTCTTCCCAACCTGGACTCCCCAAGGGGGTGTTTCTTTGTCAGAGCTCTTGGTCATGCTGGTGGAGACTTGGTCAGGTTGACATCGCCATCTGATGGCTCCCCATCCAACCCTGCTTTCTCCTTTTTCCTTTCACAGGCCTTCCGTGTCCTAAATCTTTTCCCTCCTAACTCTGCCTCAGCATCCGCTTCTTGAGAACCACTGAGACATTCCCTCTTTTGAGTTCCAAGAGAGTTCACTTTCTCATTTGACTTATGCATAGGATTCCAAAATAAAATACAGGACACCCATTTAAATGTGAATTTCAGATAAGCAACAAATAATTTTTTAAATATAAGTATGTCATGCAACATCTGAAACATACTTATACTAACAGAAATCATTCCCTGTTTATCTAAAATTCACATTTAACTGAAAATCTGTTTTGTTTTTTTAATTTGCTTAATCTAGGAAATTCCTTCTAGAATCATCTTGTGCTTCACTTGCCTCGTCAATTACCTCATAAGATTCTTGCGAGTATGGATCCCAGGTCTTAGAATTCTTTGTTTCCCCAGAGGCTCTTCAGGGGGCAGAATTTCTCACTGAGGGGTCCTTGAACAGATCCAGGAGGCCCACAAACCTCCCTGAAGATGAAAGCAATGTTTTGTGTCATGTAGACAAAAATTCACATGTACCAGTACTCCCTGGTTCCCACAAAACCCTGCGAAGCCTCCTCAGGAAAAAAAAAAAAAAATATTGCTCTTCCTATTTTCCAGGTTAAAATTAGATGGAAGATATGCATAATATCATATAGAGGGTGAACCAAGTATTTAGGCATGTTCTTAGGCGTTGAAATCCTGCAGTCCTCTCTATAGGAAGCACATAATGTAATTTTCTCAATTGGAAGTTGCCTGTAAGTTAGCTTTTGTGTAGAAACAAGCCTGTTGGGAAAAGTAAATGACAGAAAATAGTGTTCATTTGTGTGGGAAACCCCCATGGACACTTCTAAGCTGACTGGAGAAAAATGGTGAGTGTTATGGATTAGTTGTGTCCCTTCCAAATTCATGTGTAGAAGTCCTAACCCCTCATTGTGATGGTGTTAGGAGGTAAGCCCTTGGGAGGTAACTAGTGTTTGATGAGATCATGAGGGTGGGGACCCCATGATGGGATTCAGTTCAGTTCAGTTCAGTCACTCAGTTCTGTCCGACTCTTTGTGACCCCATGAACCACAGCACGCCAGTCCTCTCTGTCCATCACTAACTCCCTAAGTCCACCCAAACCCATGTCCATTGAGTCAGTGATGCCATCCAGCCATCTCATCCTCTGTCATCCCCTTCTCCTCCTGCCCTCAATCTTTCCCACCATCAGGATCTTTTCCAATGAGTCAGCTCTTCGCATCAGGTGGCCAAAGTATTGGAGTTTCAGCTTCAACATCAGTCCTCCCAATGAACACCCAGGACTGATCTCCTTTAGGATGGACTAGCTGGATCTTCTTGCAGTCCAAGGGACTCTCAAGAGTCTTCTCCAACACCACAGTTCAAAAGCATCAATTCTTTGGCACTCAGCTTTCTTCACCATCCAACTCTCACATCCATACATGACTACTGGAAAAACCATAGCCTTGACTAGACGGACCTTTGCTGGCAAAGTAATGTCTCTGCTTTTAAATATGCTATCTAGGTTGGTCATAACCTTCCTTCCAAGGAGTAAGCGTCTTTTAATTTCATGGCTGCAATCACCATCAGCAGTGATTTTGGAGCCCAAAAACATAAATTCTGACACTGTTTCCACTGTTTCCCCATCTATTTCCTATGAAGTGGTGGGACCAGATGCCATGATCTTAGTTTTCTGAATGTTGAGCTTTAAGCTAACTTTTTCACTCTCCTCTTTCACTTTCATCAAGAGGCTCTTTAGGTCTTCTTCACTTTCTGCCATAAAGGTGGTATCATCTGCATATCTGAGGTTATTGATATTTCTCCCGGCAATATTGATTCCAGCTTGTGCTTCCTCCAGCCCAGCGTTTCTCATGATGTACTCTGCATATAAGTTAAATAAGCAGGGTGACAATATACAGCCTTGACGTACTCCTTTTCCTATTTGCAACCAGTCTGTTGTTCCATGTCCAGTTCTAACTGTTGTTTCCTGACCTGCATACAGGTTTCTCAAGAGGCAGGTCAGGTGATCTGGTATTCTTATTGTGATCCATACAGTCAAAGGCTTTGGCATAGTCAATAAAGCAGAAATAGATGTTTTTCTGGAACTCTCTTGCTGTTTTCGATGATCCATTGGATGTTGGCAATTTGATCTCTGGTTCCTCTGCCTTTTCCAAAACCAGCTTGAACATCTGGAAGTTCACAGTTCACGTATTGCTGAAGCCTGGCTTGGAGAATTTTGAGCATTACTTTACTAGCACGTGAGATGAGTGCAATTGTGCGGTAGTTTGAACATTCTTTGGCATTGCCTTTCTTTGGGATTGGAACGAAAACTGACCTTTTCCAGTCCTGTAGCCACTGCTGAGTTTTCCAGATTTGCTGATATATGGAGTGCAGTACTTTCACAGCATCATCTTTTAGGATTTGAAATAGCTCAACTGGAACTCCATCACCTCCACTAGCTTTGTTCGTAGTGATGCTTCCTAAGGCCCACTTGACTTCACAGTCCAGGATGTCTGGCTCTAGGTGAGTGATCACACCATCGTGATTGTCTGGGTCGTGAGGAACTGTTTTGTACAGTTCTTCTAGTGCCCTCATTAGAAGAGGAAGAGACACCAAAGCATTCTCTTTCTCTCTCTTCATCTGTGTGTCTCTCTTTCTCTCCATACCATATGAGGATAGAGCAAGAAGGTGGTTGTCTGCAAGCCAGGAGAAGGGTCCTCACCAAGAACTGAATCTGCCCACACCTTGATCATGGATGTCCCAGACTGTAAGACAATGAGAAAAAAATGCTTGTTATTCAAGTCACGCAGTCTGTGTGTTTTGTTGTAGCAGCCTAAGCTGCTAAGATAGTGAGTTTCTGATTATCTCTGCGTCTTGACCATCACAAAGTGAAAGGGAAAGTGTTAGTCACTCAGTCATGTATGACTCTTTATGACCCCATGGACTGTAGCCCGCCAGGCTCCTCTGTCCATGGAATTCTCCAGACAAGTATAGTGCCACTTGCTAAGCCCAGCACTGTAGCATATGACCTCTGTGGGGAATAAAATAAAGATCAAATAACTAAGTTTAAGATAAGGTTTTTTAAAAATCTGGCTTCCCTTGTAGCCCAAATGGTAAAGAATCTGCCTACAATGCAGGAGACCCGGGTTTGATCCCTGGGCCAGGAAGATACCGAGTCGAAAGAAGGAAGTGGCAACCCACTCCAGTATTCTTGCCTGGAAAAGCCCATGGACAGAGGAGCTTGGTAGGTTACAGTCCATGGGGTCACAGAGTCAGACATGACTGAACCACTAACACGCTGTTAAGTGTAGCCATGTGCAGAGTGGGCTATTTGCCAGAAGTCCACTTTCAGGCGAGCTCTGCCTCGGCATCCCTGGGATTTCTTCTAGTTACGCCTCATATTCTAGATGATGATAAAAAGTCAGGGGAAGCAGTCCTGCTGGCCCAGCCCTGCCACAAAATTTCAGTCCTGCACGCTAGGACTTAGCCTGGGCTGGTCTGTTCAGACTGTCTGACTCTGTTGTCAGCATTACTGCAGAAAAAGAGAATTTCCTCCTTCCTTATAAATACAAAGTGCCCCATTAAAAAAATAGCTTCAATAGACAAAAGCATGAACTCATAAAACATAAAGTGGGAGATGACTATTTACATTGCAAAAGGATTCTTTGTTTATATCACTCCCTGCCAGAAAGGCTTCCAAATGCCCCAGCTCTTGATACAAAACCCCTTTATCTGGCATTAGGGCCTTTGCAATCAGTTTTCTTCAGGACTCCCACCTCCCAAGTGTCCAGTATCCTGTATTCAAACTGCGGTCCATTGCTAATTTTGTTCTTTAGAAATACCACAAACATTTTTGCCTTTGTTCATGCTGATTTCTATGTCTTATCTCCTTTTGTTTGCTCCAACGAGAACACTCCCCTCTCACCCTTTAAACACAGCTCTGTGTGTGTGTGTGTGTGTATAGTAAAGAATTTAGCTTTGTCCAAAGGGAGAGTCTGAAAGCTTCAGCTTATCAGAAGCAGTCTCTGGGCCCTTGTAAGGGACATGTGTGGCAGAAGCATCTTTGCTTGCCTGGGGCTTTTAGATCAGGCCACATAATCTAAGACTGTGATTTAGGGTGGAGGCTGACCACACCAGATAGTATTAAGATTTGGGAGTGATCAGAAATACCAAAAGAAGAGAGAGAGGAGTTTGTGGGTAGAGTGGTATCAGTTGCCTTGGAAACTGAGATCGACCATGTGAGCAACTGACCAGTCAGTCAATCAAGCCTACCTGATGGAGCCCCAATAAAAACTCTGCCAAGGCAGCCATCCGTGCCACACATCAGTATTGTCACACATCAGTACTGAAAGAGTGAGACTGTCTGCAGCTCAACAGGGAGAGAACAATGGAATGTCACATTTGATACTTCTAACTCTTCCCTAGTGTTTCTTCCCTTGGCTGATTTTAATGTGCCTTTTCCCTGTCATAAAGTATAACTATGAGTACAGCAGCTCTCAAGAGTTCTGTGAATCCTTCTGGAGAATTATCAAACTCAGAGCAGTTTAAGGAACTCCCTGGACTTACAGTTGTGTCATAAGTGAGGTCTACTGTGGATGGCCCCTCCGCTAACTTCACCAGTGAATAGCTCCCACAGAGTGGGCTCCTCCAGAGAGACTCTCCTGGGGGACTTCCCTGGTAGTCCAGGGGTTAAGAACCCGCCTGCCAATGTAAGGGATGAGGGTTTGATCCCTGGTCAGGGAACTAAGATACCACATGCCATGGGGCAGTGAAGCCTGTGTGCACCAATGAAGAGCCCAGGCACCCAAACAGCCAAACTAAAAACCACACACAACTGGCCTGCAAAGAGACTTTCTCATTCCTCCAAGCTCCTCCTCATGGGCACCATATATTTTCATACTGCTTAATGAAACAATATATTAAACCAGGATTCATGCTTAATTAGTTTCCTATTGCTGCTGCCTTGCCACCAATTTAAGTAATTTGAAGCAACACTCTTATTGTCTTACAGTTCTGGAGGTCAGAATTCCAAATAGGTTTCATCAGGCTAAAGTCAAGGTGTCAGCACGGCTACGTTTCTTCTAGAGGCTATGGAAGAGAATCTGTTCCTTTGTCTTTTCCTGCTTCTAGAGGTTACCTACAATCCTTAGCTTGTGGCTGCTTCCTTCACCTTCAAAGCCAGCAGCATAGCATCTTCCTGTTTCCCTCCTGTTCTCATAACCCTTCTTATAAGGACACTTGTGATTTGGGGCCACCTGCACAGGTGATGCAGGACCACCTTCCTATCTCAAGATCCTTAACTCGGTCACATCTGCAATGACCCTTTTGCCACGTAAGGTAACATATTCACAGGTTTGGGGAATTAGAACATTAATGTCTTTGGGGGAGGGCCATTACTTTGCCTATAATAATCTTGATTTGTTTTACCCAAAATTTATCTCAAAGTTTAAGTATCAAAAATCCCCTACTTGTATTGATTTTTGTTTTTAATGCAAGGATTATAATGATTGACTTCAAAATTAGAGCTGGGATCCCTTACTGTATTGATAATGGCAGATATATTTATTGGTGATTAATAATAATAACTATAGCGTCACTGTGAAGTTCAGCTGAAACAATTCATTTAAACCATTGAAAACAGAGTCTGGTGCATAGCAACTATACACATAATGTTGTTTCATTGCTATTATTATTGATGTTATTGTTATTATTATTATTATGTATATATCTGATCTGTGATGATGGGACGCATATAGTAAAGGTCAGAATGTCTTTGAAAGAGAAGAAATGTTATCTGTTTATGATAGATTTTCAGAGGATACAAGAAGTGATAAGGGATTTGAGAAGGGAAGAATGAAAATAAGTTGGAAGCATTTTATGCAGTTAAGAATCTTACCTTTGAATATTTATCCATGTGTAACATATATAGGGCTTCCCAGGTGGTGTAGGGGTTAAGAACCTGCCTGCCAGTGCAGGAGAGGAAAGAGACGTATATTTGGTACCTGGGTCGGGAAGATCCCCTGGAGGAGGGCATGGTAACCCACTGCAGTATTCTTGCCTGGAAAATTCCATAGATAGAGGAGCCTGGTGGGCTACAGTCAGTCCATGTGGTCGCAAAGAGTAGGACACAACGGAGCAGCTGAGCATGCACAGTGTATATGGATTATTTAGGGCAGTTTGGAACCAACACTGAAGGAAAACAGAAGGTGGAGGGACACAGAATGCTACTCGGGGCCTTAGTGAAAGGAGGGTCTTGCCCTGCTGGGTGGTCAAGAACACCTGCAATTTTCGTGGAGCTTCTCAGAAGCTCACCCAGGACCACCAGTTACTGTGGACCTCACTGCCTGCTCACAGTCCAGGGGCAGAGTGAGTAAGGATGATAATGTGAAAGTAAATACAATGCGCCAGTAATTACTTCTAGGTGCTGCCCTTTCATAAAATCTAATAAAATTGGACTTTAAATGTCTATCTTCATAATGCAGCTGTGATATGTTTGTTCTGGTATTACTTTTTAGTCTGTCTTGAATTTTTTTTAAAAGGTACATTTCAGGGAAACAGTACATTTTTTATTTTAAGTGGAATAGAAAAAAATTGATTTTTTTTCCTAAGCCCTAATTGCAAGCATGTCAAATAACATGTCACATTTAAAGACTGTCATGGGAGCCTAACAGTGTAATTGTATATGGACAGTGCTATCTAATTTAGCTGGGTTAGTATGATTTACTAGGATGTTTTGCTATTGGTTGCATTATTTAGATCTTTGATAATCTCTTTCTTTTCCCTGGTAATCTAAATCTGAAAATGGTTCTTTTTTTTTCCCCATCAGGAGGCCTTTCTTGTCAATCAGATTATCAGGATGCAACAGGAACTATCTAAAAACAGGAGGTGAAGAAAGGAGAGCCCAAGCAGGTTTAGAGTTTATGAAGCAGGCATTGGTGTTCTGGGTGCAGAAATAAATGGCCTTAGTCAGAGCTTTCATGGGTTTGTTTGCATGCATTTTGTGGAATTCTGTGGTTGCAGGAAAAAGTCATGGCCAATTTTTTTCCCTCTCACAAAGCCCTTTTCTGTCCCAATGTTTCCTAATATAATAAAAATTCAGGTCAAAGCACTAATTTTCCAAGACTTAGATAGGGTCGTGTCCTTTTCAACATGATGTGTTTTCAGTAAGAATTGAGAGTAAACTGTTTCCAAGTCACTTCTCTGTAGTCCACTAGATAAGTTTCAAAATCTTTGAACCTGATTAGTGTGAATGTGCCACTGTGTTTATGGGCCTACTTCCCTATGAGGAGTCCTCCAGACTCATGAAATAAAAGTATCTTTGCCAAAGTTGAGGTGCTCATGAAATGCAGTCATGCTGATGGCTGTGGCTTGGGACTCTTCATGTGAGGTCTTCCACATCCCCTTTTCTCAATTTCAAGCTTCAGTCACACCCAGGATAGGAATGAACTTCAAAATCCACTGTCTGAGGAAAAGGCAACAGCTTAGTCAAAAGCAGCCGGTACTTCATGAAAAATGCTGTATAAACATCTCACAAATCACTGGCTTAAGATACATACTATAGCTACTAAGATTCCTTCTTCCATCCTAATTTGTGGTGGCCTTTCTGACTAGAAATTGTTACGTTGTCCACAAATGTTTTCTCATGATGATTCCTAAACTGGAATCTGGCTGTTATGGTAGCTAGATTGTTATAGTTGCAACAGCTTGAAAAGGTGGTGGTTTCTTTTTCTGAAAGAGAAAAAGTGGTTTCTGAAAGGAAGTCCCTGAGAAAATTGGGTAATATGGTTCTGGACATCATGTAGCTCTCATCCTCTTCGCTGAGACACACACTTTGGAAAATGGAGTGAGAGTCTAGTTCTATGCCACGAGGAAGACCCATCAGTAGGCACCACATGATGATCAACAGCTCCTGAAAAGGAGAAAAAGTAGAATACAATACAATTAATTGAAAAAGTGGAGCCAGGCCGTCCTTTGTCTCAGGACAATTTTTCAAAACAACCATATGTCAAGACTGCGAGACTTGGACTACTCTTTCACTGGAATCCTTACTAGCGGTTGTGTATGCAACAACTTTGGGCGGTGAGGTAACGTCTCCCCCTGGGGAACGAGCAGGCTTGCTTACTGCTCATGATAAAGAGGTAGATTTCCCAGCTCCAATGTTGCTCAGCTGGGCCTATCACATTGCCCTCGTGAGACCTGCAAACAAGAGGAACTAATGCAGATACACAGATGCTCCTGTTGGTCCGTGCGCCACGAGAAAGAGTGCTTTGTCTCTGACCCAAGTTTTGTGTCCTTTGCCAGCATCCATGAAACAATAACAGGGTAATTTATAGCTTCTAAGCAGGGTAAAAATCAAATCTCAAACCTAACAACCTTCAGTTAGATTATAGCTCAACTGGTAATTTTGAAAATAAACAAAGGTATTATAATAGGTTAACTCCATGCACTCAAAGTGCAACGGACTTCAATCAGAATGTTGATTTTTCAGTGGAAAGAAAACATGATTATTCTAGCTAAGCCGGTTATGTACAACTCAGTTAAGACAGCACCTACCATGTGAATAAATTTTAAGAAAAGTGAATGAGTTAAACCTGGTTGTTGCTGTTGTTGTTTAGTCACTAAGGAGGAAATATTTTATGTTCATAAAATGCTGTAAGTAGTTGAAAAGAAGCAAAAAATCCCTTTTTATTTTCCTCATAGTTTAGTTTTATTTTATTCAATGGAAAACTGGTGATTTTAAATAGGGGAAATGTTACTGGTGGTTGACTCCTGTATTTACATTGTCACTTGTGACTCTTTTGTGAGTTCATAGACTGTAGCCCACCAGGCTCCTCTGTCCATGGGATTATCCTGGCAAGAATAGTGAAATGTGTAGCCATTTCCTTCTTCAGAAGATCTTCCCGACCCAGGGATCAAACCTGCATCTCCTGAATTGGCAGGCAGATTCTTTACCACTGTGCCACATGGGAAGCCCCAAAGCTGTTTGCATAATATAAACAATGATCATCATGAAAGGGTGCAGTGACTGTATAACTGATACGTAAAGTAAGAGTTCTGAATATGAAATATATAAAAGAAAACTGAATGTACTCGTCTATCCTTGTAGTAGTCATATAATAATAGATGATTCTTTATATTTTTCTAGGAGGACTAGGCAGCTGTACACTAAGATTTTCATGAGTATTAAGAATCCAGTCATGCCATGGGTCACTTGCTTGATCATCTCCATTTGATTCCTACTAGATATTTCTCTCTCTCTCTCTCTCTCTCTCTCACACAGACACACACACACACACACACAACACACAGAAAGACTTTTGACAATGTAAATTCAGGAGTCAACCACCAATAACATTTCCTCTATTTAAAATCACCAGTTTTCCATTGAATAAAACTAAACTATGAGGAAAATAAAAAGGGATTTTTTGCTTCTTTCCAACTACTTACAGCATTTTATGAACATAAAATATTTCCTCCTTGTATTGAAAGTATCCATCACTTCTGGATGCCATCAACACTATTCCCCATGAAATTATACACATTTAACTTGATTTGTATAATATCAAAATTATAAATTTTAGGTATTAATTACAAATGTTTTATGTACAAATTGTAGAAAAGAAAGACTATCCGGATTAGTTCAAAAAGGGAAATTAAAATTACCAATGATGTCCAACGACTAGAATGGTCACTGAAACTTTGCTAGGTACTTAGATTGTTTCTAGTTATTTGCCATTGTTTAAAAAGTTGCATATTAAAGTAGCAGTGTAACAAACAAACCCCTTAAGTCTCAACAGATTTCGCACAATAGTGCTTATTTATTGCTCATGTACAGTGCAAACCAGTGTTTCTGTTACCAGGTAGCTTTCCTTCAAATGGTGATTCAGGAATGAAATATCCTTCCATATTATGGCTCCATCATCTTTAACATGATGCTTCCAAGGTCATCATGGAAAGGAAAAGAGCATTAATTACCAGTGAGACTGAAAGTGACACACATCACACATCACTTCTGTTCACATTCCATTGGATAGAACTTAAACGTCCGTCTCTAACCTCAAGGGAATCTGGGAGATGTTTTTTAGCTGTGTGCCCTAGAAGATGAGGAGAGGGGATTGGTGATTAGTTAACAGTTCCTGCTATATAGTAATTAAAGATAATCCTTGTGAGTAAATCTTCTCAATTCATGATTATTTTTTAAGAGAAACTTCCAAAAATATAAAACAATTTTATTTTTTTATAAGGATTTGAACACATGGCAGACTTTTCACTTTTCATCACAGCCCTAAGAGATACAAAGTTTGAATATAGTAGTATTCCTTTCAGGAAACTTGTCTTTCTTGATTGTTGGAAAAAGTCATGAATCTGCAGACTCTATGCCCTGTGACCATGTCCCTAATAATATGCTATTCAGAAAAAGCTAGATTTTTTTAGACTAGTGTTTATGCATACTTTTTATGCATAGTTTGTATGCATACTTATGTATGGATATGCCAGAGCATAGCTAAATATAGTTTGCAATTATGTTTCCATTATTTTTAGAGACATATTCATGTTTCTACACCACAAAAAAAATTTGCAAAATTTGAATGTTAGAGAATCATTTTCTTAGACATAAATGTCTTCCAACAATCATCCAAAGTTTTATTCTGAGATAACTTAAAGATTCAAGTAATACATTTTCAAATTTTATCATTTCTTATTCATATAGACCAAGTTACTTCCCAACTTTTTTCCATTTACTACTTACTTCTCTTGCCATTCATAGTCAATAAAAATGACCAATAAGTAAGGAAAATTATAATTAGAGTGAATAATTCCCTGTAATCTAAAATATAAGTAGATGTTAGCAGTACTTAATGTATATTTGCTTGCTTGTTTCCTCTCCCATTCCATGGAATCAGTTCATTGCACATGGAATTCACCGCTTCCTCATGGTGATCTGCACTGGTTCCCCTATATTTTCTTAGTTGTTCACAAATTTGATTACTGTATTTTCCTCTTTTGACAGCTTTTTCTTGCTTTGCTGTAAATAATTGTTTACTTATAAAATGCATATTTTTCATACATTTTGCAACATACTTTTCTTATTTATACTCAGTGCTAACTAGGGCATTAACTTCCCTTCTGCATTTCCTCTTTAAAGGGATGGTTAGCAACAATAATCCTGCCTCGAAACAGAAAATATGGTTCAGAGACTTGAACCAAATGAAATATCGATTCAGGTTGGAGAATATTTTGATGTTTTAGTTTTGTTACAGTTCAGTTGTTTTAGAAAATATGTAGGTTTGGATTTAGTTCAGACTGGTTCACTGGGTTTTTTGTTTTTAATGGATTTGATTTATAGTTCTGTAAAAAGTTTAATATTGGGTTTAGGTCAGAGAGGACACATTCAGCAAAATAGTTGTTTGTTTCCAATTTTGGTTCATGGGTCATTACAAGGCCTCTGTGCCATAACTATTTCCAGAGCCACAGCATGAAGTTTGCACCTCCCTGTGGCGTCTTCCTCCAAGAGGACAATAGATGCCATTCAGTCCCAGCAGAATTGGGACCACTCGCCGGCGACCTGATGGTGTACACCCTGTGTGAGATACAGGGAAAACAGATTGCATGTCAAGGGATTATTTGGGTCTTAAACTACGACAGCATTTTCTTTTGATGTTCCTACGTATGAGTAAGAGGGTTCCTATAAACCTCAAATTTTAAAATTTAAACTTAGTCTTTACAGACTGAGTTTTAAGTTGATTTCTTCTCTTTATTTAATTATGTTATTTAGTGAGCTCTGCTTTTAGAATTATTGCAGATTTTCAGGAGGCTCAAGTGAAAGGCTCGAGCTCTAAACAATTCCATCTTTTGTCTCTTATTTTAGTGGCAAAATGTGGTGAAGGGTGATCAAGTTATGGAGTATAGTTGTAATAGTTTTACAGCTTGGGAGATTTTTTTTTTTTTTAACAAAACTGCACTTTAAAATATTGGTGGGGTTGTCATTAGGTATAACAATACTTAAGGTGAAGAAAGAAGGCAAAATCCTCTCACTAGAAAAACTCTTTAAAGCCTGGATAAATAGTAAGGAGTGTGTTTAATACAACTAATTTATAGATAAATGTGGTGCCAGGCTAGAATACATTAACAAGGTAAGGCTTCAGGGTCTCTAGGTAAGATAATATATTGCTTTCATTAAAAAGCAATCTGCATGGACGATATCCACCACCACTGGAAAGTCTGCAGCTGTCACCTTTATCAGGGGAACGAGAGCAAGCCACTACATTTTAATCACTGGAGTTTGTCAGGAACGAAAAACAGCCAGCTTCCCACAAATCAACAGACATGTATCCTGATAAGGCAAGCGCCCTGGAAAAGGACAGCTACATACCACACGACACCACCTATTCTAGGGTGATCAAAGCCCAGTCATTGTTGAAGATAAATCTACTGAATTGAGCTTTAGGATGAAACAGTTGGCTTTGAACAAAGCAGACACGTACTTATACAAATAATCCACGACTTCAACATGCTTAGATCCAAGTACATTTGCAATGTGGGAAGGAATGGATGGTAGGATAGCAAAGCAAGAGGCATAGGGATCTTTACACTATGGTTGTTCACAGAACTCGGTTCTGGCTATGTTATAAGTTGAGGAACCATCAGGAAAAAATTGGAATAAGAGTCAGTCAGGAAAGGCATACCCAAACAGAAACAAAAAGCCGGGCAAATGAGACGGGAATGGGAAATATCTCCTACGTGCTTCAGTTCAGTTTAGCTCTGTTTAGTCGTTCAGTCGTGTCCGACTCTTTACAACTCCATGGACTGCAGCACACCAGGCTTCCCTGTCCATCACCAACTCCTGGAGCTTACTCAAACTCATGTCCTTTGAGTCTTTGATGCCATCCAACCATCTCATCCTCTGTTGTCCCCTTCTCCTCCTGCCTTCAATCTTTCCCAGCATCAGGGTCCTTTCCAATGAGTCAGTTCTTTGTATCAGGTGGCCAAAGTACTGGAGCTTCAGCTTCAGCATCAGTCCTTCCAATGAATATTCAAGACTGATTTCCTTTAGGATGGACTGGTTGGATCTCCTTACTGTCCAAGGGACTCTCAAGAGTCTTCTCCAACACCACAATTCAAAAGCATCAATTACACCTCTCATTATTTGCCTTTAGACAAAATAGATGGAGACTAACCCATGCCCAGCTATTCCAACCCTGTGCTGGTACAACTGAATCTGTAGCATCTTCATAATGTACCTCCTTGCACCAGATGTCTTTAGAGAGCTTCTGTGGTTTCAACAGAAGAACCTTAAAAAATATAAGTTTTAAAAATGGTTACAAACAAGCAAAGACAAACCGAAAAATGGATATGTATACGTTAATTTTTAAGGATTAAGACATCATAATGGAAAGAAGACTGTATTTTAGTGATTTAGAACTAACCATACAGAGGTTAGAATTTGCAAATGAGTGCCTCAAAATCAATGACATCTTAAAGATTACTGTAGTGTAGGAAGATAAAACATAAGAGGATAAAACATGGTAACCAAAAGGGGGCCATTTACTCACAGGGAGAGAAAGCTGAGGGGAAATTGAACTCCAAATCTGGGAGTCATTGAAGATCACAAACAAAGGGAGTGAGATCTATTTTCAAATGCCAACCAGGATTATGGTCTCTGATTTAAATTCTGGCTGTTGAATGCTGGCTCCCCAAATACCATTAGAACAAACTGTTAATAATACAAAGGAGTTTTATTTCTTATCAAGGTAGGAGAAACCATCAACTCCACAGACTTAAAAATATTTAATTGAGGTGAAGTCACATAAAATAAAATCTACCTTTTTAAAGTGTACAATGTTGTGTGTTCATCACCTCTACCTAGTTCCAAAGCATTTTTTCACCCCCAAAGGAAGTCTCATACCTCTTTAAGAAGCCCTTCCCCGTTCCCCTTCCACACCTCAAGATCTCTGACAACCACTAATCTTTTTTCTGTATCTATGGGTTCACCTATTCTGGATATTTCGTATAAATGGAGCCCTACGATATGCAACCTTCTGTCTGACTTCTTTCACTTAGCATAGTGTTTTTAAAGTTTATCCACATTGTAGCATGTATCAGTACTTTGATTTTTTTTATGACTAAACAGTATTTCAGGGTATGAATATACCACATTTTGTTTATCCATCCTTCCATTATGTATATTTGAGGGGGGTATTGTTATTTTTTCATCTTTCAGCTATGGTGAATAATGTAGACTTGAGGGAAGGGGAAGTTCTGACTTGTTAGAATTTTGAAGTCTGGGTTCAAGGATGGTCTTTTAAAGCCTGGACTTGAGTAGGACTGGTGAAGGATCATTTTATAATTGTTTAGGATTGGTAAAAATGGCAAGCATCTTTGGTCAAAGACTCAAAGTCTTGGGATATGAACTGCCTGTTAATGCTTTCAATTGAAGAGTTGATGGATCTTTTGGGAAATTTTTATAGCAGTCAAGTTATTCAGTTGGGCAAGAGACTCTTGAAATAGTAAAGTTATGCTGTTGACAACAATGGAACAGTGAGCTCATTTTAATGTAGATGATAAGCTATGTGATGGAGAAGGAAATGGCAACCCACTCCAGTATTCTTGCCTGGAGAATCCCAGAGACGGAGGAGCCTGGTGGGCTGCCATCTATGGGGTCGCACAGAGTTGGACACGACTGAAGCGACTTAGCAGCAGCAGCAAGCTATGTGATGTGGTTCTCGTACTCCAAAAGATAATCATAAAATGGATACATTTTCTGGCAACATGGGGAGCAGAACTGCTCCTAAACAATTTAAATCACAAAACTGTATAAAGTAAGTTAACCAAGACCTATCCGTGTGTGTGTGTGTGTGTGTATGTGTGTTAGATGCTCAGTCTTGTCTGACTTTTTGCGACCCCGTGGACTGTAGCCCACCAGTCTCTTCTGTCCATGGGATTCTCCAGGCAAGAATGGTGGAATGGGGTGCCATGCTCATCTCTAGGGGATCTTCCTGACCCAAGGATCTAACCAAGGTCTTCCAGATATCCATATGGTACCTCTAATAGATCCTCTCGGGCCAGAAACATATCTGTCCACCCTTTGTGTCACAGCAGTATAGTAAGTCGGAGAAGGCAATGGCACCCCACTCCAGTACTCTTGCCTGGAAAATCCCATGGACGGAGGAGCCTGGTAGGCTACAGTCCATGGGGTCGCTAAGAGTCGGACACGACTGAGCAACTTCACTTTTACTTTTCCCTTTCATGCACTGGAGAAGGAAATGGCAACCCACTCCAGTATTCTTGCCTGGAGAATCCCAGGGACAGAGGAGCCTGGTGGGCTGCCGTCTATGGGGTCGCACAGAGTCGGACACGACTGAAGCGACTTAGCAGCAGCAGCAGCAGCAGCAGCAGTGTAGTAAGTGATCTAGCACACAGTAGCAGCTTCCCAGAGTCTCGGAGAGTAATAATACTATGAGATTCTTGCAGTGGTAATTAAGCAAACATTCATCTCAAGATACTTTATATTTTGCCAATAAAATGAACACCACTTTACATATCTTAAATGAATTGCCTCATATCACCTATGCTCATGGGAAGCTATTCTATCATTTAATAAGTAATGATCCTTTGCAGTTTGGCCATTATCCAGTCTGTAAAAGGATATGGGAGAAGTTGAAACGTCCTTGCAAGGTAGGCGCTGTAAAGACTAAAATAAACTTGGCAGCCAGGCTAAGTGTCCAATAGCTGATGCTGCCTGATAACACAGAGCATATTTATAACGAGAATTTCCTGTAATTAAAGAAAAACAAACTGTAAAGGAGTAGAAAGAATAAATATTTCATTGCTGCTGCCCTTGGATCGATCAGAAAGAGTATTGCAAAAATCAAGACGTGGCTATTTATTTTCAAATAGGAATAATCAAAGGAAGTATTGCACTGCACAAGGGAAAAAACATTGACTCCATAGAGTGTATACTTCTGAAATCTGTGATACCTTTTCTAAGACAGAAAGAGTGCACTAGTTTGCCTGTCTCTAAACACTGTCTGTGGGGAAAGAAAGTGGAATTGCCCTCAGATCCCTTGTCTTTGAAAAGCAATTGCTTCTTTTAGAAACAAAAAGAATTACTTTTGCTAAAAATAATGCCTGTTACTTCAGAGGGACTATTTTTTTTTTTTTAGTGCATACTGAAGTATAAGGCCCATTTATATTTTTGCCTTTTATAAATTTCTCCTAGGACTCTGTTTTTTTTTTTTTTAATTGTGGTAAAATACACAGAAAAGTTCTCAATTTAGATATAGAATGATCTTATTTGCAAAGCAGAAATAAAGACACAGATGTAGGAAACAAACATATGGCTACCAAGGGGGAAGAGTGGAGGGTGGATGAACTGGGAGATTGGGGTTGACACATGTACACTACTATGAATAAAAGAGGTAACGAATGAGGACCTGCTGCCCCACACAGGGCGCTCTACTCGGTGCTCTGTGGTGACCTAAATGGGTAGGAAATCCAGAAAGGTGGGGGGGGATATATGTATACAAATGGCTGAGTCACTTTACTGTATAGCAGAAACTGGCACAGCAGTGTAAAACAACTATACTCCAATATAAATAGATTAATAAATATGAAAAAAATTTCTTGAGCACTTTAACCATTTGTGAGTGTACAGTTCCATGGCATTAAGAGCATTCACATTGCTATGCAACTACCACCAGAATTTTTTCCCCTTTCCCAGCTTACACTGTGTATCTATTAAACAACAACTCTCTATTCTCCCCTCCCCTCCGGCCCTGGCAACCACTATTCTACTTTCTGCCACTATGAATTTGACTACTCTAAGTAAAATATAAGTGAAGTCACATATAATTTTATTTTTTTGTGACTGGCGTGTTTCATTTAGCAGTGTCTTTCAGGTTCATCTGTACTATAGCATGTGTTGGAATTTCCTTTCTTCTTAAGGCTGAGTAATATTCCAATGCATATGGATACATATGTATTTATATTTGTATGTTTGTGATATTCCATTGTATGTGAATTCATTTGTTTTTTTCATCAATGGACCCTTGACTTGCCTCCAGCTTTTGGGTCTTGTGAACAGTGCTGCTATGACTATACAGATAGCTGTTCAAGTCCCTGCTTTCGCTTCTTTGGATATATATCCAGAAGTGGAATTGTTGGGTCATATTGTAATTCTATGTTTGCTTTTTTTTTAAAAAAAATTGTCATATAGTTATCCACAGATGCTATACCATTTTATATTCCCACTAACTGTGCACCAGGATTCCAATATTTCCATATCCTGGGCAACATTTGTTATTTCCTCTGTTTTTTTTTTTTTTTTTTGCTTTTAAAATAGCCATACCAATGGGTGGGAAGTGCTTCCACAGTACTCTTTAGTTAAATACCTCACTCTCTTCCATCCTCTTTCCCTGTTTTGCCTCTTTTCTCTCTCATTTGTTTTCCCAACACTCTTGACCATTTCTCCTCCTTTCCTTAGTTGAATAAGGAAATAATCTTTTCATATACAAGGAGTACATTTTTCTTTTTTACAGGGAACAAGAGGTACATGGCAATTAATAAGACTCTTAGCCTCTGCTAAGAAGAATAACAATGACCAATATTGAGTGTTCAGAATGCTAACACATATTCTCGGGGGAGTACTTTTAAGTTTGATCTTGATCTTTCTGGTCAAAGTTTAATTTGTGTCTTCTTAAAAAGGGAGGGCAAAAGAATATGCCAGTCTCTAACAGGGCTCACAGAATGTTTTTGGGAACACAGTGGAATGCCCTATTTCTTGTAACTCTGATTTTGATGTTATAGAAAGAATAATCAGGGAGTATCACTGTATTTTATTAGGCATCTGGTTATTAGGGTTCTAACCCTGGCTTTACCACAGTTTTCTCGGTGGTGTTGGGCAAGTACTTTCAGTGCTTCTGTTTCTAGATTTGTTTAAAAAAAAAATGAGGATGTTAGAGTTTATTTCCTCTGAGGGCACTTCCAGTTCCTGGATCTCCATTAATATGCAATAATCCTCAGCAGTTATCTATAAGGGTAACATTTTAGAAGAGTTTGGCAGTAATCTTGTACTTTTACTTAAAAGACATATAGAAAATAAAACTGGATGAGTCCATTAATTAGAAAAAAATTATTCCATTTTATGTAAATTTCTGTGGATTGAAAGAAAGATTACATAAGGCACACATCAGAACTTAGCCTGTGGCTTGCTCTGGTATAAAACCACAGAACTGTTTCATGACAATATTAGTGGTCACGGAAAAATCTGAATTTTACCATCTTTCATCTAGCTCTCTGTCACTGAAACCCTATTTGTTAGCAGAGGTTGTGGAATTTGAGTGACTGCTGGGCTATTGGGAATTCTTGGTTAGTAAACATACCAGGAACCATGGATAACTACACGAAAGTTATAGAAATTTAAAGGCCTGAGTACATTTATTCCCCAAGTATTTAGGCACTGATTCTTCCTTAACCATGAACACAAGACTGCTCACAGTTAGTTTCTTGAACAAGAATTACAATTTTCGTATATGATTAATATCTGTGGTTGAAATAGTTTAGAAATATCTAAACCACCAATTAATAGCAGACTTTTACACTAATTTTCATTGTAAGTCACTGGATCGTGAAGTCCAATGTCCTTTTGTTTGTGTTATTTTCATGGCACGATAAAACATATTATTTACAAATTACAATTTTGGAGCAAGTTGGATGACCCCAGCTCTGTACTATCTTCTTTGTGCCCTTGGTGAAGTCGTTTAGCCTATCTAAACTTGTCTCATTTTGTGTGGTCAGTCACTTAGGCGTGTTCAACTCTGCCAGCCAGGCTCCCCTGTCCATAGGATTCTCCAGGCGAGAATACTGCAGTGGGTTGCCATTTTCTATTCCAGAGGGTCTTCCCGACCTAGGGACCAAACCCACGTCTCTTACATCTCCTGAATTGGCAGGTGGGTTCTTTACCACTAGCGCCACCTGGGAATCCCAAACTTGTCTCAGTGTTTAGACTGAAAGAGACAATGAACATTGATGAAATAAATGTGTGTTCTGTTCCTCCTAGACACTCCACATTCCCTTCACGGTCATCACTGATAAAAGGTTCTGAGCAGTACTTGGTCTTCATCAAGCTGTATTTGCTTTGCAGGTTGTCGCTTGCACACACGTTATGTTGCTCCTTATAGGCTTCTCTGTTTCTCATTCAGAAGACCCTTCTAAAGAACACATACCTTGTGAATAGAATCCTTGAGCTTACCAGCACACTGCTAGATATGCTCACTATCTCAGACTGTTATTTAAACTCAGCCAGATTTTGACTGGAGCTTTTATGGTTAAAGGAAAGAGAAGTTCCAGCCACACCCCATACTAATCAAGGATTCATTTCCCATGATCATGCCCACTAAAAGCATATGTGAGTTCTTGTGTGGTCCTATTTGTTCAGTTTAAATCTTTTCGTTGATATTACGAACTTGGAATATTTTCTAGAATAGTAAGAAATACTTTTTGCTAAAGTGTAGGGAAGTCAATAAAGGAAAATTGTGTATTATATTTAAGAGTATGTTATACTCTGATATCCTGAATAGAGCAAAAATTAAATGGCTTACTTTGTCTTTTTTTTTTTTTGAATAAAAATCTCTGTAATCCATCAGCCTGAAAACTACTTAATTAACATCACTAGTCATCTGTTGGCCCAGGGAAGAAGCCACATTGTCTTTTCTTTCTTCCTGTACTTTTCAAGAGAGAATCTGAGTATTTCATGTTGATTGCTTGATTGGCTGCAGAGGGACTCTTTAAAAATACTAAAAAAAAATCAGGAATCCAGTACAAATCAAGCATAAGCTGCTATCAATCATGTGCTCAGGGCATTATGTGAGGTTTTTACTCAGAAAGATGTCATTAAAAGTTGCAGAAATTAATTGGTGCCATTGAATGTAATGGCCTTTCCTGCCATAGTTTCTCAAATGTAAAGAAAAATTATGGATAACGTAAATTCCTTGTGGGATTCTTATAGATGTCTGCTTTGTTCTGTTATTGTTTATTGCAAATGTTATTACCGTGATCTATGGCCCTATCACGCTTTGTCTACACTGTGCTGCTCTTCTGCAGCCCACAACAACGGAGGGCTTCACTCATAAGCGTGGGCTGTGTTTATTTGGAACTTCTTTGCTTTCATATATTCCCAAAGTGTCTCAAGGTGTTCATTTTGTGTGTTTAAATTTTTATACAAAAACAGATTTGTTCTGATTGATTAAATATTGACTTAACGCCATTTTTAGAACAACTCTGAACCTTATTTAAGTTCAGGGTTTGTGTTCTGCTTTCCCAGAAGGTTTGAAATCAGTGTAATAATGGCTATTACTTTGTGTGAATCAATGGATTGAGATCCGTAATCTTTCTCAATAACAACGTTGGTTTAATTAGTAGTGGTTTAAAAATTTGACTCTTAATTAAAGAACAATTTTATCTCTCTGTAAAAAAATGTTTAAGGAAAATGAACTTTTTTGCATATTAGATATTGTCTTAACACTATATAATCTGTAACTCCATATCTAAGTTATATTAAAATTTTATCTAACACCAGTAAACGTTAACCTATTGCTTCCAGATATTTTGAAGTCATTTGTGGATGCCTATTCTTTTCTGATTCTATGGTACAAAATTCTAGAAATTCATGAAAAGGGATAGCATGCCCCTTGGAAAATGTAATGAATTAAGCTTACAATTCTATTTTACTCATCTTTTGGTTGTATTTTGTGAAATTTTAGAGCATTTCTGGGTTACACTGTTTAAGACATGTCTTGAGAAACTGAATAGTTGAGATCATGTCAAATATTAAAAAGTCTATAGTAAACAGTTAAATTCAAGACCAAGATGATTCATTCATTCACATATAGGGAAAAGAATTAACAGTTTACTGTGGAAACTAATGGAAACAAATGTTAGCATATATAAAAATAATAAAACTAAATCTCTAGAAAAAATAATATTTTGTTTGGGATTGTTTGATGATATTTAAAACCTAGTAAGTTCCATAGCATGTTTGGGGAAAGGCTATTAACTAATGAATAGCTTTATGTTTTGTTACTAAAAATATGAATAAAAATAGATGTAAAATTATACTGACCACTAAAAGAAGGTAGAGTCATCATATAGTTTTCTTTTTTTTTTTCCATCATATTTTTCAAACCAACAAAAGAAAACAGTAGGAGAAATTTTTTAACTTTTTAACGACCCAATAAAATGCAGAAAAAAGAAGGGAAGGGGAAGCAAATTAAAAAATAAACAAATGTCAACAGAAAACACAAAATTAGTGTAAATAAGTACAAATAGGTCACTAATCACAAAAATTCAAAAAGGTTATTGACTCTACTAAGGCACAATTTATTTAAGTTTTTCTAATTCAGCTGTATTTTGCTTAAAAGAAACAATTTTAAACTAGTCTGTTTTTTAAAAATTTTGTGGCCTAAGACATTTTTATAAAAAATGAAGCCAAGGCTACACAGTCCAAGAGGATCAACTCTATCAATCAGGGGTCAACTGGAAAAGCAGTGCCAGTAGAAGTCTATATTAAGAGAGTTATTGCAAAGAATTGCTTTATATAATAGTCAGAACTGGCTAGGCAAGTCTAGAATCCACAGGGTAGGCCATCAGGAAGAGCAACTCCTGTCCACAGAGGTGATTTCTTCTACTTCAGGAAATCCTCAGCTCTATTTTTGAGACCTTTCAATTGACTGAATCAGGCCACTCAGATTAACTAGGATGATCTCTCTTAGAGTCCACTGATTATGGACTTCAATCACATCTTCAAAATTACCTTCTGAGCAACACCTAGATTAGTGTTTGATTGAATAAATGGAGTCTGTGGCTTAGCCAACTTAATACACCATAAAGGCCATCAGAGTGACTAAGATCTGACACTGTTAGAGGTCAAAGAAGGTGTCTCCTTGTCTTTAATGCTGGAAGCCACTTTTCTCACTTTAGCTCCTGAATTGGGTATTATCTCTTGTCCTCAGATACCAGCAACATAATCCAATTCTACTAAAGTTTCCTTGGGTGACAAGTCAACTGCAAATTCTAAAAGAACAAAGATTTCATTTACCAGCATCTCCCTGTTTTGCCCATCATCGCTGTTGGTGGCTGGCTACTGGGTAATTCTGAGCCACTTTTTGTGAACATTTTATGTTTGCCATCTCTCTTGATATTGCCCTGCCACGACAGGGTGACCACTCTTCCTACAGGCCAGGGTAAGAAGAGGGCATTTAGTAGCCTGACTGGAATTAAAAAATGGACAAAATATTTGGACAGTCAGTTCACACACACACACAAAAGTATAATCTCCTTCTCTTGGGCATGGCCCTCACAATGGCCACGTGTGAGTGTCCTTAAGAACAGAGTCCCAGTGCATATAAAATAATGCCTTATTTCCCTCCATAAAGAGAAGCCTTTTACAATATACTAAACACACCAGGGCTTCCCTGGTGGCTCAGATGGTAAAGAGTCTGCCTGCAATTCAGGAGACCTGGGTTCAATTCTTGGGTCACAAAGATCCCCTGGAGAAGGGAATGACAACCCCCTCCAGTATTCTTGCCTGGAAAATTCCACGGACAGAGGAGTCTAGGAGCCTGCAGTCCATGGAGTTTCAAAGAGTGAGACAGGACTGAGCAACTAACACTTCTTTCTAAACACACTTTGACTCTTCAGGCTGGAACTAATACAAAGGGATTACAAATAAGTCAGCTGTGAAATCAGCCTTTTTGTAAGCACTGAATTTCTTCAAGAACTTAATGTAAACCTCATATGATCCCTAAAGGTCTCCTCTAACATTGCTCATTGGATACTGGGCTTGGGAGAATAAATGTCTCCTGGGTGTGTCTGGGGGCTTCTCAGGTGGCTCAGTGGTAAAGAAGCCACCAGCCAATGCAGGAGATGCAGGCTCAACCCCTGGGTTGGGATGATCCCTTGAAGGAGGAAATGGCTACCCACTCCAGTATTCTTGCCTGGAGAATCCCATGGACAGAAGAGCCTGGCAGGCTACAGTCCATGGGGTCGCAAAGCATCAGACATGACTGAGCACACCCGCATATGCTGCTATTCATCAAATAAAGATCCGTACATCTTAACGAAGCTCTCATTGGATATCCTTAAGGTAACAGAAATTTTTGTTAAAATGCCACATCTCTAGATTTTCTTGAAAATCTGGAAGATCTGGCAATACTGGACATGCATCCCATCATGGTAACCTCTGGACCCGAGTCTTGGCTGCCCCTGGCATGTGCTACACAGTTCCTCATAGTCTCCCAAGAGAAAGGGTGTGTTTTCACTGCCTTTTATTACCTTCTGGCTTGACCTTGTGTAGGCTGCCTATGGGCATCTGAGTTTTAAAGCTTTGGCTGTAATTATTACACATCCAGGTGGAATCAGACTTTTTTTTAGGTTTAGTAGCAAGCTGCTTCTCTGCTTTGGTCCACACTGAGAATCAAACTGTTGTTGCCCATAAAAACCCAGTTTCCCCTATTTCATATAACAATGTGGAAAATTTTAGAAGAGTCTTTGAATTCAATGAGACTATGAGAACTAAGATAGTAATGATTATTGTGATTGATAAGAGAACGATTATTGTGTTATGGCTAATTCAGCCTGCATAAGAGCAGTGTACTTGCCTCTATATACAGTAAGTATTAAGTGAAAGTGGAAGTTGCTCAATCATGTCCACCTCTTTTTGAACCCACGGACTATACAGTCCATGGAATTCTCCAGGCCACACTACTGGAGTGGGTAACCATTCCCTTCTCCAGGGCATCTTCCCAACCCAAGAATCGAATCCATGTCTCCCACATTGCAGGCGGATTCTTTACCAGCTGAGCCACCAGGGAATCAAGAAGTGGGCAACCTTTTTTGGGTTCTAGATGCATCTGAAAATTACTTTCTCAGAAGAAACAACCCATTTATACAATATCATCACAAATTTTTCAAACAACTAAAATGTTTCCTGGTCCCCCTGAGGCCATTCAAGAAACCTCAGGGTTCATACATCTCAGGTATAGACCCCATGCTCTAAATAAAGATACAGAGGGAATTCTTTCCTGGTCCAGGGGTTAAGATATTGTGCCTCCACTGCAGGGGACATGGGTTCAATCCCTGACTTTTACTTTTATTTTAAAAAATAAAAAATATGCAGAGGTGTTGATGCCAGATTCCCTTTTCTCCCCATGAAAGAACCTGCAAATGAATCTTCACCTAGTGTGACTGTTTCAGGTTAGTCTGATTCATCTAGGATCTTCCTTTGCGTCCTCCAAGGTTTGGTCTTGCTGCTTTCTGTTTCATATTATTCATCCTTTTTGTGCACTTAGTCAAGACATAGTCTCAGCTCCTCTGGGTCTTATCCACAGAAGGCTATGCATCTTTCCAGCGGGCACTGCAAACGCAGCTGTGGTGTACTGCTGCCAAGCTCCCACTTGTGAGGCTGTGCCTGCCATCTCTCACTGTTGGATGAGAGTTCCTCCACAGGATAGCATAGAGAGAAGATTTTAATAATCTCTGCTAGGGACAGCTCTATGGACATCATCGGACTTCCCAGATAATGGTGCAGAACATCCTTTGGTAGCAAGAGCTCAAATGTGGTTTGTCAATTACTCTTTACTCGGCATGATACATAAACGATGGTTACACCTCAGATAGGTGCTCCCTGCCATAAAAGCTGAGAATCCCAGTGACTTAAACCATCAGTTTCTGTAAAGTGCATCGACATTATGACTCTTTGGATGTTTTGAAATTTTATGATGGTGCATCAGATGATGCCACGTTGAATCCTATTCCACATGTTTCTACCAATCAAGTTTTCAGTTCTTTCTCATTCTGGTGTTTTTGAATTTTAGCATTTCAGGGAGAAAGATAGGCTTTGAGATCCTGGATAAACTAACAGAAATAATTGTTTAAATTTTTGACCACATATTCGTTCCTTAAGCTTTTTCCATCAGAAAACTGCTACCAAGCAATTCTATATGAAGTAAGTTGCAGGGAACAATCATGAAAGGAGCTCAGAAAAAAGAGGAAAATTATCTTTTGTTTTTTAAACCTAGCTTTTCCTATTTCCCCTGTAACATCAAGTCTTTAATCTTTAGCATTATAACCTCTTGCCGTGTGAGGGAATTGACACAGCTTCTGTTTGATGATGATGTCTTTTGAAAGGTCATGCCCAATATCAGAGTTTCTTCAGCAGATCAAGATTGCTTAAGCTTTTTGATGTTTTCCTCTCACTGGCCTGAGAAGCAGATAGATGACCATGATAAATGGGTATCCTGGGAAGTGATAAGAATTCAGAGGTTTGGCATGAGTTATGTCCTCACTCAAACGGAAGCAAAGATTCTCTTATCTTTCCTCTTTAATTTCTTAATTACAAAAAAAAAAATTTCTTACCTAAACACAGAGTTCACAAACAGTTTTGTGATTGTTGTCTGATAACAAATACTTTAAGATCCTTTCGGTGTTCAAGTTTTTGTTTTGGTTGTTTTTTTGTTGTTGTTGCTAAGGTTTTTAATAAAAGATAACATTCCCTATTAAATATTGAAGCTGTTTTCCTTTAATAGAAACACTTTGTTACTGAAATAGCAAGCAAGCAAAACTTATCATCTAACCTGAGCATAAGGACATATGTTGCATATGTAAAGATCCCAAGCTGGTCTGTTTCTTTCTCCCTTTAACCCAGTCTAGTTACATGGAATGTTCATTGCCTCTGGTCTCACTGCCAAAGTCACAATGTGCACAAAGATGTGTTCTAACTCAAACCTATTCTGTTGAGTTTATAGAAGGAAAGGGTACAAGCCCACATGCACTCATCATTATTCTCAGGTAGTCAGTGCTGCTCTGGCCCAGGGAGCAGGTGGAATAAGACAGAAGACAGGTGTATAGTCATTCATAGTATCTGTGCCTCTGAGTGCCACACATTCTTTCCTCTTTCTTGCTGTCTCCTGTCTGCAGACCCTCAAAATCATACTCCCTCCTCTTCACTCTTCTGTGAAAGATCTTTCCTCCTTTGTTGGTTGAGATGATTGATTGCTTTCTCTAGTCTCCAAAACATCATGCTTTAGCAATGGGATGAGGGATAAGAACATGGAGACTGGGGTCTTCACGTCTGGTTAAAATTCTCGCTCTGATATTTATTAGCTATGTGATCTTCAACACATTACTTACCCTCTCTAAAATCCAATTTTCTCATCTGTAAAATGGAGATAGTAACAATTATTCATAGGACTGCCGTGATGAGCACATAAGATGAAATACATCCATGTGCCCATGACAATGCCTGGCACATAGCAGCGCTTGATCAATGGTAGCTCCCCCATAAACACTGCATTGGCAGGGCCATGCGTCTCTCTGCAACAGAGGCCAGCAAAGGAGAAATATGTTAACACTATTACACGTATATTAAATTGACCTCTTAGATTGTAAAATATAAGAAAGCAGTGGGTCTGTTAGTTTCTTGTCTATACACATTGCACGTTCTTTTCGGAAAAACAGAAAGGCAAGCATGATTGTAGCTTCACTGATAGTCCTGTGAACTGCATCACCTCACTCTGGGTGTGTTGTTCACTAATATTTAAGCCATTAATTGTTCTTGCTACAATAATAAAGAGGAATTTTATGTCCAAGCAATCCATTCTCCCACAGTAGTTCTACAAATAACTCATAGTTATCCCCTTGATTTCTTTTTTAAAAAATAAATTTATTTATTTTAGTTGGGGGCTAATTACTTTACAATATTGTAGTAGTTTTTGCCATACGTTGACATGAATCAGCCATGGGTTTACATGTGTTCCCCTTCCTGGACCCCCCTCCCACCTCCCTCCCCATCCCATCCCTCTGGGTCATCCCATTGCCCCAGTCCTGAGCATTTGTCTCATGCATTGAACATGGAATGGTGTTCTGTTTCACATATGATAATATACATGTTTCAATGCTATTCTCCCAGAACGTCCCACCCTCACCTTCTCCCTCAGAGTCCATAAGACTGTTCTATGCATCTGTGTCTCTTATTCTGTCTCACATATAGGGTTATCGTTACCATCTTTCAAATTCCATATATATGCATTAGTATACTGTATTGGTGTTTTTCTTTCTGGCTTACTTCACTCTGTATTATGGGCTCCAGTTTCATCCATCTCAATAGAACCGATTCAAATGTATTTTTTTTAATGGCTGAGTAATATTCCACTGTGTATATGTACCACAGCTTCCTTATCCATTCGTCTGCTGATGGATGTCTAGGCTGCTTCCATGTCCTGGCTATTGTAAACAGTGCTGCGATGAACATTGGGGTACACGCGTCTCTTTCAATTCTGGTTTCCTCAGTGTGTATGCCCAGCAGTGGGATTGCTGGGTCATATGGCAGTTCTATTCCCAGTTTTTTAAGGAATCTCCACACTGTTCTCCATAGTGGCTGTACTAGTTTGCATTCCCACCAACAGTGTAAGAGGGTTCCCTTTTCTCCACACCCTCTCCAGCATTTATTGCTTGTAGACTTCCTTGATTTCTTTGACTTAGTACCGTGGCTGGTTAGTTACACATCCAGTCCATCTTGTTCACTAGACCTTAAGCTTCCTGAGATCATGCCATGCACTTCTCCATTTTCACCAAAGCTCCTAGCAGAATCCAAGTATGTTGGCATGAAAATGACTCTTCTAATCAGGAAAGAGTAAAGTTTGCTCTAATATTTAAAACCTTCTCTTTTTTGCTTTTTCAAATGTGCTTCTTTGGTTTGCTTCATTCTTGCTACATCCTTAAGGATGGGTTTAGAGAGTCTAGGGTCAGTCTCCCTGGTTTGGCAGGACCCCTGTTTCTGTCCCAGCTCTCTGCCTTATTGCCTATATAACCTTAAGAAAGTCCCTAATCTTTTCTAGACTAGTGTCCCCATTGTATCCAATATTCTCATTTAAAAGATGGCATCTCAGATCCCTTAGTCCTAACAGTTTATGACAAGCATGAAAACCCATCTCGCTGATAATGGGGTATGCTGCTGAGCTTGTCCTGAGAAGGGACACTCACCTGAAGCCCCTAGGGAGTCACACCTAGAACTTCTGTCGAGCAGCAAGCAAATGCTGTGACTTCCACACAGCAACCAGGTCTCTAGGGACTTTCTCCTTTTTACACGAGTAGAAGCTGCTGCATTCTACTAATTCCTACCCCACATTGTTGACAAGACCACCCCGCTTGTCTTTAGCAACACTTATCAGCTCAGATTCAGTCTTCTCTCTTAGTTCCAGAGAGAACCCAGAGAAGACAGGCTTGTTCTGTGTGCAGAGGGAAAAAAAATAATTAAAAGACCTTAATCATAGTCACCCTGGTTTGATATGTTTTCTAATATGGAGATAATATTCTGTGACTCTCCAATGAAAACAGATAAAAGATGAAGCCAATTTCCCTGGGTTTCCTAGTCCCCTCAAATGAAAAGTGATGTAGCCCACTTTTTTGACACCTTATAAGCCCATTATAAAGTTTTGCTGTTGAAACAGAGAACACACTCTCATAACCCTGTTCTCATGAGCTAAGAGCTTCCATGCCTCAAAGTCTTCTTCCTGTAGCTGGAGGTTTTATCTCCACTTTAAACTGAAATCTCTGTATTATTCCTATAAAAGTTACTTCTCAACCTAGCCTTTTTCAGTGTAGAACACTGCTGGATTTTTTTTTTAAAAGTTTGCATCTTTCACTTTTATATTGAGCAGGAACTGTGTGAGTAAAGATACTGCATGCAATGCTTGGCTCTAATTTGGAAATAAGACGTTCTTTCAAAGACAATAAGGAAGGAAGTATAGAGGTAGGAGTGGAGAGACAGCAACCTGTATATAAATGGTTATCTTTAGAAATGCAAAAAGAGAGCAGTTTGCACCATAATTATTCAGATTTCTTTAGTCTCCTTTCAAACCAAGATTTGTTTACTAGAGGCATTACAATTTAGTGAGACAAATTAGACTAAACTTTTTTATCTCGGGTGGTTTGCACGGGCACTGATTGAACTAGTATTTCTTCCCAAGATTGCCTGGGAAGATAAATGAACAGGAGGAGCAATTAGGGTAAGGAAAAACTAAAGATTGGCTGACATGATTTAAGTTTACCACTAAGGCAGTTTGTCATTTTGTCTCTATAATCTCTATCAGAATTGACTAAAACAGTAAACATAAATCATTATACTAATTTATTTCACTACACTGTGGTCTGAGAAAAGAAGATCTCTTTTTTTTCCTGAGAGACTTTGGGGATTTGGGCAGCCACTTTGAACTTATTTTCATGTATATATTGGGGGGCGAGGAAGTGAGAGAATCGAAAATGAGCACCTCAGTTTCCTTAAAACAGTAATTTTTGAAGGCCAGATAAGGTATTATTATTACACTGTGCTAAAATAACTGTGGATTGTGCATTCAAAGCAGCTCAACATTGATTGTATTTTTTAAGAAGCAAAATAATCTTAAGGTAGACGTGTGATCAAATATAATCCTGAAAGTGATTTGTCAAATACGTAGTAGTTATTAAGCCTTTAGGTGTTTTCTCTGAAGAAGGCTTTGTGACCACCAAGTCAAAATACCATTACCTGGGAGTTTTTAGGAAATATCAGCACTCTTGGTAATTAAAGACAGCAGCTAAGTCCTCTCAGTTGAGTATAGGATCTAGCATTGTTGACTCACCAAAACAAAAGCACCATCAACAGGCCCTTGGACATATGAGCCAATTGGCTACTTGAACAAAAACAAGGCCATTCATTGATTCACCTATAAAGAGAAGATACTGGTTTGAATTTTTTCCCCCTTTATTTAGGTTAAAATTTTTCTTTTAAAGATACACATATATATGGTATTTAGTCAATCGGTAAAGATAACCCTGTATGTGAGACATCAAAAGAGACACAGATAAATAGAACAGTGTTATGGACTCTATGGAAGAGGGCGAGGGTGGGATGATATGGGAGAATGGCATGGAAGCATGTAAATTATCATATGTGAAACGAATCACCAGTTCAGGTTCAACGCATGATACAGGGTGCTCGGGGCTGGAGCACCGTGATGACCTGGAGGGATGGGATGGGGAGGGAGGTGGAAGGGGGGTTCTGGAAGGGGAAAACATGTACACCCATGGTGGATTCATGTCAATGTATGGCAAAACAAATACAATATTGTAAAGTTAAAAAGTAGAAAATAAACTAATTAAAAAGATACTGCTAATTGTGAACCTATTACAGATAAATAATTAGCTCTGAAATTTTCATATTTTCTGATATTTGTCATATGTTTTCATATATCTGTGCATATATACATATATTGGAGAAGGCAATGGCACCCCACTCCAGTACTCTTGCCTGGAAAATCCCATGGACGGAGGAGCCTGGTAGGCTACAGTCCATGGGGTTGCTAAGAGTCGGACACGACTGAGCAACTTCACTTTTACTTTTTCCCTTTCATACACTGGAGAAGGAAATGGCAACCCACTCCAGTATTCTTGCCTGGAGAATCCCAGGGATGGCGAAGCCTGGTGGGCTGCTGTCTATGGGGTTGCACAGAGTCGGACATGACTGAAGTGACTTAGCAGCAGCATATACATATATAGTTGACCCTTGAACAATGCAGGAGCTAGGGGCATGCACACACCACACAGGTGAAAATCCACATATAGCTTTATAGTCAGCTGTCTGTATCCACGGATTCAATTGTGGATTGCATAGAACTGTAGTATTTGTTCTTGGAAAAAAAATGTCTGTATGAGTGGACCTGTGCAGTTCAAACCTGTGTTGTTCAAGAGTTAATTTAATTTCAAGCCTTGTTGCCAGATTCATCTTTCCAAAGTATAATTTGAATCTGTTTGCATTAGTCTTTAAAAGAGGCTATAAAGTTATAAGCTAGGATGGTGATTTCAGGAAGTAAAATAGTGCATGAGTGAAAGATACACTGTGGGTATAGAATCACAGTCAAATTATACAGTGGGGGCAAGGCAGATTGCACACCAGAAGTTGGCCATGGTTGCTAGAAACATAACTTCAGATAAAGACAAAGAGTGGGGAGGATAATAAATTAATTTGGGACACTGAACTTGCGGCACTGTTAGAGATGGCTCAGTGGAGAGTAATAAGTGCTAGATATAGATAAGGGTACATATGGGACTGGACATTTTTGTGCTTATTGAATTTGTTTAAGATCTGCCTCTTCCTATAAGGAAGAGAAAAAGGAACTAATACCATGAGCCCCAATTCAGTGACTTTACTCTTAACATGTTAGCTCAGTTGTGACAAAAATCCATTACAACATATTATTAGCCACATTTTCAGTGAGGACATTACTCAGTGGCAGAAGTAGGCTCTATCTGGCTCTGAAACTCTAAGACAACTCATTACCTCTGAAAAGATGTGGAGAAGTTGCTTGCAAAGAAGTAGGTCACGTGTTAAAAAGGTAAAAAAGGCCCCAACTGAAGATGCCAAAGGGAAACATATAGGTAGAGAATGACTAAGGGAGAAGCAGAGAACCTCAGGGGAAGACACACAGAAGCAGGAATGAGTTACCAGCAGAAAGGAGTGGAAAGCTCCCTGTACTACAGGGAGGTTAAGAGAGATAGCAGGGTTAAGGAAAGGAATATTTGTTATTTGTTGTTAGTTTTGTTTGTTTTCTCTTATCAAAAGGAGCCTTTAGCATGTGTTAATTCGGAAAGGGAAGCAGCAGAGAAAGAGAGCTCAAAGACCCAAGGGTAACTGAAAGGGCAAGGCCCTAGAACACCATAAAGAAGAACAGGTTTAGATGTAATGGTAGTGAGTCAGCCCTTCTGCCTCTCAGGGTACGAGCTGGTCTTCCTCTGAAATCAAGAGTGAGTAGGGAAGCCAACAGGGGGTATACAGGAGGAGCAGCCTCTGACCAAGGGAGCAGAGAGGAAGGCCATAACTTCATGGAAACTCTCTGTTCCACTGGTAGATAATGTAAATAAAAATAAATAAATAAGTGCCTGGATGGGAGGGGGGTTTGGGAGAGAATGGAGATATATATATATATATATATATGTATGTATATGTATAGATAAGTCCCTTTGCTGTTCACCTGAAACTATCACAATATTGTTAATTGGCTATATCCCAGTACAAAATGTTGTTGTTCAGTCGCTCAGTCATGTCCAACTCTTTGTGACCTCACGGACTGCAGCATGTCAGGCTTCCCTGTCCTCCACCATCAAAAGGACTCTTGAGAGTGTTCTTCAACACCACAGTTCAAAAGCATCCATTCTTCAGCGTTCAGCCTTCTTTATGGTCCAGTTCTCACATTGATACATGACTACTGGAAAAATCATACCTTTGACTAGATGGACCTTTGTTGTCAAAGTAATGTCTCTGCTTTTTATTATGCTGTCTAGCTTTTGACCAGCCAATATGTTGGTCATAGCTTTGCTTCCAAGGAGCAAGCGTCTTTTAATTTCATGGCTGCAGTCACCATCCACAGTGATTCTGGAGCCCAAGAAAATAAAATCTGTCACTGTTTTCATTGTTTCCCTTCTATATGCCATGAACTCATGGGACTGGATGCCATGATCTTAGTTTTTTGAATGTTGAGTTTTAAGCCAGCTTTTTCACTCTTCTCTTTCATCTTCATCAAGAGGTTCTTTAGCTCCTCTTCACTTGCTGCCATAAGGGTGGTGTCATCTGCATATCTGAGGTTATTGATATTTCTCCCAGCAATCTTGATTCCAGCTTGTGCTTTATCCAGCCTGGCATTTCGCATGATGTACTCTCCATATAAGTTAAATAAGCAGGGTAACAATATACACCCTTGACGTACTACTTTCCTAATTTGGAACCAGTCTGTTGTTCCATGTCTGGTTCTGGCTGTTGTTTCTTGACCTGCATACAGGTTTCTCATGAGGCAGGTAAGGTGGCTGGTATTCCCGTCTCTTTAAGAATTTTCCACAGTTTGGGAGAACAAGATGGCGGAGGAGTAGGTGGACATGGAGTACATCTCTCTCCATGGCTACATCAGGAATACACCTTCAGACACAGAAGTGCATGCAGAACACCAGCTGAGAACAGACAGGAGTACCTGAGAACAGACAGGAATGGGGAAAAAATATATTGAACCATGCAGAACTCTGTAGGATGAAGGAGTTAGGGGGAAAAACAGGAATGTTAGTAGGACTGGACCTGCTCTCAGTGGGTGGGGGAACTGAAGCAGGGGCCCAATCTCCACAATGGGGCAACTGTCTGAGTCAGAGGAGAAACATTTAAGGCTGAGAGTTAAACAGCTAATCTGTGGCAGCCTAAATGGAATGAGAATCAGACAGTCCTTGCTGCAGTCATACATATCCCAGGCAGGAACGCTGGCCTCATGGAAGGCTCAACGGATGGGAGCTGGAGTTTAAGGACTGTGGAGCAATCCCAGAGTGAGGGCTGCTGTTGACTGCAGAGAGATGGATTGAGGGGATGTGAGGAATGAGGTCATGGTGGGAAATGCCGGTGGAGGAAAGCCAGGCAGCCATGGAAGCAAGGCAACACTGCTGAGTCACGTGGAGGGGGCGGAGCCATCACCATAGCGTCTCTCTCCTCACAGGCCAGCATCAGCAGCTGAACAATAGAGAGGCTGGCCCATCAAATGCCTGATGCACTGAACTACAGAGTAGGACCCCACCTAGGGTGCTCCTTTAACTACCTGATGCACCGATCTAGAGAGTTGGACCCCAGCCAGGGGGGCCCCTCTATGTGCCTGAGGCACTGAACAACAGAGAAGAACCCCAGGCAAGGGAGTCTCTAAGTGCCTGAATGGGCAAAGCTATGGAGAAAGACTGGCCAAAGAGACCTTCTGATTACCAGCTACAAGAGGCTTGAAAAAAGACTCTGATAGGGCCATAACTCCTGAGGCAGAGGCAGTCTGTGTTCCTGCATATTGGAGCTGCCAGGGTCCCCACAAGCCAAACAGCTGTGCCACCTTCACGATCAACTCTCACTGGAGCAGAGCTGCCACAGGCAAAAAAGTCTTGCATCTGTGCACGCAGGGTCATTTCAGTCGTGTCCATATACACAATGGAATATTACTCAGCCATTAAAAGGAACACATCTGAGTCAGTTCTAATGAGGTGGATGAACCTAGAACCTATTATACAGAGTGAAGTGAGTCAGAAAGAGAAAGATAAATCCCATATTCTAACACATATATACGGAATATAGAAAAATTTTCCACGGTACTGAAGAATTTATTTACAGGGCAGCAATGGAGAAACAAACATAGAGAATAGATATATGGACATGGGGAGAGGGGAAGAGAGCGTGAGATGTATGGAAAGAGTAACATGGAAACTCACATTGCGATCTGTAAAATAGATAGCCAACGGGAATTTGCTGTATGGCTCAGGAAACTCAAACAGGGGCACTGTATCAAGCTAGAGAGGTGGGATGGGGAGGGAGATGGGAGAGAGTTTCTAATGGG
Source organism: Giraffa tippelskirchi (assembly GCF_054371585.1). Taxonomy (NCBI): domain Eukaryota; kingdom Metazoa; phylum Chordata; class Mammalia; order Artiodactyla; family Giraffidae; genus Giraffa; species Giraffa tippelskirchi. The sequence continues at coordinate 106,981,303 of NC_137280.1, read as the reverse complement.
AGGGGATATATGTATACCTATGGCTGATTCATGTTGAGGTTTGACAGAAAACAGCAAAATTCTGTAAAGCAATTATCCTTCAGTAAGAAATAAATTAAAAAAATATATATATATATAAGAATTTTCCACAGTTTGTTGTGATCCACATAGCAAAGGCTTTAGTGTAGTCAGTGAAGCAAAAGTAGATATTTTTCTAGAATTCCCTTGCTTTTTCTATGATCCCACAGATATTGGCAATATGATCTCTGGTTCCTCTGCCTTTTATAAATCCAGCTTGTACATCTGAAAGTTCCCAGTTAGCATACTGTTCAAGCCTATCTTGAAGGATTTTGAGCATTACCTTGCAAGCATGCGAAATGAGTGCAATTGTGCAGTAGTTTGAGCATTCTTTGGCTTTGCCCTTCTTTGGGATTGAAATAAAAACTGTCCTTTTCCATCCCTGTGGCCACTGCTGAGTTTTCCAAATTTGCTGGCATATTGAGTGTAGTACTTTAACAGTATTTAACACTTTTCAACAGTATGAACCCCACGATACAAAATAAAAAATTCAAAAAAAAGAAAAAATAAGTAAAACTAGCTAGTTTTTAAAGCAATATTAACAACTCCACAAACCAGAAACACAGCAGTGAACAGGACTGACAGTGCATACTGGAGCTGAAATCCAAAATCAGACATAGGTGGTAGAAGTGTAGCTCCTATGAGGCTCTAGGAGCTGAAAGTTTCCAGGTAATCAAAATAAAGCTTCCTCCTTAAAATCAGTGGCTATGATGGGGCTCATCTGAAGAGGCAAAGGAAGCTGGAAATGCTACAGATGGGCCCTGTCTGATGTTGCGACTGAGGAGGTGGGAGGACAACGACCCAGTCCAAGACACAGGAATTACTGGTTGGGTGACAGCATCTGTGATAGTTTCAGTGTCATCACAGAAAAATAATCCTAAAACACCACCTATGTCTAGAATAAGAATCCCAGAGGGCCTGGAAGAAGTAATTATAAATCTAATGGAGACCAGGATATTTAACAGGGAGAGGGAGAGATCCCGTTCAAAATAGAATGCATCAAAACCAAAAATAGACAAGTGCGGCTATAGCAAACTAAAAAGCTTCTGCTCTGCACTGGAAACAAAGAACTTAAACAGATGTTTCTTGAAAGAAGATATGCAGATGACCCACCAGTATATGCAAAAAATCTCAACATTACTAGTGATTAGTGACAGCAATCCCATTTTGGGGTATTTATCCAAAAAAAATTTAAACCAGAATCTCAAAAGTATAGATGCACTCTCATGTTCATTGCAGCATTATTCGCAATAGGCAAGATGTGGCAATAACCTAACTGTCCATTGACTGATTACTGGAGAGAGAAAATGTGATATATGTATATAATGGACTATCACTTCAGTTCAGTTCAATCACTCCGTCGTGTCCGACTCTTTGCGACCCCATGAACTGCAGCATGACAGTCCTCCCTGTCCATCACCAACTCCCAGAACTTGTTCAAACACATGTCCATTGAGTCGGTGATGCCAGCCAACCATCTCATCCTCTGTCATCCCCTTCTCCTCCCACCTTCAATCTTTCTAGTCTAGTGGTTTTCCCTACTTTGTTCAATTTAAGTCTGAATTTGGCAATAAGGACTTTATGATGTGAGCCACAGTCAGCTCCCAGTCTTGTTTTTGCAGACTATATAGAGCTTCTCCGTCTGTGGCTGCAAAGAATATAATCAATCCATGTGTAGAGTCTTTTCTTGTGTTGTTGGAAGAGGGTGTTTACTATGACTAGTGCATTCTCTTGGCAAAACTCTGTTAGCCTTTGCCCTGCTTCGTTCTGTACTCCAAGGCCAAATTTGCCCATTACTCCAGGTGTCTCTTGACTTCCTACTTTTGCATTCCAGTCCCCTACAATGAAAAGGACATCTTTTTTGGGGTGTTAGTTCTAGAAGGTCTTGTAGGTCTTCATAGAACCATTCACCTTCAGCTTCTTCAGCATTACTGGTTGGGGCATAGACTTGGATTACTGTGATATTGAATAGTTTGCCTTGGAAACGAACAGAGATCATTCTGTCGTTTTTGAGATTACATCCAAGTACTGCATTTCAGACTCTTTTGTTGACTATGATGGCTACCCCATTTCTTCTAAGGGATTCTTGCCCACAGTAGTAGATATAATGGTCATCTGAGTTAAATTCACCCATTCCAGTCCATTTTAGTTTGGTGATTCCTAAAATACTGATGTTCACTCTTGCCACCTCCTGTCTGACCACTTCCAATTTGCCTTAATTCCTGGACCGAACATTCCAGGTTCCTATGCAATATTGCTCTTTAAAGCATCTGACTTTACTTCTATCACCAGTCACACCCACAACTGAGTGTTGATTGGCTCAATCTCTTCATTCTTTCTGGAGTTATTTCTCCACTGATCTCCAGTAGCATATTGAGCAGAGTTCTGAAAAAATGAACAGTATGAAAATGGACCATCATTCAATCATAAAAAAGAAAGAAATTCTGCCTCATAGGACAACATGGATGAACCTTGACAATATTATGCCAAGGGAAATAAACCAGTCACAGAATGACAAATGCTGCATGATTCCATTTATATAAGGTAGCTAAACCAGTCAAACTCACAGAAGCAGAAAGTGGAATGGTGGTTTCCAGGGGCTAAAAGAAGGGGGAATTGGGAGCTGCTATTCAATGAGTCAAAAGATTCTGTTATGCAAGATGAAAAAGTTTTAGAGATCTGTTGTACAACATTGTGGTTACAGTTAACATTATTGCACTGTACACTTTAAATGTTCTTGAAGGTAGATCTCATAGTATCATTTCTTATCACAATTATAAACAGTGGCTACAATAGTTAGAATTTAGTGTTCAATCACTAAGTTGTGTCTGACTCTTTGCAACCCTGTGGACTGCAGCACACCAAGCTTCCCTATCCTTCACTATCTCCTGGAGCTTGTTCAAACTCGTGTCTGTTGAGTCGGTGATGCCATCCAACCATCTCATCCTCTGTCATCCCCTTCTCCTCCTGCCCTCAATCTTTACCAGCATCGGGGTCTTTTCCAGTGAGTCAGGTCTTTGCATCAGGTGGCCAAACTATTAGAGCTTCAGCTTCAGCATCAGTCCTTTCAGTGAATATTCAGGGTTGATTTCCTTTAGAATTGAACAACAATCAAATATTACATAAATATTACATATCAAAACTTGTTAAATGCAGCTAACATGGAACACAGTGGTAAAATTATAGTCTTAAATGCACTGATGATAGAATATAGTTCTGATAAAGAATAATTCATGGTAAAATGCTCTTAATTTTCAGATAAATTCATTGGCTTTGTAAAACAACTAATTTTAATATTCCAAACCTACAGAATTCATCCAGATGGCTAGATAGTGAAACAATGCACAGAAAAAATCAATAGCTTTCCTACAGTTCAGTAATAATTCATTATAAAAGGCAATAGAAAAATAATTACATTCACCATGTTAACAACAACAAAGACCAAACATAAAATATAGCTAACTAAAAAGTCCTCCAAAAAACAATGTAAAACTTTACTGAAAAAAATGGAATAATAATCCATGTTCCAGATAGGAAGACTAAGTATTGTCAAAAGTGATTGCATTAAAATCCCAAGGGATTTATTTTTTAAAAAAAGAGACAGGAAAACCACAAACCAAACTATCCTTCTTTAGCTACATATAAATGTTTGTGGGCACATTAAAATCAAAAAATAGTAAAGGTCATAAATAAATGAGCAACAGTGGTTACTTCTGAGATGACTGGAAGGGAAGAAATTAGTGAAGAAATTTTGATGTATTTAGTCTTTTATATAAGTAAATGTATCTCTACATTATTAATATGATTAAAGTTAAAGTTATATTGATTTTAATTTTAAAAATAATAAAATTTCAACGTTACTGTTGTAGGCAGAATAAAGACCCCATAAGATACAAGTGTGTCCTACTTATGAATGTTATCTAAAACAGCAAAAGGGATTTTGTAGGTGTGATTAAATTAAAAGTTTTGAGATGGAGATACCATTCTGGATTTTCTTGGTGAGCTCACTGTAATCACGTGGGTCCTTAAAAGTGAAAGACAAAAAAAAAAGTGAAAGACAGAGGCAGGGCAGTGGGAGTCAGGTATATCAAGACCCTACACTGTGGGCTCTGAAGAAGGAATAGGAGGCCAGGAGATCAGGAAGCCTCTAGAAAATTGAATAGTCAAGGGAACTGATGTTCTCCATTTCCCTTCAGAAGGAATGGCAGCCCAGCCACAGGCTTCGTCTTACCGTTTCAGACTTCTGCCTTCTAGAATTGTAAGATAACAAAGCTGGGTCATTTGAAGCCATCAGATTTGTTGTAATTTGTTACAGCAGCAATAGGAAACTAGTATAAGTCTTTTGTAACCGCTGAGCTGCTGCTGAAACTGCTCAGGTAGGTTACAGATGCCAGTATCTGGCTTCCCTCATGGCTCAGTTGTAAAGAAAGCAATTGTCAATGCTGGAGACACACACGGGTTCCATCCCTGGTCTAGGAAGCTCCCACATGCCAAGGAGCAACTAAGCCTGTACGCCACAACTACTGAACCTGTGCTCTGGAGCCTGGGATCCGCAACTACTGGGCCCACTGCAACTACTGAAGCCCACATGCTCCAGAGGCTATGCTCCGCAGCGAGAGAAGCCACCATGATAAGAACCCCATGCACCACAATTGAGAGTAGCCCCCACCCAGCACACTAGAGAAAAGCCCCCACAGCAGCAAAGACCCAGCACAGCCAAATAAATAAATAAATATTTTTGTAATTATTAAAAAAAAAAAAAAAAAAACAAATGCCAGTATCACCTGAGGATTTATTCTCAGTCTTTGCTCTAAGAGCGATAATGCAAAAAAAATTATGAGTCGCAAATATTTTCTTCTGTTTGGGGTAAAACTGTTTGTAAAACCATGTTCCCTGAGGCACCACGGTGTTTTGGGAATAACTTCAGGAGACTTGACATATTTTAACAATGCAAAGCATTAGTCTAGTCATTGACTTATTTTGTAAATGTGAGACCAGAGGTTGGTAAGTATTTATAAATCAACTACCGTAAAAGGGTAAAGATTAAGAGTCATTAGCCAGGTGGAAGAAAATCTTATTTCTAAACATTTTTTATATTTTGTCACCACAAGTTTGGTCCTTAGTCTATTTGCTGAGAAGGATAACAAGCTTTCCTGTGTTTTCTGCTTTTTTAAAAAAGAGAATTAATTTAATCTGCTATGGATAGTAACCTTAAACTCAGACCTTATGTTATCCTTTGAGACATGAAATTATATTAATGCACTACGTGTTTTTGTAGGAAGTTGTATTTGTTTCAACGTGCCTCTAGTAAGAACTCGGGTTTAGTGAGCTAAGCTTTAATAGACTCTCCAGCTCATGATGATTATTTCAGTATAACTTCACTAAGTTTATTCTATAAATCTACCAGTATATGTGACAAACTCAGTGTCTTTGTTTTTTTACAAACCCTTAAAAAAAATCTCACAAAATTTTTGTGACTCATGACTCAAGTCAATTTATTTTGAAAAAAAAAAAACCCCAAAACAGAACCTTTTCTTTAAAATTAGTCGGGACCTGTTTCTTTATTCACATGTAGATCATATCTGTAGCCTACTATATGGCTGTGAGAGGAAAAGCAGGATGACTCTCATGGGGGCAGGAGTGATGTCAGCCAGAGGGAAGGAAAAGGGGGTGTATATTTAAAATCTTGGAGATAGATCATTCAGTTTGTTTATCGCTCTGTAGCTCTTCAGTATGTTTATTAAAAATATCTGCTATATATAAATGTATAATATAGAAGATATTTTTAATAAGTTTGATAAAGCACACATTTGGCTAAATATCATTTTCAACCTTACCTTTATGAATAATAATGATCAAAGAAATCCTTCAAAAAGGCTGGAATCAAAACTGCAAAATGAGAAAGCCTTTCAAAAAATTAGAATGAAAAGTTGACTTCAATTCTAATTAAAAATAATTATTTAAGAAGCTATATATTCATATATTGTACTTACTTTATAGTCAAACAGTTCACACACAGGTATGTACACATACAGATCTATACAAGTGCTACCTTTCCCCACTTCTTTGCTTTAAGTCACATTTTCCAAGGCAGTTCTCAGCCTTTGTAAAAAATTTTCTCAGAAGGTCTACTTTTCTCCCTCTAAAGAGGGAAGCCCTGCAGGGGACAAGGGTATATAACGTGTCAGATTCTTATGAGCTAGAAAGACAAGTCTCAGCTAAGGAAACTGATTTGCTGATGAATTCATACAGCATCAGATTTCCCCACAAATTGCTGTGGGGCGGTTTGGCCCCATACCCTCAGTCATAAGATGACCACTTCAGGCTGCCTTTCTTTGCTGTGAATTGTTACACATCAACCTCTTTGGAACACCCTGTATCTATGAGCAGGAAACAGTAGCTACCGTGAGGAGGAATAACCAGTACAAGGTCCCATGTTTGGAATTCTAGCTTCAGCCCTATCCCTGTCTCCTCTTGAGAGTAGCTCACTGATACTTATTGTCCAAATCACATTTAACGCCTACCTTATGAATGCAACTCCTATCTAAAGTTAACACAGGTGGAGGATACCAGTCTATGGATCAAAGATACAGTTAGTTAATCCATATTCTAGGCCTCATTCTTCCGGCACCAAATTTCAGCTACTTGTTTCGTCAGCAAGGTAAAATGCTGCACGTGCAAAACAGTTTAAACAGTCTTCACTTAGGGAAATGGTTCTGAAAATGTGAGTCTTTGTATGTGGTACATAAATTAGAGACCAATAAATATTTTCAGATTTTTGAGTTTCCAATAACTTCAAATGAGATGGAAATAACATAAAAAAATTGACATGATTGGACAGGTTTATGAGGTCCTAATTCTCCTACTACCTACCCAGATGCCAATAAGGGTGCATGCAAATCCCAATCTAAAACAAGAGTAATGCTAAATATTGTCATGAACTGAAACTTCAAATTATGAGACACTGTGGTACCTGACCAATATGTAGCCCCCAACTAATCCCTACCTTCAATACTCTGAATCTCGGAAATTCTCAGCTAATTCTCATTAATTTCTTGTTTGGGCTTAATAAAATTGTAACCAAGGACTTCTTGTTAAGTCCTTGGTTAAGTCCTTGTTTTATTTTCTAAATCTGTACTATGCTTTCTTTTTTACACAATAAACATCTTCCTCTATTACTAGTAAGCTAAGCCTCTGAATTTTAATTATATTTGTCCTAATCTTACGTTATTAACCCTGTGACTATATACGATTTCCAAGTTGGCCAGTAAAACAATAAATCTTACCCCTTTGAAAGTTACAAACTCTGTGAGAAATCAGTAAAAGCCACAGAACGTAGTCCTAACAAAATACACACACGTGCGTGCGTCCACACACACACACACACACACACCTGTGTTTGTTACAGCCATACAACAGAATAGTTTAGAGTTTAGGCTTTGGAGATTTGAAATTCATGCTCCATTCCTTATAAGCTGTAATATCATAATTTGCTAAATAAGGATATTACACTTATAAAAAATCTGTATGGGTCTATGCAGGGTTAATTTTTTTTATAAATGAGATCTTTCAAATTACATTTTGCCCCCAGTACAAAAGTCTTAAAGTCAAAAATCCTCATAAATAAGACCTGACCCTGGAGTAAAGTAGAAGAAAGGGGTATTTTTATGTGTAAGCTGGTTGTGAATATTTTACTAAATAATTTGTTCATGATTTTTCTATAATTCTTGACTAGTTTCTGCATACTTCTAGCCAAAATTTTAGAAGCATCTATCAATCTAGACACTGATTATCTCTAATGAGGGATGGAATTATCGGATGCCTAATTGAATGCAATCCCTGAACCTTATAAAGATTGTTATCTGCCCTTGGCTTGGGAAGTTAGCAATATGTCACCTCCTCCATGACATATTTTCAAATAGGTTTATGCCGTAGAGTTTTCTTTATTTTGCTGCTGGACTTTTCCTCGTTCTTTGTCTGTATCTGTACATATGTAGCTTTAAAATTCAGTATCAAGGCTTGGATGGGTATGAATTTTTGGTAATTTTCTTTTCAAACACAGTTTAGATCACAATAACACAAATATGGTTCTAAGAACAAGCTCGTTAAAACAAAACCATTACTGAGTCTCAGCTAATGGCTGAGTTAAGATGACTTCATTGTTAAAAATGTCATTCTTTACCCAAGCAGTGTTGTCTATGGCAGTGATTTTTCAACCTAGTTACAACCCCCGCAGCCCTGAGAAGCATGGCCCATGCCCAAACCACACAGCAGTGCAGCTCATCCGGACAGAGGATGGGGAAGGATAGAGGAGAAGGACCACAGTTGAGAACCACTCCTCTAGTAAAACGGTATTTTCTCATGGTCCAGATCATGTTTTAAGAAGGAGCTGAAAGTATTGACTAATCATGATAAGAAGCACTCTACCATCATGTAGAAAAGAAATGAATCCGGGTATTGCCCCGATTATATTTGGGCAAGATGTACATGTGGTAGGGGAATAAAAGTGTTTCTTCCTTAAAAAAAGAAAGTGGTTTACATGTCAGAAAGCTTAGCTGATCATACTTCAGCTAAGACTACATCATGCCTTTATAATTATTCTTCGGTGATTTTTTAGAGTCAGTACATAGGACTCTGTTTTCAAAGTAGGACTCATCTTACTGCTTGGAAATAATCTGAAGAAACAAGGACCCTCTGAAGTGAAGTAAGGATTAAGTTATTGGTATGCAGAAGTATCTTCCCTAGGAGACAATATGTAAATCTGTACCTGGAAAAACTAGGTGCCCTTCCAATCCAATCCACTCTCTGAAACGAGGATATAACTTAATTAGTCAGTTATTTGGTAGCATGTCAGGCATGAGGAGAGGATAAATGGGAACTGGAGAGGAAGAATTGAGCAGTTTTTTCTCCATCCTGGCTACTGGAAAGCACAGGCTCAGATTTACAACCTGCCTCTGTCAAGCATCCAGGATTTCACAGACCTCTATTTTCCATGCAAACATCAAATTCTCTTTACCCTTTTTTTTCCTTATTGGATCTCACATTCTTATTTTTTTTTATTAAGGTATACTTGATTAACAATGTTTCAGGTGTAACAGCAAAGTGATTCAACAGTACATTTATACATATATATATATATATATATATATACACACACACACATATATATATATTCAGTTAACTTCAGTCGCTCGTTTGTGTCAGACTTTTTATGACCCTATGGACTGCAGCACAACAGGCATCCCTGTCCATCACCAACGTCCAAGCTTACTCAAACTCATGTCCATTGAGTCGCTGATGCCATCCTCTGTTGTCCTATCTCATCCTCTGTTGTCTCCTTCTCCTACCTTCCCATCATCAGGGTCTTTTCAAATGAGTCAGCTCTTCGCATCTGGTGGCCAAAGTATTGGAGTTTCAGCCTCAGCATCAGTCCTTCCAATGAATATTCAGGACTGATTTTCTTTAGGATGGACTGGTAGGATCTCCTTGCAGTCCAAGGGACTCTCAAGAGTTTTCTCCAACACCACAGTTCAAAAGCATCATTCTTCAGCACTCAACTTTCTTTATAGTCCAACTCTCACATCCATATAGACTAATGGAAAAAAACATAGCTTTGACTAGATGGAACTTTGTTGGCAAAGTAATGTCTCTAGTTTTTAATATGCTGTCTAGGTTGGTCATATCTTTTCTTTCAAGGAGCAAGTGTCTCTTAATTTCATGGCTGCAGTCACCATATGCAGTGATTTTGGAGCCAAAAAAATAAAGTCTGTCATTCTTTCCGTGTTTCCCCATCTATTTGCCATGAAGTGATGAGACCAGATGCTATGATCTTAGTTTTCTGAATGTTGAGTTTTAAGCCAACTTTTTCACTCTCTTCTTTAACTTTCATCAAGAGGATCTTTAGTTCTTTGCTTTCTGCCATAAGGTTGGTGTCATCTGCATATCTGAGATTATTGATATTTCTCCCAGCAATCTTCATTCCAGCTCGTGCTTTATCCAACCCGGCATTTGACATGATGTATTCTGCATTTAAGTTAAATAAGCAAGGTGACAAAATACAGCCGGGACGTACTCCTTTCTCAATTTGGAACCAGTCTGTTGTTCCATGTCCAGTTCTAACTGTTGCTTCTTGACCTGCACAGAGGTTTCTCAGGAGGCAGGTAAGGTGGTCTCGTATTCCCATCTCTTTAAGAACGTTTCACAGTCTGTTGTGATCTACACAGCCAAAGGCTTTGGCGTAGTCAATAAAGCAGAAGTTGAAGATTTTCTGAAACTGTCTTGCTCTTTTAATGATCTAACAGATGCTGGCAATTTAATCTCTGGTTCCTTTGCCTTTTCTAAATCCAGCTTGAACATCTGGAAGTTCATGGTTCACATACTGTTGAAGCCTGGCTTGGAGAATTTTGAGCATTACTCTGCTAGTGTGTGAGATGAGTGCAATTCTGCAGTTGTTTGAACATTCTTTGGCATAGCCTTTCTTTGAGATTGAAATGAAAACCGACTTTTCCAGTCCTGTGGCCACTGCTGAGTTTTCCAAATTTGCTGACATATTGAGAGCAGCACTTTCACAGCATCATCTTTTAGGATTTGAAATAGTTCAACTGGAATTCTATCACCTCCACTAGCTTTGTTCATATTGATGCTTCCTAAGGCCCACTTGACTTCACATTCAGTATGTCTGGCTCTAGGTGAGTGTTCACACCATTGTGGTTATCTGGGTCATGAAGATCTTTTTTGTATAGTTCTTTGGTGTATTCTTGCCACCTCTTCTTAATATCCTCTGCGTCTGTTAGGTCCATAACATTTCTGTCCTTTCTTGTGCCCATCTTTGCATGATATGTTCCATTGGTATCTTTAATTTTCTTGAAGAGATCTCTAGTCTTTCCCATTCTATTCTTTACCTCTATTTCTTTGCATTGATCACTGAGGAAGGCTTTATCTCTCCTTGCTATTCTTTGGAACTCTGAATTCAAATGGATATATCTTTCCTTTCCTCCTTTGCCTTTAGTTTCTCTTTTCTCAGCTCTTTGTCAGTCCTCCTCAGACAACCATTTTGCCTTTTTGCATTTCTTTTTCTTGGGGATGGTCTTGATCCCTGCCTCCTACACAATGTCACAAACCTCCGTCCATAGTTCTTCTGGCACTCTGTCTATCAGATCCAATCCCTTGAATATTTCTCACTTCTACTGTGTAATCATAAGGGATTTGATTTAGGTCATACCTGAATGGCCTAGTGGTTTTCCCTGCTTTCTTCAATTTAATTCTGAATTTGGCAATAAGGACTTCATGATCTGAGCCACAGTCAGCTCCAGGTCTTGTTTTTGCTGACTGTATAGAGCTTCTCCATCTTTGACTGCAAAGAATATAATCAATCTGATTTCGATATTGACCATCTGGTGATGTCCACGTGTAGAGCCTTCTCTTGTGTTGTTGGAAGAGGGTGTTTGCTATGACCAGTGCATTCTCTTGGCAAAACTCTATTAGCCTTTGCCCTGCTTCGTTCTGTACTCCAAGGCCAAATTTGCCCATTACTCCAGGTATCTCTTGACTTCCTACTTTTGCACTCCAATCCCCTATAATGAAAAGGCATCTTTTTTGAGTGTTAGTTCTGGAAGGTCTTATAGGTCTTCATAGAACCATTCAACTTCAGCTTCTTCAGCATTATTGGTTGGGGCATAGACTTGGATTACTTTGATACTGAAGTGTTTGCCTTGGAAACGAATAGAGATCATTCTGTCGTTTTTGAGATTGCATCCAAGTACTGTATTTCGGACTCTCTTGTTGACATGATGGCAACTGTTTTCTAAGGGCTTCTTGCCCATAAGATGGTCATCTGAGTTAAATTCACCCATTCCAGTCCATTTTAGTTCACTGATTCCTAAAATGTTGATGTTCACTCTTGCCATCTCCTGTTTGACCACTTCCAATTTACCCTGATTCAGGGACCTGACATTCCTGGTTCCTATGCAATATTGTTCTTTACAGCATTGGATTTTATTTCCATCACCAGTCACATCCACAACTGGGTGTTGTTTTTGCTTTGGCTCCATCTCTTCATTCTTTCTGGAGTTATTTCTCCACTTTTCTCCAGTAGCACATTGGGCACCTACTGACATTCATCTTTCAATGTCTTATTTTTGCCTTTTCATACTGCTCGGGGTTCTCAAGGCAAGAATACTGAAACGGTCTGCCATTCCCTTCTCCAGGGGACCACATTTTGTCAGAACTCTCCTCCATGACCTGTCCATCTTGGGTGGCCCTATACAGAGTGGCTCAAAGTTTCATTGTATACGTGCATGTGTGTGTGTGTGTGTGTGTGTGTGTTTGTATTCATTTTGGGGCTTCCCTGGTGGCTCAAACAGTAGAGAATCTGCCTGCAACACAGGAGATCAGGTTTTGATCCCCTGGTCAGGAAGATTCCCTGGAGAATAGCTTCCTATTCCAGTATTCTTGCCTGGAGAATTCCATGGAGAGAGGAGCCTGGTGAGCTCCTGTCCATGGGGTCACAAAGAGTCAAACATGACTGAGTGACTAACACTTTACATATATATTCTTTTTCAGATTTTTTCCATGATAGGTTATTATAAGATATTGAATATAGTTCCCTGGGTTCTACAGTAGGTCCTTGTTGGTTACCTATTTTATATATAGTTGTGTATATCTGTTAATCCCAAATTCCTATTTTTCCCTCCCTGGCCTTTCCCATTTATGTTAAAATCTTACCATAGTTTGTTGTATATATTATTACAAACAATTTAAAATCACATCTTAAAATTTAAATGTTTTCCGTATCTGAAACTGTACAGGAGGGAAGGTTCTTCAAAGAACAGACCTGAGTATTTCTGCAAGTTGACCCTCCCAAGTACCTGACATTATTTTCATCCCTGGAGGACCTAGCACTCCACACTCTCAAGGCTTGATACCATGCTGCTTTGGGCACTAATGCACATTTCTCCATAGAAGAGATTGTGCTGACCAGTACACATGAATGTTCTGGTTCTCTAGGTCCAATTTTCTTTGTACATTTTCAAGTTGGCATTCCAGTTTATTAACTGGTCTCTTCTGAGTTCAGTCCACGTGAGTCAGTCCTCTAAAACCTTACCAGTTTTTACTGATCTGGCAGAATTTTGTTGCTGATCATGGGCAGGTGATGAATGACCCCTGAAGCCTTTGTTCTGCACCCAAAATCCTGCCTGCCCCGTGGTTGGTTGGTGGGTGGGAGGTGGTGAGGAAGCTCAGAGCGTAGCCAGGAAACCACTTTCTGGCTCCATTCCACATGAAGAGGAAAACAACCTCATTATACCTTTACATTTGCCATAAATTCATTTTGAGACACTACTGAACTTGAACATTTCTCAGCATAACATCTACTACTATGCCACTGGAGAAGTAGATGGTGGGACTTATTCCACACACCAAAAATACAAAGCAGCTGTGTTTAGGTCTGAAATCTACCCAAGCATCCCAGTCCCTGGCATTTTTATTTCCTTTGCAAAAACCTTATTTATTTTGAGATCTTTTGAATAATCCATCAGATGTCTTTGGCTTGGAGACCTATCTGTTTATTCCTTCATCTAACAAACAAACATTGAGCGCCTTCTATGTGTTAAATGCTGTCCTAAGTGTTAGTTCCTGTTTCATGGAATGAAAACTCCAGTGAGAAGTGCAGTTATTTTTAAGTACATAAATAAACACATTCTTATACATGGTGATAAAAGACATGAGAAGCAATAATTGGGTGCAAAAATAGGTAATACATGGGAGGGAACTAGTGATAGATTTTAGAGCCAGAGGACACCCTCCTGCACTTCAAGGGATGCCTTGCAACTGGGTGACTGTATGTGCCCATTTGATTGGGATAGTCCTAGTTAATTCCAGTTGTCCCAGAGTAGTTATTAAAAGAGCCTCCTTTCCCACTTAAACAAGTATCCTGGTTAAGATAATAAATTATATGGTCACACTAATTTTAAACAAAGTAGAAACTTGGTAAACTGCTAAGTACTATAAGAGATAATGACTTCTAAGTACTTTGGAAAACATCCTGAGGTGAAGCTGAGCATTAGTAGCGTAATGGGCTGAGATTAACTTCGTCCCTGGCTCGATTCCAGGGGAAAATCACAGCTTCAAACATAATGTATTTAAGGGCATGAAATCAATGTTGAGTGAAGAGAAATGAAGAAGGGGCTCTTCAGTACATAAAACTTGAACCCTTTTCAACATTGGGAAGACAGAATTAGCAGAAGAGAAAACCCTAAGCCTTCAGGATAATGGAGAAACCTAGAAACTTTTTTTTATATGAAAGCAGATAGCAGAATGTAGTCATAAAACACATAAACTGAAGGAACCTCGGAAATCAGCTTGGGCAGATCCCCCATTTTAGAGAAACTGATGCCACAGGACATAAATGTGAATGGTACACTTTGACGCTAAGAATCACTGTATCATGTAACACAAAAAACAAAGGCTGTGGACACAGGCCACCTGTGTTATAGTCACAGTTCCTCAGGTTCATGACTTATTTTCTCTGCTCTCGGTTCCTTCAAAAGGAATCCCAGAATCAAAATATCCTCCCAACTATCTTCCACAATTTTTTGAAGATTAAGTAAGATCATGTAAGCCATAAAGAGCTTCACAGATGTAGTTGCTGGTCATACATTCATTAGCTTAGCCCATGTTCTAAGCAAAAATGTCTCATGTTACCATGAGGTTATAGCAAGAAGTTTCCATGCCTTTTTGAGTTGAATAAAGGGGATCCTGATTAGGGTTTTATAGCTCTCATATTCCTCCCTTCTCTCATTCCTCAAAATTCACCAAATCAGACACAAATAAAACATGATAATTAGACAACTGACAAAAAGTCGAGCTTTACACACACTCTGGTTTGGGCTGAGGAGGCCATATCTATAAAAGATAATATGTACCACGGTTACACAAACATCTTCCCTTTTTGGATTGGATTACTGCAAACCTAAAGAGGTTCAGCAACAGTTGTTCTGAAACAACTAAACACATTTGAAACGAGGAATATAAAGCTGAGAGTGAAATCTGAGCTTTTACAATGAGCATGGTCATACAGAGTAAATAGTCCGGTGTGACTGCTGTGAATGTCAGGACTAACATGGTAAGAACTGGAGTCTTGAAAATCCTCGAACACAGATGGGCCAGTGGTTTTGTTTTCAAGCTGAACAAAATAGTCTCTTTTTTTGGAGTTCAGAATGCATTTTTTCCCTTTGAATAGCTGTCTTTTTAAAAAAATTTATTGGAGTATAGTTGATTTACAATGTTGTGCTAGATTCAGGTGTACTGCAAAATGATTCAGTTATACGTATACATATATTCATTCTTTTTCCGATTCTTCTTCCATATAGGTTATCACAGAATATTAAGTAGAGTCCTCTGTGCTATACAATAGGCCCTTGTTGGTTATCTATCTTACATATTTAGTAGTGTGTGTATGCTAATTCCAAGCTCCTGGTTTATCCCTTCCCCCGCCACACATTTCCCCTTTGGTAACCATAGCTTATTTTCAATATCTGTAAGTCTGTTTCTGTTTTGTTGATAAGTTCATTTATATCATTTTTAAAAATAAATTCCACATATAAGTGATATCATATGATATTTGTCTTTCTCTGTCTGACTTCACTTAGTACAATAACCTCTAGGTCCATCCATGCATGCATGCTTAGTCGCTTCAGTCATGTCCAACTCTTTGTGGCCATATGGACTGTAGCCTGCCAGGCTCCTCTGTCCAGGGATTCTCCAGGCAAGAATACTGGATTGGGTAGTGCTTTCCTCCTCCAGGGGATCTTCCCAACCCAAGGATCGAGCCTGCATCTCTTAGGTCTCCTACATTGACAGGTGGGTTCTTTACCACTAGCACTACCTGGAAAGCCCCCTAGGTCCATCCATGTTGCTGCAAATGGCATTATTTATTTTTCTATAGCTAATATGTCATTGTTTATTCATATTCTTGAGTAAGTGCAAGAGATGTGTTACACCTTTATGAGGAGTTAAGTGTATTTGATGAATGTATTGAATGAGTTCAGGCAGGCTAGGCCCAGATAAAAATGTATAAGAACAAATACGATAGAATTTTCTCTCTTGTTCATGGAAGAATCCAACGAAGTGCTCCTGGTTGGTGAGGGTTCTTCTGCACTCGGTGTTTTGTGGACTCTGCCCTTCCCTAGGGCCTCACCATCTGTTGCATCAGCCAGTGAAAAGAGAAAGTCAGGGAGAAGCACAGATTCTTCTTACAAAGCCATGGCCCAGATACAGCACCGCATGTCCTCTGATTTGATTGTCCTAAACTCAAACTCATGGCCACACCCAACTCCAACAAGAGTCTGATAAGCAGGTTCTTGTTGGGAAGAAATGCTTGAATTTTAATAAACAGTGTTCTCTGCTATAGACAAGATTTCTAATTACATCACCTTTCTGCCAGTACCAACAGTGGAGTGGAAGTAAGAACAAGGAGGGAAATAGGCTAGAAATGACCCACCTTCCGTTTGCAGCTTTCCCCATCCTACATTGTACCCCAAAGTGTGCCCAGTTCTTTACAAAGTTGATTACAAAGTGTGATTAAAGGGCAAGGAGCATTGCCTTGTGTCAATTTTTTTATGTCAAATATTTTATTAATAGTTAAAAGGGATCAGTTTAAGGCATGCTGGCTTTGTGATAGCATTAGATATATCTTTAGCCAGAATATAGGCACATCCCTTCCCTGTAACCTATCCAGTACCCTGAAATCCTTAGGCTTCTTAGAATTTTTCATTTGACACCTTGGCAATGATTTTCCATGAGCATAATTTTCAACCACAGAGAAGTTGAGGAACTCTAGACATTGAGACCTCTGGGCCCCAGACCAATTTAAGTTGTGCTCCTACTTTTCTCATCATTCTGGAAGGTGATCCCTAACTTAGCCACAAACTACTTTGAAAGTGGAGAAACCACTGGGAAAGGAGAAAGTAAGGCTTGGCTGCCAGGTTTGGTGTTTTAAGTGAAAGGCAATACCTCAGGAAATTGTGAAACCACCCGTCGTCAAGTAGATGGTGTGAAGATGGAGAATATTATCTAAGAATACAAGACTCTGGCAGAAAAAGTTACTTTCAGCTACCATTTTTGTCTCTGATTGCCTGCCTGCCTATTTTTCTCTTTCTCAAGTGAGGAAGAAATTGGATTCCTATATTTAATCTTTCCTTAGCTGGATAATAACAGATTTATTATTTCAATCAAATTATATTTTTAATGCAAGGGACAAAGATGTTTTTGAGAAAATTGATATAATGATGTGCCATGGACCTTAAGCAGAACAAGAAGGGAAATGAAGTCTGAGGGATTTTAGGATAGAACATGGCGGAAGGTAAGGGGATATTAATGAGCTAACTGTTTTTGTTGGAGTCACTGATACACCAGTCTTAACCCTTCCTCTACAAGGGGAGTTAGACCCAGAAATAGACCTTGTTCTATTGTTGGAATTGAAATTCTAGAACATTCTGGAATTCTAAAACAATTTCTGATAAAGCTGAGTTGGGAATTAGAACCACAGCAAGGTTGCTTAAAGCTCTGTCCATCCAGATTCAGGCTGACTTGCCTGGCCACTTGAAAAGAGGCTGAACTTGAAAGGAGGCCACTTGAGAGGGAGTTCCCAAGAGCACCCTGGAAGGGCTTAGAGGGGTGGGGGGGGGAGAGATGTGGGTATATGGGGAGGAAGGGCAGGCACAGAGGTCAAGAGTTTTGGGAATGACAGATGACTTGAGAGACTTGCAGTAAACTGTGGAAACAGAAATCAGAGGCAGAACGGATTTGGCCTTGATTTTGACAAAAATTAGAGCTTTACACATAGGCTTGAGAGTGTCCAGCTGAAAGCATACAGGAGGCTGGTTTTGAGTCCACGGTTAATTGAGGAAGATCAGTAATAATCAACAACATGGAGCAATTAACTAGTGGTACGCAAGTCCATGTGCCTAATGCACAGTAAGGCCAAACAATACCAAAACTTCGGAGTTTGAAGCAGAGAAAGGTGTACTGCAGGGCTATACAAGAAGATAGGTGGCTCACTATTTAAAAACTCCAAACTCCCTGAACACTTTCAGCAAAGTCCTTTTCTAGGAAAGGTGAGGAAGGGCGTGGTTAGCTGTTCCAAAAAAAGTATGTCAGATCCTTTGTTCTTAAGGTCAGGTCATGATGTTCCTGTAAATCTCCACCAAAAGAAATATAATTCTCTGTTCTGACAAGAAAGGGCAAGGTCCCACGGCTCGACTTTCTCCCTCCAAGGTCCAGATCTTGGCTAAGAGGAGGGGACCCTGCCTGAGAGTATTCATTCAGTAGTTGAGGAGGCAGATCTCAGCTGGCAGCTCCCTTGAGCCAGGGCCCCAGAGCCTGCCCAGCCATCATCACTGAGATAGCCAGGCACCCAGGACTCAGCTGGCCCTCAGGCTCTTTAGGCCACCCAAACAGTGGCCAGGTCCCCAGGACTGTGTCCCATGGAGACCACCACCGCCATCTGGTTGCTGAGGCAGGGATGGGAATAGGTTTGCTGCCGCCTCCACGCCTGGGTAGAACCAGAGGGGGCCTTAGCGAAGGCTCTGAAGCCTGCAGAACACCGCCCCCAGCCTGCCCCCAGCCCCCCAGCTCACCCACCTGTGGAGACTGGAGGGTGAGAAGTCCCCAGTAGGCCTCTCAACACACACTCTGCCCGGAGGACCACTTTGAGCCTGACTGTACACTGAATGGGACCCCTAACAGCAGCACTCAGGTTCTCGCGATAACGGGCGCATGCTCAGGGCTGCATGCCCCCCGCCCTCTTAACCAGGAGCCCATGATTATCAGTGAGAGCCTCAGCTTCAGATGGGGCTGAGTTGCCCTTCCTCACAGTTCACAGAGTTAAAGAAAAATTATTCATGACCCTTTTTTGAAGAATGTATTTATTTTTAATTGGAGAATAATTGCTTTAGAGTATTGAATTGGTTTCTGCCAGACATCAACATGAATCAACTATAGTATTCATGACACTTGTTAAAGAACGGTAAGGCTGACTTCTGTTCATAGATGTAGGGACCACTGCAGTGGGGTCTTGTAGCAGGATAGAGACTGGGCTCCGCTCTGAATACAAGGACAAGTGGGGATTTGTAGTCAAGGAGCAGAATGGGAGTCTGGATGGAAAATTGCTCAGAGGAAACATCAGGTGGGAGGAGGAATTCTAGCTAAAATGACCTCGCAGGATTCTTGCTGAAGGTAAGCCAGGATGGCCAAACATCACCTGGGGATGATGATGGAAGAGGGAGAAGAGGAACCCAATCAGAGATCCAAGGTGGTCAGATAGGGAGGGGTGGTGTTGTTTAGCCACTAAATTGTGTCTGGCTCTTTTGCAACCCCATGAACTATAACCCACCAGACTTTTCTGTCCATGGGATTTCCCAGCCAAGAATGCTGGAGTGGGTTGCCATGTCCTTCTCCAGGGGATCTTCCCAACCCAGGGACTGAACCCATGTATCCTGCATTGACAGGTGGATTCTCTACCACAGAGCCACCTGGGCATCCCATATGAAGGGGTGAGATTCTGCTTAAATTATTTCAGCAGGGTTCTTGCTAAAAGTGGACAGTGCAGAGATGAACATGAAAGACCAAAATCAAGGCCTCATTGAAAAAGAGCTCAGAGGAGCCTGATAAGAGTTTGGTCACAGAGATGATCTTTTTCAGTAGAAACATCTTCAGCAGTCTGAGAATGAGAGAGAGCACTGAAAATGCAGAACTCCCCACTTTTTCTGGCTGAGGAGATTGTCTGCAGTATCTCTTGGTGTGAATTTGCCTCTAAATTTGGTTTTCAAAATATTTGAGGCTTTCTCAATATATGTAAAACCTTACTAGGTTGAACCAAGTAAACCTGCCAGTTTTGAAGTTTAAAATCTGTCAAAATCAGCAGTTTCATATGATTCAACTTAATTCTGAAGTGAAGAATAGGTTCCTTGGCCACTTTGCATTTTCAGTGTCAGGTAATTAATACTTGAGGTTGGGGAACCTCCAGGGTGCTCCTAAAAGATTTAGGGTTCAAGCTGCCCTCAGAGGACTGAAGAATAAATCTGATGCCATGGTCACTGAAATCTTCGGTAATCCTGTGTTACTACATACAATAGCACACTTTCCTGTTGTGATTAACTCAGTGAGCTTGTCAGACTTTTAACCATGAAACAAGAACCCAAACTCTACCTGTTTCACTCTTAATAAATGACCCTGATGCCTGGTTCTCAGAGAATAGAGGCCATATCAGGTAAAAATTTCCTCAAACCCCACCCAGACATATTTGTCTACAGATGAATTCAGATAGATTATCTGCGTGTCCTTGGGTATACTGCTGGAGAATCAACTTGGAAACCTTTGTTTCTGATTATTTTGTATTAAGACAAAATGCATGGCAGTTCACAGATACATAACTGTTGGGTGCATACCAGGGGTTGAAGGCTTCCCTGGTGGCTCAGATGGTAAAGAATCTATCTGCAGTGCAGGAGATCCAGATTCGATCCCTGGGTTGGGAAGCTCCCCCAGAGAAGGGAATGGCTACCCATTTCAGTATTCTTGCCTGGAGAATCCCATGGACAGAGGAGCCTGGTGGGCTACAGTTCATGGGGTCGCAGAGAGTCAGACATGACTCATGCATTCACTTTCACTGGGAATTGACACCACCAACCATTGTGGGCTTCCCTGGTGGCTCAGACGGTAAAGTGTCAGCCTGCAATGCAGGAGACCTGGGTTCAGTCCCTGGGTTGGGAAGATCCCCCAGAGAAAGAAATGGCAATCCACTCCAGTACTCTTGCCTGGAAAATTCCATGGACAGAGGAGTCTGGTAGGCTACAGTCCATGGGGTCACAAGCAGTCGGACACAACTGAGCGACTTCACTTTTCTTCACCATTCTGCCTACAGCCACAAGAGTGAGCTTACTAAAATGCAAATCTGAAGGTGTCATTTTTGTGATTTAAAGACATCGAGTACCTTGACTTGGTTGAGGAATCCCACTCCTCCCTAGTCCCCCAGTGTTATCCCACATGCAGCCTTTCCTTCACCATGCTCAGTTATTTTGCTTCTTGGAATGCAAGATGCATTTCTTGCTTCTGCATTTTCCACATGCTGATTCTTCAGCCTGTAAGTTTTCTTCCTGTCAAGACTTTACTGCTCTAAGAAATGTTTGAGTAAGATGCCCTTTCTCAATAATCCTCTTAAGATAACTTCTTTCCTTGCTTTTATCTCACTATATATCTAGTCTTAGTTTGCTAATCTCTTTCACTCAAGTGGCATTACATTAGGTAGACACAATGAATTTTGAGTAGAAACTTTATGAAATAACATGTGCTCAAAATATGAGTTCAGAATGAACAGTTGCCTACAGATTTACAACTTAGCTCCTTAGATCCTAAAAATAGATCTAATTTTGCATAGTTATACTTTATAATGGGTTTTCTTGATGGCTCAGCAGTAAAAAATCTGCCTCCAATGCAGGAGACACAGGTTTGACCCTTGAGTTGGGAAGATCCCCTGGAGGAGGAAATGGCAATCCACTCCAGTACTTTCACCTGAAAAATCCCATGGACAGTGGAGCCTGATGGGCTACAGTCCAAAGGGTCGCAGAGTCGGACACGACTGGGCACGCACACACCTATACATTACAATACTGAGAAAGTTCACAGTTTAATCTTCTGTTCATTGCCTCTGTTTGTGCACTGAGGCAATCCTTTCAAATAGCTTTGATAATAGCTAACAATAACTGAACCCTTATTCTGAACTAGGTACCATGCTAAGTGCTATATGTGCTTAGTCACTCAGATGTGTCCAACTTTTTGCAGCCCCAGGGACTGTAGCCCTCCAGGCTCCTCTGTCCATGGGATTCTCCAGGCAAGGATGTTGGAGTGGATTGCCATGCCCTCCTCCAGGGATCTTCCCAATCCAGGGATTGAACCCAGGTCTCCTGCATTGCAGGTGGATTCTTTACTGTATGAGCCACCAGGGAAGCCCTAAGTGCTATAGATACCTATCTTAAATCTTGAAACTACCCTTATAGTTCTCATGTGAAATATGAGAACACTAAGTAGAGGTTCTCTTCAATTTATTTAACTGATAAATATGCATTTTACACATAATGTTTGTTTTTAATAGTTTTCACCTGAAGCACTAAAATGTAGTATCTGAAACATATCACATTTTTAAATAAAAATGTAAATATCTTGATCTTCTAGTAATTTAACTTCTTTTTCTACTGTTTCTATTTGCTTCAATAAGCATCTGGTGAAATTTCTCCTAATTTGCCAGTCCCTTTTGGAACTTCCTATCCCTTCAGTTTTATTTGAGTTGCCAAGCTTAGAATCACTGAACAGCAATTGGATCTACAGTGTTCTCCAAATCATTCAAAAGGTATATCCCTGCCTAGTGGCTTTTCGATTGAAATAAAACAAGATGACATGAAAGTTCAGAGAAGATGAATGGCTTGAGCTGATGGGCAGCATTTGGAACTGGGTTTTGTTTTCTTCGAGAACTGCGGCGTCATTTTTCTTTGTCTTATCCTGTCTCTGCTGATCCTGTCTAGGGGACGTCTTTTAATGTGAAAAATTGAGTAATAGCTTCATAAGAAGAACTCCAGAGAAAATGCCTCCTGGATCCCGACTTATCCTAATTCACGTAACCTGCTCCCTCAGAGTAATGGGTGTTTTTTCTTTATTCAATCAGGTCTCAATTATGACCCAGGAAATCAGTCTCTGGACTAAATGGGAGTAAATGGCAGCTAAGAAACAAGCGAAAAACTTCATGCTTTTGCCTAGGACTTCTTTGGGTCAGTGGTTTCTTCTTTAAGAGTCCTGGTGAGGTAAGTTCTAAGTTTTAATAAGGCTTGCTGAAGCTATAAATCAGAAGCTTCTGGTATCCTTTTGCCAGGACTTGAAATTGAGCACAGGTGAAGTTATAGCAGGCACACGCATGCACATGCATGCACACACACACTCGCACCAGGGCTAAAGGAAACTAAAACGGACATACTAATTCTTAATACCCAATGAAATCCAAGTGTTAATAATTGTTCTGCAGGCATTAAGTGGCAGTGTACATAAAGTACAGGATTGGAACACCACCAGCAACCTCCCCTTCACTCTCTTGCGCTCACACAGAGACCAAGACAAAGAGCCAGCTCCAACTGTCTCCACTCAGATGGGGCTTCGTGGGCACAATCTAGCTGATGATCAGAGTTATAGATGGAACTATATATGAATATTCTCCCCTATATTTTGTGATTCCTGGTCCAGGAGAATCTGTATCTTTATAAAGTTCTACCTATAGTACAATCTACAACAACAACAAAAAACCAGAAAGTACCTACAGCAAATTCTCTCCTCCACTGACACCTACTCTTGCCATCAGAAAAAGATTACAGGACCTGGAGAAAGTCTAGAATTGGCACTAGTCTGTTTTCCTGAGAATTCTTAGCAGGGTTTTCTCTGATTTTTCTTATGAATTAAATTAAAAAATCAGGTTTCCCCAACCTGATGCATCTCTTTCCTTCCTCCTCAAAGGAGCATTGGCATCACCTGCGTTATTGGTAGCACCTCAGGCTCCACCCATTACTGCATTTTAACAAGAGCCCCACAGTATTTGTATGTGCATTACAGACTACAAGGTGCTACTTTCTTTCTCCATTTTTGATGGCCTCCAAATTGATTCTTAGAAGTCAGACCTAGTCACGTCCTTCTGGACTAGTATCTTTGCTGAATATCTGTACAGCCCTCAGTCCCTTCAGGATCAAGTACTGCCCAATTCTTCCATGCAGAAAGGATGGAAGCTTGACCTTAAAGCTGAGCTGTTGCTTTGGGCCCTGCTGCCTGCCTGCAAACATTCCTCATGCCAACATGGACCCCCTCCAAACTGTCTCCAACAGGATCATTTATAGCTGGGCCTCACTGGCCTTGCAGCAGGAACATGCTGTTAAATGTGCGGAACATTCTGAGCACAGTTATTTGTTTAAAATTCCATCTGTTAGCCACTCTCCCTTTTATGAAATAGAAGACATACTCTCAAGTCATTCAAAGAAGGCATGAAAATTGTGCTTTACTGCTCATAGTCTGGTGCTAACCAGTAGTCAGTTTATTCATATATACAGGATATAGAGAACTGCAGCACCAAAAGTTATTAATGTTGACACAAAGTCAAAATTCCAAATGAATAACAGATTTTATTAACACGTTCTGGCAAGAATTTACTCAAATAGTACTACTTAATCAATGGAGGAGTGAAGGACACATCCTTGAAGTACTTGAAATACGGATAATGTAATGTGATGTTAGTTGTTCAGTCATGTCTGACTCTTTGCGACCCCATGGACTATATATAGCCCAACAGACTCCTCTGTCCATGGGATTCTCCAGGCAAGGATACTGGAGTGGGTTGCCATTCTCTTCTCCAGAGGATCTTCCTTATCCAGGGATAGAACCCTGGTCTCTTGTATTTTAGGCAGATTCTTTCCCATCTGAGCCACCAGGGAAGCCCTTGAAATACTGGGCTTATAGTGGACTTATTAAATACTGGGCTTTAATAGTGGATAAATAGTAAGCAACTGAGGGAATCCTGTGGCAGTCCAATGGTTAAGACTAGATGCTTCCACTGCAGAGAGTCCAGGTTCAATCCTTGGTGCAGAAACTAAGATCCCACAAGCCATGTGGCTTGGCCAAAAATAGGAAATCAAAATTTGAGGTGTTAAAAGTTGTCTAATTACATCTCTTAATTACATTGTCAGCTCAGATGAGTAAGACACTGTCCATGCTGAAGCCAGAACTCCAATCAGGTTCTTCAAGCCTGATACAAAGAACCAACTCATTGGAAAAGACCCTGATTCTGGGAAAGACTGAGGGCAGAAGGAGAAGGGGATGAAAGGGGGTAAGATGGTTGGATGGCATAACCAACTCAATGGTCATGAGTTTGAACAAGCTCCAGGAGATAGTGAAGGACAGGGAAGCCTGGCGTGCTGCAGTGCATGGGGTCACAAAGAGTCAGACACAACTTCGTGGCTGAGCAACAAGTTAGTCCCTACTCTCAAAGAGTTTATGACCTACACGAGCAAGGCATGTAAACAACAGGAATGTGATCAAGTTTTGTGAAGCATTCATGGGCTACAGGAATGCTTTCAAGGAGGAGGCTCAGTTCTGTCTTGGGGAGGTTGCCTTTTTATAAAGACAATCCTCAGTGAATCTTCCAGGCAGAGGGATCAAAACAGCAGAGGAATGGAAGCCTGACACAGCTTGTCACATTCAGAAATCTGTGGGAAGTTCAGTATGCTTGGAATTCAGCTTTGTTTCTTTTTTCAAAATGAAAACACAAAAAGTATTTCAGAAATTTGTCACAAAATAAAAAATAATTTTATGTACCACTGTTATCATACAAAGATAATGTAATTATACACTGGATCAAACACACAAATATAATAGATTTCATATTTTGCTAACCCTTCCTTAGATCACTCTTGCATTTTAAGAAAGAATACACTTGACTCATTCCTTAAAAAAAAAAAAAGCTGTTTTGGAAGTATAGTTGATCCACACTGTTGTGTTAGGTGTACAGCAAAGTGATTCAGTTATATACATATTTTTTTCAGATTCTTTTCCATTATAGGTTATTAGATGATATTGAGTATAGTCCCCTGGACTATAAAATAGGTCCTTGTTTATCTGTTTTCTATATAGTAATGTGTATCTGTTAATCCCTATCTCCTAATTTATCCCTCCTCTCCTTGCTCATTCTTAATTAAGTGTAAGATGTTTAAAAGTTAGACTTTGGTATATACCAGCATGCAGACACACAATATAAGGCTTTACAGGGCGGGATAACCATAGTGACTACTTGCATAGATATCATGCAAGATTTCAGTCTAATTAACCTCTCAACAAATCTACTTTACCTTTACTCATGTTTTATGAAAGATATTGATTACAGAAGTTTAAGGTCTAGCTTGGAGTTTAGTTTTGTGAGGTGAGGCAGCAGATGGCGCTGGAGCGGTAGGCAGGGGCTAGACCATCCAGGTTAATGTTTTGGGACTTCTTTCCTGTGGGTGAAGGAGAAGTCATCAGATATTTCTAAGCAGGGAAGAATATCAGTTCCTAGGTTAAGCCCATTAGATAAATTAATTCTGGGCTCAAAACCATTCTATGGGATAGTATTATACCCACTTCCGGGTAAGGAAGCAATGTTCAGGGCTTTCCGACTAGTTCAGATGGTAAAGAATCTGTCTGCAATGCAGGAGACCCAGGTTCAATCCCTGGGTCAGGAAGATCCCCAGGAGAAGGGAATGCAACCTAATCTAGTATTCTTGCCTGGAGAATTCCATGGACAAAAGAAACTGGTGAGCTACAGTCCATGGAGTCACAGAGTTGGACATGACTGAGTGACTAACCCACACACACACACACACACACACACATGCCAATATTCAGTGTTTCACAGCTAACACGTGGAAGAGTATGGATTCAAAGATACTTGTGTTTGACTCCATAGTCTGAACTTTTCTATAAAGTAAAACATCCCTGATATGGATAAATTAACAAGCTAAGGGACTACCATACATACAGCAAATGGAAAGTAACCAAGCCCCACATTATATGATCTTGATGATAAGAACACGAGGAACTGGAGGTGATGGGAGTCTTGACAGGTTGGAACAATCTGAGTTCTACCCAGTGTGGGACTGAAGTTAGAAAGCAAGGGCAGCTGGAGAGAGAGAGAGAGAAACCTTTTCTTGTTTCTGTGTGTACCACCACAAGATCATGGGGTGTCTACACCACCACAGAGCTCTGTGAGCTGGGTCCTTCTGGTTTTTTGATATGCTAAAGAAGAAACAAAGCAATCTGTAAAATACCATTCTAAGTCGTGTTTACATGGTTATTCTTCCTACTATAAAAATCTACTGTGCATGTCTGGAGCTAAAGAATATATTATTTCTACAGGCTTTCTTTCTGTGACCAAATCTTAATTTTCCTCTTGGCAATTGGATTCCTCAGGTGGATTAGGGCAAAGTTTATGTGCTCACAGAGGCACCAGAGAAAGCACGTTAATAATGAAATATTGTCCCCAGTTACACATCAAGTGCAGTGTGTCTTTAAGAAATATTTTAGGATTATGGAAAAATGTTGAGTCTCCAGAATGACATAAATTTACTTACAAAATGTGATTTTTATCCAAATTCCATGTATCCCTTGACTGAGATAGAGCTGCAAATTTAGGAGTATTTGCAAATATCATGTGTTCCTGTTAAAATGCAAATATCTCCACTTTCTTAATATAAAACATGGTATTGCCCATTCACCTCAGCCCAGCTTTAACATATATATGTATATCTTTACTCTACAAACAAACTCATATTTTACAAGGCTATATATACCCATTCAGTCTCCAAGTCCATGTCCAAGCCCATCAAGAAATATTTTTAATCTGTCTTGTTCATTGTCTTTATTTGATATTAAGATAAATATGAGCAGTTCTAATGTGGTTTGTATGTTTGAGCATTAAGTTACTGCTTTCTTGGTCTCATCACTGGCTTTGAATGATTTTCACTCATAGGCTGTTAATTAAAATTTCTGGCCCATTGATTCATAAGACTTTCTACTTCAACAGCCCTAGTGCCAAATCTGTACCTGTTTAATTTACTTAGAAACACGAGCCCATACATTCATTTCCTGTTCTGCTGCCAAAGTTAACCTCCTGAAGTTTTTAAAAATGTGAGTCTCTACACAGTGACAACACAAAGGCAGGACGTAAAAAAAGAGAGAACGGTTCTGCTTCTCCTCCCCCATTATTAAATGTTGGCACCAAAGATAGTCCAGACTTGGGTTTGATGTTGGCTCATGGGAATTTTGCGTGTGTGCAAGGTGATAAGTGCAAAAAAAGTCCAGAGTTGGAAAGTCCACACTGAAATTAGGAAACGGGGGGAAAAAATAGACACCCCATATAATGTGCGGTCGTTATGAGATGGGCCATAACTTTAGCCCGCTGCCAGCTCTGGCTGAGCCTCGGTCTAGGTAAATAGCGCCCGGTACCGTGAAGCATTAGGTTTTTAGAAGTGAAGTTAAACTGATAAATTAGACCTGATTTATTGAACAGCAGTTAGAGCCGATTGCCTAGGGAGTCGTTTGACACCTTTGAAGACCCTGCTAACTTAATTGGTGATAGTTTGGGGGCTGAAGGAAACATTTAAGCCAGGAGCAGCAGGACACCGTGCCGCATGAAAATGGAGAAGACAAGCATCCTCTCTGACAAGGGGAGTCATCTATAGATTTTTGTGTCCATTGTTTTCGCTTATTTGTGTGTGTGCTTTACTCAGTCAATCAAATATAATTGACACCACTGGGTTCTGTTGTTTTGTAGATGACAGGGGCTAATGCAAGGGAAAAAAGCTGCAAGTAAACTTCCCCCTGAAAGGCTGTGAAAAGGTTTTTCCACCGGGCCCGTGACATTTTTTGCTCAATTGTATTAATTGATGTAGTGACAAGGCACTTGGAAAGATGATGGATACTGATCACTACACCCTTTTTTTTTTAAGGTTGGGCTGTATCTTGCTATTAGCATAAGCACTTGTTTGTACAAGGAGGGGAGAGCAGACAGAGAGAACAAAAGAAGAAATAAGGCAGCAGTGTACCCACCCCATGCACCTGATGGGGGAGGTCACTGGTTGGCTATGTAAGGGTGCCAGGGCTACACTGGGGATGGGCGTTTCCTCAAAGACAAGCTCTTAGCTTTGAAATTCCAATCTACTCCCCTAGACCTGTGGTCTTGAAGAGCGTCCATCCCAGTTTTTTAATCATTTGCTCAGAGCTAAAAATTATTCTAACAGTTTCTTAAAGTCCTAACTGCTTAAGTGCCAGGATAAAAGACTGAGAGAACCCTACAGGTGCCAAAGCACCTTGGGACTAGGGTGACTCAGGCTAGGGGAGCTAGAGATTCGGGGATATTCATTTCTCAGAGTCAGTGATGATGCATTAGAGGAAGCCACATGGCTTAGCAACACAGTGAAATGACTTTGACTACTTACAGATAAGAGCTACTCAAAGAAACCCTTGAAGACTTAAAGGGGGAGGATACAGAGGAGTGGGTTTTTTTGGGGGTTTTTTTTTGTCTGCAGAAGTCTGCTGACAATTGCAGGGCTATAATCTGTGGTCATTTGAGGTACCCATAGTTGTGCTCTGGCATCTCGAGTGTTCTTTTGTTGTTGTTTAGTCACTAAGTCGTGTCCAACTCTTTGACACCCTGTGGACTGCAGCAAGCCTGGTTTCTATGTCCTTCACTGTCTCCCGGAGCTTGCTCAAACTCATGTTGCTGATGCCAAATAACCATTTCATTCTTTCTTGCCCTTTCTATTGCCCTTAGTCTTTCCCAGCATCAGGGTCTTTTCCAATGAATCAGTTCCTCACAACAGGTGATCAAGTTATTGGAGCTTCAGCTTCAGCATCAGTCCTTCCGATGAATATTCAGAGTTGATTTCCTTTAGGATTGACTGGTTTGATCTCTTTGCAGTTCAAAGGACTCTCAAGATTCTCCTCCAGCACCACAATTCAAAAGCATCAATTCTAATGTATAAATCACCTTGAGTTGTTTGACCTTATTCTAAATTCACAGTGCAAATGTGTTTTCAATCACACTAAGAAAGCTCCTTTAATTAAAATGTTTAATTTCATTAATTTGTGAAGTTTATTCATCAAGTGCTCTCCAGAATTTCTATTGTTTGGCACATAAATTTTGAATTGCATCATTCAATATTAGGAAATTTAGAGGGAGGGCTGGGGTAAGGATTAAAGGAAAATGTCCATTATCTGTATCTTCCAGGGAAAAATCAGTTGCTGAAAGCACAGTTCAAGGAAGATGAAAGCCCAGACTTGATTTTGTCCCACAAATATTTCAAGAAAGCACTTTATATACCTTATCCCAGAAGAATTTACAATACATACTGAGCAAATAGTGAAACTCAATTTTCCAGAATATATTTAGCTGCCTGTACTATTTTCCAGGCATCAGTAGATAGTCATGGCATGTACACAGGAGAAGTTTCTAGAAGGTCTAGTAACTGGAGAGTCTCATGCTCTTTCTCAGAGAAAATCCTTCATTTAGTCATACATTCAATATATACTTATTGAGCACCTGCTGTGTTGCAGACACTGGAGATGTAACACTGAGGGAAAAAAATGGCATCTCTGCCCTCCTGGGTTATTCAGTCTAATATGAGAGACAGGCATTAGTTAGGTGATAAACCCAAATAAATGTGGAAAAGGGCTCTGTTATGAGACGTAAATGGGACTGAGAGGTTTATAACTAAAAGTTCAGAGAAGACTTCACTAAAGAAGTAATGACTGAGCTGAGATTTGAAAAGTGGAAATACTGACACATGAAGGGCAGGGAGGACAGAGAGGAAAAGGGAGAACAAGTCAGTCATTCATACATAGTAAGAGGGACTCATGCAACAAGGAGCATGGTAGAAGGTGAGCTCCAGGTGGGTTAGACAGGGTTATGCCAACCTGGGACAAACAGCTTTTAAATCCAGATACCCTGCAGTTATGTTGTCCTGCTCCACCAAACTTACCTCTTTATTAACTTTTTGCCGTTTTTACTTTTGAGGTCTCAGACTGGTGGTAATAGGTTATCAAAATAATGGCAAAAGTCTGGTGAGTGCCTGTTGCACAGATTCCTCAAAACTCCCACTGTAGTAAGAGACTGAGCAAGTAAACAGGGTGAGAGGAGCTGGGTGGGCTCTCTGGCTCTGAGAAGCCTGGATAGTCATGTATCAGCTCTTCCTGTTTATGTCTAGCATGAAATGAATCCTTGTTATTGGACAGCATTGACTCTCTGCACCAACTTCAACTTGGAAAAAGATTCAGATGATTTGGCCATGAGGGAATTTGCTTGACTGGTGGGATTATACTGCAGAAACATGGAACCATCTTGGATTGTGTCCTTAATACTATCAGAGAACAAAACACTTTTAAAAAATGATGTAGAGGTGGATTAAAAAAAAAAATTGCTACCACAGTCTTACTAGAGATGTTCCATAGGCAGAAGAATAAGCCTTGGCCACCACTGGTTGCTGGCACCTTGGCCACAGCAACAGCAGTGACAGAAAAGGAGCTACAGCAAATGGTCCAAGGACCTCGTAGAGAAGCTGTTTGGTAGCACCAGCAGCCCCTTCTCCACTTTTACCTATGAGTTCCTACAGAAAAGCAAACATAAAGGCATCACTGTGTCCATGACGTGCAATTAGATACTGGAAGAAAACTGAACATGAATTTAATCCTCATGGTAGAGATGCTTCTGGCACAAGGAACCATGTCTACCCTGGAGAGAGAGCATGCTGAGCTGGCCTGAGTTCCTGTGTAACCTCCAACCAAGAGCACAGAACTGACACTTCACAAACCCCCTTGATAAGACGTTTCAGAAGAAGGCTCGATTATCAGAAATGAACATCAACAGAGATTAAATCTGCAGTACACTCTTGGCAAAATAACCACATGATTTTATATATGATTGGTCAAGCTTCCATTGTTTTCCTGCACATGCACGCACGCACACACACACACACACACACACACACACACACACACACACACACACTATCTTACACTCCACTAGGATGTTCTGCAGCCACCAACTGCAGGGAAGGCCTGTCTCATCACTGTCCACTACCCACATTATGCTCTCATTCTCTTGTCACACCTTTACATGTGTTTTCCCTCTGCCTGGAATGGCCAGGTGACTCAGAGGTAAAGAATCCACCTGCCAATGCAGAATGACACATGAGACATGGGTTCGATCCCTGGGTTGGGAAGATCTCCTGGAGGAGGAAATGGCAACCCACTCCAATATTCTTGGCTGGGAAATCCCACGGACAGAGGAGCCTGGCAGTCTATGGGGTCACGAAGAGATAATAGATATAGCATCAAGGCAGTTACATTAATTCCAGCTTCCTTTAGGTCTGGCTATTGGGCAATGCTGGGAGTCCCTTTCTGTCTCTAGCTTTCATACAAATCATCTGCCATCCTCTTCTCTGTCTCAGTCCTGCCTATGATGTGCTGATTCCTATTAAGTCATATCAAAATGGTCACTTCTTTTTAACCAAAAATTATATACTTTTCTATTTGTAATTAATCAAAGTTCAGACTCTATTATAAGGTCTTTATCTAATTAGCCATGACTCCTCACTGCTGCTATAAAAAATCATGCTAATCCATAAATGGGGAGAAAAATCAGAAGTGTTACTCCTCTCAGGTTCTGCAGATATGCCTGCCCCTGGATGCTGCCTGTGCCAAAAACCATCAGCTTACTGGTTTCGACATAGCTTTTTTAAAAATTAATTTTTATTGGGGTATAGCTGCTTTACAAGACTGTGTTCGTTTCTGCTGTACAACAAGGTGAATCAGCTCTATGTATGCATGTATCCCCTCTTTTTTGGACTTCCTTCTCATTTTTGTCACCACAGAGCACTGAGTAGAGTTTCCTGTGCTATATGGTAGGTTCTCATTAGTTATCTGTTTTACACATAGTATCACTAGTGTGTATACGTCAAGGCCAATCTCCCAATTCATCCTATCCCCCTTTTCTCCTTTGGTGTCCATACATTTGTTCTCTACATCTGTGTCTCCTTTTCTGCTTTACAAATAAGATCATCTATACCATTTTTCTAGATTCCACCTATAAGCATTAATACATGACATTTGTTTTTCTTTTTCTGACTTACTTCACTCTGTATGACTGTCTCTAGGTCCATTCACATCTCTACAAATGACCCAATTTCATTCCTTTTTTATGGTTGAGTAAGATTCCACTGTATATATGTACCATACAGCTTTTAACAATACATATTTTTGGACTAAGGCTCTCTACCCATTAGGGATCAGTTCTTTAGTTGACACACACTCTGTCCCTCAAACATCCTCTCCACCTCCCCTCCTTCCAGCACTGTGGCTGAAATTGCCCACTTGTTTCATTGGGGTCTTGCTGCATAACTTCTTAATTCCCATGTATGTTCTAGAAGGGATTGTTTTACACATCCCTTTTGTCCAGGGCTGTGAAACAGTTTGGATACTCAGTATGTTTATGATTCATTTACCACCAAATCTAAATCTTTGACAAAGAAACAAGCTAAGAATCTCCTCTAAGCCAGGCAGAACCAACCAGTTTGAAATCATCATTTCATAACAAATTTTGTAGGTGAAGGGGGCTAAGATCCAGAGCTTTGGGGTTTAGTTTCCTCCCATTTTTCACCTTGTTGTAGACACCAGAAATGCAATGTTGAGCACATTGGGGTCCCTGTCCATAAAGAGCTAATTCTAAAGCAGGAAAACATATATACCAAAAAATCAACCAAAAATTTTGCGAAGAACTTCTAAGTGCACATTTTTGAACACTACCTGGAGGTTGCATGTCTGAAAAGGCTTCCCCAAGGATGTAGCATTTAATCTAAGATGTGAATGGTGGAACCAGCTATGCAGAGAACCGTGAAAGGGATATTTCACAAAGAAAGAAACCACTTTTGTGGAGGTGCAACTGTAGATACCATTTCAAAATGTTTGAGGAACAGCAATAAAGACAAGATTGTACGTATGTGATAGTGACTGCATCAGGTCAGGTAATCCAGGCAGTAGATCCAGGACCAAAGTAGAAAAGTGAGACTTTGGTCAAATGCCTATGAAATACAGAGGGAACAAGAAGCAGGTATAGGCTGTGAAATCTCTAGGTCATGACATCTGGGAAATAAGAGGTGAAGGATGGAGGGTTAGCTATAAAGAGCCTCAGATTACAGTGCAACTCTGAGGACGCTTCAGCCAGGCCACAGGGAGCTGGAAAAATATTGCATATCTGAGAGGTTCCATTTTGGGTAGAAATGGCCCAGCTCTGGTGCTCCCATTGTGTTGAATCATTAGCTGAGAGGAAAGCATGGCCTCAGCCTGACTGCTGTGGCAGCTGAGACTCCTTCTAGAAGGTTCCCTCTGGAAGAGAGACCTGAGTGGCCCACCTCCTTGGCTTACATAGTGGCTTCAGAATTTCTTTGTAACTGTGACTCAAGATGCCAAGCTACTGGGAAGACAGGATCTTAAATACATGTCATATATTACTATACCTCAGTGTTTCCCAGTTGAGCACAGTTTTGCCCCCTAGGGGATATTTGGCAATATCTATTATTTTTAACAGTCATATCTTGGGAGGGATTGGAAGGGCGATAGTAAGTAGAAGCCAAATATGCTGCTAAATAACCCTCCAGTGCACAGGAATAGCCCTCCACAATGAAGAATTACCTAGTTTAAAATGATAAGAATGTAGGACTTCCTTGGTGGTCCAGTGGTTAAGAATTCTCCTTCCAATGCAGGGGACATGGGTTTGATCCCTGGTCAGGGAACTTAGATCCCACTTGCTGTGGGGCAGCTAAGGCGGAATGCCACATTTAGAGAGACTGAGCCACAACTCTAGAACCCGTGTTCCCATGCTCTGCAACAAGAGAAGCCACTGCAGTGAGAAGCCTGTGCACCACAATGAGAAGCCCCTGTGCCACAAGAGAAGCCCTCATGCCACAACAAAGACCCACTGCAGCTAAAACAAAAAACTAAAAAAAAAATAAAGAATTCTTATAAGTCAATAATAAGAAAAAAATTTTTTAAAATACCAGCAATCCCTGGTGTAAGGAAACCTGCTTCACAACAGATTGAAAAAAATATCAGCTATATTTGTAACTATATATTTGAACGTGAGATAGTGTGTGGAGGCCAATAACACATGAGACACATCACGGCACATCAGAGAGCATTGTGAACCCCAAATTCTACTTCCAAATCTTGCTTATTTCCTATTTCAGTGTATACACTCTATGAAATAATTCACACACATACTGCACACATGATATAAAGGCAATGCCACGTACACCTAGGAGCCTCTTGGTTTGAGCTTCATCTACCAGCTGTTGCCATCTAAGTACCAAATATTGTTCTCATGGCAAGGTTGAGGAATGATGGTCTTTTTTGTCAGAAGAGAAGAAAATGGCCCCCAACTGTACATTTTTATGTGACACATGCAGTGTCCCTCACTTGAGTTACCATTCTGATTTAAAACATAATTGTTTAAGGAGTTTCAGTTATGGGTGAGTATAACAAAACCCCTATTTCCTTTCCTATAAGGAGCCCAAACGCTGTCTCCTTTATTCCATTTCTCCAGGGTGAAACTGTAGCTGTGAAAATGTACTCTGCTCAGTCCACTGACAGAACACACTCACAGCCAAGAGTGAAGTTTCTCAGAGCAGATATGAGAATGAGAGTCTTGGAAATAATTTATTTGAAAATATGAAAGTAGCCCAGAACATGAGATCACTTTTGGCAGCCTAAAAAAAAAAAGAAACAGAATTGACCATTGTACTCATAACATGCAAAATCAGGGTCAGCCTTCCAAGAGCTCAGCTGAAGGTCGCAGGAAGAAATCAGATACAGAAAAACTTTCAAAAGAAAGAAAAGGAAGGAAAAACCTGCTTGATCCCCTGCCTCTGGTAGATTACACGGCAGTAGAGTAATTTCCCTGCCAGTAAATAGTTCTGGGGAAAGGTGAGTTGGAAAGGATCAACCGAATTAAAGGTAGAGGTTATCTATAGATTTCAAGTGTGTGTTTCACTGTTGTTCCACTTTATCATAAACAATTATCAAGTGATAGGAAAGTTTTATAAAAGTATATAAAAGAATGGATCAGCAGAGTTAGAATTATAAGATGACTTTTCTGGTTTGTGCAATTGTTTGAAAACCGAGTATGGCCTTATACTTAACACAGAGTATAAAAGTTCAACACAGCTATTACAATGTGATAATAAAATTATACAATGTCTCTCTCTTCTTTACCCAACATAGGGTTTACTTACAAAAAAACCAGACTTGGTTTCCAATAGGAATCTGGCTTCCATTCCCGGCAGAGATCCATGGAACGGAGCCTCTTGGTTCGAGCTTCTTATATTATGTAAAGAAATTCACAGACAGACGAGAATACATTGTGTCTCAGAGGGGCTCAAACCAAACAAAGGGTTCTTCAACGTATCTGTGCCACTTAAATCTTTATAAGATTCAAGAAAAGGATTTGTCTTCTCTTTCTTAAGTTCCTGGGAGAAACAGACCCATTTTGAAAACTGGAAAACATGGACACCATTGTGCTACTGACACCATGACCTTGGCAAGTAAACCCAGCGTCACTGAGCCTATGATTTCTTTCTATATACCTGCCTGTCTTACCTCACTTAACAGGAAATAAATTCAGTAAGAGAAATAAAATCCGTTTGGCTCTTTGAAAAGCAAGATGCTATAGACGAAAGACTGTTTAGATAACTTCTTCTACTGCAATGGGAGATAGAAGCGGCTGTGCATTCATGCACGTTCACTTCCCAAGTCTTCCCATTTTGACTGTTCCCCTTGATCAGAAAATGTAGGGTGCAACTGTGTGTTCCTAGATGCAGCAGAAATAAACATTCACAAGCTTCAGAAACACGCATGAGGAGGCTTCAGCTTTCATGATTCACTACCGCTTTGACACTCTTCACAAATCAAGTTTGATTGGGTTTCTCATTGAAGCGATCTGACAGCCTAACCAAGAGGCCTCCTGGGACTGTTCTTTTTTTTTTTTTTCCTTAGTAATAGATAACAAAAAAAAAAAAAACAAGCCCAGAAAACAGTAGGTTGGAAGTATCCAAACTTAGTTTTCTTTTTTATTTATTGTCGTGGAATTGCTTCTTTAACCCACTCTACTGATCTTGAGTGGGAGGAAGAGGGAGTTGGATGGAAGGCGAGCATTGCTCAGAGTCAAGTGTCTGTGGTTTGGTCCTGAGGAAAAGAAAGAAATAGTCCCAACCTAGAAGATGGGGGAGGAGAAGGTAAAAAAAAGAAAAAAAAAACCAAACACTGAAGATTGACTGGCTTGCAAGGGATCCCAATGGATTCCTGCTTACACCAGAGCATCATTTAAGCCTATGTTCTTCCATCTACCTTGTTTGCAGTAAATAGCTGCCCATTATATCAGGTCAGGCAAGTGCCGGGGCGTCACAGCTCAGTGGCCGCGATTTGTCCGCAGAGCAGCCAGAAAGGTCCCCCAGAGAGCGCACGCGTGTGTCAAGTTCTGGAGCTGTCAAGGTTCTAAGCGACAGCTTATCTTGAGGGTTTAAAACATGCAAGCTGTCCCTGCTTGCTTCTCTCCTCCCCCACCCACCACTCTCTCTCTTCTCCCGTCCCCTCCTCCGTCACCCCCTCCTCCCCAGCACTTTTCCCTGTTGGCAATCTGCTTGAAAGAAGACAGATGCTGGAGCAGTTTTCCTTAAGTCGGCTCTAATTCCATAAGGTACAATCCACCAAACGCAACTCTGTCCATCTTTTGAAGAGGCTAACATCCTGAGGCAGCCTCATTTATTATTTGTCTTGACACTAACACAAATATCTTCAGATGGGTTAGAGCCTGTCACTTTACCATCCTTACG
Organism: Giraffa tippelskirchi; assembly: GCF_054371585.1. Lineage (NCBI taxonomy): Eukaryota > Metazoa > Chordata > Mammalia > Artiodactyla > Giraffidae > Giraffa > Giraffa tippelskirchi. The sequence continues at coordinate 106,943,759 of NC_137280.1, read as the reverse complement.
TTCTTTGCCCTCAATAAATAAGACACATTAAAGTTCTTAAAGGCAAACAAAGAACTGTATCCTGGGTACCATTTGTCCTGCAGTTGCCATGTTTAATTGAACATTTTATAGCACTCTAATGCCATGTCAGGTTCTTAATGTGACATGCGTTCCTCTCTTACATTATCATTGGCTAAGAACATCACAGAATCTTCCTTGAATTCGTGTGTATGAGAAGTAAGATTTATCCTATGCACTTCACTGAATCATTTATGAGTTGCCTTATCTCACCCAGGCAATTTTATAACTCGTAAATGGCCCCTCTGGTCTGCTGTCTGAATTTTGTTTACTCTAAAATCCCAAAATAGTAGGACTATTTTCAAGATAGCAAGCTAAATTTTGCTGCAGTGTAGAACTACCCTGTATCTGTCCTTTACTTTGCTATTTTGGGGTCCCAGATATAAGGATGGAACCAAATGGGGGGCGGCAGACAATAGACAAACATATTTCAGAGATGGTTTATACAGGCAGTGTGGTTTCTGCCAGCCCACTGCCATAGTGTGAGGAGTATCCCAAGTCCCCTTTGTAGTCTTGAGTTTTTCTATGTATTCTGACAATAAATGCAACTTAATGTTTATCTCTGATGTCTATTTATTTCAGAATGACCCCCTTTACTTTTGGAAGCTCCATGTAATCTATAAGATGTATGAAATAGTCTTTGTTTTGAACCAAAAGCATATCTTTAATTTTTCAAAAATTACCTTTAAAATTAAGTTATAAATATGACATTGGAAATGGTTTTTCAGGTATTTTTCATGGGAGGCAGTGCAGCACAGTGAATTGATCTGGATTTCATACCTGTGTCCGTCATTTTCTTCTCAAGTCTTGGTTTACTCATCTATAAAATGTAAATAATGAGCTTTATATTGTAAGCCAGTTATAAAGATTGCATACGAAGTGTCTAACCCAGTATCTAGAACATTCATAGGCACTAAATAAATGCCTAAATAAATAAATTATTTCATGAAGGTGAAAGAGGAGAGTGAAAAAGTTGGCTTAAAGCTCAACATTCAGAAAACTAAGATCATGGCATCTGGTCCCATCACTTCATGGGAAATAGATGGGGAAACAGTGGAAACAGTGTCAGACTTTATTTTTTTGGGCTCCAGAATCACTGCTGATGGTGACTGCAGCCATGAAATTAAAAGACGCTTACTCCTTGGAAGGAAGGTTATGGCCAACCTAGATAGCATATTTAAAAGCAGAGACATTACTTTGCCAACAAAAGTACATCTAGTCAAGGCTATGATTTTTCCAGTGGTCATGTATGGATGTGAGAGTTGGACGGTGAAGAAAGCTGAGCGCCGAAGAATTGATGCTTTTGAACTGTGGTGTTGGAGAAGACTCTTGAGAGTCCCTTGGACTGCAAGGAGATCCAGTCAATCCATCCTAAAAGAGATCAATCCTGGGTGTTCATTGGAAGGTCTGATGTTGAAGCTGAAACTCCAATACTTAGGCCACCTCATGTGAAGAGTTGACTCATTGGAAAAGACCCTAATGCTGGGTAGGATTGGGGGCGGGAGGAGAAGGGGACGACAGAGGATGAGATGGTTGGATGGCATAACCGACTCAATGGACATGGGTTTGGGTGGACTCCGGGAGTTGGTGATGGACAGAGAGGCCTGGCGTGCTGCAATTCATGGGGTCGCAAAGAGTTGGACACGACTGAGCGACTGAACTGAACTGAAATAAATGCCTACTGTTATTTTTGTTGTTTTTGCCATTGCTAGATTTATGTAAGCCTGATTTGTGAAACCCAAGAATAGACTGTGTATAAAATATTGTCAGACACTTTCTAACTGTATTTTTCTTTAACTTGCCATCATAGATCATGGTAGTAGCAGAATAAGGGTGACGTAGTTGCCTACATTCATTTGTTATTTCCACAAATGTGTAATGAGTGTCTGCCATGTACAAGCATTATGAGAAGATGAGATGGCAAATACTCCTGTTAAATAGTCATGAGGGTTAGAGTTACAACTGAAAACTTCAGTCCAAGCTCATATGAAATCTTCTGATAGGTATTCAAAGGAATACCTTATCCAGGGAATCTCTGGATTCTACACATGTTGGGAAATCCACTAAATCTGTGTGATTCAGACTTTTTGGTCCAAAGTTCGCCCCATTCCTATAGATATGTCTAAATTTCTTTAAATTTCCACCAGTAACATTTTTTTAGTTGAAATATAGTTGATTTACAATGTTGTATAGTTTCAGGTATACAGCAAAGTGATTCACTTCTGTGTGTATGTGTGTGTCTTTCTCTTTCTGACTTATTTCACTCAGTATGATGATCTCTAGGTCCATCTATGTTGCTGCAAAAGGCATTATTTCTTTCTTTATAGGCTGAGTAATATCCCATTATATTTACTGTATATATATCTCACATCTTTATCCAACCATCTGTCAACGGACACTTAAGTTGTTCCCATGTCTTGGCTATTGTAAATAGTGCTACTATGAACACTGGGGTACATGAATCTTTTTGAATTAGAGTTTTTGTCTTTTCTGGGTACATGTCTGGCAGTGGGATTGCTAGATAATACAGCGGCTCTACTTTTAGTTTCTTAAGGAACCTCTTTGCTGTTCTCCAGGGGCTTCCCAGGTGGCACAGTGGTGAACAATTCACCTGCCGCTACAGGAGACGGAAGAGACTTGGGTTCGATCCCTGGTTGGGAAGATCCCCTGGAGAAAGAAACAGCAACCCAGTCCATTATTCTTGCCTGGAAAATTCCATGGAAAGCGGAGCCTGGCGGGCTATAGTTCCATGGGATGGCAAAGAGCTGGACACAACTGAGCCACTGAGAACATTACATAATCTAGAAAATACTGTTCTCCACAGTGGCTGCATCAATTTACATTCCTACCAACAGTGTAGGAGGGTTTCCTTTTTGCCACATCCTCTCCAGCATTATTGTTAGTAGATTTTTTGGTGAGGGCCATTCTGACCAGTGTGAAGTGGTGCCTTATTGTAATTTTGATTTGCATTTCTCTAATAATTAACAATGTTGAGTATCTTTTCTTGTGCCTGTTGGTCATCTGTATGTTTTCTTTGAAAAAATGTCTGTTTAGGTTTTCTGCTAATTTTTTGATTAGATTGTTTGCTTTTTGATACTGAGTTGTATGTATGAGCTGTTTGTATATTTTGGAAGTTCAGTCCTTATTGATAGTATCATTTACAAATTTTTTCTCCCATTCTGTAGATTATTTTTTCATTTAGTTGTTGGTTTCCTTTGCTAGGCTAAAGCGTCTAAGTTTGATTAGATATCATTTGTTTGTTTTTATTTCTTTTTTTCACCTTCACCAATGCCATCTTAATATAAAAATATTATTAAATCTTTTTCTTAATCAAAGTCATCATAAAGGAAGGGTGACAGATCTATTCTTATCTCTGCATCCTTTCCAGTCATTGTAGCAACCCCTGTTATTAAAATGTTTTTTACAGATGGGCAATTCATATCAAGCCTATAATAAATCTTTCGATTTTCCCCAGGATGCAAATGTGAGAAACATCAAAGAAATTCAATTATAAAAACCTATTTTCATTCAGTTAAGGACAGGAAAATTTATTACTGGTTGCTATTTTCTATGTTTCACACAGGCATAAATGAATTCAATTTCAATCAAGGTATCAACTCTGTCCTATTAAGTTTTGACTAGACTAAGCATAAGCCTCTTGGCTTGAGAGGATGCAGTTCTTCAAGTAGGCTTACAAAAATAAAGTTAGATACATGGATACATTTACTATTTGGTTCTGAACATCTTTATGCAGGGTACATAGGAGGTAGGACAGTTATGATTTTGATGAGTACCTTTTGTCCCACATTAGCAGTCTAGTCTTATCTGAGAAAGAAGAAGAGGTAAGAGGCCCATGACCACTCTCCTGGGTACCCATTTGTTTCTTAGAAAGACTTCAGCTTGGTCACTCCAGCCAATGCTGCCAAGTAAGGGATCTTGAGGTGTGCTTAAGCATCTGGCAATCAAGGGGCTTTGCCTTCTTTGTAATAGGCTGGATTATTCGTGGGCCAGCGGTATACCCTTTCTCTACAAGGCCTCCTCCTTCAGCTCACTTACTATGGGATGGAGTACAGTGGAGAAGTTTTATTTTTTTCTTTTAAGCATAGGCTCCGAGTAAAGTGTTAAAGTGAAATCGTTCCAAAGAAAGTTCAAAATAGGTTATCTCAGTACCCCATATCCCAGGTGGCAATGTGGGTCACCAGCTGGAGAGAGCATATAGGTATAACCTCTTGTAAAATAATTTGACATTACTTTCTTATCATTTAAACTCTGCATGACTCAGGTATATACCGAATTCCACTCCCAGGTATACAATATGGAGACTTTGTTGCCTCTGTGGACCCAGAGAACCATACAGGAATCACCTTTGCAGCACTGTTTGTGATAATAAAAATTGAGAACTCTTAAAGTGTCTGGTAGAGTGAATAGGGTCACAAAGTATAGGACAGGACTGAAGCGACAGCACACATGCAAGCAGTATTTTCAAACAATGGATTGTTGCAAAGCAATGAAACTAAATATATCCTGTCTTTATGCAATAGCAATATTAATATCATAATGGGGTCTGAAAAACATAAGTCAGAAAACTATATAATATATACATGTGAGATACATGTATGGGCTCTCCTGGTGGCTCAGAGGTAGTGTCTGCCTGCAATGCAGGAGACCTGGGTTTGATCCCTGGGTCGGGAAGATCCCCTGAAGGAAATGGCAAGCCACTCCAGTACTCTTGCCGGGAAAATTCCAAGGACAGAGGAGCCTGGTAGGATACAGTCAATGGGATAGCAAAGAGTCGTACATGACTGAGCAACTTCACATCTCATGAATATTAATATCATAATGGGGTCTGAAAAAAAAACAAATTAGAAAACTATACAATATTTACATATACATGTGAGATACATGTAAGATGCAAATTTTATAAAGCTAAGAATCATGAAAAAACAAAGTCTAAGATAGTATTTACCTTCAGAATGGTGTAGCTGTGGGGAAGAGTACCTTAATAGTAACAACAACATTAGTAATTTCTGTAGTCTTCAGTTGAGTAGTAGATATGCTAATAATTGGGCTGCCTGTAAGGAAAGCTGAGCACCGAAGAATTGATGCTTTTGAACTGTGGTGTTGGAGAGGACTCTTGAGAGTCCCTTGGACTGCAAGGAGATCCAACCAGTCCATCCTAAAGGAGATCAGTCCTGGTTGTTCATTGGAAGAACTGATGTTGAAACTGAAACTCCGATACTTTGGCCACCTCATGCGAAGAGCTGACTCATTGGAAAAGACCCTGATGCTGGGAAAGATTGAAGGCAGGAGGAGAAGGGGACAACAGAGGATGAGATGGTTGGATGGCATCACCAACTTGATGGACATGGGTTTGGGTGGACTCAGGGAGTTGGTGATGGACAGGGAGGCCCAGCGTGCTATGGTTCATGGGGTCGCAAAGAATCGGACACGATGGAGCGACTGAACTGAACTGAACTGAACTGGTGGCTTACACAGTAAAGAATCTACCTGCAAGGCAGGAGACCCAGGTTTGATCCCTGGATCAGGAAGACAATAATAATTTTATTATTATGCCTCATGATTTATACATATTCTGTTGTGTGTATGAAATAGTCAGATGATTAAAATTCCATTAAAATATTCTTAGTTAAGAAATTCCCTGGTGGTCCAGTGGTTAGAACTCCCTGCTTCACTGCAGGGGGCATAGGTTCCAACTCTGGTGAGGGAACTAATATCCCACATGCCAAGTGGCATGGCCAAATAATAATAATAATAAATAAATAGACATAAAAGAAGGAAAAGCATTTTAAAGCCTTTAAAAACAAAAATATCTTAACCTAAAATAAAATTTCAGTGGAGTTCAGATAAAACCATATATACATAGACCTCATCTTGAGAGAGAATTTCTGAGCAGCTGACAATGGAGAGATATATAAGTAGACATAATGAGGATACAACACACTACTATTTCAGAGTTTATCTGCAACTCTTGCTTTCAATTTGCCCATGTTATTTATAGGCCTTTTTTTCACATCTACTGTAGCTCATGAATGAACTTCTAAGGGTCATATTTACTTGATAAAGCATCTAGGAGCTCTTTCAAATTGTTATGCTTAAAATATCAAATGCAATTGTCCATATTCCCATTTGGGATCCCAGTAGCATCTTCTTCTTCTTCCTAAGGAACTTCACAGAGCTTTGCCTGCAGACTCACAGACCAAACAGGTTTTCATAATAATAAACTTACTGTTTAAATTCTGGTAAATTCCCACAGTAGCTCTTTTTGGAAAACTCTTTGTTATTTTCTTCTGCTTTAAAATAAGATTGTGTAACCTGTTTTATTTATCAATGAGATAGGAAACTTATAAAAATTATATGTGTTCAAGGTTTTGAACCCCAGAGAAAGGCACCATTCAAAGTCGTGAGGAATTATAACAACAAATGCAACTTCATTCCTCATATATGTAGTTGAAATGTATAAACATTCGAAATAAAAAATACAGAAAATGAAATATGGGTTAACAGTGGCTAATTCTTTTGCAGCTAATATCGTAATGGCAAGTGTTTTATCCCTTTAGTCTGAAACATTAGAAGTAGTTTTCATAACATTATGAAAAAATGTCAAAATGAAAAGAAATTGTTAAAGTTCTGGAAAAATCCTTAAGGTACTGATGGAGCCCCATTATTGCAACTGTGGCTATTTTCACCCAGTGATTAAAAAGTGCCATTATGAGAGGAATTACTGGTTCTAAAACCACCACAAAATAAATTGACCTAATGGCAGTTTCTCAAAGCTAAGTCAAAATGTTCCATGAGCTTCTCTTTATTGATTGTTGTTCCCATGTGCACCTCTGTAAACAGAACAGCAAAGAAATGTTTTGATCGGAGAAAGAGTGACCTTTTCTATGGAAGTGTTTTAATGCTGTGATATGCTGAAATAACTAACTGAAAGGATAACAAAGTGGTGAAAAAACCTTATTATTCTGTAGCCCATGGGGAAACGGGCATTTTTTACACTTTTCTACAAAATCAGGGCTCTGATAATATTCTTGAGGCTAGCTCGGCAATACTATGCTCTTTGATTGAAGTAAGGCATAATATCATCGCATAACCAATGGCTTGGTAACTCAAATAACTGATTAAAACTATAGAAAATGATTTTAAAAGAAAATGCCATGTATCTGAATGGTAGCAAATAAACGTTTCTCAGTTCAGTTCAGTCGCTCAGTCATGTCTGACTCTTTGCGACCCCATGAACCGCAGCATGCCAGGCCTCCCTGTCCATCACCAACTCCCAGAGTTCACTGAAACTCATGTCCATTGAGTCGGTGATGCCATCCAACCATCTCATCCTCTGTCATCCCCTTCTCCTCCTGCCCTCAATCTTTCCCAGCATCAGGGTCTTTTCAAATGAGTCAGCTCTTCGCACCAGGTGGCCAAAGTATTGGAGTTTCAGTTTCAACATCAGTCCTTCCAATGAACACCCAGGAATGATTTTCTTTAAGATTGACTAGTTGGAACTCCTTGCAGTCCAAGGGACTCTTAAGAGTCTTCTCCAACACCAAAGTTCAAAAGCATCGATTCTTTTGACTATAAAGACGCTCAGCTTTCTTTATAGTCCAACTCTCACATCCATACATGACTACCGGAAAAACCACAGCCTTGACTAGATGGATCTTTGTTAACAAAGTAATGTCTCTGCTTTTTAATATGCTGTCTAGGTTGGTCATAACTTTCCTTCCAAGGAGTAAGCATGTTTTAATTTCATGGCTGCAATCACCATCTGCAGCCCCCAAAAATAAAATCAGCCACTGTTTCCATTGTTTCCCCACCTATTTGCCATAAAGTGATGGGACCAGATGCCATGAACTTAGTTATCTGAATGTTGAGTTTTCAGCCAACTTTTTCACTCTCCTCTTTCACTTTCATCAAGAGGCTCTTTAGTTCTTCTTCACTTTCTGCTATAAGGGTGGTGTCATCTGCATATCTGAGGTTATTGATATTTCTCCCAGCAATCTTGATTCCAGCTTGTGCTTCCTCCAGCCCAGCGTTTCTCATGATGTACTCTGCATATAAGTTAAATAAGCAGGGTGACAATATACAGCCTTGACATACTCCTTTTCCGATTTGGAACCAGTCTGTTGTTCCATGTCCAGTTCTAACTGTTGCTTCCTGACCTGCATACAGGTTTCCCAAGAGGCAGGTCAGGTGGTCTGGTATTCCCATGTCTTCCAGAATTTTCCATAGTTTATTGTGATCCACACAGCCAAAGGCTTTGGCATAGTCAATAAAGCAGAAATAGATGTTTTTCTGGAACTCTCTTGCTTGTTCGATGATCCAACAGATGTTGGCATTTTGATGTCTGGTTCCTCTGCCTTTTCTAAAACCAGCTTGAACATCTGGAAGTTCATGGTTCATATATTGCTGAAGCCTGACTTGGGGAATTTTGAGCATTATTTTAGCAGCATGTGAGATGAGTGCAATTGTGCAGTAGTTTGAGCATCCTTTGGCATTGTCTTTCTTTGAGACTGAAATGGAAACTGACCTTTTACAGTCTTGTGACCACTGCTGAGTTTTCCATATTTGCTGACATATTGAGAGCAGCATTTTCGCAGCATCATCTTTGAGGATTTGAAATAGCTCAACTGGAATTCCATCACTTCCACTAGCTTTGTTTGTAGTGATGCTTCCTAAGGCCCACTTGACTTCACATTCCAGGATTCTGGCTCTAGATGAATGATCACACCATCATGATTATATGGGTCATGAAGATCTTTTTTATACAGTTCTTCTGTACATTCTTGCCACCTCTTCTTAATATCTTCTGCTTCTGTTAGGTTCATACCATTTCTGTCCTTTATTGAGCCTATCTTTGCATGAAATATTTCCTTGGTATCTCTAATTTTCTTGAAGAGATCTCTAGTCTTTCCCATTCTGTTGTTTTCCTCTATTTCTTTGCACTGATCACTGAGGAAGGCTTTCTTATCTCTCCTTGCTATTCTTTGGAACTCTGCATTCAAATGGGTATATCTTTCCTTTTCTCCTTTGCTTTTTACTTCTCTTCTCTTCACAGCTATTTGTAAGGCCTCCCCAGACAACCATTTTGCTTTTTTGCATTTCTTTTTCTTGGGGATGGTCTTGATCCCTGCCTCCTGTACAATGTCACAAACGTCTGTCCATAGTTCATCAGGCACTCTGTCCATCAGATCTAATCCCTTAAATCTATTTCTCACTTCCACTGTATAATCATAAGGGATTTGATTTAGGTCATACCTGAATGGCCTAGTGGTTTTCCCTACTTTCTTCAATTTAATTGTGAATTTGCCATTAAGGAGTTCATGATCTAAGCCACAGTCAGTTCCTGGTCTTGTTTTTGCTGACTGCATAGAGCTTCTCCATCTTTGACTGAAAAGAATATAATCAATCTCATTTCAGTGTTGACCATCTGGTGATGTCCATGTGTAGAGTCTTCTCTTGTGTTGTTGGAAGAGGGTGTTTGCTATGACCAATGTGTTCTCTTGGAAAAACTCTGTTAGCCTTTGCCCTGCTTCATTCTGTACTCCAAGTCCAAATTTACCTGTTGCTCCAGGTGTTTCTTGACTTCCTACTTTTGCATTCTAGTCCCCTACAATGAAAAGGACATCTTTTTTGGATGTTAGTTCTAAAAGGTCTTGTAGGTCTTCATAAAACCGTTCAACTTCAGCTTCATCAGCGTTACTGGTCAGGGCATAGGCTTGGATTACCATGATATTGTATGGTTTGCCTTGGAAATGAACAGAGATCATTCAGTCGTTTTTGAGGTTGCATCCAAGTACTGCATTTCAGACTCTTTTGTTGACTATGATGACTACTCCATTTCTTCTAAGGGATTCTTGCCCACGGTAGTAGATATAATGGTCATATGAGTTAAATTCACCCATTCCAGTCCATTTTAGTTCACTGATTCCTAAAATGTTGACATTCACTCTTGCCATCTCTTGTTGACCACTTCCAGTTTGCCTTTATTCATGGACCTAACATTCCAGGTTCCTATGCAACATTGCTTTTTACAGCATCGGATTTTGGGTCTATCACCAATCATATCCACAACTGGGTGTTGTTTTTGCTTTGGCTCTGTCTCTTCATTCTCTCTGGAGTTATTTCTCCACTGATCTCCAGTAGCATACTGAGCACCTACCGACCTGGGGAGTTCATTTTTCAGTGTCCTATCTTTTTGCCTTTTCATACTGTTCATGGGGTTCTCAAGGCAAGAATACTGAAGTGGTTTGCCATTCCCTTCTCCAGTGGACCACATTCTGTCAGACCTCTCCACCATGATCCATCCGTCTTGGGTAGCCCCACACAGCATGGCTTAGTTTCATTGAGTTAGACAAGCTGTGGTCCATGTGATCAGTTGGCTAGTTGTCTGTAATTGTGGTTTCAGTCTGTTTGCCCTCTGATGCCCTCTCTCACCGCCTACCATCTTACTCAGTTCAGTTTAGTCGCTCAGTCATGTCCCTCTTACTGAGAGTTCTTAAAATAGAAGTCTAATCAAAGTAACAAAGATTAGTACATGAAAGAAGTGAAGAGCATGGATTCTGGAGCCATATACGGTGGGTTCAAATCTCAGCTCTGCTGTTTCTTATCTTTATGACCTTGGGTAATAGTTGAAACTTTTTATACTTTCTAATCTGTAAAATAGGAGAAATAGTCCTTCCTACCTTATAGGCCTACTGTGAAGGTATATATTAATAATTTAATGCATACAGAGCCCTTATGTTAGTGTTGGGCACATGGTATTACTCTGTTAATCACTCAGTCGAGTCGACTCTTCATAACTCTGTGGACTGTAGCCCACCAGACTCCTCTGTTCGTGGAATTCTCCAGGCAAGAATACTAGAGTGGGTTGCTGTTCCCTTCTCCAAGGGATCTTCCTGACCCAACGGTTGACCCCAGGTCTCCTGCGTTATGAGAAGATTCTTTACTATTTGAGCCACTAGGGAAACCCATGGGCACACGGTAAGTGCAGCTGTTATTAATATTGCATCCAAACATGTTATGTTTAGAAAAAGAAAACCATGAAACTGTGTTTCATCAAGTTGGCAACTGCAAAAACATCTGTACACAAAGCTTCTCTTCTATCACTGTATGATAAAGGTATGCTGCTGCTGCTAAGTCATTTCAGTCATGTCCGACTCTGTGCGACCCCATAGATGGCAGCCCACCAGGCTCCCCCGTCCCTGGGATTCTCCAGGCAAGAAAACTGGAGTGGGTTGCCATTTCCTTCTCCAATGCATGAAAGTGAAAGTGAAGTCGCTCAGTTGCATCCGACTCTTAGCGACCCCATGGACTGCAGCCTATCAGGCTTCTGCATCCATGGGATTTTCCAGGCAAGAGTACTGGAGTGGGGTGCCATTGCCTTCTCCAGATAAAGGTATGAAGGGTCGGTAATTAAGGAAAACATAAATTGAAGTTTGACTTTAGCATTTTAGTTTTATGGCCTTCTATTCCTCTGCTTTTTCTATGCCACTCTCCTATTGTAAGAGGCTAGTGTTTTCCAAAACCTCATAATAGCCTACCCATTTATCTATTCAACCAACATTCATTGAATATCTAATATGGGTAACACATGTTCTGCATACAGAAAACAATAGTAACTAAGATAATAAAATCCATGCTCTCCTGGTATATGATGGGGTGGGGGAGGTGAAAATATGTAAGTAAACAAAGATCGTCATAGATGGTGACAAGTTTTAGGATAGAAATGACAGACTGAAGAGTAAAGGAGGGCAGGGTAGACTACTTTAGTTGAGATACACAAGTCTCTCTGAGGAGGTGCTGTTCAAGCTGAAATCTGAAGGAGGACACAGCCATTCAAAGACCTTGGGAAGCATCAAGTGCTAAGGTTCTGGGGCAAAAAGTAGCTGGGATTGCCGGGTCATATGGTGGTTTTATTCCTAGTTTTTTAAAGAATCTCCATACCGTCTTTCATAGTGGCTGTATCAATTTACATTCCTACCAGCAGGGCAAGAGCATTCCCTTTTCTCTATAACCTCTCCAGCATTTATTGTTTGTAGTCGTGTTGATGATGGCCATTCTGACTGGTGTGAGGTGACATCTCATTGTAATTTTGATTTGCATTTTTCTAATAATGAGGGATGTTGAGCATCTCCTCATGTGTTAGTTAGCCATCTGTGTGTCTTCTTTGGAGAAATGTCTGTTTAGGTCTTTTTTCCACTTTTTGATTGGGTTGTTTGTTTTTCCAGCATTGAGTCGTATGAGCTGTTGTATATTTTGGAAATTAATCCTTTGTTAGTTGTTTCATTTGCTATTATTTTCTCCCATTCTGAGGGTTGTCTTTTCACCTTGCTTATAGTTTCCTTTACTGTGCAAAACCTTTTAGGTTTAATCAGGTCCCACTTGTTTACTTTTGTTTTTATTTCCATTACTCTAGGAGGTGGGTCACGGGGGATCTTGCTTTGATTTATGTCATTGAGTGTTCTGCCTATCTTTTCCTCTAAGAGTTTTATAGTTCCTGGTCTTACATTTAGGTCTTTAATCCATTTTGAGTTTATCTTTGTGTATGGTGTTAGGAAGTGTTCTACTTTCATTCTTTTACATGTAGCTGTCCAGTTTTCCCAGCACCATTTATTGAAGAGGCTCTTTACCCCATTGTATATTCTTGCCTCCTTTGTCAAAAATAAGGTACCCATAGATGCATGGGTTTGTTTCTGGGCTTTCTATCTTGTTCCATTGGTCTATATTTCTGTTTTTGTGCCAGTACCATACTGTCTTGATGACTGTAGCTTTGTAGTATAATCTGAAGTCAGGAAGGTTGATTCCTCCATCCATTCTTCTTTCTCAAAACTGCTTTGACTACTCTGGGTCTTTTGTGTTTCCATATGAATTGCGAAATTTATGTTCTAGTTCTGTGAAAAATGTCACTGGTAATTTGATCAGGATCACACTGAATCTGTAGACTACATTTGGTAGTATAGTCATTTTCACAATATTGATTCTTCCTACCCAGGAACATGGAATATCCCTCCATCTGTTTATGTTGTCTTTGTTTTCTTTCATCAGTGTCTTATATTTTTCTGTATACAGTTCTTTTTGTCTCCTTAAATAAATTTATTCCTAGATATTTAATTCTTTTTGTTGCAATGGTGAATGGAATTGATTCCTTAATTTATCTTTCTGATTTTTCATTGTTAGTCTATAAAAATGCAAGTAATTTCTGTGTATCGATTTTGCATCCTGCAACTTTGCTAAACTCACTGATTAGCTCTAGTAATTTTCTAATACTATCTTTACGGTTTTCTGTATACAGTATCATGTCATCTGCAAACAGTGAGAGCTTTACTTCTTCTTTTCCAATCTGGATTCGTTTTATTTCTTTTTCTTCTCTGATTGCTGTAGCTAGGACTTCCAGGACTAGGTTGAATAACAGTGGTGAAAGTAGACACCCTTGTCTTGTTCCTGATCTTAGGGGGAATGCTTTCAGTTTTTCACCATTGAGAATAATGTTTGCTATAGGCTTATCATATATGGTCTTTACTATGTTGAGGTAGATTCCTTCTATGCCCATTTTTGGAAGAGTTTTAATCATAAATGGGTGCTGAATTTTGTAAAAGGCTTTTTCTGCATCTATTGAGATGATCATATGGTTTTTATCTTTCAACTAGTTAATATGGTGTATCACATTGATTGATTTGGGTACATTGAAGAATCCTTGCATTCCTGGAATAAACCCAACTTGATCAAGATGTATCAGCTTTTTGATGTATTGCTGAATTCTGTTTGCTAAAATTTTGTTAAGGATTTTTGCATCTATGTTCATCAGTGATATTGGCCTGTAGTTTTCTTTTTTTGTGTTGTCTTTCTCTGGTTTTGGTATCAGGATGATGGTGGCTTTGTAGAATGAGTTTGGAGGTGTTCCTTCTTTTGCAATTTTTTGAAAGAGTTTTCAAAGGCTAGGCATTAGTTCTCTAAACGTTTGATAGAATTCTCCTGTGAAGGCATCTACTCCTGGACTTTTGTTTTTTGGGAGATTTTTTATCACAGCTTCAATTTCAGTGCTTGTAATAGGGTTATTCATAATTTCTATTTCTTCCTGGTCCAGTCTTGGAAGATTGAACTTTTCTAAGAATCTGTCCATTTCTTCCAGGTTATCCATTTTATTGCCATGTAGTTATTCATAATAGTCTCTTATAATCCTTTGTATTTCTGCATTGTCTGTTTTAACCTCTCCTTTTTCATTTCTAATTTTGTTGATTTGATTCTTCTCTCTTTCTTTCTTGATAAGTCTGGCTAAAGGCTTGTCAATTTTGTTTATCTTCTCAAAGAACCAGCTTTTAGTTTTATTAATCTTTACTATTGTTTCTTTTATTTCTTTTTCATTTATTTCTGCTTGAATCTTTATGATTTCTTTCCTTCTACTAATTTTGAGGATTTTTTGTTCTTGTTCCAGTTGGTTTAGATGTAAAGTTAGGTTGTCTATTCAATGTTTTTCTTGTTTCTTGATGTAAGATTGTATTGCTATAAACTTCCCTCTTAGAACTGCTTTTGCTGCATCCCATAGGTTTTGAGTTGTCATGTTTTCATTGTCACTTGTTTCTAGAATTTTTTTGATTTCCTTTTTGATTTCTTCAGTAACCTGTTGGTTATTTAGAAGCGTGTTGTTTAGTCTCCATGTGTTTGTGTTTCTTACACTTTTTTTCTTGTAATTGATATCTAGTCTCATAGCATTGTGGTTGGAGAAGATGCTTGATATGATTTCAATTTTCTTAAATTTACTGAGGTTTGATTTGTGACCCAGGATGTGGTCTATCTTGGAGAATGTTCTATGTGCACTTGAGAAGAAGGTGTATTCTTCTGCATTTGGATGGAATGTCCTGAAGATATCAGTGAGATCCATCTTATCTAATATATCATTTAAGACTTGTGTTTCCTGATTAATTTTCTGTTTTGATCTGTCCATTGGTGTGAGTGGAATGTTAAAGTCTCCTAGTATTATTGTGTTACTGTCAATTTCTCCTTTCATGTCTGTTAGTGTTTGTCTTATATATTGAGATGCTCCTATGTTGGGTGCATAGATACTTAAAATTGTTATGTGTTCCTTTGGATTGATCCCTTGATCATTATGTAGTGTCCTTCCTTATCTCTTGTAATCTTTATTTTAAGGTCTATTTTGTCTGATATGACGCTTGCTACTCCAGTTTTCTTTTCCTTCCCATTTGCATGAAATATATTATTCCATCCTCTCACTTTCAGTCTATGTCTGTCTTGAAGTCTGAAGTGGATTTCTTGTAGCCAGCATATATATGGGTCTTGTTTTTGTATCCATTCAGCCAAGTCTTTGTCTTTTGGTTGGAGCATTTAATCCATTTACATTTAAAGTAATTATTGATATAAATGTTCATATTGCCATTTTCTTAATTATTTGGGGTTGATTTTGTAGATCTTTTTTCTCCTGTTGTATTTCTTGACTATATAAGTCCCATTAACATTTGTTGTAAAGCCGGTTTGGTGGTACTGAGTTCTCTTAATGTTTGCTTGTCTGAAAAGTTTTTTATTGCTCCATCAATTCTGAATGAGATCCTTGCAGGGTACAATAATCTTGGTTGTAGAGTTTTCCTTTTCAGTACTTTAAATATATCCTGCCATTCTCTTCTGCCCTGCAGAGTTTCTGCTAAAAGATCAGCTGTTAAGTGTACGGGGTTTCCCTTGTATATTACTTGTTGCTTTTCCTTTGCTGCTTTTAATATTCTTTCTTTGTGTTTAGTATTTGTTAGTTTGATTAGTATGTGTCTTGGCATGTTTCTCCTTGGATTTATCCTGTATGGAATTCTTTGTGCTTCTTGGACTTGATTGACTATTTCCCTTTCCATGTTGGGAAAATTTTCAACTATAATCTCTTCAAAAAGTTTCTCGTACACTTTCTTTCTCTCTTTTTCTTCTGAGACCCCTATAATTTGAATTTTGGTGTATATGATATGGCCCCAGAGGTCTTTGAGACTGTCCTCAGCTCTTTTCATTCTTTTTACTTTATTCTGCTCTTCAGAAGTTATTTCCACCATTTTATCTTCCAGCTCACTGATTCATTCTTCTGCTTCAGACATTCTGCTATTGATTCCTATGATATTCCAACATGATTTCAGTAATTGTGTTGTTTGTCTCTGTATTCTTCTAGGTCTTTGTTAATTTATTCTTGCATTTTCTCCATTTTGTTTTCAAGGTTTTTTTTTAAATCATCTTTACTATCATTGTTCTGAATTCTTTTTCAAGTAGTTTGCCTATTCTATTTTCTCTTCATTTATTTGGACTTCTGTGTTTCTAGTTTGTTCCTTCATTTCTGCAGTATTTCTCTGCCTTTTCATTATTTTTTTTTTTAACTTATTGTGTTTGAGATCTCCTTTTCCCAGGCTTCAAGGTTGAATTCTTTGATCCTTTTGATTTCTGCCCTCCTAAGACTAGTCCAGTGGTTTGTGTAAGCTTTGTATAGGGTGAGATTTGTGCTGAGTTCTTGTTTGTTTGTTTTTCCTCTTATGGGCAAGGCTGAGTGAAGTGGTATTCCTGTCTGCTGATGATTGGGTTTCTATTTTTGTTTTATTTGTTGTTTAGATGAGGCGTCCTGCACAGGGTGCTACTGGTGGCTGGGTGATGCCGGGTCTTGTATTCAAGTGTTTTCCTTTGTGTGCATTCTCACTATTTGATAGCCCCCAGGGTTAGTTCTCTGGTAGTCTAGGGTCTTGGTGTCAGTGCTCCTACTCCAAAGGCTCAGGGCTTGATCTCTGGTCAGCAGCGAAGATTCCACAAGTGGTCTATTATGGCATTAAGTGAGATTAAAACAAATATCCAAAGAAAAGGAAACCAAAGATGAACCCCAGACAAATGGCAGTTACAAAATCAGGCAAATAATAATTAAAATAATGGAATATACACATATACATATACACCCATGAGCAAAGTGAAAAAATAAAGTAAAAATAGATTAGAGTAGATTGACCTGGCAAACAAAGGAAATAAAAAATTATATTTACCAGTTAAGAACAAAACTAACTAAAGCACAAACTAGAAAACAAAACTAAAGCAAGGTGCCAAGTGGAGACTAAAACAATGAAAACAAAACTGACAAATATGTTGAGAGGAAAAGAAAGAAAAGAAAGGAAGAATAGATATGCAAAGTTAAATGGAGGTAGTTGAAGAAGATTTATATACATTAAAGATTAACTGCAAGGGGAAAATAACAGTAGCAAAGGCTAACAAAGGAATAAATGTAGAAAAATATAATAGGTTTTAAAAAATTAAAATTATAAAAGAAAAGAAAAAAAAAACAGAAGAAAGAAAAAAGGAAAACTCCACAGAACTACAAGAGCCCAACATAGAGGCAGAGGTTTATAACAATAATAAAAGGTGTGACTGAATATACACATATACATATACACCCATAAGCAAAATCAAAACAGTCCGAGAAAAATAAAGTACTATAGATTGACTGGTGAACAAGGAAACCACAAATTCTATCTACCACCACAAAACTAACTAAAGCACAAACTGGAAAAATTGGAAGGCAAAACTAAAGCATGGTGCCAATTGGAGAATAAAACAATGAAAATAAAACTAACAAATATGTTGGGTGGAAAGAAAAAAAAGAGAATAGATATGCAAAGTTACATAGAGGTAGATAAAGATTTATATACATTAAAGATTAACTGCAAGGGGAAAAGAGTAGTAGGAAAAGCAAACAAATGAATAATTGTAGAAAAAATAATGGGTTTAAAAAACTAAAAATTAAATTTATAAAAGAAAAGAAAAAAAGAAAAACTCTGCAGAACTGCAAAAGCCCAATGTAGAGGCAGAGGTTTATAACAACAATAAAAAGTGTTACTGAGTAAAAAAAGAAAAAAGCTCAAAGCTTAATTAGATTTCATAGTGCCAATAAAATCGACAATTATAACAGAGGAAGGAAATAAAGGGGAAAAAAAAGAAAAAGTCCAGAAGAATCTTCGGAACAAGTCAAAACATAAGAATAATAAATGTTTTTCTTGAGTCACTGCTGTCAGAGTCTTTTCCCTTGCTGGGAGTCACAGTCCACCTCACCTCCCTAGGACGCCCTCCAACACTCTGCTGATCTCTGGACCTGCTGTAGGGGCAGCTCAGATTCTAATCTGTTCCTACTCCTATGTGTTCTTGCCTCCAATGTCCACAGCTATCAGAACTAGTGTGTTTTCTGTTGTGGGAGCTCTCGATGACCTTTTATATATTCCATCGACACAGAGTCTGCCTAGTTGATTGTGCGGATTTAATCTACAGCTTGTACAACTGGTGGGAAGGTTTTGAGTCTTCTTCCTTAGCCACACTGCCCCTGGGTTTCAGTTGTGGTTGCATGTGGGTCGTCCACTGGGGTTTGCTCCTGAGGCTGCCCTGGAGGACTTGGGTTTGCCCCTGTGAGAGCCAGGTGTGGAGGTGATGCAGCTGCTTGGGTCACATGGGTTCTGACAGCACCAGGTATTCAGGGGAGTTGGCAGCTAAGGCAGCAGGAAATATAGTGCTCTAGAAGGGTATGGCAACCAGTATTGGCCAATACATTCCAGTATTCTTGCCTGGAGAACCCCCCCTTCCTGACAGAGAAGCCTGGCAGACCACAGTCTACCGAGTCGAAAAGAATTAGACACGACCAAAGCGACCCTGCGCGCATAGATGCAAGACCTTTTTTTTTTTTTTGCCTGTGGCAGCGCTGCACCAGTGAGAGTTGAGTGTGAAGGTGGCGCAGCTGCTTGGCTTGTGGGGACCCTGGCAGCTCCAATGTGCAGGGACATGGACTGCCTCTGCCTCAGGAGTTATGGCCTTATCAGAGTCTTTTTCAAGCCTCTTATAGCTGTCAATCAGAAGGCCTCTTTGACCAGTCTTTCTCCGTAGCTTTTCCCGTTCAGGCCCTTAGAGGGCTCTCTTGCCTGGGCTCCTTCTCTGTTGTTCAGAGCATCAGGCACATAGAGGAGCCCCGCTGGCTGGGGTCCTACTCTGTAGATTGGCATGTCAGGCTCTTAAAAGGGCACCCTGGGTGGGGTCCTACTCTGTAGCTCAGTGCATCAGGCATTTGATGGGCCAGCCTCTCTATTGTTCAGCTGCCGATGCTGGCGTGAGGGGAGAGAGAGGCTATGGTGATGGCTCCACCCCCTACGCATGACTCAGCAGTATTGCCTTGCTTCCATGGTTGCCTGGCTTTCCTCCACAGGCATTTCCCACCACAATTTCCTCCCTCACCTCCCCTTGATCTGTCTCTCCGCAGTCAACAGCAGCCCTTGCCCTGGGATCGCTCCTTCAGTTCCCAGTCACTGCACCTTCCAGGGGATCTGCATCCCTGTCTGAGGTATGTATGGCTGTGGCAAGGACTGTCTGATTCTCATTCCATTTAGGCTGCCACAGATCAGCTGTTTCACTCTCAGCCTTAAATATTTCTCCTCTGACTCAGACAATTGCCCAGATGTGAGGATCAGACCCCAGCTTCTGTTCCCCCACCCCCTGAGGGCAAGTCCAGTCTTACTAACACTCCTGTTTTTCTCCCTAGTTCCTTCGTCCTACCGAGTTTTGTGTGGGTCTATATATCCTTTTCCTCTCGTCAGGTGCTCCTGTCTGCTCTCAGCTGGTATTCTGCATGCACTTCTGTGTCTGAAGGTGTATCCCTGATGTAACTGTGGAGAGAGATGTACTCCACATCCACCTACTCCTCCACCATCTTGTTCTGTCAATATGAGTTACATTTTTTATAAATATTATCTTGCTACTCTGTGAAGAATGAGTAAATAACTATTGCTTTTATCTGTGGATGACTTTCAATATAAACTTTTCCACTTCTAGGCATTTACATTTGTCTGAGCTCAAATTATTTCGAATGGAATTTCTGGACTCAGGAAGCAAGTGCAGGCAGAAGTTTTGCCCTTGACCTCACTAGCTGGGAATAAAGGAAACTGGCTTATTTTGAGCTCCTGGGTGGATGAAGTTAGCCTCCTATTCCATGTGTGCTTCCCAGAGAAGAAGACAGGGCAGTCCCCCAGCTCTGGTTCTTCAGGCTCATTCCTAGGAATGGCCCGGGACTCTGGAATGTGCCCTGGAATGGTCTCTTTGGCTGCAGGTATCAAATGACGGGTCACAATGACCACTCCTTGTAACCCAGACCACCACTGAGCTGTCTCAATTTCCTTCTTTCTGCTTTGTTACTGCCAGATACTGTAATTATGAGTCTGTGTTCATTCTCTTCCTCCCGTCCCCATGCCCTGCTGCACAAGGTACACAGTGCTTACTACAACCTTCACTTTCCAGCACTCGGTCAGACAAGACATTTTCAGCCCATAGGCTCATGATGCAAAGGAAGAAAAATGTGTTGCTCTCAAATCCTTTAAACTGAGGCACGAGTGACACCAGAACTTATTACTCTGTGGCCCATTTATTTGGTGTCACCTAAAGGAATGTTGTGAATGCTAACACCGTTGTGCCTAACAATTATTTCTTTTCTGAATGAGGAGATGGTTCCTTTAAACTGAACTTCAGGAGATAACACAAAGAGCAGTGAGAAGAGAGGGGGCCACAGTGACCTGCACAGCCAAGAATGAAAATGATAATAATAGCAATAACCAAAGGTATTTGAGAACTTAATCGGTAGCAAGTGAAATTATATATATTATGGAATTGAGTGCTCGCAACAAACCTATGAAGCAAGCACTGTTGTTCCTATTTAATAAAGAAAGAAAGCAAGACTAAGAGATGTTAAGTAGGTTGGCCAACATAACTTTTAATAAGAAGAGTCAAGGGTCATACCCAAGCAGTCTATCCAAAGGCTACAATCTTTTTTTCTTTTTAATATATTTTATTGAAGTATAGTTGATTTACAGTGTTGTGTTAGTTTTTGCTCTTTAGCAAAGTGATTGAATTATACATATATATACATTCTTTTTCACATTCTTTTCCATTATGACTTGTCACAGGATACTGAATCTATTTCTCTGTGTGATACAGTGGAACTTTGTTGTTTATCCATTTTATATATAATAATTTGGATCTGTTAACCCCTACCTTCCAACCCATCCTTCCCTGCCCCCTCCCTTGGCAACTACAAGTGTGTTCTCTATGTCTGAGTCTGTTTCTGTTTCATAGATAGGTTCACTTGTGTCATATTTTATATTCCATATATAAGTGGTATCTTCTGATATTTGTCTTTTTTCTGACATACCTTGCTTAGTATGCTAATCTCTAGTTGCATCTCTGTTCCTGCAAATGGCAAACTTTCATTCTTTTTAAAATTTTCATTTGATTTTCATTACACTGGGTCTCCGTTGCTGCTCACAGGCTTTCTCTTGTTGTGTGGGAGCTACTCTTTGTTACGGTGCACAGGCTCTAGGTGAACAGGCTTCAGTAGTTGCAGCATGCGGGCTCAGTAGTTGTGGCTTACAGGCTCTGGAGCATGGGCTCAATAGTTGTGGCACACAGGTTTAGTTGCTTTGTGACATGTGAAATCTTCCTGGACCAGGGATCGAACCTATGTCCCCTGCATTGGCAGCCTAATTCTTACCACCAGGGAAGGCTGAGTAATATTCCATAGTATATATGTATCACATCATCTTTATCCATTCATCTCTTGATGGACATTTAAGTTGTTTCCATGTCTTGGCTATTGTGAATAGTGCTGCTATGAACAGAGGGGGTACATGTATCTTTTTGAATTGTAGTTTTGTCTGAATATATGCCCAGGAGTGGGATTGCTGGATCATGTGTCAACTCTGTTTTAGTTTTCTGAGAAACCTCCTGCTCTCCACAGTGACTGTATCAGCTTACATTCCACCAGTAGTGTAGAAGGGTTCCTTCAAAGGCTGATTTCTTTTAAAAATTATGAAGATTTAGGACTTCCTTGGTGGTCCAGTGGTTAGGACTCTGTGCTTCCACTACAGGGGGCACATTTTTGATACTTAGTCAAAGAAGTTTCATACACTGTGAGGTGTGGCCAAAAAAAGAAATAAAAGTGAAGACTTATACATAATTACATGGCACTGTTATTAAGAAATAATGTTGATGCTTTGCAGAAGTAGAAAACCTATAGGAAATATCAAAAGGATTAATAGTTGTAACTATGAACTACATCTTATTCAACTTTGCATCATCCTGTCCTACTGTCATACATGTTGAATTTATTATCATTGAATTTATTGCCCACTTATTTATGACACACCAAAAATACTGGTCTCAAAGACAATCTAAGATGATTAGGATTTAGCCAGGCAGAGTTCTTGCAAATTCAAACTCTAGTGTCAAGGATTAGTGCAAAGAACATTCTTTACAAAATGAAAACTTTAAAGTGAGAGGAATGGGGCTGTGCTCCATCACGATAACAAGGATGGTACTGCAGAACATGGTGGTCTCAGGGTCTAAGGAAGCAATCTTTATTGTATAGAAATAAATACAGCCGTGTACTGGGCTCTTTGTATTCTTTGGGCGAGTTGACTTCAGTTCACTCTTGCAAAAGAAAGAAACAAGTGATAGATAATGTCCATCAGTCTCATAGTCTGGATAAAGTCTAGTGCATGTTGGTTCTCAAGACCCACAATTTTGAGAGCTGTGCTCTATTTAACCCTACAGTGGCACTATGATAAAAATGAAATCACTCCAGGTTACAGAAGATCACTATTTTTTAAAGTCTCAGCACATATTAATATAATAAATCTAGCCATCTTCGCAGATAAGATTAAACACTGGCAAGATTCTTTTTGTTGTCTTTATAATGGTTGTTATTTACCAAAATGGCAGGATTGTTTTTAAAAGTTTCTCTTTCTGTAGATCTTTGGAGACATAAGAGATATGTACTGCATGCTTAAAGAAAGACAACTTTGCTCTGTCCTCAAGAAAAGAGGTGTGTGGGATATTGATGCTAGGCATTTTCTAAAGCACGTATACACAGAATCAGTCTCTTGCACAGCTTTAGAAAGCTCAGTGCATCTGGATTTTTTTTAGATAGCCGCTTAGAGCTAGTACATGGGAAAGCAACTTTGAAAAATTATAAAGGCCTATGAGTTGGATGTTGAAGTGCCAAAACTAAGGTGCCAAAAAATACTTACTAAAACAATTACTATGCCAAAAATACACAAAATTAAAATTACCAAGTATCTTGGTAACTTAAGACACTTAAAGTTGAATTTTCAGTGGCTCATGGGTCTCAGATAACAGGCAGGCAGTAATATGAGATTAGACATGTTTTCTTTTCTACCTTTCTTCTCATCATTGCTCTTTTATGAGTCCAATAATACATACATGAGGCTATGAAAATTTGATGATAATGAAATGAGAAAATAAAATGTGTGGGAACCATGTTGGCTTATCTCTTAGAAAGATAGTGCTCAAGGCCAGCTTTGGTAGAAGACATAAAATGTCCCTTGGAATAGCCCTCAGCTACATATCACAAAGCTATCGTGACTACTACTGCAGCTTTAGCCACAGAAGGTAAGCCTTCACCTGAGAGTTTCCAGCCTTTCCTTGGAAGCCTTCAACCTGGCTCACATCTGTCCTACAGCTGTGTACCCAAAGCAGCAGAAAGACAGTCAAGCTGGCAACATTGACATTCTTAAAATCAATAGCAGTAGACAAAAATCTCCCAAACATAAATCCCTGCCTCTATTTTCAGCTCCAGGCTACAAGGAGACATCTAGTAAATGGTAAACATTCGTTGAAGAAGTAAGACATTTAACCCCTTCAAGCTTGATTGCCAGCTCAAAATTTTGACCTCCACTTTACTGAATGCTTTGAGAGCAAGTATCCTGTACCTATGATCCACAGTCCATAAGAAATCAACAGATGATCTTAAGTGGGCCTGTGAACCCTGAGAACATAAAAAAAATTGTGTGTGTGTATGCACACACATAAACACACACATGCAATTTTCAGAGGATTCTCAAATGAATCTATGCTCAAAAAAATTTAAGACCCTTGGAACTCTGTTCTCTGATGCAATTCATATTGTTTGAGAATCCAGGAAGAACTACTTTAAGCAACCATCTAGCACACTATGCGTGATGAGTTCTTTACATTCAAATAATTCCCAGAAGTTAAAGCAAAAGGCTGACTCAGCTCCAAGAGTAGAACAGAGATCTGTTCTTGAAATACAACAGCATATCAGAAATTGCAGGGTTAATTTCTGTCACACTTCTGCTGTTAGAAATAAGGTAGAAAAAAAATGAACCCTCTGAATTTCACATCTATCTTCCATCTACCTACAGTGGGGTCGAACGTGGTGTGAAATGGTCACTACCCAAGTACCCCCTATTCTTTACAGAGCCACCAGAGCCACCTTCTTAAAGCCAATATCTGATAAAATAATAGGCTGTTCTTGAAATCTTATTATCACGGCTCTCTTACACCTATGTAAGAAGTTCAACATGGTTCAAGGTGCCCCATGGCCTGTTCCTACCATATGTTGAGCTTCAAGCTCCCACCACTTCCACTGTGGTACCCAGCACTCCAGCCAGATCCAAATATTTGGTGCCTTGATGTTTCCATGCCTTGTGCTCCTGTACATAGCACAGCCTTCCTCAAAAGCCCATTCATTTCACAAATTCCCTCTCATCCTTTGAGACCCAGCACAAAAGGGTTGACTTGAACTTTCTTCGTAGAGTGACCCATTTTCTTCTCTGTCCCTCAACTTTTATTCTTCCCCTATTTAGTTTGTATCACACAGCTATATGCGTATATGCTATTAGATTATAAGCTCCTTGAAGCAACAGTTAGAACTGGACATGGAACAACAGACTGGTTCCAAATAGGAAAAGGAGTACGTCAAGGCTGTATATTGTCACCTTGCTTATTTAACTTGTATGCAGAGTACATCATGAGAAATGCCAGGCTGGATGAAGCACAAACTGGAATCAAGATTGCTGGGAGAAATATTAATAACCTCAGATATGCAAATGACACCATTCTTATGGCAGAAAGTGAAGAGGAACAAAAGAGCCTCTTGATAAAGGTGAAAGAGCAGAGTGAAAAAGCTGTCTTAAAACTCATCATTCAAAAAATGAAGATGATGGTATCTGGTCCCATCACTTCATTGCAAATAGATGGGGAAACAATGGAAACAGGGACAGACTTTATTTTCTTGGGCTCCAAAAATCACTGCAGGTGGTGATTGCAGCCATGAAGTTAAAAGACACTTACTCCTTGGAAAGAAGGTTATGACCAACCTAGACAGCATATTGAAAAACAGAGACATTACTTTGTGAACAAAGGTCCGTCTAGTCAAGGCTATGATTTTTCCAATAGTCATGTAGGGATGTGAGAGTTGGACTGTGAAGAAAGCTGAGTGCATAAGAATTGATGCTTTTGAACTGTGGTGTTGGAGAAGACTCTTGAGAGTCCCTTGGACTGCAAGGAGATCCAACTAGTCCATCCTAAAGGAGATCAGTCCTGGGTGTTCATTGGAAGGACTGATGTTGAAGCTGAAACTCCAACACTTGGGCCACCTGATATGAAGAACTGACTCATTGGAAAAGACCCTGATGCTGGGAAAGATTGAAGGCAGGAGGAGAAGGGGACGACAGAGGATGAGATGGTTGGATGACATCACCACCTTGATGGACATGAGTTTGAGCAAGCTCCGGGAGTTGGTAATGGACAGGGAATCCTGGCATGCTGCAGTCCATGGGGTTGCAAACGACTGAGTGACTGAACTGAAATAGATTAAGGAAAGGAGAAATAGGAAAGGAAGGACAAAAGTTATTTTTTGACTGTACCATTATGAAGTGGCTTCATATTCTCTGAACATATGCCTAGAACATATCTTAATAGGGCTAATTCTCTCTCAGGCACTTTCACGTCATCTTTGGAGGTCCCTGTGGAGGGATGACTTCACATCATGTCCTACCCACCATAGGTGGGTGGAAGACAGATGTGAAATTCAGATGGTTCATTTTTCCCTGCCTTGGTTCTAATAGCAGTGGAAGTGCCACAGAAGTGAACCCAACAATTCCTGATATGCTGTTGTATTTCAGGTATAGCTCTCTATGCTACTACTCTGTCTCAGCCCCTGGTTTTCCCACAGTCCACTTACTACAGACTACTGGGATCCCACTGTGTTTCCAGGCAGTCTTAAATAAGATGTAGAGGAGCTTCAGTCCAGCCTCATCTCCACCTGGCCCGCAGCTGGTCCATAAACAGAGCTCAGGCATTCTTGATCCCCGCTGTTGGTGGGAGTATGCTGGGGTTCTCCCTCTCTACCACCTTGGATGCAAGGCGCAAATGTTTGCCCTTCGATCTCTCAAGCTTGTGTCTCTTCCTCACTCCAGTGTGCCCCTCCAACCCCTGGGGACACGTTGCTCTTCAAGGGCTTCCTTAGGCCCCTTTCACCAAAATGAAGGTGAAAGGCAATCACCACCCTTACTCTTTGAAGTGAAACTAGGACTTACAGCTCAGCTTTCCCCAATTCTCAATCTCCCTTTCCTTTTCATACCCGCCTCCAGAAGCTAGCGCCTACTGTATGTTGGTATTTCAGTTATATGTTCTCGTTTCACATCTTAAACCCTAAGAACCTTAAGGCTGCTGTGAGAATCCAGGTAAAGCACTTAACACAGTATTGATTAAGCCCTTTTGGAGTAACCATGCTATTTTCATAGCTGATATGCAGACTATTACTTTGAAATAGAGATCTGTTTAAGTACCTGTCCCTCTGAGCTTTCTCTGTTACATATTCTCGTCTCCCTCAGGGAAGTACACCTTTCTGATACACGTGAAAGGAGAAACTTGGCCAGCTTAAAAGGGACACAGTTCCATTTCAAATGTTCAGCTGTTAGTTCAGAAATGTGTTGATGTTAAGGCTCCTTTTGCATTTTCCCTCACATTCACTGAGGTGAAATGAATCAAATTCCCATTTCTCATCCAAGATCCCACTGGAAGTGGTGGTTCTTCATTTCACATTTTTCTGCCTCCTGAAAGGTCCAAATCTCTCTCTCTTTTTTTTTTTTTGACAGGAAAGTTCCATTTTTAAATGCTAGCACCCAAGCATTTTAGAGGAGGTGTCAATCATTTCATTTATATGTATGATGAGACCTCATTCAACCTGACCGCCCCCCCACGTTCAGCCTAAATCAATATTTGTGTACAAGACGATATGTTTTAGTGAGAGGAGGAGATGGCATTTGTGGCAATGTAGCAGAGAAGCCTCTCCACAAAAATTAACAAAAAACATAGAAATTCCACATACTGTAGAACAGAAAGCACTTTTTCATAAGTATCTGAGGTTGGATAAAAAGGGCTATCAAATGTGCTAAAAATGAAAAGAGAACACAATGTTTTTAACTGATGCTGTTGAGGCCTAGGTAGATGTAAGCCTGGAAGAGGACCCCAGTGGGACCTATGCCTTGTGGCCTCAGGGAGGAAGCTAGAGTTTTAACAACCATGAAAGTCAATGGGGATAGTATACAGTCCATGTAAAGCAGACAGCTGGTCATGAGATCCCTATTCTGGCAAATGTACATGGAATATTGACTAATTTTGACAATATGTTCACCCATTAAACAGCTCTCAGTAAATTTCAGAGTATTTAAATCTTATAGAATGTGTTGTCTGAATACAGCAAAATTAAGGTAGAAATCTATAACCAAAACAAACTATGCAGTCCCCATATTCTTCAATAATAAGAAAAATAACTTCTAAATTACCAGTGGAAAATTAGATGATATTTTTAATGATTGGTAGTAAAATACTACATATCAAAATATGTAGATGTAGCTAACCCATCGCTTAGAAATTTGTAACCTTTAATTTAGAATATTAAAAATATCAGAAAAGAAGAAAAGGTAAAAATCAAATAAGAGTTCATCTCAAGAAGTTAGAAAAAGGGGAGGAAATTAAACCTCAAAATAGAAAAGGAATAGAACAAATATACAATAGAGGGAACCCTCAAAGTCAGTTCCTTGAAAAGACAAAAAAAAAAAAAACTAAAAAAAATCCTATAAAAACTATCAATTAAAACAATTAAAGAAATAACAACCAATATCGAGGATGAACAGAGAGACAATATTATAGATACTGCAGATATTTTAAAAATTATAAGTATATCCTTTGAAATGATGTGATAAGAATGGCACTTCACTTCTCTAGTCTTCCTCCCCAAAACACAAAACCCCAGCTTAACCACAGGATAACATTAGAAAACTCAAACTGAGGGATGCCATACAAAATACTAATCAGTTCAGTTCAGTTTAGTTGCTCGGTCATGTCCAAATCTTTGCGACCCCACGAACCGCAGCACGCCAGGCCTCCCTGTCCATCACCAACTCCCGGAGTTTACCCAAACCCATGTCCATCGAGTCGGTAATGCCATTCAGCCATCTCATCCTCTGTCGTCCCCTTCTCCTCCTGCCCCAAATCCTTCCCAGCATCAGGGTCTTTTCCAATGAGTGGAAACTCTTTGCATGAGGTGGCCAAAGTATTGGAGTTTCAGCTTCAACATCAGTCCTTCCAGTGAACACCCAGGACTGATCTCCTTTAGGATGGATTGATTGGATCTCCTTGCAGTCCAAGGGACTCTCAAGAGTCTTCTCCAACACCATAGTTCAAAAGCATCAATTCTGCGCTCAGCTTTCTTCACAGTCCAACTCTCACATCCGTACATGACCACTGGAAAAACCATAGCCTTGACTAGACGGACCTTTGTTGACAAAGTAATGTCTGTTTTTCAATATGCTGTCTAGGTTGGTCATAACTTTCCTCCCAAGGAGTAAGCATCTTTTAATTTCATGGCCGCAATCACTATCCGCAGTGATTTTTGAGCCCCCCAAAATAAAGTCTGACACTGTTTCCACTATTTTCCCATCTATTTCCCATGAAGTGATGGGACCAGATGCCATGATCTTAGTTTTCTGAATGTTGAGCTTTAAGCCAACTTTTTCACTCTCCTCTTTCTCTTTTATCAAGAGGCTTTTTAGTTCCACTTCACTTTCTGCCATAAGGGTGGTGTCATCTGCATATCTGAGGTTATTGATATTCATCCTGGCAATCTTGATCCCAGCTTATGTTTCTTCCAGCCCACCGTTTCTCATGATGTATTCTGCATATAAGTTAAATAAGCAGGGTGACAATATACAGCTTTGACATACTCCTTTTCCTATTTGGAACCAGTCTGTTGTTCCATGTCCAGTTCTAACTGTTGCTTCCTGACCTGCATACAGGTTTCCCAAGAGGCAGGTCAGGTGGTCTGGTATTCCCATCTCTTTCAGAATTTTCCACAATTTATTGTGATCCACACAGTCAAAGGCTTTGGCATAGTCAATAAAGCAGAAATAGATGTTTTTCTGGAACTCTCTTGCTTTTTCGATGATCCAGCGTATGTTGGCAGTTTGATCTCTGGTTCCCCTGCCCTTTCTAAAACCAGCTTGAACATCTGGAAGTTCAGGTTCACGTATTGCTGAAGCTTGGCTTGGGGAATTTTGAGCATTACTTTACTAGCGTGTGAGATGAGTGCAATTGTGCAGTAGTTTGAGCATTCTTTGGCATTGTCTTTCTTTGGGACTGGAATGACAACTGACCTTTTCCAGTCCTGTGGCCACTGCTGAGTTTTCCAAATTTGCTGGCATATTGAGAGTACTCCTCAAAATAGTCAAGGTCATCAAAAACAAAGCCTAAGAAAGTGGAATATGACAGCTAAAGGTAGTGAGATACTCTAAATCAAATCCTAGAGCAGATTAAAAGGTATTAGGGAAAAATTAATGAAATCCACCCAAAGCATCAAGTTTAGTTCCCTTGTAGCTCAGATGGTAAAGAATCTGCAATGCAAGAGACCCAGGTTCAATTCCTGGTCAGGAAAACCCTCTGGAGAGGGAAATGGCAACCCACTCCAGTATGCTTGCCTGGAATGTCCCATGGACAGAGGAGCCTGGCAGGCTACAGTCTGTGGGATCGCAAGAGTCAGACATGAGTTAGTGACTAAACTACTACCATGTATAAACATTGGTTCATTACTTGTGACAAATGTACCATATGATGTAAGATGTTAGGAAAAATGAAAATGTGGTCTGAGCTATTATGAGAATCCTTTGTAATATACTGCAACATTTTTGTAAATATATAGCTATGCTAGCATTAAAATTTAAGAAAAATTATGAGAGGGTATTATGAAAAATATGATGCAAATAAATTATTAATTTTTATACAATGAACAAATTCCTAGAAAAACACAATTTATACAAACTGACATGAGGAGAAAGAGTTTATATATATATATATATGAATAATCTTTGGTATGTGTATGTGCTCAGTCGAGTCCAACTCTTTGTGACCCCATGGACTGTAGCCCTCCAGGGTCCTCTATCCATGGAATTTTCCAGGCAAGATTATTGAAGTGGGTTACCATTTCCTGCTCCAGGGGATCGTCCTGACCCAGAGATCAAACCTGCATCTCTTGAGTCTCCTGCATTGGCAGCAGATTCTTTACCACTAGCGTCACCACCTATAATTATTTAAAAATTAGACTTGTAGTTTAAAATCTTGTCAAAATCTTAAGCCAAAAAGCTTCACTTACTAAATTGTTCCAAATATTTAAGAAGGAAATAATGCTATTCTTGCTAAAACTCCTCCAGAGAACTAAAATAGAGGGAATACTTTCTAACTCATTTTCATTCTATAAAATTTGACAAGAACCTTGCAAGAAAGGATAATTTTAGACCAAAGTCATGAAAAACACAGCCACAAAAATCTTAAACAAAGTATTAGCAAACTGAATCCAGTGATATATAAAAAGGTTAATACAACAGAATACAGCCAAGTTGAGTTTATTTTAGCATTGCAAAGTTGGTTTAAAATTTGAAAATCTGTGCAATTCATCACATTAATAGAATAAAGGAGACAATTTAAGCATCTCAATAGATGCAGAAAAGCCCCTGTTTATGTCAAAGTTATTAGCAAACTTGAAATAGGAGAGAGCTTATTAATCTAACATACTTGTGAATATAAAAAATAAAAATCTATATATGAAATTTTAGAATTAGTAAATTTTAAAGATCACTGATAAGTATATGAGATACAATTTTATTCCTATAAACCTGGAACAAGCAGTTAGAAATTTTTTTTAAGATACCATATATAACAGCATCAAACATTACTGGCTATCTAGAAATAGATATATTGAAAGATATAAAATTCTTACACACAGAGATCTATAAAAATATTGTTGATGGAAATTACATAAAACTTAAATTTACTTGCAATTAATTTAGCATAGGATGTGAGGTAAAGATTTAACTTTTTTCCAATGAGTGAAGCAACTGTTTCAGCACTTTAAATATTCTTTGCTGACTTGAAATGTCACATTTCTCCCACCTTAGAATTTTATTTATTCAGAGGGTTGTTTGGGGGTTTGTTTAATCTAATCTGGGCTTCCCTGATAGCTCAGTTGGTAAAGAATCTGCCTGCAATGTAGGAGACCTAGGTTCGATTCCTGGGTTGGGAAGATCCCCTGGAGAAGGGAAAGGCTACCCACTCCAGTATTCTGGCTTGGAGAATTCCATGGACTAGTCCATGGGGTCACAAAGAGTTGGACACGGCTGAGTGACTTTCACTTTCATTTAGTCTAATCTTGTACTGATAAATATGATCTTTTAATAATGTACTTCATTATCCAGTATGATGATTCTGTCATTGCTGCATTTTTTAATTCCTAGGTCATTTCATTGTGCTTATTCTTTGTAATGAGCTTTAGAATTTCTTTGTTGGCTCTCCCTCAAAACAGAAATTTTTTACTGAAATTGAAAAACAAACAAGATCAATAGCAAAACCTATTGCCTAACCAGAGTAGGGGCGAAATTGAGGCTTGTTTATGATATTGAATCTCCCCATACACTAGTAATACACAGTAGATAACTCAGTATTCATGGCAGCCCTGTGTGAGCCAGGATAAAACATGAATTTTAAATTGCTAAATCTTTCTTTGTGATAAGAGTGTCTACTAATTCATGCAGGATTTTGTTTTAGAATGTCCCAGGTTCAAATCTCAGCTCTATTTCCTTCTAGTGGTATAATCACGGAACATGGAGTTAATCTCTTGGAGCTTTTCAATTCCCTCATAGAAAAATCCTTTTTATTAGGGTTTCTCTGAGATGAAAGAGACTATATAGAAAGTACTTAGCACATTGCCTAGTGCCTGGTTCACATTCAAATTATACTAGTTGTCGTCCCTGTTGCTGTTGTTGTCACTATTACTGTCTATAGCACCTCGTTCAACTTATTTTACATGAAGGCACTCAGTAGGTATCTGTCTAATGGATATATGCTCATGTTTTGATCAGTGACATTTGAAATAAGGAATTTAAATTCTCTTTAATCCATTTGTGGTCATACTGGAGTTATGCTGGAAGTGAGCTTTCTCAATAGCCTAAAGGGAAATTGCAGGACAACTTCAGCCTAATCTCCTTTCCCAGTTGATCTTTCCAGGTATCTAAATAGAGTTCAGGGCAGATAACAATCAATTGCCAGCTTGAAAAGGAGAGAAAAGAGCTCCTTGCTTTTTCTAAGAACAACCTTCTGTAAAGAAAGCTAGAAGGAAAATATTTCTTATGGGGGCTATTTTGGAGAAAAATAGCCCAAGAATGACTAACAGGAGAAATCCATTTATTTTTGTCTAGATGCTAATAGTTAAGACTTACCTGGTTCCACACATACAGAAATCTCAGACCCTGAAAAAATACATGAAGAAGATCTGAGGAGGTTCAAATAACAGAAACATGATCAGGAAAACGGGGCTTTGCTAGTCCAAATACCCTTGTTCCTCAAAACAAAGCATGCCTCTCACATAGTGAAGGAAGAGAGAGAATGCTATCTTCAGATGGATGTGAGGCAGTAACAACAACAAAGAACCCTCGGGTTCATTTGGTATTCAAGGTGGGCTGCTGTAGAACATTTGTTTCACAACCAAAAGCTGACAGAACAAATCCAAAACATTTCTGTGTACATGTTTACATGTGCAGCGATTGGCATCCGCTGTGGGTCTGAAGGTGTGCCTGAAGTCCCTTATGCTTTTTGTAACATTTTCAAATTCATTGCTGTCTTCCAGATGACAGGAAATGCAGGTCTGCCTTCCTCCTGGGAGATCTTTATTCACAGACAAGTCAAAAACCCTTGACAAAAGGCAACCAAGGGAACTTGTTGACCTTTTAGCTGTCTGGCCAACATCAGTGCAAGTATTGTTCCCTGATAAAACAAGAAATTCAATTTAAGGGGAAATTTAGAAGGCATTTGAGGCACTCTCATTTTATTTTACCTCTTGGGCTGTCTTTCAAACTGAGAACAAATGTAAATAAACAAGAGCTGCATTCTCATTCTACAGATACAATAACAAATATCTGGCCTCACAGCTTGATGTAAATGAGACATGGTCCCCTTGTTTGTCTCTCCTTTCAGCTATTTGTAGAATTTTTTTTACCCTTTCTCTCTCTCTCTCCCTCCCTCCCTCCCTCTCTCTCACACACACACACACACAATTATTGAGAAGTCAAAGCTTTCACTTCTTCAGCTAGATGATTTGTTTTCTTTTTCCCATTCATTTGTTTCATCTTGAAAAGCTATGTTCTTTTATAAATGAGGAAAAAAAGAAAAAATCACATGCCCATAATGCACTCTCAAACATTTATTACTTGTGTGATGAATCCAAAGTGAAGATTTTTAAGTCAAGAACTTGCTAATCTCTATTACACAGTGATTTTTTTTTTTTTTTAGTTTGTAATAATTTTTATTTTAACTGACATTGTGTCGTCAAAATATTTTTCTCCACTGGTGTTGATGAAACATTCACTCATCAAACAATTAAATGTCAGGCACTGGGCATACTAAGGTGCTTCAGTCATGTCCCACTCTTTGTGACCCTAGACCACAGCCCCCCAGGCTCCTCTGTCCACAGGATTCTCCAGGCAAGAATACTGGAGTAGGTTGCCATTCCCTTCTTCAGGGGATCTTCCCAGCCCATGTCTCTTATGTCTCCTGCATTGGCAGGCAGGTTCTTTACCACTAGAGCCACCTGGGAAGTCCAGGCACTGTGCTAGGAGTATGAAATCAAATAAAACAGAGGTGCTACTCTCAGGAAGAAAAATGCAAGCTAAATCTAGATGCCAAAGAGGGCGATGCAAGCTAGATCTAGATGCTCATCAAGGTACATTAATTGCTTTCACAGCTTTAAGGATGCTCCCCCACACAAAACACTCATGAAGTATTCTATTTCTGCTTAATAGCACCTCATATTACCATAATTTTTAGAGACCTCACATTTGAACCCCTTCAGCTAAACTCAGCACTTTTGAGTAATATAATAGTTCAGTATGCTGTGGTGGGGGGGGTGCCTTGGAATAGGGTGGAAGGAAGAGAAGGAAAAAGGAGTCTTTTAGATCTATCATCTTCCTTCATTAAAGCAGGTTTGAAGCACTTGTGCAACATAACACAGGAAAGCATAATAATGGGAGAGAATCTGAGAGGCCCTCAGAATCTCTAGAATTATCAGTTACTGAGAGGTATGAGCTAAGGGTGCTCAGTAAAAGATTTCTACCTCTTTCAGAGCAACAGTTGCTGGGGAGAAGGTGATGGGAGACTAATGTTACCTTCTTTCTTTTACTATTGTACTCTCCATTGCATCATGTCTTTGTCTGCTAGGCCTGGTTTCTAACAATAGCAAAGCTGTCATAGAACCACACAGTGGTCTAAGCTAGAAAACAGGTTTGGGAAGTTTGGTCCTTCCAGTGAACCCAATGCTTTGATCTCAAAGATTCAAGCAAGGAATGGGTATATCACTACTTGTTTGGCTTCATTCCGATTCACCCACTAAGAGCATAACTCCAGTCCAGTGTTTTAACCCGTGGACATGTAAACTGGGAGCGGCTGGGATGGAGAGTATGGGCCGTGTAGGAAAGCCGGCCCCTGTGAGTTTTGCTGTTTAATGACTCCCGAGGCCCTCCTGGGCAGCTGGAAGCCAGGCTCTCGGAGCCGCCCTGCCCCACCACAAGATGGCAAAGGGGAAACGAGCAAAGCTACCTGTGCATGAATAGTCACAGAGTTCTGTCCCTGGTTAAAATGTCAGTCCAAGAATCCATTCCTTGTGAAATTCTACAATCTCTAAGCATAATTCTCAAGGGCTCACAATACTGTGATTAGGATGTTTGCCTACTGACCCAGTCATGTAGCTGCTAGCTCGGCTTTCCTACCATCATGATGTCCAGTCTACAGCCTGCAGCAACAGTTGCGGCATGACTTGGATGTGGGCCAGATCATGAGACCTGGTGGCAGACGGAGAGAAACCCCAGGCCTGTTCTGGAAGCTTCACCAGGAGGGTCAACTCAGAGGTCTTTCAGTTTGTTTTTATCTTGACTCAGTAACTGAGTAAAAAGTACTTAACCTCACAATCCAGTACATACAAACATACATAGAGTCATAAAACTGAAACAAAAATTTCACACATACACACACACACTATACTTACAACATGCACTGTATACCACTTTTAATTTTTATTTTATTCTTTGTAACTTTGTATTTTGTATTGGAGTATAGCTGATTAACAATGTTGTGATAGTTTAAGGTGAACAGCAAAGGGTCTCAGCTATGCATATACATGTATCCATTTTCCCCCAAACCCCTCTCCCATCCAGGCTGCGACATAACACTGAACAGAGTTCCATGTGCTATACTGTAGATCCTTGTTTGTTATCCATTTTAAATATAGCAGTGTGTACATGTCCATCCCAAACGCCAACTATCCCTCCCCCCTGGCAACCATAAGTTTGTCCTCTAAGTCTATGAGTCTCTTAAGACATGGAAGCAACCTAAATGTCCATTGACAGAGGAATGGACAAAGAAGATGTGGTACATATATACAGTGGAATATTACTCAGCCATTAAAAACAATGAAATAATACCATTTGCAGCAACATGGATGGACCTAGAGTGTGTCATACTTAGTGAAGTAAGTGACAGAGAAGGAGAAATATTGTATGACAGCCCTTACACATGGAATCTAAAAAGAAATGATGCAAATGAACTTACTTTATATTTTATTTTTTAGCTATTGGTTTTAACCCTCTAAGTTGATTTTAAGACTCCATGGTAGTTAAAAAAAACAAACAAAAACAAAACTCCATGGTTTACCACTTGTGGTTTAAAAGTAATCCAGATCTAATTACCCACCCACCGCCTCCCAACACACACACCTTGCTTGTTCAGCAGTTTTGAGACTGTTAGTAGTAGTAGTGTTAGTCAGTCAGTCATGTCTGCCTCTTGGTGGCTTTATGGACTGTAGCCCACCAGGTTCTTCTGTCCATGGGATTTTCCAGGTAAGAAAACTGGAGTGGGTTGCCATTCCCTTCTCCAGGGGGTTTTCCCATCCCAGGGATTGAACCTGGGTCTCCTGTTGATAGATACTAAATCCATGGAATAAGTAAAAATGTGCAGTATGAACAATAAAATGCCTATTGTGAGAGACTTTATATGCGTGTTTAGCAGTAGACCAGGACATTGAATAGGGTTTAAGACCCTTCTAATGGGAGATCCCTACAGTCATGTAAAGGGAGGAGGCCATCACTCTCTAGCCCTACCATCTACCCAAAGTTTGAAAGGAAGAGAGCAAATCTGAAATACTTCTTCTCTTTGTCTATCTCTGGTTTTGCCCTACCCTTTTTCAAATAGTGTGTGCATGTATGTATACACATGTGACTTAGCCATATTTCCTCTTTACCAAAAAGCTCACGTCCAAAGTCAAACCTTCCATCATGTGTGGTACCACTAGTTAACGACCCTGTTGAGGTGTCTATTGCATTAAACTTCAACACTACCAACACTTACAGAGTCTAGTATTGCATGAGGCCTGCATACTCTGAGCTTCCATAGTAACTAATATATTCCATTTACACTGCCTTCATCGTACTGGTGGTGGTTGCAGCAAAACTAGGTACTCAAGAGTAGGAATCATGTCTCATTCATCTCCTGACTATGACTGAGAGACTGAGATGTAGCAGTTTCTCATTAATTACTTATTGAGTAAATAGAAGAATGGATGAAAGAATGAATGGATGGATGCATGGCTGATATAAAAAGCTTTCTCAGTGTTCTTTACCTCAACCAAGCTAAGGATCTTATGACAGCTTCTCGCTGGGAACACATCTACCCTTTAGAGAAACTGTTTTGTTTAATTTTAATTTTCTTGGACTTTTTTACAACTACTTCCTACTTGGAGAGGAGCACAGGCCAGACTACAGATGTAGATTCATTTCTTCAACAAATACAACTGTATCCCCACCATATTCTTAGTCCTGTGATAGTAAAAAATCTCCCCTGAGCCCTCTATATCTACTTGAAATGGATCAAAGAATGAGTCATGTGTGATCCATATGTGAGATTCACATCCAAGTGCATTTACAACTCACTGCTTAATGCACCCTGCATCTTGTTCATCACCCAAATTCACCCACCACCCACAACAAAAGTTTTCTCATGGATCCTGTCTGTAGGCAAGGCAGTGTTTGTTTGAAGCAATCACCACCAATGGGATTCAAGGTTAAGGACAGATCTTCCCCCTCATCTCCCACAACCCTTTCAACATGTCCCAGCCTCAGACAATTGTAATGTTTAAACTCTAAGTAAAGGTTTATAGTTTATAAAAGACAGTCATGTAGATAATCTCAGTTAATCCTCATAACAGTTCTGTGAGGTAAGAGGGATCCTGCAGATTTAGAGTGAGTGACACTGTCCTGCTTTTCTCTTCCTGGTCTTTCATTTTGGTGAAGTGTAGCTTTGCTCCCTGTACTGTTCCAGGGTTGGTTAGTATTAGCAGATTGCTGGAGAGCCTCAACATTGACCAGCATCTGACATCAGCCAGAACTTATTCCTGACAGTGTCCTATAAAAGTGCAAGAATTAATTTATATTCCCTTACCATCCATATGGCCCTGATCCTATTTTTGTATCTAGCCAATTGATATTGATCATCTCTTCTGTGAAATGCTACAATAGGATCCTTAGTGAATAATGTTTATAACAATGATACAATCCTTCTGGGGTTTTTATCCTTCTAGGAAACATTAAAGAAAAGGAATATTCACACATATTTTATTGCATATTTATTTCATAAGAGAGAGCAAGAGATTAGGCAAGATGGGTGTAAAAGAGGCCCCTAAGAAAACGCCAAGGGGCAGGAAATATGAGTGAGAGAACTAAAAACACAGAACTGTCAAATTCCACAGAGCCATCAAGGGAACCAGTTAAATGCTGGTGAATAGAACTCTTTCTTCCTATATGTAATGTCCTGGTACTGACCCCATCCTGGCTGAAGTTTAATATACTTTGTATCTGCCAGTTCTTAAGGCTATTTCTACCACTTCTGAACTATGAGTCAACTCTAGCTGTAAACTTTAGACACAGCAAGTTAAAATTGATTAAGACAGTGTCTGAGTATGTCGGGCCTTATACAGACTTGTCATCACCCACTGGGAGACTAAAGCCCTTGTGTGATGCTGGGTTTTGGAGAGTCCTTGTGTGGAGATGGTACTGCTTTGCCGTGGCCTTAGGAGTCATTTACAGATAGGATGTCAACCTGTAATGATCAAGTTTAACAATCTGCTTCACACTCAGTTCACAGCCTTGTCCCTAAAAGGGAGAACTGCCCTTTCAGATTAGAGAGGCTGGTTAGCACACTGTAGGACACGCTTGCACACCAAAGGATGATGGCATAGGAAGGGTCAAGTGTGCTCTCAGAACAGTTTGTTTCTTTGACTTCACAGACAAAATGCAAAAGTGCATTTTACAGAGACAGTGTGGAAAGGAGTAAAAGTCTAGTCATCTCTTCTTGCTTGACCAGCTCTCTGTGCTGTGCTTAGTCAGTCAGTTGTGTCCAACTCCCGGTGATTCCATGGACTGTAGCCTGCCAGGCTCCTCTGTCCATGGGGATTCCACAGGCAAGAATACTGGAGTAGGTTGCCATGCCCTCCAGGGGATCTTCCCAACCCAGGGATCCGAACCAGGGTTTCCTGCATTGCAGGTGGATTCTTTACCATCTGAGCCACCAGGGAAGCCCAAGAATACTTGAGTGGGTAGCCTATCCCTTCTCCAGGGGAACTTCCTGATCCAGGAATTGAACCAGGGTCTCCTGCATTGCAGGCAGATTCTTTCCCAGCTGAGTAGGGAAGCCCCGCTACTCTTTGTTTCCCTCAAATTTGACTCCACAGCCTTTAGATGTTACTCCTGTAGAGAAGTCTTACTGGCTCCCTGACACTCCTGGGAATTGCAGACAGACATGGCCTGAAGAGCCATCCTTGCTGTTTCTCCTCGATTGCAGATCAACCCCAATGTAGAAGCCATCTCCAGAAGAGGATAGCTAAAGAAATTAATGGGGAAGATGGGTATTTCTCAAATTTTCACGTGGAATCCCAAAAGATATGATGATGGTTAATTGCTCAGTCATGTCCAACTCTTCGCAACCTCATGGACTGTAGTCTGCCAGGCTCCTCCATCCATGGGATTTCCCAGGCAAGAATACTGGCGTGGGTTGCCATTCCCTTCTCCAGGGGATCTTCCTAACCTAGGAATCGAACCCAGGTCTCCTGCATTGAAGGCAGATTCTTTACAATCTGAGCCACCAGGGAAGCCCAAAAGATATACTTCTTCCATTGGCACCCTTTCCTTTGCTAATATCTTGGTAAGCACAAGATGAATACTCAAATTGACTGCTAAGACTCTGAGGGCTTTAAGAAAGCTGATCTTGGGAGGAATGTCTTCAATGTCATTTAATGTATATTCTTTTCTTTTCATTGTGAAGTGCCCGAGTACCCAGTCTTTGTTTGTTTTGGCTTTGTTTTTGTTTCTTAAGAGAAAATCAGTGATCACTAGTAGCCTATTTGACAACAGTATAATCAATGCAGATTTTTAAAAAACAATGTGGCTGTAAGTTTTTATTTCCCTTCAGATACTTAAAATAGGCAAGTAGTGCTCTAATTTCCAAAGAAGAGGTGCTTGCTCTTAAAAGTCTATGAAATCCAAGGAGATGGTTCAAATTATTTTAAAGACCCCCTTGTGTGAAATTTGCAATTCACTTTTGAAATATGCCACTGTCACAGCTGCCCTCTGATGAAGCTTGGGTTCCAATCTGTGCCTCTCCAGCAGTCTGTGCGCCCACTGCTGCCAGGTGGCATCGGCTCGCTCACAGCGTCCTCCTCCTGTCTGCCATGAGGGAATAAAGCCGCGTCTCCCTGGGAAGCTTCCATTGGTGGCTCGGAAGAAATTTGTCTGCAGACGAGAGATGGCAGGCGTACTTGGAAATTTGAATTATTGCTATCATCAGCACATTGCTTTCCTTTCGTATTGAACCTTTGACATTGAAACATTTTGCCTGTGTGTAGTTACATTACTTGTCATCTGCCTTGGGCTTGCTGAAATGCAGAAATTCATGGTTGTGGCTTTGTAGGAAGCAGAACATTGTTCTTTGTAAACTTAATGAAGAGAAAATTAGCAAACTGATGCTCAAGTAAGTTGCCTCAAAATGTTTGCAATTATCAATTTATTTTTTTATTTTTAGAAAGTACCATCAGAGAGAACTACTCTAACTTAACAGGATAAAATGTGAATAATATATATATCATCTCAAACATCTTTGCTGCTCCAAAGAAAAGTAGGCAATCCTTGGTTTAAGACTAAGCCTATCCCCCAAAGAAAGAAGAAAGAATGACAAAGTAAAGAAAAATACTGAGACCATCTGTGAACTTGGGTCTGCATCTCTGCACTTCAGGGACAGTTGTGGCAATTATGCTGATGAAAGGGAATTTATGGATGTAAATCATTTGTGCCGATGTAGCTCTAGTGTATAGCTGTTGGTGCAGTTAGTAAATGCAAAATCAGCCATTTGCAAGGAAACAGTTTTTCACCTTCCGAAGATCCTCAAAGGTTTTCATTATGAAATAATCCATATCTGACTTATTCCTTCGTAGGCCAGTGGGAAGATCCTTGATCTTGAGGAGATCCTTGATCAATTTATACCCCAACATTGCAAGATCTTAAGGTAGAAATTTTCAATCACTTCAAAAATTAGTTCTTAAGAAACTGACTTGCTTATACTGTTATGGTGAGAATTGATAAAGTAGGTCAAATAAGTAAGTGAAAAAAGTGTGATGGGAAATCACCTTGTTCTCTAACCACAATATGTGACCATTAAAAAATGTTAGCAAAATAGTTATCTGGAAGAAAGTTCAAATAGCCATGTTAGGCAGATGTTTTTCTATCATTGGTTCTGCTTCACTGCTCCCAAACAGTGTTATTGTATTTTTTTTTATTAATTTAATTTATGTAACCTAAGCCTTTTTTACAGGATGGAGAGGGAAATTTAACATTAAGTGCCGGGTAATAGAGAATAATTAACAACTGTTTCAAGACGATGCTTTGTTTTAACAGTTAACTGTTCAGTCACTCAGTTGTGTTCAACTCTTTGTGACACCGTGAACTGCAGCACTCCAGGCTTCCCTGTCCATCACCAACTCCCGGAGCTTCCTCAAACTCATGTCCATCGAGGTGGTGACGCCATCCAACCATCTCATATCTGTCTTCCCCTTCTCCTCCTGCCTTCAATCTTCCTCAGCATCAGGTTCTTTTCCGATGAGTCAGTTCTTCATATCAGGTGGCCAAAGTATTGGAGTTTCAGCTTCAGCATCAGTCCATCCAATGAATATTCAGGGTTGATTTCTTTTAGGATGGACTAGTTGAATCTTCTTGCAGTCCAAGGGACTCTCAAGAGTCTTCTCCAACACCACAGTTCAAAAGCATCAATTCTTTGGCACTCAGCTTTCTTTATGGTCCAACTCTCACATCTAAATATGATTACTGGTAAAACCATAGCTTTGACTAGACAGACCTTTGTTGACAAAGTAATGTCTCTGCTTTTTAATATGCTGTCTAGGTTGGTCATAGCTTTTATTCCAAGGAGCAAGCGTCTTTTAATTTCATGGCTGCAGTCACCATCTGTAGTGATTTTGGATGAACTCGTGGGACCAGGTGCCATGATCTTAGTTTTCTGAGTGTTGAGTTTCAAGCCAACTTTTCACTCTTCTCTTTCACTTTCATCAAGAGGCTCTTTAGTTCTTCTTCACTTTCTGCCATAAGGGTGGTGTCATCTGCATATCTGAGGTTACTGATATTTCTCCCAGCAATCTTGATTCCAGCTTATGCTTCATCCAGCCCAGCATTTTGCATGATGTACTCTACATATAAGTTAAATAAACAGGGTGACCATATATATCCTTGATGTACTCCTTTCCCAGTTTGGAACCAGCCCATTGTTCCATGTCTAGTTCTAACTGTTGCTTCTTGACCTGCATACAGGTTTCTCAGGAGGCAGGTAATGTGGCCTTGTATTTCCATCTCTTTAAGAATTTTCCACACTTTTTTTGATCCATACAGTCAAAGGCTTTGGCATAGTCAATAAAGCAGAAGTAGATGTTTTTCTGGAACTTTCTTGCTTTTTCTGTGATCCAACGGATGTTGGCCATTTGATCACTGGTTCCTCTGTCTTTTCTAAATCCAGCTTGAACATCTGGAAGTTCTCGGTTCAAGTACTGTTGAAGCCTGGCTTGGAGAATTTTGAGCATTACTTTGCTAGTGTGTGAGATGAGTGTAATTATGCTTTGTTTTAGTTTTCAACATATTATTAATTTTCAACATACACAGTACACTTAACTCATATAACTGATCTTTCTCTCCAGGGCAAGTACTGAGGTGCAAAACTTAAGGGGACAGGTTCTCTCAGAGTCAAGTGAATGCACTTCAACTTTGCCCTCTGGGTGCCTTATTCGCCTCACGTTAGCCCAGGCCCTATTGGTCCTAGTCCCATGGTACAACAGCCAGTCTGCTAAATTCAGATTCAAATAGCTGTTATTTTGTCCAGTCACAAGTGTCTGGTCATATTTGCTTCCTAACTCTCCTTCTAAGTGAAAGATAATGATAACTAGCTTCAAAGTCTAATTGCCAGCTAACAATTGTATGATTAATTTCTATTTTATGTGGTAAGAAAACTCATACCGTTTTGCTCAGAAAACTTTTTTCTTCATTTTGTGTTGAAAATATCTTCTTGTTTAGTCACTAAGCTGTATCCAACTCTTTTGTGACCCTATGAAGCCTGCCAGGTTCCTCTGTCCTTGGAATATATTCTTGGGTGCAAATTATTGCATGATCCTGTTTTCCTAATGACTTAGGGAAATATATGATTTGTGTCAAAAACTGAAACTGACCACAGGATTAATGATCAGTTTTTTCCCATCACTGATTGTGATTGAAGCAAATTACAACACCATGTCTTCTTACATATTTTTTCATTGATCCACATTCATTCCTTGCTTTTAATGTTGAAACATACTTTTTAGATTTATCTCCAGCATTGAATTACCTCAGGCAAGTCACAGTTCTTCTGTGCTTTATTTGAGTTATTGAATAATGATGAATCTATGAAAATCTAAGCTTTTTTGCTGTAACAAGATGGAAGGTAATGAGAGCATTTAGAAAATATGACTTAATCCTAAAATATTGTGTTTGATGTAAAAAATACATATCAAGTTGTGGTCTAAAAGATTTTGGTGACATCATTGCAAAGTCATAGATGGCACCTCGGGCAATTGCTTATATGGTAAGTCATTGCTTTCCAGTCAATGCATGAGGCCCAGTCAGTATCTTTATTAGTAAAGGATCTTGTGGAGAGAAATGTTTGGAAGTCTGTTTCTGAAGCATTTCAAAAAGACTTCCCTAAACACAGAAGCAGTGGCTCTTTTCCCATGGGAAGAATTTAGAATCGCACTTCAAAGAGTGGGCGTGACAGCAGGAAGCAAGGGTTTGTCCATCTCTGGGCTTGAGAATATAACTGAGTTGCAATCACCTGTCCTTATCCACAACATCCTGGCTAACTTTTCTTTTCATTGCGTTCTATTCTTCTTTACCATGTTCAGTGAACACTGCTAAGGTAGTAGCACACAGCGTTCATTGTGCACTGTGTTTATGAGTGCATGCGTGTGAGCTCAGTCTTGCCTGACTGTTTGCCACCCCATGGACTGTAGCCCACCAGGCCGCTCTGTCTGTGGGATTTTCAAGGCGAGAAGACTGGAATGGGTTGCCATTTTCTCCTCTAGGGGATCTTCCCACCCCAGAGATCAAACCCAAGTCTCCTGCATCCCCTGCATTGGTAGGTGGATTCTTTACCATTTCACC
Source organism: Giraffa tippelskirchi (assembly GCF_054371585.1). Lineage (NCBI taxonomy): Eukaryota > Metazoa > Chordata > Mammalia > Artiodactyla > Giraffidae > Giraffa > Giraffa tippelskirchi. Next base: position 106,899,492 of record NC_137280.1, on the reverse strand, counting down.
CACCTGGGAAGCCCGCATTATGTTTATATAGGCTTAAAGAAACTGTCAGTTCCAGTCAGGCTCCCAAGCTAGGGGGTGGGAGAAAAAGGGCTTCCCCAAGCTCAGGGTTTGTGTTAATGCTCCTCACACCTCCAAGCCAATTGAAGTGCCATCTTCATTTTTGACACTTAGCCCTTGTGTTAGATAGAAGCTTCTAGAAATTCTCCCAGCAGAAGCCTAGGCTTTCTGGAGACTGTGGTGGAGACCTAAACCATGGACAGTGCTATCAGTCAGAGAGAGGAACAAGCCCTGATAGCAAATCCACTAGAAACCTCACCATTTTTTTTCCCCTAAAGACCTTTTCAAACCCTTCTCTAGTCATAGAGTGGAAAGCAGTAAATCAGAGCAGCAGGCTCAGAATTTGGAAGGCTCTGGCAGGTGGGGAAGGCTGAGTGATTGTTGTCTGTAACCCTCCCCCCTGCACAGGAGTCATACATAATGGAGAAGGAAGTAAATAAGAATTAAATACCTGCAGTCTCTTTTTTCTTCTGTCCTTTGATTACACCACTATTTTATTTATGATTCCCCACAGAGAAGGAAACTTCCCTTATGTGCCATTGCTTTTGTAAATTGTTAAAGAATCACAAAAATGAAATACTTCACAGCAGGTTTTTCTCTATTGCCTCTTTCTTGCTGTACCGACCCCTTTAAAGTGATGGTCCACCTGTATGTGCTCCTTTCCTCCACAGCCACCCTATCCCCACATCCTCCAAATAAAACCGCCTTAATGTCACTGTGTCTTATTTACTAAAGGAGATCAAATACATCTCAAGTCCACACTGAGCTTGGTGCTGTGCTCGCTGGCCCTGGCCAGCTTTTTCATCATATGATACTGTTCTGCATCTGAGGGGCAGTGTTTCGGGGAGACAGTCTACATTCTTTGTTTTGTATTTGCATAAGAACTGAGTGAGCAACTGTACTCAATTCTGTGAACAGTAAATAGAGGAAATGCAAACAGTTCAGGTTTGGTTTGGTTTCAAATACTGTTATCCATAGCTTGGGTTGGGGGAGGCATATAAGAAAATGTTTATCTGAATTAATCTGCGCAGTCTCTCAAAGTTGCACATTTCTTGCCAAATAGAATTTGTTATATGGGAGCTCTAATTCTGAACCTGTTTGGGAGTTTCTAACATTTGGCTCTTTTCTTTAAACAATATTTCAGGACTTTTTTTTGTACTCCTACCACCAGGAACTTTAAGAAGTTGGGGATACAGATCCTTCTTTTATGTTATATTCCAGCTAGAGGGAATGCCTTTTAATAGCAAGGATTTGGACTGTGAATAACAGGTTAGACAATGTCAAGGCACAGCCCAACATGATACCATAGTGATGAAGCCTTCATGTAATAATTCTTGGTGGATTTTAGGGGCCAGGAGGCAGGGGGATGAAATGCAGTGGGAAATAAAGTCTGCCACACATGACAGGCAGGATTTTTTTGACATAGGTTACCAAATATTCTGACTTTCTACCACTTCTCAAGTAGAATAAAACAGCTTGAAGAAGAAATAAAGCCTAAGATGGAGGACGGGTGACAATGGAATGGCATAAAGGGGTATTTCACTCACGGGAATGCAACTATAGGAACTCATAGTCAGAAAAATTGAGAGTTGCTCTCCTCATTCACTGAATTCCATTTAAGCTCTTCAGTCTAGCTACTGTGAAGCACTGGAATTTTTTTGCCCCCTTAGTGAATTTCAGTCCTATGTGCCTTTTTACTGTGTGCACTGTATTTTTTCATACTCTGTATTTTGTATTATCTGTTACTATGTATCTTACAAAAATATGTATTTAAGCGTTCACTCTCAGTTCAGTTCAGTCGCTCAGTGGTGTCTGACTCTTTGCAACCCCATGGACTGCAGCATGCCAGGCCTACCTGTCCATCACCAACTGCCAGAGTTTACTCAAACTCCTGTCCATTGAGTCGGTGATACCATCCAACTATCTCATCCTCTATCATCCCCTTCTCCTCCTGCCTTCAATCTTTCCCAGCATCAGGGTCTCTTCAAATGAGTCAGTTCTTCGCATCAGGTGGCCAAAGTATTAGAGTTTCAGCTTCAACATCAGTCGTTCCAATGAATTGTCAGGGTTGATTTCCTTTATGATGGACTGGTTGAATCTCCTTGCAGTCCAACGGACTCTCAAGAGGCTTCTCCAACACCACAGTTCAAAAGCATTAATTCTTTGGTGCTCAGTTTTCTTTACAGTCCAACTCTCACATCTATGCATGACTACTGGAAAAACGACAGCTTTGACTAGACTGACCTTTGTCGGCAAAGTATTGTCTTTGCTTTTTAATATGCTATCTAGGTTGGTCATAACGTTCCTACCAAGGAGTAAGCGTCTTTTCATTTCATGGCTGCAGTCACCATCTGCAGTGATTTTGAGGCCAAAAAAAGAAAGTCTGTCACTGTTTCCACTGTTTCCCCGTCTATTTGCCATAAAGTGATGGGACCAGATGCCATGATCTTAGTTTTCTGAATGTTGAGTTTTAAGCCAACTTTTTCACTCTCCTCTTCCACTTTCAAGAGGCTCTTTAGTTCTTCTTCACTTTCTGCCATAAGGGTGGTGTCATCTGCAAATCTGAGGTTATTGATATTTCTCCCAGCAGTCTTGCTTCCAGCTTGTGCTTCATCCAGTCCATCATCTCTCATGATGTACTCTGCATATAAATTAAATAAGCAGGGTGACAATATACAGACTTGACATACTCCTTTCCCTAATTGGAACCAGTCTGTGGTTCCATGTGCAGTTCTAACTGTTGCTTCCTGAAATGCATACACATTACACAAGAGGCAGGACAGATGGTCTCATATTCCCATCTCTTGAAGAATTTTCCACAGTTTGTTGTGATCCACACAGTAAAAGGCTTTGGCATAGTCAATAAAGCAGAAGTCGATATTTTTGTGGAACTCTCTTGCTTTTTCGATGATCCAACAGATGCTGGTAATTTGATCTCTGGTTCCTCTGACTTTTCTAAATCCAGTTTGAACATCTGGAAGTTCACGGTTCACGTATTGCTGAAGCCTGGCTTGGAGAACTTTGAGCGTTACTCTACTAGCATGTGAGATGCGTGCAATTGTGCGGTAGTTTGAGCATTCTTTGGCATTGCCTTTCTTTGGGATTGGAATGAAAACTGACCTTTTCCAGTCCTGTGGCCACTGCTAGGTTTTCCAAAGTTTCTGGCATATTGAGTACAGCACTTTGACAGCATCATCTTTTAGGATTCGAAATAGTTCAACTGGAATTCCATCACTTCCATGAGCTTTGTTTGTAGTAATGCTTCCTAAGGCCCACTCAACCTCACAGTCCAGGATGTCTGGCTCTAGGTGAATGATCACACCATCATGATTAGGTGGGTAATGAAGATCTTTTTTGTATAGTTCGTCTGTGTATTCTTGCCACCTCCTCTTAATATCTTCCGCTTCTTTTAGGTCCATACCATTTCTGTCCTTTATTGTGCCCATCTTTGCATGGAATGTTCCCTTCAGTTCAGTTCAGTTCAGTTCAGTCACTCAGTCGTGTCTGACTCTTTGCGACCCCATGAATCACAACACACCAGGCCTCCCTGTCCATGACCAACTCCTGCAGTTTACCCAAACTCATGTCCATCGAGTCGGTGATGCTATCCAGCCATCTCATCTTCTGTCATCCCCTTCTCCTCCTGCCCCCAATCCTTCCCAGCATCAGGGTCTTTTCCAGTGAGTCAACTCTTTGCATGAGGTGGCCAAAGTATTGGAGTTTCAGTTTCAACATCAGTCCTTTCAATGAACACCCAGGACTGATCTCCTTTAGGATGGACTGGTTGGATCTCCTTGCAGTCCAAGAGACTCTTAAGAGTCTTCTCCAACACCACAGTTCAAAAGCATCAATTCTTTGGCACTCGGCTTTCTTCACAGTCCAATTCTCACATCCATACGTGACTACTGGAAAAACAGTAGACTAAACAGACGTTTGTTGGCAAAGTAATGTCTCTACTTTCTAATATGCTATCTAGGTTAGTCATAACTTTCCTTCCAAGGAGTAAGCGTCTTTTAATTTCATGGCTGCAATCACCATCAGCAGTGATTTTGGAGCCCCCAAAAAAACAAAGTCTGACACTGTTTCCACTGTTTCCTCATCCATTTCCCATGAAGTGATGGGACCAGATGCCATGATCTTAGTTTTCTGAATGTTGAGCTTTAAGCCAACTTTTTCACTCTCCTCTTTCACTTTCATCAAGAGGCTCTTTAATTCTTCACTTTCTACCATAAGGATGGTGTCATCTGCATATCTGAGGTTATTGATATTTCTCCTGACAATCTTGATTCCAGCTTGTGCTTCTTCCAGCCCAGCGTTTCTCATGATGGACTCTGCATATAAGTTAAATAAGCAGGGTGACAATATACAGCCTTGACGTACTCCTTTTCCTATTTGGAACCAGTCTGTTTTTCCATGTCCAGTTCTAACTGTTGCTTCCTGATCTGCATACAGGTTTCTCAAGAGGCAGGTCAGGTGGTCTGGTATTCCCATCACCTTCAGAATTTTCCACAGTTTATTGTGATCCACACAGTCAAAAGCTTTGGCATAGTCAATAAAGAAGAAATAGATGGTTTTCTGGAAATTTCTTGCTTTTTAAATGATCCCGCGGATGTTGGCAATTTGATCTCTGGTTCCTCTGCCTTTTCTAAAACCAGCTTGAACATCTGGAAGTTCACGGTTCACGTATTGCTGAAGCCTGGTTTGGAGAATTTTGAGCATTACTTTACCAGCGTGTGGGATGAGTGCAATTGTGTGGTAGTTGGAGCATTCGTTGGCATTGCCTTTCTTTGGGGTTGGGATGACAACTGACCTTTTCCAGTCCTGTGGCCACTGCTGAGTTTTCCAAATTTGCTGACATATTGAGAGCAGCAGTTTCACAGCATCATCTTTCAGGATTTGAAATAGCTCAACCGGAATTCCATCACCTCCACTAGCTTTTTTCATAGTGATGCTTCCTAAGGCCCACTTGACTTCACATTCCAGGATGTCTGGCTCTAGGTGAGTGATCACACCATCGGATTATCTGGGTCATGAAGATCTTTTTCGTACAGTTCTTCTGTGTATTCTTGCCACCTCTTCTTAATATCTTCTGCTTCTGCTAGGTCCATACCATTTCTGTCCTTTATGGGGCCCTTCTTTGCATGAAATGTTCCCTTGGTATCTCTAATTTTCTTGAAGAGATCTCTAGTCTTTCCCATTCTGTTGTTTTCCTCTATTTCTTTGCATTGATTGCTGAGGAAGGCTTTCTTATTTCTCCTTGCTATTCTTTGGAACTCTGCATTCAGATGGAAATATCTTTCCTTTTCTCCTTTGCTTTTCACTTCTCTTCTTTTCATAGCTATTTGTAAGGCCTCCTCAGACAACCATTTTGCTTTTTTGCATTTCTTCTTCTTGGGGATAGTCTTAATCCCTGCCTCCTATACAGGTCACCAACCTCTGTCCATAGTTCTTTATGCACTCTGTCCATCAGATCTAATCCCCTGAATCTATTTGTTACTTCCACTGTATACTTGTAAGGGATTTGATTTAGGTCATACCTGAATGGTCTAGTGGTTTTCCCTACTTTCTTCAATTTAAGTCTGAATTTGGCAATAAGGATTTCATGATCTGAGCCACAGTCAGCTCCTGGTCTTGTTTTTGCTTACTGTGTAGAGCTTCTCCATCTTTGGCTGAAAAGAATATAATCAATCTGACTTCACTATTGACCATCTGATGATGTCCATATGTAGAGTCTTCTCTTGTGTTGTTGGAAAAGGGTGTTTTCTGTGACCAGTATGTTCTCTTGGCAAAACTCCATTAGCCTTTGTCTTGCATCATTCTGTACTCCCAAATTTGCCTGTTACTCCAGGTATTTATTGACTTCCTGCTTTTGCATTCCAGTCCCCTATAATGAAAAGGACATCTTTTTTGGGTGTTAGTTCTAAAAGATCTTGTAGGTCTTCATAGCACCATTCACCTTCAGCTTCTTCAGCATTACTTGTTGGGGCATAGACTTGGATTACTGTGATATTGAATGGTTTGCCTTGGAAATGAACAGAGATCATTCTGTCGTTTTTGAGATGGCATCCAAGTTCTGCATTTCAGACTCTTTTGTTGACTCTGATGGCTACTCCATTTCTTCTAAGGGATTCTTGCTCACAGTCGTAGATATAATAGTCATCTGAGTTAAATTCACCCATTCCAGTCCATTTTAGTTCACTGATTCCTAAAATGTTGACATTCACTCTTACCATCTCTTGTTGACCACTTCCAATTTGCCTTGATTCATGGACCTAACATTCCAGGTTCCTATGCAACATTGCTTTTTACAGCATCGGACTTTACTTCTATCACCAGTCACATCCACAACTGGGTATTGTTTTTGCTTTGGCTCCGTCTCTTCATTCTCTCTGGAGTTATTTCTCCACTGATCTCCAGTAACATATTGGGCACCTACCGACCTGGGGAGTTCATCTCTCAGTGTCCTATCTTTTTGCCTTTTCATACTGTTCATGGGATTCTCAAGGCAAGATTACTGAAGTGCCATTTCCTTCTTCAGTGGAACACATTTTTTCAGACCTCTCCACCATGACCCATCCATCTTGGGTGGCCCTTCATGGCATGGCTCAGAGTTTCATTGAGTTAGATTAGGCTGTGGTCCATGTGATCAGATTGGTTAGAGTTCTGTGATTGTGGTTTTCAGTCTGTCTGCCCTCTGATGGAGAAGGGAAAGAGGCTTATGGAAACTTTCTGATGGGACAGACTGACTGAGGGGGATGTTTTTAAGTACTATAGTATTTAAGGGTACTATAGTCATTTATACCTCTTCATATCATGCATATAGCAAATAGTATACCAAAATCAAGTTCTATATGGGCAGTTAAGAGTTTTCAAGAGTACTTTTGGCTCTACTCAATTTTCATTTTTTACACTGACTCTGCAAATTAAAACCAATGTATGAACAGTGTAGTAATTATGCTGTTTTGATTAAGTTTAGGTGCCTACTCTCAGACAAGTCACAGCTACAGTAAATGAAAGACTCTGCAGGTGCATTCATGCAGTCTGTCAGAGATTTTTGAGGAATCACAGAAAATGGAAGAGACCAGGGCAGAAAATAGAAAAATGTACCAGTTTTCAAAAGGAGAAGATATATTCCAGGAATTAAAACCATAAAACTCATTTGATATGTAGCAACAAAAGACAATTTTAAGATATTTAAATAATTTGGAAGCATTTCAGAAATGATTACAATTAGCCAGCATGGCTGCACTAAAAATAATTCATAACAAGGGAAGCTAATTCATTTTCAATCATGCTATTCAACTGTTTTTTAAGGAAAAGCCATAAAGATGGTATACCTTAATTTGTGATAGTCTAATGGGAAAAAATGAAGAATAACATTAACTTATGAATTGGCATCAAGTTAGAGGGAGCTTTTTGTCACGTCCTTCACTACTTTGCATGAGTTTCACCTTGTCCAGTATTTATCTTTAATATCTTACATGAAAAATGTAGGGCAATTATACCTTGTTTGTGAATTACAAAAAGCTAGACAGGAGAGAAAATTCAGATAATTAGTATTACCCCAAAAAACACTGAATTTGAAGAGCAAAACTTATAAAACTTCATTTAATTAGGACAAATGTAAAGCTGGTCACTGAGTGCAAATCTTAACTTTACATGCACAGAATTAGGCAGATCTGTCATGAACACAGATCTTCTGGAAAAAATTGGACTTTTTGTTGATTGAAAAGTGTACCGTGAGCCAATCACATGATAGTTTGCCAGGAAAACAACTGCAGTCTTTGGTTACATTGTCAGTCCCCAAGAAAGTAAGAGGTTATTCTCCCATGAACTCCATACTTGTTGACCACATGTGGAGTATTGTATTGACTTCATGGGAACACATCTTAAATCTAATCCATCTTAAACGTGACAGCCCGTCAGATATTTGAAGACAGCTTTCAAGCTGCCTCCTTTAAGCTAAGTATCCCTCTTCTGGATAGAACAAGATGTTGTGTCACCAGGACGATCCCCTGTTAGTAACACTGCCCTCTGCACATTTGTCACACAGGATTGGATGTGATACTAGATGTAGAATGGCTAGCCTAGAAGAGTGTAGGAACTTCATCTGCCCTGTGAATATCATTTTTATATTTATCAAATCTAAGGTTACAGGGAAGCTACATCACACATGCATGTAATTTATAGTAATACTACTATACATTTCAGCAAAAATAAATAAAAAGGAATACTGCCCACCCAGTAAACATATGTCTCTGAGTAAGCATGAGATGAGAAATGTGAATCTGGACACTTGTGGGTCATACATTTAATACTTCTTGTAGTCGGGGCTAAATATGACTCAAGAGTTTAAAAGTGAGTATTTTTCGTCACCCTTAAATACATTGCCATTCTTTATGGGAAATTTTAGATTTTCAAGATACTTTTGATTGCGTGAAAATCTTGTCTATTTTGACTTTTGTAACTATGTAAGGTGCAACTCCTGTATATCTTTTTTTTCTTGACTGTAACCTCACATTTTTTTAACTTCTAGATACTTTTTTAACATTATCAAATGCTTGTTACATTAATTTTACTCTATATTATATTTTTAAAATTTTTTTGCTTTATTTTGTTTGAACCTAAGTATAGAACTTTATGTTTATTCCTAGTATACTTCTTCTTATTATATTTGATTCATCATTACAGACAGTTGCTTTGCAGGATCAAATTGCTATTATACTCAGTCTTCTGTCATTCAGTTTCCATGATAAGCCAAGGCCTGACCTTTCCTTTTTGGTTGCCGTTAGAGATACATTAAGACCCTTGTATGAACTGTATTTCACGGATTCTAAAAACGTACATTTTCCCACACCTTTACATCATTAAAATTATGCCTTAAAATCAGTGAGATGTCAAGAGACTAAGAAGACAAGCCATAGACTAAAAGAAAATATTTGCCAAAGACATCTGATAAAGGACTATTATCAAAAATATGCAAAGAACTCTTGAAACTCAACAATAAGAAGATGAATAATCCAATTAAAATGTGGGCCAAAACCTTAATAGATATCTCAACAAAGATTCAGATCACACATAAGTATAAAAAATATGTTCAACATTATATGTAATCAGGAAATTGAAAATTAAGACAACAATGGACTACCACTACAGAACTATTAGAATGGCCAAAATCCAGAACACTGACAATTCCAAATGCTAGAGAGGATGTAGAGCACCAGGAACTCTTATTTATTGCTGGTGGGAATGCAAAATGATAAGTTACTTTTGGAAGATATTTTTGTGGTTTCTTACATAACTAAACATACTGTTACCATATGATTTAGTAATGAAACTCTTTGAACTGAAAATGTATATCCACACAAAAAACTCTGCACACACACACGTACAGCAACTTTATTCATAATTGCCAAAACGTAAAAACTGTCAAAAACCTTTCAGTAGGCAAGTTGATAAACTGTGGTACCTTCAATCAATGAAATATTGTTCAGCATTTGAAGGAAATGAGCTATCAAGCCATGAAAACAATGGAGGCACCTTAAATGAATGTTACTAAGAAAAAGAAAGTGAAGTGAAAAATCACTCAGTCACATCCGACTCTTTGCAACTGTGTAGTCCATGGAATTCTCCAGGCCAGAACACTGGAGTGGGTAGCCTTTTCCTTCTCCAGGGTATCTTCCCAACCCAGGGATTGAACCCAGGTCTACTGCATTGCAGGCAGATTCTTTACCAGCTGAACCACAAGGAAAGCCCAGGAATACTGGAGTGGGTAGCTTATCCCTTCTCCAGCAGATCTTCCTGACCCAGGAATAGAACCAGGGTCTCCTGCATTGCAGGTGGATTCTTTACCAACTGAGCTGTCAGAGAAGCCCTACCAGATGTTCTGAAAAGGCTATGGAATATATGATAGAGACTATAGAATCTGGAAAAGGAAAAACTTTAGAGACAGTAAAAAAGGATTCGTGGTTGCCAAGGTTGAGGATAAGAAAGGATGAAAAGGTGGAGGACAGTTTTATTTTTTTATCTGAAATGACTCTGTACCATACTACAGTCATGGATACATGTCATTATACATTTGTCCAAAAGAAATTGGCACCATGTGCCATCTGTACATATTATATGTTACATTTATTTACTTTTAATAAAGTTGTTATTTTTACTTATCCCTTAACTCATTTGAATGTGGCTACTTTCCACTTGAGGATAAAAGTTGTTTTAAAGGTATGGTGGGGATTGCTTAAAAAAAACAGTTTTCAGTTACCTGGGGACCCAACTAATACATACAATTGGTTCTTCTTGGGTTTTGTTTTATATGCCTGGCTTTACTTAAGATGATTTACTAAGCTCTTGAAGGCATTTATAATCTAGATGTACTTTATATGTCATACTGTATGTAAGCCCAAGTCACCTTAAGAGATTCTGCTGCCTAGTTCTACATACGGAGAAGGCAATGGCACCCCACTCCAGTACTCTTGCCTGGAAAATCCCGTGGACGGAGGAGCCTGGTGGGCTACAGTCCATGGGGTCACTAAGAGTCAGACACGACTGAGCGACTTTACTTTCACTTTTCCCTTTCATGCACTGGAGAAGGAAATGGCAACCCACTCCAATGTTCTTGCCTGGAGAATCCCAGGGACGGTGGAGCCTGGTGGGCTGCCGTCTATGGGGTTGCACAGAGTTGGACACAACTGAAGCGACTTAGCAGCAGCAGTAGCAGCATAGAATGTACAGCACCATGCATGAACCAACTTTGGGTGATAATGATGTTTATCTGTTTTAACAAATGTTCTACTCTGATGTAGGAGGTTAATAGTTGGGGAGACTATGCATGTGGGGGCACTAGGGGTATATGAGTCTGTCCACTCAATTTTGCTATTAATCTAAACTGTTTCTAAAATATTTGTTGTTGTTATTCAGTCACTCAGTCATGTCCAACTCTTTGCAACCCCATAGACTGTAGCACGCCAGGCTCCCCTGTCCTTCACCATCTCCCAGAGTTTGCTCAAACTCATGTCCATCGAGTCAGTGATGCGATCCAACCATCTCATCTCTGTCATCCCCTTGTCCTCCTGCCTTCAATCTTTCCCAGCATTAAGGTCTTTTCTAATGAGTCAGTTCTTCACATCTGGTGGCCAAAGTATTGGAGTTTCGGCTTCAGCATCAATCCTTCCAAAGAATATTCAGGATTGATTTCCTTTAGGATTGACTGGTTTAATCTCCGTGCATCCCAAGGGACTCTCAAAAGTCTTCTCCAACACCACAGTTTGAAAGCATCAATTCTTCAGAGCTCAGCTTTCTTTATGGTCCAACTCTCACATCCATACATGACTATTGGAAGAACCATAGCTTTGACTAGATGGCAAAGTAATGTCTCTGCTTTTTAATATGCTGTCTAAGTTTGTCATAGCTTTTCTGCCAAGGAGCAAGCGTCTTTTAATTTCATGGCTAAATTTCATTCTAAAATATAGGTTTATTAATTTAAAAAGTGAAAAATCAATATGATCTTAACATCCTGTTGGCCAAGTGACAACACTTGACTTAGTGGTTGTTACCTGTGTATACACACAGTTAGTGCTCCTCATATTATCAGCACTTCAAATGAGTTATGTGCAGTGTTGGGATTTTTCTTATTAACTTTAAAACATCTTCAAAAAGATTATACTATGATTCAAATTGGAAACAAAAAGGGTTATTATAGATGTGAACAGCTCAGAAACAGATTGGGGGGGGTGGAGGGAGGGGGCTGTATATTGTGTGGCAAAGAATTGCCATTGGAGCAGATGACCAAAACTAAATTTTTTTGAGAATACAGGACCTAGGTAAGGATAGTCACCACACATCAGGAAATCATGCTATATTTTATTTTTGAGATAAGCACGAAAAGACTAGCACATGGCGGCAATGTATGTAAGAGGAATTTTTAAAATCCCTAAGACTAGAGCAAAGAAATGTTAAGCAGTGAGAAAAAGCTGGTGTGACAATGTCATGTGATTTAAGTGATAAAAATATAACACCAAGTCAAGTCAAATAGGAAATGCTGACAAAGACTGAAGCTTCTTTAACATGCCTCAGGATTAAACTGTCAGTGCTAAAGGAACTGTTAAAGTGACCTAGGAGCATAAATAAGTCTAAAAGCCCTCTTAATAAGTGTAAAATAAAAATTCTAAGTGATTAGAAAGCAGCATAATAGTTTAAAAGGCAGCACTTTTTTCTTAGTAGTATACAAAATAATGGTAAATCTTATAATCAGTAGCACCTCAAGTCAAAGAAATACGCACCAGCTTACAGACTTAATCTGTACATTCATTGATAATAAAACTCCCATCTTCCTGTAGAACAATCGACAAGTGAACTGGCTAGTAGGCATTTTCCCTTGATATATGTGACAGCCAGTGTAAAACAGTGCACATGTGAGATCTACACAGGACAATAAAAAAGACTTGTACATGGTTGTTAAAGGGTGAATACAATCAACAGAGCCAACCTAATTAAATTAAGTAATTCAATGACAGAAACTTGGTGTACTTGGGTCAGTTAGAGAAGAACCAGCATAACTCCTCTTAAACATATTGTTTTGGTGAAATTTGTGTACCTGTGTCTGTACACTTTGAAACATTTGGTCAGTTAAAAGAGTAGAAAAAATCCTGATCTGAGAGGCATGAATATTTTCAAAAAACAAGTTGATAGTGACAAGACTCCCTAGTCTAAAGTTGAAAGTAACCAATCTAAGCACTTCACTAGTAGAATTGCTTCTTAGTTGTTCTACCTACCCGCTCTTTTTCTCCCATAAATGTATTCTCCATGGTATTTTAAGTGCAAATGCACAAATACTAACCTGTTTTAACATCTGAGTCATTTGCTATTATTCTTAAGAAAAATTCAAAATGCCTTCCCCTGGCTTGAACCAGATTACCTTTCTAGCCACATCTCACTACATGATTGTGTTCTTGGCTCTAGATATTTTTTTAAAAACTTTCAGTACTGTATTTGAGCCATGTTCCCACTCATCAGTGATTTCTCTGCTTGGTGTTCACTTACCTTTTTCCCTCATTCAGTAAGTGCCTCTTTATCTTTCAGTGGCAATTCAGTTGTCACTTTCTGAGAGAAGCCTTTTCCAGTCTCTCTGACTAGGTCAATTTCACCCATCTCACACACTTAAAGTAACATGTCTCTCTAAGTCTCATTGTAGTTAACATAGTTACAATTTTTCACTTATTTGTGCAGTTCTTGGATAAATATTTTATCTGCTCCCTCCCCCAGATAAACTATAACTCCATTAATATAGGGACCATCGTCCTACTCAGCAGTGTCATCTCTAGTACTGTTCCTGAATTACATAGATGCTCAATAAATATTGAATAAATTAATGATTAGAAGACAATAATTTGAAATACAAGAATATTTTTTCAAAGATAAACATGTTTATAAACCCAAACAGTGTATAAAATAATAATAACACAAGCAGAGTTAAGGTACTAGAAAATAATAGGCTTAAGTTATAAGAACAATTCAGTTCAGTTCAGTTGCTCAGTCGTGTCCGACTCTTTGCGACCCCATGAACTGCAGCACGCCAGGCCACCCTGTCCATCACTAACTCCCTAAGTCCACCCAAACCCTTGTCCATCGAGTCAGTGATACCATCCAGCCATCTCATCCTCTGTCGTCCCCTTCTCCTCCTGCCCTCAATCTTTCCCAACATCAGGGTCTTTTCAAATGAGTCAGCTCTTCCCATCAGGTGGCCAAAGTATTGGAGTTTCAGCTTCAACATCAGTCCTTCCAATGAACACCCAGGACTGATCTCCTTTAGGATGGACTGGTTGGATCTCCTTGCAGTCCAAGGGACTCTCAAGAGTCTTCTCCAACACCACAGTTCAAAAGCATCAATTCTTCAGCACTCAGTTTTCTTTATAGTCCAACTCTCACATCCATACATGACCACTGTAAAAACCATAGCCTTGACTAGACAGACCTTTGTTGGCAAAGTAATGTCTCTGCTTTTCAACATGCTGTCTAGGTTGGTCATAATTTTCCTTCAAAGGAGTAAGCGTCTTTTAATTTCATGGCTGCAATCACCATCTGCAGTGATTTTGGAGCCCAGAAAAATAAAATCAGTCACTGTTTCCCCATCTATCTGCCATGAAGTGATGGGACCAGATGCCATGATCTTAGGTTTCTGAATGTTGAGCTTTAAGCCAACTTTTTCTCTCTCCTCTTTCACTTTCATCAAGAGGCTCTTTAGTTCCTCTTCACTTTCTGCCATAAGGATGGTGTCATCTGCATATCTGAGGTTATTGATATTTCTTCCAGCAATCTTGATTCCAGCTTGTGCTTCTTCCAGCCCAGCGTTTCTCATTATGTACTCTGCATAGAAGTTAAATAAGCAGGGTGACAATATACAGCCTTGACGTACTCCTTTTCCTATTTGGAACCAGTCTGTTGTTCCATGTCCAGTTCTAACTGTTGCTTCCTGACCTGCATACAGGTTTCCCAAGAGGCAGGTCAGGTGGTCTGGTATTCCCATCTCCTTCAGAATTTTCCACAGTTTATTGTGATCCACACAGTCAGAGGCTTTGGCATAGTCAATGAAGCAGAAATAGATGTTTTTCTGGAACTCTCTTGTTTTTTCAATGATCCAGCGGATGTTGGTAATTTGATCTCTGGTTCCTCTGCCTTTTCTAAAACCAGCTTGAAAATCTGGAAGTTCACAATTCACGTGTTTCTGAAGCCTGGCTTGGAGAATTTTAAGGATTACTTTACTAGCGTGTGAGATGAGTGCAATTGTGTGGTAGTTTGGGCATTCTTTGGCATTGCCTTTCTTTGGGATTGGAATGAAAACTGACCTTTTTCAGTCCTGTGGCCACTGCTCAGTTTTCCATATTTGCTGGCATATTGAGTGCAGCACTTTCACAGTGTCATCTTTTAGGATTTGAAATAGTAATCAAATTTAAAATTGTCTGAGGGTTTTGTATGTTTCAAGAGAGAGGTTAAAATATTATTTAATTTCAAGCGCTTAAGCCAAACATGCTTGACACTATTTTAAGACTAGAAACTGAAAGAATAAAGTAGAATTGGAATATATAAGTCCCAAAGAAGGAGAGATAAAAATATGAAACAAAATAAAACTGTATACAAAATTTAAATGGATTAAACTCAATAGTTAAAAGACAGATTATGAAATGACATGTTTTTAAATCCAAATATATCCTCCTGAGAAGAAAACATGTAAGTATAAGACCACAGGAAATTTTAAAGTAAAAAGATAGAGATCTATATCCCAGGTTACTATTAACAAAAAGGAAGCTGAAACAGCTATTTTAATGGTAGATAAAATAAGTTTAAGACAAAACATCTTGATAAAAATTTCAGTTCACCAGAAATACACTACATTCAAAATGTTCATGTGCCTTTGAGACTGTAACAAAACTGTCTCAAAATATTAAAAAAAAAAAATTTGATATTACTGGAAGTTGACAAATCCACAACCTTTCTCAATTACTGATAATTCTAGCAGGAAAAAATCAACAATGAATATGAGCATGAATTAATAAAAATATAAAGACCTTTACATGCAGCAGTCAAAGATACACAATCTTCTTAAGTAGACAGAATATTTGTGACAATTATCTCTAAACCAGGTCATAAAACCAGATTCAAAGAATAAATAACATTGTTTGACCACAGTGTAATTAAGGTCCAAGTTAATTACAAAAATAAAATGTTTTATAACATTCGTCTGTTTGGAAACTATTTTGGCAGTACCTCAAAGGGTAACTTAGAGTTACCACATGGACCTCACAATTTCCATTCCTAGGTATATAACAAAAGAATTAAAAACATATGTCCTCACAAAAATGTATACACTAATGTTTATGACAGCATTATTTATAATAGCCAAAAAGTGAAATCAACCCAACTGTCCATCGACTGCTGAACAGATAGACAATATGTGCTATATCTACCCAACCAAATATTATTAAGCAGTGAAAAGGAATGAAATATTGGCACATGCTTTAACGTTTGCACTTTGAAATTATTATGCTATGGGAATGAAGCCAGCTATAAAACACCATATATTATATGATACTGTTTATATGAAATGTCCAGAATAGGGAAATCTATAGAGATAACACACATTAGTCATTGCCAAGAGATGGAAGCAGAAGGAAATGGAGAGTGACTGCTAATGGGTATGAAGTTTGTTTTTGGAGTGGTGAAAATGTTCTGTAATTAGTAGTGATGTTTGTACAATTTTATGAACCTGATAAAATCACTATATTGTATATTTTATGGCACTGACAGTGATATAAGTAGAACCACTCCTCTTTCTACCCTTGGTTCCCAGATTCATGAAATCTTCCTATAAAGGAAGAGTACCATTTAAAAGATCTTTGATTCAAAGTATACAATGTTCTGTGTTCTGAGGGATGGCACTTAATCCTTCTCAAGTATTGCCTCTAAGCTGGCTCTTCAGTTCTCTTGTTACCAGGTCTTTTTAACTCTCTATCAGGCCAGCACTTGCTGAGTAGTATAAAATATGATGGGGGCTTCTCTGGTGGCTCAGATGGTAAAGAATCTGCCTACAATACGGGACACCTAAGTTTGATCCCTAGGTCAGGAAGATCCCCTGGAGGAGGAAATGGCTACCCACTCCAGTATTCTTGCCTGGAGAATCCTATGGACAGAGGAGCCTGGCTGGCTACAGCCCATGGGGTCCCAAAGAGTCAGACATGACCGAGCAACTGACACTTTCACTTTCACTTCATAGAATATGATAGGTCCAGTTGAGCCCGTGGTCATGGGCCTACTTCCTATCTTTTTATTCTGTAAAGTGGGTCTCTGTTCTGGTGGAATATTATGTGGAATTCAGTGCTAGTTGATCAAACACAATGAGCCTCCAGAGAATTGTATTAGAGGAAAAACAAACTCATACCTAGATGTAAGTTTGTTCCCGTCAGTATGCGTTGCTGGTCCTTCCCATGTGGAAAGGTTCCAGTGTAAGCCCTGCAAACATTTTCTCCCATCTCACTGCCTATGACTGGGTTATGCACCCATACTTAACTAGTCATTGTGGCCCAGGTGGTGGAATTGGCTGACTAAACTAAGTCGATTATATTCTACTCAAATCACAGTGGTAAGGATGGAGAGGGAAGTTCACCCTCCAAAATTTATAGTGTTATTAGGAAAAGGAAAATGAAAGGTAGGCAGTCAAAAATGACAAAAAGAGAGGATAGGGAAAGATAGATAAATAAATGGATAAATAGATAAACAGACAGACTAGATAAACTGGTTCCTCCTCTCACTCTTCAAAAAGAAGTTTTCTTTTTTGGATGCAATAATGTAGAGCTGGAATTCCACCGATGAAGAACAAATCTTTACTAATGCCCTTGTTGCCAAAAAACAGCTGCCTAAATTTAAAAATCATACCCATAGGGGAAAAACATTTCCCAAGTTCGGCAAATCTATTTATCTGAGATTCAAGGCCACAGAGAAGTCAAGCATAATGTATGAACCACACACTATTGGGGAATATAAACACGAGTAAAATACAATCCTGCTCACACACACACACACAAAAGACCTTAAAATTCAATGGAGATCATTTGAATTTCAGACAAAAATTGCCCATACTCTTTGGAAACCAGCAAAAGTTTCTGCCCTACTGTCTTAAAATTTTACATATTTTCTTAAGATCCTAGGTGTGTTCTTCTCTTGTTCTTCACTAAATTGAATGTTAGGCAGATCCTGGCTAATGTTACATGTTAGCTTATTGATGATAATTGCCCTTTAAAAAGTAACAGACATACTTAGCAAAAAAGAAAAAACATTTTGGGGGAAAAGATTCCTTCAAGGTAGGAAGTCACTACAATTTTTTAAATTGAAGAGAAAAATACTATAATCTAGTTTCCAAAATGAATAATGACTTGAGGTAGGTGAAGTCCAAAAAGTTGACTAACTAAAGGTTAGGAGATCTTCCTGGCCCTTCTCTGAGCCCTCCTACTCCTGGAATCTCCATTTCTAACTTTCACACTACATATAGGAGGTCAAGTGATAATTAATATAACACTCTAACTGGCTTCCTGTGGTTTTCAAATTATCTACTTAAAAACAATACATTGTGGATTTCTAATCAATTTGACAAAATGAGTGAGATAAGATATAATAAGACATTTTCTATTATCCAATTTTAAGACAAACAAACAAATACCCTAGGTAATAGATCTGAAGAGGGAACTTGAAGTCAGAAATTGACAAGTTGCATGAGGTGAGTGATTTATAAAAGAATCAAAAAAAAAAAAAAAACTAGAGCTCTTACTGTCTCAGACCCAGAGCTTTAAAGCTCATACCAGTCAGAGAATCCATGCTTGTGGTCTGTGCACATGAAAAGCCAGAACTGAGATATCTACTTAAAGCCAGGAGTGAAGACAAACTTCTCTGTTCTTGAGATAAGAATCTCAAGAAGATTTCTAACCACTGTCTCAAGAAACAGTAAGGACACCTGCTATATACTAAGAATTATGAGAGAAAGAGTCACTCTTGAGAAATCAGAATGCCCAACTCTACGAGATAAATGTGTGAGGTACCCATTTATACCACCCATGTAGTATAACTCATTTATATACCAAGTTTATAATCTAGTTAAAAAACTGGTTAAAAACTAGTTTAAAAACTAGACTCATTGAAACTTACAAGGCTCTGACAAAGGCGAATGCAAAGAGTTCCTGAGGACTCTATCACACAAGAAAACCAACCCCAAGAGGGAGATTTAGCAGACAGAACAGCAAAAGGATTAACACATCCTCAACTGAAAATAATAATTTGTTCTGAAAGAGGCTTGAAAGTAAGTTAAATACCCTAAAAGAGATACAGGAATAGAAATCAAAAGACAAGAACAGGATAGTTCAGAAAAAGGAAAGATAGCAGATTTTAAAAATTTATATTCTAGAAATTAAAAGAAATGATCTTTGATGTTACAACTTATGATGTAAACCATAGAGAGAGAACTGAAGAGAGATTTAGGAAATCAACAGATGGAGTTTGAGGAAAATTGCCGTAATGCATTACAGAGACAGAGAAATAAATGGAAAATATGAAAGAGAAGCTAAGAGACATAAAGGACAGATGAGGAACTTTGAGAAGACTTCCAAAAAGAGAAAATATAATGAATGAGGGAGGAAATTTTTTGAATAAAAAGGGCTGAGAACTTTCTCGAGTTGAAGGAAGACATAGTCTGACATTGAAGAAACCTGTGAAATCCTAAGAAAAATATAAAAACAAATCTGTACCTAGAAACAAATCTAGGCCTGGACACTCATAAATAAATTGTGGAAAATAAAAGATAAAAGTAAAAATCTTACTTAGAATGTCAATCAGATTTAGAGAAGCGGGACTACCCTGGTGGTCCAGTGGTTAAGACACCACAGACAGATTTAGAGAATTCTAGTTAGAGCAATAAAAGATAATAAAAGAATATCTTGAGAAATGAATGAAAATATCCTTAAATCAGAATTCTTTAAAGCACCAAACCAAGAATTTAAAAAATCATTTTCAGAGGTTAAGAGACTATACTACTTAGATACTGTAATCGTTAATTTTATGTGTCAATTTAGCTGGACCAGAGTACCCAAATATTTGGTCACACATTATTCCAGATGTTTTGATGAAGCTAGGTTTTTTTTCTCCCAACGAGGTTAACATTTAAACCAGCAGACTTTGAGTAAAGCATATTACTTGCCATGTTGTAGGTGAAGGGGTTGAAAGTGAAAATGTTAGTTGCTCACCCCATGAACTTTATGGACCATAGCCTGCCAGCGTCCTCTGTCCATGGAATTCTCTGGGCAAGAATACTGGAGTGGGTTGCCATTTCCTTCTCCAGGGGATCTTTCCAACCCAGGGATCAAACCGAGTCTCTGCATTGTAGGCAGATTCTTTACCGTCTGAGCCACCAGGGATGTAGGTGAGCCTCATCTACTCAGTTGAAGGTCTTAATAGAACAACTACCTGACCTCCCTGAAAGAGAAAGAGTTCTGTCAGCAGAAGGCCTTCCAACTCAAACTGCAATTCTTCCCTGGGTCTCCTCCACAATCTCATGGTTTCATGAGCCACTTCAGTCTTTTGCTCCTCAGCTCTATTTTCTCATTTCCTCCCCTCCTCTCCTCTCCCCTTCTCCCCCCATCACCTTTCTCTCCTGTTTCAGTGGAGAACCCCAATACATAGACCTACACTAAAAAGTCATGTATTAAAAGCTATAGTTCAATAAGGAAAAAAAATAACTGAGCTCAGAAGTAAGGGATGAATTACCATATGACAAGGATAATAAAGAGAAAAAATAAAAACAAAAAAACAGTAACATGCCAACAAATATAGATAAATATCAACTGTTTAAAAAGAAGGAACAATAAAATATTAAGACATCAGTACATGGGAAATAGGAAGGAGGTTCTCAGAGTAAAAATGGTCTAAGTTTCGTATATCAACAACCTTGACTTCATCAAGTATACATTTAAAATTTTAGGGGTAGCCCCTTTAAAAAGCAGGTTTTAGATTACTTCTGAAAGAGCAGATTAAAGAAAATTTGCTTAAACTAAGACAGAAAAAGAAAAGAAGTAAAGGAAAGGAAAGAAAATTTGAAACCATGGTAATAATAATAAATATCAATAATCTCAATAAATGTCAATAGATTAAATTTGCTTATTAAGACACAGAGGTTCTCAGATTGAATAAAATACAAAATCCACATGGATAGGTTTTATATAATGTGGACTAAAAAGAGGAAGTTATAGAAAGAGAATTAATGTAAATTTTTAAAAACTCCCAAAGCAATTCTTTATATATAATACATATATAATCAAATATACTAGCTTATAATATATACTATAATATAAAACAAATTTATAATGTATTCAAATATACTAGAAGTACAAGAATGCAAGCACACATCTATTAATATTTCAGGTTGGTGCTTGTCTCTGGGGAGTGTGGAAAAGGGCTTTGTTTTAGGAAGGGTACAAAAGAGAAAAACACTGTTTTGCAGTTTCAGTACTTTCTTAGTTATCACCTGCCATGTCAGGTAAGTACCATCTGGATGCCCACCTGTCCTATGCCAAGGTTGAAAACAGATTCTACAGTGTTACCTGGAATGAGTTAAGAAATGGTCTTTGTGGAGCAAGGAGAAAACTTGTGTAGAGACCACAGTCTGCCGGTGCCGAGTCTCCATCACTCCACCATCCTACAGAGACCTGTGAGTCTATGCGCTGGTGGAGACACACTGCCCCCTTGTTTTTCTGCTTTATTTTTAAGAGGGTAAGGCAAGAAAGCTCATTTATTAGTAGGGGAATACACTGGTTGCTTCGTTGCCAGGAGGTCAGGATTTTGGATGTCAGCTGTTTACAGAGCTGTCTGGGAAGATCAACTGGTTTTCACATGAAGGTCCTAGGGCCCACAGAAATACGCTAAACCCCTGCCCAGGTTGAGACCAATGAGTGCCACAGGAAGCTGAACTTGGGTGTAGACTCTCCAGCAAGGATATGTGGGTGCTTCTGGTCTCAGCTGCACTGTTGCCCAGGCAACCTAGCGTGGGCCCTAAGATCATTTTCAGAAAACATGTATCAATGCACTTTGGTATCTGTAATGTTTTATTTCTTTAAAAAAAAAAAGCCGGGGTGGGGCGGGGCCCAAGTGGAGAGGAGCAGGGAATCTAAAACAAAGACCACGAAATACTAACAGTTGTTCAACCTCAGTGATGTGTGGATAAATGCTTGTTTCACTCCCTTCTGCACTGTGCTTGAAAAAAGTGATATTTCAAAGCCCCCTTCCCCATCCTCCAATCCCACTGCTTCCCTAAAATGTAATAATGACTACTAAGATTTTGGTTTTTCCCAGATCATATTTTTTCTATGGGCTAAAATATGAACACATACAAATATAGAGATTGTGTGTCTGGTGGAAGAGAATTGTTCTTGCTGTCATTTTGCATTTTGATGTTTCTATCTGAACTTCTGTAGCTTCCGGATTGTTACATGTTTTGTTGGCTTTGTGCCCCTTTGTGACTATGATAGATTGGAAATTAGCCTCTGATAACATAAATATAACAGAATAAAAGGCCAAAGTCTAATTCATACACTGTAAAAAGATGGCTAAGAAATTTGATCTGAAGGTTTGCTGGATAATTTGTGTTTCATTGTCATTATCATACATTAGAAGTTCAACAGATCCTGAAAAGGTTCTGTTTTGTTCTCCATGTAGAACCTAGTTTTGATCGAACATAGGTCTTGTGACCATTTTGCTTCCTGTGATTTCACTTTTACTTTAATCTCGACAAAAGGAGTGGAGCGTGTTTTGAGCATGTGCAGAGGCACACGTGCATGCTGTCACTTTCTCCTGATGCTAATATCTTTTCATCTTCTGCTTCCTTCATTGAGAACAAGAAAAACATTCCTTTCCTCCTTAGTTGAAGCACTAATTCACATTCTTCTTCAGTTCAGTTCAGTTCAGTTCATTTCAGTCGCTCAGTCGTGTCCAACTCTTTGCAACCCCATGAACTGCAGGACACCAGGCCTCCCTGTCCATCACCAACTCCCAGAGTCCACCCAAACCCATGTCCATTGAGTCGATGATGCCATCCAACCATTTTATCCTCTGTCATCCCCTTCTCCTCCTGCCCTCAATCTTTCCCAGCATCAGGGTCTTTTCAAATGAGTCAGCTCTTCCCATCAGGTGGCCAAAGTATTGGAGTTTCAGCTTCAACATCAGTCCTTCCAATGAACACCCAGGACTGATCTCCCCTAGGATGGACTGGTTGGATCTCCTTGCAGTCCAAGGGACTCTCAAGAGTCTTCTCCAACACCACAGTTCAAAAGCATCAGTTCTTCAGCGCTCAGCTTTCTTTATAGTCCAACTCTCACATCCATACATGACCACTGGAAAAACCATAGCCTTGACTAGACGGACCTTTGTTGGAAAAGTGATGTCCCTGCTTTTTAATATGCTCTCTAGGTTGGTCATAACTTTCCTTCAAAGGAGTAAGCGTCTTTTAATTTCATGGCTGCAGTCACCATCTGCAGTGATTTTGGAGCCCAGGAAAATAAAGTCAGCCACTGTTTTCCACTGTTTCCCCAACTATTTGCCATGAAGTGATGGGACCGGATGCTATGATCTTAGTTTTCTGAATGTTGAGCTTTAAGCCAACTTTTTCTCTCTCCTCTTTCACTTTCATCAAGAGGTTCTTTAGTTCTTCTTCACTTTCTGCCATAAGGGTGGTGTCATCTGCATATCTGAGTTTATTGATATTTCTCCCCACAATCTTGATTCCAGCTTGGGCTTCTTCCAGCCCAGTGTTTCTCATGATGTACTCTGCATATAAGTTAAATAAGCAGGGTGACAATATATAGCCTTGACGTACTCCTTTTCCTATTTGGAACCAGTCTGTTGTTCCATGTCCAGTTCTAACTGTTGCTTCCTGACCTGCGTACAGGCTTCTCAAGAGGCAGGTCAGGTGGTCTGGTATTCCCATCTCTTTCAGAATTTTCCACAGTTTATTGTGATCCACACAGTCAAAGGCTTTGGCATAGTCAATAAAGCAGAGGTAGCTGTTTTTTTGGAACTCTCTTGCTTTTTCGATGATCCAGCGGATGTTGGCAATTTGATCTCTGGTTCCTCTGCCTTTTCTAAAACCAGCTTGAACATCTGGAAGTTCACGGTTCACGTATTGCTGAAGCCTGGCTTGGAGAATTTTGAGCATTACTTTACTAGCATGTGAGATGAGTGCAATTGTGCGGTAGTTTGAGCATTCTTTGGCATTGCCTTTCTTTGGGATTGGAATGACCTTTTTCAGGCCTGTGGCCACTGCTGAGTTTTCCAAATTTGCTGACATATTGAGTGCAGCACTTTCACAGCGTCATCTTTCAGGATTTGAAATAGCTCAACTGGAATTCCATCACCTCCACTAGCTTTGTTCGTAGTGATGCTTCCTAAGGCCCACTTGACTTCACAGTCCAGGATGTCTGGCTCTAGGTGAGTGATCATACCATCATGATTATCTGGGCTTTCTTCTTATTTATCACTTTTTAGCCTATTCTAAAATGTCTCTTTCTGTCCGTTGAAGACAGCTAAAGTAAAATGCCTCATTTTACACTTCTTAAAAGTAATTTTTTATTTATACCACAATGCTGGAAGTTTCATTTTTTTTTTTCCCTGAAGGAATCTCCCCCTGGCCACCCACTTTCCTTCACAAGGCCACTGTTTGATCTAGTTACATTTTGACGTGGAAAACAGTTTCAGCAGTTCTGATGAAAATTTTGCTGATTTTTGCAAAGAATAAAAACAGAAATGGCCGGTGCATTTGGCAAGAACCCTTAGACCTAAGGAGTTAGCCACTGATATATTCCTGCTCTACAAGTCATTTGTTTTGCTTTATGAACTTGGCCAAGCAACTCTTTCTCTTTCATGGCAAAACACTTGCTAAAGGGGAAAAGACCAGAACACCAGGAGGGAGCACATATTCTGTTCTTTAACCAACTTTTAAAAATATGTTTTATGTCAGTATCTAAACTACATAGCTCAGGCTGGTATTTTTTATTTTTATTATTCAGACTCTTCTGAAAGTGGGTGTGAACTAATCTTTTTGTTTTTATTTCTGCGTTGATGTTGATGAGTTAGATATTATGTATGACTGGTTCAGATGTCACATATTGATGTGGGGCATAAGTGTCAGCATTTAGATGGAGAATAATTGGATTCATATCTGTGTTATGTTTTCAAATTGCTGGGTCAGTTCTGGGTCTCCTGCTGTAAATTTTTCACTGCAGGTCTAAGTAAAAGGAATGTGACAGATTTAATACCTAGAATAAGTTATTAACTGTAAAGCTGCATAAAACAGTGGCACTGCCGAGCAGAGAACATTACACTGCTCATAATTCTATAAATGAAAACTAAAGTGTTTTTTATATCAGTGAAATATTTTTCTTCATTAACTCTCTTGCATTACTCAAGAAAAATCTTTATGTCTCATGCCAAGTGGAACAATCACTTTTATTTGTCCATTTAACTCATGAATGTTTAAACTCTAACATTCAAGTGTGAGAGGATGAATCTGCTAAGAGAAGGGAACTGTTTGTAATGTTTCACTCCCTGGAGGTCAAGTGGCTACTGTTGACTACAACCATGATCTTTCCAGAGAACCATAGGTAGGCCGAGTCCTGTTAGAAAGACTAAAATACTGTTGTTTGTGATCACAGTACTTGCCTTTCTGTCATGGACAAAAAGAGAGAATTGAAGTCTAGCCCCACCAATTTAGAAAGTCATTAGACAGGAAGAAAGGAAGGGACAAAGAAGAAGAAAACAAAGAAGCCAAGAATCCAGGGGGAAAAGAGATGGATGTTTTTCACACCTCCTGCAAGCACCAGCATTTTGAGTATTGGCTGGTACCAGTGGATAGGTTGGGTTTTTCTGTGGCAGAATGTCAGCAGTGACCATTCTGTACCTGCGTGTCTACGCCACCCCCACCCTGAGAAAATTCTCCATTTCTGCAGCACCTTTTATCACACAAGCTCAGGGTAAACAGGGAAATTCAATGCTACAATTAACTTCACTCTGCCATTCATTTTATTAGTTAAACATTGACTGAATACCCCCTGCAGAAGAAGCCAGTCCCAGTTAATAAAGAGTATAGTATAAGTTACACAGAAGTTTCTCAAACTTCAGTCACTCAATACCACTTTTTATTTAGCATACTTTTATAGAGGCACCATTTTAAGCACTTTATGAATATTAGCCCACTTAATCCGCTTTAACAGTACAGTGCCCTCCTTTATTACAGATGATGAAACTGAGCTCAAAGAAATTAAGTAACTTGCCCCAGGTCACACCTTCACAAATTTTGCCATATCCATATCTCATTCATATGTTATTCATCTATCTATTTTTTTAATTATTCACTTTTTCCTACTTAAATGAAAGGGTATTTAAGAAATCTTATCAGTGCCATAAATGAAAAGCAAACAATACTTTGTGTTTTAATATGATAATTGTATTTGCAAATATATTAGAAGATAAATATATATGACACTTCATGTAACTCATTAGTGTGGCTATAATTTTTTTTTCATGAAAAATAACAAGTGTTGGTGAGGAAATGGAGAAACTGGAACTCTCATATACTGCTATTAGGAATGTAAAATGGTATAGCCACTGTGAAAAATAGTTTGGAGACTCCTCAAAAAGTTAAGCCTAGAGTTTCCATAAGACCAGCAATCCTGTTAGATATATTACCCAAAAGATTTGCAAACAGGAACTCAAACAAATACTTACAGATGGATATTCATAGCAGCATGATTCATAAAAGCCAAATAGTAGAAACAACCCAAATGGCCATCAACTGATGGATGAATAAACAAAATGTGGTACATCCACACAATGCTATGTCATTTGGCCATAAAAAAGAATCAAGTATTGGCTATGACGAAATGGTTGGATGGTATCACCGATTCAATGGACATGAGTTTGAGCAAGCTCCAAAAGATGGTGAAGGACAGGGAAGCCTGATGTGCTGCAGTCCATGGGATCTCTAGAGTCAGACCCAACTGAGTGAAGAACAACAACAGCAACTGGCCATGATACAAAATGGATGAAAACTGAAAGCATTACACAAACTGAATGAAGCCAGACACAAAAGGCCATGTATTATATAACTCCATCCATAAGAAATATCCAAAACAGGTAAATCCATAGAGCCAAAAATTAAATTTGTGGTTTTCAGGGGCTGGGCAAAGAGGAGAATGAGAAGTGACTAAATGGACTTTCTTTGGGGGATAATACACATGTTCTAGAATAGACAGTAGTGATCAATATACTTTGTGAATATACTAAAAATCACTGAATTGCATGTTTTAAAAGGTTGATACCTGTTGATATATGAATTATATTTCAATAAAGCTACTATTTTAAAAACAAAATAATTAAAAAATTTAAAGACGCTTCCAGCATACTGCAAATATTTTATTAGTAAGGAAGTTGCTTTTCTTTACAAAATAAGAATTTCTCTGATGCTTTTCCACTGAAGCAAACCAGGAAAATATGGATGATAAGGCCAGTAAAAATGAATATATAGATAGATATAGCTATATATACATACAATTACATTTAAAAGATGTGTTAAGAATTTCTCTGATGCTTTTCCACTGAAGCAAACCAGGAAAATATGGATGATAAGGCCAGTAAAAATGAATATATAGATAGATATAGCTATATATACATACAATTACATTTAAAAGATGTGTTTGTGTTCTACCTAGAATAATTTTATATATGCTTTTGTTGTTGTTTAGTCTCTAAGTCATGTCCAACTCTTTGCGACCCCATGGACTATAGCTCACCAGGCCCCTGTCCATGAGATTTCCCAGGCAAGGATACTGGAGTGGTTTGCCATTTCCTTCTCCAGGGGATCTTCCCAACCCAGGGATCCAACTGGCATCTTCTGCATTGGCAGGCAGATTCTTTACCATGAGACACCTGGGAAGCCCTCATATAGGCTACCAGAAATAAAAGTACCAAAGTTTGGGGAAAACTGCTGAATATCATAGAGGTTAAGTTCTATTCTCAACAAGCTTGGGTTTGAATCCCAGATCTATAATTCACTATGTGAATTAGGAAAATTCCCTAATGTCTCTCAACCGCAGTTTCATCTGTATATGAGGATAATAATTCCTGGTTTTGCCAGTATCAGGGAAGCCTGGGTTATTAACTTGAGGGTAAAATTTCTTGAGCCTCTGTTCTATGCTAGTAAGGCAATATGCTAGAAATATTATGTGTAATTTCATTAAACCCACATAGAAACCTCATGAGATCCAATTTAATTATAGAACCAAGAAGCTAGCCCTCAAATGCTCAATTCCGCTAAGTACTGTTGAAAACCTAATGCCTTCTAATCTCACACCCATGCAGGGGGTTATGGATGCTGAATTATTACCTTCTTCAGTTCCTTAAATTCATAGGCTATATCTTATGGAGCATAGTTTTTACGATTTTAAAAACATCAATTTATTATAAAAAGATTATGTCATTATTCTAATCTTTCATAAAAGCTGTAACAAAGAATTATTTATATTTTATTTACATTTGATACTTTACCAGTTGCTAGTATCCTGCATATACACCCAAAAAAGATTATATCTTAGATTAGTGGAAGAATGTACCCAAAACTCTATAATATTTACCCAAAAGAAAAGATAAAATGCAGAAACCATTACTCAACTTTTAATTGACACCAGGGTCTTGATGTACCCTGTTGGTGTCTGAGAGACCCACTTATGTACAACAGCATTCATTAACCAAAAATAAATTTCACATGTGCAGATTCAGTGACA
Organism: Giraffa tippelskirchi; assembly: GCF_054371585.1. Classification (NCBI taxonomy): domain Eukaryota; kingdom Metazoa; phylum Chordata; class Mammalia; order Artiodactyla; family Giraffidae; genus Giraffa; species Giraffa tippelskirchi. The sequence continues at coordinate 106,871,074 of NC_137280.1, read as the reverse complement.
ATAATAATAAACAAATGCCAAATTACTAAAATATATTACACCTTTGCACCAGCAATTGAAACGAGCTTGGAGTCTCTTAAAGTCCATGCAGCAATAAAAGTATGGCCCCCAACTGAATCAGACATGTGAGCATGAAAACCCTTTTTCTTTTAAAGAGTCTATATAACTTGTTCTGAAAGTAATAATTCAAATCCTAAACATACTATTACTTCTATCTCTTGGTCTCATGTTTGATTGAATGCTTAGGAACCTACCTCACAGGGAGATGCTATGTCAACCACTCAACTTGGCAAAGCAGTCAAAGTTACTAAAACAGACTATGTTTATAAGGCAAGGTCAAAAAGAATTTAAACAACTCTTAGTGCATCTGAGTTAATCCCTAGTTTAGTTTTTCCAAAAGTTCCCCGTCTGTCCTTAATTACTTCTCTTTAACTCACCCTTTACACATACAGAGCCAAGTAAAGAGAATTGGGCCCATGGGTTTTACATTTGCATTAAAAGCCAGAAGTAACATACAACTGACTTGAATTGTGGGTGGCAGCTCACTTCATGATTTCTTTGGAGGAAATGTGACTGAACACATGGAGCTGGGCTTTGCAACAAGACCACTATTTGCTTTGGGAGTGGATGCATGTAAAACGCTATTTGGCAAGCATTTCACCAAAACTTACGTTGCCCCACAGCTGAATTATTGTCCTTTCTGCTGCCTTTCAGCTACTAAAGTAAAAATGTCCGTTTCTTTATACTAAAAAATAATGCAAATTCTATTAGCAATAACTGCTTGTAATACACTTCCATTTCTATTAACCATATTAGGGTAGTGTTACTTCCTATAGGACATATGTTTTGTGAGCTGGATAAATGCTTCCTGACAATTCTAAGCCATAATATATGTATACCTATGAATATGTGTTAACAGTATACAAAGGATAAAATTTTTAAAAATCTGAGTGTGTGTTTCCACAAAATTATTACTCTTCACAAGTACCTAAAATGTAAAGATAGATAGATGTATATATATAAATATATACTAAGTTATAAACAAACTAGAAAAGTATAAAAGTAAATGTGTGTCTTATAATACATGTATTACATGGGTTCTAGTTTACACTTTACATAATGGCTCAATACTTAGAAAATATCTTCTTATAACAATAAAGTACTGAATATATTTATTATCTGACCCACATTCGTTGTTGTTGTTTAGTCGTTCAGTCATGTTTGACTCTTTGTGACCCCATAGATTATAGCTCGCCAGGCTCGTCTGTCCATGGGATTCTCCAGGCAAGAATACTGGAGTGGGTTGCCATTTCCTTCTCCTTAATCCACATAAGCACTCCTACTTCATTAATGGTTTTAGATTTTTTTTTTTCCTGTGAATTTTATCAAGAAAGAACAATAACAACAGAGTCTCCCTAGGAAACTTACCTCTAGTCATTTTTTTTTTAATTAGAGATTTTAAAATTCTGTCTGAAAACAAAAAAAAACACTTCACATAAAGTGAACTAGAAAAACTTTATGATGTATGTGACAAATTAAAATAGAATAATGAATACATAAATGATTTTAAATCTATTTTGAAAAGATAGCTATCTTAGTAGAAGTGTGGGCAAAGGTCATGGCCAGGCAAGTAACAAAAGAAAGAATATAAATAGCCATAAACATGTAAAAGGACATTCAACCTTACTTATAACCAAAATAAAGCTATTTTCTTACCTAGAACAATGCCAAGTATTTAGAAACTGGTAACGCCAAGGATTGGTGATTTGTCTCAATGAAGGCACTCTAATTTTGTGGGCCAGGTGATAAACTGGCTCTGCTGTTTTTGGAGAGCAATCTGGCATTTTTGTATCAAGATGCAAAGGTGCTTACCTTCAGAAGCCCCAAGGAAATTCTTAAGGAAATAATCAAATGAAAGAGCAAAAAAGTATACATATATGTATCATATAAATATATGCATGTGCATACATAGATACATATTCATATATGTGTGTATGTATGTTTGAATGCATACAGTGGCATTGATTATAGTCTCTCAGTAATGTGGGAATGACCCAAATCTGCAAAAAAGACAAGATTAATTAAGTAATTCATTATGACCCTTTCTTACAATGAAATAAACAGCTATTTAAAAAATGATAACATAGTTATATTTATTAACAGGAAAACTCCAAGTTCTATTAAATGAGAAACCAATTTTTTAAATAGATTTGGCCTTGTTTTTCTGTTTTTGTAGGAAATAGCAAAAAATCGGAAGCATGCTAAAATAACATTTTTATAAACAGTGAAAATTTTTGTATCACTTTTTCTTTCTATATAGTTTAAATTTTTTGCAATGCATATGTTATGCTTACATTTAGATAAATAGCTAACTTTTATTTACAACTTAAGGAATAACTTGAGGAATAACAAACAACATGACTGTTCAAGTCAAGCTGTCTAATACTGAGCCTCTCAATTATCAGTTGTCACTTTAACCATTTCCTCCTCTCTATTTAGAAACATCAAATTTCTAAATGATAGTTTTGAACTGTCCCTTGATCTGTGGAACATAAGGAATCACTTGGAGTGACAGAATAGTTATTTCTTTTCCCAGCATTCCTAGTACAGTTCTGGCACAAATAGATACATTATTTACTCAATAAATATTGCTTCAGTTGTAGTTTCTCAAGGACCCTGGAAACTTTCCAGCGCTGTACATGGTAATCTGATACCCATTTAAGGACTAAATTGGATTATCTGGGAGAATGAAACTACATTTCCCTGCAATTCCTTCTAGATCAAACTAATTAGAGTTAAACTAGAAATATAATATGTAAGAGGAAGAGATAATTCTCATTTGAAAATGATAAAACATCTTTTCATGTGTTTGTTAGCCATCTGTATGTCTTCTTTGGAGAAATGTCTATTTAGTTCTTTGGCCCACTTTTGGATTGGGTCATTTATTTTTCTGGAATTGAGCTGCAGGAGTTGCTTGTATATTTTTGAGATTAATTCTTTGTCCGTTGCTTCATTTGCTATTATTTTCTCCCATTCTGAAGGCTGTCTTTTCATCTTGCTTATAGTTTCCTTAGTTGTGCAAAAGCTTTTAATTTTAATTAGGTCCCATTTCTTTATTTTTGCTTTTATTTCCAATATTCTGGGAGGTGGGTCATAGAGGATCCTGCTGTGGTTTATGTCAGAGAGTGTTTTGCCTATGTTTTCCTCTAAGAGTTTTATAGTTTCTGGTCTTACGTTTAGATCTTTAATCCATTTTGAGTTTTTTGTGTGTGTATGGTGTTAGAAAGTGTTCTAGTTTCATTCTTTTACAAGTGGTTGACCAGTTTTCCCAGCACCACTTGTTAAAGAGATTGTCTTTTCTCCATTGTATATTCTTGCCTCCTTTGTCAAAGATAAGGTGTCCATAGGTGCATGGATTTGTCTCTGGGCTTTCTATTTTGTTCCATTGATCTATATTTCTGCCCTTGTGCCAGTACCATACTGTCTTGATGACTGTGGCTTTGTAGTAGAGCCTGAAGTCAGGCAGGGTGATTCCTCCAGTTCCATTCTTCTTTCTCAAGATTGCTTTGGCTATTCGAGGTTTTTTATATTTCCATACAAACTGTGAAATTATTTGTTCTAGTTCTCTGAAAAATACCATTGGTAACTTGATAGGGATTGCATTGAATCTATAGAATGCTTTGGGTAGTATACTCATTTTCACTATATTGATACTTCCAATCCATGAACACAGTATCTTTCTCCATCTATTTGTGTCCTCTTTGATTTCTTTCACCAGTGTTTTTAGTTTTCTATATATAGGTCTTTTGTTTCTTTAGGTAGATATATTCCTAAGTATTTTATTCCTTTCGTTGCAACAGTGAATGGAATTGTTTCCTTAATTTCTCTGTTTTCTCTTTGTTAGTGTATAGGAACGCAAGGGATTTCTGTGTGTTAATTTTATATCCTGCAAATTTACTATATTCATTGATTAGCTCTAGTAATTTTCTGGTGGAGTCGTTAGGGTTTTCTTTGTAGAGGATCATGTCATCTGCAAACAGTGAGAGTTTTACTTCTTCTTTTCCAATCTGAATTCCTTTTATTTCTTTTTCTGCTCTGATTGCTGTGGCCAAAACTTCCAAAATTATGTCAAATAGTAGTGGTGAGAGTGGGCACCTTTGTCTTGTCCCTGACTTTAGGGGAAATGCTTTCAGTTTTTCACCATTTAGGATAATGTTTGCTGTGGGTTTCATAATAGCTTTTATTATGTTGAGGTATGTTCCTTCTATTCCTGCTTTTTGGAGGGTTTTTATCATAAATGGATGTTGAATTTGTCAAAGGCTTTCTCTGCATCTATTGAAATAATCATATGGTTTTTATTTTTCAATTTGTTAATGTGGTGTATTACATTGATTGATTTGCAGATATTGAAGAATCCTTGCATCCCTGGGATAAAGCCCACTTGGTCATGATGTATGATCTTTTTAATATGTTGTTGGATTCTGTTTGCTAGAATTTTGTTAAGGATTTTTGCATCTATGTTCATCAGTGATATTGGTCTGTAGTTTTCTTTTTTTGTGGCATGTTTGTCAGGTTTTGGTATTAGGGTGATGGTGGCCTCATAGAATGAGTTTGGAAGTTTACCTTCCTCTGCAATTTTCTGGAAGAGTTTGAGTAGGATAGGTGTTAGCTCTTCTCTAAATTTTTGGTAGAATTCAGCTGTGAAGCCATCTGGTCCTGGGCTTTTGTTTGTTGGAAGATTTCATACAGATGGCTAACAAACACATGGAAACATGCTCAACATCACTCATTATTAGAGAAATGCAAATCAAAACCACAATGAGGTACCATTTCACGCCCATCAGAATGGCTGCTATCCAAAAGTCTACAAGCAATAAATGCTGGAGAGGGTGTGGAGAAAAGGGAACCCGCTTACACTGTTGGTGGGAATGCAAACTAGTATAGCCACTATGGAGAACGGTGTGGAGATTCCTCAAAAAAACTGGAAATAGAACTGCCATATGACCCAGCAATCCCACTGCTGGGCATACACACTGAGGACACCACAATTGAAAGAGACACGTGTACCCCAATGTTCATCACAGCACTGTTTATAATAGCCAGGACATGGAAGCAGCCTAGATGCCCATCAGCAGATGAATGGATAAGGAAGCTGTGGTACATATACACAATGGAATATTACTCAGCCATTAAAAAGAATACATTCGAATCAGTTCTAATGAGGTGGATGAAACTGGAGCCTATAATACAGAGTGAAGTAAGCCAGAAAGAAAAACACCAATATAGTATACTAACACATATATATGGAATTTAGTAAATCGGTAAAGATAACCCTGTATGCAAGACAGCAAAAGAGACACAGATATATAGAACAGTATTATGGACTCTATGGGAGAGGGCAAGGGTGGGATGATATGGGAGAATGCCACTGAAGCATGTATATTATCATATGTGAAACGAATCACCAGTCCAGGTTCGATGCATGATACAGGGAGCTCGGGGCTGGTGCACCGGGATGACCCGGAGGGATGGGATGGGGAGGGAGGTGGGAGGGGGTTCTGGAGGGGGAACACATGTACACCCATGGTGGATTCATGTGAATGTATGGCAAAACAAATACAATATTGTAAAGTTAAAAAAAATAGATAGATAAATGAACTAATTTAAGAAAAAGGAAAATGATAAAACAGAAGAGTCATCAAACTGATAAACGACTTTTTTTTTCACATTACTAAACAAGTATGAAGCATGACAATGTGGAATTAGGATGTATTTTATAAGAACCTCTTAGCAGAGTTGGTATATGACTTGGGGGCTGAGTTCAAAGTACCCTTAAAGACCTTTTTCTTGTCGTCCAGTGAGCAGCTGTCACAGCCCAGTAGGCAGGAGCCCACTAAGAGGATGAGATGGATGCAGCGTTTTCAGTTTGCAGCAGTAGAGCGGAGCATGGGCACATTCGTCTTGTAGAGTTGTGTCCTAAGACCTTTTAACATAATAAATACAAAAAATTATATCATCCTTTCATCACTAGCCAAGTTTTAAAGAATGATTCAGGTCCTTATAGATATTGGATCATATTGTAATTCTTTGTCACTGACTCATCTTTAACTAGAAAACTCACTACATTGCTCAGTTTTTATATCCTTATCTGTAGTGTTAAGATAATAGGTCATCCTTAAAGAGTTTGCTTTAGACGGCTAGACTGAACTCTAAATAGTATGCTGCCGTTCGGGGATCTGTTGTATTTATTACCGTGTTCTTTAGGCGGAGGAGGAGTTCTTCATTTAGAACATTTTTTTTTCTAATTTGAAAGTAATACACACTGATTGGGAGAAGGAAATGGCAACCCACTCCAGTATTCTTGCCTGGAGAATCCCACGGACAGAGGAGCCTGGTGGGGTCCTCTGGGGTCCCATTCCATGGGGTCCATGGGGTCACAAGAGTCAGACACGACTGAGCAACTAAACCTACACACCGATTGAAGAAGAAATTGTGACAGTCCACGGAGGAATAAAACTGAAAATAGCTCAACTAACAGCATTACTATTTTGGTACATTTCATATGGCCAAGAAGTTAAGAATGTGAGCTGTGGAACCAGACTGCCTAGGTTCAAAATCCAGATCTACATTTACTAGCTTTGTGACCTTGAGCAAATGACTTAGCATCTCTGTGCTTCAGTTTCTGAAAGCAGGAGGAGGGCATAAGAGAAGGCACTTTAATAGGGTGATTATGAGAATTAAACAGGTTAATGAGTACGAAGTGCTCAGACCAATGCCTGGCACATCATCTGTCACAGCTATTTAGCTATTATTTCCTTTTTCAATTTATACATTAAATACATAGAATCTAAACCTGTGGATTTATACTCTTAGGTGTTTTGCTTTTTCACTTAATTATGTACCTTGAACATGTTTTCATTTTCCTTTTATTTAATGAATATCTTTCCATGTCAATTAATACAGAACTATATTATCACTTTTAATCACTACATAGCATTCAGTTGTATGGAATAACCAAATTATTTAACCAATCAAAACAAACAGTTCTAAAGAATCTATTCTACCATAATATTCTCTAAGGATAGAGGTCCCAGTTAGGTTAGTAAGTCAAAAAAGTAAAATGATACCTGCTAACAAATCTTTATTTTTTTTAAACTGGCTTTTAAAACTAAGGTAAGAAAAATAATGGAGAGGGGAGGTGGAAGCACATAATGATCACAAAAAAATAAAACCTTTTTAAAAAACACTCTAATATGCAATCCTTACTATGTTCTTTATCATTTATCCTTGAGAAATAATCTTAAAGGCTGTTAAAAATCTTTTGGGTTAGTTTTGGATAGTTTGACCACCTGTAAAATCTTTCTTTAGATTGTTTCAGAAGGTAAACTATCAATTAACTCTATCAACAGTATATGAAAAGTAACTAAGAAACAGCAATTATTTATAAACTAAATTTTATTAAGAAGGGGGTCAAATCAGGAATGATCTCAAACATTTGTGTTATAAAATATAGAGACACTTTCAGTTCATATTTCTATACAGAACTTTTTTGGTTATGGGACAGTATCAAGTTTATGGTCTTAAAGAAATTTGTATTGCTATTTATAATGTTTACTGTGCCAATGTCAAAAAAATCATCTGCTTAGTCTTAACACCCAAAGCTCGATTTCAAGTCAGATCAGACATTTAAGTTTTAAAGCTACCTTCCTGCAGCCTGGGGAGGATATATTGGGTTGGCCAGCAGTATCATTTTGACAGTTTTAAAGACCAATCCAAAAAACTCCCAATTCCATAAATATTTCACATCTCTTTTTCATTAGTTCTTTCTGGGTTTACCAGTCATCATATTAAATAGCATGGTGCATCTTTAATCCACAGTACAGGGGGGATGGTTAACTTTAAACAAATAAATAATAACTATTAGGTTCTCTTGGCCCCGTCCAGTTTTTTAAAACCCTGAGTTTGTGCTAAATTTGAAATTGTTCAGTATGTGACTTGACTTACCTTCAACCTTAGTACTTTGGGCTTGGCCAGGTTCATTCATACATATACAGCATATGGATATTTTCAAAGCTTGGACTTCGCTTGTGACCACAGAACATACCGACTTAGTTAAGAGACACTGAATGCTCAACTGGGGCCTCATTTTTTGTTTTTTTCATATACTTACCAGAAGATCCTAAACTAGCCGTGACTGAGAATCAATCATTTTAGAAATGTTTTATTTTTTATTGAGGAATCATTGCATACAGAATTTTGTTGTTTTCCGTCAAACCTCAACATGAATCAGCCGCAGGTATACACACATCCCCTCCCTCCTGAACTTCCCTCCCATCTCCCTCCCCATCCCACCCCTCTAGGTTGACACAGTGCCCCTGGCTGAGTTTCCTGATTTAATGCAGATTCTTAGAACCAACCTCAGACCTACCGATTTAGAAACTTTTTAGGAACAGAGCCTAGGGAATTTGTGTTGATAACATTTTCCCCAAGAAATAGTAATGCAGACAGCAGATACCTGTCTCTGGACTGGCATTTAGGAGCCTCTTCTCTAACTGCCTGGCTTTGACAATATATTTCATTTAACCATGTATTTCTAAAATCTTACTGTAGATATTTCTGTGGGTAACACCCACAGAAATAGTATATACAATCCCTGTCCTTAAGTGTACTGAGCCAGAATTTCCCAAATACATTTCATGAAATGTGTAGAGGTACTGCACAAAAACAGTGATTCATGATCCAATAAATGTGGTAAACTCTAGATTAAACCGATTTAACATATCTCTTCACTTCAGGATATCTCAGGGCCTTTAATATGATTTTCCAAGAGGGAATTAACACTTTTTCATACATGGAATTCTTTTTTTCACGGGGTATAGCTTAAAGCTAGTGATTCAAAGAATACAGTTTTGGAAATGCTGAACTAAATTATCTATCTTATAGAAAATAACCATGGCTTTATAGATTTATAACCCTTCATACTACATAAAAAGTCTTAATAACACATGCAAAATTAGTTACTTTAATAAATTCTCAAAATCTGAAGGATAGGTTTATTATTCAAGATGGTAAAAATTGCAAGTGTCAACAGAGTAATTCTGCCATTGATTGCATTAATTATTTGTATTTCATGTCCCTTTTGGAGTGTTGGCTCATATTGGTGCCACCAGTAAAGCAGTCGTTCACTTTTGAATTACCAATCCATTTGTATCCTACAAGTATTCAAAGATTAGGTTTGTTACGTGCTAAAAATTGATGCAAAGGAAGAAGGTGGTGTTGTAGGATAATATTGGAACTATGACAGCACAAACACCATAGAAAACAAGGAACTTAGCATGCTTTGAAGGTGAGAATGTACATACGTGAACCAACTTTTCTAACCAAAGCACATCAGAACTTATACAGCAACATAAGATCACCAAGAAAGAATATATTTCCTAGTCCAAGGGAAACAGCTTACTAGTCCTGTGGCTAATTCTAGCATTAATACTTCGCTGGGCATTACCCAGCAGACAGCAGTACATGAAACTGTTACACAGAATAGAAAAGTGAACTTGGCGAACAAAAAGGATAAAGGAAATATCAAAATAACAATTCCTCTCATCATTTCTCCTTTTGTAGGGCTGAAGCACAATTGTTTAGTATTTTAGTTTGCTTCATTCTAAATGACATGAAAATGCTTCCATTTTACTAGGGGAGAGCCAGCTGGCATAAAAATCAAATGACTGTGAACTGAGGTTTTATACTTGATTTTTCAGTATAGAGAAGAAAAGAAAAATGACCATATCTTATGGTGGTTTGAAACCAAATTGTTTTTCATAGTCTGCATCATGCTTTGATGAAATGGGGGTGGTTTTCATGATGTCATCCACATGTTTAAATAAACAGTGTACTAAGGTTAATAAACTGCAATCATAACAGGGGATTATAGTTGAGCTAATTTGATCAATTACTTTTGGTTCTAGAGGTCTGTAGATGAGACAGAAGCCAGTATACACATTTTGGCAGTTGAAAAATCAGTTTGGTCAACACATACCTGAATGGTAATGAACATTCTTTCAAGCTTCATTTTTCATCCCCAAGGGAGGAGAATCCCACTAATGCCAGTCACTGCTACTCAAAAGCAGCCAAAAAGATAACTGTAAATATTTTTAGGGTCCGGGAACTTGCATTCCATCTGGTAGACTGAGACTAGTCTATTGGTTCTTCTTTTGTGCCTTTAAAGGTGGAAGTTTTCCTCTCATTATTTTCTCCTGTTAAAAATTAACTGGAACTAGAAATAACTAAAGTTTTTAGTCACCGCATGCTGTGTCCTCTTTAAAAGTTGATGTTTTCTAATTATAAATATTAATCACATGAAACTTGTAAACAGTTTCATATATATGATGTATGTGAATGAACTGAGTGGTGAGCTTTAGATACATGAGTTGGGTTTAGCAGCTTTCTAACAGGTTGAATACAAGGAAATAGATTTTTGGTTTTTGGTATATAAATAGAAGAAATGGATGATAAAAGAAAGAGAGGTATCTAAATACCACAACTGCTCACTCTACACAAGATACTAGCTTGATGCACAGGTGACAAATTTGTGTAAGTTATGGACTCTGACCTCATTATCTACTAGAGATGATGACATGTACATCAAACTATAATACTAACAGATAAACCACAGAAGAGGCACAAAGAGATATCTAGAAGAGTCAAAAACGGCAAGAGTGGCAGGAGCCAAGAAAAGATTCCTGAAAGAGTTTTTACTGGAGATGTTCAGGTCAAGATGCAGGCATTTGAACATAAGGAATAAATCACGGGTAGCATGGAGAGAGGAAACGAGTTACGAACAGGAAATACTGAGGAGTTTCTTTTGGCTTGCCCAGAGAAATTGGGTAACACAGAAGGAAACAATAAGGGTAGTAAGGTAAACTGGGATTCTTTTTTGAACCACTTTGAATTACATGAAATTTAAAGTTGTACAGAATGGTGTAAGGAGTTACTGAAAAAGCTTTTTCACAAGAATATATCAGAATCAAAAAATTAATCTAGAAATAGTATCTAGGCACTGTTGGAGTTGGGAGAGCTTAGCAGGAGGGAGTCAGGAGTGTTTATTAAGATAAGTCTGGTTGAAAGGTAATGAGAGTCTGAACTGGATGGCAGTGGGAATTGAAATGAAAACACAGAGGTATTTTGCAAGCAGAATCAATATGACTTGGGAATTCCCTGGTGGTCCAGTGGTTAAGACTCCATGCTTTCACTGCTGAAGGCCCAAATTCAATCCCTGGTCAGGGAGCTAAGATCTCACAAGCCATGTGGCATGGCCAAAAAAAAAAAAGAAAAAAAGAACCTATAGGACTTGACCATTGCTTGTGTGTATTAACAAGACTGGAGAATTGAAAAGACGGACTTCAACTGAGGATGGATTAAAAAATGCTGGTGCCAGGGAGTTCTGTTCAACACTCTGTAATGACCTGTATGGGAAATGAATCTAAAATGAGAGTGAGTATATGTATAACTGACTCACTTTGCTGTACAACAAAAAGTAACACAACATTATACATCAACCGTTATCCAATAAAGCTTTAAAAAATGGTGGTGTCAATATTAGTGATACCAAAAAAATGAGAAAGTGGGGTTGGTTTGATGGGTTTGGTTAGGTCCATTTAGAATTTGGGCATTCCTACTCCAAACAGATAATCACGATGGTGTGATCACTCACCTAGAGCCAGACATCCTGGAATGTGAAGTCAAGTGGGCCTTAGGAAGCATCACTACAAATAAAACTGGTGGAGGTGATGGAATTGCAGTTGAGCTATTTCAAATCCTAAAAGATGCTATGAAAGTGCTGCACTCAATATGTCAGCAAATTTGGAAAACTCAGCAGTGGCCACAGGACTGGAAAAGGTCAGTTTTCATCCCAACCCCAAAGAAAGGCAATGCCAAAGAATGTTCAAAGTACCGCACAATTGCACTCATCTCACACGCTAGTAAAGTAATGGTTAAAATTCTCCAAGCCAGGCTTCAGCAATACGTGAACCGTGAACTTCCAGATGTTCAAGCTGGGTTTAGAAAAGGCAGAGGAACCAGAGATCAAATTGCCAACATCTGTTGGATCATCGAAAAAGCAAGAGAGTTCCAGAAAAACATCTACCTCTGCTTTATTGACTATGCCAAAGCCTTTGACTGTATGGATCACAACAAACTGTGGAAAATTCTGAAAGGGATGGCAATACCATACCACTTGACCTGCCTCTTGAGAAGCCTGTATGCAGGTCAGGAAGCAACAGTTAGAACTGGACATGGAACAACAGACTGGTTCCAAATAGGAAAAGGAGTACGGCAAGGCTGTATATTGTCACCCTGCCTATTTAACTTATATACAGAGTCCATCATGAGAAACACTGGGCTGGAAGAAGCACAAGCTAGAATCAAGATTCCTAGGAGAAATATCAATAACCTCAGATATGCAGATGATACCACCTTTATGGAAGAAAGTGAAGAAGAACTAAAGAGGCTCTTGATGAAAGTAAAAGAGGAGAGTGAAAAAGTTGGCCTAAAGCTCAACATTCAGAAAACTAAGATCATGGTATCTGGTCCCATCACTTCATGGCAGATAGATGGGGAAACAGTGGAAACAGTGACTGACTTTATTTTGGGGGGCTCCAAAATCACTGCGGATGATGATTGCAGCCATGAAATTAAAAAACTTACTCCTTGGAAGGAAAGTTATGACCAACCGAGACAAATTATTAAAAAGCAGAGACACTACTTTGCCAACAAATGTCTGTCTAGTCAAAGCTATGGTTTTTCCAGTAGTCATGTATGGATGTGAGAGTTGGACGGTGAAGAAAGCTGAGTGCTGAAGAATTGATGCTTTTAAACTGTGGTGTTGGAGAAGACTCTTGAGAGTCCCTTGGACTGCAAGGAGATCCAACCAGTCCATCCTAAAGGAGATCAGTCCTGGGTGTTCATTGGAAGGACTGATGTTGAAGTTGAAACTCCAATACTTGGGCCACCTGATGCGAAGAGCTGACTCATTTGAAAAGACCCTGATGCTGGGAAGGGTTGAGGGCGAGAGGAGAAGGGGACGACAGAGGATGAGATGGTTGGATGGCATCACCCACTCAATGGACATGAGTTTGGGTAAACTCCAGGAGTTGGTGACGGACAGGGAGGCCTGGTATGCTGCGGTTCATGGGGTTGCAAAGAGTCAGACACGACTGAGCTACTGAACTGAACTCCAAACTTAGAAAGTTTGGTAGTGGGGAGATATATTCAGAGTTTGGGAAACAGCTGATGTAGAATGGAGTGTGAGTCATCTTCCGCAAGAATTCAGGGTTCTCATTCAACAAATATCTAATAAGCTCTCAATATGCGCCAGGCATTGGGTTGGGCATGGTTAGGAAAACTTAGATATATAAAACAGAGGCCTTAGTGGGTTTAGAATTAAGTAGTTTCCCACTCTGGTTTTTACCACTTATTTGCTGTATAACCCGAAGCAATTAACATTTCTGGGATACTTCACTTATTTATATCTTGGGAATATTGCAAGGTACATATTTAACACTTAAGTGGTGATGGGAGATTTTTAGGAGTAAAGTTGTTTGGGATCTTGGGGGAGTTAATGGGAAACGCTGTTATGAACAGTCATGAGAGCTAGCGGAGGAAAGAAATGAGGTGAACGCCAAAATCACAGTCAGAGTAGGGGAGCACGACACAGAGGAGATGTTCTAGTGAAGTCTCTGAGGTTAGAACTGAAGCCAAAGCTTTCCACTGGTGCGTCACTTTCCAGCAGTGAGAGCCAGCAGTGGTTCTGAAGCACTCCCACGCCGTTTAAGCACTGGATACCGAAGCCAGAAGAATGATATATAAAATACTGAAAAGAGACTCTGTACAGTGAGCGCCAGTAGAGAAACGTGAAGACTGTAGGAATCTTCTTACAGTGATGGCATTTAGTCATTCAGTTGACACTTATTGAGCGCCTACTGTGTGCTTGGGGCTACTTGCTGAGTGAACAAAATATACATGGCCTCTGATCCTGGGTTTTGCAGACTAGGGAAGGAGACAGATATTCATCAGATCTCCTCAGGGCTGTGATAGGCACCATAAAAAAGAAGTGCACAATTCAGTGAGAGCCTTTAATGGGAGGCCTTTCATTTAGATCAGAGGATCAAGATGGCTGCTCCAAGGTAATGGCATATGAAGAAACCAGGTATAAAGCCAAACTTGAGTAAAATCCTTTATTGGGGTGGGAGGTGGACCACTGCTCAGACCTATTCCTATTCTTGACTAGTAGAACATCCAACTGCAGAATCCTGAAAGAATAAAATAGCAAAAGGTTAAAAACACTAAATTTGAACCCCGTGATGGCAGTAAGGAGAGAACAGAAGATATATGAGGTTTAGCCGTGCTTATCACGGAGGCACTATGTAGTAAAACCAGAGTCTGCTGTCAAACTTCATGCGACATGAGGCAGAGTATTGAGTCTGTGTAAGCCTTGGTTCCCTCCTCTGTGAGTCTGTGTAAGCCTTGGTTCCCTCCTCTGTAAGATGGAAATCATAAGAGTACATATTCCTGTGCTTGTTATCAGAATTAAAGAATCCAGAAAAGTCACAGTACAGCGTCTAGCACCACCCTTTAATAAATGTCAGCTATTCTCATCATCTTGGAAAAGGATTATTTATTGAGATATAATTCACATACCATAAAATTCACCCTTTTAAAGTGTGCAATTTAAGGTTTCAGTATAGACATATAGTTGTGCAGCCATCACCACCATCTAATTTCAGAACATTTTTCTCCTTCCCCAAAGAAATCTCATCCGTATTAGGAATCATTCTCCATTCTTCCCTTCCATAGTCCATGGCAAACACTGATCTACTCTTCTGTCTCTATGGATTGGTCTATTCTGGACATTTCACGTAAGCAAAATCAGATACTATGTGGCCCTCTATGTCTAACTTCTTTCACTTAACGGTTTTCAAATTTCATACATATTATTGCATGTATGTTTCCAGTTCTCTTGAGTTTAACCTAGGAGTAGAATTGCTGGAAAAAATGTGAGTTTTGTATTTAGCTTTTTGGGGAACTGCCAGGCTGTTTCCTAAAGCCATTGCACCATTACATTTCTACCAACAGTACACGGGGATTCCAATTTCCCCACACCCTCACCAACACTAGTTATTATTTGTCTTTCTTAGTTTAGCCATCCTAGTGAGTATGAAGTGGTATCTCATTGTGGTTTTAATTTGTATTTTGGTAATGATAATAATGTTGAGCATCTCCTCACATCTATGGCCATTTGTGTACTTTCTTAGGAAAAGTGTCTAATCACATCATTGCCTGTTGTTTAATTGGGTTATTCATCCTTTTAGTGTTGAGTTAAATAAATATTTTAATATAAGATTTTATTCATTCCCACTTATCAGGAAAAAAAATCAGCTCTCTAAGATAGAACAGGTTATTATTACTTGCTAGTTGCTTGGAGGCTCTTTCACGGCTAGGCAAAAAAAAAAAACAGAATAGACATGTTCTCCCTACTGTTAACCTCCTCTTCTGTAAATCCTGGCCCTCCTCCCTCTCCATGTTGAAACTCAGTCTTGTACTCTCTTTCCTCCTCCTGAGCACTCCCATTTCTGTCTCATGTGCCATCTTGAACCATCTCTATAGACAGCTATAGTCCAAAGAGGCAGGAAATTAGAAGGTTGTCTGTGTCATGACCCTTCCAAGCACAGGGCCTGGAAGGTGGTAAGAGTAAGGTCAAATACCTTTCCTTTTCTGATCTCTTGTACTTAACTCTGAACCTTGTCATTGACAAAGCTGGCAGAGGCAACATAGGGGTGGAGGTGGGGGCAAGAGGGAATTCAAGAACTAGTGACAGAAAGTGAGTTCTTCCTCCTTAGGAATTCTGTGTCCTAAGGCAAGTTACTTACTTTCTCCAAAGCTTGATTTTCCTTACCTGCAAAATAAGGTGATATTTTGCAGATATTAAGTTTGAATTTCCTCTACCTGTCTTGCCAGAATTTTGTGATGATAAAATGAACTAATAATGTAAAAATGCCTCATAAAATGTAATATAAATGTAATAAATAATGTAATAAATGTAATAAAATGTAATAAAATTTTATTGCCTAGGAGTAAGAACTCAACTTCTTTATAGAGTCACAATTGTAACTGAGTAAGCTTTAGAGAAATAAATATTGTAATACAGCACTTCTGAGTAACTTCTCACAATATATAGTTTATATATGGAGTACAGGTTTTCATTTGAGAGTATTGTTTTATTTTGTAATTCCTAGTTGTTTGCAAAAGTTTTATACAAAAATGAACTAACAAGTTAAAATTCCCTACATTCAACTTATTCACAGAAGCATGTTAAATAAGAACTTTTTATCTTTCTGCACAGATATTTTATCTTCAAACTAAATTATATATTCAATATTATATGCTTTAAGTCAAAATCTGAACTAGGATTTTTATCAAGTCTATTTTGAGCACTTAATACAGTCCTAGTAGTATGATAAGCATTATGTCACTTAATCCTCAAATGTTCACATCAGAAAAAAACGATTATTCTCCCCATTTTTCTCCCCATCTTCCAGATAAGAAAACTGATACTTAACTAAGTCATGGTCAACTGATAATAAGAGACTAAGCTGGGATTTGGAGTTTGGTCTGTTTCACCCTAGATCTCACCCTTAGAACCCCCATGTTTGTGATACACCAAAGAGAAAAAGAATGCTAGAGAACTGGAGGGTGATTCTTTTGCATTCATTTGCATTACTTCCATATTTCATTAAAGGATTATTTTAGAAAGACTATAGGAAAGAAATCAAAAGAATTGGAAAAGATAGTTGATTTATGGACAAGGGCTAATTGCTTTCTACTTGATCTTTAGTTAAGAAATGAAGGAAAATTTACCGAGAGTCAGAATGGTTAAAGATATGAATTATTACAGGGAGTTGCAATATCTACTTTTCTGAAGGACTCTACACAGGTTAAATCTCATCTTCGGTAGACTCTGTGAAATTCAGTTAAGAAACTAGAATCAAAGGAGTGACTAAAACTAGTTCAGTGATAGCCACCACATGAATATGATAGCTTATGAATGTTTATAAAGGAAAAATTCAATGTAAAAATTTTCTTTAAGAAAAAAAAACCTAAAAATACCTTAGAAGCCAATAATGTTACTTACCAAAAAGATAAAAAAGAACTTAAAAAAAGTATAAGTTAAACATAAATAAACACATAAACATACAATCGTATGCCCACTTTTAATTATATGTATGAAATATATAGTTATATATAATTTTAAATAGTTCTTAGCAGCAAGGATAGAAATTTTGTTGTAGAAATAATAAGATCAACCCAAGCTAAGTTTTATAAACATACTTGCATGTCACACTCACATCATTCTAACTCCTACCTCTTACATCTTTTAAAATCTTAATTTCCTTATTTTTACTTTATGTCTCATCTTGCCAATTACAAACTTGCTGTTTTTAAATTATTCACTTGGTTCAGCCTTTAAAAGAAAAGACATGAACTTCTCTTCTGCAAAGTATAAAATTAAAAACATTTATTGCTTGTAAATCACCAGTTTAAAATAAAGCCCAGCTGTGAAGATTTTTAAATTAAAAACTTCATTCTGTTTCCTCTTACTTTTTTCACATACAATGCTGGACAGAACATAGATTTTAACATGAACAATGGAGTGAAATATGAGTGTACACTTGAACCTCTAATGAGCTATCTAATTCGTTTTCCAGAAGGTTTGACTACCAGTTTGCCCAGCAAGCTGTAAAGAGGGTTTTTCAGAAATCCTGCCAACTCAAAACTTCCTTTTTATCAATGTAGTTTCTTATTTTCATTCCTGTTGGAGAATTAAGTTTGAAATACTGTCTGGAGTATTCTGCCTCAAAGTGTAAGTCTACTTTGTTTGATGGATGTCAGGAGCCTATTAAATATAATCACAGAAAAATGTATTTACTATGGAAGCAGTTAAATTATTCCAGGAGTCTCAACAAACCAAATGTTCCCGTGAATAAAAGCCGAGTTCAATCAGTGCTTCAAACAGGCTTAGACTAACTTAGGATGTAAAAATGCAGGTAACTCATGACTAATCATCAATGGAGATTGGTTCAAAGAGTAGCCAGCATCTTCACAGATGGTTTTCACTGAAGTAAAACATGCACTTTGGGACACACACACACACGTACAGATGCCTGAATCAGGGATAAATCCATTCTGAAATAGCCCATTTTAATGACCCTTCCAGATATTTAGCTGTGGAAAGTTTTCTGATGCCAATTTTACATGGCCATATCATTCCTCAAATACATTTTTGTAAAATAAAATTTTTGCCAGTAAAAGCATGGATTTAAATCTAGTACTTGGAGATAGTTATTAAAACATAAGCCCTAAATTATTTTAAGAAAATATTTAAGTTACCTATGTGTTCTCTATAATTTAGTTTACTCTTCTTTTGAGCGGGGGTTGGGAGGAGAATATGTTACATCTAAAGTATTTGTTAAACGCATGTTCACATGAGTTCCTTGAATAAGGAGAATCTAAATGCTGTTCGGTGGGAAAATATTATCCTCATTGCTCTTTTCCCTCCCTTCTCCAAGACATGACTCATAGGTATTATAGTTCTCAGTTTCCAATGTGCTCATTTGAAATAAATGATGCTAGAATTCAGAGAATCATTTAAAGCCACTCAAAACATTTATTAAAAGAGTTTACAGTTAACAAACCACAATTTGTCATCACAAATTTTAATCAGAATAGATGAAATAATGAATGCCTTTGAAGAGACAGGAAGACACAGAGACCTGGAAAACTTGGCTTTGTTGCCTGGTCATTTGGCCCTCTGCTTCCTGAGGGGGTGGAAAGAGAACTAGGCTAGCAGTTAGAGGACCTGGGGCTCTGATCCTGGCTTCACTGTCTCTTAACTCAGCAGACTTCAGGCAGCCAGTCATCCTTCCTAAGCCCTTATTTCTTTATTTGTTAAAAAGAAAAGCAAAGAAAAACAATTGTACCCATTTTCTTTTCTTCTATATGAATGGTATGGATTCTTTACCAATCAGTTTCCCTGGCAGCTCAGTTGGTAAAGAATCCATAGCCAGCAAGCAGCCTCAAATCCTGAATCTCTTCTCCCATTGCCCCTTTGTCACAGGTCTTAAAGCCTGGATTTCCAACGAGAACACTTCTCTCAGTCTAGGGCTCCTCCAATCTTATATTTTTTAAAAATTCCCTGAGGCCTATGGTTTTGGCTTTTTCATCCTCTACTTCTTATCTTTGCTATTTTCCTCACTATTTTTTGTTCTCTCACCATCATTCTCCCTTGATCATCAAAGCCCTGGCCCTAGGTCACTATCTTGCTCTCCAACTCGAGTCTTCCTATTCCCCCGGTGACTTTAGTTGTATAGTCAAGAGCCCAATGCGGGTGGAGAGAGGGATACATTATGGGTTTGGGATGAACATATATACACTGTATATGAAATAGGTAACAAAAGGACCTACTACATAGCACAGGAAACAATGCTCAATATTTTGTAATAACCTATTAAAGGAAAAGAATCTAAAAAAGTTATCTACATCTATATAGCTAAATCACTTTGCTGTATACCTAAAACTAAACAACACTAAATCAACTATACTTCACTTAAAAAAAAAGAAAAAAAAGAGTCCATTTAACATACTGTTGCCTTAGTTCCTTAATTTCCTCATCTACAGTCACTTTCTTTCTTACTCATAGGATCACTTGATCATCACCCCTAGCTGCACCATCTCTGTAGTCTTTAATTTATATATCCCACATTAGAGATACAAATTTCCATTCTCCCAGACTGTTCAACACCTCCCACTAAACCTGCCTTCTGACCTCTCTGGAGGCTCCAGGCCACTGATGCCTCTACTCTCTCCCAACCCGCTAGTCCTCTCCTCTCTTCACTTCCCCTATATCCAGCTTGGATTGCATTCTTTATCATTTCAATAACTCTTCTAAAAATCCTTTTGCCAAGTACCTTGTACTCCCTTATTTTCATATTACACATTGCAACATGCTAATCTTAGATGGAACCATTTAGATGGATGCATTTCTCTAGTAATTAGCAATGTTGAGCATCTTTTCATGTGCCTTTTGGCCATTTTTTTAAAAAAATACTGAGCTCCGTGTGCATATGTGCTCAGTGGTGTTCAATTCTTTGAGACCCTATGGGCTATAGCCCACCAGGCTTCCCTGTCCATGGGATCTTCCAGGCAAGAATACTGAAGTGGGTTGCCGTTTCCTCCTCCAGGAGATCTTCCCAACCCAGGGATCAGACTCACATTTCCTGTATCTCCTTCATTGTCAGGCAGATTCTTTACCACTGAGCCATCTGGGAATCCTGTAATATTGAGCTGTGCTTGCATGCGTGTGTGCTGAGTCACTTCAGTTATGTCCAACTCTTTATGATCCTATGGACTGTAACCCAACCGGCTCCTCTATTCAGGGGATTTCTAGGCAAGAATATTGGAGTGGGTTGCCATGCGCTCCTCCAGGGGATCTTCCTGATCCAGGGATCTGAACCCACGTCTCTATAAGTCTTCTTCATTGGCAGGTGGGTTCTTTACCACTAGCACTACCTAGGAAGCCCAATATTGAGTTGTATAAGCTAAAAATGTTAAATGTTAACATTTAAATATTTTGAATAAACCCAAATCATCCTATAGACTTAGATAAGACCTGTATGTTTATTCCAAAAAAGAGACAGTTACTATAAGGTAGACTCATTTCTGCATATGGATCCCAGTCTTGATGAGAGGCCAGTCTCACAAGGAGAAGGGGTTGTCACTGGTTAAGTGCAAGAAAGTGGGGGAGAAAAACAAGAATAGCACCACACAGCAACTGTGATATCCCACACTAATCCTGCTGAGCTGCTGTCCAAAGAGAAAAGCTACATTTATGTCAGGCCTCAAAGCTTGGTTGTCACTATGCGTGTACTGCCTCAAGGCTACTCTCTCTGAGCCACGTATAGTCAAGTCTTTGCACTGTGAAAAGATAAGAGCGTCACTCTTGCATCTTCCCCTCTCACCCTAGAAATGCTTTTATATATTATATATAGCAGAGAGTTCACAAGGCATATGAGAAAACACAGAATGCAGGGAGCGGGGGGCGGGGGGCAGAATTGCTTAAGCTTAGAAAGGCAAATCATCCAATTTTGCCAATTACTTATTTCTGCAATACTCCAATGTATGGACCACAATTTATACACCACTACCATTAAAAACTGCAGTATCTGCATGCAGTTATAAAAATTATTAAACTACGGATTTCGACAGAAACTAGTGGTGAGACAAGACCACTAAACTTAAGAAAAAAATTATTTAGTGTACATAAACAATAAGTCAGAAATCTTTCTAACACCGTCAGGTAATCAGTATGTCACAGCTTACCCCATGAGGGGAAACAAAATCTAATGATCATTGACTCCATCTGAAAACAGCCACAATCACATCAACAGATGGGTGACTGTCAATTAGCCATTTGTTAACCAGTGTGGATGTCTTGGCAGCTCTCACGCAACCTCAACAAAATGAAGGAAGGAAGGCATGAACAAGGATGAAGGGGTGAATTCTCCTTGATCATATTTTTAATTTTTCACGGCAGCTTGTATTCTTGGGAATATGATAAGAGGAGAAAAAGAGACTCTTATCCACCATAAATGGGGGCCCTTTCTCCAAGACTTTCACGGATTGCTAAGTTTCTCAGAAAAGTTACCTTTTTAACTTAAAATGTGCTAATATCAGAAATATCAAAGGAAGAGATTATACTCTTAAGCAGTTGTCTATAATTATTTAACTTATAAACATATTAATGTATAGTAAAATTTATTCAGCTTTTTCTTCTAATAGTATTGGTTTTCATGACAATTTCCTCATTAGAAGTTGACAAATGTTAATGTTCAAGGGCAAATCTGGAGGTTTAAATTAGAGAAAACTATCTCTAAAACAAAAGCACGCCACCTTTAGACCAAAATATATGAGAATCACCAAGGTGCATGTTAAAAATGCAGATTCCAAGACATCTCTCTGTAAATTTTAATTTAATGGAACTGAGGTATGGTCAAGGAATGTGAATTTAAGTAAATACTCCAGAGGATTTACCTGAAGAGCACACCTTAAGAAAAGCTGTCACGGAAAAAGAAATTTGGATTACTCTTATTCTGTAAATGTATTAGTTTAAGAAAATTAAAACCTTGTTAGCTCCTTAAAATGTAATACAGAAGCACGGCACAATATTTTAATATCCTCAATTTTTTGTATGATTTATTACCAGAACATGCCAGTAGATTCTAGATCCCGTGTTTCTAATTTTAATGTTGATAATAATCCCCTGAAGATCTTGTTAAAATGTTGATTATGGCTCTTTGGGTCTATTGCAGGGCCTGTGGTTCTGTGCTTCTAGTAAGCTCCCAGGTAATGATGCTGCTAGACTGCGGGTCATATATTGAGTAGCAAGGTTCTAGATAGTGGTACTCAAATTTCAGCAAGCATTAGAACCAGCTAGTCAAAACACAAATGGCTATCTCTACCTAAGTCATAGAAGCAGAGGCAGAGGCAGAGACTGCACTGATGAGGTTGCAAGTCAAAGACTACTGGCCATCACCAAAAGCTCCAAAAGGCACACATACAAAATGTATTCTCCCCTAGATCCTCCCCAGGAATCCAGCCCTACTAACACCTTGAGTTTGGAGTCATGCCGGAGAATTCACATTTTTAACAAATTCATCGGTGGTAATGATACTGCTGATCTGAGGACCACACTTCATAAATTACTGTTCTAGGCCATATGCTCAGTTGAGTATGACTATTAGCGACCCCATGGACTGTAGCCACCAGGCTGCTCCATCCATGGGATTTCCCAGTCAAGAATACTGGAGTGGATAGCCATTCTCTTCTCCAGGGGATCTTCCCAACTCAAGGATCAAACCCACATCTCTTGCATCTCCTACATTGGCAAGTGGCTTCTTTACCTCTAGCACCACTCCCTATAGTCTTGGGGAGGTACCATCACGGAGAAATACCTTCCAGAACTTAAACTTTCCCCTTTTCTCAAACTCTTTAAAGAGTTCTGACAAATAACAAAAGCAAAGTATCTCCACAAATCCTAGAGAACATCACCGTCACTGTCTCCTGTTATTTCCCTTTTCTGGTCTTTTGGGAAACAGAAAGGACATAAGCAGTAAAGGAAAGTACATGTGTTCAATTTAAAACAGATGAATGAAGACTCATTTTAGGCAGAGATAAGAAGGGTTTGTGTACTTGGATTTTATAATTGATTTTAACCCTAGTACAAAGCTTTGAAACGATGTCACTTTCCTCTAAAATGTATAACCTAGGGACCATCAGACAAAAAAAAAGTCCTTTTTGTGATGGAACATGCCAGCATTTGTATGGGGCTTGAGCTAGTCACCACCATAAGCTGGCTCAGGCTTCCCTGGAGAGACTGAAATGTCCACATTTTTGTTGGTGGTGTTGTTCCTATGAGTTGAAGAATTGAGGGTCTTATTGAAATGTGTTTTACTTTGTCGTGCTAACCTGTAAACATCGTTAATCTCCACCCTGGCTTCAGTGCATTTATGTAATCAACAAAGAGCTTTGAGCATCTACCATGTGCCACACACAGGTCTCAGCACTGGAGATACTGTCATCAACAAGAGTGACAAGATCTCAGCTCACATGTAGCTCATACTGAAGGTGGGGAGTAAATAAATAACAAGGCCATTTCTGAGAGAGTAGTGAATTATGTGGAGAAAACAGTGTGTGATGATTTTTTTAAAAGGACTGCTTCCTTACGTTGGATGGTCAGGGAAAGTTTCTGTGAAAAGGTAGTTAGTAAGCTAAGGCATGAATGACAAGAAAAAGCCAGCCGTGGTGGTCATCAAATTACCTAGCTGCAGTCACTTTACTATTTTAGTGTATTTTAGGGCATAGGAGACACTTTCTGATGAGGGAGGAACAAAGAGAAATCAGGACAGTCTAAAGAATTGGGGGCTGCTTTAGTAATGGGACTGGTGGGTTCGTGGGCTGCCATAGAGGCCTTGGGTTCTAGAAACTACACGAGGGCATGAGTGTTTTTGGATGGCTTATATTCTGGACCACACCTCTCAACTATTTTTGAAATTCATGCATTAAAAATAGTCAGACTCCAATCTGCCGAGGTTCTAACCCCAACTGAGTCATTGCAATGGTGAAATACTTAATTATTTTCAGGTTTGAGCAGCTGTGAGGCCCAGCCCCACAGGCACACACTTCAAAGACTTGGCAGTTGTTCACAATTTTTCCATTTCTGAAGCAACAAAGAGCAGACTGAATTTCTGCCAGGCTGGACAATATGGTCAATCAAAGTTTACTAAGGACCCCGACTAGGCAGATCCATGTCTGAGGTTCTTTGGTGAATTCAAAAGAACAGTGCACAATATCCCAATGTCCCAGCTCAAAGTGCACCCAGCAACCCATTCTCTCTCCCTCCCCTGCAGTGCCCCCCCCCACGCCAGTTTCTTCCCATCATTCATTTGAATAGATTCAACTTTAAAGACAAGTAGAATTTTCGAGTCATTCAAGAATAATACTTGACTCACATCTTGCTGGTTGGTTTGCCATGCTTCAAGTTTACTGTCAAAAGGTATAGCACTCCATGCTCTGAAGGGTTGCCATTCATAGGTGGAGAAGACAGGAAGGGCTTGGGTGGCAGTCGTCAGTACCAGCATTGGCCTTGGTTAAATATGTGAAGAGAGGATATTTTCTATGAAGTCCTCTTCTATCTGCCTTCCTCTCGTATTCTTCATCCTCTCCCACAAGAACCCAGAGCTTGCTCCTGGGGAACTCGCTTTCATATTTGACCTCCATTAACAAATTCTGAAAATATTTTCATTCTCCTTTCCCCGTCGCTGTCTGTATCTTTCCCATTTCTTCAAATCCCCATTAGGTAACTGGTTAATCTGAAAAGTTAGTTCTAGAACAGTGCCACTCAAAGTGTGAAGCTCCTACCAGCAGCATCAGCATAACATGGGAATTTATTAAAATGTAAAATATCTGCCCATCCCCAACCTATTGAATTCTGGGAGAGGGAAGTAGTAATCAGTGTTTTCAGTGCCATTTATATGATCCTTATACAAACTTGTAACTGAGAGACACTGTTGCAGGGTATAAATAAGAGATCATGGATTATCGTCACTTCCAGATGTCATGTATTCTGCTTTTTAAAGAGGCCTTGGAAGTCTTATTCTAAAAGCATGGCCATGGGAAAACTGGGCAGAAGACATCTTACGGTGTACAGCTAACCATCCTACATGGTTTCCAAGGCCGTGAGAACCATACTGATGACACAGAGGCTAGTTTCAAATAAGGACCTCGGAATGTACACTCAGAAGCCATCAGAACATCTTGCTTGAAGTTCCTGACAGGTAGATTAGAATATCGTGGCATTCAGTCACAGCCCCAATGTTCGGAAGAGAGAGAAAAAGAGCTCCTGAAACATCCTCCCTCATGAGGCTAATGGCCCACCTCTAATGACACATCATTTATTGAATTGAAAGGAGGTCTGATATGGGCAAGGTGTGATGACCTGGCAATTTATTTTAGTTCTTGGTGTCACAGACTTGTTTCTGTGGGCCCAGCAGGGTCAAAGAGCTTAAAACGTTATCTAGAATAAGACAAACATGTTATTTTCCTCTTGCTTTATTCTTCTATTTTTTTTCCTTAATGATTAATTAAGAGACATTCCTCTTCTTGAGAAATTTGAGATGAGGCTGTACCAACCATTATGGTCATTCATAATAGCTAATGTCTACAAAATTAAGCGTGCTTGGGAATCCATGGGCCAGAATTTCCAGCTAAAGAATTTTTACTAAGCGTATGTACCGCCACCCCCTTCCCAAATCTTTTCTGTACCGTATCATCCTCTCAGGCATAAATTTTCCAGCAGAGAAGGATTTAGCCTTCTCTGTAAAGTCTTTTAGGATGATGTGTCTTCTGGCTGGCAGTGTTTGAAAGTCAAGCAAACAAGCCTTCCAGGGCTCATATTGAGTTAAGAAAACATTTTCTGCTTGACATTTAGGGCCAAATTAGGGACCAAAGTCCTCATTCTTTTACTCAAGACTAGGTTTATGTCTCCACAGGCAATGTGAAATGGAGTGTGGAGAAATGATCTCATGAAATAAATTAATTTAGACAGGATGCCTATTTTGTTCATACCCCACAGAGAGAGAGAGTGTGTGTGTGCGTGCCTGTGGGCTTAAGAGCAGGTTAGGGAGACAGTAACAACGAAGAGATGAAGGGAAAGAACTCTAAGTAGTGGTGGGATCAGGCTTTTCCTCTAGGCATCACTATTTACCAATCATATGACCTTGGGCAAGACTTCTTGAGCCTCTGTTTTCTCGACTGTTAGATGATTTTATGAGACCCCTTTGACTACTTTCCAGGGTTGTAAGAACAGGATAATTAACAAGTGTATTCCATATAGATATATCAAAGTTGAGTGTTACTGTCATTAACTATCCCTTCTAATATTTGCACCCAATTCTGTAGAGACACATTTTCTGGGGGATGTGTTCACACATCATGACTTTGAACTTTTATTCTCTCCCACCCAGACACTGGAGCCACACACTTACCAACACTAGATGAACTTGCTGTCCCAGTAATGATCCTAATCATAGCTGCCCCCAGAACAAGATATCAGAATAGGAAATTGAATCTGAGTTTCTCACATGGAAGGCCAAGGCATTAGTCATGGTGAGCACACTGGGGTTTTTCATCTGAGTTTGACTGGTTGGGTTCATGAAATCACTTTCATTTTTCATCAGGAGATTCCAAGTTTTATATATTTATTATCCCTCTCATTATTTCACAGCCAGCAGCATATTTAACTTGTAGCAGTGCCTAACTTGGAATAATTTTGGAAACCACAATGCTTATGAGGCATGGCTTACTGGGGCACCAGCAAGCAAATCTTTCTCTTTATTAACATACTGGGTTAAATATTGCTTACATTTGCACCCTGATGTGCCTTGTCATTTTGTCTTTTTTTCTCCTTAACAACAACTAGAGAACATGGGGATAATTCAGCCTGGGCCTCCCCATCCCCCTATCTCTACCTTGTCACAGTTTTAAGCAAGCTGGTGCAAATATAATTTATGTAACTCCCTGTATTCATACTGAAAAGTATTGACCATTGAGTGGCAATGGCAATAAGGGTTATTTTCATGGCAAATGTGCTTCAGTGAAATATAGTACAGGGTTGCTTCTGCCTCCTTCAAGCCACAGTCTACTCTTAAAAAATTAGTGTCCATGGGTGGTTGTCAATATAGATCAACCTAAGGGGAAAAATATGTTCACTGAGAAGTTCTTTGGCCTGAGACTATAATACACAAGGAACATGGTGATTACAGATGGATTTTTGCCTCTTTATATGTTTTTATTCTTTTCCTACACTGCCCCCTCTGTGAGTTCATTTGGCTCATATTTTACTAGTGTAGCCATAAAGGAGTGAGTTAAGGTCACCCAATTTATTTAATAAAACACAATTTAAGTCTCTGCCTTCAGAAATAAAATGTCTATATGTTTCACTTAGCGTTATTTTTATAAATTTAATGAGATTATTGAATTAGCACATTTTTCACTAGTAGGAAAGATTTGGGTCATTCCTCTGATTTCCCATTCAGACAGTAATATGAGATGGAAGGAGGAGGGGGAGAGAGGTAGTATTAGAATAAGAGAAAGAGAAAGAGGAGAAGGTTAAGAAGGAAGGTAACATTTGTGCTAATTCACTTCAGAATCAGGAGGGTAATAGAGAGTCTTATACAAGAAGTATCTGGAACGTGGCTCTTGTGTATCCAAAGGACCCTAAGAAATCAGTCACACTGTTCTCTTTCTTCAGCTCACCTTGGAAATTCATGACAACACCACTGTTTAAAAACCTCAGAAAAAGACAATCCTGTAGCTTTCTGAGTTTAAACTGGGCTAAAAATGGAGTTGTTGAATTGCTTTATTCCAGCATGTAGCACAATGCCCAGAACACTCAAAAAAAAATTTTTTTTGAATAATGCGTGAGTGAACAGAGAATGTTTCCCTTGGATCTGTCCTAACTAGCTCAGGGCAGTATGGTAAAATGGTTATGAATTGAGACCATGAAGATTTGGTTTCATATCCCAGTTCTGCTATTTCTTTGACCTTTAATTTTTTACCTCAGTTTCCTTACGTATGAAGTGAGGATATTAGGGTCTACTTCATAGGATCATGGTGAAGATTGAGTAGGCTCTTCTTAGAATAATGTATGACACAGTTGAAGTGTTTTCAGGGCCACCATGTTGTATAACTCTATGGAACACTTTCCACACCACAATCTACATGAGTAGCATTCCCCCACCTCCAGAATTGTGCAAGGTCACTCAATGACCCTGACCTTTGCTATTGTTATTATTTTATTATTATTATCATATTCTTCTTAGGCCTGTTTTTCCTTAGTCTTTTTATTAATATCTAAAAGCTATGCAGAGAAATATTAGTATGCATTATGTGAAGTGCAATGGAGAAGGAAATGGCAACCCACTCTAGTATTCTTGCCTGGAGAATCCTGTGGACAGAGGAGCCTGGAGGGCTGCTGTCCATGGGGTCACACAGAGTGGGACACAGCTGAAGCAATTTAGCATGCATGCATGCATTGGAGAAGGAAATGGCACCCCACTCCAGTATTCTTGCCTGGAGAATCCCAGGGACAGAGGAGCCTGGTGGGCTGCCGTCTATGGGGTCGCACAGAGTCAGACGCGACTGCAGAGACTTAGCAGCAGCATGTGAAGTGCAAAATAAGGAATACTTTTTGTACATATACAAGAAAATAAAAGCATTTTCTGTATTATGTCTCTTTTAAAGTAGTTTCCTTCTCCAAGACAAACAAGTGGAAAAACCATCTTCAGTAAGAATGAAGATCTCTTCATTCAGGTAATAGCAATACATTTGGCTCAGGACCAAGTTAGTCTCTTTGGGTTGAGAGTGTGCATAATTGCCAGGCTAAATGTTATTCTGTGATAGCCTGGAAGAAAGGAACAGTGTTGAGAGAGATACAGAAAAGACTGGCCGGAAGTATGTCCAACAAAATGTCCAGATCACATCTCTAGAAATTAGGAACTACTAATTAGGTAACAGAACAAAACAGAAACCACCATAATGCCAGTCCCTCCTGACTGACCATAAGTTTTGCCTCATCAGAAACGCATGGAGACAACTGCCTAAAGAGCATGGAGAAACCAGTTCCCACCGTCTTGAGTTCTAGCCGCTCCTTCTCTCTCAGTCTTCACCTCAGTGTCCTGTCATGGCTTACAAGGACAGCTTCACAAACAGAAAGATATTTTTTTTTTTAACTATATAAAAGACCCAAATTAACTTTAGAAACTCAAATTCTTTTCAGATGGAGAATTCATTTCCTCCAAGAAATGTGCATTTAAAACTTGTTAACAAAAGTCTTCTCAGAAACTGAAGTTTGTCTTTTACTATTTTCCACAAGGTAATTAAATAGCCACTCAAAAAAGTCCAATGAGGAAAGGAAGATGCATAACCAAGAGGAAAGATTTTATTTTTTTATTGCCACTATTAGATCTTAAAAGCAAAAAAAAAATAAATTGCTTCTCCCCCCAAGTTATTATGTAAAAATGGCTGGATAAATGAGGATTATAATCCCTAGAATTGCAGAGAAAGAAAAAGAGAATGGGAGTGATTTCTTTCATACAATCTATTTCTCCTATCACACCACCCCACTGAAATATGTGACAGAAGGAAACACTAAATTCTGGATTGATCTCAAGTTGCCATTGTCTAAAGTCAAAAAATGAGAAAGGAAGAAATGAAGAGACAAGGAAAAGAGAGAAGGGAAGGAAGGAAAGTAAGAAGGAAGGAAAAGCAGAAGGAAGGAAAGGAATGAAATTGGAAGTGAGACATTCAGTATATTTGCTTTCTGCAGCAAATAATAGAAAATGCATAAGAGATTAACCCCCCAGGGTTAATGTATCAAGGTCCAGAAAAAACTTTCCATCTTCCCACTCATCCTTAGCATGTAGACTTTTATCCTCGAGGTAATGAGGTGACCAAGCACCTGTAGAAATCACATTCACATTTGAGACAAAAATAAGGCAAGTAGGTCCAAAGCCTTCTTGAGGGGCTTTGTCTTTTTATTTGTAAAAGGAAGCCAATCTTAGAATATTTCCCTTTATATCTCATTGGCAGAACTGTACCTGGTGACCACCACGGGGTAAGGCAGGTCTAGGGAATTGCAGATTTCCATTTCTGAGTTAGAGAAAAGCAAGGAAAATGATTGGGAATGGGTGTAGATTCAGCCAACCCAAGTCAGCAAAATGGACTACAACAAATGCATTTGAAATGAAAGTAATTGAATTAAATTAGAAACCTTCCAGAATGCCCTTAACTCTCTTAGAGCAGCATCCGTGGTTGTAGTGAGAGTCCAAAGATTAAATGCCAAGTCAAACCACACAGTCGTTCCTTCTTTGTGCAGGGTAGATGATATGGCTCTGGGAAATCTGGAGAAAGGGAATATTTACAATTCATCCAACCCAGTTGATTGGGTTCCATTCTAGCCTTTGTTATACTGTATGACATAGGGATTAAGAACATGGACTTTGGAGCCAAACAAGCCTAGGTCAAATTCTGACTCTGTCACTTACAAGCTGTATGACCTTGGATAAGTAATGGGTTAGTTTCTATAAAATCCTATTTGTTCTGAGTAGTTCAGCGTAAATCAGATAATTACATAAAACATCATGGCAGAATCTGCCAGCTGTGTGTCACTTCTTTTACATGGTAAAATTGTACTTGGAAAATAGCTGCCCAGTCATTGACTACACTTCCCAGAACTTTGTGCAGCCAGGTGCAGCCATGTGACTAAGCCCCAGCCAACACAATTTAAGCAAAATGACACTTTTCAGCCCATAAACGCTGCACAACACAATCCTCTACGCTAAATTTCCACTTCCTGCTTACTGTAATGGCCCCAGAGAGACCCTTGGAGACCACACAGACTACTGTGAATCTGAGTCCCTGCATGACTGAACAACTAACCCAGACTCTTACCTAAGAGAGAAATAAATTCCTCAAGCCACTAACTTATTGTTTAGTCTCATTACAGTAACTTCACCTACCTAAACGTTGATCCTGGCACAAAGTAAGCCTCCAATAAATTGTAACTACCCTCCAATAATCAGGAAGAAGGAAATGTCAGTGTAGTTTTTTCCTCTGTGATGAAATCATGGTATTAACACAAATGAGCAGCTGAATCTTTTTCCCAGTTCTAAAATTCATGAAGTTATTGTTTTACAGAGACTATTGCATGTTTATTAAATTAACCTTTTTAAAACCCATTGAGCACCTAAGGCTAACTTCTAATAGTTTAGTGAAAAATAATATAATGGTGAGTGTTGACACAATTACCACATTACTCTTACACAAGAATTCTCAAGCAAAGTCTGCTGTCATTGAAGAAATAATAAGAATTCACTAAGAAAAATCAAGGAATAAAACCCTTAGGGTAGTTCTCTAATCATATAGTTTCAAATAAAACTCTAGTGATTCAATCAGAGCCATACTGACTTTAAGAAAATAGTTACTTAAGTAATCATAACTGAATTCCATTCAAGTAAAAATATTTAACATGCTCAAGGTTCAAATATTTTAAATCATAAAAATAAATTACCCAACTACACAATGATAGGAGAATTTGGCAGGGGAGGGTTGTACATCTTTTACTTGTTAGTTTTTTAAACCCCTGAAGTCTTTCCTTTCAGTAAAAGAATTTATGTAAAATATGCTTCCTCTCTTTTGACCTCTCCTCTCACCACAAGGTAGGAGAGCACTTAATAGAACAGAAAGTGAGTCATTTATATATACATACATATCCTTTTCCTCACAATTTATAAATCTAAATTAGCTCTTCTTGCTCTGGGAAGCATTTTAGAGCAGTCCTGAAAGAACTAACTTACTTGAAGCAGAGTATCATGGATTCTTTTGATGTATGATAATTACACAGGGACATTTGATTTTTTTAAAAAGTCAGTGTAGATATTCACCTTCTTACAGAAATCAATATGTGAGTAGAGTATGAAGGATGCGATCTAATAAACAACTCGCTCTCTCAAGTCCAATATGAACATACTTTTCTTTTTAAAAAGGTGAAGGTATTCGCAGATTCCTTATTTTAAAGAAGTATAGTAGTTCCCTAAGAAATTATCACCTAAAGGTTTTTTTTCCCTTTGATCACTAGAGATCTATATTTTATGCATTAAATATTTAGGATTAATACCAAGATTCATAAATATGTTCTTTTAGTGTGACAAATTGCCTTAAGCTTTGACTTTTTCATTTTATCCACATTGTTAAGATGAATTTATAAACATGAATTTAAATTTTGGCTACATTTCAATACTTTAGATATCTAATTGAATATTAGATAATTATATACTCAAATACTTCTTTAGGACCTACTAAGTGTACAACACTATGGAAACCACTCCTAGCTCCCGTTAAAAAGATAAAACTACAAAGTAGAGCTCCAAAATCACTGCAGATGGTGACTGCAACCATGAAATTAAAAGACGCTTGCTCCTTGGAAGAAAAGTTATGACCAACCTAGACAGCATATTAAAAAGCAGAGACATTACTTTGCCAACAAAGGTCTGTCTAGTCAAAGCTATGGTTTTTCCAGTAGTCATGTATGGATGTGGGAGTTGAACTATAAAGAAAGCTGAGTGCCGAAGTATTGATGCTTTTGAACTGTGGTGTCGGAGAAGACTCTTGAGAATCCCTTGGACTGTAAGAAGATCCAACCAGTCCCTCCTAAAGGAAATCAATCCTGAATATTCATTGGAAGGACTGATGCTGAAGCTGAAACTCCAATACTTTGGCCTCCTGATATGAAGAACTGATTGATTGGAAAAGACCCTGATGCTGGGAAAGATTGAAGGTGGGAGGAGAAGGGGACGACAGAGGATGAGATGGTTGGATGGCATCACCGACTCAATGGACATGAGTTTGAGCAAGCTTCAGGAGTTGGTGATGGACAGGGAAGCCTGGCATGCTGCAGTCCATGGGGTTGCAAAGAGTTGGATACGACTGAATGACTGAACTGAACTGAACAAAGCAGAGCACTGGGCAAGACCTCTGAAACCTCCGGCTGACCACCCTCTATTTCTGAAGAGGGAAAAAAAGCCAGAAGCAATTTTTCCCACATCCAGGATCACAAACCCAAGTCACAAAAGCCTAACTCTTCTCATTCCCAGTTCAAAGCTCTTAGTGTCCCATATATATCATTTATTCATTCAACAAAAGTGTTTTATCAAATACCAGCTATCTCCAGTGCTAAGCACTGAGGATGTAAAATGAGGTGGGAAGTTTTGAAAAACTTTGTAACAACTGTTCTCAAAATGCTTCTCAGAGAGAGAATGGTCTTGGTTTGGGAAAATGCCTTGATAGAGGTTGAGGGTAAAAAATAATCTTTAGGAAACTTAGAATTGGCTGTGCCAAAGCTTCAGAAAAAAATAAAAGCCTGTTGATGATACTGCTGGGACTTGGCAGTTATGTGGAGGCACACGATGCATTGCAGCTTTCTTCATCCTTGTAAACAAAATGGAAACAACCGAACTACCTATTAAAATTAGAATAGAAAATGACTTTTTAAGAGCTAGTCCGTAAAGTGCCAAGGAACAGCTTAAAATAATAAAGTCAATTATATGTACTAACAGGGAAAACTCTTTAAGACATATTAGCAAATGAAAAAGCTAGCTATGGAAAAACACAACCATTTCATACCAGTTGTGTTAAACATACTCCAGAATACTCTATACTTTGCAAAGGAAATACATGTACAAAAAGCGGTTAGCTGAAAGGATACACTCAAGGCAGACAGCAGTGCTCACATCATCTCAGTAGGAGACCTAGATTCCAGATGCTAGTCGGAAAAACTTGACCCATATCTTTAGAGTTTTCATTTTCACCAGGAGTCTATATTCTTTTGTTGCTTATGTAATCAAACTTTAAATATAATTTTAAAATGAACTAAAACAACATATTCATGAATTTGTGAATTCTTATTTATGGATTCTAAATTTAAATATTTCTAAATAAACCAAACTTAACCTGAAATGTTTTAACAGCTTTAAAGCAAAATATAAAGGATGCTGACATAGTAGTTGAATTTTTAGATCCATAATAAAATAAGCAAAAATATTTAATAAATCAGAATGATTATTAAGAGATATTTCATATTCTTAAATTTTCTTAAAATTCTCTCTCATAAAATTACTCTCATAGGTCTCACTTTCATATTATATTGATTTATTAATATTTTCTAAAAGAATATTTATGACCTAAAATGGTTTTGACCGTGAAAAGGATGAGCTGTTTAGTGGACTAAATATTTATGGTGCCATGAAATAAGTAAGACATTGTAAAATCTAGCCCATTTTTAGCTTTAAGAAAGAGCAGTAAACACAGGAAGGTAACAAAATATACAGCCCAGTGTTGGATCAAGAAATTTTACTTAGTTTACTTGTCTTGGGGAAAATATATTAAATACAATTTTAATGAGAATTTTTTAAGTTGTTGGATTTCCTTCCTTTTGATAATCAAGACTACCAGTACAGCAGTTCTTCCTGTACAACAAAAGTATTCTGATCCTGTGAGAGTTTCCCCCCACTTTAGCACCACCTCTCTAACTATGAGTTTTACTTATAATCTTATGAGATCATCTTGAGTCAGTCTTAAGAAAGTTGTATTTAAACTTCTGAGACAGTAATTTCTATGAATTACCTGTCACTGCAAGGAACATGGGGATAGAGAACGAGAGACAGTAATTTCTATGAATTACCTGTCACTGCAAGGAACATGGGGATAGAGAACGAGATCGAGCCTGTTGAGATTTTTTTTAACTTGTTTTTCCAGAAATATCAGATCTGAATTTAACAATTATCCATCTAAGTAGAAGGGAACAGCCAAAAGTCATTTCTGCTTTAATGTGGAAGGCATTAGATAATTTCTGAAGTAAATTTGCCTCCTTGATTATGTTTGTTTACACGGACTCTAAATGAGTGTGGTTTGCATTCCTGAGCATGTATGGATTGATTTTCAGAGAAGGTGCTCAGAAGTAAGTCAGGAATACACATGGTTTTAATAATGACTGTGGATACTCTAAAAAGTACGTAATCCACACAAGGATAATAAAAGACCTTTTAGTTCACTCAATTATCTGGTTAGGTAAATATAGACTAGTCAGGTTCCCCTTGTCCACTTAACACGCTTCTGGGGGGCCTCCTTCTAGGTTCATGGGTATAGGCTCCAGGGGTGCATACTCATTGCAATTCCAGGTAAAATATTTTTTACAATCAGTGAATCATTAAACCCAGTGAAGGTCACTCACCCTGTTAATATTTTCCTCAAGATGTTCTTACACAAGACCCAGGTAAATAGTCAGGCAAGAATTCAGTCTATATGAGTTAAGGACAACTATGAATCCTCAGAACCAAAGCTCCTGCTATCTCTGTCCTCCCAACCTTCATTTTTATCCTCTCTTCCTTCTTCTTTCATCCAGGCCAGATGCCAGTTCTCCTAGGACATGATAGGTTGGTTTCTCAAGGGAAATGCCTTCTCCTAAAGTTTTTTAAAGCCGACTCACCACACAAGAAAAAAAAAAAGAGAACACAAAACTAAAGACATAGAGAGACCACCTTTCTCCTTCCGACTTTAATTCAACTTAAGATTATTCACAAAGTCTCAGAGTCAAATAAAATTATATATAGTTAAAAATATATACATATATACAACTGTGAGAGGTAAGGTGTCAATCATCTAATTCAGAACAGTCATTTGCAAATGGGAAAAGGATTCCCACAGAGAATGAGTGATTTGCCTAAGTGCACATTGTGAGTTGATGGCCAAGTGGGACTAGAATTCTGATCACTTAGAACCAAGACCTTAAGACTTTCGTGGGAATCTTGACCAAAAAAAAGTAAAATTAAGAACAATATTATATTGTAATAACCTATACTAAGAAGGAATCTAAAAAGTATATATATAAAGTTTATATGTGTGTGTATGTGTGTGTGTATATATATATATATATATACATTACTTTGCTGTACACCAGCATCTAACACAACACTGTAAATTAACTATACTTCAATTTAAACAAATTAAATATCCTTTAGAAAATATTGGGCTTCCCTGGTGGCTCAGATGGTAAAAAAAATTTGCCTGCAATGCAGGAGACCCAGGTTTTATCCTTGGGTCGAGAAGATCCCCTGAAGAAGGGAATGGCAACCCACTCCAGTATTCTAGCCTGAAGAATTCCATGGACAGAGGAGCCTGGCAGGCTGTAGTCTGTGGGATTACATGTAGCCTGGGCATGCAAAGAGTCGGGCATGACTGAATGAATCTCTGTCAGAAAATGTTATATATTTCAATATAAACCCTAAGACAGGTAGGTTCAGAACTATGTCTAATTTGGGTTTTCCTATAGTTATGTGAAAGAATGTTTTTTATAGTATTCTTGTCAGTTAGAATATTCTCTCAGCATTATGAGTAGCACCTTTATCTGCTTCACTCAACTCTAGCCTCATTGCCTCAGCAAGCATGATTGATCTCAGTTAGATACTAAAAACTTATAAACAAACTCTGAAAAGGTAGATTTCAAATCAGTGGGAAAGTTGATTATAAAGGTAATGATGGTGAGGCTCTCAAGAGAAAGGAAAATTTTGATCCCTATACATAACAGATTTTAGATTTGTTAACGATAAACATAACAGAGAAAAACATAGGTGAAAATATAGCTGATATTAGTGTGAGGAGGAGATTTTTAAGTATTCTGGCAAAGGTAGACACATATGGGAATATGGTGATAGATTTGACAATCCCAGAAATTTTAAAATGTGTAATGCAACAACATTAACAACAATAAATAACATTTATTGAGGATGGGTCATGGTGGAGAGTTCTGACAAAACGTGGTCCACTGGAGAAGGGAATGGCACACTACTTCAGTAATCTTGCCTTGAGAACCCCATAAACAGTATGAAAAGGCAAAAAGATAGGACACTGAAAGATGAACTCCCCAGGTCGGTAGGTGCCCAATATGCTACTGGAGATCAGTGGAGAAATAACTCCAGAAAGAATGAAGAAATGGAGCCAAAGCAAAAACAACACCCAGTTGTGGATGTGACTGGTGATGGAAGTGAAGTCCGATGCTGTAAACAGCAATATAGCAGAGGAACCTGGAATGTTAGGTCCATGAATCAAGGCAACTTGGAAGTGGTCAAACAGCAGATGGTAAGTTTGAACATCGACATTTTAGTAATCAGTGAACTAAAATGGACTGGAATGGGTGAATTTAACTCAGATGACCATTATATCTACTACTGTGGGCAAGAATCCCTTAGAAGAAATGGTGTACCCATTATAGTCAACAAAAGAGTCCAAAATGCAGTACTTGGATGCAATCTCAAAAACAACAGAATGATCTCTGTTCGTTTCCAAGGCAAACCATTCAATATCACTGTAATCCAAGTCTATGCCCCGAGAAGTAATGCTGAAGAAGCTGAAGTTGAATGGTTCTATGGTTCCACAAGACCTTCTGGAACACCCAAAAAAAGATGTCCTTTTCATTATAGGGGACTGGAACGCAAAAGTAGGAAGTCAAGAAATACCTGGAGTAATGGGCAAATTTGGCCTTGGAATACGGAATGAAGCAGGGCAAAAGCTAATCGAGTTCTGCCAAGAGAACACACTGGTCATAGCAAACACCCTCTTCCAACAACACAAGAGAAAACTCTACACATGGACATCATCAGATGGTCAATACCAAAGTCAGATTGATTATATTCTTTGCAGCCAAAGATGCAGAAGCTCTATACAGTCAGCAAAAACAAGACCAGGAGCTGACTGGCTCAAATCATGAAGTCCTTATTGCCAAATTCAGACTTAAATTGAAGAAAGTAGGGAAAACCACTAGACCATTCAGGTATGACCTAAATCAAATCCCTTATGCTTATACAGTGGAAGTGAGAAATAGATTCAAGGGATTAGAACTGATAGAGTGCCTGAAGAACTATGGATGGAGATTCGTGTCACTGTACAGGAGGCAGGGATCAAGACCATCCCCATGAAAAAGAAATGCAAAAAGGCAAAATGGTTGTCTGAGGAGGCCTTACAAATAGGTGAGAAAAGAAGTTAAAGTCAAAGGAGAAAAAGAAAGATATACTCATTTGAATGCAGAATTCCAAAGAATAGCAAGGAGAGGTAAGAAAGGCTTCCTCAGTGATGAATGCAAAGAAATAGAGGGAAACAATAGAATGGGAAAGACTAGAGATCTCTTCAAGAAAATTAGAGATACCAAGGGAACATTTCATGCGAAGATGGGCACAATAAAGGACAGAAATGGTATGGATGTAACAGAAGCAGAAGATATTAAGAAGAGGTGGTAAGAATACACAGAACTATACAAAAAAGATC
Organism: Giraffa tippelskirchi; assembly: GCF_054371585.1. Classification (NCBI taxonomy): domain Eukaryota; kingdom Metazoa; phylum Chordata; class Mammalia; order Artiodactyla; family Giraffidae; genus Giraffa; species Giraffa tippelskirchi. Next base: position 106,832,536 of record NC_137280.1, on the reverse strand, counting down.
TTCATGACCCAGATAATCATGATGGTATGATCACTCACCTAGAGCCAGACATCCTGGAATGTGAAGTCAAGTGGGCCTTAGGAAGCATCACTAGAAACAAAGCTCGTGAAGGTGATGGAATTCCAGTTGAGTTATTTCAAGTCCTAAAAGATGATGCTGTGAAAGTGCTGCATTCAATGTGCCAGCAAATTTGGAAAACTTAGCAGTGGCCACAGAACTGGAAAAGGTCAGTTTTCATTCCAATCTGTATAAGAAAGGCCATGCCAAAGAACGCTCAAACTACCGCACAATTGCACTCATCTCACACGCTAGCAAAGTAATGCTCAAAATTCTCCAAGCTAGGCTTCAACAGTACGTGAACTGTGAACTTGCAGATGTTCAAGCTGGATTTAGAAAAGTCAAACGAACCAGAGATCAAATTGCCAACATCTGTTGGATCATCGAAAAAGCAAAAGAGTTGCAGAAAAACATCTACTTTTGCTTTATTGACTATGCCAAAACCTTTGACTGCATGGATCACAACAAACTGTGGAAAATTCTTTAAGAGATGGGAATACCAGACCACCTTACCTGCCTCCTGAGAAATCTGTACGTCAAGAGGCAACTGTTAGAACTGGGCATGGAACAATATACTGGTTCCAAATAGGAAAAGGAGTACGTCAAGGCTGTATTTTGTCACTCTGCTTGCTTAACTTCTATGCAGAGTATATTATGAGAAATGCTGTGTTGGATGAACCACAAGCTGGAATCAAGATTACCAGGAAAAATATCAATAACCTCAGATATGTAGATGACACCACCCTTATGGCCGAAATTGAATTAGAACTAAAGAGCCTCTTGATGAAAGTGAAAGGGGAGAGTGAAAAAGATGGCTTAAAACTCAACATTCAGAAAACTAAGATCATGGCATCTGGTCCCATCACTTCATGGCAAATTGATGAGGAAACAGTGGAAACAGCGACAGACTTTCTTTTTGGGGGCTCCAAAATCACTGCAGATGGTGACTGCAGCCATGATATTAAAAGACGCTTGCTTCTTGGAAGAAAAGTTATGACCAACCTAGATAGCATATTTAAAAGCAGAGACATTACTTTGCCAGCAAAGGTCAGTCTAGTCAAAGCTATGGTTTTTCCAGTAGTCATGTATGGATGTGGGAGTTGAAGTATAAAGAAAGCTGAGCACCAAAGAATTTGTGCTTTTGAACTGTGGTGCTGGAGAAGACTCTTGAGAGTTCCTTGGACTGCAAGGAGATCCAACCAGTCCATCCTAAAGGAAATTTGTCTTGAATATTCATTGGAAGGACTGATGCTGAGGCTGAAACTCCAATACTTTGGCCACCTGATGTGAAGAACTGACTTGTTGGAAAAGACCCTGATGCTGGGAATGATTGAAGGTGGGAAGAGAAGGTGATGACAGAGGATGAGATTGTTGGATGGCATCACTGACTCAATGGACATGAGTTTGAGTAGGCTCCAGTTAGTGATGGACAGGGAAGCCTGGCGTGCTGCATTCCATGGGGTGGCAGAGTCGGACACGACTGAGCGACTGAACTGAACTGAACTGATAGTGCAGTTCTTTTCTGTTGTCTTTTGTGCAGCCAGAAGACTACTTGGGGTTGACATATTTCAAAATTTCTTTCCTAATTTTGAACGTCTATTTATCTGAATGAGCTAATCTCTCATTTTTCCAGTATATTCTAACTGAGTATGTGAATCTTTGCAAAAGTAATACTTCTTGAACTTTTTTTCTGGACCCTTTTAAAGGTCCTGCTGTGAGAAGTATTCAAGCTAGAATATGATAATAAGGAATGGAACTCTTTCTGCTGGTAATATGGTTTCCATTAGAGCATAGTCTACTTTTGTAGTTGAAAACCTTATTAGTTGAATTACTATTGTATGATCAAAAATACTTCACATTTGCAAAAAAAGCAGAAAAACATGTTAGAATAAGGTCAGTTTGACAAAAGTGTGATAACTGCAAAGAGAGCCAAGGGTTATCCATATAAAAGGCCAAGTTAAATAAGACACAATTAGACCTCATTTGGCCCCCTACTTCTCAGGATCCGTAAACTCGCATTTCAGCTATCTTGGGGGAATGAGCTTTGCTTTAATTGTGCCTTGTTTCCCTTGGCTCATCTATATTATTCAGACCCTTCTGACAGGCGCTTTCAGCAAATATCATTCTTCTTTGTGTCTTGCTGACCTTTTTTTCAAACTGGTTTTTCCTTTTCCTTCTTAAATGTTTTTGAAGAGCTATCATATTTTATTTTGCTTAGGAAGATAAAATAAAGGATGAAAATGTGTTCCTCTACATGACCATGAGAAGAAAATAGACATCAACAATGGAATTTCTACAAAAACACTCCCAACCAGTTCTGAAGATACAGATTCATCTACGAGAATGTACATTGACCACTCAACCTATGGTCTCCTGCTCTACAGTACAATCTCAAAGTAAGATAAAAATTTCAGAGAAATTTGTCTGAAATGTCAAGAATTTGCAAAATGGAAAAATTTAGGTCGAAAGTTTACATTTCAAAGATGCTAAATGTGAACTGACTTGAAGTAACATGACATCTCTACATTTCAAGAGGATCTGAAGTTACCAGGACTCGCCTTCAACATTTCTACTTGTTATCTCTACATCAGTTCCCCACTCTGATGCTTCTCACCACCTATTTTTTCTGCTATCAAGTTACCAAGACTCACGTGAGAAAGGCTCAAAGTGTGCTGACTACAACAAATTTATTCTGAACTACCTTCTACAGGTTTATTCTAAACTACCTTTAGGTTGGTGGGCTTCCCTGATGGCTCTGATGGTAAAAAATTTGCCTGCAATGCAGGAGATCCAGGCTCGATCCCTTGAACAGGAAGATCCCCTGGAGAAAGGAATGGCTACCCACTCCAGTATTCTTCCTTACCTGGAGAATTCCATGAACAGAGGAGCCTGGCAGGCTACAGTCCATGAGGTCACAAAAGAGTCAGATACAACTGAGCAGCTAACACTTTCACTTTCTCACTTTTTACCTTCAAGTTGTAGAAACACATTTGTTGTTGTTGTCCATTCGCTAAGTCAAGTCAAATTCTTTGTGATCCCATGAACTGCAAAACGCCAGGCTTCTCTGTCCATGTTAGACAGAAACACATAGGCTTTGATAAATGATAGGCCTTCATAGTCCCTTGGACAGCAAGGAGATCAGACCAGTCAATCCTAAAGGAAATCAACCCTGAATATTCATTGAAAGGACTGATGCTGAAGCTGAAGCTCCAATACTCTGGCCACCCGATATGAAGAGCCAACTCATTGGAGAAGACCCGGATGCCAGGAAAGATTGAGGGCAGAAGGAAAAGGGGGCGACAGAGGATGAGATGGTTGGATGGCATCACTGACTCAATGGACATGAGTTTGAGCAAACTCCAGAAGATAGCAAAGGACAAGGAAGCCTGGACTGCTGCATTCCATGGGGTCACAAAGAGTTGGACATGACTTAGTGATAGAACAACAATCATCTTTATCATGCAAATCCACCATGAGGAAAGGTAGTACCTATAATGTCCATAATATAGTGTCTGGTACATAACTGGGTCATAATCATAACAGTGGACTGTGACTTGGCAGTTTTTCCTTTCTGTTTGACATTGCTGCATTACTCACAGGAGTGACTCCAGACAGCTCCGCACAGCCCTCAGATCCCCAGCCATACTTCTCACTCTTGGCCAGCTTGATGTCTGTACAATGAGGAAATCAAAGTTGTCCTGCCAGTGGTTCGTGGCCACCTCTCCAGCTGTCCTGACGCCCTACCAAGCTCAGAGTTTCTCAGTACTTCACTCAGACTTTCCTTCGGGCTGTATCATGGGGAGAAGCACCCTCACCCCTTACCCAGTCTTACCTCTTAACTGTGATCTTGTCTTGTACTTGCTTTTTCTGTCACCTATTATTCCCTTTCTCGCTTGTGTGTTAGTGATTAAATGTTTACTAAAAGTGGGTTTTCTTCCTAATCCATCAGTTTCTTCTCCTCTCTCTCTCCAGGTGTTCAGGTAGCCTAATTCTAAAACTAAATCTGCTCTCTCCTTGAAGTAGTCCTCCCTCTGATCTTTTACCAAGTTGTCACTATAGCAGTGTTTAGGGACTCAGGAGCCAGACTGCCTCTTCCACAAACTAGCTGTGTGTTGTCCTTGGACAGCTAACTTAACCTGTGTGAACCTCAGCTTCTTGATCTGTAAGTGGTAGGGGAAGCAGAGTTGTTTTGAAGATAAGTGAGATAAAGCATTTGAAGTCTTAAAACAGTGTTTTTACATAGTATGTGCTCAATAAACGTGACATATTAAACTTCTTGCCAGCCACATACACTCCTCACCTTCCAGCCATGCTTCCTCCATCCCTCGACTACCAAAGGCTTGAAATTTATTTCTGAAATATACTCATGGCCTCCTCATCTCCTCTTTCTCATTTTGCCCCTCATTCTCCTTAAACTTTGTACAGTTTCACACAGCTAACACCCCACCTCTCTCTGGGATACCCCTTGTTTTGGGATGAGGGATGAATTAACTATGTGCTTTTTGTGTGACTCTCTCCTGTTCATGCATGAGACTTGGAACTAGCTCTGCTCCAAGGGGACAGAATGGAAGTGTGAGTAGCAACTAAAGACAGACACCCTAGGGTGTTTGTTTCCCCTTCAGTCAAACATGTTGGTAGCAGGGCTGTGTAATTCCCCACCCACCTTGCCTGGAAGATCCGCTGGAGAAGGGAACGGCTACCCACTCCAGTATTCTGGCCTGGAGAATTCCATGGACTATATAGTCCACGGGGTCACAAAGAGTCGGACACGACTGAGGGACTTTCACTTTCACTTTCTCTTGCCTGGACTGGATCTTCAGAGTAGGAAGAAGAGGAGATCTAGTGAGCAATGCAAGATGATTAGGTGTGGCAGCCCTTTGGAAGGAGACATGGAACATGTCCCCCAGCTGCAGCCATCAAGGCTGAATCTACAGACAGCAGTCGAGTGGGAAGGAAGCCACAGTAGGCTGGCACAGCCCCCATCAAAGTTTCCCTTGGGCCACTGAGTGGCTCAATCAGGCAACAGTGCTCAACATTCCCCTTCCCCAGAGAGATAAAGAAGTACAATGGAAGATCATAAGATCCAAAGGGGTCTTATGGTCGTCCTGAAAGGACTCAGCTGTGAAGGGCAGCATGGACCCTGGGACTGGAAACCTAGTGGGATCACAAACATCTCAAAGGACACTAGTGAGCTTGGAAGCCAGAAACTAAAACCTTGACCACCGGGGCCAAAGCAGAACCCTACCAGGCCAGCCCCTAGTTCTCTCCCAGTGCTCCACAGGCTACATGGCATGCAAAGGAGAAAAAGACAGAGTAACACAGCTCCCCTAGCACAGAAACTGATCTTTGTTTACCTTAGTACAGTACACTCAATCATCAATAAATTTTTGTTGAACTGAGTTAATGGATTGTCTTGTTTGCTTTTGTTTTAAATTAAAATGGCACAGCAATCATCCTCCAATTTTTTTTCACCTTCACCTTACATGATATGTTAAAAAACAGTATTGGTTCTGGATAGACGAAGAAAGGTTATGAGGGGACATATTTAAGCAGCGACTTCACTTTCACTTTTCACTTTCATGCACTGGAGAAGGAAATGGCAACCCACTCCAGTGTTCTTGCCTGGAGAATCCCAGGGACTGGCCAGGCGGGGGCCTGGTGGGCTGCCGTCTATGGGGTCGCACAGAGTCAGATACAACTGAGGCAACTTAGCAGCAGCAGCAGCATTTAAGCATCAGAACAGCGCACTTAAGAAATTAATGTGGTCTGGAATGTTCAATAAACCACTAGAGGGAGTGTGTAAAGGTGTGATTGCAATAGGATAAAAATCGCATTATAATGTTTAATTGGCAACCATGAATCATGGTTGCCAGAAACAATCCTCTCTCCTTTATAAAAAAAAAAAAAATGTCAATACTTTAAAAAGAGGTTGTGAGAAATATTTACACATTATTTCGAATTACACAAAAGGGTAGTTCCATCACTAGTTTATGCAGACACTGAATTTTTTAAAATATGAAATGTGGGAATTTATAACATTAATATGCTATTCAGCCTTAAAAAGAAACTTAATATGAGTTAACTCCCAAACCTAATGTTATATTTTGGAACCATTCAATCAGAAATTATACTAAATCACAGCTCTCATTTCAAATTGCAGAAGGAACTTTAGTGATCGTTTTACCTGTGAAGAAAAAGAGGTCCAGAGTAGTCATCAGTTATCCAAGTTCACATACCCAGCTAGCGGATAAACTCATACTAAAAAAAATCGAGTTGAAATGAACAGGAAAACATTTAACAATCCAGAAGGAAAGTTATTCAGTAGATTTCCTATGTAAGATCCCAAGAAAAAAGTTTTCTTAGAACTTAGCACATCATCCAAAAAATGCAAAATAAAATGATAATTGTATTCCTTGCCACTCAAGCTAAAAGAGAATTGGAATTTTTTTCAGTGGTGATATACAGTATTGGCAAAAATACAGGGACATGGTTTTTCTCATTTATTTTGGTAGAAGTGTAAGCTGGTAAAATATTTTTGGAATCTAATTTAACAGGAAGGATTAATTTTTAAACATAACAGATTCACATAAATATTTTTAGTCAACCAAGGTCATTGCCATATTATATATATTAATAAAGTAATGGAAACCCAATAAATGTCTAACAATCAAGAAATATTTAAATATATAATGTGTATCCAAAAGATGTTGTTCTAAATAACCATAAAAAGTCATTATTCTCTGAGGGAGAAGGTGAGGGTGGGACGTTTTGGGAGAATAGCACTGAAACATGTATATTATCATATGTGAAACAGAACACCATTCCATGTTCGATGCATGAGACAAGGGCTCAGGGCCGGGGCAATGGGATGACCCAGAGGGATGGGATGGGGAGGGAGGTGGGTAGGGGGTCCAGGAAGGGGAACACATGTAAACCCATGGCTGATTCATGTCAATGTATGGCAAAAACTATTACAATATTGTAAAGTAATTAGCCCCCAACTAAAATAAATAAATTTATAAAAAAAAAAAAGTCATTATTCTGAAAACTTTAGTAACATAGGGAAATATATTCAGTATAAAATATATTACTTACATAGAAATAAAAGTGTGTGTGTAGAATGAAAGAGAATTCTTTTTAGCAGTATAACTCCAAGTAATTTTCTTTTTAAAATGCTTAGTGTTCTGAGTCACTATGAGCAAGATATTTACAAGATATTTTGATTCCCAGTTAGAGAAAGTGACAGGAATGATTGCCACATACTTCCTACTCATCTCACCGGGAAAAAATTTTATATATGTATTTATTTATTTTCTTTTTGGGCTATGCTGAGTCTTCATTGCTGTGTTTCTCTAGTTGCAGCAAGTGGGGTCTACTCTTTGTTGAGACTCAGTGGCTTCTCACTGCAGTGACTTTTCTTGTTGCGGAGCTCGGGCTCTAGGTGCTCGGGCTTCAGTAGTTGCAGCTCACGGGCTCGAGCGTAGTCGCAGTAGTTGTTAGCATATGGGCTTAGTTGCTCCAAGGCATGTGGGATCTTCCTGGACCAGGGATGGAACCCATGTCCCCTTTAACCACTGAACTACCAGGGAAGCCCTGAAAAACTTTTAAAAATTTCTTTTATTGAAGTATAGTTGATTTACCATGTTGTGTTAATTTCTACTCTACAGCACAGTGATTCAGATACATATATAGATATATATGCATGTATTCTTTTCCATTATAATTTATCACAAAATAAACGCAGCTCCCTGTGCTATACAGTAAGACCTTGTTGTTTATCCATTCTATATGTAATAATTTGTCAACAGATATTTAAGTTGCTTCCATGTCCTGGCTATTGTAAATAGTGCTGCTGTGAATGTTGGTGGTGGTTTAGTCGCTAAATCATGTCTGACTCTTGCGAACCCATGGACTGTAGCCCACCAGGCTCCTCTGTCCATGGGATTTTCCAGGCACGAATACTGGAGTGGGTTGCCATTTCCTTCTCCAGGGGATCTTCTGGACCCAGGAATTGAACCCAGCACAGTGATTCAGAAACATATAGATATATACTGCACATATTCTTTTCCATTATAATTTATCACAAGATAAACCCAGGCAGACTCCTGCATTGTAGGCAGATTCTTTACTGACTGAGCTACGAGGGAAGCCCTATGAACACTGGAGTACATGCATCTTTTCAAATTAGAGCTTCTGTCTTTTTTGAATATTTGCCCAAGAGAGAGATTGCTGGATTATATGGTAGTTCTATTTTAAATTTTTTAGGGAACCTCCATACTATTTTCTATAGTGGCTACACCAACTTACATTCCCACCAACAGCGCAAGATTTAAACTTGTTATTGAAAAATTCTGTTGGTGAACCGATGAAATCACTCTGCTTTGCTTGAAATTATACTAATGCTTCAATGGTTTCATGTCACTATTGAAAAGTTTCATAACTGGCCTTGTACCAAAAGTTAGGGGCATATTGACTGTGGGTCTGATTAAATCCAGTATTCAAATATTTAATTCTTTACTCCTGATTCACCTTGTCCTAGTCCAACTGCCTGTGTGAAATCTTCGTAGTGCTGATTCATTTGTCTCAGACCATAAGAGTCATTATATTTTAGTGACACGAAGCTGGAACATTGTGTGGCTGTGCTTGGTCCATTGATGCATTTTTGTGAGCTATATTTTTAAAATATATATATTAATAACTATAAAAGGCAAATTTCACACATCAGTGTTTTAATTTCAAAATTTGGAAAATGTTATGTGAAACCTTTACCCTGTGTAGAAGAGGGGAAAAAAGGGGTGATGTAAAGGTCAGCTACAGCTACACCTAGAGCTCTCTAAGAATAGCAAGAAGCTTCTAAGGAAGAAAAAGAGTCCTTTTCAGAGGTATACACTCAAACCATCAATAGCAGTCTGCCTGAGACTCCACAAAAGAGACAGTACACTAAGGAGATAGGTGGGACAATCTTTAAATGCTTTCCAAATCCAAGATTCTGTTATGGACAGAAAGCAAAATAAGCCCTTTGTTGTAGCACAGGACTCATAAAGTTTACATAAATCACAAAAGTTATCATAGTAGAACTCATTGTAATGAAAACCAACAAAGCACTATCATTTCTATCTAATGGATCATAAAAAATTATTGATCCAAAATTACTAACATTTCATGTATTAAAATAAAATCCTAAGTATATATAACATCATAATATTCTCCTTAGTTTTCAGAAAGGAGCTCTTAGGGCTAAGTCACCTGAATCAGTTCAGTTTAGTTCAGTTCAGTCGCTCAGTCATGTCCAACTCTTTGTGACCCCATGGACTGCAGCATGCCAGGTTTCCCTGTCCATCACCAGCTCTCAGAGCTTGCTCAAACTCATGTCCATCGAGTTGGTGATGCCATCCAACCATCTCATCCTCTGCTGTCCCCTTCTCCTCCTGCCTTCAGTCTTTCCCAGCATCAGGGTCTTTTCCAGCAAGTCAGTTCTTCACATCAGGTGGCCAAAGTATTGGAGTTTCAGCTTCAGCATCAATCCTTCCAAGGAATATTCAGGACTGATTTCCTTTAAGATGGACTGGTTTGATCTCCTTGCAGTCCAAGGGACTCTCAAAAGTCTTCTCCAACACCATTCAAAAGCATGAATTCTTTGGCACTCAACTTTCTTTATAGTCCAGCTCTCCAATATCCATACATGACTACTGGAAAAACATAGCTTTGACTAGATGGACCTTTGTTGGCAAAGTAATGTTTCTGCTTTTTAATATGCTTTCTAGGTTGGTCATAGCTTTTCTTCCAAAGAGCAAGCATCTTTTAATTTCATGGCTGCTGTCACCATCTGCAGTGATTTTGGAGCCCAAGAAAATAAAGTCTCTCACTGTTTCCATTGTTTCTCCATCTATTTGCCATGAAGTGATGGGACCAGATGCCACAATATTAGTGTTTTGAACGTTGAGTTTTAAGCCAACTTTTTCACTCTCCTCTTTCACTTTCATCAACTGATGAAATATCTTTGATGAAAGTAATGAAAGTCACCTGAATAATCTCTAACAATAAAAAGATTGCCTTAATTATTAACCTCTAGCAATAAAAATATGAGAGGAGAAATTGGTCTTTTTTTCCCCAGTAGTTTTATCTAGTTCTCTAAAGGATGGCCAAAACCATCTAAGTAATATAAAAACTGGTGAAATCCTAAAAGGAAATTAGCACATTTTAAGGTCAATGTAAATTTCTTTCTTTTGGACTTAGTTTTTTTTTTTAGTTCATTTGCCTTAGATGCTCTCTTTATATTTCCAAGTTTAAGCAATGACTGAGAATAATAAATAGAGCACAGAAAAAGTGTTCCACAGTATTTTTTTTCCCTCAAAGATCTAAGATACTCTTAGCTCCTAACCATTGTAACTCAAGCCTCTAATAATCCAGTCAAATTTTATTAAAACACTTTTGGTTTTAAGAAATGTTGGAAACCAAGCAAGGGCAGAAAGAATCAATGAATATAATGAGAAATAATGGTGAATAATGAATATAATGGTAGGAATAGCTAACAAAATCTTCCTTTTGGTAACAGATTACTAGTCAATAAAGCAAATTTACTTAGATAAAAATATCTGAATTTTTAAAGTCATACTATAGTTTTGAGATAACATCAATTTACTACTATATACCAATACTATTTATTTCTTAAAAGGCTCTGGGCATGTTCTCAAAAAGCAGGTGAGGAACCACATGCAGGAGTTCCCAAAGACCTCCTGACTGGATACATCTCACCAAATTTATGGGCATAATTTCCCTTTCTTGTAAAGTCCTTCTCTGAGAAGAAGTATGTAATTCCAACTTCTTACTATGAATTAGAAAATAAGAACAGAAAAAACAGATATTTTAAAAGAAAAATGTGTAAGCATGTTCTCTACTGTATGATCATATTGTTTAAAATGTGAAACAGTGATTATGTTGCTAACAACTGAACTCTTAGAAAAGAATTAGTTTTTCTCCCTCAAATTATTTTTAAAATCCCTCTTTACCTTAAATGTGATAAAAAAAAAAAAATTTCCCTTGTAGAATTCACAGAGATTGAATAAAGCAGAAAGATATTAAATAAAAACTGAAAGAAACAGTAATTTAATAAAATATAAATTCATAAATATCTGTGTCCCATGGCATAGTTAACTAAAATAACATGAATGGAGAGCTGGTTTCTTGACAGAAAATGTTTTCCCCCACAAATGCAGTTTACTTAAGTCCCTAATTCTTTACTCACATTTTCAGGGTGATTTAATAGATGCCAAAGCTTCTGTTTAGGTGTATGACGGGCAAAAATTGTTCATTTATAATTTAAAATAATTGTCGTGAAGTTTGGTCTCTAATAGATTAAAATTTTGACATTTCCAGGCATGATGTAAACATTGACAAAGTACTATTTTTTGAATGCCAATGAGTATATAATTTTGTTACACAGAACTTTTTTTTTTTTTACAAATCTCCATAGAACTCTTTTAGAAATATGAAGATAAATATGTACTCAAAGCCAAAACAATTCCAAAAGACCTAAGAATCAGGTCAGAGAACTAATAGAGGATTCATCAGTTATCTTTTTTTTTTATGCTGCTGAGTTATTTTATTGTTTGGGTTTTGTTTTGGTTTTTTGTTTTTCAAAGAAATCTGAGCCTAGAAGGAACAGAACACCTATGCAATTTTGCCAGAAATATTTATGCTACTAAGTGCATCAGAGAGTAAAAGCCGGGTAGAATCTGTTAGAGATTCCCCAGGATTACTTGAAGATTTGGGGGTCATGGCATTCTAGAGTAATCACAAACTCTAAATTTTGTAGTCAAAGTTTACAGTGATATTTTTCTAGGTGTTGTGTAATCTTTGAACCTCACTTTACTCATCCCAGAAAGGTATATACTAAAACCTCTAAAGATTAGAGATAATATATTTAAAATGCATAGCATATAGTGCCCACTGTACTAAATATGATAACAAAAGTTGCTGAGGGAGACTTTGCAAAACTCTCATTCACAAACTATGCTGAAGTCAAATCTTGTGATCATGTGGTAATGATCAGAAAAGTAGAGAGGGGAAAAAAGAAAAAACAAATCATGTAAATTGAGATAATCCATCGGGGAGGAAGAGGAGAGGTACAAATAATCTAATCACTCTCTAACAAAATTTTTAAGCTCTCTTCCATAGTGATCTAGAGGTTTGATCTTAAAGTCATATTTGCAGACCTCTAAGACCATACAGTCAGACTTCCCAGGTGACTCAGTGGTACGGAATCTGTCTGCCAATGCAGAAGACGGAGGAGACACAGGTTTGATCCTTGGGTTGGGAAGATTCTCTGGAGTAGGAAACAGTAACCCACTCCAGTATTCTTGCCTTGGAAATCCCATGGACAGAGGAGCCTGGAGGGCTATAGTCCATGGTTTCACAAAGAGTTGGACACAACTGAACTACTGAGCATGCACACCAAGAGCATAGATTCAGTACAGTGTTGTAGCCAAAAGTTAAATAAAACCCCAGGCCTTGTCAGGAAAGGATACTGGATACAAAAATTCCTTATCTCAGAATTGACATATATGGAATACGCATAGAGTTCTGATTGCTAAATTAAACTGTAATATAGAATCAAGAAGAAAAAAGATCCAGAGGAGGGTGTACAAGAAGTTTGTTACATATAAGTGTTGCTTGAAAAGTACACATATCAGAATGCTTTCCAAGTTCAACTCAATCACCTTTGAGGGAAGGAAAAACCTAGGCAGTGCCTATGATCACCTCTTAAGTCTTATCACAATTTTCTTCCTTTTAAAAAGTTTATTGTGAAATAATGTTAGACTTATGGGAAAAGTTGCAAAAAGACTTCATATATCCCCTCACCCAGCTTCCCCAAATGTTAATATCTTACATGACTATAGTATAATTATCAAAACCAGGAAATTAACATTGATATTTTTACTCATGGTACTTACTCAAATTTCACCAGTTGTCCCACTAATACTTTTTTCTGAGTCCAATCCAGTAACTCACATTGCGTTTAGCTGTCATATCGCCTTTTCTCCTCCAAACTGGGCAGTTCTGTAGTCTTTTCTTATCTTTCTTAACCTTGACATTTTTGTATTGGCTAATTATTTGTAGCATGTCTCTTAATTTTGGTTTATCTGGTGTGTTTCTTCATGACAAAATTCGGGTTATGCAGTTTTTGGCAAGAGTAGCACAGAATTTATGTCATGACAGTCTCAGTGCCCCTTATCAGGAGGAACTTAATGCAATACAGCTCATTCCTGATGATGTTCACTTTGATCTCTTTGCTAAGGTCAGCTCTACCAAGTTCCTCCACTGCATTAATTCCTCACTGTAACTAATCAGCATTTCATGGAGAAATACTTTTGAGCCTCTGCAAATATCCTGTTTCTCATCAAGGTTTCACCCACTGATTGTAGCATTCATTAATGATCCTTGTCCAAAATGGCTGTTACTGAGGTGTTTGTCAAATGGCGATTTCTTATTTCTTTTCATTGCTTCTCCATTCATTAACTAGAATTGTACTGTAAGGAAGAGGGCTTCCCAGGTGGCTCAGTAGTAAATAAACTGCCAGCAATAGAGGGGACATGGGTTTGATCCATGGATAGGGAAGATCCCCTGGAGAAGGAAATGATACCCACTCCACTGTTCTCACTTGGGAAATCCCATGGACAGGGGAGCCTGGCGGGCTACAGTCCATGGGGTCACAAAGGAGTCAGACACGACTTCGTGACTAAGCAATAACAACAACATAAGGAAGAATTTATGTTTATTTATTTGGCTATGTATATTACTATGGACTCACTGCAACCCCATGGACTGTAGCCTGCCAGGCTCCTCCATCCATGGGATTTTCCAGGCAAGAATACTGGAGTGGGTTGCCATTTCCTTCTCTAGGGGATCTTCCCAACCCAGGGATAGAACCCAAGTCTCCTGCACTGTAAGCAGACTCTTTACTATCTGAGCCACCAGGGAAGCCCATTTTATCTTATGGGTTATAATTAATTACTTTAAATTTTTTTGCCCAACTGTTTGACCATTTGGAAGGACTAACTCCTTCCAGTTAGCACCCTTTTCTTTTTGCATTTTTAAATTTATTTTATTTTTAAAATTTCTTTAATTGAGGTATAGTTGATTTACAATATTTCTGTGTACTTTTGACACGACTTGAAAAGTCACATCACTTTTTGAGCACCTCCTTACTTTCTGGCACCACAAGATATTTCAAGCTGTGCCTTTCCTGCTTCTGCCCTGAAATCAACCACTTCTCCAAATAACCATTCTGTGTACAGAAAGGGAAAGAATTAAAGAGAATATTTCTAACTCTATAGTCAGTCCTGAGCTTTTTCTTATATTTAAGCTTCTTTCTGATAGTAATACTTGCAGATTGTGATGATTAATTTTACGTGGCAACTTGACTGGTCTAAGGGATGACAAAATAGCTGAAAAAAACATTCTTTCTGGCTGTGTCTGGGAGGATGTTTCTGGAAAAGATTAACATTTGAATCAGTAGACTAAGTAAAGATCACCCTTACCAATATAGGTAGGCATCATCTAATTCATTCAGTGCCCCCAATAGAACAAAAAGCAGAGGAAGGGTGAATTTTTTGCCTCTGCCTAAGCTGGGATATCCGTGTTCCTGGTTCTTGGGTATTCAGACTTGGATGGAATTACACCATGGCTTTTCTGGTTCTCCAGCTCACAGATGGCAGACTGTAGGACTTCTCCATCTCCATAATTAGGTGAGCCAGTTCCTTATTTTATATGTATGTGTATACGTATATAACACATTATATATGTATGCATATATAAAATATTGGTTCTGTTTCTCTGGAGAACCCTGACTGATACCAAGATCCTTGCCAGAAAGTAAGTTATTTGAAAAAAAAATTGTTTTAAGTCTTACAGGACCATTTTAAACTTTGGCTGAGGCCAACTTGGTTGTAATTTCCCCAGCTAACTTCTGGCCTCCTTGTTATGCTTCCTCATACATCAAGAAATAAGGTTTCCTTCGGGATCAGTGGATTCCATCTACCATTTCAACAAAATATTGAATTATGTGATTCTTGGTAGAGAGTAACAAAAGCTCTCTTTTTGAGGGATTATTTTCAACATTCAGAGAGTTCCAAAGGGCTAGCTAAATCTCTAGTCTAAGTATTTTGGAGCATAAAATATTTCAGACCCAGTGAAGAAAACTGATATATAACTCAATATAACTAATTACTGTAGGGTTACAGACTTCAAATGTTTAAAGAAATATGATTTAGAGTCAAGTAATGTGACAAAAACTGATAGCTCTTTCCAATACTCATTCTACTCTTCTTTCTCATTTGGTGGAGCCCCAGTATGTTAACTGGGCACATAGCCATCCACAGCAAAGCTATACTTTCCAAGCTCCTTTCAAGTTAGGTGTGACAGCATGACCAAGTTCTGGCCAATGGATTATGAGTCAAAGTCACATTCACAGCTCCCTGATTATACTCAAAATGAAATGGGTCACACTCTTCACTTACCCTTTTTCTTCTCCCCAATGGCTGGGACATGAACATGTCAGCAAGAGCTAGAGAAGCCATCCTGGGCAAAAACATGAAAGTCACATGATAAAGGAAACATGGTAGAAGGGACTTGGGCTTTAACATCATGAAAGTGAAAGTGAAGGTGCTCAGTTGTGTCCGACTCTTTGTGACCCCCATGGACTATAGCCCACCAGGTTCCTCCAGCCATGGAATTTTCCAGGCAAGCATACTAGAGTGGCTTGCCATTTTCTTCTCCTCAACCCAGGGATTAAACCCAGGTCTCCCACATTACAGGCAGACTCTTTACCGTCTGAGCCACCAGGGAATCCCTTAACATCATAGAGATGCCATACTAAGTATGGTCAGCTTACATGGCTGCAACATGAGAAAGAAATAAACTTTTATTTTTCTTAAGTCACTAGTACTTGGTAACCTTTGTTATAGCAGTTAAACCTATATCTAACTAATACAGATTTTGTATCTAAAAGTGGTATTGCTATAACAAAAGATACATGTGATATTAGCTTATCAATTGGGCACAGAGCATAAAAATCTCAGATAATCCAGAGTAGAAATATAGTGACTCTTATTATGCTGAGAAAAGTATTTGGTTAAACTGTGACCCTCCATACTTTGGGAGATAAGCCCCAAACTGTTAGAGGCTATAACTCTAAGAGAGTTAATCAGAAAAACTGAGCATCTGTGTATTGGCCACTTCTTGCCATGTTAGGCAAAGTTTTACAAAAGAGATGAAGTCAGATAATTTCCCATAAGAAAGAAGAAATCAGTTTTGTTAAAAGAAGCTTTTTCTGTCTTGCCTGAATTCTAAATTGAGTAGACTATGGTAAATAGGCCCTCAAAGGGTTGAAAAGCAAACTGTACCAAACACTGAAAAAATAATAGGCAGCTCTAAAGAGCAGCTGTACGAGGACCTTAGAATGTTGTCCTCAACTTTCTTAAGCATAGGACTGCACACCAAACGTTAGGGCTCCCACAGCTACTTGTAGGCTCTGAGTCATCCCTATCCCCAGTGACTAGCCTGTACCACCAGACTCACCTGAAGCTAGCTCCTCTGTCTATGCACCTGTGTGCTCTCAGCCAGATTCCCAACATGTCTTCCCCTGCCATGCACCTATGGAGGGTCCCTGTAGCTGGTAGTACACACCAATAGATAGGGCCCCCACAGCTGTTGGTGAAACTGCCAACCAAGAAACTTTCCCTAGTAAAGTTTTCCTTCAGAAATGAAAGTAAAATAAAGGTTTTCCCAGACAAATTAAAGGGAGTTCATCACTATTACATGTGCTTTACAAGATACACTGAAAGGAGTTCTTCAAGCTGAAATGAAAGGATGCTAAGTAATAAAATGAAAACATATGAAAATATACAACACACTGGTAAAGGTAAGCATATAGTAAGATTCAAAATATTATAATATTAAAGTATTATAATGTAAGTGGTGATTATTAACCACTTAAATATAAAGGTTAAATTACAAAAGTTTTTAAATAACTAGATCCCTTGGAGAAGGGCATGGCAACCCACTCCAGTATTCTCACCTGATGAATCCCCATGAACAGAGGAGTCTTCCATGGTCAGAGGAACCTGGCAGGCTACAGTCCGTGGGGTCGCAAAGAGTCGGAGACTACTGAACAACTAAGCACAGCACAGCATAGCTACAATAATTTGTGTGTGTTAGTCATTTAGTCATGTCTGACTCTTTGCAACTCCGTGGACTGTAGCCTACCAGGCTCCTCTGTCCATTGAAGACTTCTCTGTCCATGGAATTCTCCAGGCAAGAATACGGGAGTGGTTTTCCATTTCCTTCTCCAGGGGACTTTTCCAACCCAGGGATCAAACCTGAGTCTCCTGCACTGCAGGCAGATTCTTTACCACCTGAGCCACCAGGGAAACCCTAATTTGATAGCAGATGCACAATATAAGAATATGTAAATCATGACATTAAAAACATAACATAGTTGAGGGGTTGTTAGTAACAGTGTAGAGTTTTGTGTGTGATCATAGTTAAGTTGTGACCAGTTCAAAATAGGCTTATATCTCTAAGATGTTTCAGATAAGTCTCATGTTAACCACAAAACAAAAACCTATACTATGTGCACACAAGATAAAGAGAAAGGAACAAATATATCACTATAAAAAAATCATAAATTCACAAAGTAGGAAAAAAGGAACAAAGGAACTACAAGAGGGCCAGAAATTGACAAGATGGCCATATAAAGTCCACACCTATCAATAATTTCTTTAAACATAAATGGATTAAAGTCTCCAACCAGAAGACATACAGTGACAGAATGAAACAAAAAAAATCAAGACCCAACTATATGCTGCCTATAAGATGTTCACTTCAGCTTCAAGGACACACATTGGGGGAATTCCCTGGTGGTCCAGTAGTTAGGACTCCATGCTTTCACCCCCAGGACATGGGTTCAGTTCCTTAGTGGAGGAACTAAGATCCCACAAGTCATGCAGTGCAGAGAAAAAAAAAAAGGCACACACTGTGTCAAAATGAAGGTATAGACATATGAGAAACAGAAGAAAGCAGATATAGCTATACCTAATCAGAGAAAATAGACTTTAAGTCCAAAACTGTAACAAAAGGCAAAGAAGGTCATTATATAATGATAAAGATATCAATTCATCAAGAGGATATAACAATTATAAATATATATGGACCCAGCATCAGAACACTTAAATATATTCAGCAATACTAACAGATCTAAAAGAAGGAATAGACAGCAATACAATAATAGTAGGGAACTTCAGTACTCCACTTTCAGTAATGGATAGATCATCCACAGAGAAAATCAACAAGAAAACATTGGATCTGAATACACTTTAAGCCAAATTAACCAAACAGACCTAATAGAGATACATAGAACATTCCCTCCAACAGCAGCAGAATACACATTCTTCTCCACTATACATGGAACATTCTCCAAAATGGATCATAAGTTAGGTCACAAAGCAAGTCTTAGCAAATTTTAGAAGACTGAAATCATACCAAGCATCTCTTCTAACCACAATCAATAAAAGAAGAAAAACTGGAAAATGTTCAGATATGCAGAAATTAAACAAACAAGTCAAAGATAAAATTGAGTGGGAAATCAAAAAAATATGGGAAGCAAACAAAAATGGAAAGGAAACATAACATACTAAAATTTATGGGCTGGAGCAAAAAGAAGTTCTATGAGGAAAGTTTATAGCCTGCGTTAAGAAAAAAAGGAAGACCTCAAATAAACAGCCTGATTTTATACATTAAGAAGCTAGAAAAACAAAAATAAATTCAATCCAAAGTCATCAGAAGGGAGGAGATACAGATCAGAGCCAAAATAAATGAAATAGAGACCAGAAAACAATAGAAAATATCAAGAAAATCAGGAGTTGATTTTTTGAAAAAGTTAATAAAACTGACAAACGTTCAGCTAGACTTACCAAGAGAAAAAGAACAAGAATTCAAATAAAATTATAAATGAAAGAGGAGACTTTGCAACTGGTACTACAGAACTACAAAAGATTGTGAGAGACTGAAATGAACAATTGTACATCAACAAATTGGACAACTTAGGGGAAAACAGAAAAATTCTTAAAAACATACACCCAATCTACCAAATCTGAATCATGAAGAAATAGAAGATCAAAACAGACCAATAACAAGTAAGGAGATTGAGTCAGTAATCAAAAACCTCTCAACAGGGGAGTTTGGGGAAGAATGGATATATGTATATGTATGTCTGAGTTCCTTGGCTGCTCACCTGAAACTATCACAGCATTGTTAATTGACTATGCGTGCTAAGCAGCTTCAGTCATGTCTGACTCTTTGCAATCCCATGGAACCCTTGTGCACTATTTGTGGGAATATAAATTGATCCAGCCACTATAGAAAACTATATGGAATTTCTTCAAAATAATTAACAATAGTTACTGTATGATCAGCTATGTCAATAAAGCTGAAATTAAAAAAGAAAAGAAAAGGATTACTTGAGCAAACAACAAATTGTCCCTTTGTTTGAGGAGACAAAAGAATTCTGATAGAAGAAGACCATAGAGATAGGGGGAAAAAATCTACTTGGAAAAGAGAAAGAGTACTTGGTAAGATTAGAGAAGATAGCATGAAGCCCATGGCAAGGTAAGAGTCTCATTTAAAATGACTGTTTATTAGGGGAAAGGGAAGGAAGAAAAAGAGAGCAAGGCAGTTCCTAAGAGAGAGCCGAGCTGGAAGCTTATTAAGAGAGCTGAGCCAATTATGTAATTGAAACCAGAACTAGTTGGGATAAAAGTAGAGGTTTAAAAAGTGAGATCATAAAACCAATCCCAAGTAGGCACAGTGTTTATACACAGAGATAGAATATGTCCTAAGAGACTTCAGAGGTCTCTTGCCTGTTTTCTAAGTAGGACTTGATCTATAATGCCAGAAGGGAGACTTTAGGGCAATGAGTAAGCACATTCCCATTTCATAATCCTCTTAGATGGGAAATTCCTGTGTGCTTTATATATGGGAAGCTTTCTTTTAAATGCAACAATGGATGAAATTAGGATGAAAAGCAGCTATTAAAGGTCCTGCAACAGGAAGGTTAAGTTGCACTTGATTAGAAAGTTAGTCTAAATAATGTGATTTGTACTTACCATAATAATGGTTGGGCTTCCCTCGTGACTCAGATGGTAAAGAATCTGCCTGCAGTGCGGGAGACCTGAGTTTGATCCCTGGGTTGGGAAGATCCCCTGGAGAAGGGCATGGCAACCCACTCCAGTATTCTTGCCTGGAGAATCCTATGGACAGAGGAGACTGGCAGGCTACAGTCCAGGGGGTTACAAAGAGTCGGATATGAATGAGTGACTAAGCACACAGCACATGAAAATGGTACCAGGAGGTAAAGTGGGAGAGGTATAAATTGGGAGGTTGAGACTGACATATACACATTCGTATATATAAAATAGATAACTAATAATAATCTGCTGTACAGCAAAGGGAACTCTACTATTCTGTAATGGCCTATAAGGGAAAAGAATCCAAAAGGAAAAAAGAAAGAGTGGATATATTTATATGTACAAGATTTACTTTGCTGTATACCTGAAACTAACATGACATTGTAAATCAACTATACTCCTATAAAAAAAAAATTTTTTTTTAAGAATAATTGAGGGAATAACTCAGGAAGCAAGATAGTTCCCTCATGGATCTAGGGGCCTGTCACCTGTTCACAAACTGAACTAAAACTAGGTATTCACTATACTGGTAAATATTTCTTCTTATTCCTTGACAGATCTTCAGCTGCTGAACAGAGGCCATTAATCACTTTAAAGAATACTCATTACCAATATCCTAAATGTAATATTAAAAGATGAAAAGAGGCAGTATGTTAAAAAAATGTTTATAAAATAAAATTGTAACTTAATTTTAAGAATTTAAAATGGAATCGTCTATGTAAATTTTGTACATTGATTTTTCAAAATATTTTCTTGCCAATGTATATCTCTCAATTATAAGTTTCAGGGTCCTTTTGTTTGTTTGTTTGTTTGTTTAGAAATCTTTTTATCATTAGGGTATTGACACTTTTCAGAATAAGTATAATTTTCAGAAATTATACCAGGCAACTTATCATTAAATATCAATATTTATCAATATTATGTTGAGTTGAAATGTTATTTTAATTATAAAAACCATTTTTGTTTATAAAAAATAATAAAAAACCTTATTGATTTTAACTTGCTTTTACAAATATCCTAAGTCTCAAGCTAAACAATATTTTAAGTAGAAAAACACTGTTTTTTAAATAATTTGGTATATTATTTTTGTGGTTTATGTACACACATTAACTGGTTTCTTTTATGGGAAACCTGACAAAGTTGATCACATTAGGCACTGTGAAATAAAGGCAAGAGCTCATCACCGTTTAACAAAAATACTCAATGCAACAATTCCAAGAATCAAAGATATTATTACTTAGTGGTTGATAATGAATTGCCTGCTCTTCTGTGCTTTGCTTAGTCTCTCAGTTATGTACAACTCTTTGTAACCCCATGGACTGTACCTTGCCAAGCTCCTCTGTCCATAGGATTCTTCAGGCAAGAAGACTGGAGTGGGTTGCCGTGCCCTCCTCCTCCAGAGGATCTTCCCAACCCAGGGATCAAACTTGGGTCTCCCACACTACAGGTGGATTCTTTACTATCAGAGCCACCAGGGAATTGCCAGACACAAAATACAAAAAAAATCCCACATATACTGGATTGTTTGTCAGCAGCTGCCCTCTGGCATCCAAAGCAAGGATTTCCATAAAAAAAAGTTGCAAAGCAATTCGCATAGTGGTTAGTTTAGGCCAATGCTTTTTTTCACCCTATTATTTGTTTTGTTTTCTCCACTACCCCCACCCCCTGCAGTGACACAGTATTATTAAAAACATTAAGTCCTTGGGACTTATGCTTCAGATCAAAACATCATTTGAGTAATTTCAAATGATGTACAGCTCTTCACATAACAAAGATGTGTTGTGGTCGTAATTACTTCAAAAATAATTATATGAAAATAACCTGACATATCATGCTTTACCAATTACAGAACCATGATTCTGACACATGGAAATGCTAAAAGATATGAATAGCTGTTCTTCCATTTAAGTTAGAGTGCTGCGAAATTCCGACAATGACTTCATCTTTTCAGTTAACATAATCAGTCCACAATACAGCATACTAAGTCATAAAGTGCAAATCCAAGGAAGATAATACCTTCACTAAGTTACAGAACTTTGGCAAATCAATACAGTACTCTTTAACACAATAAAACGTACTTTTGTTGCAGCTGTTTATTTTGTGATAACTTTTACTCCAGAAATGTTGAGTATGAAATTAAAACGCTATGATTTTTAACAGTGGTTTATAGCAGTTTTATACAGTTAATGTCATTTTAAAATGATACAATTTCTCCTTTAAAAGTGAGTTCCCACATGTAAGTTCTCCAACTTTACTGCAGCAAGGCAGCGGTGCATATGTAGAGGTGGATCTGCTTGGTTCTGGCATTGGTACAAAGCCAAGTAGAGTTCCAATGCACAAAAAGCTTTAAGATTCTACCTTAAGGAGGTTTAATCAGCCAATAGCAATTTCCAAGTATACTTTTCAAAAATTGATGAATTTTCGCATTAATACTGAAATCCTCAAAACCAGTCATTTCAGTTCAGTTCAGTTGCTCAATTGTGTCCAACTCTTTGCAACCCTATGGACTGCAGCATGCCAGGCTCCTCTGTCCATCACCAACTCCTGAAGCTTGCTCAAACTCATGTCTATTGAGTCGGTGATGCCATCCAACCATTTCATCCTCTGTCACTCCCTTCTCCTCCTGCCTTCAATCTTGTCCAGCATCAGGATATTTGCCAATGAGTCAGTTCTTCGCATCAGGTGGCCAAAGTATTGGAGCGTCAGCATCAGTCCTTCCAATGAATATTCAGGACTGATTTCCTTTAGGATTCACTGGTTTGATCTCCTTGCAGTCCAAGGGACTCTGCCTTCTCCAACCCACAGTTCAAAAGCATCGGTTCTCCAGTGCTCAGCTCTCTTTGTGGTCTAACTCTCACATCCGTACATCACTACTGAAAAAACCATAGCTTTAACTATATGGACTTTTGTGGCAAAATAATGTCTCGGCTTTTTAATATGCAGTCTAGGTTTGTCATAGCTTTTCTTCAAAGAAGCGTCTTAATTTCAGACAACACTAATTTCAGCCGGTCTCTTTTATTTAGAAACTCTGCACCTCTTTGTTTTGATCAAGTCACAGACCTTTTCTTCAGCTTATTAAAAAAAGAATCCTACCTAAAATAGAGTTGTATGTTTTAAATAACAAATAAATATAATGCTGATTGTAGAGACCTGGGGAACTGCGTGTTGTATATCAACTTTCATTACCACTTCTTCACAAATACTGATGTTCCCATTGGTGTCCATATGCTCCTTCTTGCCAAAGTTGTCAATTCCTCCATTTCAGCATTTAATTTATGTATTACCTTCTCCATGGCTTCTCAGCCTTTATTAGCATTTAACAATATGGTACTTGCCATCAACCCTTCGAGGCAACTGCTGAGACTGACTCCTTTCACCATAATTATGGATTCTTGAGTCAAAATAGTGCTTTCTGGGTCTTGAGGATGTGGTTTGTATATAAGTGTCTCATCTGCTGAAACCATATTTGTAAATGAAACATTCATATTTAAATTCCACGGTTTTCTCTATGAGATCCACCACAGAATATTCTTACACATATGTTTTGGTTCTTGCTATACCAATAATTGATTTCACAGTGGAAGACAGTCCCCACTCTGTGCTGAGAAGTCTGTGGTATGCAGCTTTCCAGAGGGATCTATGTGTCTGTCCAATATAACAACTCCACACTTGGGTTCATAGAGTTTGGTTATTTCTGCATTGCAGCTGTTATAACAGTTTTCCATAAGTGGTCAATGACGTGCTCCCAATTCCAGCTCTTCATAGTGTCAGTGGCCCTCACGGTGTTGCGGCGGGGCTGGGGCATAACGATGCAAAGATGTCAGTCATGCCCCTGCCCCGCCCCTCAGCCATTCAGGGTCCTTTTTTCTGTAGTAACTGGGGAATTAGCATAGTTAGTTTAAGTAATGCAGTGTGCTTCCCTGATGGCTCAGACAGAAAAAATCGTTCTGCAGAGCAGGAGACTTCAGTTCAGTCCCTGGGTCAGGAAGTAATGAAATATGAATTATGCAAATGATCACCATAATTAGATCTGAAAGCCTGGCTTTGTGATTTTCTCACCAGCAATTAATTCTAAGACCACTTCCTCTCTCTATGATCTTGCACAAGTCACTTCTCTGTTTATCACTTTTGAAAATGAGAATAAAAATACCTTTTTTTACCTATCCACATAGTTTAAGGTAAGCAGAACTGAGAGAATATTTGTGAAACTGGACTAGAAATTGGTAAGTACTCACGAACTCCAGGGTTTCAATTTAGGTAAAGCTTCTTCTAAGAGCTCAGGTTCTCCAACTCTTTTGCTTTCTCATATAATAATGCCAGACTCTCTTCTTACCTTCAGGTTCTCACATTCTAGCTCCCTTAACTCTGTGTGAAAAACATGAATTCTATTATCTACCTTTTGGAATTAGTATGAAGACAATCTGGAAAGTCCGTGCAGTGCTTAGCACGTGGTAGTCTCAAGAAACTCAAGTAGAGATGACTCAGAGCCTCAGAGACCATCTAATGCACTTACCTCCTTTGCATATAAAGGAATCCAGAAAATTATATAAATTTCCCAGAGTTATACATTGAGTATTGGATTTAGATTCAATCCCAGGTCTCTGAAGTCTCAGAGCTGTTTCAGCAGAAAAGCCCTGCAGACTGTGGCAGCATAAAAACAAATGACAAGGGGCAATCATGAAGGCACATTTCCTAGTGAAGTCTTCCAGTGAAACTAGTATGAGGATAAGTTGGAGAGGAGGAGAGGGAAGAAGAGACATAAAATAATCTCTTTTATAAATGTGTTCAGTAATATATCACAGCCCCCTCCTGCCCAAATCTTCTAATTAAGGGTTTTATTTTTTTGTAAAACATATTCTGATACATTCACATAACAGAATATTATCCAACCACTTAAATATGTGAGGTAGAACTGAATGTAAAAAATGTTTGCAAATGATATGACTGACAAGGGGTTAATTTCCAAAATACATGAACAGCTCATACAGCCCTACATCAAAGAAACAAACAACCTAGTTAAAAGATGGGCAGAAGACCTGAACTGACATTTTTCCAAAGAAGACTTACAGATGACCAACAGGCACAAGAAAAGATGCTCAGCGTCTTTACTCATAAAAGAAATGTAAATCAAAACAACAGTGAGGTATTGCCTCACACCTGCCAGAATGGCTCTCATGAAAAAGACAACAAATGTTGGTGAGAATGTGGACAAAAGGGAACCTTTGTACATCGTTTGTAGGAATGTAAATTGATGCAACCACTGTGGAAGCGGGATGCCTCCACAAACTAAAACTTGAACTATTGTATGATTCAAAAATTCCGCTCCTGTGTATATATCCAAAGAAAATGAAGACATTAATTTGAAAAGATTCATGGCAGCATTGTTTACAGTAGCCAAGAAACAGAAGTAACCTAAGTGTCCATCAACAGATGAATAGATAAAGAAGATGTGATATATATAGCTAATGGAATACTACTCAGCCATAAGATGGAGTGAAATTTTGCCATTTGTAGCAACATGCATAGACTTGGAGGGTATTATGCTTAGTGAGATAAGTCAGACAGAGACAAATACTATATGAGATCATTTATAGTTGGATCTAAAAAATAAAACAAGCTAGTAAAACAAAAAGAAACATATTCACAGTTATAGAGAACAAACTAGTGGTTACCAGTGGGGAGAAAAGGAGGGAGAGGCAAGACAGGAATTGGCAATTAAGAGGCAGAAATTACTATGTATAAAATAAATAAACTACAAGGATGTATTGTACAGCATATGGGATACAGGCAATATCTTATAATGACCATAAATGGAGTATAACCTTTAAAATTATGAATCACTACATTATATACCTAAACTTACACAATAATTATACATCAACTAGACCTCAGTAAAAAAAGATAAAATAAGTGATTAGATAAACAATCATTAGCATAGATGTGCCTAATATAGAAAGATGTGCCTAATATATTTAGGGAAGAAAGAAAACAGCTGCATAGTATCTACAATGCTGGTCCTATTTTTGTTTTATGTGTATATAAACATGGTAATAAGTCTGGAAGGACATCTTCCAGACTATTAGTAATGATTATCCTTCCATGTTATAAAGATTTTTCCCCTTTTATTTTATGAGAATTGTTTAAATTCTCAGGGGTATCTATGACTTTGATCATTATGGAAAAATCAAGCTTTTAGTTAAAATAAAAAATGCCATTGAAACAATTAATGATTAATTACATAAAAGTATAATTACTCACATACACACTGAACCAAAGTGAAAAAGAAAAAAGTATAATGAAAGATTAAAAGCTTTAAGGAAAATGGAAACATTCGGTCCCTTCTTTTCTTAAAGATGATTGTTATCTAATAGCATTTCCTTTATTTGAGCAGAGAAAATGAAACAACAGACAAAGCACATTTAATAGTTTTAGTGGAACATCTTTTCCGCATATCTCCAATTTAACAAAAAAAGCAAAGCAGACTATCTTGGAAGCAGATATGAAAACTCCCTGACCCCAGATCTAAAAAGGAAATAAACCCAAATGATGCCCCACAGCACATGTACAACTGCCCCGCAGTGCTTCTGTCTACTGTTACTGTGTGCGTTAGTGCCAAGGCTCTTTAACTAGTCTGCAAACCCCTCGAAATGGTCAACCAAAGAGTGTACATAAGTGCACATATACAGTTTCCGGGGAGAAGGAAAGTGATCTTTTACACTCTTTTCCTATCCCCAAATATTAACCACAACATTTACCTATTCATACATATCCAAATATTCAACAGACATTGAGAGTCTTCCTTGCCATTCATCATTATACATATAGTAAGAATGTCATTAGCTGACTTACATGCCTCATTTCTTGTTCTTACAGCAATACTGTAAGTAAAGATTATCCCTATTTTCCCAGTGAGGAATATGGAACATTAAGGTTATCATATTCTTTGATGTTTCTGTCACTGAGACTTGGGGGGTCTCTGCCCCTTCCCCTTGAATCTAGATGGGCACTCTGACTACTTGGACCAACTAAATAAGATGAAACTGACACTGTGTCAATTTCCAGGTCCAGGTCTTAAGAGACAGCAGCTTCTATTTCCTGTCCTTTGGAATAATAGTCCTTACAAGCCAGCCATCATTGTTGTGAGGAAGCCAGTATAGCTCCACAGAGTCGCTCTCATGGAGAGGAACTGAGCTCCCTGTAGAAAGTCAGCACCAACCTGCCAGTTCATGTTCACTCATGAGTGAACTGTCAGGAAGCAGGTCTTCCAGACCCAGTCCAATCAGCCCAACTAATGCTGAGTGGAGCAGAGATGAGCCATCATCTCCATTGCACCGGTAGTAGGCAGAATGATGGAACAGGATTTACTGAATTTTAGAACTTGTGAGTAGATAGTCTTACATGGCAAAGGGGAATTAACATTGCAGATGGAATTCAGATTGCTTATCAGCTCACCTTAAATAGAGAGATTCATTCTGGATTATCTAGGGTAGGTCCAATGTAATCACAAGGATCCTTGAGAGAGAGAAGCAGGAGAAGGTCACAGTGATTCAGTGGGAGAATGACTTGACTTGCTGTTGCTGGCTTTGAAGATGGAGGAGGGATCCATGAGCCAAGGAAGGCAGGCACCCTCTAGAAGCTAAAAAAGACAAGCCAATTCCCTCCTAGGGATTCCAGAAGGGTGCATAACCTTGCAACACTTGATTTTAGCTTAGTGGTTAACTGTGTTGTATTTCTAACCTTCAGAACTGTGAGATAGCATATTTTTGTTGTTTTAAGCCACTAAATTTGTGGTAATTTGTTACAGCAGCCATAGAAAACTAATACAGACCCCCTCCCTTAAGTTGCATATTTGTGAGCAAATTTAAACCGCTACCTTTGGAGCTGGTTTGCTCCTCAGTGAAAGATAATTGGAATAAGAAAATTAAGGCTAGAGTAATTAAATAATCTCTCCAAGCAATCCAAAAAGTTCAATTACCTGGCCCTGGTATTACATGCTGTGAAAATTCTCCAACACCTCCACTGACAGAATTTCATCAGCTATTTCCTCCTTTGGATTCCATCACTTATTTCTTTGCTGCTCCCTGATTCTGCCCTCCCAGGAATCTCAAGTGTTCTTGTGCCAAATCCAGTATGCCCTTCTCCCTGTCCTCACTCTCGGTGGTGACACTGCTGACCACCACATCCCTTTTTTCTCTGAAAAAGTATTACTTCAAGGTCAACATATTTAAATCTAAACATATCATTTCTTTTAAACGATGACTATTTTAACAGTTAATAGTACACAAGAGAGCAACTAAAGACTCTTCAGTAAGCTATTGAACATTTTTATGAATGCCTAGGCCTTTGTTTTTAACCTATTTGAAGATGCTTTATAGATTTAATTTTCTATGTTTAAGTATCTTTTTACACTGGGTCCATAAATGCTCTTTTAAATTAGTGATAGTGAAAATACTTATCCTGTAGATAATTATATTTAGGGAATAAGTTTTACAATAAAGCTGTTTTAATCAGCTTGTTTAATACTCTTTACTGATCATTATGGCTTCCCAGGTGGCGTTAGTGGTAAAGAACCTGCCTACTAATGCAGGAGACATAAGAGACGAGGGTTCAATCCCTGGGTTGGGAAGATCCCCTGGAGAAGGAAACAGCAACCAACCCACTCCAGTATTTTTGCCTGGAGAATCCCATGCACAGAGGAGCCAGTCGGGCTACAGTCCATAGGGTCACACAGAGTCAGACGTGACTGAAGCAACTTGGCATGCACACACACACTGATCATTATAGCACCAGATAAAAAAAGTTAAGTTTTTCAGGCAAGGATGAGATCACTTAATGGTATCGAAAGTAAATTGCGTAGTAAATCTTCCCCCAAAATGTCCAAAGTAAAGTGACAGTTGGTTGAAAAATAATTTCCCTTCATTTCTCCTTGTTTGTTGAGGATCATCTGATGTTTTTAAAACTCACAGTATGTGTATGATTTAAAGAAAATCCTTTTCTCCTGAGTGAAAACAGTGAGTGCTGTTTCAGATCCCAGAGCAACTCTGTGGCCTACCAATCCAAAGACAGATTCAGTGGAACCATGGACAGTGTTAGGAAACAATGAACCAAGTAGCCTTTGACTCACACCTTTCAATTCCTGTGATACCCCCAAAACTTTAGCTAGGAATCTGAAGAGATGGCAGGTGCAATATGATGTGTCACATGGTGCTATTTGTTAAAATGACAAACACGGCTTTTGAATTTTATAATATTGCTCAATAGGGGAGCAAACATGAACTTATTACTCAGTGAGCTGAGTCTTAGTTGACCATTTTGTGTTCTAATTGCAGTTTTAGTAAATGAGGAGAATTGACACAATGACCACTGAAAAGATGGATAAAACAGAAAGGAAATTAGAAACTCGGCTTCATCGACAAAGTGAATGAAAACATTCCAAGAAGGGTTGGGGAAGCTTATAATCATACAAAGACGTAAAATTCACTGGGTGACAGAGTGACTGGTCTCTGTTTCCCCAGAGGGTGCCCATCAAAATAGCTTCAGGAGCAAGTTATTGATAATAAGGACACATAGGACTCTTTCCATTGCAAATAATGGAAAATCCAACTCAAACTTAATTAAGAAAAATAATTTGTTGGTTCATTCATCTGCAGGCTCAAGGACTAGTCTAGCTTCAGGAATAACTTGCTCCAAGGACTAAACACAATGTTTGTTCTATAAGGTCAGTTCGTCTCCAAATATCAGTTCTGTCCTCTTATGTGTTTTGGCTTCATCCTGAGGTTATCTCCCAGAATATAATGGAACAGGAGAAGTGGAAATGGCCCTTCCAATACAAATAAGGTTGGGCAGAAGTGGTTTCCCAAAGAAGATTCTAGATAGGGTGGAAGCATACATGAGCAGCCTTGTGTTCACTATGATGGTACTGGTATAACATGTTAGTAAGAGACGTTATGAGTATTGTTTATATTTTTTAAAATAAGCAGAATCCTTTAGTTTTATAAGCATGTATGGTCTGATATACAAATATGTAAAATATCAAGCCCAACCACTTGGATACCTAGTGAGATGCTGATTGTGGTTCTCTTTAAGTCAGTTTATGTTCTTTCCAACTTTATCTCCCACAAGAACTATCTACACAAACTTTGCTCCAGCCTCACCAATCAGCTAATCTGGATTGCTTACCTCCATACCTTGATCTTCTAGATTCCTACTACCTGGAATATCCCCTTCCCCTCTTCATTCTTTGCTATCTAAATTTTCCTTTTCCAAGGCTTACTCATAATTATTTCCTCTATGAAGCAATTGAGAAATAATAATCCTTTCTCCTAAATTTTCTCATAAATTTTAAATTAAAATTTGCAATTTTCCCACCAATTTTGACTCTCCAGACCGTGGAAGGTATCATTTTGCTGATTGACCACTTTGAATGAACACTGGGCACTGTATTTTCACTCTTTTGCACTTGTGACTCCACCAACTTATATCTTATAAGCATAAGGCTTTGCCTCTAGAAAATATTCAGTAAATGTTTGGGAAATAGAACTTAACTGAATGAAGGGCAAATCCTAAAAGTAAGCTAATGATGGTGGTAACTGATCAAAGCTAATGTGAGTAAAGAATACATACATCTAACATGAACATTTAAAATGTGATTCCTGCCCCAAAAAAGTGTGTTTTCACAAAATGTGAAATGAAGTCTTACCATATAGAAAAGCTTTCCCTGAAGAAATGGTTGAAAACCATTTAAAGCAAAATACTGGCATTTAAGTAGTCCCAAACCTAAGAAATAAAATATTATAATAGATTTATTTATTTAGAAAATATAATATGTGACAGGTGATGTTTGTAAAGAGTGAGTGAAATCCATTCTCATAACTAGAGCTTGCTGGGAATAATTTCTGAAATTGTGGGCAGTTATTGTATATAGTTTTAGCTATAATTTTAGATGACCTTATAGCTTTGGGAATTGCACTATTTTATAGCCCAGAAGTGATTACATAAAATCCTGTTTAAATGATTACAATAAGAACTACATAGGCAGTAATGTTTGCTACTTTGCAAAACACTTAGCCCAGGAGACTCTTTAAAGCTGAATGGAACAGAAAATGCTGGTAGTCGTGTTAGACTATTCATCCAATAAATATCAGCACTCACTGGCTACTACAGTGAGCAATGTTTTCTCTGAATCTCATATCTCATTTACCACTTAACACCAAAGCAGCCAGTTGGATCCTTGAAAAACAGAACAGGTTAGTTATTTAACATCATTTAGTTTATTTAGCATCATAAAGATCCCCTCACCTTAACCACATTGTCATTTTAATTTTCAGTGTTCTAGTTTGAAGACACTGATTTTTAATTCATTTAGGCCAATCAATGAAGGAGATATAAAACCAACATAAAACTTTTAAAATGTGTCTCTTAATTTAGCTTACATAAAACTTTCAAGTTTTTAAGAATCTCAATTAATAAAAACAGAAGAAATTATATACAATCCCCAATAAAATAATAAATGTAGTCAGTAAACATCAGTGGCTATTAACACCATTAGGTGAAATGTTCATGGAAAACTTTATAATGGATAGGTCAGGTTGACAACACCTGAAACCATTGATCAATCTTAGCATCATTAAAAGTATTTCCAGAAAACAGTTTGTGATACACTAGTGATTTTTTTCTTCTATTACTGTATAACATATCACTCTAAACCTTAGTGGCTTAAAACAAATATTTATCCTTTCACATGGTTTCTCTGATAACAAATTCAGCAGTGGTTTAGCTGGGCAGTTCTAGCTCAAGGAATCTTGAGGTTGCAGTCAAGATGTCAGAGGATGAGATGGTTGGATGGCATCACCGACTCGATGGACATGGTTTTGAGTAAGCTTCAGGAGTTGATGATGGACAGGGAGACCTGGTGTGCTGCAGTCCATGAGGTCACAAAGAGTCGGACACAACTGAGGGACTGAACTGAATCAAACTGAAGGAATGGGTGCATGCATGCTAAGGCACTTCAGTTGTGTCCGACTCTTTGCAACCCCATGTACTGTAGCCCACCAGCCTCCTCTGTCCATGGGATTCTCCAGGCAAGAATACTGGAGTGGGTTGCCATGCCCTTCTCCAAGGAATGGGTAGAGGAACACATTAAACAACACAAGAAGGAAACAATTAGTCAATTCTAGAATGTGGGGCAATCTAAAGAACAAGATTTGATTTCTTCAGTTAATATTTAATCTAGAGGGACAGTTACAGATTAAAAGAGATTTAAGAGATGTTAGCTCAGTCAGTAAAGAATCTGCCTGCAATGCAGGAGACTGGGGTTTGATTCCTGGGTCAGGAAGATCCCCTGGAGAAGGAAAAAGCAACCCACTCTAGTTTTCTTCCCTGGAAAATCCCATGGACAGAGGAGCCTGGCAGGCTAAAGTCCATGGGGTCACAGCAGTCAGATACAACTTAGTGACTAAACCACCACCAAGAGATGTTAATGACTAAATGATAATGATTTCAATGTATCAATTACAAAAAGACTTTTTTCATAGTTGTGAAAATTTCAAGGACTCAGTGTTTAGGTGATATTAAAGAATTATTGTTAGGCATATTCAGTAGGGCAATGGTATTGTGGGTGGGTACATATATGCCCTTATTTCTTATAGTTATATGCTAAAGTATTTATAATTGAAATGTTATGGTGTCTTTTTTTTTACTTTTTATATTGAACTATTCAGTTCAGTTCAGTCGCTCAGTCGTGTCCAACTCTTTGCGACCCCATGGACTGCAGCATACCAGGCCTCCCTGTCCATCACCAACTTCCAGAGCTTATTCAAACTCATGTCCATCGAGTCAGTGATGGCATCCAACCATCTCATCCTCTGTTGTCCCCTTCTCCTCCCGCCTTCAATCTTTCCCAGCATCAGGGTCTTTTCAAATGAGTCAGCTCTTCGAATCAGGTGGCCAAAGTATTGGAGTTTCAGCTTCAGCATCAGTCCTTCCTATGAATATTCAGGACTGATTTCCTTTAGGGATGGACTATATTGAACTATAGTTGATTTATAATATTGTGTTAGTTTCAAGTGTACAACTAAGTGGTTCAGTTGTTGTTGTTGTTGCTGCTCAGTCCTAAGTCACGTTCAACTCGTTGCAACGCCATGAACTACAGCACGTCAGGCTTCCCTGTCCTTCACTATCTCCCCAAGTTTGCTCAGATTCATGTCCATTGAGTAGGTGATGCTATCCAACCATCTCATCCTCTGCCCGCTCTTCTCCTTTTGACTTCTATCTTCCCAGCATCAGGATCTTTTCCAGTGAGTCGGCCCTGCATATCAGGTGGCCAAATTATTGAAGTTTTAGCTTCAGCACCAGCCCTCCAATGAATATTCAGGACTGATTTTCTTTAGGACTGACTGATTTCATCTCCTTGCTGTCCAAAGAACTCTCAAGAGTCTTCTCCAACACCACAATTCAAAGGTACCAGTTCTTCGGTGCTCAGCCTTCTTCATAATCCACGTCTCACATCCATACATAACTATATGGATCTATGTTGGCAAAAATACATATACACATACCTATTCTTTTTCAAATTCTTTTCCCATTTAGGTTATCACAGAATATTGATCAGAGCTTCCTCTGCTATACATTAGATCCTTGTTGGTTATTCATTGTAAATATAATAGTGTGTATAAATAATATAACAAAAGTAATCAAGAGTTGTGGGGATAGATTAAAATAAGACTGGCAAAAAAAAAAGAAAATTGCTGAACACTAACATATAGTTATGGAAGCTCACTTTACTACTTTCTGTAGTTCTGAGTACGTTTGAAAAATCTGTACAGTTTTAAGCTACTGGAAATTTGGGGTTAATTACCGCAAATGGCATTACCTAAGGGGATGAGATGGCTGGATGGCATCACTGACTCGATGGACATGAGTTTGGGTAAACTCCGGGAGTTGGTGATGGACAGGGATGCCTGGCATGCTGCAATTCATGGGATCGCAAAGAGTCGGACATGACTGAGCGACTGAACTGAAGGGGTAGCCAAAGAGGGATTGGAGGGTTTTTAGCTGCATTAGAAGATGGAGTTGGTCTGCAGTTGTGGTTCTACACTTTTGTGATCTTGAAGTCTGTGGCATGAGAAGAGATGGACGAAGAGGTAAGGGCAGGGTGGAAGAGGTAGGCAGTCATTTCAGAGTCAGTGCAAAAGTATGCACATAATGGTGCTAACCATTACTTCTAGGGGAGTGACAGTAAGACCAGAAAGGAAGGGAAAATCCTGCACTCATGGGTGGCCACATCCTAGGATAATCTGCAGTTGCTTCCTGTCTAATCGCCACTGTTTCCTGTGTAATTCCCCTCCCTGAAATGATAAATTTCTTATCATTTCAACTCAAATTTCCCTAACCTCTACAAAAGGTTTTGCTTTGTTTACAGTTTAAGATTTGTTTTCAGAGTGAGAAGATAATAGTTGATTTTGTTCTTCTTTTCAATCTAAATTTCTCATAGGAATATCATGACAATATTTCTGTGTTTGATCATATTCGGAAACTTGGAAAAAGCCACTACATAAACATCAAGTGATAAATCGGGTGTCACAAAAAAAGGCTAAGAAATACTTTTATTTCTTATAACTATTTTTAATCCACATATTTTTAACATATCTGTATTTAAGTTAAACGAAAGGGCTCAGAGCTGATTTTAGAAGGTTATTTAAAATGTTTATATATTTCCGGGCCTTTCCTGAATGGAAACATTAGCAATTAGAAAACTCTAAATTCATGAAAAAAAGAATATTGTACAGGGGAATGGAAGCCTCAGACTCAAATCATCACAGAAATGGTCTTATGAAAATCTTTTTAGTAACAGGTGATATTTTATCCCCAAATAGTATAGAATTCCATAGCTATTCATGGATCAGAAAAAGAGTCTTCTTGATGGTCAGTTCAAATGTGATATGTCTTTGGAAGTGGTGGTTAAAAAAGAGGAGAGGTAGTCAATTATATCTCAATACACCTGGGAGAGAGAAAGAAAGAAAGAACAAAGGTTGCAAGCTTCAGTTTCCATAACTAAAATAAAGTTAATTACATGGCCAACTGTTTAGAACATATAAAAACACTTCATTGTGTGTGTGTATATATATATATATATATATATATATATATATATATATATAATGCTTTTGTTTAGGGAATTTGTTTAATTTCTTTCTATACCCTCTATGTAGGGATGTCACAGTGATTTCAAATAAAGAAGTCAAAACCCAAGCCTCTAATGAAAAATAAAAAATATATTCGTCTTGAAATTTAAAATTCTGTCAAACTGATCACTTGAGGTTATGTAGCACCATATATCCTGATTTAATTAAAATACAGTGTTCAATAAGGAATAATTAAGTAAAACAGTACATGTTTTCTTACCAAAGTGGCCCTGTTTCCTAACCCATTAGTGAGCTAAATGTGTGTGTTCAAGCAAGAACAGTGGCTGGGTTCTTTCTGGGCTGCAGTCAGTATTGCTTCTCTCTCTTGATACTTCCAGTGTGGTCCACAGAATGTTCTGTGTTGGCTGGCAGCTTGTCACACAGGCTGACTTTCAGGCCCACCCAATAACTACTGAGTCAGAAACTATGTTTTGACAGGATCCCTAGGTGATTGATAGAAATGGTATATTTTGAGAAGCACTGCTCTAGAATTCATGAGAATGCTTCTAATTTCTAGTCTCACCTTTCACTTCAAATCTTACCACCAGATGTTTCTGTCTCAGTCTCAGATATTTTTCCTCTCTATGTCTGAACTAGGCTTTTAGAATATCAAATATAGATAGCATCCTGGTGTAGACCCTAGCTCCTCAAACAGTAAGTCCCTCTAGGGCAGGGAACGGGTCCAGAATCATGTCTACCTCCACTTTAGTACCTGCCGCATAGTAAAAACTCAAGTACTTTTTGGAGAATGAATAAAGTGAATGGCTAAGAACCTGTCTTTTGATACCAAGTGAAGGAAGTATGCAGCTTGACTCCTCCACTTACTAGCTGTACTAATACGGGACTCACAATCCCTTTCTCAAAAGAATTCGTTTGAAGATTAAATGAAACTAAATGTACCTGGCATTATGTATGTATTCCATCATAAGGGCTGTGGGATTTTTCCATATCTAATAAAAGTAGTACTGTATCTTGTCCATTTTTAACTATTGTCCCCGGGCTTCCTTCTTGGCTCATTTGGTAAAGAATCTGCCTGCAATTCAGGAGACCCAGGTTCGATTCTTGGGTCAGGAAGATCTCTTGGTGAAGGGAATGGCAACCCACTCCACTATTCTTGCCTGGGAAAACCCATGGACAGAGGAGCCTGGCGGGGTACAGTACGTGGGGTCACAAAAAATCAGACATGACTTCGCGACTAAACCACCACCTCTGTCTTAGTCTGCTTGGACTGCCATAAAAATGTACTGATTCTGGGTGGCTTAAACAATAGAATATTATTTTCTCACAGTTCTGGAGGCTGGAAGTCTAAGATCAAGGTTCCAGCAGGGTTCAGTTTCTGGTGAGGACTCTCTTCTTGACTTGGGGACAGCCACCTTCTCACATATCCTCACATGGTAGAGAGCTCTCCAGTATCTTTTCTTCTTTTATAAGAATAACAATCCCATCAGATAAGGAACGCCCCTCTCTGACCTCATTTAACCTTAATCATCTGTTAAAGGCTCCTGTCTCCAAATACAGTCACTTTAAGACTTAGGGTTTCAACAGACAAATTTTCGGGAGACATAGTTCAGGCCATAGCAATCGCAATACATGGCATTGTAGTACTCATAATAAATATTGGCTTCCCAAGTGGTGCTAGTGGTAAAGAACCCACCTTCCCACGCAGGAGACAGAAGAGACACAGGCTGATCCCTGGGTCAGGAAGATCCTCTGGAGGAGGGCATGGCAATCCACTCCAGTATTCTTCCCTGGAGAATCCCATGGACAGAGGAGCCTGGTGGGCTGCAGTCCATAGGGTAACAAAGAGTCAGACATGACTGAAATGACTTAGCACTTAGCACACATGTTAGGTATACCTACATTGATAAAGGCAACATGATCTGTGTTTCTTTGGCTCCATAATATCTTAATGTTTCCCTCATTTTAATTTTTGTGTTTACTTTGTGTTATTTGGATCTCTTCTCTAATAATTACTGTTTCTTCTAGGTTCCTTGGACTTTTAATGACACAATTTAGCTATGTTTATGCTTCTTAAAATTTTCTGGGGTTAAGGAAATAAGATGTCAGACTAAAATAATACTTATACACATTTCCTATCCTATATCAAGATAAAAATAGTTTAAAGATATAATTGAGACATTCTAAAATTTTACTGTCCTAAAGAATATACAACTAGCATTCCTCCTTTAATTTTTGAATTCATCTTTGACTATGCTTTTGCTCCCTTATTCTGATCTAAAAAAATCATAAAATACTTTTAAAAGAGTCACTATCCGTCTGTGACTAGCAACATTTATTTTTTAAATGGACAGACTTTTCACCTAATCTCTAGATACTGATATATTCTGTGACTGCTATGATCATATGAAAACCATGCCTACTTGAACTCTTCAATATTCCCAAGAAATCTATAGAAATAGACAAATCATTTAACTCAAAGAAACACTTAGATAGTTCTTATTCAATAAACTTCTCTTTCTTTCATCATGCTTGGTAAGAAAAAGAAGATAAGAAAAACATAGATTCCCCTCTCTGGGAGCTAGTTGGCTAGGAGGAGAGGCATACATATGAACAAAAAGTAAAGAAAATATCACGGATCCTTTAATGAAAGTGTCTGTAAGATTCAAATGACCGGTTGTGTTTTAAGTATACCTTGACTGTGGTTATAAATCAACATCAATGACAGGAAAACTCCTCAAGAGCATTGTCTAGATTTGCTATCTGATTTTTTCTATTTTGCCACACATTTATTCAATACTTCAAGCAAAACAATAACACCTGTATGGACCTTGCAAGCATAAAAAACAACATGGTAGCTGCTTCATTTCTCCCCTCTGAATATTACACAAGAAACATACAGGGAAAGGAATAGTCCTAGCTGCTGCTGCTGCTGCTAAGTCACTTCAGTCGTGTCCGACTCTTTGCAACCCCATAGACGGCAGTCCACCAGGCTCTTCCATCCATGGGATTTTCCAGGCAAGAGTACTGGAGTGGGTCGCCATTGCCTTCTCCAGTCCTAGCTGAGTCACATTACAAATCCACCACCCTTTCCGTGATTCAGTTCAGTTCAGTTCAGTCGCTCAGTCGTGTCCGACTCTTTGCGACCCCATGAATTGCAGCACGCCAGGCCTCTCTGTCCATCACCAACTCCCGGAGTCTACCCAAACCCATGTCCATCGAGTCGGTGATGCCATCCAACCATCTCATCCTCTGTCGTCCCCTTCTCCTCCCGCCCCCAATCCTACCCAGCATTAGGGTCTTTTCCAATGAGTCAACACTTTGCATGAGGTGGCCAAAGTATAGGAGTTTCTGCTTCAACATCAGACCTTCCAATGAACACCCAGGATTGATCTCTTTTAGGATAGACTGATTGGATCTCCTTGCAGTCCAAGGGACTCTCAAGAGTCTTCTCCAACACCACAGTACAAAAGCATCAATTCTGCGGCGCTCAGCTTTCTTCACTGTCCAAATCTCACATCCATACATGACCACTGGAAAACCATAGCCTTGAATAGATGGACTTTTGTTGGCAAAGTAATGTCTCTGCTTTTAAATATGCTATCTAGGTTGGCCATAACCTTCCTTCCAAGGAGTAAGCGTCTTTTAATTTCATGGCTGCAGTCACCATCAGCAGTGATTCTGGAGCCCCCAAAAATAAAGTCTGACACTGTTTCCACTGTTTCCCATCTATTTCCCATGGAGTGATGGGACCAGATGCCATGATCTTAGTTTTCTGAATGTTGAGCTTTAAGCCAACTTTTTCACTCTCCTCCTTCACCTTCATCAAGAGGTTCTTTAGTTCCTCACTTTCTGCCATAAGGGTGGTGTCATCCGCATATCTGAGGTTATTGATATTTCTCCCGGCAATCTTGATTCCAGCTTGTGTTTCTTCCAGCTCAGCGTTTCTCATGATGTACTCTGCATATACGTTAAATAAGCAGGGTGACAATATACAGCCTTGACGTACTCCTTTTCCTATTTGGAACCAGTCTGTTGTTCCATGTCCAGTTCTAACTGTTGCTTCCTGACCTGCATACAGGTTTCGCAAGAGACAGGTCAGATGGTCTGGTATTCCCATCTCTTTCAGAATTTTCCACAGTTTATTGTGATCCACACAGTCAAAGGCTTTGGCATAGCCAATAAAGCAGAAATAGATGTTTTTCTGGAACTCTCTTGCTTTTTCAATGATCCAGCGGATATTGGCAATTTGATCTCTGGTTCCTCTGCCTTTTCTAAAACCAGCTTGAACATCTGGAAGTTCACGGTTCACGTATTGCTGAAGCCTGGCTTGGAGAATTTT
The DNA here is from genome assembly GCF_054371585.1 of Giraffa tippelskirchi. NCBI lineage: Eukaryota > Metazoa > Chordata > Mammalia > Artiodactyla > Giraffidae > Giraffa > Giraffa tippelskirchi. The sequence continues at coordinate 106,792,754 of NC_137280.1, read as the reverse complement.
GAGCATTATTTTACTAGCATGTGAGATGAGTGCAATTGCGCGGTAGTTTGAGCATTCTTTTGCATTACCTTTCTTTGGGATTGGAATGAAAACTGACCTTTTCCAGTTCTGTGGCCACTGCTGAGTTTTCCAAATTTGCTGGCATATCGAGTACAGCACTTTCACAGTATCACCTTTGAGGATTTGAAATAGCTCAACTGGAATTCCATCACCTCCACTAGCTTTGTTCGTAGTGATGCTTTCTAAGGCCCACTTGACTTCACATTCCAGGATGTCTGGCTCTAGGTGAGTGATCACACCATCCTGATTATCTGGGTCATGAAGTTCTTTTTTGTACAGTTCTTCTGTGTATTCTTGCCACCTCTTCTTAATATCTTCTGCTCCTGTAACGTCCATACCATTTCTGTCCTTTATCGAGCCCATCTTTGCATGAAATGTTCCTTTGGTACCTCTAATTTTCTTGAAGAGATCGCTAGTCTTTCCCAATCTGTTGTTTTCCTCTATTTCTTTGCACTGATCGCTGAGGAAGGCTTTCTTATTTCTCCTTGCTATTCTTTGGAACTCTGCATTCGGATGGGAATATCTTTCCTTTTCTCCTTTGCTTTTCACTTCTCTTCTCTTCTCAGCTATCTGTAAGGCCTCCTCAGACAGCCATTTGGCTTTTTTGCATTTCTTTTCCATGGGGATTTTCTTGATCCCTGTCTCCTGTACAATGTCACGAACCTCTGTCCATAGTTCATCAGGCACTCTGTCTACCAGGTCTAGTCCCTTAAATCTATTTGTCACTTCCACTGTAGATTACTCAGTCCAAAATCACCCAGTAAGCCTCCAGCACATACTATCCTTCCCGTCTGCAATATTTTCTCAAAGGCACTAACATTCTATACATTTGACTTTTTGTTTTGCTTACTGTCAGGCTTGCTCCACTTAAATGAGAGCTTCATGTTGACAAGGGTTTTGTTTGTTCACTCTTCTCTGCCTGCAGCCCAGAAGAGTGCCTGGGACATAGTAGGCCCTGAGTAAATATTTGCTGACTAAATGAATTATGTAAGCATTCTGATGAATACCTGAATATATTGGTCTACGGGACAACCACAGACAGATTTTCTAACTGTAGCAAATGAGCATTAGAGGCATAGATGATAAATTTACCACCTGCATAGTAGTGAGACTGCTTAAGAACTAATGGGCTATAACTTATTTCTGTTCTCTATCCCCTTGGAACAGAGAGCAAATTTATAGAAAATAGTGAAGGAGCAAAAAGGTGTTTTTTAGCATCTTTCAGGTAATACATGGAATGGTGAAGATAAGAGTTTGTTCATGTAAAAAAGGAATGCTTATCACCAGATTTCTCACATTAAAGTAGGCACTTGATAAATGTACCTGGCTGCTACTGATAACCATCTTTAACATTTTGCCTTTTCTTCCACTCTTTTCTCAAAATGTACACAGCTGGTGGAGACCTGTGCTCAAATATGATCATGAGAAACAGATCAATGCTTCATTTTCCTCTGCACCTCGTACAAAGCCCCCTCTTTGAGGAAAACTTCTCCATCACCCAATGGTAGCTTGAATTGCTCCTTTTTATAGAATCTTATTACATTGGTTCATTTGTACAATTGATCTCTCTATGAATTTCTGTATGTATATCTCACAAGCCTATGATAACAGGATCCCAACACTACACTGATGTCACACACACACACACTGGAATAATTTGCAGTGAACTTGTTATATGGATCTGGGCACTATATAGAGAAACCAAGAGATTGTCTAGGAATCTGGGCTAGCTAAGGGGTGCTGTCCCTGCCATAAGAACAGAGAAGAAGTGGATACCAGAAGGAGAGAGAGTTGTAAACAGGGAGCCTCCATGGGAGGAGCTGAGACTTTCTGTAGCAGCCAACTTAAGGTGTCTTCATAGGGAGGTCACAAGAGCCATACATACCCTGACTTCTTTCTCCTCCCTTTCTCTAATTTCTTATCAGGACAGCCCAGTAGCTGACCCCGTCCAGGAGCCAGGAACCACAGGATAGAATTCCTACCAGTCAGCTTCCTGGGGCAGACAGCAGGTTGGAAAGCATATGGAATGAACCCAGAATGGCACGTGAAGCTTTCACATCACCCAGTGAGAGCAGAGACTGGCTCTCCAGCTTCTCTCTTTATCCCCCAGACTACCTTTCACAACCTACTTGGTCTCTACATTGTATGCACGCAGTGGATCCCGGCAGGGTCCACTAACCTATCTCAGAACAGTTGAACAGAACTTCCATATCTGTAGAAGAGATCATAGTTTAATTGGAATGACTGCAGTGAGTCCTGAGATTATCTCAGATATATCAGAAACAACCTGAAAGGCAAGAATCTTTCACTTAGAGTCATTTGTGACATGATCAGAAACAGGAAGAGTAAGATCCTGAATTGCAGGCATTCTTTACCACTGAGCCGGGGGGGAGCCCCAAGGCCCTGAAAGACCTTGTAAAATATTATTGGTCAGTTACTTGGATTGGTGACCTGGAGGTGCCAACATTGCCCACTAGATGGGAGGCATGGAAATGCTGCAATGAAATAAAGACTCAGTTCTTGTGATAGCATGCTTCATGGCCTAATGCAAGGGGATGTGAACTCATGGACTAGAGTCATAATACAGCACCAGTCGCTGGAAAACAACTCCCTCACATAAAAAGGTTTTTAACCAGGGCCTTACAGGTTTATCTTATTACTTGTTATATTACTCTTTTAGCCTTATAACTTTATATGTATGATTTATGTGTTACATTTAAATCTTAGTCAGTGACAGATATAAAGGAAGATCAATAAGGGAAGGAGAAAGGTACCTGGGAACTTTGGAACTTAATTTTTTTTAATGTCAAGCTAAGGAAATCAGAGAGGGCAGCTAGAACATGGCATATATCTTAAAGACCAATTAATATTCTACATGCCTTTTATGAAATGGATACCTCCCTTAACTAGCTATATTGCTTTCACTCAGCAGCCTAATAACCCAGAAAGTAGTAAAACTAAATGCCTACCTGATTGATTAGCTGTCAAAAATATGATAATATTTCACCTTTCTCATAAAATATGTGCTAAAAATTTATTAGGACATTAATATACAGATTTACCTCTCTAGTGGGATGTGCTATGAATCCAAAACAATATGCTTCCTTTGGACTTTTCAAAAGTAGGATTTGTGTACAGAACTTCAGAAAATACACACACACATATATAGCAAAGCTCATAAATAAGAGTTTGTCTTCAAGCCTTACACATATGTTCTTAGTTCTCTTTTAGGGTTTTAAAATAGCATAATTTCTTTATGATCACATTAAAGATCTTTAAAAAAGAGGTAAACTACATTAAACACAGCTCATTTTGTCATTCCTAGAGACATATGCTAAAAATAAAAATTATTAGGAAACAATCATGTTTTCCTCCCAGAGGGAAAGGGCCTATTTTATTTTCCCTTGGATTCCCAAAGCTGAGGCTAATGTCTGCCATATTATAAATATTTTATAAATGTTATAACCAATTATATACCGTATATGCTAAATATTTAGCTATATACATCTATTGTCATTAAAACTCATGCTCTAAGAATTCTCAAATGACTGTATAAATGTACTACACACATGGCTTACTCCAAAATATTTGGAATGATACCTGTGATATATTTTATAATTAGAATGCTTTCCATTTCTAGGAACAGAAGGCCTTGTCTTAATGGTCTGAAACAATAGGAAAACTGATTCTCATGTGATAGGAAGCCTTGAAATAGGATGAATTCGATACTGGTAAAGTTAGCAGCCCAAAGTCATGTCCAAGGACCCTAACTCTTTCCATCCTTCTGTTTTGCCTTCTCAGCACATCAGCCTCATCATCAGACTAAGTCCCTCCATGGGTCATTTCAGAAATGAATACAGTATTAGAGACATAAAAGAAGGGAAAAGAAAGACCCATTTTTCCCCAAATCTCTTTTTAAGATCAAAAGTTTCCCAGAATCTACCCCTTAAACACCTAGCTGGATTCTCCACAAATTTCATGGGCCAGAAGTATGTGTGTATGTTGGTATATGTGTGTGTGTGTGTGTGTATGAGTATTTAGAAGACCTCAAATCTTAATTCTTTCAAAAATAATTTTCCTGCTACATTCTAATTCAGCAATCAAGAACATTGCTACAAACTTAACATGTTCATTATAATTCAAGACTTAGGAAAGCTTTGTTTTTAGCTGTGCAGCAGACATTGTTGGCTGCCTACCCAATAGCCACGCCATTTTTTCCATCTTTATAAAAAAATCCTCAATTCATCCAGATGCCTTCTTCTGGAATAGTTAAGATATTGTTAAAAAGATAAGATAAGATATAATAAGATATTATAAGATATAATAAGATATTATTTAAAAAGTAAACAATACTTGTTCTTTTTTTTCTCAATACATGTTTGTATTGTTAGTAGAAACCTTTTAAAATCATCTCACTGACCTTGGTTCATACTAGTATGTGCTCACAGTATTTTTTTGTTTCCTTCACTGAGAAGCAATTTTTTTCATTCACCTGCTCTACACACCTAGGATACAATTATGAACACTACAGACCCAAATCCTTGTCTTCCTACAGCTTATAAGCTGTTACTAGTGAGATACACTGCATATGACAGGCATTTTAACATTAGGTAACTATTTAAAAGTAATTGACATTGTTTTTTTTTTGTTTTATACTCTCTGACAGAACAACCCAATTTCTCAAAATTTCTCCTGAAAAAAGTCAAGCATGGGTACAAATACATTTATTAAGTGAACTACAGATTTCAGAATAGTCTATAAAATAAGAAAATTGGAGATAACCTAAAAGCCCAAAATCAGAGAACTAGTTAGGAGGAAATTATTGTATGTCTATATAAGTAATCATTAAAAATAATTATGCTGTTTATTACTTAGAATAGTATGCAGCCAGTAAACATAATTGTGTGAAATAATATTCATTTGTAAAAATGTTCATGACAGAACTCAAAATGAAAAAGTAAGCCACATGGCAATTTAGAAACTATACTAGTGTTTTGATACACATAAATACAAATAATACCAAAGTGTTAACAGTAATTTTCTCTGGGTGGTATGATTTAGAGGAAGATTTTTCCCCTTCTATTTTCCAGGTTTTTTTTTTTTTTTCTTTCTGTGGAGAAGAAAGAAAGCGTGGCTTTATTACTTTGCCAGGCAAAGGGGGAACACTTCTCCCTGGTGAGTAAGGAAAGGTTATATAGTCAGGCAGGAGTACGTGATAATTTTCAAGGCAGTAACAGTCTTGTATTCTGCTTTCTTCTGCAGTTTCAAAAGGGTGGGGATACTGACAAGTGTAGGGTGTGTACAGGTCCTAGGTCAGGTTTTCAGTTTTGAACATACTCTGACTTGATAAATAAAAAGGGGGAAATTAAAGTTATCAATGCTGATTTTTCAGGTCTCATTGTAAAAGCATCAACCATTTATGAAGTGCCTCACACATGCCAGCCAGCACACTCAGAACTCTACACTGTGCTCTCACTTCATCCTTTCAACAACTCTGTAAGTTAGGCATTGCTGTTTTCTGCTCAGGCTTTAAAAGGGTTTGAAGGAGGTTAAATATCTTGGCTAAGATATAGTGACAATTCCACCAGCTTCCCATTCAGCCTGTTGGGGACAGCACCTCACCTCAGCCTGTCCAAGTACCTCTTGCACCCTACTCTGGGGTTTCTGAGACACTGTCCTGGGGGTGTCCATTGAACCCACTTAGTGCTTACACACACATAATTGCACATGAGTGAGTCCTCTGCCCCCGAAGGGAGCCACCCTCTGTGGACTGCACCACCTACACCCCATTGACCTCTCACTGCTAACGGGGCTTAGCTAATGGGAGGGCACTGGCAGGACATCAGTGAACAGGAGAAGAAGTTGGGCATTTCTTCCTGCACTCCTGCTTTGCTTCAGTAGAAAGTTCCGGAGGATGCTTCATCCCTAAGCTCCTGTTGGCCAACTTCTCTGGCTTGGTTCCAGCATCTGCCAGGCCATTTCCTTTCCTGATCCCTTCGGGGCAGTCATAGTAGCTTTCAATCGTGGCTGGTTCCTGGGTGCTTCGACATTTCTCTTTCATTCCTGTAGCCCTATCTTCACCCTGTAAATGGCTCCTTCAATAAATTCTCTCCTAAATCCCAGCTAAGCATGCTTTCTGTTTCCTAGTAGAACCCTTCAGATACAATTACACTTATGGAGATTCTTATCTAAGAGCTAATTAGCTGTCTCTCTCTGTAAGAAAAGTTTAGGCAAGAATAACACAGGCAGTAAATTGGAATAGTTTAATAAATAATGAAGTCTGTGCTGGAAAGCTGAAAGAAAAAAATTAGGATGAAGGAAGCATAGTATAATAAAAAGGTCTTACTCTAACAAATACAAATCACACATTTGATAGGAAAGTGAGAAAAAGATCATTATTCTTAAAACTAAAGATACAAGGCTAGTGAAAATAAATCTAATCACAGGAAATACACAACTTGTATTTACTGTTTTTGACATTTAACCAAATTTAGTCATCTTATCCATATAAACAGTTTGCAAATATGTTCATATGAAGAGATACAGGGCACCAGCAATGCTATTCACTCTAACATCAGATGTGTCAGCTTTTCACATGTTTAAAATGGTCATAAACAATGACGTCAAGTCTCAATATTAGCACAGGTCGCTTGATTTACCAACACAATGACAAATAAATGAGCTTTTAGTAAACACCAACTGTGAGCCAGGCCCTGCACTGACATATTCATGTATATCATCTCCATTTATTTCCTAAAGAACTATGCTGGAATGTATAGTTGTCAACTTGATTTATTAGGAGCTCTCTTTCTCAGAATCCCCTTCTCTGTACTGTTCCAAGTTAAAGCTAAGCAAAGAAGAACCTCTAGGGAGATTGTCAGATGCAGTAATGGACAAATGCAGAGGCACCTGGCAGGTCCTAGCTCATCCTTACTGTCCTCTGTGCTGTGTCCTGCTCAGCTGTCTGTCGGCCTTGCTGACCAAGCATGGCCCCAGGCTCACCACGCCCTGTGTGACTATGAACTACACCATGAAGGCATTTTCCCTTCTTGCACCACTTCACTCAAGAATCAAATCCCCCAGAGGCTGAGCTTGGGGCTCCAGTCAGTCTAACTTGGATTACTTGCCAGCCCATGAAGACAAGCACCTAGGTAGTTCCACTAGGGATACCGCACATTCAGAAATGGATAACTTCTCAAAAAGGAAATCAAGACTTGGAAAGGGAGAATGGACACCAGCTGGCCAAAAATAACAACAAAGCATCAGATGTCTACTCTGTGCATTTACCTAGAATGTTCTGATACTGACCAGCTAATTACAGCAGGTAACATTTATCTAGCACCTTCTCTGTGCCAATAACTCAGCCATTTACATGGACTACTTTATTTAATCTTCACAACACTCATAGGAGGTAGGTAGTTTTCTTTGTCTGTTTTACAGTGAATAAAACAGGTAAAGCTGTCCTTTCATCAACTTCCATTCTGTAAAATATAACCAGCCAGAGCTGGTATCAGTTAAAGGTGTTAACTCTAATTTCAGAATAACTAGGTTTTTCAAGCTCAATTTCATAGGAATTTTTGTTACTCCATCGTACAGGGATCTCAAGACTGCTAATTTATATTGTAATGACTAACTATATTGTATAAGTCTCATCCCCTTTGTTCCATAAGGAAGTCCTAAGCATGCATAATATATTCTATTTTTATTAGTATTCAATTTATTAAGATTAAATTTTAAAAACCTAATTTTGCCTTAAACTTTAATTATAATTTATAAATCCTATTATTTTATTTGGCAAATTTTCATAATCAGTTTTAAGGAAGCTTTTCTTGCTGTTCAGTGACTAAGTCATGTCCAACTTTTCTGCAACCTTATGGACTACATATATCCCACTAGGCTCCTTGTTCCATGGGATTTCCCAGGCAAGAATACTGGAGTGGGTTGCCATTTCCTTCTCCTTCCCAACCCAAGGATTGATCACATATTTCTTGGTTTGGCAGGTGGATTCTTTACCACTGGGCCACCAGGGAAGCCCTAAGGAAGCTTTTATAATTTAATCTAATGCTTTTAAATACTCTGATGTATAAACAGGGGGAAAAAAATTCTGTTACTGAATTTAGAAGTGTACTGTATTTTTTCAGTATTACAATGGACTCACGTTCTCAAGAAGTCAAATGATACTTTTCTTAACAGCTTTACTAGATATAAGTCATATGCCATACAGTTCACCCATTTAAAGAGTACAAGAAATGTACAATTTAAAGGGTATAGTTCAGTGTATCCACAGAGCTGTACAACCACCGTCATAATCAACCTTAGAATATTTCCATCACACCATTAAGAAACCTCCTTAATCTAGCGATTCTTATAAATCAAATAAGTTAAATTTATAGATAAGATGATCATAAATTCTCTTAATTGTTCTAATCGTATGGTTTATAAACTTATATTTTTTAATTGGAATATATTGCTTTACAATGTTTTTTCTGTTTCTGCTGTACATCAACATGAATTGACTATAGGTATACATATATTTCCCTCCTTCTTGAACCTCTCTGCCACCAACCTATCCCACTCCTGTAGGTCATCACAGAGCACCGAGCTGAGCTCCCAGTGCTATACAGCAGCTTCCCACTAGCTATCTATTTTACACACGTGAGTGCGTGTGGGCTCAGTCGCTTCAGTTATGTCTGACTCTTTGCAACCCTCAGATTGCAGCCCACCAGGCTTCTCTGTCCATGGGATTTTCCTGGCAAGAATACTGGAGTGGACTGCCATTCCCTTCTCAAGGGTATACTCCTGACCCAGGGATTGAACCCAGGTCTCCCATACTGTAAGCAGATTCTTTACTATCTGAGCCACCAGGAAAGCCTAGTGGTAAAGAACCCGCCTGCCAGAGAAGGAGATGCAAGAGATGCAGTGTCAAACCCTAGGTAAGAAAGATCCCCTGGAGGAGGGAATGGCAACCCACTCCAGTATGCTTGCCTGGAGAATCCCATGGACGGAGGAGCCTGGCGGTCTACAGTCCATGGGGTCGCAAAGAGTCAGACATGACTGAAGCGACTCAGCACAGCACAGCACATGGTAGTTTTATTCGTAGTTTTTTAAGTAATCTTCATACTGTTCTCCCTTGTGGCTGTATCAATCTACATTCCCACTAACAGTGCAAGAGGGCTCCCTTTTTTCCACACCCTCTCCAGCATTTATTGTTTGTAGATTTTTTGATGATGGCCATTCTGACCAGTGTGAAGTAATGCCTCATTGTAGATTTGATTTGCATTTCTCTAATAATATTGAACATCTTTTCATGGGTTTCTTTGTTATAAACTTAGATTTTAACTTAATATCACAAACGTAAAACAGTTATTCAATTACTCACTTTAAATTGGAATGATGGAACCCTTCTAACAGGCCAAATTGTCTAAAATAATATAAATATCTGAATATAGATTATTCCTTAAGAAAAATATACTAATAATATGGATTATCTACTTCATCACTTGCATATTTAATTCCAAATTTTCCCACAGATAGAGATACATCTGCCCACTAAACAGAAATTGTAATGTAATTTGTGATTTGCTCTTGTAGAGCAAGTTTGGGGAAATATTTTTTACTGCTAGGTAAAGTTGCATATCAACAAAAGATTCTGGCCAGGGTTTGAGAGCTAGAATAAGAGACATGCACAACAACTTTTCTCATAACCTGAGCAACAAGCTAAGCCTACTTTTATAGATCCTATATCAAGAGACTTGGGTATTGGTGTCATAGTAGCAGCTGAAGGAAGGAAGGTTGGGATAACCTGAAAGAAAGAGGGACCCAAGCTGTATGGTGGCAGGCAGAGGTGGGAGAGAAAGTTATTCGAGAAGACAGTTTATGTAGGGAAAGCAGCTGACAAATTTTTGGACAGGAATGTCTAATACCCTGAGTTACAATTACCCTCTGTTGCCTCCCAGCTTCAGCAGAAGTCCAACTGTCTTATATTTGAAACATACACATATGACAGCAAATAGCCAAAAGTAATGTAAGGATGCAGTTGGCTCTGTAGGGACAGACACCAGTGGTAGTGAATGCAGAAGTAGCCTGGGCATTCCTCTCTTCAGGAGGGTGTATTAGGGTGTCCTTAGGACACCAGGCTGCAGGGAGTGGGATGGGGGCTTGGGCATGTTATTTGATTATTAAAGAAAAGGGTGATTCCAGAAGGACTGAAGGTTAGGGAATTACCAGGCAGCAGAGGCTTAGGTTAAAGAAGGATGTAGTCACATGGTTTTTTAAGGAAAACTCTCCAGAGAAGAGATGATGAGTTATTTCCTGTCATTGTTCCTAGGATCAAATCAGAGACTATCTCATTTTTGCCGAGTTACCGAATTCTACATTTACATTCAGCTACTCAGCACCTCTGCAGCCGGAGAGGACTTCCCTGATCCTTTTTTTCAACCAATGCTAATGGAAGAAAATGTCAGCCTCTCATATTCTCATATCATGAGGAAGGAAGTGAATGTGCTGTGGCACCAAGTATTCTTGAACTGTCTCAGTAACTCCAAGAATTCTGAATCTTGATTTTTCTAAGTAAGGAGAATATTTTGCTAATATTTTCTTTGGGATTGTTTATCTTCATAACCTTCTGATTTGACTTTAGAAATTTTATTTTTTTAACTTTTTATTATTATATTGGAGTATAGCCGATTAGCAAAGTTGTGATAGTTTCAGGTGGACAGCAAGGCAACACAGCCATATGTAAACACATATCCACTCTACCCCAAACTCTTATCCCATCCAGGTTGCCACATAACATTGAACAGAGTTCCATGTGCTCTAAAGTAGGTCCTTGTTGGTTATCCATTTTAAATGTAGCAGTGTGTGCCTATCCGTCCCAAACTCCCTAACTATCCCTAAAGGTTCTTAAATAGTCTTTTATGTAGGACTGTGCTTATGTGTCTCCAAACAGCTGATCTGTTTGAAGTGAGTAAAGTCATTAGCTAACATAAAAACAAAAAATTCAAACACACACACAGTTAAGCAGACTACTTACCTTCTTGAAAACTCAAACATTGGCCATTTTTCCTACTTCTAATGATGATTCAGTAGCCCTTTATATCTATATCAGTTCACTTGGGTTTGGCTCTTTGAGCATCAACAGTTTTGAGAACTCAGTGCTACTATCCTTCCTTTCTGGGAAAGATTGAAGGCAAAAGAAGAGGGTGGCAGAGGTTGAGATGGTTGTATGGCATCACTGACTCGACGGACATGAACTTGAGCAAACTCTGGGAGATGGTGGCGGACAAGGAAACCAGATGTGCTGCAGTTCATGGGGTCGCAGAGAGTCAGACACTACTTAGTGACTGAACAACAACATACTTCCCTTCACTGTGTTTTATTAGCAAAGGGTGCTGTGCTTTGTGCTGTGGTGCCCAGCTGCTGGGAGTTTTTTCATTCAAGCCACCATGGCCTGTCCTGGCTGTCCCAGGCAGCTAGCTCCCCCCAAAGGTCCCCACACTCTCTCAGAGAAGTCAGTGAATGCTTTGGTGAAAGAAGTTGAAAGAACGCGAGTGGCAGTTAGGAACTCTTCCTCTGCACCTCAGTAAACAGTTTGATTTACCACAGCTGAACTTGGGCGACATTTCATAGCTTGCTCTGTGGGGGGCTTTCTGTTACTGAAAGACTTGTCAGCCCACTGGATCTGTGTGGTAGCTTCACAACTGCTTTGCAGATAGCAGATGTGGGTGGACAATTACATGAAAAGGAACATATTTTTATGCCTGGGAGAGAAGAAAAGTTCATGCAAGATTGAGCAGAACTATTCTTTTTGTCAAGGAACACGGTGTCAACCGAAAAAAAATGCACAACCTAAAAGTTAAGAATTATGTTTTACTTGGCAGACTTTCTGAGGATTCAAGCCCAGAAGGCAGCCTCTCAGATAGCTCTGAGGGATTGCTCTGAAGAGGTAAGTGAGTTTTTGCAACAAAACCAGGTAGTCAGACAGCAAAAGATTGTGCTGTGCTAAGTTGCTTCAGTTGTGTCCAACTCTGCAATCCCATGAACTGCAGTCCACCAGGCCCCTCTGTCCATAGGATTTTCCAAGCCAGAATCCTAGAGTGGGTTGCCATTCCCTTCTCCAGTGGATCTTCCCAATCCAGGGATCGAACCCTGTCTCTTATGTCTCCTGCATTGACAGGAGGGTTCTTTACCACTAGTGCCACCTGCGAAGCCCCATCAAAAGATTCAGTTCAGTTCAGTTCAGTCGCTCAGACGTGTCTGACTCTTTGTGACCCCATGAACCGCAGCACATCAGGCCTCCCTGTCCATCACCAACTCCCGGAGTTTACCCAAACTCATGTCCATTGAGTCAGTGATGCCATCCAACCACCTGATCCTCTGTTGTCCCCTTCTCCTGCCTTCAATCTTTCCCAGCATCAGGGTCTTTTCAAATGAATCAGTTCTTCACATCAGGTGGCCAAAGTATTGAAGTTTCAGCTTCAGCATCAGTCCTTCCAATGAACATCCAGGACTGATTTCCCTTAGGATGGACTGGTTGGATCTCCTTGCAGTCCAAGGGACTCTCAAGAGTCTTCTCCAACACCACAGTTCAAAAGCATCAATTATTCTGCGCTCAGCTTTCTTTATAGTCCAACTCTCACATCCATACATGACTACTGGAAAAAACATAGCCATCAAAAGATTACTATTAAAGAAAACCAGACATCTCAAGTTAATGTGTTTTATTGGTTTTCTGTGTATGGGGAGATGCAAGAATTGGGGTTCACTGAAGTCATTCCTTTAATATGCATCTTAATGGTCTAGGCTCAGTATCCTGCTTTTCTCCACCCTGAATCCCCAGTGCAAGGTTGGGAGTGGTTTCTGGGGCTGCTGGCTTAGTGGCTGCAACATCCTTTGTTTACTGATGTGGCCAGCAATCTTTTTAATTCACAACCGCAGCCTTTGCACTGCCCCATCCCATGAGAAAAAGCCTTTCCCTATGGGATGGAAGGATTTTTCTGGGCCTCAGAATAGACCATGTCAGCTTCACAGTGAAAACCAAATATGTGATATTCATGGCAAAGAATAGAGATTACTTTTGATATTGCATCTCGACTCTTCTGTAAAATATGCCCTTTTTTTTTTTTATCAACACAATGGTATAACATGATCAGTTTTCTAGCTGAGATTATTTTGAGAATTTTTTTTTCTCTTTTTTATTTATTTTTTTATTATTATTATTTTTTCTCTTTTTTAAAAAAGTTAATTTATTTGGCTGCATCAGCTCTGGGTCTTGGTTGCAGCACGTGGAATCTTCACGTCGTGTGGGACCTATCATCATGGCGCACAGACTAGCTGTGGTGTGCAGGCCTGGTATTTGTAGCACACAGGCTTAGTTGCTTCTCGGCAGTGGGATCTAAGTTCCCCCATCAGGCCTTGAACCTGTATCCCCTGCATTTCAAGGTGGATTCTTACTCGCTGGGCCATCACGGAAGTCCCTTTCCTTTCTTTATGTAATCATGAAATGCACATGAAGCCAGGTGAGGGAATACAGTATTACGAGTTGAATTGTGTGCTGTCCAGATTCATATGTTGAAGTGCTTACTCCCAGTTCCTCAGAATGTGACCTTGTGTGAAGACAGGATCCTTTCAGAGGTAATCAAGTTAAAGTGAGCTCATTAAGGTAGGCAGGCCCTAATCCAATATGATTGATGTCCTCATAAGAAGAGGAAATTTGGACCCAGGGATCCACATACAGAGAAAGTGCCATGTGAAAATGAAGATGGCCATCTACAAGCCAGGGACATAGGCCTAGAACAGTTTTTTCCCTCATAGCCCAGAAAGAAAAAACCCTGCCAACACCTTGATGTAAAACCTCCAGCCTCCAGAACTGAGACATTGAATCTCTGTTGTTTAAGTCACCCAGCTTTTGGTACTTTGCTACAATAGTGCTAGCAAACTACTACATATAGCAAAACAAGACACTCTCCTCCACCTCCGGCCAAGCCACACCATAATTTGTGTTTCTGCTCCAGAAACACAAGTTCAAATGCCAGCAGTGCCAAGGCAAATAATCCAAAGCCGTGAAACTACCTGGAAGGGCTAAATGGAATTGTTAAAGGGGACAGAAGCAAACTGGAAAGTAGACAGGATCTAGCTCTGGTTGTGTGTTACCATGCATAAAACTGTAGGCCTAGCTTTGCCAGAGAATCTGACTCTTTTAAGAGAAACCCAAGGTGTAGACTTTTTAATATAGAAAGCTTCCTATTTTTAAATATTGACAACTAACTGAAAAGGTCTCTATATAGTCCTGAAAGTGAAAATGTTACTCAGTTGTGTCCGACTCTTTGCGACCCCACGGACTATAGCCTGCCAGGCTCCTCTGTCCACGGGATTCTCCAGGCAAGGATACTGAATGGGTTGCCTTCCCTTCTCCAAGGGATCTTCCCAACTCAGGGATCCAACCTGGGTCTACTGCATCGCAGGCAGATTCTTTACCATCTGAGCCACCTCCTCTGGCCCTATATTTTCCTAACCAATGCTATATGGGCCACATAAAATTTGTGTGAGGCCCAGTTCAGCCAACAACCTGATGAATTTTTTTTTTTAATGAAAATTTTTTAAAAAATTTTTATTTATTTCTGGTTGTGCTGGGTCTTCATTGCTGCACGGGCTCTTCTCTAGTTGCGGTGAGCAGGGGCTACTCTTAAGTTGCTGCACATGTGCTTCTCATTGTGGTGGCTTCTCTTGTTACGGAGCTTGGGCTCTATGGCATGCGGGCTTCAGTAGTTGCAGTATGTGGGCTCAGGAGTTGTGGCGCCCGGGCTCAACATTGTATCTCAGAGGCTTAGTTGCTCCAAGGCATGTGGGAATCTTCCCGGATCAAGCATCGAACACGCATCTCCTGCATTGGCAGGTAGGTTCTTTACCACTGAGCCACCAGGGAAGCCCAACCTAATGGAATTTTAAGGAGAGATTACCCAGGATGCTCCCAGGGTCTGAGAGAAAGGAGTCAGAGACTTCATTTCAACCAAGGACCTCATCTCAAAGCCCCTTCACATGTAACATGGGACATGTAATTAGTTCTGACCAATGGAATGTGACCAGTGGAAATGAAGTATATTGCTACTATGCTGTTACCAACTCAGACCCTTGGACTCTTTAATCAATAGAAATTGATAAGAGGCTAGACAAGGAATTTAAGCAAGGCTTTATTGGTATTTTATTGCTGCACCACGAGATCAAAAACAAGAAAGAGATGCTCTTGCTCACTCTCTGAGGAGGGCAGGCTGGTTCCTTAAATGGAGAGAGGTTGGGGAGAGGGGGTGGCTTCAGTGGTCTCCCCACCCCCTTGGTGGTGCTGTGTGCAAAGATCATGTGCAGTACCCTCCATCCACCTCAAGAATGGCATTTGTTTTGTAGCCTGTTTGTATCTCATTATTTGTAATTGCACCGTCTATGCATGCATGTAGTTAATTTTAGTCCCTTATGCTGTGCTGTGGGCATCCTTGGTGGCTCAGATGGTAAAGAATCCACCTGCAATGCAGGAGACCTGGGTTCGATCCCTGGATTGGGAAGATCCCCTGGAGGAGGGCATGGCAACCCACTCCAGTATTCTTGCCTGGAGAACCCCCAAGGCCAGAGAAACCTTGCAGTTTACAGTCCATGGGGTCACAAAGAGTCGGACACAGCTAAACAACCTAGCACACATTCACATATAAGATACTTCTCCCTGACCCTGACCATAAAAGGGAATCAAAAAAGAGACAAGGAGAGAAAATTGCTTTGTATTAAGATAACAGGGTGCACAGTTCCAACCTCCTCTGCGCAATCTGGATGAACAGGAAAAACATGACTTAGGGTCAGATTCCCAGTTTGATCTATCAAGGACTCATAATAAGAAATGAGTGGGAGGTGAAATTATTCCTTACCTGAGAACATCCAGGAAGAATTTGCTACCCTTTTCTTCATTCATTGCCTATAAGAGGTCCACTGAGAACCACACAGTACACATATTGATGGCTACGTTGTCCATTCGCCTTTTGCCCACTCTTTCTCATTAGAAATGGTGTGGGACAATGGGTACTAAGTGAAATTTGTGCTTCCTTTTTTAACTCCAAAATCACACCATCAACATAATCATTATAAAATTTTCCTTGAACAGTCTTATCAGTCATAGTCATACTGCCAACATTGACTTGGTTACTGAACTTAATGAAGTAGTGACATTCGGAGAAATGTACCATGTTTTCTGGATACTCGAGACTGCCACAGAAGGGCTGTGATCCTTCTTTGGTCTTGCCACTTGACCTTTGGGCTCTTTTAAAATTCTCATTCTCACTTAGATATAAACCCAACCCCCGGGTCTTGTGACTCAGATGAATACATATTAACTTGCTTTTGCCTACTTAGCTAGTGTCCTTTACTGCTAATGTGAGTTTATGACTATCATTTTTCCCTCTGTCACCCTTAAGGCTTTTGCTGACTCCTTCCCCCATCCCTCTCCCATCATTTTTTCTCCCCAAACCTTCCTGGACAAGCCTTTATCTCATTAAGCTGATGAGCTTTCTACACAGTTCTACATATCAAAAATAAATCTTTTGTTAGGAAATAAACTCATTTAGTTAAGGACTGGCACATACAAACATAGAAACATTGACCTTTTGCATCAATATCTGTTAGTTGATTTTGATTTTTTTATTGTAACATTTAACAAACCTATTGGCATTAGAGGATTAAATTGTTCAGATCTCTTAACCATGTGACTGTTTATCTCACATGCTTACACTTGAGAGCTTGTAATTGTAACGTCAAATAAGCAAATAATGTAGATGTTATCTGCAGAAAGAATTCAGCTAGAACACAGGCTGTTACAGAAACAGAAACATTTTTTTATTGTAGATTTCAGTCACTCAGCTAGAAATTTTTGTTGTTGTTTAAATATTAACCTGAATAAACTGTATTTTGCATAAATGTAAACAGTTTCATCTTCATCTCTGAATCAACAACAACGTGCTTCATACATCACTGCACTGTTTTCAGTGCTTCTGAATAGATTTCCTGGTAAAAAGTGATCATAGTGGCTTCTGTTTGTTGTGTGAACTTCACTAATCTGTTATGTATCATGTTTTCTTCTTGGTACTGGTGAGTTTCTAGGTTTATGCTCCAGGGATTATTTCCTACTGTGTGTTTGTGCCAGCCCAGCTGCTTCATTCTTATTGGAGCTATTAGTAATTACCCTCCACTCTTCCCTAGTAGCATATTGGACACCTTCCGACCTGGGGGGCTCATCTTCTGGCGTTATGTCTTTTTGCCTTTTCATACTGCTCATGGGGTTCGCCAGGCAAGAATACTGGAGTGGGTTGCCATTTCCTTCTCCAGTGACCACATTTTGTCAGAACTCTTCACCATATATGACCTGTCTGTCTTGGGTAGCCCCTTACAGCATGGCTCCTGGCTTCACTGAGTTACACAAGCCCCTTGGCCACAACAAGGCTGTGATCCATGAACAGGTTAGATAGCATCGCTGACTCTATGGACATGAATTTGAGCAGACTCCGGGAGATAGTGAAGGACAGAGGATCCTGGCATGATGCAGTCCATGGGGTCACAAAGAGGGGGACACAACTTAGCAACTAAACAACAACAGTTTTTGCTAGCAAGTTAGAGTCTCATGATCTTTTAGGAAAATGTCCTGTAGTGGTTTGGGAGTGGCTGGAGAGACCTCAAGGTAGGCAGATAATTGGGAAGCTAATGGAAAGGTAGGGAGCAAAGGGTCTGATCTAGGATCAGATAAGAGGATGCCTTCAGGGGTTTGTAGTGAGGATACTGGAAGGTCACAGAGAGCCAGAGAAGTCAGTGCAAAAATACACCATGTGAAACAGGGAGATCAGGGTCCAGTTCCCAGGAAATGGATGACAAGAATAACACAGAAAGCTGGGTAGCAGGTGTTTAAGGTGAGTTTCCCCTGTGGGCAATAGTAAGAGACAAACATGAGCCCTGAAGATCTGGGCATAAGGAGGTCAAGCAGTTCTCTTGCCACAAAATTCCGTTCAAGTTGCTGCCATTTTTTTTCTTTGAACTCTGGCAGTAGAGATTTGATTGCTTTCTGCTTTCAGGTCACCATACATATGCTTCTTCTTACTATACGGTCTAAGGGGAAAAACTATATATATCACTCAGTCGTGTCTGACTCTTTGTGACCCTATGGACTGCAGCACACCAGGCCTCCCTGTCCATCACCAACTCCCAGAGTTTACTCAAACTCATGTCCATTGATTTGGTGATGCCATCCAACCATCTCATCCTTTGTTGTCCCCTTTTCCTCCCGCCTTCAATCCTTCCCAGCCATCAGGGTCTTTTCCAATGAGTCAGTTCTTCGCATCAGGTAGCCAAAGTATTAGAGTTTCAGCTTCAGCATCAGTCCTTCCAATGAATATTCAGGACTGATTTCCTTTAGGATTGACTGGTTGGATCTCCTTGCAGTGCAAGGGACTTCAAGAGTCTTCTCCAACACCAGAGTTCAAAAGCATCAATTCTTCGGCACTCAGCTTTCTTTATAGTCCAACTCTCACATCCATACATGACTACTGGAAAAACCATAGCTTTGACTAGACAGACCTATTTATATATATTATATACTGTAAATTTTTAGGCTCCTCTGTCCATGGGAGTCTCCACTGGAGTGGGTTACTGTTCCCTTCTCCAGGGGATCTTTCTGATCCCAGGATCAAATTCAGGTCTCCTCCACTGCAGGCAGATTCTTTACCATGTGGGCCACCAGGGAAGCCCATATAATATAAATTATATATTTATATAATCTACCTTTGTGCATATGCCCTTTCTTCCCATTAAAATGGGAGGAATGTTTCTTCCCCTACCTAAAGTCAGTCCTTCTCCTGTGTTGGGTTCCATCTCCTTTCACCTGCTCAAATTTTAAGTAATCATGGTGGAGGCCTAGGGTGGAAAACTCCACAAGTAATAAATATTCATGTGAATATTTACATTTCCCACTGACATGGGAAAATGTTCACAATATATTCCTAGATTTTAAAAATCAGTCTATACCACAATATGCATGTCAGTCACTCAGTCATGTCTGACTCTTTGTGACCCCATGGACTGCAGTGCACCAGACTTACCTGTCCTTTACTATCCCCTGGAGTTTGCTCAAACTCATGTCCATTGAGTCAATGATGCCATCCAGCCATCTCATCCCTTGTCAAACCTTCTCCTCCTGCCCTCAATCTTTCCCAGCATTAGGGTCTATTCCAATGAGTCAGTTCTTTGCATTCTATGCATAGTATTCACATTCTATGCATAGTAGAATACCATTTTAAACTGGTACAGATAGGCAGATGATAGACGGATATGAATGAAACTGTGTATATTAGAAGTTATTATTCCTCAATGAGTGGAGGTGGAGATTCTATATCTTCTAATTTGTATGCACAGAGTTGAACTACCTTTGTAAATTAATTTTTAAGTTATTATTTTCAGGAAAGTCTAAAGGAAAATGGTACAAAGTAGTAGTACAGAGACAAAATGCCATGAGATCCAGTACATTTCCTAGAGAGGGGTGGCCAATTAATCCCTGAGCCTTCTAGAAGACAATACAGAGAACACTCAATTAATTACTGATTCATAAACTCATAAGATAAAAACAGGCTAGTATACTAATATTGGGGTGCAGTATACTAGAATTGTGGCACTGGAGAAGACTCTTGAGAGTCAAAGGAAATCAACTCTGAATACTCATAGGAAGGACTGATGCTGAAGCTAAAGCTCCAATATTGTGACCACCTGATGCTAAAGCCAACTCATTGGAAAAGATCTGGATGTTGGGGAAGACTGAAGGCAAAGGGAAAGAGGGCAGCAGAGGATGAGATGGTTAGGTAGCATTATCAACTCAACAGACATGAATTTGAGCAAACTCCGGGAGATTGTGAAGGACAGGGGAGCCTGGTGTGCTGCAGTCCATGAGGTCACAAAGAGCTGGACACGGCTTAGCGACTGAACAACAACAACAACATACTAGTATATTATTCATCCCACTTTTCAAGCAGAGAAAGAGATACTAATTGCTCAAAATTCCAAAGCCAATATGTGACAAAAATAAAAATGAACACCTGCTATTTCATATCCAAACACATTCACCTCTTCATTATATGTGATTGTTCAAAAGAAAATGAAGCGAGAACAGAAAACACAAAGGAGGTGTCATTTGAATTTGACCAGGAGAGTGGGCAGAATTTCAGCTCTAGGGGGAAGGAATGAAAAAGGCGTTCAAAGCAGGAGTGAAAACACTGCAAGAGAAAAGCAAGACCCGGAAACTAGCTATTTGTTTAGTGTTATGGTTCTGGGTATTCAGCTTATATGAAATGTAAACATTCCTTACTCTGTGATTTAATACATTAAATGTTTTTCATTAAAATCTGGTTCTAAATGTGATTCAACATCACTTAAAACATTTTCAGTGGAGACAGCAGCCTTTATGGGACTTTTGCAAAATGAAATGATACAATGTATAAAGTAGTTAGCAGTTACTTGTCATGAGTAAGCACTGGATAAAAATTTTAGTTGCCATTATTATTTTAATTATTATTAAGTCAATATAGTTCCTTCCAGACATTCTCTAAATGTATCATCTTAAAAACGTGTTTTAACACATGTACACCCATAGCTGATTCATGTGAATATATGGCAAAAACCACCACAATATTGTAAACTAATTAGCCTCCAATTAAACTAATTTTTTTTTAAAAAGTAAGTAAAAAAAAACCAAACAAACAAAAAAATGATTGAAGCTTTCTTTTTTCCTTCCTTGCCTCGCCCCCTCCTTCCTTCTTTGCTTTCCTCTTGTCATCCGTCCTTTTATTTTTTCTTGCTTCCTTTCTTTTTAACCATATTATTCTGGAGACAGTGTTCTGACGTTCATTATTTAAACTAGAAAGTGACTGTAGAAATTTCAGGTCACATTGGCTGAACAACCAAATGGAGAACCAAGTGAAAAAGGAGGCAGATCATCAAGGAGGCTGTTTGTTCCCCCTCTGTGTAAACTCGGGTCTCTATCCACGGCCTTAGGTTTTGAACATCATCAAAGACCACTTATTTGAATAACACAATAAGAATCCCTAAGATGTATATGTAAAGAACCTGCCTGCAAATGCAGGAAACGTAAGAGATGAGGATTAAATCCCTGGATCAGGAAGATCCCCTGGAGGAGGGCATGGCAACCCACTCCAGTATTCTTGCCTGGACAATCCCATGGACAGAGGAGCCTGGCAGGCTACAGTCCATGGGGTTAGAAAAAATCAGACACAACTGAAGTGACTTAGCATGTATGCAGGATGTATATGACAACACACTTAAATACTGAAAGATCTGATACATATAAAGCTACATATTAGTTGATTAAAGAACTAACTTTCTTGTTCCAGAAGCAGAACCAAAGGGTTTTATCCTCTAGATCAGTGATTCTCAAAGTCTGATATTCCAACCAATAGCATCAGCTTTATGGACAACTGTTTAGAAAAGCAAATTCTTGGTCCTACCTCAGACCCTTTGATTCAGAGATGCTGAGGGTGAAGCCCAGAAATCTGTTTTGTCAAGCCTTCCAGGGGATCCTGAGGCGCACTAGAACTTGAGAATCACTGCTTTCTGTAAGTCAACTTTAACAGAAGGGCATAGTCCCACAGAGTGTGGAAAAAGCAAAAACCGATTGTCATCTCGCCATGGTCTCATGACCAGATGGGGGAGAAAGGAAATGAGCTTTCATGGTTTGTAGCCAAGAGTTAGTTTCTCTAGTCACTTGGGCAAGTGGAGGAGATGGGTGGATGGAGGCATTGAGGCAGCCAACAAGTCTTCAAGGAAATTGAGTCTGACTTTGCCCCAATAAACAAGGTCAAGTTAAATTAGCAAGTAGCTGTGACACTGGCAGCATGATCTGGGTGTGTGCTCTGTTGCATTATGCTGTCCCGAGAGATGTTATCATTCCCTCCCTCCCGCTGGGCTGGCTGGATGTGTCCTTTTATTGATGGAAACAGGGACAGGATGGTTCAGTTACATCAAGGGTAGCCAGGCATCTAGGGACAGGGCTGCCAGGCGAAAGGGACACTCCAAGCCTTTGAAAACATATATTCCAAAGCCAATTACACACTAAAATTCAGATAGAACTTTGGTACCTCAACTTAAACTGCTGTGTTTAATTGTATTACATCAGCCTATTTTAAATCTAAAGACTATCTAGATTTAAATCTTTAGATTTAATTTAACTTTAGATTTAAATCTAAAGACTAATCTAAAGGCTTCAAATATTTTGAGAATCTGACATCAAAGACAGAAAGCCTCATTATAATTGGTGTTGACCTGGAGGGTCTTGGTCCCATCCTAAAGGATTATCCTAGGGAATTCTCACAAAATCCAACTGACAACTATAAATTTTTTTAAATGTCCCCACAATTGTATCTTCATAGAGGTTTTAAAAATCATTGGAAAAAATTATTAGTATAATCTCTCCCAGTTACAATATGGTTTCTCAGATCCTTTTTAGGGCCATCTTGTATAACTAATTCATTAATCATTATATCACAATTAAATACAAAGAAGATTTAGGATTTTTTAATTGGAATATACCTTTAAACATAGAGAACAAGGGAATGATATGTAAAGACTGCTTCTTCACTGGTAAAATGACAACTTTAATATAAAATACACTGACGAATAAGATGTTTTCATTGTGGACACTTTTATGAGTAATGAACAAAAATGTCACAATCTAACTCTATGTAAATAACATATTGACTCTATGAATAGTATTCTTTTTCTATCTATGCAAATATTTTCCATTTATACTCTATGTGCCAAGATAAAACCACTTTTAAATTACTTCCTTAAAATGGCACTGCTGCTGCTGCTGCTGCTGCTTAGTCGTGTCAGTCGTGTCTGACTCGCCGCGACCCCATGGGCTGCAGCCTACCAGGCTCCTCTGTCCATGGGGTTTCCCAGGCAAGAGTACTGGAGTGGGGTGCCATTGCCTTCTCCGTAAAATGGCACTACCTTCTTTATTTCTTCTAAGCTGTATGTTTACTTTTAACTAAAGATATTTTTGAAGTCTCAGGCTTCACTGGATATTGTTTTAGAAGAGAGTTAGATATTGAAATAAGAAAAGACTTAATTTTATAAAAACTACCAAATGGATGGAATTTCTTCTGATTCTAGTTTACTGGTTTGGTTTCCAAAAATACACAGATATTATGCAAATATATAGAAATTGCTCTGTTGATAGAAGGAGAGTTGTCTGTGTTCTGTATGTACATTGTTCTGAGTTCATGAGAAGTATTCTGACCAGGAGCTCACTCCAACAGCAGGAATTAAGTTTCTTGGTAAACTCCGGACTCTTTTAAGAGTTTATTAATACTTGTCTAATAATGGTGCTTTGATTAAGAAAATAAAATTCCCACTCAAATATCATCAGATTCCCCACTATTAGGGATGATTTAAGTGTGATATAAAAACATTAGTATCTGAGATTTCCTCATTAGTCTTAACATTAAATAGATCATATATATGCTGGCTTGAAGTAACAATACACTGAGCTCTTTGGTCAGATGAAAACTTTTCACTATCAGTCCCACCATCCCACCATCTTTAATACTTCTTAATGTCAGAAGAGTAGAGTGAACAGGAAGTGAAATGTGCCTCTCTTTAGCTCCATATGCCCTGCCACCCCCAGGCCATCATTCTGTCTCATCTGCCTAGAATTTAAGGAATGAGACTTTCCATTTGATTATGTGCTTTATCTCATCTAATCTTTACAAAAAGTCATTAAGTAATGGCTCAGATCGGAGAAGGCAATGGCACCCCACTCCAGTACTCTTGCCTGGAAAATCCCATGGACGGAGGAGCCTGGTAGGCTGCAGTCCATGGGGTCACGAAGAGTCAGACACGACTGAGCAACTTCACTTTCACTTTTCACTTTCATGCATTGGAGAAGGAAATGGCAACCCCACTCCAGTGTTCTTGCCTGGAGAATCCCAGGGACAGCGGAGCCTGGTAGGCTGCCGTCTATGGGGTCGCACAGAGTCGGACACAACTGAAGCGACTTAGCAATGGCTCAGATGGTAAAGAATCTGCCTGTAATGCTGGAGACACAAGTTCAATCCCTGGGTTGGGAAGATCCCCTTCAGAAGGCGATGGCTACCCACTCCAGTATTCTTGCCTGGCGAATTCCATGGACAGAGGAGCCTGGTGGGCTACAGTCCATGGGGTCGCAAAGAGTTGGACACAACTGAGTGACTAACACTACACACTTTGTGCTTGATCTCATCTGATCTTTGTAAAAAGCCATTAAGGACGTTCCTATTTTCATTCAGAAACTCCAAAGCCTGCATGCTTCACTACCACACAATATTAGCAAAGACAGAGGAGCCTCAACCAGTTTGTATTCATGAAATGTACAAGTATTGCTCCCAAATTATGGAATCTACTGCACAGATCCTTCTTCCCAAAGACTACGATTTTCCATAATATTTACCTCACACTAATAGGAATCATGATAAAGAAGAAAAATCCTGCTATCTGAGATGATTTTGTAGTTGTATTATTTAGGATTAGGTTTGGCTATGTGTGACAAAAATTCCCAAACAATGATGGCTTACACAAAACAGGAGTTCCTTTCTGTCTGATGGAAAAGCCTGGAGCTGATACAGCAGATTCTGAATCGGGGTCTCAGACCCCCTCTACCTGACTGCTCTACCAGTCCCAGGTTTACTTTATGGTCCCAGATGGCTGTTGGAGTGCCAGTGATTATATTTGATTACACACTGCTTTTACAGCCTGCAGAAGTAGGAGGTGGGGGAAGGGCATATCTCCTTTTTTTTTTTTTTTAAATAAAGAAGTTGTACATAAAACTCTGTTTACATTATATAGGATGGCCAGACCTTAGTTACACGGCCACCCTTGGCTGTAAGGGAGGAGCAAAAGTTCTCTTTATTCTGAATTACCACGATGCTTGCTGAAGCCTGATGCTTATTACGAAGGAAGAATAGGGTATGATTAGATTTGGATTTAGGGAATCAGCACACAGTCTCTGCCCAGAGGGGGGCCGGGGGTGGGGGCAGTTCATCCATATTGAGAGGACAGCAGGGTGAACTCAGGACTACGAAGAAAAGGACAGCATATGTCCATTAAGGTCTGGGCCATATGTAGCCAGATCTTTTAATTTTTCAAAGAGAAGCCAGGACACTGGATTTTTATCTGAAATTTCCTGATTTTTAATTACCAGTTGATTAAAATATTTTTTAAAAATGGTGTGGGCCAAATAAAACCCATCCGTGTCAAGGCTGCAGACTGAAAGTTTGCTTCCTTTGATCTAAAAGAACTGGTTTTGTTTCTTTTTTAGCTTTATTTTCAATTAAACAACATATTGACTGAGGAGTACAATGTGTATGGTACCACGTTAAGGGCGATGAAAGACAAAAAGATGTAATCTTTCATTGGAACAAGGCAGTCTCTGATGTAGGAGACAGGGTTCATGACCAGAATTTTTTAAAAAAGACGTTGCAGTAACTCATTTTTAGTTTTATTTCCTTTTGGTTTTGGCCCAGTTTTTTTTACCTGACCCTCAACACCGTATCTCATTTCCTTAGATCTTTTCCTCACGTTTAAATTTCCATTCCCACTTCAGTTCAACCAAGCAAATAACTCGTGTCCCTCAAAGTATGTATTTATAAATGCATCTCTTAGAAATATCAAATATTCTCTTCCTTATTTTGTTGCCAGTGTTCTATT
This sequence comes from Giraffa tippelskirchi, assembly GCF_054371585.1. Classification (NCBI taxonomy): domain Eukaryota; kingdom Metazoa; phylum Chordata; class Mammalia; order Artiodactyla; family Giraffidae; genus Giraffa; species Giraffa tippelskirchi. The sequence goes on along the minus strand of NC_137280.1, from coordinate 106,766,927 downwards.
CTACTGAAAAATTGCTTTAAGCCTTTCTTTACATGCTCTCACCCTTGTAAGTTTAACCATATCCACCTGCTATGATATAATTTATATCTGAACTTGACTTTTTATCCTCAGAAGAATGTGTGATAGGATAAAACTTATTAATATGATTAATATGTAAGTGTCTACAACATTCACTACTGCTCCTCCCAGTAGGTGAGCGACGTGGGTTAAGCCACCAGTACCACTCGGGCAGTTCTCTCGACTTGAGCATCTTCCCCTGCCCTGGAAGACCCAGGATGCCCAATCCTCCCACTGTCCTCTGGTGGTGTCATAACTGGCAGACTGGAGTCAGGACCCACTATATAATTTGCAGGGCCCAGAGTTTAGGCTTGTAAAGAATTTCAAGACATTGATGACAAAGCATTAAACTAAGCATGAGGTGCTTCTGAGTGCAGGGTGCCACGTTAGCTACATAGCTCTCGGGGACATGAAGTTGGCCACGACTGTGGTTGTGGACCTGTGGACACTTGGAGCCAGAGAAGTTGGTGGAAGGCTGGTAGCAGGAAAACATGGCCCAGAGACATGGGATGAGATATTTTTTTCAGGGGCATTTTGGGGTGAGAGAAGTACAGAGGTGGTTTATAGTATGAGAAAAGGGAGGGAATGGAAAGGTTAAAGACTTCTTCTTTGGAGTGTTATAATCTTCATGTCTCCCTTTAGGGTGTTCATGAAATATAACTGACAAAAAAAGGAAAAAGAAAATAGAAGTGAAGCGGATAGACCTAGAGATAATCATATTAAGTGAAGCTAAATCAGACAGAAAGACAAATATCATATTATATCACTTACATGTGAAATTGAAAATAAAGATACAAATGAACTTATTTACAGAACAGAAATAGACTCACAGAGAAAAATTTATGGTCACCAAAGAGGAAAGAAGAGGAGGGATAAATTTGGAATTTGGGATTGACATGTACATCAGTTCAGTTCAGTTCAGTCACTCAGTCGTGTCCGACTCTTTGCGACCCCATGGACTGCAGCACGCCAGGCCTCCCTGTCCATCATCAACTCCCAGAGTTTACTCAAACTCATGTCCATTGAGTCAGTGATGCCATCCAACCATCTCATCCTCTGTTGTTCCCTTCTCCTCCTGCCTTCAATCCTTCCCAGCATCAGGGTCTTTTCCAGTGAGTCAGTTCTTCTCATCAGGTGGCCAGAGTATTGGAGTTTCAGCTTCAACTTCAGTCCTTTCAATGAATATTCAGGACTGATTTCCTTTAGGATGGACTGGCTGGATCTCCATGGAGTCCAAGGGACTCTCAAGAGTCTTTTCCAACACCACAGTTCAAAAGCATCAATTCTTCAGTGCTCAGCTTTCTTTATAGTCCAACTCTCACATCCATACATGACTACTGGAAAAACTATAGCTTTGACTAGATGGACCTTTGTTGGCAAAGTAATATCTCTGATTTTTTAATATGCTATCTATGCTGACATGTATGTACATGTACTGTACATAAAACATAAATAATAAGAACCTAGTATATAGCACAGGGAAATATATTTAATATCTTATAATAGCCTATAATGGGAAAGAATCTGAAAAAATACATACACATGTATATATGTGTTACTTTGCTGCATACCTAAAATATTATGAATCAACTATACTTGAATTAAAATTTAAAATTAATTATTTTTAAAAAGAAGTAATAGAAATGAATAAACAGTTATTTTGAAAGGTTGTTTTATTCTGTAGGAGTCTGTGCCATTCAGAGAGTGAGAGATATGAGGGTCATAACTATATAATCATTTTAGAGTTAGTAGCAATCTCACTATTTAGGGGGTTGCTGAAATTTTCAGAGTCATGGCAGTTTGTTGGCATTGTTGATGACCTATGATAAAGAAAACACCATGCTTCGCTGACTTTCTTCTTTCCTTTAACAAATGTGAAGTCTTTCATTATCTTCCAGTAAGAAGCTTAAATATTTTCACTGAATTACCATTAAAGTTAAGCAACAAAATGATTACTTTCCTAATACAATTGCAAAGAAGATCATAATGAATCTTGTTTCTTCATAACTGCTACCCTGTATGCCACTTCACCCACCAGAAGCTATGTTCAAGGACAAGGTCTGTTCAGGTCTTCTCAACTTGTTCCCCCTTACATCCTACACACTTGTCCGTCTGTGGCTGCCTACTATCTTCACTCTTTTCTCTATGCCTCCTAGACCCCTAATTCCCATCCATATGCTCTTACATCATCAATCCCTGCCCAGGAAGCTCCTTCAGCCTCCTTGCCTGGAGTAATATTTTACTTTTCACCAAAAATATAGTTAATATAGGTTCTAAATATCACTTTAATGTGCTAAGTTACTTCAGTCGTGTCGTGTCCAACTCTTTGTGACCCTAGGACCCGCTAGGCTCCTCTGTCCATGGGATTCTCCAGGCAGGAATACTGGAGTGGGTTGCCATGCCCTCCTGCAGGGGATCTTGCCGTTGCAGGGATTGAACCTGGGTCTCCTGTTGTTCCTGCATTGCAGGCAGATTCTTTACCACTGAACCACCAGGGAAGACCTAAATATCACTTTAATACTATCAATTTTTAATCCCCTCTGGAAAAAGTCTCTTCTTCTTGGAGAGTCATGCAACTTACTATCCCTCCTTGTCATTGGAAACCATCTGATTCTGGTCACTCCTCCCTGTTGAGGGAGCCTCAAAATCCTTAGCTGCCTTTTCTCCACACCAAGCTCATCTCCAAAATATCTAGCCTTGAATCAGCCCTATCATCCACCTCACTCCTACACCTCCAGGGCCAGACTATAGGAGAAAATCACATAAGCATTGGGATTATTGCTGCCAGAAACATACGGCCTCCACCTCAATGGCTTCCAGGAGTATTCGCCAGTTCCCCGTACGTCCCTGGTGAATGTCCTCATCAAATCTTCACAAGATCTACTGAAAATACTTGGAATTGCCATCTATGCTGGTACTGACTTCTTTTTGCTTATATATTAACCTTTCCAATCCCAATAAATAAGTATAAATATATTTATGTACATGGGCTTCCCTCATAGCTCAGTTGGTTAAGAATCTACCTGCAGTGCAGGAGATCTTGGTTCGATTCCTGGGTCAGGAAGATCTGCTGGAGAAGGGATAGACTACCTACTCCAGTGTTCTTGGGCTTCCCTTGTGGCTCAGCTGGTAACGAATCTGCCTGCAATGCAGGAGACCTGGGTTCAATCCCTGGGTTGGGAAGATACCCTAGAGAAGGGAAAGGTTACCCACTCCAGTATTCTGGTCTGGAGAACTATACAGTCCATGGGGTCTCAAAGAGTAAGACACGACTGAGCAACTTTCACTTTCATCAGTTCAGTTCAGTCGCTCAGTTGTGTCCAATTCTTTTTGATCCCATGGACTGCAGTATGCCAGGCCTCCCTGTCCATCACCAACTCCCAGAGCTTACTCAAACTCAGGTCCATCGAGTCGGTGATGCCATCCAACTATCTCATCCTCTGTCGGCCCCTTCTCCTCCTGCCTTCAATCTTTCCCAGCATCAGGGTCTTTTCAAATGAGTCAGTTCTTAGCATCAGATGGCCAAAGTATTGGAGTTTCAGCTTCAACATCAGTCCTTCCAATGAATATTCAGGACTGATTTCCTTTAGGATGGACTGGTTGGATCTCCTTGCTGTTCAAGGGACTCTTAAGAGTCTTTTCCAACACCACAGTTCAAAAGCATCAATTCTTTGGCACTCAGTTTTGTTTATAGTCCAACTCTCACATCCATACATGACTACTGGAAAAACCATAGCTTTGACTAGATGGACCTTTGCTGGCAAAGTAATATCTCTGCTTTTTAATATGCTGTCTATGTTGGTCATAACTTTTCTTCCAAGGAGCAAGCGTCTTTTAATTTCGTGGTTGCAGTCACCATCTCCAGTGATTTTGGAGCCCCCCAAAAGAAAGTCAGTCTCTATTTCCACTGTTTCCCCATATATTTGCCATGAAGTGACGTGACCAGATGCCATGATCTGAAGTTAGTTTTCTGAATGTTGAGTTTTAAGCCCACTTTTTCACTCTCCTCTTTCACTTTCATAAAGAGGCTCTTTAGTTCTTCGCTTTCTGCCATAAGTGTGGTGTCATCTGCGTATCTGAGTTTATTGATATTTCTCCCAGCAATCTTGATTCCAGCTTGTGCTTCTTCCAGCCCAGCATTTCTCATGATGTACTCTGCATATAAGTTAAATAATCAGGGTGACAATATACAGCCTTGATGTACTCCTTTCCGATTTGGAACCAGTCTGTTGTTCCATGTCCAGTTCTAACTGTTGCTTCTTGACCTGCATACAGATTTCTCAAGAAGCAGGTCAGGTGGTCTGGTATTCCCATCTCTTTAAGAATTTTCCACAGTTTGTTGTTATCCACACAGTCAAAGACTTTGGCGTAGTCAATGAGGTAGAAGTAGATGTTTTTCTGGAACTGTCTTCCTTTTTCAATGATCCAGGAGATGTTGGCAATTTGATCTCTGATTCCTCTGCCTTTTCTAAATCCAGTTTAAACATCTGGAAAGTTCACGGTTCATATACTGTTGAAGCCTGGCTTGGGGAATTTTGACCATTACTTTGCTAGCGTGTGAGATGAGTGTAACTGTGCAATAGTTTGAACATTCTTTGGCATTGCCTTTCTTTGGAATTGGAATGAAAACTGACCTTTTCCAGTCCTGTGGCCACTGCTGAGTTTTCCAAATTTGCTGCCATATTGAGTGCAGCACTTTCACAGCATCATCTTTCAGGATTTGAAATAGCTCAACTGGAATTCCATAAGCTTTGTAGTGATGCTTCTTGAGGCCCACTTGACTTCACATTCCAGGATGTCTGGCTCTAGGTGAGTGATCACACCATCATGGTTATCTGGGTCATGAAGATCTTTTTTGTATAGTTCTGTGTATTCTTGCCACCTCTTCTTAATATCTTCTGCTTCTGTTAGGTCCATACCCTTTCTGTCCTTTATTGTGCCCATCTTTGCATGAAAAGTTCCCTTGGTATCTCTAATTTATATAAAGTTGGGTGTGGACTTGTTCATTTCCTGCCCCTCTATTTATTAACAAGTCTGTAACTGTATCCACCCTGTGGTAAACTGATTGCATTAATGAACCAAATTAATGACTTCCTTTTTCCACAGCGTTTGCCCTATAATTTTGTAGTCACTTCTCATTCTGATCCTAGGCTCGACTATGTGACTTTCTATTGTGAAGGATTGAAAAGTACCTGTATGTCTCTACCTTCTTTTTTGGAATCCTATCATAGCCTGCAAAGAAGCCTGGTCTAAAAATACAAAAAAAAAAAGAGAGAGAGAGAGCTAGTGAGAGAAATAAAGGAGAAAAGAAGCCCAGTCTAAGAGGATGAGAGCACATGGAGCAGAGCTAAACTGTCCTATCCCAAACCAGCCTTGTCAGCCAGCCCCTAGACTTATCCCTCAGCTGACCCCAGATTAATGAACAAACCTTATGATAAGATTTGCCACATCTGATCCAGCAGAACTAAGTTGTAGACCTGCAGACTCATGAGAAATAAGAAATGGTTGTTGTTTTCAGTGACTACGATTTAGAATGATTTTTTATGCACAATAGCTAATACAGGCTCTAAATGTCTCTTTCTCCATACAAAAGGACAAAGTAAACCTTCTCTTTCTTAAGGCACATTCTTCTACTTGCTTTTATCCTATTCCTGCCTGTATGCTTTCAGACCTCAACCATTTCAATTATTTTTCTGTTATTATATTCTCATCTGATTGTTGTCTTTCACCTCTTTCCATAATATATAAACATGTTTAAATCTGATTAAAACATACACACAAAAAAGTAAGTCTGTGTCTTCAGCAAGTTACTGACCTATTCTCTGACTGCTTCCATTTATATATTTTAAAAGAATAGACTATACTTGTGTATTTGTCTGGATTTGCCATAGAAACAGAACCAACAGGATGTGTTACATATAGAGAGAGATTTATTTTAAGGAATTGACTTATGCAATTGCAGAGGCTGGCATACATGCATCCTAAGTTGCTTCAGTCATGTCTGACTCTTTGCAACCCATGAACTGTAGCCTGCCAGGCTCCTCTGTCCTTGGGATTCTCCAGGCAAGAAAACTAGACTGGGTTGCCATGCCCTCCTCCAGGGGATCTTCCCAACACAAGGATGGAACCCAGGTCTCTTATGTCTCCTGCATTGGCAGGTGGGTTCTTTGCTACTAGCACCACCTGGGAAGCCCTTTGTTGTTGTTTTCAGTTGCCCAGTCATGCGAACTCTTTGTGACCCCATGGACTGCAGCACGCCAGGCCTTCCTGTCCCTCACCATCTCCTGGAGTTTGCCCAAGTTCATGTTCATTGCATCAGTGATGTCCTCCAGCCATCTCATCACTAAGGGAAGACTTCAGTGAGTCCAAAATCTGATAAGGTAGGTCAGTGGGCTGGAGACACAGCGAAGAGTTGCAGTTCAACCCCAAAGGCAGAGGTCTGCTGGCAAAATTGCTTCTTGCTTGGGGAGAGGTCAGTCTTTGGTCTATTAAGGCCTTTACCTGATTGGATGAGGCCCACCCACATAACGGTGAGTAATCTGTTACTAAAAGGCCACTGATTTACATGTCATCTCATCCCAAAAACACTTTCACAGAAAAATCCAGTGTAATACTTCACCAAATATCTGGGCACTGTGGTCCAGCCAAAGGAACACATAAAATTAGCCATCACAACTTGCTGTCTTCATTTTTTATACTCATTAATCATTCACCTTTTCAGTTACCAGCTTATTAATATACCCAAGGCAACAGATACTGCCAAACACTCTCTTTTCTTTTGTTCTTTTACTTCCTTTTGCCTCCTTCCTACCTTGCTTCCTATCTATTTGCTGCTTTTTAGTTTTCTTTATGCCACCTCTTCCTTTACCTGCTTCTTTAATGATTCTGAGGGTTGTGCTTCCCAGACTACTTGGGTCATATCATATACTAGTGGTATTAACTACCAAATTTATATCTTCCATTTAGCCCTCTCTTCTGACTTTCATATATTCATTCATTTATTCATTGAAAGTATTAAGAGCATACTATACATTTTATTGAGTACTAAACACTATTGGGGTGTGTGGTAACCTCTAAAATGACCCCCAAGATCCCTGCCTCCTGTTAATCATATCCCCCATTTAATCCCTTCCTTGGAATGTGAGCTTCTAATGAAAAGAACACAGCAAAAGTGATGAGATGCCACTTCTGAGATTAGGTTACAAAAAGACTCTGGCTTCTGTCTTGTTCACCCTCTCCTGTCCTTTCCTGGCTTACTCTGTCTTTCTTAGAGTCCTCATGTAGGGAAAGCAACCTGACATGCTATTTGAAAAACCTTATGGTTTAGATAGTCAGTGGGAATTTGTTGTATGAGGCAGGGAGCTCAAATTTGGTGCTCTGTGACAACACAGAGGGGCGGGATGGGGTGGAAAGTGGAAGGGAGGTTCAAGAGGGAGGGGACGTATGTATACCTATGGCTGATTCATGTTGATGTATGGCGGAAACCAACACAATATTGTAAAACAATTATCCTCCAATTACAAGTAAATAAACAAAAACAAAACAAAAGCTTTATGTAGAGGCTTGTATGCAAAGGAACTCAGTCGCCAGACAACAGTCAGCAGGGACCTGAGATCTGCCACCAGTCACATGAGTGAGCGTGGAAGCAGGTCCTCTCCCAATTGAGTCTCGCTTGAATTGATTGCCATTCTGCTACATAACTTTACTGCAGTCCTGTGAGAGACCCTGGGTCAGAAGCACTCAGCTAAGTTGCACCTGGATTTGTGACCCACAGAAATTATGAGAAAATAAATATTGTAATTTTAGGCTTCTAAGTTTGGTATAATTTGGTTTACAGTGATTGATGACTAGCAGAGGACTACCCTGTATATTGTCACCCAGCTTATTTTACTTATATGCAGAGTACATCATGAGAAATGCCAGGCTAGACGAAGCAAGAGCTGGAATCAAGATTGCCAGGAGAAATATCAGTAACCTCAGATATGCAGATGACACCATCCTAATGGCAGAAAGCAAAGAGGAACTAAAGAGCCTCTTGATGAAGGTGAAAGAGGAGAGTGAAAAAGCTGGCTTAAAACTCAGCATTCAAAAAGCGAAGATCATGGCATCCAGTCCTATTACTTCATGGCAAATAGATGGGGAAACATTGGAAACAGTGACAGACTATTGGGCTCCAAATCACTGTGGATGGTGACTGCCCTCATGAAATTAAAAGACACTTGCTCCTTGGAAGAAAAGTAATGACAGACCTAGACAGTATATTAAAAAGTAGAGACATTACTTTGCCAACAAAGATCTGTCTAGTCAAAGCTATGGTTTTTCTAGTAGGCATGTATGGATGTGAGAGCTGGACAATAAAGAAGGCTGAGTGCCAAAAAATCGATGCTTTTGAACTTCAGTGATGAAAAAGACTCTTGAGAGTTCCCTGGACAGCAGGGAGATCAAACCAGTCAATCCTAAAGGAAATCAACCCTAAAGGAAAGGAATATCCATTGGAAGGACTGAAGCTGAAGCTCCAATACTTTGCCTACATGACATGAAGAGGCGACTCATTGCAAAAGACCCTGATGCTGGGAAAGACTGAAGGCAGGAGGAGAAGGAGACAACAGAGGATGAGATGACTGGATGGTATCACTGACTCAATGGGCATGAGTTCAAGCAAACTCCAGGAGATGGTGAAGGACAGGGAAGTCTCATGTGCTACAGTTCATGGGGTTCCAGAGTCAGACATGACTGAATGACTCAACAACAACAAGAGGACTACCCAGGATTCCAAGTCAAATAAGAAAGAGCCCTGACATGCAACAATCCTGTAGACTATCAAGGGTGATAGAAAAGGGGCCATGGTCACAGTACAATATAATAGGTGCTACAGAAACATACATAGTGAGTGATGGGAACACAGAGAGAAGAGAATTTCCATCCTACTTGAAGATTGAGGGTTTTAACTGGCAGATTTTATTTTTGTCATTGAATGAGCAGGCTAAGTCATTTCATCAAAATGAGGAGAAATGGTGATGGGATACCTGAGGAGAAAATGAATTTTTCAAACCTCTACTGGAAAGAATAGTTAAAAGATTTAGAAAAGAAGCAAATGATGATATCTAGGCAGTGAGGAGTTGGGTTAAGAATCATGGACTTGTAGAATCTCCAGTTGAGACTGAGATTTACCTTTTCAATGTTCTTGGCAATATGGATATAAGATTAGAGAAGCTGATGATTGGGTTTGGGATCTGAGAGAAGATAAACAGAAAAGCAAAGGACTGAGGAAGAAAAAGAGCAAGACAATTCTTATAGTCCCAGTGGAGTTTAGGTTGGATAGAGAAAGTAAAACAATCAAAGCTGCTAAGAGTTTGGGGAAATGTCGCCGAATCTGATCTCCTACCAATCACTAGGGCCAAGGGAGTCAATGCTAGGTTTGACTTAAGCCTAGGTCATATACTCCAGTCCTGAGTTGGAGGAGACTTCTAGCTGAGAATGGGAAAGAATGATTACGCAGAAGGAAATTCAGGTTTGCTACCATGAGAAGAGTGGAATGGGTGTTTTATAGCAGAGACTGCTGGTTTCCTACAGTAGTGTTCATTTCTTCCAGAGTAAGAGAACTCCTTTCTTGCCTGGAGAATCTCAGGGATGGGGGAGCCTGGTGGGCTGCCGTCTATGGGGTCGCACAGAGTCGGACACGACTGAAGCAACTTAGCAGCAGCAGCAGCAGCAGCAGTTTTTAGGGGTGGGAGAAGCACATAATGATGGTATTTACTAGTCTCCTGCAGCTAGGAATGGCCATGCAACTAATAAGCTGATCAAAGGGATATGGACAGAAGTGGTGTGTGTGCCATTTCTGGACCATGTCCTTAAAGGGAATGGGATGTCATTCCATTTTCCCTTTATTCCTTTTCTGTCTGCTCGAATATGGTTGTGGTGGTGAGCCAACTTGAACCATGAGGAAGACATTCCATTCCTAGGGAGGGCAGAACAACAGGAGGAGTCTGTAATCCCTGGATGATGTCATGGATCCTTTGTCATCCTACATGAGGAATAATTAAACTACAGTTTTTAAAAAGCCTCTTTTAATGTGGTTCTCTGTTACAAGTGACTGGACCTATCTTTCAACTAATTCAGATGTCCAGTAAAAAAGATATGCTGGGAACATAAATGACCATAGCATAAGACAGAAAGGAGTAAGCAATAAACAGAGGCACAGATAAACAGGATACAGAGAAAAATCACTTCAAACCAGACTGTGAACTTTCAAAAGAGATTAAAGTTTCTGATCAGTGACAGACCACAGACTGTCTATAGGTGGTGGAATGCAGGCAGGGGAATGTGCCTCAACAGCTGATTATTCCAGACAGGCCAGCGGCAGTGGTGATGTGGCATGATAGTGACAACTGGCCCATGCATCCAGCTCACCCAAGCAACATTTGGACCTTGATATACTTATTTAAATTAGTTGTGGTTTGGGTTGATGCTTCTTGACAATGATCATAAAAATTAAGAAACAGGGGTGGAAGAAATCCTAGCGACTAGGAAAACCTTCTGCTCAATGCACTTCAAAAGATAAAATAATTATAGTGATGCTAAGTAAGTCTTGTACATAGCCAGTAAAACCCAGGACTTCTAACTCCCCGGCCATTGAGGGCTGAAGGCTTCTATATACTTAATGTGTAAAGAATTCCTGTGAAGGTTTCTTCTCCAGCAAAATACTAACCTCAGGTTGCTATCTGCAATGCCCATCGGTTACTCTAGCGGACAGTGGTGGTGGTGGCTTAGTCGCTAAGTTGTGTCCAACTCTTGCAGCCACATGGAGTGTAGCCCACCAGGCTCCTTCCTCCATGGGATTTCCCAGGCAAGAATATTGGAATGGGTTGCCATTTCCTTCTCCAGGGAATCTTCTCAACCCAGGGATGGAACCTACACCTGCATTGCAAGCGGATTCTTTTGCCGCTGAGCCACGAGGGAAGCCTGGTGGACAGTACTGAGACAGAACATTTCCATCATGTCAGAAAGTTCTACAGGAGAGCCCACAGATCTAAGAGAGATGTCCGTCTCTCCTGCCAATCCTTAATCTTGCCCTCAGTCTGTGCATAACCCAAACCCAAAGACTGGTCCCCAAGCTCTTCCACTTCCTAAAGAAGATTTAAAACTGGTAACGACAACAAAAGTCGTTTGGCCTAGTCCCGCTAAGGAGGGGACAAGGTACTAGAACGCCAAGATTCTTCCACCACAGACAGTAGAGCAAGTAGGCGGTAAAAAAGTAGCCGGGACCAGACCTGGAGGTGGAAGCAGAGGCAAAGGGGCGGGGATGAGCGCAGTGAACTCGGGACTGACGCCCTTGCGAGGCCGGGGGCGGGGCCGCGCGCCGCTGGGCGGGGCCGCGCGCGGCGAGCCAGGGAGGCGGGGGAGCCCGGCGGCCAGCGCGCTAGCCTAGCCGTGCGTGCTCACGTGACAGGTCCGCGAGGTCCCGCTCGCGCAGTCGTCTGGGCGAGCGAAGATGGCGGCCGAGAGGGAGCCTCCTCCGCTAGGGGACGGGAAACCCACCGACTTTGAAGAGCTGGAGGACGGAGAGGACCTGTTCACCAGCACTGTCTCCACCCTAGAGGTGAGACCGCGTCGCCGTGGGTGCTGCGCTCCGTTGCTGCCGCGCGTCTCACCTTTTGGTGCTTGCCCTGCCTCGACTTGACCCTCCGCGTCCCCCCCCCCGCCCCCAGGTTTGCCAGGACCCGGTTGGGGCGACACCTGTGACGCGGGGCCCCACCACGCGTACCTGTCATTGGGCTGGAGTTGGCCTGGGCGGCCAGGCCTGCTTAGGAGAGCGAACTGCGGGGCCGGGGGCCGACCTGATCCCCTGAGGGCCGGGACCGCACAGAGCATCGAGTGTCCTTTCGCCGCTCAGCTGGCCCCGCTCGGTGTCACTTGCGCCTCTTTTTCTAGAGCTCTGAAGGTCTTGCCTTGGGTCTCAGCACACCTCCTCGCGCTGCCGGGCGACCTCCGCAGCCTCTTTCCAGAGGTGCTTGCTTTTCCCTTCCCAAGGGAGGGTGTGCCTCTGAAAAGGGAGAGCAGTGAAGAGAGCGCGCTGAGTGGCCGGCGCGCTGGAGGGACCGGACTGCTAGTTCCCCTTGAGGGAGGTACCTCTGTTTTAGACTGTTAAATAGGTAAATGAATTTGGCCGCTTTTGCTTTAGTTTCTAAGCCTTTTAAGGATCATAGTGTTGATAAAATACAAAGTTGAAGAGAGGGAGTAGTCCAGGAAACTGCTGGCCAGTGGGGGAGGTTTTTAAGTTACCAGGGGAGAAATAATAGATCCTCACTCCTTTTTCCTCTTTTCTCGCATGATCAGCGATCTCTGAAGCTACGTGTTCCTGTTTTTGTCAAAGGAAACGCCCTCTATGAACTTAACTGTATTGGGCCTCCTGAATCCACTTCATGTTTCAGTTGCTTTGCCTTTGATGAGAGCACACACACACCTGATAGCCGAAATTTAAGTGTGTGTATGTGTATTAAAATATAAGCAAATTTCCCAAAGAATTGTTTACCTTAGACTATACTTCCTTATAAAGTGCTTTTTCAATAAGCTTCCCTAGCTTGATCGACTCTGCACCAAATTAATTGAAAATCATTGTAGAATATCCTTTATTTAGCTTTGAGTTACGTGGAACTGGGAACTTCCCTGACCGTTTTCAGTACTGACCACATTCTGCTAATTGTATATGCGGATTCCTGGCCAAACCTCACCTCTCCTCAAGATCATAGACTTCTTGAGGCTAGGGGTAGTACCTGGATCATCTTTGTGTTCCTCACAAAATCTCGAACATTTGTATTTTGCAAATATGTGTTGAATGGATTGTCAAAAACAGCATCTCCTAAGATTTAATAAAAATTATCTTGCACAGCAAATTACCTTTTGGGGGTAGTATCCTTGTAGTCCTGTATACTCCACAGTTACTTACATGTTTTGAAAGGTAATGTCTATGCAGGATCGTAAGACCTGGATTCCCTGTGGGGCTACAAAGATTTTCCACCGACAAGGATCGGAATAAACTTAACATAGTGTAAACTAGAATATTGTGAACACTAAGCATTCTGTTTAATTGAAGTCTTTTTAAAGTTGAATAAAAGCAACTACAGTTTCTGTTTCCCATTTGGATGGGACTGTTTGATAAGGTTGTGTGTTTTTTTTTCCCCTAGTTAAAGTCTATAGAGCTCTGAGTATGAATAAATGTATTGTAGTCAGTGCATTATGAAAGCTTTCTAAAAAGTTGGTTTTGTTTATTCATCTAAACCCTTTATTTCATGAGACTCAGGATATTTTAAGGTAGTATAACTGTGAGGCTTATAAACTCGGAATTACTATTTTTTGCTTTTCAAGCTGTTTGGGAAAGGATACATAGCAGTACTTACTAGTATGCCAAAGCTGCTCTAAAGGAGTATTTTTTCAGCATGTCACTTTTCTTTTGAATAGAATAGTGCTTCTCAAACTTCAGTGTGGAGGAGAAACTATAGGATTCTTGTTTAAAATGCAGATACCTTGGCCTCACTAGAATCTGCATGCTTTCTAAGTGTTCTCTGTCGTTGCTTTTCAAACTTCATATGTCAGTTACCTGGAGATCTTGTTAAAGTGAAAATTTTGATTCTGTAGGGCTGGGATAAGCCAGTGTTTTTCATTTTTAACAAACCCTCATTGTGACATTGCTTCTAGTCCATAGACAAGGATGAGTTGCAAAGCTCCAGGTGACTCTGATGCAGATCATCTGCTTTGAATAATTATTTCCTAAGCTATAAATTATAATAGACATAAAAATTAACATCTTTCTCTTTTAAAAAAAGTTTTAAAAATGTTCATGTAGGAACTTTCTCCTTTGAGGGCATTGGGAGTAAAAAAAATCTATTGAAATCCATATAAGTAAAAATTAAATTACACACGGCTTCAGTATCATAATTGTTAACCTTGTAATGACTGTACAACTTAGTATATATGTATGCTGTGAGTATATTTTAATCCCAGTATTAAAATCCTTTCTTTTTAAAATGAAGAACAGTCACATAAAACCATGTTCAGTAGTTAAAGCATATTTGAAACATCTAGTTGTATGTTTCTGTTGTGACTGTGAAACAGAGTGGTGAAGGGCTGGCATAGGGGACAGGGAAGGAAATGAGAAGGGAAAAAAATCTGGCAAAAGCTTGTTCTTTTTTGGTACCTGAGAGGCTTTAGATGGCTTTGCAAAGCTGCCTTAAAAAAAAAAAAATGGTACAGTCCTAAGGTTAAGAGGTGCTTGCCCTAAAGTAACATGAAGTAGTAAGGCCATACCTTTAAAAAGTCAGGAAATTTATGTATTACATGCCTGTTCTCTTCTTTCTTTCTTTCTTTTTGGTTGCCCTGGGTCTTTGTTGCTATGCAAGGGCATTCTCTAGTTGTGATGAGCGGGGGCTCCTCTCTCGGTAGTAATCTCTAGGTGCGCGGGCTTCAGTAGTTGCGGCTCCCAGGCTCTGGAGCACAGGTCTAGTGGTTATGGCACACAGGCTTAGTTGCTCCGCAGCATGTGGAATCTTCCTGAATCAGGGACTGAACCCATGTCTCCTGCACTGGCAAGTGATTCTTATCCACTGAGCCACCAGGCAAGCCTTGGTCCTTTTTTTTTTTTTTTAATTTTTGTTGGAGTAAGTTAATAGTTGATTTGCAATGTTGTTCATTTTTTAGTTCATGGACCTTACAGTTCACCCACTTAATATGTACAATTTTGTGGGCTTTGGTATATTCACAGATATTGCAACATTTTTATCACCTCAGAAAGAAACCCTGTACCCTTTAACTATCACCCCGGTCCCCATTCCCTAAACCCCTCTGCCCTCAACCTTAGGCAACTACTAATTCACTTTCTATCTATGTATTCCCTATTCTGGACCTCATATGAATGAAATCATGTAATATGTGGCCTTTTGTGACTGACTTTTTTCACTAAGCCTGATGTTTTCAGAGTCTATGTATGTATTCCTTTTTATGCCTGAATACCATTCCATTGTGTGGCTATACCATATTTTGTTTATCCATTTTGTCATTTGTTGGACATTTGTGTTGTTTCCACATTTTGCGTATTACTATTGCTAGATCATATGATGACTCTGCTTTTAATCAGTTGAGAAATTGCTGGAGTAGTTTCTCAAAATGGCCACACCATTTTACATTCCCACCAGCCATGTATGAGGGAACCAATTTTTCCACATCCTCACCAATACTTGTTATTTGACTTTTTTATTCTATCCACCATAATGTTTGAGAAATGATATCTTAGTGTGGTTTTGATTATATTTTCTTTTTTATGAATTTAAGTTTTTATTTGTGTATTTCACTTAGTGCTGTGACAACAAAAATGACATCTGTATACCAGAACATACATATATCAACAGCAAGATTGATTATATTTTCTTAAAGACTGTATGAAGTCTTTCTTAAGACTTAAGACTATATTAAGACTTTCTTAAAGATTATATTTTCTTTTCAGGTTCTTGTTGGCCATTTGTACATTATGAAAAAATGTCTGTTCAGAGCCTTTGCTCATTTTTTAGTTGGGTTGTCTTTTTATTTATAAGAATTTTCTTGTGTATTCTAGATACAGGTTCTTTGCCAGATACGTGATTTGCAAATGTCCTCCCATTCCATGAATTGTCTTTTCATTTCTTAATGGTGTCCTCTGAAGCACAAAGTTTTTAAAAATTTGATGAAGTTCAGTTCATATACTTTTTATTTTGTTGCTCATGCTTTCAACATCATATATAAGAATCCCCTGCCCAATCCAAGATGGTGAAGGTTTCCTCTAAGAGTTTTATAGTTTTGGCTTTGGTTTGTTTTGAGTTGACATTTGTATATGTATGAGAAAAACTCTTTTTTTTTGCTTGTGGCAGTCCAGTTGTCACAGCACCATTTGTTGAAAAGACTATTTGTCCATTGAATGGTCTTGGCACTCTTTCTGAAAATTGGTTGACTATAGATGTTTGCACTTGGTTCTTGTACTAGCCTCTCATCTTAAGGTCAACTGAAGTTAAGCTGAGTATGCTGCAGTTTCCCTAACGCTGTCACATGATAGAGTTTATAGAATATTTCAAATGAAATTTCCAGATGGGAGGTTCACAGGTCTTAGCATTCCTTCCCCACCATTTAACCCCATGCCTGCTCAGAAGATGCTGTGCTTGGTTGATTTCAGTAAATACTTGACTATTCACTCTCTGCTGTACTTTTTAGATGATAGTGGGAGTACAGATATCAACTAGATATCAGCAGATCTTTGAGGAAGAAAAATCTCTGGTGAAGAAGAAAGAGAAGTATAGAAAACTCAGATCCAAAGAGATTGTGACTATGATCTGAAAACACCAATTTTCACTGAAAGTACCAGTGAACTGGGGGAGATTGTTGACTCCTGTCAGCATTCGTGACACACAGTACATGAACATAAATGTTTCTACTGGCTAGGAAAAGCCACTGAGATGGTAATATTTAAGAGAGACTTTAAAGGGTGGAATGAAATTTTCAATGTGGGAAAATAGCAAATGTCACTTACGGTTCAGTCCATATTCTAAGGAACCATAAATAATTTTGAGTGGCTCTATATAAGATGTTACAGGTTTATGTGGTGAGACTGTGCAGAGCTTTGAAATTTGTTACATAGGTGCGTGAGAGCCCTGCAAGATTTTCAGGACAGTAATATGATCGCCTTGGAAGCTTAATGTTCTGGCAGTTTGGGGGATAAATTTGTAGGAAGTATCATGGGTAGGTTGATGAGCTGGAGGTTATTTTAAGTCTAAGGTTAAAGACCTCAAGAGGAATGGTGCGATTAATAAAGGCGAGAAGGAAGTTGATACAATAACAAGATTAAAAGATGGCCATCTTAACACTTTGAATGTCTCAGGGAAGGAGTTATAAATTTGTTTCATTTGGGAATAAGTTGCATCAATGAAGAGACTTATCAGACAGCTAGAAATCCTGAATGGAGTAGAGATACAGATTCAATCCAGTTTGTTGAATGGTGACACTAAACTGACCTGTGGAAATCTCGTTCTTGTCCTCATGGAGTGTATGAATGAACAGGAGTCAGCATAATAAACACAGCTTTGTGAAAAAACACCTGCAGTACCAGGTGATAATATGTGTAACTGAAATATGTACATGGTACAGAAATAGTACCGTTACTGTGAGGATGAGATGATTGGATAGCATTACTGACTTTGTGGACATGAGTTTGAGCAAACTCCAGAAGATAGTGAAGGACAGGGAATCCTGCCGTCCTTCAGTCCACGGGGTCACAAAGAGTAAGACACGACGTAGCAAACAACAGCAGCAGAAATAGTATAGAAACCTGGAGTGACTTAATTGTGTAGAAGTGATCTTTGAAACCTTGAAAAGTGGATGCCATCAACAGAGAGCAAGTAGAGAAAGACTAAAGAGTCTGTTGATAAAGAACTGAAGTTTAGTATCTATTGTTTCAACACAACAGGTAGTAAAAGGGTGTATCTTGTTTTCCTAGCTCTGTCTTCTAATCTTTAGATTGGCATCCATCTTAAAAAAAAATTTTTTTTTTAATTTCATTATGAATTACCTGTTTCAGAGGAAAGACATTTTGTGACCAGGTATTTAAAGACAACTGCATGGGAAATACTAGAAAGAGATTTATGACAAGGTATAACTAGTTGACCACTTGCCCTGGAAACTATTAAATATAAGGACTGAACTACTTTTAGTGCCTATAAAAAAATGTTACTCTGTAGTTGCTTGAGGCAGAGGTGCTCAATTTTTTTCATTTTTTTCCTGAAATAGAATAATTTTTTTTCTTTTTTTCCTTTGCCATGCCACATGGCTTGTAGGATTTTAGTTCCCCGACCAGGGATTGAACCCAGGCCCCTGGCAGTGAAAACATGGAGTCCTAACTACTGGACCACCAGGGAATCCTAAAATTTGTCTTTAATGTTAATTTTCGAATGCCCACTTCCCTATACAATTGCACTCTTGTGTTTTTTCCCTGTGATGATAGTTTTTAGTTGTGATAAAATTTACCTCAGTAAAGTTCACTACCACCTCATTGAAGAGGCATGACATTTCTATCACCTTCTAAAAATTCTCTCATGTAGTTAATTCCACCCACTTCCAGCCTCTGGCACCCACTGATCTGTATTTGCCTATCGTTTTGTCTTTTCCAGAATTTCATATAAATGGAATTTTATTTTGTACAAACAAAACTGTGAAACTTTCTGAATGAGACTTCTTTAACTTAACCACCCATAACATAACATCTGATATTTATGGATGTTGCATGTATCAAGAGTCCTTCATTTTTTTTGCTGAATTTAGTATTGCATTGTATTATGCATCACAGTTTTTTGTTGTTGAAGAACGTTTCTGTTGTTGACAATTTTGGGACATTAATCAATAGAGATGACATAAACATATATGTACAGATTTTTGTATGAACACAGTTTTCATCTCCTTTGGGAAAATACTTAGAAGTAGGATGGCTGGTTTTGTGGTAAATACATGTTTAACTTTCTAAGAAACTGCCGAACTTTCTGCCAGAAAGGTTTGGGGTAGGGGGATAAGGCAAAGGGAGATGAAGTTATTTACTTTTAGTCTTGCAGGTTGATGGCTCTTTAATAATATAACTCAAATTATAATAGGTATCTGTAGTAATAATATTGGGTTGGCCAAAAAGTTTGAAAAAAGTGAGTGACCTTTATGGCCAGCTCAATATAACTCAAGACCATGTCCATTAAGACAGAGTTCTCCAAGTCTGAGAACTAATAATATATGGTTTCACTTAAAGAAAATCATGATATGCTCTGGAGCAACTGATCCCGTGTGCCACAACTGTTGAGCCTGTGTGCCGCAGCTGCTGAAGCACAGGCGTCCTAGAACCTGTGCTCTGCGACAGGAGAAGCCACCACAGTGAGAAGCCCAAGCACAGCAACAGGAGAAAAGCCTGCACGGCAGGGAAGACTCAGCACAGCCAAAAACAAATAAATAAAATTATTCTTAAAAAAACTGATAAACAAAAGCATGATTCTTCAAGACAAAAGCATGTTACGGTATGTTCCTCCCATCATAAAAGTTGCTTTAATATTGAAATCTTATTCCTATTTAGAGAGCTTTGTATATATTTATTGAGTGTTTGAATCCTGAAGGATCACCTGAAGGAACCTTAGGTGCAACTGATTTTGCCTGTTTTAGTATCTGGTCAGGTTTTCATTCATTTTATCTCTGAAATCTAATAACATTATAAAACATTCTGAGAAAAAAGAAAAAGAGACAGTTTTCAATGGCGTTTTGAGCCATTTTTTAAAAATATATTTGTTTATTTGGCTGCAGTGGGTCTCAGTTGAGGTGCTCAGGATCTTCGATCTTTGTTGTAGCATGCGGGATCTTTAATATGACATGCGAACTGTTGGTTGCAGCATATGGTATCTAGTTGCCAGATCAGGAATCGAACATGGGTCCCCTGCATTGGCAGCTTGAAATCTTAGCCACTGGTCCACCAGGGAAGTCCCTTCATCAATGGTTGAGGATTCAGTTGTTCCACATCCTTGTCACTATTTGTTAGTATCAGTTCTATTTCAGGCAGTGGCATGCTTTGTTTGTTATTCAGTCGCCAAGTCTTGTCCAACTCGTTAAAACCCCATGGACTGCAGCACACTAGGCTTCCCTGTCCTTCATCATCTCACAGAGTTTGCCCAAACTCATGTCAGTTGAGTCGGTGATGCCATCCAACCCATCTCATCCTCTTTCGCCCCCTTCTCTTGCCCTCAATTTTTCCCAGCATCAGGGTCTTTTCCAGTGTGTCTGCTCTTTGCATCAGGTGCCCAGAGTTTTGGAGTTTCAGCTTCAGCATCAGTCCTTCCAATGAGTATTCAGGGTTGATTTCTTTTAGGATTGACTGGTTTGATCTCCTTGCTGTTCAAGGGACTCTTGAGAGTTGTCCAGCACCACAGTTCAAAAGCATCAGTTCTTTAGCACTCAGCCTTCTTTATGGTCCAACTCTCACATCCGTACACGACTGCTGGAAAAACCACAGCTTTGACTGTATGGACCTTTCTCAGCAAAGTGATGTCTCTGCTTTTTAATATACTGTCTAGGTTTGTAATAGCTTTTCTTCCAAGGAACACGCAGGTGTCTTTTAATTTCATGACTGTAGTCACCATCTGCAGTGATTTTGGAGCCCAAGAAAATAAATTCTGTCACTGTTTCCACTTTTTCCCCATCTATTTGCCATCAACTGATGGTACCAATGCCATTATTTTTGTTTTTTGAATGTTGAGTTTTAAGCCAGCTTTTTCAATCTCTTTCACCTTCATCAAGAAGCTGTTTAGTTCCTCTTCACTTTCTGCTATTAAAGTGGTATCATCTGCATATCTGAGATTGTTGCTATTTCTCCTGGCAGTCTTGATTACAGCTTGTGAGTCATCTAGCCCGGCATTTCACATAATGTACTCTGCATGTAAGTTAAATAAGCAGGGTGGCAGTATACAGACTTGATGTACTCCTTTCCCAATTTGGAACCAGTATGTTTTTCCATGTCCAGTTCCAACTGTTGCCTCTTGACCTGCATACAGGTTTCTCAGGAGACAGGTAAGGTGGTCTGGTATTCCCATCTTTTTAAGAGTTTTCCACAGTTTGTTGTAATCCACACATCTGACTTATGCTGGCTTGAAAGAACTGATCTTTAAATTTTCAGGAATTTTGTAAGCTGGTTAGTAAACAGCCACTGTTAAAAATTACATAAACATAAATTATATTTTAAAAGGCAGTAAATATTTCCAACTTGTCACTTGTTTATTTCTTTACTGTGTTTTACTAGTTTCTGTGCTCGTGAACTAATATGTCTATTCTATCTGTGTGGTGCAATGTGTCTTATTAGCTCCATTTTCAGTAAGGAGTGATCGGCCACGAAGGGAATTGTTTATGCCACAGAAATCAGCGAAAGCCAAAATTCAGGGTCTTCTTTCCCAAAGACCTGATTGCTAAATATATACCAGCATACCACTGCTTTTTAATCATTCTAAGAGATATGTAGTGTTATCTCATTGTGATTTTAATATACATTCCCTAATGATTAATGATGGTGAGTACTTTTTTGCCTACATATTCACCATCTGAAAGTTATCTTTAGTGTTCTTTATATCTTTTTCCCATTTAAAATAGGTTTCCTTATTGAGTTTTGAGAATTTTTTCATGTATTCTGAATATAAATCCTTCATCAGATATGTTTTGTAGGTACTTTTTTCCAGTCTGGCTTATTTTATCCTTTTTTGATTGATAATGCCTTATGTGTTGCGTATGAAATCCTTGGGTAACATTACCCAAAGTCACAAAAGTTTTTCCTATGTTTTTTCTGTAAGTTTTAAAGTTTTAGCTTATTTATATTTAGACTTAAGTGATTTTGAGTGAATTTTCTTATGAGTTGAAGCTCATTTTTTTGCATATAAAATCTCATTTCAATTATTGAAAGATAGTCATGTTAAGTTTGCTTTATGGCTCAGAATGTGGTCTTTTGTGGTAAATATTGTGTGTGTACTTGAAAAGAATATATTTAGTTTGATATTGAGTAGAATGCTCTATAAATACTAAGTTAGTTGACTGTATTTTTCAGTACATGAAACAACATCAATAGATTTCAGATTTGTATTAAGATAAAGAAGCTGAACTTTTAAAAAAATTTCTTCCTTGGGTTTTCTTTGAATGTTTATCAAAAAATCAATAGAACATTTATGCGTGGCTCTATTTCTGGACTCTGTGTAGTTGGTCTTTTGACTGTCTTTCTTCCAGTTATATGTTGTCTTGATTAACTGAGTCTTGAAATCAAGTAGTGTGAATCCAGTGACTTTGTTCTTTTCGAAATTGTTTTGACTATTCTTGTTCTTTTGCCTGCACATATAACTTCAGAATCTATTTATTGATTTCTATCAAAAATTCCTGCTGAGATTATAATTGAGATAACAATGAACCCATTGATCAGTTTGGGGGAGAAATAGTATATTAATACTATTGAGAGCCTTTAAGCCATAAGTATACTATTTCTCTCTCTCTTTTTTTTTGCTTTAGATCTTGGTTTTTTTCATTCGTGTTTCTACTTTTCAGCATACAGATCTGGTGCACATTTTATTAGTTTATACCTGTTTAATGGCTTTTTGGTGCTTTTGTATCTTTTACGTTCACTCATTAATGGCACATTTTTTGTTTTCTGCAACTGTTGCTAGACACTAGTTCTAGTAGAGTTTTAGAGTCTGAAATTTTCTATGTAGATAGTCGTGTTGTCTGTGATTAGAGTTTTATTTCTTCCAATCTTAATGTCTTTTTCTTGCCTTAATGCACTAGCCGAATCCACCAGTGTAATATTGAATGGAAGTGGTGATTGTGGGTGTCTTTTCCCCATTCATGCTCATAGGAGGAAAATGCTCATTTTTTTCTTTCTAGAGTATTGTTTTGATAGATGACTTTTATTGGGTTAAAGAATTTCCCTTCTATTCCTAGTTTTCTGAATTTTGTATCTATGAATGGATATTGATTTTGGCAAATGCTTTTTCTGCACCTAATATATTCATTTGATTCTCTTCTTTAGTTTATTGATAAAGTGGTATTGGTTGATTTTCAAATGTTGAGTAAACCTTGAATTCCCACACAGTCATAATGTATTTACCTTTTTTTTATATATTGCTGCACTCAGTTTGCTAGTATTTTGCTGCTGTTGTGTCCGTGTTTGTGACAGATACTTGGATGTTGCTTTATTTTACTTGTAATGTCTGATTTTGGGTATCAGAAATGCTTACCTCATTAAATGAATTGGAGAGTGTTTTCTCCTCCTCTGTATTCTTGAGGAGTTTGTGTGGAATTAGTCTTATGTTTGCCTTAATTGTTGGCAGAACTTGCTAGGGAAATCATTTGAACACGTATTTTTGTTTGTTAGAAGATTTTTAACTACAAATTCAGTGTCTCTAATAGTTATGAAAGTATTTCTTCTTGGTGAACTTTGGTGGTATGTGACTTTAAAGGAATTTGTCCTTTCAGTGTAACTTGTGAAATTTATGGGCAGAAGGTTTTTCATAATACTCCATACTTACTACTGTATCCATGGAGTCTGTGGGGGCTGCCCCTCCCTTTCTATTCTTATATTGGTAATTTATGCCATCTCTTTGCTTTTTATTGTTTTGTTTTAATCTTGCTAAAGCTTTGTCATTTTATTGGGATTTTTTTCTTTTTCAAAGAATCATGTTTTGGTTTCTTGATTTCTGTTTTTTGTTTTCTTTTTTAATTTTATTAATTTCTTCTGCTTGCTGTTTGGTTTGCTTTTCTGTTTTGTCAGATAAAAGCTTTGATTATTGATAACAGGCTTTTTTTGAGTACTAGTATTTAGTTGTGTATTTCTCTGAAGCACTGCTTTAGCTGTCTCCCACAAATTTTAATATTGTTTTTGTCTTCATTCAGTTTAAACTGTTTTCTAGTTTCCCTTGTGACATCCTTTTTGACTTACAGGTTATTTAGAAGTGTTAATTCCCAAAATTTGAGGATTTTCTAGATAGCTTTCTGTTACTGGTAGCTGTTTATTTGATTATTGTAAGAGAATGTTTTATGATTTCAGTTCTTATACATTTGTTAAGGTTTGTCTAATGGCCCGGAATGTGACCTCTTATAGTGAATAGTCTATGTGTACTTGAAAAACATGTAGTCTGATGTTATTGTTGAAGTGTTCTCTAAAAGTCAAGTTGACTGATAGTATTTTCCAGGTCTTCTCTATCTTCTCTTATTATCTGTATTTATTGTATCAGTGACTGCAATTTAGTATTATTGCAATTTCTTGGTACATTGATCCTTTTATCATATGATTCAGCTCCTTTATTGGGCTTCCCAGGTGGCTCAGTGGTAAAGAATACACCTGCCAAGCAGGAGACACTGGTTCAATCACTGGGTTGGGAAGATCCCCTGGAGATGGAAATGGCAACTCGCTCTAGTATTCTTGCTCCAGGAAATATCATGGACAGAGGAGCCTGGCGGGCTATAGTCCATGGTGTCTCAGAGTCAGACACAACTTAGCAACTAAACAACAGCCACAAACCCCTCTTTACTGCTGACGATATTCTTAAGTTTATCTACTGTTAATGTAACACTCCAGCTCTTCTTTGATAGCATAGCATGTTTTTTCCATTCTTTCAGCTTTAGCTTATCTATATCTTTAAAATAGGGCTTTGTAGACAGCATATTGTTGTGAATTGTTACTTTTATACACAATCTGGCCACCTCTATATTATAGCTGGTATATTTACAGTATTTACATTTTTTGTATCATGTATCTTCAGGCCAAAAAATTTAGCACTTTTTTATAAAAAGCTGATCTAGTGATGGCAGATTCCTATAGTTTTCTTTAATCTGAGACTAACTTTATTGCACCTTCATTCCTGAAGGGTATTTTTGCTGGATATAGAATTCTGCATTGGCACTTTTTTAGCACTTTAAAGATTTTGTGCTGTTTCTGGTCTCTAATTTCTGATGAGAAATATTCAGTTCTTCTGTTTCCATAAATGTAATTTTTGTTTGTTTTTCCTTAGCTGCTTCAAGTTTTTAGTTTTTTAATG
Organism: Giraffa tippelskirchi; assembly: GCF_054371585.1. Classification (NCBI taxonomy): domain Eukaryota; kingdom Metazoa; phylum Chordata; class Mammalia; order Artiodactyla; family Giraffidae; genus Giraffa; species Giraffa tippelskirchi. The sequence goes on along the minus strand of NC_137280.1, from coordinate 106,742,271 downwards.
TTTATAGGTTTCAGCCATTTTTAATGATGAGACTGCATCTAGTTTTCTCTGAAGTAGTCCTATTTGGACTTCTCATGTTGCTGGATCTGTAAATTAATGTCTTGCACCAGATTTGGAGAATTAGCCATAACTTCTTGAAAAATTTTTCTGTGCTGCTCTTTTTTGGGGCTTCAGTAATGTGATTGTTAAACTTTTTTATATTGTTTCACAGATCCTTAGAATTTTGTTCATTTTCAGATTGAATATTTCCTAAGGTTTGTCTTCAGGATCACTGACTTTTTCTTTTAAGAACTGTAAAGGGTAAATTTTACTTCCCTGGTAAGCTGACAGATTAATTTCTTTTATGGTTGCTAGAAGTTGACATAATAAAAGATTTTATACTCAACACATAGCAAATAGCATGAGTATCTTTGTGACTCTTTCCCTTGCCCCTCTCTTGCCAGCATGATAAGACAGAGGGGCCCAGACCAGCATTGCACCAGCCTTTGGTTTGTGTCATAGCTGAGAAACTTGAGTTTACAGAACCTAAATCATTTATAATAGACAATGTCTGCCTGTTCTTTGCTCTAGAAAATACAGTATCTTTATTATTGTTGTTGTTTAGTTGCCAAGCCATGTCTGACTCTTTTATGACCCCAACGGACTGTAGCCTGCCAGGCTCCTTTGTCCATGGGGTTTCCAAGGCAAGAATACTGCAGTGGGTTGCCATTTCCTTCTCCAAGGGATCTTCCCAACCTAGGGATCAAATCTGCATCTCCTGCGTTGCAGATGGATTCTTTCCTGTCGAGCCACCAGGGAAGCCTTGTCTTTATTATACTAGATATTAAACAGACCTAATCTTTTGGGGGGAAAGAGGTTAAATATGTTTCCTCAATACCTGTCTTGAATAACCTGTCTTGGATAATTCTGATCACCCAGAAGCTGTCACACTACTCTTCTGCCATCACTTCCTCATTCAGTGGCCACTCTCTCCATACTCCTTTCTGTCCAGTTGAGAACAACTCTTCATTCACCCACTTGGAAACTAAAAGAGACATGGAGAGGCAGAGGTGAGGGAGTCCTGAGAGCATTTACCGAGTGACTGCTCAGTGAGCAGAGGAGCAGGGCACTGTGTGTTGCTGATGGATGGGCACTGATACAAAGTACATGCCTCATGGCCTCCCCACAGTGGGGTGACTGCCGCTACCTCAGCCATTACTGGAGCTGTTCATGGGCCACACCATTCCCGTCTTGTTCTCCACTCCCAGGCACTAACCTGTGATATGAAAGAGTCCTTTCTGTTACATAAACATTCTAGTTTTTCTTTCTCTGTGACTTTGATGTCAAAGAACTGTGACTATCCAAGATATTAGCATAGTATGAATATTTATGATAAGAATACATCATAGGTTATTAATAGACTGCATGTGTTATAACTGTATCCTGTATTAGAGTTTTTACTTTGAATTGTCGTATCTATTTTAATGAATTAAAGATGGAAAAAGTCATTTTTGTTATTCAGATATTTAGCATTCCTGTTATGTTTCCTTCTTTCATTGTTTCCTTTTGTATAATTTTTCTTAAGCTTAAAGAATTTCTTTTAGCATTTTTTTTTTTGGCCAGGTCTATTGATGATGAATTATCTTATTTGTACTTCATCTGAAAACTATTTTGCCTTTATTCCTGAAGGATATTTTTGCTGTTTATAGTTTTTTCGGTAGACAGTTTTTTTTCCATCACTTAGAAACTATTCTTAGACTGTTTTAGTCTTATGATTTCTGATGAGATATCTACAGTCATTAAAATTGATATGCCCCTGTGAAAATGGTGGGTTTTTTTCTCTCATTACTTTCATTTTTTTCCCCAATCGTTTTATTTTTAGCAACGTGATAATATGTTACAGTCATAGTTTTCTCTGGTTTTATCCTCTTTGAAGTTTGCTCCTATACATTTATATCCTTTAGCTTCGGGAATTTTCAACAGTTTTCTTCTGTAAATATTTCTGCAGAAATTTTCCATCTCTCCAGTGACTTTAGTGACATAAATGTTAGACCTTCTAATATCCCATAGACCCCTGAGGTCTTGTTCATTGTATTCAACTTTTTTTCCCATGGTTATTCAGATTGGATACTTCATATGGATTTATTTTCCAGTTTGCTGACACTTTTCTGTGTCATCTTCATTCTTTTATTGAACCCAGACTGTGAACTTTTTTAGATACTTTGATTTTAGTTCTGGAGTTTTCCTTTTTTCTTTCTTTTCTCTCTCTCTTTCATTTGTTTTTTTGGTAGGTTCTGTTTCTTTGCTGCAAACATTCATCTTTTCATTCACTTCAAATATATTTGCCTTTATCTCATGGAGCATAGTTCAAAAACCTTGTAAAAGTTTTCTTGGCGAATACTTTCAATATATCACTGTTTTGGGGTTAGGATCTGTTGATTGTCTTTTCTCTTGAGATTTGATTACAGGTTCATTACACAAACACTAAATAATAGCCTTGAGTTGAGATTGACTATTTTTAAGACTGCATGTAATTTTTACAAATTTTGGTGTTTTTCAAAGTCATTATCAAGCAAAGTTAAGAAATGAAAAAAGAAATCAAGTTAGATGACTCTAGATTTAGAAATTGTAAAATAGTGAAGTGGGTAGTCAAAAAAAAAGAAAGAAAAAAACCACCATTATAGCAATTCTGATGTACTTCTTATGAGTTTGAACAAATTCTGGGAGATAGTGAAAGACAGGGAAACCTGGTGTGCTTTAGTTCGCGGGGTTGCAAAGAGTTGGACACGGCTTAGTGACTGAACAACAACAGCAAGGAAATTTATGTAACCATAGACACGTTAGTGTACAGGCAGAACTAAAATCCAGAACTTTTGATCCCAGGAAATTTTGACATTTTAAAAATAAAAATCTTTGTTCATAATCAAGTTGAGTGTACAGGTATATTATATATAGGTCCTTAATGCCTGTTTCTTACTCAAAGCAAGTATAATCTCCCTCAGTATCCATATGGCATTGGTTTTAGGACACATTGCAGACACCAAAATCCCTTTTAGGAAGTCTGTTATTTAAAATGGCATAGTGTTCCATGTAACCTATACACATCCTCCTGTATACTTTAAAATCATCTCAAAATTTCTTTTAATACCTATGTCAGTGTAAATGCTTATAAATAGTAAATACAATGTAAATGCCGTGCAGTTGGTTGCTGAACTGAACGTGAAAGTTGCTCAGTAGTGTCCTACTCTTTGTGATGCCATGGACTATACAGTCCATGGAATTCTCCAGGCCAGAATACTGGAGTGGGTAACCCTTCCCTTCTCCAGGGGATTTTCCCAACCCAGAGATCGAATCCAGGTCTCCCCCATTGCAGGCGGATTCTTTACCAGCTGAGCCACCAGGGAAGCCCAAGAATACTGGAGTGGGTAGCCTATCCCTTCTCCAGTGGATCTTCCTGACCCAGGAATCGAACCAGGTTCTCCTGCATTGCAGGCAGATTCTTTACCAACTGAGCTATCAGAGAATCCCTGAAGGTCACTCAGTCGTGTCCGAGTCTTTGTGACCCCATGGATTATACAGTCCATGGAATTCTCCAGGCCAGAATACTGGAGTGGGTAGCCTTTCTCTTCTCCAGGGGATCTTCCCAACCCAGGGATCAAACCCAGGTCTCCCACATTGCAGGCAGGTTCTTTACCACCTGAGCCACAAGCTAGTGTGTGGCAAAACCCATTTTATTGAATCTTTCTGGAATTTAAAAAAATATTTTCAATCTGCAGTTGATTGAATCTGTTGGGACCCCTACAAAGAGAGGACCAGCTGCAAGAAACAATATTTGTTTGTGTATTGATTGATTTGTTTTTGAAGAATATGTGTTTATTCTATTTTTTATAATTTTTGTTGATGACTGTGCTGGGTATTCATTGCTGCAGGGCTTTTCTCTAGTTGTTGCAAGCAGGGACTACTCTTTGGTTTCGATACACAGGCTTCTCATTGTGGTGGCTTCTCTTGTTGGGGAGCATGGGCTCTAGGGCACGCAGGCTTCATTAGTTGTGGCACGTGGGCTCAGTAACTGTGGCTCCCAGGCTCTAGAGCACAGACTCAATAGTTTTGGTGCACAGGTTTAGTTGTTTGCGGCATATGGGATCTTCCTAGATCAGGGACTGAACCCATGTCTCCTACATTGGCCGATAGATTCTTTACCACTGAGCCACTGGGGAAGCCCAGCAGCATTTATTTTTAATGAGTAGTGTCAGGAAACTGGATTGTACTCATAGGTAAGTAGTTCTTTTATATAGTGGCATATTCGAAACATCTTTCTGTGAAACCAAATACCACTTACTCTGCTGCTGTGTCTTTTGAAAAATAGACTTTACCTTTTAGAGCAGTTTTAAGTTTGTAGCAAAATTGAGTGGAAAGTATAGAGATTTCCCATGTAATGCGCCTACACATGCATTTTTCTTCATTATCAATATCTTCCACCATAGTGTTACCTTTGCTACAGCTGGTAAAACTACACTGACAAATCACAATCACCCAAGATCCGTAGTTTACATTAGGGTTCACCCTTGGTGTTGTACATTCTCTGGGTTTGGGCAAATGTATAATGACATGTGTTCACTGTTATAAAATATTACAGAGTAGTTTCACTGTCCTGAAATTCCTCTCTGCTCTGCTTGTTCATCCCACCCTTCCCCCAATCCACTAGTCTTTACTGTCTCCATAGTTTTGCCTTTTCAACAGTGCAATATAGTTGTAAATATATAATATATAGGTCTTTCAGACTGTCTTCTTTCACATTTAAGTTTTCTCTATGTCTTTTCATGGTTAGATGCTTCATTTCCTTTTGGTCTGAATAATACTCCATTGTCTGGATGTACTGTAGTTTGCTTACCCGGTTACCTACTGAAGAACATCTTCATTGCTTCCAAATTTTAGCAACTATAATTAAAGCTGCTATTAATATTATGTGCATGTTTTTGTGTAGGTATAAGTTTTCAACTCCCCTGGATGACTACTAAAGATCACAGTTGCTAGAACACATAATAAGAGTATGCTTATCTTATAAATGTACTGCCAAAATGATCTTCCATAGTGGTTGTACCACTGTGTATTCCCACCAGCAGTGAATGAGAGTTCCTATTGCTTCACATCCTCATCAGCATTTGGTGGTATCAGTGTTCAAAATTTTGACCACTTTAATAGCTGTTTGGAGTGAATCCACTATGAGGTATAGTGTTTCTCACTGTTGTTTTGGTTTGCATTTCTCTGATAACATATGATGTGGGACATCTGTTCATATGGTTATCTGCCATGTGTTTATCTTTGGTGAAGTATCTGTTAAGGTCTTTGGCCTGTTATTAAGTTGGGCTGTTCATTTTCTAATTGTTGAGTTTATACTTTGGATAACAAGGCTTTATCAGCTGTGTCTTTTGAAAATATTATCTCCCAGTCTGCAGCTTGTTTCTCCATTTTCTTGACACTGTCTTTTGCAGAGTAGTTTTTATTTTAATTTTAGTGAAGTCTGTCTTATCAAATGTTTTTTTCATGGATTGTGCCTCTGTTGTATCTAAAAACTAAAAACTTACTATGAAACATGAGGTCATCTAGATTTCCTCTTGAGTTATCTTCTAGAAACTTTATACTTTAGTGCTCTATCTTTAGGTCAGTGATCCATTTTGAGTTGATATTTGAGAAGACTGTAAGGTCTGTTTCTAGATGCTTTTCTTACATATAGATTTTCAGTTGTTGCAGCACTGTTTGTGGAAGAGACTACATTGTGTTGCCTTTGCTCATTTGTTGAGAATCATTTGGCTATTTTGTTGCTTTTCAGTCACTAGTCATGTCTGACTCTTTGCAATCCCATGGACTGCAATATGCCATGCTTCCCTGTTCTTCACTATCTTCCAGAGTTTGTTCAAACTCCCATCCATTGAGTTGGTGATGCCATCCAACCATCTTATCCTCTCTTGCCCCCTTCTCCTACCCTCAGTCTTTCCCAGCATCAGGGTCTTTTCCATTGAGTCGAATCACCATTCGTCCTTTCAGTGTATGACCAGGGTTGATTTCCTTTAGAATTGACTGATTTGATCTCCTTGCAATCCAAAGGACTCTCAAGAGTCTTCTTCAACACCACAACTCAAAAACATCAATTCTTTGATGCTCAGCGTTATTTATCGTACAGCTCTCACATCTGTACGTTACTATTGGAAAAACCGTAGTGTTGTCTATAGGGACCTTCGTCAGCAAAGTGATGTCTCTGCTTTTTAATATGCTGTCTATATATGTCATAGCTTTCCTTTCAAGGAGCCAAGCGTCTTTTAACTTCTTGGCTGCAGTCACCATCTGCAGTGATTTTGGAGACTGAGAAAATAAACTCTGTCACTGTTTCCACTTTTACCCTGGAGTAACAGGCAAATTTGGCCTTGGAGTACAAAACAAAGCAGGCCAAAGGCTAACAGATTTTGCCAAGAGAACGCAAGAGTCATAGCAAACACCCTCTTCCAACAACATAAGAGAAGATGCTACACATGGACATCACCAGCTGGTCAGTACCGAAATCAGATTGATTATATACTTTGCAGCCAAAGGTGGAGAAGCTCTATACAGTCACCAAAAACAAGACTGGGAGCTGACTGTGGCTCAGATCATGAACTCCTTATTGCCAAATTCAGACGTAAATTGAAGAAAGTAGGGAAAACCACTAGACCATTCAGGTATGACCCAAGTCAAATCCTTTACAATTATACAGTGAAAGTGACAAATAGATTCAAGGGATTAGATCTGATCGGCAGAGTGCCTGAAGAACTCTGGACAGAGGTTTGTGACATTGTACAGGAACAGTGATCAAGACCATCCCCAAGAAAAAGAAATGTAAAACAGCAAAATGGTTGTCTGAGGAGGCCTTACAAATAGCTGAGAAAAGAAGAGAAGCTAAAGACAAAGGAGAAAAGGAAAGATATACCCATTTGAATGCAGAGTTCCAAAGAATATTGAGGAGAGATAAGAAAGCCTTCCTCAGTGATCAATGCAAAGAAATAGAGGAAACCAATAGAATGGGAAAGACTAGAGATCTCTTCAAGAAAATTAGAGATACCAAGGGAACTTTTCATGCAAAGATGGGCACAATAAAGGACAGAAATGATATGGATCTAACAGAAGCAGAAGATATTAACAAGAGGTGGTAAGAATACACAGAAGAACTGTATAAAAAAGATCTTCACGACCCAGATAATCACGATGGTGTGACCACTCACCTAGAGCCAGACATCCTGGAATGTGAAGTCAAGTGGGCCTTAGGAAGCATAACTATGAACAAAGCTAGTGGGAGGTGGTTGAATTCCGGTTGAGCTGTTTCAAATCCTAAAAGATGATGCTGTGAAAGTGCTGCACTCGATATGCCAGCAAATCTGGAAAACTCAGCAGTGGCCACAGGACTAGAAAAGGCCAGTTTTCATTCCAGTCCCAAAGAAAGGTAATGCCAAAGAATGTTCAAACTACCTGCACAATTGCACTCATCTCACGCACTAGCAAAGTAATGCCCCAAATTCTCCAAGCCAGGCTTCAACAGTATGTGAACCGTGAACTTCCAGATGTTCAAGCTGGATTTATAAAAGGCAGAGGAACCAGAGATCAAATGGCCAACATCAGTTGGATCATCAAAAAAGCAAGAGTTCCAGAAAAACTTCTGTTTTTGCTTTATTGGCTTTGCCAAAGCCTTTGACTGTGTGGATCACAACAAACTGAAAATTCTGAAAGAGATGGGAATACCAGACCACCTGACCTGCCTTCAGAGAAATCTGTATGCAGGTCAAGAAGCAACAGTTAGAACTAGACATGGAATAACAGACTGAGTACAAATCAGGAAAGGAGTACTTCAAGGCTGTATATTGTCATCCTGCTTATTCACCTTATATGCATCATGAGAAATGCTGGACTGGATGAATCACAAGCTGAAATCAAGATTGTCGGGAGAAATATCAATAACCTCAGATATGCAGATGACACCACCCTTATGGCAGAAAGCAAAGAAGAACTAAAGAGCTTCTTGATGAAAGTGAAAGAGGAGAGTGAAAAAGTCTGCTTAAAACTCAACATTCAGAAAACTAAGATTATGGCATCTGGTCCCATCACTTCATGGCAAATAGATGGGAAAATAATGGAAACAGTGACAGACTTTATTTTTAGGGGCTCCAAAGTCACCGCAGATGGTGACTGCAGCCTTGAAATTAAAGACACTTGCTCCTTGGAAGAAAAGTTACGACCAACATAGATAGCACCTTTAAAAACAGAGACATTACTTTGCCAAAAAGGTCCACCTAGTCAGCTGTTGTAGTCATGTATGGATGTGAGAGTTGGACTATTAAGAACGCTGAGCGCCGAAGAATTGATGCTTTTGAACTGTGATATTGGAAAAGACTCTTGAGAGTTCCTTGGAGTACAGGAAGATCCAACCAGTTCATGCTAGAGGAATTCAGTCCTGAATATTCATTGAAAGGACTGATGCTGAAGCTGAAATTCCAATACTTTGGCTACCTGATGCAAAGAACTGACTCACTGGAAAAGACCCTGATGGCTGGGAAAGATTGAAGGTGGGAGGGGACGACAGAGGGTGAGATGGTTGGATGGCATCACTAACTCAATGGAGATGAGTTTGAGTAACCTCTGGGAGTTGGTGATGGATAAGGAAGCCTAGCGTGCTGCAGTCCATAGGATTGCAAAAAGTCGTAGACGACTAAGCGACTGAACTGAACTGAATGCTTCCTAAGGCCCACTTGACTTCACACTCCAGGAGGTCTGGCTCTCGGTGAGTGACCACACCATTGTGGTTATCTGGGTCATAAAGACTTTTTTTGTATAGTTCTTCTATGTATTCTTGCCATGCCTTTTTAATCTCCTCTGCTTCTGTTAGGTCCTTACCATTTCTGTCCTTTATCCTGCCCATCCTTGCATGAAAAGTTCCCTTGATATCTCCAATTTTCTTGAAGAGATCTCTAGTCTCTTCCATTCCGTTGTTTTCCTCTATTACTTTGCATTGTTCACTTAAAAAAGCTTTCTTATCTCTCCTTGTTGTTCTGTGGAAGTCTGCATTCAGTTGGTTCTATCTTTCCCTTCCTCCCTTGCCTTTCACTTCTCTTCTTTCCTCTGCTGTTTGTAAGGTCTCCTTAGACAACCACTTTGCCTTCTTGCATTTCTTTTTCTTTGGCTGGTTTTTGGTCACCACTTTCTGTGTAGAGTTACTGACCTCCATCCATAGTTTTTCAGGCACTTTGTGTATCAGATCTAATCCCTTGAATTATTCGTTACCTCCACTGTATAATCAAAAGGGTTTAATTAATATTATACCTAAACTGCCTAGTGGTTTCCCAACTTTGTTCGATATAAGTCTGAATTTTGCAATATGGAGCTCATGATCTGAGCCACAGTCAGCTCCAGTTCTTGTTTTTGCTGACTGTAGAGAGCTTCTCCATCTTCAGCTGCAAAGATTATAATCAGACTGATTTCAGTATTGACCCTCTGGTGATGTCCTTGTCTAGAGTTGTCACTTCTGTTTTTAGAAGAGGGCGTTTGCTATGACAGGTGTGCTCTCTTGACAAAACTGTGTTAGCTTTTGCCAAGCTTCATTTTGTACTCAAGGCCAAACTTGCTTCTTAACTCCAGGTATCTCTTGATTTCCTACTTTTGCATTCCAGTCCCCTATAATGAAAAAGGTATCACTTTTTGGTGTTAGTTCTAGAAGGTCTTCTAGGTCTTTATAGAACCGTTCAACTTCAGCTTCTTCAGCATTAGTGGTTGGGGCATAGACTTGAAGTACTGTGATGTTCAGTGGTTTGTCTTGGAAACAAACTGAGATCATTCTGTCTTTGAGATTGTATACCCAAGTACTGCGTTTCAGACTCTTTTGTTGATAATGAGGGCTACTCCATTTCTTATAAGGGATTCTTGCCCACCGAAGTAAACATGATGGTCATTTGAATTAAATTCACCCATTCCCATCCATTTTAGTTCACTGGTTTCTAAGTTGTCAGTCTTCACTCCTGCCATCTCATGCTTGGCCATGTCTAGTTCACCTTAATTCATGTACCTAACATTCCAGGTCCTATACTTTATTGTTCTTGACAGCATCAGACTTTCCTTTCAACACCAGATACACCCACAACTGAGCGTTGTTTCCACTTTGGCCCAGCCTCTTCCTTCTTTTTGGAGCTATTTCTCCGCTCTTCTCCAGTAGCATATGACACCCTCTGACCCAAAGGGCTCATCTTCCAGTGCCGTATCTTTTTGACTTTTCATAATGTCCACAGAGTTCTCGAGGCAAGAATTCTGGAATGGTTTGCCATTCCCTCCTCCAGTGGGCCACGTTTTGTCATTACTCTCCACTGTGACCTGTCCTTCTGGGTGGCCCTGCCTGGCCTGGCTCATAGCTTCATTGAGTTACAAGCCCCGTTGCCACAAGACTGCGATCCATGAAGGACTTGCTTATATTAAGTGAATCTATTTCTGGGTTCTCTATTCTGTTCCACTAGTCTATTCATTCTTTTACCTGTACCATACTGTGTCTATTATTGTAGCCTTATGGTAAGTCTTGAAGTCAGGAGCTGCAGTCCTTCCACTCTGTTCTTCTCCTTCAGTAATGTATTGTCTCTTCTGGGTTTTTTACTTCTCCGTGTGAACTTTATCATCAGTCTATCGATACCCACAAAATAGCTTGCTGGAATTTTGATTGGTATTGCATTGAACCTGTGGATCAAAGTCAGGAAGAACTGACATCTTGACAGTATTGAGTCTTCCTGTTCATAAATATGGAATATCTATCCATTTATTTAGCTCTTTAGTGTTCCTCATAGGGATTTTGTGCATATTTTGTTAGATTTCTTCCTAAGTGTTTAGTTATTTTGCGTGCTGATGTAAATGGTATTTTTTTCTTTTTAAATTTCAAATACTATTTGGTGATGGCATATAGAAGTAATTAGCTTCTGTAGGTTAACCTTGTATCCTGCAACTTTGCTATAACTGTTTATTAGTTCTGGAAGCCTTTTTTGTCAGTTTTCTGGGTTTTATTTCCTTTATTATCTTTACTGCATTAGCTTGGACTTGCAGTGTGATGTTGACAAGCAGTAATGACAGCAGACATCCTTGCCTTGTTCTTGCTGTTAGTGAGAAAGCTGTTGAGTTTTTCATTAAATATAATGTTAGGGGTAGTTTTTTTTAGCTTTTTTTTAGCTATTCCTCAAATTGCGGCAGTTCTTCTGTATTTCCATGAGTGCGTGTTGGAGCCACTTGGCTACATTTTTATGTATGTGTGCTTAAGGGTATTTCAAACTTTATTGTAGACAGTCTGGTTGACAAACTTACTACTATTTCTTACACCTATTCATAGTTATTTTCTTAGAGTTGAGTTAATAGATAGTCATTGAGTATTCGCTGCCAGGAACCTGGTAAAAAGAAATAAAATAAGATATTCTTCTTTTCATACAGAGTTTGTAGTCTATAAATAGATAATGTAATACAATGTGGTGAGAGAAATTATGACAAAAGAAGCAGATATGCATTGGAAGCACATATACCACTCACCTAACCATACTCAATTAGAGGGTAGGTTGTCAGGAACATCTTCTGGAAAAAGCTTATAGGAAAAGCTTATTTCTTTTTAAGTTCCTTCAAGAAAAAAATACTAAGGTGAGTAGACGCCTACCTTTGTGATAGTTTGGAGATGTAATAATGAGCTCCTGAGAGAAAAGAAAACTGCTTTTTAAAATTTTCCCGTAAGGAATTTAAACTGTTTTTGAAAGCTGTAAGAAATGTCCTTATGCCATAGGGGATAGTTGACTCAAAAAACTGATCAGAAAAATCTTATTAATTAGAAATGGCCTTAAAGTAAAATTGATAATATACCCTTACTAATTAATAATTGTACTCATTAATATGTACCATTAAGTAAGTGGAAAGGCAACGGTACAAACTGGGAGAAAATTTTTTCCTCCATACATATGTGATACATTTCTAGAACTTGTATCTAGAATATGTAAAGAACTCCTACAAATCAATAAGAACAATAGAAAAATAGGGAAAATACTTGAAGAGACCCTTCACAAAAGAAGATATCCAAATGTCTGTTAAACATATGAAAAACTGCTCACCATCATTACTCATCAGGAAGATGCCAATTCAAATCACAGTAACGTGCACTCTATACTCTGCATAATAGCTTAAGTGAAAACATGAAATATATTTAAGTGTTGACAAGGATATGAAGCATCTGGAAACTGTATATTACTGGTGTGTGTGTGTTAGTCACTCGGTCGTGTCCAACTCTAACCCCACGGACTGTGGGAGAGCCTGTTGGGTCTCTCTGTCCATTGGATTCTACAGGCAAGAATACTGGAGTGCATTGCCATTCCCTTCTCCAGAGGATCTTCCTGACCCAGGGATCGAACCCTGGTCTCCAACATTGCAGGCAGATTCTTTACCATTGAGCTACAGGAAAGTCCTATATTACTGGGGGGGTGGGGGGGTGGGGGGGTGGGAGTGTAAATTATATAACTGCTTTAGAAGATTTTTAGTAATATCTTCTAAAGCAGAACATTGCATCAACAAAGATGAGTGTTCTATTACATGCAACAGTATAAAAGAGTCTTGTATACATAGCATTAAGGTCAAAAAACAAACAGAAAAAAGAAATATGTTTTGGATGATTCTAGTTCTGTGAAGAGCAAAAACAGGAAATACTAATCCTTGTTGGTGGAACCCTAGGTTGGGAGAGGGTAACGAATGGGAAGAAGCATGAGTGGAGCTTCTCAGTTTGATAATGTTCTCTTTCTTGATCTGGGTGCTGATTACACAGGTGTATTGGGTTTTGAAAATATATAGCTGTGCATTTTAGATATATACAGTTTCCTTTTTGTGTTATGTATTTTTTTTAAGTACTGGTTTTAACTTATTATAAGAAAACTGTGATAAATCTAAAAGCTTTACAGTGTTGATTCCATTTTGCTGATTTTTGTACTTTCAGAAATACAAAAATATTCCTTTAGCTTAGTTGAAATGAAATAATTGGTAATTTTTTAGTTTGAAAATACAGAAATTTTAGAATAATTGTAGTCTTAAGTCAACTACTGCTAAACCTTTTTCTTAAAGTATTAATTTGAACTTCTTATTCATGCAACATATTTGCAAGGTCCGATTTTTACTATTATATGATATTATATACTGCATAAAACATTAGAATTTGTTTTTCTTAATTATAACTAAACATGACAGATTAGTATATCTAACTGGGTGACTGGAAAAGATTTTCTGTTTTAAATCTTAAGTGACTTCTTGTTAAGAAAGAAGGTGAGTGAAAGTGTGTTTTTGGTTATTTCTTACCCTCAGAGGAGGAACTGTAAATAGCTGTTCTTATTCTTTCTTCTCTGCTTATCAGGAGAATGTTCTATTTCTGTAGTATCTGGAGACATAATTAGAACAGACAAACATGGCAATCCATTATCAATTATTTTTTTAACAGTCAAGTCCATCATCTCCGGATCCAGCTAGCTTTCTTGCAGAAGATATTAGTACGAACTCCAATGGTCCAAAACCTGCAGAAGTTGTGCTAGATGATGACAGAGAAGATCTTTTTGCAGGTAATTGTAAATACCTTTTTTTTTTAAGTAATTGTCAATTGTAGCATATATCCTATTAGAAAATATTCTCTAAAACAAAACTAACATTTTCTGTGAAGTACTATTGATGGCTTTTCTTCTTAACGACTTAGGAGGATGGGAAATTTTAGTTACTTTGCTTTGTGAAAAATAAAGACTTGTGAGAAGCACGAATGTGATCCTTTCTGGTTTTAAGCGTTTGGAAATAAGTCACACTAATAATTTGATTATTTCGAGCAGTACTTGGACACAAATTAATGGTTGTGGCATTTAGACTTTGAGAAATAGCAATGATTATAGTCTTACTACTTAAAATTTTTCACAAGGCAAAATTAAACTCTGGACTTAATTACTTTATCTATAATCTATATATATTTGAAATCTGTTTTAATAAAATGTTTCAGTATTTACTATGTGTTCCATTTTGATTCAATTTTAAGTGAATAAATTGATGCTTCAGGAATTTATTTTTGATATGGGGGCAGGATTTGGTGTAGTCTCATTCTACCTTTAAAAAATTGGACCCTCTTCAAAACAATTATCAGCTTTAAGATTAAAATTTAGATACAAATTAATGTTTGGATATTAAAAAGCAGCATCTTCCTTAGAATTAATGGCACAAATAATTGCAATAGTAAATCTTTGTGTGTTTAAGAGCTTAATTTACCTAAATTGGCTTTCTTTGAGTTAAAACTTGATAATGTATCCTCCCTCAGCTTTTATAGTGGTTGAATATTGAAACCATCCTGTATTTTTTTAAACCAAGTATGCTTAAAAATGCAATCCTCTGTGACAGAGGTCCATATAATTTCCTATTTAATGTATGAAAAGTTTTCACTGCAGATGAATTCATGTATTTTATGACTTCATGCCAGAAAATTAAAATGTGAAGAGTCATTTTCCCAACCCCCACCCCTTTTTCTGTAGCTGCCTAACAAATATAATGACAGTTAACTAAAATTGTAATACTCCTTTTTCTTTTCTTTCATTGACTTTTTCCCAGGAGATCCTTAGAAGTTTCTTCATGGCATTTATGTTTTAATTTGAAAGATGACAAAAGTAGCTGCTAATCTAAAATTGTGGTTATTCCTCTAATAGTAGAGGATCATACATAGAACACTTGGATTATCCATTTTATTAAAGAATCTTTAACCTTTAAGTCTCAGAATTCTATGTTAATGAGTGTGCTGAAACTCTAAAAGCAGAATTCTGTATGTATGCATAGGAAAGATGGTTTTCTTGTTTACAGTGTGCCCTGCTGATCAAACAATTTGCCACGTCAGGGCTGTGCAGTGATATTTGCCCATGAAGCTCAACTAGAAAAATCTTTTTTGTGTTAGTGCAGACTTTACTAAACATAGTTATTGATCCATGGTCAATGTCAGTGTTTTTGTTTGTTTTTAAGGAGAAACAGAGATGAAGCAATAAAAATAGTCATCTGTTTCTTTTGTTATCTGCAGACACTTTTTATGCTTTATCATTTACCTTAAACTCAGCTACAGTTCATAATGACATTGTTAGGTTTCCTAAGACCTGTGTAAGAGGAGAAACTATAGGTATTGCTCTAGTGACTTAGCCATTCTGGTTTTAAAACCATAATAAGATTAGACTGTAATTGGTATGTATGCTAATATACTTTGGGTAGCATTTCAAATACTATTATGTCAGAAGTGGCATCAGAAAAAGTTCAAGCATGACTTTTGTTACTGTTATTAGCTTACTTACAGGATGTTCACCAAACATGGGTAACTATAGAGCTCCTTTCCACCATCAGTACATCCTGTGCTAAGCTTCACTGAACACATGTTAGGAAACTGTCCTAGAGGAATAAGTGAGGGTGAGCAAATTGCCAGTGTTGAAATTGTCCTAGACTTTTAGAACTTGTTTCTGCCAGGGTAGTTAGTGTATTTCACTTATGCTTTTCAGCAGATTATACCAAATCCAAAGTTTAACGAGTATTCCTTTGTTTGAAAAATTCTCTGGTGTCTGTGATATGAGTGAAATGTTACTTAGCTGACATTGACATAATCAATTTACACTTAGCTTCAAATGTCTCTTTCAAGGAAATATTAATCTTTATACTTAGTATATATGGGACGTTTTTCTAAAA
This sequence comes from Giraffa tippelskirchi, assembly GCF_054371585.1. Taxonomy (NCBI): domain Eukaryota; kingdom Metazoa; phylum Chordata; class Mammalia; order Artiodactyla; family Giraffidae; genus Giraffa; species Giraffa tippelskirchi. Next base: position 106,726,542 of record NC_137280.1, on the reverse strand, counting down.
AAAGAAAAACTTTGACTTTTTTTTTTAATTGAGGTACAGTTGATATACAGTATCATAAGTTTCAGGTGTACAGTATAGTGATTTACAATTTTTCAAGTTTATACTACATTTATGGGTTTAAAATGTTGGCTGTATTCCCTGTAACGTACAATATATCCTTGTAGACTATTTATTTTATGCATGGTAGTTTGTCCCTCTTAATTCAAAGAGGTAGAAATTTTTAATACCTCAAAAATTCAAGAGGTATCTTACTGCTTCAAGTAAATAACATATATGTTATTACTGATATACTTTTTGAGGTATTAAAATGGTTCACTGACTATTGTTACTACCTTCTCAAACTTTGAGGACTCTAAGAACCTCAGGTTAGAAACCACTGATCTAATCCTGTTTCATTTACAGTCCTGCCTGCCTTTTCTTGGTATCAGTTCGATAAACCAGCAGAACTGTGGTTATTATTTTGGCCACTGATTATAAATTTTACTTTTCTGGCTTTGCTTTTAACTTACTCAGTTATGATTGATTCCTGAACAATATGGGTTTGAAATGCTCAGGTCCACTAATACACATTTTTTTAAATTAGTAAATACTACAGTACAACTTGATCGGACGTTGATTGAATCCAAGAATGTGGAACCTCTAAAACAGAGGAGCCATGTATATGGAAGGCCCAAATATAAGTTATACTCAGAGTTTTGACTGTGTAGAGGGTTGGTGGCCCTAACTCCTATGTTGTTCAAGGGTCAACTGTGTTTCATTTTTGTGGAATGCTTCCTTCATTTTTTCTCTAAATCCATTCAGATCTTTTCAATTCAGTTTCATAAAATATTCCCTATTTTCCCCAGCCTAGATTATTCTCTCCCATCTCAACTCAAATTATAGTTTGTTCTATAGTTCATATAGCAATTAAACGTTTTGTTATGCTCTTTTTATTGTTCTCTTGGCTGTTATTTGTCTTTTATTATTTAACATTCCACATGCTTATGTCTTGTTTTCCCAACTAGATTATAAACTCCCTGAGGGCAGGTATGATACTTTACATTTTTTTGTGTTTCTTCATTCCATTTAGCACAATGTTACATAGCTTTTAGACATTCAGTTTATTGATTTGTTTTGTTTTTAAATATATTTAGTTTTAGATTTTTCAAGTGAACAAGCACTTTAAATGAAAACCTAAACACCTATTGCTTTGTGTATATTTGTGTATTCAGCTAATATCCAGTAATCTTTAGCAGTTAATTGCTTTAAATTACTAACTTTGTGGACTTTCCATAACAAATTTTTAATCCCAATTGGGATAGTTCTGAGCAGCTTTCTGCTGTAAAGTTTGTGTTCGTGTGTATAAAAGAATCATAATGTTAGCCTGAATACAAGATTTTGGAAGGTAAGTTACCACAAGTATTAGATATATTATAGATCCAAACACAAATGAATGTGGAATTATTCACATCATTGCTTTCCTACTAGCTTTATCCCTACCACTAGTATAGATAACTATGTTGACTTACTGGAATTCTTCCTAAAATCAACAAAATCACCGTTGGTTTTAAAGTTTTAAATAAACCACTAAGGAAGGATTCATAAATTATTTATAACAATTATTTTAAAATAATATTTTGATATTATGAGTCATATAAAAATGTTTCATAATTCGTTGCCTGTTCTACTTGTTACCAGTATCCTCAACTAACTTGTTTAATTTGTATCTAGAAGCTACAGAAGAAGTTTCTCTGGACAGTCCAGAAAGGGAACCTATGCTCTCCTCAGAACCTTCCCCTGCAGTCACACCTGTGACCCCCACAACACTCATTGCTCCCAGAATTGAATCAAAGAGTATGTCTGCTCCTGTGATCTTTGATAGATCCAGGGACGAGGTATGGAAGATTGTTTATATTCTAAAGTAATATGTAAATAATACTTTTTTTGTTCCCCACCCAGCATTTCTCTCCTGTCCGTCATTTGTAATCAAAGCCTTTTAGACATTTCCAAAAAGAACACTAAAGTAAAGAGGTTGGGTGATTTGGCTTCTAAATTTATCCCCACACTTTTTAATCCAGTAACTTGAATACATCACTTTCCTTCTCAAGTCAGGCAGTTTGTCATTTGCGATCTTAACCATGATAGTTCCATGGACTTAGGCACCTGGCCGGCTGCAGTTCATGTGGTCGCAGCGTCGGACAGGACTGAGTGACTGACACCGTGTTTGCGGAGTAGGGGATGTGTTGTGACTGGAGAGGAAGCATGAGGGCCTTCTAGGGTGTAATGATGGTGTTTTTTTCTTGATGTCGGTTCTGATTACAGAGATGTGTTTACTTTGTAAAAGTTATTGAGCTGTATACCTAGGATTTATATACTTTACGTATGTTACAGTTCAGATAAGGCTTACTTTTCAAAAATCTGTGCAGTAGGGCAACTTTGAAAAAATTATCATTAGAAAAATGTACTTTTCTGAAGTCTTAGAATATTAATATTGCTTTTAAATTTTGAAAAGTTGAACAGTTCCTGTGTTTTCTTCTTGAAAATAACAAACCTTTCCCTCAGAACTACTGTTAATAGGGATTGCTTACTTACAATGGCATAAAAAGTGCTTTTCTGTAGTCTCATAGGTTTATCATTTTTCCTACTTCTTTTCTCAGTGAGCTTTGTAGTGCTTTTATTGGTTTCAAGAAGAACATGTGTCTACTAGGTAATTAGAGAAACCATGATGCTCAAGTTGCTTATAATAATTTCTGCAAGTATGTAGGATTCTACTGGCAAAAGTAAGGGCTACTTCCTGGTTTTTAAAGAGGAGAGCTACAGCTTTGAAAAACAGTAATATTGAAAATAATTAAGGAATTATTTTCATAAGCTGCATCTAAAGATTGAACAAAAATATTCCACAGTATTCCCCCAGAAGTTTTCTTTACATCTGAGGAGTCGGAGGAGCACAAGATGTTCGGTTACTCCTCCCAGTTATCCTATTCCTATTGTCTGTGTGTGTGTGTGTGTTTTTCACATAGACAGGAAGTGTAAAAGCTTTCATTGGTTTTCAGAAATGGAGTGCTGAGTGACTGTCAGATTGTTTCATGTGGCAGTGATCCTAATAAAAGATAGATGTTAAAATTATACTTATTAGTATTACGACAATAATACAAATTGGAATCTTTAATACCCAAAAAAATTTCCCTAGATTGAAGAAGAAGCAAATGGAGATGTTTTTGATATAGAAATTGGTGTATCAGATCCAGAGAAAGTTGGTGAGTCAACATTTATTATATTTTGTACTTGCTTCTTTTTGATAATTAACTTTGTTGTTAATGTTCTGTTTTTCTTAACTACGTGCATTGTTACAATAATTTTTAAACTTGTGGCAGCTTGGTGGTTTGTTTTTTCCCCTAGCTTTATTGAGATATAATTGACAAATAAAAATTCTGTGTATTTAGGATGTACTCGCATCGCAATTATCATAGTGTGATAGCTTAATATTTTATGAAATGATTACCACAATCAAGTTAATGTATTACCTCGCATAGTTAGTTACCTTGTGTGTTAAGCTTATGATTTTTAATAGCTTGGCTTTTCTTATAGGTGATGGCATGAATGCTTACATGGCTTATAGAGTAACGACAAAGGTAAGCCTTTTGCTCCTCTAAAAAAATACTGAGCCCTCACTGTGTAGTATGAGGATGCTACAGTGATTAAAGTGTACGTGATCACTGTCTTTACAAGGTTATCATCCAGTAAAAGTTGCATATAAATAGTCACAGTGAGTCGTGAATGGTTTGGTAGGTAGAGTGTTCTGGGAGGCTATGCAGGAAGGAATCTAATCTAGGCAAAGTAGAAGTGTTGGGGGTGGGAGAGGGGGCAAAGGGATTTGCTTGTGGAAAAGCCAGAAATAAGAAAACATTGTGCTTTCTAGGACCTGCAGGAAGTGGTGCCAGATTAAATTGTTTGGCAGTAAGCCTGCCTTTATTATGAACAGCCACATTAGGAATTGTATGATGGAGAACCATTGAAGTTCAAACAAGAGTGTAGCACAATGAGATTTTTGTTCTAGAAAGCTCTCTCTGACTCAGTTTGGATTGGGAGGATAAAAGTGTCAGGGAACTTCCCTGGTGGTCCACTGGTTAAGACTCTGTGCTTCCACTGCTGGGGAGTGTGTGAGTTCAATCCCTGGTCAGGGAACTAAGATTCCACTTGCTGCATAGTGTGGCCAAAATGAAAAGAAAGGTCAGGATCTCTGGTTGAGGCAGTTGGAATTCTTAAAGGGATTGTAGACCTTCAAATCTTAAAGACAGGGGGTCTGCAGCAGTCCTACTCTGAGAAGTGATACTTAATACTAAGGAATTGGTTCTGGGGATGAGTGAAGAAAATGGTTTCTTAAGTTATATAGGAGATGTGATCGGTGGAGCTTGGATGTAAGAAGTGAGGAAGGAGGGAAACCTGAGTCTTTGTCTAGAGGAACTCTGGTTGTTGGAATGATCCTGGAGAAAAGGCAATGCAAAAGGAGGAACACAATATGGAGTGAAATTTGTTAATTCATTTAACAGATACTTATTTATATACCTTGGAGTCAGGCTGTCTTCCAAAGGCTAGAATATAATAGTAGACAATACAGAGAAGTTCCCTTCGCTTTTCCAGCTGGGGAAAATATGGTGAAATCCAGGTGGCAGTGCAGTTTAAGTGGAGGTTTTCCCTTGGACTATATATCAGACTGAAGCTCAGTGGAGATCTAGCCTAGAAGTTAAGATCAGAGGTTAAGAATCATTAGCATAAATACAGGTAGAGTCAGTGAGATGAGTTAAGTGTAAAATAAAGCAGGTGTTTTCTGTAAAAAAAAAAAAAAACAACCAGCGACAACTATGATTTGGGGTTTTTTCAGTTGTTCGAAATCTTTGTTTCACATTAGTTAGCTACTCTGCATTTTTTTTTGCAATGTAGACCTCTGTGTGTGTGTGTGTATGCATATTCACAATTAATGTGTTACATTAACTTTTAAATAATTGTTCAGTATTTAAAATTTGAAATACCTCCTCTTTACTTGTAGACTTCTCTTTCCATGTTCAGTAAAAGTGAATTTTCAGTTAAAAGAAGATTTAGTGACTTTCTCGGTTTGCATAGCAAGTTAGCAAGCAAGTATTTACATGTTGGTTATATTGTGCCACCAGCTCCAGAAAAGAGTATAGTAGGTAAGTATGAATCTTTAAAAATTGATTTTTGTTACTGGTACTAGTCCAGTTTTAATTATATTGATTTCTGTATTCCATGATCACTCGCTATCATGACATATGAATGTCTTAAGAGATACTGAATTTAAATATTCTATTTGTGATAGTCATTTATCAACTGAAGAGTGTATAGCTAAAAATTTTATTTTCTAATACCTAAGGATTTTGATTTATACAGTGTGATGATGTTAAATATTAAGTTGGAATTTAGCTAGATGAAAGCAATTAAAAACCCTTTTAGGGTTATTAGAGTACCTTATTACTGAGTAACATTTAGAGAATATTTAATATTATTAGCATACTAACATTTTTCTGAGGACTTGGAGATGTTCCGTGCTCAGCTATACATTGTACAAGAAGATTTGATCTAGCCTTGCTCACACAGGAGCTATTTAAACTCATCTTATTTTATTACATACCTTAATTTAACATTTAAAAACATTCACTTTTACAGGTAATAAAGCCTTACTTAGTTAAGAATATGCAGAATATTACAAAAGAGGAGAACCTCTTATTGTTCCACCATTAAAATTTTGTAGTATTTTTTCCACTCTTTCTTTTCAGTCATAGATTTTTGGTGTTCTCTCAGGAGAAGTTGAGTGCACATCCTCCTTCTCCATCATCTTGAACCAATTTCCCAGTCATAGGTTTTTATTTGAATCAATATTTTATATACATAAGATTTTTATTCTGAAATATATTTGAAATAAGTTTTACTCTAAGTTGCTGTTTTTACCTCTTTAAACATTTGACTTGAAAAGCAGTTTTATCTATATCTTTTATGATTTTGAAACCTTGATATATTTAAAAGCATTTTTATATTCTTCCTCTTTTTTAAAATCCAAAATCTAGTATAGTTCCTCAGCTTTTTGGTCTCAAGACCCCTTGTGTATTCAGATTTATTGAAGATCCATAAAGAGCTTTTGCTTTTGGAGCTGTATCTCTTGATACTTACATGTGAGAATTTTTAAATTGTGTTTATTAATTGACTTAAAAATAATAAACTCATAACCTATTATTAACAAATAAGGTTTTTGTGAAAAATTATTTTTGTAAGACAAAAAATAATGATAAGAATGGCTTGCCTTTTTTTTTTTTTTTACAGTTTTGCAAAATCTCTTTAATTTCTGGCTTAATAGAAAATAGCTTTATTTTCACATCTGCTTCTACACTCTATCTTTTGTAATACAACACATCATATAACTTTAGGAAAGCTCCACTGAGTTCTCATGAAAGAATGAGAGTAAAAAATACAAAAATAACAGCATGGTGTATTATGAAGATAGATTTTTGTACACATCCCCTGCCACTCCTCAAAAGGGTCTCAGAATGCTTCCAGATATTCTAACCATGCTTTGCGAACTGCTAGTCTAGTTAATAATTTTATTTCTCTAAACTGTTGCAGTGGTATCCTTTGCTCTCCCATTATCTGTGTAGTGAGCTTGTTTCATTTATCATAAATTATTTATTATTAATATCCTTTTTTCTTTAGCTCTAAGTTGTACAACTGTTTTTAATATGTCAAAAGAGGAAAAAACAAAATAATTTTTCTCATTTTGGTGACTAGATATGCTAGTCTTTAAACATTGAGCCAGGAAAAAAAAAATTTAAAAACTCAATTTTTATGCCAAGTTTATTGTGTTTCAAACTAATATTTTCCTCTAATCTTCAACTTTCCGCCAATTATTAGATTAAAAGGATTGAAAAGATTGGAAGAATTTGAGGCAACCGTATAAAATGCAGTTTAAAAAAAGATATAACTAAAGAGATTAACAGGAGAAATAAATGTAGTTAAATAAAAGATAAAGTCAAGTTAGTTTCCTCCAAATGTGTGCATAAAGTCTGAGCAATTATTAAAGGTGGATAACAAGTTGTTCTGTGAAGTTCTTGGGAGAAAATCAAGTAGAGAAGGAGTCATTTTAAAAATTTCATGTTGTTCATCAGTTTTTAAAAATGAATACATTAGCTAAGAAAAAATTTGCACATGACTTTATTTTTTAAAATCAAAGAGGTTCTGTGAAAGAGCTCATTATTTCAGCTGTTATAAAGCCAGATATGATAAATAAACAAGAACATGTTCTTAAAAATCTGTGACAGAGGAAATATTTAGCATATTCACAGATTACACTTATTTTTCTAGTTCCAAAAGTAAAAACTTTTAATTATTGCTCATAAGAGATAAAAATATCAAGTGGCTTAAACTCATGAGTTTGAACTCCATTAGGCATATTGCAATGCAAACACATTTTAATTTCCCATAAGTATAATATATATCAAATAAAATAAGGATTCCAAATTGGAAAACTACAGACATAGCTCAACCTCTGCTTTAGCTGTACTCTTTTATAGCTTACATTAAAAGTATTTGCCAAGTATATATATATTAATCTGTCAAATGTATGATACTAGTTATAATTTTTGGCACTTTTTTGTCAAGTTCAAATATGTTTTAAATTATTCAGAAAGTGAAAGTGTTAATTACTCAGTTGCGTCTGACTCTGTGACCCCATGAGCTGTATAGCCTGCCAGACTCCTCTGTCCGTGGAATTCTCCAGACAAGAATACTGGCATGGGTAGCCATTCCCTTCTCCAGGGGACCTTCCCAACCTAGAGATTAAACTTGGGTCTCCTGCATTGCAGGTAGATTCTTTACCATCTCTGAGCCACCAGGGAAGCCAAACTATGCAGAAATTATTTTAAAAGAATGTTTCTCAGTAGTAGAAAATCATGAATCTCATTCAATTTTTCAAAGGCATGACTAAGGTCAAGGTGGGTAAAGAAGATTCATCATCCACAGAATTTGTAGAAAAACGGAGAGCAGCTCTTGAAAGGTAATTCTAATCAGCTATGTTTATTACTCTTATGTTTTTACTTCAGTAGTATAAGTCTGATTCCACTAAGTGGCACAAGTGTATTATTAAGTATGAAAATTCTGAAGTACCACGTGATTACTCTTAAGAGTGCTATAAGCTTTTTTAAAGAAAATTGGTTCATTAAAAAATACGGTACTGTATACTTGTTCCATTTCTATTAATTCTCATAACAAAGTGATACTTGTTTTCATCTACATTAATTTTTCTTTTGGTTAGTGATACTGAAATATTATTAAATGCAATAAAAACTTAGGTTTGTGCTCCCTCCTTCAATTCTTTATAGTTGATTGTGACTTGAGTGTACAGAAGTGTTAGTCAGTGCTTGAACTGACTGTATAGTTAAAGGCTGATAGATATATATGCTGTACCTTCTTTTATACTTCTTGACCTGACACGTTTCCTATGGATTTGAAGACTTGTGTTCATTGTGGCCAACTCAGAGAAATGGATGGGAGGAATCTACTCCCAGAATCTTAACATTTCTTCTTTTCTATGCTGAAAATGTGAGAAAACAAGTTCAAAACTATCTTAAAGTTCAACTTATAGTTGGAAATTACCTAGATTTAACATACTTGCTACTTTCATAGTTTTTTTGTTTTTAATTTTAATCAAATTTGCTTATTTATTTTCTCTCTTGGCTTAAAATTAGTTAGTGGTTAGAGTAGATAAGGACAGTTTTTAGGAAATAGCATATATATCTACTGGGTATAAATTAGTTTTTAAAACTCATTTTGAGACAACATATTTCTGGATTTTAGTAATAAATTATTTCAATTCTAGGAAAATGCCACAGTAAAGTCAGGTTTGAACAATTCATAAGAAAAGCTAGTGTGCAACTTAAAATCTTATGTTAGAGAAGAGTTAAAAGATGAGATTATGCCTGTGAGACTAGCAGTCACTCTGGAAAAAGATTTAAATTGCATCAATAGAAGTTTGATTTAGGCATTAGAATTGATTCTATTATGAAAGAAGTCATAGGCTGTTTTTAAGAATAAAGATAGATAATGTATTGCCTTGATTTCACTTAGTTCTTCCTGAAGGTATAACCATGACCTTTTGAGAAGCCTTTCCAGTCCTGTTTTTCTGTGAGTAAATTTGAAATATTTTGGATGACATCCTTGATAAGAAACTTAATGAAGATTTATTGTACCAAGGACATATTTGACTCTCCACTCACCTTTTCTTTTAACTTGAATGCATTGCATAGTATTTAAACCGTATCTTCATTCACTATGTAACATTGAGGAGAGTTTTAAGGAAGTATTGGAGCTTGACCTAGTGTATTTGTGAAGATAGTTTCTTGACTAGTAAATATTACTTGTTAAATACTATCAGTACCTTAGTAGGATTTCAGTAGTGAAAAAGCATATTATGAGTTCATTCTACATTAGAAACGATAACTATAGAAGATACAGGTGTAAAGGTACAGAAGCAGAGGAACTGGAATGGTTTTTATTGTGAGTTTTCCGTGGCATTTCTTAAAATTTAAACATTTAGGCATTTCTGTGGGATACACGACCTAGTTGGATCTGGCAGGTCAAGGATGTATTTCTTCGTATATGCTCTAATAGTCATTTACATAGTTATTTGTTGAACTTTGAGAATCCAGGCGACTGTCTTGAGCAAAAGGATTAATATCTGGTATTAAAATATGGGAAGAGAAAGGGAGTGGTTAAGAACCCAAACATTCCTCCTGTGCCACACTCAGTAGGCAGAAACTACGTCTTCTAAGTATCCTAAAGATAGCTCACTTGATTTTCTTATGAGTGCTTCGTTTGTTACCTTACGAGCATATTGAGTTTGTTTTATAGTAAGGATACACTTCTGTAAATATAAACTGAGAAATGTAGCATGAAGTAGTGTGTAGGGTTTTAGAATCCTTTCTCTGTTGAAACCTGTGCTCCATTATGCACTGCACACTATCTGTGAGGTCTTGGACCAGTTATTTAACCTGAATTCATTGTTCCTTTTCTCTAAAAATGTAAGTGTATCATAATAAATACCTGAAAACCCAGCTGGCAAAGCCTCAACAGTTAGTGTAGATTGATTAACCCACTGATACCAGAAGGTTTGGAGGTAGCCAGATGTTTAATATTATCAAATTCATCAGGAAATCCTGTTGTTTCCTTTTGATATCTGGACAACAGTTTTTTCATCTGTTCACTGCTAGTTGAAACATCTGAATTAACTTCAGTAGACTCCACGTTGATCTCCATGTTTCCATCCTCGTACCTCTGCTCTTTTTTTAATATAACCACCAGTGTCATCCATTTAAAACATGAATCATCCCCACTCCTACATGCACCTAATTTCACTCAATAAAAGCCATAATCCTTATAATGACCTATAAAATCTTCATGACTTGCACTGCTCACTCTGTTACATACTTGATCTCATATCTGCCTTGATCACTTTGCTCTAGGCCACAGTCACCTTTTTGCTGCTCCTCAAAGATCCCAGGCATTTTCTCACCTGAGTTTCCACTCCCTACCCTCTGTGGCACTGCCTATAGAGCTTTTGCTCCTGGGGTATCCACATGGCTAATTCCATTACCTGTTTAAAATTCAGGCATTTGGGTATCACCTATTCTATTTAAATTGCCATCAACCACTGATCCCATTGGGCTTCCCTAGTAGCTCAGTTGGTAAAGAATCTGCCTGCAATGCAGGAGACCCCGGTTCGATTCCTGAGTGGGGAAAATCCCCTGGAGAAGGGATAGGCTACCCACTCCAGTATTCTGGCTGGAGAACTACATGGAAAGTTCCATGGGGTTGCAGAGTCAGACACGACTGAGCAGCTTTCACTTTCACTGATCGCATTTACTTGTCCTTTCATTTTTCCACAACATTGCCATCTTATCTCATACTAAATAATTTTTATGATTTGTTGTCTGTCTTTTTCTAATATTAAAGCTTCAGCAGGAAAGGAATCTCTGAGTACTCAGAACAGTAACTGATGTGTAGTAAATGCTCAAGATATGTTTGTTGAATGAACAAATGAATGTCATCAGAGACCCAGGTTCTTTTTGCCTTTATGGTCTCTCTTTGTTAGCACATATGTTTGAGTCGAAAGCAAGAGAAATATCTTTAACTCTGTTTCTCTCAAGCATTTTCTTTAACCTGCTTTATTTTGTTTTGGTAAGTAAGTAGAAATTTGAAAGTGACCCCGTGGACTATAGCCCTCCAGGCTTCTCTGTCCATGGAATTCTCCAGGCAAGAATGCTGGCAGATTCTTGACCATCTCAGCCACCAGGGAAGCAGTTGAAAGCCCTTAGTGATTGTAAATATACTGATAATCTTTCCTTAGCACAAATCTTAAGGCCTAACTGATGACCACTTCTTGTAGAGTCTGATATTTACTTTTCATCAGTTCCAAGCATCTTTCATTTATGTCTTCCTTCAGTGTTTGTTCTTCTCCCAATACCTCTTTTCATTGTATTTTCAGTGTATGCTTCCTACATTCATTTTTGATCTTTATCTTTCTTCTACGTATCTATAACCTTCTCTGACCTTAATTCTGAATTGGTATATAGTTACAAATAGTTAATCAATTAAAAATCCGTTTTATGTTTCTTCCTTAATTTTAACATTATGTAAGTTTAATACCTTTTTAAAGTGGTTAACTACTCTTTATTTTCATGTAACCCTTAAGAAAGTTTTACTGTCTTTTTCTAGAACATAATTTTTCAACGTTGATTCCTCAAAATGCTAGTATGTTTTAAGGTGAAAAAAAGAAATCTACTGTCAGTTGAGGTTCATTAATGTAGGCTTTAACAAAGTTATACCAGATCTTTTTCCTGCAATACTTCTCACAGCGTTTAATAGGCTGCTAATCACTATGAATCTTAAAGGAATATGTATGTAATATATTTCAAACTTTCTTGATTATAGAAACGTTCTTGTTCTTGGAATATTTCATGAGACTAGTATTCTCACTTAATAGAACTCATTCAAAAATTCTCACTAGAACTGACTTAAAAATTATTTTAGAATATAAGTAGTATTAGCTATTTCCATTTAGGTTTGAAGTACTGCAATTTTTCTTCAAGGTTGTGTACTAGATGTTTTGTCTTCCTTGCTTGTTCATTTTACGAATGTCTTAAGTGCTTGCTGTTTACCAGCTGTTGTGTGCACTCAGATGATCAACTTATGCAAACAGCTTTTAAACAGTACACAGTCCTAAACAACTTAATAACTCAGCTAGAGTAGTACTGGAGAACTTCAGTGTTAAAATTGTTTAAGTAAAATTCCAGTGGAAAAATATCAACATTTCTCAAACTTACAGGATTAGTGTTCCTACTGTACTTTTTTTTTAGTTTTACAAACTAAGCAGCAAATAAATATTTTTTAAAACCATAGTGTAGATTGTATTGTACATATCTATTAAATACCACTTCTATTATAATGACCTCTTACATGAGCTGATGACTTAAAATGAAGTTTAATATGGTGAGTATTTTATTTAAATATATAAAAAACAGAAGTTAACGTTTGAGCTTTTTTTTTCCCCCAGAAACTCTTAGGCATATTCTATAATCTGTTCTGCATAAATAGAATAAAGGCATATTAACTGTTAGGCAAATTATTATAATTGAAATATTACTGCATGTAATTATTAATCTGGGGAAAGAGCAGTTTTTAAAAAATGGGATTAGATAAGTAGCAAAAATCAAATTGTTGATTTTTTTTCTTATGAAAGAAGAATTGGTAATTTATTGTGAATGTCAGGGTTTGACCTTTTCTTGTAAAGGAAAATTACCAAAGTAAGCTGATAGTGATTTAATAGTGATGTTTCTTTTTACTTTTTATTTTATGTGATGTTGTATAAGGAAAACATCAAAAATAGCAAAACCTTGGAAATGGAAATATTGAAAAAAATTTAGTCCTTGTCAAATGAGGATCAAAACTGATTTGATAATTTAAATCTACTGCCAAGGGGGAAAAATTGGTAGGCTGTTCTCCATTTTGGTAATGATGGCAATTAAAAAAAAACAGTTTGGACTAATTAGTAATGTATATATTACTAGAATATATATAATAATGCCTGGGGACATACTGACCTGCCAAAAGATAGAGTTGTTTGACAAACTTACATATGTACCCTAACTGTAATATTTTGCAGTTAGAAGTTTGGTAAGTAATTTAATCTCTCCCCATTCCTACCCCTCCCCCCTACCGTGCCTCTTTTTACATAATTATGAATTTTCAAAAGATGAATGCAAAGCTTTTAAGTTATTAAATTACTGTAAAATTCTACATAATTAGAATGAAAGCAAACTGATAGGAAGCAAACAGAAGGCATCTTTTTTTAATTTTTAAATATTCTTTTGTTGAAATAAGATTTAAAATAAGATGCTACTGATAAATAAAGGAGCATTTTATTCTTAAATCTAGGTATCTTCAAAGAACAGTAAAGCATCCAACTTTACTGCAGGATCCTGATTTAAGGCAGTTCTTAGAAAGTTCGGAGGTACTATTTCTACTTAAAATTTTTATATGTAAATGTTCTCATTTATGATTATCAGTGTAGTAATTTATATAAGAATAGGTGTTCAGTAAACAGCTGCATTAATAAATGGAATAAGACAATGTATTGTGGGGGTTTTTTGCTTAGTGCTTTAATTAGCTTTAATTACTTAACTAAATTCATAGCAAAATATCTTCTTCATATCAATAATTGTAGGATGATTATTCCCTTTCTTGAAATATATTAAAACCAGATTTAAAAGAATAGCTTACAATTCTAATTCTAATTGTAGAATTAGTCTAATTCTGAATACCCTAAGTCATTGCTTAGGCATTGTGTTGAAATAAGTGTATTCAGACCTCATTTTAGAGATAGTTGAATGTAGGTTTGTATGTCTACATTCTAATAGTCTTTTGAAATGTAAATGTGTGATTTGAAAGAACTTTAATTATAACCATGCTGATCTTTATATTTGGCACATTTTATCCTCTAGTTTTTACCGTATGAGATTTTTTTTTTAATCTACTTGAACTCCAGAATTGTTACAAAAAAAAAAAAAAAAATTCCAAATCGCACAGCCCTGACTAGGCATAAGGAGATTTTTCTCAAGACTCTCTCCTTTTTTCCTGTTAAAGAGTTTATATCTGCTAGCAAACAGGTGGCCAGTGTTAAGGTGCTTGGCAATTTCTTAATATATTTTGACAAACAGAGTGTTGTTCCATCTAAATGTAAACGTGCAGAAGAAAAACAAATGGAAAGTCTATTTTTTAAGTTTTCCTTTGAGAATGTACAAGTAGTGTATTTGAGAAATTAGATCTCACTATTGAAATGTATGAGAGTGAAGAAAATACAACCTCCTTTTTTTCTTTTCTTTTTTTTTCGGGGGTGTTATGTGGGGGCAGTCCCTTTTGTGGCCAGTTAAACCTCTAGGCTTTTAACCGGTTTGTTTGCCCTTATTTGTCATTCAATTCCAGCTGCCTAGAGCAGTTAATACACAGGCTCTGAGTGGAGCAGGAATATTGAGGATGGTGAACAAGGCTGCCGACGCTGTCAACAAAATGACAATCAAGATGAATGAATCGGATGCAGTAAGAGCTGATTTTTCGACTTGAATAATGAGATGAATTAATGAGCCCAACAATTGCATTTTAAAGCTGTACAAGTAGAAAATAGGATATTAATTTGCTTATTGAGTTTAGTTCTCAGCACATCAGTTGACCACCATGGTTATACGTGGTTAATTTGTTGCTTTAAAACAAGGAAAGTAGCTTGCTATTGGTAACCTAATTTACACTGGTTTGTTCTGGCTAAATTAGTTCCATTTTTCATTTTTTTCTTAGTGGTTTGAAGAAAAGCAGCAGCAATTTGAAAATCTGGATCAGCAACTTAGGAAACTTCACGCCAGTGTTGAAGCCTTGGTCTGTCATAGAAAAGGTTTGTTTGTCTTGTTATCTATATGTTTAACACTGTAAGTTAATTCAGATATTTTATTAAATTTTATTAAAAATGACTATTTTGAAGTTGTGAAATGAATAGTTTTAAGAGGATATTTTCTATTTCAACTTTGTTACTTAATATTTTTGTTGTATTTTAATCTTCTAGTTTAGGAGAAAAATCTTAGGTTTGTAAAAGTATATTTTGAATTTTAGATTAAAACTGCTTGATTATTAACTCTTTGTTAAACATATACTGAATGAATGAAGATGTCTTATTGGTAACTCTTAATAATTAAAGAATGAAATTCAAAAATTGATATTTGAAATTTGTCTTTAAAATGTAGTTTTGTGCCTATATTTCCTAAAGAACTGTGAAGCATTTGCTTCATTTTTCAACTACAATATTTAAAAACCCAGAAAGGGGAGTGTTTAAAATTGATTTAAAAAGTTGAGTTCTAATTTTTTATTCCATTGTGAGGTGTTTTTGGTTTTGTTTTATTTTTAAAAAATACATAACTTCTAGAACTACCTTTCTGAAACAGTAAGTAACTATCTTTCTAGAACACTTTCTAAACCACTCAGTAAATAATTTATTACTTGTAAGTGCCATTATCAGTAATACATTGCAAAAAAAAGTAGTTACAAAAATCTTCTAATGTATTTCTTATTGAAAGTGGGTTATAACAGTTTTTGCTATTTATATTCTCTCTTAGGGAACATTTTATGGTTCTTTAAGAGAACTTTATGAAATGCAGAACAGCAGAGCAAATCCAGGCAAAGTAATCGTTAGTTCTTGATATCTGTTTTTCTGTTTGATGTGTTTAAAATGATCACATTAAAAAATTCTTAATATTTCAGTAAGCACTGGTGTTGCACACACACAAAAAAGAATAAGATTTATGTGAATTATATATACAGTTTTGCCTTCTTCCTGTGAGCTAAATAATAATCTCATAGAAATTGTTATTTTCAATGATAAATACATATTTAAAAGCCAGATAATGTAATACAAATCAATTGTGATTGTTCCCAGTGCTTTCCATATAAAAATATTTATTTTTTGTCTTTTTTAGGACTAGACAGAGAAGCACTTAGGAGAATGGGAAGGGAGATTATTATATTAAATTTTTAAACATAGTTTATACTCGAGGAGTATAAGCAGTGTACTTCTAAATTTTCAGTAGAGCTCTGAACAGTTGACATTTATATGCCCAAGGCATTTTCATGACTGTTTTTTTCATGTTATTATTTTAAAATATTTTTTTATTTTTTAATTGGAGCATATTGCTTTATAGTGTTATTTTGAAATATTTGAGCAGTTTGTAAATAGATAAAATTTAAAGAGAATGTAAAATATCAATGCAATATTTAAGAACTTCACTAGTGAACACTAAACATGAGTACTTTTCTATTTCAGAACTTTCAGCCAACACAGCTGCCTTTGCTAAAAGTGCTGCCATGTTAGGTAATTCTGAAGATCATACTGCTCTATCCAGAGCTTTGTCTCAGCTTGCAGAGGTTGAGGAAAAGATAGACCAGTTACATCAAGAACAAGCTTTTGCTGACTTTTATATGTTTTCAGAACTACTTAGTGACTACATTCGTCTTATTGCTGCAGTGAAAGTAAGCCTTATTTTGTAATCTTCCTTGAATTTTTCATACTTGAGTGTTTAGCTTATAAGAAGAATATGGTTTCCTATTAGGCATGCATTTAAGTATGTAAATTACATACTATACTAGTATGTATAAAATGATTTCAAGATGATGATTCATAACTTAATATTCTCTTCCCCATGACTTAGTACCATAGACAGAATTGATATTTTTTAAGGGATCCAAGGATGCCAAATACAGTAAAACCAATACATACTTACTTACATACTCACATATAGAAGTTTGCATCTAACTGATAGCATTAGTTTACTCTTTCTAGCATGAGCTGAAACTACCCACTGGGCTCTGTTCACATTAGTAAAGTTATAATAAGTCAGATAAAACCAGAACTGACTGACTGTTGCATGAATATATTTAATGGTGACTTTAGAGTGAATTTAGACTATAAGAAAACATTTTGTGTGGTCACCGTGTATTTATAGATGACATGGGACTAGATTAGATAAAGAATTGTGTTTTCAAGTTGTAATGTTTGAGGATGAGCAGTCTTAAGTTTCTGAATAATTGAGAAAGTAATCCTGTTAACTAATAAAAATTAATCTTTTACAGATATCTCCAATATTCAGATAATTAACTTATTTTTTCTGTTACATGTTTTGGAATATAGTTTTTAAGATCTTATGGTGTCTTTGAAGTATTGTTATGAACATCAGTTATCATGGAATAAGGGAAACTGGAAGTTTACTTTGAATTCAAACATCTAGAAAGTTAATGTAACCTTGTTTCTTGCTTTCTTACATAAACTTTTTTCAGCTTAAGTCTGATCAAATTGGTATTCGTCTATAATCAGAACACTGATGATTCTTTTGGATGATTCTGTTCTCAGGCTAATGACAGTTATTGCTAGAGGGTTCTTAGCATTTCATAGAGGCTCCTTCTTAGGTTTAGGTTTCACTAAATTACCAATTTTGTTTGTATTTACTCTTAGATGTCACTCTTTATAATCCTGGTGGTTCATTTTTCTTTTCAGTTATTTAAAGATGTTAATATAGATAGTTATCAGAGTATACTTCATTTTAAATAGGCAACTTGTGATACACAGAAGTCCAGTTTATAGATAATGGTTCCTATTTCTCTGCCACCTACTCTCACCTCATTCCAAAACTCCCACTAGCGTGAGAGCTATTGTTAAAAAGAATAACACCTCCAGAAAAAACCTGTGGGTTCAAAAAGGGACACTTGGCACTGTCTGTTAGGAGAGGTAGTACATGCTGAGAAGAGCTAACCTGGGAGAAGACTCCCTCTCAGTGTTAGTCTTCTTGTGTGATGGGTGCTCATCCTTCAAAAACAGCTTTTCTCATACTGCCTCTATCTTCTTACTGTGTTTTTGCATCTCATGAACTTACAGTTATATTCACATCCCAGAATGTTTCCTACAGAACACTGGCACTGAAAACTGTACCATGCATGGTCAACTAAGTCTTTGAGCTAATGTTTGTGATACCCCTGTCTTGTGGATTTGGTGTACATTTATAAAGCTCAGGACTGTCTAGTAGTAAAAAATGAAATAGACATTTAACTGTGTTTAATCCAGAGCCTTCCGAATTCATATGAACAGGAATTCTTTTCCACTTAATGTCCTTTCACATATATGGAACACTCGTTGGGAAGTACTAAATTAGTATGGTCTGTGGTCAAGTTACATGTTAAGATGCGTTAAGCTGTTTCAGACTGATTTTCTACTGAAACCTAGCCTAACTCAATTTCATAAAGGAGTTGAGAAATTATGAGTGACATAATTTTTTGTTAATTTTTATGGTCTTTGTTTTTTGTTTGTTTTTAAATTTAGACTAATTCGTGTATTTGAATAAGTAATACATGCATAGAATAATTCTAGCAGCCTTAAAAGGTAAATTTCATTTCTGCCTAAGACCTCTAATCTCTCTTCCCTCAGTCAAATACTGTGAGGTGTCTTTACAGAATTAGCCATGCATGTATATGAAACTAATTTTCTTTTTTTTCCTTTTTTCTATCTCTTTCTCTCAACCCCCTTTTTTCTCTCCATTCATCTCTTCCTTCTTCAAAAAGGAGTATACTATATGCACAGTTGTTTGCCTGCTTTTTTTACCCACTCCATTTCTAAGAAATCTGTTTATCAGTTTATGTAAATATATTGTAATCTTTTAAATGGTTAATCATATTCTTTCATTTAGCATATAGATCTTGAATTATTTGATCAGCCTAATGTTAAATATTAAGTATTTTGATAATAACTCTTTGGGCATAAAATCCCTAGAAGTAGAGTTACTTGACCAGTGGATATATGAATTTTAAATGTCCATGAACACTGCCATGTTACTCTCTGAAGAGGCATAAGTTTTAATTTCTTTAGTTATTGTGAATGTAAGCATTTTTACAAACAGTAAGCCTTTTGCATTTCTTTTTTCTATGAACTGTTTATGTCCTTTGCCCAGTTTTCTTTTATTTTTTTGTCTTACTGATTTCTAATAGCTGTTTAATACTACTTAGCCCTTTGTTCTATCCGTATTGAGAGTATTTTTCAAAATGATGGTAATTTTGAAGCTAAAGTACTTGAGAACTAGCTTAAAGTGAGGGTGCTGAGAACAGGAGAAATTGGGGTCTTAAAGAGATAAAGTTCACCTGCTCAAAATGCTCCCCAGTTCTGGTCTTGAAGCCAGAAAATTCCTGTTTTCCTCTTTTGTACAGCCTCTGACATCTGGGACTCCACATTTTGGGTAGTACTGTTAACTGACATATATTAAATGGTAAACTTGTTACATACATTCTCATGTGTTGGCCTCCTGTGAACCTCTAGAATAGGGTCAGGAATTGACGTAGTAGTTTTCAGTGTTTTCAGCACTAGAATTCTTTATAAGGAATTCTTACTCTGAAAGTAAATGTATAAAATATATAAAATGTAATTTTTAAAAAAACCAATAGATGGTTTCCCCAAGGAGTTTAGCATCTTCATTGTTTGTCTGTATAATCAGCATTCTTTCAGGACTCCGGGAATCTGGGCCACATACTTTCAGATTCACTGAATTAGAATATGGTTATTAATTAAAATGGGAAAAAATTAAAATTACAGCCTCAAATTTCCTGGTTGGCTAGGAAAACTGCTCTGCAACCTTATCTAACTTAGACTAGCTTGCATACAGGTAGGTACCATAAAATCGCCAGGGGTGTGGAGTCTAAAGTGAATCACCAGTCTAAATGTTTCCCTCTCATAGATGAAGCTGGTTGTACCAGAGTGGATTAGTGTCTTGCCATGCAGAGGCATACATTAAGTTACAATTTGGATTTTTTTAAAATTTTTTTTATTGAAGGATAATTGCTTTACAGAATTTTGTTGTTTTCTGTCAAACCTCAACAATAATTTGACTTTTAAGATCACATTTTTAGAAGATTAAGTGTGGTTCTGATTCTCTCTTTCCTTTTATATTCTAGTGTTACAAGGGTGGAAAGACAAATGGAAAAGTTAATTTTTATGGAGTTAAGATTAATTTTTTTTTTTCTAAAATAACCAGACTTTGATTGTTTTGCCTTTATCATGGTTCCTGTATCTGTACCACACTAAACATGTGATGGTTCTGAAATATTATGAAATAAACTGGGCAGAGACCAAATTAGTTTCAGTTAGTATGTCATTGAAAAGGCTTGTTGATACATATTAAGAACTTAAGCAAATATTGAAATTAAAGGGCTTTTTAGTTCACTTCTGCCCTGTATTGGTAAATATTTTAAATAATAAATTTAGTTATTGAACAGAGGAATTTATAAATAAAGGGCTGATAAATAAATAAAGGGCTGATACGGCTCTGTCCCTTTAAAGGAAAACTAGGCCTAAAAATCTTAAATTACTTTTAAAATTTGTGTATATGGTGAGGCACAGGGATTGCTTCTTTTAAATGATAGTGACTTTTGGAATGTATCTGTGTTAGATTTGTTTACTTTTGTGATTTTAGCTCATTAATTTGGGTGAAGCAAAATTAATTCATAATGAGAAATATTTTAAGGCGAATATGGTCTTTTAAGCAAGAAAAGCAAAGAAGACACTAAGACTCACTACTGAGAGAAGAGAAATTATATGAGATGACAAATCTAGTAAAATGGATTTCAATGCCTATAGATAGAGTGTTTTTAACTTACCAGTTTGTCTAGGATGTCTCTTGTCCTGGTTAACTAAAATGTATATGGTCTTTAAGAACTATCTGTTGACTTGGAGTTTTTAATATTGTTGCCCACATTTTTATAATATACAAATACAGAACTAGTGTTTTTCTAAATACAGTCCAATTAGTTTTTCCCCTGCTAAGTTATTATTATGTGCATTTCTAGTAGAAATCTAGTTAATCAACTACATTTATGTGTATATGTTACTTATATGTAAGCTGTAATAGTTTCTTCTAATTATTAAACATCTGGTAGGTTAAGTCACTGTGCATGCTATATACTTTTTTCATTTTATTTCCAGTGCATAAATCTGATCTCATTTTCCTCTTTTATATTTGAGAGAACTGTGGATTATAGAAATTAAATGAATTTACCCAAAGTTGGGTAATTTACCCATTTTTGGGGGTATTTTGGGAATTTACCCAAAGTTTTAAGCGACAAAACTAGTATTCAAATCCAAATTTGATTTTTTCCAAAGCCTGCATTTTGAAAACACACAATCTAGGTGTTTTCTTCTTTATCACGTTCCTGTAAGAACATTTATTAATTTACTGTTTCTTGATCCGAAACACTTTACTTGGAATAAATGAAAATAACTTTTTCGCCTATTAATGCTTGATTCATTTATTCAATTAATAAATACTAAAAAAAAATATGAATATATCCTCAACATCGAGTTAGAAAAGGGATTACTGTTGTATTCCATCCTGTCCATTAGTGTTTTTTTGTTGTTTGTTTTTTTTTTTAGAGAAATTTCTAATTACTGTCTTATTTCTGTTAACTTGTTCTTGCTCTGCCAAACTCCTTGAAAGAAGTCATGGAGTTGGTTGGATTTTTCTGTTCTGTTTTTTTTTTGGGGGGGTCTATTTCTTCATTAGGTTCTGCATACTAGACATACATCCATTTGCCCTTTTCATCTTGTGAAAGACTCTCTCTTTTTCCCCCATCTCCCGTTTTGTTACACCTTTAAATTGTTTGGCTTTTCTTTTATTTGCTATTGATAATCTCTTCCACCACATTTTTACTTTACTTTGTTATCTTACAGCTTTTCCAGTTTCCTATTTTTAATTTTCTGACATATTTCCAAAACTTAAATCTGCTTTAGATATTTTAGTAGGAAAACTTTCAATTGTAGATATGATACCAGCATTTTCCTATTAAAAAGTCTTTCTTCAAAGCATAAAACTCTGTTAGAAACCTTGTTATAGGCCACATTTTGAACCCTAAAGGCTAGTGAAATGGATTTTGTATATTTCTTCCAGTTATGGGTGGGTTTTTATTTTTATGTAAATGAGCATGGAAATCTACTTCCTTTGATATTGGCATGTTTATTTTCAGTATCTTAGTATAAAGAATAGCATATAAATACTTAGTTTTATTGTTTTCAGTATGTAGCACTTCTGGTATTTTGAAAGAATTTCAGTGTTAGCTCCCAGTTAATAATATTATGTCATTCACTTATAGGGTGTATTTGACCATCGAGTGAAATGCTGGCAGAAATGGGAAGATGCCCAAATTACTTTGCTCAAAAAACGTGAAACTGAAGCAAAAATGATGGTTGCTAACAAACCAGATAAAATACAGCAAGCTAAAAATGAAATAAGAGAGGTGATTAATACAAAATGCTTTATCTCTTTACCCAAGTTTTCCATAAGTCATTCATATATGCATAATTTTTCATAAATTTTTTTCTGAACCATTCAACACTTAGCAATTTTTTTCATAATTTGTAAACTGTTTTAGAATTACTTTAACGTTTTGATCATCGTAAAAATCAGCAGCCTTTGTTACTTTCACATAATTATGGAATCGATAAAGAAGCATACAAGGAAAACATTTAAATTAACCTTTCTTTTGAGATAATTTGATTTCAGATAATAACATATTATCCCCCATATATATGTATTATATATGGTATTTTAGTAAATTTGTCTAAGTTTATTATAATTTATACACTTCTTTTGCCATGCTTCAATAAGGAAATTGAAGAGGTAGGACAACCTTTATATTACTTAAAGTAAATGTACCTGCTCTTTGAAGAGTATGTACCAATGTTTTGGTTACATAGTGGGAAAATATCATTCCATTGCTTAAATCTTTATTTATTTTATTTTTAGCTGTTCCATTGGTCACTAATCACAACGTTCATTGTTTCTGTAGTGAGTTTAATGTTTACTAATAGCTCTTCAGTAGCCCGTAATTGCATAATTTTTTTTTTAAATCTGGACATTACACCATTACAAAAATGTTTTATAAATGTACGTCATATAATTTTTCTAATTATTTCCATGGGCATATAAATTGTGATGAACTTGTAGTCTTGAAATTAGGCAAATATTGATATAGTTTGAAATAATTTAAAGCCGTATATAGAAATGAGAAGATTATACTCTTAACTGCTGAATTATTTGATGGTGAACTTTATATTCGAAATCTTCTCATCTAAATTAAGATATGGAGATTATAATTCAGTAAGCACTATAATATCCTGATCTTGAGTAAATCTGACAGTAAAATATTAATGGAAATTAAGCTGATAATGCACTTCCACTACTGGAAAGTTAGATACAAGTTTGAGTGATGCCAAACTGGGTCTTGCCAATGGTGAGCTTTCAGGATTTTTAGGCATTGTGTTATAAATTAAATGAGTGGTCATGACAGCTAGTTCTAATTATTCTTCCCAGGCGAGATTTAAAAATTTGTACCTTTTGTTTTTGTCAGTGGGAGGCAAAAGTACAACAAGGAGAAAGAGATTTTGAACAGATCTCTAAAACGATTCGAAAAGAAGTGGGAAGATTTGAGGCAAGTATAATAATTTTACACTGTTCTTAACAATGTGGTCACATTTTGCTGTGATACTGTGGTAGGATCAAATTTAATTTTGTATTAATGGAGCTTTTTTCCCCCACTTATATTTTAACAGAAAGAACGAGTGAAAGATTTTAAAACTGTTATTATCAAGTACTTAGAATCATTAGTACAAACACAACAACAGGTAAGGTAATTTTTTTTTTTTTATAACTTACAGACTTCTAGAACTTGTTTATGATACACATTTTTATTTTAAAGATGATAACCAATGAAATGAGCTTCTAAACTTGAGAAGCAAAAAATGGAGTAGAGAAAACCAAAGCTAGCAAGAGAAAATAAAATGGTATAGTAAAAGTACCTAGCAACTTACAGCCGTTAAGTATCATGTCAGAACTTCAGAGCAATAAAAATTCTGTCAAATTTCAAAAAAAAAAAAAAAAGTAACTGGAAATCCTCAAGTCCTTTTTGGAGCTTCCCCGGTAGCTCAGGTGGTAAAGAATCTGCAATGCAGGAGACCCAGGTTCAATTCCTGAGTCAGGAAGATCCCCTGGAGAAGGAAATGGCAATCCACTCCAGTATTGTTGCCTGGAGAATTCCATGGACAGACCATGGGGTCGCAAAGAGTGGGACATGACTGAGTGACTTAACACTTTCACTTTCAAGTTCTTTTTGCCTCTACTCCTAACCCTTAGGAGAGAGAGAGGTTTCTCAATTTTAGACTTGTGAGAAACATGCTGTACTATTTTTCCTTTTTTCTCTGTCTTCCCAGTTTTATTTCTCTATTGATCACAGCTGTTTGAATACATTCTTACAGTAAGTTCTGTTTCATACCAGCTAGAATTTAAACTAAAAACTAAATTTTGAAGGTTTTTAAAAAAATATTGTTTTGATTTTTGCTTTAGTTTGTGTGGGTTTCATGTTGATTGTATACCACAAGTGGCATTTGTCTCCTTAAATAGAGAAAACCATGGGTTTTCATTATGTTAAAGAAAAGTCTGTAACAAGATAATAGCAGAAGTTTTTTCCTGTGTATTTTAATGTAACTTTGAGTAATATATCAAATTATTTAATATCTTGAACAGAAGGATTTCTTCCCCCAGTTCTTTTAAAACTATATAATAGATTAAATTAGGTGATGACACTGTATCTTCAGTTTTTTTTTTATATTTTGAGTACTTAGTTCATAAAGTCAGATTTTTTTTAAATATAAAAATTAGGTTGTACATGCTTGTTTTTAAAAGAATTATTTTAGACTTAATGTTACTTTTTATGTCAATCTATAGTATTTTCTGGACTACCCAGGAAAGACTGACAGCTAATTCTTTCCAATCTCTTTTTCCCTTTCTTGCTTGGATGTTTTCTTTTCTTCCTTCTTTTTTTATCATTGTTTTTGGCTGGCAATAACATAAAATGTGAATATCCTCTGAATTAAGAGATGTTATCACTTTATATTGGAAAAGCTCATTGCATTTTTATTATTTTTTTTATTTTTTTATATTATAATTTTTATTATGACACTAGCAAAACTTTTTATATATACAATTTTGCATAAATTAATCTTTAATTTTTAGGTATTTTTTTAAATTGTGTTTTTTATTGCAAAAATTGAAATTATCTGTGAATAATTCATATTTTTAAATAATTTATAAACTAATTATATTGACAAGCTGTATAAGGGAATTTAGATGGTCCCTTTAAGAATCAGACTTTAGTGAATGTTATTTATTGTTAGCTAGATTTTTTTTTTAATGCTTCATGGAATATATTATATAAATGACAGGTTATAAGAATATTTTTTATTATCATCCACAGCTGATAAAATACTGGGAGGCATTCCTACCTGAGGCTAAAGCCATTGCCTAGCAAGAAGATTATTCCTGTTAAGAAGATCTTGGATGCTTGTTCCAGTTATGCAGAATTCTATAGTGAAATCATTAAAAACCATCTAAATAAACCACTATATATTTTATGAATTACATGTGGTTTTTTATAAATATATATTCTGACATTTTATTACAAGCTGCATGTCCTGACCCTCTTTGAATTAAGTGGACTGTGGCATGACATTCTGCAATACTTTGCTGAATTGAACACTATTGTGTCTTAAATACTTGCACTAAAAAGTGCACTGCGAGGCCAGAAAATTTTACAATATTTTTTCTTTACAGTATGTTCTGTAGTGTGTTCACCCTCTTTATGAAGTGAATTATCAATGCATTGATTAATGTTCACTTACACATTCCTGTACAGAAATTATGATTTTGTGATTACAGTAATAAAATGATATTCCTTGTGAAGTATTAGTAACAAATTATTTGGGTATGTAAACATATTAGAGATCTTTTGAAAGCATTTTAATACAAAGAAACTTTTTCTTTTAGATGTATTTAGGTGATGCTATTATCATTAATTTTTTAATTAACCAAAAAAGCTGAACTCTTTCATTACTAAGTCACTAAATGAAGGTTAATTAAGTTTTGTTTTTGCAAAATCTTCATAAACCAAAGAACATTTATCTCTTGGTTCAACTTTGGGGAATGCTTTTGTCTTGAGTAAAGGAGTAAATAGTTGTCTTTACTTGTTTTTTATCCTTTCCTATTATAAGTGCCCAATTTAACAATTAAAAAAATATTTATCTGTTTCTGTTACAGGTCCTATGGATTTTGCTCATCTTCTATTATCTTCAAAATCTAAAACTTTGCATATATTTAATTTATTCTTTACCTTTCCTTTGTTTTTTGTTTTAAGCTAAAAGATCATCTGTGGTCATCATTGACAGAGAATAGTGCTGTGCTAAAATACAGTGATTTGATGAATAGCCAATGATAGATAGTGCAAAGAAAATTTGAAGTAAAGTGGAATTTGTCTTTGGCAACCATCTCATCTATTTCTGTATCCTGTTTATATGGCATTTATATAATCCTTAATGTTGATGAAAATTTAAGTTGTGACCAGCATCAGACTTTTTTTTTAAAGATGCCCTTCTTCTCAGGCTTAATTGTATCTGCTTTCTGGAAGGGTAAGATGTGTGTGTAACTGAGTCTTTTCTAACAGCTTACTTACTGGACACAGTTAACATAGCAGAGTTTCCTCAGGCTATGTTTGCTTGCACTTATTTTAGTTGAAATTTTTAGCCTCCTGTAGGTATTGTTCATATTTATAATCCTAGAACCTAGAAGAATACCTGACACCTAATAGGTTAATAATAAAGACTTGATGAGTTGAACAGAAAAAAAAAATCCTGGACAATGCACAATAATGTTTGCTATCTTAAGAACAAGGAGAAACTGAATCGGAAATAGTACAGTCTTCTGTTGTTGCTTCTCTTGGAGGTGACTTAGATACTTTTAAGAAATGAGTAATTCATATTAATATATATCAGATCCTATCTTGTTGTCTCATTAATATTGAGCAAAATATAGGCTTACTGGGAACAGTTTCACTATAGTGATGTTGTAGTATTAGGTATGTAGTTTAGTTACTTCCAAAGATTCAGTTTACACATAGGATAGTAAGTTAGTTATTCAAGCAGAAATCTTCAGTTCTGCTGTAATATATTTATAAGAACCTTCAGGACCACCAAATAAAATAATAAATATTTTCAGACTTAAGCTGAAGAGAGTAACAGACCTGAGTCCATTCCAGATTTCATTCCCCTTAGCAACCTTTTTATTAAAAGGTAGAGTATTGGAAATTTCAAATAAATTCTATGAGCCTTTGATACAGGATTTAATTTCTTTAGCACTACATTCATCTTTAGCCATCAGTCTTCACATATTCCTCTTACTAAAATACTTTCATTCCAAGTAAATAGAATAGCAAGAGCATTACTAGTGCAGTTAATATAATCTTTTAGTTATAAATGTACATACAAGTTTCCTTTTTTTTTTTCTTTAACCAGATAAAAATTAAAGAAGGACTAAGGCAGTGTAATACAGCAGAACAAACTGAACTTAGAGTCAGCATACTTGTGTTCAGTCTTTTATCACTCAGTAGCTGTGTGACCCATCTATAAAACAAGGGTATAAAACTGATTCCTAAAGTGCCTTTCTACTTTAAAATATGTTGTTTACCAAGCTTTAGCATAAATATTATTCTATTAGTCAAATTCTAATCAAAATCACCTTCTGTTAATAAAGTAAAAGCAAGGCTAAAGCAAAATAAATGTGTATAAAAATACAATTTCTAAAACATAAAATAAGTTTTTTTATTGTATTTTTGATGAATAATTGCAACTATCCATCTTCTTTTTTATACATACATATATATATTTATATTAATCTCATACCCTTGTTTCATTATTGCTACTCTTTAACCTTTTTATTATTCAGATATAGCAAAGTTTTACCAATTTCTTGTGTAGATTGTTTCATAAGTGGCTTTTAAGTATAAAATAAGTCTCTTAACAGATCAGGTTTCTTTAAAGGAGGGAAATCAGATGAGTAAAAACAGAAGATTATAGTCCTTTAAAAAAATACTTCTTCATGTCTATCTAAAGAAGTTAGAGAGATTTTCGTTTTTCTGTCCTATAGCATGTGACTAGTTATAAAGCCAAATGTCTACTTCACTTTTCTTGTTATGGCTCCCTGCATGGGCAGTCATGTGACTAACAAGACTCAGGACTATAGATGGAAGGAGCAGACGTCATCCTGTTTTAGAGGAAGGAAGGTCACTGGTAGGAGGAAAGACAACAGCTGTGAAAAGGAAGTGCAGTCACTGACTTGAGATCTTTGGACGCATTTCCATATCTACTAGCAGGAAATGTGTATGTTATCATATCTGTGATATAATCTGTTTCACAGTATTGAGAAAAAGAGTAAAATCCAGAATCAAACAAGTTTCATTTCTAATCCTCACAGTGAAGGACATGGTTTCAAGTAATATGAAGATAAACAATTGGCCAGACACAGAAATAGCAAGAAGAGGGAAATTATGACAGGAGTGGTATCAAAATTGTTGATTACTCCGCCTTTGTCATCAAGGCCATGAGGAGAGGTCACGGTGAGCTGTGGATGAGGTCCTTAGTGTTATAGACCAATAGAAATACAGTGTGAGCCACACACATAACTTTCAGTTTTCTATACCCATATTTTAAAGAGTATGTGAAACAAGTAAAGTTAATTTTTAACTGAGTAGCTCCGAAATATTTTAGCATGCAATCCAGTATATTAAAAATTACTGTGATGTTTTACATTCTGTTTTTGTACTAAGTGTTCAATATCCCCTGTGTATTTTACACTGATCGTATATGCATTCAGACTAGCCACACGTTAAGTGATCGGTTGTCACATGTGGCTAGTGGCTGTGACTCTGGACAATTCAGATTGAGATAATTGCCTGGAACTGGAAAAGGAGTTAAGTCCAACAGCGATTTTTTGTTTACCACTCCAAATCCAGTGAAGTGTTAAAAGCTAAATAAAAGGGACTTGTTGGTGTTGCTCTCAAAAGCAAATACAATTCAGGTATAAGACTTTGAGGCACAGTGCTTTGCAAGTAGTGAGCACTCGTACCACTCAGCAAGTCGTAGCACTTTATTTCCTGATGGAAAATTAGAGACTTGAGTACAACTTCCTTATTTTACAGATAAGCAAACCCAGAATCTAAATCATTATAATTGAACTGATTTTTCTTAAGTCTGTTGAAGGTAAAAACGTTCTTCCTTGAAAATGTATGAAAAGAGATAACATTAGTGATTCTTCTTCTAATCATTAACAGAATTCTAGATAGTCCTTTGGTATACAGAGAATTTATTTCTTCAAATTGTTACTTCAGAAGTGGCTAAGAATAGAAGATGGTACAAAACAGGAAAGTTGTGGCTTGGTATCTGACCTTTTAATGCACATGAAGAAATTAAAAATCCTCATCTTCCTCTTGTCACATGCTTTAATTCTCGAGAAATTGAATAGTTTTAAGTATTTTTCTTAATAAACCGAGTCAAATGAAAACTGTAATTAAAGACAATTAAGGTGAAGCTGCCTGCTTGTTAATACACAGAAAATTATTATTATTTTTTTTATTAACACCAGTTAATGGGATTAAACTGATTTAAGGGACTGCTTTGAGGAAAAAAGTTTTATTTTAAATTTATATATGTAACTGTTTAATAAAACTAAAATCAGACAGACTCTAACAAAACTGAGCAATAAATTGCCTTCTTATTGCTTCCATAATCAAGTCTTGAGTTATCTTGATTTTAACCTATATTTATTTCCTAGATCTTTATTTCAGGTGATTCTCAGTATATGTGTGTCTAAGTGTCTGTGGACTTGTGTGTGTACATGAATGTGCATGTGCATGCATGAGAGGAGGCTTTTTAACCAACCCTTGCTGCTAAATTTCAGTTAAAAGTGCTGCTTATCTTCTTGCAACTGAGACATAAAATGCTTATGTTTTCATTTACATAGCTGAGATGTCTTTTTTTTGCCAAGACCAACTTGAGTTGATTCTATTTCTAAAATCTGTTCCTTTCTCATTTCTTCTCTTTCTCCTCACAAGATCTTGTGACCTTGATAAAGTCCATATTATCCAGAACCTGGTTTCAAACCACTTTTCCTGTCTTGATCTTACTCTGTGCTTTCACCCACCTTTTGGTTTAATCAAATGATGCCCCTGTCTTATGAGAATGCTCTATCCTTTTATGGGTCAACGCTGTTGATGTTGCCTTGTCTATGTTAACTTTTTCCCCTTTACCAGCAATTCATTTAAATCCTATTCGGTCTTTTATGAAGACCACATCCTCCATGTATCCTTTGTAGTTTTCTAACTAGAAGGAAGCAAGGAACTTCTGGATCTCTTAGCAGGACTCTGGTAACATTTTGCACCTTTCAGATTGTGTTTACTGATGTTTACCTTGCATTATAGCCATCTTTCTACTTTGAGTAGTCTGTATGCTTCTTGAGAAATGACTATGTTCTTGTTATTTCTTCTAGAACCTAGTATGGTACAATCAAGGGAGTGTAATGGGATGATGAAAAATACAATTATGCATCCAGCCTGCCTGTTTGAACCCTGGCTCAAAAATCCACATCATTGACTTAGAGAAAGTTATTTTTCTCTAAAACTTAAGTTTCCTTATTTGTAAAATGGAAAGTAATAATAGTACCTGTTCAGGTGCTCCTTCAAGGGATTAAGATAATTGATGTGACTTTCTCAGCAATAGCATGTACTTAATAAATATTAGCTGTTATGCATCCAGTAAATGTTTACTGGATATTTAATCTCAGTCTGAACAAAATGATCTGCATTTTGATTATTTTACCAGTCTTTACTGCTTCTTTAAAACAACGGGTGTATGCTTGACTAGGGTCTAAATGGGCTTACCCAACGGGGTCCTTCTCAGAACAATCTGTCCCTAAGGTCTGCTCTTAGAGCCCTGAGCCTGAGGATCAGCGATGGAGGGGAAGAAGGCTTGCAGACAAAATCCATTTTTTTGTTTTTTTTTTTCAGCCAGCAAAAGCTTAGATCTACCCCCACTATGAAGATGCTGTAGCTAAATGAGTCTTGTCAGGAAACTAGAGACTTTTAAAGAAGCTTGGGGACAAATGAAAGAAGGGTGAGAGAGAAATGGGGCAGTTGCTTAGGGAAAGTTTGTTTCCACACAGAAACACGTATAAGAACCTTGAATATGTTGTAGACTAAGGGAAGTAGTAATCAATGGAGAAAAAACCGGAGAATAAAAAGATCTTGACAGCAATTGTTGAAACAGTAATCATACAACCAACTGGTGGTGAGGGCATGACACTGCAGTGGAAACCGAATCGGAGATAGTTTAGGGGGATGGTAAGAACAGGCCAGCATCACTCATTCATTCACTCATGTCGTATTCGGTCTCTACTGTGTCAGGCACAGAAGTAATGGATTGATTATCAGGGAAGAACAAGAAGATTGTCTAGAATGATGCCCTGATTTCTGGCTTTGATGACTTAAGATACTTCTGCTTTGAATAACTGAGATAGTATGAGAGAGTTCTTCTGGGCATGTTATATTGTTTCCCATCATAGGAAACTGATGGGATATCACAGGATATTGATATAGTTCCCTGAGCTGTACATACAGTAGGACGGTGTTTATCCATTCTGTATGTAATAGATTGCATCTGCTAACCTCAAGCTCCCAATCCATCCCTTCCCCACCCACCACCCCACCCACCATGTTTTTGATGTACCTTTGGGCATCCAAGATGAAAATACATGAAAACATAAGTCAAGACTAGATGTTGTGTCATAAAGTTAGAATGTGAACATGCTCTGTTTCTTAAAACCATGATGATTAATGAAATCCTTCTCAGAACAAATAAAATGACTCAGCCTCAATAACACAATTAACATCTAAGGGAAGAATGGAGGTGAATAAGTCAGGTAAGTGCAAAGAGCCTCAGAAAAAAAGTTTCTTCCTTTGAACAAAAAGGAAGGGAAAGAAGGCATTTCTATTATTTGGAAATAATGCCTGAATGCTTTTATTTTCTCAGTGAAATAGGAAATTAAACCATCATAGGGAATATCAGCAGAAAAGCCAAAGAAAATCGCGGGCCACAGGAAAGTGGTAGATGTCTAGAAAACAGAAATTGAGAAGAGTCAGAGAGCTATGGATGAGTACCCACTTTCAATTAAGTTTGGAAATCATGAATTTAAAATGAAGTCAACCAAAGTATCCGCTTTTTTCAGCCATGAGAAGGCAAGACAAAGTTTGATTTATTCAAGATGAGGGAGGGGTTGTTGGTGTATGTCAGAAAGCCAAGGGGGGAGGGATTTTGAATGATTTAAAAGAACAAAAAGATGAAGGTAAGTTAGGTGGCAGGCACAGATTGGGGAATGTAGCTGTGATGTGGTGAAAATAGTTTTTCTGGTAAGAGGAAACAGGAGTGAAGAAAGCAGTCAAAGGAAGAAACCTACGTTTAAGAAATGACATGAATTAGTGTATTGCCACATTTTTAAATAACTTCAATATGACCGGTACATAGAGCTCTTACTGCATTGCATAGAGCTCATAGTGCGACA
Source organism: Giraffa tippelskirchi (assembly GCF_054371585.1). Classification (NCBI taxonomy): domain Eukaryota; kingdom Metazoa; phylum Chordata; class Mammalia; order Artiodactyla; family Giraffidae; genus Giraffa; species Giraffa tippelskirchi. The sequence continues at coordinate 106,693,945 of NC_137280.1, read as the reverse complement.
AAGGTTATTTCTGTGGGTTCTTCAAATTTACTTTTTGGCTTGCTCAAGTATTGAAAGCTTTTTGCATGTCAGCAGATAAAAATTGACTAGTCTTTTGATTTTAAGTTAATGTCTATCTCATCAAATCACTCCAATTACATAGTCTGAAAACTAGCATCGGAAACACTAATAAAACACAGTGGTTCTCTACCCCATAAACCATGATTTCCCTGGTCCTTTTCCTCAAAGATAACCTCTTTGTAAGCTGTTTCTTTTGCCATTTAAATACCTTCACATTTTTAAGTAGAATGCATATCCTGCTGTCATTTGAATCATCAGTTTTAGACATCATCCACTTATCTTTTTTATGGCAAATGAGAGTTTTTCTTTTACGCTACCCTCCATCTGCTTCATACACGCATCTCCCACTTCCAGTGTAGTTAAAGTTTTTGGTTAAATCAGTACTCGGTATTTTCACTTTAAATGCCTTACAAGTATTGTTCACTGCTGAAAGTTATATTTAATCATGATTGTCTTCTTTTTAAAAAAAACTTGAGAACAATACTGGAATTATATGATAACGGAAGGTAGTATACATAGAGTTGCATACTGTATACCTTGCTTCTCTTACTATTAACATGTTAGTGTAGTATATTTGTTACAATTAATGAACCAATGTAGTTATATTACTATTAACTAGCCTGTATGCATGCTGTCATGTCCAACTCTGAGACCCCATGGACTATCCTGCCAGTCGCCTCAGTCCATTGGATTTTCCAGGCAAGAATACTGGAGTGGGTTACATTTCTTTCTCCAGGGAATCTTCCCAACCCAGGCATAGAACCCGTCTCCTGCGTCTCTTGCACTGGCAGGCAGATTCTTTACCACTGAGCCACCTGAGAAGCCCATTATTAATTGGAGACCATGGTTTATTCAGATTGCCTTTGTTTTTGCCTGATGTCCTTTTTCTCTTCTAAGATTTCATGCAAGATACCACATTGCATTTAGTTGTCATGTCTCCTGTTACTCTTGGTTAAAACAGTTTCTTAGACTTTCCTTTTCTTCAATGACTTTACAGGTTTTTGTTGTTTTTCTTGAGGTAGAACATACTTTGATTTTTTTTTTTTCATTTGGCTGGTGCTTTTTTTTTTTTCAATGCCCATTTTTTCCATGTATTCCTATAGTACGTTTCCCACAAGACCACTCGGATCAAGTAATTCAACCATCCCGATTGCTTTCCCTAAGGCTTGCTCTCCTGAGGATTTTGGTTTTCTCTGAACTGATGCTCTCTGAGCATGTTGTATCTCTGGATTTGCCCTGAACTTTGGAATTGCCTGTACCTTTCTCCTGGGATCCATTCCCTATATCCTGGGTTTCATGCTTTCTTCCTTCTTGATTTATTCTCTTGTGTTGGAATAGTATGTTCTCCAGTAGCTTCTTCAGTTAAAAAGAAGATAATGGCAGAAAGTATGAAAACAGCTCTCACAACGTTCACCTCTTGAGTCAGACTGCTCTGGTCTGGACTGGCTATCTTTCACTGCCTGTTGCACAGAGGATCCTAAAGATTCCCTTTGCTTATCACCCTGGTTTCCTATTCTCTATAACCCACATTGTCCTCTTTCTTGATTTATTCCTTCATTTGGATAGATTTACAGTTCTTGAACATGATGCATAGAAACTTACTTTTGAGACTTTATTTTGCCTTCATCGTTGATTATTTAAGTGGTCATATGTTGGAAATCATTTTCTCTAGAATTCTGGAGACATTGCTGTCTTGTCTTCAACCTTGCAGTGTTGCTGTTAAGAATTCCAAAGCCGTTCTGCTTTCAGATCTTTTGTATATGAATTGTCCCTTCACCCCTACCCCTTTCCAGAATGTAAGATGTCACTTTTTACCTTCAGTGTTCTAAATCTCATACAGATTTGCTGTAGTATACATCTGTTTTCATCCTGTGTGAGTGCTTTCAATCTGGAAACACAAAATTCTGTTCTGGGCATTTTCTGGAGTTATTTCACTCATGATTTCCTCCCTCCTATATTTTCTTTCCTCTTTCTGGAAGACTCATTATTTGGATATTGGATGTTCTCGACTGATGATGTTTATTTTCTTATTTTGCATCTGTTATTTTGTTCTACTCGCTGAGTGTACCCTCATTTTCTAATTGGATTTAAGTAGCTGCTTCTTGTTTCACAGATGCAATGTCTTCCTGTATCTCTCTGAGGATATTCGTGATAGTTAAGTTTTTTAAAGTTTCTTTTTTCCTCCTTGTTTCTGTTTCCTCAAAATTAATTTTCTGTTTTTATCTCTCTTGCATGTTAGCTGCTTTCCTCAGATATTTGTTAATTTTTGGATGTCTTCTCAAGATTAGCAGTGGGAACTGAAGCTGATTGGAAGCTCTGTCAAACTTGTAAAAAAAATGTTTTTCCAGGTTTATTCAGGTATAATTGACAAAAACTCTGTTACACACACAGTCTAGCTGGCTATCAGGTCCTGCCTCATATGAAGGCCGCCAGCCTGTTGTTGGGTAGGGCTGTGTCCCAGTGGGGCTGACTGCTTAGGACTGGTGTTGACCTGCTCCTGGGTGGGTAAGCCCCTGGTGTTGGTAGGCTAGAGGGAGGATTCCAAAATGGTGCTTGCAGCATCAGTGCCCCCATGGTAGAAATGAGCTCCCCAGAATGGCTCCTGCCAGTATCTATGTTCTCAGGTGGAGTACCAGTTGCCTCCTGGTGCTGTATACCAGGTCCTCCAAGATCAGGAGGAGTGTCTAAGCCTCCTTTCAGATCGTTACCTCTGTGCTGGGACTTGGAGCATGTGAGAACTTGCATGTGCCCTTTAAGGAGGGTCTGTGTTTCCCACAGCCCTGTGGCTCCCATACGCAAGCCCCATTGGCCTTTGTAGCCAGCTGTTCTGAGTACCTGTCTTCCCAGGGTAGGACCTCCAGGCTGGGGAGCCCGGTGTGGGGCTTGCACCCCTCACTCCTAGGGGAGAATCTCTCCAGTTGTGATGACCCTCCCATTTGTGTTGTTGCCTACTCCAGGAAGGTGGGTCTTGACTGAAGCAACACTCTGCAAGGTCTCCTTGTGGGTCTGTCTTTATACTTTTAGCCATGGAAGGTCTTTTCCACTAGTCTTCAGATCATTCTCATCAATAATTGCTTGTAAATAGTTTTATGTGTGCCTGTGGGAGGAGCTGAGCTCAAGTTCTTCCTACTCTGCCATGTTGGCCACACCTATCGAATCTGAAAATCACTGAAGAGTGACCTCATTGGGCTGTTTGTAGGGAATTTCAATGTTGGTGTTTCTAGAGTTTTCTTCTCTTGGGCTCATCAGATTTCCCAGAGAGTATCTTCCACTTTCTTCCCTGGAAGGTAAAGGTATAGCTGCCAGCCTCTATAAGGTTTTAATACTCATCATTCAACATCTGTATGATCATGTGCCCCCAGGCCTGAACAATTTTTTGATAAAAATTCCCATGCCCTCAGGTGGGCAAGTCATTTTCCAATGTAAAGACTCTCTTTTTTACTCTCTCTCTCCAGGGAATATCCTCTGGAATTATGCCAAGGTGGAAGAGGGGATTGAAAGATTTTCCCACTCAACCTGCACTCAATCTTCCTTCTAGCCAACCTATCTCCCATTCTGGATGAGGTGTATCTTCTCTGTCCCCTCTCACTGAGCCTTTTGGGTATTGTCCTGTGTAAATCAGGCTGATTTTCAGCTTTCTCACTGCGGGCTTAAATTTGGCTTTTTCTTGTTTACCAGAATGGTTGCTTCTCATTCTTCTGCTTTCTAGTCTATGAAAATCTTTTTGTTGTTCTCTCTTCTCCTACTTTTCCTATCTTTATGGGTTTGTTTGTTTTTTTAAGGAGAAATTCCTTTTAGTTTTACTGGGGCTAGAAGAAGCAGTGAAATTAATTATGTATGTTCAATTTGTTACCTTAACCCAGAAATCCTAACAGTTTTTTTTTTTAAGTACAACATAATATTCATAGTGTAAGTACACCAAAATATTTTTATCCATAACATGACAGAATTCTTTTCTCTGCTCACAGTTATGTGGCAGCTAACCTCCACTAGAGCCCCGATTAATTCTTGCCACCTGAGACGCAAGCCATTGTATAGTCCCTCCTACACTGAATAGACTAACCTTTGTAAGCAGCAGTATATTGCAGAAATGATGGAGTGTAAATTCTTAGGGTAGGTGTAATCTTCACCCTGAGCTCTTTCGGATTTTTTGCTTTGGAGGAAGCCTCTGTCTCTAGGGAGAGGTCCGAGTGGCCAGGAGCTGAGGCCTCCTGCCAACAATCAACGTTAACTTTCAAGGCATGTGAGTGAACCATTTTGTCAATGGCTCCTGCAGCCCAGTAGACTCTTGAGATGACTGTAGCCTGGGTATATGTCTTGTCTGCATCTGAACCTGTTCCCATATTCCTGGACCAACAGAAACTGTATAATAAGTACTTCTTGCTTTAAGAAGCTAAAATTTGGGGATAATTTGTTACTCGATAATAGATAATTTATACAGCTTTTTTTTTTTTTTGGTCTGCTTGCATTCTTCTGGAAATTGCCTGTTCACACTGTGTCCATTTTTTATAGTGCTATTAAATTATCTATTCTTTACACATAAAATGTACACTAATCCTTTGTTCTACATGTTGCAAATATCTTTTCAATTTATTGAGCATTTTTTAACTTAATGATCTTTGTTTTACATTAATTTAAAACCCTTATTTAGCCTTATATAGTATAATCTTTCCTCCAAAGTCTGTTTTGGTTTTTGTAATAAGATTTTGTCTACCTTGAGGTGTTTTACAGTTCTGTTTTTCCACAGAGCTTTTTTACTACACGTGGAATTCATTTTAAAAATAAATTTTACTTTTCTTTCAGGTGGAGAGCCAGTTATTCATAAACTATTCATTACACCATTTATTTTATACTATTTTTAACATTTACTAAAACTTTAGTATTTAAAATATTTATTAAAACTATATCAGCCCTCAGCTATTTATTGAATAGCTTTTTTTTTTTTTTATCCTCATGGCTTTGAAATACCATTGTTGTTTCATATTATGTTCCTATATATTAAGGAATCTATTTCTGAGCTATTTGGTTCCCTTCGTCATGTGTCTAATTTTAGCTCCCCTTCTTCATTTGTCTAATTTTGCTCTGGGATCATACTGGTTTAAATACCATGACTTTATAATATGTTTTGATGTCCTACAAATTAACTTATCCTCTCATTCTTTCTTTCCTTTTTTTGTTCAAACCTGCCCTGGCTATTCATTTTTCAAACAAGCTTGTCCCTTCGCTTAGCATGTTGGTTATTTGATTGTATTAGCTCTATAAATTGTTTTGGTGAAAACTTACCCAAATAAAGCAACAAAATATTGATTCTTCTCATTCAGAAATGTGATATAACTATTTTCCAACTTTCTTTTGTGTCCTTGCATAGCTTTTTAGTTTTCTTCATATAAATCTTGAGTGTTTCTTAAATTTATCTTTAGAAATTTGTAAGTTTTTAATATTGTTATTCATAAAACTGTTTGGTTTTTCCCTGTTATTTTCTAATTAGTTAATGTTGGTGTGTGTAAGCAAGTTATTGTCTATGAAATCTATTGATGCCTATGTGATAATTTACTCCCTGGCACCTTATGAAACTTTTATTCTAACAAATTTTTAGTTGATTCTGTTTTATGTATTTAGATTGTTTCATCTACAAATAACTTTAGTTTTATATATTCCAATCCAGTGTCTGTACCTGTTTATTTTGCTTTTCTTATTGTATTGAGTGGGGCCTCCAGCAAAATGTCAAACAATAATTGTGATAAAGTTATTAATACTATTCTTATGCTTCCTCCTGTGATTTTAATGGGATATTTGCTGTAGGGTTGTGGTACTTTTATCAAATTAAAGCTGTTTGTTTGCGGTTTTTTTGCTGTTTCTAAGCTGTTAAGAATTATTAGGAAGAGGTGTACTGACTTATTAATGTTGCTTCAGAATTTACTGGCGTACTCATTTATCTTTGTTCTTTTCTAATCTGACAGTGTTGAGATACATATCACATATTTTATAATGTTTAACTGTCTTTATATATCTGAAATAAATCTTGTTTGGTCATGATATGCTAGTCTTATAATAGAAAGTTGAATAAGTAATATATTTTAGATAGATATTGGTCAGGACTTATAAGTTGGTATTTAAAGCAGTTTATCATTAAATTTGCTGAAATATTTACCTAATACTAGATGTTGTATTTTCAGTGCACGGATTTCATACTCTGATTCCAGCAGAATTTTTTTCTCTCTTCTTTTTCCCCTCTCCTCCCCCACCCTCCCCCCACCCCTGCAGTGGAAGTGCAGAGCCCTAACCACTGGACTACCAGGGAAGTCCATATTCTTATGTAATGTGTTTGCCTTTATTAACAGATATTAAGTATACAACTTCTTATCTAGTATTTGCCGTGTATTTTTATTAATGTTGTGAGAAGATACTATTTAGCTGACCTGTCAGAGTGTAGAGAAGATATGTAAGAACATCAGGATAATACATTGGCTATGTTCTCTTACTTTAGTGCTATTCTCTTCTTTCCTTTATAGTGGTTACCCACAGAACTTGATTAGAAATTTACCTCTTCTAATTATTAGCTAGAATAATAATTAGCTCAGCTGGTAAAGAATCCACCTGCAATGCAGGAGACCCCAGTTCAATTCCTGGGTCAGGAAGATCCCCTGGAGAAAGGATAGGCTACCCACTTCAGTATTCTTGAGCTTCCCTGGTGGCTTAGATGGTAAAGAATCCGCCCAGGTCAGGAGACCTGGGTTCAATCCCTGGGCTGGGAAGATCCCCTGAAGAAAGGAATGGCTACCCAACTCCAGCATTCTTGCCTGGAGAATTCCGTAACAGAGGAGCCTGGCCAGCTACAGTCCATGGGGTCACAGAGTCAGACACAACTGAGTGCCTTTCACTTTCAAGTTTATAGTTATTTAACTTCTCTGAGCTTTAATTATGCCATCTGAAATAACTGAAATAACAGTTACAGCTGAGGTTTTAGACCCTCAAGAACACACCTGAGAGCCTGTATGTATTTTCAGCAAGGCAAAATTAAATTATACACAGCTACTAGTAGAATACAGCAAAAAAGAAGAAGAAGAAAAGATTCATTTGGACCACTTGTCAGATCTTCTTGGACCCATACATTTCTGACTCTTAAATTCAAAGCTAAATAGGTGAGCTATGCCGCCAGACAAAAATACATATGACAGGCTACTAGCAGGCTGTTGTGAAAGGATCATATAAAAGTCATATTAAAAGTTTGATCAGCAATCTCAAGGATTTTATGATTACACAATCCTCATTTACATTGCATTCTTGAGACCTTAATAACCTGTTTCAACCAATCTTGAAATTGTTTCTAGGGGTGGAGTCTGCTGTCATCAGTAGCCATTATGTTAAAATAAAAACAGGAATACTACTTCTTGGTCCTTCAAAGTCCTACTGTGGATAACACTTCCTCACACAAAGCTTAAATGAGACATGGGATGTAATAACATCCCATGTGGTAACTGCTGCATCCCATTGGTTTTGTAAAGATGAGCATTTAAATGCTTATATAAAACTTTGAAGAAAAATGTGCCTAGCAATATACCACGAAGGGGATAAAAAATTTTTTTTAAATACTTTCTCTAGAATCTAGGGGGTAAGGCAGGTAAGTACATGGCACAATACAGTGTGATACAGTCACAGAGGCCAAGGGGAACCTACAAGCTGGGCTCTGAACCTGGGCAGTGTGGCGCCCACAGAGCTACTTGGTCACATCTGGAGGTGTTGGCCAGTGGAAGAAAAGAGGAGGGCTAGTCTTCACAGGGCCCAGCCTATGGGGTTCTGAGGGGCAGACACAATCTGGAGCTGCAAGTGTGTGGGTGAGGGCTTCACCCTGAGGGTAAGGTCCACATCAGCCAAGTTTTTAAAGCAAAAGGCCTGATTAGTCCTTTTTTCCATTACTAAGATCTCATCATAAACTTAAGAGTTTCAAGCTGAAATGCCCCCCTGGCCTCAAGAGCAAACTAGGCGCAGCCATTTACCTGCAGCCCAAGAAGCTCTCTGTACAACTCACCTTCAAGTTTCTATTCTGTTCCCTGCTCTAACCTAAGAAGGAAACTCGTGGTTTGCAAAGGTGACCTGATAACCACATTGCTCAACTGGAGCATTTCTATCTTTCACGTACTTTCAGGTAATTAGCTTCTGGCCCGAGGGGCACATTCCAGCCCTTGCTTTTCTTTTTTTTCTCTTTCTTCTATTTTCTCTTAATAGTTAAGAAACTATCAGTTCAGTTCAGTTCAGTCGCTCAGTCGTGTCCGACTCTTAGCGACCCCATGAATCGCAGCAAGCCAGGCCTCCCTGTCCATCACCAACTCCCGGAGTCTACTCAAACCCATGTCCATCGAGTCAGTGATGCCATCCAACCATCTCATCCTCCGCCGTCCCCTTCTCCTCCTGCCCCCAATCCTTCCCAGCATTAGGGTCTTTTCCAATGAGTCAGTTCTTCGCATGAGGTGGCCAAAGTATTGGAGTTTCAGCTTCAACATCAATCCTTCCAATGAACATCCAGGACTGATCTCCTTTAGGATGGACTGGCTGGATCTCCTTGCAGTCCAAGGGACTCTCAAGAGTCTTCTCCAACACCACAGTTCAAAAGCATCAATTCTTCGGCGCTCAGCTTTCTTCACCGTCCAACTCTCACATCCATACATAAGAAACTATACCGACAGCATTTTAGAACTGGAGCAAGAAGTTGGAATGTTTGTGTCCGTGAACAGCCGACTTTCGGGCTCTCTAATATAGCCTGTATTCTGTGGTTCGACGGCTAACTCAGAACTAGACGCTAAATTCTGTGGTGCGACGGCTAACTCAGAACTAGACACGGACCCTGGCATCGAAGAGGAACAGTAAAGTCTTGGTAAAAGTAGTGCAGGGGTTCGCTGCTGTTCATGCCAGCCGAGAGTTAAAGCGAAAACTCAACCAACCAAAACAAAATCCAGAAGCTCCATGCTTTTCTGTTCCTTGTCTTGCGATCTGTTACTGGTGGTGTCTTGCAAACTGCAAACCCAGTGCCTGCTCGAGCCTCCAGGGCAGGGAGCGCCGGGGTGCGGCCCTGTCCCCGGCGCGGTGGCGCGCACACCCCTTTTCTGCAGACTCACAGGTTTCCAGGCCCCGCCTCCTCCGGGCCCAGCTGATCTCCGCCGCCCTTCAGGCCTGGAACCTAGGCGCCGTGAGACAGCCCCAGGCAGCCCTGGGAGCGGCGGGCGGCGGAGGAGCCTGGCCGGAGCCGCGCGGTCTCCCGATCCCGCGGGCTCCGGGAAGGGAGGCGGGGCGGCCGGGCGGGGGGCGGGGCGGCGGCCGCGGCCGTGAGCCCGCCCCTCCTCGCCCTCCGCCGGCCGGCTGGCGCGACCATGGAGGTCTACATCCCGTCCTTTCGCTACGAGGAGAGTGACCTGGAGCGGGGGTACACGGTAGGTCCAGACAAGGCCCCGCGAGCCGGACCTGCGGCTGCCGAGCCCGGGAGGTGCCCCCGGCCGCCGCCGCCCCTGCGCGGGGTTGTGTGTGTGGGGGGTGGATTCCTTCTCTCCCCTCCCTCCCCTCTCCTCCCCTCCCCCGGCCCACTGGGACGGCTGCGCCCGGGCGCGGTTGTCAAGGAAACGGGCGCCCCCTCCCTGGCGCGGCGGCGGCGGCGGCGGGCTCCCGGGGCTCCCCGGTTTGGTCCCTTCCCCCTCCCAGCCCCGCTCCCGGCCTCCGGGCTGCGGCGCCGGGAGTCGAGTCCTCGGACGCGGCGCTTGCCGTTCTCCCCGCCGCCCGCCCCCTGGAGCCCGGGATGGGCTCCACTGGTTCTGGCTCAGCTGCCCTCTCGGTCCAGACGAGTGGCTTTTGCGGCTTTTTGGCTGGTGCTGTTGGTTTCCAAGTTCGGTAGGGATTCATTCAGATGGAATACATGCTCATTAAGAAAAATAATCATCTGTAGAATTTATTCGCCGAAGTGAACACATGTGTTGCTTTTAGATGAATTCCAAAGTTGTTTGCTGTTTCTAGTTCTGCAGTGCCATGAAATGGAAAAGTCAGGTATTCACTGAGCACCTGTTCTATCCCTAGGAGGACTGCGGTCTCAGGCGTGAGAAACAGGGTCCCTGTTTTCACTAGTGGAGGAGTGGCGGGGAGGGCAGGGAGCATGCCTGGAACCTCTGGGTAGTAAGTTTAGTATGTGAACAGTTGATTTCCCAGTGAACCCAGACATCTTCATCTAGACAGTCATTGCTAGACGGAGAAATGCCTCACCCTGGAGTTGACCTTGGACAATTTTATTTCCATTTAGAGAGCTGGTAGGCTTTGAAGGGACTTGTGTTGGGCACTATGAGGGATTTTTATTTTATTCACTTCTAATTCACTCGCTAAACTCCAGTTGCATTAATTTGACAGAGCAGTATTTTAATCTCTGTCTTCTCTAAAGATTGTTGGGTTTTGGTCACAGCTTATTTGGACCCTTGTTTTTTCATAAAGAGGATTAAATCACCCTCTCAAAGGAATTTTTAGAATTAAGAGTAGTGACTGAAAAAAGAAAATCCGAGAAGTATGTGGGTTTCTAGAATTAGTAGATTGCTGGGTCCATGTACCCCCAAAACAAGTACTCAAAGTCCCTTCCCTTGGTAGGGGGATGGGGAGACTCCAACCAAGGGACAGCTGAGCTCCGTGGCCATTATCTATATAAACAAATGAATTATGAATTTGATTAAAAATATTCCATATCTTATTTTTAAAGGGAGGGGGGTAATGAGTTTGAATCTGAACCTATTTAGGCTTTTTCCTTAGGCCTAAACCCTTGGCTGTCTTTCATTCTTTCAGGTGTCTCACCTGTTCCCTCAGCCCCAGTCAGCATCAACAGTCACGGAAGGCCTTCCATCTTCAGGGCATTCTTTAAGGATCTGGAGATAAAAAGGCTGCTTGTCACAGCCCTTGGTCTCAGTAGTCCAAGCTAAAAGTTAATTACCTTCTCAAATAAGCACTTAAGTGAATCAGAATGATTGATTTTCTTCCATTAGAGGGTCTGTGTTTTTAACCCAAGTTTTTGTGTTTCTTTTTTTACTGGTGTTATGGCCAGCCATGTGCCAGACTCCAGGTTGTGAATTAAACTGATTTGGAAGGCACCTTTGTCTTGGTAAACTTGGTAGTTAGAAGATTGCTTCTGTGAGGAGGGTTTGTGTGCTTTTTAAAAGTTTACTTCAAAAAACAATCCTAATGTATTTAGGTTGGTAGCAGTTTGTTACTAATGCAAGTAATTTTTTTCTTTTGTGAGTTTGTGAAGCAGATACTTTGTATCCTTGGCGTAACAGTTTTGTAATTGTTTGGCAGTGTATTCATTCAGCAGGTATTAACTGAAGTGCCTGCTTGTGTCTCTATTCTGGATGCTAGGAAGGTGAATAGTAGTTCACCTTCTTACAAAAACCCGGAATTTAAAAGTTTAATCTCAGTTCTAATCTCAGTTTCCTAGGTAAAATCATGTATGTGCGTGCGTGCTAAGTTGCTTCAGTCGTGTCCAATTCCTTGCGACCCCATGGACTGTAACCCTCCAGGCTCCTCTATCCAAGGAATTCTCCAGACAAGAATACTGGAGTGCGTTCGCATTTCTTCCCAACCCAGGGATTGAACCAGACTCTCTTAAGTCTCCTGCATTGGCAGGCAGGCTCTTTACCACTAGCGCCACCTGGGAAGTCTCCAAATAACGTATATTTTACTGTAAAAGGTACATTTTTACTTTAGTGACTGTGCTTTAAATTTAAGAAATATTAAATTGCAATCTAACAAATTCAGTGATAGGACATTTTAAGTAGAGGATGATTTCCCCTCCTTGCTTCTTGTCCCATGCCCTCAGAGATAAGGCATAGAGACTTTCCCCCATGCTATGAAAACATGTTTTTTCTTTTTTAGAATAAATACCAAGATTTCACTATAGCTGTCATCATATAACTTACAGATATCTTTCAGTGCCAATATGGACAGGATTGTATCTTTCTTAGTGGTAGCAAAGGGATATTTCATGGAAGGAATGTACCATAGTTAGTTTACATAAATCTCTGCTGATGGCCATTGACATTTGCTTCTAATTTTTTAGTAACTATGTCATATATGTTGAAATAAGACATCCCTATACATGCCTTTTTATGCAAACTACTAGGATTTCTGTAGAACCATAAATAGAAGGGGTACTTCTGGGCCTCTAAGTTTTTATCAGTATTGCTCAAGCCCTGTTATTCAAACAACACATGCAAAGTTATACTCTGTGTCCAAAGTAATTTACCTTTAAAGAGTGAATGTTTGCCCTTTGATTATTGAACTATTTACTGTGGGCCTGCACTGCATGCGTTAGGTGGGGAACTGAATGGTGGAAGGATCTTGTTCCTTCCTCTGGGACTCTCAGCCCATCCTGCAGGGGCCAGGTGGGGAAGAGTTAGGGTGCTAATGTCAGCTGGAGTCTTGAGGAAGAGGAGGAACTGGTCAGTTCTGCTCTGCCTTAGGGTGGTGTGTTGGGGGTGGGGGAAGGGTGCTCAGGAATGCTGACTTTTGAAATCTGATGAGGTTTTTGCTGGGATTGTGAATTCTAAAAAGAGGAAGTGCAGGGCAAAATTTCTTCACCCAGTGAGGAGGGAAAAGGCATTTTAAACTCCCAGATTCACCAAAACAAATAGACAAACAAAACAACAACAAAAAGGACACTTCTACATCATTGTAGTTTACAAAGAAGCAGGAAAGGATATTGTAACTAAATGCAGGTCAACCCTTCCCACCCCGCTCCCACCCTCCACTGTGTGTTTATTTACTATCTGTTCCCGTTCTAAGCTATAAGCATCTTGAGGCTAGGAGAGTGTCAGTCTCCTATGCTTATCCATGTTGTCCTGGGCTCATGGATATTGTCCAGGGTTTACCCATAGTTAAAATATACTATAAATAGTGAATGATTGAGTCTTCTGATAGAAAGTCAGAAGCCCAGTGATCCTGAGGTGTGAAACAGCGCCTGGAGTTGGACCAGGCTGGTGCCTAGTGATCCCTGATGGAGAGAGGTGTGGAGAGACCAGCTCGCTAGCCTTGAGAACCGTAAAGGGGTATGGACTTCAGCTTCAGACCGTGGGACCTCGTTGCTGGAGTTTTAAGGAAGGAAGTAACATGATTAGCTTTGCATTTAGAAAGATGGCCCTGGAGCATTAATCATGGAGGAGATGCTTGCAAAATGACCAGAAAGGAGAGGATGAGGCTGAACTAAGGCAACTGGGCAGGGAAGGGGGAGGTCTTACAGGAATCCCCAGGGTCTGGTGACTAGATGTGAGGCAGCAGAGTGACTCCTGCGAACAGGGGTGCCAGGGACCAGAAAAGAACTGGTGCACAGTCAGTTTCATTTGGGGGCCTGCTGGGCCTTTTTGTGGCAGATGAAGCTATTTTGTTTTGGAATTCAGGATACATAGAGAGGTCAGGGCTAAAAATATGGCTCCAGGGGGTCTTTTAGCATCAAAGATGGAAAAAACCATATAAGTTGATGCTCTGGACTTCCCTGGTGGCTCAGACGATAAAGCGTCTGCCTATAATGCGGGAGACCTGGGTTCGATTCCTGGGTTGGGAAGAACTGGAGAAGGAAATGGCAACCCACTCCAGTACTCTTACCTGGAAAATCCCATGGACAGAGGAGCCTGGTAGGCTACAGTCTATGGGTTGCAAAGAGTCGGACACTACTGAGCGACTTCACTTCCCAGGAAAAGCACGTAAAAGTGAGGAAGGAGGCAGGACTGAAGGTGAAGTCCTTCTCAGCACAGCAGCCAGAGCAACAAGGAAACCCAGGGGTGTGAGGCAGGAAGAGAAAGAAGAGTAGATGCTTTATAAGGAGCACAGTGCTGGATGTGACTCTATGGCCTTTCCAGGAGAGGATGGAGCACAGTCCCTTGGACATGAGAGTAAGCAGGTCCTGGGTGCTCATCCTATAGGCTAGAATTGATATTTTCCATTTTCAGATACATGGTTGGTAAAAACAAAATGTGCTTCCCTCATAGCTCAGTTGGTAAAGAATCTGCCTGCAATGCAGGAGACCTGGGTTCAATTCCTGGGTCGGAAAGATCCCCTGGAGAAGGAAATGGCAACCCACTCCAGTATTCTTGCCTGGAGAATCCTATGGACAGAGGAGCCTGGCAGGCTACAGTCCATGGGGTTGCAAAAGAGTTGGACACAACTTAGCGACTAAACAACAACAAAAGTGGATACTAGTACAGGCATACCTCAGAGTTATCCTCAGAGTAGCTTCCACCTAGTGACAAAATGGTAACATGTTTCAGGTTTAAAAAAACAAAAACATTGTATTCTACAACATCCAGAGGAAGAGAGGATGCTTCTTCAGAGCAAGGGCACTTTTCTTTCTTTGTATCTCATTATCCCTAGCTGGTTCCTCAACTGGTACCTTTGCCGGGGGGATTCTGTGTGCTGACTGGCTGTCTTCACTATGTTTCATTACAGTCACCATGGCAAGGATAAGTTAACCAGATGGAGGGAAAATAGTTAGGGGGCATCTCTGGAGCTGGGAATGAGGTCAGTTCATTCCGGCCACCTAACTCTGTAGATACCGCAGTGGGAGAAGGTCAGAAGGATGGTGAAGCCACAATGCCCACAACAGTATCTTCCAGTCACCCTTTCCTTATAAGCATCTTTGATGCTGAAGGCCTCTGTGTAACAAGGGCATAGCTGGCACAGTGCCTCACGCATAGTAAACACATAGCATAAGCGAACATTAAACATGTTTTGAGTGATTAAGCCAAGCATGTGTAAGATATGTTCCTTACTCTGAAAGACAAGACACGCAGTTTGAAAATATTCCTGACCATTAACAAACAGGATGCTACATTCACTTGGAAATTCAAAATTTTACAAGACGATTGAATTCTGCAAGGATGATGCTTAGAAATTGATCGATTCTTTTCAAATAAGCTTTTGATTTTGAAATAATTTTAGATTTTCAGAAAAGTTGCAAAATTAGTACCAACAGTTCCATATACCCCTCACCTAGTTTCCTTTTAACATCATCCATTGCCATGGTAATGTCAAAACAAGGAAACTAGCATCAGTACCTTGTTAACTAACTAATCTCCAGACTTTTTGGATTTCACCAGTTTTTCCACTCATGTCCTTTTTCTGTTCCAGGATCTCATCCAGGATACCACAATGTATTTAGTTCTGTCTGCTTTGAAATGATACTGTGTTTGTAGTCCCAAGTTGTATAGCACACTGTCTCTAAAAAGGAGGCAGGTGTGTTATTAGATATGAACCTGTATGGATTAAATCAAATTCTGATTATTTCAGATGCTTCCTTGGAAATTTGTGCCATTTGGCAAAGCCCAATTGACAATATTCCACCAGTTTATGACAGAAGCGGACACAGCATCGCAATGAAAAGCACAGGCTATGGAGGGACGCATGCTGTGTGCCTCAAATCTTGTTCTCAGTGTTTAGTCCAAAGCCGGACTTTGAGCAGGCTTCTTAATATCCCTATGTCTTATTTTCCTCATTTGTAAAAGAAAATACTATGGGGTTCTTTGGTGGCTTAGTAGTGAAGAATCCGTCTGCCAAGGCAGGAGCTGTAGGTTCCATCCCTGGGTCGGAAAGATCACCTGGAGAAGGGAATGGCAACGCACTCCAGTATTCTTGCCTGGAGAATCCCATGGACAGAGGAGCCTGGAGGGCTACAGTCTGTGGGGTTGCAAAAGAGTTGGACACAACTTAGCGACTAAACAACAACAAAAGTGGATACTAGTACAGGCATACCTCAGAGTTATCTCAAGTTCAGTTCCAGGTTACCACAGTAAGGCAAATATCTCAAAAAAATTTAGTCACACCAATGCTTTGACTTCCCAGAACTATAAAAATTACGTTTGCACTCTGCTGCTGCTGCTGCTAAGTTGCTTCAGTCGTGTCCGACTCTGCGCAACCCCATCGACGGCAGCGCACCAGGCTCCCCTGTCCCTGGGATTCTCCAGGCAAGAACACTGGAGTGGGTTGCCAGTTCCTTCTCCAATGCATGAAAGTGAAAAGTGAAAGTGAAGTTGCTTAGTCGTGTCCAGCTCTTTGCGACCCCATGGACTGCAGCCCACCAGGCTCCTCTGTCCACAGGATTCTCCAGGCAAGAGTACTGGAGTGGGTTGCCATTTCCTTCTCCAGTAGTCTATTAAGTGAGCGGTAGTATTATGCCTAAAAAAACAATTTATACACCTTAACTAAAAAAATACCTTACTGCTAAAAATGCTCACCTTCATCAGAGCCTTCAGTGAATGATAATCTTTATGCTGGTCGCAGGTCTTGCCATGATGTTGATGCCTGCTGACTGATCGGGAGTGATAGTTGTTGAAGATTGGGGTGCTTTGCCTATTTCTTAAAATAAGACAACGATGAAGTTTGCTGCGTTGATGAACTCTTCCTTTCATGAATGATTTCTCTCCAGCCGGCAATGCTGTTTGATAGCATTTTACCCACAGAACTTCTTTCAAAATTGGAGTCAGTCCTCTCACACCCTATTGCTGCTTTATCAACTCAGTTTATGTCATTTTCTAAATCCGTTGCTATCATTTAAACACTCTTCACAGCATCTTCACTGAGAGTAGATTCCATCTCAAGAAACCACTTCTGTTGCTCATAAGAAGCAACTCCTCATGTTTATATCTTATCATGAGGTTACAGCAGTTCAGTCGCTTCTTCAGGCTCCACTTCTAGTTTTCTTGCTGTTTCCAGTACATCCACAGTGACCTCCTCCACTGGAGGCTTGGACGTCTCGAAGTCATCCATGAAGGGTTGGAATCGCTTTCTTGCAGACATCTGGTTATGTTGATGTTTTGACTTCTTACCATTAATCATCAATGTCCTTAATGGCATGTAGAATGGTGAATCCTTTCCAGAGGTTTTCAGTTTATTTTGCCTAGCCAGATCCATCAGAGAAATCACTGTCTATAGCCGCTATAGTCTTAAAAATATGTTTCTTAAGAAATAAGACTTGAAGGTTGAAACTACTCCTTAATCCATGGCACAGGCTATAGACAGATGTTGTGTTAGCGGTCAGGAAAACAGTATGAATCTCTTTGTCTATCTCCATCAGGGTTTTCGGTGACCAGGTGCGTTGTTAATGAGCAGTCATATTTTGAAAGGAATCTTTTTTTTTTCTGAGCAGTAGGCCTCAACAGTGGGCTTAAAATATTCGGTAAGCCATGTTGTCAACAGATGTACTGTCCCCTTGGCTTTGCTTTTCCGTTTAGAGAGCACAGGCAGAGTAGACTTAGCATAATTCTTAAGGACCCTAGGATTTTTGGAATAATGAAGGAGCATTGGCTTTATCTTCAGTCACCATTTGCATTAGCCCCTAACAAGAGGATCAGCCTGTCCTTTGAAGCTTTGCAGCCAGGCCTTAACTTCTCCTCTTTAGCTATGAAAAGCCCTAGATGACATCTTCTTCCAATAAAAGGCTGTTTCACCTGCACTGAAAGTCAGCACCTTCATTCATTATCTTAACGGGATGTTCTGGATAACTTGCCGCAGGTTCTATATCAGCGATTACTGCTTCACCTTGCACTTTGATGTTATGGAGATGACTTCTTTGCTTCAGCCTCATGAACCAAACGCTGCTAGCTTCAAACTTCTCTTATGCAACTTCCTAACCTCCCTCAGCCTTCACAGAACTGAAGAGAGTTGAGGCCTTGTTTGAATTAGGCTTTGGCTTAAGAGAATGTTGTGGCTGGTGTGATATTCTCTCCAGACCATTACATCTTTCTCCGTGCCAGCAGTAAAATTGTTTACCTTTTTTAATCATTTGTATGTTCACTGGAGTAGCACTTTTAATCTCCTTCAAGAACTTGTCCTTTGCATTCACAAGTTTGGTTAGCTGTCTGGTGTAAGAGGTCTAGTTTTTAGCTTATCTTGGCTTTCAGCATACTTTCCTCACTAAGTTTTCATCATTTCTAGCTTTTGGTTTAAAGTGACAGGTGTGTGACTCTTTCTTCCACTTGTACACTTAGAAGCTATTGTAGGATTTTTAATTAGCCTGATTCCAGGTTATGTCTATTGTGTGTGTATTGCTGTGTCTCAGGGACTAGGGAGGCCCAAGGTGAGGGAGAGAGATGGTGAATGGTCAGTTTGTGGAGCAGTCAAATGTAACATTTATCCGTTAAGTGTGCTGTCTTATCTGGGCACAGTTTGTGGTGCCCCCAAACAATTGCAGTAGTAACATCAAAGATCAGTGATCACAGATCACTGTAGTAAAAATAATAGTAGTGAAAATGGTTGAAATATTGCACAAATTACCAAAATGTGACACAGGCATGAAATGAACAAATGCTGTTGGAAAAATGATGCTAATAGACCTGTTTCACATAGGGTTGCCACAAACCTTCAATTTTTTAAAAATGCAATTTATGCAAAGCCCAATAAAGCAAAGTGCAATAAGACGAGGTTTGGCTGTACCTACTTTGTAGGATGGTTTAAGGATGGGGAGAGAATCTTTACAAAGTACAAGTAATGGTGTCTCTAGCTATGTTCATGATTTATTCATATTATTTCAAGTATGAACTGCCTTGAAGTCTACTTTTAAAAAAAAAAGTTATTTAATGTGAATTAATAATGTAAACCAAAGTCCAGAATAAATATTTGTGCTATATAAGACAAACTCTTTGCAGATACTTTGAAGTACTACGGAAGGAACAGTTACATTTAACCAACTCATATTCTTATTACAGCTTTTGACTGTGTGTTCAATTCAGATTTAGTTTTCTAGCCTTATTTACTACATGTTTTTTTTTTCCCTTCAAGATCCTAGCCACTAATATCTTTACATAAATGTTAGGATGTCTTCTGGAGGACAGGGGGATACACATTTCCCGTCTTCTCCATTCTCTTCCATTCCCCACTGCATCTCTCCAAAACAAGTGAGTCATCAGGCTCATACCTGGTATTCTTATGATGGTTTTGCAAGTGTTCATTCAGATTTTTAATGCAATTTCCTGTTATTTTGCTTTATATGTATCTGTTCTAATTTTCAATTGTTGTATGTCTTTGTTAACTTCCTTGCTTTCTAGCATAACAAGATGTTCCCAGTAAATCTTTTACCTTTCCAGCCCCAGATCTGGAATTAGCTTTTTCTCTAATGGTGCCTGGTTCCCTTTAGTGGGAAATGATTCAGGGACCACGAGATACATACAGTCAGCTTTCTGGGTATCTGTGGGCTTCGCACCCATTCAGCCAACCAAAACCTTTTCACAGTTTGTTGAATCTGGATGCCAAATGGGCCACTATGGAGAGCTGATAGTGTTCCCTGTACTGTGCCCTTTTATGTGAAGGACTTGAGCATACACGGAGTGTGAGGTTGGCTGGGGCTCCTGGGCTTCCCCCAGGGCTTCCAAGGGCTGACTGGGTTTGTGGAGATTTCTAGACCTTTTCTGTGGTCAAAATAGGAATTTATCTTCTTAGTCTCTTGTGCCTTCAACTATGTCTTCTTTTTCCCACACTAAAAGTCTCAGTACAGTTGTCCCTCGTTATCTGTGACCCGTTGGTTCCAGGATCCCGTCTGCATACTCAGGTTCAAGGATGTTAAGGCCCTGTGGTCAGCCTCTGATAACCCCAACTAGCTACCCATTCTCATTTTATTTTATATTCTTGTTAAGTGTTAAAGTGTTAGTCGCTCAGTCATGTCTGACTCTTTGCAACCTGAGAATGTAGCCCACAAGGCTCTTCTGTCCATGGAATTCTCCAGGCAAGAATACTGAAGTGGGTAGCCATTCCCTTCTCCAGAGGATATTCCCCACCCAAGGATCAAACCCAGGTCCTGGGCATTGCAGGCAGATTCTTTACTGTCTGAGCCACCAGGGATGTTTAAAAATTAATTTTGTTTTGCACTTGTGTAAAGTAGCTGCTGCATCAGGTGTATCTGCTGAAATCTAGCTTCTGTTTGTGTCCTCTTCACCCTAAGAGGGTGCCATCAATGATCATTAAGAAAAAAGTTATGGTTTATCCTTATATTTCGAATATATATGCACAATACAAATATACTTGTTCCCCTACTCTTTTTCTTAGATTAAACAGTAGGACACGAAGACATCTTCCTCCTGCCTTTTTTTTTTAATGTAACAGTATATCCTGGAGATGACCCCACGGGCATGTGTGGAGATACTGCGTTCTTTTCTATAGCTCTTTGCTTTCTGTTGTTGGCTACATCATGACCCTTGTGCATATTCTTTTTGTATGTTTGTCAGTGTCTCTTTAGACTCCTAGCTGTGGGTTATGAGATCAAACGGCAAATGGGTATGTAATTTTGCCAGGTATTGTCAAATTCCCTTCCTGGGATTGTGTGACTCTGCACTCCCATAGCAGTTTATGAGAGTGCTGGTTTCCTCACAGGCTTGCCAACTGAGTATGTGGTCAGGCTTTTGGATTTTTGCCAATCTGATAGGCGCACAGTATCTCCTGTGTAGTTTGGTAGCTGAATTCTGATGACTAGATTGGGCGTATTTGAAACATTCTTGTGTCTCCTTCTAGTTGCCGCCCCCCCTCCCCCATCCCCCCCCCAGCCAATAAGGGAGTATTGTGGGTATTTGAAATACACTGTTGTCCTCTCATTGATTTTTATTTAAAACACAGATTAGCCCAGGTTTTCACCTTATAGTTTTTATTCTAAGGTAGAACCAATATATGGGTTGAGTCTCACCATCTTCTTTTTCTTAGTTCTTCAAATTTAGATAAATTTAGGAATTTAGAAGTTGTTTCAGAAACTGTGAGCTTCTCTCTCTTCTATACCTTCCATGTTCTCTGTACCTTGCTGCTGCTGCTGCTAAGTCGCTTCAGTCATGTCCAACTCTGTGCGACACCATAGACGGCAGCCCACCAGGCTCCGCCGTCCCTGGGATTCTCCAGGCAAGAACACTGGAGTGGGTTGTCATTTCCTTCTCCAGTGCATGAAAGTGAAAAGTGAAAGTGAAGTCACTCAGTCATGTCTGACTCTTAGTGATCCCATGGACTGTAGCCTACCAGGCTCCTCCATCCATGGGATTTTCCAGGCAAGAGTACTGGAGTGGGGTGCCATTGCCTTTTCCTGTACCTTGCTAGTGGAACTTAATCTTATTTTCAAAATTACACAAACCAACAGTATTACATATCCCCATATCCCCACAGTATTACACAAGCCCAGTAGAGCAGAAATTCTTGTTATGTGCCTCTCCTCTCTCAGGCAATGCACTAGTATTGAGGGGGCAGGGTAGCTGACATCAAGCTTGCCCTGGAAGGATGATGGAAGGTTTGCCAGTTTGAGAAGGGGAGGAAGATCATTTCAGGTTCAAGAAAGGGCCTGGGGAAGGATGAAAAGTTTGAGTGGTTGTAAGGAGGGTAGGTGGCGGGGGCTGGACTGGAGTTTGAAGGTTGGATTGAGTGGTTTAGTATCGCTGTAGATGCCCAGATAAAATGTTGTCCTGGAAGCACTACAAGTAATGAGAGTATTTGTTTGCTTTTAAGAGAAGAGAAATATCAGAGGAACAAATAACCAAAAGCATATGATAAGATAGTCTCACTGGTAATTAAAGAAGGGCAGAGTTGAAAATTAGGTTTTTGGTGTTTTTTTTTTTTTTTTTTGTAATTCCAATAGGCAAAATGAAAAAGGTTGATAAAAACCAGTACTGATGGAAATAGGGGTGAGGGGAGACAGGTTCTTTACTGTCTATTGGACAGACCTCTCTGAAGGGGCAAAAAACATGAAGATATCTGTGTCCCATGTGAATGCTCACCGAAGGGCACCTCAGCAGAGGAGGATTTTAGTAGTAGCTGATTCAAGTCAGCTTCTTTCCCCAGCCACCCCTTTCATCCCTAAGGAGCTTATGAACAAGCAGCCATGGTGGCAGGGATGGAGGTTGTGCATGACCTTCCATTCACCAAGGCCAGCCTGGCTACAGCCACTGATAAGTGCTAACCTATCATTGCTTTGCCCTGTTGGAGAGGTCTGGCCACATGTCCTTCCTCACATGTCCTTGTCATCATTTTCCAATCGTGTTCTTTCCAGTTCTCTGATCATCCAGCCAGATCATTGCTCACAATCTATGAATCGGTATGTGGTAGCATGGAAGGTAACATCTGGTTATTTCTCCTTCCTAGCTAAGTGAACCACCAAGTGCATTGCCCACAGTTCTACTTATGGAATAATTAGAATTATTCTAATTCTTAGGGTGGGTCTCCCTTCACCAGTGTTGTCCCTGGGCGTCCCTGAAAGGGGCTTATATTGTCGCAGGTGTCCATTTTCAGGTAATGCCTGCCTTTGGTGCAGGACCATCTGTCATCATCGTCATCATTTAGTCACTAAGTCGTGTCTGCCTCTTTGCAACCCTATGGGCTGCAGCATGCCAGGCTTCCCTTTCTTTCCCGAAGTTTCATGTCCATTGAGTCTGTGATGCCATCCTACCATCTCATCCTCTGTCACCCCCTTCTCCTCCGGCCTTCAGTCTTTCCCAGCATCAGCATGTTTTCCAATGAATCACTCTTTGCGTCATGTGACCAATGTATTGGAGCTTGAGCCATCTGTAGACCAGGCTCGAGCCTTTTCTTCCTCTATCACTTGATCATGAGGAATTCCCCCCCAAGAGGCCATAGGTTAGACTAGGAGACAGAATGTAGTATAGCTGGAGTGGGAACCATGGGCCATTTGGGCCACTTCTTCAAGTAACTTGCTTGGACCTTCACAGCCTTCTTGGGCATCTGTACCACTTTCGTTTGATGGTGGAGTGTTGCTGTGTGTGCCCAACATTGTAGCCTGGTGAGTCAGGTAACACCCAGTTCATGAGGAACAGCTCAAGGTGCTTGGTAACTTGGTCCATGACTAAGTGTGCAGGCTTTGCTCAGGCTCAGTAGCAGGTAAAGAGCTGCTTCTCAAAGGAAGAATTGGTATCCACAGAGGGTGGCAGGGCTTTGCTCTAGAATCCTAAAGGCCTGTGCTGTGATGAGCCTACAAGGTCCTGCCAAAGGCTCCAAACATCGTCCCCATGTGTTCCTGCCCTTCTGGCACCATTGAATATGCTGGATCATCATGGAAGTGGCCGAGCGGGTTGAACAACAGTAGGACCGATTGCAGAGCCCCCCCTTGTTCTGGGGTCCACTCAAAACTAGCAGCTTTTTAGGTCAGTGGTAAAGGGACCGGGATATGTTGTGTCCAAAATCCAAAGAGGCCCATGACATTATAGAGGGCAACTTGTTTTACTCAATCCGCCAGTTTAAATATTAATCTCATCCCAAAACACTTTCATAGAAACACCTAGAGTAATGTTTAACTGGATATCTGGGGACTTCATGCTAAAATTTACCATCACATTTCCTTCTAAAAGTAAAATCAGACACTTCATCCGTATATAAACATTGTGATGTTGTTCTCTTTTGTTGTAGTTCAGATGAAAGTAACATGAGAAAATGAGCTCTTATATTTTATTATCTGAGGTTTGTTTTAACCTATGATTTAGTCCTTCCTGCAGTTGGAAAGTTTGCTCTTCAAATACATACTGTGGAAAGTTTGTACCTCCATTTTTGAAAAGTGATCATAGTGCAGGGAATAAAAGTTTATAGAGATGGTCTGCTTTCCTTGTTTATTGTTAGTGAACAATAAGATCCCATTGTCAGTAAAAATTGATGGCTGCAGCTTCCAAACTATTGAGCTTGTGCTAATAAATGCAACAGTTGTCCATAATTTGGCGGTAAATGACCTTTAAATGTAGATGTTTACAGAGACTGTCCTTGGGGAACAATTTAACTTCCAAATGACACCCATGAGTACTTGTTATCATTTAAATATGCTTCCTTTTGTCAATAGCAGAATAACAAATACTGGTTAGATTTCTAATGTTGATTCAGATACCAGGAAACCTGCTGAATAAATTAGTGTACATTTGATTTATATTGACCAAAATTTTTTACACTGTTGTGTTACAGGTCAAGGTGACATGCATTTGAATGCATTTAGAGCAGAGGTCATGCTTGACTGACATGAATGCTTACACTGTTTTTAATTAACTTTTAAATATTATCCTAAAATTCCTTCTCAACTACCAATTATTAGGTAGAGGATTGAAATTAACTTAGGACACTGGTGGACACCTCATTTTAAAAACCAATAGTCTTGATCTCTCCCATAAAAATTATTGGAGTAAATTATTGCTACATTTTATCTTATAATTTCTAGGGAAGTTAGATCTGATTTTTTTACCATAGACTCTGAATTTATTGTCTGTAGGTTTTCCATTGACGGTTTTGCAGAAATAATCTGAGATAGCATGGAGAACATTTGGTAAAGTAATGAACGAAGTCTTATGTAGTACACGGAGTACTTTATCACGGAAATACATTTTTTTAGTTCCATGAACTTTTTTTTTTTTTTAACTGATGTCGTTGTGTGTGCCTGAAGGAGGGATGGTTTTCATGGTAAAGATGTGGATTAATTTTGTCAGCCATTCATTAGTAGTCCAAAGTAGTATATGTTTTAGAGAAGCTTTAATCAACACATGACTTGCTCTTTGAGAGAATATCTTCATAATGAATGCTGCTTCTTTTGCATATAAATATTGCTGGAAAGAAAGCATTTTGTTTTCAGTGTAGTTTTTTTCACTTATGTCCCTTGTAAGAAGGTTTACATAATTCAGAAGTTTAGAACTGAAATGTGCAAAGGTTTTTATTCTTCTAAACTGTGAAGATTTGTTATCAATCAAAGAGTGTGCTTTGGGAATTTTGCGATAACCTTCTGAGCTTTGCTTCTCAAGGAAAAGGAGCCCAAAGCTCCTCTATTTTAAGACTTTTCATGTGAACATTTACAGCTGTAAGCAGAACTACCCTCTAGAGCAGCGGTCCCCAACCTCCGGGATTTAATGCCTGCTGATCTGACCTTGGAGCTGATGTAATAATAATAGGTATAAAGTGCACAAAAAATGTAATACACTTGAATCATCCTGAAACCATTCCTCCTGCCCTCACCCATCACCATCTGTAGAAAAATTGGCTTCCAGGAAACTGATCCCTGGTGCCAAAAAGGTTGGGACCCCTGGTCTAGAGCAAAGAGGATAACAGCTCTGCCCGCCGCCAGTGAATGGCAGAGTCCTGGGATGTCGGGTTAGTTTCAGCCACAATGTAGCTTTCCGCCCGGGTTTCAGTGCCAGAACAGCTTCAACCTCATATAGTCAACAAGGGCAGAAGTGACAGTGTTGAAAATGTGAATAAGTGAGAAAAGGAAGTGGAGATAATAAAATTGAAAGTGATGAGAGAATGACCCATGTTCCCTGTGTGTATGAGATGAATCACTCAATAGTAGGAATGATTCGGAAGGACTGAGGGGAGAGTCAGGCAGCATTACTCGTAAGTGGACAGACACTTGTGACTGACCGATGGGAAGACTGGGGTGTCAGCAACAACCTCGGGACAAGGCAGGGAGTTGGAGAAAAAGGCCAGTGGTTGATGTGACAGTGCTGCTGGTGAATGCCGGGATGCTGTCCAAATGAGGGATTGAACTTCTGGTGCAAATAATTAGCTGCTAAAGCTGTGGTGCTCAGCTCTTGCTGCACTTTGGAATCACCTGGAGATCTTTATAAGCTAGAGATGCCCGGGTCCCACCCTTGGAGTTAGATAGGTCTGGAGCGTGGGTTGAACACTGGAATTTTTTGAAGTCCCCTGGGTGATTCTAAACTCCCTAGAAATGTCCCCACAATGCTTGTAGAGATCACTAAGGCAGGTCACTTGCCCCAGCACATCTTAATAGCAGAAGTCATTGGTTCTTAAGAGAAATTTCAGGCTCCACTCCCAGAGATTCTCAGGTGTAGCTAAGGCTCAGGCTTTGGTAGGTTGAGCCCTTCAGGTGATTTTAATTTGTAGCTAAGCCGGCAAACTATGAAGTAGCTGGTTTTGAAAAAGACGCCCTGTAGAGTGTATATTTAGCATGAAGGAGAAACATCAGGTTTGTTTTAAAGCTTTAAAGGCTAGTTTACCTTCCGATTCAGCCAAAGTGCACCTATGACTGAGTGCTTAAAACCCTCTTAAGTCTTTGGATCCACGAACAAATGAACTTAAGAAAAGCTTTCGTGACGTCAGCAAGTTTGAGGAACTTCTATGGAGTTACTAGCAAGCTTTGGAGTGAGACGGATCTGGTTCCACATTCTGACTTGTAACTTTCCAGCCAGGGAACTCGTCATCACCCTCCCTGGGCTCTCTAAATTGCTGGCTTCAGTTTCCTCTCAAGGACTCCATGTGAGTACCGCACACTGTCTGTGTGGGGCAGCTATTGTTATTTCTAATCCTTCTAATAAAATTTTTGCCAGTAGAGTTTAATATGTCATCGTGTATTTTACCTTGCTTTCATCTTTTAGAAAACTTTTTCACCTTTGAGTAGTTTCGTATTTTATTCACCGTTTTAAATGAATGATTGTTTTTTATTTATCTTAGATTTTTATTGTATTTATTTATTTACTGATTTACAATGTGTTAGTGTCAGATATACAGCACAATGATTCAGTTATATATATATATTCTTTTTCAGATTATTTTCCCTTATACGTTGTTACAAGATATTGAGTATAGTTCCCTGTGCTATACAATAGGTCTTTGTTGGTTATTTATTTTATATATAGTAGTATGTATATTTTAAACCCAAACTCCTCATTTATCCCTCTCCCTTTTCCCTCTTGGGAACTATAAGTTTGTTTTCTATGTCTGTGGATCCATTTCTATCTTGTAAATAAGTTCATTTGTATCTTTTTAAGTGAACTAATTTTCAAAAGCATTATCAATAGACCCTTGCAGTGCTTTCAAATTAGAGAATGATATCTAAAGTGTGCTTGTCACCCCATATGTAAAAATAAATGAAGAATGTTGATTATGTGGTCAAACAACCAATTTTTACAACTGCTGTCTATTGACTGATCACTGAGTGCCTGATGAAATTCCAGCCCCTCTCCTTCACCGTAGTCTCCTAACAGTGTTTGCAGGTAAAGCTGAATTCTTTCCCTTCTTTCACCTGGTATAAGAAGGTCTTTTTCTAAGAAGTCAGACAGCCAAAGCTAAATCTGTGTTTTAGCACATGGCTCTGACCTGGTAGTGGGGCTGGGCCAGTCCCCACTCAGCCCCATTCTTGTACTTTGCTCTGAGCAGAAGTAGAACTTTTGACTTCTGACTCATCAGCTTTAGCCGGGTTCAGATGACGCCAGTCTGAGTAAATGTCATTATAACCTGGAGTTTTGTGTTAGAAGCTGTTTCTGCAGCCAGGGTTTGCTCCTTCAGTGAGTTCTGGGTCTAGAAAAGTTCTGTGGAGTTCATCTTTCGGTGATATAGAGGATTCTAAATGCCTGGCTGCTGAGGCTGACAGTCTGCTTCACTGGAAGCTTAGGTCAGAGTTCATGTGATTTAGGGTGAGCATGTCTGTGTACAGGGTGCTGTGCTGGCGGGGAGAGCCCAGCACAAGTAGCAGGCACAGGCCAGAACTGTGAGAGGGGGTGATGGGTGAGGGCTGGGGAAGCAGTCATGGAGATGTGGAGTGTGAGGCTCAATTTCATCAGCCCTAGTATTTACTTATACTCATTTATTCAGTAGAAGTTCTTCTTTTTTTTTTTTCTTTTGGCTCTGAGGCTTGTGGAATCTTAGTTCCCTTCCCTGACCAGGAATTGAATCCAGGTCCTTGGCGGTAATAGCATAGACCACCAAGGAACTCCCCAACCTGTGGTTCTTGAAGGCCTGCAGTATGCCATGTGTTGCATGGGGTACCAGGGGTGCCATCACTTTCAGCAGTTTCTTTTCAAAACCCTCAAATTCCAGAACTATCTTTCAGAAGATTCTTCCTGTTTGTGAACACCATGTAATCAACTAATCTTGTGTGACTTCATGGAGAGCTAAATGTATAACTACATTTATGATAACAAGCTTAAATGTGAGCAAACTGTTAACCTCAGTTTTCTCATCTTTAAAATAGGTGAACGATAATACCTAACCATAAAGTCATTGCCAGTATTAAATGGCATGAGGCATGTGAACTGTCTGGCAAGATGTCTGCCTCAGATTACATTTAGTGCAAAAAGAATTGCCACTGTAATCAGGCCTCTCTCTGCCTTCACACCTTAGCTCAGTCCTTCTCTGAAAGCCAGGTGCTACACAGTGTAGAAGCCTGTGTGAAAAACAGCCGGGACCAGGGTCTTCCAAGTTTCCTTGCTGTCTAAATGCTCCCTGGGGTAACCAGGGAGCATTTAATGGATGTGATTGTCCAAGTAGAGAGGAAAATTGATGTGTGTCCTTGGGTGCTGACCAGTATCAGCATGTTTTGCTTGCTTTAATACTGGCCCATACAGCATGGGGAAGAACCCGCCTGTCAATGCAGGACACAAAAGAGATGCAGGTTCAGTTCGTGGGTGGGGAAGATCCCCTGGAGGAGGGCATGGCAACCCGCTCCAGTATTCCTGCCTGGAGAATCCCATGGACAGAGGGGCCTGGTGGGCTACAGTCAGGGTCACAAAGAGTCAGACACCACTGATGTGGCTTAGCCCTGTGCACCATACAGAACAAGAGCCAGCTTTTGTGAATCAGGCAGATACTTATGTTTATTTTGTAACCTTGACCTCCTTGAGAGGACTTTCATGAGAAGGGAAGTAGCAATGCCACTGAAGAGTGGACCTTGGATGCCTTCCATCCACTCCCTAACCATGTGTTTAACGGTCTCCAGTTGTACAAATCCTCTGAGCTTTGGCTCCCCTAAATAAGGATAATAGAAACTGCTTCATATCCATTTGGGATTATTTTAATCAAATGAAATAATAGGTGTAAATCCCTTAACATGCGATTAGTTCTGTAGCAGTTAGTTTTTGGCATTTGTTTCTAAAAATTTAAATCTATATGTTGGATTTCATTGGCAAGTTCCCTGAGTTAAGCTTTTGTGGGATTTCTGATTTGAATACATTTGATACTGTAACCCCCTCTCCTGATCCTTCTCTTTACCACCAAAGCAAAACAAAAACAACAAAAATAATGCCTTTCAAGTAAATATTTGATAGAAATTCCAGTGTAGCAAAGGGATTTGGGATTCATGAAGTTGAATTAAAGTTTGACCTATATTTGTTTTATTCATGAACTGTTTAGAACTTTCTCATGTCCAGTAGATGCACTCCATCAAAACCAATTAATGATAAAGTTTTACCAAATGCAAAATTTGGTGCCGTGAATAAAGTTTGTTTAGAACCTGAGAGCTCAACTATTATGACTTCATTTTGATGGGGAAAAACATGAGTCTTACGAATTGGCCGTGCAGATATGCAGTTCTAAAAAAAAAATCTCCTTTTAATATTTTTTCCATCATTTGCTTAGGCTTATGGAACAATGGACTGGTTCCAAATTAGGAAAGGAGAAAATCAAGGCTGTATATTATCACCTTGCTTATTTAACTTATATGCCGAGTACATCATGTGGAATTCCAGACTGGATGAAGCGCAAGCTGGAATCAAGATTGCAGGGAGAAATATTGATAACCTGAGATATGCAGATCAGTCAGTTCAGTTCAGTTGCTCAATCATGTCTGACTCTTTGCAACCCCATGGACTGCAACATGCTAGGCTTTCCTGTCCATCACCAACGCCCAGAGTCTACTCAAGCTCATGTCCATCATGTTGGTGATGCCATCCAACCGTCTCATCCTCTGTCATCCCCTTTTCCTCCTGCCTTCAATCTTTCCCAGCATAAGGGTCTTTTCCAATGACTCAGTTCTTCACATCAGGTGGCCAAAGTATTGAAGTTGCTGCTTCAGCATCAGTCCTTCCAGTGAATATTTAGGACTGATTTCCTTTAGGATGGACTGGTTGGATCTCCTTGCAGTCCAAGGGACTCTCAAGAGTCCAACACCACAGTTCAAAAGCATCAATTCTTCGGTGCTCAGCTTTCTTTATAGTCCAACTCTCACGTCCATACATGACTACTGGAAAACCCATAGCTCTATACCACTGTATATGATTATACAGTGGAAGTGACAAACAGATTCAAGGGATTAGATCTGATAGACAGAGTGCCTGAAGAACTATAGATGGAGGTTTGTGACATTGTCCAGGAAGCAGTGATTAAGACCATCCCCAAGAAAAAGAAATGCAAAAAGGCAAAATGGTTGTCTGACAAGGGCTTACAAATAGCTGAGAAAAGAAGAGAAGTGAAAGGCAAAGGAGGAAAGGAAAGATATATCCATTTGAGTGCAGGGTTCCAAAGTATAGCAAGGATAAATAAGAAAGCCTTCCTCAGTGATCACTGCAAAGAAATAGAGGAAAACAATAGAATGGAAAAGACTAGAGATCTCTTCAAGAAAATTAGAGATACGAAGGGAACATTTCTTGCAAAGATGAACACAATAAAGGACAGAAATGATATAGACGTAACAGAAGCAGAAGATATTAAGAAGAGGTGGCAAGAATACACAGAACTATACAAAAAAGATCTTCATGACCCAGAAAACCACGATGATGTGATAACCCATCCAGAGCCAGACATCCTGGAATGTGAAGCATCACTATGAACAAAGCTAGTGGAGATGATGGAATTCCAGTTGAGCTATTTCCAATCCTAAAAGATGGTGCTGTGAAAGTGCTGCACTCAATATGCCAGCAAATCTGGAAAACTCAGCAGTGGCCACAGGACTGGAAAAGGTCAGTTTTCATTCCAGTCCCAAAGGAAGGGAATGCCAAACAGTGTTCAAACTACCGCACAGTTGCACTCATCTCACATGCTAGCAAAGTAATGGTCAAAATTCCCCAAGCCAGGCTTCAACAGTATGTGAACCGTGAACTTCCAGATGTTCAAGCTGGATTTAGAAAAGGCAGCGGAACCAGAGATCAAATTGCCAATATCCGCTGGATCATCGAAAAAGCAAGAGAGTTCCAGAAAAACATTACTTTTGCTTTATTGATTATGCCAAAGTCTTTTCCTGTGTGGATCACAACAAACTGTGGAAAATTCTTAAAGATATGGGAATACCAGACCACCTGACCTGCCTCCTGAGAAATCTGTATACAAGTCAAGAAGCAACAGTTAGAACTGGACATGGAACAACAGACTGGTTCCAAATCAGGAAAGGAGTACGTCAAGGCTGTATATTGTCACCCTGCTTATTTAACTTATATGCAGAGTACATCATGTGAAACACTGGGCTGGATGAAGCACAAGCTGGAATCAAGATTGCTGGGAGAAATATCAATAACCTCAGATATGCAGATGACACCACCCTTCTGGCAGAAAGTGAAGAAGAACTAAAGAGCCTCTTGATGAAAGTGAAAGAGGAGAGTGAAAAAGTTGGGTAAAAACTCAACATTCAGAAAATTAAGATCGTGGCATCCATTCCTATCACTTCATGGCAAATAGATGGGGAAACAATGGAAACAATGACAGCCTTTATTTTCTTGGGCTCCAAAATAATTGCAGATGGTGACTGCTTGCTCCTTGGAAGAAAAGCTATGACAAACTTAGTATATTAAAAAGCAGAGACATTACTTTGCTCCCAAAGGTCCATCTAGTCACAGCTATGTTTTTTCTAGTAGTTGGGTATGGATGTGAGAGTTGGACTAAAGAAACTGAGCACCGAAGAATTGATGCTTTTGAACTGTGGTGTTGGAGAAGACTCTTGAGAGTCCCTTGGACTGCAAGGAGATCCAACCAGTCCATCCTAAAGGATATCAGTCCTGAATATTCTTTGGAGGAATTGATGCTGAAGTGGAAGCTTCACTATTTTGCCCACCTGATGTGAAGAACTGACTTATTGGAAATGATCCTGATGCTGGGAAAGATCGAAGGTATGAGGGGAAGGGGATGACAGAGGATGAGATGGTTGTATGGCATCACCAACTCAATGGACATGAGTTTGAGCACACTCTGTGAATTGGTGATGGACAGAGAAGCCTGGCGTGCTGCAGCCCATGGGATCGCAAAGAGTCAGACATGACTGAGTGACTGAACTGAGCTATGCATTCTAAGGGGAGTACAGTGGGGCAGAAAGTGTCTGGGCTTGAAGCTAACCCCGAGCTGGGTGCTCACCTGGATCAGCCTCTTCATGGCAGTTTCCTCATTTGTAAGGTTGGGGGAATGCTGGCACCATGAATCTTGAGGATAAATATGTAACTGAAATAATAAATGGAAAGCACATAGTATGATGCTGGATATACAGTAAAAAATAGTTGCTGCTACTATCCTGGATCCAAAAAACAGGAGGAGAATGATAGATTTCTTTATTGCAGCAGCTCACAAGAAGCACGTGTTTCCCCTTTTCACATGTCTTCTCTACCTCCTGCCTGGGCATCCCTGCTCTCCTGCTCCGTGCCACCTGCCCAGGGGTTCAAAGTCCCTTGGGGTTTACACTGCACAGGAGGAAACTGTTTGGCCTGCCAGGTAGATTGCACATGATAAGCCTTCCGTCTGGAGATTACAATGAAGAGTGCTGTGATTCTCACGTTGTGAGAGGTGTGTGTAGAGTTATTCTTGTTGGGACCAATGTGCCAGCAGCCCCTGTGAGCAGGGCTCCCCCTGAACCAGCTGGACCCCAAGGGCTCTGGCCTTGTTGCTGCCCAAGTGGTGATGGTGGAGGCACATTATCTGGTACCACGTGGGAAGTTCCTGGAATTTGGAGTCAGATTTGGAAGATATGCACCCAGTTCACTGGGGGTTTAATTTAGGCAACTGAAGAGTTTTCCAGTATTGCTATTAAACATTGGAGAGGAACTTGAAACAGAAACTCAGTACCGGGCATATAGCTCATCAGAGAATGAATTTTGGTAATTGGAGGAAGTGTTTTGTAAGCGATAATGTCCGGTAATGTGCAGAGTTAAAATATAGGAAACCTTCTCATATTGAATATGGGTATAGAACAGGGTAGTGCTAGTGATAAGAACCTGCCTGCCAATGCAGGAGACATAAGAGACATGGGTACAACCGCTGGGTTGGGGAGATGTCCTGGAGGAGGGCATCCCACTGCAGCATTCTTGCCTAGAGAATTCCATGGACAGAGGAGCCTGGCGGGCTACAGTCCATGGGGTTGCAGAGAGTTGGACACGACTGAAGTGACTTAGCATCTATATGTGCATGGAACCAAAAGTTCCAGGAAAGGTTTTATTAAATAAAAATAATGAAAAATGATTTAAAATCTTGTGTGTGTTAATATTATGTGAAAAGTAGACTAAGTGCTTCTTTTGTTTGATTTGTCCAGTGTTTGCTTCCTTTGGCTCCCCTGGGTCTGTGTGGAACACCTCCTGGCCCAACACAGAACTGTAGAGCTATGACTTTCTTCCTGAGTTTCCCTGCCCCATTTTGTATTTTTGCCTTCTAAGCAATTCCACTGATGTTCCTCAAGTGATGTATGGACTGTTCTTAAATGAATGTGGGTAGGCCCTCGATTCTCAATGGCTTCCATATTGTTATTTTGAAAGTATATATTTTCCAGTTTTTTAGATTTGGAGAGTTTTTAAACAGCAGCATTTGCTTTATGTTAGAGATATTTTCTAACATTTGTTTAGCATTTGTTTTAGCATCAGTTTATATAAAAATAAAGAAACATTAGTCTTTGAAAGTCCCTTAACATAATTTGAACTGATCAATTGTGTAGTTAATATATTCAAAACATCGTAACAGTTCATTTTTAGGGATAGTTCCATGAAAGATAGATGGAGATGGTTAATGGTGACTACCTTTTAACCTCTTGTGCTCTTAGCCTTAACATATAAAGAAATCAAAGCTTTTATCTCTTATAAAGTAGCATAATTAATCAATATAAATTAGTATATCAAGTCTTCGAATGCCTGCTTGGTGCCCGCTATGGGTAATTGACAACAATAAGGCATGATTCTAACCCTCAAGGAGTTTGCAGTTTAGTTCCACACATATGACTCAGCACTCATGAAGCTACAGCGAATGCTTTATGATAATATGTAGGAAAGTAACAAGTTGTATTGAATGGAGATTTTGAGAATGGCATCAGTGAGGACTGAAGTACTAGGAAGACTTCCGACAAGGAATTGGGCTTAGGCTGCATTCTGAAGTGTAGGTAGGATCTAAATTAGTATATGGAAAGGATAAGGCTTTTGTGAAGGACCTCCCCACCCAAGTTAAAAACATGAAAATGCATTTATGTGATGGGAAATGGGAAGAGAGCAATGTCTGGTCTGCAGGAGGTCATGGTGAGTGGAGAGTGAAGGACTCAGGTGCCTGGGGCTAAGCCTGGCAGCAGAGGTCCCTGGGGAGGACTGCCATTTTCTGTTTCTCCTGGAGGGTGACCACCACCAGAGTTGAGGTGTCAGAGTCCATTCCATTCTCGAAGGGTGGCGGGGAGAGGAGGGCACATTCTAGTAGGTGGAATGTCTGAATTGCTTGGGGTTGGAGAGGAGAGAACGCTCGTCACCAGTGTCAAGTAAGAATGGGATCGGAAACTGTGAAACCTGATAACTTTGTGCAGAAATAGATATCTCCATATCACCTGGTACCGGTAAGTAATATCTCCATATCTAGAAGATAGTTTTAGGTTATAACCATAGAGATTGCCAGGAGAAATACCAATAATCTCAGATATGCAGATGATACCACTCTAATGGCAGAAAGTAAAGAGGAACTAAAGAGCCTCTTTGTGAAGGTGAAAGAGGAGAGGGAAAAAGCTGGTTTGAAACTCAACATTCAAAAAAAACTAAGATCATGGCATCTGGCCCCATCACTTCATGGTAAATGGAAGGGGAAAAAGTGGAAACAGTGGCAGATTTTATTTTCCTGGGCTCCAAAATCACTGCAGATAGTGACTACAGCCATGAAACTAAAAGATGTTTGCTCCTTGGAAGAAAAGCTATGACCAACCTATCAGCATATTAAAAAGCAGAGACATCACTTTGCCAACAAAGGTTCATCTAGTGAAAGCTACAGTTTTTCCAGTAGTCATGTATGGATGTGAAAGTTGGACAATAAAGAAGGCTGAGCACCAAAGAATTGATGCTTTTGAACTGTGGTGTTGGAGAAGTCTCTTAAGAGTCTTTGGACTGCAAGGAGATCCAACCAGTTAATCCTAAAGGAAATCAGTCCTGAATATTCATTGGAAGGACTGATGCTGAAGCTGAAGCTCCGAAACTTTGGCCACCTGATGCGAAGAACTGATTCACTGGAAACGACCCTGGTGCTGGGAAAGATTGAGGGCAAGAGGAGAAGAAGGTCACAGAGGGTGAGATGGTTGGATGGCATCCCCGACTCAACGGACATGAGTTTGAGCAAACTTCAGGAGATAGTTTAGGAGAGGGAAGCCTGATGTGCTGCAGTCTACAGGGCTGCAAAGAGTTGGACACAACTTAGCGACTAAACAACGTAAGTCTGTATGTGCATTTTTGCAAAGTACGTATGTTTATTGTGGACAAGGTTCATTCTTTATTTTGCAACATCTAGACTTTCCAGATGTCCTGAAGTGACAGTGCATGATAAAAAGTAAAGCTAATGAATTCACCAATTTGTAAATATCTTTGTTATAATTAATTTAAAAAAAGGCAGCATTTCAGGCATGGACTTGCTAAACCATCAGGACTCGTTCAATAGGTTGGCAGCAGAGGGGCAGAAGGAAGTATAAAGGGAGGCATGTGTGTGGATGTGTTTAATAACAACTGAGTGTGTATCTCTTGGCTGTCCTATGGGAATGCATTGTTAAATAACTCAGTGGAAACATACTTCCTTGCTAATACTTTAATAGTTTAGGTAGACAGTGAATCCTCCTAGAAGCTTTGTACTTTGTCTACTCTGTTGCTTTATGTCTCATTTTTAAATTGAACATTAAGGGGATGTAGTATTTTAATTGTAATTCTGCCAATATCTTTGTCTAGAGGCCCTTTGCCATTTTTATCTTTTCTGAAATTTTTGTCACCAAGCAAGGCAAGGTTACATTTCTTTTTTCCTTCTGGATTGAGTTGGTGTAGTGTATTCTTGGTTTTCAAAATACCCACAGCTTTGGGACCTTGCTTAGCTGGTAAGGAATCCAACTGCAATGCAGGAGACCCCAGTTCGATTCCTGGGTTGGGAAGATCCCCTGGAGAAGGAAACGGCTACCCACTCCAGTATTCTGGCCTGGAGAATTCCATGTACTATATAGTCCATGGGTTCCAAAGAGTCAGACACAACTGAGTGCCTTTCACACTTTGGGATCTTGAAATGGTAAATATTCATGATGTGTAAAAAAGCAGGATACGTATGAAACCTGGAAGGACACGTCAAATAGTAAACTGCTTGTGATTATGGATGACTTTTGTTTTTTGCTTCTTGTTTTTTTGGTTTCCTATTATGTACATATTAACTTTTAAGAAACAAATGATATTGTAAAAACCTTAATAAGAGATAAACAGGGCTGCAGACCATATTTCTGCACAGTGTGGTGACATGAAAATGAGGATATCATGTTCATTAAACTTAACCTTGATGTACAGAATGTTTCCAAAGGGGGTTGATTGGAGTCCTGCTAATGCAGGAAATATAAGAGATGCAGGTTCGATCCCTGGGTTGGGAAGATCCCCTGGAGGAGGTCATGGCAACCCATTCCAGTACTCTTAACTGGAGGATTCCATGGACAGAGGAGCCTGAAAGGCTACAGTCCAGAGAGCCACAAAGAGTCAGAGATGAGTGAAGTGACTTAGCATGCACAAAATCCTTATTTCAGTTCAGTTCAGTCACTCAGTCATGTCCGACTCTTTGCGACCCCATGGATTGCAGCACATCAGGCTTCCCTGTCCATCACCAGTTCCTGGAGCTTGCTCAAGCTCATGTCCAGCGAATCGGTGACACCATCCAACAATCTCATCCTCTGTCAGCCCCTTCTCCTGCCTTCAATCTTGCCCAGCATCATGGTCTTTTCTAATGAGTCAGTTCTTTGCATCAGGTGGCCAAAGTATTGGAGCTTCAGCATCAATCCTTCCAATGAACATTCAGGACTGATCTCTTTTAGGATGGACTGGTTGGATCTCCTTGCAGTCCAAGGGACTCTCAAGAGTCTTCTCCAACACCACAGTTCAAAAGCATCAATTCTTCCGCACTCAGCTCTCTTTATAGTCCAACTCTCACATCCATACATGACTACTGGAAAAACCAGAGCTTTGACTAGATGGGCCTTTGTTGGCAAAGAACTGTTGCAGCTTTTTGGTATGCCGTCTAGGTTGGTCATAGCTTTTCTTCCAAGGAGCAAGCTCTTTTAATATCATGGCTGCAGTCACCATCTGCAATGATTTTGGAGCCCAAGAAAATAAAGTCTGTCACTGTTTTCATTGTTTTCCCATCTATTTGCCATGAAGTGATGGGACTGGATGCCTTGATCTTAGTTTTCTGAATGTTTGAGTTTTAAGCCAACTTTTACCCTGTGTCCAAGGGCAAAGCAGAAGCCCCAGCAAGATGATAGGAGGGGCGAAATCATGTTTAGAATCAAATCCTATACCTGCTATAGTCAGGCTATGGTTTTTCCAGTAGTCATGTATGGATGTGAGAGTTGGACTGTAAAGAAAGCTGAGCACCGAAGAATTGATGCTTTTGAACTGTGGTGTTGGAGAAGACTCTTGAGAGTCCCTTGGACTGCAAGGAGATCCAACCAGTCTATCCTAAAGGAGATCAGTCCTGGGTGTTCATTGGAAGGACTGATGTTGAAGCTGAAACTCCAATACTTTGGCCACCTCATGCGAAGAGTTGACTCATTGGAAAAGACTCTGATGCTGAGAAGGATTGGGGGCAGGAGGAGAAGGGGACAACAGAGGATGGATGGCTGGATGGCATCACCGACTTGATGGACATGGGTTTGGGTAGACTCCGGGAGTTGGTGATGGACAGGGAGGCATGGCGTGCTGCGATTCACGGGGTCGCAAAGAGTCGGACACAACTGAGCGACTGAACTGAACTGGACTATACCTGCCAGAGATGCTCAGAGGGCTCAAACAAAACTTTGTGTGCACCAGGAGACCCCACAGAGACTGAGCCAGACATGCCTTTGAGTGTTTGAGTGTCTCCTGCAGGGGTACGGGTCAGCAGTGGCCTGCCGCAGGGGCAGGGGCTCTGGGTGCAAGAGACCTGGGTGTGGCATAAGCCCTCTTGGAGGAGGTCGCCATTAACCCCACCATAGAGTTGCCAGAACTTATGCAGGACTGGGGAAATACTTTTGGAGGGCACAAACAAAACCTGGTGCACACCAGGACCCAGGAGATAGGACCAGTGACCCCACAAGAGACTGGCCCAGACTCGCCTGTGAATGTCCAGGAGTCTCCAGCAGAGGTGTGGGTTAGCAGTGGCTTGCTGCAGCGTCAGGGGCACTGAGTGTTGCAGTGCATGCATGGGGCCTTTTGAAGGAAGTCGCCATTATCTTCATTACCTCCACCATAGTTTGGTCTCCTGTCAACAACAGGGAGGGAACACAGCCCCCCCATCAACAGAAAATTGGATTAGATTTACTGAGCATGGCCCCGCCCATCAGAATAAGACCTTTCCCCCTCAGTCAGTCTCTCCCATCAGGAAGCTTCCATAAGCCTCTTATCCTTATCCACCAGAAGGCAGACAGAATGAAAACCACAATCACAGAAAACTAAACAAACTGATCACAGGGACCTTGTCTAACTCAATGAAACTATAAGCCTCATTTAGTGATTAATTAAGGCATGGCTTCCCCTGGTGGCTCAGTGGTACAAAAACATCTCCCTGCAATGCAGGAGCCACAGGAGATGAGGATTTGATTCCTGGATTGGAAGATCCCCTGGAGAAAGCATGGCAACCCACTAGGGTATTCTTGCCTGGAGAGTCCCATGGACAGGAGCCTAGAGGGCTACAGTCCATAGGGTTGCAGAGGCAGACACGGCTGAAGCAACTTAGCATGCACACATGGGATTATTGCGGTGGGCCAGGCTAGGGTAGGAGGTTGGAGAAATGACCAGATGCAGGTTTGGATTGGGCAGTACTGTGAAGTGGACATGAGAGATTCCAGAACAGTGGTCTTGAGAAACTGTCTATGATGGGTAGCTAAGAGGAAAAGGTAAATACAAGAATAAAAAGTAGCGTCCCCCACCTCTGGTCTCTTCACTTGGCACTCTCTGCCCTACATGCCTGAATGTACCCCAGGCCCTCTGTTGCTGGAAGACCTGGGCTTCTCACGCTGCTGAATCTCACGTTCTTCTGTCTGCTGGAAGCCTACCCCACTCTCCCACCTGCAGTTGCTTCACTTGTGTTTTCCCTTTCTGAACCAGTTCCAGTTTCACTTCCTCCTAGGAGCCAGTGACAAGACTTTCACCTTTGCCTCAGAGTTGGCTTCTTATTCCTTCCACTGTGCCTGCAGGTCTGTAGGCCGGGCCCTGAAGATGGCTCCACACATGTCCACTGTTTGGGTGATGCTTGAGGCTCCTCATGGTTCTGGGCAGGAAAGGCAAGGGGAGATGGCTGTTACCTGAAAACTGGGTTTGTGTCTTGGTGGATGTTGAGCCAACAGGTGCAGCAAAACCACAGATCCGGAGAAGGAAGGATTTATTGGCTCGCAGCAAGTCAGGAGAACAGTGGGTATCTTTCCCAAAGCAATGTCTCTCTGAACAGCAAAATTGCGGAAGTTTTCAGCTGAGGATACGTGTCTGTTCGTAAAGGGGCTTGAGCAGAGAATTCACATAGAATTGGGGTGAAAGTCCACAGAGTCCAAGCTTTAGTGGATCGAGGTCAGGAGGGTCAACACTGTCATTCTGTCCTCCTCCTGGTGGGAGTGTTAGTTCCTGCAGAGGTCTAAGACTGTATCAGATTGTGATGTGTATTCCTTAAGGAGGAACTGGGACTCTAATTGCTGAACTATTGTATTTTGATGGCTTTTCCTTTGTCTCTGCTTTCTCTCACTCCCCTTATGATCACTGATGAACATGTTCAAGGACAAGAATCTTGGCCAGCCTTGGATCACAAAA
Source organism: Giraffa tippelskirchi (assembly GCF_054371585.1). Lineage (NCBI taxonomy): Eukaryota > Metazoa > Chordata > Mammalia > Artiodactyla > Giraffidae > Giraffa > Giraffa tippelskirchi. The sequence continues at coordinate 106,653,995 of NC_137280.1, read as the reverse complement.
TGACTGAGGCCAAAATGGTTTCTCTTATGTCAAGAAGGTCATGCCAGGGACTTCCCTGAATGTCCAGTGGTTAAGACTGTATGCTTTCACTGTGGGTTGTGTGTGTTTTATACCTGGTTGGGGAACTAAGATCCTACATGCTGCGGTCAAAAAAAGAAAAAAAAGTAAGCCATGCCTGGTTCTCTTTCTGCGAGGGCCCCCTACCCTATCTTCTTATAGGACCTTACAGCAGAATCATAGTCCACCAGGGAGGATCCATGAACAACACAGCTGCCATGAGCTAAAGAATTCCTGGATAATGAGAGAGCATCCTCCTTGGGACCAGTGGTGGGAGATGGCGTTTTGAGGGGGAGGTTGGTGCCACGTCCTTTTTTGTTCACACAGCTTGACACGTAGGTTTCTGGCCCTTTCTTCCAAGTTCCTGACTGGTTGTCAGCCCAGTGGAAGCGCATGGGTAGGTAAGGCCTGCTGTGCGGTTGGGGGCCCGGCGGTTGTTCTAGAGAGAACAGAGAGGTCACGAGGACAAAGTGAGGATGAGGAACCTTCGAGGAGCCATTGCAGCCTGGGGGTTGGAGGCCGGGCTGCAATAAATTAGGGAAGTTGGAGAGAGGGTGAGGGAAATGGAGGGTGGGCCCTTTCAGGTGCTCTGACAGTGAAAGGAGGGAGAGAAAGCCCAGCCACAGGAAGGAGAGAGCAGGGTCAGATCAAGGCCCTTTCTAAATCAGAACTCGGACAGGGAGCGCTTGAAGGGCGAGGAGAGGGGCACTGATGTGAGAGCCTGAGGATTCTGAGAGCAGGAGAGGGGGTGGGAAGGGGGCTTCCTGCCAGGCAGGCTGCCGGTCGCGAAGTTGCTTTTCTTTTGACCAACTTGTGCCCATGACTCAGCCGTACAAAGATTGGCACTGAATGTGAGTAGAGAGCACATCATCTAATAGAAATATAACGCAAACTACACAGGATTTAAAATTTTCCAGTAGACGTATTTTAAAAAGTGACAAGAAACAGGTGAGATGAATTGTAATAATAAATTTTATTTAGCCTAGTAAATCCAAATAGTATTTAACTCATCATCACTATAAAATTATTAATGAGATAGTTAATGTTTTATAGTACTTCTCTAAATCAGATGTGTTTTACACTTAGAGGATGCGTCCCTTGGGACTAGCCACATTTCAGATGCCCAATAGAAGTTTGTCATGAGTGCTGCCATGCTAGACAAGGCAGGTTTGGAGAGTAGAAGTCAAGATATTCATTTCAACCGCTGATGAGAATTTAATCTCACCATTATTTGTCTATATTGTCAAGCTGAGTACTTTCCAGGCTCTTCGTTTCTGCTCAGGTGAGGTTATATCATGCTTGTGGTTGAGCTGGCCTTGAGTAGCTGGAGCTGTGGGATTAGGAAGCTATATTCAAGGCAGCTCAAGTCACTCTTGGGGCTCAGTTCCCAGCTGCAACCACTTAGTAGCTGTGACTCAGAGAGCAAGTTAGTTTACTTTTCTATGCCTCAGTTACCTGATCTCTAAAACAGGGATAGTAAATGACAGTCTTTGTTATATGAAATTCTGTACTCGTGTCGTAGTGTTGTTGCAAATTAAGTGTGCAGGGCTGACCTATAGTTAAGGCCTAACAAAGTTTAAAAGAGGATATTCAGATTACTCTGTGTCAGTGTTAGCCATCATTATAGATTTTTTTTAAATAAACTTTTCTAGGAATTAGAACTTTATGAAATGTTACTCGAGGTTGGAGTTTAAACAAAACACCACCTCCTTCAGTCTTGTATTTTTCTTTGGAAAAATATGAAGGCATCAGTTCAGTTGTTCAGTCGTGTCCAACTCTTTGCGACCCCTTGGACTGCAGCACGTCAGGCTTCCCTGTCCATCACCAGCTCCCAGACCTTACTCAAACTCATGTCCATTAAGTCAGTGATGCCATCCAACCATCTCTTCCTCTGTCATCCCCTTCTCCTCCTGCCTTCAATCTTGCCCAGCATCAGGGTCTTTTCCAACAAGTCAGTTCTTTGTATCAGGTGGCCAAAGTATTGCAGTTTCAGCTTCAGTATCAGTCCTTCCAATGAATATTCAGGACTGATTTCCTTTAGGATTAACTGGTTGGATCTCCTTGGATTCCAAGGGACTCTCAAGAGTCTTCTCCAACACCACAGTTCAAAAGCATCAATTGTTTGGTGCTCAGCCTTCTTTATGGTCCAACTCTCACATCCATATATGACTATTGGAAAAACTGTAGCTTTGACTAGATGAACCTTTGTTAGCAAAGTGATGTCTGTGCTTTTTAATATGCTAAGTTGGTCATCTCACATACTGTCTAGGTTAGTCTCTCACATCCATACATGACTACTGGAAAAACCATAGCCTTGACTAGACGGACCTTTGTTGGCAAAGTAATATCTCAGCTTCTTAGTATGCCATCTAGGTTGGTCATAGCTTTTCTTCCAAGGAGCAAGCGTCTTTTAATTTCATGGCTACAGTCACCATCTGCAGTGATTTTGGAGCCCAAGAAAATAAAGTCACTCACTGTTTCCCCATCTATTTGCCATGAAGTGATGGGACTGGATACCATGATCTTAGTTTTCTGAATGTTGAGTTTTAAGCCAGCTTTTTCAATGTCTTCTTTCACTTTCATCAAGAGGCTCTTGATTTCTTCTTCACTTTCTTCCATAAGGGTGGTGTCATCTGTGTATCTGAGGTTATTGATATTTCTCCCAGCAGTCTTGATTACAGCTTGTGCTTCATCCAGCCTTACATTTCACATGATGAACTCCAAGTTAAATAAGCAGGGTGACAATATACAGCCTTGACGTACTCCTTTCCCAATCTGGAACCAGTCTGTTGTTCCTGTCTAGTTCTAACTGTTGCTTCTTGACCTGCATACATATTTCTCAGGAGGCATAAAGCTTCACATTTACTTAATTAAAATATGTAGAGCAACAATCGGCATGTCATCCTTAGGAGCCACCTGAAGGTGGGTGTTAGGCTCTGAAATCTTTCACAAGTGAAATAGCAGGCTTGAATGTAGAGTCTCTGGTGTTTCTGAGAAGCATGCCACTGACAGGGCAGCTTGGTTCTAATTGCATCCCAAGTTGGGAAAACTTTTTTGTTTTGAATATCTGAGTAAGAGCTGTTAGGATGGAGCTGGAGACAAGGGAGAGGGAAACAGGAAGTAGAGACTTTGTAAAAGCTGCTGCTCATGTGCTCTTCATCGGTCAGTCGCCCATTTTTCACATGAGCTTTTGCAATAACCTGGTAGCGGGAACCTGTCCTCAAGTGAGGGTTGCAGGAAGCTGCCTGTCTGCTTTTCCAGCTCACCCTTTCCAGCTGAGCCCAAAGTTGAATTTTGCCTCTAAAAGTGGAAAATGGGACTGATAAAAATGTTTAGTCTGCCAGGCCTTGTTTTATTTATCATATCAGAAAAGAAGAACAATGTTGTGTTGTGCTGTGGTCAGAATAGAAGCCGACCTTGCTTGTTCACAAAAGCTCAAATCTTGGAGATAAGAGGGCAAAATAATAGAGTACAATGGAAAGAGTAGAGTGTAATTATTTGTAGCTTGTCAAGGGAAGCCCTCTCAAGCCCCCAGCGATTCAAATCTGGGAACTCTGCACAATTCTGTAAACCAGCCCCAAGCAGCATCAGAGAAATCTCCCCTGACCCGCAGACAGGGCTGAAATTGCATCCGTTTGTCATGCACTGAGCATGCCAGCCTCGCACAATATCATTTGGTTGCAAATGGGCCTGCCCCCAAAGCCCTGAAATACATTCTGCGGTATCTGACTCTTGGCCTGCGATTTGTCATGTCCCCGCTGCTATCAGCGTACAGTAATTTTAATAGATTCTGATGCCTTCCTGGTAGAAACACGGAATGCATCTGGTTTGGGTGTAGGACCCCGAAGAAACTCTTCTGGCTGAAAACAACAGGAGTGCACGCGGAAAACATTGGCAATGCATTTTATTTCATTAAAAATTGGTTTTAGGTTACAAGCTTGTGTTTTCTGAATTATAAAGAAAAAAAAAATTCCCTGCACAGTTTCATAGATGTCGAACATGCTTGTTTTTCTCTTTAAAGCGGTTAACTCTTTAGACGTAAGGCTGGCAGCAGTCTCAACTTTTAGAAGTGACAGCTGGAAGGATGAAATCAGTCTAGTAAATGTCACCATTTCTTTAACCCCCTTGCTGCTTTGCATGTGGTCCATGGAGCAGCAGCAGGCGTGGGAGTTTGTTAGAAATGTACTCTTGGGCCCCACGCCAGACCTATGGGAGTCACTCTGCATCCTCAGAAGATCCCCAGGAGATGCTCAGGCACAGGGGAGGGTGAGGAGCTGAGAATCTCAGGCTTAGAGCTTCTAGTCAGAGAGCTGTGTTCAGATTCCATCTTTCTGACTGTGTTTGACTTTGGGCGATTTGTGCTAAAGCTCCAGATTCCTCATCTACAGAGTGGGGTTTATATAACTACATCATATGGTTATTTTGAGGATGAAATTAAGTTATGATTGTGTACAAATATGTCTCTACCTATACCTCTGTATATGGTGGTGGCTGTTGTTCAGTCTCTCAGTTGTGTCCGACTCTTTGCGACTCCACAGTCTGTACCACACCAGACATCCCTGTCCTTCACTGTCTCCTGGACTTTGCTTAAACTCATGTCCTTTGAGTTGGTGATGCCACCCAACCATCTCATCCTCTGTATTTATATGATGCCTGTATTTATACGGAAGGCATGCATGTGTGCTAAGTCACTTCAGTCATGTCCAGCTCTTTGCAGCCCCATAGACTGTAGCTTGCCAGATTCCTCTGTCCAAGGGATTCTTCAGGCAAGAATACTGGAGTGAGCTGCCATGCCCTCCTCCAGGTGATCTGCCCAACCCAGGGATCGAACCCACCTCTCGTGTGTCTGCTGCATTGGCAGGCAGGTTCTTTACCACTAGTGCCACCCAGGGAGCCCCCGAGGGAGCATATAATAAATGAAAGATGGGTAGTGGTACCTCCATGGATTTTGCCTTAAGAACATGAAAAACTGGTGTAATTGTGAAGTAATTCACCTGCAAATAATTCCCACAATAGAGGGCTTATGAATTTGTTGAAGAACTGGAGCTGAGTGTGACTAAGCGTAGTCTTCCTCCTCACATAATCCCCTGTCTGCTCACCTTTGTTCTACAGTGCTGTTCTGTCATGACTTAGAGTACATGGCAGAGTGATGGACAGTGCCAGTCCCTGGAGAGGTGTATTAGATGCACCCACCAATTCCTGGAGGCCAGGCTTGGTGCCACCTCAGCTTCTGCCAGGTCCTGGTTGTAGACGATGCCCAGCCCCCTGGTCCAGCATGGAAGAAGCGTGCTCTCACCCATAGGCCGTATGTTCTGGTCCCACTGTGGGTGCTCAGGGCTGTCTATCTTCCCAAAACCTCCAGATTATCACAGGCAGTGGGTGCAGGCACTTTCTGCTAGTATGGGCCTGCTGGGGAAAAGTACAGAGACATAAAGTAACAGGCAGATATAAAACAACTTTTCTTTTTTAAATTAGGAAGTACTGATTTTTCTTCCCTTCATCTCTTTCTCCCCTGCTTCTAATCTCTCAGTCTCTGTAAATGTAAAATTTGGGGCTCACTGGCTTTTAAAATCATACACCCATGGCTGATTCATGTCAATGTATGGCAAAAACCACTACAATATTGTAAAGTAATTAGCCTCCAATTAAAATAAATAAATTAATTAAAAAAATTATGAACAATAACATAAAACCTTAGTTTAATCACTCAAATATTTTATTTCCATATCTGGACCAGGTAAGGCAGTGGAAGATATAAGGGAGAAATGGGAGGGGGTAAGGAATTGGGGAAGACTAGGCATAGAGACGGGGATATGGTGTAGGAGTGGATGGGTGAGCAGAGAGGAAGGGATGGTGTGCAAAGCAGGGAGTATAGAGGCAAGAGGAAGAGTCAGATAGGCTACCAAGGTTTGTGCAGGATCAGTTGTGAAAGTGAAAGCCAGTCAGTCGTGTCCAACTCTTTGCAACCATGTGGACTATACAGTCCATGGAATTCTCTGGGCCAGAATACTGGAGTGGTTGCCATTCTCTTCTCCAAGGGATCTTCCCAACCCAGGGCTCAAACCCAGGTCTCCCACATTGGAGGCGGATTCTTGACCAGCTGAGCCACCAGGGAAGCCCGAGAATCCTGGAGTGGGTAGCCTATCCCTTCTCAAGGGGATCTTTCCTACCCAGGAATCGAACCAGGTTCTCCTGCCTCGCAGGCAGATTCTTTACCAGTAGAGCTAAATTAGCTAGCACATCTATGTTTCAGAAGATAGGTGGTAACTGTTCCTCAGTGAGATTTCCTCATCTTGAAACTGCATGTAAAATCTTGCACATTATGTGTATGTATGTTTCCACGGAGGTCTGCAGATTTTCACATCTGTGACCCCAAGAAAGGCTGAGAATCATTTACTCTAAATCACAATTCCAGGTGACCTTCCTGTCAGAGATGAAATGGCTCTCTAAGTTGTATTCCTGTATATTTGATTTCCTCTTTTGTTAAGCAGTCTTGTTCATGTCATAGCATCTTTCTGTATTTGTTCATATATGGTTAGTACATAGCCCAATTTCTTGATGAGTCTTGAACAAATGGCGTATCTTCCTGAATACTACATTTTTTTTCTTTAGAGATGGTCCTCTTTTGCCATAACTCTCTGAACTTCTGTTAATGTTTGTGGATTTCGCTAAGGAGTTAATGCATCCAGTAGGCTTTCAGAACTGTCAGAAATGTATTACCCAAGATTGTCACATCATTGATTCTTATGTTAGAACTTTGCCTGGGTAGATTGATAAATATTTTCTGTGGTAATCTCATTGGTTGTGTGGAGGGAGCAGATTTAGTGTCAGAGTATTAATGACATGGTTTGATTTATTCAGTTGAGTATCTGAGTCCATTTTAATGTATGTAATTAGAATTTGGACATCTCAGATGTGAAACACATTTTCTAACTTTTCCTTGGGTTCATATAGGAGTACATCAGTTTATATGAATTATGAATCTTATTTCTACTTATTGTAATGTTGAATTACCCTCAGTTTTTTTAAACTTTTTATTTTATTTTGGGATACAGCTGATTAATAATGTTGTGATGGTTTCAGGTGAACAGTGAAGAGACTCAGCCATACTTTTACATGTATCTGTTCTCCCTGAAGCTCCTCTCCCATCCAAGCTGGCACATCACATGAAACAGAGTTCCATGTGCTGTACAGCAGGTCCTTGTTGGGCCCTCAGTTGACAAAACATACATCAGACAATCCATTTCTCTCTACAGTAGCGTCTATACTCAGTACTTGTAGTCCAGCTGCAGTTGACTCATCTTAAACTTTCATAGGGCTTCCCTGGTGACTCAGTGGTAAAAAACCCACCTGCCAGTGCAAGAGATGCAGGTTCGATCCCTGTGTTGGGAAGATCCCCTGGAGAAGGGAATGGAAATCCCACGGACAGAGGAGCCTGGCGGGCTATAGTCCTTGGGGTCACAAAAGAGTTTGGACGCGACTTAGCGACTCAACGACCACAAACTTTGATAATACAGAGTAAGCAATAGAGACTGTACAATATGTCAGATAAGACTAAGAAAAAGGTTCTGACAGAAGAATGGGCAGATGAGATTGAACACAGACCCCTCACAGAGATACTCTCCAGTCTTGGTACCTGTACAGCTCCCCACCTCCCGCACTTCCTAGACACCTGTTATTCAATATCAGCATATTAAACAGAGAAAGGGCAGGTCTTAGAGGTAATGGGACCAGAGGAAATGCATTTTAAATTTTATTTTGAAATAATTTCAAATTACAGAAAGTTGCAAGAATAATATAATGAATTCTCATTGCTTTCTAACCAGGTTTACCAGTTTTAAACATTTTGCCACTTTTGCTTTATCAATTTCTTCCCTGCCTTCCTCTCAATATACATAGTTTTTTTTTTTCTGAACCATTTGCGAGTAGACTGTATACTTTATACCTCTCTTAACATAACCACAGTGACACTGTCAAGTCAGGAAATGTAACATTGACCCAGGATTATTTGGTAGGCTGTATCACGAGCTTGTCAGTTGTCTGAATAATATCCTTTAGAGTAGAGGGCCCCAGTCTCTGCGACCTAATCCCTGATGATCTGAGGTGGAGCTGATGTAATAATAATAGAAATAAAGTGTGCAATAAATGTAACGTGCGAGAATCATCCTGAAACCACTCCCACCTTGGTCTGTGGAAGAATTGTCTTCCACAAATGCGGTCTTTTTGGTGCCAAAAAGATTGGGGACCAATGCTTTAGAGCATTTTATTCCTCCCGGTACAGAGTCCAGATAAGCATTTTATTTAGTTGTCATGTCTTTTCAGTCCCCTTTAACCTGGAATTCTCTCTCAGTCTTTCTTTGTCTTCCATGACACTGTTGTTTTTATAAAAGACAGTTCAAATAGACCATCGTTAGCTTTGTCCACTGGCTCCTAATGGGTAGACTCAGGTCATGGATTTCGGCCTGGAAATCCCCATTCATGTCATTGTGTGCTTGGTAGGGTTTCACATTCAGAGGCGCTTGGTATTTTTGCCCCAATTGGTGATGATCGTTTGGAGCACTTGGTTAGGTTTTGTTGTGTTTAACTGCTGTAGATTTACCGTTTTCGCTTTTGTAATTAATAAGTACATTTGAAGAGACATTTTTTGATTACATAAATGTTCTCTTCCTCTCGAGAGTTCCTCCTTGATTCAGCATCCACTGATGATTCTTGCCTGAGTAAGTTTTTCTGTGATGGTGGCAAAATGGAGATTTTCTAACTCCATCATTCTTTCTCGTGTAAGGAAAAGGTTTGCCTTTAGAGGAGCTTTTAAAAGTGTAGACTTAAACAGCCCGGTCCTAACCATTAAGTCCCCAGTGTTATCCTCTTTTGACTGAAATTGGTTATTTCTAAGGAAATGTGCCCTAGATGTGCAGTGAGTATAATCATAATCCCTTTTAACCTATTCAAAAATATTATTAGTTAAAACTTTTATCCCTTCAATAACTTCCTGTAAGAGTTATAAAACACAGCAGAAGGGTGTGAAATAGAAACTAAAAGCCTCTTTTCTTCCCTTTTGCTCATCTCTCAGAGGTAATAGGTATATATGCCCTTTAGACAAAATATAATTATTATTTGGCAAATTGCTTTTTTCCTTTTTAATTTTATTTGGCTGTGCCGGGTCTTAGTTGCAGCATGTGGGATCTTGTTCCTTGACCAGGGATTGAACCCAGAACCCCTAAATTGGGAGCTCAAAGTCTTAACCACCGGACTACCAGAGAAGTCCCAAATTGCTTTTTTAAATTGAGGATTTGTGTATCAAATCTTTTTGACCTTATAAAACCTTCCCAAACACTTTTTACCTGACGATATTTTTTCTGTGTCCTTTTTGGAATTGTTCAGGAGTGTTGACTTTAAAGTGCTGATTTACTTGAACATTAACATAGTCTGTTTTAAAAAATACTGATGGGTAGGTAACTTTAAGAACTCTCTATAGAAAAGTGTTAAATAATAATAAAAAGCAAATTAAATTTAAAAAAGAGGTTGTCAAAAAGCTATATACAGTATGAGACTGTGGGGGAAATAAAAACAAATCAGCTTTATTTTTGCAGGTACAAATACACCAACATGATAATCGTAGTTACCTCTAGGGAAGATAATGTAGAGAGGGGAAAATGTGGGAATTTTAACTTCGTTTTGCTTGCGTTTTTTACAGTGACAATATATCCATATAAAGAAATAAAATATAGTCTATCTTTTAAAAGTATAAGTTTTGCAGTTACCTCAAATGTTCATTTGTCTCCTCCAACACTTATTTACTTTTCAGTAGTAATGCATCCTCCCAAAAAAGGCCTCTCATTATTCTGGAGAAATATTACTAGATCTTCAAGTTTTATTAAAAATTAAATTGGCTTTGGTCTGACTTATTTATGTATAAGCTGATTGTTTCAAACTCATTATTATATTCAGCTGTATTATTCTTTGAATAGATTTTTTGGAATAGCCAGGAAAATTAATGTTTCTGTGAAGGAATGTGTAGTGAGTGGTAGATACTGACTTATGGGCAAACGCATAAGAACAAAGAATGTGTGTAAGTTGGAGACCATCTAGTGACTAATGCTTCTGTCACTGAAATATTACTAGTAGGGGTAAGAATATGAGTGTTGTGAGGTCAAAAGCATATGTCTTTAACATAGCACCAGCAAACAATGGAGTAGTCCTTGTAGCAGGCTTGTTTCTTTTTATTTTTCTTCCAGCAATTTATTTTGAAGGAATATTGGTAGCATAGTACAGAGAGTACTTATATTCACTCAGACTCAGTCATTAACATTTTACCACTTTCGCTTTGTTCTCTCTCTCTCTCGCACACACTGCTGTTTATTTATTTTGGATGAATCCTTTGAAAATAAGTTGCACAGTTACTTTCACCCCTAAATTGCAACATTTCATTCCTTTGACCCAGTGGTTAACTACAGTAATTGTCTTTGGCCTGGTTAAGCTATTAAATTGATAGTTGAAAAATGATTTTCTAACTCCATCATTCCTTCCATGTCTATTAACTGGCATGCTTCTATGAAGAGAAGCTTCTCCCCTTCCTAGCTCTCCTCTCACGTCTCTGTAGAGTTTTTTAAATTAAAAGTTTTTTCTAATGTTGTCGTTATTCTTTTAATGCCCAAATTTGTCCCATGGGATCTCATTCAAGTCGACGCTTGTGTCCTTTTGACATGACCCCATTTGCCTTCGGTCACCATTTCTTGCTTTCTGTTAACAAAATATGAAGGTTCACCGTGGACTTGCCCAATTCTAGACTTTCCCAAGGACCCTGCTTCCTTTTAGCGGGGAATGACATCTGAAACGAAGTTATGGATGCGAAGTGTGCTATAGTTTATCATTGCTACCAGACCCTTTCAGTTGCTAGAACAAACAAATATAGTTATATAAAATATATTATATACTTATTATATATGCATATGTTTATATATATATATGAGGATATATTATACATACAATAGTCATATGAATATATACACTTTAAAAATTTTGACATTTCATGTATCTCTTTTTTCTTCATACATAAAATTTCCAGCATTTCAAGCCCCAAACCATTCTAACAGTAAGCCTACCAAATAAAATTTAAGACTTTTATGCAATCCTCTTTATCTTAGAATATGACCTGTTAATGTTTGTGTAGTTAGAGTACTGTGTTCAAAAGTTACTTGAATTATTTACTCTATATTGTTATGTTTAAAGGTTAATGTACATTTAGGTTCTTTGTTTATGTTCAATTTGTGGGGGGTTTTTTTAGCTTTTTTGTTTAAATTTATGAATATATAGGACAACTTATTTGGCTTGAAACTATATAAAAATGTACTTTTGGAAAAGTGAGGCTCCCCTTGGATTCTGTGCACATATCTACAGGAGTTAGTGTTACTATTCTGGTTTATGCTTCTTGTGTTTCTTTTTTTGCACTCACACACACTTATCCAAATATATCTCCATTCCTTAGTTTACCATTTGTAACAATTAATACACTACATATAATCTTTCTTCTTTATTTTTTTTCAGTCGGTGTATCCTAGAAAATGCTCCATATAAGTTCATAAGAGTCCTCCTTTTTTGTAATGGCTACATGGTCCTTCATGTGTGGCTACTCTCCTATGGATGGGCAATTGGGTTTTCATTGTTCTGCTCTTACAAATAATACTTTTGCAGCAACTTTTAATGAGCAACTGCTATGGACATAACATTTTCTCAGTACTACTTTGTGACATGTGCTGTTCTGTGCTTAGTCGCTTCAATCATATCCAACTCTTCAGGACCCCATGGCCTGTAGCCCGTCAGGCTCCTCTGTCCATGGGGATTCTCCAGGCAAGAATACTGGAGTGGGTTGCCATGCTCTCCTCCAGGGGATCTTCCCAACCCAGGGATCAAACCCAGCTCTCCAACTTTACAGGCAGATTCTTTACCATCTGAGCCAACAGGGAATCCCCTTTGTGACATAGTGAATAAGGTTATTTTCTGCCCTTGAAATGCTACAGCCCAGTGGAGGGAAGTTTTTAGAAGTGGACTAGGAAAAGAAATGGCCCAGTACTGCTGCTGCTGCTAAGTCGCTTCAGTCGTGTCCGATTCTGTGCAACCCCATAGACGGCAGCCCACCAGGCTTCCCCGTCCCTGAGATTCTCCAGGCAAGAACACTGGAGTGGGTTACCATTTCCTTCTCCAATGCATAAAAGTGAAAAGTGAAAGTGAAGTTGCTCAGTCATGTCCGCCTCTTCGCGACCCCATGGACTGCAGCCTACCAGGCTACTCTGTCCATGGGATTTTCCAGGCAAGAGTACTGGAGTGGGGTGCCATTGCCTTCTCCAAATGACCCAGTATCTAGTAGTTTAATATAATCTTGATATTCTCAGTAACTTTTAGTTATCTAACTGCACATTCTCATAGAGACAACATGAGACAAATATATGGGAGCACATATTATGCTGTTGTCTAGCTTCCAAGTAAAAATAAAAGGAAACCTTTTATGGTAAATACTCTTCAATAAATGAGCACTAAATAATTTTATTGAGCTACAAATGCTAGGTTTTATGAAATTGTCTTAGTTTAGCATCACTCTCTAGATGTAAAATATAGTTAGGGAAATTTTTCTCGTAGTGATATTATTCAGCCAAAGTCTGAATAATAAAACAGGGAAGTCTGTCTTATTTATTTTATCTCTTTTTAAAGCTTTTTATCTAACTTGCATTCCTAAACAGTGAAAACAAATATGATTGCACAACCCATTCATAGTTCTGGAGGACTTGTTCCCTTGGTTTTCAGACAGTTTGTTTGATTTTTATATAGTCTTTAGCATCACACTCACATGTTTAATGAACGTGCATGCCCACACGTTCAGTCGTGTTTGACTCTTTGCGACCCCATGGACTGTAGCCTGCCAGGCTCCTCTCCTTGAGGGGATCTTCCCAACCCAGGGTTCGAACCCAAGTCTCCTACATTGTCTCCTACATGTCTCCTACATTGCAGGCAGATTCTTTAAAGCTGAATACCTCTTTAGTCTCATGCAGTTATTACATGGTATTACAGAATATTTAATGTAGATGTAGATATACTCTGAATACATTGGCATTGCTACATTCATTGTAAATCACATGCAGTGCGTTATCCATATGTGATGGCTGCCTTTTTGGTTTTTGGTTTGTGGTTACACCTGGACTATGCATTTTGGCTCAGGGAACTTAGAGATTGAGCACATGGACATGGTTACAGTTTTCTAGCTGGCTTGAGCAGTATCTTGCCTCTCTCTTTCTGAGTTCTCCTTCCTCACTGTGTAGATCTGTCCTACCCTTGTACTTGCCTGTTGCCTGTTCCCGCCTTGGCATTCATTCTGCCATGGTCAACCCCTAAAACCTATAGCTATTAATTTTTAGAGAAAGCTTCAAATAAATACTCCCTATATTTAAAGGACAGTTTTGTAAATCTTATTAACTTGTTTCAGAGATAGTTTACTTTTCATTTTAATTGGGCCAACCCCCCTCCCCAACAAAATCTATGAAAAACTTAGAGATTATACAGTTTTTTAAAATATTTTAATTAATTTATTTATTAGGCTGTGTCAGGTCTTGGTTGCAACGTGTGATATCTTCCTTGCAACATGTGAGATCTTCCTTGCATCACACGAGGTCTTGTATTGCCATGCACAGACCTTCTAGTTGTGGCCTGTAGGCTCAGTGGTTGCAGCGTGCAGGCTTAGTTGCTCCATGGCATGTTGGATCTTAGTTCCCTGACCAGGGATTGAACCCACGTCCCTTCCATTACAAGATGGATTCTTAACCACTGGACCACCAGGGAAGTCCCAGAGATTATATAATTTTTAACAGTTATAGAAGAAATGGCGATCTTTTGTTTTTAAATTACTTTCAAAGAAAGTAGTATGTATCTGTAATAGAAAAGTTACAGAGGAGTAAATAAATAAACCTAGGGGATGGGTTTAACCATTAATTTGTTTATGGTTAACTTATTCCATTTACATTAGTTTTATGTAAAACATATCTCATTTTACTATGATACCATGTCTAACTAATGTAATACATTATAGACTGGTTTAAAGTTCCAGTGATTTAGTGGTGGAGAAGCGAGTTCACTGTTCGGATTTACGTGTCAGCCCCCTTGAGGTAATTCACACCATCTTGTCTCCCACATCTTGGGCCAAGAGTGTAGGCGCCCTGGGGTCCTGGTGACTTGACACAACCTCGGCTGTGTTCTTTGTGTTAAAGACCATCAGCTGTCACCCCTGAGGGGATGGACCTCTGCATAGTAAGTGTTCCATGAGAACCAGCAGTCACCCCCATTTCAGGTCAGTGCCCTGCCTGCTTTAGCAGTTGTCTCTGCCACCTGCCCTGTGTCTTTCCAGCCAGCCAAAGAAAATCTCCCCTTCTCCTTATTTGAGCCAAAATGGGGCTGTTTCAAAATAAATTTCACTTGGAAACAAAGGCAAAGACCAAATACACAAGACAAAAATTGCAGCAGGATAGACATGGGTAAAGTTATGAAGCAGAGTTGTTTTTTAAATCTTAGGATAATGAGGTTGCGGATCTTTGGCACCTGCTTTGTCATTTTCCTTCTCTGTGTCCATGGCAGACATTGCTAATCAACCCCAGCACTCTTTTCCGTTGACTCATCCTTGGGAACCTTAGCAGCGCAGTGTAGCCGTCCTTGGCAATCCAACTTGGCAGGTGAGATGCTTATCCTGTTCTTAAGGTAACTGCATTCTGTCAACAAGTTCACTTCACAGTCAGAAATTACCAGGCACGTGTTCGTGGCATTCTGTCTGATTCTGCTTGACTGAGGCCGATTTAGTTGCTGCTGGCCAAGGCTTGTCTGCTCTCTTACCTTGGTGGCCTCCATGGCAGGCAGCCAGCCACCATTCCTATTATCTTGGAAACCTCCTGTCCTGTCCCAGCCCTTCTGTTTATTTCTTTTTTTTTAAATTCCATTTCTATTTTAAAGTTAGACCACCTATAGTTTACTAGATTTCTGATGGATCTTCTGTTCACTTGCCCATATTTTCCCCACCAGCTTCATCTAGAGTTTATTCCTCTCCCTATGGCCAGATTCAACAATAGCACGTACATAGTTGGGAAAAAAAAGTCTTGTAAGTCTTGCCTTTTTCCTATGATAGACCACATCTTATTGTAATAGGACCCAGATTATTTGTAATATCCCACAGCTTGTTTATAAAGCAGGTAGTTCCTCCCAACTACTATTTTCTTGATTTATACATTTTAAAAAAATTATCACGTAATGCGATTGCCCTCAGCCAAATGTACTGACTCAGTGAGGTCTGAGGTTTAACTCCAGCCACTGAAAATAAATGCTTATGGCTTTTGGAAAATGTGAACTGAATGTTTAAATCTCCAAAACCCCATGTGTGTCAGTTTCATAGCACTTCATAACTTAAAATTGAAAGCCCTAAATGTGGGCTTTCCTCTAGCTTATTTCTGACGTTAGATCAGTACCGTGTTTTAGAACATCCTACTAACTGAGGTGTCATTTAACATGAGGGCCACGAATATACGTATTTCAGAGGTCTCTACTTATGCGTAAATTTCAGATCTTCTTTGCCTCGTAAGTATGCCAGTAGGTGTCACTGTGTACATTAAATGGAGATCAAAAGCTGTCATTAAGCGAATTTCCAAACTTAAGTGTCATTATAGTGTTTTTCAAAAAGAGAGCTTATGAGAGTAAGCAAGAATAATGTTACCCCTTCCTGTTTGTTTTTTTTTTTAATTACCTTCTTAAGCTGTTTTAAGAAAATATGGCCCGATTCTTTCCCCATCATGCTATGTTACTCTTTTCTATGAGCTTTTACATACATGTACAAACATTTGTTTTGGGTGCATTCACAAGAAGCAGAAGACAGTATATAGCCTATTAAATGAAAAGAGTGGATCATTTTCACTTGTGTATGTCACTTTGCTGATGTGGAACTTGATCATACCAGCTGTTTGTGGGGAGGGGTATGATTTCTTCATTCAAAATATTTTGTTGTGACAACATAAGAGTATTTTTAAAAATCTCCTAACAAGGTGCAGTGAGTTAATCCGTATGGGCACAAACACATGGACAGCTGAAATTTTTTTAAAAAATGATTATTTTTGGATAGTCTCTGTATTAGGCTGCTTTTCAGATTTCTGAATTTTTTTTCTAACTAAAATAGCTGTTCATTGATCATGTTTCCTGTAATATTAGTGGAACTTAATTCTTTAAGTATCTGAGATTTTTATGGGTTCACTGTTTTCCTGAGCCCTTCAAAAAACGTGAAAGTGTTTGACTTTTTGTCTTCTGTTGCCTTTGAGGGGGGTGGAAACAGATGTTCATTTATTCATTTGTAAGACTTTAATGTTAAGATCAGTGGTATTGATTTAGTAGTTACAAATCAAGGTGATGCAAATGTTCTCTTGTGTGTGTGTATTGTGATCTTGTGTGTGTTGGATGAAATGTGATTTTTCTGTTCAGAAGAAGGTTGATGTTACTGTTACGTAGGGACTTAGAGAAGATTCACAGTGAGCATGCCTGTGTGAAACTTTAAGGCATAGAAGTGCTCCTGTGGAGTCAGTGTTAAATTACCTTCAACTGTGTGTTCCCCGACATATAACAATGGAAGTGTATTCTATTGATGGCAAGGGGAAAGTTGACTGCGATTAAAATGCAGTGGGTCTTACTTAGAATCCCTTTCCATTATTAAATAATAATCAAAACCCAAGTTCCTGCAGGCAGGGTGGTACAGTGCAGCCGGCCATGTGCCTGGGGTCAGAGGCAGGCTCTGGTCAGTCCAGCAGCATTCCCAGTTGTGTATTTATGGCAGAGCTCAGGTCAAGGAAGGAAGGGGATGGTGGTAATGTGAAGGTTAAATATGGGTTCTGCTGAATCAATAACATTTCATTTCTTAGAGGAAAAAGTGAAATCAAAGTCAATATGGAAAAATGTAAATATCTGTCAAATCTTAATGACTATGGATGTGTCTGTTTATACTGTTTTCTGCCCAGAAACAGTACAGTGCAGTTGGTCAAATTGAAGGCCTGGACATTAATAATTTCAAACCATCATTCAGGTTTATAGACCAGAGCTGTGAATTACCAGGGCTCTTTGTTACCAAGCAGGGCTTTTATTGTTGCTAAGAGCTTTTTGTTACCAAGCAAGTGGGCCAAATGTGGTGATGGGGCAGTTTTCAAATCAAAGTCCAGGAGTTGGAGTCAAAGAACTTTGAAAGTGGATCCCATCCATTGGTGGATGTGTGCATGTTATTTGGTGGCTCGAGCTTAGTGTATATGTATTATTGGTGGCGGGCTATCCCGCCCATTTTCGAGAACTTTTTCTAGGTGTGAAAACTTTGCTCTTTGTCATTCCCGGTGGATTAACTTTCAGCACCTCCTCCAGCCTCTGCTTTGTCTGAAGTAGCCTGGTCTCTGCTCTTGCCCTGCCATGGTCCTCCCCCATGGACTACAGCACACCAGGCTTCCCTGTCCATCACCAACGCCTGGAGCTTGCTGTAACTCCTGTCCATTGAGTCAGTGATGCCATCCAGCCATCTCATTCTCTGTCTGTCCCCTTCTCCTCCTGCCTTCAATCTTTTCCAGCATCAGGGTCTTTTCCAAGGAGTCAGTTCTTCGCATCAGGTGGCCAAAGTATTGGAGCTTCAGCATCAGTCCTTCCAATGAATATTCAGGACTGAATTCCTTTAGGATTGATTGGTTTGATCTCCTTGCAGACCAGGGGACTCTCAAGAGTCTTTTCCAACACCATAGTTCAAAAACAGAAATTCTTCAGCACTCAGCTTTCTTTATGGTCCCACTCTCACATCGATACATGACTACTGGAAAAGCCATAGCTTTGACTAGACGGACCTTTGTCGGCAAAGTGATGTCTCTGCTTTTTAATATGCTGTCTAGGTTGTTCATAGCTTTTCTTCCAAGGGGCAAGCGTCTTTTAATTTCATGGCTTCAGTCACCATCTGCAGTGGTTTTGGAGCCCAAGAAAATAAAGTCTGTCACTGTTTCCATTGCTTCCCCATCTATCTGCCAT
This sequence comes from Giraffa tippelskirchi, assembly GCF_054371585.1. NCBI lineage: Eukaryota > Metazoa > Chordata > Mammalia > Artiodactyla > Giraffidae > Giraffa > Giraffa tippelskirchi. Next base: position 106,635,878 of record NC_137280.1, on the reverse strand, counting down.
GAAGTGATGGGATCGGATGCCATGATTTTAGTTCACTCTGTATATCAGACTGTAGGTTCATCCACCTCACTAGAACTGACTCAAATTTGTTCTTTTTTTATGGCTGAGTAGTGTTCCATTGTATATATGTAGCACAACTTCTTTATCCATTCATCTATTGATGGACATCTAGATTGCTCCCATGTCCTGGCTATTGTAAATAGTGCTATAATGAACATCGGGGTGGTGGTGGTGATGTTTAGTTGCTAAATCATGTCTGAGTCTTTGCAATCCCATGGACTGTAGCCCACCAGGCTTCTCTATCCATGGGATTTCCCAGGCAAGAATACTGGAGTGGGTTGCCATTTCCTTCTCCACGGCATCTTCCTGACCCAGGAATTGAAGCCATGTCTCCTGCATTGGAAAGCAAGTCTTTACCACTGAGACATCAGGGAAGCCCAAACATTGGGGCACATGTGTCTTTTAGAATTGTGATTTTCTAAGAGTATATGTCCAGTAGTGGAATTGCTGGGTCATATGGTAGCTTTATTCCTAGTGTTTTAAGAGAGCTCCATACTGTTCTCCATAGTGGCTGTATCAGTTTATATTCCTACTAACAGTGCAAGAGGGTTGCCTTTTCTTCATATCCTGTCCATCATTTATTGTTTGTAGATTTTTAAAAATTAATTTATTTATTTTAATTGGAGGCTAATTACTTTACTATATTGTGGGGTTTACCATACATTGACATGAATCAGCCACGGGTATACATGTGTCCCCCATCCCGAACCCCCCACCCACCCCCCTCCCCATCCCATCCCTCTGGGTTGTCCCAGTGCACCAGCTTTGAGTGCCCTGTTTCATGCATCGAACTTGGACTGGTCATCTGTTTCACATATGGTGATGTACATGTTTCAATGCTATTCTCTCAAATCATCCCACCCTTACTTTCTCCCACAGAGTCCAAAAGTCTGTTCTTTACATCTGTGTCTCTTTTGCTGTCTCACATATAGGGTTGTCGTTAACCATCTTTCTAAATTCCATGTATATGCATTAATATACTGTATTGGTGTTTTTCTGTCTGACTTACTTCACTCTGTATAGTAGGCTCCAGTTTCATCCACCTCATTAGAACTGACTCAAATGTGTTCTTTGTAACAGCTGAGTAATATTCCATTGTGTATATATACCACAACTTTCTTATCCATTAGTCTGCCGATGGACATCTAGATTGCTTCCATGTCCTAGCTATTGTAAACAGTGCTGCAATGAACATTGGGGTACACATGTCTCAATTCTGGTTTCCTCAGTGTGTATACCCAGCAGTGGGATTGCTGGGTTGTATGGCAGTTGTATTTCCATTTTTTAAGAAATCTCCACACTGTTCTCCGTAGTGGCTGTACTAGTTTGCATTCCCACCAACAGTGTAAGAGGGTTCCCTTTTCTCCACACCCTCTCCAGCACTTATTGTGTGTAGACTTTTTGATAGCAGCCATTCTGACTGGCGTGAGATGGTACCTCATTGTGGTTTTGATTTGCATTTCTCTGATAATGAGTGACGTTGAGCATCTTTTCATGTGTTTGGTAGCCATCTATATGTCTCCTTTGGAGAAATGTCTATTTAGTTCTTTGGCCCGTTTTTTGATTGGGTTGTTTATTTTTCTGGAATTGAGCTTCATGAGCTGCTTGTATATTTTTGAGATTAATTCTTTGTCAATTGCTTTGTTTGCTATTATTTTCTCCCATTCTGAAGGCTGTCTTTTCACCTTGCTTATAGTTTCCTTCGTTGTGCAAAAGCTTTTAAGTTTAATTAGGTCCCATTTGTTTGTTTTTGCTTCTATTTCCTTTACTCTGGGAAGTGGGTCAAAGAGGATCTTCTGAGATTTATGTCAAAGAGTGTTCTGCATATGTTTTCCTCTAAGAGTTTTATAGTTTCTGGTATTACATTTAGATCTCTAATCGATTTTTGGGTGTTTTTGTGCATAGTGTTAAGAAGTGTACTAATTTCACTATTTTACATATAGCTGTCTAATTTTCTCAGCACCACTTACTGAAGAGACTGTCTTTTCTCCATTGTATATTCTTGCCTCCTTTTTCAAAGATAAGGTGCTCATAGGGGTACGGGTTTATCTCTGGGCTTCTATCTTGTTCCATTGATCTGTATTTCTATTTTTGTGCCAGTACCATACTGTCTCAATGACTGTAGTTTTGTAGTATAACCTGAAGTCAGGAAGGCTGATTCCTCCACCTCTGTTTTTCATTTTCAAGAGTGCTTTGGCTATTTGGAGTCTTGTGTTTCAGTACGAAGTGTAAAATTTTTTGTTATAGTTCTGTGAAAAATGTCATTGGTAATTTGATAGGGATTTCATTGAATCTGTAGATTGCTTTGGGTAGTATAGTTGTTTTCACAATATTGATATTTCCAATCCAGGAACATGGTGTATCTGTTTATGTTGGCTTTGCTTTCTTTCATCACTATCTTACAGTTTTTTGTATTCAGGTCTTTCGTCTCTTTCAGTTCAGTTCAGTTCAGTCGCTCAGTCGTGTCTGCAGCACGCCAGGGTATTTTATTATTTTTGTTGCAGTGGTGAATGGAATTGATTTCTTAATTTTTCCTTCTGATTTTTTGTTGCTAGTGTATGGGAATGCAAGGGATTTCTGTTTATTGATTTTGTATCCTGCGACTTTACTAAATTCACTGATTAGCTTTCGTAATTCTTTTATAGTATCTTGTTAGTTTGATTAATATGTGTCTCAGTATGTTTTTCCTTGGGTTTATCCTGTATGGGACTCTCTGCTTCTTGGATTTGATTGACTGTTTCCTTTCCCATGTTAGGAAAGTTTTTGACTATAATCTCTTGAAAAAAATTTTCATATCCTTTCTTTTTCTCTTCTTCTAGCATTCCTATACTTCTGCCTCAGTAATCGTGCTATGGGTTTTTTTCTAGAAAAAATTTTAATTTCACTAGTTGTGTTGTTTATCACTGTTTGCTTTTTCTTTATTTCTTCTATGTCCTTGTTAAATGTGTTAAATGATTCTCGCATTTTCTCCATTCTGTTTTTGAGATTTTGGATCATCTTTATTATCATTACTCGGAATGTTTTTTCAGGTAGTTTGCCTGTTTTGTCTTCATTTATTTGATGTTGTGGGGTTTTACCTTGTTCCTTCATTTGTGCAGTATTTCTCTGTATTCTCATTTTGTCTAACTTTTACTGTGTTTGATGTCTCCTTTCCTCAGGTTATAGGGTCGCAGCTCCTCTTGCTTTTTGTTTCTGCCCTTGGTGGGCACGGTTAGTCCAGTGGCTTGCGTCGGCTTCTTGTTGCAAGGGACTTGTACCTGCGTCCTGGTGGGCAGAGGGTGAATTTTTTTTCCCTCTGATGGGCAGGGCTGTGTGAGGTGATTATGTTCTGGGGTGTCTGTGGGAAGCCTGTCTGCTAATGATTGGGTTTGTATTCCTGTCTTGCTTGTGGTTTGGGTGAGGCATCCTGCTCTGGGTGATGCCAGCAGATGGGTGGTGCCAAGTCTTGGATACAGGTGGAGGTCTTTGTGGGAGTTCCCACTGATTAATACTCCCTGGGATCAGGAATTCTCCAGCAGTCTAGTGTCCTGGACTCAGGACTTCCACCCCAGAGGTTCAGCTTCTACCTGTGATTGAGGAATCAAGATCCCACAAGCCATTTGTTATGGCAGTAAAGGGGATTAAAGCAAACAAAAAACAACAAACCAACAAAAAACAGGAAACAAAGAATGAACCCCAGACAAATGGTGAAAGTAAAATCAGACAAATAGTAGAAACAAAAACAAAGGAACATACATACACACAGGAACATGCACACACACACACACACACACACACACACACACACCCAAACAGACCAAAGAAAGCAAAGTGTAAGAGAGTGAGTCGGTGAGCAAAGGAAACCAAAAATGATATCAGCCAATTAAAAACAAAACTAATTAAAACACAAAACAGTAAACCCATGGCTGATTCATGTCAATGTATGGCAAAAACCACTACAATATTGTAAAGTAATTAGCCCCCAACTAAAATAAATAAATTTATTAAAAAAAAAAAAAAACAAACCAAATTCCTCCAAAAAAAAAAAGAAAAACACGAAACAGAATAAAAAGACCAAAGCAGAGTGCCAAGTGAGGAATAAAGCAAGGAAAACCAAACAAACATGAAAAATAGAAGAAAAAGAAAAGAAAAGAAAAGTTAAATAGAAGTATATTAAAAAGATCTGTGTATATTAAAGAATAACTGCAACAAGAAAAGAACAACAGCAAAAAATAAAGAAAAAAAGAACCACAGAAACACAGAAAGCCGAAGTAGAAGTGAAATATATAAAGGAAATTAAAAATGTGATTAAAAACAAAACCAAAAAGGTTCTCAAAAGCCTCAATAGAGATAACAGTAATGAAACAACAGTCACAGCAACAAGAAAAAAGAGAGGGAAAAAAAAAAACCCAGAACCAACTATAGAATGAATCAAAATATAAGACTAATAATAAATGTTTTTCTTGGGTCTCAGCTGTCAGTGTCCTTTCCTGCATTGTGAGCCACAGCCCACCTCTGCCTGCCAGGAGGCCCTCCAGTACTGTGGCAGCTGGTCTCTGGACCTGCTGTAAGGACAGCTCAGGCTCTAATATAGTCCTACTTCTTCACGTTCTTATCTCCAGTGTTCACAGCTGCCAGAGCTAGGGCTTTTTCTTTTGTGTGAATACTCACTGTCCTTTTATGCTTTTATGTAGTCCATCGACACAGAGTCTACCTGCTTGATCGTGTGGATTTAATCTGCAGCTTATACAGCTGGTGCAAAGGTTTTCGATCCTCTTAGTCACTCTTCCTCTGAAGCTCATTTGTGGTTTTATCCCTACCTCTGCATGTGGATCATCCACAGGAGTTTGCTCCTGAGGCAGCCCTGAATGGCATGGGTCTGCCCCAGTGAGGACTGACCAGGAAGGTAGTGTAGCTGCTTGGATCTCGGGAACCCCAGCAGCACCAGGTGTGCAGGGAAGCCAGGAGCCACAGGTGCAAGAGATACGGCACTATTTTTCTAGTTTCTGGCAGCTAGTGCTCATAGGGCCTCCCTGACTAGGGCCCTTCTCTATTGCTCAGTGCCTCAGGCACTCAAAGGGCCCCCCTCTCTAAGGCTTTTCTCTACTGGTCAGCTGCCAGCGCTGGCGTTTGCAGAGAGAGAAGCTACAGTGATGGTTTCACTCACTGTACATGACTCAGCGGTAGCGCCCTGCCTCCATGGCTGCCCAGCATTCCTCCAAAAACACTCCCCACTGTGGACTTTCTCCCCGCAGCCAACAGCAGTCCTTGCCCTGGGATTGCTGTCCAATCCCCACGCTTCTCTAGCTCCCAGCCACCATGCGTTCCAGTGGCCTTGCATCCCTGTCCAGGGTATGTAGGGCTGTGGCATGGATTTTCTGTGTGGTTCTCACTCCATTCAGACTGTCACAAATGAGCTGCTGCAGTCTCCAATAGTCTCAGATGCTTCCCCTCTGTCCCAACCAATGCCCCCATGTGGGGATCTGACCCCTGCTTCAGTTCCTCACCCCTCAGGTGCAGGTCAAGTACTGTTCCCTCTCCTCCTCTTTTTCCCTTCCTTCCTTCGTCTTACTGAGTTTTGAGTGGAGTTATATCTTCCTTTCTGATGGTCAGAGACTCCTGACAGTACCCAGCTGGTTCTCCGCAAGATTTTCTGCATCTGAAGATATATCCCTGATGCATCCGTGGAGAGAGACGTACTCCATGTCCACCGACTCCTCCACCATCTTACCTGTTGGGTTATTATTATTATTTTTTTTTTTTTTGAGTGAGAAAAAGACCTGGATATTTAAGAAAAAACTATTTATTGGCATATAATTGCTTTACAATGTTGTTTGTTTCTGCTGTATAATGAAGTGAATCAGTGTATGTACACATATATCCCTCTCTCCCACTCCACGTCCATCCAACCCCTCTAGGTCATCACAGAGTCCCAAGCTGAGTTTATAGCAGGTTCCCACTAGCTATCTTACACATGCTAGTTTTTATTATGAGGAACTATTCCATACTACTTAAGTAATGAAATTCTGGAAATATTACTTGGTTTCTTTTCATTTAACTAGAATTTGTTGTTCCTACTTTATGCCTGGTACTGTGGGTGACACTAAAGAAGAATATACAGGATACATAAAATGTAACTTCTTTCCTTTGGAATATAGGCTATTTGAAGAGTCTGCAGTTAGAACAGTGAAAACTAGTATATGGTTAAGGACAAAATGCAAAGAGATAATAAGTGGTCTTGGGATTCAGGAATGACCAACCTGGTCCCTTACTGCCCATGTTCTCCTTGTTGCTTTAAAGCAATTGTATTCACTCACTGGAAAGCAGTTATATTCCCCTTGTTGCTCCTCTGATGACTTTGTTCCATACTGTACCCCAAGGTTTACGTGGCCTCTGACCCTTTTGACTTTGTCTCCTGTCATTGTCCCTTGGACTCAACATACTTCTTTCAGGATCTTGACCCTCCATCCTCTCCCTTAGAGTGTCTTGCGTATTTGTTCCTGTTCTGTCCGACCCTGGCCTGAGGTAAACACGGTGCCCTCCTCCATGGTCGTCCATTTGGCGTCGCTCTCCTGTGTCTTGCTTTTTAATGGTGTCTATCTTGATACTTCGTAGGTACCTAAATTCAGGATGCCCCGGGCTGATTTCATTGCCTCCTTTCTTCCTCTCTTCCAGAAACAAACACTATTTTTTTTGCCCTCTGTATCTTTGAGTCTGGGTACCACCATCCACCCAAGTTCCTGACATAAAACACAGGACGGTCGTTGTTTCTCCCTCAACTGGCATTCAGCGATTTATGGGAAATGTCTGTGGCCCAGGTCCCTGTTCTCCATCTCGCCTGTGTTCTCACAGTGGCCGTGTCACCTCAGCCCTCTAGAGAAGCCTCTCCCTCGTGGTGTCCCTCCACGCCCTCTTTTGAATTTGCCTTCCTGCTGCCTCTTGGCCCTCCACAGCCCAGGGTAAGGTTGAGAAGAGCCCCTTCCTGACCTCATCCCAGTCTGCCTCTTCCCCTCCTCTCAACAACGCCCGCCCCCCCAAATCTCCCCTCTCCCAAGACTCAGCCAAGCCTCACCTCCCACCAGTTTATTAAGGTCACACGAATGTATCGTATCAGTTCTGGATCTCTGTCTTTGTTCTTATTGTTCTGTAGTCCTGGGGTCATGTCTGCCCTGTAGACAGAGAACCCAGTCAGCACCCAGCTCACACACTTGCTTCTCTGCGAAGCATGGGCTGAGGCCCCAGGTAGAATCATTCGTACTGTCTTCTGTGCCTCTACTCTATCCTGCCTATGTCTCTTTTATACCAGTCTTTACACTGTGTTATAATGATCAGTGAGCAGATGTGTTCCCCCTCCTGGTCTATGAACTCTGACCTGAAGATTATGCTTTATGCATCCACTTATATCCCGTGTACTGGGCATCTTCACGGTGTTCAGTTCATCTTCTTTTGGATGAAAGAAGAGTCATGTTGAATGGAGTTTTAAAACCTGGGGAGTTTTTGGCCATGTGTTTAATATTGAGTTTTGTTTCCTAAATATTCTTAATTTTGGTTTACTGTAGTTTATTTGCCCCTTGCTCCTATGGTTTAAGGTGCAAATACTTTGTGAATCTGTTTGAGAAGGGTATGTTTCTAAATTTCCCTAATTTTTATAATATGCTTTGTTCTACTAACGGTGGTCCCATCTGGGTGGACTCCTATTCCTAACTGAAATACTCCATTTACTGTACAAATGTGTCTGGTTCTCTACTTTTACTAGTTATACAGTAGTTTCTAATAACTACATCAAAAGGTGTACAAGCATAATGCATAATAAAATGAAAAACAGTTTTATGAATATTGTGTCTAGTTGGTCCTAGAGTAAATGACACAATATGGACAGGAGATCTTACAATTGTTTTTTGAAGCCCTTGTAAAGTCTTGAGTTAGGTGGGTTAAGTTGAACACAATTTTAAAAACTAGAGCAAGAGAGGGAGTGAGTGATAGTCGCTCAGTCATGTCCGACTCTTTGTGACCCCATGGACTGTAGCCTCCCAGGTTCCTCTGTCCATGGAATTCTCCCGGCAAGAATACTGGAGTGGGTTGCCATTGCCTTAATCACTTGTTGAAGTAAGGCAGTCACCCAGTGGAACGTTTCATCTTTAAAAAGTTATTTGTTTCTTAATTATTTTATGGTCATTAAATGTCTAAATGCCTTTTTTTACAAATCCACAATTATATGCTCTTAGGTTTTAAACAAAATGTCTTATAGCTTTTGTCTATATTTTATAGATTCTTAAATTACTAGTAATTTACATAATCATCAGTGATTTGGCTTCATGTGTTTAATCCTGTTCAACATGCTATTGAAAATAAACTCTATGACCAAGGAAACGGTTACAAATGTGGAATGTTTCTTGATAATAAATCCAAGATTAGTTTTGCTTTTGACTTTGATTTAAGCTCCATGGAGTTTAAGTGAAAAAAAAAAGAATGCCATTAGGTTAAGTCATAGGCCATGTGGAAGAAGACAGCCTTGGTCTCCAGGCACCTGCCCACCCCTGAGCTGTCACACTCTCAGCTTCTGGGGGCTTGGCGAGGGTCTAGCTACAGGCGTCATTGTAAGTGAAAGATAGTTCAGAAAAGTTCTTCGAAGTCCTTAGTATCCTCAGTGGAAGTATATGTTAGAACGTAGTATGTATTTATAACCCACATTCCAGCCGTGAAGATGTGAACCAGGACTCCAGCAGACGTGTTTGATTTCAAGGGTTTTCTGGTAGGTGAGGGTCCTGACTTCACTCTGAGGTTATCAGCAGGGGCAGAGGGTGGAGAAGTGAGTGGGACCCTGGGAGGTAGAAGCGGTGTGTGAGAGGGTCCATTCCTGACAGTTGGGTTCACTTTGCCAGTGCACGCAAGACGAAGCCTGAGATTCTAGATCTTCATTCTGTTGGTTAGGGGTGTAGCCTGTCTAAGCCACTCGTTCCAGAGGTTCCCTAAATACAGGTAATACTGGCTAACTGCATCCAGAAATCTTTATAGTAAAGTGTTGCAGCTTTCTTCTGGGAACACATACTTGAAGCTCTGCCCACATTTTCCGAGCACTAGTCCTTACTTTCCACCTCAGATGTTACTTCTATCTGTAAGATTCATAATTTTGGTTTTCAGATTCATAGACATTACTTAAGAATTTCAGTTTAAATGAATTTCACTTGGCCATTCACCAGCTTCCTTAGTTAAATTCCATCCCATGTTATATTCTAATTGATTGGGTTGAGGATGTCTTGGGATGAATCATTCAACCACAGTTAAGTACCTACTATATGGAGAGGTCTCAATTAGGTACTAGCAGCAGAATTAGAATAACGACTAGGAGTCAGGGGGAAGATGTGCATATAAAAATAAATATATAAAACAATGACCCGCAAAGACATCAGTGTATATAAAAGCCTTAAGAGCACAAAAACCTGTATGGGGTGGGATGTTCCTCTGCATTCTTAGGGTGGCCACAAAATTTATCATCCAAACTGACACACTTCTGAAAATGAAAGGGCGGTTTTGATCATTGGGCTGGGATAAGAGCATTAAACCCGGGCTCTCTGGGGCTGGTGGGGGTGCGCGCTTGCTCTCTGCACTTATCGCTTGCACCTGACTCCGTCTGGGTTTCACCATGCTGCCATATCTATTTCCTGTCATCATGTACCTTGCACAATTATATATAATGATTGTCATGTGCCGTATTAAGTGTTAGTACAGCAGAGTGGATCTGATTTGAGCCAATTTTTTGGTTCCTTGTAGGAAGCACGTTCAGTGCATGAAACAAAAGTATTTGGAGAATAACATGTGGCCTGTGGCAGAAGCATTTTATGTGGTGTGATTTGTGAGAAGTCAAGAAAATATTTCTTGAAACACCTGACATGTTTGAAATAAAGATACTAGAGTGATCTGGTGGCATTAATTTCAACCACTCCACCCCATGCTTGTAGCCAGCCAGGTGCTCAGCTGGATCCTGAGGATCAGGAAGGTGGAGGGTGGATGAGAGGGTGTGGGGGGAAATGAGGCCACTGTCTTCAAGAAGCCTCAGATCTGAAGGGGCAGGCAGCTGAGTTTGAGCAAAGTGTTACTGGAGCCCAGACAAGAGCTTTGCCAGAAAGACGGGATCAGAACCTGGATGAGGTGGGGAAGGAGAGCTTTGCCAGCAAGGAAGCTGCAGAAATGAGTTTGAAAACCCTCTGTATTTTCAACTCCATTTTTTCCCTCTTTAATCTATGTGCTTCTCTTTTTCTCCATTTCTTTTCTTTCTTTCTTTTTTTTTTTTGTATTTTAGCCTTGCTGCATGGTATGTGGGATGGTTCCCTGACTAGGGATGAAACCTAGACCCTTGGCAGTGTAAGCAAGTCCTAGCCACTAGACCACCAGAGAAGTCCTTCTGTTTCTTTCTTTTCTTCATGTACCCTCTGCCTTAAGCTTCTTCTGTCCTCTGTCCTTTTGTTTTATGGTATTTAAACTCAAGGTCTACACAAGGAGATGGGAAGAAAGGAATAACAACAACTATTTTCTTAATGTTGCCTACTATGCTAAATAGTATACATGCATGATCTCTTTTACTCCTCAGAACAATTCTTTAAGGTTTGTATGTGGTCAGAATTTCCTGTTACAGGTGAGAGGAAAGTAAGGCTCACAGAGGTTCAATAATTTGATGGGGGCCATACAGGAAGTAGGAGGGATGGAATTTGAACCCAGCTCCTGCTCATTCACTGTACTGTGCCTGTGTTCCCTGGGTTTGAATATGATGCCAAAAATTCAGCTTCTCTGTACGCGCATGCTAAGTCACTTTGGTCGTGTCTGACTCTGTGACCCCATGGACTATACCCTGCCAGGCCATGGGATTTTCCAGGCAAGAATACTGGAGTGGGTTTCCATGCCCTCCTCCAGGGGATCTTCCCAACCCAGGGATCAAACCCGCATCTCTTATATCTCCTGTGTTGGCAAGTGGGTTCTTTACCATTGGCACCACCTGGGAAGCCCTCTCTGTACACTAGTGCCAAATCAGTTCTTGGAGACAGAGTTTTGGGTGAAGTACAGAAGGATAGGTTTATTGCCTTGCCAGGCAAAGGGGAACACGGCAGGCTAATTCCTCCAATACTGTGTGTCCCAGCTTTGGAAAAATAGTGACAAGTTTTATAGTAATGGTTCAAAGAGGACATATCAGCTCATGGACATTCTTCTGATGGGCCGGTGGTGAGGTAAGTAGGAGTCAGCATCTTTCAGGTCCAGCTGTCTGGGGTCTACCTGCTTGTGGGCAGCATACCATCTTTAATCATTAACTTCTCCCAACGGGAGGGGTTTCTGTGTCTGTAAAATTGTTGTTTGTTGTTTAGTCACTAAGTCCCATGTCTGACTCTTTGTGACCCCATGGACTGTAGCCTGCCAGGCCCCTCGGTCCATGGGTTTTCTTAGGCAAGAATACTGGAGTGGGTTGTCATTTCCTTCTCCAGGGGATCTTCCTCACCCAAGCAAGAATCGAACCCAAGTCTCCTGCATTGGCAATCAGATTCTTTATCATTGAGCCTCCTTGGAAGCCCCATCTGCAGAATAGCTCAAAGATACTGCTGTGTGTGTCCCTTGGTGCGGGAACAGGACCTTGCCCAAGGCTGCTCTTCACTGTTTCTCCCTGGTCTCCCATCCTCTCCCTTCTCTAATTAACAACTGCTTGAATCTGCCCATGGGAACTCTGGGAAAGTGATGGAGATTGAATGAAGGCTGTTGCCTGTAATCAAAGACATGGGGGACACAGAAAGGCCTTGTGCCCAGGAGCCCCACAGGACCCTGCACAGTATCAGATACAGGCCACCAGTGCTACAGGGCATGATTTCATTGGTTGCCCACACCTTCAATAACGCTGATAGACAGGGGAGAAGGTTCCTCCTGTTCACTAACCTTTTCATCCTATGCCATTTTGCACACTCCTCCTAAAATTTTTCCAAAGCATTTAACTTGGTTTTACTTTGCTGATCTCCCTTTTTTAGGACTGGAGTTCAGGCTGCAGGCTTATAAGCTTCACCAGGAAACATGATTTTAAAACCAGTGTTTCTTTTCATATTCACCTTAAAGTTCTCTTTAACTTTTATTGAACTAAAAAAGCTATTTAAAGAAAAATACTGAGTCCAGATAAGATGCAGATGTGGACAGATTGTGAAGGTGCTGTGGGAATGCGTAATTTGGGAGAACACGCCTGCCTCAAGGGAGGAATTAAAGACAGAAGATGAAAGCCAGACAACCCTCAGGGTAAAGTTTTAGCATTTTTTCAGCTAGGAGTCAGGGAGGGCTGGTGATTCTGTCCCATTTGCTGCCTTTTCCTTTCTTTCTGCCTTCTCTTATATGTTTGTGGCAAAACGTTTTGAATCTATTTCGCTTAATGATCCTTCTATCAGACATGTACTGATTTATAACTTTATAGTCAACTCTCTGCCTGCGTTGGCAGTGGAAATGGGAAATTGTTGAAATGGTTATCTTTAAAAGAAAAAAGAACAGTTTGTATGCCGAGGGCCTTAATCTGGTGTTTTTTAGTGAAGTTACTCTTCGCGTCTGACTCTTTGCAACCCCATGGACTGACGGTAGCCCGCCAGCCTCCTCTCTTCATGGAATTTTCCAGGGAAGAATACTGGAGTGGGTTGCCATTCCTTCTCCATTTTAGTTCTTAGAAATAACTAAAATTTCCCATTTCTTTATGTAGTTACGGCCCACTAAATGGTAATTCTCTTTTTCTTTTTTTTAAAGGACAGCGCAATTAGATTTTAGCAAGATTGAGATTTCAGTGTCTTTTGGTCTATTTGTCAGGACAGACCACAAGCAGTTTGCAAGTGTCCATGAACAAATCAGGTTAGCAATACATTGAAACCAGCACAAATAGATTGTCCTCATCACCACATAGACAAAACAGTCAGGAGATGAGCTTGGTGCTGTAAGCACAAGTGGCATGATATAATGAAGTTGTATTCCATTAAGCTCTTGTGTACGGGGAGCAAAATGTCATCACCTGAATGTGGCTGCATTTCTGTGATACAACCTCATCTGTTCCGTCAACTAGTTTTGCTCTGATCAATAAGCAGTTTTCTGTGGCCTTTCACTGCTGTCAGATGTCATTGAGTGATGTAAATGCACGTCAGAAACTAGAAACTTGACAGCTCACCCAGAATGGGAAGGGAGAGAGGAGAGGGAAATCACAGCCGAAGACATGGTTGACAGCTGACATCTCCTCAGGGTAACTGACTGGATACTGTAGCAGCCAGCGCTTTCCCCATAGAAACACGAAGGAAGACGATCCCGGAACATGTAAAATACAGAACAGATATCCTGAAATAATTTAAGGCAAAAGTTGTTATTGTGAACTGAAGCATAGTGATTGTGTAAATTGTTTAGGTAAAATCCACCAAAAGTAACTAGTTGCTCTTTATGTTTTGACTAAGAATGATCTAGGCAAATGGCAATATATTTCTACCCATTTTCTCCATCACCCACTGCCAAGACTACAATTAGGAAAGTTTGTATCAATCCAGAAAGAGATGTAGCCAAACAGACTTTTGTTATAACAGTATCCATGTAAGACAATATTATATAGTAGTAAAAGGAGGGAAAGGACAGTCTTCATATCCTCCTGTGGGAAAATGCTGGGGTCCGTTGCTAAGTGAAAAAGCAAGAGGTAGAATGGTGTATGATGTGCTGCCTTTGGTGTTAAAGGGAAGAACGTAAGGCTGACTCAGTCAGATGTGCACACGGTGAGGCTGAAAGGGCCTGTTCACAGCATCCGAAGCAGGGTGCAGGGTGCATCCTGGTCGCAGAATGTTGGGGTTTCAGGGGAGGCTTCACTGTGTATGTTTTCATATCTTTTTTTAAAAAAAGCTTTTAAAACCAAAGGAACATATCACCTATTTAAGATATGGAATTATAAAAAACATTTCTTTATTTGACACATGAAACTGTGTTAAATGCGCAAAAGGAAATACAGTAGTTAGTTACCGTATTTAACAAAGGACACATATTCCAGGACCAGTCTTTCTAGACTCTTCATTTCCAAAGTGAGTCAAAGACATTAAGCTGTATTAAATGAGGGGTCATTAAATACTAGTTCAAATAATTTTAGTATCATTGACTAAAATTCAGGGGCACTTAGGTCATGAAAATGTTTTTTTAAAACATTTGTTGAGTGCTTACTGTATGCTAGACACCCTACAGTGAGTGCACTTGTAAGTATTAACTCATTTAAATCCTCAGAGAGAAGGTGTTATTTCTATTTAACATATGAAAATGTTGATGCCCAGTGAGTTTAAGTAACTGTAGACACCCAGCCAATAATGTTGGAGTATGAACCTGGGTTTTTGGTCTCCAAGGGTAAGTCTAGGGTCTGAATAGCAGAGTGGAGAGAGCTATATGCAACCCAGGCCTTTGTAAACCCTGAGGACAATGACCGTAGCCTGTCCATCTCATCAAGGTAGTTGTTGAGTCACTTAGTCATGGCTGACTCTTTGTGGCCCCATGGACTGTACCCCGCCAGGCTCCTCTGTCCATGGCATTTCCCAGGCAAAAATACTGGAGTGGGTAGCCATTCCCTTCTCCAGGGGATCTTCCTGACCCAGGGATCGAACCTGTGTCTCTTGCATTGGCAGGCGGGTTCTTTACCACAGAACTGCCTAGGAAGCCCCATCAGTAATAGAGCACAGTGTTAAATCGCAGGGTTGTCCTTCCTTTCCTAGGTTTCCCTGTTAGGACGACTTCCTTCCAGCTCCTATTGCAGTATAGTAAAAGTATAATCCAGAGAAGGCAATGGCACCCCACTCCAGTACTCTTGCCTGGGAAACCCCATGGACGGAGGAGCCTGGTGGGCTACAGCCCATGGGGTCGCGAAGAGTCAGACACGACTGATCGACTTCACTTTCACTTTTCACTTTCATGCACTGGAGAAGGAAGTGGCAACCCACTCCAGTATTCTTGCCTGGAGAATCCCAGGGATGGAGGAGCCTGGTGGGCTGCCGTCTATGGGGTCGCACAGAGTCGGACACGACTGAAGCGACTTAGCAGCAGCAGCAAAAGTATAATCATATACTTACAAGTAATTCATCTCTAGCTCTTCTCTGAGTTCCGTCAGGGAGAGACTGTCTCTCTGCCCCCACTGTGTGCCAGCTCAGAGCCTGATCCACCAGAGTACTTAAAAATTACTCGCTAAGGGAATGACTTATTTTCAGAGGCAGGCCCTGTAGTAATGACTGGATCACATTACATTGGTGTGGTTATCTTTTGCAAACTACCTAATGGAATAATCCTTTCTAGTGCATGCTTTTCACTATTGAGGAATGCAGCTTTGAGGCCAGAGTGGATTGAGGGCTTGTAGGTTCAAGGCAGAAGGATATCAGTTTATTCTATAAATAGTCAACCATCACTTTACTATTAGTAGTAGCAACTGTAAAGGGAGATGATTAGGAAGTTACAATCTCCAGAGATAAACTTTACTTTGACAGTGGGAAATGTAATTAAAAGAATCCAATATAACAGAGTAGCGTTAGAACTTGTAGCATCTGAGGCACTCTTTTCCTCCTGTCTGGGTGTCTTGAGACCTCGCCTCTCCTCGGCTCATCCCCTGGACTACAGCCCAGGCTGCTGCTTTTTTCATGGCCATCACGTCACCACTCATTTTGCTGTCACTTTTACTTTTGAAGTTCTTTTCCCTTTATTTCAGGACCAAGGTTATAAGAATGTGGTGGTGGTGGTTGTGTCCGACTCCTTGCAACCCCACGGACTGCAGTGCACCAGGCTTTCTTGTTCATCACCAACTCCCGGAGTTTGTTCAGATTCATGTCCATTGATTTCATGATGCCATCCAACCATCTTATCCTCTGTCACCCCCTTCTCCTCCTTCCCTCAGTCTTCCCCAGCATCAAGGTCTTTTCCAGTGAGTCAGCTCTTCGCATCAGGTGGCCAAAGTATTGGAGCTTCAGCTTTGGTCCTTCCAATGAATATGCAGGGTTGATTCCCTTTAGGACTGACTGGTTCAAAATAGGGCCATCCCAACTGGTCTTCCAAGCCCTAGCCTGAGGCAAGATAGGTTTTGATGAGCAAGTGGTGGGGGAGGGAAGAATATTAGATGGGGTGACTCTGTTGAGAATGGAGACAGATAGGTGGTTCCTGGCCATCTCTCCCTTTAATCAGACTGAGGTGGTGAGCACGGCAGGGGGCTGCTACTAATGGATATGTGAAAAACTCTGCTTTGATTATTATCAGTCACTTCCCTATCCATCCCCTTTTGAAGACTGGCTTGCTCTGTCATCAAGCGCTTTCCACAATGCATGAATAGGCTACCCATACTCCCAGTCATGTGCTGGATAAGAACCAGGCCCTTGGTTGGTACTTCCTTCCTATACTTCAGAACTATGTCACCAGCCTAATCATTACATAGTTTTGACAGAACCCAGAGTTGATCTTTGTAACATGGAATCCCAGTTGTAAGTGGAATGCATCACTTCATCCTGATGAACACAAACCTAGAGCTTGTAGATTATAACCCATCTTTACCTGGTTATCCCTCATCAGGTACTTAGCATGCAGAGTTTATCTGGGGGCCTCAGAGTTCTTTCCCTATGGTGTCCTTTTATGGGACAAGTGAAATAGTTCTGATTCTCTTTCAAAATGCTATTCTCTCAGTGGTCTTACCCTGATGATGACTTTGGTTTTCGTATATCCATTAATTTTCGCTCTTTTCCGTTTCACCTAAATGGGCAACTGACTTCACCCTTGGTCCAGCACTGAGAGGGCCCTGAGAGTGCCTTCTGCTTTTGCATTCTTCTTCAGCCAGCCTCTATAGTATTCCTGACTTCCAACACCTCTCCTCTCCCTCCCTGCCCCCAGTCCCACCCCTACTTTTTTCTTTATTTGTTTTGTTTCCTCTGGGGACACCTGCAAACTGCCTTCATTGCCTGAGGGGGCCTCCACACATCCCCTGTGAGGTGCAGGACAACCAGCCCCCTCTGTTCCTCCTTAGACCAGTGCCCCCAACCTACAGTGGTTTTCTCTGTTGTCTTAACCAGCAGAGCAGCCTTCTCTTGGTCTTGGGTGGGTTAGGAAAGGAGAATAGCCTTTGAAGAGAGGGGTCTTAAAGGGTTCTCATGACTTCCTTTTTAAAAAGCCAACTATTCAACTTTTAAAGGGTGGGTTTAATAATTGTTATATGAGTTCATTTTAAAATTGATATATTGTAATCATAAAATGCTTAATTGAAAATGTATGGAACATAAAATTTTCAGCATGAAGCAGAACATTGGAGATTTTAATAACTTCCTACTCAGTCTTCCCCCATCCACTCTGAACTCTTTGGAATGCAACATTTTGCAGTCAGCATGATTTTTCTGCACATTGATCAAGTTGGCTTCTGCTTACCAGCACTGAGCAGCTCCTCATTGCTCATTTGGTAAAGGCCAGTCACTCTTCAGTGTGGCTTAAGGGGCCCAGTGTGGTCTGGCCCCTTCCTTCCTAAGGATCCTTTATCCTGGCCCTGAGTTTTAGTCTCACAGTCCAGCTATTCAAATGAATCTTCTTTAGTTAAAGTAACTTTGTCCCTTGGCCCTGCTCACCTCCCCTTGAGGCTTCAGGGCTCAGTGTCTGCATCACTTTCTCAAGGACTTAGCCCTGACTGGGGTGTCCTATTTCAGTAGTTGTCCTTTCTGGCAGAGCATGTGTAAAGCTATTCATTGTGCTGTTACTTCACTGAACACAACAGCGTCCAGCACATGTTTACATATAGAAGTGAACTGTACGGTGTCACTAGCTGGATGGATGGGTAGATAGATAGGTAGACAGACAGACAGAGTAGGATCAGAAGTGAGAGTAAATGACCCTTCAGGGTAGCATGGCTACCTAATATCAGAATTAACACAAAACCCAGAGGACTTTGCACTGTATCTAGTTTTTGCTTCTTTGTTCAGAGTCTGTGTCCACACGTATGGCTTGTTGATTCTGACTGCGTGAGGAAAGTGTGCTCCTGACTCTGTTTTCAGGGTGAGCTGGATCTCTGCTTTTTGTTCCCAGCTCCTCTGTGGATTTGGATCCTTTGGGTACATTTTCTGTGGCCCCTCTTAAGGTTCATTACTGGATTTGTTCTCTTGGTGTTTCAAAGCTGGAAGTTGAATGTTTCCCCCCTTGTCTTAATTCTTTCAAGTGACTATTTCAGATTTTGTGTTTATAATTATTTGTGCTTTTGTGTTTTAGAAGCTTTTACACTGGATCTCAGTCTCAGGGCCTCCTTGTAAAATGCTTTTCTTTGAATAGTTAATCTGAGGTCTTTATCTTTAACATTCTGCATCTCAGATTTTATGTTAGTTATTTCTCTGGCTTAATGACACCCTGGCCCATATTGACTCACTCTAAAGAAAGGGGCTGTTTACTTAACAGTGGCATGCAATCTGTTTGCCCCAAACACAATCTTTGACCAGAGAATGGGTTGGATAGTAGTCCTTCTTCACATAACCTGCCTGGAAACTGTCCATTCAGCGTTATCTTGTGGATGACTTGAAGTGTGGGCTCATGCTTGCATGGCAAACTCTTAAGTCACAATCCTTTTTCTCAGCTTTAGACTATATGGAAAATTTACTAGCTTGCCTTAATTTTGTTAATGGGATTGATATAACTTCACTGTGATTCCTGTACTCATTTGCTCTGCAAATATTCAAAGATTGCATTTGCTTCCCCAGGGTAAACATCTTTCCTTGCTCCTCAAATGCCACAGGGAAAGACCTCTGGTCCTGCCATGGCTTCTCCATGGAAAAGACTCTGTCTCCTGCGACAGCGATGTTCTTAGAATGTAGCTTCCACCTTGAAGGGTGATTCAGTATGGACATAGTATGCAAGTTTTCCACTTAGAATTAAAGGAAGAACCATGTGGTTTGTTTACCTGATGGCATCTGTTTCCCATTTTTTCCCTCTTGACTTCAAATTTGGTTGTTAGACCTTCATGAAGGAGGATTTGAAGAAACCACTACAGCGTGGTTTTGAGTTTCCAGTTGTCCCTTCAGATAATGGTAGTAGTGATAATGCTCAGTGTAAACTTTAAAGCTTCGGTGTAAGGGTGAAAGATCACAGGGACAGGGGCTTCTATGGCCTTATTCACCAATTAATTTTGCAGAAAGGCTACTCATGATTGTATTCCAGAAGACAAACCCCTGATTACCTATGAGACTTCTGAAAAGTCATCCACTTTTCTCATTCTCAGTCTTCTTATCTTTAAAATAATGACAGTAAGCTACACCTTCTGCCTCTCATGAGTTAATAAATAATATCATAATACTGAGGTAAAGTTGAATGATCTGAGATAAATGTTGAATGGTTGCTACCTCCCTACCAAATGTTTCAGAGGCATTTTGGTTTGAGGACAGTGGCTCCATTCAGAGTTTGTTGTTTGTGACTATAGCAGATGTTCCACTATTTGCCTATAGATAGAAAGCCAAATTATATAGTTTGGATAACTGTCAAAGAAGTTGTATCCTCCATTTCATATGTACAGCTATTCCTTAGGACATTTTGGAAAATTAATTTGGTTTATATCAGTGGATAGCACTTTTATATATTGCTCTATATTTATATTATTAATATTAATTATATGTTTTTTTCCACTAAATTTTAAGCTTTGGAAACTGTATGATATTGAGCCTACCAGAGATTAAGCGTTTAATAAATAGTTCATAGAACTTTAGGCTGAAAGAGTACTTGGTAGCCATCTAGTTTAATATTCTCACATATTAATATTTATAGATGTATGGAAGAAAAAGAGATCCAAGGGAGTTAAGTCCTTTAACAAAGTCATAGAGTCCTGGAGAAAGAGCAGAGTGTAGACTCTGAAATGTCCTTTCCTGCTCTTTCCAGCACAGAGCACCACCTTTGAATAAAGTTTTAATGCAGGTTTGAAGAGAACATGCTCTATATATTGTTTTAAATATGTCTCCCCATATACAGATTCAAGGGTGTATATGTCAAATCCATAGAAAAATTCATTTTATATTCTTAGTGCAGTTACAACTTTTTACCACTTATTAAGACTTCAGAGATACAAACCAGTAGCTCAGTAATTGCTTTCTTGAGTCTGCCTTTAATAATTACATTTAGTAAAGCTGTATCGAAAATTAGAAAGGCAGAGACTAATGGAAAACTAGATTTTTCACTGAATTAGAAAGCAAGACAATCCATATATTGACAACACTTCAAGTTGAAACAGATCAGGAAAACTGTTTTGGACTGTTTGTGCAAAGAGGCAAACCTGGGCCTTGATGGGCAGTGGCACACGCATTTTATGGAAGCAGAGAAACTCTAAGAGATTTCATGTAAATCGGCATGTTGAGAGGAGAGAGTCCAGGTCTGATTTAGAGACAAGTCGTTTGAATCTTTTAAAGCCTGGAATTTCTCCTTTGTGCTAACAAAGCAGTTAAAAAATGAAGAATTGTGTTAATGAAGTAGGAATATCTTTGGATTAAAAAAAGCACAAAACTCAGTTGGAGGTCATATCTTGCAGTCAGAAGCAAACCTGAACAGGAAAGTGGTGGAGGGCTTCTTTTAACTTGCTTCTGTAGGGTTTGGTGCAGTGTTTTTACTTTGTGGCCAGAAAAATTAGTCATTTTAGTTATATCTATTTCAGAAAGCCTATTAAAGAGATCTCAACAGTAGATTAACTCCAGGTTGTTTAGATATTAGAAAAATAATTTAAATGAGATATAATGATGTAAACTAGAAAAGCAAAACAAAACTGGTACCTCAAGGACCTACTGAATAGCACATGGAACTCTACTCAATGTTATGTGCCAGCCTCAGTGGGAGAGAGGTTTGGAGGAGAATGGATACATGTATATGCATGGCTGAGTCCCTTCATTGTTCACCTGAAACTATCACAACACTGTTAACTGGCTATACCCCAATACAAAATTTAAAAAAACAAACTTGGTGCCTCTTCACTTGTCAGACGGACAGTGTCCTTTGTCACAGCAGCAAGAGAAGGGTCTGAGTAGCCAACTAATGGATCTGCTCCCCACTGGCACCAGACTGGCTGCAGAGTTCACCCACATCAAGACCCAGCACACCCTTTCATACTGTAGAGGCACAAGGTTGTAACCACTTCAGAAAAATGCCTTTCAAAGGACCTGCTTTTATGTGTCCCTTTAACCTAGTTATCCTAGCTGCATCCTTTTAATAGCAAACTGTTGGCCACGTCCGTCCTTTGCTGAGTAAGTGCAAGTATGTGCTCACAACCTCTGACAATGGGATGTTGTACGTTCCCCTCCAAGGCAAGAGGAAGTGTCTAGGAACTAGAGAACTCAGGTGAATTGTCTCATACAGGGCCTACTGCATTTGCTTTCAGACCAAGGAAGAAAGAGGGGTGAGCATTTTGGAAAAGAAAAAGAAACAGTAGGATGAGAAGTGAGCAGAGGACATGTGGTCTAGTCTCTCTGAAAGCCATTGTCTGGCCCAGATCAATTTAGGGCTTACATTTGAAAGAGCACCCTGATTTCACAGCCAGATACTGCACATGCGGTAGGGAAGATGGGGCATGCGTGCGTGCTCAGTTGCTCAGTCGTGTCTGACTCTTTGTGACCCCATGGCATATACATGGCCCACCAGACTCCTCTGTCCATGGGATTTCCCAGGCAAGAATACTGGAGTGGGTTGCTATTTCCTCCTTCAGGGGATCTTCCCAACCCAGGGATCGAACCCTCCTGTCCTGCATCTCCTGCATTGGCAGATGGGTACTTAACCACTGAGCCGCCTGGGAAGCCCTAAGGGAGGATAGGGGGAGGGTGATAAAGAGCAGTGTTGTCTGCCTTGAGAACTGAATTTGCTGTTTGGTGAGACAGAGAGAAAAACAACTAACTGAATAGAATCTGACCCTGAAGACCATGAAGTGATTTTGAACAATAGGGTACGCATGCACAGTTAGTTGTGAATGAGTTAACATTTATTTGCCCTGATCGTTGGTTGTGTAAAACAAAGCACAGAATACGTGCGTATGGCACAGTCCCTGCTGTGGAGTGGATGTGGAGCAAAATACATGTGACAAAGCAATATACGGTTGTTATTTTATACATCAGTAAAATAGTAAGACATGAGAAAGCATCTGGTCGACACCCTCATGTTATAGATGATGAAAGGGCATAGTACTCAGAAGTGGTTTTTCTATCTTTGTGGCTAATAAGGGTCAAAGAGGAACCTGGAACTCAGGACAGCTGATTTACAGCTTATTTCCTCTCACTAGAGGGTATTATCACTCAAAACTTAAGAAAACAATATGAGATATATCTTCAATGCAGAAAAATTGGAGGCAAAAACCTTGAAAAGTGAAAAGAAGAAAAAACATTATTCATCCCTTCAGAACATTTTAGTGGTTTTTTTCTTCTGACTTTTTTAGTACATAACATATACATACACTCATGATTATGTATTTCGTTAAACACAAAAGTGTACTCTCTCCATAGCTTGCTCTTATCTTTAACAAGATTAACACTCATTTCATGTTAATAAATCTTCTATGACATGATGTGAATGTGCTATGTTTATTAACTCTTTTCTACTAAATATTAGGTTGTTCACATTTTTATAATTTTATATACTTTTTCCCTTTTGAAAGTCGTATTTCAATTTCAGTTTGGTGCCACTGTGTTGAGCAAATAATTCATATCAACTTACATTCACATGTTAGTTGAGAAGTAATTATCCATTTACATTTTTGTTCTATGTTCTTCATATGTTTCTTTGCAGATTAATATACTTTTGCAGTCTGTCTCTGATAATAAAATGGATATAGGTCCTCTTTTCTACTCTCAACTATTTAAATGGAATGTACTATTTATCTCTGAGGGCCAAGAAGCTCACCCATCTGGAAATGCTTTCATGTTTCCATATTATACTGATCATGTACATTTCAGTTTGTAAAATTTAGGATCACCTTGGCAAAGCCTTGGTAAGGAGTAGTGCTCAGACACTCACAGAGCAAACGTTTGGGAAAGGAATGGACCAATCATGGCTGCAGGTGTTAATTCCCTAAGTGGTGAACCAGTTTCTTTTGTCCAGGAAAGGACTTCATCAGAGAGTTCCCTTCAAATCTGTGTTGTGCTCTGTGGGGGAATGCCTGGCACAGGGTTCACAGTTGCACCCACTCTGCCCGTGCAGAAACACAATGAAGAGAAAGAAAGCAGATGATCACGTCCAGGTATTGAAGGTGATTTAATTGTGAGTGTCTAGTACATTAAATCTAGAGGTAAAGCTTAGGGAAAGGCTTCATCCTTCCTGCCCTCGGTAGCAGTTCAGATGCTGACTGCTTTAGATTTAGCTCAGGCCCTCAGGGATGGCAGGAATTAGAGTTAATGCTTTTTTTCAGTTTCTCTATAGAGACCACATATGTCATATTACTAAGGTAAAAGTGATTCATACAAACAACAGAATCTTGCAAAATGATTCTATTTTTGCAATTCAACCCTTTTTCTTGAATTCATCATTCTGTATCTTTAAAGGAGTCAGACAAATTAAGTGATTATGATATATCCTGTAACTAGGAGAATCTCTTTGTTTAGGGTAAAAGAAATCAATACAAGAAACTCTTGGAATATTCCTTTTTTCCTTCCTCTTTAGCAGCTCCTTCTATATGGATTTAGAAATGCTGATTCTACGTGAAGAATGTCAGTGATACATGTTGAGGCCTGGCCTCGTTAGACTGCAAACTTCTCTCTGAAAGTCTTTGGCAGTGGTGTGTGTCATATAGATTTAGAAAAGGTAGTGTTTGTTTAAATACAGACATTTGTTTGTAAGTTTTTTATTAGATAAACTCAGTTTTTAAATAGTCCTGTATCAGTAAATTTTTAAAAGTAGATTAATTTGAATTGTTTTTTTAAATCAAAGTATAGTTCATTTGCTTTCCTGGTGACTCAGGTGGTAAAGAATCTGTCTACAATGTGGGAGACCTGGGTTTGATCCCGGGGTTGGGAAGATCGCCTGGAGAAGAGAACGACTACCCACTCTAGTATTCTGGCCTGGAGAATTCCATGGACAGGGGAGCCTGGCAGGCTACAGTCCATGGGGTCACAAAGAGTCGGACACAACTGAGTGACTTTCACTTTTCATAGTTCATTTACAGTGTTGCGTTAGTTTCAGGTGTCCAGCACAGTGATTCAGTTGTGTATGTATATATTCTTTTCTAGATTCTATCCCATTATAGATTATTACAAGACACTGAATATAGTCCCCTGTGATATTCAGTAGGACCTTGTTGTTTATCTATTTTATATATGTGCTAAGTTGCTTCAATCATGTCCAACTCTTTGCCATCCTGTGGATTGTAGCCCTTCGGGCTCCTCTGTCCATGGGATTCTCCAGACAAGATTACTGGAATGGATTGCCATTTCCTTCTCCAGGTATTTTATATATAGCAGTGTGTATGTGTTAATTTCAACCCCCTAATTTATCCCTTCCCCTGCCCTTCTCCTTTTGATAACCAAAAGTCTGTGAGTCCTATTTCTGTTTTGTAAATAAGTTCGTTTGTATCTTTTTGTTATTCCACATATAAGCCATATGTATGATATTTGTCTTTGTCTGTCTGACTTACACTTAGTATGATAATCTCTAGGTTCATCCATGTTGCTGTAAATGACATTATTTCATTCTCCTTTAATGGCTTGACTGATAGGTTAACTTAAATTTAAGAAAACAAAACTCTTACTAAGTTAAGTTCTGTGATACAGCTTCATCACCTGCCCTTGCCATCTCAGTGCTGTCCAACCATTCTGTCTAAACTTACAACTCCACCCCCTCTCCCTCCTCTCTTCCTGTCCCCCAGAGCACTCCTAATTCCTTTTACCTGGTTCTGTTTTTTTCTCCCATACCAGATAATCAGTTTTTAAAACATACTATATAATTTACTTATTTTAAAAATCTATCTATTGTTATCTATCTTCCCTGCTAGAATGTAAATTTCATGAGGGCAGTTCCCTTTGCCACTTTACTTCACTGATAAATATCAGACACTTTGAATGGAGATTAGCACATAGTAAGTGCTCAATAAATATGTGGATAAATAAATATCATCATCATCTGTTTTTAAGCCAAACATATATTGAGAACATAAAATACTTGATATTTTTTCTCATTTGGAATTTTGAAAGAAGGTTGAGAATTCTACAGTCTTTAAGAGCTTCCTTCCTTTGTGTAGGTGGGTATTTTAAAAATGTGGATGCCTGCCTTCTAATATTGTTTATAGAACAAAAAAAGCTTCTTTCCCTTCAGCAGGAATAACAGCATCCTTGCTTGTAAAGTCTATAAAACAGTCTGTTTTTTATTACGGAAACAGAGCTTGACCTTTCTGCCTGCTCTCTGCCCATGTTTCAGGGCTGAGCAGCAGAGCTTTGAAGCTCGCAGGCATATTGCAAACGGCCTGTGCTCAAGTAAACTTCCTCTGTGGGGTCCACTGAGGACCGTTAGTTCCGTACTGAGAGAACACAGGAGGGTCTTAGATCTTATCTTCTTGATGCCAGCAGAAAGAAGCTCAGCTCGTCATGAATAAGCAGTAGTTCTTCTCCACCCAAGCTTACCCTTTGCACTTCTTTGAGTTAAAAAATAATCATATGTCTATTCCTATTTATCTATCTGCATATATATGTCTGTGTGTATATGTATATTCATGTAGTGTGTGTGTCTCTATGCTCAGTTGTGGCCAACTCTTTTGCGATCCCATGGACTGTAGCCTGCTAGTCGCCTCTGTCCATGGAATTTTCCAGACAGGAATACTGGGAAGTGCATTGCCATTTCCTTCTCTAGGGGATCTTCCTGACCCAGGGTTCCAGCCCCCATCTCTTGTGTCTCTTGCATCAGCAGGCAGATATTTTTTTCCCATTGCACCACCTGGGAAGCTCGTTTATATAGAGAGAATACACATTCTAGTCTCTTCCCAAATGTCATTGGGAATACTTGAGCTTTTGAGTTGCATGATTTTTTGTGAGGACATTTTTTAAGACAGAAGCATAGCGCATCATAGAGCTTCATGGTGTGTTAGAGAATTGGAGGTTATTAATGGCCTCAGATTCCATTTAGATTTGTGAGAAACCCAGTGACATTTGGGAAGAGACTAGAATGTTTTGGGCACCAGTCTTGTGTCTGGTGAAGTGCCAAGTGCTTTATATACCATGGCTTACATATTTACTCTGCCACCGGCCTAAAGAAACAGGTATTATTATCATCCCCATTTTCCATATGAGGAAATTGAGGCTCAAAGTGAACAAGCAATATCCTTAAGGAATCACAGCTGGCAAGTGACAGATCTGGGTGTCGGGTATGTCTGACTCTAGATTAGCATTCTTTGTACCATATCATGTAGCTTCTCTACAGTGGTACTAATTATTAAGACAGATAGTTTCTTTTTAATAAAAGGGCTATATTTCAAAACTCTTTTCATAGCACTCATGGCCTCATGAACAGTATTCTTTAGACCAGCTACCACGAATTTTTCTATAGGAAATGATCTGGTTCTGCACTGTCTGCTCTATCATATCAAACTTACTGATTTTTCTCTCTGACAAAAATAATTCATCTTACTTTTTTTTACTATCAGACTTCTGAACTGGGCTAAGTTGTGGACATGTTCTTCCCAGTGTGTTGTCTTGCTGTTAATTACTTGTTCACTCTCCTTTCCCTCTTTGCTTCCTCATTTATTGCCTGTATTCAGCCTACTTTGTTGCCAGATATTGTTTAAGGCTGCAGAAAGAAATGGCAACCCAGTCCAGTATTCTTGCCTGGGAAATCCCATAGACAGAGGAGCCTGGTGGGCTATAGTCCATGGTTTCGCAAAGAGTGGAACACAACTCAGCGACTAAACAACAAAACAACAACAATAACAACAAAAACCCTAAAGCTTGAAATGTGCTTGATACATTTGATGGTCAGTAAGGGGACTGGTGATGGGCAGGGAGGCCTGACTTGCTGCAGTCCATGGGGTTGCAAAGAGTCAGATACGACTGAGCAACTGAACTGAACTGAACTGAAGGGGACTGGTGTGCATAGACCAGGATTAGTAAGAGGGGTGTATTAGGAGATGTAGAAGAGAGAGGGGCTCTAAGCCTGTGGGTATAGGACTTTGTAGGTTACAAAAGGGACTGGAATTTTACTCCAGGAGTGGTGGAAATCCATGGAATGAGTGCAACAGAGGAGTCATGTGATCTGGTGGAGTCCTGAAAAGGGCTACTGTGAAACACAGATGTTACAGGGCAAGAATGGAGCAGTGAGACCAGTGGGGAGGCTGTAGAATGAGTTTTTGGGCCTGAATGAAGGAAGGCACTGCAAACTCTCCAGTGACAAAAGACTTGGCAGAAATGCTGGCTTATGATTTGGATGACAGCATAAATTTTCAGAAGAGTTGCAGCATCCTCGTATGATGGGTGGAAATGAACATGGTCCTTTGTAAGCCTGACCTCAGTTCTCACAATCACCTGTTCCAGAATTCTTGGGGAAGACCTAGCACTTTTGTTTGACCTCAAGGTTCACTGTGAGCCAACAGTGAACTAGAGCTTCCAAAAAGACTTAGGAGAAGGAATCTTAAACTAAGATCAAGGGAAGTCAGGATTCCACTGGGTCTTAGTGGACGGGACTTATCAGCAATGCAGGGTTCTGAGTGGGTGCAGATAGAGGTGAGTGCAGAAGCCACAGGTTTGCCCTGCAGGCTCAACCCCCTCTGCTGGTGGGAGAAAAGTCCCTTCTCCTTTGTGGAGATGGATGGATGTGGTCAGTAGTTACACTCCTATGGGGTCATCTTTTTTCCCTGTATCCACCAAGTCTCCCTCCCCCGTGCTGATACGAAACAGCTGTGAAAGTGACTAGATGTTAATAATGATATTAATAGAGAACATTCCTGTTTGGGTTCTTGCTAAATGCAAGATAATATGGTAAATTATCGACACTGATAATCACATTTAATCCTGACAACAAACCTATTTGAAAGGTACCATTATAAGCTTCATGTTATGGATGGGGAAATTGAAGTTTATAAATGTTAAATAATTTGCCCCAAATCATGGAGTGCTAGCCAAGCCCAGCAGAAAACCATAGAAGACATAGGATTCAAACCCAGGCAGTTTGATTCAAGGGTCAGAAGTCTTAATTAACCACTGTGTTATCCTGCAAAGCTGGTGGGTGAAATAAAAATATTATTGTCAGAGAAGAAAATGGCAACCCACTCCAGTATTCTTCCCTGGAGAATCCCATGGACGGAGGAGCCTGGCGGGCTACAGTCCATGGGGTCACAAAGAGTTGAACATGACTGAGCACGCACGCACTATTTCATGTAACCGTTATGTAGGACAGAATCTGTTAAAATGAAAGGTGGCTTATGATGTGTAAATGGAAAAAAATTACAAAAAGTAGGTGTGATGTGATGACTCAGAGTTTTTTCTATCCTTTGTTATTTGCTTGTTTTCTGTAATGAACATGTTTAATTCTTCAAGTAAGAAAAAGGTCTTTATAAAATGATGAGAAATTGTGTTCCTAAGATCTCATAGAAGCAAAAAAATGAAATCTACAACAAAACATGTATATGAATAATTCCTACCAAAAAAATATTATTGTCATTTCTGCATATATGGGCTAAACAGGGTTTTTTTAATGAGTTGAAATCTATTTTTTATACTTATTATATGAGAAAATCTGTGTTGAGTTTTAAACTACCTCAATTGTACATTTTGGAGACGTAATCCATTCACTAACTGGGGAATGGCCATATTTTCTTAAGTCCTGGGTTCTATATTTTAGGTGAACAGTGACAAACTATATTTTAACCAGAAGGTGATCAGTAGTGCAAGACCTGAAGGCCAGGTCTTCTGAAGGACAGCTACAGGAGCTAGAGAAGTTTCGATCTGGAAGAGGAAGACTTTAAAATGCAGCAAAGTTTTCTCATACTAGAATGGAAAACCATAAGCCCTGATATGGTCTCAAGACCACAGAATAAACTTCTCTTCCTAGGTAATCAGATCCTGTCTCCTGACATTAGATCACATTCACAATTAGATGATTCCCAAATGTATATCTCTGGCCAGGACCTCTCCCTAAGTCCCAAACGTGTAAATTCAGTCCACTGAACATCTCCACTTAATGTCTATCTAACATGTGTCTCAAACTTAATGCAACAAGTGCAGAGCTCCCGTTTGCACCCGCCCCCTCCCCCTCCCCCCGACAGTCTTCCCAGCTCAGTTACTGGCACCACCATCCTTCAGGTTGCTCAGATTCCCAAACCTCACCATTATATTTGTTTCCACTTCTTTCTTTCATTCTTTTTTTTTTTTTTTAAAGAAACTCCACATCTAATTATGTTAGCCTGTCTTTGGTTCTGCTTCTACTCACCTCTCTCCACTACTATTCAGACCTTATCTCTGACTCTCCTCGCTCCTCATCACTTTAGGCACATAACCATGTCAAGCGTTTAACCTTCCACCTGCCCGGAGCATCCTGCCCTCACACCCAGATATTCTCACTTCCTCTAGGTCTGTGATAAAAAAATAGTGGATCTCCCAAAATGTCTGCACCCTAATCTCCAGAACCTGTGAATATGTTTCCTGACATACAGAAGAGACTTAATGCAGGTGATGAATGTTACGGACCTTGAGATCACAGAGACAATTTAGCTTATCTGGGTAGGATCGATATAATCCCATGAGTCTCTCGCTTAAAAAGAAGGGGAAGCAGAAAAGTAGGTCACAGAAACAGAACATGATAGTCTTGATCTCCTGTTGCTGGCTTTGAAGACTGAGAAAGGAGACCATGAACCAAGGAATACAGGTGCCTTCTAGATGCTGCCAACTTTGCCCTTAACTGAGGGTCAGCAAGAAAATGGAGACCAAGTCCTACAACCACAAGGAAATGGAAACATTTTCTCCCAGTAAGCCTCTAAAAGGAACCCAGCCCTGCCATTACCATGATTTTAGCCCAGTGAGTTGTTGTTGCTCAGTCGATAAGCCATGTCCAATTCTTTGTGACCCCATGGACTGTAACCCTCCAGGCTCCTCTGTCCTCCACTGTCTCACAGAGTTTGCTCAAATTCATGTTCTTTGAGTCAGTGATGCTATCTAACTGTCTCATCCTTTGCCACCCTGTTCTCCTTTTGCCTTCAATCTTTCCCAGCATCAAGTAGTCAAAGTATTGGAGCTTTTCATCAGGTGGCCAAAGTATTGGAGCTTCAGTATCAGCCTCAATGCTTCCAATGAATAGTCAGGGTTGATTTCCTTTAGGATTGACTAGGTTGATCTCCCTGCAGTCCAAGGGACTCTCAAGAGTCTTCTCTAGCACCACGATTTGAAAGCATTAGTTCTTTAGTGCTCAGCCTTCTTTATGGTCCAACTCTCACATCCATACGTGACTACTGGAAAAACCATAGCTTTGATTATATGGACCTTTGTCGGCAAAGTGATGTGTCTGCTTTTTAATATGCTGTCTAGGTTTGTCATAGCTTTCCTTCCAAGGAGCAAGCGTCTTCTAGTTCCATGGCTATAGTCACCATCTGCAGTGATTTTGGAGCTAAAGAAAATAAAATCTGTCCCTGCTTCTGTTTTTCTCCTTCTATTTACCATGAAGTGATGGGACCAGATGCCATGATCTTAGTTTTCTTTGATTGTTGAGTTTTAAGCGAGCCTTTTTACTCTTCTCCTTCACCTTTATCGCGAGGCTCCTTAGTTCTTCTTCACTTTCTGCCGGTAGAGTGGTAACATATGCATCAGTTCAGTTCAATTCAGTAGCTCAGTCATGTCCAACTCTTTGCGACCCCATGGACTGCAGCACGCCAGGCCTCTCTGTCCATCACCAACTCCCAGAGCTTACTCAAACTCATGTCCATCAAGTCAATGATGCTATCCAACCATCTCATCCTCTGTCATCCCCTTCTCCTTCTGCCTTCAATCTTTCCCAGCATCAGGGTCTTTTCCAATGAGTCAGTTCTTCACATCAGGTGGCCAAAGTATTGGAGTTTCAGCTTCAGCATCAGTCCTCCCAATGAATATTAAAGACTGATTTCCTTTGGGATGGACTGGTTGGATCTCCTTGCAGTCCAAGGGACTCTCAAGAGTCTTCTCCAACACCACTGTTCAAAAGCATCAATTCTTCAGTGCTCAGCTTTCTTCATAGTCCAACTCTCACATCCCTTCATGACCACTGGAAAAACCAGAGCTTTGACTAGACGGACCTTTGTTGGCAAAGTAATGTCTCTGCTTTTTAATATGCTGTCTAGGTTGGTCATAACTTCTTCCAAGGAGCAAGTGTCTTTTAATTTCATGGCTGCAGTCATCATCTGCAATGATTTTGGAGCCCCCCAAAATAAAATCTCTAACTGTTTCCATTGTTTCCCCATCTATTTGCCATGGAGTGATGGGACCTGATGCCATGATCTCAATTTTCTGAATGTTGAGTTTTAAGCCCACTTTTTCCCTCTCCTCTTTCACTTTCATTAAGAAGCTCTTAGTTCTTCTTCGCTTTCTGCCATAAGGGTGGTGTTATCTGCATATCTGAGATTATTGATATTTCACCCAGCAATCTTGATTCCCATTTGTGCTTCATCCAGCCTGGCATTATGCATGATGTACTCTGCATATAAGTTGAATAAGCAGGGTGACAATATTCAGCCTTGATGTACTCTTTTCCTGATTTGGAACCAGTCTGTTGTTCCCTGTCCAGTTCTAACGGTTGCTTCTTGACCTGCATACAGATTTCTCAGGAGGCAGAACAGGTGGTCTGGTATTCTCAACTCTTTAAGAATTTTCCATGGTTTGTTGTGATCCACACAAAGTCTTTGGCATAGTCAGTAAAGCAGAAGTAGATGTTTTTCTGGAAATCTTTTGCATTTTCAATGATCCAATGGATGTTGGCAATTTGATCTCTGTTTCCTCTGCCTTTTCTGAATCCAGCTTGAACATCTGAAAGTTCACGGTTCATGTACTGTTGAAGCCTGGTTTGGAGGATTTCGAGCACTACTTTACTACAATTGTGCGGTAGTTTGAGCATTCTTTGGCGTTACCTTTCTTTGGGATTGGGATGAAAACTGACCTTTTCGAGTCCCGTGGCCACTGCTGAGGGTTTCACATTTGCTGGCATATTGAGTACAGCACTTTCACAGCACCATCTTTTAGGATTGGAAATAGCTCAACTAGAATTCCGTCACCTCCACTAGCTTTGTTCATAGTGATGCGTCCTGAGGTCCACTTGACTTCACATTCCAGGATGTCTGGTTCTAGTTGAGTGATCATACCATCATGGTTATCTGGGTCCTGAAGATCTTTTTTGTATAGTTCTTCTGTGTATTCTTGCCACCTGTTCTTAATATCTTCTGCTTCTATTAGCTCCATACCATTTCTGTCCTTTATTGTGCTCATCTTTGCATGAAATGTTCCCTTGGTATCTCTAATTTTCTTGAAGAGATCTCTAGTCTTTCCCATTCTATTTTTTCCTCTATTTCTTTGCACTGATCACTGAGGAAGGCTTTCTTATCTCTCCTTGCTATTTTTTGGAACTCTGCATTCAAATGGGTATATCTTTCCTTTTCTCCTTTGCCTGTTGCTTCTCTTCTTTCTGCAGCTATTTGTAAGGCCTGCTCAGACAACCATTTTGCCTTTTTGCATTTCTTTTTCTTGGGGATGGTCTTGATCCCTGCCTCCTGTAGAATGTCTCAAACCTCCATCCATAGTTCTTCAGGCACTCTGTCTATCAGCTCTAATCCCTTGAATCTATTTCTCACTTCCACTGTGCAATCGTAAGGGATTTGATTTAGGTCATACATGAATGGTCTAGTGGTTTTCCCTACTTTCTTCAATTTAAGTCTGAATTTGGCAATAAGGAGTTCATGATCTGAGCCACAGTTAGCTCCTGGTTTTACTTTTGCTGACTGTATAGAGCTTCTCCATCTTTGACTGCAGAGAAATAATCAATCTGATTTCATTATTGATCATCTGGTGATGTCCATGTGGAGAGTCTTCTCTTGTGTTGTTTGAAGAGAGTGTTTGCTATGACCTGTGCATTCTCTTGGCAAAACTCTGTTAGCCTCTGTCCTGCTTCATTTTTTACTCCAAGGCCAAATTTGCTTGTTACTCCAAGCATTGCTTGACTTCCTACTTTTGCATTCTAGTCCTCTGTAATGAAAAGGACATCTTTTTCAGTGTTAGTTCTAGAAGGTCTTGTAGGTCTTCATAGAACCATTCAACTTCAGCTCCTTCAGCATTACTGGGCAGGGCATAGACTTGGATTACTGTGATATTGAATGGTTTACCTTGTAAACGAACAGAGATCATACTGTCAATTTTGAGATTGCATCCAAATACTGCATTTCGGACTCTTTTGTTGACTATGAGGCCTACTCCCTTTCTTCCAAGGGACTCTTGTCCATAGTAGTAGATATAATGGTGATCTGAGTTGTTTTTGCTTTGTCTCTGTCTCTTCATTCTTTCTGGAGTTATTTCTCCACTGAGCTCCAGTAGCATATTGGGCATGTACTGACCTGGATAGTTCATCTTTAAATGTCCTATCTTTTTGCCATTTCATACGGTTCGTGGGGTTCTCAAGACAAGAATACTGAAGTGGTTTGTCATTCTCTTCTCCAGTGAACCGTATTTTGTCAGAACTCTCCACTGTGACCCGTCCCTCTTGGGTGGCCCTACACAGCATGGCTTTAGCGTTAAGTTAGACAAGGTTCTGGTCCATATGGTCAGATTGGTTAGTTTTCTGTGATTGTGGTTTTCAGTCTGTCTAATCTCTGACGGATAAGGATAAGAGGCTTAGGGAAGTTTTCTGAAGGGAGAGACTGACTGAGGGGGAAACTGGGTCTTGTTCTGATGGGCGGGGCCATGATCAGTAAATCTTCAATCCAGTTTTCTGTTGTTGGGCAGGGCTGTGTTCCCTCCTTGTTGTTTGACCTGATTCCAAACTAGGTGGAGGTAATGAAGATAATGGTGACCTCCTTCAAAAGGTCCCTTGCATGCACTGCTGCACTCAGTGCCTCCGACCCTGTAGCAGGCCACCACCGACCCACACCTCTGCTGGAGAGTCCTGGACACTCATGGGCAAGTCTGGGTCAGTTTCTTATGGGGACACAGCTCCTTTCTCGTGGGTTCTGGTATGCACAAGGGTGTGTTGTGCCCTCCAAGAGTCTGTTTCCGCAGTCCTGTGTAAGTTTTGGCAGCTCTATGGTGGGGTTAATGGTGACCTCCTCCAAGAGGGCTTATGCCACACCCAGGTCTGCTGCACCCAGAGCCCCTGCCTCTGCAGTAGGCCACTGCTCACCCGTATCTCTGCAGGGGACACTCAAACACACTTCTGGCTCAGTCTCTGTGGGGTCTCTGGGTCCTGGTGCACACGAGGTTTGTTTCAGCTCTCCTGGTGTCTCTGGCGGGTATGGGGTTTGATTCGAAATGTGATTCTGCATCTCCTACCATTTTGCTAGGGCTTCTCCTTTGCCCCTGGACATGGGGTATCTTTTTTGGTGGGATCCAACATTCTTGATAAAAGTGAAAGAGGAGAGTGAGAAAGATGGCTTAAAGCTCAACATTCAGAAAACTAAGATCATGGCATCCAGTTCCATCACTTCATGGCAAATAGATGGGGAAACAGTGGATACAGTGGCAGACTTTATATTGGGGGGCTCCAAAATCACCGCAGATGGTGACTGCAGCCATGAAATTAAAAGACGCTTATTCCTTGAAAGAAAAGTTATGACCAACCTAGACAGCATATTAAAAAGCAGAGACATTACTTTGCCAACAAAGGCCCGTCTAGTCAAGGCTATGGTATTTCCAGTGGTCATGTATGGATGTGAGAGTTGGACTATAAAGAAAGCTGAGTGCCCAAAAATTGATGCTTTTGAACAGTGGTGTTGGAGAAGACTCTTGAGAGTCCCTTGGACTGCAAAGAGATCCAACCAGTCTATCCTAAAGGAAATCAGTCCTGAATATTCATTGGAAGGACTGATGTTGAATTGAAACTCCAATACTTTAGCCACCTGATGTGAAGAACTGACTCTTTTGAAAATACCCTGTTGCCAGGAAAGATTGAAGGTGGGAGAAGAAGGGGACGACAGAGGATGAGATGGTTGGATGGCATCACCAACTCAATGGACATGAGTTTGAGTAAACACCAGGAGTTGGTGATGGACAGGGAGGCCTGGCATGCTGCAGTCCGTGGGGTTGGAAAGAGTTGGACATGAATGAGGAACTGAACTGAACTGAACATTCTCCTGTCGATGATTGTTCAGCAGTGAGTTGTAATTTTGGAGTTCTCATAGGAGAAGATGAGTGCACATCCTTCTACTCCACTGTCTTGAATTCATATTTGTTCCTTTAATACATATTTATATGAAAGTCAATAGGAATTCATTTGGTGAAAATTAGAGTGTGACTTTTTTTAAAAAAAATATGGTTGCACCACTTAGATTATCTGTTGAAGGGGAAGATGTGGAAAACAGTGATGCTGGAAGTTCCAGAAGGCTCTGGGATGAAGGTGGAATTTCACTTGACTGCAGAAGGCAGGGTAGGATAGGACCCTGTGTCCAAGGGAATCTCCCGAATAAGCAGAGGCCCTAGGGTAGGGGACTGTGCTCTGTGTAGTTGGTGCCTAGAGTGGGACCTAGCTGACTGGCTTCTGCAGGAGAAGTGTGGGAAATAAGATTGAATTGATATGTTGGAGCAGGTTCTGGAGAATTTTGGAGGGAGGTGGGAGAGTTGCTCCTTTTTTGTAGAAGTCAAGAACTTGTGATAAGAGATGCAATCCATAGCTAAGCAGTTTGAGAGAAGAATGATGGATTATATTTTGTTCCTCTGTATGAAAGTTATTTCAACCAAAAAATCCATTCCTTAAGCAGCCTATGAGGCAGACTGTCCTCAAATGCCTATGGAATCCCTTCTGTGCTTCCTGTTGGCGTCTTTGTCCACTACTTCATGTTGTTGTTCAGTCCCTCAGTCGTGTTGGCCTTTTTGCGACCCCATGGACTGCAGCACGCCAGGCTTCCTTGTCCTTTACCATCTCCCAGAGTTTGCTGAAACTCATGTGCGTTGAGTCAGTGATGCCATCCAACCATCTCACCCTCTTCTCTTCCTGCCTTCAATCTTTCCCAGCATCAGGGTCTTTTCCAGTGAGTCAGTTCTTCCCATCAGGTGGCCAAAGTATTGGAGCTTCGGCTCAGCATCAGTCCCTCCAATGAATATTCAGAGTTGATTTCCTTTAGGATGGACTGGTTTGATTTCCTTACAGTCCAAGGGACTCTCAAGAGTCTTCTCCAACACCACATTTCAAAAGCATTAGTTCTTCGACACTCAGCTTCCTTTATAGTCCAACTCTCACATCCATACATGACTACTGGAAAAACCATAGCTTTG
This sequence comes from Giraffa tippelskirchi, assembly GCF_054371585.1. NCBI lineage: Eukaryota > Metazoa > Chordata > Mammalia > Artiodactyla > Giraffidae > Giraffa > Giraffa tippelskirchi. The sequence continues at coordinate 106,599,468 of NC_137280.1, read as the reverse complement.
AGTAGTTGCACCTTTGTCGGCAAAGTGATGTCTTTGCTTCATAGTTAGGAATTTTTTTTAATTTTTAATTGGACAATAATTGCTTTACAGTGTTCATAGTTAGCAATTTTTCATTCCATTTCAGAACATCTTACAAAGCACCAATACATTTATTATTTGACAAACTAATACAGTAGGTATCATTTCGTCATTCATATTTTATTAATGAAGATACTGTGGCTCAAAAAAACTTAGAGATTTGCCCAAGTTAGGAAGTAGTGCTGATAAAATTTATTTATCTATTTTCCTTCTTTCAAAGCAGGTCATAAAATAAAATAATAAGGTTCATATAGCATCTGTCTTCCAGAATGCTTAATTGTTTAACATAATATGCCATATAAAATTTATTGCCATGACAATTCAGGTAAACAAAGAACTAGCAGCATTCACATTTTATAGAAAATCTAAGTCAAACTTATATGATATTGAAACTAATGAAAAACTATGTTAACCAATCAATATGTATGACCTGATATATTTGAGTACATTTTTTCCCTCATCCTGAATTGATTGATTGGGTTTGTGTCATAGATGTGGCTGAAGAGGAAAAGAAAAATGAAGACTTTTCATAATCAAGCCATCAGTCAGGGAGCTGCAGCTAAAATTAGTCAGTAGTAGGATTTACACTGAAAACCTGTAATTCTGTGAATATTGATAAACTCAAGAGAATCTTTCCTTTATAACCAGAGAGATGTAAAACAAAAACATTTAGCAGAGGTTATGTCATTTTTAGGTTATCTGCAAGTACTTCATATGCACGGAAAAAATTTCAACACTTCATAAACATGTAAAAGGAAAAATAAAATGTCTAATACCTTCTAGAGCCAGAAGTTAGTTGAAAAGTTACTAATTTATTTTAAGCAATGTTACTGTAAGCATTAATAATATATCTGAATCTCTATTTCTTGGTGTCTTAGAAAATCTGTGTCCCTCATAATATCTTAGAAATATAAATTGAGGTGATTCCACTCCTGTGTTTCACTCTCCTCTACTCGATTTTCACTATGTATATGATTTTAATTTCATAATTAAAATCAACATTATAACTTTATATTTGTTACTCTGTAACTTGAACAACTTTCTTCATTCACCAACTTTTAAGCAGCATGCTTTTACTGTCAATTTTGTAAGAGGGAAAGATGTGGACACCGCCGTTTACTTCCTTTACACCCAGTTCCTTCCACCCATTCATCTCTCGTTTTCTGCTAGTTATGCCATTAGTTTTTACACAAAAAATATTTGCAGTCTGTTCAGTAAAAATAATTGTCTTCTCTGTTGTATAGATTGATTCTAAAAGCTGAGTACAATGATTAATGTTCCCATATGATAATTATATATGTGTGTGTACAGATATTTATTTATATTTTCACCGTGTAATGAAGTTTTTGGAATTGTAAGGAAGTAAAGGTAGCTTTATAAATTGTTAACCTGTACTGCTCAATGGAGAATGTTTCAAGCATTGCTTCAAATGGACAATCTTATTCAGTTTTGTTTTTGTTTTTTTGATGTGGACCATTTTTAAAGTCTTTGTTGAATTTGTCACAATATTGTTTCTGTCTTATGTTTTGATTTTTTGGCTGTGAGGCATGTAAGATCTTAGCTCCCCAACCAGGGTAACCCACACCCCCAGCATTGGAAAGTCAAGTCTTAATCTCTGCACCGCCAGGGAAGTCCTGACACTTAATTCTCTAACCTGTATCAGGTCATGTGACATTTATTTTGCTTTGTATTTGGAACTGTATATTGTATACAGTTTTGTTTAGTTGGTTTTCTTGAAATTCTTAAGCACTTTTTTTTCTTAACAGAGAAACATGAATGCTTTGATGCTATCACTAAAACCTCGTTAATGATAATAGGTATTAATCATACCCATTTTGTTCTTGAAAGCGTTCTTCTTGGAACCCTTTGGCTTCTTACTCTAATTTGAATACTTTTTAGGCTGCATAATTGGCATTTTAGGATTCCCCAACACCCGCATATTGTTTCTAGATTTCCACAGTTTCTTGGCTGCTTTTTTGAATTCATTTTTTGAAAAAATCTTCAAAGAGAATTTCCTAAACATGTACATAGTACATAAAATATTCTCCCTCCTGCATGTCTGAGACAAGCACCTTCCCATCTTCCTGGTGGAAAATTTGCCTTGTATTTATGTGTATATATATAAAGAAAAGTCATTTTGAAGCTTCATGTGTAGTATAATGCTTTAGAATATCCTTATTATAATGCTTTAGTGATCCAAACTACTTGGAAGACTGGATTTAAAGCTTTAATTTTATATAGAATCTCCATCTTTATTTGTAAGACACCTAAAAGTTTTTTATTAGACACTTTTAGGTATGAAAACTATTTTTTTCTTTTGTTGAAAATAAATGATGGTGAAAGATAGGAGCTTCTGAAGACAGAGATCATTCAACCTGGAACATAAGTTAAGTCCTTCTTTAGCTTAAGTTGATTTTGTTTTTTTAGGTACATTCCTGAAAAAACTGGATGTAAACCAAATTATAAAATATTTTATCACTGATTTACAGTTTAACTTCAGAGATGTTATCGAACTGGGGAAAAAAAAAAACTGGCTCTAACATGTAATCAAAACCACACTTACAAATTGAAATCTTCTCTTTAAAGTAGTGTTTATTTTTCTTTTCAATGGAAAGTCTAAGAACTTAATAATGTTCTTAGGACTGTGGGTAGAATAGTCACATGAACAGTATAGCTTCTGTTTCTTAAACAAACTTAAATGAAAATCTTAATATGTTTATTTAGTTACTTGAAGCTTCCCTTGCTTTATACAGAGGAATTTCTAGAAATCTCTGAGGGCAAAGATGTCTCCAAGAGTAGAGGGCTAGACGGATAAGTCAGGTCTCTATGTGATTTTATGTAAGGCAGTTGGAATGGAAACTTATGGTATTATAAAGCCTGGGCAAAATATTCCCAATTCGTTCTCATTTCCTCATCATACTGCCAAAGTGACGGGTAGCCAGTGTTGGTCAGGATGAGCAGGCATTCCATATCCTTTTGGTGGCAGGGTAACTTAGTACATTGAGGGGGATGAATTTGGTAAAATTTTTGGTAATTTATCTTCTGTATATATGTGTGTAAGTTCATGTACAGGATCAAGAATGAGATGTGTATGTCTATACAGATACATTAATCATTAACATATATAAATAAAATATATGTAGGTATAAGTAGACATATAGAAATAAATATATATGTACATATCTATGTAAATAAATGTACATAAACATATTAAAAATATACCGTGCAAAATACTCCAGTATTTTAATATGCATCTTAATTAGGGTCCTAATTAAATAAAATGTGGTAACAACATACATGGTAGTACTATGTAGCCATTAAAGAATGAAATATGTAAAAGATGTGCTCATTAATGAAGGTATCTATGTTTTAAGTAAATAAAGTAAAAAATAAAAGTAGTAGAACTATATGCTCTAGCTACAATTGTATAAGAAAGTAACTTCTATTATATGTGTACATAAAGAGCTTATATGAGTATAGACAGTTTCTGAAAGGAGACAATTCGCTTAAACAGATCCAAATAAAAAACTTAATATGGTTTTATCCAAGTCGTTTATGTATTAAACATGCTTTTCAGTTTATTTCCTTTGGACTTTTGAAAATTCTTCCTTGTAAGCATATATTTTGTAGCCAAACCATCCAAACTGAGATTTGGGACAACAGTGTAAGGAGACTGAGGGGGTGGTATAGGCACAGATCCTGGCAGGAGAAGTTTTTTTTCTGCTCTACAGAATTGTATGCCTTCTATATAGATCAGTGTTTGTTTGAGAGGAGCACAGGCTCTCAGTTCAGTTCAGTTCAGTCGCTCACTCGTGTCCGACTCTTTGTGACCCCATGAATCGCAGCACGCCAGGCCTCTCTGTCCATCACCAACTCCCGGAGTCTACCCAAACCCATGTCCATCGAGTCAGTGATGCCATCCAACCATCTCATCCTCTGTCGTCCCCTTCTCCTCCTGCCCCCAATCCTACCCAGAATTAGGGTCTTTTCCAATGAGTCAACCCTTCGCATGAGGTGCCCAAAGAGCACAGGCTCTAGTCAGGAGTAAATTCATCATGCCAGCATCACCACCACCCTCTCTGCCAAGGGTCCTATGTGCCTGCAGAGCTGCCTTGAGAAGAGACTGGATGGAAGGCATTGTCCTCACTCCAGAGTGTTTCTCCTCACTTGCACATGTTTCATTCCCCCAGGAAATAGCACTATAAGGGAGTCTGTTCATTGGGAATCAGTATTGTGCAGTGGTTAAGAAGGCAGATTCAGGAACCGAATCACTGAGTTCAAAATGTAGCTACCATAGGCAAGATACTTAACCCATGCCTCAGTTTCCTTGCCTGTAAAATGGGGATCCTTCTACCTATCCCGTGGTGGGTTGTTGTGAAAATTCAATGAATAATTGTCATGATAAAGGAGCTTGGAGCAGTGTCTGCATATAAGTATTATAAAAGTCTTTGTTATTATTGGTCATACTATTTGGGAAAAATTACCTAAACACTTTAAAAATAATGATTAAAAGTTTAACACTAAATCGTGCATTGATTTTATATATGCCACTTTACATAGAACTGGAGAAGGCAATGGCAACCCACTCCAGTACTCTTGCCTGGAAAAATCCCATGGATGGAAGAGCCTGGTAGGCTGCAGTCCAAGGGGTCGCGAAGAGTCGGACACGACTGAGCAACTTCACTTTACATAGAACATATTTACATAACCGAAATATATATGCATTGACTCACTCTTACAGGGTTGGTTATTTATAGAAACATTTGAAAAATTTGCTCTCAAACTTATCTTTCTTTTCTGTGTGATATCTCTGCTTTCTGGCAGCTTTTCAGGTTTTCTCTTTTTTACTGGTTTTTAACAATTAGATTATGTTTTGCCTTGGGTTTTTTTTTCCCTGTTTCTTGTACTTGGACCCATTGGTCATCTTGGACTTACAAGTTTATAGTTTCTATCCAATTGGGGAAATTCTTGATCAAGATTTCTTCAAACATATTTGCCTTTCTCCCCAACCTCTCTCCCCACATCTCACCTCTCCTATGAGGACTCTAATTACACATGCACTTTAACGAAGCGACTTCCCTGGTGGCTCAGAGGTTAAAGCATCTGCCTCCAATGCGGGAGACCTGGGTTCGATCCCTGGGTCGGGAAGTTCCCCTGGAGAAGGAAATGGCAAACCACTCCAGTATTCTTGCCTGGAGAATCCCATGGACGGAGGAGCCTGGCAGGCTACAGTCCACGGGGTCGCAAAGAGTCGGACACGACTGAGCGACTTTCCTTTCCTTTTCCTTTGATGTTTAAGGTTGTTCCATGGTTCACAAATGCTTTCTTGATTTAAGTTGCTACTGCTGGGTTTTTAGCTTTACTTATCTTTTCTTCTGTAGTATCTTACCTGCTGCTAATCTCCTCCGGTATATGTATATTTTTATTCACAGACATTTTTTACTCTTCAGTAGGACCCAGACCTGTTATCTAAGTCTTGTTTATATCTTCCATGCCTCCACTTAACATGGGTCAACCTTTCTTCTAGATTCTTGAACATAAGAAATTTTCTTTTAACAAGTTAATGCTTTAATCTTCTAATTTTATCATCTGTGTCATTTCTGGACTAGTTTCTATTTACGTTTTTTCTTTTCATTATGAGTTGAATTTTCTTGCTTCTTCTGGATTAAATGCCAGGCTTTGTACATTTTGTCTTGTTGGGTACTGAACATTTTTATGCTCTCAAAAATATTCTTGAACTTTGTTCTGGCACGTGGTTCAGTTACTCAGAAACAGTTTACTCTCTTCAGGTCTTGCTTTTAAGTTTTGTGACTCTGGATTAGAAAAGCTTTTAGTTTACAGTTACTTTAGCTCTACTACTGAGACAGGACCCCTCGGAGCTCTCTAATGAGTGCTTCCTGAATTAAGAGGTTTTCTACCCTGGCCTTTGGGAACAAGCACTGTGCCTAGGTGTCTGTGCTATGAGCACTGGTGTCTCTAATCTCTTCCTGTCCTTGGGTAGTTTCCTCAGTCTCATGTGCTGATGAGGATTCAGCTGAATGCTGGAGGGAGACCTCTGGCAAGTCACAGAAATTTCCTTCATATGTGGCTCTGCTGCTGCTGCTGCTAAGTCACGTCAGTCGTGTCCGACTCTGTGCGACCCCGTAGACGGCAGCCCACCAGGCTCCGCTGTCCCTGGGATTCTCCAGGCAAGAACACTGGAGTGGGTTGCCATTTCCTTCTCCAAATTTCCATTTCCTTCTCCATATGTGGCTCACTCCTCTCCAAAACTGTGCCCCAGAAATCGCCCCAGAAATCGCCATGGCTTGCTGTCACTCTCCTGCCTGTCCCTAATTCAGGCCACCTTGTGGCCTGGGGTAATCTTAGGAATCACTGTTTCCCATCTCTCAGTGTCATTCATTTCCTCATGTCCAGTGTCTTCATTTCCTCATGTCCAAAGTCGTAAGAGCCAGTTCTCCTACTTATTTTGTCCAATTGTATAATTGTTTCTCCTTCTCTGGATTCTTCAGCCAGAGTTTCAACTGGGACGGTTATTGGACACTGTTACTCGATCTTGGCCAGAAGTGGAAATCACCCTGCTCTAGGCTTTACTTTATATATGGCGGGGGCGGGGGAGGAAGGAACAGAAACAAACAATCCTTGTCCACCCAGTCTGAAATTCCAGAGGCAGCCACATTCAACTCCTGTGTACACTTTTTCCTGGTATTTCCTGTCAGATTTTGTACCCCTCACTGCCTCTGTGTTCAGAGAGACCTCTTCTTACCACAGTGTCTAAAACAGCACCCTTGTCCAGCTCTGTGTTACCCTACTGTATGCTTCACTGCACTTTTGTTTTTTGACTTCGCCATGTTTTTTTATATGTTTATGATCTGCCTTCCTCACTGGATACTATAAAGAAAGTGTGCTCCATGAAGTCTGGGCTCTGGTTTGTCTTGTTCTCTGCTGAATCCTCAGAGCCTCAAACAACTCCTGGGCACACTGTAGTCCTTCAGTAAATATCTGTTAAATAACCGAAGGAATGAATGCCAGATACCGTGCATTCATTCCAAACATCGTCTGTGCTGCCCCCACCTTAGACGTAGATAACAACTGCTAGGGGTTTGCCAGGAAAGACAAGAGGGAAAACGTTTTCTTGGCAGCGGGGACAACGTGTGTCAGAAACTATTAAGAAAAAAATAGGTCTGCTATGGAATTTAGGAACATGAGATTTATTAAATGGACTCCATTTCTTGCTTCATATTGTCATGGAAATTCTGATTAAGCAACTTCCTTTCCAAGGTGTTTTCCCATTTAAAAGAAAAACGTCTTAACAGTATTAGGCATATTGTGCATTTTAAAACCAGCAACCTAATAAAAATATTAGAAGTAAAATTTATCACATACTTTTCTCTATGTGTCTATGTGTGTTACGTACACCCCAGCCCCTCCCCCACAAAGTGAAATTTAGTGATTGTGTGAAGTAACTGTGGAACTTGGTAATGGAGCCAGCTGGTCGATAGAAGGGGTGACATTCTGTGAGGCAGCTGTTGTGTAATGTGTCTTATCTGTGGCCTTCAGGAGGGAGCACCTGAGGGGCAACCTAGTAAGTAGAACCTTTCTGAGCCTTCAGCTTTCTCCTTCTATGGGTCCTTCAAACGTGCCAATTAAAGTGGTGGTTTTTGTGATGAAGCCTCAAGTAACTGAACTCAGAATGTAACTTCATCTATTTCATACAGCGCTGCAGATAGAAAGTACTTTCGTTGCTCCCACATTGTCCTGATTTAAATCTGAGACCTGACACTAAAAGGCGACTCTGATTTCTATTAACCAAGCCCCTGAGTTGAAGCTGTGCTTCTTTTGTTTGCGTTTCTCAGGGTGATTTTCTCATTGTATTCCTGGCTTTGAAGGGTCTTTGAAGAAGACGGATTTGCTATAGTGAACTAGTCAACAAATTTTTTTTCTAAAAAATAATGTACATATATCTTAGAGTCTAAAGCATACGCATATGTTTTTTGAAGAAAATATTTTCACTAATTCACCAAAGAAAAGTATTTTTTAGAGGCATTTCTTCAGGGAAAAAGAACAGTTGGTTAAATTGATAAACATTTTAACACATTTAATAAAAGCAGGTTTCTTAAACTGAGTCATGGAACAGAAGATTTTGTTTCTAAGTGGGAGAAGTACAAAAATATGAACACATTTTATGTTTGATGATGTAATTTCTGGCTTTCCAAAACAGTCATATTTACATGTAAGGCAGAAATTTAGAGCCATAGAGAGCTATTTTCATAAGGAAGGTGTGTGATCTTGTATCTCATATGCTTGCTTTAAGTAGTTCTGTTTAGGGTCACGTGACCTCAGCTTTAGTTTTGTGTCCTTCAGAAGGGCAACTGAAATGGGAAACCAGGCTTACTAGGTCATGGAACAATTCTCCTTCATCTTGGTGATGACAGACTTTCCCTCAGCAAAGCAGACAGAACCAAAGACAAACTCTTGGAAATACAGAGCATCTGCTCTTCAGCTCCTGCCGAGCATTCTTCCCCCACCTACCTTAGTGTTGTGTTCTCATGAGCATTTCACCATATTCCTCATCCCTTGTTCTCAGTCTTGACCCATGACCCAAGAATCAAGAAAGTGTCATGTTAGTGCTTACTAATTAGTGCACCCAGAGAGCCTTTTCATCTGGCCTTTCAACCTCCTGAAGGTGGGAGCACAAGCTGTCACTCGTATCATGCAGGGAAAACGAACCTTTACTACATTTTCCCCATTTTGCAAACAGCAGAATAAACCCAGCTGAGACTGGAGATGAATATGCAGGTTAGAAAGAAATTAACCTAAAATGTACTACTGTATGCTTGGTTGTCTTAAAGATGACACAACACTGCCGTCATTGAAATACCCATAATGGGCTGTGATTTTTGACAGACTGTTTCTGTGGCATCACACTTGTATTTTGATGCCATCATATGTATTTAGTGAAATAATTTTAGGAGAGGAGTGTTCTCTGATTAAAAAGTTAAGGAGCATTTTAAGGCATTTAAGTTGCCACTATTTTTAAACACGTTTGCAGGGTTGCTATCGTTTGTTAGTGAGCATTTGGCTCCAGGGCTCATTAATCAGTGCTGTTGGGCCAGGGTCTCCTGAGCCTTCTGAGTTTTGGGGGATCAGCTACTGTAATTAAAGGGATGAAATACATCATGGTCACAAACTTACCACATCAGACAATTGAGGGTTTGGAACTGGTGGAATTAATCTTTTTTATTTTTTTCCTTTAGGTGTTTAAGATAGAAGTTCTAATGAATGGAAGAAAACATTTTGTTGAAAAAAGGTACAGCGAATTTCATGCCCTGCACAAAAAGGTAACTTCTCCCCCCAGCTCTTCTCTACAGGGCAGATGGTATAACATTAAGACCACTTTCTGTGGTTCCTTAGAGCTTTAACAGTTCTGAGAACAGTATGATTTCTTTTATCATGAAGTAAATTTCCTTTTAAAATGAATTGTTCAGTCCTTTCAAAGGTATGCTTTCTGAGTAGGTGGATTTTCCATTAAGATCTTTTGCATAAATAGATGTATGATGGCAAACTGTAGTGTACTATGCTGGGTGTTGTAGGTTCAGAAAGAATAAGACCCAGATCCTATTTTATCCATAAAATATACTTAAAGCTTTACAAAAAGGGAGGGAAGTCAAATGATTATTTTACAGAAATAAATTTATCAAAATCAACTTATACTTAAATGTATCTGAAAAAGATGACACCTATGTCTCATGTATTCAAGGACTGTTTGGGGATCATGTAAAGTGGGCTCAAGGCTTTCTTTTGAATTATCAAGGCCATGTTACAAGACTGGTTTTTCAGTTCTCAGAACCATTTCATTAAAGTCTTTGAGAAAAGAAATAAGAATGCAAAAGGAATAGCTGAGGTTTTGGAAAAATAGTCAGTGAAAAGTAGAAGAGAGAATACTTCTATTTTCTATCAAATTTTAATATTTCACAGGTTATAAATTATTATTAGAGTGTTAAAATACCTTAATAACTAGAAATATCTCATGAAATTGCACAGGAAATCACCATATATGAATTAACACAGTTTTAGCATTTTTCTTTCATATATATATATTCATATCTATATGTGTATATATGTATGTGTGTATATATACTTCCTGTATATGAATATGTATTATTATATGCACACACATGTATAAAATGTGTGGCACAGTTCAGTTTCTTCAAAGTAAGAAGTTAGATGGGGGGAAAAAGCTGGATGGAAAGATAGTATGTTCAGAAATAATCTATGCTTTTAATTTCATTAAGGACAACTTAAATTTTTCTGGGAAATATCAGCACGTAAATGATGTGGTAGTGGGCTTACTCTGTATTAAAAGCTGTGTAGCATTTTTAAAACTTAAAATTTTTATTTTATAATCAGAGTATTGAGTAAAACTTGAAACAGATTGTACTGTAAAGTGAGTAAGCCTTTTGCCCCCTTGTTTGAGGAGCTATCAGTTATCTGTACACTTTTCCATTAGGATAGCAAGGGATAATTAACACTGAATTTTCTACTTAAAGTTGTGTTACATCCAGGTTTACTTACGCAAGAAACAGCAAAGGTGAAGCACAGAATTAGGCTGGGCATTGCCAGCTGACTTTACAAAAAGCTCCCCGCATCCAAGGGCCTCACAGAGAAACAAACGTGGAGTCTGGGCTTCACTTCCTTCTTAAGGAATTCTGGTTTTGTTCGCTTGTTTATTGAGGAAACAGATTCTAGAGAGATTTCTGCTGGGGACCTTATGAAATCTGTCCATACAATGAAATTAAAACCTGAACTCCTCCCCCCTCCCTGGCCTCTGATGCAGTAGTCTGGACCTGGCAGCCTGTCACATGCAAGCCTCCTTCCTACCCTGCCAGGTCTCCATGACCCCAGCACAGCCCAGCTGTCCCCCAAGATACTTGGGGGCCACCTCCACACGAGGCACAGCTGGGTGACTGCCAATTAGGCCCGCCCTGAGCAAGAGGCTGCCCATGCTGCTTATCAGTGGAGGGTCGCTCATGCTCTCTTCTCTATTACGATTTATTTTCTTCTACAGAAGAAGACCCTCTCCCCAGTGATTATAGGCAAGTTCTTAGATTCTCACAGTCAGAAAAAAATTCCTAGGTTTCCTAGGATGCTTTTCTCAACTTCTGCAGTTCTGTTAATAATTTGAGCTATTCTTAAAATTATATCATCAAGACGATTAGAATTAAGAGAAAACAGAAATTCTCAAATCTCTCCATTTTGCATGTCTTTAGCAGCCTCGTTAAAACATGATTACAGGGGTTGGAGAGAAAATAACATTATGCGGCAGAGTTTTAGTGGGGAGACACTGAATCGTATGTATTATAGAGCAGAAAGTGGCTGTTAAAAGTCCTATTTATTTGTCCCATTTTGATTGTATTAGACTTGGCAAAAAAGTAACTAAAAAAGCAATAAAGTGCAAATAAAGGCAGGGTGTAAAAATACATATAAATCTGTAATCCTGACTGTAAAGTTGTATGTTAAGGAGGATTGACATGGGCAAAAATTTAATCGGAATACACAAGCTTTACTGATTATTGCTACCATGTTGTACAATTTTATCCTTTTATTAGAATTTTGGTACTCCAGTTTCCATGTTTGAATTTTGTGTGTGCTTTGAATGTTCTGTTTTTACATAAAATATTTTCTCTTTAAATCAATTACTATTATTTTTTTGAATATTCAATTATTTCTGCAGTGGATGCAGTTTGCTCTGTTGCCAGTGTCCTAATTTCTCTTACACTGTACATTGTATTTCTCACTTATTAGAAGTTTTTAGCCAATGTTCCCAAATTAATTCTAAAATCATATATGAGCTATTAATAAGTGCTTTGTACCTTTAAAATAATAGATGCATGGTTCATATCCATGTACCACAAATACACAACAATGCCTCCTGGCTTACTGTCAGGCCCATTTAGAGACAAACTAAAACCATCACTCATTTGACAGTTTATCTAGTTATCTGAAGCTTACTATTATACTTCTCTCAAGCTCATAATTTTGTATAATTATTATTATCCTTCTCTCAAAACATTCTCATCCTCTACATTTTTCTTAGGATTTCTTTCTAATTTTTGAAAAACTCAGGAGTTTTTTTTTTTTCCTTTTCCTTTTCTATGTGCTTTATTTTCCTCCCCTCAAGTAAGCTGAGTGTTTTTTAGATAATAAAGCTAAATCTTGCAGAAAGTTTGGAGGTGGGGGAAATAACCCATTGTTGCTCACATATATTTCTACTGTGCTGCAACAATTACTGTTTTCCTTCCTTCCTTGTCTTGCAGTTTTTTTCATTTTATTTTATTTTTATTTGGAGGATAATTATTTACTTTATCGAGTTGGTGTCTGCCATTCATCAGCATGAATCACCCATATGTCCCCTCCCTCTTGAGCCTCCCTCCCACCTCATTCCCCATCCCACCCCTCTAGCTTATTACAAAGCACTAGCTGTGAGTTCTCTGTGTCATACAGTAAGTTCCCACCAGCTATCTACTTTACATGTGGTAATGAATGTGTTTCCATGCTACTCTCTCAAATTACCCCCCTCTCCCTCCCCACTGTGTCCAAAAGTCTGTTCTGTATGTCTGTATCTCCACTGCTGCCCTGTAAATAGGTTCATCAGTACCATCTTTCTAGATTCCATACGTATGCATTAATATATATTTGTCTTTCTCTAACTTCACTTTGTGTAATAGGCTCTAGGTTCATCCATCTCATTAGAACCAACTCAAATGCATTCCTCTTTATAGCTGAGTAATACTCCATTGTGTATATATACCACAACTTCTTTATGCACTCATCTGTCAGTGGACATCTAGGTTGCTTACAAGTCCTAGCTATTGTACATAGTGCTGCAGTGAACTTTGTGGCACATGTGCCTTTTTCAGTTATGGTTTCCTCAGGGTATATGCCCAGTATTGGGATTGCTGGGTCATATGGTAGTTTTATTCCTAGTTTTTTAAGGAATCTCCATACTGTTCTCCATTTCTTGCATTTTCTAATGGAACAAATGCTATTGTGTTGCAGGATTCCCTCATGGTGATAATATGGTGTAAAAATTAAGTGTAGAATTTCTGGTGGCAGAATGTTCCTGAACTGCCTTAACCTTGGAGCAAGTTGAGTGCCTCCATTTCCCTAGTTTTAATATGGGAACAATGAAGGCGCTAACCGCATAGGATTGTTTTACAGACTAAATGAAATCGTGTGCATCACATGGTCAACTTCTAATGACTGATAGTCTTCATTACATATAGTTTTGTTTTTTTTTTTTCCCATGTCCAAGACGGTTTCAAGCTCGATTACAAAAGGAGCATTCTCTCTCAAAGAGTATGACTATTTTTACAGCTTTGGTTATGTATTGCCAAATTATTTTTTTACAAAATGGTTTTAGCTGGTTTATAATGCAATCAGCAAGCATGAAATGACCTCATCAGCTTTGAAATTAGACCCCACACAATGATATTTGTTTACTTAGCAAGCAGTGTGTGTTGCCTTGTTGCTGTTTAAATTGGTATTTCTTACATTTATGATTGTAGTCCCTCTTTTTGGAATTCCGTTTATGTGCTTTCCCATTTATCTGCTAGGGCCTCTGTTGTTTTTGCTTGTTAGTTTGCATAGCCTATTAATAAAATATTAGTCACTTGATGAAACTACTTTTCACTATGGACTTTTTTATTTAGGCTATGATGTTTTAAATTATAAAAGTTTAACATTTTTATGATCTCAAATATATGTCTATTTTCACTCTTTCAGATTTTACGTAAGATTGGTTTTTCTTCTAGCACTCTGGAAGAATTTGATTTCACTTTCTTTTAGTTTTTCTTGATTGGTTATTTTTTAAACTATGAATTTTGGGTAACAAATGTTTATTAAATTGCGGATTCCTGGGCACCACCAGACATGCTGAACTGAATCTCTGTGATGGAGCCCAGAAATCTGCATGTTAAACCAGCATCCCAGATAACCTTCATGCTCACTGAAGCTTGAGAATTCATATTGTGTGGTTCTGTTTTTAAAGGCATCTCTTAGACATAACCCTCCCTATATTACCCCCATCATACACACTGAAGCCACAAGGTTTGAAACCTTGGAAGTCTTTCCTACCTTTCTCTTCTCTTTCATTCCAGAGTGTCAACAAGCCTATTGATTCATTCTTTCAAACTTCTGTAATATGTGCCATTTAATTTTTCATTTTCTGCTCTTATCATCTCAGTTCAGTGTCTTGCTACTTCATGTATTTCTTTAACTGTTTCAGATCCTTTTCATTTTATTCATCCTCTTCTACAGATAATCTTCCTAAAGCACTATTTTCATCTTCATTTTTTTAGCTCAAAAACATTGAAATGGGCCTGTATTATCTACCAACTCGATGAAATGCACGTTGACTGTCAAAACCAAAAATCTTGAACTGTGCATTAGTTTTCTGTTACTGTTGTACCAAATCATCACAAACTTAGTGGCTTAAGACATTTGTTATTTCACTTTGAATGTGTTAGTAGGGGTATGTTCGTTCTGGGGGGCTCTAGAAGAGAATCCGTTTCCTTGCCTTTTCCAGCTTCTGGAGGCTGTCACTCTTCATGGCCTTCTTCTGTCTTCAAAGTCAGAAAGCACATCTTCTGTTTCCATTGTCACATTTCCTGTCATCACATCTCCTCTCTCTGACCTAGACATTTCTGCCTCCCCCTTGAGATTATATCGGGCCTACCTGGATGTGCTTAGTTGCCCAGTCGTGTCTGACTCTTTGCGACCCCATGGACTGTAGCCCTCCAGGCTCCTCTGTCCATGGGATTCTCCAGGCAAGAATACTGGAGTGGGTAGCCATGCCCTTCTTCAAGGGGATCTTCCTGACCCAGAGATTGAACCTGCATCTCCTGCATTGGCGGGTAGATTCTTTACCTGCTGTGCCATCAGGGAAACCCAGTCTTTCCATCTATAAGTACTTGTTTTAATCACACCTGTAAGGCAATATATTTAGAGGTTCCAGGGATTAGGACGTGGACATCTTTGGGAGGACCAGGTTCTGTCTACCATATACCCCTTTACTGGCCAGCTGTATTTCTCGCTGCTTCTCCTAAGAAAATGCTGGCAGCCAAGCCAGTCTTCCCCATCAACCCAGTATATGAAGATCACTGCCTCTCTGACCTTGCCATACTGCTTTCCCTCTGTGTCCGCATCTGTTTAAATAAAACTGAAACATTTCAGGTTCTTCTTCAAGGTGAGTTTCTTTTATTCCTGAATATCTCTGTCCTTGGAACTCCTTTCCCTTTTAGAATAGAGATTTCTACTTAAATTAAAAACAGCTATGAGATAATTTAAACTTTTTTGTTGTGTTAGTCGCTCAGTCATTCCTGACTCTTTGCAACCCCATGGACTGTAGCCTACCAGGATCCTCTGTCCATGGAATTCTCCAGGAAGGAATACTGGAGTGGGAAGCCATTCCTTTCCCCAGGAGATCTCTCTGACCCAGGGATTGAGCCCAGGTCTCCTGCAGTGCAAACAGATTCTTTACTATCTGAGCCACCAGGGACGTCCCAATTAAAATTTAGTTATCCCTAAGTTTTATCTAACTAGAAACATTTTAAAAAACTAGGAACTGTGTCCTTAACTAGACTATCCAGGTGATCATTTTATATTGCATAGAAATATCCAGTCAGTACTAGGAACTAACATAGTGTTTGCAGGTTAATTATACTTAAAAAACAAACTCATAGAAAAGAAGTCAAATTTGTGGTTACCAGAGGCGGGGGTGGGTGGGGGGTCGGGGAGTGTGTTGGGGGAAATAGAATTGGATTAAGGTGATCAAAAGATATAAACTTCCAGTTATAAAATAAATACTAGGGATATAATGTACATCATGATAAATATAATCAACACCGCTGTAAATTCTATATAAACATTGTTAAGAGAATAAATCCTAAGAGTTCTCATCACAAAGAAAAATTTTTTTTAATTTCTTTAATTTTATATCTATATGTAATGACAGATATTCACTGAACTTATTGTGGCAACCATTTCATGATGTATATAAGTAAAATCATCATACTGTACACCTTAAACTTACGTAGTACTATGTGTCACTAAAATCTCAAAAAAAACTCAAAGAAAAAAATGAATAGATAAAAATAGGAACCATGTCTTTTGTATCTTCTTCACTGTCTGTTAGTGTTGGGCACATATTAGGCATTAACTAAGCATTTGGCAAATGAGATATTTGGAGAACATTATGCACTTTTATGAATTACTAGAGGAATATTTGGTCAACAAGAACAGTTTTTATTGTGGGAGTTTAGTTTTTATTGTGGGAGTTTAGTTTTTATTGTGGGAGTTTAGTTTACGATAAGTCTAACCACTTTCCTGGTGTCTCAGACGGTAAAGCGTCTGCCTACAATGCGGGAGACCCAGGTTCAATCCCTGGGTCGGGAAGATCTGGTGGAGAAGGAAATGGCAACCCACTCCGGCACTCTTGCCTGGAAAATCCCATGGACGGAGGAGCCTGGCAGGCTATAGTCCATGGAGTCACAAAGAGTTGGACACGACTGAGCAAGTTCCTTTCGCTTTCACTTAACCCCAGGTTACACTTGCCCCTGTTCTGTAGGTCTGCTAGTCCTGGATGGGAGAGCACGACCACCACGCTGAAACCAAAACAGACCCCCACCCTGTTCTTCTCTGGTCACTCTTAGCATACATGTGCATGCTCAGTTGCTCAGTCGTGTCCGACTCTTAGTGACCCCGTGGACTGTGGCTCTCCAGGCTGTCCATGGGATTTCCCAGGCAAGAATACTGGAGTGGGTTGCCATGCAACCAGGGGATCTTCCTGACCCAGGGATCGAACCCACATCTTTGGCATGGCAGGCGGATTCTTTACCACTGTGCCACCTGGGAAGGTACACTCTTAGCATAATATCTTAAAACAAAAGTTGTAGGGTTCTCGCCTTACGGCTCAGACCCAGGCTGTGACAGGGTAAGACAAGAGCCTTCTCCATGCTCCCCCCAGCCCAGGCTCTGCCCCTCTGCAGCCAACGTGTTTGCACTGTCAGTGTTGGGTCCTTGAAAGCAGCTCTGCCTTCCTTGGCCCAAATCCTCGGTGTGGAGAGGAAAAAACATCCCCGCCTGGCAAACTGCTAGACACAGTTCGTGTGGCCTTCCCAGCTGTATCCTGTCCATTCTCAACCAGCCTTTTATTCACAAAGGTTTCCAGGAAACCTGGTACTGGTTCCTTCCTAAATGAACGAGTTCTTGTGCCTGCCTACTTTTGGCTTGTATAGACTATTGCCTTCTCATATTTAATTTAACAAAATCCACGTTTCAGAAGAACCAAAAAACTGCCGTATGGGGTTAAACTGGGGGTATAGCACCTTGTGAACTGTCCTTTAAGGGAACTCTGAGAAGGTGGGATGACAACATGGAGTAAAGGACTGAATGCATCGCCCCACCCCCACCCCCCCGCACCACCATAAAATGTTCCCTACTTCTTTTTCTAACATTTTTTTCCTTTTTCATCATTTTATTCCCGTGCTTGGGGAAACTACTTCTGTTCCTTTTGGTGGAAAATGGTTGCTATCACCAGTGTACATAGGGCAGGTCTTTGTGGGGTAAGTTCTGTGTAAAGTTCTCTATGTATGAAAAGGGAAGGGAGTGGTCCTGCCAGGCAGAGGGGGATTGTGTTTGTGGCATCATGGAATCTGGTTGCTATCTATGGGGATCAGAAAGGCTGTTGGTCTGGACGCAGCCTGGCCCGGACAGTTAATCATTGGATGGAGCTGCAGAAGAGTGTTTTCTTGTAAGCAGCTGAGCCCTCCTGGAAACATATTGTCTTGGGTTTGTCTCTCCTCATCTCGAGCCATTCATTATTCACCTACAAATGCTGTCACCGAGCCCGGCAACTACGATGATTGGCTTCCTCAGTACTTCCGACATAAATAAAAAGGAAAAATCTTTTCAGTGCTATATCTTCAAGATTTTTTTTTATTTAAGAAGGAGAGAGAGACAGATAATGGAGTTGATTTTCTATTCTGAAGCATAAGAAATGTAGTGATTCAGTTGTGTTAAAGGAAATTTCTTCATGTTTAAAGTAAAACTTAAGAAGCTTATTACCACAGGATAGTTAGCATTTTTTGGCTTTGTCCTTGTTTGAGAAGGACTGCCCTGGTGGCTCAGATGGTAAAGTGTCTGCCTGCAATGCGGGAGACCCAGGTTTGATCCCTGGGTTGAGAAGATCTCCTGGAGAAGGAAATGGCGACCCACTCCAGTACTCTTGCCTGGAAAATCCCATGGACGGAGGAGCCTGGTAGGCTATAGTCCATGGGGTCACAAAAAGTCGGACACGACTGAGCGACTTCACTTTGTTTGAGAAATACCTCAGATAGTGTAGCAATGAGGTATATGTTTATTCCCTTACAGATATTCATCAATTATTCCTTTCATCCCACCCAGGACTGAATCAGTCTCATCAATAAATGAATATGTTATAGTATTTCCCATTGAATTTAATAGAACCCACTTTGACTCCATGCTTCCCTCCTGTGTTCACCGCCTTGCTCTCCTCTCTCAATAATTCCTGGGAAGAGGAGTCTCTGCCTTCCTGCTTCCTGGCGTTTCTGACTTTGTAGTGTCTGCACAGTCTAATCGTGTCTCTTCTAGAAACACTTTCTTAACTCAGCTTACCTTTTCACTGCCTCCTCACTGCTTGTCTAGCCTCTTTTCTCTGCCCCTCAGAGTTGGGTGTCTCAGACCAAGGCCTTTGCATTAGTTTTCTACTGCAGCATTATAGTGGCCGCAAACTTAGCATCTTTAACAAGATAATGTGTTACCTCAGAGCTCCCATGAATCAGGAGTCTGGGCACAGGTTAGCCAGATTCTCTGCTTGTGGTCTCATGGGGCTGAAATCAGATTCAGCCAAGGCTGTGGTCTCATCTGAAGCTCAGGGTCCTCCTTACTGTCCTATCCTCATATGAGTGACAGTCAGTTCCTTGCAGTTGTAGGACTGAAGTCCATTCTTTTCTTGCTGACTGTTAGCCAGGGACTGTTCTCAGCTCCTCGAGGCCATCCTCAAATCCTAGCCATGCCACAGCTCAATTCTTCAAAGCCAGGCGTCTGCTGGGACTGGGTCTTATAGAGTGGAACCCAGTCAAAGGAGTGACCATCTTACCTCATTCACCAGTCCTCTCCAGATCCAA
The DNA here is from genome assembly GCF_054371585.1 of Giraffa tippelskirchi. Taxonomy (NCBI): domain Eukaryota; kingdom Metazoa; phylum Chordata; class Mammalia; order Artiodactyla; family Giraffidae; genus Giraffa; species Giraffa tippelskirchi. The sequence continues at coordinate 106,580,185 of NC_137280.1, read as the reverse complement.
GGGAGGAATTTTCCAGGCATGTAAAAGGAGGTAAGGTCTTGGGAGCTTCTCAGGATTCTGCCCCTCACAGCCCTTTTCCTCTGTCTGAACCTAATTCCCAATGTCATGGCATCTAGCTCTGTAGCTCTCAGTATCACTCAAATATTCTCCCTCCCAGTTTACAGACCCATATCCAGCTGCCTACACGGTATCTCTGCTTGGATGCTGACTTGAAATCACCAAAAAGGAACAATTGATTCCTTTGTATTAGGAATATCTTTTCTTGGATATGATAGAAACTTGAACAAGTAAGAGATTACTCTTACTTGAACAAGTAAGAGATTACTCTTAAACAAGTAAGAGATTAATAACTCTCATATTGCAATAAAACTAAAGGCAGCTAGTCCAAGCTAATGTAGCAATTCTACCATATCCATGTTTCAAGCTCCTTTTATCTTTCTGCTTTACCGTCTTCACCTTAGCACGTGACTTTCACCCTCTGGTTACAACATAGCTGCTGTCCCTCCAGCATTACTTCCATGTTTCTGGCAGGAGGAAAAGCCTTTTTTCTTTTTTCGAGGAGAAGAGGAGACCTACTCAGTGGACTAACACTACCTTTCTTCTGTTTTTATTTGTTTGTTTTATTGTCTTTTTTTAGTTTTTATTCTTTCTTTTTGGCTGTGCTAGGCCTTCACTGCCGTCTGGGCTTTCTGTGGTTGTGGCTCCCAGGCTCTAAAGCACAGGCTCAGTAGTCATGGCACACAGGCTTCGTTGGCCCCACAGCACGGGGGTCAAACCTGTGTCTCCTGTATTGTCACATGGATTCTTCACCACCGAGCCAGCAGTGCACCCCCTACACTACATTCCATTAACAACTCCATCACATGGCAATCCTAATTACCAAGGAACCTGGAAAATTAGGATTTTTTGCTTAGCATAGTCGCCCTCTGAATGACATTTGTGTTTTGTTTTGTTTCACAAGAAGGAGGAGGTGAATATTGGATAGGCAGCCTGTAGTATCAGCCATATCCTTACTCATGTGATGTGTGATTTTGCTGCAAGTGACTCTACAACCAAAATAACGGTGACCTTAGCACATACTCCTTTATTTCTCCCTCATGTAATGACTAGGGCTACTGTAACAGTTACATGATCCTCAGGGACCCTGGCTTTTGTGACTTTCCTCTTCTCAACACATAGCTCTCATGATGGAAGTCGACTGCTCCAGGTCTAGCCCTTACATGGGTGCCAGCAGGAAGGAGGAAAGGAAAGAAGGAACAGTCCTTCCCTTTGAGAACACTTCCTGGGCTTCCCTGGTGGCTCAGTAGTAAAGAATCCACCTGCCAATGCAGGAGACACAAGTTCAATCCCTGATCCAGGAAGATCCCACCTGCCACAGACCAGCTAAGCCTGTGCACCACAACAGTTGAGTCTGTGCTCCAGAGCCTGGGAACTGCAACTACTGAAGCCTGTGCGATCTATAGCCCATGCTCCGCAACAAGAGAAGCTGCCTCAATGAGAAACCTGTGTATCACAACTAGAGAGTAGCCCCTGCTCACCGCAACTAGAGAAAAGTCCAGGCAGCAACAAGACCCAGCACAGCCAAAAATACATAAATAAATAAATTTATTTTTTTAAAAGCTTTTTTTCTTTTAAAAAAAAAAAAAAAAACTCCTGAAAGTTGCACAAATGTTATCTGCCTTTGTCCAGAATTCAGTCATTCAGCTACACATAGCTTCTAGGGAGATTGGGAGATGTAGTCTTTATTCTGGGCAGTCACGTACTCAGCTGAAAATCAGGAATTCTGTTCTATAGAACTTCAGGGTTCTACAGAACAGTCGCTTTGGGGAGGTAAGTAGTGTTCTCTGCCACCTACTCTAAACCTGGCATTCTACCACCTTTTAGTAAACAGGATGCTGCCAGATGAGGTCAGAAACCCAAAACAGTCAAGGTCATGGAGTCATTCTAACCACCTCCGCTTTTCACGTCCTCTCCCAGCCTTCAGCTTCTCCCCGCTCCACTGCCAGGACCATCATCCACATCACCGTCCTTGCCTGGACATCCTTAGGAACTGCTGACTGATCTGCCTGCTGTGATTCCACCCGCTACAGTCCATCTTGCTCGTAGAATCTAGCATAATCTCTTTAAAGTAAAAATTGTATCAAGTCATTCCCTTGTTTAAAACAGTGCGTTTCCCATGTGAAATGACAGTCCGATTCCCACCGTCACCTCCAAGGCCCTACACTGGCTGATACTGCTGCCTCTCTGGATCAGCTTTTCCAACAACAGGCTCGGCCCTCCCTTTCCATTGCTCTGCCTCTGCAGGAACGTTCCTTCTCCAGCCCCTTATCTGATGGCTCCCTCCCTCCCAGCATGATTCAGATGGCTCCTCAGACATTTTCACTTAACACAGGCCCTTCCCCCCGCCCCCAAGTGCACACACCATCTGTTACTATCCGCCTTCACCGGTTGTATTAACTCGTTTCTTGTTTTTTGTCTTTCTGGGAAGCCCCACAAAGGCAAGAGTGTCTCTTAACACAGAGGAGGGGCTTAGTGTCTTCTGTTTCATGACCTTCTTTAAGGCCTCTTTGTTTTCCCTGGTACTTTTTTTTTTCTGATAGACCAAAGAATCATGTACTTTAACAGGTCTTGAATTTGTCCATCTTACCAATGCTGTCTATTGCATGGAGCCAGCCTTCTTCTAAGCAGTGGCCTTCTCCAAGTGCTCTGACCTTCTGCTCTAACCTAGACAGAGAGTTCTCAGGCCTGCTGCGCATCGCTGCCCTTGGACTTCCCCTCTCCATGCTGATGGCACAGAGTTATGAGTCCTGATACCGTTTTTCCTATTCCTTGCTTTAATTTCTCAGTTTTCTGGAATTACATGTTTAATTCTGTGTAAAGAAGGAAGGGCAGGTAAACCTTCTCTCTCACTTCATTGATGATTTGCTAGATCTCTGAAGCATTGTTCTAGCATTCATTATTGCTGATGACAAGTCAGTTGCCAGTGTGGCTCTGCTTCCTTTGTTTGCCAACTAATGCTTTTCTCTCTTTCTTCTCTTTTTCCTTGATATTCTGAAATCTCAACAGATGAATGTAAGTAAATGTAGATTCTTTCTATACATTATGCTGGCTGCTGCTGCTGCTAAGTCGCCTCAGTCGTGTCCGATTCTGTGCGGCCCCATAGACGGCAGCCCACCAGGCTCCGCCGTCCCTGGGATTCTCCAGGCAAGAACACTGGAGTGGGTTGCCATTTCCTTCTCCAGTGCATGAAAGTGAAAAGTGAAAGTGAAGTTGCTCAGTCGTGTCCAACTCGTAGTGACCCCATGGACCGCAGCCTACCAGGCTCCTCCGTCCATGGGATTTTCCAGGCAAGAGTACTAGAGTGGGGTGCCATTGCCTTCTCCCATTATGCTGGCAGTGGGTTCTTAATCCGAAGATATATATTAGGTCATAAAAAAACTTTTTTCTTTGAAACTGTCTTTTATTCTTTATTACTTTCATATTAAATCCCCTAGATTAATCCTATATGTATTTTATCTTTTCACCTACCTTTTCTCTCATTTTGTTTATTCTACACTTTGAGAGACTTCCATGATTTTATATTCTGCCTCTTTTAATTTATTAATTTCTCTGTCATGTTCTTTAATTTCTGAAATCTTTCTTCTCTGATTATTTCCTTTTCATAGCAACCAGTTTTTTTTTTTAATTGTTCCTGTTTAATAGAAGCATTATCTTCTCAAATCTCTCTGCAGATACTAAATAGAATTTTTAAAGATCTCTTCTATTATTTGATTTATGTTCCTTTTGGGATTAGTTGCTCCATTTGTTTTTCTTATCCTTTCTCCTTTGTAGTGCTCGCTTTCCTACGAAAGCAATCCTTGATTATCCATCCAATTAGATGAATTATTCTAGGTATTTGTCACTGCTTCCTCCACTTGGAATGCATAAGTCTGGTCCCTCTGTAGAGTGTTTGTCAACTGAAGGGCTTCATTATAGGGAATGAGAGGAGAGAGGCAGATTCTAGGCTGGGAACCTCATGAAAACCAGAATGACCAGAATGGCAAACACCCTTCTTCAACCCAAACATTTCATGAAATTTCCTTAGGAATGCTGACGTTTTTTGTTTTTTTTTAAATTCATCTTTCATTGGAGGATAATTGCTTTACAATGTTATGTTGGTTTCTGCTGTACAACAGTGTGAATCAGCCATAAGTATATATACGTCCCCTCCCTCTTGAGTCTCCCACCCAGCCCCAGCCCATCCCACCCCTAGTCTAGGTCATGGCAGAGCACCAGGTTGAGCTCCTTCTGTTATACAGCAAATTCCCACTGGCTATCTGTTTTACATACGGTAATATATATGTTTCAGTGCTACTCTCTCAATTCATCCTATCTTTTCCTTCCCCCGCTCTGTCCACAAGTATGTTCTCTATGACACTGACCCTTTTTTATAGAGTAGGGGTGTGCATGCTTAGGGATAACACTGGGCTGCTATTTATCTCTGCGATCTTTGTCACAGGCTAAGACATAGTCAGTCCCGTTTCTTATTCCCTTAACGCCAGTCCTGAGCACACAGCCTTTCAGGCTTCTAAGAAGACTGACATCCAAACCCTTTGCAGTCTACTTCCTGAGGAGGTCTGGGCTGGGGCTTCCTCTGCTCCAGTCTTTTCTTTAGCATCATGCTCCTGCTTTCTGTCTTTTACAAACTTGTTAATCTCTTGCTTGGTGATTGCTCCTTCCTCCTTGCCCTGTTCTCTGTGTTATGTGAGTCCTATTTCCATTGGCATTTTTCTTTTTTCAATGTCTATCAGGATTAAATTCAGGTCTATGAAACAGAAAGTCCACATGCCAGTAACTTTAAAATGGTGGGGGTTTTTTTTTGTTTGTTTTTTTGTCTTAAAAAACAAGTCTGGCTGTTGTGGCAGCTCCAGGAGGTGTTCAGGTACTGACTCTATTTTTTCTGCCCAGTCATCTGGACACCTGTCTTCCATCTTCAGAACTCACACCTCATGGTGGCAGATGGTCATGGCAGCTCCAGCCATCACAGTCACCTTCTAGGGAGGAAGAGGTAAAGGGGAAAAAGGACAGATGGTGCAAGTCAGCTGAGTGTGCTGCACTTAGTATTTGTGGAAAACTTTTCCTTATGACTTCTGATTACCTTTGGGCCCCACTCTTTGCAAGGGGGTGTGGGAAATTAAAGCTGAGTTTAGCTGAATACAGTATTATTTCCAATAATTTAGGAGTTTGATGAGCAAGAGAAGAAGGATAGATTTGGGTTTGCAGCTAGCACTTTTACCCTATGTTAGCAGCACTTCAGGTGTGAATGGAGGAAGCAAACACAGGCTCAGCCTAACATCTTGAACTAGAAGCACTGATCTTTGAAATGCATAAGACTCCTTCTTTCAGCCTAGACTGGTTAGTGGTGAATATATGCTTATGAATGAGAAAAAAATTTTATTACAGTTTTAGATACTGGCGGTTAGCTGTGTATATTAATATTTTCTTAGAGGTCATTATGCCATTTCTTCTCATGTAAAGGAGCAGTTTAGTAGGATTTCCAAGTTTTAAAATTAGAGCATTAAAATATTTCCACTTTAGAGGCAGTGTGTTAATTTTTTATGCATTGCTGCTGTAAGAAGTTAGCATAAACTTAGTGACTTAAAACAACACAAATTTATTATCTTATGCCTCTCAAGGTCAGAGATCCAAATTGAGTTTCATTGAGCTAAAGTTAAGATATGAATGGGTTGTAGGAGATAATTGATTCCTTTCCCTTTTCAGCTTCCAGAGGTCACCTGGGCTCATGAACTTTACCTTGTCAACCTAAGCCAGTCATGTATCATCTTCCATTCTCTGATTCTGGTCCTCCTGCCTCCCTCTTTTCAGGAGCCTTAGGATTACATTGAGCCCACCTATATAATCTAGGATAATCTCTCTATGGTAATATCATGTAATCAGATATACACAGTAGTAGCTGCCCCTATAAGGTAATATTCACAGGTTTAGGATGTGGTAGGAGGAACCTGCAACAGGCAGCTCTAACTCAACTTCCAATAGGATTTTCCTTTATTTATATAGTCCCTTAAAACTGCTGCCCAGAAAGGCTCAGCTGAGAACCATCACTCAGTTTTCATGAACAAAATTTAGACCTAATGTTTAGGAATATTGGAAGGATCAGTCTTTTTTTTTTTTTTGGTTCTTTTTATTATAGAACTTTTAAGAAACCCTCCATATGATGTGGTCTAGTTGATGTGGCATTCCAGAAATGATGATTATCGGCAGTTGCATTTTGTTTTGCCTTGTTCTGTGAAAAATATGTAGAAAGACCTTTCATCAGAAATGTACTTCTTCTAACCATAATGTTATTGTATTCATTGATTTTGGAAATTATAAACTTCTATGCTTTCTTTATAATTCACTTATTGAACTCTCTTAATTTTTCAGACAAAAAAATTCCAATCTGTTATACCAGATGATGTGTAAAAATAACAACAACTACTAAAACAGAGAACTCGTGTTCCGAAACATGAATATTTAGGACAGCTAAAGAAAGAATTGTCGATGAAATTTCAGTGTATATATATTTTACTTTTTCTTTTTATTGGAGATCACAGTTGTTCACTTTCTTTTATTGGCTTTTCCCTCAAATAATATCTGTATAATCGAAAGACATTTTCTGTGTTTGTTTTCATTTATGTCTTTATAGCTTAAGAAATGCATTAAAACTCCAGAAATTCCTTCTAAACATGTTCGGAACTGGGTCCCAAAAGTCTTAGAACAACGACGACAAGGTTTGGAAACATATTTACAGGTAAGATGTGTTTCGATCCTCAATTAATATAATGTCACTTAAAGAATCATATATCTCAGTGTTTTTTCTCAGAACTTATGGGTGAAATGCAGACTGTATCAAGAAACCAAACATTCAGAATGAAAGGAAAGTTTAAAATTATAAATATGTTATTGGTTGGTTCTTTTATCTTTAATTAGGTTCTATTTTAAAATGCTTATGTGGAAGTGAAAATTCAGTATAAAAGTAAAAACCGGTGTACAAGAAGTCTCTTTTTTGTTCAACCCTACAAATTGCTTTTTGGTTTTTAGTTTTCCTCTTCAAGATGTGTCGCTTCCTCATAGGCTCAGACAGTAAAGCATCTGCTTGCGATGCAGGAGAGCCAGGTTTGATCCCTGGGTCAGGAAGATTCCCTGGAGAAGGAAATGGCAACCCACTCCAGTACTCTTGCCTGGGAAATCCCATGCACAGAGGAACCTGGTAGGCTACAGTCCGTGGGGTTGCAGAGTCTGACACAACTGAGCGACTTCATTATTAGGGCTTCCGTGGTGGCATAGTGTTCCTAGCCTCTAGATGTTGAGTGTTCGAGAGATAATGAGAGAAACTGCATTTTCATTGGGCCTGGCTGGTACCTGTCTGGAATCAAACTGAGAATAAGATATAAAAATTGCCTCTGACGAAGTACTAACTTCTTCAAAAAGTAGAATGTGTGTTTTTAAAACAATCCATAGGACTCTCTTTCCTGCAGCTATGAGGAGCAAACAGATCTACCTAAGTAAGATAAGACAAAGCAGTCTCTCTGCCATGTGACAGAAAAAAACAAAAGGAAGGAGTGAGGCAATGTCAACTTCTCTGAGTTTTAAAACAAAAAGTGCTGGTGGCCTCAGGTGAATTAGTCAGTGTAGCCATCATTAATCCAAAGAGCGCCATGTGGAGTAGGCGCTGAGAGGAGGGTGGGGGACTTGGGTGCCTGTGTTCATCAAGACATGAGTCCACTTGAGGGGCTGACGCATGAGGCTGACTGACCAAGAGTGAGGGGTTGGTGTAGGGAAATCATGGCTCTCAAAAACAAAGAGCTTGGGCATCACCTCAGAGTTCTGAATTTACCATGATGATCTAACCAGGACATGTTTCTTCAAAGAGGTTGGTGTTCGTCCATAGCTGTCTTTGTAACCCCCTTCAGCATTAACCCTCAGTGGATTCTGTTTGGGCAGGCAACTATGGACTGCATGAAGCCTATATCTGGTGTCCTCTACAGAGCTTTTCTGGTTGGTTGTACTTGAATGACTAGTAGCTAGAAGCTCAAGAGAGGCTGTTGACACAGGCTTACACTTAGTGATCAGTTCACAGGACTCTCCCCCAGTAGAAAAATTGTCAAGGAGCCATCCCTGGTCTCCCGCAGTTTTCTTGGTCTTTACAGTGTTCACAGGGGAAAGTCGATGTGTGGAAACCCCCAGAAACCAGAGGAGGGCTGTCTTCACTGCTTTTGTTCTTCTGCTTGGGGATGTAGTAGATGGATCCTTCACTGCCTCTCCCCGGCAGTGGGAGATTAAAGGAAGTAGAGACTGCAAATGACAGGAAAGTGTGTGGTGTGCGCCCTGAGACTCTGTATATGGAGCCATGAGACTTTCAGAGCCTCGGGCTACAACTGCAGAGCAAAACCAAACCCAAAAACGAGACTTTAGATGTTGTATGCAAAGGGTAAAAATGCATGTTCTCTATAATTATATGGGCTTGGTAAACAATGCATTTTAATTTGTAAGCCAGATTTTCCACAGATATTGTATATCTTCAAGCTTCAGTTCTGAAGAAAGCTTTGCTCTTTCCTCCCATTGTATTTGACACATGACTCCCATTACTACTCAGTGTAAACATTTTAAGATGTTTGTACTTTGGATATAAATATGCAGATAAAATCATCTGGCATAGAGAGGAGTTTACAATGACACTCAAATTGAGCTTAGAATTTTCTATTCTCAGAAACAGAGCTTGAAAGATGTGGTTGAAGGACTGAGAGGGCTTGTTCGCTCTTGTGCATTTAATATTCAATTTGTTGTCAGTTAAGTCCTGAAGGAGTTCAAGGACGCTTTCTCTTCTCCCTCTTCTCTCTGATTCTATCTGCGTGCTGTGGGAGCCAAATGGAAGTTACAAAGATGAGTGTGGATGAAAGATGAGTGCAGATGCTTGATCAGTCCCCAGGGAAATGAAAACCCTGGCCTAGGGGTCACTTCTTAACAGCTTTTGGTGTTTAAGTCTCTTCGGAAGTAAGACAGTTCCCACTATTCCTTCTCCTCACCTGTGTAACTCCTGTTTGAATCCCACTCACCCTCTGTACCAGTCTGAACCCCTGAGTGTTAAGTGCCACTAGCACTTCTTGGCAGGCACCACCCTGCAGCGAATCCATCTCAGCTCGAGGTACATAGGATGGCCCTGTTCAGGCCAAGCCATAGCATCTTAAGCTCATAGAGATCTCAGACCTTATCCAATCCAGCTTGTCTCCTGCCCTTCGGTTAAGTTCATGAGCATCCCTCTGGTCTCAGTTTACCACCCATAATACAGGCAGATTAACTCTTGGAAGGGCTAGACAAAACCCTAATACACTCTAGACCATGGATGGGTTCAACACACGTTTTCTAAATTGGCCCACACTGCTCTTTTATTTTAGAGATGGAGAACCAGGATTCCAGTGGGGTTAAGCAACTTGCTCACTTCCTGGAGTATATTAGTTAAAGAGATAGGATTGGAATTTTAATTTCTTAGCTCCCAGTATAGACTCTTTTTATTATGTATTGTAGGTTTTCTAAGTCAGGAGAAATTTTCAACCTTAACATATAGTTTGTCTTAAGGATATGATAATAAAAGTAAAGGAAAATAGCTTATAAACCATCACAGTTTAACTGGCTGTCTATCCTCAACTTCTTTGATTGATAGATTTTTTTTATGTCCTTGACTTCACTATTTAGAATCCTTTAAAAAACTGTGAGCAATGTATCTATTTTTTGTGTTAAGTCATCTGGGTAGCATGGAGAAGGAAATGGCAATCCACCTCAGTCTTCTTGCCAGGAAAATCCCATGGACATAGGAGCCTGGTGGGCTACAGTCCATGGGATCGCTAAGAGTCAGACATGAATGAGCGACTTCACTTTCACTTTTCCCTTTCATGCACTGGAGAAGGAAATGGCAACCCACTCCAGTATTCTTGCCTGGAGAATCCCAGGGACGGCGGAGCCTGGTGGGCTGCCGTCTATGGGGTTGCACAGAGTCGGACACGACTGAAGCGACTTAGCAGCAGCAGCATCTGGGTAGAAACAGAAATCTTAAGAATAAATTAATTTGGGTTTCCCAAACTTATTTGACCATCAAACATGGTTTATGTAATATTTTGTCTCCCAGTTTGAGAGGATTTTCCACCTTTCCTAAGACCCCACTGAAACAAAAGTATAAAAACTTAAAAAGAAATAAACCACAGCAGTTAGGTTGGTGGATAGGTAGGGAAGAGAGGGAATCATCAATGGAAAAAAAAACCAAAAACACTTAACAGTTTTCTAGGAGATGGAATGTTCTGGTAGCATGCGATGGGTGCTACAAAGTGAAAAGCAAAGCTCAGCCATGAGAGCCTGTGTGGATGTGGGAGGCAGCCTACTTACAGCTGTCGTGGAGATAGTCTTCTGGACTTAGAGTCTGCAGGTGAGGCAGAGGCTGAGGTGAGCAGTGAGACTGAACACGGACAGGTGCCCAGGCTACTTATTCTGTACAGAATACATCCTCATGTTTATGACCAGGTCCAAAATTTGTAAAGACTATTTTCTTGAAAATGAAACAACACAATGAAATACTAAACAGAATGTCTGAGGAAAGCTAAAGCTTCTAAGGTGGATATCAGGACCCCCAGGTTGACAACCCCCTCCCCCTCCTCTTACCTCAAGGAGAAGCCCGTCAAACTGCACGCTCCACCCACACTATTTCCACTCAGAAGGAAGCACTCCTACGGACCTAACAGCAGAGGAAGTCCCCTCAAGCTGCTTTCTGCAGTGAGATCTGATCACCAGGGATCTCCAAGCATTGACGAAAAAGGCCAAGATGAACGAAAGCACTAACTCTTCAGGAAAGAGATAATTCAGAACACAACATATATCATCAAAATGGGTTTCATAAATCTCAAGAGCTTCCCAAAGGTATTGCACTCAAAAAACGACTCTAAGATACTGTGTGAAAGGGCCAAAAAGAGAACAGACGAGCATTCTTACCGTTAGTTGTTTTATCCAATTGAAAGTGATGGGGAGCTGCTCTCCCTAGTTGGGAAGCTGTTCCACAGAGTACAGAGACAAAAGCTCCAACAGAAGACAAGAGACACAGAGGTCAGTTCAAGTCTGATGTCCTCTTTCCTTCTGGAGGCCCAGGGAGAAGGAAGAGTAGAAAATACAAAAGTGGGGAAGAAAATAATCAAACGAAAAACACTTAACAATTTCACCTTTACTCAGACAAGGTTCTCCAAGGGCAGAGCACAATGAATGAAGAAACCCTCTAATGCCTAGACATAATCTGGCAACATTTCAGTACTTCATCGAAGATGAAGACCCTTAATTTTTCTTCCAGAAAGAGAAAACAGTGGTTAGCAAGGTTGAGGTTTAGTTGTATCTTCACTTATTTATTTAAGGCTGATTTAATGGGCAAGTCTCTTATCATTCTTTATTAGCAGCTTTAAATTGGAAGCTCTTATGATTTTCAGACAAGGAATTTCACCAGAATTTTGCATGAACAGCACACTTTTGCAATAATGTGAAATTTATCTTTCTGAGAAAGGGACCCATGTCTTATGTCACTTATTCAGGAACAGCAGTTGTTTATGTTTTCAACTTTATCACTTGGAGTGAAAAGTTATTAAAGTTTTGGGAGCTGACCAGAAATAGCTCATAGCAACTCATGACAAAGGATAACCGAAGCTAATATTTTAATCCCTTAGAAAAAAGTTCATTTGAAGAAAATAGTGCCACAGCTGGGTCAGGCTGGGTAGATGCAGAGTGCTATCTTCAGAAGACCCTGTTTACCTGACTAGCCTGCCCCTCACTCATTCTTTAAATTATACTAAGCAGTATAATGTTCCATTTGGTCAGAAGTCTGAATTAAAGAGTATTGTATTTTTGACTTTTCCAGTAGTGCCTGAGGTATCTGTTAAAATGGACCGTGTGCGTTTGCAAATTTCTAATCCCTTGAGTGCAGTGAACTATATATAATCAGATGACATTTTTAAAGCGAATCTCCTGTATCTTAACTTGACTGCTTAATCTGTAAGAAAAAAGGTATGTTAAAATTCCCCACTTATGTGTTCATGATTACTGATATAGTTGGGCTTAGTACAACCATCCATTTTTTTGTTTCTTTATATTCAAATAGTATATTTAATTTTTATCCATGTTTTTTATTAGTTCACTTTTTGCTGAATTTTTCTTTCCTTACTTGCTTTTGAACTGGTGGCAGATTTTGTCCTCCTTTTTCTCTTTCCATTTTACCCCGTTAGTATGTATATATCCTTTCAGTGATTACCTATTATCTTTAGTTGCCTCCTGAAATTTACAAGGACCTTACAATGTTTTAAATCTGATCACCTTGAATGTAGGATTCTGGGTTGACAATTCTTGTTTTTTTCAGCACTTGGAAAATATTTCAAAACTTCATTTTGCCCCTGTGGTTTCTGATTTAAATATCCACTGCCATATTAATTGTTTTTCCTGTATATGTAAGATGTTGCTTTAAACTGGCTGTTTTCATAGTCTTTGTGCCTACTCTAGCATGAAGACAAGATATTTTATTTATTTTGTTTATTGAAACAATTATTGTTCAAAGACCGTCTAAGCACTTAAGCATCTCAGGGCACAGAATGGGTACTCTATATGCTGTGCTGTGCCTAGTCGCTCAGTTGTGTCTGACTCTTTGTGACCCCAGGGACTGTAGCCCGCCAGGCTTCTCTGTCCATGGGGATTCTCCAGGCAGAAATACTGGAGTGGGTTGCCGTGCCTTCCTCCAGGGGATCTTCCCGACCCAGGAATCAAACAAGGGTCTCCTGCATGGCGGGCGGATTCTTTACCAGCTGAGCTACCAGGGGAGCCCCAGGTACTCTATAAATATTAGTTAAAGAGAGGAAGAAATATAGAAAGCTTTTATGCTTGAAAAATAAAAATCAGATGGCATTTTTTCAAGATTTTGTCTTTGTCTTTGGTTTTCAGAAGCTTGATTATTATGTGCCCTGGTTTGTGTTTCTTTAAGTTTTTCCTGTTTGGAATTCTACCAACTTGTTGAATCTGTAAGTTTATCTCTTTTGCCACACGTGGAAGTTTTTAGCCATTATTTCTTTGGGTACTTTTTCAACCCCTTTCTCTTACTCCTCTCTTTCCAGGACTCCAATAATGGGAATGTTCTATTTTTCATTATAGTTGCACAAGGCCCTAAGACCTTTATTTCTTTATTTTTACTGTTTCTTTCCATTGGTCAGATTAGATACTTTGTTTTGTTTCTATCTTCCCGTTCACTGATTCTTTTCTCTTTTCCTTCCATTGGGCCATTAAACCCTGTACTGAACCCTTTCTTTATGTTATTGTATTTTTCAGTTCCAAAATCCCCATTTGCCATTTGATTTTTCTTTGTAGCTTTTACTTTTTGCTGATACCTTATATGTATGTGTGTGTGTGTGTGTGTGTGTGTGTGTGTGTATGTGTGTGTATATATGTATATTTCCCCCTTTATTTAGCCATATTGCACAGCTTTCAGGATCTCAGTTCCCTGACCAGGAATCAAATCGGGGCCACATCAGTGAAAGCATTGAATCCTAACCATTAGACCACCAGGGAACTGAGACTTTTTATTTCTTTGTTGAATTTTTCTATTTCTTCCTTTTCTTTCAGATATGCTCATAATTACTCATGGAAACATATTTATCATGGCTGCCTTAAAACATCATTGTCAGATAATTTTAACATATCTGTCATCTCAGTGTTGGCATGTATTGGTTGACTTTTTCATCCTGTTTGAGATCTTCCAGGTTTCTGATATAATGAATGATTCTGGCTGAATTCTAGGCATTTTTGTGTTATGGTACGAGACTCTGAGCCTTATTTAAATCTTGGTTGTTTTAGCTTGCTTTCTCTGATACTCGTCAGTCAAGGCAGGGGTCTCCACCTTCTTTCTACCAAGTGAAGATGGAAGACCAGATTCCTCATCTAGTATCACTGACAATTGGGTTGGGCTGGGTGCTCCTCATCACTGCTGAGAGGATGGGAGTGCCAGCTCCCCACATGGTCTCTACAGACCCTGTATGTGGGGGCACATTACTGACTGTGGGGATGAAAGTCCTGGCTGCTTTCTTGGCCTTCTCTGACACCACCCCAGCACGGAGTGCTTCATTTCCAGCCTTATGAGAATGGAAGCCTAGGCTTCCCGTGAGGATGTTACTGGCATGAGTGGCCACAGTTTCTTCTGTGGTGTGTTGGCTATAGTAGAATAATTTAGAGTTGGAGAGTTTTCTGTCTTGCTAGGTTGTCTCTTGTATGCTTTTGCTAGAGGAAACAGGATTTTACTGGGGCCTTATTTGTCTGCATATGTTGGTATTTCCTGGTTGCTAGTTTTTTCTTCTCCAAGTCAAGATAGATGAGGCAAAATGAAAACCCAGGAAACATAAAGCTCAACAATGATAAAGTGTGATTTCTTGGGTCCTAAAAAGTCTCTTTTCTTCCTTCAACCTGCCATAATCTTCTGGTTTGCTTTATATACAGGGCCCAGTGGCTTTAGTTGTACTTAGCAGGATCAGTGTGAAAAAGTATATCTGCTCCATCTTATTGGAAGTCGAAGCCCATACATTGATTTTTGAATTTAATATTATGCTTTTTTTGTTTCCATGAATTCTGTTTTCATTTTTTTCCTAATCTGCCTGGGTTTTACATTTATTTTTAATTGTCCTTGTATTTTGCTTACATTTTCAAACCTCTTTTATATTTTATCTCTTAGACACATTAACTCATTTCCTCAGGAAAAATGGTCACCACCACATATCATCTGAATTCAGTGGACCATATTTAGTTTTTTTCTAATTATAGTTTATAAATAATTTACAGAAATTCTTTAGAACTTTTATCAGAATTTCAACATGGCAGATCCAAAGTCAGTCCGTATTTTCCTGTTTTTTAAAAGGGCAGCATCCTTGGAACAATAAACCTAACTGTTCATCAGCTTCTGTGTCTGAACATGAAACATAAACCATCTTATAGATACTGATTCCAGATTTTTATATTTATCTCTAATACGTTCCAGTGTATCATTGTTTCTGATTCTTTTCTTTGGACATGCATTGTTAAAACCCAAAACCACAATGGTTAATAGTTTTCTTGAGGAGACAGTGGCTAATATCTTTGCTGCATAATTACAAAATATTTTCATTTTTAAATTTACGAATACCAGCTAGAATGACTAAACCAATGAAATTTTTTAAAAGTTTCTGTATTATCTGTTTCCTTCTAGTCATCTTTGTATAGCCTTTTATCAAGTAAAGTAAAGCATTTGTCAAATAAATCTTGGTGTACAAACACTGCAATAAGTGAAAGAATACTATTCCAGGTTTAGTGAAATGAGATGGTCCAAGTTCTTGATGCAAAGCATTGTATGGTAAAACAATTCTTACACATGCTTAGAACTACTTTTTTGCCTTTGAAAGTAATCTGTCAGTTTTCTCTGATTCTTTTAGAATTTTCTTTTTATCTTTGGTGTTATTGCGTTTTACTATAGATCGTTATTACTGTATTCATTCTGTATTTGGATGTAATCTTTGTAGATTTTTTAATTAATATTTTTGAGTCTCATAATTAGTGACTGATGTCTTCATAAGTCTAAGTTGATTGTTGTTTCTGCTGCTTCTTGCTCATGGTGCTTTTTTCCTCATAGTATATGTGTATAGTTTTGTAATTTGTGGGTTTTTTTGGGGGAGCTGATTAATCAATATCCTTATATCTTTATCTTGGGGATTTTTTTTTTAAGTTATCAAAACTTAACTGAATTTGCACATGGAGTTTTGTGCAGATATTTTTTGTGTTTATTGCTTCTGCTGATTACCTGGGAGCATTGTCAACTGAGACTTCATAGTTGAAGGGTTTTTTGCAGGGTTTTTTTTGCCACTAGAAGGCACTAATTTAGGTTACCAATCTGCGAAGGGGCCGGTTTGTGGTTTTAAATTCTCAGAGGATGTTTCTTCTCCTCTCCTTTACTTCCAGGACTGCTCTTCACAGTTCTTTATTCTCCCCTCCCCTGGAGAGAAAACAGCTTTACTTGGAGCTCATCTTTTAGATTCCCTACACCTTCTTGCCCTGAACAAACCTCAGGCTTTAATCTTCATTTCCTTTGTCCATACACTCCCCAACCAGATGCTCAAAGTTACAGAGTTCACAGTATGTCCACAGGACAGGGATATGTGATTTTAGGATCTTAATGATTCCTATCCAAGATAATCTGAGCCATAGGAAATTTTAAATGCCAAATCACTCTTCACAGTTAGCCAGGCTCTACTTTGGAGACTACATAATTTCCTATAACACATTCTTCAAACATACATGGAAAGGTTTGGAAAACGAGTTTAATTATTTTCCTGGCTATAAGAGTTTATTTGACAGTGTTTGCTTCCCAAATCAAAATGGATTTTATATTTCATTCGTTCAAGGGTGAGAATGTGTTTAGGCAGGAACCTCTGGTAGGGTCCATCGTGGTAGAAAGTAAATGGTCATACAGATAATGCATTTCAACTCAACCTAACTGGAATATACCCTTTTTAAAATGCAGCAGTTATATACATGTGGTGTAGAAGAGACTTTCAACATTCCTATAAGATAATCCCCAAAGAGGTTGCATCATGACCTAAACATGTTTGTTTTTTTTTTTAATTTTGATGTAGCCTGTATATAAGCTTAATGTTACAGAGTTCACAGAACAATAGGGTCTCTCAGTATGCCTTTGACCCCTTTTAACCACCAGTGCTCAGACGGTAAAGAATCTACCTGTAATGCAAGAGACTCAAGTTCAATCCCTGGGTCAGGACGATCCCCTGGAGAGGGAAATGTCAACCTGCTCCAGTATTCTTGCCTGCAAAATTCCATGGACAGGGAGCCTGGCGAGCTACAGTCCATGGAGTTGTGAAGAGTCGGACACGAATGAGTAACTGACACTCAGTCTGCCTGTGACCCTTTTTAACCACCCCCAGTGCTTCAGAAGATATTTTCTTACAAATTAGTTGCCTTCCGACTTCCACTGGGCATGTGTTCCAGCCCTTTATCTTTCTCTTCCATAAGCTTCTTTACTTTTCTCAAGATACGATTCTCTGGTAACTTGGTCCCCTTCCCTAATGTGCACCAGGAACTGCTTCTAAAATGCTAGAAAGGTATTTTCTTTTGAAAAAGTTTGGTTAACATCTGCCCTGCTGCCTGATCACCTGTTACTAGGTGCCAGGGCTTGACAAGGTCTCAGTTACCCCCAGAATCAGGGGGTCATAAGGTGACAGGCCAGCGTGTCTGGTACCACCATGGTGTCTTCTCTGAAGTTCTCTCTTTTACTTGATGAGCAGTTACTGTACTAGTTGCCCTTAAACATTTTATGAACTACATTTCCTTACTTCCATACTACAGTGTATCTGTGGACTTAATTTTCACAACCATAAACTACTGACAAATTTGACATTTTACTGTTAAGTTGTTAAAAATATCTGTTTTATGACCAAGAGCCAGTACTAGCAATTAGTATTCTTTGGTGGGGGGAGCTTTTATCCAAGTCTTGTTTGGCCCCCCCAAAGGTTTTTGGTTTTTTGTCAGTCATTCCATGAGATTTGCACAGTAGGCATAACTGAGTGGAGAACAATAGACTAAATGATACTGAACTGAGATTCAGTTTTTAATGTTTTCAATGTCCACTTACCAGGTCCGCAGCTTCCTCTTGCGTATGTCAGCAAACTTGTAAACCTCTACGTATCACACCGCTGGGATTGTGAGCAGTCAGTACTGCAAAGGTTAAGCATGGAACAGGTTTCTAATTAAGATGTTAGAATTATAATAATCTCTAAGCTAGTTTTACTTCTTAAAGGAGTTTTCTCATTATTATTCATGTAATCATAGATATCCATAAAGTTAAAAACTATCTCTTACACACAATTTAATTTTATTCTTTCTTTTTCTCCACCTTTCATTTCTGTGGTTTTTAAGTCATATGTCTGCATATCTGTTCCTAGCCATTCAGCTCTGGCTAAGGACTAATTGAAATTTTCTCATTTAATCTGGCCTTGATTCGGTAAAGGCCTGATGAAGCTGAGTCAATTCAGTTCAGCAGAGAAGCCCTGTGCTACCCCAGTGACCAGCATAGGACCTGATAGCCCAGGTCCTTAGAATTTTGAGTTTAATTCACAGATTAAGAAGTGATACTATGGCAGCTTCGCTTCTTATAAGTGACTTTTTTAAAACTGCAACTGAACTAAAGAACAAGATCTTACATACATTTTAAAATAAATTATGAACCTTTTTATTCTCAACAACAGACGAAAATCAAGCCTGAAATATACAGGCATTAAGTAGCCCCACCATGGAGGTGGAAGACCTTATGTTTTTTTGTTTTTTCTTTTTTTTTTTTTTGAGAGATGTGTAGCTTGAATTTCGTAAAATCTCTGTAGAAACCCATAGAAGTAAGAGTATCTGTGAAGATCCTGCTTATAACATGAGACAAACTGTTCTTTGTTCTCGTTAAAGATTGTGAACAGTGTGTTAAATAATATTAATGGCTAGGATTGTCAGTACTTAACAGTACTTTCCTTGTACAAGTGATTTTATTGATTGATACAGACTCAGTGTAACAGGAGCAGATTATTTTTACTGATTTTATCGAAATCTTAACCAAGTTTGTTAGTGCACCACATATCTTTAAATAGATCTAGATGATGATGTAGATTAAGAAAAGCAAACCACCATCCATCTCCTTTTGATCTGTTAATAACTGAAATCCATCATTGCTAGCAGGTGCTTTCAGATTCTCTTGTGCATACATGTTTCTGTTGTCCCCGGTTAGAAATCCTATAACCTTGTTTCAGTGGTTGGCTTTTTTGTACAAGAAAACCCTAACCACTTATCCAGAATTTGGCAGACAAGGTTGTCATCAGAATTGTTGAAGTAATTGATGAAATACAAAGGAAAAAGTAAAACTGTACCAGTCTCTGCTATTAAATTTCATTTCTGTGGCAGTGAGCTGTGTATTTTTATGTTTTATAGTAGTTCTGTAAGAGTATTTTTGTGCTAAGTTGAAGGTACTGTATGAAGGCTATAAATAATTACTTAGGACAGTGTATGATATTTCTTCTCATTATACTGTATTTTAAAGGTTTTCATTTTAATTACAGAGAATTGTGCTGTTTAAGTTCAAATGTCCTTTTTTCCCCAGTGATTTACCTGCTTCCCATTGATCTCAAAATAATACTTTGTTTAAAATAATTTTTAGTGCAGAAAAATTTTTTAATTTTCTAAAAGCAGTCACACATATTATTTCTTTAAAGATCATAGTATACTTTTCTTTCAAGGAAATAAACCAGGTTTTAGAAATTCTGATAATGCATTCTTGCTCACCTTGGTGGATAAGTCTGGTGGAAGCCTGTCCTACAAAACTATACATAATGAACTTTCAGAGGTCAGATGGGTCAGTGGAGGTGTGATCAGTAATGGCGATTTAAGAAGCTTTAGGGCCTTCAAAAATGTTTGATTTCATGAAGACGACCTGTGTGAAAGAAGGAGATAGAATGGAAATATGCACTACAGTGCACTGTGACCCGAAAGCTTTGATCAGACTTAAAATAACTTTGGGAGTTATTTCCCAAACCTGTGAATTATCAAATATCGACCACCCAGTTTGGCAGTCGGTACTGATTAAAAAAATTACTCTAAGGGGTCAATAACTAAGGTTCAGTGCTCTGAACAAGAACACTGGGTTAATAAGATGGATATTTTGGGTTGAGTCTTCCTCTTGAGCTGGCTATGCTTTGCTGCCAGCTCATGGCTACATGCCTTTTCTAGAAAGAAAATGGGTGAGGTGTGTGTGGTGAGAACACACAGACCTGCACTCATTTATGCAAAGCCAGCTCAAAGCCCCTCCTAGAAATAGGTTGTTGGTGATGCCATTCTAGGCTCATGAACAGAAAGAAAGACTACATATTACTTCTTCACGTGCAAACTTCTCTTAAAAAGTAGATGGATTTAGATGATAAAAACTTCACCTCTTGAGCTAGCATTATATTTCTTTAACTATCGGTTCCTTTAAGGTGGCTATAAGATGTCTTGAGTCTCTCTTTACTACTACTGCTGTTTTCTATTCAGAGAAGATTTTAGGAAGCCCAGCAGTATTCTTGAGATATTTTTGTATTTTATCAGATCCATTGTGATGGATTCATGAATTTTTTAAAACTGGCTTTTGTAGTGAGGTTCACATTTAGCTTGATGACTGTACTTTAATCAAAGGAAGAATATTGTATATCTTTTCAGTGGTCATTTATTTTCTGATCATTGTCTGTTTCTTTACAGGCATCATTCTTTTCTCGCAGGTTAACATAATTTTAGTATTACAGTATTTTTTGTTATTGTTCTGATTTACACATATGTTCATACTCAACAACATTGAAAAACACAAAAGAATAAAAATAATTGTCTAACTGGACACATCTTCCACTTGGACCCCTGGTTCTGAACCAGGACATTTGATGATGCACAGAGATATTTTTAGTTGCTACAGCTGAGGATGGGGCTGCTGCTAGCATGTATCTAATGGGTACTTCAGGAATGCTAGCCATCCTACAGTGCCTGGGACAGCCCCAAACGAACAAGCATTTGACCCCAATTGTTAATATTGACCAGGATGAGAAACCCTGATTTAGCCATCTCAAAATTGTAGTGTGCTTCCTTTGTCTTTTTCCTGTGCATATTTTTAATCCTGTATTTTAAAATACTTTTACATCATTTATAATGCTTTATAAACTCCTCTTTTAAAAACAGATCATGAACATTTATCATGTGTTAAGTATCCCTCTAAGAGAAGGTTTTTTAAAAAAACTATTTTAACTTTTATTACAGAGAATTTCAACATATAAAGACTTGGCAGAATAATGTAATAAAATCTCATATATCCAACATCAGCTTCATGGTTGATAATCAACCGTTGTCAATACAGGAGCAATCTAGCCTCACCTGTATCTTACCCCACCCTCCCATGTTACTTTGAAAAAACTCCAAAATACTTTTATCTATAAATATTTCAGTGTGTATCTCTAACGGAAAGTTTCTTTTAAAAAATAATTTTAATAAAGGTTTCATAATATTTTACCCTATCCTGTGGATATATTATAATTTATTTAACTAAGTGCCTACTGTTGAGTTTTGCTTTTTTTTTTTTCACTTTTCCACTAAAAAATTTTTTTTTTAATCTTTATATGGCACAGTCTCCTTGTTCTACAGGTGAAATAGAAAGTGTGCAAACTAAGCAAGGCGAGAATGAGTACAAGACCCTTAATTTCATTAAACACTGTGTAACTGGTAAAGATTAATGTACATATCTCTTGCTAATTCTTTCCAATTACTTAGTTCATATAAATTCCCAAGCCTGGTTAATTATGCTGAAGTCAGGTAGTAATTTTGAGCAGTGTTCCGACGACAAGGGAATTTTCCTGGTATAACCTTGCCCTCTCACACAGGCTCTCAGCAGATTAGGCGCTCAGCCTGGAGTCCATTCATTTTCTGCTCAGGCCTAATTGCTGCCGACTGGCTGCCACAGGTACCTGGATAGTCTGTGTTTAAGGAGGCAGGGACTTGTGAGAACAAATAAGGAAAGATTAATTGTTTGTTTTGTTCCCTCCCAAGAGAAATGTGGGTGCTTAATCAAGAAAAATAATTTCTTCTGTTGATTTGGCTTATTTTGAGAAAAGATAATCGTGTAACCTAGGCACAAAAATGATGCCTTTTACAACAGATATTGCCACTTACCTACACAGGAGACAAGGATACAGGGAAATGAATGTAAGACACTGATGAAATGGATGAGGATGGCTCACATTTCTCATCGTAAGTAATCTGGCTGTTGGGCTTTTATTTGTACCAATAGTGCTAGCTAGTATTGTCATTTGTTTTGTCTGGCTCTTCGGAAATCTAATCAAGGAGACAATAGTGTAAAAAAATCAACAACACTTTTCCAAATTGTTCTTAATTGCTGGAGTACAAAGTGAGCTAAATGCCGTGATGTTTCCAATTAAAGGACCTGTTTTAAGCAAGCACTATTAAATCTATCTTTCCTGATCTGATAAATAAGCAGTCAAAGAGTGGAGCAGATTAATTGAGAGCCATTAGTTCCAGATTCCTTATAACAGGAAGTGTGAACCAACAATATTAATGAGCTTTGGCAATTTTGGGCTTGATACCTGTGTCACTTGTATCTTCTGGTCCATCAAAAAAGGAAATTTATTAAGTGTGATCATATTGCTTGTGATCTTTCATACCCCAAACCATTTGCTTTCTAAAATCTCAAGAAATATTAGAATGACTTTTGATGTGTTCTGAATCAGAGTTAACCATTGAATCTGGAAGGTGAAAGTGAGGGAATTAAAAGAGAAATGTATATTGTCCCTCTGACAGGGAGTGGTACAGCTATAAACACAAGAGTTTTTACACTAGGCAGGAGTTGGCAAATTTTTTCTGTTAAAGATCAACTAGTAAATATTTTAGACATTGTGCCCTGTATGTACTGTCACACTCCTCACCTCTGCCACTGTAATGTGAAAGCTGCCTTGGATGATATATAAATCAGGGAGAGGGGCTGTGTTCCAGTTATTGTTCAGTCACTCAGTCATGTCAGACTCTTTGCAACTCCATGGACTGCAGCACGCCAGGTTTCCCTGTCCTTCACTATCTCCCGGAGTTTGCTCAAACTAGTGTGCATTGAGTCGGTGATGCCATCCAACCATCTCATCTTCTGTCAGCCCCTTCTCCTCCTGCCCTCAATCTTTCCCAGCAACAGGGTTTTTTTCCAGCGAGTCGGCTCTTTGCATCAGGTGGCCAAAGTATTGGCGTTTAGCTTCAGCATCAGTCCTTCCAATGAATATTCAAGGATGATTTCCTTTAGAATTGACGGGTTTGATCTTGCTGTCCAAGGGACTCTCAAGAGCCTTCTCCAGCACACAGTTTGAAAGCATCAATTCTTTGGCACTCAGCCTTCTCTATGTTCCAATAAAACTTTACTTATAAAAGCAGGCAGCAGGCCAGATTTGACTTTTGGGCTCTAGTTGAGCCCTGGATTTAGAAGCCAGTGGCAGATTTGGGTGGACGGGCAGCAGCAGATGGCTAGAATGAAGAGAGTGGCCTGGCATCAGGTAAAGATGGGTTCAGAGTCCTGAATCTACTTGCTGCTATATAAGCTAAGATAGTTAATTAACTTCTTTGAGCGCTAGTCACCTTTTCTGTAAAGAGGAATAAGAAGATACACCTCATAAAGTTGTTATTGAGGATTACATAAGCTAATGTACATGAAGCATTATCCAGTTCCTGATATAGAAGAGGCATACAATCAAAAATAGCTATCATTTTTATCCCATCAAATCCAGGTCATATGTGACATGTTTGTCCTCATTTTTCTGAAATTCCAGAATATTCCTAGGACTCCACGGAGCCATGGGGATTAATGCCTAATCTTATTTGGCCATGAAAATTAAATTCGAAAGTATTCTTTTAGGAACCCATCTAAACAATTCAGCTAAAACTGTGACTAATTAAAAATGCTGTTGGCGGCCATACAAGGCAGAAATCTTGAAGATGATGCAGAATGTTGTCACTTGGAAGTGTTAGTGTTAATCTTCTATCCATTCACTCCTGGATTCATTAATTCGTAAAATAAACATTTTTCAAGAGCTATTCACGATCAGATACTCTGCCTCAGGCTGCTTTACATTTATTGTTTCACAATCCTCACCACCGTCCGTGCTCAGTAGCATCATCTGGTATTGAAAGTCAGCCCGCTTAAACATGGACTGTTCTGTGTAGAATGACACCTGTAAGCCCATCTCTAAAGTACCTCCATTTCCCTCCATAGACAAACAATTGGCAGGCATTTCAGGTTGAACTTTTTAAAGAACCTGCCAGTCAAGGGAGAGATTTGAGGAGTGCTGGGGTGGGAATCTTGTCCCTAGGGGAGCAGTGCATGGAGGACTCTCGCTAGCAAGTCTCCAAGGTGGAGTGTTCATGATGACCCGCTGGAGTTAGAAAGCAGTCATGCAACTTGCAAGTATATTGATATTTGTAGTCTGATAAAGAAGTAAGTTAAGCTTTATTAATGTTGCTGTAGAGGGAACTCCTTGGTGATCTGTGGCTAGGACTTTTTGCTTTTACTGTCCAGGCTTGAGTTCAGTTCCTGGTCAAGGAACTAAAAGATTGCCCAAGATGCGTGACATGGCCAAAAAAAAAAGAAAGAAAGGAAAATTGCGGTACAGACCAATACTGGCCCTCTTGTAAGCCCAAACATCAGTCAGCCTGGGGTCCACAACCAGGAGCCCTCATTTGCTTGTACATTCTAGCCTGTTGCACTTTGTGATGCTTGATTAGGTGGGTTTATGATCTATATTACCTCCTTTCAGCAAAATCTCACAGAAGTTTGTTGTTGTTTGGTTGCTTCTGCTGCTACTGCTGCTAAGTCACTTCAGTCGTGTCCAACTCTTCGCGACCCCATGGTCTGTAGCCCACTACGCTCCTCTCTCCATGGGATTTTCCAGGCAAGAATACTGGAGTGGGTAGCCATTCCCTTCTCCAGGGGATCTCCCAAACCCAGGGATCGAACCTGTGTCTCCTGCATGGGAAGTGTATTCTTTACCACTGAGCCACTGGGGAAGCCCTAAACCTCATAGAAGATTCAGTAGCTTAATAGGAGCCCTGCAAAGAAGTCACAGATTGAAGAGAAAGCCAGGAAATGCTCGCCCAGGTACACAGTGAACTGCAGAAGGATGTGGCACTGATCCCAGCACTGCTTCCGGTTCTGCAAGCTCCAAGGCCCTCACTTAACTTGGCCCTTCAGATGAAAGGCCTAGGAACACCAGGTAGGAGAGAAAGTAGCTTTTGAAAGAACACAAGCCTGTGAGAGAACATGATGAAATTGGATGTTTGAAAATTTTTCTGTCATTGTGGGATTTTGTTGCCAGAATTAATGTTTATAGCCTGAAATTCTCTCCAGCTCCCTTAATACTTGGAAACAGCACTTTCTAGCCTGTTCAGAAATATTTCACAAGAAGAGTTTCAGCGACTGTTGGACCCAGATTTTTCTAAACACAATATTTTGTAGTTGTTCTGTAAGAACAACTGTGCAGCATCAAGAAAGGGAGATTCCTGGCCACATCTCATTAAAAAATTAGCCTTTGTGTTGTTGGAGATTGGAAGTTGAAAAATTACTATTATGATTCAGTAAGTACAGTTGTTGGATCTATTTGTCTTTTTGAGATATTCGTTTCTACAATAGCGGTCATTAAAATCGAATATTATGAAATAAACAAAGTTTTAAGTCACTCTTGAACACAATTGGAGAATAATCACTGTATTTCAACCTAAGAGAGCTTAGTCAGTCATATTACTCTCCTGTTAAAATATCATTATCTGGAATTTTTAATAGGAACAGAAATCTTTGTATCATTAACACATGCCATAAAAGAGAATTTAAATATTAGTTCATCTTTATATGACTTTAAATTTTCCTTTTGTGTATGTTTTAAATAGAACATAATTAATACAGTAGTATGTTTATTTCACGTATAATTAAATGAGTTTTAGAGTGAGGGCTCAGCCCTTTTTCACTAGAAATGTGCATGATGGAAAATGTTTAGGAGACATGGAGACACTGCTCCAAGTCACTGGAACCTCCTGTTCCATTCATGCCAGTGTGTTTTAAGTAAGTCAAATGTGTTTAGAATTTTTACAAAATATTCTTCCTGTGGTTCTTCTTTATTAGAGAAGATGCTGTATTTATTTTAAAAGACCTCTCCCAGTTCAGAATTTGGCCAAACTCCCATCTTGCTTGTACTAAAGGAAATCAACCCTGAATGTTCATTGGAAGGACTGATGCTAAAGCTCCAATACTTTGGCCACCTGATTCAAAGATCTGATTCATTGGAAAAGACCCTGATGCTGGGAAAGATTGAGGGCAGGAGAAGAAGAGGGCAACAGAGGATGAGATGGTTGGATGGCATCACTGACTCAGTGGACATGAGTTTGAGCAAACTCCAGGAGATAATGAAGGACAGGGAAGCCTGGCATTTTTTCACAGGGAATGCTTGCTTCCTCAGTGGGAAATTGTGGCTTTTATCCCATTTCTTCTGATCCCGCCCCTCACAGTGATTCAAGAAGACTTGTTATTGTCTCTTGTCCCAGAGTGCCTTTTAGGCAGCGGGCACGGCAATAAATTGAATTCTTTCCATTTTCTCCCTCATTCACTTGAGCAGGAGAGTAGGGTCACAACATCGGAGCAGAGAGTAGTATGTTGGAACTCTGATCATCTGTCTCTGTTAGGATTTTAAACCATCCGTGATAGGAGAGTCACCTCCTACCTACTGAGAGCTTGCTTACATTCTGCACACACAACTGAATCCAGCACGTCATACCTAGGATGCTCTTGGGCTTATTTCAGGTACTACTTGTTATTCTGCTGTTGGAGATTCCTATCCTGTTTTTTGAAAAATCTGGGCCATTCTTAGGTTCCTTTATGAAATCACCCTTTCACTAAAAATAGTCCCAGGACTATGTCCTGGAAGCTATTCTCGATCAAGCAAAGGAAGACTTTCCTTGTTTGTCACCCGCACTGCCGTTTTCATTGTTTAGTGCTTCATTCCTTCCTGATCATCATGGTAGTTTCCTCAGTAGCTCCATCTATTCTGCACAGTATCCACAGAGACATGCCTTCTCACCTTCATCTCTGTTCATGATACTCACCTACCAAGAATTATGTCATGGCTCCTTGCTAGCTATTGAACTGTGATGTTCTTAGGCCAGATACTCAGAACCACAGCCTTACTCTGCATGGATCTTACTGCCTACTACCCTACTGACTGCCCCTTGTCTTGGCTCCTGTGTTTACCATACCTTGCACCTGGTATCGCCTCTTTTCTCATCTCTGTTTACTAAAACATCCCACAAGATCATTTCCAGGACCTCCTCTTTATGGGTCCTTTTTCAGTTCTCCACACCCAAATGTAATATTCTCAAACCCGAATACGTTATAGTTGACTGTTATCCCATTGCATTTTTACCTTCTGTTATAGCTCACTAACTTTATTTCTCCACACTCAGTTTTCAGCCCTGCATGCCACCCATCTGCCTCCTCAAACATCTAACTTTAGCTCAGCCCACCATGACTCCTGGGGCTACCCTGGTGGCTCAGCAGTAAAGAATCCACCTGCAGTGCAGGAGACCTGGGTTTGACTCCTGCATTGGGAAAATCCCCTGGAGAAGGGAATGGCTACCCACTCCAGTATTCTTGTCTGGGAAATCCCATGGACAGAGGAGCCTGGTGGACTGCAATCAATGGGATTGCAAAAGAGTCAGACACAGCTGAGCAACTAACACTTTAACACGCACTCTAACTACTACTTCAAGACTGCCAGATAGATAGTTTGGTTTTAATGATATTTGATATTATTCTAATTCTTTCTTTTGTTATTTTTGCTCCTCTCTGATAGTTTGGGATAAAATATTAGATTCAAATGGAAATGTACACCCATGGCTAATTCATGTCAATGTATGGCAAAAACCACTACAATATTGTAAAGTAATTAGCCTCCAATTAAAATAAATTAAAAAAAAGATTCAAATGGAATATCTACTTTGATTATAGAGTATTTCTTTGTGTGATATTCTCTGAGTTGATAGTGGTACTTTTGTATTATTTATGTGCAACATTTAAAATTAGGCTGCATAAAATTTAAAAAATCTAGTCAGCAAGAAAGTCACCACAAATTCAAATCACAAGACCAATAGGCTAAAGAATGAACAATATGTATGATAAAGGTCTGATTCCTATGGTAGGAAAAGTCCTTTTATAAGTTGCTAGGAAGAAAATTATCAAACAGGAAAATGAGCAGAATTCATTCATTAAAAAGTCATTATCAATGATTAGTAAAAAAAAAATAAAAAAAGAAAATACTTTATAAGTAATCAGTTCAGTTCAGTCACTCAGTGGTGTCCAACTCTGCCAACCCATGGACTCCAGCATGCCAGGCTTCCCTGTCCATCACCAACTCCCAGAGCTTACTCAGACTCATGAGATAGTATATTTGTTTGTAGATCTGCAAAGATTAAAACAAACCGTTTATACTCACTGTTGGTAAGGAATAGACATTCTCATATACCTTTGAGGCATCTGCCCATTGTGGCAACATTTTGGAAAAGCAATTTGACAGTTTTGTCTCTGAATTTATCCAACAATTATTCTTGTATAATTGGGCTATGCTGTGTGTAAGGCATTTATTTCATTGTAATATAATTATAAAAGTTTCCCAATAGGAGTAACATTGGTTAAAAATGTATTGAAATATCCATACAGTGGAGGGTGATACAAAATATGCAATGGCAGTTCAAAAGAATGGTGTAATTCTATATGTACCAATAGGAAAAGATGTCTAGGACCTATGGACTGATACAGAAAGAAAAAAAGAGAGAGAGGGAGGGAGGCAGGGAGGAAGGAAGAAAGAAAAAGAAAGAAAGAAAGTTCTCCAAAGACAAAAAAATGTTTATGTAATACTTTGTCTTATGACCAGTAACATTCACAATGTAGACCTCTGTGAGGACCAAAATACAGGAAAACCTTATAATCAGAGTTATAGAAAACCAGCAAGTAAGAGACCTTATCTTTCTATTGTTGAAGTTTTAAGCCTTTTTAAAGCATATGAAATCTGTATTATTTATTCTCATAGCCACAACTTTTTACTGTTATTCTTATTCTTGGCAAGACAAACCACATGAGTTTAGTAATCCTATTGTATTATCACCAGCCACATAAGAAAATCTGCTGTAGAAGTATAAGTATACAGATGACAGTCTCTCTTCCAGATTAATGCTATTTATTTTTCATTGGCACACGGAAGGTTGCTAAGCATCCCCTGATCAGGTTCTGCCAGCCCTTTACGCCCAGTAATTGCACTGTTCCGTGTCTTTATCAAAGAATCCCTCGCCAGTAAGTTTTTGGGAGGGACAAGTGTCAAGGATGAGAAGCCACAATGAAGTGCTCGGGACTGAGCAGAAATTACACTGCTCAGGTCATCCTACAAAACTTGTCAGTTTGCTGCCCAAATAAATGCCTCGAGTGTGTAAAACGCGGAGCATAGTGACCCCAGGAAGAAAAATCAATTGCAATTCATATTTCATATGTCTGTAATTGCTTGTGAAAGCACGGCAGTGGTTTGTTTGCAGGGCAGCTCTTCCTCTCCTGTTGTCTCCTTTCTTTTCCTGGTTCTAATGGTCATGTCTTTCACATGCTCAGATTTACAGTGAAGCAAAATTTGGGGCCTTTTTTTTTTCTGGTCCACATTACCATTCTTATTACTGGTGCCCTGTACCAGATTTGATCCGTGCATTGAACTGTAAACAGGCTGAGATCATGCAGTAGAAATGGCTAGTTCACTTTGCGGTTCCTGAAGGTTTGGGTGTTTTTATTATTCTTTCATCCGTTTTGTTTTGAGGTGAGAGAGGCAGGTTGTGCAAAGCATCATCTTTCATCAGGAGAATTACTCATTTATTAGGATTATAAACAACAAAAGTGAATTCTGTGTGCATGTGGAGGTGATCCTAAATGCTTTTTTTTTTTTTGGTAATAAAATCAGAAGAGCGGGTTAAAAACCTGCTTAATTTTGAGAATCACCCAGTCCGTCTACCCCATCAATCCTCTTTTGCTGCGATTCCCTTAACCCAGCTCTTTCTCATGTGAAGCGGCTCTTGAATTCGTAACCCTTCTCTGGACTGAGATATCATAGGGATGGAGAAAATGCTGCTCACTTTATGGATTACTGTTAAGTCAACAAAACTTTGGCGGCATTGATTAACTTGACAGTGAGTACAGCAGTACATTTATCACTTATGGCTGTGCTGTAGAAAATCTAATAAGAGGCAAACAATTCCCTTTAGAGCAGTAACAGGTTCACTGTGGCTAACGGTGCATGCACTGGAAATTTCTGCCTTTAAATTATACCCTTGCTGCTGGTTGGGTCATTGACTCAAAGCTTCTGCACTTCTGTAGTCATGCTGTTGTTATTAATTTCATCACAGTTATTTGACTTAAATGCATGTTTAAATTTTTATGTATATGTAGTTTTTTTAAAAAGCTGAGAAGAGGATTAAATACAGTTCTAGAATGATGATCTTAAAGTAATAGCTGGAAATAGAGAGCTCTGCTGTATGAAGCTAAGAAGATCACAAGGAAATTACTTCCCACAGTTAGTGTTATATAATTTAGCCTGTTTCATAAAGGAGAACATGGAGAAAATTTTAGTCTCAGCTAAATAATTTGTAAAGAAAAGTATTTATGATAGTATTCGATGTGAAATTATTACAGACATGTACTGGTAGAATTTGATAGGATTTTTTCATTTTTTTCCTTCATACTAAAGATATCCCATTAAGACTGAAAATTTTCTTTCTTTCTATCCATTAAATAGCATTAATCATTGCCCCCATATATCATTAAGATCTTTCACAGTGCACTTAGGTAAACATGTGAAAAAGTAGGATAAAATATGTTTAGTGGATGATACTAATTGTATCTAATGACTGCAGAGGTATGGGTAAGTGTGATGAATTTAGTAGATCAGGGTAAGGAGTAAGAAGATTAGGTTTTTAAACTGTTGTAATGGTTATCTAGTAAACTGAAGACTGATTCTCACTCTTATAGTATACAGAAAATCTGAAAATCTGCTAAAAAAAAAAAAAAAGCCACCACCTTGTCGGGGCAGTTCTTATTTCACATGGCGATGTTTTTCTTTCTGTTAAACTGTATTTTAACAGAAAGGTATCCTGTTCTAGAAAGGTATCTAATTTATCATTTTTAAAACAAAAAATTCCTGTGCTGTGCTTAAATTCACAATTCAGCTGGAGAGAATTGGTCAAAATGGGGGAAAAAATCTGTTTGTTTTTTTTTTAGTGCTTTGTGTTTTGCTAGGAAACAATCTTGAATTGAGGGCTCTTATATGGTAGCATCTGTGAGATGATATAGTTCTCTTTGTTGGGAGAAAAGTATTCTGCCTGAATCAATTGTCAAGAGGTTTAATATAATAAGGCAGCTTGTGGTATGACTAAAAGAAACACCATGCACAAGGAATTCCCACAGCAGTTTGTTTTTAGAAGAAAAACTGAGTTCACCTGAAACATGAATACATTGAAACCCAAGACTTAATAAGACAGAGCTTAGAAAGGGTTGCTGTCCAAAGGTCTGTGTCAGTGATCTCACGCAATTGTCTTTGAGATTCTAAAAGGCATATGAGCCAAAATTGCTTTTTCGTGAGCTTTGAGAAGTACTGGCTTGAATCAGTAACATTCAAGCCTGTTGATGTTAGTGTTTGGATTTAATTCAATGAGAATGTGTTTTCCTTTTTAATCTATAGGGCAAATGTAATGTATCTCCGTTCTGAAAACAGTCTTTTCTGCCATGTCAACCACTCTGGATTTCACAGGTTACAATAGGAGTGCCCCCACCACTTGCCCTAGTGAACAGAGGCCGGGTATTGATTAACTATCACGCTGGCATCAGAACTACTCTTAGGATTCAATTTTTTTTGTTGTTTTGCATATTTTATTGATCAAAATGGTAAATGAGCATCAAGCGTGCAAGAAGACGATGAATTGTTTACTTGCATAAAATAACCTTTCAATAAGGGAAGATGCATGGCTTACACTTTGGTTCTGTTCTGCGGCCCGAAGCAGATGGCATTCAGCTGCTATTGATTTGCTTCCATAGTTAAGGAGCAGCCTGCAACCCTGCATGCCCACTGTGAGAAGGGGTGTAGATTTGGGGACCAGAATGGAAGCCAAGAAGGAACTGATTGACCCTCCCTAAAATCCCAAGGAGAAAAAAGAAACAACAACAACCTTATTTGGAAACCATGAATATCTACTAAAATGGAAACTTGAATTAATGTCATCACATATGGGCTGATACTTTTAAAGGAACAACATTTGTGGTCATCACTAAGGCAGGTCTCTCTAGTGAATAACAGATAGACTAATTATCACAGAATACTGATTATAAGCATTTATATTTAAAGGAAACTAAAAAAAATTTTTTTCTCCTTCCTTTGGGATAGAATTACGTAATCTTCACATGTCTCGTGTGATGTCCACGGCAGAGCTTTCTGGCCTTAACATAAATGTACACATAAGTTGGGCTGACAGCCTCCCTCTTATTTACAAGTTGTGTGATCTCCATTTATACAATGGTCCACCCAGATCCTTTGTCAGCAATCACATTTGGTTTTAAAATGTCTTTCCATAATAGGTAGTTACAGATGTTGAATTTATAAATATTTTCCTTGAAGCTGTGTCCAACAATGACTTTACATCTCAAAAACGAAGGATAGGCTGACCTACCAATTGTGGCTTTTTTTTTTCCCCTTCCAGATGCATGAAATACTGAAAACCACTTGTCCAAAACCATAGGAACAAATATTAGATATATTAACATAATAAAACAGGTATTTATTACTCAATAATACATATATTAGTCAAGCTTAGCTAAATATCTTAATTTTTCTTGCAATTTATAATTTAAATATGAGTAAAATCTTAACAAAAATTTATAATGAAGCTGCTTGCCCATAAGAGTTGAACTTTACAGACCTACTTCATTGGGTTCCTTCTCATAAATAAACTGTTATTACAAATGATTGTTCTGAAAGCATTTTCCTAGCTGTTACTCTTTATACTTGAAACGTTTTATTATAAGCTGTGCCCCTTGTTTGTGATGGGAGAGCAGCCAGTTTACTTTGCTTGATCCTGAGTAAATGTTGGCTTTGTTTCTTCTCTACTCTACCCCTACCCTGGTGATAAAGATTTGGGGAAACGAATTTAATTTACTCTGTTACAAAAAGCAATCACCCTTTACGTTTCTTTCTCTTCTCTTCTTGTAGTACCAGAAAACCCAACTAATTTCTCAAATCTTTCATGCAAGAGAGAAGCTTGGAGAGAGGAAGGCATTAGGTGAAAGAGGCATGCTGGGCATGCGGGCATATTGAGTGGCTGTCATGCCCTTATGGACCATCATCATGTTTTATTTACTGTGTCCCTTCCAGTGTCTAGTATGATGCAAAGAATACCTACTCTGTGCTTCTTCTGTAAAATATAGCCCTCATTTCTAAGATAAAGAGAGAAGACTGTTGGCATGAGGTTTGTCAAACTCAAAGGACACTAAAAAGAGGGAAGCCTTTCTCTTCCCTGCTCCTGTAAGTAGGGGAACAGGACACATCTGGGAAGGGAGAGTCAGGCCAGAGCCTCTGCTATTGAGAGTGCTCATGCCTTCTCTCAGACAAACGAGAGCTGTGTTCATGAAGCCAGAAGGTAATCAGCAAGCTGAAGTTGTCAATGACACTGTAGGAGAGTTACTAGGATGCTTCGAAACCAAGCTATCAGCACAACATTTGCATGGCCATGTGTTGATGGTGAAAAAAATTTAAGCAAGATGATTAAGATTAAGATTGATGGGCTCGGTTAGTTAGGCATAGTTATTGAAATCTACTTAGAATTTCTCATGTTGAACTTGTCCTAATTCTGGCAAGATATGTAATTTGGGCCAATTTAGTATGTTTTGCCAACAAAAGTCCGTCTAGTCAAGGCTATGGTTTTTCCAGTGGTCATGTATGGATGTGAGAGTTGGACGGTGAAGAAAGCTGAGCGCCGCAGAATTGATGCTTTTGAACTGTGGTGTTGGAGAAGACTCTTGAGAGTCCCTTGGACTGCAAGGAGATCCAATCAATCCATCCTAAAAGAGATCAATCCTAGGTGTTCATTGGAAGGTCTGATGTTGAAGCTGAAACTCCAATACTTTGGCCACCTCATGCGAAGGGTTGACTCATTGGAAAAGACCCTAATGCTGGGTAGGATTGGGGGCGGGAGGAGAAGGGGACGACAGAGGATGAGATGGTTGGATGGCATCACCGACTCAATGGACATGGGTTTGGGTAGACTCCGGGAGTTGGTGATGGACAGAGAGGCCTGGCGTGCTGCAATTCATGGGGTTGCAAAGAGTCGGACACGACTGAGCGACTGAACTGAACTGAACTGAGTATGTTTTGAGCAGGTAGTTACTGTTTCTACCTGACATACCTTTCTGTGTATAAAAGTGGTATGTATGTTTCATTAGTATTTCATTAGGAAAAAAAAAAAGCCCCCTACTCCATTTTCTTGGCAACATCTAACACCAAGTATCATCTCTGTTTAGCAGTCCTTTTGAACTTTGCTGGTGGCATAGTGTATAAGAATCTGCCTGCCAGTACAGGGGACACAGGATCCCTGGTCTGGGAAGATCCCACATGCCCTGGAGCAGCTAAGCTCGTGAGCCCATGCATTGCAACTACTGAAGCCCGTGCACCCTAGCGTGCATGCCCTGCAACAAGAGAAGCCACCACAATGAGAAGCCCACGCACAGCAACTGGAGAGTAGCCCCCACTCACCACGACTAGATAAAGCCCTTGCAAAGCAGCGAAGATACAGCGCAGCCAAAATAAATAAATAAATAATTTTTAGAAAACAATCTTTTTGCTGACCCATTAACAACTTCCTCATCATCTTACAGTATTTATTTAGCAAAATCAACTGACAGTGAGACTCCTGAAGATCAACTGCAGGAGAATGAAAAGACAGAAAAGATACACTTTTAAATAGCTTTATTGAGATATGAACTATATACCATGAAATACACATAAGTGTTGTACAGTCATTTTTAGCAAATTTATAGTTATCAATACAATCCAGTTTTAGAACACTTCTATGACACCCCCCCAGATTACCCTCATGCCTACTGAATCTACTTCTTTTCCTGCCCAGTTTGAGCAACTCTTATTATAAACTTGAAAAAGCAAATATATGTTACAGCTGAAGGTGCCACCCTTTTCTTATTCATTAGTCTTTGAATCTCATCAGTCTGCTTCAGGTTTGGGAGGTGACTTCTTCTTGCAGTGCAGATCATCTTGAAAGATGATAGCTTTATCTTAAATGTGGCTTTTTGAACCTGTACCCCCAAACAGTGAAGAGAACAAAATGAAGATAGGAAGTTGTGGGAAAGAAAGGCAGGAAAGCAGTAATTTAACTCATTATCTTTGTGCCTGAGTTATTTTCTTTGGGGCATACATTTGTTTTCCAGGGAAGAATGACTGGTAGGTAATAGAAACCTCTTCTGTGTTAATTTTATCCCTGCCTCCCAGACAGAAATGAACGCTGCTGGGAAAGAGAGGGGAAACTGAGGTCGTCCAGCACCTGCTGTGTTTCTGGCCCTCTGGTGCTGCTAGGTGTGGTGGAACTGAACTGAAGGATCTGACGTGTCAAATCCCAGTGCTGCTTATTCACCTGATGAAGATCGAGGCCCCCTTTTGAACAGCTCTTTTACCACATATTTGATCGTATTCCATTTAGCATGTAAAATGTAGTATTATGCAGCAAATTAAACTACCTTATTAAAGTATTAATACTTTAATATTAATATGTTAGAAAAATATATATAGAGAGAGATTGAAGGCAGGAGGAGAAGGAGACAACAGAGGGTGAGATGGTTGGATGGCATCACCGACTCAATGGACATGAGTTTGAATAAACTCCGGGAGTTGGTGATGGACAGAGAGGCCTGGCATGCTGCAGTGTATGGGGTCGCAAAGAGTTGGACACAACTGAGTGACTGAACTGAAAGCATATATTTAATATATACTTTAATATATTTATATTTAATACTAATACTCTAGTATTAAAGTATTGCAAAGCTTTAGGATTTAGGCAACTTAATCATTTTGCTATGGGGAAAAAAGAGGTCATCTAAAATACAAAAGCATTTCTTATGGAATAAATTTTGTAATTATCAAAATATGTAGCTCACTGTCAACAGCTGAGAAAAAAGATGTCAGTGTTCAGTATATACTTACTGAGTATCTACTGTGGGTGCTGCCTGGCACAGAGTAAATTATTCACATCTAATCCTTGTCTTTGAGGGATTTGGTTTGGCCATTCAGTACCTAAACAAGTAACTAAGAAGTGGTATGTGTGTTTGGAAGGAATGTAGATGAAATACACGAATGCTAAAGGGATATCAATTTGGTTTGTCATGTGGACAGTTCACAGAAGTTACTTAACTGCTAATAAGCATTTTAGTAAAATAAAAACTGGCATTAAATTTGAAAGTAAGAGTAACTGAGGTTAAATTTATCCACTGGAGAGTTTTTTGTATTATCTACAAGACAATGACATTATCTTGTACAGTACATTAAGTATTTACCTATTCATTAGATATTTCCATTTTGCAAACTATTTTTAGAAATGGTTTATTTTTGGCTACACTGGGTCTTTGTTGCTGCACCTGGGCTGTCTGTAGTTACAACGAGTGGGAGCTACTCTCTAGTTGCCATGCATGGGCTTCATGTGAGTCACTGATCAGAACAGACTTTTAGGCCAAGATCAAGAGTTAGCTTATAGTATTAGCATGACTCAGACTTCATCAAAATCCTTCAAACACATGCAGCAAAGTAATGAGCAGTTATTTTAAAGCTATGATTGTATCGCTTCTATTTTTATTTATAGTGAAGTTACTTGAAAAGGTATACTTCGGGGTTTGCTAACTATTCTTATTAATTGTGGTAGTCATTCATCAAATTAATAACAGAAGATCACTGAAAAGTCATTGAAATCCATTGGTTTGGTATAGCGTCAGCATCAATGCTTTATTCAGAGTATCCCTTTTGCATAAATTAGTGAAGAAATGCCTATCTATCAAAACTGGGTTTACTGGTAGAAGGTTCAAACAGAAATACAGATCCATCACCCTTCTCTCTGCAGCCCGTTCCTGCCTTACATGTGTATGATCATCCAACAATCCGTTGAAAGTTTTAACTTGAGAGGTTTGAACCCTTAAAATATAATTAGTCAATTAGTTCTTAAGCACTTACATTTCAGAGTGTATTCTAAGAGCAACTACTATACAGGAAAAAAAAAAGCATTTTTCATTTTTTTCTCCCCGATTTATCAGATTGATCCTTCTTTTATCTCTGCACAAATGACACCATTAGTGGACCTGGGGATATCTAAGCTAAAGAAGCTCCTAAAAGATGAGAACATTAACCCAAGTGCACTGAATTCCCTAAACGTCTTGCATTCTCCTGCTCAGACTTGAAGTGGGTACCTGCTGTTTAACGTAATTAGTTTCAAAGGGAATGTCAGATCTGTCCTCAGGAGTTTACTCTGACCCAAAAGCCTGTGTAAGAAAATATCAGTGAGACAAAACAAGAAAAGTTATCACAGTTGGGAAGCTCCTTCTCACTGCGTTATTCCGTTATTCGTTACTCGGTGGCATGTTTTAAAAAAGAGTCCTATTTGCTGTCGGCCGTAGTAATTTTCTGGTTGCAAACTTGTGCTCAAGACCAAGTTGCTCTAGCAGGTAGCTGTTTTCCTCTTCCAAAAATGAGGACATGGTGGGCTGAGTACAAAAAAAGAAAAAGAAAACAGCTGACCTTTTAACAATAGTTTTAGCATTTCTTATGAAAGTAAGATTTAAAAATTGAAGACAAATTAAGCTTATTAATTTTCAACTTACATTTTCCCCATTAAAACGTGTACTGAAACAAGGCTATTTTCAGCTTCTCTTTTTATCCATATTGACGTTCAGCTTATAATGAGCTATAATTAAGAGGTTGAAAGGGGTCTCATTTGAGTAGCAGGGTAAGTCGGGCAACAAATGACAGCATCACAGTTCTCTTTGGTTTCTTTTCCCTAAGACATAGATGGGCAATTGCTTAAAACTTATAATTTGTAAGCCACTAGTCTCATGACCCTCTTTGTTTATTCCCCTCTGTCACCCTCCTTTGTTGAGTGTTGCTGATCTGTTCAGCCACACCTTGGCTGAGCTCCAGAGCTTAAAGGAGGGGCTGTGGGCCCCCTTCTTGCCAGTCTGGGCTCCAGACTCACAGAACTCACAGGCCGGTGAGGGGGGAGCAGCTGACCCTTGAAGGACCAGAAGGTTATTAAAGAAGGAACTGAAACTGCCCTTTAGGGAGACAGTGCAGCTGGGAAATAGTACAAGACCTGGATGCTCAATTCACCCACCTCAAGGGGCACACTGTC
The DNA here is from genome assembly GCF_054371585.1 of Giraffa tippelskirchi. Classification (NCBI taxonomy): domain Eukaryota; kingdom Metazoa; phylum Chordata; class Mammalia; order Artiodactyla; family Giraffidae; genus Giraffa; species Giraffa tippelskirchi. The sequence continues at coordinate 106,542,052 of NC_137280.1, read as the reverse complement.
CACCTTAGAGGATGTTATTAACAGCTAGTCATTTGACATCACAGAATTATTTTCCCATAAAATGTTCTTGATCCTATCTACCTCAACAGTGGTGATGAGAATTAAGTGACCCTGTATATGTAGGGCTACTTAGCAAGCCATACAATATTATGCCAGTATTATATATAACTGTTTTTCTTAGCAAATCCCTTGCTTAATTTCCTGTCTATAAATTCTTTCTACAACATTCTGCAGCAATTGGGCCTCAGCTACATTTGGTCAAATATTTGCTGGGGTGGTACCTGTTATCTCCCAAAGCATAATCTTCCATCAGAGACTTCAGTCATAAAGTTTCTCTTTATATTTGGTCAAAATTTACCTCCTCAGTGTTTGTCTCTGTTGCGTTCTGCCTCTGAAATAACCCTCATGCATTCAAAGCCCTGTCTTGGATGCAGAGATAAAAGAGTGAATGAAGCAGACTCGGACCTGCCATCTTGGACTTGAAGTTGAAGGGACAAAAGCCAAGTAAACTTATAAATGAAATAACTGCAAGCGCCGTCAGGGAAATGGAAAATAAGGGAGCAAGGAAAAGACGATCAGGGAGTGAGAGCAAGTGCTTGAGTGGTCAGAAAAGGCGCCTCTGAGGTGACATTTAGACTAAGACTGAAGAAAGTTATTCATGTCGAGCCCGAGAAGAAGGCTGAGGGAACCACAGGGGCAGAGGCTGTGGTGGAAGGAGCAGAGGCCCTTTGATGGCTCTGAAGACCACTGTGGCTATCACTTTATGATCCAGGTGATGGATGTGGAAGGTGAAGGGAGGAAAGCCTTCAGCTTGGCAGCTGGGTAGGGCGGTGCTTTCAATTGCTAAGGTGAAGAGATGGTAGAGGAGGGGGTGGCAGGTTTATTTATTTATTTTGTTAAGGAAATATCAATTTCTGTTTTGCACATTTTTAATTGAAGGGATCTATAAGAAACTCAAGTGGAGATGTTACGTAGGTATTTAGTTCTGTGAGTCTGGAGCCCAGAAGAAAGTTCCAGCTTGGAGATAAGAATTTGCATCTAATCAGAATAAAGGTTTTAAAATCCAGGGCAACTGATACATTCCAATTAGAATGTGGGGAGACAAGAGGGCACTGGCTAAGCCTTGAAAAATTCCAGCATTTTTGAGGGCAGGTGGTAAAGGAAGAGACAACAAAGGAGAGTGAAAATGAGATAGGAGGAAACCGAAAGAGTTACAGAAACAAAGAAAGGAGTTTTTCAAGAAGTGGGAGAAGGGTTGTTTGGCTGAGTGATGGCTGCTCAGAAGTTGAGTACGGTGACGACAAAAGTGGCCATTGAATTTAGCAACACGGAAGAGATCTGTGACCTTGGAAAGCTGAAAATGGTGGCAACCAAAGCCATTTTTGTCCAAGGTAGAGTAGTGGATGAAGTGGAAATAAGAAAACAGCATCTGTAGTAAACTGATGAGAACTTATGCTGTGAAAAGAAGCAGAGAAATAAGCTGTGTTCTCTGAGGGGCTTTTGTTTGTTTCTTTGTTTACTTGGTTCTGTGAGATCCTAGAGCATGTTTATAAGCTGATAGGAATGATTCAGCAGAGATAATAGAAAGATGGATGGATGGAGTTAATAGTGAATAGGCAGAGGAAGGAAGACTTATAACGAAAGAAATAATCTGAGAAAGTCAAGAGGTGGACTGAGAGCTAGAAGGTAACTAGAGGAACTGGCCTCTGAGAGCAGGAGAGACACTCCCTCCACTATAGCAGAGGAAGGAAGAGAGGATTGTGGAAGGGTGATGTGGATAGAGCAGGGGTAAAGATGAGGGGTGTCAGGTCTGGTGGCTTCTGTATTCTCCTTGAAGTGTGAACAGCAGTTCTCAGCTCAGAGGGAGGGTAGAGGAAGGGGTAAGGGAGATTCGAAGAAAAGAGGGGAAGGTATGGCATGGTTGATGGTGGCTCCTCTGGAGCAGTGGCTCTCAACATGTGGTTCCTGGACCAACAGCATCAGCATTACCTGGGAACTTTTCTGAAATGCAGTTTTTGAGATCCCATACCATACCTATTAGACCAGAAACTTGGGAGGTGGAACCCAGCAATTTGTGTGGTTTTTGTCTTTGTTGTTAACCTCCTTACCATTTATTGAGTTGTGAACTGCTGCAGTCACTGCTGAAATCTGAGACTCACTCATCCCGATCCTTCTCTTGGCTTCCCCTTGAAAAGGAAGCCTGGAGCAGAACCACCCCAAAGCCCAGAGGGTAGCAAGAAGACGTGGGGGATGCAGGGAGATGGGAGGAAGGAAGCAGGACCAGTGTGCAAAGTTAGACTCCTGGGGATACACACACACTCCCACAGGCAAAGACCAGGGGTGTCCATCTCTCCCCAGTCAACGGCCATGAGAACATTAGGGAAGGACCAGGTGTCCACAAGAGATTTCAGTCCTTCCTGTCATGAAGCATTGGCCAAGAGGGGCTGAGCCAAGGTCACTGGCCTCTGCCTTCAGGGCACATGAGGCCTGAGCCAGAGCAGCTTTGATGGTGGCCACCAGCTTCAGAAAGTTGCTCTCTGTGTCCACGTAGCCATCGCCTCCCTTCTTGGAGTGACCCAGCTTCCCTGCTACGAACACTTCAAAGAAACCAGTGACCTGGCGAGTCCCCTCGCTGCAAATGTCCAAGCATCCAGGGAACCCATCTCTTCTAACTTATTTTTGACCTGAAGATACTTGGAGTGCCACAGTACTTGAAGATACTTAAGTGCCACAATAAACCACTTGGATGATGACCACCACAGTTCACTATAGCGAGGACTCCAGATCCGAATCCCAGGGAGGAAAAGCAAGGTCTGCCAGAGTTCTGAGTTTTAACAAGTCTTCTTGGTGATACTGATGTTAGTTGGAGTTGGAGAACCACTGTTCTAGAGAAAAGTTGCAAGACAACATTTTGTAGCTAAGAGCTTGAATTTAAAGTGAAACCAGTTTCTTTGTACTGTGTGGTTTTCTCTTGGTGCTTAGCAGCTGGGGTTGAGGCGTGGGTGAGAGGTGCCAGGATTCAACTAGAACTGAGGGGTCCTAAGTACACAGTGGTGGGAGAGGGGGCCTGATGAGGTTGGAAGCATTTCAGGGAACTGATTATGATGGTCAGTCATGCAATCTGCAGCTGAACAAGGATGACGGAAATGGCAGAAGGGGCCAATGAAAGTAAGAAGTCTTCAGATCGAAAAGGGAACTCTCTTACACTGTCGGTCAAAATGCAAACTAGTACAGCCGCTATGGAGAACAGTGTGGAAATTCCTTTAAAAACTGGAAATAGAACTGCCATATGAGCCAGAAATCCCACTGCTGGGCATACACAAAGAGGAAACCAGAATTGAAAAAGACAGGTGTACCCCAATATTCATCATAGCACTGTTTACAATAGCTAGGACATGGAAGCAACCTAGATGTTCATCAGCAGACGAACAGACAAGAAAGTTGTGGCACATATACACAATGGAATATTACTCAGCTATTAAAAAGAATGCATTTGAATCAGTTCTGATGAGGTGGATGAAACTGGAGCCTATTATACAGAGTGAAGTAAGTCAGTCAGAAAATCACCAATACGGTATATTAACGCATATATATGGAATTTAGAAAGATAACAACAACCCTATACGTGAGACAGCAAAAGAGACACAGATATAAAGAACAGACTTTTGGACTCTGTGGGAGAAGGCAAGGGTGGGATGATATGAGAGAATAGCATTGAAACATGTATATTATCATATGTGAAACAGATGACTGGTCCAAGTTTGATGCATGAAACAGGGCACTCAATGCCAGTGCACTGGGACAACCCAGAAGGATGGGATGGGGAGGGAGGTGGATGGGGGGTTCAGGATGGGGGACACATGTATATCTGTGGCTGATTCGTGTCAATGTATGGCGAAAACTAGCACAATATTGTAAAGTAATTAGCCTCCAGTTAAAATAAATAAATTAATTAATTGAAAAAACCTCAAGTCTCCGGATCAGTTGTTTGAAGGTTTCACTCATGGTAGCAGGGCAGGGGCAGGGGGTAACACCATTGAAAAGAAGGGCTCTGTATAGCACAACTAGGTCATGTCTGAGTTCATGGGTTCACAGAGATAGTGCTTTAGAGATCTGACTAAATGAGTTCTGTGTAAAAATTCCATAAAACAAATACTTGGCCTGTGTGCCTGCATTAGTGTACGCATTAAGAGGCCAGGAAGTTGTAAGATAGTTGGGTCTCATACAAAGCACAAGCTTTTTTTTTTTTTAATTTGCAATGACAGAAGTAAAACCATATAAGAAAATGTTTACTTTCTTTAAATCAGCTTTTTAAATTATTCAACTTCTATGAGAGATTATTTTTGTTCATCTTAAACTACTGCTACTAAGAATAATAATAAATAGCATTTGTTAGGTACTTACAGTACAGCAGGCACCATAGCAGTTTCTTTATAGGCATGAATCTTATTTCATCATGACCACAGCCTCTGGAGTAGACTGCTACTGACCTTGTTGAAGCATGGAGGATCTAAGAAAATTGCCTGTGATTAATTTTAAACAGTATAAGTAAATAAATGGTCAAAAGTGCATACAATTCTTACAAACCTAAACAACCTACCCACCATTTCTTCAGTAACTGTAAAATAATAAGGTGTGGTCTTCACTTGGTCCGTGACCACCCCCAGGTGATAGCACCCAGCTGAGCCTTGAGGAAACAAGGAGCATGCCTGCCGGGCGCTCCCTGGCTCCCTCCCTGGGGCACAGCTGGCTCAGGCTGAGGCCGAAGGTGGTTGAGTAGACCACTGCCTGGGATGGTTGATCTGGTCAACCAGTGTGGTTGGTGTGTGCGCCTGGTGAGATGTCCAGGCTGTTGTGCGTGGGTCCCACTGTTGTATTTGTTCCCTTGTGTTTCTCCTGTATCTCCGCCTAGCCCCAGTGACGTCTGACTCCTCGGCAGGAAGGACAGCCAGACAGCACTGGGACAGCCAGGGACAAAGAGCAGAAGTGAATCCAAAAATGCTATCTTCAGGCCCCAGAGACACACCTTCCAGCTTTTTCTCCTCCTCCTCCTTTTTTAACAAATTCATGTTTTACTCTCAAACTTTGCTAAGATCTTCAAAATGTAAAACTTCTGCTTGAAAATGTATATAGTCATTTCAACTTGCTCGAGTATCACTGTAAACCTTTGGTGTCTCCCTTTAATTGCTCTTAATAGAGAGCTGTTAAAAGATCATACAATTTGTGATTAAAAAGTTAAAGTTGAATTGTATTTTCTTCCACTAGCCAATGCTAAATTATTCCCTCTGGGTCATTTTACAATGATTTGGACAGTCCTTTGTAAAACAAGTTTAATGAAACACATAGGGATGCTGTGTGTGATTTATGTAATAGACTCAATTTAGTAGGATATTTTTCTGGATAATCAGCTTACATTCTTATTTTGTTTAGTCTTATTACCTATATTCTTAACTTCTTTACTATTTGGTAATATGTGTGCTTGGCACCTACTGTGTTAGGCAGACAAGTTTTTCATGTATTGGTCCTTTTTTTTTATAGGCAGTGCTATGTATGTGTGAACCCTGATTGTTTTTTTCATTTTTCATAGGTTGTTCTTTATATTGCGGACTTTTTTAAAGTGAAAGTCGCTCGGTCGTGTCTGACTCTTTGCAGCCCCATGGACTATACAGTCCATGGAATACTCCAGGCCAGAATACTGGAGTGGGTAGCCTTTCCCTTCTCCAGGGTATCCTAGTAAGTTAAAAATATCTAGGATGCTTCCTTCCTCCCTTTCTATCTCCCTCTCTCCTTTCCTTCTTTCTTTCCTTCCTTCCTAAGTATTCTACTCAGTACTAAAGTAAATTAAAAGTAAAATAGCAGAGTTGGGTTTTTTCTTTTCTTCTCTCTCTTTATTAAAGTATTCTACCCAGTACTCTGCTCTTTGGGCCAAAAATTGGACTTTTTGATCTGCAGAGGCAAGAAGTCTGTCTCAGTAGAGGTTTGTGTTATACCACAGGTAACAATCCAATGAAAGAACTTAACTGAAATTGGGGTTTCTCTTTCTCAGGTTTATTATTTCCTCAAGCGTTGCCAGTGGCAGGTAATTGAGGGTTTTGTTCCGTAATTCAAAATCATCAGGGATTGGATCTCTGGGTCTTTTGGCTTTTCCATCAGGATCACAAGATAACAGGTAAACTCAGGGACTACACGCATGTTCCAGGCACGAGGGGAGAGGAAAGGGGTAGGAAAGTGAGCAAAAAGATGAGAGACAGCAGAGCCTCAATATTCACTTTCAGGAAACACTTTGGGTCTTTTCCATTCAATGACTACCACTGACATCTTAGTGGCCAGGTCTGTGCCATGTGGCAAGGGAATCTGGGAAATATTGGGGGGAGGGTATTGTTTTTTGTTATTCTTGTTTGCTTTTTTTTAGCTTGGCAGTTTGCCACCCCCAAAAAACAAATTGGTGTTTCACTAATAAGGACGAAGGGGACAATGAATCTGTGTTAGGCAACTGCCAGTCTGTCACAGCCTCCAGTGGCGGAAGGCAGACAGAGAATTCAAGGTTATGTGTGAAGCAGTTGTCCTTGCCATCGTTCTCTGCCTGCTTCCTGGGAAACCTGGGAGCCTATCAGAAAAAGACTGGTGTAATCTGGAAACCACCAGGAAAGGATCCATACTCATTGTTCAGTGTAAATTCCTGAATGAAAGTGAAGTGAAAGTCTCATGGTCATGTCCAACCCTTTGTGACCCCATGAACTATACGGTCCATGGAATTCTCCAGGCCAGAATACTGGAGTAGGTAACCATTCCCTTCTTCCCAACCCAGGGATCGAACCCAGGTCTCCCACATTGCAGGCAGATTCTTTACCTGCTGAGCCACAAGGGAAGCCCGTAAATTCCTGAATAGACATGTATAGTTTAACTCCAAGTTATGGGAGGACTTATTTCCGCATTAGATTTGGGGGGAAGGGCCAGAGTAGGTATGTTCTTCTTTCCATGGACTCAAGCACAGGCTCCTGCTTGGACATACAATGCAATGGCTAGTAGTCATGTGTATAGAGGCCCCCTCTCTCATCTTTCATGCTGTTATGGTTTACCTTTCTTAGTATAGGCCCTTTGGGCTACTGGTAGCCCACCTGTGTATTTTATGTGAACAATTTCATTGACTGCATTCTGCATTGCTGCCAAGAGGTCAAGGGCCCCTCTCCCACTTCCATTATTCTTTCCTACAGAGACTTGTTTTTAACTATAGACCTATGAACTGTCTCTACAAGGGCTGCTTTTCATTTCTGTTACATTTCTCTGAGGACTTGCTACTGCATCCTGAAATAAGTCTGTGTCTCACTCTCTAGCTGCTTCCCACTGAGTGTTCCCACTGAATTCTCTGCACTATCAACTTTCAAGTTCAACTTCATTCAAGGTTCTTACATTCACGTAAAACATTACTTGTATAACTTCAGCATTTTAAAAGGAGATTCAATGCAGTACTTATAACAACTATAAGTTGTCGTCAGTTACTGTTGGCAGTCTTCATTTAAAATTTTAAAAAGATATTTGCCCAGTACGCTCTATCTTACCTGTAGCGCAATGAGAATGTGTATACTTCAGAGGGCCTAGTTGATCTAAACTACACCTCTAGCAAAGGAGATGCAGACATAAAGAACAGAGTTAGGGTCACAGTGGGAGAAGGAGAGGGTGAGATGACTTAGAGAGTAGCATTGAAACATATACATTACCATATGTAAAATAGATAGCCAATGGGAATTTGCTGTATAACACAAGGAACCCAAAGCAGGTGCTCTGTGATAACCTCACGCGTGGGGGGTGGCGGCAAGGGTGTAGGGGAGGGGGTGGTGGGGTGGGGAGGGAGACGGGAGTGAGGTTTAAGAGGGAGGGGACATATGTATACCTATGGCTGATTCATGCTTATGTATGGCAGAAACCATCACAATATTGTAAAAAATTACCCTCCAATTAAAAATAAAATAAAATTAAAAAAAAACTACACCTCTTCAAACTCAGCTGTGCTTGAGCTGTGTCACAGTATACAGTATGTGAAGAAAGAGAATACTAAATAAATCAGAGGAATAAAGCAGATAGTTGGGAGCATGTTTAAGTGACTTGAGAGAGCAAATGGTTTTCAAGCACTTTAAACACTTTAAAAACATCAATTCCTCAGCATACGTAGGCTCTGCTAATTGTAAATCTTTCATTAAAAACCAGTCTCTAGAGGCTCTCTCCAGGCAACATCTTGCAAGGCTAGTTCTGATTACTATTTCTCTTCTTTAAGGTAAAAAGACAGTGCTTCCATAAGCATATTCTATAATTTGTATTTCAGTTGGTGTCATACCATATTCTTTGAATAACTAAATCAGTTTTGAGGTGCTTTGCAATATATGGTTTTATTCAAATGTATCAGTCCCCTGATCTCAGTTTTGACTTATAGATAAGTAGCTAGTTTATAACTGCTTTCAGAATTTTTTTTTCTATTGGGTGATCAAGAACATGATCATCTGTACATGTTCTCATAAATCTGACATTACTATAATGTGTAATTGAGCCACATTGTTCTTCAGCATATAGTTAGGTAATTTAAATAGATCAAAGGTATATAAGAGGTCACTTTAAAGCATTTTGCCAAGTCAAAGAAGAACTGAGTTGGTCAGAGGTTGTCAAATAGATTTTGAAATGTTTCTATCTTTGCTTTTTTTTGTCATCAAGTTTTTTTTTTTTTTTTAATATAGAACAGATTAATGGAGTTCATTGTTTTCCTTCTTGGAGTTCTTATATAGGAGTTCTTATATACTTGTAAGAATTTGTTGAGATCTTAAGAACTTTTAAAAATATATTTATTTATTGGGCTGCATTGGGTCTTACTTGCAGCATGCAGGCTCTTTGCTGCAGCACACGGGCTTCTCTAGTTGTGGGCTCTAGAGCACATGGGCTTCATTTACCCTGAGGCATATGGAATCTTAGTTCCCCGGTCAAAGATTGAACCCGTATTCCCTGCATTGGAAGGCAGATTCTTAGCCACTAGACTACCAGGCAAGTCTCTAGAAAATTTTTAAATCCAGAGAAAATTAGAAGTGTTGTTTTAAGGGAGCTGATTTCAGTGGTTCCTTTAAATTTATTTATGGGATAAATTAAATGTATAAAAACAGTAGAAAAATATGTATTGGAAAAGATAAAGGATTCCAATAAAATTTACTAAGAGAAGAACTAAACTATGTAGCCCAATGCTGTTGTGCATGCAGTAAATGTCAGTAAATATTTCCAGAATGAATGAATAACCCAGTGAATAGATAACATTTGTAGATCAGTAGCTTTACAGCGGGTGAGACCTGGGTTTCAATCCTGCTTGACCCCTTTGAGAAAACTTGCACAGGTGATTTTGCCTTTTCTGAGCCCCAGATTCCTCATATGTAGAATGTGGATAATGAACATATCTCATAGTACTGTGCAAATTAAGTAAAATTAAATGAGAGCCCAGCACAGATCAGTCATTAAATAAAGATTATGGTTGTTATAAACCATATGAAAAATGCGGTAGGTTAAAATTGTCGAAAGCTAGTATGACTCAATCACATCACAAAATGATTTTGTTATTTCACACACAAAAAGTGGTGACTTAACCCAACCTGAGGATCTTGGAAAAGTTTTTTAAGGAAAGTAACACTTGAGCTGAGACTTGAAGGAGAAGTGGGAGTTGGCCTGTTGAGAAGGTGGGAAGGGCATTTCTAATAATAGAGCTATACCCTGGTAAAAGTAGGGCTTCCCTCGTAGCTCAGTTGGTAAAAAATCCGCCTGCAATGCAGGAGATCCAGGTTCGATTCCTGGGTCAGGAAGATCCCCTAGAGAAGGAAATGGCAACCTGCTCAAGTATTCTTGCCTGGAAAATCCCATGGACAGAGGAGTCCAGCTGGCTACGGTCCCCAGGGTTGCAAGAGTCCGACATGACTTAGTGTCTAAACCACCACCACCTGGTAGAAGTATAACCAAGTCTAAGGTAGACTATTTGAATAGTATTGTTTGGCCAGATTGGGCCTTAATGGCTTTTATAAACCCTGTGTGCACTGTAATCAGAGTAATAATCTATTAACCTAGGACTATATTATCCTTATCAAAAGAAAAGTTGGAGCATAATACTTCAATATATGCATATTTAGTAATGTTTTTTACATATACTGCTATAAATCCATTAAAAATTAGAAAAGATAGATTTCTTTAGTTTTCATTATTATTTTCAATCTTTTAAATATGCTTTTTAATCTTTTTTTAATATTTGGTTTTCTGAATCACAATTAATTATCTTGTTCAACTCCCCACATGTCTGTAACCCACTTTGGAGACCACTGGCCTATGAAAATCCATTGAACATGAACAAAAGTTTTCCTCATGCTTCCCAAACATGCTTTATGAGAGTTTAGGGTTTGTATTTTCTGCATCTGCATGATCTCATGACTCCAGTCTAGAAAAGTAACATATCTTTTCCCCCAGCTGACTGTATCTGTCGGGAATGTGTTTCCTCAGAGCAGAAGCAAAACCACCCAGGGGGTGCATACCTTGAACCTGGTCTAGCCTTTCCCACAGATAAAGCCCTGCAGAAGATGAGTTCGTGAACCAAAACTGCAGAACAGAAGAAATGCACAGCTACGAGTGAGACACAAAAACAGGACTAAATCCCAAGAAGCTGAAGTACAAGCACGACTGAATGGAAAGCCCAAATTAAAATGTCTAAAATAGTTGAAGGCATAAGAAAAGATCATGAACCTACGAATAGCAAAACAGACAGATTTGAAAAGGAACCAAATATGAAATGAAAAATCTGGTCATCAAAATTAACTCTGTGGAGTAAGAGGCCATTTGTGCTCATCCTTAGTTAGTCAGTCATGCCTGACTCTTTGAGACACTATGGACTGTAGCCTGCCAGGCTCCTCTGTCCATGGAATTTTTTAGGCATGATTTTTTAATGCATGATCACTGATCTGAGGAATGCCACTGCTGTTCCAGTTGTAGTCAAAAACATAAATCATCTTTCACAAGACGCAGAAGCCTCAACCCACCTCTATAGTTTAGCCTCTCCTATGTTATTGCTCAGCTTTATTTTCCTCAGGCACAACCTCACTGACCTTTCTGTTTTCCTAATGCCATACTTCCACCTTCCACAAGCCTTTGAACACACTGTGTTTTGAACAGTATGCTGTGCTTTGCATCTGAAATATCCCACTCCCTTTATTCTGTTAGCTCCTTCAACTCTCAGCTCAAGGGTCACTTTCCCAGGGAAGCTTTGTTAATACTTCACAGGTTAATGAGGGCTTCCCTGGTAGCTCAGCTGGTAAAGAATCCACCTACAATGCAAGAGACCACAGTTCGATTCCTGGTTGGGAAGATTCCCTGGAAAAGGAATAGACTACCCACTCCAGTGTTCTTGGGCTTCACTGGTGGCTCAGCTGGTAAAGAATCCGCCTGCAATGCAGGAGACCTGGGTTCAATCCCTGGGTCGGGAAGATCCCCTGGAGAAGGGAAAAGCGACCCACTGCAGTGTTCTGGCCTGGAGAATTCCATGGACTGTATGGTCCATGGGGTCATGAACAGTCAGACACGACTGAGCATACATATACATAAATAGGGTGATTTGTTACTAATGCTTAGAGAAAAAGATTCCTTCCCTTCAAGGTACTTATTTCAGTTTGTAATCTCATATCCATCCCTGTGATTATTTGAACACTATCCATCTTCCCCACTAGACTGTAAGTCCTGGGAAGACAAGCTCATGTTTGTTTGGTTACCTGTTGTGCCAGAGGTTGTACCTAATGCCTGGTAAATAAATATCTTTTTTATGAAAAGATATTCTAGAAACATAAGAGACTTAAAATTTGATATTAGAATAGCTCAAAAGGTGGTTGTTTTCCAGTTTCTATTGTTCCCTGGTTTTATCTTTTTATCCATATTATCAGGAATTAGATTTCTTCTGTCAGATATTCCTGAAGCCTAATCCCATTGTTTCCTTACACAGATTCTTTACCATTTTAAACAGGCCTTTGTCAGAGCCTTCAGCTTTTCATGCAGGTCCTCAGATTTCTTGTAAGATAGTCTGTAAAGCCCTGTGAAATGACAGCAGATGTCTGTTTGAATCTCTGCATAGTGCAGTTGCCACCAGAACCAGAGCAGACTCATCCCAGGAAGCGTGGCGCACAGAGAAGGATGTGTGCTGAAGTGGGCTCCTCTGAAGCACATCTGGTTTTTATTTTTCAGGTGATCATGAGCCTTCTTAGCTCTGTTTACTGGCTGACTTTTTAAAAATAATGTTCCTTCAGTAACCTTCCTGTGGTTCATTTTGTGAAATCGTGAGCAAGTGCTGGGGAGGAGGTACATGGAGGACTGAGGACCACAGAGCCTCTTTGAGCTGATAGGTTTGGTTCCCAAAGGACAGAACACTGAAGCCCACTCACTGCAGTGAAAAGGTATTGATTTCTCTCCCTCCCTGTTCTCAGCTGCACCTCTGAAGTCGGTATGGTATGCAGTATCTTTCCTGGTAAAGAGAGGAAAAACTGTCATGAACTTGGTCACCCCAATTGGACATTTCAAACCAAACGAGATGGAATAGGAAAAGAGCTTTCCAAGCTCTTGGAAACCTCCCGACTTAATTCAGTACCCTGACTTTTGTGACCAGGAGGTTCCTTCCAGTTCATAACAAACCTTGATAGACAATGGGAAGAAATGTGGTGGGGGTTTTTTTTTTTCTCCTTTAATGTTTCAAAAAGAGAATAAAAGGATCAAATCAATGAAAACAATACAGCTTTGTGCAGTGATCTTGGAAGGTTAGCACAGTGGTCTTGTCCAAGTTTTCAACAAGATTCTCCGTTCCTGTTATAATTGGCTGCTGGCTAGGTTTGGACCTAACTAGAATGCCAGCGTTCGATTTCACCGTGTCCTCGGTGGAGATATGTCACCGTTTATGCTCGCCGTAGTGACAATTTTCTAAAATGGAAACTCGTGGGAAATCATTACAGTGTTTATACGTCTCCCTTGTCGGACAGCGTTATCCTGTGATATTTTACCAGTGTTTTCCACTGCATGATGGCATCTAGTGAAGGTTAAGGCAGCACGGGTCCCTCTGTAATTTTGTGACTGCATTTTACTTACTGAAGAAGAAAAGATAACTGACAATTAAGTGTTTGGGATGTCACAGAAAGAACATGTGCAACTAATCAATGCTATCCTTTGGGAACACGATTTTATAAAGCTGATAAGGTAGAAAAATCGGGATTTTGTGATTTGTGTTACATGATGATAATTGCACCTTTTCAATAAAAGAGACATTTCTCCTGGAGTAAACACTTAGCTGGCGGAGGATGCTGGTACCAATGCTATTGTTTTTCTGCCCCCTTTAGGCAATTTTTGGGTAAATACTTTCATAGAGACTTTTTTTTCCCCATTCTTCTTTTAGAGTGATATTTTGGTCTATAATAAGGAAAGTCATTTATTCTTCTGTGACTGAGTAACATGGTTGTAAAGAATGATTATTTTTTGCTTCTCACAAGGTACACCCAATCGCCTGTGTTCATGTTTATCAGAGTTGGATATCGTCTTAGCAAAGTCTGTTACATGATCTATCACACACTTGTTAAAATTCTTTGATTTAGCCCCATTTCCTTTGTGCATCTTAATAACAACCTGGTTTTTAATCTATGTCCTTCCTTAGTGGCAAATTGGATGGAACGTTCTTTACTGTGGTTTTTCAGTTAATTTGGTAGCATCTCCAGTCTGCACGTGTATGAAAGAGCAAGTAACAGACATTCAGAACCCAGATATTTAGAAGCTCTTAGGAGCCTACTCGTCCCATACATGTGCCGCTTCTCCTAGTTTTATGGCCCAGGTTTCAGCTAGAGATAGATTCCTTCTCTGCTGGTTTAGACAGTATTTTCTTCTTGTTCCAGCAGCTTTGGAAACTGCCACCCTCCTTAACAGAGTGGTTAGTTAGCCTAAAGGCCACATTATCTCCTTGCTCCTCCACCACCCCCTTCCATGCTTGGTGCCCACTGTTGAGTAACCTCTTCGTATGGAAACCATTCTGAATCTTCTAGTCATTTTCACTGCTTGCCGCTAGCTTGTCTGAGTTTCTTTTTATTTCTCTTTCCTTGGGGGTTAAATAGTATTGCATTCAGTGGAGTGAGAGGGCTGCTCAGCTCATTTTAGACCTTTATGGAAATAGCACTTTCTTGCTGACCCACCACTTGCAACCAGCAGGGCTTATGACCTACTATCCAGCTTGCATCTGGGTGCTTCATTCTGCCTCTTACAGTAGTTGACTTGGTACTTTAACCTGTACCGTTTAATGGGATTATTTCTAACTTTTTCTCCAATGTGTTACTTATTTTGAATTCTGATGTTTTACTGCATAAATTAGCTACCAAACCATGCCACCCTCCTTAACAAAATGGTTAGTTAATCTAACTCGCCATCTCAGCTTGCACCTGGTGTCAGAACTCTACCATCAGAGTTATTAAACAGTTAGAAAGCACTTAGCCCAGGACCCAGTACTGCCCAGCAATTCAAATTCCCCCTCTCATAACAGGTGTGGCGTACTATCATATACTCTGCAGAAATAGAGTTTAAATCTTACTTTCCCTCCTTTTTGGCTAATTTAGGAAACCTTCAGCACCATGGCTTGTTGAATTCTAGAGTTATATACAGAAGACGTAGATGCCATAAATATGAACTGCTTTCTAAATCCAGCACAGCAATAGATTTTGGTCTTTCGGAAAAAAATCTTTTACCAGGGTTGCCTCACGGCCAGACCCACAGCCTAGAGCTGAAAGCACTCATGAATTCTAATAGCAAGGCGTTGCACGCTCCAGCGGGGTTCCAATTGACAAAGAGGTGGAAAACTGAAACAAGAAGGCTAGCAAGTCCTTCGAGGGGCTGGCCTTCAGCACAGGCTCAGCAGTACTTCAGGCTCCAGGCCAAATGAAGAGTGTGCCCAGCAGTGCTGCTCCACACCCGAGCTGAGAGGAGGCATCCTTGGCGCGGCTGTCAGAGGGCTGTTGGACCCCCTACCACTGGCAGCACAATTACATATGTGTGTGTATGTTTCAGCAAGCAAGATTCTCAGCTTTCATCATTTTCAAGGGGATCCACGAATCGCGGAGGACTAAGAAGTTTTGCTAAATAGACAATAATCCAAACCTCCAAAACTAATGAAATAGATTGTTGAGAACTGATACAGCAAAAAAAATTCAAAGAAAACAGAATTAACATTTATTGAATGCTAATTCTGCCAGAGACTCTTGGAGACATCACCTAATCCTTACAATGACCTTTAGGGTAGGCAGAGGAGATGCTCAAACCCAGGTCTTGGTCTAAATCTACATATTCCAGCTACACAACTTACCTCTATAAAGAATGAAAATGACTAGCCATTGAAGATCAATCAGAAATAAAGATAAGCAAGCTAAAACAACAGGGAAATATGATTTGATACTTAAAATGTAATTTTTATATATATAATAGAAAGTGAAAGTGAAGTCGCTCAGTCAGGTCCGACTCTTTGTGACCCCATGGACTGTAGCCCACCAAGCGCCTCCATCCATGGGATATATATATATTAATTAAGAGCTTACCTAGTGAATTGTTCTGGTGATCTAGACGAGACTGGGGTCCCAAGCATGTGGAATGGCCCCAGATGCAACATCAAGAAGCAGTGGTTCTTCTTGAGCAGCAGCTTTCTGAGAAACTGAGGAAGATTTAAATGAAATAGGTCATGAGGCCCTTCTTCACTGATGGGTCTCTCATGGAATGAGGTCATGTGTTTCTGAGCCAAATGATTTGATTGAGCTCAGTTTCTCTTCTGCATCTCTGTACTAACTGATGACAGTCATTTCACTTATACATATTTTATTAAATTAGTTAAGTTCTACTCTATTCTATCTCTGGACTTAGGTATTATTTTCTTACAAGACTTCTTAGCAGAGTTTAGGGAATACTCCCTCCACATATCTGAATGCTTAACTAATTGCCCAGTGCTGCTTTCTTACAACTGTAAATCCTGAAATCCACATTGGTCATTGTTTTATGGAAAATATTATTTGAGACTATTCAGCTTCCCTGGTGGCTCAGATTGGTAAAGAATCTGCCTGCAATGTGGGAGACCTGGGTTTGATCCCTGGGTCAGGAAGATGCCCTGGAGGAGGGCATGGCAACCCACTCCAGTATTCTTGCCTGGAGAATCCCCACGAACAGAGGAGCCTGGTGGGCTACAGTCCGTGGGGTCACGAAGAGTCAGACACAACCGAGCCACTAAGCACAGCACAGTGAATATTTAAATAAAATGCTCACAAATTTATAAAGTCTTCTCTATTCTTTTTCCCCCGGTATATCTGACCTAAAACAGTGTGACCATCTATTTGGAGTACTCTGTTCGGGGAGGGTGAGCAGGATTAATTCCTGTCTTGGTGTTGCAGTGTAAACAGCTTTTTGCCTGTCTTTTGTCATTAATGATCATGCTGTAGATGTACCCAGTGCATTGTAAGCCAATCTGTCAAGGCAAATAAACAATTCACCTTGTTAAAATTCCCTAAATCTTGCATTAATAAAACGAAAGTAACCCCCTGAACACTCAGGAGATGTCTTCCCGCATACTACAGTGATGGATGACGTGTCTAAAGATCCTGGAAATTAAGTAGTTCAGGTCATTAAAAGTGTCCCACACTTGTTATTGATTTAATTTATTTTAAAAGGTGGGGGTGGAGATAAGAATGGTTACCCCCTCCCCTGTTTTGTTTTTTTTTTTTTATCTGAAAGCTACTACTTGTTCACATAATTAAAACTATCGCCAGGGTGAAGAGCTCTGTGTTTGTTACAACATGAAGCTTTATTATTCAAATAAGTATATCATCTTCTTAGATATCTACAAACAAGTAGATAATCATTGCATCTTGTATTATGGCAGAAATTCCTTAGAACTGCACATGTATCATGATTCCTGAAATCTTTCATTTCTGGGCACTGAAATAATTACCTTCTGGGTACCCCCCAAAATGTCCTCAGTTAGATAAAAATTTAGATGAAGGTCAAATGAATTGAAGGAAACTAACGGAAATAGTAATAGAAGTATACCTCTGAATAAAGGACTTGTTTTTTTTTTTTCTCTCCATTTTGTCAATTTTTCTACTTTATAATCAAGAAAAGAGTGGACATTTGAGAAAGATGAATGGATGGATGAGCGGGTGAGGGAAAGGATGGATGTAAAAGTATTCAGAGGGTGCAGACCCTGTGTCACTATATTCTAAGGCAAGTTTAAGTTATGTGTGTTTGTATTTACTTGTTTATCACCAGTTTTCTACACCAGTCCACACTCCACTGGACATGTAATATTCATTGTCATATCCCAGTGCCTAACATAATAGGTGCTCAGTAAATATTTGTCTAATGAGTAAAGTATTACCCCCAATACCTATTTTTTCCTCTCTTTTCCATTGCTTAAGCTTCAGGGAGTACAGTGGGCTGTGTAAGGAATAGTAAGAGCCCCAGACAAGCTTAGTTATTCAGTTGATGACTCTCCAGGGACTGAGCAGCAGGAGAGTTGAGCACTAGTATCAAGCAGAGATCAGTCTGCTAGCGCTGGTGACCTCTGTGGTAGCTCTTTCCATTTATGTGTCCTGAACTGAGTAACAGAATTCCAAAACGTGAGAAATGGGGCAGCTCCAGATATAAATCATAACTAAAAACAATACATTATGTAGAATTATGTGTTTACAAGATACATGCAGTTTGATCTTACTTTTGTCATTCGTTACATACCTTTTGCATCACCTTGTATAGCTGTTCCTGATCAGCTATGTGAGTGACATTTCACCATCAATTCTCATTGTTTTTTAAACAGTGTATGTATTAGGGTGAAAAAAAAAAGCCATGGTAAATTACAAAAAATGGCCCTTAAAATAGTTATATTAATTTTAGAAACTGTTGCACAATGTTTGATGCTTTTTCCATGGTCTTTGTTTTTTTTTAAAAAAAAAAGCAGGGGAGGGAGGTGTAATCATTTCTCTGGCAGACCCTTTCAAAAATAAATATATATGAAAATGCACTCTTACAGTTCTCTATTTGATCCCTCCTGGAAATTGCATAATTTGGGTATCTGAGAACTGACATAGTTATGCCATTATGGCAGCTATTTAGCAGAGCTCCCTAAATGGAAGAACTCTATAGATTTTTTTTTTCGGTATATACACTGATTTACACTTAGTGGTAAAATTGTTACTGACCCTTTAAGTGGCTCTGTCCAAATAGCAATAAATGTCAGTTGATCCTGTTGCTGAAATAGGTAATAGGTAAAAGATCTTGACTAAATCTTCCAGTTTAAAAAACCATGTATAGCATTTCCTAAACAATTGTGGTCTCTTATAGATACACACAGTCAAACCGTTTCATCACTAAATAAAGAAAACTTGATCAAACTGTCTTAGCAGTATTGTTGGTGTTCCCAGGTTTTGAAGTACTCTGGATTAGAACCTCCTTGAAGGCAGGGAACTGTGTCTACCTGGTACCCAGCTGTCTTGCCCCCTAGTCAGCATCTAAAGTATAGAAAATGCTCTGTAAATGCTGGTTGGGTGAAGGAATAGATAAAATGGAGCATTTACTGACACTGAATAGCATGTGTATTGGCCTGAATTCTTGGTGGGTGAAATAGGGACCACTCTCATTTCATTTTTGAGTAATAATGCTGGTAAGAACTTTGATGGATGGTTATGACTTTTCAGAATAGTTTATTTGATTAATTGTCTAGCAAACTTCACTTTCTAATTGTTTTCTGCTTTCACAGGCTGTCATTCTGGAAAATGAAGAACTTCCCAAGCTGTTTCTTGATTTCCTAAATGTGCGACATTTGCCCTCTCTACCAAAGACAGAGAGTTGTGGGTAAGAGTTGTTGTTGTTTACCTATTGGACATGTAGCTTAAATTACTTTGCAGTCACTTATTGGCCTAACAAATAACCCTAATGATGCCAGAAGGGCCAGCCTGGGCACACCCATTCTTCTGGCTTGGGACAGCACTCGCTCGCCCCCTACTCGGAGTCAAAGGAATTGCTCTTGAGTCCTCATCTCCATATTGTGGCCAAGGGACCAACTAACTCGGGTTCAGACTTGAAGAATTGACTTTTTAAATTATTTGGTTACAAGGAATGATGTTACATGATGGGAATTATGACTCTCAATAGCCTGTTCAAGAACTTATATGTTTATTTGTGAGCTTCCCTGGTGGCTCAGCTGGTAAAGAATCTGCCTGCAATACAGGCAGCTCGATTCTTGGATCGGGAAGATCCCCTGGAGAAAGGATAGGCTACCCATTCCTGTATTTTTGGACTTCCCTGGTGGCTCAGATCATAAAAAAATCCGCCTGAAATGCGGGAGACCTGGGTGCGATCCTTGGGTTGGGAAGATTCCCTGAAGGAGGGCATGGCAACCCACTCCAGTATTCTTGCCTGGAGAATCCCCATGGACAGAGGAGCCTGGCGGGCTATGGTGCATGGGGTCACAAAGAGTCGGACACGACTGAGTAACTAAGCACAGCACATGTTTATTTGTGGATACCTGGGCAAAGTCTATATCCCCTCGACACATTTATTCATGTAAGTTTAAAGCTGTAAATGATCTTAAAAATGATTTTACCCAATTCCCTTCATTTTATAGTTGAGCAAACTGAGCCACAGAAATAAAATGCCTTTCCCCATATCTCCTGCCTTGTAGCTGGCAGAGCCCAGGCCTCTGGCATAAACTCATTCACTGCCTCCCTGCTGCCTCCCTCAAGAACTTCTGAATGCAGAGCTGCATATCCTAATCTCTCTCTACCAAGAAACCAGACATTTGATATCATCAGCAATTGGGAAAAGTTCTTCCAAAGAGTTAACTCTGAACCAAGCCACTCATTCAGCTCTGGGCACCTGTGATGATCTGACCTCCAAAGGCCATCAGCAACACCCCTGACATATTAGATCTATTCACTCAGAACTCCATCATCACAGACTCTCTGCAGGTCCAAGTTGGGGAGAGTGTTGGATCCATTTTCTTGCTGTCTCCAGACCTGCCTGAAGGACCCACCCTAGCTACAAGATGTTTAAGCTAACCACACCCAAAAGCATGTTAAACCCAAGCCATCTGCCAGTTGAGAGGCCACTAAGACCTGTCACAGCTCCCTCACTGGCAGCGTTCACTTAGGGCCACTTTTCAGTCACCTCAGAACAAGAACCATATACCCCACTCACCAAATCACGTACATGGCCAGTGTGTTCCTGTTTCAACTTGGTGCATTTGCTGGGACGTTGGGCTTCATGTGTGGTTATGTATTTTTAAGAAGTAGTGAGAATGAAGTGAGTGAAGTCTTTTCGCCATTATATAAGTCCAAAAGCAAAACTGTAGGATTTTTGAGTGATCTTCTTCAGGAAAACTGAAATACGAGAATATTACCATCTTAGGATTCATTAGGAGGAGGCATCAGCCATGCTGATGACATATTCACAGTCACAACTCTGTGAAAATACCAAAGTCTCTTTTTCAAAAAGTCTGCCAATTTAGAGCTCTAAGAATACTAGCTATATCTTCCTTTGTTAGCATAAGTACTGACCCAGCTTTTATCATCTTCTTCTTTTCAAAAAAATTTAGATCTTTTGACGAGACAGAATCTGAAGAGTCAAGGTAAGAACAAATACCAGTCAATCAGGAGTTATACAAACCGAGAATAGGACTGTGGTTTTGTTAAATGTTTCATTACCATCATCTAATTGTTTCAAGTCAAGATTTTCTTGAAAATCTTTGGTAGAAAATTCATTTTAAAAAGACAGATCTTTGATGGGAAGTTGCAGAAGTAGCCAGTTCTATTTAAGGGCAGAGGAATAAAACCCTACATTATTTCATACATGAAATAAGAATACTGTTTCATCAATAGTCGTACTACAAGATTTCAAAAAATAAAACACTTTGCATCAGTGATTTACTGTGTATCTGCTTCCGATTCCACAAAGACATGAATGGAAGATGAGCGCGCTGCTGGTGGTTTGTTCCTCCAGCTCTGCTTGCTATTATTCACCCGCACCGTTAGATACATAAACCTTGAGATGTCCCCGCACAGCAGTTTGATCCCCTCAAAGCTAGTTTGTAGTGTTTTCTGTTTACCGTCGTCCCCTGATGCTGACATGCCTGTTCTTGACCTTTCCAGCAAACTGTCCCACCAGCCGGTGCTGCTGTTCCTCAGGGATCCATACGTCTTGCCTGCAGCCAGCGGTAATCAAACCTGTCATCTGCTAACAGCTCTTTACTGATCTGACCCTGCACCACATAAACCACGTTTTTAATACAGGTCTAACAGAGTGACATTGGTCCAGGGCTTAATAATCTGCCAATAAACCAGTGCTCTTGGTGTAAGAGACATTCAGAATTTTAATTGGGGCAGGCCTTTCAGGAGGAAATGTAATTTTTCTTTCTCTCTCTCCAGGCTGTTTTGAATTAGAGTGATAAGGGGGTAAAGGTATTAATTTGGGGAATGGTGTTATTTTGGACTATGCCAGTTTTTATCCAGATGCTAGGGTTTGAATCCAAGGCCCTGGTCTTTTTTTTTTTTTTTAATGCTTCTTTCCCAAAGCTGTGTATATACATGGCATGTGTCTCCACTTCCATTTAGATTACAGCATCTTTGACAGTAAAATATACCTTTTTAAAGATTGTATGTTTAAGTATAAGGGATTAATTTAAGTGTAATGCCGTATTCTAGCCCAAGTCCTTTCTTTGTGCCAAGAAATTTAAATTATTCAGAGTCTCTCTCAAAGTGTTCTGATATTCAGCTCTTTGTGAGTGTATTCTCAGCCATTGTCTCATTTAATTTCCTTAACCACCTTAGGAAATTGGCAGGGAAGGTATCATCATTGGATCTTGAAAAAAGTAGATCTCAGGGAGGTCCCTGACTTGCCTGGTTTCACAGGTCTGGGGGGTGGATCTCTTTTTGCCTAATCTCTCCTTCTGTGCTCTCTGCATATAGTGGATTTGCAGCCTTTGTTTCTGCGAGTAACCAAATATCATAGCAGCTAAAGAGCAATAGATGGATTATCTGTGGACACCTTTGCTACATTCTGGCAATAAAACCTTATCCCCAGCAAGAGAGAAGGGACTGTTCTCTTGTGCTCAAGTCAGCCACTTGCTGTCCATTTAAAGAAGCCTTTCTCGGACACAGCCCCGCTCTGTGGAGGGACCATTCTAGAAGAAAGCTGCCTTTTGTCATACGACTGTATACACATATGGTCTTGTAATAGTATTTTCCCTATAAAATTCTTTCAGTGAGGAATAATTACCTTTCTTTAGCATTTGCTTCTAATGTGCACCAAATATGCCTGGTGTGTTAGGTCGATATTATGTTAACAAGATGTTACATTTAACAAATATTCATTGTGTAGCCTAGTCTAGAGTAAATGGGCAGTGATTTATAAAGTAGTCTTTCTAGCTTTTAATAATGGTTCCACAAGCACTCTCTCCAGGTATTGTTTCTGCTCAGATATTTTGTGCGTTTGACTGAAATTCCTAGAAAAGTGCAGAGAGTAGAGTGATCACCATGGACTAGAGTAGCCAGTTTGCTATCTAGAAGAGGGAAGATATTTTGTGGTCTTTGAACTCGATTCATCCAGGTTCTTAAGTAGCATGTGCTATGCACTTGGCTTGACCATGAAGAACGGCAGAACTTTCTGGGAAGGAGAATCAGGGGCAAGAGTCCGAAGCTGGAAAGAGTAATAAGTATGGATCGTTGGTAGAATGTTGATGTAGCAGAATGACTTGCACAGAAAGGGAATTCCTGCTTGAGAGTAAGTGAAAAGCATGAATTTGATGTAAAGGATGGAACCAGGTGTGAGAGAGCCAGTCACTAAATCTCCTTTCATGGAACTTTGGCTGGACCCGTGTCATAAATCAGATTCCTATTGTCTTAGAGGTATTATACTAGTGATGCATTCTTACAGTTCTTTAGCATTTGATTTAAAGATAAATGTTACTTGTGTCACATATTCACGTTGTATGGCTTCTTAACAAAATGTTGAGGTTACTTTTCCAGAGGATACAGAATCTGGAAATACTTTCACACAGACACTGAGACCCATAAAGTCAGAGGAGTGTCTGTCTTTAAAATTTTGGCAGTTAAGCACAGCCCTCTTCTAAAATGCTAAAAATAAAGCATTATTCTCTTAGCATGTGACTTTTGGCCTTTGTTTAGGTTTTTCTGGGGAATTCCTAATAACTCTTGTTCAGGTCCCCAGGGCCAGCTGTGTGACTACACTCAGTGGGCTTTCTCAGCCCTCCTCTTCCTTGACCTCTTGAGACCTCTTGACTTTAGCCACCAGTGACCACGTTCCCTGTCTTCAAACACCACCTCTCCTTGGATTTCCCACCTTTCTGCTCTTCTTCCTGGTTCTGGCAGCTCTCCTGAAGGCTCTCCTAGACTCTCTGTTCTTCTACTTTTACTTTCTTTGGAACACTCTCCTCCTTGCTGTGGCCTTGATGACCTTGAGTGTACAGCTGAGTCACAATATTATTTTTCCATCTGCACCCTCTCTGTGAGCCCCAGACTCGCGCCATGGTTGACATGGCCCTCCATGGGCTGGCCCTGGCTCGTGTTTCTGCCGGGGTGCCCTCACACACTCTGATCCAGCCACACTGCAGTTCTTCCTGGGTCCCGGATGCAGTGAACTCATTCCCCTCAGGGCACTTGCCATTTCTTCTTTCTCGAACCCTCTTCTCATTCTCACACATCATTGGCCTTCTCCTCTTTCAGGCCCAACTTCAGGGAGCCTTTGCTGATTCTCCTTTTGAGTAACTTCCAAGAGCCCCTCCACCCTGTTCACTATTTTTTTTTAAGCTTCACAATAAATGTTTCTAAAAATAAATGAAAACCGACAAAAATAACAACAAAACCTACCCTAAATCACATTCCTTCTCATCACCTCTCAGTGAGAAGCAAAGGCAAGGGCAGTTTTCTGAGTAACTCAAGTAGTTGTGGAGTAATTAATTGCTTATGTAGTAGAGATATTTTTAAACACATTTTGTTTGTTTATCCACTTATCTCCCTGACTAACATGTAAGTTCCATGGCTTAGGCAAGCACTGTTACTTATATCCCCAGTAGTTAGGCAGTGTTTGTTATGTCATAATAGCTGGTACTTACCCTGTGTCAAGTTCAGGTCCAAGCACTTTGTTTCATTCACCCGATTTTTACAGTGACCTCTTGGGTAGGTACTGTTGTGAAATCCTTCACTAGTCCCATCGAATCCTTCGCCACCTTGCTCCTGACTGCTGTCTGAATGTCAACCACAGACAATTTTTCAAAACGATTAATTTCTGTCTCATTTTGTTTAACCTCCCTCCATAGCTTCTCCTTGTTTTTCAGATAAAGCCAGATTTCCTGTCCCTTCTTAGCAGGCTTGAATTGTCCCCCTGCCCTCACTGAGGCCACTCCTCTTGCTACCCTAGCCTCCATGCGAGTCTCTGACCCCTCCACAGACTTCACACAGGTCTCACACCCCACCTGCCTCAGACTTCACAGCCGGTCAGCTCCCTCTCCCAAGCCCTCTCCTCTAAGAGCCTCTCTGTTCCCCTGATGAGGTCCAATGCCCTTGTAAGTGGTTTTATGTAGTGAGTCCTCTGTAAAGGTTGAATTAATAAGCGAACATACTTAGGGATCTCTTATTTTCCTCATATAATAACTATATTTATGTAAATCCTGGGTATAATTATGTGTAGATGTGATAGATTGTTTCCCTGTTCAATTTATCCGTTCATGTCTTACCTACTCTGATAACTGAAATGTGATACAACAGAAACTACACCTCTGAATTTCCTTTGTGTCTCCTATAAAAATGGAGCTGATTTTTCAAGTTTGACAAAGGGGGCCTTTTGTCAGAGATTGGTCCTTTTACATTAGGAAGACAGGCCCCTGTCCTCCTGCTCTCTAGAAACTACCATAATAGAACAAGCAGATTCAAGACACCTTGGGCTAAACACTGCCGTAAACAATGGAAAAACTGCCGCAAAGTATTCCCAGTAGAAATCTTGGAATTCTTTCAAGTATATTGAGATTTTGTTAGAAATTGAATTGCCAGTGTAATCTATCTTCCTTGTGAGAAAACATTCAGATAAAGAGCTGGGGCCTGGCAGCATTAACCGTTAGAACATCCCTTAAATCAATAAGCTACAAATCTAGCCGCGCATTCCTGCAGCTCGCAGTGGTCCCCTCAAGTGACTCGAGGCCAAAGCAGCATGTCTGATGTCACATCTGAAACAAGGGCGGACTGTATGGCGATGCACACTCCTAAGTTATGCCTAGGCCTTGCCTGGTTGTGTTCTGCAAAATGCATGTATGTTTCACTGATGTGCATAAGAAAAGCAGGTTTCCTTTTGTTTTTCAGATTTTCCAAATGTGGTTATTGAAGGAGTTCTCCATGGGATATTTTACCCTCATCTACAGCCCAGGTAGAAATCTTCCATGGCTAGAAGAAGCTGAAGCAGGTTTCAAAGTTGTAGTCAAGGAAATCGATACCTACCAAATTAACCTAAACTCTATGACATAACGGCTCTCTCGCTAGTGGTAAAATTCACAGTCCCAGCTTAATTCAGAGCAGGGACATTTCCATTAGAATGGTGCTTTTAAAAATAGAAACCGAATTGGGGCGGTGCTGAGGTTAAGGCCAAGTGTTTAAGAAGTAGAATGTAGCTGCCAATTTAGAAACCCCGGGAAAAGAAGACTAAAGAAGATCTTTGGGACCTCCAAGTATAGCAAAACAGTTCCTCTCCACTTCAGTCACACCATTTGCTAATTGAAAATCTTACCCTGAATCATTGTGAGACTGATCAGCTTTGGTAGCTTTTTCTGTTCAGATTCTATGACACACTAATCTTTTCATCGTGAGACTTTTTTCTCAGCCAGTGATAGATAACATTCTGAAATGCTGGCACCAGGAGAGCATTACAGAAACACACTGCTAAATGTGAGGAAGAACTAAACTGGAAATGAAATTATACTGACCATACTAGGGCATTTTAAAAATCATGGCATTTTTAATTTGCATTGCAGTGGAGTTGCATCATATGCAGGGATTCGCTTCTAATGTCAGCACATCAGATAGAATGGGGGTCTCACTATTACCCTTGAAAGCCCTTTAGAATGGTGCCATATTGGAAATCTCCATCCACCACAGCCAGTTTTTCCTCCAGTGTTGGAAGAGATAACTGTCGAAGATAACTGTTGAAGACCAATTAAAGTTGTT
The DNA here is from genome assembly GCF_054371585.1 of Giraffa tippelskirchi. NCBI lineage: Eukaryota > Metazoa > Chordata > Mammalia > Artiodactyla > Giraffidae > Giraffa > Giraffa tippelskirchi. Next base: position 106,515,779 of record NC_137280.1, on the reverse strand, counting down.
GGTGTTTGTTCAGGGACTATTTTGTAGAAGAAACACATGCCTTTAAACACTAGAATTATACTTAGCCTTGCAAGATGCTTGCCCTATAAAAGATAAATGTGAACTGACAGTGACTGAGGGAACACCAGATTGACAACACTCATCTTGGTTTGCTCAAGGGCATCCATTCATTGAAAAGGTGATATAATTGCCAGACTGATTGTTATTTTCCTTATTGCTTATCATTTCCTTTTCACTGACCTCATATATTGTATTAATATAAATTAAATGGGTTTATGATGCACCTCCACTGTACATCTTACAGACATTCAGATTTTGACTAATAAAGGATAAAAGCATATATGCAGCCTGTATATGTGTGCTGTATTTGGGCATCTCCTTGAAAACTAATTAATAGCTAGCCTATTTATGATTATTAGCTTAATAAGCTTCTGTATAGGAGAAGAATATTTAAGTTCAAAACTAATAAGTAAATCATGGTTTTTGACTAAGCTCTAAACATACAGATTTAAAGCTTGCTGTAAACTCTTGAGGATGCATTTATGCTAGATGTGTGACAACATGGGAAAGAAAGTAAGAACTGAATAATCAAGTGTCATCAACCAAAAATGACTGAAGAGTCAAATGTTGGAGATATTTTTTAAATGTTTTTGTTACTAGCTATTTTGAGTTAAATAAAAATGAAGAACCCAAAGTATTTGACTATGTCTTCTACTGCCAGGATCTTACTGGAGACACAAACCGTGTCTTTTGTTTTTACACACATGCACACACACAAACCTTCTCTTATATTCACGTAAACATTTATTTCTAATCCAACAAGGTAAGAGTTCAATTACCTCACCTATTAAGCCAGTAGATATGCATTAAATAATTTATTTGCCAAGATAGTAAGAATTTTTTTAAAAAGTAAAGATCAACCGTCCCTGGTGACACACTACTGAAGGAATCTTTTGTGAGAATTAAAATCTTTTTTAGTGATGACTTTCATTTTTAATTTAATTTAAATGTTTACTATGTCATTTCATATTTCATTTCAATTCCATTACAGGAAATAGAAACCGCAACTACAGTAGGTGTTTTAAGCAGAATGGAATCATAAGAAACAGTGCTTACAGAATCTTTTAGAAGGATGCAGGGCATGACCTCCTGGTGGGCCTCTAGGCACAATTTCCAGAATGCCTCAGCCATTTCCAGTACCCTCCTGCCAGGGGAGCTACAATCTCTGTCTTAAGGAATTCGGGGAGCGGAGAGGCTGCTATGGAAGGTATTGAGGTAAAAAACAGCACATGTAGTTGTGATCCAGGGATCAGCACCTAGATTCAGGAGGTATCTGTTACCACCATAACTGCCTCACTGCAGCACCCAGGAAGCTGGTGACTGGGCACAAGAAGAAGTGTCCAGCAGTCACCACCTACACCGCAGTTGCCTCTCAACACTCATGGCCTTGCTTGTCAGCAGCCACAGCACAAAGCAGCAGGAAGATGGTATTCACCCACTTCCGTCTTCTTGTCTGTAGCTCATGAAAGCACGTGCAATTGGCAGAACCTTCCTTTTGATCCCCAGCTTCAAGGGAGTCTGGGAAGGAGTTGGAACTTCCTGGTCTCAGCAGCTCAGAAATGCATGTTGGCAAGAGGATGGAATGTATTTCCACAGTCAAAATTTTAATAAGAGCATATAAAAAGATAAATAAAAAGAAAAACCTTCTCCCATCCTGTCTCCTCGATTTCCAGTTGCCTTCCTAGAGACACCACTATACTTGGTTTATGCGTGTACGTTCAGAAATTCTCATCCACGTGCAAGCAAATACTGTATATTTAGTGTACATATATTCTTCTGTTTCTCCACTTTTATAAGATAAGGATTTTTCAAATCATGGATTCATAGCCAATAAAGAAGAGTACAGGGAAGAAAAGAGAATAAAGGAAAAGTAGCCCTCTTACCACTTAAGCCAGGATATAGAGACAGCCCTCACACTCCCGCATCCCCCAGTTCTTGGATTTGGTGCTTTGCTTGGGGCTGGTCTCAGAATGGTTCCCCCCCGCCCATTACTGTTTTATGCAGAGACTTTCTCAGACCTAACCTCTGCCATCTGGCCAGTTTGCATATGGCAGCCCTGATATCCTTTCTCTTGGTGTCCTTCCTCCTCTCCCCCATTTCAAACAGCAGGCTGTGCATACAATCCCAATAGCACTGTGACCATCACCACGTGGTAAATTCTTCAGTCTTTTCACTTTGAAAAGTGTGTAAGTCTTATGATCACAGTTTAGTAACAACAAAGGGCTTTTATCTCATTTGTCAACTTGGTCAATTGATAATGGCTGTCTAAAGTGCTCAGGTAAGGATTCTGACTCACCAACCAGAGTGGATACTATCCAAAACAAGCAGAAAATAACAAGTGTCAGCAAGGATGCAGAGACTTGGAAACCCTTATACATTGCTAGTAGGAATGTAAAACGGTGCAAACTCTGTGGAAAATAGTATGGCAGTTCTTTAAAAAATTAAAATTACCATATGATCTAGCAATTCCGCTTCTGGATATATATACCAAAAAAAAAGTGAAAGCAGGTACTTGAACAATTATTTCTGCAACCAAAAATGAGTTTCACAATAACCAAAAGGTGGAAGCAACCCAAGTGTCCACTGATGAATGAATGGATAAAATGTGGTCTATACATACAGTGGATTATTCAGCCTTAAAAAGGAAGGAAATTCTGACACCTGCTACAACATGGATAAATCTTGAAGACATTATGCTAACTGAAGTCAGCCAGTCACGAAAGGACAACTGCTGTATGATTCCACTTATTTGAGGTACCTAGAAGAGTCAAACTCCTAGAAACAGAAAATAGAGTGGTGGTTGCCAGGGGCTGGGGGTAGGGAGAGATGGGGAGTCAGTCGGTTTCAGTTGGGGAAGGTAAAGTTCTGAAGATGGATGGTGATGGTGGTCGTTGCACAGTGGTATGAATACACTTAATGCCACCATAAAAAAAAATGATTAAAACAGTAAATTTTATGTCATGTGTTTACCACAGTTTTTTTAGAATAGGCTCAGTGAGTAAGGGTGTGGCAACCAATTAGTGATATTTGTCAAGGGTGCTATTCTCATATCCCTGGTAACCTATGAGATTCTAAAAACAATAGTTCTGAACCAGAGATGTGCATCAGAATCACCTAAAACAATCAGTAAATCGGGGAGGTGGGAGGTGGGGGTCTGTCCGTAGGTACTTAGAGAAAACTTCCCATTTGATTTCTGACACATACTTAGGTTAGGAACCACTGTTTGATGCTTTGAGAGTGTGAGATGGTTTATGAACTCCCCTTTTTTGGTGATTATTGACTTCCCTACCTCCTATAGAATCTGCTATGAAACAAACGAAGATTTAACTCTCCTAGTATTGCATGTAGCCATGGGGTGGAGGGGCTTATCTCTGTTCATTCTGGCTGCAGTAACAGAAATAGCATAGACTGGGTGGCTTATAAACAACAAATATTTATTTCTCTCAGTTCTGAACTCTGGGTAGTACGAGATCAGGGCACATGTGGTATCTAGTAAGGGACTCTGTGTACTTACATGGTGGGAAAGTTACCAGGGATCTCTCTGGGCCCTCTTTCACAAGGGCACTAATCCCTAATCACCTCCCAAAGGCCCCACCTCTAAACATCACTTAAGGAATTTGATTTCAGCATATTAATTTGGGGGAGTGGGTGTGGACCCACTCAGTCTATAGCAGGATTCTTTGAAGAAGCAGAGAAGATGACAGACAAGTTTGGGTAGTGGTCTCAATTGACACCATATAATGAATATGTATATTCATTTATTCATCCATTCTTTAAATGCAATTACAGCATGGTGTTAAGGTATCTAAAGAATAAAGACATAATCCTTGTTTTTGAGAATTTTTAGCCATTTATGAGGGAGTATCTTTCCATTTAACTGAATTGGGTATAAAGTTCAGTGATTAAAACTATCTTCTCCAGTCTTTCTAACTCAGCTTTGAAATGATCATTTTTCATCTCGGCTTTGTTTCAGTTTTCATCCTTGATGATAATGATAGATTTCGAATTCAGCAGCAGAAACCCAGGAAAGTAACAGTAACTCAAAACAGAAAATTCTGCAACATTTGTGTTTTCTGTCCATGAAGATGCAGAGTGATGGTGTGGATTCCCAGGGTGAAGAGGTGTTTATTTTTGTGTGGGAGGGAGGAGGGCGCATTGAAATGTTAAGTCTTTGGAGTACACATAGTTGACTAAAGAAAAACTTTGTTTTATATTCTCAGAGTATAATTGTAAATCCGACCTATAAGATGTGAAACATTTTCAGTCTTCTTTTACTTGAACATCAGCCGTGGTGCCATCAACAGTGTCTCCAGCTCTGATCATCTCTTCCCTTAGAGGCTCTTATGTACTGAGCACCTCCGGGTGTCACCCGTTGTGATACTCCGGCTTTTCATACTTGATCTCATTATAACTTGACACAGCTTTTACAAGCTTTTAGAGAAGAAGAAACTGAAGATCAGAGAGATTAGTAAGTAACTAACACGATAAAGCGCTAACCTGGGCTAAATTCTGTCCGTGGATTATCCCATAAAAGCCTTCCAGCATCTTCCTGAGGTACGTGTTCCTATTTTTCCATTCTACAGTGAAAAAAATGAAGGCTAGAAAGGCACGATAGCTTGACTAAGGCCACCAGGTTATAAAAGGGATCAAGATTTGCCCTGATCATCCACAAAATTCGGGCTCACTCTCTCCCCCATCAGTCTCCCATTAGAACTGTTTTTTTAAAAAACTGTTTTTTAAAAAACTGTAATGTGCATTTTTGAATCACATATGAATACTTAAGTCAGAAAAGTATTGTGACAGTTGCTCGTGTTTCTACCCTACGTTATAAATCAGAGTGCTTTTCCATCTCCCTTGATTAAACCAAGGGAGTGCTCTTGGTTTAATGAGTGCTCTGTGCTCTCAGCTGCAGCATCCTCTTAGGCCTCTCTCTTTCCACTTTCACTGTAGTCTATCCTTCACACAAGAGCCAGAGCCATCTTTTTGACATGTCCATCAGGTCATGTCACTCACTTGCTCAAAATTATCCAGTCACTTCCATCCCCACTTAAAATGGAAACTCCTACCACCCTCTCCAAGTTCCCCACCCTCCTCTTCCTGATACTTATCTCACCAGTGACACTAGCCTTTCTGTTCCCAGGACTTGCCAACCTTGGTTCTCGCTCAAGCCCTTGGACCCTGCTAGTCTCTCCCTGAAACACTCTTATCAGAAGGCTGGCCCACTCTCACCTATTAGGTCTCAGTTTAGATCTTATGTAGCACCCCAATTCACACCTTGCCCCCTTCTCTCAGAGCACACTGGTACCATCTTCATCTGTTTATTTGTTGAATGTCTTTCTCCCCAGGAAAGCTAGGGAGAGCTGCATGAGGGCAGGGGCAGCATCTGACTTTTTTACCCTGTTTCTCAGTGCAGAGAGAGATGGGTAGATCCCAGAACCACTGCTGAAGGAGTAGGTGGCCAGCAGCCTGTGTTCCTATCCCATCACCCAGCTCAGAGCTGGCTATGTGTGCGTCACAGAAAGGCCTTCAGAAATGTCTGTGGCGTAAGTAAATGACCTTGACCTTGCAGTCAGGATTTGCTAACATCTTCCCAGAATCATTTGCATGATTATTCATTACCTCCTGTTTGTTCTAAAACAGTGGTTTTCTACACTTTGCTCACCAATTTGATACAAGTTCTAATGGCTCAAATGATTTCTTAAATGTCTATCCTTTACACGTGCATTACTAAGCTAATTCAGTGATTAAAAACCATGGTTTTGTGACATCTCAGGGCAGTGGTTTTCGAAGTTCAGACCTTGGATCAGCAGCATCAGCATCACCTAAGAACTTGTTAGAAGTACACATTCTCAGGCCCTTCCCTGGACACTTGGAGAGTGGGACCCAGAAATCTAACAAGCCTTCCAGGTGATTCTGATGTGCACTAAAGTTTGCGAGCCACAACCTTTCAGGCTGCGTATTTTTTTCAATGCTTAAACTTTTTTTTTTTTAATTGAAAAAACTGCAATACTTCTAGGAGGAGCAGGCACAAAATCAGACAATGCCAGATGGTCACTACAAAAGGCTGATGACACCTTTAAGACACCAGCCCATTAGCAGCTTAACAAAACCAAAAAGGTATTTTAAATGTAGTAAAAGATAAGAGATACCTTACACTTAGAAACTATTTTCTTTTACATGAGCTTTTATATCTTGGTATCATCATTTTTTTCATCACATAAGACATCATGATGTTGTTCTAAAAATGTGATATTTTTAAGTGTGAATCTGAGTAAACTAGAATCCTTGACTTCATGGAATTTATAGAATAATGTGATATTAGAAGGATAAATAACCCCCAAAATGTGTCAATGTGAAGTGTGTTACATGCTATAAAGGAAAAATAAAGAGGTTTACTTATGTGCAGGGAAGATATCTAATTTAGGTTGGGGTGGGTCAGGAACTTTCTCTGAGGTAGTGACATTGAAGTAGAGACATAAGGATGTTAAGAGGCATTAGCTGACAAGAATTGGGGGTGGGGGGACAGTGTCGCAGAGACATCAGCAGGTTCCAAAGCCCAAATGAGCAGAGAGCATCAGTGAAGGTCCCCAAGGAAAGGTGGTGAGTTAGAAAGATAGTGAGGGGCTGGGGCTGGATCCCACAGGGCCCTCCTTGTGATGTGGAGGAGTTTGGTTTACAGCCTATGTGCCATGGGAAACAACTGACTGGTGTTACACAGGAGGGATGTTTTATTTTATTTTATTCAGCTTTATTGAGGTATAATTGATAGACAATGATTTGTTTTGGTTTTTTATACCATTTTTCTTGATCAGGCAGTGAAATTTTTAAAAATAGGAACTTTAAAAAATCCTTCAAACAACTCGCAAGCATCAGCAAGCAATATGTAATTTAGAATAAGGTATATGATATATCACACTTGATCTGATTTATTCTTAAAAGCTCATTCTGGCCACCTGTGGAGAATGGACTGACTGGACAGGTGCAGGATCAGAAGCAGAGAAACTGTTAGGGGGCCACTTGAATAACTTGGATGAGAGGTGGCCTACTTTAGGGGGGTGGCTGTGGAGAGGGTGAGACGGATATTCAATATGTATCAAAGAGCTAACCATGAACTTGCTGATAGGCATGGATGTGGAAGGTAAAAGGAGGGGAGAAAGAAGTTGATAAGGGTGGGTTGGTTGGAATAATTGGTTGGATGATAGTGCCTTTCATTGATTGGATCTTGGAATGGGAGGTTGGGACCTGCTTTAGATTGAACATTTGGGTCCCCCACCTGACCCAAGGGCTTCCTTGGTGGCTCAGATGGTAAAGAATCTGCCTGCAATGCAAGAGACACGAGTTCAATCCCTGGGTTGGGAAAATCCCCTGGAAGAGGGCATGGCAATCTACTCCAGTATTCCTGCCTGGAGAATTCCATGGACAGAGGAGCCTGATGAGCTACAGTCCATGGAGTTGCAAAGAGTCAGACACAACTGAGTGACTAACACCTCCACTCAAATTCATATGTTGAAACCTAGTCCCCAGTATGATGGTATTTGGGAATGAGGCTTTAGAAGGTGATCAGTTCTCAAGTGTGGGGAATTCACTTGTCTCTTTTACCATGTGAGGACACATCAAAAAGATGGCAGTCTAGGAGCCAGCAAGAGGGCATTTGCCAGACTCTAAATCTGCTGGTGCCTGCATCTTGGATCCCAGTCTCCAAAATGGTGAGAAATAGGCATGTGTTGTTTATAAGCCCCGCACCTCCCACCGGTCCATGATGTTTTGTTGTAGCAGCCTGAATTAACATAGGACCCCTATCTCCAGGGAGCCCCAGGTTCCTGGATAAATCCTCTGCCAGGTCTTGGTGGCTCCTGGTTTTCTGGTTAGTGTCTGCCCAAGCATGGAAGCAAAACTAGATGCAACATTGATTCAGTGGCAGAAGGAAACTGAGCTAGATTTTCCTCATTGTGGTGATAGATTTATGGTGATAACCTATCTCTAACTTCATGCCTGGTTCACAAGGGTCAGGAATATGCTCCAAAGCAGGAACAAAGCCAAGCACAGAGAGCAGACCCGTGACTTTGACCACGAAGGACTTCCTGTTGCTGCCTAACTGGGTTTACACATGGTGAGTGGTATGATTGTGCAGTTTTCTCAATGAGCCACATAAATGGCCGAACAAATGAGGATTCAAGTGAAAGGTTCCCAAAGTGGACACCATGACTTCCCAACACAGTACCTACAACTTAAGAGAGAGTGGTTTCTCATTGCTTCTCAGGTCAAATCCACTGTGCTTAGCAGAGGACTTGGCTTCACCAACTGCCAGCAGCTTGGCTCGCTCATGACCAAGGCATGTCACCCAAGCCAACTCCCACCCACCACAGGCACTACCACTGAAGGCTCACCACCATCTGGGGCTCTCCCCTTACTGCTTGACACCCATGTCACTTTTGCCAATCTATTTCTGTCATGCCCTTCTAACCTCAATTCAGAAAATAAAGAGGAAAAACATTTTTTTTATTTTACATAACAGCCTTTGTAAAAGAGTAGAAGCAGTCCAAAGACAAATACCAGTGTTGAACAATCTTTCTTAGTCCTGGGTGGGTGGGTGTTAGTCACTCAGTCGTGTCCAACTCTTTGTGACCCCATGGACTGTAGCCCGCCAGGCTCCTCTGTCCATGGACTTCTTCAGGCAAGAGTATTGAAGTGGGTTGCCATTTCCTTCTCCAAGGGATCTTCCCAACCCAGGAATCAAACCCGGCTCTGCAACAATGCGGGCAGACTCTTTACCAATTGAGCCACCAGGGAAGCTCAACTCTTTCTAGTTCTGAAAGAATTTAAATACCTCTTAATAGTATAATTATAGGTGTATTCTTTTTGGTTACCATTTCTCATCATTCTTGTTGAGCATCAATTATACATGAGACACTGCCTGGGGGGAGACAAGGAGTGTGGTCTAATCTTTGACCAAGAGCAACTTCTGGTCCAAGGAGGAGACAGGAGATGTCCAGGAAGTTAACTGCTAGAACAAGGTGTGAGGAAGTCTCCAGTGAAGGCTCACCAGAGGAGGGAGCCCAGGAGGATGTGTCGGGGAGTAGGAGGGGTGTGACAGGCTCTCCAGGCAGAGAGAGCAGCTTATACAAGCCTGGAGGCGGTTTAAAAGTTCTGGGGTCTTTATAAGAGAGCTGTACTTCAGCATGGCAGGGATAAATCAAGTCTTGACTTTTCTCTGCTCCAAGCTGACCAGTTCTTACTCCTCTCCTCAAGACATTCTGTGTCAGTGTAGGTCCTGGTGTTTAGAGAAAGCATAGGAAGCAGACCTGTCTATTGTGTCCAGATTGGAAGGAAAAGCTTCAAGTTTTCAAATTGAGATATCCAAATGACAGGATATAATATTTATCACTTAAGACAGATGATGACCTTAGTTTTAATAGCACTATAAAGGCCCAGTATGCTTCAGGAAAAAAGTCCTTCACACCCTCTGAACTGTGGAAACTTCAGTTCAGTTCAATTGCTCAGTCGTGTCCGACTCTTTGCGACCCCATGAATCGCAGCACGCCAGGCCTCCCTGTCCATCACCAACTCCCAGAGTTTACCCAAACCCATGTCCATCGAGTCGGTGATGCCATCCAACCATCTCATCCTCTGTTGTCCCCTTCTCCTCCTGCCCCCAATCCTTCCCAGCATCAGGATCTTTTCAAATGAGTCAACCCTTCACATGAGGTGGCCAAAGTATTGGAGTTTCAGCTTCAACATCAGTCCTTCCAATGAACACCCAGGACTGATGTCCTTTAGGATGGACTGGTTGGATCTTCTTGCAGTCCAAGGGACTCTCAAGAGTCTTCTCCAACACCACAGTTCAAAACATTGATTCTTTGGTGCTCAGCTTTCTTCACCCTCCAACTCTCACATCCATACATGACTACTGAAAAAACCATAGCCTTGATTAGATGGACCTTTGTTGGCAAAGTAATGTCTCTGCTTTTAAATATGCTATCTAAGTTGGTCATAACCTTCCTTCCAAGGAGTAAGTGTCTTTTAATTTCATGGCTGCAATCACCATCAGCAGTGATTTTGGAGCCCAAAAAAATAAAATCTGACACTGTTTCCACTGTTTCCCCATCTATTTCCCATGAAGTGATGGGACCAGATGCCATGATCTTAGTTTTCTGAACATTGAGCTTTAAGCCAACTTCATTACTCTTCTCTTTCACTTTCATCAAGAGGCTCTTTAGTTCTTCTTCGCTTTCTGCCACAAGGGTGGTGTCATCTGCATATCTGAGGTTATTGATATTTCTCCCAGCAATCTTGATTCCAGCTTGTGTTTCTTCCAGCCCAGCATTTCTCATGATGTACTCTGCATATAATTTAAATAAGCAGGGTGACAATATACAGCCTTGACGTACTCCTTTTCCTATTTGGAACCAGTCTGTTGTTCCCATGTCCAGTTCTAACTGTTGCTTCCTGACCTGCATACAGGTTTCTCAAGAGATAGGTCAGATGGTCTGGTATTCCCATCTCTTTCAGAATTTTCCACATTTTATTGTGATCCACACAGTCAAAGGCTTTGGCATAGTCAATAAAGCAGAAATAGATGTTTTTCTGGAACTCTCTTGCTTTTTCGATGATCCAGTGGATGTTGGCAATTTGATCTCTAGTTCCTCTGCCTTTTCTAAAACCAGCTTGAACATCTGGAAGTTCACGGTTCACGTATTGCTGAAGCCTGGCTTGGAGAATTTTGAGCATAACTTTACTAACGTGTGAGATGAGTGCAATTGTGCGGTAGTTTGAGCATTCTTTGGCATTGCCTTTCTTTGGGATTGAAATGAAAACTGACCTTTTCCAGTCCTGTGGCCACTGCTGAGTTTTCCAGATTTGCTGGCATATTGAGTGCAGCACTTTCACAGCATCATCTTTTAGGATTTAAAATAGCTCAACTGGAATTCCATCACCTCCACTAGCTCTGTTCATAGTGATGCTTTCTAAGGCCCACTTGAATTCACATTCCAGGATGTCTGGCTCTAGGTGAGTGATCACACTATCGTGATTATCTGGGTCGTGAAGATCTTTTTTGTACAGTTCTTCTGTGTATTCTTGCCACCTCTTCTTAATATCTTCTGCTTTGGTTAGGTCCATACCATTTCTGTCCTTTATCAAGCCCATCTTTGCATGAAATATTCCCTTGGTATCTCTAATTTTCTTGAAGAAATCTCTAGTCTCTTGAAGAGATCTCTAGATCTCCAGTGGAAACTTACATGATTCCTAATAAAAGTTTAGAAATAGGTAATAGAAGGGATATTGGCATGTTGAATCCTCTCTAAATCCTCCAAATTTGTGACTCCCAAGCATCCTGATGGAACTAGTGATGGGCTTACAATTCCATTTGTGGATTCCATAGTGTACTTTGTTTTGACTCTTACTGTGTGTCAGATGGGGCTTCCCTGGTGGCTCAGCGGTAAAGAATCCGCCTGCCAGCACAGGAGACTCAGATTCGATCACTGGGTTGGGAAGATCTGCTGGAGGAGGACATGGCAACCCACTGCAGTATTCTTGCCTGGAGAATCCCATGGACAGAAGAGCTGGCGGGCTATGGTCCATGGGGGCTGCACAGTCGGACACCACTGGGCATGTCAGGTAGCCTTTTCCACCCCCAGACAGGATTCCTGTGACTAGTTGCTCTGATTCTACAGCAGTGCCAGTTGTTTTTCCATCACTCTAGAATATCAGTAACTCGAGCAAATCTCCGAGTAGGTGATGTTATATTAATATCACACCTAACACTTAGACTTGGCCAAAATGAAGTCCACAAGATGAATTGCAGACTTCAGTAAAAGCAGTTATGTACTTAACAGCACCAAAATTTTCCATTACAAATACTGTTTTTACTTTTTCTTAATTAAAAAAAAAAAAGGAGCCTTGAGGGGGCTTTGAATTTCTAAGCCTTCCAGATCAAAGATTTCTTCAGCTGTCTGAATTATAGGAATGTTGAAAAACAAAACCAAATCCTTTTCCTGCTATAAAATCCTTGCCATATTTTTGTCTTTAAGTAACTCAAAACGGCTGAACTAAACAATGAGGTTGGTGAGTTCTGCAAATTCATCAGAAATAGAGTAGTCAATAATTTTGAAAGTGTCATTCTAATTAATCTGACCCAAGAATAAATTTTACAAAATTCTTATTTGATAATCCAGGAAATTGCTAAATAGCACTTAGAATAAAACAACTCATGGCTAAGGATGCCAAAACATTTTAAATTGTTTATTAAAGTCATTCAAGACTAAGTTGTAATAATTTGGGCATGGTGGTGGGAGCAGCCAGTGTAATTTTCCTGATTCTACTCACACCCTTAGCTACATTATGTGTCCTTTTAGCAGCACAAATGGCCAATGATGAGCTATTTCAAAAGCTCTTGCAGAAAGCATAGACTTTAATAAAGTAGTAGTTTACATGTAGTCATCAGTTTGCTAACGTTTTCAGTGTACAGCCTGACCCTCAGGATAAACAGCTTCTACCAGGGGGATAATGTTAACTCATTGGTCATCTGGTATAATAGACACCTTAACAGTTTATTCACTAGAGAAATCACATTATGCTCATAGTCATGAAAAAACTAGATGGCAAATACGGTAAAAAGGACATGTTCTTTGCACGGGGCAGTAGCAATGGCTTATGTGCTTTCTGACATTTGAAGACTTAAGGCAGTTTTTATGTAAAGAGGACTTTGATTCTAATTTCCTCCCAAGTTACCTCTAAAAATTTTTAATGTTTTTTCTAAGTAGTCTATAAAGAAATATAGAGAAAAGTTAGAAGACAAAAAAGTTAAAAAATTACAAGCAGAAAAGAGTTTTAAAAATCCCACCACTGGCCTTTGTTTTATGTCACTCTACATTTTGTTGATGTTGCTTTATGAGAATGTATTTACATAATTGAGATTGTGCTGCATACAGAATTTCTCCTTTTTTCCTTAAAAAGTATAGCATTAGTCTTCATGAATGCATGCTATTGCTTTACAACCATTTGGGGACATTCAAGTTGCTTCCAGTATTTTGCTATCATAAATAATGCTGTAATTTTTATCTTTATACATAAAACTTTTCCAATATTGCTGTGTTAGACAAAGGCTTTGGGTTGTAAGTCACAAGAAATCAATTCATCCTGGCTTAAGCAAATGAGGGAATGTAATAGGTTGGGTAACTGAAAAGCTGGGGGTGGAGATTGGCTTCAGGCATGGCTGGATTCAGAGACTGAGCAGCGTCTTCCAACATCTATCTTTCCATCTTCCCGTCCTGATTTCATTCTCACGCCTGCTCCTTCCCCGCTTCCCTTAGCTCTGCCCTGGTATTTCCCATAGAACTCTCACAGCTGAGGCTCACTAATATGGCTGGGGTCAAACACACGTCCCTGAGCCTGTCACTGGGGCCAGGGTACGGGAATGTTCCAGCTGGTCTACAGGACCTCCCCACCTCTCCCACCTGACTCTTCCACCACCCTCACTCTGCACACCTGGACCTTTGTTTCTGGAACTCTCTAGTCTGCCCTTCATCCAGGGCCACAGCTCTGGGCCCCTCTGCCTCGCTCACTCTACCCCAGTATCCCCATGGCTTGCCGTACCCTCACTCCCTTCAGGTCCTACCCAGAACTGCCCTGACCAACTCTTCACCCTCTAGTCACCCTCCTGGTCTGTTTCTCTTCATGGACGTATAACCACCTGATGTTGTTATATATTCACATGGTATGTATTCGAATTATTTGTCTCCTTCCAAGGGAACCATGAGGGCTGTTTGTTTGCAGCTCTCTCTAGCATCTAATACTTATCAAGTGAGTTAATGAATGAGTTTGCCAGACCAGGCAGGTACCTGTCTGAAGGGTCAGCACACCCTAAGGATAAGAAATGCCTTCAGGGATGATGTGATTCCTCAAAGAAAACCGGTGGCCATCTCCGGATCAAGGAGGACTGGATGCCAGACTGACCAAAACAGTGTCACGTTTTTAAGTTCAGATCACTTTCTACAGCAAGGTCCCAGGAGTGGAACGTCAATAGATACGAATGTTTTGAATTTCCAGGTATGTACTTTATAGCTTTGTCATTTAGTCAGTTATGTCTGACTCTGCGACCTCATGGACTGTAGCCCTCCAGGTTCCTCTGTCCATGGGATTTCCCAGCAAGAAATACTGGAGTGGGTTGCCATTTCCTTCTTCAGGGGATCTTCCCGACCCAGGGATTGAACCTGCATCTCCCTGCATTCTTTACCATCTGAGCCACCAGGAAAGCCCTCATACTTTAGCCTTCTGGTCCCATAACAATCCTCCTCATGGTAGGCAAAATAATCTTAAATGAAGATCTCATCATGCCCCCCACTTCTTAAGCCCAAGAGCTCTCCATTGTACTGGAAATAAAAGAAGAGCTGTGCCCTGGCCCCCCAGGCCCAGAATGCTCTGCACCCAGCCTTACTCTCTGAACCTCAGGCTACAGCACACTGGCTTGCTGTTCTGTCCTAGGCCCTCTCATTGCACCTCAGGATCCTCGTATTTTCTCCCCCACTGGCATGAAGGCCTATATCCCAGGTCTGGCCTGACAGCTACCGCTTCTGTCTCCTCCGAGCTCAGCTCAAATGTCCCCTCAGGAGGCCACCTGCACAGCACCTACCACCCACACCCCAGCCTCTCCAGAAAACCTGTTGTGTTCTCTCTACAGTATCAGCACCCTTTTATATGGCACCTCATTTAATCTGTCTTCATCACTAGAATGTCAATTCCATGATGCCTGTCACTGTCCACTGCTGTATTCCCACACTCAAAACTGGTATGTGGCATGTTAAAGGGATTTTAATGAATTTTTTTGGAAAAATAATGAAAAACTGCTTTTAGGAGGCTTGCAGCAATTAACACCCCCATCAGCCGTAGGAGTACTCATCATCTTATCTCTCACTGAAGCAGTTTTCTTAGAACAGTGCTCAAGAGATGGAATTCTGGGGGACCCTCACAGCTTGAGCCCTGCAGGAGAAGAAATGGGATCGTTCTGTGACACCTACCACTCCCATCTGAACAGGGATTAGGCACACTCTGGTACAGCCAGGTATGTTACAATAAGAGCCACCAATAGGATTTTATTTTCCCATCCAGTTTGAGTATAGCCTGAATCTTCATCCCCATTATGTAAGTGGGAAAAAAAAAAAAAGATTCCTTTCTGTGGCAACTAGACTCCAGTGAACTTTCTAAACATATTACATTGAGTAAAACATGGGTGAATAATCAGCTCAAGTGTCTGGAATGTGGATGGGCATCACTTCTGTGCATTCTCATCACAAATTATCCAGTTGTGTTGATATTTTGAATTGCAGAACCTTTATTACTCTGTTCACTGGTAACATTAAAATGCATATATTTCTGTACATTAGTTTTTAAGAAGAACTTTAGGTTAAAAAAATGTCTTGCAAAAATAATTGATCTATATAAAAAGTATTTAATATAGAGAATAAGCACCTTTCAAAGGTAAAAAGTCCCTGTGACATAGATAATACTGATCAAATCTCCCTTTACCTGAAAAGAATTTCTGTTTGAATACAAAATAATACACTTCTTGTTCCCATCTTTTTCAGAAAAACCTTCAGCATCACTCAATTTGGGGATCACACTTAATCCAGCAAAGTAATGATTGTGTGTGTGTTCTTCAAAAGAAGATACCGAATACAAAGTTTCCTAGTTTAAAAATAGCACCACTAGAGGAAAGGGATAAGTCTTTTAAGTGCAAAGTCCCTAAACAAGTGATTTACCAAAATTCATGCTAACTAAATTTTGAGTGGTTGATTGTTATAACCTTCCTATAATCTGGAGTGGAAAACAGAATAAAGTTAAAAAACGAAGCAAAACAGTAACTTTGAAGAATCAACACATACACACACACACACACACCCCTGCCAGACTGTGTTGTTTTCTGCCAGTTGCATCACCAGTCAGCGACCTCCACCACAAAGGGCGTTTTCACATCTATCTTGCCACTATTGACGATGGAGCAGTCGGTGAGTGGACGGTCGTGCCCATCAGTTGCCTGCAGTTCTATGGAGTGGACCACGGTCTGGTGAGAGAAAAGGAGACCCATGGATCACTTCTGACCAGCAACTATGATGATCAAGAGGTAAAATCAATGTGAAGTCTGAAAGCCTTGGTGGGAAATAAGTTTTCATTTTTTATGATTACAGAAACCATGCAAGCTAACTATGGAAAACTTAGGAAATCTATATATAACATAAAATTTACATACTAGCTTGCTAATCAGAGGGCATATTTGTGTATTTCCTCTCTTCTTTTTATTAGCAACCTAGCTCTAATAAAAAATATTTCTATTCACTTGTTACAACCCAACTTACAAGTTAACATGGAATTTTAAATAATTTCAGCTCCACTCTATAAGGGGTCTAAGTGTAAGAAAATGAGCCAGAAAGCAGATTTAGTAATGGAGCTAGTTCTGGGTTTGCCCATTTTAAAGCTGACTACAGCAAGTGATCTACAGGTTGTATGTGTGTATACCCAGTCACTTAGCTGTGTCTGACTCTTTGCAACCCAATGAACTCTATGTAGCTTGCCAGGCTCCTCTATCCATGGGATTCTCCAGGCAAGAATACTAGAGTGGGTTGCCATTTCCTCCTCCTGGGGATATTCCTGATCCAGGAATTGAACCTGCATCTCTTGCGTCTCGTCTCCTGCATTGGCAGGCCGATTCTTTACCACTAGTGCCACCTGGGAAGCTGAATCTACAGGTTGAGTCTGATACTAATGTAATCTCTACCCCACAGGCTTTCCTGGTGGCTCAGACAGTAAAGGATCCGCCTACAATGCAGGAGACCTGGGTTCGATCCCTGGGTTGGAAAGATCCCCTGGAGAAGGGAACGCTACCCACTTCAGTATTCTGGCCTGAAGAATTCCACGGACTGTATAGTCCATGGGGTCACAAAGAATCAGACATGACTGAGCGACTTTCACTCACTACCCCACCGGTGATATAAAGACCCCTTTCTCTACTCTGGATGGTTTTACAGCCCATGGACCACTTTGTCTCATACAAAGGAAGGACTAAGCTAGTAGATCTCTAATGAGTTTCTAAAATAGGTTGAAAAAAAATAGAATAAAATAGGTTGAAACAAAATAGCAACAGAGTTTCTCAGTGCTTTGTACATGGTGTCAGCTAATCCAAACTAATTTAAGATAAAAGATCAGCATTCTTCTAATAATAATACATATTTCTAAATAGATTGTGTGTGTGGGTTCGTATGTGCATATGTGTGCCTAAAGCAGCAGCTACATACCTGAATTACCTGTGGCAGGTTAAAAAATGCTTATTTAATGGTTAAAATGGAAATTTCTATGTTGGGTATATTTGACCATAATTTTTAACATGATTGTTTGCAGGCCCACCTGTGAAAGTTCTGATTCTACAAGTCTGGGGTGAGGTTCAGTGTTAAGAAAACCACCTAGACAATCTCTGGAGGGTCAGGAAACTGTATGACACACACACTTTCGTATTTTCCTTCTAGAGAGAGTTTATAGTTTTCACTAGTTTCTCAAAGTAGTTTATGACTCATAAAATGTTCAGGACTGTTGGTCTAGGACCGGGAAGCAGATCTCCCAGGATGCGTGCCAGTGGTGGAGGGAGGTTAATACAGTCAACCAGGACACCAAGACATAAGATCCAGAAGACTAGAAGGAAAACCATGACCAGAAGAAGGAAGCCCCAACTGCATAATCTTCATTTTTCTTACAGCCTAGCATTAAAGTGAAAGTGAAAATGAAGTTGCTCAGTCATGTCCGACTCTTTGTGACCCCACGGACTGTAGCCTTCCAGGCTCCTCTGTCTATGGAATTTTCCAGGCAAGAGCACTGGAGTAGGTTGCCATTTCCTTCTCCAGGGGAATCTTCCCGACCCAGGGATTGAACCCGGGTCTCCCGCATTGCAGGCAGACAGTTTACCATCTGAGCCACAGGGAAGCATTATGTTGTACTCAAAAATGCTCACTTGAATCAGTTTACATTTAAACTACTTGGAACCTGATTAGACTCAGCAATCAAAACTCCAAACTGGTTTAACACATGCATGTCTATGTTTAGCTCATTTAAAAAGCAGTAAGAGGCTGGAGACTAGGATTCCTTGCTATTCAAGAGTACATTCTTTTGAGGACACTGGCTCATGAAAATGTAGGCATGTCCTTCACTGGGACCTAAAGTGATATATTAAGTGACAGGTGTTTGCCCCAATTGCTTCTCATCCTGCTTGTTGTTTAATCATTAAGTTGTGTCCAACTCTTTGGGACCCTGTGGACTGTAGCCCTCCAGGCTCCTCTGTCCATGGGAGTTCCCAGGCAAGAACACTGGAGTGAGTTGCCATTTCCTTCTCCAGGGGATCTTCCCAACCAAGGGATCAAACCTGCATCTCCTGCACTGGCAGGCAGATTCTTTACTACTGGGCCACCTCGGAAGCCCTCTCCCACTTGCCAATGAGAATTATTTGACAGTTCTGGTTGAACACATGTTTGCCTTGTAAGGGAGGTTCTGAGTCAGCCAGCTCAGTTCCTGCCCTTTTGTTGGGTAGAGTCAGAATAACCGGTAGAAGTTGTGGAAGAACTGCAGTGAGTGAGATTAGCTTATTTATACTTGGATGAGTTCACATGAAAGCAATGAAATATGGCAGAGGGAAGGGACTCAAGGATGCTCCAAGGTTGTACCGGGCAGACCTTACAGCTGCCAGTTGAGGAGCTGGAAGAGCATCTTTGGGCAGCTGCTAAGGAGGAGAAATGCAGGGAATGGAAGAGAATGAGGAATTTAAGAATTCTTCCTGTGGATTATGAATTGGACCCCTTTGATGTTCTTTGAGACACAGGAGCATAAATTTGAATTCTCTTTAGGAATTCTGGTTGTTATACTGTGTGCCTTTGAAAGTGACTTGTATCTGTACTGAACTACATGGCCTCAGGGTTTTTAAAAATATTTTGAATTGTGGTAAGGAACACATGGAGAAGAAAATGGCAACCCACTCCAGTATTCTTGCCTGGAAAATCCTATGGACAGAAGAGCCTGGCAGGCTACAGTTCATGAGGTTGCAGAGAATCAGACACGACTGAGCAACTGAACACGAGAGATACATAACATATAATTACCATCTTAGCCACTTCTAAGTGTAACTTTAAGTCCATTAGTTTAAGCATATTCACATTATTGTGCAACTAAACCTCTAAAATTTTTTCATCTTGTAAAACTGAAGATTCATAAAGATGCTCACTGAATACCAGCTCCCCATTTCTTCATCCCTCAGCCCCGGGAAACCATCATTCTGCTTTATGTTCCCATGTATTTGACTACTTTAGAGTCCTCATTTCAACGAAATCATACAGTCTTTTGGTGACAGGCTTACTTTACTTAACATGACATTCTCAAGATTTATCCATGTTCTAGCAAGTGACAGGATTTCCTTCCTTTTTAAGTTTAAATGATATTTCATTGTACCTACAGGATTTCATTTGGTTACATTAAAATGAGTTTCCAATTATATCTAATAGTATGATAAATTAAGGACTCAACTTCTCCCCCAGCTTCTGCCCCAATACCCCTAATGATTAAAATACCGTGTGTGTGTGTGTGTGTGTGTTAAGTTGCTTCAGTCATGTCCGACTCTCTGTGAGCCTACTGAATGTAGCCCACCAGGCTGCTGTGTCCATGGGATCTCCAGGCATGAACACTGGAGTGGGTTGCCATGCCCTCTCTAGGGGATCTTCCTAACCCAGGGACTGAGCCCATGTACCATATATACTTTATTCACCTTTGAAGAGGCCAGTCAGCATATAATTATGGCTCCCTAAGAAGCATAATTTGAGAGCAAATCACTAAGAGTACTTTCATTATAAAGCTTTGAATGAGAAAAAATAATATATCAAGTTACCATTCCATCGATGACTTTTCCAAATACCACATGTTTGCCATCCAGCCAGGTGGGCTTGGTCAAGGTGATAAAGAACTGAGAGCCATTGGTGTCAGGCCCAGCATTGGCCATGCTGACCCACCCAATGCCATAATGCTTCAGTTTGAAGTTCTCATCTGGAAATGTCTCACCATAAATGCTTATACCTGGGTGAGACAAAACAAAAAGGGTAGGGTCAGCAGATGTTATACAAAAGTAAATTCTTCAAAGGGAAGTATAAGGTTTGGGTAGAACTGGTTAAGAGAACCCTATAAAAGATGGGGATGAGGAAAAGATGGTCAAACATAAAGAGAAGTTAAGCAGAGGATAAAATTTACTCCTTAAGGAAACAGAGCACCAGGGACCAAAAGAAACAAGCAAAAGCCTTAAATATGACACAAGATGGCAAGATGCCCTCTGGCCTCAAACGAAGACCCAAACCTTGACCAAGCAAGTCAGTGATTTCACTTTGAAATGAGAAGGAATAGCAGGGCAGGATGACATCGTACTGTCCGATGAAATGATGGCTAAGCCATCCTAGTGACCCCATCTCTGTCCTGAGGGTCAGGTCACTTGTCCTGGGGCACTCATACCTCAGCAGCCAAGCCAACTGCAATATGCACTTAATATACACCCTTAGCCAATCCTCATAACAGTCCTATAGGATAGGTTCTCTCATTCCCATTTGTGAATGGGAAACTTATCAACCTTATCAAATGGGAGCTTGTCAAACTTGAAAAAAGTAAAACTTGAACTTCTGGCTCCAACTCTGGTTCTCTAAGCACTTACAGCCTCAGTACAAAGAAGAACAGTGCCAGCCTGGAAGTCATTAGGCTTGATGACTTCAGGATACAGAAGGTGACAGCAACTCGGAGCAGCCAGGGAGCCAACCTTGAGCCAAAGGCAGGCCTGCGGGCTGGAGGTCTAGCACAGCACATTTTCCCTATAAAACAACGGTGCAGACCATCTGCTCCATCCCCCAACCCTGAGTGCCTGTCACACCCAACTTCTCTACTGCAGGGCACCTTACCCATCAGTGGCCAACCTTAAAGTCCTGGCTCAGCTCTCATGTTATCTCCTTCTTACTATGCAGTACTTGTGAAGGACCAGGCAAAAAAGCTCCTTAAGACTTGGTCTTACGTGGGCATTTTTCTTCATTCATATACAACCAAAACCTCTTCATAGCTAACATAGTTAACTTTTCAAGCAGGTTATCTAGGAAGTGTTGCAGTAGAGGAATAGTAAGGACATTTTGTGAATCCTGATGGTTTTTCTTCTTAAGGTGTACATCTTGGGATATATGGCTTCTAAATAAATAACTGGATATTTTAACAACTTCACTGCTTTGTAACTGTCTTATTTTATATTTATCTGAGTAATTTATATTTAATAATTTAAGGAACCCTGCCTTTTTTTCTTTTCTTTTTTTTGTAGAAGAGGTCAAATATAATTCATCTTACCAAGAAAAAAAAAATCCTGGCTCAGTCAGAAGGACCAGAAGTGGATACCAAAAGTAAGCAATTTATAGCTGGTTGGTAAGTGACACATGAAGTGGCCTGGCAGGAAAGTTCTGCCTACAGAGAGGTCTAGGCTAAATTTAAATGATCCAAAAGGTCCTATCTCTAAAACTCAGAGAATTTTAATTCTGTACATGCATGTGCATGTGCACACACGAATGCACGTGCACACACACACACAAGGCAGAGAGAGCAGAGAGAGAAAGAGGAATGGAAGAGAGAACACAGTGAAGTTCTATCACCATTCCTGCTGGGCCTCAGGCAGGACGGTGGGGTGCCAGTCCTGAGGGGACCAGCACTGGAACTGCAGACTTTTCCACTGGAGACCCAGCTCTGCAGCAGCCCCATTCAACCAAGTAACCTGAACATGTTCCTCTGCTCCAGTCTACATTCCCATACCCAGCAGCATTTCCACAGGTGTCTGGCAACTCCACGCATTTAATGACAGCCACTTTGTTATTTAAAAAACCATTGCGATAAACATGATATTAACAATAGTGCTTGAAAATGGCTTGTTTCTTTAAAACGTTAGCCATTTACTATCTACCAAACCCAGTATTTGCTGAATTAAAAATCTTAAACCTATAGTAAATAAAAATTTGGTGTAGTTCCATATTGTATGTATGTTCAGGAAAAGAACTCACTACATTTCTGAGGAAAAGACAGTCCGGGGAGCTGGGCAGCTGGAATCCTCAATGAGAAACAATAAGCTCAGATATATTTGAAATTCTATAAATTGAATTATAGGTACTTTACAGAATTCTAATGGTGTTGATAAAAATTAATTTATACTATAATTGTGACAAGTGTTCTATTATTTAATTTTTTATTATTGCAAAAGCTGATGATAAAATGAGAGAATTTTCAAAGAAGGAGGTAAATTCACCTCTGATCCTGCCACCTAAATACCAGCCTCATCATTCTGGCATGATGCTCCCAGACCACCCCCACCCCACCCCCACCCCAGCAAAATGCACTTCTGCAGCTGGTGGCCCCCCTCCCCCCAGGGGACATGGTTTTTCACTCTACCTCTCCTTGCTATGACAGACATCTTTCCATACTGCTACATACCAGGAGTCTAGGATTTTCATAACAGCAAAACAGCCTACTAAATGAATACATCTCCACTAAGCAAAGACTGTTTAAAACTAGGAGGCCTCACTCATTCGCACCTACCAAGATTTTGTTAGATGAGGCCCTCGGACCAAAAACTCTTATCTTTCTGGAAGAATTTGTCTTTTTGACTTTGATCCTTATAGCTGGGAGTTCAATATGCTAGGTAAATATATCATCTTAGTCTTAGCTTGCACTCGGGTCAGCAGGAAAGGAAAAGGTAAAGAGACGTTACCACCAGTGCCATCTCCCCGGGTGAAGTCTCCTCCTTGAATCATGAAATCTTTGATGACGCGATGAAATTTGCTTCCTTTATATCCATATCCTTTCTAAAGAGATTATGTCAATTGAATACACAAGCAGATACAACCCATACTGTAAGATAAACCCCAGTGTTTATCTGGAAATGACAAAATGAGAAAATTACACAAAATATCTATAGAACTAAAGTAGGTACCTACAATGGTTTACTGACAGATATTTATCATTAGCTGACTGAAAAATAAATAAACTATGGAAGTAAAATACTAACATGCACAAGTAAAAAGAGAGAAGTCTGCATTTTCACTTAATGACTGTTTCACTTTCTAGAACCTTGAGGAAACTGAGTGCTTCAAGAATACAGATTTTATAGAAAAACCAAGTAAAATATTATTAGATGTCTCAGGTTCATCTCATCTACTAATTTACTTATTTTCCCAGGTACAACTTTTTTTTTACATTAAAAAATTTTTTAATGTATTTATTTTTAATTGGAGGATAACTGTTTTACAATATTGTGTTGGTTTCTGCCATACATCAACATGAACCAACCATAGATACACATATGTGCCCTCCCTCTTGAACCTCCCTCCCACTTCCCACCCATCCCACCCCTCTAGGTTGTCACAGAGCCCCAGTTTGAGTTCCCTGAGTCATGCAGCAAATTCCCACTGGTTATCTATTTTACATATGGTAGTGTGTATGTTTCAATGCTATTCTCTCCATTCATTCCCCAGAATACATCTGTATGTTTGGCTTAAAAGGAGGAAGATTCAATTCTGTGCACAGTTAAAGGGAATAAAACTGAGACATACCTCTCCTGTTGCCAGAGCGACAAAATTTTCCACAGTCTTGGGCACGACTTTTCCAAAAAGGCCAATTACGATTCTGCCAACATCTTTATCTCCAATCCTCACATCAAAGAAGACCTGCATGTGGTTGAAAGGCAGAGCACAAGGTTACACTGTGGAAAAGCCACAATACAAGGTAAGTGAATATGACAATCTGAGAAAGGATCCACATGTGAGGGCCCTGGCCACCACCATTTTATAAAGGAGGGGGTGAAGGAGCAAGAGATAAATTAAAGGAGTTCTGAAACCATTTTTGTGGGTGCATTTCACTCACAAATATTCATTCACCAAACAGTTATGGAGCACCATCACGGAGTCAGACCCTGTACTAAGAACTGGGTTTCAAGTTGGACTCAGTACTGTCAGAATGAGCCAGTGACGTCTTCATGAATTCCTCTCCCCCAAGTACCCCAGACACACACTGCTGTCGCCTCCTGTTTCCTAGCTCTGTGGACAAAGCTAAGGGTTGAGAGTGGAGACTGCTGTTCTTCTGAAAGGTGATGCTCTCCTAAGTCTTGGCAGGAGAAAAAACTGGTGAGGAAAGAAATAGTCTAACCGTCCGGATTTATTTTTTTGTAACTTCAAGCAGCGCCAAATTCCCAGTGAGTTCTCAATAGATGTCTTGCTGTCAAGGGGCCTGTGAAAGATGATCAAAACACACAGCCCTGCTCCAGAAGGCCTGCCACTCACATCCAAACACACTAAGACACCCGGGCCTCTGCTGCGTCCTAAGTACAGCAAACATTGCATGCAGGTCCTGACAGAACCATTTACCCTGTACACTTAAGACACCAAATCTGGTCCTCACATTCCCAAAGTTGCCCAAGTAGAATGTGCCCTTTCTCTGTCACAACATTTTAAAACAGAAGAGAGCAAACACACCTCCAGAAGTTAGTCACTTCTTTCTTTGCAGATAAGCCTTAAAAGTTCTCTTGGACTTTTTTTAACTGTTTCACCTAAAATGAAATTATATACAGTCTGCTTCACAAATCACTGTATTAAGGTAATTTCGAGACAGAACGTTTGAAAAGGCCGCAGAGTCGAAGGGCATTCTGTTAGCAAGTTTAGATTATATGAACCAATTCACTATTTGACTGGGTAAAAAAAAAAAAAAAAAGACATTCAAGAGATGGCTTTAAAAAATTTAAGAAGGTGTCAAAGAGAAAAGATGTCATACAGTTTAGAAAAATTGTAAAGTAAAGACTGTCAAGCATTTAGTTCAAGACAAGAGCCTCTCCCAATACATCAGGACGTCTGTCACAGGATGATGTGATATTTAGTGTTCCGTGTGGCATTTTGCAATTTTACACGGCCAGAGCTGTAAAAAACTGTGTTATTATTATTTATGTGGTAAAAATTTAGAGAATGCATAAAAGACCAGGCCCTTGAGATTGGGCAGTGCAGTGAAAGAGGACAATTCAGGAAGCTCCATTAATGCCCGCAAGAGCCTGGCATGCAGAGCTGGGGTCAAAGAAGCAGTTCTCCAAAGGGATTTCCAACCCAAGAAGTAAATTCAGTAACAGGCAATAATGAAGCGGCTCCAGGACAAGAATTGAGTATGCATTCATAACGAACCACCACATAAGCCTGCCAGACTTTTAAAATAGAGAAAAGAAAGCCTGTGAGCATTTCAATGGCAAAGAGAATAAAATGTGGGAGGAAAGCATGAGAAGATGAAGAAAAAAGGTCTATGTCCCCCAGTGTAACTCTCCAATAACCATCTTGTTTTCCTACATGCAGCCTAGCGCACATATTAATACGATGTTTTTTCCCAAACCACGGCATCCTTCAACTTCTTGCGTGACGGCATGAAAATACAGCAGAGTTTCCCTAACTCTAACGGAAATGATGAAGTCAAATCTTATTAAATACTTGTCAAAGATCTCTGCAGAAGGCAGTGTGAGGGTACAAGTGGAGGGAGTCCCTGTCCTCAGGGAGATTATGTAAAGAGACAGGCCGAGTACATGAGCAGCTATAGCACAAGGCCGCGGGTGAGAAGTGCCCCAAGAACACTGAATACCAGTGTGCTGGAGGAAAGCTGAGGGCTGCGGGCAGGCATCCTGACAGAGGTGTGATGGGATGCAAGCCTGGAAGGAGGGGAGCAGCCTCCAGGAACAAGAACGGGCAGTTCTTCCTGGAACCAAAGCACTGAGGCAGGAAAAGGGATCCATGTGCAGAGAAGCAACACACCCCTTCTGACCACAACCGGCTGGGAAGGAAGACTCTCACACATTTCAGAAAGTGGAGGAAAGATGCTGGCTAAGAGTTCCAAGTGTTGTTAGGCAATACTAGGAACGCGCAAGACAGAATTTCCATTTGAAGCTGCGTTCACTTGGACTGCGATTTGTCATGAATGTGGCTCTCCCTGTCTAGGCAATTTCTGCCTGAAGGGGTGGAAATGGCATTTTTAGATCCCCAGTGCTCAGCACAGTGTCAGCTCAAGCAGTTACTTAAAAAAAAAAAAGGAAATACTGAATGACGACCAGGGCACACACACCTAAACAGATGGTAAGGTGGGCCTGGGGTGGCCGCCAGGCAAACCCTCTTACCCTGAGATCGTCTCTGATTTTGCTGCCTGTCCTTGGGAACAGGCCCTGTGAAAGGGATGAGGCTGCAAAGTCCCACAGAAGAGGAAGCGCAGAGATGGTCACTGTGATGGGAAGTCAAGCTTTACAAGAAGGTATGTAACAGAGAAAATGTCATGGTTAGAGGTGGTGATTATCTGTGGAGATCGGGGCCAGCTTCCTGGAAAAGGTGGCGCTTGAATTCCACATTGCACTTCAAGAGCTGGCCCCTTGGTCCCTCCTTTTTTCCCTTGAGGCTGCCCTTGAAAGTCATTTGAAAATTATGGGGCACTGGAGGGTGGGAAGAGACAGGGGAAGGGGCAAGAGGACCTCACAGAGCCTGCCCCAAACCCTTGTAGGGTTAACTGTGCTTCTGTTTCCAAAGTAACTGGGGCAGACGCCAGGTGCAGGAGCCCGGAGGTCAAGGAAACTGTTCTCAAACCAGCTCCACCACTTACTGGCCATGGGACCTTGGGCAACTCCAAGTCCCTGCTCCTCATCTGTACCTGCCCTGCCCCAGGAGGATTAATAAGATAACACAAATAACACTAACAGTTGACCTCTTAAATCAGGAACTTCAATCAGGGCTAAGCACTTTACCTGTTCTGTCACATCAAATATGCAAAACCTTGCCAGCAGGTATTATTTCTATTTCCACTTACAGAGGAGGAGCCTCAGGCATTCTTGGTAACTTGTTATTACCTCAGCTGAAGCCTCTTGGCCACTCTGAGAACTGCAGAAAGTGATAGCAACCTGTGACTTGAGCACAGCTGGAAAGATGGCAGCATTATTTTCTACACTCTCAGGTGCCTGACGCTGCACAGAGCCCATGGCATCTGCTAGAAAATGCAAGGGTGCAAATGCCAACTGGGTGGATTTTGAGACCAGTGAGACCCTGAACCTGAGGCTCTCAGACTGAGCAGGAGGTTGAGGTGGTGGCTGGCAGCAAGAGTCACAGACAAGAAAGGGAGGGACAGCACTTCATACCTCTCATTTACAGATTCCTGTTTTCAAACACTATCAGAGGAAAAGCTAAAGACTGCTGGGGAAAACACACAATACACTAGAATGATGGCCAATTCATCTACTTGTCCACACTCAGAGAAATCATTTTTAATATTTTCACTTCCCAACAGGTTAGTTGTCTTAAAACGCCCCACTGAAAAAGTAATTCAGCAGAGTCGAATCTGTGACAGGACATGCCTGCACAGTTAGCTTTTAGAACTTAATGACAAATGGGGTGGGAAAAAAGGAGATAGTGTTAAGTGACTATTCCAAACCTAGGGTGCATGAAAACTCACTCAGTGACAGCACCCTGGCTAAGAAGCCCCCGCTCTTCTTCCCCTCTCCCTGAGGTTCCCAGCCACAGTTCATTTATCACCGCACCCCCGCAGCAGGGCCTTCCTGCTCACTCCCCACTCTCAGGCTACACCAGGTGCTGGGCTGAACCTCTCCCGCCCCGTGTCCTCCCCACTCCTCCGGTGGGGTCTGCAGTGGAGGACTGAAGCACCCAACACTGTCATTTCGGCTGGCAGACGGGACCGATTGTTAAGACCACCTGCAGCTGCTCCTCCTTCCAGATTCCAAGACACTCCTGCCAGTGGGTTTTCTAGAAGTGGTGATCAAGGGCACCAAATCACTCCTTTCCTCCCTCTGTCTCTCCGGGCATCCTCCCATTATCTTATACCCTTGGGTAAACATGCTGAAAAAAGACGTGAAGCTGTAAGGAGGCAGTCTAAGGCAGCTCCCCACCCCACCACCTCCCATCGAGATTGAAAGGCTGGCTTCAGTCATGCAGGGGCCTCCTGGGCCTCGCTCAGCGGCATCCCAAACACTGGGTCTACTTCCCAGTCTGAAAAGCGCACCTCTCCTTCCCTGGCGGGGATTGATGGTGGTTCCTAAACACGAAACGGAGGACAGTCCTTGGTTAAGCAAGGCCACGTAACGCCTACCCTACCCCAAGCGACAGGGGCTGGACCTGGGCTCTGCCAGGCCGGGTGACATCCTCGGGGGCGGCCCAGCTGCAACCCCTCCTCTTGGAGCGCGCTTCCTTCGCCCTCCTGCATTCTTCCTGCTTCCACTCCCAAGTCCCCGCCACGCCGAAGGAAGTCCTCGGCTGTCTCCTCCCTAGAGAAAGGGCTCGCCGGTTCCGGAAGCTTCTCCCAGCTCGCGGGCTGGTGGCCACGTCGGATCACCAGCCCAGGAGGTGACGCTCAGACAGCCCGTGGCGGAGGCGGGCTCGGCCTAGCGCCCCTAAACTCTCCCTGGAGAGCAAGGACGCTCCCCAAGCCGCGTGCGGGCGCGGGGACCCCCCCCACTACCACCTAGCCCCGCGGCCGCCTCCCGTCCTCTGCGCCTGGGAAGCCCCCTGATCGCCGCCCCTGCCCCTGAGGTTCCAGTCCCCAAAGCTCTCCCATCCCCCCCCCCCGGGCGGCACGAGGGGAACTTGCTGCCCGCTGCCCGGTCACCTTGGCCGTCACCGTGGGGCCTCGCTTGCGGAAGCCCGAGGCTCCCGCGGACGGTACGAGGGCGCTGAGCCCCACGCAAAACACGAGAGGTAGCAGCAGCCGGAGACCCGGGCCCATGATGAGCGGTGGTGGTGGCGGTGGCGGCAGCGGCTGGGGCGCGACCGCAGGCTCCTGGACTGCCGGCGGGACTCCTGGCCGGCTGCGCCTGCGCGCTCCCGGCTCGAGGGGCGGGGGTGATGGAGACGCGGCTCTCCGGGCAGGCCCGGAACCTCGGGCGCCTCCTCCCAGGTTCAGCCCAGCGACCCGAGCTAGGGGCTCTGAGAGGCGCGCCACGAAGCCCGGAGCCGAGTACAACCGCCTCGCGGGTGGAAGTTGCGCTGGGCGCGGGGATCTGGAGCAAGCCGGCGCTGCTCGGATGATGCCTGCTCGGTCCAGACCCGTGAGCTGAGGGATGCGCGCTGGGGCACCGCCGAGAACTTAACAGCGTAGACGCGTATTAAACCTGATGGAAAGTCGAGGACTCTCCGGGCTCCGGGTCATCCTGGCATCTTGCGTGCTGCGACGGATCCCTCTCAGTGACCGCAGCTTCCGTTGGAGCCGAGCAGCCTCTGCCAAGCCTGCCAGGTTCTAATGTTCCATCAGAGGCTTTAGCTAAGTTCTGGACTCCTCTCAGAACTCCTGAGACCCTGGATGTTTCTACTCGATTAAACAGGACGAATGACCTCTAATTGAGATGATTCAAATTGGAGATATACTTTTTACAAACTTAAAAATTATGTTTAGAAATTAATGACATGGGGAAATACTCATATTTTTAAATGGAAAACTCATGTTGCAAAATTGGACCTCGATTGTGTAAATGTATAAAGGCATTTTAAAAACGGAAAGAAATGTACCAAAACATTTACAGTAGCTATGGTGATAGAATAATGGGTTTTTGTTTTCTTTGTAATTTTCTGATTTCCCAGATGTTCTACATTGAACATGTAAGTATTTTATAATCAGGAAAACGTTTAAAACTCAATGCTGTTTGCCTTAAGACTTCAAAGAACTTAAAAAAAAAAAGACTTCAAAGAACTTTTTTAATGTAATAGAGCCAAAATTAACTACAAATTAATGATAGTTTTCTCTTGGTTTTCTTAGAGACTAGTGCCATGACTTTCAAGCCAAAATTTTCCTTGGATAAGCAGATAGGATTCCTATGTGTAACTAAGTGTAGGTCTAAAATTACACTGGAACCATTTATTATATATACAAAGGGTAACCACCACGTTTCAAGGCTGGGCAGAACACTTGTGAGCTATTTTGATATTCAGTCCAGTGAAAGATCTAATGGATTTCCTCATCACTCTCACCCCCAATAAAGAAAGAATCCCCCTTTTGTAGCAAGCTAAGGGTATCAGAGGGCTTATGCCTGTATTTATTTCTCCTGATTCAGATCTAGTACAGCGTCAGGTATATAGTGATTTCTCAATAAATATTTGTTCAGTGAGTGAATATGTCTATCTCCTTAAATTTTTTTATTGGGAAGATTAATACAAATAAAGAGAAGTGAACAGAATGTACATGTACAAATCAACAAATTATCAAAAAGCAAATACAGCTAGAACCCCACATATCTAAAGGAATGAAATATTCACTGGCTTGCTAGAAACTCCTCTTGTGTTCACTTGCAGTTACTAACACTTTCTTCTCCCTAAATTAACCACTATCCTGACGTAAGATCCTGGAATCTTACGTGTTCTTTTTGCTGGAATTAATGAAATTCATCCATGATTTTGTGTGTAGCTATTTTGATGCATAGGACAAGCTGGGGGTCGAATTTTTTTCCATACGAATTCCATTGTCTCAGCATAATTTATTGAAAAGTGACTTCTTTACTTATTGCTCTGTAATGCTACTTCTGTCATGGAATAAGTGTCCCTACATATATGGGTCTGTCTGTGCACCCTCTTTTCTGTCCCATTGACATATTTGTCTATCTTCATGCCAACACCACACTGTCTTAGTGAAAATAGTCTTAAAATAAGTCTTCATAGTTAGTAGTAGAAGTCCTCTTACTTTGTACAATAGATTTCTGGCTATTCTTGACCCTTTCTGTGTTCATATAAACTGGAAAATCAGCTTGTCAGTTTCCATAAAGTGGGAATTTAATTGGATTTACATTGCATGTATACCTTCTTTTGGAAAGACTTGGCATATTTGTAATATTGTGTCTTCCATTCAGGAACATGGCATATTCCTCCATTTATTTACCTCTTCTTTAATTTCTCTCAGTAAGATTTCATAGTTGTCTGTCTAAAAACCTTATACATATAATGTTAAGTTGATTTCAAGGTATTTGGTGTTTGTTTTGTTTTTTGCTATTGTAAATTATATCTTTTTAACATTTATTTACCTGTTTGTTAGTATTATAGTAAAATAAATTGTGTATATTAACCTTGAATAGGCTAGTGTGTTAAACTTATTAATTACAATGATTTATCTGTGAATTATTTAGGATTTTCTACATAGACAACTATATTATTAAATAATGACAGTTTTAGTCCTTCCTTTCTAATCTGTATACCTTTTATTTCTTTTTCTTGCCACCAGGGCCTTGAGTACAAAAAGAAGTGACTGTAGGATGAGTCCTTGTTTTGGGCGTTAAATTTGCCCCTAAATGGGTACATCAAAGTCAGAAACCCCAGTATCTGTGAATGTGACCCTATTTCCAAATAGGGGTTTTTTGTGTGTGGATGTAATCAAGTTGAGATCCTATTGAAGCAGGTTATGTGACTAGTGTCCTTGTAAAAAGAGGAGAGACAAAGAAACCCTCCCCTCACCACGGCCGCCTCGGGGGAAACACCATGTGAAGACAGAGAAAGAGATTGAAGTGGTACATCTATGAGTCAAGAAATGCCCGGGGTAGCTGGCAGTCACCGGAAGCCAAGAAGAGGCCAGGAAGGACCCTCCCCTAAGGAGAACATGGCCCTGTCAGCACCTAATTTCTGACACCTAGCCTCCAGAACTGTGAGACAATACACTTTTGTTGTTGTAAATGATCCCAGTTTGTGGTACTTTGTTATGGTAAGTCTAGGAAATTAATAATACACTTGTCTGTCCTAATGCCAGAGGAAAAGCTTTCAATATTTACCATTAAGTCTGATATTTGCTGAATATTCTTTTGAGTGAGGATAACCTTTTTCAGCTTAAGAGAATTCCTTTTTAGTCCTGATTCATTAAGAGGTTTTGTCACAAATTTGATCAACATCATGTACTGAAAGCAACCAGAATAATCGCATGATTTTCCCTTACTCTGTTCATATGAATTGCATTGATTTTCAAATCTTCAGCCATCCTTGCTTTTAGGAATATGCCCAATATGTATTAACCTTTTTTTATATTGCTGTATATGTATATAAAGCCAACTTAACAAGAACTGAAAAAAGGCATTTCTCCTGAAATGAAGTTCAGGAAAAAATACCAGTAAATAAATTGATTTGGCTTTCCAGTTCAAGCCAAGCAAATCATCAGCTTTCCATTTTTATGTAAATGGATAAGTTTGCTGTTTTTTGTTCAGAATATTTGCATCTGTATTCACAAATCAGACCAGCTTAAAAAACTTTCCTTTTTGAAATTTCCTGTCAGTGTTTTTTTTTTTCTTGGTCAGGATTGGCAAATGGTAGGGATTTTTTCCTATGCTCTGAAAAGATATGTGAATGATTGCCATTATTTCTGCCTTGATTGTTTCTTATAAGCCATATATGCCTAGAGTTTTATTTATTGTAGTTTTAAATTATAGGTTAATGTTTTTAATGATTGAAGGACTATTTAAGTTTTGTATTCTGTCAATTTTTATGTCTATTTTGAGAAATTTACTTCATTTATATTTTTAAATTTATTTACATAAATTTGTTTAATACATCTTTTTATAATTTTGTAGGTCTGCAGAACTTACAGTAAAGGTTTTTTTCATTCCTGACATTGACTGTTCTTACCTTTTTTCTTTTTTTTCCAACAGCTGCATCAAATGAGTTTAGGATTACAATATGTTTGATTTTATTTCATTAGTTTATGTCTTCATTCCTTCTTTCTCTTTCTTTGAGTTTAATTTTCTATTATTTTCTATCTTGTTGAAATAGACTATTTTTTTTTACTTAGCAGTATGCATTAACATTTCCTCCATGTCATTTAATGGCTTAATAACTCATTTGTTTTTTTATTGCTGAATAGCTCTCCATTGTATGCTATACCGCTGTTTATCCATTTACCTACTAAAGGACAGCTCTTGATTGCTTCCAAGTTATGGAATTATGAAAAAAGACACGATTAGCTCTGTATACAAGTTTTTATACAGCTATAATTTTTCAATTCCTTTGGATAAATACCTTGTAGAGTGATTGCTGGATCATACGGTAAGAGTATGTTTCATTTTGTAAGAAACTGCCAAACTATCTTCCATGGTGACTATACCAGCAATGAGTGAGAGTTCCTGTTGCTCCACATCCTTGCCAGCATTTGGTGGTGTTAATGTTTTCAATTTTAGCTATTCTAATAGGTGTGTGTGTGTGGCAGGGTTGGCGGGGGAGGGTGGGTGTAGTAGTTTAGCTCTTAATGTTGTGTAAGCCGAATTCTTTTTTTTTTTCTTAAATCCATGAATAACAACATTCCTGAGAAGAAAGAATTCTGAAAACTATGACACAAAGAACTTAGGTTGTGTTTTTTTCCATTTGTTTAAACTAAAAACCAAGAATAAGTTACCCGTTTCTCCCATCCCCAACTCCCACTGCTGGCAGTCGCCATCTGTCCTCTGTATGAGATTAGTTGTTTTTTTGTTTGTTTGCTTTTGATTTTTTTAAGATTCCACCTATGAGAAATCATGTGATACTTGTCTTTCTCTCTCTGATTTATTTTACTTAATTCATCAAATTTTTTAGCCTTTCTTCTTTTATATCTATGTGCAATTAAAATGATAAAATTCCCCTTAAGAAGCACAACTTTAGATGCTTTCCACATCTAAAATTTTGATATGTAGTATTTTCGTTATCATTCAGTTAAAAATATTCTCAAATTTGCACTTAAAAAAACTCGTGTTGCTTAGAAGTATAGTTTATTTCCAAAACATAACTCTTTAACAATCCTTTTATTAATAAGTCCTAGCTTAGTTGTATTGTGCTAAGAAAGCATACTCTTTATTATTTCATTCTTTTTTTTTAAAATAAATTTATTTATTTTAGTTGGGGGCTAATTACTTTACAATATTGTAGTGGTTTTTGCCATACATTGACATGAATCAGCCATGGGTTTACATGTGTTCCCCATCCTGAACCCCCATTCTTTTAAAACACTTGGAGACTTGGTTTATGATATAAGATCTGGTCAGTTTTGGGGGAAAACAGTTTCCTGTGTATTCCATGCCTTCTGCCCTTGCTGGACTCAGTATTCTGTGTATGTCCATTAGATCGAGCTTGTTAATCTCACATTTCATATCTCTATCATTCTTGACCTTTTATCTGCTTGTTATAAGGGTTATAAGGGTTACTATAGGAGTGTGTTAAAGTCTCATTATCACTATAGATTTTAAATTTTTCCTCATAGATCTGTAAATTTTTCTTCATGTGTTTTAAGCCACTTTATTAGAGTGCAAAAAAATACAAAACATAACTCTGCAAAAAAATATTTTTTTGATAAATTTAATTTTTTGTAATTATGAAGTGTCACTCTTTACTTCTGGTAATGCTTTCAGCCTTGAAGTCTGAATTATAACTCACCATCTTTCTTTTGGCTACCTAGTGCATGGTTTATCTTTTACTATGATTCTACTTTTAATCGATCTGTCCTTATATTTCAATATATCTCTTGTAAATAGCATAAATTGTTTCTTTAATAAAGTTTGGTATCTTTATCTTAAGTAGAATATATAGCCTGTTTACATTTAATGTATTTACTTCATGTTTCAATTTAAATATAATATCTTCATATTTTATTTTTATTGGTACCCTATTTTATGTTTCTCTTTGTCCCTTTTCTTGCCTTACTCTGATTTGATGGAACAGATTTTAGTATTCTGAATTCCTCCTATACTAGTCTGATATTTACTCATCCTTTTAATACTCTTTCAGTAGTCTTATTAGAGATTACACCATGCAATCTTGATTTTTCAAAGCCTAGTGTTACTTGTTAGTTTTATTCTCTTTCTGGATAATATAAAACCTCAGGACACTTAATTCTATTTGCTTTCATGTAATTTTGTGTAGGTGTAGTCATGAATTTTATTTTTATCCCCACAACTCATAATCAGTTCAGTTCAATTGCTCAGGCGTGTCCAACTCTTTGTGACCCCATGGAATGTATCACGCCAGGCTTCCCTGTCCATCACCAACTCCCGGAGCTTGCTCAAACTCATGTCCATTGAGTCGGTGATGCCATCCAACCGTCTCATCCTCTGTCGGCCCCTTCTCCTCCTGCCATCAGTCTTTCCCAGCATCATGGTCTTTTCCAATGAGTCAGTTCTTCACATCAAGTGGCCAAAGTATTGGAGTTTCAGCTTCAGCATCAGTCCCTCCAATGAATATTCAGGACTGATCTCCTTTAGGATGCACTGGTTGGGTCTCCTTGCAGTCCAAGGGACTCTCAAGAGTCTTCTCCAACACCACAGTTCAAAAGCATAAATTCTTGGGCACTCAGCTTTCTTTATGGTCCAATTCTCACATCCTTACATGACTGTGGGAAAAACCATACCTTTGACTATGTGGACCTTTGTCAGCAAAGTAATGTTTCCGCTTTTTAATATGCTGTCTATGTTGGTCATAGCTTTTCTTCCAAGGAGCAAGCGTCTTTTAATTTCAGGGCTGCAGTCACCATCTGCAGTGATTTTTGAGTCCCCCCAAAATAAAGTCTCTCACTGTTTCCATTGTTTCCCCATCTGTTTGCCATTAAGTGATGGGGCCAGATGCCATGGTCTTTGTTTTTTGAATGTTGAGTTTCAAGCCAGCTTTTTCACTCTCCTCTTTCACTTTCATCAAGAGGCTCTTCAATTTCCTCTTTGCTTTCTGCCATAAGGATGGTGTTATCTGCATATCTGAGATTATTGATAGTTCTCCTAGCAATCTTGATTCCAGCTTCTGCTTCATCCAGCCCAGCATTTTGCATGATGTGTATGAGTTAAATAAGCAGGGTGACAATATACAGCCTTGATGTATTCCTTTCCCAGTTTGGAACCAGTCTGTTGTTCCATGTCTGATTCTAACTGTTGCTTCTTGACCTGCATACAGGTTTCTCAGGAGGCAGGTAAGGTAGTCTGGTATTCTCATATCTTGAAGAATTTTCCACAGTTTGTTGTGATCCACACAGTCAAAGGCTTTGGCATAGTCAATAAAGCAGAAGTAGATGTTTTTCTGGAACTCTCTTGCTTTTTCGATGATCTAACGGATGTTGGCAATTTGATCTCTGGTTCGTCTGCCTTTTCTAAATCCACCTTGAACATCTGGAAGTTCTTGGTTCATGTACTGTTGAAGCCTTGCTTGGAGAATTTTGAGCATTATTTTGCTAGCGTGTGAGATGAGTGCAACTGTGCGGTAGTTTGAACATTCTTTGGCATTCCCTTTCTTTGGGATTGGAATGAAAACTGACCTTTCCAGTCCTGTGGCCACTGCTGAGTTTTCCAACTTTGCTGGTCGGAACTAAATCAAATCCCTTATGATTATACAGTGGAAGTGACAAGTAGATTCAAGGGATTAGATCTGATAGAGTGCCCGAAGAACTATGTACAGAGATTCATGACATTGTACAGAAGGCAGTGATCAAGACCATCCCCAAGAAAAAGAAATTCAAACAGGCAGAATGGTTGTCTCAGGAGGCCTTGCAAATAGCTGAGAAAAGAGAAGCTAAAGGCAAAGGAGAAAAGGAAAGATATACTCATTTGAATGCAGAGTTCCAAAGAATAGCAAGGAGAGATAAGAAAGCCTTCCTCAGCAATCAATGCAAAGAAATGGAGGAAAACAATAAAATGGGAAAGACTAGGATCTTGTCAGGAAAATTAGAGATACCAAGGGAACTTTTCATGCAAAGATGGGCGCAATAAAGAACAGAAATGGTATGGACCTAACAGAAGAAGAAGATTCCATTAAGAGGCTATAAAGATGCTATTAAGAAAAGGTAGCAAGAATAAACAGAAGAACTATACAAAAAACATCTTCATGACCCAGATAATCATGATGATGTGATCACTCACCTAGAGCCAGACATCCTGGAATGCAAAGTCAAGTGGGCCTTAGGAAGCATCACTATGAGCAAAGCTAGTGGAGGTGATGGAATTCCATTGAGTTATTTCCAGTCCTACAAGATGATGCTGTTAAAGTGCTGCACTCAGTATGCCAGAAAATTTGGAAAAGTCAGTATTGCCTAATAAAATCATATACATTTAGATTTATCCAAATATTTGCATTGTCTTTGCTCTTTATTACTTCCTGTACTTCTAACTTTATACACTGATCATTTTCCTCCTGCCTAAAGAGTTCTATTTGATATTTCCTTAAGTGCCAGTCTGCTGGTAAGAAATTATTTAATTTTTATCTGGAAATGTCATTCCTGAAGGATATTTTTGCCCAGTATAAAATGATTTTCATTCAACAGTATGAGCATGTCATTTCTTTTGACTTCTCATTTCCATTATCTCTGTTGAGAAATTTGCTATATTACTCCTTTGAAAGCAATTTGTCTTTTTAAAATCTAGATGATTTTAATATTTTTCTATATTTTATTTTCAAAGCAGTTATATTAGAATTTGCTTAAGTACAGATTTCTTTTTATTTATCCTTCTTGGGCTTCCCTTGTAGCTCATGGACTTCCCTTGTAGCTCGGTCGGTCAAGAATCTATCTTCGATGCAGGAGACCCAGGTTCGATTCCTGTATTGAGAAGATTCCCTGGCAAAGGAAATGGCAACCCACTCCAGTATTCTGGCCTGGAGAATCCCATCTACAGAGGAGCCTGGCAGACTACGTCCGTGGGGTCACAAGAGTCGGACACAATTTAGCGACTAAACCACCACTACCTAGGTTTGTCATAGCTATTCTTCTAAGGAGCAAGTCTTTGGGCTTCCCTGGTGGCTCAGCTGGTAAAGAATCTCCCTGCAGTGCAGGAGACCTGGGTTCGATCCCTGGGTTGGGAAGATTCCCTGGAAAAGGGAAGCACTACCCACTCCAGTATTCTAGCTCAGAGAATTCCACGGACTGTATAGTACATGGGGTCACAAAGAGTCGGACATGATTGAATGACTTTCCATTCACTGGGATTAATAGGGCCTCTTAAATCTGTGACTTGATGTCTCTTACCAACTTTAGAAAAGTTTCAGTCATTCAAAAATCACTTATAACCTGTGCCACTACCTAAAGCAATTACTTTCATTTGTGTGCATTCCTTCACAGTCTCTTTCACATGTTTCTAAAGCATTTTTGTGATACAATAGTGGTGTAAATTGTATAATTTAAATAACAGATAAAAGGTAAGATTGATATAAAATGTGTACAGTATATATTGCATCTATGCAAATGTATTGCATTTATGAAATGTGAAAAGGATTCGCTAGTGTGTCGGCAGTTTGCTTTTGTGGTATCAAAATTAACTGGAGGTTTGTATTTGCAGCTTGCCACTTTTGTTGTAGTTTTGATTCATCATAAAGAGTGTTGTGTTTCACTTACTAATGATTTATGAGTACCAGAGAGTACAGTTTTATCATATTTAGGTTTTTTCCAAGTATATCATGAGCAACTTTTTCATTTCTGCTGCTTTTAACAGAAATATGGTTCTCAAAGCTACCTCTCAGTGTCATTCAAAACACTTTATTTCTTTGCCATTATGTTACTTTTTCCTCATTTATAAATGACACCTTAGTTGAGTCAAATGTTACCTTCCCTCAAACTACAAAGAAGCTTTGCTAAATTAAATTCATGTTTAGAAAATAAATGCTGAAGGCTTTGGTTAATTACTGCATTTGAATGGTGAGTTTTTGCCTGGAAAAATTCCTTTCAGTTGTTGGGATGAGGGTGAAGTCACCTTAGGTCACCAAGAGGTGCTAGGGTCTGGCTAGGACTCAGTACTGGAGTGAAGTCACTGGGACTCTCTTATTGTTTCCATCTTTAATGTACATAGCACATTTTTTTCTGGAGCTAATTATTTACTTGAATGTTCTCCTTTCATTGACCACCCATGCCAAACTTCAGTGACAAAGTCTTCAAGGAATTAGAAGGTCATCTTGCCTTTCTTCTCACCCTCCCTGAGCTCCTCTACCAGCCAGAAGAGAAGCGGGAGCATTGACTTCTTTTGACATTTACCCATGCTAGGCACTGGGGTTAAAAAAGGAAGATTTGAAGATCCTTGGTTCCTGCCCTCAAGGAGCTTCAGAGGTAGAATGTGTATGTAAAATGGGTTTAAGCTATATAAAGTGATTTTTCTTTCATTCCAGTCAATGGCTCTGAGAGTATGAGATGGAGATCAAGCCTGTTAAAAGTGACTGTGGAGGGGCAATCTCACCTTCATTGAGTTCCTACTGTGTGCAAGACCCTGTGAGCAAAGGATTATTAGAAACATATAAAACAGAGGAACTGAAGTTCATCTGAAACTTTAATATGCCTGTTTCTATGAATTTCAAGTGTGAAATTATACAATTATCTAACTTAAAGTCAGTGACCACGAATGGTTAATTTAGGGAGCATAGAACAAACTGTGGAAAATTCTTCAAGAGATAGGAATGCCAGACCACCTCACCTGCTTCCTGAGAAACCTGTATGCAGGTCAAGAAGTAACAGAACTGCACATGGAACAACAGCCTGATTCCAAATTGGGAAAGGAGTATGTCAAGGCTGTAAATTGTCACCCTGCTTATTTAACTTATATGCAGAGTATATCATGAGACATGCCGGGCTGGATGAAGCACAAGATGGAACCAAGATTGCAGGGAGAAATGTCAATAACTTCAGATACACAGATGACACCATGCTTATGGCAGAAAGTGAAGAGGAACTAAAGAGCCTCTTGATGAAAGTAAAAGAGGAGAGGGAAAAATCTGGCTTAAAACTCAACTTTCAAAAAATGAAAATCATGGCATCCGATCACATCACTTCATGGCAAATAGATGGGGAAACAATGAAAACAGCGAGAGACTTTATTTTCTTGGGCTCCAAAATCACTGCAGATGGTGACTGCAGCCCCAAAATTAAAAGACGCTTGCTCTTTGGAAGAAAAGCTATGAACAACCTAGACAACATATTAAAAAGCAGAGACATTACTTTATCAACAAATGTCTGTGTAGTCAAAGGTATGGTTTTTCCAGTAGTCATGTATGGATGTGAGAGTTGGACCATAAGGAAAGCTGAGCACCGAAGAATTGTTGCTTTTGAACTGTGGTGTTGGAGAAAAATTTTGAGAATCCCTTGGACAGCAAGGAGATCAAACCAGTCCATCCTAAAGGAAATCAGTCCTGAATATTCATTGGAAGGGCTGATGCTGAAGCTGAAACTCCAATACTTTGGCCACCTGATGTGAAGAACTGACTCATTGATAAAAACCCTGATGCTGGGAAAGATTGATGGCAGGAGGAGAAGGGGATGACAGGACAAGATGGTTGGATGGCATCACCGACTCAATGGACATGAGTTTGAACCAGATCCAGGAGATGGTGGAGAACAGGGAAGCCTGACATACTGCAGTCCATGGGGTTGCATAGAGTCGGACATGACTGAGCAACTGAACAACAAGAAGTGTAGTTGGGTTTGAGTATGATGATTGGGAAGGGGTGAGAAGTGGAGAGCAAGTGAATATGGTTCTTGCAACTGAGAGTGAAAAAGGAGATTGATTAAACACTGATTACATTCCAGAAATTAGGGGAAATCTATTTACTTGAGAGAACTAAAATTGAATGCTGTGAAACCCTGATGATTCTTGCTGCATGCTGCATTGATCTGAGTGCTGAATGTGTCTACCTTGACAGGTTCAGGCAACCTTTCCAAAAAATTCTTTGGAAAAAATCAATTATTTAATTAATCTATGTATTTATGTTTGCTCCTATTCACTATTATTTACTATTCACCTAGGCTGCCAGCTTTTAAACAATCTTGGTACAAATGTTTGGTCCTAAACTTTAGCAGATAGATGTGTTTTATGTAACAGTTATGGAGTCCATTAACATGAAGCACTAAAGCGCAAAAAGAAAGGAAAGAGATTTATAAGCATGTGAAATGCCCTCACCAGAGACAGTTGAAATAATAAATCCAAAGTCACAGGAACATTCATGATGTTACTGCAAGCAGACTTATCTACTTCAAA
The DNA here is from genome assembly GCF_054371585.1 of Giraffa tippelskirchi. Classification (NCBI taxonomy): domain Eukaryota; kingdom Metazoa; phylum Chordata; class Mammalia; order Artiodactyla; family Giraffidae; genus Giraffa; species Giraffa tippelskirchi. Next base: position 106,474,714 of record NC_137280.1, on the reverse strand, counting down.
ACATGTTTTGTGGGACTGAAACATTCCATCTACTATGCTTAATTCAAAAGGTAAAATCTACAAATTGACTCTCATTTATTGGTTTAACAGTATCTCCCTATATTTAAGGAAACCGAACTGTTGCAGAAGAGAGAAATCTCTGTTTAAATATTTCTCTGTCATGTGCATTCTTGGTAATAGAAATTGCCCTAATAATTTTTCTTTAAAAATTGGAAATTTGGGAAAGCTTAAATTATTAGTATTTTTAAGTGACTTTAAAAAACTTCTAGCACTACTGTTTCACAAAAATACCCAATTCTGAGCCCAAGTGCTGGTAACAACAGTAGTCTAGAGGGCAACTTTTTCTTGGCTGCAACTAGAGATATTATTAGCATCTTCCGAAGCAAACATCATCTCCCCCACCAAAAAAAAGTTGGCAAAGTAAAATGGTGGCATTTGTCTCCTCGTTAAAACATCAGATTGACAAAGTCCATGTACTACTCCGTTTCAAAAAGTCCCAGCTCTTTTAAACACTGGCATTCTTATCATTTTGTGCATTCAGTGCTGACTGCTGGCTAACCGTGTCTGTGTGGATTTCTCCTTGAATATCTTTCCCCATCAACTGATAAGCCAGTCGCTCCTAGGATTTCTGGTCAAGAGCAGTGCTCAAGAAAGAAAGCTGATAGTACATATTTGAAATTGTTGCAGTCGACATTCCTTCTCTTCTTGTTCTGTTTATTTGTTTCTTTCTTTCTATTTGAAGGTAGGTCTAAAGGCTACTTACTGTGCTTTCAGATTGAGATGCCCCGGGTACAGAGTGGCAGTTTAATATGCTTTCCTTGGGGAGGAAAGACACTGACACTGTAAATCTAGCCTGTATTTTCTGTCATAGGGCTAATCCATGGCCATAAAATTAGAGTCAAATATAAAATAAATGGCAAGCCACTGTGTTCACATCCATCTATACAAATAAGCTAATGTATTATTTTAGAAATGAAAACAATACTCTTAATTGCTCCTTAAATATGTGTTAAAGTTCCAGTATGTGCGAATTTATTTTTACAATAAAAATGTTAGAATTAAGCAAAATGGAAAAAATAATCAAAGTCCTATTGTCTCGAAAGACGTACCTTCAGTGCTTTGTTGTTTTTCCTTAGCCTTTTGGTTATTTTGCTCATCTAACTTTTCATTTTATTTTTCATTGCATTTGATTAATATAATACTCTCTGGGATGTCTTTTTAATATTTGTTTATTATTTAGCCTGCAGTATCTGGGCTTTCTCTAGTTGCGGTGTGCGGGTTCCTCATTGCGGTGAATTGACAGGTGGATTCTTTACCATTGGACCACCAGAGAAGTCCTGAGATGTCTTTTATGATGATGTGTAAGTCATGGCTTTAAAATGTTTTTGGAAGACAGAAGATGGTTTACAGAAATGAAAAAGTGTTAAGGATTCTCTCCTGCCACAACAAAGACAATTGTTCAAAAGAAAAAATTTTCAGATCTTGCAACCACTGCAGTCATTTTCTGTTTTTTCTTTTCTTTTTTAAAAATTTATTTTTAATTGGAGGATGATTGCTTTACAATATTGTGTGGGTTTCTGCCATATAACAACGTGAATCAGCCAAAAGTATACATAGGTCCCCTCCCTCTTGAACCTCCCTCCCACCCCCTACCCCATCCCATCCCTCCAGGTTGTCACAGAGCACCAGGTTGAGCTCTCTGTGTCAAGCAGCAAATTCCCCCTGGCTATCTCTTTTACATATGGTAGTGTATATGTTAACCCACTCCAGTACTCTTGCCTGGAAAATCCATGGACGGAGGAGCCTGGTAGGCTGCCGTGGGGTCGCGAAGAGTCGGACACAACTGAACGACTTCACTTTCACTCTTCACTTTCATGCATTGGAGAAGGAAATGGCAACCCACTCCAGTGTTCTTGCCTGGAGAATCCCAGGGATGGCTGAGCCTGGTGGGCTGCCGTCTGTGGGGTCGCACAGAGTCAGACACCGCTGAAGCGACTTAGCAGCAGCAGCAGCAGCAGTGTATATGTTTCACTGCTACCCACTCAATTCATCCCGCCCTCTCCTTACCCTTCTGTGTTCACAAGTCTGTTTTCTATGTCTCTGTCTCTATTCCTGCCCTGCGAATAGGTTCATCAGTACCATTTTTCTAGATTCCATATATGTGCGTTAATAACGATATTTGTTTTTCTCTTTCTGACTTACTTCACTCTGTATAATAGGCTCTAGGTTCATCTACCTCACTAGAACTGACTCAAATTTATTCCTTTTTATGGCTGAGTAATATTCCATTGCATAAATGTACCACAACTTCTTTATCCATTCATCTGTCGATGGACATCTAAGTTGCTTCCATGTCCTGGCTGTTGTAAATAGTGCTGCAGGGAACACTGGGGGACATGTGTCATTTTCCAGCTATGGTTTTCTAAGGGTATGTGCCAGGAGGGGTATTGCTGGGTCATATGGTAGTTTTCAGTCATTTTTCAAAAGTAGCAAGTGAAAATGGAGTTTGAAATGGGTGTATAAAGAAGGGAAAAGAATCCTTGGTCCAGGCAGGCCCAGGTGTGGAGAGTCACCCATTTCTCAGGTGAGTCCTCTGAGCCAGCCCACCTGTTCTTGGGGTGATACCAGCTCCTTGCACACCTGAGTGCCTCCTCTGAGGTGCTGCCACCACCAGCCAGACCCAGCTTCCATCCAGCGCCTCCCAACCTGACAGAGAATGGTGATGCCTGGGGAAGGAAAAGAACTCCGTGCAGGGTCACCAGCAGCCTGGAGGGGAAAGCCCTCTGGGGCTGCCAGCCGAGGACTTCCCTGCAGGGACAGCCACACTTGGTCTGTTCTCAAGCATAGGCCAGATGAAAGATATGAAACAGGGAGGAGGGAGGATTTTTTAACCTCTCTTTCTACCAAGGACCCATCGTAAACTGATCTCAATGATCTGAAAAGCCCCTGAGATTTACACTGAATGAAGGAACGGGCCAGCGACACTTGAAAACTATGACGTTTTCAGTAACAGGAGTCAATAGAATCCTTTACAGCTCAACGTAGGTCCTGGAATTCTAGACCCTTGTGGCTTGGAGGGGCTTTCTGAAGGTAATATTTCTGTTATGAGTGGATGACTTTTAAGCTAAAATTCAAAAAAGTTAGGTGGTTACTAATTCCATCATAAAGTGGTTACTGGAAATTCTTGCCTTCAGTTATAGAAAAATCATTTTTCAGTTTTTCTGAATTAAAAAACTGGGAAATTATTAATCACAATGATGATTATGTTTTCCTTTGTTAAGAAGATGAGTGCTGAGCTTGGAATTTGTGTGTCATCTCTGAATCCTCAATTGTGCCAGTTCTAAATTTATTGATGTGTGATGGATCATTTGATGACAATAAATCCTGTCCCCCTACCCCTCCCCTTCCCCCACTTCCCAGGAGGCACTCTCTTTTTTCGGACTATGTTTTTCTCCAGATGTGTGCCCAGGAGTAGGATTGCAAGGTCATATGGTAGATCTGTTTTTAGTTTTTTAAGGGACCTCCAGACTGTTCTCCATAGTGGCAGTACCAGTTTACATTCCCATCAACAGTGTAGGAGGGTTCTCTTCTCTCCACTCCCTCTCCAGCATTTATTGTTTGTAGATTTTTTTTTTTATGTTAACCGTTCTGTTCAGTATGAGGTGATATCTCATTGTAGTTTTGATTTATATTTCTCTAATAATTAGTGATGTTGAACATCTTTTCATGTGCCTCTTGGCCATCTGGTCTTCCTTGGAGCAATGTCTATTTAGGTCTTCTGCTCATTTTTTGGTTGGGTTGTTTGTTTTGATGATATTAAGCCTCATGAGCAGTTTGTAAATTTTGGAAATTAAACCCTTATTGATCACATCATTTGCAAATACTTTCTCTTAATCTGTGGGTTGTGTTTTCATTTTCTTTATGGTTGGAGGCCCTCCCTTTTATTAATGTGACTTTGGGGCTCATTTCATCCAGAGGTGGTATTCATTTCTCCTCTCCACTGAATTTGGACTGGCTTTGTCTGACCAATAGAATGTGGTGAAAGTGAGGTGGTTTGAGTTTGTAAGCCTTGGTCTTCCGTGGTCTTGCAGTGAAGCACTGAGAGAGATGGCTCTCTGTCAGCCTGAGGCAGTGGGTCTAACCTACAGGAGACTGTGCAGTTGTATAAAGTATATAGTGTAAGATTATATGATGACTATGCTACTTCTGTAAGTAACCACTTCAGTCAGCTCAAATGGAGCAGAATCAGGTAACCACAGCCCTCACCAACTGCCAAACACATGAAGGAGGCCAACTTAGACTGCCCACCCAGCCACCCAGCCAGCTGCATGCAGCTGTGTGGGTGAACAAAAACAAGACTAGCTGAGAAACTGCCCGACCAACTTACAGAAGCGTGAGAGATAAGTCGTTTTAGGAAGACACTAAGTTTTGGGGGTGATTTTGTTATGTAGTAATAGATAACTGATATAACTCATCAAAACTTTTAACCTGTAATTGTGATAATAAGAGCTCATTTGCTTAAGGGAATTCCTAGTAATTTATCTGCAATTTTCTATTCCTCAGGCAGAGAGACAGGCTCCCTGGGTAAGGAAAGCTGTTTACTTTCTTTTTCTTCTTCTTTCTTTCTTTCTTTATTTTTACTACTTTTAAAATTGACGTATAGTTAATTTACAGTTTTAGTTTCAAGTGTACAGCAAAGTAATTCAGATATGCATATATATATTCTTTTTCAGATTCTTTTCCTTTATAGATTATTACAAGATATTGAATGTAGTTCTCTCAGGAGACTTAGTAGCCTCCTACCACATGGTTCTTGCCTGGAGAACCCCGTGGACAGAGGACCCTGGTGGGCTACAGTCCGTGGGGTTGCAGAGTTGGACACGACTGAGCAGCTTTCACTCACTCACCACAGGCTTGCCTATTCTCATTTCAGTGGCACAATGTATAGGACATCTCGTAAATATAGTCAGTAACCTTTTCTCTTTGTGGCATGAGGAAATGATATCTCCTACCCAAATATCAGAGACACATTTCAGAGATTATTCTTTGGATCACTCATTTTAAGAATAAAGTAACTTTCACTCTGAGTAAAGCTAATGTCAGATCATGAATACATTTTGATTTAAGCTGTAAAATGAATCAGAGGTAATTTGTTTCAGTCAGCCAATATATCATTAAAAAATATTTCCATTCCAAGTGTTACTTTTTAAGTAAGATAAAGTAAAGCCAATGGGAAGAAACGAAAGCAAACCAGAGTTACGTTATTGCTTCTGATGAGGTAAACCCTGTGCAGAGGAATTATCCAGCAGCAGGTGTTCTCTGATTGACAGGTGGAGGTGGGGTTTTTGAAGGGGAAAAAACCTTATGAGGTGAGGAAGGGTACTGCAGTAAAACATAGTTTGTCTGAAGCCCAGGCATTTGACCATCAGTGAGGGATGTCTTTCCATCATGCCTGCCATCAGCTGCGTCTACCTGAAGGGAGAATACCCAAACTTGGAGAATACCCTAAACTTGGGGCTTCACCTTTATACTCTTTGTCCATAACCATGCAGTGAATATGCTTTAAAAAATCATCTACGTAACTGAAGGTTTTTCATAAACTCTCTCCTCTTGCCCAGATTCTTCTAGCTAGTTCTATGATGCTATTTGCAAATCCCAGTGGCCCAGGTATCTGACACTGACTCTTCAGCAGGTTTCTTTGTGAAACTTAGAGGAGGGAAATCCAAGAGGAAGTGCAGGGTGGTATACATGATAGTTATTTGGCACGTTTCACATTTTAATTCCTGCTTCTTTCATGAACAGGCACTGAAAAAATCATTGCTTTGAGGGACTGCCTTTCAGTTTTCCACACAAGAAGCCATGTATGTTAACTGCATAACTATAGATTATAGTAGATTTCAGCTGTCCTACAGGAATCTATAGGTTAATGTGCATCTGAAATATTATAATAAAGACTTTAGTTGTTTTACATAATATATATAAGGGGACTGATCAGGGTTTGTTTATATCAAACAGTAAAATGTCATAGATTATTTTCAACTTTTATTACTACATATATTGATATCAGGATTTTTTCTTGGAACTGTCTCTCCCCTTAATTGTTTGGTTGCCATTTTAGGGAGATTTAATCTATATTTATCCTTTTTTTCTACCTAGTCATTTATATTTTCTCTGTTGGAAGTTGAAACATATAACATCATGCACAATAAATTAAATTTTTTCTTTTCTCTCCTCCTTTTCTGAACATTTCTTCCCTTTAAAATTCAGTACCTCTGGTAATTATCTGATGGTTTTATCTGACATGGCTACTTTAGCTAATTAAAGTGGTTATTTATATAATAAGTATCATAGTTATCTTTACTATGTAACCTTGAATTAAATACTTTACACAGTTTGCAAAAATATTTCTACAGAGTAGAAAAGAACACAATAGAGCTTCCTAGATGATATAACAGACTGAACACATTTGTCTAATTTTACTCCCTCCTGATAACCTGTGAAAACTACAGTAACGTGATTTAAAATAAAAAATAAACTCAGCAGGGCCAGGTACGGTAGCAGAGGAGGGCAATAGTTTTGCAAATCAGAAAGCAGATGGACAGGAGACATCTTTAAAAATGCAGGAAACCAAATTCTAAGCCCAGACTAGAGAAAGCTGGGAACCAACCTGATTTCCTTGCATAGTTGGTCTTCAGAAGGCAATGCAGGGGCTTCTGGAAGAGGATTGAGGTGAGGAGCAGGGTGAGGAGGTCTGGTGGGAACTGTTGTGGAGGGGGGTAGATTTCTTGTCTTGCTGCCTCTTCATCCTGGGAACCAGCCCCTTGTCCAGCCCTGCAGAGCACAGGAGGTTTCTTCCCTGCAGAGGGGAAACTGAGGCTGTTTGGTCTAGGGGTGAGAGTGCCAGACAACGCTAAGGGCGGGATTTATTGTTGTTCAGTTGCTCAGTCATGTCCGACTCTTTGAGATCCCATGGACCGCAGCACACCAGTCTTCCCTGTCCATCATCTCTCGGAGCTGATAGGGCTACTGTGTCAAAATAGGGAAATTAAGCATTTGCACTCTGGAGGATGATCCCTTTCAACATTTTTCCCATTTAACTCTCAGTACAAGAAGTCAGCTGTTGACCTTCTAGGCAGGAGAGAGAAAAATATTCCAGCTGGAAACTGATCAGCTCTAGAGGAAAGACCTAGGGGCTTCCCTTGTAGCTCAGTCAATAAAGAATCTGCCTGCAATGCAGGAGACCTGGGTTCAATTCCTGGATCAGGAAGATCCCCTGGAGAAGGAAAGAAACCCACTCCAGTATTCTTGCCTGGAGAATCCCCATGGACAGAGGAGCCTGGCAGGCTACAGTGTATGGGATCACAAGAGTTGGACACGACTTAGTGACTAAACCACTACCACCAGAGGAAAGACCTAAACCTACTAACATCAAAAGTTCCCCAACAAACAACCTAGCCAGATCATTCTACATTGAAGGGCAGTATGGATAAGCCTAAACCAAACCTTTTAAGACTTCCAATCAGCTTTCTGTCTCCTCATATTAAACATAAATTGACTGTCAAGGATTGCCAGATATCTGCAGGATGTTATGAACTTTGAAGATAGAAGCTAAAATGATCCAACAGGTGAAAATGCAGTTTGGGGAAATCAGAAGCAATGCAAAGAAAAGAAAACAACTAACAAAATACTAAAAGATCATTAATATCCTCAGAGAGTTAAAAGAAGACACCATATTTTGAAAACAAATGCTATTAGGCAAAAGCAAACAAATGGAACAAATACTGAAAACTCAAGCACTTTCAAAGAACGCAGCACAATTTTTAGAAATTAAAAGCATAGTAGCAGAAATGATATTAGTGTTGCAATTAGAAATGTTGGTACAGTTGAATAAATTTTCCAAAATATACAGAAAAGCAAAAGGAAGAAAGCACCAAAAAATAATTTCAGAAAATTTTCCTAGAATCAAAGAACATGAATCTTGACTGAATGGGCCCACTTGATATCCAGCATCACCAGTCACATTGATCCATATCAAAGTATACCACACTATAATTTCAAAATAGGAAGATTCTATAAGTTTCAGAAAAGGAAAAACAAGGTGCATCCAAAGAATCAGGGATCAGGATTATCTCAGACTTCTCACCTGCATCACTGGAAGCTAAAAGACAATGGAAGAAGGACTCAAAATTCTGCAGCACAGTTATTTCTAGCTCAGAATGCATTGTCAGCCAAAATATCAACCAAGCGTAGAATAAAGACATTTTCAGACATGAAAGTTCTGAAGAATTTTATCTCTGATGCACTATTTCTCAGGAAGCTCCTGGAGACCCTGCTTCACCCAAGCAAGGCAGTAAGTGAGCCAAGAAAGAAAGAGGAGGACCTGGTACACAGTGCTCAGAGCTGGATCGTAGGAGCTGGTGATCATAGGAGCGAGTCCTCAGGATAAATGGAAACAGGGGGACATTCGCACACCAAGTGAGGAGGGAGACCAGTCCTGACTGGAGCAGTGTGACTCGAGAAATAGATGGGGCCCCTTATGCTGCTGTTTTCTCCTCATGAGCTTGTTAGAGGCTCCATCCCACCAAGACAAGGGAGTACCAAGTGAGACCAGGAGACCTGAGATCTAGACTTGGACACAGGCTAAGGCTGGTCAAGGATGACAGCCAAGGGAGAGTGGAGAGCTCCATGAGGGAGGTCTAAAGACAGAAACCAAATCTCCAGATAGATAAATATAGATATAAATCTGTGAGTAAAATGTTTTAAAAGGCTTTTGGGAGATGTCAAAGGAATGAATAAGAAACTAAGCAAATCAATTAAGCAAATGAAAAGCAAAGGCAGTTATTAATGTCAGGAAAAAATAAAGATTATATAACATTGAATATATTTAAACAAAAATTATACTATAATGATACAGGATGGATGGGAGGCTGTGAAGCAGATGGATGGTGGTGAAAACTGAACCCTTAATAAACACAACAGAAAGTCAGGTGATAATGTCTAAAAACAGGGGAAGCAAAGATACCATAATTTTATATTTAGTATTTGCTACATAGTATTTAGGAGTGAAGTATCATGATACTTGCAACTTACTTTTTAAGAATTTATCTGAAGTGTATGTATATGGTTGTTGTTTAGTCACTGACTCGTGTCCAACTCTTTTACAACCCCATGGACTGTAGCTCGCCAGTCTCCTCTGTCCATGGGGTTTCCCAGGCAAGAACACTGGAGTGGGTTGCCATTTCCTTCTCCAGGGGATCTTCCTGACCCAGGGATCAAACTCGTGTCTCGAGCACTGGCAGGTGGATTGATTATCACTGAGCCACCTGGAAAGCCCAAAGTGTACCTATTTTTATATACACACACACATATATATAAATATTTATCTGACATTTCTTATAATAAAAAATTAGGAATAAAAGTCTATGAGGTAGAAAATGATTATGTATAAACACTGGAAGCAGTAGCTCCGATTGGAGCTCCCTGAAGACAGAGACTAGGGCTGTGGTGAGGAGTGAGTCAAGGGACTAGTGTTTTTTTGTGAGATTTTTTGTGAGACACTTTTTGTGTTACTTTTTGACTGTCTATGCTATGAGCCTGCCTCACTTGGATAAAAGTAAAATTTTATTAGAAAGGAAAGGAAAAAAGGACTCACAGTCCACTTGCTTCTATCCCTACTAGTTTCATGATCATGGGTAAGTTCTTATCCATGGAAGACTGCAGGCTTCCAAACTATTATATGAAAAAAGTTCAACTAGACCCTTTGCATCAAGTCAAAACTGTTGACTTTCTCATCAGACACAAACTTATTTGTTTATTTAAACTTTGTATTTCTTCATTACTTTTAATTTTGTATGTCTAAAGATCTAAAACTTTTTCCAGATTATCAAATTTCATTGAATAGAAAAGTAATTCTTAATAAGCATGACAAAAAGGATTTAGCTGTTTGTCACAAAAATGCGCACTTAGACTCGGGTTTATCCTCTCCACTGTCAACAAGAAACCTGGTCTTCCGAGATTCCTAGTCTCTGACGTGGAAAAAAAATATGGAGCGTGTGGAATAAATACAGCTCAAATGTAGAAACACTTGGGGAATAATTTGGACTTACATAGTTAAACGAAAAATCTCCAAAGTCATATTCGCCAGAATTACATCCAAGAACAACGTTTTATTTAGCAACTAACTGAGATGAATAGCAGCTTCAGTAGCTCTAAGCAAAGGCTCTATTCATCAAATTTAAGGACACAGGCAAAGGAAATTGATTCATTTCTGGACCTGATTGAGTTTCCACAGTTAGATGCATTGGAGGGAGACAGGGTGTGAATGCTTCAATTCTGTGGTTGTTGCCTGCATGTAATCTGGTCTGGAACACCCCACCCTATGTCCTGAAGTCTAAGCAGGCTCCCCACATGGACAGGGCTCTTATCTCCATGCCACTTGTAGAATAATCAATGAGATCTTTAATAAATACTTGTGATCTTTCACCGGAAGTCCAGCTTTCTCTCTGGAGATGCCTGTGTGCCTGAACTAGAAGAAGCGTGAAACATTGGAGACCTGGTGAAAGGGAGGGCTCTGCGTGGTGCCCCGCGCTGTCGGTGGTCTATCTATGCCCGTTAAGTCAATGGGAAGTCTCAGGTTAAATTTGTTATGTTTGACACAGTTGTAAGATTTATTTTTACCTTCTCCCCATCATCCTGAGAGTCTGCTCGGAAGCCAGAAGGCTCTTCTCCTGTGACATGTTATCACTACCACTTCCATAGTTCTTTCGAGTCGTTTTGAGTCACTCTGGCTCAGGGGCTCAGCTCACATCTGCAGGGTAAGGTCTATGGAAGCAGGCACCATGTGTTGCCTTCACCCCTCCAGAGGCACGTGGCAGATGCTTGGAAATATTTGTTAGAGAAGCAAGCTTGGTTCTGGTTTTCTATGCTCACCACCTATGATGTTTGTTTGATGTCAGGATGCTAGTTCCTTAGTTAACACATTAACTTGGGGTTGTAAGTCTTGCCCTTGGAGTCAAAAGACCCTGGGTTTGAGCCTCAGTTTGGCCTATTAACTGTGAAACTTCAGACAGTTTATCAAAATCTCTGAACTTCTGTCTCAATCTCTATAAAGAAGGTGATAATAACACCTTCACAAGATTTTAGTGAGAGTTAAATTATATGTATATATGAGTGTGTGTGTATATATACAACTATATACACATACACACATACACACACATGTATAACCTAGGACCTCATAAGTACACAATAATGTTAAATCTCTTCTGTGCACTGATCACATTACTGATGTGTAGTGTCGAATTCCTTGAAAGTAGTAATAAGGGGCTGCAAATTATTTGTAATAGTTCAAAAAGACTAATGATTGTTGCATTTACTTATTATAATAGTAATGACAATGTTAAGCTTTTTGGGTATCTACTCATTAACTCCAGCTAGTCAGCAATCTCTCCCGGTACATACATGTCTCAGACTAATTAAAATGAGAAAATGAACTATTCCAATATATAACAGTATAAAAAAGAGTATGGAGTTTCTGAGGTGTCCTTGGTTACTTGCCACTACTATGGATCCGAGGTTATTCGGAAGCATGTGTTTTGGATCTAGCCCTCAACTCAAAAATTTATGATGAGCTTGCAGAATTTGGGGGACTGAAGTGTTTGTTGCTGGGCGCTTCAAGTGTGTTTAGTAATAAAACTAAACCAGTTTCACCATAGTAAGAACACTGCTGACTAGACTGAGCTATTGTAATTTTTCTTGAAACTCAAAGCAACCACATATGTCTAGTTCATGTGACAGGATTTTATTGCAAATTACTAAATAGTGAATAATGAATAGTTTTACCACAGGATTTTATTACTAGATGGTCAGAATCTAACATTGGCATGAAATGACTATGGCATTCTAAAGCAAAGTAGAGTTATAGTGCAGATTGAGAAACCCTATAAACCCTCAACTTTCTTCTATTTTACCCTTGAAAATATTTCAAGAAATTATCAGCAAGTATACTTTGGAGAGATAGTGTAGAAGATATAAAACCAGAGAAGAGAGACTATTTACTAACCTCATAAATATGTTATAAAAATCCTAATGATTTCATCAGACTGCCCTTTTTTATTACCAAAGTGTTCTCTAATTCCTACGGGACTGCTTATAGTATGAGAGAAAGAGAGAGAGGAGAAAGAGACCTTTTGATCTTTGGGTAGTGTTTCCTAACTCCTTTAGTATGTTTATGATTTTTGTGTTATTTTTGTATTGTTACATCAAATTTCCCATTATCCTGCTCTGAACTAGGCTGAAGCCAGATTGAAATTTGGGAGAGGGTATTTTTTACTAACAGGGCAATTAAACATTAAGCCATTGCAACCATAAGTCCTGTTTATATTTCCTTAAGCTAAAGGTGTTTTAACTCCTCTATCCCATATTTTGTTATCATTACTCTGTTGAAAATATTGTGAAAATCTGCCCCACAGAAGCCCGATAAACCGCAAGTAATGATGTGTCATTTGCGCCTGTTGGGCATTTAAACCACTCACATTTCTCACTTGTCCATAAAGAAATTGTGAGCTATAACTTATCTTCCTCCCCTTGGATCAATTCTATGGTAAGACTTGACATCCTAAATAAAATTTTAAGATGTTGCCTACTTATTCACATAAGAATTATCTATTTTAATTCTTTCCTTGCAAAATATGAAATACTTAAAATAGAACTGTTGATACATTTACAGTAATTTTGGATCTTATAAAAGTATGAAAGGAAGCTTTCAGTTTTCTTACCAAGTGTATATTTTAATGACTGTTACCTCAATAACAATTATAACTAGCATTTTTATCCCTGTTACATAATATAAATATGTAATGAACAATATCTCATTTTGTTTCTACAATAACCCTATGAAGTAAGTGGTGCAAATATTATCAGCCTTATGTTATAGATAAACAACGCTCCGAAAACTGAGACTAGAGGGAGTTTGTTATTGTCCATAGTGAAGTGGCTAATAAGTACTAAAATCAAGACTCACTCTCTGGTCCTCTTCCTCCCACTTCTGTATTTCTTTTCCCCTTTTGAAAAAAAAGGAGGTGAAATTCATGTAGCATGAAACAATTTTAATGTATATGATTAACTTACATTTAGTCCATCCACAATACTGTGCAATCATTACCTCTATCTAGCTTCAAGACATTTTCATCAACCCAAAGGGAACTCTGTACCCATTAAGCTGGCAACCACCAGCCCCTTAAACCACTAATATGCTTTGTGTCTCTGTGGATTTAACTATACTGGATATTTCATATAAATGAAATCATATAATACGTGACCTTTTGTGTCTGACTTTTTTCACTTAGCATTAATGTTTTTGAGGTTCATCCACATTGTACTTCATACCTTTTTATGTATGCACAATATTCCACATTTTGCATGCAATGTAATTTCTTTACTCACTGATGAGTGTTTGACTTGTTCCCACTTTTTGCTTTTTATTAACAGTAGTGCTGAGAACATTCACACATTTGTTCATATAATGCTAATTATTGCTAGTGGATATTTGGATTGTTTCCATTTGGGGGCCATAATGAGTAATGCTGCTATGACCATTCATGTACAGATTTTTTGTGTGAGCATATGTTTTGAATTCTCTCATGTATATATCTAGGAGTGGAAATTCTGGGTCATGTGATAATTCTATATTTAACTTTTTGAGGAACTGTCAAACTGTATTCCACAGTGGCTCTACCATTTTATATCCCCACCAGAAATGTATGAAGGTTCTAATTTATCCATATCCTCACTGATGCTTTTTAGTTTGTTTTTAAAAAAATTGTAGCCATCCTAGTGAGTGTGTACAAAAAATTGTAGCCATCCTAGTGAGTGGTATCTCACGGAATCAACAGTTTTGACTTTCATTTTTCTAATAACTAATAATGTTGAACATTTTTTCACATATTTGTTGGCCCTTTACATATCCTCTTTGCAGAAATTTGTTTGTTAAATTCTTTGCCCTTTTTTTTTTTTTTAAAGTATTTATTTCTTTGGCTGTGCCCAGTCTTAGCTGTGGCTCTTGGGATCTTTAGCTGGGGTATATGGGAACCCTGGCCCCCTGCATTGGAAGCACAGAGTCTTAGCCACTGGACCACAGGGAAAGTCCCAATTCTTTGGCCATTTTTAATTTGAGTTGCTTCTATATTTAAAAATAATAAATTATGCTCTTCCCCCTAAAATTCAACTCATGCTCCTTTGGAAAATTTACCTTCCTGATCCCTTAGTGTGTCATTATGTACGGAAAATACAGTTACACATTCTTGAGATATTTTCATGTGTGTGTGTGTATGTGATCAGGGGTCATCCTTATCTAGGAACAGGATACCAAGTTCTCCACAGATGATGGAATTGATAACCTAACGTGCAAACTGAGATCATCCATTTGTCAGTTACCATGGTGCTATCCCAGCTTCCCTAGTGGCTCAGACGGTGAAGAATCCATCTGCAATGTGGCAGACCTGGGTTCAATCCCTGGGTTGGGAAGATCCCTTGGGGGAGGGCATGGCACCCCACTCCAGTATTCTTGCCTGGAGAATCCCATGGACAGAGGAGCCTGGTGGGCTACAGTCGGGTCACAAAGAGTCAGACATGACTGAGCGACTAAGCACAGCACAGTGCATGGCGCTACCCTCAGGCTGGGGGGCCCCTCAGAGGAGGAGCCAGGGTGGATGGCAGATTTGGGAACATGGGCTTCTACTTAACTTGGACCAGGGAGAGGAGGAGTTGCCTGGTTTGCTGCCTTGTGTCAGGGGATAATGTGGAGCCTGCTCTGGAGTGAAAGGTCAGGATGGGGTGGCCACAGGGGTGGGAATGAAGGGGGAAAACCAGACACTCTTCGTTCGTGGCTGTAGCGGCCCTTTGGGCCAAGGGCATTTTCATGGTCAGACACTTGCCCAAGGGAGTCATAATGTTTATGCTATTTATATTTTCTGTGACTACTGCCTTTTTGTCTGTCTTGGTACAGAGAGCAGCTCTTTGTAGAAGTGCCACCAGTTCTAGTTGTGCTAAGGGGAACACAAGCAGAAGCTCTGTGAAGATTTGGAGGATTGTTTTGAAGGAGAGACAGCTCTGAGAGCCAAGTAAGGTGTGGCTGCCATGGAAGAAAGGCTGAGAAGGTACCAATGGGAGGGAGGGTCTTGGGGGCCAGGCTTCCAGCAGTCTTCCTCTGGGGCCTCTCCTTAACAAGCCTCAGTGTTTATCCCTCACAAAAGCCTATGTTCTGCAAATGTGACTGAATAATACTGTGAGATATTAATTTCAGACTTTTCTCATATTTCCCCCTTTCACCTCCCCCCTTTTAATCAAATGGTTGGCTCTGCTCCGTAATCTCAGGAGAAAGAGGTGACTGGCCAAAAAGCAGACTCACACCATAAATTACATTCTGTGTGTGTTCTGAAAGCCCAAATAGGGGAGAGTCGGGGATTCTGGGTTTGAACATAATGATTGGGTAAAGGGGTCTTTCCTTTTACCTTCAAACTTGAAGAAAGGTCCTCCTGGTTTGGTGCGGGGATGGGGCGGGCTAAGGTGGGTACATGGGCATGAACACAGAGAGGAGTGTGTGTCCCAGAGCAGAGGGGCCTGAGCCTGCTTTCCAGGGGAGCCTGGGAGGCCCCAGGAAGGGAAAGATCGTGTGGGTTGTGCTAGGCTGAATGTGTGCATGCGTGAATGCTCAGTCGTGTCCGACTCTTTGCGACCCCATGGAGCGTAGACAGCCAGGCTCCTCTGTCCGTGGGATTTCCCAGGTGAGAATACTGGAGTGGGTTGCCATTTCCTTCTGAAGGAGATCTTCCCAACTCAGAGACTGAACCCCTGCTTCTTGCATTGGCAGCTGGGTTCTTTACCGCTGAGCTGCCTGGGAAGCCCCCACTAGACTGAATAATGGCCCCTAAATGTCCGCCTTCTGATCCCAGAACCTGTGAATGTGTTACTTTACATAGCAAAAAGGGACATTGCAGGTAAGATTAAGTTAAGGATCTTGAGATGGGGAAAAGGAGCCTGGTGCATCCAGGTGTGTGCAATGTAATGACAGGAGCTTTAGGCGAGGGAGGCACGTGAGCGCAATGGGTGTGATGATCCTCCCCGCCGGCTTTGAAGATGGAGGTAAAGGCCGAGAGCCCAGGAGTGCCTGAGGCCCCCAGGAGTTGGCAAAAGCAAGAAAACAGACTCTCGCCTAGAGCTTTGAGGAAGAACCAGACCCGCGGACACCTTGATTTTGCTCATAAGACCCATTTGGACTTCTGACCTCCAGAACTGTAAGGTAATACTTGCCCTTTGTTTTAAGCCACGGAGTTTGTGGCCATTTGTTACAGCAGCCCTTGGGAACTAAGAGTGGGGCGTCTCCTGCAACCTGCATGGGGCGCCGGCTGCATCAGGACGCCGACAGGAGGGCTTAAAGAGCCAAATGCAGGGGCAGGGGGAGGCCAGCTGATTGTGTGGGCTGGGAACTGGGGACCTGGTGGGCTCCTAACTCAGTGCCCTGGCATGACAGCACCCCAGGATTTCCTGTCACAGTCCTAGAGAAAGCTGGAAGCTCTCTCCAAGTGACATGGAATTTCTATCACCCAGCCTAAGTGAGCACTTAAAATATAAATAAAGGAAGTGATTATTCTTGCACACAGAGCTTTGGATCTGAAATTCTTCCTCTCCACATGATGTTTCATTTCAAGTTTAGGGGATGGGGCAACCACTGTGTGCCACATACTTTATATATGCATGTTTAGTTCATTTTCACAGCCCCGTGAGGTAAGTACACCTCATTATCAACTTAATTTGTTCCTGAAAATGTGACAGAGGATTTAGGGAACGGGAGGGACTATATTTCATTATTTTAAATAGTGAGTTAAAAAAAAATGAGTTCCAAGCTTGTCCAAAAAATACAATCAGTTTGCTGCAAATAACACTGAGCAATAATTCTACTGTCATTCATTCATTTAAAAAAAAATTATTGAACTATAGTTGATTTACAATGTTTTAGGTATATAGCAAGGTGATTCAGTTGTACATATGTATATTCTTTTTCAGATTCTTCTCCATTATAGGTTATTATACAATATTGAATATAGTTCCCTGTGCTATACAGGAGGTCTTTATTAGTTATCTATTTTATATGTAGTAGTGTGTATCTGTTAATCCAAAATTTCTAATTTATCCCTCCCCACATTTCCCCTTTGGTAACCATAAGTTTGTTTTCTGTGAGTCTATTTCTGTTTTGTAAATAAGTTCATTTCTATCATTTTTTTAGATTCCACATATAAATGATATCATGTGATATTTGTCTTTCTCTGACTTGGTATGATAATCTCTAGGTACATCCATGATGCTGCAAATGCATTATTTCATTCTTCTTTATGGTTGAGTAATATTCTGTTGTATACATATTGCACACTTTCTTTATCCATTTATGTATTGATGGGCGTGTAGGTTTACTTCCATGTCCTGGCTATTGTGAATAGTGCTGCTGTGAACACTGGGGTGCAGCAGTCTTTTCGAAGTAGTTCAGCTGAGTTCAGTCACTCAGTCATGTCTGACTCTTTGCAACCCTATGGACTGCAGCATGCCAGGTTTCCCTGTCCATCACCAACTCCCAGAGCTTGCTCAAACTCATGTCCATCTTTTCCACATATATGCCCAAGAGTGGGATGGCAGGATCGTATGGTAACTCTGTTTTTAGTTTTCTAAAGAACTGCTGTACTGTTCTGCTTAGTGGCTGCACCAATTTGCATTCCTGCTCAACAGTGTAGGAGGGTTCCCTTTTTTCTACATCCTCTCATTCACTCTTTCAACTGATGCTTACTGTTTTTTTGCGTGTAACTGTGATTCTTTTCATGATACCTGTATTAGTTTTCTCAGGTTACTCTAACAAAGTACCATAAACTGGGTGGCTTGAAATAAAAGAAATTTCTTCTCTCATGGTTCAGTTCTGTTGAGTTCAGTCGCTCAGTCATGTCCAACTCTTTGTGACCCCATGGACTGCAGCGACCAGGCTTCCCTGACCATCACCAACTCCCAGAGCTTGCTCAAACTCACGTCCATAGAGTCAGTGATACCATCCAACCATCTCATCCTCTGTCGTCCCCTTCTCCTGCCTTCAATCTTTCCCAGCATCAGGGTCTTTTCCAGTGAGTTCATTCTTCCCATCAGGTAAGTATTGGAGTTTCAGCTTCAGCATCAGTCCTTCCAATGATTATTCAGGACTGACTTCCTGGAGGATTCATTGGTTTGATCTCCCTGCAGTCCAAGGGACTCTGAAGAGTCTTCTCCAACACCACAATTCAAAAGCATCAATTCTTCAGTGCTCAGCTTTATGGTACAACTCTCACATCCGTACATGACTACTGGAAAAACCATAGCTTTGACTAGATGGACTTTGTGGGCAAAGTAATGTCTCTGTTTTTTATTATGCTGTCTAGGTTGGTCAGAGCTTTTCTTCCAAGGAGCAAGTGTCTTTTAATTTCATGGCTGCAGTCACCATCTGCAGTGATTTTGCAGTCTCTGTTTCCATTGTTTCCCCATCTATTTGCCATGAAGTGATGGGACCAGATGCCATGATATTAGTTTTTTGAATGTTGAGTTTTAAGCCAACTCTTTCACTCTACTCTTTCACTCATGGCTCAGGGGCCAGATATCTGAAGCCAAAGTGTCAGCAGGGCCATGCTCCCTTCAGAGCCTTCAGAATCCTTCCTTTTCTCTTCTAGCTCCTGGTGGTTCCTGGTGTTTCTTGACTTCTGACAACGTAGCTCCAATCTCGGCCTCCATCTTTCTGTGGCTGTCTTCCTTGTCATTGTCTCCACACAGCCTGCTTACAGGGACATCGATCATTGGATTTAGGACCTACTCTTATCTTAAATACTTACATATGCAAAGACCTTGTTTACAAATAACATCACATTGTGAGCTTTCAAGTGGACATGAATTTCAGGAGACACTATTCAACCCATTGGAATACTGCCCCCCCCATCCCAGCCCCACACCACCACCACTTCTATGCTCTTGCCAATGCATGATCAAGAGTTAAATTTTTTTTTTTACTTTTTCTTAAATGTGATATATTCCTGTTACATCTATCTATCACTTATGTCATGGGCCACCTGCCTCGTACATCACTTCATTTACTTGACTTGCCTCAGTGCCTCTGAAGGAATCTGCCAGATACCTTTGTACAGCATGCACATCGTCCCTGTGCCGTGTACATCTTATGAGGAGGTACTCCCTCTTTCATCTTGGCATCGCATGGATTTTACAGTATGCTTGGTCAGAGATGGTGCTCATCTGCATGTTTGTTGGAGGAGGGAATGATGTATGTGAGAGAAAGACAAATTGTATCTCCTCTGCTAATTGGATGTGCTAATCTACTTTAGAAGTTTCACTCTCCTCTCTGGCTGCTGCAAGGACTTACCCATTTGTTCCTGTTACTACCTGGTAGCCTCTGCTGGTACCCCTGCTGACAGGTTAGCCTGATTCATCCCTCCACCTAATAGCTATTGCTGCTCTGTGGATCCTGTAACAAAGAGCATGTGAGCTGCTCATTAGTCATAATTGGAATCTTCTAGAGCCCAGGTACACATTCAGATGTACAGCACCTCATGAATGTGTAGAGGAGCTGCCTTGACACACGCCAGGTGAGGTTACTGCTCAGAATGCATGCAGGATTGACATAGTGCCCTGCTGCCTTGTAAAATGGCCTGGTTTCTATAGAATGGAAATAGTCTAATGAAGTTTACACACTGTGAAGAGTACAGATGTGCTCCATGAAAAGAAAGCATGGATAATTTATGAACCAAGTCTAGGACAAATTATGGATCATTAAAACCAGCTTGCCTCAATCTAAGCTTTCAAGACTCACAAGTTGAGAGTAGTGAGTGCTGAACTTTCCAACCAGGCACACTTCAACCATTCCAAATTCTACTTTTTGGGGGGAATTGTTCCTAGAAAACTCCCTCCTAACTTACCTTGTTGTCTAGAGAAACCCTAATTATTATTTCTCTTTCTTATATCTCTCCTTTTGCCCGTCATTAATTTTGGTGATAAAGGGATATCCTGAATATTGCTTTGGATTGGCCACAAAGTTCATTCAGGTTTTTCCATAACATTTTAGTCAACCCAATATAACATGTATTGCATTTCAGTCCAGACAAAGAGGCAAAGATGGTGTATTTCAGCCCATAGAAAATCAAATGAGTTATGTAACTTCTTTTCATTTTCCTCATGATAACAAATGGCAACATTGAAGGGGTGGGGATCACTTTTGGTCTTTCATGTCTCATCTCTCCTTGATCCTGTGACTTCATGAGGATTCAAACACCAAATGATGTTGTCTCCTGTCTTTGCTACCATTCACTACTCCACCACATTTTACATTATATTATATTGTTAAGCCTAAGTTAATTTCCCCAGCCCTGGCATTCTGTTCCTTCAGAGAAGTGAAAGGAATTCTCTATGCTTTGTCCCCACTCTTTTCTTTCCTCATTAGACCTCCATCAACCCTGGCCTACCATATTCCCTGCCCACCCCAGTACCATAACATCCAGTTGTGCAAGGTCTCTCTCTTGAGTGTATATATTTGCTCAGCTTTGACTCAGAGTTCTATCTGTAAATTTGGTGTATTTAATAAATGAAACTCTTCCATTGTTCCAGGATCTGATGTAGCTTATATTATTTCCAAAGTATATTTTTTATGTGAAATTCATGAAAGCCATGGAGTTCAAAATTCATTTGATTACTCGTTCAGATTATTCAGGGTTTTGCTAAGACTGGCCAAGTTTCTGCTTCTTTCCTCTGTGTTGATTAGATCACATCATGTTTTATACTAAGATTTCTCTGCACCATTATTACACTCAATGGACTTCATTTAGAATGTCGTGGCATCACTCTGGTGTGAGATATGAGTGCACTCTGCCAGTCCACAGACGTGTGCTGTCATTTCCTATTAAAAAGAAAATGGACCACATACTTCTTGCTGTGCTTATGAGGTCTTGATGGGAATTATTAGACCAGAGGGAAGATTTGTAAGAGATAATGGTAATGTGATCATTTTATTGATCTTTCTATTTGAAGGAAGGAATCCCTTAATTTTACTTGCTCCATTGGAAGAACTGTTGATGAAGGTATAGTTCATTGAGTCCAGAGGGCTGTGTGAGGGCCATGTGGGGGTCTCAGACAGAGACCCTCTTCTTCAGGAAGGATATAGAAGTATAAACAGGTACAGATGGGGAAATAATTCAGTTTGTAGTTAACTTGTGCACGGCATTATAAAAGAGTGAGCTCTGTGTACCTAGGGCAAAGACAGCACTCTCCTGATAGAGAGGGCCGAGGTGGACTCAAACTCTCCTGGTCTTCCAGCTTCATCTTCTGCCCCTGCTGCAGTCTCTGAACACCTGCTGGCTTTGACCCTTCAGATTTTGTCTCTGACATGCCTCCATGTGGTGGGACCTTGGGGATAATTCATTCATTCACTTGTACATGCATTTATGTGCACCCTTGTTCATTCATTCACTCACTAAAGCATTCACTCATTTGACAATGATTCAGCAGTATTTGATGAGAGCCTCTGTGTGCCTTGTGGCATGGCAGGTACTGAACACTGTATACAGATAAAGGTTAGTCATAATCCCTATCCTCCAGAAACTTACTGCTTTCTTTGAAAGAGAAATCTAGCACATTATTTTTGAGTTTAGTGCAATACGTTGTAGTTCAGAGTTTCAGCACCGAAAACATGACCCAGAGAGGAGGAGCTAGAAGAGATCCAGGGAAGGTAAGCGTGAGCAGTGGGGGCTACCTGGATACAGCAGGACGTGAGCTGGACCCTAAAATAGGGGCCTTTGGCAGATATGGAATAAAGAAAAGGAAAGTCAAAGCAGAAAATACAAGATAAGCTAAGGCAAAAGGTCATAAATGATAATGGTGTTTATAAGGGAGAGTGGAGAGACCATTCTGGTGAGAGGAAAAGGGCCACATGTAGGCCCTTTGTAGTTGTAGGAAGTGAAAGTCAAATTAGATCAGGACCAGACTGATGAAAGAATCTGAAAGAAACAGCACCTTTTGACTTTATTGAGTATAGATTTGAGAACCACTGGCACTCTTGAATATAAATGTGATACTGTTGTAATAAACTTAAGATAGTTCAGGATTTCACCATTACCCAATAGTCAGTTGGTGTGTCTGAGAATACAGGGTGGAGATGAACCCTGAATAAGATGACCTCTTTAATAGGCAATGGGAGGGGGACAGGAAAAGGAGCAAAGGGGTTAATGTCCAGTTTTGCTAACCATATGTGAAATGTTGAAGAATTTTCTGATATACATTTACATGGGTAAACGAATCAAACAGGGTTTGCCAATGAGAGAAAGCCTTGTGCGCAGCGACTCATTTAGAAAGGACTATGTACTGGCTCAGGTACCTAAACTGTAGGAAGGGCTAAGGATACGGCTCAGGGCAAAGAGGGAGGATTTTATTTTATATAAAGTTGACGGCAGTTATTTTTATTTATTTTTTGATTAACATTCAAATAATTCACATATTTAATCAAGTATATTTCTCTTAAACACTCACCAGTTACATATCCAAATTTCCAGACAATTTTTTCCCACACTTTGAACTTTTTATTTTGTATTGGGATGCAGTCAATTAACAATGTTGTGATAGTTTTTCAGGTGAACAGCAAAGAAACTCAGCCATGCCTATACATGTATCCATTCTCCCTCAAACACCCCTCCCATCCAGGCTGGCACATACCATTGCACAGAGTTCCATATGCTCTACAGTAAGTCCTTGTTGGTTATGCATTTTAAATACAGCAGTGTGTACACGACCATCCCAAACTCCCTAACTATCCCTTCCCCCCAGCACCCAGAAGTTTGTTTTCTAAGTCTGCGAGTGTCTTTCTGTTTTGTAACTAAGTTCATTTGTATCATTTCTTTTTAGATTCCAGATATAAGGGATGTCATACAGTATTTTTCCTTCTCTAACTTCCTTCACTCAGTATGACACTCTCTAGGTCCATCCTTGTTGCTGCAAATGGCATTATTTCATTCTTTTAATAGCTGAGTAATATTCCATTGTATATAAACACTACATTTTCTTTATCCATTCCTTTGTTGATGGACGTTTAGGTTGCTTCCGTTTCTTGGCTGCAATGAACACTGGGGTGTGTGTATCCTTTTGGATCATGTTTTTCTCTGGATATATGCCCAGGAGTGAGACTGCAAGGTCATATGATAGCTCTGCCCCATTTGGTAGTTCTATTTTTAGTTTTTTAAGGAAGCTCTATACTGTTCTCCATAGTGGTTATACCAATTTACATTCCCACCAACAGTATAGGAGGGTTCTCTTCTCTCCACACCCTCTCTGGCAGTTATTGTTCCCACAAACAATTTTAAATGAGAAGAACAAACCTACTATATAAAGATGTAATGATGCCATAATGAACACTTATATAGCACTTACTGTATGCCAGGCCATATTGTAAGCACAGTACAGTACTTAGAGTTGGTTTCCCAGATGGCACAGTGGTAAAATATCCACCTGCCAATACAGAGGACATAGGAGATGCGGGTTCGATCCCTGGGTCAGGAAGATACCCTGGAATAGGAAATGGCAACATGCTCCAGTATTCTGGCCTGGAGAATCCCAAGGACAGAGGCAGGCTACAGTCCATCGGGTCACAAAGAGTCAGACATGACTGAGCACACATATTTTATATACATATGATTCATACTCCTCAAAACAACTTTATCAGATAAATTTCATTTTGAAATGAAAAATTGAGCCCTTTGGATTTATGCATTTAATAAGTTGTATAGATTAGATTTCAACCTAGTCATCCAGATTCCAGAGTTCATGCTCTTAACCATTATACTTCTACTATCTCTTAATATAAAAACTATTAGAAAAGTATATTCTAAAACTAGCATCATGCTTAAGAGGGAATAACTGTTACTATCATTATTTACTAATATTTTGGTGACACTAAACAATGCAACTACATATGAGAAAGAAATCATAAATACAAAACATTGCAAAGCAGGAGATAAAATAATTATTTGTAGATACTATGATTCTACACCTAGAAAACAATAAGAAAATCAGCACAAAAACTGCTGCAAATAATAAGGGTATTCAGGCCATCAACTTGTTATAAAATGAAATATGATATTTAGTCACAGTCATATGTAAAAACTATATAGATAGAAGATATAATTGAAGAAAAGCCCCATTTGGAATAGTAAGAAAGCTAAAACTCTTTAAGATAAACCAAACAAAATTTATTCGAGATGCACATAAAGAAAACTTTAAAACACAAAGACACAGGAAAAGACATGAGGAAATAGAAAGGCATGCCATATTCTTGGATAGGTTGTCTGAATACCATAAAGGTGTTTATTCAGGTATCTTAATTTAAAGATTAACTTGAACTTAGTAAAATTCCAAAAGCTAATTTTGTAGTTCGTATAGAAAAAATATAAAAGCAAATATAAAATTAGCTTAACATCCAAAAAACCAATGTAACACACCGTATCAATAGAAAAAAAGGTCAAAATCACATGATCATCTCAGTGGACCAGAAAAAAATCATTCATTGTAAACAAACAAACAAAAAACTCTGAAAGGGGCTTCTCTGGTGATCAGTGGTTAAGAGTCCACCTTGCAATGCAGGGGACGCTGGTTTGATCCTTGGTCTGAGAAAATCCCACATGCCACAGAGCGACTAAGCCCGTACACTGCAACAACTGAGCCCATGTGCCACAACTACTGAAGCCTGTGCACCTAAAGCCTGTGCTCCAAAACAAGAAAAGCACTGCAATGAGAAGCTCACACACCACACTAAAGAGTAGCCCCTGCTCGCTGTAACTAGAGAAAAGCCCACACATGGCAACGAAGACCCAGCCACAGCCATAAAAAGTTAAATAAATAAAATTATTTATCTTTAAAAAGGTTTTTTTTAAAAACCCTGAAAAACTTGGAAAGGGAAGGAACTTGATCAAACTGTTAGAGGCCATCTATGAAAAATTCCAGCTAACCTAGTGAAAGACGGATTGCTTTCCCCTCAAGAGCAGGAAAACAAGACAAGGATGGTCACTCTCACTCCTTCTATTCAGTATTGTCCTGGAGGTTCTAGCCAAGGCAACCAGCCAAGAGAATGAAAGAAAAGGCATCCAGATAGGAAAGTGAAATGTAAAACTGTCTCTATTAGCAAATGACATGATCTTGTATAGAAAATCCTAAGGAATCAGAGTAACTATTAGAAATAATAAATTTTTTAAAAGCTATTAGAATTAACTAAGTTCAGCAAGGTGGCAAGATACTAGATCAACATAAAAAATCAATTGTATTTCTATACATAGCAATGAATAATGCAAAAGTGTAATTAAGAAAACAATTCCACTTGTAAATGCATTAAAAAGAATAAAATACTTAGAAATAAATTTAACAGAAGTGCAAGACTTATAACTGAAAACTATAAAAAACTGTTGAATGAAATTAAAGACAAATAAATGGAAAAAAGATTTCCTGTTTCTATGTCAGATGACCTAATATTATTAAATTACAATGCTCCCTAATCTGATCTACAGATTCAACAATCCCTACCAAACTTCCCAGGTAGCTCAGATGGTAAAGAATCCGCCTGCAATGCAGGAGACCCTAGCTCGATTCCTAGGTTGGGAAATTCCCTGGAGAAGGGATAGGCTACCCACTCCAGTATTCTTGGCCCTCACTGGTGGCTCAGGTGGTTAAGAATTCACCTGCAATGTGGGAGACCTGGGTTTGATCCCTGGGTTGGGAAGCTCCCCTGGAGGAGGGCATGGCAACCCATCCCAATATTCTTGCCTGGAGACTCCCCATGGACAGAGGAGCCTGGCAGGTTACAGTCCATGGGGTCGCAGAGAGTCAGACATGACTGAGTGACCAAGCACACACACACCAAAACTTCAGGTGGCTTTTCTGCAGGATTTAACAGGCTGATCTTCGAACTCATATGGAAATTCAAGAGGCCCAGAAAGCAAAGAAAAAAAAAAATCTCAGAATAGTGAAGTTTGAAGATTCATACTTCCTTACTGCAAAACTTACAACATAGCTGCAATAATTAAGACAGTATAATACTAGCATAAGGCTAGATATATAAATCAGTGGAATAAAATTTGAGAGTTCAGAAATAAACATTTATCGTCAGCTGATTGTCCACAAGGATGCCAAGACTGTTCAATGGTGAAAGAGTAATCTTTTGAATGTATGGTGCTCAGAAATTGGATTTCTACATGCAAAAGAATGAAGTTGGACCCCTATCTCACATCAAACACACGATAACTCAAGATAGATCAGAGACTTAAATGTAAGAGTTAACTGAATAACTTGGAAGAAAAAAAAAAATGAATAAATCTTTATGACTTTGATCACAAAATGACACTAAAAGCCCAATGACAAAAGAGACAATTGATAAATTGGACTTAATCAAAGTTAAAAACTTTTGTGCTTCACGCTGATCAGCAGCAGCTCTCTCTTGAGCCCCCCATTCTGCAAACTCTAGCCACCTTGGACTCCCCGGAATCCTGACTCTGTCTCCTCTACTCAGAGGGTCTACTGGTCTCCAACTGGTTTCCTCCTCTCTGTGCTGTGTCCTGGAAGCATCTCAAGGCAGTAGGCTGGAACAGTTAAAGAGCTTGTCTCATTTGCATTTGACCTCTCAGGAATCACTGTCCTTCATGGCCTGATGTTACTGTTTTGGCAATGATTGTCATATATTTTGTTCAGTTTCTCAGTTCTTTTGGACAGGAGGGTAAATGCAGTCCCTGTCTTCCCATCTTGGCTGGAAATTGAAGTTCAATACAATTTTTAGGGAAAAAAATAGAATATATTCATGATCTCAGGATAGGGAAAGATGTCTTAAGTATTAAACATTGCTCACACAAAAGTAACATTTTATATTTAATATTAAGACCCCATAAAGAGAGTGAATATGTAAGTCAAAGAAGGGGAGACGATATCTGTAGTGCACATAATTGATCAACAACTCATAAATAGACTATATGAGAAGAAAAAAAACTCTGCAGATTAAGATCTAAAAAATATCACCCAAGATAAAGTCATGCAAAAGCCATTGTGGCACCACACAAAAGAGAAATAGCCAATGACCACAGCGGCTGTTAATACAGTGGTGTTAACTCATTAGAAATCAGGGAAATGCAAATTAATATCAAAATGTCATGGGATTCTCCAGGCAAGAATACTGGAATGGATTTCTGCATTCTCCTCCAGGGGATCTTCCTGACCCAGGGATCAAACCAGTGTCTCTTATGTCTCCTGCATTGGCAGACAGGTTCTTTACCACTAGTGCCACCTGGGAAGCCCCCCAAACTGCCACCAGGTAGACAAACATTTTAAAATCTAACAACTCCAAGTGTTAACAAGATGTGGTATACAAAGAACCCCTTTCCGTTGCTTGTGGAAATACAAATTAATGTAACTATTTTGGAAAACAGTTTGGTACTTTCTAGTAAAGTTTAAAATATATAAACCCTATGATCCACCAAATTCACCCATGGATCTACACCATACAGAACCTCACACATGCAAGTAACAGCATACAGGTCCAAGAATGTTCATAGGGGCATTTTTCACAGTAACCAAATAATGAAAACGACTCAAATGTCCATCCGCAGTAAAATGGGTAAATAAAGGTATATTCTTACAATTTGCCCCATTAAAAATGAATGAGCTGTGTCACACAACAATGTGAATAAAGTTTACAAATATAATTTTGAGCAAAAAGAGCAAGATTCTAAAGAAAAGATCAGTATGATTCTATTCATCAAGTTCAAAAACAAGTGAAATGAAGTATATTATTTAGATATGCACTCTTAGGTAGTAAAACTATAAAGAAAAAGCTAAATGTTTCCCTTAAAAAGGAACTCATGTCAAAGTGAATATTACATGAACTAATACGTGAAGAACCCTTCATTCATGATTTGGCGCACAGTCTATGCTCAATAAATTTTAGTTGAAAGTATCTTTATCTTGAAACCCCAGTCTTTTTCTGGCAACAGCATGCACTTAGGCTGTGAATCTGAGTATGTTAAATTAACCAGTTAACTCTAAGATGAGTGTCCTAATGATCAAGAAAGTGACCAGCTGCTTAGCCTACTTCTTACTGACTTTAAATGGCATATTTTTCTCCTGAGGCATTTCTTTTTGTGTGAAATATATATATTCTCAATCATAGTCGTTGACTTCGTATCTAGCTTTTTCTTACGGTCAGAGAGAGAGAATATAAGAGAATATATTCAGCCAAAGCAAGTAAATGTGCATTTAAGAGTTCAGCCCAAACATCAGCATAATTATCTTGAAAGTGACTGGAATTGAGCTTCAAGAGAAAGGATGAGGTCTGTGGTAAAGAGGGCACACTAACTGTTCTGACAACACAGTCTCTACCTGGATAGTGTTGTGATTCATAAACATTTAGAGGTAAAAATATAATCAGCGTTGATTTTTAGCAGGAGTTGAATAACGAAACTAGCGGCATAATTTTGGAACTGCCAACTGTCTTTAGAGCCAACTGTCTCAACGCTATGGAAGTGGGAAGGCAAACAAGACAAGCAACTGAACAATTAACCATTTCTGTCTGCATGCTGTGTGTCCATTGCTGAGCCATATATATTAACTGGAGTTACCTCCACGAAACCAAAATGTAGTGGAAATGAATCTTAAACAATTTTTAAAAGGCATTGTACATAATAAGAGAAAACATATACAGAGTGCTTTCTATGCTCTAAATATTTTTTTTCCAGGACTAACACATTGAATGCTCATAACACCACCAGGGATTTACAGATGAGGTCTATGGGGAGCATAAATGTTAAGTAACTTATCTAAGGTCACACAGCTACTAATTTAAGTGTTGGAGCTAGGTTTGAAGTGAAATGCTCTGATTTAGAGTTACAGCCACTAACTATACTGCCCATGTTGACACTATTTCTCTTACAAAAGCATAGAAACAATGAGTTTAGCAGCTAGTTAGCAAGAATAATTAATAAAAATAGGGAGCTACCAGGCGTGGTCATAATTAATAAAGCCTTTCAGTAAGCCACATCGTGGATGGCATGGATTATTTGGAGGTATGTGCATTGATTTTTGCATTTGGCTGCAAGTAAAGGGTTTTTCATCTTGCTCAGTGAGAAGTTTAGGAATAGATAGCCCCAGGCTAGGAGGGTAGCTCAGTGAGTCCACAAGGGCTCCTTCTACATTCTGGCTCTACCTTCTTTAGCCTGTAGGTTTCTTCCTGAGCACTGGAAGATGATCTTTAACTCCACTCATTGTGTTTGTGTTCCAGGATGAAAAAAATAGGAAGAAGCAAAGGATGAAAATCAAAAATCTAAAGGGCATGGCAGCTGAGGCTAGCTCTTCTTAAAAGATTTCCTGGAAGTTTCACTCAAGGACTTCTCAGTTCAATTCAGTTCAGTTACTCAGTGGTGTCCGACACTTTGCGACCCCATGAATCGCAGCATACCAGGCCTCCCTGTCCATCACCAACTCCTGGAGTCTACCCAAACTCATGTCCATTGAGTCGGTGATGCCATCCAACCATCTCATCCTCTGTCGTCCCCTTCTCCTCCTGCCCTCAATCTTTCCCAGCATCAGGGTCTTTTCAAATGAGTCAGCTCTTTGCATCAGGTGGCCAAAGTATTGGAGTTTCAGCTTCAACATCAGTCCTTCCAATGAACACACAGGACTGATCTCCTTTAGGATGGACTGGTTGGATCTCCTTGCAGTCCAAGGGACTCTCAAGAGTCTTCTCCAACACCACAGTTCAAAAGCATCAATTCTTTGGCACTCAGCTTTCTTTATGGTCCAACTCTCACTTCCATACATGACTACTGGAAAAACCATAGCCTTGACTAGACAGACCTTTGTTGACAAAGCAAGGACTTCTACTTATATTCATTTTTGTGTGTGCACTTAGTTGCTGAGTTGTGTCTGACTTCTCGACCCCATGGAAATCAATCCTAGAGAGTGAGTAGGGAAGAGAGTTGTGAATGGGAGCTCAGTCAGGCAAATGTTGTGTATTACAGAATGACTTGTTCCTAATGCCAAAAGTGTTAAGGCTCTTCTCCTAGGAAATAGCCATGGTGGCTTCGGAAAGGCTAAGAACTGCTACACATTATCCAATAAATGAATAGAGATTCACTATGAGCAGCCTAGAGCTTGTCAATGGTAATATTCCTTACAAAAAAAGGACCTGAAATTACTAGTAGGCAGAACCTTCCTAGTAGAGAGGACATCTGTATTGACTTCCGAGCATTCACTTCCACTTTTCTAGGAATAGCACCCTAGTTTTCCTTTGGAGAGCTATCCCTGCCCAGCTCCAGTCTATGTGATTTGATCAGGACTAATATCCAGGCCTGGGCAGTCAATATACTCCATTTCTTCGATTAGGATGATTAGCTCAGGGATAGTCAGGTGACTCAAGTTAGCCTCAACTCCAGAATTAAGACTCAGCTCCAGAATTTTTGTTGGAACAATTGGGAAATAAGTGATCTTTCCCCTTGGGCTGTTATTTAGAAGAATAAGCTTGCATCTTCTAGGGGCAACCACATGGTTACCTGAGTGAGATTCAAGTTAGAATACAGGAAGGCAGAACTAAGAGGTGAAGAGAAAGACTGAGACTTCATAAGGTGTTTGAATCTCTGAGTCCATCTATACCTGAAATCCCGTGACCTGGTTTTTCATAAGTCATGGAATCCTTTTATAAAGCTATTACCAGTTTAGTTTAATTTCTGTCACCTGCAGTTGAAGGAGTCCTCAGTAATAAAGCCAGATACATCAGCCCTGATTCTTCTCAGACTTGGGGAAAAAATCAGTGATTCTCTTCCTTCATATTCACATATACAGTCACTCAGAGACTCATACCAACTTGCTTCTCTCCCCTTTTTATCAGGGAGGCGGGAGTAGAGGGGCCTGTGCTATCCACTTTCACAAATATATATCCAGAAATGAGAAGACAGATGGAACCGACAATCAGATCACAAATAAAGTAGCATCTACAAAAATGAAATGAAATATTGCTGAATGTTCGTGTGTTACCTGAGCCATTTTTACCAAGAAAAAAAAGTCATTTTGAAAATGCTTGCCCTTGTCTTACAGAGCATTTTGGGGCTCAGCCTTGTAAAGCAACCCATGGAAATCTGTAAGGCATGTGACCAGTAGAGAACCTTGAAGGAGACAGAATAGTAGTGATGGATGTATGAAAGAAGTTTTCTGGAATGCTTGGCCGCCTCTGCTGGCTCCAAGACAAACAGTTATTTTGAGGAAACAAATTGTGAGAAATGCTACTGTTTGAAGACATTGGCTTATGGAGCACACATTTAATTTTGAAATCTATACTTAAACTATTAGGTTGCTGCCAAATAAAATACTTGTCTACCTAAACATATGTTTCAGTTGAAAATGCTTGTCAGTGTAGACAGACAAGAAGGAAATGCCCAGAACATGGTCAAACTTAGCAATATTTTAAAAAGCCAAATTGTTAAGCACTGAATTTTTAGAATGTTAATTTTCCAAACAATGTTTCAGTGTCAATTACTGTGTTATAAAAATGAACTAAGAATGCACAGCCTTTTAAAAAAGTTCTATTTAAGAACCCAGCAGTCTTGTCAATGAAAAAAATGACTTTTTTTCCTTTGAGATTCAAGAATCTTGTCATTTTTCTGTAATTCCTTTTTTTTTTTCTTTTAAAGAGGAATTAAACATGGCCTGTCAGAATCCTCAGAAAGCATATCTGCTTGTTCTAAAATATTTTCCTGTATGATTTTTACTTCAGAGGGATCTAGATCACTCTCTCATATATATATATATATGTTTATATATTTGATAAATGTATATTATACATGTTTTTTTTTGCATAGTTCTTTGCAGTTTAAAAAGAACAGTTCAAAACTTTTGGACTCAGTGGGAGAAAGTGAGGGTGAGAAGATTTGAGAGAATAGCATTGAAACATGTACATTACCATATGTAAAATGGATGATCAGTGCAAGTTCGATGCACGGAGCAAGGCACCCAAAGCCGCTGCTATGGGAACACCCAGAAGGATAGGGTGGGGAGGGAGGTGGAAGGGGGTTCAGGATGTGGGGGGACACATGTATACCTGTGACCAATTCATGTTGATATATGGCAAAAAACAATCACAATATTGTAAGGTAATTATCCTCCAATTAAATTAATTAATTAAAAAATAAAAAGAGCAGTTCAGAACATCATAGCTTATACCATCCAGAAAATGGCATTGTTGAGCTTGCCAAATCTTGGTCCAGTGCAGTGTCTTCTGTGCCGATGGCTTCATCCTGGAACCCTCAACTGGTTTTCAATTATCTTAACTGTGAGTTGATTTCAGACTTGAACTAGAGCATATTGGGTCGGGATGCTCTCATAAAAACATCTTTCTGACTCTATGGAATATGACTGCAGGGCCCCCCAGGGAGATGGTGTTCTGGCCCTTGGAGAGGAAGCAGTCAGCCAGACAATCGTTATTGTCATGAATGGAGAAAAAAGTCACCAGGCCTGCCAGTTTATTTGTATAGACAGTTCATTTGCTCAGGCAGCTCCCCTGATCTAGGATCCCTTTCCTCAGTTCCCCTTTCCCTGCCTGAATGCAGGGGAAACTTTTATGGCTCATCTCATTTGTGAAACTTTGCTTGATCTTCTCCTCACCTAAAGTGGTGGCTTCCTCTTCTGATCTGTTATGCCACGCGCTGGTTCCAGGTCCTAGGAACTAGAAAGGGAAGGCTGAGTTCTTGAAAGATCTCCCCAGTATAAGATCCTAAAGACACTGGCACTGCAGGTTACACTCTTTTGGTTTTCCCCACAGCAACTTCCAGGTTTCTCTGGTGGCTCAGTGGTAAAGAATCTTCCTGCAGTGCAAGAGATGTGGGTTCGATCTCTGGGTCGGGAAGATCCCCTGGAGGAGGGCATGGCAAACCCCTCAAGTATTCTTGCCCTGGACAGAGGAGCCTGGTGGGCTATACAGTCCATGGGGTCACAAAAAGTTGGACGCAACTGAAGTGACTTAGCACATATGCACACACAGCAACGTCCATAGTGTCTTTATTTTAAAGAGAAGTTTCCTGGTTCCAAAAAGGAAGCTGAGAATAGGTGGTTGTTGTTATTGTTTTAACTGAGAGGCTCTTACACAGTGAACAGAAACTCACCAAAAATATTACAATTATAATAAGCCTTCATGTCATCATCTGACCCACTAACTCAGAGGAGGGTAAGGGTGGGCACTAGTCCAGACAGGAGAGTGTAGGCTGAGGGAGCAGACAGGTTTCCAGGGTTCCCATAGGCATTCATAAGAGCCTCTGTGGGACTATGGATCCTGTTTCCTCAGGCTGGCTGGTGGGGGGGATGGCCTCAGGGCCCCTTCACTTCTGAGGCTACCTGTAGGCCATCCTGGCTCTTAGAGATTGTTGTTGAGCACTCAGGGAATTCACCACACACTAGGACCCACCAACTCTCAGAATGTGAATCAACCATAGCATATGTTCCTAATTTCAAACAGATGCATGGCAATATGCTTGCCTCATCCTGATTATAATTTAAAGCCTACAGGCTTCAACTGAGGTGACAAATTGGTCACCAAAGGAAGATTGTATTAGAACCAGGTAGCATTTGCTGGAAGAGTTTCATAGGAGATTGTCCTAAACATCCCTACTAATAGTTGCTTGCACACAGTAGGTGCTCATTAGATATTATTTGCAGCTGTTACTTTGTAGGTAGGTAACTTCCATCAGGCTTGTCTCTTCTTACAGATTCTTTGAAAAATGGAAGAATAAAGTATGAGGGGACAAGTGGCTGCAAAGGAGATAATGAAGGGAACGTATGAGTTTCTGAAGGGCCAGTTCCGCTTGTCTAATTATTACTCTTTTCCTTTACTTATCAAGATTTTTTTTTAAAAAGAGCAGCTGTTTTTCACATATTGGGTATTCATTAAATCTTTATGGGACTAAACTGCGTTTTAAACTGTATGAGGCCTTTGCAAATAAGAATAGCTGATTTCCCTGCAAATGGAAAGGATATATTTAGAGGCTTTCCTGGGAGAATGAACCGGCCCCGGGGATTTGAAATGGCCTGTCGAGCCTTCCACCTCGAGGTCAGTAGGTCAAATCCAAATCAGGTCTGGGGTGGCTGACAAGCATTGTTTGAGTGACAGCTGTCAGGTGACCAGGATGAGAGGAGCTGGAGGGTTGGGCTGTGTTCAAGTGAACAGGTGCTATCTGCAGTGATCTTGGCAGAGGATGGGAGAGTGGCTGGAGATAGGCTGAGCTCTGTGCCTCAGCCCCAAAGGCCATCTTCAACCTGGCCAAGTGAGGAGCATGCCTTCCCAGGATGGTTGTGACACGAGGAAAGCCAAGGAGATGACATGTACAAAACTGCCGAGGCCTCAGAAAAACAGCGGCACTCATACAGCTTTGTGGGAAGAGCTGACTTGTCCGGGCTAAGCTCTAATGCATCTTCTTCTTCTGTATCTTCCTCCTCACACTTCTGCTTTCTGAAGGTAGCTGGCACTGTTTTCTAAAACTGAGTAAGGACAAATAAGCGAAGGTGCAAAGGGATCAATTGGAAGAGGGCAGTGATTCAAGTAAATGGTGTGAGTTTTCTTGTTGGCAGTTTCTCAAATACATTCTTTGCCCCACACGCCTTAGACTCATGGCATCCAGGGGTTAGGGGTAGAAAACGGGTAGTGGAGAGGGAGGGCAGAATTGGAGAGTTGCTTGCGAAGGAGCTTAGAGTAGACAGCTACATCAGTGCCATCCTTTTGTTTGACTGTGGAAGAAACTGCGGCTCAGGGCAGTTTGGAACAGGTCACTGTGTAACGTTTAAGTCACCAGCAGCGAAGATGACTTCAGCTGATATAAATAGTGAACAGATGTATTTGAAAGGATTCTGAGTAGCTCATAGCATCTGGTGGGAACCAGGTGGGAAGAGGTAGGAGCAAGGGGGACCAGGTGTGGCCAGAGGTTGAGGAGGCAGGAGCCTTCTCCAGTAGCTTCGGGGCTCTTTGGGGAGGCCCTTTTCATAGTGTTCACCACTGAGGCACAGGTTAGGGCAGGGAATGTCCTCACTCCAGGCACAAAACTGGCATCCTCTTGTTTAACTCTCTACCCAAATTTCATCTATGAGAGAAGCCTTCTCTGACCACTAGATTTAAAGTAGTAACACTCTTCACCTACTGCTCTCATCTTTCCACTCATCCTTTCTGTCCTGCTCTCCATAACACTTCTTCCCATCTGACAATTACTTGTTTATTGTTTACTCCGTCTCTACCCCCCTACAAAGTGATCTTCACGGGGATCTGGACTTTTTTGGATTCATCTTGCTTTAAAGCCCCCACAGCCCCTTTCTGAGGAGAGAGAATGCCCACCAGAAGCTGCTTGTTCCCTTAGGAGTGGGGAGCTTCCTTGGGATCTCAGGTCTGGGCAAGTGCAAAACTCCTCTTTTGGGAACGTCATAGGGGTGGGTGGGGGGTGGGTAGGGTAGTCTCCTTTCAGAGGTTTCCCCCTTTTGCCTGCACTCCCAGGTCCTCAGTTAGGTGGCTCTCCCCTTCCTAAAGAATGGAGGGATGGCGCTTTCAGAACAAATGTGAATGAACAGATGTAAAAGTAGGGAAAAGCACTGCTAGAGGCAGAGTCCCTGTGCAGTTTGGATGCCACATTTTCAGCCAGGTGTTTAACAGCAGGGTAGAGGCATCTGTCCACTAATCTGGCTAAATAAACAAAGATCCTTCCTGGGTCCGGCCTCCTTTTTCCTTTCTCTCCTCCCCTTTTTTCACCTGCAGCCCCTCCCACCCCCATCCATTTCCCAGGAAAATAAATCTCTGGGAGGAGGCCAGGAGAGTGGATCTCAGAGAACCCTTCTGAATAAATGTCTATATTAATGAATTATTAACTCAGTCACCCATGACCTTAAACCTGGAAGAGGGAGCATGGAGGGCAGAGAGGAGAGCTGCTGAATTCTTTATTGGAGTCCTGTCAAAGGCAACCGACCATTTGTTCCCCTCCTCCATCAGGAAAAAAAATTAATATAAAACGCAAACTTTAAAACTGTATGTCAAACGAAATCAGATAGGGAGTCTCCGGGACAGAATCCTCTTTTTGCTTTCCTGTCCCTTCTGGCCTCTCCCTCTCTGCCCTGTCCCCACCCCCACCCACCAGTTCCCCCTCCAAGCTTAAGGGTCTAATGGCTTCCCAAGGATAATTTTCTGGGGGAAAAAAAAAATGCTCGAGAAAATGATGAATTTGGGTAGTTAATTTATCGATCCTGGCTCCTCTTCCCACTTGTTTTATTTTAGAGGTCATTAATCAATGAAGAAAAACACCACCGTGTCCCCCGTTTGCATTTAATACACTCACACTCCTTATTTATTCCTCTGGAACAAATTCCCAGCAAACATTCACCCATCGATTTGGGAGCGATGGATTTTTATAAAGGTTTGATCGCTTCCTAAGTGGTCGAAGTGATTTGTTTCATTGGTCTTCTAAATAATGAAGAGCAGGGGCGCAGATTTCAGGGGGTGCAGGCCGGTGGGCTCACTTTCTGAAAACTTCCGAGACATGACAGGGTGGCCTGTGACAAAGAAGTCCGGGATCAGCTGGGTGAGCGGAAAACGGCCCGGGGCGCCTGCTGTCCAGAGTAGGCAGCGACGGTGCGCCCCGGGTGGGACTGTGCTGACCCTCTGCCCCAGCCAAGCCCCTGCCGGCCTCGCGCAGATCACGTTGGAAGCTAGGGCCCCGCCCCGCCTCACGGGCCTGCTGGGGAGGCTCGGATCCCTGCGACCCTCCCCTCGAGAGCTTTTCGTGCGCTCCTGGCCTTCCCGGCCTTCTGAGCGCCCCCTTTAACGTTAACCCACTCCTTTAGCTAACCCTAGGTTCCCTAAGGCCTTTGGGCCTTGGGTCCCATTGCCTCAAAATCCGAGCACGCTGGGGCCGCAGGGGGTGGAGGGTAGTCCTCAAATCTGGCAGGTCTGGAATACCGCACTGGAGCAGAGAGGGAGAGATGGGCTCGGCTAGTTTCTATTTCTCCCCGTGCCCCACCCCTTCCGCCCCCCGCAGCAAGAGGAGCCAAATCTCGCCCTCCGCCCCCCCCCCACCATTGTGCCCCAATACACATCTGGCGTCAGTCCTTCCGGACTAGTGTGGGCAGGAGGATGCACTTTGTGTCTCACTGACCCGGGTTTGAATCTGCCTCTATCACTCATTAATGTGACCTCAGGCAATCTACGAAACCTTCCTGAGCCTCAGTGTCCCCATCTGTAAAATGGGGTGAATGATAAAGCTTTCTCCGCGTGGTGGCAGGGCGGACTTGAAGCTTCTGCCTGTACCTGGTCTGAAGGAAGCTTTCACAGACGGTCAGCTAATCTTATTAGGAAGGGAACTCTCGGGCTTCCCAGAGTGTGGGCGGCAAGAGGCCTTGGGAGTAGTTGCCAGTAGTTGCCAGTTCTCAAATCCTGAGATTTTGAAGTGCGTTTGGAGGGCAGTTTTAGGAGGAGTTCTTCCGGACGGCTAGTTCTGGGGACGAGCACTTGCTAAGTAGCGGGTTTGCACAGAAAGAAGGCGGTGGGACCGCTGCTGCGGTGTCCGGCTCGGAGCCTCGGTGCTCTCTGTCTTTGTTCCAGAGAACGGAGAAAAAGAATATGAGAAAGATAGTATGCCTTTTCTCCCGTGGCCCAACGGACGGCTGCTCTTCGGCAGTCCGCGGGCAGATGAATTAAAGGGGCCTAGCCCTTCCCCCTCCCCTCCCGATGGAGTCGTTCAGAGTCGGTGGAGACTGCGTGGACTCGCCTCGGGGGTCCACAGCACCGTGAGTTTTCCCTCGCGGTGTTTGCCTTAAACTTGGGCACTATCAATCTATTCAGGGGTGACTGATGACCTTGTCACGGCGACGCCAGTCAAAATATTTTCGGGCCAACTCCATACCAACCAGCACCGAGGCATCCTGCGTGAGACCCGGACAGAGTCTAAACAGCGCGTTTCCCAGGCTCAGAAGAAATGAGTGGTGGGAAGACAAAAAGAAACAAGCAGCAATCAGGAAAGAATGGCTATTAATTGTTCAGAGTGGCAGGTGCTAAATAAATCGGTTTGTTTGGGAGGAGGAGATAAATGTTATTTCTTCTCTGTGAGGTGTGGACAGAACTCCGGTGATGGGAAACCGCCCGAGCCGGTCAATTTCACACCGCAGGTCGGTGCCCTCTGCCCACCTGACTTCTGTGAACCCCTTGAAGAGCTAGGGGCGGAGGGTGTCTAATTCTTGGATGTGAAACCAGGACTGGAAGGGCTGCCACGGTCCAAGGCGCCGGGAGGAGGTAAGATGGGGGTAAGGTTGCGCTCCCACCCTGCACCTCGAACAGCAGGTTTTGGGGGACGAGAGACCCCTCCGGGGGCAGCCCCGGGCAGCCAAAGGCAAATAAGCCTCGCCTGTGCCCGGAGCACTTGTACCACCAGACGTAGCTCGGGATACTTGCCTTGCATGCCAAAAGGGAGAAGGAGCCAGCCTCCCAGGAAGACCACTCGAGAGCGAGTGGTCTGAGGGCTGGGCGCTGTGAGACTCCACTGCAGCCTCCTTTTAGCTCCGCGGCCAGGCCTAAGGCCCGCCAGGACCGGTACCCTTAGAGACCCTTTGGTCTCACGCCTTCCACCTCTCAAAGACAGCCTCCTCGACTGCCGACTGAATTTCATTCCAGCTTGCAACCCACCCCACCCCGGACTCCCTCTTCACTCCCACCTCCATCAAGATTTATGTCAGAGATTGCGTGGCAGGCTAGTCGACTCTGGCACCCAGCAGTACTCCTGAAAAAAACTGAGCCCGGCAAAAGCGCAAACCCACTGCCGGGACTTGGTCCCACTCGCCCAGCAGCGCGCGCTCGCCCGGATGCCGACACCCGAGCGAGTGCCGAGATGCGTTCCGGTTTCCGTGTTTCCACTGCTTCCAGGACCAGGGCGGTGAGCCGGCACCTAGAAAAGATATATCATGGGCAGAAAGAGACAACAGGCGAACCGGAGACGTCACGCCAAAAAAAAAAAGTGGGGGGTGGGAGGGCAGCGGGGGTACTTGTGCGAGAGAGGCGCAAGAGCTGTGTGTGGATACACCCGAGTTAGAACTTCCTTCTTCCCTCTCCCCTCCCCTTGGTTCTTCTGGCCTGCCTCCCGCCTCCCCCCACCCCCATCTCTCCTCTCTCTCTCTCACACACACACACATGCACACACACTTGTATTTTGTGCTGTCGTAAAACCCACGTGTCCAGCCGGGAGGCTGCCAGAGCGTGGAGCGGAGGAGCCGGGACGCGGCAGCGGCCAAGAGCCCGCCGCCGCTGCTCCGTCCGGCGCCCTGGTCCGCCCGCACTCCCGCGCTCGGAGTAACTGCTCTCACGCCCTCCGCAGGCCTCCACCACATCCCTGGCTTGTGGCCCCGGGGGGTCCCCGGGAGCCGGATCTCTAGCGCTCTGCTCCCGCGCTGCCCAGGGGCATGTAGCGTACCGGGGGCGCACATTTTCCCGCACGCTCGCCAAGACACACGCACTCACGCACAAACCCGCTGGGCAGCTCCGAGTTTTCCGGTAAGCGTGGCTCGTCTGGGGCTGAGGGTCTTGGGCCACGGAAATAGGAGGCTGGAGGTCCCGCGCTGGGGGCGGGGGAGGGGGGCGTGAGACTGTCCCGCCTCCTGGCGCCGGAGGCCAGCGCGGCTCAGGCGCTGCGCCACCCGGGCTCGGGCTCGGGTCGGCTTCGAGCGCCGGCAGAGGGCGGGGGCTGAGTCCTGCCGCGGAGTTCCGCGGGGAAGCGCCCTCTCGCCGGGCTTCGACAGTGCAGGGTGGGCGCTGGGCGCCTCGGGCCGGGAGGCAAGGCAGGGTGCACACAGCTACCCCCGCGCGACGCCACGGCTTCCGAGTAAACTTTGCGCCCCAACCGAGTTGGGAAGAGGGAGCCGCCAAACCCGGCTGCCGCCGGCGGAGCCAAGGACTCAAACTCTTCTCTCCAGGGTCTTGGCTGCGGTCCTTCCCGCCCCTCTCGCACCAGGCCCTGAGTCCGGCTCACGCGCACCCATCTCTTTGCCCTCTGTCCCCAGCTTGAATCGTCGGACATGCTGAAGCCCGGAGACCCCGGCGGCTCGGCCTTCCTCAAAGTGGACCCAGCTTATCTGCAACACTGGCAGCAACTCTTCCCGCACGGGAGCGGAGGCCCGCTCAAGGGCGGCGGTGCCGCGGGTCCCCTGGGCGCACCACAGCCTCTCCAGCCGCCGCCACCCCAGGAGCGCGCTGAGCCCCAGCCAGACAGCCTGCGCCCGCGGCCCGCCTCGCTCTCCTCCGCCTCGTCCACTCCGGCTTCCTCCTCCACCTCGGCCTCCTCTGCCTCCTCCTGCGCCGCTGCTGCTGCCGCCGCCGCCGCCGCCGCGCTGGCGGGTCTCTCGGCCCTGCCGGTGGCGCAGCTGCCGGTGTTCGCGCCTCTGGCCGCCGTCGCCGGGGAGCCTCTGCCCCCCAAGGACCTGTGCCTCGGCGCCACCTCGGGCCCGGGGCCCTCCAAGTGCGGAGGCAGTGGCGGGGACGGCCGGGGTGCCCCGCGCTTCCGCTGCAGCGCGGAGGAGCTGGACTATTACCTGTACGGCCAGCAGCGCATGGAGATCATCCCGCTCAACCAGCACACCAGCGACCCCAACAACCGTACGTAGCAGCAGCCCGCGCGCTCTCTTTCGGGGAGCTGGCTCCGTCGAGCGCGGGCGCCCGTCCGGGAGGCGCATCAGATGAAGGGGACCCCGGGTGGTTGGCTGTCCAGGCCGCGGGCCCGCACCTCCCTGACCACTGTGACCGAAGTTTTCTGGGTTAGAGAAGGAAGGAGAACTGCTAGGATGGCGGGGTGGCCCCCATGGGTTCCCTCTTCCCCCTTCTCTCATTCCCTGCTTCCCAGTCCCGAGTCTTTCAACCCAGGTTTCCCGCGGATCGAGCAGCACAGATCGCCGCCCTGCCGCGGCATATTTCGACCGGCGCCGGGCGGGTTCTAGCAGCGCTCGATGGGAGTGTCCCGGGACCAGCCTGGCCTGGCCCTCGGAGGGACAAGACAGGAACTCTCAGCGGTTCTGGGGAGCGTGGATTCCAGGGCTGATTTCTCCTTCTCTCTATCCTACCTCTGGGGTTAACTGTGTCAGCTCATTTTCCGACCGCCGGGTTGTCGGGGGACCAGCCGGGAGTTGCTATCTGGCCGGACCTCTAATAGGAGTTTTGGATGGCACTGAGTCAGTCTCTCCCTGCAGGCAGGCATTATTCTCAAGTTTACTATTTTAGGAAAGAAAGAAAAGAAAAGGAAATGCTAGTTACTTAGTGAGAAAACATTTCTGATTTCAGGCCAGGGTCGTTTCCTGCGGATCCCGCATTCTCCGTGCACCCTTGATCCTTTAAACATTTACAGTCCATAGCCACGCTTGTGGGCTCACACATTGTTTTTTTTTAATTAAGGTAATAGTAATTTAGTATAAGAAGGGTATTCTTCTTGTCCCCACGTAAACGGA
Organism: Giraffa tippelskirchi; assembly: GCF_054371585.1. Lineage (NCBI taxonomy): Eukaryota > Metazoa > Chordata > Mammalia > Artiodactyla > Giraffidae > Giraffa > Giraffa tippelskirchi. Next base: position 106,433,143 of record NC_137280.1, on the reverse strand, counting down.
AAATGCCTAAATTAGCATCAGTTTTCTTCTAGCTCCCCTTCCTGTATTCACAATTTCAAACTCTTATCACAAGTGTAGTTCCATTTTGAGGCTTTGAAGTAAAACTCTAAATGAACATCAAGAATGTATTATTTATGTTTTACATCCAATTCCTTTTGGTCATTTCAGAAGTTATGTTTACACTTTCTGTGTTGGGATATGTTGCAAATACACTTCCAGGGACCCCAGGAGAGAACATTAAAGCAGGTTAGAGAGTTAGGTTGAAAGCAGTTCAGGATTTGAAAGAACAACATTCAGCTACTTTCTTCCTCTCACTCCTTCATCTAGCTTCTTTTTGAGCAAAGTTGATTACAAATGTGTATGATCATTCTATTTTGATCATGTCCCTTCTTACAGAATGCCTACCAATCTGCAAGCTTCTTAATTCGTTGTAAAAACAAAATAACTACAGGTTGTAGTTAGTGAAAGGACTACCAAATTTATTACTTTGATTTAAAACACTGGGAATGACCCTAGTGATTGAGATATATTAACCTTGTCATAATAGTTGCAGATAATTGTTTCAGTGGAGATAATTATTGTTAATAAGAAGAGCAGTTGTATTTACTTTTTTCCTTTCTAGAGTCTGAGGCTAAAGTATTGGGTATACAATGAGGGTTTCGATTCAAATTTGTTCTGCAGTTAAGGAAATTCTTGTATTTCAGAGTTCCAGAAAAAGCTATCTTGTCTGAATGGATTAAAAAAAAAATGTATTGCCTACTGAATTCCTTGATGGTGTTGTTTTCAAAGCATTTCTAAAAAATATTAAAAGATAATACTTTAGTAAAAAGGTATTTCTTACCACTCAGTGAAGTATAGTCACTGTGGGCTGAGAGTGCTTCGTCAAACTTGTCGACTTTCTTCTGAATTAAGTCAGTGCTGGAAAAGACACCAGCAGTGCACCCCCAAAGCCCTGTCTGTATGCTGAGCTCCCCATAGTGTTTACAATGCAATTTTGAGGTTTAATGCATTTTCATCAGAGAAAAACCTGGACTAATCAGAGAAAGAACTGGGACAGAGCCCTAATTAATAATATGACTGTTAAACCAGTTTATTGTCTAGGTACCATTTTTCCTAGTTGGAGGAAATTAATTATGATTTATTTAAATTATTCCTATTGTGTTAATCTTTTGATATCTCCTTTTGAGTCAACTGGACTGCTTCAGTGGGCAAAGTGCAGAGGCAAGGACAGGAAATAAAGGAAGTCAGATTCCCCTATTAGAGTTACACTTCATGTAGCTCTCTAAGTAAAAGGCGAGAAAGAAAATAGAAAGCTGAGGTGGCTGGCTATGTAATGCCGGGAGACCAGGTGTGCCATGCTTCCAGGAACTTCTCTGGGCAAGAGTAAGCACTAATTTGAAACCAGGAGATGTGTTTTACAAAGACAAAGTGAGAAGCAATTGAGTTTAATCTAACCAGAGGATCAAAACACATCAGAAATGCAGAATGGGAAACTTTTTTTTCCTTGGCAGGGGAAGTTGATATATCACTTGAAAGATGGTGAAAAACAGTTTCACCCCATTCCCAGGTTGTATGTGGGTGGAGGTGGGGTGAGAGATGGGCAGAAGGGAATCACCTATTAATTTATCATGCATAAATCTTCCTAGTTTTCCTTTTAGTCTGTTGCCCTTTCCCTCTAAAAGAATTCTATGAAGTGACCACTCAGCATTGCTTCATTTTTATTACTTTGTATGTAACAGGGTATTGAGTCCTATTGTCTGTTTTTTTACAAGGCAAAGGCGTCTCCAGACTTGTCTTGTCCCTTGAGAAGAGTAACTTGCCTGGGATCACCATCGCGGTAACACCTGTGAATCAGTAGCACTCCTTCCACTTGAAACTGTATTGGTATCTATGGGAACTGCCATGGGGAAGGCATAGTGAAGCCTGTTGTAGCTGTTTCACACATAAAAAGATTGAAAAACAGCAGAAACTATACAGCCTAGCCCGGTGAGCTCTTCTAGTATATATCTAACTCTGTGTGTGAAGTTATTCTATAATTGAAGTACACTTTCCACCGAACCTCTCAATGCTTAGTTGCCCCTTCTTGCATCTGTTTAAAGTCAGGTGGGACTTGTGTAAGGTAAATGGGAGATGGGGGACCTTCCGTCCTCTTCGTGTATTACTGCCCTCATCTGCTGACGGTTTGCTTGAAGCCATTGATTCCGTCAGGCTCTGTTGCAGCAGCAGCCTCTTCTTGGGATTCTGGGAGCTCAGTGCGTTGTTTGAGACTGTGTCACTTTTCTTGGAAGGTATTGAGCAGCAGCCTAGCGGCGCGTTGAACGCTTGTGTTTGTTCAGAAGCGGCTGGCCGAGCCACTTTGCTCTTTATATCTTTTAAATTTTTGATTAAGATCATCCTCCCTCCTACCTGGGGAAAGATGGGGGCTAAGCCTGCCACGGGTCTCTCTGCTGAGAACTGAGTCGGGGCATTCCGCAGCTTCCCCAGCAGGAGGTCTCTATCTCTTCAGATATTTCGGGGAGCCCTGCTGTGCCAGGAACAGCGCTGGGAACAGCACTGGCTGGAGCACAGGTGTAGGAGTTGGGGCCCCGAGGCTCCCCTGTTGGTAGCGCCATCCTTTCCAAGGGTTTGGGGAGAGATACTGGAGAGAGAAGGAAAGCTGGGGTTTGTTTAGTTGAGAGGTCAGGGCGAAGAGATAAAAGGAGAGCGAGTGTTTTCTGACCTTCCCTAATCTCTTCCCACCCAGTTGGAAAACTCAAGTCCTGTTTGGGAAGCTCCCGAGCCCAGTAACCCAAGGAGTGGGATTTTCCTGAGACCAGGACACACTCGCTGCGCTACTCCTCACTGTCAATGGCCCGCGAGCGACTTAGATTTCAGACCCGCTCCTCGGTGGGAGGGAGGCGGCTCGGCGTCAGTGTGTGGGCTTTTGTGTCGTTCCCTTTTTTCTTTTTCTGTCTTTTTGTGTGCAGGCCCCAGCCCCATCCCGGAACACACTTGATTTAGCTATTTTACATCATCCGTTATCTAGTGCCCTGAAACTGAACATAGAGCCATATATTAGATTGAGGTTAGGAGAGGTGGCGACTGTTTATTTAAGGTGATAAAATGGTCCATCAGCAGTAATCTCCATCGATATGTGCCACCAGGAGATGAAGGATGAGGGGACAAGCCACAATTAATTGCCCTATAGTTTTGTAGGAGAGAGTGGAGCCGGCCCAGACCCGCTTCGATCTCCTCTCGCGGCCTCCTATTCATCATCTCCGCATTGTATATGGCGGCCTCGCAGGGGCAGGGGCCGGCGAGGTTTATCTCTGCGCAATATTCTCTCGCCCTCACACACCGGCGCTCCCATTTAATTTATTAATACAGTCATCGGGAGACAAAAAAAAAAAAATCACATTTCCTCTCTCTTTCTTTCCCTCCCCCTTTTGTCTCTTCCTCTTGGTCCCAGGGCTAAGCCGGCAGCCAGGCCGAGCAGGGGAAGCCTGACGCGGCTGTGATTCGCTGGGGAAGCCTTAAACCCGCCTAGGAAGAGTCCCACAGAAGGCTCCCCGCGAGCTGGGCCACCCCGCGGAGGCCGAGACCACGCTTGGCGGCTCCCCTTCCTGGCCTGCCTCGCCTCTGGATCCGCTCGCTCCTAGTCCCGGTTCTGGGAAGCCTAGAAGACCCCTTCCCAGGGGAGGAAGGGGGCCTGGCGGGTGGTGGGAGCTCCGGAGTGCGGGTGGTGGCGATCACGTCTGGTCTTGTAAGAGAGCCGTTCGCTGGCAGCCAGGAGGGCGAGGACTTCCACATTCCGGTTAAGTGCTGAGGGGCCCGGCGTCCACCCCACGCAAGGTCCATCACCATCCCAGCCAGCCGGGGGCTGGGGCGCAGAAAGGGTTGAGAGGAGAGTGCGCGCTGGAGTCGGGCGTCGAACCCACGTGCGGGAGACTCCCGGCCACTGGACTCCACCGGCCCCAAGGCCCCTGTCAGCTGACCCCCTCAGCGACCCCGAGGGTCCGCGCCACCCCCACCCCCGCCACCAAGCACGCGGAGCTGCCAGCAGGCGGCACTCCCGGGGCCCCGTTGCCGTCGCTGGGCAGGGATCGATGGGCGCCGGCCCCGCGGGGCTCGGCCTCAGGATAGAGGGCGGAGACCTCGGCGGTCATCGCAGAGAATTTATAGCTCGGCGGTTACCGCGGTCCGGGCTGGGAGGCAGGCTTTTCAGCTGCTCCCCGGTTCCCTGTCCGGAGCACGCGTGAGGGCAGGGGAACACAGCGGGGACGCTCTGGGGAGCAAAGGCTCAGCGTGGCAGGCGCATCCCTGAGGGTCCCTGCTCCGCCTGCGCCCACACGCGCCTGTCGAAGGGCCCTGGAACGCTGTATATTTCACCTTTCCTAGAATGAGAAATGAGATACCAGAGGACTGTGGCCTCCTTTGCCCCTTTTGCCTTAAACGAGATCCATTTTCAATTACAGGAGCCGCACGTGCTCTTGTAAAAACATCCAAACAGTACAGAAGGATAAGGAGCGAAGAGTGAAAGTCAGTTCTTCACTCCACTTTGTCTGGCCTTTTGAAGTCAGTGGGTGAACAAGTCTTTAACTTAGTGATACCTCCTCCTCATTCAGAGACCAATAAACAGGAGCTTTAAAAGATCTGTTCAAGATAGAGACCATGATCTTATATTCCCCAGTGCCATAATGGCATTTCCAATTATCTTGCTTGGAGAGTATAATATCTCTCACGATCCTAAGAGACAGTAGGAACATTTGTTTGCCTCTTCTTTATGAATACAAGTAGACATATTATGTATTGTTTGGCCTAGAATGCTGTAACATGTATTATATATATAATACCTATATATTTTTTTATGTGTAGTTTAGGCATCTAGCCCACTTCTCCTTCAAATCTTTTCATGTAGGTGTTGGTGGCTTGCTATCTAGAAGACACTAGAAGGTGTTGCTGGCTTGCTATCTATCTTGTTTGTCCACTTGGGCCACATTTGTCAACCCCAGGTAATCAGTTACTTGTTTTAGCCATCCTTAGGCTCCTTTGGGACTCTTGAGACATAAGTCAGAAGTCACATATTTTCCATGATAGAAGCTTTTGGTATCAAGAAACAGTATTGTTAGGGTTAACATGTATTTTGACATAATTGGTCAGCTTTTGGGGTGGAATATTTTGAAATAGCATGAAGTCATTTATAAATGATGATAACTTCTATTGGATGGACTAATGACAGTGGATTGGCATTGCCTATCCACCAAGTATTCTTCTACATATTGGGAGAGCCTCTGCTTGTCACTCTGCAGAGTGCTACTATTGTTTTAACACTTCATGGAGATAAATGAAAGTTCTTAAGTTGAAGAAGTGTTTTAGAGGACATCTTTGAGAAAGGACTAGCCATACTCTATCATGCATAACAAAAAACAGGAATATGCTTGTTGTCTGTGTGGGTGGTGGCTGTAGTTGGCACCTTTGCTCCTTATTTGATTGCTGATGTAGTTGGTATGATGTTACAGGTTGTGGTAATCTTTGTAGGTTGACAGAATCTCTGGTATGGACTGTCAGGGAATGAATACCAAATGCTCTTTCTTCTCACCCTTTGTTTCATTGAGCCAACTAGAAAGGTAAGGTCTGTTAATCAAATCCCCAGGGTGATTTATTTTTACTTTTATGGGCATATTGCCTTTGCTTATTGTCATTTGTTTTAAGCTATTTTTGCTAAGGTGCTGAAAGGCCATTTCTGAAGTTAGGCACTAAAATTCAAAATTATGGACATTATCATCTTACTTTTCAAATCATCCTCTTACGTTAACCTCCCCAAACCCCAGAGTGTGGAAAAGAGAGAAATCTCTTTAATTCAATCATGCCACAACAGTTTTGTAGCGCCCCCCACCAAACAGTGACTTCAGTGAAATATTTCAATTCTATTGACTGAGTTATGAGTTTGGATATAAAATTCTCCCGGCTTTCATTAATCTTAGATCTCTAGATTTTGAGGCTTTTGGAGTCAGGTGGACCTGATGGTGAATCTTTCTCTGCCCCTTTCTAAGTTTCTGGTCCTTGGTTAAGTTATATTGCTCATAAAGCCTCACTTGCCTCATCTGCAAAATGGGAATCATGATATTACAATAACATAGTGGCTGTTTGGTTGAAGATGGATGCCTGGCACATAGTAGGCAGTTGGTAATTGTTAGTTTTTATTGTCTTTCTTTCCAAGCCCTCTTCATCTTAAAGTTTTTTTTTTTTCACAATCAGGAACTCAAGAAGGTGTGAGAAGTGAGTACATTCTGGAGGAGTTGAGAGTACCTCCCTCCATCTAGGCCCGAGGGTCAAAAGCATAGCCTTGGCACAGTTTTGATGGCTAGTTTGTGTTGCTGAAAGAGGGTTCCTTTGTGTGACAGCAGTCCAAGGGGCATGGTCACTTCACTACCTGCAGAAAGAGGTTGCTACTTTCCACTTGAGAGGCCTGGGGACACCCTCAAGAAGCTCCAGTCAAAGGTCCCTTCATTCCCTGGGCTCTTTGGGGAGAAGTGTAGGAGTAGCTGACTGAGGGGAAGGCACAGAGGGCTGGAGCCCTTCTTCACTGAGATAGGATGCTCATGTAGTCAACCTTCAGTTCACTGTGAAGCAATTGAGGAAAACAGGAGATCACTCACCAAGCTGAGTTGCCATAAGATGTTCCTCGAAGGTTGCTCCATGACTCATTTGTCACGAGTTCTTTGGGCATTTCAGTTGTTCCAGCACGGATAGAGTACGCCCAGGGCCATCCACCTGGACGGGCTGTGACCAAGGCTGGGCACAAGTGTCCAGAGAGTGATCAGTCGCCCAGTGCTGGCGCATCCGCTGGTGCCCAGCTCTTGCCATCTCTGCCAGTCGGGGCTCGCCCTACATCAGGCCCAGCGCCACAGGGCTCTGCTGCGCAGGGGCGCCGCGGCTCCCCAGGGAGGCTGGGCCAGTGAGGCCGGTGTCGCCGGCCGGCGGGCGCCGAGACCGCGTCCCAGAAGCAGGTCCGCCGAGCCGGGGCGCAGACACGGCGGCTCCGCCAGGCCCATTAATAACCCGGAGGGCGCTGCGATCCGACAGCATGGTCGCCGCAGGCCTGCTTCCCGCGGCTGCCGGGCCTGTTCCTGCCCGGTTTGAGTCGAGGGACACGGGGCGTTCACGGCCGGCCGCTGCAGAGGGTGTGGTGTGTGTGTGAGGCCGGGGGTTGGTGGGGGGGAAGAGGGGTGGTCCCCTCTTGCGCCGGCTGCTCTGAAGGCTTCACTAAAGCTCTCACTTAGTTTATAATGTAAAAAAAAAATCATATTTAGCCTCGGTATTAACCGTCTGGGCGGGATTTGGGGCCCTCTCCAAGGAAACTTTATCTTCATCATTAAAGGCCCATTATTTTGATCATTACATTTGCTGTTCGTTTTTTCTCGGGGCGGGGGGAGGCTTCGAGGAAAGCTTGCACGCAAGCACAGGGCACCCCAAACCCGCCAGAACATCCCCCCTGTCTCCCACCGGCTCCACCAGAGCGGGGGACCACCGCAGCGCTCGAGAGACCCTAGCGCCAGGGCGCCCTCTGTAGCTGGGGTGTGGGACTGCGGCTCCACGGGGCCACGGCCGGCTCCGCCCCCTCGCATGGACCTTCTCGCGGGAGCAGAGCGTGGGTCGAGAACGCGGGATGGCGGATAGGGTCGCCCGCCTGCTCTGGTGATTTTGAAAATCTTTTCGTAAAGAAAGGAAAACCAAACGTAGCCAAGCCACCAAGGTAGAATCTCTCCGAGATCCCAGATGGGTCGAGAGACACTTTTCTCCTGGTACAACGATAAACACACCTCGAAACACCACGGAGAGCGAGAATAGGGGAGAGGGTGAGAGGGAATAGGGAGGGAAGCGGGGCAGAGGCCGGGAGGAGAAGCCGCCAGCCGTCCCGTGGGTTCCTTGGAGACGACGACGCCGCCATCCGCAGGCTGGAGGACGACTCCGGAGGCTTGTGGAGAGCGCGCGGGGGTCTCGACCCCGTACCAGGCGGATTTGGGCGCGGTGAATTCCAAGGCTCCCAATGGCCTCGGCGCCGTCGCGGCGTCACCTCCCTCGCAGGTGGCTCGGGCGGGGAGGCTTGTCTCGGGGTTTGCCAGGGGTTAACCCTCTCCCTTTCCTCCCCTCCCTCTCGCGTGTCTCCGGCAGGTTGCGACATGTGCGCGGACAACCGCAACGGCGAGTGCCCCATGCACGGGCCGCTGCACTCGCTGCGCCGGCTCGTGGGCACCAGCAGCGCCGCGGCCGCCGCGCCCCCGCCGGAGCTGCCCGAGTGGCTGCGGGACCTGCCCAGGGAGGTGTGCCTATGCACCAGCACCGTGCCCGGCCTGGCCTATGGCATCTGCGCGGCGCAGAGGATCCAGCAGGGCACCTGGATCGGGCCCTTCCAGGGCGTGCTCTTGCCTCCGGAGAAGGTGCAGGCCGGCGCCGTGAGGAACACGCAGCATCTCTGGGAGGTAAGTCGCCTGGCCACCCAGGACCTTGCCACCCGGCAGAGTCTAGGCCTATATAGAGCCTCCCTTGTTCCCCACAGGGCAGTGGAGACAAGATTTCTCTGGTCATGCAAATATCTGGTATTTGCAGCACCTGCAGAAAAAGAGGTGCCCATAGCAGCCCAGCCAGGAAGCAGCCCAGGCTCACAGGTTTCTGAAGATGGAATCACCTTAACAAGCTCCCAGTCCAGCTGCGATAGATTTGACCCTTGGTCTCCCTTGATCTTGAGAAAAACGGAAGAAACCTGAGGAAATAGAACAGAGGAGGTTGGGCATTGGAATGTGAGCTAGGTGAATTTTGTGTCCTATTTTAAAGCTCTTCCAACATGTTGTTTTTGTGTTTGTCCACTGGGCAAGAAGGAACATAAGCATAAACAGGAGGAAGGAGAGTCAGGCTCATTTTCTCTGATACAGACAATTCGGTAAAGGCCAAATGTGAGAGACTTTAACACATTCCACAACTTTCAAAGTGCCCAAAGTAAAGCAAGATTATATTATGAATCAGAAATCACAAATTCTGCTTCTTCTCTGACAAAGTACAATTGTTCAGGCTTCAACAAAGATAGGAAATCATACTGTAGGAAAACTCTGAAGTGGTTTTGTGTAACCCACTTGATAGTACTTCAATGGTACAATCTTACCTGATGCTGTTAAAAATCAACAATGTATTTGAAAAATATTAACCTGAGATTTGTCTCAGAGCTTCATGGTTGATTACAGAGGTCCATTCTGAAAGAGACAAAACTTAATATAGATCCTCCCCCCCACCAATTTTGGATACTCCTACCACGGAGAGTTGTTTGTGAAAATAAGGTGCCATAAGTCTTACCCTTAAGCAATGTGTAAATCTGACCGAGACCAGGGAATACAATGAAATGGGATAAGCCAGAAAGGAAACATTTTTAAATGCCAGGGGCCAAGTTGGCATGGACCTTAGGGCTCCATTAATGGGTCATTTCTGCAACAGCTAGCACCCCACACTTGGCTCAGTATCCTGCAAGATGACCATTTTCATTGCAAGCTGCCCTGTAGTCACTAACTTAACTCATGGGATTCAATAATCTGCTCAGATTTTTGCTGAGCACCTTCTCTGGCCACCATTATGACTTGGTCTCCAGAATGCTTATATGACTATTGGCAATAGGGTACTAAGGCTTGTGTCTGCAAAGCCACCTTTGATGGAGGAGGAGCTAAATTGATGAGCTCATAGACAAACAGACCACGATGACTTCATGGTGGCTGTTGGGCTGTGTACCATACAGTTATCCACTGGTGCACTGTGCCCAGGCTCCCAGGTTCCAATTCACACCTAAACTGTTATTGGAAAACAGTTACATTTTCAGTCTTTCAGATTAGGATTCTTGAATGAGGGGAACATAGAGACATATTTATATTACCAGTAGTGTTCTTGCCTGGAAAATCCCATGGACAGAGGAGCGTGGTAGGCTGCAGTCCATGGGGTCGCTAAGAGTCGGACACGACTGAGCGACTTCACTTTCACTTTTCACTTTCATGCATTGGAGAAGGAAATGGCAACCCACTCCAGTGTTCTTGCCTGGAGAATCCCAGGGACGGGGGAGCCTAGTGGGCTGCCGCCGTTTATGGGGTCGCGCAGAGTCGGACACGACTGAAGTGATTTAGCAGCAGCAGCAGTGCTTTTTTTAAAAAAACAGTTTTATATAGGGAAATGAGGCAGGGGGAAATGGTTGATACATTGAGGCAAGTTAGATGTTAGCATTTTGGGGTAGGAAAAACGGAGAAGTGGGAAATAAAGCTTCTGGTTCTGAAATGTTTCCTAGTTGGTTTTTGTTTCTGACTAATTAGTTGTAACCTCCAGTGTGGTTTAAAGTGTGTAAAACAATTCCAGGCACTTTTCATGTTCCAGTGGTGTTATTGGGAACTCTGTACCATACAGTTGAAGGTCTGCCAATACTTTGCTGAGGAAATCGTAAAGCAATTGTTTAGTGTACAGATTTATTCTATCTGAAAATATTAAAACTGAGTGCTATTATATTGCCCTCTGATGCGTTGAGTTCAGTGCCTATCTATTTTTAGGGTGCCAGGGACAAAGCCACAATCATGTAAAAAATCCCATAGTTTATTGTCATTGTTGGTTTTTGTTTCTCAAAGGCTTTGAATGATTGGGATGTTGACAGGAAACCACTGTATAGATAGAATATGAAGATTTATATCAATATTGAAAACTATGGAGTCTTTCTTCTGTACCTTTATTTGTACTTGATGAAGTTAAAACTCTGTTGCAGTAAGGAGACCAGGGAATTTAATTTGTTGTTGGTGGTGATGCTTTGGTAGATAGAGTGAGTTTTATCTGTTGTTTGAGGTATGTGAGTTGAGTGTATTGGGGATTGGTGCATAGACTTGGTTCTGTGTTTAAAAATAATACTTGTTGGGTTTATGCTTGAATGGTCTACTTCTAAAAAGGACATAATCTGTTTATTTTTATCATCTGTAAGAATAGTTATAATGACATGCCTTTAGGGGACTGAAGAAATATTAAAACTGTGACCATGTAAAATGTATCAGACTTCTGGGAGATCATATAAAATGTGACTGACTGAGGTCAGGTGACTTAGTGACAATGTCCATTTGTAAGATGAAATACTTTAACAGGTTTCAGATTTTTACTAGTATAATTATTTTTAAAATATGAAGTATAAGTTTATTTTTAATTTTTAAGCATTATGATTTATTTTATGAAATGTGACTATTTGGATTAAGTTACATTTATAACAAAATTCTAAATGTTGAATTGTTTCTTAGACTGTAGCTTTCCTTTCAAATCTAAATTTTATTGTGAAAAAAATTTTAATTATTATAGTTTTTATATTAGAAAGAATCAGTAATTGGAATACACTGTAGGTCTATAGGAAACTCTTGGCAATAATTGTTTAATGACTCATGTAGTAATTATCCATTTTGAAAACATACTTTTAAAGATATCGTCTAGAATACAGATCGACATAAAGCAGATCTTGAAAAAATTAAAAGAATTGAATCATGACTATTGCATTGTAAATGTTAACTGGAATCGTTTCTCTTTCTCACATTTTTTTCATCACTTGCTGATGAAGAAATGTCTTTATATTTAGAGTTCAATACTCAGGTCCTGATGGATCTTACTAAGGTTACTTATCTTTATTTCAGTACAATAAATGGATTGCTAATCTTTTCCCATCACTGTTTCCAAGTAGACGATGGATTTTTGTTTCAGTTTACAGTTCATTGTTTTTAGTATGGTTGTACTTTATTATACACATGAAGGCTTATTACAGAAACAGATTCACCTTAGTTACTCCTTTTGTTTAATTTTTAAAAGCTCTATTTTTTGTAGAAAAATGACTTTTTTTTTTAATATTTAAAGTATATCAGCTATGGACAGCTTGATTGGTTTGTAAATGTGATGTCATCTTTTAGTTAAAATTTTCTTTGTATATAATCCTGGTTCATAAAAATATAATTTAAAGAAAGTTAAATATCATACCTCTACCTTCATTATGTTTTGATTCTTTAGGTTACCATGAGAAATTCTAAGAATTTTTCTTTTTTAGCAGTAAGCCAAGGTAAAATTTTTTTGTGTGCTTTAAAGAGGTTAACAAGCTAAAAGTCAAATTTATAATTTTGGGGAGCCAATTTCTTTTAGAATCAGAATTTTAATGCATTTTACAAAAATAGTAAATTTAGATATCTTAAAATAGAAATATAACTGGATAGATTAAATAATCACTTGCCTTGCTTGTATACATTTATTCCAGTAAGACTTGGATGCATGATATATTTCTAGCTATTTGGCCATAATGGGAAAAATCTTTCTAAATGTTTTGCAAAGAAAACATAGTCTTTCTCAGCAACTAGGTCTTATTGATGAGAGTGAGATAATTTTGTCCTAATGTGTTTTCTAATAAAGAAGTGAAAAGGCACATTTGATTCCAACATTTATGAAAACATTATCTCCATTATTAATGTGCCCCTTTTCCCTTGAGATAAATTAATCTAGTCCACACATGGTTTCCCCTTTCTGCTTAACATCAGAATTTAATATGACTGGACCTGAGGAATGTACACAGTGTATACTTTAAATTCTACTGGAAGAAAATACGGAAGTTTAAAATAAAGTTACAGTTTAAGATAGGCTAGATTACTCAGGCCTTTCAACTCAAAATCTGATCTGACAAGAAGTTTTAACAACATTGACAAAATAAATTGCACTTATTTTCGCCCTAGAAAAGTTACTCTGTTAATTGAAATAATGTAACTTGTTAGGATTACAGTCAAGGTATTAGAAATTACACTAACTTGGAGTACTTTGCAATACTTTGGAGTTAATTTTATAGAACTTCTCTTTGCCTAGGTTAATTTGAGTGTCTCATTTTCATTTGTACTATGTAGAGACTTTTCATTATTTTTCTTCAGAAAATCAAGGGGGATAATATACAGTGGTCCTTTTGTGGTTTGATTTTGTGCCATAATATTTTAGATTTAATAAGAGGTTTACTTTGAAGTAAATAGTCTATTTTTCATCATTACTATTTAGCTTAGGTCAAGACATTAATGAAAACCATTATTAAAAATATATTGCACGCTGCTAAATGTTTATGTTTCAAAGCCATCACAGGTAATTGGTACTAGAAGGAAATGGATTGATCTCATATTTTAAATGTATTATGTATGTTTTCATAAGTAACCCAGTTCCATATGTAGTACTATACACATTTGTATATATTTAGATAGTAAAAAAGTCACTTGAAAAGAATAATTTTAAATTGAATAAAAGTAATTTAAAAATTCAATTAAAATTATTTAAAAATTTTCCAGTGATTGTACTGTAACTGTCTATTCCATGTTTTGCTCTATAGACCTGGGTTCATTTTGTCCTGATTTACCAAAGTACCAGGGGACAGGATTATGTAGCTATCACAGCTATATTGAAGTAAAAGTTATGTTTCTTAGCAATTTATCATTTGATATAGCAGACTGTCATTTCAGTTTTGAATGCACTGACTTCATGAAATCCAAATATTCTCCTTCAAAACAAATCATAGTAATGTTACTATTATGTTTTTAATTATGCAGAGGAACAGCTGGTGTATCTCGTTGACTTTGCCTCATTTGATTTGAAGATGTCTTTTATAGTGGTGCCCATTTGATCGAGTGTGAGCATTTTGTAGTTTTACATAAACTGTAAAACCATCTGCCGCCTCTTGGAATGGTTTCCAGCATTGTGTTAAAAATAAAAACTTAGTACTTAAAGCTGGCTTTGAAAAGGTCATTTAAAGTCCCAATACTCTTGGTTTATGTACCAAATGCCACCCTTGGTTTTCTAAGTCCAAAAATGACTCTGTTAAAAAAAAAATTATAACAGCCATTTGGAAATTCTCATGTTAGTGAAGTTTAATCCAAATATACATGTGACTCTACAGTGTTTTACTTTTTTAGTTGCAAATGCTGTATAGAGAATGATGTATTCTCTATCTGAAGGACTATTTTTCTGATCAGTCAGTTCAGTTTGTCTAATTGTTTATAGATTGCTTCTTTTGATAGCATTTTGTCCACATGAAGAAAATAACTCAAAAGTTTTTTTGTGGTCCCTAACTGCGTATTTTCTTACATTGTATGATTTTTTTTCCCCACACTGGGAAAAATAGAGAATGGAGATTAAAATAGAGAATGGAAATTAAAATCAGAATTGTGGAGGTTACTGGACAGATGAAATCTGCTCTCGCCAGTCACTCTATGGCAGCAAGTGATATGATGAAAATGCGATTTAGGTAACACTGCATCAGAGAAACCTACAGGGGAGTCTTTTAATTTTATGTGTCAATTAAGGCAGTTTTACTTATTCAAGGAAATCTGTTGTGTTACCCAGAAACCATTTATAGTTGTTGTATAATGTTGTGAGTTTTAAAAAATTTTGGTTGAATATGAAAATCTTATCTTTTACTCAGCTGACAGATCGTGTCCACAGTATCAAAATCCTCTTTTCTCAGAGGGTAGATGTGATACTTTGGTGTTTGGCCATTCTAAAAAAAATACAGTGCATGAAACTACTATGAGACCGCCTTGCTCCCCCTTCTTTCTTTCTTTTTGGAATCATATATACTCCCAGATTTCATGAGTTCAGACATTCCTTGTGTATTTACACAAGAAATACAGACTCTGGTATAACTACTTAGCATAAAAGCCAGAGCAGCCAGAGCAGCATATACTTTTCCTTGTAAGCGTTTGCCACCTCACTCAGATAAGTTACAGAATTCCATTATCCAAATTGTTACACATGTGTGACAGAGGTTGACCTTTCGTCATGTCAATCCTTTTTGTGTAGGCCCCAGGCTCCAGCCTAATGGCTCAAACCCTGATTTACTCACTGTAATAAGGGCAGGAGGTCGAGCAATTGTCAGGCTGCCTGTTCGTACTCTTCTTGGAGCCTGGTTGAAGGCTGTTAACACAAAGCTTTTCAAAGTGAATTTACAACCAGCACCACTGACAGAGGCCAATCAGTGCACCATAAATGTCAGGTTAGTGAGATTGAGCAGTAAGTAAAGTACTGACAGCACACTATTGGCTGGAATCAATTGACCAAGGTTTAACTGAGAAGAGCAATCTCCTTGTGGTGGTCTTAGGGAAAGAGCTAAGTGTGCAGCCGGGGTTTCCAGGTAGCATCCGTAGATTTACCTGTAAGGGTTGGGATGTCATCCACTTGCCGCAGAGCATCCAGCATCCTGGTGTTGATATGCTTCACCATCTGGGAGTTCAGAGTGGTGGAGCCTGCTGACTCTGAGTTGGGTGGTTAAAAAAAAAAAAAGGCCCCAGCATTAGAAAGGAGAGAGAGAAAAAAACTATTAAAATATGGGTCTGTCAGAATTGGGAGACACATCCAGTGCGTTACAATTCAGTGAAAGGTAATTTGTTCAAATTGCAAACTGTACCAGGGAATTTCCAACAAGGCACAGACATAAATAAGCCCACTCTTCCTGGGGCTCAGCAGGATGAGACTTTCATGGAAGTCACTAATGAGTGATTATGGGTTGAGGGTCTGAATATCCATGAGATGTGGTTTCTCTACCAGACGAATGTTTTTATCATTTTGTGTAATGACAGCCTGGACAACAATTCATTGAGCTCAGAAGGCATCAGCATTAAAATGGAGGAATCCATTAAAATGCTGTATGCAAGGATTTATAAATTAAGCAATTTTCTTGATTATTGCAATCATTTACAAAATTGATTGTTCCAGTGTGGTATAGACAGATTTCAGCACTGATCATTGACAGTAAGCACATTCTCTGATATCTGTAGCTACTGGTCACTAAACCAGGTCACTATTCCTTACCCCTCTGCTGTTCTTGGTCTCAAGGTCAGGCAGACTGATTTCAAAGAAGCTTATAATTATGAAGTTTCACTTGTCTTCAGAGGAGACTCACCTAGGCTGTGAGGGTAGGTAGGTCCAGGTTGCTCTAAAGATTGTTGCATTGTTTTTATATTTTAATTCTAAGTTGGGGGGAAGATATGGATAATCCTGATATGCTTCAGATCAGCAGCACAGATTTTGAGATGTTGCCAACTTAAATGGAAATAATTTTTGCAAATTGCAGCTGTAAATGTTTGTTTGATTGAAGATCTAAAAGTCAATAATGTGTTTTATTTGTTGGTCCTTAGAGTTCTAATTATCCAATAGATATATCGTAGAGTCACTGGATTTTAGGTCAGTTAATTCTGGAAGGCATAATAAAGACATTGTTACAAGTGCGAAACACTCAAAATGCTGCAGATTTTCCTATATATGAACACACACAAGTTCACTTGGTGCTTAATCACTAACCACAAACCACAGAGTTGTCTTTATTCCTGAAATATCAGAGATGGGCATGCCAAATGTGTTTGCAGACCTCTGTCCAATGAAAGCTAGCCGTGCAGTTTATGCTTAGTACAAAATTACTTTAGCCATTTGTTTTCAATCATTTTGTTTTTAATCATAATTTTCCCCTTTTGGAACTCTAACACAAACTGGGGTTTGTAAAAGAAAAACACTTTACAAAATTGTTTAACACTGTGGGGAAGGAAAAAAATTGTTCAGTTTGTCCTGATTTGAATATATAATAATTTGATCTCAAGGTAGTTCCTTGTTTTAAAGTGAAGATGTTACATTGTGGGAAGGCCTGTGGCTTGGGGACACTTTGCACTTACTTGGCTACTGTTACTTAATACTGTAAGTAAGAAGTTCATTTTCACTTTTAATTAGTTGTAAAATTCACCGCTTAAAAATTCAGTACAAAAGGCAGTGTTTTCAGTACTGTGTCTTGATATGATCTCTTCATTTTTATTTAAATATTTCTCTACACAGTATTCTGGTTTCTGTTAAGAATTAGAGGCCGTGTCACTAGATCTGTCTTGGGAGATCTTTGAATGAGGCACTCAGTTTTATAGATGTTTTTGCCTGTCCCTTTGTACATTTATTTAATAAACCAATACCTCTCGTATGTGTTTGTGAAATAATGATATGGGATTAAGCCCATTTTATTAAAATGAGCAGTATTTTTCCTTCTCTGTGATCGTTTTAAATTAAAACTGCCTCAGATAATGAAGTGTCGTCTATAGAAACATTCAGTGTAATCTAATTCACTAGAAAGTTCTTAAGTGCTTTTTAATTGGAATCAAATTAAATGTAATCAAGTCATGTTTTCAGTATCTTGTAAAGCACTGGGGCCTTAAGTGTTGTTAGCACACTTGGGAATATTAATGTTTAGTGCAAAAGCAGCAGTACTAAATTCTGAGATATCCTTGCAAACTCCAAAATGGTAGATAACCCATAAATAAATTGTATGTTAGAGTGTAATGTTTTTAGAACCTGTTGTGTTTGTCCCAAACTAATATTCAAATTCATTTTTGATGTGCTAAATGCACAAATAGTTCCTGGGGCAGAAAATCCTGAAAAGTATTGGCCTATTGAGGAAAACACTTACTTTCAATTTATTAAGATTAATTGCAATTTAAAATTTGACCTGGGTAATCTACAAAGAAAATTTAATTATAAACTTTAAAATAGTAGAAATGAGCTTTTCAATTAAAAATAATTCTTATCATAAGAAATTTAAACTATATAAAAGTATAAATCAAAGGAAGCCATTAATGATGATTTTTATAATAGCCTTTTGAGAGATAACTATGTAATGTGATATAATATACATTTGTTTGTATATGCATTGTGTATACGTTGAATCACAGTTTGAGTAAAGATACTTGTGCTGTTTCCTTGATACCACAAAACACATTTTTAAAGCAGCAACTAATGGCACTATTTTCATGGAAGTTCTTGCAAATGTTTAAATTTGTCTCACCCATGAATAGATTTTGTGTCTAGTTCCATCCTCTGATCTCTGTATCTTTCTTGGTGGGAAATTTCGATCTGTAGACCCCACTGATACTATAGACGCATTTTTACTGGTATACTCATATGTTTGATAGCCCATCTTAATAAGGCCAGAGCTTTTCTGGGATCTAAAGGAAGATTTTAATGATCCTCAGGGAATAAGGGGAAAAAAATTGTGTTTCTTTTAATAGATCAAGGTGTTAACAAAAAAGAATCAGATCTTTTTGAAATGCTTTTCTAAGTACGAATATTCTATTTATGTAGCTGTATATGAGGCTTCAGGGAACATACTTAATTTCTTCGCATCTCTTATTTCTCCATATGGAAAAAAGAGCCATATTTGACTACTATGCAAATTAGAGGGACAATATTTGTGATGTTTGTGTAATAAAAGAGATCTTTCCCTTTTCAGTTAGGGTTTTAACAATACTTTTTAAGACTAGTGGACTCTGCATAGAGTTATAAAGAATCTCGTTATTTGTTAAACCAAAAGATTGTGCGTGGAGACCATGATACATAGCTTGGATTTAATTACTATAAAATCAGGCTTAAAAAATATTTAAATGTAAATTTATTTAGCACTGCTCTCAGGTAACAAAGGATTATGCATTAAAGGGATACCATACAGCATGGAGGGCTTCCCTGGTGAAGCAGTGATAAAGAATCCGCTTGCCAGTGCAGGAGACACAAGAGCCGTGGTTTTGATCCCTGGGTGGAGAAGATACCTGGAGAAGGAAATGGCAACTCACTCCAGTGGCAACCCACTCCCACTTCTTGCCTGGAGAATTTCATGGACAGAGGAGCCTGGCGGACTGCAGTCCGTGGGGTTGCACAGAGTTGGACGCAACTGAGCGTGTGTGATACACTTCTCACAACTGAGAATCGACTCCTGATGTGGAAGGGGACAGGCTTAGTAAAACCACAAAGGGCCCTAAACCTGAAGGTCTTTTGACCGTGGACCTCGGATCAGGAGCAAGTCATTAGGTAGGTGTGCCCACACATACTGAATTCTGAATAGAAAAACATCTCCATGCCCAGCGTATTGTGATTTGTCAATAAATATTAAATAGCAACAAGTCAGCATAATGGCACCTTTGCCACTGTCCATAAAAGTGTGTGTGTAGCTGCGTGTGTACCAGTGAATACTGACATAATAGTGCATTATACAACTCCTGAATATGTGTCAGTGTTAACCATAAAATGTGTGTAAAGAAAGAATTCCAAGTGACAGAACAAGTTTTAATGAAAAAAGTAAATGTAAGTACTGAAACATGTCCTAGAGAACAAAAATTAATCTGAAATTAGTATTTTTTCTAATATATATTTACTGAATAATAACCATGTCTCTTATGGTATCTAGAGTTTTTCCTTTGGTAATCCAATGGAGGTGATAGTCAAACTATTTGACAAGCACCAGCTTAGACCTTGCCCATAAACCTGGATGCCTGTGCATCCATGGGCTGTGCTCCATGGGCTGATATCAGCTTCAGAGCTAGATTAGCTAGCAGAGCTTTAGCAAAGCCACTAAACAGATAATCCATCATGGGTGTAAAGTTTCAGTTTTGCAAGATGAAAAAGTTCTGGAAATTGATTGTACGACATTGTGGATATTCTTCACACCACTGAACTATGGTAACTTTTATATTATGTGCATTTTACCATAATAAGAAAGGAAAAATAACTCTATTTTCAGTGATTTTTCTTCTAACTCACTGATTATTAAACTCTAACATCCATAAGAATCTCCAGGTACAGGGGGCTCAGCAAAATTCTGTCTGGGGACCTACTCCCCAAAGATTCTGATTCAGTCCTGCAGAAGGACTTAGGAACCTATTTTCTGAACAAGTGTCTCATGTGGGGCTGGGACTACACTTGAAGAAATGAAATGCCAGGCTCTACCTTTCTCTGCCTTACTTCTTGGTTGTCCACTTCCCTTCCTGCTTCCTTCTTTGTCTTGGCTGCTCTTGAGCAAATCCAGCATCTCTTCTGCTTGCCTTCCATACCTGGTCTCATCTGTTCCTTTGTAAATTCTAGTCTTACCCTTGCTCTCATTTCTGCTACACCTTGGCTAATCTATGGGTATTTCCAGTCTTCTCCCTTACCACCCACCCCCCAAATAGATAGATAAGTAGATAGATTTAAAAAAAGATATAAATATTACAGAACTACTAACAGACAGCCCTGGTAGCTCAGCTGGTAAAGAATCTTCCTGCAGTGCAGGAGACCCTGGTTTGATCCCTGGGTTGGGAAGATCCCCTGGAGAAGGGAACACTTACCCACTCCAGTATTCTGGCCTGGAGAATTATGGACTGTATAGTTGATGGGGTCGCAAAGAGTCAGACATGACTGAGCGACTTTCACTTCACTTCAACAGACAGCAAAATGGACTTCCCTGATTTTCATCTTTTCTGTCTTTCTGAAGTCCACCTGACCAGGTATAAGGAAGCAGCCAAAAAAGAGAAAGCTCTCCACAGCATGTCGACTGCAGTGTGTAATTAGCCCCTTAGCAATCAGGGTGTGCTTCAGGAGGAGGTGGCCTGCTGAAAGGTGTTCAGTAGGTTCACAGGTCCTGAGTTCCAGCTCTCACCCGGTCTGAACTATGTGACTGCAAGCAGATACCTTCCCTCCCTTGGCTCTTATCAGCGCTACATCCGATGGCACTGTCCTTTGTTTCTCCTGCCAGCCCCTTCTGTGCAGCCCGAGATCATAGAGAGAGGCCATATGCTTGCATGATATTTGCAGTTTGCAGCCAACTTTATCTGCAAATGTGCTGGTTGTTTTCGATCTTCCTCTTCAGGCTCACATTTCTGCTGATTGAGGGAGCATGCAGCCTGTATTCTGATCAGAGCTTACCTGCTCTTGTTGTTTCAATTGGTGCCACTTCCCACACTCATCTCTCCTGGATCCTCTCTCCTCACTTGTCTGTGGGAAGTTTCCATTTAGATATCCAGACATTGTTTCAAATTGAGTTCACGAATCATCCTCACCTCACATCTCCTCAAATAAGTATGTCCTTATTCCTAACTTACAGTGCTCTGGTTGTCCTTTTTGACCTATGAGCCCAACATTTTGGAGTTACTATAATGGCTTTTTTTTTTTTTAAGATTTTTTTTTTGATGTGGAATATTTTTAAAATCTTTATTGAATTTGTTACAATATTGCTTCTGTTTTTATGTGTTGGTTTCTTGGCTGTGAGGTATGTGGGATCTTGTCTCCCCCACCAGGGATCGAACCTGCGCTCCCTGCCTTCGAAGGGCAAGTCTTGACCACTGAACTGCCAGGGAAGTCCCTGTAATAGCTTTTTAAAATATTTTTATTCCTGGCAACTAACAGGGTATCTGGCACATAAAAGGCACTTAATAAACACTGTTGATCTTTTTTTGTTTTTAGAGTTGGAGTTTTTATATGAACAAACTGGAGGATCACTGAAGTAAAAGTTAATGGTGCATACAAATTATTTTGTAAAAAAAAAAATAATCAGTCTAAATATGAATCCTAAATTGTATCTTAGCTTCTGGCCAGAAATATCCATTACTAAAAGCCAAATATACTCTGTTGCTAATAACAAGTAAAAGAAGATTTCTTTTTATTCTTGAACTTTGTGACTCATTTGACAATACTAAAAATGTCTAAACAAATCTTATCTGTGATACTTTTATAAACAAGGTATTAAAAATTGCAGTGGGACATCTTAGACACAAGCTGCAGTTGGTGCTAAGATCCACTTTTAGAGTCTACTTCTGTAAAAAGTAAGGTGGTAATGATCTGACACTGGAAACACTGTTGATCTGACCACAGTAATAAGAGCTAATACATTTAAGCTGAGACTTTGTGTGAGGCATTCTGCTAGGAGCTTTATAGGAACTATCTTAATTAACCCTCAGAATCACCCAATAAGGTAAAGACTACTACAGTATTTTTCAGATGAAGCAGCTTTTCAGATGAAGGAGAAGTAACTCACTCAAGGTTTAGGTAGTCAAGGTAGGTAGGATTTCCAGAGGGTGTGGGCTGCAGAGGTTTTGCTCTGAACCAGTCTGTAGCTGTGTTGCCTGCCCCCTCCACTCTCAGACCCGAACTCGCATCATATCACACAGGGCTCCAGTCTCTACCCCAGACCTTGCCTCTGGACCTGGCTGGGAGCACTCCCTCCTTGGTGGTCACTTCTTCGGTTTGTCAGACGCAGCCCAGCTATCTTCCCAGAGACCCCATAGCTCAGACCCTTGGCATACTTAACCCACCTTGTGTTCCAGGACCATTGACTCCACATTTATCATCCCCAGAAAATTTAACATTCCCAGCATTCAGAGAAGTGCATTTATGGAGAAACTGCTGTGCATGAGTTGTGCATGGCATAGATATCATGAGTAATTCCAATTGAGAACAGTGTCCAAAAAGTGCCGTTTGAAAGGAGGAGTTCCTGCTGGGAAGACCAGGGAAAGGAGGAGGATTTTGACCCTGGGACATAGATAGTTAACACTCAAAAGAGTTAGAGGTTGGGAGGAGCGTCAGCCAGCCCCTGACAGTACTTGCAAGCCCAGCTCTCCTCCCTCCATCTGCTGCTTCTTTCTAAGAGGACTGCTTCCTATTCTTTGTCCCTGTCTTGCTAATTTCCACTGCTGTGATTTTGCCTAAGCTGTTACTTCACCCAGAAGGCTTTTGCTTCTTATTCTGGTCAACCTGTACCTTTTACTTTTTTCCAGTTGTATGTTCATTGGGTGTGAATCCCACATTTGCACCACCCTTTCCACATTCCCTTTCCTTCAGTCCTCTCCTTGACAGTTAAAGCTTTGCTCTTTACCTGATATTGCCTGCAGCCTCAGTTTGGTAAGCTCACATTTGGGACATACTTGGACTAAACCATTGCTTATTGTTCATCTGTGATTCAGCTTTGACTGGGTGTCCTGTATTTTTATTTATGAAAGTTCAGTTCAATTCAGTCACTCAGTCGTGTCTGACTCTTTGCAACCCCATAGACTGCAGCATGCCAGGCTTCCCTGTCCATCACCAACTCCCGGAGATTACTCAAACTCATGTCCATCGAGTCGGTGATGTCATCCAACCATCTCATCCTCTGTCGTCCCTTTCTCTCCCTGCCTTCAACCTTTCCCAGCATCAGGGTCTTTTCCAGTGAGTCAGTTCTTCACATCAGGTGGCCAAAATTTTGGAGTTTCAGCTTCAGGATCAATCCTTCCAATGAATATTCAGGACTGATTTCCTTTAGGATTGACTGGTTGGATCTCCTTGCCATCCAAGGGACTCTCGAGAGTCTTCTCCAACACCACAGTTCAAAAGCGTCAATTCTTTGGGGCTCAGCTTTCTTTATAGTCCAACTCTCACATCCATAGCTTTGGATGGAAAAACCATAGCTTTGACTAGATGGACCTTGGTTGTCAAAGTAATGTCTCTGCTTTTTAATATGCTGTCTAGGTTGGTCAGAGCTTTTCTTCCAAGGAGCAATTGTCTTTTAATTTCATGGCTGCAGTCACTATCTGCAGTGATCTTGGAGCCCAAGAAAATAAATTCTCTCCCTGTTTCCATCGTTTCTCCATCTGTTTGCCATGAAGTGTTAGGACCGGATACCATGATCTTAGTTTTCTGAATGTTGAGTTTTAAGCCAACTTTTTCATTCTCCTCTTTCACTTTCATCAAGAGGCTCTTCAGTTCTTCTTCACTTTCTGCCATAAGGGTGGTGTCATCTGCATGTCTGAGTTTATTGATATTTCTCTGGCAATCTTGATTCCAGCTTGTGCTTCATCCAACCTGGCATTTTGCATGATGTACTCTGCATATAAGTTAAATAAGCAGGGTGACAATATACAGCCTTGATGTACTCCTTTCCCGATTTGGAACCAGTCTGTTGTTCCATGTCCACTTCTAACTGTTGCTTCTTGACCTGTATACAGATTTCTCAGGAGGCAGGTCAAGTGGTCTAGTATTCCCATCTCTTTCAGAATTTTCCACAGTTTATTGTGATCCACACAGTCAAAGGCTTTGATGTAGTTAATAAGCAGAAGTAGATGTTTTTCTGGAACTCTCTTGCTTTTTTTATTTGTGAAATGTGGGATCCTATTAAGATGACAGTTGAGGAGACACCTGATGGAAAAAGGAATGAACTGCCAGGAAGGCCGGTGTGCCAGTAGCACAGTGAGTTCAGAGGAGTGTAGTGGGAGAGAAGGTCAGAGGTACCTGGGTTCAGGTAAATGAGACCACAGACTTTGCATTTGATTCTGAGTGAGGAGTAGCACAGGCTTGCTGTGTTTTAAAAGGATCACTCTGGGTGCTGTGTGGAGAACAGTCTGTGTGGGATAAGGGTGTACGCTGTCAGGAGAAACTCAAAGGACAGGATGTGGCTGGAGAAATAAATTAGGAGTTGTGAGCATATTGCTGTTTAAATCCCTAGGACCACTTGAGTTCAGCTGGGCGGTGTGGGAAGGCAGAGCTTTGTCTAGAGGAGGGCTATGACATCTCTAGTTCTAGAAACCTTGGTGGATTGGATCTGCAAGTTGGCTGTGGATGAGGAACCATGTAGTTGGGCACAACTGTGGATGCATCACCTTGTGTCCTTGTGCTATTAATGGGGACTTTCCTTACTTTGCCTCTGTGATTGAGTGGCAGTGAGACAATAATATAGTGACTTAGAATGATGCTGCTGCTCTGAAATGTATTGGAGTCTGTGAACCATGAGGCCATATAATATGTCCTAAATGCAGTCTCTACCAGGATCCTTCCCCAAGGAGATGCTTAACCTGACTCACCTACGCATTCTGTGGAAAATGTCATGTATGTCCTCTCCTCGTCGTGAGACATTCCCATTCTCTCTTGTGATTTTAACCATGTGGTCTATTTGCTAAGTCATGTCTGACTCTTTTGAGACCCCATGGACTATAGCTCGCCAGGCTCTTCTGTCCATGGGATTTCCCAAGCAAGAATCCTGGAGTGGGTTGCCATTTCCTTCTCCAAGGGATCTTCCCAACTCAGGGATATAACCTACATCTCTTGCATTGCAGGTGGGTTCTTTACCAACTGAGCCACCAGGGAAGCCCAATTTTAACCATGCTTCTTGTGAAATCTTTATTTTTTTATGATTATAAGGGCTAAACATTTATGAAAGGTAATTTGGAAAAATGCAGAAAAATATTTTTAAAAGGAAAGAAAAATGAGCTGAAATTAATTTGGTGTCATTCTTTCTTATTGCAGTTAGTGTTTTCTTTTATTAAACAGAAGAAAGCATGCTGTTTGCCTTTTATCATCAAATCAATAAGCATTTTCCTCATATTGAAAATTCTTTGAGTATATAGCCAGTAATGTTGATTGATTATATACTCTTTAATATGGTTGTATCCAGTTGTTGAACTTTCCCTTTCTCCTCACTCTCCTTTTCTCCCTCCCTCCCTTCCTTCTACCTTCTCTTTTTACTTTGAAAATATTACTAATCATTTGATATCCTGAGTGTGTTGGACATGTTTGCCAAAATACCTGCAGGAAAAACACAGAAAAATTCCCTTTGTATACTCACAAAAATAATATTAAGAACAATACGAAACGTTTGTTCTGCACTTTCTAGTTTATATGAGGTTTTGTCACCGGCTCACTGATTTTGTTGCTGCTGCCTCAAGGAGGCAGAGAGCTCTCTGTCCCGCCTGGTGGGAGTGAGGTGGGGAAGCTGGGGCCTGCAGGCTGCCTGCTCTGCTCCTCAGAAGGCCGGGCTGGTGGGGCTGGCTCTTTTGACCCGAATGCTCCAGGGGAGCTTTCCATCTGTCCAAATGTTAGCCTGGAACTAGACGCCTCCACACAGTGATGAAATCCTTAACAAATGTAGTGAGAACACTGAACATAAGGGCTTCATTTTTTTTTTTTTCAAATTGCTTGCATTTACAGTTAATTCAATTTGAATTATAAGTCACCTCCATGTGAATGACTCATGCACTCATAATTATGAGCTTTGTTTTCGAAAATGTACAAAACAGAGAGAAGTTGGTTTTCATGCTCTGCCTTGCCAAGGTAGGATGGAACCAGTTTCCAACTGAGAAAACGGTTTCACATCTTTGTACATCTTGTATTCCAGGCCTGGAGTTCTACAGGAAAACAGAAATATCTTTTAAAAGCACACTTGGATCACTGTCCACACTGGCTTTTGGAAGGGATCAATATGCAAATTTGTGTAGCAAAGTGAAAAAATTTTTTTTATTTCAGGACATTCCACTTCAGGCCAGTTGAAACCCTTTTTCCAAGTTCTGACCTCTGGGATCCACAGAGGCAAATAGGTTAGACCTTGTAGGTTATGATGAAAGCGAGGAAATGGTTTCAGAAGTGAATCACTTTCATACTATTTAAAAGACTGGATTGAAACGGTAAAGATATATTCAGAAAACAACCATATAAATAGATAATTGCTGAAATATTTGGATAATTTTGAGAATAAATGCAGGCTAACATTTTTGGACAGTGAAATCAGCTTTTCATAATAACCCTGTCTCCTGGCCAGTAATTTCCTTGTTCTCCCTAATTTACTTCACTTTTCTGTAGCTGACAAATTCTTTGTTCCGTACCTCAAATAAACCGCCTTTCCAGCCACCAAGTTCTGTTTGGAGACTCTTGTGTAAGTTACCTTCTGTTTTTATGCAAAAGCTGGTTCCCACCACTCTGCCAGGGTGCTCCTGAGCCCTGAACTGGCTTTGGGCTTTCTGATGACTTTCCTCGTGGGGCATCCAAGGATGCCTGATATCGCAACAGTTCGCTTAATTTTGGACCCAGGTCCAGAGTAATTCTATAGTTATGCAACTTTTAACAGTCTTAGGGTTCCTAATAAGGGGTGTGGGTACTGGGAGAGGGCAGTAAACACACCCAGCGGTCTCTGCTGGGGGCTGATGGCTAAGTGGTCACAGCCAAGGTTGGACTGCCCTAGAAGGCATGGGTCATTTGAGGTACCTTGGGTTTTTGACTTTTTTTTTTCCTGGCTGAGGGAGAGGAACGTCAGTGAAAACTTCTGAAAACTGTTTAACAGCCTGGCATGATGGAACTGTTCACGCTCTTAACTTTGGATCACAGCAAGTTTGTGTCTGGAAAGTGTGAAATGGGTGTTTGACGAATACATCCTAAAGGACTAGATAACCAGCAGGAAACGGGGTGATTTCATTTTGGTGTCTCATCATCTCTCCTGTTTGGCTAGAGTCACCAATGGATTTTGCTTAGATTTACCCTGCTGGCATAAGATCTCTAATGGTGGAAGTTCTATTTAAATCTTGCTGAAGTTTCCAGAGCAGAGAGCTTCTCTCAAAGCAGCTGAAGAGAGTGTCATGTAGGAATGAGTGTAAAGTCCAAACAGCATTTGCTTTGCACGCATGATGATTAACCTACTGAGAACTGGAGTGGGAGTTGTGGAGGTGCGGAAAGTGTTAACAGAGGCAAACTTGGAAGAGTTCACAGTGTGACAGAGGAGAGACACTTAGTCAGTTAGTCTATATATTTGATAGGCACCTGCCATGTGCCAGGTACTCACTATTCAGGGTTGTTGGAGGGTAGTGTTGTCTTAGAAAGACATAGTCTGTGCCTACAAAGTCATCAAATAACCTAGAAAGATACTTAAATGAAGTAACGCACAGTGAGTATAACAGAGCACCTGATTGTGAAAATCCAGAGTGCTAACTCAAGAGATGAATGAAGGATGGTTGGGGAGGAGAGTCATCTAAAGCCTCTGAAGGTGAAGCTGCTGTCAAGGCTTTCAGGGATGGGTGTACGTGGAATAGTAACCAAGAGGAGAGATGGCGTTTCAGGTAGGCAGAAAAAGGGGTGCAAAAGGCTCAAGGAATAAACAACTTAAAAAAATTTTTTAATTGAAGTATAATTGATTAACAATGTTGTGTTAATTTCTGTTGTACAGCAAAGTGGTTCAGTTATACATATATTTTTCCATTTTGGTTTACCAAAATGCAGATGAAGTGGATGTGAGTTGGACTCGGCAGATAGTATTTTGACTACTATGACTATAGGTGATGGAAGTTTCACCAGCATTTGAGATCTTGCCTTCAGTTAGACTGATAAAGATTTTTAAAAAGCTAGGCATATCCCTGAATCCCAGATAATTTCAAAGACTAAAGCACAGTTCATCATACACATGAGCTGTGTGTGGGTCAAGGTGCACAGCTGTCTCAGGGCAGTTAAATGTGGTAATGTCTTAAATTTGGTATCTAACTCCCAAGTAACATCGAATTAGATGGACAAAGGAGTAGTTCAGTTCAGTCGCTCAGTCATGTCCGACTCTTTGTGACCCCGTGGACTGTAGCACACCAGGCTTCCCTGTCCATCACTAACTCCCGGAGCTTGCCCAAACTCATGTCCATATAGTCGGCTGTGCCATCCAACCAACCATCTCATCCTCTGTGGTCCCCTTCTCCTCCTCCTCCAAGAGTGGGGAATAAGTAGGATGCTTGAAAGGGGATTAGGAGCTTCTCTAAAACAGCAATTTTCTGTGTTAGAACCTTTTTCCCCCCTTGCTGATAGTGTTCATGGTTGGGCCACACACAGCTGGGGTATGCTTTTCTGTTGAAACAGGGAGGTGTATCTTATGCTTTGTGACAAATGAATGCATCTCGTTAGACTCAGGATCTAATTATTTCTACCCTTATGAAGTTCTTCAACAGACAGCACTGAGCTGTACAAATAGAAAACAACAACAACAACAACTAGAAACCCAGCTGTTTAGGAACAGTGGCTTGAAAGAGGGAGGGGCTATTCACATGACACTTGCAAAAAAAATCTGTGTGATGTATTAAGTGGCTGATGTGTAGCAGGTAGCATTAACTGTTACTACTTCCTACTTACCAAGAAACAAAAAGGAGAAAGAAACTAACCAAACTAGTAAGAGTACTAAGGAATGCAGTTTTAAAAAATTAATTAATTAATTTTAATTGGAGGATAATTACTTTACAGTATTGTGATGGTTTTTGCCATACATCGACTTGAATCAGCCACGGGTACACATGTGTCCCCCCATCAAGATTAGGGTAGGGAAAAGCAAGATGAGAGATTTTTAAAAATGAAGGAATGAGAATGAAATCGGTGATAAAGAATGAGTCGAAAAAAAGAGGACCTGGGCAAGAGGATGATAGTCTGTGAGAAATAAAGAAAGAATCAAGAGAGGGGGAAAGAAGCCCATAAAGCCCTGACGTGCATTTTCCAGGCTGGGCCAGGTTTACAGGCTTGTCACTTTCGGGGCCACCATGCTGTCTCCACTCCTTCTACAGTGACCAGCAGCTTCTGCTCTAATGCCGAGCCCTGCCCCCTCTTGGAATTAGAGGAATGCATCTGTTTGTGGCTGGAGATTAGAGTTCTGAGTGGGCGACTACCAAGGAAAGCTGTCTTTTTGGGTGGCCTCACAAGACATGCTTCAGACCCCAAGCCAATACTTCTAAACTTCTTTCCCTGATGATCTATAATTTTCTGTTTTTAAAACCACATTGTTGGCGATGTCAGGGAGACCCCTCTCAGATGATCCATCCATTTAAGACTAGCAGTAATATCTCTTGTTTGAAAATTAAGCAACAGAAAGGAATTCAAGGGGGCAAGCTAAACAAAGACATTTTAAATTAAAATATGTCTCAGCTTCTACAACGAAGTTAAGTCAGGTCTGTTTTATTCCAGAGCTCTAAACAAGGTGGAAAGATTATATTTTAATTCATATTTTAACATTTTTTAATCTGAAAATATTAAGTTAAAAATTATTTTTACAGGTTTTTCCCTCATCATATCTTCTACAATGCCCAGCACACCTTAGCTATCTTGTGAAGAGTTATTGCTCAGTTTTTAGTATCTTTCATTTTATTCAAGGTGTTTTTTTGTTCTCAGTTTACCCTGTTCCAAAAAGATCTAAAATGACTCAGAGAGTCTACGTTTAGAGACAAATATATTAGGGAGATGAAAATGGAAAATAGCAACAATGTGAGTAATTTAAAAATATTCAAGGTACTGTTTTGGTGCTAGGATGTGTTATATCCAAATAGTGTTGTCATGACATGATTAGCTGGTTTACCATCCCCACCTCAGGTACTCTGTTGTTTATTTGTTTGTAGGATGGATATGATGTTACCAGGATGTGATGTTTTACTCCATCATCTGGAGGCAGTGTCTTATACAGGACAGAGTGATGCTTGCAGAGTTGGGCAGCTGAAAATCTGTCTGTGGGTTGTAGTTGACTAGCTGTACAATACTGTTTCTTTATTCAATTTTTTTTTCTTATAGAACAAGTAATTGATGTTAATTATCAAAAAATTTTTAAAAAACAGGAAAAAAATTCAATTCTCATAGCCCATCACCTGATAACAAACTATGAATTTTATTTTATTTTTTTACAAACTCTAAATTTTAAATGTATTTTAAAGAAAATGATATATATATATATGTTTGTGTGTTTTATGTAAAAATGTTTTGCTTAAAATTATTACCTAAACATGTCTGAGTATAATTAATATTCTTTATCACTTTATTTAATATATTGTCCAGCAAATGGAGTCAGGATTAGCTTAACTGTTTCTTCTTTATTAGGTATTTAGCTGTGTTGTTTACAGGTTTTCATTATTTTTGTAAACATATTAATATTTAGAGATGTTACCATGGTTTGGACTTTGGTGTACTGGGAAATGACTTCTCTCCTACAGGGTTATTGATAATAATGAATAAGGTAATATAGGACAAATAGTAGGTTCTTATTAAATATGGGCCACATTTTCTTTACTTTTGACCTCAATAGGGCTGTCTTCAGATCTGTGAGTTGATGTTTATAAGCATTAACTTACTGATGTTTTGAAAATGATAAGTACAAAAATATAATTTTCCTAACTATGTATTCTACAAGAGAGAGAGTTCTGAAAAGTTCTGAAAATTAGGTTCAATTTTGCAAACTTAGTCATTTTTAAATCACTAGGCCAGTGGGTTTCCAGCCCACGGGGAAACTTTTACCCTAACTTTTTATAGAAGTTTAAAATCTACCCAAAGTAAGAGAGAACTACTATAAGTCCTCTTGTATACAGCATCTGTTTTGAATAATTTTTCTTTCCATCCTTTTCCATCTGTTCTATACTGCTTTTTCTTGGCTTTAATTTTGCTTTGTATTTTTTGTTATTGTTCAGATATTTTAATGCAAATCCCAGACACCACAGCATCTGACCTACAGATACCTTCTCTAAAAGATACAGATTTTAAAAACCCACATAAGCATAATACAATCATCACACTCAGCAATATTAACTATAATTTCTTAATATTATCTAATTTCCATTTTCCCTCATTTCTTCCCAGGTTTTTTTTATTTTGTTGACAACTGGTTTGTTTGAGTTACAGTGAAACCAAGATCTTCACATTGCACTTTGTTGAAATTTCTCTTAGGTCTCTTTTGATTGTTAACTGTTGAATAGTTGTGGGGTTTTGTTTTTGTTTTTTTTTTAAATGAGAATTCTTCGATCTTCCCCTCTAGAAGACCCTAGAGTCTTCCCCTCCTGAATCGTGATCATCAGGGAGGTGGTTTGATGGTCTGCATTTTGTAGAAGCTCTAGCAGTGGTTCTGATGGAGAAACAACTTTGAGACTCTTGTACAAAAAAGTATCCTTAAGATACCTTTGGAGTGGATTTTTTAGTAAAGGGGGAAATTTTTTGAAATATTAAAATAATCACCCCTAATTCTGTGCTTTATTATATAAATATTAGCTCTTTATTTATTGGATTTTCCCCAAATGAAAATTACTTTTTGTATGGATGATGATTGGGGTGGTTTATGATTCTTTTCACAATAAATTCTTTTTCTCTTGATTATTCCTCCTGATGGGTGTTTTTACTGTTTCCTGTTTAAAAATCAATACTAAAAATTTCTCAGTCTATTTGCATCATATCCTTGGTTACGTATCTTTGTGAAAAGTTTTTAAATGCGGATATATAGGGTAGTAAGAAGAAAATAAAAATTACCTATACTCTATTTAGAGGTAATCAATGGTAGTATTTTCACTGTATTTCATTCTAGTCTTTTCCTATGGCAGTAGACTTTTTAAAAAGCAAAGTCTTAAGTTCTGTTATGAACATTTTGGTAACTTTCTAACATATATTATAATTTTTTTCAATAACTAAACATTCTATACTATAAATTTAATGACTGTCTGGTATTTAAGGGCATGGGTATGGTCTAATATATTTGTCTTGTTAATTTTTTCACTGGTATAGGTAATACTCTATTAGAATTGTTATAGTTTTTTGGTTTTTTTTTTTTACTTATATATGATTGTTTTACTGGTTTAACTTTTTATTCTTCTAAGCTAAAATGTTTTTACACTTTAAAGGCTTTTAATTTTGCCTAATTTGCCTTCAGGAGGGTTGTGTCAGTTTACATTCTTCTTGGTGGATGAGACAATATTTGTTTCCCTAACCCCTTATCTACATTGTCTTTATAAGACAATGCTCTTTGTCTATTATAAATCAGTTATGTGTTCTTCCCTCTTTGTATCCGTGGTTTTTAATACAGTACCTCATTTACACTCAGTTATGCTTTCTGAAGCACATCATACCGAATGATTCAATATTAGGTCCTTTTGACTCTTGGAATGTTAGGAAAATACACTTTGGAGGTCACGGATGCCACCTGTGGTCAGTTCAAAGCCCTCTGCTCTCATTACAGGAATGAAGGATGATAGAACCATGTAGATGGCTGTTGAAATTTTTTTTTTGTCTAGTTTTATCATTTTAAATATTGCACTGTGACAGAGATAATGGAGTATCCTACTTCTAGAGGTGGGTTTCCCTGGTGGCTCTGCAGTAAAGAAAATGCAGGAGACTCGGGTTTGATCCCCAGGTCAGGAAGATCCCCTGGAGGAGGACATGGCAGCCCACTCCCATTATTCTTGCCTGGGAAATCCCATGAACAGAGGAGCCTGGCAGGTTGCAATCCATGGGGTCGCAAAGAATCGGATCCGATCTGACGACCAAACAACAACAGCAGCTTCTAGGAGTAGCTGTGTTTTGTGGATAAGCAAAATGAATCCAAAATAAATGAACTTTGTCAGATATCTTTAGGATACTTAGAGTCCAAGTTTGGAGGAAAAAATTTTTACAATTGATGGTATAGTTTTCATTTTTATTGCCCTTCATTCTCCTTCCACATTTGTACTGATGTTATGATAGATGTATGCCTTCTCTCTCCCATGCAAACTCTCATACCACACTGATGTCGTTTGAAATTTCAGCCCTGGGTGACATGGACTCTTAATATACCTTATCTAGCTTTTTTGGCTGCCATCAGTCCAACCTCTTGTGTCAGACTGGAGCCCTGTGGGCTATCATTACAGGGTGACTGAAAAAGGAATAACATGGAGACACTGCTGAGGTTTGGCTAGGGAAAGAGAGATCTGGGGTCTTTGAATATTTGAAAATACTGGAGAAATCTATGGTTTGGAGTAGATGAGAGTCTTTAAATGAAGCTCATCAGAGTGGAAAGAGCCAAGCCAGGGAAGCCAGGATCCCCTGCAAATTTCAACTTGGCCCAGGGCAAGCCAGCCTTGGAGACTGACCTGCTAGGCTGGGCTGCTGCTCCTTCTATGTTGCAGGCAAGTTGAGTTTTGCATCTCTATAGTGTGAGGCAATTGTTCTGAGCAATTTTGAACTGTGGTGTTGGAGAAGATTCTTGGGAGTCCCTTGGACTGCAAGGAGATCCAGACAGTCCATCCTAAAGGAGATCAGTCCTGGGTGTTCATTGGAAGGACTGATTCTGAAGCTCCAATACTTTGGCCACCTGATGCAAAGAACTGACTCCTTGAAAAAGACCCTGATGCTGGGAAAGATTGAAGGCAGGAGAAGGAGATGACAGAGGATGAGATGGCTGGATGGCATTACTGACTCAATGGACATGAGTTTGAGCAAGCTCTGGGAGTTGGTGATGGACAGGGAAACCTGACGTGCTGCAGTCCATGGGGTTGCAAAGAGTCAGACATGACTGAGTGACTTAACTGATTCAACTGAATCACACCAGAATACTTTGCATTTGTGACTGTTTATGCAGCACAACAGGAAGAATCAATCTGGTGATTTTCTAAATAATTATTTCAGTCTAGATGGCCAGCAGGATAACTCAGACTCCAGTGAAAATAATTTCATCTTAAATCGTCTAGTGTAGCCACTCACATTGGTACAATGAATGTTGCCAAATTTTAGTTTACTTTTGTGCTGTTTAGACACACTTCATATGGTGCTCTGTTTTAAAAGACCTCAAAGTAGTTTTATGGAAGTATTTACAGGAAGTTTGGTTTTCAAAGGCTAAGGCAAAAACATTATTACTCCATTGGTAAATACATTTATCCAAATCTGCTTTTTAAGACAATAGCCTAACGTAGAGCTGGCATTAAATGGAATGATTCTGGTCTTCCACAGTTACAGTGTCTAATTCAGAAACTTTGCTGTTTTTGGTAATCACACTGCCTTGATTTAGGTGGGGCAGGGATCAGGGAATAAAATGATTCCACCTAGGAGCAAAGTATACTAGTTTGACTGCAGTGAAAACTAAGACATTGCCACATCCGGAACATTTATGGTTAAGACCAGGGAAGTTTGGAAAGTTACACAACTGTCATTTATTAATTTATTACCTTTTCAGCATGCTTTACTTTAGAAGACTGACCTCTGAAGGGCTATGTCTTCAAGCTCTGTATTTCTTCTCTTCATATAAAATAAAGATACTTTACTTTGAGTTTTCTAAAAAAGGTAAAATAAAGGGAAAAACCATGCATGCTTTTGCATCCAGATCTGTGGACAAAACTCTTTTTCCTCTAGTCACATATGTGTATCCCAAAGATTTGATGCTAGAACCTCATCATTACAAGTATTTCCCTGGTGACTTGCGTGGACAACTTATAAAGGTTTTTTTTTTTTTTTTGGAAACCTTGCATTGCAAGTACTGCCAGTACTCTACTCAGTGTATATAACCACACACACATGCACACATGCATATACACATA
This sequence comes from Giraffa tippelskirchi, assembly GCF_054371585.1. Taxonomy (NCBI): domain Eukaryota; kingdom Metazoa; phylum Chordata; class Mammalia; order Artiodactyla; family Giraffidae; genus Giraffa; species Giraffa tippelskirchi. The sequence continues at coordinate 106,398,275 of NC_137280.1, read as the reverse complement.
TACCCAGGGACTCTTAGCTGTGGGTGCCTTTTGTCCTGCTAACCCAGCTAGCTTGTAGTACATTTTAAGTCTGATGACTCACAGTCTATTTGTTTTGTTGCCTCATTTAAATTGTGGTATCATAAATCACTCCATTTTTTTAATCATTTGAGTAGCAAACACCCCAAAGCATTAAAATTAAACAATGTTAATGGGGATTTACTTTGGATGCTATTGTTTTAATATGACAAATGGCCATGCATCAAGCTGCGTAGCACAGTTTATTTATGCAGACATAATTGGGCCTTTGAAATGAAATATACAGTGAGCCATTTGCCAAAAATTCAAAGTCGACTTGACATGGTCCCTCCTCCAGTCTTACTCCTCCAGTGTGCCTATTGAGTTTACAGTAAAATGTAAGCCAGACGAATACTCCTGGGTGGGGGACATTATAATTAGGCAAGAAGCTACCTGATACTCAAAATGGAACACTTCCTCCTGCATTTCTTTGGCATACATATATATATATATATATATATATATATATATTTTGTGTGTGTGTCTGTGTGCGATTTCTAGTGGGAGAAACTTGAAAGTCAGAAAAAGATGCTTTGGTTTCAGATGTCTGAAACAGATGCAATTTCCCAAAGTGTTCTCATTGAAGAGTTATGTGGTCTGAAGGATACTGAGCAGGCCTAACATGCAGACTTTGGAGAGAAACTGTAGAATGTCCTTTCTCAGAGATCGTGGGGAACAGGGTACGTGTGATCGTTTCCAAGTCTTTGTCAAGGACTTCTCTGTGTCCTTCTCTCTCTGTGTTCATTCTGTTGTGCTTAGGTGTATTTTGGGAGGGGTAGAGGTTTAGTCCTTCATTTATGGCTGGACACATGTTACTTTAAGGTCTTAATTACTTATGTTTTAACAGGTAGGAAATAGGCACTAAGTTGGCACAGGAGACGAATTCTGGAAATGAGGAAAGTGAAAGTGAAAGTTGCTCAGTCGTGTCCGACTCTTTGTGACCCCATGGACTATACAGTCCATGGAATTCTCCAGGCCAGAATACTGGAGTGTGTAGCCTTTCCCTTCTCCAGGAGATCTTCCCAACCCAGGGATCAAACCCAGGTCTGCTGCATTGCAGGTGGATTCTTTACCAGCTGAGCCACCAGGAACGCCCAAGAATACTGAAGTGGGTAGCCTATCCCTTCTCCAGCAGATATACCTGACCCAGAAGTCAAACCAGGGTCTCCTGCATCGCAGGCAGATTCTTTACCAGCTGAGCTACCAGGGAAGCCCGGAAACAAGGAACCAGCCTGCAAAGAATTCTCCCCAGTTCGTTTCAGCTTCTCACTCTTGTTCATGTGTAACTAGGCCCAGTCTTCCTCATTAATCTGAGAGGGGTAGGGTCATATCAATAAAGGCAAAGAGAAGGAGCAGGATTCTATGAGTTATGTCACATTTGTGACAATCACTCTGTCTCTTGCTGGGAATGAAATGTCAAAGGACACCTCCTTTGTTCTTAGGTGACTGCTTAGAAGTCTGAAAGGAAGGATTGTTGGCTATAATTGACAGTGATTTTCCTAGTGAAGATTCAAATACAGCATTTCTGTAGTAACAGAGATCTGAGACCCCTGGCCATGACCAGTGGATTAGTTCTGTTTGGGAAGAGCATTTTCTCTGGGTTTAGCTAATTAGCTGCCGAAATGGTCTCATGCCAGCCAACACTGTACCTGGGTTCTGGCACATTCTCAGAACTGATCCAGTTCTTTTTAAGATATTACCAGTTTCTTGGATTCTGTTTTAACCAAGTTTTGTTTAGTTAAGATAAATTTCCTAGACAACAGGTGATATATATTCCTACATATTCTTAGAATTTAGAGAATGAGATTAATTTTAAGGAGAATATTCCTAGCCAATGGCAGGAATATCCAAGTATTACAGCAAAGAAATATTGCAGATACTCAGCTGACTCTAGTCTCGAAAGATTTTTAAAATTATACTCATTAATAAAATTTTTGTGTTTAATATTGTAATACAAAGTGCTTTCTTCTGTTGGTGTAAGGAAAGTTACACGTTAAATGTTTGTTGTTTTTGTACAAATGACTTAGCAGTAAATTTAACTGAAAAGCCAGGCTCCCAAAACATAGACAAAGACCCCACCTGACTCCCAACACTTATATTCCTGTTCATCAGAAGCACTGGGAAAGTCTGACAGTTGAAGTGGAAGGAAAAAATAAAATCAAGAGGTTGGGAGAAAGTTCTCATTTCTAATCCTTGGAACTATATGTTTGAGGGCAGACAATCTAGTCTCTTTATGTAGCACCATTCAAAGAAGTAAATGGAGAAGTGACTGTACATTTGGGGTTGAAAGAATGAAAACATTGCTGGTAATGAGACTTAACCCTTTTCAAGGTTTGTTAACTTTTAAATCCATGCCAGAAAAGATCTATGGATGAAAATAAAGTGAAGAATTTTGATCCTAAAACAGAACTTTTAAAGAACTGATAGACTAAGGTATTTACCAAATAATATGTTAGTATTATGAAACCATTTAGGATCGTATCAACTCCAGGATAGGGCTTCCCTGGGGGCTCAGATGGTAAAGAATCTGCTTGCAGTGCAGGAGACCTGGGTTTAATCCCTGCGATGGGGAGATTCCCCTGAAGAAGGGAATGGCAACCCACTCCAATATTCTTGCCTGGAGAATTCCACGGGCAGAGGAGCTTGGTGGACTACAGTCCATGGGGTCCTGAAGAGTTGGACACAAATGAGCGACTTTCACTTGGTATGTAAATAGTCATTAAAAAAAACAAAGTCCCCAAATTCTAAGCACAGTAAAAATATCTTGGGTGTTCATGAGGTTTTAGTTCTACCCTAAATCTACTGGTGTCTGGAAAAGACCTTGCATTGTAAACAAGCACCACAACATTTGAGAATATTAAATAAAGGTTGTAGTGTGATCTGCCTAGGCATTTTTCTTCCATGGCTGTATGAAGAGTGAGCCTTTATGTGAAAGGAGCTACGTGGGGTGATGGACATAATGAATAAGGCCTTGGTAATTATGCAGGTTGTTCAAATCCTGACTCCACTTCATGTGATTTTGGGCAAGTCATTTTTAATTTTTCTAAGCCTCAGGTTTCTCATTTGTCAAATGCGGAATACCAGTCTTATCTAACTTGGATAAGAATTAAATACAACTAATTTATATAAATGAAGCATGTTGCTTGTCACATAATAGGTTCTCAGTAAATGTTTCCTTCCTTTTATTGCACTTTCAAAAAAAAATTTATGAAGTTCTGCTTCACTTAGCATCTAAGCCAGAGAAAATCAACAAATCTAGTATTTCAGACCTAAGCAATTCCTGTTTGTAAAAATATCATCTGAATGGGCTGGCACTCTTCCTTCTTTCCTTCCTTCCTTCCTGTCTTCTTCCCTCTTTCCTTCCTTCCCTCCTCCTTTTCTCAATCCCTCCCTCCCTGCTTCCTTTCTTCCCTTCCCTTCTCTCTGTCTCTCGACAGCAGTTAGCCCTGAAACACATCTTGAAGAATCAGGAAATCTTCAAGCATGGCAAATAACTCATTTCTTAATACATGCAGCAATGGATGTATGTTTTGGATCAGAATCAGACACAGAGGGTCTTTTCTGTAATGAGTTTATTTAAATACTCTCTATTTATTTAGAGTTTTTTTTTAAATGATAAAGTCCATGTGTTCCAGTATTAAGAGTAAAAATCGCATTTGAGTCAAATGATAGTCAATAAGCAGTTACAAATTCTCTCAAGAGATGGTCTGAGAAGTTGATACCACTGTAGTTCCACTTGTATTTCCTTGTTCTTGACAGCATGCAGTATTCCAGGCTACTACAGTCTGTTCATTACATTAAAAATTATCGTTATTATTATTAACCGCGTTTACCATGTATCAGGCATTATTCTGTGCACTTTACACGCGTTATGCATCTTAATCCTGGAATCATCCCTCTGAGGGTGGTTTAATTGTGCCCATTTGAAGATTTTTTATTCATTTTATTTTTGACTGTGCTGGATCTTCGTTGCTATGTGGGCTTTTCTTAGCTGGCAAGCGAGGGTCAATGCTAACTGCAGTGCATGTGCTTCTCATCGCGATGACTTCTCTTGTTGCAGAGCGTGGGCTCTAGGGAAGGTCATGCGGGCTTCAGTAGTTGCGGCTCACAGGTGCTGGAGCACAGGCTCAATAGTTGTGGCACATGGATGTAGTTTCTCTGGGGCATGTAGGATCTTCCTGGATTAGGGATCCTACGCATGTCTCCAACATTGGCAGGTGAATTCTTAGCACTGAGCTACCAGGGAAGCCCTAAGTATGTCCACTTTATACATCAAAAACAGGTATTGGGAAGCTATATCTGTCATAATATGGTGGGGCATTGTAGTCATAAATTTTAATATCTGTATTTCTCAATAGATTGAATGAAAGCAACTTGAAGTTAAAGATCATGTCTGACTCAAATGTCCAGCTGACCCTTGAGCATCATGGGGATTAGGGATGCTGACTATGCTGATGTCTATCCAGTTGAAAACCCACATATAACTTAATTCAGCCCTCTGAATCCATGGTTCCCCATCTGTGATTTTGCATAGGGATTTCAACCAACCTTGGATATGTGGTACTATAGGATTTACTATCACAAAATTCGTGTATAAATGGACCTGCACAATACAAACTGATGCTGTTCAAGGGTCAAGTGTATAACCTCAATTTTTGATAAATATTTGCTGGATGAACAATGGTGGTAAGAGTTATTTATTATTTTGTGTGCTTACTATGTGCCTAGATATTTTGCATCTAGAATAATCTAGCTTTGCATCTCAGCTTTGTTCTCCACTAGGTAGGTTGCTTAGCCTTTCTGTGCCTCATGTGCATCAGAGGCAAACTGGGCATAATAACAGTGTCTTTTCTGTAAGGCAGTTTGAGGATTAAATAAGTTAACATATAAAGCTCTTAATGCCTGAAACAGAGCAGGCAGGCTATAAATATTAACTATATCATTATTTTCAACCCAGGTGTGTCTCATTCAAAAGTATGTGCTCTTTTTATGAAAGAACCTATATTTCTTTTTAAAATTATATACATATCTTTAAATAAAAATTGTGTATATTTAAGGTGTACAGCAGGGCTCCCCTGGTGGCTCAGCAGTAAAGAATCCACCTGCCAATGCAGGAGACGTGGGTTTGATCCCTGGGTGGGGAAGAGCCCCTGGAGGAGAGCATGGCAACCCACTCCAGTATTCTTGCCTGGAGAATCCCGTGGACAGAGGAGCCTGCAGTCCATGGCTGTCCATGGGGTTGCAAAAAGTCAGACACAACTTAACAACTAAACAACAACAACAAAGATGTGCAGCATGATTTATATGTATATATACATATATATATGTAAATAGTGAAATGATTATATAGTCAAGCTAATTAACATGTCATCTCACATAGTATTTTTTTGTGTGTAATATGTGCACTTGAAATCTGTGTTTTAAGATATTTGTAGTGCTCAGTACGGTATTATTGAGTATAGTTATCATGCCTGTACATTAGCTTTCATGAGGTTATACTTAGAAATGTTCATGTAGAGAGACCCAGACTTCTTTGTCTGAGTAAGTAAGACCCTAGTTACTCAAGCTAAATTCCTACCTTGTGGGTTTTTTAGCGCTGAGAAGCCCGTTCATTAACACATGGGGTACATAAATGTGGAGAAACACCTCAAGCCTTCCAAAATTAGAATTATTGCTGGCTCAACCTTCATATAGGCTTCCCTGGTAGTTCAGATGGTAAAGAATCCACCCGCAATGCGAAAGACCTGGGTTCCACCCCTGGGTTGGGAAGATCCCCTGGAGAAGGGAACGGCTACCCACTCCAGTATATCTGGCCTGGAGAATTCCATGAACTGTATAGTCCATGAGGTTGCAAAGAGTCAGACACTCCTGAGTGACTTTCACTTCACTTCAGTCTTCACATAAGTGGGATAAACAAATTCCTCTGTCCAAGTAACAACAAGTTATGTGAGGTTTTTTGTTTGTTTCCTCTTCCTAACTTATCAAAGAGAGGTTGCCGAATCCTGGATGTTCTGTAAGTACTTTCTAATGGGTTTCCTTGTTTAGTTTTTCACAAGAGCAGGTATCTCATTCGCATATCTCTGGTGGAGCACTCTTAAAGTGTGTTGACATTTCAGGAAGCTTTGAATGTTTCTAAATGCATTGGTGTTTGGGGCTGAGTGGTTGGCCCAGACCCAGAGAAATGTGCTTACATAAGATAGTTTCCAAGGATGATTGCTAACATGGTAAAATTGTGGTTGTACACATGTATGTGTTGTATAGGAAGGTATCTTTTCCAGACCATTGCCTTTCTCTCAACATCATTATTTTAGAGGTTTTAATTATTTATTAAGTGTTTTCTTTCTCAGACATGTTAGATTTTGCTCATTTTTTTCTATTTTGCTAACATGTAGATACTAACACTTTGGGCTTCCCTGCTGGCTTAGATGGTAAACAATCTGCCTGCAGTGCAGGAGATCTGAATTCAATCCTTGGTCGGGAAGATTCCCTGGAGAAGGGAATAGCTACCCATTCCAGTATTCTTGCCTGGAAAATCCCATGGACAGCAGAGCATGGCGGGCTGTGGTTCATGGGGTTGCAAAGAGTCAGACATGACTGAGCAACTAACACTTTTACTTTCAGATATTATATCTTTGCAGTTGTTGAGCTTCGATAAACTCTTACGTATTATCTTTGGAAAATATTAGCCTGAAGGCTATTTTCTGACAAATAGGACATACTGTCTATCCAATTCTGTAAGCCCTAGAAATGTACAATATCTCCCTAGTGAAGGGCCTTGTAAGGAGAGAGGACACGTTGATATTGATAACATATTTTATGTTTTGGAAAGAAGATACAAAGTCAGCGACACTAGTGTGAGATGGCTATACATATGAAAGTAAAAAGAAAGTAATGACTTGATAGCAGAAATCATGTTAATTACCTTTGCCATAATCCCCTTTTCCATTTAAAACAAAGTATTTTTATAATCATAGGTTATGCATTTTGCCAAACTGAAGAAAAAGTAGGAATCTCATATATATTCTCCCTGTTCAAACATGTAAGTTTCTCCTATAACTGAGAGAAATAACCACCTCTGATAGTACTGGTAGTTTTCTCCTTTTAAAATGGAATCAGAGTCAGAGCTTCCATCATAGAAAAGGCAAAAAAAAAAAACCCCAAATAGTTCTGATAGCACATTACACCTTCAAAAAAAAAAAAAAAAGGACGAAAGAACAAGACACAACCAAAATATCTTTTCATTGAAAGTCATAATTAGCATTGCAAATATAACCCAGAACTTAAGAGCTGTCACATAAGGTGAACCTTTTGATGAATTGGATCTTGATATTTACAAAATCTATTAAAACACAACCAATAATGTGTTTGTTTATATGTTGACAAGATGATATACACCCTGAAGGTCAAGGGTGATGTGAACTGTTATGGTGTTCCTGTCAAAGTAGCTAAGAAAGGGGGACGATTTAAAGAGTTTTGATGGAATAATGGCTTCACCAGAAGGGTGACAGCACAGGCAAAGACCATCTTGAAAAAATTCAATTGATTTGAAACAAAAATCTGTGATGTTTACCAATCAAAAAAATAAAAGGGAAAGTTTCTCTTCCTTCTGTAGCATGTTAAAAAAATTGGCAGCTCAAATGGAAAACAAATAGTGAAATTAAACAGAAAAATATTGATTTAACTTCTTGGGTGGTTTATCAAATGCCACAACGAACTTTTCATTCTGTCTTGTCATTTATTAATTACCCTCTTTTAATCAAACCAGTTAAGGATCACTTTACAAACTTTTGGGTTACTTCTGTATAAATAGTTTCAGCAATTCAAAATCACTTTGTCTTTTCACAAAGATCTTTCTCTTGTTGTCAGCCAAGTTGTAGTCGTTATCTCCTTGTAAAAAACTCAGAATGTCTCTAAAAAATAAATGTGAGATTTATGTGATATTTTTCCTAGCATGATGTTACCACTGCATTTGGTAAAATCTTTTTACTTTTTCTTAGTAGTTGTAATGGCCTTAGTTATGGGAAATACTAGCTCTAAAATGTAACACCAAAAAGAATGTGGATGCATTCAAAATCAGTTAAGTTTTTTAAGAGGTCTTTATTTTGATACTTCAAAGTAGCATCTAGAAGAAACTTAGGAAAAAATTATATGTGTTAATTTCAAAGTAATATGTTAAACTTACTTTAATGAAGAGGGTTGGTACAGTATGTTAATAAAATATGAATTTGATATAAAGAGATAGATATTTGCTCTCCTCCATCTCTTTAGAAAGCTTTTTAATTTTCATGTATTTTAAATTATAGTAGCATATAAAAAGTGATTTATGGGTATGTTTTAATTTATGTTTTGAAAGGACCTGAATCTGTTTATGTGTTTGTCATAAAATGGATTCATTAAATGAAATTAAGCCAGAATAACTGTAAACAGACATAAACATTATTAACCTCATATCTCTACCAATCATTTTCAGTTAGGATTTCTGCAGAATAGTCTGTGTGGTTTAGCTCCCAGGGATTAATTCTTTGAGTACATTTCAATAAGTTGGTTCATCTCCAGCTACTGTTCAGCATGTGGAGATGTATAATAGAACATGAGAGAAGATGTCAGGGTTTTAAGAAACTGATCATATTGCAGTGCTGGGACATTTAACCTGCAGTGGTTGACACATTCAGCCTCTGCAGGATTTGAGGACACGCAGATCATACCAAATAAATGCATGAAAAAAGCCAGAATATTCTTTCAGCAAAGCTCATCAATTCCTGTTCTCCTTAAGTAATTAGAAACTGTGGCTGAAAACAAATCTCTATGGTTGTCTTGATTTAAAAGATCATGGTCATCCCAGAGGTAGCAATTACTGAATGGTTATACAGGCTGCAAACTGTAGTGAGGTAAAATGTATGCGAGTTTTTTGAAAACAGTGAAGTTCTACACAAATGCACAGTGATGTTAGATGAACTTGGACGAAACTGTAAACATTGAAAACGTTTACTCTTCCTAACAGAAGACGGGAAAGAAGTCGGCAGTTCAGATAAAATGTTTGTGGAACATCTTGAAGGCAGCGTGTGATTGTGAAACTCTCCATGCTGAAAAAGCTAAGGCCATTCGCCCAAACAAAACAAACCAAACCAGAAAGCCATCCCTGGCTCTGAGAGTGAATGCAGGAGTTTCTCCACTGGTGTGGCTCCGCTGTGTGTTCATATCTGACAGCTGTATGTCAGCTTCACATTAAAGACCTGTGGATTTAATAAAACTTTAAGGTGTATCCTTGAATGGTTGCTATAGAGAGGATGTTGGTAATGCAGGATTACTCCAAACCACCCTCATCTCCCTAGCTCAGAGCCCCAGGAACTATACCTAAGCCACTAAACTATTACTAAAATTGATTAATCACCTCTGACTGCTTTGAAATAAAACAAATGATTTAAGAATTAAAGTTTCTGTATCCTATTATCAAACTCATTAAGTCATCTCAAACTGCTGGGTTTTGGATGAATTTCTAAATTCCTTAGAATCTATTCATGCACCATCACCCCACAACACACACACACATTTATCCATGTTACACAAATATTGTAATAAGTAGACCAATCTATTTGGGCAGCTGAGTTCAACATAATTATTTTTGAGTTTTGTTACTTTGTTTTGTTAACTGTCACATTGCCCTGGGATATTTTTTTTTTCAATTTTTTTAAATTACTTTTTCACTCTCACTAAGTGAAGGAAATTAAAGTATTAAAATTAAATTGCAGATGGTCTAAGATCTTACAATAAAAATGAAACTTTCTTGTTGGGCCAAGTCTCACTGTTCTGCTTACGTTCATGGTTTTCAGAGGTCTCTGTGATATGAGAGTGACTGGGCTTCTTGTGAGGAATTTTGGGGAAGAGTTAAATTATAAGGCTGTGTTTTCAGCCTCATCGTACTATGAAGTCAGACCTTTATCTCCTTTTGGAAATCATTCCTTTTAAGTTTTAAGGCAGTGATCATATGACTACAACTCTGAATGTATTCCTTGGCATGTCGCATAGTGTAATGTGAACTAAGCAGGCCTTAATTGAACCACTTCTATTTTATTTCTGCTCTAATTGTTTTAATGTGTTTATAGGTTCATGTTGGCCAGGAATGACAGTGAGATATACAACGTTGTTCGCCCAGTACAGTAGACTGTTTCATGAAGTAGATACCCAAGAGGACAGTCAAAGTGTTTCCAATTGTTATTATTTTCTGTTCTTTTGTAGAAAGAATGAACATGTAAAAAGAAAAAAAAAATAACCTAATTGCAAACTGTTTTAAGTAGCCAGTAAATCAAAGAGGCTGCAAACACATTTTAGTGCATTTGACTCTACTTTGGAATATTTCAACCACAGTTTTTCTTTTTAATAAGAATCCTTTAGGGGTCAGGGCAGGCAGAGATTGGGTATGGATTATTTGGGTTTTTTCTTTTTTCTATTGATTGTAGTACTACTGAAAGATTTAATATTACTGATGTCATTTAAGCTAAGTTTAGTGTAAATAATACATTTTACAGCATATTTCTTTTCTGTTTCCTTTTCATTTTCCAGCTCTCGTTAGCTTTCCATTCAGTTCAGTTCAGTGGCTCAGTCGTGTCCGACTCTTTGCAGCCCACCAGGCTTCCTTGTCCATCACCTACTCCCGGAGCTTGCTCAAACTCCTGTCCATCCAGTCGGTGATGCCATCCAACCATCTCATTCTCTGTCGTCCCCTTCTCCTCCTGCCTTTGATCTTTCCTAGCATCAGGGTCTTTTCCACTGAGTCATTTCTTCGCATCAGGTGGCCAAAGTAATGGAGTTTCAGCTTTGGCATCAGTTCTTCAATGAATATTCAGGACTGATTTCCTTTAGGGTTGGCTGGTTTGATCTTGTAGTCCAAAGGACTCTCAAGAGTCTTCTCCAACACCACAATTCAAAAGCATCAATTCTTTGGCACTCAGCTTTCTTTATGGTCCCACTCTCACATCCATACATGACTACTGGAAAAACCATGGCTTTGATTAGACAGAGCTTTGTTGGCAAAGTAATGTCTCTGCTTTTTAATATGCTCTCTAGGTTGGTCAGAGCTTTTCTTCCAAGGAGCTGCTGCTGCTGCTAAGTCGCTTCAGTCGTGTCCGACTCTGTGCGACCCCATAGACGGCAGCTCACCAGGCTCTGCCGTCCCTAGGATTCTCCAGGCAAGAATATTGGAGTGGGTTGCCATTACCTTCTCCAGTGCATGACAGGGAAAAGTGAAAGTGAAGTCACTCAGTCGTGTCCAACTCTTAGCGACCCCATGGACTGTAGCCTACCAGGCTCTCCGTCCATGGGATTTTCCAGGCAAGAGTACTGGAGTGGGGTGCCATTGCCTTCTCCGCATCTTTTAACTTCATGGCTGCAGTCACCATCTGCAGCGATTTTGGAGCCCCCCAAGAATAAAGTCTCTCACAGTTTCCATTGTTTCCCCATCTATTTGCCATGAAGTGATGGGACCAGGTGCTATGATATTAGTTTTTTGAATGTTGACTTTTAAGCCAACTTTTTCATTCTCCTCTTTCACTTTCATCAAGAGGCTCTTTAGTTCTTCGCTTTCGGTCATAAGGGTGGTGTCATCTGCAGGTCTGAGGTTATTAATATTTCTCCTGGCAGTCTTGATTCCAGATTGTGCTTCATCCAGCCTGGCATTTCACATGATGCATGCAAGTTAAATAAGCAGGATGACAGTATACAGCCTTGATGTAATCCATTCCCAATTTGGAACTAGTCTGTTGTTCCATGTTCAGTTCTAACTGTTGCTTCTTGATCTGCATACAGATTTCTCAGGAGGCAGGTAAGGTAGTCTGGTATTCCCATCTCTTCCAAGAATTTTCCACAATTTGTTGTGATCCACAGAGTCAAAGGCTTTCGTGAATTCAATAAAGCAGAAGTAGATATTTTTCTGGAACTCTCTTGCTTTTTCGATGATCCAGCGGATGTTGGCAATTTGATCTCTGGTTCGTCTACCTTTTCTAAATCCAGCTTGAACATCTGGAATTTCACAGTTCACGTACTATTGAAGTCCTGGAGAACTTTGAGTATTACTTTGCTAGCGTGTGAGATGAATGCAGTTGTGCGGTAGTTTATACATTCTTTGGCATTCTCTTTCTTTGGAATTGGAATGAAAACTGACCTTTTTCAGTTACTTTTTAATTTAATTGCTTTCCATATTACTTTTTAATTCTCTCTCTGCCTTTCCTACCTGCTCTCCTTACATCCTCTGATGTTATCCTCAGCAAAGTGTACCTGGGAACCTAAAAGCCCACACTGCAGCCAGGCTCATGGGCTCCAATTCCCAGCTATCTCACCTCCTTCCTAACCTTATAATCTTGTGCAAATTCCTTCTCTTCATGCCTCAGTTTCCTATCTGTGAAATGGGCTAAAGAATGGTTATGAGGATCAAGTGAGATAATATATGGTGCATCCATGGTACCATCCTTGGCACAAGGTAGGCATTAGGTAGGTGTTTGTTGTCATTTCCCAATACACTCATTTCCAAGCCACTTGCAAATTTGTGTACAAGGTAGGATGAGGATGAAGGAGCACTCAATTGGGAGTCAAGAAACCTGAGGTCTGGATCTGGTTCTCTAGCTTTCTTGAGCTCAGTGATGGTGCAAATCATTCCAGGAGTCCCGTGATCATCACCTTTTAGAATTTAGAAGAGCCTTGACATTGCCCTAATGTTTTACTTAATGACTGAACAAAAGAGGGGATCCACAGAATTTGCAGTTGCTTGCCCCATGTCACGTATAACTAGGGCAGAGCTGGCCTTGGAAGCCAATGCTATGTTCTTATTTCTAAAGTTGATGTTTGCCAAAGTGTGCATGTTGTAGATAAAAAGAATTCTAGGCAGTATACAGAAAAATGTTTTCAATACTACCATATTAGTAGTATTAAGGTAGTATTACACTTGTTACAGGATTAATAGTATTAAAACTATAGCAGCTGCTGCTGCTGCTGCTGCTAAGTCGCTTCAGTCGTGTCCGACTCTGTGTGACCCCATAGACAGCAGCCCACCAGGCTCCCCTATCCCTGGGATTCTCCAGGCAAGAATACTGGAGTGGGGTGCCATTTCCTTCTCCAATGCGTGAAAGTGAAAAGTGAAACAGCAGTAGTATACAAACAAACCCACAGTTTTATAAATAGTATTGTTTATATTGAGGCTAAATAACATGAATAAATTGAATTAAAGTCATTTTAAAATGGGACATCAGGTAGGTAATGGTATAGATATTGTAAAGATAAAGCAAAAATCATTAACGTGCAAGCTGAGGTCTGGGAATGCCTGCTTTTCCATATCAGTTACAGACACTGATTGAACTCTGTGACAGCCAGAACTCTGTGACAGCTCACATGGTTTTCTATGATCTAAGATCTTTTTTTTTTAATTCATGATTATATGCCCAAAGAGATTTTTTTAGACATGAGGAGTTTTTCCTATTCTAATAAGTTAAAAAATGAATAAATGGATATTGGTTAATCATATGACATCCTGTTCTAGAATCCTAAGTGCAAAGGGGAGAAGTGGTCATTGGCAGTGGCACTGAGCAGAGGGAAGTGTGAGATACACTTTAGAGGAAAAAGGCAGATATGAAAACCCAGATGTCAGGAATGGTTCTGATAGTGGGTTATCTTATCACACGCAGATGTACATTTACCCATTCACGTTCCACATGATTGTGACACACCCTTATCATCTCTTCTCTGTAGCTGTGTGTACACACAGGTAAACCCTCTTCCACTCAGTAACTGTAGTTTTGTAATGGTATGAATACTTTGAATTTGTTTCCTTCAGGTTATCCTTTGGGGCCTTGCTGAAGTCGAACATTCTAAGGAAAACTAGTAAAGTTTTTACTAGTCAAACAAAATCACCCCATAACTCTTATAAATTCAGTTATTTATATATCACATTTTTTAAAACAAGCAGACATAATTAGAATGTTCGAGATTTGGGCATATTAGGTAACAAATGCTTGGTTTTTGTTTCAGTTGTTTGTGCTGTTTGTTGATGGTTTTTGAAAGCATGGAGGGAAGCCCTTGGAAATGTCAGTCAAACTCATGGAGAGGAATGACAGGTCTCTTACTTTGGCCACCTGATGTGAAGAGCTGACTCATTGGAAAAGACCCTGATGCTGGGAAAGATTGAGGGCAGGAGGAGAAGGGAACGACAGAGGATGAGATGGCTGGATGGCATCACCGACTCGCTGGACATGGGTTTGAGTGGACTTAGAGAGTTAGTAATGGACAGGGAGGCCTGGTGTGCTGCGGTTCATGGGGTCGCAAAGAGTCGGACACGACTGAGCTGAACTGAACTACCCACCCTTGCTTGTATTTTTTTTTTACTTTTTATTTTATATTGGAGTATGGTTGATTAACAAAGTTTTCATAGTTTTGGCTGTACAGTAGAGTGATTAGGTTATACATATATCTATTCTTTTTCAAATTCTTTTCCTGTTTCGGTTGTTACAATACTGAGCAGAGTTCCTTGTGTCACATAGTAAGTCCTGGTTGGTTATCTATTTTAAATATAGCAGTGTGTACATACCCATCCCAAACACCCTAACCATCCCTCCCCACCACCCTTTCCTCCTGGTAACCATAAATTTGTTTTCTAAGTCTGTGAATCTGTTTTGTAAATAAGTTCATTTGTATAATTTTTTAAAAAATATTTTGCATATAAGTGAGATCATGCAATATTTCTCTTTGTTTGTCTGGCTTACTCAGTATAACAATCTCTGGGTCCATCCATGTTGCTTTACCCACCCTTGTTAAGCACCATATCTCTGTCTCTCCCTCCATGAAAGTATACTTGGTCATTTTTTAAATGAATGAAATTTTAATATTAAAAAGGCAGTTCTGTGACCAAAAAACGGGGAAGTTTCTTATTATCTTTCCAACTAGGGAGCTAGTCTGGCTCAAATCCACTTTAAAGCATAACTTGAAATCTTGGTAGATTCTGAAAGCCAGTTCTTTTTTAGGTATCTATGAGCTAACCTCCTCATGTGGATGATGCAGAAGCACAGCCAGTCATTTAGAGATTATATATAGTGAAAGTCAGGTTTTGCTGCAGTGTTAAAATTAGCATCCATTTTGGAGTAATTTCTTTTGTGCATAGTTTGGGATGGTGATCTTGAGAGAGAGGAGGATACAGAACAGTGTGGGCCATGGGGTCCTTTCCATTCTTAAAAAGGTTTTTGGAGAGTCATTTCCTTACTGGTGTGCTGAGCCCATCCTTGGGGACATAGGCTTCCCTCAGTGTGTGCTGGACTCTGGTGACTTATTCCTATAAAGTCACTGTGTCTACTGATTTGATTCCATTGACTGATCCAACCAATGTTTAAAATGTGGAAATTGAGGGACTTTGGGTTTATTCCAGAGTCAGAGATGGATTGAAAGAGGGCAGAGATTCTGAAACCCCTTGTTCAGTGAGTTGAACTAAATAAGAGAGAGAGAAGAGCACGAGGGCTGGGCTGAGTAATGGGGGAGGATGACCCAGAACGGGGAAGGATGGGCAACAAAAAGGATGCTGAAGGAATGGCCTCCATTTGATGTAGATGTTTTTTTAATTTGTTTGTGAAAAGATGCTGACAGAGTTGTAGCCTTTATTTCAAACAGCAGTGATCCTGCATTTGATTTTTTTTAAAAAATAGAAGAGCTGTGTAACTGGTAGTCACAGTTTATATCAAGCTGTTCAAAACATCCTAAGCACAATTGCAGGCTCGTAGATTTCCTAAGTGACATCAAAATTTCAGATCATGATTATAATTATCATGCTTATGAAAAAAAATGGATTAAGTTCTAAGATATAAGGACATCTTTAATGTAAAATTATCTGTGCTTGGCCAAATCAGCTTGCCTGTATTTTCTTTCACAAAACATTTGGTCTCAATTGTAGATTTCTTTCTTAAAAAAAAGGTCAGAAAAAGTTCAAAATGACATGATGGAATATATATTTGTTTGGAAAAATGATCTGGTTATTGCCATGGCAGCTATATTAAATTTTTAGGGTTATGTGATATAGTTTTTATATTAATACCATCTTTGAAATTTATTTACAAGATGTAACAGCTTCAATGGTCACATTACATCCTTGAAAGCAAAAATGTACAGACTAGTCAAGATTTATGCAGTTTCTAAGCAGGACAAAATTATTCAACTTAAAGGAAAAATATACATGTGTTGAATTTTAATTATGCCATTTAGAATATGACTTGTGTTGAATTTATGACGAGAAATGTAAAGATGGTTTATAGAAAAGAGTCTTAAATAATGACACATATCCTGGTAAGATTATTTAATTTTGCTTTCTAATGAAAGCAAAGATCAGAAGCAGGCGATATGAATGAGAGAATCTTTCAGTCTTCCCTCTGGTGTGTGAAATTGTTACATATATTTACTCTTGCTGGGAGTCTGGTTTATAAATGGTTTACTGATCAAGAGAAGGCAAGTTGTTAATTATTAAATAAGTGATAGTTATAGGTATTATTGTTTCTAATGTTTTTATTGAACAATTATTTCATCAGTCACATTCCCTCTCCTTTAAATTGAACCTCAGATTCTAATGTTAAAATTTTTTTCAAATGAAGTCAATTATTTTTTAGGGTTAATATGGTAGTTGTTACAAGGGTAATTATGGAAACTAAATATTTCTATTGAGATGGAGAAAAAAAATAAAGTGTGACTCTTCTCGTGATTATACTTCCTTGGTTTTATAAACCAGTTTTGAGTAATTATATCCCAAACTCAGAATTGTTCTGTAAAATAAATATATCAAATTCTGACTCTTTTGAGGATATAGTAGTAGTAGTAGTTTCCCCCTTTAAACTATTATTTTAACCTAAAAAGAAATATAATGTGGTTCAGTTAAATGAGATAAAACTGAAATGATGTGGAAATATATTTTCAAGTTGAAATGTGCCTCAGTTAATATTTTAAACATTAGGTACTTTGGCATTTATGTTTTTGATTAAAAATAGTTGTATAGAGATTTTTCAGAATTTGTTCTTCTTTGGTGTTCTTTGTATTTAAGATAATGGGGCCACTGAACTACAGAAAAAGAAAACTTAATTTTTCTAATAGTTATCTTTTGTAGCTGCATGTCCGCCACTATTCTCAGCCCTTGTTTTATGCCTTATTTTTCTCAATCCTAGCACAGCCTGTTATTCTCTTTTTACATGTGAGAAATGAACTTGGGAATATTAAGCAGTTTGCTCACCCACAGCTCAGAGTCACAGCTGAGAGTTGATTCCTGCTCTGCCTAATTCCATTGAACACTACAACACCCCAGAGTTGAAAATTCTCTATCATCTTGTTCTGTAATTAGTTTTTCAGCAATGCTGAAGTAGAGGGAAATTTGTAGAGGGAACTTTGTTTGGGAAAGGAAAACGTAAACCCATCAGTTAAAAAGCAACAATAATGGTGCTATTAACATTTAGGGTTTTCCTGGTAGCACAGTGGTAAAGAATCTGCCTGCCAATGAAGGAGACACAAAAAAATCTGGTTCGATCTCTGGGTTGGGAAGATCCTCTGGAGGAGGGCATGGCAACCCGTTCCAGTATTCTTGCCTGGAAAATTCCATGACAGAGGAGCCTGGTGGGCTAATAGTCCATGGGGTCGCAAAGAGTTGGACACCACTGAGCAAAGCATAGCAGCAATGATGCTATTTACTGAGCACTTACTATGTTTCATGCACTTACATTGATCATCTCATGTCATCCTCACAAAACCCTTTTGCAGTTGCATTAACATCTTCCTCATCTTACAAATGAGATACATGTTTTGCTTAGGATGGTGACACAGCTCTTAATCGCTGAATCCAAGACTCAGACCCAGGCTGTCTGATTGTGTTCCATGACTGTGTCCCCTTTTCATTGAAATCTGAATGTTACCATTACGTATCTACATAATTGAATTCACTTTCAATTACGTGTGATTTAAAAACATATTAACTGTTGAAGAGTTTATTCTTGATTTAGGTCTGTTCTGCAGCTTGGTAGGTATGAATTATAATTAAATTTGTACAGATCTAATGAAAAAGTATATGAGTTATAGTTGTTATTCTAAGTGCTGCCCCCACCCCCCATTATTGGACATCAGAATATTTTTATAGGTACTCAAAATGGTTGTTATGGCTTTTATCCTTCTGAGTTCCAGCAACCAAGTTTTTATATTTAAAACATACTTACATAGTCATCATTTCGTAGGGTAATAGAAGTTGATCTGGAGGACCCCAAAATTATCTAATTTAGCAACCATACTTCACTTTGGAGGACTTACAAAGTCAGGTTAAGTGACTTGTCTATATCACACAGTTAGTACTGGCTAAGCAGAGTTAGAATCCAAGATTCCTATTTTGTAGCTCATCTGCCAATGAATTAATTAGATACAAAAGCATAAGCCTGAGGAAGGTAAACAATGCCTTAATTTATAAAAACATTACCATTTACAAAGCAAGTGGTTCTACTGGGTGAATTGATTTAGTGTGAGAGTATACTTTCCTTTTAGTAGTAAAAAATGGTGGCATCAGGGTTTGATCAAAGCTGAAAAGAAACACTTTAGAGTATTAATAACCATTGACTCACTAAATCCAGAATGTTTAATGTCCACCAAGCTGAAACACTCAGCTGTCCAATGTAATCTGGCCCACATGATCTCTAAGCTAAAAATATCTGTCTTATGAAGTAAACCAACTGAAGGTTTACTATTCCAGTTTACTTTTCTAGTGGTCATTAAAATGTGGTCACAGATTTAGGCAAAACCAATACAATAAAACACAGTTGCAATCAAATATAAAATCAAAGTCCAGTAAAGGGGTCACAGGAAACTCAGGGTCCTTGGCTTCAGAGAATAGGAAATAAGAATGAGATCAGATAATTCAGAGACCCAGAGAAGCCTATATTTAAAGAGAACCTCATCAGAAGTATATAAAACACCTCAAGGATTCTAGCTTATCATCCACAGATGGGTCTCATCTTGTCTTCATTCAGTACTCTCTTATCTGAATGTGTAGAATTCTGGCAGTAGTTCCTTGTGTGTGTGTGTGTGTGTGTGTGTGTAAACACACCTCATTTGAGACTCCACTAAATCTGCAGACTTTCTTCCCAGAAGATTACTCACATGCTCATCCATCATTTTCTTGAGATTCAAGGTGTTTGTAGCCTTGCCTGGAACTTCACTATGCACCTTGGTGTAAAAGATCTCTTTCTGTTCTTTTCTTTCAGCTCACAGATGCTTCCTGTGGAAAGAAAGGAATCCCAAGTCTTGTCTAAAAGGAAGCATGCATGTTCTAACAGTGTGATAATTAGGTGGTTGCTTTGCTTTGGGTGTTGACATGCGTCACACCCCCACTAGCCAGAGGATTTGCAAACCTGGGGCCCCAGACGTCCAGGTTTACTCCATCTCTTGGTTGGATTTCCGGGGAATCCTGCCTTAAGGACTTGACTGCCTTACCAGGAACACAGGACTGTCTCGGGGGAGGAAAGCAGTGCGCCTCAGTGCCAGCTCCAAGCTTGCCAGCGCTTTGACCTAACTGTGTAAAAGGAGCTTAATTAACAAGCCCTAAACAAGGCTTGACAGACATGGGCTACTTCCATTTTTCTGAGGTCCTTGATATATGGAAAAATGAAAAAACGCTGAAACAGGGTTACAAAAACAGTGATATACTTTAAAATGTTTACCTTTAACAACTTAATGCTTTTAATACCAGCAACATATAATTGTGCTATTCATAAGTTAATTACAAGATTTATAAAAATATTAATTTATGACTCACTTCAGGCAGTGTGGTCTGGTCAAAGGACCCAAGTTCAGAAAGGGCGAAGGCCGCCTCCTTTTAATCCTGTGGGTCTGTCACTGTGATTGTATGTGTAACCTCATTTGGAAATTACTTCAGAGGTCTCAATTTGAGGCTCTTTTCATAAGTGAGGCGGAATGGCCCTGTTGGCAGCTCCTGGAGGGGATCTGCAGGGAACTCTTCTGCAGGAGTAGCTGAAGTTTCCCAGAGTCCCTGACCTTCTCCTCCAAGCCCCCACCCTTCGTAAGACGCCTGTGCCCTTGACTGGAGCTACAGCAGTACAGTCAGTGGCCTCACCCTGCATCTCTTCCGAGGATCAAAATGGACTGTCTGTGCTATGGCAGGGTTCCAGGGATGGTCATCTGTTCTCCCCAGGATGACTTCACCCCTCACTATGGTACTTCAAATTCCTTTCTGAGGGCAGACCCCCTTCCAAGCCTCACTTAAAGATGAAGCTCTAAATGCAAATATTTCTTCTAGGAGCAGCACCTTGACCTACATTCACTAGGTGTAAATCTCAGCTTCTGGGAGCCTGGTGAGGGCAACACTGGGCCCAGAAGAGAGGGCTGGAAGCATGATGGGAGGTAGAAAAAGTGCCACCTTAAGGGAAGACTCTGGGCTTCCCCAGTGGCTCAGATGGTAAAGGGTCTCCTGCAATGCAGAAGAACTGTGTTCAATCCCTGGGTCAGAAAGATCTACTGGAGAAGGGAATGGCTATCCACACCAGTATTCTTGCCTAAAGAGCTCCATGGATGGAGGAGCCTGGTGGGCTGCAGTCCATGGGGTTGCAAAGGGTCAAGGGATAGTAACAGTGACCCCCAGCTAGGGGTAGATTTGGGGAGTGGGATGCGAGGAGGGGCCAACAACAGAAAGTTAGATATATGCCAGGTTCTGAGTAACTTCTGGCCTTGCTGTTGACTGAAGTCTCTATCCAGCTGCTTTTCAGTGACCTCAGCTCTGCAGAGACAATTAGGCATTTTTAAAGGAACTTAAATGTTCTTACCAAAAAAAAAAAAATTAGATGAAATAATGAATGTGTGTTAAGTAACTAGATGGGGAGGAAATCCTTTCACAGTATATGTCAAATTACCACTATATACACTTTTAAGTATCTTACAATTTTATTTGTCAGTTATACCTCAGTAAAACTGAAATTTAAAAAAGGAACAAAAGACTAAGGAACAATTGACACTACAAAAGTAGTGTCAATTTTTTTTAAGGGCTTCCCTGATGGCTCAGATGGTAAAAAATCTGCCTCCATAACAGGAGACCTGAGTTCGATCCTTGGGCTGGGAAGATTCCCTGGAGAAGGAAATGGCAACCCACTCCAGTATTCTTTCCATGGAGAGAGAAGCCTGGCGTGGGGCTACAGTCCATGGGGTCCCAAAGAGTTGGACACGACTGAGCTATGGACCAAATCGTGAAATCGTGAGTGTCCGTTTTAACTAGTAAGGAAAAGTAGACCTTTTTTGGAAAGGCTGCTTTCCTTAAATTTTTCCAGGATATTCAACTCTGCCTGAGATGTGTGGGCCTGCCCAGAGGGCAGAGTGACATGGTCCAGCCGTTAGTGCTTGGGTACCTAGAAGGTATCTGTATTCTCCTAACAGTCCATCCATTCATCCAACCAGCCATCCACTCAACCACCCATCCATCCACCCACCAAACCAACTAACCAACAGATATTGATTGAACTGAGCTCTCTATTAACCACTAGGGAATTAATAGCCAACATGACAGATTTTATCTTTGTCCTCATTGAGGTTATAGCCTAGCAGATTTTAATTAAACATTTGTTTAATGCTGCCTTCACAGTTCACAAGTTGTTTAAACAACTTAGATGACTTAAAGAGCTTTAACTCTTTAAGTCCACATGTCTTTTTTACATTGTAAAAAATTGTAATGGATTGCTCTTCCTACAGTTAGGAACCCCATTTTAGACATCAAATGTTCAAAGACTGGATAGGAAAATCTACAGATAGTCATGCCAGGATGAATGTCTTATGATTTGTTTTAAGTGTTTATCTCTTCTGCATGCTGTGCTATGATCAGTCACTCAGTTGTGTCCGACTCTTTGCAACGCTGTGGACCATATCCTGCCAGGCTCCTCTGTCCATGGGGATTCTCCAGGCAAGAATACTGGAGTGGGTTGCCATCTTCTACTTCAGGAGATCTTCCTGACCCAAGGATCGAATCTGCATCTCCTGAATTGGCAGATTCTTTACCCCGGTGCCACTCGTATCTCTCCTATTGAATGGTAAATTGCTTGAGGATAGGGCCTGGGTCTTCAGTTTTTATAAACCTGAACTAAGCACAGTGGCTGGCACATAGTAGATGCTTTCTAAATGTTTGTTAAAAGAATGTCGTCTGGGGAGTCAGAAGTCTCATATCGAGGCTCACCACTACTGCTGTGATCTTCTGTTCTTGGCTGCATCATCTCCTGGGTCTTGAGGAGGAGGAGCTCTGTGCAAACCAATGTGTTCATTCAGTCCTCTGCACAACTGTGCAAACCTTCCTTCAAGAAGAATGGTTCCAAGAAGCCAAAAATCATCCCTCTCCCATGTTTCTTGCTCCAGGACAAACCTGGAATTTCACTCGGGTTTTCCTGTAAGCAGTTACTTGTTGTCCAGTTGCTCAGTTGTGTCTGAGTCTTTGCAACCCCACGGACTGCAGCACGCCAGGCTTCCCTGTCCATCACCATCTCATGGAGTTTTCTCAAACTCATGTCCATTGAGTCAGTAATGTCATCCAGCCATCTCATCCTCTGTTGTCCCCTTCTCCTCCTGCCTTCAATCTTTCCCAGCATCAGAGTCTTTTCCAATGAGTCAGTTCTTCACATCAGATGGCCAAAGTTTTGGAGCTTCAGCTTCGGCATCAGTCCTTACAGTGAATATGCAGGATTGATTTCCTTTAGAATTGACTGGTTTGATCTCCTTGCAGTCCAAGGGACTCTCAAGAGTCTTTTCCAACTTGAGAGAACAGCAAACTCCCCTCAGGACCACCTGGTCTAGGCCTGCGTTAGCCTCCACACTCTCACTTTCTTGAAAGCGCCCTGAATCTAGGGTTTATTTCGTTTCCTTGTTTCTCCTGTGATCCAGGGCATGATGGTGTAAATTGGGAACTGAGGGCATGTTTGGTACTGTCCCAACTTGACGTAAGGAATGTCTTCTAAATTATTTAAGATCTGAAAATATGTTTTCTACCTCAACAGATGGTCACTTTCCCCTTAATAAAGCATGTCTGACAATCACACTTTATTGGTGTGGCTAGGAAAAAAATGTCATAGACTTGAGAAAACATAATAATTCAGAGAGTGACACATTTCAGAGAAGAAATAAAGCTGTAGACTATTTTGAAAAGAAGTAAAACCATAGGAAACCATGATTTCATTGGAACAAACATTCTGTGTCTTCAGAAAGTTTTTACTTAAAAAAAGAGGGTGACCTCTAGGGCATGGTACACGTGTGTCTACACATTCATGGAAGTAGCCTCTTTCTGATTTTTTAGGGACATTCTCTTTGCAGACATTCCCCACTTAGTACCTTGTAAGTTTTTAATACAATTGCTAACACAGCAGTTTGCACGTAGGCTTTGGTCAGGCCACTTCTTGCAAATCGTAGCTACCATGCTGAAGTATAAAATCACTAACCATTTTCATCAAGGTCTAAAGGTCTGCATAGTATCATACCATGTGGAATTTTTAAACCAGAAATTTCTATTGCAGTAAGGGTTAAATAGCACCCCATGAGATACCATATGGAGAATTCAAGTGCTTGCCACAGTGCATTCACTTTACTGTGTTCTTTTATAGCTTTCAAGCATAGAACTACTCAGTACACTGTCATAGATAATTTGCACATCCCAGAAGTTCACATTGGTAATAATCTAGGATTATTTTAACAAAATAATGGTCCCCTTTCCTGTTTGGTAGATAACTAAGGCTTTGTTTTTCCAAGTATGTTCATTCAAATTTCCCTGTGGTTTAATTTTCCAAAATTGATGCTTTCTCACATGGAATACATTATTGTTTTTTTTTTTTTAAATCTACCTCGCATGGGTTGGATAAAGGATGGTGAGTGCTGTGCGTGTTCACTGGTCAGAGTCTGAGATCGGTATTAAGGCGAGATTCTCTGAAGCGCATTGCTGAGATCTGGTTCCACTGATCCTTTTCCTTCTCAGCAAAAGTGAAAATGAGAAAGGAAAGAAGGGCCAGAATGGGAGGGTGGCTGAAAACTGCAGTGTTTTACTTTGTTCATCTCAGTAGATGGAGAAAAACATGGTAATGCTGTGAGCTGCCCTTTGTTTATAACACACACAATTCATGGCAGCAGTCTTTATAGGCTCCCAGTGGCATTCAGCAAATATGAGAAGATACAAGCTTTCTTGATTACTTAAATCTAAATGTTTATTCAAGCTTCCCTGAGAGCTTTTCTTCATTTATACAGAGTTCTCTCCACTGGACAAATGTCCATTTTTAAGTGTGGACTCAATGTATATGAAACAAGTTTTCACAGCATCCAGATTCGTTTCATTTGGTCAGGACTTGATGAATTTAATTAAAACTGGATTTTTAAAAAACTGAGTTGAAGCAATATTTAAATGGGTGGCTTATATCAAAAAATTTTACATTTTGTGAAAGACATTAGTGCTGATACAAAAAAAAGAAAAGGAATGCAAAATAAATTGCCACTTGAAAATATTTCCAAGCCTGTTCTTAGCAGTATAGGATTAGCACTATTTTCCTTTCCAGTGTCGATGTTGTATGGACACTGGAGACAGTTGTGCACTGTGGATATTACTGCTGCTACGAAGGAGAAGGGAAAAGATAGGTTTGCAGCCGAGCCTGAGGATGGCACCAAGCCAGTGCCCTGAAAAATGGCAAACATGTCACAGCTAACAGCTGGGTGCAGAAATATTTCCCTTTAATTTGGATGGATAAAATTTTTTTCACAGCAGGGCACTCTCAGAAGAGGACAACATCAAAGAGGGTGGGTCTCTCCAGTCAGACATCAGCTGGCTCCAGGATGAAGCAAAATGAATGAACTGTCAGGACTTTTCCAGCATATAGGCTTCTGCCAAGTGAAAAGTTGAAGGTTCAGTGGCTTGTTCGGATCACAGACCAAGTCCTGATAATGCAAGTCTGATTCCCCAGAGTCTCCCCTCCGATCAGCAGACAGGATGTCTGAAGAAGCCTCTGGGTTGATGGATGGCAGACTTTGTACGGATGACCACTGCTGTCCTCGGAGATAAGGGAGATTCACCAAGTGCTCAGCGGCTCTCGGGAGCTCTCAGTCTCTGTGCTGGAATCCTCAGTCACCCACTCTCCTCTGCCAGCCTGCAGCCTAACAGCCACAGACCCAGAGTGTGACTGAAACACCCATTTCATCTCTTTCCATGCCCAGCTCTCTGAGGCAGACTTCACAAATACCACCACCAGTGTTTTATGGTTTATTGACACTTTTCAACTGTTTTTCTGATTACCATATTTCAGTCTTGACTTATATGTTAGTATTATCTGCAAACTCAACATAAACCTCTAATGATTTTCTAATATTTCTGGAACTTGATGAATGTGAATTGACAAAGTACAGTATATAGCTTTATATCAGCATTACTGAAAATACAGCAACGGTGTATATAACCATTACTCATTTCTTTTATGGGGCGTTTATTACTTGACCTTTGAAACCTCAACTCAAAACCTTGGCATTCCAATGTACTTCAAACCAAAATGAAAGGGAAGAGTATTCTTATGAAAAATAGCAATGAAACAACAATTCTAATGGAGAGAGAAAATATTGAAATAAAAAAACGTGTAGTATTACATATTTGAGAAAAAAGTGGGAAAACTGAACACACATAAATCTGGTCACACTAGCCAGTATTTGCTTTAAGGAAGAAGCTTTCATTTTAAAATGTGTATCTTCCTTCAGAGATTTATACCCTAGCCATTTTTTGATGGTCCTTGTCATAGCACATGGTCAGCAGAAGGAGAGTGGTGTCTTTATCCACTGCATGCTTGCTTTGTGTAAATTTGACTAATGGGTTAAGTAATTCTCACTAAATTGGCATTTTCTCTAAAGGATAGGAGTTTGTTTTAAATGACGTTGTTAATTATTATGAACATGTTTTATGGCCCTCATTCTTACATATTAAGAGTTTTAGGCACTTTTAATGAAAGAGTTCTACTAGTTCTCCTTGATAGGACGAATGGGATGTGATGAAAGCAATAGTCACATGGTGGCCTATGATTCAGGAGAGTTTCCTCCTCGTCACACAGACCTGCTGTGTGACTGTGGGCAAGTCATTTCCCCTTTCTCAGCCCAAAGTTTCAGATCTGTAAAATGGAATAAATGCTCTGGTCTACCTTCTAGGTCAGTTATAAGAATCAATGAAGGTTGGGAAAGTATTTTATAAACCAGAATACCACCCAGCTGCATATGACCTGGTCATTAGCTGCTGTTCTTTCTTTGTGTTTAGGTGGTGGCAGATGCTTCACTCCTTTGAGAGTATTGCTTTGTAGTCTCTATTCTCAAGGCTGGGTTTAGCTGGAGTTGAGAGTTTACAAGTAAAAAGGTTAGGAGACCACAGTGGTGTAGTCCTTGCTGTCCTCCTCTCTGGATTGGGAAGCAGTGCCCAGAAGCCATGGCTGTCAGTGCTCCCTGTTGATCTGATTCCGCAGGCTGCCATCCACAAATGTTCCCTGCTCCTTATCCAGGTACATTTGACTGCACAGACAGCTCATGTACCTGGACCTTGTTCAAGGTTCATGTACATATGAGATACTGTGAGTTGGGGCCTCTTCTGGCTAGAAATGTCAATGTCTTCAGAAGTCAAGCAGTTCTACATGGTAGATATTGTTCAGTAAGAGGGCTGAAGCCACACAGTGAATTAAAACACTTCCTAGTGGGCGACAGTCCTATGGGTTGCAAAGAGTAGGACATGACTGAGTGAGCACAAACAACTGGTTAGTTACAGAAATGCTCCAGGAGTGCTCTTAAAGGTGTGGTGGGTACCTGTGTCTGTGTTAACTTTAGCAAATGGAAAATGTAGGACTGGAAAAATGCTTCCTTACTGTTTTTTCTAGAGAGTATTCACGTTTATCCAGCATTTTCAGTATTTTGCTTTATTTTTTGATAGACTCATCAGAGGAACAAAAACATAAATGACTGGCTTATTGCTACACCCCCTCTATGTTATTTCCAACATTTTTTTCTCTCACTCTCTCTTTGAACAAAAGTTGATTTCCTGATATCTACAAAGCTTTGTGGAAGATACTGATGGGTAAAAGCTTAAAATATTTAAAATGCATTCCTGCCCTCAATGAGCTTGTAATCTTCTGGTCTTATAATCTTAGCAATAATGAGTTTGCAAACGCTGCATATATTATCCTGTGGTCACTGTCCATGAGCAGGTTAGTAGATGAAGCCTGGGCTGACATTTCCCATCTAATGTGATGGCCTCAGAATAGCTAATGCTTTTCGGACTCTTACTGTGTGCCCAGCACTGATTCAAGTCCTTTACATATACTAACTCATTTGATTTTCATATGAGCCATATGACTGGGACTGTCAGTAGCATCAGTTTTTCAAAGAAGGTCTCACTTTCCTGAAGAGTTAAGTAACTGCCCAGAGTCACTTGGCCAGCATACATGAAGCTGTTACTGTAACTCACACACATTGGAGCTGACACCCACATGCGTGCTCTTAACCTCAGCCCTCCACCCTCTCTCCAGTTCCTATTGACTGGGGTGACTTCTATTGTGTATTTTCATTGGTAATACTTTATAGAAATTCCCCTCTAACAATTATAATATTAAAAGTAAAATATTTTATTGAGCAATAAAGGTATTGGGTTTTTTTTAACTTTTCACAGTTCAGTCAGGAATTATTCTTATGTAAATAGTTGCAAAAAAGATTTTTACCTCTTATCTTCTGATACAAAGAAATCTCATAGTAAAACATTTTTATCTT
This sequence comes from Giraffa tippelskirchi, assembly GCF_054371585.1. NCBI lineage: Eukaryota > Metazoa > Chordata > Mammalia > Artiodactyla > Giraffidae > Giraffa > Giraffa tippelskirchi. The sequence continues at coordinate 106,370,432 of NC_137280.1, read as the reverse complement.
ATCTTGGCAAACAGTATAGTTTTCAATTGAGTTTCTCAAATTACTAGTGCACTTGATTATTGAAGCCCTCATTTTCTGAATTTAACAGAAAGATGGGGCCGTCTAAGGTAGTGTGTGGAGAATAGGTAGAGGAGATCTGAGAAACCATCTCTGTGTCTATTCTTCCCTGGATTCTCCAAGTGCTGTGAAAGGACTTATAATAGTGCTGGGTTCTCAGGTCTAAACTGGGAAACTCCCTAAGACCTCTCCTCGACCCTTTTCTATAGGCTTCCCTAGTGGCTCAGATGGTAAAGAATCCGCCTGCAGTGGGGGAGACCTGGCTTGATCCCTAGCTTGGAAAGATCCCCTGGAGGAGGGCATGGCTACACATTCCAGTATTCTTGCCTGGAAAATCGCTATGGACAGAAGAGCCTGGTGGGCTACAGTCCATGGAGTTTCAAAGAGTCGGACATGACTGAGCAACTAAGTACAGCACATGGATATAGACACAACTGTTTATTACATTTTAATCATCTTATGAAAACCACCTTTGCATTTCATAGACTTGAAAGAACTTAAGTTCAAAAAGATGTAATATTTTCTTTAAAAAGCCCTGGTTGTTAGTGCTGAGAATGGAGTTTTAACTGCATTTAGTGGTGGTTTCTTCTCAAATTCTGAATAAAATCTGAGATCTTTAAGAAACTATTTAATTATTGTGAGAATTCAGTTCACTTCAGCGTATTTTGAGTTCCTTCAATGTGTTAGGCCTTGTTTTAGATGTTTGGGTGTAAAATATGCATCCTCACCTCAGCTTTTTGGGCGGAAAGCTGAAGGATACTGGTGTTTAAGTACATGACCAAATGCTGCTGTCTGGGTCCTTGACACAGGGACCTGCCATGGTGTGGAATCACAGGAGAGGGAGCCTGAGACATCACCCTGCTCTCTGAAAACTGGCTAAACCTTTCAAATACAACCTTTGGGTCTTTTCTTTTTTTTTAAATTAGTTTATTTATCTATTTTTTAACTTTACAATATTGTATTTGTTTTGCCATACATTGACATGAATCCACCATGGGTATACACGTTTTCCCCTTCCAGAACCCCCATCCCATCCCTCTGGGTCATCCCAGTGCACCAGCCCCGAGCGCCCTGTATCATGCATCGAACCTGGACTGGCGATTCGTTTCACATATGATAATTTACATGCTTCAATGCCATTCTCCCATATCATCCCGCCCTCGCCCTCTCCTGTAGAGTCCATAATACTGTTCTATTTATCTGTGTCTCTTTTGATGTCTTGCATACAGGGTTATCTTTACCGATTAACTAAATACCATATATATGTGTTAGTATACTGTATTGGTGTTTTTCTTTCTGGCTTACTTCACTCTGTATAATAGGCTCCAGTTTCATCCACCTCATTAGAACTGATTCAAATGTATCCTTTTTAATGGCTGAGTAATATTCCATTGTGTATATGTACCACAGCTTCCTTGTCCATTCGTCTGCTGATGGGCATCTAGGCTGCTTCCATGTCCTGGCTATTATAAACAGTGCTGCAATGAACATTGGGGTACACGTGTCTCTTTCGACTCTGGTTTCCTCGGTGTGTATGCCCAGCAGTGGGATTGCTGGGTCATATGGCAGTTCTATTTCCAGTTTTTTGAGGAATCTCCACACTGTTTTCCATAGTGGCAGTACTAGTTTTCATTCCCACCAACAGGGTAAGAAGGTTCCCTTTTCTCCACATCCTCTCCAGCATTTATTGCTTGTAGTCTTTTGGATAGCAGCCATTCTGACGGGCGTGAAATGGTACCTCATTGTGGTTTTGATTTGCATTTCTCTGATAATGAGTGATGTTGAGCATCTTTTCATGTGTTTGTTAGCTATCTGTATGTCTTCTTTGGAGAAGTGTCTGTTTAGTTCTTTGGCCCACTTTTTGATTGGGTCATTTATTTTTCTGGAATTGAGCTGCAAGAGTTGCTTGTATATTTTTGAGATTAATTGTTTGTCTGTTGCTTCGTTTGCTATTATTTTCTCCCATTCTGGTCTTTTCTCTTTCCTCTGTTTCATGCCAAGATTCAGAGAACCAGGTTCTGGGAGGAGCGGATTAATGTTTAAGTTATAATTTAAGTTTCTTTTGTTTAAGGTTCTTGGCTCTCTTTATTTGTAGGATTGAATGAGGTGTGAGGAGGCCTCATTGTGCCTCTGACTAGAATCTGTTTGTTGAAGTCCCTAACTTCTGAGCTTCCCTGGTATCTCAGATGGTAAAGAATCTGCCTGCAATGCAGAAGACCTGGGTTCGATCCCTGGGTTGGGAAGATCCCCTGGAGAAGGGAATGGCTACTCACATCAGTATTCTTGCCTGGAGAATCCTCATGGACAGAGAAGCTGGCAGGCTATAGTCCATGGGATCACAAAGAGTTGGATACGACTGAGCAACTAACACAGCACTATACAACTAACTTTTGGAGACCCCTTTTTCTTATGTATATAATTGCCCCTGGGTATCCTCGTGGTGTCAATTCTAGCACCCACTGTGGATACCCTACTTTTCATTGTTCAAGATCCCTATACAAGCCGGACTAGTGCATTTGGCCATGAGCCATCCTCCATGATTGGTTGAATCCGAGGGTGCAAAACTCTCAAGAGAAACAAAAGCTGACTGTAAGCTGATAAGGTTAGAACTGGTGGTCTCTTCCCTATCTCATTTTCCTGACCTGTAAATGTGGCTGAGGTACTCAGTGGTCTAGCAGAAGAAATGGAAGCTTATCTCGCGGAGGAAGTGCTCTGCCATTTTTCAAACAAGGTCCCCCCTTCCCTGCCAGCCCTTGGTGATGTCCCAGCGCCTGCATCAGAGAGTAAAGGTGAGGTTTGTTGAGGTGGTGGGGTGCTTCCTGATAGGCTTTCTTTGTATCTGTTTTTAAAGTAGACCCAGGGAACTTTCATCTGATTTTATAGTATAATTACATTTATGTTGTCTTTGAATTAAAATGGACCCCTTGCTTAAAAAGACTATTGAAAGCCCTTCTGGTAAAAATAAATGAACGCTCTGCTCTGCTCTCCCACTCCTTGAAAACTGTAGCACAAAATGGCTGCATGTTAGTCAGGTAATGGCTTCTGGGCTGCGAAGGAGTGATGGACATTTGCAGTGTTTCCAGGCCATCAGATCAGACGGTTTTTCTTGAAAGTGCCCCCAGCTGTAGCAGATTGATTTTCAGGGGTAGCAAAAATTCCTTTACAGCAGGGTTTACCAACTTAGGTGCTTCATGAGGCTGAGCAGTTAAGTAAATGAGTGAAGTAAGGAACGGCTAAGAATAGGGGAGGGTAGGGAGGATGGGGAAGGGGAAAAGCCCATGGCTGATCTCAGGGGACCACTTTGAAGGGGACCTAAGTTTCCATGGATTAGTCCCAGAGATTGAGGACCCATCTTCTGAAAAATTAAAAATTAGATAGAATTTCCAAAATTTTAAAACATTCATGAAAAAACAAAATTGGTCAAACATTCAACCCAAGAGCCACCAGTTTGCAGATCTTGTTTTAGAGATACAGATTGCTCAGAGCCACCAATATACATAAATTTCTATCATTCAGAAGATGGTTTTCTCACTCTTATGTTAAAATGGGCCCAAGTCCGTCACTAGCTTACACTATTTCTGTGATGATTATTGTTGTTAATGTAAGTTGGCAGCATTCATAAATGACAAAGCCATGGATAAGCCACTCATGACCAGTTTATTTAAGACACAACACTGGTGCGGTTTTCACTCATGTTCTCATTTTTAAAAAATTTATTTATTTTTGGCTGCCTTGGGTCTTTGTTTCTATGCAGGCTTTTCTCTAATTGTGGTGAGCGGGGGCTACTCTCTAGTTGCAGTGTTTGGGTTTCTCGTTGCAATGGCTTCTCTTGTTGTGGATCGCGGGCTCTAGGCTCATGGGCTCGGTAGCTGTAGCTCCCAAGCTCTAGAGCACAGGCTCAAGAGTTGTGGCTCACAGGCTGGGTTGCTCTGAGGCATGTGGGATCTTCCCTGATCAGGGATCGAATCCGTGTCTCGAGCACTGGCAGGCGGATGCTTTACCACTGGGCCACCAGGGAAGCCCTGCAGTTCTCATTTAAAGTAGTTTCTTGTTCTAGGAAAGTAAGATTGTAGCAACGAGTGCAGTTCCCTGATCTTCAGGATTGCAATGAAGTCTTTCACATAGTGGTTTTCGGTTAATGGCATGTGTGGTTTACAATGAGGGACAGTTTGTGTGATCATTATCTCAGCCACATGTGTGGCATTTCAGTAAATATTATTGGTTTGTAAACTATAAAAAATATCCTTAAAAAGGTAAGAATGAGCGCTCCTCTTATCTTTCTCCTCCTGTTGATACAGGATAAAAGAAAAAGTACAGACCACAACCAGGGGTTTTAAAATAGCAACAAAGCAATCAGAAAGGCAATCAGTGGCTGGTAATGTAATGATGCATATTACTGAGAGTTTCCCAGGAGGATAACACAGATAGTTTCTAACTTTGCGTAAGATAGTCTGCTCCTCTATTTTAACAACCCATACAAAAATTGATGTACACAGAAATAGATGATTAGACTTTTCATTTATTGTTTCGCTTTGATTTAAAAAATCAGAATAAGTTCAAAGTATAATATATAAATGCCAAAAAAAGAGAATGTTAACACTTTGTCATATTTGCTTCAGAAACTTTTTTTTAAAAAAAAGAAAAATAAAGCATTTCAGATACATGTGTGTTCCCTTTGTTATCTTTCCATCCCCTTCTTTCCCAAGGCCAGGACTCTGATGAAGTTAATGGTGAATCCTTCCACCATGTTTGTTGTAAACAGATACGTATAGATAGATAGACATATTGCTATCTGTATATTACAATATACACTATTTTCAAATATACAATTGGGTTATTTTGTATATTTTGAAATGTTAACAAATGATATCATATGCATTAATCTGCAACCTGATTTTCTCAGTCAACATTATGTTTTTGATGTTTTGATCTATATCAACTAGATCTTAATACAAACAGGTTTTGTTCATTCATTTTAAGTGTTTAGTACCTTTTTGTTGAATAGATAAACCACAGTTAGTTTATTCTTCTGATGATGGATGTTTCTCTTATTTATAATTATTTGCTGTTAAAAGTTGTGCTCCAGTGAATGCCCTTGAACTTTTCTCCTTAGGCACATGTATCAGAATTTTATTGGAGTAGTTTCCTAGAAGTGAAATTGCTGAGTCACAGGAAATATGCATTGTCAAGTTTATTTCAACATTGCCAAAATGTTCTCCAATATGACTGTGCCATTTTATACTCCCTTTCAGCACTGCTAAGACTAGCTTTGTAAAACAAATATGCTTTCTACAGTTTTGAGGGGTTCCCGTTACAAAATTTAACCCTTTTCTTACCAAGTGTTCTGTGTGTTTCTTTACATGTGTTTCCCCTACCTCTAGCTTCCTTAGAAAAAACAGAGCAAGTATAAAACTTTGGTGGTTCATATTCACTGAGAAAAAAGTACACAGTCTTCAGCAAAGCTATGCTTGACTCAGGGTTCTTTCAAGGAATTTTTTCCTAAACTTAACTCTTACTTTCATTCTTACCATTTGAACGAATTCAATTTCTGACCTCTTTGACATTTTCATCGGTCCTGAGGAGATTATCTAAACACTGTGTAAGATTTTTTATATTTTTCTTCTTATTTTAAATCTTTTGAAAGGTAATGAAAACAAAATAACTCTTGGTCTTGGCATTAATAAATCTCCTCAAATTCCTTAACATTTTTAGACCTGTTAGGTATCTATCTTATAGTTACATTTTAGTGTCACACAAATGTAGATGTTGGTTCAGCCTCCAAGAACAGCTTCTCGACCTTGAAATTGTTGCAGCTGCTGTAGACTGAAATCTGTTGAAGCATTTCCCCACTTGTGGCTGCTTGTCTCCCAGAAGGACGAATGTCAGCCCGTCTGGGTACAGGAACAGTGTCCTTGTATAGTTCAGATGCATGTGGAATTTTATTGCCCTCTTTTAAAATAAATTCTTTTACTTAACTCCGAAATGAAAACAAAGTTGAGCTAATGATGGAGATTAATAACAACACTCAAACTGGGATTGCAGGACTTTTTTGAAAAGTTCCTCTTTAGTGCTTACATGTGGATGTCGTAGTTTTTCCAATTTTATTCTACTTTTATTGGAAAATGAACAGAAACAGGCATCACTGACTTCTGGGCCCTTGTTTCTTTTTCAAGAAACACAGTTTAAATGTTTAACAATACAGGCTAGAAAGGGCCCCAAGATGGTCTTGAGCCAAATGCAAAGGTTCGTGTTTTTGGCCAGCCTCCCTAAATAACTTCGGCTCGAGGTGTTGCCCATATTAGCATGATGGATCCCATTGAGGAAATCTCACATGCTGAGAATGTATGTTGTTATGACTTGACATTTTATGGCATTTCTGAAGCTCTTATTTTGGCAGGGGGGATAAAAGCAAATCATTAGATTTGGATTTTGAAAGATCCCTCTGGCTGTACTTGAGAGACTAGGTTGGAAGGGCCTGAAGAAGCAGCAGGGAAATCTATCAAGGGACTTTTGTAGTCCTTCAGGTGAGAGAGGAAGCTGGTTCAGATAGAATGGTGATGGTGGAGAGGGAGAGATGGATGCGTGTGAAAAAGTTTTTAGGAGGCAAATTCAGCTGGATTTGGTGATGGCTGGGCTCTGGGTGCTAAGGGAAAGAACAGTGTCAAGCCTGAATGATTTCCTCATCTCTGGTGGGGTGCACACTTACGGGATCTAGCTTGGTAAGTGGAATTTTTGTCAAGTTTCATGTGAAACAGTGTAATACTGGTATCAGGCTGAAGCAAGGGAGGCTCAACTTCATGCTATGTGCTCGGTGTGTGATACTTTGGGGAAGCCTGATAAATAACCATCTACTTTTCCTCAAAGCAAGTAGCAGTTTCACCGGGCAGGCAAGAATTGTAGGATTCCTGTTATCACAGTATACTTAGTTTAAGGAGATTATTGCTGAAACAGTGTGGGAGAAAACACTTTTTTATACTCCTTTTGGAGACTGACTGGCTAATGTGTGGTGTTCAGATGAGCTAACACTCGGCAACACCCATGATGTGTAAACGTTAGAGAGTTTAACTTGCTGTTGAGGACATTGGCTGGAAGCATGAAGGAGAACTGCACCTCTCCAAGTGCTTCATAAGTATTTTCACCAGCAGCTGTCATGGAAGATTTGTTCGTGGGGGAAGGACAGGGCAGAGGGCTGGGTCCTCAACATTTTGGGCTCCGTTATAGATAGATAGTGGTAGTCAAAGAACTGATGGCTTTGTACAGTGTCACATGGGCTGTTGACAGCAGACTCAAGATTGAGACTTTGAGCCTTTGAACCAGTTTCCTAAAACGAAAACAAGAGCAACAAAATAAGTACCGTGTAATAATCTTACCTAAATATGAAATCTATCATCAGGTTGCTTACAGAGCAGATGTATCTACCACATGAAATGCTCCCATTTCCTGCCATCATCCCCAAACTAGGAGTTTAAAGTCATTCATCTTAAATATAATATAATCTAGGACTCTCTTCATTCTTCTCAGGCTACATTGATGATCAACTATAATCATTCTAGCCTGCTACCCAGTCATAGCTTCTCCAGCCATTATATTGATTAGGTTGGCATCTCTTCTTTTATTTGTGGGGGTTAGTGCAAAGAATGGGGGTGAAGACAAATGAGTTCAAGAAAAGCCAAAAAAAAAAACAAAACAAATCAACTGTTTTAAAATGACTGATGATGATAAAAAGAACTGTCATCACTAAGTCCTTTGGCCTCCAGAATAGAAATGCTGAGCTAAATTAATATGAATGACCTTATTAATTTTAGGGCTGAAATGTAACCAGTGAGGCGCTCTGGGAGACTTGTTCTCTGTGTCTGTTTGGAGAAGAAAAGTGGAAAGGCTGATTAGCAAGAATAAGAGACATAATTTCTCAGGATGCTCTGCAGAACACAATCTTACTGCTGATTTTTCTTTAAAAGGCCCAGTTTTGCCATGGTCCTTCTGAGAATTGTATCCCTTGCTTCCTGGCTGCCCCTAGGACTGAGGATGGTGTTCTAGAATTGCTGCCCGTATATAACTCCCCAATCCACCCTTCCAGATACCCCAGCCTCCAGGGTGCCCAGGGCTGGCCTGGTTTCTGGAAGTGGGGGCCGATCCTCTCTGCTCTTAGCCCTGATTCCAACATCCTGGGCTGGTGGGTTGTTTAGCGGAAGGTTTTTGGTCCCATGCTCATTGCCTGGGATTCCATTACCTTGGATGTAATCTTGAAAGAAAATCTGCTTGAGGTGACCTAAGGCAATAGTGATTAGACCGACCTCAGTTAAGACATTTTAAATCCATAGGAAACTTTTACTATATTTTTCTTTCCCTTTGCGAGGGTCTCTCTTTTTTGATGACTCCTCTCCTAATAGTTTCAGGTCCTGACAGCTGAAGTCCTACATCTTCTGCGAGGTGAGAGTCCATTTCTTTCAATCCAAATCAGAGTCTAATTTTATCAATCTGAAACAGCTCCATAATGCGCCAACCTCTGCTAGGTGTCACCCGGCTTGTCGAGCCGACAGCCCCTGCCTCCCGGATGCCTTCGACCAGTTACGTGTTTGAGACGAGGGCCTCTCATGCGGATGTTCCAGCCATGTCAGCGTGGCCTCGCCTCTCAGCTCACTTTGTTTATCCAGCAGCTCATTACTAAAGAGTAGCCTGTCAAAAAGAGGTTAAATATTCTTTGGGAAACATGGTCACTCACATCCTTGAGATGCCACAAATATGTTTAGTAAAGGGAAGATTGGCTTGATAAGAAAAACTTGATTGACTTGCATCACCAGAAAATGTTTTTCTCCTGTTATTCTAGTTGAGTTTCCACAAGCATCCATGAGCACTAGCAAACCTATGGGCAATAAATTGCTGCAGCCAACACATAAAGACACCAAGGGAGGCAGGGAAAATGATTGCTGATGATTCGTTCTAACTACTTGACCTTCTGACCTCTTCTCTAGATATATGACCAAGATGGGACACTACAGCACTTTATTGATGGTGGGGAACCTAGTAAGTCGAGCTGGATGAGGTATATCCGATGTGCAAGGCACTGCGGAGAACAGAATCTAACAGTAGTTCAGTACAGGTAAAGTATACCTTGATTTACCACTTACAAAGCCGAAGCCCTTTGCCTTGCATATATAAATTCAGCCTTGCTGCTAGTTTTGAAAAAATCCTGCAGAGTCCTAAAGAACTCTGCAAGGGCTGGCAGGAATTTCTTTTTTGTTTTTTCTGCTAGGTTTGTGATCTCTCTCTAGTTCTTGTAACAGTCATTTCTTGAGAATTCAGGAATAAGGATGCTAAGAGAAGGCCTTTTTCACTCACCGCACATGATAAAGTTACTTCCACATCATCACGTGAATGTTCACCATGGCCTGAGTGAGCCCAGCGAACTCACTGACTTGCAGTGATTTCCTCCCCAGCAGATGTGTCCACACGCAAACAGGAGTTCCGAGATTCAGCCCCAGGTCACCTGCTTTCAGTCTCTTTGAGTCTGGCTGTCTCTCAGAGGGAACAGTTTGAGTTGTACAAAGGCGTGAGAAATCAAGAAGTCTCAACCCTCCCCAGGCTGCTTTCTTAAAACCATTGTGCTCATCAGCCTTGTCTGAGTCACAGTAACCTCCTGATCCCTTGAAAGGTGCCAAAGCATTTGGCTCTGGTCCTGCAACCATTCAGAGTATGTTTCAGGGGATGGGGTGGTTTCAGAGCACAGAGAAGGCACCAGTCCCCTGAGGTATTTGGGCAAATCCCAAAGGTGAATGGAGATGAAGTGAAGCCTCCCTTATTTCCCAGAGTCTCATAGGGAGGCCTAGAGTGGGGGAGGGGCAGAAAAGCCAGTGAGCATCCCAGATCCCAACCCACACCTGCCTGATGCACCTGTTGGTCAAGCATTTCCATCAAGTACTAAAGGCTAGAGTGGCAACCCCAATGCAAACACAGATCTCATAGGAAAAAAGCCCTGCCACAAAGCCTTCTTTTCTCAAAATCCCTCGAAAACATGTGCCATGTAAATATATGACCTCAGTTATAAACAGCCACGTTCCCTTTAGAATCAGAAGCAACTGTTTAGCTTTATCAGGCACCACAGACACATCAAAGCAGAAGGAGCCTTGTTCGGCAACTTGGAGTCCTGCCGATGAAAATTTATCTTCTTTATTTTTTTTTTAATTTTTAAAAATGAAGCCTTAAAAAAAAAGAAACAAACTTTATTCCCCTTATAGGTTAAAGGCTGCACAAATCTGGCTTGCTCTCCGAAGGCCTCCAAATTCAAAGGGAACATATTTGGGCAACATGTGACTCACTGCCTTGGTTTCCTAGGCAGTTATCTTTCATTACATAAGGGTTTATATGAACTTGCACACATGGTATCTGGTTACAGTCTGTATATGGGCTTCACCCACCTTCCCTGCAGCTGCATCTCTGTTGTTAAGTTTTTATAAAACTCGGAGCTAGTAAAGTAGTAAAGATTGTGTTTGTCTACTCGGCAAGAGATAGTTTGGCTGGTTCCGTCACGGGCACCCTGGGAGCTCTTGAGGAGGGTTCTGACTTTGGGAAAATAAGAAACCCCTGCAAGAAAGATGGGCATGAGAAAGTCGTTACCTTTCTGTCAATATTAAGTGGGTTTTATTGCTCCCCTTCCTCATGGTGCTTCCACACTGAATTCTCTCTGCTGATCTGTTTTCGATTACTTCAGATCTTTATAAAATGAACTACAAAAACACAATTTAAAAACTGGCATCCATCACCAGTGACCACGTCCAAGAGTAAGAAAATAGAAAAGTTGGACCCTGAAGAGCCAGCCTAATTTTTATTGTACATGAATGTCCTCTTCACAAAAAGTCAGCTGGTTTAGATTCATTCTGTTATGATTTGTAATATCTAAATGGAATTTTCTTCAAAGCGCCCTTGATTGATTGACCCTTAGCTGAACGTTTTGTTTTTATTTTGAGGCTGACAATAATGTTTGTTGGCGTGTGTTCCGCTTCAGCTGCGTTGGGACGCCATGAAGCTATCTTTATGAGTCATCCAACCACAATACTAAATACATGTCAGCAAAGGAAATATTATCTGAAAAGGGAAAAATCCCTTTGATGTGCTTCAACATGCAGAGATTTCTGCGAGTTTTGGAAGCTCTGCCCGCTTGTAAGGAACGGTGTACGCTTACACTTTTCTTTTTCCCCTTTTGGCCTACTCTGTGCCTCAAAAGACCACCCATCGCTCGAAAACAGTTCTGCTCTTTCAGCGGCAAAGTGTGTCATTTGGTTTTAGCACATTCATTTGCCGGCGCTGTGTTTATATTAAGGGAAGCCAAACCGAGAGATGAAATGTTACAAGGGTGAAGTACAAAGTCGACTCAATTTTTCTCAAGTTAGGAGATGCCAGTGATTTATATCCCAGCTCCAATTTTGATTTTTTTATGTAGCAGTGGAAAGAATTAATAAAATGCACAGCTCTTAGAGATGCGGAGGGAGGAAAGGGAGCAAGGTCTGGACAACTGGCTGGAGTTTTTGTCAGATATTCATAGAATGTTGGGGAAAAACATTCTGCTTAGCTAGCAGTGCCCTCATGAGACAGAATGGCAGCAGGTAAGGAAAATAACAAGATAAATGAAATTTTTGCAGCTGCAAGTAAAATATTGAGAATCTGCACTTTTTTATTGATCTTTATGATCCTATTGCCAAGAGCCACTTTGTGGTGACAAAATATGTTGACAAGTGCATATCTCACCACCATGAAAAATGTGGTGAAGGATTCGCCTTATGTCTACAGTGTTGTACAAGGAACAGATTGCCCTGCTATGGCCAGTTCCTTACAGAAAGGCTAAATTTAAGGTTCACCAACCCTGAACGCTTTTATCTTGAACTTGAGGCTAATGTTTGTAGCAATTCTTTACGGAGAAAACTGATCACAGGCTCCTCTTTATTAAAAAAAAAAAATCTGTAGATTTTTATTTACTGTGCCATGGCTATTTAGTTCTTGGTACCTTCACTCTGTCATTTCATAGTGTAATCTGTCAGCCAGAGTAAAGTGCCCCTCTTGTATTTATTGAATTCCCATCCACTTCACATAAGAGGATTTTTTTTTTCCTCTTCTCCTGTATCAAATTTTAGGGAAAAAAATGGGGAAAATTTTTTATTTCTCTCAGCCCTTATATCACAAAGCTGCTTAATTTTATTGCAAATTGGAGAACTCCCATGCCAAGTTGTGAGAATACACCTAACGCTTTTCCTTCAAATAAGAAATCAATGGTGTTAATTTGTATGTGGGGTCGAGGCACCAGAGTCTGCAGTTTACCAAGAAAGAGAATTTTCTCATTAGTGTGAGATGAAATTTTTTCTTTCAATGAACTCTTCCTTTCTGCTGTCTCCGGGGCCAAGTATCTGTCTCTTCAACCAGGATGTTCCATGGAGGGACACTGTGGAAATAAACTGTGAGCTATTTATCATACTGGGTTACAGGCTCTAATTGGTTGCTGGAAACGATAAGGTGGGTGAAGATTTTATTACAAACAGAAATTGTTTAGGTGGAAAACTGGGCAGAACTTTTTTGGGGCAATAAAAATGTGGATGGAGCTTGTGAGTCCTACCGATTACTAAGCTGGGTTTTCTTTTGTCTTGAATAGGTCGAATATATTCTACCGAGCCTGTATAGATATTCCCAGGGGTACCGAGCTTCTCGTGTGGTACAATGACAGCTATACGTCTTTCTTTGGGATCCCTTTACAATGCATTGCCCAGGATGAAAACTGTAAGAATTTATTTTAGCTCTGAATTCACATTTTCAATTACCTATTTCAAAGCTAACTTTTAAAATAAAAGTGTTGTTTGCAACTCCTGCAATGTGGTTCACTCTGCTGTGTAACACAAATGAGCACAAGTCTGTTCCATCATTTTGTTTTTCCTTGTATATCCTGTGCTTTTTCTCAGGACGTCTTGACCTGTACAGTCCAATGTTTCTTCGCCCATTTATGATTTCAAAACCTTTGTCCTAGTTTAAATCAATGCCAGCAGCAGTGTTAAGGCAGCTGGTATCTACTGAGTACCAACTATGTGTCTAGTTCCAAGAGCAGCATTAGTTATAACTTCTGCTCTGAAGGATTGCACAGTCTTGCTGGAGTCACACTGTTTGCAAAAACGAAGTAAGGAGATAACACTTTCTTTAATCAGGAGTAACACCCCTCCATCAATTGGCTTTGCTTCCTCTTAAGTAGTTGTTGGAATGAGAAATAGTAGTAAAAATCATAGACATATGATTGAGGAATTTGTCTCTAAACATCTTAGTCTAAAATGAACCATGTAATTTTCTTCTATCTTTATTACTGTTATTATCATTATATTTGAAAAGATAATTTAATGCAAACCTTTGCAGTAGTTTTCATATAAACGTTATATATTTGTTTTTATCAATTTTGGGGAAACTGTTATAAGGTGATTTTTAGTATTTGGAATGGATTTAGGTGATTCTGATGTGCTTCAGTGAGAAACACTGGTTTGAATGATGCAGTTTTTTTTCTTGTCATCCAATTGACTGATCTGTGAACTCATAAGTTGGGATTATGCAGTAGAAAAAGAAGCAGAGAGAACAGATTTATGGAAGAAACTTAATTTTGGAAAAAAAGTGTTACTTTAATTTTTCCTTCTCTACTTACTTTCTCTCACACACATATAAACTCAAAAAAAATGTTTATAATATTACTGATCAAAATGCTGATGATCATATATTTCTTTTCCATGTTATCTTTGTTTTCTTTGTAAAAAAATAGAATCCTCAAAAAGCATATTATGCTCGACTTTCTTTTTCTACTTTACCCTAACCCCAAACCAATCTCAAATCAAAAAATGAATCTTTGGACATATAAGTACATTCTTCTCACTTAGCAAGTTTCCATTGGAAACTTTTTTTTTCTGCAGTAATGCTCCTATTTGAGGGAATGTCTGTTTTCATAGGGGGAAATCTCCACGCTGGACATGAGTGTGTGGTTGGTGTTAGAAGCAGAAATGGCCGTGGCGGCCAGTATGCTCTGTCTTCCCAGTATGGCTCCATGCCCAGCTCTCCCAAGACCAGATGTAGTCTACACATGGAAAAGCACTGTTATCAGCCCCCCTGATTAGAACCTCAGTGTAACTTCACCTTCTAAAAGATGGAATCTGATCCAGAAAGATTCCATAAATCCTATAAGGCCTTCTATTTCCTTCTTTAGTACAGCCTACTACAGACTGTGAAGATATTCTGGTGTGCATGTCAAGGAATGTCTGGCAGTAAATACATCAAAGTCTAGAGTTCTAAAGTACATAGCACGTAGTCCAAAAATTGATTCATTCATTAGATAGTTGTTGAATACATACTAAGGACCAGTGTCATTGCTGCATACTGTAAAAACAGCAGTGAACAAGACAGACAAGAATTCCTGCCCTCATGGAGTGTATAGTCTAGTGGAGGGAGACAGATTATCAACCAATAGATAAGTAAGTAAGTTTGTCATGTAATGATGAGTGTCATAGAGATAACAAAGCAGAGAAAGGGCGAGGAGTGCTAGGAATTGGGAGTTGCAGGTTTAGAGATGACCAATGTGGGCCCTACTAGGAAGGTGGATTTTGGGCAAAGACTCAAGGAAGTGAAAGAACAAGCCACGCATTCTTTGGGAGCAGAGTGTTGCAGGCAGCTGGACTCCCAAGCATAAAGGCTTGAGATGGAGATGCTACTGGCCTGCAGGAAGGGCATCACAATGGTTAGCATAGGTGTGTCGGTTGGAAAGAGTGAGTTGGCGGGGCAGTTAACTTAGATCTGGGGATAGGAATCTTGTAAGGCCCAGAAGGTCACTGTCAAGACTCTGTATTTTACTCTGTTTGCATTGGACAAATGGGGTATTGTAGAGTTTCAAGCAGAAGAGTGATATGATCTGACTGAAGTTGTTACAGGTTTACTCTGGCCACTGAGTGGAGATCTGACAGTGAGGGTGAGGATGGAGCAGGATCCAGCTAGAGGCTCTTGCTGGAATCCAAGGAGGAGGAGTGATGGTGGTTTGGACCAGGGTGAAAGTGGTGGAGGTGGTGAGAAGCGCTTGGATTCTGGATACATTTTGAAGGTAAAGTCAACAGCATTTGCTGACACGTTGGATGCCAAGTGAGAGAAAGGAGTCAAGAATAACTCCAGGGCTTTGGTCTGAGGAGCTGGATGGATGGAATGGCCACTTAACTGGATTACAAGTCAGACGTGGGAAGCATGAAATGACTGCTCAGGGAATGCCTTTCTTCCCTTTGACGTCGATCTCTGGGGTGGAAGTCTCACATCTGCAACATTGCTTCTACCCTGTGATGCTCTTACAGGGAAGAGAGGGATTTAGGGGGTAGGCTGGACGATCTGGGTTTCATGTGCCATTCACAGCCACCTGACTGTGGTGTCTGGGAGTGTACCAGCTGGTCTCCAGGCTGTGTGCTAGTGCCATCCAACATGCGCTTGGTGCCAACCCCAGGGGCTTTGCTTCTCAGACCTTCTTTCTCCCATAGTTCAGCCTTTGTGAAGCATTCTTGAGGTTGCTGATTATTGAATAAACTCTACCAGGGCACATGTTATGTATCATTTAGCACCTGAAATCCTTGGAAGGAAATTCACAAAACTTCAGCACCTTGAAGTGTTATGGATTCAGTAGGTAAACTATGTAGCTCTTTTGGGTTGAGTTCAGAGCTCTAAGTAAGGGTGGAGGGAAGTTGAAAGAGAATTAAGTCATTGACTAAAATACTCAACAGTGACAATCCCCCATCCCTCTAAGGGTATTATAGGAATTTTATTTCAGTTCCTGTCTCAAAGTCGTATATCTATCATGGCCACCCAAGAAACCAGCAGAAAGCTTCATCAGATGGCGTGGGGGTAGATATATGGCTTGAACTCTTAACTGGAAGATGGATTCTCATTCCATATGATTCATGGAGATACCTAGGGAGGCTTTATAATGAGGGCTCTTTTTTCTGTACTGAGAAAATACTCGGTGTAATTTAAAAGAGCAAATGTGTGAAAGGGCATGGACAGATAATTTAACAGATAGCCTTTCACAGCCCTGCATAATTTAAATCATCTCACCAGGATTAGCAATTCGAAGACAATTTTTATTCTACCAAGATAGCCACAAAATAAATTAGGTACCTTAAAAAGAAGCTTCTTGAGATCAAAGACTTATTTGACAGAATGCCTCCATAGAGCCTCCTCATAGTGCTGTGCACACAGTAAACAACGCATGCTCACTGGATACATATTGAGAATTTTATTGCCATTGTTAGAAGGGATGGATACAAAGTTCAGCTAGATTTTTTTTCTTGGTTAATGAAATTGTTTCATGATCCAAGACATTCAAGGAAAATATGATATTGCTTAGTGAATAATACTTATTAAGCACTTTCATTTATAAAAATACCACTTTCTTCACATGGTTCTTTCAACAGTGAAAGTACATATTTCCTAGTGAGCGTGTGGGGTGGGTTCAGGCTTCAGGCACTCGCCCCTCTGGCAGCGGCCACGAAGCAGTGGGACACGCTCCCTGCCCGGACAAGCCATTGAAAGCCGCCTTGCCTCAAAGAGAGGGCAGCGTTTCACACAGGCATTTGGGCTCTGGAAGAAATTCCTATGTTATTTTCTTTAAGAAAGAAAAAAGAAAAAACCCCATAGTTCTAAATGTAATAGAGCTGCAAAGAGAGCATGGCTGCGTCCACTGTGGGCCTTTCAGAAGAGCCTGAAGGAACGCCTGTGTCGACAGATTGTATCCGCAAAGAGGAATGAGGTTCCCCAAAGCTTCCAGTGGGGGATTAGCTCCTGCAGAGTGTAAAGACCATAGTGTATTCATATTCATTTCAGAGGAAATTTTAAAAAAAAAACCTGGGAATAAATGTTAAACAAGTCTTCCTGCTGCTTTTTCTGTCTTGGCATATGAAGCTGAGGTGGTGGAATGTGAAACTTGATGGCAACGCAGAGGTTGTTACACTGGACTAAACTCTGTCTGAGAGAGGCCTGCCTTTTCGTTTTGATTTTAAAGAGCAGAAAATAAAGACGGGCACCTCTGCATGGTGCCCTGGCCCCACCATCCCACCAACAGTGTGAAAGTAGGCCCTGGGTAGAGAAGGCTCCATCAAGCCTTCTGTCTGTGAACATTGAGGAGATGATGGTATAGTTCAGTCCAACAAGAACATCTGTCTGCAAGACCCTATGGGGAGCATCATGATGGGGTACAAAACCTCAGACCTTGTCCTCAAAGGGCTCAGTGTAGGAGAAGGTATGTAAGCAAAAGCTACACTACGGAACCTAGTACGGGTGCCTTGTGACATGGCCATAGCAGGGAGCTAGCCTCGGTGGTGTTAGTGATAGTCAATCAGTTCTGGCTGACGCTTTGCGACCCCATGGGCTGTAGCCCGCCAGGCTCCTCTGTCCATGGAATTCTCCCAGGCAAGAATACTGGAGTGGGTAGCCATTCCCTTCTCTAGGGGATCTTCCCAACCCAGGGATCAAACCTAGGTCTCTTGCATTGCAGGCAGATTCTCTACCCTCTGAGCCACCAGGCTGGTAGGCTCTGTGTTAATCCAGTTGGGAAGAGTCCAGGTCTAGGCCCTTGTGCATAGTGGGCAGCTGGGATTGGACCCCTCCCATAAATCCAGGAACCAGAAGTCACTGTTTGTCCCTGAATGGGGACTAGAAAATGCTGCCCTCAAGCCAATAGTCCAAGGAACTCTCCATCTGGGGCCATTGGTGAAAGCAGTATGTCGCATTCCAAAACTGGCCCCAGCTATGGGAGGGTATGGGGTTGAGTTTTGCATTACCTGCCAGATGTGGAAACCCTAGGCCAAGAAGCTGATATAAAACTTGGCCCAGAACTGGAGGAACATGGAGGGTCCTAAAACAAGCAGAGAAGAGTTCCACCCCAGAGGTATCTGCTCAGGACTCCAACAGAAGACAATGGCCACTGAAAACACCTTCATTGAAGGAAGCAGCAAAAGACACAGAGGAACACACTATCATGAGAGATTTGACCACTTGGATGCCTCGATCCTTGGCACCTTGGGAGCCTTGCTTTAGGATTGAGGCCCGCATCTCTCTGCTTTCTGAGGGTGTAGAGGGCTGACAGCTGAACTGTCTTCAGCCTACAGAGCCACTTTACCCTTGGTCATGTTCCCTCCCCGTGTAGCCTGTGTCCAGGGACTGGTCAGTGTGGGTGGGTATTAAGGACTGCTCCCCTTATTCCAAAGCCAGATGACTCGAAAGGTTAATTAAGTGCTTAGGTTAGTTAAGTGCTTTTAATTGTTCTTGACACCATCCTCTCTCCTTATTCTGCAGTAAACCTCTTCTACACAGAACGGCAGATCTCCATTTCAGACTATTTCCCAGGGGACCTGCCTTCAGACAGGTGCTACCAGATTTATATTGCCAGCCCAGACCTCTCACCAGAGACCCAGGCTCCTGTCCACCTGTTGAATTCCCATCTGCACTTGCCTGTCTCACAGATGTCTCAAACTCAACACATTAAACTGAAACCATCCTACTCTGTCCCCCAAGCTGTCTCTCTCCCAATTCAGTACCTCTCACTCCCATTCACTCAGCTGTTCTTTCTAGAAACCTTGACACCTTGTTCTTTCTTAGCCCATCTGTCTAGTCATTCATAAATCCCTGTTGATTGTATATTCTTAAATGCTTTTCTTTCCATTTCTGCTGCCACCTCCCAATCAGCCTCACAGTCAGCTTTGGCCTGGACTTCTGCATTTTCCTTTTTAGTATCACAGCAGCCAAAGTGAAGTCTTGTTGATTTTATTGTTTCAGTTTAATCACTTATTTGGTTAAAAGTTAGTTTTTAACTAACTTTTGGTTCTGTTGATCAGAATTCAGAAAATAATATGGGCATATAATTCTTCTTCCAGAGGCAGTGAGTTGACACACATAAGGTGTCCTTCCAGATGTACTTTTTTGCCCATTCTCTCATTTGTGCATGTTCTCCCTCTTTTTCTCTGCCTCTCTGTTCCTGGTAGCTCAGATGGTAAAGAATCTGCCTGCAATGCAGGAGACCTGGGTTCAACCCCTGGGTAGGGAAGATCCCCTGGAGAAGGGAATGGCAACCCACTCTAGTATTCTTGCCTGGAGAATTCCATGGACAGAGGAGCCTGGCAGGCTAGAGACTATAGGGTCGCAAAGAGTCGGACATGACTGAGCGACTAACACTACTACTGTTAGATTTTTTGTACTGCACCTCACTCTTTCGTTTAATGATATAGGGTGATGATGCATTTAAAGTATAAGTCCGATCACCTTACACCCTAGCTTAAACCCCTTTTTTGGATTGCCATTACTCTTATAATCAATCCCCAGCTCTTTAATATGATAGCCCATGGACTACATATGGTCTTCAGAAATGTTTTGTATGGCTCACTTAGTGTTTTGTAAAATTCTAATTCAAGCATCATCAGACTGGCCATGCCCTATTTGGTTTGCTACAGATCCCACCGTCGTCTGTTGTACTAACTTACTTCACGTTCAAGGTCACTGTCTCAAGGAAGCTATCTTTCCCACCCCAAGTTTAACCAGCCCTGAATAGATGTTTTCCTGACTCCTTTTCTTCTTTGTCACAGCAGGTATACTTGTAGATTGTCAGTTCTAAGATTTGCATATTTTTTGCATTTTAATCTTTCTGAACCTGATAAATGTCTTACAATGCACAGTGACTTACAATTAATGGTGCAGCTTGCAATTCATGGAACTTTAAATTTGATGAAACCAAGTAAATAATTACCTGTGAAGACGTTTGTGTATCTGTCTCTCTCACAAGAGTTGAAGTGGTCTGAGAGTCGGGCTGTTACTGTCTTGTTCCTCTGTATCTGCAGCGCCTGCAGTGTCTGGCTTGTCACCAATGCTCTGTAAGCACTCATGAGCTGAATGAATAACTTAGGGTGTAAAATAGGACTTTGTTATACAGATCCTGTATTGTTCTCTCTCAGAATTTTAATTTTGCAGGATTTGGTGAGTTCACGTTCTTTCTTGAGTATATCCTTTAGAGCTTCCAGAGTTTGCCCTCTCCCCCTCAATCTTTGTTTTACAGACTGAAGACAAAGTCTTTGCTCACCATGTCTTCATGGAGAAACCCCTTTATCCTTTTGAGGAATTTCCTTAGTTGTCTCTGGGCATTTTGCAGTTGTCTGGACTGTCTTGGCTTGGGATAGCATAGTCTTTTCTGATTCACTTCTTGTCCTCTTATAATTCCCTGTTTTTTATATATACTTTTGTTTATTGGGCCAAAGTGGTATTCAGAAAGAACGATCGTCTGTGTCCTTTAAGTCGTGCTTAAAGTACTAGACCTTTAAGGGTATCTAGACCTCTAGGGTCTGTGGGCGTGTGGAGGCACTCTGCAGAACAGCTTCCAGGGCAACTTCAAGGGCGTTTGTGAAAATTATCCATTCCTAGCCTTACTTTTTTCTCTCTAAATTATATGCTCATTTCATTCAGTAAGACTGAATTTATTCACAAGTACAAGAAAAGGTGATGCCAAAAGCAGAATATAGAGTGTAAGCATTGCTAGTATATCTTGAAAACATGTTTGTTTTGAGGATCCTGTAGGAGAAAATAAGACAGAGAATAAGCATCCCAACTCTTATTACCTCAATGCTCTGATTATCATTAACTTAGATCCCTGTTTATCCCAAATCATCGTAAAAGCTAATATAAACTTTTCTTTATTGCTATTTTGACTTTGGTTATTAAGCTTAGAAAAATCTATTGGCCCACACATTCTTTTCTTTAATAGAAAGGTGATGTGACCTTAACAATTTTTGAAAATCAGTTTATTGAGTTACTTTCCAAGAACTTAAGTAAGAAGTCAGCCTTTATAATCTATACTCAGAGTATCATTTGTATGATTTCCCCCAGAGACATCATATTCCTCTTTCTAGCAGTGAGCTTCTGGCTGGCTTTCCTGCTCTCTTGCATGTTGATGACATCTTCATTCCACAGTCTCCCCACCCTGCCTTCCTTCCTGCTAGTCGGGCCTTCCCAACCCACCAGAGCTCTGTGTTGCCTGAAGACCTGTGGGTTTCCCTTTGCTTTATCTCTTCCGGATTAGTTATAAATGAGTTAAGTAAAAGGAGTTTTACCTTAATCTCTTGACAGTACTGGTGTTTTGTTTTTTAAGAAAGAGCCAAAACATAAAACATTTCTCTTTATCTTTCAATATGTTGTTTAGAAGTCACAGCCTCTGTGCAATCAAAGGGTTTTTTGAAAGTCTAAAATGTGTGCACACATTTCATATTGGTTATACACTTTTGCCCCCAGAAGTTGAAATTATACATAAATTTTATACGTGAAATATAGACATAAATATGTATATGCATGTGTTTATAGGTGCATTTATAACTTTTATGTTTATGTATAGGTTTATACACACATACAAAAAAACTCTGTACTAGCTGTGAAATGTCCTTTTTATTTTTGCAACACAGCTATTGAGTAGACACAGAATTGGAATGTGGTCAGAAAAAAAAAAAAACCATGCTGGAAATCAGAGAGCTAAAGCTTCCAGCTTAGCCGTGTCCTTAACCAAATGTGTGACCATGGGTAGTTATTAGACCGTGAGCAAATTATTAGACCTTCAGCTTTTTTTTTCTTTTTTTGGTAATAAGAGAGGGTAGAACTGGATCGGTTGTTCTCATCTCTATATATTAGAAGTACTTGGGGGGAACTTTTAAAAATGCAGATGCCCAGGCCCTACCAAGAGATTCTGGTATTTCAAAAAAAATCTCCCCTGTGAGTCTATTATGCATTCAGGGTAAAGAACTCTCAACTATACAAACTCTCCCTTGGTCTGTGAGTCTCTTTTTTAAGTTGATATTTCTCCTTCCTAAGACAGGATGGGCCAGGCCAACTGCATGGGCCAATCCAGAGCCCTGCAAGATAAGCTGTTCCTTTGTTGAATTCACTTTGTACATGTGATTATTACAGCACTCAGAGGTAAAGCGTCCTTGTTGTTGCTGTTCAGTTACTCAGTCATGTCCGACTCTTTGCGACCCATGGACTGCAGCATGCTAGACTTCTGTGTCCTTTACCATCTCCCGGAGTTTGCTCAAACTCCTGTGCATTGAGTCGATGATGTCATCCAACCATCTCATCCTCTGTTGCCCCCTTTGCCTCCTGCCCTCAATCTTTCTCAGCATCAGGGTCTTTTCCAATGAGTCAGCCCTTCACATCAGGTACCCAAAGTATTGGAACTTCAGCTTCAGCATCAGCCCAATGAAGAATTCTTGCACTATCTCACTCAGTCCTTCCAATGACCATTTTACATTTTACCAAGGACTAAATTGTGGATTTAGATGTTCTATACTTGCCCACAGTCAAAAGTGATACAGTCAGCCCTCTGTATCCATGGGTTCCATCTGCAGATTCAACCAACCGCAGATGAAACATAATGGAAGAAAAATTCTAGAAAGTGCCAAAAAGCAAAACTTGAATTTGCTGTATGTTGGCAACTATTTACTTAGCACTTAAATGGTATTACATATTATAACTAATCTAGAGATGACTTAAAGTATCCAGCAGGGTGTGAGTAGATTATATGCAAACACAGTGCCATTTTATGTGAGGGACTTGAGCATCAGCAGATTTGGGAATCTGCAAGGGTTCTGGAACCAAACCCCTCTGGATACCAAGGGACAGCTGTAGATAGTGGAGTTTAAATCTTGGCCATCTGAATCACTAAGCCATGCTGCTGTTCTGTAAAGATTGTTATTTTCACTGTCCTCATTGTTATTTTCACTGTCCTCATTTTACAGAGGAGGAAGCAGAGACACAGAGAGATTGTGTAACTTGCCTTAGGTGACCAAGCTAATAAAAGGCAGAGTCAGGATTTGAACATAGATCCTTGTGATTCTAAAGCCGAGTTTCAAGCTCCATGACTGCGTACTCTGTTGCCTCCCACTCTTACCTTACCCACTGCACCCTGGCTGGGCATTGTGCCTCTCGGGCCCTCCCTGAACACTAATTCTTTTTTCTTGCTATTCCTATGCTCAGAAACAGTCAGCGTCTGTTTCTTAGGCCCAAGGTCTTTTGTTTATTTATTTATTTGGACATTAAAGGCCCACTGAGGTCTGCCCCCTGCCGCCCTTTTATTCCCACAGTGCCGAAAACTCATGCTGTGCTCTGTCGGCCTGATTCCCCGCCATCCCACCAGCGTGCCAGACTTCTGTCTCCAGGCGTCTTTCATAGGGTTGCCTTCATCCTTCAGCCAGTTTTCCTTGAAAACCTGTTTTGTGCTGACAGGATCGAGTGGAAGGCCTGAAATCCTGAGGGCCTGAATCTCCCTTCTCTGCTCAAAGCCTCCTTCTTGGGGAGCCCTCCTTCCTCTCCCTGTCTCCTGCTGTGCCTCCCATCTCAAAGCTCCCCGCATCTGGGCTACAGTGTGGAGCCTCGTTATGGAGTCTTTTATCTCAGGTCATAAGTAACTCGGTGAGGGCAAAGACCATCTATGAAAATCTTGAGCAGATAATCATTGCTTAATAAATAGACATTGAATGAGTTCATTTTGGATAATTGTGCTTTCCCCCTCAAATCAAACTGTCTGCTCTTACATTTATTCTGAGTCCAGAAAAGCCAATTTTTAAAATATTTAAAATAAAATAAGACTTACAGGAATTTTTTTAGACGTGTTTGTTATTATGACTTCTAGGAATTTTTAGAAGCCTGTGCTTTGCTTATTTGAAGGGCAAATAAAACTGATCTCAAACTTTTGCTGTTCTCCTAGTAAATGTCCCCTCAACGGTCATGGAAGCCATGTGCAGACAGGACGCCCTGCAGCCCTTCAACAAGAGCAGCAAACTCTCCCAGGCTCCCCAGCAGCGCTCTGTCGTCTTCCCCCAGACTCCATGCGGCAGGAACTTCTCCCTCCTGGATAAGTCAGGGCCCCTGGAATCCGGATTTAATCAAATCAGCGTGAAGAACCAGCGCGTCCTGGCGAGCCCCACCTCCACCAGCCAGCTCCACTCGGAGTTCAGTGACTGGCACCTCTGGAAATGCGGGCAGTGCTTTAAGACTTTTACGCAGCGGATCCTGCTACAGATGCACGTGTGCACACAGAACCCTGACAGGTAACCCCACCTCTTGTCGCTCACAGGGTGTGTGTGCTTGTGAGACTCACTGCTTGCCTTCCTGTCGGCTCCTCCGGCCACACCCGGGGGAAAATCCTGCAATCAGAGGTCTGGAAGGTTGAGAGTCACGTGAGGCGCTGCTTTGGCTTTATTGTGTAGAAGGGCTGCATGAACGGGGGCTGCAGAAAGGAATCTTCTGTCACTTTCCAAACAGCTCTGCCTGGGTCTAAAGGGAGGCAAAATAGAAGGCGCAAACTTATGAATATCATAGGTGGAAAAATGAGGTCAGGATAATTAGAATCCTCTCTGTCTTCCGAAGATAATATAGCTGCCCGCTCTGCTGCTGT
Organism: Giraffa tippelskirchi; assembly: GCF_054371585.1. Classification (NCBI taxonomy): domain Eukaryota; kingdom Metazoa; phylum Chordata; class Mammalia; order Artiodactyla; family Giraffidae; genus Giraffa; species Giraffa tippelskirchi. The sequence continues at coordinate 106,345,918 of NC_137280.1, read as the reverse complement.
CACAGTCGTTTCAGGGTTCACCTCCAGTGTGCCGTGGGTATGAACTTAATTAAGTACTAAGAGGTAATGAATTGGAATTTTTTGCTTAGTACTATTTTTCTTCAGAGCATGCAAACCCATAAATCCTGCAAAGCTGTCAAAAGGAAATACCTACTCTGCTAGTGATGTGGAGGAAAACAGATGCCACTTATTCAATAAACTAATATCCACACAGAAGAAAAATGTTGACTAGATACCTCGGAGTCAAAGTTGGTTTGAAAGTTTGTCAATAAAGAATTTTATGGCCATGAACTGAAGATGAAATTTAGCTGAACAAGTGAATTAAAATTTCAGGTACTCTGACGAGTGGCACAGTAGACATAATGGAACTATTATTTATGAATCAAAACGGGTTTATTCGACAGTCTTGATAGCTGGGAGCGCAAAAGACAAAAATCAAATTAATTCAGTAAGAAAGGACAGTGTTTTATCTCCCCTTCACATCCTGTGAAAATTTGATTAAATGCAAACTATCTAAAAATATTTTTAATATAAAGGCAGAAAGTAAATTTTGGAAGTAGAGTAGGAGACTCCAAAGCAGGACTCCTGAATTAATTTTCTTAATTTAGCCACTGATTAACCTTAAGCCACTCAGCACTCCTTGCCTTAAGATATATGCACCCAACTCGCCCCTCTTAGCTCTGCAGGATACAGCAGCGTGCTTGAACCCAAGCAGGTAGGGAGGATGTTGGAGAAGGGGTAGGTCTTTTTTATTTTTTTTAATTTATTTTATTTTCATTTAATTTATCTTTTTTATCTTTTTATTTCCAATAATGATCCATGTTTAGGGTACACTTGCATTTTTATGTATGTATATGTTTTCTTTTGTGCCATGCTAGAAACCACTTGCTTGGCATCAAAGCGTTGCCATAACTGATTGATGTTTAAACATTCATATTAAGGCCGTTAAGGCAGCTGTATCTATATCATCTTTTACCTTCAATAGGAGAGCCTCCCGGTGAAAATATAAACAGACTTCTGCATATCTTTGTAGTGTTGGCTTTAAGGGAACACAAAAGTTTTGGAAATGCTTTTCTTACTCCAGAAGGATTCTTTTTTTGAAAATTTGCCTTCCTTGCAAGTATACAGATAGCCTCAAGATATATCTGTTCAAAGTTTGCAAAGCATTTTGGTTGTTTTTTTAAATATAAAAAGTGCATTACAATTTGTTATCATAAACTTGCTTTTTAAATTGAGGAAGTTTAGGTGTGCATGAGTTTAGGTGTATTCTCAGGTTCATTGTGATCATCACAACTGAATATACAAGGTAAGATGAAGTGATAGTTGAAAATTTCTAGGTGGAGGAACTGAAAGCTTAGCTTTGAGTATGACGATTTCACGCTGAATGTCATATAAAACAATAAATGTCATGGTAAATAAAAAGATAGCAAAACAGATTGTTTTGTCTGACCTCAGTTTTGTTTAGAAAACCATGTGTGTATTCTGGTTTAAGTTCCTGTGAAGTCTGTTCTGTCAAATAATAGTGTTAGAATTTGTAAAGCATCTATGTAATCTGTCAGACAAGTGCCCGACAAAGTAGAAAACTTACAAAGTGTACAAAATACACTTCCACGAGAGACTGTTAGGTTATTGCTGATTCCAAGCTAATCTAGAGTTACTGGCAAAAATCCAGGTGGCTTGAGACTCCTATCCTGTGTGAGACCGTGCTGGGCTTGTTTGATGCAGATATCCAGGCGTGCTTTGGCCAGGCCCTCCCAGATGAGGTGAAGTAATGTGCTTGATATGCAGGTAGATCGCCATATCTCCTTCTCCTGTCCCTGTACTTTGTTGGTGAAGACTTGAGAGGTGGTCACCATCATTCATGAGTAAGTTAAAAGTAAGAATTATGACTTCAATAAAGGAGTCCTTTTAGAGGCAGAGTAATAAAATACAGTGTTTCTTCCTAATAACAGGGAGATGCTTGAATTATTCCATCACATTTGAGTTGGTTAGTGGAGATAAGGGAAATAGAGATGCTCAGCCTCCTTGACCCACTAGTTTCACTGAGATACATAATGTGCTTTTCGGAAATAGGCTTGGAAGAGCTGTATGGTTGGTGTTCCAGAATCTAGCATGCTTTCCTGTACCAGCACATTTGGGAGTAGAAGATGTTCTCTCCATAATTCTTAACCATATGAGTGAATTTCTGAAGAGGAGAAATATACGGAACTAAAGTGGAGCGTCAATTTGTGCATTGTTGTGAGATTTGGAGTCTTTTATTATCCATGTGGAGACTTTGAACTGCTGAATATATGTATTTTCTTTAGTGATTGACTCCATAAATTAATTGACTTTTAGTCCTTAGCAGTTTGTGCCCATTCAGCCCTATACAGTGAAAAAACTTAGAGCCTGCCAGTCAGAAACCATTTCCCTTCTATTTGAAAAACACAAATGCTTTTATTTTTATAGGGAAATCTTGCTAGAACTAGAGGCAAGAAAGGGAGACACAGAAGACAAAGTCAGAAAGTAAACAAGCTAGAGTTTAGTTTCAAACATGTCCAAATTTTGAAACAGACCCCTGAATCTTAGGTCCAAAAGATTTTTCACTCAACAGACTGAATATTTGGCCATGAAACCCAAGACATTTGAACTTTCATCAGAGAGACTGTGTGTGTCTTTATTTGTGAGCTTTTTTCACGTGCGGGACCTTCAGTAAGTCTATGCCTTGATATAAAGGAAAGAGATCCGAGGATACCCAGGATTGGCAGCCATACTGATTTTCACTACCATGTTATTTACATTGAACACAGAAGGAAAATTCATTTGACCTGGCAAAGTAGCAATTAGCATTAAAGAAAAATACACCTATAATAGGGTCCAGAAGCCACAGGATTGTTATTTCTTAATTTTATTGTGTTAATGTCGTGTCCAACTCTTTGCGACCCCATGGACTGTAGCCCACCAGGCTCCTCCATCCATGGGGTTCTCCAGGCAAGAGTATTGGAGTGGGGTGCCATTTCCTTCTCTAGGGGATCTTCCCAACCCAGGGATCGAACCTGGGTCTCCCACATTGTAGGCAGACGCTTTACCATCTGAGCCACCAGGGATGTCCTAATATTAAATATATCCTCCCTCCCCCAAATCTCTTCTTCCTTTTTCTCAAGCTACTGACTTTTTCTTTCGTGAGTAAATTCAAAGGGAGGAAGCTTTAGGACTCTAGATCAACCTAGATATTATTTAGGGATTTCAAAAAACATTTATGGTTTAGCATAAGTTTATTCCAGGTGGTGCAGTGGTAAAGAATCTGCCTAACAATGCATGTGATGCAATCCCTGGGTCGGGAAGATCTCCTGGAGAAGGGAATAGCAACCCACTCCAGTATTCTTGCCTGGGAAATCCCATGGACAGAGGAGCCTGGTGAGCTACAGTCCATGGGGTCACAAAGAGTCAGACATGACAGAGTGACTGAGTGTACACACAGACACATAAGCTTATTACCCAGGGCAGAGCAGCTTGACAGACTTATGCTTGAACCAGGAATTAGAAATCCCTTTTCCCTTCTGATTTTTGCTGCAGAAACTCTCAAAGGTCCCACTGAGGGTGGTGGTAGTGGTCGTGGGGCTCCAGAAAGGAGTAAGCAAAGCCTTCAATCACAGTGGGTTATTTTCTGATGAATACGTTCTATTTTATTCTCTGCAGAATGTCTTTACAGTGCTTATCTTTATTTTGCATCATTTTCCTTTCCTTCTTGATTGTGCCACATAGGGAAAGCTTGCCTTTAGCCTCCTGGACACACTGTCAGCTGCTCACATTTGTGTTTTGAGCGTCCTTGTTTATATAATTGGATGTGGAAGTACCAGAGGGGAAGATAACTCTAGAAAGAGCTATTTGATGGGAGGAGCCTGAAGATAATCCATCACCATAATAGTTGCTTTGGAATGCATCGCTGTTTCTGTTCCATTGTTTTCCCTTCCCCTACGTGTGAAGGTTATCTTCTCTCTAGCTTTCCATGTTCTCCGAGTGTCCTGGCTCTGTACTTCTGCCAATCTCCTGAAATCTTTTTCTCCTTACATAGAGCTTAGTTCTTTTCTCACTCCATACAGCCTGCAGTGACCTAAATGGTGCCCCATTTGAAGTCTCTGGGGATGGGCTCTTGGGCTTGACTGACAGGCAACAAGGAGGGAACGTGGGCCCAACTGAACAACTTTTGTCCTGGAGGCTTTCATGCCATGAAAGAAAAATCAAGGAAGGATTAATAATATTTTAAACCAAACCACACTTAATTTTGTTAAGTGTTTCATCCTTTTCCTATGTGTACACCAAACCAATTACAGACTCAGAGTAAATGAATTGCACATTTTACTCGAGTCATCTTTGGCAGAGGAGCCACCAGTTGCAGAGAATGCCAGGGGATGCACAAAACCGTCCTGCTGCTTTCTTTCTGCTTAAAAATTTACTGGCATTGATATATGCTAACTAAATCGACCCAGGCTTTGTCTGTTTTTTTAGATATTTCATTGTTGAGGACAGAGCACCTCCTAGTTTTTCTTGAAGCTTGATATTTCTATGTCGGAACAAGCCACACAAGGTTATTTAAATTAATCCAAATTAAGTAAAATAGTATTTTAGTTTCTTAGTCACCTTAGCCACATTTCCAGTGGTTCCCCTATTGAATAGTGTAGATACAGAACATTTCCATCATGGGACAGCACTGCTAGGTATCTCAAGAAGTGTTTAAAAAAAACAAACAGCCAAAAGCCTTTTCGTTATCACTTTGTGAGGAATGCTCATTGCATTTGTTGGAGAATAATAAAATGATATAAGTGTATGGTAACTTGGAGAGAATCAAAGTGCTTTAGAAAAGAGAGTCTCATTTAGTTGCTCAGTGACCTGAGATCCTACGAAGAGTGAAGCTGAACATGGCACATGTCGATGCCAGTCTTCCTGTGCTGCTTCTGCTATGACACATCAAAGGGACGCAGAATTTGGGAATTGAAATTGATCGTATCCAAGAGTTTAATAAATTAAGACTTACTTTTTTGTTATTGCTGATACTTTTCATTTTTTTCACTTTTTAAAAATTCTTTTGTTATTTGTAGAACTTTTCAAACCCCTCCCTCTATTCTATGAGTCTTTTTTTTAAATGTACAATTTTTAAAGGTTACTTTCCATTTATAGTTACAACAAAATATTGAGTGTATTCCCCTTGTGCAATAGATCCTTAAGCCTATCTTACACCCAAGAGTTTGCATCTCCCACTCTTCTATCCCTATACTGCCCCTTTAACCAGACCTTGAAAAGTTAATGGGAATGTTAGACATCAGAATAAAAAGCTGAGAAATGGCAAGTGATTCTGTGCCCTCAAAGCCCTTTAGATGTAAACTGAGAGGTGAGGAGTCAGGGTGTGCTAATAAAAACATACATACAGAGTCTTAAATCCTGAGGTCAGTTGTTTCGAAACAAGTTGTGACATATGAGATTCTGTAGTAGCCATGATGTTTTCTAAGCCCTGCTCTTGGGCATGAAGATTTCATTCTGTCTTACATGTATTCCTGTGTGCTTAGGTCAATACTGGGATGCAATCAGTGTTAAATTTACTTGTTGATCATTTCCTTGTATTTATTCTTAGGAAATATTGAAAATCCAGAGAAAGAAGGATCTTGTCTGTATTTCCTAAGGGCTCACTTTCCATATATTTCTAGGCTGAGAGAGAGGGTCTGTTATTATAATGGCAAATAGAGTACACATTTTAGTACTAAATTCTACATAAAATAAGTATCTGCAAAGGTAAATATGACAATATGGTCTAAAATCTTACTCTTTAGTGTACCAGAATTAAAGGGATATCACTTTGTTTTTTGAGATCAGCTAAAGTAAAGTTTGTTCCTGTATTTCAGTTCTAGATTTTCTTGTTGCTTGGAAGTCTCAACGGTTTACCAAGTTAGTTTAAATAGTCCATATTTTAGTTAGCAGGACTAGAGACAAAACTGTAGAAGACTGGCTACAGGGCACTAGCTGGTACAGACAGTGGAGGGTGGAAGTCACATGGTTGATGCTGTCTCCTGTGAGGCTGTGTCTTGGCCGGGTCCTTAGGTGGCACATGTTTGTTGATTATCTAAAAGCAGGGGCAGAACAGGATGGGATGCAAGAGGGCAGCTAGTTCAGTCCATCCTGCTTACCAGAGCGATGAGGAGACAGAGAGTCAGGGAAGTTGGGCGACTTGTCAAGTCCCACAGCTGAGTAGGTTCAGAAGCTGAAGCAGAACTCATCTCCATTTCCCTCATTTGAGGCCATTCCATTCATTCAGCTGAATTGTGCAAAGTTTTAAAAACTGTGCCATAGGTCATGGGATACCTAGCAAACCCCTCTCAAGCTAGTACTGGCCAAGGTGATGTTTTAGAATCCACTTTGCCTTTCATTGTTGTTACCTTGATACAAGAATTCAGCATAAACCCCTCTGTGGTCATTTCTTCTCTTTGGTGTGTAAATCTTTGCCACCTTGATTATTAGCATAAGAAGGCTGGAATGACTTCTGACTACAGGAGATAAATCACTCCAACTTTTGACAGCAGAATTAGAAAAAAAGAAGAAAAGATTAATTGGTTCTATTTAGTGGCTTATTTTTTATTGTGATAGCTATTAAAAATAGATAACCAGAGGCTAATAAATGTTAATGGTCCTTCACTATTAGAAAAATCAATTGTCAGTGGATATAGCATATATTAATACATTATTTTGTTTATGATCTTCAGTAACATTAAAAAAATTCACCCTGAGAGAATGATTTCTTGAGGACCCCTCTAAGGTTAATAGTTACTACAAAGAATAGATTTGGCAAAAGGACATTCTCATTTACATATAATTTTAATGACTTCAAAGCTTTATTTTATCATTGTAATAAAATGCATGTGTAATTTGTCAAGTTTGATAAACTCCTTACCAAGGACTCTTATATATTTCTTTGAAACTTGTTTGAAAGCAGATAGATTTCCAAATGTAAGTAATTAAAATTGTATAGTATTGAGTTATTGACCAATCCTGGACTATTAATCAAGCTAAAAAATTCTACAATCAGTGCTCAGTGTGCTGAAGCCTGGTAAAATAATAGTATTTGTGTTCAGTGAGGCAAGTAGCCACAATTAAGCACTTCACTTGACAAATGAGAGGGTACACTTTATTTTGCACTTAATTGAATTGTTGTACATGCTCAGTCACTGTTGTCTCCTGGCCCTACATTTTGGTTTCTAGTCATTGGAACCATATGCATTTGCTAAAGGTAGAGCAATTAAGTCTGTTTTAGTCATTGGCTTTCTAAACACAGCCAGAAACGTTTGAGCCACAAGCCAGGGCTTCCTGAGCTCTCTTGATATCACTCATGACAGATTATTAATTTTCTTAACAAAAATTTTGATAAACAAATTAGAGCCCTGTCAAGGAATGATATGAAATAGCCTCGAATAGGGAAAACTCCCCAGGTTTTATATCACTCACCGGATTCTGCTTAAGTAAGCAGAAGAACTTCTGTAGAGAAGACAGAATTTTAATATATTTTATGAAAACCAAAAATTGATTTCCTTCTCAGGAGCTGAAAAGAACGTGCTCCGATAATCTTGCTAATTATCAGGTATTTGTCACAACTTCCTTCCATTTGCTTTTGCATCCCAGTCTTCCTCCTGCAAACATAGTGATATCCTGTCATTTCTGGGCTGCTATAAATCATCTTTTGCTACCAGATTAAACTGGGGAGCTAAAGTTTCAGAAAAAGACCCAATGGATAAATATGAGTCAGGGTTGGGGGTGGGTAGAGAGTAAATGGAAGTTAGGATTTCTTTTTCAAAGAAGCAAATCTGAGTGCATGACTGTGTTGATCTGTGCACTAACCAGATAGCCACAAGTTGGGGATGTGCTGTAGACAGAGCCCAGGACCATCTAGTTTCTTTTAAAACACACATGCAGCTTGCCGACTTGCCTGCCTGTTTACCTGGGACTTAAGTCCAATCACTCTTGAGTGACCTTGGCATCAAGAGCTTATTTCCTTTGAGGACAGTTTATCCTCCGTTTTCTATACTGACAAAGATAATAATAACTGCTTTCCCTGAGGATTATCGTAAAGATTAAACCAGATAATTGATTTTAACGCACTTTGTAAAGTTAAAGTGCCACAGAATTATGAGAGACAATTACATATTTTCTCTTATACCATTCTCCTTCATCAAGTCTGTACTCTCAAAGCTCCCATATTTGCCTAGGGGTGGGGATCAAAACAGGAAATAGAAGTTGTGGAAATGGTGCGGTTAATATTGGAAAGGAATATTCATGAGGGTATTGAATGTATCTCATCAGCTTTGTGAATTTTGTTCCTATGGCAACAAGTATAGTAATGAGAACCCAGTGGCCCCAGCTCTATGCTTTGTTATAAAAACTGAATGTTACCAAAACATTTTGGCCCTAGCCTCATGATGCTAACTTCTACTGACTAATGTAGAATATAATGACCAGGTAGTGTCTTCATTTGTTTCAGACCTTACCAATGCGGCCACTGCTCCCAGTCCTTTTCCCAGCCTTCAGAACTGAGGAACCACGTGGTCACTCACTCCAGTGACCGGCCTTTCAAATGCGGCTACTGTGGTCGTGCCTTTGCTGGGGCCACCACTCTCAACAACCACATCCGAACCCACACTGGAGAAAAGCCCTTCAAGTAAGTAGCGGCTCGTGCCGCCTGCTTCCTTTCTCCTCACCTTTCCTGAGAGCCGGCAGACAAGGTGGGCAGCAGTGCCCAGCTCAGCCGGCTGCTGGAGAAGGCTGGGTACAAAGTCAACGTCCAGACTGCAGAATTACCTGTTTGTGTAGTAGCTGATGCTGGGAAAATGAATTCAGAATACTTATACACCGAGCCTGGCTTGAGCTGTGCCTCCTTGAACGTGAGACATTCTTTGTGATCTGTTTTCTCATAAGTAAAATAAGGAAGTAGGAATGAGTAATTTAGAGATTCTTTCTAGTTTCTCAGGGTCTATGCCTCTGGAATTTGAACTGGGAGCCTCGCAGAGTGCCATCTGTGGCCATCTGCAAGGTGGCCACAGTTGAGAACAGCTGAGTAATTGTCTCTTGGGAGATTTGAACCCTTTAAAATTCTGATGAATGATTTTCTCCTCTTTTATATGTATTAAGGAGGTTTGAATCTATTGCAGCAGCCAACTGGTAGCTTTTCAATGTGCCCTTTTGGATTTCAGACTTACCATGGTAAGGAAAGAAAGAAAAACAAAACCAAACACAGGACATGTTTTGAGTTCTTGAGGATTCAAGGAATGTACAAAGAGGTAGACAAGGGCTTTGGCCAAGGCAAGGGCACCTGAGCAAGAAACGATGTTTCTAGATATAGCACAATCATGAAAACAGAGGGCATCTGAATCCTATAAGATGGCCTTTTCATTCTCTCACTCATTCATTCATGTATGTATGTGTTCATTCATGCAGCAGATATTTATTGAGCACCTTCTTTTGTACTAGGCACACTGCTAGGCATAAGAGATAAAAAGGTGAATGAGACTCAGCCTCCTAATCTTTGAAGACCTCATAGTTTTGGGGGAAGCCCAATTAATAAGCAAGTATTTCCACATAGGGTGGAAGGCGCAAAATTGAAAAACAGTAAGGCATGTGTATACAGTGTTTAAGGTAGCACGGAAGTGGAGCAATCAGTGCTGTCTGGAGGAGATGAGGTTTAAGATATGTTTTGAATGCTGAGTAGGAGTTTTCCAGACATACAAGGGAAGAAGGCTTTCTGGAGGCCCAGGTGGGATACGGAAAGGCTTGGGAGTGTGAACCAGCTTGTGTGACCGATTGGTCATCTCAGAATAGGTTTTACTGTCTGTGTGATAGGCTCTTCTTTGTTCAGCCCTCTTATATCTCTCTTTGCTCATTTGCCATGATGACTTGATTAAGAAGGAGCATGAAAAGGGCATGGATGTACAGTCTGTTTACCTTCTGTTCAGTTCAGTTGAGTCACTCAGTTGTGTCTGACTCTTTGTGACCCCATGGACTGCAGAAAGCCAGGCTTCCCTGTCTTTCACTATCTCCCAGAGTTTCCTCAAACTCATGTTCATTGAGTCAGTGATGTCATCCAACCATCTCATCCTCTGTTGTCCCCTTCTCCTCTTGCCTTCAGTCTTTCCCAGCATCAGGGTCTTTTCCAGTGAGTCAGCTCTGTGCATCAGATGGTGAAAGTATTGGGGCTTCAGCATCAGTCCTTCCAGTGAATATTCAGGGTTGATTTCCTTTAGGATTGACTGGCTTGATCTCCTTGCTTCTATAGGATAAGATCAAGCAAGAAAGGAAATGACTCAGGCAGTAGGAGGCAAATCCCCTCGTTGGTCTCAGCCAAGGAGTCTCCGCAGAGTCTCAGTCCCCTGCTTTTCCCTCAGACCTGCCCGGTGGAGCATGCGGTTGCCATGGTGCTCAGCCGGAGGCGGGGCTTGGCTCAGGTGGCAGAGTCCTGCTGGTTTGCATCCTTCATGTCTCAGTGTCTGCAGCTGAGGGAGAGGTTCATAAAATTCATCTTCACCCACTTCCTCACGAATTAGTAACCTTTATTCATTATTCTTAACTATTTTGCATTTTGGTTTAATTTACGATATTAATTAATAATTGAAAGTTTTCATTTTTGTCTGTGTTTGCAGGTGGGGCTTGTTTGTTGCATAAGACATCTGGTGAGGGGACTGGATGAGGTCTAAAAATACAGCTTGCACCACACCAGGCAGGCTGTGTCCTCTGGGGCTACCATAGCCCTGAGAAGCCCCTTTCTTTCTAGTCCTCTGTGAGGACCAAGTGGGTGAGCACAGCCTTGGAGTTCCCTAGGGCAGGTGTTGTCCTGCACAGTGGGCTCTGTCATTGCCCCAGGGCCTCAGGGGGTTCACAGTCTCTGGCTTCACCACTGCTCTGGATGTGGGAGATGACAGTGGCACAGTCCCTGTGCCTTTGAGCAAGAGAGCTCTTCAAAAGCAGAGATGCAAGAGGGCCAACGATCCTCCTGGCGCCTTATAACAGAGAAGGCAACCAGACAGACACAGTGCCAGGCATCAGATTGACTTTTATCTTGTTGCTGTGTAAATAGATTTTAGTAATTAATTGAAGAGGTTTCAGGGTCAGAATGGGAAATAGATTTCTGTTAATGTTAAGGTGTTACTTAAGTGTAACCTCGTTGACTCCACTCAATTTTTTTCCTCTAACATCCTGTTTTTGTCATGTTTCCAATAAAGGTGCCATTTTAACTTAATTTTAATTCATCAGATTAGTAGTTCAAGGGCTTTAGTATTTGTACGTTTTTCCTTTTTCAAAGTATTTTTGGGGACTGTAAACCTAATTTCATCTGGAAAAACAAAGAAACACCAGTGTTGGTTGGATTAGATTCTTTGTGCATGGTTTAGTTTCTCCTGCTTCTTCTTGTATTAAGATAGCCACATGCTGCGGGGTTTTTAAAAATTTATCAAATATATGTTGCCAGGGGAGAACTGAGTGAACACTTACTTTGTAACTGCAAGATATAAACGTCTTCTAGGAAATGGAAAGCTAAATCCTTCAGTGTATACAACTGGATCGTTCAGGATTGAACTATCCCAGGGGAATTTTGGGAATCTTTCAACCGTAGCTCATGGATATCCATCCCATGGACATTTGTAAATATTTTGAAGATATCCTTTTACAAGCCTATAAAACAAACATTCAAAAAAAAAAAAGTTTGTTGCAGATTAGTCAATAAAATGGGTTTTGCCACAACAGTTAATTTTACTACTTCAACTAATGGGTATTGGCTTAAACAATTTTGCAAAGAAGGAAAAGAATCTTGTAAAGAAGCACAACCCTAAACTGTACGCTTTGGGCAGCTTCCACGTAGATGCCCCAAAGGACTCAGTCCCCAAGCCATCCCACCCACCCCAGGGCCTGGGAGGCCTTTTCAGGATTCTCGGGGCCAGGCCCCAGCAGGGGAAAGTCCTTTATAACTTCTAAAATCTTCCGCTGAAAAGTGGTTTTTCAAGGCAGATCAAGATTGGTGCCGTACAACAATCCGGAGAAGATCTGGTATTGAGAAGAGAGTTTCATTCCAGGCTTTGTCTCATGGTGTGATTGGCTGAAATCCCACGGAAAAACTCCCCTCTCCGCCCTACCCCCATGCTCTAGGTAGACCTTGAGCTTGTCAACAGCTAAACCTGGGCTGTGGACTCCGAATGTATAAGGTGAAGGAGATCATAGGAAAAGCACATTTCAAAGGATCATATACTTTCAGTTTGTACTGTGAGACTGGAAGTTGTGGAGAACAAGGGACGAACATAAGACTTCATTTCATCTCACAGCAATTAAGCGCTTTATCAAAAAGAGGAGGGAAGGAAGGAAGTTGTCAGTCTCAAACTTACTCTTTACAATAAGATCTCCTTCTTCTTCTCTGTTACTAAACATAAACTCTCAAGATTTCAGGGAGGCTGCTCTGCCTAGAATCCATGTGAGCTGCTTGATGCCTGGCTTGTGGGCCTAGGAAGACCAGGAGTTTTCATAGAATTTCTTTTCTTCTTCATCGTTAGAAGCAGGGGAAATGTTCATCACTACGTTTTTGCCTTAAGACAATTTGACTTAGTATAGAAAATAATCAAAGGATATTCCAAAAAGCATCTTATATTTTAACAAGATCTAGACAAAATCAAAGCAAATCAAAAAAGCACATCAGTAAATATGTATAAGTAAATATGCAATAAATGTGCATTGCATCATAAGTATGAAGCAGTCTGATTTAATTCAGGAAGTATTTGGTGACAGGCCATAGAGGACCAGAAAGAAAGCTTCCTGCACATTTTCTGTGTGACAGAACTTGACATCATTTTACACTTCTGTCAGTTTCAGATGACAGTTGTTAAGCTCCCTCTGAACCTGTAAGCCAGTGACCTATCATGTTAAGTAAAGAACGATCTCAAATCTAAAAGGAACTCAAGTGTAATTATATAAGATGCCCACATTGGTACAAAGCTGGGGACTTGCTCTTTGCTGAAATATTTGGACAACTTTCCCTTCATTGTTCCTGCGACGTTTCCTTCAAGGCTGTGACATCAGCACCATGAGGAGGACCCTGTGCAGGGTCTTTTGCTCCTGGATCATCACTCATGTCTTTCCTTCTTTTTTTTCTGCTGAGTAGCATGAAATCCAAGCTTGGAGGTTCCCATGCCCAGGCACTTGTCTGGGACTGTAATTCAGGATTAGTTCAATCCCAGTCCAGCTGAAGTCCAGCTCTGACCTGCCAGAATCTAAGTATTTGCTTTGAGTCTGTCCTTCTGATGAGTTCTATTGTCTATGAAAATGATTTGTGAAGAGATTTGTTTCTAAAATTAAAAAAGATGATGAACATAAAACCGAGGCTCTTCCTTTATTAAAAAATGGTTTTCTATCAAGCTTTGTTTACTTCCTTAATTATATAAATGGCATTCTTATAATTACCAACACACATAGGTATTAATTCTGGTAGCCCACTTTTCTCCAGAAGGGGAAATTCCTAGGTAAAGGATCTAAGATAACTGTCCACACATCTGCACACGTTTTCACTCACACTTGGTGAGCAGATGGCCCTAGAGAAGATTTTTCAGTGATGATCTCAGGAGCACTATAGACTTAGTAAATCTCCCGACTATGACAACAAATGGTTCCGTGAGCGTAAATATCTGGGAGGCATTTAGGCAAACACATGGGAAAAGTGTCAACCCTCGTACTGTCTGATGCTTATATAGAGACATGCACCCTTGCCATATATGAAGCACTACACTTCCCACTTCTGAATTGTTTATATTCTGATACACAAGATCAGAGGTACAAAAGCACAACCTACGTGACTGGTCATTCCTTATAATTGTTCAAACTCTTTTGCTCTCTTTGAAATTGATTCTAAAGCTTCAAAATTTAAAAAAAGAAGGAATATAATAATTTGAAAGTTTGTCAGGCAGTGAAAGGTAGTATATTTTGACACACCAATCCAGTAACTAATCAGTTTTCTAATAAACAATCAGCAGCTCGCTAGCGTGTCATCAGCACTTCAGGAGCTCTGGAGAGGGGATAAGCTGCCCATGGACGTTAATGAATACACCAAAAATCATTAGCTGATCAATACTTCTGAGTTATTTTCATTGAGCTGATAGGTCTGATACATTAAAGCTGACATTATACATTTGTCAAGATCACAGTGCAGTTTTTAACAGTGGAACAGGCTGCTAAGAATATTCCCCGAAAGACAATCAAAGAAACACAACTTCCTCATCCTGACACATCCAGCTGGCACAGGAGCCCTGAAAAATCCAAGTGTGATGGTCAAGCTCCAGCCTCCCGACGTTAAAAAAATAGGTGGAACTCCCTAATGTGGATAGAGGTGCTTTACTTTATAGGTAATTGTCTTCCTAGCAAAGCACTTTGTATACTTTACTCAAAAGGAAAATGAGAGACCCTCCCACTGGATAATGGGCCTCACAGCACATTTGATGGCAGTGTGGACTTTCTGCCGAGGGCTTTCCCTCAGCCCCACCAGTTGCAGGAACCTGAGACCCAGAATCGCATCATTTAAAAGAAGACATGTGTCTGCAGCTCTCCTCAGTATCTTTTCCTTCAAAGGTTTGAGGAGAAGACATTAAGGGGAGAGCTAAGGTGGCTGCTGTGCCCTATTGGGTGCTTGACCAGTGCTCCAGATAGCCCAGACAAGCAGCCTGAGTGACAGGGAAGCCACTGTCTGTACAGAGCTTGCTGCTGCAGTGTGTGTGTGTGCACTCATGTGTATACACATACAATCATCGATAACCAGCCAGGAACAACCACTACCACAGAAAAACCAGAGGACACCATTGGATTTGTGTGTGTGTGTTTTGAAGGTTGTGTAGCCACCAAGCTAGTTGGTATGTGTTGCATGGAAGATGGGTTAGGCCCAAGGTCTCTAGATTAGCTGTTTTATTTTTTAAGTTAAGGAGATGAGATATTCTTGAAACGTGATGCCAATTTTGTCCTTAATGGACACACTGACTCTTAAGTATGGCCCACATGTACATTCTTTCTGCTTTGCATGGTAGAGAGGTGAACTTGAAACACACAAACATTGATTGATTTTGAGTTTTTCCGAGTCCCCTATCCCTCTGCAAACAATTATTAACCCTAACTTTGGTTGAGGTGTAATACTCTAGCTTTTGCACGAAAGCAGCCACTCATACCCACCTCCCACACTCACCACAGACTAATGCACTGCTTCCTCCAGTTTCCAGATTCAGAGCTGATGGCTCTCTGGCTGCTGTGCTGAGGGGAGTAGAACTCCCGATTTCAAATTAGCAGCAGGTGAAATTCTATTTGTCATCCATTTCTCTTTGGGGTTACAGAGCAGAAAACTGCAGACAAGCTGCTGCTTTGATGGCTCACTCCTAAAAATCTCTTTTTGTTCTTTATCTATTTGAACTGACAGTGATCAGAGCTGCAGCAGGACAGGGCCCTCTGGAGAAATCACCTTCCCCCTGCCTATTGACAGATCCCTCTGTTCTGCATCAGCCAGGCTTTGTCCCATCACAGGCGTCCGGGCCTTGGAAGGAGCCACCAATTAAACCTCTTGAGCCGGTAAAATCTGAAGCCACTTTGGAGTGTCTGTTCTGATTAGGCAGGATGAGAGGAAGCCCATCACCCTACGGGCCCTGCTCCCTGGTCTCAATTTTCTCTCTTGCCTCCTCCAGGTGTGAGAGGTGTGAGAGGAGCTTCACGCAGGCCACCCAGCTGAGCCGACACCAGCGGATGCCCAATGAGTGCAAGCCAATAACTGAGAGCCCAGAATCAATCGAAGTGGATTAACTGATTGACTGGTTGGAATTAAACTGCAAGGAAAGTCATGATTAAATGTCACGGACACTTAAGCAAAACCAAAGATTTCCTCGAAGCAACTTTCAATCAGTCCCAGAAAACCAAAAGCAGTAATAAAATAAGTAAGATGTTAAGAGATATTGATCCTGGCGTGGAAGTCAGACCAGGAGAGAGATTATTTATTTATGGCTAGGGATGAGACTCATTTCCGTGGACAACCAACCTGGGATGGCTTACATTTCCAGGCCCACCATGTATTTGCTTTGTTTCTAAAAAGCTTTTTTTAAAAACTGTTATTTAATACCAAAGGGAGGAATCGGATGGGCTCTTCTGCCCACAGTTGTGACTGAGAATGCACAGGGACTTGTTTCTCATTGCACCTTTTTTAGTAGCATGATTCAAGGGGACCCATTGTACAACCCTTCTTCCTGCTGTTGCAGTTTGGCCTGGCCTCTGCCGCGGGCTGCCCAGCGGGGACTACGGATGCAGTTGCTGGAGCCTTTGCTGAGTCCGGGCCATCTTCAGCCCCACAGGCGTTCCATGTCTGTGTTTTCCACGCTTATTTCTCATGCACTTTTCTCATGGCTCCTTCTACCCAGCAGCTGGTCTTGATGCAGAAGAGCCTGAAAGTGGAAGAAGATGGTTTAAAATTTAAAATTCAAGTGGAAAAGAAAAATGGGGACTTACCGTGTCCTGTCAGGATTTCAGAAACATTTATAATGTATGGAGCTTCATAATACAGTATATTGTTCCAAAGCAGCTAGTTGAGAAATTTTGTTTTCATGTTTTCAGTAACATTTTAGCGTAAAAAAAAAAAAAACCAAAAATAAAGTACTTCAGTGAGAGGCTGAATATAAGGTATTAAGCTTCCAGTAATTTTTTTGTTGTGTCTATGAAAGCATTGAATATGGCAAAAGTCATGCCAAGCCCCACTGTCAAGACCATTCTAGGCATCTTCATCTTTCTTCCTCTACCTCCAAAGGGAAGCCTGGGATGCCCTCCTGAGTGTGGGGGAGCGTTTCTGCAAAAATAGGTGAAAATAGCCCAGACAAGGAAACTTTGAGAGGACGAGCCATGCAGAGGGTTGTGGTTAAAACAGACTGCCCTGGAACAGCTAATTTTATCAAGAGAAGTTACCTTCTCATCCCCTCTGGCCCTTGATAATATTCTTCTTTCAGCATTGATCCACTGAGAGAGAAAGGAGAATGTACACAGTTTCACTGACCTTTGATTGAGTGCTAGGAGAATGAGTGTCACTTCAGCTAGCCTTTGGGCAGTTCAGCAACG
Source organism: Giraffa tippelskirchi (assembly GCF_054371585.1). Taxonomy (NCBI): domain Eukaryota; kingdom Metazoa; phylum Chordata; class Mammalia; order Artiodactyla; family Giraffidae; genus Giraffa; species Giraffa tippelskirchi. The sequence continues at coordinate 106,328,803 of NC_137280.1, read as the reverse complement.
GTGCTCAATCAGATTGGGTCCCATTCCACGCAATGATCCTACATCAGGAAGAACTGACAGCTCTCACTTATAGGCCTTTAGCTCCCAGCAACATTGGAGAGACTGAGTCTACCTTGATGGCCAGTGTAAATCTGAACAGCTTAGAGCACACACCAGCAGCAGTCTTTGTAGGTTTCTTGGTCACGTGATATCAGGACACACCCTTTTAAGGAATTCCTTGTCTTTTTAGCTTTCCCATTGTCTTCCTGTAACAAAAATACAAGACACATAACTGAACTGATCACTGAAAGGCAAGGATATCTGTGGTTTGGTTTAAACTGTTGTCATGTATTTTGTTCTAAGAAATCTTCCTTCCATTTTCATTTCACTTTCCCCATCCCTTAGCACCCATTCTGCCACAATTAAATTGAGTGAAACAGGGCCTCACTAATTGTGTTTGTAACTTATTTATATACATCTCAAAATAATCTTTCATGGAGAAGTTTGGCTAATTCTGACATCTACTGTCCAATCTGAAGTCATTCATATTTCCCCCCATTTCTTGTTGGCTCCTTGTCATGGAAGTAGTAAGTAATCTGTGCAACTGTGTTGTTGTTTCTGATGGAAAATCCTTCCTCTGGTGGATTGGAATGTGTTGAACTTTTATAGTTTCTTGTCCTAAGTGATGGAGACATTTGACAAAAACATGTGCCATTGGAAAGGGTGGAGAGAATTATGTAGCTGTATTAACTGGAAATCTGCAAGACAATAACACACTGGCTACACTGATGAGCAGGCTGTTTGATTTACTCAAGTTGAAACATTTGGTTATACTTTTTCAACATGATAAGGAACTCACCTGTTTGTTTCTAATACTGTTTTCCATGAGAAAAACCAGTTCTGCATTTTGTCTCACTTCATAAGTTTTACACAGTGCACCCCACCCAGTGCCCATGAGCTCCCATGTGAGTGTGGGAAGCCTTCTTTCTGCCCTGTAGTCATGTAGTCAGAGTCTCCATGACAGTAGTCTCTGCCAGTCTAGTGGCTTTGCCAACTGATCCCAGACTCCCACTTAATATGGTGATAACCTCAATACTGAAAGATTCTTCTAACTTTCTGCTCATGTAAGCATCTTTTCCTCCTTTATAAGTAAGGGACATTTTTGGCATGTCTTTTCCACCAAATTTAGCCTGAAAATATTTGCCACTTAGTAAATAGAAAATTGGGGACATTCAGAATTTTCACACTGCTGAGCCATTGCTGGCTTCTAGCAGACTGGCCTTGGCCATTGGTCTACTAGTAAGACAGGCCTACATCTGTGGTTTGACTTGGAGCCCTGAAGCAGATACTAACATCGCTTGGGTCCTAAATGCTTTTTATCAAAGTATGTACTGGGCAGGAGGGTGGTGGAGGGAGTTTCTCCTTAAAACCTACCAGCAGTTGCTTTAACCTTTCCTGTTTAAAATTAACAGATATTCTCTAGGGACACTGCAAATGGGTAGTAGATGCTGCAGTCATCAAGAGTTGCTAGTTTTCCTTATTTGCAACTTCCTAATTGTATAGAGAGAAGAAAAACTCAGAGTCATTGTGGAGAGGGGAGGATATCTAAGATGAGAAAGGGAGACTCTCAAAGATGAATCTGTGTTTGGCTTTTGAAGCAACCCTTCTTGCCCCTTTCTATCACTGGAGATGGAATTATTTTTTTCCAGAATAAGACATGCCATCCCAGCATATGCCTGTTTGTCTGGCTAAGAGCCTAAGCTAACAGGTAATCCCAGGTGGGTATGCAGATAGCACATTTCTAGAAAAGTCTCAGTAACTTTAGATAAAGCCAAATATTTTCCCCAGGAAATGTGCATGATTTTTTTTTTTTAAGATAAGCTTTGCATTTTGGTTGTCTTTATCTTTAAAAATGACTTTTTTAAAAGAGGAGATATGCTTTTGTAGAGTTCTTATGAGGATAATTTAAGACTATAAAACTAAATCTTGTATAATTTATATAATTTGATTCAATTAGTAAATATTTATTGAATGTCCATTCAAATATAACCTTATGGGGGGGGGACTGTGTAATAGAGGTACACATGTGTCCTTACATGGCTTACAATTTATTAGATTGTACTTTGGGAAAACTTCATTCTAGTCAAGATAGAAAAGGATTTACTAACATTTACCAGCTCATCAGATTTTTTTCATCAGTTGGTTGCTTCATTGTTTAATTCATTTATTCGTCAAGTATTTATTGAACTCTAGTTTTGTGTAAAGACCCCATCTTAGGAGTTTGCTGTAAGGAGTTTTATTTGAATGACTATTGATGAGAAAATAATATCCTCCTCCTAAGTGGCTGGCTAATAGCAATGGATCTTTTATTGCTTTAGACCATTGTCTCTGAAGTTACAGAGATTGCTACAACTGGGAGAATCAGAGAGATGTAAATTCAGCTGGTGACCAGAAGGTAGCAAGTTTCAAAACAGATTAAGATATACAACTTGGTTGTCTTTGTCTGATCAGCTCAGCTGTTGTTTCTTAGCAACAATCTCAAGATACCAGGATTAGGGTCTGGCTCTTGGATTTTTATGAGCCTCTTCCAGTGATAAGGCAACAAATGGGGCCAGGGCTGGAGCTGCTCAGGGCAGGAGCTCTGCAGACCTTGTGTGGATCTGAGGGGCCTCGTTAGTGTCAAGCCTTGGCAATGTGGTCCTTGTCCCCGGTGTGTGGCTGTAGTGCTCTCAGAGGTGGGGACTCCTGACTTGCACTCAGAGAGCCCTGTCAGGGTGAATATTCACTGCTAGTTGAAAGATAGCAGCTGTTTCGATAACTTTGTTTTTGAACCTCACTATCAAGCTCTTCTTAAAGTGCTAAAACTGGAGTATCTTCCTCTTTAGTGGCACCACCTCCAAGGCCCCAAGTATCTGGTACATTATTGCAAAAGCATTTGCTGATAATTGGCTCTGAGTTGTGCATGTAAGGAACTAGTATTTCATTGCTTTTTGTAGTGAAAGTATCATCATTACTGTTACTTGTTTTGCGCTGATTCTGAAAATCAAATGTGGTGCCTGTTGAGCTGTTTAAAATGGGAAACATGGCACATCTCATGAAGCAGGGTATTTCCAGAACAGCATGGGGTCATGGGTTCTCTGAGCAGGCGCAGGAGCCTATGTTGAGGAGCAGATCAGTCGTTCTCAAATTAGGGCTACATATGCCTCTAGAAACCAGGCCAAGAACAACAAACTAAATCAACACATTTTTGAAAAAGCGAGTTTCAATTTTCCTTCCTTGATGTGAACTTAATTTTATTTCCCATAGCCTTTGCCGATTCTTGACTCCAAATCCTGGAAGATACTGAGAGAGGTGCTTCTTTAAGTGATATCAGTAGGTTCCAGATATGCCACTCATTTATCAAATGCCTTTCAAGATGAAGAGGTTTGGAGACATTGTATGAAGTGACTAGGTGGATGTTTAGGTCCTTATCCACCCAAGAACTGAGGCTTTCCCCATCGCTAGTGCTTATCTGAACTACCAGAAAATAACAACAGGATCCCAGGAAAAGCCACATGTTTCAAGGCCTTCTCAAGATTATATTCTACAAATCTAACAATCAGCTGTCCCAGAAAACTGACCAAAGAGAGCCTAACTGAGAAGGATATTGCTTTATCCGGGGAAGCTGTGCCACAAATGTTTAATCTGTAACCCATGGTCATGTTTAACATTTAAAATATTTATTTGCTTTGTTCTTTTAAGTAATGGATGTCAGATGTTTCATCAAATCAATATGAAAAATTATTTAGAAAAACAAAAATATGTCAGAAAACAGGAAGCCATTGTATTGTCTGCCCTATGCATTGAGATGCTAATCTGCTGAGTAAATTTTAATGAAAAAATAAAATCTGAGCTGCTTATTCCCTCAGATATTGATGAGGATAATAATGATAGCAATTTATTGTATGCAATCACTGTTAGGCACCATTCTAACTGCCTAACATAGATTATCTAATTTGGTCCTTGTAACAAAGATAAAATTATTATCCTTTTTTCTTATATTCTTAATCTTATCTTTGCAGTTCTACATTTTTCCCACTCCAAAACCATCTGAGTACTTTTTAAAAGGGAAAATATCTTTATTCCAACTCTTTTTAAGCATAAGAGCTTTTAAAAATAAACACAATTATAATTTGTCAAATGCATTTGTGGAAAAAATGCTAAAATATTCTCAAAATATGTATTATTGCAGTTGCTGATTTTGTCATCTCTCAACCTGTGTCTCTGGAGAGCAGAATTTCAAATATCCCACTGCTAGCAGGTATTGCTTTGTTTTTCTAAACATGCAACGAAAATTCCACATTAAAAGAAAAAAGTCCTCTCAAGCATATGATACATATTAGGACAAATGGCAACAGTCAGGAAGGCAGGTTATGTTGGACACTGGCCAAGAAAAAGTAGGCTTGAATGCTATTGACAAACGAAAACACATCCTAAATGGGGCTAAGTGAAATCTAGTTTTCTTTCTTTGTTCTGACCGAATGCTAAGTGAGTTACTCTGCAGTCATCAATGGAGTAATTATGCAGTTGTGTCCATTAAGAATATGAGCTTCTGTGATTAGGCTGCTGGTTTAAAGCACTGAGGTAGAAACACTGAACTCATAGGTTTGGTTTGTCAAAGACACAGATAATGTAGTTCTGTGCATGAGGTACTCAAGGAACCAGTTCAAGTTCTTAGAAATAATCTAGATGAGACTATTTATGAGAGGTATTCAAGAAGGAAGTTTATAAAGCTTCATGAACTGAATTACAAGCCAGTTCTTTACTGTGGTCCTGAGAGTACAGTCTGTGTTATTTTTCCACATATTCTAACAGGCACAGTGATTGTCAAAACAATGAATGTGTTTTCCGCGTCAAACATGGTAGACTCCAGTTGGTGTTTTCTGCCTTACAAAACATCCCTGTTGCTGCTTTTCTAAAGCTTAGCACATCACTCCTGACTGAAAATTATTATCTTGATACAGACCTCAACAACCTGGGTATATTTTTCTACAGCAGAGCTTGTTCATGACTTATCCCATAGCAAGTGATCACCACATGTTGGCGAGAGCTACCATTTTAGACCAATTCTCCACCAGCTCATCATCCCTGTTGATCCCCATTCAAGCATTATCTTAATGGTAAAAATCAACCCTGTAGACTGACTTTCTCCAAACAATTTATTGCATATACTCAAGCTTCTCCCACCTTGGAAAGAATGAAATAGCGAAAAATAGGCAAGATTTCTCTCCTTGGAAGTTATAGGTACTCTGTGAAAGAGACTTCCTCAGGTATGAATGCAAATGCCAGGTTGGTGACTCAGATATTGAGGAAAACTTTGGCTCAGATCAGCAAAATTAATTTGGAAACCTGATGTTCCCTAAATTTATTTTGTTATCTCAAGGGGAGGACATCTAGCTTTGTAATATGCTAATAAAAGTGTGGTGTGATCACTCACCTAGACCCAAACATCCTGGAAAGCGAAGTCAAGTGGGCCTTAGGAAGCATCACGACGAACAAAGCTAGTGGAGGTGATGGAATCCCAGTTGAGCAATTTCAAATCCTGAAAGATGATGCTGTTAAAGTGCTGCACTCAATATGCCAACAAATTTGGAAAACTCAGCAGTGGCCACAGGACTGGAAAAGGTCAGTTTTCATTTCAATCCCAAAGAAAGGCAATGCCAAAGAATGTTCAAACTACTGTACAATTGCACTCATCTCACACGCTAGCAAAGTAATGCTCAAAATTCTTCAAGCCAGGCTTCAATAGTACATGAACCGTGAACTTCCAGGTGTTCAAGCTGGATTTAGAAAAGGCAGAGGAACCAGAGATCAAATTGCCAACATCTGTTGGGTCATAGAAAAAGCAAGAGAATTCCAGAAAAACATCTACTTCTGCTTTATTGACTATGCCAAAGCCTTTGACTACATGGATCACAACAAACTGTGGAAAATTCTGAAAGAGATGGGAATACCAGACCACCTGACCTGCCTCCTGAGAAACCTGTATGCAGGTCAAGAAGCAACAGTTAGAACTGGACTTAGAACAACAGACTGGTTCCAAATCAGGAAAGGAGTACATCAAGGCTGTATATTGTCACCCGCTTATTTAACTCATATACAGAGTACATCATGCGAAATGCCAGGCTGGATGAAGCACAAGCTGGAATCAAGATTGCCAGGAGAAATATCAATAACCTCAGATATGCAGATGACACCACCCTTATGGCAGAAAGCGAAGAAGAATTAAAGAGCCTCTTAATGAACGTGAAAGAGAGTGAAAAAGTTGACTTAAAACTCAACATTCAGAAAACTAAGGTCACGGCATCAGGTCCCATCACTTCATGGCAAATAGATGGGGAAACAATGGAAACAGTGAGAGACTTTATTTTTTGGAGCTTCAAAATCACTGCAGATGGTGACTGCAGCCATGAAATTAAGACACTTGCTGCTTGGAAGGAAAGCTATGACCAACCTAGACAGCATATTAAAAAGCAGAGACATTACTTTGACAACAAAGATGCATCTAGTCAAGGCTATGGTTTTTCCAGTAGTCATGTATGGATGTAAGAGTTGGACTATAAAGAAAGCTGAGCACCAAAGAATTGATGCTTTTGAACTGTGGTGTTGGAGAAGACTCTTGAGAGTCCCTTGGACTACAAGGAGATCCACCCGGTCCATCCTAAAGGAAATCAGTCCTGAATATTCATTGGAAGGACTGATGCTAAAGCTGAAACTCCAATACTTTGGCCACCTGATGCGAAGAACTGACTCATTTGAAAAGACCCTGATGCTGGGAAAGATTGAAGGCGGAAGGAGAAGGGGACAACAGAGGAAGAGATGGTTGGATGGCATCACTGACTCGATGGACTTGAGTTTGAGTAAGCTCCAGGAGTTGGTGATGGACAGGGAAGCCTGGTGTGCTGCAGTCCATGGAGTTTCAAAGAGTCAGACATGACTGAGCAACTGAACTGAACTGAATAAAAGTGTGATATTTAGTTGCTATCAAGGCATTGTATAGATTTCCCTCACATGCTAATTAAAATTTCCTGTAAATGTTCTCACTGAAATAAAAATATGTCTCTCTTCAGCTTCCCCACAAAGAAAATGGCTAGAGTTAGGGCTCAGTTTCAGTCTTGATTTTTTTTTTTTTTCCTATATGCAATTCTCTATTTATTTATTTATTTTATTATTATTATTTTTTTTAGTTGGGGGTTAATTACTTTACAATATTGTAATAGTTTTTGCCATACATTGACATGAATCAGCCATGGGTTTACATGAGTTCCCCTTCCTGGACCCCCCACCCACCTCCCTCCCCATCCCATCCCTCTGGGTCATCCCATTGCCCTGGCCCTGAGCCCTTGTCTCATGCATTGAACATGGAATGGTGTTCTGTTTCACATATGATAATATACATGTTTCAATGCTATTCTCCCAGAACGTCCCACCCTCACCTTCTCCCTCAGAGTCCATAAAATTGTTCTATGCATCTGTGTCTCTTATTCTGTCTCGCATAAAGGGTTATCGTTACCATCTTTCAAATTCCATATATATGCATCAGTCTTGATTTTTGAGGTTTGGAAAGTTTTAACAAGTCAGTCAAGAGAATGACGAGAAGCTTACTGTGAATGGTGAGAATCCCTTGCTCTAAAGGCCACTGATGTGACAAGAACAATTATCCTGCCATTAGAATGGTAAACAATTTGCTTGTTTTTTTTAAAAAAAACTTATTAAACTCACATCTTAACAAACTACAGAGAACCAATGAACTCATGCATGCAGCTGTACTCTTATGATAGAATCTACCAGAATTCGATTGTGTTTAAATGAAAAACATATTTAGAGATAATTGGCCAAGAAACATAAATACATTTGATTAATAAAACATTCCTATGATGACTTGATCTGCCCTTGGATTCTTTCTAGTCCCACATTGGTCCTTTTTCCAAGTGTGAACTTTTAATTCTAGCATGCAGCTTAGGGACTAGGCAGTCAACAAACTCTTTGGGGGAAAACATTAGCTAGAAAATGGAGAGAGAAAGCTTGTAGAGCTAGCTAGCAGAAAGGTTGTTAAAATTCATGCCTGTGATTTATCTGGTATACTTGAGATTGCTCTTTTCCTTACTCCTCTGCTCTCACGCTCATTTGTTAATCCAAGTTGGGTCCCCTCAAGCAAACTCATGTACAGAGGTCCAGCCACAATTCTGTGGCTGGATGGATTTGATGTTTGATTTCTGGCCTCTATAAAACGTCAAGGTTATTTGCTCTGAGAGGAACCTGGATCTGTGACTCTTCTTGATATCCGGGACCATGGGGCTCTCGATCAGAAAGCTCAAGTCAGCTATTTCATTATTTATGATTCTGTTAGATAATAAAATTCCACTTGTATCTGAGGAAAAAGAATATATGAGCTTCAAGGATTAGCAAGTACACTGAGGCTGGAGCGGATGGAAAGAGGCAGAGATTGTAGAAGGTGAGGTTGGAGAGGTAAAGTGAGGTGGACCATTAAGAGCCTGGGAGGCTATTGTGAGAACTTGACTGCTTTCTCTGAGTGAGGTGGGGGAAAAAACTGGCTTTGCGCAGTTTGAAACTGCTCAAAAGCTGAAACTGCTCAAAAAACTGGCTTGAGCTGACTGAAAAGGGTAATTCTGGGTGATTTGTGTATAGACTGTAGGGGAATATGGGCTGAAGATGGGAGATGATTAGGAGGGTATCTCATTACAGATGGAGATGGTGATGGTGCTTCCACTTGGATGGGAGTGATCAGCATGGCAGGAAGTGGTTAATATCTGGTCATGATTTGAAGATTGTCAGGATTTGCTAATGGGTTGGATGTGGGATGTTACATAAAGAGAGGAGTCAAGAATGACTCCAAGGTGTTTTAGTCTAAGCAACTGAAAGATGCACTGTTTCTGTTTGGGAGTTTATTGTTATTTTGTCGCCAAGTCGCATCCAACTTACTACTGAGCCACCAGGGAAGCTCATTTGGGAGCTTACTCTCCATTTTTTGGTTGCTTTTTCTTTTTGTAAGTGGCCTTCCCATGTGGCTTAGTGGTAAAAATAAAATAAAATCTGCCTGCCAATGCAGGAGATGCAGTTTTGATTCCTGGGTCGGGAAAATCCCCTGGAGAAGGAAACAGCAACCCATTCCAGTATTCTTGTCTGGGAAATCCCATCGATAGAGGAGCCTAGCTGGCTAAAGTCCATGGGGTCACTGAGTCGGACACCACTTAGCAACTAAACAACAACAACCTTTTTTCAAAAGCACCAGCATGATTCCAATATAATAAATGTGGAAACAATCCTGCCAACATGCTGCTGTCTGACAAGGTTGCTGGCTCTTCTGAGTGGCCAAGCTCAGCAGTGAGCCCCATCCTGGAAACAAGGAATTTCCAGGTTGCTTCTTCTGTTGCACCAAATGGAGATGCCATTGTCCAGGAACAACTTGCAAACATTTCTTGAGTAAAAGATTACATCAGAAGTGAGGATCTACTTTCAAAGTAATAGTACTCAGCAGCCATGGGACACCAGAATGTCATTCTGGAGATCGTTTAAGGAAGGGTGCTCTGGAAATACACATGAGACTGGTTTCCTGTGTTGTTTGTTTCTCTGGCAATGCTGTCAACTCTGTGCTTGGTGGTGGGAGGGCAGGGCCAGCCAGAGAGTTGGTTGTGGTTTTCAGCCTCCGGGTTGGGACAGTTCTAAGCAGGTATAGTGAAACTCATGCCCTTAGACAACTCGTGTTTGTCATTCATTCATCCGTTCATTCATGTATCTACTTAAAAAATATTTTTAAAAATCTATATGCTAAGATTCCATTTTGCTTAGTACAAATATCAATAGGACATGGTGGGTAATAAAATTTGGAAGAGAGAGAAAAACACATAATTAAGTAAAATATGCAGGTTGTTAGGAGGCTGTATAAGAAACTGGAGACAGATTTGAGAGAATAGTTTTCCCTTTGGGAGGAGTTCAGGCAAGTCCACAAAGTTGCTTTCTGAGATGGGAGTCAAAATAAACAGAGACAAGTGTTTGTATTCCCTATTTAACAATTACCACCAAGAGCTGCCCATCTGAGCTCTTTTGCAAAATTTGCCACCTATGTTGACGGCAACCCAGTGTGTGCTTCCTTAGGACATTTGTGCTGCATTTGAATCAAAGGAGTTTTGTTTTGTTTTGTTTCACTGAAATTTTATCATTTCTGTCATCCCCTATGTTGATATGTTTGTACATGGAAATTAAAGAACTTGCCAAAGGTCAGCAACGAACTGATGGTTCATAGCATTGAGTCAATCTATGGATATTTTTTTATTTTATTGGCATGTTGCCTTTAATTAATTAATTAATTTTAAAACAAAGATGAATATTTTCGATGATAAAAGGTATAATTCACAAAGAAGACAGACATTATAAATCATTAGACACCTAACAACAAAGAAACAAAGATACATAAAGCAAAAACCAGAAGAAATATAAGGGAAAAGAAGAAATATATAATCATAGACATATTAACATTTCTCTGAGACTATTTTATCAAGTGCAGGAAAAATAAGAATAGGAGTATCTTGAAGGATATTCTTACCTTTTGGAGGTGATGGACTTCTTTGAGAATGTGACTGCTCCACAGAAAGCTTCACAAATACACTGAACTTTACCTTGAACTTCAGGGAGGGGTCCTGGATCTCACCTTAAGACCCCTGACTGTTAAGATCTTGCATTTTGAATGGTGCCCTTCAGTTGTCAGAGCTTCAAAAGTTTGAGTGGAAATAAAAATAATAGTAGATAGAGCAGTTAATCAAGAGATATGTATTTCTTCATGCTCTCCATGAAGATTCTAAGTCATGTTGAAGAGCAAGCAGAGTGGATTGGCTCCCTCTTCTAGTAAGAGCAACAAGAGGCCTGGGTGCCTGCTTCTGAGACCAAGAGCACCTCGCCCTGTTTATGTTGCAGCATGAGGACCACAGAGACCCAGAAAGCCAGGCCAAATCAACAGATCGGTCATTTTCTTATCCATTAAAAGGGGAACTCACACCCAGGCAGAGATTTTCCCCACCTGTTATCCCAGATTATTCCTCTTTCCCATCCCCTAAGCTGAAAGCAAATCTGAGTGTACAGAAGTTATGCATGGCATGCCTACAACTGTGAAAGAATACTAATTAGTTGGAATCCCAGTCACAACCACAGTCAGTTCTTTAGTACCTGTCAGAGTAGGTAAAATTGAACTTTTAGTCCCAAACTCACCATATGATAAAACAGTGAGTTCACAGAGCCTTTCTGTCAGTTTTTCCTGCTTTCTGGTAACTACTCCACACACGCATGCACACACACATTTTATAAGAGATTACAATCCATTTTATCTTTAACATCCTTAACAAGACTTTCATGCTTCCATTTGTATTGAATTTTGCCATCCCCTTTCCTCTTTGTAGCAAGCTGAATGGTACCCACTCCCACCCAAACTCACAAAAAAGATATGTCTTCCCAGAACCTGTGAATGTGACCTTATTTCGTGAAAGGGTTATTGCACATATAATTAAGGATCTTGAGATGATCCTGCATTATCCAGGTGGGTCCTAAAGCCAGTGCTGTGTCTTTATAAGAGTCAGAAGAAGAGAAGACACACAGAGGAGAAGGCTGTATGAAGACAGATTCAGACATCGGAGTGCTGTGGCCACAAGCCAAGGAAGCCTGGAGCCACCAGAAACTAAAAGAGGCAGGGAAAGATTTTCCCCTAGAGCCATTGGAGGGATCATAGGCCTGCTGACACTTTGATTTCAGACCCTTCGAGGCTCCAGATCTGTGACAGAATAAATTTCTGTTATTTTAAGCCTCCAGGTGTGTAGTAATTTGTTATAGCCGCTTAGGAAACGAATACACCATTGTGGTTCATAACCCAACATCTTGCAGATAGTGAGTGGCAATCACATTCACTTTTGGGAAATTTTCTCCATCAAGGTAATCTCATTTGCTCTTTTACCCATTGATCCATAACGCTTACCATGTCACTTTTACAATGCAGAATGACAACCTCCTCTAATGATAAGTGTTCTTGACTCTAACTCCAAATGTCTGGATAGATACAGAGTCCATTCTGCTGATTTTCAGGGTTTGCAGGCTCCTTTTCATGCACTTGCTGACCATTGTTTGTTTTTCAAACTTTTATCATCTGCACAACGTGTCATGGCAAAGAGCCTGCATGTAGTCAACCAATTTTAGGTATATTTAAAGCACTGTCACAAGTTTTTAAATAATAAAACACTTAAAAATATATCATTTTTTTTCATGTGAACAGTAGGAATGATAGCATCTGTAATATTTACCCAAGTTATCTTCCTGAAAGGCAGTCTGGTCATCTAGTTCCATGAGACATAGCTTGAGCTGTAGGTCTGTCTCCACAGCTTGGCAGTTTCTTTTCTTTCTCTTTGTTTCTTTTAATTTAGAAACACTTAATTCCCAATTATGTTATTGGCAATAGCAGCAGGTATTTGCTGGTTCATTCAGAGTCGTCGACATTCAGGTTAGCCACAAGCCCAGGAATTAAGGAGAATTTTATCACTGAAAATTGCTTTCATATGTGTGTCAGAGACTACCCTGAAGAATATATACTGTTTCAAAGCTGGAAATTTAAAATTTCAACCTGAGAGTTGAAGGCAAATGGTTTCCTAATCCACTCTGGTTGCATATGACTGTGGAAAGTATTTCTTCCAGTTCTGTTGTAGTATTTGTTTATGGTTTTAAAGTCTCCAGAATCACTGTTTTTGTCCCTAACAAATAATAAAAATAATGAAGTATTGGAAAGCCCTTAGCAGTTGGACATTTGCATTCCAGTTTGGTCTTATAAGGAAATATAGTTTTAACTTACAATCATGATATCTTAGGCCTGATTGTAGAATTGGTATGTTCTCAAACTATAGAGTACATCATGAGCACTCAGAGATATAAAGCTCTCTGATTTTAGGTAAAATTTAAAAATACATCTTGTTGGAAAATAAATTTTGAGAGGAGACTTTTTTAATGTATTTATTTTTAATTGAAGGATAATTGCTTTTCAATATTGTGTTGGTTTCTGCCATACATCAACGTAAATCAGCCATAGATATACATATGTGCCCGCCCTCTGGAACCTCCCTCCCATCTGCCACCCCATCCCACCCCTCTGGGTTGTCACAGAGCTCCCTGGGTCATACAGCAAATTCCCACTGGTATTGTTTTACATGCGGTCGTGTATATGTTTCCATGCTACTCTCTCCATTCGTCCTTTTCTCCCCTTCCCCAATACCCCCTCCCCGGGTCCGTAAGTCTGTTTTCTATGTCTGTGTCTCCATTGCGGACCTGCAAATAGGAAAGGAGAACATTTTGAATCATTGAAATGGTCTTTCCATTTGCTTCTGTGGATTTGTTCCCTTTGCCAAGTTGACCTTGTAGCTTTGGTCACTAAAACTATACTTTTCCCCACACCTCAGATAGGGGGTGGCTTTTAGCTTGTTGGTCAGTAGCGTGTGTAGAACTGATTGTGGCCAACTCTGAGCATGGCCCTTGAGAGGTTTTGTGTGTTTCTGCTCATGCTCTTGTATTTCTTTGTTACCATGAGAACATGCCTGGGGTCATCTGCTGAAGGATGCCAGGCTCTAGGAACTGAGCCTCATTGCCCCAGTAGCCCAAGCTGATGGCCAACAAACCCTTAGATTTGTGTGATCCCCACCAAATTCAATAGCACTGCCCAGAGAGTTCCCCAGTGATTCTGACTTCATGAGCAATACATATACCAGTGCATGCCACAAAGAGCTGGTGATTCTTAGTTACACGGGAAAACTGTAGCAATAGATAATCAATACAATAACCATCACAGCTCATTGAAAAGAATCCAAGTGCCTGTGTTCCCCATTGCTTTTTCATACAGTACATCAAAGAGACTTTAAGTTGCTGTGAGTCAATTATATTTACAATTTTCATTATGTTCGCCAATATTTAATTAAGATTTTGGAGGCAGACTTCTGGCCACCTGCTATTCTTTGTGAATAAAACTGGCTGTGAATTGGCCCTTATTTAATAAATGACAATTATTTTACCCTTTCATTCTTAGTACACACATACTAAGTGCCCATCGATACTCACTTTTCCATTTATATCATAGCTCACAAAATAATTCTCAAGGTAACCCCCAAAGTCTCTTTTTCTGTAGTATTAGCTTTCAGCGTTGGTTAGAAGACAAGTCGTCACACATTTCTGCCTCGTATACACACATGCTGACTGTGTGTACACTGTACATCAGTGGTCTTGTTTGACTGCAGGGTGTGGTATCTGTGAGCACATGTTTTATTTACTTCTTTGACAAACATTTATATAGCAGGTACTCTGTGCCAGGCACTGTCCCAAGTGCTTTACGTTATTGATTTACTTCATCCTCTTAGCAGCTCTGAGGCGGTACTATTACTGACCCTATTTTATATACCAGGTCACTCAGGCTTGGGGAGGTTAAGGAACTTTTCCAAGGTCACAGGCAGGAAGTGGCGGAGTGGGAATGTGGACTGAAACAGTCTGACTCTGGAGTCTGTGTTTTTAATCACTACACATGATGGAAATTGTTCCTCTTTATTTCACTGTTATAATGTGGCACCCACAGTGCCACCTGAAAAGGAAAATTCTCCAATGGCTTGTTCTGCTTTCTTGCCAAACATGATATCAATCAGTAAGCATTGAGCCGGCTTTTCAAGCTTATGGGCAATAGTATGGCTTATGTTTCTGTAGAGAATGGGCCTCTGTACTTTTGGTCTCTCAAATGCCTTAGCGGCCTCATTTGTAAATTTCTTGCTGCAAAGTATTATTTTGAGCTTGTTCTAGAAAAACTGTTGGTTTATCAGGAAGGTTGTTGTGTTTAAAAACAAGGGGAAGGCTCAAGTTGCTTTGTGACCCTAGAGGACAAAGTTTTTTATCCGACAACATACTAGAGACCAGGGGTAAATGGAGAAAGGATCTTATAAATCTGTTTTTCAGATATAAAATTACTAGGATTCACTCATTCCAATCTATGAGATTGCATTTACATTCTGGTGATCATTTACATTTATGACATTATCCTGAAATGTATATTTTTAGTGCTATTTTTATTACTTCTTTTGCATTTCAGTGTATCACTTTGGAATTCATGTGTGTGTGTGTGTGTGTGTGTGAATGGGGAATAAAATGATGTATAATTGAGAGGCAGCAAAGGGTCAAAGTTTAAGAACTCAAGCTAGATTTCCTGGGGTCATGTTTCAGATCAAACAGTTAAAAATTATGTGACCATGAGCTGGATAGATAATGTCTCTGTAACTCGGTTCTCTCCTCTATAGAATGGGGATAGTAATAAGAATACTGACCATGTGGGATCAATCTGAAGATTGAATATGTTTGCTTGAAACAGTATCTGGTATATAATAAGTGGTTTGTAAACATCTAGCAAATAAAAATGAATGGATAACAAGACTGAAAACTACAAATTTAACTATTATGAATAATAGCATGCAAATACAATGAAGAACTGTTGCCTGTTAATTGAAAGTTAGCTATGACAAATTGACTCCATGTAATCTTAATAGTGCATGTATAACTTTTAAGAATATAATGGTTACTGAGGACAGAATGGGATTTTTGTAAAAACCCTACTCAGCCATATATTGCAAATTTGTGACACATGTGTAAACAAACTTGCCTCCTCGCCGTTCCCACTGAAACCGCTGAAACTACCAAGGGACACATTGAGGCCACTATTGCTATATAACTTGTTACCCCAAAATTTAGTGACTTAAAACAACCTTTTTATTTTGCTCACAATTTTGTGGTTAAGGAGTTCAGGAAGGGCTCAGCTGGGCAATTCTTATTTGGAATCTCTCAAGCAGTTTCAACCAGCAGTTGAATGGGGCTGGATCATCTGAAAAGCTCTACTGGGTTGCAATCCAAGATGGCTCTCTGGTGTTGCTGTCAGATGGGAGCTCAGCTGGGGTGGTCAACAAGAACGCCTGGACAGGGCCTCCCTAGCATAGAGGTCTTAGGGGAGTTTGGCGTGTTACATGGTGGCTGGCTTCTCCCAGAGGGACATCCCAAGAGGACCAGCCTTGGAAGTCATAGAGCATCACTTTTGTCATGTTCAATTGGGTAAAGCTGTTACACACCTGCCCAGATTCAAGGGAGGAGATATTGACCCCAAACTTCTCTCCGCAAGGAATCTTAAAACCGCTGCAGACCACTGAACAGAATTCCAGTAGCTGTTGAAGACCTATAGAACCATTCATCTGCAATGTACATAGCTAGATTATTCAATACCAGTTTACTTTCTTCTTAAAGCTCTAACGTGTAAATCTTTGAGCCATTTGCAGAGATTTATTCTGGGACATTCATAACAGTAACAGCCCAAGGACAGGACAAAGAAAACTTGCAAATCAGCTAAAACTTTGAAAGAGTGAGGAGAACCCCATGAAATTCCTTGAAAACCATTCATACCAATGCTTTTCTCTCTCAGAGCTTGGAGATCTCGCTATTCTGCAACCAAGGAGCTTTTCAGTAGTTCTCTTTATTGGCCAAGTCACATTGACTCAGCAGTGTCTAAGAGTCACTTTTGTTAAGGCTTGGGAAGTGAATCACTATTTCCTGGCCTTGCTGCTTCTCCAAGCAAATTTTGTACATGACTTTGGAAACACATCCCTTCTTCACACTACACTCCATTTGTTCCCCTTCACACATTGCTCAGCCCTCCACGGGGGCCCTCCCAGGTGAAGAGATTCCCTGGCTCTGAATCTTAAAGCATCCCTTGACCAGGCCAACCTCTTTAGGAGCAGGAAGGGACCTGATTCACTGAGTCCCAGATATGAGGGCAACACCCACATAAAACAGACTCGAAAGTAACTGCTCTAAGAGAAATTACTCTTAGATGAATCCAAATGGAAATAGGCCAAATCCACAGCTGGATGAATTCTGTTTTCAGGTTTAGAAATAGTTTGCTTTCTAAAAGTTGAATTGTCTATGAGACAAATATATTTAGTATCTCCCATTGCTACTCGCTGGGGGCAACTTTGATACATTTACTTTAGGCCAAATAACAAAAGGCCACTAGTCCCTCAGATGAGGCAAACAAATATGCTACATTCACTGTGCAGGTTCCTTGAGTCTCACAAAGTGAGGTTTGAGGAATCACTAATAGGTTTGGCTCTTTTTTTTTTTTTTTTTTTAAAGACCATTTCCCACAATTAAGAGCTTTCTCCCTGCATCCTGGTCTTCCTGCCCTTTTCTAGTTCGTTTTCCATTTAAGTTGGAGTTCCTGGACTGAGTTATTTTCACGTGCTCCCTGAGCCCTAGCCTGATGGGTTACTCTTCTGTGAAAGTGAAAGTCGCTCAGTCATGTGCGACTCTTTGCAACCCCATGGACTAAACAGTCCATGGAATTCTCCAGGCCAGAATACTGGAATGGGTAGCCTTTCCATTCTCCAGGGGATCTTCCCAACCCAGGGATTGAACCCATGTCTCCCACACTGCAGGCAGATTCTTTACCAACTGAGCCACCAGGGAAGCCCAAGAATACTGGAGTGGGTAGCCTATCCCTTCTCCAGTGGATCTTCCCAACCCAGGAATCAAACCGGGGTCTCCTGCGTTACAGGCAGATTCTTTACCAGCTGAGCTACCAGGGCTGTGCCTATGTGAGCCAGGCAACCAAGAGGCAAGACCTGGGTCCTGGCCTCCTGCCCTCCCCCTGCTTAAGGAGTTTGGGTCCATCCCAGCTCATTTTTCAGGTACCCAGCCTTCTACAGCTTTCCTCATAGCATGTCCTTCCAGCCCTTTTCCTTTAGGTCAAGTTTTGAAAGTGCCGAAACTCCACAGGCCACAGCTTTGGATATGAATTTTGAGTCTTACTGGTTTTATGATCCTCTGACCAATCACAGAGCCTCTTTCATTAAAAACAAAGGAGATAAGAAGAAGCTAAGGCTTTCTTGCACATAAGCAAGCTCTTCAAAGCAACATTTCAAGAAGTGCTAATGACTCAGACCAGATGGAGTCCATTTCCCTGAAAAAGACAAGAATGTCTAAAGAAGCAGGAAATGAAGATTGGGAAGATCGGTGTTTTTAGATTTTTCTAAATTCCACCCTCTTTTCACATATCATCAGGCTTCATCCTGCCTTCTCTCCTCACCTGTCTACTCAAATTGACACCACCCTTCATCCTTTCAAAGAAAAGTTAAGCCATATGGAAAACACTCTCAGACTTCAAACCTGGGGTGGGATTTTCAGACTCCTTTTATTACCAAAATGCTTTTAGTTCAAAGTAAATCTTTTATTTTATTTTTAAATTGTGAAAAATACATAACATAGTATTTACCATTGTAACCATTTTTAACTGTCCGTTTCAAAAACATTAAGTACATGTACATTGTTATACATGCATCATTACCATCCATCTCCAGAACTTTCTCCATCTTCCCAAACTGACACCCTGTACCCATTAAACCTCCCCAAATTCCTTCTGTGGGACCCTGGAAAAGATTGTTCTACTTTCTCTCTATGAATTTGACTACTCTAGGTACCCACGTGAATGGGGTCATACAGTATTTGTCATTTTGTGACTGGCTTGTTTCACTTGGCTTAGTGTCAACTTTCATTCATGTTGTATTGTGACAGAATTTCCTTCCTGTTTAAGACTAATAATGTTCATTGTATGTACATTGTATGTACTATATTTTCTTTATATATTCCTTCATCAAGGGACATTTTGGTTGCTTCTACCTTTTGTCTATTGTGAATAATGCTCATATGAACATGCGTGTATAAATATATCCTCAAGATTATGTTTTTTATTCTTTTGGGTATATCCCTAGAGTTGAAATTGCTGAATCATATGACAGTTCTCATTTTAAGGTTTTGAGAAACTGTCATACTGTCTTCCATAGTGGCTGTACCATCTTACACTCCTACCAGCAATGCACAAGCATTCCAATTCTTCACATCCTCATCAACAGTTGTTATCTTCTGTGTTTTGTTTCTTTGTTCGTTTAACAATAGTTATCTTAGTGATATGAAGTAGTACCTCATGGTTCTTATTTGTGTTTATTTCCCTAATGATTAGTGATACTGAGTATCTTTTCATGTGCTTATTGGCCATGTGTTGTGACTTCTTTGAAGAAATGTCTATTCAAGTCCTTTGCCCATTTTATTTTGTTAGTATTTATTTGGCTGCATTGGATCTTAATTGAGGCGTGGGGGCTCTTTGTTGCGCTGTAGGCTTCTCTCTAGTTGTGGTATATGGGATCCTAGTTCCACAACCAGGGTTCAAACCCATGTCCCCTGCACTGGAAGGTAGATTGTTAATCCCTGGACCACCAGAAGTCCCCTTTTGGCCATTTTAAAGTCAGGTTAGTTTTTTGTTGTTGTGTTACTAAGTTGTAGGAGTTTAATATATTGTGGATATAAACCCCTTATCCAGGGGTTATATGATTCGCAGAGATTTTCTCCCATTCCTTGAGTCACTTTTCCACTCTGTTGATTGTGTCCTTTGATGTACAAAGTGTTTAAATTTTCATCAAGTCCAATTGATCTATTTTTTCCTTGTTGGCTGTGACTTTGGTGTCATAACCAAGAAATCATTGTTAAATCTAACATCTTGAAGCTTTTCCCTATATTTTTTCCTAAGAGTTTTATAGTTTTTGTTCTTGCCTTTTGTTCTTTGATCCATTTTGAGTTAATTTTGATATAGGCTATATGGTGAGGGTCAGTTTTACTCTTTCACATGTGGCTATTCAGTTTTCTCAATACAATCTGTTGAAAAGACTGTCCTTTCCCCACGAATGGTCTTGGCACCCTTGCTAAAAGACCATCTATAAGAGGATTTATTTCTGAATTCTCAAAGTAATTCTTGACTCATTGGATTGTGTTAATGAGCACAGCATTGCCTCCAGGCCCTTCAGAACAGAGTCTAGGCCCCCAGGATGTCCTAGAAAGTTGATTCACCTCATAATTAGTTCTTTCATTTATGAGCCATTTTGGGCAGGGGCGAGGGGGAGGGGACGAATCAGTTCTTTGTGTGTAAAAGATTTATACTGCATTTTCCAAGTGAGTGAGTTTAACACAGGTCCTAAAAATGCTAGTGGACTGTGGTAGTAGAGAGTATAATGAACAAGCCATTATGTGATGAGTATTAGAAAACTGGAAACATAGAGTGCCTTCATACAGTGTAGCAACTTGGAGTTCAGGAAAGCTTCTTTGACCAAGTGAGGTTCAGTTTTAAAAGTGAAAGACAATAGGAGTTACTTTGATGAAGCATTGGAAAAAGATGTTTTAGGTAAGGGAACAGTATGTTATTGAGTCTCTTCTGATCTTCTGAATATGCTTTGAGAAAACCAAGAACCACAGAGAATTAACATGATGTTTCCTTACGTGTCTCCTTCCCTAGACTTGACCTTCTCTGAGGCAGGACTGTGTAATGTTCACTGCTGTATCTTTAGAATCTAGCGTTGAAGCAGCTGCCCAGAGTGGGAGTTCAGTACATGCTTATTTTATCAGATCAATGAATGCTGAGCATTTATCTATGACTTCTGACAGTTCCTAAGCTAGACATCACCATCAAATGAAACATTTTCCTGTGTGGAGCCTCTGATTTTGTCCTCAAATCTACCTTGTGACATAAGCATTGTTATCCAGTTTAGAGAAGAAAACCGAGGCTTATATAAAGCAGTTTGTCCAAGATCACATAGCTAGTGAGTAAAGGAGTCAAGATTTGAATCCAGGTCTGACTGGTAATTACTTTGTGCTGCTTTATTTTGTATGTGCCCAGGTAAGTCAGAATTTGTAGGGAAACCAGCTTTCTTTGAGGGTCTAGAAACCGTATGAGGAGCTTGACATGTGTTCTGATAATAGCTAACTTTTATTGAGCACTTACTATATACCAGGCTCTCCTAAACACTTTGCCTGACTTTTCTGATTGAGTTCTCACAACAGCCCTATAAGGTAGAGACTAAAATTATCACCATTTTACAGATGAGAAAAATTGAGGCACAAGGAGCCAGAATCAGACCTGGGCAAACGGACTAGTAGATTGAGCATCACCCCTGATGTCTCAATGTCACTGGGGAGCAGTTACTATTTTCTTTATTATCAAGAGGAAGAAACTCAGAGGGGTTGATACTTACTGTCTTTGCTCTTGGTTTTAAATCGTTTGTATTATTTAGATTAATTTCTTCTTTCTCCCTTGTCAGCCCCTCTTCTGCCTCCAGATAATCAGAAAACCCACTTATGAGAGGGTTGAATCGCTAAGAAATTCTTTCTCTCGGGCAGAGGCTGAGTCATTTAAACCACCAATCCTTCTCCAAGGTCTTAGTTGTTTGATGTTCTTTCTGCCTTTGGAGGGTTGATTAAGAGCCTAGCAAAAAGAGAAGCTTCAGAGCGTCTAAGTTCTGAAAGGGTCCCGTGACCCCAGGCACCCCAGCGGCTGGGTCAGACTTGGTGACCATGATTTATAGACCAATAAACAAAGCCTTTCCAAACCACGTTTCTCCTCCTGTAAGGGAGCAAGCGGTGAACGCTTTGAGTATAAAGCCTACTTTTCGTAAAATATTTTTGTTTGTTATTGAGAAAAGCCTTAGTATTGAGGGTGGGGGGTGGGATTAGTGAGAGTGAGGGATAACGTGAAGAAATTAGATGAAAAGACTGAAAATCCTCTCAGGCACAAACACTACACCTCCTGACTTAGGTGGTTGAAACCCAAATGCTTTTCATGTTCATTTTGTGCCCCTACAAACCACATTTGCAGACAGTGACTGTTGGCTCATGTGTTCCCCAAAGGAGAAAATTACACATGTGGGAAACGAGTTTCTCCTCCCCTTTGCTTTCCTCCCTGCTCCGCCGCACCCCCCCAACCCCCGCCACAATTCAATGCTATCTCCATCCTACCCTCCCCTTGCACCAAAAAAAAAAAAAAAAAAAAAACCCACCAAACTTTTTTGAGCTACATGATGCAATGTGATTTTTTTTCTGGACAGTGAAGCAGCAGTTGTTTCTCTCTCAACTAATTTTTGTTCCAAGACCTCACAAGGCGTGAGGAGAATAACTTCCTGAGTAAAGAAAGCATTGAGTGCCTGCATCTAAAGATACACAAATCCAAGAACTTAATGGGAGGAGGGAGGAGACTAGAGGGAATGAAAACAGAATAAGTCATTGCTGCTGCAGGGAAATTAGAAACCAAGACCTTTGTTTTGTTTTCTTTCTTCCTTTCTTTCTCTTTCTCTCTTTCACTGTCCCCTCTGTCTATAAATAACCCTATGGACTTAAGTTCAGCTTTCTCCAGCTGGAAAAAAAAATTCTAAAACATGCTTTCCTTTTCTTTTAAAGATCTAGGTCACTGATTGTGGAAGTTGGGATATGGAAGATTCTTAGGAAATGTTGCTCCAATAAATTCTAGCCTGACTTATTGGGTTGTTAAATTATAAATTCTATTAAGGCATGTTTTCCTCTGCTTTTCAACTCCAGCAAGTTTTCCCAGTGTACAATGTTCAGATTACACACAAGTGAGCACTAAAGTGCAGACGGCGGGAGGAGGGTAGATAAGAGTTAGGCGTCACATCCAGAAAATTCCTAGAGCCATGAACCTTAGGGGTGCACAATTAGCAGGCTTCCTGGGAAGGTTATACATCATGTCCAGGACTTTACATTAAAATGACTTTTTACTTGAGTCATTTGTTAGTCCATTACCAGTTCTCATATCAGATTGCATTTCATCTTGTATTAAATCAAGGTAATCTGGCATGTAAAAATAGGCTCCTTCATTTCACTTTCAGCTCTGGGCAAGACTGGAGATTCCACAGCACTTTGCCTCACTCTCCTCCACGAGGCATGCAGAAGCACAGCCTTTTTGCCGAAAGTACTCATTGTTGATGGAATCCCAGATTCTCCCGTGAGGCATGCAATGCACAAATGAAGGCCAAACCGTGAGTGCTAAAATGCTGCTTTTTCTCTTTAGGGTCCCACTCATTCTCCTTCTGCTGCAGTCCTAAAAGGACCTCAAATTGAGTGACTCCTATTGCCATTCCTACAATCATTACTGACCTCCCGAAATAGAGGAGAGACCCAGAACTAATTACAAAGGAGCAGAGACAACCTACATAAGAAAGCCCAGTCCTTATACTTTGAGGCCAACTGTATCTTCCTTATATGATGACCAGCTCCATTTCCAAGCAGCCTATCCTTTTATGGGGACGCAGGGGAGGGCTGGTTAATTACCAAGACTTCACTGGTAGGAAAACTGAGCCTCCACATAATTCACTCTATTTATTGCACGAAGGTACTGTTAGGTTTTTGTGCCACCCGGGATAGGAACGGCTCCAGTGTTGAAGTGAAATCCTGCCCTTCACAGGCCGGGACCACATCAATTACGTTCTAACGCTCTTCCCCGGTACCCTTATGTTTCCAAACGCTTAATGCACCTATGAGTAAATGATTTCTTTCCACTACTTCTTAAAGTGCCAGAAGGCAAGAGAAATTTAAACAGACCTAAGATCAACACTGTGAGTTTACTTGGCTTCCCCATCTAGCAACACTGCCATAAATTTCTTCAGCTTCTTAGTTGGGAATTTAAAGGGCCTATAGTCTTGGCAAAGTTTATATAACAATGTTTCTTCTATATGGATTATAAACTTGCAAAATCCCAAGCAGTGGTGGGGTATCATATTTGGTCAGTGGGTCAACCTGAGAAGTCAACAGAAAAACTCAATACCATGTCCAGTCAAACCCTCTTTTCTGGGTTTGGCCTGGTGAGTGGAAACAGCTTGGTTGGCTCCCTCGCTGACAGGGTCAGAAGCTGGGTCTTGTGGGCTTTTCTTTTTTATTTTTTTCATTTGAGGCTTTACTAGTCTAAAGGTCTGTCTTCTGGGGCCCTTGCAAAGCCAGAGTCCCTAAGCAACACTCTAGCTGGCAGAGCCCTCGAAGAATGTTCCAGAGGGACATTATAAACTCCAGCTTGGTGAAGTTCTCTCAGACAGCCACTCCTCAGAGTGCAGAAATGCACAGAGAGCAGGAATCAGTGCTGGTTTGTGCTGAGGGTGGCCCTGGGAGGCCTGGGGTTCATCAACCAGTCAAGTGTGTTTGATTCTATCAAAGGAGGCTTTGTGATAAGAAGATGCCCCTCCTTCTCTGCCCGACTATGTTTTCCCTCTTCAGAATGACCTGCTGTGGTGTTATATGTGCCTTTTTTCCAGGTACATGGTGGTTGGCATGGAACATTCTCCCACAGGGCTATGGGGGGAATCTCATGAGCAACTTGGCTCCAAGGGACTGCCAGTGTCCCTCACTAAAACCAAAGAGTTTCCTTGATGAGAATTGGTCTCCTCCAAATGAAACTCTTCCCTCAAAACAAGTATCAAGTTTTTTGCCTCTTCTGGGGTCACTCGGTAGAACCAGAAATCTCAACGTTGAACATGACTCTTCATATGCAAAAAGCAGTGTGTTAGGAGCTGAAGACCAAATGTGGTGTAAAAACTGGCCAGCAATTGATTAGCTCCAGTAAGCAAGTGTCAGAGAGATGTATGCATGCATAGGAAACCTTTATCTTTCCCTGCTGCCCGGGAAAGTGCAAAACTGTGGGACTTGCCTCTGACTTTGAAAGGACATTTTGGTTTCACTCTCAGTTAGAAAAACTGTGAAGATTGTTCTTGTATCTCTAATTCACCATCAATGGACTATTACTCAGCCATTAAAAAGAATGCATTTGAATCAGTTCTAATGAGGTGGATGAAACTGGAGCCTATTACACAGAGTGAAGTAAGCCAGAAAGAAAAACACCAATACAGTATACTAATGCATATATATGGAATTTAGAAATGTGGTAACGATAACCCTATATGTGAGACAGCAAGAGACACAGATGTATAGAACAGTCTTTTGGACTCTGTGGCAGAAGGCAAGGGTGGGATGATTTGAGAGAATAGCATTGAAACATGTATACTATCATATGTGAAACAGATCGCCAGTCCAGGCTCGATGCGTGAGACAAGGTGCTCAGGGCTGGTGCACTGGGATAACCCAGAGGGATGGGATGGGGAGGGAGGTGGGAGCGGGGTTCAGGATGGGGAACACATGTAAACCCATGGCTGATTCATGTCAATATATGGCAAAAACCACTACAATATTTTATAGTAATTAGACTCCAATTAAATAAATAAAATAAAATAAAAAGATTTACTCAAAAAAAAAAAAAAGTGGGCCAAAAAAGAAGTTTGCAACCAGCAAGATTTCACCAGAAAGAAGAGGAGGGAAGGCTAAGAAATTCTTGGGTTGGAGAGCAGAAGGAGGCTAACTTTACATTTTACCAAGACTTATTAGAAGGAAACTAAAATATAAAAATATGGAAGTGATGCTGAAAACCATTTGGAAGTCACTGATGTACAATATTTAGCCAGAATGAGGCATATCAGGGGAGAAATGACAGACATTGAGATAATGCCTGATCACACAAGTGTTTCTGGTTTGTTTTCTCATAATTCAAGGCCCAGGCAGTATTCTATTAAGTCAAAGACTTCTATTGAAAATTGATTCAAGGATATACTCTTTATGTCTATGCACCATCAACCAATGAAACTTATCACCTGGAGGTATCAATTTGGTCCAAGTGAAGTAGAAAAACTTACTAGTTGGTAGTGCGGTTTAGATCAGTAATTTTTAAACTTTTTTTTTAAACAATGGACTTAAAAAATGAAACCTTAAAATCCCAATATATAGAACAGATAAAAGTGAAAATGTTTTATTTGGAGGCGAACCCACTGGTCTTCTTTTTGTCCCTTGAAACGTGGCTTTCCTAGAAAAGAGTGTGAAAATTTGCATTTTAGGTAACTGTTTTAAAAACATAATCAGTAGGCAAGCACTGAACTTTAACAAACGTATTCCCCAGGGGCCATGGCTGGTGAAGCTTATAGCCCCAGCATTTCTGAATATGAAGTTTCTCAGCTTAGTTCTGCCATGAATGATGGGTGTTAGGGATCAAATTAATGCTGCTTGCTGCCATCATTTTCCACTTGCCTCCTCTGAGTATGAAAACCATAGTGTATCCATCCTCCTGAGTCTCTGCTGAGCTGAGAATACTTGTTACAGTCACTCTCTAATTCCAGAATTTGCTGGTGTTTAGAAGTAACCAGTCTGAAAGGCATCAGAAAAACAGATTTCATCACAATTTTGCCTATTGAAAAGGTCAATAGTAATTTTCTATCATTGCACTTGCAGAAATATTCTCACCAAAAATTCATGTAGCTCTCCAGAGACTGTTTGCAAAAGAGGACATTAAAGATTATTTTCTGACTTCCTGCCTGCACTACCCCTTCCTAAGGATTGTATGTCTATCTTCCTAATTTGGAATGTGATTAAAATGGATTGATTTTCAAATCAGATACCTCTGCCCTATGTCAAGCCTTGGTTGTATGTTGGTTGTATGTGATGCCTTACTCACCCTACCTTCTGTTCCACTTGTGAAGCCAGTACTTCTAGAAGCCAAGATCCTGAGGATTTTGAAAATACAATGTTAACCCTGGAATTGGGTTAACTGGGAGTGAAATAAATGGATTAGCAGAGGAGGTACAAATCTTATCTAAAGGTCTGTAAGTTTAGCATGAATATTCACTTCCAAATAAATTTGTAATTAATTTTACTTCTCTAAAAGTGGGTAAATATGGTTGACTCTGCCTTAGAGAGTTGCACGATGCTTTCATGTTTAGAATTTTGTCAATTGACCAAGAATTGACTATTAAGCTATGGATGAAGTTCCATTTTATATGGAGATTTGACTCCCAAATCAGTATTATTTAAGGCAAGAAATGTGTATAGTCCAGTTATCCTTGAAAACTCCTTATAATGCATGTACAGTAATGTGTATGTATAAAAGTTTCATTGTATAGTAAAGCAATATATAATAAATATTACATGTGCAAGAAATAATTTTATAATATTTTGAATTGCACAGAAAGACAGACCCGCCTGAGTATGTGTGGCCGTGCTGTTGTAAGTTAACTGCGTGTGTGTATGGCCTCTCGCAGGCATCCGTGTGTGTGGGCCACACAGGCATCGGGGCACACGCTGAATAATTCCTCTGTATTCGCCGACCACCACTCCCAGACTTTGTTTATCCACCACCCGGTCCTGTTTTTTATGGTCCCATTTCTTTTCAGTATCTTGTAGCTTCTTGGCATCTGATCTACTTTCTTTGAGATGAAGCATTAAGAGGATTGACGTTTCTTATTTAGATTAGTTGTTAGCTTTATAATACAGTCTTCTGATATGAAGGACTAATGTGATACAGAGAGTCAGAAATCTGCCTTATAAAAGAAAAAGGAACACATGTTTGGACCAAATCAATTTCCAGGGCTTTCTCCCCAGTGTGTTGGGTGTTGGTCAGGTAGGGAGATGTCATGCTTTCCACACTTACTGGATTTAGATGTGATGAAAATCGTAGTGTTGAAAAATAGTCAGACTATCATCCATTCTCCTAATATGCCAGTTAAGAATTATTTACAATCTCAAGTGAGCTTTTGCCTCGTGGCTCCTGAGGGCAGACCATTTGGATGACCTGCATATACACTGCTGAATGCTCTCGTTGCCTCTTGGAGCTAATCTCCCCATGTTTCCGTTGCTCAGAAAGAAATAGTTGAAATGTCTTTCATTTAAATTATTTTGTAGCCAAAGAGGTACATTCACTCACTTTCTTGTTTGACCTTCACCATGACTCTGTGCAATTCATCATGAGATAGAACAGTGTCATTCATCCCCATTTTACAGATGAGAAAACAGAGTCTGGGAAAGATGACTCACCTAATGCTAGTGAGTGGCAGGGCTGAGACTGGAACCTCAGCCTTAGGGTGACTTTCCACTCACCAGGGAAACTTTATACATATGATCTTACTAAGTCAAAGTTTACTTGGCCTATCTTCCGTTCAGTATGTTGTTGCTTTTTATGTGGGCAATAGGGAGAATATTTGTATCACACTACACTTGGCTCCATTCCTTACACTTAATTTCTGTCTTCATCTGACAGCCAAGATGCAGTCTAGTCAATTCTAATATTTGATCAGTAATTTTAAGGGCAGATTCAGTCACTTAAAGGTTTCCTTTTTCTTTCCTTCTCATGTGCGGGATTAGGGATTCAGAAGGCCTTCCTCTCAACACATCATCTCAGTTGACTTGCGAGAGTCTTCCTTGGCAATAGGGTGTCTGGGGTGAGTTTCGGGGATGCATAAGATTGTGGAGGTGAAAGGTGCTTGAGCCTCTCTGTGTCTATACCGTCTGGCTTCTGCTAAGAGCTACTGTGTCTATACCGTCTGGCTTCTGCTAAGAGCTACTGTGTATTTTGATTCTTAGCTGGTCTTTTTAGTTGGCATGTGCTACCTTGAATGATGCCTCATTAGAGCCCTGGCTGGGATCCCCAGGCGGCATCTCTTTCTACAGTGGCTGCTTACTGGTCTCAGGACCTCCTGAGCACAGCCTCTCTCTTCCCTCTCTTCCCGCTGCTGTACGCCGTTAGCTTGCTTTCCAGAGGCATGGTGACAAAGGAATTCTAAGGGGCTTGGCCACCTCTCAGTTTCTACAACGGAAAATAGGCCCATTTCTCTATCCCTCATTAGCCACCCCCAACCTGGGCCAAGTATCCACCCCCATCTTA
Organism: Giraffa tippelskirchi; assembly: GCF_054371585.1. NCBI lineage: Eukaryota > Metazoa > Chordata > Mammalia > Artiodactyla > Giraffidae > Giraffa > Giraffa tippelskirchi. Next base: position 106,300,152 of record NC_137280.1, on the reverse strand, counting down.
TGGCCACTCAGAAATCTCAGCTCTGTTTTGCTCACCAGTCCTCAGGATCACTATTTTGGGTTAGGGTGAGGAGTAGAACCCCAGAGAGATGAGTTAGGTCTGATTCTCATCACTTCCTCTGTCAGACTCAAGGATAAGCAGCTTTGGAATTTAAAAACTCATGATCTGCCCCCTTGTTCACCCATTCCCTCTGAAATTGCCCTCCAGTGGAGACCATATGGCTAATAACCCTAATGGGAGACACTCACAGGGTCACAGGGCTAAAAAAAAAAAGCAAAGGAAAAAATCTTGCATAGTTAATATATCAAATTATTACCCCGCCACACTAAAAAGTATGTAGGGATTTGATACATGGCTATTAAATAGAAAACATATATGAACACATAACTTTAGTTCTCTTCTCCAAAAGGCAAAGACAAATGGTCCATCAGAAGGTCTATAAAGTTACAGCTGAAACAGTCTTACAAATCATATGTGCCCAAGGAACCATTAAAATGAGCATCATTTTAAAGAGCAATGTAAAAGCGGAACTGTCAGAAGTGAATTTCACATTTGGTGAAACATCAGTGTTATAAGTTAAAAAGTGGATAACTGCGATGTTTAAGCTTCCTGGTAATCGTTTTTGCAATAGCAGTGTTTAACACTTGTTAGGAGCTAGGAGCTCGTCAACCATTACAGTAGGTTTTTAAAGTTCTCTTTCCCCACACTTAGAGGTAAAAATTTATAATTTATGTATCACTAAATAAAAAATGCAGAATGGCATCTTTGAAGCATGCTGATTGATGCAAAATTGAATCAAATAAATGTAGTTTATGGCTATCTTCCAGCAAGTGCTTTCCATGCTAAAGAGTTCCATACAATAGATTTCCATTTTAAAAATAACATCAATTTTTACTTAGAGCATTTCTGAAAACAGGTACAGCCGCTTCCAATCAGCTGCCAGGTGATAATTTAAGATTCCCTTTCCATTAAGTTATAAAAGTTCGACCAGCGCATAGCAGAGCCTCAGTGCATTGGTGTCTTGATCTGGAAATCACTGTTTCCAGGACTGCCAAGGATTGTGCCATCAGTTGCTGTGGGATTGGAAAAAAAAAACAAAACACCCAGAACTTTTCCTAGAGTTGGGAGCCACATCATTTGGAGAGGAGAGATAGGTCTTGGGCCAAGCTCCCTTTCATGACTGCATGTTTGGAACAGGAAGCTTCCCTGTGCTGGAGAATTGATTGATTGCTTGATATTTATTGAGGACCCATGTGGGTTCAGTTCTCAGTATATATGAACACGTCCATAGTTTTCTTTCTTAACCAGAAACACGATGCCTTGAGACACTGCATTAAGTACTTCCCAGAACAACACTACCTGGAGTCATTTCTATATCCTTTCAGGACGGATATAAACAAAATTAAGTAAACCTAGTTTTAACAGAAGTTACTTGCCCTTCCTCTGCTGACTCCCAGTATTTCCCAGTACTGAGTGCAAAGTGACTGGATTTGGCGTGGCCTTCCATCTTCAGTAAAGTCTATGGGGAGCCAGTCCCTCTTGATCCTCTGGTAACCAATGGTGTATCTCAGAGCAAAGGTCACCTGGAATTGGGAGGATTCTTACCATTTCTATCACAGGCAGGGATAAAAGCCCCAGCCTTGGCAAACTGAGTACATGGTCTATGCTTCCAAAATGACTGCCCAGGAGGATTGCTCTCCTCTGGGCTAGATGATTTCATTAATTGGTGTCTAACTCATAAGTCTGAGTTATTTATTGTAAAACCAAATAGGGACCATATGACTTTGAAGATCTGATCAGACCCAGGCTGTGTGGGCCAGACACTGAGCAGATCAAGCCGCCCAGCATTAATCTGTCACAGTCCATTTTTCACTTGCTAAATCAGCTTTATGCAAATATTCCCCTAGCAGGGCTCACCTCTTCAGAAACTCCTCTTCCTCATCTCTGACATCTGTGGATGCTTTAGGGATACGGGCACATGAAATTTAGTCTTTAGACATACACAAAGCTAAGAGTGGAAAGAGATATTACCCAACATCTTGCTTAAGCCCCAACTTAACATATGGTGAAGTTGAGGTGAAATGACTTGTCCAAGATCACAGGGCCAAAATGACACCAAAAGGAGAAAATTGTTATTACATAGATTCTGCCTCAGCAGTGCTAGAAAGAACTCAATGTCTTATCTAGCCTTTGAAAGACATCCTTCTGTTCCTAGAAGCTTGCCACATCCCTTCCCCCAAACCCACATTATTTAATAGGTTATTAAAGCAAAATGGGCTTCCATGGTGGCTCAGATGGTAAAGAGTCTGCCTGCAATGCAGGAGATCTGTGTTCGATTCCTGGATCAGGAAGATCCTCTGGAGAAGGAAATGGCAACCCACTCCAGTATTCATGCTTGGAGAATTCCATGGACAGAGGAATCTGGGAGATACAGTTCATGGGGTCACAAAATATAATGTAAACAAATGAACTAGCAAACAAAAACTAATATATATTTTATAAAATTCCATCTCTTCTGCTCAGAAATAACTATCGTTAAGTTTTTTTGATAGTTGAATTTTATTATTTTTTCATGTATAGTTGCTTATTTATTTGTTTTGGGTGCACTGGGTCTTTGTTGTGGTGCAGGCTCTTCTTCAGCGCTGTGCATGGTCTTGTTTTAGTTGTGGCATGCGGGAGCTTCTCCAGTTGAAGAGCAGGGATTCTAGAGTGTGTGGGCTCAGAAGTTGTGGCGTGCAGGCTTAGATGCTCTGCAGCCTGTGGGATCTTAGTTCCCCAACTAGGGATCGAACTTTTGTCCCCTGTATTGGAAGGTGGGTTCTTTACCACTGGACTGCTAGGAGAGTCCCAACTATTAACGTTTATATGGATGCATATATTTCCACTCTCTGTTTTTAACCTGGGCATATAAGGCATATGACTTTTTATAAAATTTTAATCTTGTAAGAAAACATTTGAATCAGTTCTAATGAGGTGGATGAAACTGGAGCCTATTATACAGAGTGAAGTAAGCCAGAAAGAAAAACACCAATACAGTATACTAACACATATATGTGATATTTAGTTAATCAGAAAAGATAACCCCGTATGCGAGACATCAGAAGAGACACAGATAAATAGAACAGTATTATGGACTCTATGGGAGAGGGCGAGGGCGGGATGGTATGGGAGAATGGCACTGAAGCATATAAATTATCATATGTGAAACGAATCGCCAGTGCAGGTTCGATGCATGATACAGGAAGCTCGGGGCTGGTGCACCCGGATGACCCAGAGGGATGGGATGGGGAGGGAGGTGGGAGGGGGGTTCTGGAAGGGGAAAACGTGTACCCCCATGGTGGATTCATGTCAATGTATGGCAAAACAAATACAATATTTTAAAGTTAAAAAATAGATAAATTAATTAAAAAAAATTTCTAATCTTGTTAAAATTGGTGAAAGTAGTAGAATTAGTCTTAAGACATCTTGTCTTCATCCAACAAGCAGATAAGACTTTGCTGGGATGACTCACAGAACCGAGAAAAGTGCTTTACTCATGATTACAGTTTCATATAGTGAAAGGGTACAAATCAGAATCAGAAAGAAAAGTCACCTAGGATGAGGTCTAGGAGGTTCCCAAACACAAAGCTTCTGTACTCTCAGTGAGCATCACCTTCCTGGCTCATTGATTTAGGACAACCAAGGACACTCACTCAGCTTCAGTGTCCAGATTTTTTATTGGGGTTCTGTTATGCAGGTATGAATGAGTGAACCATTGTCCACACAGGCCAGTTTCCAGTCCCCATCCTCAAAGATGGTGCTGACATCACGTGGCTCAAAGTCCCAACCCTTGAATCCCATGGTTGGTCTCTCCGGCATCACCAGCCCCATCCTGAGGCACCCCATTGGCATAAATGGGGATGTGATGGGGGAGGGGAGTGCCATGAATAACAAAGACATCACTGTCCCTGGAAAGTCTAAGAGATTAGAGGCCTTCTCCCAGGAACCAGGAATAAAAGTTAGCCAAGTTCCTTATTACATTGGACCTGTGTGAGTACCATTTTTTCCCCTGCACCATGCCCTTACTTCCAAAGTAAGCTTTTAACACTGGGTGAAGAAATGGGTTTAACTGACATACGTATGTGTGGATACATGTAGACACCAAGTCTTTGGATTCCATGAGAAGCCTGAGATCTCATACTTTTAAGTGTCCATCAGCTTTATTCCCCATCTCTGGGCAAGGGAAAGGGGATAGTCTTCTCATCCAAGGTTCTCGTTCAAGGCCTCCAGTGTACTGACTGTGGCTAATGGTTGGGTAGCTGAGCCCCCAGTTTTCTAGGTTGCCTGGAATGCTTAAAGACTCAGTGTTGGTTTCATCTAAGATTTGTACTTCTCTCCCCCACCTAAATCATTTGCCTTTCTAAATTGGTCACTTGGAAGCCCTTGCGTTGAACATGTGGTAGGGAGAAAACTTTCCTGTAGTTTCACTCCTGAGATGCTGCTGTTTTTGTTTTCTTCCTAGTTTTGGCGATTGGCTCTCTTACCTTCCAAACTACTAACATGGAAAAAATATATATGTTTTACAAAAGGGTGGTACAGGGTAGTTTCTGGAGTGGAGTGGGATGTTGGGAGCACCAAGAAACACAAACTCCTATCTCTAGAATCAGACTCACGGGCAGGTCCTGGAGTTTTCAATTCTTTTTGTCTAGCACTCCCTCTAGTGACACCAAAATTCTCTAAGGTTACAATTGGACATAGTAGAAAATGACAAGCATCTTTAAAGAGTCTTAAGGTGCTACACTTAATGGCAAATAGGTGGGGAAACAATGGAAACAGTGACAAACTTCATTTTGGGGGGCTCCAAAATCACTGCAGATGGTGACTGCAGCCATGAAATTAAAAGATGCTTGCTCCTTGGAAGAAGAGTTATCACCAACCTAGACAGCATATTAAAAGGCAGAGACGTTACTTTGCCAACAAAGGTCCGTCTAGTCAAAGCTATGGTTTTTCCAGTAGTTATGTATAAATGTGAGAGTTGGACTATAAAGAAAGCTGAGCACCAAAGAATTGATGCTTTTGAATTGTGGTGTTGGAGAAGACTCTTGAGAGTCCCTTGGACAGCAAGAAGATCCAACCAGTCCATCCTAAAGGAAATCAGTCCTGAATATTCATTGGAAGGACTGATGTTGAAGCTGAAACTCCAATATTTTGACCACCTGATGTGAAGAACTGACTCACTCGAAAAGACCCTGATGCTGGGAAAGATTGAAGGCAGGAGGAGAAGGGGACGGCAGAGAATGAGATGGTTGGATGGCATCACCGACTCAATGGACATGAGTTTGAGTAAACTCCCGGAGTTGGTGATGGACAGGGAAGCCTGGTGTGCTGCAGTCTATGAGGTCACAAAGAGTCGGACCTGACTGAGTGACTGAACTGAACTGAAGGTGCTACATGGTTAGAAAGTGAAGTTGCTCAGTCGTGTCCGACTCTTTGTGATCCCATGGACTGTAGTCTACCAGGCTTCTCTGTCCATGGGATTTTCCAGGCAAGAGTACTGGAGTGGGTTGCCATTTCCTTCTCCAGGGGATCTTCCTGACGCAGGGATCGAACCCAGGTCTCCTGCATTGCAGGCAGACGCTTTACCCTCTGAGCCACGAGGGAAGCCCGAGAGGAGTGATTGCTTCCATTTGGAACTAACATTTGACCTGGGACATGAGGATGATTACAGTTTGGAGATGTTGAAAGTAGAAAGAGAATGGATCACATTAGCTAAGACCTAGAAGGAAAGAAAATTAGGCCAACAAAGAGTTAATCAGTGTGACTAAAATTTTGAGTTCCTAGAGAGTTCCTTCCCTGGTGACTCAGATGGTAAAGAATCTGCCTGCAATGCAGGAGACCTGGGTTTGATCCCAGGGTTAGGAAGATCCCCTGGAGAAGGGAAAGGCAGCCCACTCCAGTATTCTTGTCTGGAGAATTCCATGGGCAGAGGAGCCTGTCGGGCTACAGTCCACAGGGTCATAGAGAGTCGGACATGACTGAGCGACAAACAGATACAGAGAAGAATCATGAAGGATAAGTCTAAAATTTTTGCAGATTGCAAGGCCCATGGAAGGCCAGGCCAAGGACAATGGGGAGTCGATAATCTGTGTTCTATTCTGAGATTTAGTGCTTTGTCTTTTCACTTCTGAGAATCACAGGCTAGACTGTGATTATCCCCCATCCACTGAGCAGGAACATATGTAAACTGTCCTGGGCACATGGATGTTTATCCAGCGATCCCAGAACTCTTTAGGAAAGAAAGTACGATTTGATCATGGACTGCCTTTGGATCTATGCTTTGGGTCTGCGTCTAGGCCTCCTTCACTTGTGTATGGGAAAAAGTTAAATAAGAAAAGGGCACTGATAACATTTGGCCATGCCCAAAGGCTGACTTGAACATGAAAAACAAGGTTTCACAGACTTAACTCAAAATACCTCTCATGTCTGTGCAAAGAAAAAGTGGCCAACTTAATTCTGTTTTGATTTTCCCTGATGTGTGACTTGATCTGTGGGCTGGATTTCCAGAGCTCTGGTTGTGCCAAACTCGATTTGTGTTTAAGGCATACTCATGACCAAATATGGATCGCTCATGTTTTGTGTGGACCATGTGTCTGGGTCCAGCTATCCAATCCAGGACAGAGCCCTGGCCAGGGCTCGAACAGACACAACATAGACCAGCATTATGTGATGCATAAACAATTTTGCCTGAAATGACAGCATGTGAATAGCTCAGCTGGTAGATTTGTGAGCAGGAAGTATGATGTAGCCTGTGAATGGCTGCTGCTAAAAATTGCATTCTGAGTTTTCCTTGCCAGCTTTAATCTCAGACTCAAAGGCAAGGACAAGGAGGTGCTTAACTTCTCTTTGGGGCTTCTAAATTCCAGTGTCTTCTAGAAAGAGACTGATAAAGAATAGTGTGATAGAAAAGAGAAGAGATTAAAAATGTAGATATAGAAAAGAAATAAGGAAGGAGGGAGGGAAAAGAGGGAGGGAGAGAAGGAGGAAAGAAGAGAAGAAGAGACTCAGAAGGGAGAAATAGGATGGTGGGGGTAAGGGGGAGGAGGAGAATAGAGCAGAACAAGAAAGGAGACAGGTAGGAGCAGGATGGAGGAAAATCCCTACAGACAAGAGCTGCCATTTAATAGAGTCAGACAAGGCTCCCCACCTGATGTATGTGGAACCCATCCCCTAATGTCTGTTTCAGGGGAACTTTGGAGAACTCACACATTCCATGGCATTGAGAGAGGCTGGCTGGCTGGATGGTCTTCCTACCCACTCCCTAGTATGGTTATGCTTAAGTTATTCTAGTCCAGTGGGACATCTGCCAGTGTTGATTTAAGAGGATCAACACCCGACACCATGTTAAGTCTGGGTGTTTGTATTGGGTTTAAATGCTGGGCTTCTTGAACAAGAATATGCACATCTACTTCGAGATGCTGCTGGCCTGGGTATAGCTCAGCTCCACAGCTCGCAAGGAAATTAGTTAGGGAGAGTCAATATCTGTTTATTGACAGGATAGGGGGTGGGAAGGGGAGAGAGAGTGACTGTGTGTGTGTTATTGGAGTATTTCTTGTTTCCCTAAGCCATGCCTCCCCCCTCAAAAGTGTATTGTATGTAGTAGCTGCCTGATAAATACTTGTTGTGTGAGTGAAACTTTGGTCTCAGGAAGAGCTTAGTGTGAACCACTAAGGTTCACACTGATGTATGCATTTTAACAAACATTACTGGGCACTTTGTACCAGGCAGTGCTCAGGAGAAAAAGATCTCTGCTTTCATAGACTCACACTCTAGCTAGCTTCGACTCAGGGTATCTACTTGGTGACTTTTTTCTGCCTCCATTATTTATTTATATAGACTCTTTTAGTACATTGAGAGTCTCCCCAAGTAATTCTATTTCATGTCTAAAATTTCTTTAAATTATTCCAAGTTTCACTCTGCCGTGGATCATTGTGAGGATTAAGGGCGAGGGAGTGAGTAAAGCACCTTACACAAAGTTTGTGCTTAGTAAATATTAGTTCTCTTTCATTTTCAGAGGAAAAAGTCAAGTATCAACTCAGATCACTCAGTGATTAGGGCTGATGATGGGCTCCACTTACTGGGCAATGTTAACCTCTCTAAAACTTACTTTTCTCATCTCTAAAGGAAAAGATTAAAGGAAGGCAACCCGGAAAGTCATTTGCACAATGACTCATCATCGTATGAATCCTAAGGTACTGCTCCTCCCATGGGGCTGATTCCACCCCAGTGTGGGCTAGTCCCAAATGGGCTAGTCATCTGGATGAGAAATATGTGGACAGGCTAGAACACTGGGCTGAGCTTATCAAGAAGAAATTGAACAGAATGGATTCTAAAATCTGCCCTTAGATTAAAAGTAATTAAGTTCCAGCTGAGGCTGAGGCTTGGCAGTGGTGAGAAGGTCTAGGAGTGTTGGTTGATTAAAGTCAGTGGTCCTAGGATGAGGCTTGGCCACTAACATAATTAGAGGGATCCTAGGCTTTATTTATAGATGATGATTCCAGAAGAGAGAAGTAATTTAAGTCATATCCCCCTAAATTATTATGTAAATTATTGTGCTCAGTTCTGAAAAAATATGAACAATCCAGGGATTGTGAGCCAGGGGGTACAGGATCTAGAACCCCACTCTCCAGGAAAAGAGTGAAGCATATTGATTAAAAGCATGGGCTTTGAGACCAGATAAACTTATATCCTAGTATGGGATGTCCCTCTTACTCATTGAGTCATCCTGAACACGTTACTTAACTTCTCTAGTTTCTTCTTCTATAAAATGGATATTAAGTGAGATAATGCATTGTATTTATTAAGGTAAGACCTACTGCTGGAACAGAAAAAAAACTCTTGACTTCTCAGTGACCCAGTTAGAATTGGAATTTATTTCTTGCCCTATCACAATCCAATGTGTATGCCCATCAGGTGTCCTTCCATGACATCATTCGGCGACTCAAGATACTTGTGTCTTATGGCTGTACCTGCAAATGAGGTAAGAGACTACTTTCTCCTAACCTCATCAGCAGGGAAGTGACACAAATCATTTCCACTTGTCAAGAATTCAATCCTGTGGCCATACCTAAAAGAAGGGATTCTGGGAAGCATACAAAATGCAAGTGCCCTGGAAGAAAAGAAATGGGTTTTGGTAAACACATAGCAATCTCTGTTACAGTCCAGCATTCTGGTTGCCAGTAACACGCTTCCTTCTTCCTCCACACCATCTCTTTCCCAAAGGAGAGAACTCCGAATCTCATCCAGTTATAGCCTCTAGCTTAGAATCTAAGAGCTCTGAAACACATAACCCTTTCTTTCATGTCTAGAAGAAGCTCCTCATAGTCCTGTTTGCTATGAGAAACCCTCTGTCCATTGTCTTCCACCTAAACATCTGGCTCCACCCTCTGAACATTTCCCCATAATCTTCCATAAGGACATGTAAGCTGTATATTGAGGAGCATCCCTTTCAGTCTCTTCAGCTTTCTGATGGTGTAAGTTCAGGAGCCTGAAGGACACTTATCATGTAAACAATCAAAAGAGATTTTGTTTTGGTTTAGGCTCAGGGTTTCTTTGGCAATAGCATATTCTCAGGAACTTAGGAGGCTTCTGATCTATTTGCTTCTGTTAATTCCTTGTACTAGAAACTACATAAAATTCCTTCCTAGATATTATTCTCCAACATTCATATTCCTTTGCTTTCTTGTCTCTGTGCCTCTCTGTTAATTAAATGGCAGCTTCTCTGAGGTCAGTGTAGGTAGGGTGCTCGTGATCAGTCATGTCTGACTCTTTGCAGTTCCATGGACTGTAGCCCACCAGGCTCCTATGTCCCCATGTAGGGTAATATACCTTTAATCTGGTTTTTGCTCCAGGACTGAGTCACTTTGTTCAACTGAGAAGTCTTATCCCCAAATCATTCTTCCAATTTCATCTCTTAACCTTTGGCATCCAGAAGTAATTGACCTTTCCAACTTTGTAAGATCCTTGATTTTTGGACTTTCTCTGGTCATTTCAATCTTTCTTGGAAATTGGCCAATTCTTTCCTGAGCTTATCTCTTTCTTATAATACCTGACTAAATCCAGCTAGTAGCCAACATGTACCATCACTCTGACCCTTTCTACAATTTCTAGAACTTGTAGAATTAGCCACTAAGCCATTGCTACATACAGCTGACTTCTGCTATAAATCTCTATACTAGTTAAGGCTACACTGGCTGTTGTTAACAGAGAAACTTCACATTCTCAATGGCTTAATACAGGAAAATTTATTTCTTAATCACATCACAATCTAATGCAAGTGTCACAGTGCAGTGGCCGTTCATGAACAGGCACCCAAGCTCCCACAATCATTTTTGTCTCCAGCCACCTCTTGGTCTTCAGAATCCTCTCCATTCAGGAGGCAGAGGGCAAGACATCCTACTACAGCAGAGAAGACATTCCTACCCCTTTCCACAATCTCAACACACAATAAATATCTGTTGCCCTTTCTGTTACTACACATCCATTGAAAATAACAAATGAAGGAAATTATGTATAGTTTTAGCCTGGAGTAAAGAAGACTTAGAGAAAACACGATAAGAGCTTTCAAATGTCATGTGGAAGAGGCATTGGACTTATTCTGTGTAGCTCCAGAGGGCAAAACTGGGAGCAGTGCGTAAATGAGCCAGTTTTCCATGTAAAGTAAGGAGAAGTTTCTTATAATTAGAGATGACTCCCAAATGCGGTCTTGCTTGAAAGTTACAAGTGCTGGGGCACTGGGAGTGCAGAAACAGAGGCTTCTGTCAAAATCCTCCAAGGGAAGATTCCTGCTTTAGGGAACACATCCAACCAGAGGACTCCTGGGTCCTTTTTCAACACTTGCATCTCATTTTCTGTATTTGAGACAGTGGACAGAAAGGGTTTTGATGACTGATGTCTCCAGCAATGTGTGGATCTCTGCGATGATCTCTCCTTAGTTGATAACTACGTTTTCTGCCTTTGGGGGGCATTTACTGCTTCTTTGTTCCTACACTGTTGGTAAAATCTTACATCCTCCATATCTGACCACTGCACATCATCCTAGTAAAATCTCCAAGTGACCTTCTTCAGCCCCACTGCAGTCAGTCACTGAAGGAAATGAACTCATATGTTATTCCACCACCCACCTAATTTTGGGGGCCTGAAACCTGGGAGTTATCCTTGAATCCTCCATCTCACTCACTGCCACATCTGACACTTCACCAAGTACTTGCTCTTCTATTTCCTAAATATTTTTCAAATCCATCCACTTCTTTTCATTTTCGCTCTTATCACTCCAATATAGGACACTGTTATCTTTCACCTGCCTCATTTGGATCCATTTTTTCACATGGAAGCCTTTCAATATGCATAAATGGTATGAATCATGGTCCATTAAATCAGCTGTATAAGATATATCACAGGACTTCATTTTCCATGGATCATCCTTCTCTCAGTTTCAAAGGTTAATCCTTCCAGGCTGATAGAAATGTTATCCCCAGGTATTCTTGAGATTTCCCTGTCATTGTTGTTCAGTCACTAAGTTGTGTCTGACTCTTTGCAACTCATGGCCTGCAGCATGCCAGGCTTCCCTGTCCTTCACTATCTCCCGAAGTTTGCTCAGATTCATGTCCATTGAGTTGGTGATGCTATCCAACCATGTCATCCTCTGCTGCCCTCTTCTCCTTTTGCCTTCAATCTTTCCCATCATCAGGGTCTTTTCTAGGGTTTCTCTGGCTCCCTGGAATTGTGTCAGGCTTCCAGGCTCTTGTATGATCAAGGTTTAGGGGCATCCAACAAATGTCCTCTAGGGATGACCAACACCCACATTCCTGTTTCTTGAAAGTTCCCTGGGGTCTCACTGCTGCTGACAGGTTGTTCCCATACACCCACCCTTCTAGAACCTACTGATCACTCTCTTCTTCCCCAACTCCCAAGTAATCTGTTCTAGCCTGCAAGGAAGCCCCTACCTCCATCCTCCTTCTCCCTAGATCCCTTCCTACTTCCTCTGCATATCTCCAAGTTCCCAAATTGCTTAGGCTTTAAAACTGAAAGCAGAAATTCTTACATGGTATATCTTCTTACGACCCTACAAGTAACGCACCCCTCCAAATATAGAAAGCACAATTAGATATTTGTTTAAAAAGGAAAGGATAAAGAAGAAAAAGCTAGACAGGAAAAAAAGAAAGCCTAACCTACTGTTTCAAAATACTCTCAGGCCCCATGTGCAAATCTGCTTAGGTTGCATCCCTACTTAGTTGCTTCCTATCGCCTCTCACAGTCTTGGGGGCTTTTGCATGATACCATCCCTGCCCTCCTCTGCAACTTCTCTAATCTCCCTCTTCCTTTTTCTCAGACACCCTGGGCAGTCTCCTCTCTGCCTGCAGTAAACCAGGTCTGGAGTCTCCAAATGCATGGGTTCTGGACATGGAATGTTCTTCCCTGCCGCTTTTTCCACCTGGCTCCCTGCTTAGCAAGCTCCAGGTCTGGGCCCTGCTCCAAAAAGGTTTGATCCATTGTTCTGGGATCTCACCACAGCACCTGTACGGCTCCTCCCCAGCCTGGGTTATGTGCCTCTTCAATGTCTGGAATGTCCACAAGGTGCTGATGGTATCTGCCGTATTGGTTACTCTATTCCCAGTGCTTAGCAGAGGCCTGGCTACTTGAGTGGTTAAGAACCCGCCTGCCAGGGCAGGAGATGTTAGGGGTGTGGGTTTGATTCCTGGGTCAGAGAGATCCCCTGGAGGAGGAAATAGCAGCCCACTCCAATATTCTTACCTGGAGAACCCCATGGACAGAGGAGCCTGGTGGACTGCAGTCCATAGCGTCGCAGAGAGTCAGACATGACTGAAGTGACTTAATTTGCATATATGGCTACTTGAGAAGCACTTTCTTAGTGCCTCAGAGAAGGCCCTACAATGCCATCTTGCTGCTGGATAACTTGGCACACTGCAGAACTGGAGTGAGTATGTGTGATTCTCTATTCCGGTTTTTTGTACTCTCCTTTTCCCCTTATGGAGCTATGAATAAGGATTTGCATTTAAACCAAGCTCATCTGTGAAACATTTTATAGACACTTATATTTATCTTTACTGGAGATTAGCTTTTCATTCAGAATATTCTCATGCTTATTCTTGGACTTCTTCCTACAAATATCTGTACAGCCCACTTTCTATGGGAGCAAAGGAGGGGAGCGGAAGGGGAAGGAGACTACATTTTTGTTCACAGAAGCAGTGGACCCTATATTTTAATAGTAGGGCTCTGGGAGCGAAGACATTGAAGCTCAACTATTTTTAGGGAATGTGTGTTTGTTTTTAACACATTGGGAGTTTGTTTCAGAGATCTCCACTCTATGCAAAAAAAGAAAAAAAGAAACAGGAAATGAAAAAGTCAGCAGAAAGAAGGTCAGACAAAGTTCCAAAGGCCTCCAACATCAATATTTTTTTTTAGGGGGGAAAAAAAGCCAACCTTTTTTTTTTAATGAAAAGAAAACCCTATTTTATTAACTGATGATAGCTTTATGACAGTTGTGTGATCTGGTCTATAATTTCTAAGTCATTCTTGAACTTGGCCCTCTGGAATCTCTCTTCCAGTTGCTCAGGAACTAAATCTCAACAGCATGATTTCTTTGCTGCACACTGACATCCCAGGCTCCTGGCACAGTGATATTCACATGGCCAAGCAGATGTGAACTGCGCACATGGGGATGTTCCCATAGCCTGGTGTCACACCCTTCCAGGGACTATATAACATAATGGTGCAAAAACAAAATAAAATTAGTCTTGTCCTGCCACATAAATAACACTTTAATATTGCCAAAAGAAGTTGTCTCTGTAGCTCTTTTTTCCTTCCAGTCTTTAATGAGTTCCCTTCTCTACACTAAGCATTGAATCAAGACCTAGATATTTCCAAAATGTTGAAATCCTGACTTTGAAAAAGAACAGTGTGATCATATCAAGATGTGATTTTCCTAAAAATGGGGACATTTTAATAAGGGATTCTTCTGAAATTATGAAGTTATTTATTGCAAACTCGAGGTCATTTTTTTCTCTTATGGCAGACAAGTGAGTGCTCCCTAGGGCAGGGGCAAAACTTCTATTCAAATGAAATAATTATAGACTTCTAACAGTCTTATAAATAAAGAGAAAAACATACCAGTATTGTACTTTTACTTCTGAAAATTAGTCCAGTGAAAATTAATCCTAACGAGGGAAAAAACGTCATGCACAAAGATGTCCAGTGCAATTTTATTTAAAAGAGGAAAACAACTGAATACTTCTAAATAAATTATTTGCTTAATGCAACATTATACAACCATTTAAAATAAGGTATTCAAAGAAGAAATGCTAGAGAAGTTGTCAGGTTGTCCTGTTAATTTACAATGTAAAATTCTAAATGCAGTGTGACCACCAACATTCAACCCAATAGCCATGAACAGAGAAAAGAGCAGACACAATTTACCAACACTTGTGATTTGTTGCCCTTTGGGTGTTTGTATAATGGGTGGTTTTTCCTGTCACTTTCCGATAGAAGTATGTAAAGTATGTAATGTTTATGATGAAGAAAAAAAAACTTTAGTTTTCCAACAAAGAATCATCTTAGCCTAAGCTTTTCTTCCACTCAAGCCATGTAGGTACCCGACTCTTAAAGCAAATTAGATGAATGAGTTTGACTATTCGTGTGTTTTATATTGTCATTTAGCTATAGTTAGAGAGTACCACATTACTAATATAAAAGTGATGAAAGACCTTCTTCTCTGCCTGTTGTGCTGGATGAAACAGTACATACCCATTTCTTTTTCAGAAGAAGAAAAATCTTGGTAGTTTAAATCTTGGATAATGGATCTGAATTACACACTCATTGGTGGAGAATTTCTTGTCTTTGTTGCTTTATCTAGTTTCTAATTTATAAATTAAAGAAACATATTCAATCAAACTAGTTATAATAAAATCATAACAGCAAAAGCAACAGAACCCCAAATACTAGTTGCTATTAATTAGATGATCCCCAAGCAATTTCTTTATAGCTTCTTACTTAATGTCACACAGTCTTTAACACTGGTCATATTTGTAGACAAAAAGATAAAATCACAGTGCACAAATTCTCAGCTTCCAGAGGAATTTCATTTATAATGATGCTATTCAATTTTTTGTAAATAACATGCATGAATGAGTCCAAATATGCACTGTTACTACATGATAGAAACAGAACATATTTGCTTTTAATAAGTGACCACATTAAAAAGAATTGTGAGTCAGATTGATGAGGTATAGGAGTATGTGGGAAAACTACAAGCTTCCAGCAAAATCAGGGAGAATCTTGAGTAACTCATCCACGTGAACAATGAATATTTTCTCACATGTTAGGCATCTCCATTTGTGTAGCTGAAATGTTTTGTTTCAAACTTGGCTGGTTTTGTATATGAGGTTGTGAAATGACTAAGGCATCCTTTTCCTTTTTCTTTTGGAAAAAAGTAAAGAGGTAATAATAGCTTACTTCTGTTATCTATGATTGTATGTTTTCATTTGAGATCACCAAGGACAGAGGAAATTGTAGGATATAACTAAACAGGAATTTGATGCAAAGCAGATACCTCCTCTCCCGAGACGATGCGCCTTGGTTAAAGACCTTTCCCCTGATCACTCTGGCAGTGTGGAGTGGAAGAACAGACAGGTACTTCTTGAATGTGTGATCCCAAATCAATTAGAAGAATGTCAGGGGGTATGTTGGGTAGGAGGTGGCTCAAGAGAGAGAAGCATCCAGTGTCAGACTGGACACATCAAGTTCTAACTGTGTCTCAAGAAACTCTCTGAGTTAGAAACAGACATTTCATTTTCAACTCTTTCTTACGACTTGTGTGCTCCCTCAGCTCAAGGCAGGGGGCTGGGCTGTGTCAGCGTGGAGCTCCATTTGCCCTCTGAGGCTATAAGACTGGCTCTGGTTTCTCTCCCTGCAGAGCTACTGCCAAACACCTGGCAGACAAAGTGCCTTGGTTGACACCCAGGACAGGATATAATGATGATCACATGTGTTCAACAGTGTGTGAGAGTGCCTTGTCTTTGGTCCTCTGACTGTGACCTAGAGGGGCGGGGATGGCTGGATAAGTCTGTATTTCTGGAAGATCCCCAGAGTCTTCTTCCTTCATCTGGCATTGCTGCAGTTTGGGTTGTGACAGTTCTACTACTTGTCATTCTTGTGCTCCTGGAGCGGAGCATCCCCAGCTGAAATAGAGGGAGGGATGGTAGTAGTAGGAAGAGGTGGGGCCAAAGGTGACTCCTAGCCCCATATACCCCAATATTGCTTCCAACCTATAGACCCAAGGACTTTTAAAAATATTTATTTATTTTGGCCGTGTTGAGTCTTAGTTGCAGCCCACAGGATCTTCATTGCAGCGTGCGGACTCTTAGTTGTGGCATGCGGGATCTAATTCCCTGACCAGGTATTGAACCCAGGGCCCCTGCATTAGAAGAGCAGAGTCTTACCCACTGGACCACCAGGGAAGTCCCCAAGGATATATTTTTTTAAGTAAATGAAATATGCCTTATGTGGGAAAGAATTATTTGATAGCATGATGCCAAATCCATTATTTCCCCCAGCTCTTCCAGGACCATCCAAAGTTTAAATTGCTTGCCCCCTGGTCTTTGCCCATCAAGATCTCACCTGACCTCAAGACCTAATTCAGATGCCCTCTTCTCCAGACTCCTTCTCTGATGCCCACGAGTCAGATCAGTTTTGTCTTCGTGTGATCATTCGCATGTTCTGCACTGCATATTAAGACATGTGTAGTGGGAGCTGCATCATACCTGCTGGCCTCTGCTGTCATCCAGGGTCACTGGGGGTGCCTCAGCCTCTTGGGTCAGCAGCAGCCTGGACAGAGGAGATGGGGTGGCATTCACCTTGTACCCACGTGGCGCTCAGTGGGTCTTGAGGAAGGAAAGTGACAGAGCTTACGGAGGTTCTGGTACAAAGGCTGATTTAGCACAGGGATTTGCAGTGACTTCTTCTAATAATGGGCCTTTTAAGTGAGCTGAGGCTTAGCTGCCTCTAAATGATAGCCTAGAGCCTGGGGAGCCAGATGGAGTGAACCACTGGCTGGGAGAAAAGCTGGGCCCTGTGATGTGAATGCATGTTTTAGTGCCACGCCTCACCAGCATGCCTCCAGGCTCTGAAAAATTTCCTGTTTGATACTGTAAGATCCCAAATGGTGTGGACTGCGACGGCTCTACTTACTGAAGTATAGCCTGTTGCCCCATGCATAGGGCTATTTAATAAATACTGTTTAATGCTGGTCGCTCTCATAGCATGAGGTGGGGCAGTGGGGCGGGGGGCAGCTGCCCCAGTGTCCCCAGGGAGCAGCGCATGGACTGCTTAGCTAATGATATTTGCTGAATTGTGGGGGAGCAATGTGACCCTGCCCACCTTTTGTGGGAAGTAACAGGAAAACAGAACCTGTGATTCTCTCCCTCGAACCTGCTCGTGGTCTAATCTAAAACTTAGTCCCAGAATTTGCATAAAATAAGGTAAGAGCTGAAGAATTATGTCAAGGCAAGAAGGACTTCACTAAAAATTGCAAAAATCCACCTGATTATTCACTATGAGTCTTCAAGACTTCTCTGATGGCTGCTTCATTATAAGGTTGAAAAAGTGGCCTTTTTAAAAATTGAATTCTTCATACAGAAAAAAAAGCAATTACAGGCGTTTTATGTTTTTGCTTAAATAGCTCCATAAAAATCTTGTTAGTTATGTTGTGAAAATGAAACTCTCGGGAATAAGGAGACTGTTTGCTGCTTGTGTTCACAAAGGTCATAGCATCGAATCTACCTGGAAACGGAGGAAATAGGAGTTCTGTCTGTTGGCTCATTGCAGAGGACTCCCCCCTCAAAGGAAGCCAGACATGGGATTTTCTGTCTTCTTCCCCAACCTTCCGTTAGTTTGTTGTTGTTCAAGATCTTCTTTCATATTTTATGTGTGAATTTAGAATTCAGAATCTCTGGAAACATTTGTTAACTTGGCCGACAGGAACATAAGAACTTTCTAATACATCTACCACATTTCCTGGGCAGAATATGCTCTGTTTTGCTTCCACAGATGCTCTTGTGACCCTTATTTTCTGCCATTAAACTTCCCCGCTGAGCTCTGAAATTCTGTTACTCACTAGGCCGAGTGTTTCATATTCATGAGTTCATTTTATCTTCACAATAATCTTTCAAACAGGTATAGTGGACATTCTTTGTGGCCAACCAGCATCCAAACTCCCTTTCTCCTGGAGGGTTTCCGAGCCTGAGGTCTGGGAGGAGTCATAGATTCCCTTCCTCCCTTTACGGAAGCTAAAATTACTTTCTTAGCCTCCCATACAGCTAGGATGGGGACAGGTGGCTTAGGCTCCATCCGTTGGATGGACGGGTTCTGGACTTGGACCAGAGAATGAATGACACGAAGGAGCATATCCTGGTCAGGAGCACCCCGGCTCGAACCGCATCAGCAGCCTCAGCACTGGTGTCACAGAGGCATCTCCACGGGACCAGTTTGAGGCATGACTTTGGACATGGCTCCCGGCTTTGCAGTCTGAGGGGTCTCCAACTCCTCAATAGCTTTAACATGATCCCTTTCTGCTTGCATTGGCCAGAGTGGCGTCTGTTGCTGAAACTAAGACTCTTGACTGATTCATGGCTACTATAATTAATCCTGTTTACAGATACTAATACTGAGGCTAGAGATGTTGAGTCACCTGTGTGAAGTCTACCAGTTAATAAGAGGTAGACCTGGGACTCAAACACAAGTGTGCTTAACTTCAGAGCCTGTGCCCTCCACTTCCACATCAGGGTACCCCAGGTGCTACTTTGCACCACAGCATTCCTCACTCTTCACAGAGCTGCAGGAGAGTGCAGGGCACTAGACAGGCACCATCAACACAATCTAGGCCTTACCCTTTACAGTACATGAATTATCACTTCCTAGGCTCTTAGTATACTTGGTCTCTTTAAATTCTGTTAGTTTGATTGCCGTTTTGTAGCTGAGGAAACCAGAACTTAGTAACTGAGGTTGTTTCTTGCCCAAGACCGTACACTCAATTCCAGGTGATTCTAAGACTGAGCACTTTGTTGTCTGTTTACAGATCCTACATAGGTACCCGCCTACAAATTATGGCCCTTTTATCTGTCTGCTGAATCTCATGTCATCATGTGGAAAATAAAGATGTGATCACTGAAGGGTTTTGGCTAGAGATAGTTTCTTCTATCCTGAGGAATATTCCTGATTGATAATTTAAACCATTTGGTAAGATTGTCCCATTTTCCAAGTGGAAATATTTTCTACTAACAAAAGTTCATTTTCTGTGTATGGTGTGAGACAAGATTCCAATTATAAGTGTTTTCTCAAAGTGAAAAGTCAATTGTCCAGCACCATTGAATGAACAGCCTATTTATTTACCCATTAACTTGAAATACCACTTCTGTCATACACCAGGTTTCCATATAAGTTACACACCTGTCTATGGATAGTTTTGTTCCCAAACTCTGATATCTACATTTGCATTTCAGTTCTAAATATTTCATATTTTCCATTTCATTTTGCTCATGGATTATTTAGAAGTACAATTAAATTTCTTCCCAGTGTCTAGATTTTTAATTTGTTTAAATTTGTTATTGAAATTTCCAAACATCAGAATTTGTTATTATGTAAACTATCTTTGATTTTGATTTCTAAGTGTATGAGATTTCTGAGCTATGAGAGTGTGGTCTGTATGACAAGGTACTGCTCTAATACAGTAGTCATTAATGACATGTGGCTGAGTAGCCCATAAAATGGGGCTAGTCCAAATTGATATGTGCTGTATTTCTAGGATTTAGTATGAAAAAGAAACAATATTTGGTTATGTTAGATAAAATAAAATATACTGTTAAAATTAATCTCACCTATTTCTTTTTCACATTTTTTAATGTGGCTACCTTGTAGTTTTATTTTTAAAACATTTCTTTGCTGACAAAGATCCATCTAGTCAAAGCTATGGTTTTTCCAGTAGTCGTGTATGAATGTGAGAGTTGGACTATAAAGAAAGCTGAGCACCAAAGAATTGATACTTTTGAACTAACAGTTCAAAAGCTTTTTAACTGTTTCAGTTCAAAACTGAACTGTTTCAGTTCAAAAGCTTTTTAATTGATGCTTTTTAACTAACAGTTTAATAACTGTTGGAGAAGACTCTTGCGAGTCTCTTGGACTGCAAGGAGATCCAGTCAGTCAATCCTAAAGAAAATCAGTCCTGAATATTCATTGGAAGGACTGACGCTGAAGCTGAAATTCCAATACTTTGGCCACCTGATGCGAAGAACTGACTCATTGGCAAAGATCCTAATGCTGGGAAAGATTGAAGGCAGGAGGAAAGGGGGACAGCAGAGATGAGATGGTTGGATGACATTAGAAAAGACTCTGGTAGACAGAATATTGCCCCTTCCCAGAGATGTCCGAATCCACATCCTTATCCCTGGAACCTGTGACTGTTACCTTCTAGGATCCAAGGGACTTTTGTACATGTGATTAGGACATTGAGAGGAGGAGAGTGTGCTAGGTATCCCAATGTAATCACAAGGGCGCTTACAAGAGGAATGTATGTCAGTCAAGGTCAAAGACAGGGAAGGAGACATGATGACAGACACAGAGATGTGTGTATGTGAGAGAATCCAGTGATCCAGTGCATGCATGCTCATTTGTGTCCGACTCTTTGTGACCCCATGGACTGTAACCCACCAGGCTCCTCTGTCCATTTCCAAGGCAAGAATACTGGAGTGGGTTGCTGTTTCCTTCTCCAGGGGATCTTCCTGACTCAGGAAGTGAACCTGTGTCTCTTGCATCTCCTATGTCTCCTGCATTGGCAGGCAGATTCTTTACGGGTGCCACCTGGGAAATCTATGTGAATGAATGCAAGGAAAGAAATAGAGAGAGACAGAGAGAGAGAGAAAGGTTAAAAACACTGCACTGCTGGCTTTGAATATGGAGGAGGGGCCAAGAGCCAAGGAATGCTGGCAGCCTCTAGAAACTGAAAAAGGCAAGAAAATATGTTCATCCCTGGAGCCTGCAGCAGGAACCAGCCTGCCAACACCTTGACTTTAGCCCAGTGAAACCTCCATAACTGTTAGATAGTAAATTGGTGTAATTGTAAGACACTTACTTTATGGTAATTTGTTATAACTGCAACAGGAAACTAATATAATTACCATAGACTGTATAATAGTAAAAACAAAAATAAGCAGATTGAATGCAATATAATGAAATCACAGAGGCTATAATTAGTTAATTTTCGCAAGGTTATTTTAATTTAAAGATATTATTCCATCACCTTTTTCCATTCCTACTCCATCCCTTTACTTGTACCTATTCCACTAATGTCTGGGTGTATCTAAAATACTTGTAGCAAATTGGGGAAAAAGAAATCGTTGGGAACTCCTCTCCATAACCATTCAGCATACCTAATTTATGTAGATTTAGTGTTGTATGCTGAAATATTTTTCACTGAATGTTATTTTACTATGTATTTCAACATTATCTGTCCTCAGAAAATGAAAGAAAAAAACAATTACCAAGTTGAGCAGTGTCACTGTGATTCCTGCTTTTCATTTCAAAGGAGCAACAGTTTAATAACATAATAATGCCAGAAAGTAAGTCCATTCGTTTTCACTTTTCCTAGCTGCATGTAAGTACCCTTACTCTAATTATAACAGAGAGGTCATTCCTAAGGAATTACTAGCCTTCAAATAATATGAGATAATTATTCCCAAGAGAATCAGACAAATTTGTAAGACAAATACAGTTGAAATTTCAGGCATCAATCTCTTTTTAACCATAGCCTGGGAACAAGGGAACTATGAAATATAATTTTACCCCAAGGTCCAACAAATGACTGCATGAAAATGATTTCCCGCCTGCCAAAAAAAAAAAGAGGAAAAAAAGAAAAGAAAAAAACCCCTTTATTTTGGTACATAGTCTAATACTTGTACAGAGTGTTATTTTGTTTAAATAATAAAAAAAAATCCCTTAAGGAAAAAAATCATTTTCTTCCAAATGGAGAGTTTTAGAAATAAATTTAGTATGTATTTTAGGAACCGTTTGCTCTGTGTTAGTCATCTTAACATTGAGTCCCTTTGGCATGTAACCAATAGAACACTGGACCAGGCTTCTCATTTAGAATAGCATTTGGCTTGCTGAATGTCCCCCAACTTTTCACTAAAATACACATGAAGACATTGGAAGAGGTGAAATGTACATCACTGGCAATAAGTGGAACTCACAGTCAACCCAGAGGTCAAACCGGAGATGAATTTCCTTTAGATTCAACACCAATTATCCTAGATTTTAAAATGAATAGTCTACCTTCCTGAACAATGCTTGTGGAAAGAGAAAAAATTTCTCTCTTGGTATCAACCCCCTATATCTTGGATGCAACCCATTAATAGCAGAGTTTCCCAAACTGTTGCGTCTAGGAGCTTGATTCCTAAGGGTTTTTCCTGTTGGAAAAGGGCCTATGGTCAAAAGTTTGGGCCCTTCTGCAAAATATATCTCTTGGGAAATTCAAAAAGTACATCAGCTATAGTAAAGTTTGTGAGAGTTCTTGCAGAATAAAAACTTTAAAAATATTGTTTAACTTCAAATTTCTAAAGTGCATTTAACCACCTAGCCTACTGTTATCTCCTGTGTAATAAAATCTGTTAACACACTGTAGCATCTGTATTTCAAGAAGCATGCTTTGGAAATGCTAAGTGCATAGCTGTATAGATTTGGCTTTTAAAGAACCAGAATATTATTTCTCTTTCCTCTCCTCTCTTTTTATATTGAGATCAAATTCTTCAAACATAACTGAGTAAGTGGCAGGTATGGGGGAGCTTGTGGTAGAAAAAAGACTTAATAGAATAAAATAAGATAAAAATAAAGCCACATGTAATGAAAATGAAGAGCATGTACAAGGATTGTAAATGGTCATGTATTCAGTAACTATAATTAAAATGAAAATAATAAGAAAGTAGTTATATTTAAGCAAATTTTTCTGTGTTCATACAGAAAAATGGACAAGAAAGTGTAACTACAAAAATTCTGAAAAAGAATTATATTGAGAGGCATTGGCTTAACCTGTTTGGCTTCTTTGTATAAAGACAACTTGTAAAACAAAAGTAGCTTTGACAGAAAAATAGACAAACTGCTCTCAATGGAAGAAAATAGAAGATCCACAACTTCCCAGAAAGAAATATACAAGAGCATTCAGCATATGACAATGGTAACCTCTCAAGTTCATAGGAAGAAATCACACTAACCCCTCATACAGTGTTCTCTATGTGTCAGAGAGTGTCTAATTATTTTATGTGTACAAATTATTTCATCCTTACAACCACTCTCTGAAGAAAGTAATATTATTTACCTCAATTTATAGATGAAGACTTTGAGGCTAGTGTGTTAGCAGAGTTTGAATTGAACCACAGGCTACAGATACTGTACTTTTAAATTTTCCACTCATCAAACTGTTAGATCCTCAAATAATTACTGTCAAGCAAAAACAGGAGGACATATCCTTTATACATATGTTATATGTGGGTATACATCCATGCATATAAATGATGACCTCAAATCACAGGCATATATTTATGTAATACCAGCTGGTTAGTAGTTTGGGGATTATAAATGAGCCTATTTTTTTAATTTATAATTTGATATAGTTTCCTAGTATCCTATAATAACATTGCTTTTGTTATTGGGAAAAATAGAAATATTAAGAAATGAAATAAGATAAACAATAATCTGATATTAAAATAAAGAATCTACCTGCAATGCTGGAGACCCAGGTTCAATCCCTGGGTAGAGAAGATCCTCTGGAGAAGGAAACGGCAACCCATTCCAGTATTCTTGCCCAGTGAATCCCATGGACAGAGGATCCCAGTAGGTTATAGTCCATGGAGTTGCAAGGATTCGGACATGACTGAGCAACTAACACTTTGACTTTGACTTTTGACACTTAGTTTATGGGTTCAACTGCAAAAATGACATTAGTTTTTAGGAAACTGTGAGACTTCAAAACAATGTATCTGTTGGGGATCCCCAGCCCATGGTTCCTCTTGGTGGCCATTAGTGGCACTTTAGAGAAAGAGTTTGATTAGCCCTAGGGTTAGACAGGAAGTAGTGGAGTTAGATATGTAGGGTGGTAAAAACTCAACAAACTGTGGAAAATTCTTAAAGAGATGGAGATACCAGACCACCTGACCTGCCTTTTGAGAAATCTATATGCAGGTCAAGAAGCAACAGTTAGCATTGGACATGGAACAACAGACTGGTTCCAAACAGGGAAAGGAATACCTCAAGCCTGTATATTGTCACCCTGCTTATTTAACTTATAGAGTACATCCTGTGAAATGCCGGGCTGGATGAAGCACAAGCTGGAATCAAGATTGCCAGGAGAAATATCAATAACTTCAAATACACAGATGACACCACCTTTATGGCAGAAAGTGAAGAACTAAAGAGCCTCTTGATGAAAGTGAAAGAGGAGAGTGAAAAAGTTGGCTTAAAGCTCAACATTCAGAAAACTAAGATCATGGCATCTGGTCCCATCACTTCATGGCAAATAGATGAGGAAACAATGGAAACAGTGACAGACTTTCTTTTTTTTGGGCTCCAAAATCACTGCAGATGGTGACTGCAGCCCCAAAATTAAAAGATGATTACTCCTCGGAAGAAAAGTTACGACCAACCTAGAGAGCATATTAAAAAGCAGAGACATTACTTTGCCAACAAAGATCTGTCTAGTCAAGGCTATGGTTTTTCCAGTGGTCATGTATGGATGTGAGAGTTGGACTATAAAGAAAGCTGAGCACTGAAGAATTGATGCTTTTGAACTGTGGTGTTGGAGAAGACTCTTGAGAGTCCCTTGGATGGCAAGGAGATCCAACCAGTCAATCCTAAAGGAGATCAGTCCTGAATATTCATTGGAAGGACTGAAGCTGAGGCTGAAACTCCAGTACTTTGACTACCTGATGCAAAGAACTGACTCATTGGCAAAGACCCTGATGCTGAGAAAGATTGAAGGTGGGAAGAGAAGGGGACAACAGAGGATGAGATGGTTGGATGGCATCACTGATTCAATGGACATGAGTTTGAGTAGGCTCCGGGAGTTGGTGATGGACAGGGAGGTCTGGCGTGCTGCAATCCATGGGGTTGCAAAGAGTTGGACATGACTGAGCGACTGAACTGAACTGAAAAATTTTTATGATGATCCCATCACTCTCTCTGGCTAGTGAAATGTGATTCTTATGATTTCCAATGAAAGAATGATCTTAGACACCATTTTCAGAATCCTGTTTCAGAAAACCCAGATTTTATGCTGCCAAACAAATTGTACCTGAAGGTTTCTGGTGAGTTCTGTAATTCCTGGTATCATTCAGGTCCAACTCTAATAAAGCTAAAACATAAAGAAATGGTTTGACAAACCCTGATCAATGTCCTTACCGTATAGCAGACCATCGTAAGACACCTGAGTTGGATAAACAGTCATCTCTTTTTAAAAGATACAGAGGGAAAGAGAGATTGAATATATTGACCACACTTGAAGACTTGATGATGTTAAAATATTACCTCCCACAGAAGCCTTCCATGGCCCCTCTGTCTGTTGAAAGCCCATCAGTGGCCCCTACTCTGCCTCCTTTAGCCCATCAGTCATAGCATTTGGGATGCTGTGTGGTTAACACTGGTTTTCTTGTCTGTTCCAACTCTCAGCTTGCAGACTTGAAGCACTCACCACATGTTCTCCATATTTAGAAAATGAATTGAGGAATTAATGTCTTTTAATTCCACATTAAAATGGACAGTAGGAAGTTCAGGAGTGGATTTCAGGGGATAGGCCACGGCTGGAGATAAACTCAGATAAACTCAGAAGTCATAAAAGTGATACCACATTTTTCTAAAACCTTATAATGCAAAAACTTAATTTTCATATATATTATCTCTACTGAATCCATAAGGTAGATAAATATCATCACAAGCGTTTTCTTAGGTGAGAACCTTAAAGTTCAAAGAGGTGATGTGACTTGTTCAATGACGTTCAGCTAGGAGGTAAAAAAAAAAAACCTGACAGTTATGAAGTACTTTGTGTATGTTAGACACTACTCTTGGCAGGTTATTTATATCAACTCCTTTAATCCACTCAGAACTCAACAAGATTTTATCCCCATTTTTAATGCAGAAGAAAGGGAGGGGAAGAATGATTAAGTAACTTGCCCATGGCCAGAAAACTGGTAGGTGGAAATGGGTTTTAAGGGCCAGCAGGCTCTCAAGGCATCCTCTAGTTTATACTGAAACTGTACTACCTATGGAGCTGGAATCTCAATCAGACTATAAGTCCAATGCTGTTTCCACTAAAGCACATAATTTTTCTCATCTATCACTTCAGTGCCATCTTGTGCAGTTCTCATCGTTTAGGATAAGGAAATTAGATGAATGCTAATAAGTGTGAAAATACATAATGCAGCCTATGCATAACTCATAGATTTGGACAAATAAATTAGGTTAATACATTAAAAAACCACTAAGAAGAATACCTTTTTCACACAGTGAACACTGAAAAATATTGGCTTTTGTTTCTGGAGTGTTAGACTAGGAACAGATGAACTCGTCAGGAACTTTGTCAATTTGAGGGGAAAGTTAAAAATCTCTTTGGGGCCCTGGTTTTTAAATTAGTAGTAATAGCAAGCCCCCTTCTTCCCATGATGGGTTGCTGGATGGATAAAACAAGATAATAATTTGGAAACAATTTGTAAAGTGGAATCTTGTACACAAAAATATTAATTGGTTACCTCTTATATGCAATCAAAATATTCATATTGTGACTTCAACCCAATTTCTCTTGCTCACTCTTCACTGAGAATCAAATAACTGATGCTCTGCTCTGTTGGGGACACCAGTACACTTAGTTTATGACTTCAACTGCCAAAAAACGATATCAGTTTTTGGGAAACTGTGAGACTTCACAGCAATGTATTTGTTGGGGTTTCCCCGCCCTTGGTTCCTCTTGGCTGCCATTAGTGGCACTTTAGAGAAAGTTTGAGAATCGCTGGGTTTAGACTGAAAATAGTGTAATTAGATATGTGGGAAAAAAGAGAAAGTGTTAGTCACTCAGTGACTAACTCAGTTGTGTCCAACTCTTTGCCACTGCATGGGTTGTATCCTGCCAGGCTCCTCTCTCTATTCTTACTTGGTCACTGGTGGGCAGAAAGGAATGTACAAGGTGGGTCTTTCCTTTAGGACTTGCCCCAAATCAGGATTGATTCTTCTCTCTAGCTTTTCTATGCTTTGACTATTTTTGCATGAGAAAGAAATTTCAGGAGATCAAGATACAGATGGACCAATGGGTGTCTACTGCTTTATTCCCTATATAATGCAACATCCCCCAGATAGTTATCACCCTCATTGCTTTAGTCTTCTGGTAGAAAGTGTTACATTTCCCCAGGGCCTGATTCCAGGTTTGAGTGGAATGCAGGTGAATGATTCCTGTAGGTGAATCTGTGCTACAGATTCTCCAGCAACTGATGGAGAAGAGAATACCTTGACTACTTTTTATAACCACTCTGGGACCTTAGAGAACTGAAGTTGGGGCTTTAGGATGAAATCAATTTAATACACCCTAGGACTCAATCCCACTAGAACTTTGGGCAAGTCCTCCCTTAAGCAATATTATTAGACCTTAAAGTACGTGTCTCTGCACATAGGCAGAGAAACAAACATCTCTCTCAGGCAAGCCAGTTAGCATTCTCAAAACAGTTTGCACTTTTATGCTGTTAGTTTTCTGTAGGTATAAACCTGCAGATGACACAGGTGGAGAGGTGCTGTGTTCCTGCCATAGCTCACTTAGGAACAATTGCTGCAACATAATATCCTCTGTTTCAATAAGGAATGTTGCATTGCCTGTCTGACACCAGGGGAACTTCAGGTCCCCTGGGAGAACTTTCCTGAAAATCCCCTATATCAACCTTCCTTTCTAAATAACACTTCTCTGTGGGAATTGTAGGTTCAGTCCCATGTCAGTAAATGATCCCCTAATAGCCCTCCATGGCAAAGTTATGACTTATCCCCATAGAAAAAAATGCTGCCTTCTGAGCATGTTTTATTGAGGCTAAGAGTCAAGTCATAAAACATCAGCCCTCACATCTGAGTGCCTGTTCACTAAAACACTATTTATTTGTACATAAATATTTGTCTTTTCTTTGAGGGTGTATTTGCTTGCATATTCAAGTAAACCATATGAGTAAATTTAAAATGTCTAAAGTGTTATAATGGGAATGTAGATTAAGAACTGATTATTTTGGCTGCTAGTGTTTCAAACATATGAAACAGCTCCTGGCTTTATCTAAAGAATACACACAGATAACAGTTTTCATATTGAAGTTCTCATATTGAAAAGCCATGTAATGCTATAAGTATTAAATTAAAAGTTGACAGACTACACAGCTCTTCACTGTAAAATTAATTTTTATGTGTATGTGTTGGTTTTGTTCCTTGTGAAGGAAGACTATTTCTGTTCATTTGATATCATAGAAACACTATGGCAAATTAAAACTATCATGTAAATATAAAAATTAAGGAATTGGAAATAATGCATGCTAAAATGATGTAAGGTCTGTAAGAAGTCCTGTATGTCTGTCTGTATATCTATCTGCTACCTCATATGGTCTCTCAATCTCTAGAGTTTTTTCCTAATGTATGTTATAAAATTGTCTTCTCTTTAAATTACTCATGCTTGCTTCCTGACTTCCATTAGTAGAGCATATGTGTTTCCCAAGTAGAAATATATCTTCTAATTGCTTTCAGTGAAAATTTGAAGTTACTTCTCAAAATGAGCACCAAGGCAGAATGGGGTTTTCACTGGTTTCATTTTTTTTCCAACGTGTCTGTAGAGTGAAGCTCTTTTTCTCAGAAACTCCTAGTTTTGCTGAGACACCAAGGTAGATTATTAAAATGATATGCATAAGAAGCAGACGGAAATAATCTATACTGTGCTTTCATAAGGAAGGATATAAGCGGTCTTGGCAAGAAGGTGATTGAAAATACGTATTCATTCACTATGCTCTTTTCTGTCAGGTGTTGATAACAGGCTCATTACCCTTAAGTTCGAGCTTAAACTTGGAATGTAGTATTTGAAAAGAAGGTGCTGAAAGCTATTTTAAAACCTCTTTATATATCTGCTAAAACTAATTAAATGGAACAGAAGAAGAAAAGAAATGCTGTCACCTTCGTGTCAAATCAGCTTACTGTGGGTTCTGACACAGACGGGAAACCAGAAAGGAAGTACAGTTTGGCCCTTGAGAGTGAAGTAAGTTTGGTGTTGGTTTGTTCTGCACCCTCAGCAAGGATGCTGACAAGAATTGCATGTGAGATTCTGATGACTCAATGTGAGCTGCCTGCAGTTTGCTCTCTGTAGGCAAGCCATGGGAAATCCACTTGACACAAAAAGATCAGTAAATTAAATTTCAGAAGATCTGGATTTCATATTTGCACATGAATAATGAAGTGAGAACTCTGTTAAGAAACTGTTACTAGTACTATTTATTTCCAACTTCCCTTAGAAACTAAAAAATGATAATTTGCTGATTGAACAATAAGAACTTCTCACAGTTAGAACCTAGGAAATAAAAGTCACCTGAAAAAAAAAATGAGAAAGGCAAAACTCTAGGGGCTAACACAGTTGGGTGCTTACCAGGAGTTGAGGTGGGGGAAGGGGTCCCCTATAAAAGGTGTGTGTGTGTGTGTGTGTGTGTTAGTCACTCAGTCGTGTCTGACTCTTTGTGACCCCATGGACAGTAGCTTGCCAGGCTCCTCTGTCCATGGGATTCTCCAGGCAAGAATACTGGAGTGGGTTGCCATTCCCTTCTCCAGGGCATCTTCCCAATCCAGGGATCAACGGGGGTCTCCCACATTGCAGGCAGATCCTTTAGCATCTGAGCCACCAGGGAAGCCTATAAAAGGTGATGGAACCATTTTTGTATCTTGGACAGCACACCCAGTGGTGGTGTTGGTTGCAGAGTCTGCATTTGTCAAAATTCATTGACTTGTACACTGAAAAGGGTGAATTTCAGTGTATGTAAATTAGCCAGCAATTTAGTATTTAAAAAAAAAATCACCATAACCAAAATAGCTTTAAATTAATTTTAAGTTGCAAAATTTCATTACCACTTCTCTTTAAATCTCTTGACAAGGTTCCTGATTTAAGGCAAGTGGAGGCAAGAAGGACAAGTCAGAGGGAAACTACTTTGTGCCTTGAGAGTTGTTTACCCTGAGTTATTAGCTGAGCTTTTTAAAAATTATTTTGGAAAAAGTTAAAATACTAGTTAAATAATAGGGAAAACAAATATAACAAATACCAGAATGGTCACCACCCAGAATGAACAAATGTTAACATTTTGTTGTTTCTGCATCAGATTTTTATGTGTAGATAGACTAGAACTTTGGGCTTCCCAGGTGGCGCTAGTGGTAAAGAACCCACCTGCTAATGCAGGAGACATAAGAGACACGGGTTCCATCCCTGGGTCAGGAAGAACCCCTGGAGGAGAGCATAGCAACACACTCCAGTATTCTTGCCTGGAGAATCCCAGGGATAGAGGAGCCTGGAGGGCTACAGTCCATAAGGTTGCAGAGTCGGACGCAACTGAAGTGACTTAGCATGCACAGACTAGAACTTCAGAGGTCAAGGTGAAGTCCTCCTTATTCTCCTCTCCTGGCATGCTCTACAACCTCCAAAAGTTATGCTGAGAAAGAATACCACAAAAATTGTGGGGAAAATGATGAACGCTGTCTTCAGTAAATGTAATGAGTTAGTCACATTCACCACATAATCACCGGGTATGTACCTCACAGTCAGTGCCCTTGGGAAGGCAGGATGAATACACACATGTTAACATATAAAAGACACATAGATGCATGTCAACCATAGCTGACTATGCAGAGCTAAATGCAATTCTGTGAAACCGCACACTTAGTTAAATGACCAGGGTGGACAGGATTAGTGAACCTGCGTGCCTATTACAATATCCAGTTTTTCCAACTTTTTCATCCACTTCCCCCAAGAACTCCTGGGATAAAGTCAGTCCAGATTAGAGGGAAAGAACAAGACACAACAGATCTGCACTTAACAGGATTAATATAGTTTTTAACTATAAAGAGTATCAAACCAAAGAGACCACAAGAGAAAACAAATTTGGGACTAATGCTGAATCTGCCATGTTCATTTAAAACAAAATAACTGTAGATGGCTTTTCAAGTTGCAGAAACTGGCTGAGCTGTCCAAATGTCCCCCCCCCCTTTCTACTTTATGCCTGTCTCTGACAAGAAAATTGCTAGTCTTAATCTGAAATAAAGCAATTACTGAATAGAGATGTGTCATATTTATAGTCTGCCCTTGGTGACAGGAATAACTGGCTTGCAACATTGAGAAAGTCACCCAAAATTGCTTTCTTAAATGTTTTGTGGAATTGCCAGAGCCACAGAGTAGAATATTAGCCTAACTTGTTTAATATGACTTATTTATATAAGCACTGGGTGATGTGACTCCATGAGGCTGGTGTCATCTTGCCATCAGCTTCATGAATGGCTAGATTCCCCCAGGACCATCAAGAACAGGAATTGCTTCTTCAAGACCAAATTCTTTTAAGTGGCATTTGAGACAGTACAACTAGATTCCAACTTGGAGCTCCTAACTAGTTTTCACTGCCCTGAAAGGAATCTTTTTATCCCAGTCACCTTTGTGTGCGTGAAACCCATTATCAGTATTAGTGGTATGGTTTTTCCTCTCCACAGTCCTGTTCTGGGTGATTTCAGCCAGCCTCGTGGCTTTCAAAGCCATCCATATGTCTATAACTATGGGCTTCTCAGGTGGCTCAGTGGTAAAGAATCTGCAAAGCAGGAGACACAGAAGTGACAGTTTCGATCCCTGGGTCAGGAAGATCCCCTGGAGTAGGAAATGGCAACCGAGTTCTATATTCTTGCCTAGAAAATTCCATGGTCAGAGGAGCCTGGTGGGCTACAGTCCATGGGGTCGCAAAGAGTTGGACTCTACCAAGTATACGTGCACACGTCTATAACTGACCAAATTATATCTATACATTTCTCCTGACCTCCCAAGGTATATATCCACTTGACATCTGTGCTCTGATGCCTGATGCCTCATCACTCAGTGTGTGATTCTCAGATCAGCACCATGGCATTACCTGGGAGCTTGTTAGCATTGTGGGACTTAGGGTACCATCTTAGGTTGACCGAATCAGCATCTGCATTATAACAAGGTCCCCAGTTTCCCATGCACATTAAAGTTTGAGAAGCACTGGTCTGTATCACGATGGAAGATTTTGCACATTTTACCCTGATGATGTTATTTATTTGGCACAACTATGCTATTAGATTATAAGCTCTGCATGGCATGAGACCGAGATTCATTTTGCTTTATACTTCTACCTCCTAGCAGAGGAGAACCTAACAGTAGATATGCAATTTGTTCCATTACTAAAATGCAAATGGACACATTGGCATGGGAGCCTGTTGCATTTGACTGTGAGATGGAAGAAAGTTGACTGACTCATGGTACCAGCCGTTCACTGGCAGAGGCATCGTTGCTCATCACTGTGGATTCATAAGCTTGCATGTAGTACTTCGTGACCAGTTCTAGGAGGGGCTGTGTTAGGCTTTAGGATGTCAGTTAAGTAATGCTTTTACAGGAAGTTATCACCAAATAATGCTGCTACAACCTCACCCTTTCTCTGGCTTATTCAAAGTTTGAATTTGTCCAAGGAGCCAATTAGAGTTGCTGGCCCATTTGTCCTGTTCTAACCTGGACATCTGTACAGTAATTGGGGCATGACTGAGGCTTTTCCTTAAAATATGTGTTTACCAGCATTGGCCTGGGCTTATGCAGGATCACACTGGGCCTGTGTTTTTCAGCAGAGCAGATAAACATCCGCATTTCACCCTGAACTAGTGTTTCCTATTCAATTTCCCAGCTTTGTTCCTGTGTCTGTTACTCATTTAAGAGGACTTCACGGGACCCGCAGGATTCGTGAAAATCAATGGGCAGTAAATTTAGCTCTTGGACAACCTCAGAATGGCCTTCATTTACATCAAGAATTGAAACTGGGAGATGGAAGTAGTAACAGAGGGACCACTAAGGTCTAGCAACCTCGGAAGGTGGGGTTGTCAGCCTGGTGTCCTGGGGGCAGAGTCACAGATCACTCACTGTGGAGAGGAAGGCTGGCTTTGAAACACGGCTTCTGTGTAGATGAATACTAGCAGTAACACGTTTTTCAAGTGTATTTGAGGTGTCCGTACTTATCGTCTGTACAAATAAGGTCTCTAGCTGAAACATTATTCTGTTTTTCAACTGCTTTTATATCTGTATTGCTGTGTTTTACTTTGGAGCAGACTTTCCCGAATGTGTCCGATCTTGAGAACCACCTGGGGAGTTTGTTGAATACTTGCTTTCCTGAGACCCACCCCAGACCTAATTAAGGTTTCCCTGACAACTAATGGGGAATGAGCATTTCATATCAACTTTTCAGTTGATTCTTAATTGAATTACTTTCTCTTAAGTGTTCATCTCTATTTTTTCTGAGGCAGAGTAGCAAAGCTCCTCTGTTTCTGTTCATTCATCTATTGAAGAATTTTTTTGAGCAGTTTTGGAGCCTGGACCCTCTGCTAAGCCCTAGGGAGACAAAGATGATTAAGACTCAACCTCTGCCATCAAGGAGATCAGATTGCAGGGAGACGAGACACATAATAAGATGCACTGAACATAATGTACTGGGGACCATGCAAGAACTAGACACAAATCAAGTCCTACAGTTTTATGTCTTTGAGAGAAATGATAATCCTACACATTTTAAAATAGAGCCAAAACAAAATTTTCAGGAAATTAGCGTGTCTCCCACTCCACATTAAAATGAGATTCTTTACTTTTTTAAGACCGCCAGAAACAGCTTGTAGCTTGCCCAGCACTTGGCATAAAGCTGGCACGAAACAGTTATTGATGAAACAAATTAATGAAAAGAAATGTCCACGAAATTAAGTACTAAAGGCAAAACAAGGGGATTCTTCCAACAAACCATAAGTGAAGAAGACTGGCAGGGCCTCAGAATACTTGTTCCAGGAGTTCACACAAGGGTTTCGGACTCCTCGCTCACTCTTTTATGTTCCATTGCTGGCTGTCTGATACATTGGTTGCCATGGAATAAAATATTTTGTCCTTCCCATGAGCCACTTTGCTCTGTCATCATGAGCATGGCAAAGAAAAGTTACCCTCATCGGGACTTCTGCTTTTTTTATTGTTGTTTCTTGCTATCCCTTTTTTTCTTCCAACTGCAGACTATTTAATATGAATGTTATTTTTTCCAAACAGGGCATAATGTCTAATGTTGGGCTTTCCACCAGGGGAATATCTTACTAAATAGAGCTTAGTGCCATATATTTCTTAGGCCATAGATTTCATTTTCCTGGAAGGGGTTTCTCATCCACTCGGGAGGGACTTCAGGTTGAAAGCCTTCAGGACAAAAATAAATACATAAATAATAAAATAAATCCAACACTAGTCTCTCCATCTACATTTCCATATAAAGAACCCTAACTGAACCAGAAGTGAACACAAGAATACTTGTGCCCTATCTTATTCTCCCTAATTTTCTAAATAACTGTATTCTAAGTGTCATACTTATAGCCAGAGAACAATTAAAGAGAATGAATGTAACTTCATGCCAGCTTTCTAGAAGTTGAGATGTAGGTAGTGTGTGCGTGCAAAGTCACGTCAGTCATGTCAGACTCTGTGCGACCTTGTGGACGATAGCCTGCCAGCCTCCTCTGTCCATGGGATTCTCTAGGTAAGAATACTGTTGTTTGCAAATTGAGGGTTTCTTCCCATGACTGAGGGAATCTGGCCCTGTTACTTGTGAGCTTTGTGAATTCATATGTTTTAAGCAGAAACGTTCATATAATAGTTGTGCCCTGACTCTCTTGGAAATCATATAAAGTTGCTGTGGTCAGAGTCACAGAGCTCCAGCGATTGGTGTCCATGTGGCAGCAATACTGCACTCAGGTGAAGCAGCCATCTTGTGTCTTATGTCTCAGTGGGAGGATTGTCATCTTGACAAAAAAAGAGTATTATTCCCAGGCTGTGTGGTCACCACATTTATTTCCATTACTTTCATAGTCTTTGGTGGAACCATAGTCTTTGGTGTCTTGCTTCTTTTGCACAATATCCTATTTATAAGATTTTGTGATATAATGAATGTTAGCTCATTTCTCGGAGTGGGTTGCCATTGCCTTCTCTGAGAAATGAGCTAACATTCATTATATCACAAAATCTCATAAATAGGATATTGTGCAAAAGATGCAAGACACCAAAGACTATGGTTCCATCCTTTATTCAGAGCTCTAGAACAGGCAAAACTAACCTACGGTGGTTAAAATTAGATCAGTGATTACTTGAAGCAACTGAGGCAAGACTGCAGTAGGGCTGAGAGGTCTTTTCTAGGCGGGAGGTAAATGTTCTGTGTCTTGGTTGGAACAGGTTTTTCCAACGGGTGTTCACTGGGAGACCTAAGTACCCAGGGCTTTCTGGTGAACTTTCTGCCCTAAGGAGGTCAGGCTTGTGGATCACATCTCTTGCAAGAGTGATTTCTCAGCCTTTATTTTTACACATGACCCATCTGCAATGCTTACTTAAAATGCAGATTTCTGGCCTCTTCTCAGCATAATTACACAGAACTGTCTGGGAATGAGAACTTCAAATCTGGAATTCAAACCATCACCCCACCTGCTTCTAAAGCAGAAACCCGAAGCCTGCACCACACTGCTAAGTCAAATAGGCTTCCTCCCCGTGACTCAATGTGTTGAGGACCAGGTATATTTATCAGTGTCTCTGCAACAGTCCACCCCTGCTCAAAGAAAAATTGTTTAGAGCACACAAGAATGGTAAGTGGCTGCAGTTTTGTATTTGAAGGAAATACTCGAATGAAACAGTTTTTATCGAAAACAAGACAAAAAGAAACACTACCATTTGTGGAAGTGACCAGTCATCTCTAGGCCTTTTCCTGAGCAGTGCCGCCTGCCACTTCATTTCATTATTTGTCCTCTTTTCATGCCCTGATGATTTTTTGTTTACCTGGGACAACTGGTTTTTAATTGATTTTTTAATAAAGGTATTTCTTGCTCTCTTTCACTCTGTAAGAACCATAGCATGATCTCATCAGGCTGGACAAGTATTGATGGGCTGGGGGTATCAGGGGGCTAATAAAGAGTGTTATCCAGTATTTTTCAGTGACACATAAAAACTCCCTCATGAAAGATACTGGAGGCAGAGCATCATATAAATGTCATGCTAGAAACAGTGGTATTAGGGTGTATATGGCCAGACATTAGTGATTTCATTAATGCACTGAGACAGGTCTCTCCCAGGGATAAGTGGTGGTGAGTGGGCAGTGGAGGGTCAGTGGGAAAGCAAAGGAAAAGGCAGCACAAAGCAAAGAGTGAGTGAGCCCTGCAGGCCTCTAGTTGTTCTAGATAAACTGCAGCAATTTAATAAAAACGCTTCAGATGAATAGGAGAAGGAGAACTTAATTCAACTCTTCATTTTTCTATCTTCACCTTCTCTTTTCCCCAAAACACCGTTTACCATATTTCAAAAGAAACAAAGTGTTGAAAGCCAGAAGTGCTTTCAGATTTATCTTTTTTTTTACTCATTAAATCTTTAAATTCAACCTGATCCACTCTACTTCTTAGATTACTGAGGGGAAGAAGGATGGAGGGTCTGTGAGTGGAACTATCTGGGGGTATTCTCAGCTACTGCCTGGCTTCCATTTCAGTTAGCCAGTATTAGCACAGAGAGCCCCAGCCTTGCTGTAAAATGAGTGTCTGGCTTTGAAGAGTCCAGAAAACACCATTAGGCCAAAGGGCAGGAGAGATTTTGAAGCTTTTTTCCAGACTGAAAATGTGGTTTTCCTGTGATATGGGCCCAGGGCTGACCTAGGGCCATGGAATACAGAAAACATTTAAGACCATCCATCCCCTTCAAGGAGAGACTGGCTGAAGAACACACACTATGCAGGAAAGGAGACACACACACACACACACACACACACACACACACACACACACACGTGCGGAATACAGAAAACATTTAAGACCATCCATCCCCTTCAAGGAGAGACTGGCTGAAGAACACACACTATGCAGGAAAGGAGACACACACACACACACACACACACACACACACACACACACACACACACACACACACACACACACACACACACACACACGTGCGTACGCCTATACTTTCACACACCTTTAGATTTCACAGAAGCAGAGAAATATAACAGCCTTTCCAAAGAGTACATTTTGAAAGTTAAGGTTGACAGTCTGATATGTTAAAAATGAACTGAGAAAAACCACTTTAATGACAACAAAAGATAATTTTCTTTTTACCTTTGTCTCTATTTTCTCATTATCCACTGAATTAATTATTTTCAGGGGATTCTCTGTTAAGCAGGTAGGGACATGTGCTGGTGCCATCTGAATTATTACCATTAATGTCACTCCAATTGTACCCATAGGCTGTTAGGGCCTGGAGAAATTCGTGGTGTGTGTGTGTGTGTGTGTTCCTTGTGTTCCTGCAAAATTGGAATCATGCTGTGAGTCACATTGTCAGTCTTACTCTGTGTTTTATCAGTTGCCTTGTCATGAACATCTGCATACAGTATCATTTCATTCATTCATTCACTTAACAAATAATTATCGTGTGTACCCTTTTCATGCTTCAGTTTCCCTCCAATACTTCACTTGTTCAGCCTTGGTTTTGCTTTGTTCTGTGATTAGAAGCCCAGCAACAGTTGTACAGATAACTTCCAAATGGAAAGGTATTAATACAAAATGAGAGTGGCTCAGGGTCCCAAATGATGAGTGATTATGAATATAATAAAGCCACTGACAAAAATTTGGTTTATGTTCTTCTGACCTGAATATCAAAGGGTTAGTTTTCACAGAATAATACATGTTTGCTGAACACATTAGAAAACACAAATAGGCAAATAAGAAATAAAACAGAAAATAGAGACCATATACATATTTCCATCATTTCCCCTCAGAGACATAGTGCTGCTAACATTTTTCTGTGTACACCTTCCTATCCTTTGTCTATATACTTACAATGGGTTTTGCAGGGAATTTTGCAAACATGAGATCAAGGCATATGAATAGTTTGGGAACCTGCTCATTTATCTGTGTCCTGAGCATTAGTTTCTTTGACATCATTTGAGTCGAGACAACAGCTGAGGAATTATCTTTTTTCTACCCGAAGTGGTCATGAGCCTTTGGTTGGCTCTCCATGGTTTATGTCTTTTCTGGGCGTGCTTTCCCTGTGTCCGGAGACAGTAGTAGTAATAGCTCACATTTACTGAGCGTTTATCATGACGCCACTTTAATAGAGCATCCCTTGTCATCTTCCAAACAACTGACTGAGGCATAGCTTACAGATGAGGAAACTGAGACACAAAGAGGTTTAGAGCAGACAGCAAATACGTGATAGAGCCAAGGTTGGGATTTAGGCCGTCTGACGCCCTGATCGTAAGCTCTACCCACACTGTCTGACAGATGTGTTCAGATCTTAGATTTGAATGGGATTCAGAATCCTCAGACTCAACCATCAAGCTGGTAGACAGCTTTGCCATCACCTGGTATAACCCTCTTGATTCCAGTTGAGGGACTTCAGGTGGCCAGACTCTCAAGTCACCTTCGGTTGTTCTTTCTCCTCTGCCCTGCTGCCTCCCCGCCATCCCACTTTATTTTTCCTTTTCAAAACTCTGTGATTTGAGTGTTTGGGGACATGAAAGATTAATAACCTCGGTCTGGACCGGGCTGACTGTGGGCAGGCCTTGCGAGAGCTTTTCCCACACTTTGGTGCCAACAGGTCTCGGGCCTGGACTGTGCACCACTGTTATTCTTTCTAGCTCTGGGCCCCTCTGGAGCCAATCAGACCCACCATGACAAACCGAACCAAGGTTTTGAGAGAGAGAGAGAGAGAGACCCAGGGGACCCTGCTACCCAACTCGTCACGGAGCCAGCTCTGGATGTCTTTACCTTCATTCTAAAACTAGTGTCAGACCAGACATGCTGGAACCTTACCAAGCTGACACTTTAATCTATGTAACTAAATCCATCAGTGAAATACTAATGCTGTCTACATTATTTTTCCTTTCCTAGTCAGTTATTCGCAGCCAGAAAAAGTTTGTCTTGAGGAATTCACTCCCCCCAGGACCTTTATTCTAGTGCCACAGAGTTCAGTGAGAAAAATGTGAGGGGGCTTATCTCCGGGTCCAGAAGTGTCTCCTGCTGGTGAGCTTTGTGACTGTGGGCCTGGGGCTTCTTGTCTTAGGACCCATCCTTTGTCAATAAACCAACTGACTTGGCTTAAGTGGATTCTGAATCTCTTCCAACTTTAAAGTATCTATGGTCCTTGTTAGCCTCCATCAGACAAACTCTAAGCTTGCCTCAATATTCATGAATTTGTATATTTATTCATTTGTATATTTATTCAACACTATATTAAAAGTACCTAGCCCATGCCCAGTCCTTGGGGTTGACGAACAGACGTGTAATCAATTCATTTCTGTTGTGATAAGTGCCACCAGTGAAAAATACAGGGAGATATAAATATGTGGTGCAGCCTGACCTCAGCTGGGAGGCTAGGCATGGCCAGTGGGTTGGCATCAGCCAGATGACAAAAGAAGAAATGAGCTTTGCAGACAGGAGAACACCAGGGTTGGATAATCCTGTCCCGGGCTGATGTAAACCCATTCAAAGATATGAAAGAGCCCCAGTGGGACTGGAGTTTAATCAATAAAAGGAGTGTGGTTTCTCACTGATCTTAGACTAACATCCCAACTCCTTCCCTGATCATGGCAATGAGGCCCTGCCTAAATCCCCAGCCCTACCTCATGCCATCCTGTGACTCATTCTTTTTAGCCACACTACCTTTCTTTTTCTCTCCCATATCATTTATTTTAGCCTGAAG
Organism: Giraffa tippelskirchi; assembly: GCF_054371585.1. Lineage (NCBI taxonomy): Eukaryota > Metazoa > Chordata > Mammalia > Artiodactyla > Giraffidae > Giraffa > Giraffa tippelskirchi. The sequence continues at coordinate 106,260,074 of NC_137280.1, read as the reverse complement.
ACTTTGCAGGTGCTAATCTACTCTTCCTTCTCATCTCACAATGCTCTGGGATGAACTTTACTATTTCTTACCAGAGACCTTTCCTGATCACCCCATCTCAGGGAGGTCAGCTCTTTCCCGTTCTTAGAATCTGTTCATTACTATCCTAGTACTTGTCATGGCCATACTTCCTTGTTTACTTGTTTATTCACCTAGGACAGGTACCATATGTGGTTTGGTCTCCTCATTTAATATTTGGAGTGTGAAGGAGGCTAGCGTGTAGACAGATTATAAGCCCTTAAAGGACTGACCAAGGCACTTGGGCTTCATCCTGTGAATAAAGGCTTCCATACAAAGCATCTCGGGGAGAATGTGCGCTTGTAGGAGTGCTTTGTGGAGACTAGTTGGGAAAGCGGCATGAGAAGATGTGGACAGACCAGATAGAGGTGATGGCAATAGTCTGTGTCAGAGATGAAAGTGGTTTAGATGGGAATGAGGGAATCAACCACGCTGGCTCTATTCGAGGGGTATTTAAGAGACGAGTCCATAAAACTTAGTGGTTCTCTAGATCTTCAGTAGAGACTTCAGTGAGGCTGGGTAGCCAAGGAACAAGCCTCTGAGAACCTTTTTCTCATGACTTCAGGTTTCTGGATTAACTATTTACTGGCTTCTCACTCTGGGCTGCTCCTTGCTGACCCACTGCTGGGGCATATATGAACTTTTGGTTTTTAGTTGAAGTCAACTAAATTTGTATGCTTGTTTTATTGTGTTTTTAATCATTTTAAAAGGGGAAAAAGCATGCAAGCAGATGGCAGAGAATTTATATAGAAGAGAAAAAAATTCCCCTATGATGCCATCACCAAATTACAAACTGTTATCATCTGAGAGCATTCTGTTCTTTTTGTTATATAAATTTGTACTGTTTTGCACATTCAGGTTTGTCTCCTTTTTATCGCTCAGTGCTCTGAATATTTCCCATGATCATCTACTATCTTCATAACTATCACTTTGAATTTTTGTGTTATAAGAGTAAATACCCGCTTATCTGAAGTTATCAGGATACAAAATTATAGAAAACCAGAGGTGACTCCCAGCTGACTCTTCCCCCAAACCACATCTCATTCCCCAGGGAACCACAGCCTGGGGGCCAGTGTGCCTCTTTCCACACACTTTGTGAGCATTGGGAGATAGCAATGAACAGATATACATATATACTCTTTTATTTCACAAAAGAAAGTTTTCTGAATATTATCTCATGCTAGCAAACACAGCTATCTCATTTTTATTTATAGCTGCATAGTATTCCATTATATAGACATGCCATAATTTTATCCAGCTATTACCCCAGTCATAGTTATTTACATAAAAATTCGGTAGCTGTCATTCAGGCCTACATGCCTTATATACCCAGGTAGGTGTCTCCTTAGACTAACTCGCAATGGAACCCTTGAGTGAGGGAATGTGGATTGTAAAATTTGAAAGATATTGTCAAGTTGTGCCCTATAGGGATTCTACAGTCTACACATTAATCAATAGTTGTTCTTTCTTAAAACCCTCTCCTCAGTCTTGAATACTTTGCCACCAGATAAGACCCAGAGTCTCACTGTAATTGTGATAGGCATTTCTTCAACTTTGACAGCACTTGACGTTGTTTCATATAGTCAGTCATTAATGTTTTCTGTAAATTGTTTTCGTAAATTGTTTGTTTTTGTAAATTGTTTACCCTCCTCACTCCTTGTTTCATTGAAATATTGGGGTTTTTTTGCTGTCCTTGTTGATTTGTAAGTTTGCTGTATACTAAGAAAATTGGCTCTTTGTGTATATATCACAAAAAATTTGTCCAGATTTGTCGGAATTCTGATTTTGTGTTTTTTTCCCCCCTGTACCAGGAAGTAAAGAAATAGTTCAAGGTTTTTGTTTATGGTGTTCTCACTTAATGATTGTACAATTTTCTAGCAATTAAATGTGTTACAATTTAACTATTTTACCATTAAGTGTGCATCTGTTGCTTACAGTTTTTAGGTAATATAAATACTACTGTGATGAGCCACTTTGTATGTATATTTTTTTCTCATTTTAGGCAAGAATATATATTTTAAGTGAGAGTACTAGATCATGATAATACACTGTCAAGATAATTTTCCAAAAAGAAAACCCACAAGCAGTTTGTTAGAGTACCAAGAAACCTGTGTCTGGATGCCTGCTGTTCATTTGTAATGAACATTTATCCAAATGGCCATTGGGTTTACTTTTTAAGAAGGAGAGGGGTAAGAGCGCAGGAGGGGAAAATAAAAAGTGGAGGGTAAGGTCAAAGAAGTCTCTTAAGGTTTTTGTTTTTGTTTTTTTTTTAAATGGGAGCTACACACATACAATCCACCCCTTCTCATACATCAGTGGCCTAGTACCCCAGGTTTTGGGGGAACAGCTTGGCTCCTCTCAGAATGCAGACGCTTTGCAACCTTGGAGTGATCTTTGCACCTCGTAAAACACAAAATCCTCCAAACCTGTGTTCTTAGAGTTGGTGGTCTGTTGTGTTTATCAAGTAACTGAAACATCTCAGCTGATTTAAGTTGTGGTCAGTGGCCACTTGATTCTATTTGAGTTAATCTGGCTCACCTGACGTTACTTGTGGCTTAGCCAAAAAGCTGCCCATGGTAAACTGCCTCTTATACAAGCTAACATTTCTTTTACTTAGAAAGCCTTTTCTTGTAGAAATGTCCACAGACACCTTCATGAACTGAATAACCTCCAGATTCATGTGCTGAAGTCCTGACTTTCAGTGCCTCAGAGTGTGGCTGTATTGGGAGGTAACTAAGGTCAGTGGGAGTGGGCTCTAATTCGATCATGATTGGTGTGCTTATAAGAAAGGAGGAGACAGTCCCAGAAGAGAGAGCAGGTGAAGACAGAGAGAGCGGTCACCTACAAGCCAAGGAGGGAGACCTCAGAAGGAAACCAACCCTATAGACATCTTCATCTTGGACATCTCCAAAACCGTAAGAAAATTTCTGTCGTTTAAGCCAACCATGGTATTTTGTTATGGTAGCCTTAATGAACTAATGCAGTACCCCAAAATGCAAAGGATAATATAATGAATGTGAGGTACCCACATCCCACTTCAACAACTAACAATAATTTCTCTTAATCATGTTTCATTTATCTCCTAGAATGATTTTTCCTAGGCTCTTCTAAAACAATTCCCAGACATATGCTTCCATTGATAAATATTTCAGTATGCATCGCTGTTTGAGGGCTTTTTCTTTTTTTTTTAAAGCATGTTCACCAGGCCATTATTTCTCCTAATGAAACTAGCGATAATTTATTATTATTTATTACCCAGTTCATATTCAAATTTTCTCAATTGTTTCAAAGAAGGTATTGGTTTGTTTATAGACAGTTTGAATCAAATTTGAAATTCAGTTTGTGTTTGTGGTTGTTATTTCTCCTAAGCCTCTTTTATTCTAGAACATACCTGGGTCTCCACCCTTTTCTGTGATATAAATTTATGGAAAAAGCTGAATTACTTGCCTTACAGACCACCTTATGTTCTGATTTGGCTGCATATTTCTTCATGGTGTGAACTCAATCCTTTCTCCTAGTTTCTTCTATAATTTGGTAATTAGAGACTTGATTAGATTCAGGTTCTATCGATATATTTGAGGCAAGATTATTTCAGTGGGGGTATGATTTTGCATTTTAAAAGGTAGAAGCAATTTTTTTTTCTTTTTTTATATATATAAATTTATTTATTTTATAAGCAATTTAGAAGCAATTTATTTTATGTCTGAAATACTCTGAACAGCACGTAAAATTGGCTTGGGTAGCTGTGGAGATGGTGATTTTTGCATAGTAAGCACCACGCAAAGACAGGAAAATGAGAGAAATAAATGAAAAATATGTGAACGTCATCATTTTCACTAGAAATCTGCCCTGGAATAAAAATTCTGGCTTCAGGAGCAAATTGCTGTATGTTTTGGAGGTCACAAAGAGTGAAATTATTTTATTTGGAAACGGTGTTGGTGTGGCAACTGCATAGCTGTAAATATGAAGCATCCAAGCAAGCGTGCCGCGTCTTCACTTTCCAGGGCTTCCTCTCCCCTTGAAAGCAGGACTGCTTCTCTTGTGCCTTTTCCCCGTGCTTCCAGAGGTCTGTCCCGCCCTAGGAACTGGGTTTCACCAAAGCATGGATTACAAGAGCAGAAGACTAGAAATGACCTCCATGTGCGTCAAAAGGGGACCTGTTGACTACCTAAGGAACACTAAGCAGCCTTTAAAAATACTTCTGTAGAGTTATAAGTGCTAAAGAAGACACGACCTCCAAAATATACCATGCAGTGAGGAAAGCAGATTTAAAACTGCATAGAAAGTAGGTCACCAATGTTTATTTATATGCACGGAATATTATTGTAAGAACACGTAAGAAACTAGGAAGTTGGAGGACTAAGGCACTAGTGTAAAAGATTTACTGTTTATCGTGAGCTCTTTATACCTTTTGAATGTGGACCTATGTGTAGAGATTTTTTTAAAAATTAACGAATTGCTTGGAAACCAGGATGGACTGAGAGGTTGTCAGTGACGCTGCAGAGCTGAGCTAGTAGTTTTCAGTTCTCATCTGTGTTTATCAGGCCCAGGAGATGACAGACAGCAGTGGGGTTTTCATACAAAACACTTTCAGCTTGCATTTGCCCACTTTGAAGAGGGAAACCAAACAGACTTTTGGAACAGTTTTCAAGTATCAAACATGTTCTGTGTTTCAAGGGGTTTTAACTCACAAATAGTCCTTTCTCTGCACTGACAAACTAAAACAAGTAGCTTGTATCCAAAAAACAGTATAAATTATGATTACTTCTGATCAGACATGGAATGTCAAGTCTGCAAGAAAGAAAAAGTTCCAAAACAGTCTGTGTTAGTGTTTCCAAAAACCATGCCATGTACTTATACATTGCAGGGCACCAGCTAAGGAAATCTATGAATAGAACTGAGAAAACAATAACAGGGGGCCCCCAAGCCTGGGTCATTTTTAAAGATACGAGAATGAGCTCTTGGTTTTATAATTTTAGAGCTGTTAAAACACCTGCCAGCGGGAATTCTTATTTGTGGGGATTTTTTTCCCATTACACTGTGCGTGGAAAGACATTTTCAAACAAAGTATAAAAACCATTCAAAAAATCCCAAGTCCCAGCTATGAAGCTTAATAAAATGGTTCAGGAAAACTTTACAAATTTGAAAATAGTCGAAAATAGTCACTGTGTGCTTTTATTAACTTTCAAGCACCCATGCTGTGGGGAAGCCTGACTGTGGAGGTAATCACCATAAAAAGCATTGTCAATAAGCACAAGTCACGTAAAGCAGAAAAAAACAAACAGGTATTGTAAAATAGCACAGATTTAACTCACCAGGGCCTGGAACTCATCCATCACAGTGATGAGGGCGTGTTGCCACTAGAGGGGATGCTTTCTGCTCCAGGCTTCTGAAATCTCTGACTTTTGGTACCACGGCCAGGATCACCCGGAAGGGCCTGACCCCACCTTGCCAGGCCCTTCATTCTAACAGCTGAGCCCATATTATACTCGGCCCAAATATTCGAACATCTGAGTGTGGGACCTGGGAATCTTCCTGCAATTCTTTTCTCTCTTAGCTGATCAAATTCCTTGGTCATTGTTTTGGGTTAAAGAATGGACACTGGATATACCAAAATGTTATGACATTAAGCATAGCATGGTGATTAAAGGCCCTAGTGATGGAGCCAGAAGGACAAGGGTGTGGAACTCTGCACTACCACCTGTTAGCTGTAAAACCCACCTCAGATGCTGGAGTGAAGGTTGAAAATGATAATGCCTGCACCTGACTCCAAAGATGCCTCACTCCAGGACAGGCCCTCCTCTTGGGGGCTCCCGAATCCAATCCAGAGGATAGGCATGGGGAGTAATAACTGCACGAATGAGCACAGTGTCGGAGAAATGTGACCTAGGTACTGAGAAGACCGAATGGGAAAGCAGGTGGCTCATTCGTGAGGGGAGGACAGAGGAGAGCTTCAGGAAGACTGAGAATTCTGAGCAGATAGGAAGGCATTGCAGGCAAAGATAAAACTGTTTTGAAAATTCTGGAATGCTTGCACCACTAGCTTGCAATGTGTAAGTACTTATTTATGATGTTGCATTAGGTTGCTCCATTTGAAGAACTTGGGCAGCTCCAGAGGATCACAGTTTATGGGATGTTTCTTTTTCCCAGGTGCCCATCCCCCACCCCCTGCCACCACCCCTGCAGTGATAACAGGGCAACATTCTCAGCCCTTTTCTGCTCTTTGGGATACTTTATGATATTGTCTTCTCTTCCTATCTCCTGCTTCATCACTTCTCAAGAGGAGGGACTCTTAATCTGGACAAATTGCAGGGTATTGATTAGGCCGTAGATACTAGTGGGTAGGACCCTTGTGTAAACATAATTATGGCCTCTGTCCAGATTCTCAGAGATCTCTGTCCCCACCCCGGTCCCAGATGTTCCAAGGCATTGAATGCTTTCCACTGACCATGCTCTGTGTTTGCAAAGTTCCTCCTCTTGAAGACCCCTGTGAGGCCCCGGGTTCTACTCCAGGAGTGGCATTATGTAGAGAAACTCAGTAAATGATGGCTAGATTGAATCATTTTCCATCCTCTTGCTTGAACATGCTTAGACTTGGCATAATACTAGAAGCTGATGCTGTTTCAACATATTTATGATTTAGACAGATAATGAGTTTTCTTGGAAGGCATTACTGACATCTAGTGTGGATTGTAGATAAATTAGATGTCACAGTTTTGACCTTTGTGGAATGACTTGACATGATTGACCTGTGTATGTCAGCCAATGCTTTCCAGCAATACTCTGCCCAGATTTGAAGACTACATCCTAGTCTGTTCTGAGGCACCAGGAAAACTCATAACGCCTGCTTTTATATAAGCCAACTGGGATTTTAAATGATCCAGACATTTCCAGATTCAGGATCTGAAGAAGATAACCCTCATCAGAGGAGGGTCCCAACATTAGCAGGGCACCTGAAGCAGAATCATCCCTTTGCTGGTACAGATTTCTACAGGTGTGGAGTGGAATTGAGGGGCAGCCTGTCTGCTCCCCCAGCAGCATCTTCCTCCAAGCATGGCCACAGCTCTGTGGAGTGACTTTGGGGCTCATTCCTGCAGGCTCATCCCAAGTTTTGTCTCTTCAGTCCTCCCAACAACTCCAAGGAAACATGTAGTAAAGTCTGCATTTTATAAGTGAGGAAATTAAGCAGCATAAAAAAAAAAACAAAAAAAAACTGTTGCAGCAAATGACACAGAATCGCTCAAAAGTGGACTTGGCAAAGAGAAAGCAAATCTTGGGGTTCCTAGACTCAAATCTTGTGATCCTGACCTCAGACTCTCTTTTAGGTGTGTTTTTTTTTTCCCCCGACTTTGCCCAGGGCTCACTACCTTCACTCAGGCAGGACTCTGCTTAAATATCAGAAAGACCTACCCTGACCTTGTTGCAAGAAATCCTCTCTTCCCAACCAGCCTTCTCTTTCCTTCCCTGGCTCCAGTTTTCTTTATAGCACTTACTATCTGACATATTACATATTTATGTGTTGATTGTATAGGAACTCCAACTAGAACACAATCTTTATGAGACAGGAACTCTTTTCACTTCAGTATCCCAGCTCCTGAAACAAAGTTTGGTACTTAGTCAGAAATAAACACTTGCTACATAAAAGAATGACTACTGAGTAATGATTAATTAGTAAGGACTTCATCAGTGCTATGCATTGACTGATCAAATTCCTATACCAATCTAATAAGACATGCTATAATTATCCACATTTTACAAATGAGAAAGCTGCCATTGAGAAAAGTTAAAGAACCTGTCCAAAGCCATAGTTTATTAAGTGGTAAAAGTTAGATATAATCAAGGTCAATTTAACCACAGGCCCTAATTCTTTACCACACTCTACTTCCTGCACATTGAAACTTAACCTTCGAAACCCTCCTCCTCAAAATCTCTACCAAAGATAACTTTACTAAAGACCCTTACTTTTGGAAGATACTAAAAATAATCTTTTATGGATACTTTAATTTGAAAATTGTTCCCAAATTAAAGGATAATAAAATGCTCAAAGAATCAAAGAATGAGACGAAATCAGTGACTAGATTTACAAGGTGTATGAACAGAGGAAAGCTGCTCAAAGATTTCAGTCTTATTTTTGTTTTCATTTAAATGACTTCAGAGAAATAGTTTGAATTAGTTGACACATTGTAAAAGCTTGAGCAATTTTAAAGTAATATTAGATCTTTGATAAATCAGTACTTGTAGGTATATTTGCCTGGGGATGTGATTGCAGGGTTGAGGGAAGAGGAAGGCTTTCTGTATCCACCCCGCATCACCTCCTCACACCAAGATTGCCTTCTAGGAAATCTTGCTGGTACCTGGATTTACATCATTAGCTGTGACTCTGTCTTCTGTTAAAATACATCTCCCAAGGGAGACTTTTGGTCTTCTCAATCTTTTTTTTTTTTTTAATTTAATTTTTTTAATTAGTTTATTTATCTGTTTTTTAACTTTACAATATTGTATTTGTTTTGCCATACATTGACATGAATCCACCATGGGTGTACATGTGTTCCCCTTCCAAAACCCCCCTCCCACCTCCCTTCCCATCCCATCCCTCCAGGTCATCCCGGTGTACCAGCCCCGAGCACTCTGTATCATGCATTGAACTTCTCAATCTTTCATATGAATGTATCCAGTTGTTCATGAAAACAATTTTCTAATAGGGAGAAAGGTAGAGACCTCATGAAGACTTGCATTCCTGAGTGAGGACAGGGATCAGAAAGAGGGGAGGAGAGAGAAAATGGATTAACCGTTGTCTCCCTACTTGGGAGAATCTTAAGTAGGCATTTAAATGAGTCTGGTAATGCAAATATTTCTAAAACTGAAAGTTTTTCTTTGTAAACTCTGCTAAAAAGGAAACTGAGGCATATTAAGAAAAATTTATTTGAGCAAACATCAGTTTGAATCAGGTAGCATTCAGTATAAGCAGACAAAAAGGAGCTCCAAGGAGCTGTACAAAATGAAAGACTTTTATAGTCAGAATGGAATAGGAACAAGGAAGCTAACCGGACAAAAGATCAAGTCAGTTATTGCAAAGTTACTTTCCTTTAGGTGGTGTGGTGACCCAGGTTCCATTTCTGGGAGAGCTGAAACTGTAAGTCTCAGTTTGGTGTCCTGGGGCTTAGTGAAAGCAACTCCGTTTGGGGCCTGTGGTCTTGGTTGTAACAGCTCTGAGGTCAGAGCCTGGACCTGTTCATTCAGCCTGTGTCCTCAGTACCTCACAAATGAGCACAGTACATGGCGTATAGTAGCAGCTCAATGAATATTTGTTGAGTTGATGAATGTACAGCTCTTGAAGCATGCACCTGGCCCTTACTTCCTCTCCTCCCGCCTTCCCATCCTTCAGGCCAAGTTCTGCTTCTCTCTCCCACTGACTCTCTCCTGAGGAGGAGAGTTTCTCCTCTGAATTTTTCCAGCAAATGTTTCTATAGATTATATGAAGAATTTGTCTTATAAAGACGGTGAAATCTCTCTTCAAAAATTTAGTTGAAGAGTTTATCTTGTCTTGTAAAATAGCTCATGTTATGTCTATCTCTCTATCTCTGCCTCTGGATTATAAGTCTCAGAAAGGTAGCAACTTGACAATTTAGCTTTCTCAAAGCTTGTAACACAAATAAAAATACTGATTGGGTTTTTGTAAGAAAACCTCACCTTTTCAAATTCAAGAAAACTAAAGGAAAATGGAAAAACCAAGACACCAGGCATGTTATCTTACTGCTTCAGTGTCTCAAAACCAGGGTTGGAACATCCTGGATTAAATGGGAATATTTATCATTAATGACACATTGATCTTAACTGAATAACAGTTGACTTTTTTAATGAGTCCTTATTTAACTAGACAAGAACTGTACCATGATATACACATACACTATTACTTTATCTGAAAAAATTGAGAAAAAGGCCATTACCTGCAAATGCCATAGCATAGCATTATAATAGCTTCATCTTTCTGATTTAGAAGAACTGGATTTGATGGACTTGAGACTGATGAAACATCACTTTCCCTTGGAAATTTTATTGTCTAACAAAGTACAAAATTTGATGTTTTTTGAGGTTGCATTGTATATTCAGATCAATTTCCTTTCCAAGAATGAGTTCTCATAATTACTGATCAACTATGTTCTTCTTCTATGGAAAATTCCTCAGAATTTCTTTGTATTTCTTTGAAATGTGTGAGCACAGAGAACATTACTAGAAAATTAACATCTATGTAATAAACTCCCTACCATCTACCACCTTCTCTGGTTGGTTATTACAGGGTAGAAAGTTCGGCAGGGTTTCCCCACCACCGCTCTTCAAATAAATCCATGAGGAAATAAAGAAAATTCGCCACATCAACTGTCAGGGGTATATTGTGAGCGGCTGAATTCAGCTTCTAGGATACAACTGTAGTCAGACTGTAGTTCATCCATACTGTGAGTGTTCTGACTCTTAAAGAAACCAGACTTTGTAAGTAATCGTGTATGTGCCACTATTATGACAACCCACAGCATATTGAAGCTCACAATGGCCAAGCTGGTCCCATGGCATTCTAAATAAGAGAAAAGAATGCACACCTTAAAGGACAATGCAGGGCTCCCCCGGTGGCTCAGTGTTAAAGAATCCGCCTGCCAGAGCACAAGATGCGGGTTCGATCCCTGATCTGGGAAGATCCAACTTGGCTGGGAGCAACTAAGCCTGTGCACCACAAGTACCACACGCGACAGTGAAGACCCCGCACAGACAAAAGTAAATAAAATTATTTTTTTTTAAAGACAATGTAGACTTAGGAAATAAGATTTACTCTCATATGTTGTGGTTTTGAGGTAACATGGAAATAGAATTGTATTTACACTTTACATTAGAAACATTTTTGAGGATAATTTTGCTCCCTCTCTCCAGGAAACGTGGTCTTCAGGGTTACAGAGCCAAGTAGCTAACTTTCTTCTCTTCAACCCCTACCCGTCATCACCTTCTACTGAAACCACAGGTTTTTTAATGCTGTGTCCAGAGACATGTGAAGGGTCTCTCCTTTGAAAGCCAACTGTTCTTCATTAGTACAGACACTGTTTAAGCAAGCTCCATATGTGTTTAATCTTTGCAATAATTTTCTGAGGTCGGTGCCTTTATCATCATCCCATTTTACAGACGAGGAGACTGAGGGATAAAGAAGTCTTACCCAAGTTACTCAGCTGAGAAGTGGCCAAGTCAGAATTCACACCCAGGCAGCCTGAAGGCAGAGCCTGCCTCAGCTTTAAATCCCTGAACACATCCTCTTCATAAACAGCTAACACAGGGGGAAGCTGCTCCTAGACAACTAGATCCTCCCCTACCCCACTCATGTGGTTAGTCTTATTTCCTTTCACTGAAAGTAAACTTGAGGATGATATCAACTTGGATTAAAAGTCACATCCTTTTACTCTCATTTTAGCTTGTTGTGTAACCCAATACTTTAACAAAGAACTGTTAAAAAAGCAAAACAAAACCAAAAATATCAAAGTATGTGTCACTGTTGCATTATTCTCTTAGAAGCTTTGGTTCTGCTTAAGAGCTTATCATTTTCCCCACAAGCCCATTTGGGAAGGAGGCAATATGTCTTTTGGCTCTTGAATGCTACTCGCCTCCGAACCTCATTATGGCAAGTCATTTTCTGAAGCTGGGCTGCAGCTCTAGACAAATGATCACATGAAGTTTTAAATAAACATACAACATTTACATTATGCTGTTTCTTGAAATGATTTATTGTCATTTTCTTCTTTTAGTCCTGCTCTCTGGACATAAAAGACATGAGCTTTTGTTGTTTATACAAACCAAATCCTCTGTTTGCTCTGATTAAGCATTCATGGGTCTTTAATACAGCACAGGCTTTAGATTTGGGATTATTCCCTATGGGAGTGGTGGAATTAAATACATTTAGCTAGCGGAGATAAGAGAGGGCACCAGAGTTTAATTGCCATTAAAATAGATAGGGTAGGTCACAAAAATAGAAGGCAGGAAAACAGTCTGTGTTCTCCTTTTCTGCTGTGGTGGATGAAGTTCTATGATTATGTGAATTGTAGCCTTGCAAAGTCTCAAGTTAATGGCCTGGAAGATACAGGAGAAAGGTGAAAAGTGTCCTGGCGGGACAAGTGCGGTCCTGAGTTCCTAAAAAGCCTCGTGCCTAAGAATGTATTACTGTTTAGAGAGGGAACTTCAGCACTGCCCACTGTGAAGAGGATTCTACTTTTTCTGAACTGGAGGTAGTTGGCGATTAGTAGGAACAATTATATTACCCCAAATTTTCCTGCCTCTCAGAAGTCATCTTAGAAATGTCGAGAGAGAAACCGCCTTCTGTGGTCCCCAACAGTGACAGAACAGAGAGCAGATTTTCATCAATGATTACAATTGTCAGGTTTTTATGTTTCATGCTTTCAGAATTAGCTGCTCTGCCAGCATTTTCTTTTTCCTTCTACTCATGGATATTGTAAATGAGTGTAAATTGTCACACTCCCCCAGAAGCAACACTTGTTGTCAGCTGCAGTCATGGGGTTGGGCAACCTGTCCAGTTAACTCATATGGAACAGCTAGGATGGAAGTGGTTTTTGTTTTTTTTATATAGTTGTGTGAGACATACATATTTATACTTCAGTTTAGAAATCTTTAACTTTTCTGGTTTATAAGTTTAAGATCAGGCCCCAAACACTCCCTTTAGCAGTGCATGTACTAAAATTTGAAAAACCAGTTGGGAGAAAAAAACAAAAAGTGCCATTTTGAAAAGTAAGAATCAAGAGAAGCACCTCAGAAAATAGTTTATCAGAGAGGGGGAACTTGAATTAAAAATATATTGGCTGATGGCATTTATTTGGAATTCTAGAAATGGCAAAATTCATCTATAGTGACAGATCAGCAATTGCCTAAGGCCAGGGCAGTGAAGACAGACCATGATGGCAAAGGGGCAGGGCAGCTTTGAGGGGTGTTGGATATGCTCTACATCTTCATCATAGTTAGCTGCACAGTTTAAACTCCTAAAACCATACACCAAATGAGTGCAATGTGTTGTATGTAAATTATATCTCGATAAAGTTGATTTAAGAACTATAAACTGGCCTAAGTTACTGAGAAGCCATGGGAAACCTTCCTAAATCATCTTTTATTTTAATATAAAAGAAAACACTTGAGCTAATACTCCAAGAGTCATTAACAGCAGATTTATCCACCCCAACCCCCTCATCCCCAACAAGAATCGTGTATATCCATCAGCTTTAAGAGCTGCAGTTGACAGGCCGGGCTGTTACTGCCAGCTGCTGTCTGAGAAGTTTGGGGCTGGCTCTGCCCGCAGAGGGCAAGCAGGCTGCTCTCCCCCAAGCGGCTGAGTTTTCCTTGCCGCGCACACATGGTGTGTTTCCTTCTTGGGAAGGAATCGCAAGACACCCACTTGAATTATAAGATGTGCTTTCATCTGCCACGTGAACGTGGAAATAAGTATCTATCAACTTCGTGCCAGCGCGTCTTCCTTTTTCATTCCCCAAGTGGCTCTTCGGGAATATTATCTATGTTTTCATTCATCGAGGCCAGTTAGATGCGGGAGGAGGAAGGTGCTGAGCTAGTCTGCCAGATGGAGGCGAGGCCGTGGAGAGAGGGGGAGGGAGGGGCACTGGCCTGTGGAGGAGATGCAGCGGATCCTCAGCTGCGCCCTGCTGGGCGTCCCGGGGACCCTGCCGGCCTGGCCCGGCCCCCCTCCCCCACCCTCCCTTCTGCCCTCCCCCAGCGCCAGATACCTTGCCCACCCCAGAGGCGCACTCTATCCCTTGATAGACGCAGAGAGTTTGGGTTTTGTGATTCAACAGTTGATAGTGAGCATTTCCCCCAGAGGAGAAGCAGTGAGAGCCTGGCCGTTTCTCTCTCTCTGTGGTCCCTCAGGGTCTTGGAGTGTTTACACTGAACTCCAGGCCAGCAAAGAGAATTTACAGCCTTATCATAGAATTAAAGGCGCTGTTGCCCTGGAGGCGGGGAAAGGGGGGAATGGGGGGCGGGATCTGTATCTCTCTTGCTCCTTTTTCAGGGGAGACTTTTGGCTTCATGTGGAGGCTGGTTATTTTATCCTCTCTCTCCTCCTCTGCCTGCTGTTCCTCTTTGAAGATTTTCTGTCACGTTTATTGGGATAATGAGGGTTTATTTTTTACTTCTATTCCAATATTAATGTTAGAAAATTATTTCTATAGGAAAATATCTTTAAAACCACAAGCTAGGTTTGATCAGTGTAAAGATCGCTCCAGCTAATATCTCTTTTTAAAAACTTTGACTATCAAGCTGATAATATTTAAAATACAGGTAAAGTATGAAGAATAATTATACAATGAATATGTAGTATAAGGATATAACTGTTGCCTTTCAAGATCTTTGAATCCACTCTAATCCAGTGTCCCTATCTCCTCCCATCTGAATTTTTTTCAATTAGCAGCCCCTTAAGATTTTAATAGGGGCTTTCCTGTGGCTCAGATGATAAAAAATCTGCCTGCACTGCAGGAAAATCGTGTTCAGTCCCTGGGTGGGGATGATCCCCTGGAGAAGAGGATGGCTGTCCACTCCAGTATTCTTACCTGGAGAATCCCATGGACAGAGGAGCCTGGCTGGCTGCAACCCATGGGGTGGCAAAGAGTCCAACACGACTGAGTGACTAACACTTTCACTACGATTTTAATATGTAATTTTACTATGTGTGTCCTCCTGTAAAAAACAATAATTTTTTAAAGATTTCTGCATGTTTTGAACTTTATATACATGGAATCATATTATACATAGTCTTTCTGGCTTGCTTTCATATGACACTGTGTTCCTAAGAGTTAGCCATTTTGCTGCATGGAGCATGGTATATGATTCACTTATATTCATTGCTGTTTTCATCATTCTGTTGTTGGTGGAAATCTGGATTATATCCACTTTCTGCTACTATAAAGATTTTTTTTTTTAATTTAATTTTATTTTTTTTAATAAATTTATTTTAGTTGGGGGCTAATTACTCCACAATATTGTAATAGCTTCTGCCATACATTGACATGAATCAGCCATGGGTCCACATGTGCTCCCCCTCCTGGACCCCCCACCCACCTCCCTCCCCATCCCATCCCTCCGGGTCACCCCATTGCCCCGGCCCTGAGCCCTTGTCTCATGCATCGAACATGGAATGGTGTTCTGTTTCACATATGATAATATACATGTTTCAATGCTATTCTCCAAGAACGTCCCACCCTCACCTTCTCCCTCAGAGTCCATAAAATTGTTCTATGCATCTGTGTCTCTTATTCTGTCTCGCATATAGGGTTATCGTTACCATCTTTCAAATTCCATATATATGCATTAGTATACTGTATTGTTGTTTTTCTTTCTGGCTTACTTCACTCTGTATAATGGGCTCCAGTTTCATCCATCTCAGTAGAACCGATTCAAATGTATTTTATATAGATTTTATACATTTATAAAGATTTTATACATTTTTCCTGGTCATCACTGTAGAATTTCTCTTGGGAGTGGAATTACTGGGTTTGAGCATCTTTATTTACTGATGAGGCCGAATTATTCTCTGCACTGAACGTATGGATTTACTCTCCCGCTATATAGTATATATATACAAATTGTGCATCCCTTCATCAATACTTAATTGTATCTGATTATTATTTTTTGCCCATTTAGTGGTAAAAAAATGGATAGTTACTGTGATTTGCTGTTATGATGGCCATTGGCCGTCTGGATTTATTCTTCTGTGAGGAGCCTGTTTTCTTTTCCATTGCCCATTTTTTCTTGTTAGTTATGTATTTTACAAATATCTTCTCTTGATTTGTGGCATGTCCTTTCACTATCTTAATGGTAAATGTTGATGAACAGAGGCTGTTAGTTTTAATGAAGTTTAATTTATCACTTTGTCTGTATAGTTCATGGGGTTTTTGAGTCTTATTTAAGAAAACCAAACCTAATCCCAGCTTACAAAGATAGTTTCTTATATTGTCTTCTAAGAGTTTTATGATTTTACCCTATACGTTTAAGTCTTGAATCCACCTGGAATTGATTTTCATGTGTGGCATAAGGTATAGACACAATTTCATTTTTTACCATACGGATAGCCAATTGTCCCAGCATCGTTTACTGAAAAGTTCCTGAAATGCAATGGCTACTGTTATGAACTAAGTATGCGTGTATTTTTTTTTATTCTGTTCTTTTGCTCAATTTGCCCCTAAATTGATACCATGCTGCTGCTGCTAAGTTGATTCAGTCGTGTCCAACTCTGTGCGACCCCATAGACGGCAGCCCACCAGCCTCCCCTGTCCCTGGGATTCTCCAGGCAAGAACACTGGAGTGGGTTGCCATTGCCTTCTCCAAATTGATACCATACTGAATCAATTATTGTTTCATTGTAAATGGTGCTATCTATAAAGTTAAATTTCCCCTTGACCCCTTGATTTTCCATATAAAAATTAGAGTCAGCTTGTCAATTTGATAGGAAAATAAACCGTAGGGGATTTTATTGCAATCAAGTTGAATTTAAGGAACACTGACACTTATGTGATGAACTTTTCAATCCATGAATACAAGATTTAATTTCTCATATTTTCAAAAAGCTTTATAATTTTATTCATA
This sequence comes from Giraffa tippelskirchi, assembly GCF_054371585.1. Classification (NCBI taxonomy): domain Eukaryota; kingdom Metazoa; phylum Chordata; class Mammalia; order Artiodactyla; family Giraffidae; genus Giraffa; species Giraffa tippelskirchi. The sequence goes on along the minus strand of NC_137280.1, from coordinate 106,243,388 downwards.
GGAGTTTTATACATCATTTAAATTCACTCCTATAATCTCTATGCTTCTGATGTATTAATGGCATCTTCTCAAAAATTATATTTAACTACTAATATTTAATGCTAGAGTATAGAAATGCAATTTGTTTTTGTATATTGAGTTTGTATTAGGCATTTTTAAATTCTTTATAGATTATTTTCTTCTACACGATGGTTTTATAAGTGGAATATAGTTTTGTTACTTTCCAGTGTTTATACTTTTCATTTTTCTTGCGTAAACGTCTCTGGAGTAAGGCTGAATTTTTAATAGCAGGCAGCGTTGTCTGTTTCTGACTTTAAAGAAAATACTCTGAACTTTTCACCATTAAATGTGATGTTTACTATAGATACCCTTTATCAGTATACAGTAAGTATAATTCTTTCCTTCTTTAAGAGGTTTTTATTATGAATGTGTATTCCATTTTGTCAAATACTTTTGAATTACTGAGATAAGCACATGATTTTTCTCTGTTACTGTGATGAATGTCTGTAGTTGATTTTCTAATGTTAAATTAACCTTGCAGTCTTGGGAAAAGTTTCATCTGCTAGTATTTTTCTTAGAATTTTTTCATCTAATGTTCAAGTTTTATTTCTTAAAAGAAAATAATTTCACTGATTCTTATCCAGTCTTAATGATATTTGAACTTTAGAAGAATTACTAAAACTATATTCTATTTTGTGACCTTGAAACAGATGCATACAAATAAAAATCTTTTATGAGCATTCTGGAAGCATCCTATAAGGTTACTGCTTCACTCCCCAAACATATTCTGTGTCTTTTGCCTTTCAAGCCTTGAACACATTTGAGCAACTTTTGAAGCAGCATGAGAAAAAAATTAAATTTCTCAGACTGCAGTAAGGTGATATATGTAGATAAGTAGTTTCACAAGTTTCTAAGCACTTTTAGTCATAAAGAAGCTTCCAGATTTTGTGTTCAGATATATAGTATTTAGTTTATTTCTGTACTTCTAAGTAACTGTTCTGATTAGATTGCCATGTTTGCCTGACTTTTCCTCACAATTGAGCCACAAAGGTTTCTTTTTAGTCTTTTAAAAATAATTTTTTGTATTGAAGTATAGTTGATTTACAATGTTATGTTAGTTTCAGGTGTGCAGCAAAGTAATCCAGCTATATGTACATTCTTTTCCATTATAGGTTATTACAAGATATTAAATATAGTTCCCTTAAATATTTGAGTGCTATACAATAGGTCCTTATTGTTTATCTACTTTACATATAAAGGATCGGTTTGTATCAGTTAATCCCAAACTCTTGATTTGTCCATCCCCGCCTTTCTCTTTGACAGCCATAAGTTTATTTTCTATGTCTGTGCGTCTGTTTCTGTTTTCTAAAGTTCATTTGGATCATTTTTTTTAACTTCCACATATAAATGATAACATATTTATCTTTCTCTGACTGACTTCACTTAGTATGGTAATCTCTCTCTAGGTCCAGCCATGTTGCTGCAAATGCCATTATTTCATTCTTTTTATGGCTGAGTAATATTCCACTGTATATATGTACCACATCTTCTGGATCATTTGTCAGTGAACATTTAGTTTGTTTCCATGTCATGGCTATTATAAATAGTGCTGCTTTGAATATTGTTGAGTTCAGTCGCTCAGTCGTGTCCGACTCTTTGCAGCCCCATGGACTGCAGCACGCCAGGCCTCCCTGTCCGTCACCAGCTCCAAGAACTTGCTCACACTCATGTCCATTGAGTCGGTGATGCCATCCAACCATCTCATTCTCTCTCGTCCCTTTCTCCTCCTGCCTTCAATCTTTCCCAGCATCAGGGTCTTTTCCATTAAGTCAGTTCTTCACATCAGGTGGCCAAAGTATTGAAATTTCAGCTTCAGCATCAATCCTTCCAATGAATGGTCAGCATTGATTTTCTTGAAGATTGACTGGTTGGATCTCCTTGCAGTCCAAGGGACTCTCAAGAGTCTTCTCCAACACCACAGTTCAAAAGCATCAATTCTTCAGTGCTCAGCTTTCTTTATAGTCCAACTCTCACATCCAAAACATAGCTTTGACTAGATGGACCTTTGTTGGCAAAGTTATGTCTCTGCTTTTTAATAAGCTGTCTAGGTTGGTCATGGCTTTTCTCCCAAGGAGCAAGCGTCTTTTAATTTCATGGCTGCAGTCACCATCTTCAGTGATATTGGAGCCCAAAAAGGGAAGTCTCTCACTGTTTCCATTGTTTCCCCATCTATTTCCCATGAAGTGATGGGACCGGATGCCATGATCTTAGTTTTCTGAATGTTGAGTTTTAAGCCAACTTTTTCACTCTCCTCTTTCACTTTCATCAAGAGGCTCTTTAGTTCTTTGCTTTCTGCCATAATTTGAATATTATAGGGCACGTTATCTTTTTGAAGTACGGTTTTCTCCAAATATATGCCCAGGAGGGGGATTGGTGGATCATATGGTAGCACTATTTTTAGTTTTTTAAGGAAACTCCATACTGTTCTCCATAGTGGTTCTAGCAATTTACATTCCCACCAGCAGTGTAGGAGGGTTCTTTTTTCTCCACACTCTCTCCCGCATTTATTGTTTATAGATTTTTTGATGATGGCCATTCTGACTGGTTTGAGGTAACTCTTCATTATAGTTTTGATTTGCATTTATCTTAGATTTAGCAGTGTTCATGTGCTTTTTGGCTATCTATATGTCTTCTTTGGTTAAATGTCGATTTATATATTCTGCCCAGTTTCTGATTGGGTTGTTTTTTTGATATTGAGATGTGTGAGCTGTTTGTAAATTTTAGAGATTAATCTATTGTCAGTCATATCATATGCAAATATTTTGTCATTCTGTAGGTTGCCTTTTCATTTTGTTTATGGCTTTCTATGCTGTGCAAATTTTTATTTTTCTTATTTTGAGAGGTGGATCAAAATATCAAAGAGTATCCTGTGTTTTCCTCTGTTTTATATGTTTAGTTTATACATTACATTTAGGTCTTTAAGCCATGTTTAGTTTATTTTCATATATGGTATTAGAGAATGTTTCAAGTTTATTCTTTTACATGTAGCAATCCAGTTTTCCTGGCACTACTTTTTGAAGAGACTGTTTTTTTTTTTCCATTGTTTATTATTGCCTCTTTTGTCAAAGATTAATTGATTATAGGTATGTGGGTTTGTTTCTAGGCTTTCTGTCCAGTTCCACTGATCTGTAAGTCTGTCTTTGTGCGAGTACCATAATATTTTGATGACTGTAGCTTTATAGTACAGCCTGAAATCAAGGCACCTGATTCCTCCAGCTCTGTTTTTCTTACTCAAGATTGCTTTAGCTATTCAGGATCTTTTGTGTTTCCATACAAATTTTAAGATTTTTTTTTTTTGTTCTAAATCTGAAAAAGTCATTGGTAAATTGATAGGGATTGCATTGGATTTACAGATTGCCTTGGGTAGTATATCGATTCTTCTACTACAAGAATATGGTATATATGGTATATCTTTCCATCTGTTTTTGTCATGTTCAGTTTCTATCATCAGCTTCTTATAGTTTTCAGAGTACAGGTCTTTTGCCTCCTTAAATAGATTTATTAGTAGGTATTTTATTCTTTTTGATGTGATGGTAAGTGTGATTGTTTCCTTAATTTCTCTTTCTGATCTCTCGTTGGTATATAGAAATGCAAGAGATTTCTGTGTATTAATTTTGTATTCTGCAACATTACCAAGTTCATTGCTGAGCTCTAATAGTTTCCTGGTAGCATGTTTAGGATTTTCTATGTATAGTACCATGTCATCTGCAGACAGTGACAGTTTCACTTCTTTTCCACTTTGGATTCCTTTTTATTTCTTTTTTTCTCTGGAGGCCATGGCTAGGGCTTGTTTGTCTGACTTATTTCACTTAGCATGATGGTCTCTAGATCTATCCATGTTTCTACAAATGGCATTATTTCATTCTTCTTTATTCTGAATAATATACATGTACCACATCTTCTTTATCCATTCATCTGTCAATGGACATTAGGTTGCTTCCATGTCTTGGCTATTGTAAATAGTGCTGCGGTGACCATTGGAGCACGTGTATCTTTTTGAGGTAGAGTTCTCTCCAGTCCTGCAGTCTCTAGTCCTCATCTGTCTTGCTCTGGTAGTTGTGCTGTGTGTTCTGCCCATAGAGCAGGATCCGTTCCATAAATAGGAAATAGTGCTGTGCTCCTGGATAAAGATGCAGCGTGGAGCAGTGGCTGAAGCCATTCTGTCAGGCCCTCAGGCTTCTTGACAATCACTTAAGCATTCAAAAACATTTGTCTAGCTTTGCAGTCAGGCTTCCGTTAAGGAGGAAAACGGCACAGAGTTAAAGATGCACTTTCCAGAAAGCAAAGTAAGGAGCAGATCCCTCATATAAATTCCTGAGATAACATATACTTCAAGACGTGTTCACTCTGAACCTTTCCCCTATGTCTGCCAGTTGGCTTTTTAAAATTTTTGGCTGCCTCAGTTCTTGCTTGCAGCAGGCGGAGTCTTTGTTGTGGCCCGCAGGCCTCTCAGGTTCCAGAGCACGCTGGTTCAGTAGTCATGGCCTGAGGGCCTAGTTGCCCATATATGGGACCTTTGTTCCCTGACCAGGGATTAAACCCACATCCCCTGCATTACAAGGCAGATTCTTAACCACTGGATCACCAGGAAAGTCCCCAGTTGACTTTTAGGAGGAATCAAACCTTTGGTTTTGCTAGTCACCCCTTTTGGTCTGACACCCCTTTTACAGGGGCAGGCCTGAGACCCTCCATTTTATTCGAGAGTCACTAGACATGGTTGTTTGGAAATAAGAAAGCTTGAACATGGCCATTATGTGAAAAAGTTTTAGAAAAGTGTGAGCATAGATAAACACCATTTTGAAACCTGAATCTACTGACATTGGAAACCGCAAAATTATCATTTACCAAGTAATGCTTCATAGCTTGCCATTGTTCATCTGAACAGTGGTGGCAAAGCACACTACTCACTTGCAGCCCCTAATCAGCGTGGCTGGTAAGGGGACCCACTGCTCCCTGTCTACAGCCCAGTTGCACACTCAAAAAAGGGTGAAAAAAAGGGTAGGGGAAAACTCCTGGGTCTGAAGGTATAATTTCAGAGCTCCATGAGAAGCCCTTGACAGGATCTCATAGAGTCAGGCTGTATGTTATTGGTATTGTTAATTTAAAATAATATTCTAGTCAATGAAAACCTCTAAGATTAGAGACACATATGGACACCCTGTATTATGTTGAGTTTAATCAACCATAAGTGACTAGTATAGTATTTTGAATTTGCCTTAAAATACTCCAGCAAAGGGAGGAAAAGGTAGAAGTGAAGATGACATGGAACAAGAGTGGCAGAATGTGGACCATTATTGAGGCTGGAGGATGACTAGGTGGTGGTTCATTATACAGTTCTCTCAACTGTTATGAAGGTTTAAAAGTTTTCCATACTGATTGTTCTTATTCAGTGATTAAAATGGAAAGATCATAATTGTCAGGATACGATTAACAGGAGGCTTCTTGTGTGCTGTTTTCAGTCTTGCATGAATTCTATGTTCCTTAACAGCACCTGAATACAGGTGCCAGTGGGCTGGCAAACCAGCTTTCGGGGATAATAGAAATTCATGTATCTCATTCGTATGGAAAATAGCTTTTCCATTCGGTGAACAGCACCATTTACAACTCTCTTCCCTTCTGATATGTAAAGTAACTTTTACAGCCCCCTCTCTTGAGAATGAGTCTAGCCTCTGGCTTTCTGGATGACTTGTTAGATTTTTGATCCCTGTCTTTGCTAAAAAGGGCTATCTTGTAAGAGAGTGTATATATATGCCCACAATATGTTAAATAAATGCCTTAGTTCCACCAGAACTCTGGTCTCTGTGTCTTTCCTCATTTCGTTCTCTCTCTCTCTCTCTCTCTCCCCCCCTCTGCCCACCTCAGGCTGTTTCCACGGGGCACAGGTGTCCGCCATGTCTACTTACTTGCCCGGGCATTCAAGACCTCTTTGAGAGGGCACCCTGAGCCTATGTAGACGGTGCTAGCTCTTTGTCCTAGAGTTATATTGGCATACTGGGTAAACCAGGGAATATCAGCCTATTTTCTTCCTTCTTTCACTTTCTTATCGGTCAACTCTGTACCCCCAAGTTCCGGTCCATTTAAAGGACCCCCAGCAATAATATCAACCTTATATTGATAACACAGATCAACTTTGGTTCCTGTCCATGGTGCATGCCTTATGGCACTGCTTGGATCCCCTCCAGAAATGAAAGCCTGTTCTCCGCCTGCTGAGAGTGCTCCCCACGGAAAGCCCTCTACCTCCGGTCCTTTACATGGGTTCCGTTTGCTGAAGAGAAAGACCTTCACCCAAGGTTGCACACTTCCTGGGACAGCCTCCTCCACTGACTCACTGATGTGGGATAATAAGACCTGGCCTTCTCACTCTAACATTCCAGCTTCAGCTTCCGTTAAGATTGCACTGTGGCTCTTTTCCTCCCTCTGGCCAATCCTCAGCTCCTACCCAGGTGGTGATCCTAAGAGCACTTCCTAATAAACCTCTGCAAAGCTCATCTCTGATTCACAGTCTGCTTCCTGGGGGAACCCAGCCCTGGATACTACTGTAAACACAAAGTCAGAGAATGTTAGTGATGAAAAGGACTTAAGTGCTTTCTTTCTTAGTGTAAATCCCTCACTTCGCAGGTAAGGAACTTGCACACAAAAGAAAATACATGACTTGCTCACTACCATTCACTTAACTGGTTGGTGTCAGAATTAAAATGGCAGAACCCACAATTCCTTAACTCCCATGAGCCAGTCCATTGCCATGTTCCAAACGTTTCTCTGATTCACGTGGACCATTTCAAAAATAACCAAGTTTTGATATTTTTGATAACTGTGTGGTCTTGCAGTGTGGTGGTTAAGGGACACTAATATATCACATAATTTTGTCTGCTTGTAACGGAATAGTCAAGGAAGGGTTGTTAGTAACAAGCATATTTAGTTTTTCATGTACCTAGAACACAGTAGATATAGATGTCATCAGAAGCCCAGATTCTTTCCCTTCTGTCTTTCTGCTATAATGTGCTCAATATATGCACCCTCTATATGTATAAGGATGGGAAGACTTTCCATACACCCCTTCCCCCATACATGCATTGCCTCCCCCATTATCAACATCTCTCACAGCAAAGATACAGGTTTTAAAAATCAGAGATGAACCTATATTAACATACAGTAATCACCCAAAGTCCATAGTTTATCTTAGGGTTATCTGTTGGTGTGGGTGAATAACATGTGTCCATTATTGTAATATCATGCCAGTATTTCATGCCTTGAGAAGCCTCTATGTTCTGCCTATTCATCTCTTCTCATTCCACCCTGGCAACCATTGATTATCTTATTTTCTCCATGTGTATTTCTTTTGCTCCTTCACTGAAACAGAGACCCAATTACTTAAAATTTTTAAAAAGATATATTTTATATGAAATAATTACTTTTTATTATATACTTTTATTGTACTTACAATCATTAGGATATTTTATATTTTTAAGACTAAGAAAGTTAATACAGTGGAAACGATTTGAGTTAAATTGTCTCTATCTATAAAACTTTAAAACCATTAGAGGAGAACATGGCAGATACAGTACACAACAGGGTAGAAAAAGTAACTCAGAGTCATTTTACATGTTAATAAAAGGATGGACTTGGTGGATGAGGGGAGAGCCAAACATAAGTAATTTTGGATTTTTCCATTTTCCTTGATCTGTGACTAAAAGTCCTTTACCATCTGTCACCAGCAATACAACTTATCTATTCCTCTTTGGGTACTTAGCATGAATGCCTTGGTTTGATATTATGCTCTAACCTTCATGTTGTAACTTCCCAACAAGTATCTCCAATAGAGATACTCATTCATTATTTTATTATCCAAAAATGCCTGGAAGAATTCTTTATACTCTGGTAAATGTTTATTGATTATTACTTTAGACATGAGAAATAAATAGCTAGGTAGCATCCAACTGAATGAAAGTTCATGGTGTATACAAAGAGTTATCAGTGATTTAGCTATAATTTAGGGGACTATTTTTTTAAGATTTGGTCTTAAGCCCTATGCTTTTTAACATTTACATGATTGATGTAACATGGATAATGGAATGGAATTCGTGATCCCAGCATTTCTTAAGATAAAGACAGGTTTAGAATTGAGATCCATTAATTTAAGTATTCATTATTATATTCAACAAATCTTTCAAAGCACTTAGTCTAAGCCAAATCCTATGTTTGTACTTGAAAGACAGAGCATGATCTTTATGGAGCTTTCATGATCATGGTGGCCACAGATTGGCGTAGTACCATACTCCACAATGGCAAGTGACATACACTGGGCACTGGTATGTGCCTGGCACCATTTGAAGTGGTTTAGTATACTGACTCATTTAGTTCTCACTACAGCCCTATGTAGTACGCATTGCAAATATCTTTATAGATTCAGAATCTCAGGCAAAGCAGGATTCGTTACATTGCCCGACATTACACAGCTAGGGAGTGTTAGCCAGGATCGGAATCCAGTAGTCTGCCTCCTGAGATACACTGACTTTCAGTAGTCAAGTAATCTTGTAAATCAAGTGATAACTTGTAGAAAATTATAATTGTACCAATAGCTGAGGAGGAAAGATTCATGGTATCGTTAAGCCTACTTTAAGAGGAAATTACCCAGGTAAGAAATCAGGGCAGGCTGCCTGGTGTAGAGACAGGATGGCACCTGAAGGCAGAATGGGCATTAACAAGGTTAAAAGGGGGCTAGTGAAATATTATAAGCAAAGGAAATGCCTTTGGATGGTAAGGAGCAGGGGAAGAGTCAAGAAACTCGTTACCAAAAAATAAACAAAAGTAGAACAGAAGATGGGTCTTGATGATTTTGATTCTATTTTACAAAGGATTTAGCTCTTGCTTTCTGTTCAGTGCTCTCAGCCACCTTGGGTAGATTACAGACTTAGTTTAACCAAAGCCACAGACCAGAAGTAGTAAGTCTGGGACCTGAGCCCAGGTCTCCTAATTTCAGTTCCCACAACTGTTCCACCAGAGTGGCTCAACAGTGCAAAGGAAGACCAACACTTGTCACTGTGAGTATGGCGGAAAGGTCAGGGTCCACATGACTCAAGGGTGCGGATGAATCAGCAGTCATACTGATAACCCTGGTGCCTAAGGAAATACATTTTATCTGGATGTAAGAATGGAAGTATAATTCAAATTCGAGCTAAGAAACAGTTACTCTCAGATCTGACAGAATTTAAACATTGCCTGTAACACCGATGTTTGGGAAGGGGTCCCTAGCTTCAGGAGGGCGTGAAGAACTATCTTGAAAGAGTCAGGAGGGAGAGCCAAAGAACTTGGGTTCTTCAAAGAAAACTTAAAAGATTGCTTATCAAAAATATCCTGTGTCAGACAATGAGCATCTTTTTTGTCAACTCCCAAGAGGTAGAAAACAGGAAGGATTGATAGGAGCCCTGCAAACTGTTTTCCATTTTCTGGCAAGAAAAAGAGACACCCCAGACCAATACCTCAAACAACAAATCTGTGAATTATTTGTGCTTGGCTCTGGAATTCCAGTGTGACTCTCTCTCCTGTTTCAGGTTTACCCATTTCTTTCAGACTATTCTTAAGGTTATTTTGAAATCTTCCAAAGCACATGTCATAACTGTGCTAAGGAAAACTAATCAAGGATTAAAATGAGACAAAAAGATACCGCCCAATAAAATAAAGCATATAATGCATATGGGAGTAATCCACAGGACAATTGAAAATAGTCAAATACTTGTTTCAATAGCTGTTTAATCCATTCCCAGCAGATGCCCACTTAATACAGTTACTAATAAGCAGAATGCCTTTAGATCCAAAGGCCTGCTGGCGATATGGGAGCAGACAAGGCATAAACATTAGATTTTGAGTCCCCTTGAGGGCAGGCACTCTGTGACAATCACTTTTATACAAACCTTAGCACCCACTTATAGGGGGCTAGTACGTAAAAGAGGATCAGTAAATGTTTGCAACTTACAATTGTTATCCACTTCCTGCTCATCTTTCTCTTACCTTGATTCCATTGTCATTATTCAATCACTGTAAGGCTCTTTCCTTCTTTTTTCTTGTCTTCAGTACCCCTTAATGCCTGACAGTAGACCCAGAGACACTATTTAATCTTGCCAAGTGGCAAGCAGAACTAAGTTAGATAGAAATATTTTGTGACTCTCCAGGTCTCCAGGATGGCAAAGGTTGATGACAAAGACTGTAAAATTCATTTCTCCAGGAAATCTTTGGAGATATAACATGTCTAGTGTGATTCAGGGGTTAAGATCTACTTAGAGATGTAAGTTAACATTCTATAAACATACACATGCATATACACATTACTTTGCCTTTTAAAAGTTATCCATGTTCATTGCAGAAAATTTGTACAATCTAGGTACGTATAAGGAAGAAAATAATAATTATACCATCTAAAAAGAGAGCTACGGTTAGCATTTTGGGATATTTCTTTTTTTTTTTTTTTAAATGTATGTTAATTGCTCAGTCGTGTCCGACTCATTGCAACCCATGGGCAGTTGCCCAGCAGCCTCCTCTGTCATGGAATTCTCCAGGCAAGAATACTGGAGTGGGTAGCCATTCCCTTCTCCAGGGTATCTTCCCAACCCAGGCATCAAACCCAGGTCTCCTGCATTGCAGGCAGATTCTTGACCATTTGAGCCACCAGGGAAGCCCCTTTTAATGTATGTATCCACATAAAGTCATTCATTCATTTATTCAATGAATTCTCATTAGGACTCTACCAACATTCTATGTAGAAAAAGACAAATAATAATCATAAAGAAAGGAAAATTATGTGTATGGTAGAAGATATTAAGTGTTTGGGGAAAAAAAAGTAGTGCAGATTGAGTAATGTAGTCAGAGATGCTGGGACAGAGTGGAGGAGTTTGTGATCTTTTTAAATAGGGTAGACAAATAGTTTATTTTTGTCAATGGAATCCTTATTATTTAGGTATAAAGGACAAATAACATTGTATTAGTTTGTCTGAAGTATACAATGTAATGATTCTATATTTCTGTGTTACAAAATAACCTCCACTATAAGTTAATGTCTGTCATCATAATTACAATTTTTTTTGTTGTGGTGAGAACTGTTAAGATTTACTTTCTTAGCAACTTTCAGATATACAATCAGTATTATTAACTATAGTTACCATGCTGTACATTATTTTCCTGTGACTTACTTATTTTATAACTGTAAATTTGTACCTTATGATCCCCTTCACCAATTTCAACCACTTGTTACCTGCCCGCCTCACCCCCACCCCACCTTCTGGCAGCCACCAATCTGTTCTCTGTAGCTGTGGGTTCATTGTTGTTTTGTTTTGCTTTATTAGAATCCATATATGATCATATGATATTTGTCTTTCTCTAACTTTTTTTGCTTAACATAGAAAAACCTATGTTTTCTTCTACAAGTTTTATGGTTTCAGGTCTCTTTCATTCAGGTCTCTAATTAATTTTGAGTTAACTTTTGTGTATGGTATAAGAATGTGTTCCATACCCTCTAGTCTATCTGTGTAGTCCCAAATAGCAAGGTTTCATTCTCTTTTAGGGCTGAATAATATTCATATATATATGAGCATATATACATATGCTGTGCCGTGTGCTGTGCTTAGTTGCTCAGTTGGGTCCGACTCTTTGCGACCCCATGGACTGCAGCCTGCTAGGCTCCTCTGTCCATGGGTATTCCCCAGGCAAGAATGCTGGAGTGGGTTCACAATTTGTTTATCCATTCATCTGTCAGTAGACATTTAGATTGTTTCCATATCTTGGCTATTGTAAATAATGCTGCACTGAACATGAGAGTACACATATCTTTTCAAGTGAGTGTTGTTTTCTTCAGATAAATACTTAAAAACAGAATTACTGGATCATATGATAGTTCTATTTTTAAATTTTCTAAGGAAGCTCTATACTTTTTTCCACAGTTATTGCACCAATTTACATTGTGCACAAGGGTTCCATTTTTTTCCATCCTCGCCAACACTTGTTATTTTTTGTCTTTTTGATAATAACAGTTCTAATAGGTGTGATAGATATAAAGTGATGCCTCATTGTGGTTTTGATTTGCATTTCTCTGATTAGCAATGCCAAGCATCTTTTCATGTACCTATTGGCCCTCTCTGTCGTCTTTGGGGAAAAAAAATGTCTATTAGGATCCATTGTCCATTTTTCAGTTGGATTGTTTGAGGGTTTTTGTTTTTGATTTTGAGTTGTAAGAGTTCCTTATATATCTTAGATATTAGCCCCTTACCAGATATATGATTTGCAAATTTCTTATCCTGTTCCCTGGTGGCTTAGACGGTAAAGCGTCTGCCTACAATGAGGAAGACCCGGGTTCGATCCCTGGCTCGGGAAGATCCCTTGGAGAAGGAAATGCAACCCACTCCAGTACTCTTGCCTGGAAAATCCCATGGACGGAGGAGCGTGGTAGGCTACAGTCCATGGGGTTGCAAAGAGTCGGACATGACTGAGCCTTTCTATCCCATTCTCTAGGTGTATTACACGTTGTTGATGGTTTCCTTCTCCATGCAGAAGCAGAAACAAACCCCCACTTGTTTGTTTTTACTTTGCTTGCCTTTGTTTTTGTTGTCAAATCCAAAAGATGATTGCCAGGATCAATGATAGGAGGTTACCACCTATGTTTTCTTCTACAAGTTTTATGGTTTCGGGTCTCTTTCATTCAGGTCTCTAATTAATTTTGAGTTAACCTTTGTGTATGGTATAAGAATGTGTTCCAGTTCTGGTTTTTTTTTTTGGGGGGGGTGCATGTGGCTGTCCAGTTTTCCCAACATACTTTATTGAAGAAATTATCTTTTCCCCATTGTATATTCTTAACACCTTTGTCATATATTCATGAATTTATTTATGGGTTTTTCTATTCTGTCCCATTGACCTGTGTGTTTTTTTAGGCCAATGCTATAACTATTTTGACTACCAGAGCTTTGTAACGTAGTTTGAAATCAGAGAGCATAATGCCTCCAAGTTTGTTCTTTTTCAAAATTGCTTCAGCTATTTGAAGTCTTTTGTAGTTGCATACAAATTTTAATAACATTTGTTCTATTCCTGTGAAAAATGCCAGGGGTATTTTGATAAGGATTGCATTGAATCTGTTGATAACTTTGGACATTTTTATAATATTGATTCTTTCCATACATGAGCATGGAATATCTTTCCATTTATTTGTGTCTTCTTTGATTCTTTTCATCACTGTCATATAGTTCTCAGTGTAAAAGTGTTTCACTTCCTTGGTTAAATTTTTAGGTATAATTTATTTGTAATACATTGTAAGTGGAATTTCTTTCTTAATTTCTCCTTCTGATGGTTCATTAATAAAATAATAGAAATGCCACATATTTCTGTATATTGATTTTGTTTTCTGCAACTTTGTTGAATTTGTTGATTAGTCCTAACAGTTTTTTGGTGTGGTCTTTTATGAGTTTTCTGTCATATCATCTGCAAAGAGTGGTAGTTTTATTTTTCCTTATTGATTTAGATGTCTTTTATTTCTTTTTATTCATTAATTGCTCTGACTCAGACTTCCAATACTGTGTTAAATGAAAGTGGTGAAGTGTGGATATCCTTGTCTTGTTTCTGATCTTAGAGAAAAAGGTACCAGCTTTCATCATTAAGTATGATGTTAGCTGTGGGCTTGTCATAGATGGCCTTTATTAGAGAGGCAATTTCCCTCTATACCTACTTTGTTGAGAGTTTTTAATCATAAATAGCTATTGAATTTTGTCAAATGCTTTTTCTGCATCTATTAAAAAGTTCATATAATTTTCATCCTTTATTTTGTTAATGTGTATCACACTGATTTGCAGCTGTTGAACATCCTTGCACCACTGGAACAAATCCCACTTGACAATATTATATGATCCTTTTAATGTTTTATTGAATTCAGTTTCCTAATGTTTTGTTGAGGATTTTTGCATCTATTTCACCAGGGATATTGACCTATATATAGTTAAGTCCCCTACATATGAACTCTCAAGTTGCGAACTTTCAAAAATGTGAATGTGCATCTGGTTCCAGCAAGGAACTAGAACCTGTGCCATCAACATCAGGCATGAGTGAAATTGCAGCTTGCCCTCCATCTCCTATTGCTGACAATCCTTCATGTCTACTGTCTCCTACCTCCTCACCCTAATAACTCTTCTTGCTGGTTCAACTTAATGCCAGCCCTTGTATGCCAGCTGTTATACTGTTCTACTGTACTTCTCAAGGTACTTCACTGTAAGATTAAAAATGGTTTTTTTTGTTTGTTTATGTATTACTTGTGTGGAAAGTATTATAAACCTATTATAGTACAGTAACATAGAGCCAATTATGTTAGTTGGATACAGAGGCTAACTTTTTTGGGTGTACAAGCAAATTGGACTTACAAATGCACTCTCAGAACAGAACTTGTTTGTATGTAGGAGACATACTGTAATTTTCTTTTATTGTGGCATCCTTGTTTGGTTTTAGTATCAGGATAATGCTGGCCCCATAAAAGGAGTTTGATAGTGCTCTCTCTCTAGAGTTTGAGGATTCATATAAATTATTTTTTGAATATTTGGTAGCATTCACCAGTCAAGCCATCTGGTCCTGGATTTTTGTTTATTCGGAATTTTTGATTATTGTTTCAATCACAGTACTAATTCAGATTTTCTTTGTGATTCACTCTTGGTAGGTTGTATGCTTCCAGACATTTATCCATTTCTCTTAGAGTGTCAAATTTGTTGCTGTGTAATTGTTCTTAGTAGCCTCTTACGATCCTTTGTATTTCTGTGGTGTCTGTTGTAAAGTCCCCTCTTTAATTTCTTCTTTAGTGTCCTCTCTTTTTTTTCTTGGCAAGTCTAGCTAAGGTTTGTCAATTTTGTTTATCTTTCCAAAGAACCAGTTCTTGGTTTCATTTATATTTTCTAAAGTCTTTTTTTGTCTCTGTTTCACTTATTTCCACTTTGATCTTTATTTCCTTCATTCTACTAGCTTTGAGCTTTGTTCTTTTATAGTACTTGAGGTGTAAAGTAGGTTGTTTAATTGGGACTTTTCCTGTTTCTTGATATAGTCATTTATTGCTTTGACATTCTCTTTTAAAACTACTTTTTCTGTATTGCATAAATTTTAGTTTGTTGCATTTGCATTTTCATTTGTCTCCAGGTATTTTTTTATTTCTCTTGATTTTTTCCTTTGATGCATTTGTTCCATAGAATATGGTTTAATATCCACATATTTATTAATGTATTAAAGTCCCTTGCTGCTGTTGTAATGCTGTCTGTGTCTTCCTTTAGGTCTGTTAATATTTGCTTTATATATTTAGGTGCTCCTATGTTGGGTACATAAATAGTACAAATATTATATCCTATTGTTGAATTAACTGCTTAATCATGATGTACTGACCTTTTTTGTCTTTTATTACTGTCTTTGGTTTTTTTTTTATTAATTTATTTTAGTTGGAGGCTAATTACTTTACAATATTGTAGTGGTTTTTGCCATACATTGATATGAATCAGCCATGGGTTTATATGTGTTCCCCATCCTGAACCCCCCTCCCACCTCCCTCCCTATCCCATCCCTCTGGGTCATCCCAGTGCACCAGCCCCGAGCACACTGTATCATGCATCAAACCTGGACTGGCGATTCGTTTCACATATGATAATTTACATGCTTCAATGCCATTCTCCCATATCATCCCACCCTCGCCCTTTCCCATAGAGTCCAAAATACTGTTCTATACATCTGTGTCTCTTTTGCTGTCTCGCATACAGGGTTATCTTACCGATTTACTGAATTCCATATATATGCATTAGTATACTGTATTGGTGTTTTTCTTTCTGGCTTACTTCACTCTGTATAATAGGCTCCAGTTTCATCCCCTCACTAGGACTGATTTGAATGTGTTCTTTTTAATGGCTGAGTAATATTCCATTGTGTATATGTACCACAGCTTTCTTATCCATTCGTCTGATGATGGACATCTAGGTTGCTTCCATGTCCTGGCTATTATAAACAGTGCTGCGATGAACACTGGGGTACATGTGTCTCTTTCAATTCTGGTTTCCTCAGTGTGTATCCCTAGCAGTGGGATTGCTGGGTCATATGGCAGTTCTATTTCCAGCTTTTTGAGGAATCTCCACACTGTTCTCCATAGTGGCTGTATTAGTTTGCATTCCCACCAACAGTGTAATAGGGTTCCCTTTTCTCCACACCCTCTCCAGCATTTATTGCTTGTAGACTTTTGGATAGCAGCCATTCTGACGGGCGTGAAATGGTATCTCATTGTGGTTTTGATTTGCATTTCTCTGATAATGAGTGATGTTGAGCATCTTTTCATGTGTTTGTTAGCCATCTACATGTCTTCTTTGTAGAAACGTCTGTTTAGTTCTTTGGCCCACTTTTTGATTGGGTCATTTATTTTTCTGGAATTGAGCTGCAGGAGTCACTTGTATATTTTTGAGATTAATTCTTTGTTGCTTCGTTTGCTATTATTTTCTCCCATTCTGAAGGCTGTCTTTTTACCTTGCTTATAGTTTCCTTTGTTGTGCAGAAGCTTTTAATGTTAATTAGGTCCCATTTGTTAATTTTTGCTTTTATTTCCAATATTCTGGGAGGTGGGTCATAGAGGATCCTGCAGTAGTTTATGTTGGAGAGTGTTTTGCCTTTGTTTTCCTCTAGGAGTTTTACAGTTTCTGGTCTTATATTTAGATCTTTAATCCATTTTGAGTTTATTTTTGTGTATGGTGTTAGAAATTGTTCTAGTTTCATTCTTTTACAAGTAGTTGACCAGTTTTCCCAGCACCTCTTGTTAAAGAGATTGTCTTTTCTCCATTGTATATTCTTGCCTCCTTTGTCAAAGATAAGGTGTCCATAGATGCATGGATTTATCTCTGGGCTTTCTGTTTTGTTCCATTGATCTATATTTCTGTCCTTGTGCCAGTGCCATACTGTCTTGATGACTGTGGCTTCGTAGTAGAGCCTGAAGTCAGGCAGATTGATTCCTCTGGTTCCATTCTTCTTTCTCAAGATTGCTTTGGCTATTCAAGGTTTTTTGTATTTCCATACAAATTGTGAAATTATTTGTTTTAGTTCTCTGAAAAATACCGTTGGTAGCTTGATAGGGATTGCGTTGAATCTATAGATTGCTTTGGGTAGTATACTTATTTTCACTATATTGATTCTTCCGATCCATGAACACGGTATATTTCTCCATCTATTTGTGTCCTCTTTGATTTCTTTCACCAGTGTTTTATAGTTTTCTATATATAGGTCTTTTGTTTCTTTAGGTAGATATATTCCTAAGTGTTTTATTCTTTTCATTGCAATGGTGAATGGAATTGTTTTCTTAATTTCTCTTTCTGTTTTCTCATTGTTAGTATATAGGAATGCAAGGGATTTCTGTGTGTTGATTTTATATCCTGCAACTTTACTATATTCATTGATTAGCTCTAGTAATTTTCTGGTGGTGTCTTTAGCGTTTTCTATGTAGAGGATCATGTCATCTGCAAACAGTGAGAGTTTTACTTCTTCTTTTCCAATCTGGATTCCTTTTATTTCTTTTTCTGCTCTGATTGCTGTGGCCAAAACTTCCAAAACTATGTTGAATAGTAGTGGTGAGAGTGGGCACCCTTGTCTTGTTCCTGACTTTAGGGGAAATGCTTTCAGTTTTTCACCATTGTGGATAATGTTTGCTGTGAGTTTGTCATATATAGCTTTTATTATGTAGAGGTATGTTCCTTCTGTTCCTGCTTTCTGGAGGGTTTTTATCATAAATGGATGTTGGATTTTGTCAAAGGCTTTACTGCATCTATTGAAATAATCATATGGTTTTTATTTTTCAATTTGTTAATGTGGTGTATTACATTGATTGATTTGCAGATATTGAAGAATCCTTGCATCCCTGGGATAAAGCCCACTTGGTGATGATGTATGATCTTTTTAGTATGTTGTTGGATTCTGTTTGCTAGGATTTTGTTAAGGATTTTTGCATCTTTGTTCATCAGTGATATTTGCCTGTCATTTTCGGTTTTTTGTGGCATCTTTATCAGGTTTTGGTATTAGGGTGATGGTGGCCTCATAGCATGAGTTTGGGAGTTTACCATCCTCTGCAATTTTCTGGAAGAGTTTGAGTAGGATAGGTGTTAGCTCTTTCCTAAATTTTTGGTAGAATTCAGCTGTGAAGCCATCTGGTCCTGGGCTTTTGTTTGCTGGAAGGTTTCTGATTACAGTTTCAATTTCTGTGCTTGTAATGGGTCTGTTAAGATTTTCTATTTCTTCCTGGCTCGGTTTTGGAAAGTTGTACTTTTCTAAGAATTTATCCATTTCTTCCAAGTTGTCCATTTTATTTGCTTATAGTTGCTGATAATAGTCTCTTATGATCCTTTGTATTTCTGTGTTGTCTGTTGTTATCTCTCCATTTTCATTTCTAATTTTGTTCACTTGATTTTTCTCCCTTTGTTTCTTGATGAGTCTGGCTAATGGCTTGTCAATTTTATTTATCTTCTCAAAGCTTTTGGCTTTGTTGATTTTTGCTATGTCCTCTTTTGTTTCTTTTGCATTTATTTCTGCCCCAATTTTTAAGATTTCTTTCCTTCTACTAACCCTGGGGTTCTTCATTTCTTCCTTTTCTAGTTGCTTTAGGTGTAGAGTTAGGTTATTTATTTGACTTTTTTCTTGTTTCTTGAGGTAAGCCTGTATTACTATGAATCTTCCCCTTGGCACTGCTTTCACAGTGTCCCATAGGTTTTGGGTTGTTGTGTTTTCATTTTCATTCATTTCTATGCATATTTTGATTTCTTCTGTGATTTGTTGGTTATGCAGCAGCGTGTTGTTCAGCCTCCATATGTTGGAATTTTTAATAGTTGTTCTCCTGTAATTGACATCTAATCTTACTCCATGGTGGTCAGAAAAGATGCTTGGAATGATTTCAATTTTTTTGAATTTGCCAAGGCTAGATTTATGGCCCAGGATGTGATCTATTCTGGAGAAGGTTCCGTGTGCGCTTGAGAAAAAGGTGAAATTCATTGTTTTGGGGTGAAATGTCCTATAGACATCGATTAGGTCCAACTGATCTATTGTATCATTTAAATTTTATGTTTCCTTGTTAATTTTCTGTATAGTTGATCTGTCCATAGGTGTGAGTGGGGTATTAAAGTCTCCCACAATTATTGTGTTATTGTTAATTTCCCCTTTCATACTTGTTAGCATTTGCCTTACTTATTGCAGTGCTCCTATGTTGGGTGCATATATGTTTATAATTGTTATATCTTCTTCTTGGTTTGATCCTTTGATCATTATGTAGTGTCCATCTTTGTCTCTTTTCACAGCCTTTGTTTTAAAGTCTATTTTATGTGATATGAGTATTGCTACTCCTGCTTTCTTTTGGTCTCTATTTGCATGAAATATCTTTTTCCAGCCCTTCACTTTCAGTCTGTATGTGTCCCTTGTTTTGAGGTGGGTCTCTTGTAGACAATATATATAGGGGTCTTGTTTTTGTATCCATTCAGCCATTCTTTGTCTTTTGGTTGGGGCATTCAATCCATTTACATTTAAGGTAATTATTGATAAGTATGATCCCATTGCCATTTACTTTATTGTTTTGAGTTCGAGATTATACACCCTTTCTGTGTTTCCTGTCTAGAGAAGATCCTTTAGCATTTGTTTGAGAGGTGGTTTGGTGGTGCTGAATTCTCTGAGCTTTTGCTTGTCTGTAAAGCTTTTGATTGTTCCTTCATATTTGAATTAGATCTTTGATGGGTACAGTAATCTGGGCTGTAGATTATTGTCTTTCATCATTTTACGTATGTCCTGCCATTCCCTTCTGGCCTGAAGAGTTTCTATTGAAAGATCAGCTGTTATCCTTATGGGAATCCCCTTGTGTGTTATTTGTTGTTTTTCCCTTGCTGCTTTTAATATTTGTTCTTTGTGTTTGATCTTTGTTAATTTGATTAATATGTGTCTTGGGGTGTTTCGACTTGGGTTTATCCTGTTTGGGACTCTCTGGGTTTCTTGGACTTGGGTGATTATTTCCTTCCCCATTTTAGAGAAGTTTTCAACTATTATCTCCTCGAGTCTTTTCTCATGGTCTTTCTTTTTGTCTTCTTCTTCTGGGACTCCTATGATCTGAATGTTGGTACATTTAACATTGTCCCAGAGGTCTCTGAGGTTGTCCTCATTTCTTTTAATTCTTTTTTCCTCTCTGTTTCATCTATTTCTATCATTCTATCTTCTACCTCACTTATCCTATCTTCTGCCTCCGTTATTCTACTGTTGGTTCCATCCAGAGTGTTTTTGATCTCATTTATTGCATTATTCATTATATATTGACTCTTTTTCATTTCTTCTAAGTTCTTGTTAAACCTTTCTTGCATCTTCTTAATCCTTGTCTCCAGGTTATTTATCTGTAACTCCAATTTGTTTTCAAGATTTTGGATCATTTTCATTATCATTATTCAGAATTCTTTATCAGGTAGATTCCCTCTCTCTTCCTCTTTTGTTTGGTTTGGAGG
Source organism: Giraffa tippelskirchi (assembly GCF_054371585.1). Taxonomy (NCBI): domain Eukaryota; kingdom Metazoa; phylum Chordata; class Mammalia; order Artiodactyla; family Giraffidae; genus Giraffa; species Giraffa tippelskirchi. The sequence goes on along the minus strand of NC_137280.1, from coordinate 106,222,836 downwards.
GCATTTATCCTGTTCCTTTACCTGCTGGGTATTTCTCTGCCTTTTCATCTTGTTTATATTCCTGCGTTTGGGGTGGCCTTTCTGTATTCTGGCAGTTTGTGGCTCCTGTTTACTGTGGAGGTCCCTCGCTGTGGGTGGGGTTGGGCGGGTGGCTTGTCAAAGTTTCCTGGTTGGGGAAGCTTGTGTCGGTGTTCTGGTCAGTGGAGCTGGATTTCTTCTCTCTGGAGTGCAGTGAAGTGTCCAGTAATGAGTTTTGAGATGTCAATGGGTTTGATGTGACTTTGGGCCGCCTGTATATTGAAGCTCAGGGCTATGTTCCTGCTTTGCTGGAGAATTTATGTGGTATATCTTACTCTGGAACTTGTTGGCCCTTGGGTGGTGCTTGGTTTCAGTGTAGGTATGGAGGCGTTTGATGAGCTCCTGTCGATTAATGCTTCCTGGATTCAGGAGTTCTCTGGTGTTCTCAGGATTTGGACTTAAGCCTCCTGCCTCTGGTTTTCAGTCTTATTCTTATAGTAGCCTCAAGACTTCTCTATTGGTGATGTTGAGAAGAGCCATTTCTCTGGAGTGGTGAGACCGAAATCCGAGTGCTCCGTGAGTGAATGGGCCAGTGATTGTGTGGTGCCGCCGTTGAGTTAACGTCAGGAATCTGAGTGCAGCGAGCTGCAGCAGCAAGGGAAGGTGGTCTACTGTCTTTGTTTTAAAGTCAGTTTTGTCTGACATAAGTTGCTACTCCAGCTTTTTTTTTTTTTTTTTGGTTTCCATTTGGATGGAATTTCTTTTTCCAGCCCTTCACTTTCAAACTGTATGTGTTCTTGTATCTGAAGTGTACATCAACAGCACATAGATGGGTTGGAATTTTGGTTTTAAATGGAATGGTTAGAGAAGGCCTTATTGAAAAGGTGATATTTGAACAAAGATGTTAACTGGGATCATTTTGAACACACTACTATGCAATTTGCTTTAGTCATAACATTATTCTTTAAAACATGCTTATTTAATGGATGTACGTCATTTTATCTTACAAATCTTATAAATAATTTTTAACCCCATGGTTGGACATTTATATCAACTCCACTTATTTTTTCTGTGGTATACATTCTTAAATGAATTTGTGACTTCCCTGTTCAGTCTTTGCAATTAACAGGATAAAAGTAAGAGTTAGTTTAGAAAAGAGGAGAGCATCAAGGTAAGAATGTTAACTTTTTGCTAGATATGTTACAATAGTTTTCTCAGTTATTTACTTCTAGTGTGATTAGGATGTGTTTTTAAAATACCATTTGTTGTGATTTCAGTTAAAAGGTACATATTTATTTTTTAAATTTTGTGAAATATATAAAAGCAAAGGAAAACTCAAAATACTCATAATCACATCTTCCAGAGTTAAAATCATATTTGCTCAAAAAATACACTTACTTAGAGTTTCTATTATATTAAACATACTGTTATAAATTTCATTTCATTAAATGTGAACATTGTCTAGCTATTTATAAATATGTTTTAAGTGTACTACTTTAAAATGTTTTTATAATCTAAATAGTAATAAGTGTATACTATCCATTTTAGGGGGCTTCCCTGATAGCTCAGTTGGTAAAGAAACCACTTGCAATGCAGGAGACTTCAGTTCGATTCCTGGGTCGGGAAGATCCGCTGGAGAAAGGATAGGCTACCCTCTCCAGTATTATTGGGCTTCCCTGGTGGCTCAGCTGGTAAAGAATCTGCCTGCAATGCAGGAGACCTGGGTTCAGTCGCTAGGTTGGAAAGATCCCTTTCAGAAGGGAAAAGCTACTGACTCCACTATTCTGGCCTGGAGCATTCCACGGACTGTATAGTCCATGGGGTCACAAAGAGTCAGACATGACTGAGCCACTTTCATTCGTTTTTTACCCATTCCATAAACTATCCCCATTTTATAAACTGAATTATCTAGTTTATCACTGTTATAAAATCCTTTCACATATATCCTTGCCCACAACTCTGATCATTTCCTTCTGTAATTAAAAGCATAAATCTGTCATTTATATTACATGTATTTTTCTTAGTTTGTTGCTTTACTTATAGTTTTATTTATATTTTTTGACTAAAAGAAATTAAATCTATCAATCCTTTCCTTAAGGGATTCTTCCTTTGCCTTTAGGTTTTAAAAATCCTTTAGCACCCTGAGTTTTTTTGTTTAAAAAAAAATTCTTTTCTCTGGTGGGATTTATTTTGGCCCATGGTATGACATTGAGTGAACCAACTATATTTCTTTTGGGATAGTTATGGCTTGGTTAAACTTCAGTAGGCCTTTCTTTTCTTTATTTTGATATTCTGTCACTCAGGAGTGTTACCTAAATACTTCTTCAAACTATATGTAAGAGCAAAGGTGGTGCTCCTACTGATCTTCTGAGTATTCACATACTTGGGCACAGGAAATTGATGGATGGAAAAGGGCAAGAATTGTTTCAAGGAGAACAAATAAGTTCATAGGCTTTTTAAATTTTAATAAGACATTTTAGAAAATAATGCACAATTCCAGAAAAGCCTTTAATAATTATAACCCCAAACCTCAAACCACATTTCTATAGATCCTCAGGAATAGACTCACAAATTGAAAAGTTGGTGTTCCCATCAAGACTTACATAATGTATTAGTGAGTACTCTCTTCATTGCTCTGAGAATATGAGGAATATAATAGTAACAGGAGCAGTCATTATAGGGAACTCACCACATGGAAGGCATTATGTCAAGTACTTCATATGTGGTATTTATTTAATCCTCAAAATACTTTAAAATGGATATACTATCATCATCTTTCCTTTACAGATGAGGAAACAAAAACTGAGAGAGATAGAAGAAAACTTCCATGGTCATGCAGCTAGTAGACTGTGTAAGGAGGACTCCTCAACTATTTCTCAGAAAAATTGAGTCAATACAATAGTAAAAATAAGAATGAGGGAAAGTCCTTATTAAATGCATCATACGGTATCTTCAACTTCCCTTCTCCAAAACATGCTTGGAAAGCTTGAACTAGTTCAAGTCACACCTAACTAGTAACAACTACATTTGATAAGTTTATTTTATAAACGACATTCACCCAAGCGGGCTGATGCTTACAGCATATGGCAGATCATTATCGTTTGGACAGCTTAGAAAGCAAAGGTGCTAAGAATTTACATGGTAGAGCTGGGATTTAAAACCATGACTCCTGTCTCTGCCATCAGCACTTCCCCCTGACCTCCACACAGCAAGTCTGGGAGATTTCTCTTGGGGAATTTCTTTTTATTTAAGCCTCAAACTATTATGACTTATTGTTGTTGCTGTGTTCTTTTATCTAATCCATCCTTTAGTGAATCATTGATATAGTTTGGATTCTCTGTTGAATATGTCTCTTGAGAACACAAAATAAAATTACTTTGTTGTTGTTCAATCACTAAGTCATGTCCTACTCTTTGTGACCCCATAGAGTGCAGCACGCCTGGTATCCCTCTCCTTCACTGTCTCCCGGAGTTTGCTCAAACTCATGTCCGTTGAGTTGAGATGCCATCCAACCATCTCAATGCTGCCCCCTTCTCCTCCAGACCTCAATCTTTCCCTCAACATCAGGGTCTTTTCCAATGAGTTGGCTCTTCACATCAGGTGGCCAAAATATTGGAGCTTCAGCATCAATGCTTCCAGTGAAGATTCAGGGTTGATTTCCTTTAGGATTGACTAGTGAGATCTCCTTGCAGTCCAAGGGACTCTATGCTGTTAATATATCATTACAGATATGATGCTTTAACACTTCATTATAAGTAACTTCATTTTTTTTTGGTAATGCATACATTTACACAAAAATCATTTTTCTTTATGTAGAAAAGCAGAAAATTTTCAGTAACTGCATTAAAAGCAATGACTTCTGAGAATTTCCCAGAAAAAGAGTAATAATTTTGAGGGAAATAATATAATGACATTATTAAGTTTTTCATCTTTCATGGCCTGTTCAGATGCTACCTCTTTTAACTTTTCTACTCTGAGGTATTTCAATTTTGGGGGTAGCATTATAGTATTTTTAGTATTCCATTATACTCTTAATCTCAAAGTACAGCTGTGCAGGTAAATTTGTACACAGGACTATTTGGATTGAAACCCTCATATCTTGGTCTTCTCTCTCTCCTTCCATATCTAGCCCTTTGCCTGGTGTGTGTGTGTGTGGCTCGGTTGTGTGTGAGTGTATGCATGCGTGCTTAATTGTGTCTGACTCTCTGTGACCCCATGGACTGTAGCCTGCCAGGCTCCTCTGTCCATGGAATTCTCCAGGCAAGAATACTGCAATGGGTTGCCATTTTCCACTCTAGGGGATTTTCCCAACCCAAGATTGAACCCACATTGGCAGGCAGATTCTTTAGTACTATGCCACCTGGGAAGCCCAAACCAGTTTCCTAGTACAAAATGTTAAGTTGAATAAGAGGTAATCAAAAGTTTAATAGTGAAAAAATACATAAGCCTTAATTTAAGATTTTTTTGTTGGATATATAATTAATATATGGTGTGTGGCAAACCAGAACGCAAGTCTACCTTAAGATTGATTTTAAAATAGAAAGGAAAATATAAGTATTTTTAAATATAACAAAATATGGTAGAAGCAAGATATGTGTTATAAGTTATGATTATGTGAAATTTATGTAAATGAATTAATACATATTCTCCAGTAACACTTTAAGATTTTAAAATCTTGATACCATGATAAATAACTTTATTCACAACAACTCATTGCACAGAGAAGTAAAAGTGTAAAGTTTAAGAATTCCATTGAAGTCATTATAAATTACCACCTTAAAAAATAGGGTGTTATTATTTTAAGATAGGACTTCCCTTGTGGCTCAGCTGGTAAAGAATCTGCCTACAATGTGGGAGACCTGGATTCAATCCCTAGTTGGAAAGATCCTCTGGAGAAGGGAAAGGCTACCCACTCAAGTATTCTGGCCTGGAGCATTCCATGGACTGTATAGTCCATGGGGTCCCAAAGAGTCGAACATGACTGAGGCTTCAACAGTAAGTGAACCATGAACTTCCAGATGTTCAAGCTAGATTTAGAAAAGGCAGAGGAACCAGAGATCAAATTGCCAACACCCGCTGGATCATCAAAAAAGCAAGAGAGTTTCAGGAAAACATCTACTCTGCTTTATTGACTACACCAAAGCCTTTGACTGTGTGGATCACAACAAAATGTGGAAAATTCTTAAAGAGATGGGAATATCAGACCACCTGACCTGCCTCCTGAGAAATCAGTAGGCAGGTCAAGAAGCATCAGTTAGAACTGGACATGGAACAACAGACTGATTCCAAATCGGGAAAGGAATATATCAAGGCTGTATATTGTCACCCTGGTTATTTAACTTATATGCAGAGTACATCATGAGAAACGCTGGGCTGGATGAAGCACAAGCTGGAATCAAGATTGCTGGGAGAAATATCAATAATCTCAGATACGCAGATGACACCACCCTTATAGCAGAAAGTGAAGAAGAATTAAAGAGCCTCTTGATGAAAGTGAAAGAGGAGAGTGAAAAAGTTGGCTTAAAGCTCAATGTTCAGAAAACTAAGATCATGGCCTCAGGTCCCATCACTGCATGGCAAATAGATGGAGAAACAATGGAAATAGTGAGAGACTCTTTTTTGTGCTCCAAAATCATCACAGATGGAGACTGCAGCCATGAAATTAAGACACTTGCTCCTTGGAAGAAAAGCTATGACCAGCCTAGACAGCATATTAAAAAGCAGAGACATTACTTTGCCAACAAAGGTCCGTCTAGTCAAAGCTAGGGTTTTTCCAGTAGTCATGTATGGATGTGAGAGTTGGACTATAAGGAAAGCTGAGCACCAAAGAATTGATGCTTTTGAACTGTAGTATTGGAGAAGACTCTTGAGAGTACCTTGGACTGCAAGGAGTTTCAACCAGTCCATCCTGAAGGAAATCAGTCCTGAATATTCATTGGAAGGACTGATGCTGAAGCTGAAACTCCAATACTTTGGCCACCTGATGCGAAGAACTGACTCATTGGAAAAGCCCCTGATGCTGGGAAAGATTGAAGGCAGGAGGAGAAGGGGATGACAGAGGATAAGGATGGTTGGATGGCATCACCAACAGATGGACATGAGTTTGAGTAGGCTCCAGGAGTTGGTGATGGACTGGGAAGCCTGGCGGGCTGCAGTCCATGGGGTCACAAAGAGTTGGACACTACTGAGCGACTAGACTGAACTGATTTTAAGATATTTTATGTAAGCCTTATGATCCAATCATATCCATCCTATCCATCCTAAAAGAGATCAATCCTGGGTGTTCATTGGAAGGTTTGATGTTGAAGCTGAAGCTCCAATACTTTGGCCACCTCATGCGAAGGGTTGACTCATTGGAAAAGACCCTAATGCTGGGTAGGATTGGGGGCGGGAGGAGAAGGGGACGACAGAGGATGAGATGGTTGGATGGCATCACCGACTCGATGAACATGGGTTTGGGTAGACTCCGGGAGTTGGTGATGGACAGAGAGGCCTGGCGTGCTGCAATTCATGGGGTCGCAGAGAGTCAGACACGACTGAGCGACTGAACTGAACTATGATAACCACAAGGAAAAATATGTAGCAATTATGCATAAGAACATTGTAAAGGAGTCAAAACATACTGATATCAAAACACATTTAAAGACAGCTGGGTAAGAAACAAGGAATAATGGGTCTACAAAACAACCAGAAAACAAAGTGTCAATAAGAAGTCCTCACCTATTCATAATTGCTTTAAACATAAAAGTAGTATTGATCAAATTCTCTTATCAAAGGACTTAGGATGACTGAAAGGATAAAAACAAAATCCATGTGCCACCTACAAGAGACTCATTGTAGTCTTAAAGAAGACACACAGAGTGAAAGGATAGGAAGTCATTTCAAGCCAATGGTAAATAAAAACAAGAGAACAAACAAGGGTTGCTATACTTATATCAGACAAAATAGACTTTTTAAATGGTATACACACCCGCAATTGAATATTATGCATCTATAAAAATGAGAAAGTGCTACCATTTATAACAACATGGTTGAACCTTGAAGACATTATGCTAAGTGAAATAACCAGAGAAAAACAAATAGTATATGATCTCACGTGTGGAATCTTAACAACAAAGCAAACTCATGGGAAAAGAGATTAGACTGCTTATGGTTACCAGAGGTTGAGGATGAAGGAAGCAGAATTGAATGAAAGTGGTTGAAAGGTACAAATTTCCAGTTATAGGAGAAATGAGTACTAGGGATTTAATGTACGACATGATGGCTATAGTAAACACTAGGCCTCTCTGGTGGCTGAGATGGTAAAGAATTTGCCTGCAGTGCAAGAGACCCAGGTTCTATTCCTGGGTCAGGAAGATCTGCTGGAGAAGGGAATGGCAACCCCCTCCAGTATTCTTGCCTGGAGAATTCCATGGACAGAGGAGCCTGGTAGGCTACAGTCAATGGGCTTGCAACGAGTCAGACCTGACTGAGCAACTAACACTAATAGTTAACGCTGCTGTATGATATATAGGACAAATTTTGAGAGTAAATTCTAATTTTTTTTCTTTTTATGTATATGAAATGATAGATGTTAGCTGAACCTATTGTGATTGTATTTCACAATATGTATAAATCACACCATGATATTGTACTCCTTAAATTTATAATCAATTATCTATCAGTAAAATTGGGGGGAAAACCCAGTGCAATGGTGACACAATGCATATATGTTAGTATTCAGTAACTTTAGAATGGACCATTGTACAAACATAATGCTGATTAAAGAATTAAGAAAATATTTATGCTTTCCCATCTTGTTACTTTAATAAAATGTTTCAACTCTATGTATGCTCTCAAAATTACATCTTCAGTTCTCAGAATAAAGTCCTTTCTGGAAAATTATGTAATTAAATATATAAAATAAAATATATAGCATTTTAGAATCTGTAAACAGCTTAAAGATCATATAATCTAAACCACTCAATTATATTATTTATTAATATACTGAAAAGAAATATTCAATTATTATTAAACATATAGTGAAATCAAGGTTCTTTCATATCCCAGGAGCAATGACTAGTAACATTTTCCTGGGTCAGTCTTCTTGAATTTTTCTGTTCACAAGCATGCGTTTATTTAACAGCACCAATGCAAGCTGGCTATAAAATTCTGATCAGTTCAGTTCAGTCTCTCAGCCATGTCCAACTCTTTGTGACCCCATGGACTGCAGCACGCCAGGCTTCCCTGTCCATCACCAACTCCCAGAGCTTGCTCAAACTCATGTCCATCGAGTCGGTGATACCATCCAACCATCTCATCCTCTGTCATGCCCTTCTTCTCCTGCCTTCAATCTTTCCCAGCATCAGGATCTTTTCCAGTGATTTCAGTTCTTTGCATCAAGTGGCCAAAGTATTGGAGCTTCAGCATCAGTCCTTCCAATGAATAGTCAGCATTGAATTTCTTGAAGATTGACTGGTTGTATCTCCTTGCAGTCCAAGGGACTCTCAAGAGTCTTCTCCAACACCACAGTTCAAAAGCATTACTTCTTCAGCATACAGCTTTCTTTATGGTCCAACTCTCACATCCAAATTGTGATGGCTTGCAGTAAATCTTGGAGATAATTTTCTGTTACTATATGAAGATCCATCTCATTCTGTTTTTTAATATGAAGTATTTAGACAGTGGTTACAAATATCTTAAAAAACAGACACCAGCTAAATTTAACAGATATTAATATTTTATTGCTTTTTAACCTTTGCCTTTTTTTAAATTCATTTTTGGTTGCACTGGGCCTTTGTTGCTCCACATAGGCTTCCTCTAGTTGTGTTAAGCAGGGGCTACTCTTCCTCACCGTGTGAGGGCTTATCATTGCAGTGGATGCTCTTCTTTCAGAGCAAGGGCTCAGTAGCTGTGGTACACAGGCTTAGTTGCCCTATGGCACGTGGGATCGTCCTAGACCAGGGATTGAACCTGCATCCCCTGCATTGGCAAGCAGATTCTTAATAAGAAGGCCTGATCTTTGCCTTTTAAGAAAAAATAGAAGATCATTTTGTATTTCTCTTAATCTCTTTTACTCCTTGCCCCCCACTTCCTTTTGCTTTTTGATGATTCTCCTAAACGTTTACATTGTTTCACATTCCTGTCCTGTTCTTATTGTTTTTTAACTTTTATTACCTATGTGTGTTCCATAAGCAACTTACAGCCTCATTTTATATATAACTGAATGTTCCATAATAGAATTGTAACTGTTTATTGAGTAGTCTCTAATCAATAAGATGTAAGAATAAATCCATGTTATGTTTCTTCATTCCTTTTACTCTGTTAAATCTTTCCTATGCCTAACTGTATCCTGGACAGATGTCAGAACTTTCCAGGTATTTTGGGTTATTAAAATTCGGTTTAAAATTCTAATTTCTTTTTTTTCTAACTTAAAATTTTTTTTCATTTTATTTTACTTAAATCTTAACTTATGTTTTATGATACTTTATTAAGATATAATTTATATACACTAAGTTTTCAAAATATTAATGATAACATCAAGAAAATTGAGAAATTCACTGTACAGTGGATTGCACAATACTGTGTGTAAATTGTATAAATACATCTCTACACTTGGATCCACCTATGTGATCACCACTCAGATCAAGAAATAGAACATTCCTCACTCCCAGGAGTGAGACAATATCCCTTGCTGCCCTCATCCTGAACAAAATGTAACACTACTCTGACTTCTAACAACATTGATTAGTTTTGCCTATTCTTATCTTTCATATAAATGGAATCATGCCATGTAATGTCTGGCTTCTTTCACTCACATAATGTTTTTGAAATATGTCCATGTTGTTACATATATCAGTAGTTCATTCTTTTTCTTTTGGGTATTTTTGAGTGATACTCTGTTATATGAATACTCATAATTTGTCCACTCTCCTGTTGATGGGTTTGTGTTATTTCTGATTTTGAGCTATTATGAGTAAAACTGCCATAAACAACTTGTAAAAGTCTTTTGGACATCTGCATTCAATTTTCTTGAGTAGATGCCTATAAGTGAAACTGCTGAGTCATAAGATTATATATGTTTAACTTTGTTAAAAACTGCCAAACACTTTGAAAGTAGTTGTCACATTTTACACTCTCCACCGGCGATATATGAGGACTCTAGTTACCACATTTATTTCAACACTTCATAGAGTCAATCTTTTTTATTTTATCCTTTCTGGTAGGTGGGTCAAAGTAACTTATTGCAGTCATTTTTCTATATTTTTAAATGGGAAAGTAAAAAAACATGGTTAACAGTTACTATTGCTTGTACCTGCACAGAATATCTCTAGAAGGATGTAAAAGAATCTGAACATGCTGATTTTCTTTTGGTGAGGATTGGTCGGGAAGATCCCCTGGAGGAGGAAATGGCAACCCACTCCAGTGTTCTTGCCTGGGAAATCCCATGGACAGAGGGGCCTGGTGCGCTACAGTCCGTGGTGTTGCAAAGAGTCAGACATGATTGAGTGACTGAGTACCCACTCACGAGCACAGAGGGCCCCTGTTTTGCCGGGACACTGGTATGGGAAGTAGATGTCTCCCCCTGTCACTTTTAGTTGCTTTTGAATATTGAACCATGTACATCTTTTACGTATTGAAAAAATGAAATTATTTAAAAAAATTAGTCAGTGGCTAATGAAGCTCTACACTGCTCCCAACCCTGACCAGGCTTGTGAGTTGGGGGCTTCTGAGTGGGGAGAAGGCACTGCCTGCCCTTTCATTCCAGTTGTTAGTCACCCAGTACACTTTAGAGTGTGGTCAGATTAGTTTCTGGGATACTCCCCCTCCTCTCTCTTCCTGCCTCTAGCTCTTCTCACTGTCTAATGAGGTGAGAGGGAGAGAGAAGCAAAGGCACAGATTTAGCTTGCTGTCTTTCTGTGTCCTCTTTCGGGGTTGTTGTCATTTCTATAATACAGGCTTGGTTGCATTCTCTATGGCAGGCCCAAAGACACCTCCCTCCTGGGTCACATGTGAAGTTTTAATGGGATAAAGGGTGATGAACTAGGGGAACCTCCCCCTTGTACCATTCTTTGACACAGAACATCCAGTTCCAGCTTGACTTCTTTCTACCCTCCTCAACTCTAGTCCCTGGGGTGGGGACTGGGGGACCAGCCCGTAGCCTCTCATTCATGGGGCTCTCTGTGGGTTCCAGCAAGATTAGCTCAGGCCCATCTCCCTTTCATAGCGCCCCCTGACCCACAAGGTCTGATGTCGATAAGTGAGAGGACCTTGGTCCTTATTTTTTTTTTTTGGAGAAAGAATTCCACAAAAAGACACTATAAAGCAGGCACAGGGTTTACTGGAAGCACAGTGTCTACAAAGAGAACAGCAAAGCAGTTTCTTTAGAGCAGAAGCAAGGCAGAAACACACACCCAGAGAGGAGTGTAGGCGTCTCCCTAATGAGGAACACATCGGAGAGGTCATTAAAACCATGTATATGCAGCAGTTCTTCTGGGTCCTTGTTCTTCTCTAGTCAGTTATGTCTGCTCTTTTCCAATATCCAATCTATCTTAGGGCCCTTCCTGATATGCGTGCACATATTTTGCCAAGATGGATTCCAGCATGGGGGTCTATGAGAGATTGACAGCACCTGTTATGGGGTGGTGCCCCGTCTCTTTTTGACCCCCAAGCAGCTTTCCTGTGCCTGTGAAGTTGGAGTGGTCTCCTTGATCTCAGGAGTGACTGATGCGGTCATCTTATCTTTTTACTCTGGCACAGCTCAGCTTCAGCCATTAACTTTGTCCTTGAAGTGTCGGGGAAAAACTAGGCTCCAATTTACTCTGCTTGACGAACTCCAGCTTCTCAGGCCAGTGGCCCATCTACCTCTTCCCTCAGATCCTCACACATCTGGTGGAGATGCAAGCTTTTCCTCTTTGTTCTCCTCCTACTTGCTCTCCTCAGCCGAAGAATTGATGCTTTTGAACTGTGGTGTTGGAGAAGACTCTTGGGAGTCCCTTGGACTGCAAGGAGATCCAACCAGTCCATTCTAAAGGAAATCAGCCCTGAATATTCTTTGGAAGGACTGGTGCTGAAGCTGAAACTCCAATGCTTTGGCCATGTGATGTGAAGAACTGACTCATTGGAAAAGCCCTTGATGCTGGGAAAGATTGAACGTGGGAGGAGAAGAGGACGACAGAGGATGAGATGGTTGGATGACATAACCAACTCAATGAACATGAGTTTGAGTAATCTCCGGAAGTTGGCAATGGACAGGGAGGCCTGGTTTGCTGCAGTCCAGTTCAGTTCAGTCGCTCAGTCGTGTCCGACTCTCTGCGACCCCATGAATTGCAGCACGCCAGGCCTCTCTGTCCATCACCAACTCCCGGAGTCTACCCAAACCCATGTTCATCGAGTCGGTGATGCCATCCAACCATCTCATCCTCTGTCGTCCCCTTCTCTTCCCGCCCCCAATCCTACCCAGCATTAGGGTCTTTTCCAATGAGTCAACCCTTCGCATGAGGTGGCCAAAGTATTGGAGCTTCAGCTTCAACATCAAACCTTCCAATGAACACCCAGGATTGATCTCTCTTAGGATGGATTGATTGGATCTCCTTGCAGTCCAAGGGACTCTCAAGAGTCTTCTCCAACACCACAGTTCAAAAGCATCAATTCTGCGGCGCTCAGCTTTCTTCACCGTCCAACTCTCATATCCATACATGACCACTGGAAAAACCATAGCCTTGACTAGACGGACTTTTGTTGGCAAAGTAATGTCTCTGCTTTTAAACATGCTATCTAGGTTGGCCATAACCTTCCTTCCAAGGAGTAAGCGTCTTTTAATTTCATGGCTGCAGTCACCATCAGCAGTGATTCTGGAGCCCAAAAAAGTAAAGTCTGACACTGTTTCCACTGTTTCCCTATCTATTTCCCATGGAGTGATGGGACCAGATGCCATGATCTTAGTTTTCTGAACGTTGAGCTTTAAGCCAACTTTTTCACTCTCCTCCTTCACCTTCATCAAGAGGCTCTTTAGTTCTTCTTCACTTTCTGCCATAAGGGTGGTGTCATCCGCATATCTGAGGTTATTGATACTTCTCCTGGCAATCTTGATTCAAGCTTGTGTTTCTTCCAGCCCAGCGTTTCTCATGATGTACTCTGCATATAAGTTAAATAAGCAGGGTGACAATATACAGCCTTGACGTACTCCTTTTCCTATTTGGAACCAGGCTGTTGTTCCATGTCCAGTTCTAACTGTTGCTTCCTGACCTGCATACGGGTTTCTCAAGAGACAGGTCAGATGGTCTGGTATTCCCATCTCTTTCAGAATTTTCCACAGTTTATTGTGATCCACACAGTCAAAGGCTTTGGCATAGTCAATAAAGCAGAAATAGATGTTTTTCTGGAACTCTCTTGCTTTTTCGATGATCCAGCGGATATTGGCAATTTGATCTCTGGTTCCTCTGCCTTTTCTAAAACCAGCTTGAACATCTGGAAGTTCACGGTTCACGTATTGCTGAAGCCTGGCTTGGAGAATTTTGAGCATTACTTTGCTAGCATGTGAGATGAGTGCAATTGTGCGGTAGTTTGAGCATTCTTTGGCATTGCCTTTCTTTGGCTCGGCGCAGAAGCGAGGCGGCTGCGACGGCTCGGCGCAGAAGCGTGGCCGAGAGGAGCTAGGCCAGGCCGGGGGCCGGGGGCCGGGAGCCGGGGTCGGCAACCGAGAGGGGCTAGGCCGGGCCGGGGGCTGGGGGCCGGGGGCCGGGGGCCGGGGGCGGCGGCCGACGGGGCCTAGGCCGGGCCGGGGGCCGGGGGCGGCGGCCGACGGGGCCTAGGCCGGGCCGGGGGCCGGGGGCGGCGGCCGACGAGGGCTAGGCCGGGCCGGGGGCGGCGGCCGAGAGGGGCTAGGCCGGGCCGGGGGCTGGGGGCCGGGGGCCGGGGGCGGCGGCCGACAGGGGCTAGGCCGGGCCGGGGGCCGGGGGCCGGGGGCGGCGGCTGAGAGGGGCTAGGCTGGGCCGGGGGCGGGTGGCCGGGGGCAGCAGGCGAGAGGGGCTAGGCCAGGCCGGGGGCTGGGGCCGGCAGCGGCGGTGGTGGCGGCGGCGGCAAGAGGAATTACCCAAGGCCCAAGGTAAGAGAAACCCAAGTAAGACGGTAAGTGTTGCGAGAGGGCATCAGAGGGCAGATACACTAAAACTAAAACTACAGAAAACTAGATAATCTGATCACACGGACCACAGCCTTGTCTATCTCAATGAAACTAAGCCATGCCGTGTGGGGCCACCCAAGACGGATGGGTCATGGTGGAGAGGTCTGACAGATTGTGGTCCACTGGAGAAGGGCATGGCAAACCACTTCAGTATTCCTGCCTTGAAAACCCCATGAACAGTATGAAAAGGCAAAAGGATAGGACACTGAAAGATGAACTCCCCAGGTCAGTAGGTGCCCAATATGCTAATGGAGATCAGTGGAGAAATAACTCCAGAAAGAATGATGGGATGGAGCCAAAGCAAAAACGATACCCAACTGTGGATGTGACTGGTGATAGACGCAAAGTCCGATGCTGTAAAGAGCAATATTGCATAGGAACCTGCAATGTTAGGTCCATGAATCAAGGCAAACTGGAAGTGGTCAAACAGGAGATGGCAAGAGTGAACGTTGACATTCTAGGAATCAGCGAACTAAGATGGACTGGAATGGGTGAATTTAACTCAGATGACCATTATATCTACTACTGTGGGCAAGAATCCCTTAGAAGAAATGGAGTAGCCATCATGGTGAACAAAAGAGTCCAAAATGCAGTACTTGGATGCAATCTCAAAAACGACAGAATGATCTCTGTTCGTTTCCAAGGCAAACCATTCAATATCACGGTAATCCAAGTCTATGCCCCGACCAGTAACGCCGAAGAAGCTGAAGTTGAACGGTTCTATGAAGACCTACAAGACCTTCTAGAATTAACACCCAAAAAAGATGTCCTTTTCATTATAGGGGACTGGAATGCAAAAGTAGGAAGTCAAGAAACACCTGGCGTAACAGGCAAGTTTGGCCTTGGAGTACAGGATGAAGCAGGGCAAAGGCTAATAGAGTTTTGCCACGAGAACGCACTGGTCATAGCAAACACCCTGTTCCAACAACACAAGAGAAGACTCTACACATGGACATCACCAGATGGTCAACACCGAAATCAGATTGATTATATTCTTTGCAGCCAAAGATGGAGAAGCTCTATACAGTCAGCAAAAACAAGACCAGGAGCAGATTGTGGCTCAGATCATGAACTGCTTATTGCCAAATTCAGACTTAAATTGAAGAAAGTAGGGAAAACCACTAGACCATTCAGGTATGACCTAGATCAAATCCCTTATGAGTATACAGTGGAAGTGACAAATAGATTTAAGGGACTAGACCTGATAGACAAAGTGCCTGATGAACTATGGACAGAGGTTCGTGACATTGTACAGGAGACAGGGATCAAGAAAATCCCCATGGAAAAGAAATGCAAAAAAGCAAAATGGCTGTCTGAGGAGGCCTTACAGATAGCTGGGAAGAGAAGAGAAGCGAAAAGCAAAGGAGAAAAGGAAAGATATTCTCATCTGAATGCAGAGTTCCAAAGAATAGCAAGGAGAGATAAGAAAGCCTTCCTCAGCGATCAGTGCAAACAAATAGAGGAAAACAACAGATTGGGAAAGACTAGAGACCTCTTCAAGAAAATTAGAGATACCAAAGGAACATTTCATGCAAAGATAGGCTCGATAAAGGACAGAAATGGTATGGACCTAACAGAAGCAGAAGATATTAAGAAGAGGTGGCAAGAATACACAGAAGAACTGTACAAAAAAGATCTTCACGACCCAGATAATCACGATGGTGTGATCACTCACCTAGAGCCAGACATCCTGGAATGTGAAGTCAAGTGGGCCTTAGAAAGCATCACTACGAACAAAGCTAGTGGAGGTGATGGAATTCCAGTTGAGCTATTTCAAATCCTCAAAGGTGATGCTGTGAAAGTGCTGCACTCGATATGCCAGCAAATTTGGAAAACTCAGCAGTGGCCACAGGACTGGCAAAGGTCAGTTTTCGTTCCAATCCCAAAGAAAGGCAATGCCAAAGAATGCTGCAGTCCATGGGGTCGCAAAGTCGGACACGACTGAGCGACTGAACTGACTTGGTGTATGAAGTATTCAGTATTATGTCGCTCAAGCCAAAATGGCCTGGAGTGTTGTTCAAGTCATCTATTTACCTATTGATCTTTTGTTCCAATGCTCTATTATTAAGATGATGTATTGAAGTCTCTTACTATTATTGTATTACTGTTATTGGTTAACATTTTTCCCTTTGATTCTGTCAGTTTGCTTTGTGTTTTTAGGAGCTCTAGGGTTCCATGTATAAATATTTCTAATTGTTATATCTTCTTGAATTAATCTTTTTGTGATTATATAAATCTTTGTCTCTCATAATAGTTTTTGAGAAACTATCTTGTCTGATATCATTATAAGCATTCTTACTCTATTTTGATTACTGTTTGCATGGAGTATCTTTTTCTATTATTTCATTTTCAATCTGCATGTCCTTAGATCTAAACTGCATTTCTTGTAGACAACACATAGTTGTTCCTTTTAATTTAATTCATTTTGCTAATTTACGACGGCTCAATGGTAAAGAATCTGCCCGCAATGCTGGAGATGCAGGTTTGATCCTTGGGTCAGGAAGGTTCCCGGAGGAGGAATAGCATCCCACTCCAGTATTCTTGCCTGGGAATCCCATGGGCAGAGGAGTCTAGCGGGCCACAGTCCTAAGAGTCGCAAAGAGTTAGACATGACTGAGCAACTGAACATGCACACATGTACTGCTTACATTTAAAATAATTACTGAATTATTTGAAAGGCTTATTATTACCATTTCTTTGTTTTCTGTTTGTCCTACAGGTTTTTTTGTTCCTTATTTCCTTCTATACGCTCATGTGTTTTGAGAGTATAACTTTTTTAAAATTTAGATTACAGTATAGTTCACTTACAGTGCTGTGTTAGTTTCAGATGTACAGAAAAGTGAATCAGTTACACACATCATATATCAAGCTGCTGCTGCTGCTAAGTCACTTCAGTCGTGTCCGACTCTGTGCGACCCCATAGACAGCAGCCCACCAGGCTCCCCCGTCCCTGGGATTCTCCAGGCAAGAACACCGGAGTGGGTTCCCATTTCCTTCTCCAATGCATGAAAGTGAAAAGTGAAAGTGAAGTCGCTCAGTCGCGTCTGACTCTTCGAGACCCCATGGGCTGCAACCTACCAGGCTCCTCCGTCCATGGAGTTTCCCAGGCAAGAGTACTGGAGTGGGGTGCCATTGCCTTCTCCGATATATCAAGCTAAGTGAAGCAAATCAGACAAAGTATTTGTTGATTTTTGTAGTGATGGATCTTGATACACTTCTCATGTCCTTTCTGTGTACATACCATAGTTTTCTTGTGGTTATAATAAGGATCACGTATAACATCATAAAGTGATAAATAATATATTTTAAACTGATAACAGCTTATGTTCAATTGCTTACAAAAACTTTCTTCCTTTATTGGTCAACTATATATCAATAAAGCTGGAGGGGGAAAACCTACTGCTTTACAGCTACCCTCACCCAGCTTTATGCTGTTGATCACAAATTACACCTTTATATATTATTACCCAACATAGACATAAAATTTTTATTTTTTATCTTTTAAATTCTGTTTTAAAATATTGGTTTTATCTTTGTTCATATATTAACCTTTACTGGAGAACTTTATATTTTCATTATGTCTTCAAGGTATTGTCTGGTATCCTTTCATTTCAAGGTGAAAAATTCCCTTTTGTATTTCCTGCAGTACAGGCCTAGCGGTAATGAACTCCCTAGCTTTGGTTTATTTCAGAATGTCATAATTTCTCCTTGACTTTTGGAGGATATTTTTACAGTGTATAAGAGTCTAAGTAGACTGTTTTCTGGCTTTTTTTGTACTTTAAATTTATCTTCCTAATGCCTTCTAGCCTGCAAGGTTTCTGTCAAGAAATCTGCTCAGGCTCTTACAGAAGACCTCTTATGTGTGATGAGTCACTTTTCTCTTGCTGTATCTTGTTCAAGATATTTTTCTTTATTGTTGATTTTCAACAGATTGTAATAGTTTTTTTTTTTCCTACTTAGAGGTCTTTTATCTTCTTTTATTTGTATCTCCATGTATTTCCTCAAGTTTGAAGATTTTCAGCTATTACTTTTTCAAATTAAATCTTTATCCCATTCTTTCTTTTATTCCACTAGATTCCTATAGTGTGCATATTGATCTGTTTGATTGTATCCCATAAGCTCCTTAGGCTCTGTTTATTTTCCTAACTTCTTTTTTCCTCCTCAGAATTGATAATTTCAAATGATGTGTCTTAAAATTTGATGATTCTTACTTTTGCATGTTTGGGTAAATAGTTATACCTTTCTGGTGTATTTTTCAATTCACTTATTATATTTTTCTGGCCAGAGTTGTTTTGTTTCTTTTTAATTACTTCTCTATCTTTGTTAATATTCTTGTTATATTAAATATCATTTTCTGATTTCATCTAGTCCCTGGTTCATGTTCTTCTTTAGCTTTTTAAGCATATTTAATATAATTAAAGAGTTTTTGCAGTTATTCAATATTTTCTCCTTTTTCTCAGTTTTATAGATATATAATTGACATAAAGTGCTATTTAATGTATACAGCATACATAATGGTTTGACTTACATATATTACATAGGTTTAGTTATTAACCATCCTCTCACAGATACAAAAAGAAAATAAGAAAAAAATGTTTTTATGCTTGTAATCAGAACCCTTAGAATAGACTCTCTTAATGAATTTCATATATACTATACAGTGTTAGCAATGATAGAAATGTAAATTATGTCCCTGGTACTGATTTATCTTATAACTGGATGTTTGTACCTTTTGACTGCCTTTCTCCAATTTCTTCTCCTCTAACACTCTGCCTCTGGTAACCATGAATCTGATCTCTTTTTCTATGATTTTGGTGGGTTTTTCACTTGTTTTTTAAATTCTTCATAAAGTGAGATCATACAATAATACTTGTTTTCCTTTTCTGACTTATTACACTAAGCATAATGCCTTCAAGGTACATTCATATTGCCAAAAAGACAGTAATTTCTTCTTTTTATGGCTGAATAATATCCAATGTGAATATATAGCATAATTTCTTTATGCATTCATCTATCAATTGACAGTTAGACTGTTTCTGTGTCTTGGCTATTGTAAATGATGCTTCTATGAAAATGGAGTGCAGATATCTTTTTAATATAGTATTTTTATTTTCTTTACATATATTCCCAGAGTTGAAATTGCTGAATCACATGGTAATTTAAAAAAATTTTTGAGGAACCCCCATTCTGTTTCCCATGGTGGCTGCACCATTCCACCAGTAGTACGTGGGGCTCCCTTGTCTTCACATCTTGACAGCATTTGTTATCTTTTGTCTTTCTGGTGATGGTCAGTCTAACAGGCATGAGGTGATTTTGTGGTTTTGATGGGCATTTTCCATCTTTTGTATCTGTTGGCTTTTCATTTATTTTCTTTTGAAAAGTGTCTATTTAGGTCCTTTTCCCATTTTTAAATTGAATTATTTGTGAAGTGGTTATTTTGGGAGAGGGATATTTGTTTGATGTTGAGTTGTATGAGTTCATTCTATAATTCAAATATTATTTAAGGGCTTCCCTGATAGCTCAGTTGGTAAAGAATCTGCCTGCCATGCAGGAGACCTCAATTTGATTCCTGGGTCAGGAAGATCCACTGGAGAAAGGATAGGCTACCCACTCCAGTATTTTTGGGCTTCCCTTGTGGTTCAGCTGGTAAAGAATCTGCCTGCAATGCGGGAGACCTGGGTTCGATCCCTGGGTTAGGAAGATCTCCTGGAGAAGGGAAAGGCTACCAACTCCAGTATTCTGGCCTAGAGAATTCCATAGACTGTATGGGGTTGCAAAGAGTCAGACATGACTGAACAACTTTCACTTTCACTTCACATCTTATATTTAAGTCTTTAATCCATTTCAAGCTATTAATTGGGAAAGTGATATAAGATAGGTATCCAGTTTCATCCTTTTAAATGTGAATATCCTAATTTCCCCAGCACCATTTACTGAAGAGATTGTCTTTTCTCCATAGAGTATTCTTGTTGTCAAACCTTATTTGACTGTATATGCATGGGTTTATTTCTGTACTCTTGATTATATTCCATTGGTCTGTGTGTCTTTTTTTTTTATGTCCATACCATACTGTTTGATTAATAAAACTTTATAATATAGCTTGAAATCAGGACATGAGATGCCTACCACATTTTTCTTTTTAAGGCTTGCTTTGGCTATTTGGGGGTCTTTTGTGACTCCATATAAATTTTAGGAGTGTTTTTTCTACTTCTGTAAAAATTGCCAATGGGATCTTGATAGAGATTGCATTGGCTTTTGGTAATACATTTTAACAATATCGATTCTTCCAATCTATAAGTGTGGAATATCTTTCCATTTATTTGTGTCTTCAATTTTTTCATCAATATCTTATAGTTTTCCATATAGATATCTTTGTCCTCCTTGGTTAAATTTATTCCTGAGTATATTATTGTCTTTGATGCAGTTGGAAATGGGATGTACTTCCTTTGTAAAAATTTATTTTACTGAAGTATAGTTGATTTACAATGTTAATTTCTGATGTACAGCAAAATGATCTAGTTATAGATAAAATAGTTTGCATCTGTGTGCTATTTCCAAATTCCCAGTCTCTCCCTCCCCATCCACCTCCTGCTTGGCAACCACAAGTCTGTTCTCTATGCCTGTGAATCTGTTTCTGTTTCATTGATGGGATCAATTTCTTTATTTCTACTCAGATAATTAGTTTCTAGTAAATAGAAACACTACTGATTTTTTATGTTAATATTGTGTCCTGAAACCTTACAGAATTTTTTGGTTAGGTCTTACAGTTTTTGATAAAATCTTGAGGGTTTTCTATGCATAAAATGAGCTCATCTGTAAATAGAACAAGATTTAATTCCTGCATTCTAATTCTGATACCTTTTGTGTTTTTTTCATTGCTTAATTGCTCAGGCTAGAACTTTCAGTACTGTGTTCAAGAGGGGTGGTGAGGGTTGAGCCTTTGTCTTGCCTTGATCCTAGAGGAAAAGCTTTCAACCTTTCATCACTGAATATTATACTAGCTGTAAACTTGTCATACATGGCCTTTATTATGTTGAGATACATTCCTTCTATATATAATTTGTTAAGCTTTTTTGTCATTAATGGGTATTGAATTTTTCAAATGCTTTTTCTGTGTCTATTGATGTGTTTGTATAATTTTTTTCTATTTATGTGATACATCACATTTATTAATTTGCGTATATTTAACCATCCTGTGTCCTAGGGAAAAATCCCACTTGATCATAATGAATGATCCTTTTAATGTGCTGCTGAATTCAGTTTACTAGTATTATATTGAGAATTTTTGGGTCTATATTTATCAGAAATTTTGGCCTATAGTTTTCCTTTCTTGTAATGTCCTTTTCTGGTTTTGTTATTAGGGTAATGCTGTTGTTTGTGAGTGTTCCTCTTCAATTTTTTGGAAAATTTTGAAGGATTGTCAGTCTTCTCTAAATATTTGGTAAAATTCACCAGTAAAGCCACTAGTCCTGGGTATTACTTTGTTGGGAGATTTTTGATTACAGATTCAGTTTCCTTACTAGTAATTAGTCTGTTCTATCAGTCTTGGTAGTTTGTATGTTTCTAAGGCAGTTGCCCAGTTTGTTGGCATATATTTATTCATAATAGCCTCTTAGGATCCTTTTTATTTCTGTTATGTCAGTTGGTGAACTCTTTTTCATTTGTAATTTTGTTGATTTGAGTTCTCTCTTTTCCATGTTGGTTCTAGCTAATGTAATGGTGGTTTAGTCACTAAGTCATGTCCAATTTTGCTTATATTTTCAGAAAATCAGTTCTTAATTTGGTTATTAATCTTTTATATTGTTTTCTAATTTATTTACTCTGCTCTAATTTTTATTATTTCCTTCAACTAACTTTGATCTCAGTCTGTTCTTCTTCTCATTCCTTGAAGTGTAAAGTTGTTAGGAATTTTTTTCCCTTTTTTTATAATTATAGTTGATTTACATTGCTGTGTTCATTTTTGGTGTATAGCAAAGTGATTTTATATACATATATATATATATATACACACACACACATATATATAACAGAGTAACATATATAATCTAAAAGAATATGTATAATTAATGTGAATTAATATTTATATATTTTATAGCCTATTATATATATTCACTTTCAGATTCTTTTCCATTAAAAGTCATTACAGAATGTTGAATATAGTTTCCTGTACTATACAGTAGGTTCTTGTTGTTAATCTATTTTATATATAGTGATATGCATATATTAATCCGAACTTCCTAATTTATCCCTTCCCTTCTTTCCTCTTTGGTAACCATAGTTTGTTTCCTATGTCCCTGAGTCTGTTTCTTTTTTGTAAGTAAGTTCATTTGTATCCTTTTTTTACATTCTGCATATAATTGATATCATATATCTGCCCTGCATTTTCAAAAATTGTGCTACAGTTAATTTACAATGCCATGTTAGTTTCAAGTGTACAGCAAAAGGATTCCATTATAGGTTATTATAAGATTTTGAGTGTAGCTGCATGTGCCATACAGTAGGTCCTTGTTTCATATATAATAGTGTATATATGTTGCTCTCAACCTCTTAATTTATTCCCCCCCTGACTCTCCCCTTTGGTATTTGGTAGCTATAAGTTTGTTTTCTATGTCTGTGAGTATTTCTGTTTTGTAAATAAGTTCATGTGTATCATTTCTTAAGATTCCACAGATAAGTAATATCATGATATTCCTATTTCTTAATGTACACATGTGTAATTATGAACTTTCCTCTTAGAACTGCTTTTGCTGTATCCCATAAGTTTGGGTATGCTGTACTTCCATTTTTGTTTGTCTCAAGAAAGTTCAGTTTCTTTAATATCTTCTTTGATCATTTTTGGTTGTTCTCAGTTTTTTTCATGTTACTGATTTCTGGTTTCATATCATTGTGGTCAAAGAAGACGCATGTTTGATATCCTCTTGAGTTTTCTAAGGTTTGTTTTGTGGTCCAACATTTCGTCAGTCCTAGAGAGTGTTCTATTGTGCTTAAGAAGAATGTGTATTTTGCTGGTTGTCAGATCAAATGTTCTATATATGTTAGGTTCATTTGGTCTGCTATTGTTGTTTAGTCGCTAAGTCATGTCTGACTCTTTTGCAACCACATGGACTGTCAGAAACCCTGCCAGGCTCCCCTGTCCATGAGATTTCCAGGCAAGAATGCTGGAATGGGCTGCCACTTCCTTCCCCAGGGGATCTTCCCGACCCAGGGATCAAACTCATGTCTTCTGCATTGGCAGGTGGATTCTTTACTACTGAGCTCACCAGGGAAGCTCATTTGGTCTTGAGTGTTGTTCAAATCCCCTATGTCTACATTGATTCTATCTGGATGTTGAGAATGGGTATTGAAGTTTCCAGATATTGTATTGCTGTTTATTTTTCCTTTTAGCCCTGTTAGTTTTTGCTTTATATATTTAGATGCTCAATATAGTTGATCACCTAAATATAATTGTTTTAAAATTTTTGTCTGGCAAATCTGAAACCTATGTTTTTGTAAGGATGGCTTCTGGATATTTATTTTGTTACTTTGAATGGACCATGTTTCCTTCCTTCTTTGTGTGACTTGAGATCTTTTGTTGAAAATTGAACACAGAAAGAATGAAGAACCTCTCCAAGTCTTTGCAGACTGGCTCTGAGTGGAAAAAGAATTTCACCAATTCACCCAGCCTGAAGGTTTAATTCTGTTTAGACCTTTTCTGGACTTAAGTCTTCCCTGAGCCTGTACATGTGCTTTTCCCATAGCTCTCCTGGATACATGCTTGTTTTAAAATCTGTTAATTTTCCTGAGTTTTACCTGTGCTTTTTCTCAGGTCTTAAGGCTTTATTGTATCCTTCAGCCCATAGTATCTTACCCATACGTCTGCAGGCCCTTGCAGTTTTTAATGTGTCATTTTGCCTGCCATTGCTTTCAGTGGCCTCCAACCTGATAACCAAATTATGCCACTATTCCTGTCTGAGATTCAGGAGAAACAGAAACTGGTCCCTCAGGGGTTTTCAGACGAGTCAAAATGTTGCAGGCAACTTCCACTCTTTTCCTTCTGTCCCGAGGGAAGACCCAGGGGTTTGGCTGCTTCCTCCTGACGGCCTTACTCTGCGGTACTCCACATGAGGGGGTGGGATACAAGGGAGCAAAACTGCCAATTTCCCATCATTCTGTGGGTGACTTTTTAAAACTTCATTTTTCATTTAGCTGCTGCATAACTTTGGTTTCTAGAACTCCCCAAAAGTTATTCTTGTCAGTCTGTTGTTGTTTACTTGATGTTTCCATAAAGGAATGAGGGCATGGCCTTGCTTGTGTCACTATAACAAAATTAATACAGGTACTGTTATTTTCTAGAGGTTTTATAATTTGTATTGATTTTGATTTTTCTCTTTGATGCAAATGTTAAGACAGTGCTTAAGTAATTTTTATAAGCTAGTTTTCTTACTAATTTTTAGTTTTAGCAAGACAGTGCTTTGTGCATTTTTAGGATGTAAAATATTCTATGGCCTAATATACACTCAGTTGTTTTGGATATTGCAAGCGAACCTGTAAAGGTTTATTTACTGTTTGCTGGGTATAAAATGCATACATAAAAATTATATCTATCTTATTAATAATGTTTGGCAACCCACTCCAGTATTCTTGCCTGGAGAATCCCAGGGACGGCGGAGCCTGGTGGGCTGCCGTCTATGGGGTCGCACAGAGTTGGACACGACTGAAGCAACTTAGCCTAGCCTTTCTATATCCTTATTTTTTTCACCCCTTAATGTAGTAAAGTAAGGAAGTTTCAAGCACAGAAAAGCAAAGTTAACAATACACAGAGAGAATCCTAATGATATCAGTCTCAAGGCTGTTCCCGTTTTGTTACTATCACATTGTTTTGGTGATTATATCCTCTTTAGTGCCTAGGTAATTTCAAGGTGGATTTTTTTGTCACTTACAGAAAGAGAATTATGACAGTGTCCTTTGTCACTAATGTTTTCTCTGGCATTAGTAGTTGCTGATCTGTGTTTTTCTTTCATATCAATTCCTTCAAACATTTGTTATTTCCTTCTGAATTATATTTAATTTTGAAAACCATATGAAATTCCTCGTTAAGGGCAGCAAATGTAAACCTGTACATAATGTGAAATAACTTTAAATAGAGTACTTTTCCACCCCTGCTGCAGCTGTCATTAGTGTTGTTCTGTGGCCTAGAGATTACTTGGTTTCTGTATTTTGTTTCAAAAAGTAAGGATGACTGTGATACATTAAATAAAGGTTTACCTTTTAAATGGTTAAAATAAGCACTTTTCAAAGAGGTAAATGCTAGGCTTCAGTTAACTGGAAATTCCACTAACATGAAAAAGTACAGTTGATTATTGAACACTGCAGGAATTAGAGGCACGGCCATCCTCACAATGGAACTTCACAGTCAACACTCTGTATCCAGTATTCTATATCTATGGAATCAGCCAACTGATCAATGTGAGGTCCTATAGTACATATTTATTGAAAAAAATCCACATATACGTGGATCCATGTAGTTTAAATTCATGTTGTTAAAAGTCAGCTGTCTATACCCTAATATGGAAAACAGATGTATTATCACTATGAAAGTGAAAGTGAAGTCACTCAGTCGTGTCCGACTCTTTGCGACCCCGTGGTACTGTGGCCTATCAGGCTCCTCTCTCCATGGGATTCTTCAGGCAAGAATACTCGAGTGGGTTGCCATTTCCTTTTCCAGGGGATCTTCCCGACCCAGGGATTCAACCTGGGTCTCCCGCATTGCAGGCAGACCCTTTAACCTCTGAGCCACCAGGGAAGCCTTATATAATTAGGCTTTATAATTCATAATTATGAAATCATAATTAAATCATAATTATAATCAATATAATTATGATTATAATTAAAAACTAAGTGCAATGGAAAAAATAATGCCTTGGCAGCTATTTTAACATTGCTGTTTTAAAGAATTACCAACTGTATTAAGGCATAATTGACATAAATGGTAAATATTGAAAGTGTACAATTTTAAAAGTTTTGACATATGTATAAACTTGTGAAATCATCACCTTAATCAAAATAATATATCCATCAACTGTAGAAGTTTCTTTGTATCACTTTATAATTCCTCCACACTGTTCCTTTCCTTAACCATACCCTAATACAAATCAACAGTTAATTTTGGTTACTATGCATTAATGTTTGCTTTTAAGAAATTTCTATGAGTGGTTCATTCTTAATGGTTCATTAAGTGCTCTTTTTTGGTTGGATTTCTTTCAACCTGTGAATACACTCTGTGTAATAATTTTGAGGTTCATCCTTGTTGCATTTATCAATAACGCATTCCTTTCTGTTGGGGACTAATACTCCATGGCATGGATATGCCATTATTTTTCCATTCTCATACTGATGAACATTTGAGCTGTTTCCAATCTGGCTACAAATACAACTGTTATGAACACTTACTTACAAGTCTTTGTATGGACATATGCTTTATTTTAGGGGTAAATACCTAGGAAAAGAATGGACTATTTAGTGTATTTAGTGTATTTAACTTTAGCCATTCTGATTGTTGTGTGGTAATAGCTCATAATGGCTTAAATTTGCATTTTTAAATTTGCATTTTTAATGACTATTGATGTTGAATATTTTTTTAATGTACTTCTTGGATATGCATGTAGTCCTTGGATGTTCGAATGAACAACAGCAACAGCTCATTGTGGTTTAAATTTGCATTTTTTGTTTTTAGTCCATAGGATCCCTAAGAGTGGGACATGACTGAAGTGACTTAGCACATAATAAGTAAGAAAGGAAGGAATCAAACCCTCTTCTACTGGTTTCAAGGAAATACTACAAACATTATATCTCTTGACAAATGAAATATAGTAAAACTTACATAACTTTGTCCAGGATAAATCACAGGTGAAAACCCTTTCTATTTCCATGGCATATGTTTTCCATGGCATATCCTTTCCTTGGATAGCAAGGAGATCAAACCAATCAATCCTAAGGGAAATCAACCCTGAATATTCATTGGAAGGACTGATGCTGAAGCTCCAATACTTTGGCTACCTGATGTAAAGAGTCAACTCACTAGAAAAGACCCTGATGCTGGGAAAGATTGAAGGCAGGAGAAGGGCATGACAGAGGATGAGATGGTTGGATGGCATCACCAACTCAATGGACATGAGTTTGAGCAAGCTCCAGGAGATAGTGAAGGACAGGGAAGCCTGGCATGCTGCCATTCATGGGATTGCAAAGAGTCAGACATGACTGACTGAACAACAATCCTTTTCAACTTGGCTTTAAAGACACAACATCACCCACCACAGAAGAGCTCCTGCACTTCCATGATCACACGTGAATCATCATATTTTCCATTAGTTCTCTGGCTCTTTACATTATTTCGTTTATACTAATATATTAACTCAGACTAACAGCTAAACTAAAACATAAAAACACAAGAGATGCACAGGAAGTTAAAAAAAAAAAAAAACTGAACAATTTTACCAGCCATCATCTTAATTTTAACTGCCATGCCATCCTTACCAATTATTTCCATGCCAGAAGAACTGAATCTATCATCCTTCTCTGACCCTAAACACCGTAGGGCACCAATGAGACCAGAGTTCAGATACACAAATTATGATTATTCTCAAATCATCAAGATATTGATACCTTATATTTAATATCTGGTGTTTGTTCATGGGGATGCAAAGAGTCAGACACAACTTAGCAATTGAACAGCAGCTTGGCCTGCAACAATAGATTCTGTCTCAAGCCTACTAATTCATTTTGAATTAGGTCAGCCTGGAGCATGGCTCTGAGATCAACAGATCGACAATGTAGATTGTGCAATCCCATGCATTTTGTAATCCTTTTCTTCAGTTATACCTACTGTAACTGGAGGTTGCAGAAACTGATTAGTCCCACTGATAACTGGGGTACCTATTTGCATTTTTAATGATTACTGATGTTGAGTATTTTTTCATGTACTTCGTGGATATTACTTATCTTGCTTTAGTGAGACATTTGTTGAAAGGTTTACCTTTTTAAAAACTTGAGTGGTTTTATTATTTTCTTGTAAAAGTTGTTCATATATTCTGAATACATATTGAATATCAGATGTGTGATCTGAAAAATTTTCCTCCAAGTTGTAGCTTCACTTTTTCATTTTCTACTCAGTGTCTTTGAAAAGTGAGTATTTAATTTGAATGGAGATATATATATATATATATAAATTTAGTCCTTTATGGGTTGAGCTTTTGGTGTTTTCTGTAGGGCATTTTTGTCTAACCCCAAACAAGGTTTTCTTCTATAGTAGACAGTGGAACCCTGTTTATCCATTCTATATATGCCAGTTTGCATCTGCAAATCCCAAACTCCTGGTGCATCCAGTCTATTCTCTATATCCAATATTCTGTTTCTGTTTGATAGGTTCATTGTCATATTTTAGACTCCGCATATAAGTGACATCATATAGTATTTGTCTTTCCCTTCTGACTTACTTCAGTTAGTATGATAATCTCTAGTTGCATTCATGTTGCTGCAAACGGCATTATTTCATTCTTATTTATGGATATGTACCACATCTTCTTTATCCAGTAAGCTGTTGATGAACATTTAGATTACATCCATGTCTTGACTACTATAAACAGTGCTGCTATGAACGTTGATGTGCATATATTTTCAAAGTGTGGTTTTCTTCAGATATATGCCCAGGAGTGGGATTGCTGGATCACATGGTAGCTCTCTTTTTACTTTTCTGAAGAACTCTTTTCTATGGTGGCTGTACCAATTCATTGTAACCACAGTGTAGAAGAGTTACCTTTTTTTCATACCCTCTCCAGCATTCATTGTTTGTAATGATGGCCATTCTGACTGCTGTGAGATGGTAACTCACTGTAGTTTTGGTTTGCATTGCTCTAATAATGAGTGATGTTGAGCATCTTTTCATGTGCCTACTGGCCATCTGCATGTCTTCTTTGGAGAAACGTCTATTTGGTCTTCTGTCCATTTTTCGATTTGGTTGCTTCTTGGTTTTTGAGCCATATGAGCTGTTTATAGATTTTGGAAATTAAGCCCTCATTTGTCACATCTTCTGCAAATATTTTCTCACATTTTGTAGGTTGTCTTTTCATTTTATTTATTGTTTCCTTTGCTATGCAAAAGCTTTTAAATTTGATTAGCTCCCTTATTTTTTTTAAATTTCTATTGCCTTGTGAGACTGATCTAAGAAAACATTGACACAATTTATATCAGAGAATGTTTGCCTGTGTTCTCTTCTAGTAATTATATGGTATCATGTCTTGTATTTAAGTCTTCAAGCATTTTGAGTTTATTTCTGTGTATGGTGAGAGGATTTAACTTCATTGATTTACATGTGTGGCTTTTCAACTTTCCCAACACTACTTGCTGAAGGAACTGTCTTTTTTCCCTTGTATATTCTTGTCATCTTTGTCAAAGATTAATCAATTATAGATGTGTTTGTTTCTGAGCTCTCTATTCTGTTCCATTGATCATATATCCGTGTGCCAATATCTTGCTGTTTTGTATCTACAGTAGGTTTTTAGTATTGTCTGAGGTCTGGAAGGTTTTTACCTCCTGCTTTGTTCTTTTTCTTCAGGATTTCTTTGGCAATTCTGGGTCTTTTATGGTTCTATATGAATTTTAGGATACTTTGTTTTAGTTCCATGAAAAATATCATGGGTAATTTGATAGGGATCATGTTAAATTTGTAAATTGCTTTGGGTAGTATGGTCATTTTAATAGTATTAATTCTTCCGATCCAAAAGCATGGGATATCTTTCCTTTTTTTTTAAATTGTCTTCATCTCCCTTTATGAATGTTTTGTAGTTCTCAGTGGATAAGCCTTTCACCTCCTTGGTGAGGTTCATTCCTAACTATTTTATTTTGGGGGTTGTGATTTTAAAACTTATCATATTTTTACATTCCATTTCTGATATTTCTTTGTTGATGTAAAGAAATGCAACTGATTTCTGTATGTTAATCTTGTATCCTGCTACCTTGCTGAGTTTATCAGTTATAGTAGTTTTTGTGTGGAGTGTTTAGAATTTTCTATATACAGTATCATCTCATCTGCTTATGACAGTTTTACATCTTTCCTTCCAATTTGGATACATTTTATTTCCTTTTCTCACGTGATTGCTGTGGCTAGGACTTCCAATACTATGTTGAATAGAAGTGATAAGAGTGGGCATTCTTGTCCCGTTCCAGATTTAGTGGGAAAGCTTTCAATTTTAACCATTGAGTATTATATTGACTGTGTATTTGTCATAAATAGCTTTTACTGTTTTGTAATATGTTCCTTCAGTACCCACTTTGCTAATAAGAGTTTTTATCATGAATGGATGTTGCATTTTGTCAATTGCTTTTCTGATCTATTGAGATGATTATGTGCTTTTTGTCTTTTCTTTTTTAGATGTGGTGAATCACATTGGTTTACATATGTTGAACCATCCTTTTGAACTAGGATGAATCCCACTTGGTTGTGGTATATGATCTTTTTATGTTGTTGGATTGGTTTGGTGATATTTTGTTGAGAATTTTTGCACCTTTATTCAAATATATTGGCCTGTAATTTTCTTTTTTTGGTGGTGTCTTTGTCTGATTTTAGTATCAGAGTGAGGGTGGCTTCATACAATGTCTTTGGGAGTGCTCCCCCCTCTTCAGTTTTTTGAAAGAGTATGAGAAGAGTTAGTATAAATTCTTTTCATGTTAGGTAGACTTCACCTATGAAGGCATCTGGTCCTGTAGTTTTGTATGTAGGAAGTTCTTAAATTACAGATCCCATATCAGTTGTAGTGATTCAGTTCAGTTCAGTCGCTCAGTCGTGTCCGACTCTTTGCAACCCAATGAATCGCAGCACACTAGGCCTCCCTGTCCATCACCAACTCCCGGAGTTTACCCAAACTCATCTCCATCGAGTCAGTGATGCCATCCAGCCATCTCATCCTCTGTCATCCCCTTCTCCTCCTGCCCCTAATCCTTCCCAGCATCAGAGTCTTTTCCAATGAGTCAACTCTTCTCATGAGGTGGCCAAAGAATTGGAGTTTCAGCTTCAACATCAATCCTTCCAATGAACACCCAGGACTGATCTGCTTTAGGATGGACTGGTTGGATCTCCTTGCAGTCCAAGGGACTCTCAAAGAGTCTTCTCCAACACCACAGTTCAAAAGCATTAATTCTTCGGCACTCAGCTTTCTTCATAATCCAACTCACATCCGTACATAACCACTGGAAAAACCATAGCCTTGACTAGGTGGGCCTTTGTTGGCAGAGTAATGTCTCTGCTTTTTAATATGCTGTCTAGGTTGATCATAACTTTCCTTCCAAGGAGTAAGCGTCTTTTAATTTCATGGCTGCAATCACCATCTTCAGTGATTTTGGAGCCCCCAAAAAATAAAGTCTGACACTGTTTCCCCATCAGTGAATTAGTCATTTCAAATTATCTAATTTCTTCTTGATTCAGTTTTAGTGGGCTGTTTCTAGAATATTGTCCATTTCTTCTTGGTAGTCAAATTTGGGGGGATAAAATTGCTCATAATATTCCCTTATGGTTTTTTGTATTTCTGCAGTATCAATTGTTATATTTCCCTTTTCATTTCTTATTTTTGTTTATTTGGATTCTCTTTTCTTCTCTGGGAGCCTGGCCAGAGGTTTGTCAATCGTGCTTATACTTTGAAAGAGCCAGCTCTTTGTTTTATTGTTTTTTTTCTATTTTTTAAATCTCTATTTCCTGTCTGATCATTTCCTTTTTTCTTCTGACTTAAATTTTGTTTGCTTATTTGAGATTTTTCTTGTTTTTTGAGGAATACCTGTATTGCTATGAATTTTCTCTAAGAATTGCTTTTGCTGTATCCCTTAGATTTTGTACAGGTATATTTTCATTGTCATCTATTTTTTAATTTCCTCTTTGATTTTATCATAGACCTATTGATTTCTTTGTAGCATGTTTTTTAGTCTCCATGTAATTATTTTTCCTCATCTCTTTTTCTGTGGTTAATTTCTAGTTTCATGTCATTGTGGTCAGAATGCTTAAGATAATTTCTATATTTTAAATTTGTTTACATTGTATTGTGCCCTCATATGTTGTTGGGGGCCTAGAGACCAAGGTGAATGTGTATTCTGGGTTGTTTTTTGGGTTGTTTTGTTTTTTTGATATATTATCTTGAAAATCTCAATTAAATCTAACTGTTCTATTGTGTCTCTGTTGGCTTATTGATTTCTCTGTCTGGAAGATCTGTCCATTGATGTGAGTGGGATGTTAAAGTCTCCTTCTGTTACTGTTTGCTATCAATTTCTCCCTTTATATCTGTTGAAAAAATGTGAAACGCTCAATGAATTTGCATGTCACCCTCGTGCTACCAAAGTGATCATACGGTTTTTACTCTTCAATTTGTTCAATTTGCTAGTTTTTTTTTTAAAGTATTTATTTATTTGACTGTGTTGGGTCTTCACTGTGGCACATGGGCTTAGTTGCCCCACAATATGTGAGATCCCAGTTTTCCAATCAGGGATTGAACTTACGTCCTCTGCATTGCAAGGAGGATTCTTAATTACTGGATGACCAGGGAAGTCCTGATTTGCTAGTATTTTGTTGAGGATTTTTACATCTATGTTTATTGGTGATGTTGGAGCGTAAGTATTTTTTTTTTTTTTCGGTAGTATCTTTGTCTGAGTTTTGGTATCAGGGTTATAGTGGCGATGAAGAATGAGTTAAAGAGTGTTTCTTCTTCAGCAATTTTAAAAAATAGTTTCAGAAGGGTGTTTTAACACCTCACTAAATATTTTATAGAATTCACCTTGAAGCCATCTGGTCCTGGATTTTTGTTTGCAAGGAGTGCTTTAATCACAGTTTCAATTTCAGTGCTTGTGATTGGTCTATTCCTATTTTCTATTTTGTCCTGATTCAGATTTGGGAGATTGTACCTTTCAAAGAATTTGTTTATTCTAGGTTTTTTATTGGCATATAGTTGCTTGTAGTAGTCTCTTATTATTCTCTGTATTTCTCTGGTGTCCATTATAACTTCTCCCTTTTCATTTCTAATTGTGTTGATTTGAACCATCTCCCTTTGTTTTTTATTGATGAGTTTATCTAAAAGTGTAACAATTTTGTTTATCTTTCCAAACAACCAGCCTTTAGTTTCACTGATCTTTTCTATTATTTTCTTAATTTCTATTTCATTTATTGCTGCTCTGATCCTTATGGTCTCTTTTCTTCTACCAGTTTTGGGTATTGTTTGCTTTCTTTCTCTAGTTGCTTTAGGTATAAGGTTAGGTTGTTTATTTGGTATTTTTCTTGTTTCTTGAGGTAAGATTGTATTGCCATAAGCTTCCCTCTTAGAACTGCTTTTGACGCATCTCATGGTTTTTGGATCATTGTGTTTTCATTTTCATTTTTCTCTAGGTATTTTTTCTATCTCCTGTTTGATTTCTTCTGTGATTCTCTGGTTGTTTACTAACATATTGTTTAGCCTCCAGTGTTTGTGGTTTATATAGTCTTTTTTTTTCCTTTTTCTTGGAGTTGATCTTGTAGTTACAGCTGATTTTTAATCTCATAGCATTGTGGTCAGAAAAGATGTTTGATATGATTTCAGTTTTTTTCAATGTACTGAGATTTGCCTTATGGCACAGCATGTGTTCTGTCCTGGAGAATGTTACATGTACACTTAATAATGTGTATTCTGCTGCTTTTGAATATAATGCTCTATAAATATCAATTAAGCTTATCTTGTCCAATATGTCATTTAAGGCTTGTTTCCTTATTGATTTTCTGTCTGGATAATCTTGTTTGTTGGCATAAATGGGGTATTAAAATCCCCCAGTTTCATTGTGTTACTGTCAGTTTCCCCTTTTATGGCTATTAACATTTGCCTTGCATATTGAGGTCCTTCTATGTTGGGTGCATATATATTTATAATTGTCCTTTTTTGTCTTTTGTAACAGTCTTTATGTTTAAGTCTATTTTGTCTAATATGAATATTGCTACTCCAGCTGTCTTTTAATTTCCATTTGCATGGAATACCTTTTTCTATCACCTCACTTTCAGTCTGTATGTGTCCCTAGCTCTGAATGGGTCTCTTTTTGACAGCATATATATGGATATTGTTTTTGTATCCATTAAGCCAGTTTATGTTTTTGGTTAGAGCATTTAATCAGTTTATGTTTAAAGAAATTTTTCTTACTGCCATTTTATTAATTGTTTTGTATTTGTAGATCTTTTTTCTTCTTTTTCTCTTGTGTTCTAATCTTTTTTGATGACTATTTTTAGTGTTGTGTTTGGATTGCTTTTTCTTTTTTATGTGTATATCTATTATGGATTTGTGGATTTATATCTATTGGTTTGTGCTTACCATAAGGTAAATTTTCATATAGTAGTCTATATATGTACAAGATCATCTTAAGTTGCTGGTCTTCATTTCTAATATCTTGCATATGTACTCTTGCTTGTTTTGATATTATATTTATGTTTGTTGTTACTGGTGAGCTTTCCCATTCATAATTTTCTTGTTTCTAGTTGTGGCCTTTGCTTTTCTGTCTAGAGAAGTTCCTTTAGGATTTCTTACAAAACTGGTTTGGTAGTGCTGAATTCTCTTAGCTTTTTCTTGTCTGTAAAACCTTTGATTTCTCTGTTAAATCTGTATGAGAGCCTTGCTGACTAGAAAATTCTTGTTTGCAGGTTTTCCCCTTTCATCACTTCAACTATATCATGCCACTTTTGGCCTGAAGGGTTTCTGATGAAAAATCTGCTGATAACCTTATGGGAATTGTCTTTGTATACTGTTTGTTGCTTTAATCTTGTTGCTTATAATATTTTCTCTTTGTCTTTAATTTTTGTCAGTTTGATGACTGTGTGTCTTGGTGCATTCCCCCCTGGGTTTATCCTGCCTAGGAATCACTGCATTTCCTGGACTTGGGTGACTATTTACTTTCCCATATTAGGGAAGTTTTCAACTATTATCTCTTCAAATATTTTCTCAAGTCCTTTCTCTCTCTCTGCTCCTTCTGGGAACCCTATAATACAAATGTTGATGTGTTTGATATTGTCCCAGAGGTCTCTGAGATCTTTATTCTGTTCTGTGGCATTGATTTCCATGGTTCTTTTTTCCCACTCATCTGTTCTTCTGCTTCATTTATTCTCCTATTCCTTTGGGTGTATTTTTCATTTTCATTATTCCATTGTTCAACTGATTGTTGTTTTTTTTTTTATATCATCTAGCTCTTTGTTAAGAATTTCTTGTATCTTCTCAGTCTGTGCCTCCATTCTTTTTCTGAGATCTTGGATCATCTTCACTATCATTACTCTGAATACCTGAAAAGGTCTCTGAATTCCTTTTTAGGTAGATTGCCTGTCTCCATTTCACTTGTTATTCTGAGGTTTTATCTCATTCCTTCATCCAGAACATATTCCTCTGCTGTTTCACTTTGTGTAAGATGCTGTGTTTGTGGTTCCACAGGCTGCAGGATTTTAGTTCCTCCTGTTTTTGGTGTCTGCCCCCAGCTTATTGTGGCTTCTTCTTTGTCTTTGGAAGTAGACTATCTCTCTTTGTAGGTTCCAGTCTTTTCTGTTGATGGTTGTGAAGCAAGTAGTTGTGATTTTGATGTTTCCTTGAGAGGAGGTAAACTCAGGTCCTTCTACTCTGCCTTATTGTCCTCGGACCCTATAAAGCTTTAGTTTTTGCTCTGTCTAGTTTCACTTGTTCACAGGGTGCTTGGACAGAGTTGAGAGGCCTCTTACCTGCCAATTCAAGCACAATTCCTGGTGAGAAACAGATGTGTCACCTCGTGATGTATGCAGAGGTTTTTTCCTTGTTCTTGCATTCAAAACAAATTCCTTTGTCTTCTCATTTTCCATAAGTTTCTCTATCTCTCTGAAGTTGGGTAAAGCAGTTACCCATCCTGGTCTTGAAGGGTGTCTTTGTGTGGCTGTGTCCATCCACAGTCTGTGTGTGTATCTAGTGGCTTTTGGTGGGAGAACATGAGTCATGTCTTCTCCCAGGGTATGCTGGCAGCTGTCACTGAAGTGGGGAGCAGAGATGGAAGAGCTAGAGCCAGAGCCACCTGTGAGCTGGATTTCTTCTATGTTCAGTGCTTGACACCACCCATTGGGGGTGGGTTCAGTTCCCAAAGTGCTAGAGAAGATGGCTTGAGGTTCAAATCCAAGCTGGTTCTGTTCTAAGTGTGTGCTCTGTATTGCCCCCAGCAGTGATAGCTTCTCTCTAGATGGAAGCAGAGTTGGAGCAGGAGAGGCCAGATTAGGCACGCAGTACAGGCCAGGACATGTACTGTGGTGGTCCCATATACCCAGTCAGAGTTTTGGACCACTTCTGATCTGCTGCCTCCAAGAGTGCCAGCAAGGGCTGCCCTTACCCCATTCAGGTGTAGTACCAAGTATAAGCCAGCTCTGTCCCCCACAACAGCATATTCCCCCTGGCGGCAGCAGCCTTCATCCTAGTGGGGTGCTTCCTCACAGAGCAAGAGGGGCTAAAGTGGGCCCTCATTATGGGCCAAGGTACATGGTTGGGTGGTCATGGGAAACTGGCCAGAGTCCTGGGCAGCCTCAATCTGCTTACTCAGCCTTGTTTGGGGAACAAGGAAACATGTATGTAAACTTCACAAGTGGAGTCCAAATTTCTCATGGTGCCCCCCACCCCCGCCAGTCCTATTGGTCCTCAAGCCAGCCAACAGGACTCATCCTCCTGGTGTGGGACCCAAAGTCTGGCATATCCAATATGCAGTTTGAACCAGTTACTCCCCAGGAAATATCTCCAGGCCTGTGTAATATCCCCCTTGTGTGTCCCCTCCCAGGGGCGCATGTCCTGACATGATCACTTCTCTTTTATTCCTACCTGACACTCTTTGTGAATCTTTCTTTATAGCCTTGATAATTTTTCTGCCAGTCTCCAGTTTGTTTTCAGTGAGAATTGCTCCACATGTAGAAGTATTTTTGATGTGTTCACTGAGGGAGACAAGCTTAGCATCCTCCTATTGCATCATCTTGATCTCTCCAGTCATTATTTCTTTAAGCTTTCTGCCCCATTCTTTCTTCGCTTTTGGTACTCTCATAGTACAAATATTATTTTGCATAATGTGATCTCATAATTCACATAGGCTTTCTTTACTTTTCATTCTTTCTTCTCCTCTGACTGGATAATATCAAGTAACCTGTTCTCAAGTGCACAAATTCTTTCTTCTGCATGATTAAGTCTGTTGATGTACTTGCATTTTTTTTCATTCCATTCATTATAATCTTTAGCTCCAGAATGTTTGGTTCTATTTTATGATTTCTCTCTCTGTTGATCTTCTTGCTTAGCTTATGTATTTCCATAATTTTATTGTCTATATGTAGTCTCTTATAGCTCATTGGTCTTCCTTAAACCAGTTATTTTGAATTTTCTGTCAATGCATAGTTTTTATTTCTTTGGAGTTGATTACTGGAAAATTATTATTTCTTTGGTCATATCATTTTACCTTGATTTTTCACCTTTTCTTGTAGTGTTTTGTTGATATCTCTGCATTTGACGGACCAATCACCTCTTTCAGACTTTATGGGCAGATTTTAGTGGGAAAAGGTTATCAGCCGGTGGTCTAAGGGCAGTGGCTGAGTGGGATGTGGTCATCCTTGGCTCCAGTTAGGTCCTGATAGTGCTGCTCCGTGCTGAGGTCACTGTTCCCAAAGATTGCCAGGGTCTTCATTGGCCCAGGATTGTGGCTGGCTGAAGCAGTGGTGGGGTCTGATGGGTCTTTGGTGGTAAAGGCTTCTGGGGAACTCTGATCTTTTCTCTTCTGCTGGGCATGTCATGGGAGAGGGTGTCCCTTATGGATCCATGTCCAGCTCATAAGTGCCCTCGGGTTTAAGTTGACACTGCTGTCTGATACATAGGTACCATGGAACAGCTGTGAAGTTGGGCTCTGGAGTGTGAATGATCAAAGAGCAACAGTGGCTCCAGGGTTTGGGGCACTGGCTTCCACAGTGGTGATTGCTCTGCCGTCTGAGATGTGCATACAAGTCCAGCAGCCATGGTAGCTGGGATCTGGAAAGTAGGTGCATCTGTTGAGACAGTAACTATGCTAATCTCACAAGGAGTCATTTTTGTTCTTTATTCTCCAGTTTGGTTGCACTGTCTTGCTATAGGCTTTTATTGGACTCTTGAGTCCTACCAGGGCTGTTTTCATTCATGAATAGCTGCATACTTGTTATATGTTCTTGAGGCTGGGTATCTGCTACTCTATTATCTTGTTCTTTTCTGCCTTATTTCACTGTGTATATCATACAGTGGTACTTGAACCTTCCATACAGTATTGAACAGAGATAGTGAGAGGAGATGCTTTTTTGTTCTTGATCTTTTGGGAAAGCACTCACTCTTTTATCATGAACTGTGTTAGCCCTGGGCTTCCCAGGTGGCTTAGCAGTAAAGAATCCACCTGCAATGCAGGAGCCACAGGAGATGCAGGTTCAACCCCTGGGTTGGGAAGATCCCCTGGAGGAGGACACGGCAACCCACTCCAGTATTCTTGCCTGTAGAATCCTGTGGACAGAGGACCTTGGTGGGCTACAGTCCATAGGATCCAAAGAGTTGGACATGACTGAAGCAACTTAACATGCACACATGCATATTAGCTCTAGGGTTTTGTAGATGCCCTTTATCAGGTTGAAGAAGTTCTCTTATATTCTTGGTTTTCTAGTAGTGTTTATTAGGAATGGAGGCTGGATTTTGACAAATGCTGTTTTTCAGTTGACCACTACTATCACTTGCACCTCAAAATGTCTATTGCCACATTCTATGCAAATACTTTGGACCCTAAAGATTTTAAGGCCACCTTAGATTCCAGCTGAGGTTGCCTACATATTCACCCTCTTTGCAAGCTAATTTTTGGGAGCACAGGCTTATAAACATATTGTTTTTTATTTTTTCATTCTCCCCCTATACCTACTTCTGAAATTTTAGTGTGACTAGTAGCTACTTTGATGTAAATTGTTCCTCTGGTTCAAACAAATTTGATGCTGCTTTTAATATCAAATTTAATGTCCAAATACTCATGTGAACTTTGAGAAAAAGTCTTGTGAGATAGAATAATTAACATGCTTGAGGAGAGCTTTTTTTTAGCTGAAATTGGAAACTTTTGTTCACTCTACTTTATAGGAACAGATTCTATCATAGAAATGATAGAACACTGAGTGTGGATAAAGGATGTTGTTGTTGTTGTTTAGTAGCTAGGTTGTGTCTACTCCTTGGGACCACATGGACTATAGCCCACTAGGCTCCTTTGTCCCTGGGATTTCCCAGGGAAGAGTACTGGAGTGGGTTGCCATTTCCTTCACCAGAGATCTTCCCAACCCAGGGATTGACTTGCGTCTTCTGCATTGGCAGGCAGATTCTTTACTGCTGAGCCACCAGAGAACTGCAGATAAATGATGAGGAGAAGAAAAATGCAGAAATGCTATTTTGGTCATTCTTTGCTGGTGATTCCATAAAGGGATTGGAGGCCCACTCTCACCGATAGTTTCTACTGATCACCATGAAGAGTATAATATATGTATTATAACATAATAGGAAGAACAGTGTTGTTGTTCAGTTATGTCCATTGAATCAGTGATGCTATCTAGCCATCTCATCCTTTGCCACCCCCTTCTCCTTTGCCTTCAATCTTTCCCAGCATCAGGATTTTTTCCAAAGAGTTGGCTCTTTGCATTAGGTGGCCAAAGTATTGGGGCTTCAGCATCAGTCCTTCCAATGAATATTCAGGGTTGAATTCCTTTAGGATTGACTGGTTTGATCTCCTTGCTGTCTAAGAGACTCTCAAGAGTCTTCTCCAGCACCACAATTCAAAAGCATCAGTTCTTCAGAGCTCAGCCTTTTTTATGGCCCAACTCTCTCATCTGAACATGACTATTGGAAAAACCAGCTTTGACTATGCAAACCTTTGTTAGAAAAGTAATGTCTCTGCTTTTTAACACGCTGTCTAGGTTTGTCATAGCTTTCCTTCCAAGCAGCAGGTGTCTTTTAATTTCATGGCTGCAGTCACCATCTGCAGTGATCTTGGAGCCCAAGAAAATAAAATGTGTCACTGCTTCCACTTTTTCCCCATCTATTTGCCATGAAGTGATGGGACCGGATGCCATGGTCTTCGTTTTTTAAATGTTGAGTTTTAAGCAAGCTTTTTCACTCTCCTCTTTCACCCTCATCAAGAGGCTCTTTAGTTCCTCTTCACTTTCTACCGTTAGAATGGTATCATCTGCATATCTCAGGTTGTTCATATTTCTTCTGGCAATCTTGATACCAGCTTGTGATTCATCCAGCCTGGCATTTCACATGATGTAATCTGCATATAAGTTAAATAAGCAGAGGGCAATATGCAGCCTTTTCATACTCCTTTCCCAATTTTGAACCAGTCAGTTGTTCCATGTAAGGTTCTAACTGTTGCTTCATGACCCGCATACAGGTTTCTCAGGACACAAGTAAGGTGGTCTGATACTCCCATCTCTTCAAGCGTTTTCCACAGTTTGTTATACTCCACACAAAGGCTTTAGCATAGTCAATGAAGCAGAAGTAGATGTTTGTCTGGAACTCGCTTGCTTTCTCCATGATCCAAAGAATGTTGGCAATTTGATCTCTGGTTGCTCTGTCTGTTCTAAACCAGCATGTACATCTGGAAGTTCTTGGTTCACATACTGCTGGAGCCTAGCTTGAAGGATTTTGAGCATAACCTTACTAGCATGTAAAATGAACACAACTGTATGGCAGTTTGTACATTCCTTGACATTGCCTTTCTTTGGAATTGGAATGAAAACTGATCTTTTCCAGTCCTGTGGCCACTGCTGAGTTTTCCAAATTTGCTGACATTTTGAGTGCAGTACTTTAAAAAAATTT
This sequence comes from Giraffa tippelskirchi, assembly GCF_054371585.1. NCBI lineage: Eukaryota > Metazoa > Chordata > Mammalia > Artiodactyla > Giraffidae > Giraffa > Giraffa tippelskirchi. The sequence continues at coordinate 106,181,796 of NC_137280.1, read as the reverse complement.
TTTTTAATATTTATTTTTAATTGATTGATTATTTTACAATATTGGTTTGATTTCTGTCATACATCAATTGAATTCAGTTCAGTTCAGTCGCTCAGTCGTGTCCGACCCTTTGCGAGCCCATGAATCGCAAAGGCCAGGCCTCCCTGTCCATCACCAACTCCCGGAGTCTACCCAAACCCATGGCCATCGAGTCAGTGATGCCATCCAGCCATCTCATCCTCTGTCATCCCCTTCTCCTCCTGCCCCCATCGTTCCCAGAATTAGGGTCTTTTCCAATGAGTCAACTCTTTGCATGAGGTGGCCAAAGTATTGGAGTTTCAGCTTCAACATCAGTCCTTCCAGTGAACACCCAGGACTGATCTCCTTTAGGATGGACTGGTTGGATCTCCTTGCAGTCCAAGGGACTCTCAAGAGTCTTCTCCAACACCACAGTTCAAAAGCATCAATTCTTCAGTGCTCAGCTTTCTTCACCGTCCAACTCTCACATCCATACATGACCACTGGAAAAACCATAGCCTTGACTTAACCATGGGTATACATGTGCCCCCTCCCTCTTGAAACTCCCTCCCACCACCTGCCCATTCCCAACCCTCTAGGTTATTACAGAGCCTCAGTTTGAGTTCCGTGAGTCATGCAGCAAATTCCCATTGGCTGTCTATTTATATATGTTGGTGTATGTGCATCCACGCTACTCTCTCCATTCATCTCACCCTCTCCCTCATCTCCCCGACCCTTGTCCATAAGTCTGTTCTCTATCTCCGCATCTCTACTACTGCTCTGCAAACAGATTCATCAGTACCATCCTTCTAGATTCCATATATATGTGTTAATATACAATATTTGTTTTTCTTTCTGACTTACTTCACGCTGTATAATAGGTTCTAGGTTTATCCACCTCATTAAACTGGACTCAAAGTGTTCCTTTCTATGGCTGAGTAGTTTCCGTTGTGTATACACCACAGCTTCTTTATCCATTCATATGTTGTTGGACCTCTAGGTTCCTTCCGTGTCCTAGCTGTTGTAAATAGTGCTGCAATGAACATTGGGGTACAGGTGTCTTTTTCAATTTTGATTTCCTCAAGGTATATATGCCTAGGAGTGGTATTGCTGGGTCATCAACCTAGACAGCATATTAAAAAGCAGAGACATTACTTTGCCGACAAAGGTCCATCTAGTCAAGGCTATGGTTTTTCCAGTGGTCATGTACAGATGTGAGAGTTGGACTATAAAGAAAGCTGAGTGCTGAAGAATTGATGCTTTTGAATTGTGGTGCTGGAGAAGACTCTTGAGAGTCCCTTGGACTGCAAGGAGATCCAACCAGTCCATCCTAAAGGAGATCAGTCCTGAGTGTTCATTGGAAGGACTGATGCTGATGCTGAAACTCCAATACTTTGGCCATGCAAAGAGCTGACTCATTTGAAAAGACCCTGATGCTGGGAAAGATTGAAGGCGAGAGAAGGCGATGACAGAGGATGAGATAGTTGGATGGCATCACCGACTCAATGGACATGAGTTTGAGGAAACTCCGGGAGTTGGTGATAGACAGGGAGCCCTGGTGTGCTGCAGTCCATGGGGTCGCAAAGAGTCAGACATGACTGAGCAGCTGAACAGAACTGATGGTGGTTTTATTCCTAGTTTTTTAAAGTAATCTCCATACTGTCTTTCTTAGTGGCTGTATCAGTTACATTCCCACCATCAGTGTAGGTGGCTTCTTTTCTGCACACCCTCTCCAGCATTTGTTGTTTGTGGATATTTTGATTATGGCCGTTCTGTCTGGTGTGATGTGATATCTCACTGTAGTTTTGATTTGCAGTTCTCTAATAATGAGTGATGTTGAGCATCTCTTCATGTGTTTATTATCCATCTACATGTCTTCTTTGGAGAAATGTCTGTTTAGGTTTTTGCCCACTTTTTGATTGGGTTGTTTTTCTGCTATTGAGTTGTGTGAGCATTGAGTGCAGCATTTTAACAACATCATCTTTTAGGATTTTAAATAGCTCAGCTGGAATTCCATCACCTCCACTAACTTTATTTATAGAAATGCTTTCTAAGGCCCACTTGACCTCACACTCCAGGATGTCTTGCTTATCCTTGCATGAAATGTTCCCTTTATCCCCAATTTTCTTAAAGAGATCTCTAGTCTTACCCATTGTATTCTTTTCCTGTTTCTTAGCACTGTTCATTTAAGAAGGCCTTCTTATCTCTCCTTGCTATTCTCTGGAACTCTCCATTCACTTTCCCTTTCTCCCTTGCCTTTCACTTCTTTCCTCAGCTATTTGTAAGGCCTCCTCAGACAACCACTTTGCCTTCTTGCATTTCTTTCTCTTGGAGATGGTTTTGGTTACTATTTCCTGTACAATGTTATGAATCACTGTCCATAGTTCTTTGGGCACTTTGTCTACCAGATTTAATCTCTTGAATTTATTTGTCACCTCCACTAAATAATTGTAAGGGATTTGATTTACGTCATACCTGAATGGCCTAGTGGTTTTCCCTACTTTATTTAAGCCTAAATTTTGCAATAAGGAGCTCAAAATCTGAGCCACAGTCAGTTCCAGGTCTTGTTTTCACTGACTATAGAGCTTCTCCATCTTTAACTACAAAGAACATAATCTAATTTTGATATTGACCATGTGGAGATGTCCATGTATATTGACCATATGTGGTGATGTCCATCCAGCATCTCTTGCATTGGATATGGTGTTTGCTATGACCAGTGTGTTCTCTTGATAAAACTGTTAGCCTTCACCCTGCTTCATTTTGTACTCCAAGGCCAAACTTGCCTGTTACTCCAGGTATCTCTTGACTTCCTACGTTTGCATTCTAGTCCCCTGTGATAAAAAGGACATTTCGTTGTTGTTAGTTCTAGGAAGTCTTGTAGGTCTTCAGAGAACTGGTCAACTCTAGCTGCTTTGGCATCAGTGGTTGGCATACACTTGGATTCCTGTGATGTTGAACCGCTCATTTTTGAGACTGTACCCAGGTTCTGCACTTCAGACTCTTTGTTGACTATGAGGGCTACTCCATTTCTTCTAAGGGATTCTTGCCCACAGTAGTAGATATAATGGTCATCTGAATTAAATTCACCAATTTCCATCCATTTTAGTTCACTGATTTCCTAAAATGTCAGTTCACTGTTGCCATTTCCTGCTTGACCATGTCTAATTTACCTTGATTCATGGACCTGACATTCCAGCTTCCTATGCAATATTGTTCTTTATAGCATCAGACTTGAGTTTCAGCACCAGACAGATTCACAACTAAGTGTTGTTCCCACTTTGGCCCGGCCATTCCTTCTTACTGGAGATGTTAATAATTGCCCTCCGTTCTTCTCCAATGGCATATTGCACACTTTCTGAGCTGGGGGCACTTATCTTCTGGTGTCATGTCACATCTTTTTGTGTTTTCATTACTGTCCATGGGGTTCTTTAGGCAAGAATACTGGATTGGGTTGCCATTTCTGTCCCCAGTGGACCATGTTTTGTCAGACCCCTTCACTATGACCCGTTCATCTTGGGTGGCCTGCATGGCATGGCTCATAGCTTCATTGAGACATGCAAGAACAATAGGTACACTTCATATATAACCATAGTTGACCATTGAACAACATGGACTTGAACTGTATGGGTCCACGTATATAAATATGTACTGTAGAACTGTGCGATCTGTGGTTACATCTGCACATGCAGAACCGCAGATAGGAGAGCCGACTGTAAAGTTACAGGTGGAGTTTTCACTGCCAGTGTTGGCACTCCTAACACATGCGTTGTTCAGTGGTCAACTGTTATGTAGAACTGTATATTACATAAAGCACTTGTATGTAATATATGTATATATTAAATTGTATACTTTTTTCTATTTCAGTGGAACGGGCAGATTATTCTCCCCTTTGGTAGACTAGCATGCCACTGGCAACTGCCAAATATGTACACACATGGAAGGGAGCATTAAAGACTATCTTGTATATGTTCCAAATTTTAAGTTTGGATTCATGCCAGAATATACTAGATTGACAGTTGTTTCTCATATGTATGTATACTGCTGGATTCGTAAATGCATTCAGATAGATCTGGAAGTAACACTGAGGTTCAAGTGATAAGGGGTAAAGAATAATCGAACCACTGAAACCACCTATGTATAGACCTTGGATAGAAAAAAAAAAGGTAGACCAAAGGAAAATTGAGGTGGGAGCTCTTCTATCCACTCTTTCCTTTTTGTCTTTTCTTTTCCGAGGAGTTTATAAGGAATCTTTCAGAGGCAAATTTTGGGTGTCATTTGTTCCCGATAAACACACATTTATAGGGAGATAAGAAATAAGTGTGGACTGATAACAGGGAAAGAAGTGATAGGCCAAACATGGGCTGGCTATTTCACCTTTTATTGGTGAAAAAAATGTTGACCTAAATCACCTCTGAAGACTATAAAACTTCCCTATTTGGTACCTTTATTTTCTTTGGGCAAATTTTACAAATTTTGGTTGATTACCTAAATAAACTTCTCCCAGAAACCAAGAGAAGACCATTACTCTCATCTGCCAACAATGAAGCTAAGTCAGAAATTGAAAGTTCTTTCTTTGAGGCAACAAGCAGGCCACTAAACCAGTCTGCTTTCCTGCGAGGCTCAGTTGGTAAAGCATCTGCCTGCATTGTGGGAGATCTGGGTTTAATTTCTGGGTCAGGAAGTTCCCCTGGAGAAGGAAATGGCAACCCACTCCAGTACTCTTGCCTGGAGAATCCCATGGACAGAGGAGCCTGGCAGGCTACAGTTTATGGGATCGCACGAGTCGGACACGACTTAGCGCTATCTTTTTCTTTTTTCCTATCTCATCCAATCTAAATAGAATGACTCAAGATACATGCTGAATATTAATGCCTCGAGTTCCTGATCTGACATCCCATCTTCAGGGCATCTTTGCACACAATCTGAACTAAACTCAAGTAACTCAATAATAGCCTTGCTTGAAATTCAGTATGTCTCTCCAGAAAACAGATGGAAATTCTAGTGACCAAATCTTTCTCAGTTTTTCAGACTACAGAAAGAAGTCATAGACACGAAGCCAGGTCTTTAATGCTTTTAGTCTTGCTCCATCTCTTCATTAATATAAGAATCTGCTAAAAAACTGAGCAAACTTACTAGGCACAGACCCTCTCACTATCGGGTTGGCATTCACTAAAATTTACAATAATGTCAAAGTAGGATTCTTGTAGTAATATTTTATTTGTTCTGGCCAAGTTTTAGTCTGCAATATTGAGGAAAATTCAGCACTCATCCAACGTGTCTGCAGGCTTTTGACTAGTTAACATGTTAATCGAGAAAAGGGCTATGCTGTCCAACTATTAGATAAGCTATTTGGAAAAGAAAAAATATTTGTCTATGAATTTGTGGATGAAATGTTTCCAAGAAGAAATTATAAATGGGCCCTATTTTAGTTCTCTTCTATTATGAATGACAGGTTTAACATTCCTAGAAACCCTAAGAATATAATGACTACATCTTTAAAAGCCTCTTGGGATTATTGTACATTAACGTATCAGAGTCAGTAAATTATTTATCTATAAATTAATCTTTCTAAACAGATTTCCACCCCCCTTCAATTTGAAAGCTAAACTTCTGAGTCTCTATTTCAGCAACATTATATCTGAAGAGCCTACATCTGTAAAAACATTGCTAATGAAAACATGAAGACAACCCCAAGAGAAGCAAATAAAATGAGATTTAATTATATAGCAGCCTTTCTACAGTTACATTCCTAACAATAGTGGATTCTAATTTGATGCCAAATAGAGGTTATATAACAAAATCAGTGACCACTCTAATTCTTTTGGTTTCAGTGAAAAATGTAGGTGCTTAAACAATTCTGTCTGTATTTCCACATTTACACCAGAATGGAAGAGTTGCATCCTTGTGTGCCAAGTCACAGAAGCAGAGAGCCCATTGGATAGGAAGAAGCATAATGACTATGCTCTAGGGCAGGTGACAAAAGAATGGCAGGCTGAAAAGTGTGGGTCCCCAGGCCTCTGTCCCAGTTGCCAAAACCCAAATATCAAAGATGGATTTTCATTTTCAAGTTATACCATGTTAAAAATTATCCACCCAGACTTTATTCAGCACTTAACTCCCAGGCAATCCATTTTGTCAGTTAATAAGACCACCAACCAACAATCAGACTACCTCAAACAAAAAGATATTAAGCCCAATTTAAGAAACTAGTAATTCGTTGTGAAAAATTACCGCTCAGATTTATGTCCGTGGTCTGGACTATCTGCTAAATTATATAACCAGTATTGTTTTGATTTTGTCATTTTTCTTTCTTAAAAGGATAATAAGACCTTAATTTTATAATACGTGAAAGCATTATAATTCCAAGTTTCAAAGATGCTCCAATTTTACCTTTAGAAGTTGGGATGAAAAAGTAGCCATTAATTTTCACAAATTTCAGATTTTGCTAACAAAGATACTATAAGTATATAATGAAGTATCTGATGCATTCCTAGGAATGAGAAGATAAGTGTCTTTAACAATAGCTTGCCAGGAGATTCATGTGCAAAAACCTTTTAGCATTTAAATACTGGGTAGGCAGATTTGAAGCAAACATTTTTTAATTGTAGTAAATATAGTAATACATAAAACAAAAATTTAACAGTTTTAAGTGTATAATTCAGTGGTATTACATAGCAATATATTCACAATGCCATGCAGTGATTTCTACAATCATCCTAAGCAGAAACTCTGTACCTACTCAACATACAGCTCCCGATTCCTGCATCCCATCCCTTAGGTAACCTCTGTTCTACCTTTTGTCTGTGTAGTTGAAGCATCCTTTTAAAAAGCCCAACAATCTAATAAACAAATCCCTCAGTTTCAGCAGGGTCTGAGCAATGAGGCCAGGAAAGCCTATTCTCCCTATACCTCAGTCATCATTCATTTTTATGTCTATTTTGACTGGCAGACCATGAACAATTTGTTTCTTCATGTATTTCTTCATGAATGCAGCAACTCCTGAGTGGCTGCATGGGGCAGGCAAATGGCAGACAGACAGACCTAACCTCTGTCTTCATGGACTTTACATTCTAGTTAACCATACTTCTCCTTATTCACACTCTAGAACACGTGCGAAAGTGTGCAATTTTCCTTTTGAAACTTTTTTAGTTTTTATTGGGATATACCCAATAAACAATATTGTGATAGTTCAGATGAACAGCAAAGGGACTCAGCCATACATACGCATGTATCCATTCTCCCCCAAACACACCTCCCATCCAGGCTGACATATAACACTGAGCAGAGTTCCATGTACTATACAGGAGGTCCATTTTAAATACAGCAGTGTACACATGACCACCCCAAACTCCCTGACTACCCCTTTCCCCCAGCAACCATAAGTTCACTTTCTGAGTTTCTGTTTTTTAAGGAAGTTCATTTGTGTCATTTCTTTTTAGATTCCACATATGTGGGATGTCATATGGTATTTCTCCTTCTCTGTTTGACTTCACTCAATAGATACTCTCTAGGTCCATCCATATTGCTCCTTTTTAATGGCAGAGAAATATTCTATTGTATATATGTACCTATGTACTACATCTTCTTCATCCATTCCACTGTCAATGGACCTAATGTTGCTTCCATGTCTTGGCTGTTGTAAAGAGTGCTGCAATGAACATATGGGTGCATGGATCCTTTTGGATCATGTTTTTCTCTGGATATATGCCCAGGAGTGGGACTGAAGGGTCATATGGTAGCTCTACATTCAGTTTTTTAAGGAACCTCCATGCTGTTCTCCATAGTGGCTGTGCTGATTTGGAAAGTGTGCAATTTTGATAGGATATCAGTGGCATCTCACCTGCCTTGTATCAGTAATGCATTTCCAGCCCCACAGGACAGCTCAGAGGTGTCACAGCAGAACATTATCTACCTTTCACTATTTCTGGTGACTGCGTTACTAAGGAATGGATAATAGCACAGATGAGCTGTATTAACTGATTGATAAATGTTATACCCTTATTGGGGCCTTCTGCATCTCTATTACTTAACATATATATAAAACATTGAGCAGAGCAACTCTATATATACACACAAGAGTCCCTTCGCTGCTATGTATGTGTATATATATATATGTAGCATTTATCAGATGTTAAATGATAAGGAGATGCAGAAGGCCCAAATAAAGTTGTTATATATATATGTATGTATGTATATACAACATCACTGACTCAATGGACATGAGTTTGAGCAAACTCTGGGAGACAGTAAAGGACAGGGAAGGCTGGCATGCTATAATTCATGGGGTCGCAAAGAGTTGGACATGCCTTAGTGATTGAACAACAAAAATGCTATATACCATAGAAACTGGGCACACGAGAAATATTTCAGGTTTCCAATTTTAGTATCAAATTTAGAATTTCATTTAAATGAAATATCTAGAATAGGCAAATCCAGAGAGACAGAAAGTAAATTAGTGGCTGCCAAGGGCTGGGGGGAGATGTAAACGGGTAATGATTACTAATGAGTACACTGCTTCTTTGGGGGAAGATGTTAGATAGTTGTGATGACTGTGCAACCAGGTGAATATACTAAAAACCACTGAAGTGCATCAAAATGGTGAATCTTACGGTATGTGAATTCTAGCAATAAAAACATCAGGTTAGGTATTCAGTCAAGCCAGACACAAGGGTAGTGAGAGGCCAAATATTGAAAGTGCATACATAGCTACCAGAGGAGAGGACTCTTTTTTATAGGCTGCAAGAACCAGGTCAGGTAGTCCATTCTGAGGGGGCTGAGGACAAGCAGTATGTACTGAGGTGATCTGAGGATTCAGGCTGGGAAGTAACCGGACAGAGCAGTATGTGGATGAGAAAGTCATCTGGTCAGACTCACCTGCTGTCCTCGTAAGCTGTTCATGCAGTGCCTTTATACATCCTTAAATCCTACCCCAAACTCCCACTTCTGTTGAAAGCAACAAGATCCCAGGTCTATGAAGAAATCACTGGGTTATACCTGTAAAGGAACTCTTCCAACTTACACAGACATGGCACCCCACGTACCTGGAAGATGTGATTCACCTCCCCTGCAGTATGTGCTGGCCTTAGGCATGGAAACTAGGCTTTCTTCATAAAAAGGAATCACAAACATTTTAAAGGTAAATTTTGTTTCATATGAAAGTATCTGATGAAAGGTCTGCTGTTACATATAGTATTGAGGAAACTTCTTCACTCACCTACTCCTTTTCCTATTCATTTATCTGTCTACTGTGGTCCTACTCAGATCCCAGGCACTGATGACAGTCTAGTAGAGTAATCAGTATAAACACATTAAACGTCACCGACAAATGAAATGTCCGCTGCTGAAGGACCGCAAAAAGGTGTTAAAATTTCAGACTCTCCCAATCAATTTTAGAACATATAAAGGTAACTGCAATGTAAACATTTAAAAACCAAAAATACAGTTAGTTACTTGATACAGGAAGTGACAAGCACTAGCCCAATGTATTTAACAAAAAAGTAACAGACTGCTCAGAAACTCAAAGATGCATAGTTATGATTTTTATTTGATAAAATACATAGCCAAAAGATTAGAGAAGGCAAACCACACATCCATTTTAGAACTGTCCCTTTTGTTTCTTTAAATCTAAGGCCCCCTCTAGTGTTTGAAAACATCACATGCAGCACACAAGGCAGCTGAAGGCACAGTCCATCTTTTACCCGAGACCTTCCCAAACAAAAAGAATACTTCTGTTCATGTGGCACAAAAATCAGTGAGAGGAAATGTTTAGCCATAATTAATATTTCACATTATTTCTATAATTCTCATATTCATTCTCTCATTCAGTAATTTCTATATTTACTGTTGGGTTGTTTTTAGATTAACACTTGGTAATAAGGGAAAAAAAGAAAATATAAGGCATGGAGGGACTTCAATTTCCCAAACAAGAAATACACCTCCTTGAAAACAACAGAAAATAGCCTACTCTGCTTTTGTGGGACTTATCAGTAAATAGTATATACTTCCTAAAGTATATACTTAAATTTATTATATTTGGGAATAAGAAATTTTCAACTACATCTATCGTAAAGCTGACCTAATCTGTGAATTTGCTAATGAAACCTTTTCAGTACCTGGTAAAAGGAAGTGGAAAGAGTTGCTCTGAGGACAAATGTTTGCTCTGAACAATTTTACATAAAGGAATCCTTAAATTTACACTGACATGGCACTACATCGATACAATGACTTAGTCTCATGTACTTTTGTAAAAGATTGATTAAAACTAGGGAAGATCAAAAATAGGTTCCCACTCTACTTTCTTAGCTGAAGCGTTTATGCGTCTGCTTTCATGTTTTATTACAGAGGGTTTATGTTAACAACTAGTATTACTATTACTGGACAATGAATCTCTTTTTCAACAAAAGAAAACAATGCAATCTTGAGCAGGAGATTGACAGAGAAGACTTATTAAGCTGTTACTTCATATTCTTAAAAGTTTGAAAATTTAATAGCTATTGAAACAAGTTTAATCTGTATTAACTTTATTTTAAATAAACGACTAATTTGTCACTCAACAGATCACATATGACTTCTCTGCAAATGTTTCAAGTTAAAAAAAGGTAACCTAAAATGAATTAAATAAAACTAGTTGGATTTGTAAGTGGTATCAACTTTTAAGATATCTCTTCAAATGAACAGCATTTTTAAAGTGCAACATACACTCTTTTGGCTCAACATAAAAAAATACATAACTAGAAATCAGTATAGTCATTTCTCTGAGAACAAATTTAGAGAAAAGCTGTTTTGAAAGTTAGCCATGAAATGATAAACACTGATGTCTTTGAAAAACGAGTATATAAAATGCAATTACATATAAACCAGGGTGGGAGAGGTAGCACACAGCAAATAAAACCAAATAAATACTATACAATAACATACAAAATTCTGCTTATAAAAAATTGAAAATTGCATTTTAAAATAGCCATTTTCCCTTCTTTTGAGGGCTTTACAATTAAAATTTACACCCGGAGTCTCGGGCAAAGTTTTTAAAAATGTTACTAGTTACTGGCATTGTTTTTTGCCAAAACCTCTCTGATCTGTCGGTCGAGTTCACTTATTATTCGATCCTCGTGATTATACACACCCGTCCTCATCAAAGTATCCCTTTCTTCTATTAGGCGAGTCAAATAATCATCCAGACTTTCTTCCAATGCACTGCCATGGGGGCCGTCCCTTTTTCCACTGGCAATCTCTCTGGAATCCGGGTACTGTTTTTGTTCTTGTTGCCTTAACCTGAGAAGTCAAGAACACAGGCCACTCGAGCAGACAACACACACTGTTTTGGTTTTTAGTTAATACCGCCACTTAACAACAAAATGACTTTCTGTTGTTATAAAATACATTTTCAGTAATATTTTCAGGAAGAAAACAAAAACCTACTTGGCTAGCCAGAGTTAGCACACTTATAAAAGACAGTTTTAAAAATCAATACTTGCATAAAATACACGAAAACTGTAGAAATTTTGGGAATATGTAGAAAAAAATCATCTTAACTAGAGATAAGCAACTTAAGTAATTTTTTATATTTCTTCTCAATTAAAAAATGCATGCATTTTAAAGTTTTCTAAAAAGCAATTGTATATATGCAATTCTGTACAATTATCAATACATTTTCAGTTATTAATATAATGAATATTTTCCTATATCATTATTATTGATCTTTAGGTTGTTATTAAGCCTTTGTTATTGTTTCTTGAACATAATTTTCTTCTGATTTTATCCCACAAATATTCACTCATACCAAAAGGTGCTAGGTTTGGGGAATACTGTGTCAAATCAAGAAGAAAAGTTTCTGTTATTATGGAGCTTATATAACTATTTGTAGAAAGTGATATTCTATAGATGTGAATGCTTAAATCTAGGGTGTGTACCTTTGAAGAGTTTGTATGGATAGCTTCAAGTTATGTTTATGATGATCTTATCTAAAAGATGAAGAAAGGGGAGCAGGCGCCAGCCTGGGAACTGGGTGTTTCCAGTGGAATATTATCAAGCACATTACCTTGAAAATGGGGCGTATCCTGGCATTACTATCACTTAGTAAGTATACCAAGTTAGTTTGGACATGAGGTAGGTTTTAATTTGATTTGGAATCTACAAATAAGATACACCTTTATACTTCTCTAAGTAACTAGCTACAAAAATATTTTAATTTGCAACTACTCCTGACTTTTGTCTTTATAAAGAAGATAAAAAACAGTTGAATATAAGTCCCTGCTTCTAGATGGCCTTCATAGTAAGTAAGCCAATGAGAACCAGTTCTGAAATTACGCATGGCGTGGGTGAGAGGAAGAGCCAGGAAGAGTTCTGCCGGACCCCAGAAAGGGCGCAGGATCAGTGGAGTGCAGTTCTGTTTGTTCATATGACTCTCTGAAACCTGAACTGACTCCTAAGATCCCTCACAAAAGAATAAGAAACTGAGGTGTACAGTCCAAACAGGACACCAAATACCTCCATCTGTTCTAAGAAAGAAAAAAAATAAAAATAGGGCCCTGTGCTCTGGGGCTTGGGAGGAAATCAAGTGATTAATGGGACACTGGTAAAATGGAGCAATACATGGGGATGACTAATAAGATTTAAGTTCATATGACCTACACATATGACAGGCACATAGCTATCTTCATTTAAACCACCAAAACAGTGCTGAGCAAAGAGTAGCAGCTTAATATGTATTTGCTAAACTAAACTGCTATATACAATAGCAAAATTTTGGAAGCAAGGGGCATGTTAAAATTAATTCGTAACATCTTCCAGATCTGTGACACAGTTGACACCAAATAAGTATTTGCTGAATTTAGAGACTAACATAGTGAACTGAGCCCTGTAGCATGTACTCAAGACGTTGACCTTTTTCCAACTGATATTTATACATTAATATTCTAAATGCATTTGTGTAATTCAGTTCCAAACCCACCAGATACAGTGACTGAGTTTCCCCAGTTTGTGTAGGGATATATCACGGGGTAGTCTGTCAAATGCATGTCCTATGTCCTGAACTGTGTCTTCCCCACATTCACATGTTGAATGAATATGGTGCAACCCCCAGTGTGATGGTGTCTGGTGATGGAGCCTTTGAAAGAGAATTAGGTTTAGATGAGATCGTGAGCCGGGGGCCGTCATGATGAAATTTGTGCCCTTCCTACAGGAGATAGGGGAGAGCTTGTGAGGACAAGTGGTCAGGCAGCTGTCTACAAGCTAGGAAGAGAGCCCTCACCAGAAACTGTGTTGGTGCTTTGATCTGGAATTTTTAGCCTCCAGAGCTGTGAGAAAATAAATTTCTGTTGTTTAAGCCAATCTATGCTATTTTGTTATGCCAGCCGAGCTAAGACAGTATGCTTCGCTGCAACAAAATACTAGTCTCCTGATAAAGTTTAAAAGTCTTCCCCTACACTCTCCTCCAAAAAAACACTAGTTTGTTCTAATATTGCTTCCTAACGATTACTTTTCTAACACGAAACACTTAAAATAGTAACTAAGAGTACCATGACACTACAGAGAAGCCCAGTGTTGCATAGTAGTTACAAATACAACCTCTGGTATCAGATCTGAACTCTGGCCCCCTGACTTACTAGCTGTGTGACCTTGGAAGGGGTACTTAAATCTCTTTAATCCTCAGTTTCCTCATCTCCAAATGGGATTAATTATCTTCCTCAAAAAGTTGCTTTGCAGAGTTTAAAAAAAAAAAACAAAAAACCAGCGGAGGTACGCACATGAGATAGTTAAAATAGCTGCTGATACACAGTAAGGGCAATAATTAACAGCTACTCTATTATTTATATATATAATATAACAATATTGGAAATTTGTTATATTTTATATAGTTAAATTCAGTATCATTAATTACCTTGAAATAGCTGCAATAAATCTGAAATAGTCACACAGGAATAAAATTTAAAGTACGAATGCTATGGAAACAAAAAAGCTAAACAGAGCTATATTCATGGCAAAAAAAAAAATGTGCGAGTAATGGTCTTTGGCAAAGATCTTCTGTTATATAACTTAGCTACATTTTAGAAATGATGTCCCTTCTTCTTAGACTTGATGTTGTATTCTCCCTGGACCAATGAATAAATAAAAAGTTGTACTATTTGAACTTGCATTTTTGTATGGAAAAGAAAGTAATTTTTTAGTCATTATACCTGTTCTTCCCTGGTGAAGAACATTATACCAGAGCTTCCCTGGTGGCTCAGATGGTAAAGCGCGTGTCTGCAATGCAGGAGACCCAGGTTCGATCCCTGGGTTGGGAAGATCCCCTGGAGAAAGAAATGGCAGCCCACTCCAGTACTCTTGCCTGGAAAATCCCATGGACGGAGGAGCCTGATAGGCTGCAGTCCGTGGGGTCACTAAGAGTCGGATACGACTGAGCGACTTCACTTTCACATACCTGTTCAGTTCATTTCTTATATCCAACAATTCTTGTCTCTCGGTTTTTACTGTATCTTTTTCCTCAGCGGCCAGGTAACGTAGTCTCATCTGTTCCAATTCTTCCTGCTGTTTTTTAAGACGGGCCATTTGACTTTCTTGCTCCCGCTTGAAAGAAACAAGACATCTCTAATGTTAGGAATACATATATTTATTTATATGACTTTGATTTGTGATTATAACCCTCCTTGACTGTACCCATGATACAGCCATACACTGCAGATTCTATGAGACACATATTATCTAGAAATTATTATCTAGAGACACATATTATCCATGTTCTCTTTACAAACTTTTCCATGACTTCCCTTCCTGTTATAAGCCATAACCACTCATGTTCCAATCAGTGACTGAGGTTAGCTGAATATAAGATAATAGAAGTTAAGGGCAAGAAAGAGTCTGCTGTCAACACAGTAAGATGCCACAAGAGCAATGGTAAGAGTAGCATCTAAGAAATGGTTAATTAAACAAAATTATATAAGAAATTACAATTATAAAGGAATGATAAAGTATACAAAGTAATTATATAAAATACAAATTATACAGAGTTACCAAGAAAAATTCAATAACTGCCCCGTACTAGTAATTAATTCCACTCCTATCTCAAGAAATAATATGCCTTTCCACTCTTCAGACTCACAAAAAATCTATGCACATGACAAAATTTCTTTTATATAAACGTGTAACATTCCACAGAATGGATATTCCATGATTCAGTCAGCCACTCCTCAGTAACAGACATTTTGGAATGCTGCAGTAAGACATGCTGTCATCTAACACAGTGATCTCATGAACCTTTCTACATTGTTACTGTGAATGGGTACTGACTTTCTGCATTTTTGATAACAGCATTTGATTTCATTTTTTAAGGTGACAGTCAACTTCCCCTTTGTTTAATAAATGAATTTAATTGTGATACTTACAAGCTTTATATGTATGTTCATGAGATTGACTGACCAATTAATATAACATCCTTGTCAGATTTTAGAATGAAGATAATGGTGGTCTCATTGTTTTTAAGTGAGAAGTATTCTCTCTTCCTAGTTTCTGAAACAGTTTGTGCAGTGTAACAGGAACAGCATTGAATCTGTAGCTTGCTTTGGGTAGTATAGTCATTTTCACAATATTGTTTCTTCCAATCCAAAAACATGGTACATCTTTCCATCTGTTTGTGTCATCTTTGACTTCTTTCATTCTTTTACACTGATGAAAAGTACTTATAGTTTTTCGAGTATAGGTCTTTTGCCTCCTTAAGTAGATTTATTTCTAGGTATTTTATTCTTTCTGATGCAACAGTAAATGGGACTGTTTCCTTAATTTCTTTTTCTTATCTTTCGTTGTTAGGGTGTAGGAATGCAACAGATTTATGTGTATTAATTTTGTAGCCTGCAACTTCACCCAATTCATTGATGAGTTCTAGTTGTTTGACTATTTTAATTTAAAAAAGAACCTCAGTAGAGTTCCCCAGTGGAAAGATGGCTATTTATAAACTACGAAGTGGATCCTTTCCAGACAGAGAACCTGACTGTGTGTACACTTTGATCTCAGACTTCAGCCTCTAGAAATGTGAGAAACAAATTCCTGTTGTTTATAAGCCATCCAGTCTGTGCTGTTTTGTCAGAGCAGCCCAAACAGACTAAGAGAGGGGTCTGCAGTTACACAAAAGGTAACCAGTTCCATATACCTCTCCTGTGTGTCACATGTTCTATGCTGCATTTTCCATCCTTTTTTCTCTTCCAGTTTGGATACTTTTTATTGGTTTATCTTCAGCTCACATATCCTTGGTTCTGCTATTAATTCATCTACTGAACTTACAATTCCGTTGTAAAACTTTTCAGTTCCAGGATGTCTGTATGAGTGAAAAGATTCCACTTCTCTAATACACTGCTCTATCATATCGCTTATTTTCTAGTACTTATTTCTAACTTTCTGGTGATTCCAAAATCTGTTGGTTTCTACTGAGCAAAAAACAAAGAGGCATTCTACATGCAAGTCTAACAAAAAAAAGATGCTCAAAGTCAATAATCGGGGAAATAAGGAAACCACAGAGTGAGACCACTTCACACCCAGCAAACTGGAAAAAATTTATACATCTGATAACAGCCAAGTGTTGGACATGGTGTGAAGAATAACAATTATACACCCCTCTTGGGAAAGGCAGGTTTGTACGACCACTTCCGAAAGTAATTTGGCAACATTTAGTGAAGCAGAAGAAATGAGCAAACCCTACTACCCAGAAGTTCTACTTTTAGACAGAAACAGAGAGAAATGCTCACCTGTAAAAAATTTTCAGTGTTGCCGTACTATATGTTTAAGTTGTGTAAACCAGTAAAAATAAAATCAGGCTACTACATCAAAATAGCTAAATCACAAAAACCATTTTAAATCACACTAGGCAGTCACAGAATGATTCAGAGTATCTCCATGTATATAAAGTTTAAAGACATACAAAAGTAAACAGTGTTATTTACTGATATTTTTAGTATCTTATAGCCTTATTAAAAAGATAGCAAAAGAATAATAAATACCAAAGTCAGCAAAGCAGTTACCTGTGGAGAGGACACAGGTGAGAAAAGGCACACAGGGCACTGATAATGCTGTTTCTTAAACTAGAAGGTGGGGGTGGAGGAGCATAAGAATCTTCTTTGATTCCCTTTTTGGAACATATAACGTGTTTCATTTCAAAAGTAATTATTAAGAAAATAAAGGAAAAGAAATCCAGACAAAAAAACACACTGGATTGTTATATCTGGCTGAAGAGGTGACAACGTTACTAGTGACTTTCATCTTGTATGTTACGCTGCAAAAAATTTGGACTTTTTTTTTCTTGTACAGTGAGCAGATAGAATTGCAAACAGGGGAAAAAAGGTCAGTGATTAATTTTAGGTTACTTTGTAAAACTGTAACATTATAAAACTTGAAACACTTTAGTTCTAAACCATAAGAAAAGCCTTTAAAGGCCTTGAATTTTTAATCCAGTGTACAGCATTAATAATAATCACACATGCACACACAAAAATCAGAGGTTCGAGGAAGAACTCCTCTGCTGCCAGGTGCTCTGGGTTAAAGGCTCCTCAATCAAGTGAGTATAATCTTTATTTTGCCTTGGCTGCCTATAAATCCAGAGAGGAGATGTAAACATACATACACTAGACTAAACAGCGGCTAAAATGTGGCCACTACTTACTCTCCCACTCACACATACCATGTAAGTCTGTGGGAAAAAACTTACAACTAAACTAAGGAACTCAAGTCAAGTTTTCTGAAAATAACCCAGAGCTGACAAGTCAGTAGGAGGGCCTGGATGGTTTCAAGACACAGTTTTTAACCAAGACTTGGACCTCCAACTGTTTTCTTAAACAAAGATTTACATCCCATCCTTGGCTAAATTACTTATAAATTAATCAAATTAATTACTCTGAGTGGATAAGCAGGAGGCTGGACAAGATAGTGCTGATGTCAGCCAATGAAGTCTGTGTTGTTTTAACTAAATATATCAGCTCAGTTTTAAACAGATCTACTGTGCACAAATATGGTAAGGGGCCCATGTCCTACCCAAATCTTAGTTCTATTTCCTGTCCTGCGAACAAACATACCTAGTTTTAATGTATCAGACATGATGAAAATGTTAAATTGCCCAGAACAACAAATTCATTATCTCTTAACGATGATTCATTTGTTTTTAAAAAGTAATGGCTATTATTCTTCCTCCATAACTATATTCTAATGTGTCAAGAAATGTTTTTAAGTAAATATGGTACTTAGGACACAGTAAAGTAACAATCTTAACTTAGAACTGGGTGGGGGGGTGGGTAGAAACTAAATTACCCCTTAAGTGTCTGACAACTAGAACTTTTCAAAGTCAGTGTTATACATCATACCAAAGATAGCAAATCCAGAATGTACGGGTATCATTTCCTTGTCTCCTAAGTTAGGACCCATTTCATGTTACACTTATTTATATTTTACAGCTGTTGCCTACCCAGTTACCCAAGAACAAAAAAGTTTACAACATGAAAAAACATAGGCTTTTATAGTTATGAATCAGAAGAAAAGATTTTTTTTCTAAATAACTGGAAGATTATGATTTTTTAAATTCACCAATTGACTATACGAGGTCACCTTTGAGTAATGGAAATCTCTGTCTAAACATTCTTTTGGCAATAGGCACCGAGCATTAGGTCTTATTTCCAAGCTTTACCAGCTGGGTTTTGTCATTAACATTTATTAACAATCTAAGATATGGCTTTCGCTGTCTAATCCGCACTACACAAATGTTTTGTACTGCCCTCGAGAGGATTTCGCTGTGACAAATTACTGGCAGAGATTATAGCCCCGTGGCTATTCACCAGAGGCAATGTAAAATTAACATGGTACTAATCCAATTTAAACAAGAAGTTGCACAAACAATCCTCTGAACAAAAGCAGATAGAGGATTCCAATTTTATATTTAAACACAATGTGTTTTTAATAAAAAGTTTTAGAGAAAAAACTGAAGTAATTTTCACACATATAAATTGTGCCTATTTGATGAAGTAATTAATTTTAATCTTCCAAAAACAGTTAGTGGCAGGGCACAATTCACTACGGTAATCCCAAGGTCTAGTACATTTTTAAAGTGCTGCATCTCTCGAATGTGGCCTGTAGAACATCAGCAGTTCCTAGTGACCCTGAAATTAGTTTACAGTGTTGTTTCTAAAGCAGAAAGTCTGCGGGATAAGGAATAGAAGTGGTCTGCAATGAAGCTTACTGCACTCAAAGAATTTGAGGCTATTTTCTTTCACGAAGCAGACGTCTAGAGTTGAATCAGTAATTTAACACTGTTTTCTCCTTAATTCACTTATAGAAACTTAAAAGACCCATCTGAACTTTTGTGATGTCTTCTGTTATTAGGTACAAATAGCTAAAATTACTATGCTAATGGTTTTTAGGCAAGAGGGTAGAAAAAACATAGGAAAAAAGGGTAAACAGAAAACAAGGAATTAAAGGAAAAACCCAGAAAATAGCAAAAGTATATGAGAATGCATATGTTAGGAGGGGTGCTTGGGTGGAAGCATTTTAAATTGAACTTTTAACAGCCAGTTTCAGTTCATGAACTGAGGGGTTTATATTAAAAACATTATTTTTTACATTTTAAAAACTACCTCAAACAATGTGAAAACAATGTCATCCATCAATAAACACATATGAACATAACTTAAAAATCAATTTACTTAGCCATTGTTCTTGCATGGGTATTTCTTAATAAGAAACATGACAATTATAATGGAATTATGCTCTGATAATTAACTCCTAATTTCTCCAGAAGAAACACCCTAATCAACAGCTAACAGGTTTCCATCTTTTCATTACTGATTTTGGTAATGCCTTGTAAGTATTTACCACAGCATTAGTCTCTTATCCTTCATAAGTTGCATAAACTTCTTCAGTAGTAGGCATTGTCTTCCACTTCTTTCCTACCTGCTCTTTATTTTTAAACTTAAAAGTGACTTCATATCTAATACTGCTATTTTTTATTTTTACCAATTTCTAACTATTGTTTTTAACATGATGAGCTCTAGTAGTTTTCCGGAGAAGGCAATGGCAGCCCACTCCAGTTCTCTTGCCTGGCAAATCCCATGGACAGAGGAGCCTAGTAGGCTGCAGTCCATGGGGTCACGAGGAGTCGGACACGACTGAAGCGACTTAGCAGCAGCAGCAGTAGTTTTCTGGTAGCACCCTTAGGATTTTCTATGTGTCATATCATGTCAACTGCACACAGTGACCGTTTCACTTCTTTTCCAATTTGGATTCCTTTTTCTAATACTGATACTAGAAACATTGGTTTTGAACCATTTCTCTTTTAGCTCTGAATGACAAAATACAATGAGAACCCCACGGTCCCCTTGTTTGTCGAATACTTATTTTCTGTTAGTTTTGGTAACTTCATTTGCATTTCTTACAACCCTGCCATATTCCTGTTAAATATCAGCCCTCCCAGCTGAACTTGCCTGTGGAACAGAACTGCTATCTCTTCCAGAACAGAGCATCCTCCACTGTTCAAGGCACATAGCAGGCTCCTGATAAGTACGTGCTAATGAAAGAATGAACAAATAAAACAACTCTAGATGTTTCTCCAGACTTAACACACTCTCACCTCTTTGCACCTGCTAACTGACACTACTGCACATCTGCACAATTAGCCCTTATGTAGGTTTTCCTCCCTTCTGTCAGTTTCTACAGAATATCTACCTTACAAGTACCATCCAAAGTACTATTCTTACTCAAACTATATCAAACCCCACTTCCCTACAGCTATTATATATAGCAACATCTTATTTTCTAGACTTAAAAATTTTCAAATTTTTGTTGCTGCCATTTATCTTTCAGCTAGTCAGTCACAAATCTAATATTTGTTCTGTTCATCAATATACGAAGCTACCATCTCACTAGGTCCCCACCCACCGAAACCAAGAACACTACACAGTAGCATTATGGCTCATATTCTTTTAACAAGTTACCATTTATTGAGCATATACAAAGTACCAAACGCTAATAATGCTTTACAGACCACTTGGTAATTCTCAGACAACCTTGAGGAAAGATTTTTCCTTGTACAAATAAGGGGACTAATCAGAGAAATCAAATCCCCCAAGTTTCAGAGTTATTAACAGCCAAGATTCAATTCAGCTCTCTTGACACCAAGGCCATGTTCTAAACTACTATGTATGCTGCCTCTGATAGAAGTTGTATTCTGTTACTTTTAATAGCCACTCTCATCACATTATTTCCTTGCTCCCAGGTCCATGGGGACTCTTCCCTATGGAACTAAAGGGAACTTCAATGTCTTGGCATAATGACTTTATGTTAGCTGCTTCTTTCAAAGTCACTTTAATTTCTCATTTCCAGAGCTGGTGTATCTAACAGTCAACAATGGCATTTTCCTTGCTTATCATAAGCCAAATCATTACTTCTGCTTCAATACTCAGGCAGAGATCCCTAATGTCTTCCACGGCTCACTCTGAAATACTTTCATTATGTGGGTTTCATGGAATTAAGCCGTAACACTGGAAAGAGGAAAGAGCATGAGTGTATGCTCAGTTATATGATTCTATCCTCACTCTTACCACTTAGTATCTGTGTGATCATGTGTAACTTAATTTCTCTGTTTCTTTCATCTATAAAATGGAAATAGTGCCTGCTATATGGGGGGGGTCTTGTTGTTTGGTCACTAAGTTGTGTCGACTCTTTTGTGGCCCCATGGGCTGCAGCCTGCCAGGCTCCTCTTACTCGTGGGATTTCCCACTGGAGTGGACTGCCATCTCTTCTCCTGGTAATCTTCCTAACCCAGGGACTGAACCCACATCTCCTGCATTGGCAGGCAGGATTCTTTACCACTGAGCCACCAGGGAAGGCCATATAGGATCTTGTTTAGGAGCAAATGAAAAGATATGAAGGGCTTAGCACCGTACCTGAGACTTATCAGCTTTCCTTCCTCCTTCTTAAACATAAGCATTCTATCTACCACACCTTCAGTTATCATCTCGGCAAAGGATTCCTTCATCTCTCCTTAAGCTCAAACATCCTCCAAATATCAGTCCATATTTCTGATTACTGAATTTCTGTAAAAATTAAAATGTTCAAATCTGCATGTCCTATCTCTTTCCCATGCCTCACTCAGCTTCTTGTCTTAATGATCGTAATTCCACTACTGGAAAACTCTCTTTCCGGACATTAAGGTTTGAACACTTGACATCATCTTTGATTTTCCACTCTGCATCTGATTAGGTATAGTGTCCTATACAGAATCTACCAAAATCACATTTCTTAAAATAACCTCTTTGTCATGTTCTCACTGCTACCACTTAAGTTCTAGTCCTTATTTCCTGAAATGACCTTTAAAATGGGACCTCCTCTGTTCTCCATGAAGTCGGTGCTTTGACTTTTTGCCTCTTTACTATAATCATTCTATTCATTGTATATTCACAACACTTCCCCCCCACCCCCAACAACTTTTCTAAACCACAAGCAATTCTCCAGCAGTCCATTTCAAATACCTCATCTTTTATGACACCTTTTCTAAGTTCTATTAAATAAACTTACTTCCCCTCTTGAGTACTCTGTACAGTTCTCTTCAGAGCTCTTACTATTAGGAAGTAAATGTCATAGTTTTCTTCCCTATTACTAAATGGCAAGCTCCCTGAGACAAAGACCTATGTTTAACTTGTATCTATAAATCTAGGACAGTGCCTTGAACACAGGAGGCCCTGATCCTACATATGATTATCCTTAGTCTTGTGAGCATTTATAAAACATACTCACTGTGTATAATATTATTTTATGCTTACAATCTCAATTCATCTATAAGCTATGTTAAGGCAAACTGTGCTATCTTCAGGCAGTCTAGTAAATACTCTTCTATGACACTGGTATGCATTTAGAACAATACCATACAGATGTTTAATAACATTTGATGGTTTGGGAGACACGTTAAAAAAAAAAAAAAATCTAAGAGATCCTATGTACCAAACTTCATTCAGAATTTAAATGGACACATTTAACAAAAGCAGAACTTAGAATAAACTAACTGCCAATTTTAAAATGAAAATCTTGTTCATATTTTATTTGATCTTAATAATTTGAAGAAATTATTCCCAAAATTAAAATTAATTTCTCATAAAGCTAACAGCATTTGTCACCCAGTACCAGGAAGGGAAAAAAAAAAAAGTAACATAAAGAATTCAGGAAAGTACTATCACTTTTAAATTCTTATAAAATTATGCAGAACTACCCTGTGATTTCTCTTCTTGAAGAAGAAATTACTATGTCTTCCTAGGTGGTAACATTTAAAAATATGTTCTTAAAGTTCTCCCTCCAAAAGGCACTCCCAACAGAAGGAAATTAATACTAGGGAGAAAAGGATGATAGTTTTATAAGTAGAAGAAATTATTCCCAGTTTTCTGTGGGCTAGAGGATAGTTGCAGTTACAGAGAAAAAAAAAAAAAAAAAGACCTAGAAGTTTCGGTTTTTAATTAAGGAAAGGAAGATCTTATATATAATACATTAAAAAAAAAAAAAAGGCCCTAATCTCAAACATAAAACTGGAGACTCAAATATGGACATCTGAACATAACAGATATTGCCACATATGCAAACTTGTAAAGAATCAAGGGGAAATAACATAAAAAGAATAATCCATCATCAGCTATAAACTACATACCTGTTTAAGTCTGGCAAGTTCTTTCAAAGCTCGTCCCCACTGCTGCTTGTAATGCAGTTTAGACTTGGTTGCGGATTCCAACTTTCTTTCAAGTTCAACCTAACAGTGATTAAAATCATATCAAGTGAAACACTATACCACTGTGTACAATCACTGAAAGACAATATATACAAGGAGTCTGGCTTAAGAAAAGAGTTTATATAGTGTAACATACGACATCATCTAAAACTGTTATATAATTTACTATAAATATTATGGCACGTGAACATTTTCTTGTTTAAAATATAGTCGTATTTTTACTGCCTAACAGCCTATACTAAAAGGAACTGAATCAGTCTTAACCTCCAGACAGTTACTATAAATGTATTTAAAACATATAACAAAGATCATAGACTAAAAAAACACATTTTGGGGGGGTTGTTTTTTACAAAAAGCAGTTGTTAGCATTCCAATTTAGCTGACACTCTCGACCTTGAAACCAGATTACTCCTTTTGGAGACCTATCATTATGTGGAATTTTGTCTTACAGTGAGAAGAGTTTGTGGAGATACTTTTATAACTCAATTTGGCAAAAATCACACAATTCTGAGAACAGTGAACTGTTTTATCAGAAAGCAGTTTAGTAAGAGTACAAAGTCAAAAATATTTTAAGAATGTTAAACCCAAGTAAGAAAAATAATGCTCCTAAAAACACTCATCTAACTTTTATTTTCTATTTTTCTTCAAACACATGAAGAGAAACACGAAATAGATTCAATTTTTAAAATACAGTTATTTATACTTGCAGCAGGCAATCTGTTGTGCATGAACTGAAGCCAACTTGGCTAGGTCTTGGAATGTACTCTCTCAAAGTTTCAAACCAAGTACCAAACAAATTCATGCAGCCAACAGACAGTTTTACTATTGAAGTGATAAGGTGATAATATGGCTGAATTACAGTAAGATACTGTTCATCTAAACTGGTATAGTTTTTGAATATCAATTCTAGTTTTTCCCATACACACAACTCCTAATGTTTTGCAGAAAAATAAAATCAAAGACCCTATCCAAAAATTCAAACTTCAGAAAACTCAGGAGGAAATAAAATGAAAGGAAAAGTAGATTGCCAAAACCCCTTCACAAAAGACCAGAATGTTCTCTGCAGTAATATATGACTTCACGGAGTCAAGGTTTTTGCTGCTTTACAAATCCCTAGAGCTTGGATTTAAATGTGTTGACATTTCACAACTAGACTCATATGTCTTAAGCTGAATAATATTCTGAGATTATCAAATATGATCTCTTCCACTTATGCCCCCAAAGATTTATTCCTATTACTTAACTGGACATGTAACAACTGTCCAGTATAATTATGTAACAACTGGTAATTTAACAACTGGACATATGTCAGAGGAAAAGCAAAAATCTGTTTGTAACTGTGACATACAAGAGTAGTATTCAGTTATAAAAGTGATCATGTCCCTAGGTCTTGGAGAAGGTACAGTGTCCTGGACAAGCCCCAGGATGAGGGTTAGGACAACTAGAAAGATTGTTTGTACCCACTAACCTGACTCCATCAGAAAAAGCTGGGTAGGTTACATCCGCTTTGCATGATTATCAAAATAATTCACATTTGCATTGTTATTCACACTAATTTAAAACACATTTATAATCAAAACATATAATTTCTTTACTCTTAACAAACAACAAAAAGTGATAGCTAACAATGCTGAGATGTAAACATCATTTTCCTAATTCATCCCAAACTATTAAATCAGTGATTCCTAACTTTTTTTAATGATACAAATGCCTCTGTGATTCTAATGTAATATACAGACCCAATTCCCAGAAAAATGTACACAACCAAAGTTTTGACACAATTTCAGGACATTCAAAGACCTCGAGTTAAGAGCCCTTTTTGTGGGTAGATGAGACCTGAGGAAACCTTTTTTGCACTTAAATTATAAGCCAAGTTACAGACTGAAAATAAAATTCAGCTCAGCACCTAGCATCAATTCAGAGCCTAGTGAAGACCAAGCAGACTTTCTCTGATTTTAATGTCCGTATTTCTATTCTTGATATATCCACAACTCCTAATTCTCTACTGTTGGCATGGCATTGTCTTTGCCTCTAATCTTCTATTCCCCAGTTCCGATCTGTCATAAGAAACTACAGATTTCTCTCTCGAAATATTTTCCAGTTTTATTCTTTTATATTCTTACTACCATTTCCTAAGCTCAGGCTCATCTCGTCTCCTCAGCCTTAACTGTATTCTATCTACAAATCCTGCAAGCCACTATTACATCAATTTACTCTCTACTAAAGAATGTACAATAGCTACCAAATACTTGCCTACTGGCAAGTAGGCAGGTATTGAACCTAAACTCCTCTGCCTAGGTGTTAAAGCACCAAAACAGAATTTCCATCCTACTTGTTCAACTCTCTTGGTGTTCAATATGAAATAACCACCAGTTTTGTCCCCCTCCATCTTCTAGTCCAAGTTACTTCCTGAACCTGTCAAGTTTTTTGCTTCATTGCTTACTTAAAACTTAAGGTTCAGCTCAAATTCTACCTCTACATGGAGATGCCTTAAAACTACTATATTCTGAACATCAAATGATTTCTTCTTTCTGAGTTGTGAAGAGTTTCTATCACATTCCCTGGTATTTAATTATATACAATCACTTAAGCCTCTCTGGGTTATCTCCCCAATTAAGTTACAAACTCTTTAAAAGTGAGGTCCCTTTCAAAAGGATAACATACTTTTCCTCTTATTCTTTTCTCTCATTTTTCCCTCTCTCTTAAGTCAGGGGTGGGCACACACTAGGAACTCACCAAATGTTATTAAATACACCAATTTTAGCTTCTGTAGAACTTCTGTCTTCTTCTTTGTGCCCTACTAAATTATAATGCTTTCCCTATTTTTTAAAAGTCCAAATTATTTTTAAGCCATATTAAATCATCTCCTGCTGCTGCTGCTGCTGCTGCTAAGTCGCTTCAGTCGTGTCCGACTCTGTGCGACCCCATAGACGGCAGCCCACCAGGCTCCGCCATCCCTGGGATTCTCCAGGCAAGAACACTGGAGTGGGTTGCCATTTCCTTCTCCAGTGCATGAAAGGGAAAAGTGAAAGTGAAGTCGCTCAATCGTGTCCGACTCTGCGCGACCCCAAGGACTGCAGCCTACCAGGCTCCTCCGTCCATGGGATTTTCCAGGCAAGAGTACTGGAGTGGGGTGCCATTGCCTTCTCCGAAATCATCTCCTACCTTAAAGCAAATCAAACTATTTTTTTACTTCTTATAAAGGGAATCAAGAAGTGAATTTTGTAAAACTGTTAATGTTAACTTAAATCTTAATGTTACCTTATTTGTAGACCATTTCTGTGAAAAATGGGAATATCTGTGTTACACTGAAGAGATGAGTAAACAGGAAAGAAAAAGCTCTCAGTCAGACATAACTAGAAGCTGCAGACTGAACCAGGGACTTCTTTACTTAAGTCTTCCTTTTTGTGCTTTTATGTCTTTACTACTTAAGAAATAAGATTCTGCCCTCTTCTGGCTCCAAAAACAATTACAAAGAATTTTCAAAAGAGCTGAGAAGTCTTGTTTTACTAGGTATTTAAACACAGTGGATGAATTCATTAGATCTGATATAAACGCACTTTAACTACACTTTTTTTCCCCTTAACAAGTTCATCGTACTATTTATACTTGTAATATGTTTGGTGATTTTTATTCTATTGGTAGAAATACAGTTGGAAGAAGGAATTTTAAAAATCACTTACCATTTATTTCTGTGGTGGATATTATCTAATTTATATTCAGAAAAGATGAATAAGATAATATTTCTGTTCCAATTTTGAGATATTTGGTCCTGAATTTCCCCAAGGTAAAAACAGAAATACTTTCGATACCTACTTAACAGAGCTTGTGAGAATTTATGAGATAGTCTGAATGCTTCAAAGACCTCTGGGAGGCCACAGAATTCATAATACAAAAACAGAAGTACTTTAAATACTTGGATTAATCAAAAAGGGTGGGAAACGTCCAGCTTGATTCAAATTCAAGGTCACTGGTAAAGAAATGAGAAGACTGAGAGTGTCTAGATATGTAAGGACCAGAACTTTGCAATTAAATAGACATAAGGTAAGAAGAGGAACCAAAAATAGCATGCATTTGACAAGCTCCAGAAACATTTAATGAATTCAGAAATGCTAGAAGAAATCAGTTAATACCCTTTTTCAACTCAATTTTTTAAACCACATTCTTATTCTTCTCTCCAAATTTTCTATATACACCCTTTTTGCCTCTTCAATAGTTATATCAAGGACTAAATTTTATTTCTATGGTCCAACCATCCTCTCCCTTTTTAAAGCTTCAGTTTCTCCTTGCTGTTATAGCTTTCCTGACAGGTTTGTGAATTCCTTTAGTTCAAGAGTTACTCAGTTCTGCTGTTTTCAACCAATGACTCCAGTATAGGCTATAATTGACAAAAAAGCGGTGAAATTCAAGTGACCGTGTCATTTGCATCAAATTCTTTGATGTGATGTATTATTTGATATCAGAATACTACAGTTAAATGTTATTACACTGAATATGCAAGTATCATTTTACTGATCTTATAAAATGATCATTAGGGCTAGTTAAGATGCCATAAACTAACAAAGGTACCTTTTCCAAAGTGAGAAGATTTATTTCAGACTGTAGCCGAATTTCTGGTTTGCTGCTTTGCTGATCTTTGAACTGATGGAACTCTTTTTCTAAAGTCTTATACTTATTTTCAGCATCACCGAGCTGTATTAAAAAAAAAGATTATAGCCGTTTTAAAACAGAGGTATGCAAAGTGTAGTATTACAGAATTCAACAATGTCATTTTTTCTTTAAGGCGTGTTCATATTTAGAAAACTTAGAAAATACATAAACTATAATGAGGACAATTAATTGCTCTACTAATCTTAAAAATTCAGTAAGTCAACCGATTAACAATATACAAAAACTTTTTAGAAGTATGAAATTTCTTATAAAACCAGTATCTTGAGAACATTGTTGTTAAATTTTAGGTGACAAATAGAAAAGTAATATTATAAAAATACTGGAAATAATTTTTTAAAATGTGCCATGAATGATTGAACATTATAGGTATACCCGATTATTGCTGAAAGTAAGTTTAATTTTAATGCAGTGTTTATTGTTCTTATAATTCAATACTCTATGAATTTCATAATTCCAATATGATTACAACTTAAAGATTTGGCTCAGTCCCTTCATATTTATAGGTAACAAAACTGAGGGTCAGAGAACTGGATTACTGAGGCAGTGCCATAGAGCTAGTGAGTGGCAGACACACGAACAGAACTCAGATATTTTCATCTCCTAGAATGATCCTCTAATGAAAGCAGGCAATACTTCCTTAAAAAAAAAAGGGACTGTCTTGAGAGAGACCTTAAAATAGCTTCAAAACTATCAAGAAAAAAAGATAATAAAAGTGTTCTTTCAAAATCTGTGATTTTTTTTTTAATCAAATGGAAGTAAGCACAGGGATTCCCTGGTGGCTCAGATGGTAAAGAATCTATCTGCAATGCAGGAGACCCGGGTTTGATCCCTGGGTCCGGAAGATCCCCTGGAGAAGGAAATGGCAACCCACTCCAGTATTCTTGTCTGGGAAATCCGATGGACAGAGGAGCCTGGTGGGCTACAGTCCCTGGGGTCACAGAGAGTCGGATACGACTGAGTGACTAACACTTTCCCTGCACTTTCAAGCACTGTTAAAGAAGCTTTCCAAAAACATGCCAATGTGACTAGCCATCATTAGATAAACCAATTATTTATTTCTCTAAGATGAAGACTTAACTAAATGTGAAATACTGAGATAACTGGTAGCGGAAATGGAACTTATATTACCAATAATACTTATTTTATGCTAGTAATTATCAATAATTCTAATCAGGATTTAGCTAGCATCTTAAGGTAATGAGTATTCCATACATAGAAGTTTTCCATAACTTACCTCTTTGAACATGCAAACTTTTAAAATTGAATAGAAACTTCCTTAAAGAATCTGTCACATTTTTGTTTTAAACAAAAGCTAATAAACTTAGTGTTTGGCATTTTTTGACAGGGACATTATCAATCTACTATTAGGCATACTGGGCTCTTATTCCTTTGCTAAGTGGATCATAATTTACATTGGCTTTTTTCAGTTCTAATAAATGCTTTTACATATTTGAATGTATATATTATATTTCATCACCGTGCACTGATAGTGTATCTGTCCCTTCTACCTGTCTTGTTAGAACTGTGTGTAAAGTACATGTAGCCTGGATCAGAGTAAGGGCCTACAAAGTTTTCTTATATACAAGAGGGGAAATGTTTACAGTCATGGACTTAGTAATTGGGCATCCCCAAAACTTCTGCTTTCTACCACAGTTTTTCCTGCAGGTCTTAGCTTGTATTTTACGAGTACTCTGGGGAATTTTTCCAAAATACTAATTCTTCCCACAAAGCTGTAAGCTAATTATACCTCAGGTAGGGTAGGAACAGGGTAGCAATGCCCGTGTTTTGTTTTGTTTTTTTCAAGAGCTCCCCTAGGGATTCTAACACATCTTAGAAGCATTTTTTCTAGATGGCTCAATCTTCCTGATAAATCGTAGAAGAGAAGCAATCCTGGAGAATCCCATCACAATTGCCCATTTTTACAACTTTATCTTTCATAAATCTACATGAGACTTCCATAATAACAATTGAATGTATCTTTATAACCACCTAAATAATATGGTCTTACCTGACCCTGAACTGCTATGGAAACTATTCTTCATGCCAGAATTTACTAAAGACTTCAGAGGCATTCATCATACATATCTAATATACACTGAAATTTTTCAAAATAGATTAGCTTCATTTTTAACAGCTTGAGCCTTCATTTTTTTCAGCAAATATTTTTTAAGCCCATATTATGTGCTGAAGACTGGCCAGGCTCCAGGCATACAGATAGAAACCAAAACAGTTTTATTGAACTAACAATCTGACACTGATCAAATTATCACACTAATGAAAATAAAAACAAACTGCTATAACATATCATAAAGAAATAGAATAAGAGAAGAATACTCCAAGAAAACATATAACAAAAACTTGACCTAGACTTGGACAGCAGGGGTCAGGGAAGATTTCTCTGGGAAAGTGATGCCTCAGCTGGAAACAGAGATTAGTATAGTTCACTGGGCCAAGAAAAAGCAGCATACACAAAGATTCTAAAGGGTGAGGCATGCATGGTATGCCTGAGGACCTGAAGAGGACCATATAGCAAAAGCAAGAGATGAGGTGAGGTAGGTAGGCTGGGTGCAAACTATGCAAAGGTTGGTAGGGCAAGGTAGTAATTCTGATCTTTATTCTATGAGCATTAAGACAACCCTAAATGGTTTTAGAGGAGGGTGTCATGATTCCCAAACTTGAAAAATATCACTTAGGCTGCAACAGAAGGAACAGGTTACAGGGGTCGCTCACTGAAGTAAAGAACGCTTACAGCAAGGTCAAGTATGGATAGGAGGCTCATGCTGAGTTTTAAATGCCTAAGACACCCAAGTAGAGATGTCTAAAAGGCAATGAGATAAGTGGGTCCAGGGTGCAAAGGAAAGGTCTGGGATACAAATGTGCAAGTCCCAGAGATATAGACTGTCTCTGAAACTACAGGCATGAGGAAGATTGCTTAGCACAGTGTAAGTCCGGGGCCGGCAGGTAGTCCAACATTTAATGGCTAGATAAAGGAAAATAAGCTTGCAGAGAGCCTGAGGCATGGCCAGAAAGTTGAGAAAAACAAGGAGAGTGGCGCTGAGAGAAGAGAATATAAAAAAACAAAGACAACAGTTGATGCTGGTGGTAAGTGTGATTTAGATGAGAAATGAAAAACACCCACGGGACTTAATGACTGAGCCACTGGTGGTTTCTCTGACAACTGCCTGCGGCAATGGGGATGGAAAGCTGAGGAGAAGCGGTGGCGAGGTGAAAAACGGGAAGGAGCACAGCCAGTTCTCTCATGAAATTTGGTTCTTAACTGAACTTGGTCCAGCATATATGAAGAGTATGTTTGCTAAGAGGAGATTTATCTGAAAAAAAATTCTAATTTGAGATTTAACTCAAATATAGCACAGACTCATGTAAATAATCATAAGAGATTATTCCAATATAGTCATTAGCTTTGACTCAGGAAAAGATTTAACTTACATTTGAATCTCAGTGCAATAAATACAATTAATAGTCCAAATTACTGAGAATTTTTGTAACTCTTTAGTGAACCATTTCTATTATTTCTAGAATGCCAATAAACTCTCAGTTTAAAGAGGTAACACATATTTTAACCCTACTTGCTGCTGAAGTCGGTGTTTCTCCTCTTCGAGTTGCTTCATCTTCAATCTTTCCAGTTCTACTTGGTGAACACAATCTTCCTTGGCCCTCCGGATAGAATCCTGGAGTTCTTGCAGGTTCCGTTCACGTTCTGATTTCAGTTCTCTTCTTTCTCTTTGAAGCTTAAAACAGGTACATCTTTAAGAGGGTGATTCACTACTAGTTGCATTATATTGCTCAATATTATCCTTATATATATGGACAAGTGTTCGGAATACTTTACAAACTGATTTTCATATTTTCAGGTAATAGAGAGTTAATGTTTAGGTATATTAAAATTTTCAATCATTTACTACTAAAATACAAAGTATATCCCCAAATCCATATATGATGCATAAATTCAATTGAAAAGGCCTTCATTGTTTAAGACCCCGATCTAAGTAACCCATTTTATTATATAAGCAAATATGCCCGTTTCTTTTCTTCTTTAGAAACTTATTTTTTTACCTGATCATATAGAAGATAACAGAGCTTTAGTATTAGAAACAAATACATATTAGTAAATCAATTTAGAAATTCCAGAAAATGTGTAAAGATAAGGTTAGAGTAATATACTGAGAAAATTTTAAGAAATATTTGGGCAAGGAACGGGCATATAAATTTCACGTGGAAGAAATTCTAATAATTTGAAGTGACCTTTATAGTAATGCAAAAAAGTACATCAGGTAAAATGCAATAAAACCTAACAAAAATGCTAACTAGGCATGGTTTTGGGTTGGTTAAAAAGTTCATTCAAGTTTTTTGCAAGATGTTACAGGAAAACCCAAACAAACTTTTTCGCCAACCAATACTAACATGTTTATCCTTTCCTGGGATATAATCTTTAATGGGCTATTAAAGGGATAATCCCTTCTTACTGAAATCAAAAGTATAATTCTAGGCCCCTGATGCTGTGTTACATTTTCTCTTTTCTGTAGGTAGTGCAACTATCCATTCCTTCCCCATTATTGCAAAGGTAACCAAAAGTCTCCACAATTGCAGAAGTCAGCCAACACTGACTGAATAATAATCAACCATTTCAAACAACAGTTTTCTACCTATTCCTCACCTCCTAACATATAAAAATATGCTTTACCCAGCTGAATAGCAGTTTCCCCATAATGCCTAAAAGACAATTTCCATGAAATATATTTAATACAAAAGAAAAACAAATGAATAGTATGAATTCATGAATATCTATTTAATAAATGGATTCTGTGAAATAAAGACATATGATAGATGAATACAGTACCTCTGATTCTGCAACAGCAAGCTGCTGTTCTCGCTTCTCCAAGTCAATTAGGGTTTTTTGAAGTTTTCCTTCGAGAATAGTATACTCAGCCACCTAAAATATAATAAAAATTACATTTATCTTTTCCCCAAATTCAAAACACAAATTCAAAAATGCATATATTATTATTTTACTGAAACAAAGGCTCTGAGAATAGGAAAATCGTGAATTATATCTACCAATTCAAAGCAGAAATTCATTCTACTACACTCTAAGGAAAGAAGCTGACCTAGCTTCTGCTTGGGTATCTGCAGTAATTTTCAGTCTCTGGAGGAAGCCCTTCACCCATGGGGTGCTAAGGTAGACTGCCAGTAAAATCTTGTGTTTAGTTAAAAAAAAAAAAAGTAGCTCCTTAAAAATCTACCTTGTTCAACAGTCCAGTTTTCCTTTGAAGCCTTCTTATTCATTTATGTAGTTAGCTCTCTCCCTGGAACTAATATTGTTGATAGACCAGCTATCAGTTTCAAGTCAGTCCTCCTATTGTTCAGACCTGGTCCTTTATTACAGTTCAAATAACTGAGTTCAAATAACTGAGTTCTTATTCGTTTCTACAGTTCCTGCATGGGCCCATACTTAGTACGCCAAATTCTACCCCAATGCCTAAAGTCCTGCTCTGCTCTGTCTTTAAAGATGTGAGTCCATGATGGATGCTTGGTCTCTACAGGATCCTCTCTCATGGTTCAGTTCAGACTGATCATATTTACTAGGACTTTCTGAACTACATTTTCTGTCCTCCTTACCAAGTCCCAGGCCCCAACCTGGTTTTCTCTTTACTACTGCCAATAAAGCTCTGGTTTGATGCTCCTTAGAAGCCCACCCTTTAATCATGTTTCTCTCCCTTGGGAAGAAGAAAAAAAGTACCTTCACATATTTGACTCTAGCGATAGCCATCATGTATCCTCCTAGTCTTTTTTTCTTCTCCAAGATAAACACAAGCTTCAACTATTATCCACGTTATTATTTCCACATCCTCTAGTATGTTGGACTTAGTTTAGAATATAGACTCTAGATTAAGTCCTTTCACAAATACGGCACCCAGATGTGATCTCACTCTTTCAGAAACTAAAGAACGTGCATTGCCAGAGACCAGGTCAACACATGTCTATGAATTTCATCTAAAACTGCATTTGCTATCTGAGGATCCTAATCACACCATTTGTTATGTCAAAGAAAATCCCCAAGGTTTTTATTTATAAACCTGGAATAACTATATCCACTGTCCAAGTTAATGTTTTGCTCTGATGACAGAATTTGACATCTGTCCTTGTTAAACTGTATTTTATTTAGTCCAACATACTAATCAACCAAGATCATTTATTTATTAATTCTGTTAACTCTACCACTGACTTTTGGTTTACCTTTAAATCTTAGGCAAATCACTAATATAAATGTGTCAAATTCTGTGTGCCACTTTGCAAAAGCAAAAATAGAGACACAGACCTAGAGAACAAATATACGGATACCAAGTGGGAAGGGGGTTAGGAGGAGGTAGGAGACTGGAATTGACACATATATACTACTGATACTATGTATAAAATAACTAATGTGAACATACTGTACAGCAGAGAACTCTATAATGCCCTGTGGTGACCGGAATGGGAAAGAAGTCCAAAAGGGAGGGGATATATGTAAAGTATGGCTGATTCATTATGCTGTATAGTAGAAACTAACACAACATTGTAAAGCAACTGTACTCCAATAAAAACTAATTTAAAACTAAATAAAAAAAATTCTAAGTGCCACATGTAAAAACGCCTTATAGGAAGATAGGTAAGAGTATTCAAACCACATGTGCTTCCTCTGACAACCCAAATATCCCTGTTCCCAGAATTCTGCCTCAGGATGTCTTCTCCTCTCAAACTATGTGACTTCCTAGGGTGACCTTATCTACATACCATAGACAAAGAAATCCCAAGTTTGTATTGCAAAGCCAAACCTC
Source organism: Giraffa tippelskirchi (assembly GCF_054371585.1). Classification (NCBI taxonomy): domain Eukaryota; kingdom Metazoa; phylum Chordata; class Mammalia; order Artiodactyla; family Giraffidae; genus Giraffa; species Giraffa tippelskirchi. The sequence continues at coordinate 106,146,555 of NC_137280.1, read as the reverse complement.
GCTCCACAGTTACAGACCTGTAAATCCAAATACCTGCTGAACATGCCAACATTCCCCATAAATCTCAAACTCAAAACTATGTAAAACCCAAAATCATTATCCTTTTAGTTTAAACAAATGTTTATTGTACACCTCGCAGACAATGGGCAAAACAAAGTCATGTGGAACCTATACTCTGAGGGAAAACAAACTATAATCAAAGAAGTGAATCTTTAATGTAATAGCAGGGAAATGCTACGAAGGAAACAAACCAGAATGAGGGGCTGGTTAGTGCCTGGCGGCAGGTGAAGAAGACACTATTTTGGATATAGTGATCAGAGAAGGCCTCTCTCAGATTACTCTGAGCAGAAACTAGAAAGTCTCTCTAAAGAAAAGCAGCCCGTAGATCCTGAGGTGAGAGGTGGCTCAGCATGTCTGACAAAATACAGAGAGGTCAACATGGTTAGAACAGACTCTGTGAACTGAAGGCTGACAGAAGATGAGGTCACAGAGGAAGCAAGGGGATGGGTCACAAAAGGCCTTGTAGGTCTGGTAAATGTGATGAGTTGGATGGGTTTTTAGCAGAAGAGTACATAATCTGACTTCCTCTACTCTTGGCTGATATGAGTATTAAAAAACTGCAGGGGCCAGGAAGAGGACAGGGTACCAAGTTAAGAAGTAGATGCAGTAATCTAGAAAAGAGATGATGATTCCTTAGACTAGCAAAGTAGAATGAGGACTTTACAACAATGTATGTCCATGTCCTCACTTCCACACTTTGTGTTAACATCAGCTATTTTGCATCTACATATATTACAAACATCAACAATGAAAAACTCATCAATCACATTAGAAAAATGGCTCAAAGATTAAATTGTGTTAAAAACTAAATGTGCTATATCATCTGAAGATAAACTGTGATAAATAAAGATGCATGGGCTTTCCTGGTGGCTCAAAGAATACGCCTGCCAAGACAGGTGACATGGGTTCGATCCCTGGGCTGGGAAGATCTCCTGGAGAAGAAAATGGCAACCCCCTCCAGTATTCTTGCCTGGGAAATCCCATGGACAGAGGAGCCTGGCGGGCTACAGCCCATGGGGTCGCAAAAGAATCTGACATGACGGAGCAACTAAACAACAAAGATACATACTATAAGCCCTAGAGCAATCACTAAAAAAATACAACAAAAGAGATGTTACTAATAAAGCAACTGTAAAAATAAAATGGAATCATTAAAAAAAAAATCAAACGAACTGCAAAAGAAAACAGGAGGAGAGCGAAAAAGGAACAAGAAATGTGTGCGACAAATTGAAAACTGAGAGTAAGACAGTAGAAGTAAACCCAAGCACATCAACAACTAAATTAGATGTGAATGGCTGCAAGTCAGAGAAGAGACCTGAAACAACTTTAAAGAATTTTCTAGTCCACACACTGGGCTGTGTCTTGGTCTAGTGTAGCAAACTCCCCTGCCATAGTTTGTCTTCTCCCATTTATAGACATTTCACGAACCACTACTAATATGAGTCTTTTTAGAGACTTAAATTTGGAATATCTGGGACAGGTCTAATTTTCAAGGTTGTTTTACTCAGTAACTTGAGTATGAATAGATAAATATTAAATTTTGGCTTCTTGGAATAAGATCAGATGGTCTTATCATTTTTAAAGATGTAATTTATTTACTGATTCAATCTTTTAAAACAGCTTAAAAGTTTGGTGTACTTTTCATTAACAGATTATAAGGTAATACCTATACACACTTAAATGTTTAATTTTCTTTTTAAATACAGAGATAAGCTCTTTCTCCAGAGTGTTCACTTTTTTTGGTTTTGAATATATTTGCTTTATTAATTTTTATTGATATATAGTTGCTTCACAATGTTTGTGCTGTACAGCAAAGTGAATCAGCTACACGTATACATATATACCCTCTTTTTTGGATTTCCATCCCATTTAGGTCACCAAAGAGCACTGTATGGAGTTCTCTGTGCTGTACAGTAGGTTTTTTATATTTATTCACTTTTTGAACAGGCAACATATTTGCAGGGTTCAAAATCTAAGAAGTAAAAAATACTTTATAGTGAAAAGTCTTCCTTCTACCCCTGACCCATTCATTCACTTTATCCAGGCCAATATAGAACACTATACTTATTCATTCCAGAGATTTTATTTTATGTATATAAAAGACATTATCATTAGTACTCTTTCTTTCCTCCTTCAATTTTTATACAGTCATTACCTTTTTCTTTACTAGTGACTCTCTCTCTCGGTCCCTTTTCTTCCATTCCTCAGCAAGAGCTTGCATATGAGCCAGTTCTTTCTGCTTTAGCTGCCAAAGGAAGAAAAAAGAAAAACAAAGTAAAAAAAATTTTCAAATAAATAAATATTTCAAATAACAGTTGTTCTCAGTTAAACAAATAATACTGACCACTGATATTTCTTTCAGACATTCTATTCTATTTAAAACACACAGAGGATGCCTGATGTGAGTTATACCCATCTGAGGGTAATTCAGGACAGTATAAAGCTAACAGTAAGTTGTTTTGTACCTCTCTTATTTAACAACTGATGCTTCCAGCTTCCAGGAGGGTATGCTAAATGAGATCCTGCAATTAAAAGAAACCTTCAAGTCCTTAAATTCTGACTTGGAGAAAGTTTAGAAGACTCCTTCTGAATGGCTTCTGCAAAGTGGTCACATTTTGAGTATTTTTTGATAGTTTATTTTTTTAAATATTTATACTTATTTATTTGGCTCTGCCAGGTCTTAGTTGCAGCATGTGGGATCTTTTTAATTGAGGCATGTGAACTCTTAAAATGTGGCATGTGGGAATCTAGCTCCCTGACCAGGGATTGAACCTGGGGCCTCCGCATTGGGAGTGAGAAGTCTTTGCCACCTGACCAAGGAAGTCCCTTGAATATTTTTTAATTCTTAGGGGTTTTTTTTTTTTTTAGAGTAAGGCAATTCTTGACTTCAAAGGGACTAGATAAGGTACCCATGGAAAAGAAAGAAAAGCCTACCTTGCAGAAGGAAAGATACATTAAACTGGACAAAAATACTTTTTAAGCAACATTTAAAAGGTAACCTGATTTTCAAAAATGTCTTCTTGCATCTCTTTCCACATTTCTAGCTCAAGTGCTGCTTTATATTCTAAGGTTTCACGAGGCTCTGTCTGGATTTCTGAAGGACAGGGTGCTGGAGGAACAGAAGATGGCTTTTGTTGTACAGCAGATAAACCCTACAATATGAATTAAAAAAAAAAAAAAGCATATTGAAACAAACCCACACACATATACACATTAGGTCCATTTTAAAGAATAATTTCATAACATTCAATGACACATACCTGAGATGAATCAGAGACAAAAATCTCACGCATTTTCACTAGTCCGTAATCCTCTAAAGTCACTGTGTAAGAAAGATCTACTATCCTGTTATTTGACCTACAAATGAAATCAGAAATATTTAAAACCTCATGGAAACACTTTTATGTTTCCTTTTACCTCCCCAATGCTAGAGCACTGAGTAGGCAACATGCCTTGCTCCTGACACTTGTTGCTAAAAGTACAGCAGCTTCTATAGACTTCAAGACCTTCCATATATGTCATTTTATTTGGTCACAAACACAGTATTAAGTACATACCTACGTCCACTACAAAATTACTATAACAGTACTAGGTTATTTGAAAAACTACAAAAGTATAAAAGAAAAATTTTAAATCTTACTGCCCACAAATAGTCAGTGCTAAAATTTCATTTTCTTCTCTTTTTTAGATTATGTAGATATACATGTACTTATGCATATTAAAATTCATACAGTTTTATCCATTTTTCCATTTATATAGGAACAGTTTCTCCAGTGTAATGACAAACACTAATTCAAAAATGTAACTTTTAAAGCCTGTAAAACATACTAATGAATTTTTGTAGTAAAGTTTTAAACACATAACAATTCCCCTACTCAATTATATATAGATTATTCTAAACTCTTTTTTCTGCTTTTCTTGGACTGTATACACTCGCTCATAAATCTTTTGCTGGATATGAGCATTGCTTCAGGATTAAATCCTGGAAGTAGGATAATGATATGTTTATCATAATGAATACCTCTCTGTATCACAGAAATGCATGGGGCATTAAATAAAAGACAAAATGTTAAAGGAAAATAAAATTTTGGCAACAAAAATACGTGGCTTTGTTTAACTCAAAACTTTAAGGATTGGATTCACACAGTTAGAACTCTTAATCAACTTTTACATTTCCTTCTTCTCATCTCAGATTTTAGAAGAAATGAGTAAAGTAAAATGAAGCAGTATCATCTCTGAAGTTTTCACTTAAGTAAATCTCTTAAAACTTGTCTAGACAGCAGGGCAATAAAAGTTAATATTCAAAGCCATCATTAAAATAACTTCCAACAAGTAATGACTGTTTTCATTATATTCTACTTGACTTAACAGAAAAGAATGCTAAGTTTTAAAAGAATTTCCAATTAACCAGAATAACTGATTTTCTAAAAAGTTGTTCCCACATCTCCAATAAGAAAGTTTACTAAACCCTTCAGTCTCTGGAAGTGGCATGGAGAAGGAAGAGTGAGGGACGAAATTCCAATAATACTTAAGCCATCTCAGCTTTTCACTGGGACTGCTTTTCGTCCACATTCTTACTGCACTTTAAAAATAAAGGCAGGTGATATATATAAGATTAAAGTCAATTTAATTTTCCATTGTTAAATATAAAGAGATAATTGTTGAACGATTTCATTTAAAATATATGAACTCCAGTTTTTCACCGTGGCAGTGAATTTCAGGGCAGAAAAAGAATACTCATTTTTTAGAGTCAAACATCTATAACATTCGCCAACTATAAGGCAAAAGTTTACATATTTTTCAAGTAGAAAAATTCAAAATAATGTAAAAATACATTATAAATTTGACTTGAATTACTAAATTAAAAAAAAAAAAGCCTGATTCTGAACTTAAAATTATGAGTCTAAAGAGAGGGGAGAGAAATACTCAACACTCTTAAGTATTATGGGATATACTAGGTATCAGAAAGCTAACGAGCAAACTGGGATATAGCCCCCATGGGTCAAAGAAAAAAGATATGAAAAAATTACATTAAAGGATAAGGTTCTAACTAGCTAAACAGAATAAAAAGCAAAGACTAAATATAGGAATTGCATTACCCTTGTGTTGCAATAATAGGCACACTTTCACTGTAAGTTTGTCGCCAACACTGTTCACCATTAGAACCTAAAAAGCGAGTTTTTTCTGAAGACAAGATGTTAGAAAGTTGGATTCTGGCAATTCCCAGAAGTAAATCTTTACTCATTTTATCCTTGTGCCATAATTCAACCAGCAATGGAATCCTAAGGAAAAGAGAAACACGTGTTCATACTTATCAACCGTGAACTAAGGCTTTTCTGAACTAAAAAATTTGAATTCCTTTAATGTAGTCAAGCATGTTTTTGTTACCTGGACTGTAAAGGCTCAATTCCACAAATAACAAATAGAAAATATTATTACTTTTTTTTTTTTTACACCTTTTCCTATGCAATAAAGAAAACCATTCAAACACTATTCCCACAAATGGTTACATAATGTATATTTTTTCTCTTTTAAAATTCTTTTTGAATTATGATATTCTGAGAAAGTAAAAAGATATTTCAAAGATCTCATTTTTCTTCACAAATCCATTTCAGATAGCTGGATCAAGATCTCTATTTTATACAGATTAAAAAAACAAAAAGCAAACAATGCATTAGTCATTAAATGAATCAATAAGAATTAAACAGTGTGTATTTATCGTCACATATTGTTATTAGGAAAAAGCAAGATTACTTTTCAAAGAGCCTTCATTACTCATATATTGTTTTAATAAAGTTCTAGTATCCCAACTCAGGCAAAGAAGATATGAAAATCTGAAAAGAGCCTTCATAAACACATACTGATAAAACCTTATAGCGGAAGCACAAGTGTCACAGATGTTACGTTTGTTTCTAGATTCTCAAATGCATAAGCTGCTGTGGATTTAGACATGAAAAGGAATTCCTCTTCTCAATAAGATACAGATTTTCAAGAGCTGATTTGAGAAAATACTATCATACATACCATGTACACATTACCTTAGGAAGGTATCCTGGAGCTGATGAGGCAAAGTTGCAAAATCGAATGCACAGTAAGACTGGGGAAGAAAAACCTCCATGTTTTTCCGAACTTCTACAGGAGGGTTAGTCATAATAGGAGCTGCACTTCCGAAGAAAGGATATGAGTACCTAGAATTTAAGAAAAACAAAAATCTTAAAGCAGTATACAGATGAGATTTATAATCTGTGAAAAAGAGTATAATATGAATATTATGAGCAAATAAATTTTAATAGATAAATGGTACAAATACATTATGGTTTTACTATCACCAACTTTAAAATTATATACATATTTTTGGTATTAACATGAAAAAATCACAGAAAAAAATGCACTATTTGCCCAGCACTGGCTTCCAAAGTTGCTTTACAAGTCATCTTCAAATGATGCTCTGGGGAAGGAGAATACTGTAATTTGAAGGCAATACACCAAATAAGGAAGAGAGAGTCACTTTGATAAATTCCCAGTAAGACAAAGATTTAGAAGTGAAAATGACTCCCTTAAACAAAGACAGTGCTGGTACCCTTGAGGTGTATAATAGCAAATTAACCTGCTGTACACATTAAATTCACACAATGTTATACATCAAAAATATTCTTATGAAGAAATAATAAAACTAAAATGTGGGGGAAAAAAGAATTCCTTGAGGGCACGGTTCTTATCATTTTCATCTTTGCACTCCAAGGAAAAGCTCTGGTGACATAGTATACTGTCAAGAAACGCTTGCTAAGTTTAATTTCTAAACTTATTTTCCTTTATATAATAATGTCCTGATTTTTTTATGGGCTAAAAAAACCCTTAGTCAACTCCTAGAGGATGCATTCATAGTGTTTTGTCTCTGAACTGAGAATATACTACAAAAGAATCAAAGAGTGACATAACATTATTTCTTTCAACATAAGTCACCCCAGATTAAACAGAAGAATGCCTGGCCTATTGCTGAACTTATTTTGTATTTAAAGTCAAATATAAAGATACTGTAATGCTCACTTAAATTTCACCTTATAATTTGTTGTTTATTGACAAAACTAGGATTTAAACTCTACTAGTGAAAACTACCTTTTCTATTAATACAAGAATCATCCTGTGCATACATTCAACTCCTAAACAATTACATAAGAATTTCGGTCATCTCACAGAGTTCATCCCCTAGAAATTTAACCCTCTACTACAGATGTACTGATTAAAAAAAAAAGTAAACACATTAAACTTTTTTTCTAATGTAAGTGTTATCTCACAAATTCCACTAGGTAATTGGATACAACAATTTCATACCAATGCAGAGCATGATAACATAAAATCTATCAAACATAAAATGCCCAACATTTTTTTTTAAAAGCCTTAAAATGAATCAAAGAGAAGCAGTAGTCCTTATGATCAAGTGATTCCTACAGAGTATTAAGTGGATTCTAACTATTTCCTTGGGGCAGAATAGTCTTTCTACTTTTCTTTGTCAAGTATACTATAATACTGGCCTCCCTCATATATTAACATATTTCTGAATCTGTCTTCTTCACTAGGTTGAGCTCTGTCTATATGCCCCCTGCCCTAATACTGGGCAAACTGCTGGATTACTGTAGTCACTTGATGATTAAACAAATGGCCCTGTGGCAATCAGGAAACACTAACTAATATATGTGCTTTCTAAGTGGGCTTGTTCAAGACTTTCCCCTCAAAACATCTATTGTATTTATTTTATTTTCTGGCTGTACCACAAGCATGTGGGATCTCAGCACCCTGACCAGGGATTGAACCCCTGCCCCTGCAGTGGAAGTGTGCAGTCTTAACCACTGGACCACCAGGAAAATCCTTCATCCAATTTTAGATCATCCCTGTGCTTCTGGCCAGCATCATCTCTAAGTATTCTAAGACCAGTTTCTCCAGTAGCAGCAAAAGAGAAAAAGGAACAGTTCTGTATTATATAAACCCTGTGAGAAAAGCTGTGTCTATAAGAGAAAACCCTTTCTGGGCTTTCAATTTTTAAATAAAAACAGTCTTTCAGCCATGATTCTCAGCCTTTAACATGAAGTAAAAGGCAGAACTTAAGCTGTGAGGATAGACTTCCATTCTATGACTTCACCGTCACATTCAGCGCTGGGTCCCTTTGATTCTGTCCTTTATTCACACCAAAGCTCAGAGGACTTTGGAAACAATGTGATAAACAATCAAAAGAACTGTAAAATTAGATACAATAGGAGTGGACTTAAGGCTTCCTGGGTGACTCAGTGGTAAAGAATCCACCTGCCAATGATGGAGATCCGGGTTTGATCCCTGGATAGGAAAGATCTCCTGAAGAAGGAAATGGCAACCCACTCGAGTATTCTTGCCTGGAGAATCCCATGGACAGAGGAGCCCGGAGGGCTAGAGTCCACAGGATCACAAAGAGTTGGACACAACTGAGCACACACACACACAAGGAGTTGGCTTAGGCATCTGAAAGGCAGATGTGCCTCAAACAAAGGCAGGAAGCAACAAAAAGTTGATGAAGTTCTTAGGAATGGGAATCCAAGATGACAGAAAAATTTTCTAATTTTTTGCATGTTAGTCACATAAAGACCAAAAATTTGTTACAAATGCTAATGCTTGCTCCAAAGTAATTTATAAGAACCTAAAGACTCCAAACTAAAACACACAATCATATTACATTTAATATATTTATCAGCTGAAAAGTCTATGAAAATGTAATATTAAAAACAAGCCACTGCATAAAGCCATTTAACAGACTGAATTTCAGTTCTCTAAACAGTGTGGACACATTCCACTTCCAGTTTATTAGGTATGGTTTTTAGATTCATATGTATAAAAGGTAGATATCAGGAATATAACCTTCCATTATAATGCAATTTTATAGAAATATCAGATACTATACATCCAAGTATTTTGACCTGTGGCAACTTGTTCAGAAACAAGACATTTTAAGTTCAAGAGTCAGTGTATTTTGAAACAGTGCATTAACAAATATTGTAAAATACCTACAATTACTATATCAGAATAGGCAAGATTACTACCCCTCATACCATCAATGGCACCCTCTATTATCTTCAAAGCCATTAGGACACAACAGCTTTAATCCTTCTAGTCCACTGATTTAACAAATGTTATAATTTCTTTGGTGACATTGTCTGCAACACCCCAAACACAGGAAAGGCATTTCTTCTCAGAAAATAACACTCTGAAACAAAATCAAATCATACCTTAGTATACAGTTGATTGGAAAGCCAACCTCCAGATCATGGACACTCCTCAAGTCTATTGAAAAGCAAAAATGATGTGATGTTGCAGGAACAGCAATCTTCTGTCCTGAGGCTGTTTCTGAAGCAATTGATGTTGTCGCTGGCTGGGCCAGTAATGCAGGTACAGAAGAACTGATAGCTAAGGTGAACATAAAAATAAAAAATAGAAAAATCCATTTGCAAACAATTTCTCTTAAGTTACTCAGATAATTTAAAGATATAATCTCAAAGACTCAACTATTTGATTAAATAAACATATGAACTGAAGCATAAACTTCCAAGTGATGTGTCCAAAATTATGTAGGCTTTAATTCCCATCATAGAACTGTGGGAAAAAAGACCTTACTCTCACTCTCAAGATGTTTAATTCCCATCATAGAACTGTGGGGGAAAAAAAAACCTTACTCTCATTCTCAAGATGTAGTGCAAAACTTAAAAAGCATATAGTCCTGATGCAGCAATGTCTGACAGCAGCCTGGCACTAACTTATTTCTAAGAAGCAGGTAAATATAACTTAGTATTGCAAAGATTGTATTTGAGACTTACTGCATGTATACATCAGTATTTTACAGTAATTATGTAATTACATCCGTTTTTTTTAAAAAGTAGGTTGGTTATTTTAGACACATATGACATAATCTAACAAAATAACACTTGACAAAGACAAGTATCAACGATAACACTTATATGTGGAATCTACAAAGAGTGGTACAAATGGTCTTATTTACATAACAGAAAATACAGTCACGGATGTAAAAAACAAACTTATGGTCACCAAGGGGTAAAAAGCAGGGGGAGGGAGAAATTGGGATATGGGACTGACATATACACACAACTATATATAAAACAGATACCTAATAAGGACCTACTGTATAGCACAGGGAGCTCAATACTCTGTAATGGCCTTGGGAAAAGAATCTCAAAAAGAGTAGATATATGTATAGTTGATTCACTGTGCTGTACACCTGAAACTAACACAACACTGTAAATCAACTATACTCCAATAAAAATTTTTTTAATTGAAAAGACAGAGATATCTAGTCCAATCCTATTACATATCACAGATGTTTAGTGAATGGCTCAAGTCGCATAGCTACTTATGGAAACACCTATAACTTGCACCCAAACTTGTAATTCCTAATCCACCACTGCTCTTACAATTTATACTACTAAATTTAACTACAGATTCTCATGTAACAGATAGGAAAATTGTATAAGACAGATAAATATATATTCTCAAACTGTCTCAACTTTAGGATCAAAAATGATTATTTTAAGTTTACTCTAAGAGGCAGTTAGTATCTCTTTTCTCTAAAATTCTAATGAATTTGAGACAATGAATTTGAGATTGCTAAACATCTACTTCAAAGAACTATATTCTTTAATTTCCTTTGAATAAGATACTATTTCTAGTATGAAAGTCAATGAAAAATTCTGTTTTAGCAAATTCTATTATGAAGTTAAATAAGTTGCAATTACTTTAAACTGATTTTTTTTTTTTTTAAAACATCACCACACATTACTGGCTCTTTAAAAATACTTACAGTTTTTACTTAGCACCCATGAAAACTCTCACAGTCATTTATCAGATGGCCAGAAAATCTATACCTAAAAGATGTGTGAAAAGAACACCTTACCCTTTGGATTGAGTTTTGTGTCCTTATCGTACAGCAAGCTTTCCACTTCACTTCCTGTTGCATCGTCTTTTGTTGGAGGTGACTGGTTGTGAGGCGGAACAGGGGGCTCGCCTGGGGACTGTGACTCAGTATGTGTCTTCTCCTTTACGGGGGTTAAAACTCTCTTCTTTGAATGGTGTGGCTCATGCTCATTCTGGGTCTTTAATTCAATTAAAGACTAAAAACAATTTTTAAATAAAGTATGATTTGCAAAGAACTTTCCTTCATAATTAAGCAAAAAACGTGATGTTGTTTTTTTTTTTTAAATTAGCTTCCTTTCCCAGTTTGGATATTCCTAGTCTATTTTTCTTCATAATTTGCATATTTTCTTATAGCATCTAGGACCAGAAAAAGGGACATGAACAGGAAGGAAATATGATATCCAAAGCTCAGTATCAAAATGCATCCTAATGCCTAAGAAGGGATATTCAATAGAAAAGTCAGGCATAGGTGTCCCCGAGAATGGTTATTCCTACCAAAGCAATACAAAGGAGGTATTAGAAAACAAACAAAAACCAAAAACCCAGAAGTCTAGTATGATTTTCTTCCTTTGCTCCACTATCCTCCAAAAATACATGCATACGTGTCTTTTTAAACTCTTACTTTAGTTCACAGTCTACATAAAAATCAGTTCTTCAAAAGAACAGGACACTAAAGTTGACTTGACGGCTATATATAATAAAAAAAAATGTACATTCAAATAAATGTTTCTATTGCCTGGTGACAGTATGAGGGCTGTGAAGCACTAATGAACCAAGAACCTTAGCTAAGGCTGAGTCAACTAAAAAAGATCTATTAATGCAGATCCCCAGAAACCAGGTCTAAAAACAGTCTCTTCTACCAGAGTCCCATAGTCACTGACTGTGAGCTGGTGTGTGGGAAATGGTTTCCACTACATGAGAAAACTGGACTGAAAGACTCTGGGCAGAGTCACTTATGAACCATGGCAGAAGCCACAGCACTTTTCAGAAGGGTCTTTTTAAAGAAGGGGTTATCATATAATGAAGACCACTAAGTAAGAGTGATGAATACTCTCTTATGTGAGATAATGCATCTGAAATTTGACTTTTGTAACTAATCATGATTGACATATCGGAGAAGCTGGCGGAGGGGGAGGCGGGTTGCTACTTGCCTGGGCATCCATGCCTTCTCTCTGCAGAGCCACAGACACTCCCACAGTGGGGGCCAGCTCCACAGGAATAGGTGCAAGCTTTTGTTTGGCTCGGTTTGGAGGGTCAAGGGTAAAAGCACCCTCAACTGTGACTGGGCGATGGTTGATTTCTGTACTACCCTTTTTCAGTAGTCCAGTTAAGGGTATTTCTGTACTTCCAAGTGACTGATCTCCACAGCAGAGATGGATCTAATATGAAAGGGAAAGTCAAAACCAGGATTTACACTTTCTCCTTTATCCTAAACACACAAACTTAACAACAAAGTTATAAAATGATCCATAGAAGGAAAATAGAATGCAGGTTATCTTACTGACTGCCAGTGACTAAGATTCTCACACCTGATTGCTAAAACTGTTGATAAAGCACAAAGTTACCCAGAACTCAATAATAAAGTTATTAATTCTTTTCACTTTTCCTTTTACTATTGTACACTCCTATGTGTTACTTTTTTAAAAATTTCTTTATTTTTTAATTGAAGGATATTGCTTTACAGAATTTTGTTATTTTGGGTCAAACCTCAACATGAATCATCCATAGGCATTATGTGTTACTTCTTGTTCTCTTTTCTGTCTCTTTGGTGAGCTATGGTTACTTTAATATTTTACTATACTATCTTATTGTACACATGCAAATTGTATCAAAATACATGAATTTAAACAGAAAAATACCTCCACCATTCTTTTCTCTTTTCATTATAACATTAATTTAAACACAGTTCTTAAAAAATAAGTGAGTGGATCCAGCCCTATTTGAAAACTAAAGAACTTCAAAGAATTCTTTTATTCACCCATAAAACACTAGGAATCTTTCTCTTTTTTTCTTGCTTTCAAACTCTATATATAAAACAGTGCTTAACAGTAAAAGATAAAAGAGAATACCACTGAGATGGAATGTACTGTGAATCACTGCTAGCTAATCAAAACTTGGACATTACCACCTTTGGAAACTACCAAAAAAGAAAAAACACAAAAGGCTGTTTCAGGTATGTGTTACATAACTATTCTTTTCCCTTACTACATTGAAGCCTCAGCAAACCTACTATTCACATGAACAATATGCAATCATTACATAAAAATATTTTTAATTCTAGTGTGAGTAATGACCTATAACAGTCTTAATGTTATTAAGTGTGATATTTTAATGGGCTGGAAAGAAAGGATTTTTATGACTTACATGTTGATAAGAATCAAACTGATATGTAAGTCAATAGTTTGGTGAGGAATAATGTTACATATAACATCAAACTACTTTTTTCCTTCATCATTTTATATAGTCTTCAACATTCTCAATACCTTGGATTTAGCAACCACCTCTAAAATTTAGTTCCACTAAAATTTCCTTACGCTTTTTGTACTATCCACCCAAAGTAAAAGCACAGTCTACTGAATCACTTTAGTATAAAAAAAGGACTACCCCACCCTACTTCACCACCCATTTCAGTCTGATTAAAGTTAATCATAATGAACAGAGAAGTAATTTCAGATTAGATAAACTTTTCTAAAAAATAAAGTCCTATTTAAAATTGGTTTACGAAATTACTTAATTCAAAGGCAGGTTTTAAAAAGTTGTTTTATTATCTATTTGCTTTAATAGCAAAAATGTTTATAAATTCTGAACTCTAGAGTGTGATCTGTATGGTTAACAGCTAATCTCCAGTAACAATAATGAAACCTGCCTGATGCTCACAGGCTTGAGTTCCAGGTACAATTTGTTACTGAATATGATAAATAATTGATAACTGACCTACCTCTTTTCAAAATAACTAAAGTCTTACATCTCCTAATATTCTGAAATAATTGTCATCTTATATCTTACAAGTCAGGATAATTCCTAAAAAAATAAGAGATGTGGTAGAAAGATGGTATGTACTTCAGAAACAAGAGAGTTTAGGCACCTCTTTAATGCTTAAAAAAAATAACCTCTAATCGGAAACAATTTTCCGCTATACTTACCTGTAGTTTAGAATGAAGAGTCAGGTAAACACGAAGAATTTCTATACTGCTCCGTATACGAACAGATGCTCTCTCTGGCTCGAAGTTTGGGTTGATCAAATCACTGAAGGGTTCATTTGTAACATCATTTCCCAGTAAAGAATAATAAAAGAAAAACTCAGGCTGTCTTTCAGGAAGTTTCATGGTACACGGAATTAACTAAACATTTAAGGGGAAAAAAAAAGATTATTACCTTATAAAACACTAAACATGTTCATAAATGTCTGATAAACTCCAAAAACATTTGCTAAAATGATTTTTATTTCAGACCTTAAATTAGTAACTTAAAATTTCTAAATCTCTGCCAAATTGATACTAAGTTACTAGTTTTAATTTTTAAAGGTTTACTTAGACAAGCAAAATGAAACTAAAATATTTTTATACATTTATGTTGTATAACATAACACATTGTTTTAGAGTTTACATTTCATTTAGTCCATGAAAAGTCCATAAATATTATTTTAGAAGAAAGTACTAAAATATTTGACACTGAACTTTTCCTTATAAATTCTCAGTCCAGGGCTTTTGATGAAAGAAAAAAATAAATGGTTTTTTAGTTTTTCCTACAAAACTTGGAGGCCTAATAAATTAACAGCTACAAAAGGCTATCTTCCATCCACTATAAAGAGCTACTGGAGGGGAAACATGGAGCCCTTCACCAATGATATGTTTACTGAGGGTGGAACGAGATGGTGGAGTAGAAGGATGTGAGTTCACCTCTTATCAAAACACCACCAAAATCACAACTGCTAAACAACCACTAGGGGAAAAAAAGAGAGAAAAACCACTGGAACATACCAAAAAAGACATCCTACATCCAAAGACAAAGAAGCAGCCACAACAAGTGGGTAAGAGAGGCACAATCATGATAAAATCAAATTCCATACCCCTGGCTGGGCAACCCACAAACTGGAAAATAATTATATCACAGAAGTTCTCCCACAGGAGTGAAAGTTCTGAGCCCCACATCAGGCTCCCCAATGTGGAGGGCTGCTCTTGGGAGAAGCCCCCAGAGCATCTGGCTTTGAAGGCCAGCAAAGTCTGCTCACAGGAAATCCACAGACCAGGGAAAACAGAAACTCCACTCTTGGAGGATGCACACAAGGTCTTGTGCAGACCAGGAACACGAGAAAAAGCAGTGACCTCATAAGATCTTTGGCCAGACCTAACTGCTGATATTGCAGGGTGTCCTGTGAAGGTGTGAGAGGTGGGGTGGATGTGGCTCACTGCAGGGATAAAGACACTAGTGGTGGTATTTCTGGGGAGTACCCATTGGCGTGAGCCCTCTTGGTGGCCACCATTTTTTAAGACCTGGCCCCACCCAACAGCCTGTAGGCTCCAGTGCTGGGACGCAACAAGTCAAGCAATGAACAGGGCAAGACACAGCCCCACCAATTAGCAGACAGGCTGCATAAAGGCTTTCTGAGCCCACAGCTGCCCACTAAACACAGCCTTTAATATGGCCCTGCCCACCAAAGGACAACTCCCAGCTCCACCAGCCAATAGGCAGGGACCAGTCCCTCCAACCAGGAGGCCTGCACAAGCCCCTTGAGCTGGCCTCATCCACCACAGGCAGAAAGCAGAAACAAAAAAGAACTACAATCCTACAGCCTGTGGAAGAGAAACTAAAATCACAGAAAGACAAAATGATATACCAGAAGAATTTATACCAGACAAAGGAACAAGATAAGACCCCAGAACAGTAACTAAGTGAAGTGAAGATAGGCAATCTATGTGAAAAAGAATTCAGAGTAACGATACTAAATATGATCCAAGATCTTGAAAAAAGAATGAAAGTATAGACTGAAAATTTGGAAGATACTAAGGGAACATTTCATTTAAAGATGGGCACAATAAAGGACAGAAACAGCAAGGACCTTACAGAAGTAAAAGAGATTAAGAAGAGGTAGCAAGAATTAACAGAAGACAAAAATGGTCTTAACGGCCCGTATAACCATGATGGTGTGCTCACTCACCTACAGCCAGACATCCTGGGCTGCGAAGTCAAGTGGACCTTAGGAAGCATTACTACAAACCAAGCAAGTGGAGGTGATGGAAATCCAGTTGAGCTATTTAAAATCCTAAAAGATGATGCTGTGGAAGTGCTTCACTCAACATGCCAGCCAGTTTGGAAAACTCAGCAGTGGCCACAGGACTGGAAAGGTCAGTTTTCATTCCTGTCCCAAAGAAGGGCAATGCCAAGCAATGTTCAAACTACTGTACAACTGCATTCATTTCATATGAAGCAAGGTAGTGCTCAAAATTCTTCAAGCTAGGCTTCAACAGTACGTGACCTGAGAACTACCAGATGTACAAGCTGGATTTAGAAAAGGTAAAGGAACCAGAGATCAAATTGCCAATATCCGTTGGATCATAGAGAAAGCAAGGGAATTCCAGAAGAACATCTGCTGCTGCTGCTGCTGCTGCTGCTAAGTTGCTTCAGTAGTGTCCGACTCTGTGCGACCCCACAGACGGCAGCCCACCAGGCTCCTCTGTCCCTGGAATTCTCCAGGGAAGAATACTGGAGTGCGTTGCCATTTCCTTCTCCAAGAAGAACATCTACTTCTGCTTTATTGACTATGCTAAAGCCTTTAACTGTGTGGACCAGAACAAACTGGAAAATTCTGAAAGAGATGGGAATACCAGACCACCTTACCTGTCTCATGAGAAACCTATATGCAGGACAAGAAAAACAGTGTGAACTGGACATGGAACAACAGACTGGTTCCAAATTGGGAAAGGAGTATGTCAAGGCTGTATATTGTCACCCTATTTAACTTATATGCAGAGTACATCATGTGAAATGTCAGCTTGGATGAATCACAAGCTGGAATCAAGACTGCCAGGAGAAATATCAACAACCTCAGATATGAGGATACCACTCTAATGGCAGAAAGTAAAGAGGAACCAAAGAGCCTCTTGATGAGGGTGAAAGAAGAGAGTGAAAAACCTGGCTTAAAACTCAACATTCTGAAAACTAAGATCATGGCATCACTTCATGGCAAATAGATGGAGAAAAAGTGGAAACAGTGACAGATTCTATTTTCTTGGGCTCCAAAATCACGGCAGATGGTGACTGCAGCCGTGAAATTAAAACACACTTTCTCCTTGGAAGAAAAGCTATGACAAACCTAGACAGCATATTAAAAAGCAGAGACATCACTTTGCCGACAAAGGTCCCTATCGTCAAAGCTATGGGTTTTCCAGTAGTCATGTATGGATGTGAGACGACGACCATGAAGAAGGCTGAGTGCTGAAGAACTGATGCTTTCGAATTGTGGTGCTGGAGAAGATTCTTGAATCCCGTGGACAGCAAGGAGATCAAACCAGTCAATCCTAAAGGAAATCAACCCCGAATATTCACTGGAAGGACTGATGCTGAAGCTCCAATACTCTGGCCACCTGCTGCAAAGAGATGACTCACTGGAAAAGACCCTGATGCTGGGGAAGACTGACAGCAGGAGGAGAAGGGGATAACAGAGGTTGATATGCTTGGATGACATCACCAACTCAATGGACATGAGTTTGAGCAAACTCTGGGAGATGGTGAAGGACAGGGAAGCATAGCCTCCTGGAGTTCATGGTGTTGCAAAAAATCAGACATGACTTAGTGACTGAACAACAACAACAAGAAAAAGAATTCAGAGTAATGATACTAAAGATGATCCAAGATCCTGGAAAAAGAATGGAGGCACAGATTGACAAGATACAAGAAATGTTCAACAAAGAGCTAGAAGACCTGAAGTACAAACAATGCAATATAATAACTGAAAAGAAAAATACACGAGATGGAATCAACAGCAGAATAAATGATGCAGAAGAATGGGTATATAGGCTGGAAGAAAGAATCTTAGACATCACAGACACAGAACAGAATAAAGAAAAAGAATGAAAAGAAATGAGAACAATCTGAGAGACCTCTGGGACAACACTAAATGCACCAACATTCGCATTATAGGGCCCCAGAAGGGGAAGAGAGAAAGGACCTGAGAAAATACCTGAAGAGATTGATAGCAGAAAACCTTCACTCCAAGTCCAGGAAGTTCAGCGAGTCCCAGGCTCTCTGAACTTAAAATAAAACCAAGGAGGAACATACCGAGACATAAAGTAATGAAAATGACAAAAATTAAAGACAGAGATTGGAGAAGGAAATGGCAACCCACTCCAGTATTCTTTCCTGGAGAATCCCAGGGACAGAGGAGCCTGAGGGGCTATAGTCCATGGGGTCACAAAGAGTTGGACACGGCTTAGTGACTCAACAACAAAGACAAAGATAAAATATTAAAAGTAACAAGGGAAAAGCAACAAACAGAATACAAGGGAATCCACAAAAAGTTAATCATCTAATTTTTCAGCAGAAACACTGCAAGGTAGATGGGAATTGCACGATATATTTAAAGTGATGAAAGATAAGAACCTACAACCAAGAATACTCTCACCAGCAAGCACTTGTTCAGATTTGACAAAGAAATCAAAAGCTTTACAGACAACCAAAAGGTAAAAGAATTCAGCATCACCAAACCAGCTTTACAGCAAATTCTAAAGGAACTTTTTAGGCAGAAAAGAAAAGGCCACAACTAGAATCAAGAAAACTATGGATGGAAAGTTCACCAGTCAAGGCAAATATAAAGTAAACTTTGGAAACCATGCTCATACAGATACATCAAAATCAGCAATCATGAGAAGAGGAGGGTACATATGCAGGATATGGAAATGCATCAGAAATGAAGAGACTGACAGCTTAAAACAATCCTGTACATTTATTGACTGCTATATTAAGACCTCATGGTAACAGCACACCAAAAATCTACAATAGATACACACACACACACAGAAGAAGAAAGAATCCAAACACAACACTATAGTCAACAAATTACAAGAAAACAAAAGAAAAAGGGAAGAAAAATGACCTACAAAAACAAATTCAAAACAAATAACAAAATGGCAATAAGAACATACATGTCAGTAATTACCTTTAAGTGTAAACAAATTAAACGGTTCAACCAAAAGCAGACTGACTGAATGGATACAAAAACAGATGGCTAACAAACACATGAAAAGATGCTCAACATCACTCATTATTAGAGAAATGCAAATTAAAACCACAATGAGGTACCATTTCACGCCAGTCAGAATGGCTGCTATACAAAAGCCTACAAGAAATAAATGCTGGAGAGGGTGTGGAGAAAAGGGAACCCTCTTACACTGTTGGTGGGAATGCAAACTAGTACAGCCACTATGGATAACAGTGTGGAGATCCCTTAAAAAACTGGAAATAGAACTGCCATATGACCCAGAAATCCTACTGCTGGGCATACACACCGAGGAAACAAGAATTGAAGGAGACACGTGTACCCCAATGTTCACTGCAGCACTGTTTATAATAGCCAGGACATGGAAGAAACCTAGAGGTCCATCAACAGACGAATGGATAAGGAAGCTCTGGTACATATACACAATGGAATATTACTCAGCCATTAAAAAGAATACATTTGAATCAGTTCTGTTGAGATGGATGAAACTGGAGCCCATTATACAGGGTGAAGTAAGCCAGAAAGAAAAACACTAATACAGTATACTAATGCATATATATGGAATTTGAAAGATGGTAACGATAACCCTATATGCGAGATAGAATAAGAGACACAGATGCATAGAACAGGCTTATGGACTCTGAGGGAGAAGGTGAGGGTGGGACGTTCTGAGAGAATAGCATTGAAACATGTATATTATCATATGTGAAACAGAACACCATTCCAGGTTCAATGCATGAGACAAATGTTCAGGGCTGGGGCAATGGGATGACCCAGAGGGATGGGATGGGGAGGGAGGTGGGAGGGGTGTTCAGGATGGGGAACATATGAAAACCCATGGCTGATTTATGTCAATGTATGGCAAAAACCACTACAATATTGTAAAGTAATTAGCCCCCAACTAAAATAAATAAATATATTAAAAAAACCAAAAACACCCATATATATACATTGTCAAAAAGAGACTCACTTCAGATATAGGGACACAAACAAACTGAAAGTGAGGGGATGGAAAAAGGTATTCCATGCAAAGAGATATCAAAGGGAAGGTGGAATAGCAATAATCAGTTAAGACAAAACAGACTTTAAAATTAAGACGATTACAAAAGACAAAAAAGGACACTACATAATAATCAAGGGACCAATCCAAGAAGATATAACCATTGTAAATACATATGCACCCAACTTATGAGCACCACAATCTGTAAGATAAATACTAATATCCATAAAAAAAGAAATCGATAGTTACACAAAAAGACTGGGAGACCTTTACCATCTCACTTTCATCAATGGACAAATGAACAAAACTAAAAAACAGTAAGTCAACATAAGCCTTAAATGACACATTAGACCTGATAATTATTGAGCATTCCATCCAAAAGCAACAGAATAAATATTCTTTTCAAGTGCACAGGGAACACTGTCCAGGATTGATCACATGCTGGCAACAAAGTGAGCCCCAGTAAATTTAAGAAAACTGAAATCATATCAAGCATCATTTCTAACTACAACACTGAGATCAGAAATCAACTACAAGAAAAATACTGTAGAAAATACAAACACATGGAGGTTAAACAATATGCTACACTAAACAATCAATGGATCACCAAAGAAATAAAAAAATACCTAGAGACAAATGAAAATGAAAGCACAATGATCCAAAACCTACTGGACATGGCAAAAACAGTTCTAAGAGGGAGGTTTATAGCAATAGAGTCTTACCTCAGAAAACGAGAAAAATCTCAAACAACCTAATTTTACACCTAAAGCAACTAGAGAAATAAGAACAAACAAAACCCAAGTTATCAGAAGGAAAGGAATCATAAAGATCGGAGCAAACATAAATGAAACAGAGATGAAGAAAATAATAGAAAAAAATCAATAAAACTAAAAGCTGGTTTTTGAAAAGATAAACAATTGATAAACCTTTAGCCTGATTCATGAAGAGAAAAGGGAGAGGGCTCAATCAATGAAATTAGAAATAAAAAAGAAGTTACAAAAAACACCACAGAAATACAAAGAATCTACAAACAACTATATGCAAATAAAATGAACAACCTATAAGAAACTGACAAATTCTTAGAACGGTACAATCTCCAAAGACTGAACTAG
This sequence comes from Giraffa tippelskirchi, assembly GCF_054371585.1. Taxonomy (NCBI): domain Eukaryota; kingdom Metazoa; phylum Chordata; class Mammalia; order Artiodactyla; family Giraffidae; genus Giraffa; species Giraffa tippelskirchi. The sequence goes on along the minus strand of NC_137280.1, from coordinate 106,125,221 downwards.
GATGAAATTGAAAATATGAGCAGACCAATCACAAGTACTGAAATTCAAACTGTGATTTTAAAACTTCCAACAAACAGAAGTCCAGGGACAGATGACTTCACAGGCGAAATCCATCAAACATTTAGAGAAGAGTTAACACCTATCTTACTGAAACAATTCCTAAAAAGTGCAGAGGAAGCAACACTCCCAAACTCATTCTATGAGGCCATCATCACCCTCATACCAAAACCAAAGATAACCACAAAAAAAGAAAATTACAGGCCAATATTACTGATGAACACAGATGCAAATATCCTCAACAAAATACTAGTAAACTGAACTCAACAATACATTAAAAGGATCATACACCCTCATCAAGTGGGATTTATCCCAGGGATGTAAGGATTTTTCAACGTCCACAAATCAATCAGTGTGATATACCACATTAACAAATTGAAGAATAAAAATTACATGATCAAGAGATGCAGAAAAAGCTTTTGACAAAATTTAACACCCATTTATGATGAAAACTCTCCAGCAAGTGGGCATAATAAAGGACATTTATGAGAAACCTACAGCTAACACATTCAACAGTGAAAAGCTAAAAGCATTTCCTCTAAGAGCAGGAACAAGACAACGATACCCACTCTTGGTACTTCTATTATAGATAATTCTGGAAGTCCAGCTGAGCTGTTTAAAATCCTTAAAAATGATGCTGTTAAAGTGCTGCACTCAATGTGTTAACAAATTTGGAAAACTCAACAGTGGCCACAGGACTAGAAAAGGTCAGTTTTCATTCCAATTCCAAAGAAGGGCATTGCTAAAGAATGTTCAGACTGCCAGACAACTGCACTCACTTTCCGAGCTAGTACGGTTATGCTCAAAATCCTTCAAGCTAGGCTTTAACAGTACTTTAATTGAGAACTTCCCAATGTACAAACTGGGTTTAGAAAAGGCACAGGAATCAGATATCAAACTGCCATCATACGTTGGATTATAGATAAAGTAAGAGAATTCCAGTAAAACAGCTACTTCTGTTTCACTGACTATGTGAAAGCCTTTGACTATGTGGATCACAACAAACTGGAAAATTCTGAAAGTGATGTAAATACCAGACCCCCTTAACTGTCTCCTAAGAAACCTGTATGCAGGTCAAGAAGCAATAGTTAGAACCTTACATGGAACAACTGACTGGCTCAAAATTGGCAAAGAGTATGACAAGGCTTTATACTGTCACTATGTTTATTTAACTTATATGCAATGAGTATATCATGTGAAATGTCAGACTGGATAAATTACAAGCTGGAATTAAGATTGCCAGGAGAATTGTCAACAACCTCAGATATGCAGATTATACAAGTCTAATGGCTGAAAGTGAAGAAGAACTAAAGATCCTCTTGGTGAGAGAGAAAGAAGAGTGAAAAAGCAGGCTTGAAATTCAACATTTAAAAAGCTAAGATCATGTCATCTAGTCCCACCACTTCATGCCAAATAGAAGGGGAAAAGTGGAAGCAGTGACAGATTTTCTCTTCTTGGGCTCCTAAATCACTGTGGATGGTGACTGCAGCCATGAAATTAGAAGACGCTTGCTTCTTTGGAGAGAGCTATGACAAAACCTAGACAACGTATTAAAAGGCAAAGACATCACTTTGCCAACAAAGGTCTGTATAGTCAAAGCTATGGTCTTTCCATTAGTCATGTACAGAAGAAGTGAGAGTTGGACCATAAAGAAGGCTGAGCACTAAAGAACTGATGCTTTCAAATTGTGGCACTGGAGAAGTCTCTTCAAAGTCCCTTGGACAGCAAGGAGATCAAACCAGTCAATCCTAAAGGAAATCAATCTTGAATACTCACTGGAAGGACTGGTGCTGAAGCTGAAACTCCAATACTTTGGTCCCCTGATGTGAAGAGCCAACTCACTGGAAAAGACTGATGCTGGGAAAGATTGAACGCAATAGAAAAGGCCAACAGAGGATGAGATCATTGGATAGCATCACCAATTCAATGGACATGAACTTGGGCAAACTCCAAGAGATAGGAGGGAAAGGGAGACCTGGTGTGCTGCAGTCCATAGGGTCAGAAAGAGTCAGACACAACTTAGTGACTGAACAACTACTGCAAGTCCTAGCCATGGCAGTCAGAGAAGATAGAGAAATAAAAAGAATCCAAATTGGAAAAAAAGTATAACTTTCACTGTTTGCAGATGACATTTTACTTTACATAGACAATTCTAAAGAGACTACCAGAAACTATAAGAGCTTATCAATGAATCCAGTAAAGTTGCAGGATACATAATTAATACACAGAAATGTCTTACATTTCTATACACTAACAATGAAAGTTCAGAAAGAGAAGTTAAAGAAATAATCTCTGAAAGAATAAACTACCTAGGAATAAACCTATCTAATGAGGCAAAAAAAAAAAAAAAAGCCTATACTCTGAAATGATAAGACACTGATGGAGAAATTGCAGATGACAAACAAATGGAAAGATATACCATGTTCACGCATTGGAAAAATCAATATTGTCAAAATGACTGTATTACCCAAGGCAATCTACAGATTCATTATAATCCATATTAAATGACCACTGGCATTTTTCACAGAACTAGAACAAAAATTTTTTCAATTTCTATGGAGATACAAAAAACTTCAAATAGACAAAGCGATCTTGAGAAAGAAAAATGGAGCTGGAGGAATCTGGCTCTCTGACTTCAGACTATAGTTCAAACCAACCATTATCAAAACAATATGGTACTGAAGCAAAAACAGAAATATAGACCAATGGAACAGTTCAGAAAGTCCAGAAATAAACCCAGGCAACTGTGGCAACTATCATCAATTAATTTATGTCAAAGGAGGCAAGAATATACACTAGGAAAAAGACAGTCTCTTCAGTAAGTGGTGCTGGGAAAACTGGACCGCAACATGTAGAAGAATGAAATTAGAACATTCTCTATCACCATACACAAAAATAAACTCAAAATGAATTAAAGACGTAAATGTAAGACCAGATACGATAATACTCTTAGAGGAAAACAGGCAGAATACTCAGATATAAATCCCAGCACTATCTTTTTTGCTCAGTCTCTTAGAAAAATGGAAATAAAAAGAAAAACAAATGGGACCCATTTCAACTCAAAACCTTTTGCACAGCAAAGGAAACCATAAAACAAAAAGACAACCTACAGAATGTGAGAAATTATTTGCAAATAATACAACTGAAAAGGAATTAATCTCTAAAATTTACACACAGCTCTTGCAGCTCAATATAAAAAATATATATATAACCCAATGAAAAAATGGGCAGAAGATCTAAATAGACAATTCTCCAAAGAAGACATACACATGGCCAAAATGTACATGAAAAGATGCTTAATGCTGCTAATTATTAGAGAAATGCAAATCAAAACTACAATGAGATATCACTGAGAGGGTAACAGGTAGGAAAGCCAGAGGTCCCCAAGTGGCAGGAGGAAATAAACTGCAAGTGGCAGAATTGCAGAAGTTTTTTTTCCTTCTCTACGCAAAATTAAAAGAGGCTTCTTTTAATCCTGTGCCTAGTTCTGCCTTGCGGAGAAGGCAATGGCACCCCACTCCAGTACTCTTGCCTGGAAAATCCCATGGATGGAGGAGCCTGGTAGGCTACAGTCCATGGGGTCGCTGAGAGTCGGACACGACTGAGCGACTTCACTTTCACTTTTCCTTTTCATGCACTGGAGAAGAAAATGGCAACCCACTCCAGTATTCTTGCCTGGAGAATCCCAGGGATGGCGGAGCCTGGTGGGCTGCCGTCTATGGGGTCGCACAGAGTCGGACACGACTGAAGCGACTTAGCAGCAGCAGCAGCAGCAGTTCTGCCTTGACACGACCAACGCATCCTTCTTACAGAAATGTTTTTCTTAAGCTGTGTTAATGAAACCATCTATTTGCTTTGGAATCTGCCTTTCTTCAAAAAGTTTCAGCCTAAGACTAACTTTTTTTTTTCTCTAACCTTGGGCTGATAATGGCTCAACAAACCAGCATTCATGTCAATTGTTTTATGGCCAGGGGATGACACACCTTGTGCCATCCTATCTCAAAAGTGCATATTGTGGGACAGAGGCCTGGTGAAACTCCCTCAGCCTTGAGGTGTCTCTCTTATCTGATTGATAGCTTGCTAACAGTTCTTAAAACACCTTGCTAAAAACTAGCAAGGGGGCATTCTTTCTGCCCCCTTCTGATGTCTATGTCAGAAGCTTTCTCTATCTCTCTTAAACTTTAATAAAATTCTGTTACACAATAAGCTCCAGTGGTCAAGCCTGGTCTCTGACCCTGGACAGAAATCTTCTCCTCCAGAGGTCACAAATCCTGGCGTAGCAAATGGCTCACAACAGCAACCTTTCACCACCTCATACCAGTCAAAATGGCCATCACCAAAAAGTCTACAAACAATGCTGGAGGGGGTGTGGAGAAAAGGGAACCCTCCTATACTGTAGGTGGGAATGTAAAATTGGTATAGCCACTACAGAGAACAGAATCGAGGTTCCTTAAAACACTATAAATAGAACCACCATATGATCCAGTAATCCCATCCTGGGCAAATATCCAGAGAAAACAATGGTTGGAAAGGATAAATGTACTCCAGTGTTCACTGCAACAAGGATTACAATAACCAAGGCATGGAAACAACCTGTATGTCCATCAACAGAGGAATGGATTAAGAAGATATGGTACGTATGTAGAGGAATGGATTAAGAAGATATGGTACATATGTATAATGGAATATTGGAGAAGGCAATGGCACCCCACTCCAGTACTCTTGCCTGGAAAATCCCATGGATGGAGGAGCCTGGTAGGCTGCAGTCCATGGGGTCGCGAAGAGTCGGACACGACTGAGCGACTTCACTTTCACTTTTCCCTTTCATGCACTGGAGAAGGAAATGGCAATCCACTCCAGTATTCTTGCCTGGAGAATCCCAGGGACGGCGGAGCCTGTTGGGCTGCCGTTTATGGGGTCGCACAGAGTCGGACATGACTGAAGCGACTCAGCAGCAGCAGCAGCAGCATAATGGAATATTACTCAGGCATAAAAACAAACAACATAGTATCATTTGCAGCAACATAAATGGACCTAAATGAAGAGACAGAGCCAAAACAAAAACAACACCCACTTGTGGATATGACTGGTGATGGAAGCAAGGTCCGATGCTGTTTACGCACTGGTAAAGAACAATACTGCATAGGAACCTGGAATGTAAGACCCATGAATCAAGGCAAATTGGCAGTGGTCAAACAGGAGATGGTAAGAGTGAACGTTGACATTTTAGGAATCAGCAAACTAAAATGTACTGGAATGGGTGGATTTAACTCAGATGACCATTATATCTACTACTGTGGGAAAGAATTCCTTAGAAGAAATGGAGTAGCCATCATAGTCAACAGGAGTCCAAAATGCAGTACTTGGATGCAATCTCAAAAACAAAAGGATGATCTCTGTTCATTTCCAAGGCAAACATTTCAATATCACAGTAATCCCAGTCTATGCCCCAACCAGTAATGCTTAAGAAGCTGAGGTTGAATGGTTCTATGAAGACCTACAGGACCTCCTACAACTAACACCCAAAAAAGATGTCCTTTTCATTATAGGGGACTGGAATGCAAAAGTAGGAAGTCAGGAAACACCTGGCATAACAGGAAAATTTGGCCTTGGAGTAGAGAATGAAGCAGGGAAAAGGCTAACAGAGTTTTGCCAAGAGAACACACTGGTCATAGCAAACACCCTCTTCCAACAACACAAGAGAAGACTCTACACATGGACATCACCAGATGGTCAACACTGAAATCAGACTGATTATATTCTCTGCAGCCAAAGATGGAGAAGCTCTATACGGTTAGCAAAAACAAGACCGGGAGCTGACTCTGGCTCAGATCATGAACTCCTTATTGCCAAATTCAGACTTAAACTGAAGAAAGTAGGGAAGACCACTAGACCATTCAGGTATGACCTAAATTGAATCCCTAATGATTATACAGTGGAAATGAGAAATAGATTTAAGGGAATAGACAGAGTGCCTGATGAACTATGGACGGAGGTTTGTGACATTGTACAGGAGACAGGGAGCAAGACCATGCCCAAGAAAAAAAAATGCAAAACAGCAAAATGGCTGTCTGAGGAGGCCTTAGAAATTCCTGTGAAAAGAAGAGAAGCAAAAAGCAAAGGAGAAAAGGAAAGATATACCCATTTGAATGCAGAGTTCCAAAGAATAGCAAGGAGAGATAAGAAAGCCTTCCGCAGTGATCAGTGCAAAGAAATAGAGGAAAATAATAGGATGGAAAAGACAAGAGGTCTCTTCAAGAAAATTAGAGATACCAAGGGAACATTTCATGCAAAGATGTACACCATAAAGGAAAGAAACGGTATGGACCTAACAGAAGCAGAAGATATTAAGAAGAGGTGGCAAGAATACACAGAAGAACTGTACAAAAAAGATCTTCACAACTCAGATAATCATGATAGTGTGGTCACTCACCTAGAGCCAGACATCCAGGAAGTCAAGTGAGCCTTGGGAAGCATCACTATGAACAAAGCTAGTGGAGGTGATGGAATTCCAGTTGAGATATTTCAAATCCTGAAAGATGATGCAGTGAAAGTGCTGCACTCAATATGCCAGCAAATCTGGAAACTCAGCAGTGGCCACAGGACTGGAAAAGGTCAGTTTTCATTCCAATCCCAAAGAAAGGCAATGCCAAAAAATGCTCAAACTACCACACAACTGCACTCATCTCACACGCTAGTAAAGTAATGCTCAAAATTCTCCAAGCCAGGCTTCAGCAATACATGAACCGTGAACTTCCAGATGTCTAAGCTGGTTTTAGAAAAGGCAGAGGAACCAGAGATCAAATTGCCAACATTCTCTGGATCATCAAAAAAGAAAGAGAGTTCCAGAAAAACATCTATTTCTGCTTTATTGACTATGCCAAAGCCTTTGACTGTGTGGATCACAATAAACTGTGGACAATTCTGAAAGAGATGGGAATACCAGACCATTTGACCTGTCTCTTGAGAAACCTGTATGCAGGTCAGGAAACAACAGGTAGAACTGGACATGGAACAACAGACTGATGTACTCCTTTCTAAATCAAGAAAGGAGTACATCAAGGCTGTATATTGTCACCCTGCTTATTTAACTTATATGCAGAGTACATCATGAGAAACGCTGGACTGGAAGAAACACAAGCTGGAATCAAGATTGCCGGGAGAAATATCAATAGCCTCAGATATGCAGATGACACCACCCTTATGGCAGAAAGTGAAGAAGAACTAAAGAGCCTCTTGATGAAAGTGAAAGAGGAGAGTGAAAAAGTTGGCTTAAAGCTCAACGTTCAGAAGACTAAGGTCATGGCATCTGGTCTCATCACTTCATGGGAAATAGATGGGGAAACAGTGGAAACAGTGTCAGACTTTATTTTTTTGGGCTCCAAAATCACTGCTGATGGTAATTGCAGCCATGAAATTAAAAGACGCTTACTCCTTGGAAGGAAGGTTATGACCAACCTAGATACCATATTTAAAAACAGAGACATTATTTTGCCAACAAAGGTCCATCTAGTCAAAAAGCTACGGTTTTTCCAGTGGTCATGTATGGACGTGAGAGTTGGACGGTGAAGAAAGCTGAGTGCCAAAGAATTGATGCTTTTGAACTGTGGTGTTGCAGAAGACTCTTGAGAGTCCCTTGGACTGCAAGGAGATCCAACCAGTCCATCCTAAAGGAGATCAGTCCTGGGTGTTCATTGGAAGGACTGATGTTGAAGCTGAAACTCCAATACTTTGGCCATCTCATGCGAAGGGTTGACTCGTTGGAAAAGACCCTAATGCTGGGAAGGATTGGGGTCAAGAGGAGAAGGGGACGACAGAGGATGAGATGGTTGGATGGCATCACCAATTCGATGGACATGGGTTTGGGTAGACTCTGGGAGTTGGTGATGGACAGGGAGGCCTGGCGTGCTGCGATTCATGGGGTCGCAGAGTCGGACACGACTGAGCGACTAAACTGAACTGAGTGCAGCACTTTCACAGCATCATCTTTCAGGATTTGAAATAACTCAACTGGAATTTCATCACCTCCACTATCTTTGTTCGTAGTGATACTTCCTAAGGTCCACTTGACTTCTCATTCCAGGATGTCTGGCTCTAGGTGAGTGATCACACCATTGTGATTATCTGGGTTGTGAAGATCTTTTTTGTATAGTTCTGTGTATTCTTGCCACCTCTTCTTAATATCTTCTGCTTCTGTTAGGTCCATACCATTTCTCTCCTCTATTGTGCCCATCTTTGCATGAAATGTTCCCTTGGCATTTTCTTGACGAGATCTCTAGTCTTTCCCATTCTATTGTTTTCCTCTATTTCTTTGCATTGATCACTGAGGAAGGCTTTCTTATCTCTCCTTGCTCTTCTTTGGAACTCTGAATTAAAGTGGGTGCATCTTTCCTTTTCTTCTTTGCCTTTCGCTTCTCTTGTTTTCATAGCTATTTGTAAGTCCTCCTCAGACAACCATTTTGCCTTTTTGCATTTCTTTTTCTTGGGGATGGTCCTGATCACTGCCTCTTGTACAATGTCACAAACCTCCGTATTATTATATATGTTCTTAATTTACCTCTATACTTTAAAATGTATTTGTTTGATTAATTTTAATCATTAATCATATCTAAAATCATAATCAAAAACTACTAATATTATAGTTATTAAGAACAAATTCTGGAGTAGCGTCCAGTCCTCAGCCTTGCTTCCACCAGTGGCTTGCCTTGAGACTAGACAAGTACTTAATCACTCTGCAGCTCCACTTCTCTTATGGTTATTTGAAGGATTAAAAGAAATAATACACATGCACTTCTACAGTTCTACCTAGCACACAGTCAACTGTTACATGAATGGGAAAATATCCGAGGAAAAAATATTCTGCCCTTATAGGTGATTATTTCTGAGTTTACTTAAAAGAGACTTTCATTTTCTTTTGCTTTCTTCCATAATCAGTAAGCAACAAAAATTTTAAGAAAGATAGCCCTTTTATATTTCATAGTACACTTACTTCTAAGTAATTCCCATTTAGGGAAGAGATGCTTTTAAAAATCCTTTTTCACCCTTGAATTTAAAAACAGTTTCTTTTTTTTTTACCCTTAATTTCACTGTTTAAAAAGGAGGTAGATTATTATCATCCAATATTTTTTCCTCTAATCTCACTCCTCCATTCTACTACTTTACAGTATCAGTATTCTAAGTCCCTTATCTGCATCTGAAAAATATGTTTGTTTATTTATTGCTAGATGCTTTCTCACATCGCTTTTGACTAGCTTGAGAAGAAAAAAGCTAGAATGCTATTTTTAAAAATCCTTGGGCTAGTCTAAAAAAAAGCAAACAAGTAATACTAAGCAATATCAGGGTATGAATTACTGGGCTTAATTTTTTGTGTTTTAAAAAATTATTGTAAAATACATGTAACAGAAAATTTAACATTTTAATCATTAAATACTGTGCATTTCAGTAACATCAGGTACATTCGCAATATTGTGCAACCATCACCACTACCTTGTTTCAGAACTTTTCAATCACCTCAAACAGAAACACCAGAACCATTAAGCAGCCACTCCCATTCCACGCCCCTGCAACTTTTTCCACCCCCGGAAATCACACATCTGCTTTTTGTCTCTATGAGCTTGCCTATTCTGGATACTTCTTTATAAATGGAGTCATACAGTACGTGGCCTTTTATATATGGCTTATTTTGCTCAGCATGCTTGCAACATTCATCCTTGTTGTAGCATGTATCAGTACCTCATTTGTTTTACAGTTGAATAATATTCTATTAATATTCCATTGTGTGTGTGTGTATAATTAATCCATTCATCCATGGATGAACACTGTGTTATTTCTGTGATATTCTGAGATTGTGAATAGTGCTGCTATGAATATTTATGGACAAGTTTTTATTTGAATACCTTGTTTTCAATTCTTTTGATATATACCCAGTAGTGAAATTGTTGAGTTCTATGATACTTTTCTGTTTAATCTTTGGAGGTACATATTTGGCTTAAGTTTTATCAAAGTTATCAAATAGCTTGCCAGACTAGCTTGTTTTATATTTTTAACTAAGCTGAGTGATTTGTCCTAATCAGTTCCTTTGTATTACCAAGAACTGAATTAGTTTTAGTGGTGGATTCAAATAGGTCGATTAACTTTCACCATATAGCACATGTATGTGTGTATAGCTTCACACATACAAACTACATGTTAAGCACATTAGTTTTATTTCATTCCTTGCACACACCCACAAAGCTGGTAGTACCAATACCATACAACCAAGAAAATTCAAGCCTGAGAAGGGTTAAGTAAGTTCCCTAAATTAAAGAAGCTAATAAGTATGAGAATGAGACTCCAGCTCAAACTGATCTTACTCCAAAACTCCTTCAGAGGGAGCAAAATATGGCAACGATAGAATGTGGAAAGTTGACCCTATGGCTGGAAATTCCTAAGTATATTTACTAGTTACAGAACTTTCTCAAGAGTTGGTTTCCTTATCTCAAAAGTAAAACTAATACCCTCCTAAAGTTGTGGTACAATTAAACCCAACATTAGCAAAGTATTTCACAAAACATAACAAAAGTGATTGATAAATATTAACAATTATGCCTTCCTAAGGAAGTTGAAAAAATATTTTTAAAAATAAAGTAGCAATTTTAAATACTTTGCTGGTATTTAATAACATAATAAAAATACAGTAGACTCATTACCTAATGTGTGTTCTGATGTGATTAATGAACAGACAATAGGTAGCTAGCTTTTCCCCCAACTAGTAAGGCATATTAAGCAGGGCAATCAACAAGCAGAGTTTTATGAAAAGAAGAAAAAAATAAGGAAATTGATGGAGAAAGACAAAAGCACATACAAAGTGTTAATGAGAAAACGACAGGACCAAATTGGGAGAGAAAGAGTAATGCTCAAAGAATATGCATATATAAAAGTACTTCGTGCAGTGAGCATGCATTCAGTGTGACAAAGCTAAATATTATTCCCTAAGAAAAATCTTTACCTGATAAACCTTATGAAGATTTAGTGTGGTCACTAATTCATATTTCACTTATGACTGTGGATTATCTGGAAAATGTATACCTCTAAGAAAGTGAATAATACGATAAAAATGTAAAGTCATGTTATAGTCTCTATTTTTAAAAAATACTGATTTATTTCACACACTATAGATCAACATAATGTCAAAAAAACTGCAGTTGATCCTGAAAAGGGCAGGAAATAACAGCTACTGTTGTGCCAAGCCATTGATGGAAAGAGATAATCAACCACAGGCCTTAAGCATCTTCACACATTCTGGGATTAGATATTACCTTGTTTACAAACTAACAAATTAGCCTGAATGCTGCCAGAATTCATCCTGGTTGGTATATTCTTACTGTGTACCAAGACTGTGAGGCCCTGACTACTATGCAACTCATAACCTTGTAACATGTCTTCCCAGACAAAGACCAGGACTACTTATGCTAAGAGTGGTACATTCCCTAAATTCTGTGTTCCTAAGCTGTGACATACCCAATGAGTGTGGAGAAACCACCTAGGCCCCTCTACGTCACCTCCATGGTACTTGGGGTAGAAGAAACTGAAATATACTGATAGGTATATTGTTTGCTGGGCTGAGAGCAATACACTCCTTTATCTCTGATCTAAGAATCGACTATTTCTGGCAGCATTTGGGATAATTCATTAGTCTGTAAATAGGGTAAAATCTAATCCCAGACCTGATAGCTATTAAGGTATGACTGAGACAATGTTTCCAACATTATACATTTCTCCAAAAAGTAAATAATTTAATACTTGGGGGTGGGGGTGAGGGAGGGGAATCATTTCATACCAGTCCTAACAATGTCACACAATATAATGGAAAACAATGTTTACTCATGGTCGTTCTTCTAAATTCTAAGAAATTTAATTTATTCTCTTACTACCAAGATCATCCAATTTATTCTTTTCCTGAAACAAAAATGTTTTCTGACATGAAAGAAAACATTATTCTAAATTATTTTTTAAGTCCACTTACAAGTCTTTTCAATACCTAAAAGACAGACTTTAAAAATAAAATGTTTTCAGATTCTTTGTGAATCACTAATCTCACCTGCTCCAACTGGGTGGCGAAAGCTATGGTCACTGACATGATGAAGAAGTCAGTACAGTACCCTGCTGGTCCGATCTGATGGTAGCCTCCCTCCTCATTCAGCACTGCCACGATGTCCTTTGGGTCAAGTCCAGACAGGCTGGCAGGTACTTTATGGAAAAAAACACAATTAACTACATTGTAGTTTGCCATAAACTAGTATAAGGTTTTGTAAGCTGGTTATACTTTTTCATTTACTTAGCCATTTTCACAGATACAGTTAATACCTCAGTAAGGTTTCCCTTGACTTCAGTTTAATAAACCACATAGAAAAGGCCATCACAGGTTGCCTGAAGGAAATGAATCTAAAATGTGAACTGAAAAATAAGCAAAACATGGCTGAAAAGAGCAAAATGACTAGACAGAGGAAAAGGTATTCTAGGGAGAAGGAACAATACATACAAAAACTCAAGAGGCAAGAGAAAGGATGTGGTTAGAGAACTGAAACAGATGTGGCATGCTGGACCATAATGCAAGGACTCAGGTATAGAAAGAGGAGAGAGGCCATATCATAAAGAGTCTTCTTGAAAACCATGCTGAAACATTTGGACAGTGTTCTAAAAATAAGAGAAAACAATAAACATTTTTGTAAGAACAGATATAAACAAACAGGCTTTGTTATGAAGAGATGGCAGAGGGATAGGGGTTTTTTGCAACTGATTAAGTTGAAAAATGAAACTACATAAAACTAAAGTAACAGACAATATTCAGTGTTAGGGAGACTGCCAGGAGGTCAGCACTGTCCATGTTGGTAGGCACAGACTAGTTCAACCTTTTGAAGGTAATATGTCAGGGCTTACCAAAACTTTTTACATGCATACCCTATACACCAGCAAACCCTGACACCTTCAGGAGTTAATCCTGAAGAAAAATGTTTATGGCAGCACTGGCTAAAAGTAGCTTAATGGTTAAGAGCACAAACACCACAGTCACACAGACCAAAGCTCCAGCCCGAGTTCTGCTATTCAGTGGGCTGTATGGGGAAATTATACCATCTCCTTTAGTCTCCAGTTTTTCTTCTGAAAATCTTTTACACTGCTGTTGAGAAGATCAAATTAGATAAGTAACATAAAGCACTTAGCACAGTACCTGACAAGTACTTTAATAAAGTACTTAAATAAAAGTCAAAATACTAACTATGATGGGTCTCATTACTCATTATCAGAAAGGGACAACACTAGGATAAATCTTGTGGTGAAGGATTAAAAGGACTGAACATTTCAATGTGAGTATATGTTGTTAGGTATATATATAGACAAATAAATATACAAAAGTATATATGTATATGCACATGTGTTTGAGTGTATATATCCATGTGTATACATACATGGGAACGGCAACAGCCCAACAGCAACTGGCACACCTAGCAGCTGAATTTTGACTTCTAAACATCATTCTTTTCTAAAAAGAAGCAGAGCTCCTTATAGAAACAGCTGAATCCAGGACTGAGATAGGGAAAGTATAGGATGAACTTAGACTATCTTCTTATAGCAAAAAAAAAAAAAGCTCAAAGAATTACTGACATACTAAAAATCAGATGATTGAAAGAGTTCTTAATGCTCAAATCTGTGACAAATAATGATGGTTAAAGATTATAATTCACTAAACTAAGAGAAAACTATAAGTCCACATTTAGATAATATTTAGATATATTAGATAATATTTAGATAATATAAAAAATAGAGAATTCTGAAAGAGATGGGAATACCAGACCATCTGACCTGTCTCTTGAGAAACCTGTATGCAGGTCAGGAAGCAACAGTTAGAACTAGACATGGAACAACAGACTGGTTCCAAATAGGAAAAGGAGTACGTCAAGGCTGTATATTGTCACCCTGCTTATTTAACTTATATGCAGAGTACATCATGAGAAATGCTAAGCTGGATGAAGCACAAGCTGGAATCAAGATTGCCAGGAGAAATATCAACAACCTCAGATATGCAGACGACACCACCCTTATGGCAGAAAGTGAAGAAGAACTAAAGAGCCTCTTGATGAAAGTGAAAGAGGAGAGTGAAAAAGTTGGCTTAAAGCTCAACGTTCAGAAGACTAAGATCATGGCATCTGGTCCCATCACTTCATGGGAAATAGATGGGGAAACAGTGGAAACAGTGTCAGACTTTATTTTTTGGGCTCCAAAATCACTGCTGATGGTGACTGCAGCCATGAAATTAAAAGACGCTTACTCCTTGGAAGGAAGGTTATGACCAACCTAGATAGCATATTTAAAAACAGAGACATCACTTTGCCAACAAAGGTCCGTCTAGTTAAGACTATGGTTTTTCCAGTGGTCATGTATGGATGTGAGAGTTGGACGGTGAAGAAAGCTGAGTGCCGAAGAATTGATGCTTTTGAACTGTGGTGTTGGAGAAGACTCTTGAGAGTCCCTTGGACTGCAAGGAGATCCAACCAGTCCATCCTAAAGGAGATCAGTCCTGGGTGTTCATTGGAAGGACTGATGTTGAAGCTGAAACTCCAATACTTTGGCCACCTCATGCGAAGAGCTGACTCGATGGAAAAGACCCTAATGCTGGGAAGGATTGGGGTCAGGAGGAAAAGGGGAAGACAGAGGATGAGATCATTGGATGGCATCACCGACTCGATGGACATGGGTTTGGGTAGACTCCGGGAGTTGGTGATGGAAAGGGAGGCCTGGCGTGCTGCGATTCATGGGGTTGCAAAGAGTCGGACACGACTGAGCGACTGAACTGAACTGAAGATAATCTAAATAAGTGAATAAATTGAAGGTATAAGGAAGAATAAATATTTTTCTACATTTCTAATTCTTTCCCACAAAATATTTATTAATTACAAAGGAAAACACAGACACACACCACCTTAATCATATAATCAAGTGAACATCATTAGTAATGAGACTAAATCAAAACAGTGCACCAACCAATAAGATGCAGTGAGAACAGAGCATCTTGATACTCCTGCCAAAGATGCCTAACCAAAATCTAGTGTCAGACAAGCCCAAAATGTACAGGGGACACATCTACAGGGGACACATCTTCACCAAAAGACTGAAACTGATCTTCTGAATAGAATGCTCTCCTCCCTCTTACCACTCATTGCATTAGTATATCAGGTCCATCTTTCAATAAAAAATTATAAGGCATACTAAAAGACAAAAAAAAATATCCATAACCTAAGCTTTCATCTTAAGAAAATAGGAGCAAATAAAATTAAAAGTAAGCAGAAGAGAAATAATAAAAACTAGAACCAAAATCAATGAAATTGAAACCAAGAAATTAATGGGAAAAAAAATTAACAAAAATCAAAAGCTGGCTCTTCGAAAAAGATCAGTAAGAATATAGCCAGCCTAGGGGGAGAAAAAAAGAGACACAAATTACTATCATCAAAAATGAAGGAAGGGATATCACTATAGATTTCATGTACATTAGAAGTTTAATGAAAGAATACTATAAACAACTCTATGTCCACAAATTGATAACCTAGATGAAACAGAAAATTCTTTTTAAAAACAATCTGCCAAAACACACATAGGAAGAAACAATCTCAATAGGCCTATATAATGAAACTGAATCAGTAACTTCAGAAAACAGAAAGTACTGGATCCAGATGGGTTCACTGGTGAATTCTACCTAACATTCACCATAATATATGGAAGAAATTATACCAATCCTCTACAATTATTTTTTCACAAGTCAGAAGCAGAGAGAATACTTCCTAACTTATTATATGGGACTGCTGCTGCTGCTGCTAAGTCGCTTCAGTCATGTCTGACTCTGTGCGACCCCATAGACGGCAGCCCACCAGGCTCCCCCTGTCCCTGGGATTCTCCAGGCAAGAACACTGGAGTGGGTTGCCATGGGGCTAGCATTGTCCTAATATGAAATCTAGGCAAAGGCATTACAAGAAAACAACAGACCTACATCTCTCATGATCATAGATGTAAAAATCCTCAACCAAGTATTAGACAATCAAATTGAACACATAAAAAGAACTATACACCACCACAAAATGAGATTTATTCAAGGTACACAAAGCTGGTTCAACATTCAAAAAGCCATGAATATAACCCACTGTGTCAACAGACTAAAGATAAAAACTCACATGATCTTATCAATACATGCAGAAAAAGCATCTGACAAAATCCAACACTTACTCATGATAAAACACTATCTGTAAACTAGAAATAGGGAGTAACCTCCTTACCTTGATAAAGAGCATCTATAAAAATCTACAGCTAACATCATACTTATTGGTGAGAGGCTTTCCCACTAAAATCAACAGCAAGGCAAGGATATCCCCTTTCACTCTGCTTTTCAATAGTACACTGGAAATCCTAGCTGTTGCTGTAAAACAAGAAAAAGAAACAAAGTCATGCAGATTGGGAAGAAAGACACTAAACTGCCTTTGTTTGCAGGTAAGTGTAGAATGTCCATCTGTGGAAAACCAAAACCAAAAATGGAACAAAAAAAACCCTAATCCTGGATCTAATAATAAACAATTATAGTGCAGCAGACAAGGTTAACATGCAAAAGCCAACTGCTTTCCTACAGACCAAGAATAAAGAAGTAGAATTTGAAATTTAAAACACCATTTACAGAGAATTAACCATCATGGAGACAAGATGGTGGAGTAATATTGTAAATAAGCTCACTTCTTCTCAAAAAAAATCAAAATTGCAACTAAATGATGAACAATCATCAACCAAAAAACAAGCAAAACAAACAAAAAACAACACTGGAACCTACCAAAAAAGATATCCTGCGTCCAAAGCCAAAGAAGAAGCCACAAGAGGGTAAGAGAGGCACAAAGGCAATAAAATCAAAATGCCAGTCCCACTAGATGGGCAACTCACAAACTGGAAAATAATTATATTGCTGAGGTTCTCCCACAGGAGTGAAAGTTCTGAGCCCCACGTCAGGTTCCCCAGCCTGGAGGTCTGGTATCAGGAAGCGCCCTCAGAGGAAACTGGCTTTGAACTCAGCAAGCAGGGTTTGATTACAGCAAATTCACAGTACTGAAGGAAACAAAAACTCCACTCTCGGAGAATGCACACAAGGTCTCCTGTACACCATGACCAGGGTTAAAAAAAAAAGTGATCTCATAAAAGCTTGGGCCAGATCTACCTGCTGGAATCAGAGTGTCTCTGGCAGAAGCGGGGCTTGGGTACGGCTCACTGCAGGGACAAAAACACTGGTGGCAGTTAATTCTGGGGAGTACTCATTGGCGTGAGCTCTCTTGGAAGGTGCTATTTTCTCCCCAAGATCTGGCCCCAACCAACAGCCTGTAGACTCCAGTGCTGAGATACCTGAAGTCAAACCAACAGAGAGGAACACAGCCCCACCAATCAGCAAACAGGCTGCCTCAAGTCTTTCTGAGCCCACAGCTGCCCACTAAACACACCCCTTGACACAGCCCTGCTCACCAGATGGTCAAGAACCAGGTCCACCCATAAGCGGGCAGGAACCAGTCTCTCTCACAAGGAAGCCTGTACAAGCCTCTTAGGCCTCATCCACCAGGGGTCAGAAAGCAGAAGCAAGAAGACTATTCGATGATGACTACTTCACTTTCACAACCCTGCAGTCTGTGGAACGAAAACCACAATCACAGAAAGTAGACAAAATGAGACATCAGAGGAGTTAACTCCCAGATGAAGTAAAAATATAAAACCCCAGAAAAAGAACAACAAAGTGGAGATACACAATCTACACAAAAAAGAATTCAGAGTAATGATAATAAAGATGATCCAAGACCTCAAAAACAGAATGAAGGCAGAGAATGAGAAGATACAAGAAATATTTAATAAAGAGCTGGAAGACCTAAAGAACAAACAGAGATCATTACAAGAACTGAAAAGAAAAATACACTACAGGAATCAATGGCAAGTTAAATGAGGCAGAAGAACAGGTAACTGAGCTGGAAGACATATGGTGGATATACTGCTGCAGAGCAGAATAAAGGGAAAAAAGGAAAACAAATGAGGACAGTCAAAGTAACTCATGGTACATTAAAGGCCAACGTTCACATTTATTTCCCTGATAGCTCAGTTGGTAAAGAATCCGCCTGCAATGCAGGAGACTCCAGTTCAATTCCTGGGTCAGGAAGATCCGGTAGAGAAGGGATAGACTACCCACTGCAGTATTCTTGGGCTTTCCTTTTGGCTCAGCTGGTAACGAATCTGCCTGCAATGCAGGAGACCTGGGTTCAATCCCTGGGTTGGGAAGATCCCCTGGAGAAGGGAAAGGCTACCCACAGCAGTGTTCTGGCCAGGAGAATCCCATGGACTGTAGAGTCCATGGGGTTGCAAAGAGATGGACACGACTGAGCGACTTTCATTCACATTATAGGGGTCTCAGAGGAGAAGAGAGAGAAAGGGCCCAAGAAAATATTTGAAGAGATTATATCTGAAAACTTCCCTAACATGAGAAAGAAAACACTCACTCAAGGCCAGGAAGCTCAGCGAGTCCCAGGCAGGATAAACCCACGGAGGAACACAGGCAAATATCACTGACGAGCACAGATACAAAAAACAAAATACTAGCAAACTGAATCCAACAATATATTAAAAGGATCACACAGCTCGATCAAGTGGAATTTATTGCAGGGGTGCAAGGATTCTTCAGTACTGGAAATCAATCAGCATGATTCATCACATCAACAAACTGAAGAATAAAAACCATATGCTCAGGGACTTCTCTGGTAGTGCAGGGGATAATAAGCCACCTGCCAACGCAGGAGACAAGGGTTCAATCCCTTGTCCAGGAAGACTCCACATGCCGTGGAGCAACAAAGCCCGTGCACCACAACTACTGAGACTGCACTCTAGAGCCCTTGAACTGCAACTACTGAAGCCTGGGGGCCCTAGAGCCTGGACTCTGCAACAAGAGAAGCCACAGCAAGAAGAAGCCTGAGCACGGCATCAGAGAGCAGCCCCTGCTCACCACAACTAGAGAAAGCCCATGCAGCAATGCAGACACAGCACAGCCCAAAATAAGAATAAATAAATATTAAAAAATCATATCCTCATATTAGGGGATACAAAAAAACCTATTCACAAAATTCAATACCCATTAATGATTGAAAACTCTCCAGAAAGTGGGCAAAGAGGGAACTTACCTCAACATAATAAAGGCTATATACAACAAACCCACAGCTAACATCATTCATAAAAGTGAAAAGCTGAAAGCATTCCCTCTAAGATCAGGAACAAGATAAGAACATCCACTATCACCACTTTTATTCAACATAGTTTTGGAAGTCCTAGCCATGGCAGTCAGAGAAGATAAAGGAACAAAAGGAATCCAGATAGAGAAAGAAGTAAAACTATCACTGTTAGAAGATGACATGACACTATATATAGAAAATCCTAAAGATGCAACCAGAAAACTACAACAATGGATTCAGTAAAGTTGCCAGATACAAAATTAATGCACAGGAACCTCTTGTATTTCAATACATTAAAAATGAAAGATCAGAAAGAGAAATTAATAAAATAATTCCACTTATTATGACATCAAAAGTAATAAAATACCTAGAATAAACCCACCTAAGGAGGCAGAAGACCTGTACTCAGAAAACCATAAAATACTTATGAAAGAAATTAAAGATAACACAAAACTGATACCAAATTCTTGGATTGGAAGAATCAATATTCTCAAAATGACTATACCACTCAAGGCAATCTACAGATTCAATGCAATCCCCATCAAATTACCAAAGGCATTTTTTGCAGATGTAGAACAAAAAATTTTTTAATTTGTATGGAGACACAAAAGAACCTGAAGAACCAAAACAACTGTGAGAAAGAAAAACGGAGCTAGAGGAATCAAGCGCTCCAACTTCAAAACATACTACAAAGCTATAGCAATCAAAACAGTATGGCACTGGCACAGAAACAGAAATATTGATCAATGGAACAGGACAGAACACCCAGAAATAAAGCCACGCACCTATAGTCAATTAATCTATGACAAAAGAGACAAGAATATACAATGGAGAGAAGTCTCTTCAATAAGTGGTGCTGGGAAAACTGGATAGCTACCTGTAAAAGAATGAAATAAGAACATTCTCTAACACTAAAACAAAAATACACTCAAAATGGGTTAAATACCTAAATATAAGACCAGATATTATAAAACCGTTAAGAGGAAATCATAGGAAAAACACGCTTTAACAGAAATTTCAGAAATATCTTTTTCAATCTGTCTCTTAGAGTAATGGAAATAAAAACACAAATAAACCAATGGACTAAAAATAGCTACCATATGATCCAGCAATCCTATTCCTGGTCAAACGTCCACAGAAAACCATAATTTGAAAAGACACATGCATCCCAATGTTCACTGCAGCACTATTTACAATAGCCAGCACATGGAAGCAACCTAAATGTCCATCGACAGAGGAATGGTTTTAAAAAAATGTGGTACATATATACAATGGAATATTGCTCAGTCATAAAAAGATCAAAATAATGCCATTTGTGACAACATGGATGGACCCAAAGATTGTAATACTAAGTGAAGTAAGTCAGAGAAAGACAAATATGATATTGCTTATATGTGGAATTTTAAAACATGGTACAAACGCATCCATTTATAGAACAAAAATGGTGTCATAGATGTAGAAAACAAATTCATAGTTACCAAGGGGGAAGTGGAGAAGGATAAACTAGGAGATTGTGATTGATATATACACACTACTATATATAACATAAATAACTAATAAGGTCCTACTACATAGCACTGAGCACTCTACTCAATATTGTGTAATGACCTATATGGGAATAGCACCTAAAAAAAAGAGGATCTACATATATGTATAACTGATTCATTTTGCCATACAGCAGAAATTAACACATTATATCTACCAAACTCCAATAAAAAGTAACTTAAAAAAATAAACAAAAAAGGGACCTAATTCAACACAGAAGCTTTTGCACAGCAAAAGAAACCATGAACAAAACATAAAGACAACCCACAAAATGACAGAAAATATTTGCAAACGATGTGACCTAAAAGGGATTGGTCTCCAAAATTTACAAACAGCTTATGCAGCTCAATATCAAGAAAACGAACAACCCCATCAAAAAAATGGTCAGCAGGGGCTTTCCTGGTGGTCTAGTGGTTAAGAATCCACCTGCCAACACAGAGGACACAGGTTCAATCCCTGGTCCAGGAAGATCCCACATGCCATGGAACAAATAAGCCCATGTAACACAACTTCTGAGTCTACACACTACAAATACTGAAGTCCACAAGTCTAGAGCCTGTGCTCCGTAACAAGAGAAGCAATTGCAATGAGAAGCTCATGCACTGCAATTAACAGTAGTCCCTGCTTGCCACAACTAGAGAAAGCCCACACATAGCAAAGAAGACCCACTGCAGCCAAAACTAAACGAATAAAAAAATCTTTTTTAAAAGATGGGCCTACATAGGCATTATATAGAGGACCTGTACAGACATTTCTCCAAAGAAAACATACAGATGGCCAAGAGGCACAGGAAAAGATGCTCAGCATCACAAATTGTTAAAGAAATGCAAATCAAAACTACAATGCAGTATCACCTCACAGCAGTCAGAATGGCCATCATCAAAAAGTCTATAAAGGAAAGAACAAGATGGCGGAGGAGTAGGTGGACATGGAGTACATCTGTCTCCATAGATACATCAGGAATACACCTTCAGACACAGAAGTGCATGCACAACACCAGCTGAGAGTGGACAAGAGTACCTGACCAGTGGAGAAGAATATATAGAACCATGCAAAACTCGGTAGGAGGAAGGAACTAGGGGGAAAAATAGGAGTGTTAGTAGGACTGGACCTGCCCTCGGAAGGTGGGGGAACTGAAGCAGGAGTCCAATCCCCATATTAGGGCAATTGTCTGAGTCAGAGGAGGAGCATTTAAGGCTGACAGTGAAACAGCTGAATGTGGCAGCCTAAATGGGATGAGAATCAGACAGTCCTCGCTGCAGCAATACATACTCTGGACAGGGACACAAGTCCCCTGGAAAGCGCAGTGGCTGGGAGCTGGAGTTTAGGGATTGTGGAGCAATCCCAGGGCGAGGACTGCTGTTGACTGTGGAGAGACAGATCAAGGGGATGTGAGGGAGGAGACTGTGGTGGGAAATGCTTGTAGTGGAAAGCTGCCATAGAAGCATAGAAGCATAAAAGCCACAGAAGCAAGGTGATACTGCTGAGTCATGAGTAAGGGGTGGAGCCATCACCATAGCCTCTCTCTCCCCACACACCAGCATTGGCAGCTGAACAACAGACAGGCTGGCCCATCAAATGCCTGACGCACTGAACTACAGAGTAGGACCCTACCCAGGGAGCCCCTTTAAGTGCCTGACGTGCCCATCTACAGAGTATGATCCCAGCCAGGGGGGCCCCCCTATGTGCCTGATGCACCAAACAACAGAGAAGGACCCCAGCCAGGGGGGCCCCCTCTAAGTGGCTGAGGCGCTGAACAACAGAGAAGGACCCCAGGCAAGGGAGCCTCTAAGGGCATGAATGGGTAAAGCTGTGGAGAAAGACTGGCCAAAGAGGCCCTCTGATGACCAGCTACAAGAGGCTCGAAAAAAGACTCTGATAGGGCCATAACTCCTGCGGCAGAGGCAGTCCGTGTCCCTGCACACTTGGCACTGCCAGGATCCCCATAAGCCAAGCAGCTGCACCACCTTCACACTCAACTCTAACTGGGGCAGAGCTGCCACAGGCAAAAAGTCTTACATCTATGCACATAGGGTCACTTTGGTAGTGTCCAACTCTCTGAGACCTTGTAGACCATGGCCTACCAGACCTTGTAAACCTGGCCTGCCAGGTTTCTCTGTCTGGGAGGCGGGTTCTCCAGGCAAGAATACTAGAGCACATGGGCCAATATTGGTTGCCATACCCTTCTAGAGCACTATATTTCCTGCTTCCCTAGCCACCAACTCCCCTGAGTACCTGGCGCTGCCAGAACCCCGGAGACCCAAGCAGCTGCACCACTTCCACACCTGGCCCTCATAGGGGCAAACTCAAGTCCTTCAGGGCAGCTTCAGCAACAAAACCCAGTAGACAACCCACATGCAGAGCTGGAAACAAAATCACAATTGAAACCCAGGGGCAGTAAGGCTAAGGAAAAAGACTCAAAACCTTCCCACCAGCTGTACAAGCTGCAAATTAAATCCACACCATCAACTAGGCAGACTCTGTATCTATGGAATATATAAAAGGTCATTAAGAGCTCCCACAAAAGAAAACGCACTAGTTTTGATAGCTGGGGACACTGGAGGCAAGAAGACACAGGAGTACGACCAGATTAGAATCTCAGCTGCCCCCACAGCAGGTCCAGAGATCAGCACAGTGTTGGAGGGCATCCTAGGGAGGTGAGGTGGACTGTGACTCCCAGCAAGGGAAAAGACTCTGACAGCAGTGACTCAAAAAACACATGAATTATTCTTATATTTTGACTTGTTGTGTAAATACTTTTGGATTTTTTTCGTCCCCCCCCACCTCTGTTGTAGTTGTCAATTTTATGGACACTATGAAATCTAATTAAGCTTTTGAGCTTTTTTTTCCCCTCTCAGTCACATTTTTTATGGTTGTTATAAACCTCTGCTCTACATTGGGCTTGTGCAGTTCTGTGGAGTTTTCCTTTTTGTTCTTTTTTCTTCTCTTTTTAAATTTTAATTTCTAATTTTTTAAACCTATTATTATTTTTTCTACATTTATTCCTTTGTTTGCTTTTCCTACTGTTCTTTTCCCCTTGTAGTTAATCTTTAATGTATATAAATCTTATCTATCTCTACTTAACTTTGTGTATCTATTCTTTCTTTCATCTTAAAATATTGGTTAGTTTTATTTTCATTACGTTATTCCCCAATTGGCACCTTGCTTTGGTTTTGATTTCCAGTTTGTGCTTTAGTTAGTTTTGCTCTGGTAGATATAAGTTTTGGTTTCCTTTGTTTGCCCGGTCAATCTATTGTACTTTATTTTTATTGGACTGTTTTGATTTTGCTATCGGGTGTATATGTGTATATTCAGTCACACTTTGGAGAAGGAAATGGCAACCCACTCCAGTGTTCTTGCTTGGAGAACCTCAGGGATGGCAGAGCCTGGTGGGCTGCCATCTATGGGGTTGCACAGAGTTGGACATGACTGACGCGACTTAGCAGCAGCAGCAGCAGCAGTCACACTTTTTATTGCTGATATAAACCTCTGCCTCTACATTGGGCCTTTGCAGCTCCATGGAGTTTTCCTTTTTTTTTTTCCTTTTTTCCTTCTGCTTCCATTTTTTTTCCCTTCTATTCTTTTCTAAAATTTTAGCTTTTAATTTTTTTAAAACTATTACATTTTTTCTACATTTATTCTTTTGTTTGCTTTCCCTACTGTTCTTTTCCCCTTGCAGTTAAACTTTAATGTACATAAATCTTCTTCATCTACCTCTATTTAACTTTGCAGATCTCTTCTTTCTTTCCCTTCCTCTCATATATTTGTTAGTTTTCTTTTCATTGCTTTATTACCCACTTGGCACCTAGCTTTAGTTTTGTTTTCGAGTCTGTGCTTTAGTTAGTTTTGTTCTTAACTGGTAAATATAGTTTCTGATTTCCTTTGTTCACCTGGTCAATCTATACTTTATTTTTGTTGGACTGTTTTGACTTTTCTCATGGGGGTATATGTATATGTGTATATTCCATTATTTTAATTATTATTTGCCTGATTTTGTAACTGCCATTTGTCTGTGGTTCATCTTTGGTTTCTCATTTTGGGATATTTGTTTTAATCTCACTTAATGCCATAACAAACCACTTGTGGAATCTTCGTTCCTGACCAGAGATCAAGCCCTGAGCCTTTGAAGTGGGAGCACTGACTCCAAGACCCTAGACTACCAGAGAACTAACCTTAGAGAGGACCAAATAGTGAGAACAAACACAAAGAAAACCCCTAGAATACAAGACCCGACCCGGCATCACCCAACTACCAGTAGCACCCTGTGCAGGACGCCGCATCAAAGCAACAAACAAAACAAAAATATAAACCCAATCATCAGCAGACAGGAGTACCACTTCACTTAGCCTTGGCCATCAGAGGAAAAACAAACAAACAAATATCACACCCTACTCAAAGCTTACAAAAACCACTGGACCCATCTAAAGAGGGTAGAAACCAAAAGGAAGAAAGAATTCAACCTTGAAGCCTGGATAAAGGGGACCTCAAACACTGAAAGTTAAAAAAAAAAAGAAAAGGTAGAGAAATACTATACAAATAAAGGAACACACTAGAAACACAGAAGTCCAAATAAATGAAGAGGAAACAGGCAAACTACTTGAAAAAGAATTCAGAACAATGATAGTAAAGATGATCAAAAACCTTGAAAACAATATGGAGAAAATGCAAGAATCAATTAACAAAGACCTAGAAGAATTAAACAATAAACATGCAGAGACAACACAATTACTGAAATTAAAAATACTCTAGAAGGAATCAATAGCAGAATATCTGAAGCAGAAAAACGAATCAGTGAGCTGGAAGATAAAAGGGTGGAAATAACTTCTGAAGAGCAGAATAAAGTAAAAAGAATGAAAAGAGCTGAGGATAGTATCAGAGATCTCTGGGACAATATCAAACACACCAATATTTGAATTATAGGGGTCCCAGAAGAAGAAGAGAAAAAGAAAGGGTATGAGAAAATTTTTGAAGAGATTATAGTTGAAAATTTCCCAAACATGGAAAAAGAAATAGTCAATCAAGTCCAAGAGGCACAAAGAGTCCCATACAGAATAAACCCAAGGAGAAACACACCAAGACACATACTAATCAAACTAACAAAGACTAAGCACAAAGGAAGAATATTAAAAGCAGCAAGGGAGAAGCAACAAGTAACATACAAGGGAAACCCCATATATTTAACAGCTGATCTTTCAGCAGAAACTCTGCAGGCTAGAAGGGAATGGCAGGATATATTCAATGTATTGAAAGGGAAAAATCTACAACCAAGATTACTGTACCCAGCAGGATCTCATTCAAAATTGATGGAGAAATAAAAAGCTTTTCAGACAAGCAAAAGTTAGGAGAATTCAGTACTACCAAACCAGCTTTACCACAAATGTTAAAGGGACCTATATAGTCAAGAAATAGAAGAAAAGAAAAAAGATCTACAAAGTCAATCCCAAACAATTAAGAAAACGGCAATAGGAGCATATATATCAATAATTACTTTAAATGTAAATGGATTAAATGCTCCAACCAAAAGACACAGACTGGCTGAATGGATACAAAAACAGGACACATACATATGCTGCCTACAAGAAACCCACTTCAGACCTAAAGGCGCATATAGACTGAAAATGAGAGGATGGAAAAATATATTCCATGCAAATGGGGAGCAAAAGAAAGCTGGCGTAGCAATCTTCATATCAAACAAAATAGATCTTAAAGAAGATTACAAGAGATAAGGAAGGACACTACATAATAATCAAGGGATCAATCCAAGAAGAAGACTTAACAATTGTAAATATGTATGCACCCAACATAGGAGCACCTCAATACATAAGACAAACACTAACAGACATAAAAGGAGAAACTGACAGTAACACAATAATACTAGGAGACTTTAACACCCCACTCACACCAATGGACACATCATCAAAACAGAAAATTAATAAGGAAACACAAGTCTTAAATGATACATTAGATGAAACGGATCTCATTGATTGTATCTTTAGGACATTCTATCAAAATGCAGAAGAATACACCTTCTTCTCAAGTGCACATGGAACATTCTCCAGGAAAGACTACGTCTTGGGTCACAAACCAAACTTCAGTAAATTTAAGAAAATTGAAATCGTATCAAGCACCTTCTGACCACAATGCTATGAGACTGAATATCAATTACAGGAAAAAAACTGTAAGAAACGCAAACACATGGAGATTAAACAACATATTTCTAAATTACCAACAGGTTACTGAAGAAATCAAAAAGGAAATAAAAAATTTCTACAAACAAATGACAATGAAAACATGACAACTCAAAACCCATGGGATCCAGCAAAAGCAGTTCTAAGAGGGAAGTTTATAGCAATACAATCCTACCTCAAGAAACAAGAATAACATCAAATAGAAAACCTAACCCTAAAACAAATGGAAAAAGAACAACAAAAAAAACCCCAAAATTAGTAGAAGGAAAGAAATCATAAAGATCAGAGCAGAAATAAATGAAAAATAAATAAAAGAAACAATAGTAAAGATTAATAAAACTAAAAGCTGGTTCTTTGAGAAGATAAACAAAATTGAGACACCTTTAGCCAAATGCATCATGAGCAAAAGAGAGACGAATCAAATCAACAAAATTAGAAATGAAAAAGGACAGGTTACAACAGACAATGAAGAAATACAAAGGATTGTAAGAGAGTATTGTGAACAACTATATGGCAATAAAATGGATAACCTGGAAGAAATGGCCAGATTCTTAGAAAAGATCAATCTTCCAAGACTGAACCAACAAGAAATAGAAATTATGAGCAACTCAATTACAAGCACTGAAACTGAAGCTGTGATCAAAAATCTCCCAAAAAACAAAAGCCCAGGAGCAGATATTTTCACAGGAGAATTCTATCAAACATTTAGAGAAAAGCTAATGCCTATCCTAAAACTCTTTCAAAACGTTGCAGAGGAAGGAACACTTCTACACTCATTCTACGAGGCCACCATTACCCTGATACCAAAACCAGACAAAGACAACACACAAAAAAAAAACTACAGGCCAATATCACCGATGAACATAGATGCAAATATCCTCAACAAAATTTTAGCAAACAGAATTCAGCAACACATCAAAATGCTCATACACCATGATCAAGTTGGGTTTATTCCAGGCGTGCAAGGGTTCTTCAATACACGCAAATCAATCCATGAGATACACCATATTAACAAACTGAAAGATAAAAACCATATGATCATCTCAATAGATGCAGAAAAAGCCTTTGACGAAAATTCAGCACCCATTTATGAGGAAAACTCTTCAAGAAATGGGCATAGAAGAAACCTACCTCAACATAGTAAAGGCCATATATGATAAGCCTACAGCAAACATTATTCTCAATGGTGAAAAACTGAAAGCATTCCCAATATCAGGAACAAGACAAGGGTGTCCACTTTCACCACTATTATTCAACATAAATCTGGAAGTCCTAGCTACAGCAATCAGAGAAGAAAAAGAAATAAAAGAAATCCAGATCAGAAAAGAAGCAAAGCTCTGTCTGCAGATGACATGATACTATACACAGAAAACCCTAAAGATAGTATCAGAAAATTACTAGAGCTAATCAGCGAATTTACCAAAGTTGCAGGATACAAAATCAATACACAGAAATCACTTGCCTTTCTATATACCAACAATGAAAAATCAGAAAGAAATTAAGGAATCAATCCTATTCACCATTGCAACAAAAACAGTTAAATATCTAGGCATAAACTTACCTAGGGAGACAAAAGAACTGTACACATAAAATTATAAGACATTAATAAAAGAAATCAAAGACAACATAAACAAATTCCATGTTCCTGGGTAGGAAGAATCAATATTGTGGAAATGACTATACTACCAAATGCAATCTACAGATTCAATGCATTCCCAGCAAATTACCAATGGCATTTTTCACAGAACTAGAACAAAAAATTTCACAACTCATGTGGAAACACAAAGACTCCAAATGGCCAAAGCAGTCTTGAGAAAGAAGAATGGAGCTGAAGGAATCAACCTTCCTGACTTCAGATTATACTACAAAGCTACAGTCATCAAGACTGTATGGTACTGGCACAAAAAAAGAAATATAGACCAATGAAACAAGATAGAAAGCCCAGAAATAAACCCATGCACCTACGGGGACCTTATTTTTGACAAACAAGATATACAATGGGGCAAAGATAGCCTCTTCAATAAATGGTGCTGAGAAAACTAGATAGCTACACGTAAAACAATGAAATTAGAACACTTCCTAACACCATACACAAACTCAAAATGGATTAAAGACTTAAACATAAGACCAGAAACTATAAAACTCTTAGATGAAAACATAGGCAGATCACACAAGGACATAAATCAAAGTAAGATCCTCTATGACTCACCTCCTAGAGTAACAGAAATAAAAACAAAAGTAAGCAAGTGGGATCTGATTAAACTTAAAAGCTTTCGCACAGCAAAGGAAACTATAAGCAAGATGAAAAGACAACCCTCAGAATGGGAGATAAAAATAGCAAATGAAACAACTGACAAAGAATTAATTTCCAAAATATACAAGCAGCTCACACAACTCAATGCCAGGAAAACAAAGAAGACATACAGACGGCTAATAAACACGTGAAAAGATGCTCAACATCACTCATTGTTAGAGAAATGCAAATCAAAACCACAATGAAATATCACCTCACACTGGTCAGAATGGCCATCATCGACAAGTCTACAAACAATAAATGCTGGAGAGGGTGTGGAGAAAAGGGAACACTCTTGCATTGTTGGTGGGAATGTAAATTGATACATCCACTATGGAAGATGGTACGGAGATTCCTTAAAACACTAGGAATAAAACTACCATATGACCCAGCAATTCCACTCCTAGGCATATACCCTGGGGAAACCAAAACTGAAAAAGACACATGTATCCCATTGTTCACTGCAGCACTATTTACAATAGCTAGAACATAGAACCAATGTAGATGTCCATCGACAGATGAATGGATAAAGAAGTTGTGGTACATATACACAATGGAATATTACGCAGCCATAAAAAGGAATGCATTTGAGTCAGTTCTGATGAGATGGATGAACCTAGAACCTATTATACAGAGTGAAGTGAGTCAAAAATAGAAAGATAAATATCATATACTAGTGCATATATAACAGTTAGAACTGGACATGGAACAACAGACTGGTTCCAAATAGGGAAAGGAGTACGTCAAGGCTGTATATTGTCACCCTGCTTATTTAACTTATATGCAGAGTACATCAAGAGAAACGCTGGGCTGGATGAAGCACAAGCTGGAATCAAGACTGCCAGGAAAAATACCAATAACCTCAGATATGCAGATAACACCACCCTTATGGCAGAAAGTGAAGAACTAAAGAGCCTCTTGATGAAAGTGAAAGAGGAAAGTGAAAAAGTTGGCTTAAAACTCAACATTCAGAAAACTAAGATCATGGCATCCAGTCCCATCACTTCATGGCAAATAGATGGGGAAACAGTGACAGACTTTATTTTGGGGGGCTACAAAATCACCACAGATGGGGACTGCAGCCATGAAATTAAAAGATACTTACTCCTGGGGAGAAAAGTTATGACCAACCTAGACAGCATATTGAAAAGCAGAGACATTACTTTGCCAACAAAGCTCCATCTAGTCACAGCTATGGTATTTCCAGTAGTCATGCATGGATGTGAGAGCTGGACTATAAAGAAAGCTGAGTGCTGAAGAACTGATGCTTTTAAACGATGGTGTTGCAAAAGACTCTTGAGAGTCCCTTGGACTGCAAGGAGATCCAACCAGTCCATCCTAAAGGAAATCAGTCCTGAATATTCATTGGAAGGACTGATGCTGGAAGCTGAAACTCCAACACTTTGGCCACTTGATGCAAAGAACTGACTCATCTGAAAAGACCCTGATGCTGGGAAAGATTGAAGGTGGGAGGAGAAGGGGACAACAGAGGATGAGATGGTAGGATGGCATCACTGACTCGACGGACAAGAGTCTGAGTAAGCTCTGGGAATTGGTGATAGACAGGGAAGCCTGGCATGCTGCAGTCCACGGGGTCATAAAGAGTCGGACACAACTGAGTGACTGAATTGAACTTAACGCATATATACAGAATCTAGAAGAACGGTACTGAAGGACTTATTTTCAGGGCAGCAATGGAGAAACAGACAGAGAGAATAGATTTATGGACATGGGGAAAGAGGAGAGGGTGAGATGTATGGGAACAGTAACAGGGAAACTTATATTACCATATATAAAATAGATAGCCAATGGGAATTTGCTGTATGGCTCTGGAAACTCAAACAGGGGCTCTATTTCAACTTAGAGGGGTGGGATGGGGAGGGAGATGGGAGAAAGTTTCAAAAGGGAGGGGATATATGTATACCTATTGCTGATTCATGTTGAGGTTTGACAGAAAACAACAAAATTCTGTCAAGAAATTGTCCTTCAATAAAAAAATAAATTTAAAAAAAGTCTATAAACAATAAATGCTGGAGAGGGTGCAGAGAAAAGGGAACCCTTCCACAGTGTTTTCATAGGAATGTTAAATAATACAGCTACTATGGAGAACAGTATGTAGATTCCTTAAAAAACTAAGATAGAGCTACCATATGATCCTGCAATCCCACTCTTGGGCATACGTGTGTACCCATGTACATGCTAAGTCACTTCAGTCTTGTCCATCTCTTTGCAACCCCATGGACTGCAGCCTGCCAGCCTCCTCTGTCCATGGGATCCTCCAGGCAAAAATACTGAAGTGGGTTGCCATGCCCTCCTCCAGGGGACCTTTCCAACCCAGAGATCAAACCCCTGTCTCTTATGTCTCTTAAATAGGCAGGTGGGTTCTTTTCCACTAGTGCCACCTGGGAAGCCACTCCTGGGCACATATCCAGAGAAAATCATAATTTGAAAAGATACATGCATCCCATGTTCACTGCAGCACTGTTTACAATAGCCAAGATATGGGAGCAACCCAATGTCCACCGACAGAGGACTGGATAAAGAAAGATAGTGTGTCTACACGCAATGGAATATTACTCAGCCATTAAAAAGAATGAAATAATGCTATTTGTAGATTTACATCGAGATTACCATACTAAGTGAAGTCAGACAAAGAAAGACTAATATTATACAATACCCCTTATCGAAGAAACTGAAAAAAATGATACAATTTAACTTATTTACAAACAGAAACACTAACATAGAAAAATAGACTCATGCTTACCAGGGGAAAGGTGGGAGGGAGAGATAAACTGGGAATTTGCGATAAGGTGGATTTATTTAAAATCCCAAGTTTTAAATAAACACACTATATTTAAAACAGATGATCAACAAGGAACTACTGTATAGCATAGGGAACTCGACTCAATATTCCATAATAACCTAAATGGGAAAATAATTTGAAAAAGAACAGATATATGCATACATATAACTGAATCACTTTGCTCTAACACCTGAAAGTTACACAAAATTTTAAATCAACTATATACTCCAACATCAAGTAAAATTTTTCAATGTACCATCAAAATAAGATACCATTTACATCAGCACCCAAAACAATTATATACTTAGAAATAAGTCTAACAAAACGTGCAGAAGATCTATGTAAGATAAACTATGAAGCTGTGATAAACAAAAGCAAAGAACTAAATAATTTAAGCCAAATTCTATGCTTTTGAGTAGAGCAATTCAATATTGTCAAGATGTCAGTCCTTCCAACTTGATCTACACAATCAGTGCAATCCCAATCAAAATTCCAACAAGTTATTTTGTGGATATAAGGACAAAATGATTCTAAAGTTTACACGGAGAAGCAAAGGACCCAGAATAGGCACCTCAATATTGAAGAACAAAGTTGCTAGACTGATACTACTCAACCTACACACTTATTACAAAGCTACAGTAATTAAGACAGTGTGGTACTAGTGAAACACACCAAGATCAATGAAACAGAGAGCCCAGAAATAGACTGACATAAACACTGTCAACTGATGTTTGATAAAGGAGCAAAGACAAAACAATGGAGCAGACAGTCTTTCAACAAGTGGTGCTAGAACAACGGGACAGCCACATGTAAAAAAATGAACATAAATTTATTTTAAGGTCTGTATTACCTTAAAATCTTCACAAAAGTTAACTCAACATGGTTCATAGATCTAAGTGTAAAGTACAAACCCTTATTAAATCTTAAAAGACCAAAGTACAAAACCCTATTAAATCCTAGGAAAAATCCTGGGTGACTGTAGTTATGGAATGACTTTTTAGATACAACACTGTAGGTACAATCTGTGAAAGAATTGATGAGCAGGATTTCATTAAAATTTTAAAACTTCTGCTCTGCTAAAGACAATGTCAAACAAATAAGAAGACAAGCCACAGAATGGAAAAATATTTGCAAAAGACATTTGATAAAGGCCTATTATCCAAAATATACAAAGAACACTTAAAATGCAAAAAAAAAAAAATTTAAAAATGGGCAAACAACCTAAACAAACACCTCACTTAAGAAGATATACAGATGGCAAATAAGCACATGAAAAGATGTTAACATCATTCATCACTGCTGCTGCTGCTGCTAAGTCGCTTCAGTCGTGTCCGACTCTGTGCGACCCCATAGACGGCAGCCCACCAGGCTCTGCCGTTCCTGGGATTCTCCAGGCAAGAATACTGGAGTGGGTTGCCATTTCCTTCTCCAGTGCATGAAAGGGAAAAGTGAAAGTGAAGTCGCTCAGTCGTGTCCGACTCTTAGCGACCCCATGGACTGTAGCCTACCAGGCTTCTCCGTCCATGGGATTTTCCAGGCAAGAGTACTGGAGTGGGGTGCCATTGCCTTCTCCGCATTCATCACTAGAGAATTGCAATAAAAACAATGAGATACCACTACATGCCTATTAAAATGAACAAAAGCCAAAACACAGACAACACTAAGTGCTCTCAAGGATGTGGAGCAACAGAAACTCTCATTCACTGCTGGTGGAAATGGAAAATGGTACACCCACTTTAGAAGACAAGTTTGTCGGTTTCTTACAAAATTAAACATTCTTACCATACACTTTTACAGTTTGGCAGTTTCTTATATTAATAAAACTTGGCATGCTTTTACCATACAATCCAATAATCATGCTCTCTGGTATTTGCCCAAATGAACTGAAAACTCAGGTCCACTCAAAAGCCTGCACAAGGATGTCTGTAATAGCTCTATTCCTAAGAGCCCCAACTTGGAAGCAACTAAGATATTCTTCAATAGCTTGAGTGGATAACTAAATACTGGTACCTCCAAACAATGGCATATTATTTAGCTCTAAAAAGAAATGACCTCTCAAGCCACAAAATGACACAGAAGAAACCTAAATGCATATTACTGAGTGAAAGAAGCCAATCTGAAAAAGCCACATGCTACATGATCCCAACAATACAACATTCTAGAAAAAGCAAAACGACGGAGACAGTAAAAAGATCAGTAGTGCCCAAGGGTTAGAGGGGGAGGAGAGATGAACAAACAGAACCCAGAAGATCTTTAGGGCAGTGACGCTATTCTGTAGGCTCCTCCAACCATCGATATGTGTCAGTACACATTTGTCAAAACCTACAGGATATACAATACCAAGGACAAACCCTAATATAAATTATGGACACTGAGTGATAATGATGTGTCAGTGTGGGTTCATCAATTGTATAAATGTACCACTCTGGTGGGAGATGCTGATAGTGGTGAGGAGGGCTGTTGCAGGGGGGTAGTATTTGGGAACACTTAGTACTTCCCACTTGATTTTGCTGTGAACCTAAAAAAGCTCTAAAAAACAAAAGTTTATTAAATAAAAAATAAAGAAAAAAGTGAAGGTTTTCTTAAACTATAGCTGAGTTAATAGAGACCAATAAAGATATTTTTGGTTTTCCTGCACTCATCCAAGGAAGAAAATTTTCCTAAGAAGCAATTTTTATGTATAATACAAAATTCTGCTTTATTCTGCTGTATATCAAACAATGAAAACACAATCTTTCGTTATTGCTAATTTTTGAAGACAACAGCAAGGAGAAACAAGTGTTCATGTGTAACAATCTCACAGCATTTGTCTGATGCTCTGGAGTAAAATCAGTTCACACCTTTGCATTTATCTCCCTATAATATCTCACCCCTCCCTGAAATTCTAGTCCACAGGTGTACTTCTCAGAGAATAACCTTAGAGATGATGCACAAACCTTTTCCATCGCGAGGAGGGGCTCCCTTTGCTTTAAAACTGTCCACTGGTGCCTTTGTGTCTGTTTCCAAAGCAATGCTTATCTGTATCTCAGACTTGAACTTGGTGTATTTATTACTCAGCAACTGGTACCATTTTGGTGCCTAGAGAGTAACAAAAAAGCCAAACTCCTTACTAATTAATAGGAAATAAACAGTAGTGGGAAATGTTCTATAAGGTTGTAAATATATTTCCTGTAGTTTCTCAGGACTTCCTCCTCTTTTAAAGTACTTTCCCGCCACATTTTCCTCAAAAGAAACGAATCCTGCTTAGGAAACTAACTGAGTTTCCTGTTGGGAAAAAAAAAAAAAAAACAAGCAAAAGTTTAGATTGCCTTGCTTGTTTTTATTCTTATGCTTCAACGGGTACGTGTATTTCTTTCTATCTTCACTCTTATATCATTTGTCTTACTTCATCCCTTATAACAACAAAGACTACCAGTTTTCCAATTTCTAACTGCTAATTTTTCACTTTTTCTGTTATACCTTTTCTGCCTGCCACATTTCTGCTTTGTTGTTTACATCAAATCAGGAAAAGAAAAGCTTAGTGTTAATAAAAACACAAACAAAATACTAAAGTAAGGTCCAGTGGTAGAGTTCTGGGTTATGAGTCATGTATTTGACTGATAATGAAATATAAAAGCTTTCTCACAGAATGAGGAATCCTAAAATACCTGAATAGCCACCCCCTCCCCCTCAGACCCCAGAGTAACCTCAAGAATTCTAATACCCAAATCAGCCTGCAAAATCTCATGGCCCATGATCATATGTACCATTAGTGCAGGGACACCATTCCAATACCTATAAACAGCATTCTACTCTGAACACTGTAATAGAAAGGCAAAGGAACTGGTGATCAAAACCAAAAACTGCAGCTTTATATTCAAACTATGTTTATAGGTAAAATAGGATGAAGTACACCATACATATTTTTTTAAATCCATAACCAAGTTTTTTTTAAGGCAAAAACTGATAGTTTGTTGCTTTATTTATGACAGATATTTTCTAACTTTAAGCATTAGCCTAAAAAAAAAGACTTTTAGTTGCTCGCAGAATTTATGATATATTTTATTTTTCTGGTATTAACTCAGAAAAACAAATCTGGTTTCTTCTGTGTTTATTTACAGAGAATCAATTTACCCTGAAATTAAAATATTCTACTATCCAACTTCAAATATTTCTGTTGGCAAACAGAAAATGTTAAGCAAGACAATATTTAGTTTTTCCAAAACTAACATACTTTTGAAACATTCCTTCTTAACTCTGTTCACCAATATGATGACTAACTGCCCTAAAGGAGTAACCAGGTAAAAGCAACGCGAAGAGCATTTAGAGGCAAGAGCTTGGCTCGGATATCCTCCTCCTCAGAGGAGTTACCTTCTCTTTAACCAAAGAAACTACACATGTATTCCGGGCCTATAAGCCTAGAAGGAAAACCTTTCTCAGGACTTGGGGGGAAGAGAGGTGACCCAAGGATGGAGGAGAAACAAGTCCTCTTTTAAACCATTTCAGTTTCTTTTGAATAGTTCCAAATTTGGGCCAGATTGACTGGCTTATTTGCAGTTACACACATACTCTTGGAGATATTGCAAAGTGGGTCCCAGACGACCACAATAAACTGACTAATGCAATAAAGGGAGTCGTACAAGTTTTCAGGTCTCCCAGTGCATACAGAAGTTCTGTTTACACTATACTGTGGTTTAAGTGTGCAGTAGCATTATGCCTTAAAAAAAAAAGTATATACCTTATTTAAAAAATACTTTATTGCTAAAAAATGCTAACCATCAGCTAAGCCTTCAGTGAGTGATAATCTTCTTACAATAGTAACATCAGAGATCACTGATCACAGATCATTGTAACAAATATGATGATGAAAATGTTTGAAATATTCCAGCTGCCAAAATGTGAGCAAATGCTGCTGGAAAACGGCTCCAACAGATCTCCTTGACAACCAGTTGTCACAATTGGTTTAAAAAAAAAAAAGCATATCTGTGAAGCACAATAAACTGAAGTGCAATAAAAATGAGGTATGCCTTTATCTTTCTACCAGGAGCAGAAATGTCAGTAACAGACAAATTTTTCTTCACAGAATCCTCATTTAAGATCCAAGTCCATCAAGGACTTTAAAATAAGAGAGAATATTTTTTTACTTTCTTTTCTGAAGAAAGTAGGACCAAAAAATGTCATTAAGAAAAACTGAAACTAAGAACTTCTAAAGTCAGTAACATAAAAAAAGCTTTTAAGATACTTTAAAAGACCTAAGAAGCATTTTCAATAACAAAAGCATAATCAAGACCCTGAGTTGTTTTACCATCTTGCCAGGGGAATACTATTTACATAACAAGTGTGTTTCAATAAGTTCCCTTACTCTTAAGTAATACAAAAGGCATGCAAGGAGCAGGAAGCTGGGAAACCAATTAGAAGGCTACTATGAAAGCTGGGAAAATTCAGGTTTAAACTGAAAGAAATAGGGAAAACCACTAGGCCATTAGGGTATGACCTAATTCAAATCCCTTATGATTATACAGTGGAGGTGATGAATAGATTCAAGGGATAAGATCTGACAGAACTATGGACAGAGGTTCGTAACATTGTACAGGAGTTAGTGTACAAAGAAAAGGAAATGCAAGATGGCAAAGTGGTTGGCTGAGGAGAATTTACACATAGCTGAGGAAAGAAAAGAAGCAAAAATCAAGAAAGGGAAAGATACACCCAACTGAAGGCAGTTCCCAGAGAATAGCAAGGAGAGATAAGAAGGGCTTCTTAAATGAACCATGCAAAGAAATAGAGGAAAACAATCAGAATGGGAAAGATTAGGGATCTCTTCAAGAAAATCAGAGATACCAAGGCAACATTTCATGCAAGGATGGGCACAATAAAGGACAGAACAGTAAGGACCTAACAGAAGCAGAAGAGATTTGAAAGACGTGACAAGAATACACAGAAGAACAATACAAAAAATTCTCAGTGACCCAGGTAACCACAATGGTGTGGTCACTCACCTAGAGCCTGACATGCTGGAGTCTGAAATGAAGTGGGCTTAGGAAGCAATACTACAAACAAGGCTAGTGGAGGTGATGGAATTCCAGCTGAGCTATTTCAAATCCTAAAAGATGATGCTGTTAAAGTGCTGCACTCAATATGTCAGCAAATTTGGAAAACACAGCAATGGCCACAGGACTGGGAAAGGTCAGTTTTCATTACCATCCCAAAGAAAGGCAGTGCCAAAGAATGTACAAACTATGGTACAATGGCATTCATTTCGCATGCTAGTAAGGTTATGCTCAAAATCCTTCAAGCAAGGCTTCTACAGTATGTGAACCAAGAACTTCCAGACATACAAGCTGGGTTTAGAAAAGGCCGAGGAACCAAAGATTAAATTGCCAACATTCGTTGGAACATAGAGAAAGCAAGGGAATTCCAAAAAAAATCTACCTCTGCTTCATTAACCAGGCTAAAGTCTTTGACTGTGTTGATCATAACAAACTGTGGAAAATTCTTAAAAGAGATGGAAATACCAGACCACCTTACCTGTCTCCTGAGAAACCTGAATGCGGGTTCAGAAGCAACAGTCAGAACCTTACAGGGAACAACTGACTGGTTCAAAACTGGGAAAGGAGTACAATAAGGCTGTAAGTTGTCACACTATTTAATTTATATGCAGAGTGCATTATGTGAAATGCCAGACTGGATGAATCACAAGCTGGAATCAAGACTGCCATGAGAAACATCAACAACCTCAGACATGCAGATGATACCACTCTAATGGCAGAAAGAGAAGAGGAACTAAAGAGCCTCTTGATGAGGCTGAAAGGGAAGAGTGAAAAAGTTGGCTTAACACTCAACATTCAAAAAGCAAAAATTTTGGTATCTGGTCCCATCACTTCATGGCAAATAGAAGAGGAAAAAAATGGAAGCAGTGACAGACTTTATTTTCTTGGGCTACAAAATCACTGAGGAAGGTGACTGCAGCCGTGAAATTAAAAGATGCTTGTTCCTTGGAAGGAAAGGAATGACAAACCTTGACAGTGTATTAAATAGCAGAGACATCACTTTGACAATAAAGGTCCATATAGCCAAAGCTTTGATTTTTCCAATAGTCATGTATGGAAGAGAAAGGCCATAAAGAAGGCTGAGTGCCAAAAACTTGATGCCTTTGATGGTGCTGGAGAAGACCCTTGAGAGTCTGTTGGACTGCAACGAGATCAAACCAGTCAATCCTAAAGGAAACCAGCCCTGAATATTCACTGGAAGGACTGATGCTGAAACTGAAGCTCCAGTACTGTGGCCATGTGATGTGAAGAGATGACTCACTGGAAAAGACCCTGATGCTGGAAAAGATTGAAGGCAAAAAGAGAAGAGAGCAGCAGAGGATGAAAAGGTTAGATAGCATCACAGACTCAATGGACATGAATCTGAGCAAACTCTGGGAGATAATGAAGGACAGGGAAGCCTGGTGTGCTGCAGTCCATGGGGTCACTAAGAGTTGGATATGACTTAGTGACTAAACAACAACATGACAGCCTAGGTAAGTGGCTTAAGTTTGAGATGGCAGCATGAAATGCAGGATATTAGATGGATCAGGAGGGAAAACCAACTGGAAAGGGTTGGCTCTGGAGGCCAGGAAAGGGGAGTGTCAAGGAAGTCATCTGGAAGGACAGCAGTGATCACCACTGAAGCAAGGAACTCTAAAAGAGGAGCACTTTGAAAGTGAAGTGTGTGAACATGAACATGTTAAACATAAAGGTAATAGCAACCTGAACACAGATTTGAACTCAGAAGTTTCTTTGACAGATAGGTCTAGGTCAAAGGAAGGATCAAAAACTCAGGATTTTCTAAACCAAATTCATCTTAAGAACTACCATACCATATACCATGGTACGAGCCCATGATCTATTAGGTCTAATAGTCCATGTCCTTTCCATCAATCTCTTATCTACTGAAAATAACCAACTGTTTGACAGAGTCAATAACAAAACATCAAAAGGTCAGTACCTGCTTTGTTTCTTGAGCAGCTCTTAAGTCTAGAACAACGTAACCAATAGTTTCTCTGGCTGAAGTTAAAGGATCCAAGGCAAAACACTGCAGTTTGATAGGAGTACGCTGTAGCCTGTAACATAACAATTCATGTGATAAATAAAATCACTTTTGCTTAATACTGAACTTTCTATTAGCTTTGAAAAAGCTACTTACTACTATTCAAGACAACTATTATTTTCTTGGATAACCTATATCTATTCTGTACTTTCTAAAAAACTCTTCAACTGGCATGAACTATTAATTATGTCTACTTATCTATATACCAACTAATGTACAAAACATGTCAAAAAAAAACAACTTTAAGTCTCTCTCATCCAAGAAGCTAACATCTAGGTCAATGTTTCTCAAGCTTCTGTGACACACAGAATGCTTTCAAAATCAAAAATTACCATTAATCCTCAAGACTGATTTTAAATTGTTTTTCTTAGACTTACACATATAAAGCTTCAAATACACATATATATGTGCTTCTTTTTTTATATATAGATTTTTTTGCTGTAGACGAAAGAAATCTTTATTGAATCTGTTACAGTATTGCTTCTGTTTAATGTTTTAGCTTTCTGGCCCTGAGGCGTGTGGGATCCTAGCTCCCTGACTAGAGATGGAACCTGTGGCCCTGCACTGGGAGGCAGTCTTAACTATTGTACCACCAGGGAGGTCCCTATGTATATGCTTGTAACTCTTTTTGTTGCTAAAAAAAAATGAAATAAACTTAAGAATTAAATGTTCTAACATTGTAAATTATTAAAATTAAGTTAAAACAATTCAGTGTAATACATGATAAGGTCATGTAAGCATGAGCTTGACTTGGGCAACATGGCTTCTTTTGAGTCTGGAACCCCTACACATACAGTAAGTTGACTGGATTTTGCCATCACTGCCATTTTCTAATGGAATAACTATGAACCCTGCACTGGGCACAAAAGTCATCATTTATGTATTTATCTGTGTTATTTTCTCAGTCTACGAAATACAGAGTGGCGCCACTTTATACTAACACAATCATATACACAAACACCAATGCAGGCAGTAATATCTCAATATCAAGACATTGTCTGAGCAGATATTCCAGAAGTCACTGAGATGAAATGCAAACTTGTAGTATCCTCTAAGAATTTAATACCATTTCAAAGAAATTCATGGACTAATCCAGGGGATCTTCCCAATCAAACCCAGGTCTCCTGCACTGCAGGTGGATTCTTTACCACCTGAGAAGGTACCAGGGTAGCCTACCTAGGTGTGTGTGTGTATGTGTGTGTGTGTGTGTACACAGTAGCTCTGCTGGTAAAGAATCCACCTGCAATCCGGCTCCGCTGGTAAAGAATCCACCTGCGTTCAATTCCTGGGTCAGGAAGTTCCCCTGGAGAAGGGATAGGCTACCCACTTCAGTATTCTTGGGCTTCCCTGGTGGCTCAGATGGTAAAGAATCCACCTGCAATGCAGGAAACCCTGGTTCCGATCCCTGGGTTGGGAAGATCCCCTAGAGGGCACGGCAACCCGCTCCAGTATTCTTGCCTGGAGAATCCCCATGGCAGAGGAGCCTGGTGGGCTGCAGTCCGTAGGGTCACAAACAGTTGGACACAACTGAGCGATTAAGCACAGCATAGTACCTGCGAGCGTGCACACATGTGCGTGCACACACACACATCACAAATTGAAACAAGACCTGAAAAGATTGAAAATAACAGTC
Source organism: Giraffa tippelskirchi (assembly GCF_054371585.1). Classification (NCBI taxonomy): domain Eukaryota; kingdom Metazoa; phylum Chordata; class Mammalia; order Artiodactyla; family Giraffidae; genus Giraffa; species Giraffa tippelskirchi. Next base: position 106,083,373 of record NC_137280.1, on the reverse strand, counting down.
ACCTGTGCTGATGAAGTGCTTTCCTGTCAATTTCCCAGGCTAACTCAGTAGCAAATTCCGGCTGGTCTGTATGGTCCACAGGATCAGTAGCCAATTGCTCTCCATCAAACTTTGCTTCTACTACAAGCATATGTTTTGGACGTTTGGGGAAATGGCGACCTAGAAAAAAAGACTCTACAGGTTAACTGGAAGTGTACAAAAATCAAATATGGTCACTTGGCATGTAAGTTTTAAAAACTGACATGTTAGCAGTGGTTAATTTATCATGTATTCCATAAACTAACTCACTAGCACATACTCACATATATACTCCAATTCATAATTCATAAAAAACATTAATCAAATTGAAAGCTGTAATTAATAAATTAGTGCTTCTCTAATACTAATGTGCAATGAATACCCAAGGTCCTGTTAAAATACAGATTCTGGTTCAACTGGTCTGGGATGGGCCCAGGATTCTGCATTTCTAACAAGATCCCAGGAGATGTCAATGGTGGTGTTCTTGGTTCACACATTGAGCAGCAATGAACTCAATAACATTCAGAATTAAAGTGTTAAAAATATGATTATACCAATTTTAGATATTACTAAAATCACTGTGGACAGTGACTGCAGCCACAAAATTAAAAGATGCTTGTTCCTTGGAAGAAAACCGATGACAAACCTAGACAGCATATTGAAAAGCAGAAACATCACTTTGCAAACAAAGAAAGGTCCATATAATCAAAGCTATGGTTTTTCCAGTAGTCAAGTATGGATGTGAGAGTTCGACATTAAGAAGTCTGAGCACTGAAGAATTGATGCTTTCAAACTGTGGTGCTGGAGAAGACTCTTGTGAGTCCCTTGGACAGCAATGAGATCAAAGTAGTCAATCCTAAAGGATATCAACCCTAAATATTCATTAGAAGGATTGATGCTGAAGCTGAAGCTCCAATAGCTTCACCATCTGAAACGAAGAGGTGACTCCCTGATGCTGGGAAAGATTGAGGGCAGGAGGAGTAGGTGGCAACAGAGGACAAGATGGTTGGATGGCATCACTGACTCAATGGTAATGAGTTTGAGCAAATTCTGGGAGATAGTGAAGGACACGGAAACTTGGCATGCTGCAGTCCATGGGGTCGCAGTCAGACAGGACAGAGCAACTGAACAACAACAAACACCAGTATTTAATATAAAACAGGTTATCTAGAGAGTTAAGAAATAATCAAATTAGCAAAAACAAATTTACCTGCATCTTAATTTTCCTGTTAACACAGTAACAGGATCAATCTGATCACATGAACCACAGCCTTGTCTAACTCAGTGAAACCATGAGCCATGCTGTGTAGGGCCACCCAAGACGAACAGGTCTTGGTGGAGAGTTCTGACGAAGCATGGTCCACTGGAGAAGGAAATAGCAAACCACTTCAGTTTTCTTGCCTTGAGAACCCCATGAACAGTATGAAAAGGCTAAAAGATAGGACGCTGAAGGGTGAACTCCCGAAGTCAGTAGGTGCCCAATATGCTACTGGAGATGAGTGGAGAAATAACTCCAAAAAGAATGAAGAGACAGAGCCAAAGAAAAAACAACACCCAGTTGTGGATGTGATTGGTGATGGAAGTAAAGTCCGATGCTGTAAACAGCAATATTGCATAGGAACCTGGAATGTTAGGTCCATGAATCAAGGCAAATTGGAGGTGGTCAAACAGGAGATGGCAAGAGTGAACATCCACATTTTAGGAATCAGAGAATTAAAATGGACTAGAATGGGTGAATTTAACTCAGATGACAATTACATCTACTACTGTGGGCAAGAATCCCTTAAAAGAAATGGAATAACCATCATAGTCAACAAAAGAGTCCAAAACGCAGCTCTTGGATGCAATCTCAAAAACGACAGAATAATCTCTGTTTGTTTCTAAAGCAAACCATTCAATATCACAGTAATCCAAGTCTATGCACCGACCAGTAATGCTGAAGAAGCTGAAGTTGAACGGTTCTATGAAGACCTACAAGACCTACTAGAACTAACACCCAAAAAAGATGTCTTTTTCATTATAGGGGACTGGAAAGCAAAAGTAGGAAGTCAAGAAATACCTGGAGTAATAGGCAAATTTGGCCTTGGAGTACAGAATGAAGCAGGGGAAAAGCTAACAGAGTTTTGCCAAGAGAACACACTGGTCATAGCAAACACCCTCTTCCAACAACACAAGAGAAGATTCTACACGTGGAAATTACCAGATGGTCAATACCGAAATCAGACTGATTCTGTTCTCTGCAGCCGAAGATGGAGAAGTTCCATACAGTCAGCAAAAACAAGACTGTGGCACAGACCATGAACTCTTTATTACCAAATTCAAACTTAAATTGAAGAAAGTAGGGAAAACCACTAGACCATTCAGGTATGACCTAAATCAAATCCCTTATGATTATACAGTGGAAGTGAGAAATAGATTCAAGGGAATAGGTCTGATAGAGTACCTGAAGAACTATGGATGGAGGTTCGTGACATTGTACAGGAGGCAGGGATCAAGACCATCCCCATGAAAAAGAAATGCAAAAAGGCAAAATGGTTGTCTGAGGAGGCCTTACAAATAGCTGTGAATAGAAGAGAAGCAAAAGGCAAAGGAGAAAAGGAAAGATGTATCCATATGAAAGCAGAGTTCCAAAGAATAGCAAGGGGAGATAAGAAAGCCTTCCTCAGTGATCAATGCAAAGAAATAGAGGAAAATAATAGAATGGGAAAGCCTAGAGATCTCATCAAGAAAATTAGAGATGGTATGGACCTAATAGAAGCAGAAGATATTAAGAAGAGGTGACAACAAAACACAGAACTATACAAGAAAGATCTTCACAACCCAGATAATCACGATGGTGTGATCACTCACCTAGAGCCAGACATCCTGGAATGAGAAGTCAAGTGGACCTTAGGAAGCATCACTACGAACAAAGGTAGTGGAGGTGATGGAATTTCAGTACAGTTATTTCAAATCCTAAAAGATGAAGCTGTGAAAGTGCTGCACTCAATATGCCAGCAAATTTGAAAAACTCAGCAGTGGCCACAGGACTGGAAAAGGTCACCTTTCATTCCAATCCCAAAGAAAGGCAATGCCAAAAAATGCTCAAACTACTGCACAATTGCACTCATCTCACACGCTAGCAAAGTAATGCTCGAAATTCTCCAAGACAGGCTTCAACAGTATGTAAACCATGAACTTCCAGATGTTCAAGCTGCATTTAGAAAAGGCAGAGGAACCAGAGATCAAACTGCCAACATCCACTGGATCATTGAAAAAGCAAGACAGTTCCAGAAAAACATCTACTTCGGCTTTATTGACTATGCCAAAGGCTTTGATTGTGTGGAGCACAAAAAACAGTGGAAAATTCTTAAAGAGATGGGAATACCAGAACACCAGTCCTGCCTCCTGAGAAATCTGTATGAAGGTTAGGAAGCAACAGTTAGAACTGGACATCGAACAGACTCATTCCAAATCGGGAAAGGGGTACGTCAGGACTGTATAGTGTCACTTTGCTTATTTAACTTATATGCAGAGTACATCATGAGAAACGCTGGGCTGGATGAAGCACAGCTGGAATCAAGATTGTCAAGAGAAATATCAATAACCTCAGATATGCAGATGATACCACCCTCAAGGCAGAAAGCAAAGAAGAACTAAAGAGCCTCTTGATGAAAGTGAAAGAGGAGAGTGAAAAAGTTGGCTTAAAACTCAACATTCAGAAAACTAAGATTATGGCATCTGGTCCCATCACTTCATGGCAAATAGATGGGGAAACAATGGAAACAGTGACAGACTTTATTTTTGGGGGCTCCAAAATCACTGCAGATGGTGATTGCAGCCATGAAATTAAAAGATGCTTGCTCCTTGGAAGAAAAGCTATGACCAACCTAGACAACATATTAAAAAGCAGAGACATTACTTTGCCAACAAAGGCCCATCTAGTCAAGGCTATGGTTTTTCCAGTGGTCATGTATGGATGTGAGAGTTTGACTATAAAGAAAGCTGAGTGCCGAAGAATTGATGCTTTTGAACAGCGGTGTTGGAGAAGACTCTTGAGAGTCCCTTGGACTGCAAGGAGATCCAACCAGTCCATCCTAAAGGAGATCAGTCCTGGGTGTTCACTGGAAGGACTGATGCTGAAGCTGAAACTCCAATACTTTGGCCACATGATGCAAAGAACTGACTCATTTGAAAAGACCCTGATGCTGGGAAAGATTGAAGGTGGGAGGAGAAGGGGACAACAAAGGACGAGATGGTTGGATGGCATCATGGACTCAATGGACATGAGTTTGAGTAAACTCTGGGAGTTGACGATGGACAGAGAGGCCTGGCATGCTGCAGTCCATAGGGTCGCAAAGAGTCGGACACGACTGAGCAACTGAACTGAACTAACACGGTAAAGGATACTTTACAAATTAGCCAAAGGAAAATGAACACATTCATTCATTTATGTATTTTCAATGACAATGCTGTACACTATCAAGAAATATTAAAATATTCTCTCTATGCATTACTGTTCATTGTACTGCCTGACTTCATTCCTTCAGTTTGCTGAAGACATATTCAGAGTTAGGTTTATGCCAGAAAATGGGATGCAAAAGAAAAGAGTATGTGTTCTTAAAGAGTTGAGTAGACCCTCAACTCAGTGGAAACAGACTTAACAGACTGAAAACAAAACACTAAAAAAGAAATAAGCACTAAGCATCTTACAGCCAATATGTCTGTGTGTCTGGTGAGGGGGTTTCAGGGAGGGGAGTTCAACCACTGTTAAATAAGCACATCCCTCCTGCTACTCACCGGAGAAGGCAATGGCACCCCACTCCAGTACTCTTGCCTGGGAAACCCCATGGACAGAGGAGCCTGGTAGGCTGCAGCCCATGGGGTCACGAAGAGTCGGACATGACTGAGCGACTTCACTTTCACTTTTCACTTTCATGCATTGGAGAAGGAAATGGCAACCCACTCCAGTATTCTTGCCTGGAGAATCCCAGGGACGAAGGAGCCTAGTGGGCTGCCGTCTATGGGGTCGCACAGAGTTGGACACGACTGACGCGACTTAGCAGCAGCAGCAGCCTGCTACTCACCCTGGTTCAAGCTGCTTAAAAGGAATTAAGCTGGTCATAAAGACCTTGATTGCAAACCGGTGAGTGTCAACCTAAAGTTCTCATTTGAAACTCCCTATGAAGAGTCTTTGGAGAAGGTAATGGCAACCCACTCCAGTATACTTGCCTGGAGAATCCCGGGGATGGCGGAGCCTGGTGGGCTGCCGTCTATGGGGTCGCACAGAGTTGGACACGACTGAAGCGACTTAGCAGCAGCAGCAGCAGCATGAAGAGTCTTGCCACATTGGGCATGGCCCTCCCAAATAGAACTCAGGGGCCTCTCACAGGACACCATTGTTGGTTGCTCTAACCGATCACTAAGTTTCACAAATAAATCTCCTATGTGTCCAAAAAGACCCATATATTTTCAGACTATCCTAACTACAACTTCCAATTAGCTTGAAAACAGAGGATAAGTATGGGAACAACAGGTGCCTGCCTTGTCCCAAAGACAAAGATGACCTTGAAAAGAGAAACCCTTGTCATTCTCCTCCCTGGAATCTAGTACTTAGCCCAAAGTTTGCTCATGGAAGAGGCCCAGTGATCTTCTTTTGAATATAGAGCACTTCTAGAAGCATAGCCAAGAAATTGCAAGCAGTTCAAATAGTTGAAGGCCTGCGAACATATGAATACACACAGCAGGAGAGAGAAGGCTGAAAAGGTAGGTCACAAGTCTACCCTAAAGGGCCATGTATACCACTCTAAGCAGGACCTTATCCTTCAGCACATCAAAGGACTTTAAGAAAATTAGACTGGCATTTCAGAAGTTACCCCTGACAGTAAGGTGGACAGCATTTGCTGAAAACATTTATGAAACAGACTACTGAGACGATTACTACAGTAGATTAGGAGGATAATGACAGCCCCACAGCAAGGCACCCACAATGGAAACTCGTTCATTTAAAAGTTTACATTTAAAAAAAAGTTATATAAAGCACCTACTATTATTTTTAAAATAAAATTAACACTTGGTGACCATCTGGATGTTGGGGATGGAGAGGGGACCCAGGAAGACAATGACTCCCAAGGTCTTGGCTTGAAGCAACACCATGGTTACAATGAATGGAAATACAAACACAAAAGGAGGAACAGCTTGGAGGACTGCATATGTTTATAACAACACCTAACTGACCTTCCCATTTCCAGGTTCTCTGGAATCCCACCATACTCATTCCCATAGTGGTCTGAGTTGTCTAATCGCCTGGAATGACTCTTCTATCCTTGATTACCTACCAACCAAGGCACTTCAGCCATCAACCTCATCCACCTCCCAAACCTGTGTTTACAGCCTGTATCATCTATTTTTACTTTATTTACATTACATCCCAACATATTATGTCCTGCACATTAATTTGACCTCCCTAAGGTGACAGAACCCTACAACCTTGAAAGGAAAGAGAGTGCCTTACCTTTTTGTTACCTCATAGCATGGGCCACAGTCCAAAAGCTTTTATTCACCAAATTACAAGGGGATTTTAGTCCTATATCTTTAAACAGTCAGTAACCTAACAGTTAAATCTTCCCCAACACTACAGATTCCGGCCCATCTTCTCCTCCAAATGTTTTCTTCCCTTTCACCTCCCAGAGGGTGTCAGGCCTCCATGAGATACCCGGAAGGGTGGGGGTCCCCAGCCATTCCTCTCACCATTCCAGATGACTCCTCCTTGTCATGTTATTCAAAACCTAACCTCAATTTACCCATCAACTCCTATATCCTCCACTTCCCTGTTCTCCAACCACACGGCTTGATTCAAGCCATCAAAGCCATCAAAGAACATATCTGGCTTTATTATCCCTTAAACACCACTGGCTCTTCCCTTTGCCTGGAATGCCCTTCCTTCCTTTTTTCTCCCCCTGACAAACGTTTAATCATTCTTTAGGACCAAAAAAAAAAATGTCATCTTCTTTGGGAAAACGTTCCCAGCTTCCCCAGACAGAGGTAGTCATTCCTTCTTCCACACCTTCATAAGTATTTACTGTTCTCCAGGCTACACCGGTAGCTTTTGGAACCAGGTCTCTTGTGTTTTTATTCCCAGCACAGTGCCTGACACTCAGCGAGTCTCCAAACAAACTCAACTTCCGGGCATATGCCATAGGCCCTGTTGACAACAGTAGTCCTCTAAGCACCCAGTAGAGACCTGTAAATGGAAGGGCCCCCGCAAAGACATCTGAAAATGCAAGAACACAGAAACACTTCTGAAAAATGCATGAAATATGTATTTGAGTCAAAGCAAAGTTCTCAACACTGATACCAGGAGGTCGTTGTACAGAACGTGCTTTCCAGGCACTCTTTTCAGCTCATATTATAAGCAGCATCGATATGCTGCTTCTGATGGAAACTTTCTCCAACATTCTCTGGGTCACGGCTAATCACGCTAAATACCACCTACCCTTAATACCTCTCATACTCCCACTCCCTTGGGGGACTTTTAAATCAACTGCCCAACAGACCTTACAGCATACAACTTCAAACAAGCCTCTGGGGACCGCACCAGCGAAGATGACAGGGTTCTTCGGGTTAACAAAGCCTCGGTCCCACACTACTCCGTTAACATTTAGGAAGCAGCAGCTGCAAACGCCAAGTCCCCGGTCGCTCACCTTCTAGGATGGACACGACGATGAGCAGTTGGTCGGACTTGGAGACCATGGTCGCGGTCGGCGGCCGGTAGGCGGGGGTCTGCTGGGAGGAAGAGGGGCCCGGGTGAGTGGCGGGCAGCCCGCGACCCCTGGCCGAACTCCCGGCGAGGCTCCCGCCGCCCGCCCACAGCCCCGGACACCCGGATCCCGCTCGGCGGTCGGCCTGCAGCGCGCCCGGCTCCCCGGCCCGGGGCCGCGAGTCCACCCGCAACCCGGTCCCGACTCAAGGCAAAAGCCGGTCGGCCACCCGGCCCGGCCCGGCCTGTCTGCAGGGAGACGCGAGCCCGCCGCCAGAGGACCTTTTGCCGCCTGCGTAAAAGCTTTTCAAACACCTGGGTTGTTGCCGCTGCGGCCGCCGCAGTTCCCCGCTTCCGCCTAGCAACCAGGCCCGCAGGCCCAGCGCCCCGGGGAGGCTGGAGGACAAAGGGCGATAGAGATCAGGGCAGTCAAGGATAGAACGCCCCTCAGCCCGCCTCACCTCCTACCCTTTTACGCTACGTTCCAGAGCCCTGAAGAAAAGACTAGCCGTTACCTCACAGCGCCCCCTGCTAGCCGGACCGGGGAAAGCGGGCGATTTGGTGGAGACGAACTGCGCAGGCGCACTACTGCAGCAACCCCTTCCCGAGCTTCCCAGTAAGGAAAGTGAATGTAATGTATTTTCTGCTTTTCGTCCTAGACAAAACCTGGGAAATACATCAGTATAGATTTAGAAAACAAAAAAAGCTAGCTCTGTTCAGGCCACTAGTGTCAATACTGCTTAAAAGTTAAATCCTGGAAAAATAATGATTTAAGTCTGAACTAAAATTGTCCCGGCGGCAGCTCAGGTTTCACGCTTGTAAACTAAAGTAGCGTCATTACGGTAACTGCTGTAACTGCTTGCAGTGACGTAAGCTCGCTGAGAATTTCCTGTACAGTAAAAACTACCCTAAAACAAAAACATTGTCACGTGGGCAGGAAAATTAAAGGTATAGGTTCTTCTACCCCCTAACAACAAATTAGCGAAATCAAGACCAGAAATTAAAAAGCATCTAAAAGCTTCATTTTAGATGACATTTCCCCGTTTCCATGCCTTCTCCCCCACACACTTCAGGCTAAAATTTTAGCAAAGATTAGAAGTCTTTTGGAAAGCATCTAGTTTGAAACTGGTTCTTGGGCAGGATCGGTGGGAGGAGGAGGAAGAGAGAACAATTTCTACTCCTTCAACTCCACCCCACCACCCACCCCGTCTCCGCTTTTTGCCCCAAAGGAGAGAAGGATGTGGAGGCCGGACTCGACTATACTTCTAAAACATTTTCAGGCCCCTTTAGAGGCCGCCCTGAAATAAGGCATTATGCAAAATAAAACCAAAGTAATGATCTAATTTGGGTTCAATATATTCTTCAGCGGAAAATGTCAGACTCAAAACTGTATCGAATCATATAAGAACCCCCAGGTACCCAGAATGCAGCTTGGGAAATTATCAACTGAAGACCGATCATCTTCATCCATTGCAGAGGAACAGGAATTTGAAGGAGGAGAAGGGGAATACAGATGACAAGATGGTTGGATGCCATCACTGACTCAAAGGACATGAGTTTGAGCAAGCTCTGGGAGATGGTGAAGGGCAGAGAAGCCCGGTGTACTGCAGTCCATGGGGTTGCAGAGAGTCAGACGTGACTGAGCAACTCAACAACAACAACAAAATATTAGATACTTAACCACAATTGCACTGTTACACCTTAAATTTAACAATAATTCATTAATACAATTAAATATACACCGTTCAAATTCTCTGGTTGTCTAATAATTTTTTTCAGCTGGTATTTTCAAATTAGGACCCAAACAAGTTCCAAAACACAATGTATTTGGTTCATCTGTCTCTTGACTTTTTTAATCTATAGGTACTCACTTCCACTTTTTTTTTTCCCTTGAAACTCTTTGTTGAAGAAACTGGTCACATAATTTTACAGATTTTACCACAATCTAAATTTTTGATACAATACCAGTCTTGTTATTTAACATATCCGCTGTCGAGCAGTCTAACAAATATGTCTACACTGACAATACTCAAAGAATATTAGCAAAATAAATCAACCACAACAAGCAAAATACGCTATCAGAGTGTAAAACACTACTTAGCATTAAACTCTTGGAAAAGGGAAGCCAAAGCACTGAAACTAAGGGTCTCCAATGGAAAGAATACCCAGGAGGTAAGAGTTTGGGTACCTGCCTTGCCATTTGCATGCTAGTGACCTTAAACAAGTCATTTTACTGCTTTTAGCCTCTGTTTCAGCTATACAATGGTAGCACAAATGATTCCTTAGTTTTAACACTTAAATGTAGTAAATGCCATTTAGTTATTGCCTTTTTATGTGAACAATCTCAGACCTTACCTAATATCTGTAAAAGAACCAGGAAATGCCATCAATATACCTCATTGTTTTGCTTTAGTACATCTACCAGGGCTGAGAACCTAGACTGTAAACCATCACTGAATGCCAGAGAATAATCTCAGGTCAGAAAAAAAATCTGACAAATCATTGAAATTAACTAAGAAACTTTTTCACATAGTAAAATTTTCACATAGTTCTCTTTTTCTAAATTGTTACCCCCAAATGACACTATTACTTCTAAAATCACCTCATCATAGCTACTGAAAAGTCATCAACTTAGTTGGCGTGGTTTTTTTGTTTGTTTTACAACTACAAAACTATGACATAAAATTTCCCATTTATCCCACCTAGAAGGGGAATTATAGTTCTATTAGCATCTAGAGCCTCCTGATCTGTTATTCTATAATCTAATTTCCTCTCATATGTGATATTTAGCAGTAATAACTTCAGTTCTTGCACAAATCAGATTTCAACTTAAATACATGAGAAAAAAATTTGTTATATGTTTATAAAGTGTCAATTACTGTTTCAAATTACATCAGTAAATGCTAATAAAATATAAAATTTGTGTCCATTACATAATGTGAGATTCATTACACTCTAAACATGCAAATTCAAACTAACAAGTCTGATTAAATGCTTGATTCTGAAATCATGTTTGTCAACCTAAAAGTTTATGTTAGGTAGCTTTCTATTTCTAGGGATTTCCCGGAACCAAACAAAGCATTTTGACTCATTTCAAGCCTTTCAATTTCTGTAGATATTTCACATTTTGACAAACCACTTCCCTAGTAGTATATCTCTATAGTGTTTTTATCTTTTCAACACTTTTGTGGCCACCACAGGAGGCATCAGGAGTTGTGTTCCCCTTCGTCAGCCCCTTACCTCTTCTGGTCCCCTCCCCACATACACATGCCCACTTAGTAAAATTTAAAGCAAGCTCCAAGGACTAATAAAATTAACATATCTATTGATAACTGCTATTAGTAAAAGGCTGGTGCCACTCTGATCTTCAAGTGGTGCTTAGAAATAGCCTCCTTCTAGAAGAGCAAGCAGGAGTAGACTTAGTACTCAGGGTCAAGATGACTTCCAATCTAGGGTCTGACCTCATTAAACTTGGCAACTAATTTCTGTGCCTTTAATCCCTTAAAGAAGGACGACTAATGTCTATAGGAGGGGAGACAATATAGCCCCACAGTAAAGAGACATACGTGGCTTCATTCCAAGTTTCTCAACCTAGCAGCTTTGTGGCTTAGCCAAATCACTTTGCCCTGAAACTCGGTTTTCCCATCAGTAAACCAGAGTTAAGTAGTCCTCAGCTCACAGAGTCGGACACGAGTGAAGCGACTTAGCAGCAGCAGCAGCAGCAGCTCACATGATTTTTGTGAGGGTTAAATGGCATTGCCTCTTTTAAGGGCCTAAGATGTGATGAAATCTCTGAATGTGATAGCCATTTTTATTATGAATGTGGAGGGATAATTTATTCTGCTATTATTTTGTGGTTTGTTCCCCTTCTGGTTTTTTAAAGATAACCAGATCCTCTATATGCCCTCACTTATGCCTATATTTATGTTTTAGCCCTTCTGCTTGGCTTTTGTGAAAGATCACAGCAGAACATTTCAAAGTCAGATACTCCTCAGGTCAGGCAGGTGCTGTTAACTAGTGCAATGGGCTGGGCTTGGCCTGAGCAGAAGCAGTGAGAGCCCTTCTCTTCCCCCGGTGGTTATTGTCATGCAGTAAAAGCCAGATTCTCCAAATTTCCATAAGCAGCTAACATTCATGTGAACTCATTCAATTTTTAAATGCTAGGCCCAGTGGTAAAGAATCTGCCTGCCGATGCAAGAGATGCAAGTTTGATCCCTGGGTTGGGAAGATTCACTGGAGGAGGAAATGGCAGCCCACTCCGGTATTCTTGCCTGGAAAATTCCATGGACAGAAGAGCCTGGCGGGCTACAGTCCATGGGGTCTTAAAAAAGTCAGACCTGACTGAGCGACTGAGCACACACAACACCCACCCTCCCACTCCCACACTTACTCCCTCTCCCTGTCCTAAATTCAGTAAAGTGGTTATCATAGCTGCCCCTGAAGAGCAGAGGAAAGAGAGTAGTAAGGGAAGGAGAAGAGATTGCCTTCAACTGGGAAGGAGAAGATGAAGGGGAGTGTGGTAGGGACTCACATTCCATTCCATGACAGAACCGTCAGGAGGGAACAGAAATGGGGAGGGAACTGAGAACTTAACCCTTATTGCACTTGCCACAGGTTCTCATGCCCCTAATTTGACACAGAATCAGCAAACTCACTAGAATTCAAGGAATGGTGGAGGCTGGGCTGATAGACAGCTGAACAGAGACCAGCAAGGGCAAAAACTTCCAAGGCCAGTCTTTGCTCAATGTTAGAACCCTAGAACCTTTGCACAACACTCTGTGAGTGGATGAGGGCCGCTACAATGATAACTGAGACTGAATTTCTGTCTGTTGGAAGGAACTTGGAACTGAAGTTAAGAGTCTAAAGAAAAGCAATATTTCTGGCATATGGATGTGCTTGCTAAGTTGCTCCAGTCATGTCCAATTCTGTGACCCCATGCACCATAGCCCGCCAGGTTCCTTTGTCCATGGGATTCTCCAGGCAAGAATACTAAAGTGGGTTACCATGCCCTCCTCCAGGGGATCTTTCCGACCCCAGGGATGGAACCCTCATCTCTTGCATCTCCTGCATTGGCAGGTGGGTTCTTAACCACTAGCCCCACCTGGGAACATTTCTGGCACTCCCTCCTATGTGGAGTAAGTTTCATGGGGTTACTTTAGGCTGGGATGAGCTTTGAGCCACTGAGTCACAGTATGTTGTCACAGCGGCTCTCTGTGGAGCAAAGTATACAGAGTGGGAAACTTCCCCCTACTCCAGAGAGACCAGAAGAGTTGGAGACACTTCTGGAGCTCTGGGGAAGGGCTGCAGGACAACAAAAATGCCACTGGCTTGCTTTGGAAAGGCTACACTTATCTGTAGAGTGCTCACGTACTAGGGGCAGCAGACTTTAAGGGGTCCCTTTTAACACTGGAGCATAGAAGGGATGGTAGACGCTGGGACAAAAGACCTGCCACGGGAACATTGTGACATTAAGAAATAGTATGTGACATTTTGGGACTTTGCTTCACCTATTATGTAATGTCTGATGTGTGTTGATATTTTTTCCTTCTAAAAAGCTCCCTTTTAAAACACTGAAGCCAATACTGGAGGAGGAGCTGGTGCCAGCCTACACAGCTGTCTGGTGGCAAAACTCCCCAGGCTTCTGGGTGATTGGCCCATAGAAGTCTGACTCCACTAAATAGTAACACAGAGCTATTTGGTGTCCACGAAGAGAGGCCATAAGGTGAAAAGACTGCAGCCGCCAGAGGCTGTGGGGTCTAGAATCTGAGGTGGGAATGGATCTGGTTTCAGAAGCGTTTGAGCAGGAGGAGTCAAAAGTGACCAAGTCAGGCTGATCTCCCAGAAGAGAATATACTGCACTGGAAACCCCCCCACACCACTCCCACCAACATCGCCCCTGGAAAACTCACATACATATCCCAGGAGAGACTCAGCATTTAGCTGGGAGCGACTCAGAAGGCCTCAGAGATAGATGGATCTTGACCTGAGAAAGAACGACAGGCAAGGGAGGACTGACATCTGATACTTGCAGTCTTTCTCCATCTTTGGTCCCAATTCTTTGGAGGAGAAGGGGTCCCAAAAGAAAGAAAGGTGAGGGAATAAGACAGCTGATGCCATTCCTTTCCCAGTCTAAATTACTTAAACACAAGCTTCACTGGGATGGGGAGGTTGGGAGCAAATGAGATTTCAAGCATATGTGTAAGGTGAAATTTTAAACTGGAATAAGTTGAACTAAACTGATATTTTAATAACCGAATGATCAGAAAGCTGTAGGGTCTGACTAAGCTGTCTTGAAGGGATGGGAGAAGGAAACTCAATGTTGCATAGTTGAAAGCAATGATTGGAGAAAAATGGAACCATTTCATATTTCTACACTGACCTAAGCACTGATTGTTGAAGAAACCAGTTATTTCATAATAATAATAGTAATATTCTATTGACTCTTCTGATCTTTCCAGCAACACTGTGGAGAGTAAAGCAGGGGTTTTTACCATTTTTTAACAGCTGAGAAAATCTGAGGTTGGATAACTTGAACAATTTGATAACAATCAGATGTCAGGGCGTCTGAGTGCTTCTGTTAAGCCAGTGATATTCAAATGCACTCAGTCATGTCCAGCTCTTTGTGATCCCATGGACTATAACCCACCCTGCTCCTCTGTCCATGGAATTCTCCAGCCAAGAGTACTGGAGTGGGTTGCCATGCCCTCCTTCCAGGGGATCTTCCCAACCCAGAGATTGAACCTGGGTCTCCTGCATTGCAGGTAGATTCTTTACCATAGGAGTCACCAGGGAAGCCCCCTACCAGGGTCCACATATGACCTGAGAACATGGAACAGTGCTGGGACTCTGGGGTAGAAATTTCTTTATCACACTATGGATGGGGCAACAATGTTAACAAGTGGTAAGAAATGAAAATATTGTTTTTATATTAAAATGAGCAAGAAACTGTATGGATACAAGAAATATTTTGCATGATTTTCAAAGACAGAGCATAACACTTCAAATAAATTTGCTTTGGAGGACAGTTTCAGCCTCCAGGGACTTCCCTGGTGGCTCAGTGATAAAAAATCTGCCTGCAATTTGGGAGACAGGTTCAATACATGGGTTGGGAAGATCCCTTGGAGAAGGAAATGGCAACCTAATCCAGTTTTCTTGCCTGGAGAATCCCATGGACAGAGGAGCCTTCTGGGCTATGGTCCAGGGGGTCACAGTCGGACACAACTGAGCAACTAACACACTTTCAGCCTCCAATGCCACCACTTCCCCCGCCCCGCCCGCCAACTCCGTTCATGTCAGCCCTCCTCTCCAGTTAGTTGGTTACTTACTAGACCCTTAGAAAAGGCCCTCACTTATATTCTTGAGCTAGACTCATATCTTAAAAGCTATTTGCAATAGTGAAAGGAGGAAATATAATGTCTTTTTGTTGTTGTTCAGTTGCTAAGTTCTGTCCAACTCTTTGCAACCCACGGACTGCAGCGTGCCAGGCTTCCCTGTCCTTCATTAACTCCTGGAGCTTACTCAAACTCATATCCATTGAGTCTGTGATGCTATCCAACCATCGCTTTCTGCCATTAGAGTTGCTTTATTTGCATATGTGAGGTTGAATATAATATCTAAGTAGAAGTAATATCATACTTCCACATAGCACTCTATGAGGTTGAAAAGTGAAAGTGAAAGCCACTCAGTCATGTCCAACTCTTTGTGACCCCAAGTCCATTATATTCTCCAGGCCAGAATACTGGAGTGGGTAGCCTTTCCCTTCTTCAGATCTTCCCAACCCAGGGATCGAACCCAGGTCTCCTGCATCACAGGTGGATTCTATACCAGCTCAGCCACAAGGTTAGCCCAAGAATATTGGAGTGGGTAGCCTATCCCTTCTCCAGCAGAGGTTAGAGAAGATTAAAGACTAATTATATATTGAAATCATTATTATTTCAATGTAGTAAATGAAGTTCTGGGGATGGTTGACTTTGATATTCTAGTCATGCCAGATTTAAATGGTTGGACATTTAGCTGAGAGGTACTCTAAGGACTGTTGAGTGTGATAACAGAACGTTAGTGTACTCGGCAAATTTT
Source organism: Giraffa tippelskirchi (assembly GCF_054371585.1). Lineage (NCBI taxonomy): Eukaryota > Metazoa > Chordata > Mammalia > Artiodactyla > Giraffidae > Giraffa > Giraffa tippelskirchi. The sequence continues at coordinate 106,067,541 of NC_137280.1, read as the reverse complement.
TACAATTGTGAATTGGTTTTTTATCATAAAAATGACTAGTGTCCCAGATAAGAGTTGAATACAAGGTAAAAGTCAGTGGTTTTTTTTTTTTTTTTTAGTTTGTGGCTAAAAACTGCAATGTCAACATTGACTGACTTATCCTAACATTAACCAGAAATATATAATCTTCCAAATATCAGTGAATGTAAATCCCAGTAAGTTAGAAAGCATGTCTATTTTGTTCATCATCCTATTGCTAGTGCTTGGAAGAGTGTCAAGTCAATTTGTAATAGAGGCTCAGTAGATTCTTGCTAAATAAATAAAGCCAAATTTACAGCAATCATAGAATTTTATCTACACCAGTGATAGAGAGTAATGGAGAAGTAATTCATCCAAGTGTAGGGTACTAAAGTGAATACATAATTTGGTACAGCTCAAGAACTGTAGCCTTGAAATTTTCCAGATCAGATTGCAACAGCCATTCTCTAATACATTAAAAACACTGTAATCTACTTGGTCTACTTGGTCTCAGGAACTTTTAACAATATGAAAAGAAATAATTTATTGAACTGTGTGTGTGTGTGTGTGTGTGTGTGCGCACGCACACACACGCCCACTCAGTCATATCAGACTCTTCGACCCCATGGACTATAGCTCACCAGGCTCCTCTGTCCATGGAATTTTCCAGGCAAGAACACTGGAGTGGGTTGCCATTTCCTCCTTATAGGGGATCTTCCCAACTCAAGGATTGAACCCACATCTCTTGTGTCTCCTGCACTGGTAGGCGAATCCTTTACTACAGGGCCACCTGGGAAGCACTTACCGTAGTACTTTGGGAATGTCTCAAAGGTTAAGATGACAATAACGAAATGATTTTGCAAGATGTCAGAGATGAGAGTGAGTGAATTACCCTTGAAAAGGATAATTATTCTACATGTGTTAAGAGGAGAAAAAAAGAAAAATTGAAGAAAAGGAAACGGAGATATTAAACTAATGTGTTTCATTAGTGTCTTCACTGGCAGTGCCGTAAGAAGTCTGAGAAGGAAAAAGGAATACTCCATCAGGGAGTGAGAAGGATAGTTAAAATAAGAAAAAAGAAATATTTTAAAATCTAGACTTCTGCAGAATTCTTCTTCATAGTTTTGTCCACCATCCAGCAGTATTTATTAACAAACTGGTTTCCATCATATCTATCAACCAATATGAACACACCAAAATGATGTCTATTCAGCAGGGTGAAGTTAAAAGGACATTTTATAACTTGTTTGTTACTGTTTTCTTATTGGAAATGTTAACAGCTTTGATACAGTTCATTCCAAATCTTTAACAAGTCATTATATTAGTTAAACAAGTGCCAATGAAAGACAATCTATAAATTAAGTTCCATGGGACAGGATCTTATTTGTTTTACTTTCTATCTCTAGGGTCTAGAATAGTGGTTGGCACACAATAGGCATTTAATAAATATCTGTTGAATGAACTGACAAAACTACAATGGATTTTAGCCAACAGATGGTCTCTAAACCTAACATGATATGACATATTTGGCTAATATCCTCCATTATAAAGTATATTTATCAAAATATTAGACATTTTCTTGGAATATTTACTTCTTCAAAATAAAATGCTATAATACTATTTTGATATATTTGGCTAGTAGCTTACTTTTGTCCAACTTTTACACTTCATATTTTTTTTATGTAGAAATTAAGTTTTCAAGGACTTTCTCTTATTTCTTAAGTGGACCAAATTAGAACCATAAGATTCCCAGGAGTTTCTTCAGATTTCAAATACCCAACTTCACACTGCAATCTATCCTGGAAAATTTACCTCTGAACTTAATCAGGGCAATTATATAAATTTATCATATATCTCTGTTCCATCAAGTTCACTGTTTTTTTTAAATTAAGTTTTAGGAAAACCGAGCAGACATTCCAGAGCTTGAATTGGTTTCCATTTAAAAAGTATTAAATGGTATAACAAATGCATTGCAATGGACCCAGCTATCAGTCCATCCAAATAGTTAATTTATCACTTCTCAGAATAGAGCTGAGGGAGCACTCATTTTACACACGGGGCCAGGTTTCTTTTCTTCTTGTCCTTTCCCTTGAAGGGTTTCTGCCTAGATCAGTTAACTTTCTCCCCACCTAGCCTGGTTCTCATGAGTATGGGTGCCTAATGTCATCATTTTGATAAGAAAAGGTGGAACTTCATAGCAGTTCCCTGTATTCATTAACTTTACATCCATTTAAATCAAACAATTTAATCTGATATCCAATAATGAGGCAACTAGTCCATGCATTTTTTTTTCTCTCCTTCTCCCTAAATCAACCATGTTTATATTAAAAGATAGTAACATTTCCAGATACATTATTTACGTGGTCGAAACATCACTCATTGGGATATTTTGTTTATAAATCTTCCCCCTAAAACAAAGTCTCATTGGATTAAAATTTTGGAAACAGAACATATAAGTCAGCTTATATTAGTTATTTGGACTTCATCAGCTACTATTTTCCCTTTAAAAATCTCATATGTAAAACAAACACACAAAAAATAGAGTTAATTTAATACATTTCCTTTAATTAAAGAACTTTCTCTTTCAGTGAAGCTCTTTCTTTTTCCTACTTTCTTATGTCAGCAAAATAGAAATCAGTTTAAATCTAGATGATCAATATTCAGCCAGCTTGTATACTTTATTTCTTCTGTGTCTACATGCTATTATAATATGTAGGAATTATGAACCTAACAGATTAAATGCAAGTAATAATGAAGGATGGATGCCAAAGTACTTATGGATCTGTAGTCTGCAGAATAATTACTGCTGAGTTTAATGGAAAATGGAAAAGCCCAAAATAAGCATCTTTGAAGGACAGAAGATTTTCTATCAAAATATAATACAAGTTTTCCGCAATTACTTTGGCATCTAAGTAATTTTCAAAACATATGCTTTCAGTGCAGTTACCTTTCTGCTAGAAAACAATCATATGTATCACCTTACATTTGTTTTTTATCATCTACCTCCTCCTCTTCTCATGCCCTTAAATGGTACTGATTTCTTAGACATACAAGCTATGGAACAAAATATGAAATTTCACCAAAGAAATAAAAAGTTGAGTTCTTTTTCTTAAATTACCTGCTCCTATTTTTGTGTTTTTAATGTTATTTTTAAACATTTCAATAAATTTAAAGAAATGAATTATTTGAAAAAAGACCACTAAAAAATATAAGGATTATTTTTATAAATAGTTATTGAATGCTCTTCAGTGTAATTCTTCAACTTGATGACGTGATACATAAATTATTCAGGAAGAAATGTATCTTAATCACTTATCAGCACTCATATTTTAAGATTAGATCTCAAAGACCTTACAAGTAAAATATAGTTTAAGCACAAATCCCATTGTTGAGATTTGCTTTAAGATCTTTGGCATTTTGTGACTGCTAAAAGCCTCTTACAACCAACCATATTTTATGCTGTATTTAATGGCAACTTTTAGAATGAATAGTTAAGATGCTGTTTAAAGTGATTAACTTAAATCAATAATTACAGAGAGTCAAGCAGCTTCTCTTTCCCTATTATTCCAGCCTGGGAAGTGAAACTCACTTCACACTAAAATTATAAAACTATATTTTGAGGACTTCTTCAATATTATATATATTGTATCAGTATGCTTTCAGCTTCAAGAAATGGAAAACTTGACCCCAACTGGCTTATAGCGTAAGATAGTGTTTGTACCTGGTACTTCGGAAGTAGGGAGAGCTTCAGGGTTCGTGCAGTCCCTTCTGGTCTGTCATTTGCGCCCTTTGTTTTGAGTTATTTCATCCTCAGTCAGCATTACTCAGTGGGAAGAGACTGTAATAACCCAGAATGATTTCCAGAGAAACAGCATCTATCAGAGGGGCTTTCTCCTAACACTGAGGACATTCCTTTTTAAGCAGCTGGAGTCCCATTGGCTCACACTGTCCCTCAGGCTCATTTCTGAACAATCCTTTGGCCAGGGGAATGTCACAGCTGACTTGCCTAAACCAGACACTGTTGCAAGAGTTTCAGATTCACTTTAAACCAGCCAGGCCTCACCCGGAGGCTGGAGATGAAGTCACATTTCCCTGAAGCACATGAACTGTGGAGAAAGCACAGCAAGATAGCATACAGATAGGAAAGGAGAAGGGAGAATGGACGAGCATTAACAAAGTTCGTGAGCTACCCTGGTAGCTTAGTGGTAAAGAATCTGCCCACCAATGCGGGAGCTGTGGTTCGATCCCTCGGTAGGGAAGATCTCCTTGAAAAAGAAATAGCAGTTCATTCAAGTATTCTTGCCTGGGAAACCCCATGGACAGAGGAGCCTGGCGGGCTACAGTCCATGGGGTTGTCAAAGAGTTGGACATGACTTAGTAACTTAACAACAATCAAACCAACAATGTTTAGCAGAATAAAGCTTTTTCTTTTTTTAAACAGGTAGTTGCATGTGATATTGAACTAAATATTCAATAAAAGATAACAAAATAACATAAAGCAGTAATTACCCAAGTGGGGGATATCAGCAGCATCTAAAAATATTTTTTATCAAAGTTACATTCCCCTCCCTATTCTGATCTGTACCTGTATGAGGCTCTTTTACTTGTCACACTGAAAATTGGTTACTGTTGGGAGCCTTGTTGGATCTGAAGGATGAACACATCAAAATTACTGAGAAACATGGCTGTAGAAAAAGCTTTTTAATGTGAGGGGCCAAGAATAAATGTTTGTAAAGGAATAAAATAATGTAGTTGGTTATTCATATTTCTTCCTGATGTCAGCCTGTTTTCACATGCTGTTTTGGTTTCATAAGTCCATGAGTCCTGTGATAAAGACTGTTATTGTTTTTGTTTTTTAAAAAAAAAAACATTTCACCTAGCCTAATGATAATAAGGAAAGCAGCCTAACTTGTATTGTTTCATTGACCCTGTATCTCATCTAAGACTATGTCTCTTTGGTAGAGGTTCAAGACTAACCATTACCATCCTTTTCTCATTTTCTCAAAAAAAAAAAAAAAATGCAGACATGATTTCTTAAAAAATCCTGGCCAGCAGTAGTCACCTTTTTATATGGTATAGACTTCACCTTTGAAACATTTGAATAAAAGAATTTTTTTTACATAAGCTAATTTAATGGTTTCTTCTTCAAATTTTAAACAAAATAAAAATTCAGATACCTTCACACACTTGGTGGGAATGGAAATTGGTATAGCGACTGTGTAAAACATTATGGAGGGTTCTCAAAAATTAAAAACAGAACTATCATATAATCCAACAATCCTACTTCTGGGTATATATCTGAAAAAAATGAAAACACTAATTTGAAAAGATACAGGTATCCCAATGTTTATAGCAGCATTATTTACAATTGCCAAGTGTCCATCAACAGATGGACGGATCAATACATACTGCTATAGATATACACACACACACAATGGATTACTACTCAGTCATAAAAAAGAATAAAATTTTACTATTTGCTACAAGGATGGACTTGGAGTTTATTAAGCTAAGTGAAATAAGTCAGACAGAGAAAGACAAATACTGTACAGGATCACTTACATGTGGAATCCAAAAAATAAAAACAGTGATTATAACAGAAAAGAAATAGACTCATAGATTCAGAGAACAAACTAGTGGTTACCAGTAGGGAGAGGGAAGAAGGGAGGGGCAAGATAGGGGCAGGGGATTAAGAGTCCAAACTACTACGCGCAAAATAACTAAGCTACAAGGATATCTTGTATAACATGGTATAGCTGATATTTTATAAAAACTATAAATGGAGTATAACCTTTAAAAACTGTGGATCACTGTTACACACCTAAAACTTGCATAAATTTTATCAACTCTTCCTCAATTTTTAAAACTGCAAAAAAAAAAAAGAACATATAGAAAAGTAAAAAGAACAAATTTAAAATCCTCATAATCCCTCGAGCTAAAGAACCATTGATAACATTACAGCATAGTCTTTCAATTACATATTAATGTATTGTAATATATGTATATGTATGCATGTGTATATATATGTAAATATAATGCTTTTCAAAGTAGTGCTTTACCAGAAATGCTGTTTTGTAACCTGTTTTTTTTATTATACCATAAGCACTTCCTCCACGTATTAATAACTCTTTTGAAACCATCAGAGAGTTACATAATAGATTATTAAGCCAGTCTCTAGGGAGCAGATAGCTTATTTTTGCAAATAAAACATTTTACAAATGTTTACAAAGCTCAAATGTCCAACACAAACATAAGCCTAGCCTCCTATTTGAACTACCCAACTCTTAAAGTTGGTATTAAACCAGAAATCGAGAACGGAAGCTAGGAATGAAACTCCAAATTGTAAAACAAAAGTGTGACAGAGGAAATAAGCATAGGAAAGAATTATGAATCAGATACATACTGGAATTTCCTGGAAGTTTTCAGATTCAAGTCAAAAATACTTTGTCTACATGTGTCTGCACCAAACTTCTCTTAGTAGCTGCTCCGAGATGAGGGCCTTACAAGTGTCAAGACTGGAACTAAAGTAAAAGAGGGAGGATCTAGAGAGTAAACCTCTCTCCTGGGGATAGAGACTGTTTAGATACTAGATATGGAAGTTGTAAACAGAAAAAAAGGGACTGACATCTCTGCCCTGCTCTGTCCACCACAATACTGGCAGTGGAGGCTCAGGGTAGAGCCAGAAGTGCCATTTTTCTAAGGAGTGTCCTTTAGTGAACAACTCAAGAGTCAGTAAGACCAGTGTCTCTGCTTATCTTACATGTTGTTGTTGTTCAGTTACTAAGTTCTGTCTCTTTGTGACTCCATGGACTGTAGCATGCCAGACTTCCCTGTCTTTCACTATCTCCCAGAGTTAGCTCAAACTCATGTCCATTTAGTCAGTGATGCCGTCCAACCATCTCATCCTCTGTCACCCCCTTCTCCTCCTGCCCTCAATCTTTCCCAGCATCAGGGTCTTTTCCAATGATTCGGCTCTTCGCATCAGGTGATCAAAGTATTAGAGCTTCAGCATCGGTCCTTCCAATGAATATTCAGGGTTGATTTCCTTTAGGATTGACTGGTTTGATCTCCTTGATGTCCAAGGGTCTCTCAAGAGTCTTCTCCAGCACCACAGTTCAAAAGCATCAATATATTGGTGCTTAGTCTTCTTTATGGTTCAATTTTATGGTCCAATTTGCACGTTAGAGCTGCATTTCTAAGACTTCAGATCTCTTGTAGATCACCTTCCTGATTTTTTCATATCTGCCTCCTACTGTGCCATCATGAATATTTTTCTTTGAATTGATTCACTTTTTTAACTTAAAAACTTTGTGTTAAATAAAACACATACCACAATTTGAAATGGAAAACAGAATCACTTGCCACCAACGCAATGTGGGTGACCTCATGAATTCAAGGAAAACAAATAGGCAAGATGCCTAGGGCTGGATGCTGGTGCTTGCCAAAGGCTCTTGAGCCTGAGCCCTGATTTCTGTTTGTTTAGGGAAAAAAGGTAGGGAGTGGGTACAGAGGAATTAACAAGTATTCAAAAAAAAAATAGCCAACATACCCCGACTGTCCATGGATTTCTTCAGAAGAACTGCAAGGGAATGGGATCACTTTCATGAAACGATTCAGTCTCCTGGTGGCTCAGCTGGTAAAGAATCTGCCTGCAATGCAGGAGACCTGGGTTCAATCCCTGGGTTGGGAAGATCACCTGGAGGAGGGCATGGCAACCCACTCCAGTATTCTTGCCTAGAGACTCCATGGACAGAGGAGCCTGGAGGGCTACAGTTCATGGGGTTGCGAAGAGTCAGACACGACTGAGCGACTAACACTACACACACTAGCTTCCTGTCCAGTGGTGCACACACCTCTGTAGCAAGCACTGTGCCAGGGGAAGCCACCCTCTGTAAAGGGGTGGGGGGGGAGACCCCCATGTCACCGTTAGGCCATATTTAGGAGCTATCAGGAATTGAGGAGTTACCACAAACCCCTATACTCTGTAAGTGAAGAATAGCTTTGGCTGGGTACCTCTCATTTCTTATAAACTCTCCTGTTACAAGCTCTATTGTGCCCCTCTCCACCCTCAAGTTCACATGTTGAAATCCTAACTCCCAGTACCTCAGAATGTGCCTATATTTGGAAACAGGGCCTTTAAAGAGGCAGTGTTAAATTACCATGAGGTCATTAGGGTGGCCACTAATCCAATATAACTGGTGTTTTTATAAGAAGAGGAGATTAGGACACACACAAACATAGCATTACGGACTCCATGGACATGAGTTTGAGCAAACTCGGGGATATAGTGGAGGACAGAGGAGTCTGGTGTGCTGCAGTCCATGGGGTCTCAAAGAGGCAGACAAGACTTAGTGACTGGACAACAACACACATACATACATATATGGAAAACCATGGGAAGACATGGAGGCATTACAGCCAGCAACAAGCCAAGAAACAGGCCTCCGAAGACACCAACTGTGCTGACACCTTCATCTGAGATTTCTAGCCTACAGAACTGTGAGGAAACAAATTTATGTCATACCTGGTCTATGGTACTTTGCTATGGCAGCCCTAGAAACTTAATACAGCTTCCTAGCAGTACAAAATTCACAAGGAATGAATGATGTACAACTGCTTTGACTTGTTTCCTGAAATATCACAAAGGTGCTCAAGTCCAGACCTCCTGTGGAAGCTGTTTGGATTTGCTTGCTTGGGTGGTAATTGGTATTTTTAAGGTTATTGATGAAACATAAGTATAAGGAGACTTCCACTAATATATATATATAAGGGACTTGTTCAAGTCATGAGATTAAAGCAAGTCTGTGTACTGTTACGTCATCAGGTGTGTACTTCAAATGAGTAAGCAGTCTTAGGTAAAAATGGAGCTGTGAGTTCCAGAAAAACATCTATTTCTGCTTTATTGACTATGCCAAAGCCTTTGACTGTGTGGATCACAGTAAACTGTGGAAAATTCTGAAAGAGATGGGAATACCAGATCATCTGACCTGTCTCTTGAGAAACCTGTGTGCAGGTCAGGAAGCAACAGTTAGAACTGGACATGGAACAACAGACTGGTTCCAAATAGGAAAAGGAGTACGTCAAGGCTGTATATTGTCACCCTGCTTATTTAACTTATATGCAGAGTACATCATGAGAAACGCTGGGCTGGAAGAAACACAAGCTGGAATCAAGATTGCCAGGAGAAATATCAATAACCTCAGATATGTGGATGACACCACCCTTATGGCAGAGAGTGAAGAAGAACTAAAGAGCCTCTTGATGAAGGTGAAGGAGGAGAGTGAAAAAGTTGGCTTAAAGCTCAACGTTCAGAAAACTAAGATCATGGCATCTGGTCCCATCACTCCATGGGAAATAGATGGGGAAACAGTGGAAACAGTGTCAGACTTTACTTTTTTGGGCTCCAGAATCACTGCTGATGGTGACTGCAGCCATGAAATTAAAAGACGCTTACTACTTGGAAGGAAGGTTATGGCCAACCTAGATAGCATGTTTAAAAGCAGAGACATTACTTTGCCAACAAAAGTCCGTCTAGTCAAGACTATGGTTTTTCCAGTAGTCATGTATGGATGTGAGAGTTGGACGGTGAAGAAAGCTGAGCGCCGCAGAATTGATGCTTTTGAACTGTGGTGTTGGAGAAGACTCTTGAAAGTTTCTTGGACTGCAAGGAGATCCAATCAATCCATCCTAAAAGAGATCAATCCTGGGTGTTCATTGGAAGGTCTGATGTTGAAGCTGAAGCTCCAATACTTTGGCCACCTCATGCGAAGGGTTGACTCATTGGAAAAGACCCTAATGCTGGGTAGGATTGGGGGCGGGAGGAGAAGGGGACAACAGAGGATGAGATGGTTGGATGGCATCACCGACTCGATGAACATGGGTTTGGGTAGACTCCGGGAGTTGGTGATGGACAGAGAGGCCTGGCATGCTGCAATACATGGGGTCGCAGAGAGTCGGACACGACTGAGCGACTGAACTGAACTGAACTGAGTCTGATTGACAGTATTCTTTGAGGTGCAACCCTTGCCTCAAGATGCAACTGAAATTTATTGAAATACAAGGCCCCCCAAAAATCATGTGTGTGCGCGCACTCAGTCGTGTCCAACTCTCTGGGACCCCATGGACCGTAGCCTGCCATGCCTCTCTGTCAGTGGGATTTTCTAGGCAAGAATCCTGGAGTGCGTTGCCATTTCCTTACTCCAAGGGATCTTCCCAGCCTCCGTCTCTTATGTCTCCTGCATTGGCTTTACTACTAGTGCCATGTGGGAAGCCCATAAAATCATAAAATAAGCCATAAATGGGATGGTAATTGGGTTGTCTCCATCAGGTGATAGCCATCTGTTCTGGTACACACATTTTAAAAGTCTGACCCTGTCTACCAGGTGGATCTGAGACCCAGTCTGGCCACTTTGAGGAGTGGCATGACTCCAGATGCTGGCAGCAAGCTTCTGATATGGAATGTGGATCATCCATCCAGGCATATAGCTCTCTAGTTTCCTTTATGGTTGGAGGAATAGTCCCACTGATAGATTTTTCAGTGTGCCTGCGTGCGTGTATTCTAAGTCACTTCAGTCGTGTTCGACTCTCTGCGACCTCCTAAACTGTAGCCTGCCAGGCTCCTCTGTCCTTGGGATTTTCCAGGCAAGAATACCGGAGTGGTTGCCATGCCCTCCTCCAGGGAATCTTCCCAATCCGGGGATCAAACCCACATCTCCTGCATGTCCTGCATTGACAGCCAGATTATTTACCACTGAGCCATTAGGGAAGCCAAGATTTGTCAGTAATACACATCTACGACTTTTCTGTTTTCTGCTGTTTCAACTTCCTTGAGAATGAAAACAGTGCAGGACAACAAAATATCAAACAGATGTTACTGCATAAACTACATGACCCAGTTACGTCAGGGAGAACTGCCTAACTCAGCAATGCCCTATTCCCAGGAGATATATGTTTGTGCTACACTGCTTCTCACAACTATAATTATTTTAGTCATTTGTCTTTTAGATTTTTTTCTTTGTCTCTCCTGCTTAGCTTCACTGAGATCAGGAATTTCCTGGTTGATTACTTTATCCTCATTATATAGCAGGGTGCCTGACACACTCCAATATTCTTGCCTGAAGAATCCCAGGGATGGCGGAGCCTGGTGAGCTGCCGTCCATGGGGTCGCACAGAATCGGACACGACTGAAGCAACTTAGCAGCAGCAGCAGCAGCCTGACACATAGTATATGGCCAAGAAGTATTTTTTGAAGTAATAAATAAGAGCTAAGGGCATAATTACTTCATACTTGTGAGAGCAACTAGATTTGTATCTTAGGTGTCCCACTGTGACCTTGGGAAAGTTATTTAACTTTCCTAAGCCTTAATTTCTTCACTTATAATTTCTTCACTGGTTATAGTAATACCTACTTCATAGTGTTATTTTAAGTATTCAGTGAGCTAGCATAAGGGCTTCCAAGGTTGCTCAGTGGTAAAGAATCTGTGCCAATGCAGGAGATGCAGGAGACTCAGGTTTGATCCCTGGGTCAAGAAGATCCCCTGGAGGAGAAATGGCAACCCACTCCAGTATTCTTGCCTGGAAAATCCCATGGACAGAGGAGGAAGGCTACAGTTCATAGGATCACAAAGAGTTGAACATGACTAAGCAACTAAGCTTATATAGAGCTAGCATAGTATTTGGCACATAGTGCCAAGTAAATATTAATGTCATTATAATTATTATAAGATAACAGAAAAATGGAATCTGTTTAACTGACAAAGAATGGGTTGTTTAGGCAAAAGCAGATCATGGAAATCATTGATTTCATTGCTACACTTTTTTCCTATGTGCCTTGTAAACTTCAATTAAAAAAAATCCTAACAACCAAAACATATGTTTGGAAACCCCCATGATATTATACTGTAGTAGTTATAAGAGTTAGAGTCTATTATTTTTATTTTAGAATGTTGGTGTTCAAATCTACTTAACCTATTTTATGCATAATTAACTATTAATGTATTATGTGGAGTAAGAAGACATTAACTAAAAATAGTCTATTACACTATAAAAGGTATTAAAATATTTTTAAATTACTTTTTTAACAGAGCATTCCACATCTTTGTCCATTATTAATTGTCTATATAGGATACTGACATTAATACAAATCATTATGAAAGCTCCAGATTATGACTGACTTATCATTTCAGTTCAGTCATTCAGTTATGTCCAACTCTTTGTGACCCCATGGATTGCAGCATGCCAACTCCCGGAGTTTACCCAAACTCAAGTCCACTGAGTCCGTGATTACATCCAACCATCTCATCCTCTGTCATCCCCTTCTCTTCCTGCCTTCAATCTTTCCCAGCATCAGGGTCTTTTCCAATAAGTCAGTTCTTCGCATCAGGTGGCCAAAGTATTGGAGTTTCAACTTCAGCATCGGTCCTCTCAATGAATATTCAGGACTGATTTCCTTTAGGATGGACTGCAGTCCAAGGGACACTCAAGAGTCTCAAGAGTCCATGAAAACTATTAAATATGTCTTTTTAAATTATTTTGAGATACACCCTGTTTTGCAGAATTCCTTGAGTTATTCATATTGTCTTCAAGGCACTATTTTGTTATAAATAACTTGTGTCACATAATTCTAGATATGTTTAGCTCATTTTCCCAAAGTCATGCAAAGCACTCTATTATATAAGCAAATACTCACTGCATACGCTGTGAGAGAACACAAGAAAATTATTAGTTTTCAATCTAATTAGGAAATAAGATATTCTCATAAAACCAATAGAGAACATATGAATAAGACAGGCTTTTACATGAACACAAAAATCACTTTTTCTGATTTTATACAAACATTGGACACTTCTCCCACATAACCTTTCTCTAGAAGACAATTAGAGGAAGAAGAAGCTCACACTTTTATTTCTCATCTTGTATTACTTATGGCTTGAACAAGATGAATCATCCTATGCTTTTCAAGAGCAGAATATTGTGTCATAGAGTTGCACACCGAGTAAAGAGCTCATGCTTTCCACAGAAAGGGATGAAAGAGAGAACCAGGTTAAATATGATGCTCTCTGTCTCTTTAAGTAGTGTTCCTTTGCACTTAAGAAAGGCTAACAAATTTTGTTGTAGATCTGTTTCTTAGGCTTATCTGTGTAAGCCTAAGTCTCTACTCAACATTTCTATACAAGAAATCCATATATATTGTAGTATATCCTTGATGAGTTGAAAAACTAACTCCCTCAAAAAATCAATCCCGTGGCAACAAACCCACATGTTATGCTTCTGCTGTCTGTTTCTGACTCTTCTCTAGAGACCTCAGAGGATGACCCCCATTTATTTTCTAGGCTCAGAGATAAAAAGAAAAGCTTTTATCTGCCAGTAAATCACATTCTTTAGGGCCCCTGGAATAAGGCAGAACCTGGAGACTTAGTCAAGTAAATGTCTGAATTTACCATGTTCCTCAGGAAACAATGTAGAAGCATTAATTTAGGGTAGCTTGCTCTCTGGGGTGACATGGAGTGCCTAATTAAAAACAACTGGGGACACATGTGGCTCTGTGATTTTCACAATGGGGGCATGCTTTTATGCTAATTTTCTTTCTGAGTTCAGGTTTTTTTCTGTAAGCGATACAATGAGTAGACTTTACATACTATCATTTCAGAGTGCAAAAAAGAATTCACAGGGGCCATCACTCAAAGTGGTGTATACGCATACACAAATTAGTTCTGTGTTCTTTGGTTTGCCTTGATTTTTATTGCTAGCGAACAACTGACTATCAGAAAGTGACTATTAGAAATTATTTTTTTACAACTGTCATTGGACTCTCTTTAGGCAGTAGAAAAGAAAGTCATTTAAATCATTTTATCCTAACAATATGCATATTTTCCTTAGAAGAATTTAAGTAATTTCCCTGTACAGTTACAGATAAAATCTAAAATTTAAGGCTTCCAATCCAAAATGTAAGAAAAGCAGCTCCTCTAAAAATTCAGTAAACTCATTTTGCTTAGTTTAATGTAGAGTGAGGTCTTCAGCCAACCAGAAAAATATTATCTAATAGTAGAAATATGGGCAAAGGACAAAATTAAAACAAATAATCAACAGGCAAATGAAAATATGTTCAACTTCAAATTTAAATAAATATAAGTAGGTGTATCATCGAAATATAATTTTTTACCTATAAGTACTTTTTTAACTTATCAAATGCCCATGGTTGGTAAGTTGATGAGAAAATGCCAACTCTTTCATGTTAGTAAGAGTTAGGTGGGTACAAATCTTTTGGAGGGAAGTTTGGCAAAATATAGTAACTTCAAAATACTATAAAAGTTTAGAGGATTTCCCTGGTGGTTCAGTGGTTAAGAATTCCCCTGCCAGTGTAGGTGACATGGGTTCAATACCTGATCCAGGAAGATTGTACGTACTATGGAGCAAGTAAGCCCAGATACAACCACTACTGAAACCCATTCCCGCAGAGCCTGGGCTCCTCAACAAGAGAAGCCATCACAATGAGCAGCCTGCACACAGCTAGATAGTAGCCTCTGCTCGCTGCAACTAGAGAAGGTCTGCACTCAGAAGTGAAGACCTAGCACAGCCAAAATTAATTAATTAATTAAAAAACATACAAACACATTTAACCTGATAATTACAGTGCTAATAATTTACTGGAAGAAGATAATAAATCCTCAAAAATATTTTATAGGTGTATAACGTTTGCACATAAAAACAAGAGATTAGACTAAGCTAATTGTTAATTAATAAGAGAGCTATAAAATAAACAATATAACCATGTAATGGAATACTATGCAGCCATCAAAAACAGCAATGATTAATTACATTTGTATCTACCAGGGAAAGAAGTACAGAACATAACACAGCTTTTAAAAAATAGATTATTAAGCATAATATATAGTGTTATCCCTACTTTATAAGCCTATATGTTGAAAGACACCTGAAAGTATGTTACCCAAAATATTGATTATTTCCAGGTGTTGATATCTGCAGTGATTTTTATCACATTCTTAATATTTTTCCACAATGTTAGAATTATTACACTGAACACACTTTACTTTAATAGTTTGAAGAAAAACCAATTGATATTTCCTCAGTTTTAAGGTAAAAATCTCCTTTTATTGATGACAATGATACTTTAAAATAAAACTAGAAAACGCTTCAGTTGCTTTACACTTTGTAGAGGAATATGCATATTATAATTATGCAGTATTTTTAGTAAATCGGTGTGAGTCTTTTGTGTTTGAAGCTTTGTCTAAGAGTAACCAGTAAAACAGGTGTGCTAGGCAGGGTAGACCATCTGTTTCTCTTTACAGAGATTTTTTTTAAGAGGATGGAAAAGGATTTAAAATCCATCCTCACTGACTGAAATCCTAGGAGAAGAAAATTAATACCTTTCCTACAATGCAACATTACCTTCTGTTGTTATTTTCAGTGAATGTATATTTAAAAACTACCAACAATACTGTTCACAAGGTTCTGGAAATACAAGCTTTGACTAAGGCCAGAATCTCAAAGTTTACTTGCCAAAAGGATGTTAATTAATAGCTGAGGTGAAGACAAAAACAACCATAACGCTAAGTTCTTTTCAGAAGTTCCCAATTACGATTAAAGCTCTGTGTTGTACAACAAAGGCTTTGGGGTCTCTTGAGCAGAGAATATTTCTACCTTTCCTTCCTGCTTTATTATTTCCTTCTACTACCTGAAGACAGAATCACATTTTTGTCCCTAAGAGAGAAATTGATAAGATTTCACAAAGGTATTTTGTTTTTTAAAGAGGACACACAACACTCTCCTATAAAAAAAAAAACACATTAATGTGGTATAGCCACTTTGGAAGACAGTTTGGCAGTTTCATACAAACATACTCCTACTGTGTGGCCCAGAAGCCACAGTCCTTGGTATTTATCCAATAAGTTAAAAACTTAAACTGAATGGTATATTCCCAAATGAGTTAAAAACTGCGATATGAATGTTTACAGTAGCTTTTTTCAGAACCACCCAAACTTGGAAGCAACCAGATGTTCTCCAGTAGATGAATGGATAAACTAACTGTGGTACATCCACACAGTGATGAAAAGACATGAATCTTAAGATACAGAGAACCGGAGAACCTTAAATGCGTAACTGAAAAGATATGAAGGGATCTTGAACACTTTTTGCTAAGTGAAAGAAGCCGATCTGAAAGAGCTACCTAGTGTATAATTTCAACTATGTGACATTTTGGAAAAAGTAAAACTATGGAGACAATAAAAAGTTCAGTGGTTGCCAGGGGCTTGTAGGGGAGGAGGGGAGCCAGAGATGGATGGTGGAGCACAGGGTATTTTTATGACAGTGAAACTCTTCTGTATGATACTATAATGGTATTATAGATGTGTGTCATTATACAAAGCTCACAGAATGAACAAGACAAGGAGGTACACCCAAATGTAAAGTATGGACATTTAATAATATATCAATATCGATTCATTAAATGCACAACAGATTGAATTTGAGCAAACTCCAGGAGGTAGTGAAGGACAGGGGAGCCTGGTGTGCTGCAGCCCCTGGATCAACAAAAAGTCGGACATGACTTAGAGACTGAACAACAACAACAAATACACTACACTAAATTCAGATATTAATACTAGGGGAAATTATGGGGGGGGGGCAGGGAGAAGAGTATTTGTGAATTCTTTGTACTT
Organism: Giraffa tippelskirchi; assembly: GCF_054371585.1. Classification (NCBI taxonomy): domain Eukaryota; kingdom Metazoa; phylum Chordata; class Mammalia; order Artiodactyla; family Giraffidae; genus Giraffa; species Giraffa tippelskirchi. The sequence goes on along the minus strand of NC_137280.1, from coordinate 106,050,868 downwards.
TCCACTGAATTTTTCTGCAAAGCTAAACTGCTGTAAAACATAAAATCTATTAATTAAAAACAAACAACCAGGTCATTAATGGCTGCTATGAGAACACTTGGATCCATCATAGAGTTCTGAAAGTTATCAGTAGCTTTGCTTTTGCAGGTGCTGCCAGACCTGGACTGCACACCACATCAAGGTAGAAACATGAAAGAATTACACTGAATGCACACATACAAGTTGTTGTATTAATTTTTGTCACATGATACATTAGAACATTCTATGAATAGTTTGAAGCCAAATTTTTAAAATTTTGACACTAAATTCCTTTAAAAATATCTTAGTTGCCATTTGTTGTGTTCATGTCAGAGATTTTCAAGTATGAGAAATGCGATTTGGAAGATCTGAAGTATGACACCACTATGTCTTGATAACTACGTAGTTAGAACAGGCAGACGTATGTTCATGCATGCTCAGTTGTGTCTGACTCTTTGCAACCCCATGGACTGTAGCTGGCCAGGCTCCTCTGTCCATGGGATTTCCCAGACAAGAATTCTGGAGAGGGTTGTCATTTCCTCCTCCAGGGGATCTTCCCAAACCAGGGATCGAACCCACATCTCCTGCAACTCCTGCATTGGCAGGTGAATTCTTTATCACTGAGCCATCTGGAAAGTCCTTGAACAGAGTATATACTATTTTCATTGTTACTACTTTTGTGTTTTTGAAATCACTTGGATGAAAACCCCAGCAGTCAGAAAAATGCACCACTCAGACCTCCTGCTACAGGGGGGATTGTTGATGGACAGCCCAGCCATCTGAATTCACCGCAATGTCTGGGCTAAGGACATACTTCCCCAGTGGCTAAGCACAGAGTACAGAGAACTTGCTAGTGCAGGCCTACTGCTGCCAGAAGATGGACTCATCTCCAAGGACTCACCCTGGGAATGCAAAGCTCGCTTAGGTCCCTACAGTCTGAGACTTCTTTCCAAACCTCTTTGCCTTCCCCTCACCTTTCACAGGTGTCAGACCTACAATGTGGTCTGATGGCTCTCCCTGAAACTCCTACGTCCACCCCTTTATCCCTCACAAGCATCTCCCCTGTAAATTTCTTGCTTGTCTAATCCTACCTTGGCATCTGCTTCAGAGAAGACCTGAACTAATACAAAGACCAATCCCTAACACACAGTCATTTTTATCCTTAGGAACATAATCATGTCAGTGAAACTCTATAAAGCTCACACATCTACTTTTCTGATTTAAACTCTAATAGGGGCTTCCCTGGTGGCTCAGCTGGTAAAGAATCCGCCTGCAATGCAGGAGACCCTGGTTTGATTCCTGGGTCAGGAAGATCCCCTGGAGAAGGGATAGGCTACCCACTCCGGTATTCATGGGCTTCCCTGGTGCCTCAGACAGTAAAGAATCCACCTGCAACAAGGGAGATCTGGATTCGATCCCTGGTTTGGGAAGATCCCTGGAGGAAGCCATGGAAACCTACTCAAATATTCTTGCCTGGAGAATCCCCATGGACAGAGGACCCTGGTGGGCTACAGTCCATGGGATCACAAAGAGATGGACACAACAGAGCGACTAAGCATAGCATAGCAGAGCCACAAAATGGGGGCTTCCCTGGTGGTTCAGTGGTAAAGAATCCTCCCGCCAAGGCAGGAGATGTGGGCTCAATCCCAAATCAGGAAGGTCCCCTGGAGGAGGAAATGACAATCCACTCCAGTATACTTGCCTGGGAAATCACATGGACAGAGGAGCCTGGCAGGCTGCAGCCCACAGGGTCGTAAAGAGTTGGACACCACACAGTACAGCCACAAAACTCTTTTTGTTAAGATAATCACATATCTTATATAATGCTCAATTTTGAAGAATACCAATTTCATTGATTATGGTTTGTCATGTAGTTCCCAACTAGATACTGTAACTTTGGAACTCATGCGTTTCTCTCTTTCTCTCTCCACTAGTATGAAGAACAAAAGTAAGAGAGAGGTTTCGCTATAACCCAGGCTGCTTAGTAAGCATCACTGTTTCCTCATGTACGTGCCACTAGAATATCTTATCTTTTCCATGTAAATACAACTCACAAACTACTCCTCTTATTATCTGTAAATGTGTGACAGAGAAGATGTGGAGACAATGAAGTCTGGCCAAGGCACAAAGTCATATCTTCAATGAGATTAAATTACTACAAAGCGATTGTGACACAGAGGTGAAACCCAATCAGTTGAACTGTAATCTGTTGAAAAAAAAAAAGTTATTCACAGAGAAAGAGTGGTTTCTATAGATTCCAGAAAAGGAAATCCTTCAAGGCAGAGAAAAAAAATTTGGCATTATCCAGAAGAGAGCAATGTGACTAATTGATATGGATATTCAACAACCTAAAGTAGCCGTGCACAAATCAGACCGGATGACTCTAACCACTGAGAACACAAAATTATCTCTTAGATTATTACGGCTGACTTGCATATGAAAGAGAGATGTATTTGCCTTTTTTTTCTGGCAAACTTCTGATCTACTTAGAAATAATTTTTTAAAATATAAATTAATAAATCACCATTATGGACAATGTCTCAGGCTCATCTGAGCTGTATCAACTCTCACTTCAGTTCAATTCAGTCACTCAGTCATGTCCGACTCTCTGCGACCCCATGGACTGCAGCATGCCAGGTCTCCCTGTCCATCACCAACACCCAGAGTTTACCCAAAGTCATGTCCCTTGAGTCCATAATGCCATCCAACCATCTCATCCTCTGTCGTCCCCTTCTCATCCTGCCTTCAATCTTTCCGAGCATCAGGGTCTTTTCAAATGAGTCAGTTCTTTGCATCAGGTGGCCAAAGTATTGGAATTTCAACTTCAGCATCAGTCCTTCCAATGAACAGTCAGGACTGATTTCCTTTAGGATGGACTGGTTGGATCTCCTTGCAGTCCAAGGGACTCTCAAGAGTCTTCTCCAACACCACAGTTCAAAAGCATCAATTCTTCGGCATTCAGCTTTCTTTATAGTCCAACTCTCACATCCATACATGACTACTGGAAAAACCATAGCCTTGACTAGACAGACCTTTGTTGGCAAAGTAATGTCTCTGCTTTTTAATATGCTGTCTAGGTTGGTCATAACTTTTCTTCCAAGGAGCAAACGTCTTTTAATTTCATGGCTGCAGTCACCAACTGCGGTGATTTTGGAGCCTCAAAAAATAAAGTCTGTCACTGTTTCCATTGTTTCCCCATCTATTTCCCATGAAGTGATGGGACCAGATGCCATGATCTTAGTTTTCTGAATGTTGAGTTTTAAGCCAACTTTTTCACTCTCCTCTTTCACTTTCATCAAGAGGCTCTTTAGTTCTTCTTCACTTTCTGCCATAAGGGTGGTGTCATCTGCAGGTCTGAGGTTATTGATATTTCTCCTGACAATCTTGATTCCAGCTTGTGCTTCATCCAGCCCAATGTTTCTCATGATGTACTCTGTACATAATTTAAATGAGCAGGGTGACAATATACAGCCTTGATGTATTGCTTTCCTAATTTGGAACCAGTCTGTTGTTCCATGTCTGGTTCTAATGGTTGCTTCCTGACCTGCATACAGATTTCTCAAGAGGCAGGTCTGGTGATCTGGTATTCCCATCTCTGAGAATTTTCCACAGTTTATTGTGATTCACACAGTCAAAGGCTTTGGAATAGTCAACTCTAAGAACCAGCAATATAGAATTTCTGGATGAACAAGTACTGCTACCCATATGGGCTCATTAGTCAGTTAGACTCCATACACACATTCATCTCTTTATCATACACATCCTGAAAAATCATTTCAAATACAAACAGCTTTTTCACTGCTTACCAAGACTCCAAAGAGAAGAGACCACTATGTTTGCAGTGTAAGCACTTACATAAATGTAAGCATTTATCGTCAAGACCTATGGAGGTTCTTACTCTACCTGTGAGCTCAGAAGTTAACCTGGCATTGTGTCATGGATGCCAATAGAAAAGACAAGATCCCCAGATCAGAGCTGAAGAACGCAATAGCAATAGCCAAAGTGTCGGCATATTTGTGCTGGTTACCTGAACCCCACCTCCCACAGGACAACAGGAAGAGGGCCAGGGGACAGCTGTAAGTCACAGTTGGTTATGTTAAAGTCAAAGAACCCTGAGTCTAGAGAGCCAGAATCTTTCCTTATGGGCAGTGACCATGCCTGGGCTTTGCTCTGGAGACTGATACTGTCCCTTTCTTTCAAGGCTGTAAGTAAACCTGTCCTTTGCTCCAAAGGGCAACACTTTCTCTATTTTCAGGTGTGCTCATTATATAAACATCCTTGAGATTGTCCAGAAATGAAGGGCAGTGTCTCGCTTACAATAGGTACAGAAATATGAAAGACCCTTAAAGAATTATCTCCTAGTAAGTACGTATTGCAAAAAATCTCAGTTCTGAAAACATTAACTAATAGACTAATGGTTTGCTTCTAGAAATCTTGTCTTTCCCAGTCCTCTTAATATAAATTAGAGGTGAAAAGTTATTACCCAGTCTAGTCTACTTCAAGATAAAGGCAGATTTGTCATAGTAAAAATAAAATATGGCATACAGATACAAAATGCCATGTCCTTCCAAAAACTGACTCTTGGGCTTCCCTGGTGGCTCAGTGGCCAATGAAGGAGAAACGGTTTGATCCCTGTTTCAGGAAGATCCCACATGTCGTGCAGCAGCTAAGCCCACACACCACAGCTACCAAGCCTGTGCTCTGAAGCCCGGGAGCACAATTACTGAAGCCTGAGCTCCCGAGAGCCTGTGCTCCCCTACAAGAGAAGCCACCACAGTGAGAAGCCTGTGCACTGCAACTAGAGAGTAGACTCCATCCGCCACAACTAGAAAAAAGCCTGCCCAGCCACGAAGACCCAGCACAGCTAAAATTAAATAAAAATACAGAAACAGATTTTCAAATACTCTTTTCCCCCTTAACATTTCTATATTTTCATCACTGTACGTTTTCTTAAAGATTATTTGGTTTCTGTTCTTTTCACCTTTAGAATTGCTAGAAAATGTTCTGATTTTATCCTGGAAAACAACTCACTAGTTTAGAGTCACTCCTGAGTCTTGGCTATTTTGAAAGGTTAGCAAACTGTTACGTTGTTTCATTATTACTATAGTGGTTACAGTTTTCTTCTTCCTTCTGCTTTCAGAGCTTTTGTTTACATCAAGCTGCAAAATACTTTTAATCCTTCCGTGATAATTTGTACCAGACATAATGTCTCCCATCAGAGACCTGAGACTGCAGTAGAAAGGAAAATCTCTATTGTCTGTTTATGCTAATTGGAACACACTGTTTTGCTCTCTTTTTCTCAATGAGATGTAGAAATGGTAATTTTATCTTGTTTAATTTTTTAAAAAAGCATTTAGCATTTTACACAGAATAGGAAAGTGGTTGTTTTTAAAATACAAGTGGGTAATCTTGAAAACATTCCGTCATAAATGGTTAAACTCGAAGGGACCATCATTTCTAACTTTGCAATAATTGTCTATGGCAGCTTCATTTGATGTGGATATTAGATTTGTAGGCAGTGGAACACTCTCAACTTGGAGTCTGCCTTCCTTTATTATAAGCAGGCTGCTCACTGAAAGAACAAAAACAGTTTTGGCCTCTTCAATAGCTCGTTATTTGGAGGGGCAGGCTTCAGCTTGGTAACTGGAACCAATTCTGGCTCTTGGCCAGCTTCGTCTCCTTTCACACATACACATGCAGCAGCTGACTAGAATCACAGACCGGTGGAATGATCTGGTTTCATGGGTTCTCAACACTTCACGTGGTATCAGTCTACAAGCTCTAGGTCCCACTATAACAGGAAAAACAAAAACCAAAGCCCCAAATACAAAATTTTCTCTGAAAAGTTTTGTCCTTTCTACCATTATGATAATATCTTAGAATTGGTTCTCAAGATTTAGGCATGTCTTCTATGCTACATCTATGCTGGTCTTAGCTGAGAGCCACTGCTGTTTAGATGAGGAGACAGGCCTTGATTGGCCGAGGTCACACAGCTGGCTGGTGGCCGAGTCAGAACCAAGGTCCGCATCTCTTCCCTCTCAGACGTGTTTTTCAATATCTTGCCTCCTAGGGCACTGGGCAGGTACCTACCTGCCCATTCAGCAACCTAACCCTGTTTCTCTTTATCCTCTGTTCTCTGGGCAGGGCTTCACTTGATGAGTGAGTTAGCCTTGGGCATAAATCAGGCAGTTTTCATTAATGCTTAAAGGTCATTAGGGTACCATTAGCAAATGAGAGTTTTAGTTTAACTCAAAGGCACCCTGGTAGCCTGAAAGAATGTTTGTACTCCTGTATACATTTAGCCAGAACTGAGGACCTTTAATTTAGTAATTTAACAGATAATCCAAAGCATTGTCTTCTCAAAACTTATTTAAGAATCTACACTTTTCTATTTGATGAAAGTTCTGTATTTCCTTCACGTGTTCATTTTTGTGACTATTAATGAATTACTGATTGATTGCATATTCATTCATCGGCATCACATATTTTATTGAGTGACAGGAATTTCAGAATAAAGATAAATCTAATGCTCCCTGAACTCAAGTCACTGAAAAATCTAGGGAATAATAAAAAGTATATAAATCAAAAGTCATTTGTCTTGAGTAAGAGTGCAGCCATGTTGGAAGACCTTTTTTCCAAAAAATATATTGTGAAATCCCTGCTTTTGCTACTAATATAGAACCCTATTATATTAAGATAATCAAAACTATTAAATAAAAATGGTAAGAAATATAAAATTGTACGTTTCAATAACTTCTTATTAAAAGCAAGATTTTCATAGTTTTCTAAGAATTCACATATATATCACCTTATTTAACCTTCCAAAAAAACTCTGTTAGTAGAATATATAATAATAATATGTAATCTATCATCATTTTATAGGTGAGACACTGAGACTCAAAAGTTTGGCATCTCGCTTATGGTAACCGATGGGGTTCTGGTGGTCTGTCCCTCTTCTGATCTCTACCCTTACCTACGGTCCTATGAGCTGGGACTAAAGCTTAAGACAGCTTTTCAGACCCAGGCAATGTTGTGGGGGGGCTGAATTCTTTCCTTTTTGCCTATCATGGGAATCCAGAAAGAAAAGTAAATTCACTGTTGCCTCTGACTCTCAAGCCTAGAACAAAACTTAAACAGAATGTAGCCCAGTGTGTGTTTGTGGCACCCTTGTCAAGGATCAGCTGACCATATAAATGTAGGTTTATTTCTGGGCTCTCTCTTCCATTCCATTGGTCTGTATGTCTGTTTTTATGCCTGTAACACACTTTTTTTTTTTAACAGATAAATGAATAAAGATAATGTGATATATACATACAGTGGGATATGTTTCAGCCTGTTAAAAAATCGGCAGGAGGAGGAAACCCTGTCATTTGTGACCATGAGGATGAACCTGGAGGACATTAAGTGAAATATAAGGCAGTCACAGAAGGACAAATACCGCCCGATTCCACCTACTTCCACTTACATATCTAAAGTAGTCAAACTCATGAAAGAGGAAACTATAATAGTGGTTCCTACAGGCTGGAGGGCTGGGGAAATGAGGAGCCATTATTTAATAGGTATAACGCATCCGTTATACTAGATTAACAAATTCTAGAGATCTGCTGTACAATATAGTTCCTGCAGTTTATAATACGGTACTGTGCAGTTCAAAATGTGTGGAGAGTGGATCTCTTGTTAAGTGTTCTTACCACGCACACAGATACACACAGAAGTGGCCCAGATAAGGTTTACTTTAAAAAAAAAGTCTTAACCCTCAGTCTAAACTATCAAAGATGAGAACTTAAAAAAATAAAACACTACATCTAAAAAAAAAATCTTCTAGCATTTTTAATAATCAAGAGAACTTTCTCTTATCAGATGCAAATACCATTGTCAAGTTGTGACATGTCTACTTTCCAAAGGTAGAATGATCAAATGAGAGAAAGGCTGCCCTTTTATTCCCCAGAGTGAGGTAATTTCTACTTTCTTGCTGTCATTCCCTAACTAGCTTACTGCTAGAAAATACTGTTTGCATATTTCTGGTTTTTTAAATTTTTTATTGGCATATAGTTGATTTACAGTGCTGTGTTAGTTTCAGGTGTATAGCAAAGTGAATCAGTTATATAATACATATACATATAGCCACTCTTTTTTTAGATTCATCTCCCATATAGGCCATGACAGAATATTGAGTAGTTTCCTGTGCTATAAATGGACATTTCTGGTGGTTTTTGAAGTTCTTTCCTTTCTTGTCATCTACCAGAACCTCTCACATAGGAAATTCAAGTGATTAAGGTAAAAAGTATGGCCAAAAGAATCAGTATGGGCTGTATTTAGTTACAAATATATATATATAACTACCATGGAATTCCCCAGGCCAGAATACTGGAGTGGGTAGCCGTTCCCTTCTCCAGGGGATTTTCCCAAACCAGGGATCAAACCCAGGTCCAGAATATTGGAGTGGGTAGATGTTCCTTTCTCCAAGGGGTCTTCCCGACCCAGGGTCTCCTGCATTACAGGTGGATTCTTTACCAGCTGAGCTACTGGGGAAGCCTCTGTGTGTGTGTGTGTGTGTGTATTTGTAACTAAATATATATATGTGTGTATACACATATATTCACACATTCTTTTTTAATATTATTTTTGTTAACTCTTTTTCTCCATTCTTATTCTATACATCAAGCACCTCAACTAACCTCTTTATATTTAATTTTGCTTCACTGATTTGATAGTTGAGTATTTAGCTATAGGGCTCAAATTAAGAAATAAACAATTCCAGTGTTTTTATATACTGTTTAGTCACCCTTAAGTTAAAGAACCATTTATCTTTCAGCCTATTCTTAGAAATCTTTCATTATTATCAATTTATAGTAATGTAAGCAGTCTCTGATTTTGACTTGGGTTTACAAGGGCTAGATGATTTTCCTAAAATAAAACAGATCATCACATATGTAGCCTGATTGTTGTTAGACTCATGGGATGTCTATGATGGGACAGAGCAGTAAAGGGATAAAGAATGGGTTCCTGACTCAAATTGCCTAGGTGGGTCTGATCTGAGGCTCTATCATTGATTCACTGTGTGATCTTAGGCAAATATTTAATTTCTTTGTGCTTTGGTTTTCTCATGTTAAAAAAAATGGGGGTAATAATAGACTGATGATTTAGGATGTGTAGGCTGCTGAAAAGAAATGCTATCTATGGTTATTGTTACTTCGGAGAACACTGGTTCATTCCTCTCCCTCTTATTGCAGGAATTCAGCCCTCTATTTAAATTCTCACCAATTTGCTTCTGGGATTTTCCAGTTATGGTTCTCAGGAATTCACAAAAAACTCATTCTTCTGCTTTGGTTTACACCACCCAAGGGCATCTTTGGACTTCTCTGCTTCTGGCCCTGTAACAAGGCTAACATTCAGCTGTACCAAAGGTGCTGTCTCTAGACACCTCCAATGTCTGTTCCACCTGGAAGGGAAAGGAATACATCTCCTCCTATCTCCTGATGTCAGGGTTTAGCCTCGTGTGCCTCAGGAAACTGGCTTCTATGCCTCATGCCTTCTGCCTTTTTCCATGAGCTCCACGCTTGAAGCCCTGGCTGGGGAAACAGTGATATCTGAGGCCCAAATCCCCTTATCCTTGCTACTCCCTTTCTCCTCCTCCACGAGACATTCTCTTGAAAATCAGCTTGGGAAAGTCCTGCCCAGGAGCTCCTCAGACAAGCTTGCTACTGCTGCGCTTAGTTGCTCAGTTGTGTCTGACTCTCTGTGACCCATGGACTGTAGCCTGCCAGGCTCTTCCGTCCATGAGGATTCCTCAGGCAGGAATGCTGGAGTGGGTAGCCATGCCCTCCTCCAGGGGAACTTCCCAACCCAGGAATCAAACTGATGTCTCCTGCATTGCAGGTGGATTCATTACCAGCTGAGCTACGAGGGAAGCGCCAGACATGCTTCGGTGGGCTCAAATCTGAACCCCAGACTCAATAAGAACTCAGATTCTCCCTATTTGGTTATGTGAAGATGCTAGTAAAATCCTGACACACTCTTTGATCAACCAGTGGAGAAAAATTCCTTTCAGTGCTCCCTCTTGGGTAATTTTACATTCCTATACTATCTCCAGTAAATATATTTTCTAAACACACTAAAGCCTTCCATATGCTTTTATGATTTTCAGCATGCCACTGTGCATGTACTATAAAAGCCTGAAATATCTGCTGCTGGTAAGATAGCACCACATTCATCTACTTCCTTACACATCTTTCCATCAGTAGTACAATATTTCTCCATAATAGCATCTATTAACAAAGTTCTCAGTTCAATGTTATATCAATTGAGGCAAACAACTGATTTAATGTTACCTGGAAGGCTTTTTCTTTGAGGTTCAGAATAGCAGACAGAGAAGGAAATTAATATGCATATAGCTCTCTGGAAAACATGAAGTTTTCATGAGAGTGGAGAATTGAAAACTATTATTTTCTGCAGACTTTTCCTGGTGGATAATGTTTATATGCACAAGTATATTTATCCACTGTTTCTATAAGCTTAGCAGAGGTAGAGCTGGCTGTAATTTGTACACAATAACCTGAAGCCCAACTTAAGCCCCATTCCTCATCTCCCACTAATGTGTCACATATTAGCAATTAGGAATCCCTGGTTCCACGATTAATCCTTTCTATGACGAACAGAGCAGCAGAAGATGAGATCGTTATAGCATCACTGACTCAATGGACATGAACTGGAGCAAACTCTGGAAGACGGTGGAGGACCAGGAAGCCTGGCGTGTGGCAGTCCATGAGGCTGAAAAAAGTCAGACCTGACTTACCAACTCAACAACAACAGCTATGAAAACATTGCAGTTGCTAATGTATTTTGAGGTATATCTAAAACCTCCAGTTGATGTTCCACCTGGTGGAGCTTCCCTTGTAACTCAGTCGGTAAAGAATCTGCCTGCAATGCAGGAGACCCGGGTTCAATTACTGTTTGGAAAGATCCCCTGGAGAAGGAAATGGCAACCCACTCCAGTACTCTTGCCTGGAGAATCCTCATGGACAGAGGAGCCTGATGGGCTACAGTCCATGGGGTTGCAAGAGTCAGATGCAACTTAGAGACTAAACTACCGTGGTGTTTCCAGTTTCGTGAATTTTATCTTTGAATCAACTTTAACAGAAAACGCCAGTGTCTTGAACCACTACTAATAACTTGGTTCTAGAACCCTATTTATCTCTATATTTCAAGAATGTACTTTTTTATTTGACTCTAGTAGCTTGGAATGTTAAAAATGCCTTACATAGCGATTCTCTAATATCTGGCGATGGTGCCATTCAAGTGTACCATAAAACAAGGGGCTGGATTAGTCTGCTGTGGAGGAATTGAAGACAAGGCAGTTTCCATGAAACAAAGACTAAGGAACGAGAGGAAGAGAAGACATGGCTGCTTACCATCAAGACCAAGCTCCACAAGTAGCAGTGGAAGCCTGAAATGAAACACTGATATACATAAGCAGAAAGGACTATTATTCATGCACAAACTTTTCAAAACCACGATGACTGCGCCATCATCACTGTCACTACTATCACCTGGCAAGCATTTATTTTTTAAAAATAATCTGCATAGAAAAATCGAGATGCTTGCTTTAGCATAAAAGTAGATTTTATGATGTAATAAAGCAGAAGGATAAAGCCCATAAAGAAACTACCTCAGTCATTCAGAGAATGCAAATATTCCTGTTTTGGTCACCCATCCTCTCTAATACAGCTCACAGGGACTGTTGAAAGCTTCAACTGGAGTTTCTATTGCTAGGAACTAGAGGGCATAAACCAGCATTCACTCAGCCACCTGTAAATGACAGAGCTAACAAACAGCTGGAAGTTTCACACTTTTAGAAGAGATGGTCATCACCCTAGAATACCCTTCTGCATCTGAATATAGGCAAAGGATGAAGATTATAATCATTTTTCAATCTTGTGCAGCTAGAAAGAGAGATGCTGAACCAGACCTGCTAATTTTGCTAAGGTGCCGCTAGGCTGTCCACCATGGTTAAAGTCCTATTGGTGTTTCCATAAAAGAGAGAGAAGGGGAGGGAAGGAAAAGGGAAATTAAAGGAGGACAAAAACTTAGCCCTTAAAAGTAGGCTCACTTATCTGTACTTATTATTATCAGTGTTTTCACTATTTGACAGGGGCAGTGGAAGGGACGAATGCCCAACTTTGTTCATCACTTTTTCAACTTATCTTTGTCCCCAGACACAAGCTCAACTGGAAGCACCCGGCAAATCACTCTATAATGTAAGCACCTTAAATCAAATGGGTTATTTTGTATATGAAGATGTCCCACCAAATGAATAATTTATAACTTATGGAGGCTTTTTCCCCCTCTAAAGGAATAATGAATATTCATCTAACCATTTATATATGCTCATTCAGTTCTTGCTGATGACAAAGTCCAATTTTTTACCAGGTAATTACCTAGAGCGTGGAGTACAGTGTATGATCACATGGACAGAGTTTATCCCCCATGGAGTGGGAGGAGACCCGTATAGACACTGAAGCCTTGACCTAGGACTCATAAATACAATGCAACTGCCAACTGAACTCATTGACTGAGGAAAAAGAAAGTATTTCCATTTAGGGAACAAACCTGGATGCCCAGTACTTTCTATTGAATATTTAAGTCATCCTCAGCACTTTTTTTCCAGGTTAAATAATTCTATCACTTTCATTCTTCATTCAAAAAGCTCTCATTTCAGACACCTAACAATCAATCACATCTGTGAAACTTCATTGGATCCTGATTTGAAAAATATATACAAAAGACATTTTGGGATAATTGGAGAATTTTGAAAATGACTATATTAGGGAATTACTATTAATCTTCTTAGGGGCAACGATGATATTATAGTTTTACATGAAACTATCCTTAGTCTCCTCTTCATGGATCACAGACCTGTCGGGGCAAAAGGGCTTGTGTAATTCAATGAAGCTATGAGCCATACAGTGCAGGGCCACCCAAGATGGAAGGGTCATAGTGGAGAGTTCAGACAAAATGTGGTCCATTGAAGGAGGGAATAGCAAACTACTCGCTGCCACAAGAACCTCATGAACAGTATGAAAAGGCAAAAAGATATGATCAGAAGATGAACCCCTCAAGTCAGAAGGTGTCCAATGCACTACTGGGGAGGAGCAGAGGGCAACTACTAATAGTTTCAGAAAGAATGAAGTGGCTGGGCTGAAACAGAAATGATGCCCAGCTGTAGATAAGTCTGGTGGTGAAAGTAAAGTTGGGTGCTGTAAACAACAATATTGCACAGGAACATGGAATTTTCGGTCCACAAATCAAGGTAAATTGCATGTGGCCAAGCAGGAGATGGCAAGAGTGAACATCGACATCTTAGGAATTAGTGAGCTGAAATAGAATGGGAATGGGCAAATATAATTCAGATGATCATTATATCTACTACTGTGGGCAAGAGTTCCTTAGAAGAAATGGAGTAGCCCTCATAGTAAACAAAAGAGTCTAAAAAGCAAGAAATAGTTGGGTGAAATTTTAAAAAATGACAGAATGATCTCGGTTCATTTCAAAGGCAAACCATTCAACATCACAATAAACAAAGTCTTTGCTCCAAGCGCTGATACCAAAGAAGCTAAAGTTGACCAGTTCTATGGATACCTATAAGACTTTCTAGAACTAACACCGAAAAAAGACATCCTTTCCATAATAGGGACTGGAATGCAAAAGTGGGAAGTTAAGAGATACCTTGAATAACAGGCAAGTTTGGCCTTGGAATACAAACTGAAGCTGGGCAAAGGCTAACAGAGTTTTGTCAAGAGAACACACTGGTCATAGCAAACACCCTTTTCCAACAACACCAGAGATGGCTACATACATGAACATCATCAGATGGTCATCACCAAAACCAGATTGATTATTTTATTTGCAGCCAAAGATGGAGAAGCTCTATACAGTTAGCAAAAAACAAGACCTGGAGCTGACTGTGGCTCAGATCATCAACATCTTATTGCAAAATTCAGACTTAAACTGAAGAAAGTAGGGAAAACCACTAGGCCATTCAGGTATGACCTAATTCAAATCCCTTATTATTATACAGTGGAGGTGACAAATAGATTTAAGGGATTAGATCTGGTAGACAGAGTGTCTGAAGAACTATGGACAGAGGTTTGTAACATTGTAAAGATTTAAGGGATTAGATCTGGTAGACAGAGTGTCTGAAGAACTATGGACAGAGGTTTGTAACATTATAAAGGAGGCAGTGACCAAAGCCATCCCCAAGAAAAAGAAATGCAAAAAGGCAAAGTGGTTGTCTAAGGAGGCTTTACAAACAGCTGAGGAGAGAAGAGAAACAAAAATCAAGGGAGAAAAGGAAAGATATACCCAACTGAATGCAGAGTTTCAGAAAATTGAAAGGAGAGATAAAAAGGCTCTCTTCAATGAACAATGCGAAGAAGTAGAGGAAAACAATAGAATGGGAAAGACTAGAGATCCCTTCAAGAAAACTGGTGATGCCAAGAGAACATTTAAGGAAAGCATGGACACAATAAAGGACAGAAACAGCAAGGAACAAACAGAGGCAGAAGAAATCAAGAAGCGGCAAGAACACACAGAAGAACTATACAAAAAAGGTCTTTATGACTTTACCACAACAGTGTGGTCACTCACCCAGAGCCAGACATCCTGGAGTGTGAAGTCAAGTGGGCCTTAGGAAGTATTACTACAAACTAAGCTAGAGGAGGTGGTGGAATTCCGGCTGAGCTATTTAAAATCCTAAAAGAAGATGCTCTGAAAGTGCTGCATTCAATATGCCAGCAAATTTGGGAAACACAGCAGTGGCCACAGGACTGGAAAAGGTCCGTTTTCATTCCAATCCTAAAGAAGGACAGTGTCAAAGAATGCTCAAACTACTAGACAGTTGTGGTCATTTTGCATGCTGGTAAGGCTACGCTCAATATCCTTCAAGCTAGGCTTCAGCAGTAATGTGAACTGGGAACTTCTAGACGTACAAGCTGGGTTTAGAAAAGGCAGAGGAACCAGAGATCAAACTGCCAACAATCATTGGATTATAGAAAAAAGCAAGGGAATTCCAGAAAAAAACATCTACTTCTGTTTTACTGACTACACAAAAGCCTCTGCATGTATCACAGCAAACTGTGGGAAATTTTTAAAGAGATGAGAATACCAGACCACTTACCTGTCTCCTGAGAAACCTGGATTCAGATCAAGAAGCAACAGTTAGAACCTTACATGGAACAACAGACTGGTTCAAAATTAGGAAAGGAGTACAGCAAGGCTTTATATTGTCACCCTGTTTATTTAACTTCTATGCAGAGTACATCACATGACATTTGAAGCTGGATGAATCACAAGCTGGAATTAAGATTGTCAGGAGAAATATCAACAACCTCAGGTATGCAGATGGCATATAATGGCACTATAATGGCAGAAAGTGAAGAGGAACTAAGCAGCCACTTGATGAGGGTGAAAGAGGAGAGTAAAAAAGCTGGCTTGAAACTCAACATTGAACAAACTAAGATCATGGCAACTGGTCCCATTACTTCATGGCAAATAGAAGGGGAAAAATTAGAAGTAATGACAGATTTTATTTTCTTGGGCTTCAAAATCACTGCAGATGAAATTAAAAGACATTTGCTACTTGAAAGGAGAGCTATGACAAACCTAGACAGCATGTTAAAAAGCAAAAACATCACTTTGCCAACAAAGGTCTGTATAGTCAAAGCTATGGTTTTTCCAATAGTCATGTACAAATGTGAGAGTTGTACCATAAAGAAGGCTGAACACTGAAGAACTGATGCTTTCACATTGTGGTGCTGGAGAAGACTCTTGAAGAGTTCCTTCGACTGCATGGAGATCAAACCAATCAATCCTAAAGGAAATCAACCCTGAATATTCATTGGAAGGACTGATGCTGAAGCTGAAGCTCCAATACTTTGGCCACCTGATGTGAAAAGCTGATTCACTGGAAAAGACCCTGATGCTGGGAAAGATTGAAGGCAAAAGGAGAAGAGAGCAGCAGAGGATGAGATGGTTAGATAGCCTCACTGACTTAATGGACTTGAATTTGAGCAAACACCAGGAGATAGTGAAGGATAGGGAAGCCTGCCTTAGCTGGACACAACTTAGCAACTGAACAGTAACAACAACAACAACCCTTATTCTTAGAAGTTGCACCTGAAATACTTCGAGGTGAGGTGTGATGTCTGTAACTTGAAAGAGATATACACACGTATAAGTACAATAGTGCAAATTATTAACAAAATGGTAAGCCATTTGGTTATTCATACTATTATTTCAATTTTTCTATATTTTTGAAATTTGTCATAATAAAAATTTGAGAGAATAATTTATCTTTCACAGTTAGGGCAACCTGAAGAAAACAAACACTCCAGGCAGTGTCAAGATTAAAAATGGTGGGAAGATTCAGTTTTCCACACCCATAGGAGTCAACTAAAATATAGTAAGCAGAGATAGATATCTGAGAGGAAAAATTCCATATAATAAACAGAGGTGAGAACTCCTCTCCCAAGTTAGGTTGAAAAGGAAAATAAATCTGATTGAATTTGTTTCCTTCATTCATTTGTTCCACAAATATTTATTGAATATTTGCTTTGTGGACCTAATGTGGGATCAAATGATAATAAGAAATTCCTCTAGGAATTTGTAATTTGAGAAAAATCAACAGTAAATATTGTTAGCTCTTCCTCGCCCAACTTTTCATCCCTTTTAACAACTTCATTGAACCATCACTTGATACAACTACAGCTCCTTCTCAAGCTCGCCATCATTCTATGCTGGATCATTGCAGTTGCTCCAGACTTGATAGTGCCATTCCCTTGCTTAAACTCTCCAGTCTGTCCACTGGCCTCAGATCTCTATGATTAATTACATCTCTGATTATCTCTCCAGGCTTACTTGTTACCACTTCATATCTATCTCAAAAATACCTCAAAATCTGAGCAAAGTTAAGTCAGACAGAGAAGGAGAAATATCATATGACATCCTTTATATGTGGAATCTAAAAAGAAATGATACTTATTTACAAAACAGAAACAAACTCACAGACTTTGAGAATGAACTGATGGTTGTGGTGCGGGGGTTGATGGAGGAGGGATAGTTAGGGAGTTTGGGATGGACATGTACACACTGCTATAGTTAAAAGGGATAACCAACAAGGACCTACTGTACAGCATGTGGAACTCTGCTCAATGCTATGTGGCAGCCTGATGGGAGGGGGATTTGGGGGAGAACGGGTACATGTACACGTGTGGCTGAGTCCCTTCACTGTTCACCTCAAACTATCACAACATTGTTCATGGCTATACCCCCTTACAAAATAAAAAGCTAAAAATACACCTCAAAAGCTACACTCAATATAGATTAAATTGCCCTCCATTTTCCAGATTACCATGTTCCCTCGCACTTTTCCGATCTGCACATGACATTCACTCTATTTGAATCATGTTCTCCAACCAGCTCCTCCTCTATCTTTGCTTGTCTACATCTTATGAAGTCTTGAGGTCTCATGGTATATGTCACTTCCTGCAGGAAGCTTTCCTTGTCTTCCAAAGTTGCAACCTTGAAAATACCACCATCGACTTTCCCTATCAGTCCATTTACCACAACATATTGTAATTGCCGCTTAAGAGCTTAGTCAGCATTTAAAAATTACAGTGGTGCACTTTTCACAATAAACTCTGGCAACATCGATAAGATAAGATAACACTGAGTGGAACTAGTAGTCAGGTACCAGGAGAGTTTTCGGTTCTTTGTATACACGAGACCTGAAAGCCATGGTTATTGATGCACGTTGCCATGGGGGAAACTGGCCAGTTAGGAAATTCCAACAGAGACTAGATAGCGATATATTAGCTCTTGCCTGTGTGGAATTATTATATCCTTTGGAACAAGTAAGAAGTCAAAACTCAATCCTACTATGTCTGTTGTTCCGTCATGAAGTCGTGTCCAACTCTGTGACCCCTGGGGACTGCAGCACACCAGGCTTCCCTGTCCTTCACCATCTCCTGGAGCTTGCTCAAACTCGCATGCATGGAGTCAGGGATGCCATCCAACCATCTCATCCTCTGTCATCCCCTTCTCCTCCTGCCTTCAATCTTTCCCAGCATCAGGGTCTTTTTCAATGAGTCGGTTCTTCCCATCAGGTGGCCAAAGTATTGAAGCTTCAGCTTCAGCATCAGTTCTTCCAATGATGATTCAGTGTTATTTCCTACTATCTCTACCTGGCATGATACCATGGGCCCTTCAAGGGCACACACACACACATACACCCTCAACTGAAAGAAGTGAAGACTCATACTCTGATAATATGCTTATCAACCCCACTGGTCATTCACTGAACTATTCACGAGACAGCCTTTCCTGCAGCCTCTGCCAATGTAAATTATTTTAATTATAGGACACTAGACTTTACCGCATTACTGAGCCCACTTCTTTGCCTTTCTCTTTTCCTTTCTTTCTCTTTACCCTCCTGTCATGGATTATTAATGATGGTTGGCTGTGATTTATTAGCCTTCTTGCACAGGGTTTCTTAAGTGTGTCATTGACATTAGTTAACAGCCAGTGTCATAAACCTGCCATAATCCCTGTCACACTGTTTCCACTTAAACACCTGCTATTTTGCCCCACCTTCATTCATCACTGATATCCTTCTGGAAAGACCAAATAAACACAACTCGATTATGCTCTATTTATAGTAGTACCTTAACAGCATATTTAAAGCTTGAAGTTCGGCTCAAAGGAAGTCCAAACATAACATCATATGTTGCTATGTATATATATTTAAATATTCCCTTTCTCACTTTTAAAACCAACTAGTTCACGTAATTAAGCAGTTGAAAAGCTAAAGTGATAATTTACTCTTATTTGAAAAATGAGGAGTCAGATTGATTTATAGTTTGCACCATATGTTTATTATATATGTATCACAAAACATGTCTACCCAGCATTCTATCTTCTGACACTTTAAATATCCACAGTAAATGATGTCCCTAATGATGAAGAGCTTACGAGATCTCACATTATTGTCAGTGTATTTTTAGTGTTGAGTGCATGTAATCACTAATTCTTTCTGAAATGTAATCCATGTGTTTATAGGTGTTGTAGTCTATACTTTTAACTTTTAAGAGTCATTAGTCTCTTTTTAGAGTGTCTGTCCTGCATGCACAAATTATCTGCTCTAGGTATTTACCCTGTTCTCATCTAAATTTTATTTTTTATTTGAGAACATTAACTAAGTTATTTCAGAATGCAGGTAAAAACCTTATGTGTATGTGTTGTGTGCTCAGTTGTGTATGACTACTCTTTGCAACCCCATGGACTGTAGCTCCCCAGGTTCCTCTGTCCATGGAATTTTCCCTGCAAGAATAGTGGAGTGGGTAGCCATTTCCTCCTCCAGGGGATCTTCCCCACCCAGGGATCAAACCTGTGTCTCCTGCCTTGGCAGGTGGATTCTTTACCACTGAGCTACCTGGGAAGCCAAAAAATCTTATCATACATAGTTACAAAAGTTATTTCTCTCCTGTGATCACCAGAGACTGTCTAATACTGAATTTTCTACCAACTGTCCTTTAGTTGTGTCACTTAATGGTATTAAATGTGATCATAGCTTGCAGTGCCTTAAACAAGATTTCCAACCTTCTTCCATGCTCTGGTGGTCAATTCCAGTCTCTGCCTTCATCCTTTGGAGGAACTGAGGCACAAAGTATTCACGATTCTGTATGAGCAGAGCATGAATCTTGGCCTTGAATCTTTGGGTTTCTTAATTAGTGCTTATTTTACTAGATCTGCCACAAATCTATTCTTAAATCCAATTGCTATTAGGATGTCCAAGATTAAAAAAATCGACAACTCTAGCTGACTAATCCAGGAAAAGAACATGTAATGCGTCTTATTTTACATTTTAGTGTGCTTTAAAATAACCTTTAAATTTCTGAAGTTGTTGATTAGAATTGTAAGAAAAGATGCGGAGCAAAATGCTTTGACTTTTTTCACTCAACGAACATTATGTCTTTCCTAGTAACGAGTGTTTTATCCTAAACAGAAAATTTGGAAAATAGAAAAGAACAAGGGACAAATATAAAATCACTTGCAATCTGACGTTCACAAATAACCTCTACTATTAATAACATTTTGGATTGTCTTTCCCATCCCCTGTTACATATGCCCATAGCACCAGGTATTTCCCCTTTTATATTGGTCCTCATAATTATGTTTGTTTTTTTCTAAAGACTGCAGCCTCCTGGAAGCAGCACTGTCTCTGCCTTAGGCACGGTCATAACCAGAGTTCCTGGTGAAGAGAGTGACTCATAGCAGGCATTCAACAAATATTCGCAATGAAAAGACAACTGTGCTCTGTGCATTTTATAGATATAATTCTTGCTTCCAAAAAACAGTACTCTACAGTGCATATAGCATGTGTTTTTAAATAAAAATCCTTATTAGGGAGATGGGAGGGAGGTTCAAGAGGAAGGGGACATATGTATACTTATGGCTGGTTCATGTTGTTGTTTGGCAGAAACCAACAAAATTCTGTAAAGCAATTATCCTTCAGAGTATGGAAGAGGAATCCATACTCTGATAAAAAATACTCTGATATCCATACTCTGATAAAAAATACTCTGATATCCATACTCTGATAAAAAATATATCATTAAAAAATCCTTACTATATACAATTTAAAACATTATCTCAGTGTGAATGGACCTAGAGTCTGTCATACAGAGTGAAGTAAGTCAGAACCAGTGAACCAGTGAAGTTGCTCAATCACGTCCGACTCTTTGCAACCCCATGGTCTGTAGCCTACCAGGCTCCTCCATCCACTGAATCTTCCAGGCAAGAGTACTGGAGTGGGTTACCATTTTCTTCTCCAGGGGATCTTCCCAACCCAGGGATTGAACCCAGGTCTCCCAAGTTGCAGGTAGACGCTTTACCGTCTGAGCCCCCAGGGAAGCCAGAGAAAAATAAATATCATATAGTAATGCATGTATGTGGAACCTAGAAGAATGGCACAATGAACCTAGCTCCAGAGCAGAAATAAAGATGTAGATGTAGAGAATGGACATATTGGGGAAGGGGAGGGTAGGTTGAATTGGGAGACTAGGTTTGACATAAATACACTACTATGTGTAAAATAGACAGCTGGTGGGAACTTGCTGTGTAGCACAGGGAGCTCAGCTCAGCGCTCTGTGATGACCTAGATGGGTGTGATGGGGTGGTGGGTGGAAGGGAGGTCCAAGAGAAAGGGGATATACGTATACGTATTGCTGATTCACTTCCTTGTACAGCAGAAACTAACACAGTGTTGTAAAGCAATTATACTCCAATAAAAAAAATATTATCTCAGGTGATAAATGATTGACACCTTGTTTCACTTCTAGTTTGAAATAATGTATATACTTCATAAATCTTCAAGTAAATATTTCACAACATAGTACATGTTCCAAGCCAGATAACACTCACATAGCAAAGCAAAAGAAAAAAAAAAAAAATTAGAGTGAAGCATGGATATCCAGCCAAAGACATTTATCTAAATGTTGATAATGCTGTAGTGGATTTCCCAAATTTATAGTACTCTATATTTTTAATTTGTCACAATTTCTCAAGGAAAGCTGCTGAACTGCAATGTTTTCGTAAGAATAACCTGAGCTTGAAAAAGTGGTGATGGTGACTATGACAGAACAATCACTAGCTTATAAGGAGGAATGGAGTCTTCTAAGGCATAATGATGATGATGACAGATGCTTTAATGTGAAAAACATGATAGATGTCTCTTCCAATGCCTTAAACTGAATAATTCTCAGAAGATCTGAAACAAGGGTAAAATTTAAATATTGAACTCAATGCCTTATATTTACAACTACCTATAAGCATGAAGAACTTATTAACAACCATTATGATCATCTCCTTTCAACCTTCACTGACCTCTTTTTATTTTTCACTTTTAATATGTGCAAGGCTCTGTTCCAGGCACACACCAATTGTCACTTTTTTTATTTTCAATACTTTGCAGTGGTTTTTCCTCTTCCCTATCTGGCCATGATTTCTCAGCCATTTAACATACTTGGTTTTCTTTCCATACTCTGTGAATATTGATGACTTTTCATTTTCTTGTGCTATAAGCCCTTCTTTGGGCAATCGTACATGCTTTCATAGTTTCAACTATTGAAACTTTCAGAACTGTATTTCCTACATTCTAGTTGCTTCTCCTCCCATTCTCTGAAATTTTGGCACCTCACTCACTCCTCTTCTCCACACCAAGTTAGGCTTTCATTCTGGGTGATTCAATTTCCTGGTGGTTTAACACCTGTCTCACACATCTTTCAAGACCTCTGTCATCCCACTTCAGCCACACACTCCCATGGCTGTTCCTTGGAACTTATGATCAACTGAATATATTCCACTGCCAGAATGACTAATTCAGGTATTCTATGCTTCCCAGGTGGCACTAGTGGTAAAGAACTCGTCTGTCTAATGCAGAAGACAGAAGTGATGCCAATTCGATCCCTGAATCAGGGAAGATCCCCTGGAGGAGGGCATGGCAACCCACTCCAGTATTCTTGCCTAGGGAATCCCCATGGACAGAGGAGCCTGGTGGGCTACAGTCCATGGGGTCACAAAGAGTCAGACATGACTGAAGTGACTTAGCATGCATGCACGCATGCTCTGACAAAGCTTCTCTTTTTCCAGTTTCTTCCTGAACTATATTCTCACTACAATTTTTCAAAAGCCTCAGTAGATCTGCAGTTCACTGACCCTTTATCTTTCTCCTGACAATCAAGTTTGCCTTTATTTCTTTCTTATAAGCCTTATCTATTTTAATCCAGCACTTCAATATTTTCTTCCCAACATCCTACACTCCTTTGCCCAGCTGTTCTTCTATCCCACTTCCTCACCAAGCTCACTCAAGTTCCAACATTCCCCTGGAGAAATATCCTACACTAGGCAGGTTAATGCTGCCACATATTCATGACTCTTAACCTTAATCCTCACATTGCCGAAAAATGTATTTATGTTACGTAGGCAAGTCTCCAATTCTTCATCATGATTATTCCAAAATGTTTATAATTACCCTCAAAACTCTGATATCCTCTCTGCCACTTCCAAATTGTTAGTCACTCCCAGATTTTCTCATCTCCTACTTTACTGAGAAGAGCATAACCACAAAAGAGAATTTTCCTCAACTTGTCACATTAAGCTTACCTACACCTGCATCCACGCTTTCCTTCCTCTGTCTTAATAAACACTTATTGTCTACTGTGTGTCAGACACTTTGCTGGGAATACAAAGAGTAAGACAGATAAAGTCTTTTACTCGTGAAGCTCATAGTTTGGTAGAGAAGAGATCCATTAAAGAACTATACCAATAGTTAATTAATTTGTGATCAGTGCTATGATGAAAATAGGATGCTACAAGATCAAAGGACAGTGGGGCCTGAACTATATTTAAAGTAAGACTTAAAGATAAATAGGAGCTGTTCAGGCAAAGGTATATATGTACATAGGAGTTCCAGTCAAGAACATGGATAAGAGCACGTCACATCCAAGGACATAAGAAATGGCTGATGTGTCAGGAGCTCAGAGAAACCAGTATGAGATGAGCCTGAGGGCAGATAGATCCCTGTTAACCACGCTAAGGATTTTAGCATTTTTCTAACAACAGAGGGGCATTTAAGTAGGGCAATATGAATGGGCTTGTTTCTGCTTTGCTTTGTTCTTCCTTTTTTTTAAATCACCTAAATCTGGCATTAAGAAAAGATTGTTCAAACTTGGGTGGGGGTCAGTGGAAGTAGGAAGAGCAGAGGCCTGACTGAACTGTACTGACCAGTGAGTGTGAGAACAAGGAAATGGATTAGCAAGAGCGTATTTACCTTTCCAATTTGGTTACAAAGGAAAAGCTGGTTACTGCAAGAGGAGGTGAAATCACAGGGAGGTTTGCTTTCATTTGTGACACACTTGAGTACAGATATCAGGGAGAGGACAAGAGTGAAGGTGTTATATTTGCAAAGATCAAGAGCAACCTAAAAATCAAACTTCTTCAGGGAGCTTTCACTAAAATTAGGTACATGTATGCTTGAAAAGCCTGGAGGAGGGCACGGCAACCCACTCCAATATTCTTGCCTGGAGAATCCCCATGGACAGAGGAGCCTGTTGTGAGCTGCAGTCCATAGGGTCACACAGTCAGACATGACTGAAGCGACTAAGCAGCAGCAGCAGCACGCTTGAAAAGATCCCTCCTCATCCTGGGAAGAACACTGCACAACGTGGCACATGTGATAAGTTATACGGTTTAGTGTGAGGGAGCGATTGGGTGGGGCGACTAGGGAGGATGTGGTACGTAAACTGAGCCCTGAAGAATGGATAGATTGAAGACGTCCTGAACTATGGTGATGGCAAGTTAGACACAAGAGGCGTTTGAAGAGAAGAGTTCTATTTCACGTTGTGATTAGGCCAATGCAGACAACTAAAACTATAGGGAACTGCAAGTTTCAAACCTAGGTATGTGTGAGTTGGTGATATTAATTTTGAACATGAAAGAGCTCATGCCCTGCTTCAGTTTCAGAGATTATTCTCTCCCTCCCTGTAATGAAGCAGGGAATGAGGATCAGGAGATGGAGAGAGGAGGTGAGAAGGAGAAACTGACCAACATCCAGAAGTTAGCAAGCTCAGTCTCCATTTTGTGGCTTATTTCCTCTTAAAATTTCCCCAGATGGCAAATCTACACACTTTCAAGCATAAGCTCAAGTTATTATCCATTTTGGTCTGTGAGTTGGCAGAAACAAAGGAGAGTAGTAAGGCCTCATAATGATGAGGGTATGGGAAAGTCAGCACTCCTTACTTTTGTAGTCAGAGAGGGAATCAGCACAAACTTTGCAGAGTCTGGCAATAAGTAGTGAAATTATCTCTAGAAATTTATCTCAAGGAAACCATTGCAAAAAGCATAGGTATGAGGATGCTCATGCAGAGTTATTTATAGAATGAAAAACTTGAAAACAACCCATGTGCCCATTTTTTGAGTAATAACTAAAGTATGGTATATCCGTACAAGGCAATACCGTGGAGATGTTTTTTAAAAGAAACAAATCCAGAAATATCTAACTGTATCAATAGAAATATGTTCACAAGGCAGGCAAAAAATAATGTTATTGAAAATATTTGGCAATACAGTTGGTCACATTTATGAAAAACTATTTGCTTACACATCAAAAAAATCTTAAAAGATACACAACCAGAGGCAAACAAATTATTTTAGAAAAATATGCAACTAGGTTTTAAAAGTGATTGCGATTGGGATTATAGTTTCTGTCAAGTTTATTTTTGCTTGCTTTTATTCTCTTGTGTTTTCTAATTATTTGGTAATTGAGAAAGAGTGTTCTTAGAAGCAAAATGTTTTTTTAGCTTAAAATCCAAATATAAATAATTTGGGGTGATACATACTTATCAGCATTTTGATCCATCTGTGTGCTTATTGGCCTATCCATAAAAAAAGGGAAAATAAATAGGAAATTTAAAGCTAGAATAAGTAAAAGCCATTTCATGTTTATGACACCACAGACTTTCTTCTTAATGTGATGCTATACTAAAAGGTTTTCTAGAGACTTTAAAGTGTTAAGTCACCTCTCTACTCAACAAAAAGTAAGATGCAGCAAGTAAAAATGGCCTTTCAAAATTGGATGGATGCCCGAGTAAAATCCAACTAGTGGCAGCTTTCTTGAGACTAAGAATCATTTCCATTAGTGTGGTCCTTGGTTAGAGATCATTCTTTAAGAAATTCTAGTCTCTCCATGATGAACACAGTTGAGTTTAGGATTCTTGAGACCTTAATGTATAATATACCTGTAGAAGTGCCCTTCACTTAGAAGACTCTCTGAAATGAATTAATTAATAAAAGAATGATTAAATATATAGTTATATGGCCAACAGGACAGAATACACATCAGACATTTTGAGAAGCTGAACATGACAATATAATAATATACATAATAACACTAGTAATAGTAAAAATAATAGCTGCGATAAGGGAAGGCAAATTCATCACTGCTAAAAGTGACACTAATATCAGAAAGTGCTGTCTCAGTCAGTTTCAGCTGTCACAAGAAATACCATTGATTAAACAATAAACGTTTATTTCTCACTGTTCTGGAGGCCAGCAAGTCTGAAATCAGGGTGCTAGCATGGTGAGGTTCTTGGTGAGGGCCCTCGTTTTGGTTAAGTCTTCCCATGGCCTTTCCTAGGTACATGCATGCAGAGAGAGGGAAATGGGGTATCTCTTCCTCCTTCTCTAAGGGCATGAATCACATCATGGGAGCTCCACCCTCATGATCTCATCTAGACCTAATTACTATACCTCCCCAAAGGCCCCACCTCCCAATACCATTACAATGGGAATTAGAACTACAACATACAGATTTGTGGGGAGACCCAAACATTCAGTCCATGGCAAATGCCAGCATGTCTGTCAGAGGCAGAATGTCTCCTTAATCATATTAACCATTAATTGATGCCATTATTTTTATAGGAAAAAAAAACAATGAAAGTTGCGTGGTTGGCATGACTGCCTAGTAGAAAGGAGATGCCAGAGAGAAAACTTTAAAACACTCACTCAGCGTCTCCAGTGGAGGGTGGATGCTTTAGCTTACAACCCCTCTACCTAGTTCTCATGGCAGGTGACCCTAGTTTAAAGGCTGATAAATCAGGTCATTACAGGGTGATGTCATTAGGCATTTAAGCATCACAATTGTCCCTGGTCCCCCCTCTCAACCACTGCCAATCTCTCTGATTCCACCTTCACTAAATAGCTTCTGATTGTAATGTGCTTCCCCACACAGATTTCCTACTGGGAAGGAATGTGCTGCTCTTGCAGACTTGAAAAGTCCATGGGTTAGCTACATTTCTCTTCTCAGCTAGCTGTCATTCTCATTTACACAAACCACCATCGATGAGCTCATCTGCTCTATGCTGGAGAGCTTGAGGTTCAGCACAGTTCAGGGAGGCTGATCAACTATGATGGAATCACCTAACCCTTTTACTCATTCATAGAGTTTGACCCCTTGCTCACAGTCTTCCTCTTTATCTCAGACTCTGGCATCCCCATGGGTGATTTCAATGTCTACATGGATGTCCCACCTAACATCCTGGCCTCCAGGTTCTTTCACACACACATATTCTACTAGCTTTTCCTTTGCTCTGCCTCAGCCACCTGCTCTCATGGCCATATCCTATATCTTGACAGCATCATCTGAAGTTGTTCTACATTTCAAATCATTAACTCATATTTCTTGTTCTCTGATCACAAGTTCTCCTTTCCCAGCTCACTGGTTCCCTCCTCTCATGTCATCTGCTTCCATAAATGAATCAGAGCAATTCAGAATTTTCTCACAGAATTTTGTAGTCATTTCCCAAAGATTTTTAGCTATCTTTTTTATGTTGTATAGCATAAAATCGACCTTGTTCATCACTTTGAAATGTACGGTTCCCTGGCATTATGTACATCACATTGCTGTGGAGCCATCCAGCTCCAGAACTTTTTTATCTTGTAAACTGAAACTCTGTACTCACTAAACACTAATTCCCTGTTCCTTCCACCTCCAGCCCCTGGCAATCACGGTTCTACTTTCTGCCTCTGAATTTGACTACTTCAGGTACTTCATGTAAGTAGAACCACACAGTCCTTGTCTTTTTTTAACTGGCTAATTTCACTTAGCATAATGTCCTCAGGGTCCATCCATGTTACAGGATGTGTCAGAATTTCCTTCCTTTATAAGGCTGAATAATATCCCATTGTATGTACAGACCATATCCTGTTTGTTCATTCATCTGCTGATAGACACTTAGGTTGCTTTCACCCTGTGGCTACTGTGAATGATGTTGCTAGAAATACGGGTGTATTTATTCACCTTTTTTGTTGCTGTCAGCCTCTGAAAAGCTTTATTAATTACTCCTTTACAAACCAAGCCAGTACTAAAATAATTCCTCAAATATTTGTCCTGTATCTTCCATCTTTGCTTTTTCTAAAAATGGTAACGATAACTCAGAAACTCCAGGAGATAGTGAAGGACAGGGTAACCTGGCGTGTTGTGTCCATGGTATTGCAGAGTCAGACACGACTGAGCGACTGAACAACTCAGATTCACCTTTGTGATGGTCTTTTTGGCTAAGATATTTAAACTTGTTAAAGGCTATTCATTGACCCTGTTACAATGGATATGCATACTCTATAATTTCTAGCTAGCTAATAAATGTTTATTAAAATAGGCAAAGCTATGCAGGGGACTTCTCTGAGAGGGTTCAGACTAACAGTATGGCTTTCAAATATAGTTTTTTGAAGGATTTCTCATTAATTACGTGGCCAGCTCTCCTATCCTTCAGGCACATGGGACAATTTTACTTCCTTACTGTCCTTGCCGTTAGGAGAGGTCAAGAGACCAGTTCTGGCAAATGGCTGCAAGTTGAATGTGTGCGTCTCACACTGAAGCATTGCAGGTTTACTTCCAGACAAATGCTCTCTCTTGTTCTGCTGCATCAACTAAAGAGACCACTTGTTCCAGATGGTACAGCTTTAGGATGGTGGCACTGTCAACAAATGATCACTGAATGGCCATATGGAAGGCATTTTCCCTGGACAGTTGCCCAGAACCTCAACAGACATTTTGTAAGCAAGAAATAAACCACTGAGATTTGTGGGATTATTTGTTTATGTAACATAACCTGGTCTATCCTGACTAATACAGTAGGGAGCTATTTAATCAAATAGTGGATGGTGATATACCTATTAATCACACAGCTATTTTTTTTTAATGAGGCTAATATATGTTGATACAGAAAAATCCTCCAAATACATCTACTCTAGAAAGCAAGGGAACTTCCCTGGTGGTTCAGTGGCTAAGACTCCACAGTCCTAATGCCGGGAGTCCTGGGGTCGATCCCTAGCCAGGGAACTAGATCCTACATGCCACAATGAAGAGTTGCATGCTGTAACTAAGGCACAGCCAAACATATAAATAACAAATATATACATTTTTCAATTTAAAAAATAAAATTAAAAACAAGACACAGAATGCAGTATATAGCATGTTATCATTTGTATAAAATACAAATAAACATGTACATAGACATTGAATACCTGCCCAGGTACAAAAAACTGATAAGAGTAGTTGCCTCTGAGAAGAGGATAGGAGGACAAACAGATGTGGGAGAGAGAGATTTTTTATTGTTGGACTATTTTTATGTATTTAGTATTTAATAATATTTTAAAATAATAAATGTGCATGGATTACCTGGTCATAGTAAATAAGCTTTAAAAGCTATAACAGAAGTCTAAATTATCTAGTTGTTAGGGCATCAGACAGAAAAAAAAAAGCTTGAGTAATCATGCAGAAATCAGATTGACAAGATTTGATATATTGAAAATATTAAGCATATTGCTTAGTCACCCAACCGTGTCTGACTCTTTTGCGACCCAATGGACTGTAGCCCACCAGGCTCCTCTGTCCATGGGGTTCTCCAGGCAAGAATACTGGAGTGGGTAGCCATTCCCTTCTTCAGGGGATCTTCATGAACTAGTGATCAAACCCTGGTCTCCTGCATTGCAGCGGGATTCTTTACAGTCTGAGCCAGCAGGGAAGCCCAAATATTAAGCATACGGGAAAGGGAGAAGTCAGAGATGGCTGTAACATGAGTTCCTTGAGTGCAAGAACTCACACTGGCTTCTTTAATGTCATTGATAGTAGGTATGGGACTGATTGACTATATATCGATAATGGTTATGTGGGAAAAAAAATTTTGTCCTTTGCAATTTATATTACATTCTGAAGTAGGAAATGTTTTTCATTTTGTACATAATAAAATTTCAATAAGTGATTCCTTTTCTTTTATTTTGGCCTACCTGTTACCTTCAACTTCACATAGCTATTTAATAAGAATATGTTAACAAAAAGATAAAATCAGACCATGGAAATATGGAGTCAAACATAATGCCTTCACGTTTATCAAATATTAAATGGTTGAGACTCAAAGGTCTAGAAGAATTGAAGGTGTTTGAGAAATCAGTCATCATTTTATAGAAAATAACTTGGCTTAAAGTATAACAGCATTTATATACATCTATTTCTGGATTTTGTTTAACTTCCAAACAATAGTATGCATTTGTTTCAAGTTTTGCATAACAGATCGAATGTTTGGTTTCTTTTTCTTCTCTTCTGATTTGCTGGAATTTTGTATAATACACTATAAATAGCATTGCTCACAGGAACAATTACCTTTCTTTTCCTTGAGATTTTTAAAGATATTTTAACCGTATAAAGCATATAGTAGTCTACCATGTGTCATAGAGCAATTTCTAATCTCTCAAACATGGGGAAGAGGACTACAAGCTGCTTGTTTCGGAGGACCCTCTTTACATGTAAGGAGACCAGCATATGCTCCAAATAAAAGTGGAAGAGGTGCAGAGAGTTCTCTCGTAACTCAATGAGGCAGAGCAGATCACCTTTCTTTTTCACAGGTAAAGGTAGCCCAGTGACCCAGAAAGAGATATGGGGGGCATTGCCCAGTTGCAGAACTCTGCCTCCCGGCAATGATGCTATGAGTGTAGGTGCAGGCAAAAGCCTATGTGATTCTAGGCATGACTAGGTTCAATAACCAATGATGCCTGGGCAGAAATCAAGAGGTTTTCACATGCTGAGCATCCACCTGTAACTCAGCCTCCTTCCTCTGACCCAGAAGATTTCTGACTGGTGCTTGGTCCTGCATAGCTTCAGCATGTTCTGGGCTGTTCACATACCACACAGCTGGTACTTCGGTTTTCACCCAGACCCTTCCAATTTTAGATTTATTCCTGCTTTCCCAACATCTGACCTCATTCATAATGTTTTCCTTGCTGTTGGCACCCCTACCCCATCATGATTTGTACTCACTCCTTGATGCTGCTGCTTCTGGCTGCTTAGGGGATCACTTCACCTTGCCCTGCTTGGCCTTCACCTCCTTGCAGGCTCCTGCAGGCAATATCTTGCAGTGTACCCCGATCCTTCCAATGGAACCTGGACAAGCAAACAGGAGACTTTAGGAGACTGTACCCTAAAGATTTTATCATTAGTCACCTCCAGTGTCACAAGAAACTATGACAGTCAAATTGTCACTGCATTTGTCAGCATCGTATGATATTCTGTCCCCAAAAGGAAAATCTCATGTCACTAAATTGCAAGGGGGTATCAAAAGTTTTTTGTAACATTGCAATTGTGTTGTCTTTAATCAAGGTTTTCAAATAATTGTTTCCAACAACTGAATTCCTAGAAATTATAGATTTTTTAAAAAAGATTTTTCTGTTTATTTTACTTATACATTGACTTATTTTTATAAATATATCACATACTAATTATAGTGACATAAGACAGTTGACATTTTTATTGCCTTTTCATGAGGTGAGAGAGGGGTCTCACCATCTCCAACCCCTTTTTATTTGTGCAGAATCCCCAGTTTGCAATATCATCTGTTATAGAAACCACAGTAGTCAAATGTTTCATCTTTATGTTCCTGGAGGCTCACACTCAGGCATGTGACCAAGAGTGTTTATCAGAAGTTATTCTTGAGAAATGTGGGGACATTTGAAAGTCATTCACATGATTTATCTGGGGGGGGGTTATCTTAAAAGAGGAAGACAATTTTCCTCATGTATCATGTGCATGAGTGTGTGCTAGGTCGTGTCCGACTCTTGGTAACCACACAGACTGTAGCCAGCCAGGTTCCTCTGTCCATGGGATTTCCCAGGCAAGAATACTGGAGTGGGTTGCCATGCCCTCCTCCAGGGGATCTTCTCGACTCAGGGATTGAATCTGGGTCTCTTGCATCTCCATGTGCCATCCTCCTTTACTCATTTCTCCATACTTGTAAAAAGAGTCAAGTTTTAGAATGCTTTGGAGCGATTATAAGGGTGTACACAGAAGGAAGAGCCCAATACAACAGAAGATTTGCATGACTAGAAAACATCCCAGCTGTATCCTCTGTGTATCTAAACATCTCTTTACCCTTTTGCAAGGTAGTAACTACATTTATTTTAGATAGATTCAATTCCACTAAACATCACTGTAACTTAGGACATCACTGTAACCATCACCAAAAATTTAGTGCTTTTGTGGAAACTAGGAAGAAACACTCCTTCTTCAAGACACTTTACTGACATGTAACAGAAAGTTGTTACTATTTACGGATTTTATTAGAACAAGACACTTTAATACTGTTAAGTCCCCCAAACTAATTTCTATACAAGATTCCATAGCGTAAACAGTGTATCTTATATGTCACAGACATGACTATAGTCCCATCCTTGGCTTGTTTTCCAATGGCATGTGCTGTGCTTAGTCGCTCAGTCGTGTCCAACTCTTTGCTACCCCACAGACTGTAGCCTGCCCAGCTCCTCTGTCCATGGGGATGCTCCAGGCAAGAATACTGAAGAGGGTCGCCATGCCCTTCTCCAGGGGATCTTCCCAACCCAGGGATCCAACAGGGGTCTCCTGCATTGCAGGCAGATTCTTTACCAGCTGAGCTACCAGGGAAGTCCTTCCAATTTCATGAGAACCCCCAAGTAGCTAGATTAAGGTTGTTGCTTCCAATTCAGTGAAACCATAATTGTTTATCTGCTGAAAGAAATCTTTGAGCACTAAGAATACTAAATCAGCAAAGCCCCAAGAAGGAAGGACAAGTAGGTCATTAGGTTTAATAGTGAGAGGTGCCACTCCCAATACCAGCCATTGATTCTTGGACCCACATATTGTTGTTGTAGTGGAAAAGCACCAAGTATCTGTCTCTGGTTCAGAGTAGAAATGGCATCTACAGAATAGCACCCAGAGGAGTTCCCTAAGCTACATAACTAAATATTCAATAGGCATTCTCTTCCTCTATAAGGCAAACTATCAAGTGATGTCACATGGTGCCCAGCAACCCTAAAGGTATCAGTATATTGCATTATTTCACTAACAAGTAAACTCATTAAAAGTAACATTTTGTCGATAGCCAACAAGGACCTACTGTAGAGCACAGGGAGCTCTTGCTCGATATTATGTAGCAACCTAAATGGCAAAAGAATTTAAAAAACAATTAGATACACCTATATGTATAACTGAATCACTTTGCCGAAGAGGTGAAACTATCACAACACTGTTACTAAACTATACTGCAATATAGAAGTTTAAAAGGTAACATTTTGAAAGAGAAGTTAATGAACAAATTGAAGCTAATGAACAAAGTGTTCATTAAATCCGTAGATTGTGTTACTTGCAGATGTATAGTAGCCAAGAAAGGCAAATTCAAATCCAAAATAAATATCCTTCCAACGAAAACGAAAACTACCCCTTCCTGAAACAGCGTACTCTGCCTGACACAAATTGCTTGGCTGGTCCCCTTGGAGCTGGGGACCACATCCGAGGCTCAAATCTAGTTAATGAAAATGTCAAGTTGGACATTCAGTGCTGGGAGTAGACAGGCCAGCCTTGGTGATGGCAAGTCCATGTAGTTAAGCCCATGCCTAGGTTCTACTTGTCTCAATGTGACCACTTTATGTGCTCACCAAGCAAGCACAGAGTGTCTCAGGGCACATTCGATTTTATTGCAAATATTTCATTTATGACAGTAAGTTCATGAGTTGAATCCTAAGGACAGGTGCTCGATCTCTGCTAGGACCTACTAGCTGTTTCTCAAAAGGAGAATTATTAACTCAGCAAAGAAAGTGTGCTTATGCGCCAACAGCCTACAGGCCTCTGTTATGATTTGTGTATTGAAGTTTTCACAGAATTTAGAGAATTCCAATCTGCTATAGAAACTCTGAACCCTGTTGGATTCACCAGGTTATAAAGGAGCAGAGCTGCCTGCAGTACAGCTTGAACTGTCCACCTTCACAGGTTCTGAGCCCCACTCGAATTTGACAGCTTTGAATCAAAGCTCTACCTTATGTTGCTTCCAAAATCCAATGAGGTCTTTCAAGTGTCATGACTCTCTCTTCAGTGGCAAAGTTGTCCTTCATAGTGACAATGATATTCCTATGGGCTTCAGATAAGTGGGAGGCCTATCTAAAATCAATGCTACCTCTTTTCCTGGGTGTTTACAGCATGGAGTAATAATGTCTTAGACTAGCATGAGGCCCTACAAAATGGGGAGACATTCAGGTTCAAATTGTGGCACAGAGTACAAGAGCTGTTGTAATCCTGAGACAAAGTTCAAGTATACTACTGCAGGAAGTGAAGATAAATTTCTGAGATTTTCTGTTTATTGAGAAAGCATTTGTCAGATCAATAGATGCAAACCCCAAACTGCTTTTATTTGCTCCAGTAAAGAAACTACATCTGGATTGGTCACTCTGAGTTGAAAAACAGTTGTTTAGTTGCTGAGTCATGTCTGCCTCTTTGCAACCCCATGGACTATAACCTGTCAGATTCCTCTGTCCATAGTATTTCCCAGGTAAGAAGACTGGAGAGGATTGCCATTTCCTTCTCCAGGGGATCTTCCCAAACTGTTGGCTCAAACCTGCGTCTCCTGCATTGGCAGGTGGATTCTTCACCTCTGAGCCATCAGGCAAGCCCCTGAAAAACCGATTCGGTTT
Organism: Giraffa tippelskirchi; assembly: GCF_054371585.1. Classification (NCBI taxonomy): domain Eukaryota; kingdom Metazoa; phylum Chordata; class Mammalia; order Artiodactyla; family Giraffidae; genus Giraffa; species Giraffa tippelskirchi. The sequence goes on along the minus strand of NC_137280.1, from coordinate 106,016,251 downwards.
ACGATAATCAACTAGATGTGAATGTTTATGAAATATTTTGGAGTCCTAGGCTATTTCTGCCTAGGCCAAACAAACTATTTTGGAATCTTCTAAGTCTTTGAAGGTAGCATTTAACTTTGTATCTCCACTCCCACCTCTCCCAGCCTCTTCCCACAGATATGATACAGCTCTTGATCTACTTTCTGATGGGGATGGGGAGCTCTAAGAGTTTTTTCTCTGAACCTTCCTACCATAATAGCTAGAGTGACCATATAATTTATCATCAAAACCAGTTTACTTTTGATAGTGAAAAGTGAAGCAAAAGTGCTCAGTTGTGTTCGACTCTTTGTGACACCATGGACTATCCAGGCCATGGAATTCTCCAGGCCAGAATACTGGAGTGGGTAGCTATTCCCTTCTCCAGGGGATCTTCCCAACCCAGGAACTGAACTCAGGTCTCCAGCAGTGCAGGCAGATTCTTTACCAGCTGAGCCATGAGAGAAGCCCCTTGAAAAGGAGTATTATTAATAATTATGCCAGAAAAAGAGATACAGACTGATCCTTCAGGAACCAGTGTGGGGATGTGGCCATTTGCTGAGGTTATCTGTACTGGTACTACATTTAGAAACCGGCAAAACAACTATCAGGTAGGTTCAGGAACGTACTAGGCCTTGATGAGCTGGATTTGGTTCACAATTTTATTCAAAACCTGAACGCTTTCAGTCTCCATTCTAACTAGTGAACCACACTGAGAGTCAACTCCACTTCTTGGAATTAGTGTTAGCTCAGAGCAATGTCCCAATATCCCTGAAAGTTCTGGGTAGTTCTATTTTCTCAGTGCACAGTTACTCTGATAGATGAAAATTTTCCTTTGTGGAAAGCTAGAAAGAAAATAATAGAACATACTTATGAAGTATTACAAGATCCCCTTAAATGCATCCCTGTGTTGTTGGTCAGTTGCTAAGTCACGTCTGACTCTTTGCAACCCCATGGACTGCAGCATGCCAGGCTTCCTTGTCCTTGCCTATCTCCCGGAGTTTGCTCAAACTCATGTCCATTGAGTCAATAATGCTATCTAAACATCTCATGCTCTGTTGGCCCCTTCTCCTCCTGCCCTCAACCTTTCCCAGCATCGGGGTCTTTTCCGATGAACCAGATCTTCACACCAGGTGGCCAAAGTATTGAAGCTTTAGCATCAGTCCTTCCAATGAATATTCAGGACTGATTTCCTTTAGGATGGACTGGTTGGACCTCCTTGCAGTCCAAGGGACTCTCAAGAGTCTTCTTCAACACCAGAGTTCAAAAACATCAATTCTTCAGTGCTCAGCCTTCTTTATAGTCCAACTCTCACATCCATACATGACTACTGGAAAAACCATAGCTTTGACTAGAAGGACCTTTGTCAGCAAAGTGATATCTCTGCTTTTTAATATGTGGTCTAGGTTTGTCGTAGCTTTCCTTCCAAGGAGCAAGTGTCTTTTAATTTCATGGATTCAGTCACCATCCACAACAGGGAATGGCAAACAACTCCAGTATTCTTGCTGCAAGAACCCCATGAACAATATGATAAGGCAAAAATGCATCCTGCATCACCTCAAAGTTTTAGGGATGTTTGTGTAGGGACTCAGGTCTGAGAATTAAGTGAAGAACTGTGACTCTGTTGTGGTAGCTGAACACAGGCCTCTCCCAGTCGAGAGAGGTGCTGCTGTTGTTACAAAAATCAAATAGCGCCTGGGAAGCTCTTCTCTAGGGATTCTAATTATAGGCCTGGAGACAATCAGGGTCAGTGGAGGTCAGGCACACGACTAGGATTTTCCTTGTTTGATAACTTCCTCAAGTAAGACCATTACAGAGTCTTCAAGCAAGGCAGTTACAGATTTATCCCCAGAGGGAGAAGATACTACCTTTGAGACATTCTATTCCTTCCAAATATCCCTATTCCTATTCTTACCAATCAACTCTTTTTCAATTACTGCTCTAGGTTGAACATAGGATTTATTGACCACACCAGAGTCTGGAGCAGGAAAGGGGATGATATGCTAATGAAAATTATCCAGGGACTAATAGCCAAGACATGGAAACAACCTAAATGTCCATTAACAGATGGAATGGATAAAGAGAATGTGGTACCTGTATATGATGAAATACTACTCAGCCATAAAAAAGAACAAAATAATGCCAGTTGCAGCAACATGACCTGAAGATTGTCACACTAAGTGAAAAAGAGTCAGAAAAGAGAAAGACAAAGTTAAAAAGGGAAAGACAAATACTGTATGGTATCACTTATGTGTGGAATCTAAATTATGACACAAATGAATTTATCTATGAGACAGAATCACAGACATGGAGGACAGACTTGTGGTTGCCAAAAGGGATCAGGGGTGGGGGATGGATGGATTGGGAGTTTGGGATTCAAAGATGTAAACTATTATATATAGAATCGATAAACAACAAGGTTCTACTGCATAGCACAGGGAATTAAAATTGTTCAATATTCTGTGATAATCCATAATGGTAAAGAATACAGAAAAAATGTATATATATGTACAACTAAATCACTTTGATGTACAGTAGAAATTAACATTTTAAGTCAACTATATGTCAATAAAATAAATTAAAAAAAAAGAAAACTATGCTGGGTCAAGAGACATCAAATATCCAGGAGAAACTGGACATATAATCACTTTAGCCATGCTCGTTAGATTATTTTATGACATTAGCCATGAGGTTGCTCAAGTCCTTTCTTCAATAAATATTTCATTCTAGATGATAATTTGATTAAATCTGAATGAATAAGCTGACAGACTACCATGCCTTAATATTAGCTAAATATTGTCTTTATGTCCAAATATGCCAGATAAACAATCCCAGATTCATTGCATTTCATCAAAGTTTCCCTGTACCCACTCATCTTATCAACTTCTTATCAGTCAGCATTCTTAGTATCAACTGATTCCTAATAGCGAGTGTTGGGCCATCTGGATTCCTACTAGGTAACTGTTTACTTCCTAGGATGGTGTATTCTGGAGCATCTAGAAGACTTGATGGATCCTCAGTAGAATCTGATATCAATGTCAGATCACCACAAAGATAGCATTAAAGCTCTCCCCAGGTATAAAATGTACCTGCATTTTGGACATCTAATTAATCATGTGTTCTAATGAGCTATAGCCTATACAAAACAGTTTACACTACGCATTTGCTTTCTACATTAATGAGCACATACTACTCGGTCCTTCAAATGGCTGTTCTAGTCAAAGCAGAGCACTGTGTATTTTGCAGAGCTAATATACTTAAGTCTTTCATCACCCAGAATAAATTAGTGATTCCAAGCTGTGGAACAAGAGAATAAAGACAATCCCAACAAAATGGTAAATGTGACCAAAAACTATCATTTTCATGCTTTGGAGACAGGGATTAGGACCAATCTTCCGGCTCTAGGACAGAATTTTGTCTCATCAATAAATGAAGAGTTGGATTGGGTGAACTATAGAGCAGCTTCTAGCTCCAGTATTCTATGAGTTTATAAAACATTAGCTAGGAAAAACACCTGAATAATTCAATACCCCTCAACGTTAGAGAAGGAGAGGTGCTTACAAAGTTTAGGGTGTACTGTTTCTGTGTTTGTTTTTCCTGCCCACGAGAGTGGTGAGCTGAGGGGGAAAGAACTGCGCAATGCTCTTTCCATGCTTTAGCAGAAAGAAAGGTGTAGTTCAGGAAACCCCTCGGCCTGGTCTGGAAGATCCTAAGAAGACTGACAAAAGCGTGAGTATGCTGAGATTAAGAGAACCACTCACAGGGACAGTGCAGGTTTTTAGTCTGGGGGTGATGCTGTTGACTTTCTTCTTTTTCCCACAGATTACACCTCTTACGTGCCAACATGGATTTCATACCTGCCCCGCTATGGGACTCTATCATTTGCAACCAGGTACACATTTCCTACAGGGCTACAAGAAGTTTGTGAAAACTTTGTGAAAATAAATGTGACTCATGTCCCACATATTGCACTCCTAAAAATTAGATGATGCTTCGTATTATTATTTTGAAACATCTTTCAACAGTTATTTATATGACCTATTTTTGTATCTTTGATGCCAAATAATGGTTGCCTTCTTTTGGATGTAAGTGTTATTAGACAGTAAATGTTCTCCAAAAATGTAATTTTAAAAAGAAGCTGAAAGAAAATAAATCTTTAGAAGCAAATGTCTTACAACTACTCTTGTAATTGAGAGGCAGACACAGTTCATTTTCTACCATGCTTGCTGGTTTTCTGTATATGACTCAGATTTGATGCAGTTCAGTTCAGTTCAGTTCAGTTGCTCAGTCCTGTCCAACTCTTTTCGACCCCATGAATCGCAGCACGCCAGGCCTCTCTGTCTATCACCAACTCCTGGAGTTTACCCAAACCCATGTCCATCGAGTCAGTGATGCCATCCAACCATCTCATCCTCTGTCATCCCCTTCTCCTCCTGCCCCCAATCCTTCCCAGCATTAGGTTCTTTTCCAATGAGTCAACTCTTCACATGACGTGGCCAAAGTATTGGAGTTTCAGCTTCAGCATCAGTCCTTCAAATGAACAACCAGGACTGATCTCCTTTAGGATGGACTGGTTGGATCTCCTTGCAGTCCAAGGGACTCTCAAGAGTCTTCTCCAACACCACAGTTCAAAAGCATCAATTCTGCGGCGCTCAGCTTTCTTCACCGTCCAACTCTCACATCCATACATGACCACTGGAAAAACCATAGCCTTGACTAGATGGACCCTTTTGGCAAAGTAATGTCTCTGCTTTTAAATATGCTATCTAGGTTGGTTATAACCTTCCTTCCAAGGAGTAAGCATCTTTTAATTTCATGGCTGCAGTCACCATCCGCAGTGATTTTGGAGCCCAAAAAAATAAAGTCTGACACTGTTTCCACTGTTTCCCCATCTACTTCCCATGAAGTGATGGGACCAGATGCCATGATCTTAGTTTTCTGAACATTGAGCTTTAAGCCAACTTTTTCACTCTCCTCTTTCACTTTCATCAAGAGGCTCTTTAGTTCTTCTTCACTTTCTGCCATAAGGGTGGTGTCATCTGCATATCTGAGGTTATTGATATTTCTCCCGGCAATCTTGATTCCAGCTTGTGTTTCTTCCAGCCCAGCGTTTCTCATGATGTACTCTGCATATAAGTTAAATAAGCAGGGTGACAATATACAGCCTTGATGTACTCCTTTCCCTATTTGGAACCAGTCCATTGTTCCATGTCCAGTTCTAGCTGTTGCTTCCTGACCTGCATACAGGTTTCTCAAGAGACAGGTCAGATTATCTGGTATTCCCATCTCTTTCAGAATTTTCCACAGTTTATTGTGATCCACACAGTCAGAGGCTTTGGCATAGTCAATAAAGCAGAAATAGATGTTTTTCTGGAACTCTCTTGCTTTTATGATGATCCAGTGGATTTTGGCAATTTGATCTCTGGTTCCTCTGCCTTTTCTAAAACCAGCTTGAACATCTGGAAGTTCATGGTTCACATATTGCTGAAACCTGGCTTGGAGAATTTTGGGCATTACTTTACTAGCGTGTGAGATGAGTGCAATTGTGCAGTAGTTGGAGCGTTATTTGGCATTGCCTTTCTTTGGGATTGGAATGAAAACTGACCTTTTCCAGTCCTGTGGCCACTGCTGAGTTTTCCGAATTTGCTGGCATATCGAGTGCAACACTTTCACAGCATCATCTTTGAGGATTTGAAATAGCTCAACTGGAATTCCATCACCTCCACTAGCTTTGTTTGCAGTGATGCTTTCTAAGGCCCATTTGACTTCACACTCCAGGATGTCTGGCTCTAGGTGAGTGATCACACTATCGTGATTATCTGGGTTGTGAAGATTTTTTTTGTACAGTTCTTCTGTGTATTCTTACCACCTCTTAATATCTTCTGCTTCTGTTAGGTCCATACCATTTCTGTCCTTTATCGAGCACATCTTCGCATGAAATTTTCCCTTGGTATCTCTAATTTCTTGAAGAGATCTCTAATATTTCCCATTCTGTTGTTTTCCTCTATTTCTTTGCATTGATCGCTGAGGAAGGCTTTCTTATCTCTCCTTGCTATTCTTTGGAACTCTGCATTCAGATGGGAATATCTTTCCTTTTCTCCTTTGCTTTTTGCTTCTCTTCTTTTCCCAGCTATTTGTAAGGCCTCCTCAGACAGCCATTTTGCTGTTTTGCATTTCTTTCCCATGGGGATGGTCTTGATCCCTGTCTCTTGTACAATGTCACGAACCTCTGTCCATAGTTCATCAGGCACTCTATCAGGTCTAGTCCCTTAAATCTATTTGTCACTTCCACTGTATAATCATAAGAGATTTGATTTAGGTCATACGTGAATGGACTAGTGGTTTTCCCTACTTTCTTCAATTTAAGTCTGAATTTGGCAATAAGGAGTTGATGATCTGAGCCACAGTCAGCTCCCAGTCTTGTTTTTGCTAACTGTATAGAGCTTCTCCATCTTTGGCTGCAGAGAATATAATCAATCTGATTTCGGTGTTGACCATCTGGTGATGTCCATGTGTAGAGTCTTCTCTTGTGTTGTTGGAAGAGGGTGTTTCCTATGACCAGTGCGTTCTCTTGGCAAAACTCTATTAGCCTTTGCCCTGCTTCATTCTGTACTCCAAGGCCAAATTTTCCTGTTATGCCAGGTGTTTCCTGACTTCCCACTTTTGCATTCCAGTCTCCTATAATGAAAAGGACATCTTTTTTGGGTATTAGTTCTAAAAGGTCTTGTAGGTCTTCATAGAATCGTGCAAGTTCAGCTTCTTCAGCGTTACTGGTCGGGGCATAGACTTGGATTACCGTGATTAATGATGATGAAAATCAATGCTGTGAGATCAGGGAGGTGGCGCTAGTGGTAAAAAGAACCCGCCTGCCAATGCAGGAGGCATAAAAGACGTTGAGTTTTTATCCCTGGGTTGGAAAGATCCCCTGGAGGAGAGCATGGCAACTCACTCCAGTAGTCTTGCCTGGAGACTCCCATGGACAGAGAAGCCCGGTGGGCTACAGTCCTTGTGGTCACAAAGAGCTGGACACAACTGAAGCCACTTAACAAGCATGCAAGGTCAGGAGAGCATAATTTATCCTTTGAAAGCTATTTTTATTGAATCCCTCAAAACTACTGAAATTACACTTAAAGTAAAATTCTGTGATTTGATGCACTTTTATTTTGAATCCAGCTGAAACTTTGGGCTTTGATCTTTAACTGTGAATTAGTTAACGCAGGCCTCAGCATGTTCCGTTTTGTAAGAAATTATTGTGCTCCACTCTGGAATGAATTTCCCAAGGGCTGCTTGAATGGTCTGTGCTTTAATGCATGATAGTTTTAAATTTTTCCAATTTGATCAATTCCTTTTAAATTTGAATGAGATTCTGCTTCTCCTTGTGTACTCAAATAATGCTATTGACTGGCAATCAGTAGGGCATACACTTTGAGTAGATTTTGGAGTTGTGGAGACTCTCAGTCACTTCTCCTTTGACTAAAGATGCTCCTGACTGGTGACAATACTGGTTAGTCTCTAGCTGTAGAGCAGAGTGAAACCCGGAAGCCCACATGGGCCCACTCTCAGCCTGGGGCACCTTGGCACCATCTTCTAACCAGCAGAATTAACTATCAGCTGACAGTTATTTTCATCTCTAAAGTGTATCCAGGCTTCTGCTGTCTTGTTTTCTCTTTCAATTTCCTTAAGTCGGAATTGCTTTATTTGTTACTATTTCCTAGCTTAGGTTGAATTTCAAGCCAAGGACATTACTGCAAGAGTTTCAAGAAGAGAAAATCAATACCATATGGATTGCCAGTGAAAATGATTATGAATAACTTCTGATACTTCTTTGTATTTAAGGCTCATTGTTTTATCTTCCCCATTTATGGCTTTATGAGTTTCTATAATGAAATTGTTGTGATTGAAATAAAGACTTAGAAAAGTATCATGTCTACACAAGTTTGTAAATTCTTAAATGGTATGCTTTTCTTTATTAACCTTTCATCATGGACATAAAAAAGGATGACTTTCCTCCTAGGCTTTTCAATAAGAAAAAATCTGACCATTTTCTTGTTCAAATTTATAATAAAATGGTCATGTTCAGCTTGATGTAAGTTAAAGATATTTGCTGTCCACTAAAATTTTCACTCAATTTCAGCACATTGAAAAATAAATTTTTTTTATAGTATGATGTATTTATTTTGGATCTGATATTTCTTTCAAACTTTGACCATGAAATAAAAGATTTAGCACACCTATTAGAAATGTTTTAAATTTTAGGGAAATCACAGAGAACCAGGTTGAGCTTTGAGCATTTTGGGGCTTAAGAAAATGTATTTCACTCTCTGACAGAAAGTGGGGTGGAAGAAGGTTGAGATGCAAGAGTCTGCAGGGCTTGGTAGTCTCCTGGAGAAATATGACTCCGAGGCTCTCCAAACTGCAAACTCAGGGACATTGATCCTGACTTTACCTTTGGGAAGGCTGATTCAGAAAAGAGCCAGAATCTTGCTGTCGTCTTCAATAAAGAATCACTTATGATACTTTGGTTGCGGGCAACAGAAATGACTTTAGTTACTGAAGTGAAAAAAAGTAATTCACTAGAGGGGTCACTGATATTTCCAAGATCCAGGAAATACCAAAGACACAGACTTCAGAAAGGACAGGAACCAGAACAGCTTTGGTGATCCAGGTGCTCATTGAAATCCAGTCCAGGGAATGAAATAGCACTGGTTATTTTCCTTCTCTTCATTTCTTCTTTTGAGATTCAAATCTGGGTTAGAGAGAGGACAATTTATCTAGCTAGGGTCCTGGATCTGGGTGGGCAAGAGTCTTTGATGGACAAAATGCTATGTCTTTGTTCATGGGGGATGTGGAGAGATCGGAAAAGGAAACTAGGAGGCTATTACCAGAAGAAAGGAAGGAAAAACCAACAGATAAAACCTTACAGGCAGTATTTTTCTCATAATCATTGTCCCAATACCCTGCTTTCTCCATAACCCTATGCTGTTGACACTGTCTTCAGCCCTCCCCTCCCTTTCCATTATAGGCTTATTCTTGAGAAAGAACTGAAAAACTCTAGTTCAGCTTTGAGTGCATTAAACAGCTCTTCGTTGGTTAGGCTTTGCCTTGTGGTTTGGTTCTAGAATAGCTTCTGCCTTGTTCTTGAGGATTCCTTGTTTCTGAGATTCCAGTTCTAGGGACCAGGACATTATCTTTTTCCTGGATCCAGGTTGAACCAGGACCCTGCTTTGCTGCTTGCTATGCCCTCATCCCCACAATAGGCTTGGCTGCTTTGCTTCACTTCCAGGGGATGCCTGGTACCCTGTTCTCTAATGTCAGACTCCTCTGGGGCTCCCTATTTGATTGCTTCTGGATTTCCAAGCACCATACTTCTTCCATCAGAATAATTTTGATATTCCTGGTGGGATCCTAGTGATGCCAATTGACTGTCTGCCAAATTTTCTCTCTTTTCTGATTAAGAATCATCTCTTCATATAGTTCTGGCTCATCCAGTATTCCCTTTTAATTCTACCTTTTAAGTTTATTTTAGTGAATATTGAATAGATTCAAAACACTAATGATAACATATGTAAGGTTTTAAAAAATACCAAATAATTTCCAATGTACTCCCCACCCAGTTTAAGAGACAGGATGCAGTGTCGTCCTCTCTTAAAGTAAACCTTTGCTCAGCTGTTAGCATGAGTCCATTTCCCCTCTAAAGTCAGGGAAACTGTGTTAGAAATTCAGCTCTAATAGTGCCTGTGTGACCTTAGACTGGAGCTTTAATTTACCACTTAATAGATAGAAATGTATGTCCTTCATTCAAATGCTCCCAGTGAGTATCTAGCTCTCTGACCCCCCTCTTCTTACACCTGCTCCACATAGCTGTAACCAACCTGGATAAGCTCACTTGTCCTGTGGCAGGATGCTCACTGATAGTTTAATCAGAGATCACTAAATCCTTTTCAGTTGAATACAAGATGGGCCTTAGAGCAGAGCCCAACAGAGACCCAGGGCTCTATGACCATGGGAAAGAAGGCTGCACGGAGGGCCACACTATTTGAGAATTCATTAGCAATACCCCTAAGATTACATAAAAAACTAAAGGTATCATTAACTGTTGTTGTTCAGTCACTAAGTCATGTCCGACTCTTTGCAACCCTGTGGACTGCAGCACACTAGGCTTCCCTGTCCTTCACTATGTCCCAGAGTTTGCTCAAACTCAAGACCATTGAGTTGATGGTACCACCCAACCATCTCATCCTCTGTTACCCCCTTCTCCTCTTGCCTTCAATCTTTCCCTGCATCAGGGTCTTTTCAAATGAGTCTGTTCTTAGCATCAGGTGGCCAAAGTATTGGAGCTTCAGCTTCAGCATCAGTCCTTTCAATGAATATTCAGGGTTGATTTCCTTCAGGATTGACTGATTTGATCTCCTTGCTATCCAAGGGACTCTCAAGAGTCTGAGTGAGTGAAAGTCACTCAGTTGTGTCCGACTTTTTGCAACCCCATGGACTATACAGTCCATGGAATTCTTCTCCAGGTCAGAATACTGGAGTGAGTAGCCTATCCCTTCTCCAGGGGATCTTCCCGACCCAGGAATCGAACTGGGGTCTCCTGCATTGCAGGCGGATTCTCTACCAACTGAGCTATGAGGGAAGCCCAAGAGTCAAGAGTCTCATGCAATACAATTCGAAAGCATCAATTCTTCAGTGCTCTACCTTCTTTTTGGTCCAACTCTCACATCTGTACACGACTACTGGAAAAACCATAGTTTTGACTATACAGACCTTTGTCAGCAAAGTGATGTCTCTGCTTTTTAATATGCTTTCTAGGTTTGTCATAGGTTTTCTTCCAAAGAGCAAATGTCTTTTAATTTCATGGCTGCAGTCATTGTCTATAGTGATTTTGGAGCCCAAGAAAATAAAATCTGTCACTGTTTCCATTGTTTCCCCATCTATTTACCATGAAGTCATGGGACAAGATGCTATGTCAGTTTTTTGAATGTTGAGTTTTAAGCCAGCTTTTTCACTCATATAGGAAATTATTCTTCCCTAACTTGACCACTTAAACATCCATCCCATTTAAATATCCCTCCTGTTTAACACCAGTGTTTATTCCAGCCTTCCAAATCATTTTCCCTGTGAGTCAGTGTTTCCTTGAGTATATGTCTCAGTTATAGCATTAATTATGCTAGATGGTTATTGTTTAAATGTATCCCTTCACATTAGACAGAGCTCCTCAAACACAGGGATCTTCCTTGCTTTTCTCATCTTTTTGTCTCTCTGTATCCAGCACCATGACCACTCATAGTAGGTACTCAATAAATGTTTGTTTCATGAAAGGTGTAGAGGCAGAGTTCAGCTTTGCTAATCTTTCTTAACATAACTTTGATCTAAAAATAACATTTAAGTAGTATGCCTGGGAAGAATCTAGCTCTAAGATTGCTGCTCTGATACTTAAAAAGAACCAACAATCAAATTTGCACACACAATTTATGGAAACATACAATGGTGCCAAATTGCCTTTTTATACATAAATTTTAAGGCCCTCAGCCTATATTCCAAACTTCTACTTTACTAATATTCTACATTAACTACTCCCCAATTCAGAGTCTCTGCTTCAGTCTGGCCTTGTCTGTTCTTAAGTGGGCAGGGAGAATACTTTACATTCAGCCTGAAGCAGTGACCAGGAACTCTTAATGGGAACCCTGACTCTACCCCTCAACTCACACCCCATACTCCCCATTCCCAGGGTGCTAAGTATCACATTAAGAGTGTAAGAAAGCTCTATAAATGTTGACAGGCAGAATCACACCCATAACTTAGTTAATAGTTAATTTCAGCTTAAATGGATATGTCCAAGTGAATTGCCACCCACATCTTAAATTCCCTGATTTTTCTAGTACTAGTTTTTTTTTTTTTCTTAGAAGAAACTCCATTCTGCTGGATATAGAAACTATTCAAAATTTCAACAATTGTGACATTGTCTTGCAAAGATCATTAGGGATCTTTTAAAATTCAACTTAGGAAAAAGTCTGTAAAGATGTAAAATGCTGTATCTGATTAGGGAAAACAACAGAATTTAACATATCAGATTCTAAGGAGGACATAATAAGCACTTTAACTGTTACTGTGTGTGGGTTGATTCTGCAGTGGCTGAACAGCTCAGACTATTGAAAGAGCAGTGTTTCTGTGCGTGGGTAGGGGGCGGGAAGGGATGTCCTATATGCAGGCAGCTAAGCGGCAAACATTTGTGATTGCAACGCAGGGGAAAACATTGGTAAAGCTTATGAGCGTAAAACAAGTACACAGAGACTTTCTTGTCAGCCTGCATGCATTACAGCAAGGGTCAGTAACCTAGAATGCATGGTCTAATTCTGGCTCACTTAAGAGTTTTAAAAATCCTTGGTGGAGCTTTCACCAGCTCAAACCAGATCTGACCGGATGTATGTTGGCAGTTCGAATTAATGTAACTTTGCTTTTTCCTAACCAACACTGTACCACTCAACTCCATTCCAGTTTCCTGAATTTAGAATTCAACTGAGGTTGGCTTTATATGGTTATGAAGTAGCTGACATTTTGATGAATAAATTCCAAAATTTATCATTCTTAAAATATGAATTTCTAGACTTTCTAAGGCATACTGTTTTGTTTTGTTTTCTATTATAAGTTCTTGGGAGTTTAAAGGCCTTAAGAAAGTGAAACTTACTTTTTTGGGAGGTGGGAAGGATAAAATCTCATTCAAAAGCAATTGAAATCTGGCAGTCATTTTTATTTTATTTTTGGGGGGAAGTAATGTTTAAATGAGAATAATTATAAATTAAGTGCAGTAGACAAAAGAATCTGAAAATGGAACAGCCACCACATACACAATATCAATCAAATAACAACTTTTAAATATAAAATGCGCCTGAAAATGTATGGTGGGGGTGGGAAAGAAGAGCATTTGCCAGTTGGAATACTCTGGGAAAAAAACAGGGCTCTAGGGAAAAAGACAATACAATTGACCCTTGAACAAAGGGAAGGGGTTGGTTCAGGGCACCAACCCTCACGGCAGTTATGTGCAGTCTAAAATCCACGTGTAATTTATAGTCAGCCCTCCACATATGTGGTTTCCACATCCAAGTTTCCACATCTGTGGATTCAACCAACTTTGGTTCCTATAGTATTTACTGTTGAAAAAAAATTTCATACAAGTAGACCTGAGCAGTTCAAATTTGTGTTGTTCAAGAGTCAACTGTTCCTATGTATGCTGTCTACAAGAAACCCACCTCAAAACTAGGGACACATACAGACAGAAAGTGAAGGGATGGAAAAACATATTTCATGCAAACGGAGACCAAAAGAAAGCAGGAGTCACAATACTCAGATACTTTCAGATAAAATAGACCTTAAAATAAAGGTTGTGAAAAGAGACAAAGAAGGACACTACATAATGATCAAAGGATCAATCCAAAAAGAAGATATAACAATTATAAATATATATGCACCCAACATAAGAGCACCACAATATATAAGGCAAATACTAACAAGTATGAAAGGGGAAATTAACAATAACACAATAATAGTGGGAGACTTTAATACTCCACTCACACATATGGATAGATCAACTAAACAGAAAATTAACAAGGAAACACAAACTTTAAATGATACAATAGACAAATTAGATTTAATTGATATTTACAGGACTTTCCACCCCAAAACAATCAATTTCACCTTTTTCTCAAGTGCACACAGAACTTTCTCCAGGATAGATCACATCCTGGGCCATAAATCTAGCCTTGGTAAATTCCAAAAAATTGAAATCATCCCAGCCATCTTCTCTGACCACAATGAAGTAAGATTAGACCTCAATTACAGGAAAAAAAACTATTAAAAATTCCAACATATGGAGGGTAAACAACACGCTTCTGAATAACCAACAAATCACAGAAGAAATCAAAAAAGAAACCAAAATATGCATAGAAACAAATGAAAACGAAAACACAACAACCCAAAACCTATGGGACACTGTAAAAACAATGCTAAGGGGAAGGTTCATAGCAATACAGGCGTACCTCAAGAAACAAGAAAAAAATCAAATAAATAAACTAACTCTACACCTAAAGCAACTAGAGAAGGAAGAAGTGAAGAACCCCAGGGTCAGTAGAAGGAAAGAAATCTTAAAAATTAGGGCAGAAATAAATGCAAAAGAAACAAAAGAGACCATAGCAAAAATCAACAAGACTAAAAGCTGGTTTTTCGAGAAGATAAACAAAATTGACAAGCCGTTAGCCACACTCATCAAGAAACAAAGGGAGAAGAATCAGATCAACAAAATTAGAAATGAAAATGGAGAGATCACAACAGACTACACAGAAATACAAAGGATCATATGAGACTACTACCAACAGCTATATGCCAATGAAATGGACAACTTGGAAGAAATGGATAAATTCTTAGAGAAGTATAACTTTCCAAAACTGAACCAGGAAGAAATAGAAGATCTTAACAGACCCATCACAAGCACGGAAATCGAAACTGTAATCAGAAATCTTCCAGCAAAAAAAAGCCCAGGACCAGACGTCTTCACAGCTGAACTCTACCAAAAATTTAGAGAAGAGCTAACACCTATCCTACTCAAACTCTTCCAGAAAATCGCAGAAGATGGTAAACTTCCAAACTCATTCTATGAGGCCACCATCACCCTAATTCGAAAATCAGACAAAGACGCCACAAAAGAAGAAAACTACAGGCCAATATCACTGATGAACATAGATGCAAAAATCCGTAATAAAATTCTAGCAAACAGAATCCAACATCATATTAAAAAGATCATACATCATGACCAAGTAGGCATTATCCCAGGAATGCAAGGTTTCTTTAACATCCGCAAATCAATCAATGTAATACACCACATTAACAAATTGAAAGATAAAAACCCTATGATTATCTCAATAGATGCAGAAAAAGCCTTTGACAAAATTCAACATCCATTTATGATAAAAACCCTCCAGAAAGCAGGAATAGAACGAACATAATAAAAGCTATATATGACAAACCCACAGCAAACATTATCCTCAATGGTGAAAAATTGAAAGCATTTCCCCTAAAGTCAGGAACAAGGCAAGGATGCCCACTTTCACCACTACTATTCAACATAGTTTTGGAAGTTTTGGCCACAGCAATCAGAGCGGAAAAAGAAATAAAAGGAATACAGATAGGAAAAGAAGTAAAACTCTCACTGTTTGCAGATGACATGATCCTCTACATAGAAAACCCTAAAGATTCTACCAGAAAATTGCTAGAGCTAATCAATGAATATAGTAAAGTTGCAGGATACAAAATTAACACACAGAAATCCCTTGCATCCCTATACTCCAATAATGAGAAAACAGAAAGAGAAATTAAGGAAACAATACCATTCACCTTTGCAACAAAAAGAATAAAGTACTTAGGAATATATCTACCTAAAGAAACAAAAGACATATATAGAAAACTATAAAACACTGATGAAAGAAATCAAAGAGGACACAAACAGATGGAGAAATATACCGTGTTCACGGATTGGAAGAATTAATATAGTGAAAATGAGTATACTACCCAAAGCAATCTATAGATTCAATGCAATCCCTATCAAGCTACCAATGGTATTTTTCACAGAACTAGAACAAATCATTTCACAATTTGTATGGAAATATAAGGAACCTCGAATAGCCAAAGCAATCTTGAGAAAGAAGACTGGAACTGGAGGAATCAACCTGCCTGACTTCAGGCTCTACTACAAAGCCACAGTCATCAAGACAGTATGGTACTGGCACAAAGATAGAAATATAGATCAATGGAACAAAATAGAAAGCCCAGAGATAAACCCACACACTTATGGACACCTTATCTTCGACAAAGGAGGCAAGAATATGCAATGGAGAGAAGACAATCTCTTTAACAAGTGGTGCTGGGAAAACTGGTCAACCACTTGTAAAAGAATGAAACTAGAACACTTCCTAACACCGTACACAAAAATAAACTCAAAATGGATTAAAGATCTAAACGTAAGACCAGAAACTATAAAACTCCTAGAGGAAAACATAGGCAAAACACTCTCCGACATAAATCACAGCAGGATCCTCCATGACCCACCTCCAAGAATATTGGAAATAAAAGCAAAAATAAACAAATGGGACCTAATTAAAATTAAAAGCTTTTGCACAACAAAGGAAACTATAAGCAAGGTGAAAAGACAGCCTTCAGAATGGGAGAAAATAATAGCAAATGAAGCAACAGACAAACAATTAATCTCAAAAATATACAAGCAACTTCTGCAGCTGAATTCCAGAAAAATAAACGACCCAATCAAAAAATGGGCCAAAGAACTAAACAGACATTTCTCCAAAGAAGACATACAGATGGCTAACAAACACATGAAAAGATGCTCAACATCACTCATTGTTAGAGAAATGCAAATCAAAACCTCAATGAGGTATCATTTCACACCAGTCAGAATGGCTGCTATCCAAAAGTCTACAAGCAATAAATGCTGGAGAGGGTGTGGAGAAAAGGGAACCCTCTTACACTGTTGGTGGGAATGCAAACTAGTACAGCCACTATGGAGAACAGTGTGGAGATTCCTTAAAAAACTGGGAATAGAACTGCCATATGACCCAGCAATCCCACTGCTGGGCATATACACCGAGGAAACCAGAATTGAAAGAGACACGTGTACCCCAATGTTCATCGCAGCACTGTTTACAATAGCCAGGACATGGAAGCAACCAAGATGTCCATCAGCAGACGAGTGGATAAGGAAGCTGTAGTACATATACACAATGGAATATTACTCAGCCATTAAAAAAAATACATTTGAATCAGTTCTACTGAGATGGATGAAACTGGAGCCCATTATACAGAGTGAAGTAAGCCAGAAAGAAAAACAACAATACAGTATACTAATGCATATATATGGAATTTGAAAGATGGTAACAATAACCCTATATGCGAGTCAGAATAAGAGACACAGATGCATGGAACAATTTTATGGACTCTGAGGGAGAAGGTGAGGGTGGGACGTTCTGGGAGAATAGCATTGAAACACATATATTATCGTATGTGAAACAGAACACCATTCCATGTTCGATGCATGAGACAAGGGCTCAGGGCCGGGGCAATGGGATGACCCAGAGGGATGGGATGGGGAGGGAGGTGGGTGGGGGGTCAAGGAAGGGGAACACATGTAAACCCATGGCTGATTCATGTCAATGTATGGCAAAAACTATTACAATATTGTAAAGTAATTAGCCCCCAACTAAAATAAATAAATTTATTAAAAAAAAAAAAGTATAAAAAAAAAAATTATACAAGCAACTTCTGCAGCTGAATTCCAGAAAAATAAACGACCCAATCAAAAAATGGGCCAAAGAACTAAACAGACATTTCTCCAAAGAAGACATGCAGATGGCTAACAAACACATGAAAAGATGCTCAACATCACTCATTATTAGAGAAATGCAAATCAAAACCACAATGAGGTACCATTTCACACCAGTCAGAATGGCTGCTATCCAAAAATCTACAAGCAATAAATGCTGGAAAGGGTGTGGAGAAAAGGAACCCTCTTACACTGTTGGTGGGAATGCAAACTAGTACAGCCACTATGGAGAACAGTGTGGAGATTCCTTAAAAAATTGGGAATAGAACTGCCATATGATCCAGCAATCCCACTGCTGGGCATACACACTGAGGAAACCAGAATTGAAAGAGTCACGTGTACCCCAATGTTCATCACAGCACTGTTTACAATAGCCAGGACATGGAAGCAACCTAGATGTCCATCAGCAGACGAATGGATAAGGAAGCTGTAGTACATATACACAATGGAATATTACTCAGCCATTAAAAAGAATACATTTGAATCGGTTCTATTGAGATGGATGAAACTGGAGCCCATTATACAGAGTGAAAGAAAGAAAGAAAGAAAGAAAAAGCCAGAAAGAAAAACACCAATACAGTATACTAATGCATATATATGGAATTTGAAAGATGGTAACGATAATCCTATATGCGAGACAGAATAAGAGATACAGATGCATAGAACAGTCTTATGGACTCTGAGGGAGAAGGTGAGGGTGGGACGTTCTGGGAGAATAGCATTGAAACACGTATATTATCATATGTGAAACAGAACACCATTCCATGTTCGATGCATGAGAGAAATGCTCAGGGCTGGGGCAATGGGATGACCCAGAGGGATGGGATGGGGAGGGGGGTTCAGGGTGGGGAACACATGTAAACCCATGGCTGATTCATGTCAATGTATGGCAAAAACCACTACAATATTGTAAAGTAATTAGCCCCCAACTAAAATAAATAAATTTATTAAAAAAAAAAAAAAAGAGTCAACTGTTAGGAAAAGGACCGTTTGGCATGCCAGTCAACTCATTCACAAAAACAACAGGAACCATCACTTTCAGAGTCTGAACTCAGGAGTTCTGGAAAGGTTTGTCTGCAACCAGATCCTCACCCACCTTTGGTATTTCCATCTCTTAAAATGCCTTCTAGAGAGATCTTGGGGGCAAGAGTGTTAGATTGTGTCCAAAAAGTTCTCTGATATAAACTACAAATATTCCTGACATGCTAAAGCAGTATAGTATTATTAATGCTGAGTCGTTTCATCAAAAACCTAAAGGAATGGAAATTCTGCAAGAATGAAGAGAGGGGAGATAGTTTTGAAATAGGTACCACTGACCTGGAAGTATGAGAGCACAAGACCAGCGCTGAAACAATGGGAAAGATTCTGAACTTGGAACGGGGAAACAAGGATGGTGGGAGTTAGAGAAGTGTGAAAAGACATTTAAATTTCATTTTTTCCTAGGATAAGATTATTTTAGTTCTAGCTTTCTAAAGTTAGCGCAAGGATGGTGCTTTAGAGTATCTGGTAGTTTCTTTAAACACCTGATAAAATTTAAGGTGCAAAGAACACAAGCTTTAGAATTATAATCAGTTTTAAACTACTCTCTGCTTCAGGGAAGTTAAACTCTCTGAAGCTAACTGGGGCTAGCGATATGTCTAGTGGACATATGTGGATGGCCTTGCTGGCATTCAGTTCTCTTTACCCTTTTCTTAAGAAAATTCCCCTATTTCCCAGCCAGTGGCAGTTTGGGAAGGATTAAATCCAATTCTAAATCTAATAGTTGGCTTTGATGAGGACAAACTAATCATTTCATCAGTGTAGGCTAAGGTTGCTTAGAGACCTTAGGGGGTGGGGATGAGGCTTCTGGGATACATGCTAACTCTTCCAAGACATATGCAATAGTAAGCGATTCTCACTGCTCTTACATATGGTGTGATGTGCTGATGTGAGTCATGGAATGACTGCAGCCATTTTGCTACCACAAAGGAAGCCAGCTGAAATGGATTTGATGCACAAAAGAAGGCAAAGCTGAGAGAACTGAAGAGAAATTCAGCCAGAGCAATGTTGAAATTGTACCTGAAGACTCACCTACTACTGAACCTTTTAGTTATACAAGCCAATACATTCCTTTTATTACTTGAGCTAGGTTTTGATTTATATGTTCTATTATTTGCCACCAAAATATTGCTAACCAATACATGGATCTGATAGGATTTTTGTGAGGACTGTGGCCTAGCATAGTGCTTGGTACATAAATATTAGTTAAACTAACACCTCTCTACTAGTTTATTTTTTAAAATTAACAAATATATGGTGAATATCCAGAATATCACGTATTACACAACACCAAGTTCTAGGATCATGAAGATAAATAAGACTGGATCCTTGCTTTTAAGGAGTTTATGAACCACTAAGTGGTATATACTAGTCTTTCAATAATATTTGGATATAACTAGAAAAGTGTAAGTAATCAGAAACTGTGTCCTTTCATCTAGGATACAAAGTTAGGTTACCTAGAACTTAATTCGTGAATACAGAAATATTGACTAAAAAGTTAGGTTATCTTAATATATTAATATTGACTATAGTAAGGTAATCTAATCATTTCTTGAGAAACAGATAAATAGCATATAATAAATGTTAACTGGTTTTAGCTGTGTTTTTCACTTCTTTACAAATATCAATAACTGTTAGGGCTCCTTTTGGTATCATTTAAAAATATAAACATTCTTCTGTGATTCAGAAAGTAATCTAGTAAGTACAGCAGAATTTCTAGTATGTCTCATTTAAGTATAAATTTATCATATTTCAGAAGAACTTATAGATCTTTCGTAAACGGAGAAGCATTTTTTCCTAGGATTTCCAGTTGGACTTCTGTTGCTACTGCTGCTAGTATTCTCTGAGTGGGAGAGAGCTATTTTTAGAGCCAGAGTACAGTTGCTATTATAAGCTTTCTTAAAAGTAGTAATACTTACCAGTGACCATTACTTAAAATTTGGTTGGCTTCTGAAGTGATTTAAATTTGTTTCTTGATAGTTTGGGGAACAATACATGGTGTATGATTATGCTTCTACTCTAAGTTATTCTTATACTAGCATCACATTGGATTGGGTATTATAATAATTATTTGTGCAGTGTAACTTTGCAAAGTTGATCATAGTAATTTTCCTTTGTTATATCACTCTTTGCAAAGGGGAGCACCTACTCTAAGTGAGAGGATTATTCTCAAAAGTGAGTTAAAATGTACCAATAAAATGTTTAAAATTGTTTAATGATATAGCAACTGGACTGGTTTCAGAAATAACAAGTGTTGGACACAAGCTATGTCTAAAATCATTTTCCCTATTATTTCAAGGCAATCCATTTCAGCCAAAGAATGTAGTACTCTCTTTAGCAATCTCAAATGTTGGCCTATTTAATTGAAATTTCAATGAAGAGTTTCAATGAGTAGTATCTGATTTCACTTTCGCAGGGAGAAGTTAATCAATAAGGAGTGCATGCACTCAAAATAGTTTCTCTTCAACGTAGGAAATAAATTCATGTAATGCTCCCTAAGGAAGCAATATATATTTTCTACAAGCGATGATTAAAAGAAAAGAAGGAAGATAAGGCAGCAAGATAAGAAACTAACATGTTATTACCACTTGATGTGTCAATCTATTGTTACTGATGAATGATAAAGTGTTGTTTGCTTGTCCAGCAGTTTGAGCTAAACTGCCTTTTGAATCTGCTGATTGATTGACAGTACATTTGCTCTCCAAGTTTCACCGATTTTTCATAATCCATAATTAAATGTTGGATATTTTAAAACTTTGTTTTATGTTAAAAGTATGAAGCAGAGAGGTAAATACGAAGAAAAGACAAGCTGGCCAGCACCTATTACAAAGGAAGGACCTTTGTTCCCTGTTTCAATGTTGGTTTGTTTTTGTCTCTTTTCTCATTCACACTGTATCAGCTTGAAGTCAATTCCAATGATGAACGGTTCTTTCTCTTCCTCTTCCTCATCGTCATATTAAATCCTTGTCTGCTTATGCAGAATTCAAGTAATTCAAGACCTTCTGGGACTGAGTCAGTCCTTGTGCATCTATGATTAAAAGTGAAGGTCACTTCCAGACAGGATAAGATGGTGTAGACCTGTTTTTCTCACTCCTCCCTGCTAAGTACAAATATAGACCCTGGAAATGGTGCATGAGACAACTGAAGGAGAAATGCGAAATGTGTTTAGAAGAAAGCAAGGTGGTTTGTGACCCTGAGATTGTAGAACAATATAACTGTAGGAACAATACAATCCCCCTACCCAACAAAGGAAGGCCATCCAGACCCAGGATACCTTGATTTTCAACCTAGCAATAGTAGGCAACTCAGTGGGCTCATTCCTTTCCCATACTCCCTCTGACAACACCACATAAGCCTGATACCACCAGCAAGTGAGATGTATTGGGAACACTGCCAGCAATAGGTGACCAGAGGAGGTAGCCTTCTCCTTTGCTGGGTTTGAGATTCCCATTTTCCACTGAAAGATACTAAGGCAGGCAGAGCTAGCAGGAGAGACCCAGGACAGTAGCATGGTCTGGGAAGCCTCTTTGTCCTTACAGGCCTTTGTCCTCTCCTTCCTCCCCGCCGCAGGGGAGCAGGTGGGGGTGGGAAAGGGCAGGAGTGATACTTCTCTTCCAGATGACAGACGAAAGAAGGACACTTCTCAACAAATTTTACGAGGGCCATATTATCCTGATGCTAAAACCAGACAAAGGTGGCACCAAAAAGCAAGCAAACAACAAATGTACAGATCCATATTTCTCAGGAACCTAAATCCTCAACAAAAATCTGCAACAAAATATGGGAAACCAACAATATGTTAAAAAAATTATACCATGACCAAGTGGCTCTTATTCCAAGTATGCAAGCCTAGTTAAATATGCAAAGCTCAATCAATGCAATCTACTGTATCACCAACATTCATAATGGCACTTCGATTAATGCGGAAAAGCGTTTGGTTACAAAATCTAATACCCTGTTTATGATTAAAACTCTCAGCAAATTACAAGTAGAAGATAATTAACACAACCTGATAAGAAGCATCTACAAAAACCCTACAACTCATATCATACTTAATGGTAGAAAACTAAGATCGAGGTTGGGACTTCCCTGCTGGCACAATGGTAAAGAATCTGCCTGCCGATGCAAGAGACTCGAGTTCGATCTCTGGGTGGGGAAGATCTCCTGAAGGAGGAAATGGCAATTCACCCCAGTATTCTTGGGTGGATAATCCCATAGACAGAAGAGCCTTGTGGGTTACAGTCCATGGGGTCGCAAAGAGTCAGACACGACTCAGTACAGCACTCTCTAAGATCAAGCTAAGGAGTCTACTCTCACTATTTTAATCAACATATTGCTGGAAGGTTTTTTTTTAAGTTATTGCCACTGTGATAGGCAAAAAAAGAAATACAGTTTGTAAAAGAAAACAATCTGTAATGTCAGGTGACATGATTGTCTACACAGAAAATAACAAGAAGTCTACAAAATATAACCCCACAAATTCCTAGCACTAGAAAAAGAGTTCAACAAGATGGTTCAAGACCAATACACAAAAACCAATCACATTTCTATATACCAAAATGAACATGCAGAAGTCACAATTTAGAACACAATACCATTTATAATTTCTCCAAAGAAAATACTTAGATGTATACTTAAAGACATGTCTAGATTTTATATGTTGAAAATTATAAAACACTGGTGCTGGGAAATCAAAGCAAAACTAACTGAAAGGAGGCAAATACCATATTTATAGATTGTAAGACTCAACTGAATAAAGATGTCAATTTTCCTCAAATTCATCTATAGGCTAAATACAATTTGCACCAAAATTCCAGCAAGAATTTTTGTAGTCATAGACAAGCTTATTTAAAAATTCATATGGAAAATCATAGGCCCTAGAATAGCTTAAAATCACTACAAAGTGGAAGAATTACTATACTTGGTATTAAGTCTTTTTACATAGTCACAGTAATCAAGAATATGGTATTGGCAGAGGGATACACAATCAGTAATAAGTACTTTTTGAATAAGTAAAGCAAAATAAAAATGCTCGAACTTAATACCTATATGAAAATTAACTCAAAAAGAATCATGGCTTACATGTAAAATGTGAAACTGCACAACTTTTTAATCAATCAATCCATTTTTGGCTGTGTCCCACAGCTTGTGGGATCTTAGTTCCCTGACCAGAGACTGAACCCTTGGCTGCAGCAATGAAATTGTGGAGTCCTAACCACTGGACCTGGTAGCTTAGTTGGTAAAGAGACTGCCTGCAGTGCAGTGCAGACCCAGGTTCGATCCCTGAGTTGGGAAGATCCTCTGGAGTAGGAAATGGCAACCCACTCCAGTATTCTTGCCTGGAGAATTCCATGGACAGAGGCGCCCAGCAAGCTACAGCCCATGGAATCACAAAGAGTCAGACATGACTGAGCCACTAACAACCACTGGACCACCAAGGAATCTTCTAAATCCCAATCCCCTTATAGAAGAAAACAGCAAAAAAAAAAAAAAAAAAAATCTTTAGGATCTCAAGGCAGGAAAAGACTTCTTAGACATGACATCAAAGCATTTTCCATATAAGGAAAACTTGATAAATTGGACTTCATCAAAATTTTAAAATTTTCTCAGAGAATGATCTCATGAAGAAAATATGAAGACAGGGCGAGACTGGGAGAAAACATCTGTAAAATGCTTATTTGACAAAAGACTGGTATCTTTAATATATAAAAGAACACTCAAAATTCAATATTGAGACTTCCCTGGTTGTCCTGTGGCTAAAACTCCATGCTTTCAGTGCAGGGGGCCTGGGTTCAATCCCTGATCAGGGGAACTAGATCCCACATGCTGCAACTAAGACTTCATATGCTCCAACTAAAACATCCCTTGTGCTGCAGTGAAGATCGAAGATCCTATATGCTGCAACTAAGACCTAGTGCAGCCAAATAAATACTTTTTAACAACCCTCAATAGTAAAATACCAAACAACCCAGTTAGAAAGTAGACAAAAAACACGAACAGTTATGTCACCAAACAAGTATACAGATGGCAAGTAGTCACGTGAAAAGATATTTAACATCATTAGCTTTGGGGGAAATGCACATTAAAACAATAAAGAGATACCACTACACACCTCTCAGAAGGGCTAAAATTTAACTAGCAACAGTACCAAATGTGGGTGAGAATTAGAGTATGAATCACTCATACTGATGGAAATGTAACATATTTCAGCCACTCTGGGAAATAGCTTGGCAGTTCCTTAAAAAACTAAACATCTAATTATTGATATACAACCTAACAATTGTATTCCCGGGCATTTATACCAGAAAAATGAAGACTCACAATCATACAAAAACCTGTACTTAATGTTCACAGTAGCTTTATTCATAATAGCTGCAAACTGGAATCAAACCAAATGTCCTTCAATAGATAAGTGGTTACATAAACTGTGGTAGATATTATTATATAGTGCATAATACTACTTAGCAACAAAAAGAAATGGACTATTCAGTTAAAGCTGAAGAAGTAGTAGAAGGAAAAGAAGGAGTACAAGTAATGGAAAAACAGGAGACATCTGTGAAGTAGAAGAAAAAGGATGGGGGGGGAAGCATTAAAGAAAAACCACTTTCTGAGGAAGAACCATGCACGGGCACATCAATTGCTGGTCCAGAGAAGAAGGAAAAAGAAGAAAAAGAGAGTTAATGATGACTACTGGAAGGAGCCATTGTTTCAAAGACTTCGTAATCGAATCACCTGAATATATCATGTGTAAGATTCAGTCAGAAATATACCAGAGATGCTCTCTAAAATAGTGGGAGTTTGGATGAAACAAAATGATTAATCATCAATAGCATTTCATTTCTACTTGTGCCTTGATGTCAACTCTGTTAATTTTATTATGCCATCATTTCTTAGAATATCTGCTATACAGATAAAAATATTTCCTTTATATTAAAAAAAGAAAAGAAATGAACTATTGACAGATGCAACAACTTGAATGAAACACCAAGAAATTAGGCTGAGCAGAAAAAGCCCGTCCTGGTGGACCCTTCCCTTCTGTGAGGGGAGAACATGGCGGCTCCCTTTCCTGAGATCTCAAAAGTGACCTGTGATGGAAAAGTCCAGTACTGGTCAGCCTACGGGCCTGTAAAGAGAAAAGAGAGGACCCGGAACCAGCTGTCTTGATTAACTAGAGAATAGCAGGCAGCAGCAGGGTGGACTGGACGGGCCTGTTGAAAATAAGCCTCAAGAATGCGAGCAACTGTGCTGCTCAGATTCCTTTTTCCCTTCGGAGTATGACAACCTGGGTCTGAAGGGCCAGCAAGTTACCTTAGAAGTCACTCGAGCGTCTCCTTGGAAACCACACGTCTTGAATCCTGCTGTGATGCAAGAGGCAGTTCGGGACTCCAGGCTTTTCCTGGTTGAGAGCCTGGGAGCGAGAGGCGTCCTGCTCTGGTCTGCTCAGGCTCCTTTCTGTGGATGCCGCCACTGGGCACTCACACCTGTGAGGACTTTCCAGGGCATGAACCCCTTGCAGGCGAGAGAGGGCCTGTTAACTGGCGGTACTAGAAAGATCTCCACGCTTTCCTTTCCTATATAAATCACTGCTTTTCTTCAGGTGAAGACCTTTGATGATTGAAAGGGGAGGAGAAAAGTGTTAAAGAGAAACATATGCTATTCTATTATAAAATATTCTCGAACAGACTTCTAGCCTTTAATCTCAATAAATAACTCCAGGTCCTCTACTTTTCTAGTGGGACAAGTTTAAGTCAGAAGTTGGCTTCATAGAACCTGAAGTTTACTCAATCCAAGTTCAAATGGCACTTAAAAAAAAAATTAGAAATTACAGTGAGTAGCCTTTTCCCAAGCTCGCTGACATCTCATAATTTTGGGGTTTATCCCTGCAATGCGTTAAACTACTTTAAATCCTTGGAAAATGGAGGTCATTGTTAATTTCTCATCCAATGAAAAAACTGAAACGTATAGTACTTACAGTACCTGGAGAAGGAAATGGCAACCCACTCCAGTGTTCTTGCATGGAAAATCCCATGGACAGAGGAACCTGGAGGGCTACAGTCTATGGGGTCACAAAGTGTCGGACACGATTTAGCAAGTAAACAACATAGTATTGAGAAAAACCTTTATCCTAACCTATGTTCCTTCATCAAAGGACAAGATAATGAGCAAGCCTGGCTCATTTGCTAATCAAAACAGCTGTGAACCTTAGTGATGATTGTGGCATCTCCTCCCCTTTCTACACACATGTGTGCCTGTTGCCCATCACAGTAGTCTCGAGTTTCTTTATTGGAGGGGGCTGTAGGGAAGGCCTCTGTGAATTGTTTAGTGGATAATTCTGCTGTTCTGCCGGTGTTGTTTTTTAGTCACGTATTTGTCTCTGACTCTTTACCACGCCATGTACAATATAGCCTGCCAGGCTCCTCCTGTCCATGTGATTTCCCAGGCAAGACTACCCGAGTGAATTGCCATTCCCTTCTCCAGGGGAATCTTCCCGACTCAGAAATTGAACCCACGTCTCCTGCTTAACAGGAGAATTCTTTACCACTGAGTCACCTGGGAAGCCCAATTCTGCGAGTATTGATATTTTAGGAAGCAGTCACAAGATAGAGCATTCCCAAAGGGTGTTTTCCTAATCGATGGCAGTCTCAAGAATTGGGACCTTTGAGCAAAGAGCAGGAGACACCACTCAGCGTGTCAGAAGGTTCCTGGCTCCTTGGTGCTTTCCAGGTGTTCATTCCTGGGCCTGCCTTTTCACTTAGCCTCCTGAGGCATCTAGTTGATGAATGTTTTCTCTCTGGTGGGTATAGTAATATCCTATAAATTCTTGGTGTGGTTTTCCATATCAAATGCATGTTTGCCTTAAAAAAAAAGCCCATGCCCAAAGGTTACATACTGTATGATCCCATTTGTAAATACTTCTGAATTAACAAAATTTTAGAAGTAGAGAAGAGATTACTGGTTGCCAGGGATTACAATGAGGAGGATAGTTTTGAGGAGAAGGTTGGAGAGAGATGAGTATGTTATAAAATGGTAAATTTTATTTTAAAAAGGGGGGGGTCCTTGTACTGTTCGGTATTATAACTGGTCATTATATGAACCCACACAAGTGACAATGTCATATAAAACCTCACACAAACAAACACACACACACAGAGGCACAGACCGCAGATGAGTACAAGTAATACTGGGGAAATCTGAATAAATTAGGTGGACTTTATTAATGTCAATATCTTAGTTATGATATTATGCTATAATTTAGCAAAATGTTATCACTGGAGTAAACTGAGTGTAATGTACTGGGATTTCTATTATTTCTTATAATTGTGTATGAATCTATCATTATTTGAATAAACACTTCAATTAAAAGAAGTGAAAGTCAGATTTATACCTTGAAGCTTGAAGTTGGTAAATGTGGGACAATCAGAAGAAGTTGATTGCAGATTTATAGATTTTGTTGGTCTAATTTTAGATGCTGAAAAACATGAACAGAATAATTTGAGATAGTTTTACATAGACATTCTATCCATAAGGGATTCCATAAGGTAATTAGGATATTCATCACTACCCCTAAGCTTTAGTGGAATTCATGCTCTTCCGAAAATGTTCTTTGATGCCTCTGAAATTTAATGTATTCAATAGTACTTGGAAATTGGTTGATATAATTTTTAATGTCAGTGACTGGCAATTTTTTCAGGTGTTTCTGAAGGGAAAATTCCTGTATAAATTTGATTTCCTCCAAATATTTTTCATTTGCAAGGAATAATCTCTTGTATTCAAGTTTTGTGTTCTTCTCTGGAAAATATAATTTTTAATTAAAGTATAAATTATAAGGAAAGCATAGCCTATACTCCAGCTATTTTCCATTTTTGTCTTGAACCAAGTCATGATGTAGTCCTCTGAGACATTAAGTTCTATACACTGCCAAATTTATCCTTTTATAATAATTAAGATCATCGTGAAGAATGTATAATATAAATCACTCCAAGATATACAAAATATCACCTGTTCAAAGCTCTTTTCAGCTCATTTTCAAGAGGCTTCCCATAGCAACTGTCAAATAGGAATTTTTTGGGGTGATGCTTTATAAGATACTTTATCTTCCTTTGTTTCTTAGTATGGATTTGAAGAAAGCTCAAAGTGGATAAGATTAAAATATCAACTTGTGCTAACATTCTCTTTTTTTCTCCAGAAGAGTAATACATAGAACTGCTCAGACCACAGATAGATAAACTTATGCCTGACAGTGGGAATCCCAGGTGGCACAGTGGCAAAAAAAAAAATGCCTGCCAGTGTGGGAGATGCAAGAGATGCAGGTTCAATCCCTGGGTTGGGAAGATCCCGTGGAGTAGGAGATGACCACCCACTCCAATATTCTTGTCTGCCAATATAGTTTTCACCACTATGTGGTAATCATTTTCACTTGGGCTTATTCCTGAGATTCTGGCCGCATTCATCCATAGTATATAGAAACTTATTTAAGGGTTTGAGTCTAACCTGGGGTAGGTCTGTGGTAACAATAAGGATCCTAAAACCACCTTTACAGCAAGATTAAATTAATGTGTAAGAATGCAATGGAGTTAATTCAGATCTGTGTATGTGTTAGTTGCTCAGTCATAGGCAGACCAGAAATTACACGCCTAAGAGTCCTTCAGTTTAGTAATGGTCTGAGTCAGCAATAATTCCCCAGGCACTCCCACCTCCAAGAGTCAGTGGAAACCAAATCAATTCTCTGAAGCATATGTGCAACTAGAGAGGTGGGCATGTTGCCAATACAGTCTCTCCATAGAGATCATCTTGTTATGACATCAGCCATAAAAGAACTGTCAGCCCATATAAGACAAAGCAAATGCAAAGGGATCTTTTAATACATAAAATGCATAGACCTTGGTTAATGTTTTGAAAATACATATGCATATTAGATATTTTGTAGTTGGTATTAATTTTACAGATTTTATAAATTCTATTCTATTTGGACTTTTAACAGTCCTTGTTTTACCTTTTAATCTTTCCAAAATGTACCCATAGCCTTTAAACTCTTGAGTTAATTAAATTACAATTAAATGTTATACTCAGCAGCAGAGAACAATTTCATCAATTAGGAAAGTAAAAGTAGGGCTTTATTTTCAGGGTTTTCATTATAAAAAGGATATCATTAAAGGAAGGATGATTTTGTGATTCCTAACTGATAAAGTGTAAATGGAAAAAAAACTGATCTTGACCAATATCAATATCCAGAATTATTTTCTATAACCTATATTAACCCCAGGAATACTCTTATTATGGTAATGAGGCAGACTGAAACAGTAGTGTGGTAGATAGCCAATTGTTAAATAATGAAGAATTTTTGTAAGACAGCTGATGTCACATTGGTAACTTTGGAATTGGCCATGGTGGGAATATTCATGTTACGAAAATTAGCAAATTCTACAAACCACCAGCTCCCCTTTCCTCCCCAGAGAGCCAGTTGTTAAACAGTTACCAGCATACCACTGGAGTTTACTCACACTGGTAGAGAAAGTGGCTTATTCATTTGTGATTTTGAGGAAAAACTGAGAGAGTTCCATCTTCAAGTAACTTCTTAACTAGTTTGCCATGATAAGCATTAGACCATTGTTAGATAGAGAGTTATATCCAGAGAGTCAGTCTGATAGTGAATTACAACCTAGAAAACTCATAAATTTCTATATTGTCTTGTATAATTTACAGACCTCTCAACATGGTTGGTGTCATTTGATCTTTACAACCATCCTAGAGAGCGGGTTTCATTACTATTCTCATTTTATACATGTGGTGACTGAGGCTCAAATGGATTTAGTATCTTTTTTGAAGGTTACACACCAGTGATGGAACTGATAAACTTATACTATATCTAACTTTAGCATACCTTCTACTATGCTGTATTTCGGGCTTCCTTGGTGGCTCAGGTTAGCCCCAGGGGTTTGCTTTCATCTCAAGTGCTACTTTAGACTTCTGTCAGTAGCAGTCAGGGAATTAGAAACCACTCTAGGTATTTCAGGGTTTCCCTGGTAGTTCAGATAGTAAAAAAAATCTGTCTGCAGTATGGGAGACCCAGATTCGATCCTTGGGTTGCGAAGATCCCTTGGAGAAGGGAATGGCAACCCAGCCCAGTATTCTTGTCAGGAGAATTCCATGAACAGAGGAACCTGGCGGGCTACAGTTCGTGGGGTCCCAAAGAGTTGGATATGATGGGGCAACTAACACTTTTACTTTCTAGGTATTTCTAGGTATTTATGAAGGCTTTTTTTTTTTTTTAATGAAAATTTTATAAGGTCTGAAAGATAAAATAAGGAAGGTGATGTCTAGAAATCAGTAACTGTAGGAAGTTTCTCTCACTCTCAATCTTGAAGATATTTGGAAAGCTAGCTTTGTTCAAGAGTCACCTTAGCAACTCATGTTTTTCTAGTTAATTAGTGGTTTGTACACTTTAGGGTGGGTCAGGTTGGAGAATAGGAAAGGTACTAAAGAGGTCAGGGAGAAGTTATCCTACCAACTTTGTTCTATTGTAGGCAAAATGATCCACAGTGAGGTTGATTAGGACCAAAGAATGATTTTAGAATTAGCTCAAGGTCTAGAAGTGGGATTAAAGTGGAATTAGTTTCAACACATTTAGATCTGATTTATTTTCCAAAGACAGAGGTGCCCTTGCTTCCTGTCTGAAAACACATGATATTCTTAAGGATCGGTTTCAAAGTGATCTGGAAGTCTATAGTTTGTATAAAGAGATATAATTAAAGGTGAAGAAAAAGAGCCATTTACTATACCAGGGATCAACAAAACTTGGTCTAGAAGTCTTTTACAGTTCAACGTGGTTGAATTTATTTGCTCACATGAGGCAATGCAGAGCTAATGCCACTGAAGGGTGGATGGATAAGATACAAAGCAAAAATGCTTCACAACAAAACAACTACTTATTTTTCTGTTGTATATCATATACATAAACATATTTACATATTATATGCATGTACATTACATATTATATGCATACATATTATATACACTATGTGACATTTGTTGATTATATATTATCCAAAGGCATATGATATTATACACATACACACATATTTAGAATGTAGATAGCTACAAACTCACAGTGACATTCTTTATGACTGCCCACCCCACCCTCAATCTTGTCCAGGCTCAGCCAATGGCCTGGTGGCAGTCTCATGCCACGATAGAGAATCCATAAAACATATAATCTACTTGCAAACAGTAGAGAGACATATGGGAAACTCACATTAGTGAGACCACAATGCAGAGATCATAAAGAGAGAAATTATATTTGAGGTAAAAGAGGGTAAGAATTAGCCCTTTGGTGGGACTGGAATGTCAACATCATCATGCTAGGTCATTTGAAATGCATTTTATTTTTCAGGAGCTGAAAATTTGGTAACTCACAATAGATTCATTTTACTCACATTTCTTAGGCTTGAGACGTGACAAAGATTTAAGTTGATTGTCACATTTTTTTAACCTTAGACTTTCCAGGCTGTTAGAATCCTTGTTGCTTCCTTTACTTTACATGTGGAAACTCTGTATTAAGTTGAGGACAATTTTAGACAATTTTAGTTCTTAATATACTTCTAATTTTCTGGCTCCCTAACATCTGTTCCCTCATGTTTCTCAACACAGGGGTTTGATGTCTGTTTAAAGGATAACTGACGTGGCGTTCACTAACAGGAAACATGATGAAGAAGGTGGCAGTGTTCTCCAGCTCTCCCCACAACGAAATCATATCCCTTTGTTGGAAGGCAGTCTCTCTGAGTGGTATCAAACCACCAGAAAAAAGGCTCTGGCTTTACCCTCAGCATCGACTGGAAAGATAGGGGGACTTTATTTTCTGATCATTTGACATTTGATAACCTTCATTTAGGGGCTTCCCAAGTGGCACTAACTGGCCTGCTAAAGCAGGAGGTGCTGGAGATGTGAGTTTGATCCCTGAGTCAGGAAGATCCCCTGGAGGAGGGCATGGCAACCCACTTCAGTGTTCTTGGAGAAGAGCCTGGCAGGCTATGGTCCAGGGGGTAGCAAAGAGTTGGACATGACTGAAGCAACTTAGCATACAAGCACAACCTTCATTTAATATTTATTTATTTATTATTTTGGCTGCACTGGGCCTTAGTAGCATCATGCAGGATCTTTTATTTTGGCTCACAGGCTTAGTTGCCCCTTGGCATGTTAGTTAGATCTTAGTTCCCTGACCAGGGATCCAACCTGGGTCCCCTACATTGAAAGGTGGACTGTTAACTTCTAGACTGCCAAGGAAGTCCTGACAACCTTCATTTAGCCTACTGAAAGCTACTGTCTTTGTGAAAGAAAAGTTGTGTGCCATAACACAAACACACCTAGATTATTAAACTATATTCTGAATCTCACAGCTCTCAGCACCTTTATTACTACTTCTCTGCTCCTAGTCATCATGTTGTGTGTGCACTGTTATAATAGCTTCCTTAATGGCTGCCCTTTTAGCCTAATTCCTTCAGAGCAGGCAGAGAGACCTTCTTCAGATGTAAACTGAATTATGCCAAGTGAAAAGTGAAAGTGTTGGTTGCTCAGTCATGCCCAACTCTTTGCCACCCCATGGACTGTAGCTCGCTACGGAATTTTCCAGGCAAGAATACTGGAGTGGGTAGCCATTCTCTTCTCCAGGGAACCTTCCCAACCCAGGGATCGAGCCCAGGTCTCCTGCATTGGAGACAGATTCATTACCGTCTAAGCCACCAGGGAAGCCTGAATTATGCCGAGCTCTTTGATAAATCCCCCAGTGGCTTTCCTTTACATTTCTCATTTGTAAAAATGGAT
This sequence comes from Giraffa tippelskirchi, assembly GCF_054371585.1. Taxonomy (NCBI): domain Eukaryota; kingdom Metazoa; phylum Chordata; class Mammalia; order Artiodactyla; family Giraffidae; genus Giraffa; species Giraffa tippelskirchi. Next base: position 105,983,001 of record NC_137280.1, on the reverse strand, counting down.
TTAACAAAAATTCCTACTCACTGAGATTCTGAAAATTAAATAAGTATGTGGTATATAGTAGGTATTCAATAAATGTTCAATAGTATCATTGCTAATATTATTACATTTGTTCAATGTGTAATGAGTTGATAGTGATTTGCTACTTAAAACATTTTTTGAATTACTTGTGATGCTTCAGTTGATAATTTTTTGGAAGAATCATTAACCATTGCTAAATAAATTAGTTCCAGCTACTACACATTTTGGAATGCTATATATACAGAATGCATATATGGAAAGCAGCTTCATATGCAAATGACTGCCTGATCCTGCTTATTTGTTTGGGTTTGTATTTGAAGATGGTGCTTCCCAGGGGGCTCTAGTAGTAAAGAACCTGCCTGCCAATGCAGGAGATGTAAGAGACTTGGGTTTAATCCCTGGGTCTGGAAGATCCCCTGGAGAAGGAAATAGTAACCCATTCCAGTGTTCTTGCCTGGAGAACCCCATGGACAGAGAAGCCTGGCGGGCTACAGTCCACAGGGTCGTAAAGAGTTGGACACGACTGAAGAGACTTATCATGCACACATATTGGAAGATACTATTTTTTCTCTTGTAAAACACTTTAAGAGTGCATTACTCCTCATTTACGGTCATCTGAGTCTTGTACCTCAGTTTCGTCTGCTCCAGAAGATGAATATATTTCTCTTCCAGGTGCCCCTCAGGAACCCCTAGTGTGAAATTCAGGAGAGTCACATTCAGGTCAGAATGACCCAATCTTGCCTGGAGAATCCTATGGACAGAGGATCCTGGGAAGCTACAGTCCAAAGGGTTGCAGAGTCGGACACAACTGAAGCAATTTAGCGATCGTGCACACACACACACCCCAAATAAACTCTCCAAATTTTGAAAAAAACTAACAATTTTCATGACTGTGCAAAATGAATAAACAGGCAATATCATAATTCTTTTTCACATATTTTCTATATTCTGTTTCATTATCAAAGGAACCAAGGCAGTTTACCAAAATACTTACAGTATAACAAGATAAAAATAAAAGGGAGATAACATATGATAACATACATGATATAAGATAATTCCAGAGCTGGTTCACTAACATGCTTGTCAAAAGTTATATGGATTGCCTAGAAATAGGCTAAAAAGTTAGTTTTAGACTTCCTAGAAATCAGTGCTGGAAGTAAATATAAGAGTTAAATGATTTATGACATCTATAAGATGAAAACAACCAGCTCTCTAAAAGAAGCATGGCTCTTCCTGGTATTGTAACATAAAAGTTATTTGTTTGTTGAGCCCTCTTGTAAACGAAATCATATGGTATAGTAAATATCATCCTTAAAATATTCTGATAGTAACTGCTCTATATGAGTTTCATAGGGCTGTTTCTTATAATATCCCTCAATATCAAAACAGAAAGAGTTTGGTAGTTAAAACAAGTCTATGAAGGTGTTTTTGAGAGGGCAGTGGAAGAGACACAAAATAATATGAGCCAGATCCATCTGACTAAATCCCGGGATAAATTTGAGAGTATCTGTAGAAATTGAACTGTATATTTTTTAGAAAAGCCTCCAAAAAGTATTTTTTAAGATGAATTTTTGGTGTCATGAAAACAAGCAGCTTGAAGTTATACTATCAAGTGTATGTCTCTCTTGCTAATTAATGGCAGACATGGAGAAGCTCTATACAGTCAGCAAAAACAAGACTGGGAGCAGACTGTGGCTCAGATCATGAACTCCTTACTGCCAAATTCAGACTTAAATTGAAGAAAGTAGGGAAAACCACTAGATCATTCAGGTATGACCTAAATCAAATCTCTTATGATTATACAGTGGAAGTGACAAATAGATTTAAGGGACTAGATCTGATAGAGTGCCTGATGAACTATGGACAGAGGTTCGTGACATTGTACAAGAGACAGGGATCAAGACCATCCCCATGGGAAAGAAATGCAAAAAAGCAAAATGGCTGTCTGAGGAGGCCTTACGAATAGCTGGGAAAAGAAGAGAAGCAAAAGGCAAAGGAGAAAAAGAAAGATATTCCCATCTGAATGCAGAGTTCCAAAGAATAGCAAGGAGCAATAAGAAAGCCTTCCTCAGCGATCAATGCAAAGAAATAGATGAAAACAACAGAATGGGAAAGACTAGAGATGTCTTCAAGAAAATTAGAGCTACCAAGGGAAAATTTCATGCAAAGATGGGCTCAATAAAGGACAGAAATGGTATGGATCTAACAGAAGCAGAAGATATTAAGAAGAGGTGGCAAGAATACACAGAAGAACTGTACAAAAAAGATCTTCATGACCCAGATAATCACGATGGTGTGATCACTCACCTAGAGCCAGACATCTTAGAATGTGAAGTCCAGTGGGCCTTAGAAAGCATCACTATGAACAAAGCTAGCGGAGATGATGGAATTCCAGTTGAACTATTTCAAATCCTGAAAGATGATGCTGTGAAAGTGCTGCACTCAATATGCCAGCAAATCTGGAAAACTCAGCAGTGGCCACAGGACTGGAAAAGTCAGTTTTCATTCCAATCCCAAAGAAAGGCAATGCCAAAGAACACTCCAACTACAGCACAATTGCACTTATCTCACACGCTAGTAAAGTAATGCTCAAAATTCTCCAAGCCAGGCTTCAGCAATACGTGAACCGTGAACCGTGAACCTCCAGATGTTCAAGCTGGTTTTAGAAAAGGCAGAGGAATTGGAGATCAAGTTGCCAGCATCTGCTGGATCATCGAAAAAGCAAGAGAGTTCCAGAAAAACATCTACCTCTGCTTTATTGACTATGCCAAAGCCTCTGACTGTGTGGATTACAATAAACTGTGGAAAATTCTTAAAGAGATGGGAATACCAGAACACCTGACCTGCCTCTTGAGAAACCTGTATGCAGGTCAGGAAGCAACAGTTAGAACTGGACATGGAACAACAGACTGGTTCCAAATAGGGAAAGGAGTACATCAAGGCGGTATATTGTCACCCTGCTTATTTAACTTATATGCAGAGTACATCATGAGAAATGCTGGGCTGGAAGAAACACAAGCTGGAATCAAGATTGCCGGGAGAAATATCAATAACCTCAGATATGCAGATGACATCACCCTTATGGTAGAAAGCGAAGAAGAACCAAACAGCCTCTTGATGAAAGTGAAAGAGGAAAGTGAAAAAGTTGGCTTAAAGCTCAATGTTCAGAAAACTAAGATCATGGCATCTGGTCCCATCACTTCATGGGAAATAGATGGGGAAACAGTGGCAACAGTGTCAGACTTTATTTTTTGGGCTCCAAAATCACTGCTGATGGTGATTGCAGCCATGAAATTAAAAGACGCTTACTTCTTGGAAGGAAGGTTATGACCAACCTAGATAGCATATTAAAAAGCAGAGACATTACTTTGCCAACAAAGGTCCATCTAGTCAAGGGTATGGTTTTTCCAGTGGTCATGTATGGATGTGAGAGTTGGACTATAAAGAAAGCTGAGCGCTGAAGAATTGATGCTTTTGAACTGTGGTGTTGGAGAGGACTCTTGAGAGTCCTTTGGACTGCAAGGAGATCCAACCAGTCCATCCTAAAGGAGATCAGTCCTGGTTGTTCATTGGAAGGACTGATGCTGAAGCTGAAACTCCAATACTTTGGCCACCTCATGTCAAGAGTTGACTCAATGGAAAAGACCCTAATGCTGGGAAGGATTGGGGGCAGGAGGAGAAGGGGATGACAGAGGATGAGATGGTTGGATGGCATCACTGACTCGATGGACATGGGTTTGGGTAAACTCTGAGTGTTGGTGATGGACAGGGAGGCCTGGCGTGCTGCGATTCATGGGGTCGTGAAGAGTCGGACACGACTGAGTGACTGAACTGAACTGATATTAATTAGATGGACATCCTCTTATCAAAGCTAAGGCTAATCAGTACATGTTAGAACAAACACTAATTTCAAACAATGTAGCTTCCTATTGAATCCCCAAGGATAAACTAGTTGAAAAGAATGCCTGGGATGTAGAATTATTAACAGTTAACAGTTGGAGAATGTTTACTAAAAATAATTATTAATAACTATTTGTGTACTTACATGGCTTAAAAGACCAGCATATATAAGAAAGCCAATTGTACACAAGTAAATATTAGTTTTTTTAGTTTAAAGATCCTCTCATTCATTGGGACTTGACATTTGGAATAAGAATGGATTAAGAAGTATTTAAGTACAGACCATAGTCGTTCTCTGACTGGTGCTGTGCCTGTGAGTGGTAAAATCCACAAAGCTGTGCTGAGAAATAGGTCTTGATTTTCTCTCAGCCCTTTGCTATCCATCCTTCATATGTATAGAGTTGGTCTAGTTTAGCTTGATATAAATCACTAATTTAGGATCCTACTTTCCCTACTTGCTTTCTCCCTTCCTCTTTTCTTTCTTCCTTCCCTCCTTCTTTCTTTCTTTGCCTAGACAGGTTCAATCTGGAGAAGCAGCAGTAGTGGTAGTAAGTAATCCCTCAGTTGGACAATTTGTGCCGGGATCTCCTTATTTACTTCTTGTTACATCATGAAAAGCAGCATAAATTCATGGACTTTGGAGTCAGACATATGTATTGAAATTTTAGCTCTGCCATTCACTAGTTGAGTGATCAGAACATTGCATCGACTGTCTTCTCTTCGAGTCTGATTTTTCTCATCTATGAAAAGGAGAAAATGATACTTACCTACAATAAAAGAGATGGTTTCTAGAAAGTGTCTGACTCTCTTTGTTCAGGCACTCAGGAGTTGTTTGTTCCACTCTCTCCCATTTATTATTATGTAAAGCTTATAGGTATTATTGATAAAATTATACTAAAAGTGACTTTTATAAGTGGATCCTTATCTTAGCAACTGGGGTTAGGGTTTACTTCCGCAAAAAGAACTCAGATCCTTCTATTTGACTTGGTACCTGTGGCAGGCAGAATAATTGTCCTCCCGAAGATGTCCACACCCTAAATGCCAGAACCAATAAGTGTATTATCTCACACAGCAAAAGGGGCTTCACATTAAGTGAAGGATTTTGAGACAGGGATTATCCTGGATTATCCCAGAGAACTCAGTGCAATCACTGGAGTTCTTATAAGTGAGAGAGGAAGACAGGAGAGAATCTGAGGAGATGTGAAGATGGAAGTAGAATTTAGTGTTACGTGATGCTGGCTTTAAAGGTGGAAAGCTGCCAAGAGACAGGGAATACAGGAAGCCTCTGGAATCTGGAAAACACAAGGAAAGCAATTTGCCCCTAAACACTCCACAGTCTTGCCAACGACGAGATTTCAGCTCAGTGATAACAATTTTGGACTTCTAACATCCAGACCTGTAAGATAGTAAATTTGTGTTGCTTTAAACCACTAAGTTTGTGGTAGTTTGTTACACAGCAGTAGGAAACTAATATTGTACTGTTCTCTGCTTGTCTTTCTTACAAAAGCTCTGTTACTTGTAAAGTGTGCAAGCTAAAGGTACTCAGTTCAGTTCAGTTCAGTTCAGTTCAGTCGCTCAGTCGTGTCCGACTCTCTGCGACCCCATGAATTGCAGCACGCCAGGCCTCTCTGTCCATCACCAACTCCCGGAGTCTACCCAAACCCATGTTCATCGAGTCGGTGATGCCATCCAACCATCTCATCCTCTGTTGTCCCCTTCTCCTCCCACCCCCAATCCTACTCGGCATTAGGGTCTTTTCCAATGAGTCAACCCTTCGCATGAGGTGCCCAAAGTATTGGAGCTTCAGCTTCAACATCAGACCTTCCAATGAACACCTAGGATTGATCTCTTTTAGGATGGATTGATTGGATCTCCTTGCAGTCCAAGGGACTCTCAAGAGTCTTCTCCAACACCACAGTTCAAAAGCATCAATTCTGCGGCGCTCAGCTTTCTTCACCGTCCAACTCTCACATCCATACATGACCACTGGAAAAACCATAGCCTTGACTAGACGGACTTTTGTTGGCAAAGTAATGTCTCTGCTTTTAAACATGCTATCTAGGTTGGCCATAACCTTCCTTCCAAGGAGTAAGCGTCTTTTAATTTCATGGCTGCAGTCACCATCAGCAGTGATTCTGGAGCCCAAAAAAGTAAAGTCTGACACTGTTTCCACTGTTTCCCCATCTATTTCCCATGGAGTGATGGGACCAGATGCCATGATCTTAGTTTTCTGAACGTTGAGCTTTAAGCCAACTTTTTCACTCTCCTCCTTCACCTTCATCAAGAGGCTCTTTAGTGAGTAAAGGTACTCACTGCAACTAAATTGGGCTCATTTGGAGACTTTTCAGTGGATGGAGTTAAAAAATATTTATACAAAATTCCTCTGAGTTCATGACGATATCTTGCATCCAAATTCAGGATTACTGGCTGTTTAGGTGGTCTCTTTTTTCATCTGTATCAATATCAGAGATGGTAGAATAAGATATTGTAATTACTCATTTTGCTTTATCCCACATTACACATATAACACTCTCAGAAAAACAGCAAGACTATTACCAACAACATGATTACTGGAAAGTTAAAAAAGAAAAAAAGAAATCTTTTTGCATTTTTTTGTCCTTTAGGATAAAATCTATGAGGGATGTATAGTCAGATTATTTTAAAATCACTTGAGATTACAAGCTTTAAAAAAAATCAGTTTACATGTACAGAATGAAAATCATCATTCTTTTCCTCTGTTTACCAATCATGACCCCAAAATCTACCAGACAGTTATGTTCATTTCTTTGGATAATGTTTTAGTCTACTGAGTTTATTAATAATTAGCCTTTATTATGACAATTGTATGTAATTGGGTTTTTCTGATATCTGGAAATGAATTCTAAAGCCAGATTCTATTTTCTTTTTTGAAATCTTGGTCATGACTCTGTTTCCTTTTCAACACTACTGATAGATTTCTAGTGAAATGTCAAGGTCTGGTTTAAAAGCATGATGGGGGAAGCTGAGGGCTGTAGCTTTGGTTTGGAGTACAAACACTCCACAACTAGATTCTCTTTAGTATTCCAAAGCTAGGATTAAGTTGATTAGATAGCTTCCAAAAACAAGGGATGAGGCTTCCTAGGTAGCTCAGTGGTAAAAGAATCTACCTATGAATGCAGGAGATGTAGGAGATGCCGGTTCAATCCCTAGGTTGGGAAGATCCCCTGGAGAAGGAAATGACAACCCACTCCAGTATTCTTGCGTGGAAAACTCCATGGACAGAGGAACCTAGCAGGCTACCATGGGGTCACAAAGAGTCAGACATGACCAAGAGACTGAGCACATATACACACACACGAAAAAGAGGGATATCCCATCGCTAAGGACTCCAATAGCTATAGTAATTTTAGACTACAGAATCTATTCCATTGTAAAGAGACCACATTAATGTCTCTTTGCTGATATGAGTCCAGAACAGAAGAGTAGAGGTAAAATATGGAAAGGCAACGAGATACGTGATGACACTGGCTTTCATCGTCGTAAGTATAAACTGACAAGTGCACACTAATATATATCAGACTAAGAGGGCTAGAAAGCAGCAATATTGGCATTTGGTTGAAGTTTTTTCTTAGTTAATATCAAGTCACCCAAGCTGACAGAACGCAAAGCATTAAGTCACAGTCTAAAGGGTTAGGTCTGCAGTTGGCAGGGTTTCAGCCAGAAGCTTAGGTAGAGCTGCCTGGTGACTGGAGCAGCTGCACTGAAATACAAAGCTCTGGCAGGGTGTGGCTGGCTTTGTCAATTAGGAGAATACAAACCTGAAGCCAGGGAGCCTCACAACAACAATGAGATAGTCAGAGATTATATTAGAGCAAAGCTAAAGAAGTGAAGCCGCACTGAACTACAGTTCGGAATTCAGGTATTCTCGTGGAAACAGAGCCAGGCCACACAAGAAAGAATATAAATAGGAGAGACAGCGGTGAACTGAACCCAAAGACAGAAATGAACGCCTAGTAGTCAGGATTCTTCAGTTGCAAACAATGGAAACATTCTGGTAATGCAAGCCAAACAGAATTGAATGAAAAGCATTGCCAGCCAAGTGGGGAGGGGGGTTGGTTGTCGTGGGTGGTAAGAGTGGTCTAACAGAATTAACAGGAAGCAGGAGGCAGGAGGGCCAGGTTTGGGTAGGATCCAAAATGTTCCAAAGCCAAGTAGGATCATAACCACTGTTCAAGAGCATAGATCACAGCCCTAACCCTAACCCTAACCCTAACCTTAACTCTATGGCCAGAATGCTGCTTTTAGACGGAGTGTGATTGTAATTGTTTTTAGAGTCCATGTCTCTCTGCTCAAGATTTAAACAGGGCATCCATTGGCGTTGTTAGGGCAATGTGTTCTCCTATTACACTTCCCCCACCTGATAATACACCGATAGGGAGCCAGAGCCCCAGGTCAAAGAATACCATGAGATGGAGAAAAGTTATCAAAAGGAAATCTGGGTGCCATTGTTGTTGTTGTTGTTTAGTCGCTAAGTTGTGTCTGATTCTTTGCCACCGCATGAACTGCAACACACCAGGCTTCCCTGTCCTTCACTATGAACAACAACGGCACCCAAAACAGGAAAGGGTAAACAGATGCTGGACAGCTAATACACCACGAATGTCCAAGTATACATGGTAAAATCAAGAAAAATAGGGCCTGGAGCAGATTTAAATAATGATTTGCTGTGGACCACAGATTCAGTACCATAATTCTTGGGCTTTAAAGCTATAAAACAACTTGGGATCTGATATTTTCAACGACTGATCATCATTCATGTTGACTTAGAAAATGCAGTTTCCTAAGGGTCACATGGTGACTAGCAATGACCATGAATTTAATGCTTTCTGTATGCTAGACACCGTGGTAAGTGGATATACCATTGCATTTAATCTTCCCGATATCTTTGTGATGCAGATATTACAGATGCATTTTACAGGTGAGCCAGCTGGGGTTTCTGACAGCTTAAATTGTTCAAGGAAGAAAAATAGAAGGAAACTGAACAGTGGTATAGTTCAAATTGTAAGAAGAGGTAGAATGAGAGCTAAACGAAAGTGAGGTTCTAACTAAGGTCAATGTTAACTTTTGTTGACCTTGCGATCTTGTTCAGTCAGATATGGTATCAGCAGCATAATAGGAACAGGTGGGAGGATGAAACTATGTCGGGAAGTCAGCAGTACAGATCAAGTGCAGCCAAACATGACGGGGACTCAAGGAACATAATTAGACACAGATTCCGACCCCAATCGAGGTAGCCCTTTGTTCACTGTCCAAAGGGCACATGAAGTTCAGACATGGCTTAGATGAGCTTTGGAAACAATGTAGTACTACGCAGGAGAAGGATACAGTAATCCAGTAAGCCCAGTCAGGAGGTGATATTTAAAGAAGTTGCGTCGTTTGAGCCTCAGAGCGAGACCGTAGCCAGTGACCTAGGGTCTAGTCTGAACTTGGTTTAGTGACAATGTTCCACACCAAGTTTATACCTTTTTGATATCGGATAGGGCTCTGGGAAACCAAAGGAGAAGTCCAGGACTAGAGACTGGGAACCATTATAGGGGTAAGAGAGAGAGAAGTGGCACAGTTGGAAGGCTACTCCCTAATACCGAGCTCCTCCTTGGCACTCTGCATCTTCAGCTGGAGGACTGCATGATACCTGTGCGTGGGGCTGATGAATCACTCAGTCTTGGTCACATTTGGCCCATGAGCTGGGATGGGCTCTTGGGGAAGATACTGGGGAATATAACATAGAAGGGGGCTTCCCTGGTGGCTCAGACAGTAAAGAATCTGCTTGTAATGCAAGAGACCTGGGTTCAGTCCCTGTGTTGGGAAGATCCCCTGGGAGGGGAATGGCAACTCACTCCAGAATTCTTGCCTGGAAAATTCCGTGGACAGAGGAGCCTGGCAGGCTACAGTTTATGGGGTCACAAAGAGTCGAACACGACTGAAGTGATTATCACTTTCAACAAACATAACCATGGAAAGCAAAGGGAGACCAGGGTGAGGAAAATGGAATGGGGACCAATGATTATGGCCATCTCTAAACTTTGGCTTCATATGTGATCCAGAATTCAAACTGCAATTGAGAATATTACAAAAACAAAACAAAACAAAACCAAAAAGCATAGCTTTAGTTGATTCTTCCTTTTATTACAAAACAGCATCCTTTGAATAGCCAAACTTGTTTAAAAGCTGCCAAAATTCAGGTCTGTTAATGGAAAAAACAAAAATTAAATTGCCTGCCTAGGGATTTAACCACTGTTTTTGGCAAGAACACTTTTCAGAGTGTTTGTAGCTCTTCTCTGTAGAGAAGAGCTCCTCTCTTTATTTACTGAAGTTTTTTCTCTTTCAAATGCATTCTTTCCTCTGTGAGGTTTTAATGTTACGTTGTTTACAAATTGTCTTTTCTTATTTACATCCTGTCTAACCTTTAGATTCTCTTTCACTTATAGATGATACACTCTATATAGAAAGTATTCCTTTCAAGAGTGCTACGGACTGAATTGTGTACCCCCCAAATTCATATGTTGACATCCTGTGCGTGTTTGCATGTTAAGTTGATTCAGTCACGTCCAACTCCTTGTGATCCCATGGACTGTAGTCCACCAGACTCCTCTGTCCATAGGATTTTCTAGGCAAGCACACTTGGGCTTCCCTGGTGGCTCAAACAATAAAGAATCTGCCTGCAGTGCAAGAGACCTAGGTTCGATTCCTGAGTCAGGAAGATCCCCTGGAGAAGGGAATGTTGACACCCTAACCCCTAATGTGGTAGCATTTCTAGATGAGACCTTTTGTATATAATTAGGTTTATATGAGGTCATGAGGGTGGGTCTCTCATGATGGGATTGGTGCCCTTTTAAAAAGAGGAAGAGTGACAGATTGCATGCATCGAGAAAAGGTCATATGTGTACACGATGACAAGGCAGCTAGCCATCAGAAAGCCAGGAAGAGAGCCCACGAATCGACCATACTAGCACCCTGGTGGCTAGACTTCTAGCTTTCAGAACTGTGAGAAAAATTTCTGTTGTTTAGCCACTCAGTCTATGATATTTTTACGTCAGCCTGAGCTAAGACAAGGAGTCTGAAAGATGTGATTATAAAATACAATACTGAAGATTATGACTATAAAATACAATAAAATCTCTCAGAAAAGTTCTTTGACTCTTATATTTTCTTTTTTGCCAACTACAGAACACTTAAAATAATTTTCTTGGGCTGTGTAAATCAGTGCCTTGACCCTTTCTGACTTTACTCATGTAACAATCTGAAGGAAAGGTTGCTAAGTGATAGCTTTCCCCAAACCTGACCTAGCTGCTGTCTGTGACTGGCTTTCTCCCAGAATCCTTCCCTTGCTGCCCCTACTTCAGGCTTGACTGGGGAAGAGGTTATTTTTCTATTCTGAGCAGAACATGCATCTTTGCTTCCAAGCTCTGGCTATTGCTAGTGTCTCATTTTGCATTCTTCCTGCTTCTACTTGACCATATATTAATATTTCTTTTCCTCTTATTTTTTTAATTTTTAAGAAAATAAATGTTTTTTGAGGCCACATACCTTAATTTTTTTTCTCCTTCTAGTTTTATTGATATATAATCGATATAGAGCACTGTATAAGATTAAGGAGTACAACACAATAATTCGGCTCACATATACATCATGAAATAATTACCACACTAAGTTTAGTGAATATCCATCATCTCATATAGATACAAAATAAAAGAAAAAAATTTTTTCCTTGTGATGAGAACTCTTAGGATTTACTCTCTTTACAACTTTCATATATAACATACAAGAAGTATTACTTGTACTAATTATGCTGTACATTTAGCAGTTACTTATCACATAACTTCCAGTAATAAGACTATTTACTTTTTCATGTTTTAAAATTATATTTATTTATTAATGGCTGCGCTGGGTCTGCGTTGCTGTGTGTGGGCTTTCTCTAGCTGTGACGAGCAGGGGCTATTCTCAAGCTGTTATGCAAGGGCTTCTCATTGCAGTGGCTTCCATTGCAGAGAATAGGCTCTAGGGCACACCAGTTATAGTAGTTGCAGTTTGTGAGTTTCAGCAGTTGTGGCACATGGGCTTAGCTGCCCCATGGCATGGAACTTAGACCTGTCCCCTTCATTGGCAGGTGGATTCTTAACCACTGGACCACCAGGGAAGTTCCATTTATTTTTTCTTAATTACATCTGTCCTCCACATAAATGAATGTTTCCTCTATTTTTATTTTGAAGAGTTCTGGTAAAGATTTTAATCTCACTTTGTAGTTTATATTTAACAGTTTATCACTTGTACATCTTGGACAAATCAATTTATCTTTTGAGACCATCCTTCTTCTTTCCTAAGAGGGAAAAAAATAATATCTGCTATATTACTTCATAAGCTGTTGTCAGAATCAACAGAAAGAATCATATACATCAGAGTTTGTGCAAACGTTGCTTGTTCCATTGTTAGTTGGAAAATATCTGTCTGTATTTAACTCAGCCAGGTTGGCCACCTAGTTGATGAGTGAGTGAGTAAGTGAAAGTCACTCAGTTGTGTCCGACTCTTTTCAACCTCATGGATATACAGTCCATGCTATTCTCCAGGCCAGAATACTGGAGTAGGTAGCCTTTCCCTTCTCCAGGGGATCTTCCCAACCCAGGGATCTAACCCAGGTCTCCCGCATTGCAGGTGGATTCTTTACCATCTGAGCTACCAGGGAAGCCCTACACAGTTGATACACTACACCAAAGTAGAGTGTAATCTTTGGTGCTTATTTATATTTTTGGGGTATTTCTTGACCAATACGTGCAAAGCAAGTTTGGCTTGGGAGAGTATTTTAATAGTATGTATGAGGGGCAGAGGAGAAAATGATTATAACACAGTTCTATAGGTTAGTGCTTATAATCTTTAATGATATCCTGGAAACTTGTATTTATCAAATTTCTCTTTTGACACATGCTTTTTTTATCATGTCCTACAAACTTTTTGCTTGAGAGAAAGAAAAGTAGGTAGTTTTGTGGAAAGTAAAGCTGGCCATTTTTTCTTTTTTTGGCATGCAGTAAGATTTCAATTGAGACAAAAAAGGAAATGGAATAGCTTTCCTGCTTTTAAAACTCTAATTGAAGGCCTTATTCCTAAACTCTCTCCATTCTGGTTGTATGTGTGTGTCTGTGTGTAAATTGGAATGGTTAGGTAACACAGTGAGTGTGAAAAGACATGAGAAGAGATACAGTAACAGAAGTAAAGAATCAAAAGATGTAAGGGAGATATTGGAATATTTATACTATTAAAGGCACCCAGAAATTTTGCTTTTTCTTCCCTTTTCAAATTCTCACTTGATAAATTTTTTCCTAAGGAATTCGTGATAGTCTTAGACTGAAGTCATTTTGAAGTAACTTTCCCCCCTTGTGCTAAAATGTGTGGATAAATCTGCTTTCATCCTGTTTTTCATAGTAATAATAGTTGTTGCATGCCCAAATGATGGAATGAATATTTGCTTATATCTATACAGATATAAGGGCTCAGCAGTCAAGAATCTACTTACAGTGCAAGAGACCGCCTACAGTGCAGGAGATGTAGGTTCGATCCCTGGGTTAGGAAGATCCCCTGGAAAAGGAAATGGCAACCCACTCCACTATTCTTGCCTGGGAAATCCCATGGACAGAGGAGTCTGGCAGGAGACATTTCATGTGGTCACAAGAGTCAGATCACCACCACCATAGAGATATAAATTCAACAAAATAAAGTTCTGGGTGATAAAAAATGCGACACTGCTTTGGGAAATATGAAAATAATAATAATATAAACACCTAAGGAATAGCAAATGCTAGGAAACATGTGGTGAAATTAACTATAGATAATGTAGCAGATAAAAATGATGATCTGTCTGCTTATGCTGAGACATCATGCTACAGAATAAAGAGTTTTGGTTAAGATGCCTGTAATTTGATTATTTTCTCTTTAACATAAGTTATTTTTGTATTGCCAAATTTTTCTTAGAAGTTAATAGAACCATAAGAAAACATTATTGACTTCTTACTTAGGTTACCAGCCAATTTTAATCTATAGGAGCTTCTAAGGTCAAATTTTAACAAAAACAGTCTTTACTGAAGTGTTTAAAAACATAAACATTTATTCCGATCCAGATATAATTAAAAAATGTGACTTGATCTAATTAAATACTTGTATTTCTTAAACATTTATCAGACTTTGATGTAGACGTGTTCTTGATCTAAAAACTGAGGTTTTTGAGGTGCAGAGTATAAAATGGTTTGTTGATTGCTGATGACAATATTTACAGGTCCTGAAATGCAGACATTTCTTCTGCCTTTAGTGAGATATGCTTAATTCTGTTTCTTGTCCAGTATCTGGTCCTGGAATATATCAGAACTGTGGAGATGTGTTATTTTAGGCATATTATTCCCAAGCCCGAGCATGCACAAACTGTAGTTGCTTTTGAGTCTCTAAAAGAATGATGGTAGTGTGGTAAACACAGAAGCAGTCCTTACTACCACTGTTCCTTTATGACACTTGATACCAGTCACTTCATAGCCTCCAGTTTGGGAAAGCATGAGAGTACAGAGGTAAAAAAAGAGGTACTGTTGTACTACAAAAACAAAAATGGCATCTTGCCATACTAACTACCCCTCTGAACATTACACATTGACTCTATCGGCAGCTTGCTAAAGTAGAAAGGGAAAATGAGATAAATCCTCAAAGTGCATTTGTTTCATTGAAGCCTTTCAAGTATTTTGTGTGGTGTGTGTGTGAGAGAGACTGACTCAAGGCTTCCTTGATGCAGCAAGTGCATTGAAAATATAAAAAGAAGTTTGATGTTTGATTTTTCTTCATGCACACCTTCATGTCTGACTTTTGAAAGGACTTTAGACACAGTGTCCAAGAAATGATAGTTTCAGAGTCCTCTACAATGCCTTCATGGTGGATTGATTTCCATAGAGGTCTCCTATAATAACGTATTTTCATCCCAGATAACCAACCGTAAGAGAAAGAATGTAATCTGCCTCCCCTGTTTGGGCAGAGTGGACTGGATGGAGAACAGAGTTAGAATCGGTTTCAATTTGATGAGTTGATGAGTTGAGTGATGTTTGGTTTCTAGGAACTTCAGGAGATTGGCTAGATAGATAATATTACATAGATAACAGTAATTATAATAGTTACCACACTATATAGTTGAGAGGATTACTTGAGCTCACAAATGACTTCTCTATAGACAGCAAATGGAATGCAAACGTGAGCCACAATTTACATTTCTAAGCGTCTGAATCCTTGATACAGCACTGGAGTTATAAAAACGTGGGGAAAACGTCAATCCAGTGATGTCATTGCCAGAGCACAGGCTTTCAAATTCTTTGGCACCTGGAGGGCTGTGCTCCTCACACTACGCAAAGCCTTGGCAACCTGACTTGGCACAATGGCGCCCTTAGGCTCTCTGCTCATTCAAGCAGAGGGTAACTTTTCATTGCTCCTCTAAACCATGGGCGATTTTCTCTCAGTTCTCGCCAGACACCTACCTAAGCCTCTTCTCCCAAGGCCTCACCCAGGGAAACAGACGCGTAACCACAATTACTCCACGATCTCTACACGCACCGCGGGTGCGGAGGTGGAGAGGGAGGCGTGGCTTGACTTTTATAGGCCTTTCCAGCCAATGAACAAGCTGCTTTTCTTCCGGTCGGCAAGCCGACCAATCTGAGCAAGTCGGTGTAACCTTCGGCTGGACTCGGCTCTTTTCGCTGATGCGGGCAGCTCAAGGGGCGGCCGCCGCTGGAGAGACGCTTCCCTTTTTTATTTTTTTTTTCCCCCAAGCGTTCACTTCCGGGTCCGGCGCCGATCCGGATGCCCGAGGCAGAAGGATGTTTGACCTCCGGATAAGCGAGGAGGCGCCGCTGTGCATTCATTCCCGGCTGCATCGGTGGCGACAGCAGCGGCCCGGGCGGCGACTCTCCGACCAGAGGCGGCGGTAGGACGCACCGGCAGTAGTGAGGGGACCGAGTCCGAGCCGAGCTGCGTTACCTCCCTCGCTCGTTCCTTCCCCCTCTACCTCGCTCGCTCCCTCCCTGCGTGTCTCGCTTTCCTCCTCCGGCCGCCGGCGGGTGCAATGTGCCGCCGCCGCTGCCCCCGCCGCCACTGACTGACGGACCGGGGGGCGCCGCCCGCGCCCGGGACCGACCCGCCGCTGGCGGCCGCGCTTCTGAGGTAAAGTCCTCTCTGCGTTGGCGCCTGGCTGGGCGGCCCCGGCCCGCCGGCAGCCTCGGCTCGGCCGCGGCGCCCTCCTGCCCGGGTGGGGCTGGGTGGGCTGGGGTCCCGGAGTGGGTGGGGTGGGGCGCGGCGGGGGCGGCGCCGCCGGCGGAGGCCTCGGGAAGGGGTGGGCGAGGAGGGCCCGGGCGGGGACGCGGAGGCGCGGGACTGGAGGGGGCCGCGGCCGGGGGCGAGGGCGCCGCGGGCTCGCGGGGCAGGGAGGGGGCCGCGGGCGGCGGGCCGGGCTGGCCGCAGAAGTTGCCCGAGTGGTGCGGCGCGAGTGGGGACCGCGGGGAGGTGGGCGAGGTGGGAAAAGGCAGGGGCTTTTGGGGGGAGGGTTGGGAGGTCGGGAGTGCAGCCCTCCAGCGCTCCTAGATTTTGTCCAGACAATTCCCTTCGGAGTAGGGATTTTAGGCAAGACGGTGGGAGTTACCGGTCGGGTGGAGGGAGGGGTCAGGGGCTAGCATTCATTTTAGGGAGAAACTTCCCGATGGGGTTCCAGGTTGGGGGGGGGGGCAGGGATTTACCTATTTGTTAGTGCTTTTGACTTAGCTCAAAACTTACCCAAGGCATTAGTCGGGGGAACAAAATTACTCTGATGGTTACTGTTAGGGTGCTGGTTTGTTTGTTTATCTCACTTGCTAGGAGAAGAGACACACAGAAGCGTCGGCTCTCTTGGTCCACAGCCCCCACGTTTCTTTTCTGCGGGGTGGTGATGGAGATGTGTGTTTGCTTCTGGGGTGGGGGTAATTAGGCCTGTGTAAGAATGGTTCCACTTCTCCCAGGGAAGGAGGAAAAGTTAATGGGTGGGAGAGAGTGTGTGGGAGATGGCTACTGTTGCTGCCATTGTGCGAATTAGTTTTAAACTCTGTTGTAATGAGTGCCTGGGCTGGTCAGCAAGTGACCCTTTTTTAACCTTTGATTTTAGAACATCGACTTTAATTGGACAATTAAAAACCTACTGATTTTTAGGAAGTTAAGAAAAAGTCAGTACTTAATTTCTTTTACGTTTGCAGTTACTTCTTGTGATAGAAATGATATTGGCCCACACAAATAGTAAAAGAGGTTAAACTATATCTGACTTAGAATACTTTTTAAAATTAAAAATACCTAGTTAGTAAAGCCATGTATATGTTTTTGAAGAATATTTGCTATCCCTATAAATAAGCAATTGTGAAAGAAAAATATCATAAAAGTTGGAAGGTGTGAGGCCAGTTTAAGAAAACATTTCCCACCAAAAATCAGATCTGGTTTGTGACATTTTTAGTAACTTTTTGGGGGGAGGGAAGTGGAGAGATGTACTTTCTGTATTTTATAATTATTCCCAAACTTTTGCACTAACTGTATTCTGAGCTAAGATAAATTATCTTCATATTTTATAGTTTGTACAAAATAATGGAAATCATATTTATGGGAATTGGAAGAAAGGTGTAATAAAATAAATTGCATGACTTTGGTATAGATTCAGAGTAGAGTGTATCGACACTTGGGTATTCAGGGAGCTTCCTTTTCTGGATATGCCTCAGGTATAAGTAGTTCTTCTTAGAATGGGGAACAGAAAGTTTAATGTTGATGTGTATGAGACTTTTAGGGGAATCTTGGAAAATGATTTTTTTTTTACTGATAATTTAGTGTGCTCATTGACCAAGAGGTCATTAACCTAAAAATTAATGAATTATATACTTATTGACATTTTCATTGTTAGATTGGCAAGCATTAAGTATAAACAAAATCTTCAGCACATGAAATGCATTTATTCCTTCAAATGAAAGAACTAGGATTCAAACAAAGGAATAGTATAGTTCAAACTGAAACTTTACTGTGTGCAAGGGACTTTTGCTGTGTGTTGAGGATGAAAGAGTGGGTAGACACATGAAGAGGAATTAGATCCAGTTAGTTACCTTTAAGGGAGAAGCAGACATGCACAGAAAAAATTGCAACACAGGACTCCTGTGGGGCTTATTAGAGATGTCCGGAAGTGTGGGGGTGGTGGTGATGGTGTGTGTGTGAGAGAGAGAGACTAATTTTTGACTGGGAATTACAAACTGAATTTAAAGCTGGTGATACTCCATTTAGGCCTTAAAATATTTTAATGGCCAAAATGGTTCTTTGTGTGCAGAGGCGGTATTTTTGTAGGTGAAGGGAGCAGTTGAGCACGGACGTGTTGGTTTGGTATGGTGGGGCCTGTTGAACCTGGAGGTAAGGCTGCTGTGCCAGGAGGTCATTATGGGAAATGAAGCTATAAAATTAGGTGGTGATCAGTCCATGAACATCTAGAATGCCTTGTATTTAAAAATGAGTCAGTTCACCATATGAAGATCCAAGTGTATAGATTCTAAGGTGATAGGGAGTACCTATGAAAATAAGGCTAGTAAGTGTAAAGGAAACAAAGTATAACAGAATAGTCAATTTGTTATCATTCATGCTAATAGAAGAGAGCCAGAAGAGTATATGAAACAGTTTATACATGGCTTTGTCATATTTCTTTACTTGCTTTTGGATATGAGTGTGTGGTAATCTGGCAGTTGGTTATATGAAATAAATCTAGATTTTTAAATATGTGACTTGGAAAGAAATGGGAATCTTTGCATTTCTTCACTGAGTCCCCTCTGTAATCCCCTTCATGCTGGTAGGAGACCATCATTCTGGCATGGTTTTTTGGTTCATATTTTTTCAGAATGGAACAAGTGGTTGTTTAGTTTTCAGGAGCTTTCTAAAAGAATATAATAGACTAAATAGAGGGAATGCGAAAATAATAAACAACAAAATACAGGTCTTTGGGTAGTTATATTATTGTTAATACATTTTAAGGTGAGATTTGCTATGGATGAAGTGAAATGTGAGGAATCTACACAGGGTGAGAATTGACTATAATAGTAAGATGACAACATGAAAAAATTCCACAGTTCTGGATAAATATGTATAAAGCTTTTAGTCATCTTAAGTATCAACAACTCTGAAAAAATTTAACCCCCAACTTGATCATTATGAAAGCAGTGCTTAAAAAATATCACCCTTACAACACCAGTGTTTGATCATTTAGTCATGTTGCAGGGGAGATTGATAGTTCTTACTAACTGTTCCCTTCTTAGTGTTCAGCAAGGACTTACTTTATAACTGAATTTGTATCTCAAATCTCCCAGTAATAACAGTACCTATTACAATTTATTAAATGCCCGCTTTGTCTGTGGACCTTAAATGATACTGTTATAGCTCTGTGAGTTAGGTGGTATAACACTTGCTTTTGACAGTAGGAAACAGTCTTCTAGAATTTAAGCGTCCTGTTTAAGATATATCTTGGGAGTAGCAGAGGGCATATTTAAATCTTTTTTTTTTTTCGGCTTTGCAGTGTTAGACCAGTGATATCTTTCCTAATCTTCCATCATCTTCCTTTTTGTCTTCTCTTATGCAGTTGGCGGTATTGATTAGTGTTTTTAGTATGTGTTTGGGTGTTGTTTTTCTAAGACGTAATTTCTTTGGAAATGGTGGTTTGGGGATATCTGTAGTTCTCTAATTGTAGGGTCTCTAGGAGCAGAAGATGTGGTTCTAGTAACTTAAGCTACCGCAGAGTATCATTTTTGTGACGATCAGTAGGAAAGAACCATACATGGTATTATTAATATGTAGAAATCAAGTGTGTATTGTCTATTAATGTAAAGTGACTTTGGAGAGCCTCTGAACTAGTCAGAAACGTGGAATGAGACAGAAACGTGGAGATGGGTAAGTTTTAGAGACAGTGGACACTGCTGTTAGCCATGATCTTTCCAGCTCCCTTCTCAAAGTTGAGATTTAGGAACTGTGAATGTTTAGGTTTCTATCTATTATGGGATGTAAGGAAGATGCATAGTGATTTGTTCTTTAACCATATTAAGTGACTGGTTATAGTCTCTCCTTCTTATCCCTGCCATTCATCTTGGTTCTGAATGTGAAGTATTTGTGTATTTGGTAGATAAGACACATTTTGATCATTTTCTTTTTTTTAATGATCATTTTCTTTACTAATGACATATCACATAGTTATAATTTAATTTGATGAAAATCTGTAACTGTTACATCCAATGACTATACCATATTCACATTTTTTTTTCACAGCTTTTACTGTAATTAGGTAAAAATCTCATGATAGCTGCTCTCTTTCTTAAACACAAATTTCTAATGTTTTTTTCTTCAGTGAGTTGTCCGACTTTTAACTGTATTCAAATTTATTACATATATTTAGCTGATTAAGTGTTGAACTACGTTCGTTAGCTGAAAACAGTGGGGATAGAGAGTTTCTCTACCATTATATTTTTCATCAGGATTGAGATAACTCGTATGAAGTGCCAGGATGTGATGCCTGGCACATAGTAGGCACTGTGCAAGTCTTCTCTTAAACGTAAAAGTTGCTGATGCATATGAGTTGTCAGAGGGTTGATTGGTGCGTAGAATCAGCAAAGACTATTAGGGATAGCCTGTTATAGGAGAATCTCTCAACTCACCTCTCTTTAACCCACTCAAAAGGTTGTTGTACTCTCCATTCATTTACTGTTTGGTGTCCATGCTACATTAAAAGGCAGTAGACTACCCTCTAGTTCCATCAGTTACTGTATACCTGTTTACCTACCAAGAATCATTTGTCTTTGTACCCAACAAATTGTTAATGGCAGTTGTACGTCTTGTTGTAATTACATAGTTTAATGAAACATTATTCAGTGAACTATGAAGGCAAAAAGGTGTTTATATTGAGACCCAGTGGGTGCTTTGAAAAGCAGTTGAGTAATTGAGTAGTTGAAGTCAATTATAGTTAAAATAGTTTTAGGTGAAATAACTTAAATGGTTAGGGAAAAAAACCCTAAAGATCTTAGATTTCACAATAAGATTCTTCAGTAAAATTGCTTTTAAGTGTTGTGTGATGTGTTTCCATGTTCAAGAGACAGAAGCTGGAAATCACAGGTGATGTACTATGGGTGTGGTTTTTGCAAGAAAAATAAAGTAGGACTACAATCTGTAGACTTACGCTTGAAGGAATGGCCTTGGCAACCTGCGTTAAAAGACTGTCTTGTGATTGTTTTAGTGTTGGTGGCATTAAACTGTTTAAAGTGTAGATTTTTTATGATTCCCCTTGTTAAACTCATTTATCAACTGTTGGTTAACAATAATATATTAAAGAGGTATCTTCTTCTGAAATAACACCTCTTTTATACTCAACAGAGATTTATTTAACAGCATCCTCTTTTAAAAAAGAGAGAAATACTGGTCTTCCTGAACGTACAGTCATTCTTATTTTAGGATGACTTGTTCAATTATCAAGTCACATGGTATCCGCTTGTTTCCTGATACAGTCCCTCATCTGGTTTTCTGTGTTCCCTTTCAGCTGTTACACAGTGTCAGGGATGGATAGAGCCATTTGTAATTCCACCATCTCCTCAATCTGAATGGGGACTGCAGGAGTGAGTTGGTAGAGGAAATTGTCTTTTGGAAGAGGAAATGCCATCCCCTTGATGTATACCAGGAGCTGTTGAGCTTGGTGTAAAGCGTGCTGGTCTAACAGCTTATGGTAACTACTCACCTTTCCTGTCTAGTTCAGCCCAAGTAGAAAGGAAAGCATGCAGGTATAGGAGAAGAAGGTCCAAGTTGGAGAAGGAAAGGTAGATGGGGTATACTGTTTATCTTGGTGTCACAGATTACAACACCAGAAATGCAGTAGCTTCTGAAATGGAACACTGAAGTATGAAGGCAGGGCTAGTTTTCAGAGTGTTGGTTAGCTCCTGTGTAATTTACTTGGCTCTGCTTTCCCCTGGGTATGGGGTTCTTCTTCCTACTGGTAGCAGGATCCTGGTGCATTGACCAGGACATCTTTTGCACAAGGCTACCAGCATACTTTCCCCTTCATGTTTTTTTTCCCCCCCTTAAATTTTTGTTTTTTGGCTGTGTTGGGTCTTTGTTGCTCTGCATGGGTTTTCTCTAGTTGAGGTGAGCAGGGGCTACTCTTCGTTGCGGTGCATGGGCTTCTCATTGTGGTGGCTTCTCTTGTTGCTGAGCACCGGGTCTAAGTGTGTGGGCTTCAGTAGTTGCAGCTCCCAGGCTCAAGAGCAAAGGCTCAGTAGTTGTGGCGCACCGGCTGTCTTAGTTGCTCTGTGGGATGTGGGATATTCCTGGAGTGTGGATAGAACCGGTGTCCCCTGCGTTGGCGGGCAGATTCTTATCCACTATACCACCAGGGAAGTCCCTCTTCATGTTTTATTGACCAGAATTAGATCACATACACTTCTAAACCAGTTATGACACGGGGAACAGGGTTACTGTAGTGAGTTTCTACTAATCAGGATATAGTCCCTGCAGTTGGAGATGGGGTCACATTTCCCTGAGTTACATGGTGGAGGGAGGATGTTTTAAAAAACTGTGGGAAGAGTATGGGGGAGAGATGTTATAGAGGCAATCAATAGTGACCACCACATCTACTTGTTTAAAGGATGAAAATAAATAATGCATACAAATGCACTTTGAACTTTAAAGTGTTGTGCAGATGTAACAGATGAAAGATTAGAAAGCTGTTTCTATGTGACTGTCTTAAATATGCTCAGGTATGAATATTTTAGGAGATGAAAACACGGTTAGTTTCTTATTGACTAACATTCGCATCAATAAAATCGATTATTACTTTTTTTGTGGAAAAAAGCTATTTTAACTTTCATATGGCTATTTTAACTTTAAATTAAAAATTTGTACCTTTAAACTTGTTTAAATTTTTTTGTGTGTTGTTGCCCTCCTTCCTGGACAAAACTTGCCCAACATCTTTAATCTCATCAGATTTCTTTGTGACATCTGGAGGGAGAGTAAGATGCCTTGAGTAAATGTGAATTTATGTCAGAAATGGTTGGTTTATTTTGAGTCAACGAATCTCATTGAGGTAGGAGGGAAAGATGGGTGTTATATTATCTTGACTAGAGCCCCCCCGCCCCGCCCCGAAAATAGATGGGCCAGAGGAGAATCACAGACTTTTAGAAATGAAGTGAATTGTGGAAGGTTGAAATGCTTAAGTCATGTACCTGGTTAATAGAACCCTCCTATCCTCACTGATAGGGTGATGTTCTTTCTGACCAAAAAGGGAGAGGCCATGAAAAAGTTTGTGTATTTTGCAGTTTTGCTCAGGACCATGGGCTAGTTATGTAAAGCAGTCAGCCAAGTACCTTTAAAGTTCTCAGGGTTTGGAAAGTTGTAGCCAGAGTTGAAGTGTGTGTGTATGTGTGTGTTTGGGTGCATATGTGTTTAAATAAAACAAGCAAACAGGCAAATCTTTTAATCTTCTCTCAAGCAGTTCACAAAAACAGCACACTCGCATCTCCCCCCACCAACACACACAAAGTAACACCCCCCCCCCCCCCCCCCGCCCCAACACACAAAGGAGCTTCAAACCTGGCCTGCTGAAATGAAAAGGCAGAAGCACAGTGAGGGCTTGGAATAGTTCTTGTATTTTTAGTTTCAAGAAAGTTATCTTAAAGATTTCTTTATTGTATGTGTAAAAGAAAGAAGTTGTGTGTGTGTGTTTATGGGGACGTATACGGAGATACATGTATGTATAAATACATAATTAGTATGCATAATTAATTATTGTAATTCTAATTGCTGCAGTGTTGTTGTAAATATACAAGCAAATCCATCCATCCCCTGGAAGAATATTTACGTTAATGACATATTTATAAATAGATTTGGGATGATTTTTGTTTTTACACTTTTTAAACTTCTCTGTATTGTTTGGATTTTCAGCTATGATTGTGCATTATTTGACCATCAGAAAAAAATACTGAGTTTTTTTATTTGAGGGAAGAAAATAAAATTTGGGGATGGGATGTTTTCTCCAACCTAGAATTTACCACAGTCCACTTTCATTGTAAATTACTTCGAATAGAGTATGCACTGAATGCACTGTTACTTCGTAATAGCCTTTATTTAAAAAACTGGGCTTGTTAAAATTATGTTTCTTAAAATTTTAAGTTGAAATTAGCCATATGATACCATATGATACAAGAACATTTTGTTGAAGTAGTAGACTTCTGAATTTTTGTAATTATTAATTGTGTTATCTGTTTTAAACTTGTTTGGTTTTGCCTTCAGGTGGCATACTTGGCAGGGTATCAGAGTATGATATACTGGAGTCAAAGTTACAGTCAGAATTTCCTTTAATAAAAAGGGAAGTGAAAATTTATTTTTCCCCTTACACCCAGTCTGTGTCATGTTTATTTTCTGTTTCTGTGAAATACTTATTGCAGTGAATACTTTCAGGCTAATATAGTAGGTAATGTTACAGGGAGAGAAAATTCCTGATATTCTGCTATATATATGGCTATAAAGCCTTTTCATAAAATCCTAGTTTGGCATGTAAAAATAACCTAGCATTGTTTTGGAGGTGAAACTAGTAGGTATCAGTTGTTGGTGAGACATTTGAAAAAGAAACTGGTATTTGTAGATGCGTATTTTTATAAAACATATTTTATATTCTTTTGTTCCAGGGATCTGAAAACAATATTAACATTCCTCCCCACCTCCCAAAGTGTAAATCTTAAAGATGTGGAATCATGTAATGCCAGTTTTTATTTAAAAAAAATGGTAGACTATTTACTGAATTCTTTTTGTGTCATATGAATGTCAGAGCATATTATTGCTAGTATTTTTTTTAATATATTTAAGATTCTGAAAATATTAGAGTAGTTAAAATATCAAAATGTAATCAGCCCTTGAAACTTATTTTTTTGAGTATTTTCTGATAGTCTGTTGAAAGTTGATTACTGAAATATGTGTTGTGTGTTTATATACTGTTAATCTAAATACTCTACTAATGAAAGTTGTTTTTTGAAGGCTGACTGAACAATAAAATTCTGAGCACTGGAAATGAGAACATCAAATAAGTTAAAATAAATTTTACTATATCCACTTTTTAAAAGATGTCCCAACTGAAAATTAGTAATTTTTGTTTTTTTCTGTGACAGAATAAAGAAGAGAACAAAATTGGGCAATTTTAAAGATAGTGCTTTCAGTCCTTGCTATAGGGCTGGGAGTGCTAATACTTACTAGTGGGTGAGAGAAAGAGGTTGTGGAGAAGGCAGCTTGTTCCAGTGGCTCTCAGCCCTGACTTCACATTAACATTTTCTGTGGAGTTTCAAAAATGACAGATATTGGGATTCTACCCATGGTGTTGAATCTGGGGATGGGGCCAGGGCATTGATCTATTTTAGGATTTCTACAGGTGATTCCAGTGTGCTTCAGGGTTAAAAATGACTGGTTTGCTTTTTTATGTACATCTCTTGGCTCTTTTTGAAAAAATGACTTCCTTTTACTTTCAGATTGTCTTTTTAATCAGGGATGGAGGTGTAAAGATAAGAAAGAAATGCATAGAAAATATATGCAAGAGGAACAGGTTAATGAAGTGAGCTCTCTTCAGGGTTGCACACTCAGAATCCTTAGTGAGGCTACTGTATTGCTTGTTCATTAGCATCTTTTGAATAGTATAGCACCACAATTAGTGGAGTTTAGACATTTGGAAAATTTGTTAAAGGGAAATTTATCAGATTAAGGCACCAATTCAGATTTTGCTAGAAATCTTTTTTTTTAAACTTTTTATTTTATATTGGGATATAGCTGATTAACAATGTTGTGGTAGTTTCAGGTCAACAGCAAAGGGACTCAGCCATACATCTACATGTATCCTTTCTCCCCCAAACTCCCCTCCCATCCAGGCTGCCGTGTAACATTGAGCAGAGTTCCATGTTCTATACAGTAGGTCCTTGTTGGTTATCCGTTTTAAATATAGCAGTGTATACATGTCCATCCAAACCCATAAGCTCCTTCTCTAAGTCTGTGTTTCTGTTTTGTAAGTGAGTTCTTTTGTATCATGTCTTTTTAGATTCCACATACAAGGGTTGTCATAGGATACTTCTCATTTTCTGTCTTCTACACTCAGTATGGCACTCTGTAGGACCATCTATGTAGCTGCAAATGGCATCATTTCATTGTTTTTAATGGCTGAGTGCTATTCCATTGTATATACGTACCACCTCTTTATGCAGTCCTCTGTCAGTGGACATTAAGGTTGCTTCCATGTCTTGGCTATTGTAAACAGGGCTGCAGTGAACATTGCAATGCATGTATCTTTTCAAATCGTGTTTTTCTTTGGATATATGCCCATGAGTGGAATTGTAGGTCATATGGTAGCTCTATTTTTAGTTTTTTGAGGAACCTCCATTCTGTTCTCCATAGTGGCTGTACTGATTTACATTCCCACAACCCCACAACAGTGCAGGAGGGTTCCCTTCTCTCTCCACACCCTCTCCAGCATTTATTGTTGGTTGGTTTTTTGATGATAGCCATTCTGGCTGATGTGAGGTGATACTTCATTGTAGTTTTGATTTGCATTTCTCTAATAATTAGCGTTGTTGAACATCTTTTCATGTGCCTGATGGCCATCTGTATGTCTTCTTTGTAGAAATGTATACATAAGTCTTCTGCCCATTTTTTGAGTGGGTTGTTGGTTTCGATGCTGTTAGATGTCTTGAGATGTTTGTAAATTTTGGAGACTAATCCCTTATTGGTCATATAGTTGCTTATGGTAGTCTCTTAGGATCTTTGGTATTTCTGTGGAATCAGTTTAACTTATCCGTTTTCATTTCTAATTTTATTGATTTGAGTCCTCTCCTTTTTTTTCTTGATGAGTCTGGCTAAAGGTTTATCAATTTTGTTTATGATTTCAGAGAACCAGCTTTTAGTTTAATTATCTTTGCAATTGTTTTCTTTGTCTCTATTTCATTTATTTCTGCTGATTGTTTTGATTTCTTTCCCTCTACTATAGGTTTTTTTTTTTTCTTTAGTTTTTTTAGGTGTAAGGTTAGGTTGTTTATTTAAGATTTCTCTTGTTTCTTGAAGTAACATTGTATTCCTGTATAACTTCCTTTTTAGAACAGCTTTTGCTGCATCCCATAGGTTTTGGACCATTGTACTTTAATTTTCGTTTGTCTCTAGGTATTTTTTTCTTTTTTTCCTTTTTGATTTCTTCAGTGACCCATTGGTGGTTTAGTAGCATGTTGTTTAGCCACCATGTATTTGTGTTTTTTAGAGTGTTTTTTTTTGTTGTAGTTTATTTCTAATCTCATAGCATTGTGATCAGAAGAGATGCTTGATATGATTTCAGTTTTCTTAACTGTACCAAAGCTCGCCTTGTGGCATAGCATGTGCTCAGTCCTGGAGAATGTTCCATGTGTACTTGGGAAGAATTTGTAGTCTGCTGCTTTTGGATGAAATGCTCTTTAAATATCAATTAAGTCCAGCTCTTCTAAAGGGTCATATAAGGCCTGTGTTTCCTTACTAATTTTTTGTCGGGATGATCTGTCCATTGATGAAAGTGGGGTATTAAAGTCCCCCTGTAGTATTGTGTTCCTGTCAGTCTCTCTCTTTATTGTTGTTAGTATTTGCCTTACATATTGAGCTGCTCCTTTGTTGGGCGCATGTGTGTGTGCATGCTCAGTCGCTTCAGGCGTGTCTAGCTCTTTGCTACCCTGTTGACTGTAGCCCGCTAGGCTCCTCTCTCCATGGGATTATCCAGGCAAGAATACTGGAGTGAGTTGCCAGGAATCTTCCTGACCAGGGATCAAACCCAAATCTCCTGTGTCTCTTGTACTGGCAGACGGGTTCTTTACTCACTAAGCCATGTGGGAAGCCTATGTTGGGTGCATATATATTTATAATTGTTATATATTTTTGGATTGAACTGTTGGTCATTACGTGTAGTGTCCTTATTCCTCTCGAAATCTTAAGAAACCTAAGTGATAAAAGCAATCCTGTCTTTAAAGTTAGTGTAAGAATGTTACTCATCAAAATTTGATTAGTTTTGGGTTATATGAATATTGTTGAGTTGTATTTTTCATGGAACATAAGGATGGAAAGAGCCTTAATGGTTTTTTGGTGTAATTATACTTCTGCTTTACTCTTTTTTACCATTGTTGATGAGGTATTGTTTCGTTTTTCCCCTTGGTGGAGATAGTTTAGTATTTACAGTATATTGTGCGTGTAGTATATTATTTATATCAGATATAGTCAGTAAATGTATACGTGTAAGTACACTCTGATAATAGGGTTTTATGGTTATTGTATCTTGTCATTTATGGCAAATCCGGTTCCAAGGTGAGTCATTTACTGCTCCTCTGTAGGTCAGGAACGCTTACTGGTTATAGCATTTTTCTTATGACAAAATGAGAGCAAGCCATTTTATGAGTTCAATACATTAAATTCCATTCAATAGACATTTTTTTCATAGTGGAAAAATTGGATGTGGCATTCCTTCTATCAATTTCAAAGGTTAGATATTTGTAAACTGCCCTGATAGGAGAATTTGTGGTAGAGAAATTTAAGAGTGGGTACAGTGTAGGGGGCTTCCCTGGTAGCTCAGCTGGTAAAGAATCTGCCTGCAATGTAGGAGACCTGAGTTGGATCCCTGGGTTGGGAAGATCCCTTGGAGGAGAGCATGGCAACCCACTCCAGTATTCCTGCCTGGAGAATCCCCATGACAGAAGAGCCTGGTGGGCTATGGTCCAGGGGGTGCAAAGAGTTGAACACAACTGAGTGACTAAGCACAGCACAGCAGAGTGTAGAGGAGATATGATGTGTGAACCATTGGGAGACTTTTAGATTTATTTTGAGTTCATCAATATACTACAATAAAAGCCATGATAAAGAGGTTACCAGTTACATCTTGCACACATAATTAGTAATGGAGTAATGGGTACTCTTCTACAGGGCCACAATTTCTTATCAATAGTTTTGACATCCCAAATGCCCTGAAAACCAAAAGAAAAAATTTTTTTTGTATATTTGACACAAATTGGTTTTCTTCCCAAAACTTGTTAACTGTCTTTATTTCACGTGAATGTGGGTTTCACTGCAGAAATAGTAAATATTTAATCACAGTGCTGTCTCAGACTTCTCTGTGCCATTCCAGCTTTCTCTATGGGTATTTCAAAGTACATAGTGTTTACACACTGTATCACTTGTCAAAAATGCCCTGAAATTCTGAATTCCAGAATGATTAACTGCAAGAACTTTGGAAAAGGAATGGTGAAACGGCATTGATTTGCTTCTATCATTTGTTTTGGATAGAAACTACTCAGTATCTTACTCCTCTGAGATGGAGTTTGAGTAAGATCCTGGTAAATTTCTCTTGCTTTTTACAGTTGTAAGTATATGGATACCAAGAGGCACTTTGTTTTAATCTGGGTTTATTTCTTTAGCAGTTGTTGAAAGCTTTTCTGGTTTTTTGACAACTGAGTCTTATGGGGCCCATTGTGATCCCAGAAGCACTGTGTAATCAGGATGCTTGAGATGGAAAATGTTTCAGATAACTTCAGCGAAGCTGAGTATTCATCACACTCTCTTTAGTTCTTGGCATTATGTAAGTTTACCTCTATAACTCATGGTAACTTCATGCCACAATACCTGCAAGCACCCCTCTTTTTTTTCATATCTTGGCTTCCTTTTTCATAACAGAAAGTAGAAGGGGTGTGGTTGCAGTGCCTCTGTTTTAGTTTCCTTAAACTTCCTTAATTTGTTTTTCAGAGTTCACTGCAAAAATCTTGATACCTACTCTGGCTTCTTCCCCCCACTCCTTACCCCTCATCCTGTTTCTTTTTCTCTTGATTACTTCCCTGCCCCCTTCCCTTTAAAATAATATTCCTCAGCCAGAGAAGTTCATACTTACGGTATTCTGTACCAGAAAAGTACAGAAATTTGTTTGCTGAAAAGGTGACAGAAGTAAATGTGCACATTCTGTTTCCCTAAAGAGGACCTTTCTGTAGGGGAGTGATTATTCTACTGCTTGTGTATGGATAGTGTTCTGTGTATATAATCTTTGCTTTCTTTCCATCTTTAGATACTGAAGGGTGATGGTGTGGTGAGCACTGTGGTACATGTATTTTTGTGTTTACCGTGATACTGGACACTTTAAGGTGTAGATCCTAATGGGAAATGTAGACCTCTTCCATGGTGGCTCAGCGGTAAAGAATCTGCCTGCAGTGCAGGAGATGCAGGTTCAATCCCCAGGTTGGGAACCTCCCCTGGAGAAGGAAATGGCAACCCACTCTAGTATTCTTGCCTGGGCAATCCCATCCCGTGGACGGAGGAGCCTGACGGGCTGCAGTCCGTGGGGTTGCAAAGAGTCAGACACGACCAAGGGACTAAGCACACACAGCGTGTTTAGCTATGGTGCCCTTGCTGTGTCCTCTGAAAGCATTGTAATGCTCCTGGAGGACAGATTTAACCTTGTGTTATAGTTTGTTTAAGCTGTGTGATGTCAGGGATTGTAATGGTTTTATTTGCCATTTGTATTTCCTGTGTTTGGTATGTAATAGGCCTCTAATGATTACTTCTTTGTTGAATAGATCAATCATTTCATCTTTTATTAGGGAGAATTTTTTTTTTCTTTTCTTAGGGAGAATTTTAACATGGAAGAACCTTCATTAATTAAATCCCTCCTGAGGCACCATACTCATCCCAGACCAGTTTAGTTTGCATCATCACAGTTGTATAAGATAAAATTCAAACAAGTAAATTGGGCCTAGTTTAAATAAAGTAATAAACACAACCCTCTGACTGACTTACTCAGGCTTAAAAGTAGAGAGATAGATTATAGAAAGATTTTTGAAATGAAAAGCATGCATGGGCTAGCTAGAAAATTTAAAGGAAATATTCTGTTTTTTTTGGACATTTGAGTTAATTATGATTTTGTCTTAAGACATTTTTTATATTAAAGTTTTTCTCTCTTTTAAGTTCACACAGCAAAATTCAGTCCCTATCACAATCAAATTAGAAAACAGTTTCATCACCGTAGAATACTCTCTCATGCTGCCCCTTTGTAGTCAGCCCCTTCTTCCACTCTAGCCTCAACAACCACTGCTCTCTTCGTATACTTTTGCCAAATACCATGTAAATGGAATCATGTGGTGTGTAGCCTTTTGAATCTTTCTTCTTCCACAGTGCAGGATGCATTTGAGTTTCACCCATGTTGTAGTGTGTATCAGTAGTTTCTATTTGCTGCTGAGCAATAGTCCATCATGTGGATATACTTCAGCATATTTATCCATTCACCAGTTGAAGTACTTGTTTCTAGTTTTTGTGATCATGGATACGGCTGCCACAAAACTTTGTATGCGGTTTTGTTTTTGTGTGTGAATCTAAGTTTTTATTTCTCTTGGGTAGGTTTCTAGGGGAATTGTTAGGTTGGTCGCAAAGAGTCGGACACGACTGAGCGACTGAACTGAACGCAAGTATGTCTTTCCTGGTGGCTCAGATGGTAAAGAGTCTGCCTGCAATGTGGGAGACCTGGGTTCAGTCCCTGGGTTGGGAAGATTCCCTGGAGAAGGAAGTGGCAATACACTCCAATATTCTTGCCTGGAAAATCCCATGGACAGAGGAGCCTGGTGAGCTACAGTCCATGGGGGTCTCAAAGAGTAGGACACGACTGAGCAATTAACACACACACATGGCAAGTGTATGTTTAACTTTATAGCAAACTGTCAAACTATTTTCTAAAGCATTTTGTATTTCCACCAGTAATGTAGGAGAGTTCCACTAATAATCGGTTCCTAAAATTTAAATTGGCTATATTGAGTTACTCTAGTAATTTGTTGGTTTGATTGTATACCAGAATATCTTGACAATAACATCAATTCTGAACATGATATTTTTATAGTTGTAGATCTGTTAGACAGAGATAGTGATTTTGGGGAGTTTCACTTTTCAGTGAATGCAGTCTTCTGTATGGTTTGGAACTATTTTTTCTTGCTAAGATCATACAGCCCTGATCTTTGTTAAAAAAAAACAAAAAGCAAAAATGTAGGCCTTAACCCTGGTGTTCATGTTGGGGGTTAAGGTGCCTTTGGATCAACTCTGTCTCTGTCTTCAGGTTTATAACACTTACTTTGGGGATGGATTCTTTTGGTTTGAACTTGGCAGAAGAAAATCCTTCCTGTGGAGAAGTGGTTGTACCTTCAGCTAGTGTCTGTCACCTGTTAGATGTTTCGTTCCACAGTTTTGTAGAAGTCAACTTATTTATGATTTACTGTCAGTTATACTAGTTAGGGGCTTCCCTTGTAGCTCAGAGAGTGAAGAATCTGCCTCCAGTGCAGGAGACCTGGGCTTGATTGGGAAGGTCCCCTGGAGAAGGAAATGGTTACCCATTTCATATTCTTCCTTGGAGAATTCCATGGACAGAGGAGCCTGGCAGTCTGCAGTCCATGGGCTTGCAAGGAGTCGAACACGAATAAGCAGCTGACACTAACTATACTAATAAGTCTTTTCTGCGATGAGGGTTGACAGTATTAACTTCATAATTGGAATTTCCAAATGTTAATACCCTTGAATGACTGTTTTAAATCTGAGGCCTTTGCCTACACTAAACTGTTGTTTTTAATAACATTTTTATACAGTAGGAAACAAGCACTGTAGTTAAGAAAGAATATAACTTTGTTATGGGAACCATGCAGGAAATAGCTGCTGACTTTCCTGAGGTGTTTTCTCATTTATCTGGTATTATTAGGGAACAACCTGTTAGATAAATTAGAAGTTTGTATTTATAGTTAAATATTTTATTAAAATTGTTTTAAATGGTAAACTTTACACAGTAGTACTGTTTTCTCAGTGTTTTCTAAACATATTCGGATCTTGCTGATGCCTGGTTCTCATTCTGAACATCAGTTGCAAACTGTGGTGTTATGCGTAGATGCCAGAATTTATTGAAGATGCCAGAATTTATTGAAGTTGTATAAGGTTGCCTTCTTCCTGTTCTCTGTCATGTTTTTATAAGTCACCTCAAACTTTCCATTTTAAGTTTGATTTCTAGTGTAAACTTGTTAGAATTATGTTAAAATTAAAATAGAGTTTAGGGGCTCTTATTAAGTGAACAGAATATGCATTTTGTGACCTCCTTTAGTGAATTTTGTTTTCTTCTGACTCCTGGCTATGTCTTGGAGAGCTGAAATTATGGTATCAATGACCTTTGACTTGTGAGGTGTTACTCCACTTGCTTGTAGTATCTTTCAGAGCCATAAATGGCCTGCCCGCCCTCTGATACCTTTTTCTTTCCTCCTTTATTTGGAAAAGAGATGATTATATAAATTATGAGTAGCCTGGTGGGCTGCAGTCCATGGGATTCTCAAAGAGTTGGACACAACTTAGCGACTAAACAACAGCAACGGCGACAACAGGGTAAATAATAAGTATTTGTTGGATGAAAGTAAGTGCCCCCAAATGGAACATGATTTTTTCATTGATGGCTTGGAGTTTAACATCATTCCTGTGATTGAGATATGTAGTCAAGTTTATGCTTAGAGATAGTGAGATGACCTGCTCTTAGTATAAATTGAATGTGATGTCTGCTTGATTTTTGATTTCTATCCTGCAGGAAATAAGAGTGATCGGATGTATTTACAAATGCTTAAGGGGCTGGATATTTTCAAATTAAACATTCCTTCCTCTTTCAAATATTGAGACTCACTAGCAATGATAAGGGATGTTACCAACGGGAGTATAAGTTCACCTGTGAAATTCAAGAGGAGGCTGCTGCTGCTGCTGCTGCTAAGTCGCTTCAGTCATGTCCGACTCTGTGCAACCCCATAGACAGCAGCCCACCAGGCTCCTCTGTCCCTGGGACTCTCCAGGGAAGAACACTGGAGTGGGTTGCCATTTCCTTCTCCAATGCATGAAAGTGAAAAGTGAAAGTGAAGTCGCTCAGTCGTTTCTGACTCTTAGCGACCCCATGGTCTGCAGCCCACCAGGCTCCTCCGTCCATGGAATTTTCCAGGCAAGAGTACTGGAGTGGGGTGCCATTGCCTTCTCTGTCAAGAGGAGGCACATGTCCTCAAAAGACATTGTGAGGACCTATGAAACAGTCATATCTTAGTTAACTAGAGAACAATCAGATATGGATAATTAGAAAATTTACTTAATTAGACTCAGTAATATTTATATATTTTATGAAAGTTGAGATTTTAATACCATAACATAAAGTTGGCTTAGTTATAACTGAATATAGTATGTTTTGCTACTCCTCTGCTATTATGTATTATGCAGTAGCTTTCAAATTTAGAAATATTTTTGACTACAGCACATAGAAAAATATTTACCACAACTTAGAGAAATATATTTTGCATTGTAACCTAGTGATATGTATATATTCATATAAGGAACTAAAACAAAATCTCATTAAACAAAACTATTCTTACTACAATTGTGCACTCTATTTTCTTTCTTTTTTGGATACTATTTCATTTAAAAAACTGTTGCTTTAGACCCATTTGTTTAAACACCCAGTAATGGGTCATTATCCACAGTTTGGAGAACACTGTTGTCTAGTAGAACTGATGATAAATTTTAAAGGCTAGAATTTTCTGGGTCTTAACAGAAATATACAAGGGACATCACTGAAATCAGGTTTTGAAAATCTAAAGTGTTGTAGTTGATAGTTACTAAACATTTCTGAGATAAAATAAGTTTCTGTGGTATGTAATTAGAGAAATTGATTTCCATTTTTGTCATTACAGTTAATGATTTAGCTTTCAAAAATAAGTGTTTAGTCTTTTCTTAGACAACCACAGTTGAGCTCATGCCAGAAGCTAGTAACTGGGACACTTGCTGCTAACAGAAGCATGTGATGTAACGGCTAGCCATCACATCACAAATATCCTTACTCATTTAAATTTTGGAGAAGCTTGGAGACTTGTAGTAGTGTCATTTTTATAGAGACTGCATTAGGCATTTAAAACACTGAACGGCTCGTCTTGTGTATGGATTTTTAAATTTAAGATAACAAAACAGGAAGAAATCAATGCTATGACAATTAACGTGTGAAAAAAATTAAAAATTTCTATTCTGTGTGATTTTTTTATTTGCAAAGAATATTGAATAACACTCTGAACATGAAAAGATACCTGTAGATACTTTTAATATTTAATATTACAGGTACATGAAATTCTATATTGATTACAACATATTTTGGAAGATAGTTTCAGTTTCAGTTCAGTCACTCAATCGTGTCTGACTCTTTGCAACCCCAGGAGCCACAGCACACCAGGCCTCCCTGTCCATCACCAACTCCTGGAGTTCACCCAGACTTACGTCCATTGAGTCTGTGATACCATTCAACCATCTCATCCTCTGTCGTCCCCTTCTCCTCCTGCCCTCAATCTCTCCCAGCATCAGGGTCTTTTCAGATGAGTCAGCTCTTCACATGAGGTGGCCAAAGTATTGGAGTTTCAGCTTCAACATCAGTCCTTCCAATGAACACCCAGGACTGATCTCCTTTTGGATAGACTGGTTGGATCTCCTTGCAGTCCAAGGGAAGATAGGTAGAGTACTAATAATTATTTTAAACAATTTAGAACTGATCATTAATGTTTACTGGAAAACTTTAGCTAGCTGTATGGCTTTTTATGAAGTAGAACATACTATACTAATATGTTCTCAGATTACTTTGATTTATCTATTTGCAACTAAAGGAGGTCAGTTGGCTCTGTAATGTCCTAAATTATTGGGCCATGCAGATTAGAGAATCTGATTTTCTGTTTTCTGTTTTGAAGATTCAACAGTGATCATCAAATTAGAAGTATGCCTGTGACCTACATTTTCATTCATATAATCAGATTATATCTAATGTTTTCTGTATTTAGCAGCTCATTTATTATCTTTATTAGTGAATGATACTCCATCAAAATTGTAATTGTTTATGAAAGAAAAGCAATTGATTATTCATCTGTTCTCAAGGATAATTTGAAAATGCATCCCTTAGATACATTCTGTCTTTTTAATGTAGATATTTAAGCTAGTATGTTGAGAATTATGATAGAATCAGACATAATTTAAAATATTCTGTTACCATTTGTGTGCATTCATGTTAACTTATATTCATGTTAACTTATATATAACTTATATATTATAAAATGCATAGTTTTTCTTTTTGGTTGTATAATGTTCAAGGTTTCAGTTAAAAGAAGTAGTATGTCTTATATAAATTAAAATATCCTTAAGCCATGTGAATCACTATCTTGTGTTATGAGAACTTGCAAACCAGGGATATTTCTATGAAACTGTCTTCTCTCACCAGTTTTCATTTTTGTGGTTGCCCAATTTTAAAGTCTTGAAGCTGCATTTTCCTATTCCTTTCCTTGCTTTGAATTTAAAGCATCTCGGAGAAGCTTTGTGGGCTTTTTTCTTTTTTTTTTTTATTTCTTTTATTTTTTTTTACAAACCCTTGTGTCGAGGGCTGACTTTCAATAGCTTTGTGGGCTTTTTATCAACTGGTGTAATTTTAATGGACACTCTGAATCTTATCTACTCATATTTCTGGTTTTGCTTATCTTCCCAAAAGCAGCAGAATTAAGTATGTGTATTGAACTGCATGTTATCCATTTCGTGTGTTAGTATTACATCCCAGTTCAGTCGCTAAGTCATGTCCAACTCTTTGCGACCCATGGACTGCAGCATGCCAGGCCTCCCTGTCCATCACCAGCTCCTGGAGTTTACTCAAACTCATGTCCATTGAGTTGGTGATGCCATCCAGCCATCTCATCCTCTGTCGTCCCCTTTCTCCTCCTGCCTTCAATCTTTCCCAGCATCAGGGTCTTTTCTAGTGAATCAATTCTTTGCATGAGGTGGCCAAAGTATTGGAGTTTCAGCTTCAGCATCAGTCCTTCCAGTGAATATTCAAGACTGATTTCCTTTAGGATGGACTGGTTGGATCTCCTTGCAGTCCAAGGGACTCTCAAGAGTCTTCTCCAACACCACAGTTCAAAAGCATCAAATCTTTGGTGCTCAGCTCTCTTTATAGTCCACCTCTCACATCCATACATGACTACTGGAAAAACCATAGCTTTGACTAGATGGACCTTTGTTGGCAAAGTAATGTCTCTGCTTTTTAATATGCCGTCTAGGTTGGTCATAACTTTCCTTCCAAGGAAGGAGTAAACGTCTTTTAATTTCATGGCTGCAGTCACCATCTGCAGTGATTTTGGAGCCCCCAAAAATAAAGTCTGTCACTGTTTACCCATCTATTTGCCATGAAGTGATGGGACTACATGCCGTGATATAGTTTTCTGAATGTTGAGTTTTAAGCCAACTTTTTCACTTTCCTCTTTCACTTTCATCAAGAGGCTCTTTAGTTCCTCGCTTTCTGCCATAAGTGTGGTGTCATCTGTATATCTGAGGTTATTGATATTTCTCCTGGCAATCTTGATTTCAGCTTGTGCTTCATCCAGTCCAGCATTTCTCATGATGTACTCTGCATATAAGTTAAATAAGCAGGGAGACAATATACAGCTTTGACGTACTCCTTTTCCTATTTGGAACCAGTCTGTTGTTCCATGTCCAGTTCTAACTGTTGCTTCTTGACCTGCATACAGATTTGTCAGGAGGCAGGTCAGGTGGTCTAGTATTCCCATCTCTTTCAGAATTTTCCACAGTTTATTGTGATCCACACAGTCAAAGGCTTTGGCATAGTCAGTAAAGCAGAAGTAGATGTTTTTCTGGAACTTGCTTGCGTTTTTGATGATCCAGTGGATGTTGGCAATTTGATCTCTGGTTCCTCTGCCCTTTCTGAATCCAGCTTGAACATCTGGAAGTTCACGGTTCACGTATTGCTGAAGCCTGGCTTGGAGAATTTTGAGGATTTCTTTGCTAGCCTGTGAGATGAGTGCAATTGTGCAGTAGTTTGAGCATTCTTTGGCATTGCCTTTCTTTGGGATTGGAATGAAAACTGACCTTTTCCAGTCCTGTGGCAACTGTGTAACTAGTAGTACATAGTTTTGCTTATAATATTATTTTATTTCCATCCTGATTTCCTTTTTTAAAACTATTCTCAGTCTTTTGGTAGTATCTGTGTGTTGTAAACTGTCCTAAAAAGCTTTTTATAACAAGGTTGGCTTTTAAATTAAGTACAAATGTTATTTAATTTTAGGATAAATTGTTTCTAAGAATATATAAAATAATTCAGTGAGAAACTAGCTGTACTTTTCAACAGTTCTTAACTTTAGGGTCATACACTCGAGGATTCTTTCTTAAGGAAATGATTTGGAGGTTCCCTGGATTTTAGGTTAAGAACCAGTCCATCCTAAAGGAAATCAGTCCTGGGTGTTCATTGGAATGACTGATGTTGAAGCTGAAACTCCAGTGCTTTGGCCACCTCACGCGAAGAGTTGACTTATTGGAAAAGACCCTGATGCTGGGAAGGATTGGGGTCAGGAGGAGAAGGGGACGACAGAGGATGAGATGACTGGGTGGCATCACTGACTCGATGGACATGAGTTTGGGTAAACTCTGGGAGTTGGTGATGGACAGGGAGGCCTGGCGTGCTGTGATTCATGGGATTGCAAAGAGTCGGACACGACTGAGTGACTGAACTGAACTGAAGTGTCTTTAGTATTGGTGGACTCTATTATTGACTTCCCTGGTGGCTCTGACAGTAAAGCATTTGCCTACAATGCGGGAGACCTGGGTTCAATCCCTGGGTCGGGAAGATCTCCTGGAGAAGGAAATGGCAACCCACTCCAGTACTCTTGCCTGGAAAATCCCATGGACGGAGGAGCCTGGTAGGCTACAGTCCAAGGGGTCGCAAAGAGTCGGACACGACTAAGCGACTTCACTCACTTTATTATCATGCAGGGCAAACCAAATCAAAACAGAAACTATATAGAGGCTCTTAATACTTTGCTACTCAATTATTTGAAATATTCTTACCAAATTTTAATACTAGTTTTTAGTTATTTATTTCAGGATTAAAGTTACCTGTTTGTTTATAGTAGAGTTAACATTTTTATTAAGTTGCTGCAGATATATGCAAGAATATTAAAATAATACAAAAAGATATATAAGTAATAGTCTCTTGCTTCATGTCTTTGAATTTTTTACATTTTTCAATAGATAAAGCCACTTTTTTTTCTTAAGGAAATATTAAAAGCCTGTCATTAGGTCATAAAATGAGAAAAAAATACAACTTTAAATAAGACCATTTAATCAGGATCCTAGATAGAAGAAAATTTCATATTTAAAAGATGAGTCAGTTTGATATTTTTCAGCGTACTCAGAAGGAATTTATTATTCTCACAAACTTTAATGTTTAAGTATGTAGATTATAAATGCTCCTGTGTCTAGTGCTAGGTTCATTCCTCTCTCCTAAACCGTATCTAAACTCTCTCTGAGACTGAGCATGTTTGAAATCACTTTTAAATGCTTCAGGTGGTTACTCACATAACTTAAAATAATGTTCATACAGTTTTTTCTTTGGTTCTTCAAATTTTGCATTCTTTTTAAAACTAGTTTTCTATTTATTTTTCCACCTTTATTGAGGCAAATAAAATTGTCTATGTTTAAAGTGTACATGTCACGTGGTTGCCTTTTTTTTCCCCC
The DNA here is from genome assembly GCF_054371585.1 of Giraffa tippelskirchi. Lineage (NCBI taxonomy): Eukaryota > Metazoa > Chordata > Mammalia > Artiodactyla > Giraffidae > Giraffa > Giraffa tippelskirchi. The sequence continues at coordinate 105,943,416 of NC_137280.1, read as the reverse complement.
CTCACCGTTAGAAGAGTTAAGATCTACGCTGTTAGGAAATTTAAAGTATTAGATTATTATTATTATTCAATTATTAGAACATTGGATCTCCAGAACTTAATTATTTTTATAACTAAATGTTTGTATCCTTTGACTAACAGCTCCCATTTCTCCCAGCCCCTGGCAACCCCCATTCTACTCGGTTTCTTTGTTTTAGATTCCACAAACAAGTGGTTTCATACAGTATTTGTCTTTCTCTGTTCGGCTTATTTCACTTAGCATAATGCCTTCCAGGTTTATCCATGTTGATATAGTGGCAGGACTTTCTTCGATTTTATGACTGAATAATATTATTCCATTGAATAGACTATATTTTCTTTATTTTCTTTATCCATGCACCCTTTTTCATCCTTGCTTTGGCTGTTTGCGGTCTTTTGTGGTTCTATTTGAATTTTAGGATTTTTTTTTCTATTTCTGTGAAAAAAAGCTATTGGAGTTTTAAGAATTTCATTGAATCTGTTGATCACTTCTGATAGTATAGATGTTTTAACAATATTAATTCTTCCAATCCAAGAACATGGATATCTTTTGATGTATTATGCCTTTTTCAGTTACTTTCATTAAATATCTTATAGTTTTCAGTGTAAAGGTATTTCACCTCTTTGATTAAATTTACTCCTCTCAGTATTTTAGTCTTTTTGATATTATTGTAAATGTGATTGTTTTCATAATTTTGCTTTTCAGAGAATTCATTGTTAGTGTATGGAAGTGCAACTGAATTTAGTATGTTAATTTGTGTATGCTCCAACTTTACTGAATTTGTTATAACTGATAAGTTTTTTGATAGAATCTTTGGAAACACTACTGAACAAAACTAATGAGATGCAGCAAAAGCAGTTCCAAGAGGGACATTTATAGCAATATATGCTTACATTAATTAAAAAAACCCCAAAGATCTCAAATAAACAAACCTAACTTTACACCTCAAGGAACAGGAACAAAAGTTGAAGAAGGAAGGAAATAAATGCAGATCAGTGCAGAAATAAATGAAATAGAGAAATTACATGACATTTCATGAAATAGAGAAATGAAATAGAAAAACAATGGAAAAGATGAATGAAACTGATGAAACTGAGATTTTTTTTTTTAAGATAAAATTGACACACTTTTAGCTGTACTAAGAAAAAAGAGAAGACTCAAATAAAATCAGAAACAAAAGAGAAGATATTGCACTTGATACCACAGAAATACAGTGGATCTCAAGAGACTGCTGTGAATAGTTAGATGCCAGCATTGGATAATCTGGAAGAAATAATGTCCTAGAAACAAACAACCTACGAAGAGTGAATCAGGAAGAAACTGAAAATCTGAACAGACAACTGCTAAAGAGATGGAAACAATAATAACAAAGAATCTTCCATGTAGCAAAAGCCTGAGGCCAGATGGCTTTACTGGTAAATTCCACCGACGTTTAAAGAAATAACATCAATTTTACTCTGACTCTTCCAAAAATTGAAGAGGAGGGAACACTTTCATTCACACTTGCTTCTTGAGTCCAGCATTATTATCCTGATACCATAGCCAGGTAAGGGCATTACAAGAAGAGGTCACAGGCCAATATCTCTGGTGAATATAGATGCAAAAGTTCTTAATAAAGTATAAACTCAGTGAATTTAACAGAACACCTGTAAGATGATATTAATATACCATGATTAAGTGAGATCTATCCCTGGATGCAAGGATGATTCAGCATACACAAATCAATACATGTGATACATGACATTAACATAATGAAGGATAAAAATGGTCTGATCATCCTAATAGGTGTGTAAACAGCATCTGACAAAACTCAAGTTCCTGTATGATAAAACTCTCAACAAATTAGATAGAGAGGGAATGTATCTCGATAAAGGTCACATGTGACAAGCCTACAGCTAACATCTTACTTAATGGTGCAAGAATGAAAGCTTTTCCTCTAAGATCAGGATGCCCACTCTCATGCTTCTATTCAGCATAATTCAGGGGGTCCTAGCCAGTGCAGTTTGGCAAGAAAAAGAGATGTACCCAAGTTGGAAAAGAAAAAGTAAAATTGTATTGTTTGCAAATGCATTATCTTTTATCTACTGAGTGATGAAATTTTAGCTCACATACTCCCTCCATCCCCTTTTGTCTTTAAATATTTGGGTAGTTATTATATTCACTTCATCTTTTGCTCCCCTTTGACACTTTTGTTCTTACATTTCTGTCTTTTTGTTCCAGCAAATTTTACATTATCTCTTTAATCTGTGCTTACTAAGATGCAGGTGTTCATATCCCTGTCCTTCCCTCTACCTCTTCTACTCCACCTTAACAGCTGAGTGTCTGTCAATTGCAGTGTTATTTTAACACTGGAAAAATTTACATTTTCTTCAGTAACATCTTATTTGGGGGGGATAAAATTGATTCTAAAAGCTGAAAATCAATTAACCTTGCTTACACTTTTAGAATTTACAGTGGAATTCCTGTGTTAGTTTTTGTTTTTTTTTTGCCGCATGTGCAGCATGTGGGATCGTCTTCCCCAAACAGCCACTGAACCTGCGTCTGCTGCAGTGGAAGCATGGATTCCTAACCACTGGACCGCCAAGAAATTCCCTAGTGTTTTTCCTTGATGAACCCCCAGGGCCCTTTTTGCTATAGCTCAGAAAAAATTTCTTTTTTTTAATTTCCTCTGTCCTTAATGCTAATTTATTGTATTAGTTGGAAGTCAGAGGTATTGAATTACTTCTCTCTGTTCCTTTATTTTTTGTTTCTTTATATTTTTGTTTCACATAATAGGATTGTTTTCCTACTTCGGTTATTTCATATAATATGGCATTATTTTCTTACTCAGTGTTTATTATTGTCCTTCTCGAAAGTCACTGAGGATCTTTTTTTTTTTTTTAAGTTCCTTTTTCTGAATGGTGTACCTCCCTGTATTTTTAAAAATTTGCTTTTTGGGGGGCATTTTTCTTTCCTATTGTTAGTTTTCTTCATGAATCTAGTGATTCTGTCAGTTCATATTTGTGAAGGAGTGATTAGGTTACTATTTCTGTGCAGATTGCTTTTTCTGTATCAGCCTCTTGAATCTGTCTATACAGATGGGGTTTATTGACCAGCATATTTCACATAAGGGTAGGCACTCTGGGAACTACAGCCAATATCATACTTAAATGGTAAAACAATAAACTCTTAATCAAGACTAGGAAAAAATACAAGGAAGTTTGTTCTCAGATCTTCCATTCAACATTGTACTGAAGAACTAGTCTTTCGGCAAGAGGTTCTTTCAAATGCCACCTTGGCTCAAATTAGAATCTGACAACAGTGAGGTGCTGTAGAGACAGTATAGGCTGGCAGGAAGGGACAGACTGTACCTGCTGATCCAGATAGAAAGGCAGACACAGTTTAGACTTTGGGAGATCAGAGAATTAGTGGAAACCCCATCAGAGTTTTAGTGGGTAAGATGTGAACTCAGGAATCTGACTCCTTGTGATTGTATTCTCACTGTACCATTCATTAACTTGATGATGCTTGTCAAGTTGTATAATTGCTTTATGTTTTAGTTTCCTTATTGGTAAAAATAGGGATTGAAATAGTATTTTATAATTGTGGGAACTGATGAGCTGATCTATTTAAAATACTTAGCAAATTAAGTGCTTAGCAAATGACAACTGGAGAGATTTTATGTAAAATCCAGGTTTCTGGATTTTTCTTGAAAAATTTGGACATCTGATGGTCCTGAACGGTAGCAGTTGTTTATAGCTGAGTGGTAGCTGCCTCTTTTAATTGGAGTATTTGCTTTCCAGATTGCTGTAGCCCCCAGTACTCCTTATTGTCTCACACTTTATTTGATTCACTGTCTTTATGGTACCTCTTTGGGCATTTGGATTTGTGACTTCTGATGTACCAGTTCTTAACTGTAGCTAAAATGATATGTGCAGTTTTCAAAACTGATTTTTCTTTGATGTTAGAACGAAGCAGTACCAAAGGCACAAACATAGACCGTAGTAGAAGAGTAATTCAGGCAAGGGAATGCTATCACATAGAGGAAATTCTTGGCAGTGCTTGTAGCACACTGGTTGGTGAGGTTTAGTGAATGCATCAGGTGAATGAAGAGACTGATGTTGGAGGGTGTGGTGATATGTAACTGGGAACCTCTAGGTAGGAACCATACCACTAAAACCTTAAAATGTTTAGAGATAGAAAAAAACTCATTTCTTGATCTATAGCTATTGACTGTCCTAGGTGCCTGACAGTATGCTAGGTTCAGAGACCACCAGGTTACATATAATGAGTCCTTGTCATCAAATACAGCAGACAATTATGTGTATAATATAAGAATAGCCTCAGAAGTCTCTTAGTCTAATCCTCCTATTTTATAATTATTAAAATAAGCTTAGACAGATTAGGCCTTGCCTAAGGCTTTACAACTAGTTGAGACTCTAAGATGACTTCTTTGTTTTTTAATACAATACTCTTTCTAGTACATAGCCAGGCAGGCAACATCAAAGTGGTTTGGAAGCACCTGGCAGGGATTCCAAGACCCGGGAGAACTGATGTATTGGAGCATGGTACAAAGATTGGGGCTTGGATGGGAAAGAAGGTTACGTTGCCTTATTTAAGACTTACTCTTCAAAGATTGGAGCTAGAGATTCTTCTTAGGGGTGTGAAGAAGGGGCCATTGTGGAGAAGTCTGTGTGGCAAGGAACTGTTGGTAGCTGCTGGTAACTGTCGACACCATGTAGGACCTGAGGGTGGCCTCTGTCTGAGAGCCAGCAAGAAGCTGACACCGTCAGTTATACACTGCAAGGGTGTGAGTTCTACCCACTATCTGAAGCAACTTAGAAGAAGATTCTTTCCCATTTTCACTTCCAGGTAAGAGTGTCGTCTAGCTGATCCTTTGATGAAGTCTGTGAAACCCTGAGCAAATGCCTCAGCTGAGCCGTGCCCAGACTTCTCTGATCCACAGAAACTGGACTAATAAATGTATTGCTATAAGCTGCTAAGTTTTTGGTAGTTTTGTTCCAAAGTAACAGAAAACTAATACTTTTGGTCATGTCCAAGTATATTATAGTCTTTAGTGTCATTACATAATAAACACCTCACTTTGCCATCTGATTTGAAATACATAATCCACACTCCGCTATGCCTTAGAAGCATGAAAATCACTGCAGTTTGTGGTTTTCTGGCAGCACTGTGAAATGATAAGAGTGCCCCACACAGTCTCACATCTATTGTCTTGTAGCATGAAACAGCTTTAACAATGCATAAATGACTTAGCATGGATTCATTCTTAATGAAAGTTTGTTTATGAACACCAACATTTGAATTTCATATAATTTTCATGAATTTCATTTGTCACAAAATACTATTTTTTTCTCCAAACATGTAAATATGTAAAGACCATTCTTAGTTTGTAGACTGTGTATAGTGGACAAGAGACTGGATTTAACCTGCAGGCTGGAGTTTGCTGACCATGACTATAGACAGACTTGTCTATACTAATACTGTTTGATAAGGTGCAACAATAGGGAAAGTATTAGCACTCTTTGGGATCCTTAATAAAAAAATATTTAATCAAAAATTCTATTTGTTAACTATATTAAAAGACTAAAAAAATCTAGTAAGACAGGTTTGTGAGCACTTTCTTGAATGTGGTGAAAAGGATGGAGTAAAATAGGAAGCAGCCTCATTCCTCCCAAACCACTAAATTGTATACTTTGATTATTCTTCTTTCCCCACTCAAAAATGATATAAGTGGCCGGTTTCCATTGATTCTTACCATATATTAATAGGAATAAGTTCAGTTTTGGCAAGACTTATTTTGGGGTGTTAATACTTGTTCCATTTTCAAGTACAGTTTTAAGCTATTTGATCACTTCTTCTTGTCTCTCGAAATTTCTTCTGGGGAAGGAATTTGGGGGTGTCTCTTGACTTTTCCTCCTGCCTCCTCAGCCATTCATTAAGCTGACCCTTGATCCTCTAGGGTCCATGTGAGTGGAGAGTTATGAGAGGGAAAAGGCAAAAGTTTTTCAGTGGATGATATGTTTTCAAATGCTGTTTCTTTTGTGAGGAAGTTTTAGTTCGTCAGAAGCTGTACACTGACGTACTCTGTAAAACAAACAGACCTGCAAGTATTGCTATACATAAATATATGCATGCACAGGCATTACAAAAAAGAGTTGGATCATATAAAACAAACTGAAAGTAATGTTTACCTCTGAGGAGAGCAAGTGGGATGAAGGATAAGGCGTATGGGCATCCCAAGGGTATTTTTACTTTGTATTTGAATTCTTACAACATGTAGAATATATTTTGAATATTTGGTAAATGAAAAGGTATGTATTGAAAATAGAATGAAAAATTGCAAATGGGAAGGAAATTACTTCCTTCTAAATAGAAAAAATTGTAGAAGGGCCTTTTTTTCATTGTTGTTGGTTGCACCTTGTGGCATGTGGGATCGGAGTTCCCCAACTAAGGATTGAACCCACACCCGCCTGCGTTAGAATGGTGGAGTCTTTTAATCACTGGACTGCCAGGGAAGTCCCCTGGAAGGGCTCTTTTAAAGAAAACCTTCTAAAATATTTACACGTTCATTAATCTTACAAAGCTGTAGTGTTTTCACATGAGTTTTGGGATAAAGTTATAGTAGAGAAAACATATGAACTTTGGGATGTAGCATTATTTTTGGAGTGGGTTATTTCTAAAAATCATGTTTTGAAGTATTATCTACATACAATACAACACATAGATTTTTAGTTTGATGAATTTATATAAATGTATACACTTGTATAATCCCCTCCCAAGCACAGTAGAGAATATTCCTTTCTCCCATAAAGTTCCCTTATGCCACTTTCCAAGCTTTCAACCACTCTTGGCAACAGCTGATCTGATTTCTATCACCACAACTTATTTTTGCTTATTCTAGAACTTCGTTTGACAAGAATTGTATAATATGTATTCATTTGTGCCTGACTTATCTCAGTCTCATATCTGAGAGATTCATCCATATTGTTACATGTATCAACAGTTCTTTCCTTTATACTTACTGAGTAATATTCCACTGAATAAATATATCAGTTTGTATATCTGTTCTCCTGTTAATAGACATTAGGATTGTTTTCAGTTTTGGCTGTTACTGATTTAGGCTGCTATAAATACAGGTGTACAAGTCTTTCTCTAAATATATGTTTTCATTTCTCTTGAATAACTACCTATGAGTGGTATTGTTAGGTCATCAGATAGGTGTATATTTTACTTAGAATAAACTATCAAACTTTCTTAGAATCAAAGTTGTACTATTTTATATTCCCATTAGGAAGTGAGAGATCTAATTGTTTCTCATTCTTGCCTGGACTTTCCTTTCTTGGGAGGTTTTTGATTACTGATTGCATATCTTTACCATTGTTCTGTTGAGATTTTTCTTTTTTTTCCTAATGATTCCCACAGTGATCACGGTGAGGCAAGACCAGAGTGGGCCTCCCAGGAAGCATCATGCCAGACCGGGGCAGCTGGAGGTCCACCTTGGACTCTCGTTTTCCCGCTGGGGAAACCATAGGCTTGAGGGCCCTGCGGTGTGATGCTGTGCCAGCCTTGGGGGAGGGTCAGTGTGGACAGAGTGTATCCACTCCTCTTGCCCATCTCTGTCTCTCTGGTTCAGGAGGGTACTTTGGCCACAGCCCTGGGTTCTGGGAATTTTTTTCAGTGGTGTCTTGTCTATGGATAGTTGCTAGTTGGTCTTCTTGTGAGGGGGACTGAAGTTGGGAATGACCTATGTTGCCCTCTTGATGATGTCTTCCTATAAAGTTTTCTGCACACACAATTATAATGTCTCTGAATAACAGTAGTTCAGCCTTTTCCTCTTCACTTTTCATGCCTTTTGCATCTTTTCTTAACTTACTGTACAGGCTAGTTCTTCTGTACAATGTGTTGAATGGAAGATCTGAGAGCAAACATTCTTTTGTTTTCTCCTTGTCTTGATCAAGAGTTCAGTGTTTTACCGTATAAGTATAATGTTGGCTATCTTTTTTTTTTTTTTTTTATAGGAAAAACCCTTTTATTAGGTTGACGTTTGATTCTCTTTCTGGATTACTGAGAGGTTTTAAACATTAATGGATTGAATTTTGTCAGATGCATTTTATTGTCTGTTGAGATTTTTTTTTCCTGTTAATTTGTTGAATTCATTTCAAATATTAAATGTTAACATTTCTAATATTAGAAATACTAGATCAGAGAGTATACTTTAATGTTTTAGTTATTTGAGACTTAAATAATGTTAGCATATGATCTTTCTTGATGAACATTTTTTGAAAGGAAATACTATTCTTCAGTTTTTGGGTATTGTATTTTATAAACGTCAGTTCAGGGTATTTGATGATATTTAGATCTACTGTTTCAATATACATACTGTTATTTTTGTCTTCTACTTTATCAAACAACAGTGAAACAACAGTGTTAACATTTCAACTATGATTGTCTTTTTCAAACAGTTATTTCAAACTAACCCTTGTTTTTTAAAGTCTTTCCTTCATTTTGCTCATTTACATGTCATTTTTATGATTTTCACGTTTTTCTGTTGAGTTGATATTTCTGTTATTATGAAATAGATCTCTGTATCTTTGGAGATTCTCCCTTATTTCGATGTTTACTTTGAAATGTTATAGCCTCTCAAGCTTATTATGCTTGATGTTTGCATTGTTGTTGTTCAGTCGCTCAGTCATGTGCAACTGTTTGCGACCCCATGGACTGCAGCACACCAGGCTTCCCTGTCCTTCACCGTCTCCTGGAGCTAGCTCAAACTAGTCCATTGAGTCGGTGATGCCATCCAACCATCTCATCCTCTGTCATCCCTTTCTCCTCCTGCCTTTAGTCTTTCCCAGCATCCAGGTCTTTTCTAATGAGTCAGCTCTTCGCATCGGGTGGTCAAAGAATTGGAGTTTCAGCTTCAATATCAGTCCTTCAATGAATATTCAGGACCGATTTCCTTTAGGATTGACTGGTTTGATCTCTTTGCAGACCAAGGAACTCTCAAGAGTCTTCTCCAACACCATAGTTCAAAAGCATCAATTCTTCAGCACTCAGCCTTCTTTATGGTCCAACTCACACATTCATACATGACTACTGGAAAAACTACAGCTTTGACTATATGGACCTTAGTTGGCAAAGTAACATCTCTGCTTTTTAATATGCTGTCTAGGTTGGTCATAACTTTTCTTCCAAGGAGCAAGTGTCTTTTAATTTCATGGGTGCGGTCACCATCTGCAGTGATTTGGAGTCCAAGAAAGTAAAGTCTGTCACTGTATCCATTGTTTTTCCATCTGTTTGCCATGAAGTGATGGGACAGGATGCCATGATCTTAGTTTTTTGAATGCTGCATTTTAAGCTGGCTTTTTCACTCTTCTCTTTCACCTTCATCAAGAGGCTCTTTAGTTCTTGTTCGCTTTCTGCCATAAGGGTGATGTCATCTGCAAATCTGAGGATGTTTGCATAGTATATCTTTTTCAATTATTTTACTTTTAGTTTGTCTGTGTCTTTGTATGTAAAGTTGTTTCTTAGAGACAGCATATAGTTGAATCTTGATTTTTTTTCATTTTTAAAGTCTTTTTGCTTTTTATGGGGAGAATATGGTCCATTTTCATTATATGTGTGTTTTTAAGTCTATTCTCTTGATGTTTTCCTTTTTGTCTCATATCTCTTTTATTTCTCTTGTTTTAATCAAATGTTTATCATTCTACTTTATTTTTTGTAGTAACTTTTTAGCTGTTTCTATTGCAGTTAATTTTTAGTGTTTGGTCTCGGTATTACAATATGCATTTTTAATTTGTCATGGGCTACTTAAAATTAATACTGAACCACTCATTCTTAACAAATAGAAGAATCTAAAAAAATAATGTCGTTCCATTTACTGTCTGCCCTGCCATTTAAAATTAATATTTAACTACTTCATTCTTAACAAATATAAGAATCTTAATATAATTCCATTTGCTTGCTTCTCCTTCCATTTCTGCTATCATATATTTATTTTGCTTCCACATATCTTGTAAATGACACTAAGAAATTATTTGTGCTTTAACAAGTAACTTATCTTTTGAGGAAATGAATACCCATGCATTTCCCATTTCTAGTGTTCCTCATTTCTTCTTAAAGTTTCACATTTCTCTTTGGTATCATGTGATTTAATTAAGCTTAATGTATTATTTAAAAAGTATTTCTTGTGGAAGTGTGCTGGTGACTATTCTTAGCTTCCTTCATCTGAAAATGACTTTATTTCATTTTCCATTTTAAAGACTTAATTTTGTCGGGTGTCATGTTCTTGGTTGAGAGTTCTTTTCCTCCTTCCATTGGTTTGAACATATTCTCCCATTTTCTTTCCAGTCTCCATTATTTCTGATAAGTTTGAAGTTCACCTGTGTGTTGTGTAGTTTTCCTCTGTCTGCTTTCAGGACTTTCCTTTTATTTTCGGGTTTTTGCACTTTGATGTACCTAGGTTTAATTTTCTTTGTATTGATTCTTTATGGAGTTGCTGAATTTCCCCATTTTGTAGGTTAATGTTTTTCAGTGAATTTGGGAAGTTTTCAACCATTATTTCTTCAAATATTTTTTCTGCTCCATTCTCTTTCTTTAATGTAGTAGAACTTTAATAGCTACTTAGTAGTTTTGAAGTCCTGTCTTCTAATTTCAGTATCAGGTCATCTTGGGGTCTGTTGCCTTTGATAGCTTTATTTCTGGCTGCATGTCACATTTACTGATTATTTTCGTGTCTGGTAATTTTTAACTGTATGCCAGACATTATGAATTTAATGTTGTTGAAAGTCTGCTTTTTTTCCCTCTGTCTTTTTAATTATGTCAACTTTCATTCTGGAATGCAGTTAGTGTAGTTGGAGATATTCTTAACCCTCTGTAGGCTTGGTTTTAGGCTTTAGGTGGGCTATTCTAGAGTAGTCCTTACTCTACAGTATGATCCTTACTGTTAAGACTTGGTCTTTCTGGTATCTCAACTGAATTCTGGGATATTAATGAGGTTCCTCCACCATGACTAGGTAGGAACTTTAAGATATCCTGGCACTCTACAGCCTTTGGTATCTCCATTCTTTATTTAACCCCAGAGTAGCCTGTCTACTAGCCTTGTTTCAGCCCTGTCACCTCCTACCCCTAAAACTGTACAGCTCCCTCACCTTCAGTACTGTCCTGCAAATTCCACTAGCTTCAACACCCCAAACTCTGATCTGTGATCACTGGGCACTGCCCGAGTCACCACTTCCCTGTGCTGTAGTCAGAAAACTGTCCCTAGCTGGAGATCTTGAGTAAAGGTGGAATTCACCTTCTCTGTTTCTGTATTCTCAGAGATCACAGTTTATTCAATGCCTGAAAATATTTGTCCATTTTCATAATTATTTACAGCAAGGGGGAAGTTCAGTATTAGTAACTCTATTGTAGAAAGTAAACAGTATGTGTAAAACTCATTAAATTTTACTTATACCAAACAGATGCTTGTATTTCATCTGCAATATTAAGAGCATGGCAGATATAATAAGAAACTTTATAAATAGATTGAGTGTTAGGAATAATTGCATATTTGGTGGGTTGCTAAAATTAATCAGAAATGTACTATTTATTTCAAACCTTGTTATGATTGCTCCATTCCCATATGTAGTTACAAGTAATAAATATTTGAATGAATGAAGAGCAAATAAAAATGTATATTTGAAAAGCCCTTGAAAATTATTAGATGTATGAACATGTGAAAGATATTAAACTCTTTTACTAATTTGCAAAATGTATTCTCTTTAAATTGATATTCCTGTATTGACTTACTGGAATTCTTTGAATTTTTTTTTTGTTTGTTTAATTGGAATGATTCTACGCTGGAAGGTCTAGGCTGGTGAATGTATATTGGCTTATGAAATACTCAATACATTTTTGTTACTTTTATTTATTTTTTTAAAAGTAAGCAGCTCACTGATTTCGTTTGGTTTTGTTTTTGTGATCCCTTTGGTATTAAAGTATAGGAATAAAGGGTAATGATTAAGAGTCTGCTGAGGTTTGATTTCAGTGGACATCAACTAATAAGTCCATTGCCTGAACTTTTGTTACGTTATTAATTCCCGAAACATGGTTTTTAATTCTCTGTAAGTTGACTAATTTTCTTTTCTTAATATTCTAGCTCTCTATCAGTATCAGCTCACATCATTGAAAAAATAATTTTGAAGACATGTTTTGCTGAAGAGACAGCTGAGAAAAATTTTACGAATGGGATGAACACGCGCCAGTTCATTGACTACCTACTGCAATTTGAATGTTAACATCACCCACCTGGTACAGTTACCTAGTGATGTACCAGTTCTCACGATATCCTATTTCAGTGTGCTTGTCTTGATTAAAGAATTCAAAGTGGAGTACCGCAAACTTGATATGGAAAATAAAAAGAAAGACAAGGACAAATCAGATGATAGAATGGCACGACCTAGTGGTCGGTTGGGACATAACACTCGAGGAACTGGTTCTTCATCCTCTGGAGTTTTAATGGTTGGACCTAACTTTAGAGTTGGAAAAAAAATTGGATGTGGGAATTTTGGAGAACTACGATTAGGTAAGACTATTTTGTTTATTCCACAATAATGGGAGCATTTTTTTTCTTTTTAATGAAGGGTACTTTTTAATGAAATGATTTAGTTACTTGTTCAGTTGTTTCATTGTTGTGGTAATTTTAAAGAATACAGATACTAAGAATTTCTTATGTACTTGTATTTTCATTTGTGAGTCATTACTTAGTATAACAGTGTCTGTTTTCTTGAGATTGGCCATCCAGATTAAGAGAAAAAAGAAAGTCAATGAAAAAGCCCTAGCAGTCTGAAAGAGATACCAGGGGAGTCTTTGCAGTGTACTCTTTAGGAATGATATTTAGGCTACCTTTTCTGATTGGAAAACATTTAGTAATTGGTTACTTTAGGAGGATAGATATGGCTTAAAGTTAAGGTAATATCCTCAAACTGCATAAAAAATCAGTGCAGTTTGCAGTGCTGTAATTTATTCCCCTCTTCCCCCATGTATGTTCAAGGTGGTTTAGGAATCTATATTCTTAACAAGGGACACAAAGTACTGATTCAGTTTATTCTTATAATCAGGTAAGTTTGGGAAACATTGGTCTACTTTAACCTCCTAACTCTACATTTAAGACATTTGAAACTCAGGGAAGGTTTCTTGACAAATGTCACACATCGATGTAATGATGGACTCACGATCCAAATCTATCTTTTTAACTCCTAATGCAATGAAGATGTGGCTGTCTTCACTGAAGAGAAACAAGAAGGAGGACGGCACGGTTTTATGGGAGTTAGCGTTGAGGTTCCTTGAGGGCTGTCTGCTTAATGCACCAGCATGAGTGTAAACTTCCTTAAATAAAAAGAAAAAGCTTACTTTTGCAATTTTCATTAGATTCAACCTTGGTGTTATAAAAATATATGCAATTGTATGTTCATCTACTCAACTACTTCTCTTTATCATCTTGTAAAACACTCTGAAAGAAAATAAGTGTTAGTCTCAAAGAGTATCAGACTCCTTGAGACCCTCATGGACTGTAGCCCACCAGGCTCCTCTGTCCATGGAGTTCTCCAGGCAAGAATACTGGAGCGGGTTGCCATTCACTTCTCCATGGAATCTTTCTAACCCAGGGATTGAATCCAGGTCTCTTGCATTGCAGGCAGATTCTTTACCACCTGGGCCCAAAACTCCAATTTTTAGTTACTTCGTTTTATTACTGTTTTATGTAGTTAATGTACATTAAATCTTTGAATGAAGCAAGCCAATGAAAGTTAATGACATATTTTATACATGTGATGTGTCTGATAGACTCTTCTGCATTTTAGTAGGGATTCAAATATTTGAAAGGGTGAATGTTTTATATTTTATTTTTTAACATATTGTAATGATACTTTGAAATTCTTAAACTGCTTCTGATTTTGGCATAAAAAAAACCAGATTATTTACTTCTCTGACCTTGAATTACACCCATCCATTACAAATTTATCGCATGTCTACAGTATTATGTGTGAAGCATGATTAGACACTGATGATACATTGGAAAAATATAAAAATTGTCTCTGCCATTATGGAACGCATAAGTCATTTAACCACATGGGGCTTCAAGTTTGTCAACTTTAAAATGGAATTATTTCTGCTTCCTGAATTACTGTGAAGACTAAATTTAGAAAACAATATAAAAGAACCAACACTATCCCTGCCTGTTTTAGGAAAGCAGTAACTGTTCTGCTCCTTCAAAGGATGTCAAAATATTTGTTCTTAATTAAGATTATAGCATGTTGTATGTATATTTAAATTTTTAATATAAATTAGTTTTCTAGCTATATATTCTGACATATATTTGTACTTTGTCACTCTCTGTGTAAATGACTATAGTGCTATAGTACTTTGGCATTTATTATTTAGAATTGATTTCATATAATTTATTTCAAAATAACTATATATATATATATTCACATCTGTGTGTGTGTATGTATGTATATGTGTCTGTGGGTATATGTGTGTATACACACAAAAGAATCCAGTGGAACATTTTAGCCAGGGCATAAGAAAACTGTATTACTCCTATATACTGAAACTAACGTGCTGTGTACTGCAAAAAACAGCAAAATACCCCCATTCTTTTGCAGTCTGTGAATAAGCAGGAATAGGGATAAGATGACTTATTAGTCTATCCATCCATCCACCCATTTATCATCATCTATTTATCTATCTATATCTAATCTACCTGTGGGTTTTTATTGTATATTTGTATAGATTTTATTTAAATGTATTATTATACGTTACTGTTTCACTACTTACGATACATGTAACATGTATACTTGCATAATTATTTTAATCATTTTTCTTTCTTGATAGGCTACTAAATAAAGGGAGGTTTTATCCGGTTATAAGTATCATTCTTTCTATGATAAATGTGAATAAACATGTTTATTTAATCTGGATAAACATGCTAGTGTTAAAAGCTGGTTTGAATTCTTAAAGTGCTTTCTTTAAAATCATGTTAATAGACATTGATTTCTGGCACTAAATTTTTTGATTAGTATTGAGTAAGAAAGAATATAGAGTATATATGTTATAGGTAAGTGATTGTCAAAAAAGATGCTATTAGCATCTTGGGCTGGACAGTTTTTTGGTTTTGTTTGTTTATTTTGTAGAAGACTGTCCCATACATTGTGTGGTACTTAGAACTTCAGACCTCTTAGATGCTAAACAGGAGTTGCATCTCCACATGCAGCCCCAGATTCCTTCCCCTCAGCCCCCACTGCCATTTCCAAAAGCCTCAAGGAGAGACACTGTTACCCTTTGTTGAAAGTACTTTTATAGAGGATTACTAAAGAAAGAAGGAAATGGCAACCCACTCCAGTATTCTTGCCTAGAGAATTCCATGGACAGAGGAGCCTGGCAGACTATAGTCCATGGGGTCATAAAGAGTTGGACACGACTGAGTAGCTTACACACACACACTAAAGAAAGAAAGCCAAACATAAAAAATTTGCCTTGAGATTAAAAAGAAAATAGTTAATCTTTTAAAAAAATCTAAAATTAAGTTTAAGTAGATGTGTTTACTATCATTTTTATGTGTATTTTTAATTGTAAAATGATGAATTGATATTTTTGGTTTTATTTTGTCCTTGTATTGGTGGTAAGGCTTGCATCCAGCATGTTGGATATATTCCTAGCTTAGACAATTAACCAAAACCCCTGGAAATGTTTTTAACAGGTATAGAATGAGACAGAACAAAGCTAGCTAAGATGTGGGGTTATAGTGTATACATTTTATATTTTCCTGGGTATTATGAGTCTTTAACATCTGAAGAAAAACTTTTCTGGTCAGCTATATAGACCTCTTACTGTGGATGTATTCTAGAATGTATGGAATACAAACCAGCTAATATAATACTGCTTTAATAATAAAAAGAAACCAAAAATCCTCAAATCCTTTCATTCTATGGAAAAACCATCCTTCTACGGTTAGCCAGTTCTTCAAGATAAAAAAAATTGGGAGCATGCCTTTGATCTGCAAACTAGCCAGTCTAGAGCCATACCTCCTCTCTCTGGCCCATGCATTCCAGCAGGCAATCTTCCTGAAGGTATCCCGTGGTAAAGTACAAGACAGCTGGAGAAACTGTCCACTGAAGGCTAACAGAGTTATTCCAACTAGTCACTCCTAAGCTGTTTACCCTCCCCTATCTTGTTTTCCCTGCAGAAATACCAAAGCTCTTGGCCAAAGCTCTTCCCTTGCTCCTGTCTTTTACCACCTGACCAAAACATGATGTTCTTCTGTGACCCCTTCTTTAGTACCAGGAAAACTTTGTTTTTCTGAGCTGCTTCTGTGTCTCCTCTTGTAGCTGTGCCTGACTGACCATCACGTGAAAGAACAGAACAAGAGTGTTATATATTGTTTTATGAATTACCATATCTGAAGTAAGATATTATAAATTTTGATTAAGTAGACACAGAAGTTTTTATAACTTTTTATTTTTGTTTAAGAATTGTTTTGCTGAAAATTCTTCAGGCCTTACCGTATATATCAAGTAAATATACAGATTTGGGTGGATTCATCTTTTTTATGTTTATTGATTTTTCTACATTTACTAGCTGAAGCTTAAAATTTTTCTGAAAAAATGTAACAAGGAGTTGGCTGTGATGCTATAAGAAAGAGGTCCTAGCATACAGCGGTGTTAGGCAAAGTAGTTTCTTTCTTTTTCACATAACACAGGCCAGAAGGACAGCACCAAGGGCTGTCAGGGTATCTCTGCACCCTCAGTATGTGGCTTCAGTCTCGATGTGTGAGTTGTTGACTCCCACTGTTGCTGTCTCCCAGACACCCAGTTAGCAAGAAGAAAAGGGCCTGAAGATAACATGTTCATTCTTGCAAGTGGGCAGTGACATACCTTATGTTGAGTCATATTTAGAACTTAAAATCACATGTCTGCACCAAGTTGAAAGAGAGGCTAGAAATGTAGTCTAGCTGGACAACCATTTTAGGGCGTTCTTTTACTAAGGAAGGTCAACAGGGATATTTCAGTTGATTAGTAGTCTCTGATATAACCATATATGGAGTTTCTGTAGAACATAGTTTTATAATAATGACCATTCAAATATCCCAATATTGGTAAACCCATCTTTTCAAGTTCAGTATGGCACAAAGTACTATTGGGAACATCTTTTGAAATTGGATTAAAACTTCAGTGAACTGGAACCAGTTTACTTGGAGCCTTCTCTTAATTGGATTTCCTCCATGCACACACTCCTCTCTCTTGCTTGTATTGTACCCACAAACATATACTTTGTGCATTGAACATACATTGTTAGTTTGTTCATATATATACCAAATATGGATTTAAAAGCTGATTATTTAAGGGCATGTGTATACAAAGGGGATCATTGAAAAAGCAAGAGAGTTGCAGAAAAATTGCTGCTGCTGCTGCCGCTAAGTCGCTTTAGTCGTGTCCGACTCTGTGCGATCCCATAGACGTCAGCCCACCAGGCTCCCCCGTCCCTGGGATTCTCCAGGCAAGAACACTGGAGTGGGTTGCCAGTTCCTTCTCCACTGCATGAAAGTGAAAAGTGAAAGTGAAGTCACTCAGTTGTGTCCGACTCTTCGCGACCCCATGGACTGCAGCCCACCAGGCTCCTCCGTCCATGGGATTTTCCAGGTAAGAGTACTGGAGTGGGTTGTCATTGCCTTCTCTGAGAAAAATGTCTACTTCTGCTTTATTGACTACGCTAAAGCCTTTGACTGTGTGGATCACAATAAACTGGACAATTCTGAAAGAGAAGGGAATACTAGACCACCTGACCTGCCTCCTGAGAAATCTGTATGCAAGTCAATAAGCAACAGTTAGAACTGGACATGGAACAACAGACTGGTTCCAAATCAGGAAAGGAGTACATCAAGGCTGTATATTGTCACCCTGCTTTTTTATCTATGCAGAGTACATCATGAGAAATGCTGGACTGGATGAAGCACAAGCTGGAATCAAGTTTGCTGGGAGAAATATCAATAACCTTAGATATGCAGATGACACCACCCTTAAGGCAGAAAGCAAAGAAGAACTAAAGAGCCTCTTGATGAAAGTGAGAGAGGAGAGTGAAAAAGTTGGCTTAAAACTCAACATTCAGAAAACTAAGATCGTGGCATCCGGTCCCATCACTTCATGGCAAATAGATGGGGAAATAGTGACAGACTTCGTTTTTGGGGGTTCCAAAATCACTATAGACAGTGATTGCAGCCATGAAATTAAAAGACACTTGCTCCTTGGAAGAAAAGTTATGACCAACCTAGACGGCATATTAAAAAGCAGAGATATTACTTTGCCAAAAAAGGTCCATCTAGTCAAACCTATGGTTTTTCTAGAAATGTATGGATGTGAGAGTTGAACTATAAAGAAAGCTGAGCACCGAAGAATTGATGCTTTTGAACTGTGGTGTTGGAGAAGACTCTTGAGAGTCCCTTGGACTGCAAGGAGAGCCAACCAGTCCATCCTAAAGGAAATCAGTCCTGGGTGTTCATTGGAAGGACTGATGTTGAAGCTGAAACTCCAATACCTTGGCCACCTGATGGTGAAGAGCTGACTCATTTGAAAAGACCCTGATGCTGTGAAAGATTGAAGGTGGGAGGAAAAGGGGACAACAGAGGATGAGATGGTTGGATGGCATCACTGACTCAATGGACATGAGTTTGATCAACTCCGGGAGTTGATGATGAACAGGGAGGCCTGGCGTGCTGCAGTCCATGGAGTCGCAAAGAGTTGGACACAACTGAGTGAGTGAACTGAACTGAACTATGCAAAGTGACAAAAATGCATTGGTAGTATTCAATCATGGCTCATTTTTATAACCTTCAAAGTTCAGTGAAATTGCTAATATTCAAAAAAAGAAAATGCTTTTAGGATTTAGTGCTTTCTTCTGTAACTTAAAAGTAAGCATTTGACCATGTAAATGACAAGAACAATATTTTTAGAAGTATTTTGTTTATTTTCATTGTATGGAATCTGTTTAAGCTAACCTTTTGTCCTGTAAATATTTTTTCCCTATGTGGTTATGAATAAATATCATACACAATACAAAATAATTCTGAGAATATGATAATGTCTTGATGAAATATAAATTCCATTTTTAAACTAAAAATTTTTCCTTTGTTAGACAGTCAGGATTTAAGTGTTCCTCAAGATTTAAATTTTTCATTGTATCATTAAATTATTCACTAAGCCAATTTTATACATCGTGTATTCTTGAAAAAATATATGGTCACATCTAAATGCTGAACTAATTTGCTAAAAAAGGGTATGTTTTCTAAAATTTTTTTTAATTTATGGGCTCAGGAGTACTTTGGCTAGAGCTTAGCATACACCACTTAGGTGCTCCTATTAATCTCTGTCTTTGTGATCAGTGTAATAGGTTTATGAGACTTATGCTACTTAGCATTAGAATGAACATTTTTTCCCCACTCATTTTTACAAAACAAGAACAAAATTTGGAAGATCATTATAATATTTGTATGAACAAACACTACTGTACAGTGTTGGCAGTGGTTCTAACTGTTTTTGCCATGACATTCTTTGTCACAAGTAGTCTTGCTGTTTGGCCGTACAACTCATTGACTATAAGGCAATTTTGCCCTAAAGGGTAAGGTAACTGGTTGACAATTTGGTTTCAGTGCTCTAAAAGATAAAAAAAAAAAGGTTGACAGTTTGATTTTGAATGGTTGACAGTTCGGTTTCATTTCTCCATGGATGCAGTGCTTTCATGATTTTTTTTTTAATTTCATTTTATAATGGATTATAGTTTATTTACAATGCTGTGTTAGTTTCAGGTGTACAGGAGGTGATTTAGTTATATATACAGCCCCATCACCTCATGGTAAATAGAAAGGAAAAAGTGGAAGCAGTGACAGGTTTTCTTTCCTTGAGCTCCAAAATCACTTTGGGCAGTGCTGCAGCCATGAAATTAAAAGATGCTTACTCCTTGAAAGGAAAGCTGTGAGAAACCTAGACAGTGTATTTAAAAGCAGAGATATCCCTTTGTCGACAAAGGTTCATATGATCAAAACATGGAAATGAGAGTTGGACCATAAAGAAGGCTGAGTGCTGAAGAATTTATGCTTTCAAATCGTGGTGCTGGAGAAGACTCTTGAGAGTCCCTTGGACTGCAAGGAGATCAAACTAGTCAATCCTAAAGGAAATCAACCCTGAATATTCATTGGAAGGACTGATGCTGAAACCAAAGCTCCAATACTTTGGCCACCTGATGTGAAGAGCTGACTCATTGGAAAAGACCCTGATGCTGGGAAAGATTGAGGGCAAGAGGAGAAGAGGGCGGCTGAGGATGAGATGGTTAGATAGCGTCACTTACTAAATGGACATGAATTTCAGCAAACTCTGGGAGATAGTGAAGGACATGGAACCCTGGTGTGGTGCAGTCCATGGTGTTGCAAAAAGTTGGACACGACTTAGTGACTGAACAGCAACAACAACAACTTTGGCTAATTTAGATACAATTGCTTGTTCTCTAATGCCATCTTTACCAGGTTTATCATGCAATTAGAAATTGAAGGCTAAAGAAGAATCAAGCTCTTCGTGTCCCCCATCAAAGAAATGGTTACACGATTCCTGATGAGTGTTAAAAGTTTCTTGAAAATCGTCAAAATTTTTGCTGTTTGATAGTGGAGAACATGATGGAGACAGTTTTTGTATCTGGTACAGAATCTAGCTTAGTTGATCTGGTGAATTATAAGGAGTGGGCATGTGTTGGAACATTTAAATGTAGTGCAGTGATTTACTACCAGTTATATAGGTTACACCTGGAGGAGGAAATGGCAACCCACTCCAGTACTCTTGCCTGGAAAATCCCATGGATGGAGGAACCTGATAAGCTACAATCCATGGGGTTGCAAAGAGTCGGAGACAACTGAGCGACTTCACTTTCTCTCTATATATAGGTTACATGTATTGATAATCAATAGGAGTGTCCCTTGATTATTCATTTTATTTCCAGGGAAATCTGGGGAGACTTAGTGTAAATTTTTTTTATATCATAGAGAATTTAGGTCCAGTATGAGATCCTGAATCCTTAATGATTTACTTTGACAAAGAAAGTATCACCTTTTCTCAGATATACCATAATACAACTATTATCATGAATCTTTACAAATTTTAAATGTTTTTTATATTTTCATTTTTCACAATAAAGTCTTTAAAAGATTTTTTTTTTTTTACTAATTTTTCATGTGTCATTGTGTCCTTTTTAAAGTTTATTTAAAATTTTACTTTCCTTGTTTTTTATGGCAAAATTGCCTTGGGCCGTTAGCTGGGCTGTGAAATTGCTTGTGGCAAAGAGTCTTATGGTGAAAATACTGCTCACTGTGGCAGCATATCCAAGACTGAAATTTTGTCTGGAAGTTTTACTGCTATTCATCAGCTGCTGAATAAAATGAAGTTAGGAGTATTATTTTCGAAAAAATGGCATGTGTGAAAGTTGATGATTACTTATTTTATTCAGTAGTCAGTGTAACCAGGGCCATTTACTGTCACAGTTAAACACAACAACTATCATTGTTCTCTTTTTCTTCAGAAATTCAGAAATCAAATATTGTTCTATTTTTTTACCCTTTTAGCTATACTTGTAAAGAAGCACATGAATTTATGTATCAGATTATCTTTATATACCTAATTCTCTATAGTGGTGTACTTAAACTACAGATACTGACCCTGTGGAATTTTCTAGATTATTTTCAACTTGCTGGTGCCAATGATTAGAGTAATTTACTTGGATTCTTTATATATTAATTATGTTAAATCTTTATTCGGATTTGTCTTCTACCTGTTCTTTGTGTAGGTTTTTCGACTTAAAAAGGTTTAAAATGTTTTAAGCTATCAAATCTGTATAAAATCTTCTGATCTCTTAATCTTTTTCCATTTTTTTTTAATGCTCAAAAGTCTTCTATATACTGGCCTGATAAATATTTTTTCTTGTTTTATGGCTTATATCTAACTCTTAAAATAATGGAATTTAATTTGGTTTTAAGGTGAGTTGCTAATAACACTTCTTCCCCTCAAAGTAAATAACTAGTTTGTCCAAGCCAGTTATTGAATAGTATTTCTAAAATTTTATTTTATTTTAAATGTATTCTAGATTTTTCTATATATTTACTAGATAATGTAAGAGCCCTATTAAGATCACATCTGATAATAACAAAGGATTTAAAATGAGGTGGTGATTGAAAAAGGAATTGTGTAGTCTTGTTTCTATATACCGTTCTGGTTTTGAAACTTGGTTTGTTTGCCTATTGATTACTTCCTAAGTGGGACACAGTGTTCTAACAAAGTAAGAGTTTTTCTATTTTTTTTTTAAATAAATAGTCTAAAGTATTTCTTAGTCTTACTTTTTTCTCTGAATCCAGGTGAAATACTAAATGTTACTGAGTTGATCATAAATTTAAATATATCCCTGTTGTCAAAGTTTCTGCTAAATAGTTGGAAGCAAAAATCTATATTTTATTTAAATGTATCCTGTGCTTCTCCTCCTATCCCCCCAGAGCGGTTTTACAAAATATATCTTTAAAAATTCACTTCTGGTAGAATCTGACATTTCTCTTTCTTTTTCAAGGGAAAAATTTGTATACAAATGAATATGTGGCCATTAAATTGGTAAGTTCATGTTTCTTATTTTTCTTCAATTATTTTCTTGTTATTTCTCTAATGATTAAGTTGCATTTTCACTAGTTTTTTCCATACCATTTGTAACTTGTGTGTTTATTTGGCAAGTGCGAGGCATAACTGATCTTTTGTTATTAAGCTTCTAGCATCAACGTGCCCCTCAAGTGTATGGTAATGTATATGTAAGATATCTGTGTCTTTCTGTGTTACAATAACTTAATTCTTTTACTGTGGCAGCATTATAGAATTGAATTCTTAAAATTTGACACTGCCTCAAAGTTGAGGAAGCTGATGTACTGGCATTTTTAATATGATAGAAGTTAGAATGCAAGGTTTTTCTTCCTGATTCAAGCATTTGGACAAAAGCATCTTTAGTATTTAGGATTACATTATTTGAAAATATATTTCCAGGTAGCTTCCAAAATCTTTTCTGTTTGTGTTTTATGTTTGGTAAAACTGGGTCTTGCTTGACCTTCAGGGATTCAGAAATTCTTGATGTGGATAGAGGTTAGCCAGGTAAGCAAACTCTCAAGGGACTGATTTGAAGTCCTAAAGAAGCCTGGTATGACAGCTGTAAGGCAGCTTTTTTTTTTTTGTATAGTTGAGATCTGGGAATTTTTATGACATGTAACTTTCTTTTGGTGCAACTTTACTATTTGGTTTGCCAGCCAGGTTTCCCTGAGGTTGAGCATGGCTTGCTTGGTTTTCCCAGCCTGCCTGCCAGTCTTGATCTTGTTTCTGCCAATATAACCTCTGTTATTAGAGTAATGTGACTACAGAAGAGACTATTCAAGCAAGAGGCAAGTTGGAGAAATTGAAAAACAAAACTTTGGGGATAAGATAGAAAACTGTGCTTTAAGTTAAAAAGCACAGTTTAAGTATCTTTGTGAGTGTAAACCAAGTTTCACTGGAACAAATGCTGTCTATTTTTACTGGAAAATAAAAATGTGCAGTAGGGGTTGTGGTGCTACTGAGATGGGCTCACTGACATGTGAGTTGGGACTGGCATTTACCTGGCATGAGTTCATATAGGTTTAAGTTCTGGTCCTTGATTTTTATGACAGAAAATCTGGTTAGGTTGTCTCATTAAAATTGTCACTGTTAATCAGAACTAGATTCACAGTATTCATCAATTCACTCAGTCAATCAAGCTCTCAGGTGTATTTCAGAAGAGTTAATTTCTAACTTACAGTGGAGGTATTTTACCATTATGTGTCCAGAATGCCCACAACAGTATAAATCATGTTTTCTTTCTGTAGGCTGGTCTACAGAGAATATTAAGTTAAAATTACAAAAAAGAAATTTACAAGGTTCCCTCATGAGGGTGTAGTCAGGACAAGGGGAGTTAGTTTGTGTGAATCACAATAGGGAGGCCAGGATGCAAGGAGTGGGCACTGCTGACTTTTCTTTTCCCATGGTCTAGGCCAGTGGTCTAAGATACAGATATTGAATGGTGTTGGGAGTGGACATGGCACACTTGGATGGCAATACCTATATTCTTTGTTATTGATGGCTTGTAGTGAGTAGTTCCACTCACGGGAGCATGTGAATGATACTTAACTGATAGATTAAGGCAAATAAATCTTTATGTCAAAATAGGAGCTACACTAGGCTCACCTTTATTTGTCAATTTCAGTCATTAACTGGTGACCCTTAGCTCCAGTTATTTTCAGATTTGAAATTTGTTTACCCTGTTGACATCTTTGATACCTTAGTAAAAATGTACTATGCCATCTGTTAGCCTTCCTCTGTATACACATGTAAGTCACTTGTTTTAGTTTACCTTCATGCTGTATCACTGTTCCCATATATTTTTTTTTAATGTCAAGTTTTTTTGATTCTGGAACCTAAACTTATTTATTAATTTATTTTTGGCTAAACTGAGCCTTTGTTGCTATGCGAAGACATTCTCTAGTTGCTGTGAGCAGGGGCAGCTCTTTGTTGTGGTGCGTGGGCTTCTCATTGTGGTAGCTTCTCTTGCTACAGAGCATGAGCTCTAGATGAGCAGGCTTAAGTAGCTGTGGTGCATGGGCTCAGTAGTTGTGGCTCCCAGGCTCTAGAGCACAGCCTCAGTAGTTGTGGTGCATGGGCTTAGTTGCTCCACAGTATGTGGGATCTTCCCAGACAAGGGATCGAACCCACGTCCCCTGCATTGGCAGGTGGATTCTTTACCACTGAGCCAATGGGGAAGTCCCGTTATTTTTTTTTCTTTTTTTGTTTTCTGACATTATTTTTCTGCATTGATTTGTCCCTTATTAAAGTACAGTGATCAGAACGACATATAATAATGTTGATATTCAGTATTCTTTGGGAGAACTGGGAGTATTTTTATATCTATATGTGGTATTTTGAGGTTGAAGTATGGTATAGAGTTATGCTTGCCTCAGATTCATCCAAAAATATATTGGCAGGACAAAATTTTTCATATAAACTGTTGAACCATGGTTGGTACTTAGTTTCCTGAATATTTGCATGTGTGTGTGTGTATGTATTTATATGTGTGTTGTATGTATATACATATATATTAAAAATGTCCTTATATATTTTTTCTATCTTATATGTTTGTCTGTTTGTATCTGTTGTCTCTGTTTATAGAAAACCACATAATTTTGTTCAGAATCTGCCTTAAAAGTAACCACTTGAAAATGTTGTACTTGTATACCTTCAGTACTATCTTATTTTTATACCTTGGTACAAAGGCATTATTTGATGACAGTGGTGTTCATTCAGAGAGCAAACTTTAGTGACTAATTTCAGTTTTGTTATATATCCCATATAAAGGTTTACATACTTATTTAATGTTACCCTAGTTCATATTGATAGTTTGCTTCAGGTTAATTTGTTAACTTGATTTCAGTCACCACTCTCATATCTTGTTTGTTCAGTTCAGTTCAGTTGCTCAGTCATGACTCTTTCTGACTGTTTGCGACTCCATGGACTGCAGCACGCCAGGCTTCCCTGTGCATCACCAACTCCCGAAGCCTGCTCAAACTCATGTCCATTGAGTTGGTGATGCCATCCAACCATCTCATCCTCTGTCACCCCCTTCTCCTCCTGCCTCCTGTCATACAACAAATGACAGGTTATTATGTATCTTGTTTATAGTTATATAATAACCTGTCATTCATGAATAATGAAAAATTCATCCTATGGTGAGGTGACTTCTTGTATGGTGGCACAATAAAATTTTAGTGCTAGTAAAGTATTGGAATCAAGCTGAACTGACTCTACTGAATTAGATCTGGGTTTCTGTTTTTACCTAGGGAATATTAGTGATTGAGTGAATTATGTATTTTACTTGTGATTGTCTACTTGGGTATCTTTTTACTATATCTTATGGTTATATACTTTAATATAGTTAACTAAAGAATTCCACTGTATGGAAGGGGCTGTTTTAAGTCATATATATGTGTGTAGAAATAAAATGAGAAAATATTTTATCTGTCTTTTGTAAATGAGGGAACTGAAAAGTACAAAAAGATTAAGTAAATCTAGCAAGTAGTGAATTTATGATTCACACCCAGCACAATTTAATTTCAGCGCCTCTACCTTTACCCTACCATCCTGCCTCTCAAGAACTAAGTTGATTGTTTTCTCTTATAATAATCTTTATGATTATAATTGTTCCACTGGGATTTTACAGCTTCCTTATTTGAAGTCTTTGTCATTGGTTCTTTCATTACAATATGTCCAAGTATAAATTTCTTTTTAGTTACTCTGTTTGGGATTCACATTCCTCTTGACTCTCTGGTTTGTTATCTTTCATCAGTTCTCGCATTTATTTCTTCAGTTATTGCCTCTGCTCGCTTTTCTTTCTCTTTTCCTTATCAAATGCATATTAGTACTCATTATATTGTCCAGCTCTTTAATCTTTTTTCTGTGTTTTCTGTTTTTCTTCCTGCATAATGCATTTTGTATAATTTATATAAATGCATTCTACAGAATTTTCTCATTCTTTAGATATTTTTCTGTTCCCAGTTTCCAAATTCTCTTTGCAGTTGTGTTAGTGTGTTGACAGATTGGCTTTAAATTTTGGTTATTTTGTTTTTTTTGTACTTTGTGAAGTTTTGTTGGTTTTGTTTAAATTTTGTTAGCTTGTTATATACTTTTCTGTTGGATCTTGTTCAGTTTTCCTGTGTTATTACTCTGTTATAGTTTTGTTTCCTACAAATATTTTCATACATTTATATCTTAAATCTACTTTGCTTCTGTTTATGTTCTATGAGTGTGTGTGTGTTTGTCTGTGTAGGTATAAATACCAAAAACATGATGTTGAATGAAAAGTCAGACATATACATATAAAACATATCGTACAATCTCATTTGCATGAAATCCAACAACAGACAAAACAAATCAAAAGATGATAGAGGTCTAAGAGAAGGGTAACAGAAAAGCACTAAAGACTTTTTGAGCTAGTGGTTGCAATTTACAAAGCTCATGAGCCTAATATTTAGAAATTGTGTGTTTTACTCTAAGCTGTACTCCACCTACGGAGAAGGCAATGGCACCCCACTCCAGTACTCTTGCCTGGAAAATCCAATGGATGGAGGAGCCTGGTAGGCTACAGTCCATGGGGTCGCTAAGAGTCGGACACGACTGAGCGACTTCACTTTCACTTTTCCCTTTCATGCACTGGAGAAGGAAATGGCAACCCACTCCAGTGTTCTTGCCTGGAGAATCCCAGGGACGGCAGAGCCTGGTGGGCTGCCGTCTCTGGGGTCACACAGAGTCGGACATGACTGAAGTGACTTAGCAGCAGCAGTACTCCACCTAAAATTTTTAAAAATGTATTTTTGCTACTGTCAGAATTTTTCCCATCTCCATCGTTGTTCTTTTTTACTTTTCTGTAATGTCACTTTAACCCAGAACCTTTCCATCAGAAATATATAGTGTAGAGGGCACAGTAATTCCTGGGAAGAGGAGAAATAGAATCAGGGCCATCATTGTCTTAGTCAAGAATGTTCACAGTATACTTTTCTTCAGGGTCAAAGAGTCAAACATAGAGTTCCCTAATGCTTGTCTAATAGCCACTTAACCTTGTGTATGTTTATGGCATTTATTTATTTTACATAGTACTTAAAGTTGATTATTATCTGGATTTAACCTTAGGGAGACAAGGATACCTAATAGAGTGTTACACTACATAAGAGTTGACGTCAAGATTTGTAACGTTCATAATAATTGGGGCCTAGTGACACTTTAATAACTTAAATATTTTTTATTTTTGCTTTTTTTTTTTTTTTTTAAAACAGGAGCCCATGAAATCCAGAGCACCACAGCTACATTTGGAATACAGATTCTACAAGCAGTTAGGATCTGGAGGTAAAGTCTTAAATTAATTTTCAAATTTGTAATAAAATGAATTGTCATGATAGTAACTCTAGTTTCAAGGAATACTATGTTAAATTTAGTTAAAAGTAATACTTCTTAAGGCTATGCTTAGTAGGTTATTTTCTTACTCACTCGAGTCTTCCCTTTTTATTTTAAATATGCCATTTTTGGAGCTTTTTGTGTTGGTACCAATAGAAATAGAGAACATTGTGAAAAAATTTAATTGGGGAATATAAAGTTCATATAGTTTCCAGACTCTTAGCCTTTTTGGTGGTATTGTGGTTACTGAAATGACTTAATGACATAGTAGTAGGCTGAAAAATGGCCCCTTAAAAGATATCCATATCACATTCCCTAGAATCTATAAATGTGACATTATAGCAAAGACTTTGCAGGTATGAATAAGTCAAGGATCTTGAGATTAAAGATTATTTTGGGTTATCTCAGTTCAGTTCAGTTGTGCAGTCTTGTCCGACTCTTTGCGACCCCATGGACTACAGCACATGGGTTATCTGGGTGGCCCCAAATGCACAGTAAAAGACAGTCAGAGGAACAGTTTACGTAACAGAAGAGAAGCTAAGTGGCCACGGAGGCCAAGATTGGAGTGATATGGCCAATAAGCCAAAGAATCCTGAAATCCTGGTGTAGGATTGTCTCGTAGAACCTCTTTGATTCAGCCTGTTGAAAGTGATTCCAAATTTTTGGCCTCCAGAATGATGAGAAAATAAATTTCTATTATTTTAAGCCACAAATGTGTAGTAATTACAGTGGCTGTAGGAAATTAATACCAGTGTAGTTTTACATAAACTCTAAATCTAAGTGAGAATGGATATTTTGTTCCATTGGAAAAAAACTAATGAGAAAATTTCCTCTTTTATGTTGTATTTACTTTACGTTAACGTTTCTCTCAGCTCCACTTTTCATTTCTGTTCTACTAACTGTAATGATTTTTATATGTACAATGTCTTACCAAGTAAGGATATTTTGTTTTCCCAGATTTAATAAAATGGAATTTTTTCATGTGTCTTTTTGTTAAGCTCATGTTTACCTTCTGCTTGGTAGAGCTGTACATTTCTTAATACATTATCAATTTTGCATTCTTTTCTTTTTCCTTAGAGCATGCTTTCTAAATGAGTCATCATTGTGGGGACACTAAATTGACATTTTGTAATAATGGTTTTATCATTATAAACTTTCTATAGTGTGTGTTTGAGTCTGATACAGACAGTCCTCCAGGACTTATCAAAATTATCAGTGACAATTGAGATTTAAATGATAAGGGGATACAGTTAGTTATATGTGAAACTATACATGTTAGTTAGGACTAGTAAGTGACAGAAAGCCCTAAGAAGCTAAGTAGGGGGGAAAAAAAGGAGTTTATTGACCACGTACTGTAAATTCAAGGAAAAGACTTGTTTATAAGACATTGCAGTACTGTCACCAGAGACATTCTTTAATTTGTCTCTATGCTCTGTATGTGTGTCTGTGTGTAAGCAAATGCGTAAGCTTTGTTCTCTGATTGGCCCTTCTTATGAAATGACAGAGAAGCTTATCAACAGCCTAGCTTAGCACTTCTAAAAGTATCTCTTAACTGAAAATTTCAACAAAAGTTCTAGAACTGAAGTGGGAAGGGAGGGATAGTTAGGGATTTTAGGAAGGTCATGTGCATACTGCTGTATTTAAAATGGATAACCAACAAAGACCTACTGTATAGCACATGGACTCTGCTCGGTGTTATGTGCCAGCCTGGATGGATGGGGGTTTGGGAGAGAATGGATGGGGGTTTGGGAGAGAATGGACGCATATATACATATGGCTGAGTCCTTCACTGTTCACCTGAAATTACCACAGCATTGTTAATTGGGTAAAAGTTTAAACTTTGGGAAAAGTTATAGCACCCAAAAAATAAAAGTTCTAGGACTGAATCGTACTTATTTTGTATCTAGTGATTTAATCACTGTGAATTTGATTGCCCAGTCTTGCATCTTGTGCTCATCTCAGGCACTTCCTGAAATCCAGGGGCCGAGAATAGGGAGAGGTGGTTGTCTCATGGGAAACTGAGATGTTACCAGAAGAAGGAAGATTGGATGCTGGGGACCATGTGTTGAGAACTGCTGAGAACTGCTGAGCTAGGAGTATAAGCATTTGTGCTAAAAGTTAAGAATGCCTGAAAGCAACAAATTTCCTTGGAAAAGAACATAACCTATGTGATAATTCTATAGTTAGTTTTTCTAATCAGACTTCAGTTTTTCTTGATCAGATCTGTAGAGTTTAAAGAATGTTGGTATTGATGTGCGTGCACTCTAAGTTGCTTCAGTCATGTCTGACTCTGTGCAACCCTGTGGACTGTAGCCCTCCAGGCTCCTCTGTCCGTGGGGATTCTCCAGGCAAGAATACTGGAGTGGGTTGCCGTGTCAAGAATACTGGAGTGGGTTACCGTGTCCTCCTTAGGGGATCTTCCCGACCCAGGGATCAAACCCATGTCTCTTATGTTTCCTGCATTGGCAGATGGGTTCTTTACCACTACTTCTGTTCTAATCCTTCCTACATGAACAATAGTGGACCTGAAAATGGAAAGAAACATCATGACAATAATTCTTTTAATAACATGCTTAACCATTGCCCACCTATAGGGAACTGAAGTACCAAGCAGTATTAAGAGTGTAGGATCTCCATATGTTATTTTGTGACTTACTTGATGGTGTTTTATCACATAAGTGAAATGCTGAAATATAAAATGAAGTGTTAAATTTATTTTGGGAGAGAGATGGTGCAATTGTACTTTCACTAGTGTGTGAATTTTGTATTCTTACCCATTCTTGAGTGTTTCTTGGGAAAAAATATACTTGTCTCCAATGTTGGAAATGCTAATAAGCATCACTGAAAATTAGTGATGTTAGAAGTTACCAGAGTAACTTTTGTCAGCCCACAGTCGATGACTTTTTGTGGTAGTCTCAAAAATGCTTTTAGAACAATTGAAATTGGGTGGACTCTAAGTTTATAGTTGAAAGTTCACTGGATATAAAAACAAATAAAAAGCTTGCTTTTGCCCATTGAGTTGGATTGTGTTCATGCTTTTCAGTAGCCAAAAAACTTTGATAAAGAGACACAGCTAGTAACTTAAAACCTCATTACTCTCTGTTCTCAACCATCTCTCCAGAGCCTCTCTTCTTTCTTGCCCTCTTGTCCCTCACCTCTCCCTTCTGGTCTTGCGTATCATATTTATCTTGCTGTGGTTGCGTTGTTTTATTTGGTGCTTGTTTAGGGTACTCCCTATCCCCTGTTTATTAGTTGCAGCTTTTCCTAATTCATAGCAATTTGATTTGTTTGCTCATTGTTAGAAAACTGCCCAGCCATGTCCTGGGAAATGGAATTTTAGTTTGGTTTTTACAGTGCTTGCTTTTTGCTTTGTACTCTTGATTTTAAAAAGATATGTAACTCTGATCCTGTACTTCAATGACAGAATTTGTGTTGAAATACATTATCCATTCTATTAGTAGTTATGTAAGAAGTTTTTGCATTCATTGACTCATGAAGCAATATGTATTTCAAAGAGTTATTTAGAGTTAGATCATTTTTTTTTTCACCAAAGATCTGTGCTGAGTCATTTTAAGGTAAAATTATGTTGAATGATAAAGCTGAGGTATTTTTATTCAGATTGGAGACTAAATATTTAATTTACTCAGTGAAATGTAATGCTGTTTATGGAATTTAGCCATCTTGGATAAGGTAGAGATAAATATTTTTGAGACTCTTTGAAACCATTAAAGAAAGGAAGTTTTGAAGAAAATGGAAGCAGTTCTCATTTGTTCCTTTATTGATCTCTTTCTCAGTATTATTTTAGAAAGCCAAAGATATATTATGTGTATACCTTGCTTGAACGTACATGTACAACTGCCAACAATGAGTTGGCTTATATGAATTCACTTACATACACGTCTTTTCAATTCAGAAATTCTATGTGAATAGATATGAATTTTGAGTTATGCCTAATAGTCATGTTTGAACAGAGGAGACTTAAAGGTTGGGAAAAAAGAAAAGTTGGTGATTTGGATAGCAGAACTGGGGTAGAAAACTTTGAAATGCAGCCTTAGAACAGAGTAGCAAGGCAGAGTAAATCTGGGCCTTAGAATGGGAGGTGTGGTGGGGAGGGAGAGGAAGGCAAAATTACATTATATGGTGGCGGAGTCTGAACACTACACAGCTGATCTGGAACAGTGTGGGTCCACTTATACATGGATTCTTTTCAGTAGTAAGTACTACTTCCCCAGTGGGCTTCCCTGGTGGCTCAGACAGTAAAGAATCTGCCCGCAATGCAAGAGACCCAGGTTCCATCCCTGGGTCTGGAAGATCCCCTGGAGAAGGGAATGGCTACCCACTCCAGTATTACTGCCTGGAGAATTCCATGGACAGAGGAGCCTAACAGGCTACAGCCTATGGGATCACAAAGAGTCAGACAAGACTGAATGACTAACACTTTCACTACAATACTACATGATATAAGGTTGGTTGAATGTGAGGATGTGGAACCACAGACACAAAGGATCCGAAACATGTATATGGAGGGCCGACTATGAGTTACATGTGGATTTTTGTGCAGTGGGGTCAGTGCCCCTAACTCCTGTGTTTTTCAAGGGTCAGTTCTTTGCTTGCTTCCAAGGAGCTCCAAAATGAAGTTCATGGTTAATAAGAATAGAAGTAAGGCTTTATAACTTTGAATATTAGGGAGAGTGTTTGAGAAATACTTACTCAGTTACAGTTAATACTTGGATTAAACAAATGTGGCCTAAATCTTTTTCCAATTCGTTTTTCTTTGTCGTCCCTGAAGAGCTTTCTTTTTTAAGTTATTAAAAGTTTCAGATGTGCAGCATTATAATTTGACATCTGTATAGGCATTCCTTGCTTTGTTGGGCTTTACCAGTATTTTTTTTTTTAATTACAAATTGAAAGTTTGTGGCAACCCTACAAAGAGCAAGTCCTTGGTGTCCTTTTTCTAACAGCCTCTGCTCATTTCATGTCTTTGTGTCACATTTGGACAATTTTCACAGTATTTTTGACTTTTCTGAATGGGAGCTTCCCTTGTAGCTCAGTTGGTAAAGAATCTGCCTATAATGCAGGAGACCTGGGTTCGATTTCTGTGTCGGGAAGATCTCCTGGAGAAGGAAATAACAGCCCACTCAGTATTCTTTCCTGGAGAATCCTATAGACAGAGGAGCCTGGCAGGCTACAGTCCATGGGGGTCTCAAGAGTCTGACCTGACTGACCAACCAAACCACCACCGTGGAACTTTTCCATTATTATTATGTTTGTTCTGGTGAACTATGTTCAGTGATCTTTGATGTTACTATCACAACTTGCTGAAGGGTTAGATGATGGTTAGCAGTTTTTAGCCGTAAATGGTTTTTAAGTTAAGGTGCGTACATTGTATTTTTAGACATAATGCTACAGTATACTTAATAGACTTCAGTATAGTGTAAACATAACTTCTATATGCACCAAGAAACCAAAAAATTGTTTAAATTTATTTTGATGTTCCCATTATTGCAGTGGTCTGGAACTGAACCCAGAATATGTCCTAAGTATGCCTGTACACACTACAAAGTGATCATCACCACATTTCTATTTACCATCCATCACTGTACAGCTGACTCCCCTTAACCCCTTTCACTTATTCCCCCAACTCCCTTTCCCTCTGGTAACCACTAAGCTAATTTCTACATCTGTGAGTTTGTTTTTGATTTATTTTGTGTATTCATTCATTTTGTTTTTTTTTTAGATCCCACACATGAGTAACATTTTGTGGCATTTGTCTTGTTTGCTTAACTTATTTCACTTAGCATAAAACTTTCAGTGTCCATCCATGTTGTCACAAATGGCAGGATTTCATTCTTTTTTTGTGGTGGAGTCGTATTCCTTCATGTATATGTACCACATCTTCTTTATCCATTCATGCATCCATGAACACTTAGGTTATTTCTGTTTCTTGGCCATTGTAAATAATGCTGCAGTATTTAGGGGTTCATGTGTCTTTTAACATTGTGTTGTGTTCTTTGGATAATACCTAGAAGTGGAAATAGCTGGGTCAGATGGTAGTTCTATTCTTAATTTTTTGAGGACTCTCATTGCTATTTCCCATATGACTGCACCAATTTTCAGTCCCACTAACAGTGTACCAAGGGTTCCCTTTATCCACATCCTCTCCAATATTTGTTTTTTTTTTTCTTATTGATGATAGCCATTCTAACAGGTGTGAGATCTTTCATTGTGGTTTTGAGTTGCATTTCCCTCATAATTAGTGATGTTGAACATCTTTTCCTGTGCCTTTTGATGTGTCTTTAGAAAAATACCTGTTCAGATCCTCTGCCCATTTTTTTAAACCATAAATGGATTTTTCAAATTCAGTCATAAATTGAATTTTGTGAGTCTGCTGAGATAATCGTGTAATTTTTATCCTTCATTTTGTTAATATAGTGTATCATGTTGATAGACTTGCAGATGTTAAACATTCTTGCATCCCTGGAATTAATCCCACTTGATCATGATGTATGATTCTTTTAATGTATTGCTGGATTTGGTTTGCTAATATTTTGTTGAGGATTTTTGCAGCTTTGTTCATCAAGGATGTGTGTGCTCAGTCGCTGAGTTGTGTCCAACTCTTTGTGACCCCGTGGACTGTAGTTCGTCAGGCTCCTCTGTCCATCGAATTTTCCAGGCAAGAATACTGGAGTGGGTTGCCATTTCCTACTCCAGAGGGTCTTCCTGACCCAGAGATCAAACCCGAGTCTCCTGTGGCTCCTGCATTGGCAGGTGGATTCTTTACCACTGTGCCACCTGGGGAGCCCTCATCAAGGATATTGGCCTGTAGTTTTTTTTTAATGGGGGTCATTGTTTGGTTTTGGTATCAGGGTAATGCTGTCTTCCTGAGATGTGTTTGGAAGGTTTTCTTCCTCTTCAGTTTTTGGGAAGAGTTTGAGAAGATTTGGTGTTAAATCTTTTGAATGTTTTGAATGATTTACTGATGAAAGCCATCTGATCCTAGATTTGAGTTTATTGGGAACTTTTTGATTATTCTTTGAGTCTCCTTACTGGTAGTTATTCTATTCAAATTATCTGTTTCTTCATGATTCAGTCTTGGGAGCTTGTATGTTTCTAGGAATTTTCCATTCTTTTCTAAGTTGTCTATTGATATATAACTGTTCATAGTGGTTTCATAATTTTTTGTGTTTCTGTTGTATCATTTGTAATTTCTCCTCTTACAGTTTGATTTTGTTTGAGTCCTCTTTTTCTTTTTAAGGTTAATCTAGCCAAAGATTTGTCACTTTTATCTGTTCAAACAACTAGCTCTTGTTTCATTCATCTTTTGTATTGTTTTTTAAATGTCTTTCATTTATTTCCCCTCATATCTTTATTATTTCCTTCTGTCTAATTTTGGGCTTCATTTATTCTTTTTGTTTCCTTTAGGTGTAAAGTTATATTATTTATTTTGGATTTTTCTTGCTTCTTGAGGTAGGCCTGTATTGCTGTGGCCTTTCTTCTTTGAACTGCTTATGCTGCATCCCATGGATTTTGGTATGTTGTTACTCTGCTTTCACTTGTCTCTAGGTATTTTTAAATTTCTTCATTGACCTATTGGTTGTTTGGTACATGTTGTTTATTAATTTCTATGATTTTGTGCTTTGTGGTTGATATTTAGTTTCATAGAATTGTGGTTGGAGAATATGCTTGATATGATGTCAGCTTTTCTGAATTTATTCTGAGACTTTGTGACCTAATATATGATCTGTCTTGGAGAATGTTTCATGTGCACTTGAAAAGAATGTATATTTTGGTGCTTTTGGATGGAATGTTCTATATATTAAGTCCATGGAATCTAATACAGGATTTAAATTTGTTTTCTTTTTGATTATTTTTTTCTGGGTGATCTATCCATTGATGTAAGTAGGGTGTTAAAGTCCTCTACTATTATTGCTTGCTTTCAATTTCTCCTTTAGGTTTGTTAATATTTGAGTTGTATATCTTAGTCCTCCTCTACTAGATGCATATACATTTATAAATGTTTTACCTTTATCCTGATTGACACCTTTATCATTATGTTTGCTCTTCTTTGTCTTTTATAGTCTTTGTTTTAAAATCTCCTTTCTCTGATATGAGTATAGCTAGTCCAAATTTGTTTTCATTTATATTTGCGTTGAAATGTTTTTCAATTTCTTCACTTACAGACTGTGTGTATCCTTTCTCCTGAAGTGAGTCTTGTGTAGACAGCATGTAGATAGGTCTTTTTTTTCCCCCTTTAAATTCAAACAGTCCCTCAAGTGTCTTTTAATTGGCTGTTCTAGTCCATATACATTTGAACTAGTTCTTGATAAATACGTACTTATTGTCATTTTGTTAATTTTTTTCTGGTGGTTTTGAAGTTCCTCTCTGTTCCTTTCTTCTCTTTTCCTCTTTCTTTGTGTTTTGGTAGTTTTCTTCAGTGTTATATTTATATTTCTTTCCATTTTCTTTTGTGTATTTACTACAAGTTTTTTTCCCAGTGGTTATTATGAGATTCACATAGAACTGTCTATATAAGTAGTAGCCTGTTTTAAACTGGTAGCACCTTAAATTCCAAAGCTTTATCTAACAAAATAAAGTTTTTCTCAATGTTTTATGCTTTTGATGACATATATTGTCTCTTAATTTAATGCATCTGTTGTTATTGGAATTTAATTTAAATTTACTGCTTTTTGTCTTTAAACCATCATATTTGCTTTATAAGTGATTGATCCACTACCTTTATTATATATTTACCTTTTCCAGTAATATTTTTTACTTGTGTATGTTTTCTTATTAATTAGTTTTCTTTTCAGCTTAAGAATTCTCTTCAATATTTCTTATAGGGCCAGTTTAGTTGTGATGAACCTCTTTAAGCTTGTGTTTACCTGGGAAACTCTTCATCCTTTCTTCAATTCTGAATGATAAACTTGCTACATGGAGAATTCTTGGTTGAATGTTTTTTCCTTTGTAGCACTTTGAATACATTATGCTACTTACTCTTGGCCTGTAAAGTTTCTGCTGAAAAATCTGATTATCTTATGGGATTTACTTTGTAGGTAATAAGTTGGTTTTCTCTTATTTTTACGATTCTCTCTTTATCCTTAACTTATACCATTTTAATTATGACGTGTCTTGGTGTATGTTTGTTAATCTTTATTGGAACTCTCTGGAATTCCTGGACCTGGATGTCTTGTTTCCTTCCGCAGATTAGAGAAATTTTTAGCCATATTTCTTTCAGATGATTTTTCTGGCCCCTTTTTTCTCTCTTCTTATTCTGGGATCTATGTAATGCAAATGTCATTTTGCTTTATGCTGTCTCAGTGGTTTCTTAAGTTAATTCCACTTTTTAAGATTCATTTTGCTTCTCTGTCTGGATAAGTTCAGTTGTTTTGTCTTGCAGCTCACTGATTCAGTCTTTTACCTCATCCAGTCTACCATTGAACTCCTCTAATATATATATATTTTTAATTCAGTTATAACTTATTTAGTACTTCCTTGTATTTCTGTCTCTGTGTTAATCCATTCTCCTCCTGAGTTCTGTGAGCATCTCTATGGCTAGAAGCAACAGGAAATGGGTTATTAGAGATTGCTAGATTAAAGAACATAAAAATACTTTTCAGTGGCACAGAGACAGGAGAAAACATCATAGAAATATTTTTTAAAACTAAGTAACTAAGAGCTATTGATAAATCTTAATTGTATCACTAGGTCTTAATGTATATAGCATAGTAAAAGCAGTATGTCAGAGTTAGAATAAACATTAATGAGTCTCTTATACACTATTTCTGAGCCTTTTGTCTTTTTTACACATCATTTGGGTAGATATAACTCAAATATGGTATGAGTGGCTCTAGTAAGAACTCATGCTAAGGTGGTGGTTTAGTTGCTAAGTCTGACTCTTGTGACCCCATGGACTGTAGCCTGCCAGGCTCCTCTGTCCATGGCATTCTCCAGGAAAGAATACTGGACTGGGTTGCCATTCCTTCTCCAGGGGATCTTCCTGACCTAGGAATCGAACCTGGGTCTCCTGCATTACTGGCAGATTCTTTACCAACTGAGCTACAAGGGAAGCTCCCATTCGGAAAAGTCAGAAATACTGTAAAAATTGTCCAAATGTGACACAAAGACATGAAGTGAGCAGATGCTGTTAGAAAAAGGGCATCAAAGACTTGCTCTCTGTAGGGATGCCACAAACTTCCAATTTGTAATTAAAAAAAAAAAAAATACTGGTGAAGCGCAACAAAATAAGGAATGCCTATACAGATGTCAAATTATAATGCTGCACACCTGAAACTTTTAATAACAACAACAACAACAAAAATAAAAGCGATTCAGGGATGACAAAGAAAAACTTGAATTGGAAGAAGATTTAGGCCACATTTATTTAATCCAAGTATTAACTGTAACTGAGTAAAGTATTTCTCAAACACTCTCCCTAATATTCAAAGTTATATAGCCTTACTTCTTTTCTTATTAACCATGAACTTCATTTTGGAGCTCTTTGGAATTAAGCAATGTTGAACTGACCCTTGAAAAACACAGGCGTTAGGGACACTGACCCTCTGCACAGTCAAAAATCCACGTGTAACTCATAGTCGGCCCTCCATATACATGTTTTGGATCCTCTGTGTCTGTGGTTCCACATCCTCCCATTCAACCAACCTTAACTCATGCTAAGATAATGATTCTTCTGGCAGGGGAAAATGTGTGTGTTTGTCTGGTGTGTGGTGCAGGGTGATGATATATACACATGAGAGTGTATGTATATATATGGGAGTGTATCTTTATACACATGGGTTGTATGAGAATCTCTGTTTTTGAGGAGGGGACCATATGTGCAGTTTGACTGTGTCTCCTTCCTTTGTGCCTATCATGACTATATTATGTTACCTTCCTATCTTCAGCTGTCCTAATGCCTCCCTTACATTCACATTTCAGGAAAAATTGGTCTTTTCTAAACTATTGATATGATAGGTAAACTGAAGTCTACTTGAGAGGTTGAATAGTTAGTATTAAGACAGACCAAGAACCTAATTATTTTGGCTTCCAGTCCAATATTTTATTTTGCCCATGCAATACTTGCTATGCAAAATGATAGAATAAACAGTAAGAGTGAAATTGCATTCCTCATACTCTTTATTTTTAAAAGAATGGGGGAAGGTTTTAGTGTATTTTAGAGTGTTTTTTCCCTTCCAAAATCATTACACAAAACAAAACAAAAAACACTTGTTAGTAAAACTGAGGCATTTAAGATGGAAGTTGTTCATTTCCTCAAAACACATAGATAGATACAGTATTAAAATGATCACCTATTATGTGTTAATTTGTTGGGAGTCTTAGTTCTAAAAATGAAGTATATGAGAAGTTCAAGAGGGAGGGGACATAATGTACATCTGTATCTCATTCATGTTGATGTATGGCAGAAACCAATACAATATTTTAAAGCAGTTATCCTCTAGTTAAAAACAAATAAATTAAAAAAAATACATGTAAAAGTAAAGTACATTCCATTTCTGTGCATTTAGGCTTTATATTTGGAGTTTGTGTTATTTTGTGTTCTTGCATAATGAATTATTTAGTAATTAGTGATATAGAATAAGAGACTTGTCTTCTCCCAGTTTCTATGGAGTCCAGGCATAGTTTAGCTTTGTCCTTTTTTGAGAGTCTTTCTAGGCTTAGATCAAGGTGTAAACCTGGACTGCAGTCCTTTCTGAGGCTCAGAGTCCTCTTCCAGGTTCATTGGTATTTTCAAAATTGACTTTTTCAGGGCTATGGGAAGCTCTCAGTTCCTAGAGCCTGCCCACCATTCCCTGGCATGTGGCCATCTTGCGCAACATGGTAGTTTGTTTTTAACGTCAGCAGAACTTCTCTGCTGCTGTTGAATATTTCTGACTTCTAGAATGGCTTTTTAAATGTCTTACCTAGTTAGATCAGGCACATCAGAGTAATCTCCCTTTTGATTAAACTCCAGTGACACGGGCCTTAATTATGTTACCTTTGCCATATAATATAATCTAATGATTAGAGGAAGATCTGGGAATCTTGCCCACAGTTGGAGGAGAAGAATTATACACCAGAGGGATGTGTACACCAGAGGATGGGAATCTTGGGGTTGATCTTAACATTATGCCTACCACAAGGTTATCAAAGAGTGCAGTGGCTCCTTTTTTCACTACAAATAAGATCTTCCCTGTGTGCCAGATATTTCTGTAGGCCATGGAAATAATAAGGCTCAAATGCACAGTTCCTTTCTGTGGTGAAGTGGTGGAGACCAACGGTGAGGCCGTGTTTATAGCGTAGTTCAGCAATGCAGGTGGAGCAGAGGTGTAACCTGGCTCCCTGTGATTCACGAGGGAGGAGGCTGGGTCAAGAAAAGTTTGTACAGAAAAAGTAAAAATCCTGCTGCAGTTCTTAAAACTACAGAATTTTTAAAAAATTGTGTATTGATTTTCTAGGAAGCAAAGTTTGATATTTAAGATGAGTAAGTTATTAAAGTCCTTCTTCTTTCCCCCAGATGGAATACCTCAAGTTTACTATTTTGGCCCTTGTGGTAAATACAACGCTATGGTGCTGGAACTACTGGGACCTAGTTTGGAAGATTTGTTTGATTTGTGTGACAGAACATTTTCCCTTAAAACAGTTCTCATGATAGCTATCCAACTGGTAAGTAAAGCAGGATGTTTCGAAGCTGCTTGAACAATTGTATGGTTCCATTTGGTTACTAAGTTACATTAAAAGTTAAAAGTTCTGCAACATTGTCATCCACAGCATTCAACCTAATAAAAATACGTCTGCTTTTCATATCATTGTCTTGTTAGGATGAATGTAGCTTAAAATAACTGATTCAGGTATTTTTTTAATATGAAAAAATTAATATCTTATTGCTTTAAGATCAGAATGCTCAGTTTGAGAATTAAGTTGTTTCCAGCACTCTTTTCATGTCAAAAATGATTACTTAGGGAGGTTCAAAAGGGAGGAGATATATGTATACCTATGGCTGATTCATGTTGAGGTTTGACAGAAAACAACAAAATTCTGTAAAGCAATTATCCTTCAATAAAAAAATAAAAAAGAATGAAAATAGCAAACGTAGATGAAAAGAGAACCCTTGAACACTGGTGGTGGTAATGTAAATTGGTACAGCCACTGTGGAAAAACAGCATGGAGATTTCTCAATAAAACTAAAAAAAGATCTGCCATATGGGGAAAAAAAAATGAATACTTAGAGAAGAGAACCCTCAGAAACACAGGTTTTTAATCTCAGTAAATTAATGTCAAATGGCCTAGGAAAAGAAGAAACAAACTAATGAGGGAGTCTTAGACATCATTTAAATTTCAGGGAGCCTATGGGGAAATAACTTAGAGGATAATTTTTAAGGAAGTTTCTAAACAATAAGTATATGTTGTAGAAGTCTTAAAATTGTTTTTATCTGTTGATTTTTTTCACTTCTTCAGATTTACCCTATAGAAGTATTCAGGTGTACGTAAAGCTTTTTGTCCAGAGATGTTTATAATAAAGTGGGAAACAACCCAAATGCAGAGAAATGTTAGTTGAATAAATTATTAATAATGATAAGAGAATATGTAGTCATTAAAAAATGTTTATTAAAAGAATATTGCATGACCTGAAAAATGCTCATAACACATTGTTATTGAAAAGTATAGGTCATAGAATGTTATGTATATATATGACCCCAAATTTGTTAACAAACGAAAATGGCTTGAGTGACTGTGTTCACTTACATTGTATTGTGAACCATGATTATTACTAAATGAAGCACTTTTATTTACTTATTTTTAATGTTTTATTTTGTGACAATTTATTCAATGAATATTGAGTAATTGTAAAGCAAGGAATAAAAATGTATTATATTATTATTAGAGTTGTATTCCAAAGTTTTCTAGTTTCAGTATCTTTTTAAATGTTTAATACGTAAGAAAAGGAAACAAGTTATGAAAAAGAAAAATATGACTGAAGGGTGCTCTGTTAACTGTTTTTAACAGTTTAGACTCTAAGTTTCTTTAGTGTAATTGTAAAAGTTTTTCCATTGTTGAACTGAAAAGGAAAAATAAATTGAAATTTTCTGAATATATCTGTTTATACTTTTAAGATTTTGTAGTGGCAGATCTGTTTGATTGTATAAGGTGGCATCATCTGAAAGTTTTGATTAAATCAGTCTTCCTGATGTGAAAAGAATTGATAAAATTCAAGCAGTTCCATTTATAAGTGACCAAAATAGAAAAAGCAGAGATTTTTAATCATAATTGAACGTGTTTTTGAGAAACTATGGAGTGATAGCATGTTGCTTTTAAGGGGATAAAACAATTTGGTTTTTTTTTTTTTTCTTCTTTACG
Source organism: Giraffa tippelskirchi (assembly GCF_054371585.1). Taxonomy (NCBI): domain Eukaryota; kingdom Metazoa; phylum Chordata; class Mammalia; order Artiodactyla; family Giraffidae; genus Giraffa; species Giraffa tippelskirchi. Next base: position 105,900,997 of record NC_137280.1, on the reverse strand, counting down.
TTGTTTTCATTGTGAAAATTGTCTTGCCGCTCTCATCCTATTTTATGCTAGTCAAGCCTAAAATAAAATTTATCTTTTTTTTTTTTTTCTTTTTTGCATCAAGATTTCTCGCATGGAATATGTCCATTCAAAGAACTTGATATACAGAGATGTAAAACCTGAGAACTTCTTAATAGGCCGGCCGGGAAACAAAACCCAGCAAGTTATTCACATTATAGATTTTGGTTTGGCAAAGGAATATATTGATCCAGAGACAAAGAAACACATACCATACAGAGAACACAAGAGCCTTACAGGAACAGCTAGATATATGAGCATAAACACACATTTAGGGAAAGGTATGTGTACCTTTTGTAAGTATGGATGTTTGAACTCAGTATGCTGACAGTGTGAGTTTTTATTTGTTATTATGGTTCAGCTTTTGCAGGTTACAGTTGCTTTTATTGTAATTTTTATTTATCTCATCTAGAGTATACTTTCATTTGTATTTGATAAGTCTTTTAAAGTAACTTGTTTAAATGGATAACAGATATTCTTATATTCACTATATCTTTTTTTTTGTAACTTGAAATATTCAACTTTGATACACTTAGGGTGATCCATTTGATTATTTCTGTTAAAAGAATGTCAGAGAATACTTAATTTTAACTGAATTTAATGTGTGTAGTGTAAAGATTTTGGATTGAGACTGTAGCTCTCTGATACAGCTAGCCAGGGAGATAGCAACCTGCCTAATACATTGAATACTGAGAATACTTACTTAGAGGTACTGTTTACTTTGTCCTATTATTTAACCTTTTAAAGAAGGTTCTTTATTTGTATAAAGGATAAAATAATATCAACTTCACAGAATTTCTTATAGCTTTTTCTCCCCCTGGTTCAAGTTCCAGTTCCGGATCACATATTTCATCTTTTTGTCATATCTCTTTAGTCTCTTTTCACCTGGGAAAGTTCCCTGCCTTTCTTTATGGTTCATGACCTTGATATGTTTTTGAGTGCAGGCTGTTTTGTAAAACGTCCTGTGTTTGAGGCCGTCTCATATTTCTTCATGATTATATTTTGGTATGCAGTTTAAGCACAGATATCGTAGAAGTGATATGATCTCAGTGCATCACGTCAGAAGGGACATGATGTCACCTTGGTTCCAAGTAGCTTTGATCACTTGCCTAGGGTAGTGACTGCTAAGTTTCTCCACTTAACAGTTTCTTATTTTCCCTTTGTATTTAGAAAATATTTTCTAAGGTGAGTGTTGAGATTTTGTAAATACGTTTGTTTCTCATCAAATTTATGCCCACTAGATTATTTTCTGACTCCATCATTCCTTATGTATTCTAGTTTACATTCTTTTGCCTACACTGGCAAAAGCTGTCCCTTCTTCCCTTATTTGTTAACTTATATAAGCATGGATTCATGGATTATTATATAATTGGATGTATTATAGTGCATTGCTGTCATTATTTATATCATCATTTATTTTGAAGCGCAGATTGTCCCAAATTTGGCTACTGGTTGCTCTGTCATGCTGGCTCTGCTGTTCCTTTGGCATGTTCTCATGACTCTTGGCAATGGCACCCCACTCCAGTACTTTTGCCTGGAAAATCCCATGGACGGAGGAGCCTGGTAGGCTGCAGTTCATGGGGTCGCTGAGAGTCGGACGCGACTGAGTGACTTCACTTTCACTTTTCATTTTCACGCATTGGAGAAGGAAATGGCAACCCACTCCAGTGTTCTTGCCTGGAGAATCCCAGGGACGGTGGAGCCTGATGGGCTGCCTTCTCTGGGGTCGCACAGAGTCAGACACAACTGAAGTGACTTAGCAGCAGCAGCATGACTTTTGGAAAACTTCTTTCCTTTTTTATGCAGCATGTTGTTCCATGCTCATCTTATAGCTTTTCTACTCTAGCCTAGATACAACACTTTCTAAGCAGCCCTGGGACCTTTTATTGAATAATAAACACACACACATAATAAAACTAGGAAACATGTGTAGGTGTGTCTGTTTTGATTTCTACCAGCAGTAAATGGGAGTTGTGTTTGTTTCAAATTCTTCACAACATTTGGTATTGTCTGTCTTTTTCATCCTAGCCATTCTAGTGAATATCTGTAGTGGTATTTTATTTTACTGTGACTGATAGTTGTGAGCACTTTTCATGTGCTTATTGACCATTTGGATATCTTCTTTTGTGGTGTGCACATTGTTTCATTGTTTACTTTTAGGAGTTCTTTATATATTCCAGATGTGAGTCTTTTGGCAAATGTGTATGCCGTGTGAACATTTTCTTCTAACCTGTGGCTTGTCTATTCGTTTTCCTAGTGTTGACAATTGTTGAGCAAAAGTTGTAAATACTTAGGAAGTCTAATTTATCAATTTTTTCTTTTATGATTACTACTTTTTAAATCCTAAGGAATCTTTGCCCCTTTTGTGTTTTCTTCTGCCACCTAGAATTCATTTTTTGTGTTGTGTGAGATAGGATTGAGATATTCTTTTTATGATATTCTTTCCCATTGGATTACTTTTGTGTGTTTCTGAAGAAAATTGGTTCTAGGTTGTGTTTACAATAGTTTATTCTTAAGTCTTAAGCCTTGGTCAGGTTTCGTATCATAGGAACTCTAACTTAAGTTTCTGCTTTTAGATTCTATATCTACTGTGTTACTCACAGAGAGAAGAGACAAGAACGTAAATTGATCAGTATTTATCCACTATCACTGCTCAATGTACCTTAAAATACAATCACAATTTGTCCAGAGCCTTAGAAGTCGTCTAATCCAACCTCTAACTCCTGATCTTAGCTGCTTCTTTAACCATTCTCTCCAGACCTGTCTGCTCTCCTTGGTTGTTTCCTGCTTCTGCCTCTCAGCCTAAATAGCACATGACATCTTCCCTGACAGCTTACCTGATAGTAGACTCGTGATGTTTTTTCAGGTTTTTGAAATACCTGAAAATGTAAGATTGCCTTTTTTTTTTAAGTCAGTAGTATTTATATTTCAGGTGGCATTTGTGTGAGTGCCTTTCAATAACAGACTTCCCTGCTAGATTTTAAAACATGTTTGAGTAGATACACAGCTTTCAGGATTGTGTCTTCTATTAAAACCAGGCACATCTATGTTTATATGAACAGTGTCTGAGAAATTTTCATTTCATGGTAGTTGTTAAGACTATTTTATAACAACTAACAAAGGTTCGCCACCATTTTATTATGAGACATGAAGTCATGATTTCCTTCTGGCCTGGTGTTCTTTATCTGAACAATGGTAAATGTAATAGGATTCTATTTTTTAGAAATGGCAAAGTAGTCTGATATGTTTGTCCTTATTAAAAAAGCCTTCAGAGCTTGGGAAATGGCATTTAACTATTGTAATAATCTCTTTTTTACTCTTCTTTCAGGATGCAAATACAAAATTTTTCTTTGGCAAGTTCTGCAAAGAACAAAAGCTGTAAACCTTACTTTCTCTCATTTGTAAAAGCTCTCATTCTCAGTTTTGATGTAGAATTTGGGAATGGATGGTAAAAATAAAAAATTTATTTGACAGATTATATGAGTTCCTTTTTTTAAAATTAAGAATGAGCTAATATAGAGTGACTTTGAGTGCTAGAGTTAAAGCATTCTATGAGTTTGAAAAGGCTGTGAACATGAAATAGTGGTGTTTTGAGTTTAGAGCACTTGGCATTGTGAAGAATCAGGAAGAGATTAATAGTGAAAAAGTGACCTTGTAGTGCTTATTTTTTTTTTTAATTAGTGCTGATTTTAATTTATGTATATATGATTTCTTCCTTTCCTACTTTACTGGGACTTTGGTTGTTACTTTTAAAGCCTTCTTATTCATTCATTCACTTTTGTGCACTCAAGGACTTCTTACTTACATGAGCTTTTCAAAATAGAGAATTTGGTCAGAGGAACATTTGTTCAGGTTTATATGTATTTTTATTTTCTGAAGATGGACACTGTATCAGGTTCAAAAAGGAAAAAGTTGTCCCTTAATATAATATGGAGGAATAGTGTTAAGATCACATTATAGAATTTAGTATCTTTATTTCTGTGGTGTATGTCTGTTGATCTTAATTAGGAGATTTATGTCTAGAAGGAAGATATAGTGATTTATTTGTATAATATTTTTCTTGTACTTAAGTCACTGATCAAAATGAAATCTCAATAAAGCTTCTGGTGACAAATGTTGATTTCCTCGGTTTGCTTTAATGGAAGCATTCTTTAGTACTATCAGGTTGAATTATTTTTAATTGCATCTCATCAAGTATCTTTCCTCAAGTGCTTTGGGCCTCATTTTATAATCTTCTTTGGATTACTTTTTTTCTTTTTTGTCTTATTGGAGTCATTTGAAATTAAGTAAATACTATGTATTTCTCTTTAGTAAGTGTCTTGAAATAAACTTGTCTTTTATTGTTAAATATTATTGAGTATTCATGAGTAAAAAGATGAGGTTTTGAGGAATAAGTTGCCAGTTGCTTTGTAATTGTTAAGAAAAATCTGTGTTCCAAAGAAGAATGGTCTTTTAATTCCCTCAGAGGAAAGTGCTCACAATGGGAGAGAAGTAATCACAGAATTATGGTGTTACAAAAATCATAATTTTTTCATTCTGTGATGTGATTCGTATGATTTCCAGCTAATTGCCCCAGATCCTGAGACCTACTCTTGAAGCCTCCCCAAACAGCTTTTTAACAGTTTAAAAGCTCGTGTTTTCATTTTTCAATTACATTTTAACAGTTTAAAAATATACTGCACAATTCCTTGCTTTTTGAAACAAAGTGTAATAAACCTAATTGATGTTTTCTTGATATTTCAGTGTCATAATGTTTGTATGATTGTTGTTCTAAAGTGATACCTCAAGGTCACTTGGAGAGTGTTAGGATGTATATTTAAATAAGTTTAGAAAAAATGCATTTCAATAGTTTTGCATTTTTAAAAAATAACATTAATTTTTAGAGCAGTTTTAAATGCACAGCAAAATTAGGCAGAAAGTACAGAGGTTTCCTTTTTACCCTGTCCCCACATGTGCTCACTGTAATACGATCACACCAAAGTGGTACATTTTTGATAATCGATGAATCCACCCTGATGCATCATTAATGCCAGGAGTCTGTAGTTTACTTTGGGGTTCACTCGTGGTGTTGTGTATTATGTGGGTTTGGACAAATTTATAATGACATGTATCTACCTGTAGTATCCTGCAGTTTAGTTTCACTTTCTAAGCATCCTCTGTGCTTCACTTAATCCCTTCCTCTCTCCAGCCCCTGACAACCACTGGACTTTTTCCTGTCTCCATAGTTCTGCTTTTTCCAGATTCCGTATCGTTGGAATCATACAGTGTGTAACCTTTTCAGATTGCCTTCTTTCACTTAGTAATATGTAGTTAAATTTCCTCCATGTAGCTCATTTCATTTGGTGTTGAATAATTTTCCATTGTCTGGAGATAACACAGATTATTTATCCATTCATCTACTGAAGGACCTCTTCATTGCTTTCACGTTTTAGCAGTTATGACTAAAACTGCTATATACATCCTTGTGTAGTTTTTGTATGACATAAGGTTTTCAACTCCTTTGTATAAATATAAAAAAGCTCAGTTGCATCAACATGTAGTATGAGTATGTTTAGTTTTGTAAGAAACCCCCAAATTGTCCTCCGAAGTGGCTACCATTTTGTATTCCAACTACCAATGAATGAGAATTCTTACTGCTCTGCATTCTCACTAGCATTTGATATTGTTAGTGTTCTGGATTTATACCAGTCTAATAGGTCTGTAGTGTTATCTTGTTTTAATTTGCATTTTCTGATGACATGTGATGTGGAGCATCTTTTCATATGCTTATTTGTCATCTCCGTATCTTCTTTGGTGAGGTGTCTATTAAGGTCTTTGGCCCATTTTAATCAATTTGGTTATTTTCTTATTGTTGAATTTTAAGGGTTGTTTGTCTCTTTTGAATAAATTTTTTATGAGATGTGTCTTTTGCAAATATTTTCTCCCAGTCTATGGCTTATCTTTTTATTCTCTTGATGGTATTTTTTGTAGAGCAGAAGTTTTAATTTTAACGAAGTCCAGTTTATCAGTTATTTCTTTCATGTATTATGCTTATGGTATTACATCCTAAAAGTAATCACCAAACCCAAGATCATCTAGATTTTCTCCTGTGTTATCTTCTAAGAACTTTGTAGTTTTGTGTTTCGTGTTTAGGTCTCATCTATTTTAGTTAATTTGATTAGTGAACAGTGTAAGTTCTTTGTCTAGATTCATTTTTCTACATATGAATGTTCAGCTGTCTTAGCACCGTTTGTTAAAAGACTTATCTTTGTTCCATTGTATTGCCTTTGCTTCTCTGTCAAAGGTCAGTTGACCGTGTTAATGAGAGTCTATTTCTGGGCTCTCTATTCTGTTAGTTGGTCTATTTGTCTATTCCTTAGCCAATACCATACAGTAGGTCTTGAAGCAGTGTTTTTTTTTTTTTTTTAACAGATTTTTATCCCATCAACTATATTTTTGATTACTTTTTGTTATTATGTGTAGTACACCTACTGCCGGCAGCACATTCTCATCTTTTGTTTTGCTTCTTGTAACCTGATAGCCAAACTTATTGGAATTATATCTAAACTAAGATAACTAGATCTTTAAGAGGATTTTTTGAGGAATAAGATGTATGCATATTTTGAGTTCCATTGCTCAGAAAATGTATTTTTTCTTTCTGAGTTTTTGATGTTGCTAGATAAGGTTATTTGGATTAGTGGGTTGTTACTGAGAATTGTCTTGCATAATTATACTTGTCTTTTTTCTTTTGAGTTTGTGTTTTCATTTCTAAAAAACTCAGTTATGTGATTTTGAAAAATGTGAATAAGCTCAGTGAATCTTGTGAAAGGGTTGAGTTTTTTTTTCCTTTTATGAGATGCCAAGGAAACATAACTTAAAACCTTTTAGAAGCAGATATAAAGTGAAACTTTATTTGCTTGTAGTGATTTTTGTTTTTATATCTTGGTTGCATATAAAGAATAAACTTTCTTCAGTGAGAATTTTTGTCATTCAGCTCTCTTGTCATGCTTGTATTTAGTTTAACTAACATGTTTTTAGCCTCATTTTTTATTTTTGCAGGGAAATGCAGTAACAAATTTATCTTTGGAAATACACGTGCATATATTAGAGAGTTTCCTACCTTTTAGTGGGACTTTTGATATTTTGGAGTGGGGCACAGGTAAATTTTATTTAATTTAAAACAATATTTTTCTGTTGAAAATTGAATAGACATTCAATTGCAATGGAAACAATGCTAGGTAATAAGTCAGCTTTAAAAAGAGGAAAATAATGTTGAGTTGCAAGAGTAGAAGTTTTAAATAGAAAAGCATTGTAGAGGTTTGTAATAAGCGTTTGATTAATTGATTGACTCTACCTTGTTTTCTGAAATGAAAAAAAGTACAGACACATCTGAAATTCTGCATAGTTTTGAGCTAGTCACAGTCATTCTGAGCCTTAATTTCTTTATTGGGGGATTACTGACACTTTGAGTATAGCTATAATTTTAAAAGATCATCTGTATGAAGCACTGACACACACTAGGCTCGTAATATGTGTTGGTTGTGTTACTTTATGTGATACATATATTCCCGAAGAGCAGAATTTTAATTTGACTCTTTACATAACTTTTAAATTTATTGGAGAACCTATTTAACACATTATTGACTGGGAGATTTTTGCAGAAACTTAACAGCTGTGGTCAGTGATTTGTTAGTTGAGTGAATATTGAAACTCTCTGGTCAATAATGTTCAGGTTACAAAAGATGTATTAATATTAATAATATTAATTGGTCTCTGGCCAATAAGTTGTTAAAATAACAATAAGTTGTTAATGATACCTATTGTAAAGAAAATTGTCACTTTTTAATGTTTTAGTTGCTCAAAGCAAGAGTTCCTATAATGAAGATTCTGCCTTTGACACAAACATCCATATTCAAATGATCCTTTGTAGTTAACTGATTTAAAGATTGTTGAACAAGATTTACTAAGGGCCAAATTACCTTTGGGAGATTTTTTTTCATCTAACTCAACTGTTAAAGACCAGAGGAGGTATTCTTTAGTTACTATGTTTCAAAGAGAAAGCCCTCTTCATGACTTCTGTTACTGCACAGTGAAATTTATTTTCAAATTTGTCAGTTGGTGATAGAAAGAAAGGAATTATGAGAGTAAGGAATATTTCAGACCGAGTTTCAGTAATAGGTTTATTTTAATAGCTCCTATTTATGATTTGAATTTTTAAATACTCTGTAGGTTATGAGACTGTTCTGTGAGACAAGCATGTAGGCAAGATCACCTTATGATCTTGACTTATTGTCACTGCGATAACTAAACCTCCCCTTGGATTGAATTCAATGGAGAATTGCCTTTATAACCAGTTCTTCTCCTTAGTAAAAATCCTACTGTAGGGCTCAGTGTACTTGTCCCTTGGTATCCACAAATTGGTTCCAGGACCCTGAGGATGCCAAAACCCAAGGATGCTCAAGCCCTTAATATAAAATTGCATAGTATTTGCATATAACCTACACATATTCTCCCATATACTTTAAATCATTTCTTGATTATTTATAATAACTAATACAATGTAAATGCTTTGTAAATAGTTGCCAACCCTTGGCAAGTTCAAGTTTTGCTTTTTGGAACTTTCTGGAATTATTTTTTACAGATATTTCAGTCTGTGGTTGGTTGAATCCAAAGAGGCAGAACCCATAGATATGGTGGGCCCACTGTATTTCTATATCACTTAGCATTTAGTCTTTAAAACCTATAATTACTGTAAGCAATACTACAAGGTATTGCTTGTATATTGATAAATTTATCCCCATGTTTCATGTTTTCTGATGCTATTGGAAATTTTATTACTGTTCACATTCATTTTCCAATTGTTCATTTCTAGTATAGGAATACAATTAATTAATTTTTATATACTGACCTTGTATCATATATCCTTGCTAAAACTCATTTACTAGTCCTAAAACTTTTTTTTTTTTTTACTGGGGTTACTTAGGATTTTCTACATATGCAGTCATATTGTCTGCAAAGAAAAATAGTTTCACTTCTTCAGTTACAATCTGGATATCTTTTAATTTTTTCTCTTTCTTTTGTTGTACTGACAGGAACTTCTAGTACAATATTGAATAGAAAATGTGAGTGAACATCCTTGCTTTGTTCTGGATCTTAGGGATGCCTTTTCCTCACATAAGAATTTTTGTTTTTGTCATAGAGGTCCGTTTTCAATATGAAGAAGTTTCCTTCTTTTTTTATTTGAATGAGAGGTTTTTTTTTGAATCATAAATGCATGTTAGCTTTCCTCAAATACTTTTTCTATATTTTTTTGAGATGTTCTTATGATTCATATCTTCTTTTAATTTTAGAGAATTATATCAACTGATTTTTGAAAGTTAAACCAACCTTCAAGTCATAAGATGACCCCTACTTCATCATGATTTACTTTCTTTTTAAGGATTTTGCACCTGTGTTAACCAGAGATACTTCCTGTAGTTTTCTTTGCTTGTAATGCCTTTGTCTGGCTTTGGTAACAGGGTAGTGAATTAAGTTGGGAGGGGTTTCCTTCTTTTCTATTTTCTGAAAGAGTTTGTGTAGAAATGGTATTGTTCCTCAAATGTTTAATAGAATTTACTAGTGATCATTTCTGGGCTCATAGTTATATTTGGAGAAGATTATAAATTATAAATTAAATTTTGTTTAATATAAAGCTGTTTTCTTCTTGAGGTAATTTTGGTAATTTATAGTTTTCAAAATACTTGTCCATTTCATCTAAGTTGTTGAATGTATTGGCTTAATGTTAGTTTGTAATGTTCCTTTATCATCCTTTTACCGTTTGTAGGATCTGTCCTGATGCCCCCAGATAATAGTAATTTGTGTTCTTTCCTTTATCTTAATGAGAGGATTAATTTGATTGAACTTTTCAAATAACCAGCTTTTGATTTCAAGGTTTTTCTCTACTGGTTGTCCATTTTCTCATTATTAGTTTTCTAATTTAGCATTATTTTTCCTTTCTTTTACTTATTTTGGGTGGTGTTGGTATAGACATAGATAATTGAATCATAATACAGTTCTGAAATAGACCCATACATAGATGCTTAATTGATTTTTGAGGATAGTGCAAAAGTTACCCAAGGGGAAAAGACAGCCTTCTCAAGAACCTTTGTGAGAATAACTAGGCATCAGTATTGAAAAAAAAGAATCTAAACCCTTACAACAAAAGCAAACAGGAGAAAAATACTTCAAATGATTTCATAGATTTAAATGTTAGAACCAAAACTATAGAATTTCTTGAAGGAAAAATAAAAAATCTTTGTGACCTGTCTGCTGTTGCTAAGTCGCTTCAGTCGTGTCCGACTCTGTGCGACCCCACAGACGGCAGCCCACCAGGCTCCACCGTCCCTGGGATTCTCCAGGCAAGAATACTGGAGTGGGTTGCCATTTCCTTCTCCAGTGCATGAAAGGGAAAAGTGAAAGTGAAGTCGCTCAGTCATGTCCGACTCTTAGCGACCACATGGACTGTAGCCTACCAGGCTCCTCCGTCCATGGGATTTTCCAGGCAAGAGTACTGGAGTGGCGTGCCATTGCCTTCTCCGTGTGACCTGTCTAGTTAAGACCTAAAAAAAGCATAAACAATAAAACAACAACAAAGATGTCCAATAAATTGGGTTTCATTTAAATATAAACTGCTGGACTTTGAAAAGGATACTGCTAAGCAAATGAAAAAAACATGCTACAGTGTGGGAGAAAGTATTTGCAAACCTTATATCTGAAAATGACTTATATCCAAAATACACAAACAACTCTTTAAGATTTAAGACAAGTAATATAATTTTTAAAAAAATGGGTACAGTATCTGAACATGTCACAAAAAGATATGTGAATGACCAGTAACAACATGAAACAGTGTTCAAAATGTTGTCACCAGTGAAACTCAAATCACAGTGAGGTAATACTTCATGGCCATTAGCATGGCTAAATTTGAAAGATTGACCATAGTAAATGATAGATTCTGGAGCAACTTGAAGTCTCATGTATTGCTCATGGAAATATAAAACAGGACAAACCCTTTGAAAAACAGTGTATAAGTTTCTTATAAAGTCAAACCTACATTTTCCATATTATGGAGTAATCCCACTCCTGGATATGTGAGAGAAATGAAAACATATGTCCACACAAAGACTTGTGCAAGAATGATCCTAACAGCCTTATTTACAATAACTCAAAACTGGAAGTTCCTCAAAGGTACATCAGTAGCCGAATAGATAAATAATTTTGGCAATAAAAAGTAATGAGGTACTAATTAATGCTTATAGCAACAGGAATAAAGCAAAAGAATCTGGATACAGTGGTCCATACTGTATGATCCAATGCATGTGAAACTGTAGAAAATCAAGTCTACTGTAGTGTAACAGAAAGCATGTGCGTGGTTGAGGCCAGGGGAGGGGGAGAATGGCAGGCAAGGCGTAAAAGGGAATCTTTTGGAGTGTTGGAAATACTTCTTGATTGTGGTAGTACTTATATGTATGTGTTGTCAAAATTTATCAAACTGTACCCTTTAATAAGTGTATTTTATTATATGCAAAATTAGACATAAGTAAAAGAAGCTTGCTTTTAGTGCTTATCAGATCTGGTTACACTTCAGAATCATCTGCTAAACTTTAAGTAGACCTTCTTCTACTCTATGTCAAACCTAAAGAATCAACATCCAGCATTAGGTGTACTCATCTGATGTTCTTAAGAGCTTCAGCGGTGATTCTGATTCTCAGTGGGACTTCAGAAATAATATTTTTTCTCTCCGTGACTTCTCATTCTTTAAGACTCCTCGGGTCTAATAAAGTGAAATTTTAGTTATAAAAGTCATTACTGGACTTTTTTCGTGTTATTCATATCCTGCTTTAATTAATGGGTTTTAGAAGAATTTTAAGGCTATATTACTAATTTTGAAAGTTTGCTTTTTTTTTAAATAAAATATGCTTGCATTGTTAAAATATGAAATATAAGGAAAAATTCCCATTGTATCACATTTTTGAACATATGACATGAGCTATTGAAATATCCTGTCTAGTCCTCCGGTTTTATACCCCTAATTACTAATGATTTGATGCCTATTCTTCTAGATATTTCCCTATATTTATAGAAAAGAGACATAATCTAGTATTAATAAGGACACATCTAGTATATTTTTAAATAGTCACTTATATATTTAAGTAGTACGCCTTGATTGCCTGTTTTGTGGCAGCCATTACACTAGGCCCTGAGGCTATTGAGCCAGAGACCTCTGTTCTCCTGTGATGTTGTCAGGTGAGAGGACAGATGTTGATTAAATAAAAGCACAAACATATTTGTTAAAACTGTAACAAGTGTTTCAGAAGACAATTACAGAATATTCTAAGGTTGCATAGTAAAAATGAAAACATTTTGACCCTTTCACTCTAGTTCAGATCTGTCCTTTGAAAGGTTTGCTTTTCCTAAAGCATTTAGTACTGCTTGAATGTTCTTAGTGTTCATTTGGATGAAACATCTTGGACATGAACATCCTCTTATTAAACTATTATTATCTCCTTTTACTGTTAGCATTTTTGTATTATTTTAAAATACTAACAAAAATTAAGCATTTAGCTCAAGTGACGAAAAAAATTGAAGAAAAAAAAAATCACTCAGCAAATATTTGTAAGTACTTCCCTGAGTCTTGGTCTGTTATTATATCATTCAGTTATATGCTATACAACATTTTGTTACTAGAACAATAGAAACTTGAAAATGGCAATTTGTTCTGGTAGCATATTTTTGGTGCTGCCAGAGGAATTACTACCACTGGAATGCGTCAAACACAAGTGCTTTTAAAAATATATTGTGCAATATATTAGTGATATTTAATACTAATGGAGAGTGTTTGGGATGGAATTTTTGTGCTCATTTAAGTTTAGGAAATGGAGGACTAAAGAAAGTTAAACATTGTTAGTTCTAGGTATTTTCAAAATTTTTAATATGTTATATTCTAAATCTTGTAAAATGGAGCTGTAGTACACAGTGACTCTGTTTTTCATCATGGAACCCTTTCCTCCTTACCTTATTTGTAGGAATACATATTAATATTTAAGGAAAGAAATAAATCTCCAGTAGCATGTAAAAAAATCATAGTGGCATATTTTTAAAATGCATGATAATTGTAATGTAAAACCATTATTGTTTAGACGTGATTAGATTTGTATTTTATATGCTGAACTTTGAGGAATTATCAGGAATTAATTTACATGTAAGGAAAGAATCATTTTTCCATTCTTGCATCCTTTACTGGGAAAGGAAAATTAAATTTATGTTTCTCTTATATTTCAGAACAAAGTAGAAGAGATGACTTAGAAGCTTTAGGTCACATGTTCATGTATTTTCTGAGAGGCAGTCTTCCTTGGCAAGGTTTAAAGGTAATTGTTTTTGTGTTTCTTTATTGAATTTAATAAGTTATTAATCTATTAAGATACTTTCTTCCAAGTATTTAATTTTAAAATTACTTCTCAAGAGTTTTTTCTTTCTGTTTTAGGCTGACACATTAAAAGAGAGGTATCAGAAAATTGGAGATACAAAACGAGCCACACCAATAGAAGTGTTATGTGAAAATTTTCCAGGTAATGAATAATGCTGTACTGATACATGCGCTTATTATACACAGAAAACTGTAAGTGTTAATCGTCATTACTTAAGTTTATAAGTACTTTTTTCATGCTTAAAAAATATGATTTAAAAGATGTCAGCATTTGATACACAGACCACAGGGGTAATTTATATATTTGCTTTGTAAGATGGTATTAATGGAAAAAAAATCCTTCTTTTAATAGTATTGACCAGTACCAGCTAAAGTAATATTTTCTTCAACAGCATACTTTCAATAAGTTGAAATATTTGGTCAGAAATACCAACTGTAAAGTTTTGGTATCCAGTATTAGTCATTTGAATCTCAGTATCAATCTCAAAGGAGGTATGTGATATATGATGTAGTCTAGTTTTCCAAGTACAGCAAAATCTACTAACCTTACTACTTCTGGGCTAATTTTTTATTTTATGACGATAGTTTTGCTCTCTTGTAGCTTTTTTGGCAACTCACATGAAATCAACAAAAATTTACTTAAGATTTCTAAATTAATTAACAGATAAGAGTAATGTGTCCGTAATGTGTTAAAATACCTGATATAATATGTTGCTGTTGTGCAGTCCCTAAGTCATGTCCAACTCTTTGTGACCCATTGGACTGTAGCATACCAAGCTCCTACTTGACCATGTCCAGTTTACCTTGATTCATGGACCTAACATTCCAGGTCCCTATGCAGTATTGCTCTTTTTTTTTTTTTAATTTATTTGATTGGAGGCTAATTACTTTACAATATTGTGGTGTTTTTTGCCAAACATTGACATGAATAGACATGGGTGTACATGTGTCTCCCCATCCTGAATCCCCTGCCCCACCTCCCCCTGTACCCCATCTCTCTGGGTTGTCCCAAAGCACCAGCTTTGAGTGCCCTGCTTTATGCATCGAACTTGAACTGGTCATCTGTTTTACTTATGGTAATATACCTGTTTCAATGCTATTCTCTCAAATTGTCCCACCCTCGCCTTCTCCCACAGAGTCCAAAAGTTTTTTCTTTACACCTGTGTCTCGTTTGTTGTCTTGCATATAGGGTCATCATTGCCATCTTTCTAAATTTCATACATATGCATTAACATATTGTATTGGTGTTTTCTCTTTCTGACTTACTTCGCTCTGTATAATAGGCTCCAGTTTCATCCACCTCATTAGGATTGACTCAAATGTGTCCTTTTTTTTTTTTAATAGCTGAGTAATATTCCATTGTATATACGTACCACAACTTCCTTATCCATTTGTCTGCCGATGGACATCTAGGTTGCTTCAGTGTCCTAGCTACAGTATTGTTCTTTACAGCATCTACCTTACTTTCACCAGCAGACACAACCATAACTGAGCATCGTTTCCACTTTGGCCCAGCTGCTTCATTCTTTCTGGAGCTATTAGTAATTGCCCTCCACTCTTCCCCAGTAGCATATTAGGCACCTTCAGACTCGGAGGGCTCATCTTCTGGCATCATATATCTTTCCCTTTTCACATAGTTCATGGAATTCTCCAGGCAAGAATACTGGAGTGGGTTGCCATTTCCTTTTCCATTGGATCACGCTTTGTGAGGACTCTTCACTGTGACCCATCCGTCTTGGGTGACCCTGCATGGCATGGTTCATAGCTTCATTGAGTTACGCAAGCCCCTCCACTGTGACAAGGCTGTGATCAATGAAGGAGGTTGTGGTTTATGCGGTAACAGTAAATGAGAACCAAACTTGAAAGTAGAAGATGGAGCTTATATTAGGTTGCTGCAAAAGTAATTGCAGTTTCAGACAGTGAATTTTAAATCATTATAACTAGGCTCTGACCCATGTTTTTAAATCAAAATAGGAACCATTACAGACAACACAGTTTTGCCTATGAGAGAGAAGTTTGTTTATTCCTGTAGTATAAAAATCCGTGCTTCCAGATTCGATGAAGTCTTGGAAAGCATTTTCTGCCTCCTGCTGATTGTGGAAGCATTTTCCCTGCAAAAAATCATTTAGATGCTTAAAGAAGTGGTTGTCGGTTGGCGAGAGGTCAGGTGAATATAGCAGATGAGGCAAAACTTCTTAGCCCAGTTCGTTGAACCTCTGAAGCATTGGTTGTATGACGTGCAGTCAGGCATTGTCATGGAGAAGAATTGGGCCGTTTTTGTTAACCAATGCTGTCTGCAGGCATTGCAGTTTTCGTACATCGATTTGCTGAGCATACTTCTCAAAGGTAATGGTTTTGCCAGGATTCAGAAAGCTATAGTGTAACAGACCAGCCAGCATCAGACCACCAACCAGTGACTGAGCTTTTTTTGGTGCAAATTTGGCTTTGAGAAATGCTTTAAAGCTTCTCGGTCCAGCCACTGAGCTGGTTGTCTCTGGTTTGTCATATAAAATCCACTTTCGTCACATGTCACAATTTGATCGAGAAATGGTTTGTTGTTGTAGAATAAGAGAAGACAACACTTCAAAACGGCGATTTTTTTGACTTGCGTTTGGCTCATGAGACACCCACTTATCAAGCTTTTTCAGCTTTCCAATTTGCTTTAAATGCTGAATGACCATAGAATGGTTGACGTTGAGGTTTTTGGCAATTTGTCGTGTAAGTTGTAAGAGGATCAGCTTCGATGATGCTCTCAATTGGTTGTTGTCAACTTCTGATGGCCGGCCACTGGGCTCCTCATCTTCAAGGTTCTGGTCTCCTTTGCAAAACTTCTTGAACCACCACCACAGTGTATGTTTTTGTTAGTATTTCCAGCGCCAAATGTGTTGTTGATGTTGCGAGTTGTCTCCACTGCTTACAACCCATTTTGAACTTAAATAAGAAAATCCACTTGTATTTGCTTTTTGTCTAAGATAATTTGTGTAGTCTAAAATATGTATACAATAAAAAGCAAGTAATTAGTCATTAGCAAAAAAATAAAGTGAGAAATGTGCATTAAAATGATGTATAACCATATTTATTTAAGAATGTATTCTAATATCAAATGGCAATGTTCAACTGTGCAAAACCACACTTTTTCATCAACCTAATATCTCACTTCAGTATTTGCAGGATCTCTTGTACAGTGCTGGCATTATTACTATAAAAGTACCAGCAACATAATCTCAGGGAGCCCTTTTTCAAGTTTGCTTTTTTTATTCATTGATAGCAAACTTCAGTTATATGTTTTGTTTTCTTGCTATCACATCTAGAACTGGAAGATTTAAAAAAATCACTTGATAATATAGTACCAAACAGTTTAACTGTAGACAGATTGGCTCTACATTAAGAAGCTTGTACAAATTTCTGCAGGAAAAATGGGAGTGCCAAAGTAAATTAGATGATTAGCTAGAAAGTAGAATATTGGGAGTCACCATGTAATTGGGTTGGTGCTAATTTCATGCCTCTTAGGCTCTGGGTTACCCTGTTCTTATCAGTTGCCATGAATAAGTTGGATCAGCTAGTTATATCCTACCATCTCTTATTATAGTGCTCACATGGTAAAACTCTGTTTTACTGATTGCTCACCATTTTGCTTGTTGATTTTTATGACTTTTTTTACTTCTGGAAAAGATGACCTTTTAAAACATGCATATCTCTAATGCATTTGGGAATTATAATACCATTCAAAGGTTTATGTATTACCAAATAATTGTAACTTTTATGACCAGAAATTAAGAGAAGAGTTAAACTGTTCTCCTGAATCTGTTTTAGCTCTATGTTGCTAGGTCCGTTGGGTAGAATACCATTTAGCCTAGGTTAAATATTTGAATCCACTTTTGGTCAGTTAGTGTGTGTCACAGATTCTAAAGGAAATCCAGCAAACTAGTGCAAATGTTTTCACGTATACATCAGCTCCCATCAGTGTTAACAGTATGAGCTGAGTGTGGTGTTTTGTGATTAGATAATTATGCATTGTTGAAATTTCTATTTCAACCTTCGGTACTATCCAAGGTTTCTATTAAAAATATTATTTTTAAGAATTTTCAGCCTTTTCTAATGAAGTGAAGCAAAAATACTTGTCAAATCTCAGGTTTTTCTTTTGTCTCTATTTCCTTTCCTCCCTTGTTTTCACCCTTTTAATTTCATTGTTATTAAGTTCATAATATTTTAAATGATAGTAGAATCTTGCTACTTTTTCATGTATTCTTATAATACTTGTCTTTTTAGATATTTATAATTTTATTATTAAAATGTATATAGAAAAGTTTAATCAGTAATTTTTATTTTCTTTCTAGAAGAAATGGCAACGTATCTTCGTTATGTAAGAAGGCTAGATTTTTTTGAAAAACCAGATTATGACTACCTAAGAAAACTTTTTACTGACTTGTTTGATCGAAAAGGATATATGTTTGATTATGAATATGACTGGATTGGTAAACAGTTGGTGAGTACTCCAGGCTGTATAAGAAAAACAAAAGATTATTTGTAGTATTTAGCTTCCTTTTTCATAGTACAGATCCTTTATTTGAAAAGAGTTGAGGACAAATAATTTTTTATTTTGAAGTATAGTTGATTTACAGTTTAAGTTTTAGGTGAACATCATAGTGATTTAATATTTTTATAGATTATGCATTTTAAGTTATTACAGAATAATATCTATATTTTTGTGCTGTACAGTATATCCTTTTTGCTAATTTATTTCGTAGATGGCAGTTTGTGTCTCTTAATCCCTTACTCTTGTCTTGCGCCTCCTCTCTTTTTTCTCCTCACTGGTAACCACAAGATTGTTCTCTATATTTTTAAGTCTGTTCCTTTTTTGTTGTATTCATTTGTTTATTTTTTAGACTCCACATATTAGTGATAACAAGAGTATATTTCTCCTAAGCATAATACTCTATAGTTCCAGTCACATTGTTGCAAATGGCAGAATTCCATTCTTTTCTATGGCTGAGTAATATTTTATCATATAGTCTAGTTCAGTCACTCAGTCATGTCTGACTCTTTTCGACCCCATGGACTACAGCATGCCAGGCTTCCCTGGCCATCACCAACTCTCGGAGTTTACTCAAACTTATGTCCGTTGAGTCGGTGATGCCATCCAACCATCTCATCCTCTGTCATCCCCTTCTCTTACCTTCAATCTTTCCCAGCCTCAGGGTCTTTTCAAATGAGTCAGTTCTTCGCATCAGATGGCCAAAGTATTGGCATTTCAGCTTCAGCATCAGTCCTTCCAATGAATATTCAGGGCTGATTTGCTTTGGGATGGACTGGTTGGATCTCCTTGTAGTCCAAGGGACTCTCAAGAGTCTTCTCCAACACCACAGTTCAAAAACATCAGTTCTTTGGTGCTCAGCTTTCTTTATGATCCAACTCTCACATCCATACATGACTACTGGAAAAACCATAGCTTTGACTAAACGGACCTTTGTTGTCAAAGTAATGTCTCTGCTTTTTATTATGCTGTCTAGGTTGGTCATAACTTTTCTTCCAAGGAGTAAGCATCTTTTAATTTCATGGCTGCAGTCACCATCTGCAGTGATTTTGGAGCCCAAAAAAAGAAAGTCTATCACTATTTCCCATCTGTTTGTCATGAAGTGCTGGGACCAGATGCCATGATCTTAGTTTTCTGAATGCTGAGTTTTAAGCCAACTTTTTCGCTCTCCTCTTTCACTTTTCATCAAGAGGCTCTTTAGTTCTTCTTCGCTTTCTGCCATAAGGGTGGTGTCATCTGCATATCTGAGGTTATTGATATTTCTTCCAGCAATCTTGATTCCAGCTTGTGCTTCATCCAGCCGAGTGTTTCTCATGATGTACTCTGCATATAAGTTAAATAAGCAGGGTGACAATATACAGCCTGACGTACTCGTTTCCCTATTTGGAACCAGCCTCTAGTTCCATGTCCAGTTCTAATTGTTGCTTCCTGACCTGCATACAGGTTTCTCAAGAGGCAGGTCAGATGGTCTGGTATTCCCATCTCTTTCAGAATTTTCTAGTTTGTTGTGATCCACACAATCAAAGGCTTTGGTGTAGTCAATAAAGCAGAAGTAGATTTTTTTCTGGAACTCTCTTGCTTTTTCGATGATCCAGTGGATTTTGGCAATTTGATCTCTGGTTCCTCTGCCTTTTCTAAAGCCAACTTGAACATCTGGAAGTTCATGGTTCACATACTGTTGAAGCCTGCCTTGGAGAATTTTGAGCATTACTTTACTAGTGTGTGAGATGAGTGCAATTCTGCCGTAGTTTGAACATTCTTTGGCATTGCTTTCTTTGGGATTGAATGAAAGCTGGCCTTTTCCTGTCCAGTAGCCACTGCTGAGTTTTTCAAATTTGCTGGCATATTGAGTGCAGCACTTTCACAGCTTCATCTTTTAGGATTTGAAATAACTCAACTGGAATTCCATCACCTCCACTAGCTTTGTTCATAGTGATGCTTCCTAAGGCCCACTTGACTTCGCATTCAAGGATGTCTGGGTCTAGGTGAGTGATCACACCATCGTGATTATCTGGATCAACAAGATGTTTTTTGTATAGTTCTTCTGTGTATTCTTGCCATCTTTTTTTAATATCTTCTGCTTCTGTTGGGTCTGTACCATTTCTGTCCTTTATTGTGCCTATGTTTGCATGAAATGTTTCCTTGGTATCTCTGAGTTTCTTGAAAAAGCTTCTAGTCTTTCCCATTCTATTGTTTTCCTCTGTTTCTTTGCATTGATCACCGAGGAAGGCTTTCTTATCTCTCTTTGCTATTCTTTGGAACTCTGTATTCAAATGGGTATATCTTTTCCTTTTCTCCTTTGCCTTTCTCTTCTCTTCTTTTCACAGCTGTTTGTACGGCCTCCTCAGCCAACCATTTTACCTTTTGCATTTCTTTTCCTTGGGGATGGTCTTGATCCCTGCCCTCCTATACAATGTCATGAACCTCTGTCCATAGTTATTCCATAACGTTCCTTTTTAAAATGTTTATTTTTTTATGTTTTTACTTTTGGCTGTGCTGGGTCTTCATTGCTGCACAGGCTTTTCTCTAGTTGCAGAGAGCAGGGGCTATCTCTAGTTGCAGTGTGTGGGCTTATCACTGTAGTGGTTTTTCTTGTTGTGGAGCACAGGCTTTAGGGCTTGTGGGCTTCAGTCATTGTACACTTGGGCTCTAGAGCACAGGCTCAGTAGTTGTAGCACTCAGGTTTAGTTGCCCCAAGGCATGTGGGATCTTCTGGATCAGGGATTGAGCCCGTGTCTCCTGCATTAGCAAGCAGATTCTTTACCACTGAGTGACCAGGGAAGCTCCTTTCCATATCTTCTTTGTCCATTCATCCGCTGATGGGCACTTAGGTTGCTTCCATATCTTGGCTGTTGTATATAATGCTGTTTTGAACATTGAGGTGCATATACCTTTTGAATTACTTCTTTCATTTTCTTTGGATATATACCCAGCAGTGTAATGATGGATCATATGGTAGTTATACTTCTGGTTTTTTCAGGAGTCTTCATAATGTTTACCATAGTGGCCGTACCAATTTAAATTCCCACCAGTAGTGCACAAGGGTTCCATTTTATCCATATCCTCACCAACAATTGTTATTTTGTGTCTTTTTGATAATGGCCATTCTGACAAGTGTGAAATGATGTCTCATTATGGTTTTTATTTTAATTTCTCTGATGATTAGTAATGTTGAACATTTTTTCATGTATCTGTTAGCCATCTGTATGTTTTCTTTGGAAAATATCTATTCAGGTCCTCTGCTTATTTGTTGTTTTTTTTGGTACTGTATGAGCTGTTCATAAAATTTGAATATTAACCTCTTGTCAGTCATATCATTTGCAAATATATTCAGTAGGTTGTCTTTTCATTTTGTTGATGGTTTTCTTTGCTGTGCTAAAGCTTTAAAGTTTAATTAGGTCCCATTTGTTTATTTTTGCTTTTGTTTCTTCTACCTTAAGAGACAGATCCAAAAAAATATTGCTACAATTTAAGTCAGAGTGTTCACTTATGCTTTCTTCCAGGAATTTTGTGGTTTCATACATAAAGGTCTTTAATCCATTTTGAGTGTGTTTTTGTATATGGTGTTAGGATATGTTCTGATCTCATTCTTTTACACACTGCTGTCCAGTTTTTCAGCACCACTTATTAAAGAGACTATCTTTTCTTGTTTGTATATTCTTGCTTCCTCTGTCATAGATTAATTAGGTTAATCGACCATACATATGTGGGTTTATTTCTGAGCTCTCTTTTCTGTTGACATATGTGTCTGTTGTTACGCCAGTACTGTGCTGATTTGATTACTGTAACTTTGTAGTATAGTCTGAAGTCAGGGAGTGTTATACCTCCAGATTTGTTCTTTTTTCTCAAGATTGCTGGACAAGGTCTTTTGTGGTTCCATATACATTTTAGGATTGAGAATAAATAATTTTGAAAGGATTCATTCTTTGAGTTTTGTAAAAATGGATAATTTGAAGTCTGCTTTTTAGAGTAATGGGTTATTTTGAATGTTTTACTTCTGATTTAGTTCTTAATATCAAACATACTTTTAAAAAATACAGTATTCTAGCGATTACTTTAAAAGATCAGCTATTTTTTTCTTTAGTCATTGTTCAAGATATTTGTAATTTTAGAATATACTTTAATTATTCTAGCAGTTTTAGGTTATTTTGCAATAGACTGATACTTATGTATCAGAGCAAGTTTAGGTTTAACTGTAAAAACTGCCCCCAAAATTTGTCTTGATCGTAACTATGAGATGAGTGTCATTACTTAAAAGAACACAACATTAAATTCTTTCTTTGAAGAGATGACTTAAAAAAAATCAAATATTTATTCTCACTAGTCTTCTTTTTAAATAAATAAGAATGCTTTACAAAATTTACTTTAATTTCAGTTCACCGATACCAATTTTTGTCCATATTTGGAACTATGAAGCTCTCAGATTGAAGTACTTTTGGACAATTGGCTTACTTAAATGTTTAATCTGTATTTTTCTTAGCTCCAAAGTGATTTGAATATATATTGTATCTAAAATGCAAACCTGAATGTACTTTGATTAATGCATTTATTATGAAATTTTGAATTATATTTGAAAGTTTAAATTTTATAAAAGTCTCTTCTAAGTTAAAATGTTGACAGTAACCAATTTTATTAGGTTATTTAAAAAATTATTCCCTTAATTTTCATAAAATAATTTTTTCTGTTTATATATTGGCTTTGGAAATGAGAGACATAAACAAATACATTTTGTTTTTTTCATAAGAAGAATTAACCTAAAAAGTAATGGTAACATTAAAAGGTCTTTTGTTGATATAAAAATAAATACTTGATAAAGTATTTAAATATTTTGAAGCTACTTTAAATAGTAGCTATAATTTCTTTGCTTTAATTCGGTATATTTAACAACATATTTTAGGAAAGATACCTTTTCTTAATTACGGCTTTGTGTAATAGTATCTTTTATTATTTTTTGATTATTTTAAGGTGCTAAATAATTTTAAATAAGACTTCTGAAATAGAATGCATTGATGCTAATTGTTATTGTGTCGCAGCCTACTCCAGTGGGTGCAGTTCAGCAAGATCCTGCTCTGTCATCAAACAGAGAAGCGCATCCACACAGAGATAAGATACAATCCAAAAATCAGGTTTGCTGTCCTTTTAGATATGAAATGTCTTGATTTATCTCTGTATTCCCTTCTCACTGTTTATAAATGTATTTGGTGTTTTATCATGCCCAGATGACAGCCTTGTATGTGCATGCATTTGTGCATGTGTTTGCACATGTGTGTATACATACTTATATATACATATTGAATGATTGAAATACATATCCTTTTCTTCTATAAAACAGACCATATACAGACATATTAAGGATAAAAATGCACATATTTTCAATGCAGAGGCTATTTCCCCTAATGTTCACATTAAAATTGTTTAATCACAAATCCTGATTAGTGGTGTTAGTATAAACTTTGAGAATATTGTTCTCTTGGAATGGAAGTATTTGGATACCCTGTTGGAATGAATTGTAATAGTAGTTGTTCTTTCTAACTGTAGTCATTTTAGTGTAATAAATTATTTACTGAGTTCTGTTATTTGAAAGCTACTGCTCTCCACATTGCAGAAATGCAGAAGTAAGGAAAAACATACAACCTGTGAGAAATGACTTTGTAATGAGTGGCTAAGAGCTCACTGAACCTCAATCAGACCTGGTTATGGCAGGTTACTCATTCACTCAAAGCCTCAGTTCTCATCTATAAAATAGAAATAATGCATGTTAATTCCTAGCATATAGTAAGCATTCATTAAGTCTCAACTCTTGTGGCTGGTGTTCCTGTTATCATTATTACAATAAATTCACAAATAACTACATAACAATGCAAAATAAACTGTACCATGGGAGATACATTAATAAAGTGCCATAGAGGATCATTGGAATATGTAGGATCTGTATGCAAAGGTGGTTTTTGAGATGAGCATGAAGAATGAATGGAATTTTTAAAGGCAGGCCAAGGAATAAGAATTTTGGAGAGAGTGAGCTTTAAAAAAATACAAGGCAAAAGTTTAAAAATGTGGAATATGTTTGAGGAGAAATAAGCAGTTGGTTTGAAGCAGAGAGCAGGTTCAAGACAAGATACAGAAGATTCATTGAAGAGTTTGTATTTTCTGGGTAAGATAAATTGGAAGCTGTTGAATTTTTGAGCAACATTTTCACTCATCTTTTTTATACAAAGAAACTTTACTGAATCCATTTTTGACACAGAATTTTTGCTGTTACCTTGAATTAAACAGTATCTTTAGAATTTTTGGTTATAACCCTTTTTGGAGAGGGGTTTTGTATTCCATCAGGGTTGAGGTGAGGGTTAAAAAAATGACATCAAAGAAGAAACACATCTTACTAAAAATCATAGTCAAATGCTACATTTAGGAAGTATTTATAATTTTATGCTTTAAAGTATAGACAATTTTAAAAAGATTAGTTTTATAATTTTGCCTTAGAAAAACTGGGCAGTAAAAGGTCTTATGTATAAATTACTTCCAGTATAAATCAAAAGACATTGCTAGCTTGACTACTCTGATAAGATGCTATATATAGAAAGAAATGGGAGAAGTGAAGACTTGGAGTATGTGTTTTATAAATCAGTTAATTTCTCAAATGTATGTGGAACAAGACCAGTAATTCATGTTCTGTGAGGATCTCCACTTGAGCTATATAAGATATTGTAATAAACGAAACTCTTCTTTTATTGTTGAATTAAATTACTCTTGAAATAAATTTAAATATTTTAAAGTTTTAACTTTCCACTTGTTTCAGATATGTCTTGCTAGCTTGAATGCTAGCTCACTGAGGGTGAGAACCATATTTCGTTGATGTAGTCCTTCTTGCAATAAATGTAGGGAGTCAAATTTTTTTTTTTTTTCAGAAAATCCTTTAAGATAGTTTATATATTGAATTTGCAACCTAGATATGTAGATTCTTATCATGATAGAAACATTGTATATCTATAAAAAAAATTTCTTAACTACCTGTGCTGCAGTAAACAGCTTAAGTTGTGTGATAAAGCCACAGTTCATAATCCCAAAAGAAGGTTAATTCTTTAAGTGTCTGAAACCTTTGTAGTATCCCCAGATAAACAGTTTTAACTCAGAGTCAGTGGTTGAAGTTCATGGGATCCTGAAATTTTACAGGATATGTTGGGTGGATGCAAATGTTTATTTTGAGAAGAGGTTGCATAGCTTTTGGTGTCTTCTTAAAAGGTCCATGATTCCCAAATGTTGCCTGCTGTCCCATGGTCTCATCTAATTTATTTCACTTTACAAGTCAGCTGAATTCTGGTGACAAATTTGGAGGATTTAATGAAGGGACATTAGAATTGTCACAATTGTTTTGATGACATGTTTTATGCCACAGAGTATGTAGTTTTGTACTGTATAATTTAATTTAGGAAGCTTAGTGCCAAACATTTATTCTTTGTGTCTACTTGATTTTAACATCTCTTTTCCTAAGGGGTTACTCTGGCCACTGATATTCTTAGTCTGCATATAGCCCAGTGTACTTGACACTTTGTGGCAAGATTTTCCTTACTTTAGTTGAAAAAGAAAGAAAAGAGCCCTGAAGTCTTTAGAACATAATGTAATTGTGGTAATGAGCTAGGTAGTAATATTGGGAAAACAGTAGTCTCTCAGTTTGAATCCCAGGTGTACTATTTGCTATTTCAGTGATGTGAGAGAAGTATTTAATGTCTTAGTGTCTTCATCAGTAAAATAAGGATAATACTTTCTGTCTCAAAAATGAGATAACACATATAAAGCAGCCAATGCAGAATCAAACATGTGATAGAAACTTAAATATTGTATTCCTTCCTCCTTATTAGTACTGTCCACATTTTCCTGAAACATAGAAACTGCTCCCTATTAAGCCGTTACTCGATTCTTTTAGTAGATTATTATTTAGTTTGTGGTTATTGCCATACAGGCTTGCCAGGTCATCTAAAATCTTCAAGAATTATCAGCCTGTTTCATGGAAATAGGTCTCTTAATTTGAACCAGATGAAAAAAATAGATGAAGGAAGCAAAGGGATTCATAATGAAAGATTGTCACTTTAAAAAAAAATGTGTTTGTCATATCCGCTTGGTATTCTGTATAGCAGTTCTTATTTTTCAAGGAACTTTTCTGTTTTCTTGTATTATCCTCACAGCCAGAAACAGGGTACTAAGCAAGAAGAGAAAATTTTTTAAGTTTTCTGAGACCTTAAGTGTAGCTGTTTAAGTAATGTCTTTTTTTTTTTTTAAACATTACTGGAAGTAGTTCCTTATCAGAAAACCGATGGGGACCTGTACTGTAAGAAAATAGAGTGGATGGCTTTTTAGAATATTTCATGGTTTATGGAGTGCTTTCTTGACCACATCATTTTTACCTCTCTAGTTTTTGTTAACTTTATTTGTAAAATTAGAGAGTAGAGTCTATGATATCTAAAGTCCTTTCACTTCTAAAATTCTGTGGTGCTATTTTATTTTTGTGGTTGATCATTACATAATTGTAGCATTTTCATTGAAATCTCTCCACATTCACTATGCAAAGATAACTGCATCTATAACTCAGAATAGTAAGGGTTTTTAAAATTTCCTTTTATACATTTGTTTTCTATATTATAAGGATGCGATGTTTAACATTTTGGGTTTCTCTTCTTCCATGCATGCCACATGCATTAAATAAATGGCAGTCGGCAGACCACAGGGCAGCTTGGGACTCCCAGCAGGCAAATCCCCATCATTTGAGAGCTCACCTTGCAGCAGACAGACATGGTGGCTCGGTACAGGTATTTTCCGATTTTTGCATGAGTGATTATTTCCCAGATCTATACAACTAACCCTTTTTGGAACTCATGGCATGATTTCTTATCCTAATGAAAGACTTGTTGCTGAACTCTCCATAATTCTATTCCTTTGAATTTAACCAAAGAAGAAAAATTAACATGGTCTAGCAAGACCACCCAAGGGATACTAAGATTTTGCCTTTGTTCATTTTTGCAAGCACATGCAACAGTATTTAAGTAAGTTGTACTCAGAACAACAAAATGTATTACTTGAACTATCTGTTAAACTTGATTGTCCAGTAATAAGCTCAGTCTTTTTTAATGCTTTAAGTAATAGAACATTTTTATATCTTATCCTTTCATTATTTTGCTTCCTTTAAATTTAGTTAAGCAGTTATCTAACATTTTCATTCTCAGTCCTTAGAATGTATTTTCTGATTAATTGGTCAAATAAATGTTTTACAATGACATATTTTGTTTTATTTGCATAAAGTATAACATGGAGAAAATAATTTCAAGGACAGATATTTATAAAACATTTCCCTCTATTTTCTGGATATTTACAAATATTTAAAGTTGTCCCTTATTTTTTTGATGTGTTCCTTTTTCACCCTTTTCTATACATTTAAAGATAGCTACTATATTCTTCCCTTAAATACCCCCTTAAATTTTAATCTTTTATATATATTATAAAATTAAGAAAAGATTATTGAGTCTCTTATTTCTTTTAAAAATGTTAGTTTAAGATAATCTGAATGCTGGCTTAAAGTAATTGAGATGAGAAATGTTCTCTCAATCCATTTCAGTCTAGAACCTATTTTTGATTTTTTTTCTCCACATAACTTTGAGTTGAACAATTTTCTGTTATATTTTACCAAATTTATATTTTTCTTTATATATATTATTCTGAATCTATGCTTGGATTTTATTCTGTCTTGATTTGAACTGTAAAAAAGCCAATTCTTAATTAAATCTTATGAGTTATCATGTTTTTCCCACCTTTAGATTTTAGAGGTAGTTTAAATTGTGAAACCAAATTTTATAGAATTTTGTAGTCTGTGGAACTTTCAGTCATGTATTAACAGAAGAATTTGAATAGTGCTGTCAGCGTTTAGAGTGAGGGATTCAGAGGCAAGTGAGCCTGAGAGGTAAAACTTTTTTGTGATCTAAATTCATATCATTGGAAAAGTTAATTGAGGAAATTATGTTTAATTTGCATAAACACAAGCTGGATTGTGTATGTATCTGTATACATTTACGTGTTTCTAAGTGTTGTATGTTTTTATAGCAAGTGTCTTACTTAGGGTTCAGGGAAATCTATAACAATTAAGATACTGATAGAAAGCTTTCCTACCACTTTTGTACCAATGCCACAAATTTATCAGTAGTTTTTTTTTTTTTTTTCCCCACTTTGTGGAATTCCCAAAGATGGCTCATGGGATCTCTTTGGACTGTCAAAGGGTGAATGAGTTTCATTGTTGGCTCATCATTCCAGTATTTTATTCTGTTTTATCACATATTCTCAAAGATGTATTTTAAATCTGCTTATTTCTCGTCTCTTTAAAACTTTTCTACCTTATAGAGATTGCATCTGACTTCATTCTAATATTTAGTAAGTGATCATTTTACTATTCTGGTAAATACATAAGTGAGTCAAAATTTTTACACTATTTTTCAGTTACTTCCTGAATTAACTTGATGTGATGAACATTAAGGTAGTTTTACTGTCATGAAAAATTTGCTAGCAGCATAGTAAGATCATGCTTGAATCTTGCTCCATCCCAAAATGTTGAATTTATGTATAATTTAAAATTTGAAAAGTTATGACACTGGCATAATCGGACTAATGAAGTGGTAGTTTAAAAATTAATAATAGTGAGAGGAAGTAAAGGTACCTTAATCTGAGCTAATATGATTATTCCAATAATTGAATACTATATTTTACTTTGAATGAAGGAAGAAGGGAAAGCATGTGTTTTTTTCATTCTCATTATTTGATAAAGGGAAGATAGAAAGATCTTTTTATTAATACATAAGTGTGAGAAGAATTTGCCTTGAGGTTCTTTGTTCCATGGTTGTTAAACCACATGTTGGACAAAGTTTCAGTCACTGGCTTTGCAAGGTGTGGGAGACCTGGGTTTGATCCCTGGGTTGGGAAGATCCCCTGGAGAAGGGAAAGGTTACTCACTCCAGTATTCTGGCCTGGAGAATTCCTTGGACTGTCCGTGGGGTCTTGTAAAGAGTTGGACACGACTGAGTGACAAAGATCTTACATGGCAATTAAAAAGTTTTCCTCAACAGATAATAAGGGCATATCATCAAATAGTTTTCAGGAAATACATTTACAAAATAAATAGATTGCTATCTGGTAATAAAATGTGTATGAACACCTCTTGCCTTTTCGACCTATAGAAAAATCCTCACTCAATATTTCACATAGGCCCCTTGGAGTCTATATTTGAACTCCTTATCTCTTCAGAATTATTATATATATATTATAGATCAGATATATAGGTTACCAAGTTGATTTAATTGTGGTTAGCAGCATAATTTCAAATTTCGTGCCTTAGATTATTCATTAGTAACATGGGGATATTAATAATAGCTTTATTCATGGTTTTGTGAGGACTTTTTAAAAAAGTATTTAGCATAGAATCTGGGACTAAAGAAGTACTAAATGGTAGAATCATCTATTGCTGTGGCAAATTAAGAAGCTTGACGAGTATTTTTATCCATCTCTGAAAAGAAGTATAAAGATGTAGCCAAAAGAATGCATTGTGAAATGGGATTTGTCTCTTCAGTTAATTTACTAATCAGAAGGATAATGCCATCTATTTGATAAACTTACCCCACTTAAGAGATTAAGAATAATATTCAGCTATCTTGAAGTCTGTACTTTCAATCTGTTCTCGGCTTGTATGGGATTTGGAAAATTTCCTAGGGGTACAAGTGTGTCCCCCCCTGCCCCTCTGAGAATCACTGATAATAAATGTGGTTGAGAAGCTTAGACCTACCACTTTCAGTTTCTTGGCTATTCATTATTCAGCAAATATATATAAATGTCTACCACGTGCTTGGCACTGTGCTAGTAGGTTCTTTGAATAAAGGAGAGAATAACAGATATGGTGTCTGTCCCCATGGAGCTTTCAGTTAATGGAAAGAGCTAATAAACAGGTGGTATGATAAGTGGAGAAAGTACAGGGTGCTATGAGAATATGTAGGAAAAGCACCTAACTTGGATTTAGCAAGTTAAAGTTTCCTGAAAAAAATATTGTTTATATTCTATTTTTTCACATGTTTTCAAAGTGAAGAATCGGTAGGACTTAGCATATGAAGAAGGTAGAAGGGGTTAAGAGAGGAGTGTACCCGGCAGAGAAAACTGTGTGTAAGATTGTGGAGGAGAGAGTGACAGATTGAGGAATTAAATGCAGTTCTGTCAAGCTGTTGTGTATTCAGAAATGAGACTGACAGGCAGATAGGAGGGGAATTGTGAAGGACCTGAAACTTTTGTTATTAAATTTGGGTTTTGGTCTAAGGATATTGGGTAGGCATAAAGAGAATTACAGTAACTTGATTAGATTAGCATTTACAGAGATACTTTTGGTCGAGACCAGATGGGAGGGAGACAAGTCTAAGGCAGGGCCACAACTCTCAAAAGTCCACAGTTGAGGAGAGATGATGGGTAGTGGAGATGAAGAGAAACAAAAGGACTTGAAAGATATAAGATACTATTTAATTGCGTATGCGGGTTGAGGGAAGGGGAGGGGTCAGTTATCCCTTTTTGATAGGTTTCCACCTGGCAAATCAGGATTTCCAAAATGAGGTTTTAAAAATGTACCACTGGCAGCAGATAGTACTAGTTTCTTATTTCCCCTGTGTTGAACTTTTCACTGTAACACAGTTCATGGAGCTCTATGCTAAGCTAACTGTAAACATCTGATCTGTAAATGCTGAGAGGTCATGGCAAGCAGAGGAAAGAAGACAGCTATTGAGGGCACTACTCAAAGAATTATTTTACTTGGTGTGGCATACCTTCTGATTGTTGAAAAGCTCCTCTGCTTGTCCAGCCTTTCTTTTTTCATGTAAGGAACCTTGTGACACTGGGGAGAAAGGGCAGAATCACAAGTGGTGCAGATGTGTTTTGCAGCCAGGCACTGTTGATGAAGTGAAAGAATAATATTAATTGTTATAGTAAGCAGTCTGATATTTTAGTTATTATCACTTCAGAAATGCAGATACAGGTGATGATAACAGAAAAAGAATCAGACAAACATATCTTGAAATGATAAGAAAACATATATGGTTAAAAGTCAGAGGAGTCATATCTAAGCTCTCCGTTATGCTAATTGTTAATGCAGGCCTTTTCAAAACATTTCAGATAACCAGTTTTAGTTTTATTTGTCAAATCTTTGGAAATATTGAGGTCCTAACAAGGAAAAAAAATTGAGTGACGAACAGTCGTCTCTTTTATTTTCGGGGGGGGGCGGTGATACTAAAGTGTGGAAAAGAGAGGTTTGTGGAATGAAAGAAGTTATATGCCTTTATTACATAAATAATTTCCAGTTCCTCTTTTTTTTTTTATTTTAGTTTAGGAGATCCCTTGTTTAGTTGCAATTGGGGAAAAATCAGCATTACACATTTGTTTTGATACTCTTTTTTTTTTCTTTTCTGACAGTAAAGAAAGATTTTAATAGCTGCTGTAGTAGGGAAGAGAATATAGTGTAAACTGAGCTTGCTCTACCCAAAACAAGAGGCAGGAGACTTTTTGAATGGTTGGGATTTTGTTGACTAAAAAATATATTCACAATCTAAAAGTTGAGAGTTATGTTTTATTCAGTGGGAATTTTAAGAACTTCAAGCCTGGAGGCAGTATCTTAAGTAACTCTAATAACTGCTCTGAGGAGGGCAGGGGGAGAGCTAGAATATATAGGAGTTTTGCAGCAAAGGGCTGGTAGTCTGAACATTGAAAGTAAGTCGCTCAGTCATGTCTGACTCTTTGTGACCTCTTTGGGTATAGCCTGCCAATCTCCTCTGTCCGTGGAATTCTCCAGGCAAGAATACTGAAGTGGGCTGCCATTCCCTTCTCCAGGGGATCTTCCTGACCCAGGCATTGATCCCAGGTCTCCTGCATTGCAAGCAGATTCTTTATTGTCTGAGCCAACAGGAAGCCCAAATATTATTGTTAATGAAAGAAAAACAGATATCTCATGTTAAGGAATTTAACACCTTTCCGGTATCATTTGCAGTAACATGTTGAAAGACTGGAATACTCAAAGAATAGAGTGCTGTTAAGTTTAAGTGAACATTAGATCACTTAGAGATCTAATAGAGAGTCTATTTTGATTTCTCTTTGCTGAAAGTCACTGAGAATGTCACTGGGCCTTTGGGTCATCAGTTGGAATATTAATTATATTTCTATAGCTTTTAGAATATGTTAGAAAGCTGGTTTCATACAGTCATGTTGAACCCTAGTACAGGTCTAGTAAACTCTTGGAAAATTACTCTTTTAACTGTATCTCATTTACTAGTGTGCTTTCTTATAGATGCCTTTAAAAAAAGCTGAATGTCTTAAGTAAAATATATGATTTTTTAATATTTCTAATATATTTTTTGGCTAGATGAAGATCTAGTTCATTAATATATTGTGCCTCTACAGGGCATTTGATAACATGCTCACAAACTTCAAATAGAAGTTAGGAAGATAGTAGTATAACAAATTTGAATTCATTCTGTTCGGAAACTAAATTAATTGGCCTTTTAACATCCTTGAGTACAAAGATTGTACTCATCTACGATAATGATTTCTTTTTGGGGCAGGCAGGCATTAAATGAACCATTATTCCCCCCCCACTCTTAGCTACAGGCTGTTTGCCCACTGCTTCCCCTTTAACTCTGATATTGTGAGAGTAAAACTGGAGCCTAGTTACCTTTTTTAAAACCTCTTAAAATGAGAATTACACTAAGTTTCTTATCAAGTGGGAATAACAGTGAAAATTTCTTCAAGAACAAGAACAGCAACAACAAAAATCCTATAAAATAGCTGAATTTTCTTTTGAAATGTCAAACCTCAAAGCATTTGTGATTTTTAGATTTGTTGTTGTTTAGTTGCTCTGTCATGCCTGACTCTTTGCGACCCCATGCACTGTAGCACGCCAGGCTCCTCTGTCCTCCACTATCTCCTGGAGTTTGCTCAAACTCATGTGCATTGAGTTGGTGATGCCATCCAACCATCTCATCCTCTGAAGAAACTAGCCTGATAAACACTAATATTGCAGAGATTCTTATGTTCTAGTTTGAATTATCATTCTAGAAATGTCACCTAAGTGGAATCATTCCTCAAAATTTGGCTTACAAAAATAATTTTTGTTTGTTTGATTGATTGCCTTTGGTTTCCAAGAAGATATTGACACATTGTTTATAATATTATGTCTTTGTTTTTTCTTGTAAAATCTGTTTAGAAAAGACCACTCCTTTTCTTAAGTGGAAACAATTTTAATGCCTGATTCACTCTTAGGTCATTGCTGTTAAGTGGGTCAGCTTAACAGAACTCTGTTACCACATTGATTGTATTCTGACCCTGGGCTATTGGCTTTTACTCAGAGGATTAGGGAATCTGGGGAGCCCAGGAAAAATAACATTAAAATTTTTATAAAGTCAGATACTAACTTCTTTTTAATCTGGTTCTGATCAACCACGTAGAATGGAATTTGAAACATTTAACTAAAATAAAATTTATTGAAGTCTGATATAACTTTGTAATGAAATTATATGAAATGAAGTAAATCAGGTTATATAATTATAATGC
The DNA here is from genome assembly GCF_054371585.1 of Giraffa tippelskirchi. Taxonomy (NCBI): domain Eukaryota; kingdom Metazoa; phylum Chordata; class Mammalia; order Artiodactyla; family Giraffidae; genus Giraffa; species Giraffa tippelskirchi. Next base: position 105,867,359 of record NC_137280.1, on the reverse strand, counting down.
ATGTATAGATACTGTTGCTGGAAATTTAGAGCACTGGAGTTTCAAATTTTCATTTATGCTGCTTAAGAAAGGGAAGACACATCAGAGAAACTGCCTATCAGTTGATGGGGTAAGGAGTGTCCTTCCAACTATGTAGGGCCATTGAACAAAAGGAGGGGGGAAGAAACCTGTTGACTATCATGTTAAGGAAATAAAAATGGAAATAGTTCATTGAACTGTTAGTTATCTACTACATGCAAGGCACTCTGCTAGTTAAAAGTGATGGAGAATACAAAAGTATGGGATAAGAATTCTGCTTTTTAGCTTCTTTCCAGTTCAAGGTAGAGGCTCACATTTTAAAAATAAAGAACCCAATTATATTCAGTAATTAGAACAAATAAGTATCTTTTCACATTTTCAGAAAGAGAGGAAATTGGCACAGAACCACAGAGCTCAACAGAATGACAGAAAGGAAGAAGCAGGTGCCCCAGAAGCTGAGAGGGTGACTTAGGAATATTCCTCCCATTGAATTGCCTCTAAAGAGGATCAAGGCAGCTTTGTGTTTTCAGCTGAAGGAACAAATGCAGTGCTCATTTCTAAGTACTTGTTCCATATAGGCTATAGGAAATGGAACTTGTATAAATCATGACCTAGTCTAGATACATTGATTGATTTCTGGTTATCTTCCTTGAGTTGGGGGGAGAGGGCCTATTTCTCTACACTGACTATTAAGTCTACAAGGACAGGGATGTTTTTCAGTATTGTTTACTCTGGTATTCCAAGTTCCTAGAACAGTGCTTAGCATGTTGTTGCCTTTTAGAACTTAAACTTTTTATATATAATTTTATCTAATATTTTTGGCTGTGCTGGGTCTTCGTTGGTACGCGGGCTTTCATCTAGTTTCAGTGGGCAGTGGCTACTCTCTAGTTGTGGTGCGAGGGAGGTGGCTTCTCTTGTTGCTGAGTATGGGCTCCAGGGTGCCTGAGCTTCAGTGGTTGCAGCACATGGGCTCAGTAGTTGCAGCTCCCAGGCTCTAGAGCACAGACTCAATAGTTGTGGCGCATGGGATTAGTTGCTCAACAGCATGTGGGATTTTCCTGGGATCAAAGACTGGACCCATATCTCCTGCTTTGGCAGGTGGATTCTTTACCAGTGAGCCACCACGGAAGCCTGGAATTTAAGTTTTAGAAATACGGGCCTCTGTAAATGGAAGTATTAAGTCTATTAGTCACCTGTCAACTCTGATACTTAGACTTTTGTTACATCGTAAAGAGATCACGTAGAGGAAGCATCAAAAATGATTCTGAGATTTTGAGCCTGGAGGTCTGGGAAGAGGGTAGTAGGGCTTTAGTAAAAGTAGGGACTATAGGAAACGTAGCAGATTTAAGAAGGAATATGATGAATTTGGTTTTAGAAATAACGAGGTGCCAAAGTTTGTCTAGCTAACTAACCATGTAGGTGAGTGGTTAGGCTTGAGGAATCCTTTTCGTAAAGGTAATAGGTGAAGCCGTTCTTTAGGTTAGACTGATGGTAATAATGATGGCCACCATTTGTTGAACTCTTACTATATGCCAGTCATTGTATTTTATATATTAATTTTATTTCCTATTCATACCAACCTTATTAAACAGATAACTTCTGTTTCCAATTTCATAGTTGAGAATACTGAGGTTTAGCAAGGTAAGGTGTCTTCCCAGAGTCACATAAGTGGTAAGTGGTAGAACTAGGTTTTGAATCTAGCTCTTATCTCACTTCAAAGTCATTAGCTGGTGCCAAGTGATAGAGAGATGTACAGGCAAATGAAGACTGAGCAAAGACTACTAACATTCTTTTTAGGAACTATTGGTAAACTTCAAAAAAAACCTCAATTTGAGTTCTGATATAGGGTCGGAGTATAGATTGGGGGGAGTTAAGGAATAAATGGGGAGTTTTATAAAAATGTAAGTGGTAAATTAATTAAGGTGATTGTTTTTTATTAAGTTTAGAGGAAAACAAGAGATAGGACAGTAGAGAGACTTTGTTGGACCAAGAGAATTTGGGAGTGTTATGATTTTTATCTTGCTTCAAGCTTTCATGTATGCACACATATGTTCATTTATTCCAACAAATATTTATTGAGTGCCTATTCTGTGACAGATAGAGGTGAGATCTCTCAGGAAATAACAGAAGGCTTTTGGTGTTACGGAGCTTAATTTTAATGGAGTTTGGGATGGGTATTAAGAAACTCATCAGTCAGTCAATGAGAAAAACATCAATATTGATAAATGCTATACAAAGAATTACAAATGAAGTATAACATATAAGAGTGTTTTCTGCACAGAAGTTCTAGATTATATGTTGAAAAAGATCCTATTCTCTGAGAATCTGAAAGACAAGAAAACAGCCAGTAAGCAAGAAGAGAATTCTAGGGAGTGAGAAAAGATAATGCCAAGGCCTTAGGTGGAAATAAGCTTGATGTTGCATGGAGGCTAGTGAACAAAGGGAAAGTGCTATGAGATCAAAGGGGTAGACAGGATTGAGATCTTGTGGGGCTTTGTAAATTGGGGTAAAAAATATAGATCTTTATTTCAGATGAAACCATAAAGTTGACATTATAAGAGTTTTAAGCAGAGAGTTATATGTTACCTAATTTACATCTTAAAGGAACATCTCGGTTGTTGTGTGGACAATCCATTAGTGGGAGGTAGATGAAATAAAAGCTGACCAGTTGATCCGTTTTTGCTCTTCATTCAAGAAATAATGGTGCTTTGGACTGTGGTTCTAGTAGTCTTAAGAGTGGGGTGGACCAGTTAGGTTTGGGGTTTGTGTCAGGGAGGATTTAACATAATCTGCTGATGGTTTATGTCAAAGAGAGGAATCACAGTGATGCCTAGATTTAGGGCTTGAAAAACTGGGTGAATGAATGGAAAAAAATGAGGGTGAGACCTGAGCATGATTACTGACTGAAATGGAAGATCTGTTGGAAGAACAATATTAAAGTTTCCAAAGGAAATAATTCATGATGTAGCAAAGTACCAAAGGAGATGGGTACCCAAAAGGGAACTGATTGCATTAGCCTTAAAAACCAGAGGACAGCAGACAGGACAGAAATTTCAAGATGACCAGGAAGTAAGTTGAAAAGCAAGTGTTGATTGACTGTATCTTTAATGTAGACCTGTTAGTGTATTTAGTTATGAACAACTACATACTAATTGTTTTGTGTTCTTCATATTAACTTTCTAATTTAAATACTTTAATTATGTTTATCATTGTATAACATTACTTTTTGTGTGTGTGTGTGTATATATATATATATTTTTTTTCTTTTTCTTTTTTGCAGGTTGTAAGTTCTACAAATGGAGAATTAAACACAGATGACCCTACTGCAGGACGTTCAAATGCACCCATCACAGCCCCTACAGAAGTAGAGGTGATGGATGAAACTAAGTATGTATTGGTTTTGCTTGATTTAGTCACTTTTTTCCTTAAACTGTGCATGTTTCAGACTTACAGTCATGTGCAATTATTTAAGGAAATTTTTTTCAAGGAATAGGTGCATGCAAAACAAGTTGGTATATTTAATTGTTTTAACCACTAAGTTTTAAATAGTGCAATTTCAGTAAACATTTTAATAATACAAAAATAGTTATTTAAGAACTGTGCTCAAATTCTTATTTAGAGTTAACAGCATGTTTTTAGCTTATTAGTTTTAGGAATGTTGGTGCATGAAAATTACTGCTATACTTTAGAGGCATATTTTTTTCTGTAAACATAAAAATAATTAATTTTGTGGTATGCTGCATGTATTAATACTAGTTTTAAATTAGTTGTTTTTTGTTAAAATTATAATAATTCTGCTTGGAAAAAAATTAAGCATGAAAGCAATGTGATAATTTCAGTGTGGGCAGTTTCTGATGATATCTCTCTCTCTCTTTTTCCTTCTATTTTTTTTGTGTTTAGCTGCCAGAAAGTGTTGAACATGTGGTGAGTTCTCAAGTGTAGGCAGGCAGAAATAGCTCCGTTGACTGTAATCTCAAAGATTTAGCACCAGTTTGTGTTTTTAAAAACAAACTTTTCAACATAGAAATTATGATTGGTAAAAGTCATACAAAAGTCTTTAATATCATTTACATTAACTCTGAAAAGCAAGAAATAATTGAGGAGCTCTTTTGCCTGCTGCAGCTTTTTTGTTTCAAGTGACATAGACTTGGGGGCACTTTTTATTGAGTAGATGATACACCAATCTTGCTTGTGCTTGTGCATTTGTTTTGTAACACAATGCATTATTTGCTTTTAAAAGAGGCAAGTTTTTGAGTTAAACTTTTTTTCCTATTTGTAATTGTTAAATACACATAGCAATAATATCACTAAACCAGTACTTCACTTACTAATTATATTGCCGTTAAATACACATGCTATGCATTATTAAATTTCATGATGAACTATAGTAAGAGAGTGTTATGAAAAATACTCATGTAAATAGTAACTGCTAAATACAGATAGTATGAAAAATAATATTCTTTTTTTTTCTTTGTCTTTTATTATTATTATTTTTTTTTATAAATTTATTTATTTTAGTTGGGGGCTAATTACTTTACAATATTGTAATAGTTTTTGCCATACATTGACATGAATCAGCCATGGGTTTACATGTGTTCCCCTCCCTGGACCCCCCACCCACCTCCCTCCCCATCCCATCCCTCTGGGTCATCGCATTGCCCCGGCCCTGAGCCCTTGTCTCATTCATCGCACATGGAATGGTGTTCTGTTTCACATATGATAATATACATGTTTCAATGCTATTCTCCCATTATACAGAGTGAAGTAAGCCAGAAAGAAAAACAACAATACAGTATACTAATGCATATATATGGAATTTGAAAGATGGTAACGATAACCCTATGTGCGAGACAGAATAAGAGACACAGATGCATAGAAAAATAATATTCTTATCTGTTGCAATAATACTGAATTTAAACTATCTGTTGACACTTGCCTTTAGTTATAATGCTGTGTTTAAAATGCTTCTCTCAATTTTAGGACAAATTTTGAGTTAGCCTTGGGGTAAATAATGAAAGTTGTTTTGATTAGTAAATTGTGTAACATTCTGCTCCTGTCTAAAAGGAACTTTATATAATTTTTAAGACAGTGCTCATTTATTGACTGCAAGATGAGGAAACTTTTGTGGATATTTCTGTTTAAGAGAGTAATGAGCAAATGTCCCTTTTAACCAGTTTGACTGTGGAATTTATTCATAGTCAGTGTGGCTTAGTTTTGGTGGATTTCAGGATATAATCAGTCAGCTACATACTTCTGTATTTTCATGTCAAAAGTAAAAAACAGTTATACGTGCTGGTGCAATCCCAAGCACAGTTATAAAAGGGGGTGGCATACGGCAGAGAGTAATGCACATGGCCTTTGCAAATAAACATAAGTTGTAGAAACCTACTTCTGCCACCGTTTGTTTCCTTCTTCAAGCTTGTTTCTTTTCCTGTAAAATGAGGCTAATAATATCTACCTTGTAGGCTGTTGAAAAAATTAAATGTACTAAAGCGCTGGTAGTTTGTCTGGCACATGGCGTGGCAGGTACTCACTTGCCATTATCACCCCTTCTGTTTCTCTACTTCTCGCTGCCAGTGACCTTGCTCATCTTCCCAGGCTTTGCTTCTTCCATCAACATTCTCTGTTTTTACTTCCACACTGAGATTCTTCACCGAAACTGGCTATTCTGTGTTCTCATCCTCCTAGAGATCTACTTTCTACCAAATCTATTGCATTTTTTTCCATGTATTCATTCAGCATTTACACTGCTTGGATTTCAGAAACACTGATGCTATCCTTCCTTTTATGAAGATCACTCTTCAGCAGGAATAATTGCAGCTGTATTAGCATTTATCAGTGTATGATGAATACTGTGGAAAAGGTCCCGTTAGAGTTGTTTGACAGGATGATTAGAGAATGCTTTGTAGAGGGGGCTTTGAAGAATGGGTAATACTTTATTTAGTTGAGATGGGTGTGAGTGTGTATGTTTATGGTTTGGGTTTCTATCTATAGGTGTTGGAAGATAAGAAAAAAGGAAGCGGGGGGGGGGGTGGGGGTAGACTCTTTTTGAAGGGAGGTTCTCTTTTGCATAGAGCAGCAAGTCCAGATCACTTGGCATGGCACGAGGCCCTTCATGGTCGCTCTTGTCTGTCTTTCCCAGCCTCATTTTCCATTCTGAATTCTGTGTTCCATCTGTTTCTTAAGTCTGTCATTGATATGTTATTCTCTTTATCTATCTCCCACCTTTTAAAACTTCTTGAAGTGGAAGTGAAAGTTGCTCAGTCGTGTCTGACTCTTTGAGAGCCCATGGACTATACAGTCCTTGGAATTCTCCAGGCCAGGATACTGGAGTGGGCAGCCTTTGCCTTCTCCAGGGGATCTTCCCAACTCAGGGATCAAACCCAGGTCTCCCACACTGCAGGCTCTTCACCGCTGAGCCGCAAGGGAAGCCCAAGAATACTGGAGGGAGTAGCCTATCCCTTCTCCAGGGGATCTTCCCGACCCAGGAGTCGGACAACTGGGGTCTCCTGCATTGCAGGCAGATTCTTTACCAACTGAGCTATCAAGATTTCTTAAAAACAAGGCCTTTTTTATTGTAAGATCCCCAAAGCCTCAGTAAATTATTACTAAATAATTGACTACATAATGTAGTGTATCAATGCAATGTACTATAAGTTGACAATATAAAAAAATAAAATTGAAAACATGATGCAATGTGACGTAAACCAGACATAAAAGGCTACACATTATAAGGTTCATTTATGTAAAATGTCCAGAATAAGCAAATATACAGAGACAGAAAATAGACAGTGATTGCCTAGGACAGAGAAGAGGAGTAGGGGAGGGACTGCTGATAGGTTATGTGGTTTCTTTATGGAATGAAGAAAGCATTTTGAAGTTAGATAGTGGTGAGAGCTGAAAAACCCTTTGACAATATTAAAAAGACATTGCATTGTACACTTTAAAAAGGTGAATTTAATGGTATGTGAATTATATCTGAATACAGCAGTTCTTTAGAAAAATAGATAGCAATCCATGATTTCAGTTAAGCTTTATTCCAGATGGGTTACAGAAATTCTCTGAACTTCCCAAACTGTTCATTAGTTGTTCATTGTTTTTAAACACACAACATTTTGTCTTGTCTTTGATCCAAGGTTATTCTAATGTTCCTACAGCCTTATTATTGCATTCCTTATACCCTCTTAGTCTGTGATTAAGAAATGTGAGCATAATTTCTTTTCCAAAGTTGGGTCTAATGCTTCTGTTCTCTCTTCCACAATTTTCTGGGTAGCTAGGAGCCGGCCTAGAATTCTTTTTCAGAATCTGTTTGCTACTTCCGTCTTTTCTTCTTACCTGTGATTGGCAGAGGTCTTTCTTACCCCATCTCATAAACTGAAATGTATTCTACAACAAATATTTTAGAGTTTCAAGTTTACGTAAATGTATGATTTCCAAATGATGGAAAATAATCTCTTCCCCCAAGACAAGGTGGCTCCTTCAATAGTAATGCGATTTTGCCACACACCCCCCCCTTTTTAACTGTAGCAGAGAATTTTTGTAAACAGGTGATACAAATGATAGTACCCTCATCATTTCTTCCAGGAATTTAGGAGACTAAGGCTTCAAGTTTAGTTACTGAGTTTTGAAGTATTGTGAATTCATCTTTTTTCCTTTGTTTCTCTGTTTCTCTGCACCACCCCTCCCCCCATTTTCTGTCATTTACTGAGTAGTTATTGTGTATATGGTGATATGATGATATGAAGATAAGTCAGGACCCTGTTGTTCCATTAGAGAAAGTAGTAAGTACACCAGAGACTTTTGTGTGGAGTGGTTCTCAAATCTGGCTTGATATCACAATCATCTGGGCAGTTTTCAAAATATGCCAGTACTTAGGCTATGCATTCTCAGTGGTGGTGGGGTCTGGTTACCAGTATTTTTAAAATGCTTTTAAGCCGATTCTAAGGAATAACCAGGATTGAGAATCACCAATCTAAAACAAGGTGTTATAGGGTTAACACTACAGAGTTCAGAGACTGAGTATGCATTTCCAGCTGAAGATCATAGAGGTCTTTGTCGGTAAGGATACATTTGCAGTAGTTCAAAGGTGAGTATGATTTGACAAGGGGAATAGGGGTCAGAGAGAAGAGATTTCACGACAATGGGAAGCAAGGAAAGAATGGGTAAGTTTGAGTAGTGACCCATGCAAGTAGAGTGTGTTTATATTAATGGGAACTGAGACAGGCTGAGTGCCTAATCTCAAGGTTAAAAAAAAAAAATTGGACATTATCTTTCTTAGCACAAGAAAGCACACTGTGGGTTTTAAGCCAAGAAACGGTATAATCAGATTAAACCTTAAGAAAATTATTTTGGTGCCAGTTTTGAGGCTTATGTCACTTACTGGGCTTCAGGAAATCTCCCTTCCCTCCTTCCTGCCCTCTTTTCCTTCCTTCCTTCTAAGGTACAGACTGTCTGGAAAGGAATCCTAATGTAGGATGAGACTGAGAGGAGAGTAGAAATACATTGGAACCAAATTTTTAAAACTGATGCCTTAGGACAGGGGAGAACCGTTGTTAAGATTTAAGAGTAAAGGGCATGGCCATATTTATGATGAGGGAAGTTTGGATGGCAGATTGGAGAGAGGTGAGTCTTGCATGAAAGTCAGTTAAAAGGCTCATAGCAGTGATGGCGGCAGGAAGGTATAAACTAAACCAGCATGAGAGGGTGGGCAAATTTTGAAAGTCTTTTCAGGTTTGAGACACTTCTGCGTGGGGATGGAAAGGAAGAAACGGAAGGTGCAGTTTCTCTGTTAGAGTGGTTACATGCATAGTCTTGCTCTCTGATCTAAACCCTACTTGTCTAACCAAATAGTTTCTCATTTTTATCATTGAGAAACCTAGAGAAATGAAATTACATTTCAAGTATAAGTTTTAAGGGGAAAAAAATCCTTTGTCAGTGAATTAATGTTTAGATGTCATGAAAGATACTTCCTACATCCTCTTCAACCAGAGGAGGAGAGGCTAGGTTCTGGGGTCCTAAGTGCAGAGGGTCTGGCAGGTACCAACACTCCCTCAACTGGATACCGATGAGCCAGTGAGTTATTACAGGGGCACATAAGAACGTCAGATCCAGATAGAGGAACATGCTGCAGTTTCTGGGTAGACTTTTGAGAAGAAAGTTTATAATGTAGATCCAGGAAGACAAGTTTTACAAGAAGAAAAAGGCAGTCAGTAATTGGAAAATGGTGGTTTGATGTCGGTAGCAAAATCTTGGTTGTTTCCATCTATGTTTTCTACAGAGTTTAGGACTTTCACCCATTATCATTTCTCATTTCCTATGTAAACAGTATTTCAAGCAACAGTGTTCATCAGAAATAGAACTTAATGTTTATTCCCAAAGGATTTAAGAGTAGAGATGTTGCTTCAAAGATTCTAGGCTAGCCTCCAAATGATCTGGTCAGAAGCGTGACTCTGACTTGTGAGAGCATTTTGGCTCACTGGAACCACACAAGGGATAATCAAGAAAGAGCTGAGAAAAATAGAATAATTGACAGGAACATGATTTAAATGTCTGCTCAGTCTAAATCTTTTCCCAAGGTAGTTGTCAGTGTAGTTCTGAGGAGACTCCATATGAGGTATGAACGAATGGATAAGAAAATGTAGTCACTGAACAACAAGAGAGAAAATGTCTTTGAAAATTTTAAAAGTATAAGTTATTTTCTAAGACCAAATAATTGGACTTATTGATAGAATAACTTGCTCACATTATCTGTGAAAATTTCTATATGTGCTAATTCCTGGAATCTTTGCTATTATTACAATTACTGTTTCTGATAACTACCCTCTGTATCCCCCCTTCAGCTGTACCAAGTTAAAATTATATGGTTTCATTTTATGCATTTGCCTGCTCTCATGTAAACTGATGACATGGTGTCCACTCAGTATCTCTAGTGCTCAGCTCATTGCATCCAGGACAAATGCTCATTAGAAATGGAGACGTAGGAAGTTGACCTGGTAGTTGCATCTGGAAAGCAGTGCCTCTTGTGATTCAGATTCCTTTATTAATTCCTTTATTGATCATTTCTTTCCAGAAAAGTTTCCATGGGTACTAAGATCTATATTTTGTAATATTTCACTAGAGTTTGTGGGCCCAAGGCTAAGAGCTTTGGCTTTAAAACATGGTTTAGGATTTTGACCAGGTTCTTACTTTAGAAGTTAGTTGCATTTATGAGGCAAAAATTTCATTTATTCAGTAGATGTTAAATTAAAAGTACCAACTTTGTGCCCATTTGTGGAATGTATCATGATCAGGACCTTAGGAAATTTAAGGTTTTTGTTTTTCAGTCACTGAGTCATCTCCAACTCTTTGAGACCCCATTGACTGCAGCACACCAGGCTCCTCTGTTCTTCACTATCTCCTGGAGTTACTCAGATTCATGTCCATTGAGTTGGTGATACTATCTCTGCCACCCTCTTCTCCTTTTGCCTTCAGTCTTTCCCAGCATCAGGTTCTTTTCCAGTGAGTCGGCTTTTCGCATCAGGTGGCCAAAGTACTGGAGCGTTAGCATCCATCCTTCCAATGAATATTCAGGTTGATTTCCTTTAAGATTGACTGGTTTGATATTCTTGCTGTCCAAGGGACTCTTAAGCATCTTCTGTAGCACCACAATTCGAAAGCATCAGTTCTTCAGCACTCAGCCTTCTTTATGGTCCAACTCTTAAATCCTTATATGACTACTGGAAAAACCATATGCAGTCTAGGTTTGTCATAGCTTTCCTTCCAAGGAGCAAGCATCTTTTAATTTCGTGGTTGCAGTCACCCTCTGCAGTGATTTTGGAGCCCAAGAAAATAAAATCTGTCACTGTTTTCACTTTTCCTCCATCTGTTTGCGTTGAAGTGATGGGACCAGATGCCATGATCTTAACTTTTTTAATGTTGAGTTTTAAGGCAGCTTTTTCACTCTCCTCTTTCACCCTCATCAAGAGGCTTCTTAGTTTCTCTTCATTGTCTGCCTTTAGAGTGGTGTCACCTATATATCTGAGGTTGTTGACATTTCTCCTAGCAGTCTTGATTCCTGCTTGTGATTCATCCAGTCTGGCATTTCCCAAAATGTACTCTGTATATAAGTTGAGTAAGCAAGGTGACAGTGTACAGTCTTGAGGTACTCCTATCCCAATTGTGAACCAATCCATTGTTCCGTGTCCATTTCTAATTGTTGCTTCTTCACCCGTAACCAGGTTTCTCAGGAGACAGGTAAGGTGGTCTGGTGTTCTCATCTCTTTAAGAATTTTCCACAGTTTGTTTGCTCTACACAGTTAAAGGCTTTAGTGTAGCAGAAGTAGAGGATTTTTCTGGAAATCTCTTGCTTTTTCTATGATCCAACGAATGTTGACAATTTGATCTCTGATTCCTCTGCCTTTTCTAAACCCAGTTTGTACATCTCAGAGTTCTCTGTTCACATACTACTGAAGCCTAGCTTGAAGGATTTTGAGCTTTATCTTACTAGCATGTGAAATTAGTACAATTGTATGGTAGTTTGAACACTATTTGGCATTGCCCTTCTTGGGGATTGGAATGAAAAGTGACCTTTTCCAGTCCTATGGCCACTGCTGAGTTTTCCAAATTTGCAATCATAGTGAATGCAGCACTTTCACAGCATCATCTTTTAGGATTTGAAATAGCTCAGCTGGAATTCCATCACCTCCACTAGCTTGGTTCGTAATAATGACTCGTAAGGCCCAGTTGACTTCACACTCCAGGATGTATGGTTCTAGGTGAGTGACCACACCATTGTGGTTATCTGGTCATTAAGACCTTTTTTTGTATAATTCTTCCATGTCTTCTTGCCTTCTCTTCTTAATCTTTTCTGCTTCTGTTAGGTCCTTGCCATTTCTGTCCTTTATTGTGCCCATCCTTGGCATGAAATGTTTCCTTGATATCTCTAATTTTCTTGATGAGATTGGTAGTTTTTCCCATTCTATTGTTTTCCTCTATTTCTTTGCCTTGTTCATTTCGGGAGGCCTTCTTACCTCTCCTTGTTATTCTCTGGAATTCTGCATTCATTTGGGTATCTTTCCCTTACCTTTTGTTTCTCTTCTTTCCTTTGTAAAGCCTCCTCAGACAATCTCTTTGCCTTCTTGCATTTCTTTGGGATGATTTTGGTCACTGCCTCCTATACTGTGTTACAAACCTCCATCCATAGTTTTTCAGGTTCTCTGTCTACCAGATCTGATCCCTTGAATTTATTTGTCACTTCCACTGTATAATCATAAGAGATTTGATTTAGGTCATATCTGAATGGCCTAGTGCTTTTCCCTACTTTCTTCAATTTAAGCCTGAATTTTGCGATAAAGAGTTCATGATCTGAGGCACAGTCTGCTCACAGTCTTGTTTTTGCTAACTGTATAGAGCTTCTCTATCTTCAGCTGTAAAGAATACAGTCTGATTTTGATATTGACCATTTGGTAATGTCCATGTGTAGAGTCATCTCTTGTGTTGCTGGAAGAGGGTGTTTGTTATGACCAGTGTGTTCTCTTGACAAAACTTTGTTAGCCTTTACCCTGTTTCATTTTGTACTCAAGGGCCAAACTTGCCTGTTACTCTAGGTATCTCTTGAATTCCTACTTTTGCATTCCAATCCCCGGTGACGAAATGACATCTTTTTTGGTGTTAGCACTAGAAGGTCTTGGAGGTCTTCATAGAACCATTCAACTTCAGCTTCTTCGGCATTGGTAATTGAGGCATAGACTTGGATTACTTGTTGAATGGTTTGCCTTGGAAATGAACCGAAATCATTCTGTTGCCTCTGAGATTGCATCCAAGTACTGCATTTTGGACTCTTGTTGACTGTGTGGGCTACTCCATTTCTTCTAAGGGATTCTTGCCCACAGTAGTAGATACAATGGTCTTCTGAATTAAATTTTCCCATTCCCGTACATTATAGTTCACGGATTCCTAAGATGTTGGTGTTCACTCTTGCCATCTCCTGCTTGAGCACGTCCAATTTACCTTGATTCATGGACCTAATATGGCAGGTTCCCATGTGGTATTATTTACAGCATCAGACTTCGCTGTCACCAGCAGACACATTCACAGCTGAATGTCCTTTCCACTTTGGCCCAGGCACTTCATTGTTTTGGGAGGTATTAGTAATTGTCCACCACTCTTCCTCAGTAGCATGTTGGGCACTTCCAGACCTGGGGGGCTCATCTTCCAGGGTCGTATGTGTTTGCCTTTTCATACTATTCATGGTGTTTTCACGGCAAGAATACTGGAGTGGTTTGTAATTTCCTCCTTCAGTAGACCACAGACCATGTACGTTTTGTCAGAACTTTTCACAAGCTCTTTCACCGTGATAAGGTATGATCCATGAAGGGGTATGTGGAGGTAGAGAATAAGCAAATAAATAAAATAAATTAAGATTAGTACTACGTACTGAGAGGAAAATTAAATAATCGTGTCGGAGTGGTCCTATGCTAAGAAGTGTTTTAGACTGAGTGCTGAGGACAATTGAGATGAGTCCTAGTTTATTAATCGCTAACACTATAAATCAGCTGTTTTGGTAATGACTTTTAAGAAGTCAGCCGCAAGCTTAATATAAATTTCCATATCATATTTTGAGAACATTTCTGTTCTCTGTATGTGGATGCGTTCATATCAGATAAAGCAGTGCTGTCCTCTGGTGGCCGTCGGTTTAATAGCATCGCCAGCTCTGCTTGGGCAAATCTATTTCAAGGGTGTACTCTAGTGGGATTTACTTTTGGAAAATGGATGTCTGTTTTTAGATTGCTTTGATTTTAAAAGATCTCTACAATTATCATGCATTTGAAGATCTTATTTAATCTTAAGTAATGCTTACAGTAGTTTTCTGTATTCAACAATACTTATACAAGAGAAAGAAAAATTACCTAGGAAATAGGAAGAACTCAACTCTCAGAACTGAAAGCAGGTTAATAATGGTAAAAAATAAATAAATCAGACAAGGTGAATTGCTAATACAAGTGTGGAAAATCTGAGCCTTGAACTTGTTTATCAAAACATCTATGAAAGCCCCCTTTCCAAAAGGCTTATTATGTATACCTTTCAACACATTTTTAGTAGAAAACTTTTTTAGAAGAATATACTTTGGAATTTGAGAAGACAACATTATTAAAAATAGTGAACATTGTTAATAAAACTTCATATTAAATAATAAATTTCCATTGACATATGACCATATTCTTAAATTTAATCTTCTAAATATTCAGTCTGTTTCTTTTAAATACTGATTTTTTAACATTTGCTGTTTACAATATATACATTTTCTAACTCTTTTCTAAGTCTTTAATTGAACGGTTCTTTTTAGAATAATGATTTTTATCTCCTAGTATTTTTTTTATGATTAAATTTATTTATTTTTAATTGAAGGATAATTGCTTTACAGTATTGTGTTGGTTTCTGCCAAACGTCAACGTGAACCAACCATAACATAGGTATTCCTAGCAGTTTTTTGTTTTGCTTTTTTATTTTAGAAAATATATGTAACAGATTTGAGAAAGTATTAGGTAGCTGACAGAAAAATTTGACTTTCTCTTCTAAATCTAGGGAAAATGTATTGTGCCTGAAGTCTTCTTTTACAGTAGTGACTCTTTTTAAGACCCTTGATTGAGTAATTTATTTCCATTCTGTCTGGTAGTTATCTCAATAAGAATAAAACTTATAAAGACTGATAACAGCACATATTTCTAGTTGACTCTATCAGCTGATATATGCAATTTTAAATTAGTTACATTCCCTAATCTAGTCATTATGTGCTATTTGAATGCAATTTAAAAATTGGTTTTGAATGCTTCATAGTGATTTCATAATCATGGCATAAACCACAGTAAATGTTGAAATTATTTTTTATAAAAATAATGTGAGCTGAGAAAGTGTGTAATTTAACTGGACAATGTGGGGCTTGTTTACATTTATTTCACAGAAATATATAAAAGATATCTAGCCATTATTTCATCTGCAGTGATCTTTTGCTGGATAGAACTCCTGAAGCTACACGGTCTCTTTTATGCTTAGCTTGAAAATGTTTGAGTTAATATCCTTTGCGGAAGGTGGGTTGGTAAGAATTAAATGCGTATCTTTGTAAGCCCTTCAGTGGGGCAAGGAAAAGAGCCTCTGCGTATGTGGCACCTGTCATCTTGGTATTTTGATAGATTGACTTTTAAGTATGGAAGGGGGAGAAAGCCAGACCTTTATTTGAAGGAATGATAGACTTTTAGAATACATGTGTGTATTTGTTTTGTTAGTTGGTAATCAGTGATTCTCGTTTGACTCTCATCTCATACCAGCCTCAGCATATCTCTGCATGTGATGCCTCTTCTCATAATTAGGAGAATTCACTGTGAGAAAAACTAGTACCTTCAGGGATCATATCTAGATTTTGTTCATTTAGGCATAAAAACCAGATATTTCTTTAGTAGACTTCAGAAACTGTAGTAGTTTTCAGTTATGAAACTGAATGTAGTAGTTTTCAATTATGAAACTGAATCACCTTGATTGTGTTGTTTTAAATGTTAAGCATAATTTTTACCTTAATTAAAATAACTTATGATAAGCTTGACCTTCTTTAACCCCTAAAGAATTAAAAATGCCAATATTAGCTTTTTTATTCTAGTTAATGTATTTTTTTCTCTCTTCCACTTGTAAACATGATGGAGAATGTTTGTTGAAGAGTATTTTGGGAATTTCTCTCTTCATTTTTGAAATCTAATTCTTAGTGAGAATAAAATCCCTAATATTAGGCTCATTATTGCTGTTCTAACATTGGCTGCTACAATCATATCCCACAATCAGGAAGAAAGAGAAAGACTACATAAGATCAACTTTATATACAGCATACAATTAGCAGAAGTTAGTATCTAAAATAGGATGTGGTGGGTTAGTTGGGGTTCAGAGCTTTATGGGTTTTTAATTAGTCTTGGTGCAGAGCCTTTTCAGTTTAATGGCTCCTTTTAATATTGCATAGAATGTCTTGCTATTCTAAAAAGGCACATTGATGAAATGACAGTAATAATTGCCATCATTTCACTAATATATATGCTTCATTGGTGTGTTCACTGTTTGTTGCACCAGCCTATGGCTTTTATGATCACTTACATTAATGCAATAGAGTCAATCTTATTTTGCAATATCCTAGTATTTTTATAATAAAAGAAGTATTTCTCTCTATCTGCAGGTGCTGCTGTTTTTTCAAACGAAGGAAAAGGAAAACCATACAGCGCCACAAATGACTCTGGACACAGACAGATCATGGGGAGTTACTTACGTGTTCATCTGCTGTCTTGTGATTAAAATCATCTCTGTAGTGACCACATATATTTTCAAGGACTCACTCTTAGAAACAAAAATGTCATACTTTCATACTTCATTTTGCGGTTGTCTTACAGTCATTTTTTTTTTTTTTCCTAATTTAACTTTTATGGAAGCTTTAAAGTTTTGTCAAAACATGAGTGCTTTGCCCATCAGTGAATGGAATGGACCAATGAGGTGGTATTGATGACTTACACAGTTCTATAGAAGATTTTTCAGAAGCTCTCCTCCAATAGTAGAAAGCAGTACAGTATCTGAAATGTCAACCAGTTATATACATAACTGGTTTTTTTTTATAACTTCTGTAAGAGCATAATCAAACAGGAATTTTCTCCCCGGCGGATAAAGCAACAGAGAAAACAGTTGCCCAAATATTTAAAAGAAGTTATCCCTTGAGAAGTTCATTATCTCTGTGACATCTGCATTGATTTCACTGTTACCAATGGTACTGCTATTCATGAATCACATTAACATTCTCTCTGTGAAATCAAGGTACAGTCACTGCCCAGAGGTACTGAGGAAAAAGCTCTATGGGTTCAGCCAATGGTAGTTGGTAAAATGAATCACAAAATAGCGTGGTAAATACAAGCTCTGCTTTTGTTGCACCACTATGTGAAGTACAGTGTTGCCGAAGTGGCAAAAGCGCTTATTTTTTAAAAATGCGAAATATTTGTGTAATGTAACTTTATGCTTCCAGATAATGATGTATGTTAGACAGCAAGGAATGAATACTTGGAGAAGTGAGATATGTTGGAGTTTTTGGAGAAATACACTAGGAGAAGGAATAAATATGAATCTCACCGCATCGTAAGAGGTTGAAGTCTGAGGAGATCCCACTGAAACCTGCTGCTGAACGACTACATTCTCCTTAAGCAGAAAACTTTGGATGTGCCACGCAATGGTGTCTGTTTATTAATTAGTTGCTCTTTGATTAAAAAGAAGGGGCCCCCCAGCAATAAAAATGGGGTCTCCCTATTGCCATCTGCGCACATTAGTCTCTTGTATTCAACTTTGCTGGTTCTCTGGAATTTTCCTACTCTTTAGTATAATTTTGATGATTGAAAACTATTTTGGAAAGGATGGGTCAGGTGCTTTGTTCCCATAGTCTTTTGAAGTGCCTGCATATGAACAAAGAAACGGTTCTGTTTAAAAAAAATAGGAAACCCATTCCATTTTTCAAGAATGTTTTGTTTTAAGCCATACAAACGCAGGTTATACTTTTGTCACATTTTCCTAGCCAGAATTTTCAAGGAGAGTTAAGATAAAAAGACTGGCTAGAAAGATAATTGTGTTGTTCAGATCTCATATTCACCGTTCGTTTATGAAATTGTTACTTACTCCTTCATGCAGCCCCTTCTTTTTGTCTCTTAAGTGTGTGCCTCTGGGCAAGCTTATTTATTTTTATTGTTTCAAGGTAACATTTAAAATGTGTAATTAAAGTAAATAAATCTACATTTTTGACTTCACTATTGCATTTCCAGAAATTTGCTTGTACTTTGTAATTTATTTTCTTATTAGCCAAAAGTTCAGTGTGTTGTTTTTGATGAATTAGGCACCCATATGAATAGCGCAGATCAGGATGTTGTTTGTCATCATCGCTTGGAATCCTATAAATGATCTTTATAAGTTCTTGATTTTAAAGATCTACACTCAGCCTAGAAAACATATACTGTATAATTTGGTCAACAGTTTCCATTTTATCTATTTGTATACTGTCATGATGTCTTAAACTACAGGAGTTAAATACTGAGTTTTTATTTTTGTTTGCTTTGAGCAAGGTAGATGGATGTTTTAGCCATTATAATGTGAAACCACTTCTTTCTTTACAGTATTTGACCAAATTTGTGTGTCTATGATATTTGTAAATACATGTGATATCTGTATTTCTTATCATAAGCCTGTTTAGTTTTATTCTCAGTAGGGTTTTTGGACTGTACAGTGTTTATATGATCTGAACTCCTTATACATAAGAAGGTGTGTATATTAATCCAATTATGGACTTAAAATATTTTAAAAGTATAAATACCCTTATTTGCTGCAAAGACCAGTGTGTAGACATTTGCTTTTTAGCAATATTTTTAAGTGCTCCATTTTAATGCCAAGGAATAAGTCTTTTGGCAACACAAACTGGTCAATAATAGGTAATGCAGGTATGTTCAGGTTAAGCCAACAATGTTTTGCATTTTTATGCTTCTTTTCTGTCAACACTAATGAAGTCAACATTGCCTGAATGTCTGAATAATGAAACACATCCCTGTTTAAAAGTATGTAACTGAAAAAGAAATAAAAAATAAAGGTAGTTTTTTTAAACTTGCTCTTTCCCCTTTCCTCTGATCATGGGTAAAATAATGCCACTCACTGACTGAAGATAGAAATTTTTAAAATTCAGTTTATGTGAATGAATTTAGTATATGTGAAAAGCAGAGCTGAAGGAACATTCTTTTGTGTTTTTGATTTTTGTTTTGCTTTGTTGAAACTCTATGGTAAGGAGTACGTAGCTGGGTGTAGCCAAGCTTTCTTTAATGAAAGTTTAAAAAGAATTTTTTATTTCTCTGAACTCTTTAATAGAGCAATTAATTAGAATTAATGCCATTAATAAACAAAGGAAATAAACTGTATCATTTCATTCCTTTTAAAAAATGAAGTCATGCTATTATGTTTCCAGAAATGAAGTATTATTGCTCCAGTTTGAAGTGAATGACTTTAAGATCATTGCAGATGCAGAGCACACATCTGTGGCAGTATCTCACAGTTGATCATTGTGCTGTTCGCTCTAGGGGGTTTTATGAGATGCTGCTCTGCTTACTGAAAGATGGCAAAGGTAAGGTAAGTCAAAGCAGCAGTCTTAAGTCCGTATGTGTCCACTAAGGACCACCATTCAGAAATGGTAAGAAGATCTGGAGATCAAACATAGCATAGGTTAAGCATGGGTTAAAAGGCCCTATCTAGAAATAAATGACCTAAGATTAGAATTTGACCTGAATGATTATATAGTTGCATTAGTCAGCACCCTTGGCTTTTCAAGTGCTAGAAACCTAAGTTGGCTTCAGCAGTACGCATGCACATTATTGCATTTGAAAAGTCCATTCATAGGAGTGGCTTCAGACATGCTTGATCCTGGTGTAAGGTTCAGGAACCTGTCTCCCTCTGTATCTCTCAGTTTTGCTTCCTACCCTTCTGTTTTTGTTGTCAAGGAGATTTTTCACATGAGATGGTAAAATGACCATGAAACAACTTCAGACTACTGCCGCCTTCATAGACTCAGCCAAAACAAAGGACAGTTTCTCTCAACAGTTTCAACAGAATCCTGACATACATTCCTTCGTTGGTTCACATGCCCACCCCAGAGCCAATTACTGTGGCCCAGGAAATGTTCTCCCATCTTCACAGGACACATTGGACTGAGAAATGAGGTAGAAGGGGTGTTCCCAAAAGAAAATGAGGGTAGTGTTATCAGAAGGAAAGTGAGTGGATTCTGTGCAGGCAAAATCGAGATATTTGCTGTCATGGTGAGAAAAACAAAATAGAGTGTAAAGGGAAAAAGAATTGCTTTAAATTAGAAAACGTTTCTATTATTGAGACATATTATTCTGAATATATTATTGGAAATCACTAATACACATTTGAAAAATGTTTTGGACTTAGGTAAAAATGGATGTCATAAGTACTGTATTTGATGTGTTTTTGTTTAGTTTTTAAAGGTTTTTGTGATTACCATTGGATTAATAGAGTGAAAAGCTAATCTTTCTACTAGAGTAGAAGTAAATGGAATTATAAAGTTTTGCTGATGTTTGGGATGACGAGTTTCTTCTCTCTGCCCATCTCTAATATGGACCCACATATTATTTTCTTAGGAAATTTACTTCATAGGAATACATGGATCATAACCAAAGAAAGGACTCCATACACAAGTATTACCAGGTAATACTGCTGGGGTATGAGAATGGTTTTAGAAGGAACAGTTTTTCACAGGAATGTTTACCATACTGTGATTTTACTTAATATGAAAAACAGTCCTGCACTGCTCTAGAGTGGGGTTGGCAAACTTTAGTTTTATGGGACCAAAGGCAAAATTGAAGCTTTTATATACTTGCATAATGAGAAAACAAATTTCCAGTAGTTTTGTATTGATGAAGTTCAAAATACATAGGAACACTTGAGTACAATTTTTTTTGTAATACAAGTCTACTGATAAGACTTGAGTTATTTTGAGAGGATTATATTTCACTTAGGAATTTGAAATTGATTACAAATGATCATCTGTTATGCTGATCTGTATTGTGATTTTATGTATTTCATCTTTGAAAATGTCTTCAGATAGATATTACCAAATACTGTATCAGTCCCTACATATATGATTTTATTTGAGCATATTCACCATTTGGAAGGTGTTTTATAGAATTTTCTTAGATTCTGCCCTTGATATTTGCCTTTGGCATATCATTACACTGCAGATTAATTACTTCCTATTGAAGATTAGATGGATGCTCCTCATTTGTACAGTTAAGTGGATCCAAAAATGTAGCTGAAACAGCAGTTGAGTTTGAAAAACATATCCACTGCAAATTGTGTAGGAGTGGATATCTTGCTGCTTGTTTTAACTTGACAGCATAGGAAGTGGATAAAGCAGCTTGACATTACTTGTGATTTAAACAGCATTAATTTTGTCATAATGATTTTGTTGCAGTATAAATTGCACATATAAGTACTGTTTTGCCTTATAATTTTTAAGTTGATTTACTAAGAAACATTATCAAATCTATTCAGTATTCATTAATAATAGATAAAGATGATACCTACTCAGAAAAAATTCAGTGTTGGTTCTGAGCTCAAAAAAAATTGCAATAAAACTTTCCTACTAATATCAAACTGCTGTGTAGTTGGACAAGTCAGGATATTCAGTTTCCATTCCTAGCAAAAACTTAATGGAAGTAATGATAGTTAAAACTACAAGAGTGAATGAAATTCACCACTGACTTAACTAGTTCAATAACATAACGGATTCAGATAGTTCCCATAGAATACCTGCTGATGAATCATGTAATGCATAAAGATTGATTTTAAACATTTTACACTTTCACAAGTTTTGTAAATTTGCCCAGTAAACCATTTTCTACTCCATATGCCCTTACCACCATTAAGTTACAGCACATCTTCTCAGACACCACTTCAGTTAGCACTGATGTTTTCTCACGTTCTTTAAAAATCTTTTCTCTTAAAAAAAAAAAAATTCTCTATTGGAGTTGTTCCACGGAGTCTATTCACAGAGGCCAATTCCTGAGTTACTTTCAGCTCCATACTGACTTCTCTTGTAATCAACAACTAGGCAGTATTGGTAACATGTATTGACTCATGAAAAGCCAGATCATTTGCCTTGTTTTTTAGTTGACAGTTGGTGTCTTCAAGCAACTGTCCTTGCTCAAAAACTAGTGGTCTTCAATGTGTTTATCTTCTCTGGACACACTTTGTAGCTGCTGCAGTCAAACACAATTTAATTAACTTTAACTCACCATCAATAAAGAACTTTGTTTGCTTGGCTAACAAATGAGCCACTTGGAAAGTAACTTTGGTTGCACCTTCATTCTCATTTTTTGTGTGTTTGAATAAATTCTTGTTATAAGATACTCTGCTTTAAAGTTTTAATTGTTCTTACTGTTGCTTTCCTGTGAGTTGGGGATATTGTGATGAGTGCTTGGTCTGGTAATGTGAAAATAAATTGTATTCTTTTAACACAGCTGAAGTGTCACTGCATAATAAACATGGTGCTTTGCTGTTACAATTTTATAACAATAATCCACATTCCACCGTGCCTTAAAAAGCACAACACTCAAACTTCACTTTACTTTTTAAAATATGATTAACCTGCATTAGTAATAAAAGTAATAAAACGTTTATATGACACTGTGTAGCACTTGAGATGCTGTCGAATAATCGCTGTGTCCCTGAGATTTGTAGTGTGTTGAGCAGCAGTGTAAAGTAGTGAGCACCATATATGGTCCCTTGTCACAGCTATTCAGCTCTGCCTTCGTAGCGTGAAAGCAGCCATAGACAACATGTCAATGAATGAGCATGGCTGTGTTCCAATAAAGTTTTATTTATGGGTACTGAAATTTGAATTTTATATAGTTTTCATGTGTCATGAAGTATTCTTTGGATTTTTCTCAACCATTTAAAAAATGCAAATACCATTCTTAGTTCATGGGCCAAATGAAAGCAGGAATTGGACTGGATCTGGCTTGCAAACCATGACTTGCAAGCTTCTGTTCTGGACCACATTGGAAAGATTTGGATATTTGAAGTAACTTTTTTTTTTAACCTAATTGAGTGACACAGCTTCAAAGATAACCTTTCTTCACTTTATAAAAGGAGGGGTCATTTTGAAATAACCTGAAGGGTTATGGTAATGTTAAAGAAAATGCTCTGTAGTACATTTGGGAGTTAGAAATAAATGAGATAATTCACTCTCCAGTTTGAGCTTAGGTGTTGAAGCAGTGCATGGTCTTAGAAAAAGCATGGATTTGGGGACCAAACAAATTGAATTTGATTTGCAACTTTTTCATTTGCCTTGTGAGAACTGTGGCAAGGTACTTGACTTCTTAGCATCAGTTTCCTCACCTCAGATTGGAGTAACGCTTTCTTTGCAGCACGTCTCTGAAGTTTAGCAGTAATATTTATAAGAGCTCTCAATGTAGGCTGCCATTTACCGTTACTCTCATGATAAACCATATTTGAAAACGGAGCAGCACCTTTATTTCTCAAGCAGACTGTGTTCTGCTTTTTGATACAAGACTTTGGTCCGGTATTGATTAAACTGTGTCTTAGATTGAAGCTGTCATTCCTATCTGTTTAAAAATATTTGTACCCTGATTTTATCACATTGTACAATTGGCTATTTTGACCCATAGCAGCATTGATAAGTTAAAAATCATTAATTCTTTAATGATAAAAATAACAAACAGCAGAGGGCAAGGACAAAGCCCGATGTTATGTCACTGTATTCCTGCTTGCTTTAAGCTCAGTATCAGTCCAGTAAACCTAAGACATGATGCCTAAGTGGGCTGTCTAATATATGACAATCCTCTGCCATTTGGCTACCGTGAGCTATTTATGTTTTTCTGAAATCTAGGTGAACTGAACCATTTAGTCCATTTCTTTGCCCTCCCATTCTCATTATTCCATCTGAAAAAGGAACTGGATTTAGTTTGTAATGTCTTTTCCTAATAAATCCATGTTTACTTCAAAGATCACCATTTCTAATACTATAAACTGCCTTTTAACTAATTCAGTCTAATCTTATTTGGAATCCACATTATTGACCAATCTGTAGCTGTAGTCTACTCTTTTTTTTCTTTTAATAGAAATTTCATTTCCAGTCTAGTCTTTTTGCCTTGCTCCATTTACCATCTGCAAAGTCTCAGGATGAGTTTTGTCCAGGTCTGGAGACTTATTTGTACCTATGATGGACCTCATTTCCTTCTTACTTTGCCCCCTTATCACCCACTTAATTTTCTAGGCTGAAGATTATTCTTGATTAAAAAAAAAATAAAAAATTTTAAAGAAGCTAAGTCTTATATTATCATTGTAGCCATTTCCTTACATTTGTCTCTACACATAGTTTATAAAACCCTTTTTATTGACTTGAGCTTTGTTTTTTCTTTTAAGAAATTGTCAGCTAATTGGGAGAGGGAGGTTAAAGATTTTACCATTTCTTATATTCATTTGCTATGCATACTTGACTTCCATTCTTTTAAGAGTTTAGCGTGTCAGAAGAGATTTT
This sequence comes from Giraffa tippelskirchi, assembly GCF_054371585.1. Classification (NCBI taxonomy): domain Eukaryota; kingdom Metazoa; phylum Chordata; class Mammalia; order Artiodactyla; family Giraffidae; genus Giraffa; species Giraffa tippelskirchi. Next base: position 105,843,241 of record NC_137280.1, on the reverse strand, counting down.
TTTGCAAGCTTGCATTTTCCCCCTCCCCTTATAGAGTCATTTTTGATTGCAGAACTGGAATCAACAGTCTGAGTTCTCTTCACTAGGTATCACCAGCCTTGAAATCACATTCTCGCAAGGTTCCCGAACTTTCCACTTTATCAGTTAGTTCCTTCCTGTTGGTCATTTTGTCTGTCCAGAGTAGTAGCTTTAGTATTTGCCATTTCCTCTATTTCCTGGAAGGTTTCCCAGATGGCTCAGAGGGTAAAGAATATGCCTGCAGTGCAGGACACACAGAAGACATGGGTTCATTCCCTGGATTGGGAAGATCCCCTAGAGTAGAAAATCGCAACCTACTCCAGTATTCTTGCCTGGAGAATTCTATGGACGGAAGAGTCTGGCAGGCTACAGCCCATGGAGTCTCAGTCTGACAGGACTAAGCATGAATACCTGAATTCCTGGAAGACTAGTTTTTTTGGCATATAAAGAATCATCAGGTGCTGTGGTTTTGGTAAAATAAAACATTTTTAGACAATTGAAGCTATCATGACCATATGTTTCCCAATTCTGGGCTTTTAAAATTAAAATTCATGTATTTAGCAACTTTTTTTTTTTAAATAACACCTTGTTTCAGTCAATGGTTGCGTGCTTAAATCTGATTTTCTGGCCTGGAATTCTGTAGTGTATTTTCATGATTGTATCCCAGTTTTCTTCTCTCTTCTTTCCGTAATATTTTCGACAGTGCATTTTATGTTTGGTGTCCAAGTACCAGTGCTATCAGTCCAGGGTACTTCCTGTACCTCTTCTCTTCTGTGTATATTCCAGTCAGGAACCTTGCCGTACCCATTATCAGTAACTCCTGTGTCACACCTCCCATGCCCTCCTGTTGCCTAAGCCTTGTTTATAGCTTGTGTCTGCACATTAGTGTGAAGACTGCTGGGTGTTGTTTCACACTTCTGAAGTTCTCTTCTAGAGTGAATCACTTGACCATTTCCAACCTGACAGTGTATATAACAGTCAGTTTCTTGTTTCTTAGCTGATTTTTTCACCCTTATCCTCATTCAGTTAAAAAATCTCTTTAATGAGTCATATGTGTTCATACCAAGATCTAATGAGATAACATTCTACCCATTTCAAATAGTGCCTTGGAAATTAAAATCATGTAAAAATAATCGTATGGGCAAAAAAATCACTTCCTTTCTTATTATTATACCTTGTATTTTGAATTCCGTATTAAACTTTGTCAGGATGTTCTAAATAGTCTACAGTCAACTTTTTTTTTAAATTTAATATGATCAGTTGTGCATGTGTGTATATATACACATAGATAAATGTATATAATGAATTATAAAGATTTGGCAATTAGAGCTATTTTTTCTCCACAGTAATTGGTGCTTAATTTGCTTAAATGGCAGCACCGGTTGAAAATCATACCTTGAAAAATTAATATCTGGATAATCTCTTATGATCTCCTCTACAGGTTTGGCTGATGGAAGACCAAAAGGGAGCATTGAGAATCGAAAGTGCTTATTTTTCATATTCAAGAAAGGTAAAGGCTGTTCTTCAAAGTCCCAAGTTGTGAACAAGTAACCACTGGTAATCAAGATAACTTCCAATTAATTCACAAGCTCTGAAAATGAATCAGCAACATCACACCAGTGTCTCTGGTTCCAAAAATGAGCAAGTCAACAGCAGCCTCACCACAGTCGTGAAACTGGGCAAATTGATGACAGCCTTACATTTGTGGACAACAGCTGGTCAGAAATGCCTTGCTCCGGTGACCACACCGCAGGTATTTTAGCAGCCCTTTCGGTTTCCCGGAATCCTGCTGCACCATTGTAAATAGTTTATGTATTACATTCTTCTCTATTACTCTCTTTGTGTTATCTCTCTCCTCTCTAAAGCTCTCCCTCTCCCCGTGCCATTGAGGACACAGTGAGAAGGCAGCTATTTTCAAGCCAGAAAGAGAATTCTCACCAGGAACTGAATTTGTTGGTACCTTGATCTTGGACATCAGCTTCGAAAACTGTGAGAAATAAATGTTTATTGTTTAAGCCACCCTGTTCATGGTATTTTGTTCTAGCAGCCTGAACTGACTAATGTAGGAACTGTTCAAGAAAACTAACTCCCAAGTTTTCGTGAAAGTGATTCTGTTAGCCTTTGACATCTTTACAAGGACGTGATGGTCAAATGAAATAATGGATTTGGACGACATTGTGATCTCTAAAGTAGAGGTTTTCACACCTCGCTGAGTGTAACAGTCACTTATAGATAGTACTTTCTTTTAAAGAAAACCCTTGGGCTCTCTACTCCTAGCACTTCTGATGGAGGAAAAGAGTTAATTAGAGGAGTTAAGAAGTTCTTTAAGGAGTTCTTAAAGAACTCCTCTAATAATTCTCATGTATCACCACGTTTGGGATGCATTACTCTAAAACAACTGCTCTAAATTTTCCTTGAAGGTGGTGACTTTTTAAACAAATATTTATTTCACTACACTGGGTCTTAGTTGCAGCACTCGGGATCTTTGATCTTCACTGTGGCATGCAGGGTCTTTTTAGTTGTGGCATGTTGACCAGGGACTGAACTGCAGCCCCCTGCACTGAGAGCATGGTGTCTTAGCCGCTGGACCACCAGGGAAGTCCTGAAGGTGGTGACTTATATTAGGTAAACTTCTGAGAGTTGGTGACTGAGACGTCCCTTTAAAATATTCTCTTCCAGGGTACTGTACCTTAGTACTGTTCATCAGGTGTTTCTGGTTCTCCCCTTATCCGGATACATGGTAGTATTGTACTTCCTGCTCACTTGTGTTGGGTGAGGCCATGTCACTCACCACCTAGACCATTGTCCTCTGACTCCTCTCAGTTTTTTAGCTCCTGACTGGCCTGCCTCCACAGACCTGGGTCAACACTCGTCCAGTCTCCTGTTATATTCTTGACTCAGTGAGCAAACACAGTCAAGGGGTTTTGACACAAACAAACTCCCCTTCATTGATCGTGCTCCCTCATCCGGTTATTCTTCTATTTTTCCCCTTTCTCTTGGCGAGACATCTTGAAAGAAGAGTTACAATATTATCCTGTAGTATTCCAGTGGCTGAATCATTGTGTAACATGATCACTGCTTGACCCTTACAGGTCTTGCCTCGATATGTTTTACTTTGAGGTCCGAGACTGTGATGGTAAAAGCTCTATATAGTATTTACTGCACTTGAAAGACAATTTTTGTTTAGTTTTGTTTTGTGAGCATCCATGGATAAGTATGTTCAGATGTAAGGAAAAGTAAAAATTGTTAGAAGTCAGGTGGTGTGACATTTAGGGGAATTATGGGCTAAAATCCTTCCTTCTCTTGACCAGGTCCCAAGTTAGTTAATAGGTTCTTGTCATAAGACAGGGAGTGAAAAGTTCAGAATACCAAGGGACAGATTCAGTCAAAAATGCTCTTTTATTTTGCACTTAATATAACGTGGTTATTAGATACTATGCCTACTAGATTCTCAGTTCTCTGCTGATGTAGCTTCTTTCCTTGAATTATTCAAAAAGCTTAAAGAGTGAAAACAGCCAAACGAGAGATTTAATGTGTTTAAGCTCCATGATGTAATCTGGTCACTGCTTCATTTTTCATACAGCAAAGAACATCAACAAAATGATGATATTAAAGCTCAATTTTACCTTTCACAGGACAATGAAAAGTAGATTTTCTGTCTTCTCTAATAGAAATATTCAAAAGTTCCCATGCCACAGAGAAAGACAAACTGATTAAAAATGATTGCTTGTGGTTGTTTCCTCCCCTGGTTATAGGCTATATAAATTACTCCTGGGAACAAAAGAGCATGTTTTATGCTGCACTGCTATCCAGAGATGGCTAATTTTTATCCCAGAGGAAGGAAGGATGGCCATTTGGCCAAAGGCCAAGAAACCTTGCCTGAGTTTTCTAGGAGCCCCCTGACAAAGATAGGCCTGGACAAAGAAGGGAAACTTTTGTTTATTAAATAATTTTTCTTTAAAAGTGGTGAGATTGTGGATTAATTTTGTTTTAGATTTTTTCCAATATTTTGCAAATGAAAATTTAAAATCAGTGAAATGAGTGAAAATATGAAAAAACAGAAACTTTGGAAACAGGTTGTTCTCTCATGAAGCCTGGCTGAGAGAAAAAAAGAGAAGAATAAGTGGATGTTTTGCTTGTGTTTTTGGGACTGGAGCAGCTTGAATGGGTTTGTTTGCTGGGGGAATTACTCTCAGTGAAGATGAGGTCAAAGCTACTGGAGAGAATGATGTGGAAGAAAGGAAATCTCTGGGGGAAATGAGCTAGGATTCCAAAGAGAAGGGAAAGTGGAAAGGAGAAAGGGCTAATTGGGCTTTGTAGAGATGATGCATGCTTCCCTGGTGGCTCAGATGGTAAAGAATCTGCCTGTAATGTGGGAGACCTGGGTTCAATCCTTGGGTTGGGAAGATCCTTTGGAAAAGGGAATGGCTACCCATTTCAGTGTTCTTGCCTGTTGAATCCCATGGACAGAGGAGCCTGGTGGGCTGTAGTCGATGGGATTTCAAGAGGTGATATGTGTGAGGGAGGTGAGAAAATCATTCGGGTGATTGGCTGTAGCATCTATGTTGAATTGAGAGAGAAGTGAACCTGGAAGGAGGCTGTCTGTGGGTTGCTTTTTATCTGGAAGAAAATGGAGCCATCTAGAGACTGGGGGTGGTCCTGAAGAAAAGTTCAGTTTGGTCGCTCAGTCATGTCTGACTCTTTGCGACTTCATGGACTGCAGCATGCCAGTCCTCCCTGTCCATCACCAACTCCCGGAATTTACCCAAACTCATGTTCATTGAGTTGGTGATGCCATCCAACCATCTCATCCTCTGTCATCCCCTTCTCCTCCCGCCTTCAATCTTTCCCAGCATCAATGTCTTTTCAAATGAGTCAGCTCTTTGCATCAGGTGGCCAAAGTATTGGGGTTTCAGTTTCAACATCAGTCCTTCCGACAAACAACTAGGACTGATCTCCTTTAGGATGGACTGGTTGGATCTCCTTGCAGTCCATGGGACTCTCAAGAGTCTTCTCCAACACCACAGTTCAAAAAGCATCAATTCTTCAGTGCTCAGCTTTCTTTATAGTCCGACTCTCACATCCATATATGACTACTGGAAGAACCATAGCCTTAACTAGATGGACCTTTGTTGGGAAAGTAATGTCTCTGCTTTTTAATATGCTGTCTAGGTTGGTCATAACTTTCCTTTCAAGGAGTAAGCGTCTTTTAATTTCATGGCTGCAGTCACCATCTGCAGTGATTTTGGAGCCACCTGAAATAAAGTCTGCCACTGTTTTCACTGTTTCCCATCTATTTGCCATGAAGTGATGGGACCAGATGCCATGATCTTAGTTTTCTAAGTTTTTCCAAGCCAAGCTTCAACAGTACATGAACCGTGAACTTCCAGATGTTCAAGCTGGTTTTAGAAAAGGCAGAGGAACCACCGATCAAATTGCTGACATCTGCTGGATCATAGAAAAGGCAAGAGAGTTCCAGAAAAACATCTATTTCTGAAGAAAAGAGCAAGCACGATTACTTCAAACTTAATTTTGTTATATGACCTTCAGTTTTTCCTTAGGCAATGTATAGTTAGTGACACAAAAATTATTGAATAGTAATATGATAGTTAAAAATGAAAGAAATCTTTCACCTGCTGTTACAGTAAAGACCTTTTAAAAAGACCTTTTTATACAAGAAGTGTTTCATAAGAAAGTTGCTCTTTTAAAGAGCCCTTGGTAATGTAAGTTGTATTATGCACTTAGCTGACATTTTATGAATGCTTCATGTTAATCATACTACATTTTTCTTGGTATATTTATGGAAATCTGGTTAGCTCAAGATCTAAAATTCAATATTAATTCAACTCAACATTTTACTTTCAGATACGTGTAGACTGTAAATTATAATCTCTATATATTTACATAGAGTGTTATATACGAAGGACAAAGTTTTCCCAAGTCATATTGCTTAAAAACATAAAGTTTAAATTCTATTTCAGAGGAAAACAAAGTTTTAACCAGCAAAGGTCTGAATCTTTACGATGATTTCAACACAAATAGGCAAGTTCTGTTTGCACATATGGCATCACCGACTCGATGGACATGGGTTTGGGTAGACTCCGGGAGCTGGTGATGGACAGGGAGGCCTGGCGTGCTGCAATTCATGGGGTCGCAAAGAGTCAGACACGACTGAGCGACTGAACTGAACTGAACTAGATATCAATACACCTAGGAAATTTCTTTCTCTAGTGGCAAAAATTAGATTTATTTATTTATTTCCATCCTTTGTGCTTTCACAGTATACCTACAGTAAATAAATTGTGTGTAATACTAACTAAAGTTTAGAGGCCAAAAAGAATATGAATGTAAATCAGCAGCATTCTCAATTGCTAGTCTAAAAGTGTTCTTCCTAGTACGCATTTCATCCTTGAAGCGATATTCTCTAATTTTAAAAGAAACCTCAAAATAAGCAAACTCTTGTGGGTTTGCACTATGTGTAAGCACAGTTGTCTGTCTTCTGTCTAACAATGAGAACAAATTCCCATAAAAATTCATTATTTTAACTATATACAATTCAATTGCATTAATTATGTCATGCAAATAATATCACTGCCTAATTCTAGAACATTTTCATCACTCTCAGAAGAAATGCTGTCCCATTAAACAGTCATTTACCTTCCTCCTCAAGACCCCAGCCTCTGGCAACCCCTAATCTGCTTTCAGTCTCTACTGGTTTGCCTATAATGAACGTTTCATCTAAATGCAATTACATATGTAATCCTATGGCTGATTCATGATAATGTGTGGCAGAAAGCCACACAAAATATTGTAAAGTGATTATCTTTCAATTACAAATAAATAAACTTAAAAAATAAATGCAGTTACATAATATGTGGCCTTTTGAAATTGGCTTCTCTCTTTTAGCTTAATGTTTTCACGGTTTATCCTAGTTGTATCATGTAAGAGTACTTCTTCCTTTTTTTGGCTGAATAAGACTCTGTTACATGTGTGTACCATTTTTGTTTATCCATTCTTCTATTAAGAAACATTGGTTGTTTCTGCCTTTTGTCTGTTATGAATAGCGATGCTGTTAACATTGGTGTACACACTTTTGTGTAGTACAGTGTAGTTCAGTCATTCAGTCGTGTCCGACTCTTTGCGACCCCATGAACTGCAGCACGCCAGGCCTCCCTGTCCATCACCAACTCGTGGAGTCCACCCAAACCCATGTCCATTGAGTCGATGATGACATCCAACCATCTCATCCTCTGTCGTCCCCTTCTCCTCCTGTCCTCAGTCTTTCCCAGCATCAGGGTGTTTTCAAATGAGTCAGCTCTTCACATCAGGTGGCCAAACTATTGGAGTTTCAGCTTCAATATCAGTCCTTCCAATGAACACCCAGGACTGATCTCCTTTAGGATGGACTAGTTAGATCTCCTTGCAGTCCAAGGGATTCTCAAGAGTCTTCTCCAACACCACAGTTCAAAAGCATCAATTCTTCGGCATTCAGCTTTCTATATAGTCCAACTCTCACATCCATACATGACCACTGGAAAAACCATAGCCTTGACTAGACAGACCTTTGTTGACGAAATAATGTCTCTGCTTTTTAATAAGCTGTCTAGGTTGGTCATAACTTTCCTTCCAAGGAGTAAGCGTCTTTTAATTTCATGGCTGCAATCACCATCAGCAGTGATTTTGGAGCCCAGAAAAATAAAGTCAGCCACTGTTTCCACTGTTTCGCCATCTATCTGCCATGAAGTGATGGGACCAGATGCCATGATCTTAGTTTTCTGAATGTTGAGCTTTAAGCCAACTTTTTCATTCTCCACTTTCACTTTCATCAAGAGGCTCTTTAGCTCTTCTTCACTTTCTGCCATAAGGGTGGTGTCATCTGCATATCTCAGGTTATCGATATTTCTCCCGGCAATCTTGATTCCAGATTGTACTTCCTCCAGCCCAGCATTTCTCATGATGTACTCTGCATATAGGTTAAATAAGCAGGGTGACAATACACAGCCTTGATGTACTCCTTTTCCTATTTGGAACCACTCTGTTGTTCCATGTCTAGTTGTAACTGTTGCTTCCTGACGTGCATACAGGTTTCTCAAGAGGCAGGTCAGGTGGTCTGGTATGCCCATCTCTTTCAGAATTTTCCACAGTTTATTGTGATCCACACAGTCAAAGGCTTTGGCATACTCAATAGAGCAGAGGTAGATGTTTTTCTGGTATTCTCTTGCTTTTTCAATGATCTATCAGATGTTGGCAATTTGATCTCGGGTTCCTCTGCCTTTTCTAAAACCAGCTTGAACATCTGGAAGTTTAGAGTTCACGTATTGCTGAAGCCTGGCTTGGAGAATTTTAAGCATTACTTTACTAGCGTGTGAAACAGTGCAATTGTGCAGTAGTTTGAACATTCTTTGGCATTGCCTTTCTTTGGGATTGGAATGAACTGACCTTTTCCAGTCCTGTGGCCACTGCTGAGTTTTCCATATTTGCTGGCATATTGAGTGCAGCACTTTCACAGCGTCACCTTTGAGGATTTGAAGTAGCTCAACTGGAATTCCATCACCTCCACTAGCTTTGTTCATAGTGATGCTTTCTAAGGCCCACCTGTCTTCACATTCCAGGATGTCTGGCTCTAGGTGAGTGATCACACCATTGTGATTATCTGGGTTGTGAAGATCTTTTTTGTACAGTTCTTCTGTATATTCTTGCCACCTCTTCTTAATATCTTCTGCTTCTGTTAGGTCCATACCATTTCTGTCCTTTATCGAGCCCATCTTTGCATGAAATGTTCCCTTGGTATCTCTAATTTTCTTGAAGAAATCTCTAGTCTTTCCCAATCTGTTGTTTTCCTCCATTTCTTTGCATTGATCACTGAGGAAGGCTATCTTATCTCTCCTTGCTGTTCTTTGGAACTCTGCATTCAAATGGGTATATCTTTCGTTTTCTCCTTTGCTTTTCGCTTCCTGTCTTTTCACAGCTATTGATAGTTAGTCTCTCAAATTTCTCATATAGAATTCCAGGATTCCACAGTAACTATGTTTAACATTTTGTGGAACTGCCAACCAAACTTTTCCACAGCAGTCGTACTTTTTTCATTCCCACCAACAGAAACATGTGAAGATTCCATATTTTCCATATCCTTGTCAACACTTGGTACTTTCCATTTTTCAGAATATTTTTTAAGTATAGCCATCCTAGTCAGTATGAAGTGGTATTTGATTGTTGTTTTGGTCTGAATTTCTCTAATGACTACTGGTGTTGAGCATCTTTTCATGTTTTTATTGACCATTTGTATATATATTAGAGACATGTATTTTTGAGTTATTTGCTTATTTTTGAGTCATTTCTCTTTTTTATTTTTGAGTTGTAGGAATTTTTTTGTATTCTGGATACTAGACCCATATCAGTTTTATATTTGTAATATTTTTTCCCATTCTGGGTTGTATTTTATTTTGTTTATAATGTCCTTAGTGCACAAAAATTTTAAATTTTGATGTTAAATTAATTTTTTTCTTTTGTTGCCTATGCTTTTGCTAAACCATTGCCTAACTCAAGACGAAGAAGATTTTCCCCTGTGTTTCTTTACAAAAGTTTTACAGTAGTATCTCTTACATTTAGGTCTTTTATCCACTTTGATTTCATTTTCATATGTGGTGTGAAGGTCCAAATTAATCTTATATGTGGATCTCTAATTGTTGAAATCTATTTGTGTCTTGTTGCTGATGAGCCATCTTACGGTGGCCAGGCAGGAAGCCATTTTTCCCTAGGTGTTGACCTAAAACAAATGAACTACTAGGTATTTTTCCAGCAAAAATGAAATTATTTAGAATCAGCAGAGAATTACAATTTGGGCTCTCTTGTCATGGTGAACCACCTGCAAGTTCCCCTCAGCAAGGGAAACAGAGCAGTTTTAAACAGGGGAGAATGAAGGTGGGTGGCTACAAAAAAACAGAGTCCAGTGCTTTTCATTGGCTGAGTCCTTGCCAGGAAAGGAATCTGTGTTCCTCTTGTTGGACTCTGCTATTGTTGCAGGGCATGAGAGCTTTCCCTGCTGGTGTCTTGACTCTATTTGAATAAGATTCCTGTTTGTTAATTTCTTTACATTTTTCCCTTTTGATGAAGACCTCAACCTGAAAGCATCATGAGTAAGAGTCAGATTTTCCAGCGTTAGAGGCTTTTTGTCATTCAGTGCCAGGATGGACCTTTCTGTCCATAGTGTCTCATATGGAAGAGTAAGTGGTCATATTGGGAAACTAATAAGGCCACATTTAAGTAATAATGAGGAGTAAGAGTGAAAACTCTCAGACTCTTTTATCTGAAGTTCATATATTTTCAAGGTCATAGACATTGGAGATCATTTGATGTGTTATGTCATCATCATCATCAGCCCCATCTGGATATGTGGAGAAAACCATTTCATCAGTTACTATCTGCTTTGATTCCAGGAAATCTTTACTTTCAGGTTACTAGACAATGTGTAGGTCCAGTTGAGTTTGGTGCTTACTTTAGGTGTATCACATGAGTCCAAGAGTCTATTCCCTGGAAATTCGTAGTACCAGGTTTGGTTCAGTTCAGTCGCTTAGTCGCGTCTGACTATTTGCGACTCCATGGACTGCAGCACACCAGGCTTCTCCGTCCATCACCAACTCCTGGAGCTGGCTCAAACTCATGTCTATGTAGTTAGTGAGATCCAACTATCTCATCCTCTGTTGTCCCCTTCTCTTCCTGCCTTCAATCTTTCCTAGCATCAGGGTCTTTTCCAAAAAGTCAGTTCTTCACATCAGGTGGCCAAAGTATTGGAGTTTCAGCTTCAGCATCAGTCCTTCCAATGAATATTCAGGGCTGATTTCCTTTAGGATTAACTGGTTTGATCTCCTTACACTCCAGAGGACTCTCAAGAGTCTTCTTCAACACCACAGTTCAGAGCATCAATTTTTCGGTGCTCACCCTTCCTTGTGGTCCAACTCTCACATCCATACATGACTACTGGAAAAACCATAACCTTGACTAGACGGACCTTGTCCACACAGTGATGTCTCTGCTTTTTAATATGCTGTCTAGGTTGGTCGTAGCTTTTCTTCCAAGGAGCAAACATCTTTTAATTTCATGGCTGCATCACCATATGCAGTGATTTTGGAGCCCAAGAAAATAAAATTTCTCACTGTCTCCATTTTTTCCTCATCTATTTGCCATGAAGTGATGGGACTGAATGCCATGATCTTGGTTTTTTGAATGTTGAGTTTTAAGCCAGCTTTTTCACTCTCCTCTTTCACTTTTATCAAGAGGCTCTTTAATTCTTCGCTTTCTGCCATAAAGGGTGATTTCATCTGCATATCTGCAGTTATTGGTATTTCTCCTGACAATCGTGATTCCAGCTTATGCTTCATCCAGCCCAGCATTTCACATGATGTACTCTGCATGCAAGTTAAATAAGCAGGGTGACAATATACAGCCTTGTCATTTTCCTTTTCCAATTTGGAACCATCCGTTGTTCCATGTCTGGTTCTCACTGTTGCTTCTTGACCTGCATACAGATTTCTCAGGAGGCAGGTCAGGTGGTCCAGTATTCCCATCTCTTTAAGAATTTTCCACAGTTTGTTGTAAACTGTGGCTTTAGCATAGTCACTGAAGCAGAAGTAAATGTTTTTCTGGGTCTCTTGCTTTTTCTATGATCCAACAGATGTTGGCAGTTGGATCTCTGGTTCCTCTGCCTTTTCTAAATCCATTGTGAGCCTCTGGAAGTTGTTGGTTCACATACTGTTGATGCCTCGCTTGGAGAATTTTGAGCATTACTTTGCTAACATGTGAAATGAGTGCAATTGTGTGGTTTGAGCATTCTTTGGCATTGCCTTTCTTTGGGATCGGAATGACAGCTGACCTTTCCAGTCCTGTGGCCACTGCTGAGTTTTCCAAATTTACTGGCATATTGAGTGCAGCACTTTTACAGCATCATCTTTTAGGATTTGAAATAGCTCAACTGGAATTCCATCACCTCCACTATCTTTGTTCGTAGTGATGCTTCCTAGGGCCCACTTGACTTTGCTTTCCAGGATGTCTGGCTCTAGGTGAGTGATCACACCATTGTGGTTATCTGGGTCATTAAGATCTTTTTTGTATAGTTCTGTGTATTCTTGCCACCTCTTCTTGATATCCTCTGCTTCTGTTATGTCCATACCATTTCTGTCCTTTATTGTGCCTATCTTTGCATGAAATGTTCCCTTGGTATCTCTAATTTTCTTGAAGAGATCTCCAGGGAATCCAATAGGATTCCCATCCTATTGTTTTCTTCTATTTCTTTGAATTGATTACTGAGGAAGGCTTTCTTATCTGTTGCTGTTCTTTGGAACTCTGCATTCAGATATATATATCTTAACCAGTGTTGGTTAGCAGTACCTGATAAGGGCTTTTCCAGTAAAGTTGAAGAGAGTCTCTCTGGCTATGTCATTTTCAGTAGAGAAAGTCTCTAGGTTGCAAGGTGTGATGCTTAAGTCTCCTAAAAGTGCACTGTGAAAGATTGCTCTACAAATCTTGTTTCTTTGTTTTTGGCCATGCTGTGTGGCATGGGGGAATCTTAGTTTCCCAACTAGGATTCAAACCTAAGCACCTGCAGTAGAAGCAGGGAGTTATAACCATTGGACTACCATAGAAGTACCAAGACAGTGTTAGTTTTAATGTTAATAGAAACACTTAGATCTTTACAATGTCAAATTATGTCTCCTTTTGTCAATTGTGGGTCAAAAGAGGCAAGAGGCAAGTGCATTGGGCACCCTGTGACTGTCTCAAAGGGTTAAGAGTTTGAGTTACAAAAAGGCTGGATCTAAGATTTAGAAGGAGCGATGGCAATATTTTTGGTCAAGGCATTTAGAAATCAGCTCCAGTCCCTGTGGTGGGGGAAGGGGAAGGGGAAAGTGAAAGTGAAAGAGAAGTCGCTCAGTCCTGTCAGACTCTTTGCAAGCCCATGGTGTGCAGCCTCCCAGGCTCCTCATCTATGGGATTTTCTAGGCAAGAATATTGGAGTGGGTTGCCATTTCCTTCTCTAGGGGATCTTCCCCACCCAGGGATCAAACCCGGGTTTCCCAATTGCAGGCAGACTTTTTACTGTCTGAGCTATCAGGGAATCTTGGTGGCGGGGGGCACCGTCAAATTTTAGATAACTGGACACTCATTTCTCAGAGATTTTTCTCCAGAGTAAAAGAATAATTTTTAAGCAGTTAAGTTTACAGCTCAAAGACCTTAAACAATTCAAACAACTCAACTTGCAGGCTTAATATGAGCCATTTTGAAGGGAACAGTTTGGTCCCAGAGAAGCCAGACTAGAGCCTTCTCAGTCAGTTCCCATAGAATAGCCCCTATTCCAAAGGAACGGGGTGAAGGCTGAAAAACGGTGAAATTTCATTGAAACACCTCTGTTGCTGAAGGAATGGACTGAATGCTTCTTGGCCAGTTTCAGTTGAAATAATCTGATCTCAAACTCAGACTTGAGTGCCACATCAACACTCGCATACAGAGCAAGGCCTTAACCAGAAATAATAAAACCTTAAAGTAGATCCTAAGTAAAGCCTGAAGAGCTTCACAGGCAAAGTGGGTATAAGTTCGAATCCAGGAGAAAGATGTGCCTTTAAACTCCAGGGTTGACAAGGCAAGCCTTTTAGTTGAGGTGACAGTGTGGACGTCATACCTGTTCACTAGCCCTGGAGCCACTAGGAGTCTTTTCTGATCCCCATAAAGCCATAAAGTGATGAAAATGTTGACCTAAAACAAATAAACTGCCAGTTCTTTGAGATGAGCAGAAAATTGCAATGTGGGGTTGGTTACAGGTGGCTTAGTAGTAAAGAATCCGCCTCCCAGTGAAGGAGATGCAGGAGGTTTGGGTTCAATCTGTGGGTCAGGAAGATCTCCTGGCAAAGGAAATGGCAACCCACTCATGTGTTCTTGCCTGGAGAATTCCATGGACAGTGAGTTGGACATGACTTAACTGTACAGCTAAGACCATAGAGATCCACCTGCAAGTCCCATCAGAGCAAGGGAAAGAGAGTGCTCTTACTGAGAGGAAGAGGGAATTGGGAGGACTGTAGTAAGCAGAGTCCATGGCTTTTTATTGGCTGAGCTCTAGCTGGGAAGTTCAGTTCAGTCGCACAGTTGTGTCTGACTCTTTGTGACCCCATGGACTGAAGCACTCCAGGCTTCCCTGTCCTTCACCAACTCCTGGAGCTTACTCAAACTCATGTCCCTTGAGTTGGTGATGCCATCCAATCATCTCATCCGTTGTCGTCCCCTTCTCCTCCTGTCTTCAATCTTTCCCAGCATCAGGGTCTTTTCAAATGAGTCAGCTCTTTGCATCAGGTAGCCAAAATATTGGAGTTTCAGCTTCAACATCAGTCCTTCCAATGAGTATTCAGGACTGATTTCCTTTAGGATGGACTGGTTTGATCTCCTTACACTCCAGAGGACTCTCAAGAGTCTTCTCCAACACCACAGTTCAAAAGCATCAATGCTTCAGCACTCAGCTTTCTTTATAGTCCAACTGTCACATCCATACATGACTACTGGAAAAACCATAGCCTTAACTAGATGGACCTTTGTTGGCAAAGTAATGTCTCTGCTTTTTAATATGCTGTCTAGGTTGGTCATAACTTTTCTTCCAAGGAGTAAGTGTCTTTTAATTTCATGGCTGCAGTCACCATCTGCAGCAATTTTAGAGCCCCCTAAAATAAAATCTGCAACTGTTTCCACTATTTCTCCATCTATTTGCCATGAAGGGATGGAACCCGTTGCCATGATCTTAGTTTTCTGAATGTTGAGCTTTAAGCCAACTTTTTCACTCTCCTCTTTCACTTTCATCAAGAGGCTCTTTAGTTCTTCTTCACTTTCTGCCATAAGGATGGTGTCATCTGCATATCTGAGGTTGTTGATATTTCTCTCAGCAATCTTGATTCCAGCTTGTCTTCTTCCAGCCCAGTGTTTCTCATGATGTACTCTGCATATAAGTTAAATAAGCAGGGTGACAATATACAGCCTTGACGTACTCCTTTCCCTATTTGGAACCAGTCTGTTGTTCCATGTCCAGTTCTAACCGTTACTTCCTGACCTGCATACAGGTTTCTCAAGAGGCAAGTCAGGTGGTCTGGTATTCCCATCTCTTTCAGAATTTTCCACAGTTTATTGTGATCCACACAGTCAAAGGCTTTGGCCTAGTCAATGAAGCAGAAATAGATGTTTTTCTGGAACTCTCTTGCTTTTTTGATGATCCAGCGGATGTTGGCAATTTGATCTCTGGTTCCTCTGTGTTTTCTAAAACCAGCTTGAACATCTGGAAGTTCACGGTTCACGTATTGCTGAAGCCTGGCTTGGAGAATTTTGAGCATTACTTTACTAACTTGTGAGATGAGTGCAATTGTGCGGTAGTTGGAGCATTCTTTGGCATTGCCTTTCTTTGGGATTGGAATGAAAACTGACCTTTTCCAGTCCTGTGGCCACTGCTGAGTTTTCCAAATTTGCTGGCATATTGAGTGCAGCAATTTCACAGCATCATCTTTTAGGATTTGAAATAGCTCAACTGGAATTCCATCACCCCACTTTCTCTGTTTGTAGTGATGCTTCCTAAGGCCCACTTGACTTCACATTCCAGGATGTCTGGCTCTAGGTGAGTGATCATGATTATATGGATTGTGAAGATGTTTTTTGTACAGTTCTTCTATGTATTCTTGCCACCTCTTCTTAATATCTTCTGCTTCTGCTGGGTCCATACCATTTCTGTCCTTTATTGTGCCTGTCTTTGCATGAAATGTTCACTTGGTATCCTTAATTTTCTTGACAAAATGAGGTCCACTGGAGAAGGGAATGGCAAACCACTTCAGTATTTTTGCCTTGAGAACCCATGAACAGTGTGAAAAGGCAAAAAGATTGGACACTGAAAGATGAACTCCCCAGGGTCGGTACGTGCCCAGTGCTACTGGAGATCAGTGGAGAAACAACTCCAGAAAGAATGAAGAGATGGAACCAAAGCAAAATAACACCCAGTTGTGCATATGACTGGTGATGGAAGCAAGGTCTGATGCTGTAAAGAGGAATAGTGCATAGGAACCTGGAATGTTAGGTCCATGAATCAAGGCAAATTGGAAGTGGTCAAACAGGAGATGGTAAGAGTGAACGTCGACATTTTAGAAATCAGTGAACTAAAATGGACTGGAATGGGTGAATTTACCTCAGATGACCATTATATCTACTACTGTGGGCAAGAATCCCTTAGAAGAAATGGAGTAGCCATCATAGTAAACAAAAGAGTCTGAAATGCAGTACTTGGATGCAGTCTCAAAAACAACAGAATGATCTCTGCTCATTTCCAAGGCAAACCATTAAATATGACAGTAATCCAAGTCTATGCCCAACCAGTAATGCTTAAGAAGCTGAAGTTGAATGGTTCTATGAAGACCTAGAAGACCTTCTAGAACTAACACCCCCAAAAGATGTCCTTTTCATTATAGGGGACTAGAATGCAGAAGTTGTAAGTTAAGAAACACCTGGAGTAACAGCCAAATGTGGCCTTGTAGTACAGAATGAAGCAGGGCAAAGGCTAACAGAGTTTTGGCAAGAGAATGCACTGGTCTTAGGAAACACCCTTTTCCAACAACACAAGAGAAGACACTACACATGGACTTCACCAGATGGCCAACACCGAAATCAGATTGATTATATTCTTTGCAGCCAAAGATGGAGAAGCTCTATACGGTCAGCAAAAACAAGATGGGGTGCTGACTGTGCCTCAGATCATGAACTTCTTATTGCCAAATTCAGACTTAAATTGAAGAAAGTAGGGAAAACCACTAGACCATTCAGACATGATCTAAATCAAATCCCTAACAATTATACAGTGGAAGTGAGAAATAGATATAAGGGACTAGATCTGATAGACAGAGTGCATGATGAACTATGGATGGAGGTTCATGACATTGTACAGGAGACAGGGATCAAGACCATCCCCAAGGAAAAGAAATGCAAAAAAGCAAAATGGCTGTCTGAGGAGGCGTTACAAATATCTGTGAAAAGAAGAGAAGAAAAAAGCAAAGGAGAAAAGGAAAAATATACCCATTTGAATGCAGAGTTTGAAAGAATAGCAAGGAGAGATAAGAAAGCCTTCCTTAGTGATCAGTACAAAGAAATAGAGGAAAACAATAGAATGGGAAAGACTAGAAATCTCTTGCTAGGAAAAGAGTCTTTTTTTCTTCCAGTTGGGCTCTGCTACTGTTGCAGGGCCCGAGAGCTCCCTCTTCTGATCTCCTGAGTCTATTAACTGAGGCTTCTGTTTATTTGTTGTGTTTGTTTTATATAAGAAATTCTTTCTTACTGGCATGCAAATGTCTTCTAAAATTGTTTAATATCTGTTGAAAATATTTCATCTCTCCCATTGAAGGGTACTTGGCCTAGTTCCTAATGGTCTGTGTTTGGTGGTGAGAAGGGGATTTTTCTTCGTTACATTAGTTTATAAAACATCTTCCTGTTTTTAATTCATGTCTCATTCATGATTCCTCTTTTCCTGGTGTCTCCTCAGTCTCTTAGGATTTTGAAGAATAAAATGGTTCTCTTATTGTTTATACCTCTCTGGTTACTTAAGCTGAGGACCACACTGTTAAATCTAATTTGTTGCTCTTGGTTGTTCTACCTGTCCATGTGTATGTTTTAATTCCAGCTTTACCAGGTGAGTGAATCTGATAGGTGTTTTAGAGCTCAGATGACAAGAATCCTCTGAACAGGACTGAGATAGATTTTCCCTAGTATCCTTTCATTAGGAGACTTGTTCAGTTCAGTTGCTCAGTTGTGTCAGACTCTTTGCGACCCCATGAACCGCAGTACGCCAGGCCTCCCTGTCCATCACTAACTCCCTAAGTCCACCCAAACCCATGTACATCGAGTCGGTGATGCCATCCAGCCATCTCATCCTTGTCATCCCCTTCTCCTCATGCCCTCAATCTTTCCCAGCATCAGGGTCTTTTCCATTGAGTCAGCTCTTCACATCAGGTAGCCAAAGTATTGTAGTTTCAGCTTCAACATCAGTCCTTCCAAGGAACACCCAGGACTGATCTCCTTTAGGATAGGCTGGTTGGATCTCTTTGCAGTCCAAGGGACTCTCAAGAGTCTTCTCCAACACCACAGTTCAAAAGCGTCAATTCTGTGGCACTCAGCTTTCTTTATAGTCCAACTCTCACATCCATACATGACCACTGGGAAAACCATAGCCTTGACTAGACGGACCTTTGTTGGCAAAGTAATGTCTCTGCTTTTTAATATGCTGTCTAGGTTGGTCATAACTTTCCTTCCAAGGAGTAAGCGTCTTTTAATTTCATGGCTGCAGTTACCATCGGCAGTGATTTTGGAGCTCAGAAAAATAAAGTCAGCCACTGTTTCCACTGTTTCCCCACCTATCTGCCATGAAGTGATGGGACCAGATGCCATGATCTTAATTTTCTGAATGTTGAGGTATAAGCCAACTTTTTCACTCTCCTCTTGCACTCTCATCAAGAGGCTCTTTAGTTCTTCTTCACTTTCTGCCGTAAGGGTGGTGTCATCTGCATATCTGAGGTTATTGATATTTCTCCCGGCAATCTTGATTCCAGCTTGTGCTTCCTCCAGCCCAGCGTTTCTCATGATGTACTCTGCATATAAGTTAAATAAGCAGGGTGACAATATACAGCCTTGATGTACTCCTTTCCCTATTTGCAACCAGTCTGTTGTTCCATTTCCAGTTCTACCTGTTGCTTCCTGACCTGCATACACGTTTCTCAAGAGGCAAGTCAGGTGGTCTGGTATTCCCATCTCTTTCAGAATTTTCCACAGTTTATTGTGATCCACACAGTCAGAGGCTTTGGCATAGTCAATGAAGCAGAAATAGATGGTTTTCTGGAACTCTCTTGCTTTTTCGATGATCCAGCGGATGTTGGCAATTTGATCTCTGGTTCCTCTGCCTTTTCTAAAACCAGCTTGAACATCTGGAAGTTTAGAGTTCACGTATTGCTGAAGCCTGGCTTGGAGAATTTTAAGCATTACTTTACTAGCTTGTGAGATGAGTGCAATTGTGCGGTCGTTTGAGCATTCTTTGGCATTGCCTTTCTTTGGGATTGGAATGAAAACTGACCTTTTCCAGTCCTGTGGCCACTGCTGAGTTTTCCATATTTGCTGGCATATTGAGTGCAGCACTTTCACAGCATCATCTTTTAGGATTTGAAATAGCTCAACTGGAAACTCCATCACCTCCACTAGCTTTGTTCATAGTGATGCTTCCTAAGGCCCACTTGACTTCACATTCCAGGTTGTTTGGCTCTAGGGGAGTGATCACACCGTCGTGATTGTCTGGGTCGTGAAGAACTTTTTTATACAATTCTTCTGTGTGTTCTTGCCACCTCTTCTTAATATTTTCTGCTTCTGTTAGGTCAATACCATTTCTGTCCTTTATCGAGCCCATCTGTGCATGAAATTTTCCCTTGGTATCTCTAATTTTCTTGAAGAGATCTCTAGTCTTTCCCATTATATTGTTTTTGTCTATTTCTTTGCATTGATCGCTGAGGAAGGCTTTCTTATGTCTCCTTGCTATTCTTTGGAGCTCTGCATTCAAATGGGTATATCTTTCGTTTTCTCCTTTGCTTTTCGCTTCCTGTCTTTTTACAGCTATTTGTACGGTCTCCTCTGTCAGCCATTTTGCTTTTTGGCATTTCTTTTTCTTGGGGATGGTCTTGATTCCTGTCTCCTGTTCAATGTCTGAACCTCCATTCATAGTTCATCAGGTATTTGTCTATCAGATCTAGTCCTTTAAATCTAATTCTCACTTCTACTGAGGCTATTTTAAAAGATGTTGGTGTTTTACAGAGCCTAGTATAGGGTTTTACCAATCAATACTACTCAAGAAATAATTGTTTTTTATTTGGTTTTATTGTAGCCTAGTGAGAAAGAAGTGTTCTAATCTATGTAGGGAGAAGATAAAGTGGGACTTCATCAGGGAAAGTGGGGGGCAAGAAAAGTGTTGATTGACTAAAGTCTGTTAAACAAGAAATATCAGAAAATAGATATTTTTGCATCAACAGAAAGGTTGAGATGACTTAGCAAAACATCATATGGTTACTAGACTCCAATAATTACCCTAATCTGTTCCTCTTACAATTATAATGTGCTTGTCTTCTCTATTATATAACTAAAAATACAGTATACATATTAATATTTTAAGTAACATTATATAGTAGCTGCTGCTGCTGTTAAGTTGCTTCAGTTGTGTCCAACTCTGTGCGGCCCCATAGATGGCAGCCCGCCAGGCTCCCCCATCCCTGGGATTCTCCAGGCAAGAACACTGGAGTGGGTTGCCATTTCCTTCTCCATTGCATGAAAGTGAAAGTGAAAATGAAGACGCTCAGTTGTGTCTGACTTCGCAACCCCATGAACCACAGCCTACCAGGCTCCTCCATCCATGAGATTTTCCAAGCAAGAGTACTGGAGTGGGTTGCCATTGCCTTCTCCATTTTATAGTAGACCTAGCACTATTTAGTCAAATGCTTTTTAATTTTGGTTGATTTTATAGCATCTAACCCCTAGAATCTCTATACTAAATGCTTTTCTGAAGCTATTGACTCTTCTCCCCATTTTACAAGGATAGTAGATTAAACTGAAAGTCCAGTTAGGAAATGACAGGTCGTTTACTTGTGAGAGGTTTTTGAGGAACCTACTTGATGGAGTAACTACATCTAAATTGCAATGATATCCTTAACTCCTTTATTTACCTTTCACAGGTCAAATGTACCATCATCATATACCCTTAAAAAGGTACTCTTCAATTGCAAAATGTTTTCAGAACAAAAGAGCATGAGTGAATGAATATGTCATTCTCATATGAGCCTCACTGTGAGCCTTAATTTCTTTATGGCCCAAATAAAGTTCACGTGAAACTATGGGTACAAGTACACTTTTGGAGTGCTGAAACTTAAGGAGTTATCAAGAATATGCCAAAGCTCTGCCTTCTTACTGAGATCTTTTTCCATGAAGCAAATGTAAATTTGTTAGGAAAATAAATTTTTATATTAAACTGGCTCAGAAAAGAATTATTCTGACTTTTGTTTCTGTGGTCCTCAAACATCACCAGATAGTTTCCACAGTATATTCTAATTATGCCTTGAAATCAGAGCCTTTGCCCTCAAATAAAGGAGACCAGATATATTGAAGTAATTAAAAAATGTGTTGAACTGTATTTTGTTTTTCTGGAACATATGTAATGAATATAACTTTTATATCTTTACAGCCTGATATAAAGATATTAGATCATTGATTCTAGAATTAACTGTTAGAATAAATGATATACTACAGCAGTGTAACATTATTCTGACTCTATGCATCTTTTATAATTAATCAAGCACTTTATAACTTGTGGTAATTTTACCTGTAGCTGGAGCAATAGGTCTATTATTACTGAGATTCCCGGGCCCTGGGAAGTACAGTTCTGTACACAGCTTCTCTGACTTCTCTGCTAACTGGAGCTTTAAAGTATCTTTTTATTAATCCAAAGAATAATATATGCCAATGATAGAAATCCAAATAATATAGATGGTTATGCAAGGAAAGGAAAGTCTCCTTCTGTTGCCAGATAAGCAATTCATCAATCCCTCCTCCTCAGAAGCAACTGTTAAATTTATTGAAAATGTTGTCTAGAAATGTTCTATGCATGTATAAACTAATATATAATATAAATATATATAAATATTAAATATATATCTAAAGTATGTATATGTACATATATACACAAGTATATATCATACAATATAATTCTATGTAAGTATAAATATACTGGGCACACTGTTTTGTCCCTTGCTTCTCTATTTAAAAATAGATCTTAGAAATTATTCTATATTAGCACAAGTATTACTTACTAAGGGCTTCCCTGGTGGCTCCGATGGTAAAAATTCAGCCTGCAATACAGGAGACCCAGGTTCAATCCCTGGGTCAGGAAGATCCCCTGGAGGACAAAATGGTAACCCACTCCAGTATTCTTGCCTGGAGAATCCCGTGGACAGAGAAGCCTGGTGTGCTACCGTCCATGGGTTCACAAAATGTCAGACACGACTGACTAACACTTTGACTTTCACACTTTAATTACTTATTAGCAAATATATAAATTGGACATATCCCTTGAATTGGAATCGCTTGATCAAAAACAATATGTATTTACAACTTTTAAAAACTTTTGATCTGCTTGGAATTTATTTTAATAGGAGTAAGGTGGGGATCTACTTTTTACATTTCCAGATAGCTGCTAGTTTTCCCAAAAATTCTTTGTTGATTAATAAATCTGTCTCCACTACTCCAAAATATATAGTTGTTATCATATACTAAATTCCATATATATGTGGAATTCCATATGTATATATTCCATATATATATTTAGACGTTATTCTGTCAATAAGCTAGCCTGTTCATCTTTTTAAATTACCATAGTTTTTATATTAAGATCAGAGGTTTGTCAACTATATTTGCATATTTACTTTTTGGCCTAATCCTTAAAATTTATTATTTTTTTTTTTAGCTGAAAAAGAAATCCTATAATAGTACCCCCTCCACACCCCAGGCCCTCAACTTAATTTATGGATTGATTTATGGAGATTTAAAATCATTGTTTCCCTTATGTAATAACAGGGTATGCATATTACTTTATTTACTTGGTTGTATTATTTTTGTATATCTTTATGTGTCTCCATTTATATTTTAAAATAAGATTATCTCCATTGCTTGATTTATCAGCTCTAAACAATATCCAGTGATAATCTGCCTTAGAAAATTAGAAAATCAGTGTGCTTACATTTCCTTTATTCTTCTTCTCAATATTTATTAATTAGATTGTTTTTCAACATATTATTTACAATATTTATATTCTATTCTTTCATCCAATTCTAGTTTTTCATAATTTCCATGGCTCTAATATTTGAGTGGAATCAACTATTATTTTTCTGATTCTTCTTGCATTCCCTCATGTTTGAGATGTCATTTTTCTTTATTTGTGGACGATATCTGGCTAGAAATAAAATTTATACACCATCCTTTTGCCTCCGGAACCCTCTAGACTTCCTTCACTGATACTTGGCAATGAAAGTTTCTCATGGAAGGTGAACTCAGTTTATTATGCACCCCATCCCTAATGACTGGATTGATTTTTTGGCTTGGGTGCTCATAATATCTTCTAAGTCCATCTTTGAAGTCTTGGGGTTGACTGTTCAGTATAAGTTTTGGAGGGGGAAATTTACCTTTTCAATCTTTTATTTCAGGAAAGTTTTTTCCTGTAATATCTTTTAGCAAACTTCTGTATCATTTGTTCTGTGTCCTTTTACAGCAACATCAATTACACCTATTTTGGAGCTTTAATCTGTCGTATTCTTTCATTTTTTCCTACTATTTTTGAGGTGTTTTCTCTTTTTCATTTTATGTTGCTCAGTTTTATCAATGTTGTTCTGCATATTCATGACCTTGTTTTCAGTAGCATCAGTGCCCCCTTTTTTGATGCTTCTAATGTTTCATTCATTTAAATCATGCTTTTATTTTTCTGTTTATTTCATTAGTTTTATGTAAAAGCTTTTTATGGCCTTCATCTACTTTCTTTATATGTTTTGTGGTACAGTTTTTCTGATGTAGTTTTTGGTTATCTTAATTTTTTTCTTCAAGTATTTCTTTATATATTTTGGTTCTTTTTGTTCCCTTGGGGTATATTCTTACATATTTTATGCTGGTTCATTTCTATTTGTTATTGTCTTAGAATTAAGACTTCTGAAAAATGGAGGAGGGAAAGCTGAGTCATTTGTCAAAATAACAG
Organism: Giraffa tippelskirchi; assembly: GCF_054371585.1. Taxonomy (NCBI): domain Eukaryota; kingdom Metazoa; phylum Chordata; class Mammalia; order Artiodactyla; family Giraffidae; genus Giraffa; species Giraffa tippelskirchi. The sequence continues at coordinate 105,819,402 of NC_137280.1, read as the reverse complement.
AAAATATGGCCCATTGAAATAAGAGCATTGAAAAGAGATGAAAAAGTACATAGGAAAAATGAAACAGAGAGAAATGAATAGTGAACTGGTAGAGCTCAAAAACAAATGGGAGAGAAAAACAAAATCCTAATAGGAATGAAGACATTAGATGCTAAACAGGATAGAATGAACAGTATGAAAATAGAGTCAGTGATGAGAAAAATAGGTTTGGAAAGCCTTATTTTAGTGGACCAGCTTTTTTTTTTTCTTAAAATAAAGTATAGTGGAAGTGCTTTAAGAGTGAACTGGATTAATTGTCTTTGTAGGCTTTATAAATTAAGGAAAAACCTCATCTGTGGGTTGGATTCTGCTGTTATATAGTAGAACTTCATATTGAGTCATGTTGAAAATTCCTACGTTTCAGAATTTTTTTAATGTACTGATTTAGTGTTCTTACTTTGCCAAGAGCTCCGTCTCTCTTCTCATTTCTCACCCAACAGGTGCATTTTTTTTTTTCTCTATGTCAGTTTTTCCTTACTTGGTTCCATCTCCTTTGCCACAGTTGGTGGTCAGATAGCTATAGGGACTTGGAAGTGCTCTGCCACGTACCCAGGTCTTGCCTTTGCAAGTTATGACTTGTTGCTTTCACTCCTCATCTGGTGCTCTTCCTGCCATCTGGAGATGTGAATAATCGGCTCTCAGCTTTCTCTCTCAGTGAGATCTAATACTCATTGTACTTGGCAAGCTTCTTAAAGTATGGTTCCGCATTGTGGCTACATACACATACACATTTGTATTTTGTATTTCCATTTATATTTCATATTTCCCATTTTTATTCACCTTGTCATTTTGTCTTTGTATCAAAGAAGAGAACCTAGGCTTTGCCACATTAACTAGACATCTTGACAACAGTCATATGAGAAAACCATTCCTCTGGACTAAGCATTGCTCTCTCACTGTCAGTCACCTTCTAGAAAGAAGATACTGAGTTAATGACATGGTGACACTTGAAATTAGAGTCCAAATTTATTTTCATCGTGTTTTGAAGGACATAGAAAAGTGCCTGAGAAGCATGAGTGGCAGCTGCCTGAAGCGTAAAGAATCTGAAGAGGGAAGAAGTATTGCCTTGTTTCTCCAGGCACTGATTTTCACAGTGATAGCCACTGGCATTCTCCTAATAATCTGTACTTCCATGGTTCCTGAGACAATCCTGAACAAGGTAAGATGTTAATAGCCCCAGATCCATTGGTTGGTAATACCTGGAATTAGCAGTGCTATCCACAGATCAAGGATAAGGCCAAGGTGTTCAAGTGCTGACAATTGCAAAAGTACCTTCCTACTACCCAGCTTATCTTTTATGGTTGGACCATACCCATCAGATCCTGGCTCTACATAAAACAGCTGCTGAATGGATGAATGCTTTGATTCCCTTCTAGGACGAGGGCCAGGCCAGGCTTCAAACCTGGCTACTCATCTGGGGCCCTGTTGTTATTCCTCTATATTCACATGGCCTCTACTCTATGCCACTCTCTTCTCCTTTTCTGTCTATAACAAGGACACTGTCATTGGATTTAGAGCCCGTTTGGTTAATGAGGATGATCTCATCTTGAGGTCCTTAAATACATCTTTGAAGACATTCCCCTTTTGTCAAATAAAGCCATGTTCAAAGGTTCTACATGGATATGTATTTTGGGGGTTATCATTCAGCCCATTACATTTACGAAACATGTATTGGAGAATATTCTCGTGCGTGACAGACATATATGTCCATCAGTAATAAGTCAATATATAGAAAAGTTGTAAACTGTGATGTATGTGAGATTCTCAAAGAGTTAGCTACAACCCCACCTCCTTCCTGCCCGCTAACCTCTAACATACTGAATTATTCCAGTGGTGGCTGAAAATAAATGAATGGTTAGAAGGCCACTTAAATGCCTATCTTTGAATATCGCCAGGATTTTACTTTTTGCTGTGCCTCACCCACAAGGCTGAACTCTCCTAACATTGATACTCATCCCCAGCTTCATTTAAACTTGCTCTATTCTTTTTGCGTTTTACTTTGCTGACCCATGTGGGCCTACACTTTGACACATTGCCTGGTCATTGTTTTGACCATCAGTTTGACACATTGACTCAGCTGTATTGTGGGGTCCTGGAATGATTTCAGTACACACTGCATTTTCAATGAAGAAAATACTTGCAAAGTCTGCCATTGTACCTAGACTCATTTTGCCGCAGTTCCGTAAACAAGTAGTGATGACAGAACAGTGGTCCTCAATTTGTTGAATGGAGAGCAGAGGAAGTTAGGGAACCCGCCTATGTTTGGTAGAACAAAGTTTCACATCCAGATCTTTCTAATTCCAAAGCCCAACGTTTAGCCACTATGCTGTAAGGCTCCACTGGAAAGCAGCCACTTGAACCAGGGATGGGATTATGTCACGACCGTGTGCCGGTTTAATAAAACCCTAAAATAGGCAATCTCTGTGAGATCATCTGACTCTTCAAAATGGTGTAGAGAATGAAATAAATTACTTTATCCAGAGGATTAATTACTTGATTAAAGAATTTTGCAGAAGCACCTAATGAGTATAACTCTTCTTGCTTTCTGGTAATAAAGGCAGACTGCCTTTAAGTTAAATTTTCAATTCTGTGCATGTTACACAAGTCCTATAGGTAGTAGAATGTTAGAAATAACCTCACTCAGTCAAAAAAGGCACCAGAGGGCAGGGATAACAGTGGTGATCACAGTAAAATGAGGAACAGTCGAAGGCTCTACCATAAACAGCAAGAAAGGACGTTGAAATTATACTACACAGCCTAGAGACACAAAATATTTCATTTCCCTTTGAATGAAACTGGTTTGACCTTCACCATCCTGAAATAACAGGAAATATTGTTTCTCTGGTAACTGTATTGCGTTTTGGGCAAGTAGTTAAGCAGAATGCTCAGCATGAATAAATACAGTTAGAAATTGTTCGGGCAGATTTCTATGAAGAGTGCATGTTAAGCAGTAATATAAATGTAAGAGCTTACAGCAAAATGAAATTTGTATTGTAAAGGTCAAACTTGCCTAAGAGAGATATTTAGGTAAACTATTTGGTGGAAAAACTGATTCCCATTTTGTTTTAATCGTTAGTAACGTATGGTGGCTGAGGTGATGGGTTTCAGCTGAGTGAATCTTAACAGTATTATCTTGTGTTTGATTCAGCAGAGTGTGGATGATTTTTGCAGGACTATGAAAAATGGCTGAATTCCCTCTTCCTGAGTCTGAAATTAATGACTGGAAACATTATCAACAAGGTAGGTTGTCAAAAGAATAGTGTAAGTACTTTATCTAGAAATGGTGTATTTTCTCCTAGGTAAACATGGAGGATTTTATGGGATAGTTTAGGCGTACAAATTTATGTAATTTTGTACTCAGCCACACTATTAGCTAAAAACAACTGAAGGTAAGAGTCAGATATATAAATATAAATATATGATATATGTGTGTGTGTGGGTGTTCGTCCCCGGTGGCTCTGTAGTAAAGAATCTGTTTGCAGTGCAGAAGCTGCAGGAGATGTAGGTTCAATCCCTGGGTTGGGAAGATTCCCTGGAGGAGGGCATGGCTACCCACTCCAGTATTCTTTCCTGGAGAATCCCATGGATAAAGGAGCATGGCAGGCTACAGTCCATAGAGTCACAAAGAGTTGGACACGACTGAAGTGACTTAGCACAGACACGTGTGTATATATATATATACACACATACTGAACTGCAAGGAGATCAAACCAGGCAATCCTAAAGGAAATCAATCCCGAATATTCATGGGAAGAATGGATGCTGAAGCTGAAGCTCCAATGCTTTGGCCACCTGATGTGAAGAACTGACTCATTAGAAAAGACCCTGATGCTGGGAAAGACTGAAGGCAGGAGGAGAAGGGGACAACAGAGGATGAGTTGGCTGCATGGCACCACTGACTCGATAGACATGAGTTAGAGCAAGCTCCTAGAGATGGCAAAGTACAGGGAAGGCTGGCGTGCTGCAGTCTGTGGGATCACAAAGAGTCGGACATGACTGAGCGACTGAACAACAACAACAGTATGTATAAGTCTCTGCCTGATTGCTGGATTTGAAGTATGCTGTCTAGGCTCATTCCCCAGTAAGGAGACTGGCTGGGGCTGTAAGAACTTGTAGTAGGATCAGAAGATCCCTAATACCACACCTGGGCTGGTGGATGAGCCCTCAAAGATCACCTCTGCCCTTGGGCAATTTTATACTTACTTACCTAATCCTTAAATTTATCAGGCATTTATTGAACCCCACTATATACCAGTCGCTCTTCTAGAGATGTGGGGATCAGTGAAGCATAGTTACTGCCTTCAATGCTGTTTCAGGAGGGTGAGCATGGTGATCAAGCACATAGGCTAGTTACATTTCAGAGCGTGAAGGGAATGCTGATGCCGTGAGGGAGCTCAGCTGATTCCACTCCATCTAATTAGAGGGAGGGGAGGAATTGAGGGAAATCTCAAAAGAGTTGCGGTTTGTCGAAAGAGTTTGCGGTTGTAGTTGCGGGACTACAGAAGTTACTTAATCTATGGGCCTGTTTCTTCTTCTATAAAACATTGAGAAATGGGTCCACCTATCTTTCTGGGTTGTCTGTCTTTCTGGGTTGTCTGTCTTTCTGGGTTGTCTTGAAGATTACATGAGAGCGTGTGTGAGAAGTCTGGTGCTTGTTAAGTATGGTTAAGTTTTCATTATGATCACTTTTGGCCACTTTCCTTAGGATTTAAAAACAAAAGCTTCTTAACTCCTTCCAGAGGGCAGGGAGGTCCTGAAATCTCTTGACTATGAAATCCGAATAGCCTTACCATTTTTGTCTGATAGCTGCATGAAGTTAAGGTATAAGTAATTTCTCAAGTAGGTGATTCTGCTAAGAGTTAATGGCTTAAAAGTGAATTGTTGGCCACATGCACATCTAGACTATAAGGAAAATAAATTGTTAATCTAGTGTTGAGCTTTTTGTTCTTTCCTGTCTCTGCCTTAGTCATTCAGTCATGTCTGACTCTTTGTGACCCCATGGACTGTAACCCACTAGGCTCCTCTGTTCATGGGATTTTCCAGGCAAGAATACTGGAGTGGGTAGCCATTCTCTTCTCCAGGAGATTTTCCTGATCCAGGGTTTGAACCTGGGTCTTCTACATTGCAGGCAGATTCTTTACCATCTGAGCTGCCAGGGAAAGCCTGTCTTACTCTCTTCCTTACTCCCTCTGCAGCCACCTTTCTCTGTAGAACACCACTTATGTCAGTTGTTCCTGAGACAGCCATCGGTGCCGTGTTTCCAGCTATCGTCACACATGAAAACACCCAAGAGAAGCATTTTTAAAGTTTGTTTAGATATTATTAATCAGCTCAGGAAAGTTGTGTGACTACTGGATAGTGATTTTATTAGAAGAACCTGGAAAAGTAGTTTTCTTGGGGACTGATCCTTGTTTCATTGGCTGAAGCACTCATCCCAAACCTTTTGATCCAGTTTAGTGAAAAGGTTAAAGTGAACCCACTTTCAAATGGTATAGCTTAACTAGAAATAATTTTAAGAGCTCACAGTCAGGTATCTGTAACTTTAATAGCTGTTTATTTATTTAAATCAACTGAGATCTTTGGGCATTTACAGTGCTATTGGTATTTTGTATTTTCTGCCCGGGATTTCTTTCTTCACTAGTATGTCCAGTCCTGTGATAATCACGGTCTCTTCTGAACTTGCCACCTTCCTGTGAAAATTTTTCTTGCTTCATCCTAGTAGCTTCCTGTTCTGGCTCTAAGTTATGGCATAGATTGTCATCTCTACTCATCAGCTCCTCAGTTGGTGGAGAGTGAAATAGCTGTCTCTGTCCTGCAATTCTCTTAGTGTCAGGAACAGCTAATATTAACAGTTTCTCTGAATATCATAGTTCTTCTAAGCTGCTTAGAATAAAATTGAGGTGTCATTTCCTAGAGGACTCTGACATAGCTTTCCAGGGCTGTTAAACCATTTTAGTTCATTGGGAAGACACACCAGAAGCATATTGTGAAAGTTATTCGTACATGAAAGAAAGAATATCAAACTTGATGGGTTACATCATCTTTTAGATAAACTTCATTTTTCTCTGCTCTTTTTTGGCCCATGTGCCAGTGAAATGAAAGACTGTTATAAAACCACAATTACAGGAAAAAGGGGAAGCACTGTTTTTGTAAAAGCAACTCTAAAACATAGCTATTGAAAGAAGCTATCTTTAAAAAATTTAGAATAGCCCCATCTAAATTCTCAGTTTAAAAAGACTTACTAATACAAATACCTAAAGGTTTTAGATAATTGTCAATGCTATTGAATAAATGTTGAATGAGACAGCAAGGTGTCTTGAAATTGGGTTATGATTTATTATAATTATTTGTGGAATTTTGGTTTCTCATTTTAGATAGTGTACCTCCTGCAGGCAGGAATGGGGTTCATTGCCCTCATCATGGTTGAGAGAAGACTAAAAGCTCCTGTCTTTACAGGGAAATGTGGGCTGGCTCAGCCTTAACCAGCAATTTCGGATCTGTTTGTCTATTGGTTTATTTTTGCCTAATCTTTTTCAAGACTTTCAGAATCACTCTGTTATATAGCAGATGATTTTGTCTTTTTAATATAATCTGAGAGCTTTAGATATAGAAGCATGGAGGGTTTTTTTGTTCCTTTGCATTTAGTGTTTTGACAACAATTTTTGTTTTAAACCTGTTCCTTTTTATGATATACGTTTAGTTTTTAATCATTTTTATTTACTAAATGATCTGAGATGTTTATCTTTTTCCTTGTGTTTATATATATTATATATAATATATATATTTATATATATATTCATCATGATTTAATGTTATCTCTATAAGATTGAAGAATCTGTTTAATGTCTAGGCAATGTAGATGGGAGTATGCTTTCTCTCTATTCTAGTTCCTCTCCTTCTCATCACCAGAGGTAGATTATATTATTATCTTTTAAATTGTTATGATCTGTAACGTTTACATTCTGTTCCACTTATTCTCACAGGTGAATAGTGTCTTTATAGTGATTTCTCCGCTTAATTCTAAGTTTATGGGATATCATACTACAGTAGTTGTTTTAAAGAAGAGCTCAAAGAAGCTATGCTCCTGAGTTTTTGCATCTTTCATATTATCTGTCAATGACCTTTATACTTGATAACTTGTTCAGATTGAACAAGTTATATATTTTCCTTTATATTTTCCTTTCCTAAGGACTTGGTAAATATTGCTTTATTGCCTCCTACAGTAATTGTTTTTTATAAGTCTGAGGTCAGTCATATTTTTTTAAATAGGGGAATTGACTCTTTCTTGCCCTTATCACTCCCCCCCCCCCCCCACAGAAAGCTCTGTCATTAAACTCCAGAGAGTTTCTCCAGGTTATGTGCTGATCATTCTAAAGCAACTTTTCCTGGTACACAATGTACCCATTTTACCTGTACACAATGAGCTCATTTTACCTATATGCTTGATTTTTCCTTTACTTCAAAGAAATGTTCTTTTGTTTTATATTTGGGTATTTATTGTTATATTTCTTCTTTAGGAAAGTCAACTATATCCATGTTGCATCTCCTTTAGCTCCATAACAGTACTGTTCTTTCAAATACTTAAATGTCATTGTTCTATATTTTTGTGCTTTTGGAAATGGTTTGTTTTTTCCTTCTGATAGCTTTAATGTGAACTTCATTGTTGTAGGAGTTTTATTTTTCTCTCTTTTCTTTTTTTGGACTTTGACTCAGCACTTTACATTTGTTTTCTGATCTTTTTCTTGAGGCCTACTATGTCTTATCTGGATTCTTATTTCAGAGGGGTTGTGATTTTTGAAATACTTTTTATTTAAGGAATACTATATTTTACATAATTTTTGGCCTGATTTGTGTTATAGTCTTAAGAATTTTTTTATCTGCCTTCGCTTGTCATATTCTTTTCCTTAGTCTTTTAGTACTATTTTTATATATGTCCCAGCTGATGTTTTTCTCTATTTTTCACCTCTAATACGTATCTGAATCAGCTGTTTGATGTACCGTAATATAGAGGAGAGTTAGTTAGAATGCACGGAGAAGGCAATGGCACCCCACTCCAGTACTCTTGCCTAGAAAATCCCATGGATGGAGGAGCCTGGTAGGCTACAGTCCATGGGGTCGCTAAGAGTCGGACACAACTGAGCGACTTCACTTTCACTTTTCCCTTTCATGCATTGGAGAAGGAAATGGCAACCCACTCCAGTGTTCTTGCCTGGAGAATCCCAGGGACGGCGGAGCCTGGTGGGCTGCCGTCTATGGGGTCGCACGGAGTCGGACACGACTGAAGCGACTTAGCAGCAGCAGCAGTTAGAATGCAGCCGGAGGTTTGGATTTTAGACCAAGGATTTTGAACACATTTCCATGAGCATTCTACCCTAAGTATATAGTAAACCAATTCTGTGTAACCTAGCAGTCTTTCTGGCACCTAGTGAAGCCATAAGCTCATTCTTTCTTTCTGTCTTTTTCTCCCCTCCTTCCTTCTCTTCCTTCCCCTCCCACCCCCTTCTCTTTCCCTCCCCCTTTTTTTCTCTCTAGCTTTTTCTCTCTCTCTCACCTTTTCTCTCTCTCCCTTCTCTCCTCTTCCTTTCTTCCCTAATTCTCTGCAGGGCTACTTGCACTAATAATTTCTCTACAACTACATTTCACCCACAGCAACTCTTTTGGAAAGATGACATGTCTGAATGCTTTCATATTCAGCTTGGCAATATTTGCCACAGTATAAAGTAAGGTTTACTGAGAGCTCCACAGCTCCTGCATGAAACCCAGCTGGGTGTTCAAGTGAAGAGGGACTCTTTTTGTCTTGGCATATCCTGCCTATGGTGGTGAATGCTTCACTGTGCTCAGGGCCTCAAGTGGCTTCTGTCTCTTGTGGAGTTTTCCCCTGTCTTTGTGTTGTTTTCACTGTACTTGGCAGCCGTTGTGGTTTAGCACTGTGGTTGCCTCTTCATTTGTTGTGGTTTATGGTTGTGGTGGTTTCTAAGTGTATTAGTTACCTTTCGTTATGGAACAAAGCACCTCAAAACTTGGTGACTTAAATAACTACAATGTGTTACTTCTCCCAGCTCTGTTGATCAGGCAGTTCTACTGATCTCGCCTGGGTTCATTTACGTGGGTTCAGTCAGCTGGTGACTCATTTGCAATGGCCAAGACAACTGGGATATTGTGGTCTCTCTTTCCACGTGGTTTCATCCTGGCTATCTTCATGGCATGGTGATCTCAGGGTTCCAGAGGGCAGGAAGCTTCAAGACCTCTCATGGCAGAGGTTAGAAAGTCTCATAGCAACATTTCTGCTGCATTACATTACTCGAAGCAAGTCAGAAGACCAATCCAGTTTCAAGAGGTGGCAAAGTCGCATTGTAACTGGCATATAGTTATAGAAGGAATTATTAATATTTTTTCCTCTATTTGGGCAAACATTGCGTTTCATTTTTTGATTTATGTTTCTTCACCCTGTTTTCATTTGGTTTAATGGTTAAAAAGGAACAGTTTTACACTATTGCCTTTATAAGAAAAAGTGAAAGTGAAAGTGAAGTCGTGTCGGACACTTTTCGATCACATTATAGCCAACTAAGCTCCTCCATCCATGGGATTTTCCAGGCAAAAGTACTAGAGTGGGTTGCCATTTCCTTCTCCAGCGGATCTTCCCAGCCCAGGGATTGAACCTGGATCTCCCGCATTGTAGGCAGACGCTTTACCGTTTGAGCCACCAGGGAAGCCCCTCCTTTATAAGAAGTCATCTATTTAATGGTAATTAATATTAATATACCTTATTTAGAATAATATAGCACCTTTTATTTTTTAATTATTAAAGACCATAAGGTTTAACATAAGAAATGACTCCTCTGTTTGTTGTTAATAGATCCCAATCATAGTGCAAGGATTCTGAGACTTGAAATGGGAAAGCTTTTTCCAGTTTATAATATAGGATAATGAATTTTAGGCTGGAGACCAGGAAGGCAGTCTTCTATTTTGGATTCTAATCCTAGCTGTGTGATCTTAAAAAAATGAGTTTACTTTTGTTTCTCGTTTACTAAAGTAAAGAGGTTCTTAAACTTTAAGGTCATAGAATTTAACTATGAGATTTGTTAAAAATTCAAATTCAGTCTCTTTCTCCCTTGAAATTCTTATTCAGTAGGTCCAAGATAAGATCTAAGAATCTGATTTTTAAAATAAGCATTTTATATGATCTTGTTGTGGGTCATCTGTTGACCATATTGTGAGGAATACTTTATATCTTAGTTTTCACAGAACTTTGAAAACCTCAGAATCAGCTTCCATTTGCAAAATTCTATTGATTATTAAATGTATATTTAAAATGTGTTTGTTATTTGAGCAGTGATAAGCTGTTTAATTACCTGCCTCACTTAAAATGTAAGAATAAACATCCTAACCTGGCCCAGTGTTTTCACATCTACCATTATGAAAATGAAAGAAAAATTAGCTTCTCATGCACATCATTAAAATCTGTTGATTAAAAAAACTACATTTTTAAAAATTCTCATCTTTGTACTATACTTTTATTCTCTGCATGCAAAATGAAAATCAGTTGACATTATACAACCCACTCCAGTATTCTTGCCTGGGAAATCCTATGGACAGAGAAACCTGGCAGGCTACAGTCCATGGGGTCGCAAAGAGTCAGATACAACGTAGCGACTAAACAACAACAAATAATTACTCCTACAGATCTGGGGACCAATCTTTAATGAGTTAAAAATTTGTACTTCCCACAGCCTAATATGTGAAAGTTTCATGCTCTATGCTAGGGAAGCTATTTCTCATGACTCCGACGTATCTACTTCAAAGTTAATTCTAAGCAATGAACAGTGGAAATCATTAAAACAAAGCTTGCACATATAAGGTGCTAAGATTTTTAGATAAAACATTTTTAAATATGAGAAAATAGAGTTCAGAGACTTTTAACATTAAATAGTTCAAGTTCAGTGTCACCAGCATATCAGCATAGATGGGCTTTGAGTTAGGGATATATGATTTAGTAATAATGTACCCAGAACTAAAGAATATTCACTTGCAGGGTATTGTAATTTTTTTTTCCTCAGATTTTTGCAGGCCACGGTTTTAGCTTGTGGGCCACACAGAAACAGACCATGGGCCACTTTTGGCTCTCAGGTAGTAGTTTTAAAGTCCTTCTTTATTATAAAGGGCTTCCCTTGTGGCTCAGCTGGTAAAGAATCTGCCTGCAATGCAGGATACCTGGGTTCGATCCCTGGGTCGGGAAGATTCCCCTGGAGAAGGGAAAGACTACCCACTCCAGTATTCTGCCCTGGAGAATTCCATGGACTGTATAGTCCATGGGGTCGCAAAGAGTCGGACACGACTGAGTGACCTTCACTTTCACTACTTTCACTTTTATTATAAAACCACTCTTTATGATAAAATGCTTGTCAAACTCGGAATAAAAGATTGGGTCCAGGTTTTAAACATTGTGTTAGTAATTTAGCTGACTTTATTTTTGTTAGAGCAACTCTGTATTTGGCCACTTGATGGCAGCATTTACTACGTGTTAACATTGAACTTTTTTATTTTTTTTTCCCCTCCTCTAGGTTGTTCAGCCTCGTTTAACATTGGTAGTGGAAAAGATTGATAGCAATGCAAATGTATTTATAACCAAGAGAGATAGTCACCTTCCACCCCAATTAGCCTTTGCATTGATTTACTGAAGAAAAACATCTATTACTGAAAAAAGTCTTACAGATTAGTGTTGCATTATTTTGTTACAGTTGAAATATGTAGGGAAAGTGATCTTGGAGAGGATACACTTTAGTCTAACCAAAAATGTATTTTCCCAATAGTTAAAAAAAAGATACATCATTGAGGATGCAGCTCTGGTTCAGAATACCATACCACAGTTTTTTCCCCCTTAAAGCTATCTGCTTAGCTATTTGAATATTTTCTAGTAATGAGCTTGTGTCACATTTTAGATCTTTAAAAAGAGATTTATTCATGAACTGTTGCTTGGATAAAGCCATTGATCTACCGAAAAAGAAAAATCCCATTTCTCAATTTCTTTGTGAGAATATAATTATGGTTAGAACTAAAGTCTTTTTTTTTTTTTTTTTTAGTGGAAAGGCTTACTGCCTCCTGAAATACATTTTTGTACCCTCTAAAGATCGGAACTGCAACCGTGACTTTTTTCCTGCAGAAAAAAACCTACCAGTAATGACTGTATAAACATCCTGGTAAGTACTTTCTAGGGAAGGTTTTCTAAGAGAATTCCTGTTTGAGATTTACATGGAGCACAAATTGATAGAGATTTACAAGGCAGTTACAATTTAGCGCTTTTGGCTTGAAAGAAGAAAATAGTATTTTTGTTTTGTTTTAACCATGGCCTGTTTTCTCTTGGTTCCTTGTTTCTCTTAAAAAATCATGGCATTTGGAAAAGTTTGATAGGCATTTTGTTTTTCGAGCTTTTACCAGAGAAGATTCCCCATGTTATAATTCCTTGCTATCTGAATTTATATGTCAAAGTTAGGATAGGGTACTCAGTATTGTAAAGAGACTCTGCTGAGCCATCAGGACTGCAAAAATGACAAAAAAGTAACTTGGGAAGTTGTGGACGGATGGCGAGTTTATATAAATATCTTTGTGGGTGCAAATAAATATTCTGGGGAGGCAATTCCAGCTCTGCTATTTTCACAAGCTCAACTCTATTTTCTGAGCTCTATGTGTGTTTACTCACATACAATTGTACATTTCCTTCTGTTTATATACGCTTGGATATTTTGAGTCTATAAAAGGAGACTTATTTATGTTCCTTATACATTCTTCCTGTAGCTCATCTCATGCTAGTTTAAAATTAAAAGAAGATTCTATAGTAAAAGTAATGCAAAATTACTGTAGAAAGCTTATAAAATATAGATATGTGAAAAGTGAATAAAAACCTATATCTTACCATGGCTTTATTGAGTGTTATAGTCATAAATATGTATATATAGCACAAAAAATATAAAAATATTATAGAAATTAGGTCATACATTAGTCTTGTACAGGTTTTCACAACCTAGTCAGACACAGTTTCTATCGCTATACAATTCACTTATATGCCTTGTCTTTTTAACATAAGCACATAATCCTCATTTTCAGATTTATCATTATGAGATGTGCTACCTGGTTTGGACCCCTGGAAAGAGAACATTTAAGTGATACCACTGTAGTCACCCACTGGGTCTGATTGCATACATATGGGAATTCGTAAAGAGGACCCATCTCCAGATGGCCTCACGTTAACAGGGACATTTTCAAAATCGTATAGGAAGTTAAGGTCGAGAGCTGACAGGCATAATTGCTATGATGTTCAGTCTCAGATGAAATCAGTGTGGAAAAGAGAAAGAAAACAATAGCCCTGACAGCTTTCCCAGTCTGGAAGCTTTGCTGTATGTAATGTGCTGTTCAGTTCTAGCCAGAAGTTGAGAAAGGAAGGAAGCGCTTAAGTGGCTGCACTAGAGAGGGGCTGGTTGCCTTTCAGGAGAGCCTTGTTTTTACTTTGTGCTCTGAAACCCTGAGAGCCCAGCACAGTGCTGTCTCCTTCACTGGTGACAGAAGGTGCTGAGAACTGCCTGCCCAGAAATGCCAGCTGGAAGTCAGAACAATCTTAACTGCATCCCTCTTACCAATTACTTGGTGAGCATGCATGCACGCATATGTGTGAGCGTTCTTGCATGGATGAATGCATGTTCACACATGTTCCATGCATGCTGAGTTTTCTAGTTAGTCTAGTTCCATCGAAACCTGGCCACAGGAACTTGGGTGTTTTAGGTGTGACCCATCTCAGAAAGTGTGTGATCTCTGAATACAGGTACCCAGCCTGACTACAGTGAAGGTATCTCCATTACGTTCAGCAGTGTCTCAATTAAAGCAGAATAGAAGGGTTTCAGCAAAGAGAAGGAATCAGGTTATGCTGCTGGTTTGGTCTGACTGTGAGTGGAGAAATGGTGAAGCAATTGAGGGCTCCTACCTGCTATAACATTGTGGGAATCTCGCGAAACTATGAAGCAAACTTAGATCTGGCAAGTTTGCTTAATAGTTTTGATAAGCCCTGTAGCCAGATACTATTTCTGGGTTTAGAACTATTCTAAATTTGAGTTCTGTGTCAAATTTGTTTTTTGTTGTTTTGCCGTTTGCAAGTGTCTAGCCCCCATGAAATCTTTGCATATTCAATAAAAAATTACCCAGAGAGTTGAAATTGGCATTGATTTTTAATTTATACAGAACTTATTACAAATATACATCAGTGTCAATTAAAACAGTTTCATTGCCTACAACATATAGGAAATCAAATTTCATAATTGCATTTACCATGTGGGCGGTAACACTGGCTTCAGAGTTTAAAGGTCATTGATAATTAGGCTCTGAGTTTAAATTGCAGTATTTTTTTTCCTCTCCCTCCTAGACTGCAAATGTGACAAAGAAACACTGGCACAACTTAGCATTTTCTAATAAAAGAAACATTGATGCTTGCTTTCTGTTTGCCTTCCTTCTTGTGCCACATCCTTCATAACTGCAAAGATAACTTGCAGATAAATATTCAGTCAATGTTAGAACAATGAGAACAGTAATACCAATTTGAGTAACAAAATACAAATGGGACCTTTGGCTTTGATTTGCAGAAGTGACATGAATAAAAAAGTCAATTCTCATTTATTAACAAGTGGGAACTTAGTGTTCTCAAATTTGTCTGTCCTTGTTAAAATTTTCTCTTTAATTTTAGTAAGACTCTTCCCTAAGAGTTTTCTCTCTTGCACTTCCCATTTTCCATCCTCCTTTCATCATTCTCAAGTTTGTCATTCCTGGAATTTTGCTTCTTTCCTGGTAAGTTGTAGTAAGGGAAAAAAATTCATTTCGTTATCAGATTGTAGTCACTGATCTGACCGAGTTCTGGTTTTCGTGTGTCATCTAGTATTAATATGTGTCAGTTCTCCAGGCCATGACTTCTTCACCTGCAGAATGAGGGTGATGAATGGTTTGACTTCTGTGGTCACTTTTAATTTTAAAATCCTGTGCTTCTTAGTTTCATTTCCCTTGTGGAAAAATTCAGAAAGAATTCACCTTGCTTTCTACCTTTTTTTTTTTTAAAAAAAAGTAAGTACAGAGCCTTCTTCCACAGCATACATTTTTATCAATGAAAGTGGGTATGACTTTTTTTTTTTGCTTAGGAAGCGTGGTTTATATTGTGGAAAATGCTGTGTGTTGTGATGTGCTAACTGCTGGAATAAAGCTGTTGCCGAGCAACTCAGGTGCTTTGAGTGTTTCAGTGGTTTGTTCATCATGGCAATGGGTGATACGGATGATCAGATTCCGATAATTATTGCAAGAAGGCTAGACAAGTGAAAATACTGGTTGTAATAGGAAAGAAATCATTGATTTTGAGCACTGTCTAAATGTAAATAAATTTTTGTTTTGTTTTATTGTATTTTGAATTTATTGGAGAAGGAAATGGCAGCTCACTCCAATATTCATGCCTGGAGAATCCAATGGACAGAGGAGCCTGGTGAGCTACAGGATGTGGGGTCAAAAAGAATTGGATGTGACTGAAGCGACTTAGCATGTAGCATTTTGAATTTATAGCTATAGAAAGTATCTTTATAACCAATATGTCTGGAAGACATTAATTTTATTATTTTGTATCTAAATTTATTAAATAAAGAACAAAATCAAAAGCTGGTTTAAAAGCTTTATGACAGACAAACCTCTACCAACACTGATAGAGACTAGACAAGAGAGAGAAGACAAAATACAGGAAAAAACCTCCATATCACTTCTGGTAGCAAAGGGTTTAAAAATTAGTAAAAATATTAGGAAGGAATATATGCAAATGATTTAAAGCATAGATGAAATGGATGATTTCTGAAAATGCCAAAATTTGTATGAGGAAAAGGAAGAACATGAGTGGACCAATAATTACTGACCAAAAAAAATAAAATACAGCAGTGGTGATCAAAGACCTCGTACCAGTAAAGTGTCAGACCCAGAATATTTTATAGGAGAATTTTACCAAAAATTTAAGTGTAGAATCTCTCTATATTATACAGATTGTTCTAGAAATTAAAAATATTAAATCCACCCAACTTATTTAGAAGCTGCTATCACCTTGGTTACAAAGTGTAAGAAATAAAATTATAAGCCTATTTCATGTATGAGCCTAAATAATAGAATCTAAGTAAAATATTAAGAAAGTTTAATAACAATAAAATAATAGCTGATATTATTATGTATATCTAAGTAGAATTAAAGCCTTCATACTACAAAATATTCCAAAATGTTGGAAAAAGTATAATAAATCACCTCAATTGCATAACTAAACTTTGAAGAAGTAAAGGAAATCAGTATTGATCCAAAATGGTGGGTAGTAGGGCTGTTGAACACCAAAGAAATAAATCTGAGTTGACATTGTGGTTGTCTTAGAGACTGGATACTAGTTTCACTGACCAAGGGGCTTGGTAGTCAAACAAAACAGGCTATCAGCAGTAGGAAAATTGAACTCAGAGATGCTGATATTAAACCTTCAAGGGACTATATGCTGTGTGCAAAATGGAGCAGAAAAATTCTGGCATTTTACCAGTCTTTTGTTATCTCACCAGCATAGAAGGAAAACTTTTTTCTTAGAAAAAATTATTCTCATTTAATTCTTAATTTGTGAGTATGCCCTAATGCATCTATACATTTTTAATTGACATAAAAATCAATCCTAAGATAATACTATCCCTCAAGTGCTTCAGAAGAAAATGTAAGGTCACATAAACTGCACACACAAGGTTATGTTGAGTTCCTGCTAATAATATGTCACTAAAGAGATCATAACCTCCAGAATATAAAACACACATGGAAATAATCAAGCATGTGTAAGAATCAATGGTTAGTAAAATTTAACCCTCAAAAGGTTAAGATATAATTCATGTGAAATTTATACTATAAAAGTAGCATATTTTAGATTCGTAAGGACTTAAATGTCAAAAAAATGAGAAGAAAACATGAGATTAAACAAATATAACATGAGAAGTTCTAACAGCTGAGTTCAGCAATATCGCAGGATACAAGATAAACATATAAAAATCAATTATATGTGTATATACTAGCAATGAACACATGGACACTGAAATTGAACTATCATTTATGGTCACTTAAAAATAATGAAATACTTCATTGTAGATCTAACAAAACTTGTACAAGACTTGTATGTTGAAAAGTATACAATGCTGATGAAAGAAAGAATATGTACAGAAATAGAAACATCTATTCATACATTATTGGAGAAGGAAAAGGCAACCTACTCCAGTATTCTTGCCTGGAGAATCCCATGGACAGAAGAGCCTGGTGGGCTGCCGTCTATGGGTTGCACAGAGTCGGGCACAATTGAAGTGACTTAGTAGTAGCAGCAGCATTCATACATTAGAAGGCTCAACAAAATAAAAATATTAATTCTCACAAATTGATGAAAGGCTTAATGTATATCCAAGCAATATCTTTTATAGATACAGACAATATTATCCAAAATTTACAGGGAAAGAAAAAAGGACTAGATTTGCTAGATCTATTTTGAAACAAGAATACTAAAGTGAGAGGGAGTCTATGTTTCCAATTTGAAGAGTTATTTATAACTAAAATATCCCTGCCTTGAGAACTCCATGAACAGTATGAAAAGGCAAAAAGATAGGACACAGAAGGATGAACTCCCCAGTTTGGTAGGTGTCCAATATACTACTGGATATCAGTGGAGAAATAACTCCAGAAAGAATGAAGAGAAGGAGCCAAAGCAAAAGCAACACCCAGTTGTAGATGTGACTGGTGATGGAAGCAAGGTCCAAAGCTGTAAAGAGCAATATTGCATAAGAACCTGGAATGTTAGGTCCATGAATCAAGGCAAATTGGAAGTGGTCAAACAGGAGATGGTAAGCGTGAACGTTGATATTTTAGGAATCAGCAAACTAAAATGGACTGGAATGGGTGAATTTAACTCAGATGACCATTATACCTACTACTGTGGGCAAGAATCCCGTAGAAGAAATGGAGTAGCCATCATAGTCAACAAAAGAGTCTGAAATGCAGTACTTGGATGCAGTCTCAAAAACAACAGAATGATCTCTGTTCATTTCCAAGGCAAACCATTAAATATCACAGTAATCCAAGTCTATGCCCCGACCAGTAATGCTGAAGAAGCTGAACTTGAATGGTGCTATGAAGACCTACAAGATCTTTTAGAACTAACACCCAAAAAAGATGCCCTTTTCCTTATAGGGTTGCTGCTGCTGCTAAGTCGCTACAGTCGTGTCCGACTCTGTGAGACCCCATAGACGGCAGCCCACCAGGCTCCCCCGTCCCTGGGATTCTCCAGGCAAGAATACTGGAGTGGGTTGCCATTGCCTTCTCCAGTGCATGAAAGAGAAAAGTGAAAGTGAAGTCGCTCAGTCGTGTCTGACCCTTAGCGACCCCATGGACTGTAGCCTACCAGGCTCCTCCGTCCATGGGATTTTCCAGGCAAGAGTACTGGAGTGGGGTGCCATTGCCTTCTCCGTCCTTATAGGGCACTGGAATGCAAAAGTAGGAAGTCAAGAAACACCTGGAGTAACAGGCATATTTGGCCTTGGAGTACAGTATGAAGCAGGGCAAAGGCTAATAGAGTTCTGCCAAGAGAATGTACTGGTCATGGCGAACACCCTTTTCCAAAAACACAAGAGAATACTCTACACATGGACATCACCAGATGGTCAACACCAAAATCAGACTGTTTATATTCCTTGTAGCCAAAGATGAAGAAGCTCTATACAGTCAGCAAAAAGAAGACTGGGAGCTGACCGTGGCTCAGATCATGAACTCCTTATTGCCAAATGCAGACTGAAATTGAAGAAAGTAGGGAAAACCACTAGACCATTCAGGTATGACCTAAATCAAATCCCTTATGATTATACAGTGGAAGTGAGAAATAGATTTAGACTATTTAGACTATCTATTTAGACTCTTTAGACTATTATATATTTAGAAATAGATTTAGACTCTGATAGAGTGCCTGATGAACTATAGATGGAGGTTTGTGACATTGTACAGGAGATAGGAAGCAAGACCATCTTCATGGAAAAGAAATGCAAAAAAGCAAAATAGCTGTCTGAGGAGGCCTTACAAATAGCTATGAAAAGAAGAGAAGCAAAAAGCAAAGGAGAAAAGGAAAGATATACCCATTTGAATGCAGAGTTTGAAAGAATAGCAAGGAGAGATGAGAAAGCCTTCCTCAGTGATCATTGCAAAGAAATGGAAAACAGAATGGGAAAGACTAGAGATCTCTTCAAGAAAATTAGAGATACCAAGGGAATATTTCATGCAAAGGTAGGCACAGTAAAGGACAGAAATGGTATGGACCTAACAGAAGCAGAAGATATTAAGAAGAGGTGGCAAGAATATACAGAAGAACTGTACAAAAAAGATTTTCACAACCCAGACAGTCATGACGGTGTGATCACTCACCTAGAGCTAGACATCCTGGAATGTGAAGTCAGGTGGGCCTTAGGAAGCATCACTATGAACAAAGCTAGTGGAGGTGATGGAATTCCAGTTGAGCTGTTTCAAATCCTAAAAGATGATATTGTGAAAGTGCTGCACTCAATATACCAGCAAATTTGGAAAACTCAGCAGTGGCCACAGGACTGGAAAAGGTCCGTTTTCATTCCAATCCCAAAGAAAGGCAATTCCAAAGAATGCTGCAACTACCGCACAATTGCAGTCATCTCACAAGTTAGTAAAGTAATGCTCAAAATTCTCCAAGCCAGGCTTCAATAGCATGTGAACCATGAACTTCCAGATGTTCAAGCTGGTTTTAGAAAAGGCAGAGGAACCAGAGATCAAATTGCCAAAATCCACTGGATCATCAAAAAAGCAAGAGAGTTCCAGAAAACCATCTATTTCTGCTTTATTGACTATGCCAAAGCCTTTGATTGTGTGGATCACAATAAACTGTGGAAAATTCTAAAAGAGATGGGAATGCCAGACCACCTGACTTGCCTCTTGAGAAACCTGTATGCAGGTCAGGAAGCAACAATTAGAACTGGATATGGAACAACAGACTGGTTCCAAGTAGGAAAAGGAGTACGTCAAGGCTGTATATTGTCACCCTGCTAATTTAACTTATATGCAGAGTACATCATGAGAAATGCTGGGCTGGAAGAAGCACAAGCTGGAATCAAGATTGCTGGGAGAAATATCAATAACCTCAGATATGCAAATGAAAGAACCCTTATGGCAGAAAGCGAAGAAGAACTAAAGAGCCTCTTGATAAAAGTGAAAGAGGAGAGTGAAAAAGTTGGTTTAAATCTCAACATTCAGAAAACGAAGATCACGTCATCTGGTCCTATTGCTTCATGGCAAATAAATGGAAAAACAGTGGAAACAGTGGCAGACTTTATTTTTTCGGGCTCCGAAATCACTGCAGATGGTGACTGCAGCCATAAAATTAAAAGACACTTATTCCTTGGAAGAGAAGTTATGACCAACCTAGATAGCATATTAAAAAGCAGAGACATTACTTTGCCTACAAAAGTCTGTCAAGTCAAGATTACAGTTTTCCCAGTAGTCATCTATAGATATGAGAGTTGGACTATAAAGAAAGCAGAGCGCCGAAGAATTGACGCTTTGAGCTGTGGTGTTGGAGAAGACTTTTGAGAGTCCCTTGAACTGCAGGGAGATCCAAGAACATTCACTGGAAGGATTGATGTTGAAGCTGATACTTCAATACTTTGGCCACCTTATGTGAAGAACTGACTCATTTGAAAAGACCCTGATGCTGGGAATGAATGAAGGTGAGAGGAGAAGGGGATGACAGAGGATGAGATGGTTGGATGGCATCACTGACTCAGTGGCCGTGAGTTTGAGTAAACTTTGGGAGTTGGTGATGGACAGGGAGGCCTGGTGTGCTGCAGTCCATGGGGTCGCAAAGAATCGAACACGACTCAGCGACTGAACTGAACTGACTGATAACTAAAATAATAATAACTATGTGGTAATGGTTGTGGGATAGACATAGACATTGGAACAGAATAGAGAACACAGAAATACACACAAACATGCCTGAATTTTGACAAATCTGCAAAAACAACTTAATAGAATTAAGATAGAATTTTCAACAAATAGTGCTGGGACAGTTGGACATCCATAGGTTAAAAAAATAAACCTTCAACCTAAGCCCCATACTTTATAAAAGTTAAAATGAATCACAAGCTTAAGCATTAGACATAAAGGTATAAACTTTTAGAAGAAAACAGAAAAATTTTAGGACCTGATACTAGGCTTAGGTTTGACTAGTTCTTAGGTTTGACACCAAAGAGCAATCTGCAAAAGGGAAAATTGCTATATTGTACTTTATCAAAATATAAAATTTTTTACTCTTTGAAAGAACCTGTTAAGAAGATAAAAAGACATTTTCCAGAATGGGAAAAAACACATGTTTCTGACAAAGGAGCAGCCACACATTAGACAAAAGACTAGTATCTAGGATATATAAAGAACTCTCAGAATTCAACAGTAAAAAAGATCCAAACCTTCCAGTTAGTACAAGTGTGAAAGGCATAGACATTTCATTGAAGATAAACAAATGTCAAATTAAGCACTTGAAAAGATGTTCAACATCAGTAGACAACTGAGGAATTCAAACTAAAACCACATGATAATATCAGTATACACCTATCAGAATGGGTAAAATAAAAAATTGTGACAGCAGCAAATCCTGAGAAGAATACAGAGAAGTTGGATCAATCATACATCGCTGATGGAAATGTAAGATGGTATAACCACTCTGGAAAATAGTTTTGGCAGTTTCTTTAAAAAAACTAAATATGCAACTACCATGTGGTATAACAGTTACACTCCTAGACCCTTAAACCAGATACATGAAGACTTATGTTCACATAAAAATCTCTACACAAATGTTTATAGTAGTTTTATTTGTAATAGCCCCAAACTGCAAGCAATAGGTTGAGCAAATTGTAGAATATCCATACCGAGAAATACTACTCTTCAGTAAAAAGGAAAGAACTACTAATATACTACAACCTGGATGCATTTCCTGCATCTGCCTGCAATGCAGGAGACCAGGGTTTGATCCCTGGCTAAGGAAGTTCCCCTGGAGAAGGAAATGGCAACCTACTCCAGTATTCTTACATGGAGAATTCCGTGGACAGAGGAGCCTGACGGGCTACAGTTTATGGGATTGCAAAGAGTCAGACGTGACTGAACGACTAACATTTTCAGTTGCACTTTTCATGCTCAGCTAAAAAAGCCCACCTCAATAGGTTGCATACCATATGATTCCACTTATATAACACTCTTAAAATGACAAAATTATGGAAATGAAGACTAGATTAGCAGTACCCAGGCATTGGGACAGCAGGGAAGTAGATATGATTATTAAACTCAACAGGAGGGATCCTTGTGATGATGAAACTGTTCTGTATCTTGACTGTATCAATGTCATTATCCTGGTTGCTATACTGCTATAGTTTTACAAAGTGTTACCATTGGGGAAAACTGAATGTTTCTATATTATTTCTTATAACTGCATGTTAATCTAAAATAGGCCAGGCTGGAATACTGGAGTGGGTAGCCTTTCCCTTCTCCATGGGACCTTCCCAACCCAAGGATCGAACCCAGGCGGATTCTTTACCAGCTGAGCCACAAGGGAAGCCAAGACTACTGGAGTGGGTAGCATATCCCTTTTCCAGTGGATCTTCTGACCCAGGAATTGAACTTGGGTCTCCTGCATTGCAGGCAGATTGTTTACCAACGGAGCTATGAGGGAAAAACCCTAAAATTACATTTAAAAAGCTTAATTAAAAAACCTAAAATAACAATGCAGAGGGAGCCAAATAAGAAAAATGTGACTATCCTGGGTTGAATTGTAGATATGGGTGCCCAGTGGATCAGAGTCAGTAGTGGCAGGAATACCTTTTAGTGTATTCCTTTTTCTTAACATAGGAAAATTTACAAATCATTAATTTATATCTTGATAACTTATCACAAAATGGACCCACTTACATGACTACTACTCAGATTAAGAGCTAGGATATGACCTGACACCAGAAATTCCTTTTATGCCCCTTCCTTTCACTACTCCCTGTCACGCTTCCAAAGGTGATGACTAAGTTTAAGTACCATAGATTAGTTTTGCCTGTTTCGAATTTTACAAAAACAAAATCATACAAAAATCATTCTTTTGTGTCAGGCTATTGCCAATCAACATTACATTTATGAGATTCATCCATGATGGTGCATGTAACAATAATTTGCTCAGTTCTGTTGCTATGTAATATACTATCATGTTCATTTGATCAGTTGTGGCTGATTCTGCTACCCCATGATCTGCAGCACTCCCTGCTTTCCTGTCCTTCACTATCTCCCAGAGTTTGCTCAGACTCATATCCATTGAATTGATGATGCCATCCAACCATCTTATCCTCTGTCACCCCCTTCTCCTACTGCCCTCAATCTTTTCCCAGCATCAGGGTCTTTTCCAATGAATTGACTCTTTGCATCAAGTGGCGAAAGTATTGGAGCTTCAGCTTCAGCATCAGTCCTTCCAATGAATATCCAGGACTGATTTCCTTTAGGATTGACTAGTTTGATATCCTTGCAGTCCAAGGGACTCTCAAGAGTCTTCTCCAGCACCACAGTTCGAAAGCATCTCAATCTTCTTTATGGTCCAACTCTCATATCTGTACATGACTACTGGAAAAACCGTAGCTTTGACTATACAGACCTTTTTTGGCAATGTAATATCTCTGCTTTTTAATAAACTGTCAAGGTTTGTCATAGCTTTTCTTCCAAGGAGCAAGCATCTTTTAATTTCATGGCTGCAGTCACTGTATACAGTGATTTTGGAGCCCTATAAAGTAAAGTCACTTTTTCCATTTTTCACCCATCTATTTGCCATCCACTCCAGTATTCTTGCCTGGAGAATCCCAGGGACAGCAGAGCCTGGTGGGCTGCCGACTATGGGGTCGCACAGAGTCGGACACGACTGAAGCAGCTTAGCAGCAGCAGCAGCAGCAATGACCTATATTGGCCCTACTTAGTTCTTAGCGGAGTCGGACATGACTGAGCGACTTCACTTTCACTTTCACTTTCCTGCATTGGAGAAGGAAATGGCAACCCACTCCAGTATTCTTGCCTGGAGAATCCCAGGGATGGGGGAGCCTGGTGGGCTGCCGTCTATGGGGCCGCACAGAGTCGGACACGACTGAAGCGACTTAGTAGCAGCAGTAGCAGGTGCAAATTTACCTTAGATGAAACAATGAAAATGAAATTGCATTTCATGATGAAATGAATTAGCATTTGCCATGAAGTGATGGGACTGTTTACCATGATCTTAGTTTTTTGAATATTGAGTTTTAAGCCAGCTTTTTCACTCTCCTCTTTAACCTTCACCAGTATACTGTCATATAAACTATAATTTACCCACCCTACTCTTTATGAACTTTTTATTTTTTCCTCAAATTTTATGAATAATGTTGTCATGAAAATTATTTTTTTTCCTATGTGATTTTCTTTTTACTGTGTATAGTTACAAATTTTGGAGAAGGCAATGGCAACCCACTCTAGTACGCTTGCCTGGGAAATCCCATGGACGGAGGAGCCTGGTAGACTGCAGTCCATGGGGTCACGAAGAGTCGGACACAACTGAGTGACTTCACTTTCACGCATTGGAGAAGGAAATGGTAACCCACTCCAGTGTTCTTGCCTGGAGAATCCCAGGGGTGGGGGAGCCTGTTGGGCTGCCATCCATGGGGTCACACAGAGTCGGACACGACTGAAACGACTTAGTAGCAGCAGTAGCAGGTGCAAATTTACCTTAGATGAATCAATGAAAATGAAATTGCATTTCTTGCAAGACAAGCCCAGTGATGATGAATTCTCTCAGCTTTGTTTATCCTCCATTTGGAAAGCACAGTTTTGTTGGATGTAGTATTCTTGTTTGGCATTTTTGTTTTCTCTTTCAGTTCTCAATAAGAGTCTTGGGGCACATGCTCCTCTCTCCTTCCCCAGAGGGAGAGGGGTAGAGCTGTGTCAGCCTCTGTCTGTCTGCTGTTCTGCAGGTACTTTGGAGCAGCAATGTGCTGCCCAGCTCTCTTGTATTGTTCAGCAAACCCCAGGCATCTAGAGATCTAGAGTATATCATGTCCCATTAGTGCTCTGAGGCAGGAGAGAGATACCAGTCCTCAGGCAGCCCACAGAAAAGATGGAATGCTGGATGTATGTTCCAACTCTCTCTCTCTCCAGGGAGAAGTCAAGAATTGTTTTTTTTTTTTCCCCTTGCTTGATCCACTGAACTGGGGAATGGCCTATGGGGAGTGGGTGCCTCAAAACAGTGCCTTGGTTCTCTGGAACTTCCAATCTGGTGCTCTTTCTTAACAGTGCTTAGGTTAAGGCAAGACAGAAACCAGTCTTTCAGGTAGCCTCCTTGCCCAAAGTCTAAATCTTAGACATATGTTTCAGTCTTTTCTTTCTCTCACCAGGGAGAAGCTGAGATCTGGGAATCTTCTGATTGTGCCATGTTGAGCAGTGGGAGGAATTGTGGTGAGTGCCATGAGTTTTCCTTCCCTCTTTGAGCTTGCCTGCTGTATCGAAGTCTATTAATTGACTTCTAGGTCTCTCACCAAGGGAATTGGTTCCTGTATCATTGTTGGGTCAGTGTCTCTCTGAGGGGAAAGAGGGTATCAGACTTCCTGCTCTGCTCTCGATTATTCTTACTCTTGATTCTCTTGTTGTTTTGGCTTTGTCTGTTTTTGCACCAGTACATCACTGTCTTAATTAGAGTAACATATCCAGTAGTGTAAGTTTTCTAATTTTTTTTCAATGAAGTCGGAGTTATTATTAATCTTTTAAATTTCCACATAGTATTTAAGTTAGCTAGTTTCCATGTGTACACATAGGTACACACCCACACACACCTGCTGAAATTTTGTGTGGAATTTCCTTGAATCTTTAGATAAAGCATGAACACTAACATCCTTACAATTTGAACTCACAATATGTGAACATACCACATCTAACTGTTTATTTAGATCTTTATTTAGTTTCTCTTAGTAATATTTTGTGGTTTTTACATAGTTCTCATTAGATATTTTCCAAGCTGTCAGGTATTTTAAAGACCTTATTATAAATATTTTTTAATTTAAATTCTATTTGTTATCCATATTTAGACACAAAATAGATTTTAAATGTTGTGATTATTTGAAATTCATGTATTAGTTCTAATAGTTTATCTGTAGAATTTTTTGGACTTTTTACATACTTATTATACTACCTGGAAAATAGCAGTTTTGTTTTGTTTTTTCCAATCTTTTTCTTATTTTTTCTTGCCTTAACTTATTGCAATAGCTAGTATAGTGTTATTAGAACTGGTGATAGCAGACATTCATATCTTGTTTTTATTCTTGGATTTAAAGTTTTCACTGTTTTACCATTCAGTATAATTTTTTCAGTAGGATTCATAGATACCTTTTCACAATAAGCTGTTTTATTTATTTCTAGTATAGTAGCAATTTTTATCATGAATAGATGCTTAATTTTATAAAGTCATTTTCCTGCATCTACTGAGATGATCATATGATTTTTCAAACTTAATCTTTTGATGTAGTTAATTACATTGATTTTCAGATGTTAAGTCAGCCTTCTACCACTAGAACAAACCAGATTTGATCTTCACATATTATCCTTTTCAAATATCTTTGTCCTTTGCTAGTATTTTTTATAGTATTTTTACATCTTGAATCCTTATCTTAGGGTCTACTTCTGGGAAGCCTCGTATCAGACTGAGAATGTATAATATAGGATAAATACAGTTTCAAGTCACAAAAAATCTCAGCCATGATTAAAGAAATAGTGGTTTACTTTTGTCACATGACAAAGATTACAGTGCTTAAATCTGATAGAATTAATCCAAGTGCTTTGTGATGCCATCTGGAACCTAGCTTTTTTCTAACTTTTTTTCTTCTCTCCTGTCTTTAGTGTGCCTTTTTAACTCCATGGTAGTTATCTCATGCTGTAACTTAGAGCAAGGAAAGGAAGAGGAGTGGGCACGGCTTTCTCCAAGTGAAGCTATTTATGTATGAGGAAGGGAAACGCCAAAGCATGTGTCCTATTTTGTTTCTTTGTCCAGAACTGTGTCATATCTGATATCTAAGGAAATTACTGGTAGAGGAAGTGCGGTTCCTATGACTGGATTGAATCAGTCAGATTCATCTTCTAGGGCTAGAGAGAGAGTCTGAATTTTCCTTGAAATCAGAGATCTATCTATGTGTGCTACAATGTTTGTGTTCTTTTAGCTGGGAAAAAACAGGGGAATCATATCTGCTACAAATAGTTCAAGAAAGAACAATTTTTGGAAATTTGACTACATAAAAACTTGTAAATTTCTATTCAGTGAAGGGAACCATCAGTAAAGTCAACTGACAGAGAATAGGCTGAGAGAAGTTAATCGGAGAACTCAAAAACTGAGAAGGGATAATATCTAGAATATTTAGCAAATGTTTATTAAAAAAAGAAGAAACTAACAGAACAATGGTTCAAGCAGAGACTATAGATTCCAACAACTACTCTGGAAAATAGTCTGGAGATACTTAGTTTAATTTCATATGTGTAGATCCCAGGAGCCATCCACTCCACTCCTGTAGAACTTTTAGTTTCTAAGGAGGCGTATATAAGCTTGATTACTCGCAAATGATTTGTAGAACAGGGCATTGTCAAAAACATAGATATCTATCTCTAGGGGAGCAGATGGGAAAAATGCTGTGGATATTCACAGGGGTAACAAATTAAAGACAGAGTTATGTGGAGAAATCTTTCAAACATGGTGTTGAGAAGAAAATGGAAGATAACAAAAGACCTGTAACATGATATAACTGGCAAATTTAAAACATAAACACACAACAGAACAGTACCACCTTTCAAATATACCTGCATGTTTAGGAAAGGTGCTAAATATATTAGAGTAATTTCTTACAGGTGGAGGAATGGATTAGAAATGGAGATTGAAGATTAGAGGAAAAATAAAGCAAAACAGGGACCTTGCATGGACAGTTGAATGGCTGTGTCATGAATTTGGAGTCCAACCAATTCAGTTCTTTGTGTTCTAGTTTATGTGTTTACTTTCTAAGTCCTATTAAGATTCTAGTTTGCATGCTAGCTCTTAGCTAAGCATACCCACTATTTTAAATATTGGTTGTAAAGAAAGACTACATAGAGACTTTTGAGTAATCATTTAATTTGTAGAAGCAGTGTATACCAATATAAGTCCTCACTGTAAACAAATGAATATCTTCTTCAAAAATCACACTTTTAAATTATCAATGGGGATATGTTGTCTTTTCCATTTGGTCTCAAAGGCTTTAGTTTGTAAAACACCACGGTCAACTTCATCTATCATTTTACTCAATATAAGTTCGATTTTGCTCTCTACTTTCTTATTCCCCTTTAAAAATCAATAACACATGTTTTGTTATTGAATAACAAAACTATTATGGAATAGTGATCAGGTTTTCACTATTTTTTTCCATTTTTCATGAGAATGAAGTTCATGAAGAAATTTGGAAGAATTATACCTTGATCTGAAGACTTATTATAGCTGAAGATTTGGCTGGTGAATTTAAGCTATGGTCCAAAGCTGACCACACTAAGTTCACCTGGTAGAAAATTCTGAAATTCATTCAGCAGTATGGGAATGAGAAGATTTTTGATGTAAGTTTTCTTTAGGTAAATTTCCCTGTGCCTTATATAAATCTAATTTATTATCTTTCTGACGAAATTATGATTTGAGTTTTTAGAATTGACTGCTTATTGTGTGCCAAGACATATATGTTATTTTATTAACCATGGATAATTTTGCCTGACCCATGAAGCTCACCAAGATTCTAGTAATGGCAAGACCAATTAGTTGATGCTGACTAGGAAATTGCTACTCAAAATGTGGTTTCAGTCAATAGAATTACCTGGGAGATTTTCAGACATACCAAAACTCAGGCTCAGTCACATACCTAGTGAATAAAAGTTGTATTATAATAAGATGCCCAGGTGATTATTAAGTACCTAAAGTTTGAGACCTTCTGGCAATCTTTCCTTGGCGTCTAGACAGTGATGTCAGGTTGAAGAATAGCTGTTTTAAAATTTAACCTATTTTTACATAGTCATCCTTGCTTTTCTGATTATTTCTATCATTCATTTGTTCAATAAGCATGTAGTGAATATTTCCTGTATTTCAGGCTCTATATTGGGAGTATACAAAAGCAAGTAAGACATGCTAAGGAATTCCTGTGGGTTTTTTTTGAATGCAGAAATAAATGTAGAAGTTGGAGTGAAATATGCTTTTGGTTGTCTGGGAAAAAGTTCCTAGCTCATCATTCTGACAGTGGCCACAGAAGTTATGGAGACAACCATCTAGAACCTGTTTGGTGGCAAGTCTTGGCCCTAGAAACTCTCAGCAAGGCAGTCAACCTGAAATTAGGCACTGCTTGGCTGGGGGAGCTTGGTTTCTGGGTTCCCAGTTGAGCCTGGGCCAGTCTAACTCTCTGACTCATAGCTGGTGGCTGGCACCCAGGCCTACCTTCTCAGCTTCAGGGATGGCTTGTTGGTCAAAGAGCCAGAGAATGAAATTTCCATGACAGGACTGGGCAGGGTTTATCCAGCATGGGGTATCTTCTATAAACCTGTGTGATCTGATTCAAGTGCTATGAGCAAAGGTTTTCAGAACTGTGAAGGAATAGAAATGATTGAGTGGATTCTAATGGAGAACATTGAAAAACAGTGCATCCAGGCTTAGTCCCAAGAGATGGTAGGAAAATGAAGTTCTTTTATATTAAGCTTTATGGCACACCCAGATCACATCTTGTTGGAATTTTTAAAATAATGTGTATATTGATTGCATAATTCTTGCTTCAGGACTGAGAGTTGAAGAATATCTGATAGCCACTCCTTTTCATGTGAATTAGCCACATAATGAGCTAGTCTAGGAAGTAGATATGAGAAATGTCTAATTTATAGAAACTACCCCTTATCCAGGCTCACACACATGGATTTTTTTCTTTTTTTCCTGTTCAATGTCTGTTGCCACAAAGTTGGAAATACTGTTAAGAAAAAGGCAAGGGAAGCAAACTTTAGTTAGGGAAAGAAAAATCTCAGCTCTGTTGATATGAATTTTCTTCTTTCCTTCCCACATATAATGCATACATCAGTCTTTAGTATCTCTCTGTGTGGTATCAGACTGCCAAATGGATGAGGAAGGAAGAAGTTACTTGAAGTAGCTGATTATTCATTGGTGGTAATTTGTGAAATGCTACTTGGCTTTAGATATGGCTTTATCTTATTTGTGAGATTTAGTTTGCCTCACCTGTAAAATGAAGATACTTAGACTACACCCAGTATTAAATGAAATAATGTTTGTTTTGTTTAACTAAGACAGGTTTTTAAAAATTGAAATATAGTTGATTTATAATGTTGTATTAATTTCTGCTGTACAGCGAAGTGATTCAGTTATAATATATGTGTATTCTTTTTAAATATTATTTTCCATTATGATTTATCATAGAATATTGAATATAATTCTCTGTGCTATACAGTAGGACGTTGTTGTTTCTCCATTCTATGTATAAAAGCTTCACTTGCTAACCCCAACCTCCCACTCCATTCTTCTCCCAACCCCTCTCCCTTGACAACCACCGTCTGTTCTTTATTTCTGCGAGTCTATTTCTGTCCCATAGATAGGTTCATTTGTGTCCTATTTTAGATTCCACATATAAGTGATATCATAAGGTATTTGTCTTTCTCCTTCTGACTCATCTCACTTAGTATAATAATCTTTAGGTCCAGGCATGTTGCTGAAAATGACATTATTTCATTGTTTTATATGGCTGAGAAATATTCCATTGTATATGGACTACATCTTCTTTTTTCCATTCTTCTGTCAGTGGACATTTAGGTGGTTTCTATGCCTTGACTACTAGATTAGATCTGATAGACAGAGTGCCTGAAGAACTGTGAATGGAGGTGTGTGACACTGTACAGGAGGCAGGGATCAAGACCATCCACAAGGAAAAGAAATGCAAAAAGGCAAAATGGTTGTCTGAGAAGGCCTTACAAATAGCTATGAATAGAAGAGAAGTGAAAGGCAAAGGAGAAAAAGAAAGATATAGCCATTTGAATGTAGAGTTCCAAAGAATAGCAAGGAGTGATAAGAAAACCTTTCAGTGATCAGTACAAAGAAATAAAGGAAAACAATAGAATGGGAAAGTCTAGAGAACTCTTTAAGAAAATTAGACATACCAAGGGAACACTTCATGCAAAGATAGGCACAATAAAGGACAGAAATGGTATACACTGAACAAAAGCAGAAGATATTAAGAAGAGGTGGCAAGAATACACAGAAAAACTATACAAAAAAGATCTTCATGACCCAGATAATCACGATGGTGTGATCACCAACCTAGAGCCAGACATCTTGGAATGTGAAGTCAAGTGGGCTTTAGGAAGCATCACTACGAACAAAGCTAGTGGAGGTGATGAAATTCCAATTGAGCTATTTCAAATCCTAAAAGATGATGCTGTGAAAGTGCTGCGCTCAATATGCCAGCAAATTTGGAAAACTCAGCAGTGGCCACAGGACTGGAAAAGGTCAGTTTTCGTTCCAATCCCTAAGAAAGGCAATGCCAAAGAATGCTCCAACTACTGCACAGTTGCACTCATCTCACATGCTAGCAAAGTAATGCTCAAAATTCTCCAAGTCAGGCTTCAACAGTACATGAATCGTGAACTTCCAGATGTTCAAGTTTGTTTTAGAAAAGGCAGAGGAACCAGAGATCAAATTGCTAAAATCCACTGGATCATCGACAAAACAAGAGAGTTCCAGAAAAACATCTATTTCTGCTTCATTGACTATGCCAAAGCCTTTGACCATGTGGACCACAACAAACTCTGGAAAATTCTGAAAGAGATGGGAATACCAGACCACCTGACCTGCCTCTTGAGAAACCTGTATGCAGGTCAGGAAGCAACAGTTAGAGCTGGACATGGAACAACAGACTGGTTCCAAATAGGAAAAGGAGTATGTCAAGGCTGTATATTTTCACCATGCTTATTTAACTTATATGCAGAGTACATACATCATGAGAAACGCTGGGCTGGATGAAGCACAAGCTGGAATCAAGATTGCTGGGAGAAATATCAATAACCTCAGATATGCAGATGACAGAACCCTTATGGCAGAAAGTGAAGAAGAACTAAAGAGCCTCTTGATAAAAGTGAAAAAGGAGAGTGAAAAAGTTGGCTTAAAACTCAGCATTCAAAAAACGAAGATCATGGCGTCTGGCCTCATCATTTCATGGCAAATAGATGGGGAAGGAATGGGAATGGTGAGAGACTTTATTGTTTTGGGATCCAAATCACTGCTGATGGTGACTAAGGCCATGAAATTAAAAGACACTTGCTCCTTGGAAGAAAAGTTATGACCAACATAGACAGCACATTAAAAAGCAGAGACATTACTTTACCAAAAAGGTCCATCTAGTCAAAGCTATGGTTTTTCCAGTAGTCATGTATGGATGTGAGAATTGAACTATAAAGAAAGTGGAGCACTGAAGAATTGATGCTTTTGAACTGTGGTGTTGGAGAAGACTCTTGAGAGTCCCTGGACTGCAAGGAGATCCAACCAGTCCATCCTAAAGGAGATCAGTCCCGAACCTTCATTGAAAGGATTGATGCTAAAGCTGAAACTCCAATACTTTGGCCACCTGATGGGAAGAACTGACTCATTTGAAGAGACCCTGATCCTGGGAAAGACTGAAGGCAGGAGGAGAAGGGAATGAGAGGATGAGATGGTTGGATGGCATCATCGACTCAATGGACATGAGTTTGAGTAAACTCCGGTAGTTGGTGATGGATGGGCCGCCTGGCGTGCTGCAGTCCGTGGGGTCGCAAAGAGTCGGACACTACTGAGCAACTGAACTGAACTGATGCCTTGACTGTTGTGAATAGTGCTACTATGAACATAGGATTGCCTATATCTTTTTGAATTATAGTTTTGTTAATTAGGGCAGTTTTGGGTATATGGAAAGCATTCAGTAAATTCTAGCTGTTACAGTAGGGTCAAAGGGTCAAATTTTACACCTAGGAACTAAAGCAAGATAATGGCATGGGAAAACTCTAAACTCACCTCTTCGCATGGATTAACAAACATAAAGCTACCTATGAAACAATTTCATCTGATAAGAACCTGAAAACTAGCTCCACAACAAAGGATAAAAGATACACACTGAAATGGATAGAAGGGGCAGGGACAGGCTATTACCAAAAAGTCCCACCCTCTGGCATGGTGACTGACAACTGGCAAGAGGGAAGGGTCTTTTAATAGTAAAAGACCTCCTCCCTGAGGAGCAAGGGGTTTGTACTCCACATTTGAGTCTAGTTACCATATCATAATACAAATTTAATACAGTATTGTTGTATATAGCTCTCTTCGTCTGTCAGAAATGAGTCCACCAGGTTCTTTTTTTCTTTTGGGTCATTCACATTATGTATAAATCACTTAGTTTTCTAGCACTTAGGAAAAGCATCTATTTTCCCCCTTGAAACTCCAACCCTGTAATAGATTTATCCCCTGAACAGTCTTCTTTTTGTGGAGAAGGCAATGGCAGCCCACTCCAGTACTCTTGCCTGGAAAATCCCATGGACGGAGGAGCCTGGTAGGCTGCAGTCCAGGAGGTTGCTAAGAGTCGGACATGACTGAGCGACTTCACTTTCACTTTTCACTTTCATGCATTGGAGAAGGAAATGGCAACCCACTCCAGTGTTCTTGCCTGGAGAATCCCAGGGACAGGGGAGCCTGGTGGGCTGCCATCTATGGGGTCTCACAGAGTCGGACATGATTGAAGTGATTTAGCAGCAGCAGCAGCAGCAGTCTCTCTTTGAGGAGGAGAGATCTTATTTGGTTTGCTTCACAAAGTGGCTGGCTTTTCTTTGCATCTTGGAGAGCAGAGGGGAATATTCTATAACTGAATTATCCAACCTCCTGAAATACAGCCATTGTGCTTTCTTAGATCTATTTGATCCCGCTCATCTCTGTTCCCATATGATTTTCTTTAATTTAGTGTATTCATTATTGCAGCGTGGGAAAGGGAGCTGGGTCATGAAAGAAGAACCAAAGACTATGCAGAACAGAGTTGAAATTATTAATACATTTGTTCTAAAAAATGTGGGAACACCTTTTTAGAAATATAATATAAGTTTTTCAATGGGCAGTTCTTCCATCCTAGGCTGAGGCCCACTCTCTATGTAAATGGATACCCTTCAGTGTCTGCTTTCCTACAACAAAGAGGTGCTTTGTCTGTGCCAGAAGTTAGGGCTCCAAAAATGATAAATATGAAATTTTTTTTGGTGTTTTGTTAGGGACATAGTACGATACCAAAGAGATGGAAATAACAAAACACATTTGTCAAAGTTCAGATTTATCAGCCCCAAGAACTTGCATATCTTAATGACATAGATGATGCTTGATGCTTTCTTGCCTGTTACAGGATTTAGCAACCTGGTTCTGTTGTCTTGATTTGTCATGTGGGTTATTTTTAATGTGTGGAAATAACCTAGAGGAAAAAGTTCTACCATATAGAGGGGATGCTCTGATTTTCTAAAGAAAGTGAAAGTGAAGTCGCTCAGTTGTGTCCGATTCTTTGTGACCCCATGGACTATAGTCTGCCAGGTTCCTCCGTCCATGGGATTTTCCAGGCAAGAATACTGGAATGGGTTGCCATTTCCTTCTCCAGGAGATCTTCCCGACCCCGGGATTGAATCCGGGTCTCCCACTTTGTAGGCAGACGCTTTACTGTCTGAGCCACCTTTTCTAATTGCTTACTAATTGCGTATTCTGAAAATCCCAGGAATAGATAACAGATTTTTTTTTGTTTTTTGTTTTTGTTTTTTTGCCACCGTTTTGTGTTGCTCCCTTTTGCTTACTTGTGATGTTGCTTTTCTGATGCTTAAATTTTATGTTAGGTGTCTTTAGCGTGTCTGGCATCAATACCATGAAATTTGAAGCCAAACTTAGTTAAGTAGAAACAAGTGAAGAATTGGAGTTATGATCTTGGCAATTTAAACAAAGGAAAATTTGCTTTAACCTTTGAAAGGAAACGTTGGTTTCAAGGACACATGATTATTTCTGCCTAGTTGTGTGTATTGGTTTTTGTCCCTTTTGTTTAAGTCTCCATTTTAGGGGTTGACCTGCACTCATTCTGGCTTTCTGGCATTGTATTCATGTCTAACGAACTCTTAATGGAATAAAATTGCAAGGCATAGAGTGAAATAAAAGACTGTGGGTTAGACTAGCAGTCTGGGTAATACATGATCAGAATTTTAAGTATCTGTTAATCATCAAATCGGAACAGATCTGTTTAGCATACAATGAAATTTAGTTTACAGTACCTTGATGGATTTAGTGTCATCTGGACAAGAAATTTTTGCTTGGAGCCTTGTTTTTTCTACTGAAATACTGACATGCTCTGGGCTGCTATGTAAGTATTTGATGATTAGTCCTTCAGTGGTATTTTACTTATTTAGCATTCACATATGACGTTACATCTGAAAGCTAGATATAAATAACCAAGAGTTTGATAAATAACCAAATTGAGTAATAGCACCTTGCATTTTTTATTATTATATAATTCATAGGGTGTACAATATAATGACATATAATTTTTAAAAGTTCTGCTTCTTTATATTACTATAGATTATTGGCTGTATTCCTTGTGTTGTCCAATATATCCTTATATCTTATTTTATACCTAGTAGTTTGTACCTCTTAATCCCTTACCCATATATTGTTCCTCCCCCCTTCCCTCTTGCTATTGGTAACCACTAGTGTTCTCTATACATATGAGTCTGCTTCTTTTTTGTTACATTCATTCACTAATTGGTTGTGTTTTTAGATTGCACATATAAGTAATATTGTGTAACATTAGTCTTTCTCTGTCTTACTTTGTGTGGATCACGACAAACTATGGAAAATTATTAAAGAGATAGGAATACCAGACCACCTGACCTAACTCCTGAGATATCTGTATGCAGGTCAAGAAGCGACAGTTAGAACTGGACATGGAACAACATACTGGTTCCTAATTGGGAAAGGAGTACGTCAAGGCTGTATATTGTCACCTTGCTTATTTAACTTATATGAAGAGTACACCATGCAAAATGCTGGGCTGGATGAAGCACAAGCTGGAATCAAGATTGCTGGGAGAAATATCAATAACCTCAGATATGCAGATGACACCACCCTTATGGCAGAAGGCGAAGAAGAATTAAAGAGCCTCTTGATGAAAGTGAAAGAGGAGAGTGAAAAAGTTGGCTTAAAAGTCAGCATTCAAAAAACTAAGATCATGGCATCTTGTCCCATCACTTCATGGCATATAGATAGGGAAACAATGGAGAGTGAGAGACTTTATTGTTTTGGGCTCCCAAATCACTGCAGATGGTGACTGCAGCCATGAAATTGAAAGATGCTTACTCTTTGGAAGGAAAGTTATGACCAACCTAGACAGCATATTAGAAAGCAGAGACATTAGTTTGCCAACAAAGGTCTGTCTAATCAAAGCTATGGTTTTTCCAGTAGTCATGTATGGATGTGAGAGTTGGACTATAAAGAAAGCTGAGCACCGAAGAACTGATGCTTTTGAACTGTGGTGTTGGAGAAGACTCTTGAGAGTCCCTTGGACTTCAAGGAGATCCAACTAGTCCATCCTAAAGGAAATCAGTCCTGAATACTCATTGGAAGGACTGATGTTGAAGCTGAAACTCCAATACTTTGGCCACCTGATGTGAAAAACTGGCCCATTTGAAAAGACCCTGACGCTGGGAAAGATTGACGGCAAGAGGAGAAAGGGATGACAGAGAATGAGATGGCTGGATGGCATCCCTGACTTAATGGACCTGAGTTTGAGTAAGCTCCAGGAGTTGGTGAAGAACAAGGAAGGCTGATGTGCTGCAGTCCATGTAGTTGCAAAGAGTCATACACAACTGAGAGACTGAACTGAACTGAACTGTCTTACTTACTTCACTTAGCTCCAAATGGTCTCCAAATCCATCCATTTTGATGCAGTTGGCAACATCTTTCTTTTTTATGACTGAATAGTATTCCATTGTATCTTGTTTTTTCATAGGAACATCTTTCAGATTTTCCTGTGAAGCCTCTACATTACCACTTAAAATAAGGAGGCTTCTGTTTTCTAAGATGTGGTCAATTAGGAAGGTCCAGATTTCTGGTTGATAAGAGAATTCTTGCAGTTGAATACATTGACTACAAGGAGTTTCATAACAAAAGAAACCTGCAGTGTGAGAGCTGTAGGGGAGTAAAATAACAGGAATAAGATAGAAAGTAAATGTGAACTCAAAAACACATGTGACTGGAGTGAGTACAGAAACTGATATTCATCATGATTATCCTGAATTTACCAAGAAGAATCCATCCACTTATGATTGCTGTCTTTTGATTAAGAACGCGAAATCCATTTTGAAAAATTTGCCAACCAAATAAATAAGTAAATAATTATAAACCTTTTGATATGCAAACCTTTTGATATATTCTCCTTTATCAGCAACACTTAGATTCCTGAGCAGTTTTTTCTTCTTAAGAAGGAGAGTGGAAACTATAACTCATGGGCTGTATTTGATCTACAGATGTGTGGATTCATTGGAATGGAAACTTTGAGTTTGTCACTCAATTCAGCTGTAGCCCAGGCCTGTGCCAATGGGTAAGAAGACTGCTTTAGGATCACACCTAAAAAGAGGAATACAGGTTTTCTATATATTCTCAAACAAATAGCCAAATAAAAACCCATACCACCCCAATTCCTTTCCTCATTCAGTTAGCTAGAATTTCATTTTCTGTAAAAGCTAAGAAAAATTAGTAGGTTTTACTTTCAGTTTTATTTAAGGCATTTTCTCAAAACTAAAGTATGTATACCTTCAAGTGTATAAAATGAGTAGTGGAAAATAACTAAAACAGTTGCAAGAATGTAGATTTGAAATGGCCCAAAGATTTTTTTTAAAGGATTGCTTTTAATAATTCAGGATTAGAGGCATGGAAAATTCCAGAATTAAAAATATTCCAGGTCCTCAATTCAGCTAGTGTGAAAGAAGCATAGTACTCAGAAGTTCTTCACCAAAGAATCTTTTCCTTCTTCTGGGGGTTGTTCTCTTCGACATTGTGGGGAGAATGAGAGACGAGGGCGGGAGACAGCTGGTCCTACCAGCCTGCTGCACAAATCCCCCCATGCCAACGGTGTCTGGAATAAGAAAGTGGGCTAGTTAAATATTTCATTTAAAAGCAAAATTTGTGAAAGCTGAAGAATATTCCAGTCTTATTAATTATGTGCAGTGAATTCTTTCTGAGTAAATGGCTTCATATCCCTTAGAGGGATGTTTGCTATCCAAGCCTCTGACTTCTGGCCCTCCCCTCTGCCTTCCATATTGATCTGTTGCCCCCCTGAGTTAACTGCTGCCTTCATGCTCTTGTTCCACTTTCTGTAATTAAATGTGTTCTCAGGAAGGGCCCTGGAAGTTATTTATGCTAAAAGCGAAAACTAAAGGAATGATTAGGAATTCAGTCATGAGCCAGAAGGTAGAGGAAGTACGTGGGACTTTCTAACCAGCTTGTTTTCAATTTATCTGATATAGATTCATATAGACCATTTGTTTCCAAAGTGAGAAAGCTGGGTGAGCATTCTAGGATGTGTTCAAGATAATCACATTAGAACGTGTGTACACATGCACACAAATGCACACTCAAACTCATGTTTTAAACATACATTTCTGTGTATGGTTTTATAATATATATAATATGCTAGCACTTAAGGGGCTAGCACAGATGGGGCTTCCCAAGTGGCTCAGTGGTAAAGAATCTGCTTATGAATGCAGGAGATGCAGGACACACAAGTTTGATCCCTGGGTTGGGAAGATCCCCTGGAGAAGGAACTGGCAACCCATTGCAATATTCTTGCCTGGAAAATCCCATGAACTGAGGAGCCTGGTGGGCTACAGTCCATAGAGTTGCAAAGAGTTGGACATGGCTGAGCATGCACACAATATATAAATGAACACATATAGTGATTTGTGATGGATATAGGTGTCAACTTGACTGGGATAAGGGATGCCCAGATAGATGGCAAAACATTATTTTGGGGTGTATCTGTGATGGTGGTCCCATAGGAGGTTAACATTTGAGTTGTTAGATTGAGTAAGGAGATGCTCTTTCCCATGTGGGTGGGCATCATCAACTCTTTTAGGGCCTGAATAGAACATGGGGGCTGGAAAAGGATCAGTTTGCTCTCTGCTGGAGCTGGGACATCTATCCTACCCTGATCTTGGGCATTGGTACTCCTGGTTCTTGGGTCTGCAGACCATTGGCCTCCCAGTTCTCAGACTTCAGGGGTTGAGTTGGAGTTACACTAGCAGCTTTCCTGGGCCTCCAGCTTGTAGATGGCAGATTTTATTACGTGTCAGCCTTCATGGTTGCGTAAGCCAAGCCCTCATAACCAAACTCTTTCTGTATTTTGTATGTTACATATTCTATTTGTTCTGTTTGCTTAGAGAACTCTGACAGACACAGGTGTCATGATCAACAGTTTTTTTTTTTTTCCTGATTCAACTTATGTGAAATATTTTGGAGATTACTTATTTAGATGATCATCTGTACCTCTGAACCCTGTATGTGCATGCTCAGTCATGTCTGACTCATTGCAACCCTGTGTACTGTAGCCTGCCAGGCTCCTCTGTCCAGGGAATTCTCCTGGCAAGAATACTAGAGTGTGTTGCCATTTCCTTCTCCAGGGGATCTTCCCAACCAAGGGATTGAACCCATGTCTCTTGTAGTTCTTGCATTGGCAGATGGATTCTTTAACCACTGAGTCACCTGGGAAGCCTGATCGTCTGAATGCTTGGCTATAAAGCTGCACTTGTGTTTCAGATATTTGGTATAATACTTATATAATGAAATTATTTGTCTTTGTAATTCCTCTTTTGCTGTTTCTCTTCTCACACTTTATCACGGTCCACTGTGTTCTGCTATGTCAGATGGGGGAGTTGGCAAGTGGTTTTTAGTTTAAGTCTGGAGTTTTGGTCTCTGGAGACTTCCCTTACTCTTTTCACATCTCAACTATCCCTGTAAAAGAATGTTAGTTAGATTTAATCCAGCATTTCCAGGAAGTTTAAAAAAAAAATGTGTCATATATACCATAGTTCTCGAAATGGAGCATATGACATTTCAATCAGGGAAACTGCTTTCTTATTGTCCCCCTATTTTGTTTTAATATGCAGCTGAATAAATTCTTCCTTATTACTCATTTTTTTCTTAATTCTGAACTATTACTGTCTGTGCGAAGAAGGCAATGGCACCCCACTCCAATACTCTTGCCTGGAAAATCCCATGGACGGAGGAGCCTGGTAGGCTGTAGCCCATGGGGTCGCTAAGAGTCGGACACGACTGAGCGACTTCACTTTCACTTTTCACTTTCATGCACTGGAGAAGGAAATGGCAACCCACTCCAGTATTGTTGCCTGGAGAATCCCAGGGACGGTGGAGCCTGGTGGGCTGCCATCTATGGGGTCGCACAGAGTCGGACACGACTGAAGCAACGTAGCAGTAGCACTGTCTGTTCATTCTTCCAAGGAAATTTAGTATTAATTTTGTCAAGTTTGAAAGAAAGTGCCATTGAAAATTTTATTATGTGTGGATTAGTGCTAGGATTGCTACACACTTTAAGAAGATGTCTTCCAGTCATCTCCCCTTCTCATAGCCAGAGGGCTACTCTATCTCACATAAATAAAAATTTCAAAGTCATCATTTCCTCCATGTCTGGCATATGTATTTATAACATGGAAATACTTATGTTTCTAACATTTACAGAAAAGTAAAAAAATGTTTGAGCATGAGCATTGTTCTACTTCAGACATTCTATTTGCTTTATCACGTATCTATCAATCCTCTGTCAATTCATATCTTGTTTTTTGCATTTTAGTGTAAATTCCAGATATCAGGAAAGTTCCTTATGAAAACTTCAGCATGTGTCTCATTAATCAGAGTTCAATATTTGTTCTTTTATTCTTTTAGTTAAAATTTAGATACAATTAAATGCAAAAACAAAAGAATATATCTACTGAGTTTTGAAGAACACTTGCTTGAATCTCTATCAAGATGTTAAATATTACTACCACCCTAGAAATTTTCCCCAAAAGTGAGAGGAGGTTCTTTTTATTTGTCTGATTTGCAAAGTCATAGTACACAAAGCAACTCTATAGATAAGTAATGCTTTTGGCTGCAAATAACAGAAAACCTGACACACAGTGAATATCAAGTAGAGTTAAACTGTCACATAACAAGTCTGGAGGGAGGCAGCTGTTGATATTAATATCAAGGATTATGTCTCTGGAATTCTCCTGATTTTTACCTTTAAGTTTCAAGTAGCTGCTGTAACTCCTGGCATCATTCAAAATATTTATTTATTCAACAAATATTTATGTATATTACAGGCACTGTTTTTTGTTTGTTTTAATTTTTTTACTTTTATTTTTTATTGAAGTATGGTTGATTCACAATGTTGTGTTAATTTTTGCTCTACAATCAAAGTGACTCAATTTTATATATATATATATATGTTCTTTTTTATACTCTTTTCTTTTCATTATGGTTTATCCCAGGACATTGAGTATAGTTCCCCATGCTACACCTTAGAACCTGGTTGTCCATCCATTCTAAGTCTGATAGTTTGTGTCTACTAACCCCAAACTCCCAGTTAATCCCTCTCCCACCACCCCCACCCCTTTTGCAACCACAAGTCTCTCCTCTTTATATGTGACTCTGTTTTTGCTTAATTTCATTTCGTATTTGTTCATTTGTGTCATATTTTAGATTTCATGTATAAGTGGTATCATATGATAATTGTCTTTTTCTTTCTAACTTACTTTACTTGATAAGTCAGATAATGTATGATAATCTCAAGTTGCATCCATGTTGCTAAAAATCGCATTATTTCTTTTCTTTATGGCTGAGTAGTATTCCATTGTATATATGTACCCTACCTTCTTTATCCAGTCATCTGTCGATGGACATTTAGGTTGTTTCCATGTCATAGTTATTGTAAATAGTGCTGCTGTGAACATAGGGGTAAATGCATCTTTTCGAATTAGAGTTTTGTCTGGATATATGCCCAGGAGAGCGATTCCTGGATCATATGGTAGCTCTGTTTTTAGCTTTCTTAGGAACCTCTATACTATTTTCCATAGTTCCTGAACCAACTTACATTCCCACCAATAGTGTAGGAAGGTTCTCTTTTCTCTACACCTTCTCCAGCATTTGTTATTTGTAGACTTTTTAATGTTAGCCATTCTGACTGGTGTGAGGTGGTACCTCACTGTAGTTTTGGTTTGCATTTCTCTAATAATTAGTGACGTTAAGCATCTTTTCATGTGCCTACTGGCCATCTGTATGCCTTCTTTGGAGAAATGTCTATTTAGGTCCTCTGCACATTTTGTGATTGGGTTGTCTATTTTTCTCTTATTGAGTTGTATGAACTGTTTGTATATTTTGGAATTTAATCCCTTGTCGGTCTCATCATTTGCAATTATTTTCTCCCATTTCATAAGTTGTCTTTTTGTTTTGTTTATGGTTTTCTTTGCTGTGAAAAAGCTTGTAAGTTTGATTAGGTCCCATTTGCTTTTTTTTGTTTTTATTTTTATTGCCTTGGGAGACTGACCGAAGAAAACATATGTCAGAGAATGTTTGGCCTAGGTACTTTTTTAGGAGTTTTATGATGCCTTGTCTTATATTTAAGTCTTTAAGCCATTTTGAGTTCATTTGGTGTAAGATGTGAGGGTGTGTTCCAACTTCATTGATTTACATGCAGCTGTCCAACATTCTCAGCACCACTTGCTGAAAAGACTGTCATTTCTCCGTTGTGTGTTCTTGCCTCCTTTGTCAAAGATAAATTGACTGTAGATGTGTGGGTTTATTTGTGGACTCTCTCTTCAGTTCCATTGATCCATATGTCTGTTTTGGGGCCAATACCATGCTGTTTTGGTTACTATAGCTTTGTAGTAGTGTGTGAAGTCAAGGAAGGGTATGCCTCCTATTTTGTTCTTTTTCCTCAGGATTTCTTTCCCCCAGAATTTTCCCAGTTCTGGGGCTTTTATAATTCCATATAAATTTCTGTTCTAGTTCTGTAAGAACAAGTACTGTTTTCTTATGGAGACAGAGCAGCAAACAAAAGCATTCTTGTTCTCTGAGTAGGAATAAAAAGGAAGACATCACCTAGGCCTGACTGTCCGTTTATCATGAAGACAAAATCTTGCCCAGAAAACCTTTTGTCTCTTTGGCAGAGTTATTTTTTTTCATTGGATGCTAGAGAAAAAAAGGAGTATTTGCATGTTTTAATCTCTTCCTTGTGAGAAGATTTAGCGTAACTGTGGAGTCAGCCAAACAATATTGTCTGCCAGAGGAATGTTGGGAACTAAGTGATGGTTCTGGTCTCCTTGCAGCAATAAATTGTATTTGAAGTTGTCCTAGCATTCAGATGACAGTATGATGAGTTTTCATCACACTAGAAAGATTGGATTCATTTTCACTTCCTAGAGTGATGAGTTCTACAGTTAACTTCTCCTTAATGCTGACAGTAAGAAAGTTATCAGTCACTGGCATGTAGCTTTATGTAGGAAAAGAGTGCTGAGTTGGGAGTCAAGTGACCTGGTGTCTAAGTTGGTCTTTGGTTTGCTTACTGTGAAAATGTAGGTGAACTGTATCACCTCTTTCGGC
This sequence comes from Giraffa tippelskirchi, assembly GCF_054371585.1. Classification (NCBI taxonomy): domain Eukaryota; kingdom Metazoa; phylum Chordata; class Mammalia; order Artiodactyla; family Giraffidae; genus Giraffa; species Giraffa tippelskirchi. The sequence goes on along the minus strand of NC_137280.1, from coordinate 105,775,535 downwards.
CTCAGTCTTTAATCTGTGAAAAGAGTGGCTTTTGTGCTACTTTGGAGTCATTTGGACCAATGTCTTAGGTAAAGTCCGTAGATTAAGCACCTCTCTATTGTAGAAATGCAGACCCTCTTAAGTGCATTTCATTTGCACAGAGAGTAAGCCTCAACTAAACACATACGGGATAGAGTGACTGATCATTATAAGTTAATGTATTTTTGTTGTAGAATGACAATGTGCCAGTGTTTTTTTGAGAACAAGTGGACTTGTAAAATTGTTCTGCATACTATTTGACTTTCCTCTGTTATCCCCTCCTCTTCTGCAGTAGGCAGAATAATTGCCCTCCTAAAATGTGCATGTCCTAATCCCTGATATTTGGGAATATGTTATGTTACATGGCAAGGGGAGATTAAAGTTGTGAATAGAATTAAGGTTGCTGATCAGATGACTCTAAGCTGGGGAGTTTATCTCGGTTTATCCTGATAAACGTGTGTGTTTAGTCACTCAGTCATGTCCAACTCTTTGCAACTCCACAGACTGCAGCCCACCAGGCCTCTCTGTCCATGGGATTCTCCAAGCAAGCATACTGGAGTGAGTTGCCTTTCCTTTGCCCAGGGGATTGAAGTGGAGTCTCTTGCATTGCAGGCAAATTCTTTACCATCTGAGTCACAGTATCTTTTCCTACATTATTAGGTCAAATAAACTAAATTTAACAAAGCTAAGCAGAAGGGAACACAAAAGGGATCAAATAAGCCAAGGCAAGCATCATATTGCATTTCTGCCGGTTAGGTAATATAATATTAGAATATATGTTTTTATGTGTCTAGATGCAAAGGGAAGTCAAACCATCACCTCTAGAGGATCAAATATGATTTTTCCTCTTCAAACAGGTACTATGTTGTAGAGTAAATTCATTATAAGATAAGGGTTTAGGAAGAAAAAGAATGCTTTTCCTAAGTGCTAGAAGACAAGTGATTTAGACATATGCGAATAGCCCAAAAGAACTTGGCTGACTCTTCCTTGACAGGAGTAGAGCCACAAAAAAGGTGATAAGATCCCAAAGTCATAGAGTCAGGATGGAAATGTGTCCCTTTCCATCATGGGTCATTGTGAGGATAACTTCAGACTGAGTTCCCATACTACTAAAAGGACCAGCACTGGAGACTTAGAATCATAGCATGTTTATTTTCTAATCATTCAGCCTCATCATGTGTGCTATTATGTTCCTGCTCTTCGCTTTAGGTATTTCCTTCCCCACCCCCATTCAATCTTGAGAAATATTCTCTTCCAACAAGTTTTCTTTTAGGCTGCTGAATGTTTGTTTTGATAAGAGTAATTGAAGGCATGGGAGACTTTTCATTACATTACAGATTGCCTTGAGTAGTGCCTTGAGTACACACTCCATGAGTATTTGTTGAATCCAACTATGTTTAATAAACATTTAAGGCAAATCAATGGAAAAATTATTCATTGGTGTTTAAGCCACATTTGTTTGTCTTTGAATGAGAGAGACTCATGCTTCAGCCCAAAAAGAAAAATTATGTTCACAAATAATACCGTCTTATAAATCTGACCTTAGTAGAAAAGAAAATCCCCCAAAACAGATAATTATTCAAATAATTCAGCATTTTAAAATATTAAAACAAATGCTAAATTATGAGATGTAATTGGGTTTATAAAGTCATTCTTTCCTTTCTTTTGAGTTTGAAGATATGAAGATGTAAAGATATAAAGTTTAAAGATGTAAAGGGCAGGGTTTGGGCAGCATGATTCCTGGGGTGTCTTGGAGCTTTCTCACACCAGTTGATGAGAGTCAATTGTACACATCTCTTTACAGATCTGTGTTCAGTAATATCATACTGGTAGCTTGAAATTGGCCATGGTGGGAGTAAGTTCACTTGGAGAGCTAGTTGTGAAACTTTTACCTGCACACAGTTGTAATAGACCATACCAAAATACACCATGGGCTAAAAAATGTACCAAAGAGGGTTAATATTTTTGGCAGAGAGATGAGTATAACAAATCATTTTTGTTAGGGCTCAAGTTTTTTCCCTTAATCCTAGGTAGTCCTTAGACCTTGAGTGCTGCTCTCCGAGTACGCAGAAATTCCAGCCCTTCTCACTTGGCTAGGACCTTGCACTCCAATCCCTGTCTCCTCAGAACCAGGAGGCTGCTCACTGCTATGCTTAGCCTTCTAGCCTCCTAACTGCTGTCTTTTGTCGGTTTGCTTTTGTGTGTGTACTATAATCCTATGCACACAGACCCTCGCTGTCAGCCGACTACCAAACAGAAATTGATTTTCAAATTTTTAGAGGAGTTGTGGTTCCTTGCTCTCTAAGACTTTGCCTTTACATTTCAGCCTCTTTGGCTGCCCAGAGTTGGACCTCTGCCTTGTTAGCCCAGCAGTACCACTGTTTTTGTTTGGGTTTCCTTCATTCCCCAGCTCTGTAAATTCAGAAATGTTCTTAGGAAGAACAGCCAAGGTGATTGTAGAGTTCACTTCCTGTGTTTCTTTTTCTGAAGAAACACAAAGCCTCTTAAATACTGCCTGCATTGGCTTCTCTATATGCCTTCAAACGTTTTTAAAGTATGTTATCCAGCTTTCATAACTATGTTCAGCAGGAGGGTTAGTCCAATACCATCTACATTGTCACAGCCAGAGCTAGAAATCTGAAGGCAAGCTTTTAAGTCTGGAAACATTATCGAGTTTTCAGAAAAACTAATTTTAAAACCGTTCAGTATTGAATAATCATAGTTGAAGGCAATTCTTCTCATTCAGAAAAATTTCAGTCTTGGCCTTGAGCTCAAAGAATAGCAAAAATTTTATCTTGCTAAGCCATGAAACTGCTGTATGATATGACAAGTGAGAATATTCAGCTTTTATCCTGACAAAATGAAAAGAACTGACAATAGTTTCAATAGTTTCATGTGTTATGAAATATTCTTCTTCAAAAATTTTAACCATTTAAAAATTCCCAACTCATCGGCCATATGTAAAATGGTCAGGGACTGATGTTTCCCATTTCCTAGTATATAGTACAAAATTTTCAATGTTGTTTTTGAAGCTCAGTAGCCAGTAATTTAGCCCTTTCTCTGATTCTCTCATCCTATCTCTGATGCCAGACTTCCGAGTTTCATTCCCTGTCAGTTGTAACTTCTGTGACCTTGGGCAAATTACCCAACTTCTCTGTGATTCAGTTCCGTAACTTGTTAATCGGAATCAATAATAGCACTTCTTATTGTGCTAGTATAATAATATAATAATAGGGTGGTTGTGATAATGAAATGATTTAATAAGGATAAGATAATGAATTCAGAATGGCCTGGTTGCCTTGAGGAATGGGTGATGGGAAACCTAAGGTTAAAGTAAAACTAAGAGCAACCCAAGGATTAATATTTCATAAATATTAATGTAGTTATTCTTCTTCAGTGTAGGAATTTACAGTTAAAAATTTATCTCTGTGAACTAATTTGGCTGTATCCAATAAGTTTTGATATGTTACAGTTTTGTTTGAAAATCAGAATTTTCTGATTTCTGTTGTGATTTCCTGTCTAATTCATTGGTTGTTTAGGAGTATGTTGCTTCAATATATTTGTGAATTTCCCCAATTTTCTTTTGCTGTTGATTTATATTTAATTCTATTTTGATCAAGGGATATACTTGGTATAATTTCAACCCTTTTAAATTTATTTAAATTTGTTTTATGACCTAGTACATAATCTATGTTAGAGAATGTTCCACATGTACTTGAGAAGAATGTGCTTTCTGCTGTTTTTGGGCAGAGTGGTCTAGGAATGTCTGTTAGGTCTAACTGGCTTATAATGTTTTTCAATCACTTGGTAGCCTTGTTGATATTCTGATCAGTTGTTTTACCTGTTATTAAAAGTGGGTTATGACATTTCAACTATTATTCTTAAACTCTTTGTCTTTTCAAGTCTCTCAATTTTGCTTCACATAGTTTGAGTTTCTTTTGTAAGATGTGTGTGTTTGTTATTGTTATGTTTTACTGATAGATTGACCATTTTATCATTATAAATGTTGTTCTTTGTTAACAACTTTTGCCATATTTTGTCTGATAGTAGTATAGTCACTCTAGCTCTCTTTTGATTCCTGTTTGCATGGTATTGTTTCCACTCTCTTACTTTCAACTTTTTGCGTCTTTAAGTCTGAAGTGTGTTTCATATAGTTAGAGCCTATTTTTAAAATCCATTCTGCAATTTCTGACCTTGCTATTTCTTTTACTATATTTTTTTGAGGTGTTTTTAGTTGTTATCCTAGAATTAACATTAACATCATAACTAAAAACAATCTAGTTTGTGTTAGTACCATTCTCTTCCCGCTCCTTTGTGTGATTACTGGTTAACAAATTATATCTTCACATATTGTAAAGGCTTCAATACAGTTTCATAATTATTACTTTATGAACTTTTCTTATAAATCAGATAGGAAACGTGTTACAAAAATACATTTGTACTTCTTGTATTTATCTGTGATTATCAGTATTTTTTAATTTCTTCACTTGGACTCAAGTACTCCCCTGTGTCTTTTCATTTAACTTAACTTAACTTGTAGGGCAGATCTGATATTGATGAATTGCTTCAGTTTTTGTTTATTTGGTAATATTGTAATTTCTCCATTTTTAAAGGATAATTTTTCTGAATACAGAATTCTTGGTTAAATCTTTTTATCAGCATGTTACTTATGTTAACCCACTGTCTTGAGATCTTTCTGATGGAAATCAACTGTTAATCTCAATTGGAATATTCATTTTCTTATTGTTGAATTTTAAATGTTCTTTGTATATTTTAGATATATTCCTTTATCAGATATGTATTTCCTTTATCGGATGTTTTTTGTGACTATTTTCTCCTAGTGTTCGGTTTGTATTCTTATTCTCTTGACCATTCTTTATACAGGGATTGCAATGTTTTAAACATACTTATAATGATTAATGATAATAAAAATGAAAGGTTTCATAAAATAAGTCCAACATTTGGTCCTCTTCAGATCAGTTGTTGTTTTTGCTTATATGTTTGTTTTGCGACTTTCTTAAGCTAATTCTGTGAAGTATGTATCCCCTGTTTTGTGCAACTGCTTAAGTCTTTGCTTGGTTAACTTAGTGGTCAGGTAATGATTGCTTAGAGATTTCCTTAAATGACTTGGAGCAATAAGTCTTCCGCTCTTTGTTGAGGAGTTGTGTATGTGTTGGACCACACTGTCAACCCTTATTCAACCACAGCTCTCACCTTAGCCTCATTTCCTGCTTGCAGAGGGTCTCAAGGTCAGCCAGAGGTAAGAGATAGGTGCATGAATAGGTCTTTTCTGGGCATGCGCATAGTCCTGCACATGACTTTGGTCTTCTAAATCCTCAGAAATATGTCAGAGTTTGTTGTGCCTGCCTCCCCCCACCACCAGACATCTCATTCCTAAGATCTTCTTTTTAAAATTTTGGCCAGGTTCTTGTTTGCTCAAAGGGGTATCACGGCCTCAGGAAGTTGTACTGGTAAATAGTTGTCACTGATTGTTTTTGACAGACACTATAAGGACAGGTCTTTTTCTTTGGAATGAGCTACTAATAGTTCAAATAATAAAAACACACTGCAAATTGGCACTTTTTCAATTTGCTGTGAGGTCAAATAGTGTCAGTGCTCTGGGGATGTGGCTTTTTGAGGCTCTTCAAACCTAGTGTGCTTTCTTTTATTTCTGTAAGGCTATTGTTGGATGTTGATTGAAAGATTGTTGATTTTCAAGGCTCCCATGGAGCTAGGGGGGCTTCCCAGGTGGTGTGCTGGTAAAGAATCTGCCTGCCAATGCAGGAGACACAAAAGGCACGAATTCGATCCTTGGGTTGGGAAGATCCCCTGGAGTAGGAAATGGCAACCCACTCCATTATTCTTGCCTGGAAAATTCCATGGACAGAAGAGTCTGACAGACTACAGTCTACAGGGTCACAAAGAGTCAGACAGCACTGAGCATGCATGCACACACTAAGGGAGCTTGGGAAGGAGGTTGGGGGAGTAGGTCAAGTTAAAATGCCAAAAGTCCTCTGTTCTTACTGAGATTTTGCATTATTTCTTTAATAGAGATTTCCAAGATTGTTGAAACCTTTGGTTAAATTTTAGAGTTCTGAATTTATTATTATTTTAAATTATTGAATTAATTCAAGTAAATTTTGCTAGGTTTTCACTGCTATTATGTAGAAGTAGATTTATAGAGGTACTCACTTGATCATTTCCTCCACCTGTTTTTGAGCCTCTGTAGGATCTGATTCTGTGACTGGAATTTTAAATATTTGATTGTGATTATGATAATAATGAAATAAAAATAATAGATCTATTATCTATTTTAAAAAGTAGACCATTCAAGAACTTTAAATGTATGTGTATTCATTTCTCCAAAAAGTAAACAGTATAATGAATTTTGTTGTATTCCTCTTTTGTTTGCTTTTCATGATCTGCTGTGTATAAATATATGTACATATATACGTATCCCTTAAGCAACATATTGTTTTAGTTTTGCTTGTTTTTACAAAAACAGTATTATAATGTGAAGGTATTTGTTTATAAAATGCCTTCCCCTTCCCTCAACCTTATTTCTAAGAGTCATTGACAAGTATAGCCATGGTTCTTTTCTTTTCATTGTTCAAATGTTTTTAATAGCAAGAATGCGTAGGATTCCATTGTATAAATGTCAATTACATAAAGTTGGTTAACAGTATTCAAATCATTATATCCTTACTATCTTACTGTCTTTCTATCAGTATTGAAAGTGGGTTTTTAAAATCTCTGACTATAATTGATGAAATAAATAGGTACAGAGAATAAAGACGATGATTCAATGTAAGGAAAATAAGAATTCTCAATAAATAAATATAAAAATATAAGGCAAATGTCATATGGGAATGAAGAAAATTTTTTTCATAAGCATGAAAAACTTAAGGTTCAATTAAAAGTGCTCACTTTTTTAACCAAATTAAATATAAATACAAATTCATCTGGGTTTTTTTTGTGTGTGTGGTGAAAATTTGAACTTACATGATATTGAAAATCGCTTGCAAGCTTCCTAGCAGGAAAAAACTGCTGCTGTATTTCAAGGGACTCAAATAAGGTAAGCCTCAGAACTCCCTGAAGCGCAAAGTGCTGGAAGATAATACAGCATCTATCAAAGAGGTTTGTGATAAAAGTCTGTGCTTCAAATATTCTCTTCCTAGTGAAAATGTTATTCATATGTATAGACAATAGAAAAACGTTCTCAAATATGCTAAGACACAGAAAACATACTACCCACACATCATTGAAAAATTTACTTCAGCTCCTTGCTGATCAAAGGTATTGCATCAGTATCGCCTGGGAGCTTGTTAGTAATGCAGAATCACAAGCCCCTCCCCAGACCTCTGGAAATTAGAACCTGCATTCTAACAAGATCCCTAGGTGATTGATATGCATATTAAAGTTTGGAAAGCGTGGCTATTACTGATCTAAAGTCAAAAATAAGAAGTAAACAGGAAGTCTGACTATAAAAGACTATATTGTCCATTAATACAATTTAAACATGTAGAGATGTCTAGATAAACCTTGAGCATTAAAAATCATCTTTGAAAGATGTGATCTGTAATGTAAAAGTATAATAAAACAATTTATGTTTAAAACCTTATGTTATATTGGCCAAGATCAGTATAATGTGGGAAATAAGACTGTACTAAATTCTTTACTTTTAAAGGTAAAGATGTCATTTCATTTTTTCACCATCATGAGGATGGTGTCATTGCACAAAGGAAGTGTGAAGTGCCTAAAACAAGATGACACATGAATTTATTAACTACGGAAATTACAGTTGAATAAATTAGACCATTGTTTTTTAAAAAACCTTTAAGATAGGGTTAAGAACATTCCTGTAAGGAAAAAGTTGGGGGAATAATGATTTAATATTATTACTGTGTATGTCTAGTCTATAGTGGCTCAGTGGTAAAGAATGCTTCTGCCAATGCAGGAGACATGGGTTCGATTTCTGGTTTGGGAAGACCCCCTAGAGAAGGAAATGGCAACCCACTCCAGTATTCTTGCCTGGAGATTCCTATGGATAGAGGAGACTGGTGGGCTACCGTCCATGGAGTCACAAAGAGTCGGATATGACTTAGCAACTAAACAACTGCAACAAAAGTTAGTGATATCTATTCTCTCTGGACAAAACCACACTTTGATTCTTTTCTTTTTTTTTTTTTTTTTAATTACCAGGTGGAAACTAAAAAGATATCAAAAGGTGGAACATGATCAGTGAGTTTTATTAGTTTATTCCCTATTGATTGCAAAGCCGAGTGTTTTCTGTCCTTCTTCCAGACTCTTCCTGAAGGTGGGCTTCTCCATGGCTTCAAACAGTCCTAGGGGATGGGGGCAATAGCAAAGGGATTTTGCATGTAATTGACAGCCTGCAGTTAACCACTGCAGTGACAAGCAGGTGAATGTGTCACCTTGAGAGTGGGGGTTGGGGGAAGTGGAAAATGGCAAGAGTGTGGCTCCATTCTTTAAATTCTTCTTTCAAAGACAATAATCTGAGGCCACCATCTCAAATTCTTTTTGTCTTATATCAGGTATAAAGGAACAAATTTCATCTAATTTTATTTTTTTCTCTGCTTTAAAAATCAGTAATGCTATTATGAAATACTTTACATTTGTAGATAATTATAGAGTTTAGTGTGAACACCTAGATATCTGTGATCATGTTTATTAAATTATAACATTTTTGCCATCTTTACTGGAGATACTAAAAAAAATTAGAGTTAGGAATACTCCCTAACACTATTCCCTTGCCCCATTCCAGAAATAACTACTATCATGAATTTAATGTCTTTAAAGTTGATGGTTTTTAAAATATTTTTGTACAAATCTAAACCTCCGTGTGTGTGTGTGTGTGTTCAGTTGCTCAGTCATGTCTGACTCTTTGCGACCCCATGGACTGTAGCCCACCAGGCTCCTCTGTCAATGGGATCCTCTAGGCAAGAATATTGGAGTGGGTTGCCATTTCCTACTCCAAAACCTCCATGACTGTTTAACAAATACTTGTGGATTTTCAAACTGTGTTATACTGTGTGTTTACTTCTGCAACTTTTCTTTCAACATTGTTTCTGAGGACTCTCCATGCTGATTATATGTGGACCCCATGTATTCATTTTAACAGGTGCAGTTTTCCATTGTTGAATATGCTACAATCTAGCTAGTCCCCTGTAATGGAGCATTGAATTTGTTTCTGAGCTTTTGCTTTTGCACACAGTAATATGAGGGTTATTCTCATACAGGTCTCCTTGTGCACACATATAATCTAAGTTTCCTAGATATCACCAAGTTGCTCTATAATGCATGAGTACCAAGCTCCTCTCTCCTCAGGAGTGAAGGAGAGGTCCTAGTGCTACACTACTTCATCAACCCCTGATATTGTCTGACTTTAAAATATTAATATTTTCTAGTTTAATGAGCATAAAGTTGTATCTCAGTATTTTAATTTGCATTTTCCTTATAACTTGGGGGCTGAACACCTTTTCATTAATTGGCTATCTGGATTTTCTCTTCTATGAATTGCTGCTCATATTCTTTACCTATTTTTAAAACTATAGACTTTTCTGTCTTTGTTTTCCATCAATTTGTTGGAAGGCCCTGTGAATCCTGGGTACAAATTGTTTCCTGATTGTATGCCTTCTCCCAAACTGTGGCTCCATTTTTATTGTTGTTGTTTGCCAAAGCTTTTACTTATTATCTAATCAAATATAACAATGTGGATTTTACTCTATGTCCTGTTTATGAAATTCTTTTCTAAGTTCCTACAGATGTTCTTCTGTCTTTTATTCTAAAAAATTTCTACCTATTACTGATTTTTATGTCCAGTGTGAAGTAGAGGTCTAATTTTATTTTATTCCAAATGAACGAACAGTGGCTCCAACGCTACTGACAGGTCTATCCTTTTTTCTCTTTGTAATATCACTTTTATCCTAAACCTGGTATCATTCTGTAAGAATGTAAGATTTTTCTTTTCCTTTGGTCATGTGGTGTGGCATGCAAGATCTTAGTTCTTTGACCAGGGATGGAAATCATGCCCCCTGCATTGAGAGTGGGTCCATCAACCACTGGACCACCAGGGAAGTCCCTAGAATGTCTGATCTATGATGCCAAAGAACGTGGTCTTTTTTGTTCACGGATGTGTGCTAAACATCTAGGACAGTGCCTGGCACGTAGTAGCTATTTAAATTTATAGGTAAATGAATGAATATTCAAAAGGCATTTCTGCTGTAGAACATAAGCAAGCATGATTTCTCAATAAAGGGACTTTAATTGGGGGATTTAAAGCTGTTTTAGTGTTTTCTTCCCTTCTTTCTGAGAGGTAGCCCATGTCTCTTGAAGAGTCAGAGAGACTTTATAATACTTCATTTGAGAACAATAACTACATGAATTGAATCTTTTCTAGTTAAAAGAAAAAATTGTTTCACTTCAGTAATAGATACCAGAGGAACCATTACATAAATTTTTAAATATAGATATTATGTGATAACATTTAAGTGTGAATGGGACAGGAGAAAGAAAGGATAAAATTTGATTCATTGGGTATCAAGTGACTTTTACTCCAATTCCTGTTTCTTTTTTTTAAGGAATGTAATAATAATGCTATAAGGGTTGTCTTGGAAGGGAGTGATCAGCATGTGGGGAGGGAAGTTTAGGGTGATGGGTGTGCTCTATGGCAGCAGTCACAATCCTGTAGGAAACTGTCATGGACATTGTCCTTTAGGATTTCATTCAGGTCTAGAATTGAAGGGTTTTTTGAGTTTACACTCTACTTCTCGTGATTTGATAATGGCTCTTTGGTGTAAAATCATGGGGAGAAACAAAAAGCACTGAGGGGTTCAGATAATACCATTTATCGAGGAGAGTCTAAAAGAGAGTTTGGGCATAAATACCTTGAACAATAACTTCAGTTAGAAAGAGTTGCTTTCATTGAATTTCTCTACCCTATAAGATTACTGCCATGGTGTTTGAGAAATCAGCATCTCATGAGGAGTCTAATGCCTGCAGCAGCACAGTGTCAGTGGCCTTTGGCGTTGGCCCATGGAATCCCTTTGTTTCCCTGAATGCACGTAGATGTACACTGTCCATGTCCATTGTGGCATACAGGGAGTCCCCTCAGTGTGCTGTACCCACACATGTGACGATGCACCTGTTTGACGGGCCACATAGTATGGAGGGGGCTTCTCCAGTGGCTCGGTGGTAAAGAATCCACCTGCAGTGCAGGAGCTGCAGGAGACCTGGGTTTGATCCCTAGGTTGACAATATCCTTTGGGGAAGGACCTGGCAATCCACTCCTGTATTCTTGCCCAGAGAATCCCATGGACAGAGGAGCCTGGTGGGCTACAGTCCACAGGGTTGCAAAGAGTTGGACATGACTGAAACAACTTAGCAAGCACACACACTCTAATATAGAGGATGGATTGGGATGGATTATCCTGTTCACAGAGTTGGACACAATTGAGCACCTACACACACACACACACACACACACACACACATCCTGTTCTCAGGAAATCTGATCATGTTATAGGTTAAAATGTTAACAAGTTTTAAATCAATGAGTGATTTATTTACCTGTTGCAACAAATGACATCATTTGATCCCCTTATCAATTTTCTGAGGCCAGAACCTTCACTTATCACATGACATGAGATGTGTGAATTCCTCTGTGCTTGAGATGTCTTTAAACCTTTATACCAGTCTGAGGTCATCTCGAGGGAGAGTCAGGTTTCCTTTCTCTCTCCATCCCCTACTGCGCATATACTCCTCACTTAGTACCCTTATTATGAGTTATGTAAAGGTTTGTGTTTTGTCTCTATTTAATCGAAAGTTAGTAAACAGAGAGGTCTTTGAAAACAAGGAGTTGGTGTTATTCACTCTTGTAGCTGTGGGCCTAGCACAATGTCTGCAGCTTCAGGCACGCAGAGTGTGTGAGGTGAAATGAGATAGAAGCGTGCCTAAATTAGCTGGGCTACACTAGCTTTCTCATGGCCCAGGCTAGTGTTCTATGATTAATCAACTTCCTCTCACTTCAATTTGTATGTGTAAGTTTTTTATATTTCATTTTTTATTGAAGTATAGTTGATTTATAATGTTGTATTAGTTTCATGTGAAAAACAAAATGATTCACAAATACATATATATATACTTTTTCATATTCTTTTCCATTATAGGTTATTACAAGATACTGAATATAGTTTCCTGTGCTATATAGTCCTTGTTGTTCATCTATTTTATATACAGTAGTGTGTATCTATTAATCTCAAACTTCTAATTTATCTCCCACTCCCCCTTTCCCCTTAGATAACCATAAATTAATTTTCTATGTTTATTAATCTACTTCTGTTTTGTAAATAATTTTATTTATATCCTTTTTTAGATTCCATGTATAAGTGATACCATATGATATTTGGTTTTGTCTGATTTACTTCGCTTGGTGTATGTAATCTTTGATTTTTGTTTATCTGCTTCAGAATTTTAAATTTTTATAGAAATTGGTAGACTTAGGTATATATATCAGACTTAGGTATATACATCAGTTTCAAAGAGTGACAATTTGTTTAAGGCTCCTTCTAGCTCTGGCCTAGTCTGAATCATTGGCTAAGAGTTTCAGGACAATTTATAGCATTAAAACAAGTGTTAAATTACAAATGATAATATCATAGTGAAAATTGTAAATTTACCAATATATCAGAACTTTTAACCAGAGCTAAAAACCCATCTGAACAACTTAAATTTTTATATCCATCTCTCTTAGTACATTTGTTTTTTGTTTAATCAGTTTCCTAAAATCAGAATGTCCGGGAATGAACTCTGTTGTGAAGCTGGTCATCAGAACTGGTAGGGTTTGAGACCTCAACTGAGCAACATTTTACTGAGGTGTTCACTGGGTCAGACAAGAATAGTCTGACCGAGTAATCAGTTTTTTTCAGACAGGCTGCTGGCTATTAGACGTATATCTGTGTATGGGATGCTGAAAAGGAAACAGTAAATAAGAAGACATCTAATTCTCTCTTTTTTTTTTGCTGATGTCATATATTTGTTGATGGATTATATTTCTGGGAGAAAGGAGGTTTCTAGATAAGTAGTACCATTCTTTCAAATTGAAAAATATGAAATGTGTGAAGAGTTCCTGGGGACTTGACTGAATAATCAGTTCTAGGAGCTTTGCCCGTCTATAAGACCCAAATTTGCTTCCTGCAAGAGTGTATTAGTCCTTGGGGCCTACGGGAAGCAAATGTTGACAGCAGCACTTAAATCAGTGTGCTGTTCTTTACTGCAGGCGTTTTCGCCTTGTAGAGACATCATAGTCATGCTGTTGTACACTTTTTCCCCCTCATTGTAGATTACATTTTCCAGGTGAATAGAACTTGAAACCCTCAGATGATATAGCATCCCTGTGAGAAATTATGTAGCTAGTATAGAGACCTATTCCCAAACAATTACCAAATAAAGCAGCCTTCAGAGCCTGCCATTATACTAGTGTTATACTCAGTCGGGTACTGCCATCTATATCATTTCCTAGGCAGGAAGCACATCGTTTTAAGTGGCATACTGTCACCCTTCGTGTCAGATAGGCTTTGGATGTTGGGCGCCTTTAAAAGGTCTTATTTGCTATTTTAGCAGAGACTCATCTTTTCTCTGCCAAACTGTTTTTAATGAGAGGGCTATAGTTATTACACGCTTTCTCCCCTTTCTTTTAGTATTTATAAAGCCAAGAACCCTGTAAAAGTTTGCTTTTGTGTGCATACGTAGGGACATATATTTTGGTTAAGTGCTGACACCTTTTTTTTCCTTTCAGAGGAATCAGCTGTCTCTTTTTTGCTTACCTTGCTACACTTTCACTTTTAATACTCCGGTCACTCTTTCAAATGCCTCAGGGAAGTAAGTTGATGGTTCGGTGGGAATAGGAAGAGAAAGAAGTTTTCAGAAATGTTTTCTGGGTTGTATTATTTGGTGGTATTTATTGTCTTCCTAATATATGAAGAGTTTCAGTAATTTAACTGTCATTCTGGTATTATGTTCTAAGCAACAAGGAAGGAACACTTGAAAAAAAAAAACAGCTCTCCAAAATAGAACATTAAGGAACCTAACACTAAATCACTGACATGTGTATTTCTGTATGCTGCTGCTGCTGCTGCTAAGTCGCTTCAGTCGTGTCCGACACTGCGCGACCCCAAGATGGCAGCCCACTAGGCTCCCCCGTCCCTGGGATTCTCCAGGCAAGAATACTGGAGTGGGTTGCCATTTCCCTCTCCAATGCATGAAAGTGAAAAGTGAAAGTGAAGTCGCTCAGTCGTGTCTGACTGTTAGCGACCCCATAGACTGCAGCCCACCAGGCTCCTCCGTCCATGGGATTTTCCAGGCAAGAGTACTGGAGTGGGGTGCCATTGCCTTCTCCGGTATTTCTGTATACATCATAATAAAGTAAAAATCATGGAAGCTTAGTTCATTTGATCAAAATGATATGTCTTTAATAGCAGTTTCTTTTCTTTCAACATTTTACCCAATTTACCCAATTAGTTCCTTATTTAATAATAGAAGAGATAAATATTAATTTGGACTCAGAGACTTGAGTCCTCACTAAGTGAATGATTTTGTTCATCTCTTTGGTAACTCAAAGTTATAATCCGTTAATGTAGTAATATGAGATGCTTCTTCATACCTGTGAAGATTTCCCAGTATGGTAGAGACTGCTGGTGCCCTTGTTATGAATAAAGTATGCCCCACTGCGAAAAGACACAATCATATAAAATGAAAACAATAGGAAGAAGTAAGCCTTCTGAGCAACCTCATGTACAGGGTCAACATATTATGTGCTTTGTTGTATAGACATCTCATTTGATCCTCAAATGTTGTAAGTAAAGTGTTACTGTCCCCATTTTACAGATGAGGAAACTGAGGCTCAACAAAAGTGAATAACTGGCTGAAAAATGGGAAGATGAAAAGAAAAAAAATATGTTTTTCTGATGCCAAAGCCCTTACTTATTCTTATCATGCTTCCAGAATGATTGTGGTGAGTGGAGGGGGAGAACTGCTGTTCAAGAAACATACTACTTTGCATTTAGAATTCACTTCTGATGATATGATGGAGCCATTCCTTGCTCTTTTGGATTTAAGTTAGGGGTTCTGTAGGAAAGGAGGCAGGAAGAAGTTTTCAGAAATATTTTCTCGCCTGTATTATTATTTATGTGTCTGTTTATTGGCCTTATTATCTTCCCAGTGGGTGGAAACCTTCAACATCTCGGTTGTTATTTTAAATTTTCTAGGGGAAAAAACACTTGAAACAGTCCTCAGTCTTAAACTAGGACCTCTAGACTTAAGTAACTGACTCATTTCAGTTCAGTTCAGTCACTCAGGTGTGTCCGCGTCTTTGCAACCCCATGAACCACAGCGTGCCAGGCCTCCCTGTCCATCACCAACTCCCGGAGTCCACCCAAACCCATGTCCATCGAGTTGGTGATGCCATCCAACCATCTCATTCTCTGTCGTCCTCTTCTCCTCCTGCCCTCAATCTTTCCCAGCATCAGGGTCTTTTCCAATGAGTCAGCTCTTCGCATGAGGTGGCCAAAGTATTGGAGTTTCAGCTTCAGCATCAGTCCTTCCAATGAACACCCAGGACTAATCTCCTTTAGGATGGACTGGTTGGATCTCCTTGCAGTCCAAGGGACTCTCAAGAATTTTCTCCAACACCACAGTTCAAAAGCATCAATTCTTCAGCGCTCAGCTTTCTTTATAGTCCAACTCTCACATCCATACATGACCACTGGAAAAACCATAGCCTTGACTAGATGGACCTTTGTTGACAAAGTAATGTCTCTGCTTTTTAATATGCTGTCTAGGTTGGTCATAACTTTCCTTCCAAGGAGCAAGCGTCTTTTCATTTCATGGCTGCAGTCACCATCAGCAGTGATTTTGGAGCCCAGAAAAATAAAGTCAGCCACTGTTTCCCCATCTATGGCGACCATGAAGTGATGGGACCAGATGCCATGATCTTAGTTTTCTGAACATTGAGCTTTAAGCCAACTTTTTCACTCTCCTCTTTCACTTTCATCAAGAGGCTCTTTAGTTCTTCTTCATTTTCTGCCATAAGGGTGGCGTCATCTGCATATCTGAGGTTATTGATATTTCTCCTAGCAATCTTGATTCCAGCTTGTGCTTCCTCCAGCCCAGCGTTTCTCATGATGTACTCTGCATATAAGTTAAATAAGCAGGGTGACAATATACAGCCTTGACATACTCCTTTCCCGATTTGGAACCAGTCTGTTGTTCCATGTCCAGTTCTAACTGTTGCTTCCTGACCTGCATACAGGTTTCTCAGGAGGCAGGTCAGGTGGTCTAGTATGCCCATCTGTTTCAGAATTTTCCACAGTTTGTTGTGAAGTAGCCGACTATTCTCCTGTAAAACAGATTCATCCAAAATGTGTCCTTTCAGCCTTTGTGTTTGATATGAATGTCTCCAGTTTGTTAATTAATATTGTGCTTATTTTTGGTATGATTCATATGTCTTTCCAGCCTGATTGCGCACTGAATCTTATTAAAATGAATCAATATTTCTCTGAGCTGACATTGAGTCTAAAATGTCCCACGCAGAGTTGGGTGTTGGTTATTAAATAGTATGTTAAATGTTATTTGGTCTCTTTGTGCTTCTTATGTGTGTACTGACTTATTATATGCACTTTCAACGACCTTCAGGGAAAAAATATAAAATACACAAAGAAATTCTGGTTATTTGAGAAATAGTAACTCAGTTTACTCAGTAACTTCCCTGGTGGCTCACACAGTAAAGAATCTGGCTGCAATGCGGGAGACCTGGGCTCGATCCCTGTGTTGGGAAGATCCCCTGGAGGAGGGCATGGCAACCCACTCCAGTGTCCTTGCCTGGAGAATCCCCATGGACAGAGGAGCTTTATGGTCTACATCCATGGGGCTGTAAAGAGTTGCACACAACTGAGTGACTAAGCACAGCACAGCACAACTGAAGTATTGACAGATGGATAATGAACAAATGGTAAGTGCCAAGTGATAATTTTTTCTTTTTAAAAAGAATAATTTGAAGCATACTTTTTCATTGTAAACCAGAAAACTGTGACTGTGTTTCTTGTCTCCTGTGTGCATGCATTCTAAGTCACTTCAGTCATGTCTGACTCTGCAACCCTATGGACTGTAGCCCACCAGCCTCCTCTGTCCATGGGCTTCTACAGGCAAGAACACTGGAGTGGGTTGCTATACCCGCCTCCAGGGGATCTTTCTGACCCAGGGATTGAACCTGTGTCTTTTACGTCACCTGCACTGGCAGGTGAGTTCTTTACCACTAGTGCTACCTGGGAAGCTCCTTTTTGTCTCCTAGGTATCGGTTAATCTTAACATGTTTGCAGTTACATCACATTCATTTTTAATAGGAGCATTAAATGAAGATGATTAGTTTTAGCTGGAAGTTAAGAGCTTTTAAAATTTATCAGTTTCAGATGTCAGATTCCCAAACCTCCCCCATATCCACTTACTTTTTCTAAATGCACTTGTCCTCCTCCCCATCCTACTTATCCAAATTTTAGAATCCAAATAGTTTTGCAATCCATAGATAAGAAAACTAGATTCTAAATCTGAATGCAAGCGTGAGAACAGTGAAGTTTTAAGTGCAGTTGATCACTAAATTCAGTGCTGTGTTAGCAGATAATACTATAGTAAGACTGACATATTGAATCTTTCTACATTCAGAGATTTAAACTCATGTCAGCACATACTCTATTCACTTCAGGCTGTGCACGAACATAAGTCAACTTTGAATATGTTGTAATGTAATCCAGAATAGATAGAAGCTGCAGGAAATTTATAAAGAGAAACATAATGGTAAACCTCCATGGACCCGGTTCTTTGAAGGTCATTTGAGAACTTTGTCTCCTCCAGATCTTCACAGTCATGCCTATTGGCATTACTTATCCACTCCCCATGGGAATTCCAGGATCCCAAGGAACATGTTGAATGATCTCTAGAGTTAGGAATTAGATGAAGAAAGATTAAATCTTTGTACCAGACACTTCACTTTGAAATCTGTCATTAGTTATTGTTGTCTCTTTAATCTGACTCAGTGCTTTCGGGAGCATTTTACAGGTAATAGAAACTGCTTGACAACATGTTAGATTGAATGATGTGTCAGAGGCATTCCTCTTAAAGCTTGGCATTAAGTTATGTCCTATGATATCGTATTACGTTTAGCATAAGTAATATTGGTGCATAGAAACTGCTATGGGAAGGTAGCCTGCAGAATGTCTAAGTATGGCTCCTAACTGTTTTTATGATTTTGGTTCACCTGCCTACACACTATAGTTTCTTGCATGTATATAAAGGGAAATCCCATAGTAATTGATGTGCGTGCCATATACAAATACAGTGAACAAGACCCACATGGCCTCACATTTTTGAGGTAGTCAGATACAACTCTGGATAGAATACTGTTGAGATATTTTATTGGAAAGGCATCAGAAACAGACGTATCAGCTTCATCCTCAAAGGAGTTTTCAATCTGGTGGATGAGAAAGAATATACATAGATGTGAGTTACTGGAACTTTACAATTCACCCTGCAAATAAGTGGAGGCCCAGTGCACCAGGCTAAGGAGGCTCACAGTAAGGTGGCATTCAACAGGATTCCATCAAGGAGGGCTTCAGGAAGTGGTAAACTTTTTTGAATTTTTTTCTAAAAAGCTTAAAAAAATAATATATCATTACAAGTGATCTGAAAGTTCAAATAATTCAGAATTACATACAATATTGGGTATAAATTTTCCCTCATAATTTTCCTCCAACTTACTATTCCACTCACTTATCCAAAGATAACTTCTGTTAGCATTTATTATGTAATGCACCATTTATCTATTCAGACATCTCTTTATCTATCATCTATGTTTTATGATATACCATATACATTATTCTGAATATGACTTTTAACTTGTCAATATGTATTAGAAATTCTCTCATGTTAGCATATGTATACATGTGTTTTATCCTTTTGAAAAATTTTACATAGCATGAATGTATCACAATTAAAACTTTTATTTACTGATATATTTTTCTATCACAACCAGCATTGTGATGAAAATCCTTGCAGTTAATTCATTAATTTATTTGTCTAATTTGGGGGGATTATTACATGTCAGATATTGTCTTAGGCATGGCAAAAATGAACACAAAACACAAAATAAACAATAATAAAAATATATGGTTCCTGCCAGATTTGGAACCAGGCTGAGGTGAGTGTGCCATTTGTCTTAGGCCCCAAATTTAAGCTCAGTAATCAAGACAAGGGACCTTCCAGGTGGCTCATTGGTAAGAATCCACCTGCCAATACAGGAGACACACAAGAGATGAGTTCGATCCCTGAGTTGGAAAGATCTGGAAGGGGAAATGGCAACCCACTCCAGTATTCTTGCCTGAAAAATCCCTTGGACAGAGAAGCCTGGTGGGCTACAGTCCATGGGGTCACAAAGAGTTGGACATGACTGAGTGACTGAGCATTCAAGCAATCAAGATAAATAATATTTTAATACACTTTAAAAAAATAAAAATTTAAAATTTTGTAATAAACAAAATATGACATTTTGAACAAAAGCAGATTCTGTGCTTAGCTTGCACTAAGGAGATATTAAATAATCACAAAATTACTATTTTATTTTTATTAATAATATTCACAAATTGTGCTTAAAAAACACTAGGACAATAAAAAAGAGGATTTTGTGTTAAATTATATTTAGGTTTCAGAGACTGTCACAGATTAGGTTCCTTGAAAAGCCATTTCAAAGACTAGCATTTAGGGCATTTATTAAGGCATGTTCTTGGGATGAACTCCCGAGAGGAAAGGAAGAGAAGTGGGATTTGGCTGGATAAGATTTGGCAGTATTTGCAATGCTGTGTCAGTGGACACCTCAGGTGATCCTCTAGGGAATTCTGAAGATAGGATGACTTCTCAAAGCCCTACTAGGTTAGGATGGTGGGTCTGGGCTTTTCAGTCCTCATGTCAACACGTCACTTGATGTGGCCTGCCCTGGAACACGGGTGTGTCCCTGGACCAGTTGGCTCTCTTCATTTAAGCCAGTTCCTGAAGGGGTTGGCAGTGGACTGTTGGCTGCACTCCCAACATTTTGGTAATAAGTGTTTCATTCTTGAAGGGTAGGGGTCTGAGAGGCACATCAAAGAGATGCCAGGGTCTATCAGAGAGCTTTCCCAGAGGAACTGAGGCTGCTGGTGAAGTAATAATGTGAAATTCATTCAAGTTTTTGAAGCTGCTGTGATACGATGGGCCTGTTTTAAGTTCTGGGAAATACAGCAGAGAACAAAGACAAATTTTTTAATTGAAAGCGTATGTTGTGTCATACTATGTGTTAAACCTTTCACATGAATTATTTGATTCTTTCTTTTTGATGAACTTGTAAAATAGGTCCTATTATTATCTCTATTTAATAGATGACAAAAGTGAGGTTCAGAGATTTTGCATCTTACCCAGAGTCCCAGAGTTAACAAAGTTGGAAGTAAGATTTGAACCTAAAGTTTTCATACTGCAGATCCTTGGGTGCAGTTGACCACAATAATTTCTCTTATTGTGTGCATGTTAGGTTATTTCTATATTTTGATATCTAGAAGTATAGTAGTTGAGTCAAAGTGCATACACATTTTAAAATGTTGGTAGACACTACCAAACAACTCCTTCAGTTCAGTCACTCAGTCGTGTCCGACTCTTTGTGACCCAATGAACCGCAGCATGCCAGGCCTCCCTGTCCATCACCAATTCCCGGGGTCCACCCAAACCCATGTCCATTGAGTTGGTGATGCCATCCAACCATCTCATCTTCTGTCGTCCCTTTCTCCTCCTGCCGTCAATCTTTCCCAGCATCAGGGTCTTTTCCAGTGAGTCAGCACTTTGCATCAGGTGGCCAAAGTATTGGAGTTTCAGCTTCAACATCATTCCTTTACACCCAGGACTGATCTCCTTTAGGATGGACTGGTTGGATGTCCTTGCAGTCCCAGGGACTCTCAAGAGTCTTCTCCAATACCACAGTTCAAAAGCATCAATTCTTCAGCGCTCAGCTTTCTTTATAGTCCAACTCTCACATCCATGCATGACCACTGGAAAAACCATAGCCTTGGCTAGATGGACCTTTGTTGACAAAGTAATGTCTCTGCTTTTTAATATGCTGTCTAGGTTGGTCATAACTTTCCGTCCAAGGAGTAAGCATCTTTTAATTTCATGGCTGCAGTCACCATCAGCAGTGATTTTGGAGCCCAGAAAAATAAAGTCAGCCACTGTTTCCCCATCTATGGCGACCATGAAGTGATGGGACCGGATGCCATGATCTTAGTTTTCTGAACGTTGAGCTTTAAGCCAACTTTTTCACTCTCCTCTTTCACTTTCATCAAGAGGCTCTTTAGTTCTTCACTTTCTGCTATAAGGGTGGTGTCATCTGCATATCTGAGGTTATTGATATTTCTCCTGGCAATCTTGATTCCAGCTTGTGCTTCCTCCAGCCCAGTGTTTCTCATGATGTACTCTGCATATAAGTTAAATAAGCAGGGTGACGATATACAGCCTTGATGTACTCCTTTTCTTATTTGGAACCAGTCTGTTGTTCCATGACCAGTTCTAACTGTTGCTTCCTGACCTGCATACAGGTTTCTCAAGAGGCAGGTCAGGTGGTCTGGTATTACCATCTCTTTCAGAATTTTCCGCAGTTTATTGTGATCCACACAGTCAGAGGCATTGGCATAGTCAATGAAGCAGAAATAGATGTTTTTCTGGTGCTCTCTTGCTTTTTCAATGATCGGATGTTGGCAATTTGATCTCTGGTTCCTCTGCGTTTTCTAAAACCAGCTTGAACATCTGGAAGTTCACGGTTCACGTATTGCTGAAGCCTGGCTTGGAGAATTTTAAGCATTACTTTACTAGCGTGTAAGATGAGTGCAATTGTGTGGTCGTTTGAGCATCCTTTGGCATTGCCTTTCTTTGGGATTGGAATGAAAACGGACCTTTTCCAGTCCTGTGGCCACTGCTGAGTTTTCCATATTTGCTGGCATATTGAGTGCAGCACTTTCAGTTCAAGAGATCAATACTTTTCAGTTTCCCATGTGATTTCTTCTTTGACACATGGATTAATTAGCAATGTGGCTATTACATTTCCAAATATTGGAGGATTCTTCTTGTCAGTTTCTAATATAATTCCATCTTGCCAGAAAACATAATTTGTATGACTTGAATTCTTGTAAATGTATTGAGACTCATTTTGTAGTCTAGATTATGATCTATCTTAAAGAGTATTCTGTGTGAATTTAGATACAATGTATATTCTGCTGTTATTAGGAGAATCTTCCTTAAATATCAGTTAGCTTGAGTTTATTTATAGTAGACTTCAGGTATCTTATATCCTTACTGATTCTCTATCTACTTCTCTTTCAGTCATTAAGAAAAAGGTGTTGAGATCTCTGTCTATAGTTGTGGATTTTTCTATTTCTTTTTCCATTTCTGTGTATGCTTGCTTCATGTATTTTTAATCTCTGCTATCGGGGACATAAAAATTTAGGATTGTTTTCCTCTCAATTCCTCAACTTTATCTTTTGAAATGATCTTTTTTATTCCTGGTAATATCCTTTGCTTGGAAATTTATTTTGTCTAATATTACTACTCTAGCATTATTTTAAATTTGGATGTATTTGTTTCCATTGTTTCATCTTTCATCATTCTATAACTTTATTTAAAGTCATAGGTTTTTTTTTTTTAATAGACGGTGTATAATTAGTTCTGACTTTTCATCTGTGTTTCAGTTTGGATAATTAGCAACTCTATGTTTTCAAGTTTCCTGATGTTTTTCTTTTTATTTAGCTGATTTGGCTCTGCTCTTCAAACACAACCCTTTGGGGATGTTTCCTTAATATGCTGGGCCATCAGTGAGGTCTCTTCATTATGACTTAGCAGAACATACATATCTCTCAGCTCTTTGTAAACTTGGAGATTGCTTAGATTAAAAATTCCCTATAATTCTTCGCTTCCTGGCTTTGTCAGATGTGTGCCTGTGCTCAGGCATGTCCAATTCTTTGCAACCCCATGAACTGTAGCCCGGAGGCTTCTCTGTCAATGGGATTTTCCCAGCAAGAGTATTGGAGTGAGTTACCATTTCCTCTGGGGATCTTCCCAACCCAGGAGTTGAACCCACGTGTCCTGCATTGTAGGCAGATTCTTTACTGCTGAGCCACTTAGTGTGGTTTGCTTGGATTCCCCCTCTATGAACTA
Organism: Giraffa tippelskirchi; assembly: GCF_054371585.1. Taxonomy (NCBI): domain Eukaryota; kingdom Metazoa; phylum Chordata; class Mammalia; order Artiodactyla; family Giraffidae; genus Giraffa; species Giraffa tippelskirchi. The sequence continues at coordinate 105,752,228 of NC_137280.1, read as the reverse complement.
TGATTTTTTTTTTTTTAAAAGGTCTGTAACCAGAAAGACAGTATGACTGTAACAGTTTCCTCAGTAATTTCCTTCTCTTCAGGGATCGCAATCATGTGCTGCCTGGTACCCAATGTCTGAAAACAGATGCTTCTTGTAAATTATCCTGTTTCCTATTTACTTATAGTGGGGGCAGCAAGTCTGCTACCATTTACTCCTTCATTGCAGAAGTGGAAATTCTCTTTCTAGTTTTTGATTCTGTTGATGTACTGAATTTCATTACTAATAGTGACATTGATATTTAAAATCCTTTTTATATTTGCATGCATAAATGAGGTTTGCTTATAATATTTTAATCCTTTTTTTCTTTGACTTAATATCAGTTCTGGTAATTTGCAAATTTATTTTGGACATTAAAATTTTTTACATGTTATTGAAAAATTTTTTAAACTTTGAATTTATACATTGTGTCTTAATTTTCCCAAGAAGGTATCTGTATCAAATGCTTTTTTTTAGGACGTGGAGGGTGTTTGATATCATTGACTGTCTGAAAAATTTTTTTAACTGAAGTTTAGTTTATATATAGTGTTGTGTTGCTTTCTCTATAGAACAAATTGATTCCATATATATATATATATATGTACATATATATCTGTATATTGGACTGATATATTTGAATTTTTTAACTTTTCTTTTTAAGTTTTCATTTTGCTAAATACTTTTCATTTCATCTAGCTTTTAAAATGTACTCATATATTTATATCTGTAATTCTTTTGTTATTTGGAAAATTTCCCCACTTATTTATGATCCTTTCTCATTTCTAATGTTTTAAAATTTGTTTAACATTTTTGGGTGTATTTGCTAAATTTGTGCCTATTTTTTCTTTCAAATAATACATTTTATTATTTTTAAAGTAGGTGGAAGTTTTTAGTGAAGGTTAGGAAAATAAAAGGGCTGAGGAAAGAAGACAACATTATATGCAGAGAGAGACAACACATGCAAAACATGCTGGCAAGAAGGGAAAGTTATGTGGGGTAATGAGATAGAAAGGGAAGAAGTGAAGAAGTTTGACAAACATCCTAAAAATTAGGCAAGAAACTTCTGAGTTGAAACAGTAGATGGTGAAAAACATTACAATATTTATAAGCTTCAGAGGCATGTAGTATAACCATATACTGAAGAAAATATTTTTAGCAGCTTTGGGTATATTGACATGTGCAGATATTGAAGACAGAAATATCTTCTTGGGGTGTTGTTGCAGAAGGTCAGGTGATAACACAGGTTAGTTTAGATGAGTTATTTTGAAAATGGAATAACAAACCCAAAATGATTATTGAGGAGCATATGACTGAACAACCACAAATGTGAGAATATATGTATGTGGTTTCAGTGGTGGGGAAGAGAAATTTAAAAAAGGAGAACACTACAAAGTGGTAAAGATTTTGAGAACTGGCGAGTGGTGTAATTAATAATGATAAAGAATTGTGCTAATGGAGGATGTGAGGATCTAGATGGAGTCAGCTCAGGATGCATAGTTAGTGTGAGATATTTAAGTGTTGATGTTCTACAGACATTCTAGAGACATGGATAAAATATTGGACCATTATCAAGGTCACCAATGACCTCAGGGGTCTTGCTACCCTATGCTTCTGGAAGCACTTTTATGTGATTGATAGCTGTCTTGGCTCTTTTCAATCCTGAAATTAGAGTGAGTCCTGATGTTTCTAGAAGACTCGTACCATGTGAGTGGGAGAAAGGTCAGGTAAATTAAAATTTTTTTAATGTGCTGGGAGATTAATATGGTTCACTTAGGGGTATTTGAAAATTAAAGATATCTTTATCAGGGAAAACTTATGGTCAAGAGAATAATGATATAGTTTTTAAATTCCTTTTTGTTTTTTGATGATCAACAGAAACACTCAATTCTGAAGGGAGGGCCCTGTGCTCTGGTGGTCCTTTCTTGTATTCTCTACCCTTGCTCTCACTGGAAAGGCCAGAGACTGTCACTGCAGCAACTGTAAATATAACATTAAGGTCTAGACTGACAATGTGCTATTATAACACTCTGACCTCACTGTTTTAAGTCTAGTAATAGCTGTTGTTTTAAAACACAGCATTTAACAGCAGTTGTTTTCCAAATAATGTAGCATGTTTTCCCTTACTCTAATAGCTTATTTAAAGAGCCATTTTCCCAAGTTACCCAGGGATGTTGGAAGTAATTTCTGCATTTCCCCTGGCTTATATTCTAGTTGTCAAAAAGTCAAAACACAAACACTAGCTGAACAGACTCAGTTGCATCTCAACATGGTAATTGTTAAATCACTCAGTAGGAAGAAAACCAAAAAAAAAAAAAGTCACACAAGGAGTTATTATTATGCATATGCATTTTTAATGTCTGATTCTCTGTATAACCTTAAATTACAATGCAGGTTAAATTTCCCTGGCTGATTTATAAGCATAATGTAAACTCTAGACACAGTTAATGATATTGCCGTGTAAAACTGTTCTGTTGCAAACTAAAGACCTTGCTTAGCACTGCAAAGCTCTGGGCTCATTTCAATGTGATCATTGAGGCACTATGCAGAGATTATGCATTTATTGTATTTTTTTCATGAATACATGAATGAATAATAAGTTCAACAAACAAGAGTTTCCTACTGGGAATGTCAAACAAATCATTCTGCAAAGTGCTCTGAATTTCAATCAATCACTCTCCATAACACTTGTCCCACTGAGGTCTTCAGCTTCAGCAGAGTCAGCACTTAGAAATCCTACAGACAGCCATGATAGGAGACACAGGGTATAAGAGTGTAAGAGTGCAGAAGACATATACCATTGAACTGTCCTGTTCTTTTTACAGGGCATCCTTGCTGAAGTCCCTATTGGTTGCTCCTGTATTGGTAGAGACCTAGTGTACTGGTGAATCATATACCTATAATCTTTCTTCCACCTTACCCCTGCTGTTACCTATAAGCTGAAATCTGGAAGCTTTAATGGTTAGCTCAGTGGAGGGAAAGTATCCACTTTAGGTGAATGGAAAAGACAGAGCAGCATTACTTATATGTGAAATATAAAATATGATACAAAGGAACTTATATACAAAACAGAAACAGACTCACAGATGTAGAAAAAAATTTGTGATTACCAAAGGGGAAAGGGGAGAAGGAGGGATAAATTAGGAACTGAGGATTAGCAAACACAGACTACTATGTATAAAATCAATAAACAAGAAGGACCTACTGTATAGCACAGGCCAACTATTTTCAATATCTTATGATGGAAAAGAATATGAAAAAATATATATATCTGAATCACTTTGCTGTATACCGGAAATGACTACAATGTTGTAAGTCAACTATACTTCAATTTTAAAAAAAAAAATGAAGAAAAAGAGGGATGGTATTACAACATTGTGATACTTTTATGACCCAGATGAATGGTGAGATTGGGCTGTTGAGTATGAAGACACCAGCAAAGACTTGTTCAGAGAGCATGGAATCTTCATCTTAGGAAGTATCACTTGATGTTCAGAAATTGAAGTTTGGTGCCTCTATCTTGGGGAATCCTTGTTTTCATATTAGAGGGTTCAGCACTGCTCTTCTGGGGTCTTGATTTATACTGACATAGAGGAAGGAGAGGCTTAAAGCAGAGAACAATCCTTTATTCGGTGTTGTTTGTCCAAAGGTAGTTTTAGGACATACAGCTCTTTCTATGATCTGTTTCCTCTTTCTGTCCTTTTGCCCACATTGTGACCTGCAGCAAGTACTGCTGATGTCGAGAACACCCCCAGAAGGGGATGCCAGTTGGAGGTAGAGTTCCTGTGGCTTGAGGTTGCATGTTCCATATGAAGAAACTTGACCGTGTATGAAGGAAGCTTACTCTTCATCGCCTACCAAATCAACAAATACCAACAAATTGAGTGAATTCCAAAGGCTGTGATAGTCAGATTTCTACTTCAACATCAGTACAAATGCTTGTTTTATTTATAGCTTCTAAAATAAGAATCATATTCTTACTAACTCTTATTAGATCCTTCTGGCCACAGGACCTGCTCCATATCTGTGGGATCAGATATTGCTTGTCAGTTTTCATGGAGCATGGCGTGCCAAGCATAGTGATTACTTAATACAAGTTGATTCTGTTCTTCTCTTCCTATTCTTTTACATTCTTCACACAAACAAATACCAACAGTTACAAATTTATCAAGTTTTGTTACAAAGATGCCTTCCCCACTATGAATCTGATATGAATAAATAATGTTATTCATTGCATTTTCTATAGAAGAAAGTAACTGGATGAAATGTTAACAAGCATTTCAACCTCCAGGGCAGGCCCTGGATTATTCATTTTGGGTTGAAGAGTGTTTCCTATGGAAACGGGCTCTCAGAATTCTATAATGGGCTGATTGCCTGATTGGCTGTGTAGCATAAAACAAATGATATGACCTTTGTGAGACTCAGTTTTCTCATCTATAAAATGCAACAGTTGAACAGATTTTTTCCAAGGACACTTTGGTAATATAGCATAGTTTTAAGAGCAAAAATTCTGAATCTAACTGCTTGAGGTTCAAGTTCTTAGAGCTGTTATTATACTTACTCACTCTGTGCTTCAGCATTCTCATCTGTGGAAAGGTCAGTCTAAGGATCAAATGAGTTGGCCATTCTAAGGATCTGTCCTTTTCACAGATCTGTAAATGTAAGCTATTTTGGATTCTGACTTCCGTGGCTTTAATAATAATCAACAATATTTAATAATAATATCTACTGTTGATTGAGTAGTTAAAATGGACTGAATATCATTTACATTATCTTGTGAAAATATCACAATAAATCTACGATGAATGTACCATAATCATCTCCATTTTACAAGTGAGGAAATGAGGCTGAGGGCTGAGCTAGTTCCCCCCGGGTCTGGCAATTTGTAAGGAACTAACGCTGAATGCTAGTTAGGAACCAGCTCTGCGTGCCTGCTCTCCTTCCACTGTCCATTCTTACCCCACCCTCTCTCTCCAGGGCTCTTCTTCAACAGCCTGAAGGGTTTGCTGGAAGACAAAGGCAGGCAGAGTGAGGAGGGAGGCTCCTTTGCTTAGCTTTGTGTCACACTGAAAAATACTCTGCTGAATTGATTTCCACCAGTTTCTTCGCTGACTTTGGTTTCACGTTTTGTCAGTGTTGATCTCAATGGGTTCCAGCTCTTTTCTTCTCCTGAGCTAAGCCACGATGACCCTGCTTCTGAATTAAGCCCAAGTTCAGCGTGTTAGTGTTGCTGCTCTCCTCCTTTGCTCCCTGTTGCTTTCACGGCCCTGTTTGTTACTCTTTCAATCTTCTTTTCTTCTCTCTCCCTCACTGTGTCTGCTCCTTCTCAGGAATATAACTCTGACTTACATTGTACACTCATCATCATTTCCTGTGGTTTCCCCCTTTATTGTGTGTTTGTGTGTGTGTGTGTGAGAGAGAGAGAGTGAGTGAGAGAGCAAGACACTAGAGGGAAGAGGAGGAGGAGAGCGGGAGAGAAAGGGAAAGAGAGATAGAAGCACTGCACTGTCTTTTCTGTAGTTTACCCATCAGAAATACACTCAACGCTCTGTGGTGAGTGACAGCATATCCATTTCTTACTTGAGAGTCCAAGCAGATTCCAAATGATGGTAAGCAAGAGATAAAACTATGGCATGTTTCTCAAAGTCCATTTAAGTCATTTATTTCTGCCGAGTCTTTGAAGTCAGGATTTGTTGTCTTAGGAGAGCACATTACACTCTCTAAAGAGTGGGGAGTCCAGTGCTGCTTCACCCAGAGGCAAGCATATTTAGATAGTTGATTTACAAAGGCAAGCACACTCTCTATTACTGATTATAGTGCTTATTTTAAATAAAAATGTACAGCTCTAGTCTCTGCCATACTTTTAATTGACCATCAGAAGATTGTGACTAAGGAGGCAGTGAGCAGCTGGAAAGAACATCAGGTTATCTAAAGTGGGTTTACCTTTGAATTTCCAAATCAAATAGGTAAAGGATTCTAATATTTGGCTCTCCTATTGTGGCTACACAGTGAGGCAGAAGTCCACATCTGGACCAGAGAGGGAAGAGATTCCTGTTTCACTTTGCAGTACTCTCCCATTTCTCTTTTAGTTACTGATATGCACTGAAGGGCATGTGTGTTTAGTATTCATAGGGACAAATGTAAATCAATATAGTGAGAGCTGACAGACAGGACCGGAGAAGGCGATGGCACCCCACTCTACTACTCTTGCCTGGAAAACCCCATGGACGGAGGAACCTGGTAGGCTACAGTCCATGGGGTTGCGAAGACTCAGACACGACTGAGCCACTTCACTTTCACTTTTCACTTTCATGCATTGGAGAAGGAAATGGCCACCCACTCCAGTGTTCTTGCCTGGAGAATCCCAGGGACAGGGGAGCCTAGTGGGCTGCTGTCTATGGGGTCGCACAGAGTCGGACACGACTGAAGCAACTTTGCAGCAGCAGCAGCAGCAGCAGACAGAACACTTGACTGGGGAATGAGAGTTTGGGGCATTCTAAACACATTTCATCACTAATAAAAAGTTTGAAGGGTGAGACACATTGCAATTATTACCCCTTAAATGTAGAAATTACAAAAACACAGGTCTCTGTCAAGCTGATTATAGATATACAAAAAACTCTCTTTTTGTCCATGAAACATAATTTGTTTTCTTTTGCAGCTTGTGGAGTGGTAACTTAACTGCTGTCGAAACTGTCTCTCTACTTCTGACTTTTCTCCTCTGTCTCCTCTGCTTTAAAGATTAAAGTTATTTTAGAATTAAAATAATCCATGCTAACTGCACTTCTAAATATTCTTTTTGAAGTGTTTGTGCACATACAGTATCATCAGAAGTCTTTTCTTGGATGTCTATGTCCTTCAAAATGTGAACAAAATCCATTTTGATACGAGAGGTTTACTAGTTGGCCCTTAAGCTGTCATCTTGTCCAAACAACAGATCCTCCTTCCTTCCTGTCAACCAGGGTCTCCACTTAAATATCATCAGACCTCTAAACCAAACATACTCAGTAAAACTCATCATCTCTTTTCTTTTGTTGTTCGAAACTCAATCCTCCCACTATTGTATTGTTCCCAGTTAACAGCTTCATCACTTTTTACAACTGCCCTACTAGACACTTTGTATATTGTACAGGAGGCAGGGATCAAGACCATCCCCAAGGAAAAGAAATGCAAAAAGGCAACATGGTTGTCTGAGGAGGCCTTACAAATAGTGGTGAAGAGAAGAGAAGCAAAAGACAAAGGAGAAAAGGAAAGATATACTCATTTGAATGCAGAGTTCCAGAGAATAGCAAGGAGAGATAAGAAAGCCTTCCTCAGTGATCAATGCAAAGAAATAGAGGAAAACCAGAGAATGGGAAAAACTAGAGATCTCTTCAAGAAAATTAGGGATACCAATGGAATATTTCATGCAAAGATGGGCACAATAAAGGACAGAAATGGTATGGACCTAACAGAAGCAGATGATATTAAGAGGTGGCAAGAATACACAGAAAAACTATACAAAAAAGAACTTCATGACCCAGATAATCACAGTGGTGTGATCACTCACCTAGAGCCAGACATCCTGAAATGTGAACTCAAGTGGACCTTAGGAAACATCACTATGAACTAAGCTAGTGGAGGTGATGGAATACCAATTGAGCTATTTCAAATCTTGAAAGATGTTGCTGTGAAAGTGCTGCACTCGATATGCCAGCAAATCTGGAAAACTCAGCAGTGGCCACAGGACTGGAAAAGGTCAGTTTTCATTCCAATCCCAAAGAAAGGCAATGCCAAAGAATGCTCCAACTACTGCACAATTGCACTCATCTCACATGCTAGTAAAGTAATGCTCGAAATTCTCCAAGCCAGGATTCAAGAATACATGAACTGAGAACTTCCAGATGTTCAAGCTGAATTTAGAAAAGTCAGAGGAACCAGAAATCAAATTGCCAACACCCATTGGATCATCAAAAAAGCAAGAGAGGTCCAGAAAAGCATATACTTCTGCTTTATTGACTATGCCAAAGCCTTTGACCATTGGACCACAACAAACTCTGTAAAATTCTGAAAGAGATGGGAATACCAGACCACCTGACCTGCCTCTTGAGAAACCTGTATGCAGATCAGGAAGCAACAGTTAACACTGGACATGGAACAACAGACTGGTTCCAAATCGGGAAAGGAGTATGTCAAGGCTGTATATTGTCACCCTGTTTATTTAACTTATATGCAGAGTACATCATGAGAAATGCTGGGCTGAATGAAACACAAGCTGGAATCAAGATTGCCAGGAGAACTATCAATAACCTCAGATATGCAGATGACACCACCCTTATGGCAGAAAGCGAAGAAGAACTAAAGAGCCTCTTGATGAAATTGAAAGAGAAGAGTGAAAAAGTTGGCTTAAAGCTCAACATTCAGAAAACTAAGATCATGGCATCCAGTTCCATCACTTCATGGCAAAGAGATGGGGAAACAGTAGAAACAGTGACAGGCTTTACTTTTGGGGGCTCCAATATCACTGCAGATGGTGCTTGCAGCCATGAAATTAAAAGACTCTTGCTCCTTGGAAGAAAAGTTATGACCAACCTACATAGCATATTAAAAAGCAGAGACATTACTTTACCAGCAAAGGTCCATCTAGTCAAGGCTATGGTTTTTTCAGTAGTCATTATGGATGTGACAGTTGGACTATAAAGGAAACTGAACACTGAAGAACTGATGCTTTTGAACTGTCTTATTGGAGTAGACCGGAGAAGGCAATGGCACCCCACTCCAGTACTCTTGCCTGGAAAATCCCATGGACGGAGGAGCCTGGTGGGCTGCGGTCCATGGGGTCGCTAAGAGTCGGACACGACTGAGCGACTTCACTTTCACTTTTCCCTTTCATGCACTGGAGAAGGAAATGGCAACCCACTCCAGTATTCTTGCCTGGAGAATCCCAGGGACGGGGGAGCCTGGTGGGCTGCCGTCTATGCGGTCGCACAGAGTCGGACACGACTGAAGTGACTTAGCAGCAGCAGCAGCATTGGAGTAGACTCTTGGGAGTCCCTTGGACTGCAAGGAGATCCAACCAGTCCATCCTAAAGGAATCAGTCCTGAATGTTCATTGGAAGGACTGATGTTGAAGCTGAAACTCCAATACTTTGGCCACTTGATGCGAAAAGACCCTGATGCTGGGAAAGATTGAAAGCAGGAGGAAAAGGGAATGACAGAGGATGAGATGGTTGGATGGCATCACCAACTCAATGGACATGAGTTTGAGTAAACTCTGGGAGTTGGCGATGGACAGGGAGGCCTGGTGTGCTGCAGTCCATGGGGTTGCAAAGAGTCAGACACGACTGAGTGACTGAACTGAATTGAACTAGACACTTTGGAATTAGTTGCAGCTTTTTCTGTTTCTCCCCATTCTTCCTCCCCACTGCTGGGGCACAAACTCATTTTTCTTGGTTTAGACGTTGTACCTGTTCTGTCTGTGCCTTTCCTACCACTTCAGGTTCTTATCATCTCATCACTGGATGACTTCAACGTCCTTTTAACAGAAACCCCTGTGTTCAGCCTCTTTTCTCTTAAATCCATTCTTCCAATTGAGGCCAGGGAAGTAGTTCTAAAGTCAGGGCTCATGTCATTCCCAACATTTGTCATGGCTAACCTTTGCATGAGACCAAAGTCTAAAGAAAGCACGCTCGTGGCACGTTCTCTTCCCAGTGTATTCACCATATATCCTGCCCTACACTGAACAAACTGCTCACTTTCACTGTTCTTTCAAATCACCATGAAATTTTATATATCTGTGCTACTTTTTTGACTAAAATGCCCTTCCATTTATCCGAAGGGACCATGTCTGTTTCATCCAGTGTTAAATCCCAACAACCCAAAACAGTGTGGAGCACGGAATGAATACAGAGATGAAAACTCATTTTCCCGAGGACACAAATACAGGCAAGAAAGAGCTAGAAATTGGATGTGTTGATTCTTATCCTTCTAATTTTTGTTCCAAAATATTTGATGATTCAAAGATTTGAGAAAACATGTTTCCCAAGCTGTGTCAAGGAGATTCACTGGCCTTTAGTTGTTTAGCCCAGAGACTTTATACAATATATATTAAATGCAAGTTGGCATTTTCTGGGGGCTACAGGAAAGACATAGGGAATACATTGGGTTTCATTCTCTCTCTGATTCTAACATCATAAATGTAACTATATTAGTGCTTCTCAAAATTTAATGTCCATCTAACCAACCCCTGCCGGGATCTTGTTAAAATATGGATGCTGCTCTAAGAGGCCCAGTGACATCTGAGGTTCTGCGTTTCTAGCATGTTCCCAGTGGTGGCCATAGTGCTGATCCCTGAACACATACTTCATGTAGCAAGGAGCTGGATAATTAGATACAGCCCAACCAGGTTCCCTGGAGGAGGGCATGGCAACCCACTCCAGTATTCTTGCCTGGAGAATCCCATAGACAGGGGAGCCTGGTGGGCTACTGTCCCTGGGGTCACAAAGCGTCAGACACGACTGAAGTGACTTAGCATGCATGCACCCAGGTTAACTAGTGTTTTTCTCTTTTGCTAAGAAATTTGTTGGATTTTAAAGATTTCTCTTCTCTATATCCCATGATAGTCTATAGAAATCAAAGTTCAATTATTATAACAATATGCAGAACAAATTATCTCGAGGCAATATGATGTCAATCAAACCATAGTACAGATTGATGATAAACATGATGGTTGGGAAACATTGTTCATCTACAGCAGTTCTCTTCTCCAGTCTTATTTCAGAGGAGTTTTCCAAACTGCTGATTCTCCATGCCGATGCAGTAATCACGTCAGTATTTCTTCAAGGAGATCCTTAGTATCATTAATCTGAAGCGGCATCAAAACTAATCTGGAGAATGCACTATGAAGATATTGGTAGCTACACTTTAATGAAAGTATGATTCCCTCCCTTTACCCAGGTGTCTATCTCCACATAGTAACTCCATTAGGGGTGATGTCATCTATCACTGCTTGACCAGCTGTATTCAGAGTGGTGAAATGCAAACCTTTAATCTCACTGTTACCTGATGGACTTTGAAGAATTCAGAATATGACTAACCATATACAATATCAAAAAGAGACATAACAACTATCAGTAGTCAGTGAAACCTCTGGGCCTAGACTGCAATGCCTTTCAGCAATGCCATTGTTGTTTAAGCTGATCAGTGTCTCATTACTGATGAGTAATATTAAATTTGGTTATGTAACTATTGCACTGTATTAGTGAGTAATGTGGGTACATATTTTAGTTGTATAATCTCTACACCCCCAGCTTTATTGATTATTGATTTTTTTTTAAGGAAACTGACAATAAAAGACAACATGGATAGTAAATAGTTTGGTTCTTAAAGATACTTCTATGTACTACATAGGCTCTATTTATTTATTTATTTTTTTAAAATAAATTTATTTATTTTAGTTGGGGGCTAATTACTTTACAATATTGTAATAGTTTTTGCCATACATTGACATGAATCAGCCATGGGTTTACATGTGTTCCCCTTCCTGGACCCCCCACCCACCTCCCTCCCCATCCCATCCCTCTGGGTCATCCCATTGCCCCGGCCCTGAGCCCTTGTCTCATGCATCGAACATGGAATGGTGTTCTGTTTCACATATGATAATATACATGTTTCAATGCTATTCTCCCAGAACGTCCCACCCTCACCTTCTCCCTCAGAGTCCATAAAATTGTTCTATGCATCTGTGTCTCTTATTCTGTCTCGCATATAGGGTTATCGTTACCATCTTTCAAATTCCATATATATGCATTAGTATACTGTATTATTGACTCTATTTAAAGATAAGTCTTACTGAAAGTTAAAATAACACAGAGTAATTCCCACTATAACTGGATTGATCTAAGAATGGGGGTTTACTGAGTCTGGGAAGGAAGTAGAGTGATTACTATGGGCTAAGATTTGTTTTATCTGTCTGGTTACTGGCAGTGCTCAGAACTTTATGAACAATGCTGGATATTGAACTATTAAATTTGATGGTCATAGAATGATTTTAAAACTTAGTAACAAGTCCTCTTAAGTGTTATGCGTGCTTGCTAAATCACTTTAGTCGTGTCCATCTCTTTGTGACCCTATGGACTGTAGCCCGTCAGGCTCCTCTGTCCATGGGGATTTTCCAGGCAAGAATATTGGAGTTGGTTGCTGTGCCCTCCTTCAGAGGATTTTCCCAATCCAGGGATCGGACCCATGTCTCTTATATCTCCTGCATTGGCAGGCAGATTCTTTACCACTAGTACCACCTGGGAATCCCCTTAAATCTTAAAAGGGAACTCCAATTTCTGCAACTCACAGAAGATGAAATACTTGGTTGTTGACATGAAAATGGTCTGTTTTGGTAATGTTTTGAAAATTAACTTTCCCCCAGTCATCGACCCTCCCCTCTTCCTCACCATTTCTAGACTGTTGGCATTCTGGTATGATTGTTCAATGTGTTCCATTGGATCACACCAAATTTCTATTATTATCCTGGTTTTGAGGGAATGGTGTAGGCTGGAGCTGTTCACCTGGAAATGGAAAAGATGATGTTCAGGAGGAAATAGTTATTGCACTGTTTTTTGTTTTTTTGCCCTGTAACTAAGAATCTGTCTGTGTATTTGACATTTCAGTGGTAAGACAGTTCCCAAGGTTCTGTTGGGGAAAAAAGTGGATGCTGAGTGACTGACCACATCTCCTTACAGCTGGTAGTTTATATCCAAGTATATATCTCAAAGTTCACTTGAGTGATTTGACTGAACACTTTTCATGGGTGGTGGGCTCTGGGGGAGGTTCTTCTCTGCTGTGCCTGGAGGAGATGGGCTGTTGAGGGAGGTAGGGTGGAAAGTACGTATTGCTGAAGTGTGCAGTTGGGAGCCACATATTCTTCTTTCATTTTCAGGCTTTTTCTCTGCCTAACAGCTCTGACTGATGGCAATGAGGGAGGAGGTTTTGGTACATGTTTGGTGTTTCCTAAAGCACTCTGGAGGAAGAACAAAACATCCTCTTGAAGGCGTTCTCTGCAGAACCCATTTCAGGATTAAACAGTTTGAGGCTCTGTTATGACTTTCATGGAGCCATGTCTGTTTTCCTATTGAGGTCATCATCTCCTGTTCCCCACTGAATCCAAGGAAGGTGTGAGTCACTGTCAATGAAAATCACACTGGGAATAGATGATGTTGCCCTGTCAGAACCCAGAGTTGGGTGTTCCTGTATATGATGTGTTGGACAACCTGATGAGCCTGTAAAGGTTTACAAGTAAGTATATGTGTGTTTTAAGTAAATATGAATGAATTTAAGATAGCTTTCATTTTGGGCCTGGCCTGCGAACCAGGACACCTGGAACTCTGCTATTAATGGACTTTGTAATTTTGGGTGAGCAGCTTGATGTTTTGAAGTTTCCATTTTTCCATTTAAAAATAAGATTGCACGATCTCTAAGGTCCATTTTGGCAAACTGGTTCTATAATTCTCCTTTAATTTACCACAAAGAGTGCTCAGCCAGAGAACTCTGTGAAAGCTTGTTTTTATCTTAAGATCTATCTGATGAATATCACCAATGTAAAAAATAAATCACTATCAGGTGCATATGGTATTTGTAGTGTTATTTGTTTCTTAAAGGCTAATCTTCAGTAAACTACTTGATCATTTGGTATGCAACATGCTCTTGTGTATTACATACTGTATTTGTATTTTATATTTGGAAATGCCATTGAACATTGCATATGGTTGTTCTGAATTTGTCAATAATGTTCAATATGCATTCCATATGTGAACAGCCATGCAATCCTTGCATGGTGATACCCTTTTGCACTTTTAATAGAGTGTAATTAATGTTTTGTACAATCAATGCACACGTATTTCCTAGTCTTGTACCTTCCCAAGTTATACTTTTAAGATGGAAATGATGATTAGAGCAGTTCTGTATAGTAAAACAGCTAACTTTATTTACTTATGTAGCTAACTGACCCTAACGAGTAGTATTTTTCAGGGAAAAATCTGTAATAATATTATTAACTTTTTAGGAATATTTTTGAGTAGCAAACTCATATGTATTTAGCTTGGATATTATTAAATCTTAGTTAAATATGACTTTTCAAATCTTATTTCAATTCTTCAAAGCTCATATTTTGATAAGGGTAAATTTCTCTAATTGTGAACACAATTATTTACACAGTCTCCATATTAATACTATTTTATTATGAAAGCTAAAGAAGATTAAAAATTAGTGATAATTCATATTCTTTTGACTTCAGTGTGTATATTTTAATTTTTACAGCATGTACTGGGAAGAGCTTTATCTTGTGTGAGAAAGCATCAAATTTTATGGTTATGAATTAGCTATGAAGTCTCATTTTCAAGGAGCCATTCAGGACATATGCTGGCACATTCTGTTACCAGCTAGTGATCCAAATGGAGAAAAAATTTCCATGAGAAAGGCAAATTGTCTAATGAAAAGGACCCTAATAATCCAGAGGAGCCTATTGAAAACATTTCAGATTGTCCAGGTTGATGATATGCATTTTGAAATATTTTAAATCAGAAGTCTTTGTCGTTGATCGCTGTGTTTTGTTAATGACCTCACTGTTTCACTCTCTTAAGTAAAAGCATGCCCTGTTCTGAACAACATGTTTATTTAAGACAAAGAGGTCCTTCTCCCTTGCTGCCAGCTGAAGCACATACCCTGTCTGCTCTGCTGCACCACTCATTTTTCTGACTCATCTTCAGGTTCAAAAAATTACGTATTTGTTTGGCTGTTTGCAAAAACCTCGCAGTATTGTTTTTCTCATGTCTGAATTTGTTCGTATTAAAGCTTTCATAATACCCTTCAGTTTCTGTGTTAAACCGATGTTTAAATTGGAAAGCAAGTGGGAACTTTGGCAGTTGAGATAATTCACTTCATCTGGTGGCCAGCTCTGTTAACAATCACATCATATGCCAGCACTTAGACAAGATGAAAAGAGCCCTCAGGGCACTAAAGCTACACGTTCGGAGTGGAGGGAAAATACAGTTACAGTTCTTTGTTTCATCATTTTATTCTCTAAAATGGGAAATTATTTTGACCGGAATCTTAAAGTGTTCAAAGAATGATTTAAAGGTTATGTGGTGGCTTCGCCGTGGAAGCTGAATGCAGATTTTTGATCAGTATGCTGGACGGAAATTGTTGCACCCCATGTCAGCAAATGATGTCTTTTATTCTCTGTGTATTGAGTGCTGTGAGGAAATGGTGATATTGTTAGCATATGAATAGCATCAAAGCCGTCCATTGGAAGATAAACCTCCATCTTCTGAAATAGATTCGGGGCCTGCCCTCCTGCATGAAAGTGCCTCTCTTGCCAACAGTATGCTCCCTCTAACCCCTGAGCGGTTTCTTCCAGAACAGGCACGTTGATATTCTGCACCGAGTTTGCTGGTGCATGACTGCGCATTCCATCACTTAGGAGAGAACATTTTCACATCAGATTGGCTTTCTACAGGAGGCAAGGGAGGAAGGCTATTAGCTAAAATAAATTTTATATTTTAAAGTTTGTGGCGAGGTGGAATTGACATTTTCTTTATGGTTTTTATTATTATTTGTCCTAAAAATGAGAGACTGATCTAAGCCGTTGACAAGAAATAGAGTGGGTAACTGCCTCTTCATGTCTGAATGCAGACACGACTCTCTTTCACTCTTGCTGGATTCTTCAATCAATCCTGACATGTCAGCCAGACACAATTTAAAAATAATGCATCGGTCCCCTTCTTCTTTGTGTGCATGTTATTGGAGGTTGATAAGTCCTCCTCATCAAGCTCCTTCTCTTTCCACCTGTCCTGATGATCAACAAATCCTGCGGCTACTCAAGATGGAATTTTAGTTCCACGGCAGAATTACTGGGGCTTTTAAGAGCACCAGCCACATCAAATAGGTCCTGAGATGATAAACTGACAGCCCATAACAGGGCAAGTAATTCCAGATGCCTTGGATGTTTAGTCTATTAGCTCATTGGGACATGTAAGGAACAGTCAGTTTCCATTAATGTTCAATTTATTATTGGCTAAGATGCTTAGGGTATGATGCTGCTAGTCATTTCCTATAACAACTTTATTTATAGAGGAAGTCTTTTCTGAAAGGTACATGGCTAGAACTTCGTTTCTGAGCTCATATGTTATGCTGACCAAAAATGTCTGTCAAAACTTAAATCAGTGTCACAGGTTATATTTTCATTTTCATTACTCTTGGAGTCATTTTTTTAAAAAAATCACGTTGCCAGCGGTTATATTGACATTGAGCAAAGTTTAGGTCAGCTCAATTCCAGCCTATGGTTTAGAAATAAGCAGAGCATAATGTTGACATGATTAATTTCCAGTTACGTATTCTGTGTGGTTTCTCTTGCATGTTTAAAGACATATCCGTGTACAAAAGCAAAGAAACAACACCTTTGTTTTATAAAGAGTTGAATATACTCTTGATGGAAAACTGTTTTATACGTTACTGTAATAGAAGACCTTTCCTTACTTTCTAGCTCTCACTCACACTAAGTAAATGTTCCCATGGTCTCCCTGAGTGATACACACTGAGAAAGTGAATCTTGGTGAATCAACTTTGTCTGATTGTGAGATTCTGGATTGCTTCCAAGTGGGAGGTTGGAATCGAAAGAATGAACACAATGGCTTCAGGGACATGTTAGGAATATCAAGTACTATCTCCAGATTTTCTAATTAGTATTCAAGACAAATGCTCAGGAAATTGTAAGAGTGTACCTGATTCAACTCAAATTTTAAACATAGTGGATTTTAATAAGAATTAGTATTCTGACTTTTAGGTGATACTATTTTAGGCTTCAGCTTATTTAGTTATATTTTAAGGCTCAACTTGTTTCTTTCTAATTTTTTTTTTTTAACCCACATATTGATGAGCACATGTCATTCTCTGAACTAGATTTTCCTCTCTGATGAAGAAACTGTTTCATATAAACCTAATCAAAGAAGGTGAAAAGATTCAATACTTAATTCAAAAATGAGTAAGTCATGGGAATGGTAGGGCATAAGAGCCTGCTTGTTTTTCTAATTATTTGATCATAATATCCGATGTAAATTTAACAATTTATACATTTTAAACAATGCTTTATGCAGAACTTGGGAGGGCAGAGCTTGGAAAGAACCAAGTGATTTTACTGATAAAAAGAATAGTCTTACTTAATGATGTCAGAGTTGGATGAGCTGATAGTTTCATAAGTCAGAGATTTCAAGGCATCTAAATTACTGTGAATTATTGCCAGCTATCTTGATTGTTTGGGATAGCTGTTAAACATCACACACAGTCATTAATCCCCAGGCTGGCAAAAAAGATGATTAGAGTGGCCTGTAAAAATAAGAACTATCATACTAGCAGATTAAAAAAAATCACTTGGCCAAGTATTGTTTTGAGACTAAATAGAGTATGGAAAAATGTTCCACCAGTGCATTTCAGAGCATATACCCCACCCTTTTCTGTAAATAATGATTAAATAAGGTCATATTTCTGCCCTGGAATCAGGACTTTAGTGATTTGGTAATTTGCCAGCAAGTCTAGGGACTAATTTTAGAGCCTGATTAAGCTTTGAAAGCATCTGTATATGTTTCATTCTATAATATTACTAATAATCTCAACTCCCCAAACCCACCATTTTCTTTGGTTAGGCAAGAATTCCTTTTTAAGGTCACAGAGAAATTTCAAGCTTCTAATTATGAACCTCAAAAAATTACAGAGGGAACAAAAGTGAGAGAGAGAGAGAGATAAAGAGAGAGATTCCCTGTGTGATCATGTGTCTGTGGGGAGGGGCAAGAGATAGCTGAATAATTTCTAAGCCACCTTCAAACTGTATTTTTATTCAGAAGTTTACTGAATTATCTCTAGTTCTCTTTTAAACTATTTCCTTTCTATTCTTACAAAGCATCATTATTTAGCAAGGACTTCAGAACACTTTTATTTCAAAAAAGATAGCAGCCTATATCTGGTGTGCTGTGCTTAGTCGCTCAGTCAAGTCCAACTCTTTGCAACCCCATGGACTCTAGGCCACCAGGCTTCTCTGTCCATGGGGATTCTTCAGGCAAGAATACTGGAGTGGGTTGCCATGCCCTCCTCCAGGGGAATCTTCCCAAATCAGAGATCAAACCCAGGTCTCACTCATTGCAAGCAGATTCTTTACCATCTGAACTATCAGGGAAGCCCAAGAATACTGGAGTAGGTAGCCTATCCCTTCACCAGGGAAACTTCCTGACCCAGGAGTTGAACAGGGGTCTCCTGCATAGAAGGTGGATTCTTTACCTGCTGAGCTACCAGGGAAGCCCAACAGCCTATATAAACTACATATAATTCTTCAGGAACAGCTTTTTTATCTCAACATTTAAAAAATTAGATCCCTATTTTTTTTTTTTTTTGCTTTATTCAAATTATATATTAAATGGTCAAATGAAATATTTGGGAGAGTTAATAATTAGGAAAAGCATGCAGAAACATCTAGGTACTTAATGGGGAAACAATGGAAACAGTGACGGACTTTATTTTTGGGGGCCCAAAATCACTGCAGATGGTGACTGCAGCCATGAAATTAAGAGAGTCCTGTTCCTTGGAAGAAAAGTTATGACCAACCTAGACATAATATTAAAAAGCAGAGACATTACTTTGCCAGCAAAGGTCCATTAGTCAAAGCTATGGTTTTTCTAATAGTCATGTATGGATGTGAGAGTTGGACTATAAAGAAAGCTGAGTGCTGAAAAATTGATACTTTTGAACTGTGGTGTTGGAGAAGACTCTTGAGAGTCCCTTGGACTGCAAGGAGATCCAACCAGTCCGTCCTAAAGGAAATCAGTCCTGAATGTTCATTGGAAGGACTGATGCTAAAGCTGAAACTCCAGTACTTTGGCTATCTAATGCAAAGAACTGACTCACTAGAAAAGAGCCTGATGCTGGGAAAGATTGAAGGTAGGAGGAGAAGGGGACAACAGAGGATGAGATGGTTGGATGGCATCACCGCCTCAATGGACATGAGTTTGAGTAAGCTCTGGGAGTCGGTAAGGGATAGGGAAGTCTGGCGTGCTGCAGTCCATGAGGTTGCAAAGAGTCAGACATGACTGAGAGACTGAACTGACTGACTTAAGGAAATGTTTTAATGTATGTGTATGGCTCAAAAATATACTAACATGATTTAAAATATGCTACTTTATGAATCAAGCAGAAATCTTGCTTTATAATAGGGAAACATTTTGAGTACCAAAGAAATGATTATAAATTATTTTTCCTTATTGAATAACTAGGAGTTATTGAATCAGTTCAGTTCTGTTCAGTCGCTCAGTCGTGTCCGACTCTTTGTGACCCCATGGACTGCAACATGCCAGGCCTCCCTGTCCATCACCAACTCCCGGAGTTTACTCAAACTCATGTCCATTGAGTTGGTGATGCCATCCAACCATCTCATCCTCTGTCGTCCCCTTCTCCTCTCATCTTCAATCATTCCCAGCATCAGGGTCTTTTCCAATGAGTCAGTTCTTTGCATCAGGTGGCCAAAGTATTGGAGTTTCAGCCTCAACATCAGTCCTTCCAGTGAACATTCAGGACTGATTTCCTTTAGGATGGACTGGTTGGATCTCCTTGCAATCCAAGGGACTCTCAAGAGTCTTCTCCAACACCACAGTTCAAAAGCATCAATTCTTCAGCGCTCAGCATTCTTTATAGTCCACCTCTCACGTCCATACATGACTACTGGCAAAACCATAGCCTTGACTAGTTTTGTTGGCAAAGTAGTGTCTCTGCTTTTTAATATGCTGTCTAGTTTGGTCATAACTTTTCTTCCAAGGAGTAAGCGTCTTTTTATTTCATGGCTGCAATCACCATCTGCAGTGATTTGGAGCCGAAAACAATAAAGTCTGTCACTGTTTCCACTGTTTCCCCATCTATTTGCCATGAAGTGATGGGACTGGATCCCATGATCTTTGTTTTCTGAATGTTGAGTTTTAAGCCAACTTTTCATGCTCCTCTGTCACTTTCATCAAGAGACTCTTTAGTTCTTCTTCACTTTCTGCCATAAGGGTTCTGTCATCTGCATATCTGAGGTTATTGATATTTCTCCCGGCAATCTTGATTCCAACTTGTGCTTCATCCAGCCCAGTGTGTCTCATGATGTACTCTGCATGTAAGTTAAATAAGCAGGGTGACAATATACAGCCTGACGTACTCCTTTCCTTATTTGGAACCAGCCTCTCGTTCCATGTCCAGTTCTAACGGTTGCTTCCCGACCTGCATACAGGTTTCTCAAGAGGCAGGTCAGGTGGTCTGGTATTCCCATCTCTTTCAGAATTTTCCAGTTTGTTGTGATCCACACAGTCAAAGGCTTTGGCATACTCAATAAAGCAGAAATAGATGTTTTTCTGGAACTCTCTTGCTTTTTCGATGATCCAGCGGATGTAGGCAATTTGATCTCTGGTTCTTCTGCCTTTTCTAAAACCAACTTGAACATCTGTAAGTTCATGGTTCACATTCTGTTGAAGCCTGGCTTGGAGAATTTTGAGCATTACTTTGCTAGCGTGTGCTGCTGCTGCTGCTAAGTCGCTTTAGTTGTGTCCGACTCTGTGCGATCCCATAGACGGCAGCCCACCAGGCTCCCCTGTCCCTGGGATTCTCCAGGCAAGAACACTGGAGTGGGTTGCCATTTCCTTCTCCAATGCACGAAAGTGAAAATGAAAGTGAAGTCGCTTAGTCGTGTCCGACTCTTCTCGACCCCATGGACTGCAGACTACCAGGCTCCTCCATCCATGGGATTTTCCAGGCAAGAGTACTGGAGTGGGTTTCCATTGCCTTCTCCTGCTATCGTGTGAGATGAGTGCAAATGTGCAGTAGTTTGAGCATTCTTTGGCATTGCCTTTCGTAGGGATTGGAATGAATCCATTCTAATCCTGTGGCCACTGCTGAGTTTTCCCAATTTTCTGGCATATTGAGTGTAGCACTTCACAGCATCATCTTTTAGGATTTGAAATAGCTCAACTGGAATTCCATCACCTCTACTAGCTTTGTTTGTAGTGATGCTTCCTAAAGCCCACTTGACTTCACATTTCAGGAGGTCTGGCTCTATGTTTGGGTCGGACAGCGGCTCTGGGTGTGGGTATGGCATAAGTCCTCTTGGAGGAGGTTGCCATTAACGCCACCACAGAGCTGCCAGAACTTACATAGGACTGGGAAATAGACTCTTGGAGGGCACAACAGAACCTTGTGCACCAGGACCCAGGAGAAAGGGACAGTGACCCCACAGGAGACTTGCCTGTAGGTGTCCAGGAGTCTCCGGCGAAGGCGTGGGTTGGTGGTGGCCTGCTGCAGGGTTGGGGGCATGGACTGTAGCAGTACATGCATGGGATCTTTTGAGGGAGGTCACTGTTATCTTCATTACCTCCATGGTAGTTTGGCCCCAGGTAAATAGCAGGGAAGGAACACAGCTCCACCCATCAACAGAAAATTGGATTAAAGATTTACTGAGCATGGCTCTGCCCATCAGATCAAGACCCAGTTTCCCCCTCAGTCAGTCTCTCCCATCAGGAAGCTTTCATAAGCCTCTTATCCTTCTCCATCAGAGGGCAGACTGAAAACCACAATCACAGAAAACTAACCAATCTAATCACGTGGACCACAGCCTTGTCTAACTCAGTGAAACTATGAGTTATTGAATAATCTATAATAAAGAGCATGGAGGATGCCAACTAGATTTCAGTGACTCAAAATCAGGCATTCATCCATTTATTCATTCACTGTCATAAACATTTATTGAGGGTAGCAGGTATAGAGCAGAGGACAACATTCAGTTCAGTTTAGTTCAGTCACTCAGTCGTGTCCGACTCTTTGCGACCCCATGGACTGCAGCACACCAGGCCTCCCTATCCATCACTAACTCCTGGAGTTTACTCAAACTCATGCCCATTGAGTCAGTGATGCCATCCAACCATCTCATCCTCTGTCTTCCCCTTCTCCTCTCACCTTCAATCTTTCCCAGCATCAGGGTCTTTTCCAATGAGTCAGTTCTTTGCATCAGGTGGCCAAAGTATTGGAGTTTCAGCCTCAACATCAGTCCTTCCAATGAACATTCAGGACTGATTTCCTTTAGGATGGACTGGTTGAATCTCTTTGCAATCCAAGGGACTCTCAAGAGTCTTCTCCAACACCACAGTTCAAAAGCATCAATTCTTCGGTGCTCAGCTTTCTTTATAGTCTAACTCTCACATCCATACATGACTAGAGGACAAGGTATGAAACGGCAAAAGCCCATTGATTAAGGTACGGAATGATAAAAGCTTGGATGATAAAGGCAGAGAAGAGGAGAGGGGAAGTAGGGGGCTTTAAGAGCTGTCCAGGAGGAGGAGTGGGATGTAAGTGAAACTACAG
Organism: Giraffa tippelskirchi; assembly: GCF_054371585.1. NCBI lineage: Eukaryota > Metazoa > Chordata > Mammalia > Artiodactyla > Giraffidae > Giraffa > Giraffa tippelskirchi. The sequence goes on along the minus strand of NC_137280.1, from coordinate 105,729,821 downwards.
AATCACCAGTACTGATCAGCTTGAATGTTAGAACACTTATCTGTGCTTTGTCCTTCAGCTATTTATGAGTATTAAACTCTATGAGCTCAAGAAGATGCTCTGTGGGGTTAGCCTGCTTAACATGCTATCACATTGCCTCTCCTGTAATTGATATCTCTTGGGAAACCACTATCCCACTAAGCACAGAGGTTGTTTGTCAGTCTCTACTGTTATCAATATCTTTCTGGTATGAAAGAGGTGATGCTGTTGGGGAAGGAGATATTATTCCTTACCCAAAGTATGGGCAAGAATATTGTTCTAATTCCCCATGGTTCAAAAGTGTTAATTAAAATACTAAAATGATGCATGTTATGAGACACAGGAAAAATTCCAACTATATAGTCCCCATTACTTCCTACTCCCACAGCCATACTCCCAGAAGCAGCCGTTAAAGCTCAAGAAGATAATGTTAAAGTCTCAAGACAGTATGTTAACACAAGAGAGTATATTAAAATATATTAATATTCTCTCTTTTTTGCCATTCTTTCTACATGGACTTTTCTATGGTTAACTTGAAGCATCACTTTGCCTTAAGGAATAGGGTTAGAATTTTTACAGTAGCGTTGCAAAGAGTCTATACTCAGCTTTTGAAACTTACTAGAGATACTTGAGGTCAAAGCATAGTGATAGACTTGAAGTCTTGCAATATCTGAGAGAGACAGAAGCTCCCCAAATTCCTTTACCTACCCCTCTAACACATCGAAAGGGGCAGACTTGGTGGATAAGACCATAGAAAATAATATACCTTAAGTAGGGCAAAGGAGGACCAGAGTAGAGAGAGTACATGTTCTAGACCTGCTCCTCTTGTTCCTATGGAGTGGTTGCTGAATACAGGAGACTGAAGGGGGAAATGTGACCAGATCTATACTCCCTGGGCTTTTCACTGCAGTGCAGACATTGTGCGCAATTGATTGAGAGGAATGTTTGTTCCTTGGTTGGGGCAGTAGAGGAAGGTATTCCGCAAGCCTCATAAACCAATCTGGGGGTTGGCGACATGAAGGTAAATTCAGTGGCCCAATCTAGCTAGGTGGAAGGAGTCAGTGTATTTTCTGAGCACTCCTGACTTCCCAAAAAAGAAACAAGCTGGTTAAGCTGATAGTCAGTGGTCTCTGGCCTTTTGTGGCAAGGGGTGAGGTGCCCTGGCAGCAGAAGCCACAGTGTTCAGAAGCTATGATGGCTGAGATCCAGGTGGGGCACAAAGAAGATGCTCAGAGAGTTCCTCATTGCCTTTTCAGAACCAGGTTGATGGCACACTAGCCAGGGAGCATCAGCAGGGCTGGCTAGTACTCAGTAGTTGAGATGAACAAGAGGAGAATGCTGGCAGATCTAAGGACTCTATTTTGGCTTCAGTCATGTTGCCTTAAAGTACAGATGACACAATTTTCTTTCCCCTAACTACTTGTCATCTTAGAGGAGCAGAGGAAATGCATGGAAATCAAAAGGGTGATGTCTTCCTAAAAAAGCTTTAAAATTATTGCATTGGGTTGAATTTACTGGTTTGGACTAAAATATAGGTTTCTGTGACTGACCAGGCGGGGAACGCATGCGGTTCATGAAATTGCCTATCTATAAGAAATAAAGTAACTGCTTTGATCAAGCATCTGAATGCAGTTTGAGTGAACTAACTGGATGTCGGACCTTGTGAATTGATCTTGTGTCTCATAAATGCTTTTTATCATATACTCTATTTGTGCCTTTTTATTCTACCTCTTGGGAAATTTACTCAAATTTTTCTTCCAAAATTCCTATCAAAATTTTAATTTTGATACTAATATTTTTAATTTTGAGGAACATTTTCTTGATTTCTGATAGTTCCTATCACAGAAGCTTCTACTTTTATTTGTTATGGATGTAATATTCCCTCACATCCCTACTGTTATCATGAGAGTTTTTAAACAATTCTCTGTACAGTTGCACAATCTGTACAGCTCTGTAAACAATTCTCTTTCAAACAGTTCTCTTTTGTGGATTGTCTTTGTTTCTTCTGAGGTCACCTGTTCTGTTTGTTCTTCCTGGCCCCTTCTCTCTTTTAATGTTTACAGATTTATGTAGAAGACATCAAAAAGCCTAGATTGAGTGTCTGAAGCTACAGATGAGTCTCTGTAATTCATTCCTCACCAGGCATTTGAGCACTCAGTCCAACTGTTTGTTCAGCCCATGGTTATGTTCTTACAGTTTGATGTGAAGATGGTAAATACAGGAGAGGAGGAACTCAATGGTCAAACTCACCTCTCCAAGTATTTTTTTATACTCTCATGATTTCCAAAATTATCTTTCAGTCCAAATTTCTCTGAAATTCAGATGCAAGTGTCCAGTTACACACTGGACATTTTCATGTGGGTGGAGGACCCTTAAATGTATCAGCACACCTCTCTCAGTCTCCTTCTTTTCTTCCTCCTCCCATATATGTTATCTCAGTGCATGGCCTGACCATCCGCTTGGTATTCCAAGCCAAAAACCTGGTGGCCATTATCAACTCTTTGCTCCTCATTCAGTCAACTATCCAGTTCTATCAGTACTGCTTCCAGAATAGCTCTTGAACTTTTCCACTTCTTTTATCTCCTTTACCCATAGAACATGTGTACGTCCTGACCACTATAATTACACATTTGAATGATCACAGCATCACTTTATATGGTCTTCCTTCTTCCAATCTCTTTATATACTAAGTTCTTTCTCCAGAATGAACTTCTAAGATGAAAACTCTGACTATAACATTCCAAATTGATCATTATCCATTTCAATGACTGTCCATTGATCTGAAGGTAAATCTTGAGCATCTTACTCTGGCTTACAAAACCCTTTATGATCCGACCCCTGGTCATTCATCTGATTGATCTCTCACGTTGTTCTACCTCACCTTCTGTAACCTAGTCATACCAAGCCTCTTGTAGAATTCAGAATGCATTTTGCTTTCTCTTACTCTGATACTGTTATTTATGAGCTGCACAGTGAAAGTGGGGCTTATGAAATTGAAAAGGCCAAAGTTATAAGAGGAAGTTGAAGAGAGAGTTCTGAAATAGGATAAAGGGATCATGAGTACCAAATAAAGCAAAAAGAGCAAGTAAGATACAGATGAAAAAGTGTTTGTTAGTTTTAATAACAGTGAAATAAGAAATCGTGTTTACTTGTTAAATTGGAAGGGATTCTCAGGTGGGTCAGTGGTAAAGAGCTGGCCCGCCAATACAGAAGATGCGGGTTCAGTCCCTGGGTCAGGAAGATCCTCTGGAGAAGGAAATGGCAACCCTCTCCAGTATTCTTGCCTGGAAAATCCCATGAACAGAGGAGCCTGGCCAGCTACAGTCCATGGAGTTGCAAAGAGTCAGACATCACTGAGCACGCACACACTGATCAGTAAGTTTTTCATTTTCAAAATTAATTGTTACAGCCTCTGTCTTTATTTGAAAATAGACAATGACTAAATAGTATTCACAAACTGTAGAATTTAAAAGATGGTCATTTTGTGAACTTATTGAAATCAGTGATAATTAGTGGAAGCAGATTGGTATGGATTAAAAAGAGGATGTGAGGTGAGGAAGTGACATAGTATTTGTAGACAACTCTTCTAATATATAGGACTATGGTGTGAAGGAGTGAAACAATATGGTGATTAAACTCCAGATAGAGTGTTTATTATGTATCTCTGTGTTAAGGTGGTATAGATGTGAGCATGCTTATATGCTGACAAGAAGTCAAAGCCACATTAAGTTCTCAGATTGATTTCTTTATGCCTGTATTCCCAGTTTTCAGACATCACCCCCCACCCCTGCTGATACTTCCAACTCCAGGGAAAGGCATAGTGTAGGTTCTTGTTGAGATCTTCTTCTCCCCTAACATCACTTACATGCCTGTTGACTTAATGCACCTTAGTTCTAGATGGCAAGATGTAGCCTCCCCTTCCCCTTCATGCACCCCCTGTAGGAGTCAACTTCCTGTTGTCCCTGTGGGATGTGGGGGATTGTCTTCCATCTGGTCATCAGTTGCTTTACACCATTGCCTTTCTCCCGTTCCTAATAACTCCACATTAAAGAAATAAGAGACTCTATATGATCAAAGTCAGAAATTTTATTTCAGAGGACAGGCATGTTGAAAGTTCTCTAAACTAGGAAACCATTGTCAAAAAGTGTCCAAACACAATTTGGAAGCTCTAGGATTATTTTAGGAAATCTGAATATAGAAATTACCTGTCAAGCAATGGGGTGTTGAGGTCGGAAAAGTTGTTGTAACTCAAGTCAGGTCACAGTTACTCTTGTTATATGGCAAAGTACTGGCCTTCTTGCAGGGTTTTCCAATCACAGAGGAGGGTTAGAATTCTAGCTTCTCTGATCTTCAGTCATCTCACTGTTCCATACCTTCCACTTGGCAAAGAAAATGAAAAATAAGTTCAGGGGAATTTGTTCAAACAACCGGCCACTTTTTATAGAAGAAAAGTTCTGTTTGCTCATACTCCTGTTTGAATGATGTTTTTAAAAAAATCAGAAAACACAATCTTATAAATAAAGAAAATAATATTGTGTGTAAGTTAATAATCTCTATATTTTACTGATTTGGCTAAAAAGAAACTTAAACCTTTTTGTGTGTCTTTTATTTATTTAAAAAATGGAGGCTTCCCTCTCAATCCAATTCCTTGGCATTTGGAATTGAATGAACCATGATAAGTTTCAGTGAAGTAGACAAATTTTGGCTAAATGATAAAAGTGATTTTGTTGAAAGAGTATCAGAGTACACTCTGGCATCAGACCTAGCCTTTTAAAACAACTTTATATTGACATCTTTTTAGTTTTTTAATTAAAAAATGTAATTGAAGTATAGTTGATTTACAATGTTGTTTTAGTTTCAGGTGAACAGCAAAATGATTCAGTTACACACATACATGTATCTATTCTTTTTAAGATTCTTTTCCTTTCTCAGTTCAGTTAGTTGCTCTGTCGTGTCAGACTCGTTGTGACCCCATGGACTGCAGCACTCCAGGCTTCCCTGTCCTTCACCAACTCCTGGAGCCTGCTCAGACTAAAGTCCATTGAGTTGGTGATGCCATCCAGCCATCTTATCCGTCTTCATCCCCTTCTCCTCCTTCCTTCAATCTTTTCCAGCATCAGGGTTTTTTCCAGTGAGTCAGTTCTTCCCATTAGGTGGCCAAAGTATTGGAGTTTCAGCTTCAGCATCAGTCCTTCCAATGAATATTCAGGATTGATTTCCTTTAGGATGGACTGGTTGGATCTCCTTGCAGTCCAAGGGACTCTCAAGAGTCTTCTCCAACACCGCAGTTCAAAAGCATCAATTTTTCAGCACTCAGCTTTCTTTATGGTCCAACTCTCAAATCCATACCTGGCTACTGGAAAAACCATAGCTTTGACTAGATGGACCTTTGTTGGCAAAGCAATGTCTCTGCTTTTTAATCTGCTGCCTTGGTTGGTCATAGCTTTTCTTACAAGGAGCAAGTGTCTTTTAATTTCATGGCTGCAGTCACCATCTGCAGTGATTTTGGAGCCCAAAACAATAAAGTCTGTCACTGTTTCCATTGTTTCCCCATCTATTTGCCATGAAGTGATGGGACTGGATGCCATGATCTTTGTTTTTTGAATGTTGAATTTTAAGGCAGCTTTTTCACGCTCCTCTTCACCTTCATGAAGATGCTCTTTAGTTCTTCTTTGTTTTCTGCCATAAAGGGAGGTGTCATCTGCATATCTGAGGTTATTGATACTTCTCCTGGCAATCTTGATTCCAGCCTGTGCTTCATCCAGCCCAGCATGTCTCATGATGTGCTCTGCATGTAAGTTAAATAAACAGGGTGATAATATACAGCCTTGACGTACTCCTTTCCTGATTTGGAACCAGTCCATTGTTGCATGTCTGGTTCTAACTGATGCTTCTTGACCTGCATACAGATTTCTCAAGAGGCAGGTCAGGTGGTCTGCTATTCCCGTCTCTTTCAGAATTTTCCAGTTTGTTGTGATCCACACAGTCAAAGGCTTTGGCATACTCAATAAAGGAGAAATAGATGTTTTTCTGGAACGCTGCTTTTTCGATGATCCAGAGGATGTAGGCAATTTGATCTCTGGTTCCTCTACCTTTTCTAAAACCAGCTTGAACATGTGTAAGTTCACGGTTCACATTCTGTTGAAGCCTGGCTTGGAGAATTTTGAGCAGTACTTTGCTAGTGTGTGAAATGAGTACAATTGTGCAGTAGTTTGAACATTCTTTGGCATTGCCTTTCTTTAGGATTTAAAGGAAAACTGACCTTTTCCAACCCTGTTTCCCCTGCTGAGTTTTCCAAATTTGCTGACATATTGAGTGCAGCACTTTCACAGCATCATTTTTTAGGATTTGATATAGCTCAGCTGGAATTCCTCACCACCACTAGCTTTGTTCATAGTGATGCTTCCTAAAGCCCACTTAATTTCACATTCCAGGATGTCTAGCTCTAGGTGAGTGGTCACACCATTGTGGTTTTCTGGGTTATTAAAATCTTTTTTGTATAGTTCTTCTGTGTATTCTTGCCACCTCTTCTTAATATCTTCTGCTTCTGTTAGGTCCATACTATTTCTGTCCTTAATTGTGCCCATCTTTGCATGAAATATTCCCTTGGTATCTCTAATTTTCTTGAAGAGATCTCTAGTCTTTCCCATTCTATTATTTTCCTCTATTTCTTTGCATTTGTCACTTAGGAATGCTTTCTTATCTCTCCTTGCTATTCTCTGGAACTCTGTATTCAGATGGGTATATCTTTCCTTTTCTCCTTTGCCTTTCGCTTCTCTTCTTTTCTCAGCTATTTGTAAGGCCTCCTCAGAGAACCATTTTGCCTTTTTTCATTTCTTCTTCTTGGAGATGGTTTTGATCACTGCCTCCTGTATAATGTTACAAACCTCCATCCATAATTCTTCACTCTGTCTATCAGATCTAATCCCTTGAATCTATTTGTCATTTCTACTATATAATTGTAGGGGGTTTGATGTATAGGTCATACCTGAATGGTCTAGTGGATTTCCCTGCTTTCTTCAATTTAAGTCCTTATTTGGCAATAAGGAGTTCATGATCTGAGCCAGCTCAGATCCTGGTCTTGTTTTTACTGACTCTATAGAGCTTTTCTTCAGCTGCAGCTGCAAAGAATATAATCAATCTGATTTCGGTATTGACCACCTGGTGATGTCCATGTGTAGAGTCTTCTCTTGTGTTGTTGGAAGAGGGTGTTTGCTCTGCCTTTGCCCTGCTTCATTTTGTACTTCAAGGCCAAACTGCCTGTTACTCCAGATATCTCTTGACTTCCTACTTTTGCATTCCTGTCCCCTGTGATGTAAAGGACATCATTTTTGGTGTTAGTTCTGGAAGGTCTTGTAGGTCTTCATAGAATTACTTCAGCTTCTTCGAAATTTGTGGTTGGGGCATAGACTTAGATTATTACTCTGATATTGAATAGTTTGCCTTGAAAGTGAACAAAGATCATTCTGTCGTTTTTGAGATCCAAGTACTGCATTTTGGATCCTTTTGTTTACTATGAGGGCTACTCCATTTCTTCTAAGGGTTTTTGCCCATAGTAGTAGATATAATGGTTATCTGAATTAAATTCCCCTAGTCCAGTCCATTTTAGTTCACTGATTCCTAAAATTTCCGTATTCACTCTTGCCATCTCCTGTTTGACCACTTCCAATTTATGTTGATTTATGGACCTAAGATTCCAGGTTCCTATGCAGTATTGTTCTTTACAGCATCAGACTTCACTTCCATCACCAGTCACGTCCACAACTGGGTGTTGCTTTTGCTCTGGGCTCGTCCTTCATTCTTTCTGGAGCTATTTCTCCAATATTCTCTAGTAGCATATTGGACACCTACCAACCTAGGGAGTTCATCTCTCAGTGTCATATCTTTTTGCCTTTCATACTGTTCATGGGGTTCTCAAGGCAAGAATACTGAAGTGAATAAAAAGAAATTTTCCTTTCTAGGTTATCATAAAATATTGAGTATAGTTCCCTGTGCTATATGGTAGGTCCTTGTTGGACATCCATTTTATGTAAAGTAGTGTGTATATGTTAATCCCAAACTTCTAATTTATCTTCCCATCCCATATCTATTTTTAAAGGGACATGTCTTTGCTAATGTTCTTTGATTGTAACAAAATTGTTCACATGTGTGGAAGTTACATAAATATGTCAATCAAATCAGATCGGTTCTAAGGTTCCCTGAACTGTTACTGGATAAGTTTTTAATTTTTTGATAATGTGTTGTCATTTTCTTCTTGACATGCTCTAACACCGTTTTGTTTCCTAGGTTTGACTCATTTTGTTGCCAAATCCTGGAAACATAGAGAGGAAAGCCAAGGAGTTAATAATGTATTATAAGCCGTGAGTTCATTCATACACTGCCTGACTCACCCTCCAAGAATTCCTCTCAAGGGCGATTTATTACTATTATAGTCAGTACTAAAGATAAGTTGGGATTTCAGATGCTTTGGTATCCACATATCTAAATAATTGTAATTATTTTGCTTCTAGCTTTTTCTAATGTTTCTTAGTTTTAATAGCTAATGGTATTTCTATTTGATTCTGCAGTAAATATCAGTTTCACTAAATCATTAGGGTTGGGTCCTACAGTTATAAGAATATTGATTTTTATGTAAACCAGCAGAAAATGTTAACAAATCATATAAAATGTTTGACAGTTTATTGGGGTTTTTCTGATAGCCACTTTACTTTCCAGCAGGCAGCATAAAGATTGGAGATACTGGGTTAGGGGTGAGTTGAAAGAGCAAGTGGGAGGGAAAGAGTGATGATAAATGCCTTGACATTCTTTCACACTAAATAAGAAGTTATATCATATTCACAGTGTTAAAGGATGACAGAAATATCGTGCAGCTTAAATGATTAGTCGGGGTCTTGTGTTCCTAGATTATATGATTTAGTAGCTATGCATTGGGTTTTATTACAAACAATGTTCTTTCAAAAGTCAACCAATAAAGAGAGAACACAGAAAAATGGACGCTTTTGGCTACAGCTTCTATTTCCTTATGCCTAGTAACTTTAAAAATACAGAAGCACAAGTGTTAAAATGAAGAAGTTAATATATATGGGGAGTCCTGAAATAGCCCTACTGTTTTAGAAAATTAAGTTCAGAGTATCTACTATGAGAATTCAATAAAACTTTTGGCCTTCAATATAAGATAGACCATAAATCAACGAAGTTTAAATAGTTCTGCTCTCTTGAACACCTGCTTATCTGTCTTGAGAAAATTCTGTAGTGTTTTAACCATCATTTTATGACATTAAAAAGTAATGCTCACTATTGCAGTACTTGGAAAGACTATTAACGTTAAGGGTATGTCAGCCATTCTATTATAAACCCTGATTTCCAGGAGTTTCATATAACCCAGACATTGCATGTAATAAACCCTAATGCAGGAATCTGAAACTTGGATCATTATTTTCTCTATTTAAAGGCCAACTGCCTTGCAAGGACTGTCTCTAGCCATGGCAAATATCTTTAAGATAAGTTATAATTTAAAAAATTTACCAAATGCTATTTTTTCCTTGCTGTGATATTTTCCCTCTAATTTAAGATAAGGGCTCCGAAAGGAAGGCTGTGTGTACAATAGCTTTTGAATGAAGTTAATCTTTGTATTTGCAGAAGAGCTCTCATCTCCCCATCCCCAATAGAATTTTATGCTCTTTCCACAGAGAAGAACCTTTCAGTCCATGAATATGGTTCATCTTCTACACTTGTTATAACAAATTACCATAAACTTAGCTGCTTACAACACTGTAAATATGTTCTCTTAAGGTTCTGGGAGTCGGAAGTCTGAACTCAGCTTCACTGGGCTAATGTCAAAAGTGTCAGCAGGGCTGGTTCCTTAGGAGGTTCTGAGGGGAGAACAGGTTTCTTTGCCTTTTTCAGCTCCTAGTTCCTGCATCTATCCCTTGGCTTGTGTTTGACTCTTTTGAGACCCCATGGACTGCAGCTGGCCAGGTCCCTCTGTCCACTGGATTTCCCAGGCCAGAATATTGGAATGGGCTGCCATTTTCTTCTTCAGAGGATCTTCCTGACCCAGGAATCGAACCGGAGTCTCCTGCATTGGCAGGCAGTTTCTTTACTGCAGAACTACCAGGGAAACCCTCAAATATCTGACTTAAACACAAAAATGACTGACCTAGGCCCAGCCCAATCTGGGGAGGAAGGAATATGTTTTGGAGGCATGAAGAAGAAAGATGCGGAGAAACAGTTCTGTTTCTTGCCCACTGATCATCTTTATGTTGGGCAGGCTAAGATGTGGTGATCAGCAGCCTTATTTTTATTTTGTTCAGTTGCTAAGTTGTGTCCAACTCTCTGCAACCCCGTGGACCGCAGTGTGCCAGGTTTCCCTGTCCTTCACCATCAAAGTCCACCTCCAAAAGTGAGAGAGTTCTTGTATGATGGGTGCTGAGTGGCTAGAGGTTATTAAATTGCAGTGGAAGGAGGTACGTGGAGCTAAGTGTTCCTTTACCTTTTGTATTCCTTTCTCCCTTTCTGTTACAGGATCTGTTTTCCTAAAGAAATTATGTTGTAAAGAAGATTTAAAAAAAGAAGTTTAGGATCCCAGACAGGCTTGCTGACATTGCATTGTTAATCCTTGGTGTCGCCAATATACATACATATATGTATATATACACACATATTTAGAGAATAAAGTGTAAGCAGTGTAATAACACAAGTGGTAAAGGCAAGTGGATCAATTTAAACAATAACTGTATACTGGATTTATTTCTACTTCATGATGATTTAAGTGAGGATGGTTTTTTTTTTTAAGCTACAGAAAAACCAACCACCCTTTATTGTTGTTTTTCTGACTCAAGTATTTTCTGAAGAATGAACAGGCAATTAAAGAACAAACTTTTGGGGAGCCATCTGGTTGAATGAGGAGATATCTTTGTGGCCCTCTCCATCAGTGGTCTCAGGATTAACTTCAGACTTGATGACTCACCAGGACTCAGAAAGGTACTTATACTCACAGTTGTGATGTTTTACAGAGAAAAGATTCAGATCAAAATCAGCGAAGGGAAAAAGCTCAGGGGCGAAATCCAGGAGAAACAAGCTTCCAGGTGTCCCCTTCCAGTGGAGTTGAACAGGGACATGCTTGATTCTCCCAGCAATGATGTGTGACAATGTGTGAAGTGTTGCTAAACAGGGAAGCTCACCTTTGTGTCCAGGTATTTTATTGGGGGTCACTCACATAGGCATTAGCACCTATGTGGTCAGGAAACTAAGATGCCACATCCTGTGTGGTGTGGCCAAAAAAAAAAAGATAGGGTCCAAGACCTAAGGCAGTCTTCTTTTAGATAAGCTATTTTTGGAGTCATTTTTCTTTTAAAAGCATATGTATTGACAACTGGCTTTCCCGATGGCTCAGGAGTAAAGAATCCGCCTGCAATACAGGAGATGCAGGAGATGTGGGTGGGTTTGATCCCCAGGTCCGGAAGATCCCCTGGAGGAGGGCATGTCAACCCACTCCAGTATTCTTGCTTGGAGAATCCCATGGACAGAGGAGCCTGGCAGGCTACAGTCCATAGGATCGCAAGGAGCCAGACTCAGCTGAGCATGCACACATTTATACCAATCAAAGAATGCATTCCATTGTCTCCAAGGGGGTTTAATGTCTTCTCTTTTAAAGGGTGCCCCTTCAGGTAGTTTACTTTCCCCAAAGTCACTTTCCCCAAAGTGGCCACTGCAATTCTGAATGATCCAAAAGTTTACCCGTTTTCCAAAAAGACACAATATCCTGGTCCTCAGTGATTCTACCTATAGGAAGCAGTTTTTGAGAAAGGCAGAATTTTTGACCAGGTGGAACCCATATTGCCTTTAGTATCCTTAAACCATCTTAACTATGACGGGCCCTTCTTCCAATAGCTGTTACCAACCACAGGCAATCACGTTTTCTTCTCTTTTGAACAGAGTAAGAAGACTTACCAAGAAGTATCACCAAGCAAAATACAGGTATGCACAATAAAGTCAGACAGCACAGAGCACAAACAGAGTGGAGCTCAGATCCAAGAGAGACCCTCGAACTCCTGGATCTGAGAGAAAGCAGTGAACCAGTGGGCTCTGTGGATATTGACATCTAGTTGCTGACTGTCCTTAGAATCTTTGGGAGTTTTCCTTGGGTCCTTCTTCTGATATGAGAAACTGTAAAAATCCAGAAATAGCAAAATTGAAACCACTAATCAATAGATAGTACTTAGTAAGAGTTTATTGTCCATATAAGAAAAATTCATAAACTGGGAGCTTTCAAAGTCAAAGACTGATATAAAGCTCAGGGGCTGAAGTAACAGGATGATTTATAAAGGGAAAATGAGGAAGCTGTTTACTCTTTCTAGTGATTGGTTATTACAACCAGGGTTTCCAGATTGGAGGAGATAGGTTAAGAGTGATTTACTGTTTTGTTGTTGTTTTGGTCCCAAAGTCGTGTCCAACTCTTTTGCGACTCCATGGACTCTAGCCTATGGACTGTAACCTGCCTGGTTCCTTCTGATTGTTCCGGGCAGGAATACTGGAGTGGGTTGCCATTTCCTTCTCCATGGGATCTTCCCCACCCAAGGATCGAACCCATGTATCCTGCATTGGCAGATGGGTTCTTTACCACTAAGCCACAAGGGAGGCCCTAAAAGTGATTACCTCATATCATTTTTAGGAAGATGACTTAAACTTTTTTTATGATTGTCATTTATGGCATTTATTGTCTTATGTGGCATTTATAAGAAATAACATGTTCGTGTAATAAGAGATTTCACTTATCTTCATGTAATAAGATATGTTCAGTTTTGTTTACACGGCTTAAATGGTTTTGTCGGCTCAAGGAATTTTCAAGTGCAACCTGCATTTTGTGTTTAATTGTAAGAGAAGGTATATGGTTCCTGTTACTCCACGTTAGCCAAAAGAAGAAATGCCTCAATGTTTTAAAGCATGGAACTGCTTTAAAAAGTAGTTTAAAAAGTAGTCCATTTCAAAAAGTACCACATAGGATTCAACGGCATATTTAGCAATCATTCTTTTTCATAATTTACATGCTCTTAACCAATCTAACAATTCCATCTGAGAAAGACATTAATGTGGAAAGATTTTCTTTCCCTTTAATCAGGAATACAATCCCCTGGAAGACTCAAAGGAGACATAGAATCAACATTTCTTCCTGTTTTAAAAACAAAATTAAGGAAGACAATTTAGCTGATGTGAAAGGTTTTACTTAACACTTCATGACGTGGACAACCTTTTTTTCAGAGAATTGCAAGATGGAGAGGAAAGCGGGAAGCTTTAACAGGGTTCTCCAGGCAAGAATATTGGAGTGGGTTGCTATTTCCTTCTCCAGGTTTAACAGGGTAAGGAACACAAAACAGGTGGGAGACAAACAGAAACTATCTGATTGGCTGGGGCCACGCGGTCACGTAATTGTTTGAAGTGAGAAGGCGGGATGTTGGCTTGGCATTTGGGGAGTGGCTCAAGCCGTAGGCTGCGTGCGTTCCTGGTCACGTGATGCATTTGCACGTGTTGCGAAGTATTTGGTGACGTGGACCCCGGGGCAGAAGCAGCTCCATCTTGGGCTAAAGACAGTTGGTTCAACAACTGAAATAGAACTTGTTTATGCTGACCCTCATCCCTTCTCATCTCACCTGGTGCTTTATTGACTTGGAAAGCAAAGCTAGAGCCAGCCAGTTGAGCCCTGTCTGCGTGAACGGTGGAAGGACGTGCCTCTGCTCTCTCAACGGAACATGGAAAAAAGTACGTGAAATCTTAAGAATATATTTATCAGGCATGTGAATTGTAATGTTTCGGTTTGGTAAAGGAAGTAAGTGGATTAAACTGTGTTGCTCCTAAAGTAGGCTCTTGGATGGAAGACCTTCTGCTTTGAACTTAGAATTGGCTTGGTTTGGTGGGTAATTCAATCCCTCTGGCTTGTGTTATTACAGGAATGGGTTAGTGTGTTACAGTGTAAGCCTAAGGGGTTATGTCTGTGATTGTACCCTAATGTCCTGAGTTTAGAGTTATTTGAAGTTCATGGCTTATTTTATTAGAAAAATACCTGGGCTTTGGGAGAGAGCCAGCGGTTCTCAAGTTTCATATATTGTTGTAATGGACGCGTTTTCTCCCTTGTAAATATCAGCGGCATAGATTTTATTGGTATTCAACAACCTTTCAATCCAGAGAGCCCTAGATTCAGCCCAGATGTGGTTCTTATGACTGTCACGGGAATGTAGCTAGTGACATTGCATCAGCCGGTTACCACGAGCCTTTAATATCTCACCCCCAAAGGAAACTTAGAACTGCAGTCTGAAAGTCTCCCAGCTACTACTGCATCTGGCTTTCCTTAAGTCCTGTGGGCTTTTCCTTCTCCTCTCGAGGGAATTTGGCACTGAAATAACTTCCATTCCACACGAGACAGGAAAACACATCGTTTGGATCAAAATAACTTCTTTCTTTTTTCAAGGATTATGATATATTTTTAAAATCACAAACATCTGTCAGCAGCATGAAGCCCGCATGATTTATAAAAGGCATTTCCTTAAGGGCTTTTGTGTATGATGACTTCTTACTGGTCTGACATAATTTAACCTAGGCATCTTTCTGCGTTTATTTACTTTTAAGTTTCAATATATTGTGTGAAGGCTATTTTTGGAGCCACTGTGAGGAAACTACTCATATGGAATGCATTTCCCAGGAAGACCATGTGTTTTCAGTGATGAATCAAACAAAGCCTTGCCCCTTATGCTAATAGAGAAGAATGCATCTCCTTCTGTCTCTGTTTTCCTGTCTCTCCACTCCTTGTATCCTGAGCCAGGGAGACAGCTGTTTTCTCCCGCACTTGGGAGGAGAGGATGAATGCTAAACTGAGGTATCTGGCTGGCTGTCAGAACAATAGGAAACTGCACACCTGTCGGCTCTTGGCAAGCAGGGCTGCTGAAGTGACTAAACGTTGCTTTCCTAGCTCTCCTCGACAAGCACACCATTGGCTACGTTTCTCTCCCTTTCACTTCACAAAGGCTTAGATTGCTCCCTTGAGGCGTGGGGGGGGGGTATTAAGCAGTTTTACTACTGCTTCTAATAAACAGCTTCCTTTAGACAAGGTGGATTTTCTTGCAGGATGTGGTTTATGGCCGCTTCTCTACCCCCTTCCCACACTGGTCCCCTCACCCTCCCTGGAGCACTGATAACCAGGGGTCTTTCTCCCTGTGTAGTCGCTGCTTTGCATCTGTAAGGGTTTTTCTTGTGCAGCCTCACTTGGCTTCCTAGAGGCAATCTGAAAGCCCCTTCAGCTAATGGCTCATTTAGCAATCAATTTGTCAAATAATGTTCACAGATGTTTTTCTGATGGAGCAGCATGCAGTGCAGGTAATGACCGAGTGAGTGATCATTTATGATAGGTGACAGGATCAAGTCCTTGCTTTGCCAGGCGGCTCAGGAGTTAGGGGTTACTGGTCACGTTGAGAGAGAACATACTCCTTTTTAACACATTAAACCAGCCCTGCGATTCCGTTACCACTGAATCATGGGCTTGCAGCTGAAGTATTTCCTTATATCCACAGCTGGAAGAGTCACACCAATGTGAGACCTAGAGGAATAGAAAAGTAGTGTCTCTCTTAACTTGGTGCTTCCTGGTTTTTGAGCTTTGACCATAATGCTGGGGCTGGGAACATAAAGAGAGCAGAAAAATACTACACACATAATAATATCATAGTGGTTTGCAACTGTCTTCATACCTGTGGACATTTTCCAGCCTCAAACACAATTCAGTCAAGAGAAACACTTATTTTACCAGAAATGTGGAAAACTTCGTAGCTGTTAATGTGGAATGATCTGTCAAAGTTCTAGAATATTGGAATCCAACTACTAAAGCCAGGACAGAACTGCTGAGCTGAGCAGTCTTAAGATTCCCACAGCTGCACTAGCTATGCTTTCTTTCATGGTCCTGAATTGTTTCCATTACCCTGAAAAGGGTTATAAAACCTACAATCAATTTAGTTTCTGGGGCATTGTGTTTTGAATACCGTTTAATAGGGTGTGACAAAAACACATAATTTCTCCATGTGTTCTTATGCTGCAAGCAGATCTTCCGTGGTGCTAGGCAGTGCACCAAATCAGATGAACCGCACCGGAAGCTTTGGGATTAGAAATGAAGGGAGAGCAGCAGATAGCCAGAATGTTAACTGTGTGAGGAGAATTGTAAATTTACTAGTTGACCACAACGCCATCAGCAAAATCTTTATCCTCTGCTTTCAACTGAGCTCGGTGCTAGCCAGAGATAAACAAATTTAATTATTTTATACATGAAAAAGAAAGTCATGTTTCAGAATGCACAGGATGAGCTTGAACACAGATGGACAGAATACATTTAATAAGAACATTAATAAGGAGAGATTGGTTGAATCTGATCTGCAGCTGTGGATGTTGGCGGATAAGGGTTTCTATTCCTTTTGATGAGCAGGAACTGAACTGCTCTTCCAACTCGATGCCCCAAACGTTTGTTTTTTCCTTCCTTCTCAAATGAGCAGGCTCATTTATTTTAATGAGAGTTTTTGACGAAGGAAAGAGACCAGTGTGCAGCTCCGTCACTGCTCCTAATCCACTTAGGCACCGAGTGTCTGGATGTCTCTTTTATGGTTGTGTTGACTTCTCACACTGCATCAGGTTACCGAGGAACAGGATCTGTTGGTGCTTGTTAAAGCTGCGAAATTTACATACTCTGGAAATTGCATTATTGGGCATATGTGTGATGTGGATATTTTAGGTAACTTAACAGCATACAGGAACACACGTTGTTCAGCTGTAATAGACAACCTACGGGAACAGATGAGCCAAAGAACTGTCAGAGTGTTCCTCAGTGGCACCAGCCCCACACTGCTCTGTTTCAGAGCAGGTATAAGTTTGTGTATTTTGAGCTGCCTATGGAGATATTTCTCCTACAGGGTAAGAAATAGCTCTGTTGTTCTAGCTTTACTTGACCTTTGTGTCTGGGAATCTAGGTCGGTGGAAGTTTTTAATAGGCTTAGCTGTTCAGGTTTTATTTGGAAATTCAACTAGGTTGTGTGAAAAGCTCTTCTAGGCAAATTGATTTACCATTTACTGAACATTATATTAGCACTTTATAGATACAATTTATTCCTCAAAAGAGGTATATGTGTTAGATGTTACTGCCTCGTTTATAAGTGAAGAATCTGAATGTTAAGAGAGATTTTTTAAAATTCCCAGCACAAGCTGTGATATGAACTGAACTCTT
This sequence comes from Giraffa tippelskirchi, assembly GCF_054371585.1. NCBI lineage: Eukaryota > Metazoa > Chordata > Mammalia > Artiodactyla > Giraffidae > Giraffa > Giraffa tippelskirchi. The sequence continues at coordinate 105,712,552 of NC_137280.1, read as the reverse complement.
ACTCCAAAATTCATTCTGTCATAGGCTTTCATTAAAAATATGTTGCAAAAATTTCAAGCAATCCAAAAATGTCAAAGTTAAATTCTGTTCATGCTAATGCAAGTTTGGTGAATGTTTTCGATCATTTCACCATACATATATACACCTATATTAGTGGGTCTGAAATTTCATATAAATGAGATCATAATAAACTTTGTAACTTGTTTTTAAGAAGTAATATGGAATGGTGTTCTGTTTCACATATGATAATATACATGTTTCAATGCTATTCCATGTTCGATGCATGAGACAAGGGCTCAGGGCCGGGGCAATGGGATGACCCAGAGGGATGGGATGGGGAGGGAGGTGGGTGGGGGGTCCAGGAAGGGGAACACATGTAAACCCATGGCTGATTCATGTCAATGTATGGCAAAAACTATTACAATATTGTAAAGTAATTAGCCCCCAACTAAAATAAATAAATTTATTAAAAAAAAAAAGAAGTAATATGGATATATTTTCAGTAAATTTCTATGCCATTATTTAAAAGGCTGTGTAATGTATATATCAACCAAATTGATATAACCAGTTCCATGTTGATGGATATATAAGTTTCACTATTACATATAATGTTTTAATTTTTGTGCATACCTCTTCCCTTTTTCAGTTATGTTTTAACATCTCTCTCTCTCTTTTTAGAATTTCTATTTGAGTTGAAGACGACATGCATTTAAATGTTGAGGTAGTTTATAAATATATAATTAATGAAAACCATAGGCTCTAGAATCAGTTTGCCTGGGTCTGAATTTCAGTTCCTCTACTTAATTTTTAAAATCAGGAGGATAATAAATAAAAAAGAAACTACTGTTTGAAGTTTGTTGTGAAAATGAAATGACATGAGTGGGTAATGTAGTGTCCAGTGTGTGAATGCATAGTATGAAGTGGTGCATTACTTATAGCTCTGTTGTTGTTATTATTACTGGATATATTTTGCAAAGCTATTTCCTAGAAAAGATTTACCAATTTGTATTCCCACCAACAGTCTAAGACTGCCCGTATCACCTCTTTCCTCCTTCCTGGAAAAACAAACAAACAAACAAACTCTAGCAAATTGCATTCCTGGGATAAACTTTCCTAGCTCGTGGTTTATTACAGTGCTGAATCTAATTTGCTAATACTAAGGCTTTTTATGTCTTCGTTTGTGAGGCAGATTGGTTTGTAGTTTCCTTTACTTGAAATGTCTGTCTGATTTTGGTATCAGGCTAGTATTGGCATATTCTTGTGTGATTTTCTGGAAGATTGGTGTGTCACTGGTAATGTTTCTTCCTTAAATGTTTGATAGAACTCACCACACCAGTGAAGCCAACTTAGGGAGTTTTCTTTGTGGCAAGGTTTAAATCTAATAGATATAGAAATACTCATATTTTCGATTACTTCAGGGTCAACTTTGATAAGTTGCTTTTTCAAGGACTTACTCAAATTAGCACTTACTGTAATTTTTTCCTTTTAAAATATGCTGGATCTTATGATACGTTTTTCAGTCTAGACATTGATATTTTGTGTCTTCTTTTAGTTTCTTCATCAGTTTTTCTAGAGGACTATGATTTTATTAATCATTATAAAGAACCAATTTTATCTTTGTTGATTTTTCTCTATTTCAGTGATTTCTGCTCTCTATCTTTGTTCTTCTGCTTACATTAGGTTTAATTCGCTATTTTTCTGTTAAGGTAGAATAGTATTTTAAATTTTTCTTCTTTTTAAAACTGTTGAGTTTACTCAATGCTCTATTTCATTGTATCCCACAAATTGATATATAATATTTTCATTATTCATTTCAAAATATATGCTAATTTCCTTTGTGATTTCTTTACTGACCCATTGGTTATTTGGAAATATGTTCCTTAATTTCCAAATATTTGGAACTTTTCTAGAAATCATATTGCTACTGTTAGTTTATAACTTACCTCCATTGTTGTTGATCATATTTGATAAGCTTTCAAATGATGTTTATTGGACTTCTTATGCACAGCATGTGGTTTAATCTAGTGAATCCATAGTTTGCACTTGAAAAGAATGTTGGGTATAGTGTTATATCAGTGTCAATTAAGTAAATTGGTTGATAGTGTCGTTCAGATCTTTTATATCTTCTATGCACTTGTTAAAAATTGTTATTTTTGGTTGCACTTGGTCTTTGTTGCTGTGCACAGGCTTTCTTTAGTTGTGGCGAGTGGGAGCTACTGTCTAGTTGTGCGTTGGCTTCTCATTGCAGTGGCTTCTCTTGTTGCAGAGCATGGGCTGTAGGGCGTGTGGGGTCAGTAGTTGCGGCACATGGGCTTAGTTGCCTCTTGGCATGTGGGATCTTCCTGGACCATGGATTGAACCTGTGTACCCTGCATTGAACACGTGGACCACAAGCGAAGACCTTTAGAGAAGTTTTAGAATCACAGAAAAATTGAGAGACTTTCCATGAAGTACATGCCCCACATAGTAACAGCCTCCTCAATGATGAATATTCTGCATAAAAATAGCACATTTGTTGCAGGTAATAATCCTATAGTGGCACATCACTATCTCCCAGAGTTTACAGTTTACATCAGGGTTCATTTCTGATGTTGTAAATTCTTTGGGCTTCTGCAAATGTATAATGCCATGTGTTCACCATTACAGTATCACGCAGAATAGTTTCACTGCCTTCAAAATCCTCTATACCTATTTGTCCTTCCCCTAACCCCCAGGCCCCAGCTACCACTGAACATTCTACCGTTGCATAGTTTCGCCCTTTCCAGAATGTCATATCGTTGGAATCATATAGTATGTAGCCTTTTTGAATTGCCTTTTTTAAAAATGATACTATTCATTTAGGGCTTCCCTGTTAGCTCAGATGGTTAAGAATCTGCCTGCAGTGCAGGAGATGTGGCATTGATCTCTGGGTTGGGAAGATGCCCTGGAGAAGGGAATGGCTGCCCACTCCAGTATTCTTGCCTGAATACTTCATTTAATATTATTCCAGGTGTTTTCCTGGCTTGATAGTTCATTTTTTTTTTTTTTAAAGAGATGAGTAACACTCTATTGTCTGAATGTACTGCAGTTTATTTATCTATCTACCTACCAAAGAGTATCTTGATCTATTCCAAGTTTAGGAAATTATAACTAAAGCTGATGTAAACATTCATGGACAGGCTATGGTATGGACATAAGTTTCCAGGTTATTTGCATAAATATCAAGGAGTATGGTGGCTGGATCATATAAATATGATAATATTTAGTTTTGTAAGAAACCACCAAACTCTCTTCCACACTGTCCCATTTTGCATTTCCATCAGCAATGAATGAGAATTCCTGTAGCTCCATATCCTTCCGAGCATTCGGTGGTGTCAGTGTTTTCGATTTTGGCCATTCTAATAGGGAGAAAGTGATATATCATTGTTCTTTTAATATCCATTTACCTCATGGCGTATGATGGGGAACATCTTTTCATATATTTATTTGTCATCTGTATATCTTCTTTGATGAGATATCTGTTAAGGTTTTGGTCGATTTTTAATTTTTTTTGTTGTTGTTGAGTTTTAAGGATTCTTTGTATATTTTGAATGACAGTCCTGTATCAGTTGTGTCCTTCACAAAATACTTTCCTTTAATATATGGCTTGTCTTTTCATTCTCTTGACATTGTCTTTTTTTTTGGCTGCACAGCTTATGGTCTTTTACTTCCCTTACCAGGGATTGAACCTGGACCCTCAGCTGTAAGAGTGCAGAGTTCTAATCACTGGATTGTCAGGGAATTGCCTTGACATTGTCTTTTGCAAAGCCTATTAACTTTCTTTCATGGATCATGTTTTTGGTGTTGTATATAAAGTGTCATCACCATACCCAAGGTCATCTAGATTTTCTGTCTCATGTTATCTTCTAGAAATTTTGTAGGTTTACTTGTTACATGTAGACCTCTGATCCAGTTTGAGTTCATTTTTGTGATATGTATAAGATCTGTGTCTACACTGATTGTGTTTTTTGACATATATATCTTCAGTTGGTCCAGCGTTGTTTGTTAAGATTATCTTTGTTGCATTGTAGTACCTTTGATCCTTGGTCAAAGAATAGTTGAGTATATTTTCATGGGGTTTCTGTTCTGTTCCACTGGTCTATTTGTCTGTTCTTTTGCCAGTACTACGTTGTCTTGAATACTGTAGCTTTATAAGTGTTGGGTATTGTGGATCTTTTGCCTCTCCATGTAAACTTCAGAAATGGTTGCTATCCACAAAATAAGTTGATAGAATTTTGATTTAGATTGCATTGAATTTATATGTCATGGGCTTACCTGGTGGCTCAGATGGTAAAGAATCTGCTTGCAATGCAGGAGACCTGGGTTTGATCCCTGGGTTGGGCAGATCTCCTGGAGAAGGGACTGGCAAACCACTCTAGTATTCTTGCCTGAAGAATTTCATGGACAGAAGAGCCAAGTGAGCTACAGTCCTTGGGATTGCAAAGAGTTGGACATACTGAGTGACTATTTCTGTATATCAAGTTATAAAGAACTGACATCTTCACAATTTTGAATCTTCCTACTCTTGGAATCTCATGATATTCCTTTTCGTAAAATGGAATATCTCTCAACTTATTCAATTCTATTTCTCATATGAGGATTGTGTAATTTTCTTCATACAAATTTTATATATATATTGTTAGATTTATACCTAAAGATTTCATTTTGGTGGGGGGGGCTAGTGTAAACAGTATTACATTTTTAATTTTAAATTCTACTTGGTCATTACTCGTATGCAGGAAAATTAATGATATTTGTATATTAACTTCTTATCCCAAGACTTTACTATAATCACTTACCAGTTCCAAAAGGGTTTTGTTTTGATTTTTGGTTGATTCTTTGGTATTTTCTGCATTTATGACTATGTAATCTGTAAATACAGTTTTATTTCTTCCTTCTTTATATATATATATATATATATAATTATTTATATATACTATATACATGCCTTTAGTTGCTTTTCTTGTCTTTTATTTATTTTTGGTTGTGCTGAATCTTCATTGCTGTGCGGGCTCTTCTCTAGTTGCGGTGCATGGGATTCTCATTGCAGTGGCTTCTCCTGTTGCAGGGCACAGTCTCTAGAGTGCATCGACTTCAGTGGTTGCGGCACGTGGGCTCCGTATTGTGGCTCCTGGGCTCTAGAGCACAGGCTCAATAGTTGTGGCACATGGATGTAGTTGCTCTGTGGCATGTGGGATCTTAGATTAGAGATCAAACCTGTGTCTGCTGCATTGGCAGGTGGATTCTTTACCACTGAACCACCAGGGAAACCTTTTCTTGTCATATTTCATTACATAAGACCTCTAGTAAAATGTTGAAATGGAGTAATAAGATGGATATCCTTGCCTTGGTCTTAATAAAAATGGAAAAACTTATAGTTCCTTAACTTTAGGTATGATATTAGCTATAGATTTTTTGTAGATATTCTTGATCAGGTTGAGGAAGTCATTTCCTATTCCTAGCTTGCTGAGGATTTTTATAGTGAGTGGGTGTTGAATTTGTGAAATGTTTTTTCTGCATCTATTATGTAATTTTTCTTCTTTAACCTATTGATGTGAGGATTATATTGATATATTTTTTTGAATTTTGAAGCTGGTTTGGATACATGGGATAAAACTCACTGTGTTGTGGTATATGATTCTTTTTACACCTTGTTGGATTCAGTTTAGTGTTTTTTTTTGAGGATCTTTAAGGGTATGTTCATGAGAGTTACTGGTCTGCAGTGTTTTTTTTTTTTTAATTGTCTTTGTTTGGTCTGGTGTTAGAATAATTTTGGCCTCATAGAATAAGTTAGGAAGTATTCTCTCTGACATTCTCCTGAAAGAGATTGTAGAGAATTGATATAATTTTTTCCTTAATTATTTGGTAGAATTCATCTGGGCCTCATGCTTTCTGTTTTGGAAGGTTATTATTCAATCTCTATAACAGATGTAAGCCTATTCATATTATTTATTTATCCTTGTGTCCATTTGGGAAGATTGTATCTTTCGAGGAATAAGTCCATTTCATCTAGGTTATCAAATTTGTAGACACAGTTGTTCATATTCCTTTGTCTTTTAATGTCAGTGAGATCTTTAGTGATGTCACTTCTTTCATTTCTGATATTAGAATTTGTGTCATCTCTCTTTTTTCTTAATTAACTTGGCTGAAGGCTTATCAATTTTATTGATCTTTTCAAAGAAACATTTCTTCTACTTACCTTGAATTTAATTTTCTCTTTTTTTGCTAGTTTCCTAAAATAAGAGCTTAGATTTTTTATTTTAGACCTATCTTCTTTTCAAATATATGCACTCAATGCTATAAAATTTCCACTAAGCACTACTTTCGCCACATCCCACAAATTTTGATAATTTTAAAACTTTTCATATTTAATGTGTTTAAAATTTGAGATTTCATCATTGACCAGTTGTGTTATTTAGAAATATGTTGCTTAATCTCTGGGTATTTGGGAATTTTCCTGATGTCTTTTATTGATTTATAGTTTAATTCCATTGTGCTCTGAGAAAAGGCATAGAATAATTTATATTCTTTTAAAGTTATTGCGATGTGTTTTATGGCCCAGAATGTGATCTCTGTTAGTGAGTATTCCATGTGAGCTTGAGAAAAAGGCATATTATGCTGATTCTAGACGGAGTGGTATTATATAGATGTTAGTCATATCCAGTTGATTGATATCCTCTTTTAAGTTAAACTATGTTCTTATTAATTTTCTACCTGCTGTATCTGTCCATTTCTGAGAGAGTGATGTTTAAGTCTCCAACTATCATAGTGAGCTAATTTATTTTTCCTTGCAGGTCTGTCAGTTTTGCCTCATATAGTTTGATGCTATTGCCAGACACATACACATTAAGAATTATATCTTCTTAGAGAATTGACCCTTTTATCATTATGTAATGCCCTCTTTATCCCTGGTAAGTTTCCTTACTCTGAAGTCTGCTGTGTCTTAAATTAATATAGCTACTTCTCCTTTCTCTCAATTAGTATTAACATAGTTGTTGTTGTTTAGTTGCTAAGTCATGTCGAACTCTTTTGTGACTCTATGGACTGTAGTCTGCCAGGCTCCTTTGTCTGTGAGATTTCCCAGGCAAGAATACTGGAGTGGATTGCCTTTTCCTTCTCCAGGGAATCTTCCCAACCCAGGGGGTTGAATCCCTGTCTCCTGCATTGGCACACAGACTCTTTACTACTGAGGCACCAGGAAAGCCCTATTAACGTGGTGTGTATAAGTATGTATATTTTTTGTTGTTGTTCCCTATCCCTTTACTTTTAACCTATATATGTGTTTTTAAATAGATTTCTTGTAGACAGCATACAGTTAGGTCTTATTTTTTTATCCACTCTGACAATCCCAATACAATTGTAATACCAATACAGTTAATTGGTGTTTGTACCATTGATATTTAAGTGATTATGAATATTATTCCATGATGTGCAAACTGATAGGAACACTTGTTAATAGGTATTTAGTAATGTGGTGGTAAGGTGTGGAGGTAAGAGAAGCATTTGTTCATCTTAAGATTATATCTCAGGTTTTTAGTGAGCCAGTGGCCCTGGGACGTGAACTTCCTAAGTGCTTATCAGTTTTTTCCCCAGCCTTAAGTGGGCCCAAATGACCAAGGGGCTCTGGAATCCAGTATTTCCCTTCCCTCCTGTGGAAAAGCTAGGGCTGGCTGAACTGGAATATTTCCTTCCTCCAGATTGATTAGGCCCTGATAAGGTAGTTTATGGTGAGGAGGGCTAGTGTGGTTAAAAATTATAGAATGTTCTGGCATATTTCAAAATGACTGCTTTCTCCCTTCCCATGCCAGAAGCCTAAGAGGACTTTTTCTTCAATACTTACTGTGAAAACCTGGTAGAATTACAGGAAGTAATTAAAGTAACAGTGTGAGAGCTTCCCTCCCTCACCTCCTCTCTGGAGATTTTACTCTTCAGACTTGTCTGCATTGAGCATTTGGCAATTCATCTATTAAAGTTCAGTTGTTCCTATCCTGGCACTGGATCTCATGGAGGTTTCTGTTTGTGGGTTTCAGCTTTAGAAAGTTAATGTTTCTCTGTAACCACCTGTTTGCCTCTCCAGTGTTGGGGACAGCAGTTTGCCCTGTGACTTGACCTCCCAAGGAGATCTGAGAAGAGTTGTTGGTTTTTCAGTTTGTTCAGTTTTTAACTTATTAGGATGCAGTAGAGGTTTGTAAGTTCCTTATATGCTAGCCTGGAAAATGGAAGTCCTCTAATTGGCTATTTTATTTAGCAATTTTTGGTCATATTTTCCTTTCTCTTAATGCTTAGTTGTTTTTTTTCTTTTAAATTATATGCTGGAAATTATAATTGTACGTTGTAGGGGCAATGTTGAATTTTGTTTGTGAAGTCAGTGAAATCCTAGCATATACTCTTGATCTTGTCAGGGTTTGTTTTTTGAGTTGCTTGTGTGGGAATGTTTTGATTTTGCTCTTAATCCTAGGTCATGGTCCTACTCTAGACTGTCAGCATTATTACTAATGTGTGATCTTTTGTGGTCTCTTATGAATGCCTGAAGTGGTCAAGAAGACAATTCTTTTATGGATTGGCTGAAATTTAAACATGGTCTTGTAGTCATCTCAGTTAGACTGTTTTGCTTGGGTTCCACTTCTTGTTTCATGGTCCCGAAAAGGATTCAAAACAGAAAGGAAGGGTAACAGGGGGCTTACCTCACATATTTTTCTTTTGTCCATGATCTGTTTCGTTGTTGCCTATTGTTGAATACCTAAGTGATTTCATAAGTTTTGTCTGGTTTTAGAGTTGTTCATAGTGGGAGAGCATGGTTGATACTTTTCACTTTTGTCTTTGCTGAATGAAGTCCAACACCCTCTTTTACTAATGTTAGCTTTACTATGTTTTAATATGTTATGAAGACACTTCTGTCTCTTTGCCCAAAACATTATCTTTAACTTTGCTTTAATTGTTTGTAGATATTCTCTCATAAGTACTTAGGTAACTTTGCCAAGTTAAGAAATAATTCTGTTGAGATTTCGGAGAAGGCAATGGCACCCCACTCCAGTACTCTTGCCTGGAAACTCCCATGGATGGAGAAGCCTGGTAGGCTACAGTCCATGGGGTCGCTACAAGTTGGACACGACTGAGCGACTTCACTTTCACTTTTCACTTGCATGCATTGGAGAAGGAAATGGAAACCCACTCCAGTGTTCTTGCCTGGAGACTCCCAGGGACGGGGGAGCCTGGTGGGCTGCCGTCTATGTGGTCGCACAGAGTCGGACACGACTGAGGTGACTTAGCAGCTGTTGAGATTTTGATTGTGACTGCATTAAATTTAGGTTTAATGTAGGGAGAATTTACATTTTTTTCAACATACTTTTCTTCAGTAGCGAGAGTTTATAAGTTTACGTTAAATCAGTTTCCCTTAATATTTCTCACTTTTAGTAATTATGCAAACATTAATAGCTTTTATACATTTAAGTTTAACATAAGAAAAATACATTGTTTTGTTGCTATTGTGGATTTTCTTCTGTTTTATATTATAAATCTCCATTATTTATATGAAATAAGTAGATTTAAAAAATTTTAACTTTAACCAGTCTTTGAAGTCTCATTCTCTTCTAGTTTTCTAGTTGATCATTTTGTGTTTTCTCTCTATGCCATCTAGATACAAGCAATAATATTTTTTGCTCTACCTTTCAGATGTATAATACTAATTATTTATGTTGTCATTATAGTAGATAGTACTTCCAGAATATTGTAATCTAAAAGCATTTTTCTTATCATCAAGTTTAATGGTATTTCAAAATTTGACATCATGTCCCAGAAATAAACCCATGTACCTGTGGTCAGTTAACCTGTGACAAAGGAGGTAAGAATGTACAATGGAGAGAAGACTGTCTCTTCAATAAATGTTTCTGGGGAAACTGGATAGCTACATGTAAAAGACTGAGATTAGAATATTTCCTCACACCATATACAAAAATAAAGTAAAAATAGGTTAAAGACCTAAATATAAGACCTAAAACCACAAAACTTCTAGAGGAATATATAAGGAAGTCACTCTGACATAGAATGTAGCAATAGGTTTTTGGATCTTTCTCCTGAGGAAAAAGAAAGAAAACCAAAAATAAACAGGTGGGACTTAATTAAACTTAAATGCTTTTACACAGCAAAAGAAACCATCAATGAAATGAAAAACCTACTGAATGGGAGAAAATATTTGCAAATGATATGACAGGATAATGGGTTAATATCCAAAACAGATAAACAACAATATACGCAGTATCAAAAAACCTACAAACAGCCTAATCAAAAAATGGGCACAAGACATGAACAGACATTTTTCCAAAGAAGACATGCATATGGCCAACAGATACATGAAAAGATGCTCAACATCACTAAGCATCAGAGAAATGCAAATCAAAACCACGACATATCACCTCACACCTCTCAGAATGGCTATCATCGTAAAGGTTACTAATAACAAATATTGGTGAGGGAGTGGAGGAAAGGGAACCCTTGTACACTGTTGGTGGGAGTGTAAATTGTTGCAGCCATTGTGGAACACAGTGCAGAGGGTTCTCAAAAAACTAGAAACAGGACTACCATATGATCCAGCAGTACCACCCCTGAGTATATATCTGAAAAAAAGCAAAACACTAATTCAGAAAGATACATGCACCCCAGTATTCCAAGTAGTAGTATTTATAAAAGGCAAGATATAGAAGCAACCCAACGTTCATCAACAGATAAAGGGATACCGAAGATACAATATGTATACACACACACACACACACACTCAGAATGGAATATTATTCAGCTATTAAAAAGAATGAAATTCTGCCATTTGCAACAGTGCAGATGGACCTAGGGAGTAGCATGCTTTATGAAATAAGTCAGACACAGAAAGACAGATACTGTATGTTATCACTTATATGTGAAGTCTGAAAAACAAATATATATTAAAAAAAACAGACTCTCAGATAAAGAAAACTAGTGGTACCAATGGTGAGATGAAACGGGGAAGGACAAGATAGAGGTATGGGATTAAGGGGTACAAACCACTATGTATAAAAAGAGATAAGCAACAAGGATGTATTATAAAGTACAGAGGAATAGAGCCATTATTTTTGAGTAACTTTAAATGGAGCATCATCTATAAAAATATTGAATTACTGTGCTGTACACCTGGAATGAAAAGAATATTGTAAATCAACTATATTCCAATAAAAAAAAGAACTTGAATTAAGAAAAAAATGTAAGTATCATGTCTTGGATTATGAAGTTACATATATCTTTTATTGTATTTTTTAAAATTTTCAAAAACGTGACAAATATTATTTAATATCTCATACCTCTTTGGGCTCCATAAATATTACCCTATTATTTTTCTTCATTGGCTGATTAATTTGGTGATTAATATACTTAGATATTTAAAATATTTAATCTCCTTGAATTTTTAGTGAAACTCACTAGATTATGCTGGCTTATAATAAATATTTTGCTGGCTCGATTTGTGTAGTGTTTTTTGCTAAGTAAAATTTTGGCCAGCATTATACAAGTAAGTTTAATGTTTTATTTTTGTTTGCTGACATTTTCAAATCAGTGTTATGCTGATTTACTGTCTGAAAAAATTAAAATGGGCATGGACAGTTTTTATGTTTTTGGTATATTGACAGAAATCAACTCCAAAGTCATTTGAGCCTGATGTTTATTGTTGGTGGCGGTGGCAGTAAGGAAAGGGCTAAATAACTCTTAGCTCACAATTTCTTCCTTGTTTATGATTGTTTTGGCTCTCTAACCCATTGTGAATCAGTTTCGTTAAACATAGTTTCCTAAAAGTCATCCATTTTATCCAAGATTTGGATACATTAGCATGTGATTGTACAATGCATTGTTTTATGGTGCTGGGTTTAACAGCTTTTTTTTTTGAAGGAAGAAATAAATGATGCTCACTGTAGGAAAAGAAGCAGCAAATACAGAGTATACAGAGTCATGTAAATACTACTTAGTTTCATGACCCAGCAGTAACCTCTATTACTATTTTAGGTGTATTGCCTTCTAGAGTTTATCCTGTAAAACCTGAAGTATTTATCTCTGTAGTTTGTGCTGTCTCCAGGAAAGAGGCTATGACTTGGTTGGACAGAAAGCATTATATTTCCTTCCTCCTGGGGTTTTTGATTGCTGGAGGTGGATGTGGAAGTGTGCAGATCTAGTCCACACCAGGAGGAACACCAGAAAAGGGAGACCATACTCTGCACAAAGACTGGAGAAATCGATGGACAGTGGGAAGTTAGATACCTAATGCAGTGAGCCTAGAAATAAGTTCTTGTGCAGAATAAAGACACTGTAAGTGTAGAAAAAATATGACGAATTCAAGTGGTAAACCAATGTGTTACACAGAGCGAGAGGTACTCTTGAATGATTTATGAATTCTGATAAAGAGTGGTTAAGTGTTCGGCATTGATTCAGATGAAAAAATCAGATTGTTTGGCTTTATCATAGTGGTATTTAGGGTTTTATCCTTTCAGATGCTCTTCCACGCGATGAAAGAAGCTGTACTTATTCAGGTATTCCAAGTAAATACATTTAAGTGAACTGAGAGATCGAGGCAGATTTGGGACTTTGAGTCAGTTGTCTATTTTTAGCTCTGTGATTTATATAGTATCTTTATATCTCTTTAAGTGTAAGGTACAGTGCCTTCACATGCCGTTTGCTGATTTAATGACTTCAGTTAGATTTCCACTTCCCGAATTGATATATTTTCTTTAAAATATTGAGACTGTGAGATGGAATACTGAGGGCAGACAAACAAATGTGTGATCCTTACCAATAAGTAACTATACTGCTTAAAGCTAAGAGAAAACAGGACCGGAAAAAAAAATGTTTTTCAGAGTATGTGAAAAAGGAGAAGTAGATAGTTTAACTGTACTGAAATGAGTGAAGCACAGGCTTTTGGAGTGAAGAGAACTTCAGAAGTGGAGAACTTAAGAAGTGGAAAACAGGTTTGTGCTTCTATTCTGATATGAACTAGCTGTGTGACCTTTTTACAGTTCCTTAGTTTCTGGAGCCCAGTTCTTCCTCAGTATTTGAGGATAGTAGTCATCAATTTGTCAGAGGATTTGAGTTTCAGCTTAGATAAAGAATATGAACTAAATGTTTTTACTTGTAACTTTTGCTTACCGAGTAAGTGAGTGCCTTCTATGTTTGGGCCATACATGTGCTAGCAGTTGTTGCTAGAACAATAAATGAGACAAAAATCTGTGTGTTTTAAGAGTCCGCTGGGGACATGGGGGCTTATGGTTCATAAGTTACCAATTCTTTAGGACAGGAAAAGGCAGCCTTCCATTTCAGCAAATATCAAAATAATGTATCTTCTTCAGAAGAAAAGAAACTATAGAAAAGGAGAAAGGTGAAAAAAAAAAAACCTAAAAATCTACCACTCTGAAATAAATATTTTATCACGAGGTAATCATCACTCCGGGTTTCCCTTGGTGGCTCAGTGGTAAAAAATAAGAAATCTGCTGCCAGTGCAGGAGACGTGGATTCCATCCCTGGGTTGCGAAGATCCCCTAGAGGAGTGCGTGGCAGTCCACCCCAGTATTCTTGTTTGGAAAAGAGGAAAGATAGAGGAGCCTGGCGGGTTGCAGTCCATGGGGTTACAAAAGAGAATCTGACATGACTTTTTGACAAACCAACAATAATCACCCTGTGAATCTCTGTGAATAAACAAAATTGAAAATCTGATGGATACAGGCAAAAAGATAAACAGGTCCCACTATTTATGTGAAAATGGAGTCTTATGTATTTAAAAATGAAATCATTGAACTTAATTTTATTTGTATCTAAATGAAAAATATGTAACTACAGTGATAGAAAAGGAATTGCTAAAACTTCCAAAAATTTTTCCTTCACTGCAAATGGTGTGAAATTCTAAAAGACCTTGCTAGGGCTCAGGTGCAACATTATGTATATTCAGAAATTCAAGTCATTTTTTTCAACTTTCATCTTTCAAATTTAGTGAATAATAGATTTTTTAATTATGAAAGTTGAGAAAATAAGCACTTTCTCGACCTTTTTATACCTTCTATCCCCCATTCCCAACTTTTGCTTTACTTTATAATTATACTGCTAAGATTATCCTCTTGCCTACAATCATTTCCACAGTTGTTTAGTCTTAGTTATATATTGAATGCTCATTGAATTTTATATTGATGCTCATCAAGATAGGTTGCTATACTGATGCTCATTTTCAGTCCTTTAATAATTTCCAGTTTGTGTTGATTGACTTCTTGGCTGAATGGAAAATCCGGCTGAAGGCATCAGAGAGCGACTTAGGAATCAGACAGCTCCTAGGCAGCCAAAAATTGCAGAATCAGGAGCCTGGAGAGAATGAGGGGCAGGAAAGGGTGACCTGCACTCAGGATTTTTCCTAATAAGGCATTTGCTAAGTGTTTAAGCTGCAGAGGTGCATGGCTAAGATGAATGGAGTTTTTGGTGTTTTCACTGTACCACTGTAAAGAAGAAACAGGAGATTATGACATTTTAAGGAGGAGGGACTGCGGTAAACACTCTAGATCATCAGCTGAGATCTCTGAAGAACCAAATGCTAGAAATGAAGGCAGACCAGAGGCTAAAACCTTGTGAAAACTGCAATGCAGCCTGGGGTAGCTCAGCTACTGATTACATTAAAATATCCCCATTTCACCTGCTCACTAGAGATTAGAGCGAGTTCAGTCTGGAGGAAGATAGCCTTTTCCAGAGCTTCTATTACTTTTCATTTGTATTTCATGTATCTTTCATATATGTTAATCTCTTTAAAAAACACCTGCCACCTGCACCAGAAAGCAAGACCAAAAAACAAATGATAAAAATAGACTCATAGACGTCCTCACACATTATCAAGCACAGACGTTACCATAACTGTGATGAATATGTTCAGAAAAATATATGACAAGATGGAGAATTTCTCCAGAGAAAGGAGTCTATTTTAAAAATCAAATGGAAATATTCGAACACTAGAAATGTCACAAAGCAATAATCTATAATCTCCTTTAGAGTTTGAGATCTGAATCAGTTCTTCCCCTCTTTCATGGAAATCCTTCTTGTTTCCTTTTAACCTATATTCTGTTCATTGTTTTCAGAGTGGTCATTCCTGTCGTTTTCTGTGAAAGAGAGTATAAATATTTTTCAGTATATTTCAAGACAGTCACAGTCCAGTACTAAGCATAGTAGACTTGTAAAACTTCACTCTGTTATGAAAGAAAATTAAAAATCTCACATGATGTGACTGAACATATGGTAGAGAGATATTTTCTTTAAAAATCATCTTTAACATTCCAGAAATAAATGCTAACATTTGGAAGTTTTTATTTCTCAAAAAAAGGCCATCTTTCATTTTTGAAGTTATATGTTTTACTTTTTAAAGCCCAACTTTGAATAGAAACATTATTATGATTACATAGCATATTTAGAAGTTGTGTAAAGTAATACTAATTACAAATTCTAAATTTATTGAAAATTGTATATACTATATTCTCATGCCTGATTTTTCTATGTAAACACTAAAAAAAAAAAATAGGGGATAACAGTGTAACATCTGACTCTTGATAACACTGATAACTATGGTCAGCATCCAGACATATCTTTGACTAATTATTTGTAATTCAGTCATCCAGCCAATATCTGCTGAGTATCTGCCATGAGACTGTCTTTGCTTTTGAGAAATTTGAAATCTAGTGGTAGAGGCAGACATTTTTAATTTGAAAAACTACCACAAAAGTGGCAAGTGAGTTGGAGCAGGAATGCTTCATCTTATCGAGTGTGGGTGTGGGAAAGGGGTTTTTGCAGAAGTCCTCACAGTGGAGGGAGTGTTGAATATATCTGGAAGGTTAGTAGGGGCACACCAGGTAGAAAAGGGGAAGGAGCAAAGAACAGAGCTTTGGTGGGGTTTTGTTTTAGAGTTTGTAAAGAATGCTCAGTCGTGTCAGACTCTTTGTGACCCCACAGACTGTAGCTCGCTGGGCTCCTCTGTCCATGGAATTCTCCAGGCCATAATACTGGCATGGGTAGCCATTCCCTTCTCAAGGGGATCTTCCCGACCCAGGGATCAAACTTTGGTCTCTCGCATTGCGGGCAGATTCTTCACCATCTGAGCCAGCAGATGAGTGTATGGCGTGTTGCACTACATGGGGTCGCAAAGAGTTAAACACCACTTAATGACGAACAACAGAGTCACTCCTGCCTTCCAGGAAATGATAATTTAATGGCCTCACAGAATCCCCAGAAAAGCACCCCCCTCACCCTCAGCTTGGCTGGCACTTGTTTTATCAAGGTGGAAATCGGGTTTCCATCCGTGGACCAGCTGTGCCCTATGTCCTCTCTAGCTTCTCCTCTCGTCATCTGGTCCTCGGATCTGTGCTAAGATCCCATTGTTTCCAGAAGCAGCTTCCTCATGGAGCTCAATTCAGGGATGAAGAAGCTAGGAGGGCAGACTCGTTCCTCCCAACCCCAAGACTCCTAGCACTGAATCAGACAGTGAAAGTTAAAGTCACTCAGTCCTGTCCTACTCTTTGTGACCCTGTGGACTATACAGTCCATGGAATTCTCCAGGCCAGAATACTGGAGTGGGTAGCCTTTCCCTTCTCCAGGGGATCTTCCCAACCCAGGGATTGAACCCAGGTCTCCTGCATTGCAGGCGGATTCTTTACCAACTGAGCTATCAGGGAAGCCCAAATCAGTCATTCCTAGTAGCTAAAAAGACCCAGTGAAAAAATGCCAAAGGTAGAAAGAGTGGGGGTAGTACAAGCACGTGAATGGATGTCTCAAGCTTCAGTGTACATCAGAGTACTTGTAAGGCCTACTAAAGCACAGATTTCTAGGTCGCAGAATTTCCTGTGTGGTTGGTCTGGAGCTATTCTGAGGATGTCCCCAGATGATGGTGGTCCAGTAATAAGCACACTCAGAACTGCTGCTTAGAGAAAGTGAATTTTTCTTGCCTGTAAAAGGAAGGGGCTGAATTAACTACAACAAAAACAGTACTTCGATATTTCACCTAGGCTAATACAGATTTGATAATTCTTCAAAATTATGTCATATCATTAATAGCTTAATTTGATAATGTGTTAGAGAATGGTAATCCTTGAGCTGTCTTCATAGATGAGATATAGAATATAGACTCCAAATTTAGAAACTTGAAAATTATAAACCTTGAAAGGGAAGGAGAACACAGATTACCTTATGAAGAAAAAACTTGAAATAGCCTTTAAAATTTAACTTTTTCCTGTTTCGTTTTCCTCATTGCATCAGTCTGCTCTTAATAAACAAATTTAGAAATAGAAACTCTAATAATGTCAGCAGTAGCTATCATTATTTTTGCATGTTTAATCTAACTCAGGTTTATACTAAACAACAAAAAATGTATTTGTATATTGGATGGGGCTGTCATTCTCAGCTCTGTCCGAATACTAGAAATATCTGAGAAAATCTGGATTTAGTGAATCTGTGGTCTAGGCATTGGCATTCTCTTTAAAACTTACCAGGTAGTTATAATTTGTGTCAAGGGTTGAGAATCACTGGTGCAGTCATTGAGCTCAGGGTAACCTATATTTCATGGGTTGAGATTTTACTAATTACTTTCCCGCTAAAGCCCACATCAACTAATATCTCTATGGAAGTTTTATTTTACGTACGCCTTCATAAACCAAAACTCCCCAATTTTGGTGAAAAATACTTTGAAATAATGCTGTGTTCCATTTATTGCCAATTGGTAGGGAAATTATATCTTTTCTTCAAAATGAGTTTCATTATACATGCAGATTAGGAATAAACGTTATAGTAAGTCATGACAGTGGGGAAACCAGGCAGAGTCTGTTCCAGCAACATGACAAAGATGATGGAAGTTTTCAGAAATGTCCTGGCAGCAAATTCACTGCCAAAGAGCCACAGATCATGTTGACACCTTGTTGGTTGTCATCCTGCTAGTTAAATTGAAGGGAGTTTTTGATTAAGGGTGCAGTCCAACCTAGATCAAAGTGGAAACGACTCTTGACACTTGGGTTCTTTTTAAGAAAGAGGAGTTTGATTAGTCACTCATAAACTTGACTGACCACATAGAAGCATATAAATTATTTGATGAAATAGCTTCCTATTTAGAATCATAGGGATTACAAGAGAAATCTTACTAATTAATCGTTTGTTCTAGTTGCTCAATTCAGGCTTTATTTTTCTCAGGTCCCCAGATTTAATAAATACAAATAAAGGATGTTCAATTAAAAATGAGCTTCACATGACAATGTATGATTTTTAATATAATTTAATCTTAAATATGTATTCTAATAATTACTCTTTGTTTATTTGAAATGCACATTTAACAGGGCATTCTGTATTTTATCTAGCAAGTTTAAATCTTACTCTGTCTTCCAAAGGGGTTTTGGCAGGATTGTGTAATAAAAAAAGGACTGTCTTGAAACTACTATCTTAGAACATTAGATCTGATTCTCACTCTTCTTCCCCTTGTAAATGATCATAACAGCAAAGTACACTCCTCTGCTTTATTATTGTGACGTTAGGAAGATAAAGTATAGGAAAGATAGATACACCCAGTATATCCAATGAACAGAGATAGCAAAATCTTGTCCTATTATTCCATTGTTTGCCCTCCATGTTTATCAAGATCTCCCCAAACTGAACCTTCTCTTAGTCTCTGAGTTTAGCACCCTTTATGATCTCATTGTCTCCTTTCTCATCCTGGATTCTGTGATTCTGTCTTTGATACCTCATTCTTACCAACAGTCTCAAATTATTTGTTCTTCTGGTCCATCTACTCAAGAAGATCCTTATTGCCAAGGGGAAGGAGTTTTAATATTAGAATGACCCGGGGAACTTTTTCTAGCTGGACATTCCTGCTCTCCCTTTCTGCATCCTTGATACAGAAGCCTGGTCTAGTGTGAATGAGTGGGAGAAAAGTCAGGCTATTCCTCTCAAGTCTTCATTGGTGGGAAAAAACCCCATTGTCTGTGTCTAGTTTGCCTTTTTGGAAGGTGTTTCTAAGAAGAAGGTACAAATAGTCCTAGAAGTAAATATGTGGTTCTTCAGTTGTGCCTCCCTAGTTATCATTACTTCTATTAAAGGAATTAAAAGATAGTGTAGACTTGAATATAATTTTATATGTCAAAGATATCCTAATTTTAAAAGGGGAAATGAGTTTTTCCTTCTATTATCTCAGTGGCCACACTTTCCTGCATTAAGAGCACTTGCCACAGAGATCATGTGAGGCTTCCAGGCGTCATGGGGGTAGCAGAGTACCTTCCATAGCATGGGTTTGCTGGTGCCCCTGCATGTAATCACTGCAAACCCAGAAGTGATAGGAGACAGGTGTAAAGTACCTTTAGTGCTTGCCAACTGGTTCAAAATCATGGCCACAGAATAAAAGTGGGAGAATCTCCAGCTTCACACCCACACTCCAGAACAAACCCACATTATCATGTGTTTATCTTTGGGCACATATTTACAATGGAAAGTGAAAGTGAAAGTTGCTCAGTCTTGTCAGACTCTTTCCGACCCCACAGACTATACAGTCCGTGGAATTCTCCAGGCCAGAATACTGGAGTGGGTAGCCTTTCCCTTCTCCAGGGGATCTTCCCAACCCAGGGATCAAACCCAGGTCTCCCACATTGCAGGCAGATTCTTTACCAGCTGAGCCTCAAGGGAAGCCAAAGAATACTGGAATGGGTAGCCTATCCCATCTCTAGAGGATCTTCCTGACTCAGGAATCGAACCAGGGTCTCCTGCATTGCATGGCGGATTCTTTACCAACTGAGCTATGAGGGAAGCCCTTTACAATGGAAAAATATATTGCAAATTGCTGCTTATTTTTAATGTTAGGATTTCTTTTTTTTTTTTTTTTACCCTTTTAACAGTGGATACTTTTTGTAAACATTGAAAAGGTAAAGCATTCTGGAAAAAAAAAGCCTACCTTTAAAACCATGTATTTTCTTGGCTGCTTTATTTACTTGTATTTATTGAATGTAACTGTTCCTGCCTGCATGACATGTGAAAACTCATTTACTCTCAGTTGAGCTAAAGCAGTTTGAAGCTCAAGAGAATGACATTTGGCTCTGCTTGTCAGACAAGCTAGTTGATTATGTAAAAACACTTAGTTTGAATGCAGAGTTTTCTCCAGGGAGGAGCAAAAGCAATGATTGAAATCACTATCATATTTCAGTCATGGAGTTGGTCATTTGGAGGCAGATGAACTTATCAGCAATTCCTGAGCAGTACTTTGCAAAGGCCCAGCGGACTTGTCCTTGGAAATGGGAGAGGTGAGCAGAGCGGTTCAGCAAGCGCCCCCAGCCCCTTGGACTCTCCTTCTTTGGAAAGTGGGCTTATGTCTGTGGTGGAGCTGACACCACGCCAAAAACACCTCATTACTGTGGTGTGATTGAGGTCATGCCCTCGAGTCACTTCATCCAAGTCTCCAGTTTTCACTGGAAAGTAAAACACTTTCAGTGAGTCTTCATGAGGAGGAAAAACCCGGCTTCGGCTTTTCTTTCCATAAAGTCCCTGCCTGCCAGGCCTGAGTGCCAAGGTAATTGTCTGTCTGTCTGCATCTGCTTGCAGCCGCCCAGATGGTAATAATGCCAACACCTCGGGGTCAGAACTTCCCCTCCAGATGTATTACAGAATCTCTGACAGAAATGGCAGCTCAGTGCAAGAGGGAGCTCCTTGCAGGTGGATCTGGGTGGGGTGGGGGGGCGGGGATTTCTCAGGCTGTAGAGAAAGTTGAGTGGTGAACAGAAGAGATGGGGAGGAAGTAAGGCGAAATCTGGGCTCGGTGGCTTCCAGAGAAGATTTGCAGAGCTGTAGGAATGGAAGAAAGTGCTGCTCTAGCTTAGTGGTTCTTATGCCCAACAGGATACAAACAAGTGCTCTTAAATAGCCTCAGAATATTTGTCGGTGCTGAGGGTCGTGATGAGGGCAAAGGACACATGGGGTTGCTGGGACCACAAACAAGGCCTGAGCTAGAGAGCTGCAGGTGTGTGTGTCAAAAATGAGGGATAAATTACAAGTTTGGAAGTAACAGATACACACTCCTATATATAAAAAAGATAAACAAGGACCTCCTGTATAGCACAGGGAACTATATCCAGTGTCTTATAATAACCAGTTGTTGTTGCTCAGTCACTCAGTCCTGTCCGACTCTTTGCAACCCCGTGGGCTGCAGCACTCCAGGCTTGCCTGTCCTTCACCATCTCCCGGAGCTTGCTCAAACTCATGTCCACTGAATCGGTAATGTCATCCAACCATATCGTCCTCTGTCGTCTGCTTCTTCTCCTGCCTTCAGTCTTTCCCAGAATCAGGGTCTTTTCTAGTAAGTCAGATCATTGCATCAGGTGGCCAAAGTATTGGAGCTTCAGCTTCAACGTCAGTCCTTCCAATGAATATTCAGGATTGATTTCCTTTAAGATTGACTGGTTTGATCTCCTTGCAATCCAAGGGACTCTCAAAAGTCTTCTCCAACACCAATAATAACCAATAATGAAACATAATCTGAAAAAGAATGCATATTTAGTATATATATCATCTATTTAATGGAGTCACTTTCCTATATACCTGAAACTCTTTGCGACCCCATGGACTGTAGCCCACCAGGCTCCTCCGTCCATGGGATTTTCCCGGCAAGAATGCCGGAGTGGGTAGCCATTTCTTACTCCAGGGGATCTTCCTGATCCCAGAGTTTGAACCCGAGTCTCCTACATTGCAGCGAATTCTTTACTGCTGAGCCAGACAAACACATATACCTGAAACTAACACACTGTAAATCAACTATACCTCAATAAAAGAATAAATTAGAAAAATGAATCTTTGAGACATAATCTTAGAAAAAAATTCTAATGTGGGAAGACATTTGAGTCTTAACCCCTTTAGTTTTTGGAGGTTGGTAAGGTCAATAATACAGGGAAAGTTAATGGAAGGAAGTGTCACTTAAATACTTATTAACTGGGAAGTGGTTCCAAAATTTCAAATCTAGTGATTTTGGGGTTATGAATATGAATTGGGACTACATCTCCTGAGAAGAGTTTTCTCACTATTTCTTATGTATATATACACACACACAAACATATGGTAAATGTATATATTTGCCATTATATGTATAAACAACTTTGGAAGCTAAGGGACTGAGAATTTTTGTTGCAGAGTAAGTGTTGTTAAGAAATTGATTTGATGAGAGCCAAGTGTGTCAGTTTACTATAAGAAGCCAAGAAAGAGGGTGAACTATGTAACTTCTGGTTTAGCACAGCATTCTTTCGTATGTATTATATGATCTTCTGTCTCTCAGTGAAGGTTTGCAACATACAATCACAAATTTGTGTCCTAAAATGCCTAGAGAGAGGGTATATATGCGCACACACACACAAGGCAGTGTTTACAGTGGAGTTGTGGCTTATGTTGGGATCAAGTTCTAAAGTCAACAAGTGAAACAGAAACCATGAATTATAAACTTACCCCTGGAAAGCTTTGAAGTTGCTTATAAAAACAGTATGTACAATTTTGTTTTTAATAGTAACACTTGTACATGCTAAAGTGTAAGTGTGCATAGAATGAGCTAGACTGAAGAAAGAACAAACACAAAATTTTCATGCTGATATTTGGGTGTTAAAATCATTCTACTTGGCATAGACAGCAGGCCTCAGAAACAGCTTTCAAGTCCCTATTGGGATGGGGGACTGCATGATTTTAAGGGATTCCTGCTTTCTGGCATTTTATCTTAATAGTAGGGCACTGTACTCCTAATAAATACTTCTTTTGTTCTGTAATGATGAAGATTAGAAAAGGTACTGGAATCTCAGATCCTGGAGCTTGAGTTCTAAAGCCTGTGCAGAAGGTAAAGGAGTATATGATGCAGTTGCACTTTGCTTTGAGGAAATAAACTTCCAGTTGAGTTGATTTCACTTCTGGAAGTCATTTTCTTTACACTTTGTCTACCTACACTTGTTGTTTTTATTTTGGTGGAAGGTGGATTTCATCTCCTGAAGTCAGTACCAATTAATTGGTTTACTGTATCTGGTAGATTATATTTACCATAAAACATACATTGTCAGTCTCTCTCTTTTTTTTTTTTTACAATTCAGTTTGCTTATGGGGCGTGTGTTGGGATGTGTGTGTGTGTCTGTGTGTGGTGAGTGCCTGAGTGTATCAGGACATCTTGTACAAACCTCTGTCAATGCTTGAGTGTGAGGGAGGTGCAGACATGTCTGGAACTTCCTACACCCTGTGGGAGGGAGTCCAGCAGAAGCCTTCTGATTGGAAGACAAAGGAAGTTTGTGTGAAAATTCAGTCTGAGGGAGGAAGGAGTCTGGCACGGGAACTGGGCCCAGTAAGGAAGACTTAGCTGTCAGTGGCTGTGAGGATGTATCTGAGGACAGCGTGGCATTTTTCACTCAGGTCTCTCTCCTAACCCAGCGATCTGTATACTCTTTTCTGACTCCTCCACAGAGGAGCAGGGTGGACTGTCTAGAGACTCTGTAAGAGATGTGGCCCAAACAGCATCGCCTTGGTAACCCTCTGATAAGGGCAGCTCAAAAGACAGAATAGGACAGAAGCTGTGACCATTTGGTGACTTGACACCTGACACAACAGCCGAAGTACCAGTAGAATTGGAATTATTTATGAGCATGTAAGTCTCTCTATGGGGACTTCCAGAAATTGGTGAAAGTACAAAGCAGAGAAATTTGAGTTATCCCAGTTCATGTGACCACATCTGTACCTACAGGCTAGTGAGGCTGAGACACAATTTGTTTTTAATCTCAATTATGAAACATCCTGGTGAATGGTAATTATTTATTTACATAACCACCCCCCTCCTAGGCTCTAAGGCCTTGCCGGCCAGGGCTATATTTTATTCATCTTTACTTTTCTAGAGTCTAGCTTTTTGCCCTAGTACACAGTAGATGCTCACCAAGTGGCGGTGGTAGTTTTTAAGTTGAAAGAGTGATTTCTGTGTGTGTTGATTATGGAAATAACTAGCTGAAATATAAAATTATTGGATTGAGAGGAAGAGGAGAAGGCTGGGTTCTGACTTTGTTTCCATCTTTGTAGCGTCTTCCTTTACCTGCTATTGCCATGGGCATGAATAAAGTAGCAGATAGAGCTTCCTGCCTGAGAGGAAATTGCCAAATTAGGAATCGGGAGAAGAACCTCAGAATACCCCATTAGATCAGAGCAGTTGTGTTTTTTATACAGAGGTTGGATAAAGGAGAAAAGAGTATTTCGGCTAGAGGCTTTGAAGGGCTGACAATGAGTGCAGCATGATATAGGGCTCAGTTTATTGTGTCTGAATGAATACGTTGGCATTTCTAGACTGTAACCTATACATCTGTTTTACAGGGGGGAGGGGATGAGTGAGGCAACCCGGGAGAGGAGGGATTAGGGTTGTGAAAATAGAACCAGTGTGAGGGGCTGAAGAAAGGGATGTTAGCTATGACCCGGCTCAGCCACTTAGGCAGCTCTGCCACATTCCTCTGAACAAACAACCATTAAAATCCAAGTGCACAAAGCCTGTAGCAGGCTTGGTAATGACAAGCTCTGTCAGCACACTGTAATTAACATGAGGTGGTATAATTTATAAGGAATGTATTATGCAGTTTAATGCCAACACAGAGCAGGGAGTATCTGTAGCCTCATCCCTCAATGCAAGCATCTTTCTCTCCATATGGGCTTTATTTCCTTTTTTTAGACTCACAAAAGCTTTTGTCACACTGAGTGAGTTTTGCACAAGGCACAAGTGAGACTTGCAGGTGACCCTTCACCTTCCCTCCCCCTCCCATATTAATCAAGAAGGACAGTCTCAGCAGACTGTCTTTACTGTACATAATTAAGCAGTTCTGAATGCTCAGTGAAACTCAAATGGGATGGCACGGAGCCTGGTAATATGACAGTTAATGGGATGAGACTAGCACTTATTCTGCCTCTATAATAAGCAAAGGCTTTGTGCTTTCCACCTGAGGACAGGAAGAGAAGGAAGCAGTCACAAAAGATAACACTGACAACGTAGTGTTGTTGGGCACCTCTCTCTACCTTTTGTGATTGTCGCCAAAAAGGAAAGTGCACTGGAACTGGAAGAGATTACTGCTTAATTATCCTTGCTTGGTGACTGTAATAAGCTCAGGCTTTTACTTCTGCATAGCTGTGGATTGGTGTGAGAAGCATTCCCAGAAAATAATTCTAATGGAAGGTTTATAACCTCTCTACTCCTCTTATGCCTCCTACAAGCCTTTAAGCTAGTCAGAATATTGCCTTAATCCTACTTCTTTGGTGATGTGGATGTTTAAGAAAATGATGTGTTATCAACATAAGTATGTGTCATAAAGGACCTTTTGCTAGGACCTTGTGGCTTTCCTCTGCTGACCTGCACACACAAAAATAGCATCTCTTTTCTTCCCCCTAAAGAAAGAAGCTGGGTAAAATTACCTTTGAGGCAAGAAAAAATATGGTGACAGGAAACAGGCATCATTTTTAGCCGCGTAATCTTGGTATCACAAATTAAAAAGGCGTGTTGGCTTTGTCCATTGAACAACTTGGTAAAAAAAAGAAAAACCTGTTTGTGCTTTGTGAGCTGTGGGAATAACTGGCATACGGCAGTCATTAAATGATCCCGCCAAAGAGAAAACATATCAGACATTCATCTGAGAGGCAACCACGCAGCACCAGGACTCTGTACTCTTGTGTTAGGAGACATCCCTGGGAGGCAAAAATCCAAAGGATCAGAAACCAGCACTGTATTGAGAAATCAGTCCAAGTGACTACTCTGAATCACTTAAAATGTAATTGTCTACAGAGAGATCCTGAAAAGGGATCACTTACTGTTACTGTTTCCAGGGAGGAAGGAGGGGCTGGTGGCCTGACAGTCGTAAGATTTGTGGAAAGCTGAGGTTTGGAGTTAGGAGTTTGTATTTTAGGCTGTGCTGCTGACCTTCTGCGTTTCCTTTAGAAAGGGCCTTGATTTCCTGAAGGATAAAGGAGAAAAACGTCATTCAGTGATTTGAGGCTTTCAAGTGAGAGAGAGTCATCAGAAGCCTGCCTGATCAGCATTCCAAATTCTCTTCCTTTAGGGACTGTTTTCTGAGATTAGAGATGGCATTTGGCTCCTGAGAGTGTTTTCTCTGGGTTTAGCTGAGAATGCAGGTGTTTTGCTTGAAAAACTGCTGCTGGAAACTGTGAGAAAACACTCTGTTTCGGAAAGGTAACAATTTGGAGAACTGAAACCTTCACTTCCTTTCCATAAGGACGAACAGAAGTCCTTTCATTCACATCCATCATATTTTATTTCAGATTCAGAAACCTTTTCATTTCAGCAGAAATCTCAGCATATGTTATCTTGCTCCAAAACAGCAAACGGTGGCTTAAAATACACTTCATGCATTTCAAATGCTTGCTCTCAAAACAATATATATATGTATATATACATTTCTACTCACATGGCTCCCATTTCAGCAATTTTGTAGGGTTTTCTTCCCCTTCTTCTTCCCTTTTCTGTAAACCGTGCAAGCATGAAGCACATGTAAAGAGATTTCAGGAGCATTTTGTAATTCTTGAAAGGTTAATTGCACTATTTATAGACCAGACTGTAAAGCAAAATCCCTCTGCATGACCTTTTGGGGTCACCATAGTAATAGCAACCTCAGTGGAGCCCTGACCAGTCATGAATTACTGTCTGTGATACCAGGAATGCTGACAGTTCAATCACAGCACTGTTTCAATAGAGAACTCCATATATTTAAAGCGCTGATACTGTTTTCCCTCTAAATGACAGCCTTGACAGATGGGCCAAAAGCACCGCAGACGTTTGAACAAGGAAATAGAGAGGGAGCCGGCTGGAAGCTGGGCTTCACGCAGCCAGCCGAGAATGATGAATAGAGTGTGATTGTGTCTGACAGGTAGTAATATAACTATTCATTCACCACAGCACACCTGGAGCACACTATATTAAATGGTACAAGATGGAGAGATTCTGGGAACAGAATAGGAAGTGTGAATCCCAGGCCGAGTTTAGGTACAGCAAGAGAAAAGGTCAGGGGTCAGGCAGTATCAGCTACCTCAGAGAAGGCTGTAATTAAATTATTTGCTTACCAAAGTGTTTCTAATGTTTTGCTAACATGTTGCCAGGATCATTACTTCAGCACATCTGAACACTTCAAATAAAAGCAGATTTCCAACCCCCCCCCACCGCCCCCCGCCGCCCACCCCGGCTCCCTGACAGCTCCACTTCTTTCTTTTCTCATCTGAAGTCGCTTTCTCTCTTGCTGCCGACGGTGCTGCTGGTCCAGATCATCGTCCTGGAACAGTCCAGAGAAAGGTTGATCAGCTAGAGAGAGGGTCATCACCTGGAGTAGAAGCAGCCCCTCCTGACCCCAGCACAGTTCTGCTCGGACCAGGGTGTGGAGACCAGTCATTGTGAGTCACATAACTGGTGGACATCCACCCAGCTGCAGAGCAGGAGCCAAGGACCTGATGGGGGAGAGGGTTGTCGGCAAGTATTTGCCTTTTGCCTGGAAAAGTCATCAGAGACCCTGAGATGCCACTGACCAGTCAAAGAATTGTTTGCAAATCAAAGTGCAAGAATGGGGGTGCAAGGCTCCCCCCAAAAAGAGAGTAGGACTGTTTTTTCAGAACTTGTGACTTCTTTTCCAGCCTTCCACTGCACCCATGGCTAAATATTTTTCCACCTGCCTTAGCATTAATTTCTAATTACCAGGTCTGACTGTCACATTCTGAAAGCTTTATTCCTAGAAAGTATCGTCTCATCATAAAATAAGATTGAATGGGCTCTCAAATCTGCATTTTAACTTTACTTACACATGTCTTATATAGTAACACCTACAGAAGGAACTTAAAATGTCAGCACTCAGATAGTGCTCTGTTTTATAGTGTGCGTGTATAAAAGAGAGAGAATATATACCACATTCTGTGCTCAGAGTCACCCAGATAAACAGGGAGCCTGTTCTGGACCCTAGCTTATTTCTAAGATCCTTGCAAAAGGAAACACTTGGTGGTGGCTTTTACATGGTGAATGTTCATCAACTGCCGCCTCAAATTAGTTGTGCCTGTCACTTCCTTTATTCACAGGATCCTGTGATGGCCAGGGAGGTTACACTGCTGCCATGGCTGCGCTGTTTGGAGAGTCCCTCTGGGAGCCGAGATCCTGGTCACTTTTGTCTCCCCACATTCCATTTTCTCTTCGTGTCTTTGTGGCTGATTGGGCTAGTCTGAAGCTGACTCTGACAGCAGGGTCACTGCCTACGTAGAAAGCTCTGTGCACCCGACTTCGCCATTTCAGCTTTTCCTTTCTCATGAAAATCACATTTTTAATAGATGGAGTTCTCTTTTCCCAGCTTACTGCGGGGTGAAACCATGGGCTTAACACTTAGAGAAGATTTTGCATGTGACCTCTCTGATTAGCTATGGAAACCCAAATCCAGTTAAAAGTACCCCCACCCCACCCTGGCCCTGACAATCCAGGTTTTTTGCCTCCTTCACATCCTTCTTCTCTAGCTGGTATTCATCCTGTTGGTTACTGGGTTATGGATATATCTTTTTCTGTGTCTTCATCTGTGTCTATAAAGCTATATATATTTTATCTCTCTAATCTTGAGAAAGAATATTTAACAGCTGTTGGTTCTAATTGACCTCAAAAGCATGCATTTCGGAGAATTGGTCAAAGTGCAAAATCCTATTTGGCACATTTCTTAAGAGAACTCAAATGAAAACTTATAATAAAACTTCACATTTTTTTAAACCTCTCAGTAATACTCCCCCCTTCCCCATTAGTCTTTGCTGTGGGCATTTTGTACATATACTTTTAAAAGCACAAACTAATGTTTCTCCAAATGCCTCTCTGCCTTCTTTTTAAATGGACTCTGGTGTATATACTGAATTGAGTTGAGCACAGTCATTGTGTAGCCTTGTATCTAATGCGTATCCTTTTTCACTCTAGTTGAGAGGCTGCACAATGCTTAGTGCTGCCAATAAGGGGAAAGGGACTGTTTTGCAAAATAAGTAAATTGGATTATCCAGTGTATAAATAGGCACTCAGTCTTTTTTTCCCATGTAAATCAGGAAAAGCAATTTGCTTGTGTAGAAGGAAACCAGCACCGCTACCCACACTTCCCCCGTCTTGGCTGGATTGGGAGTTCATTATAGGTGACGAGAAGGAATTTGTTAGCACCCTCACTGGTTGGGGACAGTAATTAACTAACTTGCTTTCATTTTTCTGCAGTTTAGACATAGGTATTATGAAAAATAGTCTTTTGAATAACCCAAAATCCTTTGGGTTGCATTCATATTAAGACAGTAAAATGAACAACTGGGTTTTTAGGTTCTTTAGCCTTGGCCAAAGAAAAAAAAGCTACATGCAAATTTGCCCAGTAACTTACAATTTGTGGTTAGTGAGACTCAGACTTGGGCATCACAAAGATAAATTGAACTTGGTTTCTTTTAAGAAACAGTAGGTCAGGGTTGCCATGGTGTAAATTGGGCATTATTTGAAATGAGACACCACATTACTTCATTTGTGCATTGAAGAAAAATTGCTGATTTTTAAGAACTGTTTTCATCTTACTAGAATAAACCTGAAATGTAGTCAGAATTAATATTAGCAATTTAATGGTCTTGGACACCGTGCTTGTTAGGGCTCCTTTAATCATGGCTAAAAAGGTAGAATTATAGTAGAGTGAAAAGAAACTTAGCCATCATTTTGTCCTCTTCTTACTCAAAACGTGAAATGGCAAAGCTTAAAGCTATAGCACCTTGTGGTGGCTGGTGGTTGGACTGAGCACCCATGCCTGCGACATCTCTGTTGATTGAACAAAAGAGATAAGCCATGAATTATTGACCTACCCAGAGAAATGCTACATATAATGGCTATAGATAGCAGTTTATAATGTTTAGTTAGGAGTTTGCATACAATGTATAATGAGTGTCCATTATGATTTATACTTATTCTCACCTGCTTTCTCTTTTAATCATGTCACAGGTGGGCATTTGCTTTTTATTCAAAGAAAATTTCATTGAAATACAGTTGATTTACAATGTCATGTTTCTGGTGTACACCAAAGTGATTCAACATACATATATATGTTGAATCAATATATATATCAAGTGATTCAACATACATATATATATATTCACAAACATATATTTTGTGAATATATATATATTCACATGTGTTTGTGAATATATATATATTCACATGTGTTTGTGAATATATATATAAATCCTTTGTTTACATTCTCTTCCATTATAACATTGCAAGATATTGAGTAGAGTTCCCTACGCTATACAGTAGGCTCTTGTTGGTTATCGATTTCATGTATAGTAATGTGTATGTTTTAATCCCCAATACATAAGTTATCCCTTCCCCCACACCAACCCCTATTTTTTATTCTTTCTATTCTTCCATCGCATTAGTCTGATTGTCAGTCCTGGGTAGATAATCACAGAAAAATGAGGGAAAAAAATTGGAAATTTCTCAATAATCTTCAGGGAAAAAAATAGAAGAAAAGAAAGTGGGTCTGGGAGGCATAGGTCAGATGTATAAATTATTAATCTTTGTATTCTTGTTTATGGACCGTGGCTAACTTGGGTAGGTTTTCTAATCTCCATCGCAGAGTGTAACATAGGTACAGCTCATGGCAGCTGTATCTAAGTATCCTGTATGTCAGCGCCGATTAGGAATGCTTCCTGGTCACCTTTCTCATTGTTCTGCTCCTCGTGTTTGATGTCTCGAGCAGAGCAGTATTTGTAACCAAAGATTATGATTGGTGCACACAGTTCTGAGGAAGTGGAGTTCATAGCATTCCTCGCATCAAGGGCAGCAGCCTCTGAAGCAAACCACAGTGTTCCTAGGCAGAATGAAGCCAGGACTGTAAAAACAAACTGAGCAGACAGCCAATAAAAAGACAAAATCACATCTTTCCATAGTTTTAATTTACGGGGGCAAATTATAGAGGATAAACTGAAAAAAGAACCAGATTTAATGAGGGATTTTGACTAATATTGTATTTTAAAGTGCAAATGGCATGCTTGTAATGGGGGAGAGAGAAGGGGGAGGGGAGTAAACTGGTAAAAGAGTATTACACTGAGGCCTGCAGGTAAATATTAGGCTTGCAGATGAAAAGCTGCACTTTGGAAAAGTGTTATTGATTGGAATTTTCTCTGCAAGTACTATTTTAGGACACATCTATAGGATTTATTCCATACAATAGAGGATTGCAGTCACCGTGTCAGGATCCGCCTTGCTCGGGCATCAGACTTCAATTAGATAATGACCATGGCAGGGAGTGAATAGCCAGAGAGTCATTCATCTTTCTCTCTACACGACACAGTGTAACGGGTGTTTCTGACGATCCGTGCACATTGAATTGGGTCATTGCTGAGTTTGTCGGCCTTTGAGAGTCTGTGCATTTACATGTGATGATTTCACCAGCCCTTTTCTCTTTCCTCTCCCTCTTTGCAAACAGCGTCTATTGTTCAGGAGCCCATATTGTAGTGGAGATCTGAATTTATGTCCACAGATTATAAGCAAGGGATACCACCACAATCCATAATCAGCTCATGAGCATTCGGCTCACGTGAGCCACTGTGAGTAAAATTTTCAATGGCCTAATGTGACAGGTAATCATAAATTAGTATTTGCTTTAAAACAGCGGCAGAGTACACAGCCTGCATACTTAAGGAGAATGACTCAGTAAGTAGTCCAGCTCTGTAATGAAGTGGGAGCTCATTAAACAGATGCTATCTACTTCACTGAGCTGTACAAGCAGCAAACAAACCAAATGGAAATGTTTCAACAGAACACTGCAGTCAACCAGGACAGGTTCAGGTTCATTAGCTGTGGCACCATCTACAGGAATTAGTCACAGTAATAATTAAATAGTTGCTTGCTAATTTATCATTTTACATTTGCTACTACATTTGCATAATGTGTTGTGTCTCCCCCTCCCCATCTCTGGTTAAAACTGATAACTCTGTGATTAAAAAAAAAGACATCAGAAGCACCCATATTTGGCAGTTGGTTGGTGATAACCTTGTTGTTTACTTCAAATATTTAAG
Organism: Giraffa tippelskirchi; assembly: GCF_054371585.1. Lineage (NCBI taxonomy): Eukaryota > Metazoa > Chordata > Mammalia > Artiodactyla > Giraffidae > Giraffa > Giraffa tippelskirchi. The sequence continues at coordinate 105,680,452 of NC_137280.1, read as the reverse complement.
CTGTGTCTCTATTATAACACTGGCATCGTGTCACTTTAACAAGCTGCACTTAGGCCATCCCCGGAGGAGCGAAAGACCCAGACTTGTCTTTAAGCAGCTAGTTGGTGAGTTGGGTGAAATAAGAATTCAGCAGCCAATATTGCTAAATAACCTGCTGTTAGGAAGAGCTTGGCATGCAACTCTGTAATTTCAATGTCCAAAGATAACAAAGCCATGGGGTGAGACTTAAGGCCATACAGAGATCAGGACCAGTTACTCTGCAGGTTCCTTGGGGCCCTGTTGAGCTGATCTGTCCTAAATGAGAAACAAAGTTACACCGTCTTTTTCATGTGAAGCACAGTCCTCTTTTAAAGCTGATGAAAAGTATCAAAGTTAAGTAGTTACAGAAGGATTTAGGTTCTTAGAGGGAACTACTCAAAACCATAGTGATCAGCACTAAAATGTTCATGAAGTCACAGGATTCAGATAGTGGGGTGGGCTGGTCAGGGAGTGGGAAGATTGTCAGGCGTTCAGGATGGGAGGGGCAGAGTTAAAGGACCAGAGAGAGAGAGAGGCTGCTCCTTATATACTATGTCTGTGTTTGGGTTGGTTGATGAGGTGGTGATAAATTACTCAGTGGAACAACACAGAACAAGGACAATTTTTCAGGGTTTTCATTAATTATCCCTCATTGTTATTGATATAAGGTCCCTTTATAATGTAAAATAAATCACTGAATGCTTTCTTTGTGTTCTTAATTCTCTTCTTTCTCAGGGTTTCACTAGCAGCCTAGACAGTGTGTTTTGGGTTGGAATAGTGATCTGCAAAGCTAGGGGTCCTTGACAGAGAGAAACCAAGAGTGAGGCAGACACCAAAAGCAAATTTTACTTCTTGCTTCTGTTTGGTCAAAGTTGGAGCAGAGACAGAGAACATAACATACTCTTTTTCTCCCCTCTTCACCTTTGTTGTGACCATTTGGAGACATTATCTTTTTAGCAGTGTAAACTAATTGGGTATTCTGAGATTTTAAAATCTTTGTGAGTGTGTGGGTAAATTCTACCTTAGTGGTGTGCTGCAAGTGAAGGTGAAGACGTTCAGAGAACATTGGTGGCCAATTAAACATAAAGATGTGTAAACTGAGGAGCAAGGAGAAGCACATTATGTTTATGACAAATAAACAGGCAGTGGAAACTGCCATTCAGTGTGTTGGCAAGGGCCATTAGAGCTTTCTTAGGAAATCAAAACATACGCCTCATTGTAAAATCTCAGAATATGCATATTGCCTCTGTTTTGTCAGTAAATTTAGGGTAGTAGAACATGAATACTTTTTAAATGTTAAAAAATTCAGAGAGCGGTCATTCAAAGATTTTATCTGTTCAGCAGCATCTTTTCCTTTCAGGAATTATCCATCCTTTGCATGCAGAGACTGAAAAGCACAGGGTCGCATATCCCAGTCCCCAGGGTGGGCACACTCCCTGGACTGGTCACCAGAGTACTGCATTCCCGGCCCCGGTGATTGGCTGGCTCTGGGATGGTCACATAACCCAGCAAGCTAATTAGAACCTTTCCTGAGAGTTTTCCTGGGGTGAGGAAGGAACTCTCCATTTCCATGAGGAGTGCTGCCCATGAAGTTTTGAGCTGCTACAGCTATCCTATGTGGAAAGGACTTTTCTAAAAATGAGTCCAGTGTGAAGAAAAACCAAAAGGAGAGACAGAGAAATGGGAATAAGCCATTACTATTATTTTTTTTTTCTTGCTTAAGCCATTTTGTGACTGTTTGAACTTGTAACTGGTACAGTCTTGAATAACATACTGACCCACACTTCCATTTTATGATGGAAACTGAGGTATAGTTGGTAGAAATGCATAGACTGTTAACTTCCAGCCCAGTCTCCTTTTCTCTTGTGCCTGTATCAGCATATTTTAGATTAATTCTGTTGTCTGAAGGAGTCCTTGTAAGTAATTTAGGACTCCTTACAACATGAAACAGTATTTTTTGTGTTAGAGTAATCAGTGAAAATATCTATAATAATACTAAACAAAGATGTAGTATTTGAAGAAACATATTCTTGGGGGTCATTTTCAGAAACCAGATCTTCACTGTACTTAGCTCAAACCCATCTTCATTTACAAACTGGTTTCTTCCCTTTTCATGCCATCTTCATCTCAGCTGCTCAGCCTGACTCAGAACTGTCTTTCTCAGGAAGACTTCTCTATCTCCACAGCTTTGGGAAGCCACTCGGCCTTGATAATGGTTCATCATTTCCTTCTGAGTCTTATCATACTTGCTTTGCATTCCCCCCTCCATCCCTTATGTTTATTTGCCTAATATCAGTTGCTTCTGCCACTAGACTTAATGGCTTTTGAAGGCAGTAATTATTTTTCTCCACCACATTGTATCCTCAGGCTAATACAGTATTTAGAACAATCAGGAGATTTCTTCTGTACACAGTTATATGGATATATCTGCATCTGTCTATAATGAATAACTGTTATAATAAGAGACATTTTTGGTCTTTGTCCTTGGTTCCTGGGACAGTGATGCTAAAACCCATGGAATTTCCTTAGTGATAAGAGTGTCTTTTATTATTCATAAGGAGCCTCTTTTGACCATATCTGAGTTTCCATTAATGAGATGACTTAGGGTGGGGCCCTTCTATAATCTCAGGATGGAAGCATTGTGATCAGAAATCTAAGTGCTTAGAGGGTTGGAATTTTCAGACCCATTCACCCAGCTTGAGGAAGGGGGTGAAGATCTTGAAAATTAAGCTCTGCAAGAACTCTGTAACAAGGAGATTTTATGAACTTTAACATTGACAAACACATCCACGTGCTAGGAGAGTTTTTGTCGTTGTTTACTCAGTTAGTCGTGTCCGGCTCTGTGACCATGGACTGCAGCATGCCAGGCTTCTGTGGCTGTCACTATCTCCCAGAATTTGCTCAAACTCATGTCCATTGAATTGATGGTGTCATCCAGCCATCTCATCCTCTGTCACCTCCTTCTCCTCTTGCCCTCAGTTGTTCCCAGCATGAAGGTCTTTTCCGGTGAGTCGGCTCTTTGCATCAGATGGCCAAAGTATTGGAGCGTCAACATTAGCCCTTCCAATGAATACTCAGGGTTGATTTCCTTTAGAATTAACTGGTTTGATCTTCTTGCTGTCCAAAGTCTTCTCCAGCACTACAGTTTGAAAACATCAATTCTTCAGCACTTAGCCAGAATTCTTTATGTTGCAAGTCTCACAGCCATACATGACTCCTGGAAAAACCATACCTTTGACTATACAGACCTTTGTTGACAAGTAATGTCTCTGAATTTTAATATGCTGTCTAGGTTTGTCATAGCTTAAGGAGCAAGCATTTTTTAATTTCATGGCTGCAGTCACCATCTGCAGTGATTTTGGAGCCTAAAAAATGAGGTCTGTCACTGTTTCCATTTTTCTCCATCAATTTGTCATGAAGTGATGGGACTGGATGCCATGACCTGAGTTTTTTTGAATGTTGAGTTTTAAGCCAACCTTTTCACTCTCCTCTTTACCCCTCATCAAGAGACTCTAATTCTTCTTCACTTTCTGAAATTAGGGTGGTATCATCTGCATATCTGAGGTTGTTGGTATTTCTTCCAGCAATCTTGATTCCAGCTTGTGAGTCATACAGCCCAGCATTTCACATGATGTACTTTGCATATAAGTTAAATAAGCATGGTGACAATATGCAGCCTTGACATCCTCCTTTCTCAATTTGGAACCAGTCTATTGTTTCATGTCCGTTTCTAACTGTTGCTTCTTGACCTGCATACAGATTTCCCAGGAGGCAATTAAGGTGGTCTGGTATTCACATCTCTTTCAGAATTTTCCACAGTTTGTTATGATCCGCACAGTGAAAAGCTTTACTGTAGTCAGTGAAACAGAAATAGATGTTTTTCTGGAATTCCCTTGCTTTTTCTATGATCCAACAGATGTTGGTGATTTGATCTCTGGTTCCTCTGCCTTTTCTAAATCCAGCTTGAACATCTGGAAGTTCTTGGTTCACGTACTGTTGAAGCCTAGCTTCAAGGATTTTAAGCATTATCTTGCTAGCATGTGAAATGACTGCAATTGTGTGGTAGTTTGAACATTCTCTGGCATTGCTGTTCTTTGAGATGGAAGTGAAAACGGAACTTTTCCAGTCCTCTAACCACTGTTGAATTTTCCAAATTTGCTGTTATATTGAGTGTAGCACTTTAAAAGGATCATCTTTTAGGATTTGAAATAGCTCAGCTGGAATGCCATCACCTCCACTAGCTTTGTTCTTAGTAATGCTTTCTAAAGCCCACTTTCTTTGCACTCCAGGATGTCTTGCTCTAGGTGAGAGACCACACCATTGTGATTATATGGGTCATTAGAGCTTTTTTTGTACATTTCTTCTGTGTATTCCTGCCACCTCTTTCTTAATCTTTTCTGATTCTGTTAGGTCCTTACTGTTTATGTCCTTTATTGTGCCCATATTTGCATGAAATACTCCTTTGGTATCTCTGATTTTCTTGAATAGATCTCTTGTCTTTGCCATTCTGTTGTTTTCCTCTGGTCCTTTGTATTGTTCACTTAAGAAGGCTTTCTTATCTCCTTGCTATTCTCTGGAACTGTGCATTCAGTTGGGTATATCTTTCCCTTTCTCCTTTGCCTTCCGCTTCTCTTCTTTTCTCAGCTCTTTGTAAGTTCTCCTCAGACAACTGTTTTGCCTTGCTGAATTTCTTTTTCTTGGGGATGGTGTTGGTCATGCGTCCTGTACAGTGTTATAAAATTCTGTCCATAGTTCTTCAGGTTTTCTGTCTTTCAGATTGAATCCCTTAAATCTATTTGTCACTTCCACAGGATAATCATAAGGGATTTGATTTAGGTCATACGTGAATGGCCTAGTGGTTTTCCCTACTTCCTTCAGTTTGTCTGAATTTTGCAATAAGGGGCTCATGATCTGAGCCACAGTCAGCTCCATGTCTTGCTTTTGCTGATGGTATAGAGCTTCTCTATTTTTGGCTGTAAAGAATATAACCTGTCTGATTTTGGTATTGATCATCTGTTGTTGTCTTGTGTGTAGAGTTGTCTCTTGTGTTGCTGGAAGAGGGTGTTTCCTATGACCAGTGTATTCTCTTGGCAAAACTGTTAGCCTTTGCTCTGCTTCATTTTGTACTCCAATGCCAAACCTGCCTGTTAATCCAGGTATCTCTTGACTTCCTACTTTTGCATTCCAGTCCCCTATGATGAAGAGGACATCTTTTTTTGGTGTTCATTCTAGAAGGTCTTATAGCTTTTCATAGAACCTTTCAACTTCAGTTTCTTTGACATTAGTGGTTGGGGCATAGACTTGGATTAGTGTGATGTTGAATGGTTTGCCTTGGAAATGAACCGAGATTATTCTGTTGTTTTTGAGCTTGCACCAAAGAATATGAAGGCTACTCCATTTCTTCTAAGGGATTCTTGCCCACAGTAGTAGATATAATGGTCATCTGAATTAAATTTGCCCATTCTGGTCCATTTTTGTTCACTGATTCCTAAAATGTCGTTGTTCACTCTTGACATCTCCTATTTGACCACTTCCAGTTTACCTTGATTCATGGACCTAAGATTCCAGGTTCCTATGCAGTATTGCTCTTTACAGCATTGGACTTTTCTTTCACCACCAAAGACATCCACAGCTGGACATCGTTTCCGCTTTGGCTCAGCCTCTTCATTCTTTCTGGAGCTATTTCTCCTCTCTTGCCCAGTAGCATATTGGACACCTATCATCCTGGGGTGCTCCACAGACATAGAAGCTCATGTGCTCAGGGCCTTTCCAGACCTCATCCTGTGTACCTCTTCATCTAGCTATTTATTTATATCCTTTATAATAAGCTGTTACACATAAATAAAATGTCTTTCTGCATTCTGTGAGCTGTTTTAGTAAATTACTGAAGCTGAGTATGGGGTCCTGGGAACTTCTAGTTTATAACCAGTTGGTCAGAAGGTGCCTTGGAACTTGTGACCAGTATCTGAAGTGGGTATATTCTTGTGGGCCTCCATTCTTAATCTGCAGGGTCTGTGCTGACTCTGGGTAATATCAGAATTGAATTGAATTCTTGGGTAAACAGTTGGTAACAGAGAATTGGAGTAATGGTTGGTGTCAGAGAAAAATCCCCCCAACATCTTGATCACATAGAATTTCTAGATAACATCAATAAGCTAAAATTGATATTTTATTAAATAAGTTTTACATGTTTCAGATATGGTTAATAACTGTGCTGTGATTCAAATAACTGCGCTGTGATAATGTTGATGTTATTAATGCCAAAGTTTAGTTAATGTGCAATGTGGGAGACATTGAGGGACAGTGTCAGTGATATTTTATACTAGTTCTTTAAGATAGATCAGATGTCATCTCAGAGCAAGAAAGGTTGAAGAATATTACTAACTCAACCTGGGGCTGGGTGAAGATTTTAGGAAACAGAATTGGTATTGATCTGAGTGTTTTATTACTGAATTTTTTAAAAGTTCAATTCAAATAACTCACCTTTGTTTCCTAAGAAAATACATAAGGTTACTTGATTAGAGTTAGAGAATAACTTATTTTGACTATTTGGTTGAAAGAATAGGCAAGAGGTTTGAAAGTCCTGAAGTGTGTTTAAGCTTAGGCTTATTTCTGGAAGTGCCGTAATTCTGCTTCCCATTCATAAAATCTGGATTAATATTGCCTTACTATCACTTCCTATAACTTCATGGATGTTAGGAAAATAAGTTGGCCTTTAGCAATAATTTTAACTTCAAATTAAAGATAATCAGTAAAGACAGAATGTTTTTTCTTATTGTGTCCGTCTCTGCCACCACGCTACAACTGTGCACTGGAAAAACAAAAATGACAGTCCTATTTAGATTCTAAAAATGTGAGTAGGGACATACAGTTCCTTCTCTCTCTTACTTGGAAATGTTGCTTCTGAGGAGAGTCCAATGACTGTCATGGCATACTGAGTCAACACCCTGGTTAAGTCCCCTGTCCTTCTCTAGTTTAGGACTCTAACCGTAAGATGGGATAGGACCATATTAAGGGGAATTCCCACTCAGTATGTGTTGTGCTGGGAGTAGTGAGTTAGCATTTGATAGATAAATTAATAAGTAAAAAAAACTGATAAAAATAAATTGATGATTGACTGTGGAGCACAGCACCACTTGTACTGGATAGAATCAAATATTATTTTGTCTTAAGGGCCAGGGTCTTCCAGCCCCTGCCAAGTTTCTTTAGCACTAATTTAGGGTCCATTTGAAAGAGTAAGAGAAAGCACTAAAGCAATGATCATGATTAATATATTGAACAGTTGTATATAACTTGAAGGATGGAAAGACCTTCATCATTCTTGGTCTGGTTATATGTTTTCATTTTTAATCATCTGCAAAGGCTTCTTTTTGAGAAAGAAACTACATTTATTGGTCTCATAAAAGGTATTAATATGGTGATAACCACCACTTTTGACAGATCTAAATTCTCAAATAGCTGACATTTAATCTACAGGCTGTGAATTCAGTCATCATTGGAAAAGAGAAATCAGCAAAGCAGAGCATCTTTAACTGGTCAGTTAGTTTAACTGTATTTATGGACATCATTTAGTCTTTTTTTGGGGGGGAAATATTTCCATTGAAGAATTTGCATGAGTACTTTATAAACATTTCTATACCAGGAATTTTGGAAGAAGACAACGTGACTTGACATCATTAAATACATTTAAAACTGGTCAAGTATTTTAATGTCTGAAGGTAACTTCCTACTTAGAAACCTGGTTCTGCTTTTATGAAATAAATTCATGCAAGAAAGAATCTGCACACATAGTGTGTGGGTTCATGTCTACTAGTGCGTTTCAAAATGTGAAAAAACCCATGTACAAGATAAGCCATTATTGATTGCAGTTTCTTATCTGCAATCTGTATTATTTTCTGGATGCTTCCACAGAGCAAATATCTTTACCTGCATTTTGCCTAACACCTAATATACTTTTATAAGTGCGAAGTTTGTATAGTAACCCAGTTATTTAGTTTTTTTATTTTTCCATATACTGAACTTGTTTAAGTGCTTTGAAAAGTTTGTAGTGATGATTACTTGGATGTGATCAGTTTTACATTAATCAGACGTGATGCCTACGCAGTTTGAATTCCTAATTCTCTTAATTGTATTCATTATATATTATGAAATTGCCTCATTTGATAATTTTACTTGGAGACCATGGGGAAAATTAACTAGGATGATCCATTCTATTTAATACCTACCCTAATGTAAAATTATAATCAATAATAACTCAGAAAATAACTAAGATTTTGTTTATTGAAGTCATGTGTTTGTTCTTTGGAAAAAAACTCAGTTGTTCAGGATTGATAATTCACTCCATTTGATTGCTTGATGGATAGATACAAATGGATGAACAGATAGATATTGGCAACAGAATTTTTTAGCTACCCAGCAATGTTGAACTTTTTTGCTCTGATAGCGTATTACTGCTCTCCCTGTTTACCTTTAGAGGATGACTTATATGTGACTATATTCTGGAGGAAAATCAGTGTCTCCATCTCTTTGACAAAGTATTGAATATAATGTCATTTTTTTGTTACTAAAAAAAAAAAAGCCAACAAATTACCTGATGTCTTAAGAAAGCAGATGGAGCTTTTGGTCTTCAGATGTCATCTGCAAGACCCTAGCTAATCAATTCTGTGCTACCCAATTTATCTGCCTTCAAAGGGTGAAGGACTTAGTTGAAGCTTTTGAGATTGGAATCTCTAGTTCCCAGGAAACTTGAGTATTTTGACCCTGGGGTCTCTACCGCTAAGCCAGTCCTCTGGCATCTGACAGTTCATATTTGTTGAATTCCATAACCTTGATCCTGGTTCTGTTCCCCTGTGAAATGTGTCATCATTTTTGTTTGCTCCTGAAATGCGTAGCACATGAGGCAGAATATATCTGCTTCTCAGTAGCAGTCAAGCCACAGGAATTCTAAAACTTGTGTCACTGAAATGGCATTTTCAAGGAACTGGATGTGTCTGCATTAATAGCTTTCACATGGCAAGTTGTCACAGTACAAGGCCTCTGTAGCAATTCTTGGCAATTTTTATATACATATAGATGACTTTCACAAATACATTGGTCTTTCAGTTCTTTTAATTTCCTTTTTTTCCAATTCTCTTGACTACTACCCTAATTCAGTTCAAGGAGGGACACTGGAGAACTTGTCATAATCAAATGCCAATCTCTTTTACATACTCACAATTCAAAGTCTCTCCCTCTCCAACTATAGCCTGCTATCTTTCAACTTCACTCCTTCTGATACCATGACTGCAAAAAGTACTTTCTGACATCCCCAGGACCTATTACCCACTGTTCCTGCCACCTTTTTGTGATTCTTGTCTTTCCCTCCTATATCCTTATTTGCATCCTCATTTAGTTTAGCTTCTGTGGTCCACCCTTAGAATCATCCTTTGCATACACGCTTAACTCCCTTCTGCTTCTTACTTTGCATAATCATCTAGCAAAGCCCCATCCCTGGTTACATCCTACTCTGACTAATCCAAGCCTGCACCTGTTCATCTAAATGTGCCTAGGGGGAAAAACAAACGACTATGCTTCCTATTGTCACTTTAAATTCATGCCATCTCAAGTTGTTTCTGAGTGCTACTTGGCAATCCTACTGCATTTCATTCTTCCACTTCATGGATGGCTCTTTTACACCTCTTTTTCCTCAAAGCTACAAACCTCAGTTTCCCATTATCATTATCAGCTATCAACTATGTTCTCTATGTATCTCAGAAAACAGAAGCAGAGTATTTCTTTGATCCCTATGACTATGTCACCCTACCTACCTGCATTTGTGCCCATATACTCTGCCTTCCATGCTGTTATTGTGAATGAATTGTCCATTCTGTCCTTTTCCATTTATAGGTTAGATCCCATTCCTTGTTGTTCATTATTTCAGGATTCTCCCATTATTTCTCCTGCATCACCATTCTTTAGTCTCTACATTTGGTCACTTATATCAGCACATACTATTTAAAAAATTTTTGTTTTCTATTATAGTTGATTTACAATGTGTTATTTTCAGGTATACAGCAAAGTGATTCACCTATACATATACATATATCCATTCTGATTCTTTCCTCATATACATTATCATAGGTAGAGTTCTAGGTCCTTGTTGATGATCTATTTTATATGTAGTTAGTGTGTGTAGGTTAATCCCAAACTCCTGATATATCCCCCCACCCTTCTCCTTTGGTAACTAAGTTTGTTATCGAAGTCTGTGAGTGTTTCTGTTTTGTGAATAAGTTCATTTGTATTGTTTTTTTAGATTCCACACATAAGTGATATAATTTTTGTCTTTGACTTACTTCACTTAGTATAATAATCTCTAGGCCCATCCCTGTTACTGCAGATGTCATTATTTCACTCTCTTTTTAGCTGAGTAATATTTCATTGTATATATGTACCAAAACTTGTTTATCCATTCCTCTGTCAAAGGACATTTACATTGCTTCCATGTCGGTTTTATAAATAGTGCTGCAGTGAATATTGGGGTTGTTGTTGTTAGTTGCTAAGTTGTGTCTGACTCTTCTGTGACCCCATGGACTGTAACCCACCAGTTGCCTTTGTCCATGGGATTCCCCAGGCAAGAATACTGGAGTGGTTTCCCATTTCCTTCTCTAGGGAATCTTCCTGACCCAGGGATTGAATACACGTCTTCTGCATTGGCAGGCAGATTGTTTTCCTCTGAGCCAGTAAGGAAGCCTGAATACTGTGTTGCATGTATCCTTTTGCACTATGATTTTCTCTAGGTAGGTGCCCCACAGTGAGACTGCTGGATCATATGGTAGTTCTATATTTAATTTTTGAAGGAACCCACATGCAGAAAGTGAAGAAGAACTAAAAGAGCCTCTTGATGAAGGTGAAAGAGGAGAGTGAAAGAGGAGAGTGAAAAAGTTGGCTTAAAGCTCAACGTTCAGAAAACTAAGATCACGGCATCTGGTCCCATCACTTCATGGGAAATAGATGGGGAACCAGTGGAAACAGTGTCAGACTTTATTTTTTTGGGCCCCAAAATCACTGCTGATGGTGATTGCAGCCATGAAATTAAAAGACGCTTACTCCTTGGAAGGAAGGTTATGGCCAACCTAGATAGCATATTTAAAAGCAGAGACATTACTTTGCCAACAAAAGTCCGTCTAGTCAAGGCTCTGGTTTTTCCAGTGGTCATGTATGGATGTGAGAGTTGGACGGTGAAGAAAGCTGAACGCCGAAGAGTTGATGCTTTTGAACTGTGGTGTTGGAGAAGACTCTTGAGAGTCTTGGACTGCAAGGAGATCCAATCAATCTATCCTAAAAGAGATCAATTCTGGGTGTTCATTGGAAGGTCTGATGTTGAAGCTGAAACTCCAATACTTTGGCCACCTCATGCGAAGGGTTGACTCATTGGAAAAGACCCTAATGCTGGGTAGGATTGGAGGCGGAAGGAGAAGGGGATGACAGAGGATGAGATAGTTGGATGGCATCACTGACTCGATGGACATGGGTTTGGGTAGACTCCGGGAGTTGGTGATGGACAGAGAGGCCTGGTGTGCTGCAATTCATGGGGTCGCAAAGAGTCGGACACGACTGAGTGACTGAACTGAACTGAACATGCCGTTCTCCATAATAGTTTTACCAATTTACATTGCCACTAACAATTTCTCCACACCCTCTCCAGCATTTATTGTTTGTAGACTTTTTATGAAGGCCATTCTAACTGATGTAAGGTAGTTGTTTTGATTTGCATTTCTCTAAAAATGAGTGAAGTTGAGCATCTTTTCATGTGCTTTTTGGCCATCTGTGTGTGTTCTTTGGAAAAATGTCTATTTAGGTCTTCTACCCATTTTTAAAAAAATATTTATTTTTTACTGAAGGATAATTGCTTTACAAAATTTTATTTTTTCTATCAAACCTCAACACAAGTCAGCCATAGATATATGTATATATATCCTTCAAAAGGGAAGGAACCCTTTTCAACCTCCGATCTCCCTCCCCATCCCACTCTTCTAGGTAGATACAGAGCCCCTATTTGAGTTTCCTGAGCCATACAGCAAATTCCCGTTGGCTATCTGTTTTACATATGTTCTACCCATTTTTTTTTATTGGATTGTTTGTTTTTTTAATAGTGAGCTATACGAACTATTTGTATATCTTGGAGGTTATTTCCTTGTCTATCATTTCATATGCAAATATTTTCTCCCATTATGTGGGTTGTCTTTTCACTTTGTGTTTTCCTTTGCTGTGCAAAAGCTTTCAAGTTTAATTAGGTCCTGTTTGTTTATTTTTATGTTTATTTTCATTACTCTGGAAGGTGGATCAAAAAAGATACTACCATAATTTGTGTCAGAGTGTTCTGCCTATGTTTTCCTCTAAGAGTTTTATAATATCAGTCTTACATTTAGGTCTTTAATCCATTTTGAGTTTATTTTTGTGTACGATACTAGAGAATGTTCTAATTTCACTCTTCTACATGTAGCTATCTAGTTTTCCCAGCACTACTTATTGAAGAGATTGTCTTCTCTCCATTGTATATTCTTGCCTCCTTTGTTGTAGATTGATAGACTATAGGTGAGTGGGTTTATTTCCGGACTTTCTTTCTTGTTCCATTGACCTATATTTCTGTTTTTGTGCCAGTACCATACTGTTTTGATGGCTGTAGCTTTGTAGTGTAGTAAGTCAGGGAGCATGATTCCTCTAGCTCTGTTTTCTTTAAGATTGCTTTGGCTATTCGAGTTTTTTGTGTTTCCATACAAATTAAAATTTTTCTGTTACAGTTCTGTGAAAAATGCTATTGGTAATTTGATAGAGATTGCATTATTTGTAGATTGCTTTGGGTAGTACAGTCATTTTCACAATATTGATTCTTTCAACCCAAGAACATGGTGTACCTTTCCATATGTTTTGTGTCATCTTCAGTTTCTTTCATTGAGGTTTAATAGTTTTCCAAGTATGTAACTTTTTCCTCATTAGATAGGTTTATTCCTTTGTATTTTATTCTTTCTGATGCAGTGGTAAATGAGAGTTTCCTTAATTTTTCTTTTTGATATTTTGTTAGTGTATAGAACTGCAAAAGATTTCTGTGTTTTAATTTTGTATCCTGAAACTTTACCATAGTAGTTTTCTGGTAGTGTCTTTGGGAGTTTCTGTGTATATTATCATTTCATCCATAAACAGTGACAGTTTTACTTCTGTTGCAATTTGGATTCCTTTTATTTATTTTTCTTCTCTTCTAGCCATGGCTAGGCCTTCCAAAACTATTTTGAATACAAGTGGTGAGAGTGGACATGCTTGTCTTGTTTATGCTCTTAGAGGCAATACTTCAAGCTTTCTGTGGTTTTCTGTTATGTTTTTTATTATGTTGATGTGCCCTCTGTGCCCACCCTCTGGAAAGGTTTTTTTTTTTTTTTATCATAAATGGGTGTTGAATTTTGTCAAAGCCTTTTTCTGTATCTATTGAGATGATTATTCTTCAGTTTGTTAATATGGTATATCACACTGATTGATTTGTGGGTACTGAAAAATCCTTCTTTCCCTGGGATTAAATCCCATTTGATCATAGTGTATGATCCTTTTGATGTATTGTTGGATTTGGTTTGCTAGTGTTTTGTTGAGGAGTTTTGTGTCTGTGTTTATCAGTGATATTGGCCTGTTAATTTCTTTTTCTGTTTGTCTGGTTTGGTATCAGGATGATGGTGCCTTCACTTGATGAGTTTTGGAGTTTTCCTTCCTCTGCATTTATTTGGAAGAGTTTCAGAAGAATCAGTGTATTATTGCTGTTGTTCAGTCACCAAGTCATATCTGACTCTTTGTGACCCCGCAGACTGCAGCCAGCCAGGCTTCTCTGTCCCTCACCATCTCCCGGAGTTTGCCCAAGTTCACGTCTATTGAATCAGTGATGCCCTCCAACCATCTCATCCTCTGTTGCTCTCTTCTCTTTCTGCTTTCAATCTTTCCCAGCATCAGGGTCTTTTCTAGTGAGTCAGCTGTTTATATCAGGTGACCAAAGTATTGGAGCTTCAGCATCAGTCCTTCCAATGAGTATTCAGGGTTGATTTCTATTAAGATTGACTGGTTTCATCTCCCTTCTGTCCAAGGGACTCTCAAGAGTCTTCTCCAGCACCACTGTTCGAAAGCATGAATTCTTCAGGACTCTGTGTTCTTTACATCCATACATGACTACTGGAAAGACCGTAGCCTTAACTATAAAGACCTTTGTTGCCTAAGTGATGTCTTTGCTTTTTAGCACATTTTCTAGATTTGTCATAGCTTTCCTGCCAAGAAGCAGTTGTCTTCTAGTTTCATGGCTACAGTCACCAGCTGCAGTGATTTTAGAGCCTAAGAAGAGGAAATCTGCCACTCCTTTCCCCTTTTCCCCTTCCATCTGCCATGAGGTGAGTGGACTGGATTGGATGATCTTAGTTCTAATATTGAATTTTAAGCGGGCTTTTCACTCTCCTCCTTCCCCCTCATCAAAAATCTCTTTAGTTGTTTGCTTTCTGCCATTAGAGCGGTATCATCTGTATATTTGAGGTTGTTGATATTTCTCCCAGCAATCTTGATTCCAGTTTGTAATTCATCCAGCCTGGCATCCTGCATGATGTGCTCTGTGTATAAGTTAAGGTGACAATAAACAGCCTTGTCGTACTCCTTTCTCAATCCTGAACCAGTCAGTTGTTCCATACAAGGTTCTAACTGTTGCTTCTGGACGTGCATGCAGGTTTCTTAGGAGACAGGTAAGATGGTCTAGTATTCCCATCTCTTTAAGAGTTTTCCACACTTTGTTGTATCCACACAGTCAAAGGCTTTAGCGTAGTCAATGAAACAGAGGTCGATGTTTTTCTGGAATTACCTTACTTTCTCTGTAATCCAGTGAATGTTGGCAATTTGATCTCTGGTTTCTCTGCCTTTTCCAAACCCAGCTTGAACATCTGGAAGTTCTCAGTTAACATAATGAAGAAGCTTAGCTTGAAGGATTTTGAGCATAACCTTACTAGCATGGGAGATGAGTACAATTATCTGGTGGTTTCAACATTCTTTAGTACTGCCCTTCTTGGGAATTGCGATGAGGACTGACCTTTTCCAGTCCTGTGGCCACTGCTGGGTTTGCTGACATATTTTGTGCAGCACTTTAATAGCATCATCTTTCAGGACTTTAAATAGCTCTGCTGAAATCCCATCACCTTCACTGGCTTTATTGGCAGCAGTGCTTCCTAAGACCCACTTGACTTCACAATCCAGAATGTTTGGCTCTGGGTGAGTAACCACACCATCATGGTTATCATGGGTCATTAAGATCGTTTTTGTACAGTTCTTGTGTGTATTCTGGACATCTCTTCTTGATCTCATCTGCTTCTGTTAGGTCTTTACTGTTTCTGTCCTTTGTTGTGCCCATCTTTGGATGAAATGTTGTTTTGACATTTCCAGTTTTCTTGAAGACATCTCTAGTCTTTCCTCTTCTGTTGTTTTCCTCTATTTCTTTGCATTGTTCTTTGAAGAAGGCATTCTTGTCTTTCCTTGGTATTCTCTGGAACTTTTGATTTAAGTGGTTGTACCTTTCCCTTTCTCCCTTGCTTTTTTCTTCTCTGCTTTTCTCAGATATTTGTAAAACCTCTTCAGACGACTTTGCCTTCTTGTTTTTCTTTTTTTGGGAGGATGGGTTTTTCTTTTTACTGCCTCCTTTACGGTATTACTAATCTCTGCCCATAGTTCTTCAGGCATTTTGTTTACTATATATAACCCCTTGAATCTATCATCACCTCTACTGTATATTCATAGGGGATTTGATTTTAAGTCATACTTGACTGGCTTAGTAGTTTTCCCCACTTTCTTTATAGTTTAATCCTAATTTTTTCTATGAGGAGTTGATGATCTGAGCCATAGTCAGCTCCAGGTCTTGTTTCTTCTGACTGTATACAGCTTCTCCATCTTTGGCTACAAAGAATGTGGTCAATCTGATTTCAGTATTGACCACTTATTGATGTCCATGTATAAGGTTGTCTGCTGTGTTGTTGAAAAAGGGTGTTTGCTATGACAAGTGTGTTCTCTTGGCAGAATTATATTAGCCTTTGCCCTGCTTCATTTTGTACTCCAAGGCCAAACTTGCCTGTTACTCCAGGTATCTCTTGACTTCCTACTTTTACATTCCAATCCTCTATGATGAATAGGACATATATATATATATATATATATTTGTGTCTGTGTGTGTGTTAGTTCTAGGAAGTCTTGTAGGTCTTCATAGAACTGATCAGCTTCAGCTTCTTTGGCATTGGTGGGTGGAGCATAGATGTGGATTACTGTGATGTTGAATGGTTTGCCTTGGGAATGAACTAAGATCATTCTGTCATTTTTGAGGTTGCACCCAAGTACTGCATTTCAGAGTTTTTTGTTGATTATGAGAGCTACTCCATTTCTTCTATGGGATTCTGGCCCACAACAGAAGATATAATGGTCATCTGAATTAAATTCAGCCATTCCTGTCCATTCTAGTTCACTGCTTCCTAAGATGTGGATGTTTACTCTTGCCATTTCCTGCCTGACCATGTCCAGTTTACCTTAATTCATGGGCCTAACATTCCAGGTTCCTATGCAATACTGTTCTTTATAGCATTGGATTTTACTTTCATCACCAGACACATCCACAACTGAGTGTTGTTTCTGCTTTCTTTCAGAAAGCCACTTCTTTCTTTCTGGAACTATTAGTAGTTGTTCTCTACTCTTCCTCAGTGGCATATTGGACACCGTCTGAGCTGGGGGCTCATCTTTTGGTGTCATATCTTTTTGCTTTTTTATACAGCTCCTGGGGTTCTCACAGCAAGTATACTGGAGTAGTTTGCCATTCCCTCCTCCAGTGGATCACATTTTGTCAGAACTCTCCACTATGACCTGTCCATCTTGGGTGGCCCTGCTCAGCATGGCTCATAGCTTCCTTGAGTTATGCAAGCCCTTTCACCACAATACAGTGATCCATGAAGGGGATAGGTATGTTAACACCTCTCTAAATGTTTGATAGAATTGGCCTGTGAGGCCGTCTGGTCCTGAACTTTGGTTTGTTGGAAGACTTTTAATCACACTTCCAGCTTTAGTACTTGTGATTGATTTATTCATATATTTTTAATTTCTTCTTGGTTCAGTCTTGGAAAGTTGTGCTTTTGTAAGGATTTGTGTTTTTTTCTAGGTTATCCATTTTCTTTGCATATAGTTGCTTGTAGTAGTCTCTTATGAGCCTTTGTATTTCTGTGGTGTCCATTGTAACTTCTTTTTCACTTCTGATTTTACTGATTTGAGCCCTCTCCCTTTTTTTCTTGATGAGTCTGACTAAAAGTTTATAAATTTTATCTTTTCATGCAGCTGGTATATTTAGAGAAATTGTATTTTCTATTCTTTAGTCTCATTGTATTAATTTTTGCTCTGATATTTATTATTTCTTCTATTAACTTTGGGTTTTATTTGTTATTTCATGTTTAAGATTGAGACTTTTTTTTCATGGGGAAACCATGCCATGTGCACGTGAGATCTTAGTTCCTTGACCAGAGATTGAACCCATGTTCGCTGCACTGGAAGCATGAAGTCTTAACCACTGGGCCATTAGGGAAGTCCTCTTCTTTCTTTAGTTGCTTTTGGTGCAGGGTTAGGTTGTTTGAGATTTTTCGTGTTTCTTGAGTTAAGATTGTAGTGCTATAAACCTCCTTCTTAGAACTGCTTTTGCTGCATCTCATAAGTGTTGAGTAATTGGGTTTTTGTTGTCAATTGTCTCTAGGTAATTTTTTATATCCACTTTGTTTTCTTCAGTAATCTATTGGTTGTTCAGTAACATATTTTTTACACACGTGTTATTATGTGTTTTGCAGCTTTATTTTCTTATAGTTGATTGCTGATCTCATAGCATTGTGGTTGGAGAAGATGCTTGATATGATTTCAATTTTATTAAATTTACCAGAGTTTGCATGTGATCTATCCTGGAGAATGTTCCATGTGTCCTTAAGAAGAATGTGTAGTCTGCTTTCAGATGAAATGTTTTATAAATATGAATTAAGTCTTTCTTGTCTAATGTATCATTTAAGGCCTGTATTTCTTTATTGATTTTTCCATCTGGATGATCTGTCCACTGATGTAAGTGGGTGTACTAAAGTCCTCCAGTATTATTGTTATATAGTTGATTTCTCCTTTTATGACTGTTAACATCAGCTTCATATATTGAGGTGCTCTTATGTTAGAGGCATGCTGCTGCTGCTAAGTCGCATCAGTCGTGTCCGACTCTGTGCGACCCCATAGATGGCAGCCTACCAGGCTCCTCTGTCCTGGGATTCTCCAGGCAAGAACACTGGAGTGGGTTGCCATTTCCTTCTCCAGTGCATGAAAGTGAAAAGTGAAAGTGAAGTCGCTCAGTCATGTCCAACTCCTCGCAACCCCATGGACTCTAGCCCACCAGGCTCCTCCGTCCCTGGGATTTCCCAGGCATGAGTACTGGAGTGAGTAGCCATTGCCTTCTCCGGTTAGATGCATATATATTTACAATTGTTACATATTCTTGGATCGATCTCTTGATCACTGTGTAGTGTCCTTCTTTGTCTCTTGTAACAGTCTTTATTTTAAAGTCCATTTTTTCTGATATGGGTATTGCTAGTCCAGCTTTTTTTTTTCATTGCCATTTGAATGGAACACCTTTTCCCATCCCTCAGTTTCAGTCTGTGTGTGCCTGGAAAATCCCATGGACGGAGGAGCCTGGTAGGCTGTAGTCCATGGGGTCGCTAAGAGTCAGACATGACTGAGCGACTTCACTTTCACTTTTCCCTTTCATGCACTGGAGAAGGAAATGGCAACCCACTCCAATATTCTTGCCTGGAGAATCCCAGGGATGGCGGAGCCTGGTGGGCTGCCGTCTATGGGGTCGCACAGAGTCGGACACGACTGAAGCGACTTAGCAGCAGCAGCAGCAGCAGTGTACCTAGATCTGAAGTGGATCTCTTGTAGATAGCATATACCTGGGTTTTGTATTTGTATCCATTTAGCCAGTTGATGTATTTTGGTTGGAGCATTTAATTCATTTACATTTAAGGTAGCTATTGATTTGATAAATTTCCCCATCTGAAAAATTCTCTCTCAACACTATAGCTTTTGCCCATTTCTTTGCTCCCTTTTATAGGAAAATTACTAGAAAGCTATATATTTCTTTTTATTTCTAATTCCCCTCCTCCCATTTCTCTCAGAACCATATCAGGGCTCTGCCCCCTAAAACTCCCCAAAACACTTCTGACCAAGGTTGCTGATGACTTTCACTTGACTAAATGCACTACAGAGTTTTAGCCTTCATCATACTTGGCCCATGTACAATGTTTGACCTGGCTGATCACCCCCTCCTCTTTGTTAATACTTGCTTTATTTGGCTTTTAGGACATCCAGTTCTCCTTATTGCTTCTGAATTCACTGGCCTCCCCTACATTCATCTCCTTTGCTAGTTCCTTCTCATCTCTTCACACTTCAGTGTTGTATCCCAGGAAATCCTTTGAAATTCTTTTCCTCTCTGTCAATACTAATTCCCTTTGGACTTTTGTCTTATTTTTATAATTGCTATACTTCATTATTTTTTAGTATAGTTTTAGATATAAAGAATAGTTGAGCAGATATAAAATTCAATACACCCAACTCCAACCTCCTCAGGTACACAGTTTCCTTTGTTATTACTATCTTACCTTAGTGGGATATATCTGTTGTACTTAATGAACTGATACATTATTATTAATTATAATCCATGGGTTACATTAAGATTCATTTTTTCTGTTGTATAGTTCTATGAGTTTTGACAAATGTATAATGACATGGGTTCACAATTATAGTTCTGTATGCAACAGTTACACTGCCTTGAAAATCCTCTGTGCTCCACCTAGTCATCCCTCCTGAAAGCAACTGATATTTTTATCTCCTTCACAGTTTTTCTTTTTCCAGAATGTCATATAATTAGTCATAGAGTCTATTCAGATTGGCCTTTTTCTCTTAGTAATATGTGTATAAGCCATATCTTTTCACAGATTGATAGCTCTTTTTTTTTTTTTAAGTAGGGAATAACATTGCTTTCTGTAGATACATCACAGTTTATCCTTTTATCTATTGAAGGACATCTGGATTGCTTCTTGTTTTTGGTGACTATGAGTAAAGCTGCTGAAAAAGATTTGTGTGCAGGCTTTTGTGTGGAGGTTAGTTTTCAACTCAGTTGGGGAAAATTCCTAGAAACTTGACTGCTGGATCACATGAATGACAATGTTTAGCTATGTCATAAACTGCTGAACCGTATTCCATGGTGTACCATTTTGCATGCCCACCAGCAATAAATGAGTGTTTTTATTGCTCTGTAATCCTGGCAACATTTTGTATTATTAGTTTAATAGATTTTAGCCATTCTAATATGTATGTAATGATATCACTGTGTTGTTTTAATTTGCAATTATCTGATGACATAAGATGTTGAACATATTTTCTAATAATTATTGGCCATCTGTGTATATTTTCTGGTGAGATAGCTGTTCAGATATTTTACTCATTTTATAATTGGATCCCCTTTCATGGATCACAGTCTTGTCACGGCAAAGGGACTTGTGTAACTCAGTGAAGCTTGAACCATGCTCTGCGGGGCCAACTAGGACGGACTGATCATAGTAAAAATCTCTGACAAAACGTGTTCCACTGGAGAACGAAATGGCAACCCATTCCAGTATCCTTGTCTAGAGAACCCCATGGAAATTATGAAAAGGCAAAAGATATGATGCTGAAAGGTAAATTCCCCAGGTTGGAAAGTGTCCAGTGTACTACTGGGGAAGAGAGGAGGGCAATTACTAATAGCTCCAGTAAGAATGAAGCAGCTGGGCTAAAGCAGAAACAGTCCTCAGCTGTGGATGTGTCTGGTGCAGAAAGTAAAGTCCAATGCTATAAAGAACAATACTGCATAGGAACCTGAATGATTAGGTCTGTGAATCAAAGTTAATTGGACATGATCAGGCAGGAGATGGCAAGGTTGAACATCAAATGGACATGAGTGGGCAAGTTTAATTCAGATGAGCATTATATCTACTACTGTGGGCAATAATCCCTTAGAAGAAATGGAGTAGCCCTCAGAGTCAACAAAAGACTCTGAAATGCAGTACTTGGGTACAATCTCAAAAACGACAGAATGGCTTCGGTTCATTTCCAAGGCAGACCGTTCAACATCACAGGAATCCAAGTCTCTGCACCAACACTGATGGTGAAAAAGCTGAAATCGACCAATTCTATGAAGACCTGCAAGACTTTCTGGAACTAACACCAAGAAAAGATGTCCTTTAATCATAGTGGATTGGAATGCAAAAGTAGGAAGTCAAGAGATACCTGGAATAACAGGCAAGTTTGGCCTTGGAGTATGAAATGAAGCAGGGCAAAGCCTACAGAGTTTTGTCAAGAGAACACACTGGTCATAGCAAATAACAACCCAAGGGATGACTGTACTGGTGGCCATCTCCAGATGATCAGTATTGAAATGAGATTGATTATGTTATTTG
The DNA here is from genome assembly GCF_054371585.1 of Giraffa tippelskirchi. Taxonomy (NCBI): domain Eukaryota; kingdom Metazoa; phylum Chordata; class Mammalia; order Artiodactyla; family Giraffidae; genus Giraffa; species Giraffa tippelskirchi. The sequence continues at coordinate 105,658,904 of NC_137280.1, read as the reverse complement.
CAGCCAAGATGGAGAAGCTCTATCCAGTCCATAAAAACAAGACCTGGAGCTGACTGTGGCTCAGATCATGAGCTGCTTATTGCAAAATTCAGGCTGAAATTGAAGAAAGTAGGGAAAACCATTAGGTGATAGGCCATTCAGATATGACCGAAATCAAATCCTTTATGATTGTATGGTGGAGGTGATGAATAGATTCAAAGGATTAGATCTTGTAGACAGCATGTCCGAAGAACTGTGGGAGGAAGTTTATAACTTTGTACAGGAGGCAGTGATCAAAACCATCCCAAAGAAAAAGAAATGTGAGGAGACAAAGTGGTTGGCTGAGGAGGCATTACAAATAACTGAAGAAAGAAGAGAAGCGGAAAGGCAAGGGAGAAAGGAAAGGATGTACCCACCTGAATGCAGAGTCCCAGAAAATAGCAAAGATAGATAATAAGGCCTTCTTAAATGAACAGTGCAAAGAAGTAGAGGAAAACAATAGAACTAGAGATCTCTTCAACAAAATTGGAGATACCAAGAGAACATTTCATGCAGAGATGGGCATAATAAAGGACAGAAACAATAAGGACCTAAACAGAAGCAGAAGAAGTGGCAAGAATACACAGAAGAACTATATAGGAAAAGTCTAAAGGACCTGAATAACCATGATGGTCACTAACCTACAGCCAAACATCCTGGAGTGTGAAGTCCAGTGGGCCTTAGGAAGCATTGCTATGAATAGAACTAGTGGAGGTGATGGAATTCTAGTTGAGCTATTTTAAATCCTAAAAGATGATGCTGTTAAAGTGCTGCACTCAAAATGCCAGCAAATTTGGAAAACTCAGCAGTGGCTACAGGACTAGAAAAGGTCAGTTTTCCTTCCAACTCAAAGAAGAGCAATGCCAAGGAATGTTCAAACTACCACACAATTACACTCATTCCACATGCTTGCAAGTTAATGCTCAGAATCCTTCAGGCTAGCCTTCAGCAGTATGTGAACTGAGAGCTTTCAGATGTACAAGCTGGCTTTTGAAGAGGCAGAGGAACTAGTGAGTAAATTACCAACATTTATTGGATCATGGAGAAAGCAAGGGAATTCCAAAAAAGGCCTATACTTCTGCTTCATTGACTACACTAAAGCCTTTGAGTGTGTGGGCCACAACAAAGTTGTGAAAAATTGTGAATGTGATGGGAATACCAGATCACCTTACCTGTCTCTTGAGTAACCTGTATGCAGATCAAGAAGCAATAGTTAGAACCAGACATGGAACAACTGACTGGTTTACAGTTGGGAAAAGAGTATGACAGCGCTGTGTATTGTCACACTGCTTATTTAACTTATACACAGAGTACATCATGTGAAATGTTGGGCTGGATGAATCACAAGCTGGAATCAAGAATGCCAGGAGAAATATTAACAACCTTAGATATGCAGAATGATACCACTTGAATGGAAGAAAGTGAAGAGGAACTAAAGAGGCTCTTGATGAGAGTGAAAAAGAGCTGACTTTAAACTCAACATGAAAAAAGACTAAGATCTTGGCATGTGGTCTCATCACTTCATGGCAAATAGAAGGGTTGAAAAAATGGAAGAAGTGATAGATTTTATTTTCTTGGTCTCCAAAATCCCTGTGGATGATGACCACAGCCATGATATTAAAATACGCTTGCTCCTTGGAAGGAAAGCCAAGACAAACCTAGACAGCTTATTAAAAAGCAGAGGTATCACTTTGCTGATAAAGATCTGTATAGTCAAAGCTATTATTTTTCTAGTAGTCATGTACAGATACGAGAGTTTGACCACAAAGAAGGCTGAGTGCTAAAGAATTGATGCTTTTGAACTGTGGTGTTGGAGAAGACCCTTGAGAGTCCCTTGGACAGCAAGGAGACTGAACTAGTCAATCCTAAAGGAAATCAATCCCTGAATATACATTGGAATGACTGTTGCTAAAGTTGAAGCTCCAGTACTTTGGCCACCTGATGCGAAGAGCTGACTCATTGGAAAAGACCCTGATGCTGGAAAAGATTGAAGGCAAAAGGAGAAAGGGGTAACAGGGGATGAGATAGCATCAGCAACTCCATGGACATGAGATTGAGGAAACTCCAGGAGATAGTGAAGGCCTGAGGAGCTTGGTTTGCTATAGTCCATGGTGTTGCAAAGAGTTGAACATGTCTTAGCAGCTGAACAATAATAACAGTAATTGGATTCATTTGGTTTCCCTTTTTTGAGAGTTAAGAACTCTTCATATATTTTGTATGAAAGTGAAAGTGTTCATCGCTCAGTCATGCCTGGCCCTTTGCGACCTCATGGTCATGTGACCCTGCTAGGCTCCTCTGTCCATGGAATTCTCCAAGGCAAGAATACTGAAGTCATTTGGCATTTCCATACCAGCCCTTTATCAGAAATGTGGTTCACAGATATTTTCTCTTGGTCTATGTCTTGTCTCTTGATTCTCTTTAAAAATGTTTTTCACAGAAGTTTTAAATTTAATGAAGTCCATCCAGCCCAAGCTCCCCTAGATTTTCTTCTGTGTTATTCTATAGAACTTTTGCAGTTTTATGTTTATGTCTATAAATTATTTTGAGTAAAAGAACGTGAAAGGTGTCAGGACTCGTTCTAGATTCATTTTTTGTATATGGTGTGAGCAAGTGTTTCAGCTTCATTGATTTGCATGTAGTGTTTATGTTTTCCAAAACCACTTGCTGAAGAGACTGTCTTTTCTCTGTATTATATCCGTGCTTGCTTTGTCAAAGATTAAGTGACCATAGGTGTGTAGGTTTATTTCTGGGCTCTCTATTCTGTTTCATTGATCTGTATGTCTTTTTTTTTTTTTTTTTTTGTACAAATACTATACTATTTGATTACTGTGGCTTTATAGTGCTGTCTCAAGTTCAGGAGAATTATACCTCTTACTCCCCCCTCCCCAGTATTTTGTTGGTAATTCTGCATCTTACATGATTCTATATAAAGTTTTGGATTATTTTTTGCAGTTCTGTGGAAAAATATGGGTAATTTGATAGAGTTTGCATTAAATCTGTAGATTGCCTTGGGTAGTATTGCCATTTTAACAATATTAATTCTTCCAATCCAAGAGCATGGTATATCTTTCCATTTCTTTGAATCCTCTTTAATTTCCTTTGTTACTATTTTATAGTTCTCAGTATTTAAGTCTTTCACCTCCTTGGTCACGCTTATTCCTAGATATTTCATAAAGGTTTAATTTTTACATTCCCTTTCTGATATTTCATTGTTAGTGTAGAAAAACACAACTGATTTTGAATGTTAATCTTGTATCCTACTACTTTGATGAATTCATTTATTAGATCTAGTAGTTTCTGTGTGGAGATCTTAGGGTTTTCTATATATAGTGTCATGTCATCTGCATAAAGTGAGAATTTTAACCTCTTCCTTAACGACTGAGCAACTTCACTTTCACTTTTCCCTTTCATGCACTGGAGAAGGAAATGGCAACCCACTCCAGTATTCTTGCCTGGAAAATCCCAGGGACGGTGGAGCCTGGTGGGCTGCCGTCTATGGGGTCGCACAGAGTCGGACACGACTGAAGCGACTTAGCAGCAGCAGCAGCAGCAGCAGCAGCAGTAACAGTTTGGATACATTTTATTTCTTGTCTAATTGCTGTGGCTAGGACTTCTAATACTAATATTTCTAATATTTCGAATAGAATCAGTGAGAGTGGGCATCGTTTCCTTGTTTCAGGTTTTAACAGGAAGGCCTACAGATTTTCACCATTGTATATTACATTGACTATGATTTGTCATAAATAACTTTTATTATGTTAAGATATGTGTCCTGTATACCCACTTTGGTAAGAGTTTTTATCATGAGAGCATGTTGAATTTCATCAAATACTTTTTTCTGCATCTATTGAGATGGGTTTCTTTTTTTTTTTTTTTTTTTGCTTTTCTTTTGTTTATGTGATATATTATGTTGGTTGATTTGCGTATGTTGAACCACCCTTGTGTACTTAGGGTGAATCACATTTGTTTGTTTGTTGCGTATGATTTTTTTAGGTGCTATTAGATTCAATTTGCTAATATTTTGTTGAGAATTTTTGCATCTAATTCATCAGAGATACTGGCCTGCAGTTTTATTTTTTTGGTGGTATTTTGCTTGGTTTTGATATCAGGTGGTGGTGGCTTCATAGAATGTGTTTGGAAGTGTTCCCTCCTCTTCAGTCTTTTGTAAGAGTCTGATAAAAATTGGTATAAGTTCTTTGTATCTTTGGTAGAATTCGCCTGTGACTTGTTTGTAGGGAATTGTTTTTAAATTACAGATTCTAAATATTTCACTTCTAGGGATTGCTCTGTTCAGAGTATCTGTTTCTTCTTGATTCAGTTTGGGTGGGTTGTATGTTTCTAGAAAGATGTCCATTTCTTCTAGGTTGTCAAATTTATTGGCATACAATCATTCATAGTATTCTCTTGTGGGTTTTTTTTTTTTTTTTGGTATTTCTGTAGTATCAGTTGAGATTTCCCCTTTTTCGTTTCTTATTTTGTCTATTTGGGTTCTCTCTCTTTTCTTTTCATGTTGGTGAGCCTGGCCAGAGATTTGTCAATTTTGTTTAACCTTTCCAAAAACTCTGGACTTTAGGTTTTGTTGTATAATTATTTTAGGTGGTATGTTAGGTGGTTTATTTGAGATTTTACCTCCTTTTTATTTTTGAGGAAAGCCTGTATTGCTGTGAACTTTCCTCTTAAGAACTGCTCTTGTTGCATTCCATGGATTTTGTATGGTTGTATTTTCATTGTCATTTGTCTCAAGGTATTTCAAAATGTTCTTTTTGATTTCCACATTTACCCATTGATTTTTTAGTAGCATATTGTTTATTCTCCTTGTAATTATTTTTTTCTCATTTCTTTTCCTGTGGTTGATTTCTTGTTTCATGCTGTTGTGGTCAGAGATTATGCTTGAAATAATTTCTATACTCTTAAATTTGTTAGTTTTGTGCTGTAAATGTGATCAGTCCTAAGGATTGTTCCATGTGCACTTGATAAGAATGTGTATCCTGGTTTTTTTGGATGTAATGTTCTGAAAATATAAATCAAGTCTAACTGTTCTATTTTACCATTTAGGATCTCTGTTGCTTTATTGATTTTCTCTCTAGAAGATCTGTCTTTTGATGTGAATGGGGTGTTAAAGTCTCCTACTCTTTATTGTGTTCCATCAGTTTCTCCCTTTATGTCTGTTAGTATTTGTTTTAAGTGTTTGGGTGCTCCTATATTAGGTGCATCTATTGATGAGTGTAAAATGCTCTTGTAGTAATCCTTTTACTATTATATAGTATCCTTCTTTGTGTTTCTTTATTACTTTGTTGTCTGATGTGTCTGATGTGAGTGTTGCAACCCCTCCTTTCTTGTCATTTGTTTGCATGAGTATATTTTCCAGTCTTTCATTCTCAGTCTCACATGTGTTCTTTACCCCAAGGTGGATCTCTTGTAGACAGCATTTTGTAGCCTCTTGTTTTTAGTCCAGCCTGCCACTCTGTGTCTTTTGATTGGTGTGCTCAATCCATTGACATTTAAGGTAATTATTGATACATATGTATTTATTGCCATTTTTAACCTTGTTTTCCGGTTGATTCTAAGTTTCTTCTTTATTCTTTTCCTTTTCTCTTTTTCTTTTGGTGGTTTGATGATTTCCATTTATTTTATGCTTGTATTCTCTTCTTTTTGTATTTTTGTGGTTCTGTTGTATGTTTTTGATTTGTGGTTGCCCTGTTTTTCAGGTATGTTAACTCCTTCCTATATCTGCTTACTTTAGACCAATAGTCATATAGGCTGAAATCAGTTCAGTCACTCAGTCATGTCTGACTCTTTGTGACCCATGGATTGCAGCACGCCAGGCTTCCCTGTCCATCACCAACTCCCGGAGCCTACTCAAACTCATGTCCATTGTGTCAGTGATGCCATCCAACCATCTCAACCTCTGCCGTCCCCTTCTCCTCCTGCCTTCAATCTTTGCCAGCATCAAGGTCTTTTCCAGTGAGTTGGTTCCTCACATCAGGTAGCCAAAGTATTGGAGTTTCAGCTTCAACATCAATCCTTCCAATGAATATTCAGGACTGATCTCCTTTAGGATGGACTGGTTGGATCTCCTTGGAGTCCAAGGGACTCTCAAGAGTCTTCTCCAACACCACAGTTCAAAAGCATCAATTCTTCGGTGCTCAGCTTTCTTTATAGTCCAACTCTCACATCCATTCATGACTATAGGCTGAAACATAGTCTTAAAAAAATCTATAATTTTCTTACTTTCTTTCCCCACAATTTATGATTTTGATGTCCTTCTTTACATCTTCATGTTTGTTTTTGGTGTTCTGTTTTTATCATCACTTTCACAAATAGATTTTCTTTCTTTTCTGTCTGTATGCTAGTTAATTTAAGTGATTTAATTTCCAACTGTGATTCTCCTTATATCTTCTTGCTTTTTTTTTAATGCATCATTCATTCTGCTATTCATTTTCTTTCGCTCAACTTTTGTCTCAGCAAATGAATTTTCTAATTTTTCTTGGCTCATTATAGTTTCTAGTTCCTTTTCACAATAGCCTGAATTTTTGTCAATAGCCTTTCTTAATTCTTTCAGTGTTTTTGTTACTTGTGTTTTGAACTTGTTGTCTATTAGACTGAAGAGGTCTGTTTCATTGTTTGTTCCTTCAGGGTAGTTTTCTTGGTCTTTTAACTGGGAGTGGTTCCTGTGATTCTTCATTTTGCTTGCATTTCTCTTGCTCTGTGAGAAACACTAACCTACTATAGTCTTCAGGAATGTTCCTGTATAGCTTGTGTTGGTTTAATACGTTTTTGGTGTGAGGGCAGTTTTTGGTTTGGTTGCTTGCCATCTCTCTGTTAAGTGTTTGCTGGCTGTTACCCCCTTGATAGAGGGTGTGCAGGTACATGGCCTGAGCACACTCTCAGGGAGGTGGGGGCAGCAATTGGAGCCCATGGGCGGGATCTGGTGGTATCAGGGGTCCGTGCCCACCTCTGGAGTCTGAGAGGGCAGCAGTGGCTCGAGCCTGCTCCCAGAGCTCTTGTAGTTGATGCCCTGCCACCTGACAATGCACACATGGAGAAAAGCTCTTATGGTGGTCCTGCCCCTCTCTTTGCACACCTTCCAGCTATGGTACCCTGCCTCTCTAGTGGGCCCAGGCCTCCTCCTGTACTCCCTGGGTTGTGGCAGGGCACACCACAGCGCCCCGTCAGGCTGTCTCCACACAGCCAATACCAGTCTTCTCCCTGGTTCTGCCCTCTGAAGCCTAAGCCTCAGCACCCAGCCCTCACCCTTCCCAGAGGAGGAGTACCTCAGGCTGGGGAGTTCCAGGCAGTGGCTTTGACCTCCTATGCAGGTCTTGCTCCACTTTGCCCTCTGTAATGGGTTGCTGTGCTCTCCTCTGAGGTTCTAAAACTCCCCCTCTGTCCCAGCTGTTCTTCCTGCCAGCAAGGGAACTTCTCTGAGTACAGAAACCACTCTTCTTTCATGGCTTCCTCCCAGGAGCACAGGTCTCATCCCAGTTCTTTTCTCTCTCTTCCGTTTGTGTTACCCATCTATGTGGAGATTTTTTTCCTCTTTTGGAAGTCTGCAATCTTCTGCTAGCATTTAGTAGATGTTCATTGAGAATCATTCTACGTATACATGTACTTTTGATGTGTTTATGGGAGAAGGTGAGCTTGATGTCCTACTCCCCCCTCCATCTTGACTCGATCCTCAACTTCATAGTAAGTCTTGAATGGGATAGCATCAGTCCACTGAATTTTGTTCTTTTAATTTAATACTGTGTTGGCTTTACTGGACCTTTTTTGATTTCCATATCAAATTTTAAAAAAGTTTTTTGATATCCACAAAATAACTTGCTGGGATTTTGGTTAAGATTACTGTGTATCTATAGATTAATTTGGAGAGGATTGACATCTTAAACAATATTGAGCCTTTCTATATGTGAACATGAAATATCTCTTCATTTAATTAGTTGTTCTTCAATGTGACAAATAGATGCAAGGGATTAGATCTGATAGGCAGAATGCCTGAAGAACTATGGATGGAGGTTGGTGACATTGTACAGGAGGCAGTTATCAAGATCATCCCTAAGAAAAAGAAATGCAAAAGGCAAAATGGTTGATTGAGGAGGCCTTACTAGCTGAGAATAGAAGAGAAGCAAAAGGCAAAGTATAAAAGCAAAGATATACCCATCTGAACGCAGAGGTCCAGAGAATAGCAAGGAGAGACAAGAAAGCCTTCCTTAAGTGATCAATGCAAAGAAATAGAGGAAAACAATAGAATAGGCGAGACTAGAGATATCTTCCAGAAAATTAGATGCCAAGGGAACATTTCATGCAAAGATAGGCATAATAAAGGACAGAAATGGTATGGACCTAACAGAAGCAGAAGATATTAAGAAGAGGTGGCAAGAATACACAGAAGAACTATACAAAAAAGATCTTCATGACCCAGATAGCCATGATGGTGTGATCACTCGACTAGAGCCAGACATCCTGGAATGTGAAGTCCAGTGGGCCTTAGGAAGCATCACTACGAACAAAGCTAGTGGAGGTGATGGAATTCCAGTTGAGCTATTTCAAATCCAAAAAGATGATGCTGTGAAAGTTGCACTCACTATGCCAGCAAATTTGGAAAACCCAGCAGTGGCACAGGGCTGGAAAAGGTCAGTTTTCATTCCAGTGCCAAAGAATGTCCAAACTACCATACAATCGCACTCATCTCACACGCTAGCAAAGTAATGCTCAAAACTCTCCAAGCTAGGCTTTAACAGTATGTGAACTGAGAATTTCCAGATGTTCAAGTTGGATTTAGAAAAGGCAAAGGAACCGGAGATCAAAATGCCAGCATCTATTGGATCATTGAAAAAGCAAGAGAGTTCCAGAAAAACATCTTGCTTCTGCTTTATTGATTACTTTTTTACTTCTGCTTTCTTTCTTTTCACTTTCTTTCTTTACTTCTGCTTTATTGACTACGCCAAAGCCTATGACTGTGTGGATCACAAAAAACCGTGGAAAATTCTTAAAGAGGTGTGAATACCAGACAACCTTACCTGCCTCCTGAGAAATCTGTATGCAGGTCAAGAAGCAACAGTTAGAACAGGACATGGAACAACAGATTGGTCCCAAATTGGGAAAGGAGTATGTCAAGGCTATATATGGTCACCCTGCTTATTTAACTTACATGCAGAGTACATCATGCAAAATGCTGGGCTGGATGAAGCAAAAGCTGGTATCAAGGTTGTTGGGAGAAATATCAGTAACCTCAGATACTCAGATGACACCACCCTTAGTCGCAGAGAGTGGAGAGGAACTAAAGGTCCTCTTGATGAAAGTGAAAGAAGAGAGTGAAAAGGCTGGCTTAAAACTCAACATTCAAAAAACGAAGATCATGGCATCCGGTCACATCATTTCATGGCAAATAGATGGTGAAACAATGGAAACAGTGAGAGACTTGATTTTCTTGGGCTCCAAAATCACTGCAGACGGTGACTACAGCCATAAAAGTAAAATACACTTGCTCCTTGGAAGAAAAGCTATGACCAACCTAGATAGCATATTAAAAAGCAGAGACATTACTTTGCCAACAAAGGTCCATCTAGTCAAAGTGATGGTTTTTCCAGTAGTCATGTATGAATGTGAGAGTTGGACGATAAAGAAAGCTGAGAGCCGAAGAATTGATGCTTTTGAACTGTGGTGCTGGAGAAGACTCTCGAGATGCCCTTGGACAGCATGGAGAGCAAACCAGTCCATCCTAAAGGAAATCAATCCTGAATCTTCGGTAGAAGGACGGATGCTGAAGCTGAAACTTCAGTACTTTGGCCACCTGAAGTGAAGAACTGACTCATTTGGAAAGACCCTGATGCTGGGAAAGATTGAAGGCAGGAGGAGAAGGGGATGACAGAGGATTAAATGATTGGATGGCATCACCGACTCAATGGACATGAGTTTGAGCCAGCTCTGGGAGTTGGTGAAGGACAGGGAAGCCTGGCATACTGCAGTCCACAGGGTCACAAAGAGCTGGACGCCACTGAGCAACTGAACTGTTGTCATTGCTGAATAAAGACAGTTTTATTTCTTTCTTCACAATCTATGTATCTTTTACTCCTTTTTCTCATCTTATTGCATTAGCTATGCATTCCAGTACAGTAAATAGGAATGGGGAGACGGGGCATCTTCGTTTTGTTCCCAAACTTAGGGGAAAAATATATAGTTTGTCACCATTAGGTATGATGCTAGCTGTGAACTATTTTTGGTAGATACTCTTTATCAAGTTGAGAAATTTCCTCTCTATTCCTAATTTACTAAGTTTGTATCGTAGTGTTGGATTTTTGTCAGATGCTTTTTCTGCATCTGTTTACGTGATTATATTATTCTTTAGCCTGTTGTGATGAATTATATTAATTGATTTTTTAAAATGTTGAATAAGCCTTGCATATTTTCCTGTATTTTTATGACTAAAATTCTATATATTGGCGACCTCCAAACTTAACATCTCCAGCTTAGACTTACCCTTCTCTGTCAGTCACCCTCTAACATTTCCTAATCTCCAGATCTTTGTTAACAAAAATTCTCCTATTGTCTTCTCATCTCAGCAATCATAAACTCTCTTCTTCCACTGCTTCTTCTAGAAAGGACTACAGTTCCTGGCTCTTCGGCAGTGGAACCCAGACTAGAGTTAGTGGTGCTGCTGTGATTTTGCAGCATGTTTCCAGGATATGATTGGCACTCTGGGGAAGGTCAGGGACATACAGAAGGCAGAGGCAGATGGCATGCCTGGACTCCAAGGCTATTCTACCCAGTCATGAGCAGTCAGCAGAAGAGGAATTGTGTACAGACAGAAGGATTTTGTTATTAGAGTCCCTGAGGGAGCATAAAGTTCAGAAATAAAAGTTTCTGTCAGAAAGCCAGGATTCTGCTCTACTGTGTGAATCCATTAAGCTGATTCCAGCAGGAATTTTCTGCGCAAGGTCTCAAGTGAAGGTAGCCTATGGCAAGAAAATTGTAATTAGGGAGACCATACATCTCCTAGGATGGTCTCAATTTATACCTGTTGTAAGTCATGTATTTATTTTCAGTGTCTTATCTCATTTTAAAAGGTGTCCCAATTTGAGGGTGATGCATCATTTCGTTACTTGCCTATAATCCAAGAGACATTAGAAACTTGGATAGCTTCTGGAGATGGAAACATCATGTGGGAGATTCATAGGGAGGATCCAAACCATTTTCCTTCTCGCATCAGGTTCTTTTGCTGGTAGCTTCCCAGAAGCATTGGGACTACATTGTCTTTAACTTCTGGGTATGAAACCTCAGAGTTATTTCAGGGTGTTATAGAGATGCCATTGCCAGGGAAAGAAGAAAACATGACGTATAACAGGATCAATTAGGGACATGTGCAGAATGGGGATGTTTCTAATTATGAGAATTCAACATATTAGAGCTGAATCTGAGGGAGGGAAGCCAGGAAGAGCCCCTGAAAGGAAGTCTAGTCTTCACAATAAGAAATTGATGAGAAATTAGAGGAAAGGGACAATGAGCAAGAATTGCTGATGCTACTGCACCAACTAGTTAATGCATCTCTACAGACTTTTGTGGCCTCTGGCAAGGTCCTCAAAGTACACACAGAAATATCGGCTTAGAAGGCATGAGGACCTCAGGAATATGATAGAAAGAAATCTGTGGCCTTTGATCATTAAGTCATATTTGAAATGGGACTATATACCCCATTTGAGTTTTTAGTTCTGGTGTGATTTTAGGTGCATGTATATTGTATGCACATACATTATATACATATAATATATACAGAGTATACATATGGTATACATAGAATATAAGGATAAGCAAATACATATACTAATTGGGTTGGCCAAAAAGTTTGTTTGGGTTTTTCCATAGGATGCTACGGGAAAACAAACTTTTTGACTGAACCAATACAGTACTTTATCCTAGGCACAACAAACTGTGGAATAGTCTTAAAGAGATGGGAACACCTGATCACATTACCTGTCTCTTGAGAAACCTGTATGCAGGACAAGAAGGAACAGTTAGAACTGGATATGAAACAATGGACTTGTGCAAAATTGGTAAAGGAGTACGTCAAGGTTGTATATTGTCACCCTACTTATTTAACTTATATGCAGAGTACATCATGTGAAAAGCTGGGCTGGATGAAGCACAAGCTAGAATCAAGATTGTAGGGAGAAATATCAACAACCACATATATGCAGATAATACCACGTTAATAGCAGAAAGTGAAGAGGAACTGAAAAGCTTCTTGATGAAGGTGAAGGAGGAGGGTGAAAAAGCTGGCATAAAACTCAACATTCAGGAAACAATCATGGCATCTGGTCCTGTCACTTCTTGGCAAATAGATGGGGAAAAAGTGGAAACAGTGGCAGATTTCATTTTCTTGGTCTCCAAAATCACTACAGATAGTGACTACAGCCCTGAAATTAAAAGATACTTGCTCCTTGGAAGAAAAGCTATGACCAACCTAGACAGCATATTAAAAAGCAGAGACATCAGTTTGCCAGCAAAGATCCATATAGTTAAAGCTATGGTTTTTCCAGTAGTCATGCCATGGATATGAGAGTTGGACCATAAAGAAGGCTGAGAGCCAAAGAATTGATGCTTTTGAACTATGGTGTTGGAAAAGACGCTTGAGATTCCCTTGGACAGCAAGGAGATCAAACCACTCAATCATAAAGTAAATCAACTCTGAATATTCATTGGAAGGATTGATGCTGAAGCTCCAATAGTTTAGCCACCTGATGGGAAGAGCCAGCTCATTGGAAAAGACCTTGATGCTGGGAAAAATTGAAAGCAGGAGGAGAAGGGGACGACAGAGTATGAGATGGTTGTATGGCATCACCGACTCAATGGACATGAGTTTGCGCAAACTCCAGGAGATAGTAAAGGACAGGGAAGCCTGGCGTACTGCAGTTCATGGGGTCACAAAGAGTTGGACACAACTAAGTGACTGAACAACAACAATACAATGCTAATTACAAATACATATAACATATACAAATACAATATGGAATACAAAAACAAACACACATCCATACATACATTGATGGAATGTCCTCTTAAAATTGTCTGATAAAATCACTTCTTCAATACTTTTACCTGTATTAATAAATGCCACATCCAACAAGACAGCACTGAGTGGCTATTAGGGGAACAAGATATTAGAATTTATTATTGATTGAAGTCAAGAAACAGAACTAAATTGAGAAACTTGAAGGGTAAGAAAAAAATGGTGGTTGCTCAGGAAAGATGTGGTCCTTGCCTTTCCCTGAACTCCTGTGCATTACAATGGGGAACAGGGTAGATAATGAATGAGAGGTAAGGATTGACAACACCTGGAGAATGGGGCTTCTTGGCTTCCCAGCTTCTCCTGAGGGTGATGTGCCTTTACCCACCACTCTGCATGAGAGGGATGTCCTCCTCCTACATCCTTCCTCCACAGGCGTCAGGGTCCAGGAATCGTGCCTAGGATAAAGAACTACCTAACTATATCCCCAAAGTAGGGGAGAGTGTTAACAACAAGGAAATGACCTCAGAGTTCATTGTGGACCAGCAGAAGTACCCTTGTAGAGGATAGACATTTGATTACCTGAGGCAGGAAGAAGCAGGTGGAGGCAGGCAGCTTATAGTCTGGATACAAGGAAAGCTACAAAGAGATGCTCTGTTAAGTAAAACAAATGAGCGCAAGTTCTCTGCTGTGTTTAACCCACAATGGTGGGTGGAGCTAGAATTGGCTGGTGAGGGCTGATTGTGCCATCTCTTCCCAACTCCTCATTCATGAGCTCAATAGGTAGCTTGAAATAAATCATGCTAGAAGTATTTATACTATCAGTGAACCAGTGAACCAGTGAAGTTGCTCAGTCGTGTCCGACTCTTTGCGATCCCATGGACCGTAGCCTACCAGGCTCCTCCATCCATGGAATTCTCCAGGCAAAAGTACAGGAGTGGGTTGCCATTTCCTTCTCCAATTTATACCACAGAAATAGGCAAATGATGTATATCAGAGTTCATTTAAAAATCTTCCAGAGAACCAGATGTTAGCTATTTACTGACACACCACTGGGTGTAGACTCTTTGGAAATAGAGGTCAGAAATTAACATGTCAAATTGTGTTTTAAACTGAGCTCTTACACATCTGTCAACCTGCTTTGTTGACAGGGAGGCTGGTTATGACCTTTTTCTGGAATGACTGAAGGAGGCCTGTCTCATTAGACTACTGTGGCCCAGTATTTGATTCTGAGTCAGAGCAGGCATTTCTGCCCAGAGTGCGTCCTCAAAACTCCAAAATAACCCTGTCATGAACTTCGTGCCCTGGGCATATTGTTGCCTCAGAACTGCCAGATTGTTTATCCAGGGGTGAGAAGGTTGGGGAAAAAACAGTGGTATGACCTTCCTGAACTTTGCTGCATACCAGAAAGTCTGTGGTTGGTAGTTAGCCTTCTACCAGTCTCTCAGGGGGTTATTTCTGAATATCAGAAGTATTTAAAGAAACGCAAAGCCCTAAAAACCCCATACGAGTTTGATAAATTGCGATTTGGTTCTGATCACATTTTGCTAGAACCTCAAATCCAAATATGAGGTCTGTGATTCTGCACACAGTTGTTAACCATGCTTTTCATCATGCTGTTTAAATGTTGAAAAAAAAAATCATTGCTACTTGTAAATGGAAGACTCACATGGACAATAAAAGACGTGTTTAACTTTCTTAGAGTGAGTTTGTAGGACCCAGATTAATTCTGTTATTTTCACATAGTGAGAAATCATGTGTTTGATATAAAGAAGAAAGTATCATCCTATATGTATAAGAGGTGAAGTCAGTTGTTGAAAATATATGTATCTAGATTGACACTTACAGGAGACAGTTGGCCTATGGTATGTCATCTGGCAGCCTCTGGCTGACTGGTGGCTTGTGAAGTGGGTGTCATATTTTAGAAGAAGAAAAAAAGCTGGCTAGTTTATTTATGGATTCCAAATAATTTGAAAGCATTAAGAAGTTATCTGGTATAATTTGCTGTTTTAAATAATTAATTGAATCTCCATTTATAATCTTTATAACTTTTCCTTTCAAATTATAACTAACCTAAAAATATAAGTTAAATGAATAAAGTAATTTCAAAGGGAATTTTTAAATTATTTATTTACTTATTTGCTCACTGGCTGGATTGATTTTTTTTTTAGCATTTTTTTTTTCAGTTATACATACATATGTATCTCTTTTTTCCAGATTCTTATCCATTATAGGTTATTATCAAATGTTAAGGATAGTTCCCTGTGCTATGCAGTAGGTAATTTTTGGTTATCTATTTTATATAGTAATGTGTATATGTTAATCCCAAACTCCTAATTTATCTCTTCCCATCACTTTGCAATTTGATATCCATAGGTTTGTTTTCTATGTCTATAGATCCATGTTTTCTATGTTTTGTATTGATATATGTTCACTTGTAGAATTTTCTTAGATTCCACACTTAAGTAATAACATATTTGTCTTTGACTTCATTTTAGTATAATAATATCTTGTTTTTCAGTCTCTAAGTTGTGTTTGACTCTTTGTGACCCCATGGATTGCAGCATGACAGGCTTCCCTGTCCTTCACTATCTTCAAGAGTTTGTTCAAATTCATGTCCACTGAATTGATGATGCCATCCAACCATCTTATCTTCTGTCATCCTCTTCTCCTCCTGCCCTCAATCTTTCCCAGCATCAGGATCTTTTCTAGTGAGTTGTCTCTTTGTATCAGGTGGCCGAACCATTGGAGTTTCAGCTTCAGCATCTGTCCTTTCAGTGAATATTGAGGGTTGATTTCCTTTAGGGTTGACTGATTTGACCTCCTTGCAGTCCATGGGACTCTCAAGAGTCTTCTCCAGCACCACAGTTCAAAAGCATCAGTTCTTTGGCACTCAGCCTTCTTTATGGTCCACCTCTCACATCCATACATGACTACTGGAAAAAGCATAGCTTTGACTTGACGGATCTTTGTTGGCAAAGTGATGTCTCTGCTTTTTAATATTGCTGTCTAGGTTTGTCATAGCTTTCCTTCCAAGGAGTAAACATCTTTTAATATCAGGGCTGCAGTCACTGTCAGCAGTGATTTTGGAGACCAAGAAAATGAAATCTGCCACTGTTTACATTTTTTTATCCACCTATTTGCCATGAAGTGATGGGACCAAAATGCCATGTTCGTTTTTTGGATATTGAGTTTTAAGCCAGCTTTTTCACTCTCCTCTTTCCCTTTCATCAAGAGGCTGTTTAGTTCCTCTTCACTTTCTGCCACTAGGGTAGTATCAGCGTATCTGAGTATTTCTTCTGGCAGTCTTGATTCCAGCTTGTGAGTCATCCAGCCCAGCATTTCATTTGAGGTAATCTGCATATAAGTTAAATAAGTAGGGTGACAGTATACAGCCTTGACATACCCCTTTCTCAATTTGGAACCAGTCCGTTGTTCCATATCTGGTTCTGACTGTTGCTTCTTGACCCTCACACAGTTTTCTCAGGAGGCAGGTAAGGTACTCTGGTACGTCTATCTCTTTAAGAATTTTCTACCATTTGCTGTGATTCCTACAGTCAAAGGCTTTAGTGTGGTCAATAAAGCAGAAGTAGATATGTTTTTCTGGAATTCTCTTGCTTTTTCCATGATCCAACAGATGTTGGTAATTTGATCTCTGGTTCTTCTGCCTTTTCTAATTACATCTGGAAGTTCTTGGTTTACGTACTGTTGAAGCACCAGCTTGAAGGATTTTGGTATTACTTTGGTAGCATGTGAAATGAGCACAATTACATGGTAGTTGAAACATTCTTTGGCATTGCCCTTCTTTGGGATTGGAATGGAAACTGACCTTTTCCAGTCCTGTACCCACTGCTGAGTTTTCCGGTTGCTGGCATATTGAGTGCAGTACTTTAACAGCATTATCTTTTAGGATTTGAAATATCTCAGCCGGACTTCCATCACCTCCACTAGCTTTGTTCATGGTGATGCTTCCTAAGGCCCACTTGAATTTTCACTCCAGGATGTCTGGCTCTAGGTGAGTGATCACACCATCCTGGTTATCTGGGTCACAAGATCTTTTTTGTACAGTTCTTCTGTGTATACCTGCCACCTCTTCTTAATCTCTTTTGCTTCTGTTAGGTCCTTGCCATTTCTTTCCTTTATTGTGCCCATTTTGCATGAAATGTTCCTTTAGTGTCCCTAATTTTCTCAAAGAGATCTCTACACTTTCCCATTCAATTGTTTTCCTCTATTTCTTTGCATTGTTCACTTAAGAAAGCTCTCTTACCTCCTTGCTATTCTTTGGATCTTTGCATTCAGTTGGGTATATCTTTCCTTTTCTCCTTTGGCTTTTGCCTTTCCTTTCTCTTCTTTTCTCAGCTATTTGTAAGGCCTCCTCAGACAATCATTTTGCATTCTTGCATTTCTTTTTCTTGGGGATTGTTTTGGTTACCCCATCCTGTGCAGGGTTACAAACCTCAGTTCATAGTTCTTCAGGCACTCTGTCTACCAGATCTAATCCCTTGAATCTATTTGTCACTTTCACTGTGTAGTCATAAGGGATTTGATTTAGGTCCTACTTGAATAGCCTAATGGTTTTCCCTACTTTCTTCAATTTAAGTGTAAATTTTGCAATGAGGTGTAGATCCGAGCCACAGTCAGCTCCAAGTCTTGTTTTTGCTGACTGTATAGAGCTTCTCCATTTTCAGCTGCACAGAATATAATCAATGTGATTTCATTATTGATGATCTGGTGATGTTCAATAATCTCTAGGTCCATCCAAGTTGCTGCTAATCGCATTATTTCATTCATTTATTTTTTTTTATGGCTGAGTAATGTACTGTTGTGTGTGTGTATAAACTACATATACACAATAGACACACACTACACACAACAGACACCCATCTTTATCCATTCTTCTGTCATATCTTGGCTATAGTAAATAGTACTGCTGTGAACATTGGGTTGTGTGTATCTTTTTGAATTATGGTTTCTCTGAATATATGCCAACTGCCGGGTAATATGGTAGCTATATACCAGGCTTCCCTGGTGGCTCAGATGGTAAAACGTCTACTTGCAATGCGGGAGACCTGGGTTTGATCCCTGGGTTGGGAAGATCCCCTGGAGAAGGAAATGGCAACCCACTCCAGTACCCTTGCCTGGAGAATCCCATGGACAGAGGAGCCTGGTAGGCTACAGTCCATGGCGTCGCGAAGAGTCAGACACAACTGAGCAACTTCACTTTCTATGGTAGCTATATAAATTTAGTCATTGGAGCACACAGTAATTGTTTTTGGAAGCTCTTGGGGCTCTGGAATTTGTCCTTGATTTTACCCATGTATGTATACTCGGAGTGACCTGAAAGTAATCAATCTTATTCCATGAAGCTGCAGTGCTGAAAAGGGGGTGATGTCAAAATTGGCAGCTGTCAGTGATTGCTGCCTGCCATTAAGCTGAGTGCAGTTCTTCCAAATTCAGAAGGCGATGAGGGAATATGTGTAGAAGCAAGCACTATTTTAGGTAACTACATGCATTTTATATATCCAGTCATTTATCTTCCTCATCTTACTTAAAAATTTTTAAGGACACTTAAAAAATGTGATATAATACAGTTAAAGTAGGAAAGATTTAATGAAGTAATGAGAACAAGGGTAATGAATATTGAGCCTTAGTTCATGTATGAGAAATGGAACACACATTCGCTCTAAGCTTTCCAGTAGCTACCACTAAAGACAAAAGTTGATTGGCTCTGGATCTCACAATGTCCGTAAAAGTAAAACCAAAATGAAAGTGAAAGTTACTCAGTCGTGTACAACTCTTTGTGACCCCATGGACTGTATAGTAGTCCATGGAATTTTCCAGGCTAGAATACTGGAGTGGGTAGCCTTTCCCTTCTCCAGGGGATCTTCCTAACCCAGGGATCGAACCCAGGTCTCCTGCATTGCAGGTGGATTCTTTACTAGCTGAGCCACAAGGGAAGCCAAAACCAAAGTAACAACCTAAAATGAGAAAAAAAACCCAATTGCTCAGAAAAAGCAAAGCACTTGCTGCCATTAAGAGAGATTTCTCCTCTGGGTCCCCTTAAAGAGGACACTTTGCAAAGTATTGAGCAGAATCCTCAATAGCATCCTTAAAGAAAAGTTGCCATGAGATTCTGTGGGTTGTCACAGTGTTTCCTAATGTGAGCTGCTGGGGCTGTATCAAAATGTAGTTCAGGAAGCATATATACCTGGGCAGGGCCACTGGGATGCAAGTAGGCCCAGAGCTGTCTGATAATCTGGCTTAATGTGGGAGAAAGTTTTAGATATTTAGCATAATGGACAGAAAAAATGGATAGACTGAATATCCTTTAGATGATTCTGCATAACTAATAAATCACATGAAATTTTGATCAATATGTAGCACAGTAAATTAAATATTAGCCTCTTTTCCCCTCTCAGGCTAATTTTTTTAAACTTTTTATTTTATACTGGAGTATAGTTGATTAATAATGTTGTGTTAGTTTCAGGTGTACACCAAAGTGATGCATATACATACACATATACATATACATACACATATACATATACATACATTCATACAGATACATATACATATGTTCAGTTATACATATACATGTATCGATTCTTTGCAATTTTTTTCCATTTTAGGTTGTTACGTAACATTGAACAGAATTCCCTACACTATACAGTAGGTCTTTGTTGGTTATCCATTTTAAATATAGTAATGTGTACATGTCAATCCAAACTCCCTAACTGTCCCTCCCCTACTGCTTACCCTTTGGTAATCATAATTTTCTTCTCTAAGTCTGTGAGTCTGTTACTATTTTGTAACAAGTTCATTTGTATCTTTTTTTTAGATTGCTTGTATAAGTGATATCATATCTGTCTCTCCGACTTCACTCAGTATGACGGTCTTTAGGTCCATCTATGTTGCTGCAAATGGCATTATTTCATCCTTTTTTATGGCTGAATAATAGGTATATGAAATTACATATCTTAAAAATTGTTCAGGATGACCTCCAAGGAAATAGCGGGTGGGGGAAACTGGTAAGTAAACAATAACAGTTGGAAAACCTAGGCTCAGGGCAGCTTTGACAAGGTGATGTTGCTAGGTATGATCATCAGAGACCAACAGAGACAAAGTGATGTCTTTTCTTTGGAATGTCTCAGAGCATTTCGGAGGCTAATGTACTCTGTGAGATACCATGAACACATGTACCATAAGGGGCTTCCTAAATGTATTGGACAAAAGACCTTTCTTTGTAGAGGATCCTGTAGTAGTGTGCATGGTTCATTTGGGAAATATTAGCCTGAAAGAGTAGTTCTGCTTTGGAGCCACCTGGGGAAACTTAAGCCTACTGACTCCTAAGCCCCGAAGAGTTCAATTAAATTATATTCTTGGTGGTGGAACAACATTGATATTGAAAAAAAGAAAAACTCCATAAGATTCTAATGCATAGCCAGGATTCAGAACAGTCTAGAGGGACTAGGTCTTCAGTAGTTGGAGATCTATTTCGCCCTGGCTCTTAAAGAATTTTTGTCTTTCTAACAAGAATAAACAGGTAGAAAAGTTGATATCCGTGTCTTTATCAATATACACCTCTCAAACTCTACTTTTTTTTTTTTTTTTTTTTAAAGCTACGGTGGCCTTCTGCTTTCCCTTTGGCCCATCTGTACAACCTGCCTTGCACAATTCCCAGTCAGTCCAAAGTCAAAAGAACTCTGGATTGTTTCCATTACTTTTCTCAACTCACTGTTGCTTAGATTAGTAACTAATAATCACATTGTCCAGGTGGTTATGATTCTGGGATTGTTAGAAATATAAGAATTATATTGCAGCATTTTAACTTTCATTGGTACCATTGGAACTTTCAATTCCCTCCTTTCCTTATAACCTTCTTTATCTCTTGCCCCTGACTTGGACAGAAATGCAATACAGTTTTATAAAATTTTAAAATAACTTGCAGATGAGCATATATATAGATTGATTGATTCAGGCTCTATTTTTTAAGACTAGGCTTCTTTTTACTACTGATATGGTAACCTATTCATGAGATGTTGCTTTTCCCTGAGACTCTCACCAAGTTGATAGAGCACAGAATATATTCTTAGAAATTTTTGTTTTCAGATTCTGCTCATGGTCATCTAAGACTGGAGCATAAAGGCAAAATACTGGAAAACGTGAATTTTTAGTGCACCATACTATGCACAGCCTATGGATTGTTCTGGAAGAAGAGTTTCAATAGATGATCTAATTTGAATCTGAATGCTATGGAAGACAAAAAGGTTGTAAAGATATCTGTAAATCCCTTTTCCATGTATTATGATGTACATTCTGAATTTCAAGCTCTGAAACATTGACTGTGACAATAGCTTATGAAGCCAGCACAAGGCTAAGATACCTGAAACACAAAAATGCATGTCAGGTGCATTGGAGTGCTTGGGAATATGAAAACCTAACAGGGAAATATCAGCAAGTGCATCATCAGATCTTTTTAGGAAAGTTGAGACTTTCCTAAAAATGTAACTTGAGAGAAAAATAGAGTGAATCATGGTGTTTGTTTCAAGAGCCCTGAAAGACTTAAATTGAGTTCTTAGGGTGTGTTACTCCAGCCACAGAGGTTAAAGTGATTTTGGCTTAAAAAGTCTCAAAGAACCCTAGCATCAGAACAGTGGAGAGAAACAAGAAAACAGAAGGAATATGACAGGAAAAGGGTCATGAGTAACCTAAGCTGAGAACAGAAACCCAGTGTGAGGAAACTGGTAAGGATAAATGTGGGTCATGATCTAGCTGAGAAACCTTTTAACTGTCTGCAGCTTTGAAAAGGAACATAAACTGTAAAGGGGAGAAGGGGAGGGACAAATAAGGAGCTTGGGATTAAAATATATATACTACTGTACGTAAAATAGATAATCAGCAAGAAACTAGAGTACAGTACAGGGACCTATACTCAATATCTGGTAAAACTACAATGGAAGAGAATGTAAAAAAAAAGCATGTGTGTGTGTGTGTATAACTGAATCACTTTGCTGTACACCTGAAACTAACACAACTTTGTAAATCAATCATACTTCAATAAAAGTTTCTACAATTTTTTTTTAAATAAAAAAGACAGCAAGTTGTCAGATAGTCAGTTGAAAGTAAACTGGACTTAACTGAAATAAGCCCAAATTGCACACAGTTCTTCTTGGAAAGAATCAATAAACAGACAGAACTGCAGAAATGAACAGTATAAAATGACACATCAAGGTTAAGTTAAACTGATACAGAACATTTTGTCCTGGTCACTAGAGTTGGCTGGTAAATAGGGAAATGAGTCCAGGGAGCGGGATGTGGTATGGGGAATGGACGGTATAAGGAAGTGGGCCAGAGGACTTTGGAATTTTTGGAATGTTGAAAAAAGCTTTCTTAAGTGAACAGTGCAAAGAAATAGAGGAGAACAATAGAATGGGAAAGACTAGAGATTGCTTCAAGAAAATTAGAAATACCGAGGGAACATTTCATGCAAGATGGGCACAATAAAGGACAGAAATGGCAAGGACCTAAAATAAGCAGAAGATATTAAGAAGAGGTGGCAAGAATACACAGAAGAACCATGCAAAGAAGGTCTTAATGACCCAGATAACAATGATGGTATGATCACTCACCTAGAGCCAGACATCCTAGAGTGTGAAGTCAAGTGGGCCTTAGGAAGCATCACCATGAACAAAACTAGTGGAGGTGAAGGAATTCCACCTGAATTCTTTCAAATCCTAAAAGATGATGTTATTAAAGTACTGCACTCAATATGCCAACACATTTGGGAAACTCAGCATTGGCCACAGGACTGGAAAAGGTCAGTTTTCCTTCCACTCCTGAAGAAGAGCAGTGACAATGATCAAGCTACCACACATCCTAACAAGGTAATGCTCAAAATCCTTCAAGCTAGGCTTCAACAGTATGTGAATGGAGAACTTCCAGATGTAAAGCTGGCTTTAGAAAAGACAGAGGAACCAGAGATCAAATTACCAACATCTGTTGGATCATAGAAAAAGCATGGGAATTCCAGAAAAACATCTACTTCTGCTTCATTAACCTAAAGCCTTTGACTGTATGGATCACAACAAACTGTGGAAAATTCTTAGAGATGGGAATACCAGACCACCTTACCTGCCTCCTAAGAAACTTGTATGAAGGTCAAAAGGCATCAGTGAGAACTAGACACGGAAAAATGGACTGGTTCAAAATTGGGAAAGGAGTATGTCAAGGCTGTGTATATTGTCACCATGCAGAGTACATCGTGTGAAATGCTGGGCTGGATAAAGCACAAGCTGGAATCATATTGCTTGGGGAAATATCAATAACCTCAGATATGCAGATGATACCACCCTAATGAAGAGCCTCTTGATGAAGGTGAAAGAGGAGAGTGAAAAAGCTGGCTTAAAACTCAGCATTGAAAAATCTAAGATCATGCCATCTGGTCCCATCACTTCATGGCAAGTATGTGGGGAAAAAATGGAAACAGTGACAGATTTTATTTTCTTGGGCTCCAAAATCACTGTGACTGGTGACTGCAGCAGTGAAATTAAGAGACACTTACTCCTTGGAAGAAAGTGAAAGTCACTCAGTCGTGTCCAAATCTTTTGTGACCCCATGGACTATAGAGTCCATGGAATTCTCCAGGTCAGAATACTGGAGTGGGTAGCCTTTCCCTTCTCCAGGGGATCTTCCCAACCCAGGATCGAACCCAGGTCTCCCACATTGCAGGCAGATTCTTTACCACCTGAGCCACAAGGGAAGCCCAAGAATACTGGAGTGGGTAGCCTATCCCTTCTCCAGCAGATCTTCCCGCCCCAGGAATTGAACCAGGGTCTCCTACATTGCAGGTGGATTTTTTACCAACTGATCTATCAGGGAAGCCCAAACCTAGAGACATCACTTTGCCAACAAATGTCCGTCTAGTCAAAGCTGTGGTTTTTCCAGTCGTCATGTACAGATCTGAGAGTTGGACCATAAAGAAAGCTGAGTGCTGAAGAATTGATGGTTTTGAACTGTGATTTTGGAGAAGACTCTGGAGAGTTCTTTGCACAGCAGAGAGATCAAACCAGTCAATCCTAAAGAAAATCAATCCTGAATATTCATTGGAAGAACTGATTGTGAAGCTGAAGCTCTAATAATTTGGCCACCTCATGCGAAGAGCTGACTCATTGGAAAAGACCACGATGCTGGGAAAGATTAAAGGAAGGAGGAGAAGGGAATGACAGAGGATGAGATAGTTGGATGGCATCACTGACTCAATGGACATGAATATGAACAAACTCCAGGAGATAGTGGAGGACAGGGAAGCCTGGTGTGCTGCAGTTCATGGGGTCGGAAAGAGTGGGACGTGACTTTGCGATTGAAGAATGATGACTGTAATTAGTGTCAGAATATGATAAAGAGGGTCTCCAACTACTCACCATAGCCAATATAGGTGATGACAGTATTGGATAGAAAGGGGAGAAGACTCAAGTGTCTGTCATCACCCCCAGCACTGTTCTTTTTTCTCCAAGTTTGATATCATTTGGAGTATGACTCCAGATTTACTTTTACTCCCGTTTTTTTCCCCTTGTAAAGTTGTTTTCTCCCATCATTTCCTCCACTTTCCGCCTGTGATAAACCTGAGTCATGGTTTAGGTCAGGAAAGTTCTGTTACCTTTTGCTAGAGAGTGGTTAAGGATTTTGTACTTTCTGCTATTTTGGAGATAATCTTGGAATTTCCTTGTAAAATTAAATCTTTGCATATAGAGCATGCTCTTTTCTTATCATTTCATGGATACCTTAGCACATATGCTAAGATACCAGCGAGATAGTGTAAAGAAAAAGTACTAAACGATTACAAAGTAAACTCAGGATATGTTTTTTCTTAGGAATGCCACATATCAGCATGGCTGCAAAAATTTAAGCTTAACTGCAAAAGATAAGAGGCAAGGAAATGGGTGACTGGACAATTAACTCTAGTATGAAATATGCGAGTCTGGTTTAGGAGTCTTGACAGATTGGAATGTTACAGGTATTGAAGATCATGATAAAAGAGAGAGAGAAAAAAAGATTAAATGGAACTCCTTTCCAGGAAAAATCAGTCAATAGGTTGAAGATTAAAGGAGTAAGAATAAAGACCTATTGATACTAAACAAGAGAAAAAGACCACGTAGCATAAATCAAATTTGATATTGACTTTTAACATAGTTTCCAGTCATGCTGTTTCTATCACTTGTATTTTCCTTAAATTTGAAGAGATAATCAAGAAAATATGCATTTCCATAAACTCCAATAGCAGTTTTTTAATCCCCACATGACAAGGCAAAGCTGTAAGCTACGTGACTTTGTTTCTGCTAGGGTGTAGGTTAAAGGGAGGTTAAAAGACTTCCTGATTGCTTATGAATCATTAGGAGGCCTAGTGGTACAAGAATTACAACTTGTCTTTTCCTGCCAGCTAATTTCTGTTCCACCTGCCATTTGATAGCCACAAGTTGTGCCTTTTTGTAAAGAAAACAGGTCTGTTGAACCCTGCACACCACAAAGAGACAGAAAGGCTGTGTATTATAGTGTTTCAGATTAAAGTAAGTCTTAGGCCCAGCTTTTCCTTCTTACCAGCAGTGTGTCCTTGAGAAGTTAAGTAGCCTCTGTTATTCCCAGCTAACAAAGTGGAGGTAATAATATGTATTTCACAAGATTGTTTTAAAGATTAAATGAGAACACACATATAAATCACTTGGTACATAGATCCATAGATGATAGCTATTATTGTTAACCGTTTAGGCTTAATGTTAAGAAGTTGATGAAGCTCAATTATAAAACTTCAAAGGAATGAAAATTCTAAGTGTTTTACATTCATAATCAAATCATTCCACTTTTCCTTTCTTTGTCTTTGGTCTTGGCTTTTGTCTTTAAAGTTATATTTTATTAAGGCAGTGACGAACTCTTGAAGGACTGAAAGCTGGTGTAGTGGTTCTCAATTCTGGTTACACATCCAAAGGCAGTCTCTCCATTCAGCCCCACTGAGATCTGGGGTTGGAAAATCTTTGTTACTGGGGTTGGTTTTATGCCTTGTAAGGTTTTTAGCTGTATCCATGGTTTCTACCTACTAGATGATAGTGGTGTATCTCTTCTCAATTGTGGCAATCAAAAAATATTGAAAATGTCCCTCTTGGGGGACAAAATTACCTCCGCTTGAAAAACACTAAGGGGAGAAATGTGATTTAAATGGTTTGGTACAGGAAACAGGCATTGGTATTTTTAGAAACACCCCAGATTTTTATTCTTCATATATATATTTTATTTAAGTATATTTGACTTACAGTGGTTCAGGTGCAGAGAAAGGTGATTCAGTTATACACATATACATGTATATGATTTTTGAAATTATTTTCCATTATGGGTTATTAACAGGATACTGACCATAGTTCCCTGTGCTATAGAGTAAACCTTTGATGCTTGTTGCATATCATTTTTTTCAAATTAGAAATCTAGCATTCTATTCAAATTAAGTCAAACAAGTGGAATCAAAATGTTGTAAGTTTGTAAAAATCCCTAACTTTTCTAAAATACATATATGTATTATTCATATATATGTATACAAAAGCTTTCCTACTATGCATGATAAAGGCTTGAGAGAGAATATTAAAAAAACATTGGAGAAACTGGAAAGCATAAACTAAATGAAACTGGAGCACTGAATATGAAATAGAAGTGAAACAAATGAGGTAAAAGTAAAATATCATCATATAGTCCAGTTGTAGTCCAGTTGTTATTATTTAAACATGATTGCTCAGTAGAAACGTATCTGGAGCTCTGGAGAAGGAAAAGCAATACCTGGGCATTTGTATTTTTCAAAAAATTCCAAGACAATTCTGATACACATCTGGATTTTAAAAAGTGATTACAAGTTTTTCTATTAAGTCATAGTTTTGGTGAAGCTGGGCTTCCCTGGTGGCTCAGACAATAAACAATCCACCTTCTATGTGGGAGACCTGGGTTCAGTTCCTGGGTTGGGAAGATCCCCTGGAGAAGGGAACAGCTACCCACTCCAATATTCTTGCTTGGAGAATTCCATGGATAGAGGAGCCTGGCAGGCTACAGCCCATGGGGCTGCAAAAAGTCAGACATGACCGAGTGACTTTCACTTCACTTCACTTTGGTGATACAGAGTTCCATTATTTTTCTGTTGGCCAATCATGATGCAGTGGTATTGAGTAATAGTTACATAATCACAATAGTAAAAGATGTTTATCAGTTTTCAGAATCAACAGTCAGACAAAAAATAAAAGATCATTACAATTGCAAGCCATAATGGGAACATGATTAACTTAACAATATAAAATACTTACATACAATTTGGGGGGGTCAAGCAGAGTGATGGGGCAAGTGGAAGAGCATACAGGCACGTGTTTTCATCTACACAGTCAGTGTCTTTTGGTTGGTGCATTTAGTCCATTTACATTTAAGGTCTGACTCTTCGTGACCCCATGGACTGTAGCCCAACAGGTCTCTATGTCCTTGGGGATTTTCCAGGTAAGAATACTGGAGTGGATGCCATGCCCTTCTCCAGGGGATCTTCCGAACCCAGGAATCAAACCCGGGTCTCCTGCATTGTAGGC
This sequence comes from Giraffa tippelskirchi, assembly GCF_054371585.1. Lineage (NCBI taxonomy): Eukaryota > Metazoa > Chordata > Mammalia > Artiodactyla > Giraffidae > Giraffa > Giraffa tippelskirchi. The sequence goes on along the minus strand of NC_137280.1, from coordinate 105,631,283 downwards.
GGATTCTTTACCGTCTGAGTCACTAGAGAAGCCCACATTTAAGGTAATTATCAATATATATGATCCTATTACTGTTTTCTTAATTGTTTTGGGTTTATTTTCTGTACGTCTTTTCCTTCTCTTGTGTTAACTACCTAGAGAAGTTCCTGTAGCATTCATTGTAAAGCTGGTTTGGTGGTGCTGAATTCTCTTTAACTTTTGCTTGTTTGGAAAGCTTTTGATTTCTCCATCAGATCTGAAGGAGAGTCTTGCTGGGTAGAGTATTCTTGGTTGTAGGTTCTTCCCTTTCACCACTTTAAATATATCACCCCATTCCCATCTGGTTTGTAGAGTTTCTATTGAGAAGACAGCTGATAGCTTGATGGGAGTTCCCTTGTAGGTTACTTGTCATTTTCCCCTTGTTGCTTTTAATATTTTATCTGTCTTTAATTTTTTTCAGTTTGATTACTATGTGTCTCCGTGTGTTCCTCCTTGGGTCTATCCTGCCCAGGACTCTCTGCGCTTCCTGGACTTGTATGACTATTTCCTTTCCCGTGTTAGGGAAGTTCTCAACTGTTATCTCTTCAAGTATTTTCTCAGGTTTTTCTTCCCCTCTCCTTCTGGCACCCCTATAATGCAAATGTTGGGGTGTTTAATGTCCCAGACATCTCTTAGGCTATCTTCATTTCTTTTCATTCTTTTTTCTATATTTTGTTGTGTGGCAGTGATTTCCACCATTCTGTCCTCCAGGTCATTTATCTGTTCTTCTGCCTCAGTTATTCTGCTGTTGCTTCCTTCTAGTGTATTATTTATCTCTGATTGTTTTTTAGTTCTTCTAGGACTTTTGTAGACATTTCTTGCATCTTCTCCATTGTTTTTCCTGAGATTCCCAGATCATCTTCACTATTGTTATTCTGAATTCTTTTTCTGGAAGCTTACCTGTCTCTACTTCATTTAGTTTTTCTGGGGTTTTATCTTGTCCACTCATCTGGGACATGACCTTCCGCCTTTTCATTGTGACTAACTTTCTGTAATATGGTTTTTGTGTTAGCCACTCTGGGACTGTGCTTCTTCTGTTTGCCCTCTGATGGAGGATGGTTAGAGGCTCGTGTAAGCTTCCTCATGGGAGGGACTGGCAATGGAAAAAACGAGTCTTGTTCTGGTGGGCAGGGTCTTGCTCGGTAAAGCTTTAATCCAATTGTCTGCTGATGGATGCAGTTGTACTCCCTCCCTAGTGGTTGTTTGGCCCAAGCTGACCCAGCCCTGGGTCCTGGGGGCCCTATGGTAGGGTAGATGTTGAACTCCAAGAGGGTTTATGCCAAAGGGGACTTTGCTGGCCTGCTGCTGCCAGTGCCCCTGTCCCTGTGGTGAGCCCCTGCCGACCCACATCTCCATAAGAGGCCCTCAAACACCAGCAAGCGGACTTGGTTCGGTCTCCTGTGGGCTCACTGCTCCTTTCCTCTGGTGTGAGCAGGGTTTTGTTTGTTCCCTCCAAGACTGAAGTCTCTGTTTTCCTCAGTCCCATGGAAGTTCTATAATCAAATCCTGCTGGCCTTCAAGGCCAGATTCCCTGGGGATTCTTAGTCCCTTTGTGGGATCCCCAGGTTGGGAGTTCCAGTGGGGGGTTCAGAACCTTCATAACACTGGGAGAGCTTCTTTGGTATTATTGTACTCCAGTTTGTAGGTCATCCACCTGGCAGGTATGGGATTTGATTTTATCATGATTGTGCCCCTTCTGCCATCTTGCTGCGGCTTCTTCTTTGTCTTTGGACGTGGGGTATCTGTTTTTGGTGGGTTCCAGCATCCTCTTGAGGGTTGTTCAAAAGCTAGTTGCAGTTTTGGTGCTCTTACAATAGGAGATGAGCTCATGTCCTTCTACTCTGCCATCTTGAACCAGAACTCCTAGATGTTTTTAATATGGAATCGGAATCAAATTTAGAATGATTTGCCAGGAAGTCTGTATTTTGTTTTATTATAAATATTTGATATTTTTACTGTGATATAATTGACATTTAACATTATATTGCTTTCAGGTGCATCAGGTGTATGTACTGCAAAATGATCACCACAAGTTTAGTAAACATCTGTCACTGCACACAGTTACAATTTTTTTATGAGAACTTTTAAAATTTACTCTTAGTAACTTTCAAATATACAATGCTGTATTACAAGCTATAATCACCATGTTGTATATTACATCATCCCAGGACTTTTTTTCTTTTTATAACTGGAAGTTTGTATCTTTTGACTCCCTTCACTGATAAACTCACCTTGCACACCCCACTTCTGGAACCACTGATAGATTCTCTGTTTGTATAAAGACATGAAGTTTTTTCTTTTTCAAATTGTATATATACAGTATTTGTCTTTCTCAATCTGACTTATTTAACTTAGCATAATGCCCTCTAGGTTCTTCTGTGTTTTCACAAATGGTAGGATTTCCTTCTTTTTATGACTGAGTAATATTCCAGTGTGTGTGTGTGTGTGTGTGTGTGTGTGTACCACATTTCCTTTATCCATTCATCCATTGATGGTTGCTTAGCTTGTTTCCATGTCTTGGCTATTATAAATAATGCTACAATAAAGATAAGGTGCAGATAGCTTTTCTAATCGGTATTTTTGTTTCCTTCAGATAAATACTCAGGAGTGAAGTTGCTGGATCACATGGTAGTTCTATGGCTGCACTAACTTAAATTCCCACCAGCAGTGCATGAGGGTTCCTTTATCTCCTTATCCTCACTAGCGCTTGTTATTTGTTTTCCTTTTGACAATAGCCATTATAACAGGTGTGAGGTAGTATCTTATTGGGATTTTGATTTGCATTTCCTTGATGATTAATGATGCTGAACACATTTTTACCCATCAGCCAATCTGTATGTCTTTTGGGGAAAATTGTCTGTTCAGGACGTCTGTGCATTTTTAATTGGATTGTGGATTTTTTAAAACATTTTTTAATTGTTAGGTTGAATTCTTCATGAATTTTGATACTAAACTCTTACCAGATATATGACTTGAAAATATATTCTCTTATATGTTCACTTATTTATTAATTTATATATACATGCATCTATTCTTTTTCATATTCTTTTCACATATAGTTTTGTTACAGAATTTTGAGCAGACGTTTATTTATTTATTTACATATACACTCATCTATTCTTTTTCAAATTCTTTTCCCATTTAGATTGTTACAGAATATTGAGCAGAGTTCCGTGTGCTATATAGTAGGTCCTTATTGGGTATCTATTTTAAATATAATAGCCTGTATATGTCAATCCCAAACTTTCAATGTATCCCTTCCTAGCACCTTTATCCTTTGGTAACCAGAAGTTTGTTTTCAAAGTGTATGAATCTGTTTCTGTTTAATAAATAAGTTCATTTGTATCCTTTTCTTAAGATTCTGCATAAAAGTGATACCATATGGTATTTGTCTTTCTCTTTCTGACTTAATTCACTTGGTATGATAATCTCTAGTTGCATCCATGTTGCTGCAGATGGCATTATTTCATTCTTTTTAGTGACTGGGTAATACTCCATTGTCCTGGAGTAGGACATGGCAACCTGCTCTAGTATTCTTGTCTGGAAAATTCCATGGACAGAGGAGCCTGGTGGGCTGCAGTCCATGGGGTCGCAAAGTGTCAGACACAACTGAGCACGTACCACATCTTTATCCACTCATCTGTCAGTGGACATTTACGTTGTTTCCATGTGTTGCTATTATAAACAGTGCTACAGTGAGTGTGGGCAAATGTGTCATTTGAAAACATGATTTTTTCTGGATATGTACCAGGAGTGGGATTGCTAAATCATATGGTAGCTCTGATTTTAGTTTTGTAGGGAACTTCCACGATGTTCTCTGTAGTAGCTGTACCAATTTACTCCTACAAACTGTAGGAGGGCTCCGTTTTCTCCATACCCTCTCAGCATTTATTGTTTGTAAACATTTTGATGATGGCCATTCTGACTGGTGTGAGGTGATATCTCAATGTAGTTTTAATTTGATTTCTCATAAATAGCATTGTTGAGCATCTTTTCATGTGCCTCTTGGCCACTTGTATATCTTCTTTGGAGAAATGTCTGTTAAGGTTCTGCTTGTTTTATGATTGGGTTTTCTTTTTTTATATATATTGAGTTGCACTATTGAGTTACACTGTTTGAGCTATTTGTACATTTTGAAGACTAATTGTCAGTTGTATCATGTGCAAGTATTTTATCCTGTTTTGTGGGTTATCTTCTCGTTTTGTTCATGGTTTCCTTTGTTGTGTAAAAGCTTTTGAGCTTAATTAGGCTCCGCTTGTTTATTTTTCTTTTTATTTCTGTTACTTTAGGAGATGAGTAAAAAAAGATCTTGCAGCAATTTATGTCAAAGAGTATTTTATTTTGCCTATGTTTTCCTTTGTAACTTTTATGGAATCAGGTTTTATATTTAAGTCTTAAATCTATTTCGAGCTTATTTTTGTGTATGATGTCAGAGCATGTTCCAATTTCATTCTTTTACATGTAGCTGTCCATTTTCCCCAGAACCACTTATTGAAGAGACTGTCTTCTCCATTGTATATTCTTGCCTCCTTTGTCAAAGATTAATTGTTCATAGGTGTGTGGGTTTATGTCTGGGCTTTGTATCCTGTTCCATTGATCTTTCTGTTTTTAGTGCCAGGACCATACTGTTCGGGCTTCTCTGGAGGCTCAGTGGTAAAGACTCCACCTGCCAGTGGAGGAGATGCGGGTTTGATCCCTGGGTTGAAAAGACCCCTTGGAGCAGGAAATGGCAACCCACTCCAGTACTCTTGGCTGGGAAATCCCTTGGACAGAGGAACCTGAAAGGCTACAGTCTCTGGGGTCACAAAAAGCATCAAGACACAACTTAGCAACTAAACAACAACTGTACTGTTTTGATGGCTGTAGCTTTGTAGTATACCCTGAAGTCCAGAAGCCTGATTCCTCTCTGTTTTTCTTACTCAAGATTGCTTTGGCTACTCAGGATCTTATGTGCCTCCATTTAAAAATTTAAAAATTTGGGGGTTCCAGTTCTATGAAAAATGCCATTGGTAATTTCATAAGGATTGCACTGAGTCTATAGATTACCTTGTGTAGTACAGTCATTTTGACAGTATTGATTTGTCCAATGTAAGAACATAGTATAATTTTCCATCTATTTGTGTCATCTTCGATTTCTTTCATTAGCATCTTGTAGTTTTTGGATTACAAGTTTTTCATCTTCTTAGGTAGGCTTATTACCAGGTATTTTACTTTTTATGCAGTGGTAAGTGGAATTATTTCTTCAATTTCTCTTTATGATATTTTGTTCTTAGTGTATAGAAATGCAACAGGTTTTTGTGTTATTAATTTTGTATCCTGCAACTTAATGTCCTAGATGTCCTTAATGTTTTGTATCCTAGAACTTAATGAGTTCTAGTAGTTTCATGGTAGCATCTTTGGGATTTTCTATGCATAGTCATCTATCATGGTTTCACTTTTTTTTCAATTTAGATTCCCATTATTTCATTTTCTTCTGTGATTGCCATGGTTAGGACTTCCAAAACTATATTGAATAAAAGTGGTGAGGGTAAATATCCTTGTCTTGTTCCTCATCTTGGAGGAAATGCTTTTAGCTTTTCATCAATGAGTATGATGTTAGTGATAGGTTTGCCATTTATGGTTTTTATTATGTTGAGGTGTGTTCTATGTCCACTTTCTGGAGAGTGTTTATCTTTAGTGTATATTTGATTTTGTCAAAAGGTTTTTATGTATCTATTGATACAATCATATGATTTTTATTCTTCAGTTTGTTTATGTGGTATGTCACAATGATTGATTTGGAGATATTGAAAAATTCTTGCATCCCTGGAATAAATCCCTTTCAGTCATGGTGTATGATTCTTTCAGTGCATTGTTGGATTCGGTTTGCTAGTATTTCGTTGGGTATTTTGGCATCTATGTTCATCGATGATACTGGCATGGAATTTTCTTTTTTTGTGTGGTATCTTTGGTTTTTGTATTGGAATCATTGTTTTGTCATAAAATGAGCTTGGCAGTGTTCCTTCCTCTGTAGATTTTTGGAACCGTTTCTGAAGGACAGGTGTTAACTCTTCCCTACATATTTGATAGAATTTGCCTATAAAGCCATCTGTTCCTGGTCTTCTGTTTGTTGGGAGTTTTTTAGCCACAGTTTCAATTTCAGTACTTGTGATTCGTCTGTTCATATTTTCTGTTTCTTCCTGGTTCAGTCTTTGGAGACTGTACCTTTCTAAGAATTTGTCCATTTCTTCAAAGTTGTCCATTTTATTGGCATAGAGTTTTCTGTAGTAGTCTCTTATGATTCTTTGTGTATCTGTGGTGTCTGTTGTAGCTTCTCCTTTTTCATTTCTAATTTTATTGATTTGAGCCCTCTCTTTGTTTTTTCTTGATGAGTCTGGCTAAAGATTTATCATTTAAAAAAATCTTTAAAAAAACCCCAACTTTTAGTTTCATTGATCTTTCCCATTGTTTCTTCTTCTCATTGATTTATTGCAGCACTGATCTTTATTTCTTTCCTTCTACTAACTTTGGAAGGAAGTTAGTTCCTTGCTGCTTTGTTCTTTCTCTTGCTGCTTTAGGTGTAAGATTAGGTTACTTATTTGAGGTTTTTCTTGTGTCCTGAGGTAAGATCGTATTGCCATAAACTTCACTCTTGGAACTACTTTTGCTCCATCCAGTAGGTTTTGAATTGTCATGTTTTGGTTGCCATTTGTCTCTAGGTATCATTTGATTTCTTTTTTGATTTCTTCAGGGATCCATAAGTTGTTTAGTGGTATATTGTTTCGTCTCCTTGTGTTCGTGTTTTTTACCAGATTTTAATCTTGTAGTTGATTTCTAATCTCACAGAACTGTGGTTGGAACAGATGATTGATATGAATTCAGTTTTCTTACATTTACTGAGTCTTGATTAGTGGCCTAGTGTGTGATCTCTCTTGGAGAATGTTCCATATGCACTTGAGAAGATGTATTCTTTTGCTTTTTGAATGCAATGCTCTGTAAATATCAACTAAGTTCATCTAGGCTAATGTGTCAATTAAAACATGTGTTTCCTTATTTTCCGTCTGGATGATCTATCCACTGGTGTAAGTGGGATGTTAAAGTCGTCCACTATTACTGTGTTACTGTTGATTTCCTCTTGTATGGTTGTTGGCATTTGACCCATACATTGAGGTGCTCCTGTGTTGGAAGCGTATATATTTACAGTTGTTACAACTTCTTCTTGGATTGATCCCTTGATCATTGTGTAGTGTCCTTCTTTGTTTCTTAAAAGAGTTTTAATAAGTCTGTTTTGACTGATATAAGTATTGCTACTCCAGCTTTCTTTTCCTGTTTGCATGGAAAACGTTTTTACAACCCCTCACTTTCAGTCTGTGTGTGTCCCTAGATCTGAAGTGGTTCTCTTGTAGGCAATATACATATGAGTTTTGTTTTTGTATCCATTTAGCCAGTTTTTATCTTTGGGCTGAGGCATTTAATCTGTTTAAGATATTTATTGATAGGTATATTCTTATTGCCATGTTAATTGTTTCAGATTTGTTTTTGTAGGTCTTTTTCCTTCTCTTCTTTTGTTTTCTTCTCTTGTGATTTGATGACTAACTCTAGTATTGTGTTTGGGTTGTTTTTTCTTTTTGTGTGTATGTATTGATTGGAGATTTTATGGTTGTGGTTCTCATAAGTTTTTGATAATGCAGTTTGTATAAAACAAGGTTGTTTTGAGTTGCTGATCTCTTAATTTCAAATGCATGTCCAATATCTTTGTAATTTGTACTCTTCTCACAATTGCTGGTTTTGGTATCATATTTGTGTGTAGATGGTTTCCTAGCTATACTTTATGTGCCTTTACTGGTGAGCTTTCCTATTTATAATTTTTTTTTTTAATTTCATTTGTGGCATCTCACTTTCTGCATAGAGAATTCCTTTAGCATTTGTTGTGAAGCTGGTCTAGTGGTTCTCTTAGATTTTATGAGTTCTCTTAGAATTTACTTGTCTGTAAAACTGTTGATTTCTTTGTCAAATCTGAATTATAGTCTTGCTTGGTGTAGAGTATTTTTGGTTGTAATTTCTTCCCTTTCATCACTTTAGATATATGCCATTCCCTTTTGGCCTTGCAGAGTTTCTGCTGAGAAATCAACAGATAAACTGATGAGAGTTTCCTTGTGTGTTATTTGTTGCTTTCCCCTTGTTGCTCTTAATAATTTTTTTTTTTTTAAGTTAGTTTGATTACTGTGTCTCATTGTGTTCCTCCTTTTGTTAACCCTTTCTGGGCGTCTCTGTGTTTCTGCACTTGGATGACTGTTTCCTTTCTCATAGGGAGGTTTCCAGCTATTATCTCTTCAAATATTTTCTCAGGTCCTTTCTTTCTCTTCTCTCCTTCTGGGACCCATATGATATGAATGTTTTTACATTTAATGTTGCCCTCATTTCTTTTCATTCTTTTTTCTTTACTCTGTTCTGTAGCTGTGATTTCTGTTATGTCTTCCAGCTCTCTTATCCATTATTCTGCCTCAGTTATTCTGTTGATTCCTTCTAGTATATTCTTCATTTCAGTATATACATATATATGTATATATGTATGTGTGTGTGTGTATATGTATATATTTGGCTGCACTGAGCAGCTGGCAGGATCTTATTTCTTAACCAGAGACTGAACCCGTGCCCCCTGCAGTAGAAGTGAGGAGTCCTAACCACTGGGATGCCAGGAGATCCCCCAGTTATTGTATTGTTCATCTCTCTTGTCTGTTCTTTAAATCTAGAATTTTTTTAAACATTTTTTGTATCTTTTCCATCTGTGCCTCCATTCTTTTTCTGAGATCTTGAGTCATGTTTCCTATCATTACTCTGAATTTTTTTTTGGGTGTAGTTAGCCTATCTGCACTTCAGTTAGGTATTCTTTAGGGGTTTTATTTTGTTCCTTCATCTGGGATATATTCCTCTGTGATTGCGGTTTCTGTTCTGCAGGCTGCAGTGTTGTAATTCTCCTTGTTTCTGCTCTCTGCCTCCCATGGATGAGAGGCTTATGCTTGTGCAGGGTTCCTGGTGGAAGAGACTGTTGCCTCCTCACTGCTGAGTGGAGCTGGGTCTCCTCTCTCTGGTGAGCAGGGTCATGTCATGGGGTGTGTTTAGCAGGCATCTGTGTGCTCAGGAAGACATTAATCAGCCTGTCTGTTGATAGGTGGGGCAGTGTTCCCACTCTGTTGGTTGTTTGGACAGAGGCATTCCAGCACTGAAGCTTACAGGCTGTTGGGTAGGGCCAGGTCTCACCCTCTGGGTAGGGGTGAGGAAATGGCAGCCTCCAGAAGGGCTCACGGCAGTGAGTACTCTACCATGGCCAGTGTCTTTGACCCAGTAGAAAGCTATAGCCACCCCTTGCCTCCACAGGAGACTCAATACTACCAAGTAGGGCTGGCCCACCCTGTGAAGTCACTGCTTTTTTCCCTGGGTCCTGGTCCACACAAGATCCTATGTGCACCCTCCAAGAGTGAAGTTTCTATATCCTCAAGTCTGGTGAAATTCAATTAATCATACCCTGCTGGCTTTCAAAGCCAGATATCTGGGGGCTGCTCCCTTTGGTAGACCCTTAGGCTGAAGAGCCTGAGGTAGGGCTCAGAACTTTTACATCTGTGGGAAAACTTTTTTGATAGGATCATGTCCTTCTATTCTTCCATCTTCCCTCTTACTTTCCTCCCTCTTTAGTAGGTTGCCTTTTCATTTTGTTGATGGTTTCCTTTGCGGTGCAGAGGCTTTGTTAGTTTGATGTTGGCACAGTTACTTTTCTTGCTGTTATTGCCTTTGCTTTTGGAGTCAGAGCCAGAAAACTTGTTGCTTAGAAGGGTGTCAAGGAACTTACAGTTTATATCTTCTAAAATCTTGGATTTAGGTCTTCTGTTCAAGTCTGTTATCCGTTCTGAGTTACTTTATATATATGGTATAAGATAATGTCTAACTCAATGAAACTATGAGCCATGCCATGTAGGGCCACCCAAGACGGATGGGATATGGTGGAGAGTTCTGACAAAATGTGGTCCACTGGAGAAGGGAATAGCAAACCACTTCAGTATTCTTGCCTTGAGAACCCCATGAACAGTATGAAAAAGCAAAAAGATAGGACAGTGAAAGATGAACTCCGTAGGCCAGTAGGTGCCCAGTATGCTACTGGAGATCAGTGGAGAAAAACTCCACAACAAGTGAAGAGATGGAGCCAAAGCAAAAGCAACATCCATTTGCGGATGTGACTGGTGATGGAAGTAAACTCTGATGCTGTAAAGAGCAGTGTTACATAGGAAACTGGATGTGAGGTCCATGAATCAAGGCAATTTGGAAGTGGTCAAACAGGAGATGGCAAGAGTGAATGTTGACAGGAAGTGTGAACACAAAACACACAGGAAGTAGTGAACTAAAATGGACTAGAATGGGTGAATTTAACTCAGATGACCATTATATCTACTACTGTGGGCAAGAATCCCTTAGAATGAATGGAGTAGCCATCATAGTCAACAAAAGAGTCCGAAATGCAGTACTTGGATGCAATCTCAAAAACGACAGAATGATCTCCATTTCCAAGGCAAACCATTCACTATCACAGTAATCCAAGTCTATGCCTCAGCCAGTAATGCTGAAGAAGCTGAAGTTGAAAGGTTCTGTGAAGACCTACAAGACCTCCTACAACTAACTCCCCCAAAATATGCCCTTTTCATTATAGGGAACTGGAATGCAAAAGTAAGAAGGCAAGAGATACCTGAAGTAACAGGGAAATCAGACTGTTCTGAATCAGACTGATTATATTCTTCGCAGCCAAAAGTGGAGACGCTCTATACAGTCAGCCAAAATAAGACCAGAAGCTGACTGTGGCTCAGAACATGAACTTCTTATTGCTAAATTCAGACTTATATAGAAGAAAGTAGAGAAAACCATTGGACCATTCAGGTATGACCAGAATCAAATCCCTTACGATTATACAGTGGGAGTGACAAACTGATTCAAGGCATTAGATCTGATAGACAGAGTGCCTGAAGAACTATGGACAGAGGTTCATGACAATTGTACAGGAGACAGGGATCAAAACCATCCCCAAGGAAAAGAAATGCAAAAAGGCAAAATTGTTGTCTGAGGAGGCCTTACAAATAGCTGAGAAACGAAGAGAAGCAAAAGGCAAAGGAGGAAAGGACAGATGTAACCATTTGAATGCAGAGTTCCAAAGAATAGTAAGGAGAGAGAAAAAGCCTTCCTCAGTGATCAGTGTAAAAAAAAAATATAGGAAAACAATAGAATGGGAAAGATTATAACTCTCTTCAAGAAAATTAGAGATGCCAAGGGAATATTTCGTGCAAAGATTGGCACAAAAAGAACAGAAATGGTATGGACCTAACAGAAGCAGAAGATATTAAGAAAAGGTGGCAAAATACACAGAAGAGCTATACAAAAAGGAACTTCGTGACCTAGATAACCACGATGGTGTGATCACTCCACTAGAGCCAGATCCTGGAATGTGAAGTCAAGTGGGCCTTAGGAAGCATCACTAAGAACAAAGCTAGTGGAGGTGATGGAATTCCAGTTGAGCTATTTCAAATCTTAAAAGATGATGCTGTTAAAGTGCTGCACTCAATATGCCAGCAAATTTGGAAAACTCAGCAGTGGCAGCAGGACTGGAAAAGGTCAGTTTTCATTCCAATCCCAAAGAAAGGCAATGTCAAAGAATGCTCATACTACCTTGAAATTGCACTCATCTCACACGCTAGCAAATTAATGCTCAAAGTTCTCCAAGCGAGGCTTCAACAGTACGTGAACCGTGAACTTCCAGATGTTCAAGCTGGATGTAGAAGAGGCAGAGGAACCAGAGATCAAATTGCCAACATCCATTGGATCATCAGAAAAGCAAGAGAGTTCCAGAAAACCATCTACTTCTGCTTTATTGACTATGCCAAATCCTTTGACTGTGTGGATCACAATAAACTGGAAAATTCTTAAAGAGATGGGAATACCAGACCATCTGACCTGGCTCCTGAGAAATCTATATGCAGGTCAAGAAGCAATAGTTAGATCAGGACATGGAACAACAGACTGGTTCAAAATAGGGAAAGGAGTACGTCAAGGTTGTATATTGTCACCCTGCTTATTTAACTTACATGCAGAGGACATCGTGTGAAATGCTGGGCTGGCTGAAGCACAAGCTGGAATCAAGATTGCCAGGAGAAATATCAATAACTTCAGATATGCAGATGACACCACCTTTATGGCAGAAAGCAAAAAAGAACTAAAGAGCCTCTTGATGAAAGTGAAAGAAGAGAGTGAAAAAGTTGGCTTAAAGCTCAACATTCAGAAAACTAAGATCAGTGCATCTGGTCCCATCACTTCATGGCAAATAGATGGGGAAACAGTGGAAACAGTGGCTGACTTTATTTTTCTGGGCTCCAAAATCACTGCAGATGGTGATTGCAGCCATGAAATTAAAAGACGCTTACTCCTTGGAAGAAAAGTTATGACCAACTTAGCATATTAAAAAGCAGAAACATTACTTTGCCAACAAAGGTCCGTCTAGTCAAGGCTATGGTTTTTCCAGTAGTATTGTATGGATGTGAGAGTTGGACTGTAAAGAAATCTCAGCCCCGAAGAATTGATGCTTTTGAACTGTGGTGTTGGAGAAGACTCTTGAGAGTCCCTTGAACTGTGCGGAGATCCAACCAGTCAATCCTAAAGGAAATCACCCCTGAATATTCATTGGAAGGACTGATGGTAAAGCTGAAACTCCAATACTTTGGTCACCTGATGCGAAGAACTGATTCATTGGAAAAGACCCTGATGCTGGGAAAGATTGAAGGCAGGAGGAGAAGGGGCTGACATAGGATGAGATGGTTGGTTGACAACACAGACTCAATGGGCATGACTTTGAGTAGACTCTGGGAGTTGGTGACGGACAGGGAAGCTTGGTGTGCTTGAGTCCATTGGCTTGCAAAGAGTCATACACGACTGAGTGACTGAACTGAGCTGATAAGGTAATGGTTCAGTTTGATTCTTTTTATATATCTGTCCAGTTTTGCCAATGCCATTTATTGAAGAATCTGTCTTTTCCACATTGTATTTTTTGCGGGGGGAAGGAGAATCTATGTTTTAATTAACTTGGTAAAGAATTTCTCTGAAATTCAAAATTATTTACAATTGTTTAATAAAACAGTTATGTTCTTAGATTTTAGTGAAAGTTATTGCAGGTGACAGTGATAGTCATTGACTCCAATTTGGGCAGAGAAGTTTCAGGAAATTTTTTATGAATTAAAAAATGAGCTGTGCAGGGACAGTTAAATATGTGACAGTCACTCTTTATTTAACAGATTATTGACCAGAGATGTATTAATATGTCTTTCATTACATATTTTGTTATCTGAGGGATTCCCTGGTAGCTCAGCTGGTAAAGAATCTGCCTGCAATGCAGGAGACCCCGGTTTGATTCCTGGGGCGGGAAGATGTGCTGGAGAAGGGATAGGCTACCTACTCCAGTATTTTTGGGCTTCCCTGGTGGCTTAGCTGGTAAAGAATCCGCCTGCAATGTGGAAGACCTGGGTTTGCTCCCTGGGTTGGGAAGATCCCCTGGAGAAGGGAGTGACTACCTGTTCCAATATTCTGGCCTGGAGAATTCTGTGGACTTAATAGTCCATGGGATGGCAAAGGGTCGGACACGACTGAGTGACTTTCCTTTCACTTTGTTATCTGAATATTACTGACAGGAGTGTTTCAGTGTTCACTTACATAACAAATCTACCAGCCATGGGCATAAGTTTCTGCAAAATTCCCCTGTCAGTAACGTGTTAACATTAGTTTTACTTACTGTTTTAGTCAGCTCTGGCTGCCATAACAAAATATTATAATAGGTGGTTTAAACAGTGGAAATTTATTTTCTCAAAATTTCTGAAAGCCAGAAGTCCAAGGTCACGGTGCGAGCACAGCTGTTTTCCAGTGAGATCTTTCTTTCTGCCTTGTGGATGGCTGCCTTCTTGCTGTGTCCTTTCATGGCAGGGATTTAGAAAGAGAGAGAGAAGGGGTGGGTTGGGATGGGGAGTCTCTTTGGTGCTTCTTCTCTTAAGGGCTCTAATCCCATCATGAGGTCCCCATGCTCATGACCTATTCTGAACTTAATTATCTCCCAAAGACCCCCATCTCCAAATACTACCACATTGGAGGCTGGGACTTCAACATATGAATTTCGGTGCCAATTCAGGCCAAAGCAATTATGAAGAATTTTGCATTTCTCTGTAAGCATAGAACCAAGTGCAGTAGGCAGAATAATGTTTAACTCAAATATATAACATTTTAACCTCCATATAGTGTGAATGTATTACCTTTCATGGCAAAAGGGACTCTGTAGATATCATTGTTATGGATCTTGATATGGAGAAATTATCTGGATGGTCCTAGGGTAACCTCAAGGGTCCTTAAGTGGGAGAGGGAAACAGAAAAAATAGTCAGTGACTATAGTGTGTGTGTATACAATCTTTACAATCGTGTTTTAACTTCCTATATATTGCATTTAAAAACAAATCATGTGTCATTTGACACCTTCTTAAATTTTTATCTACTATCAAATCATAATATTTTATTCACAGATACCCTTTACTATTTTTTCTTAAAGTATTATAAAATCTCCCTTCATTCATTTTTGAGTTCAATACTTGTCTTCTAAGATAGAACCATATTTTGTCTTTGGTCCTGCAGGGAGTTGAGGCCAAGTACGAAGTTAGAGGGATCGCAGTAGTCAGTACAAATCAGAACTGGAGTACAGTAGCAAAACAAAACCTCCTGGGACTAAAGGTGGCACAAGCTCCACCTAATACCTTCAGACACTTCACTCTTGGAACCCAGACCTCATGACATGAGGAAGCCAAGCAACCATACAGCGGCCACCTGTTTCAGCCCTAGTCCCAGCCAAAAGCTAGTACCAGCTACCATACATGTGAGTAGTGAGCAAGCTTTTGGATGATTCCAGTCTTCAGCCTTCAATGTATCCCTATTTTGACACTGAAATGACTTATCCCAAAAGTCCTGACCAAATTTCAGATAGTGAAAAAACAAATGCCATTGCTTTAAGCAACTCATTACATTTTGGTGTGGTTTGTCACATACCCATGGAGAACTGCTATAACCTCTACATTTCTACGAAACCAATTATATATTCCTCTATCCCTCAGTACTTACAGGCACCTGACATTAACTTTCCTAGTCTGATCTATGGTGCCTCATCCCTTAGGCATGTAATGCTTAACTCAGTCTTAGCATTGGAACCTTACACTCTTTTCCATATAGAGCCCAGTATTGATGTTTTGTTCTATCTTGGCTCATCTCAGTCCTGGTCTTCATGGTCCACAATTCAGATCCTGCAGTGCACATCTATCACCTAGTTTTTACCATATCCAAGATTACTGGTCTGGTGCCAGCAGCCTAATTTACTTTTGAAGAAACCATCTTTTGTTTACACTCCATCTAGAGGCTTCTAATGAGGTAAACTTCACCTTCTAGTCTAAGGTGGGCACAGAGCCCAGACTTTGCCAGTTGGCATCATTGATCCTCCTGGCCAGTTGATTCATTCAAGAATAGACACACACCCTGAGTTGACCCAATGAGGTGAAAGCCTAGGCTTTTCTCAGAACAACGTTTCTCTAGTGCCTGCTGAACCACGAGACTGTCAGCAGGCTGCTGGTGGCCAAGGCAGGACGAAAGCCTACCTGAGAATGAAGCCAACCCAGAAGAAAGCAGAGCCAAGTGTCGGATTTCTTACGGCATCACTGGAGCATCTGGACTCAGCCAGGCCTGAAGTTCCATCCCTCCTCCCACTCACAACTTCTCAGTTGTGTGTGCCTAGCAATTCCTTTTTGGCTAAAAGCCAGATTGTGTTAGATTTATATCACTTGGTAATGATAAGAGTCCTGAATAGTTTAAGACCACATCTTCTTATTCATTTTTGCAGTTCCTGAGTGCCTGTTTCACATATGATTCTGTAGTTGGAGTTGAGGCATGAACACTGAGTACGACAGGGTCCATGAGGCTTAACCTTATTGTCTTCTCCTTCCATCCCTTCAGTGAAGAGTTCTTCATGATACCATTTGTTTACAGGACTCCCTGCAGCCATTTTACTGTATAATTAGCTGTATGCATGCCATCATAAGCTTTGAGAAGACAGGAATAAAGACATCTTTATTTGATGACATAAGAATCCATGTATGAAAGTGCAGGCATTATAGTGTGTACTCCATACATATTTCCTTTCTTTCATGTTGTCCCTACATGGGGCTTATGCCTGGTTGTTGAATGATATGTATATTAAACAATCCTTGTCTCTAATACTAGATAACATTTATGGAACAATTATTGGATGCCAAACTTAAGTACCAGCTCAATTCTCACAGTGACTAACGTGAGGTAATATGTGCTATTAGCCTTCCTTTTATATAGGTAGGAAAAATCCCAACAAATTAAAGCATGAAAAGTTAAAAATCTTGTCCTTAATCTCACAGTTCATAAGTGGCAGAGTGAGGACTCCAACTCATCTCTCTCTCACACACGCTTAGCTCATAGCCAATTCACCATATAAAGTGCATGGGGTTTCCTTCTTGAAAAACATTCTACGTATCTGTTCTGAATAAAGGTAAATTGGTTGGGTTAAAAAGCTTTGAAGCACGAGAAATCAGTCCTCATTTCTGTGCCGTGGTCTTAGCCTTGATATTAGCTGCCTAGGCTACAGAAGGGACTTAGCAACATTTTGGGAGGTGGACAGGGTAAGTGGAAATTTGGAAGGCATGGCCATAAGCCAGATAGCAGGAGCAAATTGCCTGAGCTTTGTTCTTCCCGCATCTGCCACAGATGCGAAGAAAATGACAAGAGCGAAAACGGCAAAAGCCTCTTCTAAAAAGTGTTGCAAATTTGATGGCTGCCAGCCAGGAAAATGTAGCAACCCTGGTTGTCACAAGTGCATAACAGAACAAAGAATCTCAGGCTGCCGGGAGAGATGATAGGGTTGGAAATGAAGAGCTTATGAAGAAGAAAATATAAAAATCTAACCAAGGGTATATGGGAATAAATGGTCCTTGAAAGTTTCAGGAAGACCTATACAGAGTTCCAATGAGTATGTGCAAGGAAATATGCTCTTGGTAGAGTTGCACATAGGTTTCCCATCCCACCCCCTCAAGGAATAGAACAGGCTCACTATTAACATTCCAGTGGTTCTTTAGGAGAAGAAAATACATTCTTAGGCAAACTGAAAAGGATGACCAGCACATGTCTTTTTCTTACAGTGCAATGAAAAATTAAATATTTATTACAGATTTAAAAACTCATGAAAAAGGCAAATTTTTTTCATCTCAATTTCCTCTGGGTGCTCTGCAGAGCTGTTGAGGAGAACTGCTCTCCTGAGTCATGATTCCTTCCCCAAGCAGTCTGGTGGCCAGAGAGAGAACTGGAGACAGAAGGAGAATTTTTGAGGCACTTCTGTGCACCCTGAGCTGTGAGGGCAGCAGGGTGGGACAAGGGTGGAAATGGAGAGGATAAACTTCTTTTAGACTGCATTTTGACTCCTCAGTTTTCACATCTGAAAAACAGGTCATGGAAACACGTTTCTCACTTGATCATTTTCAGGATTAAATGGATAACACACAAAAAATCTCTGCTGGTCCATCCCATTCACTCACTCACTTTCCTCTTGTTAGTCTGAGAGCCCCTTGGGGGCAGAGGCCAGGTCCTGCTTGCTCACTGCTGTGCCCCAGCGCTTCGCAGAGAGTCTGTGCTGAACAGTATGCATTGGCTTGAATCGATGCCTGCTGTTTGTGTGTTTAGGAAGATGCCAAACCAGTTTTCTATTATGTTTATTCTAAAGCAATTTGTGCAAGTAAATGCTTTTCCAAGAATACTAAATTTGTCCCTAAGTGATCTGAGAGATCCTGATGCTGGATTAAAATGGCCAGTTGCATTTTATGACAGAAATGGGGTTAGAGGGGCCAAATGGGCCAAGAACTTCCTCCCACAAATGATAGTCCTCTCTAATTAACATACTCTATCTAAAGATCATTGTGTTAATCAAAAAGCACCTGAGATGACAATTTACATGTGATCTTTTAAGGACGCCATATAGCAAGAACAAATCCTTTGAAATAGACGTTGTTCTTTTTTGCATCTGTTCCCCAGAGGAAAGAAGATGATATAGCAAGTGAAATTTGCTAGGCTCTGCTTAAAACTGTTGGAATTTTGCTAACTGCCATTCTAATTGCAGCTTAGAGCCATCTCTCCCAAAAAAGCCTTCTTTGACATGAATGATACATATATTTGAGAAGTATGAGTAAGAGACATTAATAGTATGAACAGGTAAGAATAGATAAGAGTTATTGAGGGCTCTGGCAGCACATATGATAACTGGGTGGTGGGGGAAAAGGAATATCAGGGAACTAATGGTGTCCAAGGAGAATCCTGAGGATAAGAGAGTTAGCCAATTCATTTAATTCTTTCAAAAGTTCTATAATGAAATCATTGTTCTTATTTCATAGATAATATAACACGCCAACTTTAGAGTAAGTTACTTACTAAAATTCATACTTTTTGCTGTACCAACATTTTGCAGTGTATTTTTTTTTTTGGTCTTATCCCTTTCACCAGATTAAATATTTGTGAACTTATTAAGGATCACTTGAATCATTTCCTAATATTTTGCATAATAAATTACTTTTAAAATTCTAAAATATTTTGTTAGGTAAGTATATGATTAATGGCTGTATTACAGTGTTTACTTTCAATATAATTTTTATCTTTGTATTTATGATGTATAATAATTACCTTTAGTCCTTTAATAAATATGGCACTATTTACTACCAAAAGTATAAGAAAAAATCATGATTTGGCTATAAATTTATAAGTATTAGATTATCTTTAATAAGAGATCAAAACCATAATAAAATATAAAGTTATTTTAAGGATTATGAACATAAACAGTGGTCAGTAACTGCCTTCATTTAATGTTTGGATGTTTTGATTTTTCCAGTTACAAATTGGTTAATTTTTATGCTTTATTTATCAATGACAGGATAAGCTGGAAGGTATGAGACTGCTGTTTTCAATCATTTACCCATAAGTAAGACATTCCAGATGTTGGTAGCCTTAATTACCACTGAATAAAAATCTAACTCAGTTATAACTGTCACAGGGCTTTCTGTTGTTAGCTTTTTCTTCATTAGCAGAGACTTCTTACAGGTCTGTATTATGAAGATATGTGTCTGAATAACAAATCTAGTGGGGAGAATCTTAACATACATGTCTTAACTCAGGCTGCCATGACAAATATACCACAGACTGGGTGCCTTAAACATAAGGATTTGTTTCTCCCAGTTCTAAAGGCTAGCAGTCCAAGATCAGGGTGCCAGCAGATTTGGCCCCCAGGTAAGGGCCCGCTTCCAGATGGCTGCCTTCTCACTGTATCCTCCTCACAAGGTGGAGTGAAAAAGAGCGTTGGCCTCTCTGCTTATTTTATGAACACTAATTCTGTCGAGGAACCCTATCCTCATGACCTCATCTGAACCTAAATAGGGGCCAAGGTCCCCATCACAAATAGCATCACATTGGGAGTCAGGGCTTCGACATATAAAGGTGAGGGGACACAAACCTTCATTCAGTTCCTAACAGCACATTTATAGAAATGTTTTGGCCCAGAGAAGAGGGGCCCCACATGACTCTTTGGGATCTGTTCTGACCTTCCTCCTAATAGGGAGAAGAATCTGCAGGGCCAAAAGGACAAGAATATTCTGAGGTTACACTGACTGCCTGGAACCCCACAATTATTTCCTAGCTAAACAATCTGCACCTGCTGCCCGGGCCTGCAAAGCTCCTTCCCTAGGTTGCCCCTCTTGCCTATGAACGGCAAGGCCACTGTGAAACATCTCCTCCCAGGAGATGGCCAAGGGGTGGCAGTTTTGATTCAAGGGAAGAATGATTAGAACTTGTTACATGCTGGCTGGGAGTCCACAGGCACGTATACGTGATGGAATTGAGGACAGAGAGGGAAGGGAGAGAAGAGAGCTGGCTCTCCCCACACCACTGTGTTCCAGCACCGAACTTTGAAAAGTACAAGAATTCTGCATGCAGACGTCAGCTTCCAGGTTATTAAGAAGGTGCAGTTGTGAAGGTATGAGGATAGAACATACTTTATTTCAGATATGTTACATTCAGTATTGTTGGATTTTTTCCCAGAACTGCTATACCTGTTTTGACTTCTATGAGCAGTTTACATGTGTTTCCATCTCTCCATATAGTCACCAACACTTAACAAAATGTCTTGAATAGTAAGACATTTGCTATGTGGTCTCCTTTTGTATTCTTGATTTACTTTTCATGAATGATAGGGGTGGGTCTGATTATGACTAATGCTGCTCATTAACTGGTAACTAATATTGCTAACAGTACTATAATATTAGTAATTTTGTGCAACTTCCCTTTAATATTATAGACATCAAGCAGCATATGGCTGAGAATAAGAGCTACTGTAAACTCAGTACTGTTTGAAACCATCTTGGTGGTTGAGTGTTGAACCAAGTGAGAAACCAGTTAATTGAGTCATGAGTTTGCTCATCAGAGCTCTACTAAATGGCCATGAGGATGAATCTGATATACTGTTATCAGTACCCCAAATTACTCCATTTTGAAAGGAAAATATATACAGAATTACTATTCTGTTTGATTCATTAGCTAAAAAGTGTTTTTTTCATTCCTAATTGCCACTGCAATTCCCTACCTCTATTCCCCACCTCTATTCCCCTCATAGGCTGCCTTTCTAATGCACTTGTCATATGACCCGAAATTCGTACTTTTATAAGGAATGTACTGTTGTTTTGTATGTGTATCTTAAAAGCTTTACACCACAGGCCTTGAAATTTACATCCAATTCTTTCTTGCTTTTTCCCCCACTTAGTGGTCTATTCATATTGCCACATGGATTGAATTTATTGCTTCTAATTACTGCATAGCATCCATAGAACATATATATTAACTTTTACTTATCTGCTCCCCTAGTTATAGGCATCTAGGTGGCTTTCACTCTCTGTTATCACAGATAAAATATGACCATAGTAAATATATCATATGTGATCCACACTAAATCATGTGAGAATTTCTTTGAGGTATTTACCCCAAGAGTGGTATTGCTGATAGGATACGAGCATACGTATTATATTAAATATTGGTGGATTGTTTTCTAGAATTGCTGTACCTATTTTAATTTCTTTGAGCTGTTTACATGTGTTTCCATCTCTCCATATCGTCACTACACTTGGTATATCACACTTGATGTTATATACTTTACAAAATTTTGCCATTCTGATGCATTCACATGGTTCTTGTTCAGTCTCTAAGTCATGTTGCATTCTTTGTGACTGCATGGATTGTATCACACCAGGCTCCACTGTCCTTCACGATCTCCTGGAGTTTGCTCATACTCATGTCCATTGAGTCAGTGATGCTATCTAACCTCAGAGGATATCTAATCATATCCTCTGCTGCCCTCTTCTCCTTTTGCCTTCAGTCTTTCTCAGCATCAGGGTCTATTCCAATGAGTTGGCTCTTTGCATTCACATAGTATCTTATCATTTCAATCTGGTGATATCTTTGTATTGTTTTCCACAATTATTACAATTAAAAAAGAATAAATATTGTTACAAAATTACACTTTCCTTTTCCATTCTCTTTTTTTGTACGTTGTTTCACCCAGGGCTTCCCTGATAGTTCAGATGGTAAAGAATTCACCTGCCATGCAGGAAACCCTGGTTCGATTCCTAGGTTGGGAAGATCCGCTAGAGAAGGGAAGGCTACCCACTCTGTATTCTTGGGCTTCCCTTGTGGCTCAGCTGGTAAAGAATCCACCTGCAATGTGGAACACCTGGATTTGATCCCTGGGTTGGGAAGATCCCCTGGAGAAGGGAAAGGCTACCCACTCCAGTGTTCTGGCCTGGAGAATTCCATGGACTGTATAGTGCATGGGGTCGCAAAGAGTCGGACACAACTGAGCAACTTTCACTTTACTCACTCAGGTTGGTTTTTATGTTCTTGTTCTCAATAGAAAATGTAAGGTTCTGCTACTGTGTACCAGAAATATAAAAAGATAATTTGCCAATCTTGTAAAAGAAGGTGGTAGTGGTGGTGTATGTGTTTAATTAACAGAAAGAACGTTGTTGTTGTTCAGCTACTCAGTCATATCCAACTGTTTGTGACCCCATGGACTGTAGCATGCCAGGCTTCCCTGTTCTTCAGCATCTCCTGGAGCTTGCTCAAACTCATGGCCATTGCACCGGTGATGCCATCCAACCATCTCATCCTCTGTCGTCCACTTCCCCTCCTGCGTTCTATCTTTCCCATAATCAGGATCTTTTCCAATAAGTCAGCTCTTTGCATCAGGTGGCCAAAGTATTGGAGTTTCAGCTTCAGCATCAGTCCTTCCAGTGAATATGCAGGGTTGATTTCTTTTAGGATTGACTGGTTTGATCTCCTTGCAGTCCAAGGGACTCTCAAGAGTCTTCTCCAACACCACAGCTCAAGCATCAGTTTGTCAGTGCTCAGGCTTTTTTATTGTCCAGATCTCACATCCGTACATAACTACTAGAAAAACAATACCTTTTACTATATGGACCTTTGTCAGCAAAGTAATGTCGCTGCTTTTTAATATGCTCTCTAGGTGTCATTGCTTTTCTTCCAAAGAGCAAGCTTCTTTTAATTTCATGGCTGCAGTCACCATCCACCGTGATTTTGGAGTCCCCCAAATTTTAGGTCTGTCACTGTTGCCCATTGTTTCCCCATCTATTTGTCATAAAGTGATGGGACTGGATGCCATGATCTTAGTTTTTTGAATGTTGAGTTTTAAGCCAGCATTTTCACTCTCTTTCACCTTCATCAAGAGGCTCTTTAATTCCTCTTCACTTTCTGCCGTAAGGATGGTGTCATCTGCATATCTGAGGTAATTGATATTTCTCCCCGGCAATCTTAATTCCAGCTTGTGCTTCATCCAGCCCAGTGTGTTGCATGATGTACTCTGCATGTAAATTAAATAAGCGGGGTGACAGTATACAGCCTTGACGTACTCTTTTTCCAATTTTGAACCAGTCTGTTATTCCATGTCCAGTTGTGACTGTTGCTTCATTACCTGCATACAGGTTTTGCAGGAGGCAGGTAAGGCAGACTGGTAATTCTGTCTCTTTAAGAATTTTCCACAGTTCATTGTGATCTACACAGTCAAAGACTTTAGCATAGTAAATGAAGCAGAAGTAGATGTTTTTCTGGAATTCTCGAGCTTTTTTGATGATCCAACGGATGTTGGCAATTTGATCTCTGATTCCTCTGCCTTTTCTAAATCCAGCTTGGACGTCTGGAAGTTCTTGGTTCACATACTGTTGAAGCCTAGCTTGAAGGATTTTGAACATTACTTTACTAGCATGTGAAATGAGTGCAACGGTGTGGTAGTTTGAACCTTCTTTGAAGTTGCTCTTCTTTGGGATTGGAATGAAAACTTACCTTTTCCAGTCCTGTGGCCACTGCTGAATTTTTCAAATTTGCTGGCACATTTGAGTGCAGTACTTTAACAGCATCATCCTTTAGGATTTGAAAGAGCTCAGCTGGAATTCCATCACCTCCACTAGCTTTGTTTGTAGTCATGCTTCCTAAGGCCCACTTGACTTTGCACTCCAAAAATTTTGGCTCTGGGTGAGAGACCACACCATCATGGTTATCCGGGTCATTAAGATTTTTTTTTTTTTTGTATAGTTCACCTGTGTATTCTTGCTGCCTCTTTTTTTAATATCTTCTGCTAGGTCCATGCCCTTTCTTTCCTTTATTGTGCCTATCTTTGCATGAAACATTCCCTTGGTATCTCTTCGTTTTCTTGAAGAGATCTCTAGTTTTCCCATTCTATTGTTTTCCTCTATTTCTTTGCATTGTTCACTTAAAAAGGCTTTCTTATCTCTTCCTTGCTATTCTCTGTAACTCTGCATTCAGTTAAGTATATCTTTTCTTTTCTCCTTGGCCCTTCACTTCTCTCTTTTCTCAACTATTTGTAAGGTCTCCTCAGACAACTAGTTTGCCTTGTTGCATTTCTTTTTCTTGGAGATGGTTTTGATCACTGCCTCCTATACAGTATTACGAATCTCTGTCCATAGTTCTTCAGGCACTCTGTTTACCATATCTAATCCCTTGAATCTATTTATCACTTCCACTGTATAATCGTGAGGGATTTGATTTAGGTCATACCTGAATGGCCTATGTTCCCTATGTTCTTCAGTTTAAGTCTGAATTTGGCAATAAGGAGTTCATGATCTGAGCCATAGTCAGCTCCTGGTCTTCTTTTTGCTGACTGTATAGAGCTTCTCTGTCTTTGGCTGCAAAGAATATAATCAATCTGATTTCGGTGTTGACCATCTGGTGATGTCCATGTGTAGAGTTGTCTCTTGTGTTGTTGGAAAAGGTTGATTGCTATGACCAGCACATTCTTTTGGCAGAACTCTGTTATCCTTTGTCCTGCTTCATTTTGTACTCCAGGGCCAAACTTCCCTGTCACACCAGGTATCTCTTGACTTCCTACTTTTACATTCCAGTTCCCTATGATGAAAAGGACATCTTTTTGGTGTTAGTTCTAAAAGGTCTTGAAGATCTGCATAGAACCATTCAACTTCAGCTTCTTCGGCATTAGTGGTTGGGGCATAGACTTGGATTACTGTGATGTTGAATGATTTGTCTTGGAAATGAACCAAGATCATTCTGTCATTTTGAGATTGCACCCAAGTACTGCATTTTGGACCCTTTTGTTTACTATGAGGGCTATCTGTTTTTTTCTAAGGGATTATTGCCCACAGTGGTAGATATAATGGTAATCTGAATTAAATTCCCCCATTCCTGTCCATTTTAGTTCACTGATTCCTAAAATGTCAGTGTTCACTCTTGCAATGTGTTTGACAACTTCCAGTTTACCTTGATTCATGGACCTAACATTCCAGGTTCCTATGCAATATTGCTCTTTACAGCATCGGACTTGACTTTCACCACTAGACAAATCCACAGCTGGGCGTTGTTTCCACTTTGGCCCAGCCTCTTCATTCTTTCTGGAGCTATTTCTCCGCTCTTCTCTAGTAGAATATTGGAAACCTACTGATCTGTAGGGTTCATCTTTCAGTGTCACATCTTTTTTCCTTTTCATACTGTTCATGGGGTTCTCAAGGTAAGAATGCTGATGTGGTTTTTCCCATTCCCTTCTCCAGTGGACCATCTTTGTCCAAACTCTTCACCATGACCCATCTTTCTTGGGTGGCCCTACAGGGCATGACTCATAGTTTCATTGAGTTAGGCAAGGTTGTGGTCCGTGTGAACAGTTTGGTTATTTTTCTATGACAATGGTTTTCATTCAGTCTGCCTTCTGTTGCATGAGGATAAGAGGCTTTTGCTGGTTTCCCCACTGGCAGTGAGGAAAACTGGGTCTTGTTATGGTGGGCAAGACCATGCTCGGTAAGTCTTAAATCCAATTTTTCTGCTCTTGGGTAGAGCTGTGTTCCCTCCCTGTAGTTTGAACTGAGGCCAAACTATGATAAGGGTAATGGTGATAATGGCAACCTTCAAAAGGTTTCAAAAGGACTTATGCCAGCATGCCAGGCCTCCCAGGACTGTTGTAGTCAGTGCCCCTGACCGTGTGCAGGCCAGTGTTGACCTCCACCTCCCCCAGAGACTCCCAAGCACACACAGGCGAGTCTAGCTCAGTTTCTTATGGGATCACTTCTCCCTTCTCCTGAGTTCTGGTGCTCACAGGTTTTGTTTGTGCTCTCCAAGAATCTCTGTTTCCCCAGTCCTGGGGAAGTTCTGTAATCATAACCCACTGGCCTTCAAAGTCAGATTCCCTGGGAATACTCAGCCCCTTGGCCCGATCCCCAGGGTGGGAAATCTGTTGTGGTCCCTAGAACTTTTGCCAGGGTGATAACTTCTTTGGTAAAATTGTTCTCCAGTTTGTGGAGTTGCCCGCCCTTTGGTGCTATTGTTGTTCAGTCACTCAGTCGTGTCCAACTCTTTGTGACCCATGGACTGCAGCACTCCATGCTTCCCTGTCCTTTACCATCTCGGAGCTGGCTCAAACTCATATCCATTGAGTTGATGATGCCATCCAACCGTCTTGTCCTCTGTTGTCCCCTACTCCTCCTGTCTTCTATCTTTCCTAGCATCAGGTTTTTTTCCAATGAGTTGGCTCTTCGCATCAGGTGGCCAAAGTATTGGAGCTTCAGTTTCAGTGTCTGTCCTTCCAGTGAACATTCAGGATTGATTTCCTTTATGATTTTCTGGTTTGATTTCCTTGTAGTCCAAGGGACTCTCAGGAGTCTTCTCCAACACCACATTTCGAAAGCATCAATTCTTCAGTGCTCAGCCTTCTCTATGGTCCAACTCTCACATCCATACATGACTACTGGAAACACCATGGCTTCGACTCTATGGGCCTTTGTCGTCACAGTAATGTCTCTGCTTTTTATTATGCTGTCTAGGTTTATCATAAAGCGTTTCTTCCAAGGGGCAAGCATCTTTTAATTTCATGGCTGCAGTCACTGTCCATAGTGACTTTGAAGCCCAGGAAAATAAGATCTTTCACTGTTTCCCCATCTATATGCTGTGAAGTAATGGGACCAGATGCTATGATCTTAGTTTTTTGAGTGTTGAATTTTAAGCCAGCTTTTTCACTCTCCTCTTTCACCTTCATCAAGAGGCTCTTTAGTTTTCTTCACTTTTAGCCACGAGGGTCATGTCATCTGTGTATCTGAGGTTATTGATATTTCTCCTGACGGTCTTTGATTCCAGCTTGTGCTTCATCCAGCCTCGCATTTCTCATGATATACTCTGCATATGCATTAAACAAGCAGGGTGACAATATACATCCTTGACGTACTCCTTTCCCAGTTTTGAACCAGTCTGTTGTTCTGTGTCCAGTTCTAAATCTTGCTTCTTGCCCTGCCTACAGGTTTCTGCAGGCTGTAGGGCTGTAGTTCTTGCGTCTGGTGTCTGCTGCCTGGTGTGCAAGGTTGGTTCTGGGGTTTGTGCCAGTTTTCTGGTAGAAGGGACTGGTTCCTGCCCTCTGTGTGTGGATTTGGATCTAGTCCCTTTGGTGGGCAGGGCCATGTCAAGCGGTGTGTTTATAGTTAGCTCTGAGCTCGGTACAACTTTAGGCATCCTGTTTGCTCTCAGGTGGGGCTGTATTCCTTTCCTGTTCGTGGTTTGTTCTGAGGGGCTCGGCACTAGAGCCTGCATTCTGTTGGGTGGAGCCAGGTCTTGGTGCCAAAATGGCAGCCTCTTGGGAGAGCTCACGCAGATCAATATTCTCTGATCAATTTGCTGCCCAGGCAGCAATGTCCTTGACCCCACAGTGAGCTATAGCCCAAGCCCTGCTCCCCTCTCCTCCTCTTGGGGACCCCCCAAGACCTGCAGGTAGGTCTGGCCCAGGCTCTTTTGGAATCACTGCTTTGTGCTGGATCCCAGTGCACCCTCCAAGAGCAGAGTCTCTGTCTCCCCCAGTCCTTTGGCGCTCCTGTACTCAAGCCTCCTCGGCCTTCAAAGTCAGATGTTCAGTGGGCTCCTCCTCCTAATGCCAGACTCAGGCTTTGCAGCCTGACTAGGGCTCAGAACTCATACTTGTGTGACAGAACCTCTGTGATATAATTATTTTCCAGCTTGTGTGTCAACCACCCAGTGGATATAGGATTTGATGATATCGTGAAATTACCCCTCTTACCATTTTGTTGTGGCTTCTTCTTTGTCTTTGGATTTAGAATATCTTTCTCAGTGGGTTCAAGCCTGTTCATTCAACAGTTAGTTGTGATTTTAGTATTGTCATCAGAGGAGGTAAGCTTAAGTCCTTCTACTCTGCCATCTTGTTGGGAATTGGGTGGCTGCTTTTAGTTGGGATGCTTGCTACCTCTTTCCTCAGTGTGTTGGCCATTAGCCCCTTGATATGGGGCATGCAGATGTGGTGGCCCGTGTGTACTTCCAGTTTGGCTCAGACAACTATTGGAGCCCGCCTGTGGGTCTCTCAACAGCAGTGGTAGCTTGTGCGTCCCCAGGACAGTGGCAGCAGTGATTGGCTTCTGCTCCCAGGCCTCCCAGTAGCAGCAGCAGCCCACTCACTCCCAGGACAGCAGGAGTAGTGACCAGCACTTGTTCCAATGTCTCCCAGCAGCGCCAGTGGCCTGCATGCTCCAGGAGAGCGGGGGCAGCAGTTGATGGCCACTCACAAGTCTCCCAATGGCAGCAGCTGGCCCCTCACTCTCAGACAGTGGAGGGCAGTGTTGGGTTCCTGCTCATGGGTCCTGCCATAGTAGAGGTGGCCCACACACTCCTGGAACAGCTGAGGCAGCAGCTGGAGCCCACTTTTAGGTCTCTCGGTTGTTGCCAAAATCCTGGACTCTGTCTCTGGTGCCGAATAGAAACAGAGACGGAGTTTTGGGTGAAGTAGAAAACAGTAGCTTTTATTGCTTTGCCAGGCAAAGGGGGCCATAGTGGGCTAATGCCCTGAAGACCGTGTGACCCATGCTGGTGGGGGTAGTGAGGAGTTTTATAGTGTTCAAGGAGCAGGGTGCGATCATCTCGTGGACAGTTCTTGAAATGGGAAAACAAGACCAGCACAATAGCTACCACAGCTAAGAGCTTCACGGTTGCATTAGCATCTTTCTACCTCATCTGAGAGAAAAATGCCCCAGCGTGTTCCCCAGGAAAAGGCTCGATATTGAGTCTGAACTTGATGGTGTGGTCAAATTGCACATTTATGTTGGTTTATGGTTATCTTGACTTTTTCTGTTTTTATGTTCGTGCCATGGGCCTTTAATTTGGGTAATAAATTCATAGGGCTTTCTTTTGTGCTGTCTGCCTTTTACACTATTGCTGAGTCAGTTGACTTTCAAGCTGTGTTTTTTACCAGTAGACAGGAAGAGTTTTGAGGGTGGACAGGGAAAGGGGATTTCTGAATCTGCTACGTAGATGTTACCTTGTGAGTGAGCACAATTTTGAACCCTAAAAATATTCTGACAGGTAAGAACCACATCAGGGGATAATCAGGAATTTGAAGAGGTATATTTTTGGAAAATTTGAAATTATAGCATCGAATAGAGTTTCTTTTCTGAATGTTGACAGAACAACTTGACCTTGCTTCCTACTTAAAACTCTCTTTCTGGAACTGATGCAAGCATCTATTTAACTTGTTGCTTCTTTTCTGTACATTCCAGGGGTTCCACTGAGCAGAGCTCATTTTGGGATACGGACAGAATCATGTTCCCCATCAGTGCCCACCAGATACCCACAATGACACTGCTTAAGAAGATGTGTGTACCATGACTTGGAATCTCATCCGTGCATAAAAGTAAGTCTGTCACACTGACTAACGTGATAGGTGATCTCCTGTGATATGTGTGGTCCACTAATTTTCTGTGGTAACATCCGCTTGTACTTTCTGCCTCCTAGCTGTCCTCATCTAAAATTTATCATCCTGTCTATTACAAGCTGAGAAAAGGCCTCAACCTTCAGCAAATTCCTGTTTTCTCTAAGCTCTGCTCATTAATAAATAGTAATAGGAAACAAACAGAAAAATAGCTAGAGAAGCAAAATGGATAGTCAGGGCAGGCTCATCTCTAATCCACGTTTAGATCATCTGTCTGTGAGTTTATTTTCATGACTACTGTAAACTGTTGTTCTTTATGTTGGTAAATCATGGCAGAAGTTCTTGGGTGTCCGAATGAATCAGGCAGGACTTGTCTTCCATTGCCAGGGGATGTGATTCCAGGGTGATGTTCAGGCTCCTTCCTCTGCTGATTTCCCTGCCCCATTCTGTTAGCTGCTACATGCAAGTTAGCAGTGATACTCCTTGTTTAGTATGGATGTGTTTGTCAGATATTTCCTTGAGTGTTTTTGAAGGCAAAAAGAAGAGGAAGTGCAAAAACACTGGTAGCTTACAGGATGCTAGACAACATCCTGCCTAGAGCTGGCACTAGACCTTAGCTGAGGTGGCCTCAAACTTGTTTCCTTTGCTTTTTTGCCAAAAGTTCATGTGGTGGTGATGGAAATGGAATGGGACTTAGTTTTCAAGTCCTGGATTCAAGTCTTGGCTCTCTCTAATCGCTTGTCTCCTGTGGTACACAATGAGGATAATCTTTACCTCATTACACAGGAAGAGTCAGTCCAACACAGTGTGATGTAAGGTAAGACTTTTTGTTTTGTTCTTTCTTCTTCTTTGCTCTTTAGTCGCTAAGTCATGTGCGACTCTTTATGACCCCATGGGCTGTAGCCAGTTAGGCTCCTCTGTCCACGGGATTCTCCAGGCAAGAATACTGGAGTGGGTTGCCATTTCCTTCTCCAGGGGATCTCCCCGACCCAGGGATTGAACCTGTGTCTCCTGCATGGCAGGCAGATTCTTTACCAGCTGAACCAAAGGTAAGACTAGTATTATTAATAAGGCTACAAAAACATTCCCTGTTACTACCATTTCTAAAAGGAAACTTTAATATCATTCGCACCACACTGTATAGAGAATCCTCTGTCCCCAGGGTGTATCATGAGTCCCCCTGCTCCCCCTCCTTACTGTCTTGATGTACTACCTGGTTTGGCGTGTGATAGCTTGGGGAACTTTCTTGTTATTGCTCCAGCTGTGGTTGCTGTTTGTTGTGCTGTATAACATAGTTCTTGGTTCACATTAACTTGTGTGTACTATTATCCAGAAATAGAACAAGAGATGCATTTCATTAAAAATACATATTGAGATATAGAAATATTTAAATAAACCTCTAGGCCCACAGGATAACGTCTTTTTTTCTGTCCACCTCCCCTCCAATGTCTAAAGTACATCCCTAATGCCAGCATTTGGGAACTTAAGTCCTGTGGACTTGCTATCATATCCCGTGAGGCAAAGCTGCGGTTGTTAAAATATGATGTGTGATTTTAGAAAAAGGGCTAGCATAATTCTGTATCATCTAACATGGTCTTAATAGGTCTGTTTCCTTTTGCAAACATTTATTAATAGTGTGGTAACTCATACTGTAGATTTGGGGGAATCACATTTTAAGACTCAACTGATGTAGCCAGAGGTGGTCAGCAGCAATTAGACTTCCTAATATTTGACTTTCCTTAGGTTAATGAAACATTTATATGCCAACACCTGCATCACATTAAAGCCTGGCTTGCCTTACTCACCCTCTACTCCTGGGCCAGCAGCAGCACCTGGGAGCTTGTTAGAAATGCAGAGTCACAGGCCTGCCCCAGACCCAGTGATCAAACTCTGTCTGCTGGTGAGTTACACGTACATTACAGTTCAAGACTACTGCCCCAGCGGACCTCACTCTTAGTTTTCAGAAGGAATGAAGAAGGTAAGAATAACTTACTGCTCTTGTTACTGAATGATCAGAGTCAGCAAAACAGCTTGCTCATCTGTGTTGACCTTCACTATCAAAAGAAACATACTGTGAGCTACATGTGTAGTTTTAAATTTATGGTCAGCATGTTAAAAAAGAAACATAAAATTAATTTTAATGTATTTTATTTAAACCAATACATGCAAAGTAATATTTCAGTGGGGAATCAATGTGAAAAAAATGATATTGTACATTTTTTTCATAATGATTGCTCATAGTACATACTTATGTGCATATATACTTATAGCACATCTCAGTTCACACTGACTAGCCGTACATTTCAGGTGCTCAACAGCCACATGTGGCGAGTAGCTGTCATAGTGACAGAGCAGTTGTAGACAATGATGTATCTGCCATCCACTCCAGGGTGCAGTGAAATGTCTTTCCTGCAGGGGTGTGCACACACTTCCTTCCTGGACTTTATTATTGCGTCAGACTTTGTGCTTACCTCCAACCTTAAGATGCACCTGTTTTAAAAAACTGACAGTAGCACAAGATAAATACAGTAGAAGACATTTGTACCAAGTGCTCAGGAAGCATAGGAGACGGAGTATCAAACATTGTACAGGGCAGAAGACAGCATCAGGCTTAAAAGCTTGCACTATGGAAACAAATAGACCCATGCTTCAGGATTTACGTTAGTCCTCTGGGTTTTCAATAGGTGCTTTTCATAGAGTGTTGTAAGGATAAAATGAGAATTGGATATAAAGAATAATATTATGCTTTATTGATTTCATTATTAAAAGAAAGGTAAGGGTAAATTTGATTGTGGATAAGTGGAGTTTCACAGGTGTATCTGCCAGGATCCACCAAATATATGAACATTTGATTTCTCTACTTTCTCTCTCTCTATATATGTAGTATAGTGTAATATATGAACATATGCATGTATATATATATATATGTACATTTTCCTTAAATTGTTGGAGAATAATCTGTAGGCAGCAAGACTATCCATATATATTTCCTGAGAATGAGAACATTTTCTTACATGATTAGGGGTGTAATTATCAAATTTCAGAAACCTTAAGACACAATTTCTGTAATCTATCACATCTCTGTGGTCTCCTGGAATCTAGGACAGTTGCTCAGTCTTTCCTTTGGGGGTGGAAAAGGGTGTGTGTGTAAAAACTCGACATTTTTAGAGAGATGAGGCTAGTTATTTTGTGGACTATCCCTCAACTTGGGATTATCTGATGTTTTCTCATATATTTGGGCAGGTTAGCTAGGATACTTTAAAATCTTTTTAAAAATATTATGTAAGTTTCAATATAGTAATTCACAATTTTTTAACCTTATACACCATTTATAGTTTAGTTATTATAAAATATCGGCTATATTCCCTGTGCTGTAGAATATATCCTTGTAGCTCTATTTTATACACAGTAGTTTGTCTCCCTTAATCCCCATATCCTGATCTTGCTCTTTCCCTCTCCCCACTGGTAGCCACTAGTTTGTTTTCCCTGTTTTTTCTGTTATATTCACTATTTTAGAAGATTTTAGATTCTACATATAAGTGATATGCAATTTTTGTCTTTGTCTGAGTTATATCATTAAGCATAATGCCTTCTAAGTCCATCCATGTTGTTGCAGATGGTAAAATTTTCATTTTTTTATGGCTGAGTAATAATCCTTTGTTTGTATATACACTGCTGCTGCTAAGTCGCTTCAGTCGTGTCTGACTCTGTGCGACCCCATAGAGGGCAGCCCACCAGGCTCCCCCGTCCCTGGGATTCTCCAGGCAAGAACACTGGAGTGAGTAGCCATTTCCTTCTCCAATGCATGAAAGTGAAAAGTGAAAGTGAAGTCGCTCAGTCGTGTCCAAGTCTTCGTGACCCCATGGACTGCAGCCTACCAGGCTCCTCCGTCCATAGGATTTTCCAGGCAAGAGTACTAGAGTGGGGTACCATCACCTCCTCTGGTATATACACTGCATCTTTTAAAAAAAATTTTAAATTGAAGGATAATTGCTTACAGAATTTTGTGGTTTTCTGTCATACATTATTGATTTGTTGAAAGCCAGATAGGTTGCGTCTGTATCTTGGCAGTTATAAATAATGATGGTATATGAACATGGGGATGCTTGTTATTTTTTGAATTAATGGTTTTTCATTTTCTTTGGAATATATACCTGGGAATGGAATTGCTGGACCATATGGTACACATTACTGTGTATGTGTGCGTGCGTGTTTTCCCTTTCTTTTTCTCTAGGAGTGTTATAGCATCCCAGTCTTACATTTACATCTTTAACACCTTTCTCAGCTGGTACGTGAGACTAGCAGGGTAGATGGTGGGCAGGCTCAGGGATTTTGGGACTAGTGCCTGCCCACTGGTGAGGAGAGCTGGGTTTTGGGGTCTTAATGCAGCCTATCTGCAGGTGGGTGGGTCTGAAGACCTTGTGTACATCCTGTAAGAATGGAATTTCTATCTCCCTTGGCTGATAGAAATTCCAGTCTTACAGGATGCATACAAAGTCTCATGCTCCAGACTCACCCACCAGTAGACGGGTTGTATCAAGACCCCCTGGAGTAGGAAATGGCAACCCACTCCTTATTTTGCCTGTCTATTCCATAGACAGACAGAGGAGCCTGGTGGGCTACAGTCCATGGGGGGGGTCACAAAAAGTCAGACATGACTAAGCATGCATGTACACACACACTTCTGGGACTCCTGAAAGTAAAGCCCCACTGGCCTTCAAAGTGAGATCTTCTTGGGGTCATCTGCCTGGCACAGGACGACCCAGGTTGGGAAGTCTGATGTGTGGCTCAGATGCCTCACTCCTTTGGGAGAATCTCTTCATTTTTAATTATTCTCTCGTTCGTGGGTCACCACCCCTTTGGTATGGGACGGACTCTACCATGACTCTGCTTATTCCTACCTGTCTTGCTGCAGTTTCTTCTTCTATTGTGGAAGATCCTTTGTTTCCGGTTGAGTCCAGTCTTTTCTCCTGATGGTTGTTCTGTAAATAACGATACATAAGAGGCGATGAGCTCAAATTCCCATAAGCTAGGATTTTTGAAGATATTTTTAAATGAAGATGCCAGTAATAGCAGGAAGGCAACATCATTGCAAGACCTAAAAACAGTGATGTGATTAGATCCTGCTTCCAAGTTGTAGCTGCAGAGGATGGACCACTTGAGAGAAGCTGTATTTACTGAGGGGTGCCACCAAACCCAGAACTGTGGTAGGGGAGAGGAGGAGAAGTCAACACCCAGATCTTTCTCTCTTCCTGTCCTTGGATCCCTTGCTGCTGCTAAGTCACTTCAGTCATGTCCTACTCTTCGCAACCCCATGGACTGCAGTCTACCAGGCTCCTCCGTCCATGGGATTTTGCAGGCAAGAGTACTGGAGTGGGGTGCCATTACCTTTTCCTGGATCCCTTGCAGGTGCTCTCATTGGCTCAATTCAACAACAACAACAACAACAACAAAAGACATTTAAGGGTAATCCGGGTGATTGAGTGAGTCTTCAGCAGTCAGACTCATAGAGCAGTGAGAATGGGATTACGGGGGAAAAGAAAATCACCTGCACTCCAAGCAGAGGAGGCAGTAAATGCAAAGGGAGTGTGCAGTATGAAGGGCCAAAAAGTGCTGAGGAACATTCTGGGATGCAGTCAATGAGGTTGAGAAGCTAGCCTGGGCCCACTGTGTAAAAGTATTACATAACAAGTTTAAGGGGGCTTCCCTGGTGGCTCAGATGGTAAAGAATCCACCTGCCATGCCAGAGACCTGGGTGCGATCTGTGGGTTGTGAAGATCCCCTGGAGGAGGGCATGGCAACCCACTCCACTATTCTTGCCTGCAGGGATACAGTCAACAGGGTAGCAAAGAGTTGGACATGACTAAGCACAAGAAGTAAGACTCTGGAGTTGA
The DNA here is from genome assembly GCF_054371585.1 of Giraffa tippelskirchi. Lineage (NCBI taxonomy): Eukaryota > Metazoa > Chordata > Mammalia > Artiodactyla > Giraffidae > Giraffa > Giraffa tippelskirchi. The sequence goes on along the minus strand of NC_137280.1, from coordinate 105,596,003 downwards.
TCCTGCTGAAATAATTATTTTTGAGCATAGGAGTTAATATGATCAGATCAGTGTTTCAGAAAAAATAGCTATGGAACAGAACTGCAAAAGAAATGGAATTCAGGGAGTCATTGAAACAATTCAGAGCAGAGATGAAAAAGTGTCACTACTTGCACAGAAGGTAAAGAAAAAGACAAATATGAAGCTTTTGGGACATTTAAAAATCAGACAACAAAAAGATACAAGATGCTGGAAGTTTAGTTAATAATAAGTAATATTGTTGGTCATGGCAGCTAATAGGTAGTAAATACCTACTATCTTACACCAGATTAGAGAGCTTCATCTTCAGAGCAACTCTGTGAGGCAGATGTGATTCTCACAGTTCTAATTATAAGAAATAAGAGTGTTTGGGGGGATGATAGTACCATGAATTGAGACAGAATGTTTGAAGTTGCCCATGGGGCATAATGAGTCCTAACGAGTTAAGCTACTGGGAGATGAGATAGGGAGCCATGGACGCAGATCTGGGCTGGTACTGGGAACTTGCTGATGTGAGCTGTAATCATAGAATGTATGAGGCTGACCAGGATAAACTCTGAACAAGAGGAACCACTACTCTATGTGAAGGAGTGTTTGGAAAGAATGTCAGAGATGTTTGAATGGCAGGAAGAATATCACATGTACCCTTTTGTTGTTGATAATAACTGGCCTACCCAACTGTGGTGTCATCATCATTGTGATCTTTCAGCTGGCCTACATTTGTAAAGGACATACACTTTACAACTTTGAGTAAGAGGTTCTGGTTCAAGGTGGTAATGTTGGCATGTCCTGAACTTGCCTCTTTCCTTGGACACACCAAAAATACAACCACACACAGCAATTTCTTTTGAAGAAATACTTGCAAACCAGCTGAGTGACTCCTATTGTTGTTGTTGAGTCACTCAGTGATGTCTTGACTCTTTTGGGACCCCATGGACTGTAGCCCAGGGCTCCTGCATTGTAGGTGCATTCTTGATCACTGAGCCAACCGGGGAAGCCTAGATGACTCAGATATTTGGCAAGAGAAAAACCAATGGAAGCAGTTAGGAGAAGCTGAGATACAATCCTACCATGTGACCTACATTTGGGAGGTAACTCAAACCTGGAGTTTCTCCCCAGATAAGACCTGCACCCGAGAAACAAGCCCTGAAAAGATCTAACTCTCAAAAACCAACAGGGCTTGTATCCATGAGACCCACAAGGCTATAGCAAACTGAGAAATGGCTCTTAAAGAATTTGTACACAAGGACTCACTCACCTATCCCCAAGACGTTGTACTTATCATAAAGTGTTGGCCTGCCGCGCAGGCATCTAATTTAACATGAATCTAGAGGCTTTCCAGGGCACCAGCTTTACCTTCTATCTTGCTCCAGCAAGTGGGGACCATCTTTGTGGTCTCCCTCTGCCACACTCTAAACACCAGTATCTTCTGGAGGGAAGCTTTCACATGCACTGTTACCCTAGTTTTACAGCTGCCACCTAGGGCACACCTAGCTTTGCTTGGCAGAGGGGCTTGCATTCCTGAATTTCATGGGGTTGTAATCAGAGAGAGAGTTCTTGGCAGACTGTTCCCTCTGGGCACAGTAATGAACACATTAAAAGGTCATACACCATGATCGAGTGGGATTTATCCCAAAGATGTAGGGGTTATTCAGTATCCACAAATCAATCAGTGTGATACACCACATTAACAAATTGAATAAAAACTGTATGATTATCTCCATAGATGCAGAAAGATTTTGAAAAATCTTTTAACACCCATTTATGATAGAAACTTTACAGAAAGTGGGCATAGAGGGAACCTACCTCAACATAATAATGCTGAAAGCATTCTCTTCCCAGGTGGCTCAGTGGTAAAGAATTACTGGCACAAAGACAGAAATATAGATCAATGGAACAAAATAGAAAGCCCAGAGATAAATCCACGCACTTATCGACACCTTATCTTTGACAAGGGAGGCAAGAATATACAATGGAGAAAAGACAATCTTTTTAACAAGTGGTGCTGGGAAAACTGGTCAACCACTTGTAAAAGAATGAAACTATAACACTCTCTAACACCATACACAAAAATAAACTCACAATGGATTAAAGATCTAAACGTAAGACCAGAAACTATAAGACTCCTAGAGGAAAACATAGGCAAAACACTCTCTGACATAAATCCTAGCAGGATCCTCTATGACCCACCTCCCAGAATATTGCAAATAAAAGCAAAAATAAACAAATGGGACCTAATTAAACTTACAAGCTTTTGCACAATGAAGGAAACTATAAGCAAGGTGAAAAGACAGCCTTCAGAATGGGAGAAAATAATAGCAAACGAAGCAACGGACAAAGAATTAATCTCAAAAATATACAAGCAGCTCATGCCACTCAATTCCAGAAAAATAAACGACCCAATCAAAAAATGGGCCAAAGAACTAAACAGACATTTCTCCAAAGAAGACATACAGATGGCTAACACACACATGACAAGATGCTCAACATCACTCATTATCAGAGAAATGCAAATCAAAACCAGAATGAGGTACCATCTCACGCCCATCAGAATGGCTGCTATCGAAAAGTCTATAAACAATAAATGCTGGAGAGGGTGTGGAGAAAAGGGAACCCTCTTACACTGTTGGTGGGAATGCAAACTAGTGCAGCCACTATGGAGAACAGTGTGGAGATTCCTTAAAAACCTGGAAATAGAACTGCCATATGACCCAGCAATCCCACTGCTGGGCACACACACCAAGGAAACCAGAATTGAAAGATACACGTGTTCCCCAATGTTCATCACAGCACTGTCTACAATAGCCAGGACATGGAAGCAACCTAGATGTCCATTGGCAGACGAATGGATAAGAAAGCTGTGGTACATATACACAATAGAATATTACTCAGCTATTAAAAAGAATGCATTTGAACCAGTTCTAATGAGGTGGATGAAACTGGAGCCTATTATACAGAGTGAAGTAAGTCAGAAAGAAAAACACCAATACAGTATACTAATGCATATATATGGAATTTAGAAAGATGGTAACGATGACCCTATATGCGAGACAGCAAAAGAAACACAGATATAAAGAACAGACTTTGACTCTGTGGGAGAAGGTGAGGGTGGGATGATTTGAGAGAATAGCCTTGAAACATGTATATTACCATATGTGAAACAGATTGCCAGTCCACATTCGATGCATGAAGTAGGGCGCTCAAAGCCAGTGCACTGGGACAACCTGAGGGATGGGATGGGGAGGGAAGAGGAGGGCGTTCAGGATGGGGGACACATGTATACCCATGGCTGATTCATGACAATGTATGGCAAAAACCACTATAGTATTGTAAAGTAATTAGCCTCCAATTAAAATTAAAAAAAATCAGCCTGCCAATGCAAGAGACACGAGGTAGATTTCTGGGTCAGGAAGATCTCTTGGAGGAGGAAATGGCAACCACTCCAGCATTCTTGCCTGAAAACCCATGGACAGGGGAGCCTGACAGGCTGCAGTCCATGGGGTCACAAAGAGTCAGACACAACTGAGCACGCACACACAGAGGCACTAAAGTCAGGAACGAGACAAGTATGGCCACTTGCATACACTTTTCTTCAACATAGTTTTGAAAGTCCTAGCCGTGGCAATCAAAGAAAAAAAAAGGAATCCAAATTGGAAACAGAGATGAGAAACTGTCACTGTTTGCAGATGACATGAAATATGTATATAGAAAATCCTATCAGAAAATTACCTGTACTCAACAGTGAATTTGGTAGTTGCAGGATACAAAATTATTACACAGAAATCTGTTTCATTTCTATACACTAACTTATTGGCTGTCACAAATAAGATGTTATGCTCTAGGAACATGACAACTGCTCTGGCTCATCACTGAAGGTAGAGCTTGCCTTGAAGTATACCTGATTTGTTCTAGACAACATCTAGACAACAACTATTTAACTATGTGTCCTTTCAATATATACCATTTAACTTCTACCTGGGAATTAGTACTTGCTGAGCTCCTAAAAGGAAAATTATATTTTTCCCATTTGAAAATTATTTTTGCAAACTATTCCAAAGTCCTTGAATTATAAGGGATAGATTTTTTAAATGTTAGTTTTATACAGCATTGTGGCTAGATCTTGCTCACAATGTAAAAGTGCTCTGCATTAGATAGGTCCTAAATTAGTTTTTCTTGATTGCCTGATGTAGATTTATTATGTGTTTTTATTTGAGGCACCATATTGAAAATATTTTCCATGTGGAATATGTTTCATTTAAGGAACTATAGAAACCGCTAATCTGGTTTGATGCTCTTTATTTTTTCGGAAACATTTATTTCATCCCTTTGTTACTGGCTGTTCTATTATGGTTTAGAGACAACAATAAAGATCTTATTGTTTATGCTTCATTGGAAAAAATAATAGTTCAGATATTTGACCTGAGATAATTGTGAATCCCATTGGGGAAGTGCTGCATATTTTTGAAGATTATGTGTTTTTAAACTACAAGAAAGAATAGAACACAATTTATCCTGGGAGCTTTTCTTTAGGATCTATAATATTTTTGTGGACTATTAATAAATACACTATATGGTTGTATTGTATATTATATCTCTTATTAACTCTAGTGCCATCACTAATGTTTTAATATATAACCATATGTTCCTCAAGGGAGTAGTTTGTGTGTTTTACTGGCAAGTAGCACACAAAAAATTCTCCCTGCTATTCTCTTCTACTATAAATTAATATCCACTACCAGGGGACCTCTTATGATATAAAATTGTCATCCTGTGAGTGGTATGGATGAAATTACCATGGAGGAAAGCTTGAGCAGTTACTGGACTATGAATAAGACAGCACCAAAAAAAAAAACAAAGCAAAAACAGCACCTATTCTGTACATAGGACCCCTGGTGTGTTATATTAATTTATGATAAATAATTTACTTCACTAACTTCAAAGTTTACTACTCTGAATTACCTTTTTAGTCACAGTGTTTTCTTAATGTAAGTGCATTTTCTATACTGAAAAGGAATACTCTAAAAGCATGGCATCATCTTAGCCAGCTCCAGACTATTCTGCAGTTTCTACAACACAAGATTTTATCCAGTAAGAGTGCCTGGAGCATGGATCCTTTTAAGTGACAGTGTTGTCTGCACTGCTTTTCATTTTGGCAGTAAAGGAGTTACAGGAAAAGATGGATCCATAATGACAGTCCTGTGTGTTGTAATGTGATGGTTGCCTGGCAACTCTACCTGTAGAAATAAATATGGGACTTGTATCTGTATTAATCCCCTCTTGTTGTCAAGGTTTAGAGGTTTTTAATACATTAAGCTTAGAAAATACTTAAAAGCAAAAAGGCTTGATCATTTGATGGTCCTTTAGAATTGTATGAGATTGCTGGATGTCGACAAATAAGGGGTCTTGGGGAGTAAGGGGTACCTAGTGCTGTGAATAAGTCTTGAATGTATTTGAACATCTCTTAAATGAGTCTGAGCCCTACCTTGGCATCTCACACAGCTTACATCTTCCAAGGACATATTTCTTCACTTAATAGTTATTGACTATCATTAAATGTGTTACTTCTGCACCAGAAATGGGCTAGGGTATAAATACAAGAAAGACAGAGCCCTGGGCTTTTAGTCTAGAGAGGTGACTTTATCATCTAGTGAAGAGCACATCTAGAGAGGAATGTTCTTACTTGTAACACTCAGGGAACACGCCCATCAGTACCAACTGTTCTTTTTATACTCTTAACAGAGACCAAAGCCAGCTGTGGATTATGCCCCAGCACACTGCTTGTGGCTACAGTACAAGCTTCCCTCTTCCACCCTCTCATTGAGTGTGCCAGAACATAGGTTATCACACTGGTCTGCTGGTCCCTGTATCTTCATTCTTTTCTTCTATGCCTCAGCTTTCACTTTCAAAGTCTTGACTCTTTTGTACTTCAGTATAACGTATTTTCATCCCATCAGTGATACCCCCTCTGTTTAAATAAGGATCTCAGAAAAGCTGTAAAGGAAAGTTGGCTAAAAAGATGACATATTTTACTGATGCAAAAACTCTTAAGGATTGCAAATTCTAGAAATAGACAAGGTCTCAGGATGATATATATTAAATTGTATTTTCAGTGCATAGACTAAGAACCTATATTGCTAATGATAAGAAGGATCACCTTTTATCATTCCAAGCTCTTCCAAATGGTGACATTTTGTCATTAATCTTAAATAAAGTCAGTATTTTAATTGGCTAAAAAAGTTAAAAAGTAGTCACTGCTTTTATCTTGTTATAATCATATAAATGTTAAGCCTTCTCAGTGGTCACCAAAACACTCATGACTTCGTTCAGTTGATTTAATTCTAAATCAGGACATCTGGTCACATGGAACAAAGGGATGAGGGATGAAATTATCTGTCTCCCCTAACTCTGTCATCTGCTAAGACAGCACAACAATGTCTGCCACAGCTCATCAAGAAAGCCCACATTTATTAGGTATGTGACTGAATCCACTGGCATTCAGCTGGGGAAACCAAAGCAATTTATTGTGGGATAAAGATTCATTACAGGAATGAGATCTTATGCAGTTTTAGAGAAGCCTGGGAAATATCTAAGGATCCAGAAGAGAGACATGAAAGGTTAGAGCTGACTAGCACCCAGCTCTACTGAAGCACTAATGGGTAGGGTAAGCTGAAGCTGATGGGTAAGGGTAAGTCAGAGCTTTCAGGGGAATTTGAGAAGCAGGTTGTTGCCACTGTAGGGGGCAGCAAAGAGGAGCTGGGGAAGAGAGTATGAAAAACATCAACTGTGCTGGCAACTACTTCTGGAGGTGTTCAGGCAAGAGGCTGGTGATGAGCATGGCACCTCTGCTCACCAGCAGGGCTACCATTCACAAGCAAGAGCTGGACAGAGACTCACGGTGTCTCCTTCCTCTTTTTATCACTATGCTCATCTCTGAACCTATAGTGGGAGAACAGAGGAAGAGAAAGTATGACTGGCTGTAGCTGTAACTTTATACTTAACTGTAGCCCTGCCATAAAATGACTGGTTAGTGATTAGCCTTGAAAGTTGGTCTTCCAGGACAAGCTTGTCTACTCCTTCTCATCTCCCAGCTGTAGCATAAACCCCTTAGCACAGATGGCTCACCAGTTAGGCTTTTCATGCCCATTCTATAACTCTGTAATACTCACAAGTTCCTCTGCACTAGTCATGAGGAACTCAGTGATAGATATAATTTGCTCACTATTTAGGCTTTTAATAGAGTAGCAATCCCTGGTGGCTCAGATGGTAAAGAGTGCACCTGCAATGCTGGAGACCCGGGTTCAATCCCTGGGTCAGGAAGATCCTCTGGAGAAAGAAATGGCAACCCACTCCAGTATTCTTGCCTGGAGAATTCCATGGACAGAGGAGTTGGGCAGGCTGCAGTCCATGGGGTTGCAAAGAGTCAGACACGACTGAGTGACTTTCACTCACTTCACAGAGGAGCAGTCCAGTAGGAGAAAGATGACAGAGTCATGGAAGGTTAAATATCGTTAGTAATAGAAAATCAAAATGAGATAAACACATGCCACATCTACAGGAGGAAAATCCACTGTGTGCCAGCACTATGAAGAAGAGTTCTTGGAGGAGGTGGCAAAGGAGAAAGGCATGTAGACCGTGAGAGACAGGATAAGCTGAGCACCTGTGATCATTGCCAGTCAGCCTTGGGAACAAAGAGAGCATGTGTGACCTTAGAAGTTACCACTGGCTGAGGTTAAACTAGTCAACTTGTTTAATCCTGTATAGGAAGAAAAATTTTAAGGACTAAAGTCAGAGTAACTCTGGAAAGAAAAGGAGGACCAAGATTATACCATGAGAAAAAGAAAGAGAGTAGATATCTGTTTTGAATCTTTTTTATAAAGAATCAATAAAAATGACAACATATATGCTTGAAAATGTTTGTTATGGTAGCAACCATGTTTTTCCTGTGTTTGAGACATTTTTGTCTTTGAATGATTAATGTGTCAAGTGTGGGCTTCCTTTCAGAATGAAACTGAATACAATAACTCCCTTACATACAAATAAGTTCTGTCCTGAGAGTGCATTCATAGCTCTGGTTTCTTTGCAAACCCAACAAAATTAGCCTCGGTATCCAACTTTTACAGATAATGCCAAATATATGAACTAACTTACGTGATTGGACATGTGAACACATGTTCATATCTTTGAAAGTTTGCAACTTGAAGATTCACATGTAGGGGACTTATTGTATTGGATCAGCATACAATTTTTTGGATTATAATTACAGTTTTAAAAAGTCCTGTACCTTAAAAGGTACATTGGAACAACTGATGCTGAAGCTGAAACTCCAGTACTTTGGCCACCTGATGTGAAGAACTGACTCATTGGAAAAAACCCTAATGCTGGAAAAGACTGAAGGCAGGAGGAGAAGGAGACAACAGAGGATGAGATGATTGGATGGCATCACCGACTCCATGGACATGAGTTTGAGCAAGCTCCGGGAGTTGGTGATGGACAGGGAGGCCTGGTGTGCTGCAGTCCATGGGGTCCCAAAGAGTCAGACGTCACTGAGTGACTGAACTGACTGACTGACTGTACCTTAATTGTCAATTCAGGAAAACATAAGAAACAACCTTGCAGAATAAAGGAAGTCAAGAGTTATAAGTGAGATTGAAAGCCATGAAGTGGATCTTCTTTGAGGAAAATGTTTTCCACAGAAGACATAGAGATGGCCAGCTGGTACATGAGAAGATGCTCAAAGTCACTAATCATGAGGAAAATGCACATCAGAACCACAAGAGAAACTGCCTTCTGCCTGCTAGAATGGTTATACTCAAGAAGACACTTAAAACAAGTGTTGGTAAGGATGTGGACTGTTGGTAGGAATGTAAATTAGGGCAACTACTATGAAAACCTGTATGAAGGTTCTTCAGAAAATTAGAATTACCATATGAGCCAACAGTTCCATTTCTAGTATTTATTTGAAGAAAACAAGGCCACTAACTCAAAAAGACATATGCACCCCCAATTTCAATGCAGCAGCCAAATAAGGAAGCCGTCTGTCTTGTCAGTGGATGAATTGATTAAAAAAATGTGATACAAAATAGAATACTATTCAGCCATAAAAAAAGAATGAAATCTTGCCATTTGTGACAACATGGATGAACCGTAAAGATATATTGCTAAGTGAAATAAGTCAGATGAAGACAAATATCATAGAATCTCACTTACATGACTCTAGGAAAACAAACCCAAACTGAGCTCATAGATAGAGAAGAGACTGGTGGTTGCCAGACATGGGAGGTTGGAATTGACAAAATGGATGAAGGGAGTCCAAAGGTACAGACTTCCAGGTAAGAGGTCATACATATGTAATGTACAGCATGGTGACTGTAATAGTTGTATTGTGTACCTGAAAGATGCTAAGAGTAAATCTTGAAAGTTCTCATCACATAGACACAAAATTGTAACTGTGTGTGATTATGGATGTTAACTATACTTACGGAGGTGATCATTTCATAATATATGCAAATTCTGAATGATTATGTTGTATATCCGAAACTAATATAGTTATATTGTCAGTTGCCGCTGCTGCTAAGTCACTTCAGTCGTGTCCGACTCTAGGCGACCCTATGGACAGCAGCCCACCAGGCTCCTCTGTCCATGGGATTCTCTATGCAAGAATACTGGAGTGGGTTGCCAGTTCCTTCTCCCATATTGTCAGTTATATTTCCTTATTAAAAAGACTCGTCTGATAGAATAACACACAAGTGAGGTCATGTTGATGAAAGCACAGTGTAAACTGTAAAGCACCAAACAAATACTAGTTATTGAGTGATGACACAAAGTACTGCATGGTGGTATCACAGATAAAGACTAAATTGATGACTGTATATGGGAAGCTTCAACAAGTATTTATTAGTAAGAATTAGATGGTCACAGCAGAATCGCTAAACCAAACTGACAATGTTGTAGAATATAGTTTCACAAAATGCAAAAATTTGTTCCAAAAAATGGTTGCCGGAATTGCTACCCAGTATCAGAACCTCCCATGATGATTAGCCAATCAAGTGTCTATTTTCTCTTTATCCTGCACTTCATTTCTTCAGCTCAGAAGCATGACCTCTGACTTTCTGAAGAGCTGTGTAGAAATTTCTAAGATCAATAAGGGAAAAACATCACGAGAAATGGCAAGTGGGTAGAACAGTGTAGTCAAACGTTGACAAAAATACAGCCCCCCCTCCCGCCCCCCCACCGCCCAGTCAGTTCATTGCTCTGTAACAAAGGGCTCCGTTACTAACAGAACTAACCTACTCTAAAGGATATATTCTGGCAGAAATACTTCAAACATTTTTGATGTTTGATGGTGATATGAAAATGAAGGGGTGTAAAATGGAGCCCCTAAATAAATATGTGCTGCTATCCGTCAGCAGTGGTCAGCTGAGAGAACTGTATTATTGGGGAAAGTAAATCTCTAAGCATTGCCTTGACCACAGAGGCCAGAGGTGTTTGTGTTTGTTTCAAGACACTGAGTCTAGAGTTGAGGTCTGGTATTTTGCTGGTGACTGCTGAAGAGGAGGGATTTGGCTTCTGGCAGCACATAAAGCCAAGCTGACAACAAAGCTTTCCTTTCAAGCTATCCAAATGAACACATTTCTAATCTGAAATTCAAATACTTGACAACAGAGAGCCTGTGAGCCGGGCTTTGAACAGGAAATTGCTTCATGGTTTTAGCATAATGAATTAGGCAGTTAGACTAAATCCATTTAGTAGGAAAAGAATGCTTTCACATGCTTTTTGAAAGAAAGGAGAGAGGGGTGATCTTCTTAATTTCCCAGATTTCTCAGGACTTAAGAGACACAAATGCTCCATGTAAATTGTATCTGTTCTGTTCTATGATTGGTATGTAAAAAGCCATCTTAGCCCCAGTATTCAGAAATCATCTTTGTTAGAAAACGCTCTGCTTTTGAATGTTAGGGAAACCGAAGGTGATGAATAAAGGTTAGGAAGGTCTCATCCTCGTTGTGTCCTATACTTCCTTCCCATGATAATGGGGAATGCATTTTAATTCTGAAACCCTGTCTTAATCACTGGCAATGTTTTCCAGTGGACACAGCATTGCAGTCTTTAGGGAATTGGGGAGAGATGTGGACACAGGGAACAAGCTTGGACAGAGAGGTACGTAAAGACAAACACGCTCCATGGTCATTTTTGTCCAGAAATGTACCTCCAGCCCACAGTCCTAACACAGAAGCAGGCTGGTCTACAGCTGGGTTTGTGACAACAGAGGCAGCTCTAAGACTTTTAGCACAGCCAAGTGAAGGACCACCATGAGGAGAAGGGAAATAATGTTTGCTTGTGTCAGGTCCATTTAACAAGGCTGACCTTAAGAGAGCCTGATGACAGACCTCCTTTGGGAAGGAGAGGACTAGAGAAAATGGAAAAAAAAAACCAACAGTCCCCATCTCTCCCCCTAAAAAGAAAAGGCAAGAGTAACGGCATAAACAAGAAGGAGACAGACCCTGGGAGAGGAGTGGGTTAAGCCTTGTCCTGGGTAAGTTTGCCAGAGATGGGCTGATTTGTAACGAAGCCCCAGCAGCACTGAACACAGACGTGGCTGTGCCTAAGACAGCTAAGGGAAAATTGTTCTGCGTAACTAGGTTTTCACCAGAGCAGACAAATACACAACAAGGTCTGCCATCTTTGCGTTCACAACTTGCTAGGTAGTATACCCAAACTATCTCCTGCTCCCAACCACTACGGAAACAGGATGTAAGTAAATATGGTTTCTTTTTAGTCATTGTTTGCAATTTCCTATCAGAGGCAACAGTAAAGTTCTTCCAGTTGGCATAGTGATGAGGATACTGTGACAGATGACATTACAAAGCGATGTTTTAAAAACCTTCACGTGTGCCAAGTGTCTAATTCATGTTTACAGTTAAAAAGGACTGTGTCCCAGTTTCCTCATTGCTAAGCAGTTGCCTTTCTTGGCAGAGGATGGGAGACCTTGGCATATATACAGATCAGCTATGTGATCACCGACTTGAAAGGATGCGTGATGAATTAAGCTGAGAAATATTGACTTTAAATGTACGAGAAGAGTTCTTATCTAGAATAGTAATGATCACCCAGAAGCACAAAATGAATATTTACTAGACCTTATGAGTTGTACCAAGACACCAACTAGAACTAGTCCGATTCATTCATGATAGTACTTCAACCCCAGGAGTGAGACATGGGCAGAGAGGAGAGCGGGAGAGTCGAGGACCTTGCATCTATCTATCTGGGTAAAGCAGGACAGAATCCCACATTTGAGCCTGCGGCCAGACAACAAGCTTTCCTTCAGAGTCATATTCTGGAGTCTTGGGAGAGGAAGTGCCAGCAGAGGGGCCATGTGGGCAAGGGAATGTGCGCAGCAGTGGGCCCTCTCTCTTGTCTGTGGAAGCAAAAGCCCTTTAGTTGACACAAAGTCTTTAATTCTATGATAAGAGATCAAATATAAAGTCTTGGCAAGCCTGGGAGAGCTAAAGAGAATGAAATTTGTGTTGAAGGAGAAAGGCCTAATAGCAGTGTTCTGTTGCAGGGTGGAGAGAAAGTTTCAAGAAGGGCTTGTTAAATTTAGGTCCTTATAGATACTGAAGATATCTCTGTGGGCCTCCAAAGTTAAGGCCAAGCACACAAGGCTGCCAGGAGCCAGAAGCACTGAGAGAAGGAAGTATATAGATGGGGATGGTTACAAGCCTCAGTTACGGTAAGGGTTCCTTACATTTTTCACCCAAGTCCTTGTTAGGTAGAGGAGAAGGGGTGTGTTTCCTTCTGGGGAAGTAGGAGGGATTTAGCCTAAACAAAATTGATGCAAATTCAGTATTGCTTTCAGATGCGGTAGCTTAATCTTAAAAATTCTTCAGTATTTTCAATTCCAGTGTATATTCATTTTTGCTTTGATACAGAAAATAAGAACAAACTAATCTGAGCATTGGGAAGAGTGTGGGTGCAAGGTCACCTCATTCATGTCTGTCCCTTTGCTACGCTATGGACTGTAGCCCGCCAGGCTCTTCTGTCCAAGGGAGTCTCCAGGCAAGATAGGGGAATGAGTTGCCATTGCCTCCTCCAGGGGATCTTCCTGACCCAGGGATCGAACCTGCGTCTCTTATGTCTCCTGCATTGGCAGGTGGGTTCTTTACTACTAGTGCCACCTGGAAGAGGGGCTACGTTTATTGTGTGGTGATGCCTGGCTGCATGCCCACGGGCTGCATCCAAGTGAGGAACATAGACCTGGGGCCAACACTTGATATAATCGTTGCAAAGTGAGATGCTAAAAGCCTAGTTCTGACTCTTGTTTTCCTATTTGGTCCTAACTTGGACTCACTCAAAACAGGCAAAGTAATTTAAGGAGAGTGTGTTTTTCTCCTAGTTCTTCCAATGCTGCCTCTAAAGTATTACCTGAAAGGAAAACTAAATAAGAAGACTTCAATTTTGTCCCTACCCCGACTATGAGAGTTTTAGCATCTTCTTTGGTATGACTTCTCCCCAATCTAGTATGTAAAGTATAGTAAGAATTAAATTGCTAACAAGAAATACAAATTGATTATAAATGCATCCCATCCACCAAGGTTATCATTCTCTTCTCACCCCTCTGGAAGAAAACAAACAGATTTTAACTAAGTGTTGGCATAGGCACAGGGCAAGCCTTACAAGTAAAATATTGAGGACAACCTTCCTGGGTTCTGCCTTGTGGCCCCGTAGCGTGGCATGGGTGACAGAACCCCATCTTGGTAGGCTGATGGAGCTTTTCCAACGTTGCAACAAATCATTCCCTTTTCCAAGTGAAAACAAAGCATAACAAGTCAGGAGAAATGTTAGCCATGTATTTGTATCATTTTATTAGCGTTCATTAAAGTTTTTAGTGAAACAGCTAATATTTAATGTTCACACTTGGGCATTATTAGAGATCACTTCCTTTCCTGAATTATTTTCTTCCCTGATAGAAAAGGCAGAGTCACACTGTTATTCTCAGCCATGACCCTGAGTCAGCCATCTAGTCAGGGTAGGACATAGCCAGAAAGGTCACTCATTTGCATGCTGTCTTCATGTGTCATCTGTACATATTTATTTTTCATTGTATAACCATATTTTTTGTTTTGGGGGGCTTATTTCAAGCAAAGTGAAAGTCACTGAGTTGTGTCTGACTCTTTGTGACCCCATGGACTATACAGTCCATGGAATTCTCCAGGCTAGAATACTGGAGTGGGTAGCCTTTCCGTTCTCCAGGGGATCTTCCCAACCCAGGGATCGAACCCAGGTCTCCCGTATTGCAGGTGGATTCCTTACCAACTGAGTTATCAGGAAAGCCTGATTTGAAACAAAAATACTTATCAAATTATAGTTTTGATATGCTCATGTGTGTCTCAGTATATTAAAGAAGTGCGCAACTCAGACTGTAAGATAGAAAAAATTGTCCATCTGCCAACTAAACCATCCTGTGAAACCCCAGTAAAACACATAGAACTGGTAGCACCAGATTACATCACATCCTATAGTGCCAATACTGGCTTAAACACAGAGGCAGGAGGTAGATGGGATGGCTGATATTCTGTCAGTGGTAGCAACTCCCAGAAATGAAGGTAGGCGTTGAGCTCCAAGGAGGAGGATTTGGGGCCACAGGCCAGGAAGAAGGGAACTGGAGTCTCCCTTGGAATTTTTAAGGGAGGCTGAGGGCTAAAGGAAATACACAGGTGAAATCATAGGTATGGTATCAGAGCTGGGATTATAGCACTGTGGTCCAGGGACTTCCCTGGTGGTCCAGTGGCAAAGACTCCATGCTCTCAATGCAACGTTCTTAATGGGTTTGATCTCTGGTCAGGGAACTAGATCCCACATGCCACAACTAAGTCCGGACACAGCCAAGTACATATTAAAGCACTGTGGTTCAACCTTTCTCCTGTTCAGCCTGGTTGGTGACTGCTGCAGTAATGGAGACCAATAATGAACTTTTGGAGGATGAGGCGGAAAGTGCCTACTGAAGGGTAGCGGGATATGCCACTCTGACACAAGGATTTAAACTGAAGGCAGTTGAGAAGAAGCAGTTATAAGAAAACCCCTCTGCCCTCTCAGTAGTTGCCTTTAAAAGCATGACAAAAATTTGTAAAGGAGTCCTCCTCCTCTCTCAGTAAGTACAGAAGCTAGTCACCAGAGACAGTTCTAGACCCAATCAGCCCAGAGACAGCACCAGAGGAATTCATGCAAGATAAACCTCGTTAAAACCAGTGCTCATCTGCCGTTAGTCCTCACCGTCCCCACATGATTTGCCTTCCACAACTCACTAACCCTAGAAGCTCAAAGTCCCTTTCCTTTGTATTGTCACTTGTCTGAACATTTATTTTAATTATTGTTATTGGTAACATGCTATGTAAGTCCAAGCTCTAACCACCCTTTTGAATTCCTCGGTACCTGTGTGAGTAAGTGTAATGTCCGTACTAATAAACTACCATTTGTCTTTCTCTTGTTACTCTAATTTACAAGGTCACAGCCAGAGAACCTAAGATGAGTGGAGGAAAAGATTTTTTCCCTCCCGTATACTACCTGTCTGATAGTTTCCTCTGCATTGAGAGTAACTGGAGATTATATTCTTTTAGCCCCTACTGTTGCAACAGAATGAGATATATTAATTTTTTAAATGGATGTCTCTTATTTTCTTTTTGGGCAACTGAGTATTAAGGGCTGGGTAAATGATCCCTGTGTCTGTGCTTGCAGTCCCTGAGCACAACAAGAGAGATGGGTGTTTTCCTGGGAGAATGTGCAGAATCTGCAAAAAGTTTCCAGCTGAAGTCTAGTGTTAGCTTGCAAGGTCCTAAGCGGCTGGCTGCTGCCATGGTGCTGAGCAGGCAGGGGAGCACATGGATATCACATTCAGAGTGACCCTGGCAGGCCCTGGGAAATGGACTGCTCATTTTGCCCAGGACCATTCCTGTTTTGAGCCACGTTCCTCTTGGGGTATGAGTATTGTTGGGAAAACTAAAGAAAAGATAGAGCAAGGACTATGTCTTGCTGTTGTTAGCTTTTCATCAAATCACTAAACAGATCAAAGTTTAAAAGGCTATTTGGCAGGAACGTTACTGAAGGGCACTGTTTTACTTCTGCTAATAGCTTACTATGTATGGGCTACTCTCTTGAGTTCGTGATCTACAGAAATTCACTTAATCCTCACCATAAGTTATCTTCAGTATACATTATCCCCAGTTTAAAGATAAACTAAGCCCAGAGTGGCTAACTGACCCAAGGTCATATAGGTATTTGAGGCAGAGCCTTTGAGAATGAAAGAAGTCTGGCTTCAGAATCCGTACTCCTCTGTCCTATGCCATTCTGCTTTGCTTATTAAGTGGATGGATGGGAGAGAGGGTGAGACAGCAGCTTATATGACTTACTGAGACTGATGCATCTGGCCTTATGTGCAACCAGGACCTTAGTGGCTCTGATTACTTACGCCAGAAAGATTATGGGTTTTCTTTCCCCCACATTCAGAAATGAAATAAATGACCCACAGACATAGGAAACAAACTTTATGGTTACCAAAGGGGAAAGAATTTGGTATTAACATATACACACTACCACATATAAAATGGGCTTCCCAGGTGGCTCAGTGGTAAAGAATCTGCCTGCCAATGCAGGAGACTTTAGAGATGTGGGTTCCATCCCTGGGTCAGGAAGATCCCCTGAGGAAGGAAACGGCAACCCACTCCAGTATTCTTGCCTGGGAAATCCCACGGATAGAGGAGCTTGAAGGGCTACAGTTCATGGGGTTGCAAAGAGTTGGACACGACTGAGTATGTATAAAATAGATAACCAACAAGGATGTACTATATAGCTCAAGAACTACACTCAATATTTTAGAATAAGCTATAAGGGAAACGAATGTGAAAAAGGATACACACACATATGTATATGTGAATCACTATGCTGTATACCTGAAACTTACACAACATGGTAAATCAACTGTGCTTCAGTAAAAAGAGAAAAAATGAAATGAATGGAATTTGAACTCAGGATTGCCTTTGGAGTGTTTAGGGAAAATGTTGCCAGATTCCTTTTAACAACAAAAACTGTGTGGATAAGCACTATATGTTTCCTAACATTAACATCATCTTTAAGGTATAAGTGGTCTTTCTTTTTTTTCAACTTTAGAAGAGCAAGCAGGATATAAGTAATCTGACTCTTCTGTTTTTCCTTGTTATAGTTCCTGGTCGAAATCCATTCACAACAGTCAGGCTCCTTGAAATAGCACATGTGCACATACACTTTATTGTAAGTAGGTTGGACTTGTTTTGAATTTTAGAAACAGTTACCACAATTGGGTTTTCAAATTAAAGCTCTGGGCCAGTATATGGATATTAAAATATTAAAAAGCATAATATGGCCTGATCATTCTTTTAGTGACATTCAGGAACCATTATTGAAATATATCCTAGTGGGTATTTCAGTTCAGTTCAGTTGCTCAGGTTAAGCTCTGGAATCAGACACCCTACGCTGGAAAACCATTAGCAGGCGGTGTGATATGAAGCAAACGACTGAACCTCTCTGTGCCTTTGTTTCTTCTAGTATAAAATGGGCTAATATATGTTCCCATGATCATGAGATGGTCTGTGTAATGAGGTCTTAGTACAGTGCCTATTACACGGTAAGTACTCACTAAAAGTTAGGCAGAGTGAATAAAGTACATTGTGTAATTTTCAATTATGTTATACTAAGATTTCACTCAATAAAAATATTTATATTAGAAGAAGGTCTAGCCTCAAGTCTCTGAGAGAATGCAAGCTCACCAGGTGTTAAATCTGTGTATTAATTATCCATTGATAGCCACCTGGTGTATGCTTTTTCTGACACACTATCTACAAAATAATCCCCCCTTAGGCCTTCCAGAATGAAGAAAGCAGGAAAATAATCTGAGGTTGTCTTCTCTACAGTAAGTACAACTGCAGTTTGAAAACAGCCTTTCCATAATGGTACATTATTTTTTTCTTAGCAGTGTCACTCCTGCAGTCATCTAATACCTTTGAAGCAGATTAATCCATTAAAAGGTGTTCTCCTAGTGTCTAGTAATTGCCAGTAAAGTCTAATCACAGTGGCTACACAAGAACCTTCAAGAAATGCTATAAGATAATTAAAACATAAAGGGTATGCAAAAGTAGCAAATCAATAGAGACAGTAAACACGGTTTATCAACAGTCCTGAGAATATTCTTTCAATTCTAAAATGTAAATGGACTTGGGTTGGAGCACATGGCTAGGATGACAGATAGGATCCCGGTAATGGTTTAATTAACTCCAGTTTCCTGCATGTTAAAGGTTGCCTCAGCCCACTGGCTCATGTAACAAACCCTCTGAGGATTTTGTTAGCCAGTGTCGGATAGGAAGACCAGGCAGCCTTCCTTTGCTTACAGGGTTACATTTTGCCCTCCTCCCCTGGAGGCCTTATCAAAACACAGCCCTCTGTTTTCTCTATAAATACACAGATATTTCTAATTTCAGCTCAAACGGTTTGACTTTGTAATCAAGGTAAAAGGAACACACAACACACACGCTGCCTAAGTAATGAGAAGAGTGCGCTGGGAAGGATTGCGTAATTAAAATTATATATTAAAATTCACACATAGTGTATGTAGAGTGTTAGAAAAACCCACGGCAGCTCTCCAGATGATTCATTTGCTGTTTTAATTCTTCTGTAATGTAGGCTGTTTTATAATTAGCCACAGAACTCTGCCACTTGGTTAGTTTAACCCGATGAAAGGAATAATAAGGAATATTTACTATTAATGGATATTGAAACTACTACTCTGAGCAGCCCCAATAAAGAATAGTTATTTACTGGTCTTAGCTGGCCATTTGAAATGGAATATAGCCAGTGTTTTGCCTGCAATCGTGAATTTAACTCTTCCAGGAGAGAGAAGGGTAAGCTTTTTTTGAGGAATTACAATCTGTTTTTTAAAACTGGCTGTGAGGGCCAAGTGTTAGTTAAAGAACAATTCTTTTTCCAACCTGCGAGAATGAAGTTGCGCACAATTAACTTTATCATTAGTAAATAAAGGAGTTACTTAACCTCTGCCCTTGCAGAAGTTCCTGATATTTTGCTGAGGAGAGGGCAAGAGACCCATTATGTTTATTTATTCACTTTGTTAAAAGGTTATTCTTGAAGACCGTGATATAGAAATGTGTAATACATAATCTGTGTTAATAAAGATCTATTTACTCCACAATTAAAGAAGCTGGTTATTATATGCTACTCATTAATACTATGAAGAGATTGTTTTTTTTCCTGTTGCTCCCAAAGGAAAGATTATCAAACTGTCAGTAAAGGACTCATTGTCTTCAAATTAGAAATCACTGAGGTATCCTGTATGAAGGATATTAAAAGCAAGTATAGTCATGCCATCTTACTGCAAGATGAGCTAGAGGTAAGTATATTGCTTATCTTTTGAAATGAAATGTCTAAAGTGCCAACTACCTGCGATTTAAAAAATTTCTCTCTTCCTACACTTAGGCTTTTTATCCTGAAGCAGGAATCTAAGCTTGTCCTTTTAAACAATGATTTAGAGGAAGAAATTTAACACCTCCTGCTTGCGACATCTATTTTTCAATAAATCTATACTGTCTCTGCCCTCCGCTATGTTATCAGTCATTCACGTCCCAGAGGAAATGCTTCAGGCTTGGGGTCAAATTAAGGTCCTATCTCCAGTGATTGTCTAGAAAGCTGTCTACATTCTCAAACAAACTTATCTGCATTATATACAGCCATAAATGCTTCCTGCCAAGCGAAGACACTGTTGTTTTTCTCCATTGATGTCAATGGTTAAGATTACTACTTGTCAGTTGAGAATTAAAAAAGCCACAATTATATTTCATTGTAATTTGTAAACAGGTTGAGCTTCTATCAGTTTAGTTCTGTGATGCTGAAATCAACATGGGATATGAATGTCCTATATTCTTACTAAAAAATACAGGTCTAACAAGATGCACTGTATTATTTCTCAAAATACTATTTCAAGTTATACTACTTCTTGCTGTCTGTCTTTGATGGCTTGGTGATAACCCTTTCTGCTGATTTGAGAGCTGTATAGTATCTGAAACATCCATTGTTTTACAGCTTAACAAAACAAAAGCTAGAAAAGCACACCTGACATAAATTAGTTTTACTAAATAGAAGAATTGTTTCAGACATCAAAGGAGGTTAGTTGGGGTTACATATAAATGGGCCTTCTGATAAAAACATTAAACACATTCACATTCTCTTCCCCCACTTTAACCAAACCCATTTCAGTGCTCTTGAGTGGGATAGAAATACCAACCAGCATTGATTGGGAGCTAAACAAAGCCCAGTTGACAAAATAAGAAGGTGTCCACAATAATCTACTGTAAAATCTCTGAACTGAGGGCTAGAAGAAGGCATCGCAGGGAAATACCTGGGCGGGATGAGGGTAGCATATCCTGATTCGCTAGCAAACCACAGCATAGTTGCAGAAAGAAGAGGGATAGTTTGTATTGTATATTTAGCCACAAATTTATAAACTCATTCATTCAATAAATATATGTTGAGTGCACACTACATGCCCAAGTATAGTTCTAGGCCCTAGGGATGTATGAATTTACAAAGTCCATATCCTCATGGAGCTTATATTCTAGTGGAAGAAATCAGATAAACACATAACTAATGGGCACTCTGTGCTCTGAGAAAAACTGACAGAAGAGGTCTTCAGATGATATGTTTAGGAGAAGATTTTATGAGGCCAATTCTTGCATCTGCTCATAACTAGAAAAGCGTGAAAATCATTAACAGTGACATCTGCTTCTTGTGACTAAGAGCAAGCCTCTGCACATACCCCCCTTCACTAAAATCATATATAATACTGACCTCTTCCCTTATGTGTTCAGAGCAGTTTTTCAGAGATCTCTGAAATGCTGTCTCTTGGGCCATAGTCCTCATTTTGTCCCAAATCATACTTAACTCACACACAGAAAAGAGAAACATATAACTATATATATATACATATATATGACTGATCAGAGTTAGTGCCATGGAAAAAATTGGCATGGAGGTTGGGGATGGCACTGTTTTGTACAAGGGAGGCTCTGGAGAGGTCTCATAGGTGATCTTTGAGCAGAGAGCTGAAGGGAGCGAGGGGGGTGGGCCCTGTAGATGCGTAGGGAAAGAGAATTGCAGACAACAGTAAGCACAGAGGCCCTGGGGTGAGTGCTCGGCAGAGCAGGGAGTCAGCGCAGCATGGTTAGGGGGACAGTGGCAGGAGATGAGGACAGAACAGTGATGGTGCACAATGAGACGAGCTGTGAGCATGCTCTGGGTGGGTCAGGTAGCACCTTGAAGGACAGACAACCTAAGTACTGTGGAAAGAGAAGTATCATGATCTGACAAAGGTTTTTAGAGCATGACTATGCTCTATGCCGGAGAAGGCAATGGCACCCCACTCCAGTACTCTTGCCTGGAAAATCCCACAGACGGAGGAGCCTGGTAGGCTACAGTCCATGGGGTCGCTAAGAGTCGGACACGACTGAGTGACTTCACTTTCACTTTTCCCTTCCATGCACTGGAGAAGGAAATGGCAACCCCCTCCAGTATTCTTGCCTGGAGAATCCCGGGGACGGCGGAGCCTGGTGGGCTGCCGTCTATGGGGTCGCACAGAGTCGGACACGACTGAAGCGACTTAGCAGCAGCAGTAGCAGCAGCATGCTGTGTGCAAAAGACACTTAGGGGACAGGGGTGGAAGCAGAAGGAAGAATAGAGGACTATTAATCATCTATAGAAGAAATGATTGTGGCTTGGATGATGGTGTTGACAACAGAGGAGAGGAGAAATTAGGCACATTTTGAAGAAGCCTAAAGAATTTATTGTCAGGTTGCGTGCAGTGTTGAGAGAAGGATCTCTGTAAGGTTTCTGGCTGGTAAACTTGGAAAAATACAATTGGTACTTAACAGACATTGGGATGACTTCCACAGGACCAAGAATGTAGGGGTAGAAGTGACTGGTACAAGAGCTTGATGGTGGACTTAAGTTTGAGATGCCCATTGGACATCCAGGTAGAGGTGTCAAATAGAGAACTGGATGTTTGAGCCTGGAATTCAGGGAAGAGGTCCAGGCTGGGAACACCAATTTAAAGTCATCCAAATATAGATGCTGGAAAAGATTGAAGGCAGAGGAGAAGGGGGCGACAGAGGATAAGATGGTTGGTTGTCATTACTGACTCACTGGACATGAGTTTGAGCAAGCTCTGGGAGATGGTGAAGGACAAGGAAGCCTGGCGTGGTGCAGTCCATGGGGTCACAAAGAGTCAGACACGACTGAGTGACTGAACTGAAATATAGATGACATTTAAATCCAAGACACTAGGTGAGCTCAACTGAGAAGTGGATGTACACAGAGAATTCTGAAAGCTGAGCTTGGAATACTCTGTGGCTAGAACGCTGAGAGGTAGGGAAGAACCAGCAAAGAAAACAGAGAAAGATGACTGGTGAAGATGGAGGATAACCAAGAAAGATAATTATTTCATTAGCCAAGGAAAAATGCTTTATGGAAGGAGTAATGCTTTATGTCAATGCTGGTGGTTGAAAGTAAGAATAGAACAGAGAATGACCACTGTGTTTGGCTTTATGAAGGTCACTAGTGATCTTGACAAGAATGCTGTCAGTGCAGCAATGAGGACTAAATCCTTATGGGAGTAGACTCAAGACAGAATGGGAAGAAAATAGCTAGCAAGGTCCTATGCTCACAGGAGTTTTACTGTCAGGATGAAAAGAAAAACAGGGAAGTACTTGGAGAGGGGTCTGGGTAGCGTTCTTTATAATAGGAGATATTACAGTACATTTGTATACTGATGGATATGATTTAGAAGAAAGGGAAACACCAGTGATGCATGAGAAAGAGGAGATAATGGCCCATATGTATCTTAGGTAAGCACCAAAATCTATTAGTAAATTCCACAATATAGATTTACAAATCCCTTGTCATCTCTCACAAGCTCATACAATTTTATGGAGAGAGTAATGGGTTTAGGGGTAGGACTAGATGACTTCAAAGTCAGCTAACTAGCTGACACTGATTGTCTATATTCACAAGTCTAAATACATGTTCAAAATCAGGGGTAATAGTAACTTTATAAGGAAGAAACATGACTAAATCAGAAGCAGCAAAAGTTTAGCACTCCCCTGTGCTTCCCTGGTGGCTCAGTCGGTAAAGAATCCACCTGCAATGTGGGAGACCTGGGTTCGATCACTGGGTTGGGAAGATCCCCTGGAGAAGAGCATGGCAACCCACTGCAGTATTCTTGCCTGGAGAATCCCCAAGGACAGAAGGAGCCTGGCAGGCTACAGTCCATAGGGTCACAAAGAGTCCGACATGACTAAGTGACTAAGTACAGTACTAACATAAGTCATTTTTCAAGTAAAGACAAAAGACAGTGATATTTTGATGATAGGGTTAGTCTTACATTAAAAATGTATGACTATTTCAGGTCATTTACCACTCCATATTGTTGGTTCAGATTGAATTTAGAACCCTGAAGACATGAAGAAAGTAGCTCTTTTATGGCATTCCTGCAGCACTGGTTTTGTTTCATGGTATCTCTGTGAGATTACTGACAGAGTATTTTAATGAACAGAGTGTTAGGGACCAACCTTGTTTTGTCCTATCATGGGAGCCACAAGCCAAGCCCTTCTCTGTGTGCCCCCCCTCTCCACCTCTGTATTATCTGACCCCTCCTTTCAATCAGGAAAGATCAAGAACAGTTTCCTACAGTTCTGAACCACGATGAGCTAGCACTTGATTTAATGGAACCTATACTTCCTAGATGTGTTAGCTGGGCCATTTGATGTTGCTAGAAATATATATTTCTATATATAAGCATATATGCTTAAGTGCCTCAACTGAAAGGCATTTGTTCTAAGTAAAGGAAAAGTCTTACATAGGAAAGTAAGACAAGAAATAATTTAAACTGTATGTATCCAGGTCTCTTAAGACTATAATGCTACTCAAGAACTGGACATTGTTTGAAATATTCCCTGTAAATATATAATGCCATTCACCCCTCAACAGCAAACATCTGCTGCCCTGATCTTTGAGTCACTCTATCTCTATTTCTTTCATTTCCAACAAAAGCACCTCTCAAATACTGCCCACTTTGCAGCTTCTGCATGGTTGTCCAGTCTGGTTTCATGTATATCAATCCTGGTCTCTTCTTCTCTAGTACTTTGTCCCCCAGCTTATTTCATTCAGCCACGCTGTTGGCCCTGATATCTATACCCCTGTAATTTTATCTGGATAACTGCTTCTCCTTCAGATAGCAGATCAAATATCACTTTCATTAAGAAGCCACATTCAACCAGTCCTCCTTTTCACTATGACTATGTCTTCCTTATAATCTTCTGTGACAGGGAAACATTTTGACATACTTACACATACTTGCCCTAGTGTCCAGGAGTTTCTGGCGGAGGCGTGGTTCGACAGTGGCCTGCCGTGGGGTCAGGAGCACTGAACCAACAGTCCTGGGAGCCATGGGGTGTGCTAGCATAAGTCCTTACGAAGGAGGTCACCATTACCAGCATTACCTCTACCATAGTTTGGCCTTAGCCAAACTATTTCGAGGGAACACAGCCCTACCCACCAACAGAATAATTGGATTAAAGATTTACTGAGCATGGCCCGGCCTATCAGAGCTAGACCCAAATCCCCCCCCAGTCAGTCCCTCCCATCAGGAAGCTTCCACAAGCCTCTTATCTTTATCCATTAGAGGGAACATAGAATGAAAACCATAATCACAGAAAACTAACCAAACTGATCACATGGATCACAGCCTTGTCTAACTCAATGAAACTATGAGCCATGCCATGTAGGGCCATCTAAGATGGATGGGTCATGGTGGAGAGGTCCAACAAAATGTGGTCCACTGGAGAAGGGAATGGCAAACTGCTTCAGTATTCTTGCCTTGAGAACCCCATGAATAGTATGGAAAGGCAAAAAGATATGACACTGAAAGATGAACTCCCCAGCTTGGTGGGTGCCCAATATGCTATTGGAGAAAAGTGGAGAAATAACTCCAGAAAGGAAGAGATGGAGCCAAAGCGAAAACAATGCCCAGTTGTGGATGTGGCTGGTGATGGAAGTAAAGTCCAATGCTGTAAAGAACAATATTGAATAGGAACCTGGAATGTTAGGTCTGTGAATCAAGATAAATTGGAAGTGGTTAAACAGGAGATTTCAAGAGTGAACATTGATATTTTAGGAATCAGTAAACTAAAATGGACAGGAATGGGCGAATTTAATTCAGGTGACCATTATATCCACTACTGTGGGCAAGAATTCCTTAGAAGAAATGGAGTAGCCATCATAGTTAACAAAAGAGTCTGAATGCAGTACCTGGGTGCAATCTCAAAAATGACAGAATGATCTCTGTTTGTTTCCAAGGCAAACCATTCAATACCACAGTAATCCAAGTCTGTGCCCCAACCACTAATGCCAAAGAAGCTGAAGTTGAACAGTTCTATGAAGATCTACAAGACCTTCTAGAACTAACACCAAAAAATGATGTCCTTTTCATCATAGGGGACTGGCATGCAAAAGCAGGAAGTCAAGAGATAACCTGGAGTAACAGACAAGTTTGACCTTGGAGTACAAAATGAAGCAGGGCAAAGGCTAACAGTTTTTCCCAAGAGACTCACTGATCATAGCAAACACCCTCTTCCAAAAACACAAGATAGGACTCTACACATGAACATCACCAAATGGTTAGTATCGAAATCAGATTGATTATATTCTTTGCAGCCAAAGATGGAGAAGCTCTACACAGTCAGCAAAAATAAGATCAGGAGCTAATGTGGCTCAGATCATGAACTCCTTATTGCCAAATTCAGACTTAAATTGAAGAAACTAGGGAAAACCACTTGACCATTCAGTTATGACTTAAATCTCTTATGATTATATAGCAGAAGTGACACATAGATTCAAGGGATTAGATCTGATACACAGAGTGCCTGAAGAACTATCGGCAGAGGTTCATAACATTGTACAGGAGGCGGCAATCAAAACCATCCCCAAGAAAAAGAAATATAAAAAGGCAAATTGGTTTTCTGAGCAGGCCTTACAAATAGTGGAGAAAAGAAGAGAAGCTAAAGGCAAAGGAGGAAAGGAAAGATATATCCATCTGAATGCAGAGTTCCAAAGAATAGCAGAGAGAGAGATAAGAAAGCCTTCTTAAGTGATCAGTGCAAAGAAGTAGAGAAAAACAATAGACTGGGAAAGACTAGAGGTCTCATCAAGAAAATTAGAGATACTAAGGGAACATTTCATGCTAAGATGGGCACAATAAAGGACAGAAATGGTATGGACCTAACGGAAGCAGAAGATACTAAGAAGAGGTGGCAAGAATACACAGAAGAACTATACAAAAAAGATCATGACCCAGCTAACCAAGATGGTGTGATCGCTCACCTACAGCGAGACATCTTGGAGTGAAAAGTCAAGTGGGCCTTAGGAAGCATCACTATGAACAAAGTTAGTGGAGGTGATGGAATTTCAGCCAAGCTCTTTCAAATCCTAAAAGATGATGCTGTGAAAATGCTGCACTCAATATGCCAGCAAATTTAGAAATCTCATAAGTGGCCACAGGACTGGAAAAGGTCAGTTTTCATTCCAATCCTAAAGAAAGACAGTGCCAAGGAATGTTCAGATTTCTGCACAATTGCATTTATTTCATTCGCTTGCAAAGTAATGCTCAGAATTCTCCAAGCTAGGCTTCAACAGTATGTGAACAGAGAACTCCCAGGTGTTCAAGTTTGATTTAGAAAAGGTAGAGGAACCAGAGATGAAATTGCCAACATCCATTGGATCATAGATAAAGTAAGAGAATTCCATAAGAACATCTATTTCTGCTTCATTTACTATGCTAAAGCCTTTGACTATGTGGATCACAACATGTTGAAAATTCTTCAAGAGATGGGACTATCAGATCACCTGACCTGCCCTCTGAGAAATCTGTATGCAGATCAAGAAGCAACAGTTAGAACCAGACATGGAACAACAGACTGGTTCCAAATTGGGAGAGGAGTACGTCAAGGCTGTATATTGTCACCCTGCTTATTTAACTTACGTGCAGAGTACCTCATGTGAAATGCCAGGCTGGATGAAGTATAAGCTGGAATCAAGATTGCTGGGAGAAATATCAATAACCTCAGATGTTTTGATGACATCACCCTTATGGCAGAAAGTGAAGAAGAACTAAAGAGCCTCGTGATAAAAGTGAAAGAGGAGAGTGAAAAAGCTGACTTAAAACTCAACATTCAGAAAACTAAGATCATGGCGTCTGGGCCCATCACTTCATGGCAAATAGATAGGGAAACAATAGAAACAGTGACTTTATTTTCTTGGGCTCCAAAAGGGCTCCAAAATCACTGCAGATAGTGACTGCAGCCATGAAATTAAAAGATGCTCGCTCCTTAGAAGAAAAGCTATGACAAACCTAGACAGCATGTTAAAAAGCAGAGGCATTACTTTGTTGACAGAGGTCCATCTAGTCAAAGCTATGGTTTTTCCAGTAGTCATGTATGGACGTGAGAGTTGGACCATAAAGAAAGCTGAGCACCGAATAATTGATACTTTTGAACTGTGGTGTTGGAGAAGACTCTTGAGAGTCCCTTGGATTGCAAGGAGATCAAACCAGTCTATTTTAAAGGAAACCAAACCAATCCTGAATATTCATTAGAAGGACTGATGCTGAAGCTGAAGCTCCAATACTTTGGCCACCTGATGCAAAGAGCTGACTCACTGGAAAAGACCCTGATAATGGAAAAGACTGAAGGCAGGAGGAGAAGGGGATAACAGAGGATGAGATTGTTGGATGTCACACCGACTCAATGGACATGAATTTGAGCAAGCCCTGGGAGTTGGTGATGGACAGGGAAGCCTGGCGTGCTGCAGTACACGGGGGTACAAAGAGTT
Organism: Giraffa tippelskirchi; assembly: GCF_054371585.1. NCBI lineage: Eukaryota > Metazoa > Chordata > Mammalia > Artiodactyla > Giraffidae > Giraffa > Giraffa tippelskirchi. Next base: position 105,568,019 of record NC_137280.1, on the reverse strand, counting down.
GGGCACAGCTGAGCAACTGAACTGATAGGATACTTTGGCTTCTGTTTCTCTCACTAAACTGTAAGATTCAGGAGGGTAGAGCCTTCTCCGATTGAGTTAAGCATTGTATTAGTAACCAGCTCCTTGCAGAGCATGGGACACTTAATATGATCTCTGTAATTAATGAAATAATGAATCAACCTCTAATTTAGATTTTTTTCCCCAACGAACAGAGTTCATATGCTAAACAATCTCATAATCAAGGCCCCATATCTGATATATCAGTAATTATCAGGAAGTGGAGCCCATGAAATGAAACAAGGAATCTTTTCCATCCATTTTCTTTGGAAGGGGGTTTGGTGAGTGGTAGACCTGCAGATATGCTGATGACACCACCCTTATGGCAGCAAGTGAAGAAGAACTGAAGAGCCTCTTGATGAAGGTGAAGGAGGAGAGTGAAAAAGTTGGCTTAAAGCTCAACGTTCAGAAAACTAAGATCATGGCATCTGGTCCCATCACTCCATGGGAAATAGATGGGGAAACAGTGGAAACAGTGTCAGACTTTACTTTTTTGGGCTCCAGAATCACTGCTGATGGTGACTGCAGCCATGAAATTAAAAGACACTTACTCCTTGGAAGGAAGGTTATGGCCAACCTAGATAGCATGTTTAAAAGCAGAGACATTACTTTGCCAACAAAAGTCCATCTAGTCAAGGCTATGGTTTTTCCAGTGGTCATGTATGGATGTGAGAGTTGGACGGTGAAGAAAGCTGAACGCCGCAGAATTGATGCTTTTGAACTGTGGTGTTGGAGAAGACTCTTGAGAGTCCCTTGGACTGCAAGGAGATCCAATCAATCCATCCTAAAGGAGATCAATCCTGGGTGTTCATTGGAAGGTCTGATGTTGAAGCTGAAGCTCCAATACTTTGGGCACCTCATGCGAAGGGTTGACTCATTGGAAAAGACCCTAATGCTGGGCAGGATTGGGGGCAGGAGCAGAAGGGGATGACAGAGGATGAGATGGTTGGATGTCATCACCGACTCGATGAACATGGGTTTGGGTAGACTCCGGGAGTTGGTGATGGACAGAGAGGCCTGGCGTGCTGCAATTCATGGGGTCGCAGAGAGTCGGACATGACTGAGCGACTGAACTGAACTGAACTGAGACCTGCAGATTCTTTCCCAATACATTCTGTCGTTTCTTTTCAGAGCTTACCTATGACCAGTTTTTCCTTGTAGGACTGAGTCAGAATATAATACATAGTCACCATTGTGACTCCCATTAATACACCCCTGGGAGATTAATGTATGTCAGTGATTCACTATACCTTATATCTTGTCAACAAACATTTATAAGAGGATAAATGTCATGGAAAGAACACACAAGAGAGGATACTGTTCTGTGTGTGCTTTGATTTCAGAATTTAGAGCTACTTAGACAAAAGAAGGTTTATTTTGCTTAAAGATGTTTGACTGGAGTAGGTATGTCAATAGTCTAAGATTAAATAACTGTTTTTCCCCCTTAGAGCTGCAAATACTCTTTTCCCAGATTGTTGGATTTAACACTATTCCTTTTTACTATGATAATCATTAAAAATTTTTGGTAGCTTTGTGTTGAGCTCTATCAGCATTTGTGAACTGATTAGAATAAAAGTTGTGTAATAACAAGCTAATAACTATAACTAACTCATGGTTGATAATTAGGAAAAACCCTTTCTCTTGCATTGGTATGCTCTGTTATTGCTTTAACTTTCACTTTCAAGGTCATTTTCCCCCATAAACTCTCTGAAGCCACTTAGTTAAATACACTACATTACGTAAAAATAAAATAATTTAAATCCAAATGTAACTAATTAATTTTATAGAAGTGAATAGTGATACTCATGTTATTTTTTTTAACAAAAGATTGTTGACAAATCGAAAGCAATATTTACTATACTTGGCAGAGCTAAGGCTAATTATTAATAAAATTAATGATATAAAGGGCTAAGGCCAATTTTTGTTTTCTATACAAAAAGAATAAAATTTAAACTGTAGTAACATATAGAATAAAAAACTTAAATCAACCAGAATACAACCCTTCTTATATTACAGTGAAGTAATTTGATAAACATGGGTATATAGAGATAAAACTTTATATTACAGTGAAGTAATTTGATAAACATGGGTATATAGAGATAAAACTTTAAATAGGTAAAATTTTATAAAAACTTTACATTAATTTTAAAAGCATGAACATTTTAAAATTTAATATAAAAATAAATATTAATTGCTGAAACACAAGTACATGGTTTACTTTAGGAAAAAAGAGTATAAAAACCTAAAGAGACAGGACTTTATTTTAAAAGTTAAATTCTTAAACTTTAGACAGTATTTATCCCTGACCTGCTATGAAAGATGCTGACATTTGGACATCAGCACATTATAATGACCCTCTCCTTTCTGGTAGTTCTGAGATTAAAGTGCCAAGGTTTATAAAACAGTGTATTCTGTAATCATATTACCCCACTTTAAAAAAATCTTGAGTCCATATTTCTCTTCTATATACTGTTGTCGTTCAGTCGCTCAGTCGTGTCCAATTCTCGCGACCCCATGGACTGTAGCATGCCAGGCTTCCCTGTCCTTCATTATCTCCCACAGTTTGTTCAGGTCATGTCCACTGAGTTGGCTATGCTTTTATATATCTATGTCTCTATTAATTTCCTTTTCTTAAAAAGACTGATACCACTACCTAGATTCAACCATGGTTTACATTTTTTCCATATTTGTTTTATCTTTGATTCTATATATACGTTCTCTCTCAAACACACATGCACATTTTTGCTGAATCATTTGAAAGTAAGTTATAGATACCATGACACTTCACCCCTCTAAAGACGGCCCAAATACTCCAGCATGTATTTCCTAATAAGCACACTGTCCAACATTACAACAGTATAATCATTGCACCTAAGAAAATTAAAAATAACTTCCTAACATTTAATGTTCAGTCCATATTGTTCATTTGTAACAGAACACTGGGGAAAAGTGATGATTAATGCAAAGGGTAATGGTTAAATGAATTGTGGGAACATCCAAAATCCAGACTACTGGGCACTTGGTTGGCATAGGTCAGTATTCACTAACTTTTAAAGATTTTCAAGACATATTATTAAATTTAAAAAAATCTAGCTGCAGAGAGAATTATATAGTAAAATTCCATGTATGTGAAACACCAAATTTATGTATTTCATATGTATATAGCCTAGGAAAATGTGTAAGAATCAATTTTAAAACACTAAACATGATTACTTTTGAAGTGGGGAATGGACATGTCTTGAAATTCTCTCAGCCAGAGCTGGTGTACTGCAGTAGAGATTGACCTCTCTTTGGGTTTTAGCCTCTTAAGTCCCAGTCATAGATAAGGGGATCTAGCTATGTTTGCCTGAACTGTTTCACATAACTTAGACAATATTGATAATCAAAATTAGTCTTTCGATGTGACACGACCATCAGTAAAAAGCTGTCTTGCAGTACTTCAAGTACACTTGCAACTAAACCATTCTCACTCTCTGAGCACTGGAACTACTTGTATTTTTATTGGGAAAAAAAAAACTGTAGCAACATTTTGAAAGAAAATCATTGACACATAGGCTGTTACTTGTTTTACCCCTTTCAACTCAATACCCTAGGTTAGATAATAAGTGACAGAACTTAAAAGTAAACCACATCCACAGTAGCTATGAAATAGTGTCTGAAGTGGTCAAGTTGAACAGAAAGTCATAGAATTTTCATATTTTCTGTGAAGTATTTTAGAGATGCATAAGCAATGTCCTAGAAGATGAAGTAAATTGTGCAAGGTCAAAATGGATTATTATTAATAGAAGCAAAACAAAATGTGATTTAGTTACCTGCCCCCTAATCTAATCCTATCCCTAAACTGCATAATGAATCATCAGTACAGTTTGATTGCTTTGAGTGGGCATTTTTTACTTGGAAAGTATGATTTTTGGGGGTAATTACATTGTACTTAATGGGTGTAATAACTGACACTATATCAACATAATGTGCATTTTTTATAAATAAAATATTATAGGTGTCCTTGGACATCTATCTTGTAAATTTGTACAGATTTATACAGTTATCTCTTGGTATCCAAAGGGAACTGGCTCCAGGGCTCTGGGGCTATCATAATCTGAGATGCTCAAAAGCCTCACATACAATAGTGTAAATTTACATATAACCTATGCACATCTTCTTGTATACTTTAAATAACGTCTAGATTACTTATTGATATCAAATACAATGGAACAGGAGAGACAGCCCAGAAATAGACCCACATACCTATGGTCAACTAATCTAAGAATACAGAATGGAGAAAATACAGCCTGTCAAAAGTAGTGCTGGGAAAACTGGATAGCTAGATGTAACAGAATGAATCAGAACATTCTCTAACAGCATACACAAAAATAAGCTCCAAATGGATTGAAGGTCTTAATGTAAGGCCAGATACCATAAAATTCTTAGAAGAAAATACAGACGGAATACTCTGACATACATCTCAACAGTATCATTTTGGATCTATCTCCTAGAGTGGTGAAAATAAACACAAAAATAAACAAATGGCACCCAATTAAACTGCAAAGCTTTTACACAGCAAAGGAAAGCATAAAACAAAATGAAAAGACAACCCACAGAATGGGAGAAAATATTTACAAACATGACCAACAAGAAATTAAACGCTAATATATACAAACAGCACATGCAGCTGAATTAAAAAAAAAAAATAACCCAACCAAAAACTGGGCAGATCTAAATTGCTGCTACTGCTGCTGCTGCTAAGTCGCATCAGTCGTGTCCGACTCTGTGCGACCCCATGGATGGCAGCCCACCAGGCTCCACTGTCCCTGGGATTCTCCAGGCAAGAATACTGGAGTGGGTTGCCATTTCCTTCTCCAATGCATGAAAGTGAAAAGTGAAAGTGAAGTCGCTCAGTCGTATCCGACTCTTAGCGACCCCATGGACTGTAGCCTACCAGGCTCCTCCATCCATGGGATTTTCCAGGCAAGAGTACTGGAGTGGGATGCCACTGCCTTCTCCGAGATCTAAATTGACATCTCTCTAAACAAGACATACAGATGGCTGAAAAGTACAGGAAAAGAGGCTGAATGTTGCTAATTGTTAGAGAAATACAAATCAAATCTACAGTGAGGTTATCACCTTACACCAGTCAGAATGGATATCATCAAAAAGTCTATAAACAATAAATGTTGGAGAGGGTGTGGAGAATAGGGAACCCTTCTATACTGTTGATGGGAATGTAAACTGGTATAGCCACTATGGAGAATACTGAAAGTTCCTTAAGAAACTCAAAAATAGAACTACCATATGACCTAGCAATCCAACTCCTAAGCACATATCCAAAGAAAACCATACTTTGAAAAGATACATGTACCCCAGTGTTCACTGCAGCACTGTTTACAGTAGCCAAGACATAGAAGCAAACCTAAATGTCCTTTGACAGAGGAAAGGATAAAGTTGTGGTATATGTATACAGTGGAATATTGCTCAGTCATAAGAAAGAATTAAGTAATGTCATTTGCAGCAACAGGCTTCCATTGTGGCTCAGCTGGTAAAGAATCCACCTGCAATGTGGGAGACCTAGGTTTGATCCCTGGGTTGGAAAGATCCCCTGGAGAAGGGAAAGGCTTACTCACTCCAGTATCCTGGCCTGGAGAATTCCATGGACTGTATAGGCTATGGGGTTGCAAAGAGTCAGACATGATTGAGTGACTTTCACTTTCACTTTGCATGGTCCTAGAGATGATCATACTAAGTGAAGTAAGTCATACAGAGAAAAACTGATACCACATATCACTTATATGTGGAATCTAAAAAATGGTACAAATGAATTTATTTTAGAAAACAGACTCACAGATTTTGAAAACAAACTTGCTGTTACCAAAGGGAAAAGGTAGAGGGGGAGGGATAAATTAGGAGGTTGGGATTGACATATGCAGTACTATATATAAAACAGATAATCAACAATTTCCTATGTATAGCACAGGGAACTCTACTCAATACTCTGTAATAATCTATACAGCAAAAGATTCTGAAAAAGAACAGATATATGTATATGTATAACTAAATCACTTTGCTGTACATCTGAAACTGACACAACACTGTAAGTCAACTACAATATAAAAATTAATAAAAACTAACACAATGTAAATGCCATGTAAACAGTTGCCCAAGCAAGATAAATTCAAGTTTTGCCTTTTGGAAATTTTTTTGCCAAATATTTTTGACCCACATTTGGCTAAATCCATGGATATGGAATAAGCAGATGAAGGACTGACTGTAATTTCTTATATAAGACTTTGGCATCATCTATTATTCTAGATATATGCAGTTCTTAATATGAAAATTGCCATTTCATATTACTGCATTTGAACTTCTCAGCTTTAACATTTTACACTAACATACAAATATATATTTTCCATTTTGAACAAACTGAAGTTGAGTCCCACAAAGGTTAAGCAGTTGAATCTGGGATCCCTATTTCATGCTTTTTCTTCTCACTTGATAATGAAGTGTAAGTTATCTTAGTGCTGTAAAGGGGCATAAATATTAAAAAGAAAAAACCTTTAGCAAGCCAAAATACCTTTTTAGCTCTTCATTTTTTTTTTTTTTGTATTTTCATTTTTTCCTCTCAGATTATTGAGAAATGGAAATAGTCACGGGATGGAGACCCCAGGTTGGTTCAGCACCTGTTGATGTTTCTTGGTTGTCTCACTGAGAAACCAGTTTTCTGTTAATCGAAAATGTTCTTTGCTGTTGTAACTTTTGACAATTCCTTTTTTAAGAAGGAAGGATACAGTAGTTATTTGGAGAACAAGAAATAGGTAAAAGTGAAAGTCGCTCAGTTGTGTCCGACTCTTTGCGACCCCGTGGCCTATACAGTCCATGGAATTCTCCAGGCAAGAATACTGGAGTGGATAGCCATTCCCTTCTCCAGGAGATCTTCCCAACCCAGGGATTGAACCCAGGTCTCCCACTTTGCGGCCGATTTTACCAGCTGAGTCACCAGAGAAGCCCAAGAAATAGGTAACACTGACTAATTGATGCCTTTACATCAACAGTTGTCAGTACTGAGACATTTGTCAAGACTCTCACTAAAATTACAGATTCTTCTTGCTTTTGAGTAATATACTGTGTTACATGAAATATTCTGATGGTTTTAAGAAACTCTGATCTTTTCAAACAGAAAAATTGATGAAGATTAGAAATATTGCAGGCTAAATCCTGAATGCAAGTAAACATCACATGTAATTTCTGAGGCTACTTGACCACCTAATAGCTATTCATGAGCATTGACTGAATGTGATGCCCAATCAAGTGACTGTTTTAAGATGATTTAATTTTGAAGCTATACATGGTAACTGAATAAAGAACAAAAATACTATAGAACATAAAATTTACTGTATATCATTGGGTTAAAAGCTACAAATTTAATGTATGACAAAGAGGTGACCTTTGTATTCTATGTAAAATGACTACTGCTTTGAAGAATCAAAGATGTAAATTGTTTTTATTATTAAGCTTTTAAAATAATCACTAAAATTTAATTTTATGTTAATAAGTGGTTGACTTACATGAGAGGAAATATGCTATTCTTGGTATGATCTTATTCCACATTATATTTTTATTCTAATTTTCATATATTTGCCATGATACAGGTATAGAAGCTCTCCCTACTACTTTATCTCTTCATGAGAGGGAAGTGTAATTTGTTTCTAGACTTGATAAAAATTGATAACATTCATTGAGAGCTTACATGATTAAAAGCAGAACATACTTTCTTGAACTTTCTCATAAAACCAACTTGTGTATGATGGCTTCAATCTTATAAAACAAATATTTGAGAATAACCCTGACAATAGGAGAAATGATAAAATAGTCAAAATTATACTTGGTAGGAATGTGTTAATATGATCTATCCATTAAAAAGCCGCCTGAGTTAATGCTAACAATTATGCATTAATTTTTTGCTTACAGTTTTGATCAGTTAGGAAACTCTGGTAGCCATTTTCAGCTCCTTAAAAGTTTAAAGAATTGTCTTTTATAAACTGTTCAAGTTATTATATTACTGAGAAAATTTACAGACATATTAAAATCAGTTTCACTTAAAAAAATTCAGTTTTCAAATGGAAAGGCTGATTGAAGTAATTGACATTAAGTGCTGTATTGAGTAGCAAACCAGTGAGTTCTTAATTGACATTAAACAGGAAAAAGTTTGTGAAGTGATATTAAATTAACATTTACATTAAATTAATAAAAATAGTTTGGAGGATGAGAAAAGAACTTTCCCATTAGTGGGAATTTCCATCAACAGAGTTGATATTAAGTGAACTTGATAATAATAGGCAGGGGAAAAAGATGTCTGGCTGCCTGGAAATGAGAGAAAAATTAATGAGCAGAGAAGAAACTTCTAGAAACAGCATCAACTCCAAGACAGGTGACTTGTTTGATTTTCATTAGTGAGATGGTTAAAAAATTAGCATGAACTGCTTAGCAAAGAAAAACCAAAGATCTGTTCAACAGTCCAGAGACAAGTTTTTATAAAATGGTCTTTCAAATGCTGATCATCATGTTTTTCAAAAAACTAGTTTACAAATTTTTTTTTCAAGAGGAAATGGAAATTGGATCTTTTCAACAAGCATGATTTAATAGAAGAATCTTAATGACTAGCCAGTCTTGTGATATTTGTTCCTTAAGCTTTCTTTATGAGCAGCTGGCTAAACTATAAAGTCTCAGATGTTTACTGACTATGGTATTTCATTACTGAACTATATATTCCATCAATGTGCTTAGGTGTTATTACCTCAAAGAAGAGAAAAAAGTAGGGAGAATTATGTTTAACCAGTGATCACCCAAATGCTGTTGTTGCCTTACGATGAAGAGTATGTCCAGAGGTTTTGCACATCTAATACAATTGTGCTTCAAATTGCTATCAACAGCACTAGGATCATACAGTGTAAATGATAAATAAATAGATCATCCCAGTTATTGACAGTTTGAGCACACTGCTCATTTCAAAAAAGAGAACTTTCAAAATGCCAGATACTCATTTTGATAGGACTCAGCCAATCAGATATATCGCCCTTAATTTTTACTTCTGGAGCTAACAACACAACACTGGACAGGAGAGAACTTTTTTGGGGTTTTGGTGAAGTTATCAGCACCTATGTCCTAGGATGGGTATGAGTGGAGCAAGCTGGGGTGTGCAGCATCTAGTCACCAGCGTTGGTGTTGATGGCCCAAGTTCTAGAGAACTGTGGCCGGTGGTGGTGATGGTGTTCCCATTGCACTGGGCCAGTGGCATGTTGGGGTTGTAGCTCTGGCTGTGTGGCTTCCCTCTGTTCTGAGCCAGGTTGTCTAGTACTCCCAGCAAGCCGTTGCAATCTTTTCCTTTTCCCTCAAATAAGCCTGAGTTAGTCTCTGTTGGTCGCGAATAAGAACCTTACTGATACAAGTAACTTGCATTTAATTATATGGGAATATAATACAGGGTGGGTATTTAATAAATATTTGTTAAGTGAATTGAAAATGTGAATAAGACTCTTGATTTTCAAATATAAATTTACCTTATCTTGACACCAGTGTCACTGCTAATAAATGAAATGTCTTGAGGAAATGTATAAGCTGTCCTTGAAATACCTCTACCAATAACAGGTAGCTTTTTGAGTGTTCTCAGTGAGAATGGCATGGAAAGCTGTAGCAATTCTGCTATGAGAGTGATCCCTTTGGAACTCTTCTGATCTGCCTGTAGGGTCATGTGTGCAAAAGCAGATTTGGGGGTGATAAGAATCTGTTACCCCTCATGGGGTACTACATTTTTACAAGTGATTTTAATAGCTCTGCTTTAAAAAAATGCCTAACATACTAGTCTTAATTTCTACTTTATCAAAAATGTATACAATAAAGAGGACCTTATCTATAAGCAATGAAATACATATTAAAAAGCATCATTTGTCCTTTTTCTCATGGTTCGCATTGTCACAAGAAACCTGTCACTAAAATTACCATCTCATATTATGTACTGATTGTTATATTTTCTACTTCGAGTACAATTCTTCCCAGCCCGGTCATTTCATCCTCTTTATCTACTTTCTATTATTAAAACAAAAACAAAACACTGTCATTTTTATAGCCGTTCCCCTGTTACTTTTAGTTACTAAATGGGAAGAACCTTGTCTTCTGAGTTTTTTGCAGTATTTCCTCACAGGGCATGCAATGACTCTAACATATATGCTAATAACCTCTTTTAGAACACGTTTGCTCATTACTGATGACCCTTTCGTTTTGAAGGAATACCATTTCATTATGCCATCAAGTTATCAATCTGAAAACCAGACAGGACAAAGAATGGTGATGGACAGGGAGGCCTGGCGTGCTGCGATTCATGGGGTCGCAAAGAGTCGGACACGACTGAGCGACTGAACTGAACTGAATGCTGTATAACTGTAGGTTTAAAAAAAGGAGAAGAAATCAAGGAATATTGGAACAATTAGGAGTCAGCTGCAACAGGGTGGGAACTGTGGTACAGTATGTGAAGTCCCTTAACTGGGAGAGGCTGGGTGATGAAGGTGCTGGCAGTGGCTGGTGGGACTAGAGGAGGCAGAAGGATGCTCAGAGGTGAGAATGTTTGGTTCTTCAAAATTTCAGTGTACTATTTCTTTTGTACTTCTCCCCATATTGGGTAAAAGCCAAGTCTTGACTGGGCTTTCTCCAACTATAAAATGGGACAAAAAGTCATTGGGATTTCGGATTTCATCTGGCTCCAGTCCATTTCCTATATGGAGGGTCATGGAAATTGGACATGTAAAAAAATGTTCACTCACTTCTGCAGAGTATTACTTAATTCATAGCCTAATTTTATAGAAGAGAAGGGAACTGAAGAAAATATTTGAAATTCCAGGAGGCAATGCAGATCTCCCGTGTCCACGATTAAAATGAACTCAGTTCAGTGCTCTGTGGTGGTGAATGTCAACTAAACAGTGCTGCAATTGTGAGCTGGTTTGATGTGATGGCTAGGGGGTTCTTTTCCAGCCACTTCCAATTGGAAAGGTCAGTTAATCACAGTGATTAGGAATTCTTTTGTATTAGCCTCCTTCAGCTAGGAAAGACCAATAGTTAACGACTTCCAAGGTACAGTTTCTTCACAGAGACTATCATCAACCTTAACCAGGGATTATTACAAAATAAAGAAATTTTCAGGTTTTGAGTCATAAGCATGCTTATCCTCACTTGATCTATGGAGAGTGATTTTACAATTAGGCTTTTGGTATTCACTGTTAACAAAAAGAAAGACTCTGAAAACTGAATAATCTATAATGGATTAATCACATTAAATCCACAAATACTCAGATTTCAATACTTAGGAAAGTTCAAGCATAGATGCTGTTCTGAAAAATATACAGTGAATCCTACATCAACATCAGTCTAAATGATAGTAATTCTTTGTTGAAAGCAATTTTCTGTTGAGTTTATATGTATATGTGTGCTTAGTAAAACATAAATTGCAAGATTTTATTTTTTGCAGGAAAAAAAGCAGGTTTTGGGAAACGTGAATCGTTACCTATTGAGGGCAATGGAGTCTTGCGCTCCTGACAGGCAGATTCAGCCTCTTTTCCCGGCCCTGCCAGTATTTGGAATACTCATGTTACCCTCTCACAGTTTGTGTTTACCTGCTTTGTTTTATCACCACGGGACATACTATTATGTTTTCTCTAGTTAATAAATCTCACGAATAGAACTCAGAAGTGTTTGTTTGGTTCACTGTTTAATACCTGAACTGACAAGGGGCATGACACACAAGTAGGAGCTCAAGAAATATTTACTGAATGAGAGAGGAAGAAGTAGCTACTAATTTTCCTATCACGAGCTGACTTAAAAAAAGGTACTCAAGTCTCAGTTTTATCTGCATACATTGGAAAGGGAAGTGTGAATGTGTAGACAAGTTTTTGACAATATTCACATATAGCCACTGGAACCAGGGGAAGTGGATGAGCTTGCCAAGGTAACATCTGTGTGTGACATCCCTAGGACAACAGAACGTGTTTCAGTTATGAAGTGAGATCAGAAATAGCAGGCCATATGATCCAGCAGCCCTGCTCCTGGGCCTGTATCTGGAAAAAACTGTAATTCAGAAAGATACATGCACGCCTGTGTCCACAGCAACACTATTCACAACAGCCAAGACATGGCAACAACCTAAATGTCCACTGAGAGATGACCGGATAAAGAAGATATGGTAAACATATGCAACAGAACAGTACTCAGCCATAAAAAAGGATGAAATAATGCCATTTGCAGCAACATGGCTGCAACGAGATTATCATACTATATGAAGTAAGTCAGAAAGAGGCAAATACCGTGTAATATCATTTATATGTGGAGTACCACCTATATATGGCACAAATAAACCTGTCTGCAAAAGAGAAACAGACTCAGTGACACAGAGATCAGACTTGTGGTTGCCAAGGGTCGGGGGGCGTGGATGGACTGGGAGTTTGGGGTTAGTAGATGCAAACTCTTACATATAGAATGGGTGGACAACAAGGTCCTGTATAGTATAGGGAACTATATGCAATATCCTGGGATAAACCATAATTGAAAAGAATATGAAAAAGAATGTGTATGTGTGTATAACTGAATTACTTTGCTGTACAGCTGAGATGAACAGAACACTGTAAATCAACTATGCTTCAATTAAAAAAAAAAACAACAGAAATTGCAGGCCACTGTCTAATAAGAGTATTGAGAACTACCACAGGCTGACGGAGCAAAGCAGAAATCCTTCAGATCTGGCTCTCTGCACGCCCACCCCTCCCATCTTCTCCCGGCCTCCATAAGCCTTGATCAAGGCAAGAGCTCTTTTCTCTTAAGGTTTTTGTCTCTCTCCCTAGACCTGATTCCTTTGTCTTTCCAATTCATATGACAGGTACCATGCCACTAATATATTCTGATTTTGCCACATAAAAATAGATTTGACTTTTTAAAATGCCAATTCCAGTATTATTTGGGAAGAACTCTAATGGGCTCAAATTGGACCAGTTGGCTACCTTGGAAGAGTAATAAGCTCATTGGAGGGAGAGTCACATTGTGTTAACATTAGGATAATTAAATAATTTATCATCCAAATTGAGTGTTAAAATACTTAAATTAACTAGTTTTTGAAATAATGTTTACTAATCCACAAATTGGTTTTATTACAATGGCATGCCCTTAAAAATAATCTCATTCAAAATTGTCCAAAAAAGTAAATACTCTCCTGATATGACTTATATGTCTACAGTAAAGCAAAAAGGAAAATGGAATTTTATGTCAGTTATTTGAACATTAAAAAATGACCATGTGGCTTTAGGCTCCAGTAATTATAGGCACTTAGTAAATAATTACTGGATAAGGGATGAAGAAGAGTTAAATTTCAGTGAGTTTTATTGTTTTGAGCTGCTAACTGCAGAACTCAACAATTGCTATCAAATCTTCTATTTGAGTAAGTCTGGATTCCAACACCCACTCAGCTGTAAAGTCTACTTTGAGAATTTGTCAACATTTCAGAAATCCTTGGAAGACAGGGAATGGTTTTTGAAAGGTTCTCTATAACCAACATGGGAGGCAGGGCTTCTTGATACCACAGCTAAATGTTTATCTTGTCTTCAAATGCTTTTTGTAGACTTCCATCCTGCAAACCACTGGATAACTTAACCTTCCTAAAAAGTCCGTCACCACCACATTCCCCACTTACAAATTTTGTTTTGCTCTAAAGAGACTCCCACTGGAATCAATCATCTTTACTGATGATCTCAAATTATGCAAATATAGAGGACCACTTATACTTTGCCATTTAATAAAGAAACAGGGTCACTGACGACAAAACAAATATATGACTCGAGTGAATCCTGTACTGAGTTAGGAAAACGCTCTATAAAGCACTATTAGATTATCTGACAAAGTTAGAACATGACAGTAGAATCAAGTATTGTGTGTGCAGGCTAAGTCGCTTCAGTCATGTCCATTCTTTGTGACCCTATGGACTGTAGCCTGCCAGGCTACATGTATTCTCCAGGCAAGAATACTGGAGTGGGTTGCCATGCCCTCCTCCAGGGGATCTTCCTGACCCAGGGATCGAACCCAGGTCTCTTTACATTTCCTGCATTGGCAGGCAGGTTCTTTATCACTGGTGCCACCTGGGAAGCTCAAGTATTGTTCCCATTTATAAAATTAGTAACTACTGTAGTTATCCAAGATAATATCCCTAATCTTGGGAAATACACACTGTAATTTTACAGTAAAGAGCCATTTATGGATAGTTTACTCACAAATCAGAAAAAAATAAAACAGAGGTGGAGGGAGAGAGAGAATAACAAAGCCAGTGCAGCAAAATGTTAACATTTAATGTTAATGTTAAATTAATTGGGGAAAGGGTATATATATAGGTGTTAACTTGTAGCAGTTTTATTTTGGTAACTTTTTGTAAGTTTGAAATCATTTCCAACTTAGAAGTTTAAAAAGTATTTGATACAGTAAAGATACACCAAAACACAGCATTTCCAGTTTAGATCTATACTGCTGAAGCTACCATCATAAAGATTTTCAGTTTCTCTTTTGCTTTTATAGAGATAATTTTCAATTTTGATCATCTTTCTGATTTAGTCATGTGCTAAATATCAAGAAATCCATTCACTGCCTGTGCCTTTCAAATTAAAGTGTAAAGTGGAGGTCACCAAACCCATCTTGGCTTATTTTAATGCAGCTCTTCATAATGATACTTCATTAACAAGTGGGAAATCCTATACAAACAACAAACCTGGTGACTCAACTATTATAAACAAGGACTGTCTCCAATAAGCTGAATGAAGGGATACTGCAATTAACAGGAAGGCTCCTGTGAAAGCCGTGGAGATAGAACTAGAGGAAAGTGATTCCCCCAACAGGGATGATGTGAAACAATCCCAAATATTTCACTCCAGATGATGAAGGTAGGGAAGGCATTAATGGTTAAAACATCAATGCCAAATAGTCCCACTCTGGAAAATAGTTTTAAAATAGAGTTATGCCATTTAGACAGTTGAGGGTCAGTAGAGATTAATACTTGAAACATCTGCTGGCAGTTTATATGCATTCTTTTTAGAAGCAGTAAAAATATTATGTTACACTGTCAGAAACAGATGAAAGATGACAGTTTATAGTTTGTTGTTACCACTGGTGTAATTCCTTCATATTTCTATCTCGGTGACATTCAGTTTCATTTCTCTTTTTTTTTTTCTCTTGTGAAGTTGTAGAAGCTAAATAAGCTGTCAGGTGTCAAATACAGAGAAGTCTTTATTTCTTCTTCTGGAGAGATGAAAGATTACTTAGGATACACTCTCATTATATATTGTAAAATTGTAGGCTTTTGCCTTCAGTTTTGCAGTGGTTAAAGCAGTGCCTTACGTCAGTTTGTTCTCAGTCAAACCAAAGAATTTTAGGATAGCTGTTACCCTACTATGAACAGTCTTTCTGTCTAGAATGGTGTCACCTGTGTAATGAATAGATAATTATGAAACATATCAGAAAGGTGGTCTATTTGTATTTTGTAGCCCCAGGATGAATAGTATCAGTGCCTCCCGCCTCCCTCCTCATTAGTTTCAATCATTTTTAGTGCTTTCTCTGTGCCAGACACTGCAGTAAGTGTTTTACATCTATTTTCACGTTGTATTATCCTTTTCCAAAACTCTGAGGTAGGTATCACTTCCATTTAATAGAAGAGAAAAATGACACTGAATTGTGAAACATTTACTTTAAAGGCAGTTAATGAGAACAAAATGTTGGCAGAACCAGAGTTGATTTAAAGGTCTGACTCTCAAGTCCTAGGCTTAAAAACCACAGTAATATTCTACCTTCCAAAGACTCATAACCTTGATTCCTGGATGAGCCGTTTCCTTTTTAAAATGCATTTAAAGGGCATGCATTTGCCCTTTGCCAGTATCTGGAATATATTTGGAAACCCCTACAGGTGTCTTTCAGGTGTGTATAACTATCCTGATTCCAGCAAGTCCACCTGTTCTCTCAATTTGAATAATTCCTTAAAGCCTTACTTCACTAGAAGTGAGTTTATTTCTAATGCATTCTACTCTTGAATTCTAAATTTAAGAATGACTTTACAGTATATTAAGTTCAAATGTGTCTTTGTAACTAATTTCTAACCATCTGTCCATATCTATCTTTTGGAATTGAACAGAATTATTCTTACATTTGATAAACTATCAAACATCTTAAAGATAGGGACATTTTGTGCTAATTTTTTTCTTTTCTACAATGAAATTCTCAGACCATTGGCTGCCTATCTGGTTCCATTGCAGAAATCTCATTTTTCCCCCCAGAACAGTGGAGATTTAAGAAAACAATTTTAATGTTTACAATCTTCTGAGAGTAACTTGGGTTTTTCTTTTCATTCTAGCAGTCTCTTTCAGAGATTTCTGCTTCAGTTGACCCCAGATCCTTAAAAAACTTAATTGGCTCTTCTCCCCCTTCTCATGAGTTAGAACAGTACGGACAGACCAAGCATACAGTTCGATATTAGCTTGCTACCTTGGTCCTTTGTCCACAGTGGGTCTTACATCAACTTTGTGAAGTGGTTAATTTCGAGCTGTTGGTTTTCTGTCAGCCTTCTAACTCAAGTGGTATCACTTTACAGAGTTCTTTCTACATGAAGTTCTTGCAGTAATCCTCAGAAGAGGATGCTACTGCTCCCAATAAATGTGCTTTCCTTTCTTCTATTCTAAACTGAAGTTTAAAGCAATTAAGTAATTGCTCAACACAGTATAATCCAATTTTCATTATCAGATCTTTGGATTCCAAAACTTCTTCCCTTACTAGTTGTGCTTTTTTAAACTCCTTGAATCATTTTCTTAAATGAAGCCATAAGTGCAACTCAGTGTCTAAAAGAGATTAAGCCATCATTGAACAGTACACAGGGTATACTTGTGCATAGTTGCTTAGCCATGTCCGACTCTTTGCGACCCTATCGACTGTACCCTGCCAGGCTCCTCTGTCCATGAGGATTCTCCAGGCAAGAATACTGAGTGAGTTGCTGTGCCCTCCTCTAGTAAACAGGGTGTAGTCTGAGTTAAATTTATCACATTTACTATTCCAAAATCGATTAGTAAGGACAATGAAGCTTCTCTGGTGTGAACACAACTTTGGAATGGGTAATTATGCTGAAATGATATAAGTGTCATTTATATCAAATTGATTTTCTTATGATTTCCATATGTACCTGTAGATAACATTTCTAATAGCTCACCTACTCTGAGGATACCCTTCAACTGAACTGATTCAATAGCTTCAAAATAGAAGAGTAGGACTATATTGTCTCAAGTTCAGTCATTAAGAAGTGCTCACATTCCTTATTCTTGAGAGATGTGACGGGTTACAAGTGTTCTGTCATCAGACTGCTTTGTCTTCAAATATTGAGTCTTAGTCTAATAAGAGTTTGAACTTTTTCAAATTACTTAAGGAAACTGAATTTAAAAAAGTTTATCAGTAAAATAGGCACTTTGTTAAGAGTTCTCCAGATTCTAGCCACTACTTTTAGATATAATCAATTCGAGCAAACTCGGGGAGATTGTGAAGGATGGAAATCTGGCATGCTGCAGTCCATGGGGTAGCGAAGAGTCAGTCAGACACGACTGAGCCACTGAACAACAATAATATAACATATGATAGAGGCTCCCCAGGTGGCGCTAGTGGTAAAGAAGTCCTTTGCCAATGCAGGAGACGTAAGAGACATGGGTTCGATCCCTGGGTCAGGAAGATCCCTGGAGGAGGATATGGCAATCCACTCCACTATTCTTGCCAGGAGAATCCCATGGACAGAGGGGCCTGGCGGGCTGCAGTCAATGAGGTTGCAAAGAGTTGGACACAACTGATCATACAACATACAATAAAATACGGCTCTCCAAACTGTAAGTTATATATAAATGTATCTATAGTATCATCATGACTAAATATTGACGTGACAGCCAGGGAACTATTATGTCAGAATGAAACTGTTCCCCCAAGCAGATCTACTTAAACCTTCCTGGGCATTATTTGAGTGGTATTAGGAACTAGAGTCTAGTATTTGATATCCAATTTTATAAGCACAAACATTCACTGAACTGCAATTTCAAGAGGGCCAGTCCTGAGCTATCAACCACTCAATAAATAACACATTTACAAGTTCAGACATGTTCTCAGTATGGAAGATGAGGCTTTTATCCCAAAAGTGACTTAAAATAAGAGCTCAAGTCAACTCATATGTTAATATGCACTATGTGATAAGCTGTGCTTTCACAGTTTCAATAAGGACTCATATAGAAATGCGTTAATAGGTTTAAATCAAGTGCTTTCTGGAACATCTGAAGTACGTATAGAATATAGTTTAAAAATTTGTGATCATAATATATCTTGAGGCTAGAGAGTTTTCTTGTTAGTTTATCAATATTCCTTTCAAAATTGACATGTGCTTCCCTTCCCCCTCCCCCACTTTGTCACTAATAGGCTAGCTATTAATACATCTATTTGGTTTAACTGGATACATCACCTAACTTTTCTAAGCCTATTTCTTTATAGCAAAAACAATATTTGCTTTATAGCAAGTATTGATAACTTATCTGATTAGTAAATTATATTCATAATGTACTTAGCATTTCTCTATAGCATGGTAAGTATTCATTAACTGATACTGTTATCAATGTTGTTATTTTTTTCTTAGATATATGTTTCTATGTCTCAAAGTAGACAAATTAGAAACATTATTTGAAGAACAAAATTATGAAGGACACCACCATTCTGTTGCCTGATCAAGAAGCAAATATAATCAATTTTACTAGCTTAGAATTGAACTTATACAAATAAAGAGAGCTAACTGTGGGAAACTGGCTATAATTATATGTATGCAGATGGTTTTATAATTCAGAATATTGCCCATGTGGGAGACTTTGGTAGGTGAATAAAATAAGAACTTTAATGACTCGATTGCTTTTTATATGACTGCAGATTTGACTAATTTAAAATGTTTGGCTCTTGGAAGATTGAAGGGAGTAGAAATGCCTGGTCTAAGGCTAAATCAGTTTTGCTGAAGTGAAAAAGTATGAGGGAAACAGCCTCCACATAGAAATATAAAATCCTCTAAGAAGCTTGCTTTTACCTGTTATGCAAATAACTTATAGGCAATGGGATCTTGTTTCTCTTATATTGTTATTTTAAATATTTCAAGATACCAGAGGAATGCTTAACACCAGAGCTCAAAAAACAAGCACTCCTAAATAATAATCTAACAAATAATATATTACAGCATACTTTCATAAAATCAGTTTGTACAAAAACACATATCAAAATAAATGATCTGTCTCATTATCATTCAGGAGACATCTTGCTCAGCTGGAACTAAACTTACTTCAAACTCACATACAGAAATCTCAGTTAAATTATAAATATATGGACACACACAAATTAAATAGAATACACTTTATAAGTGAGGTGCTAAAATTATTTTCGAGGGTGCATCTGTATATTTTTATGACATACTGTGTCACTGCCTTTTCAAATTTGAGTAAATTACAGTTTGGAAACCATAATTACATTGGCTTGTGTTTGATGGTTGTGCTTTGTAATACTGAGCCAATATTAATCAAGATTTCCTAAATTTATATCTCATTCCCAGTATGTCATGTTACTGCTTATGTGCTTTGGATAATTATACTCATCTACGGCTTTTATTATGTGGATGGATGCCACTCCCTGAGTCCCATAGCTTTCATTCATCTTTCAGTATTCAGAGCATGGTTTAAAATTCCCTTCGTTCCCTTTTAGGCCAATACTTGTTTTTTAACCGAATGATACTTTCACCTTTTTGTCCACCATCCTTCCTACTCATCAAAACCAGATTGAATTTTGTTGCAGAAGAAAGATGTGTTCAATAAAACTTTGCCAAGAAGATGGTTATTGATATGTCTTTGAAAGGCAGCTGTATTGCTTATGTACCTTTGGGGACTGGAGTAGTGAGACTTAAATTGCTTGTGGTACCAAGCAAAAGCAAGTCAGTTTCTTTGCAACTTAAAAATTTGAAATAAAGTAGTCTCTATGTCTTTCTCACATTTAAGAAAAGAGTTGTGAGTAAAGAAATGGTCCTTGGAGATAGTCTTATAAAGAATTGGGCTATCATTATGGAAATGCTATCCATAGGTTCACTGCAACACTTTATGGTGATAGTCTTAAGAAAGTAATTAGATTTACAGCTAACAAAGAAAAATAATTTACAGTCAGTTTTTAAGTCTTTTAAAAATTCCTGTAAAGATATCTTTGAAAATACCAACAGATATTTAAAATCCTTAGAAAGACCACAGTTGCTTCCTGTGAAATATTTCATTTTAGGAATATTTCACTTGATGGCTTTGATGAACTTGGCTATGGACTAAGATGTAAGGAAGCAATGTGTAAGTTTTTGGATTTATGTAAAGGAAAGTGAGTGACTTGTAAACACAGTAGGGACTCACTAAAAGGTCCCTGCTTTTAGGGAAAGCAGGACAACTGAAATGCAAAGATGTGCCCCTTTGTTTTATCTAGTGCTGCTGCTAAGTCGCTTCAGTCGTGTCCGACTCTGTGCTACCCCATAGACGACAGCCCATCAGGCTCCCCCGTCCCTGGGATTCTCCAGGCAAGAACACTGGAGTGGGTTGCCATTTCCTTCTTCAATGCATGAAAGTGAAAAGTGAAAGTGAAGTCGCTCAGTCGTGTCTGACTCTTAGCGACCCCATGGACTGCAGCCTATCAGGCTCCTCCATCCATGGGATTTTCCAGGCAAGAGTACTGGAGTGGGGTGCCATCGCCTTCTCCGTTTATCTAGTGAGAAATGTGAATTGCAAAATATGCTTTTGCAAATAGCAGCTACAGAAATTCTCCTTTAGTAGCCTAGTCTGAGACATGAAAATGGCTTTGCTGAGGCTTTTCTGAACAGCTTTTTTGTTAAGGTTGAAAAACATTCTTGGCATGGTACATTTCTTTATACTCCCTAACTAAAGAATTGTCACCTCAAAGTATGTTTAGTGTAAACCAATCCAAAGTGTTTTCAGCATTACAAGTTTGTTTTCCTTTTTTATTCTGCTTTTCTCTCTGCTCTTGTGTTAACATGACGCATCTGTGATTTTTCACATTATTTTCATTATTGTCATCAATAAGAAAACGAATCTTATGGAGACACGACTTATCTTCACATTTTCATTCTATGTGCTACATACATGGAAGATAGAAACAGATACGGGTGTGCAGTGTAGGAATTTACTCTCCTGTTCCTCAGGGGGCAGGGGGTGGCATATACTAGGCATATTAAAGCACTTCAGTCGTGTCCAACTCTTTACAACCCTATAGATCATAGCCCCCCAGGCTCCTCTGTCCATGGGATTCTTCAGTCAAGAATATTGGAGTGCATTGGCATTCTCTTCTCCAGGGTATCTTCCTGGCCCAGAGATTGAACCCACATCTCTTACGTTTCCTGCATTGGCAGGTAAGTTCTTTACCACTAGTGCCACTGGGGAGAAGGCAATGGCACCCTACTCCAGTACTCTTGCCTGGAAAATCCCATGGACAGAGGAGCCTGGTGGGCTGCCGTCCATGGGGTCGCACAGAGTCGGACACGACTGAAGCGACTTAGCAGCAGCAGCAGTGCCACTGGGGAAGTGGGGGTGGGGGGAAGTTCTTAAATGCTACTCTTGCCTCCACATTCTTGCCCCTCTCATACCACCTTCTAAAATATCACCAGACATACACTTGGTAAAGTTATATATATTTATAAATATATCTTCAATCCTCTTTCCATATCTCAATACATGTGAGAGGAAATGCAAAAGGACCCAACAGGGAGTAAAGCCAGGCAGTCTTTGAAATTGAACTTGGAGTACGCTGTTCTACTACCATTCCTATCTACAGTAAGAGAACTGAAGCCTTACTGACTTAAAGTGCTGAGAACAACCTCTATCCAGTCACTGGATGACAAATAAGCTATGTAAACACAGGGGAAATCCCTAGGAAGCCAAAGGTAAAAATAACAGTAGTTACCATTATTTTAAAACTTCAACAGAGATGTCCCCGGCCACACAGTATGTGAGAGATAGATCTCACAGTTTTAAACCAAGCAGGTTCTTAGACACAAAACAAAAACAAAACCAACAACAAGAGCTTTTGGGGAGAATTCAGAATCTATAGTTGGTGCCATGAAGAATTTAAAACGTATAGTTTCAAAAAATTATAACCTATGCAAAGAATGAATAAAGTATTCATTTAAGGCTTGGGAAAAGTACCCCTTCCCCCCAAAAAGAAAAACTTACAGAGGATCACCCCAACCATTTACAGATATTAGATCCAGCAGACAAAAACTCCAAACTGGCTAATATAAATATGTGCAAAGAACTTAAGAAAACTATGTTTAAGGAATTAAAGGAAAGCATGACAATAATACATCAACAAGTAGAGAAGAATCTCAATATGGAGTTAAAATTTTTTTAAAAATGTAAACTGACATTGACATGTGCAATAATAAAATTAAAAGTGAAGTACTTTGCCAACAAAAGTCCGTCTAGTCAAGGCTATGGTTTTTCCAGTGGTCATGTATGGATGTGAGAGTTGGATGGTGAAGAAAGCTGAGCGCCACAGAATTGATGCTTTTGAACTGTGGTGTTGGAGAAGACTCTTGAGAGTCCCTTGGACTGCAAGGAGATCCAATCAATCCATACTAAGGGAGATCAATCCTGGGTGTTCATTGGAAGGACTGATGTTGAAGCTGAAACTCCAATACTTTGGCCACCTCATGGGAAGAGCTGACTCACTGGAAAAGACCCTAATGCTGGGAAGGATTGGGGGCAGGAGGAGAAGGGGACGACAGTGGATGAGATGGTTGGGTGGCATCACCGACTAGATGGACATGGGTTTGTGTAGACTCCGGGAGTTGGTGATGGACAGAGAGGCCTGGCATGCTGCAATTCATGGGGTCGCAGAGAGTTGGACATGACTGAGCGACTGAACTGAACTGAACTGAGAGGGGTTCAACAGTAGATGGGAGATGGATTAAAGGAGAATCTATAAACTAGAAGATAAACAGAAATGATCCAGTTTGAAGAACAGAGGGGGAAAAAATGGAAGAAAAATGAACAGTCTCAAAGACATATGAAACTACATTGAGTATACCAATGTGTGTAACTAGAGACCAGAAGGAGAAGAGAAACAGAGATAGGAAAAAAGATTTGAAGAAACAATGGCTAACCTCCCAAATTTGATGCAAAAAAATGAATCTATACAGCCAATAAGTTCAACTAACCCAAAGTAGGAGAAATCAAACAAATCTATGCCTAGGCACATTATATTGTTGAAAGTAAAAGGCAAAGTAATAAATCTTAAAACCAGCAAGAGAAAAACAACTTATCACGTACAGTGGTGCATCAATAAAGTTAATGCCTGATTACTCAAGTGAGAGGGCAGAAGCCAGAAGAAAGTGGAATTGCATATTTAAAGTGCTGAAAGAAAAAAGCTCTCAATCAAGAATTCTGTAAAGCAAAACTATCTTTCAAAAATGAAGGCAAAATAGAGACAATCTTATTGAAAGAAACATGGAATTAACTGCCCACAGTGCCACAATAAGTGGTATCTGAGAGAAGTTCTGAAGGAAGTGAGCTACATGTACATCTAGTAGATCAGAATCCCTGGCAGTGGGAACTACTAGTTCAAAGTCCCCAAGGAAGGGTCTTGTTCACTTTATTTGAGGAACAGTAAAGGGACTAGTATGTTTGGAGCAGAGTGAATGATTGGAAGAATAGAAGGGAATAGAATCAGAGAGATAACGGTGGCCAGATCTTACAGGACATTTTTTGGTTATAGAAATATTTTTACTGGGAGAATTATGGAGAGATATTTGAAGGTTTTGAGGTGGCAGGGGGGAGATGTGGCCTGAACTGACTTATGTTTCAATAGGATTTCTGAACACTGTTAATATAAATAGTCTGAGAAAGAAGAGGGTTAAAGGATGAAGACCAATTAGGACTTTATACTACTTTAATTCAGGCAACAGTTAATGATTCCTTAAACTGTGTGGTTACCACATAGTTTAAGGAATCATTGAGATTAAAAAATGATTGGATTCTTGATATAATTTGAATGTAGAACCAAATAGGATGTGTTGATATCATGGCTGTGGGTTGTGAGAGAAACAAGCAGGTCAAGAAAGACTGGAGATTTTTGCTGGAGTATTTAGAAATACTAAGATGTGAGATTATGGGAGGAACCACTGTGGGGAGGAATATAAAGAGCTACATTTTGGACAAATTAAGCTTGAGATGATTATTACATGTTTAATTGAAGACATTAAATAGTCTATGGAATATACATACCTGTATTTCAGGAGGCAGTGAATCTAGGCTAGAGATATAAATTAGGGGATCACCAGTATTTGGATAGTATTTAAAGCCATGGGACTGGATGAGATAATTGAGGATTAACTGTCCTAAAGAACACTTTACTATGAAAAGACCAAAACTATGAGCGGGAGCCAGCAAGAAGAATTAAGGAGGAGTTGCCAAAGAATTAGGTGGAAGATCAGGTGACTGTGTATGCTTGAACGTGAGACAGGAGAACGTTTAAAGAGGAGGGTAATATTAATTGTTTGATGATGAGTCAAATGGGATGAGAACTGAGAGTTGCTGTATGATTTAGCAGTGTGGATATCTTTGGCAAAATAAGAGCAGTTATATGGCTTGATGGGGGCAAAATACTTAGGATGTGGGCTTAAGAAAGGCTAACAGAAATTGGAGATATCTAGTGCAAAGAAATATTTAAAGTTTTATTATAATGGTAAAGATTCTCCAGGCAAGATTACTGGAATGGATTGCCATGCCCTCCTCCAGGGGATCTTCCTGACCCAGGGATTGAACCCATGTCTCTTAGGTCTGCTACACTGTTCTTCACCACTGGTACCATGTTGGAAGCCATAATGATAAAGAGAAATGTAGTAAAAATGTAAAGCTATAGAAGTGCTCAAACTTAAGGTGTCATAACTTAAAACTCTTAGGTTATAACTTAAAACTCTTAGGTTATTATATATAAGCTTCATGGTAACCAAAAAGCAAAAAGCTATGAAAGATAAAAGGTAATGTGAAAGGAATCTAAGCATACCACTAAAGAAAGGAATAAAACCACAAAGGAAGAGAGTAAGAGAAAGGAAAAGGAAAAGAAAACTAGGAAAGTCAGAATAAGAGTTAATGAAAGCCACTGACTATGTAACTATGAGTAATTACTTGAAATGGACTAAATTCTCCAATCAGAAGACACTGAAGGGTGGAATGGATCAGAAAGCAAGGTATAGACCCACATACATGCTGATATATGAAGAGATTGACTTCATATGTCAGACATACACAAACTGAAAGTAAAGAGATTGAAAAAAGATGTTCCATGCAAATGTAAAACAAAGGAAATGTGAGTAGCTATTCTTGTATCTGCTGCTGCTGCTGCTGCTGCTGCTGCTAAGTCGCCTCAGTCGTGTCCGACTCTGTGTGACCCCATAGATGGCAGCCCACCAGGCTCCGCCGTCCCTGGGATTCTCCAGGCAAGAACACTGGAGTGGGTTGCCATTTCCTTCTCCAGTGCATGAAAGGGAAAAGTGAAAGTGAAGTCGCTCAGTCATGTCCAACTCTTAGTGACCCCATGGACTGTAGGTTTGCTTTATTGACTACGCCAAAGCCCTTGACCGTGTGGATCACAACAAACTCTGGAAAATTCTTCAAGATGTGGGAATACCAGACCACCTGACCTGCCTCCTGAGAAATCTGTATGCAGGTCAAGAAGCAACAGTTAGAATTGGATATGGAACAACAGACTGGCTCCAAATTGGGAAAGGAGTACGTCAAGGCTGTATATTGTCACCTTGCTTATTTAACTTATATGCAGAGTACATCATGAGAAAAGCTGGGTTGGATGAAGCACAAGCTGGAATCAAGATTGCCGGGAGAAATATCAATAACCTCAGATATGCAGATGACACCACCCTTATGGCAGAAAGTGAAGAAGAACTAAAAAACCTCTTGATCAAAGTGAAAGAGGAGGGTGAAAAAGCTGGCTTAAAACTCAACATTCAGAAAACTAAGATCATGGCATCTGGTCCCATCACTTCATGGCAAATAGATGGGGAAACAGTGGAAACAGTAAGAGACTTTATTTTGGGGGGCTCCAAAATCACTGCAGATGGTGACTGTGGCCATGAAATTAAAAGACACTTACTCCTTGGAAGAAAAGCTATGACCAACCTAGACAGCATATTAAAAAGAAGAGATACTACTTTACCAACAAAGATCCATCTAGTCAAAGATATGGTTTTTCCAGTAGTCATGTGTGGATGTGAAAGTTGGACTATAAAGAAAGCTGAGCGCTGAAGAATTAATGCTTTTGAACTGTGGGGTTGGAGAAGACTCTTGAGAGTCCCTTGGACTGCAAGGAGAGCCAACCGGTCCATCCTAAAGAAAATCAGTCCTGAATATTTATTGAAAGGATTGAGGCTGAAGCTGAAACTCCAATACTTTGGCCACCCGATGTGAAGAACTGACTCATTTGAAAAGACCTTGATGCTGGGAAAGATTGAAGGCGGGAGAAGGGGATGACAGAGGATGGGATGGTTGGATGGCATCACCGATTCCATGGACATGAGTTTGAGGAGGCTCCGGGAATTGGTGATGGACAGGGAAGCCTGGCGTTCTGCAGTCCATGGGGTTGCAAAGAGTTGGGCACGACTGAGTGACTGAACTGCCTGACTGATTCTTGTATCAGTCAAAATAGACTTTGTTTTTCTCTTTTGACTTACTTCCCTCTGTATACTAGGCTCTAGGTTCATCCACCTCATTAGAACTGACTCAAATGTGTTCCTTTTTATGACTAATATTCCATCGTATATATGTAGCAAATATGGTATACTAATGCATATATATGGATGAAATTATTTGCAGGGCAGCAATGGAGACACAGACATAGGGAACAGACTGTGGTCATGGAGAGGGTGAGGAAGGAGAGAGTGAGATGTATGGAGAGAGTAACATGGAAACATACACTACCGTATGTAAAATAGACAGCCAGTGGGAATTTGCTGTATGACTCAGGGAACTCAAACTGGGGCTCTGTAACAACCTAGAGAAACTCAAAACTAGAGGGCTCTGTAACAACCTAGAGGGAGTGGGATGGGGAAGGAGGTGAGAGGGAGGTTCAAGAGGGAGAGGACATATGTATACCTATGGCTAATTCATGTTGATGCTTGGCAGAAACCAACACAATATTGTACAGAAATTATCCTTCAATTAAGAAGAAATTAAAAAGTTTCTTAAAAATGTTTCTAGGCAAAAAGGAAACAGAAAAAAGAAAGACTTTGACCAAAGACTGTATTGAGAGACAAAGAAGAGCATTACATAATGATAAAGGGGTCAATCCAACAAAAGGACATAATATTTACAAGTATTTATGCATCCAAAGGATTGATGCTGAAGCAGAAGCTTCAATACTTTGGCCACCTGATGCAAAAGAACTGACTCATTGGAAAAGACCCTGATGCTGGAAAAGATTGAAGGCAGAAGGAGAAAGGGATGACAGAGGATGAGATGATTGGATGGCATCACTGACTCGATGGACATGAGTTGTTTTTCTTTTTAATTGGAGGCTAATTACTTTCAATATTGTGGTGGTTTTTGCCACCCATGAATCAGCCATGGGTGTACATGTGTTCCCCATCCTGAACCCTCCTCCCACTCCCCTCCCCATCCTCATCCCTCAGGGTCATCCCAGTGCACCAGCCCTGAGCACCCTGTCTCATGCATCAAACCTGGACTGGCGATCTGTTTCACATGTGATAATATACATGTTTCAATGCTATTCTCTCAAATCATTCCACCCTTGCCTTCTCCCACAGAGTCCAAATGTCTGTTCTTTACATCTGTGTCTGTTCTTTACATCTGTGTGTCTTTTGCTGTCTCTCATACAGGGTCATCATTACCATCTTTCTAAATTCCATATATATGCATTAATATACTGTATTGGTGTTTTTCTTTCTGACTTACTTTGCTCTGTATAATAGGCTCCAGTTTAACCCACCTCATTAGAACTGATTCGAATGCATTCTTTTTAATGGCTGAATAATATTGCATTGTGTATATGTACCACAGATTTTTTATCCATTCATCTGTTGATGGACATCTAGGTTGCTTCCATGTCCTGGTTATTGTAAACAGTGCTGCGATGAACATTGGGGTACACGTGTCTCTTTCAATTCTGGTTTCCTTGGCGTGTATGCCCAGCAGTGGGATTGCTGGGTCATATGGCAGTTCTATTTCCAGTTTTTAAGGAATCTCCACACTGTTCTCCATAGTGGCTGTACTAGTTTGCATTCCCACCAACAGTGTAAGAGGGTTCCCTTTTCTCTGCACCCTCTCCAGCATTTATTGCTTGTAGACCTTTGGATAGCAGGCATTCTGACTGGCGTGAAATGGTACCTCATTGTGGTTTTGATTTGCATTTCTCTGGTAATGAGTGGGTTGCCATTTCCTTCTCCAATGCATGGAAGTGAAAAGTGAAAGGTGAAGTCACTTAGTCATGTCTGACTCTTTGCGACCCCATGGACTGCAGCCTACCAGGCTCCTCCATCCATGGGATTTTCCAGGCAAGGGTACTGGAGTGGGTTGCCATTGTCTTCTCCGCTAAAAGCAGCAGAATAATGCATTTTTATCAAGTGCACATGGAACATTTTCTGGGATAGATCAGGTGTTAGGCTCCAAAACAAGTCTTTAAAAATGTAAAAAAAATTACATCATATCAAGCATATTTTCAGATCATGGTGGTATGAAACTAAAAATCATTTACAAAAAAACAAAATTCACAAACATATGGAGATGAAATGATATGCTACTGAGCATGAATCAATGAGGAAGAAAGAAATCAAAAGAATACATTTCCCCAAATGAAAATAGAACATACAAAACATATGGAATGCAGCAAAAGCAAATCTAAGACAGAAGATTGTAGCAATAATTATCTTCCTCAAGAAACAAAAATCTAAAAACATAAAACAAAACCTTAAATTTTACACTTCAAGGAACTAGGGGGAAAAAAAAGAGCAAATGAAGCCCAAAGTTAGTAGAAGGAAAGGAATAAAGATCAGAGTGGAAATAAATGAAACAGAGAATAAAAGAACAAGGATGAATAAAATGAAGAGCTGGTTCTTTGAACAGATAAAATTGACAAGCCTTTACCTAGAGACTCACCAGGAGAAAAAAAAAGAGAGGACTAAAGAAATGAAAAGAGGAGATATTATAATTACTACAGAAATAAAAAGGATCATGGTAGACTTTTATGAACAAACTTGACAATCTAGAAGAAGTGGAAACGTTACTAGAAACATACAATCTTCCAGACTGATCATAAAGAAATAGACCAATTACTAGTAACAAGATTGAGTTAGTTATCAAAAATCTCCTAACAAACAAAGTCTAAGACCAGATGGTTTCATGATGAATGCTAATAAACATTAAACGTGTTAATACCAATTCTTCTCTAACTCTACCAAAAAATAGAAGAGGAGGAAACACTTCCAATTCATTTTACAAGGCCAGCATTACTTTGATACCACTGTCAGACAAGGACACTACAAGAAAATTACAGGCCAATATTACAGATAAATATAGATGCAAAAGTCACCAATAAAATATTAGGAAGCCAAATTCAGCAATACATTAAACGGATCTTACAGCATGATTAAATGGTATTTATTCCAGGGATGCAAGGATGTTTGAACATCTGCAAATCAACATATATACCACAAAAGCAGATGCAACCCACCTGATCATCTCAATAGATACAGAAAAACTCTTGACAAAATTCAACATCCATTTATGATAAAAAAAAAAAAAAATTTAACACAGTGAGTTCAGAGAAAAAATACCTCACCATAATGAAGTGTATATATGATAACTAATAACATAGTGAAAGCTTTTTTTCTAAGATCAGGATCTAGACAAGGATGCCAACTCTCACCACTTTTACTCATAGTATTGGAAGTCCTACTCAAAGCAATTACCTAAGAAAAAGAAATGGAAGGCATCCAAATTGGAAAGGAAGAAGTAAAGCCATCACTATTTGCAGATGACATGACATTATATATAGACACCCTAAAGACTTCACCCCAAAGCTGTTAAAATCAATTAAAGAATTCAGTAAAATTGCAAGGTATAAACTCAATATACATAAATCTGTTCTTCTATATAATAACAAATTATCAGAGAAATTAAGAAAATAATGCAATTTATAATTACATCAAAGAGAATAAAATACCTAGGAATACATTTAATGGAGACTATGAACAGCCTGTTGGAGAAGGCAATGGCACCCCACTCCAGTACTCTTGCCTGGAAAATCCCATGGACGGAGGAGCCTGGCAGGCTGCAGTCCATGGGGTCACTGAGTCGGACACGACTGAGCGACTCCACTTTCACTTTTCACTTTCATGCCCTGGAGAAGGAAATGGCAACCCACTCCAGTACTCTTGCCTGGAGAATCCCAGGGACGGGGGAGCCTGGTGGGCTGCCGTCTATGGGGTCGCACAGAGTCGGACACGACTGAAGCGAGTTAGCAGCAGTAGCAGCAGCAGCAGCATGAACAGCCTGTACACTGAACACTATACTACACTGATGAAAGAAACTGAGGAGAGACACAAATAAATGATAAGATATATTCTATGCTCATGGATTGGAAGAACTAATATTTTTAAAAATGTTCATACTACCCAAAACAATCCACAGAATCAGCGCAATCCCTATCAAAATTCCAATTGCATTTTTCACAGGAAGAGAACAAAAAATCCTTAAATTTATATGGAACCAGAAAAGGCTGAATAGCCAAACTAACCTTGAGAAAGAGGTACAAAGCTAGATCACGTTTCCTGTTTTCATACTATATTACAAAGCCATAGCAATCAAAACGATATGGTACCGGCCTAAAAACAGACACAGATCAAAGGAACACAATAGAGCACCCTCAAATAAATCCATGTATATATGGATAAAAAAGATGGGGTATATACAGAGAATGAAATACTACTAAGTCACAAAGAAGAATGAAATCTTACCATTTAGGACAACATGGATGGATTTCAAGGCATTATGTTAAGTGAAATAAGTCAAAGAAGGACCAATATTGTATAACCTCACTTATATGTGGAATCTAAAAAACACAAAATCAAAGTCATAGAGAATATAACAGTGGTTGCTTAAGGAGGGGCAGATAGAGGTAGGAAATATGGGTACAGGGGGTTAAAAGGTACAAACTTGCAGGTATAAAGAATTCGTGGGGATGAAATGTACAGCATGGTGACAACACTTTATGACAAATATGACAAATACTGCATATTTGAAAGCTACTAAGAGGATGGACCTTAAAAATCCTTATCAGAAGAAAAAAACATTTGTAAAGTCTTTATGGTAACAGATGTTAATGAGACTGTGAGCACTTTACAATGTATACAAATGTTGAATCATTATGCTATACACCTGAAACTAGTATTTTATATGTCAGTTATACCTTAAAAAGGGGGAAAAAGAAATCAGAGCTATCTGGTACAAAGAATATTCTTTTTGTGTGTGAAGGGAAGGAGAGAAATGGACTGACAGCTGACAACAGGTGGGGAGTGAGGTTTATAGAGAGATGTTTTTAATGGAAAAAATAACACATGTGATTGCTACTGGTAATAATTCAGTAGAGGAAGAAAAACCTACTGATTGCTGCAGCCATCCTCTTGAATTAATGAGAAGGGATGGGAGGTCCATAAGTTTTGGACTGGTCTGATCAAGGAGTGGGGACACTTAAGCCACATTTGCACAAATGACCACAGAGTATGTGGGTGCAGATGTCAGTAGGTTGAAAAGTTCTTTTGTCACCGTCCTCTGCAGTAATGATCACTTTTTCTGATCATGAAAATCTGTGGGTCTATGTATTCTTTCTGGTCAGTACTACCAGTATTATCCTTAGAAACAAAATCAATTTATTGTACAAGTCATCTTCTTTCATCAGTAGGCTGTAGGTGTACCCATATTTTCTCTATGAGAAAAATGCACACTATCTTTGATGGTTATTTCCCTTGATACACACAGGCCTCCTTTGTCCTTATTTATAAGTTTATGACAATTTTCTAGGTGGTTTAGGTATCCAAAATATGACCATCTAATAAGCAGAGTGTTACAATGCCATTATTTGTATGTTAGTGAAGTGAAAGTCGCTCAGTTGCGTCTGACTATTTGTGACCCCACAGACTATACAGTCCATGGAATTCTCCAGGCCAGAATACTGGAGTGGGTAGCCTTTCCCTTCTCCAGGGAATCTTCCCAATCTAGGGATCAAACCCAGGTCTCCCGCATTCCAGGTGGATTCTTTACCAGCTGAGCCACAAGGGAAGCCCATTATTTGTATAGTGCTGTGTGGTTCACATATTTTTATATATCTTATTTACTCTTCAAAAAATATGAAGATTAAATAGATGAAATTAATTTTTTTTTTACTGTTGCTATTTTATAGAATAGGAAACCAAATAAGTAGCATGTCCAAGATACAAAACAAAACAAAAAGACACTAGTAGCTGGTGAATCCAGGATTCAAATCAGATAGTCTGATTTCAAGAGTTACCAGGATATACTATGCAAGGGGCCAGAATCCCATAATTCCCATTTACTTGTAAACACATTCTAATTTTAAAGTAAGTTTTCTGATTCAGGGAGGAAAAGCACCATTTATTTCCAGCAGTAAGTTTTAGCCTTTAACAAGTTTACCAAAAATTTGGGAAATAAAAACAACACCAACAGTTATGTGTGGTAAATTTTAGTAAATTTTCTGTCCAAAATGCAGTGCGTGTGTTTAGGAGGCTTTTGCTGTTTTCGCTGTGTCAAAATCATTATAGGATGATTACTATTACAGTAGTCTTCAGGAGTATTTTACCAGTGAATCCTAACAGTATTCTGATGACAGAGATGACATTTACAAAGTAAAAACAAAGAACAGATGTGAAGTAATTCTGTGGTGGAGTGGAATTTAGAACTAGAGTCTTAGTACATTGCCCCGAGTCCAGTCATGGAAAACAAAGCATGTTCTCGTGAAACTGCAGCTGAAACTGTGAATTCCTCACAACACAGTGTGTTCACTGCCAAACCAAAGAGATCAGAATTCTTCGTTTCAGAGCACAGTGGTAAACTCCACGGGCTCCAGATTGTGTGTCACAGTCTTTTTCTGACTTCCTTCAACTCTGAGCTGCGGGAATGATCATCAAATTACTTACAATGGGTTATTTGACTCTTTGAGGCCAAAAGAAAAAATAAGATGAAATTTATGGTCATTTTTCTTCCACTAAAATTAAGTACCTGATTTATTAGGTAAGAGGGAATTTAATATGTATATTTAAACAACAGATCATTAGCACTTCATTTTTTAAGATCTTTTACAACAGGGCAGGGCTGAGAGATGATTTTTGCTCCTTGTTTTTAAAATGACTGTATGGTCATTCTTTATTTCTCTTTAAGTCATCTGGAAGCCAGGCACTTCTGACCCCTGTGTCTTTTTTTCCTTCACCACATAAACCTGGTTTGACGCATCACAAGTGTTGTATAGCTCATTTACGCTGCAGAAAGGAACCAAGGAACTGGTGAATTGTAGCTGCTTTTAAAAAAGAGTTGAAAAAAATCAATAATAAATTATCTTCCTATACAGCCATTTAGGTTCTTTGCACGTCCCCTCTGACATGTAGATGTAGTTATAAATTGATTTAGTTGGGGACCGTAAAGAATCTCACTTGCTCTGGACTGCCTGTGAATGTACATTAGTGAAATAAAAATAACCCACCTTGTCAGAGGGGCCTTTCTAGGAGCTGGCAAACCCAGCAAGTTATTTTTATAGTTTAATGAGCTAGGCCCTGGCTTCCACGGGGAGACACAGCAAGTGGAGTGCTTCATAATTTACTGCTGTAAAATGATCAGGATTCATGTTGTCTATAAAACATGAAAAACATTCTTCATTCCTTACCAATTAGATCATAGTTACAACTCACAGTTCCTTTGAGCTTAAAAGAAAAAATTTAACTGCTAGACATAAATGAATGTTGTGGTTAAATTAAACCCTTCAACAGCCCAAACAGGCTTGAAAGAAATGCCTTCTGGATGTTATTAACACACATATTTAAGTGCTATTTTTAAATTTTAACTGCAAGCCATAGCAAGCACAAATGTTTAGAGTAGCTATTTTGACATCATAGCATTACTTTCACATTTTCATCTTCACTAATTCTTTCCAAAAATTATTTCACCTTTTATTATATTAAAATTTTTTTGCAGATATAGGACACTTGTTTTATGAGAATGACTGTGTTTGAAGAAGCAACAATTAATGGCAATGTAACTTTGCAGTAGAAGGATCTATACATTTATTACATCAACAGGATCATATGAGTCATTTTCCTTGAGTATTTTAAAATTTCCAAGAACTGAGAATTTGAACTCAACTTTTTAAAGGTTTAGAATTATTTAAAAATACATTCTTTGTTTAAAAAAGAAAACTTGAAACATAACCACAAGGAAAAAAATAAAATTGCTAATTTCTATCCTGACTTCAGCTAATGGGCTACTTGGTACGTGCATGCTAAGTCGTTTCAGTCATGTTGGTGATAATGGTTGGTGATAATGTTTCAAATATTCTCTATCTGTATTAATTTTAAGTTATTCTATCAATTACTCAGGGTTGGGGGAGGTGACAAAATCTACAACTCTGATTGGACATTTAACTTTCTCCCTTTTTTCTGTCTTTTGTTCCATGTACTTTGAAGCTCAGAATTAGGTGCATCCTATAAGATTGTAATGTTTTGTTGATGACCTTTTATCGTTATGGAATGTTTCTCATTATCTCTCATGATCCTTTTTCTGGAAGCCTATATTATCTAATTTAAAATAATCACCACTGCCTTTTTTATACGTTGAGTTTGCATGGTTTATCTTTTTTCTGTTTTACTTTCAAACTTTGTGTCTTTAAATATTATTTGTGATACTTGTAAATAACACTGTGCTGATATTTGATTTATCCAGTTTATGGTATATTTTGATCATATGCTGGTTAGTAAATATTATCACCCTCCAGAAGAGGTATACCCCTTTTCTGTCACACTGGTAGTATGAATGGATAAATCCATCTAATCTGTAGTTGAGTTTGCTTGGGGCTGTGTTACAGCTTTAGATAAATTTAGTATATCACTGACTTCAAATGATTGAGGGTGAAATCAGAACTTTTACTTTAGCAAGAGTTTGGATCTGAGCACTTGCTGAATTTTAGTTATCTCTTATGTTTTACATCC
Source organism: Giraffa tippelskirchi (assembly GCF_054371585.1). NCBI lineage: Eukaryota > Metazoa > Chordata > Mammalia > Artiodactyla > Giraffidae > Giraffa > Giraffa tippelskirchi. Next base: position 105,532,579 of record NC_137280.1, on the reverse strand, counting down.
TAAATGACAGATCTTTCTCTGTTTTACAACCTGGCTGACAGCTTTGTGGCTCACTAGGGAGTTTCTTTTTCCTCTCCAGTCCATCCTGGCTTGCTGGGCTTTGAAAGACTTCTCTCAACCCTGCTCCTCTGTCCCCAGCATTCAAAATCTGCTGTCTCCCCATTAAGAAAGATTTAGTGTACCTTTGAGGGTTTTATCCTTTTTTCTGCCCTGCTCTCAACTTGTAGCAGGTCACTGCTGGGCACTGTGTGAATGTCTGGGCACCTGATCAGTGGGGCTTCTCTCGGTTCTCCTGCCCTTCATGCTACCTTGATTAGAGCACAACAGTGAATTTCCAGAGTGATCTGAAAGAATTTATCTCAGCTCTCCTTTTGTATTAACAAGCTGCAACATACTACTTCCATGTACTCATTTAGGTCTTTAAGAAAGAATTGTTGGGTAGGTGCCGATTTATTCTATGGCTGGAGATCCTTGGTACTATAATCCATCTTGTCTGCCCACAAGACTATTAAAAGTTAATTAAAAATTGGCAGGCTTATCCTTTTGTTTGTGGTATATTTCTTCTCTTCCAACTGTGCCAGCAAAGCTGAAAACATGCATAGGTATTTTTCCCCTGGGAAGGGACCATCATGTTTAAAATTTAGTTCATTTAGATATCTTTGTGCCTTCAGCTTGGATTTAAAAAAAAAAACAAAAAACTAGAATCTTGTCACTTATCCAGCTTGTTCTTATTGTTGGGAGAGAGGCAACAGTCTTTTGTGGCTTTCCCTATCTTAATTGGCAGTGAAAGGTCCCCATTGGAATTTTCCTTGGAAAATTTAGTTCAGCTAATTAAGCATTTTGGCAAAAACTGATAAACTCAAAATATCCAAACTTATCATCCTGAAACATACTGTATCTCTCCATTTAAATGTTTATATACTTTATCCAAATCCCACTTTTAGTCACTTATTACAGGAAAACATGTTAAATGTGGTTAGAGAATATTTGAATGTATGACAAACCCTTGGCTAAACTAAGAAATAAAAGAAAAAATTCAAGTAAAAATCAGAAATGAAAGAAGGGACATTACAATGAATGCCTCAGAAATGAAAAGGACCATAAAATATAAGAATAATATAAAAACTATGAATAATTATATGCCAATAAACTGATTAATTTAAAAGAAATGGATAGATCCCTAGAAACTTACAATCTACCAGTCTAAATTATGAAGGAATAAAAAGTCTAAAAAGACCTGTATTTAGTATAAAGATTCAATCAGTAATCAGAAACCTCCCAACTAAGAAAAACTCAGGACCATATGGCTTCACTAGTACATTCTACTAAACATTTAAAGAAGAATTAACACCAACACTTCTCAAACTCTTCCAAAAATTTGAAGAGGAAAGAACACTTCTAAACTCATTTTATGAGGCCAGCCTTGCCCTGACACCAAAACCAGACAGCGATACCATAAGAACAGAAAACTACAGGATAATATCCCTGATAAATATAGACACAAAAATACTCAACCAAATACCAGCAAAGTGAGACAAACTGCACACTAAAAGGATGGATCAATATACAAAGCTCTATTAATAGGATACACCACATTAGTAGAATGAATGATCAAACTCATATTATCATCTCAACAGATGCAGAAAAAGCTAGAAAAAGCTTTTGACAAAATTCAGCACCTTTCATGATAAAAACTCTCAAACTCAGAAGAGAAGGAAAGTACCTAAGTATAATAAAAGCCATGTATATGAAAGTTGCTCAGTTGTGTCCTACTCTTTGAGACTCCATGGACTATACAGTCAATGGAATTCTCTAGGCCAGAATACTGGAGTGGGTAGCCTTTCCCTTCTGCAGGGGATCTTCCCCACCCAGGGATCAAACCCAGGTCTCCCACATTGCAGGTGGATTCTTCACCAACTGAGCTATCAGGCAAGCCCCAATAAAAGCCATAGATGGCAAGAATTAGCATACATGAGAAAGTGGTAACAATCAGTTTTCACAGTATGCATAATATATTGCATTTTTGTAAGTAAAGTATTTTATGTATAGAAAAGTACGCATGGAGGACAAAATATTTATATTTGAATAATGGGACTATGACTTGTTTTCTTCTTTTTACATTTTTGTTTTTCAGTGAACTTGCATAAAATTTTAATGGTCACATTAGTATAAAAAACAAATTTAGCTATTGAATAAAGTGACCCAAACAGGTTTTAAAATTAAAGTTTTCTTAAAACAAGAACAGAAGCACACTTTTCCCAGGAAAGCTTATGAAATGTCAGGAAAGAATTTCAAAGCTTTGCTATTTTGTCGAGTCAAGAGTGCCTTCAAATGTTATTGTCTTGGCATATATATTTCCTGTCTTTTTCTTTTCACACTTGGCATATTCCAAACTCACACATGCTACTTGATCTTTGAAACAATGTTGATTACTGGTCTCAAGTGACTTCAGCTTTGGCCACAAACTGACTTTGTAAATGTGCTTCCTGGACATGCCAAGTAAAAGAAAAATGTCAACATTCAAGTCAGGTCACTTTCCTACCATATCCTAAGCAATGACCCTAACCAAATGCTGAAATACAAGATTCCAAGAAGAGCTTACTGGTTTTTAAAGACTTAAGTAAGTATTAAAGAAAGGGAAAGTAACAAGTAAATATTTGTTTTAAAATGTTACATTTTTAAAGTAATATCGTATCCTAAATACATAATCAGTTGGGTTCTTGGCTTAAAGGCACAGAAAGATTTATCTCCAAACCAAGTATACACTGGTTCAGCTTTTCTTTTAAGGAGGCTCCCAAGGAGTCCTAATGCATAGCACCATTCTTTCCCACCCAAACCTGAATTTAGAAAAAGAACATTTGAAAAAAAGTGGCATTTGAGATCAGATTCAAGGTTATGGCTTCATACAAGTATATCAGTCTAGCAGTGTTGGGAATAGCGCGCACCAGAATTAGGCAGAATTATCCACACAGACAGACCCAAGCACGTACGGACCCATGAGGTATTCATCCTTGAGGATGAGCAGCGGAACCTGTACTCAAACATTTTTTACCACACTCAGCTCGTTTCCTCTCACCTCTCTTAGTTGCCTTTACAGTACCTTCCTCTTGCTTACAATTCTAAATGTCAACATGCTGACTTGTTTCGTCTTTGTACCACACCTGTTTTTCTGACTACACTCACTCTCTAGATGATCTCATCCTATCCCATGACTTCAACTTCAGTCTCTGAGCTGATGCCAAGCTTGGGCTTTTCCTCTGAACTCCAGAGTCATGCATCCACTCTTGGGTTCAATATCTCCTCTTGGATGTCTGATGAGCATCTTAAACTCAATGGGTCTAAAATGGAACTCTTGATCTTTACCCCCCAACTGTACCGAAAACAGCTCCTTTCCCAATCATGCTCACCTCAGTTAGTTGCAAATTCATTCTTCAGTTACATCGATATCTTTGATGCTTATCTTTGTTCTTGATACTCATCTTTCCTCACACCACCCTCTCATTTATCGGCAAATCTTGTCACTCATACTTCAAGTATGCCCAGCATCCAACTCTTTGTACCTGCCTTCACTGCTAGTGTCACCATCTTGGTTCTGGATTGTATCAGTAATCTCTTAACTCTAAGGGAGTGTTTCAATCTCCCCCATCTCCCAGATGAGTCTTATCACAGGAGTCAAGTGATTTTGTTAAAACACAAGTCAAATTAGGTTACTTCCCACCCACTTCCCAGCTACTGTGTTCTCTTGCTCTCCCTCAAATTCTGGAGGCAGTCTTGGTCTCAGGCCCTTCGCATGACTGCAGAAGGATCTGCTTGGGATTTCTAATCCCAGACATCTACATGCTTCTCTCTCCCATTTCCTTCTGGTGTTGGTTACAGTCATCTTCTCACGTCCCTGCACTTCCTATCTAAAATTTCAGCTCCCTCCCATCTAGATATTTCTTCTCCGCTTTTTTCTTTAACACTTGTCACTTTATCTTCTGAGTCTCTTACCAGAATGTACGGAATTTTTGTCTCTTTCTTCACCACTGCCACTCTAGTGCACAGAACAATGTCTGATATACATAAGCACTCATTTATTAAATGAATGAATGTGTTGGGTCACATTTAAGAAGAGCTGAACTGAGTCAGATGGAGAAGCTCTATACAGTCAGCAAAAACAAGACCAGGAGCTGACTGTGGCTCAGACCATGAACTCCTTATTGCCAAATTCAGACTTAAATTGAAGAAAGTAGGGAAACCCACTAGACCATTCAGGTATAACCTAAATCAAATCCCTTATGATTATACAGTGGAAGTGAGAAATAGATTTAAGGGACTAGATCTGATACATTGCCTGATGAACTATGGACAGAGGTTCGTGACATTGTACAGGAGACAGGGATTAAGACCATCCCCATGGAAAAGAAGTGCAAAAAAGCAAAATGGCTGTCTGAGGAGGACTTACAAATAGCTGTGAAAAGAAGAGAAGCGAAAAGCAAAGGAGAAAAGGAAAGACATTCCCATCTGAATGCAGAGTTCCAAAGAATAGTAAGGAGAGATAAGAAAGCCTTACTCAGTGATCAATGCAAAGAAATAGAGGAAAACCAGAGAATGGGAAAGACTAGAGATCTCTTCAAGAAAATTAGAGATAGGAAGGGAATATTTCATGCAAAGATGGGCTCGATAAAGGACAGAAATGGTATGGACCTAACAGAAGCAGAAGATATTAAGAAGAGATGGCAAGAATACACAGAAGAACTGTACAAAAAAGATCTTCACGACCCAGATAATCACGATGGTGTGATCACTAACCTAGAGCCAAACATCCTGGAATGTGAAGTCAAGTGGGCCTTAGAAAGCATCACTACGAACAAAGCTAGTGGAGGTGATGGAATTCCAGTTGAGCTATCCCAAATCCTCAAAGATGATGCTGTGAAAGTGCTGCACTCAATATGCCAGCAAATATGGAAAACTCAGCAGTGGCCACAGGACTAGAAAAGGTCAGTTTTCATTCCAATTGCAAAGAAAGGCAATGCCAAAGAATGCTCAAACTACCGCACAATTGCACTCATCTCACACACTAGTAAAGTAATGCTCAAAATTCTCTAAGCCAGGCTTCAGCAATACGTGAACCGTGAACTTCCAGATGTTCAAGCTGGTTTTAGAAAAGGCATTGGAACAAGAGATCAAATTGCCAACATCCGCTGGATCATCAAAAAAGCAAGAGAGTTCCAGAAAAACATCTATTTCTGCTTTATTGACTATGCTAAAGCCTTTGACTGTGTGGATCACAATAAACTGTGGAAAATTCTGAAAGGGATGGAAATACCAGACCACCTGTCCTGCCTCATGAGAAACATGCATGCAGGTCAGGAAGCAACAGTTAGAACCGGACATCGAACAACAGACTGGTTCCAAATAGGAAAAGGAGTACGTCAAGGCTGTATATTGTCACTCTGCTTATTTAACTTATATGCTGAGTACATCATGAGAAATGCCAGACTGGATGAAGCACAAGCTGGAATCAAGATTGCCGGGAGAAATATCAATAACCTCCGATATGTAGATGACACCACCCTTATGCCAGAAAGTGAAGAAGAACCAAAGAGCCTCTTGATGAAAGTGAAAGAGGAAAGTGAAACAGTTGGCTTAAAACTCAACATTCAGAAAACTAAGATAATGGCATCTCATCCCATCACTTCATGGCAAATAGATGGGGAAACAATGGAAACAGTGAAAGACTTTATTTTGGGGGGGCTCCAAAATCACTGCAGATGGTGACTGCAGCCATGAAATTAAAAGACGCTTACTCCTTGGAAGAAAAGCTATGACCAAGCTAGACAGCATATTAAAAAGCAGAGACATTACTTTTTCGACAAAGGTCCATCTAGTCGAAGCCATGGTTTTTCCAGTAGTCATGTATAGATGTTGGACCATAAAGAAAGCTAACTGGCGACGAATTGATGCTCTTGAATTGTGGTGTTGGAGAAGACTCTTGAGAGTCCTTTGGACTAAGAAGATCAAACCAGTTCATCCTAAAGGAAATCAGTTCTGGGTGTTCATTGGAAGGACTGATGTTGAAGCTGAAACTCCAATACTTTGGCCACCTCATGCGAAGAGTTGACTCATTGGAAAAGACCCTGATGCTGGGAAGGATTGGGGGCAGGAGGAGAAGGGGACGACAGAGGATGAGATGGCTGGATGGCATCACCAACTCGATGGACATGGGTTTGGGTGGACTCAGGGAGTTGGTGATGGACAGGGAGGCCTGGTGTGCTGCCATTCATGGGGTTGCAAAGAGTCGGACATGACTGAACTGAACTGCGTCAAGCCTGTCTTGTTTTTTTTTAATTTTTCCCTCTGCAATTTACCATCTTATCAGATCTTCCCTTCCCTAAAGCACAGTGACTGAAGGAGTAAAAGGGAAGCCTTGTGTGTTGCAGCCTCAAGAACGCAGAAGGAGCACTGGGAGCAAGAAGCAAGGTGCCTGTGACACTCTGTCCCCACATTCCGCACTAAAAGCTAAAGTAATGTTGCAGTTATCCTTCCAGAAAAGCCAAAACAGGTCTTCTTACTATGGTGGGGAGGGCCAGATCTGGCCTGCAACCCGATTTCTGTATGGCTCTTGACTTAAGGATGTTTTTCACATTTTGAAAGGATCAGAAAATATAAGGAAGGGAAGGGGAGCGGGATGAATTGAGAGAAGAGCACTGATGTATATACACTACCATGTGTAAAGCGGATAGGTTGTGGGAAGCTGCTCTGTAGCGCAGGGGGCTCAGCCTGGTGCTCTGTGATGACCTGTAGGGGTCAGATAGCGGGGGCTCAAGAGGGAGGGGATATATGCATACTTAGAGCTGATTTACTTTGTTGTACCGCAGAAACTTACAGCAGAAAATAATACAGTCTTGTAGAGCAATAATCCTCCAATTAAAAAATAAAAATTAAAGAAAACAAGAAAAAGAAGGAAAGAATCCTCCTACTCAGATCTCTAAACTTCTCTGAGCAAGAGAGCTTAAATTTTGAGTCTGCTTTCTTTCTCGCACAAGAGATGTCATTATTGCAGTCAGTGCCACGCCAAGAAAGAAACAATACACACACGCAAACCATTGTCTTTAGGAAGGATCTGCATTGACCCCCAATCTCACTGAGAAGAGCAGGGGCTCCTCCTGACATATTCCCAGGCCCTGAGTGCAAGCAGCAGGGTTGAATCTGTGCTGTGTGTTTTCTCCCAGCTGGAGACGTCAGGTGCGCTCTGCAAGGGCACTTTGAAGAACAGGCTACTGTTGCAATGCGTATGGGAGATGGTGTCCGAGAGACAATAAACGGGACCCTGGCTTAAAGTATATTAAGGGATCACAGGAGGACATCTTGACGGCATTTTCAAATCTTCTAATTCAAAGACGCACTTCTCATCTCCCAAGGGGTGAGGTCAACCTAGCAGAGGATATAGACAGAGCCTCACAGGTAAGGTTGCCAACTGCATGTCAGAGATGAGGAGTGAGAACACAGTGAGGGCTCCATCAGTGCCTGCAAAGCACAGTCAGGGAGGCAACTCCGGGCATCTGTGCTGATTCACAGCCTAAATCTCAAGGCAAACCTGCGTCATGGTGGCATTGCAGTGACTCATGGCCCACCGGAGGCTCCACCGGGAAAGGGAAAGTGATAGTCACTCAGTCGTGTCCAACAATTTGGGACTGCATGGACTAGCCCGCCAGGCTCCTCTGTCCGTGAAATTCTCCAGGCAAGAATACTGGAGTGGGTAGCCATTTCCTTCCCCGGGGGATCTTCTGACCCAGGGATTGAACCCGGGTCTCCTGCATCTCCTGGCAGGCAGAGTCTTTACCACTGAGCTACCTGGGAAGCCTGGTGACTAATTTACTTTCCAAATAATGACTGAAACAGCAGGTTTACCTGCATCTGCAGTGAATACGCACAGCAGCCTTGGCCCATCTTGTACCCATTATGTTTGTATGTGTCACTTTCCTAATAGGATTTGAGATGATTAACTCTCAAGGGCATGCATACCATACAAATTACTATAAATATTCAAAATTGTGAAAAGGAAGAGAAAGCAAATATGGCAGATCTGAGGCCTAGAAACAGTTGTTGTGATAGGCTTTCCAACGTCCTTCAGTTTGGGTCAGCCAACTTGCCTTTCCTGGTAAAGACAAGTGGGGCGGTCATGTAGTCAGGCACAGCAAGCCAGGAACGAACCGCTATAGAGCAGTCGTCTCATTCCTTTCTGCAGTCACCTGCCCAGGGAATTCATGGCATAGACTCCCTCCAGAATGTCCTAGCTTTCTAATTAAATGCTTCTCTGAATTTAATCAATGTTTATGTTGCCAGTGAAAATTTTATGAGGGAATGGTGTGAACAGAAGCACATTTTGTCACAGACTGCCAACCAATAAATAGAGAAATGGTCAGAGAGGAAAACCCTAAATAGCTGTGTGCTGCCTTTTTCCTATTATATTTTTTCCAATTCCTTTTAAACTTACTTGGTAACCAAAGATCGTGTGAGGTATGTGTGTGGTTCACTTCCATCAGCCCCTTCCCCTGCAGTTTAATTGGACTGCTTTCTCACCTTACACATCCTATTCACTCACTCCCTATACTCTTGCCTTCTCTCCTGCAGAAATGAAGAAAGATGGGTGAAGATTTCTTTGAAGTCATTTCAGCTCCACAAGAGTGTATATGCTCTCTCGTTATCAAAAACAAATCCAAAAACAAAAAAACCCCCAAAACCACACATCACTGTAGTCCAATTGCAGACACAGCCAAACATGTGAACCACAACTCCAGAGGCTTTGGGCCTTACCTGAGTTCTTGAAAATTGTGTCTGATTTAATTAATAGATGCCACTAGCAGGGTGGTTGCCAATAAGCCTGATATTTAACATTACCCACACTCTGGTGACTCAGACGGTGAAGAATCCACCTGCAGTGCAAGAGACATGAGTTCAATCCCTGGGCCAGAGAGATCCCCTGGGGAAGGGAATAGCTACCCACTCCAGTATTCTTGCCTGGAGAATTCCATGGACAAAGGAGCCTGGTGGACTACAGTCTATGGGGTCACAAAGAGTTGGACACGACTGAGTGACTTACACATATACTCAAATTGTGAGAACTGTTACCTGTGAATTATTTCTATGGGTCTTTTTTCTATACAGGGTGCTCTGGTATGCAACCATGCAGTCTTGTTTTCAGACCTCAGATACACACTGCAGCTTACTCATCAAGTCCATTCTGGTATCTAAAATGCACCTCACATCTCAACATATTCCAGAATGTGTCATTGTGTCTTCACCATGTTGTTCAGTGGCCCTATGCCAGTGAATCTCACTTCCCTGCATTTACTTGCACAAGCCTCAAACTCAGGAATTGACTGAGAATACTTTAACCCTCACCGCAGGTCAGATCCATCACAATGTCCTGTTCAACCTGAAGAGCTCCCAGATATATTAATACCGTTTCCCCCTTAATTCCCCATTGTCCTTGTCCTTGATGCCATAATTTCTAATATTTGTTCTGTTACACTCCCGATTTCTTTTTGACAAAGTAGCCAGGATTATCATTTAAAAATGCATCTCTGATCAGGGTACTTCACAGCTACATTCCAGTCAAAATGCTAAAAATCCAGCAGTGGTTTTCCACTGCTCTTAGGAGTCAGACCAACATCCTTAACACAGCATTCATGGCTCCTAATGGGTCAGCCTTGCCTACATCTCAGTCCTTACCTCATTTCTCACTCTCTCACGATCCAGCCACCCTTTCTTTTTCTCTTCCTTCTGTCCTTCCAATAGCCTGTTCTCATTTTAGCCATACAACCTTTGCACATGCTGTAGCTCTACACAGAATGCCCTCTCTCCATCGTAAAGCTTTTTGAATAACTTGGTCTCACCAGTCAAGTCTTAGCCAACTGTTCTTTTTCTCAGTGAAGCCTTCTCTGAGCCTTCAGGCTAAAACACATTCTCCTCTATTCTTCCCTTCAGATCACTTATTTGAGTTTGTCTTAATATTCTTCGTATCAAGGGTGTGATCTCTAAATTAATATTTGTCTATACCATGAGTCTAACTCCATAGGACAAGCAGCTGTGATGTTTACAAGTCATCTATGCCAGTGTCCAACAATGTACCTACTAGGCATCAGCTGGCTGAGAGAACAAGTAGCAATTTTAAGACAAATTTTTAAACTCTGCCTTATATTTATTGAAGTAGAGTCTATGGACTATGTTTCCAGATTCTGTATCTAAGAATTATCTCAATACTTCAGTAGTTTGGTCATCTGATGCGAACAGTCAACTCATTGGAAAAGTCCCTGATGCTGGAAAAGATTGAGGGCAGAAGGAGAAGAGGGCATCAGAGGATGAGATGGCTGGATGGCATCACCGATGCAATGGACATGAACTTGGGAAAACTTTGGGAGATGATGAGGGACAGAGAGGTCTGGCGTGCCACAGTCCATGGGGTCACAAAGAGTTGGACACAACTGGGCAACTGAACAACAATTCTGATCTAGCCATGCTTAGAAACCACTATTAAAGGAAAATCACTTCTTTACTTACAACACCTGACACCAGATGCTGGTATTTCTTTCTCCCTACACCAACTACTCTTCCAACAACTGGGTGCCCTATAATTTATTCAATTCAGACACTAATTCCCTGGAGTCAGTGCCAGAATCTATAGCTTTAAGATTCAGTCCCAAAAGAGTGCCCTCACTTCATGTTCTGTTACAAGTAGTGGGTCCCAGGGAACCCGTATTTCTGTCCCAATCTGGTGACAAAGTTGGGGTTTCCCACCATCACCCCCACTCAGCTTCAATAATTTGTTATAATGGCTCACACAACTCAGGGAAATATTTATTTACTAGTACTTATTTATTATAAAGGATAAAGATGAACAGGCAGGTGAAGGGGTACATAGTGCAAGGTCTAACAGGGTCCCAACCACAGCAGTTTCTGTCCCTACAGGGGACAGAGTATACAAGCTTGATGTCACCTGGATATGTTCATCAACTCAGACGTCCTCCAAACCCCACAGTTTAGGGGTTTTTATAGACATGTCATCACATAGGCATGATCATTTATTAACTCGATCGCCAGGCCATCTCCCTTCCCTGAGGGATGGAGGTGGGTACGGTTGAAAGTTCCAGGCTTCTCATCATGGCTTGGTCTTTCTGGTGACCACTCCCATCCTAAAGGTCTCCGGGAGTCCACCAAGAGGGGCCTCATTAGAACAAAAAATTCTCCCATCACCCAAGAAATACCAAGGGAAGTAGGAGCTCTGTGTAAGACCCTATCACCCCCATCACTCAGGAAATTAAAAGGGTTTTAGGAGCTCTGTGTCAGGAACTGGGGTCAAAGGCTAAATATTAGAACATAGGATGCTCCTAGTCTTCCTGTCATTCAGGAAATTACAAGGGTTTTAGAAGCTCTCTGTCAGCAACTGAGGTCAGAGACCAAATACACATTTCTTATGTCACAACTGTCTTAGAAACCTTCCGGCTCACATCATGCCGGAAGGTTTCAAATAACTTCCCGGGAGGTAATTATTTGAACTCTGCCAAGCACTTTAAGGTCGGGGGTGGGTGGGTGGGGGGAAGTGGGGCAGAATGGCACCATAGGGGAGTCATCACTTAAAAAGCTGTATATTTCATTTGGGAAGTGTTCATTGTTAGAAAACTTCATTAAATGGTGCCAGGACCATAAATCTCATTTTGCTGACCTGAGATTTTTTTAGGGAGTTTCACAGTAGAAGTTTGATCTGCCTTCTAGAGGTCAGTCAATACTGAAAGAATCAAATACTTCAAATACTGAAAGAATCTGTACCATACTACAAATATTTTTTAATACTACTAAACATAAGCAGGTCCTTTAATGGTTCCTTAAATGACATGGTTTCCAGATGCTAACCCTTTCCAGATGCACTTCAGTTTTCCATTGTCTCTCCTAAAATTGTCACTCAGAACAGGTCATACAGAATGGTCTGATCAATGTACAGGTTAGCAAAGCTATTCCCTTCATAGTTCCAAACTGTGAAGCCATCTTGTACTTTTGGGGTACAAGGAAATCAAGTTACTTACTCAAGTGAACGCAGTTAGTATTAGAGATGGAAATAGGATTTAATTCCATAATTTTTAAACTAATTTTTTGTCTTCCTAACAATATGACCATTTAGCATCAAAAATGTCTGGTAAATTTATCTGGTCGACACAATTTCCTTCACTAAACACAAAATTCAGGAGTCAAACATCTTTCACTTTCTTCTCTTTGTCATATTCCTTGATTTTCTGTATATCACTTATCAGTGATTCTTGATGATAGGCTATGGTGTTTATCAACACCTCTACAACTGTCCACTGTAACATCTCGCGTTGAAGTAGGATTGAAAGTGTTCACTGAGGTAAGATTACATTGACCTCTTAATATTGTCTTTCACAGTTTAACCTCATTGCACTGTTCAATCTTATTGAATTGTAGCTATAGTTTTTAGATATGACAATATCCACACCACTTGCATTAAAAAGAGTTTTAATGTTTTATTGTTCATAATGCTTTTCTTGGAGGGTACTTTGAGAGTGTTGTAGAAAGTATTTCTTTTACTTTCCAGGAAGAACTACAGTAAATTATTACAGTATAGCAGAATGGTGGTATGAAAAACTGAATTTGAATTTAGGAAATCCTAATTTCAATTTGAATTATTCTGCTACATATAGTTGCATAACATTGAAGAATTCACTTAACCTTTCAAGCCTCAGCTTTCATTAAACAAAGTAGGTATTTTATGTCAAAATACTATGAGAAACATATACCATAGGAATTTAAAACATTGTTGGGGTGTATAAGTTCCCAGAGGAAAATGTTGCTTACCTAATTACTGTTATCTCTCCACCTCCTCCGTAAAACATTTAGACTAGCAAGTATGGCAAACAAAGCTGTGCAGAACCCATATTTAGAGCCTGAAATGGGATCAAACTTCATAGACTTTAGTTAAAGGGTAAGGAGAGAAATCAACACCCGCACACAGCAGGGGGCGCTCTAGAGCTCACCCCAGAGAGGGCAGGTGGCAGAACCAGGGAGGGCGGGGGGCGCAGGCTCGGGAAGGCATCAGAGGCTCTGTATGACAGGATGCCAGGTCAAAATTATCCCCTGGGAAGGAAGGCTCACCCCCTAAATTCTATCTTAGAACACTCAGAACATGAGACCTGGTGGTGTGAGACACTGACCACTAACGACTCCACAGGCAAAGACTTAAGAGAATCTGTTAGAGCTGGGATGAAAACCTTGCAAGGGCCCCACTGCAGAGAACCACAGATGACTTTGAAAGGTAAGAGCACCATTGGAGGATTTAGGGTGAAAGAAAAGAACGAGGTTTACAGAAAATTTTTTTTAAAAATCGTAGAAAATAAAATGTCCCTCACCGACCCAAATCAAGCACTACTAATTTTAAAATGACAACGCAGTATACAAAGATAAGGGCATCCACACACTAAGAGGCACTGTAAGCCAAACATACTTTTCACCCCTACCTTCATACCTCATTATTGCTGATACAGAGAAAAAGAAGTCATTTCAAAATTAGCATAAGTTGGCAGACAGCATCCATACAAAGGTTTTATAAATAGAAAAAGAATCAAAAGATGTTAGCAGAAAAAGGACTACAATGCACCATCACAATCTGACTAAATATTCTTAAGCAAGCATTTGTACATCAAATAAAATATGTCAAATTAGAAACTCAAAAATGAAGAATCAAAATGGGTACTGTTGTTGGTCAGTTGCTCAGTTGTATCTGACACTTTGCAACCCCATGGACTACAGCACGCCAGGCTTCCCTGTCCTTCACCATCTCCCGGAGCTTGCTCAAACTCATCTCCAATGAGTTGGTGATACCATCCAACCATCTCATCCTCTATCATACCCTTGTCCTCCTGCCTTCACTCTTATCCTACATCAGGGTCTTTTCTAATGAGTTGGCTCTTTGTATCATGTGGCCAAAGTATTGGAGCTGGAGCTTCAGCTACAGCATCCGTCCTTCCAATGAATATTCAGGACTGATTTCCTTTAGGATTGACTGGTTTCATCTCCTTGCTATCCAAGGGATTCTCACGAGTCTTCTCCAATACCACAGTTCAAAAGCATCAATTCTTTGGCACTCAGTTTTCTTTATGGTCCAGCTTTCACATCCATACATGACTACTGGAAAAACCATCGCTTTGACTATATTAACGTTTGTCAGCAAAGTACTGTCTCTGCTTTTTAATATGCTGTCTAGGTTTGTCATAGCTTTTCTTTCAAGGAGCAAGCATCTTTTAATTTCAGGGCTTCAGTCACTGTCCTCAGTGATTTTGGAGACCAAGAAAATGAAATCTGCCACTGTTTCCACTTTTTCCTATCTATTTTCCATGAAGTGACAGGACCAGATGCCATGATTGTTTCTTGAATGTTGAGTTGTAAGCCAGCTTTTTCCCTCTCCTCTTTCACCTTCATCAATGGGCATATACACATATACTACACACATACACACAAGATATGTACCTAAACTCAAAAAGAAAAAATATAAAATCAACTTGGAAATAAAGACTAAATTACAAGATGTCCAAAGGAAACTAGCTTCAACTGAGGATGTAACTTTGGATATGGAATAAAAGATAAATATAGGCAAAAGATTTGCAGACACCAAATACTGTCCTCATGAGCAGAGGCTCTATGAGAGGACAGGCTTTATTCCATCAAGACATGACAGAGGGGATGCAGTTATAGGGCTAACAGCGGGCACTGAATATGCTTAATTACAGAGCTAAGGTTAAAGCAAATGTGGGGGACCAAGGTAGAAGACAAGTGTATAAATGTTACGAATTCTAACCTAGTAGAAATAATTCAACAAAAAATCAGAGGAAGAAAGAGACAGAAAAATTAGGTAAGCTCATTGTCACATAATAAGTAGGAGTAGAAGATATCACTTAAAGCTGTCCAAAGATAAATTTACCTAAATAAGGGAAAAGAGGACTAAGAATATCATACAAAATAACTAGTCAGTAGTACAAAAATATAGATCTTCCTAATAAACAGAGCACTCTAGAAAAAGGGGCAAAGAAAATAGAACACAGAGGGAAAGAAAAACAGTAAATATAGCCTATAATATGTAAATACATACAATATAAAACATAAAAAGAATGATCAAATGGAGACCAAACATTCTGTGGTATAAATATTACAAAGCTGGCTTATCTCACATGTTTTTAAAATTTAGATTGATTCACAAGGGAAAACCCTATTATATGCCAAATGCAAAAAAGAAAAGTTAAAAAATAATTCTAAAATGCTAACAATAAAAGGTTGGGCAAATGTATACCATGAAAATACAAACAGTAAGAAAGCAGGGATGGTAACACTGGGAATAAATAGGGGAGAATTCAGACCAAAAATCAGCAATTGTGACTAAAGCTTTTATAACACTAAGAACATCAATTCACAATGATTATATAACAATTACAAATATATATGAACCAAACAAAAATTCATCAGTGATAACAGGAAGTGTAAAATCCTTTTTATTCCCTTCACTTCATATCAAACCTGCAAAGTCAATCAGCAAGTCTCAAATTTTATGTTACATCAAAATTACAGGCAGACCTTTATAAACACTGATGGCTCTGCTTTTACACTCAGAAATTGTAATTTAATTGGTTTGTAATAGACCTAGGCTCTAAGAATGTTAAGTTTCCTAGATGGTTCTAATGTGCTTTAGAAGACAGAAAACCACTGAAATAGAGGCACAAGGACTGGAAAAATAGTAAAATGACCTCTCTACAATGAGAAAATAATACTCACAACAGGCAGGTAGATAAAATCCCTAAGAATAAACTTAGGAACAACATGCAAAAAATGATGAGAAAATCTGAATAAATAAAGAGGCATTTCATCTTGAAGAGGATGTAAAGTCCTCGTGTACACAGTGATTGTCTCTAAGAGAATATATGAATTTAATATGAATTTAATGCCGTACCCAGAAGCACACCAATGAGTTTTTTGGGAACTATATCTGTTAAATCTAACATGTCTAAAACCAGACATGTGTATATCTAGGAAACTTCATTTTAAAAATAGTAAGGGTTGAATAGCCCTAATATATAAGTATATAAGACATATTATCAAAACTCAAAATTATGCAGTATTGGTATATGATTGACAGACTGACCAGTAGAACAGGATAGGAAGTTCAAAAACAGACTCCAAAACATGTAGCGGCTTAGTGAATAATAAAGAAGGCATATATCAAATGGCTGGTGGGAAAGATGGACTTTAAAATAGACACGCATGAAACATCTGAAAAATGGTCATTTGGACTCATACTTTATACTAAATGGACAAGAGATCCAAATGTAAAAACTGATGTTTAAGTACTAGAATAAAACATAGGTAAATTACTTTAAAACCTGGATATGAGCAAAGCTTTCCTAAATCAAAATTCAGATGCAATTAAAAAAAAATTCTGCTGAATTAAAAAAGTTTTCATTGCAGAATCATATCAAAGAATAGATCAAAATTTGGGAGAAAACAATTGTAATATGTCCAACAAATAAAAGGCTAATTCCCCTATTTCTGGGCTTCCCTGGTGACTCAGACAGTAAAGATCTGCATGCAATGAGGATACAAAGAACTCAAAATGAGAAAAACAAGCCAAACTGATAAAAAAAAAAAAAAGGGCAAAATATATCAATAGTTCACAGAACAAGCTAGAATAGATGCCTCTTAAATTTTAAAAAGATGAATCTACATTTAGATACCAATAAAAATGTCTCAATAAATATTAGTCCTCTTATCACACAGGCTTTGTTCTTTTTTTGGCCGCAGCTTGCCCTTGTGGGCTCTTAGTTCCCTGACCAGGGATTGAGCCCAGGCCAACGGCAGTGAAAGCCCAGAGTCCTAACCACTGGACTACCAAGGAACTCCCATCACACAGGTTTCCAAATGCCATTCTTCATTAAATGAAACCAGGCCTCTTTGTTTAAAATGGTGGATTTCAGATTTGGGATTAAAAAGGGTAAGATCAACCCTAAATATTGTATTCTGGAAAGCAAGAAAGCGCTCTAAGACTAATGAGGCTTTGCTAGATGGGCATGGGAGTCAACTTTAAGTGTCTACCATTGGTAAAATTTGGGACAATTAAAGCGTCAAAATATAAGGAAAGTAATGAGTTATATAATACTGAATATAATAATTTTATAAAAGGATCTGTGAGTCCATAATGATACTCAAGAGTGAAAGAAGGAAAGAAAGTACTAAAAAGAGAAGCAAGGGAGCTAGTAAATGAGGAAGCATTGACAGAGTTTTAGTAAATACTACCAATCACAACTCCCAGTCTAAGAATTTTTTAGGACAAGAATCGCCAATGCTTGCTAAACCAATTGGATGCAATTTTAGGGACTGTAATCATTTTCTGTTATAGTTGCAGCAAATTATCAAAAAAGTAGACACAAATTTGTTACAGTTCTGTAGATTATAAATCAGACATGGGATCCACTAGGCTCAAATCAAGTGGGTCAGAATTCCTTGCTGGAAGCCTTATGGGAAATCTGTTTTCTTGCCTTTTCTGGCTTCTAGAAAACACCTACATTCTTTAGCTTGTGACTCCCTTTCTCCATTTTTTAAAGAAAGAGAAAGACCAATATCGTATATTAAGGCATATATATATATATGCAATCTAGAAGATGGTGCTGATGAATCTATCTACAGGGCAGCAATGGAGATGCAGTCGTAGAAAATAGATTTTTGGACACAGCGAGGGAGGGAGAGGTGGGATAATTTCAGAGAGTAGCATTGAAACATATACATTACCACATGTAAAATAGACAGCTAGTTGGAATTTGCTGTATGACACAGGGAACTCAAAGCCTATGCTCAGTGACAACCTAGAAAGGTGGGGTAGGGAATGATGTGGGAGGGAGGAGACACATGTGTACCTATAGCGATTCATGTTGATGTATGGTAGAAACAATCACAATACTGTAAAGCAATTATCCTCCAATCAAAAATAAAAGAAAACAATGTTACAGTTTGTTAGCCATTCTTCCTTAGTCACATCTCCCTCTGAGTCTTCTATCTCCATGTTTGATTTCTAAGGACTGATGCGATTGCTATAATAATCCAGGATAATTTGCCCATATTCAGGTCAGCTGGTCAGCAACCTGCTACTTTCATTCCCCTTAGCCATCCCTTAACCTAACATATTCACAGGTCCTAGGGACAAGGACATACATGTAGAGGTAATGGAGTGAGGGTAGTATTATTTTGTTTACCATGGAAGGAAGAAGGGGAGAGAGGACTGCATGTATGTATATGGGGGATGGCGGGAGGTACCTTTACAAGGGAGAGATCCAGCCTAATTAAGGGCTCAAATGCAGCCTCAGCAATAATGGCACAAACGGCCATTTTCAGGCCTCTGGATGTAAAGCAACAGCAAGAACATTTAACTCACCTATGCAGTATTATTGTCAAAAAACATTTATTCTTAACTTACACCTGAGGAAAGAAATCAACAGATCAAGATAACACATTCTACAAACATGTAGCCTGGACTCTTAAGATTATGCTCAAAATCCTTCAGCCTAGGCTTCAGCAATAGGTGTACTGAGAACTTCCAGATGTATAAGCTGGGTTTAGAAGAGGCAGAGGAACCAGAGATCAAATTGCCAGTGTTCGTTGGATCATAGAGAAAGCAAGAGAATTCCAGAAAAATATCTACTTCTGCTTCATTGACTACGAGAAAGCCTTTGACTATGTGGATCACAGCAAACTGGAGAATTCTTAAAGAGATGGGAATAGCAGATGACTTTATCAGTCTCCTGAGAAACCTGTATGCATTCAGGTCAAGAAGCAACAGTTGGAACCTTACAAGGAACAACAAACTTGTTCAAAATTGGGAAAGGAGTACAACAAGACTGTGTATTGTCACCCTGCTTATTTAACTTATATGCAGAGTACATCATGTGAAATGCCGGACTGGTTGAGTCACAACCTGGAATCAAGATTGCTGGGAGAAATATCAATAAGCTCACATATGCATATGATACCACTCTAATGACAGAAATCGAGGAGGAACTAAAGATCCTCTTGATGAGGGTGAAAGATGAGAGTGAAAAAGCTGGCTTAAAACTCAGTATTCAAAAATGAAGATCATGGCATCATGTCCCATCACTTCATGGCAAATAGATAGGGAAACAATGGAAACAGCAACTATTTTCCTGGGCTCCAAAATCACTGCAGATGGTGACTGCAGCCATGAAGTTTAGAAGACACTTGCTTCTTAGAAGGAAAGCTATGAAAAACCTAAAGAACGTATTAAAAAGCAAAAATATCGCTTTGCCAAAAACGATCCATATAATCAAAGCTATGGTTTTTCCAGTATCCATTTATGGATGCAAGACTTGGACAATAAAAAAAAAAACAAAACCGCACTCCAAGAATTAATGCTTTCAAATTGTGGTGCTGGAGAAGACTCTTAGGAGTTCTTTGGACTGCAAGAGCAAACTAGCCAATCCTAAAAGAAATCAACTCTGAACATTCATTAGAAGGATTGATGTCAAAGCTGACCCTCCAATACTTTGGCCACCTGATGGGAAGAGACGACTCACTGGAAAAGACCCTGATGCTGGGAAAGATTGAAGGCGAAAGGAAAAGAGGGCAGCAGAGCATGGGTTGGATGGCATCACTGACTCAATGGACATGAATTTGAACAAACTCCAGGAGAAGGGAGGGACAGGGAAGCCTGGCATGCTGCCGTCTGTGGGGTTGCAAAGAGTCAGGCATGACTTAGTGACTGAACAACAACAAAATAGTTAATTTACAATGTCCTTAGTTTCAGGTGTACAGCAAAGCGATTCAGTTATATACATATACATATATCTGTTCTTTATCAGATTACTTTTGGGGATTAACATATACACACTACTGTATATAAAATAGATAATCAACAAGAACCTCCTGAATAGCACCTAGTAATCTGTGATAACTTGTATGGAAAAAGAGTCCTTCTATGTATTTTTGAATTTCATATCTGTTGTGAAATTTTTTAAGTTGGTTTAAAAGTTTCATAGCTTAGACTTTTAATTATTTTGCTACCATGAACTTCTCTTAGACAATATTTTCTCTTTCTTTCTTCTAAGACTTGGTCAAAATTTTACTCACCTATAAGCACATTGTTAAGAAGAATACTGTAAGTATCTTCTTATTTTCATGCCTAATGAAATGTCTCCTTCCCTGTACCCAGGTAAAGAAACAATCTGCAGTTTCTCGCATAGTTCAGAATACACATGTTGACGACCTGTTTGTTAACTATGCTCCATAGCACAGGAGACCCTTTCTTGACGTTCTGCCACACTGAGCTTCCACCTTGTGGACATTTCATACATGTTAGAGTGGCTCAGTGGTGAAGAATCCACCTGCCAATGCAGGAGACGCGGGTTTGAACCCTGAGTCGGGAAGATCCCCTGGATAAGGAAATGACAACCCACTCTAGTATTCTTGCCTGGAAAAGCCCATAGACAGAGGAGCCTGGTGGGCTACAGTCCACGGGGTCACAAGGAGCGACTCAAGAACAACAGAGAAACATAAGGGAGGTTTTTCTAAGCCATAGTTCCCACATATTTTGGGGGATGGAAGCTTTCAAACCAACTCTTTATCCTCCTTTGAGGGTGTAACTTTGATTTCCAGATAGCAGAAGTGAGGATAAACAGAAAAGAAAAAACACAGGAACATGTAGCATTACAAAGCCAGTATAAATGTTTAAAATCAGTTCCCTAACACTTATGGCTGTTTTGTTTCCTCGTAGAAGTTTCCGTATGATTCCAGCATTGTGTCACCTGATAAGCTACATTGCTCCTTACTATTCCAGATAATACACAACTGGGTTTTGTAGAACTCTTTATTAAAATACCCTAAAGTCATAAAAGCGACTTTGAAGTAGAACAGTAGGCAGCTGCTTCAGTAAGTTGAAGATCAAAGATGTTGCTCTCTCCATGGCCAATAAGAATGAAAACTTGATTTTAGTGCAGAAGTGTTTGGGGAGAAGAAATGATTTCTTGCTGATAAAAGAAAGCTAGAAATGGAGCAAGGAGGCTGTGGGTCCGTCTCTTTCACTCCACAGGTCATGTATTTCTCCAATAGCTGAGCAGACCTTCTTTGAATCTGTCTTTTTACATTTAAAATCTTTTCTTCAACTCCCCATTCTTTCTCTTCTCAACAGCTGGCCCCTTATCTTTGCCCTTGAAAGAGAACATGCTTGCCTGCCCCCCACAGACAAGCCCTCGGAGGCGAGCGTGTGCCGTTTCTTATTCTCACTGCCCTCGTTCCAATACAAACCACCACACATTACACTGTTTTCCATCCTCATTATATTCCCATTCATGGGTTGTGAATGCCAGCAACAGGACTTCAGAATAAAAACACTCACAGCAGCCACTGCAAAAAGCTGTGTCCTATTGACTTTTGAGATGGACTGTTGACTGTTGTTTCAAGGTGACGGGCTAGTGAGCGAAACAGAGCCAGTTCAGCATCTCTTGATCATACAACTCCTAGGGGTTTCCTGAATTCTGATGCAGAATGGTCAGTTAATCTCAGTGTACAGTGTTAGGGAAGAGAAGAGAGGGATTGGGCAGCCAGGCTGGCTTTTCCACCGTCCTGTACCCATAGATCAGCATCTGGTCGCAGGAGACCCTCTGCACTGATCTCAGAGAGAAGGTCTGCACAGAGCAAAGGCTCAGGCTTGAGGTTCCCAGTGAAGGCCTAGTTTATGTTAAATACTGTACCCATCACACTACTTGATATTTAATTCACATTCAAGTATGGTTACCAAAACACGAGTCTCAGAGTTTAGATCTGAGGACTATCCACTTCGTATTCTCTTTTACAACTAATGGAGATTATAGTCCAAGGAGCCATTTCTTTTGAAATTTTCAAGAATTCCCACAGCTACCCAAAGATCACATGGGGATGCCCTAAAGAGTTTAGCAAGAGTCCAAACCTGATCTCACATACACATGTCAGACAGATGGACAGATATATACATATACGTAAGAACAGAAAACTCAGTAAACATGGGTCTGAACATAGCTCTGCGCTCCAACCACCCCATAACCTTCTTTGTCCAGATGAGAGAAGGTCTAAAAATTTATGACTGTTTCCTAGGATAGGATTTAATTCTGCACGTAAATCCCAATAAACAGAGTACAGATTTCAACACATAACACGAATCACAGGAAACAGACTTTTTTCCCTTTTGTGTAATTTTTCTCAAATGCTAAATGAAGGGCATAGGAAGAATGAAGCCAGAAAGATACATCTGGTCATGCAAATATTTCCAACTATGTATTAACTATACATTGGTATATATTTTTAATATGCTCATATAGATAATCTTCCATACCTAAAAAGTCCTTTTCTCCTGGCATTCTCTTACACCTCCACCCCAAGTAAACAAATGTGTTTGAGGACAAAGAGCTCTACTGGAATACTCTTTTATAAAACCATTTCAAACTCCTAGTGTGAAAGCAAATGGTGTCGTCGTAACTGAAAGCTCTTTGGTTCTTAGCTCATTTTGAAATGAATGGAATGGATCAAATCAGCAATCTGTTGGCAACCCCGGTAGTTCATGGGCCTATCTTTACTCTTCTCTGCCTCCCTCCACCACGAGTACTTCTAATAGAAGAGCAGCTACAACATAGGGCTCCATGTTAAGGGACTTTATCTGGGAGTGTGTTTTCAATAACCTGGTTTAGAGAAAGAGTAATGTGAGCCTCTTCAAGAAGCTGAAAACATTTAGACTACCTTTTGGGGAAAGGAAATGAAAACACCTCGTCTTCATGAAGTGATGCTTGTTGCGTTTGTTTTCATGTGAGACTGGTCATAATATCTTGCTTCTGAGAAGTCAGCAACAGGAATGAACAAGGCAGTGGGGAGTGGCGTCAAGGTTGCTGCTGCTGCTGCTTTTAAATATGTAGACTATTTTTTAGTTCTCAGTTCACAGCAAAATTGAGTAGAAAGTAGAGGTTTTTCATCCATCCACCCCTACAACCACAGCTTCCCCCACTATCAAGTGATATCATAGGGTGGGGCCCTGATTCTATAGGATTACTGTTTTTATAAAAGAGATACCAGAAAGCTTCAACTGGGCAGTGCTGGCATGGCTGCTGTTCTTACGATTCCAATTAAATGTTGGCAAGAGCTGGAAGAGCTGAGGATAGGCACTTCTCATGTATGCTCAGGGCACACATGGAGTCTTTCTGCACAGGCTGTGAGACTTCTTAAGAGCATGAAAGCCTCAGGGTTGTCAAACTGCTTGTGTGGCACATGAAGGTGTTAACAGCTAGTATCCAGCAAATAAGGCAGATGAGTCATTTTCTTTTATTGATCCAACCTCAGAAATCACTCAGTGTTACTTCCATCCATTCCATTATAAGCTAATAATGGCATGATCACTTTGAAGGAGAGGTAGCCAGCCTCCACCTCTTTATAGGGAAGTGGTAAGATTTCAGAAGTATGTGTGGGCTGGGAGTTTTTTTTTATGGCTGTCTTTTAAACAGTCTGCCACAGATAATATTTGGCTCCAAGGACAATGATTTTCCCACAATAATTTGATGATGGTAAAACAGAAACCCTTCTTCCTGCGGAGGCATTTAAAATATGGAGTTTAGAAACAAGAGATGAGTCATAAGTTAGGATGAAATGAGCAATGTTCTGTGACCTAGGGGGTCACAGAAGGCGTGTCCAAACAGGTGTCTTTAAACCACCTCTCTTAGCTAAGTCCACTGGAGAGGGCTTGGGGTCAGCTTGGTTGTGCAAAAGGATGATTCATCTTCTCATAAAGCCAGAGAACAAGGAAGCCCTAAGCATCAGCTGGGACACTAGTATGAGGGGATCTGACCCAAAACTGAGCAATGAGTAGCTTGGGTTGGACCTAAGAGTCCCTCCCAGAATGGAGCCTGGGCCAGTGGGGGATGGGGAGGAGAGGAAGGACGGGGTAGAGGGAGTGATGGCTGTGCGAGAGGAAGGTGGGCACCAGGAACTCCAGAGACTTGGCAGCAGTGCATGAGATGGGAACAGCTGGATGAAGGTGCCCTGCAAAGATACTGAGACACCAAATCGACCAGCAGCATCACCCAGCAAAGACAGGAAGGAGAGAATTTTGCTGAATGGTAAAAAAGCCATGGTTGTCAAGACTAGTGGAGAAATCATAAAACCACTTGAAATGACCTAAAAGCTACATTCATATTTTCTGTCTGGTGCAGGACTGTCTCTTAGAATAGAGTTTCTGAGTACACAATGTCCCTTCTCTTATGCATAGAAGAGGATGGAAAACAGATCCTGTATATTTTGTATTCAGAACACCTTGCAAAAGTGAAAAGAATGAAACAAAAATTCTCAAAAGATCTGGACTTACTTCACAAAGACAGATCAAATACTGCTCAGGCTACTGAAAACAGCTTTAATAAAGAACCCAAAGGTTAACTGGAGGGCTTGATGCTCCCTCTGTCAGTTGTTTCCTCAGTACAGGTCACAGGATAAAAGAGTACCAGGGCTAGGTAAGGAGTCAAGGTAAATCAAGATATTACTAGAGATATTTCTTTTCGAAGGGCAGAGATTCATAAATAAATATTTTAAAAGTGGGTCTGATTGAAACAACCTAAATGTCCACTGACAGATGAATGGATAAAGAAGATTTGGTATATAATATACATATACACACATACATACACAATGGGATATTACTCAGCCATAAAAAAAGAATGAAATAATAACCATTTTGGATGATCTAGAGATTATCATACTAAGTGAAGTCAAGTCAGACAGATAAAGACAAACATCATATGATAATAACTTATATGTAGAATCTAAAATATGACATAAATAAACTTATCTACAAAACAGATTCACAGGCACAGAGAACAGACTTGTGGTTACCAAGGGATAATGGGGGAGGGTTTGATTGGGAGTTTGGGACTATTAGATGCAACTGACTATACACAGAATGGATAAACAACAAGATCCTACCGTATAGCACAGGGAATTATATTCAATATACTGTAATAAACCATAATGGAAAAGAACATAAGAAAGAACAAGGAAAAAAATGTGTGTGTGTGTGTATATATATACACATACACAAATATATATATGTGTGTATATATATACACATACATATATGTGTGTATGTGTATATATGTGTGTGTGTATATACACACATACATGGGTTTCCTGGTGGCTCAGATGGTAAAGAACCCATCTGTAATTCAGGAGACCCAGGGTTGATCCCTGGGTCAGGAAGATCCCCTGGAGAAGGGAATGGCTACCCACTCCAGTATTCTTACCTGGAGAATTCCATGCACAGAGGAGACTGAAGGGCTACAGTCCATAGAGTTGCAAAGAATCAGACATGCCTGAGCAACTAACACTTTCACTTTCTCATCTATCTATCTATCTATCTATCTATCACTTTGCTGTACAGCAGGAACTAACACAACACTGTAAATCAACTCTACAATTTAAAAAATAAAAAATATTAAAACTGGGTCTGATAGGACTATGGGGGGGGCACTGTTAAGATGCATTCGAGCAAAATTGGATAAAATAAGTTAACTTTCCAGTGCCCCTTCTCTCTTTTGTATAACCCATGGTAATATCTTTTTTAAAAACAATGACTCTGTCTGAGCTACAATATACTAACTAAGGACTAACCTAAGCTCAGAGGAGACTGGTAATAGTTCAGGGAACTAGAGAACATGTTTTATAGCTTTGTTATCTTTGTTATTTCCTTTCCACTTTCCTTTCCAATTTCAAGAAAATATTCTACTCTTGGCAACAGGTTAGTATGAACTATTTTGAACTTAATATTCCCCCGTGCATAAACTGGTAAGTGAAACTAAGGGGTGTATTAATTTAGAGGAACAGAGTATAGAGACTTAAGCCTTGGGGAATAAATTATAATTTTTTAATTAAATATATGGGAGAGCATAAGAGGAAAATGTATCTATTGATGTATTTTCCTTCCAAACTTAGTGTATTCTGCTTTGATAATCATTCATCATAGAAATTCATGTCAAGTCTGTCCTTCTTATCCTTACCCACCCTCCACAATGCAGAGTGGTTTGAAGAAACATTATCAACCTAAGTGAGGAATGAGGAATGTTCTGCTACTTGAGAAGGCTGTTCTGCTGATCTAGGGGAAAGCTTTGGGGCAGAGAAAGAGAACACCACAAAATCAATGCATTCAATCTCAGTGATCAGTGGAGGGGCTGCCAACCAATCCGAATCACTGCGGTTACCATAAAAGTCACTGCCTCTCCAAGGCCTTCCTGCCAATTAACCAACAGTACTTTTTGATAATCCAATGGCAAGAATTTCCTATGACATATTGTCTTCAGAATTGCTTTCCCTAGGAGAGTCACATACATGGAGTTATTTTCTCATCCTGTTTCAACAGCCCATAGATTTTAGAGTAGAATTCAGAGCCAAATTAATGGAAAGACAAGCTGGGTGTGAACCTCAGATGCAGGTCTAAAAGGAGAACTGCAACATCACTGTAAATTAGCAAAATGTAAATTGGTTTCACTCCTCACTACGTTGAGTACTTTTGTGAATTGCACATGAGCCTAAATTCAAAAATCAGTAATGCATGCTGTTTTTGTTTACCAGGCATGAGTGACTTAGCTTAATTATCTGAATGTTAAATCCTTTAATGTGCCATCCAAGATACTGTCTCATCCAGAAAATTTCAAAAGAAAATTGAGAAAACTACAAAAATATGGGAAATATTTTGTTTTTGTTTTAGTCTACCCTTCTGCAGTCAATGAAGTTAGTGACTGTTTTTACATAGTTTTTGTTAATTAAAAAAGCTTCTTCAAGCTTCAATAAAAAAAGGAGGTAGAAATACTTAAATATGGTATGGTGCATGCATGCTCAGTTGCTTCAGTCGTGTCCGACTCTGCGACCCCAAGCAGGCTCCCTTGTTCATGGAATTCTCCTGACAAGAATACTGGAGTGGTTGCCAAGCCCTCCTCCAGGGGCTCTTCCTGACCTAGGGATTGAAGCTGCATCTCCTGCATCCCAGGCAGATTCTTTACCACTGAGCCACTGGGAAACCCTAAGTACGGTATAAGAGGTGCCAAGTTTTCAGTCTTCCCAGAGCAACCACATGTCTCAGGTCAACTCTGAGTGACACAAGATGCATCTAACCAGCTTTAAAGCACCTTTGTTGTGGGGGGCAGTCCATAAATGGGGTGCACTTAAAAGTAGCATTGACCTTCAAAGGCCCACTTACTAGGTATGTTATTAAATAAACAAGTCATTTAGTGAACCATGCTTTTGACTGTTTTTTCCCCTAATTCTCACCATTAACTTCTCTAAGCATATAGAATTATTTCTTCACTTTTACTCCAGAACTTCTTTTGATGTCTGGCTAACCGCCAATTCATCAATTATGAATTCTCTCTCTGTTATTTATAATTCATTAAGAAACATCAGGAAAATTCTATGTCAAGTTAATTTGGTTTCACTGTTATTTGAAGGCTAACCATAGCTTTTTTGGTACTTAACATATGTCAGGCACTGGGCTATCGGCTATATACATTTATACAATATTCATTTTATCCTCATAATAACCTTCTAAAATAGATAATGTCTTCATTTAAAGCAAGAAAATGGAAACTAACACACATTGCATTTCTTTTTTTCCTAGCATTTCACAGACAGTAAACAGGAAAAGTAGAATTTGACCCCTGGAATATCAACTTATCTGACAGCAAAGCCTGTAACAGAGAACAAACCTGACTCCATGTTGGATCTGTTCCCTTAGCTTGACGTTTGTGCTCTGTTGCCTATGCTTAGTCAAGCTGGCACTGCCTATAGCCAGACATAATAGCCCTTTCTACCTAATAGCCCTTCCTTGAGGCTCTGCCTCCCAGGCTTGATCTTAAAGGGTGTAACACTTTTCATTCATATGCAGATTAAAAAGTTGCAGAACAGAGAATAACATTTGTCTTGTTAGAAGTATACAGGAACCTCATGACCAGACCTACAAAGACAGTTGGGAAAACAAAGGCTCATCACATCCCCTCTGGGGTCTGGTTGGCACCAACAAGTCTACCACACCCAGCCACAGCCCCTCCTCTTTAGTATAAGAGAAGCCTGAATTCTAATTCAAGTAAGATGATTCTTAGCCTGTCTTCTTGGTCTGCTGGCTTTCTGAATAAAGTCGTTATTGCTTGTCCCAATACCTTGTCTCTCATTGGCCTGTGATGAGAAGAGCACAATGAGCTTGGACTCGGTAACAAACCTGTGCTCTAAAATTCTACACTAATCTGTATCTATCATTTTCTGATTGAGTGATATGTACCATGCTTTTCACTGTGCCCTTAGGGATCGTTCCAGGTGGACTCACCAAAATTCATAGAGGCTAAATACTTCCCAAGTGGTCTCACAACCTGTGAGTGGTAAAGCTAGAGATCAGACCTATCTCTCCAGGTATACAATACCCACTGCTGCTGCTGCTAAGTCGCTTCAGTCGTGTCCGACTCTGTGCGATCCCATAGACGGCAGCCCGCCAGGCTCCGCTGTCCCTGGGATTCTCCAGGCAAGAACACTGAAGTGGGTTGCCATTTCCTTCTCCAATGCATGAAAGTGAAAAGTGAAAGTGAAGTCGCTCAGTCATGTCTGACTCTTCGCGACCCCATGGACTGCAGCCTACCAGGCTCCTCCCTCCATGGGATTTTTCAGGCAAGAGTACTGGAGTGGGTTGCCATTGCCTTCTCCGATACAATACCCACAGCAGACAATACTCACAGCATGGTTCTATCTTTAGGAAGAGTATGAGGGTCTGCATGGAATGACTGGAGGACTAAATTCCCTCGCAGTACCCAGAATCTCCACTGACACCGTAAGTTTTTATAGTACTGAATTTTCAATCTTTGGGAGTTAGTTTTCATTTGTTTTTTAATTTTTTGGTATAGCTTTGAGAAACTTGTCAGTATCTTAGTTAATCATCCTTAATTTCTTCTGAGAACCTCTGGGTACCACCTGGCCAAAATTTCTCACATACAAAAATTAGCTTTATCTATTACTTTTCTGAGGCTTTAATACAGTGCTCTTTTTTTAGTAGTAAGTGAACAGTTTATAAGCACTTATCCTAAGTCATTTTTCAGTTTAGCCTTTCATTTGATGTTGGCAAAATCAGAAAGATAGAAATTGACATTAACGTAAGTACTTAGCTTGTCAACACTGCAATATTCAACAAATGAAAAAAGTGGCTATGACTGACTATTAACTGGAGCTCTTGAGGTAGGTAGCTTCAGGCATGGCTTCCACTGACCACCACCCCCACCAACACGCACACCCTCTTATATTCCTGCCCTCCTGTATATCCTCCTTTTGAATTGTGGTCTGGATCTAGTGACTTGCTTCTCATGAGCAGAATATAGCAAATGTAATGGATGCCATTTCTGTGAATAGATTATAAAAACACAAGTTTTCATCTTGCTAAAATTCTCTTTCTTGCTCACCCTCTCCCTTTCTCACTCTGATGAAGCCTATTGTGAAATGGTCAATGAAGATGCCCATGAGGCAAAGATCCAAGGAAAGCTCTGGCTAATAGCTTATAAGGGACTAAGGTTCTGTCCAGTAACTCACAATGAAATGAATCATGCTGGCAACCATGAGTTAGCTAGGAGCATATCCTTCCCAATCACGCCTTGAGATGACTACAGCCTTGTTAGAGAACCCAGATAAGCATGGTTGAATTCCTGACCCAGAGACACTGTGAGATAATAAATGTGTATTGTTTTAGTCTTCCAAGTCTTAGAGAAATTTGTTAAGCAGCAACAGATAACAAACACAGCTCATTACTACTAGACTTCCGAAGAGCTGTGCTGAGATATGCTTTATTCAGGCTGGCCTGCCTAGGGACTTGCTCTTTGCATTCCCAGGGAGTACCATCTACTCTCTGTTTTGAAGTCCATATTTCTGAATGTGGGAGCTCATTTGCTTTAACTGTTTTGCTCCTTAGAGAGAAGACAAAACTCCATTTTCTTCAGAAATATCATCTCCACATCACTGGGATATTGCTGTGTAGTTGTCTATCTGCCTTGCCTTCTTCAGACTTAATTTCAGTCCTGAATAAGAGTCAACAAATAGACTTTCTCCCCTGATTTTAAGCTCACGCATTTTATTATCTATTTTAACTTTTTCTAATTATAACAAATAAAAGTATTTGTACACACTGCTGTATTTAAAATGGATAACCAACAAGGACCTATGGTATATAGCACAGGGAACTCTGCTCAATGTGATGTGGCAGCCTGGGTGGGAGAGGAGTTTGGGAGAGAATGGACACATGTATAACTATGGCTGAGTCCCTTTGCTGTTTGCCTGAAACTATCACAACGTTGTTAACTGGCTATACCTCAATACAAAATGAAAGTTTTAAAAAATTTTCTAATTTGGTGATAGTAGTTGTATATTTCATAATAACTTAAACCATAGCTTTCACTGAATGAGTGCTCAGGTTTTATTACACAGAAGTTAAAAGTTACAATTTCTACCTGTTACAATTTCTATTCTGTTTTTTACAGGTGAGTAAATTGGACTTTTAGGGAGGTTGTGTACAATCATATGCCTACAGTTGCACAGAAAGAAATAGTCCTGAGATATGAATTGAATCCAGACAATCTTTCTCCAGAGGCTACACTCACAGGCTGAAAAGTATAAAAAAAAATTTTTTTTTAAGATTAATTATTTAGAGAAGTTTTAAGATCACAGAGAAATTGAGAGTAAGGTACAGAAATTTCCCATACATCCTCTGCTCCCACACATGCATAGCCTCCCTGTTACCAACATTTCCCCACCTAGTGTTATGTTTGTTGCAACTGATGAATCTACACTGACACGTCGTCACATCGTAATCACTCTAAAGTCCACAGTTTATGTTAGGGTTCACTCTTGTTGTATTCTATGGGTTTGGACAAATATATAATGACATGTATCCTCCATAAACTTGCAGATGTTCAAGCTTGATTTAAAAAAGGCAGACGAACCAGAGATCAAATTGTCAACATGGGTTGGATCATAGAAAAAGCAAGAGAATTTCAGAAAAACATCTACTTCTGCTTCATTGACTACACTAAAGCTTGTATGGATCAAAACCAACTGTGGAAAATTCTTCAAGAGATGGGAATACCAGACCACCTTACCTCCCTCCTGAGAAATCTATATTCAGGTCAAGAAGCAACAGTTAGAACCAGATATGGAACAACAGACTGGTTCCAAATTGGGAAAGGAGTATGTCAAGGCTATATATTGTCACCCTGCTTACTTAACTTATACACAGAGTACATCACGCAAAATGCCAGACTGGATGAAGCACAAGCTGGAATCAAGATTGCCGGGAGAAATCTCAATAACCTCAGATATTTTGATGACACCACCCTTACAGCAGAAAACAAAGAGGAACTAAAGAGCCTCTTGATGAAAGTGAAAGAGGAGAGTGAAAAATCTGGCTTAAAACTCAACATTCAGAAAACTAAGATCATGGCATGCGGTCCCATCACTTCATGGCAAATAGATGGGGAAACAATGGAAACAGTGACAGACTTTATTTTCTTGCACTCCAAAATCACTGTAGATGGTGACTGCAGCCATGAAATTAAAAGACACTTGCTCCTTGGAAGAAAAGCTATGGCAAACCTAGACAGCATATTAAAAAGCAGAGACATTACTTTACAGACAAATGTCCATCTAGTCAAAGCTATCATTTTTCCAGTAGTCATGTATGGATGTGAGAGATGGACCATAAAGATAGCTGAGCACCTAAGAACTGATGCTTTTGAACTCTGGTGTTGGAGAAGACTTAAGAGTCCCTTGGACTACAAGATCAAACCAGTCAATCCTAAGGGAAATCAGTCCTGAATATTCATTGGGAGGATTGATGATCATGCTGAAACTCCAGTACTTTGGCCACCTGATGTGAAGAACTGGCTCACTGGAAAAGACCCTAATGCTGGGAAAGATTGAAGTCAGGAAGAGAAGGGGACAACAGAGGATGAGATAGTTGGATGGCACTGTCGACTCGATGGACAGGAGTTTGAGCAAGCTCTGGGAGTTGGTGATGGACAGAGAAGTTTGGCATGCTGTAGTCCATGGGGTTGCAAAGAGTCGGACACGACTGAGCGACTGAACTGAACTGAAAGAGTATTTTTGCAAGTTTGCTCAGCTGGTCAGTTGCGTCTGATTCTTTGCAACCCCATTGACTATACCCACCAGGCTCCTCTGTCCACGGGATTTCCCAGGCAAGAATACTGGAGTGGGTTGCCATTTCCTCCTCCAGGGGATCTTTCCAACCCAGGACCAAACCCATGTCTCCTGCAGGCAATTCTTTACCACTGAGCAACGCAAATCCTTTGTGCTCTGTCAAGTCATCAATCTCCCACCCCTAAACGCTGTAAAAGAAATTTAAAGTATAAAAAAATAATTTAAGCCATCACAAATCCTACAATCAGAAATAATTTCTATTAAATATTGACTTATTTGGTTTATTTAGCTCATTTCCTAGTTTCTTTTCTATGTGTAAATGTAAATATTATTTATGGGGTTAAAAGTTATGCTTTTTCTATTTAATATTTTATTATGAATACTTTATTATGCTCTTTTTTTAAAAACATGATTTCTAATAAGTATATAATATTATTCCAAAATGCTACATATCAATTTTTAAATCACTAATGTTGGACAGGACTCAAGTTTTTCCTAATGAATAACACTGTAGTATTCTTGAATGTAATGATTTATATCCTTAGAAGTGGAAATATTAGGTTAAATATGCATTTCCAGGTTCTCGTTATGTAGTAACCAAATGATTTTTAGAAAGAGGAAAACTAAGTCACATTCCTGTAAAAAATTTAAATATTTGCATGTCTTGTCAAACCTACTCCATTATTTTTATTATTCCAGATTTTCCAATTATTAAAAAATTGTAAAATTATTTTAATTTCTACTCTGCATTAAAGATGAAAAATTATACAAATGTTCATTTGCTTATACCCAGGTTTATTAATCTGGTGGTATTTTATTGAGAGAAGAAGAGGAGGGAAGAATAAGGGGGGCCTGTGAAGCAGAGGGGAGAGGCTGGTCAGAGGCACAGAGATGTGAGAAAACAAGACCTAAAGGTAAAGGAAAGCCATTATAGAATTTTGCATCTGGAAATGACAGGACAAAAATGACATTTTTCCCAAGTTTATTCTGGAAACAAGGTATAGGGTAAATTCACAAAATGGGAATAGAGTGAATGGGTAACATCCAGTTCAGAGCAGTCAGCTGGAAGCCTGTTTAGTAACTGACACAAGAAAGTGTGTGTCAAGATGAGTCAAAACTAAGGTGAGGACCATGAAGATGGGGATCAGGGGAAAGATTCAAGGGATGTTTGGGAGGTGGAAACGATAGAGCTTGGAGGCTCTTGGATATGGGGAAAAGGAGATGTCTGGGGTAGCTGCCAGATTTCTGGTTGGTAAGACTTGGGTTGGAAGAATTTCAAGGATTAGAGAGGAATGTTGAGACAACCTCGACATTCAGGAGCCAGTCAGTGGTGTAGATTTGCCACTTGGAAGAAAAGTGGAAGCAGGATACAGAGGTTAGAAAGTGCCAGCCGGTACCTGAGGTTGCCTTTGTTTATCATTTATAATGTGTGGGAAATACTGCTTAATTCATAGGATTATTGAAAAGAACAAATGAAATAATGTTTATAGAGTTTAGCTTAGTGCCTGGAGTATAGTAAACACTAAATAAGGAGAGCTGCTGTTTTACTCCTTATAAGAAGGCAAGAATGGTTATCAATATATCACACTTAACAGACCCTGAGAAAGATAAGCCCTGAAGTGTATTGGGTTAACATCACCATGGGGAGAATCTAGGTGACCTTGCAAAGAGTGGTTTCCACAAAGAAGTAATTACAATTGGGAGAGTTGAGGGCTGCTTTGAAGTGTTCCAAAAGCAAACAGCAGTAAAATCAAGAGACTGATGAGGCTGAATATCAAACAAGAAATGCAAGAGTAAATCATGGTGTTCAGTCCCTGTCATAAGCAGAATAATGACTCTCCAAAAATCTGTATATCCTAATCCCTGGAACTTGTAACTACATTACTATACACACAAAAAATATTTTGCACATATGATTAAGTTAAGAAAGTTAAAATGGGGAAATTACCTTATATTGGGCTTCCCTGGTGGCTCAGGTGGGAAAGAATCTGCCTGCAATGTGGGACACCTGGGTTTTATCCCTGGGTTGGGAAGATCCACTCCAGTATTCTTGCCTGGAGAATCCCCATGGACAGAGGAGCCTGGTGGGCTGCACTGCATGGGGTTGCAAAGAGTTGGACACGACTGAACGACTAAGCACACAGCTTTTATTATCTGGGTGGGTGCAGTGTAATTATAAGGGTTCATGTAAGGAGGAGGCAGGAGGGTTAGGATCAGAGAAAAAGATGGTATGACACAGGCAGAGGTCAGAGTGATGCAGCCACAAGCCACAGGCCAAGGGAAGTGAGCAGCCTCTAGAATAGAAGCTGGAAAAGAGAAGGAACAGATTCTTCCTTAGACTCTCCAGAAGGGACAGTGACTTTAGTCCCATAAAACTCATTTCAGACCTCTGACCTCTAGAACTATAAGAAAAACTTGTATTATAAAAACACTGTAATGAGTTTCAGCAGCCTGGGAAATGAATACGGTGTAAGATCCAGACCCACGTTAGGGGATCAGACCTGGTTTGGATGGGGGCCTCAGCAACTTATACAGGGTAAACAAGTGTCCAGATAATCTCCAAGTGTCCAGTTAGCACAGCTGTGATTAGAGTCTACAACTATGCCTGACACATAGCATGTGTTCAATTAACATATACAGAATAAATAATTCTGAGCACTTTATGTTTTTTATTACACTTTGATCTCACTTCTATCTTTGCAACCTCCTCAGATGGCTACCCTGATAGCTCAACTGGTAAAGAATCCGCCTGCAATGCAGGAGACCCCGGTTCGATCCCTGGGTTGGGAAGATCCCCTGGAGAAGGGAATGGCTACCCACTCCAGTATTCTGGCCTGGAGAATTCCATGGACTGTATAGTCGGTGGGGTCACAAAGAGTTGGACACGACTGAGAGCCTTTCACTTTCAGATGCTTCTATAAAAACTCCAAATTTTAGAGGCTGTTTCATTTCCCCTGGAAAGTTTCGTCGTCTCATGTGATCTGCTGAGTGTAAAACAAAAGTTGACATGCAAACTAAAAGTATATAGGCAACTAAAGTTGATGAATTTCAGTTCAGTTCACAACCTTTTCTCATTTCTAACTCCCTTGCATGAAAAGTTGATCTGAACAATTCAGACTCCACTGAGATGAGTCACAAATTAGAAGCTTTCTATGCAGGTGTAAGCAGTTCTGGGATTTGTCATTACACTTCTACAAGTTTCTTTAGAGGGAGCTAACAATAAAGATTAAAGCAATAACCCTGCAAAGAACATACTACTATAGCTAGATTTGAAAGGACACAACAAGCTCCCACTTTAAAAAAAAAAAAAAGTTCCTGTGGCTGAGGTTCTGGTCTTCTGTGGATTCAATTCTTTATCCCCCTGAGGTTCTTTGAAAACAGTAGCTATGTTGTTAATTTGACATTCAGAGAAGACCCTGTGAACCATGTGGCTCTACTGTGATAAAATCGAAGTGTGTGAGAGTCCCCCCAGGCGTGGAAGAAGGGCCTGGCATTCTGGCACTCCTCAGCCTCTACCTTTTCTTCCTGGACTCGCACCATTTGCATCCAGTCTCATGATCTGCTTCCCTTCCACTACCATCCAGAACAGCTTGTCATCAACTTAAAGGACTATGCAAGGCTGCTTGGATCATCAAAGAATAGTGTTTCCACATCTTCTTTCTCCCACAAGCATTTAATTTCAGAACATTACATTTTAAAAGCAATTCACATCTTCCTACCTCTCCTGATACTCTCTTCCTTCCTCTTCATTTGTACCTGCCTCCAGTCAGTGAGACTGAGGACTTGATACTAATATTGACTAGAAAGGTCAGCAAATATTTTGAGGAGAGTGTAGGGAGTATTCTGGGGAAAGGAGATGAAGAGGAGACTTAATAAACATAAAAAGATGGAAATTATTTTAAATATTATAATCAGATGATCATAAGCCACGCCTTTTCATGATTCCTTAACTGGTCCATTCTATCTGCCACGTAGGATAGCACTGTAGATTTCCATAGCAACTCTCTTTAATTGTAATCATGCCAATGCAGTAGTTATCACATTCACAAAGGAAGACTGGTATTTTCTCAGTAGGGAAAGAAAATAACTATGGTCTATGGAGGAGCCAGAAAAGATGAATCGGTTATTCTCTTCCCACTTAACTACATCCTGAAGCATTCCTTACCAGTTTTACAAAAACCGTTACTTTGGAGTTTGTTAATTTTGCAAGCAGAGTGAACTCTTTCAGGGCCCTGAGGCACCTGGCAGACAGATAATCACCCATGGGTCTGGGTAAATGTGGCTTACAGTGTTGGCTTTCATGGAGTTGTTTGCAGATGAACAAAAGCAATACATAATGCCATTTTAGAGGCCTTCTTCTGGTAATCAGAGAGAGGGCCTTAAAGATGTGTGTGTGCTTTCACGTACACACACACACACACACACACACACACACACACACACACAATGCCCTCCAGCCTTAGAAAGCTCCAGTTATTATGATTATCTGGCTTAAGTATATAGATAAAAGCTCCATTCATAACAGCTTCAGGCATTCCTGGCATCTAAGATAAATGATATTTTTAGATGAACCTTTTGTTAATTTTCTGTATGTTTGAAAATGATGGTCAGCATAGCAAAAGGATCCATAAAACAGACTAGAGCTTTTTTTTTTTTTTACAGTGTATTTTTCAAATGCTTTCATTGATAAGGTTGAGCTAGAGAGGAGCAGTAATTTGTGTCTAATATTCTTTTCTCTGCTTTCATTATATGGTTGTAACAGAGAAATGCCTAGTCGTTATCAGTGAGATGTGCAGTCCATGTGTCTCTATGGCACCATCCTGTCTGTATGTTCCAGGGTGGAAAATTCTCAGTTACTCAACAAATACACATCTTTCTGAGCTCCTGCTATGAGCCAGGCAATGTCCCAGCCCCAGCAGAGAACAAACCAACCCCATTTTTGCAGTCATGGAACCTGCGTTCTCATGGCAGGAAATGGCCTACCCATGAATAAATATATCATGTGACAGTTGATGAGAGGTACTACAAGGAAAAATAAAGCAGGATAAAGAGGATATATACTAATAGGAGTGAGGTTTATTTTATGTGGGGTGGTCAAAAGAAGACCTCTCTGAGGGGCTGACATTTGACATTTGAGCAAAGTCTTAAAAGAAATGGCTTTTCAGTCTTGCTAAATGCTCTCAGATCTCTGTACCGCTTTCAGTAAGTCTGAAGATGAAACAAACATCTGCCAGATGAAAGAAGCAAGAAGGTAAAGACAGGAAACAGGAGTGATAAATCCACACCAATTCAATTCGGGGACTAATTTATGCTTCCAAAGCGTGTTCAGAAAAAAGTGAAGAAGAAATCCCCTCACTGAAACCCTTTGATGAATCACCAGTAGCTAACTGTTTCCGAGCGTCCCACAGGCATGACATATCATCTGAAATCTGGGTGGATTTCAGAAGAGAAATGTTATTGCATTTAAACAATACCATTAGCCAATCTGATTTCACTTACTGGTATGCACTTTGTTCCAGCTATCTAGTCTAAAGATGAATTGCCCGATGGTTCTATTGTCAAAATGACAGCGTGAAAAGAGAAGCATGTGGGTTGTAATAATAATGTGGTACATGTGTAGAAGGTCAGAGAAGCAACAGATTAACATTCCAGCAAAAGATTTCCCCTGGGACATCTCTTCAAAGTATCAAAGGCCAAAGATCAGGACACTGATAATGTGTCTGGCATTGGTGGTGAAATTGTTGTATGTATTTAGCTCTGCTGAGGACAGAGCTGTGTTCTTTTCAATTAGTTGATGAAATCTCTCCTGAACAATGAAGAAGCCAACCACGGAAACCAGCTTTAATACAGCTGAATGAATGGAAATGAGCTTGTGTGAAAATACGAGTTGCTTACTGCAGATTAATGAAATAAATTTGAACATGTTCCCTGGAGAAGGCAACTAAATAATTCCCTGCCCTGGAGATTTAAGCCTATCATGTATAGCATGCCATTTCTTTACTGCATTTTTAACTCGATTCTCAAGTTTGCAACCCTTCTGCAAGGTGAACCTGGGGATTATGGGAT
The DNA here is from genome assembly GCF_054371585.1 of Giraffa tippelskirchi. Lineage (NCBI taxonomy): Eukaryota > Metazoa > Chordata > Mammalia > Artiodactyla > Giraffidae > Giraffa > Giraffa tippelskirchi. Next base: position 105,494,236 of record NC_137280.1, on the reverse strand, counting down.
GGGGGAGTCCAGTGGTCCTAAGTGCTGGCTCTATGAAGCGATAGAGTTGGGGGGGGCGGGGAAAGTAAGGGGGGGGTGGTGAGCATACCGGCTTTACAAGCAGAGGGACCTGGGTTTGAAACTGGGTTTCATAATTTACTGATGTGTACAAATGAAATACATTTTCCTTATTTTTAGAACAGGGAAAATAACACAGCCTAAATATTTATAAGACAGATTTTTAAAAGGCAATGCTGATGTAGTATTTTGTGATCTTGCAAGGAATGGGAGCTGTGGCTTAATTTTACAGCTTCTTTGTGATTTCTCTGACATTCCTGCTGCCTCACCTTCCCTGGTGCTGGGAGAGAAATCCTGGGTGGCTTGATACATATTAAGAAGGAATGGTAAGTTTATATTTCTAAATATAAGCACCCCTTAACTTCAGAAAGGAAGATTGTCGGCTTTGTTTAAAATTTCATTTATGTGTTCATTATCAAAAGTTAAGATCTGAAAACATAGGGGGATATTTAAAAGAAAAGTTCAGGAAATAAGTAAAATACAAGTGATTTGCAGAGTACACAGGAAATACCAAAATAATAATTTGTGAGGCAGTGTGTGTAAAGGTTGCAATGTAGTTCCTGGGTCCAGTGCATGTGTTTAAATTCTAGCTCCATGACTACTACCTGGGTAACCTCCAGCAAGTTACTTACCCTCCCTGGGCCTTTCCTGCTTATCTGTAAAATGGGCAAATAATAGGACCACATCACAGGGTTGATAAAGGATTAAACTGGCAAAAAGTCTTAAACAATGCATGTTATTTACTTTGATTACTTAAACTATCATAAATGTAATTCCAACCAGAAATGTGTTACAGGGAAACTTAATGCTTTCAGATAGAAACTTTAATTGTGATTTATAATTTCATTACTAACATAAGGTGGTTGTATTATTACCTCTCTGCCGTGAGGTCTTACTTCTTTTGATAAGCATGGCTGCTGTAAATAGCAGTAAGACAGCCTTCCTCAAAGCTGACTTGACTTTGACCTGTTTTGAGAAAGCAGGTTGTCCTCTTCACAGGGAAATCCTGGAGACTCTCAGAGCAGCCCCCCGAAACAGACAGAACCTCTACCTTCCCCCATGGGAGCCACATTTCATAGCAACATCATCAGTTCCCTCCTTCAATACAAACCTGGAGGGCCTAGGAAGACAGTCCTATCAACACTGGTTATGACTTGAGGACTCCAAAGAAAAGTTCCATGAAGATATAATATCAGTGTGGGATGCACAAATCTTTTTTTAAAATCTAGCCTCTTTTATGACTTGGATGGGTAATGTTTGGGTGAGATGTTCGAAACCAATGAAGTATAAGACCTTGGGCAGAACTCCTAATCTTGTTAAGGTCCTTGGACAGTGGTGTCGACTCCTCTCCTGTTCTTGACAATGATCACTTGATAGTCTTTGAATCAACAGTAAAATGGAAAGGAAGAGACAGTCTGACCTGGATCTTAAGAGGATGCTGTAGAGGGCTTACAACGATTACCTGAGGAAGATGCAGCCTGATGGGCACTAAAGCAAGGATTAATAGATTCAACAGCTGCTTGATGAATTTCTCTGAAAAGAGAGGCTTGAAGGACACGGGCAGAAAGAAATGGGAGAAAACATAAATGGCTTGTGAGAAAGAGCCAAATGGCCTTTTCCTGTTTCCTGAGAGACTGAATCTCCTGGGCTGGGGAATGCACTGTTTCTTATAAGAGCTTCTGAAAATGCACTTTCTTACCAAAATTCAAAGCAGGGCCACAAATCATTTATAGGAGACAAAAAACAATAAGCAGTGTCAGCACGGAGGAATATATTTTACTTTGCTCTGCCATGAGGAATTATGGTGGGCTGTGATGAGTGGAATATAAAGTAACATAAGTTGCCTGTTGACAACAGGGTTTGAAATTATAAAATGTAAAACCAATACATTTCCTGCACCCTGTGAAACAGCTGGGGTGTTTTTATGGCGTCTAGCAGGATCCCATGCCATCTCTCAAAACCCTATAATTCTGTAAGCACGTTAAGTGCATCTTGATATTTATTCTGGTTGCTTATTTAGCTTCAAGGATTTCACAGGCGGTGCTGCATAGACTCAAATGTAAGGAAAGTGATCAACACTGAACTGTGCTGTGTTTAGGAACACCAAGTCCTGGCTCTGCTAAAGGATGGGTTGGCCATTATGTTCAAAGTGCCAAAACACCTAGGCAGAACAGCATCTTTTCCTTGTAAGAAAGGGAAAGAATGACTCAAGCAAAAATTCCACAGGAATATCTCCCTCCATAGCCTGTCTGGACTCTAAGTATAAAAATTAAGTCTTTTATGAGGTTGACAGCAGCAGAGTTCATATAAGATCCCTTTAAATGACAGATGGTGATAAGCAAGTCAACACTTTATGTGTAGGACTTCAGAGGTGTTGCAGCCACTGACCCACATTAATGCAGTGCACAGACAAAAGGCAGGAAGCAAAACTGTGTGCTGAGCATCTCACCCTAAACAGTGATTGACTGTATTGTCTTTTTTTCTGCTTGCTTACTGGAAATTCATGCATGTCAATCAATCAGTACAAAAGACACTGATTGCTTAAAATGCTTTGGCTGTTACACTTGTTGTGGTTTTATGTTTTAATCAAATATCCGTTTTCAATTATTATTTATAGGCTGAACTCCTGGGATACAGAACTGACTGGCAGTTTGTTAGGACTTGGGACAGTGTCGGCAGTTAATGATTTGAAGTGCATAAGTGGCTGTAGAGGAGCAGAAGGTTGGGAAGGGTGTGTGGGGGGTGAGTCCCAGAGGATGCCCAGCTTGGGGATGGAGAGCACCACGGTACCTGGAAGCAGATTTCTGCTACCTGAAAAAAGCAGAGAATCTGAGCAAATATCCTCTCCCTGTTTGAGACAGAGGTCTTCTCTCTCCTGATTGCAGGGTCAGGAGTTTTGTGAGGGGAAGCATTGCCCTTCACACAGCAGTTTGTCAGCTGTCAGCAGCTCCTGACATGACAAAATCCCAAAGCAGAGGGACTGGGGCTGCGTAATACAGAAGTGCCCAGTTGTCTGAGTTGAAAAGAGAGGAAACCATCAGATGTTGCTTTTCAAACAAAGACCCAGTTTCATGCTTAACACCACAAAGATAACTTGGTTTTCTGTTCTTAGGATTTAAAAAAAAAGGGAAAAAAAAACCCACCAAAAAACCTTTGTACCTTTGAAGTAAGAGCAAGCTATGTGAAACGAATTTTAACCAGGTTCTGCCAATATCTATCAGCACCAGCATTTCACATTGCAGATAATAAGCATCTGGAGAAAATGACAGGCGAGAGCAAGGGAAATCTGGAGGTGAGGGCCAGAGTTTGCAGTATCCAGGTCAGACAAGGGTTCATAAGACTTTCGGGATGAGGGTGTGACTAGAGATGAGAACATGCTGAGTGCCCATATTCTAAGGTGCAGATTTTTTAAAAATAAAAAATACATTAAACAAAGACATTGGGGGGTTAATTTTCCTTTTACAATGTCCACCCGTAAGGGAAATAAATGTGCTGATGTAGAGAAGACTTAATCATAAATGAATGGAAAATGTAGCTCATTACTCATGGCAATAATTAAATATCATTTATTAATAAAGTTTATGAAGACTTTCTCCTCTAGATAAGGCAGAGAAGTTGAAATTGCTTTCCACTTAAAGAAAGAAGCCAATACTGTACCAATAAAAAAGATGTCACATCTTCCCAAAGACAACACGTTTTAAGATTTAGTGTTTGTGACATCTGCAGATGGAAAAACAGATGATATCTGAAAAATAGAGTAATATAATCATGAGGGCTTGGTGAAAGGTTCAGGTTAGGTATCCTTCTTTAAATAATGTTTTAAGACTGCTTGACAACACCAGAGAATTTTTAAAAGAACAAGAAAAGAAAATGCCTTAACCACAGCTGGTGGAAATAGAAAAAAAAAAAAGAAGGCACGAGATCCAGTTATTAATTCTGGTAGCTGTTTCTTGGATACTGAAAAGAGAAGTCAAAAAACCAGAAGCAAGTTCAATGAACATCTCTAATATGAGGCTTTTTCTGGGTAGAATTCTCCACTAAGGGAAACAAGAAATCATATTGTACTGAGATTTATAGCTGGCACATCAACCATGTCTGCAAGTCTGTTATTTCCCTATAGTTTGTCTTTTTTTACCCTTTGTCATTTTTTTTCCCCTCTAAGACTTTGTATATGTGTGTGAGTGTGTGTGTGCATGCATGTGTGTATGCTTAGCACTAACTGTGCAGAGATAAAAACAAGTAAATGTAGTTAAAGGTAAGGAAGATCACGTGGTGACACAAGCACTAGAGTGACTGGCAAGTTTAAAGGGCAAACTGAACGCAACTCACCAGGTGACCTAAGCCATGCGATTAACTTCCCTGGGCTTTTCTTCCTCATCTACAGGAGGTGGCTTTAACATCAGGCTTCTGGGAGACCTTTCCTAAGCTTGATATTCTACAATGTAAATGTTCCCCGCATTTTCTCAAGAATAAAATCATCAATGATGCATGTGTAATGTAGGGTGGGTTTTCAATTGCACACACAGAGAATGACAATAATTTTAATTGTGTGTTGTTGTACTGCCTATTAATTTTAATTGCATTTTGTTGTATTTCCTATTAATTTTGGAGCAGAACTGCTATGTGTAAAGAAAACTGCAGAGGACAACAGCTTAGAACATAATTGCTGGGCAAAAAAAAAAATTCAATGTAGTCTAAAATTTTGCATTAATCTAAGGCTAAGTAAAAGGATACTAAACTGAGGGTTAGATATCTGGGTCTAGATTTTGCTCTGTTAGGCTCTGGGCAAAGCTTTCATTTTCCTTTACTTCAAAGTGAAGGGGGTATTCAGGTTAAACAATTTTTTAGATGACTTCACAACTCCCTTTTCACGATGTCCTGAGAGAGTGTGTGTTGTAATGAAAAAAATCTGTTTTTTCAGTCAGTGAGTCCTGGACCTGACACACAGCTCTACTACTCCTTACTCTGTGGTGTGGGTCTTAGAACCTCTGTTAGATTTTCGGATTATTCCAGGCATAAGGATGCATATAAAGTGTGCGTGGTGGGAGCGGTGTATACGCAACTGGATTCAGAGCATCTTAGGGAGTATTATGGAGCCTGCTCTGATTTCCCTTTGATTCTGAGCTTTTGTACCCACAGCAGTTTCCATGGTTTATATACAATAATCTGTCTCTAAAAAAATATTCATCATACAGCGTAAAGGCCTTTCATTTGTATGTGAACAACTGAGTTGAAGTTGGGACCGCTGTCACACCCTCCGAAGACTTCAGAGGCCACGGAGTTTACCTCTATAGTCGCATTCACAGCAAAGCACTGAGCCTCAAGTGCTGTAACTTGTACAGAGTAAACCCAAGGGACAGAGCTCCACCTTAGCAGGGAATCCATATAAGCCAAGACTGACTCCCAAATAAACCAAGAAAATGAAATGGCTCCAATGAAAGGGCTCTCAGGCTGCCCCCCCAGAGATAAATCAGGTGGGCACATATCCACCCATCTGTCTATCACGTCTACTTCACCTAAATTATGTAACAGATATGCCCCAGAGCCAGAGCCTCTCCCACATCAATTCTGCACTGTTAACTGAAGAAGAGAGAGGTTCTAGAGGAAAAGAAATAAGATGGCAAAGAACTGCCTTTCTTTAACATCTAAGCATGTTCACATGCACACACTGCTTTTATATATTTCTAGGAAGGAAGCATAAAAAAATGCCAGTTTACATTTTGCAGAAATAAAGACTATATGAAATAGTTTGATTTTAATTCTGTATTTTTGGAAACAGTGCTAACCTGTGTGCCAGTGATGTGGAAATGTGGACACGGAAGCCAACACTGAGATCACTTAGTCTAGAATCATTATTTTAGAGGAGAAAGCGGCTTTTAAAAATGGTTGCCATATATATACCTATGGCTGATTCATGCTGAGGTCTGAAAGAAAACAATAAGATTCTATAAAGCAATTATCCTTCAATTAAAAAATAAATTTTAATGATGGTTGCCATCATTTCACCATTACTTCACTTCATCTGCCATCACTTCACTCTCTGAGTCTCCCATGGCCCTTGATTTAATTCAGAATTAATATTTTATATACAGCCTGGTCACTGGAACAAATGTTCCACCAAGGAGTTAAGTGATTTATGCATTCATGTTACTGTCCTTCTAATGCCATTTCCCAGTGGCTGCATGTTGACCACACATTTTATGTGGCTAAGAACCTCAAAGAAATACCAAATGATTAAATTCAAAGGGTTCTTGATGTAAATCAAGCTTTTATAGACAGAATAGGTTTGATCACCAAGTACTTAATTCTCAGCCATGCTGAAAGAATAACTCCGTATCTCGTAACGTAACCTGAATGTAAAGTTAAGTTGTTCCACACTCAAGTTTTTCCAGTGTCCAGGTCATGTCCTAGTAGAAGAATTAGTCTCTTAAAATAGAATATTTTTCTTCATTAGGCAACATTGCTTCCAGTAGCAAGGAGAACAACCGGTACATTTATTTACCCAAGCCAGGAGATACTAGTATTTTGTAAATCATACAACAGCTTTATTAGCACCAGAGTCAAATATGGATCCTACTGTAATCAACTGGGATAGGACAAAGCACTGAAGTATGGACTAATTTCATATAAATCATGCCTTTAGCAATATTAGGAATATTTCCACTAAGTTGTAAGTCTGTAGGTAACTATCTTAGCATCTAGAGTTTCTGATAAATGAACATTCCTCTCAGGAATGTACACTGGGCTCTGGGAAAACAGAATCCACTCTGTTGGCTTATTCACCCTAAACAGAGGAAATTCTCATATTCTACTTGGGCATCTGAACCCAGGAGAAAAGTTTGGATTGAATTATGCTTTTATTTCAGCATGGTATAATTTCTACTCATATTTTCAGAGTTCTGGTAGGAAGTCAGCCAGGTTGATAAATTGATAAAATTAATTTTCTTGAGTATATTTATTAAATGATTCATTATCTTATTACTAACGTCTACTGAGCCTAATTTCTTCATAAATACTTTATTATCATCTCTGAATTTCTCACAATTAAACATAATGCATAAAAAAGGTGAAAATCTGATTTGCTTAAATACTTAAAAGTCAAAACTCTTGAAAAAAATTTGGGGTCCAAGATACTACAAGGTTTTCTGAAATGTATGGGAAACCCTAACCAGATCATCAACCAGATATTAAAGAATCAGAGCTAAGATTATTTTTTGAAATTTAACTAATTCTATTAATAAAGTATGTGCATATGAGTATTAAGAATCTTTGTTTCCTCAAGGAGAAAAATGTGCCAGTGTATTTATAATTTTTTTCTAGCTATTTATAACGTTTGCGTAGGAGAGAGACACTCAAGTTAACTAAAAGTGTGGCAAGTATACATGTTCTGCCTACAAGAGTCTCACTCTTTGCCTGTTATCTAAGATTAATTATTCATAGCGTCTGATTTCACTTTCAAAGACATCCTGGTTGAGAAAATAAATTATGTGATCAATATATATATTAAAAAAAAACACACACCTGGGATTCATTCTAAAGCTATATGAGAAAGTAAGAAAGCACAAGTAACTGTATCAGCCACAGACAGCCAGGCAAGATGGAAAGCTGGAATTCTGTTCAGAATACCATCATACTCGAGAGACCCAATGGTAACTCTCTGTAATCAGAGTGCAAACTGTGAGCAGAGACAGAAAGAACAGTACGGAAATTGTTAGTGAAGGCTGTACAAATGGCAAGAAAAGTGCTAGCAAAGTCTGAGAAAAATGGTGAGAAAATTTTTATTGAAAGTTGGAAAATGGTACCCCATGTTGTACAGTAAGTAGTAGAACAGCTATAAAGCAACTGCCTGAAGAAATGCTGAAGAAAGAAAATATACTTTATATGCTCTGAGATCTTGGTAAGATGATTTTCAAATACAGTGTTGAAAATGGCACTTGGCTTCTTTTAAATGAAAAGATTTAAAAGATTTATTTAACTGAAAAGAAAGAAGTATTCAAATTTTAAGAAAAATTTAAAAGGACTATAAAGTGACTAAGAACTTCTGAGTTGGAAAATTAAACTATTTCTAATTTTTACTCCATTCTAAAAAGATTCTCAAAGTGAAATACTGACTGGGGAATATAGGTCAGATCAAGTGTGTGGCAATAAGACTCTGTTAAGATTTCTAAAATATTTAAGGCAGTTTTGAGTAGACCTACCTCAACAACAACAACAAAAAAGAGTTAATTCCATCCAGTTTATTTATTTGTTAAATTTAATCTCACTTGAGTCTGTTTTTGATGTCATCACAATGTGATTTCCACTGAATTGGATATACAGTTGACAGGTGTTGGAGGTGCCAAGCCTCCACATACTGGAAAATTCACATATAACTAACTTTGCTGACTCCCCAGAAACTTAACTACTAATAGCCTGTGTTGACCAGAAGCCTCACTGACAGCACAAATAGTCTATTAACACATATTCTGTATGTTATGTGTATTATATGCTATAATCTTACAATAAGGTAAGCTAGAGATGAGAAAGTATTATTAAGATCATCATAAGAAAGAGAATATATATTTACAGAACTCTACTATAGTTATCGATACCATACCTTTACACGGTCAGTTTCCAAGATGAACAGTCTGTCAGTACCTATATCAATATTGTCTTACATGATACAAAATATTATAGATATTGTATATATTACTAACACTAGTCATCAAAAATGAAAAGATAATGTGAAAAAGAAATTCACGTTTATTTACAGGTAAAACAACCCATGCAATAATAATGAACAAGCAACCGCGATTGTTTATGATAGTGCAGCGTCATCAACAGATTGTTTCACGGTAGCCTAGCCTATTCACCACTAAATGACTTGTTATACAACTGTTATGGCATAGAGTGTTGCAGTAATATTCTTATTATAGTCTCGGGAACATTGTTAGACTTTTAAAAACCACTCACCTGTAACAGAGGCTCAGATGTAGAGAGCAGACTTGTCGATATCACGGATGAAGGAGAGGGTAGGACGAGTTGAGAGAGTGGCACTGACATATATACATTACCATGCATTAAACAGATAGCTAGTGGGAAGCTGCTGTATAACACAGGGAACTCAGCACCTGCTCTGTGATCACCTAGAGGGCTGGGATGGGGAGGGAGTGTGAGGGAGGGAGGGAAGGGATATATGTATACTTATGGCTGATTCATGGTGATATACAGCAGAAACCAATACAGCATTGTAATACAATCATCCTCCAACTAAAAATTAAAAAAAAAAACAACTTACTGTCATGATGGGCTGATAACGTGGTTTCTCCTATTCCAAGAGAGAAGTCTACTGCACAGTACTGTAATTCTTTGAAAGCAACACTATAAAAGAGAAATTAAATTTTATATTAGATATCACTGACTTTATGCCTATGTAAGGATAAACTAGTACCTACATCTGTTTTACGCATTCAGGACATACTTTTTAATTTTTATGATATTTCTATGCCTACATGGTAGATCATCTTTTTTCAAAATGTCACAAATATCAAAAGTAGTCCCAATATATTCATTGAAAAAAATTCATATATAAGTAGACTCTCACATTTTAAACTATATTGTTTTAGGGTCAAAAGCTTAGGTCGGACACAACTGAGCAACTTCACTTTCACTTTTCACTTTTATGCACTGGAGAAGGAAATGGCAACCCACTCCAGTGTTCTTGCCTGGAGAGTCCCAGGGATGGGGGAGCCTGGTGGGCTGCCGTCTATGGGGTCGCACAGAGTTGGACACGGCTGAAGCGACTTAGCAGCAGCAGCAGCAGCATTTCATAGTATTTTTCATGGAGCCCTTTTTAACACAGAACTTACCTCCAGAACTATTAACAGTAACACAGTTTGGAACATGCTCCTCTATGTTAAAATAAAAATTTGTTTTTGACCTTTCCCAATGTGGGAAAATAGTTCATTAGGTGTTATATTTGCTGCCTGTGGTTTAATACAAAGAAATACCATTGTTGATTATGGAGAAGACATAGACTAAAGCATGTGGTGAAAATATGAAATATAAAAATTCCATCTGGTCAATGGCAAAGAAAATGACGGACATGGTTACATTTCACAATGATGTGATCCTGTCTTTCATCTTCTTGTTTAAGCAGAAAGCCATCTTATTTCTCTATAATGACCACTTCCACGCTTTCTGTTCACGTTGTTATATCAGGAATCTTGGTTTGTGTGTATCATTCATAAACGTGTGCTAAGCTAGGATTGTGATATTAATCATTTGGGCTAGACTAAAATTATGAAACAAAAAAAGCTGTGATAGGTAATATGGATGACATAAGTTTAAATAAGCATATCACATGATTATACTGTTTCTTGAATAAAATAAATAAAAAGCCAAGCATCTAGATATAGATGATTATATTAACTAGCTATATGTTTTGCTTTTTAATTATTACAAGTAAATATTTAGGGTTATGCTTTTGATTTTTCCTTTCTCCATAAGGTCATTTTAAAAAATTTAAAACTCCTAGACTTTAACTAGATTGGAGAAAGTCAAATCTTCTTTGTAACTGTTTAAGGTTTACCGTCAGTGAAGGATTATATTTAACATATGCCCAGGTGTGTTTGTCAGTCTTATTTCCTTCATATCTTTAATTTGATAAAAGATGTAATCATGTTTCAACAGTTAAAATTAAATATGTGAATAATTTAGCTTTTCACAAATGGGTCTTTTCACGAGTCATTCCATGCCCTTACAAAATGTACTACACTGATGTACTAGAGTCAATGTCCAGATCTATGGATGAAGGCTCATCACAGACATTAAACACAGTTAATCTTAATTTAAATGTGAGATGTGGCATGCGATTTCTAAAGAAAATAGAAGTTCCTAATGACATTAGGTTGATTTATACCAGTGAAGATGCCTTTATTATTTGGAACAAATGATTAATTTTTCTCCACCAAAGTTGCTGTTGTGCTTTCTCAACTAGGCATTTTAATTTTCACGTCGACAACCAGTCAGAAAGAATCTATTATAAATGATCAAAGCATATGCTCGATAGGCTAGTTTCTTAAAATGACAAGTAGGACAGTTTTGTGATAGAGAAAACTTGATGTGTGCTTTAATCTCCATATTTTGATGCACTGCACACCACGCTGCCTTAGTTGAAATGCATTTTGTTCATAAAGCTTTCACTAAGTGTTTCCTCTTTAAACACTTTGTCAGGTAGAGAGATGCTCTGGGTGGAAGTTGTTACTAATGGTGTAGTAACTGTATTACTACTTAATACGTGCAGAGAATTGGTTTGCCTTGCTAATATCTGACATAAAATTTTGTTCATAAAATTGAAAGAGAAATGAAAACAGGGAAAAGGAAGGAAACGTCAGCATTTTATTCTCGACTATTTTAAAACTCAGGGGTTACTTAAAACAAGCAAAGTTAGTGTTTAAAAAAAAACAAAACTATTTGACAGTATTCAGAGTTGTGCAGGAATAGAAAGGCCAGGTGTGGAGGCATTGGAGCGTAAAATACCAGATAATTTCAGGTGACCAGACAAATCATCCACCTTAGGAGTCTGAAACAGGTAGCTGGAATTTTCCTGTGCCACTTTAGGTACATAAAGTGTCACATTTCTTTGTATTTCTAACACAAATACATATCCATCTCCAAGCTTCAATAGCCAAGGTTCATGAAAAAGCTTATACTCTGTAATTCCAGGGAGGGGTCTCAAGATTGCAGAAGAGAAGGATGGGGGGCCCACCTCTGACCATAAACACATCAAAAGTACATCTACTTGTGGAACAATTCTCATAGAAAATTAAGTGGAAAGTGGCTGAAGAATTCCTATACAGCCAAAGCTGCAAGAAAGATCTCCACATAACCAGGCAGAAGAGGGGAAAACAGGCATCCTGTTGGGATCTGTACCCTTGGCAGGAATCTAAAAGGAAAAGAAGGTCTGCAAGGGTGGACTCTCCCTCTGGGGAGCAAATATGTAGAGACACAATCTGGGCATCCTAGTCCTGGGGTCCTGTCTGGAGAAGACCAAGCCCCACCGCCTACTGGGAAATCATTGGGAAAGAGACAGGCAGCAGACGCCCAGATTTTACTCCCAAGGACACGTGTGCTGGCATGCTAATAATCAGGGGGAGAGAGTCTTGCACCCGTGGCCACTGCCTCCCCAGACTCCCCCATCTGAAGGGGAGGACACCCTGGCCCTGCTCCCTCCACGCTACACAATATCTGGGCAAAGACTTGGTCTGGCTATGCAGAGACAGGCTGGGGCATCTGCTGTGTACTCAGAATGGGGCGGTGGGGGCCACTGTCAGCACAGCCATGGTGTGGCACCACGGCAAAGTGTTTAATCTCTGGCAGGTGGGCCCTGGAAGGGGGACTCAACCAGCTGTGCAGAGAGAGCGTGGGAGGCTGGGATGTGATCCAGGTGGGGCGGCTGTGACCACTGTCAGTGCACCCAGAGTACATGGCGGTTCATGCACAGCAAGAGCACTCTAGCTGCTCCCACTCCACATCGCATCTCAGGGTTAACTGGGGCAGACAGGTCCTGGGAGAGGTCTGCCACAGAGGCAGCCTGGATCTTAGGTGGCCACACAGTCATCTCAGTTCTTGTAGCCACGGTGCCCCAGACCCCTGTCCCGGCCCCAGCCTGCTCCATGCCACAAGCTTGCACTAGATCTGGGATGAACACAACAGAGAAATGGATGTGACCCCGAGCTGCTTCTGAGCATGACCACAGGGGCCTGTCTCTACAGGCAGCAAAGGTACACTGTGACCATTCAGCCCTCACCTGCTTAGGCAATCACCTCCTTTGGGGCAGGGCACGCACTCAAGGGCAGTGGGGCCTAATCAAACCTGAACATCAGATTTTTATTCCAACAACGGGGGGCAGACCCCACCCCTGACAGGATGGTGACAGCCACAGAGCAGAGAGAAGTCCCTGACACACACTGTGCACCAACGACACCCCTTATCAAGGGGCCAATGGGCAGCACACTCTGAGGAAAGACATGGCAGCATTCATAAGGAAACCAGTCCTCGCACCAGAAACCCTGGATCCACACAGCAGAAACATGAATTCTCCCACTAGAAAACTTCCCTTTGAGGCCAGAGTAGATAACTGTTTCTCCTAAATTCATAAAGACAGAGAAAGCTAAAAAAAAAAAAAAAATGAAAAGGCAGAGGAATTACTCTCAATTAAAAGAACAAGAAAAATGAAACCTATCTCACCAGTCTACTAGACTGAGTTTAAAAATGTGGTAATAACACTAACTGAATTAAGAAAGATTATCAACAGAAACACAGATAACTACAGCAAGAAACTAGAAATTATATACATGAACAAATTCAAAGTAGAAAATTCAATTGCTGAGATAAAAATCAGTCTGGAAACAATGAATAGTTAACTAAATGACACAAAAGAATGAATAAGTGATCTGGAAGATAGAATAAAGTAAATCACCCAATCAGAACAGCAGAAAGTAAGTAGGTCAAATTTTTTAAAAATGAAAGCAATACAGGTGATCTATGGGATAACAGCAAACATGCCAACCTATATATAATAAGGATTCCAGAAGGAAAAGAGAGAAAAAATGCTACTCAGTTGCGTCTGACTCTGCGACCCCATGGATTATAGCCCGTCAGGTTTCTCTATCCATGGAATTCTCTAGGCAAGGATACTGGAATGGGTTGCCATTCCCTTCTCCACAGCATTTTCCCAACCCAGGAACTGAACCCAGGTCTCCCACATTGCAGGCAGATTCTTTATGGTCTGAGCTACTAGGGAAGCCCAGAAGAGAGAGAGAAGGGGACCAAAAATGTATTATAAGAAAGTTTGGCTGAAAACTTTCCGAATGTAAAGAAGGAAACAGTGATACAGATATAGGAAGCACAGAGGATTTCAAACAAGATGAACCCATACAGACCTACACCCAGGCATGTCATAATTAAAATGGCAAATGTGAAAGATAAAGAGAGGATTCTAAAAGCAGCAAGAGAAAAACAGAGTCTGCTACCAGGAAACCTGCATAAGGTTATCAACTGATTTCTTTGCAGAAACTTTGTAGCCCAGAAGGGAGTGGCATGATATATTCAAATTCCTGAAAGGGAAAAATCTACAACCCAGAATACTCTACCTAGCAACATTATAATTTAGAATAGAAGGAGAGGTAAAGAATTTATCAGAAAAGCAAAAACTAAAAGACTTCAGTAATACTAAACCTACCCTAAAAGAAATATTGAAGAGTCATCCCTAGAAAGAAAAGAAGCAAAAATCTATAGGAAAAGGAAAATCACAATAACAAAGACCAATATAAAAAAGGAAGGAATTTTTTTTCTTTTCCAGATACAAGCCCAAGAGAAAAAACAAATACTAAGTATCCAAATAGGAAGGGAAGACGTAAAACTGTCACTATTTGCAGGTGACATGATACTCTATGTAGGGAACCCTAGAGTCTCCACACAAAAACTATTAGAACTAATAAATGAATTCAGTGAGTTGGAGGATATTACATTAATATACAGAAATCTGTTGTATTTTATTACACTAACAATGAAATATCAGAAAGAGAAAGTAAAAACAATATTTCAAGTAAAACCATGTCAGAAAATAAAATACTTAGGAATAAACTTGACCAAGGAGATGAAAGACCTATATGCTGAAAACTATAAAATAATGATAAGTAAAACTGCAGATGATCCAAAGAGATGGAAAGATATCCCATGCTCTTAGATTAGAAGAATTAATGATAAGAGGGCCATGCTACCCATACTACCCAAAACAATCTACCGACTTCATACAATGCCTATCAAAGTAACGGTGACATTTTTCTCAGAACTATAACAAATAATCATAAAATCTCTGTAGAATACCCAAAAGGCCCAGAATTGCTGAAGCAATCCTAAAGAAAAAGGACAAAGTTGGAGGCATAAACCTTTTAGACTTCAGACTGTACTATAAAGCTACAGTAATCAAAACAGCATTGTACTATCACAAAGCAAATGTATGAATCAATGGAACAGAACAGACAGCTGAGAAAAACTCACACACCAACCATTAATTAATCTATATTAAAGAGGCAAGAATACACAGTGGACAAAAGACAGACTCTTTAGCAAGTGGTGTTGGAAAACATGGATAGCTACAGGTAAATCAATGAAATTAGAACACTCCCTCATACCATATACAAAAAAAAAAACTCAAACTGGTTTCAAGACCTAAACCTAAGACATAACACCATAAAACTCCTAGAAGAAAACAGGTCAATCATTCTGACATAAATTGTAGCAATATTTTCTTAGAACGTCTCCCATGGCAAAAGAAATACAGAGAAAAATAAATGGGACCTAATCAAACTTAAAAGCTTTTTTACAGCAAAGGAAACCATCAATGAAACAAAAAGACAACTTACAGAATAGGAGAAAATATCTGCAAAAGGTGTAACTGACAATGGGTTAATATCCAAAATACAGAAACAACTCAGAAAGCTCAATAGCAAAAAAAAAAAAAAAAAATCCAACTTTTAAAAATGGGCAGAAGACCTTAATATACATTTTTCCAAAGAAGACATACGAAAAGCCAACAGCACATGAAAAGATGCTCAGTGTTGCTGATTATTAGAGAAATGGAAATCAAAACCACAAAAGGTATCAACTGACATTGGTCAGAATGGCTAACATTTATTATTACAAATAATCAATTCTAGAGAGGGTGTAGAGAAAAAGGAACCCTCTTACATGGTTGGTTGAAATGTAAATTGGCACAGCCACTATGGAAAACAATATGCAAATTTCCTAAAAACTAAAAATAGGGCTACCATATGATCCAGCAGTTCCATCCCTGGGTATATATACAGAAAAAAACAAAAATTTTAATTTGGAAAGGTACATGTACCCCAAGGTTCACAGCAGCACTATTTACAATAGCCAAGACATGAAAACAACCCAAGTGTCCATCAATAGATGACAGTTTCTTCTTGGCTTAAGAAGAAACATTACTCAGACATTAAAAACAATGAAATATTACCATTTGCAGCAACGTGAATGGTCCTAGACAATATTATGCTTCAGTTCAGTTCAGTCGCTCAGTCGTGTCTGACTCTGCGACCCATGGACTACAGTATGCTAGGCTTCCCGGTCCATCACCAACTCCCGGAGTCTACCCAAACTCATGTCCATTGAGTCGGTGATGCCATTATGCTTAGTGAAGTAAGTTGAACAGACAAAGACAAACACTATATGATATCACCTATATGTGGAAACTAAAAGGCAATACAAATGAATCTATATACGAATGGAAACAGACTTTCAAACACAGAAAACAAAGGTATGTTTACCAAAGGTGGGGATACACATATAGGCACACGTTTTGCCTAAGATCCCATCCCACAGTTGTACCAGGTAGATGTAGGTCTGTTTATCAACAAAATGCTTGTTCTTAATCTTGGTTCTGTAGCACTTGGGCACATTTTGGAGGTGGGAGATAGGATCTCAGAACCCAAATTTAGATGATTATTTATAAGACAAACAAGAGGGATCTGCCAAAAATCACCTTGTTTTTTCGAATATGAAAAACTAAATGGGTAAACTTATTCATATAAGAGACACTGTAATTCTGTATTTGTGGGACTTGGGACCCTTTTGAGGTTTTGGTTGCTGTTTTGTTGTTTATTGTACTGTGATGCAAAGTAAGGGAGGCAGGGAAGAATGAAAATTATGACCCAAGGAAAGTACAACAGTTGATCACTCAATTTTATTTGAAGCAAAGAAGAGTTCTTGTTAAAAACTCACGTTTCTTTTCTGTGACTGTTTTTAACTACTACTCAATTCACTCGTGTCATGTGAATTGCATTCCAAGTTTCAAAAATAAATGAATGAAATAGTTATTGATATTTCAGCAAACATTTTCCTTCCCTATTTCCAAGAAGTTCAAAGTGGCCAAATAAAATTCATCATTCAAACACAAATCATTTTTAACAGGTCATATATATGACTGATTCTATTAACTATTGAATCAATAAAGTAGAAACTCCTTTAGTGCCCTGGGAATTATATGATGGATCTTTCCTTTTCATCAGTAACTCTGAATAGTTCTGTGTTAATAAGTACTTTGTATTTCTCATCACAGATTATTTTTCAGAAAGTAGGAAGACTGGAGAAACCTCTCAGATCTCTGATTTGATTGACTGTCTGTGTGAACTTTAGGGATAAAGACTCTAAGGAGTTCTCCCCCCAAATGATGACAATGGCACCCATTAGGAGAAATATAATTATACTGAATACATGAAAATCAAAGTCTTGCATTTTTTCCTTATCTTCTTTCATTCCTTCTTTATCTTATTTGTAAAACACTATGTTCTTAATGATTTTCATTTTTTCCTAATTTTCATCTTTAAATGCACAAGGGAATTGCATACTATTTTCCTTCTCTTTCTCTATTTTATTCATCCATTTGTCTTCCCTATATGTTTTGGGGAGGTTATCAAATTTCAAGGATATTTTTCTATAGATACATAAGTCATATAAACAAAACAACTCTACCTAATTTCAAATGAAATCGTTCTGTGGTGTTCTAAAACAACTCTCATATTTGACAAAGTATATGTACTCCAGATAAAGTATTTGACAATGTATATATGTACTCCAGTATATGTACCCTCCAGATAAAATGATAGGATTTTAATGTTGGCATGGTTTCCTTTTGTGTCTGTGCATGATCTGAAGAGTTAAAACTCATGATGATATTAATATCTTCCAGTGATCCTAACTTGGCTTGTTTATCAGTAACAGGAAACTCTAAGGTTGATGAAGAGAAATTATTAAAAAAAAAAAAATCTACTATTATCATATGTGAAACAGAACACCATTCCATGTTCGATGCATGAGACAAGGGCTCAGGGCCGGGGCAATGGGATGACCAAGAGGGATGGGATGGGGAGGGAGGTGGGTGGGGGGTCCAGGAAGGGGAACACATGTAAACCCATGGCTGATTCATGTCAATGTATGGCAAAAACTATTACAATATTGTAAAGTAATTAGCCCCCAACTAAAATAAATAAATTTATAAAAAAAAAAAAAATCTGGCTGAGCACACAGATAAGCAATTTATTTCCTAAAGAACATAAAGAAAAGAAAAGGTTTAACTCAGGCTTTAATAACTAACATTTAGAGATGTCAATCTCTTTTCATATTTTGGTCATTATTGTGACTCTGAATGGTAACATACTGTGGTTTTAATTTACATTTCCCAAATGACTGATGATGTTGGGCACCTTTTTCATGAGCTCTGTGACCATTCACATATTCTTCTGTGATGTTACAAAGTGTTTTTTTGCTTTTTATGCAGGAGGGAATTATTTGTCTTTTGATTATTGATATGTAGGAGCCTATCAGATATTCTGGATTTTTTAAAATATTCTGAGAATTTTGCTGCAATTAATTTTTTTTCCCATCTGTGGCTTGTCTATTCATTTTTAGTTGTGTCTTTTGATGAGGAGCTATGCTTAATTTTGATGAGGTCCAATTTATTAATTCATATTTATGATTAACACTTTTTGTATTCTGATTAAAATAGCTTTGCCTGTCCAAAGGTAATGAAGATATTCTCCTAACGTTTTCTTCAAGGAGCTTTATGATTCTGAGTTTCACATATACACCTATGCCCATTCAAATTAATGATTAGGTATGGAATGCAGTTTATTTCTAACAGGCCCAGCAAGATCTGTTCAAAAGACTTCGCTATCCCTTTTGGATTGAGTTGGTACCTTGATTAAACCTCAATTTCCATATGTATCTATTTCTGGAATTTCAGGTTTTTCCCACTGATCTATTGTCTAACTTTGTACCAAAGTACATGATTTTAGTTACCACAGTTTTATATGTCTTGATATC
The DNA here is from genome assembly GCF_054371585.1 of Giraffa tippelskirchi. Taxonomy (NCBI): domain Eukaryota; kingdom Metazoa; phylum Chordata; class Mammalia; order Artiodactyla; family Giraffidae; genus Giraffa; species Giraffa tippelskirchi. Next base: position 105,475,291 of record NC_137280.1, on the reverse strand, counting down.
AGATAGCATAAGTTTTAATAATTTTTTTTTTACTGTTGTTTTGCTATTCTGTTTTAGATTCTCTGCATTTCATATGAATTTTAAGTCAGCTTATTTCTTCCCAATAGTATGCTGGAATTTTGATAGATATTGCTTCAATTCTGTATTGATTTATGGAAAATGAAAACTATCTAGTCATCCAAAAATATTTTATATCTTTCCACTTATTTAAGTAAGTATGCTTTAATTTCATTCAGCAATGTCTTGTAATTTCAATGTAGAGATATAGTCCATATTTTGTTAGATTTATTTCTACATATTTGATGCTTTTAACGTTCAATTTTATTTTTCAGTGAGTCATTGCTATTATACAGAAATATAATTGATTATTTTATAATGATTTTTATACTGAAAACATATGTTTTCTTGACAAATTGATCTTTTTATCAATATAGAATGTCTTTCATCTCTGGGAATTCTCTTTGTCCTGATATTAATATAGTCAGTAGCTTTTTAATTTTTGGTATTTACATGGTATATCTTTTTTACTTTTTTTTTACAGTTTCAGAATTTTCCATTTATGATTCTTTCAGAATCTTTTTACTTTTAACCTATCTCTGTCTCTGTAGACAGCTGATAGTTAGGTCTTCTTTTTTAATCTAGTCCACAAATCTCTGCCTTTTAAGTGAAATAGCTGGCCAGTTTATATTTAATATAATTATTAATACTGTTGTTTTAAATTCCCAATTTGATTTTTTTTCTATTCATTCTGTTTGTTCTTTATGTGTCTGCAACTTCTTTCCTGCCTATTGGGGGAGAAATGAATATTACTGAGAACTTTATTTCATGTATTGAATGTTAAACTATTACATTTTACATGTAATTTTAATACTGCTGAATATGCATCTTTAAGTTATCTTATTTTTATTTCAAATAATAATATACTAATTCCTAAAATTATAAAAATTGTATGGTAGTATTTTATGTATCCCTCCCACCCACTGTGTTCTTTCTGTATTATATTTTACTGGTATATATGTTAAAAGCCTCACAATACATTGTTAGGTTTTTGCTTTAAACGATTAGTCTTAAAAAAAAAAAAATACACACATTTAAAACATAAAAGGGTTCAAAGAAAAACTCTTTCTTAAGTTCCATTTGGTATCATTTTCCTCAGCCTGAAGAATTTCTTTCTCCATTTTATACTGTGAAAGTTGCCTGGAAATAAAGATTTTGAGATTATTCTCTAGAGTCTCTTCATCTCCAGTCTTACCACCAACTGCTTTCCATATCTCAGGAGATATTTTGCAACCTTCCCCTTTTTTGTCTATTCTTTAGAAAGCAGATGACCGTATACTCATAAAGGGCCTCAGGACCTTACAGTGGCTACCTTAGCTCTCTTACCCACTCTGATTCTATGATAATTAGAGCCTGGAGTTCCTGGGCAGAGAGAATATTCCTTGAGGTCGTCTGCCAGGCCCACAATCTATTTGTATGTAAAATTCTAGATGGTTTCAAGCAGTTTATCTTAGTGCTTCAATGAAATTTTATCCCAACAGGAGCATCTCAGAATTTTTCTTTAGAGATAACATCACATTATTACTTAAAAAGAAATCTGTTCTTTAAAATTATGCAACCCAGAAGAAGACAGTTTGATATTACATATTCTGGTTGACAAAACGTGGCCCACTGGTGAAGAGAATGGCAAACCACTTCAGTATTCTTGCCTTAAGAACCCCATAAATAGTATGAAAAGGCAAAAAGATAGGACACTGAAAGATCCAGGTCGGTAGGTGCACAATATGCTACTGGAGATCAGTGGAGAAATAACTCCAGAAAGAATAAAGAGACAGAACCAAAGCAAAAACAACACCCAGTTGTGGATGTGACTGGTGATGGAAGCAAGGTCTGATGCTATAAAGAGCAATGTTGCATAGGAACCTGGAATGTTAGGTCCATGAATCAAGGCAAATTGGAAATGATCAAACAGGAGATGGCAAGAATGAACATCAACAATTTAGGAATCAGTGAACTAAAATGGACTGGAATGGGGGAATTTAACTCAGGTGACCATTATATCTACTACTGTGGGCAAGAATCCCTTAGAAGAAATGGACTAGCCCTCATAGTTAACAAAAGAGTCCAAAATGCAGTACTTGGATGCAATCTCAAAAATGACAGAATGATCTCTGTTCATTTCCAAGGCAAACCATTCAATATGACAGTAATCCAAGTCTATGCCCCGATCAGTAATGCTGAAGAAGCTGAAGTTGAACAGTTCTATAAAGACCTACAAGACCTACTAGAACTAACACCTGAATAGATGTCCTTTTCATTATATGGGATGGGAATGCAAAAGTAGGAAGTCAAGAAATACCTGGAGTAACAGGCAAATTTGGCCTTGGAGTACAGAATGAAGAGGGAAAAGGCTAATGGAGTTTTGCCAAGAAAATGCACTGGTCATAGCAAACACCCTCTTCCAACAACACAAGAGAAGACACTACACATGGAGATCACCAGATGGTCAACACCGAAATCATATTGAATATATTCTTTGCAGCCAAAGATGGAGAAGCTCTATACAGTCAGCAAAAACAAGACCAGGAGCAGACTGTGGCTCAGAACATGAACTCTTTATTGCCAAATTCAGACTTAAATTGAAGAAAGTAGGGAAAACCACGAGACCATTCAGGTATAACCTAAATCAAATCCCTTATGATTATACAGTAGAAGTGACAAATAGATTTAAGGGACTACATCTGATAGACAGAGTGCCTGATGAACTATGGACAGAGGTTCATGACATTGTACAGGAGTCAGGGATCAAGACCATCCCCATGGAAAAGAAATGCAAAAAAGCAAAATGGCTGTCTGAGGAGGCCTTGCAAATAGCTGTGAAAAGAAGAGAAGCGAAAAGCAAAGGAGAAAAGGAAAGATATTCCCATCTGAATGCAGAGTTCCAAAGAATAGCAAGGACAGATAAGAAAGCCTTCCTCAGTGATCAATGCAAAGAAATAGAGGAAAACAATAGATTGGGAAAGACTAGAGATCTCTTCAAGAAAATTAGAGATACCAGGGGAACATTTCATGCAAAGATGGGCTCGATAAAGGACAGAAATGGTATGGACCTAACAGAAACAGAAGATATTAAGAAGAGGTGGCAAGAATACACAGAAGAACGGTACAAAAAAGATCTTCACGACCCAGATAATCACGATGGTGTGATCACTCACCTAGAGCCAGACATCCTGGAATGTGAAGTCAAGAGGGCCTTAGAAAGCATCACTACAAACAAAGCTAGTAGAGGTGATGGAATTCCAGTTGAGCTACCTCAAATCCTCAAAGATGATGCTGTGAAAGTGTTGCACTTGATATGCCAGCAAATCTGGAAAACTCAGCAGTGGCCACAGGACTGGAAAAGGTCAGTTTTCATTCCAATCCCAAAGAAAGGCAATGCCAAAGAATGCTCAAATGACCGCATAATTGCAGTCATCTCACATGCTAGTAAAGTAATGCTCAAAATTCTCCAAACCAGGCTTCAGCAATATGTGAACCGTGAACTTCCAGATGTTCAAGCTGGTTTTAGAAAAGCAGAGGAACCAGAGATAAAATTGCCAACATCCACTGGATCATCGTAAAAGCAAGAGAGTTCCAGAAAAAACATCTATTTCTGCTTTATTGACTATGCCAAAGCCTCTGACTGTGTGGATCACAATAAACTGTGGAAAATTCTGAAAGAGATGGGAATACCAGACCATCTGACCTGTCTCTTGAGAAACCTGTATGCAGGTCAGGAAGCAACAGTTAGAACTGGGCATGGAACAACAGACTGGTTCCAAATAGGAAAAAGAGTATGTCAAGGCTGTATATTGTCACCCTGCTAATTTAACTTATATGCAGAGTACATCATGAGAAACGCTGGGCTGGAAGAAGCACAAGCTGGAATCAAGATTGCTGGAACAAATATCAATAACCTCAGATATGCAGATGATACCACCGTTATGGCAGAAAGTGAAGAAGAACTAAAGAGCCTCTTGATGAAAGTGAGAGAGGAGAGTGAAATAGTTGGCTTAAAGCTCAACGTTCAGAAAACTAAGATCATGGAATCTGGTCCCATCACTTCATGGGAAATAGATGGGGAAACAGTGGAAACAGTGTCAGACTTTATTTTTTTGGGCTCCAGAATCACTGCTGATGGTGACTGCAGCCATGAAATTAAAAGACGCTTACTCCTTGGAAGGAAGGTTATGACCAACCTAGATAGCATATTTAAAAGCAGAGACATTACTTTGCCAACAAAGGTCCGTCTAGTCAAGGCTATGGTTTTTCCAGTGGTCATGTATGGATGTGAGAGTTGGATGGTGAAGAAAGCTGAGCGCCACAGAATTGATGCTTTTGAACTGTGGTGTTGGAGAAGACTCTTGAGAGTCCCTTGGACTGCAAGAAGATCCAACCAATCCATCCTAAAGGAGATCAGTCCTGGTTGTTCATTGGAAGGACTGATATTGAAGCTGAAACTCCAATACTTTGGCCACCTCATGCGAAGAGTTGACTCATTGGAAAAAACCCTGATGCTGGGAAGGATTGGGGGCAGTAGAAGGGGATGACAGAGGATGAGATGGTTGGATGGCATCACCGACTCGATGGACATGGGTTTGGGTAAACTCCGGGAGTTGATGATGGACAGGGAGGCCTGGCATGCTGCAATTCATGGGGTCGCAAAGAGTTTGACATGAGTGAGTGACTGAACTGAAACTGAACTGACGTAAACCTAAGCATGTATTACCATAGACATTTTTTATTTTAAAAATTATTTTTATATTTAAAAAATAATAGTAGTTTTTCATTTGTGTAGTACACATCACTATAAAGGTTTAGAACTCATCCTACTCAACAGCAAGTTCAGTTCATTTCAGTCACTCAGTCATGTCTGACTGTCTGCGATCCCATGGACTGCAGCATGCCAGACTTCCCTGTCCATCACCAACTCCTGGAGCTTGCTCAAACTCACATTCATTGAGTCGGTGATGCCATCCAACCATCTCATCCTCTGTTGTCGCCTTATCCTCTGCCTTCAATTTTCCCCAGCATCAGGGTCTTTTTCAATGAGTCAATTCTCGCATCATGTGGCCGAAGTATTGGAGCTTCAGCTTCAGCATAAGTCCTTCCAATGAATATTCAGGACTGATTTTCCTCAACAGCAAAAAACAATACAATTTTTAAATGGGCAGAAGATTAGGTATTTTTTCAAAGAAGACCAATAGAAAGCCAACAGTTATGTTAAAAGATGCTCAACATCACCAAACATCAGAGAAATGCAAGTCAAAACCACAATGAGGTAGCATCTCACATCTGTTAAAATGGCTTTTATCAAAAAGACAAATGGCAAGTATTGGCAAGGATGTGGAGAAAACAGAACACTTGTGCACTGTTGGTAGGAATGTAAATTGGTGCAGTCACTATAGAAAACTGTATGGAGATTCCTCAAAAAGTTAAAAATAGAACTACCATGTGATCCAGCAATTCCACTTAGGGGTATTTATTGCCCCAAGATATATCAGTTCAGTTCAGTTCAGTTCAGTCACTCAGTCGTGTCCGACTCTTTGCGACCCCATGAATTGCAGCATGCCAGGCCTCTCTGTCCATCACCAACTCCCGGAGTCTACCCAAACCCATGTCCATCGAGTCAGTGATGCCATCCTACCATCTCATCCTCTGTCGTCCCCTTCTCCTCCCGCCCCCAATCCTACCCAGCATTAGGGTCTTTTCCAATGAGTCAACCCTTTGCATGAGGTGGCCAAAGTATTGGAGTTTCAACTTCAACATCATACCTTCCAATGAACACCCAGGACTGATCTCTTTTAGTATGGATTGATTGGATCTTCTTGCAGTCCAAGGGACTCTCAAGAGTCTTCTCCAACACCGCAGTTCAAAAGAATCAATTCTTCAGCGCTCAGCTTTCTTCACCGTCCAACTCTCACATCCATACATGACCACTGGAAAAACCATAGCCTTGACTAGACGGACTTTTGTTGGCAAAGTAATGTCTCTGCTTTTAAATATGCTATCTAGGTTGGTCATAACCTTCCTTCCAAGGAGTAAGCGTCTTTTAATTTCATGGCTGCAGTCACCATCAGCAGTGATTCTGGAGCCCAAAAAAATAAAGTCTGACACTGTTTCCCCATCTATTTCCCATGAAGTGATGGGACCAGATGCCATGATCTTAGTTTTCTGAATGTTGAGCTTTAAGCCAACTTTTTCACTCTCCTCTTTCACCTTCATCAAGAGGCTCTTTATTAACTCAAAAGAGATATATATACCCTCATGTTCAGTGCAGTATTATTTACAATAGCCAAGATCTGGAAGCAACCTAAGTGTTCAATGACTGATGAAAATGTGCTAGACACACAGAAAATGGAATATTATTCAGCCACAGGAAGAACGAAACCTTGCCATTTCTGACAACATAGGTAGACATCACGGGCTTATTACACTAAGTGTAAATGAATCAAAGACATATACCATGTTATCGCTCTTATCTGTGAAAGTGAAAGTCACTCAGTCATGTCTGACTCTTTGCGACCGCATGAACTATACAATCCATGGAATTCTCCAGGCCAGAATACTGCAGTGGGTAGCCGTTCCCTTCTCAAGGGGATCGTCCCAACCCAGGTATTGAACCCAGGTCTCCTGCATTGCAGGAGGATTCTTTACCAGCTGAGCCACCATATGTAGAAACTAACAAAGAAAAAATAGATACAGAGAATAGATGGGTGGTTGCCAGAGGTGGGGTAGGTAAAATGAGTGGAGGGTCAAAAGGTATAAAATTCTACTTATAAAATACATAAGTCACAGGAATATAATCTACAGCATGGTGACTATAGTTAATAACACTGTACTGCATATTTGAAACTTGCTAAGAGTAGATCTTAAAAGTTCTCATCACAGGAAAATAAATTTTCTTTTGTATGTATGGTGATAGTTATTAACTAGGCTCATTGTGGTATTCATTTCTCAATGGACTTCCCTGGTGGCTCAGATGGTAAAGAATCTTCCTCCAATGCAGGAGATCTGGGTTTGATCCCTGAGTTGGGAAGATCCCCTGGAGAAGGGAATGGCAACCCACTCAAGTATTCCTGCCTGGAGAATCCCATGGACAGAGGAGCCTGGCAAGCTACAGACCATGGGGTAGCAAAGAGTTGGATACAACTGAGCGACTAATGCTCCATAATACAAACATTAAATCATTATGTTGTACATCTGAGATATATGTCAATTAAACCTTAAAAAAGAAAAGAAACAGGAAAAAAACGTATTCATCACCATGTAGATGAGGACTAGCTGGTGATTTACAGATGTAATGTTATCTACACATGGGAGCCTGTATACAGCTTTTAAGATCTTGGAAGGAATTATAGAATTCCTGGTGGATATAAAAGACTACTTGAACCAATGACAGTTCAGGGATTATATTTGGAATTGTGCCCTATGCTAACTCATGGAAAAGAATAAATCTTTTACATCATCATGGAACATGAAGTGTAGCTAGTGGTCATAATGTGTGATAATTTTGAGGACAAAACTATCAGACTATATTTCCCAGACCATTGAGAAGCCTCTTTTCTATAAGCCCTTGTAAGTGTTCCAAGAAGAAATTTTAAGCTCTAAATGGGCATGTCCAATACTGAAGCACCTATAAAAAGGTACTTTATAATTAGAACGTTTAAAACTGTGGTGTAATTTAAATGTTCAAAGAATATTCTTTTTTTCCTTCCATCATTGCATACAGTCTGCAATGTGAAATTGAACACACTATGATACATAAATAGAATAATGACCCAATTAAAAAAAAAAATCAGTGCCTCTGTTATGTGGCAGTTTACCAAAGTATCTGTCTTCACCCTTTAAAGAGGTGAAAATTTTACTCATTGTTGTCAATAGAGAGGCTTTTGAATTCTGCACATAGTGGCTTAAGGAAAAGTGTATTTTTTAAAGCCATGCAAATATTCTATTCTCCAAACTACATTTTACAGTTATAAGGAGTTTAATGTTTTGTTATTTCATGAAAAAATTATTCATAGTCTCCAATGAAGACTAAAAAATACACTAGATCAGAGATCTCCAACCTATTATGGTACACTGCTAGCAGTAAAATGATGATAAGCAAAAATCCCCCAATACATGCATATTTAATAATTTATAAATTATATGCATGTACTCTCATTACTAACAAGTATTTAATGGCAGAATATACACTTGGGATTATAGCCATCTCAACTGATGAATGTATAAACTTATATTTGAAACAGTCTTAATAATTGCACTTTTGTTGGCCAACTACTTGTCCACTCTGTTTATGTTTTGTTTGTTCGTTTTTCATGAATATTGGCTGATGTTGCACTTACTTGAGAAGTAACAGTCATGGCTCTGCCAGTGTCTAGTTGTTTGTTTGTGCCTGCATTATGAGAACAATCTTTAATTTGCAATTGTTCTGCCAGAATCTTCGTTTGTACTTTTAAATTAAGAATTATCTTTCATCAAAATGGGTGATATAATGCACAGACTTCCTAAACCAGGCACACATAAACTGTAATACTCTGAAACTTACCTGGTGGTGCAGTGGCTAAGACCCTGTACTCCCAATGCAGGGAGCCTGGGTTTGATCCCTGGTTGGGAAACTAGATCCCACATGCCACAACTAAAGTACCTGCATGCTGCGACAAATATCAAAGAGCCTGCATGCCACAGCTAAGACCCAGCACAGACAAATACATAAATAAAAGTTTTAAATTGCAATAGACTGGATATTTGTATAGCATACATGATGTATGACACTGTGACATATGAACTGGGTAAGAGTGTCTTGATCATTTCACATGTTAAATACGAGAAAAAATAGTTTATTTCATATTTTTAGATTAAAAAAGGGGTAAGTTCTATTTTTGTTTTTTTCCTGTGTTCCATCAGGTTCACCCACTAGGTTGTGTGCCTTCCTCTTTGGAACCCATGGGCTTAAATGACTCATATTTGAAAATGGAAAAACAGAACACGACTAAAGGAAGGGAAATGCTATTATTCATCTTCAAATACATTGTGCTTCAAGTAAAAATCAAATTGAAAATCAGGAAAGGATGACAAAACAAGCAAGAATCAAATTACATACATTTCTAACTATCTTAATTTAAAGAGATGAGACAACTTCTTTCCTAGAAGAGAAGGAGCCAGGGTAACATATGACAGGGAGAGCCGACTCTAGGGGTATAGAAGCAGCATGCAGGAGACTGATGTGGCTGGGAGAGTGAGAACATAAAAATCAAAGACTAAGACTGCTTAAAGAGAAGAAGTTTTGTTAAAATAACAGTTAAAAAGTCAGTGGAAATCAAACTGAAAAAGGAGAGATGTATTTTCATTGTAAGTGGGCCTAAGAATGTGCTTCTGTTGTCATGATAAGGTGGTAATAAAGGGGAAGGAAGTTTATTGTCCTTTTCAATTATTGGCTTTAGCATTTACATCACTGGTAAAACCAAGTCATCATCCGTTAGTACATTTAGCTACAATGACTCAGTGACATCACTTCTTACTTTTTATCCTTGTCTCTCCCTTTCCTCCTGTAAAGCTCAGGACTCCTTTTGTGCAACCTGGCTCTTCTCGTCCCAGTACCATCAAGAATATTCTCAAATGATTCCCGCCCTCTCAGGCACCATCAAATCCTCCTTACAGTTTTTACCCTATACCTTCAAACACGTATAGTTCTCTGCTCTTCTAGAAAATGTTCTCTTGACCCAGCTGCCCTCTCTAAATGCTGCTATATATTTTTTTCTTTTTACTGTCAAACTTTTCAATTTTCAAATAAGCAGCCCATATCTGCTGCCTCCATTTTTTCCCTGACATATACTGGAATCAGGCTTCTATTCTTATTACTTTGCAAAAAAACAATTTCCCATCCTCATCCAATCATTATTATGGCCTATTTATGTTAGATGGTTGCCTCATCTCATCTCTCTCTCCCTCTCCTTTCCTGCTATATCCCTAGCCTGGCCTTTTCTACTTCCTGTCCCTAATCCAGAGTCCTTTCTTCCTATCTAGAATCTTCACTGCACCATAATGATGCCTCTCTATTTACAGTATTAATGTTTCCTCAGTTTAATTCCTCATCCTTACTCTGTACTTTCTCAGGTTTTCCCATCTATATTTATAAAATCATTGTTGCAGTAGAAGGGACTGAATTTTTTGTGAATGGACATGTATCCTATGTCCTGATCAAGAAATGACTATCATGCCCAAGTTACCTTCTGTCTTTACTATGTTGATAAACTATACCCATATAGTTTTGGTATGCCCCTGAGTCACTGTATATAACTAAATGTGTCAAGCTACTTAAATGCATGAACTAGCCAGGAAACCTTAACCTGCAGTATGTGATTACCTGCAACACAGGATAGGGTTGAGTCACACAGCTTTTTGTGGAAGCCTTCTCATGAACATGGACAACTACTCTTTAGGCACATTTTGTTTCTCTATATTATCCTATTTTTAACACAGTAAGAAAGATGCTAATAAACATATATATGTGACAAGAGTTATAAGAAATAGGATGTAATATTCAAAATTTAAACATTATGAAACATACACATTTAGGGATGATCTGACCGTTCTATCTCCAATTACTATAAATTTCAACATTTTGGTTCTTGGGTTGCCTGAAGCCTGGTATGTGTTCAAGCCTTTCAATTAACTCGCTAGTATATTTAAGCTCTTCCCTAAGTGACATTCACTACTTTCTCTTTGCAAGTGCTTGCTAATCGATAGCTAGCTGAGATGAACTCAAAGTCATGAATAAGGTGATGATGTGGCTTTTCTGCTTGCCTGACTATGCCACTTTCCTCCAGGGAAAACATGACAAGCTGAGGTTCCTACTTGCCTTGCCACATCACATCCCTGACTTTTGATTTGGCTGATTTTCTACACAATGAAAATCATATAGACCCCTCTACTTCCTCCCAGTAGCGTATTCTTGAAGTAGGTAAACTGAGCAGAGAAATCTGTTGACAAACTTTCCTTTCTGGTTAGAGGCCCTCATCAGCAGTTTGCAAGCTGGTTATCAGTAATTCCTTCCATGGAAAACCAAAACTCCACATAACAACAAAGCAAACAGATATAATACACAACATAACCTTATAAAAACCATGATAGAATATATTATATTATTTATTGGGTTGGCCAACAAGTTCCTCTGGGTTTTTCCTTACGATCTTATGGAAAAAACCCTAAGGAACTTTTTGGTCAACTCAATATATTATTCTTCAATTTTAAGATTTGTTTCTGTTCCAGAAAGCCTTCTATAATTAGTCTAACCTTTACTGATATCTTTGGCCTCTGAATTCTTAATAGAAATAAAACTTCTGCACTGAATTACACAGTGCATATGCTGTCATTTTTTGTTTGGTGTCAACCACTTATCCCTCTTTGAGGGTGGGGACTGTATCATGTAGTTAAGATTGGTATCATATTACATATTGTAAAATGCAATGTAGTAGTAAATTGGCATTTATGTGTCTCTGGACAATTAATGTCATCCAGGTGATGGGGAGGAAATGGTGGAAGGTAGTGAACAAAATAGTGTTAGAATATGAGTCAGGAATTTCCGAATTTCAAGTAATACAGATACAACCCAAACTAGTTTTATTCCTTGCATTCAACAAATATTTATTGAACACCTACTGTATATGGACACTGTCCAAGGCCCTTGGAATATATTAGTGCATAAAACAAAGCAAGATTCCTCCTCCTGAAGAACTTCCATTGAAGTAGACTGAGATAGATATCACACAGTAAACATAACAAGTAATTAGAAAATATAATGGAAGATTATGGGGGAGAAAAGAACAAAAAGAACAGTGTAAGTGATATTGGAGAGTTGCTGGGAGGAGACTTCAGGTCAGCAGCGGTCTCACTGTGAAGGTAACAGTTTGTAAAGACCTGAAAAAGATGAGAGAGGATCATGCTAACACGGGCATGTTCCGGGCAGATATAGCAGTGAATGCAAAGGCCCTGGAGTATAATCACGTTCAATATCAAAGCAGGAAGATCACTTAAAGAGGCATTTATAATAATCTAAGTGTGAGATGGGAATGGTTTGAAGCATGGGAGCAGTAGTGGCATGCTATTTATGTTCTAGAAATGTAACATATTCTAGATAGAGTTGGAAATTAGAATCAACAAGATTTTCTGATAGAGTAAACTTGAGAGGGGGAGAAAAGGAAGGAGGACAAGGATAAATTCAAAGGTTTTGGCTTGAGCAATCAGAAGGCTGCAACTGCCATTTCACTGAGATGGGGAAGACCATAGGTAGAGCAAATATTGAGGAAAAGATGAATTTGGGGCATGTTACACTGGACATTTCTAACAGACACTTAAAAAGATATTGATTAAACAAGTGGATAACACACCTGAATTTAGACGTGAGATCTGAGCTGGAGCATAATTATGGCTTTAAATCATTGTTGTTAACAGCCAACCCACTCTCCAACTGCAAAATGGCTAAATGGTATTATGTCTGTACTAATTGTATAAAATCATCAAGGTTGTGTTTATAAGGGAAGAAAGCCTGTGGAAATGCATTTATTACTTTATACTTATATTCTGATTATCTCTTAAATAAATTAAAAAATGTACCTCTTACACTGACCCCCATTCCCCAATTTGGGTTTTTCTCCAAAACAATGAGTATCAAAAATTAAAGGTGATAGAAAGTACCAATATCTTACATCTACAGATATCTTCTTTTCCTATATCCTATATATATAAATATATACCTACAATATACCTACATCTTTCTCTCTCTCTCTCTGTATATGTATATAAACACACACAGCATACATATGTTCTTTGAGACAATGCCATAGATGTTACTTTATTATATTGAATCAGACTGACAAAAGTAAAATGCTACTGTCATTCACAGCTATGGGAATAAAAGTTAGGGTGTCTTTTTCCAACAGTGATTTTCTACAATGCACATGTTCACTTTATCCACTCAAAGATGATACTAGCATTAAATTTAAGCCAATGGACAGCCATGCTAATTTTTAAGTACCTTTAGTCTCACAGAGTTGTATAAACCACCAGACACCAGTATAAAGTTCTCATTGACAAAAATTTTGATTCTGTTGCTACAACACAGGAAATTTAGAATCAAATGGGTTTTAAAGTAATTCTAAGACGCAGAAAATAGTCCTAAGTAATAGACAATAGGGCAACAAATCTTGACCTTGATTGGAAACTCCAGTTGCTTATTCATAACACTAACACCTAGAATGCTGGATTTGGTGATATGCAAAGGTTGTATTAGAGATACCAAGGGAACATTTCATGCAAAGATGGGCTCGATAAAGGACAGAAATGGTATGGATGTAACAGAAGCAGAAGATATTAAGAAGAGGTGGCAAGAATACACAGAAGAACTGTACAAAAAAGATCTTCACAACCCAGATAATCACAATGGTGTGATCACTCACCTAGAGCCAGACATCCTGGAATGTGAAGTCAAGTGGGCTTTAGGAAGCATCACTACGAACAAAGCTAGTGGAGGTGATGGAATTCCAGTTGAGCTATTTGAAACTCTGGAAGATGATGCTGTGAAACTGTTGCACTCAATATGCCAGGAAATTTGGAAAACTCAGCAGTGGCCACAGGACTGGAAAAGGTCAGTTTTCATTCCAATCCCAAAGAAAGGCAATGCCAAAGAATGCTCAAACTACTGCACAATTGCACTCATCTCACACGCTGGTAAAGTAATGCTCAAAATTCTCCAAGCCAGGCTTCAGCAATACGTGAACCGTGAACTTCCAGATATTGAAGCTGGTTTTAGAAAAGGCAGAGGAACAGGAGATCAAATTGCCAATTGATTGCTGGATCATCGCAAAAGCAAGAGAGTTCCAGAAAAACATCTATTTCTGCTTTATTGACTATGCCAAAGCCTCTGACTGTGTGGATCACAATAAACTGTGGAAAATTCTGAAAGAGATGGGAATACCAGACCATCTGACCTGTCTCTTGAGAAACCTGTATGCAGATCAGGAAGCAACAGAACTGGACATGGAACAACAGACTGGTTCCAAATAGGAAAAGGTGTATGTCAAGGCTGTATATTGTCACCCTGCTTATTTAACTTATATGCAGAGTACATCATGAGAAACTCTGGGCTGGATGAAGCACAAGTTGGAATCAAGATTGCTGGGAGAAATATCAATAACCTCAGATATGCAGATGACACCACCCTTATGGCAGAAAGTGAAGAAGAACTAAAGGGCCTCTTGATGAAAGTGAAAGAGGAGGGTGAAAAAGTTGGCTTAAAGCTCAACATTCAGAAAACTAAGATCATGGCATCCAGTCCCATCACTTCATGGCAAATAGATGGAGAAACAGTGGCTGACTTTATTTTTCTGGGCTCCAAAATCACTACAGATGATGACTGCAGCAATGAAATTAAAAGAAGCTTACTCCTTGGAAGGAAAGCTATGACCAAGCTAGACAGCATATTAAAAAGCAGAGACATTACTATGTCTACAAAGGTCCGTCTAGTCAAGGCTATGATTTTTTCAGTGGTCATGTATGTATGTGAGAGTTGGACTAAAGAAAGCTGAGCACTGAAGAATTGATGCTTTTGAACTGTGGTGTTGGAGAAGACTCTTGAGAGTCCCTTTGACTGCAAGGAGATCCAACCAGTCCATCCTAAAGGAGATTAGTCCTGGGTGTTCATTGGAAGGACTGATTTTGAAGCTGAAACTCCAATACTTTGGCCACATGATGCGCAGTGCTGACTCATTTGAAAAGACCCTGATGCTGGGAAAGATTGAGGGCAGGAGGAGAAGGGGATGACAGAGGATGTGATGGTTGAATGGCATAACCAACTCAATGGACATGAATTTGAACAAACTCCAGGAGATGGCGAAGGACATGGAAGCTTTGTGTGCCGCAGTCCGTGGGGTCGCAGAGAGTCGGACTTGACTTAGCGGCTGAACGACAAAATATTAATTACAGTATTCAACAGATGTAATGTTCACTTAGATTATATCAGGAAATCCTGATTAATGTCTCATCAATAATTCTATTATATGTATGTATATAACCCTTAGTTCTGCAAAGCTTGATCCACAAGTACACATTTAAGCTGTTTTTTCCAACAATATAAAAGCTATTTTATGATCAACTCTTTGGCCTTCTACCACTTCATTTTGCAGAGCATATATTTTAAGAGGACTAGATACAAGAAGTTCAAAATATCTAACCTTAGTGATCTAACTTGGGTGTGACAGGAAAATCCTAGACTGTAATTATTCTAACAATAGAATCAGGTTGCAAACTCCCTCACCACGTGGGGTCAAAAGCTTCCCCTGGAAAGGCAAAGGTATCTCAGTGAACACAAAAGGCAATACGGCTCATAAAAAATTCATTATACTGCCCTTCTCTTACTGTGCTAAGACAGATGTAAAGTCTGGAATTTTCCCAGTAGAGCCTTCTCATAGCATTTAGAAAATGAGGCTAGAAACACACACACACACACACACACACACACACACACATGTTAACAGAGCATATTGAGCTTGATGAGAGAGTCATAAGTAAAGCATGTCACACGCCTCAGATCAAAGGTGTCACACATTCAACAGCAGCCTCTTTTAATGCAAAGGACCACCGCACGCATGTGCTGCCACTGCTGACAGAATTATGGGAGATGCGGGTGGAATGTCGAACATGTAGAGAATAGGCCTGTAATTATTCACAAAACTTCAGGAAATAAACATTCACTTTCAAAAAATTGTTTTCAGCTGCTTTAAAGCCAAGTGACAGCTAAATTACAGTTCAGGGAAAGAAAAGTTTCCATTTTCTAATTTGATGCATTTTGTTGCATCGTACTACATTATCCAGAGTCAGCGCTGCCATTTCCTGTCATGTTTCAAACCGCAGGCTGAAAGCTCCAGGCAGCTGAAAGCCTTGTTTGTCCGGTCACACAGTGCGCTAAGTGTACTGTGAGAACACTGTCTGGGGACTCGGGGCAAGTCTCTTGGTTAACATTCCTAGGATTTCCACAAGTGCTTTTGGCTGTACATGCTGTGGCTGCTCCTTAGCATCTTCTTTGTGCCAAGCTGTGATATGTTTATGGAAACTCTGTGGGTCCTGCCCAGGAATAGCCCCAAACTCACATTTCTCCCACGACTTTGCCAGGAAAGGGGGATGGAAAAGGGGGGAGAAGAAATGGTGGGAATCCAAACAGCAAGTCTTGGGTGCTTACAAGCTGACTGGTAGCTGTCAGGAAAATAAATAAGGTGCGATATATCTGACAGTAGAAGAAGGAAGAAAGGAAATTAAGTTTTTATTAAAAGAGATAACAGCAATGCTATATCAGGCAGGCAGTTTGCTCTTGCCTGCCGAGTCTTGTGATGACAACTCCCAGTTCTTTAAATGATAGACTGTCAGAAATGGCCCATGAATATATAGTAAAAGATTCATAGAAGCTTTGTTTACTACAGACCATACTCTCATAAAACATTTAAGATACTCTAACCAAAAATATAGGGAAAAAAATCCTATATACTTTGCTTAATTTGAGAGCTTGAGCTAGACTTTTCAACATTAAAACTTACACTCTGTATTCAAAAGGCAAATACTTACTACAACAGTTTTACACACAAAAGAAAGAAACTAAAAGTCCTGGCTGAGATTATTATTTATTACAAGAAATTCAAAGTAATGTTCCTGATTCCTTCTCATTAGGATCTTATGATGCCATTTATTTTGACTTTGAGTAGCTCAAAAAAACCAAAACAAATTTTGAAAAGTAAAGGTTAACCTCAAGTATTAAAAAAATGACACTGTCCCTTTAGATTAAGCCACTTCCCTGACAGAATCTGCTGCACAATAAACTGCGGAGGTAGGCAATTTTTTTTCACTCCAAATGATACCCATACCTTGGAAACCTATTTTTTAAAAATTATGAATGGCCCAAATGATTTAGTAGAGAACAAATAGAGGATAAAAGAGAGGACTTGCTCCAAATGAGACAGGCATCCTTCTTAGCACAAATCAACATTGTTCATATGCACTTGCTTCCTTCAGAACACTGAACCAAGAGCTCCCAAACAACACTTCTTCACACTTCACAATTTTAGCATGAAGAGTTCCTGGGTTGCAATGAAAATGGATTTTTTTTTCTAAATAAGTTTTCAAATTCAGATATTATAAGCAGTGTTCAGATGATTACACAACTCGTGGTGGCAAATCCTTCAGTACTGGTGAAGTGGGAAGATCGGCAGATTTCAGTGCAGTCAGGTTACAAGTACAGACACTCCAATTTTCAATTTAATGGGTTATTTTGGTGTGGAAAAGGTTGAAGCTTGAGTTGAGAAATGAGAAAATAATTGTCTGAGGCATGAGAGATGTGTAGAGTTGCTATGGATTTTAAATTATTTTTGCAGAACCCAAATACATGAACTATACTACATGTCCTGTCAAAAAAATTCTGAGTTCTAAATTCATTTCAAAAATTCTAAGAGAGGAGTTCAACTTAATTCACATAAAATTATACTGAAAATCTTTGGGGAAACAAAGCATAATGATAATAAACAAATTTAGTTACTGCATGTGCATTGTTTACTGAAATAAACTACTTAAAATCAAGACTATTCCAGAATATCTGTAGTTCATGCCAAATATTCAGCAGGAAACTTATGGCTATAAATTACTAAAAAGTCTGAAGAAAGATGAATTATACAAACTTATAAGACATTTAACTAAGTCTCAAAAGGCATCTGGTTAAGATGGCTCTGTAAGTTCACACTTAAACACATATCTCTTTCCCCAAAACACAGCAATGGTAGGTAAAATCAACTAGAAATAACTCAGTTCAAAAAAGACAAACAAACATCTTCAAGAACTACAAGTGGAAAGAAATGCAGAGCATTATTTGAACTGAAATTCAGTGCTTTCTCAGTTCTGGCACAGCTTGCTCAGAATCTTGGGTACTGAAAGGTTAACAGAGTCTAGAAATGTTTCATGTGAGATAGCAGGCAGAAGCTAGTGTTACCACTTGAAGCCAAGACTTGAAGCTAGGACTCTCTTCAAACACATCATATAAGAAGGCCAAAAAAAGACCACTGTTTAAAACCCAGAAAATCAACAACTAAGAGCAATTTATTCCATATAAAATTAATTCCAGGGAGCATTTTGTCTTTAAAATAAGGATATTTTTCCATAACAAAGAAATTACAAAATAAAGCACAGAGAAATGAAAAAAGTGGCTATGTGAAAAGTTTATTAGAAACCATGAGAATAAAAAAATAAACTTGTATAAATTGTATAAATGCTAAAATAGTCACAAAGATGGAACCAGTGAATTTTAAGAACTGATGAACTCACTTAAAGTGCATTACTCAGAGATAGATAAAATAAAGAGCAACTGTGGGCCAGAGGATAAAATGAAAGGGTATAAGTCCAATTGGTTTCTAAATGAAGAGAAGAGAGGAAATAAGAGACAGACAATATTTAAAGAAATAGTTGAGACATTCAATAACTGAAGAAACCCATGAATCTTAATACTATAAATTCATTCTGAATGCCAAAATAGAAACAGAAAAATAAATTCTATACCTAGACACATAAAATTGCTCAATATTAATGAAAACAGAGAAATCCTAAAACTATCAAAAAGAAAAGACCACTTATCTACCAAGAATAATTCTGAAACTGGTAAAATTTTCATAAAGCAACAACCAAGTCTAGAAAACAATTTAAGAGTACTCAATAATACCTGCAAAGTGCTGAGAGAAAAGTAACTGGTAACTATAATTTTATACCCAGCTAGCTATCACTTAAGAATAGCAACAACAACCACACCAACAGAATGTAGATGCCAAAAAACAAGAGAGTTTCACTATAAGACTAAAAAATATATTTGATTCAGAAGAAAAATAAAGTTGAAAATTACTGGACAAAAAAGAAAATGTTAGAAATTGATAAGAATGTGTCAGGAAATTTAATTATTGACAGTTAAAATGATAATTATTTTAAAAATGTAGAATGCTACAATATAATAAAAGATGAATCAGAAAAATTTGTACCTACTTATGAATTATCTACAGAGAGTATAAATACCTTTGGTAAAATTTATAACTACTTTCTATTTATAGGTGCTATGCCTCAAGCATTCCAGGTTCATACTCAGCTTATGATCTTTGCACTTGTCCTTCTCTTCGTTTGGAAATGTATCACCTTAAATCTTCTCACAGCTTTGGTTTCTCACTTTCATTCACGTCTCTGTTCAAATACCGTCTTTCAGAAGTTAGAGGTCACGTAGGAGGTGACAAGTCTATTGGAAACAGCCACATGATAGTATATATTTGTTTAGTGAATGGTAATCTCTACTTTTTGATTTAGGCCTCACAACAGACATTCAGTGAATGCTTTAAAAAAAAAAAACCTTTAAAAAATGGTAGTACTGATCTTGCAACCAACATTTTCCTAAGTATTTATTAAAATAGTAATGTGGACTAACGAAGTATTTGAATACCCACTGTAAATGTTATTTTCAGTTTAGTCTGTTCAGTTGCTCAGTCAGGTCTGACTCTTTGTGACCCCTTGGACTGTAGCACACCACGCCTTTCTATCCATCACCAACTCCCAAAGTTTCATGTCCATTGAGTCGGTGATGCCATCCAACCATCTCATCCTCTGTCGTCCCTTTCTCCTCCCACTTTCAATCTTGTCCCAGCATCAGGATCTTTTCAAATGAGTCAGTTCTTCACATTAGGTGGCCAGAGGATTGGAGTTTCAGCTTCAGCATCAGTCCTTCCAATGAATATTAAGGACTGATTTCCTTTACGATGGACTGGTTGGATCTCCTCGCAGTCCAAGGTATTCTCAGAGTCTTCTCCAACAGCACAATTCAAAAGCATCAATTCTTTGGCACTCAGCTTTCTTTATAGTCCAGCTCTCACATCCATTACATGACTACTGGAAAAACCATAGCTTTGACTAGACGGACCTTTGTTGGCAAAGTAATATCTGTTCTTAATACACTGTCTAGGTTGGTCACTGGAGAAGGAAATGGCAACCCACTCCAGTGTTCTTGCCTGGAGAATCCCAGGGATGAGGGAGCCTGGTGGGCTGCCATCTATGGGGTCGCACAGAGTCAGACACGACTGAAGCGACTTAGCAGCAGCAGCAGCAGCAGCAGGTTGGTCATAACTTTACGAGTAAGCATCTTTTGTACTATGATATTGCCAAATATCTGGAAGAGCAACAGATGATATTTATATAGCAAAGTTAAGCTGCATTTCATACATTATCTCACTTAGTCCTCATAAAAATCTAACTGGAGAAGAATTTAAAACCTATAAAGACAGTACTAGTTGTTCAAAGCCATTGAGCTAGTCAATAGTAAAATCAATATGTTGACAGAGATCTGACTCCATAAATGTAATGCTTTATCTACCACAATGCCTTCCAATAGAGATGCCTCCAAAGTACCTGTTTTGTAGGAGGTTTGTACTTAACTATTAGCTGTGTTTAATTCAACATCTCTATTACTAGTGGCTCAGCTAGTAAAGAATTGCCTGCAATGCAGGAGACCTGGGTTCAATACCTGGGTCAGGAAAGATTTCCCTGGAGAAAAAAATGGCAACCCACTCCAGTATTCTTGCCTGGGAAATCCCATGGACAGAGGAGCCTGACAGACTACAGTCCATGGGGTCGCAAGAGTTGGACACGACTTAGGGACTAAACCACCACCACCTTCTTGCAAGTTCACCTCACAGAGGATAAATTGGGAACTACATTTCCTAAAGTCCCTCTCCCTTCTGGATTCCAATGGAAAAGTCCAGAAGTGACTCTTCCATGAAAATGGGGGAGGTAAGAGGGAAGGATAGGTATGATTCTCTTGAGACACATGCAGCCAGACATGTGGACAGACATGAGGTTCACAGCAGCCTTTCTAGGGAGCTCTTAAGGCCACCTGCTTGGCTGAGATCATCAGAGGTGACTCTTCTTTGCTTCCCCAGTTCTTCCAACATAAGCCTGCAATTGTTATATTAAAACTCTTTATACCTGGGGAGCATACAGTGGGTGCAGTTTTTCCAAAAAAATACTGAAAAACGTATTTTCCTATAGTATTTTAACACAATCTCTCTTAGTCTTTTAACAGATGAGAAAACTGAGGTATAATATAAAGAATGAATTTCTTTAGATCACAATAAATAACCAGGCATTGATCCTTCAAACCTATGTTGACTCTGATTAAACTGGAGGAGTGTTTTGGGAAGAATGCTGAGGCTGTTTGGCTCACTGAAAAACAAGGTCATAATCTCTTAGCAGTATCATTAATGAGGCATGGATACAGGGGAAGGAAGTGGTAGTAAAGGTATGTATCGAACATGTACTAAAATGTCAAGGGAAAAATGCAATGACAACTCTGGTTTGGCCCTCACAGACCCAAGTGGGTCCCCTAGAGAGTTATACTATCACTGTGCAAATGTTCAGCACTCTGCACAAATCTGGATTAAAGATGTAGTCTCAAATGTTAGATATTGTAAATTAGGTATACTGCTTTATTTTCATATTTTCAAAGGTCTCCCAATCATGTTTTATTGCCCATTCAATTATTAATACTGGGAACACTTAGTGGGTGAATGGCCCTTCTTCTAAAAGGTTTTTATATGAACATATTCTTTTCTGGACTTACTCAGACAAAATACAGGCTTTTACTAAAAGCCCTTGGTCATTTGGTCAAATGCACCATTCTTCCTATAGTGCTGTATAACTTTGCAGAGAAGCCTGCTTCATACACAAGATCAATAATAACTGTAATATAGTCTGCACAGGCAAGATTTGGTGCTTTCTTCATGAAAGACTCAAAGACACTATAAAGAATAGTGTTACTATTACCTGGCACCCTTATGCTTGTTTTATAAGCAACATGCAGTTTAATTGGGATTTAACTTCCTTATTCTGTAATCTGTACTTCTTTCAGAAAGCCAATATTAAGGAAATGGCAAATCAGAAGAGACCAGTAAACATGCATTTTAAACACAAGGCAGGCATTGTTACATTTACCATGTGTCACATTTTTGTTCTTGGTGCATCAGGCCACAATTCATGCCAAATCATTTATCCCATTTTTATTTCAAGACTACAATTGATACACTATGTAGTTGAGCAGTTAGAGAAAATGATTAATAGGTCTCCTTAGCTTCTGACAAATGGCTGGAAATATAAAAGTGGAACAAAACAAACAACAACCATGGAATATACAACTAGTGATCCAGAATTAGGACTGCAGTCATTTGCCTATTTCTGGGAAAGAAGGAACAATTTGATGAGAATACTTATGTATTTTCTCATTGAAGGCTTCTTATTTACAAGTCAACTTATATTCTTAATTTATTTTCTGATAATGTAGTAGATTCATACTATATTTTAAACAGACTGTGTCTTAGAAGTTTTTAAAGCTGATTTCTCTACGTGCCAATTTGAGGTTAATGGGTGCTTTGGTTCAACTAGGGTATGAGCACTAATATTAGTTATTCCCATTTCATAAGCAAAACATTTGGATCACAGTTTGTCAGGTGATTATGATCTTCTTATGTCCATTCATGTGGCCACTGAATTGCCTGCAATCTGCACCATTAATCAAGTTGTCTACTTGGTTGTTAAGAGAACAGAAAACATCAACTCAGCTATTTTTTCCTGTTTGGTATTTTTCATGTTTTCCCCACTGTATCAATGTTAGTTACTTAATTCTTCTGTTTTACATTCATTTTACACTCACAGTAGAAAAAATACAGCAGTGTATCAGTGTTATAATAGTTTTTAGTCTGCATAAAAATCTGTTAATGCCTTTTAACCTGACCTTGATAAGCAGATTACTAAAATTTTCACACTGAGAAATGTTGCTGGTCTCCAAAAACTAGGTTAGTTCATAGCATGGCAAATGATGAAAACAGAATCATTTTTTAATTTATCAACCAATATTACATTCATGTATATCAACTATCATTATGTACTTCATACTTAGTGGAAATACCAAAGCAAATATTAATAATGAGTATAATATTCCTGAGGACTTTGGCTCTGTCTTCAGAGATAAAATTAAGCAGTTGCTCTTCAGTCACTAAGTCATGTCTGACTCTTTGCGACCCCATAGACTATAATACCACACCAGGCTTTCCTGTCCTTCACCATCTCCTGCAGTTGTTTGCTCAAACTCATGTCCATTGAGTTGGTGAAAATTAAGGAGAGAGCTGAGCAATTAACAAAGAAAAACACTTAGAAAAATCTGGCTAATGTGGAACCTTGTCCTCAATTTTAAAACTCCTTTCTTCATTTTCTCAGCCTGTTTTTTAAAGCAGTAATTAGTTAATTTGATAAATATTTAATGGGCACTCAATGTGTTATAGGTATTTGGATATTCCAAAGGATAAGAACACCCTCAAGAAGTTCTAGAAATGAGGATTCACAGTGAATTCAATTCCACACCTCCTTTCCAACCCCTGTCTACTCAGCAAGTCTCAATTTGGTGCCCCGAAGTAGGAGAAAAACAAATTTTAACCGTGTAAAGGTGATACCCTCTATGAAAAATACATGAAACAAGCTACATATATTATGAAACACACTCATGATGTCTTCAGCCAAGTGTGAAACTGTGTATACATTTTAAGACAGGAAAAAAAAAAAGATTTAAAGTTTTTGACTATAACTTTGTAGATGGTCACCATGCCATCCAAGTTATAAAGTACTATACTGCATCCCAAGCTCTTTGTCTCTATGTATTCTAGTGGAGTCAGAGAACGTAAAAAGCCTTGATAAAGACCAAAGAAATGGTTTCACGGGTGCAAAGAGAAGGAGCAACTACACAGAAACGCGCCCGTCTGAGACTTCTCACTTCAGCACAGATGTCCTCCTCTCTGGTGACATCTGTGCTTCTCTTTTTCCTGATTAAGAGACTGGGGATCTAGAAGGAGACACTGGCAAGAGATAAACAATAGACATTGATTTACTAAATGACTGTGCTCTGGGGATTCATTTGCTGGCTACATGTTCAATGAATATTTCTTAAGTATCTATCATGTGCTAGTCATATGGTACTCACCAAGAATCCCTTATGTGCCAGGTATTACCCTTGAGTGATACCGCTTATGCCCCTGAGAAGGAAAATAATCCTGGAGAGAGTATCAGATACATTATTTTCCCCCACTAAGTGATGAAATAAATCTTCTAACTTCTGTTAAGGAAAGCCATACAAGTCTTCCCAGGATGAGTTTCCCAAATCGTAGGGAAAAAAATTTTCCAGTATGAAAATCACACATTAAAGAAATTAAACTAGCTCTGACTTATAAACCACTGTTAAAGAAGTAAGGAATATTCTGAGCCTAAGGCAAACTCTAAATGACACCTCAAAGGAGAGATATGTCTGGCAAAGAATATCTAGAAGAAATGACAGAGAAGATAATGTTTTGATCACCTTTCTTTGTTTTCAGTGTTGGAAACTTGTAGAAGCAAAAACTTCATTTGAAAAAAAAAAAAAAAGACAACTGTGAGTTATTTCACTTAAATGCAATTTTACCTGAAAGGACTCTTTTTTTCCTTTCAGTGTGAGGCAACAGTAAATTAATTTTGGAGGCTGTTAACCCCTGAAGTAACAGATATATAAATCATATTAAAACCACCTTGGAATTTGTAGTGAGCAATGAAACAGATCCCAAGACCAATAAAAGAGCTCAGCTAAGTGACTTACCTAAAATGTACACCAGGTAGCCAAGAAGATGATCCAGGCTTAATTAAAAGCAAATACCCAGTTTCCTTTTCCTACAGTTCTATATTTCTCTCTTCACCCAGCTATGGTTTCAAAGTAATTTTCTGATTCTTTCCATTAAGATTCCTTTTCTTTCTTTTTTTTCTTTCTCCCTCTTTTTCAGACAGTTTGTTATGAGTTTGGAAGCTACTAACAAGAGCTGTTCAGTTCAGTTCAGTCGCACAGTTGTGTCCAACTCTTTGTAACTCCATCACCAATTCCTAGAGCTTGCTCAAACTCATGTCCATTGAGTCGGTGATGCCATCCAACCATCCTTTTAAAAATCAAGTCAACTTCATGCTTCTCATATATTAGATAAGAAATTTTGCCTGTGTTAAGTTTACAAGCTACTATTTTTATATGTTTATGTAACACTAATTATATTGTTCCAAATTAAAATTTTTAAATGCATTAGGGTAACTATTTTCACATTTCATAAAAAAGGTAATAGGTTTGAGGTTCAGAGGCTTAACTTAACAGGTGGTTGGAACAATGCATATAAGCAATCATTCCTTGTGATTCAAGGTCGTATCCTGGGTTTTTGTTGATCATTTGAAGGTACATAAATACCATACATTTCATGTTTGTAGAGTAATGAAATATGACATACCTCTCATATCATCTGTCTACATTGAATTTTTGCTATTTATCACTAGCAGTGATGTTTCTGCCAAAGGGGTAAAGCAGCTTTTAGGAATGGACACTAAATTGACATAGATTTTGCTTTTCATACCCTTTGATGTCCTACATTATTATCAATCCTTGAAACACATTTTAGTTGATACTGTGTCTGCTGTGAACAAGAAGAATGTGGTATCAGGGCAGGGAACACTCAACTGTCCCAGTTACCCACATTCCAGTAGCCAGAAGGTGCTTCCTGGATTTGCTTCTTTCAGAGGTGGTGTTCTTCAGAATAGCACACGCTGATCCAGGAGTATCCTCCCAGGGTGGGCAGCTCTCCTTTCTGTTCAGTCTAAAACCACACGAAGACAGCAGACACACTCAGGCATGCAGCCACTGCATCTAAATCTGTATCTTTATGAGACTTCTTTATCCAGTTGCGGTGCCTCTACAGAGGAGAGCCCACAGCTAGTTCCTGATCTCACTTATGCAAAGATGGTGTGTTATGTGTTTACCAAAAACACTTTTACTACTTGTAAAGAACACTCTGAGAAATAGCTTCTGAGTAGATAGTTGAAAGTGAAATGGAAGGGACAGAATTCAGGGCTTACTGTCCCTTCACTGGGTTTACTCAGGGACAGAATACAAAGAACAAGATAGAAAGTGGTATTTCAGCCTTGGTACAATCCCGAGGAAAGTGAGAACAGGAAAGGAGGCATGGGGCTGGAAAAAAGGGAAAGCATATGAGGGGCGGGCCCATTACCCAGCTGGCCACCCCCTCGAACATGACAGAGATACTCAGAGAGATCACACAAACTACTCTAGCTTAAGACCATCTGTCTGTCTGTGGGAAGGGAAGACAAAAAAACATCTATCTTTCCCTTCCTTTTCATTCACTGTTTCTGGCTGGTCTAAGTTTGCCCCATGGAACGTTAATATCCATATACTATTTGTCACTATTTCACACCGAGCTGTTCTGGGTAACAACTGGAATAGCCTGAGTCCCCAGAGCTCTAGCTTGGCCAGTGTGCAGGTCCAATGACCACCAACACTGTATGTGGAGTTTCTATACCTGCATCCACAGCAATCAAGTCATCCTAGGGCTATACCAACAAGTCAAGTGAATGCATATACATGGTAGTGTAGAAATTGACCCTGCACATGAAGTCTAGCTTAAGAAAGCTGATTACCCAAGAAAGGATGAGTTATTTTCTCTTTTGTGTTTCCATATCACCCAGTAGATGCCAGTACTATTAATTTTAACTCATTGTACCATAATTACTTACTTGTATGTCTGTCTCTCCTCAGAAGACAGTGAACTTTAACCAGGGTGACCTTACTTCTGGATTTGATTGGGAGTATTGGATTTGCCAGTTTAGATCAGTTAACACTGGATAATTATTTTAATTCTCTCTTTCACTCTCAAAGGGTCCAAGTTTAAATGATGCATTATAGGATTACCATATTCTTATGACATGGGGCACATCTTCTTCAATATTGAAAGTATGTTAGTATCTAGTGTAATATTTGGGTCATAATACATGTTCAACAAGGGTCTGATAAGGGATCATCTCACTGTGAATGGATATTGCTAATGCTTATCCAATAAATATTCTATTCTCACTAACTGAGATTTGTTTGTAGAGGAAATGTGTCCAACCAAAACTTCCCTAGTTTTCTCATCTCTGTTGCATCAAGGGGTTGCCATGAGACACAGTAATGAGACAAAGTGGAAACCTATCGAGAAGATTTCTGAAAAACAAGAAACTTTCTGCCTCTCCTCTTTAGACCTGCCAGAGGAACAGCATCCTTAAAACCACAGGTATGAAAATTCACGTGAGTAGATGCCCCAGTCCTGGGCTGCCAAATTCGAAGCTTCTTATCGTGTATAAGAAATAACTCCCTAACTATTCAAGCCACTATTAACTGCATTTCTGTTACATACACACTTTCCACCTGATACATTATTTAATTCCTATTATATCTCTATGGAGCATTAGGTTGAATCACATAGAATTTTGACCCACAAAAATGGCAATTTCATTCAATCACTTTTCATAATTCATTTAAATACTGAATATCTACTATGTGCAAAACACTGACACTAGAAGAACAGCGCCCCTTATTTTCAAATGTATTACCAAAATATTTACTTTCACCCAAGATTCATAAAACTAGATGGCTGGATGGCATCACCGACTCAATGGACATGGGTTTGGGTCCAACTCCGGGAGTTGGTGATGGACAGCGAGGCCTGGCGTGCTGCATGCAGTTCATGGGGTCGCAAAGAGTCTGACACAACTGAGTGACTGAACTGAACTGAAAACTAAAAGGATAACTACTTGAATATGAGTCAGATATGATAGCATGAATGTACATAGGTACATTATTTTAAGCCAAACAGATGCTTAAAGCATCCTGTACAGCGGCTGTTACAAAGTTCAGAAAATCAGAACTCTACAAAATGGAAGGAACAGAACAGGGGAATTCTATTAGTCTGCAGTTTATAAAGAAGAGGAGCCCAAGATTCAGGGCCTATTGGTGAGATGCTTTAGTTCCTTTACAATTTCCCTTTAAAGTGTAACCCACCAACTTCAGACATCAGCTTAAATCTCAGTTCCCATCCAAGTGATATTTTCTTTCTTCCCTTCTTGTTTTTTTTTTTTGGCCATGGACAAGATAACCAGACTTGGCAGCTTCGCAGGAAGCTCTGAGACACAAGTGTTAGTTTCCAAGTAGCACCAAACGTGTCTTCTAAGAACTGTGGTCAGATATACTAAAGAGATTCTTATAGAGAAAAAATATCAATTTTTGACTTAAAATCTGAGAAAAAAAACAAACTAAAACTGAGAGAGTTACTTTGATTGATTTTTACAGTTGGAAGAATTTCCCTTTAATTTTTAGATTTTCTTAAGAAATATTATTCCTCCAAGAGATCTTGATTTGGGGAACAAAGTACACTTTCCAAACATCTACACAAAAAGGATACTCTAATAGTTCAGGGGACCAAGCAAAAGCTTTGAAATTTTAAGATCATAAGACTTAACTTGAAAGTTAAAATTCAGTTTTGCTTTATAAGACTTTTATGAGAATTATCTGAAGATTATCTAATAAAGTCACTTATTGTTCTGTCTTCACCACTAGGACTTGAAAAAAAAAAGGGTCAATGAGAACAATGAAGGCTTTTATTAAATAAACATTTAGTATCTGAATAAAAATCTCATATTATATATTTATGGCTTAAGCCTACCAGTTTGTTAATCCCAAGCATCAACATATGATAAGAGGCTATTGTAGGAAAGACAGGTATTGAAATTCCTCTTTCCCCACACTTGTTTAGGTGCTTTCTGATTTTGTTGAGGTTATTAGCTCATCTGAGAAGTGCTAATCTTTCCTGAGAGGAGCTAAGGGTGGTTTTGGGTCCTGGTCTACCTGACACCATCTTCTCCAGAGCAAAACATGTGTCCTGAACCTGACACAAGTCCATGAACCTGAGGAACTGTCCACGTCAAGTGTCCATGCTATTATAAGGATGGAACCACCATAGGAATAAGAAATAACAGTAACTACAAATAATCGTGTGTTAAAGAAAGTAATTTCTTTAAAAAATTTTTTAGTTTTAATTCATAAAACTAAAACACATATTTAAGAGTAATAAATTTTGTGCACATTTAAAAAAATTATACACTGGATCCTGATATATGTGCTCAAACACAATTTCCTGGTTGCTGATGGGTATCCTCCAGGACTCCTAAACCGATAAAAATATAACAATAAGCACAATGTAATGAATAAGACCATGGCATTGCCTAGGGATTACCAATATGGAGAGCATTGAGGCATGACAGATGAAAGTTTGCTGAATGAAATGGGAATATCTGAAATTATTTATGCTCAGTAGATTCTCTAGCAATTTATTATCCAAAGCCAACAGATACATTTTATAAAGCATTCCACATGAAATACACTTAAGATTCAGTTTAACAGGGAAAAGGGATTTCCCCCCCTTATATGCGCATAGGCTTAATTCGACACAACTAATCACCCTATTTCTCTTTCTAGGCTAATACTTTTTTCTTTAAAAATCTGGAAAAGTTATAAAACTTCTCTGGGTACCTACCTCACCCTATAAAATTAATCTAATTGTATATAACAGATATATAGAACATGGCTCTTAACACCCCACATTATGAATACTGGTAACACAAATCATTAATAGTAGTGTTTATTAAACTTTTGATCAGAGAATTGTATGTATTGGCTATAATTACTGACAGAAATGAATATCCAGATCAGTGCTATCTTATTTGAAAAGCCTGGGCAATATTAAAAGACCATGTTTTACTTGTGGAGATTTCTATCCAAGCCTCTTCAAGTAGTCAAAATCAGGATCAGCTTATTCAAAGACTGCAGGGGACAGATGGGCAATTAGTGATGGGGAGGCCTTGGTGAGGGCCACAAGAGAAATTCTGGCTTCATCTGAAAAGGAAGCTACCATTCAGCATACAGGGGAGTGGGCTAAGTAGTGGCAGATATTTTTTGGATTTTTCCATGACAAATCTGGGAGATTCAGATTTTTCAGTCAATTCTTATTTTTCAATGTGTTACAAGTCAAATCAACCATGTCTACACGTTGGAGTCAGTCAACAGGTTGCCAGGTTGAGACAACTTAGTTTTAGTATTTACTTCTTAAATATAACAGCTGTATGCATATTTAGCAACTGGGGGTGGGGGAAGCAAAAGTAAATAAAACTGAGAATTAATAGGAACAAACGTGCAAAAAAGGACTGTCAGGCATAAAATCAATAAAATCAATATATGTACTTTCTATAGACTTCAAGAACTACCCATAGGAGATCAGAATGTCAGCAAAGGAGTTTGCCCTGAAATTCACAACCAATTGGAATTTTAGGACATGTCTTAGGAAGACTTTAATCAACATGTTTTTTGGTGGAATAAATGTTGTAGGTAAATACACAGAGAATTAATTATTCAAAAAG
Source organism: Giraffa tippelskirchi (assembly GCF_054371585.1). Taxonomy (NCBI): domain Eukaryota; kingdom Metazoa; phylum Chordata; class Mammalia; order Artiodactyla; family Giraffidae; genus Giraffa; species Giraffa tippelskirchi. Next base: position 105,444,847 of record NC_137280.1, on the reverse strand, counting down.
AAGCAATGAAAGCAGCAAATCATATCAAAAACAGGTTCTGTTGATGCTCTATCTGGATGTCATGAATGCAGGCAAACAATTAGCAGACTTTCAGTTCTGCTCTCCAAATACACAGTGTTTGATCACTGAGCTAGATAGTGCTCTATTTGGCAAAGCTCGCTCTACATCTTGAACTTCAAAAGCATTGAAGTAACCTTATGAGCCAGCTTTTTTGAAAGAGTTACCCCATGGTGGACATAAAAAATGCAAAGTGTTCTATGAAAATGTTCTCTCATAGCTACATGATATTTATATTTAGCCAAACTAAAACTATTCTGATGTAAGAAGACTGGACTGCAATGTTCTTTTAATAACAGAGACCTTGCTTTTTATAACCTGATATACCAACATCCTTGTAAATTCACATCTTAATTTTAACTAGTCTGGGAAATTAGATACTTGCTCATGCAGTTAGAAATATAGGACAGGACATTCAGAGGAGACTTGGTTTTCCCAAGTCACAGTTCACCTTCACTCTCCATCTTACTGATGATTTCCTCCACTTACAGAAAAGCATAGAGTTCCCCCTCTCCGCCCCCCGCCAAGGGTCTTGAAATTCACATAGAATAGCAAAGAGAAAACATGTACAAGGATATGTTTTTCAAAGAATAGTAGGAAAACAGCTTTTCAAAGAATAGGAGACAAGAGGGGAGTATGGAGGAATGGGTTAAGCAGGCTTGACGCATGGTCAGAGGTCATAGTTGGGAGAAGAGAACACAGGATGAAAGCAAACTTACAGAAGCCCCAGTAAGAGACACTAGACGAGAGGCTTCTGAAGTGCAGACGTGAATGGTTATATAATGAATCTGATGAGATGTGGTCAAACGGGTTTGATAATTGCACCCCACGTGTTCTGTTAAGTCCTAGGTCTCTTACTAGCAAAACTTTTCTTTCTTTTGATTTAACATGTCTTGAGTAATTTCCTCAACTCTCATATCACTCATTCTAATTACCTCTGAATCCACTACCAATCAACCAATCAAGAGTTATCAACACAGGAAGACAGAATTGTTAGCATTTTGAAAGCCCAAAGGTGAGAATTTTGTAGTGGCTTTTGAGGTTACCTGGTCTAATCCTGAAATGTCCCACTTTCTTGCCAACATTTTATATGTCCAAGGATAGGAATTAAATACAAAGTTCACTGTCTATAAAGTCAAACCTGAATTTAGATTTTAGGACAAACTAACCTCCAAAACACATTCAGAGGGGCCATATACAGTTCAAAGTTTCTAAGTCAGGGTCCTAGTGACAAATGAGTAATGGCATTTTAAACTTGCCCATTACCCATAATCTGGTTAGGTAACTGTTTCTGGACATGTCTTTTACAGCCATGCCTTTTTTTAACTTAATATCACTGAACTTTCTATTTATGAACACATAATTTCAGAGGTAGAAATCATAGGTAGTTCAATGAGTTTGAATATATCTCTCAAGACTTCCATTTTAATGATCAAGAATGTATTTTTTTTTAAAGGGAGAGAACCAAAACCTACATTAAACCCAGAATCCAGGGGATACCATTACTCACAAAGCAAAAATATTGAGGCAGATAGTGCTACATATTTTGTGTCCAAGTAAATGAACCCACCAACAACTTCTTCTCTGGGAAGAAATGCTTACTGATTGACCATTCAAAAGAGTCTACTCAATGCATCTACCTCAGAAGGAAGAGACAGGAAGAAGAGGCAGGGTGAGTGTAGTCAGGCCTCTGGGTTACTTACGTATTTTAGTTATTTTAGGTTGTGCAAATTGTTCTGAAAATTCTCCACAAAGAATTAAACTTTTCTAAATCAGACCTCAAATTAAGATTTTGCAAGTAATAGGTTAACTAAAGTAAGAGTTTTAAAGACATTTAAATGTTCTTATCTTTGAGTAATTCAACTTTGAGATATAGTCAAAGAACAGTACAAAAATCTTAGTAAAGATTAGTAAAGATGCTCATAACAGTAGCTTTTTTAAAAATAAGAGTAAAATTTGATTTCCCCCAAATAGTGGGGTTTTTTAATTCAATTAAATTCTACTGCATATTTTAAAATGTGCAAATTATAATAGATTATTCATAAAATAAGGCAGGAGGCAGAAATTTTAGAAAGAATTTTTCTCATATGTGCAAGAGAAAAATGTATTTTGCCATATTTCTAGATTTTCTATTGTAATATATAGAAATCATATGCTTTTTCTAACAATGCCCCCCCCAAAAAAATAAGATTAAGATTAAAAGATATTTAAAAGAAAATACTCCAGAGGGGTTAAGAAAGTTGCCCACCAAAAAAATGCCCTGTCTTCCTCCTTCCTCTCCTACTCCACCTCCTCCTTTTGTTCAAAGGTTAATGCACTTTGTTTCTAGTTGAAACTGCAGATTCTGGCTCACTGCTGTCCATCACTTGACAATAATCTCTTTGAGCTCTTAAGTTACAGATTTATTTTCTACAAATGTACTGTATTATTATTCTTTGAATTATAATTAGAATCATCAGACAAGAATAGCCCTGGATTCCCAAAGACATGTGTCTGATACATTTGTAGACTTCTTTGAACTCCTCTCCAAGACTCCTCAAACAATTTGATGGCTGTCTTCTCTTTCTTTAGTTTTCAATACTAACATTTTTTGGTTCCCTGATATCTGATTTTCTGTGATTTAAAAAGAAAAACAATTATTTGGCAAGATTTTTTTGACTGCTTATTTACTTTGTAGTCACAAATTTATAAATTTTCAAATTTCCAAATATTTTAGCTGTAATTTTAATAGCATAGAAGTCCAATAACTTCCTTCCACCATTTAATTTTTCTACCAAAATCAACTTTACCTAATGTCCCCATTTTTTTTCAGTCTGTGAAATTTTACTTCAATTTACATAAAAATTCATTTTACAATACATAATGTAATACCTTCTATTTGATGTTTCTCTATTTCTTTTAGTTCCCTTTACTGTCTTTTGACCGTTTATTAACCTCTTATCTCTTTGCCACAAGCCTTTAGAAACTCTGACTAGTTGTTTCGTATCTTGTTATTTTTTATAGAGTGTTGTTTTTTAAGAACATCAACAATAGGACAAAAATGCCATGCAGATACACACGTTCATCTTTCTTTACAAAGAATTACAGCGACTGTTGTGGATCAAAGACTTTTTCCAACAAATATTTTATACTTTCTCTTTTATCTGAACGTCATCAACCTGGTCAAAGAAGTAGATTCTATTAATCATGTAGAGACAGTGGTAACATATGACCTGACTGTTACTGAAAAGCAAGAGTTTGAATAAGCACAGAGTAGAGGAAAACATACAAATGGCCTATAGTGAAACAAGGCAGTTTAAAACGGTTTGATTAATGAAGATAATATTGAAAGGTATTTAATTTCATGACTGCAGCCTGAAAATAAAACACCCTTGTTCCTTGGAAGAACAGCTTTGTCAAACCTAGGCAGTGTATTAAAAAGCAGAGACATTACTTTGCCAACAAACGTCCATATAGTCAAAGTTATGGTTTTTCCAGTAGTCATGTACAGATGTGAGAGTTAGACCATAAACATAGCTGAGCACCAAAGAACTGATGCTTTTGAACTGTGGTGCTGGAGAAGACTCTTGAAAGTCCCTTGGACAGCAAGGAGATCAAACCAGTCAGTGCTAAAGGAAATCAACCCTGAATATTCACTGGAAGGACTGATGCTGCAGCTGAAGCTCCAATACTTTGGCCACCTGATGCAAAGAGCTAACTCACTGGAAAAGACCCTGATGCTGCAAAAGATTGAGGGCAAGAGAAGAAGGGGACAACAGAAGATAAGATGGTTGGATGACATCCCTGACTCAATGGACATGAGTTTGAGCAAACTCAGGGATATAGTGATGGACAGAGAAGCCTGGCATGCTGAAGTTCATGGAGTAGCAAAGAGTTGGACACGACTTAGCAAGTCAACAACAACAATTGAAAGGGATGGTGGAAACCACCCTTGAAGTCTTTTAAACTTCAAGTTACCAGTTTTTATTGATACTACAGAAAATCTAATGAAGTCATTGGGAGTACAGGGCTATAATCTTTAGTGTGTACTCTTGGGTCATTAGCAACTTAGGTTGGAGAATATAAAGAACAAGTACCAATTTCAGGTGCACATTTAACTGTGTCTGAAGATTCTATTTGTATATCTTCTGAAAACAGTATTAGTGAATATGGCTAAAATCTATTTAAGTCAGAAATGCACTCAAGAATTTACCTGGCGACTCAGTGATAAAGAATCCCCCTGCCAATCCAGGAGACGTGGGTCTGATCCCTGATTCTAGAAGATCCCACATACTGTGGAGCAACTAAATTCATGCACCACAACTACCGAGCCTGTGCTCAAGAGCCCGCAAGTTGCAGCTACTGCAGCCTGCCCACCCTAGAGCTCGTGCTTTACGAGAGAGCCATTGCCATGAGAAGCCCCTGCACTGCAACTAGAGAGTAGCCTCCGCTTGCTGCAACTAGAGAAAAGTCCACACAGCAATGACGACCCAGCACAGCCATAAATAAATAAATAAATAAAAATTAAAAAAAGAAATGTGCTCAAGGTCTTCTGGATGAAGAAGAACAACATGAAGAGGTGTTTCCCCGACACACTTCTGTTCATTCAGTGTCCCTCTTACTAGACTCCCTATTATCCTGGAATAAACTAAAACACAGTCAAATTTAGCCTCACGGTTCACTGCCTCCCTAAAAGGTTACCTTCCTAAAACTGTACTATATTAAGCAAATGTCTAGTAGGTATTTCCTGACTGACACAACCAGGCTATGGCTTGGAGAGCAATTTATTGGGAAATCTTCTCAGCTCTCAGAGGCTGAGGTACACAATGAAGAGTGTATCTATGTGTCACAAGATGGCAAATTAGATTTTTTTTCTATTATATTTTAATTGGGAATAAATGAGGGAAAGATGCTAGTTATCCCATAGTCTCAGCTAGCAGGGCACCAGTGAGCCTCCAGAAGTGATGACCAGCAATCTGTCTGTGGGGATTTTGAAGAGAGGCACGTGATCACCTTCACTGGCACCCCTAGTTTACTTAAGAAGGGGAGGAGTGTGGTTGGATTTTTGAGCTGAAAGTTTGTGGAGAAATTGCTTTCCTCTTTGCAACCAGGTGTGTAGGGGAGGGGCAGTCACAAAGAGCCACTCTGAGAGAAGGGGAGATGGCCCCCACACCCCAGGATGAGTTATTCCTAAGCTGTAGAACCCAGAGCCCTACCCTGGAGCAGCCACCAGCTTGGAACATGATGACAACATTCTTGGGAAAGATGTTTGACAGTCTCCATTTCTAATGTGTTGTCATTTTCAGTAACCCCCAAGGCCTCTTCCTCATGGAGAAGGGAAAGAGAGGCACTAGATGTGTATTGAGTACACAAGTGGGTCCAGGGACGTCTACCAGCGTGAGGCCTGCTGGAGGAGCTCGGGGCGCTGGAGTCTGAAAGAACCACAATGTCAGAGGCCTGGAAGAAGAAGGTGTCCTTCAATCTTCGGTGCCTCAGAAGAACAGAGAAAGGAACTCAAGCACTTTCTATGGTTTCATGTGTTAGAGAATTTCAGGTGACAAATGACAGTTCCTGTGAAGAATCTTTGCAGCTACTGGGCCAAGCAAAGGGACAGAGAACCCAGGAAATGGGCTGCGGCACATGCTGATAGGTTCTGACAGAGATAAAGGAGGCAGCTCACTGCGCTTGGAGGGAAGGATGGCTCCTGAGCAACAGAGACAGCTTGGGAAAAGGACACTGTTCCATGAAACAGGAGGGACTACAGATCAGCGACGGGCTCCAGGATCAAATGTAACCAGACTGAATTAGAGGGAACCAGAGGCACTCTCCATCACTGACATGCAGCAGCCCACAGGCCTTCTCCTCTTCCTCCTCGATGGTGGACAAGAAGGTGGCCCCAAAGGACAGAGCGCAAAGAGGGCAAGGATGGGAGAATCTTCTAGACGAAGCATGGAGGGACTGCATAAACAGCAGATCACATCTCCCCTCCCTCTCTCCCCAATTCAAGCCAGTATATCCACAGCCAAGGCTGGCACTGGTAACATGTGAATGAAGGTGAGAAAAATGGGGAAAGAAGTCAAGCTTGACATTGTTGGAGACTGATCTGATAAAGTGAACTAGATTGAGTTTTAAACAGCAGCTGAGAATATCTTAAACCAAAATTGAATGGAAAGTTAAGAAATCTGTCCAAGATTTCATTACACGGAAGTGGAACTGTCACTCTAGCACAACAAGGGGAAGGCACAACAAAAACACTCAATAAAATGACTTAACGGCACATTAACGTGAGTTGGAAAAGCCACTTTCATTTTTCCCTCCAGAGCTAAAGAAGAGAGTGATGGCCTTGAAGTGGCTACTTATTTGTCCCATCTCCAAATCAGTCCATAACCATGTTGGTTTGCTTAAAAATCACAAGTATTAGCCAAGGTCTACCCTTGAGTACAGCACAAGTGGTTAAAATGTGACCTTTGGAGTCAGAAGGACTTGGGATGGAATTCCATGACAAGCAGGTCACTCATCTACTGGAGCCTCAGTTTCTTCACTGAAAAAAGTGGTGATAATTACACTTACTTCAGATAGCTGATATAAATACTGATTGGCATAATTAATGAAAATCACCTAGTCCTTAGTCAGTATTCCATAAATATTCTCATTGTTGATGTAAATAATACATTACTCTGCTTTTCTGTCTAGATGGCAGTCATGATCATGGTAAAATTCAATTACTGTCAGTACACTAACCTCTCTGCTTTTTCCAGCTAAAGGTGCCAAGGCTAAGTTGGCTCATGTTCATAATGGTGCCCTGGAACAGTATTGATGGACAGAGAATCTTGCTGAGATACTTAGAAAAAAATAAAATATTGGAAGTGCTTGAGAGAGACTAACACTTTGAGAAGAGATCATGATGTAAATGAATCATGATATGCTTTTGACCCAAAATGCAGATGAGAAAGTAAATACAAGTCTTCCAGTGTCTGTAGTTTTCTCTGAAGGGTTTTTCTTCCTTTTCCACTCACTTGATTTGTTCTCAAATTTAATTTTACTTCCATGTATGTGAATGTACAGCAAGGCTGGGGAACTGAAATCTGATCTACTTCTAAATATTTGTTCATAAAGCTCTAGTGTGTTTCCAGTATTTCAGGGTACTTGCCTCCTCTCCCTACTGAAAGTTAATGCCAGCAGCCCAGAAGTGGGAGTAATCCTCAGCTTTTGAACCAGTCTGCTGGCCTAGGAGAGGAAAATATTTGACTATGCAAAGAAATGTCCTCAACTCTCAAAAATTTGGGAAAATATAGAATGATTTGGAAAAGTATTCAAAAATATTTCTGCAAAGAATTTCTGTGGCTATCATAAAAACTCTTCCAAGAAAGTATCTTTTGTCTCCTCACCTTCTTCCTTGTCTTCTAATGGTGATTTCCTCATTTTTTTTCTATAGATGCAGTAGTTTAAAAAATGGATGCTCTTTCAAGCAATGCTTGGTCTCGATCGAAGTTAAGGTCTAAGATTTTGCTGGGTTTTAGGTGCTCAAATTACCACCTAAAGTTGATTTTTAGAAGTATTCTTACCTACTCTCTCTTCCCTCTCCAATTTGCTCAAAATAATACTATTACTTGAGTAATTTCTATTTTCACAATCTTTAATTCCAACATCTCTAATATCTCATCAACATCACCAATACACACACACACACACACACATACATACTTCATTTTTTTTTTCCTGAGGCAAACTGAAATGCTATTGACAAGCCCAAGAGTGTTATTGAAAATGGAGTTGTTGGCCCTCCAACTCCTCGGATGCAAAGCCCATGGATATAGAGCGCTGACTGTATTCCTTGTACTCTGCCATTTTATATAACAGACATGAGCATCCACAGATTTGGGCATGCACAGGGGTTCCTGAATAAATCTCCCATTGATACCAAGGGACAGCTGTATAAAGAAAAATGCTGGGAAAGAAGTTAAAAAGAGAAGGAGGAAGAAACTTTGAGACTAGAACTAAAACAACGAAATAAAGAGTGTGGAGTGGAGGGCGCTGTATTTAAGTTTACCTCCGGAGTCAATATGTTTCATTACTTGCTTTTAATCCTTTTGCTCAAGATAAGCTGATTATGGGCCTCCAGTGCTATCACTTCATGGCAAATAGAAGGGGAAAAGGTGGAAATGACAGATTTCATTTTCTTGGGACCCCAAATCACTGCAGACATGAAATTAAAAGACACTTGCTCCTTGGAAGAAAAGCTATGACAAACCTAGACAGTGTATTAAAAAGCAGAGGCATCACTTTGCTGACAAAGGTTCGTAGAGTCAAAGCTATGGTTTTTCCAGTAGTCATGTACGGATGTGAGAGCTGGACCACTAAGAAGGCAGAGTGCCGAAGAATTGATGCTTTTGAGTTGTGGTGCTGGAGAAGACTCTTCAAAGTCCCTTGGATGGCAAGGAGATTAAACCTGTCAGTTCTAAAGGAAATCAATCCTGAATACTCATTGGAAGTTCTGATGCTGAAGCTCCAATCCTTTGGCCACATGATGTGAAAAGCCGACTCATTGGAAAAGACTCCAGTGCTGGAAAGGATTGAGGGCATGAGGAGAAGGGGGTGACAGAGGATGAAATGGTTGGATGGCATCACTGACTCAATGGACATGAGTCTGAGCAAGCTCCAGGAGATATGGAAGGACAGGGAAGCCTGGCGTGCTGCAGTCCATGGGGTCACAAAGAGCTGGACACAACTTAGAAACAACAACAACAAACAAGCTGGTTATGGAATCTTTCAGAATTCCCATTATGTTTTTCCCCCTACTTGAACTCCCTTCATTTCAACTAAAAATTATCCTGTATTATCTTTTTCAGTACTTCCAATCAGTTCTGTTTATTCTCTTTAGGACAGGTTGATTACACACAAATGATATGCCAAGATGATGCTGACTGTCTTTAGATAAGATGATCTAAGACAAATCCCCTAACTGCTCATTATTTTAAAAAATATATCTGAACCATTTTTTTCTAACCTGTATAGTATGTCTATTCCTGTCATGTGCTCCAGTGCCTAAGAATTTTTAGTTAGGAACTTACACCAATCAGAGCTTATCTGAGAAGGCAAACTGAACTCTTAAGGCCAGTCCTCTCAAAAAAGACAGCAAATAAGGAAGGGAAGGACCCAGGGAAGTCAGAACTGAGACAGAAGCACTGTTTTCACACACTCCAAAGTATGTTCAATTCAGAGCTCTCCCAAGCTTGTCAAAGTATGTTCAATTCAGAGTTCTCCCAAGCTTGTACCAATAGAAGCATTTCAAAACAGCCACAGTCATTCACTGAATTTTTGCTATGCTTCATGGGTTTTATAAACACACTGTGGTTTTATAAGCCACTTTGTGGGCTAAGTATAAAGTCATCATGCAATGAATATTTGTTTTTGCCTCTCTAGCACCCATCGGAGAAGGCAATGGCAGCCCACTCCAGTACTTTTGCCTGGAAAATCCCATGGACGGAGGAGCCTGGTGGACTGCGGTCCATGGGGTTGTGAAGGGTCGGGCGCGACTGAGCGACTTCACTTTCAAGCATTGGAGAAGGAAATGGCAACCCACTCCAGTGTTCTTGCCTGGAGAATCCTGGGGATGGCGGAGCCTGGTGGGCTGCCGTCTATGGGGTCGCACAGAGTCAGACACGACTGGAGCGACTTGGCAGCAGCAACAGCAGCACCCATTCCCCCTTTTTGGATAAGGGGGCTCCAAATTTTCATTGGGAATCTATCCACTGTCTGGGGCTTCCTAGGTGGCGCTAGTGGTAAAGAATCCACCTGCCAATGCAGGAGACCCAAGAGACCTAAGAGATATGAGTTTGATCCCTGGGTCAGGAAGATCCCCTGGAGGAGGAAATGGCAACCCACTTCAGTATTCTTGCCAGGATCATCCCATGGACAGAGGACCCTGGTAGGTGAAGGTGTTTTTGTAGATATGACTAATATTTACAACCAACTGAATTTAAGCAGATTAGCTCCTATCATGTGGGTGGATGAGCCTCATCCAAACAGCTGAAGGCCTTTAAAGCAAAAACCAGAGAAGAAAGAATTCTGCCTCAAGACCATGACACAGAAATCCTGCTTGAGTTTCCAGTCAGCCTATACAGATTTTGAACTTTCAGTCAATTCCTTAAAATCAATCAATCCATCAATCAATCTCCAGATGTCTCTCAAACCCTGACTAACACAAAGATTAACAGAAAGACACAAAGATTAACTGAGAAATACCCAGGAGAATGTGGGACAGGGCAAAGGAAATACATTTCTCTCCTTCAACAGATCATTTCCCAGATGATTTTCCAAAATGAGACAAGAAGGACAAAGCTCCATAATGGAAGTCACAAGGACACTTTTTCTGACAAGTACCTAATGAGACATTTTGTTTGCTTTGCTTTTTTCCAAAGTGAGAAATGTCTGCAGATACATAAGAATGCTCATGTGTGTGCTCACTCGGTCACATCTGACACTCTTGTGACCCCATGGACTGTAGCCCACCAGGCTCCTCTGTCCATGGGATTTCCCAGGCAAGGATACCAGAGTGGGTTGCCATTTCCTCCTCCAGGGGATCTGCCTGACCCAGGGACAGGCGAATTTGCCTGTATTGGCAGGCGAATTCTTTAGCACTGAGCTACCTGGGAAGCCCATTTAAAAATAAATCATGTCAAATTGTTACTGTTCAATACTTTTTAAAATGCAGGCTGATTTTGAAAATTAAAGGCAATGAGGAAGCACTTGTGTGCACAGGTTTGAGAGGATTTTCATACTCTTTCAAAGAGTTTGATTACAGTTCAGTGCAGGGACAGAGTCTCGAAGGAGAAGTGACCAGTGCTACCATGATTCACACTTGATTTCTCATATCACTCTTTCTTATAGTCACAGCATCCACTCAAAAGATGCAGTGTTTTCAGTATAATATAGAGGGTAACTGAACAATCAGCCTGGCTTCACACTGCAACTCTGCTGACATTTGCTAAAATGCCCAAATCCAATGGGATAAATAATTCAGTTCCCCTGAAAGATATAAGGGAAAGGCTCTGATGGGTTGATAAAGAAGAATGCTGCTGTCCTCTTCTGCTTTCAAAGGATGCAAGACTTGTCAACTCTATCCCAGTTTTCAAATAAACCATGAAATTCACAGCCCCAAATTGAGATTCTCATTTTCAGCCACAGCTATTCTTAATTTCTGTTCCACCAATACTACAGGAATAGAGAGATAAGTCGGATGATTTGCAGCTCGAACTGTAAAAGAAGTTTCAGAGAGACAATAGAAAAAAAAAGGTTTGGTAGGTTTGGAAAATTCTTTTTCTTTTAATACACTATAAAATTTGAAGCAGAAGCACAATGACTTAATGAGTTTCTGTCTCTGTACTGTGACAAATCTACAATTTGGCCATTGTAAAAGTAATGATATGTTTCATTAATTTCATATGCTCCTTTAATAGAGTATTTGGAGGAAAGGCATTTTTGCTTTAGAAATTAGAGCAAAGAGAGCTGATAAAAGCTTCAAGTTGGTGTTTGGTACTGCCTGGAATACATTAATAATGTTCAACCACCTTTTCAAACACACAGACAAATCTCAAAGCAATGCTTTGTCTTCCCAGTCATAATCCTAATAATGAGAGACCCGAAATCCTCACCTAGCATCTCCCCACAATCTGCCTCCTCCCAGTGCTTGCATGTGTGTGTGTGTGTGTGTGCGCGCGTGCATACACACACACACACACACACACACTCCTTTTTACAGGTACTTTTTTTTTCCCCCCAGCTGTACTGGGTCTTTGTTGCTGTGCACAGGGTTTTCTCTAGTTATGGAAAGAGGGGGTGACTTTTCATTGAGGTATGCGGGCTTTTCATTGCACCAGCTCCTCTTGTTGCTGAGCATGGGCCCTAGAGCATGCGGGCTTCAGTCCCCTTGGCTTGTGGGCTCTAGAGCTCAGGCTCAGCACTTGTGTTGCATGGGCTTAGTTGCTCTGCGGCATGTAGGATCTTCCTGGAGCAGGGATGGAACCCACATCCCCTGCACTGGCAGGTGGACTCTCATCCATTACACCACCAGGGAAGCCCTATGGGTACATTTGGATCGGGAAGTTAATATTCTATAACCCCCATCCAGCTATTCACTGGACCAACTTCTTTATGCCATTTCCTAATCCTCTTTGGGGAAAATTCTTTAGAAATAAGCTGTGCATAACTGTCATGGTCTCACCTCACCTTTTTACAAATACCCTCATATTGGGCTGTCTTAAGTGGGATTCTCTAGAAGCTGACCCCAGACAAGGGTTTGATTACCAGAAACTTATTTGTGAGAGGATCCAGGAAGCATGTGAGGTGGGGAGGGGAAATGGGGCCAGAAGACCAGAAGCCATTCAAGGATGCACTACTGAGCGAGCCGCCCTTGTGGGCAATGGGGATGCTAGCCCTGAGGACTGTTAGGAGCTTGTATAAAACATGCCTGAGTTATGCCCACTGGGGCACTTATCCCCCAGTTCTCACACGTCAGTATCCGAGGGCTGCTTCTGGGGGAACACAGTCCCTGTACTCCAGCCTGCAGTGATGGGATGGAGGGGAGCTGTTGGGGGAGATGAAGAACTTGTAGTGGGATCCCAGCAGCACATAGGGGTTGGTGAGAGCTCAGAGGATGTGGGTAATACAAATGTCACTGCCAGCAGTGACACAGGATGGGTCTGTCCCTTAAGACATCCCTTCAACAAGCTCCTTTCTACCCCAATTGTCCAAGCACTACTATCCATGAGCCATCTGGCAAACCCGTCACCCCAGTCACTCCAAACACACTCACCTGCTGTACTTTCTCTCTGCATTCAGAGCTGGACAGTAATGGGTTTCACTTGACTTGGTCTTTAGAAAAAAACTTTGGGCTTGTTCTATTTCACTAACAGAGGGAGCCAGACTCTATAAATCCCTGTGAAATCTGGATGCGTTCAATGTGCTTATTCTCTAAAAATGTCTTATGTCCCTTTGTGCGATTTCTAGCCCAACCCCATGAATAGAAAAATCAGGCTGGAGTAGGCAGGAAGGAAGAATGGGAGCAGGGAAAATTTACATCACAGAGAAAGCTTACATCTAAAAAATAACAGTAACAGGATGAATCTCAAGGTGGGTTGCAGCTTTCTACAGTGGGAAGGTTAAGACTTTTGTGGTCTTTTTTTTTTTTTTGAGAAATACCTTTTACCCAGGCCTAGGCAAGGAAGTGCTGTCCTAGTAGCCTGTCAGGGTGGGTATCTTGGCTGCAGACTGCTGGCATTCTATGGCTTCTGTGGAGCCATTTTCCACTGGTTGTGCTCTTGGCAAGTGAGAGCTATTTTGAGAGACCCACTCATTTCTAGGACTTCATTTATTTACTTTTACAAAAGTATTATCCCCATTAACAGAAAGCATTGATTAAGGCTCTATTGTGAATCACTGCTATAGTTAAAATGGATAACCTATAAGGACCTACTGTATGGCACACGGAACTCTGCCCAGTGGTATGTGGCAGCCTGGATGGGAAGGGAGTTTGGGGAGAATGGATACATGTATATATATGGCTGAGTCCCTTCTTTGGTTTTACCTGAAACTATCACAACATTGTTAATTGGTTATACCCTAATACAAAATATAAAGTTAAAAAAAAAAGCTTATATTTCTCATTTATCTTATCACCTGATTGCTTCCTGAGAACGGAGCTGGAAGAAAGTGGGAAGATGGGCAGAGATTCAGGGCAGATCCAGGTGAATCAAAATGATGGGCTGGAAATATAAAAGCATTTAAAGACAAAACCAAATGAAGAAACTACTTTGCAAATGAGGCATTCATTGAAGGTGTGAACTGTCTCTGGTATGCTATTATTGTGCATGAACAAACTGCTAGGCCTTCACCCTCATGCATATGATGTCAGTTGTTCCCTCCCTCCAAGTACCTGCATTTCTAGGGCCGATTTTCTTGTTTTTAGAGTGATGAGACTTCTGACTTGAAGTCCTAGTATTCCTGAGCCTGGCAGGACATAGGCACTCCTGGGCCTCCAGAGCAGCCCTCCAAATAAGCACTTCTCTCAGTGTGCATGCAGTTAAGTTTTCCATTAATTCAGGTCCTTGAAGACATGAGAACAAATGCCTAAATGGGGACTGTGCAAACGTGTGTGTGTGTGTGTGTGTGCACGCGCACGTGTGTGTGCATGCGCCTTATGTAAAAGCACACACATGCATATGCACACGAGCTGAAAGGGAGCATAACAACTCCCCAGTATGCCACAAATAAGAGAACAGCTGCTTGTTTCAGATATTAAAAGAATGTAAATTGGGCTGAGCTTTCTTTTGGCACAAGAACAAGGAATGCTTAAGTTTCCCACTTGCACTTAATTTATTTTTAGGTTTATTCACCACCATTTGTCAGGTTTCTTGAGCTTGACCTGAAACTAACCTTTCGATAAACGTGAAGGCAAACAGAGCCCTGAAACTCTATCTGTATGTTCTTTTGTCTTGGGAACTGTAAATCGGGGCATTAGGTGAATAACACAGCTTGGCTTTGTGTCATGAAAAGTAATTTGGGGCTGCGGTAAGGGCAGGATTTATGAAGCTGTCTGGCCAGGCTTGGGCAGAATGCCAGCTTCCACCTGCTCTGCAGACATGGCCATGTGCAGTTGGTCACACTGCTGAAGTCGCCAAATTCCTTTCATTGGATGCATGCGTGGCTGTGCAGGCCAAGGCAAAAAAGCAGGTAGGGGAGGAACCTGGGGTGGGAGGGGGCCGGAGCCAACCCATCTTTAGGAAACAAATCAATTACAAACTTTCCTTTATCTCATTCCTGAGCAGAAGTCCCTCAGAAAAATTCACCTCTGTTTCCAAAATACTGTAACTAAGTAATCTTGTGGGATTGGCAAGAAAAGGAAAGTAAGTCAATTTGCAAAGTTTTTTTATTTCTATTTTTTAAAAATGAGGGACTGTGTCATAACTGAGGTAGTTATATCATTTATCATCCAAACGGGGGCCCTTTTCAGAGTGAAAGGGGGAAGGCTATAATTAATTATGCTGGGACAACACCCGTAAATTAGGACTGTCTAAGGCAGACTGGGACGGATGGTGACCCAAGTCGAGAACGTTTACACTGCTGAACAATGAACCCGCTAAATGACTGGTGTTACAAGGATGCTTTTCTGAGAAGTGACAGAAATTATATTGTCTCTTTGATGGAGCTGGACTACCTCCATGAAGCAGATGGCCAAACTGTCAGGGCGCCAGAGCACAATGTGCAGGATCCATAGGAAAATTATCATGCTCCCTGGATCTCAGTCCCTTCCCCTTGTGAGAAAAGTGCGCAAATCTCAGTGCATCTCTGTTTTTCCTGACAAGGGATGGCCAGCAGGTAACATACAAGGCTTGTTGGCATCTGATTAATGGGGATGAAAGGTGCGAGGTGGTGCGTGCATGGGGACTAGCACTATTCTTTGTGATCTCAGTGATAATGAAGTTTGATGTGCACTCCCCACTCTCAAAGTCATCGCTTAGACTTGTCAACCTTCTTCCCACTTTCCCATATTTACAGGTTCTCTCATGAACTAGTTTCCTAGGGGTGTTATAATAAACTACCTAAACTTTGGTGTCTTAAAACAATAGGAATTTATCTTCTACAGTATGGAGGCTCATTAAAAACTCAAAACAGATTTATCATATGATCCAGCAATCCCACTCCTGAGCATATATTTGGAAAAGACAAAAGTTTTAATTCGAAAAGATACATGTACCCCGATGTTCACTGTAGGACTATATATAATAGCACTACATACAATCGTATATATGTAGCACTACATACAATATATACATAGAAAAAGAAAGAAAGTGAAGTCGCTCAGTCGTGTCCGACTCTTTGCGACCCCATGGACTGTAGCCCACCAGGCTCCTCCATCTGTGGAATTTCTAGGCAAGAGTACTGGAGTGGGTTGCCATTTCCTTCTCCAGGGGATCTTCCTGACACAGGGATCGAACCCGGGTCTCCCTCATTGCAGGTAAAGGCTTTACCGTCTGAGCCACCAGGGAAACCCACAATATATATATATGCTGCCGCTGCCAAGTCGCTTCAGTCGTGTCTGACTCTGTGCGACCCCATAGACGGCAGCCCACCAGCCTCCGCCGTCCCTGGGATTCTCCAGGCAAGAACACTGGAGTGGGTTGCCATTTCCTTCTCCACAATATATATATATGGATGCAACTTAAATTTCCATTGACAGATGAATGGATAAAGAAGATGTGGGGTGTGTGTGTATGTGTGTATGTATGTATATATATAATGGAATATTACTCAGCCATAAAAAGAAGGAAATAATGCCATTTGCAGCAACATGGATGGACCTAGAGATTATCACACTAAGTGAAGTAAGTCAGACAAATAGTATATCACTTATATATGGAATCTAAAAAATAAACTTAATTATAAAACAGAAACAAACTTACAGAAATAGAAAACAGACTTAGGATTACCAAAAGGGAAGGGGTGGGGATAAATTGGAAGCACTGGACTCATAGATGCACACTATCATATATAAAAGAGATAAACAATAAGCACCTACTTCATAGCACATGGAATTATATTCAATATCCCATAATAAACTATAATAAAAAAGAATAAAAAAGATATATACATACATACATTCATGTTGCTGTATACTTGAAGCTAACACAATATTGTAAATCAACTATATTTCAATTAGAAAACAGAATTTGTTTTCTCACAGTGCTGGAGGCCAGAAATCTAAAATCAAGATATGGCCAGGGCCTCACTCCCTTCATGGGCTGTAGCAGGGAATCTCTCCTTGCCTCTTCTAACCCCTGAGGGCTCCTGGTGGTCCTTGGACAGTGGCCAAGCATAACCCCAGTCTCTGCCTCTCTCTTCCCATGACCTTCTTCCCTGGGTTGTTTCTGCGTCCTCGCCTCTCTCATAAGGACACCAGTCAATGGATTTAGAGCCCACCTAAATCCAGAATGCTTTCCTCTTCAGATCCATAACTAATGACATCGAAATTATTTCCAAATAAGATCACATTCCAGGCTTCCAGACGGACATGAATTTGGAGGCAAGGACACTATTTGACCCACTCCAATTAAGAAACCAGAAACAAATCTGTTCCTAAAATGTAGCCCCTTAACAGCTGCTGCCCCCTGCCAGGTACCCAGGTAACTGACTACCACCACAACTCTCTCCCCTGTTATTTCCTGCAGAGCTTTGCTTCCACTTCTGTGTAGCTGACACAGGTCCTGAGGATTCCCTCTTCCATCCAGTGACAGCCTTCTCTTTCCATTCCCTCAATCAACCTACCTAATAAACTGTAGAGAACAGTCTCACTGGTAATTTTTCAGGCTACTTATATTCCAATACTCTAGGCTAAGGGTTACATAACTTTCACACACACAAAATAAGAGGGTGAGTTAGCATCTGTTGGGCACCTCAAGAATTGTACCAGGAGGTGAGAGACAAGAAGGGGAGGCTGTCCACAGCGAAGATGGAATGTGAGCTCAGGATTAATAGAAGCTTAAGAGACGTCTGGATGAGGGCAAAGGTGTTTGAATCAGAGTTTCAAATCTCTTTCTTAATCTTCAGCCACAGTGATGACCAAAATATCTCTTCTGAATGCAAGAGTTGGAAAGCCCATTTCAACAAGCGTGCAAAAAATGGACTGACTTATTGGTTCTAGACATCGGAAAGTCCAAGTTTGGGCCCAGGGATGGCTCGATGTTGCTTCTCTAAGATTGCTGAGTTTACATCCTATCTTCATAGTAAATCTGGCAGAAGGCACAGGTCTCTTTCCTGGGGTTCCAGTAAGAGCGTGTGGGCTGTCACTGAATGGCTGCCACTGACACACATCTACTCCTGCACAATCTTTCTGGCAAGGGGCTATGTACTCTCGTCCAGCTCTGAGTCACCTGCCCCACTTGGAGCCGCGAAAGCCGTGGTGATGTTAGAGGTGCGGAGGAAACAATGTGAGCAAGCAAAAAACAAGAGAGGTCCACCCCGCTTACTCTGACCATTCTTACAGCCACTTCAGACACTACAGAAGAATTTCTAGCCTGCTGCCAGAGCCGTGTTTGCCCCCAGAAAATCCACAAGAATACCAAGTAACTGGGGCACTACAGATACGTCAATATATTTTATTTATGCATAGTGCCTCAGACTCTATTTTCAGGCAACTAGACAAAAGGTACATTAGTTAGCTAGGGCTGTCATTACAAAATACAACAGACTGGGTGGTTTAAATGACCCACCTTAATTATCTCCTTAAAAGCCCCATCTCCAAATACAATCACATGGAGGGTGAGAGCTTCAACATCTGAATTTCGTGGTGGGGGGCGGGACGGTGGACACAACAATTGAGTCCATAGGAAAAGCACAAACTTCTTTTCATCCCTTTACCTCTTACTTAGAAGAGTAAGATATGAAGTAATACATTTTGACACTAATTAACTCTGGCATATGCTGCTGTTTCAAATATTTTTTCCAGTGCAAGTTCTACAGTGTTTTCCAGTTTCCAATTCATGATATCTCAGAGGTCGCATTCTGATCCCAAGCGCGGCCAGAATCCTATTAGTCTTCCCATATCAATTAACCCTACAATTTTCTCCATTTAATTGCCAGATGTTTTTCCTTAGGTCAGCAGGCCACAACTAGACGGCTGCCCCCAAGAGCATTTTTAGACGTGAATCTCACACACCCACGCACACACACATATTTTATGGTAAGCTACAGTATTATATCTCAAATACACAGCGATGTTACAGCTAATCATGATTTATGGATACAATATCTAAGCATCACAGTGCTTTGTTATTTAAGTTTCTTCTCCCCCTAAGCCAACGTCAATATACAGAAAAGACCAATGACAAACATGTGATATCTGTTAAGTGTGACATGAAACATGACACTTAAAAGCAAACTGGTTACTAATTCCTGGAGCCGGGTTCGTTCAGTTCCATTTCAACCAAGTTACCTACTCTAAGGAAACATACACAAATCAAAATCTAGGAAACAAAAGCAAAATTCACTCCACGTATGGAATGCCTCATAAAATCATTCTGACTCATTTCTTCAGCTTCCAAGGCTGTGCTAAGCTCTCCCAACACTTGTATTTATAGGATCCTTGCTTGTGTTTCTCAGGTGCTCATCACCCTTCATCAGTAATGCACCAAGTCGCTGTACCCATTTTTGCCAATCAGACTTCCAAGTCATATGTTAGAATTCATTTGCCAAATAATGAACTACCCTTCAGTTTCTAGTGTGCAATTAAAAAAGAACTTACTAGTGAAAAAGAACAGCATAGACATTACCTCTAACATGTTTCCATTTTTCCAAAAGAATCTACTTAACACATTAGTTCCTTTTCGACAAGCCCTAGTTTCAGATGACTTGGGTAGAATTTGGTATGTCATTCTTGGCACTACTTTCATACTGGAACCCTGACAACATCAACACCTCCATCTTAGTGAAGAATAAAACTAGAATTACCACAAATCTTAGATTAGCTATATATTATTATTTAGGCTCGAAAATTATCTTTGTCTCGCAGCTTGCTCTTGAGGAAAAGGCACAAAAAGCAGGGTGAAGGTGCAAAGTCAAACATTTGAAGACTGTACATAAACACTTACATAAAACAGAGAAATATACATTGATAAGGTGATGCAGTTTAAAGTGCTATTCTGCATGAATCAGGCAAGTGTGGAATAAGCTTGGGTATGTATTTATATTTAGCTCTTGTAAAATCAACATACACATAAAATAACTATCAGCTCCAGGCTTGGACATATATGTTCTGACATCAGCCTATTAACAAGAGGAAAATGGCACTGAGGAGTAATTATTATATACTAGCTTCATGAGGACTTTTTTGGAAAATTTATTTCTAAACTGAAATTGAAGAAGATAACATTTTGAATGTAATACCTGACAGATTCTATTATGGTTTCTGTCACCTTTTAGTACATTTCCTAACTGTGCATACCATAGGAAAGGGCAAGGAATTAATCAGGTTGCCAAAAGTTGGGTTACACAGCATGCAGAAAGCACTTCAGCTACATTATTTGCACAATTTCTGTAGGGAGTTCTGCAATAGAGGCTTTAAATTTAATATGTCTGGCCCCCTTCCACTTGGACTCAGTTCAAACCCATTGCCTGCAGCTCGCTGTATCCAGAGTGGGAAATCAGTCATTATATTAGGAATGGATGGCAAATGATTCCAATTCACATTCTTCAGCTGATATGTTTTTTAACCTGGAGCAACACCAAATTGGAAAATTCTGCAATTCTGCAAGCTGGACGTTCGATCTATATTGCAGTCTAAATACGTTTCTAGTTTGAGGGAGTTGATAAGATGATTTTTCTTTAGAATTTCTTAGCTCCTGTGTCACCAACAGAAATTTCAAGGTTCACCACATCACCTCTTTCCTTCAGGTGCTTTTGTCTCTCACTGGGTGTGGAAGGATGATGTCAGTGCAATCAAACTGCAAGGATCTGCATAAACAATAACTGCACTCCTTCATACCTGAAAGTGAAAGTCGCTCAGTCGTGTCTGACTCTTTGTGACCCCATGGACTATACAGTTCATGGAATTCTCCAGGCCAGAATACTGGAGTGGTTAGCCTTTCCCTTCTCCAGGGGATCTTCCCAACCCAGGGATCGAACCCAGGTCTCCCACATTGCAGGTGGGTTCTTTACCAACTGAGCTATCAGGGAAGCCCCAGGGATCAAACCTGGGATCTCCTAGATTGCAAACAGATTCTTTACCATCTGATACATAGGCACACAAAAAAGTATTTATGAAGATTAAATATAAAAGTCTTTCCAGAAAAAAAATTAAATTAAATTTTAAATTAAAAAGTAACTGAGTTTTCAAAAGGCCATTTCACCAGTCTATCTAGGCAGCTGCTTCAGGCATGATAGGGAACATGGTAAGATCCCCAAATTTCACAAGGATAGGTCCACTGCTACATCTCATTTGCTGTGAAGTGGTTTCCTTGATTTGAAGCAATGATACGTAGAATGCCAGGATGGTGGATAAGGCATTCTGTAAGTTCATGGATGGTAGTTTTGGCAAAAGCACTGAATGCAGGGAAGGCAAATCTATGTTCAGATTTATTACAACAGCCAAGACACAGAAGCAACCTAAATGTCCATTGACAGGTGAATGCATAAAGACTATGTGGTGCATATATAAAATGGAATATTACTCAGCAATAAAAAGGATGAAATAATGCCATTTGCAGCCACACGGATGGACCCAGAGATTATCTTATTAAGTAACAATTAGAGAAAGACAAATATCATGTGATATCACTTATATATAGAATCTTAAAAAATGATACAAAGGAACTTATTTATAAATCAGAAATAGACTCACAGACACAGAAAACAATCTCATGGCTACCATAGGGGACAGCAGGGTGAGGAGGGGAAGAGGTAAATTAGGAATCTGAGATTAGCATATACACACTACTATATATAAAATAGGTAAACAACAAGGACCTACTGGGTAGCACAGGGAACTATATTCAATATCCTATAATAACCTATAATGGAAAAGAATCAGAAAAAGAATATATAATTGAATCACTTGGCTGTTCATTTTAACACAACTTTGTAAATTAACTATATTTCAATTTGAAAAAAGAATACTATGCTTGAATCTGGTCCAGAGTGAACTTTCCTGAAACAGAATTGACAGATTGAAAAACACCTCATCTCAGTCCAACTTGGATACTTCAGGGTGGGTCCAAACTGGATTATATATCAAATCTTAAGAAGTAAGAAATGAAAGTAAGAGATCACCCTGGTTTCTGCACCTATTTGGTGGCTGAGCAGCTAATGCAGGTTTGCCTCCATTAACATATACACATCACTGCTGTAGACTCTAACCCTTCCTGGCCAGGAAGGGGAGCAGAGAATGTCTGGACTCAAGTTCTAGCTCAGCCATCTTCCCCAGAAAAATTACTTTATCTGGAAGAGCCTCATCTGCAACATCTAAGAGCTAGGCTTTCAGGTATGCATGTCTATGTTATTCAAAATGTAATATTAAAATATTTTTTAAAAAACACTGAAATAATAATACAAATCTATGGAGCTACTAAAAATATTGCTTTATTGCCAAAGACTTTACTTGTTTCCATGCAACAGGCTTTCGAAAACATGAACTTGAACGAGACTTTATATTCCCACTGGAAGCAAGTGGATGAGATTTTTCTGGAGCAGTGCTGTGCATTCTAAATCAGAGGTCATCCTAATGGGTTACATGCTCCCTTGAGCTGATGTGGGTGGCCATGACATTTAGTATAGAAAATGTTGCCTTTGCTAAATGAAAATAAAACTGTTTGACCTATTGGCTGCAGAACTTGTACTCAGAATTTTGTTCCCAGGAGTACTGGGACTATACTATACTCTTTTCCTATTTCTTGCAGTAATTTAAGAAACAAATTCATAAGCTGCCTGAGGAGTAGACTGCTACTCTTTGAACAGAGGTTTTCTTGGTGAAAAGAAAATGAACTCTTCTAGACACTAAGTGTTTGGTTCTAATGCTCTCAATGACTGGCTTTGGAACCATTAGAGCACTTGCTATAAGTACTTCTGGAGGCCCTGATACAAAACAGCTTTATACTTGAAAAGAATGTAGCAAAATATCTCAAAATATCTCTTCACCTCTTATAGTAAATAAGTTTATGTAACAAAACAAAAACAGTGGGATATGGCCCTGAATATGAGAGCTACGGCATCATCTTCTAGGTGTGGAACACTGCCGAGTTACCTCAGTCCCTAAGTCTCAATTGTTTTGTATAACAACAGTAATAATAATGTCTGTCTTAAGTATTCTTGAGATAATCAACAGCTAACAGTGTACGAGAGAGATCTGTGACCCTCTCAATTTTGGAAACACTGTCTTCTTGTAAAATCAGAATAATTTATAAAAGAAGCAGATGCTATTTGAGAGGACTTAATCACAATAATATCTCCTTAAAATGAAATTAGGATTCCTCAGACATAGCAACATCAATCCACAATGTTTCTGTCTAGAACCAGGGAAATGAGAAAAGATGTTCAGTCCACTGTACAAAGAATATATTCTATACAAGTTCAGAATAGTGCTAAAATATGGGTTTTACATGTCTGTTCCTCCTAGGCAAAAAGAGACTGGCCAGGAGAAAAATGATTTAGTGCTCAAGAGGACAGAACTAACATTTGTGGAGAAAGCCTGGCAATAGATTCTTCTGGAGAGACCCTGAAGATGGGAGCACAGCAGACCATTCTAATAGGCAGAATGTGAGTAAATGTCAAAACTTGAACAGAAACCTCTTAGTACAGACAGCATCTGTTTCTCCAGCTGGTTCTCAGTCTGAAATGGAAAGGAAAACAACACAGAGGCAGGAAAGGACCAGTTTGGGAAAGACTAGATTCTACTCTGGAAGCCATAGAATCAACAGGAAGTTCTTATATGTGAACCTTACTCAAAACTAGAAGGGGAATCCAGTAGAGAACATTTGCTATGAAATTTTTTTAGGATGGATCAGACTACTTACCCAACCTCTCAAAGGATCTAACTAAATAGTGATTTCTAGGTACAGTATCTCAAACTTTCTGGCAATTAAAGATGAGAACCTAGACATCATTCTTTTACTTTTTAATTAATTTATTTATTTTTAATTATCAGATTATTTATCAGAGAATAACTCCTTTACAATTTTGTGTTGGTTTCTGACATACATCAACATGAATCAGCCATAGATATACATATAGGCATTGTTCTTGATACTTCCTCTAAAACAGTTCTCAATATGCTCATCTCTCTTCATTTCTATCTCTGACCCTCAACTGAGCCCTTCACTGGACAACTCCCTCATGACGAGAAGGCTTGATCACCTCTCCATGACACACAGAATCATCCTGCTAAAACCTGAATACAAAGGAGTATGTCAAGGCTATATATTGTCACCCTGTTTATTTAACTTATATACAGAGTACATCATGCAAAATGCCAGACTAAAGGACCACAAGCTGGAATTAAGTTTGCTGGGAGAATTATCAACAACCTCAGATATGTAGATGCTGCTGCTGCTGCTGCTGCTAAGTCGCTTCAGTCGTGTTCGACTCTGTGCGACCCCACAGACGGCAGCCCACCAGGCTCCGCCATCCCTGGGATTCTCCAGGCAAGAATACTGGAGTGGGTTGCCATTTCCTTCTCCAGTACATGAACAGGAAAAGTGAAAGTGAAGTCGCTCAGTCATGTCTGACTCTTAGCGACCCCATGGACTACAGCCTACCAGGCTCCTCCGTCCAGGGGATTTTCCAGGCAAGAGTACTGGAGTGGGGTGCCATTGCCTTCTCCGTATGTAGATGACACAATCCTAATGTCTGAAAGCAAAGAGGAACTAAAGAGACTCTTGATGAAGGTGAAAGAGGAGAGTGAAAAAGTTGGTGTAAAACTCAACATTCAAAAATGAAGATCATGGCATCTGGTCCCATCACTTCATGGCGAGTAGATGGGGAAACAATGAAAACAGTGACAGACTTTAGGCTCCAAAATCACTGCAAATGGTGACTGCAGCCATGAAATTAAAAGACACTTGCTCCTTGGAAGAAAACTCATGTCAAACCAAGATAGCGAATAAAAAGTTTACTTAAAGGTGGAGACACCACTTTGCCAACAAAGGTCCATATAGTCAAAGTTATGACTTTTCCAGTAGTCGTGCATGGGTGTTAGAGTTGGACCATAAAGAAGGCTGAGTGCCAAAGAATTGATGCTTTCAAACTGTGGTGTTGGAGAAGACTCTTGAGCGTCCCTTGGACTGCAAGCAGATCAAACCAGTCAATCCTAAAGGAAATCAACCCTGAATATTCATTGGAAGGATTGATGCTGAAGCTGCAATACTTTTGCCGCTTGATGCGAAGAGCCAACTCATCGGAAAAGACATGAATGCTGGGAAAGATTGAGGTGTGAGGAGAAGGGGACAACAGAGGACGAGATGGTTGGATGGCATCATTGACTCAATGGACACTGAGTCTGAGCAAACTCCAGGAGATGGTGAAGAGGAGGGAAGCCTGGCATGCTGCAGTCCACGGGGTCACAAAGAGTCGGACGTGACTGAGCAGCTGAACAATAACAACATCCCTGCTTCAAACTGCCAACAGTTTCCCACAATCCTTAAAATCCATGCCTCTTCCAAGTCACAAGGCCCTATATTTCAAACTCTTCTTCCCCTCTAACCTCGTCTCCAGCCACTCAGTCGACATGGACCCTTTCTACAGATCCTGGCTTTCCTTGAGGGTACCAAGTTCTTTAAGGCATTGGCAACCTTCTCCACATGTCCTTTAGTGTGGAACATTGTAGCCTTGGCTCCTTTTTTAGGTAACAGATTGAGAAGCAATACCCAGAGAACTGATGCCTCCCACATATTTATGGCCCATCTGATATTCTCTATCACTGCCCTCGGCTTCCCTCCTCAGTAGCAATTCTCATAGCATGTTCAATTATAAATTCAGCTGTGTTTATATATAATGTCATTCTCCTCTAAGATAAGTGCCATGAAGCCAATGACCATATCTACTCTGTCCACCACATTATATCCACTGCATAGCAGAGAGACTGAAATGTAGTTGTTGAGTGGGAAAATGACTGAATGTTATATGTATTACTATAATAATTATCCATTCCCCTACAGTCGTGAAGGCATTTTCAATCTTAGCTGTTGTTGGAACTCTCCCCCCCCAGACAAATAAAAGCTAAAATCAACTACCTTTTTGGAATTCTAAGACGGACACACAACGAAATGATGTTGAACTTGTTTACAACTGTACCTCTGTAACGAGACAACAAACAACTTGAGACTGTGAACTATGCTGTGTTTTCCTTTAGGTATCTAACATATTGCAGAAAACGAGCATTTAACACATTTATGCAATGTTTTTTACCTTAATTTTTTTTTAAATTAGTTTATTTTCTATTTTTTAACTTTACAATATTGCCATTTGTTTTGCCATACATTGACATGAGTGAAATTAGTGAGATGGTGAAGTTTTACAATATAGACCATGTCTTAATTTTTCAAAACCTATGTGTAGTTCTCACTAATCTGCAAGATCATCACATTTTACAAACTAGCCACGGCAGGAATACAATATTCTTTCAGTGAAAAATATCACATTCTTGGGAAGAAAATCAGGGGAAACAAAATCTCAAGTATAACACATCCCCTCTATCATATACATGGTTTCACGTATCTGATGTTGATGTGGGATACAGTTTCATGAAGGTGTCAATCTTTCCACTGATGACAGAGCACATTTTAAAAGGGTTCTGGATCCAGGACACCTGATGAGAACCTGAGCTCAGGCAAGTTCCTTATCCTCTTCACATTTCAATGTCCTCGTCTACAAATGAAGACAATAACCCTGACTTCACTGGCTTGTTGTAGGGTAGCATGTGAGCTGGATACTCAATAATATAAAGAGTTTCAATAAGTTGGGTGGGAGACAGGAAATCAAAAGTCAAAAGAGAATGGAGACACTTAGAAAATAAGCTGGAGCCAGAAATGCAAAAGGAGGCATGGTAAGAAATAAATTACAATGGCCAATAGCCTAGAATGCCACATGCAAACTTTGGATTTTATGCAAGAGGTAGAAAGGGTCATTTGGGGTTTGGAAGATGGATCTGGCAGGATGAGAGCTACAGGATGGGTAGAGTGAGCCAGTGTCGTGTCTGCTGCCCATTCACCTCTGTGTTGATGAGGAAGCACTAATTTTCCTCTGTTTTTCCTTATCCTGCTCCTAAGGTTCATGCTTCAAGTGGAATTAGTTTCACTCCCAGCTCCAGGGGCAGCTCTGTGACTCAGACTCGGGACCCAAGGGATTGCTTTCTCTGACCACCAAGACTGGTTCAGAGGGGACATGTGGTCCAAGATACCACTGAGAGGCAATGGCACTTTTGCTGATACTGCTCAGAGAGAGGGACGCCATCTTTCCTGGCAGAGTCAAGCCTGAGAGACTGTGGGCCTAGATTTGTTGGCAGATATTTTTGCCACCATGTGAAGCCTGAGAATGAAACCCTTGTATAGGAGAACAGTTGACAGAAGCAGAGACCTAAGGTCCTGGTGATGTTATCAAGCTGCACTCAAAATACCCAACCTCTGGCCTTTACATGTACCTTGGTCAGTAAATTCTCTTTCCTTGAATTGGTATTTCTGCCTCTTGCAACAGAAAGAATCTTCAGTGGTACTGCAGTGACAAAGATACAAGGCCAAAGACTAGAGACAGTGATGGGACAAAGTAAGATACATATGGGCTGGTGGAACGTAACTGAGGATGGTTTGCATGAATCCTCATTCTTTAGCTACAGAGTTAGCACTATTATTGAAGAAGACAAGGGGCATTGTTCCTCCCCCTCATTTGACTCTTACTAAGAAAGAACCTTCCTGCCAGGTAGCACTAGTGGTAAAGAACCTGCCTATTAAGGCAGGAGACACAAGAGACTCGAGTTCAATTCCTGGGTGGGGAAGACCCCCTGGAAGAGGGCACAGCAAGCCACTCCAGTATTCTTGCCTAGAGAATCCTATGGATGGAGGAGCCTGGTGGGCTATGGTCCATAGGGTAGCAAAGAGTCAGACATCACTGAAGCGACTTAGCACACACTCAAAGAACCTTAATGACTATTTAAGAACATGAAATACTAAGATGAGTTTTCACTTGCCTATAAGATTTCATCTTTACTTTCTTGCCCCATTTATCATCAGATATAATGTTAACACAAAGATAGGCTGACTCATATATTCATACATAGCTTGAAAATTTACTTAAAATGTTAAGAAGCTTAAATGAAGGAAGGTACGCATGTCATGATTAAAAGCAGATCCTCTGTTACTCACAGAGATTATATTTTCCTTGTGACTTACAAGGACTGTATTAATTGGTACAAAAAGAATCTTTGTTGATGAATAGTAACAGCTAACATAGCTAATACTATGTTCAAAGAACCTTACATACATTCACAAGTTTAACTCTTTCAGGGATTTTTTTTTTTTTTTAATTTCTGTTTCACAGTTGAGCAAAACTGATACATGGATAGAATAGGTAATTTTGCCTTATTCCTAAAGGTGCCAGATGCAAAACTGGCTAGTTTAGCTGTAGAGCCATATGCTTAAGCACTATACTTAAAGTAAGTGAGAAAATGAAAGAACAAGTAGGTGATCCCTAAAAACATGGACACTGGAGCAAGCCTTTGTGACAGTTTGGTTTGTTGCCCTTCAAGAGGCTCACATTTTTCTAATGTCTTGGCTACCACCTGCTTACCAACTCAAAGCCCTGGGGAAGCTGTGTTCACTATTTCCAACCCCCCAGGAACAATTTAGTACACTGAAAAGGCAATTTATTCAAATTTCTAAATGCTAGCATGGTAAACAAAAACCAAGTGCTGCTTCTCAACACTGTTTGCTGGTAGCAGGGGAGCAGCTGAGTCACCACGATTACGTGGCTCACTACCAGTGTGATATCTAGCATGGTTAGCATTTCTTGTTGATGTGGAAATGAATGCCAGGTTCCACCTGTTCGACCAGGGATCGAACCCCAGTCTCCCGCATTGCGGGTGGATTCTTTACCAGCTGAGCCACAAAAGAAGAGGCTTCCCAGGTGGCACTAGTGGTAAAGAACCCACATACTAATGCAGGAAACATAAGACACCTAGGTTCGATCCCTGGGTCAGGAAGATCCCCTGGAGGAGGGCACGGCCACCCACTCCAGTATTCTTGTCTGGAGAATCCCATGGACAGTGGAGCCTAGTGGCTACAGCACATGGGGTCACAAAAAGTTGGACACAACTGAATGACTAACACTTGCCCAGAAGCCAGTGACAATTCACCCACAGAGTATTTCTAGCCTGTAGTATTAGGTGGGATGGGTTGGATTGAAATGACTAATCTGATATGAATCAACACTTACCCTAATGATGCAGCATTTTCCACTTGAATGTGCACCTGAGTTTGGGTCTCTCAGCTTGCACGGAAGTGCTAATCATATTTCAAACAGCAATTTAAAAGTCAATTTCTGTGTTCATGGAAATATGACATTAAATTCTTGGCTGATGTCACTACCACAGGATGGGTAAGATCAATCCCTATTTAAAAATCAGCTAGTTCATGAATTTAATTGTGAAATACCTCACAAAGTACCTACCTTCCCTTTGTAGGATTTATCTTTTTGAGTTTGTGATGACGTTTCTCGTAGCCCCTGACAGAAAATAACCAACCATCTTAAGACATACTATCTTGAAGATTTCCTTAGAAGCATCAGGAGAGATGTTGGGTTGCTTTTTTTATTTTTTACAAGAAAACAACTCAGTGCTGGTGATGGAAGAGTTCATTTTAGTCACTTTAAACTACTGTTTCTGCTGCTCCTTGAATTTTGGTAGCATCAGCTTCGGCGCTTACAGTGAAGCTGTATAAACCTAAGAAGCACTCCTTGGGCATGTGTTTTGCCCTCTGCCTGAGGTCTGAAAATATTCTGACTGTCTCCTTTGGGTATGACTTCCAAATCCTCAAATTAAACTCTCTTCCCTCCTTTGTCAGAGGATATAAAGCTATATGGAATGTCTCCTCCCCAACAGAGTTTATGCCTAATGACCTTTGAAAAAATAGGATTTTTCCTCTTTTTTTCTTTTCATTTCCCCAGGTGCATATCTGAATGAAAGATAAAGTATACCAGGCTATGTATTGAGCATCTGTTGCTGAGTTCTTCCAACTTTCATTCCCAGAAACCATGTATTACACTGAAAAGTAAGAAGCTCCTAATATTTTAGCATGTCTTCTGTTAACCCTCTGATAATGTTCTCATTTGCGTAAGTACAAACTCAAATTTCTATCTAAACATAAATGTAGTCATCTACTTTTCACATTCTCATGTTAGTCGATTTGGTCAAGAGGTACTTGAGTTTACTTCACACTGAATCCATTCAGCAGCTCTTATTCTATGTCAGAGTAGCTCAGACTATTCTTAGATTTCTGTCTAGAGCTTGTCTTTTTGAAAGAAGCCTGATGGAACCGGATCCTTACATTCTGACACATACTTTACACATCTTTACATACTTTCCTCTCTTGGAAAAGCATGTAGAATGGGTGTTCACCATGTATATTTCTGGTTTATTACCTTGATTCTTCTATTCAGATTTTCACATAGGTAGTCATTTAGACAAAGTACCTTTTCGTTTTTTTCCCTGCACCATTTATTCAGTTAACTACTATCTCGTTGACTCTCTCCTTACGATTCTGAACTAGATTTCAAGTTTCTTGAATAACCTGGACTAATGCTTTCCATGAGAGTTGGACAATAAAAAAAGCTGAGCACTGAAGAATTGATGCATTTGAACTGTGGTATTCGAGAACTCTTGAGCATCCCTTGGACTGCAAGGAGATCAAACCAGTCAATCTTAAAGGAAATCAGTCCTGAATATTCATTGGAAGGACTGATGCTGAAGCTGAAACTCCAACACTTTGGCCACCTGATGCAAAGAATTAACTCACTGGAAAAGACCCTGATGCTGGAAAAGACTGAAGGCAGGAGGAGACAGGGACAACAAGAGGATGAGATGGTTGGATGGCATCACGGACTCGATGGACATGAATTTGAACAAGCTCCGGGAGCTGGTGATGGACAGGGAAGCCTGGCATGCTGCAGTCCATGGAGTCGCAAAGAGTCCGACACAACTCAGTGACTGGACTGAGCTGAACTGAATGCTTTCCTTTTGCTCAACACCCAGCTGAAAGGGCTTCTTTATTTTCTGGCAGTGCCATCCACTTTTTTTGTTCTGTTTAAAACTTTTCTCAGTTGTATATTTATTATTACTTTTATCATCAAGCTAAGCCCAGAAATTTCCAGCATAGTAGAAAAGCTCTCCTACAACTTTTGAAATAAGATCAATCAGAAGTTGATTGTTGTTTCAAGGCAAAAAGTCAAGAGGGAAAGCAAAGAAAAAGGTGGAGGTGGGGGGAGGGGCAGATTAGCGCTAAATTACGGGTTTTATCCTCTGCAAGCTTCAGCCAGTCCCCTCCCTTTTCCTTCCAAATCCCATTCAGCACACCACAGAAGTCCCCATCACCCCTTGAGTCTTCCCCAGTGACATCTTCCCTCCCTTCTAAACTTAGCAACTTGAATTCTGGAAGCACCATCCATTCCTCCTTCCAGATTCACACTGTTCATATGGTGAAGACCTGTCTCATTTTCCCACTCCACTAGCTAATATGCACATACATTGATAGCTTATTCATTTAGTTCATATGTTGGTTCAGTTCTTTCTGCTTGTGTCCAAATGCACAGCTCATTTGTCTATTAAAACTGTTGAGCAAAAGGGAAAGGGTAGTAAAAAAAATCCAGTTTCCTTAGTTTAGGTTGATGGTTTTAACAAAGAGTTGAAAGACAAGGGACTTCCCTGCTGGTCCAGTGGTCAGAATCTGCCTTGCAAAGTGGGGGATATGGATGGGAGAGCTGGTCAGGGAACTAAAATCCCACGTGTTGCAGAGCAATGAAGTCCATAGGCCCCAAGTACTCAGTCATGAGCTACAACTAGAGAGCCCACGAGCCGCAACAAAAGATGGCATGTGACACACCAAATGAAACCACGTGACACAACGCAGATCCTGCGTGCTGCAACCAAGACCTGATGCGGCCAAATATATATATATATATATACACACACACACACACACACACATACTTGAGGTATATATATCTATGTATGTATGTATATATGTGTATATACATATAGTTGAGCCAAGCAGAAAAGTCTCTGTGCCTTTCTTACTGTCTACATTACATAATAAATAAGATAGAAGCTAGAGAGCCCTATTTTAGGCTGTAAGCCTTTGAGGGAATGGAAAGCAATTCTTTAAAACATGTTGCATAGCTTTTAGAATGATAATTGGAAAATGCTGCCCTTAATAGCACCAGTTTTATCCAAACACAGAGGTTTTACTAAGCCAGTGCTCTCTAAACCTTTTCATCATGTATCATTACCAGTAAAAAAATATTCTGAACATAAAAATCCCATAAACATATTTAAACAGATTATTCAAATGTAATCCTTTTACTATATTATATGTATTATAAAGGGCTTCCCTGCAATGTAGGAGAGAAACCACCTGCAATGTAGGAAACCTGGGTTCTAACCCTGGGTCAGGAAGATCCCCAGTACTCTTGCCTGGAGAATTCCATGGACAGAGGTGCCTGGTGGGCTACAGTTCATGGGGTTGCAAAGAGTTGGACACGACTAAGCGACAAACACAATCATTATAAACCACAAAGACTAAAATTCAAAAGGAAAGACATGAAAACAAGTTTTAATGAAACAGCTTTTCTCACAACTTGTTGTTTGTATACCCAAGAGAAAACGATCTTTGATTCATTTTCCTCTAAATACCACAGCTAAAAAATAAGTCCTATCCATTTCTTCTCTGAATGTATTTCAATGACCACTTCTTCTCCATACCCACCACAGCCTTACCTTATGCTCCTGTGAACTCTTTCTTACTTGGCAATCTCCAGCTTGTCTCCTTGCTTACTTTAACTCTTTCTTTTCAACATGAGCTTTACCCAGCGGCCTAGGTGCTCTTGCCAAAACTTCCTACTGATTGTTTCCCTTCCACTCAAGTCCTTTAATGGTTTAGTCTTGCCTATAGGACGAAGTTGAAACCTCTGATCTTAACACCATCTGTGCCTGCTCACCTTTCCAGGTGGTTCTTCCTACCTTTCCACCTGACTCTCCAGCTATGTCAAAGTGACTTTTCTGGAAGGCATCAAAACTTTTATTTTCACCCTTGCATGCAATAAATTTCTCTACCAGAAATGCCCTTTTTTCTTCATGCTTACCTGATAAACCTCAATATTCAGTTTAAATATCACTTCCTTTGGCAAGTTCTCTTTACTTCCTTTTGTAGAATTAGCACTCGCCTTTCTGTGTCCCCTTAACACTTTGTTTGTATTGACTTACAGCATTTATCTTGTTACTCAAGCAATTTATTTCCATGACTCTGAATTTCTATATGATAGAAATTTTGCTGTTTTTTTCTTGGATTATCACTGTCTGTCACAGGTGAGGCATGGAATAAATGCTTGATCTTTCTTAATAAATAGAGAGGATGGATAAATATTAATTGAACAACTATATAATTTTGGGGGCAGTGAAGAAAACCTTCAAGTGGGCAGTCTGCAATAAAACAAAAACATTTCAACAGAATATGAGGAAAAAAAAACCTCCTGCCTCGAGACTTAATGTTTTCTCACTTTGAGTTGTTGATAGTTTCTATTAAATTTTTGTAAACTAAAAGGTCTTTCATTCCCATATGAGTTTTTAGGTCATTTTCAAAGTCTTGTCTCTTATATTGCCCAGTCAACATAATTAATGATGTTAATAATAAGTAATATCTGTGTTTTCTATGAGGGTAGAACTGTAATAAGCAATTCATTGCAATATCTAATTTAACCCCCACACAGCCTTGTGAAGTAAGAGCTAGTATTCACTCCATCTAGCATGTAAGAGAGTCAATGAGGTTATGAAAGCTACAGAGTGACTCTTTCCCTAGGTGAAAAAAGCAAGATTAAAAGCAGATGTCCAAATGCAGGCTCTTAACCCAAATTCTCTGCTGCCTTCAGGCCATGTAGCTCCAAATCTTTTTCAGAATGTCTATCCTAATGTCTAGTTCCTTTCATTGCTAGATTGGAACAATTTCCAGTGTTCTTACAATAGCTGCAAGTAAATGTGTAATACATGTGATGGTTTTATATATTGTATGTCCCATAAAGTTTTTAAGATACAAGAACTCTTTGGAAGCCACTAGACCAGACTGTTTATTTGTAAATCAAATGATCTGTTTCACAGAGTGATTTGGCTCTATTGAATTTTACTTCGGCTACCACTATCTCTTGTGTGGCATTGTGATCAGCTATGGTTGACATGCACACTTCTGCAGACAAAGTCTTTTGTTTGTTTATATTTGCTTTAGCTAATTCCTACTCTATCAACAATCTCAGTTGAAATTTGTACTTAACTCTTCACCGCTGGATCATTCTTCACAGATATCATATTAGATTAGCCTTGTGAGTAAGTAGGTGGGCAGGGAGACCCCTTAAAAACGGTCTGTGTCTTTGCATTATGTTGAAATGCTGTTGCCAATTTTTTAATTACAAAGTTACAATACATATGATGTTCCTTAGAAGCATCCAGCAAAGATGAAATGGTGGTAGACTGGGAGAACTGAATAATATACAGTAAATTTAAAACATGGGAAAAAAAAATCTATCAGTTCGCTCAACTGCATTAAAATACACAGGTGTTACAGTATTTTTTTTTACTGCTGATTCAGAGTAAGTCATTATTTGATAAAGTAGGTAAGTGACTGTTTTAGTAAGTAATATAAAAATAATTCTGTTCCTCTAAGTGTGAGAATGAAAGACCTTTTATTTTACAAAATTTTAATAGAAACTATCAGCAACTCAAAGAAAAGCATACTGAAAACAAACTGGATTTCACATTTAATAAAGGAAACATTTTGAAGGCCCTTTTTAAAATGTGACCTGTTTATTTAGATTCATTTATCATTGTATCTGTTAAATATTATTTACTACACTTCCTCACATACATGAAACAATACTAGTCTCTCTATAAAGCAAATTAAACAGGTCTCTGTCTACAAGTATCATACACATACTGCAACAGACATCATTGAAAATATGCCCATAGTGGGATATAAACACCCAGTGGAAGTATCTTAAGACATAGAATATGAATAACTTGGTTGTCCCTGTATTTAGACTTCACTGTCTTGGTATTTAAGGAACACCTAGTGACCACTGTCATCAATTCACTACTGCCATCAAGATTTCAAATGGAGTTA
Organism: Giraffa tippelskirchi; assembly: GCF_054371585.1. Lineage (NCBI taxonomy): Eukaryota > Metazoa > Chordata > Mammalia > Artiodactyla > Giraffidae > Giraffa > Giraffa tippelskirchi. Next base: position 105,409,904 of record NC_137280.1, on the reverse strand, counting down.
CCACTTAGTACTTCTACTTTGTTCCCATTCAACTTGGAAAAGCTTTATGGCTAAAAGGGATTTTCAAGAGGATCCTGAGATAAAATATATCTTTTCCAAAGAAAACTGCTTGGAAACCAAAATGCAAAGTAGAGGCAGCTAGACACAAAGTGAAAAAAGGACATATGTAAGAAGAGAAAACTTTTAAAAGGATCTCATCTTCATGTCGTATCTTATCATGCCAGTAACTCTGCCCTGACCTATCTATCTCCCAGACTTCAGAGTTCGGTACATGCTTGTTTACTTAGCATCTCCATTTAGATATCTAAAAGTGCTCTCAAATGCACATGTTCAAAGTAAAACTCTTGCTCCCGCCCCCGTGTCCTAGCCTGTTACTTCCCCAATGTTCCTCATGTCAATAAACAGCATTACCATTCACCCAAATGTAAGTCCTCTGGAATCTGACTCCAAAATGTGTCTGGATCCCTTTAGTTTCTCTTCCCCTATGCTACCACCATTTGGTGTTCAAGCCACCTCTCTTGCCCAGTCTACTTCCACAGCCTGCATCCTTCAGCAGTTGTCATTACATTTTACAGCTTAACTCAGATTGCAGCACAACTCTCCTTAACATTCCCCAATGACTTCCAAGTTAAGGAGAATTCTCAACAAGACTTCAAGGACTGACATGATCTACTTCCTGACCGTTTCTTCTACCTCATTTTCTACCATTCTCTAATTCGAATTCAGCCTCAAAAGTTTCATTTTAAAAAACAAAATTCAAAGTTTCTTTGCACATAGCTGTTCCCTACCATTCTATTCTTTTTCCTGATCTTCCCTTGGTTTCCTCCTTCTAGTCATTCAAATGATAGCTCAAAAAGATATTACTTCCCCAGCACAACCTTCTCTCACCAACCAATCTAAAATAATCCCCTTCCCAGTGACAGAGAGTCCCTTTCTAGAACATCAACTTGTTTTATTTTCTTCATAGCACTTAACACTATCTGAAATCACTGCACCTATCACTTTATTAGTCCTTTGCAAAATCTAACTAGTTTGTAAGCCACTTCAACGTAGGTTCTTGAGCCACTTGTTTACTTCTGTATCACCTGCACTGAGAACAGCTCCTAGCCCTTGATGGAGCCTCAGTGAATGGCTTTCCAATAAATAAAAAAGCAACTCATAGAGTCACTGACTTTCTAGGAGTTAGAATACAAAAAGGAGTTTGGTAGTCTTGATGTCCAAGGGTATAGGGTCTTAAAACATCGAAAGAAATACATGAGACCATCTGTGCATGAAGCAGGGTAAGTGTCGATACGCAGTAATTGACTAGATTCAATTTATGACTGACAAAGGAACTCACATAATTGTCTTATCTAAATAATATTAATAAAGAGCTTAAAATTCTATTTTAATATGCATTTTTTGCAAAGCAAAAATGGAGTTTCAGAATTGCTGCCTGGATTTTTCTGCTCTCTTGTACAATTTATAAAAACCAAGTGAAGCTCTAGGGTAGCTTGCTACTTGTACTCAGTCAAGGGACAAACTTATCATTATCACTCACTTAAGTTGTGTCTCAAGTTCCATTGTCTTTGCAATTACTTCAGAGATGAGAGATGAGAGCGTAAAATGAAACTATTAAAGTAAGTCAGCTACAGCTGGAGACCATTAACAGCAATACTGGGCATGCAAAAAAGAGCAGTGGGAAGCTGAAGTTATCTCAACTGGAGAAGCCACACGGAGGTTAAAAAGCTGCTGAATCCTGACCCACAAAGAATACCAACAATGCTTTCTGATATTAGTCTTTCTCCCACCAAGCTTCAAAAAGCACTCCATTTATTATTTCATTTATTCTAAGAGGTCTTGTGTGTGTGTGTGTGTCAGTTGGAAAATATAAGTCAGAATAGTGGGTCCCCTTGGAGTGAGAGCCAAGATTTTTAAAACATTTCTAAAATTGAAGCCAATGAACATAACACACAATTGGCAAAGATGAGCCTTACACAGATTTATAAATGTTTTGCTGCTAGGTCTAAGGTGTCACCTAAATTTTATCAACACTGGAGGGTTTAATAACTCCCTTCTGGGAAATATTAAGGCCAAATAAGATATGATGTAACAAAAGCTATGTAATATCGGTAAGAGGATATTTTCAGGACAGAAAGTCCCTGCATGGGGTGGCACAGTGCGGGGGTGGGGGTGGGGGCATGGGTAGTGAAAATGTGTGGCTGTGTCAGCTTCCCTCAACAAGGAACAGTGACCAGGTGACCAGCAGCCAGTCTCTCCCTCACACTCCCCCTACCTGCAAAATCTCATGAGAGATCACACTCTGCTTGCTTCCTCTGACTTATTCCACTAAGCATGATGTGCTCAAGGTCCACCCATGTTGTCACAAATGCAGGATGTCCTTCTATCTCAGGGCAGTAATCATACTACAATACAAAAATGTATCAAACTAGCATGGTATACACAATGTTACATATACACAATGTTACATGTTAAATTTACACAATGTTATATATAATGTAGATTTCAAAAAGTTTATTTAAAAAAAATCCCTTGTGAGAGATGTGTACCTGCCTCTATCCTTACAAGTTAGGAGCTAAAATCTTATTCCCTGAAGACAGAGAACACCATTCCAATCACAACTACACAACATCCCCTTTTGGACACTTTCTTGATAAAATAGTAACAAGAACAATGACAATAATAAAAGGTACTTAGCCCCCCCTGGGGCTTTCATTGATTTATATTTCTTCACATGTTCTTTTAATTGAACACTAAAACCCTGGAGTAAACAACCCACCTGTCCCCTGCTCACAGAAGATGCACTGACCTACTTTGTTCCTGGGCGCTGGCACTATCAAGACAGAACTTACAAAGGCTGAGGAAAGTCAGATGCTTAGAATTTTCCACCCAGCTTTCCCATAACCAGCCATCACTGGCCACTAAAACCTTTACTATCTAGTTGAAATATATCTTCTCCAGAAAGAATGTTGCATCTGGCGCTTGGAAACCAAACTACAACTGAACTTTTATACTATATTATGATGAAATATGATGAAATTACTATCCACATTATCATAGATATTATTAAATTATTATCCAAAATGGGATAATACTTTACTTATTTATGTAAGTAAATAGGATATTTTGTCAGCAATAACTTTAGTCAAGAAGCTTTTAATTGCTTCAAATTAAAGCAATTAATTCTGTCCACTTCTGTCCAACCACTTCCCTCTACCACTCTGTTCTCCTATGGTATCATTTTATGTAAATTGGACCCATTTAACCTCTGTAGAAAGACTCATCCTTATAATAAAATCATTAGACCATAATGACAGATGAAATGAGAAAGTGGCAGAAGGAAACAGATGTTTGAAAGACATTTATGTAGCTCTATGGAAAGGTTGGTGGCAGTTGCCATGTCACTATTAGCTAGAGGGTCTTATTATGCTTCCAATTTAATACTTAGTAATATGTTTCTCTCATTTCTGCACTCAGGCAAAAAAGTAGGGCAATGGAACCTGGGAAGATTTGCAAGTGGGTCCATTTTTAAGGCTGTGTATATATACATTTGACTCTGTGTGTGTGTGTGTGTGTGTGTGTGTGTGTGTGTGTGTGTGTATTCCCATTGAGTGCTTCCAATTTGGACAAATCTGACACTGAGATCTGTTACCTAAACATACATTAGGGTGTACATTTTCTCACCTTCAGCATTAGGAAAGACAGGCATGTCTTTTAGCTCCTGTCCAGTGATATCATTTAGGCTTTAAATCATTTCCCTTACATTTTTATTTGAAAGAAGAGGAGCCTAAGAAGAATAATGCATCAATGACTTCACCATCAGACTTTAGGGATTTGACTGATATAATAATGCCATGTGACTTTTTCAAATAATGAAGGTTTTTTTTTTTTCTTTTCTTTTGACTTTGGTAGTTCCATCAAACCAAGGCTGCTTTATTGAAAGGGATTCATCTTTTCTTCCTTTTTTTTTAAAGAAACATTACTTAGGGACATAAGAATAACACAATGTGAGGCTGATTTCCCCTAAAGATAGAATGGCAATGAAATGAGAAAGAAACAGTGGTGATGTAGAGTCTAATCCTTCCCCAGAATAAAAAGCTCAAGTTAAAAGCGCAAAACTAGCCCATGCTTCTTAAGATGAAAGTGATGGTTAGGAGGATTGCTATTTTGACCTAATGGGAACTGCAAAGGGAATAATGAGGTTACCTGACCCCACGCTAGTTTGTAAATGACTACTTTCTTAGAGAACAATTCCATTTTCACCAGCTGTCTACCAATTACATTCTCAACACACACACACACACACACGATGGTGGCTGTACCTCTCCTTCTGTTATAAATCCCAAAATACCTCATTTCCACCTCAAGTGTCATTACGATGGGTTTAGAACAAGTTAATTCAAAGTAATCCTGCATTATGCAGCCAGGATTCTGCCTTTCTCTTTAATTATCTTTGTGCAAACTCCTTTTAAAGCATGTTTAATGTAGGCATTTGTCTTTCCTTTGCAGTTTTATGCAATTTTGAAAAAGTTATTTGGGAACAGAAACTTAAGCCACTATTGTGTCTCTTTAGGGATCCTCCCAGGGACAGATAAAAAATTGTTCATGCATTACAAACACCAGTGAGGCAGATTTAACCATTGTGCAGCCCTGTCAGAGAGCTCTCCTACTTTCGCAAAGTAAATAGCATTCTGTCTTGTCTGTCATCATTTGATCAATGTCTTCATGATAACACAATAGCATTATCAAAACAGGAAAAGGAAATATGAAGATGATTAACTTCATCTTCAAGAACTCGGCAACTCTGAATGGGCCTGAAAGTGGGGGAAAAGCAAGATGATGGGGCGGGGGATAAGAAAGGAAACCAAACAGATGTAACTCCATATATGCTTCGACTGGCTTTATTGATTCCTCACCCTCTCTACCTGTCCTCCCTACTTCTACCTCCAAAACAGCCAGCCAGCTTGAGACTTAATTATTTTTTCTAAGAAAGAGAAAGCAAGAGCAAGGGAGAAAAGAACCAGAATCTGTTCACAAGGAAAGCAGTCACTGCTGCTTGTTGTTTTTTTTTTTTTAAGAAGCACTTAAGGGTCATTAGTCTAACACTGCAGCAAATGTATTATTCATTTTCCTTAGCCCAATTTCTTGCCTAAGAATTTTGCAAGAAAACGATACACAGTTCAGTAGAGAGGTGATTGATCAAGCAAGAAGGAACAGAATTTGGGCATCCTGATAAAAATTTTTCTCCGTCTTCTCCGTTAGCATAAATCAATTTTATTTATGTAGTAACACTTGAATACTAACTACCCAATGCCATCCGTCAGGACAAAATTGATGACTATACCTTTAGGTTAATATTACTTGAACATTTCATTCTGAATAATTTATACACATTTCTGAGTGTCAATTCCAGATTGTTTATTTGGTTTCAGCAAGTATAGCTGAACCACAGTTTTTATTAGGGCAAAAAGGTTCCCATCTCTGTTTATTTTGTGCATTAAAGGGGCTCGTTCAATTTGGGGGCCTTGATATTATTCCATAGGAATTGAAACATGGAATAACGTTGTACCTAGTCTATGGCTGCTCACAGGTTCTTTTTTTAAAGGGCTTTTTTTCTAAATGCTTTGTCATTTTCAGTGGTAAAAACAACTGAGATTACATACAACCAAATGAAAAGCTGGCAAAATAGAGGTGAGTAGATATTTAACAATAACACTAACATGTTGTTTGTGAAGAGGGTGTGAGTTCACTGCATTACAGCCCCAACTGCTATTTTCACTCTTCAGCAAATAATCTAATCTGTCTACCAAGACAGATAGTTCTTTACACCATCCTCTCCTATTGGGTGACTTTCAATGTGTGTACTGTTATTCGTATTGTAAAGAACATGATACATTTTATAATCACTCTATTTGCTTCTTCTTCCATTGTATGGTAATCGCCTTCCTACTGGGCAGATAACACAAAAGCATGTGCACACTCAGGCTCTGGGACTGAAATGAATGGTCAGTTACGAGATGCTGGCAAGATTTATACAATAAGAAAACAGAAAGGCCTTCTCAACTCAATTAGTGAGGATCTTGACCTAAGTCAACCTGTACTGGATTGTGTTTCTTGTCAGAAAGGCACCCATAATATCAGTTAAGCCCTTATGCAGCACAGCGGTGATACCTAGTTGTGTATTTTTGCATTAATGAAGAGCCTTCCACTTAATGTGAAGATTCAGTGTACTAGGTAAGTTTTATCTTTCTTTCCATCCTCTCCGCACTCTCTTTTTATACACACATTCCTCTACTTTTGAGAAACTTTCTCACAAGCAGTTGTCACAGAGTTCTGTCTCATGAGAACATCTGACAACCAATGGGAGGAAGCAGCACCTTATCCAAAGTAATGCCTTAGACATTAGAGGAACAGAATCAAAAACAAGGCGTGAATTCCAAGTAAGTCACTCTTCAGTTTGATTTACAGAAATAACACTTCTGCTGTGTTCAGAGTCCTCATTAGCAGGAGCCAGCAAAGCTGCTGGATGTTATATATATCCACAGATACAGTACTGTGTGCATGGGCATGCACGCACACACAGAGCTGGAAATGAATGAGGGCTATCATTTGAAAGCATGCCTTCTGATTTTGCCTCAGATGTAATTACAATGTTAAAGGGAGAAAAATAAAATCTACCTAAAATGTAGGCACTGACTAAAAAGCAGCCTGTTCTTACTTCTGCTTTGACTATCACCTGTGCAGTTTCATCTTTTAAATACCGTGAATCATTTACTCATCTCCACAGATATTTGTTGAACTCCAATTATATGGAAGACACCGTTCTAGAAACCACACGGTTGCCAATCTGAGTGAGTCTGATTTCCCAAAGGACCTCCTAGTTTAAAGAGGTTGAGAACACAAGTATAATAGTAAATATGTTATTATGTATGCATGCATACATATGTATAAATAAACAAAACAAGCCAAGTTTCATAAGAGCAGCATAAAATACTTCTGAATTACTAGAGCATGATATGTTTTATTGAAAGTATTTCTTTTGGTTGTGCTGTATTCATTATGCATAATGCTATGGGCTAATTAAAGTTTACATGGCAAGATTTTAATTTGAATTTTTAAGAGTACTTTGTAAATTCTGTATTGCTGTGTAAGGATTTAGCAGTTATTAGAGTTACATGGGCTTTTGAGCCAAGGAAAGAAGGGTACTGTGCATTTTTAAGGGCTCAATTGTGAGAACAGACTCTTAAAAGCATTATGCTAAAACCAAAACAGCTGTAGAAAACATCCAGTAAGTTTAAACACTTTTGGGCAGTTATTGTCAAAAAGGTGAGTCTCACTGCTTTGTGGCAAATCCCAAATTATGTAATATTACATATGTAATCCAGATATTAATATTCTAATAATATATCAGTGAACATTTATTGTCATTAGAAATATTGCTTCATGACATTAATTTGCCTCTATTGTGTTAAATGAAACTTGCCTAAAAATGATACAATTTTTATAAATTGACATAAATGTAATTATATATTTATTGCTTGTATAATTTTACTTAATTAAGGAATGGTCCTTTACATAATACTTCTTTGAGTTCAATAAATATACTTAATATTATCAATGCCATTGCAATAATAATTAGAAGCACTGGCCATTTCAATTATTATTATTAAGGCTCAATTAAATACTTATTTTAAATATTCATTTTTCTGTGCTATTCATCTACATGACTTCTGAAATAACTTTAATTCAAGATGATTTATCTTAAGACTTTGCTTGTGACATATTTTTAAAATCTATCCAGATGGACCAAAACAACTTGATGGATGATTTTTCAGTTCAGTTCAGTTCGGTCGCTCAGTTATGTCCGACTCTTTGCGATCCCATGGCCTACAGGATGCCAGGCCTCCCTGTCCCTCACCAACTCCCGAAGTTTACTCAAACTCATGTCCATTGAGTCGGTGATGCCATCCAACCATCTCATCCTCTGTCGTCCCCTTCTCCTCCCGCCTTCAATCTTTCCCAGCATCAGGGTCTTTTCCAATGAGTCAGTTCTTTGCATCAGGTGGCCAAAGGATTGGAGTTTCAGCTTCAATATTAGCCCTTCGAATGAACATTCAGGACTGATTTCCTTTAGGATGGACTGGTCGGATCTCCTTGCAGTCCAAGGGACTCTCAAGAGTCTTCTCCAACACCACAGTTCAAAAGCATCAGTTCTTCAGTGCTCAGCTTTCTTTATGGTCCAACTCTCACATCCATACATGACTACTGAAAAACCATAGCTTTGACTATACGAACCTTTGTTGGCAAAGTAATGTCTCTGCTTTTTAATATGCTGTCTAAATGGGTTTTTTTTATGGGCTGGTAGAAGCCTAGATAAACTAATGTTACAAGCAGTTCAGGCTGATACTTTCTGTGACACTGTTGGTGGAGCGGGCTTGGAGTGGGTGCACTGAACAATTGTTAGGCCACTGAGTGTTCTTGCAGCTCAAGCAGTGCTGAGAACACAAATCTTAAATTCACACAGTCCAAGGATCTTCAAAGCTTCTTGAGGTTATCTAAATGCTAATGGTAATCCTACAAGACTTGTATTACTATTGCCATTTTGTAAGACAGGAAACTGAAGCCTAGAGCCACGTACGTAATTAAGAAGTTAACCCTGATTTAGAATCCATGGTGGCCTAAATGCCAGAGCTCTGATCTGTCGACTACAGAAAGCTGCCTTCTCACTGAGAAAACAACCCAGGGGCTTCAGGTTGGAGCCTGTTCCTCTACCGGCCCATCACTAGAATGAACACCAGAGAATGGTTCCTTGGGGATAAAAATAGCTGATAAAAAGGAAGCACCCTCAAGTATGTTTTAATATAATAAGCAACATTAGCTGATTGCCTCAGTTGAGGCAGTCACATGATCATAAAATGTTTAAACCAGAAGGGATTAGAAATATAATCAAACCTACCTCTCCTTCTAAGTGGTTCCACAGCTATCTAAACTTAAATTTGTGAGCAGTCCGACTCTTTGCGACCCCATGGTCTGACCATGGAATTCTCCAGGCAAGATTACTGGACTGGGCTGCCATTCCCTTCTCCAGGGGATCTTCCTGATTCAGGGATCAAACCCAGGTCTCATGCACTGCAGGCAGATTCTTTACAATCTGAGCTACCAGAACAGCCCGTGAGAAGTCATAGTTATTGGCTTTTCCCATATTTCCTTTGCCAGTGCTGATTTAGGAAAGGAAAACATTGTGGCTCAGCTGGTAAAGAATCCACCTACAATGTGGGAGACCTGGGTTTGATCCTGGGGTTGGGAAGATTCCCTGGAGACGGGAAAGGCTACCAACTCCAGTATTCTGGCCTCAAGAATTCCATGGACTGTATAGTCCGTGGGGTCACAAAGAGCTGGACACGACTGAGTGACTTTCACTTTCAAAGTTTTTCAAACAAGTAAGAGAGAACAGGAAAATATCTGTCATGTTACATTCATCTGAGAGACATTCATGTTGTTAAAATGTGAAATCTATCAAGCATACAGTAACTGATTTGAGATGAGGTGTAAGGTATAATATAATAATTCCTGGCAGTGAGGATCGCTGCTCATACTGTCTACTTACTCTGGCTATGACAATTCGCTTTACATTGCTCCCTTTGATACACCTGAGTCAGAATGCTATCTTTAACAATACCTGAAGGAGTTCTGTAACACGTTTTTCAAAAACAATGAATATACAGGAATAAACTAAGTACAGTTCACCAAACATGACTATAATTACATATGAACTACTATGTTTATTTAGTTGGGTTCCACAAATAAAATTAAGGTTCTATTCTCTACCTCTTCTGATATATTGTTTTTTATTAATATGTATTCAGCAAATACTTGTTGCTCACCTACCAGACATCATAGGGAAAAACTCAAACAAACTTTTTGGCCAACCCGATACAAAGTTGAGTAAGACATCTGATCTGAATTTACTAAAAATCCACTATTCCAGAGAATTTGGGTAATAATCAACATCACCAGGAAAAAGTGAAACAGTTGGAAATAGATCAGACAGTGGAATGTGATCACTATTCTTGGGTAAAATATACCTAAGTAAACTGCTCTTGCTAAAAGACAGGCTGACTCTGCACTGAGGAAAACCTTGAAACACCTGAAAAAATCCCTCTGGGAAGCCCCTTCATTTAGGCAAACTTGCTTGATCTTTTGGTATACATGTCTCTACAACTAAATTGGACATAAATTGTTTACTTTGTAGCTAATGAAGCAAAAGAAAGTCACTGATGGATATTAACACAAATCTAGAACTTCTGCACAGAGGGAGCAGGCAGATACACACACCCCCTTCTTCCTTCCTCCCTCCCTCCACCACGCTGATGAAACAGTCTGGGCTTGACTCGAGGCTCTGGGGAAGATGTTCTTTTGGAGTAAAGGACTTTGTGGAGGACACTGAGCAGTTACGTAAGTCATAAATTACAGAAATATCCTCTCACCATGAGAGTTTTGAATGTGATAGTCCCCTTCACACCTCTTCTCATCAACCTACTGCTTTCAATTGGCACTTCTTTTGAGAAGTCTCTTTTGTACAAAAGCACTGGGATTTTTTTTTTTTTTTTAAGCTTACATGAAACTATATTGTAGACATCTTGTCAACTGGGTTCTAATGTCTTAGATATCTTTTCATATTAGCACATACAGATCAATTTCATTATTTTAATGGTGAAATATTTCAAATATAGAAATACAAGAATATGCTTAACACCAATTGATTTTAAAATTTCTATAATTCTTGGCCAACACTAGTGATCTTTCTGAACATACAGATGACATCATCTGAATACCTCTGTGAATATGTTCATAGTGTGTGGTTTTCCATAGAAGAGGTTGTTAGGAGAATTTCAGAGTTGTTATCTCTAACCATTGATAGATACTGCTGACTTGCTGCCCAAACAACCCTGCCTATTGTATCAATGGTGCTGTCTCACATTATCATCAGCTCATGAGACTATGAATCAATAAGATGAGGGTCATTAACTCATTATTGTTTTAATTTCGCATTTCAGTGATGACTAATGTCACTGATACACTGTTTCATAGGTTTGCCATTCCTTTGTATTTCTTCTCCAAATTGCACTTTGAATCCTTTGGCCATTGGAAAAAAAACCCCAAAATAAAAAATCTTATGTCTTTTTCTAATTGATGTTTTGGAAGTGCTGTACATATTCCATAAGTTAATCCATTGCCTGTTAAATATGTTGAAATTATTTCTCTCTCAATCTCTTATTTCCCTTTTAAGTTTATATTTTGTGTAAAGAAATTTTAAATTCTTATCATATTTTCTGGTTTTCTGTCCTATTTAGGAAGTCTTTTATCATCTCACATTTTTTTAAAAAAAATCCTAGATATTCTTATATTTTCTCATGCTATGCTCTTCTATTCATCAGATATTTGTTTATGATGCTAACTACAGGTCTAATTTTACTACCTATTTGTCACAATTACTTATTGAAATGTTACATTTATTATAAACCACTCCTATATCCACAATCTGCTTCCAGGCTGTTTATTTTGTTAACAATCTAAGTATTTATTCACATACCAAGATAACACTGCTGCAATGACTCTAATTTCAAAGTATGCTTTGATAGCTAGGAAGACAATTCCCCCTCTCATTTATTTTTTAAAATATCACTGAACATGGAGGTGGGGGGTGGTTGAAACGGGCAAATATATTAATAGTCAAGAGGTAAAAATTTCTAGTTGTAAAATAAGTAATGGGGATGCAATGCACAGCACAACAAAGTTAATGATACTATATTGTATATTTGAAAGTTCCCAAGAGAATAGAATCCTAAAAATTCTCATGATAAGGAAGAAAATTTGTACTCTGTATGGTGACAGAGGCTTACTGGGGTGATCATCTCCCACTATATAGAATACTAAATCATTATGCTACACATCTGAAACTAATATAATGTTATGTGTCACTTGTATCTCAATTTTAAAAAATCACTGACTATATATATTTTATCTAACATATAAACAGAAATGTGTCAATATCAATTTAAAAAATTATTGGAACTTGAATTAGGAATGCAATATATAGAATTATATAGGAATGAATACTTTTAAAAATCAGTATTTAAATTTGTTTAGGTTTTCTTTTAGGTCCTTCGGTAAAGTAATATAATTTTCCTTGTATATGTTACTCCCTTCTTTCTAGGTTTATTTTTAGATATTTTGTGGGATTTGTTATCATTATTTTTATATACTATGAATAGGCTCCTTTTTATTACATTTTAAAATTATTTTTGATATGTAGGAAAACTGGTGCTTTTGTATATGCCTCTTATATTTGCAACTTACTCATGTATCCTTCTATTTTTAATATATTATATCATATATAGTATATTATTTTAATGTAATATACTTTTTTCAACCTTTTGGATTTTCTCGTTCCAAAACTAACATCTATAAATGCTGACAGTTTATCCTCTTCCAATGTTACTATCTCTACTTTATTTTTGGAGAAGGCAATGGCAACCCACTCCAGTGCTCTTGCCTGGAAAATCCCATGGACGGAGGAGCCTGATAGGCTGCAGTCCATGGGGTTGCTAAGAGTCGGACACGACTGAGCAACTTCACTTTCACTTTTCACTTTCATGCACTGGAGAAGGAAATGGCACCCCACTCCAGTGTTCTTGCCTGGAGAATCCCAGGGACAGGGGAGCCTGGTGGGCTGCCGTCTATGGGGTCGCAAAGAGTCGGACACAATTGAAACAACTTAGCAGCAGCAGAAGCTACTTTATTTTCTTGTTACGATGGCTAGGACCTTGAATACGGGCTTGAAGACAACTGATGATAGTATTTTTATGTATGTTCTGACTTTAGCAAGAAAGCTTTTAATAATTTTCCAAATATTTTGCTTACTGTAGGTCTTTGCTAGACAGCCATTGTCAGTTTTAGGAAATGTATTTTTCTCCTTAGATAGTTTTTCATTAAAAAAAATTAAAGCTAAGTTTGATCAAATGGAGTTTTTTTAGGCATCTATATAGTTGATCATATGGATTTTCATAGTCTCTTGGACTGTAAGGAGATCAAACTAGTCAATCCTAAGGGAAGTCAGTCCTGAATGTTCATTGGAAGGACTGATACTGAGGCTGAAACTCCAATACTTGGTCCACCTGATGCGAAGAACTGACTGCTTGGAAAAGCCCCTGATGCTGGGAAAGGTTGAAGGCAGGGAGAGAAAGGGACAACAGAGGATGAGATGGTTGGATGGCATCACCGACTTGATGGACATGAGTTGAGCAACTTCTGAGAGTTGGTGATGGACAGGGAAGCCTGGCATGCTGCAGTCTAGGGTCATAAAGAGTCAGACACAACTGAGCAACTGAAGTGAACTAATTTACTAATTGGAGAATTGTATCTATAGATATCTTGATGTGAAACCATCCTTACATTCTAAGATACACCTTATTTAGTTGGGATCTAATTCTTATTTCCATTTGCTAAAATTTTATTTAAATATTTGCATCTTTGTTCGTAAGTTAGATTGGCCTGGAGTATAGTATGTGTGGGTTCGATCCCTGGGTTGGGAAGATCCCCTGGAGAAGGGAAAGGCTATCCACTCTAGTATTCTGGCCTGGAGAATTCCATGGACTGTATAGTCCATGGGGTTGCAAAGAGTTAGACATAACTGAGCGACTTTCACTTTCAGTTTTCAGAGTATGTGTATATAACATTAGCTTCATTGAAAAGGTTAAGAAGCTTTCCTGCAGTTTCCATGCCATGGAAGGTTTTATGTAACACACACGCAATGACTTGACTGTTAACCATATCTTGCCTAAATAACCATATGAGTTTCATATCTTTCTTAGTGTTAATATTCATATGACCATGGTATATTTGTTAAAAACTATGAGGTTAACATTGGCACAATACTATTAACTACACTGCATACTTTATTCTCAAAATATATGATTAAACTAACTTTACAAATAACAACTAGCATCAGTTTTATATCATTTTCTTCCCACCAGTTATATTTTACCACAGTTCTTTAGCCAAAGCTAGCCTTATTTCTAACATATCATTGTGAAAATCTGTTCAAAAGCTGCAGCACAGAGACACTCCAAAAAACATGTTCTAAGTATCTGCTTCTTTGGAAAGGCCTCTTCAATCTGAGTCTATCACTCCCTTTCTCTACGTGAGGTGCTCTCTGCTCTGAAATGTCAAAGAAATGGTTTGGAGGAAGAAAGAAGTGATAAGAGAAAAATACTGATTTAAAATCAACCATGCTAAATGCAATGTGAATTCAGGAACAAAAAAAAAGGACATTAGTGGAAAAACTGGTGAAATCCAAATGAAATCTGTGGCTTAATTGATAGTATTGGACCAATGTTAATTTCTTAGTTTTTATAAATACATCATGGCTATGTAGATGTTACTAGTAGGGGAACCTAGGTTAACGGTACAAGGAAAATCATTGTATGCTCTTAGATACTTCTTCACAAATCTAAAATGATTCCCAAAACAGGTTCAGCCACAGATCTTGAAAAGAGCTATTTTTAAGCTTGTTTTTTGTTTTGTCTAGTTGCCAAGTCGTGTCTGACTCTGCGACCCCATGGACTGTAGCTCACCAGGCTCCTCTGTCCATGGGATTTCCCAGGCAAGAATATTGGAATGGTTGCTATTACCTCCTCCAGGGGATCTTCCCAACTCGGGGATGGAACCCACATGCAGAAGTGGAAAAGGTTCTGGTGCATAGTAGTCATCAATACGTTGTCAGCTCCTCTGTCATCCACCATCCCACATTCTCCTCCACCAGAAGCCCAAGGTTGTACCATTTAATTACTCTGTGCCTAAAATATGAATTTCTCATCTAACAGAAGAGGTTATTAGTGTATATATGTGTGTGTGTGTGTGTGTGTGTGTACACATTAGTATGTATATGTGTGTGTGTAAACAGCAAACAGCTGTTTAGATATGAAGGTGCAGAAAAAATAGTGATGATAATAAAGACTATTAGCTACCATACACTCTGAATTACTTATATGTGAAGTTCTACACTGAGAACTTTCTATACATTATCTCACTCTATGCTCACAACAGTCCTATAAATTAGGCTTTAGCCTTATTTAAAATTGAGGAAACATACTCAGAAAAACAGGTCACTTACCTAAATTCACTGCCAGTAAGCTCCATGGTTCAGACACAGATATCCTTTTCTGACCTCAGAGATTATGTTCTAAAATGCCACTTAATTATGTTATTTACTTATGATAATAACAATGTGGTTGAAGCTTAATTTTAAAAAACGTGCAGACGGACATTTGACTTAATACATTGGTTATCTAGGGTCATAAAATTTTAATACTATCAAGTAACTATGTCACCACAGGGAAGTCACAATGTCTATAGTATTCATTTTTTTTCATCTGTAAGATGGGTATAATACCTGTTTTAAGGTTTAAAATTAAGCTTCAACCACATTGCTATTATCATAACTAAATAACATTTTATGGAATTACTTTTGAAATTAAAAATTAAAATTATTTTAATTTTAACAAAAGTAAAATTATTACTTTTAAAAGACCGGTTGTTTCTTTAATTAATGTTATTATAGGAAGTATTCATTAATGTCTCATAACTAAATTATCTGTGTCCTTCCTTATTGATAGAATGCCACTGTAAGTCATTATTGGCTAAAGCAGTGACATTGTTCAGTGATGATTACAAAACCACATGATGTCACCTAGCCTGGCACTTGATTGAAATGACAGATGTAAAAATGACATTATTCTGACTGCTCTGGGATATGCATCTGAAAGAGGTCAGGAGTGCAGACAGTTTTACCTTAGGTCATCATTAACTCAAGTTCACAGAGATACTTTCAGACATAATGAAAAGAATTAACATGGCTTTGCCTGAATTCGCTCAACTTTAGATTATACTGCCTTTTTTTTCCTTTTGGTCTTTTGCCAGAAGATGGAAAGTATAGTGGAGGTGGGAGAGGGGGACACAATTCCAAATGCACATACAAAATACTTTATATTTTGGATAAATCTTTAGCTTGAAAACCAGCAAGATGCTTTTTGTGGAGTCCAAGTCAGCACTTTAAACAAATTACATTATAATCATATTTTCCAGTTTCTTTTTTAAATTTATTAAATTTATTTTTAATTGAAGGGTAATTGCTTCACAATATTGTGTCGGCTCCTGCCATACAACAACACGAATCAGTCACAAGCAAACACATGTCCCCTGCCTCCTGAACCTCTCCCCACCCACCTACCCCATTCCACCGCTCTAGATTGGCACAGAGCCCTGTCTGAGCCCCCTGTGCCTGTACGGCAGCTTCCCCCTGGCTATTGGTTTTACACACGGCAGTGTATATATGTCAGTGCTGCTCTCTCAATTCGCCCCACCCTCTCCTTCCCCCGCAAGGTCCAAAGTCTGTTCTCTATGTCTGAGCATCTATTCCTGCCCTGCAAATAGGATCACCTATATCACTTTTCTAGATTCCGTATATATGTGTTATCATACAAAATTTGTTTTTCTCTGACTTGCTTCACTCTGCATAACAGGATCTAGGTTCATCCCCCTCTCTAGAACTGACTCAACTGCGTTCCTCTTATGGCTAATATTCCATTGTATATAGGTACCACAACTTCTTTATCCATTCATCTGATGACAGACATCTAGGTTGCTCCCATGTCCTAGCTATTGCAAACAGAGCTGCTATAAACACTGGGGTACATGTGTCTTTTTCAATTATGGTTTTCTCAGGGTATATTCCCCCTAGTGTCCCAGATAGGAAAAGGAGTACGTCAAGGCTGTATATTGTCACTCTGCTTATTTAACTTATATACGGAGTACATCATGAGAAGCGCTGGGCTGGATGAAGCACAAGCTGGAATCAAGATTGCTGGAAGAAATATCAATAACCTCAGATATGCACCACCCTTATGGCAGAAAGTGAAGAAGAACTAAAGAGCCTCTTGATGAAAGTGAAAGAGGAGAGGGGAAAAGTTGGCTTAAAGCTCAACATTCAGAAAACAAAGATCATGGCATCTGGTCCCATCACTTCATGGCAAATAGATGGAGAAACAATGGAAACAGTGGCAGGCTTTATTTTGAGGGGCTCCAAAATCACTGCTGATGATGATTGCAGCCATGAAATAAAAAGACGCTTACTCCTTGGAAGGAAAGTTATGACCAACTTAGCATATTAAAAAGCAGAGACATTACTTTGCCAAAAAAGGTTCGTCTAGTCAAGGCTATGGTTTTTCCAGTGGTCATGTATGGATGTGAGCGTTGGACTATAAAGAAAGCTGAGCACCGCAGAATTGATGCTTTTGAACTGTGGTGTTGGAGAAGACTCTTCAGAGTCCCTTAGACTACAAGGAGATCCAACCAGTCCATCTTAAAGGACATCAGTCATGAATGTTCATTGGAAGGACTGATGTTGAAGCTGAAACTCCAATCCTTTGGCCACCTGATGCGAAGAACATTTGAAAAGACCCTGATGCTGGGAAAGATTGAAGGCAGGAGGAGAAGGGGATGGCAGAGGATGAGATGGTTGGATGATATCACGGACACAATGGATATGAGTTTGAGTAAACTCTGGGAGTTGGTGATGGACAGAGACGCCTGGTGTGCTGTAGTCCATGGGGTCACAAAGAGTCACACATGACTGAGTGATTGAACTGAACTGATTCCCCATAGTGGGATTGCTAGGTCATGTGCTAAAGTCTCTCTTTTAATTTAAGTGCACAGAACAGACAATGGTCATTCTTGACTCACAATACATTCTTACTATCCAAGCATGGCCATGACTGGCTTTTACTGATTTAATTGGTTATTTATTTTTAATAATGAAGTAAGCACTTTTAACTCTACTGTTCAAAACAAAAGCTGAAGTCTTAATAATTATTAGAAAATAGCTACTAATATGTGATCTCGCACTCCGTTCCCCAAGCTCCCAGAAACTACAGTAAATTTCACCTTTAATTCCTTGATCATCAGCCTCTCATTTTCCCTCTATATGGTTTTTATTCTATTCTTACTCCTTAAAAAGTAACATTTTTATATTATTGCTTTTCACTTTATGAAAATCACAGTATATGTAATTTCTACTTAATATATTACTAAAATAAGTATCATTTTGCTAACAGATTACTAATATATATATTTTGCATGGCATTGCACTGCATTTATTTTGAGTTGCTATATAGTTCTCTTTCTAAATTGTATCATAAAAGTAGTTTTTTGTTTGTTTTTTTTCCTGTATCTTGATTTCTACATAAATGTAAAGAATTCTGAGACAGGTTGCAAATCAAGGTCTTTGTAGTTGTTTGAAGTCCCCACATAGCGTTTCAAGGCTCTTACAACGAGATCTCCTAAAGCAATTATCATTGTTTCGGGAATTCTAATCTTGAGATATTACTAACCCATCAATTTTCTGTGATACAGAAATATTTCTATGTACTTTATTAATTTTGTTCAAGGGCCAGCAAAATTTTCTGTGAAACAGTGAGCATTTTAGGCTTTGCATGCCAGATGGTCTGTTAGAATTTTAGCTCTTCCTTTTTGCAAGAAAGGAGCCATAGGAACCGCATAAACAAATGAGTGTGGTGATGTGCCAATAAAACTTTATTTAAATCACTGGCCTGTAGATGATATCAGTATGTTACTAGTGCATCTACTAACTGAGTGGCCATTTAAAATCACAATGTACTGAACACATAATTGCTGTTACTGTATGTTACAGTATATAATATTATAATATGCATTTATTTTTCAGGCTATTTCTTTGTAAGTAGCAAGAAACCTCCACCAAAACTTTTCCAATAACTTCAAAACAACAAATAAATCAAATCTGAATAATGCCAGCTATTTTTTCCCCAACAACTCAGTAAGGTATATACTATTTCGCCCAACTTACACGTGAAAAAACTGAGGATCAGAGAATTTAAGTAACTTGTTCGCTCACATTGAATACATAGTGAAAAAATGAGTATTTGAGCTTGGATTTTCTAGTCCCAACACTTACACCTCTTTACTTCAAGTATGTCCCTCCATGTGTCCACATGCAATGAAAAATCACTGTGCTCTTTATTTCTGAATCCTAACAGCTACCACTACTAACATTTACTGAAAGTTTTCTTCTTTTAATATCTTCAACACTACGCCAAGTCCTTTGCATACAGTATCTCATGTGATCGTTAGTCTTTAATATTAAATTTTAATGTGATTTTGTACTATTCTAGTGTAAACATGAAGAAACTATAACTTGTCAGTGAAAGTGAAAGTGTCGCTCAGTCCTGTCCCACTCTTTGAGATCCCCCAGACTGTAGCCCATCAGGCTCTTCTGTCCACAGAATTCTCCAGGGAAGAATACTGGAGTGGGCAGCCGTTCCCTTCTCCAGGGGCTCTTCCCAACCCAGGGATCGAACCCAGGTCTCCTAATTGCAGGCATCAGATTCTTTACCATCTGAGCTACCAGGGAAGCCCATATCTTATCAAGGTAAAGCAAACTGCTCAAAGTCACATAGCTAGTAATTCAGTGAATCAAAAATCACAAAGAAGCACCAAAGCTGATGCCCTGGGCACCCTGTCTTCCCATCTGACCACATGTACAATAGTGGGTGAGACATTCTTCCAGAGAAAATGAAGACATTGCTTTAAAAACACTGGTCATGCAGCTGTCTGGCTGTGAGTTATCATGATATATCTTACCACTATTCATGTTTTCCTGCAATATATACTTTTCCTCCAGAGCCATAAATTATCTTGCACTCTCAGTTCAATTCAGTTCCTCAGTCATGTCTGACTCTTTGTGACCCCATAGACTGCAGTATGACAGGCTTCCTTGTCCAGAACCAACTCCCGGAGCTTACTCAAACTCATGTCCATCGAGTCTGTGATGCCATCCAACCATCTCATCCTCTGCTGTCTCCTTCTCCTCCGCCTTCAATCATTCCCAGCATCAGGGTCTTTTCAAATCTGTCAGTTCTTCGCATCAGGTGGCCAAAATATTGAAGTTTCAGCTTCAGCATCAGTCCTTCCAGGGAATATTCAGGACTGATTTCCTCTAGGGTGGACTCTAGTGTCCTCAATTTCCATAATCCAGGGTACTTCTTTCTCAGAAACTTTCTCGCAACTATTTTCCTTTGAAGGGCAAAAAGAAGCTGCTTTCTGAGAGATTACCATTTCTGGCATGATTGTCAAAATACTGCTGAAACAGATTCTGAAAACATTTCTTTTAGAGAAGATACACTTGTTTGTCTGAACTGAGACATGCGTAACTGCTTGCCTTTCTTTCTTCCTCTCTTCCTTCCTTCCACCCATTCATTCCTAGTTAACTCAGTCATTCATCACGTATTTTTTTTTTCCATTTATGCCACACTTAGTGGGTGACTACTAGGTGTCAGGCATTAAGTTCAGATGCCTAAACGTGACCAGTGACCTCAGGAAGTATACCATAAAGAAAAGAGAGTAGGTATAAAAACAAGCAAATGAAATTGTGTTGGTACCCAACATGTGGTTCACCAGGGAGTTTGTTAGAAATGCAGAATGGCAGATTCCATCCCAACCAACCTAATCACAATCTGCATTCAGCAAATATGAGGAGAGATGAAAGTTTAGTGTAGGGTATGCTGAGTTTGAGGAGTTTGTGGGACATACAAGTAAAGACCTGAAATAGTTAAATATCCATCTTGTGCTTTGTTGGATATTTGGGGCTAAGATTTGGTTAAGGAGTTGCCAGTGTGTGGGGGTTGAAGGCTGAAGAATAGCCATAATCTCTTGAAGGAGCAGGAATATTGAATAGAGGGGAACACCAGCATTTCAGAGGCTGGAGGAGCCCACCAAAGACTGAAACAGAAAGGTCAGTGAGTTGAAGAGCACTGGAGGGCTGTGATGGAAGATGGGCCAGGGAGGAACAGGGAGAGAGGGTTCACTTTACTCCACTTTTCCAAGTGCACTATTTGCTATATGCTTTCTTAATATTGCTCTTAATATGAAAGATACAGACTAATTAGTTGACAATAATATCCTTCAGTGTGGGATACTCCAAGGCCCACAAACTTTTAGAGTAGGAAAGGCCAGAAATTAATCAACCTTAAACTTCCCCAATCCACACAACACTACCTAACAAGTAGATGTCACATTCTAATTTGTTACTGATGACGAGATATTGCTACCTTGTAAGACAGGTCTTCCTTACATTATGCAAAGGTCTACGAAGCCAAAAATTTGTAATGTAGTTACTGAACAGTACTCACATAATATACTAGACTCTGAATATAACAGGCCTATTTCATCTCAACATTTATTAGCAACTCCATGTACTAGGTCCTGGGGACATAGAGAAGAATAAAATTAGGTTCCAGGTTTTTGAAGAATGTATAATCTAATGGTAGAGACAGATGTATGATCAGATGCCTTCAAGGCGATGTGGTAAGTGCAGCCAATGAGATGCATCTTTGTGATGAGAGCTGCATGGCCTGACCTCACCTGGACCTGGCCTGGCATTCTGAGAGTGGTAAACAGCAGAAGCCTTCTGGAAGACATTATACTTGACCTGAGTGATGAAGGGGAGGAAGGATTAGGCAAAGGAAAGAGGGTAAGGGTCTTGCAGCAGTGAAAATGAAAATGAACAAATGGCCTGTCTTGGGGACTGTGTGTAGAAAGATAGTCTGGAATAACCAGGAGGTTCATCTGGCCAACTAAGAGACTGGAGGGATGGTCCACTGCATCGTTTGGTTTGTTGGCCCAAGAATCTGGGATTATGAAGTGTCTTGATCTCAGCAACCTTGTTCACACAAAAGCTAATGCAGAAACCCTCTAAAGTAAAACAAATAAGGAACTTTCAGATAACTGCGATCCACAGGCATATTTTATCATCTGCATATATAACTGATCTATAATCAGTTTCAAGGGTATCTGTGTAAAACGAACTTGAAGGTACAAGATTGGAGGCAGAAAAACTGGTTATTGCAATTTTCTTGGAGACAAGTGATGAGTTCTTAACTAAAATGGTAGCTGTAAGAAGAAGGAAAGTGTAGGGGGGAGGGGGAAGTGGCCAACTTTAAAAATAATAGGCAAGACTTTGTGACTGACTGAATATAGGAACTGAGAAGCAAAAAGGAGTCCAAAAAGACTAACTGGTTTGATTCAAGCAAACAGGTTTAATAGGAAACACAGCATGGTTCCCGCCCTAGACAGACTGCTAAGTTAGTCAGCAAGACACCTGCTCCTAGAAATAACACAAAAGTGCACCAGAGGGCGAGGGTGATAAAGTGTCTCCACAGACAAAATAAAAATACTCTTGTGTATTCTCAGAGGGTCTGAATAAAAGCAATTAACCTCTGGAAAAAAAAAACCTCTCCGGATTTATTTCACCACTATGCAGTTATAAAACTCTACACTCTAATGAAGAGGGTGAAATAGGTTCAAATACCGAGACTGCTGGCTTCAAACTGTCACGCGAAAACTTTCGTTTTGATTAGCATAATTGAAGTGTTAAATGTGTATCTGCTAAATTGCAATCAAATCAGTAAAATGTTATTCATTTTTTAAATGAATCTGTCAGAAGTTCTATGGGTGTTCTGCCATCAGTGAATTGGATTTGCACAGCTTAACTGCAGATACTACTATTTTATAAATGGGTAAACTGAGACACTGAAAATTCAGTCTGTTCAAGAGGTAGAGTCAATAGTTGACTTGCAAACAGACCACCAAGGTTCCCAATAAGCCAGACTAATGCTGTCCCTGGTGCAAAGTGAAATGGATTTCTTTAAGGTCCTAAATTAATGTATTGAGAGGCACCAAGCTAGGCAACGAAAAATTCACCTACTTCATTCTATCCTGATTCACCACAAATGGAGATTCCAACTTAAAAAACCTTGAGACTCTCTGTGGGGTTTTCTGCAGAGTATAAAATGTAGTTTCTGGTACAATAAATGAATGAATAATTCAGGCCCAGGTCTCCCTTTGTCTAAGTTGGACATGTCAGTATTACCCGCACTGCCTTCTCCCACTGCTGAGGCTGTTCCTCTTCTTCCTCCTCCTCATCCCATCTCCATTTTCACCTCATCTTCACTCTCCTTGCCATCAGTCTTTGAAAGGCCTTACACTGAAATATGTTAAGACATGGGGGAGTACTTTGACCCCGTGGAGAAAGAGCATTTACAGAATTATTCAGCAATAAACCACAGCAAATAGTCTCCGGATTTCTCTAAAGAAGACATATGAATGGCCAACAGGCACATGAAAGGATGCTCATCATCACTTGTTCTTAGAGAAATTCAGATCAAAACTGCCATCAGGTATCAGCTCACACTGGTCAGATGGACATCATCAAAAAGTCTACAAATAATAAATGCTGGAGAGGGTGTGGAGAAAAAGGAACCATCCTACACTATTGGTAGGAATATAAACTTGGTGCGGTTACTATGGAAAATAGTATGAATATTCCTCAAAAAACTAAAACTTGAGTTGTCATATGATCTAGCAATCCCACTCCTGGGCAAATATCCAGACAAAACTATAATTAAAAAAGATACAGGCACCTCCTATAATCACAGAAGCACTATTTACAATAGTCAAAATATGGAGGGAACTAAATGCCCATCAACAGATGAATGGGTAAAGCAGATATGGTACACATGTGTGAACGTGCACACACACACACACACACACACACACACACACACACACAGAGGAATATTACTCAGCCATAAAAAAGAACAAAGTAATCATGCTAAATGAAGTAAGTCAGAAAGAGAAAGACAAATACTACATGATATCACTTATATACAGAATTTAAAGTATAATGAACATATCTGAAAAATAAAAAAAGGTTCACAAACATAGACAGAACAGGTTAACAGACATAGAGAATACGCTTGTGGTTGCCAAGGGGGAGAGGGGGTGAGGGAGGGAAGGACTGGGAGGCTAGGGTTAATAGATGTAAAGTATGATATAGAGAATGTATAAACAACAAAATCCTACTATATAGCACAAAGAACTATATTCAATATCCCGTATAAATTAGTGAAAAAGAATATATATATATATATATATGCATAACTGAATGGAAATTAACAAAACATTGTAAATCAACTATACTTCAATAAAAAAAATTTTTTTTTAATGAGTCACTGAGTTTCTCTTACACACCAGGAAGATAATAGTGAAAATATAGCAAGATTCCTCAGAGAAGGCAATGGCACCCCACTCCAGTACTCTTGCCTGGAAAATCCCACGGACAGAGGAGCCTGGTGGACTGCTGTCTATGGGGTCGCACAGAGTCGGACACGACTGAAGTGACTTAGCAGCAGCAGCAAGATTCCTGCCTTCATAGAGTTTAGAGTCTAGTGTGATGAATAAACAACCAGAGTTAATGCAGTAAATGCTAGGAAAGGGGAAGTGCATGATCCCAGAAGAGCAAATAGTACAGGCACCTAACTCAGCCCTAGTGGGAGGGGAGATTTCTGGAAGGGACAATTTCCTTCAATTACCCAGGGAGCTAGAAACATAATGGAGAATCAGTTCAGTTCATTTGCTCTGCTGCTGCTGCTGCTAAGTCGCTTCAGTCGTGTCCGACTCTGTGCGACCCCATAGACGGCAGCCCACCAGGCTCCGCCGTCCCTGGGATTCTCCAGGCAAGAACACTGGAGTGGGTTGCCATTTCCTTCTCCAGTGCATGAAAGGGAAAAGTGAAAGAGAAGTCGCTCAGTCGTGTCCGACTCTTAGCGACCCCATGGACTGTAGCCTACCAGGCTCCCCCGTCCATGGGATCTTCCAAGCAAGAGTACTGGAGTGGGGTGCCATTGCCTTCTCTGGTTCAGTTGCTCAGTTGTATCCAATTCTTTCCCATGGACTGACGCACACCAGGCTTCCCTATCCCTTAGCAACTCCCAGAGCTTACTCAAACTCATGTTGACCAAGTCAGTGGTGCCATGAACCATCTCATCCTCTGTCGTCCCCTTCTTCTCCTGCCTTCAATCTTTCCCAGCATCGGGGTCTTTTCCAATGAGTCAGTTCTTCTCATCAGGAGGCCAAAGTATTGGAGTTTCAACTTTAGCATCTTCCAACCTTCCAGTGAATATTCAGGACTGATTTCCTTTAGGATTGACTGTTTGGATCTCCTTGCAGTCCAAGGGACTCTCAAGAGTCTTCTCCAAAACCACGGTTCAAAAGCATCAATTCTTTGGTGCTCAACTTTATCGTCCAATTCTCACATCCATACATGACAATTGGAAAAACCATAGCTCTGACTAAATGGACCTTTGTCGGCAAAATAATGTCTCTGATTTTTAATGTGCTGTCTAGGTTGGTCATAGCTTTTCTTCCAAGGAGCAAGGGTCTTCTAATTTCATGGCTGCAGTCACCATCTGCAGTGATTTTGGAGCCCCCCCAAAATAAAGTCTGTCACTCTTTCTATTGTTTCCCTATCTATTTGCCATGAAGTGATGGGACCAGATGCCATGATCTTAGTTTTTTGAATGTTGGGTTTTAAGCCACCTTTTTCACTCTCCTCTTTCACTTTCATCAAGAGCCTCTTTAGTTCTTTGCTTTCTGCCATAAGGGTGGTGTCATCTCTGTATCTGAGGTTATTGATATTTTTCCCGGCAATCTTGATTCCAGCTTGTGCTTCATCTAACCCAGCGTTTCTCATGATGTACTCTGCATATAAGTTAAATAAGCAGGGTGCACTATACAGCCTTGACATACTACTTTCCCAACTTGGAAACAGTCTGTTGTTCTTTGTTGCTTTGGGGCTCCAAAATCACTGCAGATGGTGACTGTAGCCATGAAATTAAAAGACACTTTCTCCTTGGAAGAAAAGGTATGACCAACCTAGATAGCATATTTAAAAGAAGAGACATTACTTTACCAACAAAGGTCCATCTAGTAAAGCTATGGTTTTTCCAGTAGTCATGTATGGATGTGAGCATTGGACTATAAAGAAAGCTGAGAGCTGAAGAACTGATGCTTTTGAACTGTGGTGTTGGAGAAGACTCTTGAGAGTCCCTTGGACTGCAAGGAGATCAAACCAGTCCACCCTAAAAGAAATCAATCCTGAATATTCATTAGAAGGACTTATGCTGAAGCTGAAACTCCAATACTTTGGCCACCTGATGAGAACTGACTCATTGGAAAAGACCCTGATGCTGGGAAAGATTGAAGGCAGGAGGAGAAGGGGATGACAGAGGATGAGATGGTTGGATGGCATCACCGACGCAATGGATATGAGTTTGAGTAGGCTCCAGGAGTTGGTGATGGACAGGGGAGCCTGGCATGCTGCAGTCCCTGGGGTCACAAAGAGTCGGACACAACTGAGTGAACTGAACTGTTGTTCCATGTCCAGTTCTAACTGTTGCTCTTGACCTACATACAGATTTCTCAGGAGGCAGGTAAGGTTGTGGAGCTAATGGAAAACAATCAACTACAAACACATATGGCAGTGGATTCCAAGTCTGGCTGCACACTAGAAACCTACTGAAGAACGTTCACTCTTTCAAATGCCCAGGCCCCATATCATTTGTATCAGGATCCCTGGAGGTAGGCTCTAGGCATTGGCACTCTTCAAAAGGTCCCTGTGTGATTGTACTGTGCAGCCAAGGATGAGATCTACTGCTGTACAGATCAAGGCAAATTAGAATTTCTAAATAAAGGACTGTCTCTCTTGACATTAATTTTCCTCTTCAGAATGGTGCTAGACTTCTTTAAAATTTTTAAGGTCTGCACACATTTAAAACATATACACAAATACACAATCACAACAAAACAAAGGGAGAAAGAAGATAAGTCAAGGATCCTATTGTGTGCTGAGCAATATATTTAAAGTCCACAAAGAATAGGATAAAATGACATTGTTTTAACGTGACAATGCATCTTTTCTTCTACTCACAAAAGTTTGTTAGTCCATTGTCATAACTAGTTTATAATTCTAATGCAAGAGATGAAATATACTATCAAATCTGGACATTCTCTGCACTAATTTGATGATACTACCCACAAGAGGAGTTTTGAGCATTGTTTGCTTTTCAACAATAATAACTATTATAATTTAAAATTAGAATCTTTTCATAATAGAACGACAGTGTTAGGTATAAGTCAAGTTACTGAGGAGTTAGTTTGTTCCACTGGGTGACAGAAAAAAGAAACATTCGAAAAGCACCTACTCTGTGCCAGAAACCATAGAGGGCAATTTTTAAAATATGTTATTTAATTCGGATCTTAGAACTCTCTGAGGTGTATATTAATATCCCCACTTATAGATAAAGAAACCAGGGCTCAGAGATTAAAGTGAAATGCCCTATGCCACGAAGGAACTTCTCTCAGCTGCTAGTAAGCAAAGCCCTCACCGCTCGCCCTGGCTTTATGAGCACTTCTAGTAAGGAGTGTTATAACTGTTTCCATAATGAGTCAGGTGGACTTTAAATTACAACCTTCGCAGAAAACAACTCTTCTTAGTAGTTATTTGACTCTTTTAGGAAAATGACTCTTTCATAAATTAATATTTCTCTTACCTGACAGCTCCTTAACGATAAGGCAACAAATGGCTATCTCATGACAACCATCATCTTTATTTAAGTTGTGGGGTCCTCAGGGGAAAATGGTATGTTAATCTGTTAGACTCTCCAAAACCACAAAGAAATCTAACAAAACAGAACTGAATGTCAGTGTCCCATGAAAGGACATCAGAAGGACAAATTTTAATTCATGGTTTTTAAAAGCTGTTTCAAGGTACTACCATTAAATGATAAAACAGTTTGGACAGCTAAAGATTTTAGGGCTGGAAAATACTCAGACAATGCTGAAGGCTGGTGGTTGTTACATATCTAGTTGTCAGGGAAAAGAAAACAAATTGCCCAGTCTATTTAAGGAAACACCTATTTCCTAAATCTTTAAATTGATTTTGATGAGTTAATATGCTTAACACACGATGCTTTCTTCTTCTAAGAGTGATTTGCAGAACTCATGGCTTACTTCTTGGCCTTGGAGTACAGGGCAAAGGCTAATAGAGTTTTGCCAAGAGAACGCACTGGTCATAGCAAACACCCTCTTCGAACAACACAAGAGAAGACTCTACACATGGACATCACCAGATGGTCAACACCGAAATCAGACTGATTATATTTTTTGCAGCCAAAGAAGGAGAAGCTCTATACAGTCAGCAAAAACAAGACTGGGAGCAGACTGTGGGTCAGATCATGAACTCCATATTGCTAAATTCAGACTTAAATTGAAGAAAGTAGGGAAAACCACTAGACCATTCAGGTATGACCTAAATCAAATCCCTTATGATTATACAGTGGAAGTGACAAATAGATTTAAGGGACTAGATCCGATAGACAGAGTGCTTGATGAACTATGGACGGAGGTTCGTGACATTGTACAGGAGACAGGGATCAAGACCATTCCCATGGAAAAGAAATGCAAAAAGCAAAATGGCTGTCTGAGAATAAGAGACACAGATGCATAGAACAGTCTTATGGACTGTGAGGGAGAAGGTGAGGGTGGGACATTCTGAGAGAATAGCATTGAAACATGTATATTATCATATGTGAAACAGAACACCATTCCATGTTCGATGCATGAGACAAATGCTCAGGGCTGGGGCAATGGGATGACTCAGAGGGATGGGATGGGGAGGGAGGGGGGGGGGGGTTTCAGGATGGGGAACACATGTAAACCCATGGCTGATTCATGTCAATGTATGGCAAAAACCACTACAATACTGTAAAGTAATTAGCCCCCAACTAAAATAAATAAATTTATTAAAATAAATAAATAAATAAAAACACACTATATATCCCCATGCCAAGATGCTGTGAAATAGTTGACCACAAAGAGAATTAATTTTACAGCAGAATAAATCAAAGTATTTTAATATAAAATAAAATGGCTGTCTGAGGAGGCCTTGCAAATAGCTGGGAAAAGAAGAGAAGCAAAAAGCAAAGGAGAAAAGGAAAGATATACCCATCCGAATGCAGAGTTCCAAAGAATAGCAAGGAGAGATAAGAAAGCCTTCCTCAGCGATCAATGCAGAGAAATAGAGGAAAACAATAGAATGGGAAAGACTATAGAGATCTCTTCAAGAAAATTAGAGATACCAAGGGAACATTTCATGCAAAGATGGGCTCAATAAAGGACAGAAATGGTAGGGACCTAACAGAAGCAGAAGATATTAAGAAGAGGTGGCAAAAATACACAGAAGAACTGTACAAAAAAGATCTTCATGACCCAGATAATCATGATGGTGTGATCACTCACCTAGAGCCAGACATCCTGGAATGTGAAGTCAAGTGGGCCTTAGGAAGCATCACTATGAACAAACCTAGTGGAGGTGATGGAATTCCAGTTGAGCTATTTCAAATCCTGAAAGATGATGCTGTGAAAGTGCTGCACTCGATATGCCAGCAAATCTGGAAAACTCAGCAGTGGCCACAGGACTGGAAAAGATCAGTTTTCATTCCAATCCCAAAGAAAGGCAATGCCAAAGAATGCTCAAACTACTACACAATTGCATTCATCTCACACGCTAGTAAAGTAATGCTCAAAGTTCTCCAAGCCAGGCTTCAACAATACGTGAACTGTGAACTTCCAGATGTTCAAGCTGGTTTTAGAAAAGGCAGAGGAACCAGAGATCAAATTGCCAACATCCACTGGATCATCGCAAAAGCAAGAGAGTTCCAGAAAAACATCTATTTCTGCTTTATTGACTATGCCAAAGCCTTTGACTGTGTAGATCACAATAAACTGTGGAAAATTCTGAAAGAGACATGAATACCAGACCACCTGACCTGCCTCTGGAGAAACTGTCAGGAAGCAACAGTTAGAACCAGACATAGAACAGCAGACTGGTTCTAAATAGGAGAAAGAGTACATCAAGGTTGTATATTGTCCCCCTGCTTATTTAACTTATATGCAGGGTACATTATGAGAAACACTGGGCTGGCGGAAGCACAAGCTGGAATCTAGACTGCTGGGAGAAATATCAATAACCTCAGATATGCAGATGACACCACCCTTATGGCAGAACGTGAAGAAGAACTTAAAAAGTGAAAGTGAAAGAGGAAAGTGAAAAGGTTGGCTTAAAGCTCAACATTCAGAAAACTAAGATCATGGCATCCGGTCCCATCACTTCATGGCAAATAGATGGGGAAACAATGGAAACAGTGACAGACTTTATTTTTGAGGGCTCCAGAATCACTGCAGATGGTGACTGCAGCCATGAAATTAAAAGATGCTTACTCCTTGGAAGGAAAGTTATGACCAACCTAGACAGCATATTAAAAAGCAGAGACATTACCTTGTCAACAAAGGTCCATCTCGTCAAGGTTATGGTTTTTCCAGTAGTCATGTATGGATGTGAGAGTTGGACGGTGAAGAAAGCTGAGCACCAAAGAATTGATGCTTTTGAACTGTGGTGTTGGAGAAGACTCTTGAGAGTCACTTGGACTTCAAGGAGATCCAACCAGTCCATCCTAAAGGAGATCAGTCCTGGCTGTTCATTGGAAGGACTGATGTTGAAGCTGAAGCTCCAATACTTTGGCCACGTGATATGAAGAGCTGACTCATTGGAAAAGACCCTGATGCTGAGAAAGACTGAGGGCAGGAGGAGAAGTGGATGACAGAGGATGAGATTGTTGGATGGTATCACCGACTCAATGGACAAGAGTTTGGGTAAACTCTGGTAGTTGGTGATGGACAGGGAGGTCTGGCGTGCTGTGGTTCATGGGGTCGCAAAGAGTCGGACACGACTGAGTGACTGAACTGAACTGGCTTACTTCTAGAAGATATAGGATTTCTTGGCATACAATTTATGCACTGATTTCATGCTGTGGACATTCTTCCTTAACGCCATTTTGCTTATTTCATATTAATTTTATTTTTATGGAGTGTAAGTATCCAGTCACAAAGGCAGTATATAGAAATAACTTTTATATAGCATATCTACTTGGGTGCTATAGTAAATAAAATACTAGAGCCAAATGTGGGGTAAATATTTCGTATCCAATCAATCCACAAAAGCAAAATGATTTGCTTAATGACATACTCGAGGGCTTCCCTGGTGGCTCAGACAGTAAAGAATCTGCCTTCAATGCAATCAGACCAGGTCTGATCCCTGGATCAGGAAGATCCCCTGGAGAAGGGAATGGCAACCCACTCCAGTATTCTTGCCTGGAGAATTCTATGGGTAGAGGAGCCTGGCGGGCTATAGTCCATAGGGTCACAAAGAGTCAGACGTGACTGATGACTAACTCTTAACTAATGACATACACAGTGTCTTTGAGGACATGACATAAACTCCCCCTACCGCATTTCCCCCAGTGTATGGCTTCCGGTGAGAAAATAATAGAAGTTTCCTGCTCATATTCTTGAGAGAGAAGAGGGAAGGGAGGCAGGGAGAACAACTTTCTTAGTGGAAATCCTTGAGACTGGCACATAAAGACAGCCTTCTGTCCCCTCCTGTGTGGGCCTCCCTCCTCCCCAACACCTTGTGAGGACAGGGCTGGCTGAGGAGAAAGGAGGAATCAAGCAGGCAGTGGAGGCCTCTCTTCAGTTCATTCTCGACCAGAATTCCTGGTGTCAAAATCACAAACAAGATCTAGTTATCTTAAAAGCAAACAGATTAATTGAGAAAGTGTTAGGAGTTTATAGATGAGATTGGAGGGAAGAAGCAGGCCTGGAAAATGGTATTGATAGAAACTAAAGCAGTTGTGGAGAACCAACAGGCAGGAAGCACAGAAATGATTCTTTTCTTTTTTAAAAAGTTTATTTATTTATTTTAATTGGAGGCTAATTACTTTACAATATTGTAGTGGCTTTTGCCATACACTGACATGAATCAGTCATGGGTTTACATGTGTTCCCCATCCTGAACCCCCCTCCCACCTCCCTCCCCATCCCATCTCTCAGGGTCATCCCAATGCACCAGCCCTGAGCACCCTCTCTCATGCATCAAACCTGGACTGGTGATCTATTTCACATATGGTAATATACATGTTTCAATGCTAGTCTCTCAAATCATCCCACCCTCACTTTCTCCCACAGAGTCCAAAAGTCTATTCTTTACATCTGTATCTCTTTTGCTGTTTCGCATATAGGGTCATCGTTACCATCTTTCTAAATTCCATATATATGCGTTAGTATACTGTATAGGTGTTTTTCTTTATGACTTACTTCACTCTGTATAATAGGCTCCAGCTTCAGCCACCTCATAAGAACTGATTCAAATGCATTCTTTTTAATAGCTGAGTAATATTCCATTGTATATATGTACCACAGCTTTCTTATCCGTTCGTCTGATGATGGACATCTAGGTTGCTTCTATGTCCTAGCCATTGTAAACAGTGCTGTGATGAATACTGGGGTACACGTGATTATTTTCAATAACACCTTGGCCAGGAAAAAACAGAACGTGGTAGGGTGTCTGCATGCTTACTGTCCACCACAGGACATTGTCCCCAAAGGACATCAATGCTACTGTTTGGATGAATCTGAACTAGCCCTCTCTTTTTTTTTTAATCTTTCAATCAAAACAGAAAGTCCTACGCAGGAGGATTCAGTTGGCTGAACAAAGTCACCCTACTCACTTTCCAGCTGGTTTAGGTGGGAGAAGTGGGGAGACCCTGCCCCAAGGCTGGACTCCTACCAGTGAACACTGGTGCCAACATTCAACCAGGGCTGACTCTATTTGGTTGGTGCCTGTCTTGGAGGAGTTGGTTAGCATTTTGAATATGATCCCAGAATTTCAGCTCCCTTTGGCTGGTGGCAGAGTTGTGAATTCTATCAAGACTCACACATTATGTCATTCTCTCAAATAGGAAGATATCGGGCAGTCAGAAAGTTGACAAATATCACTACCAGACTTGAATGAGGTCAGTCATAGAGTT
The DNA here is from genome assembly GCF_054371585.1 of Giraffa tippelskirchi. Classification (NCBI taxonomy): domain Eukaryota; kingdom Metazoa; phylum Chordata; class Mammalia; order Artiodactyla; family Giraffidae; genus Giraffa; species Giraffa tippelskirchi. The sequence goes on along the minus strand of NC_137280.1, from coordinate 105,376,989 downwards.
CACTTAGCTCATATGTAATGCAGCCTCACTCAGCAGGACAGGCAATTATACATATTACTAGGGGAACATGATGTAATTTGGGGAATAAAAACACACCCCCCCCAGATAGGAATCGAGGCACTGGAGGGCCCTTGGCTAAAGATTTAATCAAATACTTATTAACAGTAATCCCAAAGCTTTGACTAGGTCTTTGTGTATTTGAAGGAGAGGTCATTAAATGGGTAGATGGCTTAGCAGTGGGTCCGTCCTTATGCCTGGCAGGCCTTTAGTGTATCAATTTGAAAGGAAGGGAAAGAAAGGAGGGAAATAAGACTGCTCTCCATAATTAGGTGAAGTACCAACTCCAGTACATGGAGAAGCACCTTATTCACTGCAGGAGTTCAGGCTGCAGTGTCTCTGAGAATTAACACTTGTCCTTGGAAGCTGCAGGTATATGTAAGAGTGTTTAATTCCACTGCCCTAACAGTTCTTGGTCTGACAAAGGCAGAAACACCTCAGCAAAAGTATCCTTAAAAGTTCTATTTCCAGCAGAGACATCTCCAGAAGACCTGTTGTTTACCAAGGTGTCTTCTACAAATGTACCCCTAACTAAAGTTACCCATGCAGGGGCACCCCTGGGATAAGTTTACAGGAAGCAGGAGTATCTCCAGTAAAAAAAAAAAAAAAAAATGTTCCAGTGGTTGCCCTAGCAGTGCTATTGTGGTGCACACAGTGGATTAGTTCATGAAAAGCCATGTGCAAGTCCATTTGCCTTTGTCTTTCTCTTCTGAGCAGGCTCAAGAACTGATCTAATCACCTTTTCAGACTCCACTGCAGCTAGGGGCAGTCATCAGTCACAGTCTGGGCCAATAGGTATCTGCAGAAGCCCAGGGTGCGTGTTCCTTCTCAAACAGAAAGGAAAACCCATGCTAGATGACATAACTTTTCCTTTTTCTCACCCTTTCTCTTTCTCCCTGCCTGAAACAATGGTTCAATGCCTGTAAGTGCAGGAGCCATCTTACATCTAGGAGCAGAGAAGTCACAAGCTGAGGATGACAGAGGAGAAGTCAGAAGCCTAGTGCCATGATAGTTACAGGGAGCCAGTGACCCACTCAAGGGCTACTGCCCTTCAGATATCATTGTATATGAAAAGCAGACCAGTTTAAGCTTCTGAGCAGATGATTCTGTTAGTTGCAGCTAAATGCAATTCTATTAGTGTAGTGTCTCTAGCAGGGGTTTTTGTAACACGGGTGACTCCTATGACAGTTATGGCCCCAGCCATAACTGTGTTCAATTGAACAAGTGTTCAATTGCGTTGACTTCAGAGTTTGCTTGTGTTGTCTTCCCATGATGATACACTCTCACTCACACATTTAATGAATGCTATGGTATGAACTGTAGGAATCTTTCTTCTGTGATGCTTATTTGTGATGCAATTCATATGTCTCTGCTTTTTCATTTTTATTCCTAACATTTGAACTGGTACTGTTAATAAAATCAGGTGCATTACCACTTACTATTTGTTGCTGTTATTTTGTTATTATAAATGTGGTATTATTTAATTTGCCTTGTTTTGAGCTGTTCCCAAATGTTTGAAAATGCTTCAAATTGTTATTCTTCTTAATGTTGATCATAACCTTTAGATTCTAACATATACCTATTGTAGTGTTAGTCGCTCAGTCGTGTCCGACTCTGCAACCCCATGGACTGGGCCCACCAGGCTCCTCCGTCCACGGAATTCTCCAGGCGAGAATACTGGAGTGGGTTGCCATTTCCTCCTCCAGGGGATCTTCCCAACCCAGGGAACGATCCTGGGTCTCCTGCATTGCAGGCAGATTCTTTACCATCTGAACCACAAGGGAAGTGTTATACTATAAATCAATAATATGTTTCTTTATCATATTTTGCCCTCTTAAACTTCATTTGCTGCCTTAATTTGGAAGAAAGTGTGGTCAAAAATACTGTAAATATCAGTTTTAACTTTAAAAATAGATTTTGGGGGCAACAGCTGACATTCAGGAAATATGAATTAATTAGCGTTATTGTTTCAAAAAACAAGTACAATATTTTAAAATTTATCTTTCTCAATTCCTGTACTTCTAGTTTTATTTGATCAAAATGTTTTCCCTTAAAACACCTTATAAAGGAGAGTTTAAAGCCTGTACTTATTATGAAACATATTTATAGTTTCTTTTAAACGGGCGAATTCTGTGGTCCTTTCTTGGCACCCCAAAGCCCTTGTGAGTGTCAGTCTGAACACATAAGATTGGAGTGGCCTCTCTCCTTGAAGGCTGCTGTCCATCACTGAGGAATGGCTCAGGACATAAGAGGGCAGAGCAGCTTCTATGTCAGGAGGTTGCCGTCCAATACTGAGTAATAGACTATCAACAGAAAGCAGTGATGAAAATAACTGTCCTTGGAGTTTGGGGGTTTTTCAAAGATGATATATTTGTTATTTTACAACAACTTGATTTCATTAAATAGAGCAGCAGAAATTCAGTTTGAAGTGTACACACATTCATTATAACTTACAACAATAAAGGCCAGATTCAACATGGATGTTCTACGAGATAGATATATATAATTTGCGTAGATATTGAGGTCTCTTAGACATTGACTAAAAAGAAAACCAGAGCCTCTATTTAGAACTGGAAGTTGAATTTGGCGTAAATCCAGTGACATTTGCAAGAGACAAAGGCACACTGAAAAGTACTAAATTTAGAAGGGTCATCTTGGACTTTTAGCTCCAACTCTGTATTCTGTTTACATGTAAATTATTCATTTAATAGTGCTTTATTTGTTTCATTCTACAAAAGAGAAAACATGAAATCAATATTACTTTAACTATTTCAGGGTTTAGGATTCAGGGAGAATTTCCAAATTTTGTAAAAAAATAAAATAAAATAGCTCCATGTTATTCATGTCTCCTTAAACTCACAGAAATAGAATCATCCTATGCTTAGGACACATGGAAGAAGTAAAAGGAAAGAAACATATCTAGACTGAAGGTATCTGATGAATAGGACACATACCATTGGCAGACCAAGTACAACAAATATAGCTAAAAATCCTGGCTAGTAATTTGTTCCCAGTTATGATTCTTGCTTTCAATTTATAAAAATTTAAAAATTTTCCAATGTAGTTCACCTATTAAGGATTCCATGAGGAAAGAAATCCATTTTGTAATTCTGAAATAGTAATAAGAAACATCCAACTGTAGTTGGCATTGGCTTTTCAGATCATGTATTTATCTATAATCAACAATAAATTAAGACCATAAAGACAAGATGGTAGTAAAACAGAAGAAAATATTAAGAACAGAGGCTCTGGAATCAAAATTCCTGGATTCAAATTTAGCTCTGATTTAACAGTTCTCAACCAAGGTCCGAATCACGAGCACCAGCAACACCTGGGAACTTGCTTGAAATGCAAATTCTCAGACCTGATCCCAAACCTACTGAATCAGAAACTCTCAGGGCCGTGCCCAGCAATCTATCTTTCAACAAACCTTCCCAGTGATTCTGGTGCTTGGTCAAATTCAAGAACCATTGATCTAGCTCTTAGCAGCTATGTGACCTTGACCATAATGATAATCCTGAACCTTGGTTTTCTCATGTGCAAAATAGGTGGGGAAAAAAACCAAACAACAGTCTCTCTCTACAAGACTTTTGGGAAGATTAAAGCAATTCAAATTCTCGGAAAGCCTTTAGAAAGAGTGCCCAGCATATAGTAGTGAGTTTTAGTGCTCAGTAAGCCATTAAGGGCTTAAACATAACTGTGTTTGTTATTAAATAGTCACTGTGTGGTTTGTTGTGATAGTTATGTATATTACTTTTCTGTACACAAAGGGATGTCACATCCTTGTTATTTTATCCTCAAAGAATGCCCCTGAGATGGGAAGGGCAAGAATTATTGTCCTCTTTCCACTATACCTAATGATTATGCACCGATTACCTAGGGACCATGAGCTTAGCCCTGTGCTGGATCCTGAAACAGAATATACACAAGATAAAGAAGGTCCCTACCCTTCAAGAACTGACATTCTCACTTAATGCAAATAAACCAGTAAGACACACAATTCCTCATGAAATTGATAATAGTGCTGAGAGGGCTTATTGAAAATATAGACTCTTTGGCCAGACTGTCTAAGAATCTGATTCATTACTACTGGGCAGGAGTCCTGGAATCTGAATTTCTTGATAACCTTCCCAGATGATATAGATACAAATGGTCCAGGAAAATCACAGAGAATAGTCAACCAAGAATATGTATCCATGTATAGAAGAATAAGTCCTTACAATACCGTGTGAGTTTCATGATAGGAGGACCTCAGGATGATATGGGGAAAAGGGACCATTCTCTAAGAGATCTCTATTGGGATGTCCTCCAAGTATTTGATTTCGGTAGTTTTAGAAAACAGAAATTTTTTTCTTGCCCCTGCTGTTTGTACATCATGGGTCATAGAAACTAGTTTTTATCTTAGTTACTCAAGGTCCCAGACTTATGAAGCAGCCACTGTCTTGAATGCTGCCACTTGCTGTTAGAGGAGGAGGAGAAAGCTGTGAGGGCTTTGCACGAACAATTAGATGTCTGAGTGGGAAACAATGCACACCCCTTCCTTCCATAAATCATCCAGAGTGAGTCACGTGACTCCACTTACCTATACAAGTGCTAATAACTGCAGTCATACTCACAGAATTAGAGAAGAATCAAGAAATGAGTGAACAGCAACAACCATTATCTCGAGAGAGTTGATGAAACTGAGCTTTAGCAACAAATAACTTCCCCCATACAGCAGAGTCAGTAAATACACCAAGAAAGATTCATTCTCCAGTGTTTCTTACAACATCCGTTACCAACGAGATTCAAATTCCAGCCCTATCTCCTACTGTTATTTTAGGAGCCAGAACTAAATCAATACATTTGCTTTGAGTGAGCCCTGTTTTAGGTGCTGATGGTTCCAGATGAATGAGACATCAATCCTGTCTCTGAAGAGCTCATTTTCTACTGAAAGAGACAGTCACAGCACAATGAACATAAGACATCTCAGAATCTGATAAGCAACAGACCAGAGGGATGAACATACAAACTAAGTGACACTCAATCACAAAAGGGGAAAATAATTCTATGGGGTGAGTAAGAAAAGGTTTGCAGAAGAGGAAATATTTGAAGTGAACCTGCAAGAATAAGCAGGGATTTGCTGGTAGGATATGTGCAGAAGAACACCAGAAGGAGCTGACAAATGGACACACAGGTAAAGGCCCAACTTTGGGGGCCGTCTATCCCCAAGGGTTCCTAAGGTCAAGAGTGTCAGTTGAGAGTGAAGGCCTAGAATGGCATGCCAAGGAGCTTTTCCTATTTTTTTCCCAAGGAGATGCTGATTAAAACTTTTGAGTAGAGGTAGTAATACTCGAGCTAGGGAAAAAAGGTGAGGCAATTACAGAAAAGAAGGAGCTAGAAAAAAGAATTAAAAAGATGCTTCTGGTCTAGGTCAAGTAATCAAAACAACAAATGGTGACTGTGGCTATCTTGGCCAGTCATTTCACAATCACAATCGATCTCTTAAGACAAAAACTGAAAGTGAAAGTGAAGTCACTCAGTCGTGTCCTACTCTTTGTGACCCCACAGACTGTGGCCTATAAGACTCCTCCGTCCATGGAATTTTCTAGGCAAGAGTGCTGGAGTGAGTTGCCATTTCATTCTCCAGGGGATCTTCCCAACCCAGGGATTGAACCCAGATCTCCTGCATTGCAGGCAGAGGCTTTACCATCTGAGCCACCAGGGAAGCCCTAGACAAAAATTAGTATCAACCAAAAAGACTGTGAACATGGTAAGGAAATAAGGCTCCAGTACAGCTACCAGCTGCATAAATGTTTGACGACAAAGATGATTAGACATGAGGGTACAGAAGCACAGGCAGGTGGGTCTATAATAGCCATTAGCCAGTTAAAATGTTCCAAGTATCCTCCATATTTGAATATTTGAAGTGGAGATGGGAAGGGTCTTTTGAGGTCCTTTGTGTTGTGGTTGTGGTTTAGTCACTAAGGTTTGTCCGACTCTTGCAACCCCATGGACTGTAGCCCGCCAGGCTCCCCTGTCCATTGGATTTCCCAAGCAAGAATGCTGGAGTGGGTAGCCATTCCCTTCTCCAGGGGATCTTCCTGACCGAGATATCAAACCCAGGTCTTCTGCATTGCAGGCAGATTCTTTACCAACTGAGCCCAGTCCTTCACAAATCCATTATTTGAAAACAAAAGTAAATAAATGGTGTATAAGGACCCAATTTACAAAGTTTTATCAAGCCCAGTTCTAAAATCCAGTTCCAATAATACATGAGTCATAGACTTGGTCTGCTGTACACAGAGGTGATCACTAAACAACTCTTTACAGCAATGTTCTTTTGATGTCTTTAGCGTCCATGCACAAAGAACCAGCTCCCTGTGACCAATGAGGCTTTCTTTGTTTGCTTCTGCCAAAAGTAGTTTACAGGATTCTCATGAGAGCCTTCACCTTCCTGTGAGAATGTGTACAGAAGAGAGTGCATGTACTGAAAAGCTCAAAGAATAAGAGTTTTGATGGGTAATGATGTATAAAATCCTTAATATTTGCTTATACCGTCAGCTCTTGATTATCCTGTAATGGATTATCTAATTTTCAGATTATCCATGCTCTGTGTTTCTATTTTAAAAAAGAAGGTTACAGCAGAGAGGAAAAGGAATGTTTTTTCTGTAGTCAATTCTTCAATTTGCTAGCAGTTGTCATATTGTATACAACAGGATCCTTGCATACGCTACTGTCTAACCTTCTCATCTGAAAAGATCTAATGGCAGCTATGTCATCTGTATGCTTCCTCTTCATCGAAATGGGAGACCAAAGTATAAGAAATGTATTTTGACAAAATATATAAGCAGTTAGACACTCTATAAAATACAGATAAGGCCATTAAACTAGCATCATGTGATGCCAATAACTACAATAAAAGGTAAAATTCAACATGAAAATATTATGTCTAACCCATGCAATAATTCGTACACTTAAATAGTATGGGATAAAGTTGCTGAGTAAACTCTAAGAGGAGTATCTTTCTTACCATGCTTGTCTATTTTCTTAGGCAATTTCATCCACAGCCACACTTATACATAAATGATTTAAAATTTTCTTTTGAGTTTCAGACCTGATTTATTTATTGTGAGAAAATAGGGCCAGATTTAGAAGTTAAATCTAAATTTAATAAAAGGAGACCTTCACCAGCCAAAAGTCCTACAATTGTAACAACTCAGTTTCTTCAAAATGACAGGCTCTCTTTTTATCAGTTAAAATCAATACTCCCTGAAAAATGCTTGAGGTAATAAGCAAGGGAAGAAAGAGGCTTTTGAAACTCAAGTTGTAGAGAGAAGTATGATAAAATTCATTAGGGAGGGAAAGGAGAGACCTACATATTAACAAACTTCAAAGGAGCTATTTGAAAGGGGAATTGCCATGCACTTGAAAGCATCTAAATTACTGGTCAAATATTACGATTTTTGTCTTTTGGAGAATTTTTCTTCATCTGCCTAGCAGGTTATATGATGCGTATAGCTCCGTGTGTGTTATGGAGATTGATATGCTTTATTATTTTCAAGCTGCCCCATGGCATCTCCACTTGGATACTCCAAAGCTATCCATCACATCCAAAACCAAAGTCAGGATCATTCTCTGAAAGCCTGCTTCCAATTTTCTATTGTACCACCATCAAGACACCACACATATAGCTAATGAAGCAGAAATCTAAGCATTTTCCCCTGAGAGCTCTCTGTCCTTCATCCCCATATTCAATCCATGACGAAGTTCTACTGATATAAGTGCCTTCTTCCCAGCCTCAGTCTGAAGTCTTTCCAATACTTTGCCACTACTATTAAGTCTGGTCTGGATTTTGTAAGGTTTCAACACTGCCTACAACAGCTTATCTTCCTTGCCTTGTTTAAGACCATCTAATCCACGTGGCTTCCTTTCATTCCTCTCAATAAACCACACTATTTCTCTCCACAGTCTTACCACACACGCTCTTCACTCTTTTGAAACACATCTATATAGGGATGGATCTTGCAATGTGTAGCTATACCTATGGATCTTAGCCTCCAACTAAGAACTTCAGAAAGCATCATTCACTGAGAAGGATTAAATTATTTCTTGAAAAGAGAGTTAACAGTATCACTTGCTGACACAAGCATGAATATAGTATACAGCTGTATATACCCCAACTACAAAGAGTATATAGTGATCTTCCACGCACTAAACTGTTGCTAGTTGTGGGCTTGAGATAATGTAGCTTTACATTTCACACCAAAATTTGTTCATGTGCAATTTGCCATCATATTTGCAAACACATTTATAAAATGGCTTAGCATGCATAACATGGACAATGTGAGGGACTATGGATAGAGCAGTGCCACGTCCACAGTTTCTGAGCAGCCAAAGGAGAATGGAAAAGCAAAGACACTTCACAATGCTCTAAAGCTGTTTCCTTCTGGAAGTGGATGCCCTTAAGGACTTTTATGGGTTTTATTTTTCTATTAATCTCCTTATTCTGTCAAGGTGATTTAGCCGACCAGAATACTTTTCAAGGATCTAACTCCCTGGACAGAAGTATAGGGGTTGGGATACGCTTTCCAAACATAACAGAATTTAAAACAAAAAAAACAAAACAAACAAAAACCAAACACAAATATACAGATGTGATGTTAAGACGATGACAAAGAAAATATTACATGATGCAATATGAAATACACTGCTGAAAGCCCAAATCTAAAGGCAGTGCACGTGGACATGACTGGGAAGGGGAGGGTGAGACGAACTGGGAGAGGAGCGCTGACATGTGAAGTGGCTGTACAGCATAGGGAGCTCAGCTCAGTGCTCTGAGATGACCAAGAGGGGTGGGATGGGAGCAGGGGGTAGGAGGAAGGGGATATATGTATACATAGAGCTGATTCGGAGAAGGCAATGGCACCCCACTCCAGTACTCTTGCCTGGGAAACCCCATGGATGGAGGAGCCTGGTAGGCTGCAGCCCATGGGGTCACGAAGAGTCAGACACGACTGAGCGACTTCACTTTCACTTTTCACTTTCATGCACTGGAGAAGGAAATGGCAACCCACTCCAATATTCTTGCCTGGAGAATCCCAGAGACGAAGGAGCCTAGGGGGCTGCCGTCTATGGGGTCGCACAGAGTCGGACACTACTGAAGCGACTTAGCAGCAGCAGCAGAGCTGATTCAGGGCGTTTACCACAGAAACTAACACAATGTTGCAAATCAATTATACTCCAATAAAAAGGCGGTACAAATGATGGTGTCTTTTTATTTTTATGTGTTGGCTCCTCCACAGTGTCAAGCAAATGATTCTGGCCGCTGACAGTCCTGTCACCTCATCGTCCCACTACCCAGTCTTACTTCCCCAGGTATTAAGGCCAAACTAAACTTCTACTCCAGTTGGCAAGGGATTTTTGGTAACAATGCCTTACTATGGAAAAGAGCCTTCCCTGTGATGACTGAAGGAAATATCTCTGTCCATCCCGGGGCTGCCCCTCACTCCATTCACCCATTCATCAGATTCTGGCCCATGCCATCTGCCTTCCATGTTCACGTTCTGCATTGGGAAGACCTGATTGCAAGGAATACTCAGTCTCTCCATGGATGATTGCTCTAAATTGATTCAGCACTATAGTCTCGGGTACTGTGCTTTTAAGTTATGATTTCGGCAAAGATTTCTGCAATGACAGCAGTTAAAAAGCTGAGTTTTCACTTAATATGCTCCTTCAAATTCTGCCTGAGATTCCATAACCTGGGAAACGTCCCTCTTTCTACCAATTTCTGGGCTCAGTGGCTCTGAGTGACATAGAACCTATGAGACAATTCTATATTAACTCATGCCTTTTGGATAGGGTCAAAGCTTCCTGGTTATTTATCTTGAAAATACAATTCCCTCAAATCATGAACTTTATATTTTTTCTTAATATATTTAAACCACAGTTCCTTTTCCACTCTTTATTCGCCAACCATAATAACCCAGTTTTGATTTTTGTGTGTGTTTTTTAACCATTTATGCCCAGATATAAACACTACCATATACATGTCATTGAAATTAACAGATTCATGATATTCAAGAGACCCTGAGGCTCTGGCTTCCACCTATGGCTGTGGGAATTTAAAGCACACCAAGGGTGAATGTTCCTATTGCCTCAGTTGCACAGATGGCTAATTAATCAGGAATAGCTGGGTGAAAAGATTGTTCTGTGCTGTCTATGAATTTTGTTTACACTATTCCAGTGCAAATTCTTAGCATGAATTTCTAAAACCCAGCACCCTCTCTTTGTGTGAGAGAGGAAATCTGATATGGTGGTGATAAAGAATGCAGTGGAAAAAAAACATTCTTTTTGTTAGCATTCCCCCTAAAGCCACTTATTCACATTAAAGTTTAAGACGTGTAACATCATATTAAAAGCAACAAAGCCTTTTTTGGCCATAGGATTATGAGGATAGCATAAAAAATTTATTGCTCTTTATCCGTAATTAGCATTAGCAAATGATCCCCTCCTTGTTGTTTTTTTTTTCAAGCTTCTCAAAAGAAACCTGTTTGATTGGGCTCTGTGCCAAGATGAATGGATAATTTCCTTAAAAAAGAAATTAAGTCTTTACTGCAGAAACTCAGGAAGATTCTTAATAATCACCCAAGGAGTATCACTGATAAATCTGGTCCCAGAAACTAAAAGTCAGCTTTGCCTCTGTAGCCATGATTGAGACTTGTAACCAAGAACTATTAGCCCAGGTCTCAGAATACGGGTAAGGGGATCTTAAGACAATGGCCAAAGTGGAAGTCTGGGTCATTCTGCATGAGGTCTTCTGTGAGTTTCCTTGGAATCGCTAATACAGATCAGGGGAAAAACAGACACCAGCACTTCAAGCCTTGTTTAGCTTGAACAGTCACAAAGAACTTTTTGTACTTTGTGTCTAATAGGCTTTGCTCTGAAAATCTTCAACCATTGCTGTGCCAAATCCCAGCTCATGCCATATGCCATAGGCAACAATTACATGAGGTAGTAAATTCCATGTTCCGTTCCTATCCCCTCCCCTAACCCCCATCGGTGACACTGATGGGGAGAATGTCTAGGCTCTCCTATTTGCCGAAAGACTCTCTGTTCAGAAAGCAGATGATTCATTTAATTCCAGCAACTCAATATTGCAACTATATAAACACATCTCTCTGGGCTTCCCAAATAAGCACACCGCACATTTACCACTTCCTGTTTTTCCCCAAGACAGACAAGGTGACTGTAAAACAAAAAAGACTAATCACTTTATATGAGCAAATAAATAGAAATAACAGAATATATACGTGCATACACACAGGCTTCCCTGGTGGCTCAGACAGTAAAGACTATGCCTGCAATGCGGGAGACCTGGGCTCGAGCCCTGGGTTGGGAAGATCCCCTGAAGGAAGGCATAGCAACCCACTCCAGTATTCTTGCCTAGGATCCCAAGGACAGAGGAGTCTGGCAGGCCACGGTCCATGGGGTCACCAAGAGTTGGACACGACTGAGCAACTAAGCATATACAGCACAGTGCATACACACATATCTATATTCAGAAATTCACTGTAATAGAAATATTAGCCCTCCCCCTTAAGATGGAGGGCGTATAAAGTAAAGAAAGAAACTGGTGGTCATGGGGAGCTCGCACATGAAGCTCCTGGTCACAGATGCTGCTGCATTCTCGGAACTGGAGGTCCACCTGCCCTCATCAGGTGTCCTGGGCTCTGGCACGGCCCCCTCTGGGCTGAACAGGCCACCGACAGGCAGCTCTCCCTGCAACCACTGCCTGCCTTGCTGCAAACTGCAGTGTGAAGTACCTTGTGGGTTTTGTGGTCCCTTGAGTTTACTCAGGTGTAAGTACAAAACTGATGGCAGTTGGAGAAGGTCAGCATTACATATTCATTTTATTTTAAATAATTGATGATGTTTCCTGTCTCTGCTTACATTAATTGCTCTCAGGTGTTGGAAAATGGCTCGGTGAGTTGCCTTTTATGTTTCTTTAGAAAGACAGTGTGGCTGCTCTTTGGAATACTAAGAGCAGTGTGTACTGTGCAGGACTTCCTAACTGGAGGTTAATAAAGGGGAAATAAACATATGCATTGATGCTCTCCGCTGTGTGGAGGCAGAGAATGCATCTAACTATACACCCAAGAGTGTGAACCATGACTTCATCCCATCTCAGAACAAGACTCCGGTTTACCCAGATTCTCCCAGTCAGATGTGGCAGGAGAAACCACTCTGACATTTTCTGAGGTAGTGACACTAGTAACGGAGCATGAAATACAAAGTCATTTTTCATGATCAATCCACAGGGAGATACTTTCTTTCAAGTACAATCCACAGGCATTTTTTTCAAAGAGTGCAAAGCAAAGCATTCCCAAGGAATGGGATGTTACTTTATAAAAAGTTGATCATACATATGGAGGAACCAGGTTCTCAAAACAATATTGATTCTGCCTCTTTTCAAAATATGAATTGCCTCACTTACAGTCATTTACAAAGAGGTCTGTTCTTTTTTAAAACAGTATTTTTAGGAGAAGTTGGCAAACAACACAGCTGATTCTAAGGCATTGCTCCATTTGTACACACTGCATTAGTGCTTCTAGGAAGGATATTTAGAACACATATTTACTTACAGAAGATAAAGACACTTACTTTACAATACTTTTCTGTGATGTGTGCTCTCAAGGGTTGGACACTAATCAAATTCAAATGGAATCAACTGAGAGTCAAACTGAATCTCAGGAAGTAGAATACCTGGTTTTAGAGAAGGGCTGAAGGGAAAGTCTTCAGGGGACAGCAGGCTGCGCCTGGTGTGTCATCATCCAGTCATTCTATGTACCACCGGCTTCAGCTGTCCTCACACTCGTCCCCTTGTGAAGGAAGGACTTTAGGGACATCCATCTTCCTCTTGCCTCTCTGTTCAGTTTGGAGGTCATGTATAGAAGCAAGACCAAGAGACTTCAAAAGCAACATTCAAATTTAGGGTTTATAATTCTTAGGTTTTCAGTAAGACAGCAAGAATAACCAAAGGAACTTTGTTACTACTCTAAATTTAGAATGATTGGTGGAAGACAAGGTATTTTCTAACCACTGGAAACCACAACCTGATTATCAATCTAATCATCCTGCATACAGCAGTCTATGTCACACTGTCCTACACATGTGCACAAAATATGCTGCAACATTCAGAGACATAGCAGTGTGTGTCTGTGCATGCACGTTCACACACACACACACACACACACACACACAGCGAGTCACTACAACAGCCATTCAGCATTATTTACAATATATTGGCATCACTGCTGACCTAAAGAGCTGAAGAAAATAACAGGCCATATTTTCAGCTTAATATAACTCTGCAGTAGGGAGCCCTTTATGAACAATTACAAGCATTTGCCGGAAATACACTTGCTGATTTAACAAACTGGGGAGGACAAATGCTTAACATGCTGTCATAATGATGATCAGATGCTTTTCTTAGTATTCGTTGATCTGAGATAATGTGTTCTTGCCCAATCATTCTACAAAGCGGCAGCAGAAATAAATAAATAAATAGCTGTAATGTGATGCGCTCCTACAATACTGGAGTTGCTGACTGCCCCTGACAGATGGGGAAAAAAAAAAAGTCAATATGATGCTGGAGACAGCCCAGGCTTGGCACAGCAGAATAAATTACATGATTCGCTGAATGCCTGGGCTTCGCTCAGACGTACAAAAAAAAAAAAAAATTGGAAAGATAAAAGCTTGCATTGGCTTCAGATGATATTTACTGCTTGATGGATTTACTAGCAGTCCCAGTACAGTCATACTGTATTGAATTATTGGCCTCTATTTAGCTGTGTGTCCGTTGGAGCTTGAGTGTCCATTTAAGCGTAAGTGAGCTGGAGGCCCGCCAAGGCTCTCGGAGGCTCTGGGTACGGAGGGAGACGTGAGCTAATGGCCACCAGCCCCAAGAACAGACAGCTGGAGGACACTGGGGGAGGCGGCCAAGCCCAGCTACAAAGTACTTTCTTATCAATATTAATGCCAAAATAAATATTAATGGAGGCTGCCCAGCACATCATTTTTGAATGTGCCTTGTTTTCTTTGAATTTTAACACAAACGGCTGGAAATGACTGTGTGATTTCACTCTCTCTCTTTCACTCTTTCTTGCTTTGACTCTAAGAAGGAATGTGGGGAAGATCATTAGGTTTGTTCCTACCCATTGTCACAGTGGCAGGGTTTCTATAAGGCAAAGGAGGCTAACGAAATGCCAGCTTTCAGAGGTATATGGTTTCCAATAAAATATATGGTTAGAATAGTAATGTACAGTACCCCGGTTATTGTGATGGGCTCTTTATTGCATTGTGCTAGGGCAGTTCAACTGAGAAATAGCACTTTAGATACAAAGACCCCAATGGGAAAGTCACATTGTTATATTAGCTTCAAAAAAAAAAAGGTGGTGGTGTGTGGGGCAAAGGGTATTTGGGGACTCTACTTTCTACTCAGTTTTGGTGTGAACCTTTGCTCTAAAAAATAAAGTTTATTAATTAAATGAACACACACACAGAAAGCACAGGTGCAGTGGGCGTGGTGGGGAAACAAAGAGAGCTAAGGGCCCGAGGCACTGGATTGAGCGACACAGAGTCTAAACTGTGAGTGAACTGAAACTGTGCACCATGGGTGTACAAGGGGCAAGAAAGCCAAAGCCGGGTAGAAGGAACAGTTATGAGAAGGTCTGGGTCTGGTGATTATTCCCAGGTGACTGGCTATTTATGGGAATTAACTGGGAGGGTTAGGATGCAGGGCTCCAGACTGGGATCCACAGCGAGAGTTCTCAGACATCTGTGCAAGGGAACTGCTTCCAGGAGCAGTAACCAAACACCCTGGGAAGATGCACGTGGAGCGGGCCAGACAACACAGTGAACAAGAGGGCAACCCTGCCCTCACAAGAGCAAACGCAGCTTCCAGGACCAGGAAACGGGCTGTGGGTGAACCATGCCTGCATTACCTCACCACGGAGTCCACCCTGAGAAAATCGCTTAATCTCTTTAAGCCTTTCTTTCCTAGCCTGCAAAATAGCGAATTACATCATACTAAGAACAAGTTACTGCTTCACAAGATATTTAGAGGACTAGGTGGGGCAAGAACAATGAAAGTAGTACAGCCACACACTCAATGCTTTCACACCTGCTTGTTGACTCTCTTCACAACACAGTGATGTGGGGCTCGTTAGACCCATCTTAGATAGAAGGAAGAAAAGTGAGATACAGTGACTATATTTATGATGCTATGTATAAATACTGAATGAAATATGACCAAAAAAATACCTCATCTTATCACCCATGTGTCCAAGTGAACCATTTCCAAAGTAAATCAAAAATTTCATTGAGTTATTAAGCTTTCCTGTACCTCACTCTACCCAAGTTCAAGTAACAGGAATAACAATACTTAAAGCTGTTGTTAGAAACATTGAAATGATGTATGAAAGCACTTGGCCCACAGGCTTCAGTACCTGATGATGATAAGGATGCTTACTATTATTACCATTATTAACATAACAACTAGCACTATTTACTTGATAGCACTGTAACTAGAAGGCCCTGGCCAGTTAAGTGTCATAGTCCAAGCAGATCTGGACAAAGAGGGTGTTTCACTTCTAATAACTACCACAAATGAAATTGTTAGTAGCTAGACTGCATGGGGCAGTGGTATCCCTTCAAAGGGAGGCTCTGTTTCCAAAAGAAGGGCAAGAGGGACTTGAAATTTGGCTGTCTCTGGCATACAGTTGGGGAGGTGATGCTAAGACACCCTTTGTTTCTCAGCCCGGCCAACATGGTTTGTGATTTGTGCCCCTCATCACACGAGGGGCCAACAAGCAGGGGCCCCTCTGCAGGGGGAATGCACAGTGTTGCCACAGCAGGAATCCAACCGTCCTATCTGTAACAACGCACCTTCATGTGATGGTAGAAATGGAACTGAGGAGGGAAAAGTGGGTTTAAACTTATATACATATATATAATATGTGTGTGTGTGTATACATATAAATTTTGATTATAGATTCATGTTTCTATACTAGGGTATATGACTTCCTAAAAACATGACAAATTGAACTACTTTAATATGAACTGCTAAAGGTAAAGTGCTACACATAACACTATAATACATTCACATTTAATTACAGCACATAAAATGCCCACATTCTGACTCATCAAAAGCAGCAACAACAAGCGCTTTCAGGCTCTTGTATCACAAGCATGCCTACATATTTTTAATCCGTCAGCTTAGACCCTTCAGCTTTTATCAGTAGTTGTGTGAAAGGTGACTAAGGCTTAGTCCTCAATATGTATGATGAATGTCAAATCACATACACTATCATTCACCAGCAGTCACTCAGACAGCAGAGCTTAGTTGAAATCTACCAGTAATTAGAGTTAACAGTGGTTGTGTTAACAGGGCCCAAGTTAATGGATGTGCTAATTATTTTTGTCTGGCACCTGTTTGGTTTCTAGTTGGGACAAAGATAGATCACAGAACATTAGTAAGGAGCTCATCCAGTCCAGCCCCCTCATTACACACAGGCAGTTTCAGCCTTTAAGAGGTATGAAAACTGTGGAAGTGAAGGATAAATGTTCATGAGAAATACTAAGAATATAGTAAATAAGTAAATAAATAAACTACTACGGTGTGAATATTTAAAATTTGCACACAGGATGAAGAGGAGTTAATGGGGAGACTAAGAAAAAATGGATAACTTTAAGACTGGAGTGATTAATAGGAAAGCTCCCTCGGGATCAATCAATACTAAGACCACTGTTCTTCAGTATATTTGTTAACAACTGAGAAGATGGATGAGATGAGAAGTCACTGAATTTGTCGATGACAAAACTGAAAGATTAAGGAAGACACTTTATTTTCTTGGGCTCCAAAATCACTGTAGATGGTGACTACAGCCATGAAATTAAAAGACGCTTGTCCTTGGAAGAAAAGCTATGACAAACCTAAACGGAGTATTAAAAAGCAGAGACATCACTTTGCTAACAAAGGTCCATATAGTCAAAACTATAGTTTTTCCAGTAGTCATGTATGGATGTGAGAGTTGGACCATAAAGAAGCCTGAGTGCCAAAGAATTGATGCTTTTGGACTGTGGTGTTGGAGAAGACTCTGGAGAGTCCCTTGGACTGCAAGGAGATCAAACCAGTCAATTCTGAAGGAAATCAGTCTTGAATATTCATTGGAAGGACTGATGCTTAAGCTCCAATACTTTGGCCACTTGATGCAAAGAGCGAACTCATTAGAAAAGACCCTGATGCTGGGAAAGATTGAAGGCAGGAGGGAAGGAGATGACAGAGGATGAGATGGTTGGATGGCATCACTGACTCAATGGACATGAGCTTGAGCAAGCTCCGTGAGATGGTGAAGGACAAGAAAGCCTGGCGTGCTGCAGTACATGGGGTCACAAAGAGTCGGACACGACTAAGTGACTGAACAACAACAAGGAAGACATTGAACTACCACAGGAAAAAAAAAACCTAGGGAAACAACATGCTAAACTAAAATGAAAAAGCCAAAAAAAAAAAAGCAAATTTGGATGCATTAGACTCTCAGAAAAAAAAATAAAAAGGATAAGAAAAACTATGCATTATTCAGGAAGAATCTTTTCTGAATATTCAAGAGTAGATTAAATTTGATTAAGGACTCAGATAATTGCTGTGAATAATTTTGTTAATAAACAAGCACACACCGTACTAGTAGACATTCATTCTGTATAAGATGAAAGGAAGCCAACTTCAGCCATGTTGTAGCTCATGCTTTTAATGTCCTGTTGCCTCCAGCCTTTGAGAACTCTTCCTTCACTTGTCCACCCTGCAGACTTCCCTGCATCTATTAATATTACCTACCCTGTCCCCCGGCTGCTAATTTGCTCCTAAATGAGACACCCAGAACGAAACACAGCTAGAAAGTCTCCAGAGAGGTACCTCCAGCTATGCAAGATATTTTGAAGAAATCTGGGACCAACAGAATAGAACCCCTGTTCTCTGAATGACCAAGACAGAAAAGAAAGTGTGAAGTGTTCGGTGCACAGAATGTGTAACTGCCTTGTATTTTGAAAATCTGCCTAGAAACTTTAAGTTGTGAGTGAATGTGGAGCCTCCTTAAATTGCTCATAGTCCCAGCAGTAGAATTTGTTCACAGGGTGGAACTCTTCCTTCCTTTCTTAACCCTGGTGACCACTGGGTTTGGAAGCCATCTTTCCCTCTTTGTCCCACTGGTGTTACTGGTGACTAAAACTCCAACGACGGCTTCTAACTCAGCACTGTGGGCTCTGACATTAAGAGAAATGTGAAAACATGAGGAGAGACATAGCAGTAAGGGTCATTCAGGAGTGATTGACAATCATCCCATGTAAATTGTCCTGATTTGCAGGGAACCTTTGTACATTATGGGAGACCCATTTGATTTGATCTCACTTTCACTGCTTCTTCAGGTTCTTTACTGATGCGCTGATGACCCAGACAGCTGTGAAGGCAGGGCTTCTATAATTTCTGGAGAACATCAGAAAGTATTTCTTTGGAGGGCTTCCCTGGTGACTGAATGGGGAAGAATCTGCCTGTCAATGCAGGAGATGTGAGTTTGGTCCCTGGGTTGGGAAGATCTCTGGGAGGAGGGCATAGCAATCTACTCCAGTATTCTTGCCTGAGAATATCCCATGGACAGAGAAGCCTGGTGGGCTACACTCCATGAGCTTACAAAGAGTTGGACACGATTTAGCAACGAAACAATAATTTCTTTGGATGGGAACTCAAAAGATTAGTCCATTAAGAAAGAGTCAAAAGATAATAGAATTTTAACACTCTCATCTTCTAAACTTCTAGATATTTCACACACACACACACACACACACACACACACACACACATATGTATGTATTTCCCTGGAATGTGAGACTACTCAGGTGTGAAACATATTTAGAAGGAAGCTTCTATGTATGCAGAGAGATCACGTTAACTTGATTCTTTGTAAGATTTATAAAATTTAGTTCTACTAAATGCCATCATAGGAAGTAGAGTCTAAATTATTATAGTAAGTGTGCTTCTTGGAAGAGTAATGAACCCTAAGTGATAATCTATATTCTCACAGCCAAATTCCAGCACTTAAGGTCATGTAGATAAACCCTGCTGTACATAATGTTCAGTCATGGCATTCAGGTGTCAACCTTCCAAAAACTATGTGATATTACTCATGGACACATGCATGGTGTTATAAAAAACAACATGGACCACAGTCATGAAAATTCACACATGTACTGGTAGACCCTCCAATTTCACCATATCATGGTACCCATACTAGTAATATGCATACATATGTCAATTTGTTTTTGTTTTAATGAAGTGTCTTAACACCTCAGGTGGCTGTTTCCTGGTATAATGGTTCTAGTTGGAGGGTAGTATCTGTTGAAAATTACCCAGAGTGTCCTCACCAACTAATAGCTTCTTGAATCTAATGAGTCCTCAAATATGACTGAACTTTAAATTTCCATCTCTAGTAAATGTGAATCATTACTTCAAAAAGTAATTATTAGAATAAAATGAGAATAGACAAACATACACAAACATAAACCCTTTAAACATTACAGTATTCTACACATGCATATAAATACTATTTCTACATCCTTGTTAAAATTCTATGTGCAACAGTAGAAATTCAAGATAAATAAATACTGCATCCTACTGAGGAAATTTTCTCTGAAAAACTAAGGGGATTTTACTAGGCAAGGAAACCCTGAGGGGAGATCATTCCCTTGTAACAATCTCAAGAATAATGCTCTAACTGTGAGGCTCCGATGTGATAAGGAAATCTAGGATCACGTGTAAGGCATACATATATTTTAAATGGGATATTGTAAAGGGAGAAATCTTCCCCAGTAGAATCATTCATACTTAAGGAACTAATGAGATCATCTGCCAAAGATAATGAATCCATTAGCTGAAAAAGAAATCAAATTGTAAATCTATAGCCTATATTTATGCTGCTATGTATAAATATTGAATGAAATATGAACAAAAAATACCTCATCTCATCACCCATGTGTCCAAGTAAACCATTTCCAAAGTAAATCAAAAATTTCATTGAAATTGTTTCTAGTCTTCATGATCTCACTGGGAAGAGAGAGGGTTTTCTTCAGTAGTCTGCTGTAATTCTGTCATTATGCTGTACTGAGGTAATTTGCTAAAACAGCTGCTTCTAATGAGTAAACCTTTCCATCTGGCACAGCCAATATAGACACAAACAACCTCATCGCTTTAAAAAAACATGTAAATTCTATTTCACAGAGAAGAATTCTATTTTGAGAAATGTGTCTTAGAACTATACAAAAGCTAGAATGAATGTGGAGGGGACAACCACGTCTCACTCTGTTGGTGGTGGTGTTCTGCCTGTTTCCAGGCTAAGTGCGTACACACGTGGCCTCAACATTTGCCATGTTGATAATGTGTTACCTCTGGATGGATCACAAAAAAGTCAGTACATGTTTATAACAGAAGCACTTGAGTGATCATCCCCACATCCCCCAAAAATATTGAATAAAAGGAATGCTGTTGTGACACACTAACTCTGCCAACTCAAATGAGTAGATAAACATATTTTTATAGTTACATTTTTTTTATCTTTTTTTTTATTCTGAGAAATTGTTAGTAGCTTCTTAGTGTAAAGCGTCATGGTCCATTCAGAAATCCTTGACACTTCACACCACACTTTCACCATCAGATTCAATGAAAGCTGTTATCTGAATAATTGGTGAAAAACTGCATAATACCATAACTGTCTTATTTGCAAATTATTTGGGGTGAGTTCTTATAAAATATTAACTATTTTCCTTTTACCATGTATCTGTTACTATCTTTCAGCAAATACCTGGGCTATGGTCTAAGTGTCCAAACTGCCAATTTTACTTCATTTTTAACTCTAGGCATTTTGGCTTCTGATTAATCAATGAAGCATAGGCTACTCAATTTTTCTATTTCATGAAGTTGATTTATTTAGTCTTAATCTTAGAAGTCACTTCTCAGTCTCCCAAACCATATGCTTCCCAGATGAAAATTAAATCTAGACATGTGTAACAATTGTGTAAAAAAAATCATAGAATCTAGGTTAGAACTGCATCTCACATCTTGCCAAATGTTTTCTAACTTAAGACTAAATAAATGCTCATTAAAATGGAAGCTAGGGAGTTGAATGTGTTAAGGATTTTCAGTATATGTGCTGGCATTCTGGTTAAGAGACCATACGTGAGATAGGGGTGCAGTCTTAGCTTGGCTGAGCCTCCTGCCAGAAAGCTATCAGTCTTTTGGGGAAGACAATAGCAAGAGCTTTCATTTTTCTCCCTGACTCCTTGGTATAATGTAAAATTAATGTTCTTCATGTCAAGGTTACGGCAGGGCATTGTTGTCTGGAAGAGAAAAGGGTTTGCTCCCCGCCCTCCAAACACTTACCCATACTGTGATAAATGCATTATTGAAAAGCAAATTTCTTTGTCATTGTCAATAATGGCAAGCTGATAAAAGGTATTCTCCAGCCCCAATTATGCAGGAGGAAGTTGACACACCTCTAAAATTCAGTCTGAAAGCAAACTGTTTATTCATAAAACAAATATAACTCCACCCTTATCTAAACATTAATAGCAGAAAAGGAAATTCAAACAAAAACATTTGTTTGGCAACCATCCTCTATAAAGCATTGTGCCTTAGTATTAAGGAGCTATAAGGAATAGCAAAGAAATGGGCACCTGCCATCCGAGTGTTTTGAGTTTTAAATCAGTGATTCTTGGACTTTTATCTGATTAAGCAAGCCTTTAACCAGCCTAGAAATCCGTATTTTTATCAAAGAAACTCTCAGGTAACTGGAAAATTAACAGCTATAGAGAGTGATAGTTCTATCTGAAAAGACAAGGATCACTTAACACCAACAACATACCTCATATGCTGTCATTATCCAGCTCTTCTAAGAGGACTAACCTCACATACAAACCCATAGGTAGAAAAAAACCATAGGTAGAAAAAAATCCTAGTATTCACATGATAAGGTGATGTGTTCTTTGAGGTTAACATTTTCCTTCTGTAAAAGATTTTAAAAGGTTTTCTCCTCCTTAAGAATGATAGAAAGGAAGAATAAAAAACTAATAAAATGCTTGTTGAACAAATTTTAAAAGAACAGAATTAATGAAAGATGGTGGATTATAAAGATAGAATTAAGGCAAAACAGTTGATATAAAAATCAGTGTCCAAACTAACTTTTCTTAGCAGAGATAAATGTGAAAGGACAACATGCCCTGTTACCTGATTTCAAATGTTGAAAAAAATGAATAGGGATCCATTTTAACCAATATAATAAATGCAAATCCAAGTAGTCCTTCAAAGGTAAATTGATTTTAACTATGTCTACATGTTCTCTACTTCTCTCTTTGGTAACTAATACTGTGTAGCATTACGTGTGGATTAGGCATAATTCTAGATCTTTGTACAAAAGACAGAACTCTAGGAATATGGCATGGAAGAGCTTGTTTGATATTAATCTAACTTTTTGAGAAAACTAGAATAAAAGAAGGAGGCATAAAATTGAGCTTAAATAATTAGCACAACATATTAATAGAGAGAAGTCAGAGTAATTTTGAGAGCTCCCTCTACTTGCCACATTACATGTGCTAGGTGCTCATGTAACAGATACTTGGGAGAATCTCTTCTATGCTGAAAGAACTGATGCTTTTGAACCGTGGTGCTGGAGAAGACTCCTGAGAGTCCCTTGGACAGCAGAGATCAAACCAGTCAATCCCTAAAGGAAATCAACCCTGAATATTCATTGGAAGGACTGATGCTGAAGATCCAGTACTTTGGCCAACTGATGCAAAGGGTTGACTCACTGGAAAAGATCCTGATGCTAGGAAAGACTGAGGGCAAGAGTAGAAGGAGGTGACAGAGGATGAGATGGTTGGATGATATCACCAACTTAATGGACATGAGTTTGAGAAAACTCTGGGAGATAGTGAAGGACAGGGAAGCCTGGCATGCTGCAGTCCATGGGGTCACAAAGAGTTGGACATGACTTAGCAACTGAACAACAGCAACAATTTCTAGGGTCATTCTACCTTGCCTCCATATGGTAGCAGGCTAAATGACTAAAACAACAGACACGTACTTGCATAAAGTACTGAGCACTAGAAGTCCTGTTCAAGGCCCCAGCAAACTAGGTTTCTGGTGAAGACTCCCTTTCTGGCTTGTTAAATGGCTATCTTATCAGTGTGTTTCCCCATGCCTTTCCTCTATGAATGCTCGGAGAGCAAGAGTGTTCTGATGTCTCTTTCTTTTCTTATAAGGATACCAGTTCTATCATATCTAAGGGTCCCACACTTATGACCTCTTTTATCCTTAATTACCTCCATGAAGACCTTGTCTCCAAATGCAGTTGCCTTGGGGGTTGGAACTTCAACACATGCATTTTGAGGGGGACACAATTCAGTCTGTAACAGAGTTGGGGAGCCCTTGGAGCAAGACCCCATGTAGTCCATGGGCTACCTGTGCATGAACTAGACCAAGGGACTCCTTCCTCTCAGTAGATGAGGTCCTAATGTAGTCATTAGTGTGGGCAGCAACAGGATCTGTAGAGTATTTACAGACTTGATTTCAGCCCCTAACTACCCTCTAGCTCAGAAGTTCTCTTGAGAGTACTGAAACAGAGAAGGATCCTGTGGGGCCCTCCCAATATAAATCCTTCCTTGTCCCCTGCTTTTTGCTTGTAGGAAATAGGCCTCATCAGCCTTCCTGACCTTCCTTCAATTCCAAAGGACAGATTTAAACAGTTACTTGTCAGGGAAGTGGGAGGAGGGGATGAAGAAAAAAATGGAGAAGCAGTCAAGAAACAATAGTGCAGCCTTAGGACAGGGTCCTGGTTTATCCTCAAGAAATATACATAACAATACCTTTGAGTTCTTCCAGAGGAACTAGACAGAATGTGGTCCACTGGAGAAGAGAATGGCAAACCACTTCAGTATTCTTGCCTTGAGAACCTCATGAACAGTATGAAAAGGCAAAATGATAGGATACTGAAAGAGGAACTGCTCAGGTAGATAGGTGCCCAATATGCTACTGGAGATCAGTGGAGAAATAACTCCAGAAAGAATGATGGGATGGAGCCAAAGCAAAAACGATACCCTGTTGTGGATGTGACTGGTGATAGAAGCAAGGTCCGATGCTGTAAAGAGCAATATTGCATAGGAACCTGGAATGTTAGGTCCATGAATCAAGGCAAATTGGAAGTGGTCAAAAGAGATATCAAGAGTGAACGTCGGCATCCTAGGAATCAGCGAACTAAAATGGACTGGAATGGGTGAATTTAAGCCGGATGACCATTATATCTACTACTGTGGGCAGGAATCCCTTAGAAGAAATGGAGTAGCCATCATGGTCAACAAAAGAGTCCGAAATGCAGTACTTGGGTGCAATCTCATAAACAACAGAATGATCTCTGTTTGTTTCCAAGGCAAACCATTCAATATCACGGTGATCCAAGCCTATGCTCCAACCAGTAATGCTGAAGAAGAGGAAGTTGAACGGTTCTATGAAGACCTACAAGACCTTTTGGAACTAACACCCAAAAAAGATGTCCTTTTCATTACAGGGGACTGGAATGCAAAAGTAGTAAGTCAAGAAACACCTGGAGCAACAGGCAAATTTGGCCTCGGGAGTACAGAATGAAGCAGGGCAATGAATAATAGAGTTTTGCCAAGAGAGCGCGCTGGTCATAGCAAACACCCTCTTCCAAAAACACAAGAGAAGATTCTACACATGGACATCACCAGATGGTGAACACCGAAATCAGATTGAATATATTCTTTGCAGCCAAAGATGGAGAAGTTCTATATAGTCAGCAAAAACAAGACCGGGAGCTGACTGTGGCTCGGATCGTGAACTCCTTATTGCCAAATACAGACTGAAATTGAAGAAAGTGGGGAAAACCACTAGACCATTCAGGTATGAGCTAAAACAAATCCCTTATGATTATACAGTGGAAGTAACAAATAGATTTAAGGGACTAGATCTAATAGACAGAGTGCCTGATGAACTATGGATGGAGGTTCGTGACATTGTACAGGAAACAGGGATCAAGACCATCCCCAAGAAAAAGAAATGCAAAAAAGCAAAATGGCTGTCTGAGGAGGCCTTACAAATAGCTGTGAAAAGAAGAGAAGTGAAAAGCAAAGGAGGAAAGGAAAGGTATTCCCATTTGATGCAGAGTTCCAAAGAATAGCAAGGAGAGATAGGAAAACCTTCCTCAGCAATCAATGCAAATAAATAGAGGAAAACAACAGAATGGGAAAGACTAGAGATCTCTTCAAGAAAATTAGAGATACCAAAGGAACATTTCATGCAAAGATGGGCTCGATAAAGGACAGAGATGGTATAGACCTAACAGAAGCAGAAGATATTAAGAAGAGGTGGCAAGAATACACAGAAGAACTGTACAAAAAAGATCTTCACGACCCAGATAATCACAATGGTGTGATCACTCACCTAGAGCCAGACATCCTGGAATGTGAAGTCAAGTGGGCCTTAGAACACATCACTATGAACAAACCTAGTGGAGGTGATGGAATTCCAGTTGAGCTATTTCAAATCCTCAAAGGTGATGCTGTGAAAGTGCTGCACTCGATATGCCAGCAAATTTAGAAAACTCAGCAGTGGCCACAAGACTGGAAAAGGTCAGTTTTCATTCCAATCCCAAATAAAGGCAATACCCAAAAATGCTCCAACTACTGCACAATTGCACTCATCTCACACGCTAGTAAAGAAATGCTCAAAATTCTCCAAGACAGGCTTCAGCAATATGTGAACCGTGAACTTCCAGATGTCCCCAAGCAAGAGAGTTCCAGAAAAACATCTATTTCTGCTTTATTGACTATGCCATAGCCTTTGACTGTATGGACCACAATAAAATGTGGAAAATTGTGAAAGAGATGGGAATACCAGACCACCTGACCTGCCTCATGAGAAACATGCATGCAGGTCAGGAAGCAACAGTTAGAACAGGACATGGAACAACAGACTGGTTCCAAATAGGAAAAGGAGTACGTCAAGGCTGTATATTGTCACCCTGCTTATTTAACTTATACGCTGAGTACATCATGAGAAATGCCAGACTGGAGGAAGCAGAAGCTGGAATCAAGATTGCTGGGAGAAATATCAATAACCTCCGATATGCAGATGACACCACCCTTATGGCAGAAAGTGAAGAAGAACCAAAGAGCCTCTTGATGAAAGTGAAAGAGGAAAGTGAAACAGTTGGCTTAAAACTCAACATTCAGAAAACTAAGATCATGGCATGTGGTCCCATCACTTCATGGCAAATAGATGGGGAAACAATGGAAACAGTGAAAGACTTTATTTTGGGGGGGCTCCAAAATCACTGCAGATGGTGACTGCAGCCATGAAATTAAAAGACGCTTGCTCCTTGGAAGAAAAGCTATGACCAAGCTAGACAGCATATTAAAAAGCAGAGACATTACTTTTTCGACAAAGGTCCATCTAGTCGAAGCCATGGTTTTTCCAGTAGTCATGTATAGATGTTGGACCATAAAGAAAGCTAACTGGCGAAGAATTGATGCTCTTGAATTGTGGTGTTGGAGAAGACTCTTGAGAGTCCTTTGGACTAAGAAGATCAAACCAGTCAATCCTAAAGGAAATCAATCCTGAATATTCACTGGAAGGACTGATGCTGAAGCTGAAACTCCAATACTTTGGTCACGTGATGTGAAGAACTGACTCACTGGATAAGACCCTGATGCTAGGAAAGATTGATGGCAGGAAGAAAAGGAGACAACAGAGGATGAGATGCTTGGATTGCATTACCGACTCGTTGGACATGAGTTTGATCAAGCTCCGGGTGTTGGTGATGGATTGGGAAGCCTGGCATGCTGCAGTCCATGGGGTTGCAAAGAGTCAGACATGACTGAATGACTGAACTGAACTGAACTTATAGGAACCAGGGACCCCACCTAGGTGGGAGATGATGACTTCAGGCTGAGCACAAAATTCGTAGAACACTGCCCTATTGTCTCACCACCAACGAATCAGAAGAAGATATACATATACACAGTTTAAGATGATAATGACTCTGACTCCCTCTCCAAATGATTCTCCCTATAAAAACTTTCATGGTAGAGCAGAATGTTTGGAGTTGGATTTTGGACGTGAGTCTGCCTTCTCCTCAGGTTGCCGGCTTCCTGAATAAAGCAATCTTTCCTTTCCAACCAACACTTATTTCTTGAGTATTGGCTTTCAGCCAATCAGCAAGCAGTCGATCCTGAGTTTGGTAATAGCACAACTTATACAACAAAAAGTGAACCTAAAAAATCCAAAGAGGAACCTGAGGTACCTTGGGACATCAGGAATAACAAACAGGGCCTTCAGCAGAGAATGAGAGGCCAACATTCAAATATATATACAATGTAAACACATCCTCAATTGTCATTTCTATGTTAAACAACTATTAGGTAATCTAGTATTACAGACCTGGAACTCAGATGACAGCTTTCTTAGGTTCATAGCAAGTATCCTGATGTAGGCCTGTATGAAATGCCAGAGATTCCATGACAGACAAGAGTCCATCCAGGATCTGAGCCAAATACAAATATATCCTTAGATCATGGACACACAGAGAGTGCCTCCTACTGAAGAATAACCTAGTTCCCAAAAAGCCCTTTGGTATGCCAAGTACTTGGGGTCAGGCTTGACTTCCTGAACTGCCTGGTTGGAGGCTCCTTGAGGAAGGGCAGTAATGTACAATGGATAAGACCCCAGTCCAAGGCCAGGGTATCTTGATTTGAAACCTGGATCTGCCCCCAGTTGGCCGCATGACCTTGGCCAAGCTACTAACTCCCTCCATGCTTCATTTCTCTCAAGTGTAAGATGGTCATAAGTATACTGCTTACTTTAATGGTTGATTTGTGATTAAATAAATTAATTAACACCTGTATATAATCCCTCATCCAAAACTCTCAAATTGAACAGCTAAAAACCCAAAAAACTGACAATCTTACTTGGCAGAAAAACTTGACCTAAACTGAAATTAGGCTATGTATAATCCTTATTTATTCTACATAATGTTAGTATTCCTTTTTTTTGCTATAAAAAGATGAGAATATTAGATTATAGAGAGATACGTCAGACTTAGTTTGGGGTATAAAGTTATATTTGGTATACAGACCTTTCTAAAATAAGAACATACAAAATTGAATCCAAGGGTTACAGATAAGGCATTGTGGAGGTAGAATGGTAATTAGCACTTAGCAATCTATTTTAGTGTCAGTTTTGAAAAGTGTATTCTGTGACTAGGTGTTCTACAAATAAAAAGAGCATGACCCTAACTATCTAACTGTTGAATCAGAGAATAATAGAGTTATAAGAAGCTTGAGTGATGATTAATTCCAGTCATACATTCATAGATCTGAAAAACAGAAATTGTACATCTAGCCATAAACAGTAATAGGGATCAGATTCACCCTACCACCTGAAATAACCAAAAAATACATAAAACAACAGTTTTCACTAGGACATTAGTCAATGAAAAACAATAACTGCATAGAGTTGGGAAACAAACAAGATGAGCCCTTGATTGCCATAGCTCATTGCCTTAGGGAAGTTTCCAGGCTGTGGTGCAAGAAGGCTGAAACCAAGCAAAACCCAGCAGAATTCTTGAGTTGTAGATATCAAACTGAGAAACTAGAGAGACCAAGGCAGCTAGAGTCTGCAAACCAGAGTACCAGACAAAAGAGAGAGGCATCGAGTTTGAACTTTGGAGATCAACAGAGGGTCCCCTGGAGTATTCAGCTGAGTACTATTCATACATACATATGAAAAAATTATACAGGAAAGGAAGACCCAAAGAATAGGAACAATATTCTTACTCACTCACTCACACAGGGCTGGGAATGGTACCTGTTTTCATGAGCCAGAATGGAAAACAGAGTCAAGAGTTATTGAGCACTGGATAGAGTATGCAAAATGGTTTTTTTCAATACTGGATAATAATTAGTCCTAGACTAAGTATTGCTCTGGTCCTGCCTAAATACTTTAAAAACAAGCCCCAAAAGGCTGAAGCTGTTTCCAAGTAGCTTAAATGAGTCCCAGAACAAAGTTTAAGAACATCAACTGGAATACAAAATATCCATTCACCAACAAGCTAAAAATCACAAAGTCCAGCATCCAATACAAAATTATCACATATATAAATAAGCAGGAAAATATGACCCATAATAATAAGAAAAAGAAATCAATCAAAATCAACCCATACCTTTCCCTATTCCTCCCACTAAGTATAACTATAACTCTGAATGCTGTGCATAAAACAAACAAAAGATGACTCTGAAAGACAGAGAGAAGAAAGTAGATGGAACTGAGGACCCAAGAAATAATATGGTGGTGAATTCCTGGGGTTCTCTTTTTGCTTCACATATCATAGACTTGGTGCTAAACAAGTGGACAAGCCCAAAATATCAGTATCTGCTGACAAAAAAAAAAAAAAAGTCCTCAGCGAAAGACTCTCTTTTCAGCCAAAGGACCATGACAGGGCAGCATAACAAGACAGAAAACTTGAGACAACAACCTCTCCACTCCAGCCAGGCCTTAAAGAACCCATAAAACAGTAATCCTACACCGTCCACACCAGTAAAGGGCCAGTGGAGAGCCCAAGTTTCCACCCTCTGAGTCTCTAATGGGGCACCACAACACCCCTATTTGGGTCATGTCACAGAAGGCCAAGGAGGGAGCCAGGTCTTTTCATTGCCATCAACTAGTAAAAAGTCTCCCCTCCCAATGCTGTCCCCAGAGACCAGGTAGGGAGCTAAAACTCCTACCCTCCTCATCCTGATGAAGCAGTGTTGCCCCTCGTTCTGTCCATCGTAATGTGAAGAAAGAAATATAAAATGGAAAGTCTAAATAAGATCCAAATCTAATAACATAAAACAAAAATATATAGGTTTAAATTGAAAATCACTCATCATGTCAAGACACAGGAAAATCTCAAAACAGAATAAAAAAAGACAGTGAATGGATGACAGCACTGAGATTACAGAGATGTTAATATTATCGGGCACAGATTTTAAACTAGCCCAGATAAAATGTTTTGACTAAGAGAATTATGAATATGCTGAAAACAAAGGAAAAAATAGAGAACCTTGTCAAAAAAAAAAAATACCAAGTTTCTGCAAGTATAAAATACAGAGAACTCTAGAAATTTCAGCTCTAGAAATTTAGAGCTGAAAAAATACAATAATGTAAATAAAAGTTCAGTAAATATGCTCTAGGGCAAAATGGAGTGGACATAGAAAAGAACTTGTGATCTAGAATAGAGGAAAACTGAAATTATCCACTCTGAACCACAGAGAGAAAACAGACTGAAAAGTAAAGTGAAGAGAGCCTGAGTTATTTGTGTGATTGAGTATGGAGAGGAAAAAGAGGACAAGGCAGAAAAAGTGCAGAAAAAATAATGCATGAAAACTTAATGAAATCTGGCAAAACACATGACCATAAAGATTCAAGAGTCAGAGTGAACTCCAAACAGGATAAAACCAAATATCATAATTAAACTTCTGAAATATAAAGACAAGAATTCTTGAAAGAAACTAGAGAAAAATAACATCTATAAGGGAAAACTACTCAAATGACAGCATATTTCTCATCATTAATCACTGAGGCCAGAAGGAAGTGGCACAATATTTTTCAAATGCTTAGAGAATACCTGTCAACCTAGAATTTATACCCAGCAAAAATACTCCACAGTAAAGAAGGTAAAATCAAAGCATTCAGATGAAGAAAAACTAAGATAATTTGCCTCCAACAGACCTACCTTAAAAGAAAAACTTAAATTCACTAGACAAATAGAAACAATAAAACACAGAAACCATCAGGAAGGGAGAAAGCAAAACTATGGTTAAATATAAGAGATTTTGCTTCTCTTGAGTTTGCTAAAGTGTGCTTCATGGTTGAATTAAAAATCATAACACTGTCTAAAGTGGGTCTAAATATATAAAGAAGAAATAGTTAAGATAATTATAAGTAGTGGAAAGTAGAGTGACATAAAAGGAGGTAAGATTTCTACATTTCGCTCAAAATGATTAAATGACAGCACAAATACATTGCAATAAGACAGATGGATGGATGGACATAGTTACCTACCTACCTACCTATCAAAGAGATACACTGAAAAACACGAACTAAATAACTCCAGAAAAATTCTAAGAAATATTCTAGTAACCCACAAAAAGGCAGGAAAAGGAAAGGAGATAAATGTAACAGAGAGAACAAATATAAAATGGCAGACCGAAGCCCAAATATATCATTAGTCACATTAAATTTAAATATTTAAAATACATTAATTAAAATATAGAGATTGGCAGAGTTGATTTTTAAAAAAATCACCCAACTATATGCTATTCATAAGAAACTCACTACAAACATAGTGACATAGTTAGGTTGTAAATTAAAAGATAGAACAAATGTAATATAGCATTAATAAAAAGAAAGCAAGATGGGATATATCAAGATTAAATAAAGTACACCTCAAAGTAAAGCAAACAAACAAACACCAGTCCCAAATAGGAACATTAAACAATAATGAAAGTGTCAATAGACCAAGGTGACATAGCAACCTTAAATGTGTATGTACCAAGCAACAGAGCTACAATATATATGAAGCAAAACTGAAAAGAGAAAAAGACAAATGCACAATGAATACTTCACCACCACTCTCCCAATAACTGACAGCTGTACAGAAAATCAGCAAGAATAGAGAATTCAACAACACCAATCAACAGAATCAAATCAACATCTTCACAGAGCTTCATACAACTCACAAGAGCAGATCATACATGCTTTTCAAGTGTCCATGGAATATATATATATCAAGACAGACTCTATACTGGCCCACAAATGTAAAAGAACTAAAGTTGTGCAAACTGTAGTCTTCAAGCACCAGAGAATAAAACTAGAAATCAAAAACAGAAAGATAATTTTTTTTAGAATGGTAATTTTTAAATCTTAAAATACCTAGAAACTAAACAACACATTTCTAAAGAATTCATGCATCAAATAGGAAAACTCAAGGGAAATTTTTAAAATCTGAAAATGGGTAGGATTATACTTTTCTTGTCATTTAAATCTTTGTAGCAGATAACTGTTTAAACAAAAATGAAAATAATGTAGTGGGTTTGTAACATACATAAAAGTAAACTATATGACAAAAATAGCACAAACTGGGACAAGAGAAATCAAAGTGTACACTGCATACAACCATACCAGTAGTGTCACAGGTGTACACATGTCTAAAGTTGAAAACTTATACTTTAAAATTTGTTCAGTTTTTGTGTGTCAGTTATTCTGCAATAAAAAAAATGTTGTTAAGACTATAAAAATGAAATACAGAAATCATCTGAGGTCACATAATTTTATACTGTTGTCTGTATTTGCTTACTCACTTGCTGTTTTTAAATTTGAACAATTATAGCTTTTGTTGACTTTAAAATATTTCTGCATTTGTTTGCAGAGATATTTGTTTTTATACTTCCCTATAATTAGATTATAATCTGTGTGGCTCCTCTAAGTATGTGCAAAGGCTGCAGACACAGATAATGGGCAAAGCCAAGACAGAGCATAAACAAACTAAATGCCGCCAGGGATCAACTTCAGCTGCACATTCTTTGGCTGTTATTTTTAGTAAATGAAATTAATGTAAATATTGAAATGTCTCTGTCTTTGAATGAGGATCTCCAATGTGGATGTGAAACTTGCATCCTGTGCCAAATGCTGAAGTGGGAACTGGCTTCCTAAAGTTGTTTTTACTTGTAAGATTTTAAGTAGATACATTTCCATGGTTGTTAAATACCAGCTTCTGGGCATCCTGCCATAATTTTAAGACAACTAAGAAAAGTGATTCTTAAAGTCTGTGGTCCACAGCCTATTGGAAATTTTCAAAGAGCTTCCAGTTGATTCATAAATGCACTGGAAGGACAAATCAAAGAACACTGGGGGAACTTAAGTGTTTTTCTCAACGGCAGATTTAGTTCTGTGTTACAAGTGACAAAAGTCAACATTCTCTTCTCCTATAGTACTAATTTAATATAAACCTCAAATTGGATATTAAGAGGCTGATTAATTATAAGTAGGTACTTTTTCATTTTTTTTCTCAGAGTATTCTACAAACCCAACTATAGCAGAACTGTCTGGGAAAAAGTTGTAAAAAATTAAAGTGCAGACTCCAGCCTCCCACCCAAATCTACTAGACTGGTACATAGAGATGAGAGCAGGAATCTTCATGTTTGACAAACATCCTAATGATTCTTACATATACAAATATTTGAATGCTGCAGTTTTTTCCATTTGGATCTACCCCACTTGAGTAGCAAAACATATTTCATGACATTTAGAACTTACAACTACCCTGTTTGACTGTGGGCTGCTTTGCTGGCAACAACTATTTTAATTCTTCTGTTTATCTTTGTGTTGAACTGAGTTAAAAGCAGAATTATAAACTCAAATTCAAAGATGACCAAGAAAACCAAGAGACTTCTGAGAAGTGGTATGAAGGAAAAATGAGGAATCATCCAGGTGTGTGTTTTGTCAGTTTTGAGGAACAAAAAATATTACTTTTAGATGGCAATAACAAAATTCACTTCTAGTGAACAAAATAATTATTGAAGACATCACAGTGGAAAAAATGTGGTGATGATAAGCCTGAAATTTTGTCACTGAAACGATTGTTCTTGTAATGTTTGTTCATGTGAGAAACTTAATAACACAAATTTAACAGAAAAATGGCACAGAACAGTTTTCAAAGATCACTGAGTTCTATGGCCCTAAAACTGTGAGGACTGAAGGGCCAGGGAGGTAGCAGTGACTGAGATCAAGGAATGTGGCTCTGCACTTTGCCAACCTTCTAGAAATAATTTCAATTTTCATACTCAGCTTCTCACTCATAAGAAATTAAATTAGCACTGTTAATAACCTAATGGGTATTTATAGTTGTAGGTTAATAACTGTAGGTTAAATATAAACATTGGGCTCCTTGAATAAGCAAGAGATCGTGCAGATGTTACAAATAGACAAAGGCCATGTTTAAAAAAAAAAAAAGTTGAATTAAAATACACTGTTCTAACAAAGCACATCTTCAGCACAAGGAGAAAGTGTATAGGGGTCACAGTGTGTCCTTTCAGTGGATTACACTTCCAACTCCCCTTTCTCTGCTGACTCACTAACACCCCACAGCCAGTTAAGGGAGAAAAGTTGGTGAGTTTGAAGGGACTAATCCTGGATTTCAGAGTTAAGGCTATCCAGTTTGGATCTCAAGGCATGAGGATCTCAATCTGTGAGACTCCAATTCTAGCTACTCCTATGGTGCTAACAACGAAATCATAAGTAGCCCCTCCCTTGTTAAGTTATGTCTGCCAAGAAAGACAAGTCTCGGTAGGAGAGTAAAGCCGAGGCTGAGTTCAGAATGGCAGGCTGCTTCTGATACTGCCTGAGTGATACTGACTGAGTGCTTCACCTCCATTTTGTAAATCAAAGGAGGAAACTTAGAGACACTGGGAAGCCAAGTAAGACAAAAGTATATTACTTATGATTTAAAGTCATGGGCTTCCCTGGTGGCTCAGATAGTAAAGAATCCGCCTGCAATGCAGGAGACCCCGGTTGGATCCCTGGGTCAGGAAGATCCCCTGGAGAAGGGCATGGCAACCCACTCCAGTATTCTTGCCTGGAAAATTCTATGGGCAGAGGAGCCTGGCGGGTATAGTCCATGGGGTTGCAAAAAATCTGACATGACTTAGCAACTAACACTATCACAAAAAAGTCATAGCAAGAAGCCACGTAATAGGTACTGGAAGGTCTCATAAACAGAAACTGCTGGCATATAAGCCTGTGGCAATAGTCCAGACTTTTCTATACATTATGTGCCTCTTCCCCCAATCCTGCCAATCTCTATGATTTTTGGAGTTCATATGAAAAGATGCTGCATTCATGGTAAGTCCTCACCACCACCTCTATTCCTGTCAAAATCTATGTCTACCCCAAATTCAGCTACTTTCCTGAAGCCATACTTTCTCCACACAATCAGAATAATTATTCTCTGCCTCTATTTGTAATAGCCTTTTGACCTCTTTGATAACACATACACATTTTATGATTAAGGTTTTGCCTGTCTGTCCCTTTTGATTAAAAGCAGAGACATCACACTTTGCTGACAAAGATCCATTCAGTCAAACCTATGGTTTTTCCAGTAGTCATGTATGGATGTACAAGTTGGATCATAAAGAAGGCTGACCACCAAAGAATTGATGCTTTTGAACTGTGGTGCTGCAGAAGACTCTGAAGAATCCCTTGGACTGCATGGAAATCAAACAAGTCAATCCTGAAGAAAATCAGTCCTGAATATTCATTGGAAGGATTGATGGTGAAGCTGAAGCTTCAATACTTCGGCCACCTGATGCAAAGAACTGACTCACTGGAAAAGATCCTGATGCTGGGAAAGATTGAGGGCAAGAAGAAAAGGGAACAGCAGAGGATGAGATGGTTGGATGGCAGCATTGACTCAATAGGCCTCAGTTTGAGCAAAGTCTGGAAGACAGAGAAGGACAGGGAAGCCTGGCTGAAATACATGGGGTTGCAGAGAGTCAGACACGAATAAGCGACTAAACAACTCTTTGATTAAGTTTCTAAAGATAAGGTCTATGTCTGATTACTGTTGTATCATTCACAGCACAAAGCACATTATCTTGCACAGAACTGCCATTTTATAATGTTCAGTCAATTGAGCTTACAAGAGTTATAAAACTGACCACAGAATTTTCAGAGTAAAGACAGTCAGTCAGATAAAATAGTGCATATTTTGTCTTATTTTTAAAATGCATAGAAATATCCCCCAAAGTAGATAATAGAGTTATTCCAATTTCAGCATGGATCTACGTGGACTGGAAGTCCAGTTAATACCAATTATACAGTGCTGTTGCTATATTTAAATGCATTTGAAAATCATGATTCAAGAGCATCATCCTACCCAGAGAGTTTGGAATATACTATGTATTACTTTATAAGTATATACAGAGGCCACAACTTCATTTTACAATCACTGGGGTTTTTTTTTTTTTCAGTTCTCCCATTTTGACTTATAGCTAAGAAATGTTTGATGGAATAATTTGAGTTTAGAGAAACAGTCTTAACTGATGTTTAATCTCCAAATGATCAGAGATCTATTCAAAGGCCTACTGTGCTAACACATTTTAGCAGTAGGAATGCATAATTAAACATCTGTCCCTAGATAGAAACATTAAGAAAACAGTGAACTGAAAGTGAAAGTCACTCAGTCGTGTCTGACACTTTGTGACCCCGTGGACTATACAATCCATGGAATTCTCCAGGCCAGAATACTGGAGTGGGTAGCCTTTCCCTTCTCCAGGGGATCTTCCCAACCCAGGGATTGAAACCAGGTCTGTCTCCCACATTGCAGGTGGATTCTTTACCAGCTGAGCCATAAGGGAAGCCCAAGAATACTGGAGTGGGTAGCCTATTCCTTCTCCAGGGGATCTTCCCGACCCAGGAATCGAACCAGGGTCTCCTGCATTGCAGGCAGATTCTTTACTAACTGAGCAATCAGGGAAGCCCAAGAGAACAGAAGTAGATACAAATATTTTTGAAAAATTGATTAAAAAAATCAATTTATATAGGAAAACACTTGATTAATACCATTATTGTAATCAACTTTGTGACAGTGAAATCTTTTGATCGTTTCTCTCAAAATTAGCTAAATACACATTTAGTTATATTCAAACTGCTTTTCATTCTACAGCAATCTATGCCTTAAATGTATACACAAGTGTGTAAAGTGTATTTGTCCTGCAAATAATTTACCTTTGGGGCAGTTCTATCTATTATTTTCCTCAAATGTAAAGATCAACTAAACAATTTAGAGGTCAATAGTGAGCAGTTGGTCATTTAAGAATGATTAAAAGTATCTTCAGCTATAATTTCAAAAACTGAAAACTACTAGGATCTAGGGAGCAATTTTATTGGCCATTAAAATGCTCTTAAGCTGTAGAATAACATATAATGCCTCTACTGATGAACAGAGCTATTAGTGGTCAGCTTAATTTTAAACAAATTTAAATATATTAATTTTCCTAATAAATATTTAATTGTATATACTGTAAAGTAAAGTAATTCTGGGGACTGGAGTTATCCTGAGGTAATCAAAGCCTCAGGAGGATGCAGGAATTGTGACTGGGGCCACTTCTTATAACCTGGGGTTGCAATTCATTTTTCATAACACAAAAGGCCTATTTCCTTCCTAGGCAAGGTACATGGTTAATTCAACAATTTCAGTTCAGCTCCACAAACATTTATTAAGCATGTTATACAAGAGGAATCAGCATCACACAAAGGCTAACAGCTACCTGCTGGGTCGAATCCTCAG
Organism: Giraffa tippelskirchi; assembly: GCF_054371585.1. Classification (NCBI taxonomy): domain Eukaryota; kingdom Metazoa; phylum Chordata; class Mammalia; order Artiodactyla; family Giraffidae; genus Giraffa; species Giraffa tippelskirchi. The sequence continues at coordinate 105,339,451 of NC_137280.1, read as the reverse complement.
TTTACTACTTCACACGTGGGTGCCTAAGTTACTGAAGAGCTCTGTGCTTCAGTTTCTTCATCTGTAAAATGGGGATGATAATAACAGTACTCATATTAAAGGAGAAAATAAGGTTAGACAAAATGATGTGCATAAAGTTCTTTAAAAAGTCCTGATGTGGGAAATGCCTAATAAATTGCATTAGTCAGGAATTCTCAACAGAAAAAAAAAAAACAAAAAAAAAACACCTAGAGATATATAGAAAGAGAGAGGGAGAGAGGGCAATGGAGATTTACTATAAAGCATGGGCTCATGTGATTACAGAGGCTGTGAAGTCCCATGATCTGCCATCTGCAATCTGGAGACCTAGGAAACACAGTGGGGTCATTTAGTACAAGGCTGATGCCTGGGAACCAGCACTGTTGACGGTATAAATCCCAGTCCAAGGGCAGCAGAAGATGAGATGAGAGATCCAGTTCAAGCAGTGAGAAAGGAAAAAGGGAGTAAAATCCTTCTTCCTCCATCTTTAATCTATTCAGGCCCTCAAGAGGTTGGATGATCCTCACACTGCAAAGGGGCATCTATTTTATTGAATCCACCAATTCAAAGGCTCATCCCACCTAGAAACACCTTCCCAGACACACCCAGAAATAATGTTTAATCTTGGCACCCCCATGCCCAGACACACAAAATTAATCATCGCATCAGTGTTAGCTGCTGAGGTGTACAAGGCACTGTGTTTGGTGCTGGGATGAATGCAACATGAATACAACACAATTTCTTCTCACAAAACGAGGCAGTTCTGCAGAGCTCAGGTGAGCAGTTATCATTCTGGCCTTGTCTTGTAATCCCAAGTGGGTGCATTCTGAAGAGGAATACTAAAAGGAAACCATGAGAGACTTTCATTTCATATTTCCCAATGCACCTTATTTGCATACTGAGAGTTATTTAAAAATAGGGAGAAGTTGGCCTTGAGGAAAAGCTAATTTAAATGAAAGCCCAAGGAAAAATAACTTCCTTCTGTTGATGTCCAGCAGCCCTCCAGAGAAAGATGTTCCCTGGGAATTGCCTTTTCTCACCTGCTGTTGTTTTAACTGGTTTTCAAGTAGTGTTGGTCTCTCTCATCAGAAAGTGGTTTAGAAAACATTAATTCTTTTCTGGTCCCTTTCCACTTGAGATAAAATTTAAATTTATAAGCTCAAATTAAAAGATCAATACACATTTGCCGCATACCCTCTTATTTTTAAAAGCCTCTTTTTAAGAACTGAGTGGCTTAGCTGAGTGGACGCCATTGTTTTTAAGGGTCTACTTGGATTGGAGATGACCATGGCGTGGAGGGTGGCCAAGCATGGGAACATCCAGCATTACTCAGGAATTTTTGGAAATTCAGCTTTTTCCCCTCTTTAACTCAATAATCTTTGCTCTCTTAGTGAGAGAAATCCAAATGTAGTTGGCTTGAGCAAACAAAAAGGAATTTATTGGCTCACGTTAAAGCCAAGGACAAAAACATCCCAAGGTAAATTGAATTCAGGGGCAGCTGGACAGAATTCAGTAAATATCATTAGAGTTTCATCTTTGCATATGATGGACATGACGTCTCCTATCAGCCCAAGAGACACATCTTGCCAGCTGTACAAATGCTTCAGGAAGACAGCATGTGCCCTTCTCTATTTGCACCATCCTGCTCCTCTTGGGCTGCGTGCCCAGCCCTGAACTAATCTCAGGGTGGCTGGGATACAAGTCATCTGCCCAACCTGACTGCTGCCCTAGAGCACACCATTAATGGATAAAAGCAGCGGTCTGGCAACAGACTAGCCAGTTTGGATCTTGGTTCTACCACTTAACAGCTGAGTGATGTAAGACAAATTGTTTAGCCAACCTATGCCTCAGTTTCTCCTCCAGAGAATGGAGGTAGTAAATTGTCCCTATCATCATTTTGTTGTGCTAGTAGCTAAGTTCATACATGTAACAAATGTATATGAATAGAAGGCATTTAGAACAGTGCCTGATGCCCAGTGACCAGTCAGCAAGTATCAGTAGGGCTGCCAAGTGGGAGGAAGAGGAGGAGGAAGAAAAGCAGCAGGAATCAGCTACTGATGTCCCCACCAGAAGCATATAAAGAACAGTCTTGAAAGAAATTGGTTCAAGGCAAAACAAATGGATAATTACCCCAAACTATAAAGTATTTGTCTCAAACCCTTCCATCAAGCAGGGCTTCCCTGGTAGCTTAGATGGTGAAGAATCTGCCTGCAAGGCAGGAGACCTGGATTCAATCCCTGGGTGGGAACAGTGCCCTGGAGGAGGGCATGGCAACCCACTCTAGTATTCTTGCCCGGAGAATCCCCATGGAGAGAGAAGCCTGGCAGACTACAGTCCATGGGGTCATAAAGAGTCGGACATGACTGAGCGACTAAGCATAGTATGGCCTCAGTCAAGCTGTTATCCTCTGCTCTGTTCCCCACTAGACTTTGGGTGCTGGAAGACACCATCTAGACTGCCGTGAGTTGCCCTTGTGCGTGTTCTGTCTTGGGGTTATAAATATAAACATGTTGCTTCTGTGTTTTTAAAAATGTAGAACTCTAACATGGTAAAAGGTACAGGTATAGTTTAAGGTTCCTAAAAGTAATCTTCAATTTGTCAGTTTCGCCCATATTTATACAACTCAGGCAATGATGTGAACTATGACTGTGTTGTATGGTGGGGAAATAAAAACCTATGTTAGGTGTATCTTTTAAAAAATAATGTCATTCACTAGAAACATTTTTTCCTACAGAAAATGGACTGCAGGTTAGTTGTGCATGCAGGGAGAATGGAGGTGGAAGACGCAAGGAAGCAAGAAAGGAAAGAAGGAACCAAAATAAACCCTCTCCTGTGTCGAGCGTTGGAAATGTGTCACTAACAAAGACTTGCCGTTCCACATAGAATAAGCGCTGGCAGAGGCAGCATGCAGGGCTGTGGGTGTGCTCAGCTGTGCGGCGCTGATTATAGAAGATGAAAGGGCTTGGCAATTTATTTCATCTCACATTGAAGCACTGCTGACAACTGAAAGTGAGGACAGAAGGATTCATTTGTTCAACTTCTGTTTTAAAAAGCAGACTTCAAATGATACCACAGAGAAAAAGAAGGAAATATTGCGGTGTAATAAAATGTCTACTTTTAAAAAATACACTAACTGGAGCATTTGTATTTTGTAGATGGGTTTGGAAGGCAAAGGGGTTGGCTTTTGTGTGTGTGGTTCTTATCGATTTCAGGGAACAAAATGTATGTACACAGAATCAACTACTGATCAGATAGGCCAAGTTAACCTCATCTGACCAAAGCACTCATGCCTACTCATCCTTGAATCCAAAGATTAATCAGATTTAAAAAATTTAACCCTGTAGTGTTTAAATACTTCTTAGACAATGGAAAATGAAAAAGGCTTTATGCAGGATCTTTATGCTAAAAGTGAATACATATATGCTACATGATAAAGTATATATTTTAATTTCATAATGCTCATCTTTTAAAATTGTTTGCAGATCCAGATTTTCTTCATTCATTTATATTTTCATGTTTGCTTGAAATCCTGGAAGAAAAGGTTTAACTTCCTTTTAAATAAAATGTGGTATTATTTTTCATCAACATATTTAGTGTTTGAGAATGAGAAGCATTCTTCAGTTCAAAGGCTCATATAAATTATTATGAAGTCTAATCCACCTAACAAAGTAGTCTTATCCCAAAAGATTTATTAAAGATGGGTAATATCCCATACTGGTAGGACATTAGTTATTTATGATTAATACACAAGAACAAATCCAAATGTTAATGACAAAACTAAAGAAATACATTCTGACTATAATCATTAATATTAAACTAAAGCATCAGTGACATGAACCCATCATTCTTAAGCAATTTCTTTAAGAAATTCAGTTAAATGATTGATTTCTTTGTTTGTAATGTGTAATAAAACTTTCACTGTGTTTGCAATGTAGGGTTGCTTTTCTAATTCTGAGAAATCAGCAAAGCAATAGAAATGGAAAAAGATTATAGCTAAAATAAAATTCACCAGCTTCCTTAGCCTATTCAGACCATTATATTCAAGAGTTCTTTTCTTCAACAAGTATTTTTGGAGCACTTGCTGTGTGCCAGGCCTTGCTTTGGGGAGTAAGAATAATAGCATTTATCAAAAGTTTTGTGTGCTATGGAGGGCACACCTGTGAGACCATAGAGGCTTACACTGACCTGGCTGCAGAGGCACCATTCACATAGACCACAATGCAGCGTGGCCATTTGAACAGGGCAGCACACAGCCTGCTTCTGTTCCAATACATACAGGGAGACATAAAATGTACAAGTAAGCTAACAGGCAATTTAGGTCAAAACTATGAAAAAGAAAAGTAAAAGTCGCTCAATAGTGTCTGATTCTTTGCAACCCCGTGGACTGTAGCCTGCCAAGCTCCTCCATGGAATTCTCCAGGCAAGAATACTAGAGTGGGTTGCCATGCCCTCCTCCAGGGGAGCTTCCCAACCCAGGGATCGAACCCAGGTCTCCTGCATTGCAGGCAGAGTCTTTATCATCTGAGCCAACAGGGAAGGCCAAAACTACGAGTTAGATAAAAAAGAAAAACACAGGCTAACTGTATGTAGGAAGAGGAGCCACATACGGGAATTTCAGGGAAGGTCTTACCAATACCAGACAAAGACATTACAAAAAATGAAAATTTCAGGCCACTATCTCTGATGAATATAGATGCAAAAATTCTCAATAACGTATTAGCAAACTAAATTCAGTAATACATAAAAAGGATCAAACACCATGATCAAGTTGGATTTATTCCACGGATGCAAGGATAGCTCAATATCCAAAAATTAATGTGACACAACACATTAGCAAAACAAAGGATAAAAATTATACGATCATTTCAAAGGATGCAGAGAAAGCACTTGACAGAATTCAGCATCCATTTATGGTAAAAACTCTCTACAGAGTTGGTATGAATGGAACATATCTCAACACAATAAAGGCTAATGATAACAAACCAACAGCCATCATACTCAATGGTAAAAAGCTAAAAGCTTTTCCTCAAAGATTAGGAACAAAACAAGAATGCCCACTCTCATCATTTCTATTTAACATAGTACTGAAAGTCCAAGGTGCAACAATCAGACAAGGAAAAAAGGCATTTAAATCGGAAGGGAAGGAGTAAAACTGTCACCATTTGCAGATGACATGATACTATATAGAAAACCCTAAAGACTCCACAAAAACCCTGAAGACTCCAATGTAAAAAAAGTATTATTACTAGAAAAGTAATAGTACTTTATTAAATAAATATATTAAATGTAAACTTAATAAATTTATTATCAACTAAATAAAATAAATTTTTTAAGTTCTTATTTAATTATTAATTTATTTATTAAAGTTTATAAATTTATTATTAAATAAATCAATAAATTAAACTAGTAGCACTGGATTCAGTAAAGTTGCAGCATACAGGATTCATAACAGAAATACTACGCATTTCCATACATTAAAAATGAACTATCAGAAAGAGAAACCACAAAAAAAAATCTATCATACCATATCAAAAAGAAATAAATTAAGCCAAAGAAGTGAAAGACATATACTCTGAAAACTCTAAGACACTGAAGAGAGAAACTGAAGATAATACAAATATATGGAAAGATATCCCATGTTCACCGATTGGAAGAATTGATATTGTTAAAATGTTCATACTTCCCAAAGCCATCTAAAGATTTAATGCAATTTCTATCAAAATACCCCATGACATTTTTCAGAGAACTAGAACAAATAATTACAAAACTTGTATGGAACCACAAAAATCCTAGATAGCCAAAGAAATTTGAGGAAAGAAAAACAAAGTGTTATGCTTCCTGATTTCAGATTATACTAAAAGCCACAATAAGCAAAATAATACGGCCCTGGAACAAAAACAGATGCATAGATCAATGGAACAGAAGACAGAGCCCAGAATTAAACCCATATACACATGGTAAATTAATCTCTGAGAAAGGAGGCAAGAACGTACAATGGGGAAAAGACAGTCTTTTTATTAAGTGGTATTGGGAAAACTGGACAGTTATGTGCAAAAGAATAAAATTAGAAATTTCCTCACATTGTATAAAAAATAAATTCAAAGTGGATTAAAGAACTAAATATAAGACCCAAAACCATAAAAATCTTAGAAGCAAACATTGGCAGTATGCTCTTTGACATAGGTTGTAAGCAATGTATATTTGGATCTGTTCCCTCAAGCAAGAGCAGCAAAGCAAAAATAAATTTTGTTGAATGTTTATTATGTTCTAGTTTATGGACCAAACTTTGCATTCCTAGGAAACTCTGCAATGACTAATGGTAACTTTTGACCAAGATCTTGACTACAGGCATCCTCTAGCCAAAACTTATAATTCATATATGAATAGATACATCCTGACTCCTCTACTACCTCCTCAGAGTAATTCTTCAGGAGCTATGTGAGCAGCTGTCTCCTGGGCCACAGTCCTCAGTAACACCCTGAAAAAACTCAACTCACAGCTCATATTTTGTGTACTTTTTTTTTCCTTAGTCAACATGAAGAACATCTAAGGTAAGAATGTAAACTGGTGCCGCCACTACATAAACCAGTATGGACATTCCTCAAAAAAAACCTAAAAAAAAAAAAAACAAAAAGTTGCCATGTGATTATCACTAATTATTAGAGAAATACAGATCAAAACTACAATGAAGTACCACCTCACACTGGTCAGAAGGGCCATCATTGAAAAGTCTACAAATAACAAATCCTGGAAAGGCTGTGAAAGAATTTGAAAAAGAATAGATATATGTATATGTATAATTGAATCACTTTGTTGTACACTTGAAACTAACAGCATTGTTAATCATCTATGCTCCAATATAAAAATAAAAAATTTTTAAAATGCTGGAGAGGTGTGGAAAAAGGGAACCATCCCATCTCTCCTTACCTGGGTACACCTCTCATTTCTCCACATGACTTACATCTATTAAATGACTGGCTCAGCTCTTCATTTTATCTACATGTTCAGAAGTTCTCTGACTCCAGTTTCAGTGCCCTAGATGACTAGGCTAGAAGTTCAGAAAAGGAAGCAATGTGCCTATGGTCACACAGTGAGTTAAGAGAAGAGCCAGGAATTGAACTCTGATTTCCCGCAATCAAAGCCTGTATTCTTTCACTGGCACCAGTGTTCTCCTCCAGCTCCAAGACACTACTAGGTCACCAAACTCTACAAAGGCAGTCAGCTACAAGACAGACATATTTTGCTCTGGCTTGGTTACTGACAGCATAAATTGAGGAGATTGGAAACTTGGCTGTGCTGGTGGTTTGCGACTCTGGGCTTCCTCACAAGGCACATCCTTGAATCAGAAGTCACTGACATGGTCAGAATGGCCATCATTAAAAAGTCTACAAAAAACAAAAGCAAAAGAGGCTGTGGAGAAAAGGGAACCCTTCTGTACAGTTGGCGGGAATGTAAAGCAGCCACAGTGGAAAACAGTATGAAGGTTCCTCAAAAAAACCTGCTAAATATAGAGCTGCCATATGATCCAGCAATCCCACTCCTGGGCATATATCAGACAATGTTATAATACAAAAATATAAGTGCACCCCAATGTTCATAGCAGCACTACTTACAATAGCCAAGACATAGAAGCAACTTAACATCATTGACAGATAAATGGATAAAGAAGAGGTGGAACATAAATACAATGGAATACTATATAGCCATAAAAAGGAATTAAACAATGCCATCTGCAGCAACAGGGATGGACCTAGGGATTATCATAGTAAGTGAAGGAAGTTAGAAACAGAAAGACAAATACCATATGATATCTCACTTATATGTGGAATCTAAAATATGACAGACATATGATTGCCAAGTGGGCAGGGGGGAATGGAGTGGGAGTTTGGGTTAGCAGATGCTAACTAATATGAATGAATAAACAACAAGGTCCTACTGTATAGAACAGGAAACTATATTCAATATCCTGTGATAAACCATAATGGAAAAGAATATAAAAATGGATGTAGGTATATGCATAAGTGCTTTGCTGTACAGCAGAAATTAAACACACTGTAAATCAACTCTACTTCAATTTTTAAAAACAGTCATGGACATGGTGCCCATTCTCTCCCATATCCCTATGAGTTAATCCTATCATCTTCTTCCACAGGACTTAGAGGGATGAGGAAAGGATTAACATCATGAGGCCACCAAACCTCAGCATCTACCTACTTGGGAAATACAACTTTCAGCTAATATCAGTCTGATAATAACATTTACATGGCCAGGCTGCCTGCTAAACATTTTTATGCATGATCATATCATTTAATTCTTAGACCCCATGAGTGGGATACAGTGCTCACCCCTTTTATTCAGATGTGGGAAATGAAGCTCAGAGAAATAAAGTGAACAACCCAAGAACTGTCACAGATGGATTTTAAATCAGGACGGTGAGGAATGGGTGAAAGGATGGGTTATCCACACTAGGGAAGTGCTAGATCATGGGAAACAGTGCTGGCTTTGAATATTAACAAACTGCAGTTCCTCTGTCTTCAACATGGTGATAATACAAGATAGTTATAATAATTTCACCAGAGTGATGGTGACAAAATGTTTAAGTCACTTCTTAGAAGCTGCTCACTGGATGTTCAATACTACTACTGTTATTTTTTCTATTCCCTACTCCCAGAAGCCTCCTCTCTTTCATCAACATCTCTTCTCTAACCTGAGGGAAGAAGCACCCATATAATTCTCACTGCTTGCCCCTAGGTCTTTGGCTGTCAAGCAGAAACTCAGGAGATAACTGCTGATGTTGGGTGCTAGTTGAGTTCCCAGGGTTTCTGTACTTAGTCTGGGCTGCAGGTTGGTCATAGACTCTGATGTGGGAAAAGAGCTGTTTCTAGACAAGACCCTGAATGCCCATCCTGCTGGCTGGGTGCCACTAATTTGATAGTGGTTGTCCATTCGAAAGGTGTTACATGGGGTGAAGGTGAGGTTCACAGTGAAAAAAAAAGATTTGTTTACAAAGAAGGATGGGGCTTCTGAGTAGTGGTAGAATGGACAAAGGCTCTGAAGGAAATAAAGGATGCTTTCTGAAGGCCACATTGATGATCCATGGTAGTGTGTCATTCAAAAGAAGGCAAGAAGAGAAAATTCAGCAATTTTAGTAATTCACGGGAGTGGTTCATTTTACCTGGCAATTTTTCCAACCCAAAATATGAAGGAATCCAGGCTTACATTTGAGATCCCTAGTTATGAGTCATCCACAGATTCATTCATTTGGATAAGCAGATTGGTTGGAAATGACTTGTTAAAATCTTGTCCTGATGGAGACTTTGATACTTTTTTTAACTCTAAAAGTCGAGGCATCAGACAAAGGAATACTCAGTCCCAGCCCCTCATCACATCCAGCTGAAATCTGCTGTCACCAACTTATTCTATTCCCAGGACATAGCCCAACCAAGCACCACCAAACACCAGCAGAACAAGGGCAGTATTGAGGATGTGGTAAGAATGGAGCTGTGTGCTCACTCTGTTCCCATGTAGTGACTGACCTATGGACAGTGGGTAGTCAGAGTGTGGCTTTTTGTAGCAATTCATGAAGAGAGGTACTTATTCCATTTTAGAAAATAACAGGCACAGAGAGGTTCAGTAGGTGGCCCAAGGTCACAGAGCTAAGCCATGCACTGGAACAGGGCATCCTTTGCTATATATACCTAGGCTAGAGCTTGTTGAAACAAAAAGTAGATGAGGAAGTGTGCTCTGTGGCTAAAAATTCTTTGATGCCGCTGGATTAGGGATTCTCACCTAGGAAAAACTGACCTGTCTTTAAGCTCAAGTGGCCCTTCTAAAACAGCAATCAGTTCAGTTCAGTCGCTCAGCTGTGTCCAACTCTTTGTGACCCCATGAACTGCAGCATGCCAGGCCTCCCTGTCCATCACAAACTTCCGGAGTCCACCCACATCCATGTCCATTGTATCGATGATGCCATCCAATCATCTCATCCTCCGTCGTCCCCTTCTCCTCCTGCCCTCAATCTTTCCCAGCATCAGGGTCTTTTCAAACGAGTCAGCTCTTCACATCAGGTGGCCAAAGTATTGGAGTTTCAGATTCAACATCGGTCCTTCCAATGAACACCCAGGGTTGATCTCCTATAGGATGGACTGGTTGGATCTCCTTGCAGTCCAAGGGACTCTCAAGAGTCTTCTCCAACACCACAGTTCAAAAGCATCAATTCTGCGGTGCTCAGCTTTCTTTATAGTCCAACTCTCACATCCATACATGACCACTGGAAAAACCATAGCCTTGACTAGACAGATCTTTGTTGACAAAATAATGTGTCTGCTTTTTAATATGCTGTCTAGGTTGGTCATAATTTTCCTTCCAAGGAGTAAGCGTCTTTTAATTTCATGGCTGCAATCACCATCTGCAGTGATTTTGAAGCCCCCCAAAATAAAGTCTGCCACTGTTTCCACTGTTTCCCCATCTATTTGCCATGAAGTGATGGGACCAGATGCCATGATCTTAGTTTTCTGAATGTTCAGCTTTAAGCCAACTTTTTGACTTTCCTCTTCCACTTTCATCAAGAGGCTTCTTAGTTCTTTTTCACTTTCTGCCATAAGGGTGGTGTCATCTGCATATCTGAGGTTATTGATATTTTTCCCGGCAATCTTGATTCCAGCTTGTGCTTCCTCCAGCCCAGCGTTTCTCATGATGTACTCTGCATATAAGTTAAATAAGCAGGGTGACAATATACAGCCTTGACGTACTCCTTTTCCTATTTGGAACCAGTCTGTTGTTCCATGTCCAGTTCTAACTGTTGCTTCCTGACCTGTATACAGGTTTCTCAAGCGGCAGGTCAGGTGGTCTGGTATTCCCATCTCTCTCAGAATTTTCCAGAGTTTACTATGATCCACACAGTCAAAGGCTTTGGCATAGTCAATAAAGCAGAAATAGATGTTTTTCTGGAACTCTCTTGCTTTTTCGATGATCCAGCAATACCTAGAGTCATTTTTCTTACTGTGCAGAAATTGGGGACCCCTATAGGCAGGGTTCTCTCTCGCTCTAACTTTTGGGTCTTATATTTGTTGGGAGGGTTTGACAGACAGAGAACCATCCCATTAAAGGATGGGGGTAGGAGATGATATCAAGACAACTTCCTAGAGGAGGAGCTATTTAAAACCAATTGGGACAAAAAGCAGGGCCTGGATGAAGTGGAGTCAAGGAGGATCTCCATGTGAGCAAAGACAGAACCAGCCCCCTGTTCCACTCCTCACCCCCACAAGACTCTTGCAGTTCCCCCACCTGGAACTTGTCTGCATCCTGTCCTTCCCTCTGTCCCAAGAACTCAAAATAATCAGGGTGATCCAGCTGCTCCAGGTGGCTTCAAATTACTACAACCTTCAGCCCAAGCAGCAACTTGCAGCCTGTTCCAGGCTATGGAGCCCTTCAGTGAGAATGAGAGGTGAAGGGAGAGAGGAGTGCGTTGAGGGCAGGGTGGACTCTGTGTTGGCCAACTCCACAGAGCCTGAGGCCATGGCTCCCTGATCAGTCCCAAACCTGCTTCAAGGTGTCCCCTGGCGCACCTGGATGCCCTCTGCTGGCAGGCACTGGGAGGGACATCTGAGGGTGGCTCCTGGTAACACACAAGTGCCACTCTGTCCTGTACCAACAGCCTGCCTTGCCAGCAGGAGCTCCCACACTGTGGGCCATCACGATGCAACTGTTCTTCAAGACTAAGAAGAACCAGGCATCCTCAGGGCCAGGTGAGTGTTTGGGCCTGCAGTGGTTTTAGTCAGCCACTCAATAAAGCTCTGACTTAATGTTGGCCTAGGGAGCTGGACAACTCGTACTGGGCTCCCAACTCCCTCACTGACCCATTTGGTGAGATTCTCCTCACCTTTCTTAGACTCAGTTTACTTCTCTGTGAAATGGGTGATGCTGGGTGATGCTAAGTGACAAATGCGATGCTGTTGACTGAACAGTTAGCATGGGGTCTGGAACACAGAGTGCAGAGGGTTTGAGCAGGAGATCTGTGATTCCTGAGGATGATCCCCAATATAAGCAGACTCTTCAGCCGCCAGGCCTGTAATAGAGCACCCATAACAAATGGCAGATCACACTTCTGTGATCAGCTCAAGTACGACCAATACTTTGTGGCGGGGACACAGCTGGGATACTTGGGGTGCAAGGAGCTAGCTCATACCACTCAGATGAGAAGAACACTATAAAGGTTTTTCTGGGATTTCCTGAATCTCACGAGGAAGGGGATAACCTTCGCCAAAGCCCCAGCACCTATTTACCTACTGGGAGGAACAATATGTATTTGTTGTGAGTAATAAATGTTAAAACAGAATATTATATTCAACTTCTGTTTCTCTTAAGCCTAGAAGTTGTGGTGCTGTTTTTTTCACTTTGTGACATTTAAAAGATACAGAATCTCACATTCCTTCTTGAATTAAGAAAATTCACAGGGTCACAGTTTACTGTATGTGGGAGAAAGAAGAAAAGCTAGCCTCCACCTTCTGGCTACTGAAGGATAGATAACTCTAGTACCCCTTCCTCAAAGGACAAGTTCATTTCAGAACAGTTCACCAGGGCCAGGAACAGGAACAGCCCTGCAGAGCTCCTGGGATTTAGAGATGGGAGGTACTTTCACAGGCAGAGCAACAACGTCTAAAATGTAGGTGCCTGTGAAAATAGTACTTGCTAGGACCACATCCTGTCTCAGGACACTGGCTGAGTTTCTGCAGCCGTTGGAGGAAGAGAGAACATCTTCTGTTTTTCTGGTTGAGATTTCTTTCAACTGAGTATTGGAGCTTGTAGTTTTCTAGGTCCATCTAGTGAATTAAATCAGCACTAAGAGGGAAAAACAAGAACAGAAGACACATGAGACACAACAAGGCCAGAGAAAGGTTATCTGCAGATGCATCGAGATCAGGCAGCACTTTTTATTCTCAGGCCTCTACCAGAGCCTCCAAGATCTACCCTTCACCTAGAGTAGAATGTTCCTGGGGTCCTTGTCCATTATCTCTGAATTCCTTTTTCTGATGGCTTTATATTTGAGGAAAAGATATGCAGTACAGCTTTAAAGGGTAAAGTTTGGCTTAAATCAATAAACACCATTGATTCCTGGGAACTAGGATTTCTACGTATGTGTATGTGTTTGTTTTATATTTGAATGCAGAGTTCCAAAGAATATCAGGGAGAGATAAGAAAGCATTCCTCAGGGATCAATGCAAAGAAATACAGAAAAACAACAGAATGGGAAAGACTAGAGATCTCTTAAAGAAAATTAGAGCTATCAAGGGAACATTTCATGCAAAGATGGGCACACTAAAGGACAGAAATGGTATGGACCTAACAGAAGCAGAAGATATTAAGAAGAGGTGGCAAGAATATACAGAAGAACTATACAAAAAAGATCTTCATGACCCAGATAACCATGATGGTGTGATCACCCACCCAGAGCCAGACATCTTGGAATGCAAAGTCAAGTGGGCCTGAGGAAGCATCACTATGAAGAAAGCTAGTGGAGGTGATAGAATTCCAGGTGAGCTATTTCAAATCCTAAAATACGATGCTGTTAAGGTGCTGCACTAAATATGCCAGGAAAATGTGGAAAACTCAGCAGTGGCCACAGTAATGGAAAAAGCTAGTATTCATTCCAATGCCAAAGAAAGGCAATGCCAAAGAATGTTACAACTACCGCACAATTGCACTCATTTCACATGCTAGGAAAGTAATGCTCAAAATTCTCCAAGCCAGGCTTCAACAGCATGTGAACGATGAACTTCCAGATGTTCAAGCTGGTGTTGGAAAAGGCAGAGGAACCAGAGATCAAATTGCCAACATCTGCTGGATCATCGAAAAAGCAAGAGAGCTCCAGAAAAACATCTATTCCGCTTTATTAACTACGCCAAAGCCTTTGACTGTGTGGATCACAACAAACTGTGGAAAATTATTTAAGAGTTGGGAATACAAAACCACCTGACCTGCCTCTTGAGAAATCTGTATGCAGGTCAGGAAGCAACAGTTAGAACCGGACAGGGAACAACAGACTGGTTCCAAATAGGAACAGAGTACATCAAGGCTGTATATTGTCACCTCACTTATTTAACTTATATGCGGAGTACATCATGCGAAACACCAGGCTGGAGGAAGCACAAGCTGGAATCAAGATTGCTGGGAGAAATATCAATAACCTCAGATATGCAGATGACACCACCCTTATGGCAGAAAGTGAAAAAGAACTAAAGAACCTCTTGATGAAAGTGAAAGAGGAGAGTGAAAAAGTTGGCTTAAAACTCAACATTCAGAAAATGAACATCATGGCATCCAGTCCCATCACTTCATGGTAAATAGATGGGGAAACAATGGAAACAGTGAGAGACTTTATTTTCTTAGGCTCCAAAATCACTGAAGATGGTGACTGCAGACGTGAAATTAAAAGATGCTTGTTCTTTGGAAGAAAAGCTATGACCAACCTAGACAGCATATTAAAAAGCAGAGACATTACTTTGCCAACAAAGGTCCATCTATTCAAAGCTATGGTTTTTCCAGTAGTCATGTATGGATGTGAGAGTTGGACTATAATGAAAACTGAGCACTGAAGAACTGATGCTTTTGAACTGTGGTGTTGGAGAAGACTCTTGAGAGTCCCTTGGACTGCAAGGAGATCCAACCAGTCCATCCTAAAGGAAATCAGACCTGAACATTCATTGGAAGGATTGATGATGAAGCTGAAACTCCAATACTTTTGCCACCTGATGCGAAGAACTGACTCACTGGGAAAGACCCTGATGCTGGGAAGGATTGAGGGCAGGAGGAGAAGGGGACGACAGAGGATGAGATGGTTGGATGACATGACCGAGTCAATGGATGTGAGTTTGAGCAAGCTCTAGGAGGTGGTGAAGGAAAGGGAAACCTGTCGTCCTGCAGTCCATGGGGTCGCAAAGAGTTGGACACGATTGATCGACTGAACTGATTATATAAACACACGTTTCAAATTATTCATAAACTGTAAAGAAGAAACAGAACAATCGAATGCATGTTTTTTGCAGCTGGTCACCTTTTGCAGTTGGTATTTGTAACTACCTTCTTTCATTACCCATTTCTTATTTCCTTTGCCCTCAACAAGTACTTCAACTGGCTATGAGGCACTCTGCCTGTTTGGGTAGAACCTAACCTTCACTGCTGAAGGACATGGGCCACTACCAAGCCTACTGAGAATGGTTTCTTCTAGTTTTCTTTGGATTTTAATCACAGGGCAAGATACCAAGAAAGCCCTAAGAAATCTCCTGAATTCCAGACCCAGGCTTCCTCACCTTTACTACAGAGTAGCAGACCACTTTGCCCTTGGTAATCAGTGATTATTTTGGCCAGTTCAGCAATCTTATTCTTTAGTTATAATTTCAGAGGAATAAAAGGTCCAGGAGTGGCAGTCTTTACTTACAGTTTAACGGAATCAGTGTGTCTTCTGAGAGAAGCCCTGACTATATTAGGAATTAAGCCTCTAGGCCAGCAGAGCATAAAGTTACATGGACATGCAGAAAAATTCTGCTAGTGGATCAGTAGGGGTTATAGCAGTAATAGTGAATGGTCCACTCTCATCCACCCTTGATTCCTGGACCCACGTACCTCAGCTATGGGAAAATGAGTGCTGCATACTGAACGCTGATTTAGAGCATATACAGCCTCCTGGAGAACATCATGTCAGTTCATCAAGGTACTGCCACCTGGCTGACACTACCATTCTGCCTTCAAAAGCCCATTCTAGTGAAGTCAGCTGCTTCAGGATTACTGGGAACATGGAATGATCAGTAAATTTGATGAGCATTTGCTTACAGGCACACTTCACTCCCTGTGCAGAGTTCCTTCATCAGAAGCATGTTGTGTGAAACACTGTGATGGTGAATAAGGCACCTGCGAGTCCTCAGATGGTATTTTTGACAGAAGAAGCACTGCACGTAGGAAAGGCAAATCTATATCCAGAGTAGGTGTCTCTCCCAGAAACAAAAAAAAAAACATTGCCCCTTCACAGCCAGATTCCTCCAATGTAATCCCCTGCCACCCTGGGCTGATTATCCCAGGGAGTGGTGATATCTCAACCCTTGCTGAGAACAACCTGAAGACCATCAGAACACCTCTTCTACAATTAAGATTGAAACAAAAGAACCACAAGGAGTCTGGCAGAAGAGGAGGAAAAGCAGTTCAGTGCGTACACACATTTAGGAAAGAGTTGAACCAGCTCGGCAGGGGCCTGCCATGAGCCAGGGAAGAGACCGACACTGCCAGCATGTGCCTACTTATGAACACTTGGCAAGGAGCAGAGCCAGCCCAGCAGTGTGGCTCCAACACCTGCAGCCCTAGCACAGCCTCTAACCACGGCATGCAAACCAGGGAAAACTGGAATCAGCTCACAAGTACTGCCCTGGGCATTGGACACACCCCTCCAACCAAGGTAGAGCCAAGGTAGAGGTTCCCATCACACCTCCTTCAGGGCTCCTATTTTAGCACCTTGGGCACTGGCTCAACCCCAATAGGGCAGTGACTACCAATCAGTCTAGAAAAAGTTCTAGTTTGCACATGGCTCCTGCTGTAGTGCTCCAATTTAAGCCCTAACAAGTTCCCACCAAGGCAACAGGTGCCATCACACCCCAGAGGAGAGGTGATCCAAGATGATTTCAGATCCAGCTCTCCCACCAAAGCCACTGGGCACATGCAAAATGCATAGGGACAATCCCACAAAAGGATATACCATCAAAACCAGAATAAGTAACTGCTTCACCTAATTTCATGGAGACAGAGAAAGTTAAACAAAATTCAAGGACAGACAACATGCTTCAGATAAAGAACAAGATAAAATCCCTGAAAAAAATTCTTAATGAAACAGAGATAAATAATTCACCCGACAAAGAATTTAAAACAATAGTAATAAAAATGCTAACCTAACTTGGGAAAAGGATAGCTGAACACAGCACTTCAACAGAACTAGAAAATATAAAAAAGAACCAGTCAAAGATGAAGAATTCAGTAACTGAAATGAAAAATACACTTGAAGGAATTAACAACAAATTAGGCAATAAATCACCTAATCAAAACAGCAGAAAGAAAAACAAATTGTTAAAAATGAGGATAGGTTAAGAAACCTTACAGACAACATCAAGTATACTAACATTCTCATCACAGGGGTCCCAGAAAGAGAAGAGAGAGAGAAGGCAGTCAAAAATGTATTTGACAAAATTATGGCTGAAAACTTCTCTAACCTGAAGGAGGAAACAGGTATCCATGTTCAGGAAGCACAGAGAGACCCAAACAAGATGAACCCAAAGAGACCCACACCAAGACCTATCATAATTAAAATGGCAAAAGTTAGAGATGAAGAACTTTAAAGGCAGCAAGAAAAAAACAGTCACATACAAGAGTATGCCCATAAAGCTATCAGCTGATTTTTTTTTAGCAGAAACTTTGTAGACCAGAAGGGAGTGGCATAATATATTTAAATTACTGAAAAGAAAAAACCTACAACCTAGGATACTCTACCCAGCAAGGTAATCATTCAGAATTGAAAGGCAAATAAAGAGTTCTCCAGACAAGCTGAAACTGGACTAATGACAACTAACTCAATAAGAAATGTTAAAAGTTCTTTAAGAGAAAAAGAAAAGGCTACAACAAGAAATAAGAAAATACAAAAATAAATAATAAAGATAAGAAAATGGGAAAAATTCCATGGGTAAAGGCAAATGTATAAACGAGCAGTGCATCAACAATGTAAATAAGCTATTACAAAGGGTTAAAAAACTTAAGTCAACTGTAACTACAATTAACAGTAAAGAGACAGGCATGAAGATACAAAATGTGATATCACAACATAAAAGGTGGGGGAAGAGTAAAAAATGTACATCTTTTAGAATGGATTTGAACTTAGATAACTATCAGTTTAAGACAAGTAGATATAGTTATAGGTCAATACACATGAACTTTATGGCAGACACAAATCAAAAACCTACAACAGATACACAAAATGAGAGAGAAAGGGATACAAACATAACACTAAAGAAAATCATCAAACCACAAGGGAAGAGACTAAAAGAACACAGAACTACAAAAATAAATAAAAAACAAGCAACAAAAATGCTATCATAAAAGCTATCAAAATAACAGCCAGCACATACCAATCAATACTCACTTAAAATGTCAATGAACTAAATGCTCCAACCAAAAGATGTAAGGTAGCTGACTGGATAAAAATTCAAGATCCATCTATATACCGCCTACAAGAGACTAACTTCAAAGCTAAAGACACACAAAAACTGAAAGAAGAGGATGGAAAAAGATATCCATGCAAATGAAAGAGCAAAGAAACCTGGAAAAGCAAGACTCATATAACACAAAGTAGACTTTGAAAACAAAAGCCTATATTAAAAAATGAAGAAGGGCATTATATAATGATAAAGGAGTCAATACAAGAAGATATAACACATGTTAAATATACACGCACCTAATATAAGAGCACCTAAATATATAAATGGAGAAGGAAATGGCAACCCACTCCAGTGTTCTTGCCTGGAGAATCCCAAGGACGGAAGAGCCTGGTGGGCTGCCGTCTATGGGGTCGCACAGAGTCGGACACGACTGAAGCGACTTAGCAGCAGCAGCAAATATATAAAGCAAATATTAAGAGACATAAAGAGAGAAATTGACAAGAATGTAACAATAGGAGGAGACATAACATTCCACGTACATCAATGGATAGATCATCCATACAGGAAATCAATAGGAAACCCAGAGACCTTAAATAACACGTTAGACCGGATGGACTTAACAGATAGCTATAGGACACTGCATCCAAAAAGAGCAGAATACTCATTTTCCAGTGTGCATGGAACATTCTCCAGGATACATGACACCCTAGGGCACAAAACATTACTCAATAAATTTAAGAGGATAGAATTTATATCAAATATCTTTTTCTGACCACAATGATATGAAGTTAGAAATCAATCACAGGAAGAAAAATGGAAAAACACAAACACATGAAAACTAAACAATATGCTATGAAGAAAAAAAAAAACTCCAATATATCAACAGATAGATCAAAGTGGAAATCAGAAATTTCCTTAAGACAAATGATAGTAAAAACACAACTTTCCAAACTCTATGGGGCATAGCAAAAGTATATAGGAAAGTATATAGCAATACAGGCCTACCTAAAGAAACAAAAATATTAAACAACCAACCTAATATACCATCTCAAGGAATTAGAAAAACAAACAAGGCCTGAAGTCATTGGACCAGTCAATAAAAATATGTTATTTAATTGAAGTTATCTGATTTACAAGTTAATTTGAATAACATCTCTTAATTTATATGACTAAATTTGAATCTATCTGACATAAGGGATGTGTGATATTTCATTATATTTTATTGATAAAGAAAAAAAACATAAAAATGAGACTTTAACATTAGCAACTGCATTCTAACACAGAATATATTGGCAGTTATCATAGGTATTGTCAATTTGGGGCATAGATTTTATTTCCATAAAGACAACCTGGGGGGGAGTAAAAGTGTTTTGATAAAAGCCATCATAAAGAACCCTTTTCTTAAATTAGTGTTTGCCAACAAGTTCAATCACAAGAAAATGCATTAAGAATATGTCTAAAGATAGTACTTAAGACTAATCAAAAACATTAAAAATACATAATTGACCCGTGAAAGTCATTCAGTCATTCAGTCATGTCTGACTCTTTGTGCCCCATGGACTGTAGCCTACCAGGTTTCTCTGTCCATGGAATTCTCCAGGCAAGAATACTGGAGTGGGTACTTGTTGTCTTCTCCAGGGGACCTTTCCAATCCAGGGATCAAACCTGGGTCTCCCACATTGCAGACAGATTCTTTACTGTCTGAGATACTAGGGAAGCCCACAAAACTGACCTTAGGACATGATAATATTAACCAACCAGGAAGGCAATTGGGTGGTATACTTGATTGTTTTTCATTCACTGTCTTTTCTTTTCATGAGGTATAAATTACGATCAGTGAAATGCACATATCTTAAGAATACAGTCCAATAGATTTTGATATATGTGTATACCCTATAAACAGCATCCATATCACAGAAACTTCCCTCAAGGCTCTTTCCAATCAATCTCCTTACCCTTCTGCTTGAGGCAATCATCACCATAGCTTAGTTACCAGTTTAAGAAATTCATTGAAGAGAATTATACTACTATTTAGCAATAAAAAAAGAATGAACTAATGATAGAGACAGCATGGGATGAACTTCCAAATCAACCTCAGTGAAAGAAAAATCAGACACAAAAGAAGTATATAATGCATTATTCCATCTATATAAAATTCCAAAAAATTCCAACTAAACCCTTAGTAACAGAACTCAGAGCACTGGTTGTCTGGGGACCAGGGAGAGGATAAGAAAGAATAATTTCAAATGGGAGTAAGTACATGTGGGAGGTACATTCATATGTCAAAACTTATCAAACTATACACTTTAAATATGTGTAGTTGATTTTCTCAACTATATCTCAGTAAAGCTTAAAATCATAACTTTCAAATGGCATATTAGTTTTCTGGGTAAGAAAAGTTTACCTTGCGAGTCACACAGAGCTTATATATTCAGTAAGTAATTAAGCTTTCATCAATTTTTTAACACAGAAAAGCTTTCACCAGTTTTCCTCCAAATATTTTTCTCTAATGCAATTTTTCCCCCTTCACATGATTGCAGTTCCCTGTATGTTCAATACCCATGTTGTCCCAATACCAAGAAGTCAATAGAGCACTTTTTATTTTTTCACTCTGGGCTTTTGTTTGGTTTATTTCTACTGACTTTATCTGCAAGATCACTGATCTTTTCTCACTGTCCAATCCATTGTTATGACCTCACTTCATCTTACTTCTCAAATTTCCATTTGACCTTTTGTTAGTTTCCATATCTCTACTATGAACATCTATCTGTTCAACACTATATCCATCTTTACCTTAAATCTTTGAACATATTTATAATATTGTCTTAAATTCTTTTTGACTAGAAGGCTCTAATTTACAAAACAATTGTATATGTTATTTAAATAATGGAGTAGATGACTTATTTAATGGTTAATTTAGTTTCAGTGTACAGCTCAAGGCATAATCTACTCTTTAAGCTCAAACACTTTCCTTCCTCTGTTTATTCAATACTTTGGACACATATTATGAGATATGCACTAAACCTAAAATCAAGACATCTATAGGAACCATCATATCATTGGAAGAAGGAATTCATTGATCTACTGCATTTTTCAATGGCTTCAATTTCATATTTGGTTATACATTACTAACTGATCCACTAAAATAAGATGGCAAAAAACCCAGATCTACTTTTAGAAACACAATTTTCCTTATTTTTTTTTTGTACAGGTTGTATGTACTACCTATTATCTTTGTTATTAAGAAACAAAACAACGTCTTAGTCCAAAATTGTTTTTAAGTGATGTTCCAATTCAAACTTTTTGTTGAGGTATAAATCACAAAAAATAAAATGCATATATATTAATAGTACAATTCAATGGTTTTAGTAATTGTAACAGCCACCCAAATAAATACATAGAATAATTCCATCAACCCCAAAATTTCCTTTATTTCCCCTTTCCAGTTAGTCTGCTTTTCTCTAGAGGTAACCAGTTTCTTACTTCCACTAACATGCTATAAATTTGCCTCTTCTTGGAACTCATGCAAAATGAAGTCATATATAAGTACTCGTTTTCATCCAGATTAATTCATTCAGATACTATTTTTTAGATTTATCCATGTTTTTTCATCAATCAAAAGTCCATTTTTTTATTGTTAAGTAGTGTTCCATTGTATAAATATACTAAAATTTCTTTACCCACTTTCGTATCAATGGGTCTTGTGGATTGTTTTCAAATTTTGGCTATTATGTATAAAGCCTGCTATGAATATTTTTATACACATTTTCGTGGACATATTTTTTTCATTTCTCTTGGCTTAATACCTAGAAATGGAATTTCTGTACCACAGATTTATATCTTTTTCCACTCAATTTGAACTTGTTTTTAGATACTATAAAATACATCTGATAAACAACATGTAGATGGATCTTGCTTTTTATCCAGTCTTATAGCTTCCTTCTTTCTAATGGAGAGTTTAGTTCATTTACATTGAATGGAATTATGGTTTTGTTCAGATCAGTTTAATTCTACTATCTTGGTATCTGCTTTCTATTTGTCCTATATGTTATGTGTTCTATTGTTCATTTATTTCTGCTGTCTTTTGTGCTTATAATTTTTATTACTCAATTTTATCTACTTTATTGACATTTTTAGCAATACTTTGTGTGTGTCTCCATGTGTATGTGTTGTAATGGTTACCCTATAGATAACAATACACACACTTAATTTACCACAGTCTCAGTTCATATGATATTAAAGAACAATACAAGAACTATATAACAGTAAATTTCATTTAATTCCTACTCAATTCCTTGCATATTAGCCATATGTTTTAATTCAGTATATTCTATAAACCCCATACCCATTATTACTGTTTGTGTTTTAAATAGTCAAGAGTCTTTTTAAAAACTTGAGCAATCTCATGAACCTAAAATGATTAAAATCACAGTTCAAGGGCATCAAGACAGCCAGAATCTAAGAGGCCAGGATTATAAAGAGAAGAGTTCAAAGAACTGAGCCCAACCAATAGTCTGAGTCTCTCTTCCTCTTGAGGCCCTTGCCAATTTGTAATCAGTATAGGCTGAGAAACACACAAGCAGAACAGAAAGTAGCTGCTTTGAGTTTGAGAAACTGTGCAGGACTTTTGTCAGTTTCTTGGTTCTGGGGAGATTTTAAAAATGAGATTAAAGAACCACCAAAAGGATGGGGTTCTGATAAAACCCCTGAGTATTCAATTGGACACCAAAAGGGCTACAGTCTAGGTTGAGGTTAAGCCAGAAATAGACCAGCCTTACAGACTTGAACCCAGCTGTGAATCAGCTTAGTCCGTTTGAATTAAAGTAATCCATACCAACTCTAATTGCCTGCCAGAAGCCGTCTCTAATCCCCTTTAGAGAAAGACAACACTTCAACAATCCCTCCTATAATTTTTACACATAGTAATTCAATGAAAAATTTACCAGGTATACAAAATAAAAAATAATGGAGGGGAAAAAAGTAATAGACACGGATGTAGACGTTATCCGGATATTGGTTTTCAGAAAAAGATTTTTAAAATGGCTGTGAAAAACAGATGACAAGATGGAGAAACCAACCAGAAAACTATAATTTATATCAAAAAATAAAATGGAGGTTCTAAACCTAAAAAATAATATCAGAAATCAAGAATGCAATGGATATTCGACAACCGCCTCATATTCTTCCACAGAACAGGTAAAATTAAAGCGAAGTACTTACAACAGGTGTTGCCCATGGTGTTCCTGCAGTTTCCGGGAGCTGTGGGTGGCTCTGGGGGCAGCAAAGGAAGCTCTGGGCTCTTGGCTCGCGGGCTGGCGGTGATTTAAGTCCAGCCGAAGGGCGCCAGCACCCACACAGTGGCCTGCCCAGAGGCGAGGCTACTAGCTCCCCGCTCTGCTTAGGCCGCCCGTGAACTTGGAGGCAGGGACGCCCATCTTGCACATGCGCACTTCCTTCGATGCGCAGAAGGCCCAACTCCGGGCCTTCAACAACCCAGCGCTCAAGTTCAAATGCACCTAATTCACTCTCCCCAGCCAGACACAGATGCGCCTTCCAAGGTAGCAGCACTGGGGGCCCTGTCCCGTGGAAGCTGCAGCTGGAAAGGTGTACTCGCAGGTGGGCTGAGCAGTGAGCATCCTGCAGAACCAGGCGAGGACGGGAGTGTTGGCAAGACCAGCCAACTGGCTGAGTTGAACTTCAAAGACAATGAAGGTGATACTTGTTAGAGGAAGGACGTCTCATACATGCCTGGAGTTACTGGGGAGTACTCGATCCTGCTTGCGTGGCTTACTGTGCTGCCAGCAAGAGTGGTTCAATAAGTCATGCAAATGCTACTGGCAGCAAAGGCAAAATGCAAAGAAGAGACTCTGTACAAGGATGGACCCTGGAAGAGATGGTGCTCATAAACACATGCCATCAGCTGCACATGTGCATGACTAAGACCTGCCAAGATGCAGTTTCACAGGCATCTAGGCCACTGAGCCCTGGAGTGCATGGTCCCTATGTCCTCGGAGCCAAGCAGCTGATCCCTGCGGGTGACCACTGCCAACTGGGCCTCGTGGTGATGTGCAAGAAGGCAGCCAAGGATGGGCTGTCCCCGTCACTCTCTGAGCACCTGGTGGTGCTAGGCAACCGTCCCATTTGCCTCATCTGCCTCCAGATCCAGGATCAGATGAACCCTGCACTCAGCACCTTCCTGTCCAACATCTGCTGCAAAGACTTGTCAGAACAGAGCAGGTCATGTGAAGATGTTCTGTGTGACCCAGGGCCAGGAGAAGATCATCAGGTCAGGCACCTCTTATCTAACAGGCCAGAAGCTGCAAACAGAAAAGACAACAGATGCTGAGGTGAACCATATCACCATCATCCTGTCCATCATCATGTCCTACCAACACAATGCATGCAGCTCAGTGGCTCCCTGCACATCAGGCCCTACCAGGAGGTGGAGACTGCCAGTGTGGATGTATTTCAGGGGCTTGACAACATCTTTATTATCTCCTTTATGTGGGCAAATGAGCACCAAAGCATTAGGTTTTTAAACAACCCCCGTACTTAATGTGGCCCTGACCAAAGCACAGTATGGACAACTGAAGGGCAACCATCCAGGCAACCACTCTGCAGCCACCTTCTGAACTATGACCACCTACTGGGGATGGGAGAGAGATAGGTGCTTAACAATCTGTAGAAGTATGCTATGCAGTGCAGCAGGGCCATCAACCCTGGAGCCTGCTTCATGACAACAGCAATGTATGACCCCAGAAAGCCATTTTCCCAGGATCTGTCTATGATCAGGGGCTTCCCAGGTGGCTCAATGGTAAAGAATCTACATGCCAATGCAGGAGACGTGGATTTGATCCCTGGGTCGGGAAGATTCCCTGGAGATGGAAATGGCAACCCACTCCAATATTCTTGCCCCGGAAATCCCATGGACAGAGGAGCATAGTGGGCTACAGTCCATGGGATCACGAAAAAGTTGGACATGACTCAGCAACTAAACAACAACATCAATGATCAGAGCAGCCAGGGCCAGCCCTCAAACTTGTACTTCCAGGCCCATAACCAGATCAGCATGATCAGTGCCTGCTCCAGCTGAATGACCTCCATGAACAGTCCCCATTGCCTCCAACTTGGGCATGCCACCCATGCTGCCACTGGGACATTTTGGACAAGCTAACAGGCCATCCATAGGTGGGGTACCCCGGAAGGCAAGACTGGTCAAGGTAGGGGTCTAGAAGAACAGCTTTGGGCCTTCCTGGGCCAACAAGAGGACACTTTTCAACAGCCAGGCCAGCTGAAATGTGCTGTCAAAGCTGTCTCAGGGGGAGCCCCAAGGACAGGCTGTATCTCCGATGGCCAGCTCTCCCAGAGGGGCCAGCCCCACCTCTCCCAGCCCCAGTTGTCACTGGACAGTTGTCTTGGTGACTTGATGCTGTCACAAGACTCTATGTCCCAGGGACAGCAAGCATACCAAGTTAGCACAGTGATGGAGCTGTCCCAGTTCTATAGAGTGGCCCCCTCCATTAGCATCTTATGCTGAGTTGAAAAAGTAAAAGTAAAAATAAATGGATACCTGTTGTCCACTGCTAAAACTGAAGCATGATTTTGAGCAGGAGGAGAGGGAGACAGACACACAGAGGAAAGATGATACAAAGGCACCCTGGGAGAAGACATCCATGTGACTGGGCTGATGCATCTACAAGTCAAGGAATGCCAGAGGTGACTGGCAAACATCAAAAGCTAGAAGAAGCAAGGAAGGATTCTGTCCCAGAGCCATCAAAGAGAGCATGGCTCTGCCAGTGCCTTGATTTCAGAATTCTAGTCTCCAAAATTGAGACATAATAAATTTCTCTTGTCTTAAGCCAGTCGATTTTTGATATTTTTTTAATGGTCACCCTAGGAAATCAATACAAATACTAGTATGATTAACAACATAGATAAATCTCAAAAGTTCTGCTGTGTAAAAAAAGTCTTACATAAATGATACTTACCGTATGACTCTATATGAAGTTCGAGAATAGGCAAAACTAACCTATGGTAGGAAAAATTCAGAAGAGTGTTTGCTTATGGGTGTGGAAGTTGGGATTGGCTGGGAAGAAGCATTAAGAAACTTTCTATGGTGATGACTATGTTCTATCTTGTTGAGGATTAGGTACACAAGTGTTCACATTTATCAAAACTCAGCAATTGAATATTTAAGATTTGTGCATTTGATTGTATATAAATTCTGCCTGAAACAAAATTAAAACTACTATAAACAATTACTGAACTCTAGCTAGTGTTATTCACATGCTGAAGTATTTAGAAGGAAGTTTAGAGAGGTCTGCATTTTAATTTGAAATGCATTAAAGTTTTAAATGGATTGATGAATGTATAGACAGATGGTTAGGTAGATATGTGATAATGCACATATAATATAATATTAATGGCAGAATCTAGTTGGTGAACACATGGCTATTCAATGTAAAATTCTTTCAACTCTTCTGTATGTTCGAATAGTTTTGTAAGAAAATGTTACAGAAAAAAAGAATGTAATAAAGGAGTTAACCAGAAAATTAGACATAGCTAGCGAGAGGTTTAGTCAGGCTAGAGTATAGAATTTAAGAAAGAATGAAAAATACAGAAAGAAGCATAAGTGATACCAGTCTCAGGGATAAAGACTAGAATAGGTATAACTGGAGTTCTAAAAGCAAAGAAAACAAAGAATTGGGTAGATGCAAATTTTAAAAAGATAGTTTTTGAGAATTTTTCAAAGCA
Source organism: Giraffa tippelskirchi (assembly GCF_054371585.1). Lineage (NCBI taxonomy): Eukaryota > Metazoa > Chordata > Mammalia > Artiodactyla > Giraffidae > Giraffa > Giraffa tippelskirchi. The sequence goes on along the minus strand of NC_137280.1, from coordinate 105,312,491 downwards.
GATGAAAGACTTCAAGCCACATATTCAGTTAATACAGTGAACTGCAAGTGTTTCTTTTAAATGCAAAGGAAAACAAAACTAGGTATATCTAGTTAAACTGTTGAAAAACAAAGACAGAAACCCCTGAAACCATTCAGAGGAACAACAAAGACAGAGAACTGACTTCTCAATGGAATCCTGTCTTTAAAGTGAGGCACATGGATAGAACTGGCATTTATTAGGCTTATATTATATATTGGGTTCTGGGCAAAACTCTTTACAAACATTGTCCCATTTAATCCTCACACCCTCCCAATGAAGTAGCATTAAGAACCCCACTTTAATAAAAAGAAATTGAGAGTGGAAAAGTCAATTATTTGCATAAGGTCAGATGGTTAACCAGTGGTAAAGATTTCAATTTAATTGTGACAGACTTCAAACTTTCATCTTAAATATTATGCTTCCTTCTGTATTATAAGTGTTCTGCTTTTTCCCTCCATTTTTGTGCATCTGCCAAGGCTCTAGGTCTTGGCATTCCCTGATTTGGAAATCCCTCTGCCAAGTTTTGTAGTCATTATGAAAATATGCTTGGGGTTAATATTGAAAATGGAGAAAGGCAGTCTGAATGTAGTGTTACATTAGTATCTAATATTGGATAACAAGGATACAGATCACATTATTGTATGATACTGGAACACTGACTGTAGAGAGAATACATTTGATTGGCACCTTTTCTTTGAATGCAGTGTATCTAGTCTCCATTTTGACACTGTAGTAGATGACTGAAATGCTACCTGTGTCTCGTTAGCACCGTATTGTAAAGCGGATATTATTATAGAAAATTGACAAGGTGATGAGCTGTCAACTTTAGCTAAGAGAATATCCTATTTTAACGAATATTATTTCATAAGGAAATGTGCTGATGACAGCTTATTTCAGTGGAAATTGTTGATGCATAACCTTTTTGCTAGACAACATTATATCAGTAGTTACTATATCTAAAAAATTCTGCTAGATGCTAGAAATGTGTTTGCAAGAATAATTTTATGATATAAGTACATAAGCAAAATTATTTTGATATGTTGTATTAGCATATACATATTATAGGAGATTTTATGGGGTATATTTTTATGACAAAATAGTAATTAATATCCCAATCATATTTTATATATTTTTCATCTATAAGTTGTAAGAATATGTCTATTTTATATATTTTTCATCTATAAGTTGTAAGAATATGTCTTCAGAATAAATTTACATGTGTAGAGGAATACACAAATGTATGTGTATGTGTATACTGGTATAAACTTCCCTGGTAGCTCAGACAGTAAAGAATCTGCCTATAATGCAGGAGACCCAGGTTCAGTCTCTGGGTTGGGAAAATCCCCTGAAGAAGGGAATGGCAATCCACTCCAGGATTCTTGCCTGGAGAATTTCATGGACAGAAGAGCCTGGTGGGCTACAGTCCACGGGGTTGCAAAGAGTCAGACAAACTGCAACTAACACTTTCATACTTTTCATATAGTGATATGCATACAGATTTAAAATTTTCAAAGTCATTACTCATATATCACATAAGTTACATGCAATCTGACATGGAAGCATGGATCCTCCACTAATTACCAGAATTAGCAGAGCTAAATTTCAGTCCTGGTTCTATCACTTTTATTTTGTAATCTTGGCAAAGTCTTTTAATCTCTTATTTAAGATGACTTTACTTCATTGTTAAAATGGAGAAAATAATATTGGCCCTTCATACTTCACAGAGTTGTTAAGAAGCTTTTAAAAGAGATAATGCTTATGACAGAAATATGATATTGCAAAAAGATATTATACTTCAGTTCAGTCGCTCAGTCGTGTCCGACTCTTTGCGACCCCATGAATTGCAGCACGCCAGGCCTCTCTGTCCATCACCAACTCCCGGAGTGTACCCAAACCCATGTCCATTGAGTCGGTGATGCCATCCAACTATCTCATCCTCTGTCATCCCCTTCTCCTCCTGCCCCCAATCCTACCCAGCATCAGGGTCTTTTCCAATGAGTCAACTCTTCGCATGAGGTGGCCAAAGTATTGGAGTCTCAGCTTCAACATCAGTCCTTCCAATGAACACCCAGGACTGATCTCCTTTAGGATGGATTGATTGGATCTCCTTGCAGTCCAAGGGACTCTCAAGAGTCTTCTGCAACACCACAGTTCAAAAGCATCAATTCTGCAGTGCTCAGCTTTCTTCACCATTGAACTCTCACATCCATACATGACCACTGGAAAAACCATAGCCTTGACTAGACGGACTTTTGTTGGCAAAGTAATGTCTCTGCTTTTAAATATGCTATCTAGGTTGGCCATAACCTTCCTTCCAAGGAGTAAGCATCTTTTAATTTCATGGCTGCAGTCACCATCAGCAGTGATTTTGGAGCCCAAAAAAATAAAGCCTGACACTGTTTCCAGTGTTTCCCCATCTATTTCCCATGAAGTGATGGGACCAGATGCCATGATCTTAGTTTTCTGAACGTTGAGCTTTAAGCCAACTTTTTCACTCTCCTCTTTCACTTTCATCAAGAGGCTTTTTAGTTCTTCTTCACTTTCTGCCATAAGGGTGGTGTCATCTGCATACTTAGGTATACAATTATATATTATTATGTTATATGCTGCTGCTGCTGCTGCTGCTGCTGCTAAGTCGCTTCAGTCGTGTCCGACTCTATGCGACCCCATAGACGGCAGCCCACCAGGCTCCCCCGTCCCTGAAATTCTCCTGGCAAGAACACTGGAGTGGGTTGCCATTTCCTTCCCCATTTAATGAAAGTGAAAAGTGAGAGTGAAGTCGCTCAGTCGTGTCCGACTCATAGCGACCCCATGAACCACAGCCTACCAGGCTCCTCCGTCCGTGGGATTTTCCAGGGAAGAGTACTGGATTATGTTATGGTGTATGTAAATATAAGTATCATGTTGTGGCCTGGATTATTCTAGGAGTCCCCAACCTATGGTTTCAAATACGGTCATGTTAACAATAATAATGAAAGTTCTCTGCTCCATTGACCACAAGCTATTGAAGTCACCTTAAAATACGACCCAACTTTTTCTAGGAGAGTGAAGGGGAGTGGAATTTTAGGGGATCTTCTCATGTTCCTTGCTCTCTGGCTCACCAATACTTTCATGAAGCCAGTGGAGGTGTACTTGCAGACACTTTGAAGCCCGCCCACCCACAGCAAGAGCCTCTTCACCTCGGCACCAACCTCCAGGATACACAAAGTGGCCAGTGTCTAGAGAGCCAGAGAGAGACTGTGTCCCCATTATACACAGAGAGAATACCTGTCCCAGGGGCACAACTTCCAAGTCACTCTTCGTTATACTGGCCACAAGTTGTTTCTGGTGCCCTCTCCTTCCTCCTGCAGGACTCGGTCAGGAATCCAGGCTTACAATAATAAAGTCTCAGGCAGGCAATACTGTTTTGTTTTTTTTTCCCATTCTTTCTGGCCTCTCCCTTTGCTTTCTCCCTGTATGTGCAAACCTTTGTCTCATTTATCTCTAACCAAAAAGTATTTTTAAAATGGCATGCTCTCGGGCATATTGCACCAGTTTCCCACACTTGCCTAGAAACGTCTGAAATCCAGTTGGGAGCACTTAGTGTTCCAGCTACTCATTGCTGTGTAACACACTGCTCCAAAATTTAGTGACCTAGAACAATATTGATGTTTTGCTAATCACTGTTCTTTAGGTCACTTTGCTGAAGTCAGCTGAGCTGACTAGGAGCTAGGCTCAGCAGAGGCACTGGGATGACTGGGCCCCTCTTTTTTCATAGTCTTTTGTCATTTAGTAGTCTAGACTAGGGTTTGTTTAATAGGAACATACCAAATGATCAAAGACAGAAACTGCCAGGCCTCTTAAAAATCCAGCTTCTCAAATACACCACACCATTTCCGTAGCATTCTATTGATCAAAGTATGTCACAAAGCCAGCTCAGATTCAAGGAAAACTGGATTGCACTTCTTCATGGAAGAGGTATGGAAATAGAGAGATGGTAAGAATTGTCAGAAAATTGAAGACAAACAACTATTGTTCAATCTCTGGCCACAACAATGCAGATCTTTTGCATGTGCAAAATATCCCCCTCCCAAGACCCCAAAAGTCTCATTCAGTTATAACATTAGCTCTAAGTCCAGGATTTCATCATTGAATATAGTCCAGGTAGAGACAAGCCTCCATAGATTAGAGAGTCAGATGCAGCTGCTCAAGTGTGGCTCTTCTTCAGGTATGAACTAAAATGGTAAGTTATCTGCACTCCCTACCTCATCCCCACACATACATCCAAAATGCAATAGTGAGAGAGGGATATGATAACTATGATAGACTCCTGTTCAAGAAAGAGGAAAATGGAAGGTTCACAAAGCCACTGATCCATAGCAATGCTGAAATCTGGTCCGGTACATATTCTCAGGGCCTTATTTTGGAAACAGAGAATGTTACTTGATTAGGAACAGGCTCTACCCTCTGGGAATAATTTCCTAATTCATTGTTCTCTTGACTCTTGTCTTGTGCACTGTGGTCTTAGTGTGGCCCTCTAAGTCATTACTTGGTCTCAACACAAAAAAAATAGCCATCATTTCACATTTAGTGTACCATTTTCATTTTCTAATAATGTACTCTTAATGCCAACAGCTGACTAGGACTTATTAAAAGTTCAAAATGAGGTGTGTGACCTTTCCATTTGTATAAGTATGTTCAACTATGTATATGAAAATGCTTAAGTCATTTGTATAAATTCATCAGTATAATTACATTGACTATAATGAATACATGAATAATCTATATAATTTTTATACTAAATTGAGCTGTTGTTCAGTGGAATAAGCTGTGAAGAAATATTTCTTGTGCCCTGAGAAATGCTATATTATTTTATGTCTCTTAAATGCGTTCTTTACTTAGTTCTAGAAAGCGAAGGAGTACATGACTCTATGCAGAGGCAAAAGCAGAGCTAGGTAGTATCACTGACTTCCACCCGATGCGAAGAGCTGACTCATTGGAAAAGATCCTGATGTTGGGCAAGATTGAGGGCAAAAGGAGAAGGGAGCAGCAGAGGATGAGATGGTTAGATATCATCACCAACTGAATGGACATAAATTTGAGCAAACTCCGAGAGACAGTGAAAGAGAGGAAAGCCTGGCATGCTGTGGTCCATGGGTCACAAGGAGTTGGACAAAACTTATCGACTGAACAACAACAAAAATTAATACATATTCATTTAAGCCTGGAAGAACAGGGTAGTGAATGCTGGAGGTGCCCCTGCCATATCTATCACTTTTACTAGGTCAGTGCATCGCCACCCCAGCTGCTATGAGCATAACCTACTCGCAGCTCACCACTGTCTCTTTCCTCTGAAGAACTGTCCTTCACCAAATAGGAATTGCCTCTTTTATAATTACAACTCCCTCTGCTGGGGGCATCTCACCATCAGTGACTGAATTACACAGCTTACAACTGCCTGGCTTTATCCCTCAAATGGTGACCAGCGCTGGGGTATAGTCCATGCTGTGAGTTCCCCATGAGATCTGAAACTGAGACTTGAGCTGACTTCACAAACTTCCTCAGCTCTATGTCCCCACCATATCCCATTCCTTCTCTTGCCCTGAGAGTGCTCTCTCAGTTAATCCTGAGTACCTGATTCCCTGTTGCAGGCTCAGCTTCTAAGGAAACTCAGAAGGACATGAAATGTTAAAAATTATTCTACACATGCTGAGATTAATTATCAATTTTAGTTTATTTGTCATGCTTTTCTCTAACATATATTATTTGTCGTATATATAATTTAAAAAATTATAGAAAGTTTCAAAATACTAAGGTTTCTAGATTGCTATTTATATGCCCTTATCTGGTAGAGCCAGGGAAGTTTAGTTTTTTTAATGTAGAAAAAAGAAACTTTAAAGGAAACATTTAACATATTGTGTTTTAATAAAATGTGTGTTTATTTAAATAACACTAAAGTTACTTTGAATCCTTCAGGAAAATAACTTTGAATACTTATTTGAATTTCCAAATAATAATAAATTATTTCTGACATCAATATAGGTCTTTTATTAGAACTAACTATGGGATTTTACACTAGATGAAATATAAATATTAACTGGAATATTATTGATGCTTTTCATCTTCCTTTCTATAATTGCTTAAATAAGCATATATTTACTTGTAGATAGACTTGAAAGGCATATTATATTCAATAAAATAAAGTAAGAAGGATTTCATTTTCTTTGGCATTTTTTTTTTCTGTTGCATGCATTTTCGCTCAGTTTCTTCAGTCTGTCTGACTCTTTGTGACCCCATGGAGGTTAGCCCATCAGGCTCCTCTGTCCATTGGATTCTCCCAGCGAGAATACTGAAGTGGGTTGCCATTTCCTACTCCAGGGGATCCTCCCAATCCCAGGATCAAGCCTGAGTTTCCTGAATTGCCGGCATTGCAGGCCGATTCTTTATGGCTGAGCCAACAGGGAAGCCCCCTTTTTTCTGTTTAGTTATATCTAAATTGTACATTTTGGCAAGGAAAGATTTGAAATTTGTGGCAGCTTTTAGCATTATCGGTGTCATACTTTAAAAGACTCTTGCTACTTGGAAGAAAAGTTATGACCAACTTAGACAGCATATTAAAAAGCAGAGACATTACTTTGCCAACAAAGGTCTGTCTAGTCAAAGCTATGGTTTTTCCAGTAGTCATGTATGGATGAGAGAGTTGACTATAAAGAAAACTGAGTGCTGAAGAATTGAAGCTTTTGACCTGTGGTGTTGGAGAAGACTCTTGAGAGTCCCTTGGACTGCAAAGAGATCTAAGCAGTCCATCCTAAAGGAAATCAGTCCTGAATATTCATTGGAAGGACTGATGCTGAAGCTGAAACTCCAATACTTTGGCCAGCTGATGCGAAGAACTGACTCATTGGAAAAGACCCTGATGCTGGGAAAGATTGAAGGAGGGAGGAGAAGGGGACAACAGAGGATGAGATAGTTGGATGGCATCACCGACTCAAGGGACATGAATTTGAGTAAACTCTAGGAGTTGATGATGGACAGGGAGGCCTGGCGTCCTGCAGTCCATGGGGTCGCAAAGAGTCAGACACGACTGAGTAACTGAACTGAACTGACCTGATGCCATACTTGAGATCATTCATTTTTAATACGATTTATATTTTCCATTTTACACCTATCTCTGTATAGATCTATGCCTAGATCTATACAGAGATAGATGTATAGTATTTATTCCAGACACTGTACTAGGCATGTTATACTACTTTTTCACTTAATCCTTGCAGTACTCCTTCAACATTATTGCGATTCATAATTGAGCTCAGAGATATTAACTACATTATGGAAGGTTTCATACTCCAGAGCTCTAACTTTGTACCACCCCTTCCTTACTTTACAGTGTTTAGGAGTCAGGTTTGCTACTTACGTCTAGTTTATTTCTTTTTCCACTATGTCCAATAACTGACTACAAAATTTTCCCTAAATAAAATGGCAAGTGCTTATCTAAAATAACCAAAATTCAAATAATTTGTGGGGGAAAGCCTAAGAAAGGATAACTTATTATTTTAAGGACATCCCTCAGAGCTAGAATGATAAATGAAATTATATTACATTCCTCAATAAAGAAACTATGCTCTCCAAAGCACATAAAATTAGTTACAAAATTAAAAATTCAGAAGTTAGACTTAAATGAATGCGATCAATTAATTTTTGTAAAAGAACTAGAACCATTTTGAAAAAGTTCAATTGTCTTCTAAATGAAAATTAGATAAATAACTTCATTTAATTGAGAAAAATTATTATGATCTGAGAGATAGAACTGGCAGGCTTTTTTGCCTTCAATTAAAAATATCAATCCTCCAGTGGAGTCCCCCAAATCATTCATCTACAATGAGCAGAACTCAAAGAGGATTTCACCTAGAGAGAAAAGGAGCAGTAGTTGACAGAAAGGCTGCTTTTTATTTGTAATTCTACTATCTTCAGAGATGAGATTTAAAAAAAAAAAATCCTAACAATGATTGAATAAATATTTGTTAAAAGCTCCAGGTACTGTCTTGTAAGTTGTATCTTAAAATCTGAAGGAGGGAACCCTAAAAGGATGAACGCATTTTCCACGTACTTTAGGCTTTCCTAATTTCAGTGCAGTCTTACAGCTGCTTAAGAAGTCATTGCCTGTTCAGTTCTTCATAAAGCGAATAAAGAATAAAAGGAAGTCTGCCTTTATTACTGTGTTGTTGGAAAGAAATCTGTAAAGATACCATGTGGGTTCCTAATTAGCCAGGATGTGAGAAGCTGACCAGCAATATGGAAAGACACAGAATGGTGACCTATTTACAGTGTTTCACACTTTCATTGTTGCTGTTTTTCTTTGAAGTACACACCAGGAAGAAAACGACACAGTATTTCTGCATCCCTTGTCATCCTCTTCATTGACCCTGTTTTTTCACTACTAGAGATGCATTTGCCCTTGTTTGTTGAACTAATTTAAGGAACTAGAAACACCTATGAAGTCTGTAGAAAATTTTATGATCAAGCAAAAAGTGGCCAACTCATTTGTTACCAACTTTTCAGTGGCAAAAATGGCCTAAATCCCAAATACCATAATAGAACTGAAACAAGATGAAATGGGCCATTTTCTGTGCAGTTTCACTTTCCTTTTTTTTTTTTTTTTTTGAAAGCATGGAAGCATTTGCCAAAATGTGATATCTGTAATAACAAGCCATGGGGAGAAAAAAAAGCAAAACATCCTTGCACAATGATGGTAGACTATTACATTTAGCCTACCCACACAAATTGGTCCCAGCAGTTTTCTCTTTAATTCAGGATTTATAGAAACATCTGAGATTATAAAATTAACCAAACAAAAACAGATGCTATAATCATGAGGGGCCCAATTCTTGGATGAATACCAAATCTAAACATTAGTATATGGAGTGGAAACATTTTAACTTAAGTTCTTGTATATCAGTTTACAAACTGATGTGAATATTTCACATGAAAGTAACTATCTTAAACAGCTTGGAGAAATGAAATTATGTTCACATAAGTGGCCCATTTTTCTCCCTTTCAAAAGGAAGATAAGAGCTATTAAAATGATAATTTTGTCAACTTTATTAATTTATAATATAAAATCTCCCACCTATATTAACAATTTCTAGGAAAAATTAGAGGAGAGGTATATCTTAGATATAGCTCCCAAGCTGTGCTTTTATAGTACTCTGGGGTGATACATAATCATGTCACCGTCATTTAGTTTGAGAATTTATCGTAGATCAATTCTGAGCAGCACTTAGCAATTTGGTCAGTGGTGGCATCAACCAAAAGGATAAAGAACAGTTTACATTTAAATAAGAGTAACAATTTAAAGGTAGTAGAAAATACTCTTCTAGTCTAGGCTACACTTACACATTGTAAAAAATGTAGAAGTTACCCTTTGGAAAAAGAGATCTAAAAATGGGGTTTGATAGTCTTATTTCCATTTAAAGCCTAGGTTCATTGGTAGGAACTGATTCCTCGTGGCCTATGCCTTGGCTAAGACTGGTTTGAAGGTAAAAATACAAAGGAAATTAGAGATTTAAAATCAATCAAAAATATGTTCTTTTTAGGAATGACAGATCTTTAAGTGATCTAAGATGCTTTTTCTATAAAGTAGTAAGTTTCTCTGAATTCAAAAACACATGGCAAAGACTCTAAGACTGGGTTTTAAGAAAAAAAAAACAGCTTTGTAAACACACTCAGAGAAATGTCAGGATAATACCACCAAGGGATCTTGGCCAAGATTTGTTTATTGGATTTACACAATTGAACCAATCATGATTAAATTGCCTCAGGGCCAAAGTTCAAAGGGATAGCAATCAGAATGTATAAAAAGTAGAGCAATGAATGGCATATATTAAAATAAGTAAGATGTCAATGTAAAGAGATGTGTTTTTCAGTTCTTTACAGTTCTGCTTGTAGAAGGTCATTAGACAAGGACTGGGCCAAACTATGGTGAACAAAGAAATGCACACACAAGGTCCTTTCAGAGAAATCTCCTTTCTTCTTGAGTTCTTTATGGATGAAATGTGGTAACTGTTAGCTAGAGCCCTCCAGCTGATTTATGTTTTTATGAAGCTGAGTAAGCAGTGTTTTCCACAGTGTATTCCAGAGAACAAAACCATGGAATGTTACTAAACATTAGCCGATCTCTCCTTTCCTACCAAGGTGAATCAGTGAGGAAATATGGATTTAAATCTGGTTTAACAAGCTGTCTGTTTTTATATAACCCAAGTTTCCCAAACTTATTTTCCTTCACAGCCCCTTTTTCTGAGGCAAAACTTTCAGGAACAGTATTCTTTTGGAATGCACGTTGGGGAATCCAAGTGAAGTGAAGTGAAAGTCGCTCAGTTGTGTCCGACTCTTTGCGACCCCATGGACTATGCAGTCCATTGAATTCTCCAGACCAGAATACTGAAGTGGGTAGCCTTTCCCTTCTCCAGGGGATCTTCCCAGCCCAGGGACTGAACCCAGGTCTCCCGCATTGCAGGTGGATTCTTTACAAGCTGAGCCACCAGGGAAGTCCAAGAATATGGAAGTAGGTAGCCTATCCCTTCTCCAGGGGATCTTACTGACCCAGGAATCGAACTGGGGTCTACTGCATTGCAGGAGGATTCTTTACCAACTGAGCTATGAGGAAAGGCCAGGGAATCCAAATCTAAGTTAATTAACACACAAGATGTGTGCATAGCCCTAGGCCTGAAGGTGAAGAAAGTTGGTTGGTTGGTCTACATTCGCTTTTAAGTTCCAGTCAAGCCCATTTTTCTTCCATAATAAGCAATCTTCCTCTCCACTTAAGAGCTTAGCCTTGTCACGCTTTTCTCTCTCAAATGTTAAGTTGACGCTCCTTAAAATAAGGTAAAAATGCTTGATAATAGCTGGATTGCGCTTTTTCACATTTGTGTGCAACAGAATAGACCTTTGATGTGAAAGAATGTAATTCTTAGTCAGATATTTTAGGCAAGCAAGTGAGAGCAATATTTGAATGAATAATAAAGCTATTTATAGGCATCTTGTGACCATATGCCATGCCATGAATTGATACCTGAGACACTGAGGGCTCAGTAACTCAAAATTAGCATTTTGAACTGGATCTGGAGGTCTCTGAAGCACTTGTTTCTCAACTTCCCTCTGTCTAAGCAATTCCATGAGTCATCTGGTAAGAGTCACCACGAGGTGATGGCATCAATGTCATTTAATTGCTAAGCCTGGACTAGACATTCCCTACGAGAAAGGACCCTGGAATAAGGCCGCCCAGTTGACTGAGGCTAAGCCAACAGTGGAAGCTTTGAGGTTTGTCTTGGCATTTATGACAAGCCAGTGTTCACACAAGCTGTTAGCACCACAAGTCCATGAAGTTCAGTTCCCCAAGGTATCTGGAAAGTCAAAACTCTAAAGTCCGGGCAGAAAGACTGGGAGCATCTTGCCTCTTTTACTATTATGTGGTTTATTTATTCACTAAACAGTGCCTGAGCCATGTTGTTCAAGGCACTAGAGACAGGATAAAAAACAAGACAAATAAGACCCCAACACTCATGATACTTAACATTTTGGCTGGGTAATCAGGCAAGAAACAAGCAAAGAATTATCAAGTGTTGCCTAAGTACGACAAAGAAACTATAAACAAGTGACCTGAAATATAGTGATGGGGCTATGGAGCCGATGTTCAAAGAGAGGACTCCAGTATCCAGAGAGATACTGGAGTCTGGGTAAAGAGAGATACAAGATACAAGGTCTGGTCCCAGAAGGAGGCTAAGACATCCGGTAAGAGATTGGGAGAGAGGTAAGAATATAGATAGGATCTTACATATATGGCCCCAAGTGCGTGAGGGACTCAGAAAGTCAGGCACAAGAAGAACACAACAGAATGAGGGTTAGGAAGGATACAAAATGGCTCCTGTTTTTGGATCACCACTGAACATGTTGAGTCTAATTGTGATTGAAAAATATAAAAGTCAACAGTGGGGCAGCAAAGGCCATTTAGAGCAGGCAGAGTGAGCCAATGAAAGTTCCTCCTCCAAAAAGTTCTGCCCGAGTTAACCTAGATCTGGGATCTGGGGTAAACACATCCCTATCACTTAAGGAGATGAGCAAAGAGGAGGAACCTGGAATTTCTCAACTACGGGATCAAGAGATTCTATCCTAAGGATTCAAATATATGAAAGAGCCATGCTTCCTTTGCTTGTGGCGATGGCAGGTAGCACTCTGCTGGAACTTCTAACTGCAAATTCAACTCTGGCTTCATATGTTTGATTCATTTCTGGGGTTAATTTTACATGTCAACTCAACTGAACTGAACAATGGAAAGAATTTTTTCACAGTCCATTTGTTTCTTTGGCCATGTAACAAAATGTGGTCCTAAAAACTTATGAGGTTCAGCTTAAGAAATAGTTTTAAGAATCAGGTTTTATCAATGGCCTAAAATGAGAGAGAGGAGCGGGGAGGCTATTTTGGGTTATATTACAGAATAAAATAGAAAACAGATTTAAAATTCACTTGACCAAAAACATGCTTTACACTAAGTTTTAATGTTTCAGAACATTGGTGTTTTCAGTATTTGTTCAAAATTTATTTTCTATTTTCAACAAACACTTCCTAAAATAAAAGACATTACATTCTGTTGCATGCTATGAAGGCTAAAAAGATAAAAGGCATCCCAGTTCTTCAAAGGCCCTTTATATATGTTTTACAGGGCATAAAACCTGGAGTACGAAACGTAACTGGTGCTGCCAAAGAGTACCTCGGGGCAGCTTTAACCTCTATATAATCTCTACCAATCCCAAAACCTGCCCTGAAAACCCACAATGTCAGTAAAAGAAAAATGTGTACCATGCACATACAGTTTTGATACACTCCCTTGCCCTCTGTTCCAGTCTGCTGCCTTTAAGGCCCTCTCTGCAGAAATTCTAGACCCTTCAATGGATCCTTTGCTGTGTAACAGAGGAAGGAAGATCATCCAGTTTTGGAAAAAAAGGGATGGAAAGAATGTAAGTAAACCTCACAGAGGAGATATGACTTGAGTGAAACTTGATGGCTCTGTCATTTTCACATGCAGGAATGAGGACAGGCTGAAAAGGAGAGGTCTGGATGAATTATGAAAAGGACCACAAACAATCAAGAAGGGTTAGGAAAACCAGCCTGACTCCCAAGTTTAGCATGACCCCAGGGGCGCCATTCATATCCTACCTGGTGTGGAGCTGGGCTCCAAGGGACCCCCTGAAGCTTAGAGCATGTGGTTGGATAATTATATTGATTGCTCCCTTTTCAGTTTACACTTGAGAAAAAGAAAAGCTCCTTCGGAGTAGAAAGAACTCCTTAAAGGCTAACTAATGATAATGTACTCCCCAGCGTGTATATATTGGTGAATCCTTTTTGACTTTGCTATCTTTCTTGGGGGACTATTCACGGACACTTGTATATATACGTCCTTCTCTATTGCTTCATTTGTCTTTCTCTTTCTACTGTAATAGCCCTGTCTCCAGTTCTCACTTCCACTGAGATGAGAAAAATGTCTCCTAGTTGCTGGGTCGGCAACTTCCTTTCTGCAGATCTTTCCATCTCTTTTAGTCCGTCTTATTTAATTTTATACTCTCCCCAGACCTTCCCTTATTCTATCATAGATCTCACTTTGAAAAATCTATTGTGCTTTTTAGGTTCTCTCTGCAGCCCCGACTTGCCCACCTCAGTGACATCTCATTTTCTTTCACTGCTCGCCCATGTACCTCACTAGGCCTTTATTGAACACTCCAGAAAGGGTAAAGTGGGAAAGGGTGAGCTTATAAATTATAGAGAGAAACAATCTCCCGACTACTAAAATGGTGTTCTACTGATCTCATTTGTCAATATGTTGTTTAGTACCTCACAAAATCAGACATGCACAATTGGTAGTAAAAATTGACCAAATTGGGAGATGTAAATTCCCTCTGATTGCAGGTCCAAGAAGTGGAAATCCATACGTTGGAGCAGGGACATATTGATGGAGCTGCATTTGCTTAAGGGCTTAAAATCATATTACTGACCTTTTGTCAAAGTGTTGGGTCCTAACACCCCAGGTACGTTTTGGAGGACCTAGCAGTGTGATTGCGATAAAATTAATGAAAACTTTAAATACACCTCCATTTGTGCTTGGCCTCCTGAGTGTCTCCTCTGTATTATGTGAGTGTGGGAGAGAGACAGAGGTATTCACAAGGACAATATGACCCCAATTTATCACCATTTAACATGTTACAGCACTTCCCACTGAAAATGAGTATTTATCAAAAAGACAGGTGTTTACCACAAGAGTTACTAGATTATCTCATGAGAGTTAGGAGAGAACCACAATGCTACAGGAATACTGAGTTTCCCTTATTTAGGTTATGATTTTCTCAAGATGCAAATAGGGGTCTTTCACATGAAATATATTTTGGCTAGCTTTTTGAGATAGTGAAAGCCTTTACCATAAAAAAGATATCTAGGAGTTCTGAAATGTTATGAGCAGGAAACTTACCACAGCTGCAACTTTAAAATAGCTGAATATTCTATTTTTAACCTTTGATTTTCTCACATAAATAAATTTCACCATTTTAAATGATGGTTGGCTACAGATGATTCCAAACATACACAATGACAACAAAAGTCAACTGGTAATATTTTACAATGGCTTGTGAGTGTAGACCTAAACTGTATCTTTTCTCCGGTCTGTACATTTCTCCTTATGGCTTCTTTTTTCTTTCCTTTCCTCTTTCTACTATTTTACACTGAGTTTCTTGATAAACTTTAACTATATTTTCTCCATTTATTTGTAATCTAAATTTATAATTCTTAGACCCCTTTTTAGGAACATATTTCAGGGAATTGTGTAAAGCAATTGCTTGTTTCTCCTATAGCACATGTTCATCGTGTCTTCTAGTTCTGCCTTTATACAAGTTTCCCTGCCATCCATTACAACTAATCAATGAGTTAGATGCAGCATGCTTGTGGCTTGAGCTTGCTGGTTTCCACTAAATGCTAAAATACATTCTTTAGAATGATGTCATTGAGTCTATCCTGACCTGAGACAATCAAATTGCTGAAAACCAGGGAAGACCTCATTGTTTTAAACAAAAATGTAGATAAGGAAAATAAAAGAGTACTTCTTGGGAAAATAAAAAAAAGGCAAAATATTACATAATAATTATTCTTCCAAGTGCGTGTCTTATTTTGTGCAAATTCCTTGAGCTTCTAGGTTCTTAAAGATTTATAAAAGAAGAAAAAAACCAGACTGTGTTGAAGAAAAGATTGAGTGATGGTATTGTACATTCATGACTCTTGCATATAATAAAAACGTTTTCTGGGGAAATATGAGGACTGTTATCAGATAGAGATGCACATGTACAGATGGAGATATATACGTACATATATATATGTATGTATATATGCTTCTCATAGGGTCATTTTTATGCACCCTGACTCTTCCACTACTTGATTAAAAGACTAGGCATTTCCCCTTGAGATTTGTGCCTCTGCCTAATATGCTGTAATTGCAGCAGAGTGCCTGGTACAGCAGCAATGAGCACTATTCTGTAATAAATTTGGGTCACTGCAGGGTTCATTGTGCAGTCCTTGGCAACAGTAGATAAAGCGCTGGTTACTTCATCTCTAGCTTTCAGCTGTAGTGTCACTGGTTCTCCTGCCTAATGATATTAATAGAGCTAAATGTACGCAAATTATCCATGTCCTGGATCTTTCCCTCTCCCAGTTTCTACATATTTCATCTCTAAGAAATATTTCTCACAACTGAAATGTGAATTAGAAATGTGGAAGTGTGAAGTGCCAACAAAAAGACAATTTCCCTTTCCTTTGGCTCATTCTTTTTCTCATCTTATATGTCTTCAGATCAACATTTTAAAAATCTTCTAGTTCATATAAATTCTCTCATCTATTTCTCTGGCTGAAAAACAAATAGAGCTTGGTGTAGGGCTCTCCAAAGTGCTGACTGCAACGGCTAAGTGGTTGAATGAGCTTAGCGAGTGCTTTTCTTTAGAGAAATGATTTTTCGCTTGCTTCATTACCCTTACTCTTCAGAGCTGCTTATTTACAGATTGCTGTTCACAGGAATTAATTTCTGCCACCTGTAAACACATTTTACAGGGCTACCGGCAATATTTAACCCATTGCTTGAAAGTCTGGACAACTTCCATCCCTTTCCAGATTCTTCCATGGCCACACCCACACTCCACTCTCTCTGCCACACCCCGCGCTGCCCCCTGAAAAATCCAACAGCCATTCATTCTCAAATTGTGCTCTGTAAAACTTCCAAAAATCATTTTTTAACAGAATTGGGGGGAGGGATTCAATAAAAGGAATGAAAGCAATAGAGCAGAAATCAGAACTAGAAAAATTAGAGAGAGTGAATGGTTTCCTTTTAACTCCACACACATATTTAAATCAGTGAACTCTGTGCAGCCAGCTTCAGACAGAGGGCTGAGACATGCGCTTTGCTTTTGAAGATCTTTGTCTGAAAATGCTTTTGAAGCATTTAATAAGTGAGTTAGGACTGTGTAAATCTTGTTAAAGCAAGTGAACATGAAGTGCACCGCCAAAAAGGCAGCCTGTTAATGCTTGGAGGGAAATCAGTGTCCTTATCCTGCTCTTATATCAATATCAGGGGCAAAGCCAGAATGCGCACTTGACCTTGCTTCATATTGATGAAAATTCTCTCTCTTTTAAAGAGAGAAAAGAATCCATCATAAATAGACACCCCTGCTTGCTATTTATTTGTTTTTACAGGAATGTTTTCTTTTCATAGGGCGTTACAAGACTTCTTCCATCCTATGTAGAGTACTAGAACTTACCCCTACTGGGCCAGTTACAGAGAAAATCCTCCCAACTCAGACCTTCAAAGCCCTCAAAAGGAAGGAAGAGGCTTGAAACAGCAAAGGCCACCCCAACGGTTTGTCATCATGAATAATCACAGGAAAATATCTCAATGATGCGGGTGGCCCAAGAAACCATACCTAACCATAGATTTTGCAGACCACAAACTTACTCCCAGGTGACCTTGAACAGGTCATTAAACCTCTGGCTCTCACTTTCTTCCTCTGGATTATGAGACAGTATCTATTTTTGCATGCTGCTAAGAGAATCAAATGAGATGACATTACCATAGCAATCAGCACAGGGTACCCACTTAACAAATTTCAAGTCCCTGCTAGCCACACTCCGAAGTGCAATAATCATGTCTCATGACACAGAGAAAATGTATTTTAATAATATTGGCGATGGACTTGGAATTTTATCAAAACATACTCCACATTCAACCCATTGTGGACTCTCAGAGAGCTTATTGCAAGTGTTTTCTTCCTTTTTTTTTTTTTTTTTTTTTTTTACCAGAAGGGAGGTTGAAGTCATTTATTTCCTTGGAGGAACACCGTGGATGTCTTTGTAAGTCTGATAGCATTATCTGACAAATAATCAATGTTTGGCTGTAACCTGAGGGCCTCCAAAGCTGGAGGACATTACTCAGCACCGTATCATGCAGAAGGAGGCAAAGCCAGCATCAGTTGTTTTCTACATAGAAATTATCATGTGATTTCTGCCCAGGCCTCTCCATCATAACACTTGCTATAGGATTAGATTTGAAGCTCAGCACTGTTTTGATTATTCATCATGTCATCCTTTGTATCAAGACAGATTTTCTTTCACAAACTACCTGCAGCTCAAGCCTAGCTGCATGTTTACTGACGTGTATCAGTAAAGTGACAGAAAAGCTATACATCTTGAGGCTCTTCATTTCACAGAGAGGTTAAAGTGACCTTTTAACAGACCCACAATAAAACTGGAATCTGAAAAGAGTGGAGGGCCCAGGTATAAAACACTCTCCAACCTAGCTGACATAAATACTAATAGGATGGAATAATTTGAGTGGACACAGGAAAAATAAATCAAATTCACTTACACTTAGAGATCTAAAACTATTGTAGAGACACAGACCATGACTAAAGGTGTGATTTATTTCTGACAAAGCCCAGCAAAATTGAAATACCTAATACCGTATTCCAAACCACCTTCAGAAAAGCACATGTATTTAGAAACTTTTTATTGCTTCCAAAGTATGTTCTTTCTCTGTTATCTGCTAATGGGGAGGCATAAAACCTCCCCACTCTTATCGACTGATAACAAAAAATCCATAGTATGTTCTTTTGAACTATAAAAAAGAGTGAGCATATAATTTAAACATAATAGAAGGTCTTGTGTTATAAATACATGATCCTCTCTTGTCTTAACTACCTGACTCGAGATAATATACTGCAAATAGAGATCTGGAGTTAAGTAGAAAAATCTAAACTTGAAACTGTGAACTGGGTATAAAGAAATCTACATGATGAGTATTTTACGCCTTGTATATATAAACAGATATGTGTGAAAACCTAGGTGTGAAGTTAGCTTTCTTATTACTTTAAGGTATTTGTATCATGACCCATTGCTGACATAGAATTGAAAAATGCAACAGGACATCTCTGCTGAGATACAATGGTCAGGGAACAACAGAAGAGTTTGGAAAGAAAAGTTCAGGGCAGTATTAAGGTCACTTGAGACCCCTAAAGGATCAGTAATTATTAAAAATAACCACATCAGGAATGAAGGTTGCACTTACAAGTATCTCTTAGACAATAGGCCAAGAATTTAAGACCTTAACCTAGGAGACAGATGTCTTTAAAGTGAGCTACTCTTGGAATATTAACTTGATAAATTCGGTTCTGAATTCCTACCCTCTTTGGACTGAAGTCCAAAGGACGTTGGATATTAACTCCAATTTACAGGATCTCATGACGGGGCCTGCATTTGCAATTCAAGACAAAGATTGTTCTTAGGGCAGCCAACTTTCTTGGCATCTTACATGATGTTGAAAATGTTTTATACCATTAAATTTCCTTTACTCTTTGACGCTAACAGAGCATTCTGAAGAATATAGTAAGAATGTATGTATGCTCGTATGTAAATTCATTTTTGGTTTTCTCTGTCCACAGCATCTTAATATGTATTCCATGTCCTCCCTAAGGCAGTCACACAGGTCTCTCATTGTGTACCCCGGTTCAGCCCCTCCAAAACTGTGCTGATCTATTTGAGGTGCTCCCAGAAGCTTTGGAAATTGTGCCCACGTCATAGAGCCTATACTTTCATCATGCTAAGTGGCTTCAGTTGTGTCTGACTCTGTGCAACCCTGTGGATTACAGTCTCTTGGCTCCACTGTCCATGGGATTTTCCAGGCAAGAATACTGGAGTGGGTTGCCATTTCCTTCTCCAGGAGATCTTTCCAACCCAGGGACTGAACCCAGGTCTCTTATGTCTTCCTGTGTTGGCAGGCAAGTTCTTTACCAATAGAGCCATTCATCAGCCATCCCAATATAGCTCTCAAATTCAGTAGAAATCCATGCCACAGTCCTAAGTGTTACATAATATGAAGCAAAGAGACAGAAGATAATATTTTACTATATCCATCTTCCAGAAGGGTGATCACATCTGACATCTATTCACTACAATGTTTGTCACCCAAATGCAGAACAAAGAAAGGTCAGGAATGCTATAAAAGTGATTCCTGCATTACTTGACCAGTTGGAAGAGTATGTAGGTTATCAATCCAAACATTAGCACTACCTGGGCAACTTTATAAAAGCACAAGTGACCAGATACTTTCTCTGGATATCTAGACTCAATAGCCTTGGGGGAGAGGCCAGGATATCTGATTCCCCCCCCCTAGTAATATTGGTATAGAGCCAGGACTGAGAAACACCAAACTAGGAAAATTAAGTTTCATTGAAACCCATCATTCATAGTTCTATGCTGTGTGTGGGCAGATATCAGAGCCACCTGGATAGAAAACTTTTGACAGAGGACAGTGAAGATGAAACGTGGACTATGACCCCGGGCAACTGGGGTCCCCACAGGACCCTGCGATGGCATTTCCTGGTTTCCCATGGGGCAGAAGGAAGTCATCAGCTGCCTTGGTTGCAGTTATAAGACACATCAACATAAATGGGTCTAGAGTCAGTAGAGTCACCTGGAGATTAATTCTGAACACTCAGCCACCTTGTTTAGTGCCTGTGTTGCCCATCCGACACTAAAATGATATCAGGGAAAGGTTACAGTATGTGTCATGGTTGCCACAAACTGAATCAGTTCTGAGGAAATATGATTCTGACTTGAACTTCTAGACCACTTGAGGTTCTTATGGAAAAGTCTGAGGGCTCTGGAAGCTTCTCTTCTCTTCTTTAGTTGTTAGTTGCAGCATGGGCCATACGTATTCTATATCACATAACACAGATACTCAGAGAATATGAGCCCATTTTTCTGTGACAAAACTGATGTCTAGGAGCATCTGTTTCCCACCAGCACATATCAACTTGACGGCGAGTTTGGCAATGGGCCAGTGACGCCCCAACTACACTCCCTATGATCCAGGGCTGACCTCTCCACCAAACACAGGAGGCACAGCTCAGAGCCCATGGTAGTTTTAGGACTCATGAAAATGCTTTCATTTCTTTCAAAATCAGAAAAGAAATTTTAGGTCAAAGAAAATGCTAATACATTCATCTTTATACCAGCGAAGCAGTGAAACATGACTTTTATGGGGAAAGGGACCCATAAAGACAACAGAGCCTAGGACCTATAAAGTCACAGGCAGACTTGGTTATCTTTGATTGTGGATGGCCAGTTATATAATTCCCAGGACACTTAAGAAAAATGAAAAATGTAGGGTCTCTTGTACAAAGGTACAAATTATGGATTTCAAGGCAGTGCCACCAAAACCTAGGGTCCTCAGAGCACGGGGTCCTATGTCATTGCCCTTGTTGAGTGATGGAGGGCACCACCATACTGTTAGGAACTAGTATTGCATAAGTTAAGAGTAGGATCTCCATCTCTGTTATCACCCTGTCTTTCTACAGGTTCAGTTCTTTTTCTTCCTCTGTGCATCTCCTTCAACCAGAGCTAGCCAATGAGAGGACAAGAGTGCCAAAGAAGGATGTGGCTGTTCTGGGCATTTGGTTGAGAAATTTCATTCCCTTTACAACTATCATTATTTTGATGACACTTTTAAGTTCTACCCTGTCATTGGGCAGAGGATCTTTTTTACCTTTTCACCCACAAATACAATCTTAAGTGACCTTGGTACCTTATCTTAGCACATGTCACTGTCACAGGTAAGTCCCTTACCCCTACCATGGCTTTGAAACATAATATGGTTGGTAAAGAAACTTCTGCTGTTAAACCCACCTCAACAAAAAGTCAGCATTATTTATTTATGTTGTTACATGAATCATCTGTATGTTCCCTGATAAGCCCTGGGCTGTGTGTCTTTCATTGCAGCTGACATTTTGCTGCCATTTGCCAAGCTAAGTAACTACTGTGCAATCACTCCGAGCTGATGCATGGTCATTGTTTTGCACAAAATGGATTTTCAAGTCCACTGAAAGGCTTTCCAAAGAATATAATTTGACAAAGTAAAATTTTGCCCATATAACAGAAATCAGCCAGGGCTGCACCAAATGTATTTTTTAAGATAGCTAAAAGGATTTCTGCAGAGAGTTTGACAAAGTATTTTACTTTTGTGCACAAAGCTAAAATTGATTAATTTTGAACAAAAAGGATTTCTCGGGGCACTGAAAAGCTTCTCTCTGAAATTAAATATATTCTTTGGCTGGCGGAATAGGATATTTGAAAGGAGTGTCTTTGAGAAGACAAATAGTTGTCAATGACATTTTTTTTTAGGAACAAGTTAAAAGAATCTACTTAAATGACATTTTCAACCACCAAAACCTGGTTTGGTTCCAGATGTCTTACTACTCACGAATGATGCCCCGTTTTCCAGTGGATGAGACTTATGGCATGATTCATTCACTTGTTTGATCCTGCTTCTAAATTGATAGAATCACTGAGTAGACATTTCACTGAACACTCTTCCCCTTCAGTTAAACCACAGAAGACAAGAAATCTGAACATATTGGAAGACACAGGGTTTTAACTTAAATTGTTTGGCTTCAGGGAAATTTTGCTGACAATTTTCCTGGTATCCCCAGTGCTTCTTTTGGAGGAGGGGAGGTGATATGGAAACATGCAACTTATACAAAAACTGCTTCCATTTTTTCCTAAAAGCATCAGTCTGCCGCCTGGAAAGTTTTAAAGTCAGAAGATAAATGCTATGACCTACTTACCCAATGTGCTGTGAGAGCTTTGTGTTCAGGTGTGTGAGTGCATGCGTGCCTGTGTATGTGCGTGTGTGTTAGTGCAGGTGGTGTGTAAGCAAGCAGGTGTGGCTATGTGCGTGCATGCTAAGTCACTTCAGTCATCTCCAACTCTTTGTGACTCTGTGGACTATAGCCTGCCAGGATCCTCTGTCCATGGGATTCTCCAGGCAAGAGTACTGCTGTGGGTTGCCATGCCCTCCTCCAGGGGATCTTCCCGATCCAGGGATAGAACCTGGGTCTTCTGTATTGCAGGCAGATTCTTTGCCATCTGAGCCAGCAGGGAAACCCCATGTAGGGCTACAACTCCAGTCAAATGTTTAAGTAGTGATCATTTCTTAAATACAAAGAATGTGTTTTGGAGTATACATAAAAGTAATAATTTAAAACATCCATATTTTTTGGTATGTATCTTTGTGGATTTTGTGTTTTTATAATTCACCAGTAGAAATTTGGAATTTCTTTTCCCAGCTCAGTTGGTAGTCTCTGCATAAAATCATAATAGGACAAAGTCAAACCATCCCTGTCCCTCATTCTCTGGTTATACCATTAAGTGTAAAACCCAAATCTAAATTTTATTCATTAAGTTGCTGAAGCTTTAGAAATTATGTATCTTATTACCTATTGTATATCTAGAAATTAAGGGTAACTTGTTTTTAACAGTTTCATTATTTAACAAGTCTATATTCATCTTTAGGAAACAAGTCTTTGATTTGTTTATATTAATTGTCACAGAAGATTACAATATGTAACCTTATTTTAGCCTCTTTTCTTGTCTGAAATCAAAGGAATTTAAGGTAAATGGAATCCTCTTTACTACAAGATGTTTCTTATCATGCTTGCTTTTTAAGCTATGATATTTAAATAGAGGAAATGAGAATCAGCAGGTCAGCTTCTTTTCATCTTATTATTCACCAACAGGAGGAACGCACACACACCTGCATGCTCTCGTACACCTCATTATTATAGCACTACCTCCCTAAAACTTGACAATGGACAGCAAACACAACTTATGGACCAGAGTTTCTGGCTCACTATCAAAACGAAACAAGCAAAACAAGTATTACAAGCCAACAGGACTTTGATTACTAACCTACTTTTAGGAAAGGACTAACACAACACACTATTTCACCTCATGTCTTGACTAAAGACCACGCCGGAGATTACTCATGTTGTAGCGCAAGCAAGTTTAGAAGTTCATGGCTAACAAAGTAAGGCCATTCACTGTGGATGTCAAATCCAGAGGGGCCACAGGTGGATGAATCAGCCTGCAGGGTAACTCTTGACATGTGGTTTCTTTGGACACTTTACCCTGGAGACAAAAATAAAATGGTGATGATATACAGCAGGCACACCTGTTCATACGAATATTTGATGCTGTACTAATTGCGAGAGTGAGTCAAGAAGACCAACCCTTCACACTGAAAACACAGAAAAATGCACATACATTTTTAAATGCCTCAGAAACAGAAAACTTAATAGCAACAAGAAAGCAAGATGAACTAAGAGCTCAGAAGGAGCCGAACAGTGATAGAAAGATAGGAAAATGTAACTGTCCATTAGGGACCACTTCACAATGACAAATCATGACATTTTCTTGGGAAATGGGAGAATATCAAGCGTCTGAGTTGCTGAGGAATGAATAGTCACGGAAACGCAAGGTCATAGCCATTGCTCACTCAGAAGCTGCAACTACTGTTAAAATCACAGTGTAGAAGCCAAGACTTTTCCCCCTCAAATTCACAACTGTAAACTCCCTTAAAAGCTACAGTTACTTTTAGAGGTGTTATAATGAGTTGGTTTCTTTAAACATTCTTCCTGTATTTTTTTTGTGATGGTATATTTCCCCTTTAAATGAATGACATTATTTCATGTTTCCTCAAATAGAATAGCCTTGGTACTTCTATAAACCTGGGGCAAAAGAGAAAGAAATCCTAAGAATGACTGGTAGTGAATTTTCTGCCATCATCAAAATGTGGGCTAGCACCAGATTTAGCTTGATTTTAGGGAAAAATAAATAATTGGTATTTCTTATACTGGAGCACAGGATTTGCCAATTCATACCCATTACAGTCCCATCATGCTGTGTTGGTCTCTCTTACTATGAGACCGAGTAAGAAGAAATAACTGAGTCTCAGAGAAGTTAAGCAACTCAGAAAAGCCAGCTTCCAAACCCAATCTTAGCTGAAGGCAAATCCTCTGCTTCTAATTTCAACACTATGACAGTCCCACTGCTGGTACACATGAGCCCTGAGCCCTTACATGAGCTGTTTACTCCTTCTCTATTATATGTGCACCCTTATGAAATCACCCAGAAGGTGTCAATGGTATTACCTGCCCCAGGGGATTGTTATTCTGAAGAGTAAGTGAGAAAATGTTGCATGGTGCCTGGCATGTCAGTATAGTGCCCACTTCGCATTTATACAGTTATGATTTCATACCAGGCCAGAGGGTCCTAATGGCTCACTTACCCTAACTGAGCTTCAAGGTGACAGAAAACTCCTGAAGTTGAAAGGGTGATGCTAGGGAAATGTACATATATGATCTGTATAGTATGTGCCTATGTGTGTGTACTCAGTCACTCAGCGTCTGACTCTTTGTGACCCCATGGGCTGTAGCCCACCAGGCGGCTCCTCTGTTAATAAGATTTTCCAGGCAAGAATACTGGAGTGCGTGGCTGTTGCCTTCTCCAGGAGATCTTCCTGACCTAGAGATCAAACCCGTGTCTCCTGTGTCTCCTGCATTGGCAAGCAGATTCTTACCACTGAACCTCTGGGAAGCCTCTGTAGAGTACAGGGTAGATCAAGTAGCTGGGTAGCCTGGGAACAGGGAAATGGCTGAGAAAATCAGAATCCACCTCCTGAGAAGTGTCTACCAAGACTTCACTGAGAGGAGAAGGTGTTTACCCTATAGGGAACCCATGACACTTAAAGAGACTCTTAAGTCATTTTAAAACTCTTATAACACCAAGAATCATCTTAATACAGCAGCCATTAGTCAATTTTGCCAATTGAGAACCAGATTGCATCTGTTAAAAAGTGAAAAATCACTTTCAGAACTGCTCTTTCAAATTTCCTGGATATGATATTGAGGTTCAATTTTTAAAAATTCTGATTGCCCATTAAGCTTCATCTTTCTCACTTCTTTTCAAATGGCCATTCATAAAGTTTCAATTTTGAAAAAGGGGAAGAAAATCTTTCAGGAAAAGTTGCAAATCAGGTTTGAAAACCCTCCCACACTTGTTCAAAGTTCTAAACATACTAAATAAGGTCAAGGGAAGTTATTGGCAACTTAGCACATTGATTTTTATTTGGAAGTTGCAAAAGAGCCATCTATTTTTATTTTCCTTCCCCAGTGTGTTTTGCAAATCTGGAAATGGCTCTGAAAAATGCAGATTTTTATCTTCCCTTGAAACACTTGAACATCTGCCAACATGCCAATATTAGGCCCAACATTCTCAATTGGCAACAACCAGCTGGAGCTGCAGCGCAGTGGTCCCTATTGGTGCACTTGCTCCCCAATATATGGCAGTTCCCACCATTCTCTTATGTCTCATATCAGTCCACTTTTCTCATTTTTGCTATTCATGTTTGAATTCATGATCCCTGATACAGAAACCAAGAAGGATTACAAAAGCAGCCACGCTCTCCAAGTGTTGGACTTCGGTTCATCCGTCTACCTAATACTGCCTTATGAGCTGGATTGTCATCAACTGCAGGTTAGGTGATGCTCTGTGGAGGTGTTCTAGCTTTGTTTCCTCCAAATCTTGCTAGACTGACAGGCCAGGAAATAAGGTGCAGTCTCTCTGCAGCAGAAGCAAGAGAGATCAGGGAGATAGTGACAAGTGAATTGGTTTTTCCTGGAGTCCCACACGTATTTGCCTAACGCCCACGTGAACGATCATTAACTGAAACATTTCACCACTGACAGCAGAAGCTAAATCTTGGACTGAGGTTTTATGTGCTTCCTTCCGTAAAACTGAACTTTGATAGTGCAGAACACTGGAAGAGCATTTTCTTCTGAGTTCATTTATGATCGAGTACCCGTGGGTAATAGATACTAGAGAGTAGGAACAGAAACAAAAGTAACACGTGATTTGTACTCTTGTGGAGCTTTCACACTAGTAATGAAAACAAATGTCGTTTGGGGCAGATGGACGTAATACAACTGACTTGGAGGAAGGATGACAAAGCAGAGAGAGACACTGGATTCTAGAGAAAGGAAGTTGGCCAAATGGGGTGAATATTTAATAATACTCCAGAGAAGAAATGAAGAGAGGCTGGACCAGACTTACTAAACAAAACATTAGGAAGGAAGGGAAGTCTTAATGTATGTGGCAGACAGCACTCAAGAGCTCACTGTTCAAAAGAAAGTAAAGTTCACCTAAGTTCCCACAGGCAACTGTGGTCAAATTTAAATGGAGAGGGTAAAATTGTGCCCGTAATCCCTTCAGATCTGATCATACCCCTGGTCACTATACTTACTCTCCATGTCTCCACCATTTTCTAATGCCAGTTTATTTCACTCCCTATCTACATTTAGAATAACCATATTTATTTTCAAATATGTTTAACTATTTTTTAAAATGTATTTTATCAAGGCCCAGAATTGATCATTCTATTTCAGCCTGAAATGTAATTTTTTACAAGGCTTTCAGGCATCCGCATGTTCTCATCCCAATTTTCCACTCCTCTGTGTTCCAAAAGCAATTTACCAGGCCTGTTTTCTACCAGTGACTATACTGTGTTATAGTTACTTACTTGAGTGTCTCTCATATCAGCTCATGGTCAAAGTATCTGGAATACTGAAGTGTAGTGGACTGAATGATGCTTCCCCCATCCCTGCTCCCCCCAAAAAACGATATGTCCACCCAGAATCTGTGACTGTGATCTTCCTTGGAAAAGGGGTCTTTGATGTACTTAAGTTGAGGGTCTTTAAGATGAGATCACTCTGGATTATTTGAGTGGACCCTAAATCTAATGATATGTATCTCTAAGAGACAGAAGAGACACACGCGGAGAAGGCCGTGAAAAGACAAGGGCAGATATTGAAGTGTCACAGCCACTAGAAACTGGAATAGGCAAGGAAAGATTCTCCTCTAGGGCCTTCCAAGGGACTGCGGCTCTGCCAACATCTACATTTCCGAGCTCTGGCCTCCAGGGTTGGGAGAGAATAAATTTCTGCTGTTGTCAACCACCCAGTTTGTGGTCATTTGTTATGGCAGCACTAGGAAACTAGTACAAAGTGTATTATCAATGTATATTCATTTAAATAGTTATTCATTTGATTGAGTATTTCAGGGCTAGGCTACTCCTTAGTCCAGTGATTGCAAGCCGAGAATAAGTTGTAAGCCCCTCAAAAGTAAGGGTGGTAAAATCTAATATCATAATCAGATAAACATGAGCCCTCTCTGTAGTCATTAAAGATTGAAGTATCCCTGTCTTCCTCTAGGGCTTCCCTAGTGATGCAGTAGTAAAGAATCCACCTGCCAATGCAGGAGACGTAGGTTCGATCCCTGGATCAGGAAGATCCCCTGGAGAAGAAAATGGCAACCCACTCCAGTATTCTTGCCTGGAAAATTCCATGGACCGTGGAGCTTGGAAGGCTATAGTCCATGGGTTGCAAACAAGTCAGACATAACTTAGTGACTAAACAGCAACAGCACCTTCCTCTAAGACCTTATAGAAGTAGAAAGTAGAAAACTGAGCCTCAATGAAGGGGAAATTCCTGAACTGGCTCTTTCAGTTCCTAGGGTCACAATGCAATGGCTGGTAACCCTGTGCTGGTGTCTAAGCTGGCAGCTACTGCCAGTCTCTGTGGGAACCAGGGAAGCGGCTCTTCACCTGCTTAGCCTAAGAAAAGCCATACCTGCAGAAATCATAATTATGTATTTTGTAGAATCTTTTCTCTCCTCTGGGAAGGTCTCTCATTTTTCTACCCCCTCTATGATAATTATGAATCTGCTACTGGACTTAACATCTGGTGTTCCAATGCATTTTTCAGAAGCTTGTCAATTAGAAAAGTCTGGAACTGCTTGTATATTGTTAAATGAGAGGGGGGAAGCAAACTAAAAATAGTGTATTCAATTTAGTACCACTTAAAATAAGTTTTAAATAAAGAATAGTTAGACAGTAGTGAGGATTGGAGGATAAGGAGCTGAAATAGCTACAGTAAATAATTTTGGGTAGTGAGATTGCTGGTTATATATTTTATGAATTATTCTGCTTTTTATATATTTTTAACTGATTGCATTTTCTCTATTAAATAAAATATCAGTATTTTAAAATCAGTAAAAATAAAATGAAAACACAAAATAAAGGCTGTAACATCTTGGGTATTAAGAAGCTGAGATGAGTGTTGACCCAAGAGATTAACATATGCGTGCCGGTTGCCTAGATCATGAATAAACAGATGTATTATACCACAAAATACAGCATCAACTCCATGATGGGATGGAGAGAAAAAGCAAGGCTGTGGTTAGAAATCCAACTGGTTTTCGATGCATGAAACAGGGCACTCAAAACTGGTGTACTGGGACAACCCAGAGAGATGGGATGGGGAGAGAGGTGGGAGGGGGGTTCGGGATGGGGGACATATGTACACCCATGGCTGATTCATGTCAATGTATGGCAAAAACCACCACAGTATTGTAAAGTAATTAGCCTCCAATAAAAATAAAGAAATCAATTTTTTTAAAAAAGAAATATAAAAGAAATCCAACTTGTGGAATAAAGCAGACCTGAGTTGGAATCTCAGTCCTTTAATAACCATTTAGCCTTGAGCAGATTCTCTAAGCATTATAATTAACTAAGATAGTATACAAAAATCACTTGGCATGTATAATACCAACTGATGTATAATAAGATTCATATAAATATCAACTTATAAATTATCATCAGATGGGTTACCAATAATTTAGATTATCATAAAAATTAATTTCCAATTGACATTCCTCCTTAGAATTTTTAATTCAGTTTACATTGTTAAGCAGAACAAAACTGGGGATGTAAGCAATCTAATGTTAAATAATACTTTATTATTTTAGGGTAAGTCATACTGTGACTAATTTATGTCCTTTTTCTGGTCCATGAGAGTAGATATTTTCCAGACGACCACAAAATTACATAAAATTATAATCAAATAAGCAACTGTCTTATTTATGAAAAGAGGGTCTCTGGTTAGGCCTTTTATAATATTTGGCAAGAATTGAATTTTTTAAGATGTTATATCTATAGATTGTTCAGTAGGGAGGAATTTCTGAGGTGTTTTAATGTAATATATTAACTAATCTTACAAAGGAGGAACAAGACATGACTCTACAGCCACTCAGCTAGGGAGTGGTAGGGAAGTCAAGTCTTGCATCTCCTCAACCAGGCAAGGTCTTTCCATTGGGCTATTTTTGTTTATCTCTGGCATAGAGGCAAGTACTCCATCCATTATGTTGCTATAATACTGGTGGGAATATGGGGCAGTCAAAGCAGCCTCCAGCAGACAATTCATGCTCAGATAAGGATGTTAGTTACATGAAGAAACAGACTCAGATGATTAATTGGTGCTCAAGTGAATGGTGAATACATTAGAGGATTGGGTGAGGTTTTGATACTTGGTTTAGCATTAATTGAGAGAATTAAGAAGATTAAATTATTAAAACCTTTATGATATCACTTGCTATATTTTCATAGCACAGACATATATATCTTAATCACTCATGACGTCTCTCTTAAGCCTGTTCAGGATATATTTGCCTATGGGATTTTAAAGATATATGAAATAAGAATTACCCTGCAGCAATGATAGGAAGGACACTAACACGGTGACAATATACTCATCCTCCTTCTTCCTATCAAAATTATCTTTCACATAGTCAAGCACCTAATGTGGGGGAAAAAAAAAATGGGACTTCATCAAAGAAATCATGTCTTTCTAACTCTAAGGATATTGAGAGGAACTTTTCCTGTTGCCCCAGAATCAATGATCTGAGACCAGAATTGAGGTCAAAAAGTATGCAGAACCCCACATTTTAAAGAGAGGACCCCAAAATTATAGGACAATCTGTCTGAGGCTTATAAAGAAGGGAATAAAACTAGTGTTAGTCTTAACACCTACTACCCCTATCTTTTACCTCACCCTTCCTCACCCTCATCCTTGGCTGAAGTATGGGATAAGAACACAATGACTGGAGTCTTCAGTAACAGGGGTTGAAGGTAAGATCTTACTTTCCTCTTTTCTGACAAAGTGAAGTGTGTATGTGTTGTGGGCGGGGTGAGGGGGCAGCTCCAAGAAAATCACTCAAGTAGATAACTCACTGGATGCCAGTGAGAAAGCGAACCAGCACCTTACTCCCAGGTGGATCCTTGGAAAACTATAAAACATGCAAATTCACCTATGCTCTGAGCAACATATAGTGAAGAAGTTAATGTATGTACTTGACACATGTCCCTGAAATTTGGGAAGGGTGGGGAGGGGGCAACGTCTAAAGCCGTAGAGACAGGTGTCTGCTTTTATCAAAGGCAGGAGGTTGCCAGAGCCGGTCTGAGCCAGGCTTGAATAGAGACCATGCTACCATGGGCTTGTGAAGAAACTGACAGAAGATACCACCACTTCAGGGTCTTACTTCCTGTGGAGGGTGCTGTAAATCACCTCCAAGTTTCTGGGAAAGCTCCCAGATGTTCCAGATAAAGTAAGCTACCATAAAGGTGCCAGGTGAAGAGACAGTTCTGCTTGGAAAAGAGGTTTGGGGTATTGATTACTTTGTTGTTGGTTCATTGCTAAGTCACATCTGACTCTTTTGTGACCCCGTGGACTGTAGACTGCCAGACTTCTCTGTGCATGGGATTTCCCAAGCAAGAATACTGGAGTGGGTTGCCATTTCCTTTTCCAGGGGATCTTTCCGGTTCAGGGATCGAGCTCAACATCTCTTGCGCTGCAGGCGGACGCATCACCACTGAGCCACCAGAGAAGCCCCACTGACTACTTAGCAGGGTTAAAACAATATAGGGCTGCCTCTGTCTTTGTGAGTCCTTGATAATAGAGTGGATTGGGTGTGAAGCTGTCCCCTCCAATGTAAACAAACTCATCATCTATGCTAAGTCAATCTCAATAGCTGAGGATGGCTGCAGAGTTGAAAGTGAACTGAACCAAAACATGACGAGTCAAACAGGATGCTAAGGGGATTTTGCAACTGCCCTGGAACTGACTCTCTGCAGAATGCATTAGGCTTATGTGTTTTCCAAATGGGCACATTCTAAAGATGACACTTTCTAAAGAAAGACACCTACATAGGACATTAGACACTTCCTTTAATGCTTATTAATATGTGGAACTTAGACCTGGTTCTCCCAGCCCCTACTACAATTTCCCACCTGCATTCCCTCCCCAATTCAAAGAAAACTGAAGACAGAAGAGAAGTCAGTCAAGAAGTCTAAGCCGTATGGGGAGTACTCTGTTCACTGTGATATGCCACTTTTGCCATGCTTTGAAGCTAAGAAAGTAAGGGGGGGACTCCAAAAGAGTTACCTATAGAGATTAGAGTGATGACAGGAATTGGGAAATGGCATTCTACCCTCATTTGGACACCTGCTTTAAGTCAATGGACCTGCTAATCTAGCCCTGGGTTTGTGTCATGAGAGAAGATAAACATTGGAAAGAAATGGCAAAGAATTGTCCTATACACATGCCTTTTTGCTAAAACAGCAAGATCCATGCATTTCTGGAGCTTAAACTGGACTCTACAGAGGGTGCCTACTATTGTGCCTTCCTGCTATTAACCCATATGGACTTGCCCACTGAGCAAGAAGACCCCAACAGCAACAGATTCTGGGGTGGAGCTGAGAGACAAGAAAGAGGTTGCCTGAAGCCAGATTTCCAAAATCAGGCAACAGTGCAGTGGGAAGGCACTGCAGGGCCTTCCATAGTATTCACACCTGCTCCCCACGAGAGAGCCAGCACTTAAAATCTTAAGGTGGTAAGATAAAGACACCGCAAACAGAGAGGCTGCAATGTCAGTCACTGAGTGCAGAGACAACTGTCTCTTTTCTCTCCCTGTTTTTGCCCCAACCCACAGGAGAAACTAGGCCTGGAAGAGGCAGGAAGATGTCTCTAGGCAAGATCACCTCCTCTCATCTATTCAAGCTGCCAGGGTCCCAGGCTATGCCTGTTCTAAAGGGAAGAGAGAAGTTTAAGTCAAGTTTCAGACTGATCCAGACTTAGTAATGTTCATTTATGGGTTAGACAAGGAAGATTTGATGAAGTAGTTGAAAATAGGGAATGAAGAAAAAAATATTTCATATTAAATGGCTCAGAGAGTTAGTCTCTTTGCTGCTGCTACTGCTAAGTCACGTCAGTCGTGTCCGACTCTGTGCGACCCCATAGACGGCAGCCCACCAGGCTCCGCCGTCCCTGGGATTCTCCAGGCAAGAATACTGGAGTGGGTTGCCATTTCCTTCTCCAGTTAGTCTCTTTAATAGGTCTTTAAAACATACATAAACTTATTTTTTAGGGTAGTTTTAGATTTACAGCAAAACTGAGTAGACTATAAAGAGAGTTTCTATATGCCCCTCCCTTTATACGGGGAGAATCTCTCCCACTCGCATCAACATTCCACACTGCAGTTTGTTTGTTACCATCTACGAACCGACACTGACACATCATTAACATCAAAGTTCAGAGTTCATTATAATCAAAAGTTCATTATCAATCCTGGTTTACACTGAGATTCAAACTAGTAATATGTTGTATGCGTGCATTCCAAGTTGCTTCAATCACGTCCGACTCTATGTGACCCTAAGGACTGCAGCCTACCAGGCTCCTCTATCCATGGGATTTTCCAGGCAAGAATACTGGAGTGGGTTGGCATGCCCTTCTCCAGGGAATCTTTCTGACCCAGGGATCAAACCCACGTCTCTTAGGTCTACCTGCATTGGCAGGCGGGTTCTTTAACACTAGTGCCACGTGGGAAGCCCTATATGTTGTATGGGTCTTAATAAATGTATAATGACATGTGAATATGCTTATAGTATCATACAGAAGAATTTTATTGCCCTAAAAACTCCATGATTGCCACCTGCAATGTACCTTTTATATACGTATTTTATCTGGAATAGTAATGGCTCATTTTGGTTTATATACTCTCAACCTCCCCACACTAGTGAATAATAATAATCTGTAATGATATCTTACCATTTGATGGTTGATAAATAAGTGGTGTTTTATTATTTTCATGATTGTTTATTCCATTTTCTTGCTATAATGTTCCTCCACCCAGGGTATTTTAGTCTGCATAAACAGGGTCTACCAATGTATTAATAATATATCCAATGAAATCCCTGCAGAACATTTGGTCCTGTCCAAAATGTTCACACAACATTTGGTCCATGCCAAAATGTTCTTGCAATTTAGTCCTGTTCAAACGTTCACAAGCATATTTGGCCCTTGCCAAATGGTTTTGGACAGGACCAAATATCAAAACCTTTTAGCATGGACCAAATGACTTATGGAGCTTTTCGACAGGAACAAATGCCTGCTAACGAATAAAATAAAACAGAACCAAAAGCGTCTCTACACCTTTTTAATTGGGCTTCCCTGGTGGCTCAGTGGTAAAGAATCCACCTGCAATGCAGGAGACGCAGGTTCAATCCCTGGGTTGGGAAGATTCCCTGGAGGAGGAAATGGCAACCCATTCCAATACTCTTGCCTACAGAATCCCATGGACAGAGGAGTCTGGTGGGCTACGTATAGTCCATGGGGTCACAAAGAGTCGGACATAACTGAAGTGACTTAGCACACACACACCTTTTTAATAAGGCATTCACTTATAATTCTGATGTGCTCTATCCTTTGAAGAGGTTGATGTTATCATCATTTTACAAATGAAATGAAGAGCATAAGCATGCCCTGAATGTTAAATGCCACATATTCAGTTGGGGGAAAACTAACGTTAAGTAAAAATAAGCATCTCTTGCTTAACAAAAGTAGTTCTAGAAAAACAAAAGACATTTTTTTCCCTAAAGTTGCTGATCAGGAGCATATTTCCTTTTCTTTTTAAGTGGAAAAAAATTATACTTCGTCATATTCTGATATTAAGTTCCTTACTAATGTCCTGAAATGTAGTTAAAATTTAGCAAATTATCTGTATACATAAGCAACAAATTATCACATTAGGATACAGCATTTTAAAAAAATTACTTTCTGATCACTGAAAAATTAATGTTGTTAACCAGGAGTTGTTAGTATGCAATAATTTAGCATGCTTTTCAAAGATTCTACACAAGATTGTGATGTCTAACAATTGAATTTCAAATATAATTTGAGACCATTCCAGTATATCATTTAATTCAATATGATTTGCTAAGTTTTAGATTTATAAATAAAACTTTTTAAACAAACATGGGTTGAGAAGTATTTTGTTAAGAAATAAGTACTTAAGTTCTGTGAAGTTTGGTTACTGAAAACAATGAGGCATTGTACCAGGCAACAAGCCAGGAGACATTCTGCAAGGTATGCTTGAATATTCATATAATATGTTGAATATATGAATATTCAGTAAGCCAAATCCCAAATAGCTATGGGAAAGTGCAAACTAAAAGATAAACTATTAGGAGCCACTGCTAATGGAACTGTAATATAAAAATCACATTCATGGTGGATTTTTAAGTAAAATGAAATTCCAAGGAAACATGTCATTCTGTGTGCATACAAATTTTTAGCAACAGATCTACCAAGTTTGAGATATTTATTTTGACTGCTTTTAAGGAAAGTAAAATTATCAGCTTTCTTGTCTTCAGGTACTATTCCTGTAGAGAAGTAAAGGGTTGGACAACTGTTGTTTCTGAACAGGGATAAGGAGTTTCAGGGACTTCCCTGGGTCTGGAGTGCGTTAGTCACTCAGCTGTATCCAACTCTTTGTGATCCCATGGACTATAGCCCACCAGGCTCCTTTGTCCATGAGATTCTCCAGGCAAGAATAGTGGAGTAGATTGCCATTTCCCTTCTCCAGGGGATCTTCTCAACCCAGAAATTGAACCCAGGTTTTGTGCATTGTAGGTGGATTCTTTACTGTCTGAGCTACCAGGGAAGCCCCTTGGGTCTGAAACTTTTTCCGAAAAATACTTGAATTAAGTAACTTTTGTCATACTGCTTCTCACAAAGTTTGTACTTTAGTAACAATTACCAACAAAGTATGGGAGTTCACTTATTTCATTCTTTTTTCATCTTTGCCTATGGAAAGGTATAAAATGTAAACATTTCTGACTTTGCATTTCTTAATTTGCAGCAAGGCTGATCATTTTCTTCATAAGCCAGCTAAATATCTTTTCTAGGAATCTGGACCTAACAGAAGCAGAAGATATTAAGAGGAGGTGGCAAGAATACATGGAAGAATTATACAAAAAAGATCTTCAAGACCCAGATAATCACGATGGTGTGATCACTCACCTAGAGCCAGATGTCCTGGAATGGGAAGTCAAATGGGCCTTAGGAAGTATCAGTACAAACAAAGTTAGTGGAGGTGATGGAATTCCAGTTGAGCTCTTTCAAATCCTAAAAGATGATGCTGTGAAAGTGCTGCACTCGATGTGCCAGCAAATTTGGAAAACTCAGCAGTGGCCATAAGACTGGAAAGTTCAGTTTTCATTCCAATCCCACAGAAAGGCAATGAAAAAGAATGCTCAAACTACCGTACAGTTGCACTCATCTCACATGCTAGTAAAGTAATGCTCAAAATTCTCCATGCCAGGCTTCAACAATACATCAACTGTGAACGTCCAGATGTTCAAGCTGGTTTTAGAAAAGGCAGAGGAACCAGAGATCAAATTGCCAACCTCCGTTGGATCATTGAAAAAGCAAGAAAGTTCAAGAATAACATCTATTTCTGCTTTATTGACTATGACAAAGCCTCTGCCTGTGTGGATCACAATAAACTGTGGGAAATTCTGAAAAGAGATGGGAATACCAAACCACCTGACGTGCCTCTTGAGAAACCTGTATGCAAGTCAGGAAGCAACAGTTAGAACTGGACATGGACAACAGACTGGTTCCAAATAGGAAAAGGAGTATGTCAAGGTTGTATACTGTCACCCTGCTTATTTAACTTAATGCAGAGTAAATCATGAGAAATGCTGGGCTAGATGAAGCACAAGCTGGAATCAAGATTGCTGGGAGAATTATCTATAGCCTCATATATGCAGATGACACCACCCTTATGGCAGAAAGCAAAGAAGAACTAAAGAGCCTCTTGATGAAAGTGAAAGAGGAGAATGAAAAAGTTGACTTAAAGCTCAACATTCAGAAAACAAAGATCATGGCATCTGGTCCCATCATTTCATGGCAAATAAATGGGGAAACAGTGGAAACAGTGGCAGACTATTTTTCTGGGCTCAAAAATGGCTGCAGATGGTGATTGCAGCCATGAAATTAAAAGACGCTTACTTCTTGGAAGGAAAGTTATGACCAACCTAGACAGAATGTTAAAAAGCAGAGACATTACTTTGCCAACAAAGGTCTGTCTATTCAAGGCTATGGTTTTTCCAGTGGTCATGTATGGATGTGAGAGTTGGACTATAAAGAAAGCTGAACGCCGAAGAATTGATGCTTTTGAACTGTGGTGTTGGAGAAGACTCTTGAGAGTCCCTTGGACTGCAAGGAGATCCAACCAGTCCCTCCTAAAGAAATCAGTCCTGGGTGTTCATTGGAAAGACTGATGTTGAAGCTGAAACTCCAGTACTTTGGCCACCTGATGTGAAGAGCTGACTCATTTGAAAAGACCCTGATGCTGGGAAAGATTGAACGTGGGAGGAGATGGGGACGACAGAGGATGAATGGCATCACTGACTCAATGGATGTGAGTTTGAATGAACTCTGGGAGTTGGTGATGGACAGGGAGGCCTGGCGTGCTGCAGTCCATGGGGTCACAGAGTCAGACATGACTGAATGACTGAACTAAACTGACTGAGGAATCTGCCTTAAAATTTTTTTAGTCCATTTTTCTTCAGGAGATTCATCTTTTTACTATTAAATTGTGTTGCTCTATAGTCACTAAATTATGTCTGACTCTTTTGACTCTATGGACTGTACCCTGCCAGGATCCTTTGTCCATGGGATTTCCAGGCAACCACATTGGATTGGGTTGCCATTTCCTTCTGCAGGGGATCTTCCTGACCCAGATCAAATCTGCATATCTTGCCTAGGCAGTTCTTTACCACTGAGCCACCAAGAAAGCCCTGCTAATTTGTAGCAACTTATTATATATTGAGAATATCAACACTTTTCCTAGGATATATATTGCAAATATTCTCCCAAGTTTTTTTTTTTTTTTTAATGAGTTGATAAGTATTTCTGAAGATAAAACTTTCAAATGCATACTTGGTTAACTCTAATAACATTTCAGATTAAACAGCCCTTTCCTCTCAAGATTGCATAAATATTTACCCGTATTTTCCTACAATTCCTCTTTTTAATATTTAAATGTAATAGGAAATTATTTTGGTTTAAGTTATGAAGCAAGGATATTGATTGATTGATTTCCAAATGATGACAATTATCTTGCAAATTTCATCGAATAATCCTCTTTTCCCTCACTTATTTGATGTACTGCCCCCACTCCCCCATATTTGTTATTGCTATATATATTTTGGTCTATTTTTATTTTTTTTAATATTTTTCCATTGATCTCTCTTACTCTTTGTTGTGCTACTGCCACTCTCTTCTGATTACTATGTTCTTAGGATTTACCTATTCAGATTTGCAACTATCCTTAGGCCACTTTTAGTCATTCATATTTTCTCAGAAAAATCACTCATTTAATTCAAGAATTTTAAGCTTATCAGAGGACAAGTATGACATTTCTACTATGTCTGTGGTTTTCTTTCTATTACATATTTCTCTCTTCATCTCCTTTTAATGAGCCTGGACCATATTTTGTTCTATTACTAGGCTCGTTAAAGTCCTTAGATTTACTTTTTGAATCTTTTCTTCTTTTCAAATTAATTATTTTAATCTTTAAAAAATATTTTGGTTTACTATTTTTCTTTCCTTTATTTATTCCTCTTTTATTGCTATTGGGTTTAACTGGGTGTTGCTGATTTTCTTATTTCTTGAATCAATGCCTAGTTTACTTTTATATTGTTTAATAATAAAAGCCCTTAATGCTATGAGTTTTTCTAAGTAGATATTTGGTTATATCCCAGAATTTAGTAAGTAGTGTTTCATATTTATATATTTGTAAATAGTCTTGAATGGCAATTCTGGCCAGCTCTTTCACTCAAAAGTTGCTTAAGAAAGTAACTAAATTTATAATGAAGGAAGGAAGGCTAACCATTTGGAGAATATAATGGAAATTTCCTTATGGCCAACTGTATGGTCAGTTTTTATAACTATTTCATGAGGACTGGAAGACAAAATTATATTCTTTATTTTTTGAACATAAAGTTTTAAGTATTTCTGAAAAATTAATAATATCATTACTGACATTCTGTATATTTACAGCCTCTATAGTCTTTTGTGATCTCTCAAAGACTAGGAGTAGTATGTTGATATTTTTTCATATTATCATGACTAATTTACTTTAATAAGAGGGACTCAACATTTAAAAGTAAAAATCAGGACTTTCTTTATGGTGTAATGGATAAGAATCTACCTGCCAATGCAGGAGTGTGGGATTGATCCCTGGCTTGGGAAGATTCCAAATGGTGAGAAGCAATTAAGCCTGTGCATCACAACTATTGAGCCCAAGCTCTAGAACTTGTGAGCCACAACTACTGAGCCCATATGCTGCAATTACTGAAGCCTGTGGGCTTTAGGGCCTGCAAGCCAGAACTAATGAGCCCCGTGCCACAACTACTGAAGCCCACACACTCTAGAGCTAGCAAGTCACAACTACTGAGCCCTCATTCTGCAACAATGGAAGCCTGTGTGCCTAGGGCCTGTGCTCCACAAGAGAAGCCACCACAATGATGAAGAGTAGCCCCTGCTCAGTGCAACTAGAGAAAACCTGTGCAAACAATGAAGACCCAGTGCAACCAAAACTAAAATAAGTAAAATTTTAAAAAGATAAAGTAAAAATAACAACTGAGAGAAATATAAAGAACAAAAACATTA
The DNA here is from genome assembly GCF_054371585.1 of Giraffa tippelskirchi. Lineage (NCBI taxonomy): Eukaryota > Metazoa > Chordata > Mammalia > Artiodactyla > Giraffidae > Giraffa > Giraffa tippelskirchi. The sequence goes on along the minus strand of NC_137280.1, from coordinate 105,273,174 downwards.
ATGGAAGATATTTTTATAATTTTGCTGAAAGAAATATTTTATAATTATAATCAAGACACAAAGAACAGAGACTATTAAATTATATTAACATATTTATAGTAAAGTTGCAGGATATAAAATTAACACACAGAAATCCCTTGCATTCCTATACACTAACAATGAGAAAACAGAAAGAAAAATTAAGGAAATAATCCCATTCACCATCGCAACAAAAAGAATAAAATACTTAGGAATATATCTACCTAAAGAAACAAAAGACCTATATATAGAAAACTATAAAACACTGATGAAAGAAATCAAAGAGGACACAAATAGATGGAGAACTATACCATGTTCATGGATTGGAAGAATCAATATAGTGAAAATGAGTATACTACTCAAAGCAATCTGTAGATTCAATGCAATCCCTATCAAGCTACCAACGGTAATTTTCACAGAACTAGAACAAATAATTTCACAATTTGTATGGAAATACAAAAAACCTAGAATAGCCAAAGCAATCTTGAGAAAGAAGAATGGAACTGGAGGAATCAACGTGCCTGACTTCAGACTATACTACAAAGCCACAGTCATCAAGACAGTATGGTACTGGCACAAGGACAGAAATATAGATCAATGGAACAAAATAGAAAGCCCAGAGATAAATCCATGCACCTATGGACACCTTAATCTTTGACAGAGGAGGCAAGAATATACAATGGAGAAAAGACAATCTCTTTAACAAGTGGTACTGGGAAAACTGGTCAACCACTTGTAAAAGAATGAAACTAGAACACTTTCTAACACCATACACAAAAATGAACTCAAAGTGGATTAAAGACCTAAACGTAAGACCAGAAACTATAAAACTCCTAGAGGAAAACATAGGCAAAACACTCTCTGACATAAATCACAGCAGGATCCTCTATGACCCACCTCTCAGACTATTGGAAATGAAAGCAAAAATAAACAAATGGGACCTAATTAAACTTAAAAGCTTTTGCACAACAAAGGAAGCTATAAACAAGGTGAAAAGACAGCCTTCAGAATGGGAGAAAATAATAGCAACCAAAGTAACTGACAAAGAATTAATCTCAAAAACATACAAGCAACTCCTGCAGCTCAATTCCCAAAAAAACAAATGACTCAATCAAAAAATGGGCCAAAGAACTAAACAGACATTTCTCCAAAGAAGACATACAGATGGCTAACAAACACATGAAAAGATGCTCAACATCACTCACTATCAGAGAAATGCAAAACAAAACCACAATGAGGTACCATTTCACGCTAGTCAGAATGGCTGCTATCCAAAAGTCTATAAACAATAAATGCTGGAGAGGGTGTGGAGAAAAGGGAACCCTCTTACACTGTTGGTGGGAATGCAAACTAGTACAGCCACTATGGAGAACAGTGTGGAGATTCCTTAAAAAGCGGGAAATAGAACTGCCGTATGACCCAGCAATCCCCCTGCTGGGCATACACACCAAGGAAACTAGAATTGAAAGAGACACGTGTACCCCAGCGTTCATCACAGCACTGTTTATAATAGTCAGGATATGGAAGCAACCTAGATGTCCATTAGCAGACAAATGGATAAGAAAGCCATGGTACATATACACAATGGAATATTACTCAGCCATTAAAAAGAATACATTTGAATCAGTTCTAAAGAGATGGATGAAACTGGAACCTATTATACAGAGTGAAGTAAGTTAGAAAGAAAAACACCAATAGAGTATGCTGCTGCTGCTGCTGCTAAGTCGCTTCAGTCATGTCCAACTCTGTGCGACCCCGTAGACAGCAGCCCACCAGGCTCCCCTGTCCCCGGGAGTCTCCAGGCAAGAACACTGGAGTGGGTTGCCATTTCCTTCTCCAATGCATGAGAGTTAAAAGTGAAAGTGAAGTCGCTCAGTCGTGTTTGACTCTTCGAGACCCCATGGACTGCAGCCTACCAGGCTCCTCCGCCCATGGGATTTTCCAGGCAAGAGTACTGGAGTGGGTTGCCATTGCCTTCTCTGCCAATACAATATACTAACGCATATCTATGGAATTTAGAAAGATGGTAACGATAACCCTATATGCAAGACAGCAAAAGAGACACAGATATACAGAACAGTCTTTTGGACTCTGTGGGAGAGGGCGACAGTAGGATGATTTGGGAGAATGGCATTGAAACATGTGTATTATCATATGTGAAATGGATCGCCAGTCCAGGTTTGATGCATGAGACAGGGTACTCAGGACTGGTGCACTGGGATGGCCCAGAGGGATAGGGGGGTGGGTTCGGGATGGGTAGCACATGTGCACCTGTGGTGGATTCATGTCGATGTGTGGCGGAGCCACTACAATATTGTGAAGTGATTGGCCTCCAATTGGAAAGGATGGATTTATATAAATATATATATATATATTAACATATTTAAATACAAAATTAAAAATTTTTTTATGGTAAAAGACACCATAAGCAAAGTTTTTAAAAATAGCAAACACTTGCAACAAATGAAGCAATAGTCCCAAGCAGATATATTCTCTTTTCTGAAAAATATTCAGAAAAAAAATGACATATAAAGAACCTAAAATGTTTATAAAAATAAATATCAGGACCATAAACTTTATTCCTCATTTATTTCATCATCATTTGTGAGTAGACAGTCTCTGTTAGTACTGAGACCACCATGGCCTAAAGTCCCTTCTGAACTGGATGGTCAAAACCTATTTCTTTCCATTGGCTTCCATTCCTTGTATAATGTCTCCTGCAATTCTATTCACAACTTATTGTAAATAACAACTAGTGTCTAATGCAAACAGAACTCCCCCACCTCAAAATAATGAGCATGAGCAGGCCTGTGAAGCAGCCTAGCATGAGAACTTTCCCCAGTAGAGACTTCTTATACCCACTAGTGACTCATCAGTCTGACTAGACTACTTGGATCCTCCCTCTCAGAGGGTTAAAACCCAAGACATGAGAGAGGGCCACCGACAAAAGAGAAAAGCAAAAACCATGAGCCACATAGAGGAAAGTCAGTAAGCAAACACTGTAAGGCTGTAGAAATCAAAAAGAAATCATGAAGTAAAAAGGTGAGGAAAAAGAAATGATCAAAGAAATAAAAGCGAAATACAGTTATATCTGAAGGAAAGAGAGAGAAATTTAATAATGCACAAACCAGGACAGATAAAGTAGAAGGACACAGCTGTCCTCTGAGAGATCAAGAGCTCCTCTTTTCCCTGGCAGGATGAATGTGGTTCTACTTCCTTGGGGTCTGTGTTTTCAGCTGTAGATGTTTTCAGCTGTAGAATATCATCTCATGTTCCCTGTTCTTCAGGTATCCTTTACAACAAATCACTCATCAGGAGATACCCTAAGGTATTTTCTCAACCTTGTAATCTGGCACTACTTCTTCAAATCACAACAACTGGTGGCATTCTAATTTCATAGTGCATTTTCCAAGAATGCTATGAGCCTGTTGAGCACCTCCGCTTCATAGCCATACTTTCCCTCCCATGGAATGTGCCAAATAATTGATGACTTCTTTACTCCAGAACTGTTAATGCTCCCTGCAATCATCAGTATAAATACTTTATTAATAATTTGTATTTATAGAACATCTGCCTCCCAAAAAGCTCAAAGCTGTTTACAAACATCATCTCATTAATCCTGATAGCAACTCCTTTTTTTTTTTTTAATAAGGTAGGAACATGTAGGGGCTAATGGGTACTGTCATCTCCATTTGACCCATAGGAAAGCTGAAACCTGGGGAAGAGTTACTTTTTCAAGGTCAGGCAATAATCTGAGAACTAGCACAGAAATACAACCTGGAACTTCTGCCATCTTGTACTTTATTTCTTCCTAAGAAACCTCTCTCATTTCAGTTCACACACGTACTCATTGGAATGCTCCAATATAAATTTTTTAATATAGTTGTCTCTACAGAGGGTAAGAAAGAATCCCATAAACTCAAGTACGAAAACTTACTGGACTTCAACTTTTCCAGAGTTATCGCTATAGTCAGAGGCATGAAGAATGATTAAATTTGAGAATTAGAAAGCATTTTTTCCTGCCATTTTTTAAGCCAGTAAAGGAGTTTCTGCTTAGTTCTGAATGTGTTCCTTCTCCATACTGGAAATAGAAAACCAACTTCAAGATGACAAAAGTCAAAGTAATAAGCATTTTTTTAAGAAGGATGCAAAGTAATGGCACCTCAATAATATTATATACTGAATAATTGCTATATCCTAGGCATATATGTGTATTATATCATTGCAATCCTATGAAGGTGACACTGTTATCATTATTTCACTAGTGAGAAAACTGAGACTCCATGCAGTTAAGCAAATGGAGGAAGCTGATTTTATTTTTTTTAGTTTTTAATTGAAGTATAATAATTGCTTTACAGAACTGTGTTGGTTTCTGCCAAACATCAACATGAATCAGCCAGAGGTATACATACGTCTCCTCCCTCTTGAATCTCCCTCCCACCTCCCTCCCCATCCCACCCCTTAGGTGTCATAGAGCCCCATTTTGAGTTCCCTGAGTCATGGAACAAGTTCCCATTGGTTATTTCACATATGGGAGTGTAAGTTTCCATGTTACTCTAGCTCAGTTTGCAACGCCTTTGTCTCTGCTTCTCTTACCTGTGCTTTTATAACACCACAGAACTACTCCAAATAATAGTAATAGTTGCTGCTTTTGCTGTTTTGAATGGTGTAATCCTATAATCAGAGAGCCAGATGACTATAGTGTGATGCAGCCACAATAGTTTGTGCTTTATGTCAGTTAGGGAAAAAATCTAAGGAATGTTATTAAACAATAGTCTTTGATGCTACAAATCTTTCCACACAATTTGCAAACTTAGACCCTAAAATACAATTTAGCTGAAAGTCCACCATCAAGGCAACTCTACACCAAGATGGCAAGGTTAACAACATCAAGAAAAATGGAAATTTTTTCATCTGATTATTTGTCACTAATGAAGTAAGACTAGGTCCAGATTTTACCACAACCCCACAGATCCAAATGAAAACTCCGTAAAACACTTAGAATATATTAAAGGAATGCATATGTAAATATCTATTAAAAATTTTCCCAACTCAACAGCTATACACACAACGAAAACCATCAGGAGTGTCTTCAAAAAATTTCTTAAAGCAGGAGATCTTCATTTGAATCACAGCTTGCTATGGGCAGAGTAAGCCTAAAGGACTAAAATAATAGCTATGAAATAATATAGCTAACATTTACCAAGTACTTATAATGTGGTAGTCACAGGGCTTTACATTCATGTTTGTTTAATCTTCACTATCAAATAGGTGCAAGTATTATTCCCATTTTATAGATAAAGAAACTAAGGACTAACAAAGTTAAGTATCCTGTCAGTCCTGGGATGCTAAACCCAGCAATTTCACTTAAGAGCCTGATACTTGTATATCACCTTCCACTTGTATTTGGGAAGCACACAGCATATTTATGAAAATGTTTTTTACTTAATGCAGAGCTTCCCTTGTGGCTCATATGATAAAAAACCTGCCTACAATACAGAAGGTCTGAGTTCAATCCTTGGGTTGGGAGGATCCCCTGGAGAAGGGAATGGCTATCCATTCCAGTATTCCTGCCTTGAGAATTCCATGGACAATAGGAGCCTGATGGGGTCAAATAGGCATTCTTATTTTGTGAATAAATGAATAGTGAATAAAACAGTATGATCATTGGAAATGCAGAAATAACTGTTTATATTGTGTAGTCCTGAAGAAGCACAATATTCAATAATACACTCATCAACACTGCTATATTTAAAATAGATAATCAATAGGGACCTACTGTATAGCATAGGGAGCTCTGGTCAATATTCTGTAATGACATATATATGGGAAAATAACTTGAAAAAAGATTTTATACATATGTGCTTCCCTGGTCGCTCAGATGCTACAGAATCTGCCTGTAATGCAGGAGGCCTGGGTTTGCTCCCTGGGTCAGAAAGATCCCCTGGAGAAGGGAATGGCAATCTACTCCAATATTCTTGTCTGGAGAATTCCATGGACAGAGGAGCCTGGCAGGTTACATGTAGTTCATGGAGTTGCAAAGAGTTGGACACGACTAAGTGACTAACACTTAACCTGTATATATATAACTGAATCACTTTGTTGTACACTCAAAACTAACTCAACATTGTTAACCAACTCTACTCCAATATGAAATAAAAATTTTTAAATATTCTGAAAAGATATAGCAATCAACATAAATTAACCAAGTCAAATGGCCTTGAAAGGCATGGACCTATGGTGAATGTGAGAAAAACTGTCTATGATCATTTTCTTTCCTACGACCTCTGTAGCACAGACTACATCAAGGAAACCAGTTGCTTTTCCCAGTACCAAAGATAGAAGAAAACTAGCTCTTCTGAGTTTCCTAAGGTTCTCATTCCACTTAAAACCCACCTAGTGGCCTGTATCCATCTGATCTGAAGGAGGTTGTGTTTTCTTACTCATATAAGATGATGGGATAGCCAAAGATGAAACATTGTTGTTGACTTTAAGTATTTTCCTTTTGCTTTAAATAATGAAATATTTCAAATATATGACATAGTATAATAAATTAAAGAACTACACCCCAGCCACCTCACCACCATTCAGATTTAACAAATGTATTCAATTCACCATACACTAACCTTTCTTCCTAGAAAGAGAAGGTTTCTAATAAAGTCCCATCATCCCTATTCTCTTCCTCTTTCCCAAATAAACCACTATCGTGAAAGTTGCATGTGCTCCTCACAGTGATGTTTTCATATTTTTGCTATATCTATAGTATCAATACGTATTATTGTTGTGTATTCATAAAGTTTACACCAATTGTCTCCAATTTATCCTTCTATAATCTGAATTTTTTACTCAGCTTTTTATTGCAGCAAAATAAACCTAAGACAAAATTTACCATTTTAACTACTTTTAAGTGTACAGTTCAGGTCATGAAATACATCCACATCATTATACAACTATCACCACCATCCATTTCCAAAACTTTTTCATCTTTCCAAACTGATTCTCTGTACCCATCAAACAACAACATTCTATTCCAATCTTCCTCACAAATTCTGGCAACCATATTCCACTCTCTGCTTCTATGAATTTGATTACCCTAGGAATAGCATATAAGTGGAATCATACAGTATTCATCTTTTTGTGACTAGCTTATTTCACTTAGTATAACATCTTCAAGGTTCATCCACATTGTAGCATGGGTCAGAATCCCTTCCTTTTTAAGCCTGAACACTACTCCATTTCATGTAAATATCACAAATATTTGTTTATCCATTAATCTGTGGATGGACACTTGAGTTTCTTCCAGCTTTTGCCTATTGTGAATAATGCTGCTAATAGGTATAGAAATATCTGTTCAATTCCCTGCTTTCATTTCTTTTGGGTGTATCACCAAAAGTGGAATTGCTAGATCTTGATAAGATAATTCTAGGTATAACGTATCAGAATTCTCCAGATACACATAACCAAAGGATAGATAGACAGGTAGATAGATAGATATAAGAGGAGATTTATTACAGGAACTGGCTTACATGATTGCAGAGGCCAAGATATCCCATTGGTCTGTCGTCTGCAACCTGGAAAAATAGGAAAGCCAATGGTGTAATTCACACTGAGACTCAAAACTCCCAAGTCAGGGAGCCAATGAGGTGAGTCCCAGTCTGAGTCCAAAGGTTAAAGAACTAGAAGTGCTAATGTTTGAAGGAAAGAGAAGATTAATGTCCCAGATCAAACAAATAAAGCCAATTCTCCCTTCTTGCAACTCTTTCTCCTATTCAGCCTTCAATAGACTAGATGATGCCCATCCACGTTGCTGAGAACCATCTTCTTTCCTTGATCAACCAGTTCAAATGCCAATCTCTTTCAGAAACAACCTCACCAACACACCCAGAAATAATGTTTTACCAGATATCTGGGCATCCTTCAGCTTGGTCAACTTGATACATCAAATTAACCATCACATTTAATTTTGGAGGAACCCCACACTGTCTTCCACAGCAGCAGTACCATTTTACATTCCTGCCAGCAACGCACAGTAGTTCCAATTTCTGCACATCCCTTAACAATATTTTCATCTTTGTTCTTGAGACTTACCCTTAACAATACAGGTAGATTTAATTCATCCATCTTACCTATGGTATACTTTCCTTCTACGACCACACTGTAATTCATTATCTATCCACCAAGGGTAGCATCTGGGTCCTTTCTTATCTTGTTGCTATTACAATCAATGCCATATTGAACATTTCTATATATTTCTCTGTTCACAAGTATAACAGTTTCTCTGGGCTAAGTAATCAGGAGTGGAAATTCTGAATCACAGGTCATGTGACATTCAAACCTTAATATGTATTGCCAAAATTCTCATCAAAGAAGTATTTCCCTATTTACACTCCACCTGTTAACTCCACACCCTTGATACAATAATCGGTATTCATGTAATTCACATAGCACTTCTCAGCATTTAGAACAGGAAGGAATTCTGTGTCTGCTCAGTCCTCAAGTTTACAAAGATTTTCTCTGTTAGTGCGTTTTCATTTTCATTTTACCTCTTCCCTGCCCCACGCACCCTCTGTTGCTGGAGAGTCCTTTTCCCTTTTTGATGCCAACTTTATCATAATGTTAGTCTTGGGATTTTTTTTTTTTACCACTTATGAAACTGTCACAAGTTCAAGCAATAATCTCCTTCTTCACAAGAACTATAAAGTTCTTGTGGTTCTTAAGGACCTCTTGGAACTTGGCAGATAGTGAACTAACACCCATGTTTCCTAGTTAGCCATTAAACCATGTTTTGGCTAAACTCTAGGGGAAAGTCCAGGGAAATGCTGTGGGAAGAGAAGTACCTGGGTATGACTGGAAATATCCTTTTTCTTACACATTCAGGAGTAGGACTGGGGTGAGGCAAGTGAAACACACAGGAGCCAAATTTAAGGGGCACAAAAAAACCCAGTACTCAAAAAAGATTTATGAAATATTTTAAGAGCAAAATTAATGTGAAAAATTCATGATAATCAAAATTATAAATAACAATAAGATCAGTATTATCATATCTCTAGTAATTATAGCCTTTTCAGTTTAACGGAGTAAATTCCATCTGTATATGAAGAGTGTCTTTGACATTTTTTTAAAAACAAGAGTCAATTAAGGAAAATAAAATTTATATATGTGCTTCATTTTTAAAATTCAAAATAAAATAGCTTTATACATCCTCTTGAATGCAAGACTGCCAAGAGGAAAATTAGACAAGATTTGTAGCCAATAAAATAGAGACTTATTTGAAGATTAGTATCATGGCAGCAGTTTTCTCATTTATCAACTTGAAATCAACACTGATGGCCATTTGTAAGGTGTGGTGAACTGTATGAATTACTCATCAGCATCCTATTAAGACTTTAATTTTAATGGAGATTTTGTACAATCAAGCAAAATATAACCCACCACCATCCAAGAAAGATGTATCAGTTTGCTAGGGCTGCCATCATAAAATACCACATACTGGGTGACTTAAACAATAGACATTTATTTTCTTACAGCTTAAGAGGCTGGAGAAGGAAATGACAGTATTCTCGCCTGGGAAATCCCATGGACAGAGGAGCCCAGCAGGCTAGAGTCCCTGGGGTCACAAAAGAGTCAGACAGGACTTAGCAACCAAACAACAACAAACAAGAGGCTGGAAGCCCAAGATCAAGGTGCTGGCAGGGTTGGTTTCCTTTGGGGCCACTTTGCTCAGCTTACAGAAGGCCAGTCTCTAAACTGCCTCGTCACATGGCCTTTCCTATGTGTGGACACATCTTTAGTGTGTCTCTGTGTGCCCATATTTTCTCTCTCTAGCAGAACACCAGTCTTCTTAGATTAGGGTCATCCTAACAACCTTATTTTAACTGAAGCTCCTCTTTAACGAAAGGCTCTATTTCCACATGGGGGCTTCCCAGGTGGTGCTAGTGGTAAAAAAAATCTGCCTGGAAATGCACAAGATGCAAAAGACGTGGGTTCAATCCCTAGGTCGGGAAGATCCCCTGGAGTAGGAAATGGCAACCCACTTCAGTATTCTTGCCTGGAAAATTTCATGGACAGAAGATCCCAGTGGGCTACAGTCTAGGATTGGGATTGCAAAGAGTTGGACACAACTGAGTGTGCACATGCACACGCACGCATACACACACACGCACACACACACCTCCGTACAGTCACACTGTGATGTACTGGGCATTAAGATTTCAACATACGAATTGTTGGGGGGGACATGCTTCAGCTCATAATGAGGGGGAAATAGGACATTTGCCGGATAAAGATTTTATCCCTCAGCAACTAATCAAGAGCTGAGAGAAAAAAGCAAGCCCTTATTATAAAAGAGAGATTTCCTCAGTCGTTCAACCTATCAGGATGTTACTAACACAATAGCATGCTCTGGTACAAAATGAACAGATATAAGTTGTGAAACTTTCAAAGCCCTTTGGAGCTATCACCACAATGTTGTCCAGTTCCTTGAGTAATCCATGAACCCTACTGAAAAACATCAAAGTGAAAGTTGCTCAGTCATGTCCGACTCTTTGCGAACCCATGGACTATGCTGTCCGTGGAACTCTCCAGGCCAGAATACTGGAGTGGGTAGCCTTTCCCTTCTCCAGGGTGTCTTCCCAACCAAGGATCAAACTCGGGTCTCCCACATTGCAGGCAGATTCTTTACCAACTGAGCCACAGAGAAGTCCAAGAATACTGGAGTGGGTAGCCTATTCTTCACTGGTGGATCTTCCCCACCCAGGAATTGAACCAGGATCTCCTGCATTGCAGGCAGATTCTTTATCAACTGAGCTATCAGGGAAGTCCAGTCATTAAGGAATAGGACAAAATGGCTAAAAAAAAAAAAAAAAAAAAATTCGTGCTATCCAATCACTCTGCCAAACATACAATATCACAACTTTGTTGTAAAAAGTAGGAGTCAGCAGGACACTGGGTTCACGCCAGGACACTGGGATAAAGTCATCCCATCAGGGACATAGAACCATAGCCTCCAGTAATGCAGCCCAATTGTAAATGACGGTAATTTCAATGCTTACGAACTCAGCTTTATCTTTCTTTTCAGTATAAAGATACTCTTTTTGAGTCAAAATTGGATACTTTTTGTGAGTCTAAAAGGTAGCTTCATAACTACCAGTGGACCTTTCATCCAGCAAACTGAATTACATCCAAAAGATCTTGTATACTTTATTTAAGCAGGCTTGCCTGAAAACAAATCCAATATTAAAATTGCTTCCCAAGTTTTTCAAATCTAATGGAACAAGCAGTTATTTGAGAATTCCTATTCCTCTGTTCTTTTTCTTCAAGAACATATAACCTTTATAATCCTGAACTACCACACCTGGCAAATACGAAATGCAACATCAGGGACAGTGGTGAACTGTGTGGGTGGACTGATCGTGTATAAACTTCTTAGCTGCCTTAGAATGATTGTATAAATCTGAAATAATAATAACAACTTCATTTAAAATGGTGATATGTATCACAAAGGCAACTGCAGATAGGTAGTGTTAACAAAAGCCATTGTCTATTATGCTGTTTGCCTCCTGTAAGATACTGGAATCCTGAAGTTCAAGTTTATGGGGTTTGAATTTAGATGTTGTTTGAGGGAGGGGGCATTGACTGATTTGTTGTTTCTAAAATAATGGTATTTCTCCTTTATGTAGTGGCTGGCATCTTAATAAATGTGGACATGGCTTAATAATCAGGCAGCAAATCCTTTTCAATGTCAGCATTTGGGGATCCGCCTTATGGAAAACTGCTTTTCTTATTACCGTTCCTTCTTAATGCTTAAAAAAATACGAAAAAAAAAAAAAACAACCCTGGAATAATACTCCTTACTCATCTCACGTACTTGTTAACCTGGAGTCAGTTAAAGGAAGCATATTGTAGAAAGCATATTATAATGAATGGATAGATATTTTTTTAAAAAAGATTTGGGGTTGGGGGAGAGGCATGACATTAAACAGTACAAATGATCCAGGCTTTTGCTCTACCAAACCTTGGGACAATGTCTTTTCAATGTCATTCTTTAGAAAAAGTCTTTGAGACCATGCATGTCTTTTTAAACAAGGAGGGGAGATAAAGAAAAGAAAAGCAAAAAAGAATAAGGGAAAAAAAAAAAAAGAAAAGAAAGGAAAAATGGGGTGGAAAAAAAAGCTTTTATTTTAAAAGCAAACAGCTAAGTGATTTGCTGCACACTTGCCATGAATAATAACGAGCAGATTTGTGGTGTGTTCCTCGTTTTAATTAGCACGTTGCCTTCTGCAGCAGCGCCCTGTCTTATTACACAGCACCTAGCGAGCCCCACTTGAAGCAATGCACCAAACAAGACGGGCAAAGAAGCCCCCATGAGGAGTCTTGCAGTTGATTCAGAAAACTCCCATTTTGTTCTCTCCCAACCCCCTCCCTCGGTTTCATTTTTCAGAGAGCTAAGATTAGCATTTTTGTTGTTGTTTTATTTGGCACAGAACACAGATATCTCTGAAGCTGTATCGGAATGATTTCTTTGCAGTTCAAACCATAGTAAGAGCTCAAAAGCATTTTAAAAGGCAAGGAAAGTGCAGATGGAGCTCCTCACTCTCAAGATCTGAGATAGGAGAGAACCTGCCACATAATTTGCACTCAATGAAAGTGTTAAAATGTTCGTGAAGCACTTCAGACACCAGAACAACAAAAGAGCTCCTTAAACACTTCTGTTCTGGAGTCCTTATATTTGGAAGAGATAATAGCCTAAAATAAGTGTCAAGGTAGCAAAGGTTAACTCTGAGTAATTTTATCATCTCTTGCAAGGGAAACTTCTCATGAAATACGTCAGAAAAAAAAATTAAAAAGAGCAGTTGGAAAAATGAAAACCTCACAAATCATATTCCTATCTGTAATTAAAAAGCGTTAGCCACAACCCTCTCAGCAAATCCTGAAATTAAAGTTAAAAAACCAAATGGCTCCTGTGTTGCTCTGTGATTCTGTTTGCTCACACACGTATCTAGTTGTGACTAGCTGTGACTTTGTTTTTTGTCACCAGGAATGCTGAGCATGCTGACACAGCTAGGTGAGACAATCTCAAATTGTTCTAGGATTTGATTTTCACATGCATGCAACCTACAGCTGCATTTGATAGTGTACCACATTGATGTGACACCTTTTCTAGAAGGTCTTTGCTGGATACAACTGCTGAAGAGAAGAGAAACAAAATATGTGCCTTGACTCAAACTTGTGGCAGAGAGCTATCAAAGTGGAAACGTGCTCCAAGTCATTTGCATAATATGCAGATGAAAATCTAATGAGAAAGGTATATTGACAGACTTTGCCTTGTTATCTGGCAATGCTGTGCATAACAGTATGTGGTACTCAGACATAATCTCCTGTAATGTTATTTTGCAATTTAAATGTCTTTTCCTCCTCCAAAAGAAGACACACGTCAATAAGTCCCAGACATCAATGACTGACATTTGAGATAAGATAAACTGCACTAGCCTATTCAAATAGAATCAGCCTAGTTTATTTCAGGACACAGGTCTCCAAGTTTATTGGCTTGGCTTATTTATTGGCTGAAGGAGAGGAAAGGGTGGTGTCCCCAAATACTCACTGATGCCTCATTTTTACTCTGCTCCAGTGGCTGCTCTTTCAGCCCTGGTGCCAGTCCTGAGTATATTTCAAGGAACATTACCAAGAACAAAATCGAAGGCCATCAATATTAATGATCTGAACCAGGAAGATAGCTTTTAGTGTGCAAATTAATTATCCTAATCACAGGGTTTTTTGTATCCATTTTAATGAAATAACTATTTATTTCATTGAATCCTGAGCTTTTCTTTTGCAAATAAGGCACATTTACATGATAAATACATGAAATTTAAAAGGATGACTAAATTAAATTGAGAAAAAAAGACCTTTTTAAATACAATTTTCTTAGGAAAAACAGCTAGATTAATGGGTTGGTTAGCTGACTGGCATCTGTGATTAAATCTTTTTTAATGTACGTCAAATAGAATTTAATGGACCCTGAGAAATGTCTACACAGTCAGTAATATTCAGGGACTCGGGAAGATTCCCGTTGTCTCCTGTCATTTGTTGGTGAACTCCTGAAGCCTTGGCCTTGGGATTCAGGCTGACACGTGGGATTGACACTTCCGGTCCCTGCGTTCTCAACCATTTCTTTGACTCACCCTCTTATTCCCTTCTGCGGTGGGGGGAGGGCGGAGGTGGTGTTGCGGGGGCTGGGCCTTTAACGATGTAACCAACACATTCACCTCTTAGAAGCATGGGCCAAAAAATAACTACAGGAGCAATGAAAGCATTAAAATAGTTTAAATCTGCCTTGTATCTCATCATCTCATTCACATTTGTTTCAAACTGTGCTGGCCTTGGTAGAGAGAGAGCGAGAGGGGTGGGGAGGGAGGAAGGGAGGGAAGAAAGGAGAGAGAGAGGCTGCTTAATTCAGAGGAATTTTCAATGAATCTTTTAGAGTCTGTGGGTTTTGAAAACTTTATTTATTGTGGGTGAGCTTTGAAGGGCTGCAAATTCAACAGAAGAGAGATTTGAAACACATTCGGGCTCGTTTTTTTGATAACAGACCCAAAGAACAGAGCATCTTTCTCTGCAAGCCTCCCCCCGGGTTGTGCCACCAGAGATGTCTCCCTCTGCCTTTGATTCGGGATGATCAATTGCAGCTGTGGCAGCCGGGCAGGCGGCCCCAGGCTCCGGGAACAGGAGCCCTCTCCCCAGCATCAGGATTTACATTTCAATGGCTGCCACCATTTTAAAGATAATTATAACCTTTTTAGATTAATAATATTCTGTGACTTCTCTAATATTTTAACAACATAAATATTAATTTAGCTGGTTTCAGAGGAAACATCTCTCTCTTAGCTCACCGTCCCTCCCATCCCCATCCCAACCTTGGAAAATACAGAACACAGGCTTCATCCCAAACCTGTTTGGGGCAGGATGGAGTGGGAAGGGAGGATGTTGAACCAACAGATCTGGTTAAAACACTTTGACCCTAACCTGGCCCAGATCTCATCATTTGACAGTAAATAAAATATGGCAGATGGGGTAGGGGTGGGGGATTGGGGAGGTAGGAGGTGAGGGGGTGCAGTTTTCGGGGGCAAAAGACCAGGAAGCTACTTTCTACACGGGTAATGTTTCCAAAGCTGAATTTTTTTTTTTTTTTTTTAAAGCAAATTGTGTGTAGTTTTATCTAACTCAGCAAGTCGACTTGCAAAAAGCCAGCAGATGGGATTCACGTTTCTTCGATCATATTCCAAGTGTGGTGGGAGATGGCAAAAAGATGAAGCTGTCTTGATGAACTCAATAGTCTTGAAAAGAGAAAAAGGAAAATTGCCCACAAAAGATATTGAGACTATAAAGAGGCTTATATTTCACTGTTAGTGCAAACTTCCTTTCTGCTTATTATCATTCCAACACTTTATTTCCCACCAGCTGATGCAGCTGGGGAAAACCTCACATTGTACAAACAGATGTCGACTCACTCAGATTGCCTGACCATGCTCCATGGACCATGATCTATTTTTTGCCACCCCGCAAGTATTGAGCATGTTGTAGGCACAGGGACAAGGCTTTTTTTTTTTTTTTTTTCTATTTACATTCATTAGGTTGCTACAAGTATTCTCTTTAGGGTGATCACCTTTTATCACTCAGCATCATGCAAACAATTTACATGGCGCAAACAGAATCAGAGGAACACATTTCCCAGGTCCACTGATAAATAAGAGGAATCATGTGCATTAAGAAGAAAATTGATAATGTGCTGGTCAGATGTTGCAAGCAGGTCACTCGGATGCACACCTTGATAAAGTGCAGAGCTACAATAATTGCTCTGAGATCTCTTTACAAACAAGACCTTTATTTCCTAGGCACCAAAGCCATGGGATTGAGCATTGCTTGAAAGTGACTTGGGGAATAAAACTACTCATGAAATATGCATGACTAACACATAGGCTGCCGGGGGAACTTAGTGTATTATGTATGACCCTTTGGTAATTGTAAGGAAATGATATTCATTTAACTGGATGTTTATCACAGTTAAAGGTGCACCTAATGAAACAAAGGTCATAAGCCTAAAAACATGAGGTTAGAGACCTTTCATTGCACCATTTCTCTCTCTGTTTGAAAAGACCTGGCCTTTCTTCACAGCTGTTTTCCTAACACCTGTGTGTGCTGTTTATGCAGCCTTAAAGAGTTCCTGTCACCCCTAGTTGAATGCCAAAAGGACTATTACATTAAATGCTCTCCTAATATTATACCCACACATCTGGGAAATATCAGACAGTGTGCTGCAATTTATCAATTCGGGCTGCAGTTTTTAGCTACTGACATTTGGTTAGCTACAGAGTGTTTTTGTTTTTGTGTTTTTTCCTCCCTGAGTATGTCTCTATGGAAAATGCCTACCTGCTCATTCAGTTCAGAGGGTGGCTTTTACTGTGAGATCAGTGGTAGAGTGATTCTCCTGTGATAGACTCATTTCTCTGGCAATATTATGAGGCAACACTGCAGGGAAGATGGATACCCGGATTTGGAAGTCAAATTCCCCATGTTAGAATCCCAGCCCCAGTGCTCACAAGTCCTGAGACCTTAGGCAAGTAACTTAATTGTTCTGGGCTTTTGAATAAATTTCCATCTATAAAATAACACCCATAAATAGCTGTGACCTCACAAGGCTGTCATGATAATAATTAAGTCAATATTTGAAAAGCATTTAAAATAGTTCCTGCCACATAGTCAATGCTATGTATCTGTTAAAAAAACAAAAACAAAAAACAGTTTCCATGGTTGGTTTGTCCTGCCCTTTCTCCGCCCAAACTGTTCTTTTCTTTTGCACCTAATTAACTCCCTCATGGGAGAAGGCAATGGCACCCCACTCCAGTACTCTTGCCTGGAAAATCCCATGGACGGAGGAGCCTAGTAGGCTGCAGTCTATGGGGTCGCTAGGGGTCGGACACAACTGAGCGGCTTCACTTTCACTTTTCACTTTCATGCATTGGAGAAGGAAATGGCAGCCCACTCCAGTATTCTTGCCTGGAGAATCCCAGGGATGGGGGAGCCTGGTGGGCTGCCGTCTATGGGGTCGCACAGAGTCGGACACGACTGAAGCGACTTAGCAGCAGCAGCAGTAGCAACTCCCTCATGCCATGCGTGCTCAGTCGAGTCTGACTCTTTGAGACCCCGTGGACTATAGGCTGCCAGGCTCCTCTGTACATGGGATTTCCCAGGCAAGCAAACTGGAGTGGGTTGCCATTTCCTTCTCTAGGGGATCTTTCTGACCCAGGGATCAAACCCTTGTCTCTTGTCTCTACTGAATTGGCAGAGGGGTTATTTACCAGCTGAGCTACCAGGGAAGCCCCTCTTATATGGTTACCATATAGTAACTCTAGAGAGTGTTACAAATTTCATAATTCTTTCATTCATTATTTCCTTATGATCACAAGACTATCATTTGTGATAGATAGGGCAGTCTTCTCCATCCCCAAAATGTTTTGATAATTTACAAACTCTAGACTATCCCTTCCAAAATGTCATTTCTTCCTATGACCAAAGTTGTCCGACATAAGATAAAAGAGAAGCTGTAAAGAGGATAGGATTTTTATAACTACCACTAGACTAATAACAGTCTAATAATACAAAATCACAAATGCTGTTTTCTTAGATTTTAAAGAAAAGTCACTGTAATGTGATCACATGTAGCCAAGTGGTTCTGAAACCAGCTTGCTTCCATGTGTTTGAATCCCAGCTCTAGCCCTTACTGTGTGACCCAAGGGAAGTTACTTAACCTCTCTGTGGCCTCATTTTCATCAGCAAACAGAGATAATCAGAGTATTAGCTCACAAGTTTGCTGTGCATTTTAGACAAGGGAATGCAGGTGAAGATATTTAGAGCAACATCTGTAATATAAGTACTCTATTATTGTAAGCTATTGTATTATTACTATTCTTTTCCAACATCAGCGTTGAAAAGACCCTGATGCTGGGAAAGATTGAAGACAGAAGGAAAAGGGGATGACACAGAATGAGATGGTTGGATGGCATCACTGATTTGATGGACATGAGTTTGAGCAAGCTCCGGGAGTTGGTGATGGACAGGGAAGCCTGGGGTATTGCAGTCCGTGGGATCACAAAGATTAAGACACAACTGAGCCACTGAACTGAACTGATTATATTATTATTACTTTTAGACTGGAAACCAGCATTTCAGGAAGTTTTTGACATAATCATACCACCACCAGGGTTTTCTGCTCAAGGTAATTTATTCACTGCAAATTACTGGCAGTATTAAAATCTGTTCATAGATTTGATACTCCTCCCCTCAAAAACCAGAACTCACTTCACCCCTGAGTGTTGGCTGCACCTAGTGACTCACGTTTAATAATTAGAATGCAGTGAAAGCGATGGCATGTGAATTCCAAAGCTAGGTCATAAAATGTACTTCCTTTCCTACTGTGTTTGCACAGGTCACCAGCTATAAGCAGAAGGTAGCTGCCATGTTGTGAGCACATCAAATAGCCCTGTAGAGAGGCAATGGGAATGAGCCATCTTAGGAGGAAATCTTTCAGCTTCTGTCAAGCTTTCATGACTTCAGTCCTCCAGGCTTTGTCTTCCAGATGAGGCCCCAAACATGTGAAACAGACATAACCCATTCTGCTAGGGACACTCTGAATTCCCAGACCATCTGAAACCACAGGGTAATCAATGGTCATTACTTTTTTAAACCACTAAAGTTTGGAGTCATTTGTTACACAACTAACACAACACCCTCCAATATAGAAATGGAAGTTTTACTTGTTAAACTGAGGGCTTGTTTGTATAGGGATGGAAAGTGGGGCAAGGTTTTAGAGGAGATCCAAATGAGCAAAGACTACAGTGTAAATTAGTATACTTTTTATTGGGTTGGCCAAGATTTTGTTTGGGTTTTTCCATAGCGTCTTACAGAAAATCACAAATGAACTTTTTGGCCGAACTAATATATACCCTAAAGTGTATTTCACTTTTATGTATCTATTAACATGGGGATATTTTTTCCAAGCTAAGTAAAATAATTCTCCCCAATATGTAGTTCTTATTTCTAGGATAACCAACCACCCCAAGCAGCCCAGGAGTGTCTCTGCTTTAGCAATGAACTTTGCATGTCCTGGGAAATCTCTCAGTCCTGGACCAACCAAAATGGTTGGTTCCCCACTTATATTTTAGATTAGATGATTACCAATATCTCAACTGAGCTAGTCTTACAGTCAAATAAGGGGATACCTAATAAAGTTTTTTGTGAGAATATGTGTGTTTTTAGAGGAAAAGAGAGGTACCCCAAACAGTCTCTATCTCATCATATAACTCCACACTTCTCCCTATCTTACATGTGCCTGGTGAGTCCTTCACTTGGGGAGGAATGGGGTGGGAGAGGAGAAAGACACCACCGCTCCTGAGCCATCAGCACCTTAAGCTTTCACAAATTCAGAGGTGCAGGGTGGACAGTGAAGCTGATTTTGGGGAGGTGAGACAGTGCTATGACAGTGGAAAGCAATGCTCTAGGAGAGTATCTGGAGCTCTTAGTGAAAGCCTGCTTAAACTGAATATGAAGGAGAATGCCCACAATCACCTTTCCTCACCTCTGCCCTTTGGTTATTATTTCATTTTTTGCAACTAGGGAGTTTATAACCAGTGTTATTTGTTCATATAATAAAATGCTTTTAAGTCTGGAAAAAGTGATAGCAGGTATGTGCTGTGTGCTAAGTCGATTCAATCATGTCTGACTCTTTGAGACCCTACGGACTGTAGCCTGCCAGGCTCCTTTGTGCATGTGATTCTCCAGGGAAGAATACTGGAGTGGGTTGCCATGCCCCACTCTAGGGGATCTTCCCAGCCCAGGGATTGAATCCGCATCTCCTATGGCCCCCGCATTGGCAAGTGGGTTCTTTACCACTAGTGCCACCTGGGAAATGGGATGTAGTCTTACCTAAAAGTAAACCAAAGAACCAATAAATTCAGCTGCAACTCCACCTTGTCTTTTTGTTTGTTTGCCTTGTCAATAGCCAAAGTAGTACAAAATAATGTGTATTTTTTGTAGCACTGTCCTCTAGACAGGATAGAACCAGACAGAGTGCTTATTGTTCAGGATTACATGATGCAAAGACTAGTCACACCCAGATGAACAACTGTTTCATTTCATGGTGGACACATGAGAATAGCTTTATCCTAAAAAACTGTTCAAATGGAAACTTGCTTGTGTTATAAACATGGAACTTATAGGTAAATTCACATGTTAACAATGAAAAGACTGGCTTACATAACACAATAGCAATGGCATCCAACAATGTGTGTAAATTATACTAGTAAGTTGTTTTCATCCATTTGTGAAAGCAATCTTTTTCCTTCGCATCCGGAGGGTAACTCTCAAACCTTATAAGGAGCACTAATATTAACATCTGACATTTAATGAACACTTATTGAGTGCCAAGTACAGGAGAGGGAACATATACTAACTTAAATGATACAAGAAGCCTCATAAGGCAGATTCTGTCAGACCCCTGTTTTATTAATGGGAAAACTGATGTAGGGAATCGCTGAACAATGTCTCCAAGGTCACATCATAGTTAGGTAGCAGATCCAAGTGTTCACAGTCCATACATGGCCTCTTTCTGTGATTAAATCACATAGAGTTTAATTTATTCAAATTTGCTCTCCTCTCCCAATTAGAGTACATTAGCAAGTTAAACTACCTGCTCGAAGCCTTACTGAGAACACGATCTTGGACCCAGAAATATACATGAAGAGAAGGTAGGAAGATGATAACAGTGAAACAGGTGACGAATGGGCTTTCCAGGTGGCTCAGTGGGTAAAGAATCCGCCTGGAATGCAGGAGACACAGGTTTGATCCCTGGGTCAGGAAGATCCCCTTGAGAAGGGAATGCAATCCACAATTTACTCCAGTATTCTTGTCTGGAGAATTCCATGCACAGAGGAGCCTGGCGGGCTAGAGTCCATGCGGTCACAAGTGATAGACACAACTTAGTGACTAAACCACCAGTAAGAATCTAAGGAAAGATATAAAAGCAGACAGGTAAACCTAAGAGACAGGACAGAATAACAGCTAATGGAAGAATGAGAGGAAGAAAGAGAAATGAGAGATGAGACTAGAGGAAAAAGGAGGAAAAGGGACAGAGAAAGGACTGGCAGGGCAGGAACAGAGGAAATATGAATATAAAAGGGCTCCAATACAGATATTATCAGTATTTGATACCTAGTAACTAAATCAAATGCTAAAATAAGGTTGTAACTGAAGCTTTCTATGAAAACTTTCTAACTGAAGTTTTCTTTAAAAATTATTGTCAAAAGTAAAAGGGGAGGGAGCTTCCCTGGTGGCGCAGTGGATGAGAATCTGCCAATGCAGGAGACATGGGTTTGATCTCTGGTCTGGGAAGATCCAACACACCTTGCAGCAACTAAACCTGAGCACCACAACTACTGAACCTGTGCTCTAGAGCCTAGGGGAGGTCACAACTACTGAGCCTGCTTGCCCTAGAGCCTGTGCTCTGCAACAAGAGAAGCCACGGCAATGAGAAGCCTGCATTCTGCAATGACACATATCTCTGCAGAGTGATAACCATAGGAAATAAGGAAAAATCGAGAAACCGAGTAGCCGCACACATATAGACAGAAGGCATGGTTTTTCTAGTAGTCGTCTACAGATGTGAGAGTTGGACCATAAAGAAGGCTAAGTGCCCAAGAATTGATGCTGGAGAATTGTGGTGCTGGATAAGACTCTCCAGAGTCCCTTGGAGCAAGGAGATCAGCTCAGCCAAACCTAAAGCATATCAACCCTGAATATTCATTGGAAGGCCTGGTGCTGAGGCTGAAGCTCCAATACTTTGGCTACCTCATGTGAAGAGCTGACTTATTGGAAAAGACCTTGATGCTGGGAAAGATTGAGGGAAGGAGAAGAAGGGGACAACAGAGGATGAGATGGTTGGATGGAATCACTGTCTCAGTGCACATGAGTTTGAGCAAACTCTGGGAGATAGTGAAGGACAGGGAAAGCTGGAATGCTGTAGTCCATGGGGTCACAATTAGTCAGACACAACTTAGTGACTCAACAACAACAACACTTCCTGAGAACAACTACCGAAGCCATGTCTTTCCAAACATTTGAGGAAAGGTATGGGCATTACAATTGTTAAGATAATGGAGGAAACAGGTACAGTGGCTTTCAATCGTGATGACAGATTAGAATCCCTATGTGAATCTTTAAACAGTACTAGTGAGTCTACCCATCCCAGACTAATTATGGTAGAATCCTTGGGGGAGAGCTGGATATTTTTGTTGTTGTTTAGTCGCTAAGTTGAGTCTGACTCCTTGGGACCCCACAGACTGTAGCCCGCTAGGCTCCTCTGTCCATGGAATGTCCCAGGTAAGAATACTGGAGTAGGTTACTATTTTCTTCTACAGGGGATGTTCCTGACCCAGGGATAGAATCCGCATCTCCTGCATTGGCAGGAGGATTCTTTACCACTGAGCCACCAGGGAAGCTCTGAGTTGGACATTAGAATTCATTAAAAAATTCTCTAAGATATATCATTGTGAGAAATTTCAGTTTAAAGAAGTAGCAAGAATGTTCCCAACAAGTTATTTTGTCAGTGTGAACAAACTGATGATTCCAAAGTTGATATGGAAGGTAAAAGGCCCTAAAGGTAAAAAACCCTGAAGAAGAACAAAAAGTTGGAACACTGACACTACCAAATGACGAGACTTACTACAAAGCTATAGTAATCAAGACAGTGTGGCACTGGCAAAAGAATACATCAAGAGATCACTGGAACAGAACTGAATGCCCAGAAACAGACCCACATAGATAGAGATTACTGATCTTCAGCACAGGAGCAAGGGCAGTACAATGGAGAAAAGATAGTCTGTACAACAAATGATGCTCAGGTAGCTAGGCACTTACATTTTTTAAAAAATGGATCTAGATACAGACCTTACAGCTGTCACAAAAGTTAACCCAAAATGGATCACAGACCTAAATGTAAAGTTATAGTTATAAAACTCTTAGAAGATACCATAGAAAACCTAGATGGCGTTGGGCATGGTGATGACTTTTTAGATACAACATCAAGGGCCCTAAGAGAATAATTGATAAACTGGTTTTGATTGAAATAAGAAACTTCTGCTCTGCAAAAGACAGTGTCAAGAGAATAAGAAGACAAGCCACAGAATGGAAAATAAGTAGCCAGAATGTAAGATCAAGAGAGGGATGGTAATATTTGATAATGAATTTCATTACAAATAAAATGTACCTCGCTTACTCCTGCTCCCAAAGTTGCCTCCCTAGCAATGGAATCTGGGTGGAATGAGATGGGGATGCAGATGGGCATGGATTGGGTGACTTCTTTTTAGAGATGGTGTTGCCACGTTCAGACAGTTATCCTTAGTCTTCTGGATTTCTTTTCTAACACTGAGTCCACAAAATCTCTGGATTCCTAACAAAACAAAACATAGCACCCAGCAAATGTGGGCATCTGAGTTGTGATTGCTGACTTGGTTTTTCTTTCCCTGCCCTTCGTGTCTGCTTGGGTGCTTCAGAGCTTGCTTTCATTTTTCCCCAGGAGAGCTGGTTGTGCTCCGGGATTATGAAAACTCCAGCACAGTCTCCCTCAAAAACTCTTCAGAGGGAAGCTCAGTTCCTATAAAAAGCAAACCAACCACCCTTGTCATTTCCATTTTTCATACATCTGCTTTTGGCGTGTGCAGTATGCATGCTATGCCTCTGTGCAGTTTCATCTCATTTGCCTGCTGCCATAGGCTACAGGGTGGAACAAAGTTCACTTTCAAATTCAATCTCAAACAAAATGAAAGAGCAAGAAAATCATGAAAGGCAAAGTTGGCCATAGCCATTAATATGGATCTCACTGCCAGATTCTTCTGGTTTATTCATCAAATGGGAGGCAAAGGAATCTGCTCCCGTGCGCAGCTGCTGAAGCTCTGACCCAGGGTACAGGGTACTGTCAGTCAGAGCAAGGGGTCCTGTGAACTGCCTGAAGGGACTGCAGGCTGCCAGCTGCAGACAGCTTGACACACTATCCAATCATGCCCTGAATGGCACCGGACCCCTTTCTCTGATAACAGTAGCAGTCCCTGGGGCCTTTCAACAACATAGTGGAAACTACCCTAAATTTATTTCAGACGCCAAATTTAAGATTAAGGGAACCAGAGGAAGTGAAAGGGTTTCCAGAGAGAAAGTGTACCTTTTTTTTTTTAAACAAAAAAGTCTTAAAACCCACATAGCGGTTTACATCCCTGAAAGAAAGTGGCCAGACAAGTATTCTTTCCATACATCAGTGGGTCCTGGTGAATTATACATGCGGTTGACATAAGAGAGGCCTGGGTCTTATGTTTGGTTTACTCTGACTTGCTGGGTTAGCTGGCAAAAGTCAGTAATTCCCCAGCTGGAGTAAAGTTGGGGTCGACACACACACACACACACACACCCAGCTGGAATAAAATTGGGGTCAAAACACACACACAGAGACACACATCAAGTGCAAGGTTAA
Organism: Giraffa tippelskirchi; assembly: GCF_054371585.1. Lineage (NCBI taxonomy): Eukaryota > Metazoa > Chordata > Mammalia > Artiodactyla > Giraffidae > Giraffa > Giraffa tippelskirchi. Next base: position 105,248,588 of record NC_137280.1, on the reverse strand, counting down.
AGCGTCCTGGTAGGCTGCCGAGGTACAGGGAACACAGGAACTATCCTGTGAGTTTATCCAGAATGTTCCTAAAGATGGCAGAAGTCTTTCATAGTGGACCCAGAAAGGACCTGGCGCCACTTCTATAAAACCAACACTGTATCTTATTAGCCCCCAAAATTCTGAACACCTTCTACTTTTTTTTTTCCTCCTCAGTTTGGAATGGTATGTGTGGGATGTACTCAGAGACAGCGTGGTCTAGGCACTTAAGAATTCTAGCATCCTCTGTGTTTCCGACAGAAGTGCTCTCTCCTACCCGGCTTGGTAAGAGTTTTAATTACGAGAGAGCCAGAGAGGAAACACCGAGTGGCTGCAGTCCAAGCTCTGAGTTTGCTGGACTGCTCAATGGGTGCCAATGGCTGCCTCTCTTCCACGAACTATATGTGATTGATCTTTAAGTAAATCTGGCTAGCTAACAAATAGCTTTCCCTTGCCAGCATTTTCTCAATATGGTCTCCAGACTCTTTATGGTTTGAAAAAATTACCAAATAGAATTCATGAAAAGGCAACAAGAAATATATCTTACAAAATCTCTGTACAGAATTCAAACATTGTTCTTGTGCCAGAAACACACAGCTGTGGGCCTGACGTGGCAGAACCATCTGCTAGGAGCTCCACGCTATAGCTTCTTGGAAGATGCGGAGTTGGGTAGGTGTGTCCTTTGTTGGAAACACACAGACAAACATCAGAGCTCTAGAGTGTCCCTATTTTTTAATTTCATGCCCTTCATTGCCGTCTGTCCGTTTGGACAGAACAGTCACTGGAGTGCTACATGCACAAGATGGTTCAGACGATGTGTGCAAAATGCAATTGCTTTCAGCAAATGGATGTTTGCATCATCATGCTTAAGTTTTCCTGATTCCAGCTTGGTTTGGGACCATTGTTGTTGTTTAGTTGCTAAGTTGTGTCCGACTCTTTGTAACCCCATGGATAATAGCCCGCCAGGGTCCTCTGTCCAAGGGATCTCCCAGTCAAGGATACTAGAGTGAGTTGCCATTTCCTCTTCCAGGGGATCTTCCCAGCCCATGGGTTGAACTCATGACTCCTGTATTGGCAGGCGGGTTCTTTACCACTGAGCTACCAGAGAAGCCCCTTGGGACCATTACACCTACTGAAAAGAAGGATAAACCGAGGACATGAACACTGAAATGAGTGTTTTCCAACACAGTGACCAGTTCAAGTCATTCCTGATTCAGAGCAGGTATCCTCAATGTCCTTTCTATATGTCCATTTCCTTTATGAACATAATTATAAACATTTTAATTAATAAAACTATTTGAATGCAGAGTTCCAAAGAATAGCAAGGAGAGATAAGAAAGCATTCCTCAGTGATCAATGCAAAGAAATAGAGGAAAACAATAGAATGGGAAAGACTAGTGATCTCTTCAAGAAAATTAGAGATATCAAGGGAGCATTTCATGCAAGGATGGGCTCAATAAAGGACAGAAATGGTAGGGACCTAACAGAAGCAGAAGATATTAAAATGAGGTGGCAAGAATACACAGAAGCACTATACAAAAAAGATCTTCACGACCCAGATAATCACAATGGTGTGATCACTCATCTAGAGACAAACATCCTAGACTGAGAAGTCAGGTGGGCCTTAGGAAGCATCAATACAAATAAAGTTAGTGGAGGTGATAGAATTCCAGTTGAGTGCTTTCAAATCCTGGAAGATGACACTATGAAAGTGCTGCACTCAATATGCCAGCAAATTTGGAAAACTCAGCAGCGGCCACAGGACTGGAAAGTTCAGTTTTCATTCCAATCCCAAAGAAAGGCAATACCAAAGAATGCTCAAACTACCGCACAACTGCACTCATCTCACATGCTAGTAAAGTAATGCTCAAAATTCCCCAAGCCAGGCTTCAACAATACATGAACTGTGAACTTCCAGATGTTCAAGCTGGTTTTAGAAAAGGCAGAGGAACCAGAGATCAAATTGCCAACATCTGCTGGATCATCGAAAAAGCAAGAGAGTTCCAAAAGAACATCTACTTCTGCTCTATTGACCATGCCAAAGCCTTTGACTGTGTGGATCACAACAAACTGTGGAAAATTCTGAAAGAGATGGGAATACCAGACTACCTTACCACCTTACCTGCCTCCTGAGAAATCTGTATGCAGGTCAGGAAGCAACAATTAGAACCGAACATGGAACAACAGACTGATTCCAAATCAGGAAAGGAGTACGTTAAGGCTGTATATGGTCACCCTGCTTATTTAATTTATATGCAGAGGATATCATGCAAAATGCCAGGCTGGATGAAGCACAGCTGGAATCAAGACTGCTGGGAGAAATATCAATAACCTCCAATATGTAGTTGACATCACCCTTATGGCAGAAGGTGAAGAAGAACGAAAAAGCCTGTTGATGAAAGTGAGAGAGGAGAGTGAAAAAGCTGGCTTAAAACTCAACATTCAGAAAACTAAGATCATGGCATCCGGTCCCATCACTTCATGGGAAATAGGTGGGGAAACAGTGGAAACAGTGTCAGACTTTATTTTTGGGGGCTCCAAAATCTCTGCAGATGATGACTGCAGCCATGAAATTAAAAGATACTTACTCCTTGGAAAGAAAGTTATGATCAACCTAGACAGTATATTAAAAAGCAGAGACATTACTTTGCCAACAAAGGTCCATCTAGTCAAGGTTATGGTTTTTCCAGTAGTCATGTATGGATGTGAGAGGTGGACTATAAAGAAAGCTGAGTGACACAGAATTGAGCTTTTGAACTGTGGTATTGGAGAAGACTCTTAAGAGTCCCTTGGACTGCAAGGAGTTCAAACCAGTCCATCGTAAAGGAAATCAGTTCTGAATATTCATTGTAAGGACTGATATTGAAGCTGAAACTCCAATACTTTGGCCACCTAATGCGAGGAGCTGACTCATCTGCAAAGACCCTGATGTTGGGAAAGATTGAGGGCAGAACGGGAAGGGGATGACAGAGGATGAGATGGTTGGATGGCATCACCGACTCAATGGACATGAGTTTGAGTGAACTCCGGGAGTTGGTGAGGGACAGGGAGGCCTGGTGTGCTGCGGTTCATGGGGTCGCAAAGAGTCAGACACAACTGAGTGACTGAACTGAACTGAACTGAACTGAATGAGAACCTACTATATAGCACAGGAAACTCTATTTAATATTCTGTGTTGACCTTTTAAATGGGAAGGGAAGCCAAAAGAGAGGAGGTATATATGTGTGTATTTATGTATATATGCATATATATGCATAGCTGATTCACTTTGTTGTACAGTATAAACACAACATTGCAAAGCAACTATAATCTGATAAAATTAATTAAAATATTTTCTGATAATGGAATCATGATTTTGGAATATAATGTTATTAATAAGAAAATATTAATAAAATTAATGAGGAACCAGAAAAAGTCAGCAGAGTTTCTCTTCTCTATTTAACGTTACATTTACTCCCTCTTTCTCCTCTCCCTCATCATTCCAGCTTCTAGACACTATGTATACCTCTGTATGTCATTTCTCATTTCATAAATACTTCTGCTCCTTTCCTGTATGGCTTTCCTTTTCTCTCTAAAGCTAACATTATTTGTGTATAATCATCACTGGTAAATGCACTGAATCCCATAGACACATCATACTTCTCACTCCACTAATGTGCTAAGAACTTTTGAGGACACCCTTCTTCTTGCTTCCCACCATCCCACCACTGTTTCTGACCATACAGCTAGGAGAATTCACATGAGAACCATTGATAATGCCATTAACTGCTTTCTGAACATATTCTCAGAGGGATTAAGAAGCCTGTTCTTTTCTCTTGAGAGTTTTGGCAAACTGCAAATTATCAAAAAGCTTGCTTATTTCTCATTAGACATAAGAGCTACATGCAGGAAAGGAATCATACACTAGGTGGACAAGTGAATTACATTATCTTACACGACTTGCCTACTTTTGGAGTTCCCAGATCCCTGTGACAACTGTTATCTTGACTAGCTCAAAATTTCATACCCAGATCCTATATATGTAAATTGGTTCTGACTGGTCTCTTCAAACTTTAAAATGAAATTGGGAATGGAGATTAGGGAAATTTTCTATTCATGTTTGTCGAACACATGAGTTACATTTTTATTTGGTTATCAGTACATCCTTTATGTTCCTTTTTGATTTTGCTATGGAAGGGCAGGTTTAAGGTTCCTCTAATAGGACACTGCCTCGTGTCAAAAAAGGCCTCAGCCACAAAGGAACACTTTGTCGATGTTTTCTGATACTACTCGAGGATGAAATGGCATAGCTGCTCAGAAAATTACCAGAAGGCATCTTTTATGAAAACGAAGTTATCTTTACTTTCTCCTGCTACAAAAAAATAAGACTTTCTCACTCCAAGAAATTTTAAAATTACACACACACACACACACTCAACTGTTAGGAAAAAATATTTTTCTTTTTTTGAGGTATAATTGACAGATAACATGTGTAAGTTTAATGTGTATGATATAATAATTTGATATAAGTATATATTGCAAAATGATTAGTATGATAAAGTCAACACATCCATCACTTCACATAGTTACAATAGGAAAAAATTTTCATATCCAAATCTTATCACCCAGAGATGACCAGAGTTAAATTATAAACAAACCTCTACACATCTGTCTTGATGTATAAATATATAGAAATATAAATATCTGCAATTTCACATAAGGGGGATAATTTTAGACTTGTTACTGTGTCATGAGCATCTTTCCAGATCAATAAACATAACACTACACCATCCTTTCTAATGGGCTCTTGGAAATCCATTGAATAGAAGCCCCATAATTTGTTCAACTAGTTCATCTGTTAATATTAAAAATATACTTTCAGAAAAACCCAAGCTTGTAGATACAGAGAACAGATTGGTGGTTGCAGAGAAGGGGGGTGGGGGTAGGCAAATGAGTGAAGGGGACAAAAGATATAAACTTCCAGTTATAAAATAAATAAGTTATAGAGATGTAACGTACAGCATGGTGACTATAGTTAATAATATTGTACTGACATTTGAAAGTTGTTAAAAGAATAGATCTTAAAAATCCTCATCACAAGGAAAAAAACTATAACTATGTACAGTGAGTGATATTCAAGAGACTTATTGTGGTGATCATTTTTCAATATATACAAATATTGATTCATTATGCTTATACTTGAAATTAATATTATATGTCAATTATATCTTAACTAAAAATACATAAAATATCAGAAGCTGAATAAATCCGGTGGAATAGTGTGACATGGACTCAGCAGTCTCTGGCATGCTTCACACCAGATAATGTCAACATTAGCCCTAAAGTCACTTTATTAATAAAGTAGATAGTTAGATCAGATGCTGAGACATCAGAGTCGAATATTAAAGGCCAAACCAAATCAGCAGAGAGCTTAAAGGAATCACAGAGGTATTAATCCAGGAATAAACTCCCCGTGTAGACTCACTGCCATCAGGGATCCTGTCCCCTCCCTCTCCCCCTCGTGGGAACATGCTGCTGATGCTGCTGCTAAGTCGCTTCAGTCGTGCCCGACTCTGTGTGACCCCATAAACGGCAGCCCCCACTTGGTGCCACAGAGGAGAGAGGAGGTCATTCTCAGGCACACATGGTCAGTGGCTCCCTGGCAAGTCTGGCCCATGAGCAAAGGCAGTCCCTGTTTCCAGATGTCACTTTCTATCCCTACTCAGAGCCAAAGTAGGATGTGTCTATGCCAGCACTGGCTGGAACCTCAGGTGGTTGGCATGTCTCAAAGTTGCAGGGCTTATCATATTTACACAGTCAGTGTCCCTTATGTGGAAAAAGAAACTGGGACCAGGATCTCAGTTTTACAGATGAAGAAACCAGGACACATAGATACACAGACTGCGCCTTAGGAGTAAGATTAGGCAAGAGGACTCAATTTGCATGCGGAAAAGATCTAAAACCTAGATAGATTCTGAGTGGGTGTATGGGTAGACGGATACAAAACAGTGAAAACTGAGGGACTTCCTGGTGGTCCAGTGATTAAGACTCCATGCTGTGAATGCAGGGGGGGTGGGGGGGGTGGGGGGGGTTCGATCCCTGTTCAAGAAACTAGATCCCATATGTTGCAACTAAGAGTTTGCATGCCACAACTAAAGATTCCACATGCCACAACGAAGATTGAAGGTCCCTCATGTAGCAGCTAAGATCCAGCACAGCCAAATAGATAAATATTTTTTAAAAAGATAACAATTATCATCTCCTTTCTGGATAATTTTGATGAGACATATGGCATGTGGCACCCTCAGCCACAATGCAGTTTTACTTATTATCTTTTGCTTCTACTAAAAATTAGTGCTATGCTGAAGGGGAACCCCAGATTAACGGGGAGACTTCTGGTACCATGGACTTGTGTGCATCTTTTGAGCCATTAGTACTTTCATATATATATATATATATATATAGAATTGTAACTGAGTAGGACCTGAGAGGCATTTCCAGGACAGATCCCTCCCTCCATACAGAAATAAGAGTTGGACTATAGGAACCGGTAAGAAATGAAACAGTGAATCAACCACATGGCAGTCACAGAATCTTTAGTTCCTCCCTGAAGTATGCAAGATAACAAAACCTGATGTACATATTCATTTGAGTTGTTTTACAGATGCTAAACCCCCCCCACCAAATGGAAGAAATTAACTACTAGATGACATTGAGCACATATCCCCCAGACTCACTGGAGCCTGAGGATTGATAATGCTAACCCCTGTGACATTGCCCTTTTCCCTCACCATCAACCAGAGACTTATACACAAGCTGATCACACACCCTGTGACTCCCCTTCCCTCATCTTGCCTTTAAAAATGCTTCCCTGACACCCATTAGGGAGTTTGGGTCTTTTGAGCATAAGCCACTGCATTCTCCTTGCATGGCCCCTGCAATAAACCTTTCTCCATTCCAAACTCCAATATTTTGTTCTCTTTGACCTCAGGGACATGAACATGGGTTTGACAACAGAGTGACACAGAATAACTGCTTCATCTCATGAGACTATTGTAAAGGTTATTCAAACTTTGAAAGGGTTAAATATATAAAAATGCATGTTTTCCCTACTCCTACATGACAAACATCAAGGTGAATGTTCATATTACCTGGGTGAGACATAGGCCAAACGTGGCGGATATTACTGACTACAAGAAGTAATGTGGTCAATACCACACAGGTAGGTATTTCTGCAAAGGTCCAGGAGTCAGACGCTCTTCTTGAACATGCCTGCCCGAGCAGAGGTAAACATGAAATCTTCTCTGAACTGTTTTACGGATCCTGGGAAATGAAAGGGGTTGATTTATCAAGAAACCCTGAATCCTAAGGACCAGAGATTCCATTTTTCTTGATTATGAGCTCAACCAGACAGTCAAATAACATTGAGTGCATGTACACGTATGTGTGTGTGTGTGTGTGTTGGGATTATGAGGCAGTGGGATCAATTCAGTCCTGCATGCAGATAATGTTAATTTTTTTGAAAAAATTGACATGCTTGGACGGAAGTGTCTCTTTAAATATCCCCATTGAGTAGAGAGGAATCTGATTTGTTTATTCTGCTCTAAGCAGACTTTGGCATCATGTTGCCAAAAATATCCTTGCCTCACCCCCACCCCCGGCATTGTCTGCAGGTGCCTTTGCCCTGAAAATGAAGTCCTCTGCATGAGGCTCTGACGGGCTCTGCAGCTCTTTGGCAGCCGAGGCTGCTTGGCCCATTTCACACATGCATTTGGGAGATTTCCAAACAGATGCATATGCATCTTCACTTTGTTGGCAGGGAGGACTGAGGATTTAAAGATTCTTGCGGGGGGAATTTATGCTGCTCTGAAAACTTAACCCGTCACAGAAGCAACATAAAAGAGTCTGTATAAAAGACGTGACCTTTTTGCCTGTATTCGGAGTTTGTTGCTTGGTCTCCTGGGTCTTTGTTGCCTTTCATTAAAGCTTGGGTGACTTTCTTTTTGAAAGGGTGATTTTCACTGTCCCGGGCTCTCTGGGGTCTATTTTATTTTCAACAATGATTTCCATTTCATCAAAATTTATTACCACGGCCAAAGATCTGTTTCTTTATTCAGAAAGTACCATCAGTAGGGATGAAAAAAATATTTATTGTTCAAAAGCCATTTGGGGGCAATTTAACAAAGCGGGAGTAGATAAATTAGAGTAACCTATAATTTTATTACCTAGAGCTACATGCTAACAAGGACAAAACAAGAAGTCCCAACAATAACTTGGGTGAGCCAGAGATGGATCAGCAGCCTGACTGGCAAAACCTAAACAATAATTCTTATTCCTCTGAGTCATTTAATCCCCAGATGATTAGAGAGAACAAAGAAAGCCATGCAAATCAGGAAGATTTTGTAATTTCATATCTGCCTATATTTGTCTGGGCTAAATGCAGCCAAAAGCTTTTTAATATTCTCCCCAAAGGATACTTTGAAAACTCACCAAACAGGAATTACCCTGTAAAAAGGCAGAAATACAATGCTCTGCAAACAATATTTTCTTAGACTCGGTAAACTGCAAATGAAACAAACACACAAAGAAAACCAAACAGTGGGTGAAAAGAATAAGAAGGTAACCCAGCCTCCTTTATTTGACACTGTGAATGATTTAAATAATGTTTTGCCAGATTCTTCTTTGATAAATACGCTGAGGGAATACATTTTTGTGGTTGAGCGTGTGTGTGTGTGTGCGCGCGCGTGTGTGTCTGGCTGGATATCCCTGGTCTTGTTTTAAATTAGTTTCCTTGGTTGTGCTTTTACCCACCTGTGATTCCTTCCCCTCCTTCCTTCCTCTTACCTGTGTAACCTGATTATACCCTGACACAGATTCCTCCCAGCACAGCTCCCCCACTGCTCAGAGACTTGGAGCACAGGCATTTATACATCTGCACTGACTCTCTGAATCTATTCTTCTGCACAGTAGGATGCCCTGAAGAAAGGTTCTCAAACAGGGTCTAACAGGAGCTTTATGAGTTGGGAGTTTATTTTTCCCTCTTTAGGGGAACCACTTTGCTAGGAGATGACAGAGATGCTGAGATTCCCTGCATCAGCTTCCCTCCTGGTACCCAGCACCAGGGATTTATCATCAGCTGTGACCAGGGACCCTCCCCACCCCCCGGCCCAAGGAGGATGGTGCACAAGACCTTGTAAAACAAAGAAATTTCTTCAAGCAGCTTATCTGCATTAGCAGCACTTGATTCTAGATAGGCTAGTGCACCAACAGTTCCTCCAAAAAGAATAACAGTGGCTGAGGAGAACATACTTCCAACTGTGAAGCAATTAGAGTGCTGCTGAATGGCTGATTGCTTGCGTGTGGTCCCCTTAGTTCCCTGGTGGAGCGTGCTGATGGTTCTGCAATTGGATAAAATGGATTGGGATGAGCGCTGTCATAGAGAAATGCCAGCTGTTCTACTGTTAATAAAGATGCTATTTAGCTATTAATACATCCCATTCTTCCAAGTTGTGCCCATTCAAACAAAATATCTTTGTCTGTGGAGGGGGTGTGCCTGCACCTGTTCTTGATTCCAGAATCTGTGGCCTATGGAGGACCCCTGGTTATGACCCTGCAGCAATCGTAGCTTCCAAGTGATGTCTGCTTGTAAAAGAAATGGGGCCACGAGACAGTGGGATGAAAACAAGATCAAGCCAAGCTCTGGGTTCAATTGAGCTGCTGTTTCCCCAAATGGTTTTTAGGTAATAAACAGCCTGGTTTATTGGGCAAGTTAAATTTACTTGTAAACAAATTCCATGTGACTAATGAGTTCTTCTCTTTTGCCTAGAGTTACTGTGTTTTAGATATTCCTGGGTGTGAAGGCAGGATTTGCCATGGTGATCTCAGCAGGTGACACAGGCAGCCTAAGGCTGAGGAGGAACTAACAGGAGGACCCACTCCCCACACAGGCAAAGCAGCACAGCATTTTCTTTCTTCCCACAAGCAAGCCTGATATTAGACCTTTTGGAGTGCTGTCTTCAGGGAATTTGCATTAAGGGTAGAGAGGTAAGACTTACAAACACAGGGAAAAATAACCCAGGGGAAGTAAGCTATGCTATGGGTTCTATCCTAAAATTGCAGTTAAGGCCCAAGGTAGAGACACTGGTTAACCACTAGCAGTTAAAGTGAATTTGCTGAGAGTTTATGAAGATGCTGCCCCAGCACAGATATGATGATACCACCACCGCCACTGCCATCATATAAGTCTGATATGAGCAGAGGATAAAAGAAAATGGAGGGTTGGAATTTAAAATAGGCCCTATCTACCCATGGGAATTAGGTGTTCCTAAGTGTATTAGTCTGCTTGAGCTGCCATAGCAAAATACTTACAGACTGCGTGGCTTAAACCACAACAAAGTATTTCTCACAGTGTGTAGGCTGGGAAGTCCAGTACTGGTGTCGTCAAGGTAGGTTTCATTTTGAAGGGCAGCCACCATCTCACTGTCCCCTCACATGGCCTTTCTCTATGAAACAGAGCAGGACCCAGTGGGGCCCTCCCAGTTAAAAATCTTTTCTGAGTCTCCTGTTTCTTATTTGAAGGAAGTAGGCTTCATTCAGCCTCCTTGACCTTCCTTCCCTGAGTTCCAAAAAGTAGATTCAAACAGTTACTTATCAGGGAGGGTAGGGGGTGCAGAAACAAGGGAGAAGCTATCAAGAAACAATAGTGCAGCTTTGGGGCAGGGTCCTGGTTCTTCCTCAAGGAGTATACAGATATATAACAATACCTTTGAGTTCTTCTGCAGGAACTAAGGCCCCCACCCAGGTGGAGGATGGTGACTTCAGCTTGAACACAAGACTCCTGGAACACCACCAGTTCCTGTTGCCTCACCACCAACCAGTCAGAAGAAAGGCTGCCCACAGCGGAAGATAAGGAAGACTCTGAGCCCCTCTCCACATGATTCTCCCTTTAAAAACTTTCATGATCTAGCAGAATCTTTGGAGTTGGTTTTTGGACACAAGTCCGTCTTTTCCTCAGGTTGCCAGCCTCCTGAATAAAGTCACCTTTCCATTCATACCAACACTTGTCTCTCAAGTCTTGGCTTTTGAAGCAGTGAGCAGCCAACCCTGAGTCTGGTGACATCATTGCACAGTCAAAGATGAGACGAAGGGAGAAAAGAGACAGCTCCCTGATGTTTTTCCCTACAAGGGTACTAGTTCCAGCACACCTGGGCTCTAGCCTTATGGCCTCACTTAACCTTAATTACCTCCTCATGGGCTCTATCTCCAAAAATAGTCATCTTAGGGGTTGGGGCTTTAGCATAGGAATTTAGGGTGGGGTGGGAGGGGACACAATTTAGTCTACAGCACTAGGTGATAATTTTCCCTTCATCCCTCCTGGAGGCCACACTGGGGCGCAGAACTACAAGCCACCCAACTCCACTCCATGGTACCTCCTGCAAGGAGATGGTGAGGGGCTCTGGGGAAAAAAAATGTGACACAGTCTTCTGAGGTGTAGGAGATGTACTTGGATGTAGAGACAGCATCTTTTCTGGTCTAGAGACTTGGAAGGGCTGGCTGGAAGGGTATATAGGGACTATAGGATGAATCAGTATTCATCCTGTATTTTATTTTCTGTATTTTATTTGACATCTTAAAAATCTTGCTGGCCAGGGAGACTGCCACTTCCAGGACTAGCCAATTCTTAGAGCAAAGAACTGGGAGCACGCATTTCATATGCAAACCAACCAACCCCAAACCCAAATTCCCCAACCATCTGCTCTATCTAACTCTCACATACGAGCCGATATTTCCATTCCTCTAAATCAATGCACAGCCAAGTACCAGATGACAAAGACTCTCCCTAGAGCTCAGAGTCCACCAACATGATTTAAACCAGCCAATCCTAACCATTTATTCTGCTCAGCCTTGTCTTTCCTGTGAAAACCCCAACAAAAGTTCCTTTTTAGGCTCTCCCCTCATTTCTGTTCCTGCCTCCTGACCAAAACCTGGTAGGTTTTTGTGACCTACCTCCATGTGACCCTGCATGGCATGGAGTGTCCCCTTCTCTCAGGAAATGTAAGAAACAAATTCTTCTTTCAGTGGCATCTACCTCTCTGCATCATTCTTAGGTCACCAATATAAATTAAACCCTTGTTGTTCTTTTTGAGACAGGATACCATAGTGGCAACCTTGGTAAGGATAGAAGAAGATCTCAAATGTTCTGTGGCTCTACCTGAGGGGTCTATGGTTGGAAAGGGCAAGAAGTTGAGTCAGTAGGCCACAAATGAAACTGAAGGCTCAGCTGTGCCTCTCTGAAGTGTTTTTGGTGACAGAGGGGCTGGCTGGATCTGATCCTTCCCCCAACACAACTACATTCATCTACTCAAGACCACTGCATCAGCAGAAGCCACCCACAGTAGCTGGAACTAGATAAAACAAGAGGTTTCAAAGGCTGGGACACTTCTTGTCATGAAAATTTTAAGTTGCCAGCAATAAAAGGCTGTCTTTGCCTCCATCACATGTTTGCCAAGTCCCTGACACATGAGGAGATAGAAATGGAAATGAGAACGGGAAAGGGACGTGTCAGGGCCATTTCACCTCCTGGCATCTTCACTCTGACTTCTTTTAACCTGGTTTCTAAACTGTCCTGGAGAACTTCAAATTGGCAATTGGAGAATTAAACCTGGAGATCTGAGGTAGAGTTTTACAGATTGGAATTACAACTATCTGGCTTGAATTTTCATAACCAAAATGATGGGAAATTTTCAGATCCCATCCAATAGAAAAGCAGAATTTGACAGTGCAGGAAAGGAATTTTCTCTAATTACACCATCTTATATTTTACTTATCTTTGTTAGTAGTCCTATTTTTTTCTGTAAGAGGTATATAAATAAATAATTTGGGAAGGCTGAAAAAACAGTATCTACTATAGTACTTAACACAAAGTAAGCGCTCAGCTTAAGTTTGTTAGACGTCTGGTCACTAAAATCTCCCCTTTTCCCTTTAGGAAATTTCTATGAAGGATTTGTAGAAATGTGTCTTTATAGACAGCTCACCCAGAAACCCAGACCACCACAGATATGGAGAAGATGACCAACAGTAGAATGTGATGGCGTATCTTCAGAGCAGCTCTCTAATCTGCGCTCTCCTAACTTTATAGTCTGCTGCCCTGGCTGCACAACAGTTGCCTTGCACATGTTCATTTTGAAGGACAACTGGGCACCTGACTTCTTCACAGTTGCTCTTCCTTTCAACTTTAGCTTGGTTTCTTGCTTCTTCATGCTTCCCAGTGAGTATATCTGATCTTGATGTGAGGATTTCTCTTTTCCCCAAATTATTTGTCATCTCCAAGTGCATGCTTCTGGATATTCCTCTCATACAGATTCAACCCACCTCTTCACAACAGGGTGGCATGATTTGCCTTTCAAGACAACTGTTGGTTTACCCCAGAACTCAGGAGACCAGATTTGGTCCCAGTTCTACCAGATGCATGAGCACAACCACTTTGGGGCCCTAGTTTTGCATTGCCCCCAACACCAGACCTTTTCTGACCCCTGGATAGAGGGATTACTCCCCTGATCTCTATTACTGTGCATTTATACCTATTCATTGGCTTAGACAGAAAAGAATCTGCCTGCAACGCAGGAGACCTGGGTTCGATCCATGGATCGGGACGATCCCCTGGAGGAAGGCATGGCAACCCACTCCAGTATTCTTGCCGAGACAATCCCCAGGACAGAGGAGCCTGGCCAGCTACAGTCCATAGAGTCTCAAAGAGTCAGACACAACTGCGACTAAACATATGAGTGACTAAACATAACACATTTATGTATCTGTCCCCTCTATTAAAGTGTGAGCTTCTTCTAGGTCCAAAGGGTGTGCTATGTAGTAGGAGTTTAATGAATGTGTTGAAAGAATGAATGGATAAGCAGTACAGGATACATAACTATCTGACCTAGTTCTTGTGCTCCTGGTTCCTACTGTCATGACACCAGCACCGTGGTAGGTAGAACAGTGAGAACTCTGCTCTCCTAGGTCTACAGCCATTATCATCATCAGATAAACTTGGCCTCTAGCCTCATCTTTTCCTTTATTCCATCCTTTTCCCCGCTTACCACTGAGAGAGTTGGGCCTCATCTGATACAAAGAGACAGTATTAAAAGAAGACGCATGATCCAAATCATATTTCTCTTCTCTGATAAAACACCATTGCTTGCCTAGAGATCAGTGAACAGAAACAGGCCTCAGGAGTAGACTTGTATTTGGTCCTAGAGAACTTTTAACTCAAATGGTAAATAATTCATCTTCTCAAATATATGGGGTCTAAGAGAAAAGATTAGGGCAGTCTGATGGTACAGTATCCAGCACTTGGCCAAAAGTGGAACAAACAGTAAAAAAGGTGTAGAAGAGAGATAAGCAGACTTTGCAGACCAAAAAAGTAGAGGCATGGCCTTTTTCTGAGAGATTTTACTTCTTTGTACTCTGATACTGATCATATAGAACTTTGAAACATAGTAGGTACTCAATAAATCCCTACTGAAAGGATGGAGGGTGTTATCATTTGAAATAATTTCCATAGCAAGTAACTGAAAATCTGCACTCAGATGGCTTAGGTATAAAGTAATTTATTAAACCATATAAATAAAAATCCAGAAGGTCTGGACTTTGGAGGATTTAGTCAGTTCTACCTCCATGTCTCTGGAATTCTCTTGGATCTGTTCTCCTCTGTGGTTTTATCTTTGGGATGGCTTTCTTTCTGGTGGGCTTCCCTCATAGCTCAGCTGGTAAAGAACCCACCTGCAATGCAGGAGACCCCGGTTCGATTCCTGGGTCAGGAAGATTCTCTGGAGAAGGGATGGGCTCTCCACTCCAGTATTCTTGGGCTTCCTTGTGGCTCAGCTGGTAAAGAATCTGCCTGCAATATGGGAGACCTGGGTCGATCCCTGGGTTGGGAAGATCCCCTGGAGAAGGGAAAGGCTACCCACTCCAGTATTCTGGCCTGCAGAATTCCATGGACTGTATAGTGCATGGGGTTATAAATAGTTGGACACAACTGAGTGACTTTCACTTTCACTTTCCTTCTTCTTGGTAGCAAAATGGCCTCCTCAGCAACAGACATTATATCTGTTTAATTTCACCATCCGGAGGAAAAGAAAAGGCCACTTAAGCTTGGAGAATTATCCCCTATTTTTGAACCAATGGCTGGGGAAAGGGGAATGAGATTATACTGATTAGCCCAAGTCAATCAAGATTCATGTCTGGATCAAGAGGTTGCACCAATCCCAACCTGACAATCATTTGGGGAAATATCTAGAAACTGAAAATAGAAAATGGATACTAAGGAGGAATCAAGAGAATCCTATAAAAACTAGAAAGCAGAAAGGGAGGGAAGGAAGGAAAGAAGGGAGGGAGGATGGGAGGAGAGCAGGAAAGAGAGTCATGGGGAGGGAAAGAAAGGAAGGAAAACCGAAAAAAAAAGTCTATTCTTATACCTGGTCCCTAGGTTATTGATAATGTAAAGGATGTAAGTCTATATTGGGGATGGGGAAGGACTTCAAGGGATGAAGCATTAATTAAACTATTTGGGTTAGGCTGACATTCTATATCATTGTATTCCTCCAGTTTACATTATATTTAATTAAAACAAAAATAGTTTAACATCTCCACAAGTGGCTGGATTGATGTTGCTATACATAGAGATGTAAGAGGTGAATCTTTTTCCCAGTCTAGGTGTCTATCCCTATATCTTGATCATACACCAACATGACTCCACTGATGTGAAAGGCAAGAGGAGAGGAAAGCATGGTGTTAGAGAAGAATGACTATGTAAAAGTATCAAGTACATATCTAAAGATTCAAGGTCAAATCTGCCCTTCCACTTACTATATAAATTTAATCGAGTTACATAATTCCTTAGCATTTTAGTATCCTTATCAATAAAATGGAGGTAATATCCAGCTCACAGTGTTATTGAGAGAATTATATAAAATCACCTACATACAGAACTGAGTGGCTGAGCACAGCAACAACAACATACAAAGCTGCTACGAGTGTGTGCTAAGTTGCTTCAGTTGTGTCCGACTCTGCAACCCTATGGATTGTAGCTGGCCAGGCTGCTCTGTCCAAGGATTCTCTGGGCATGAATACTAGAGGGAGCTGCCATGCCTTCCTCCAGGGGATCTTCCTGACCCAGGGATCAAACTGGAGTCTCTTGTCTCCTGCATTGGCAGGTGGATTCTTTACCACTAGTGCCACCTGGGAAGCCCAAAGCTGCTATAGTAGGTATTTAATGAGCAGTGAGTTTGACCCAGATAATCACGATGGTGTGATCACTCACCTAGAGCCAGACATCCTGGAATGTGAAGTCAAGTGGGCCTTAGGAAGCATCACTATGAACAAAGCTAGTGGAGGTGATGGAATTCCAGTTGAGCTATTTCAAAACCTCAAAGGTGATGCTGTGAAAGTACTGCACTTGATAGGCCAGCAAATTTGGAAAACTCAGCAGTGGCCACAGGACTGGAAAAAGTCAGTTTTCGTTCCAATTCCAAAGAAAGGCAATGCCAAAGAATGCTCAAACTACCGCACAATTGTACTCATCTCACATGCTAGTAAAGTAATGCTCAAAATTCTCCAAGCCAGGCTTCAGCAATACATGAACCGTGAACTTCCAGATGTTCAAGCTGGTTTTAGAAAAGGCAAAGGAACCAGAGATCAAATTGCCAATATCTGCTGGATCATCGAAAAAGCAAGAGAGTTCCAGAAAAACATCTATTTCTGCTTTATTGACTATGCCAAAGCCTTTGACTGTGTGGATCACAATCAACTGTGGAAAATTCTGAAAGAGATGGGAATACCAGACCATCTGACCTGTCTCTTGAGAAACCTGTATGCAGGTCAGGAAGCAACAGTTAGAACTGGACATGGAACAACAGACTGGTTCCAAATAGGAAAAAGAGTACGTCAAGGCTGTATATTGTCACCCTGCTTATTTAACTTATATGCAGAGCACATCATGAGAAACACTGGGCTGGAAGAAACACAAGCTGGAATCAAGATTGCCGGGAGAAATATCAATAGCCTCAGATATGCAGATGACACCACCCTTATGGCAGAAAGTGAAGAAGAAATAAAGAGCCTCTTGATGAAGGTGAAAGAGGAGAGTGAAAAAGTTGGCTTAAAGCTCAACGTTCAGAAAACTAAGATCATGGCATCTGGTCCCATCACTTCATGGGAAATAGATGGGGAAACAGTGGAAACAGTGTCAGACTTGATATTTTTGGGCTCCAGAATCACTGCTGATGGTGACTGCAGCCATGAAATTAAAAGATGCTTACTCCTTGGAAGGAAGGTTATGGCCAACCTAGATAGCATATTTAAAAGCAGAGACATTACTTTGCCAACAAAAGTACGTCTAGTCAAGGCTATGGTTTTTCCAGTGGTGGTCATGTATGGATGTGAGAGTTGGACGGTGAAGAAAGCTGAGCACCGCAGAATTGATGCTTTTGAACTGTGGTGTTGGAGAAGACTCTTGAGAGTCCCTTGGATTGCAAGGAGATCCAATCAATCCATCCTAAAAGAGATCAGTCCTGGGTGTTCATTGGAAGGACTGATGTTGAAGCTGAAACTCCAATACTTTGGCCACCTCATGCGAAGAGTTGACTCATTGGAAAAGACCGTAATGCTGGGAAGGATTGAGGGCAGGAGGAGAAGGGGACGACAGAGGATGAGATGGTTGGATGGCATCACCGACTCGATGGACATGGGTTTGGGTAGACTCCGGGAGCTGGTGATGGACAGAGAGGCCTGGCGTGCTGCAATTCATGGGGTCACAAAGAGTCGGCCACGACTGAGCGACTGAACTGAACTGAACTGAGTTTGATTCCCCTTAAGAATTTCTTCTGAGAATGAATATGTATTTATATAGTTTACCAGCTTTAAGACATTTAACCTGAGGGACTTTCCTGGTGGTGGAAGAATCCACCTTTTTACTTCAGAGGATGCGGGTTTGATCCCTGGTCAGAGAACTAAGATCCCACACGCCATAGGGCAACTAAGCCCTTGCTGCGTGCCACAGCTAGAGAAGCCCTCGCTGCAATGAAGAGCCCGGAAGACACAACAAAGACCCTGCACAGCGAAAACTAAAAAGGACATTGAACCTGAACTCTTAGCTTCAGATATAATACTGTCTGATCAGATCCTAAAGGCTCTTAATCCTTTATTCAGAACTCTCACAATAGCAGAAAAATGTCTACTATTTCTCAGGACAAACTGTCAGATATCTTCTATCTGTGTTTCCTGCAACAGACATTTATTCAATAGTTCTTAATAGCTATTGCTTGGCAAGAACCAGATGGAAAAGAGGAAGAGAAGGAGAAAATAACAGAAAGGAGGGAGGAAGGGGTTGAATTATTTTTAATTTAGTAGGTTCATCATCATTGTTAAAGGTGAATATCATCTAACTCTCGTATATGAATCTCTGTTGGTGAAATATACAAAACATAGTCCCACCCTTACTCTTTTCTCCTTCTTCAAACCTCAGGTTTTCATTATTTAAACACCAACAAAATGCCGAAACCTGAATGAAGAATGAAGCTGCCAGGCCCAGGAATTGCTGTCTCAGCACTTGCTCTGAGAATATTCTACAGCCCCTTTAAAAAAGAACTGCAGTTCCCAGTTCTAAATTCTTTCAATTCTTTGAGCACAGTTCTTAATTTTGCTACATATTACAGACTAGTAATCTAAATGGATAACCTTAATATTGACTGTTTAATTATTTAGCAACACTTCACACACCTGAACAAAAATATAGCTACTGTTTTTAATGCTATACTCTTCAGGTCTTCAATATTTGTGATTTCATTTATCAAGGCTGAATTCAGTAACTTTTAAGGGCAACATCAGTAACTATACAAATAACTATACACATACCATCTTAAATTTCTAACACATAGTAAGTAGGCTATTTAAATAAGTTATTTATAAGGATATGATAGAATATAATGACTAAAGTACCTCAGTGATCTAAATTAAAAAAGAAAATGCTGCAGTAGGCAAAAAATAACCAATGTTCATTGTAATTTCTTCAGGAAAAGAAAAACTGTAACTTGCCCACCTGGCATAGGGTTAATGAACAGGAAGATACAGTGCATAAGTCTTATTCATAAACTTGTTAACTAAATGAAAGTTATTCCAAGATAAATTCTGCTCAAAGTGAACTGATTTCAAAATAATAGCAGGGAAAAAAGTTTTCTTCTACTCCTTAGCTTAGTAATATTAAATCAAAAATTCTATATACAGCTTCCAAGGAAGACATACTGATGGCCAAGAGGCATATGAAAAGGTACTCAACATCACTAATTTTCAGAGAAATGCAAATCAAAACTACAACAAGGTACCCCCTCACACCAGTCAGAATGGCCATCATTAAAATGTCTACAAATAATAAATGCTAGAGAGGTTGTGGAGAAAAGGAAACAGTCCTACACCATTAGTGGGGATGTAATTTGGTACAGTGACTGTGAAAAACTTCATGGAGGCTTCTCAAAAAGCTAAAAACAGAGTTGTAATACAACCCCACAATCCCACTCCTGGGCATATACTTAGACAAAACTACAGTTCAAAAAGATATATACACCCCTATGCTCATAGCAGCACTATTTGTAGTACCTAAGACATGGAAACAACCTAAATGTCTATCAACAGATGAATGGATAAAGATATATACACCCCTATGCTCATAGCAGCACTATTTGTAATACCTAAGACATGGAAACAACCTAAATGTCTACCAACAGATGAATGGATAAAGAAGATGTGGTATGCATGTATGTGTATACACACACACACACACGATGGAATATTACTCAGCCATAAAGAAAACAAATAATATCATTTGCAGCAACATGGATGGACCTAGAGATTATCATACTAAGTGAAGTAAGTCACAAAGAGAAAGACAAATAACATATGATATCATTTATATGTGGAATCTATAATACAACACAAATGAACATATCTAGAAAACAGAAATAGACTCATAGAGAACAGACTTGTGGTTGCCAAGGGGAAGGAGGGTTAGGGGAGGGAAGGAATGGGAGTTTGGGATTCGTGGAGGCAAACTATTATATATAGGATGGATAAACAACAAAGTTCTCTTGTATAACACGGAACTATATTCAATATCCTGTGACAACACACAATGCAAAAGAATAGATATACAGCTATTATATATATATAGCTAAGCCTTGGAGTAAGAGTCAATAGAAGGAAGGGAGGGCAGTGGGAAGCTGCAGATCCAGATAATGGCATGAACAAAATCAGAGAACGTGAAATGTCATGACACATTCAAAAAACGTCAGGTGCTGTGTTAATTTTCACTTTTCCCTTTCATGCACTGGAGAAGGAAATGGCAACCCACTCCAGTATTCTTGCCTGGAGAATCCCAGGGACGTCGGAGCCCGGTGGCTGCCATCTATGGGGTCGCACAGAGTTGGACACGACTGAAGCGACTTAGCAGCAGCAGCAGCAGCAGCTGTGTTAATTTCCTAAGGCAGCTGGAACAAAGTACCACAACCTGAGTGGCTTAGAATTGACAGAAATGTATTGTCATCCAACTCTGGAGACTGGAGGTCCAAGATCAGGGTGCCAGCATGATTGGTTTCTATCCTGAGGCCTTCTCTTGGCATACAGTCAGCCATCATCTTGCTGTGGGCTCACAGGACTTTATCCTGGTGGGAGCCTGAGCTCTAGCAGGAGGGGGAGGGAGAGAGAGAGAGAGAGAGGGAGTTCTATGGTGTCTCTTCTTAAAAGGGCATTAATCCAATGGTAGAGCTTCACTCTCATGAATTCACCTGACCCTAATTACCTCTTAAAGGCCTTGTCTCCAAACACCAGCACATTGAGTGTCAGGGATTCAGTGTATGAATTTTGAGGGGACCCAAACATTCAGTACATAACAGCTTGTACATAATACTTTGTAGAGAATTCCAAAAATTTAACAAGACGAAAAGATGTGAGAATCTATTCTTAGCATTGAGATTTGGGCTTCTAGATTAAATACAGGACACCCCATTAAATATGAATTTCAGACAAACCACAAATATATTTTAGTATAGGAATGTTTAATAACTAGCTATTTGTTATTTTTCTAAAGCTCAAATTTAACCAGAAATTGTGTATATTTATTTTCTGAATATGATAACCACAGGAAGATTTTTTTTGAAAGAATATATATTTCTTAATGGAATAAGACCTATATATATTTGGGACATGCAACATTTGGAACACACTGATACTGAAAAAAAAAAAGCATTCAGTGTTTATCTGAAACTGCAATGTAACTGACCCTGACCCTGTATTTTTATTGGCTAAATCTGCCAACCCTAACTGGAATGATTTACTGATCTGCAGGACTGGAAGCTAATAGGAAGAAAAATTTCAAAGGATATAAGCAAAAAAGATACTTATTATCTTTTTTGATACAAAAAAGATACAATTTACTCTCCCAAGGCATATAAAAACCACAGGTTTTCTGTTGGAGGCCCTGTCTGAAGGGACTGGATCTTACCTTCTTTCCCTAATACCTATAAAAACATTGGAAAATTATGATCAAATAAGCATTTATTGGAATTCCAAAAGATTGAATTATCCAACAGATAAGAAGAGATTCACATGAATACCCCAACTCCAACTTTCCAGATGGTAGAGACTGCCAGATCTGCAAGCCAAAGTGGATCCAAAGGCTCCAGGAGTTTAGGTACGAAGAGTGGAAGGTTCAAAGTTTGCACCACATTGAAGGCCGGTCAGTGCTGCTGGGGCATTGTTCTCTGAGAATGCTGTCCGTCTTTGACTCCTAAGTTCTCCACCCACAGAGCCTGCTGTCCTGTTTTCTTCTCACCTTTGCCCTGGCCCTGGCCTCCTACCACTTGGAGGGAGATGTTTCTTCATTTTGCTGCCTCTCTTGTAGTCAGGTCAGAGAAGGCAATGGCACCCCACTCCAGTACTCTTGCCTGGAAAATCCCATGGACGGAGGAGCCTGGTAGACTACAGTCCATGGGGTCGCTAAGAGTCGGACACGACTGAGCGACTTCACTTTCACTTTTCCCTTTCATGCACTGGAGAAGGAAATGGCAACCCACTCCAGTATTCTTGCCTGGAGAATCCTGGGGACGGCGGAGCCTGGTGGGCTGCCATCTATGGGGTCGCACAGAGTCGGACACGACTGAAGCAACTTAGCAGCAGCAGCAGCAGCAGCAGCAGCTTGCACTCAGGAAATAAACTTCTGATGGGAAGCAGCACCAAGAGACTCCTGCAACTGGCACAGAGCAGCCGGAGGGTCTGCTCTGCTGGAGTTAGGCCTGCCCGAATCTAAAATCCGCATGGGTCCTTTGGCCAGCTTCCTCAGGCTCACTCTCGCCCTCGCTGTGCGCTGCCACATTTTTCATTTGACACGTTTTCTACTTACCTTTAAGCCTCTGAGATCCAGTCAGATCCTAATCCTAGAGCTTAATGCATTTGATGAAATGTTTGTTTTGGACAAGATTCCGGTGGAAACCTTAAAAAGCCAACAGAAACCTTTTTTTGCCCATTATCTACGTAAGTGATTCTGCTCTTCATGGAGATTTCTGATATGAGAGATAAACATGGATGAGGCTTTTATGACATCACCAGGAGCACACAGGCCCATGGAAACCTTGCAGATGACCTGGATTCCCCTCTACCTATACTTTTAAATATGCTGGTGAGGAGGGGTTGACAGGGAAGAGTTGTAATGAGTATTAGCGCTAACCCCATCATTGAGTTTCTTGCATATTAAGTTCTCTCACTTCTCTGGTATCTTTTAGTCCAGCACTGCATGTGCCGTACAGAAAGTTTCCAATATGAATTTCCTTCACCACGAGCAGGTACTGATTGAAGTCTATCCAGCTTTCAAATGAGTATAAGCCCTAAAATACTCCCAAATGGGGAGTCCCCAACGAGGGGCTAAGAGCCATTCTTTCAGTCTATATTTCCAATCAGTCCTCACAATTTTTTTCTGATTATAATGATGTGACCAGAGAAAAGTCAGATCATTGCCTTATCAAGCACAGGAGATCACTGTCTAGTGAAGATGATGACCTTTATACAATGACAAGAGCCCAGAGATCAATACAGTCCTCGTGTTAGGTAGCTAGTTAGACATGAGTGGGTTCCACACCATCCTGAGTGGGGTCGTCTTTCTCTTCTGCACACTGGTGATCAGGATATGCCAGGAGATCCATGCCCTTCTAGTCAAGGACCACCATTAAGTTCCCAGGCTTATCAGGACCAAGCAAGATAAAACCAGCATAGGCTGGTGCAAGACCTAAAAGGTGACTCAAAGTAACTCAGGTTCATTATGCCATATTTGTAATAAACTAACATTGCAATCCCCCCACCCGCATGGGTTTCGCTTGGGTGCTTATGGATAAGAGCCTGTGTCGCAGGAGAAAAGTTATATAACCTAAAGCTGTCAGTCAATTGACACAGGATACAGGAAAAGACCACCACTCTAAAAAACCAAACTTATCCCATTGTGGGGCTGCTCCTGGTTTCCAGACAGCCTGGTCTCATCCTTTCTCAGGAGTGTACTTTGACACTGCTTAATAAAATTCTTGCTATTTAAATCTGCTCTATGCTTCTCAACTGAATTCTTTCCCTTGAGAGAGCAAGAACTAAGGAAATCACCATTCTGAAGGTGACTCTAGGATACATATGAATAGTACATAATGAATACTCTCTAACATCACTGAAGTAGAGTCTTTAAAATAGAATTATGGAAATATAAGTAAAATCTTTCTAATAGGCGAGTGTTTTTAAGAAGATAATGGGTTAAGTCACTATGGAAACATCATGGATTTCCTTCCTTGAGTTATGTCTTTGTAAATGTGCTATTCCTCTAAATAGAAATCTTAAGGAGAGTCGTCTTTAAAACCGAAAAAAATACATCTACTGTACTGCCTCATTGAGGAGTAGTCCCAGAATCCTATGAAACTTTTTTATTCTTATATTCAATTCTTTCAAGCTTGCTCCTTATCACTGAGTTGTTTTTTTTTTTTTAATCTCATCAGAATGTTCCCAAATTGCTCTATTGGTAAATTATTCATATAAGGCAAAAGCTTTTAAAGAGATTTGACAAGACAACTTCTTTAGCAAAGTCATTAAGATAAGAGACCTCAGCAGGGTTGGACGTTATTCAGATTAGACACAAAGCCTGCTGCGTGAGACAAGGCTTTTTTCTTCTCCTCTCCCTTTCTACCTCACAATTTTTTTTTTTTGTATCTTTAACTAAATGTCATTCAGTATAACAAATCACCACTTTGCCACAAGTAATGTAGGACTCTGGCAGTGTGCAAAACTGTTTCACTTGCAGTATTATAAAACATCGAACATGGAAATGTAGCCTGAGGAAAAAAATTCAAAGTTCAGAGGTGATTTTAGACACAGAGACTATTAAAGACAACCTCTTTCCGGAGATTCCGGTGACAGCAGTAATGGAAGAATTGGGTTAAGCATGGGTGCAGTACGTGTGTTTGCCCAAGAGAAAGACATGAATGACATGCTCTAAAAGCACATATTGCTTATTTAGACAATATTTAGTGGCTCCAGAATTTTCACGCTAACAAAAGACATATGTTCAAACTTCAGTGTTACCAGCAGATGACCTCAAAATCCTCTGTCAACCTGAATTCAAAAGAATCAACAGAGTTTACCCTGTGGGGCCTTTAGGCAATAAAGTTTAAGGGGTAATCTGAGTAAGGAGAAAATTCCACCAGCAAAATTATGATATTACTTAGGAAGCAGAACCCGAAAGGGAACCAAGAACTTGAAGGTTTCTACCGAGCTGTTCAGAACTTCCTCTCCACATGTAGTTAATTCATTCAACTTCACACATCATTACAGGCAATTTGCATGAAACCTGATGTTAATGATTAAACAAGGCTGACCGGACAACTGCACAGTCTCAATATTGTTTATTAAACTGGAAAAAAAAACCTATGTTTGAGAAAATACCTTTATTGGCTCATAACTCATCCATTATACTGTTAGTTTTTCAGTACTCCAACTTGTTGAAAATTGTCTTAGTTCCCTTATGAGAAGATTCAGTATATGGAAATCTAAGGCAATTATTCCTAGATCATTCAATTCTCCTGTCCCTGTAAGACCACCTTCTGAAGGGATCCTTTGCTGAAGATGAGGGTTATAGACCCATGCAGGAGGCAAAACATGATGAAAAGGATTAAAAAAAACACCAACTAATGCAAACAGTCAGGTTTTCCACAGGAGACCACTAAATGCTCTTCTTGGTTTCCATATCACCATCATCTATAGTGAGAGCAGACGTCATGACACTTGAAAGATGGCACGATCTGTTTTTCGTTCATGACATTTGACACTTTGAAAGAATTTTAAATGTTCTTTACCTAGAGGTCATATAAAATCAGTCCATAGGCCAAGCGTACCCTCAGGTTTGTTTTCTTGACCTGATTATTTTTTAGATGTATTAATTATAAACCTTAAAAATGATGAGATTCCATATATAAACATCTATGTCTGGCTCCTTTCGAATACTCAAAGGAAGAAGCAACATTTGAAGCTGAGTCATTGTATCCCCTTTAGATCTAGTACGTCAGTTTGCCAAAGTTTCAATCCAGCCTGTGAGCTTCTATTACCTAATTAGCCAATCTGAATCTTGTAGAGATATTTGACTTTCTAATTCAAGGCTCAGAGAAAGTGACTTGTCCAATGTCAAGAGCTAATAGTCAAGAGTTAGGCCTAGAACCTAGTTCTTTCCACTGTAACTCTCTACTGCTCCTTTTTGATATCCTACCTGATCTTGATTCTGGAATACTGATTATGACAGCACATTTTAATTACAATATCCATAACTGAAAAAACATCTTTTTCAATAATAAATCCAAGGAGTTATAATAAGATATAAAATGTTAGAAAGAAGCTAAAACTTAAGACTGGTGAACACATCAACTGAAGATTTTCAGAGTTTCCACAATATTTTTAAACAATGCAATATGCATATATATAAAAAATACATATATATATGCTGTGCTGTGTGCTCAGTCATGTCCAACTCTTTGTGACCCCATGGACTGTAGCCCACCAGGCTCTTCTGTCCATGGAATTATATCTATATATACACACATACATACATACATACATATATATATATAGCAACTCAATTCTCTTGCCTGGAGAATTCCATGGAGAGAAGAGCCTGGTGGGCTACAGTCCATGGAGTTGCAAAGAGTTGGACATGACTGAAGGACAGAGCACAGCACATATATACATAAGCTGCAGGGCATGTGGGATCTTAGTTCCCTGACCAAGGATTGAACCCTGCAGTGAAAGCACAGAGTGTTAGCCACTGAACTGTCAGGAAAGTCCCTAAGCAATGTAATATATTAATTAAAGCCATACTTAGGGCCAACTAAATGATAGGTAGGAAAATGTAGCAGTCAAATTATGGTAATATCTAGTAAGAAGGAATCCAAGAAAACCAAGAACTTCGGTGTTTATAACCAACTCAGTAGAGCTTCCTCTCTCTATAATTATCAGTGTGTTAATCAAAATTGAAAAATATGGAAACTAATTTTTGGTTTGAATTCAGTTTGGTTTTGGCAAGTAGCATTGAGGATGCCTTTGTCACACTTTTGGACTGATTCCTGTTAACATGAGGTATTAATCCAATGACTACAGAAAGTCTTTGATTCTTTGAAATTTGGAATCTGACTAAACTCCATGGCTGATTCATGTGAATGTATGGCAAAAACCACCACAATATTGTAAAGTAATTAGCCTCCAATTAAAATAAATTAAAAAAAAAAAAGAACACTGTAGATGTTAGGTGTAGATGACTGTCTACAATGGACTGTTAAGAGATTCTTTCTAAAGCTGTCAGTCCCTGGTTCAACACTCGCAGTTGCACCTGTACACCTCGACCCTTCAGCCTGACGTAACCATGGACAGAATCTTAGAGTCCCACCAGGCCTTTGAAGTCCAAGCAAAGCAATAATCATTTGATTTTTCTAACTTTAGGAAGCCCCATTCTGTCTTTATGCCCACACTGGGGTCACCGTTTGCACTGAATGACAATAGATGGTACCAAGACATGACACTTGAGGCTCTCAAAATTCAAAATCAACAATCCACTTTACATAGGTGGCTCCTGCTCTCGTACATTACACATTTCCAATCTGTCAAGGACTAATGGTCAGAACACTAAGACACTGACGTAAAGTTCATGTTTTACTGTCTGCCACCTCTTACCAAGTCTAAGATCACACCACTTTCTCTGTGTGTTTTCTGAAGAATGCAAGAGGATGATGGAACTACAAGGGACCCAGATTCAGAAGGAATTGAGAGGATGGCATTTAGGCACAGGCTCCACAATAAGCGCTGGTCCTCTTCCATGGTTCCTACTTCTTTGCTCTGTCAAAACCACACACACACACACACACACAACTCCCTCTGGCTGTTAACTCAGAATCCATACTCCTGCTTTGAAAATCATGAAGTTGCTATGGCTCAGGATTCTGTCATTGGGAAAAAAAATCAGTTTTCTCATTTACAAAGTGAAGAGCTTGGACTGATCTCTAAGATCAAAAGATAGAAGTTCTAAGATCTTGTTAGTCATGAGTTACTTTGCAAAATTCAACTAATTCAGAAATAGAACACCTTGACATTGTAAAATAGATGCTCCTGTGTAGGATGATATTCACCTGAAGGAAAAGTACAGTTTCTTCTCTTTTGACAGTGAGTTTCAGAGATGATGGCATTTTTTTCAGGTCAGCTCAACAAACATTCCTTTAGCCTTGTTAGATATGGGGAGCATGGGTATGCAGTCAGCCATTTCACAAATATTAAGGAGATAACATTGAATTGATACATAAATAATGCAACTAGGCAGAGAAAGCAGCACATGCAAAGACACTAAGACTCATATTTGGCAAGTTGGAAGAATCTGAAGAACATAAAGGAGGCCAATATTTGTAGGGAAGCATAGTGGGAGATGAGACACAGCAGGAGGCCAGGATCAGAGTGTGTAGTCCGGGAAAAGACTTCAGATTTCATTCTGAGTGAAACTTAGATTTTATCCTTTGTGCTTCTGGAGAGTTGGAAAGAGAGTAGCAGCAAATTCAACAAGATTGATGAGGTGAGGCGACCTGAGTGAACTGCAAAAGTTGATGGCTAAGCTGATTCTTAAAGGATTAACATGTTTCAGCAGGAGAGTAGGAGGAAAAGTTGAAAAGAAAGGGGAAAATAGGAGAAAGAGACAAGGCAGTTGAAGTGGAGGCAATACCATGAATAAAGATAGAGGATTTTCATGGTGTTTAGGGGAAGCCATAAGGGGACCAGAGTTGCTAGGGCATAAAGTAAGAGAACACAGGCAGTATCTGAACCGAGGAAAGGCGGAAGGTGCTAGAAATGTTAACATCGCAACCACTGACACTCATATATATAAAGCACATTTGCTTATACATGCTAAGATTCTATATTTTATTAAACTATACTTGTGACCAGCAGGGTTACAATCTTAGGCAATTTGCTTCTTGCATCTAGCCTAGAATTCCATGGACTATATAGTCCATGACCCAAAAAGAGTCAGATGAGACTGAGCTACTTTCACTTTCACAGAGCTAGTAGATAATCAATAAATAACTTGTGACTTGAGGACCCTTAAGTAAACTGCACTGACAGTTTCTACTCACCTCCCCTAAAATGTACCACCAGGGTTTTCACCAAGTCACGTAAATCAAGAAAACTTGTAGGCATTGATAATTGCTGCTTAGAATTCATGGTGAAACAATGTTCAAAGGGCCCCATCACCTCCTATATTTCTGGCCTATAAAGTTAACAAGACATCCAATTTGTTCAGATGACTTGTCTTGCCTGAGTAATGCTTTATTACTTTACCTGAAATGCAAAGCAACTTCCTTAGGGAAGATAATTTTACAGGAAATAATAACAACTTATGTAGAAAAGCTTTAGAGTTTTCAAGATGCTTTTACATATATAATGTTTTATCCTCGTAGCAATTCTTTGAGTTAGGCAAGATAGATATTATCACTTTCATTTTACTTTTATGAAAACTAAGGTCTAGAGAGGTCACACAACTAATAGACTGGATCCAAGATTAGGACTAAGTCTTTGACTCATATTTTTGTCACCAAGGGCTTCCCATGGAGAACAATTTTAAGAAAGACAAATGCATTATAATTCTACTATTTTGTTAGGAAAAGTACATGAATTTGCTAAAGTTAATCTTTTGTGTAGAAGGCCTGCATCTGTTCTTCCATTTCTTTACTGAACAAATATTAATCCAGTGCCTAGTATATATCAAATATTTTTCTAATCACTGGGGATATAACAAAGTAAAAATCTCTGACCATATGTTGTTTACATTCTATTGGGAGATGGACAGTGATCAAGTAAATTACATAGAATGTCAGGTAACAAGTGGTATGGAGGCAAATGAAGTTGGGAAGGGAAATGGGAGCCATAGAGTGAGTATGTGTAGGTTAAATAGGATGATCAGGAAAAACGTATGACTGAGATGAGAGCAATGGAGCAAAGGTCTGTGGAAGGTAATGCAGAACCCAGCAGATAGCTGGGAAAAAAGACTCTAGGTGGATAAAATATCAACTGCCAAAGCCCTGACATGATAGAATGCCTTGCTTATTGGTGGAACAGTAAAAGTTCCGTGTGGCAGGAACAGTGGGCAAAGCAGGTAGAGTTAATGATGTACGTGTTGAGGATGAGGAAGCCTTGGAGGGTTCTGAGCACAAGACTGACAACAGTTGTTTTACCTCTTAAAAGGATGATTCTAGCTGCTGTGGGAAGAGTAGATTATATGGAGGAGGTGGTCGTCATATAAAGATGACCACAATAACCCAGATAAGGGATGACATTGCATAAGTTCCAGGTGGCAACAGTGGAGGAGGTGAGAAGCAGTTGGATTGAAAATATATTTTGAGAGTGGGGACATAAGAACTTGCTAAAGGATTCAGTGAAGATTGTGAAAGAGAAATATTTTTGCTGTGTTTCTTTCATGCTCCAGGAACTTGGTTAAGCAAAGAGAATGTAAAGATGCTTCAGATATACACAGTTCTTGCCTTTGTTGAATTGCTTGCTTGCTTGCTAAGTCGCTTCAGTCGTGTCCGACTCTGTGCAACCCCATGGATGGCAGCTCACCAGGCTCCGCCGTCCCTACGATTCTCCAGGCAAAAATACTGGAGTGGGTTGCCATTTCCTTCTCCAGTGCATGAAAGGGAAAAGTGAAAGTGAAGTCGCTCAGTCGTGTCCGACTCTTAGCGACCCCATGGACTGTAGCCTACCAGGCTCCTCCGTCCATGGGATTTTCTAGGCAAGATTACTGGAGTGGGGTGCCATTGCCTTCTCCGGCCTTTGTTGAATAGCTACCTTCAAATTTGACCAATGGCCACATAGATCAATATGGCCTCATTTGTTTCAGCGTTTCCATTTCAAATGATCACCCATCACCCCAGGCCTGAGAAAATCCACTATTTTCATTGAGTCTCAATTTCCTCATAGGGAATTGATAAAACAACCAAACTTAAATCTCTTTTAGTTTCCATACTTTAAGAGTTGGTGCACCTAAAATAAAAGGAGAAGGGTTCTCTTTTTCATTATCTTCTATGAGAAAGGACTGCATCTTTTTTTTTAGGAAACCTAGGATCGCTCCAAAAATTGGAAATGTTAGAATTGGGGAATATGAGGAGCCTCTTCTATATCTGTGTTCTCACTTTGAAAGCATGTGATTGCCAATTCATCTGTCACAGACTCTGAACTGCAGTCTATACCCTGCTAAAGTGCTACCTCCCACGCACAGAAAAAAATGAGACCCAAGAGAGCTCTATCTTTGGGGAAATCCCTGGCTTTCTTAGGATGCCAAGGAGGTCACTGAATCAGGAGGTTTGGCTCTGCTTTTCCCCAACAGAGACTTAGAGAACCAGGTTTACAGCCCCACTTTGGAGATGGTTTCTCTGTGTCCTTACTTGGTCTCTCCAAGCTTCTGAAAAGCTTTATTTATATTTCATTGTCTATTTATCGTTGCTCCTTCTTTTCCTTCCTTTCTTTGATGCAGAAAGCTGCACGGGCTCTGGGTGATGCATAAGGTGGATTCTAAACATCACATTCGCTCTTGCCACCGTAGCTGAAGTCCTCCTGGGGAAACAGGAGCAGAGCAATGGCCCATGTGGAGCCCAGGAAGACAGTGACTCAGTAACTTCCTCTCACAGGTTGGAGCTCTGCCAAGGAGATGCATGGAAACCAAACGTTCCCCCTGCCTTCTGCTTTGCTCCCAGGTGTCCACTCCTCTCCACTGCCTCACCTCTCACAAGATGACCCTGTCTCTTAGGCCCCCACCTTCCCTCCTTGTCAATGGATGATGGCATCTCTCTGCATCTCCATCCTCAGCTAACCCTCATAAAAAAGGTAGCTTTTCTCTGCTCATCTCTCTTTCCAACTGGCCTCATATACAGAACCTAGGAAAGAGGCAAAGCTTAAACACATTTTCTGCAGATAGAATCCTATGATGCAACCCATTTTGTTTTCATGAAGATTTTTTTCTATGGGAAAAATTTGCCCTGGGGCACAAGGAATCATCCGGCCAATAGCAGGCTTGGTTCTGTGGCACCGTGGGCCACTGTGCATCCAAAAGTTGGTTTTCTTCACTCCATCCCTTTGGCCTTTGTCTTATCTGGTTTCTGTCCTTCTGTTCAGGAGTCCAGGGCATATTTCTTCCTTTCTCCCCTCTCCCCTACATATTAGTCATTATTTTGAACTTCCCCCACCTACATCCTCTTGCTCAATTCTATGCTTAAGATGTGTGGACTGATAGATACAAATCCATGGTTAATTTATTTTATTTTTTGGTGGTAATTCATTTTTTTAATTTTTATTGAACATTGTGTTAGTTTCTGGTATACAGCAAGGTGATCCAGCCTCTTTTCCATTATAGGTTATTTTGTGTGTGTGTGTTCAGTTGTGTCTGACTCTGTGACCTTTTGGACTATAGCCCACCAGGCTCCTCTGTCCATGGGATTTCCCAGGCAAGAATATTGGAGTGGGTTGCCATTTCCTCCTCCAGGGGATCTTCTCAATCCAGAGATTGAATCTGTGTCTCTTGTGTTTCCTGCATTGCAGGCAAATTCTTTACCACTGAGCCAAGGAGGGCTTCCCAGGTGGCTCAGTGGTAAAGAATTCACTTGCCAATGCAGGAGACACAGAAGACACAGGTTCAATCCTTGGGTCAGGAAGATCCCCTAGAGAAAGAAATGGCAACCCACTCAAGGATTCTTGCCTGGAGAATTCCATAGACAGTGAAGCCTGGCAGGCTGCAGTCCATAGGTTTGCAAAGAGTCAGACAGAACTGAGGGACTGAGCACACTTGAGGGAAGCCCATTATAGGCTATTACAAGGTATGAAATATAGTTCTCAACACCATGGTTAATTTCTATACAATCCTGTGTTTCTTCCAGTGGCAAGGAGGATTTCTTTCTTTTTTTTTTTTTTTGCTGAATATGCTTATGTTTGTTTGTGTGTGGAAGAAGGTGGTTATTATTTTAAATAAAAAATCTTCTCTAGCACTGTGTAGCCCTTGCCAGAGGAAGTCACAGTCTGGCTGCCTCTCTACCCAGAAAACACTACCCCACCATTCCTGGATCCATGGCCAGAGTGAGCATGTGGCCCTGGCCTGGGGCCAAGAGGGTTCTGCTACTGGCAGGGAGGTGGTGACAGATTGAGGGGGGCTCAGAATCCTCTCAACGCATTTTCTCAGGGAAGCTAGTCCAAATTCATGTCTCTGCTTCATACATTCTGTTATAGTCAAAGCCAGCAAGTATCTCGTAAAAGGGAGATTTTTAAATATACTTCAGACTACAGGATTGTTTTCTCATGATCAGGTTTGTAAATTACAGGGGAAGAAAGGTGCTGGGAACTTTTCCTACACACAGAAACGTGTGGTTGTGCCTTTGGGGTTAGGAAATAAAATGAACACTGGCAACCTGTCCTCTGGGTGGAGGCAAGGAAGAGAGAGAGAACATTTCGGGGTTTCTCTGCCAAATGGTGGTTTTTGACTTTGCCAAGATCTTCCTGGAGTAACTCCTGCTTTTCCAAGAAGGTCCAGGATGCACATAACAGCAGCCAGATGTGAGAAATCCTTCCGACCTGCCTCCAGCCCCTCCCCTGGCTGAGGACTTGCAAGGGTGAGTCCACCTGCAGCCGGCAAACAGAGGTCCTCCTCTCTGCCTGTAGCTTTATGAGTTGGCAGCACCGGAAAAGCCTCCCTTTGATCTGGAGCTTTGAAGGGATCAAACAAGCGGCTCTAATGGGTGGGAATGCTGCTCTGAAAATCCTACCTTTTGTCGATAAAGCATTTCTCCTTCTCCTCCTGGGGCAGGTGCAACAGGAGGATGGAGTCTGCTTTCCAGGCCTCGCACCAGATGTTCGTTCTTGCAACCAGTAGAACAAAGGAGTGAAAGTGAGATCAGGGCAGCGACTGACAAGGCCTTGTCCACAAATGAGCTCAGCTGGGCTGGGGAGTTCGTTCTTGATGTGTTCCTTCCTGAAGCCTGCTTTAAGTAACGCTGCATTCTACAAAGGCCAGAAATCAGCCGCTTTGGTGGTAAACGTGCTGATCATGACTTCTTCGGAGCTTTTCGATTCTGTTTGGAAGAGGGCTCACCTTTAAGCAGGGGGATTTGGGCTAACATCCTTTGATTTATGAGGTATGTTTCCAGACCTTTCAGCCTAGGATCGCAGACTCTTTCTGAATGCCAAAACAGCCTTTAAATAACCACTTTTATTCCCTCAGCCTGTGCTGCTACTATGACAGC
The DNA here is from genome assembly GCF_054371585.1 of Giraffa tippelskirchi. NCBI lineage: Eukaryota > Metazoa > Chordata > Mammalia > Artiodactyla > Giraffidae > Giraffa > Giraffa tippelskirchi. The sequence goes on along the minus strand of NC_137280.1, from coordinate 105,214,722 downwards.
AGAAAGAGAGAAAGAAAAATTGGATTATTGTTGTTCTCTTGAGGATCTTTCCAACATGCCTCCAAGGACTTGATGTTAAAATCTCACATCAGAGAGATATTTCCAAAGCTCACCCAAAATAAGCAAATTCTGCACACTTTCTAATTCCTGGATAAGTTTAATACTGTTTCCTTATAATGTTTTCCAGAAATTGCCTTCCATACCTTTAGGGAAGAGATACCGGTGATGATTTCTCTAAATGATTCCATAACTGTTCAAGCTAGCAGCTGAGGTTTTGTTGGTGATGCTTATATTTCATTAAGCACCCCATAGAACTAGATCTCCCAGGGTATATTGTGCAAAACCTTAGTCCCAGGAGATGCTTCTTGAAGAAAGTGCTCCATAGCCAAAGGACTTAGGGAAACATTTGAGTACCACAATTACCTCCTGATAATCTCACTGATCATTAAATGCAAAATCTCTTAGAAGAAAGTTGTTAGATATCATTTAACCCATATGTCTCTAAATTATCTGACCAGGGGAAATGTTCTCCATATTACAATTAATATCCCATGGAACTAACTCATGGGGGAATGCATTTCAAGATAATCTGCCTTAGAGCAGGAACACAGGATATACCAGGAGCAGTTTCTTAGCAGATTCCCAGGTCCTTCCCTGGGGATCTGATGGGACAGATCTGGAGTCGGGGCTGGGAACCTGAGTTTTAAGATGGACTCCTGCTGATTCTTATCAATGAGGAAAGTTTGACAAGTTCTAGCTTTCTGTATACCCATCCTCTCCACCTGTCTCTCTCTGGCTCACACACACAAACACAAATATATGCTAGTTATAAAAGATCACCTAAAAATATATATAAGCCCCTGAACGTAACAAAGCAGATTTCTTTCAATAAGAAGGCAGAGAGAATGTAGGCAGTAGCATTCTAGCTTAAGTCAAAGCAGGTAAAACAAGTCTATCTTTTTATTATCAGGCCTCTAAGAATAAGGAAAAGCAGCCTGAGAGTGGGCGGTGGTACAAGACAGTGGGTCAGGTTCCAGACCAGGAATGCAGCCACCTGGACTTGGGACCCTCACTCTCCTGCCCTGTTTTCAGAGCCTCAGTTTCCTCATTGGGTAAAATCAGGAGTGAACAATAATTTGTTAACCCAAGGTGTTAGGACTAACTTCAACAACATAGGTTAATTGCTAAATATAATACCCAGAGTGTTCTAAGTACTTGATAAACATCAGCTATCATTTTGAAGTAAAGATTTTAGGAGGCACAGAAATACCTAAAAGAGGCAGAAAGAGAGAGTGGAGAAAATCTTGGATATCTGGAAATTCACCACTGCAGAAGACTTTTTGGAGGGAATCACAAAATGACTCTTGGGGAATGTGCTGCATGCCTTACCTCTGCTGCCATCAATTGCTCCCAGACTCCTGCGGCTGGAGCAGTGAGCCTTTCTGGAAATGCTTAGACCTACCAAGGTCCAGGCCACCAGCCCCCAGGGCTAACCTCAGCTTCCTCCTCAAACGAATGCAAGGTAGCACAAAAAGGGTTACAGCCACGCTTCTAAACAAATAAGAACTGCCAAGGCTTGGTGCTGATATGAAATTATAATCAACACATTCATGGATTGGTAGTATTTATCATGTTGTTAGCATTGTAAATTTGTACCATTGTAGATAGGAGTCACACAGCTTGGGGCCCTGTACCTTCACCTATTGTTTTCCCTGTGTTATGATAAATTTCCAGCAACACTTGATTAAAACTGCCAATTTGTTGGGAATAAAGAGAATCTCTCGACACCACCAGGACTAATTACGTTGTCCTTGCCAAAGGGGTAGTTGAATAATTGCACGCGATTATTGCTCAGGCCTGGCGCTTTTCACGTCAGCAGCAAAGCAATGAAGATTGATTCCCTTTAATTAATCATTCAAAAATAGCCCCCTCGTATCATTCCCCAAATAGGAGGGAGCATGTTCCTACATTTTTCTTCCAAAAGGCACCCTGATGCAATGGGTTCCCTGATGAGATATCAAAATGTGTGTGCCTGTCCGAGATAGGAGGACCTTCTCTGTAATTGATTGTGGATCCTAGTCTCTGAATCCTTTCTCCCCAGCCCTGAACTCTCTTTGTAATGTTAACAGCCTGGAGCACATTTACAAAGCTTTCGTTAATTGTACTCCAACTTCTCATTAGAAAGGGAGGCAACAACACTTATCTGATCCAATCTAGGCTTTATTTTGCATTCCTGCTAACAGGATAGTTCGCCAGGCCAGGCTCAGATGCTTAGTCGTGTTTGACTCTTTGCGACCCCACCGACTGTAGCCTGCTAGGCTCCTCTGTCTATGGGATTTCCCAGGCAAGGACACCTGGAGTGGGTTGCTGTTTCCTCCCCCAGGGGATCTTCTCCACTCAGGGACTGAACTCACATCCATTACCACATCTGTGTTGGCAGGTGGATTCTTTACAGCTAGTGCCACCTGGGAAGCCCAACAGGATGGATTGGGCTCAAGTATGCTGAGCATTTACTTGGAGGACCACAGGTTCCACAGGATAGTGTATTATAAGAAGTCCTTGCTATACACTATTATTTATTATTTGCATTGTTTGTTTCTCATTTTTTCTGACAATAGCCAAATTCAGTCTTGTTTATGTGTTTGAAAACACCGATGTTTACTTTCTCAACTCAACCCTTTAAATTTTAAGATACCGTAAGTCATCCTAAAAGGTGGCTTGGATTTTTCATATATTCTTCATTAACTTGACTGTTGTCTGCCTTTGCTGTGGAAAAAGATTCAATCAGCAGTGTTTGTGGAAGGTCTTCTGCACAAGCATTCTACTTGATGCAAAAGGAGGGGGATGGCACTGTTTTTCTAATTGGAAAGCAAAATTGTCCAGTAGGGAATGTCCAGTTTGGGCACATCTCCACTTCCCACACTCTGCTCTCACCAACTGTTCCTCTCCCATTTTCAGACAGTATCATAATAGTAAGCTTTCATATAAGCTGGGTTTCAACTTTTTAAAATGCTAGAGAAATAGGGCAGGGGCTCCTCTTAGTACGGCATCTACTTATTTGTGCTCAGAACGTTCCTCTCCTAAGCTCCTTTTCCTTTCCACCAACCCTCTGCCCACTCCTGCCCTGGGAACCGAAGCCCTTTCCCTGTCATCTTTCAAGGCTTAGTCCATCCACCAGAAACAAAGGACGAAAAGAAAAGGGAGATGCAGCATGTGGAGATCACATACAGCTTTGTTCTGCGTACACCTGGATGTCTATCACTGCCAATTTTTTTTTTTATGTTTAAAAATGCATTATTTGAACAAACTTGAAGAGCTGGGTGGCTGAATATCCGCTTGTATGGGGTTGGCTTTTTAATAAATTGTAGAAACAGGGAGCTTGACTACATCTCAAAGATCATCTGTTGAAATGAAAGCAGAGGTCCCAAAAGATGAAGTCTTCCTCTTTGTGAATGCTCAGTGGATATTACAGAAGGAGGGAAGGCAGACAAGAGAGGAAGAATGCTGGATGAGCAGAACACTGCTTAGGATATGCACTCGAGGCTTTGGAGCCAGTCCTCTACCGGAACCTCAACTTTGGCATGAACGCTTAGCGCTTGACCCTTAGTTTTCACTTTGGACATCCAAAATTAACAACACTTTCCTACAGGAGTGTTGTAAGAATGAAAAATCATACAGAGATGTAGGCTGTGACCTGGGACCCTTTGCTGCAGTGCTTGCCCCTGAACAGATGTCTCCTTGAGCCACGAAATACAAAGAAACTATGAGGGACTAAGAATAACCACATGCATGGGCAGTTGGAGCAAATTGTGGACAACAAGATACAAAAAGATCAAAATCTCAGCTGCTACTTCTGAAGAGCAGGGAGCAAAAATGGAGTCGGGAGCAAAAGGACAGTGATGTACATGCCCTCTTCACTCAACACCATCAGGCAACCACCTAAGCCACCACTCCAACCTGACCCCTGGATCCATCCCTACCCTAACCCCATATAAGGAATGAGCAATCTGTGCTACTCTGCAATGGCAGCCTTAGCAGATTTATACTGTGAGTTCAAGAATATCCTAGCTTAATTTTAAATTGCTTGTTTTATATGGTGTTTGACCTTCTACTATGATTCTCATATCCAGCCTTTCTTTATGTCTATGCTGCCATTCCACTTTGAAAGATCATTTTCATTTTTTCGCCTGGCATGCAATTAGGCAACAGTGAGAAGGCACTAGTACAGGGACTTGGAAGGAGCCTTACCAGCCAAGTGAGAGAGGCAATTTCTAAGAAAGGTAGAGAAGGGTCTGGGAGAAAATTCCCTTGGTTCATTCAACAAGTGAACTTCATTGCCCTCCTCAGTTCAGTTCAGTTCAGTCACTCAGTCATGTCCGACTCTTTGCGACCCCATGAACTGCAGCACGCCAGGCCTCCCTGTCCAACACCAACTCCCGGGGTTTACCCAAACCCATGTCCATTGAGTCAGTGCTGCCATCGAACCATTTCATCCTCTGTTGTCCCCTTCTCCTCCTGCCCTCAATCTTTCCCAGCAACAGGGTCTTTTCAAATGAGTCAGCACTTCGTATCAGGTGGCCAAAGTATTGGAGTTTCAGCTTCAACATCAGTCCTTCCAATGAACACCCAGGACTGATCTCCTTTCGGATGGACTGGTTGGATCTCCTTGCAGTCCAAGGGACTCTCAAGAGTCTTCTCCAACACCACAGTTCAAAAGCATCAATTCTTCGGCACTCAGCTTTCTTTATAGTCCAACTCTCACATCCATACATGACCACTGGAAAAACCATAGCCTTGACTAGACGAACCTTTTTTGACCTCCTAAGACTTTATTTTTACTTTGGAGTTATTTGGGAATAGAATAATGTAGAAAAAAAAAAAAGTACCACTGCTGGCTTTCTAAGCTACTCCCTTATTACTCTTTCTCTTCTCTCCCCCCACTACTGGGTACAGAGAGCAGAACTGGATAGAATGAGGAGGCAAGTATGTAATCAGTACCTGCCAACTGGCCAATGTAAGTCCTTGTGGCTCTGAGCTCATGGGAGGATGGGCAGACAACTGTGAAGTATCTCAAGGAACTCCTAGAAGAAAGTGTCCGTTAGCTGCTCCATCTTGGAGAACCCTGGTAGTGACATCCAGAAGCTTCAACTGTGGATCTCAGCTCCAGAACCGTCTACCTTAGGTAGAATTTAACTTCCCATCTGCCCCATGTGACCAAACTACTCATCTTCTCTGTAAGTTGGGATCCCTCCATTGCCACATGTTTCTTACTTGACACTACACATTAGTAATTCTCAAATTTTAATCGGCATTGAGATTCTGTTAAAATACAAATTCTGATTCAGTAACTCTGAATAGGGCCCCAAGTTCACCTCAAATGAAATTCAAAGAGATGCTAATGATGCTGATCTATGGATCATTATATGAGCATCACTGTCCTCTGAGCAGTGAAGTTGAACAATCAACTTCAGTCTCAATCTCAGAACAGTTTTAGCCAAGATGATCTCTCCATCCCCTTAATGGATTTATAAGAGTCAACATATAGTCTCATTTCAAATTTGTATTACTATATATTATGATACGTTTGTGGAAGGAGTGGCAGATTTTATTTTGGGGGGCTCCAAAATCACTGCAGATGGTGACTGTAGCCATGAAATTAAAGATGCTTGCTCCTTGAGAGGAAAGCTATGACAAACCTAGACAGCATATTAAAAAGCAGAGACATCACTTTGCCGACAAAAGTGCATATAGTCAAAGCTGTGGTTTTTCCACAGTCATGTATGGATGTGACAGCTGGACCATAAAGAAGGCTAAGTGCCAAATAATTGATGTTTTCAAACTGTGGTGCTAGACAAGACTCTTGAGAGTCCCTTGGACAGCAAAGAGATCAAACCAGTCACTCCTAAAGGAAATCACCCATGAACATTCATTGGAAGGACTGATGATAAAGCTGAAGCTCCAATGCTTTGGCCACATGATGCCAAGAGTTGAATCATGGGAAAAGACCCTGATGCTGGGAAAGATTGAAGGCAAAAGGAGAATGGGGCGGCAGAGCATGACAAGGTTAGACAGCATCACCAACTCAATGGACATGAATCTGAGCAAACTCTGGGAGACAGTGGAGGACAGAGGAGCCAGACATGCTACAATCCATGGCGTTGCAAAGAGTCAGACAACGACTAGCGACTGAATGACAACAACAAAAATACCAGTAATCCTCTATTTTAACTTCTCACATAATCCATCCCTAAACCACCAGGCAACAGATGGGAGAAGTAGAGGAGATGTAGCTCCTCAGACAGAGGGAATTTTCTCCCAGACCCTTCTCTACCTTTCTTAGCAATCACCTCTCTCACTTGGCTGGTAAGGCTCCTTCCAAGTCCCTGTACTAGTGCCTTCTCACTGTTGCCTAATTGCACGCCAGGCGAAAAAATGAAGATGATCTTTCAAAGTGGAATGGCAGCACAGGCATAAAGAAAGGGCTGGATATGAGAATCATAGTAGAAGGTCAAACACCATGTAAAACAAGCAATTTAAAATTAAGCTAGGATATTCTTGAACTCATAGTATAAATCTGCTAAGGCTGCCATCACAGAGTAGCACAGATTGGGTGGATTAAACCACAGAAATTTATTTTCCTACAGTTCTGGAAGCTAGAAGTTGGAGATCAAGGTAGGGGCAGGGTAGGCTTCTGAGACCTCTCTTTGGCTTGCGAATGGCTGTTTTCTTTCCAGTGGTCCTTCTTCTATGTCTGTCTGTGTCCAAATTTCCTCTTCTAATAAAGATACCCATCATACTGGATTAGAGCTCACCCATATGACCTCATTTTATCTTAATTCCTTCTTTCCAGGCCCCATCTCCAAATGTACTCATATTTTTGAGGTACTAAGATTAGGACTTCAACATATGAATGTTGAAGAGACACAGTTGAGCCCACATACTAAGTATTTGATTCTCACTGGCTGTATACCCAAGGCACTATGCTTATTCAGTCACCTTCAAAATCTGGCAATGAGAACGTGCTTTCAAATGCACCTGCTGGGTTAGAGAAGCTTGTTTAGAACCCCCAGAGCAGTCACATGTTTTCATCAGGTCCTCCCAAATCAAAACGGTACCAAATAATGATGCAAATAAAAGCTTTTATACTCAGGCATTTCTGAAATAGTAGCTCTTGTTTCTGAAAGAGAGGTCAAATATATCCCATGCAGACAGATTGGATTAGAGATCTAATTACTTCAACGGCGTAAGAGAAGTACTCCTGGTTTCCCCTACAGACAGATCAGAGCAAACTGGGCCTTTGTTTTAGCTGTGTTTTTATATAGATTCGACCTCAAAGAAAACCATTTTTATATATACAGCATTATTACTAAAGAAATGCAAAAGTCTCTCTCCCTCACATACACACACACACACCCCATATGCAGTTTCAGGAACTGGCCCCTTGCCTCTAACTGAATGTACCAGCAGGTAACTGACTACATTACCATGTGTTAAGTCCTGAGGAAGCAACAACCGATTATCAATATTCTTGGTGTAATCTCAAATTCTGTGCTGCTTTCCAAAAGAGCGTTAGCTTTTAAGGCTCGCATTAGGTGGTGTGAAGTTTCTTTTGATTTGTCAGTCACTATTACCGTTAGGTCTCCTCCTGCCTGTCTGCTTCCGACGTTCCTCCCACCTGCAAGGCCTGGACAATGCTATGTCAGGTTATAAAGAAAAATAAAGTACTTTCCAGCTCCCCAAATTGTCTCTTCTGGGGGCCTATTTATCAGAAGGCACAGTACAAAAGATAGGCAGTGCTGTAGGTAGATATTATAAATTCCATTGGGGTTTCAGAAGTTGAGCCATCTATTTTATTCTAGCAGGAGATGTTTTCTATATATCTGCTGATTGCACATTCATTCTTTAATCTATACATGAAAAGCTACAAGCAGAAAGCCACGGACTAAAATTTTCAGTGTAAATTGTTGAACGTTTGCAACAGATATAGAAAATCACAGCATGAAAGCTGCTAAAGCCGGGAAAAAATAAACTGGAGGCACCACAGGAAATGAAGGTTTTACATAAGGACAAGGAGCCAGCCAGTTTTCAAGTCCATTTTATAATAAAGGAAATTATGATCCATATAAAGCCCATTTTGGGAAATTTACATTTTGATGGATAAAAAGCTTATAACAATTAGTATGAAATGTTCCTGGTTTACTTACGACACGTTTCTAATAGATAGTCCACAAGTGTCCTTAGCAGAATGTAACTGCTAATATTTGAAGTGCAGGTAATTCCTTGGTTCTCATTTAAAATAGCATAATGCTCTCCTTGCTCCAGGCAGGCAAAAATAAAATCTCAATTAAAGTAAAAGCAGGCATGGTTCCAGTTAAGCAATGATCATTTCAAGAATTAATGCAATAAAACTTTTCCCTGTAAAGTGCATAGCCAGCGTGGTTTGGGAGCAATAGCACCAGATTGCAATTCCAGTTCCCTGGATCCAGAACCAGCTTTGCCTTTACCAGGTTGTTTAACCTCACCCACTTCACTTAACCTCTATGGGCAAGAGCTTCCTCACCGATAAAAAAATGAAATGGTTGTTACTTGTCATCTCTCAGGCCTCATTTGGCTTTGGAATGCTGGACTCTGCAATCTAAGCAACCTGTGGAAAACCTTGTAGCACTGAGAAATAAAAGTACTCAGAGGAACTTGGCTTCGCCACACAACTTGAGGAAATGATGAAAATCCTACAGTGAATTGGAACAGCACACAAACTAGCAGCTCTGTGCCAAATGTGGTCTTCAGAGCTTTGTCTGACAAATAAAGCATTTTAATTAAAAAGGAGAAACAAAGAGTGCTATAGATGTCCAGTTTGCGGCAGGACTCTGCTTTTCTATTGTCCTCCTGACAATTAAAATTGGCTCTCGCCATCTGCCTGTACTAGGATGAAGTCACTAGTCACTGCAGCAGCTGACCTTCAATATATCCTGAACGGGGTTCAGGATACAGATCAGGAATGAGGCATTCTGTGTTCTGGGAAAAACTAGTAGAAGAGACCTTCAGAAAGTTAGGTATTTTCAGAAGATTTTATGAGCCCAAATGTTTTCTCTCCTCACATCTAGAAAAGCACTAAAATCATTCATGATGACATCTGATAATATCTCCCTTTACTAAAATCATGTATATTCTGATCTCTCCTCCTAAAGAGGTCACTCTTTAGAGCAGTTTCTCAGAACTATCTGAAATGCTATCTCCCAGGCTATATCCTCATTTTGCCCAGAATAAAACATAACTTTCAGCTCTCACATTGTTCTTTATTTTTCAGTCGACACTCTATCCAACCTGATGCAGTCACTTAAGTCATCTGCCTGATCCTTGGGAGAATTCGCACTGATGATTTGAACTTGATACTCATTCATTCTTTACTCATATAATTGCTGAGTTCCAACTCTAGGTATCAAATACTGTTCTAAGTGTTGAGGTTAAAATAGTAAATAGAAGAGACAAGAGTCCTTCACCAAAAACATCTAGTTGGGTTATTTACTGTGAAATGAATTTTTATCTTATTTGGAAATGGAAGTAGTCAGATCAAACTTTGTCATGGCTACTTTCATTTCTAAAACCGAGAGTTTAGATGACTCAAAACTCTGCGTGGGTTGTCATGGTGCCTCAGAAGATGCAGAGCTGTGTTGCCATCATCATAAACTTGATCAAGCACCCAAGTTTCAGAAATTATTTCCATTGCTCCCCTCTGCTTGTGGCAAACATTTCTCTCCTCCACATCCCTGAAGTCTGAGAGAGTCTTACTACATGGGCAATGAGCAAGAAATTCTAAGGCAGAAGGAGTTGGATCCCACTGTTGAATGTTCCACCTCTGCTGTTGCCTTGTCCTCATGCCCTATGTCATTTCTCCTTCACTCATCCTTCTGTCTCCATCCCAGGTCTCTCTCAACCCATTGCCAATCTCTGAGTGTGAATGTAAAGCAGGGAGTCAATGAAAATGCCCAATAAATAATTATCTTTATTATCTGCTTATCTTTGCAGTTTGGGAATGGGGTGAGGAAGGGAATAGTAAATCAAAGCATTGGCTCAACAGTTATCAGAGCAGGAAAAGAAACTAGGAAAAGAATACAATCATGAAACCAACTGCCCACCAGTGGGAGGGGGGAAAAAAGAGGTGAAAATTATTCTTTGGTTTTTCTGTTCCATGACCTCACAACTACAAGAAAAACTGAAGTGTAGTAGAATGAATGCTGGACCAACCATCAGGATACTTGAGCATTTTTCTAAACTTTAAGCTGAGTCTTCATCAACTCTTAGCTTCTATTTCTAAAAATGTGGAAAATTGGACTACTCTGGTTTTCAACCATGGTTGTATATTAGAAGGGCCTAAGGAAGATATTTTTTAATGCCAATTTCTCTCTCACTCAGACCAATGAAATAAAAATCCTTGGAGGTAGAGACCAGGCAACAGAATAAATGTCTGCTTCCCAAAGTATTCTAATGTCCAGCCAAAGCTGAGAATCACTGGCTTAAAACAGCCATCAAAATAACTTTTGTGTAGCTGGCACTAAATTAATGTTGATTATTTGAATTAAATGAGCTTAATGTTTCTAACTCCAAAATTTTATAATTCTCATCTTTTGTAATAATTTTATTTTGTTATAATTTTTTGGATCTAAAGTGTCTAATTTGTACTGGAAATTTAGAGTTTCAACATAACTGAAACCAAACCAAAAGGAAACAAAATGTAGATGACCCTCTAATTTGAAGGTATAGAAGTCGCTCCAAACAAATAAATAAGTGAAGTATAAGAATAGCATTGAAACATGTATATTATCATATGTGAAACAGAACACCATTCCATGTTCGATGCATGAGACAAGGGCTCAGGGCCGGGGCAATGGGATGACCCAGATGGATGGGATGGGGAGGGAGGTGGGTGGGGGGTCCAGGAAGGGGAACACATGTAAACCCATGGCTGATTCATGTCAATGTATGGCAAAAACTATTACAATATTGTAAAGTTATTAGCCCCCAACTAAAATAAATAAATTTATAAAAAAAAAAAAAAAAGAGGAGCTCAGAATGCATGTTTATAGATTTGAAAAAGAACTAAAGATTTTATATCACAAAATATAAGTGAAAAAGTGAAAGTGAAAGTCCCTCAATTGTGTCTGACTCTTTGCAACCCCATGGACAATAGAGTCCATGGAATTCTCCAGGTCAGAATACTGGAGTGGGTAGCCTTTCCCGTCTCCAGGGGATCTTCCCAATCCAGGAATTGAACCCAGGTCTCCCACATTGCAGGCAGATTATACACCAGCTAAGCCACCAGGGTAGCCCATATCACAAAATATAAAATACCAATAAAAAACTGGCAAAAATATTTGTACCTACATGAGATATGGTGGTGGTTTAGTCGATAAGTCATGTCCAACTCGTGACCCTATGGACTGTAGCCTGCCAGGCTCCTCTATCCATGGGATTCTCCAGGCAATAATACTGGAGTGGATTGCCATTTCCTTCTCCAGGGGATCTTCTCAACTCAGGAATTGAACCCAGGTCTCCTGCACTGCAGGCAGATTCTTTACTGAGCTATGAGGGAAGCCCCCATATGAGATATAAAGGGATGAGATATATCACAAGAGATATGTCATCCCTCATATGAGATATAAAGGGATGCTATCTTACTACACACAGTGTTTTCACAAATGATTAAGTAAAATACAAATATCCTAAAAGATAAATGGGAAAAGACTATGAACAATCTATACATGGTAGAAGAAATATTAAAAATTAATAAACATTAACCAAAGCTTAAATTTGGTAGCAATTCTCTTTTGTTAGAGAATCTTTTTTTGAAGAAATACAATTTAAATTAATTAGGTAGCATTTCATCTAACAAATGTGAATGATTTTGTTTCCCTTTTCAGGAATGATCTGACAACACATTAAGAGGCAAGGGTAGCTGTCTTTGTCTATGAACAGTACAATTTTCTTGCTAAAATAATCACCCCCTTAAATTTGTAAGCATGCAATATGTGCCTGTTTGCTACTTAAATGTCTTTAATGGCCTCAAAAATGTTTCCCACATGAATGTTAACCATGGAATCATGTTTTCCCAATATTTAGGTTGAAGTTTTTACTCCAAGACAAGGAAGAGCAAGTTGAGGATAATGAATCCAGATGTCAGAATTATAGGCCTGCTGGGAAGGCTGTAAAACACATGAATTTGGGGGCAAGGACCAGTGAGGGCAGAAGAATGGCTGACCTGAGAAACACCTACTCAGCATAAAGACGGATGAAGAACAGGTACCGAAAACCTTTTGCATTTTTAAATCTTTCTGGATTAGGATTACTTCATGGCACCCAGAAGACAAGAATCAAGAATTGTAAGTGATAAAGCAAGAACAGTGTTGAGCATGTTCATGAAGAGTCAAACACTGTGAAAAAGTTTTCATGTTATATATATTGCCTTAAAAAAAAAGAACAAACATCTCATTGAAGCTACAAGGGAAAGAATGCATCCACTGAATTAAGGGTAAATTGAAATTATTAACTTAGGTAGGGTTTTGTTGTTGTTGTTTGTCTAACTATTGCTTTGTTGGATATGTAAGCAATTACTTAAATTTTTTTCCCCTTAAAACATTTCAGATGAGCCTGCCATGGATTTTCCTACTCACAGGTCTTGCTTTCTTATATGACCTTCAAAACAGACAAGCCTTATCCAGGAAATGCACCAATTTCATGTTGCTTCTGGGTCATTCTAGGCTTTCAGTTTCTCTCCTCTTGAGGCGAAGCCCCTTCTCAGTCTTCTAGAGCTAAGTCCCATTTACTCATGCTTCTTACTTTTAACCACAAAATAAGAACATGAGCCAAACTAAAGCCATGTTCTACCCAAAGATTACACTGACTTAGAAGTTGAAGCTTTTCCTGAGTATCACTGCTAAAGGATCCTCTCCAACAACCATCTCTTTACTTAATAGTTTTGAAATGTTGAAAGGTTTTCGTTTTAAAAATGTCTTAAATTATAGACAGACAGACATAACGAATGTCATGTGTTTCCCCACTTACCCTCCACAAACTCTATTGATAAGAGAGAGCTGAGTTTACTGCTTACCATAGTGAAGGAGAACACCACCTCAAGAGAGCTTTGATGGTATCTTAGAGTTGGAAGGCAAGATCAGAGTTGAGTTAGAATTGGAAGTTTGGATTAAATTAGGTCTTTCAGTGTGGGGATTCCCTTAGGATTGGGTAAGAATCGTGATATAACCGTTTAGGATTAGTGTGTAGGAGAGGAAAAAACTTTTCGTCTGTTCTCTTAAGTTTTGTGATTAAGGCCTGTGAATTAAACTGGCAAAAGATAGATGATCAGGAAAAAAGATTTATTTGTTTGTACATGGAAGCCAAGAGAAGAAATACCTGGCTCACTAAGTGATTAAAGTAAAGGCTTATGAACCTAACTTGGAAGAGGAAGAGGAAAGGGGAGAAGTCTTCTTGTGAGAAGAAGAAATAAGTTTCTTAGGAAAGAAAAGGTTTTCAGGAGAACAATCAGGGGATAAGAAAGTCTATGATAATGTTTATGTATACAGTATGAGGGGGTCTTTCTTCCTCGTTTAGGGCCATAAAATTCCCCTAGACAAGGGATTTGGGGTAGGTTTTATTCACATTCACATTCTCTCTTCTAGTAGTAAATCTGCCCAAAGGAAGAAATTTATGGAAGCCTTATTTTCCAAAAGTTTTTGCTTTCAGTCAGATAAGGGAAAGTCTGAGTCAACTTCTCTCTGACTCTGGATTCTCAGTTATCTTCAGCTCAAAACAGTCCTTATGCCACAGTGGCATATTTGGGGTAACATATTCTGGTCTCCTTCAAGTGGAAACAGCAAGGCCAGGATCTTTGAAGCAAGGAATTCAAAGAAACTTGGGACTGTGTAAAACTGTTGATGCTTTACATTAAAGAACTGATTTTTTTTTGGAAAGTTCTTATAATGAACAACCACGTTACGTGCCTGTACAAAATTCTTCTGGAATCGTCAAGTTATGTTATCCAAGATAATAGTCAAGTCAAGTCCTCTTAATGTAGAGAGTAAGATCCATGGGGTTAGGTAGTATAAGTATAATAGAGAGAGAGAGTGTGTGTGTATGCGTGTGCGTGTGTGTGCGTGTGCGTGTGCATGTGTGTGTGTGTGTGTGTGTGTGTGTGTGTGGCTGAGATGTAGGGCATGGATCCCCAGCTTCTGGGATCTAATGCCTGATAATCTGAAACATATCTGTTGGGGACTGTGGATGTAGGGGATGCTCAACAAATGTTACTTCTTCTCCTCAAATTTGTAAACAGTAAGTGCAGAAAATATAATTGCCTATTGATTTGAATAAAGCGCAAATTATTGAGCCTGTATTCAAGACTCTTAATCTTGTATACTTCTATCACTTATTACATTTTTCTGCCAACTTAGAGTACTCAAATTGCTACCACTTCCCAATCTTTCATTTTAAATTAATTTTTTGCCATGTGTCTAAACTATATTTTCTGGCTGGTTGATTATCACACATACAAAAAATGTCATTAAACAAGTATAGGAAAAGCTGAGTAAAATAAAATTTAACAAATTTCTTTACTCAAAGACTTCTCAAGGCCTTTTTTGGATTTTTTAAGGAAAGCAATTAGCATATTTTTTCCAGATTTATCACGCTACAGAACATTTTTTTGAAGTTCATATCACATGACTAATTCTCTAAGAAATATACATGAAAAAACACTGATCTAAGTCCCATCTACTCCTCAAGCCCCAGCTCAAATACCTCATTAATGGAGGTATTTGAGTTTATTCCTCCAAACCCTTATGAGACACTGAACATGAGGCAAATCATAGGGATTTTTATAACAGTAACTGTAGCTTTTATTTCAAATTTAAGTATTGTTTTCATGAGTAATATTACTCATATTAGGAAATATTAGGAAAACAAAGTTAACCTTTTTACTATATAATGGATATTATTAATATTCTAGGCTAGACATGAAGAGATGGAGAAGGCAATGGCACCCCACTCCAGTACTCCTGCCTGGAAAATCCCAGGGACGGAGGAGCCTGGTAGGCTGCAGTCCATGGGGTCGCTAGGAGTCGGACACAACTAAGCGACTTCCCTTTCACTTTTCACTTTCATGCATTGGAGAAGGCAATGGCAACCCACTCCAGTACTCTTGCCTGGAAAACCCCATGGATGGAGGAGCCTGGTAGGCTGCAGTCCATGGGGTCGCACAGAGTTGGACACGACTGAAGCGACTTAGCAGCAGCAGCAGAAGCAGACATGAAGAGAACAATCAGGACAGTCTAGGCATTCCATAAGCTCCTGAATGAATGAATGATGGCTACTATGAGAATATGTGGGGAGACTTATTCAAGTAGAGTCAAGCTACTGCTCGGTAAACTACTAGTGAGCTTGCATGAACAATGAGAACAGCTATTAAATCAA
Source organism: Giraffa tippelskirchi (assembly GCF_054371585.1). NCBI lineage: Eukaryota > Metazoa > Chordata > Mammalia > Artiodactyla > Giraffidae > Giraffa > Giraffa tippelskirchi. The sequence continues at coordinate 105,199,263 of NC_137280.1, read as the reverse complement.
AATCTACTGTATTTCAAATGAAAGCATGTTTACACACCAAGCAATTGTCAACCAGGAACACCCACCATTCCTATTGCCATTCCTTCCTTTCTTTAAAAAATAATTCCTTCCTTCCTTGCTCCCTCCCTCCCTTCATCAAAAAGGCAGAGGCAGGCTTGAATAAGGAAGGCACCAGAGCAAGCAGGTCTGAGCTGTGATCAGGGCCAGCAGGGGCGTTAGGGGAGGGGAAGGGCAGATAATGGCACCAGATAAGGACAGACATTCAGGTTAAATGTAGGGATAGTAAAATAGAGGGAGTCAGGTTTCTCCCTGTAGGGAAAGTGATGGAAGCATGGAAAGGAAGAGGCTGGAAAATCTGTGATGTTTTAGCTTAAAATTGGAGGGCTCAGTGTAAATTCAAAGTTGCCAATATAGATAGATATAAAATAAATACACTTGTAAGTGCATATAGAGGTATATCCCAACTCTTTCCACTGAAAGAGTGAGGAAGCAGTGATGCTCTAATGGCCAAATCTTGATTTCCAGCGACTACTCTGGATGCACCACGGATCTTTGAAAACATGGATGATTCTTGTAGGCCAGATGGTTTTGGTACAACAGGAGTCTGAAATATCATGTGGCATCAGTGAGTATGGAAATAGAGAATAAAGGAGTCATATAAAAGAGACACAGAAGTAAACTCAAAGGAGCTCCCACTGGCCAAATCTGGGGAGAACTGATCATCAAAATAAATAATTATAGGGTCTTCTCCAGGTGATCCAGTGATTAAGACTTTGCCTTCTAATTCAAGGAGTGAGGGCTGGTGGGGGAGCTAAGATTCCACGTTTCGTGGCCAAGAAACCAAAAACATAAAACAGAAGCAATATTATAACAAATTCAATAAAGACTTCAAAAATGGTCCAAATTTTTTTTTTAAATCTTTAAAATAAATAAAGGTATGGATTGAATAATAAAAGTTCTCAGGAAATAAGAACCTTAAGTTTTAATACTGACATAAATAAATTAAAAGCCACATAAATAAGGAGAGCTATTTCTCATAACAGAAAGTCACTTAATAAAAATACATACTAAATGTAAAAGGAATAATAAAACCATCTTTTGGCAACCATTATAGTAACAATTAATTCAGGCAGGAAGCATCAGAGGATGTTAGAACTCATGAATGAACATGGGGTGAGGAACAGAGTTTTACATGGTCTTGAAGTCTTTGCCCACAAAATATTAATCCATATTTCTTTAAAAGTAACTTACGGTGAAAAAACCTGGCAGACTTTCTGTAAACCAAATGATAAATGCAAACACCATCACCAATGGAAAAAATAAACATGATGTATCACCCAATAGGATACAACAGAAGCAGCACAGCATCTATAATATTCTAGCTGAAGACTTATTACCTGGATCTACTCATAAGGAAACATTAGACAATCCTAAATCAAGAGACAGTCTATAAAATGCCTGACCTATAATCTTTAAAACTGGTAAAATCATAAAAATCAATGACGTACCAAAGAATTATTCCAGATTAATTATAGATTAAAAGAACTAGAGAGAGGTGACCACCAGGAGTAACCTGTGATGCTAGGCTGGATCCTTTGCTACTAGACGGACATTGCTGGAACAACTGGTAAAATTTGAACCCAGTCTCTGGGCACTAGGGGAGAGCTGTGTATTATTCTTGCAATCTTCTGTAGTTTTGAAATGCATTACCTTTTCCCCCTGGATTAGAGTTATGTACCTATAGTTTCCCTTTCCAGTCCATCAGATGTTTGACTGCTGCATCCACAGCTGTCCCTCCACAGTGCCCTGCAGCATAGTAATAATCCCTCATAAATGTTTGCAGAAGACAAAAGGGGAGGCAGGAGAGGGGAAAGAAGGAGGCAACGAGGGAGGGAGAAAAACTAGCCAAAGGTAGACGTGTTACCTCCTCTGCCAGACAGTTCAGCTGGGCTAGGTTCCTGGATGATGCTGGGCTAGATAATGATTGCAGAAAATTCTATCCTTGCTTTACTTAAAGTGTCTCTGGAGGAAAGAAAAATCATTCAAGTGTGTTTTTGGACCAGCTTGTCATTAAGCTGGAAAAAGCTATTTTGTTGCCTTAATTAGTTTTATTGTTTTGACATTTTAGCTTTTTAAAGGTTTTGTGCTGGAATTCAAGTACTGTATTTCATTGCCACGGAGTCTATTTTAATGAATGATTATTATACAAATGAACCTGCTAATAGGATCCTTTTTTTCCAGAAAACAAACAAAATCCACACAGAAGTGCTAGAGGGCCCTGCTTTATATTAAACCTGCATGGCATGTTGCTGCTGCCTTCCTTCAAAACCAAACCAAATCAGAAAATAAAATAAAGTTCTGCTACAAAAATCTAAATGAAAGTTTTGGTAAATTGACACATTAATAATGCCAAGTATTTAACGGTAAGACCTCTTCCATTTTATTTTTTTTCTCAGATTATCAAACTAATAAAATAGTACTCATGAAATAATGCATTAGTCTAGGAGCCTCAGATTGTTCACAGCGACCTTTTAAGGACACTGATTCTTAGTGTTATCCCTTCCTCAGTAGTTTTGCCTTGAATAGGTTGCCAACCATGTAAAATAGAAGAACTCACTCCTGGAAGAAATGCCCCACCCATTTCACATAAACAAGGATAGCATTTGTAGGAGCTAAGCCTCCCTGGACTTCAGTGGATGTGGCATCACCACTTCCTAGAGAATGCTGTGGCGTGTTACCCAGCAGGATTCCTGTTACAAGAGCATGGTAAACAATTAGACCTCATTTACATTTTACAATTAGGTTTCACTTACATTTTACTGTGATTTTTACACGCATCAAAGGCTTTATTTCACATCTTTACTAAATCCACAAACCGTGAATTGAAGCATCCCATATTTTTGACATGTTATTCCACATGCTAAATGTCGGTCGTCTACATTTGGTTGAACAAAGGCTAAGAATTATACAAGAGTGCTCCCAAATTGAAATGAAATGACTCTGAAATCTAAAAGCTGAGCTAAATCATTTATAGCTGCTTCGTAAGAGCCAGAGAGATGAAATGCAAATTTCCTCGGGTGTTAAATAAAATATGTTTAACTCATGTCATGTATTCTAAAGGTCTCCCCGGATAGATTTCTGAAGGTCTGTCAGTTTATTAGGGCACAGATGATATCCATCAATTGGAAATCAATACTTACTGCTGGGTTCTAATTATAAATTATTGGAAAAATGCAGGTGGTAAACAGGCCAGGCACTTCTTGCTCATAATTTGAAATAAAAATGGTTTGATTTCCAGTATGTGAATTGAAAAAGATTTTTTGTTGTTGTTGTTCAAATGTATTTGCTTTAATCTTAAACTTTTTTTTTTTTTTCCAAGATTTGGTTGCCAGAGGAACAGTTTCTCTCTATGGACTGTTGCATTTTAAATTCTGGAAAACAGGGCTCTCTAAATCCAATATGCTGATGTTCACGGGGAAATAACAAGCATTTACATTTTATTGGTACAAATCAGAAGTTTTTCTGCCTCCTTTCTTCCCTTTTCATGGTCACTTTACTCCCGAATATACAACAGTGCACCTGCATTAGCATTTTGAAACATTTTCCACACAGAACTGCTTTTCTTTTTCAAAGTTCCTCATCCTACATTTATGCCTATATAATAAAGCATGCCTCCTTCCTTTTTGTAAAAGCATATAAAAGAATTTTGCACTCAGCAAAATAAGCTGAAACTTCACACAGAGAAAAGAGGTTCTTTTTAACATGGGCTGTCTCACTGCTCCAGTAAAATCTGCCACTAATGTTATTTACAATGTAGTTATTCAAAAGATTGGCTTTGTTTGCCTCGTCAGCAGAGGAGAAAGATTCCATGTCCAGGACTAATTCTTTACACTCAGCATTTGCATTCAATTCTGGAAGCTTTCCCCAGTTACCTGCTATTGATTCATTTGTGCCTTCAGGCCAGTATTTAGTTAGTGGTCATATACCAGGCGCCAGGCACAAATATGACAGCCTCTGCCCTTCTGGCACCCAGAGTCTAGTAGTGAAACGTGACAATACAGAGTGACACTCATTGTGGCAAGAAGTGGAAAATGATGCTTGGGGAGTATCTTCAAAATGTCAAACATAAAGTACCATATTGGAGGGTAGTCGGCAGTCTTTCCTCTATACAAATTGAAATCAGGGAAGGCACAGAAATCTAGTGTACTCTTCAATTGCCTGGCTAGTTTATTGGGAAGCTGTAAAGACAAAATAAACAAACAAAACCTCAGAGACTCCGATTAGAGGGCTGGTCATGCACCAATTCAGGACACCTGGGCACACAGGACTGTTACAGCCTTTGCCCAACTTCTGCAAAACTGCAATCAGCAAGTCAGCGACTAAGCCAGGCCTAGGATATCCTCAATGCCAGTAAGTTACCTAAGATCCTCCCTCTTATTTTTGGCTTCAAAGAAGACCACAAGTCTCAGGGAGTTATTAATAATAATATATTTTTAGTTCCTGTGCAAATATTACTCACAGAGTCAAATATCCATAGAGGTTTTAGGGGCAAAAAATAAAAAACAGGAGAACAGTTCAGCCCATCAGTTCATAGTAAAGTCGTTCAGTCACGTCTGACTCTGTGCAACTCCATGGACTGTAGCCCACCAGGCTTCTCCGTCCATGGGGTTTTCCAGGCAAGAATACTGGAGTGGGTTGCCATTTCCTTCTCTAGCGGATCTTCCCCACCCAGGGATCGAACCCAGGTCTCCCGCATTGCAGGCAGATGCTTTACCCTCTGAGCCACCAGGGAAGCCCATCAGTTCATAGCTCTAACCCATTGCCCCAACATTTTACTGGACATCCTAAAATATCCACACAACCATACACACATGTTATATGCACACATGAACATGTATACATATAAAATACACATATACAGATAGGCATTATACTCATATACAGATAGACAAACACATCTACACAGACTATCATTTAAAAATAGCATCCTAGTGATAACATTAAAAAATTACACACTCTCTAATTTCAGTACATTTTTACATATATTATCTCACTAATCTTCACCAATTTTCCTCTTGCTTGATATAACCCCAAATTACTGAAAACCTAAATACAGTGCCTACATCCCCAAAGTCCATGTTGTCTTCCTACTTCCACACTTTCACTCATTGTGACCGTAATGGAAAAGCAAACTAACTGGAAACTAAAAGTTAAAGAAATAATGAAAGGTATGCTAGGACAGGAAATACTACAATGGGTAAAGAACCCAAACCACAAAATTCCTCTTGGAACCATTTTAGAATTGTTTATTCTCCTGATGATGAACCACCGTAAGGCTCATTTAACCTGTGTATGGTTGGATAGAACATTTCTGCTACCCACCTCTTTAAGTCACAGGCAAGGAAGCTCTACCCTCAAGGTGAGAGTCCAAATCGAGTTCCTTGTTGCTAAATTTAAGAAAAAGTACAAGAGAAAGACATGAAAGAAGAAAACTTTACTACCAGCCCCAGACCCATCTCTTAGTGGCCATGAAACACTGTATGTGAATTTGAATCCCAGTTTCCTCATATACAAACATTATGTCTATCCTCCTTTGAGTTTTGTAATTTGTATCAGTGTGCATATCAAAATAAAGTAATGGGTGTGAGTGCTTTGTAAGAGGAAAAAGAAACCTCTCTTTTCTACCCATTTTAGGTTCTCTGACTGGGGCCCTGTAAACCAGAATGACTAAAGACAGATTAATCAGAGAAAAACAAATACAAGTTTATTAACGTGTACATCATGCATGCACTTAGGAGTACCCAGTGATGAGTAACTCGAAGGGGTGGCTGAAACTTGGACTTCTATAGCATCTTAACAAAAGAACAATAAATTATTAGAGAAGGGACAAGGCAAAGGAAGAGGACTTTGAGCTTCACAAGAAAGCAAATGGTGGGAAGACAGATACATGGGGAAACTAACCGCAGATGAGAGCTAGTCTTGGCAAGACTTGTTATGTAGGTTCCCTCTCTCTTGGCTGGTAAGTGTCTAAAGTTGTCTAAGTGACTAACTTCTCTCTTCCTTGTAGAAGAGGGTCAGGAGTACCTTTACAAATTTATATCCTGCTTTTAGGCAAATAGAGGGAGGACAGAGAGCTTTTCTTATATCTGCTTCTTCATAAATGCCTTCAGCTCAAAACAAGCCTTATGCCAAAGTGGTATATTTTGGGGTGGCACATTCCAGTGCAGTGGTGTTAGTTGCTCAGTCTTGTCTGACTCTTCGCAGTCCCATGGACTGTAACCCTCCAGTCTCATCTATGAGACTTAAGGTATTATAAATATTTTAAGTCTATTGTTACCCCAATCATATGATCAGTATTCAGTAAAAAAAAAAAAAGCAGTGCTTCAGTATGTATAAATCTATGCCACATCTAAACAGAGAGCTAGAAAAGAGCATAGATTTACTGCATGCAGCTTTACATTCTGATTAGGTTAATCCCTCATCGACAGTATATTTTACTTTTCTCTGACTCACTATTTCAGCATATCCTTGAAATGCTCATGTATCAAAGGGTTTTAGGGCTACAGCAGTTTTGCAACCTTGAAAAGAAATACTTTCTAGAGCACACCCAGCTTTGTTAAAATGTAGCTTTTATATGTTTACATGAACAAGCATTAACCTTATCTAGCAATAAGTAGATTGTGTTGTCAGCTTACACATTCTTCTTTTTTTCTTCCTCTGTAAGTTTATCCTTCATGGATCATGATATGGTTCTTTCCATTCTTGGTCACAAGCATAATCATTTTTTTTCTCCCTCTGATCAGATACTCCAGCTTACAAATTAGATATGGTGGCAGTTTTCCTCCATCTGGCATGTAAGCAAGAGACTTGGCAAATGTAGGTTTTATATTATTCAGTGGTGAGATTGACAGACTTGCAGAGTCAGAAATGGCTACAGTAGATTCAGCTGCCATGTCAAATCAGATGGAAAGTCTATCATTGTTTGTGATCTGATGAGGACAGAGGAGTCAGCACTGTGGTATTACATTCTACAGTTGAAATCAAGTGATAGAAATTTATAACTTTCCCCAGGTATCATTTATCTAGCTGTATGGTGGAAAGAGTTATTCAGCCTTAAAGAGTTGCATTTCTACAATACCTGAAAGCAATGACTCTCCAGTCACAGTAACCACAACTCTACAAGGCTTCACATGGACCATCAGATCGGCTCTGTGCTTCATGAGCAGTGGATGAAGTTGCAGCAAGAGTGATTTTTGTGAATTACATCATTTGGTGGATTACCTTCAAAGGTGAATCATACCGTGACAATGAGAAATAAAGTCAAGAATTTTCCTTTAAGGGGCTGCATCTCTAGAACATATTGCACATACTTATTTGAGACTCTATTTCCTCCCAAATAGTTTAAATTTAGAAAAATCCCTAGGATCAATCATTTAAAAAGAAAAAGCCGAAATGTGAAGAACAATCCTAGCTCAAAGATCTCTATCACAGATTAACTACAATAACAAAAAAGGAAAGGAAAATGTCCAACACCATGGGAATGGATGAATGCATTATAGTCTAAATGCGGTGATGTAATTGTGCCCTTAAAAACACTTGTAATAATTTTAATAGCAAAAATGCATATCATTAAGTTAAACAAGTCAGGATATAAAACCGTATGTACATTATAGCTTTAACTATGGAAGCAGCCTATATGTGTGGAAAAATACCAGAAATAAAATATACTGAAATATGAGTAATAGTTACTATGGGTAGCAGAAATATTAGTAGCTGTTTCTTTTCCCCCATATGTCTTTCCGTATTTTTCATATTTTTTTCCTACAGTAAACACGTATGACTTTGATATTTATGAAAAAAAAATGACCAGAACTAAAATAAAGTCCTTTAAACTGATCAATTCTAGTGACTGGCTGGTGGAAATTTTTGTATAGTGTAGACTTGCAAGTCTTTATCCTTTTTAAAAATACCCTTCCATAAATTTTTAAAAGGTAACATGCTCTTTGAGGTCTTAAATTAAAAAAAAAATGTACAGGACATGAACAAAAGATGCCTACTTTGCTGCTTTTTCCAATTTTAAGAGGTAAAAAAAAAGAACTATTTTCTTTCCAGTGACCCATATTTTCCCCCTTCCCCATGTGTCTCTGGTAGGTGGGTTCTGGCCCCCAGGCATCAGGCAATCCTACACGTTGGATGACCCACCACTCTGACCTGGGGCAGCCTGGGAATTCCTGATCTGTTCTATTCATTTTATTAATCATCAAAACTTTGGCTATGAGACATGTTGCTACTGAAATAATTTCACCTATGGGGTTCATTTTGCTTTAATCATTAACTTCAGCTTTCAATCTCTTCCCCTTTATCCCCATCAGAAAACTTCTCAAGCCTCCAGTCTGGCTTGGAGATTTGCATTGAGGCCTGTTGGTTCAATCAGCCTCTGTGCTTCATTATAAACTATGACATAATGACAGGATATGACTTGCCCTGGTGCACTCTGAAGTGACTTGCTAGTGGAATGCAGCAAAGGAGCAAGAATTTTTGAGAAGCCACATTCTTATTGATATCATACTTTTAAAAACACCAGATTTCTCACTGATTTTGCAGAAAATTCTGTTTCTATAGTTTCTATATGGCTAACTCCACCATCAGACAAACATAGGCACTTGTGCACATACAGCCATGCTAGCTTACATGGAAAATCTTGTTTTCTTATTTTGTAGGAATTGCTTAATAAATTTGGGGTCATGTTTTGGACTCAGTAGTTTGTGTGTATGTGTGTATAGGTGTTAAAAAAATAAAGGAGGGTAGATGGAAAAATCACTTTTAAAAATACTGCTGAAATAAGTGTTGAACTACATTTGTTGTAGTAATTATTTTCTCTATGTGGCTATCCAGCACTGTGAATGCCTTTGAAAAAATTAGAGATATATGTTCAATATTTGAGGTAAAATCATAGCATTTGACCTTAAAGTTTTTATTTATTTTGGCCAGGTACAGACGATGAAAGCAGAGTATGCTTTTGGCCCATTCATCTTGACTGCTCAATAGTCCAGTCATGACCTCCAGACAGAGCTTACTTGGTCTCCAAGGATACACCACTATTTATGTACAACTTTCCTTTGGATCTAACAGCATTGAGTTCTCTTCACTCCTGGCTCCAGTCAGTCCAAAGAAAACGACCACAGAAAAGTTGAGTGCTCCTTTTGCAAGACACCAGATCACCGTTCTTTAGTTAAAAGCCTTTTTTTCCCTATACCACCAATTCAAATCCAGGCAGTTTTTTCTCGGTTGTTTTAATTGTGTGGTAAGGAGTCACTAGCTAAACATAGTCATAAAACCACACAAAATTATTACTCTTCTTTTTGTAGTTACTTGTTCTTTATTTTTCATCTTAATATTACAAAGTCAAAGTTGGGTCCTCTTTGAACTTAAATCATTGGAAAAGCAGACACATAAAAGTGTGTGTTTAACTATGCATTAATAACATAATGTTTTAGCACTGAAAAATGTTGCAAAGAGTTCATAGTTTAAGGCAATAAAACTTTTTTGTTTTATTAAGCATCATAGTCTTGTTGAGATTTAATATCTTGCTTGTGTAGAATTTGTTTTGGCATTGAGTGGTTTTCTTATATCCTGTCTCATTTCTTTAGTCATCAAGAAAATTGGTGCACCTTTGTTTATTACTGGATTTAATACAAGAGTGAAGATGAATAAAATGTGTGAATCAGCTCATTCACATCTGTCATCAATAGAGCCAACTTTTGGATCAGACAAATAATTCATATTAAGTAGAGTTGGGATGCAACTATATTGCTACAATTTAAACCAAATGCTGAAAAACACACTCTAAAGTTCATTGTCTCAACTTTTCTGAAAGATGAACTACTTAATTCTAAATCAATTCAATTGAAAAGTTTCATGGAGCATTTGAAATCAATGCTAAGCCAAGTGTACCTTCAGAAAGTAACTATGCTTGGACAAGGGAAAAATCTTATGCAATGTCTAAGAATCAATCCATAGCTTCTGAGAGTAGTCACAGAGTTCAGTGTTTATGGCAGAGCTTAAAGCAATGGCTTGGAGCCAGACTGCTAGGGTTCAAATTCTGTCTCTGATGTCTATTCCAAAAACTTGGATAACTGATTTACCTTCTACTAGGCTCAGGTACAGGGAAGACTGGCAGGCTACAGTCCATAGGGTCGCACAGAGTCGGACTTGAGTAAAGCAACTTAGCACGCATGCACAGATTAAGGTCATCATGGTAGAATGGGGCCAATAATGTCTCCTACTACCTTGGGCTGTACAAAGTAAACACAAGTTAAACTGCCTACACAAATACCTAAAATACATGGAAATTACCTAGGATATACAGAGTGAGGTGGCCAAAGTATTGGAGCTTCAACTTTGGCCACCTCATGTGAAGGATTGACTCATTGGAAAAGATCCTAATGCTGGGTAGGATTGGGGGCGGGAGGAGAAGGGGATGACAGAGGATGAGATGGTTGGATGGCATCACCGACTCGATGAACATGGGTTTGGGTAGACTCCGGGAGTTGGTGATGGACAGAGAGGCCTGGCGTGCTGCAATTCATGGGGTCGCAGAGAGTCGGACACGACTGAGCGACTGAACTGAACTGAACTGAATACAGAGTGAAGTCAAAGTCACTCAGTTGTATCCTACTCTTTGCAACCCCATAGACTATACAGTCCATGGAATTATCTAGGCCAGAATACTGGAGTGGGTAGCCATTCCCTTCTCCAGGGGATCTTCCCAACCCAGGGATCGAACCCAGGTCTCCCGCATTGCAGGCAGATTCTTTACCAGCTGAGCCACAAGGGAAGCCCAAGAATACTGGATTGGTAGCCTATCCCTTCTCCAGGGGATCTTCCTGAACCAGGAATTGAACCAGGGTCTCCTGCATTGCAGCTGGATTCTTTACCAGCTGAGCTACATGGGAAGCCCAGGAAATACAGAAGACTATTCCAAATTGGATCAAATTCCGTAACTAAAACAGATGATTGGTTTCAAAGTCAGTGGGGAAAAATCAATTATATTATTATTTTGATTTATAGTCTTCTGCTTGACAAAGTGGGAGAACTAGTTGACTTTTATTAGATGTATTTTCTATTGTGAGAATTACCATCATCTTGATTCCTGCAGTTGAAAACTTCTCCAAAGCGGGTGAGTTACAAGGCACTGCTAAGAAAAACCAAGTGTACAAGTGCTTCTTAAATGTACAAGTCTATATTTAAAGCATTGTGTGCAGGTTATAGCAATGTACCATTGAGGAAACAAACTTTGCAAATTCGCATCAGTGGACAAATATCTCCCTATGATTGACAGACAATAGAAATCAGCTTTTATTTTTAGCTACCAGAACTAATAAGCTGAAGGACAGAGCTTTGCATCTCAAAAGGAAAGATTCTGTGGGGCAGCAGAGGGAGTGTATGACCAAAGAAATCACCAGAAGCAACTTAGAAAGGAAAATTGGGTGACTGGAGTAGTTCAGCCCTGAAGCAAAGAAACACAGTGAATAAATTCATGAAGTAGTAAAAGGACTTTCTTTCATCAGAGAGAGTACTAATGAGTAAGTTGAGTAGGAACTGCTCAGAGTATAATTTGTCTCTAATAAAAACTCAAGGTAAATTTTAGAGCACCCAGGTTAGAGGCATGCTTTGACCTGTATAACCTAAATGCTTGTGTAAAATTGCATAATCAAAAATGTATACTTTAAAGACAAATTACCCATGAGAAATAATGATGAAGGAGTAGTGCCATTGGAGTTTACACCAACCCGGGAGACCTGATAGATTATAATAGCCTATTTCATGAAATACTCTGTACATTTGAATATATAGCAGGAGCGGAAGGATTGTTGGAAGGCCAAGTGTATAAGCAACAGAATAGAAACATTATGAGGTGACTGTGGCAAACACAGAAGGTCCACCCCTGACAACACCTCGATAAGCTGTTGGCTCTCAGGCTTTACTTCCTTAGTAGAGAAATGGACAAGGCAATGGCACCCCACTCCAGTACTCTTGCCTGGAGAATCCCATGGACGGAGGAGCCTGATAGGCTGCAGTCCATTGGGTCGCTAGGAGTCGGACACGACTGAGCGACTTCACTTTCACTTTTCCCTTTCATGCACTGGAGAAGGAAATGGCAACCCACTCCAGTATTCTTGCCTGGAGAATCCCAGGGACGGCGGAGCCTGGTGGGCTGCCGTCTATGGGGTCGCACAGAGTCGGACACGACTGAAGCGACTTAGCAGCAGCAGCAGCAGCAGCAGAGAAATGGAAGCTGACAGCTTTAGATGATGGATTGTCTTCTATGGCAAATCTCACCTAGGATTAGGAAAGCAATCTAACAAAGTAAACTTTGCAGTTCAGTGAACATAAACCAGGCACAGATGAGATGCTTAGGGAAAACGAAGTTGCTGAAGAACATTCAGTTTGTTACAAAGGTAACAGGAACAAATTTCCTCACCATAAACCCTGACAGGTAGAAGTGTAAATTTATGGATTGTTACTCTTTGCTCTTTATCTTCCACTCTGCCAAATGGCGGAAGACATAATATTGCCAGTTCAAGCTAATCTTGGTCACTCCCATGTTCTTTCTTTTTGGGATATATAGATGAATTCAAGAATTTCTCCCACTCACTCCTTTTTCTTTCCTTGCCAAGAGATGCTTATAGAAGAGACTTCCCAGGGCAACTCACCAGAAGAGATGTTTCCCTTCCATGGTCACTGGCCTCAGTCGGCAATGGTTTTAACCCATAAGTACAATCTCCAGGGGCTTTTAGTGGTTCAGCCACTCTCACCGGGATATGTTGAGAGGGCCCAAGGTCAAAGCCGATAAACACACACACACTGATTCTTCCTCATGCCAAATCTGAAAACCCCTGGGTCCAGCTACCTCCTCAGAGACACATTCATATCCTTCCTAGGGAATAAGGATTTTCAACTCCTCTTCTGGCAGCATTCCTTGGTAAAAATTCACCTTATCACACTTCCATTAATACTGTGATATTGGTTTAACAAAGTGCTTGTCTTCTCTCTTAGACCTTACTCTATTGATCAGTTACAAGGCCACATGTTGATCTTTGGGCTTCCTTGGTGGCTCAGTGATAAAGAATCTGCCTGCCAGTGCAGTTTGATCCCTGGGTCGGGAAGATCCCCTGGAGAAGGAAATGGCAACCCATTCCCGTATTATTGCCTGGGAAATCCCATGGACAGAGAAGCCTTGTGGGCTATGGTCCATGGGGTCACAAAAGAGTTGGACACAACTTAGCAACTAAACAACGATGTATATCTTTACCCATCAATGCACAACATATGTATATATGCTCAACAATGTATGATATATAGAGGTAGGTATATATATTTTATATATATAAATTGTGCCATTAATGTTATCATGTTACCATCTCCAAATTGCTATTTAACTTAAAATTTAAATATTCTAATATTAGGGTTTAATTTCATAAGCACATTTGTGCATTGAGCTCATTTTTAGAAATGTTTATAAGCAGCAACATAGTGTGATGATTTCTAGACTTGCTATAGAGTCTAATTCTTAGACTGAAAATCCAGACCTATCACCTGAAGAAAAATTTGGGTAGTTACCAAAAGATAGGAGAATGGGACATGAATCAGGCAGCTTAAATATCTGCTTTAAGGGTCAATGTAAATTATGGTTAAAAAATTGTATTCTAGAGCCAGACTACCTAGGGAAAAAAGTTGACTCTGTTCCTTTCTAGCTTTGTGATTTTGCACAATGTCCTTCATCTGTCTTTGTCCCAACCTGCCCATCTATGAAATGAACAGGATTATCTTTCCTGCTTCACAGGATTCCCTGAGAATTCAATGAATTGACAAACGTAAAGTACTCACAGTATCACCTGCTGCACTGTGAGCATTCAAAAAAACAATAACTATGACTATTTGCTTGTTTAATTTTTACAAGATGCCATTTTATATTTATATTGATTCCACAGATAATCATTGCAGGCTTGCTAAAAACCACATTCTGGTCTAGACACTGAGAATGGAGCAATGATCCAGACACACTGGTTCTTTCTCAGATACAGTTAAATAAACAACTTGTTTAGGATCAAACAGCTAGTAATTTTCAGAGCTTGGAATTGAGGTCAGGTTTTCATGCTCTTATAGAGCCCTCGTCCTTCCTTTTCTCCTCATCTTTGTGTACTTTCAATTATTCTCTGCCTTTGCCTTAAGCCTAGAGGTGGGCCAGGGGGCTTTGCCTCTCCTGCTGCTGACAGCTAGGGCGAATGACATTTAGGGTTTGCTAAACCTACGTTCTGGGTGATGGGACATCAAATGGAATCCCTGACTAGTTGTGATGGTTAAGGATCTCATGGAACTTCTTACTAAGGTGTTAACTGAACCATCTGGCCCCTTGCCCTCTGAACTCTTGCTATGCCCTCCTGCAGACCCTTGCCGGTGGTTCTCCTTCACATCTTCAAAGACTCTTCCAGTGATATGCCACAACCAAGGCCATCTCTAGGCAAATCTTTCCCACTGTTGCTGGACTTTGGAGTCCGTGTCCCTAACCACAGCCATTTCCTCCAAATCTCCAGTGATCTCAGACCATTTCCTGGCCACCAAAGGCCCCTCAATTTGAGAACTGTACCCAAGTCCATCTTCTGGGTGGCATCATATGCTGTGAAACTGGTCTTTTATCCGTTCTCATTCTCCTAGCCAAACAAGTTAGTCCTACATCCTATTCTTGTGGGACTTACCTCTCTGTCTGTTGTTATTTAGTCACTAAGTTGTATCTGACTCTTTTTGACCCCATGGGCTATAGTCCATCAGGCTCCTCTGTCCATGGGATTTTTCAGGCAAGAATTTTGGAGCAGGTTGCCATTATCTTCTCCAGGGGATCTTCCTGACCCAGGGATTGAACCTGCCATCTCCTGTGCTGACAGGTGGATTCTTTACTGCTGAGCCACCAGGGAAGCCCTCTCTGTCCATTAGGGAAAAGTTATCCAGGTTGAGAAATGAATCCATGTGAAAGGGACAACACTTACAAATGATCAATATTTGCCACCCACTTCCCCTCCTCTACAAAAATCCTCAGTTCTCTCCCCAGAATTTTATTTCTAAATCACTGATAATAATACCTCTATGAAACAGCCTGTTCAACACTTGTGTAGGTGTTTACTCTGGCATATCTAATCTTTGTAACAAACCTATAAATGCCATTATCAGACCCATTTTACAGATGAAGAAACTGAGGCTCTAAGTGTTTTGAGAATTCACCCAAAGTCACAGAGAGAATAAGTGATGGAGCCAGGATTTGCTGCCAGACATTGTGGTCCCTGGGCCTTTGCTCTTCCTTGAACCCCAGCATCCCTGCTTCTCTCCTCTGGTGGGATCTCGCAGCTCTGCTACTTAAATACCCTCAAAGATAATGTGATGAAGCTGGAACCACCTAGACAGCAAAAAGACCCTTCATCATCCACCCCACACTATCCTTGAAGAATTATCCTCCATCTCTCCACCCCACACGCCATGTTTGCAATGCCCGTTCCCTTGATAAAGCGCATACTCCTGTAAATCTACATTTCATCATGCTGTTACCTCTGCACAAATGCCTCTTCATTCATGCTCTCTGATTGGAAAACCCTTGCTCATCCTTCAAAACCCATCTCAAATGCCTTGTCTTCTTTGCAGCTGTCCCACAAGGAGATAACTAACTACTGATAGTTCTTTGCTCCCTAGTACTGATACTTCTTTGCTCCCTAGTACTGTAATGTGTGCGATGGTTTATAAAGTAGCTTAGGAAAAGAAAGATGACTTTAGCCATTTTCAGGGCTCAAAATATAAAAGCAAAATTTCTGCTTACTTATTCACTCTCTTGCCAATCCCCAAAATGGCTCTCTCCATGTGGCCAGCTTGTGCCTGTGGGCAGTTCAAGACTCATATCCTACTAATTTAGCTGTTCTAGTAAAAAGAAAGCATTTTCTTTCATAATGCTAACACAAACACACAGAGGGCTCTCATGATCCTGGCTTAGATCACATATCCAACCCTAAACCAGTTACTGTGACCAGGGGGAAGGAGACCTTTAGTATTGAACAGCCTGTGTTACACATCCTATCCATTCATGAGGAAGGTACTGAGAGAGGATGTGATGGTCAGTGTGCACTCTACACCAAAGAAATGGTTGCCCCACAGAAAACCAGGCTCTTTCTTTCAAGAGAGCATATGGGATGCTGGGAATAACATAAATCTACATTGTGGTCTACCGCTTGTCTGGTTAATATTTGTATCACACTATCATACATACCATGAGAAAAACACTTTCCAAAACAATGTCACTATGAACTCTTCTACTAACAACTAGAAGTACACTATTGAAAAGAGACAAACCAAAGGTCTGTCCAATTACCATGTCCAGCTCCATGTTCATTCAGCACCCCTGATTTCAGTCAAAGCAAGTCAGGTTCTAAAAGCTGTAACCACCTGTGAAATGACCCACCCAACATACTTCAGACATCGGGATGAAGGTAAAACAAGATAAAGATAGCCATTCTCTTCTCCAGGGTATCTTCCCTACTCAGGGGCTGAACCTGGGTCTCGTGCATTGCAGGTAGATTCTTTACCATCTGAGCCACCAGGGAAGCCCATACCAAGAACTACCACTTAGAAACCACCTACAATGGCTACAGCCCCAAACATATATCATATTCTGCCAGACAAGGATTACAAAAATTCCCTATCCAGGCAATAAGGTGGCTTCCTCGGTCATTTAATATAACTGCCCTGATTCTGTCCTCTGGGAAAATCATCCATGTCCATTGCTCCTTGTAATCATGAGAATATGAGAGAACTATATGAACTTCCTTGGTGGCTCAGATAGTAAAGAATCTGCCTGCAATGCAGGAAACCCGGGTTCAGTCCTTGGGTCAGGAACATCCCTGGAGAAGGGCATGACAAGCCACTCCAGTATTCTTGCCTGGAGAATTCCAAGGACACAAGAGCGTGGTGGGCTACAGTCCATAGGTTGCAGAGTCAGACGTGACTGAGTGCCTAACACTATCACTTTTATCAAAGAATATTCCTTTCCTGAGGGCTTACTTGCCATAACAGCCCAATTCTTGTTTATTAAATTTGGAGGAATGGGAAACTGCAGACCTTGCAGAATAAGCACCTTAAAACTTCACTTGATCACTGCACAACTAATCTTCTAGAAAACTCCACATACAAGCAATTGAAGTCAGAGAATTTGTCCAGGCGTGGTCTCGGAATCAAAGTTAGGGTTCTCTTTCTACTTCTCTCTCTTACTGAGGTGCCCCCATGACAGTCCATCCTCACAGTCCTCAATTGAAACTGTTGTCCCAGCAGAGTTCTCCCCTCTCCTCTCTGATTTCAGATGGTCTAGCTTAGACTGTGGCTGGTACCTTTATTATAATACTTTATGAAAAATCCTAAAAAATAATCAACAAGAGGAGGTGGTATGTTTGGGGAGACAGGGGGAACTTTCTGTACTTTCTGTTCAATGGTTCTGTGGACCTAAAACTGCTCTAAAAGGTAAATTAAGTTCATTAATTTTACAAAGACAATGTGGTACATATATACAATGAAATATTATTCAGCCATAAAAAATGAAACAATGCCATTTGTAGCCTCATGGGTGGACCTAAAGATTATCATACCAAACGAATGAGAAAGACAAATATCATATGATATGGCTTATATGCATGCATGCATGCATGCTAAGTCGCATCAGTCATGTCTGACTCTGTGCGACTCTCTGGATAGCAGCCCACCAGGCTCCTCTGTCCAAGGGATTCTCCAGGCAAGAATACTGGAGTGGGTTGCCATTTCCTTCTCTGATTTAATTGCTAAGTCACGTCTAACTCTTTGGAACTCCGTGGACCATAGCCCACCAGGCCCCTCTGTCCATGTGATTTCCCAGGCAAGAATACCAGAGTGGGTTGCCATTTCCTTCTCCAGTGGTTTACATACAGAATCTAAAAATGTTACAAATACACTTATTGACAGAACAGAAACAGAATCACAGACCTAGAAAACTTACAGTTACCAAGGGGAAAATGGGGAGATGGATAAATTGGGATTGATATATATATACATATATACATATATACATATATATACACACTGCTATATGTTAAATAGACAGTCAACAAGGACCTCCTATGTAGGACAGGGAACTCTACTTAATCCTTGAAAACTGAGTGATAAAGATCAATATATTTGCATTTACTTGATATGAAATAATGTTCATAAAAATAAACTGACTCATCTAATTATTTTTTAAAATAACCAACAAATTCCAAGAGTCTCACGTTTTCCCATAAAACCTCTTACAGTTTGTTATTGTTCACTCGCTCAGTTGTGTCCGACTGTTTGCGACCCCATGGACTTAGAGTTTAGCAGCTATATTTCTGTACAAAGAAACTATAAGCAATGACATTGTAAGAAGCTGTTTTGGTGTCACTGAATGAGCATTGCCACCTTCTCAGTCAGAACTGGGAGAATTCCCAGGGTCCTCACCCTGCCATGTTCCTGCCAATTTTATCCTTTAGCTTTTGTGATCTGCAATACCCCATTCCTAATACCAATTTCTCTATCAGTCAGAGTCTTCTGGTTATAAGCAAAAACGCAGCTCTTGTTAACAAACAAAAAAATAGGAAGTAACAACCAAAAATACGGAAAAGCAAGATACAATTACATAAGAGAAATTAGGTGACAAACTCAAAGTCTCACAGACTTGCAGGAGGAATTGGACCATCAGGCCTCTGGGAGGACAGAAACAGCGTAGTTACGTGACTCATAATGATAGAGAGTAATGAGTCATCTCTGCATCATTGCCTTCACGAAGAAACAACTAACTCCCCCACCTTGTCTCATTTACTTCAAGACTCAAATTCATGAGAAAGAGAATGGGATTTGTTTAGCTTGAGTCACATGCCCATTCCTGAATGAATCCAGGATGAGACGAGAGATAAGAGAATGGAGTATTTTCTCTCTGATTAGCTAAGTCTACATCTTGGGCTCATACTTAAACTCAGGGTCATGGACAAAATGGATTTCCTACAAGAAAGATAAACTCTGTCACCAGAGAAAGGGGAAGGGATGGTAGGAAGGCCTGCTTAATCAACCCCCACTACAATATCCAGCATGGTACTTATTTGTATTTTATTTTGTTGTTTATATGTCCAGTATGTATGTTTATATGTCTTGCCGGAGTTGATATTGCTTTAAACAAGATTCCAATGTCTATTTACAAATGAGTCACATACAGCTCTCTCAATAGAGGTTTTTTAATTGTTAGCCTAAAGTATTATCCATTCAAGATATACTAGCAGGGATCTTCTAGTAATATTGCTCAAATTTTTAACATAATGATATAAATTGCAGACAACATGTTAGGATAAGTGGTTTATCAAAGCACATCAAATCACTCCAACTGAGGACTTATGAACTAAGGGTGGGAAGGGAGCAGTTCACTTTCAGTCTCTTTCCTCACCCTCACATTCACTCCATCACTCTACCCTACATGTGTCATGTTGAGAAAAGGACTTTTCCACAATCTGGATGGTTTTATTTCAGTGAGACTTGAATCCTACGGTTTGAAATGTGTACTGATGTCCTTAGTATGAGAATTAAGTGTTCATCAATTAGGAGAACGGCTGGATGACACAGCCCTGCAGAAGACAGGCTGTGTGGAGTCATAATTCTCCAACACCCCCAACACACTAGTCAGTATGTGAAATGGGAATAATAATATCCACTTCAAGGTTGACGTGAGGACTAAATCCAATAATGTTTATAAGGTCTTAGCACAGTTTACGATGTATGATAAAAGTCAATAAACAAGATAGCTTTTATTAAATCTGATCTGCCATTAGATTTGATATGTGAATATTTCCTGGGGATTTTTTTTTTTTACAATAGCCACACGTTATAAATAACCTAATAGAATAATCATGTGCGAATCTTTGCTACCTTGCTAGCTCTGATCACATTAACAGTGTACTACTGGTCTTATTAATGATGACCATGCTATCCCTTACACAAATATTAAGTTTCGCCTTTTAGCCCTGGGCTCTTTATTGCTATGCACATTAACTTTGTACTGTTATAAAATTATTCTCTGTCATTCTTTATTTGTGCTCCTTTACGTGATTTTATACTAATAAGAACTCGTTGCATTTAGCAACCTTGCCATGGCCCCTAGAGCATGCCTTGCTACTGCCCCCTAGGCTCTGAAACTAAGCTGTAAAGTTTAAACATACAGTTTGCAAAACTTCTACAATCACTCCCTACCTGTGCTCCTTTTCTGTTTTTCTTTTCCTTTTGCATTCTTTCTGTTCCTCATATACCTGAGGGAGGCTGGACATGGAAATCATGCCCACATAAGTGTTCCTTGAATCTCTAGCTCCTGGGACTAGAGAATAAGAAGGACATCACCTGCCATGCCTCTCCTTGAATTGTGTCAATGTGGAACTAACTTGGGAACTACTACAGACATTTATAATTGTGCCCAGTCAACAAATTATCTCATCTCACCCTTCCCTTATGCCAGGTCTTTCTGAGAAAGTTTTAAAGACCTCCAGAATGAAAGGATAAACTTTAAACAAAACTTTTCTTAACTCCTTAAGTGAGAAGCAAGTTATCTTATTATTATTAGTTGAATGGTGATACTATTAGTAATACTATGCACATTCTCTTTCCAAACTTTGAAAATATTCACTCATCTATTCATTCCATAAATATTTACTAAGTCTCTCCTTTTACTCTAGACAACAGAGACCCAATAGTGAATAATGCAGAGACCAATCTATGCCCTTAACCCTGTACAAATAGTATGGAAGACTGGTCAGAAATTAAACAAGCAATTATAAAGAAAGCAGTAAGCCATAGAAGACACTGAAGCTGCCATGGAAGCATATAGTAGGAAACCTTAATATGAAGGGTATCAGGAAAGACTTCCCAGGCAAACTCCAAGATAAGGAGTGAGTCAGCTGCATTTAAAGTAGGGTGACGGAAAGAAAGAGTGAAAGCAGGGGAAACAATGAAGGTGCTTAGCACAGTAAGTGCTCAGTAAATCACTGTTGACTAAAAGAGATAGAAAAAAGCAAGGCACATTGGAGGAAATAAAGTAAGTTTACTAGTTTAAAGAGTATATGCAGGGAAATCAGGCAAGATGAAATAGAATTGACAAGTAGAGTCCAAATCACGTATAACTCACAGAAAAAGGAGTTAAGGTACTGCCTTTTAGGGCAATGGAGAGCTAGAAAAAAACTAGATGATTTCTTGAATAGACTTTTGTTGTGGTAATATCACTTTCACTGCAATAAAGCAAGTGAATTGGAAACAATACAGAAGATAAAGAGAAGAATTAAAAGTCTACGGAGTAATTCATGGGAATGCAAACTAGTACAGCCACTATGGAGAACAGTGTGGAGATTCCTCAAAAAACTGGGAATAGAAATGCCATATGACTCAGCAATCCCACTGCTGGGCATACACACTGAGGAAACCAGACTTGAAAGAGACACGTGTACTCCAGTGTTCATCGCAGCACTGTTTGTAATAGCCAGGACATGGAAGCAACCTAGATGCCCATCAGCAGACGAATGGATAAGGAAGCTGTGGTACATATACACAATGGAATATTACTCAGCCATTAAAAAGAATACATTCGAATCAGTTCTAATGAGGTGGATGAAACTGGAGCCTATTATACAGAGTGAAGTAAGCCAGAAAGAAAAACACCAATACAGTATACTAACACATATATATGGTATTTAGTCAATCGGTAAAGATAACCCTGTATGAGAGACATCAAAAAAGATGCAGATAAATAGAGCAGTATTATAGACTCAATGGGAGAGGGCGAGAGTGGGATGATATGGGAGAATGTCAAGGAAGCATGTAAATTATCATATGTTAAATGAATCACCAGTCCAGATTCAATGCATGATACAGGGTACTTGGGGCTGGTGCACTGGGATGATCTGGAGGGATAGGATGGGGAGGGAGGTGGAAGGGGGTTCTGGAGGGGGAAAACATGTACACCCATGGTGGATTCATGTCAAGGTATGGCAAAAGAAATACAATATTGTAAAGTTAAAAAATAGAAAATAAACTAATTTTTTAAAAAAGCAAAAAAAATAAAATAAATAAATATTAAAAAAAAAAAGTCTATGGAGTAATTCAAGCAAGAGAGACAGTGGCTGGGATTAAGGTATGTGAGAAATTGGATGGAACTGAGAAATATTTAGGGTTGCATGAAAATGTCCTGGAGACACAGGATGATAAGAAGTACTAGGTAAAAGAGTCAAGGAGAAATCCTGAGTTACTGGCCTGAGCAACTGGCTGAATTCTTACTATTCACTGAGATAAGTAACATGGGAGAAAGAACAGGTTTGGAACAAGGGGTGACTTGCTCTGTACTGAGCTGGAGATGCCTGTAGCACATCCAAAGTGAGACATCTTATAGGCATTTGGATAACTGGGTCTGAAATTTAGAAAACATACATATGTTGGAAATGAAGATCTGAAGTTTGCCAGAATATGGGTGAGAAGTTAAACATAATGAAATGGGTGGATCATACAATTTAGGAGGGACTCTAACCAATGTCAAGAGTAACAACTTGGGCAGATGAAAATGAGCATGAAAAGAATTCTGAAATAAAATGGCAGAGGGTTACGGAAAAAACCATGAGTATATAATGCCCTGTGGTCAATAAGGAGATTGTTTTTAAGATAAAGTTATCATGGTTATCAAATGCTGCCCACAGGTTAAATATGATTATGCCTAGAAAGTATATATCCAGTGAATTTTGCAACAAGCTATCTCGTGGGACCTACAAGAGTAGATTCAGAAGTATAGCAGAAGTAAAACATAGATACCTTAGGTTGACGAATGAGTGGGAGATAAAAAAAAAAACAAAAAACAAAGGAAGCAGTAACAGAGACTTCTTATTTCAGGAAGATTTGCTGTGAAGAAAAAGAGAAAAATAAATCAGGAGCTAAAGAAGATAGAGAGTCAGAGGAAGTGGCTTAAGCATAAATCGGAAAGAACCACAAAACAGAGTCATGCTAACCATACAGGGAAGAGCACAATGAGTAGACTGAGCTCTCTGAAAAAAGCACAAGGAACAAGAACAAAGAACCAGTAAAGAGGGCAAGTTTGGGAGAAGACGCATGAATCATTTGGGAGTTACTTGGGAGAAGAGACATGAATCACAGATGAAGGGGCACAAGATGGGTAGAGATGTAAGTGGTTGGGGATTACAGGTAGGAGTTGGAAGGAGACCATTGACAGCTTCCATTTTCTCTGTAAAATAAAGAGTGGGCTCAGTGAATGAGAATAAGCAGAAAATTGGGGGGATGGTCAGGAAGCTGAAGGAGAATGGAGGCTTGAAAAAATTAGGCAAGCAGAGAATAATTAGGAAAACACTGAGAGCCCAGGAGAAGCTGTAGATTTTAAAGTTGTGGTTGTACCAGTCTTTCCGGTTCTGTGATTTTAGTAGTTTTCACCACCCAAGAGAAAGGCAAAAGCAGGCAGGTAATTGGACAAACCCACCTAATTTACTCGTTCAGCTTCAGATGACAAAGAGCTAACCCTCTTCCAGGCCTACAGGGAGGAGTCAAATCTACGGATTTAGAGAGATTCACTTAAACTCAACATATTTCCTAAAGTTACTTCCATCACCAAAGCCATGAGAATGGGACAAATAGGGAAAGCAGCTGTAGGTTAACAATTAGATCTGAGTTCTAACCATAGTTCTGTCCTAAACAACTATGCCTCTTTCATCAAGTCACTGGGTCTCAATATCCTAACCTATACAATGAAAGGATTGTTTGAGGTTTCCCAGCCAGTGATCTAAGTTTCTGTGGAAACTGCTACTCCCTTCTACCAGGTGTGAGGGTATCTCCACAACATAAACACAAACGCAGGAAAGGTGATCCTAGTCCCCATATCACAAACAACAAAAAGGGGGTAACTTCTAGAAATCCTCTTATGTTCGAGAACAGAGATCCCTGTCTCCAAATCTATGTCTCACCCACATTCGGAAACACCCTCAGATTAGGTTTGCCTGTGAGAGATAAACTCTGTGGTGTCATCTAGAAAAATAGTTTGATCGTTAGCACATCACAGAGAGAAAACAGTCCGAGAGGAGAAGACATAATAGCCAACAAGATTTCACAGACCTTGGTGTAACTCTACAATTACACACAGTGTAAAGCCAAATCAAAAGCTTTTTTTTTTTTTTAAGAAAGTAAGCTTCCTAGTAACTCAGGCCAGAGAGTAGCAGAGGGATTTTTCTTTCATTCTCTTTTTCTGCCAGATGAGTTATTTCAGAACTGCCGAGTGCTGAACAGTAAGACATTCAAGGACCAAAACTCGAGAGTCATTTTTTTCACCACAACACCCTCGGGTAGCTGTTCCCTGTCTGTGGCAGACAAAATTATTTCCCAGCCGACTCCTGGAGGACCATCTATAAACAAATTAGAAATTTCAAAGGGTTTGTTTTCTGCCTTCTGGCTGCCAGTAGGGGCCACTCCCTTTGTGTCCTTCATATGAAAAAGTAATTTAACAAAGAAAAAAAGAGAGCATGCCTCAGTTCAAAACAGACAAGCGCGTCCCCTCTCTCCCCCTCCCTTTCCTCATCCTCCCGCCGTCCATTGTCATGTTTGGTCAGTTTTCTGTCAAAACAACTTTTATTGTATGCAGCTTTCAGCTTGCAGGGCGCCAAGAGCTTGAGAGACAAACTGTTTTCCTCCAGTAATTCCATCAATAGGAGAACATGGAAACTGAGCACTGATTTATGGCTACTTCTCCATAACAAACAGGGGCAGTAAACGCCCACCCAGCTCTACAGGGTAAAGTTAAAAGTGGGCCCATTCCCCACCCAGCTCAGATTCAGACCAAAGGAAGTACAGCCTCTAAACAGAAGCGATCTCTTGAAACATTTTACAGCAGCTTGTCACAGGAAAGGCACAGGACATATTTTAATGGGAAGAAAAAAAAATCAAGTCTGTCTGATACTAACTCAGAACAGGAATTCAGCTCAGTATCTGGCAAAAAGTTTCCCCCTCAAAATATCCCAGCATCAGGTATTTAGATATAAGAATGCATTATATTCCAAAGGAGGAAGTCAGCAAAAAACTTGTCCCCAGTTTACTCAAAAAGAAACCAAGACCTAAAGAGAAGGAAGGGTCTATGTATAGTCACACAGAAAACTGTCCTAAAGATAGGACAGAGTCACCGCTCCTTGCTTTATGTGGCCTGAAGTCAGCATAAGAAAACTAAGGTCCTTTCCTGGGTTTTGGCTTGAAAAGTCCATTTTCTCATTATTATCTTATTTTTCATTCTTTGGGATTGATTTGGGGCTTGGCGGACAGTCAAGAGCTGGAGAACGTGAGGTTCACAAATGCAGCTATTTCTAGCCTGCTGATACACTCCACTAATCATGGTTTAAGTGGCATGCCAAATCGAGACTTTGCTTTCTAGGTTTGCACTCTAAGGTGAAGAGGCCTTAAAAGCCTTCCTAGCACAAAGCATGTCATTTAAGGAAATTCTTGACTCAGGCAAACCAATTTGGAACTATTGGGAGCATGCCAATAGACACAACAATACTGTGTGGCTTAATCTGGTTTTGTGTACTTTCTTTAAACATATACTTTGCATACCTTTTACTTCTAATTCTTTGTCTGCAGAACACCTGGATTCTACAGGTAGACTTCCAGCTGTGAATTCCGCCTTGGGGGTCAAGGAAAGGATGAAAATGACTTGTAGGAGTAAAAAGCTTCTGAGCAGTCAGAACTCAAGCCTAGAGTTCATGTGTGTGCTTGCATGTGGGTGAGTGAGTGATCGTCACTCAGTCGTGTCCGACTCTTTGCGATCCCATGGACTGTAGCCCGCCAGACTCCTCTGTCCAAGGGGATTCTCCAGGCAAGAATGTTGGAGTGAGTTCCATGCCTTCCTCCAGAGGATCTTCTCAATCCAGGGACTGAACCCAGGTCTCCCACATTCCAGGTGGATTCTTGACCATCTGAGCTATGAGAAGCTCATGCTTGTACGTATGTATGTGCTTTTTGCTGGAGGAGGTGCACATGGGTGCACAGAGTGCTAGTGAATGAAGTAGAGACAGAGGACAGAGATGTGACACCTCAATTTGGGTAAGGCTCAAATAACACCTCGTAGCCCTGATTAAGCAAAATCCTCAGAATAATGTTCTCTCGGCACTCCATTCACTCACCCTCCATACGTTTGTACTTTCTCCATACATACCCCCAAAAGCTTGCTTGGGAGCCAGTTAAGAAATAAATGCTATTTTAAATTCACTTCCTTTTTAAAATAACATTCACAAGAAATGTATTTCAAGTCTGTTTCTCATGAGCAATGTGAAGCCATCCCTTTCTGGCCACGTTAAAGAAAAGCTTAATCTTGGAAATACAGAAAAGGAGTTAGATTTCAATGAGAGTATTTACAGCGCTTGGGCTAAGATGACTGACCTAAGTTCAAATGACTAATGGAGAACAGACAAATATTCCTTCTCTTCCCCCAATAGCATAAAAAGCATACAGGATTATGCCAAAACCAAGATTTAATAAGCCTAAACATGTGTAATATAAGGAAGATGAAATGTAAACCACAGAGGGGGGTCTAGGTAGTATATTCAATATCATACAGCAGTTTTACAAATTGTTTATTTCCTTTACCAGATGGGCCTTTTAAAATTTCCTCTCTGCATACCTTAGGACCTAATGGCAAACCCACCTGAATCCCTTCCATCCTGCAGCCCTTGCCGGGATCTCAGCCAGACACGGTGCAGGCAGGGTTAATATCAGCCTTGAGCAGCCCTCTGCCCTGAGTAGGGTTATTAAACAGGACCATTTGACTCATAATTTGTTCTCCTCATGTTAAGTAGATTGCAATAACTCAGCTGTCCAGGATCTGTTTATCAATGCTCTGTGGCTTTCAGCAGCAAATATTTTATAACCACTAAGTAGATGTTCAGACCACTCATCAAATGAAAATCTCCTGTACTCAGAGCTGGTTTTATCATCATAACCCACCAACTAGAGAGCCCTGGAGAGGTGGTAACCCTGCCCCAGAGCCTGTCAGGCTTAGCCAGATGCTCATTCTGGGAAATTCTCTTCCCTAAATGACTTTAAGAGAAACTAGCCCACTCTCAGAAAATAACATTGTAGAGATTCTTCATCGGCCCAAACTGTCTTAGTAAATGGCCATTTTATTAAGTTTTACTGTCTCTCTTATATGCATTCTACCAAAAGTGAAACGGGGGTATATGTCATAAAGAGGAATGGAAATGAAGGAAGATGTAGATGAGAAGAAAGCAAGAGAGAGAGAAAAACAAGGGAGAGAAAACAGAAGTTTAAGAAGGGTGAAAGAAAGGCAGGTAGATGGATCCTACTACAGGTTGCATTATATTGATGCTGAATCTCTAAAAGTAGACCATTTGAAATTTAAAAGGAAATTATTATTGCCATAGATGTGCTTTCTCCATAATAATCTTTTTTTTTTTTAATGAGCTGCAGTGGTACTGGTATTTTCCATTTAGGATGTAAGGTACTAATCCCCCTAAGGAGGTATACAATAGTTTATTGTATAACTGCAGAATATTCGACCAATTGTTAAAGAATTAGTAATGAAACCAGGTCCATTGACCTATCATGCTAAGAACCTATTATATAATGTCGTGTCTAAAATAATACAAAAATAGAACATTAACATACATTCTTTTCATTATTAAATGAAATCCACATGTTGAAAAAAAATACTTGTGATCCAATTTTTGAAACAAACTTCTTGTACTTTTCAGTGACATAAATACATGAATTGCCTGTATTGATTAAGCTTAAGTTGGGAGACTGTGCCTTGCAACCTTGTGTGTGCAGTATTGTGTGCCTTGCAATACTGAATAATACTGATTCTGGTACTTAGTAGGGTTCTCTGGTTGGCTCAGCCTCCATCACTTACCTACCTAGAACAGGAATGAGGTAAAACTAGGAGGTACTGTACAATAACCATCCTTAAGTCTTTAGAGAACATGTGAGAAACATTTGTCCAAAGGAATGGGGGCCACTGATAGTTAAAGACAACAAATAGAATGCAAGGCAGACAAAAACACAACTACTATCCAGAAAATCCTCTCTTCCCCCTATCTGTTCATATTTTCGGTTACAACAGCCACATTAATCACAGAGTATTAGTCCTATCACTATGACAACTACTGAGAATCTCACAAAGAAAATGATTTACAATTAGAAGAGAAATAAAAGGATTATTAGAGGAAATCTCTCCTAAGGAAATGATATTTAAGCTGAAACTGGAGTGGTAAACATGAGTTTGACAAATTCCTTTGAGGTTGAAGGGACCCTAAATGTGAATTCGCTTAATTCTAAGGAGTTTGGAAAATTCTGCTCTAATTCATATGTAGAAAGGAACAAAAACTCAACAACAACAGAAGGCTGGAAAAGCTTGAAGAATCATACTTTGAAACCCATCAGAAGACAACACAAAGAAACCCAAATGAACTGCACCCCCGAGAGTGAGGAATGCTTTCCAGGAGAAAAAGGACCAAACGCTGGTCTCATACCTGGCACAACTTCAGCAGGAGAAGAAAGCCATTCATAGACTTAGTCGTCAAAACTCTAATGACCTTTTAATAGTCTCATGTGGGAAGCATGATTGATTGCAATTCAAAGAAGCTTCAGCAAGCCACAAGGCAAGTCTCCAATCACTCACCAGGTCTCTTCCATGGGTCTTCTCTCAGTGCTTGGGAGTAGTGACCTAAAGAGAAGGAGAGGCGATTTGAGAGAGATGCCCCTTGAGATGGAGTCTATTTCTATCCATCTATCTATCCATCTATCTGTCATAGATTCATATGTATACACACACATACATATTTGTTTTATATAACATAATATGTATTATACACACACACATGTTTTCCTTATGGGATATTATAGATTCTATTTACACATAAACATGTTTTTCTTTAACAAACTTTTTACTAAAACCAAAACAGAAACATTGATTATGGTATTTATAATATATATAGTGGTAAAGTATAAAATGATATGAATACAAAGTGTGGAAGGAAATAGAGGGAATTGTTCTTTTCAAGGTACTTATGCTGTTCATTAAAGGAGATGACAATTAAATAATTCATATTGTACATTCCAAAGCAATTACTAAAAGCAAATTTAACACAAAGAATTATGAAGATAATACATAAACGGAAATGGGATACTAAAACAAGGGCAATTTGCTCCAGAGAGGAGGAAAAGGTGGAGGAACAAATGGGTTAAATATAAAACAATAACATGGGACACTTCCATGCAGCTATACCAATAATGATATTATGTATAAATGAACTAAACATGTATGTTAAGTGGTAGAAATGATTAGTTTGGATTAAAATAAATCAAGATCCAACATCATGCTGCTTCGAAGAAACATTTTAATTACCAGCATAAACAGGTTGAAAGTGAAGGGATGGGAAAAGATATAGTATGTGTAGTAGATAATCTCTGGAGAAGGCCACCATCAATCCTACCTTGCAGATAAGCCTACTATCTCTCACATCAAAAGGTACAGTCTAATACCCCTCCCCTGGAAATCAAACTGGCTTTAGTGACTTATTTAATGAATTGAATACAACAGACATAATATTCTGGGACCACCGAAGCTACTTTATCATAAGCGGACAGCTTCTGCCTGAGGTGCTTAGAATGCTTACTTTCTAGATATTGCTTTTGAAAAACCAAGCACCCTGCAGTGAGAAGCCTGGGTCCTCCCCTGTGGAATCAGGTAAAAGGGGAGAAAAGGGACAAGAATTATACTACATGAGATCTCCCCACATGGAGAAAAACAACTGGAAGAGAAATATAGCTTCAAAAAATTTCCTTTTTTTTTTTTTCACCCTTAACATATTGGGCTTAATCATGAAGTATATATAGTCAGTTGGGGATGAGGGTGGCTGGCTATCATTCTGGGGTGAAAATAGGTGTCTATCAGAAGAGTGGGCTTCCCAAGTGGGTCAGTGGTAAAGAATCCACCTGCCAATGCAGAAGATGCAAGAGACATGTGTTCAATCTCTGGTTCGGGAAGGTCCTCTGAAGGAGGAAACAGCAACCCACTCCAGTATTCTTGCCTGGGAAATCCCATAGACTTAGGAGGCTGGTAGGCTGCAGTCCACAATGTCACAAAGAGTCAGACACAACTGAACATGCCTGCACACATGCATCAGAAGAGTGCTTCATGAAGTCATCCCCACAACATTCTCTTTTAGGCATCCTCCTGAGACCATTGGGAATCAATATTGATTTTCCACCTGGAAAGCTCTAAAAATGAGTTTGAAGGATGCAATAAGTAAATTTATTTCAAATTTCTTTTGAAGCCAAAGCTGAAAACCCATTCACTGTTTTATTTTTTGCCCTAAATAATGTCCAGGCACACTGTCTGACATAACATATGAGAGAGTCAGTAACGAGATTAAGTGACAACATGAAAATATCCAATAAAAAACTGCAGAAAGATACTCTAATAATAAAATGTCAACAATGTAGAGATGGCTCAGATTTTAATATACACACTCTCCCATTATCATATTATAATTCAAAAGCATTGCATTTTAAAGTCCAAATCAAATTATCTTGCCTTTGTGAGTAAAAGTTGTTGCGAGTTGAAGTCCAAAGGCATTCAAGTTAAAAATCAGTTTTTCTTGATCAAGTGAGTTAATGATCTAGTATGAAATTCTTACAGTTCAAAATACACCCTCCCTAATTTAGTATCCTTTCATCTGTCAGGTAAAGGAGTTCTTAATGCCTCAGTAAAATTATTGTTCCTTCAGCAGCCCTGTCCTGGGTTGTCTCTCCTTAGGATGGATGTAATTCCGTCTTGACATCAAAGTGGCATTTAGTTCCATGCCAATTCTCTGTGTGCATCCTTCAGCTGCTGAGCCCAATTCTGATGTGTGTGAGTTTTCCATACCAACACATAATTCTCAGACACCAGCTCAGAGTCCTATAATTCAATTCTGACACTTACCAGAAGATAGTATTAGACTCCACGGGTAAAGGACAAAGTCTTACAAGACTGTCCTACACTTCAGATGCCAATTGCAAGTTCAGGTTGTTACCTGTGGCTTTGACAGACTGGCTATATATCAGAGGTTCCCATGACCCCCTTTTCTTGGATTTGATTAATTTGTTAGAGCAGCTTACAAAACTCAGGAAACCTGTTTACTCAGTAGTAGATCACTGGTTTATTGCAAAGGATATTAAAGGATGTAACTCAGGAATAGCCAGATAGGAGAGATGCATAGGACAAGCCAGAGAAAAGGATTAGGAGTTACCATGCCTTTCTGGGGCACCACTCTCCTCAAATCTATCTGCTCACCAACCAGGAAATTCTCTGAACTCTATCCTCTTGGGTTTTTCTGGAGGCTTCATTACATAGGCATGATTGAGTAAGTCATCAACCACTGGTGGCTGAACTCGAGCTCCAGATCTTGGTGAGTGAGGGAGTGGAATTGAAGGTCCCACTTCTCTAATTATGTGGTTAACTCCACTGGCAAGAAACACCCATCCTTAGGTACTTTTCATCTCATTGACATAACAAAAGACAACTTTATTTTTCTCATCTCTCAGGAAAATCCAAGAGTTTTAAGAGTTCTGTGCCAGAACAAAAATAAAATATGTATTTCTCATGGCTGATCACAATATCACAATCCCGTTTCTAAGATGCTGAAGACTTCATATGACACACAAGATTATTACAGCCCTGGCTCCAGACTACCAAACTGAGGAGACCAGATGATCCCCAGCCTCTATCAACAGTTCCTACAGTCAAAAGTATACTCTGAGAATCCATTCTAAGAGTTGCTAAAGACCATATAACAAAAATTCAATGATATCTGAGAGGAGTAAAGTAGATGGAAAAACTAATGGTGTAGCATCTTCACATGCAATCGGTTGATGTCTATTATCCAGAATCCATGAACTATGAAGGAAAAATTTGTTGGGTGAAATCTGCCAGCAAACGTTACTATTGGCACTATTCATTCACCATTTCTGTGGTGGTCACTCTAAATTCACCATCTCATTTCTCAAAGTGCATTGCAGATACTGGTGCCTACTTACAAAGATTAGAAATTTGAAATACTGGGAACCCAATCATGAGGAATTATTTGCGGTGCCTATCTTTTTCATCCAAGGTACTAAACTACTTCAGTTTCACTTGCCTTTTTGTCTTTTGCATTCCTGGAACTTCCGTGCTGCCCAAGGGTGAGGTCTGTCTAGTAATACAGACTTCACAATTTTAGGAGAAAGTGTTTCTGAGCCTGTGCCTCCTGAACCTTTGCCTCCTATATTAGAATTGTTTAGGGAAGAATTTTGGCCCCACACTGAATACATTCAGCTAGAAATATACTCACAACTGGATATCCACTTGCAAAGAATAAAAGTGGACCTCCTACCACACACTGTATACAGAAGTTAACTCTAAATGGATCAAAGATCTAAACATAAGGGCTAAAATTATCCACTAATTGAAAGAAACCAAGCATAGAAGACCACATGTTGTATGTTTCCATTTATATGAAATGTCCAGAATAGGCAAGTCCATAGAGACAGAAATAGATTAGTGGGTGCTGGGGTAGGGGGAGAAAGAAATGAAGTGTGACTGCTAATGGGTGTGGGGCTTCTTTTGGGGGTGAGGAAGCTGCCTGGATTTAGAGAGTGGCGATAGTTGCATAAATTTGTGGATACACTAAAATCCACTAGATTGCATACTTTAAAAGTGTGAATTTTACAGTATGTGAATTATCTTCACAATTTTTTTAAGTACATTCAACATATTCTGGAACCAAAGTTGCTGCTGATACATCAAATCCCCAACCCTTAGTGCCTAGTGAGGACCAACACCATCACTACATCCTCAGCATGCTGTCTTTACTCCTCCCACAAATTCATCTGGCACCTTCTCTTGGAAACCACTGTAACAGATTTTGCGTAACTACTCTAAAACTTAGTGGCTTAAAATAGCAACTATTTATTTAGCTAGAGATTCTGCAGTTTGGCCAGTTGAGCTAGGCTGAGAGGCATAGTTCTTCTAATTGGCAATCTAATTCTGGATCAACTAGGGTTTACCTATTCTAGGACAGCCTCAGTGGAGTAGATCATCTTGGTTTCACATAAATGTTCATCCTCCAGCTAGACTGGGATTGTCCTCATAGGGGCAGCAGGATTCCAAGAGTGAAAGAGGAAATGAACCTAGGAGGAAGAGGCACATCATCACTTCCGGTGCATTCTATTGGGTAGAGTCAGTCACAAAGCCAGTCAAGTCTCAAAGGCAGGGATATAAATTCCACTGAGAGAAGCTGCAAAGACACATTGTAAGGGGTGGGGATTCAGATATGGGTAAAGGATATTGCTGCTGCTGCTGCCGCTAAGTCGCTTCAGTCGTGTTTGACTCTGTGCGACCCCATAGACGGCAGCCCACCCGGCTCCTCCTTCCATGGGATTTTTCCAGGCAAGAGTACTGGAGTGGGGTGCCACCCAGTACCTTTGTAATCTACCGTTTCCTAGAGCAGAAGTTCCAAGACAACAGTTGTACAGTGGATCTAGAAAACAACCAGTGCACATTAGAAAAGGCTAGAGGATTCAAGGAGGGAGTTTCTACGAGAAAACAAAAAAAAGGAATTTAATACATGACCTGAGTGTTAGAGTGAAAGGGGTCTTAGAATTCTTTCAAAAAGTACCAGTTTGGATTATAGGATCACAGAAAACAATTCCTTCAGGGTCAGGTAGGTAATATAATTGTGCAAAGTGGCCATATGGAAGTCAGCAAAGAATGAGGTGCAGAGTGCATACCCATCTTAAGACACTGGGATCATTAATTTCAGGGAAAATAAAAAGAATTTCCTATATATTAAATATAGCATAATATGACCATATATGTAATGAACTCTATATTCACCTACTTACATATGTATATGGTCATAATAATCAAACACTGAATATTAATTTAGCAAGAAAATATGTAATGCAAGTACAATGATAAAATAAAGTACAGAAAGATGCATGTTTTTGGATTAGGGAATGGGTGAAATTTGGGGAATCAAAATCCCAGGATCAAGAGAAAACGAAAACATCTCCAGTACTGCTGATAGGAACAGAGACAAGTCTTTGATTTACTGAGAAATTTTCAAGATGCAACTAAATGCAAGGATGTAAAACTAAGCAGTTCAAGTTACAGACTTAGATTGTCCTATATATTATATTAGCATACTGTACTTGTCTGTCCAAGGATAAGTTTATTTGAAGAAATCTGGGCAAAGTAGTACAAAGTTTAATTCAAAACATGTGGTAATTACACTTTAAATAAACTTAAGAGTTTTAAGATTTCCAGTTGCACATGGTCAATCTTTGTGGCTGCCCTTAAAATAGTAGTTAATGTAGCCACAGAATGATAATAAATGATGTCAAAACCTCAGTTTATTGGGAAGAGTTCCAAAATGTATCAGCATTTGCTTGAAATGACTCTACCCATGAGCATGGGTTTAAAATTATTACAGGACAATTATCCTTCTTTAAGATAAATTTGGAAATTCTGCCATAAGTAGGACCTTCTATATTAAGGACAACCTTGACCTTCATACCAAGAAAATTAGTATGTGCAAATTTATACAAAGTCTACAGTAGTAGAACATGAAAGCAAATGCATTCTTAAATGACAAAATAATCTCTTCATCTTCTAGTGGGTCAGGTACCTATTTTTAGTTCAGATGCTTTATAATTTTTATAAAATAAGATTACTCATAAATCTTCCTTGTCAGAAAACCAACAGTTAGTGACAGAGTTTTTTTGGATTTCTGTATCCTTGAAGCAGTTCTCTTTCATTTTCTGAAAACCACATACCCGAGTTTCTCCTTGAGGTCAGTTAGATTGATGTACCGGCTAGTGGGGATGGGTATTTTATAGAATGAGGAACTGGCCAGAGCCGTTGTTCCCACAGGCATTCTCATGAGACACACCTAAGTTTGATTCAAGGTTTCACTGTGCAATACCCTGATTTAAGCACAGCTTATGGATTAAAAAACAAAAATTTCCTCTCAGGAGTAAAACCACTCTGTCCTGTTCAGCAGGTCACATCTTTAGGGCCACTGGGAAACCAAGCATCTGTTTTGTGATTTTTGAGGCCAAAAACAGGAATCAGACCAATATGCAAGTTTTGGAATTGGTGTCTCATCTTTCAGCTCAAAATTCTAGATGAGTGATTGAGAGGGGGCAGGTGTTAATCAAACTATTTTAATAGTTTTAAGTTACCTTGGTATGGATAGAGTCTATAGTAACAAAAATGACTATGAGTTGGAAGATTAAAGGCAAGTTTTTCATTTTTTCATTTCATTGAGTGGACATCTATTGGGTAGCTACTTATTATTGGGCAAAGGCCTGGACAAGACACAGAGGGTTTGCTAACTGAGGAGTTTCCAGATCCTGAAGATCTTTAGTTATAGAATTGCGTGTTTAACCATGGTTTGCAAACCCACAGCCTGTAGGTAAATCTGGTCTATGGCCTTGTTTGGTTGGCTTGCTTTATTGACTGTACAATTTGAATATTTTAAGCTAGGCATGCACTCTCCAGCTCATTCTCTGCTAATTTACATTTGACCACACCTCACAATTATATTATCCACCTGACCCCTGAGGGAACTGACTTTGCAACTTTGAAGACTAAATATATTACAGAAGAAATGAAATCAATTGGAAAACTGTGCTATAGAGAGAAGTATGGACTTTTAATATGAAAGAAACATGAATTCTGGTTCTGCTATTTAATATCTATGTGATCTTAAGCAAGTTGTAATAACTTTTTCAAGCCTTAGTTTTCTTATCTGTAAATGGAGCTACACATACTATCTCACAATGTGGTGTAGGGATTAAACAATATAATATTTCTTCTTTGTACACAACCATCACACTGTGAAGGCTCCAGAGTTTGCAGCTATTCTTTGCTTCCCCTACAGGAGAAGCCTATGGAAGCTCAGAGGAAGAATCCATTAGTTCTGGCTGTGTGGGCAGGGAACATTTGACAAATTAAGTCATCATTTGAACTGGATGATGGATGGAAAGGATTACAATGGACAAATCAGGAATATAGGACTTTCTAAATTTTAGGATCTTCTGTTTGGAGAAAATGTGTTTTGAGTCAAGCCATTTGATGAGACTTCTGTGGGGCCAGGGGCAGGGGTGGGGGGCATCTCCATAGGGTAGGCAGAGAGCCAATCCAGTCCAGATCAGGTGCTGCCGCACTGCTGTTTATCATTTGCTTTCACATGTTCTCGCTGTGGGGTATGATGCATTGCTGCTATATTTGTGGGTGCGTGTGTGAGTGCCAAGTCATTTCAGTCATGTCTGCCTCTTTGCAACCCTATGGACTGTAGTCCATCCATGGGATTATCCAGGCAAGAATACTGCAGTGGATTGCTATGCCCTCCTCCATGGGATCTTCCCAACTCAGGGATCAAATCCATATCTTTTATGTCTCCTGCATTGGCAGGCAGGTTCTTTACCACTAGCACCACCTGAGAAGCCCTACATTCACAGGGCAGAAAGTAATTCCCAGGTTCCTTTGGGAAGGGCTTGGGGGGCTTTAAAAAAGGGCTGTTCATGGAAGATAGCCATGAAAGGGAATATTAGGCTCCCAGGACCAGTCCTATAGTTGTAATCATATACAGCTATTTTCTTGATAACAGACCAGATGACTTATCTTAGTTAAATAACCTCTTCTTGGGTTTAGTGACAAATTATGTTTTACTTGGTTCTTGGAATTATCAGAATGTGCTATAAGTCCTTCTGAATGGACTGTGACTTCTACAGGTGATAGTTAACTACCTGAGACTAAGCAAGTATTAGTTGTTGGAGTGGTTGTACTGTGGGTGGATGATGTGGGGGGCAGGTGAGTCTGTGCAGATTCTACAGTATCTGAAGAAGTTATCATTTGTGTAGGGTAAGTAGGAATAGGGCATTCCTAAAGGAGCAGTTGAATTGTTCCATCAGGCCATTAGTCTATAGCAAGTGATGATGACCATGTGGGTGGACCTGAAGGAATTTGAACAGTGCTCCCAAAATCTAAGATATAAATTTGGACCAAGTATCTGAGAACCGGAAGAATGATACTTCAAGGAGATGAACATCTTCCTTCATGACAAGGGTTGCAGAAATTATCATGAACGTGAGAAGAACGGAGGAATGGTAACATTCAGGAGATATAGAGTGTGCCATCTAAGAAAGTGTCCGTCTTTATGACTATAGGAGGATAGAAGACACAAGATCTGAAATAAAGTCCATGCTGAGACTCTCCAAAGGATATAGGGATTAGGAGTAGGAGGTTCCCCCAATCAGGTTTCTTTGTTATTTTTCTAGTGGTCTGCTTACCATCTCTCAGACTGGTGACTCAAGCACCAGGTATCTGGCCTTACCACACCAATGGTACTGCTGACCCCACCCAGTGATAGTTGTTGTTTCAAGTACCCACGAGAGACCCAGAAAGCCACAATTTGTATAAGTGCATCAGACATCCTCACCCCAGTATGAGGGTTAAATGGTATGGTGGGAATCTTGGCAAAACTGCAGCCTTTTAGAAGTCTACATGTTCCAAGAAATCAGATGATTCTAATGCTCTGGACTCAGAGTACATTTTTCTAAGACATCTTCTCACTCTCTAGTCAAGGGATTAACCATTCTACTCAGATGATGAGGTGAGAATGCAGAGTTCAGTGTATGGAAGTCCATAAAACCTACCTTCTAAAGAGCTCATTCACAGCATTTGCCACATTCTAGCTGATAAAGCGGAGAAGGCAATGGCACCCCACTCCGGTACTCTTGCCTGGAAAATCCCGTGGACAGAGGAGCCTGGTAGGCTGCAGTCCACGGGGTCGCTAAGAGTTGGACACGACTGAGCGACTTCACTCTCACTTTTCACTCTCATGCATTGGAGAAGGAAATGGCAACCCACTCCAGTGTTCTTGCCTGGAGAATCCCAGGGACGGCGGAGCCTGGTGGGCTGCCGTCTACGGGGTCGCACAGAGTCGGACACGACTGAAGTGACTTAGCAGCAGCAGCAGCTGATAAAGTCATCACACGTGAGCATCCTGTGATCAGAAATCTAGGGTTAGCCCCTAGCCAGGGTCACCCTGTTAGAAGATGCAAATTACCCATCGTCCCACCACTGCAAAAAACAGCACCTCACTGCATTCTCCCTTGATCACTGAATCTGGGTCCCCACCACAAAGCTAACTGCTTTTGCCATTACATGTTGAGAAAATTGATAGATTTCCCCCCAAATCTCTCCAGATGCAGGAGTGTGAGCTGGTTTTAGCTTCCAACATTTGAGAATCATCAGATGGATGCCTCGCTCCACATTTTTTTTTAAACCGCACGGTTATATTTCTTTCATGCAGTACACAGAATATGAACCCCACACTGAATAATGAGCAGGAGGATCCGGAATCTTGTGCAGTACATGGAATGTCCACATAGCTCTCTTCAGGGGATGTCTGATGTGCCTCTCTAGGGTTCTGTTGCACTGAAACTGTCAGAGATGCTCTTACACAAGTGAGATATGGACATATGATAAACTCACATGATTATTGGTTCTTGCAGATCTGCCCAAGGGAGTTTCACATAAAAATTCAAATTTTCAAGTTCTCTTGAAAAACATAAACATCCCCAAACAAAGGATCTACATCCCCACACGGCAACAATCCAAGGACAGTAATAAAACTATTTCTTTACACTGACTCTGCCATTCAGTCGCCTTCACTCCTTGTCACGTTAAATGGACACCCTCCCTCATTTACACGTGCAATTGCATGTCTTAATTTAAAGGAATAGGGAAGACAGAGGGAGGAGCATGATAAAAGGAAGGGAGGTATGAATTGTGAATTATTTAAAAGGATATGTGCTTTTAAGAAATTCATACTAATAGTTCACATGCCACAACTAAAGATTGTGCAAGCTGCAAGGAAGATGGAAGATCCTGCATGCCACAACTGAAACTTAGTACAACCAGATTAATTAAAAAAGAAATATAACCAATAATACATTTTTTTAAGAAAAATGACACATGCTAAGCTATGAGAAGAGAAAGCTAGGTAGGGGTTACAATGAAATGCTCTATGAAAACTCACCTAAGCTACTGAGCTTATTTTTTAGATAATGTTAAGACAATGAAGGGTTTCACTAAAGCATTTAACAAAATGTGTACTGCTTTAGAAAGATAATTTCAGCAGTGTTGGGGACAGAATGAAAAAATTAAAGACTAGAAGCAAGGACGTTATTATTTTTAAAAAGAGCGCAGAAGAAAAAAATGAGAGTATGACCTATCCTTGCTCATTCCCTGGTGGCTCAGATGGTAAAGAATCTTCCTGCAAGGCAGGAGAGAGGTTCGATTCCTGGGTCAGTAAGATCCCCTGGAGAAGGGAATGGCAACCCACTCCCACTATTCTTGCCTGGAGAATTTCATGCACAGAGGAGCTTGGTGGGCTACAGTCCATGGGGTTGCAAAGAGTCGGACACTACTGAGTAGGTAGCACTTTTTTTTCGTAGTAATAGAAAGAAGGGAAGGAATATTGTGGAAAATTTGGAGAAGGAATTCACAGAACTTAGCAGACAACCGGGTAGATAAGAGTGAGGAAAAGAGTGAGTATGATGATGTTAGCCTAAGTCTCCGGGAGAAGAACATGAACTTCAAATAGAGTTCGGGGAGAATTCAATGGAGAGACAGATGAGTTCCATCTGAAAGTGTTAAAAATAGAGGGAGTGGCGAGTATTTTCATATGAACACATGTAACGAATGGAGCTTGGGAGAGAAAAAAAAAACTATAGATAGGGACTTGGAAATGAACAACTAAGCAATGTTATTTGAAGCCAGGAACTAGGTGAAATTGTCTAGGGAAGGAGAAGAGGGGTATACAGAGCCCTCAGGAACATTATACTTACAGAAATGGTGATGGAAGACTATAGTCCATGGCGTTGCAAAGAGTCAAACACGACCTAGTGACTAAACGACAACAAGCACTGGCCAAGGTGAGCGTGTTGCTGGGGTATTTAGTCCCCTAGCTCACCTCCCTACTGGGTGGTCCCAAGTTAACTACATTTCTCTCTGTAGCTACATTTTTCTCAGAGTTCACAGCTCTGTTGGGTGGGTCCTCTTCATGTAGCTGGTTGGCTAACTGGTCCCATCTCTCAGCCTTCAGGGCAGTCACACTCCCCTTTGTCTTCCTAGCATACTGCTCCATCCTTTGTTGGCTACCTTGATCTTTATAAAGAACCCCTTGGTTACGCTCCTTCCAGTGTGAATGTGCATCTGTTTTTTGCTGGGATGCTGACTGATTCAAAGGTAAATCCAGGAGGGTATAATATCCTGGCAGCTGTGGGAGAAGGACTTGCATAAATGCTCCAAATCACATCATGGGATAAGGTCTAAAGAGAATTAGAGTCTGACAGTTGTTTTCAGAAGACTGGTGTAGGTGGGAATCAGGATGCAAGGTTTGGTAGAGGAAATGAACAGTGAAAGAAAACAGAGGCAGTAAGTTAAAAATATTGCTTCAAAAAGGCTGATGGTCTAAGGAGAAAAGAGGGAGGACCTCAGTCTGAAGCAGAACTAATCCATTCCTTTAAAGTTAAGGAGAGATGGAAATAGCCCCATAAAACTGCTTTTTTTGGTCAATTGCCTCATTGTCACATGATTCAAATGGCCTTCTTAAATTAGCAAATCACCTTCTCCCTGGGATTTTAATTTGACAGAAAGGTTTCAAATATAACCAAGAGACAGCTAAGGATGAAATATCTAGCTCAGGCTTACCTCTCTCAGCCATTCCAGCTATTAATCATTTATAGGACACCATAAGCCACCTCTAGGAAAATGATGATTCTTTATTGCTTGTTAAAAATATTTACATTTTCCTCTACCAGCTGTATACAAGGAATTGATATTTTCCGAATTGCTAAGTCAATAACATCTTCCCTGAACCATCAAAGGATTTGATAAACCAGCAAAACATGAGAGCCTCTGCTGCAAATAAGTGGGAGGCACGCAGGCTGTCAGGCAATTAAGTGGACCTGAATAAGCTGATGTAATTAAGCCTCTTACTGCATAATTATCTTTATTTTAAATGTGTCTTTTGATGAAACATCTGTTCCCTGCTCCAGATATGAAAAGAGGGACCCATGCTCGGGAAGCAAACAGGCTTGTGAGGCCCTCACACGTGCTGCCTGGGCTGCTCAGATCCAAGGCAACAAATGTTGTCATTTGTTCTATCTTTGCATGCAAGAGGCAGGTGTCCTCAGGTCCCGAGCCTGCCTTTGACTGACCTCCGAGCTCACAGCAGCTGCCTGGAGCCCTGTCACACAAAGAGCCCCTGAGTGCCAAAAGGAACATTGAGCAGCAAAGGGGCATCAAGCTGTAAGGGCTAGTGCCTTGACCATCTGCACAGCAGGACAGAGGTGGTTAGCAAGGTGGGGAATTGGTCAGCAGGATCCCCTTGAGTCCCTGTCTTCAGGCAGCAGTGCCTGGCTGCTTCCCCTTCATCAAGGGTAGATATGATTAGTCAAACCTGACTGATGCCAGGCAGCATCACTTGGGTGAATTTTTGTGTGGTGATTTTGTCCATCCTCAGTTCTGGAGACTCCAAACTCTAGTGTGTCAGTTTCCTATGTTTTTCCAAATCAGGAATTTTGAATCACGCTAATGGACACTGAAGTGACAAAGTCACAGATTTGTACCAGAAAGAGACTGGATTTTATCAGATTGGCCAAAATGTTTGCTCAGGTTTGTCCATAAGATGCTATAACATACAGGCCCATATATACATAACATAAACGCCTATATAGCATATAGCATATAGGCATACTTCGTCTTACTGTGCTTTACTTTATTGTGCTTTGCAGATGTTGTGGCTTTTGCCAATTGAAGGGTTTGTGGCAACTCGGCATTGTCAGATGATGAATAGCATTTCTTAGCAACAAGGTGTTTTTAAATTAAGGAATATACATTTTTAGACATCATGCTATTGCATATTTAATGGATTATAGTGTAGTCTTTTATAGACACTGGGAAACCCCAAAATTTGGGGGCCTTGCTTATGGTGATGTTCACTTGATTGCAGTGATTGGAAACTGAACCCACAATGTCTCCCAGGTCTGCCTGTATTTCTCATGCTGCGACTTGTGGCCTTGGTGGCCAACTACCTGTTGTTCCCTTTCAGCCTCCATTTACTCAACTCTAAATTGAAAATAATGATACCTATCTTACAAAGTAATTGTGAGAATTCAGAAGTAGGCAGAAAGCCTAATGGAAGACATTAAGTATGGTAGCTGATCTGAATAAACATTAGCTCCTTCTCGTTTCTCTGACCAACTCAGTGGACGTGAACTTGAGCAAACTCCGGGAGATAGTGAAGGACAAGAGAGCCTGGAGCACTGCAGTCCATGGGGTTGTTAAGAGTCAGACAAGTTTAGTGACTGAACAACAAAACAACTTTCTCTAATCCACCTCCTCCCACTGTCCATGAAGGAGCCTAATGCCCATTTCTTAACTAAGGGTTAGAAATCTGCTGCCAAGAACACCTTCTGATTCAAAATGGAAGGAGATCCTGGACTCACATTCTCCCTACAAACTTGCTAAATCCACAGCTATATGTGGAAAAATGTCCTTTGCAAAAAACTAGCTGAGCAGCTCCTACACATGGGGCAAAGGAAGGGCCAACTCAAAGTGGGTAGAGGAGGCTGGGACAGAGTCTCACCATAAACCTCAACCCCAGCACAGTAACCCAGTCAGAACTCAAAATGTGGACCTTCTCCCTGAGGAGTGGAGGATTTGAACCCCACATTGAGCACTCCCAACTTCTGAAACCTCCACCTGAGAGTTCAGCATCCACAATATCTAGGTCTGAAAACTATCAAGGCTCATGTCCGTGGAACCCATAAAGTCATAGCAATCTGAGGAACAGCTCTTAAATGGCTCCCCCTACAGGGCTCACACCAAGCAGCTGATCAAGAGGGACTTGCATCTTGACTGGGAGAGCCTTACTTGCTTTCTTCGAGTGTTGGCCGAGGGGCAGTCATCTGATTTGACACACATTTGGGGTTATTGGGTGCTCTGAGGATGGAGACTGGGGGCCTTATCTTTGCACTCTCCCTCCGCCTTACTCCAGCCAACAGGTGCCATCTTGTTCTTTTCTTTTTCCTTCTTTTCATCCTCTCTTTTTTTTTTTTTTGGCTTATAAATCTCCAGGTATTTTCCATATCTTTTTCTTCTTTTCTGGCAGGCGCCATCTCTACACTCTCCCTCTGCCTCACTACCATCAGCATGCGGGCTTCACTTTCTCTGTGCTGGGCTCCAGAGCACCACGATTTCCCAGAGGGGAGTTTATAGATGCTTCTAGAGCCCCAGGTTTTTTTTTTTTAATACATACATTTTATTGAAGTATAGTTGACTTACAATGTTTCAGGGGCACCTCACGGCGATTCAGTTATACAAATGCACATTATTTTTGAAATTATTTTCCATCAGAGGTTATTATAAAATATTGACTATAGTTCCCTATCGGAGAAAGCCATGGCACCCTGCTCCAGTATTCTTGCCTGGAAAATCCCATGGACGGAGGAGCCTGGTAGTCTACAGTCCATGGGGTGGCAAAGAGTCGGACACGACTGAGTAACTTCACTTTCAATTTTCACTTTCATGCATTGGAGAAGGAAATGGCAACCCATTCTAGTGTTCTTGCCTGGAGAATCCCAGGGACAGGGGAGCCTGGTGGACTGCCATCTATGGGGTCACACAGAGTTGGACACGACTGAAGTGACTTAGCAGCAGCAGCATAGTTCCCTATGCTATACAGTAAAACTTTGTTTCTTGTTGCATGTCTATTTTTTAATTAGAAATCGAGCATTCTATTCATAGTAAGTCAAACAAGTGGAATCAAAATGTCACCAGGGACCCTCTAGATCCCCTGGCACTGGTAGTCTGTGGGGTCCATGCTTGCAGTCATTACAAAAAAGCTCTCTTTCCAGTAGTTTGTTGTTAGTGAATAGGAAGATAACTGATTGTTGCCATTAGGCTATGGAAACACCATGAAGTCAATAATTGTTTTAGTTATTTGTCAGGTAAGGAAATTGAGACCCAAGCTTAAAAGCATAGCTTGTGTGACAATTCCAGGTTTAGATGCAGGTCAGTCTGACACCTACTAATGATGCTAAAGACTTGACAAAAGTAATCATGTTTGCCATGACCAAAGCTCACATGGA
Source organism: Giraffa tippelskirchi (assembly GCF_054371585.1). Taxonomy (NCBI): domain Eukaryota; kingdom Metazoa; phylum Chordata; class Mammalia; order Artiodactyla; family Giraffidae; genus Giraffa; species Giraffa tippelskirchi. Next base: position 105,154,914 of record NC_137280.1, on the reverse strand, counting down.
AGTTTCTCTCTTCTCCACTTCTCAGTATATCAGGACTCAAATAAATGGTTCTCTGCAAGTATTTTTATCCAAGAGATTCATCTTCCCCTCTGGAAGGTTTTTAATGCCCTCTTCCTGATCTACAATTTTGCTCTTCCCTTAAAGTCTATTTCCCTGTTACAGAAATGTATTCTAAGTTGGGCCAAATTCAGTCAAGAAACATGATGTAAACTTCAGAGAAAACATAAATAAGTTTTTCCTACTTAAAGAGTTGTTTTAATTTTTTAGGCTAATAGAAGAGATGCAGAGGTTCTACTGACTGGGTAATAATTTAATCTTGGCTTTAATTTTCAGTCTTTCATTGATGTTCTTATAGACTTTGATCAACACAATTGACGTATTATCCAAAGAGGTCTTTTAAATATGAAAAGAATGGAAAGGTAGAAAGAACAGTAGACAAATATTATTTGATCGGATCACTTAACTCTACAAATTACTAGCTATTTTGTCTTGGGCAACTCATTTCACACATTGGAGCCCCAATTTTCTCATCATTTAAATGAGCATTAATCTGGATACCTTCTCAGCTCTTTCAGCTCTGACATTATTTGATTCTGGTGCTAAAGCATAATTTCATGATATACTCTACATATTTTTTCCCTGTAAAACACATTGACATCATGCTAAATTAGATAGACTCATGTTCCCTCCTGTAAACAATTGTGGCTATTACCAAGATTTGCTAGCAAACAGAAAAGAGGCATGGCATGTCTCAAGTTCTTTTTCCTGTAATGCTCTGAGCACATTTTTGATGTGTTGAAAAACTGCAGAGTATTTCTGTATGCTGCTCTTTATATGACTTGTTAGATCATACCAAAAATATTTCACAGAGCCTCTTTCCTACTTTTTCTGGACTCATATCCAAACTTGAGCAAAAATATTAGATTTTTAATAAACATACCTGTGCTACGGAAAGAAGCAAATGCACAAACTCAATGTTAATCTTTCTGTTTGACAAGCCAAAGCATATTGATAAACCCCTGCCAAATAGCTGAGATGTATTATAAATGAACATAACTTTTGTTGGACAGCATGCTGACTGAACTGTAGAATGCAGCCTGGAGGCATTTGTAACCAGATAGAGATACCATAGGACATAGTGTCTCTGTGGGAAAAACATGATGGAAATTGTGAAATGTTTTAGAAAGCAGGAATTCCAAACTATCATCATCCTAGCAGATCTGATTACTCCCATGTGTTCTGATTTTGCAGCAAATGCCAATCCAGTTGACATTTGGGAAGGAAGTTTCCCCAAACAAACCATTTGTGGCATCCTTGTAAATACTTCTAGAGAGTCATGCATCATGAGAAAGCTTGGTATCATCCTAAATTGAAATTTGACTTTTTTTGATTAAAGGAAATCTTGAATAAGGACATAAGCTCTGACCTCAACATCCACTGCTAGTCACCACTCAGCCTGGAAACTACTTGACCTTTATGGGGTGCTCCTGACACGGGGCAGCTTAACCTAATGCTCAGTGGGCTTCAGTGGTTCTTTTCCTTTTTCTTCTTCCTGAGTGTCTCATAGGCTCATCTGAACACGATGCTCCCATACTCTTTGCAAGTGACTTCATATTTACGATCAGCTCAAAAGGCCAGTGGCACCCCACTCCAGTACTCTTGCCTGGAGAATCCCACGGACGGAGGAGCCTAGTTGTCTGCAGTCCATGGGGTCTTGAAGAGTCGGATACAACTGAGCGACTTCGCTTTCACTTTTCACTTTCATGCTTTGGAGAAGGAAATGGCAACACACTCCAGTGTTCTTGCCTGGAGAATCCCAGGGACGGGGGAGCCTGGTGGGCTGCCGTCTATGGGTCACACAGAGTCGGACACGACTGAAGCGACTTAGCAGCAGCAGCAAAAGGCCAAGAAACCCGAGAATAAGCCAAGTCTTCCATGCCCTAACCTTGTCTCCCCACAAAAACCACTATACCTTGTCCTGGGGTGGGAGGAGGAAGGAGGCATAGGTATATTTCTTCACTAGAATTTTTTCTTGGCTTCACCTCATCAGTGGAGAGGCTGGTCTCTGCACAAGCTTCCTGAATGTCCACCACAGTCCTTTACATCATATTCACCTGTCTTTCCCCAACTACTGTCCTTCCACTGCCAACTCAGGCAGTATCCCTTTTCTTCTTTACTTAGTTATATCAACCTGGTACCTAGAAGGACCCAGGGAAAAATAAGCTTTCCATCTTTCTATGAGCAAAGTAAGTCAAACCTGTGAAATAATAGGAAGAACTCAGACAGGAGAAGGAGAGAAGGGAGACACACAGCGTCTGCCCCAACAAACTGACTGATTCAACTTCCCTAGCTGCATCTAGTTCCTTATTTTAAATACCCTAATTTTCTCTGATTCACTTTGCACCCAGAACTGAGTTGTTCTTTCTTCTGAAGGAGTGGGTAGACATTCTAATTGAAGCACAACATTCTTGTATTTCCCTCTCAATCTTTAAGAAAGATCATATAAGCAGAAGTAATACCCTTAAAAAATTGTATTTTCCCAGGACTTCTGTGGTGGTCCAGTGGCTAAGGCTCTGTGCTTCCAGTGCAGAGGGCTCAGTTTCGATCCCTGGTCAGGGAACTAGGTCCCACATGCCGCAACTAAGAGCTCACATGCCACAACTAAAAAGATCACGCAAGCTGCAACAAAGACTGAAGATCCCAAGTGCTGCAACTAAGACTCAGTATACTCAAAAAATATATATATGTATAAAATTTATATATATAAAATTATATATTTTAAAATATATTAAAAAATTGTAAAATTTATATATAATTTATATATAAATTTATATTTATATATATATTTATATAAAGGGAAGGGCTTCCTTGACCCTCCATGACAATTGCTCAGAGATCAGGGGAAATGAAAGTCTAGATACAGCATATGACTGAAACAAGACATCCTCTGGATGTCAGCACCATGACAAAGTCAGGAGGAATTTGGGGGGACAATGAGATGACTTCTGTACACGGAGGACAGCAACTTCATTGCAGCTTTGGGTAATGAACAGTACATTTCTTCAGGAGACAGGCTCCCTGATTTCCAGTGGGTACCCAGTCAACCCTCAACTTTAAGCACTGGGCCACTAGGCCAGGTCCAGAGAAGCTGGACAATCTGGATTTCAGCAGGATCACAATGGGTAGCAATGTCACCAAGAGGCCCAGACAAGGCCTCTTCAGAAGGGTGAGCCCGATCTCACGATTTCTTCCCACTGCTTGAGACCTGGTATAATTGACCCTCTGGTCTGAGCAATATTTCTGTTCTTGGGTGTGGTCATGTGAAACAAGTGGGAGGAAAAATGGCATCCCTTCAGTTGCAATAGAAACTAAGAATCACTGAAGTTGAATGTGCACATTTTATATCCAAAACTGATTTCACATTTGTAGATACTTGGAGTGCCCAATATCCATTCATTTTCTAAGAGCAATCTGTTTCCTTTTGAGATGTAACTTCTTTCCCATTGTACAACGTCTATTGGGATAATAATTTAGGATCATGGCCTTCCCTACCCAAGGAACTACCTCAAGATGCATACTGAACCAACTAGATGCCCCTACCCTGATATTTAAATCTGAGCACAGGTCAAAGGATCTGCAAGTAACTAGAATCCACTCCATCCTCCCAATGGAGAGTTCCTACTGGGGCCTCTAGAATATTTGGTTTCTGTGCTTCTGGAACTGTCTTATTTCTTACTTTATCCCCAGCATGATTTCCTAGGATCCTGGCAATTCGGTGAAACTCTGATAGACTTCTAGCAAATTCCTTCTAGCTTTAGTTAGCCAAGATTCATGTCTGTAGCTTGTCATTAAAGGGATGAAACTAAGATACAACAACATTCATACAATGGACTAAAGTTTACGTGACTTTTGTTCATCTAGTACTCCATTTCACTCCTATAGAACTCTGACATTAATAGAGCAGATACTATATCCACTCACTGATTCATGAAAAAAAACTAGGCACAAAGGGTTTAGGCAACTGGCCCACGCTCTCCCAGCCAGAAAATGCCCCCAAGACTTCTGGCGTGACACCCAGCACCCTGTACCGCACTGCAGTGAGGTGTGAGCTTCTCATCTGTTCTCCATAAAGCAGCAAAAGGAAGACAAGTTAATTAGAAACACACACATTGTTTTACCAGCATTCATGTGACTAATATCACGGGCCTCTTTTTAAATCTCCCTTTTGTGCACAGGGATCAAGATGTAAAAACATTCTTTAATATACGACAGCAACATTAATGGATCCAGACCATAACAGGATGACATATTTACATTCAGAAAGATTGGAAGTAATGGCAAATTGGCTCTGATGTCACCTGTAATTGTTGCCTTTTAGAGGAGACATACCTAAGTCTATCATCTCTATGTAGAGGGAAATGGCTTCCTGGAAACAAAAATATATATGCCTCTTTTCCAAAAGGGAGTTGACACTAATCAAGAAGCATCTGAAAATAGGTCACGCAGGGGCAATAATTATTCCTTGACTAACAGCAGGCAATTCCAGGTTTTCTTTACATATAGAAGGACTAAATTTAAAGTGTCAGTGAAACTTAACTGAGCAGTACAAGTGTTGTCTGAAGTCAGTAATATTCTTTTGGAATTTAAAATCACTAAATAATTTGCCTGAAGTCACATTTCAAGTCCTTGGTAATGTTTGGTGCAAAAGGCAAATAATTCAGATTAGAATTAGAGCAGTGAAAAACCACCCAAAGCGAAGACCTGAGGACAGAGCCCCCCACCCCCACCCAACACTAACTGTAAACTTAGTGAGTTGAGGCTTAGCATCCACCTTAGGCTCTTCTCTTGGAACAAGTCTTTCTCACAGAAGAGTAAGAAAAATCTTAGTTCCTGATATTACCGGTTTTTACAATTCTACAATATTTCTCAGTTTAGAGAAGAGGACCCTTCATGAAGATGCTTGAAATGAAAGCACTTAAAAGATAAACATGACAGGAACAAGTTCATAAAGTGTTGAATTCATGCAGGCATTAATGTTTTTTATTTATATAAAAAGTTTCTGCTTGTCAACAGCTGCTCCCTGACAACATCTTTTCTAGATCATTTTACTATAAAAGATAACATCATCATCTAGATAAAATATATTTTATAAACAATGGTCATTTCATGACCTTAGGTGGAAAACCAGGTGACAAAATTTTTCTTCAAAGTCCCCTAGTGTGAAAATTAGATGTTCTTTTACAATAGGGAAAATGTGAAAAAAAATTCCCCTTAAAAATTAGAGCACGTGATCCCAAGCGTACACAGTTTGCTCTATTGGTTTGATGGGATATGCTTCTCAATTCCTACAAAACTGATTTACTAAACCAAAACTAAAACCTCAATGCCTCTAAAATATAAGTAAAAGTGTAAAATTGATCAGTAAGCCAAAACAAAAAAAGAAAGTAAAGCAGAAAAGAATTCCTATGTATGTCAAAAATCACATAATTATGTGATATGCCAGTAGGAATGTCCCCAAAATGTATGAAAAGAGATCCATGAAACTGTTCTTTTTATTCCCAAATGAAAGGCAGACCTGAAATAGTAAATAGTTTCGAGAGTGATAGTTGTGTAGCATCAAGTTCAATGCTACGGCTGCAGGTCAAATTTGATTACCTTTCTTATCTCTGCTTTCCTTCACCAGATGTCTTCTTCTAGCTTAGTGATTTGTTATTACTTTGTTTTTTCAAGTATATTGCTCCATCTTGCAGGACAAGCACACGGTTGATCTTTCTATGGTTAACAACTATTCTAGATGTGTAAATCAAGTATTGTCAAAAGCAAATAAAGCGTTTTGGAAAATCAAGAGACTAATTCATAGGGTGTGATTGGGAGTGGGGTGGGGAATGGGAGGAATGTTGATTTTTTTTTTCTTCTTGAGAGTTCTCTTCTAAAAGAAAAATGTTAGATTATTGCAAAGAATACATTCTTTGGCAGCATTCTCGCTTTCCTCCATTAAAAAGAAAGTTTTACACATAATAACTTACAGAGTACATAAACGTCCTTGGAAGATAAGTGAATCCTACTTTATTTGGGGTGGGAGGGAGGGGAAGTGTCCACCATTTGCTTGCTTTCTTTGACCTTTTCCATAACTCTCTCGTCTACCCATCTGACAGGCTCTATCAAAGATGCTGAAGTAGATCAAATTTCCTTTTTCGTTTCCCCAGGTTAATGACATTTGCTGTGAGGGTCAGGAGATTACCAGAGAACTGTGAACTAGAGGCAGGGAGCAGGAAGGCTGTATCCCAGCAATAATTTCCTCCACTTCTCTGACGAGAGAATTGTGAAAGTTCTCGTTATTTGTCTATATAAACAACACTGTCCACCCACCCAGCATTTTCTCAAAGGCGCAGGCTTCTGACAGCTTTCTTTCTAGTTTCTATAGTGAACAAATTTAAGTCCTGTTTCGAGTCACCTTGGGGTGCAATACATTCTATTTATACCCAAATGTACATTGCTAAAAAGAAAAACGAAAAAAAAAAAAAAGGTTTTCAGATCAGTTTTTCCATCACTTCTCTAAATATTCTATTTCCCAGATTCATCACCCACCCACTTATTCATCAGTCTTCGCACCAAATAAATCTTGACAGTCTTCCAAATCTACACACCCTCAAAGGATGAAAAATCACTGATAACATTCTTTGGAATGTTCAGAAACTGAGGAACATGTCTGATAAAGCCACCCTAACGATAAGGCTGTGATGCTAGAGCCAGCTCTTGCCAGAATGGTATTGCTTATGCAAGAAGGACATTTCAAAGCTAACCGAGACACCCTTTCCCCTCAACACACACACACACACACACACACACACACACACCAAGGCCTTTCAAATAAGACAAATCAATGGTGTCCCAAGGTAGAAACAAGGAGGAAAAGGAAAAAAATTCTTAAAGTCAGTTCTTTGGGGAGAGATTATCCAAGTCTCCCTTTCACTCCCCATTCCATAGTGACTTCAACTCTTAGTTTCACTGAATTATTACGAAGTGTATGCCTTCTCTTTCTGTTATATTCCTGGATCTTTACGTGCACCAACCATCCAAATGACAGGAACGCTCCCATCCGTAGCCCTTTCTAATTTTCTCTCTGTGTATGGTGTTATTTTGGGAAACAAAATGTGAGGAATTTTCATGCTGCTTAAAAAATAAGCATGTTTCATGCCATCTTTCTTATGGATTCTGCAATGGACAGATGAATTGGTTCCAAACGGTTGGGTTTTCACTCCCATTAACTAACACTAAGGCAATGCTCTGTGGATTATTCAGCATTCAGAATCACACAGGTCCAGAGGGAAAATATAGGGCAGGATCTATGAACCTTGACTCTTGAATGAGCTGAGGTGCCTGGAGTCACCGACATTCCAGAAAGTAGAGTTGAAGAATGGTATTTCTTAGGTAATTATGATCTCAGCCGGTTCTAATGGAGCGATAATAGTTTGGCAGATCCTATGGGTGGTGTGCATTTCAGAGTCCTCACAAATTCCAGGGAAAGAAAGTTATTCTTTTACCTCAGGAAAAAAGAATAATTGACCTATTGGGACGTAGGAGAAAATTGACTACAGTTCCTTTGGCACTAAGGTCCCTTGTCATTTAGAAAACTGTGATTGGATTACAGGGTGGATTAGCATAATTTAGTGGCAAAAGCACTTGCAACCATTTATCTTCTGGACAAACAGCTACTGAACCATATTTCTTCAATTCCTTCCCATCTACCTTTCTCGATTTGGTAGAGGAAAAATAAAAAGAGATGGGAAACCAAAAGGGTACAGTGTAACTCTAAATACAAAACCACATGGCATAGTAAATGTCCCACTGTGAGTGAGGATACCAAGTCCTGGATAGTATGACCAGAAACAAAAAGTGGAAATGAAAGTACTCACTGGACCTGCAGGGAAACCAAAAGGGTACAATGTAACTCTAAATACAAAACCACATGGCATAGTAAATGTCCCACTGTGAGTGAGGATACCAAGTCCTGGATAGTATGACCAGAAACAAAAAGTGGAAATGAAAGTACTCACTGGACCTGCAGATTTCATATAGCTAACAAGGTCATCTTGAATAATTATGAATTTCCACTTTGGACTAATAAATGATTTGTCTTAGGGTTTTAATGGGTCCTTTATAAACACACACACACTAATACACACACATTTTTTTTTTTTAAGTCAAATACTAAAGAAGTGATTTTAAATTTTTAAAAATTGTTCTCATCTCCATTCTGGGCTTCCCAGGTGGTATTAGTGGTAAAAAGCCCACCTGCCAAAGCAAGAGACATAGAGACATGGGTTCAATCCCTGGGTCAGGAAGATCCCTGGAGAAGGGCATGGTAACCCAATCCAGTGTTTTTATCTGGAGAATCCCATGGACAGAGGAGCCTTGTGGGCTATAGTCCGTGGGGTTGCAAAGAGTTGGACACACAACTGAAGCGACTTAGCATGCATGCATCTCCATTCTGGGTGTCCATTCCAGGGACTGCTTTCCAGAGACAATCACCTTAATCTTGTCATTTTTAGTTATTTACTTAACTCTAAATAATATGTCATACTGAAATTATTAATTTTCTTTGGGCATTCTTCTTCAGCTTGAAGTTGAGAATTTAGTTAAGCAAACACTGAAAACCAACCAGAGCGTGGATTAAAATGACATGTAAAATGATATTCGCTGCAGAGCTAAGCAGGATGCCAAGACTGTATTTCTCTCTGCACAGGTCCAAAGTTACGCACAACCTTGGTGTCATTCAAAGGAGGAGGAGCATGTGAACTAAGCATTCAGTTAAATGAATGAACTCTTCTTAAAAATCATTAAATCTAAGAAATCATTTCACATTGAAGTTTGCTCCTTATTTGTACCATTACTTGTAACATTTTTGTTGCATTAATTTTCCTTTATTCTTTCCTGCGTTTTACACTTGCCTTTTTTTTAAGGGAAAATAGAAAACTCATACACTTCTTTATCCATGAAATATGACCTTCTCTGTGAAGTCTCTCCTGGCTCCCCAGTGTGAGGTCAGTAATTCATACCTTTAAGCTCCTATAACACAGTTTGTCTGTAGTTCTATGTTAGTAAAAGACTAGTTGGAAACAGAGTGTCTTTTCTATTGCATTATAATTATACATTTAAGTCTATGTCTACTGGATAAGACTCTTAAGAGTCTTCTTGGACTGCAAGGAGATCCAACCACTCATTCGTAAAGGATATCAGTCCTGAATATTCATTGGTAGGACTGAGGCTGAAGCTGAAACTCCAATACTTTGCCTACCTGATGCGAAGAACTGACTCACTAGAAAAGATTCTGATGCTGGGAAAGATTGAAGGCAGGAGGAGAAGGGGACAATAGGAGATGAGATGGTTGGATGGCATCACTGACACAATGGAATGAGTTTGAGTAGGCTCTGGGAATTGGTGATGGACAGGGAGACCTGGCATGCTGCTGTCCATGGTGTTGCAAAGAGTCGGACATGACTGAGTGACTAAACTGAACTGACTGACTACTGGAATAGACTAGGAAGTCTTTAAAAGGAACAAGTCATACTATTTTTTTGTGCTTTACCTCTTGCACACAGCCCAGCACTTAGTATTTATTTTCTTTGTTATATGAATAAATGAACATAGTCTATAAACATGTGCCTTTCAAGGGACTGATGCTCACTCATCTAACACTCTCATTTCCCTCCTCCTTATTTCTAGATTTGTTTTAGAACATTTAAAATTAGAGAATATTCTAAGTTTTAACTGTTTTCTTAAGAATTCCAGGAGAATATAGCCATGTTATCCTCTGACCTTGAAAATTATACAAAAACCACCGCAAAGATGTTGGCATTCTCCTTCTTTACATCCTCCACTTATAAATCACTCTTCAAAATATTTTTTAGGAACTTGAAACAGAAAGCATCAGAAAGGCTTGAATTCATCTTACTGCCTTTTAATCCCATTTATAAAGACAGAATTAAATGCAATGATATAAAATATATACATTTGAAGATATGGTATGTGAAAATATGAAGACATAGACCAACTCTGATGCTAGAGAAAAGGGATTGATTGCCTCTTTGCTAAGATGATCAGATTTCAAAGTAACCTTTAATTAGAAGTTTCTGAGGGGCTTTCCTAAACCTGTCTCATTCTATGTTACCACAGTAATTTCCTATTATGGCAGAGCATTTAGGGATAATATTCACAAAAAAGTTTTTATATAGACTTTGCAAATGTCCTCTCATTTATTGAAAGTATTTAGTTTTGGTTCTAGGCTGAATGTCAGTTAGGGGTTAGATCATTTTTTGAGCTACTATCAATCATCACAGCCAAAGTTTGTTTGCCAACACCAAAGGCATCTTAACTTCAGCCACCCAAGTCTTAAAAAAAGGATTTTCTTAGCTGAAGCACCACCTTGACAGTGAGGGTGTCTTGTGACACCCTGTGATACACTTCACCACACTCTCCTCTGTAGCTCCTGCTATCCTCCCCAGACCATGGTTACATGAATACATTATATGCTTAGTTGGTAACACACATCTCTTTTTTAACTTCTTTATCATCCCCTTTATCATCTATTTCTGCTTTATTGACTATGCCAAAGCCTTTGACTGTGTGGATCACAATCAACTGTGGAAAATTCTGAGAGAGATGGGAATACCAGACCATCTGACCTGTCTCTTGAGAAACCTGTATGCAGGTCAGGAAGCAACAGTTAGAACTGGACATGGAACAACAGACTGGTTCCAAATAGGAAAAGGAGTACGTCAAGGCTGTATATTGTCACCCTACTTATTTAACTTATTGCAGAGTACATCATGAGAAACGCTGGGCTGAAAGAAACACAAGCTGGAATCAAGATTGCCGGGAGAAATATCAATAACCTCAGATACGCAGATGACACCACCCTTATGGCAGAAAGTGAAGAAGAACTAAAGAGCCTCTTGATGAAGGTGAAAGAGGAGAGTGAAAAAGTTGGCTTAAAACTCAACATTCAGAAAACTAAGATCATGGCATCTGGTCCCATCACTTCATGGGAAGTAGATGGGGAAACAGTGTCAGACTTTATTTTTGGGGGCTCCAAAATCACTGCTGATGGTGATTGCAGCCATGAAATTAAAAGACACTTACTCCTTGAAAGGAAGGTTATGGCCAACCTAGATAGCATATTTAAAAGCAGAGACATTACTTTGCCAACAAAAGTCTGTCTAGTCAAGGCTATGGTTTTTCCAGTAGTCATGTATGGATGTGAGAGTTGGATGGTGAAGAAAGCTGAACGCTGAAGAATTGATGCTTTTGAACTGTGGTGTTGGAGACGACTCTTGAGAGTCCCTTGGACTGCAAGGAGATCCAATCAGTCCATCCTAAAGGAGATCAGTCCTGGGTGTTCATTGGAATGACTGATGTTGAAGCTGAAACTCCAATACTTTGGCCACCTCATGGAAGAGTTGACTCGTTGGGAAAGACCCTAATGCTGGGAAGGATTGGGGGCAGGAGGAGAAGGGGACGACAGAGGATGAGATGGTTTGATGGCATCACCGACTCGATGGACATGGGTTTGGGTAAACTCCTGGAGTTGGTGACAGACAGGGAGGCCTGGCGTGCTGCGATTCATGGTGTCGCAAAGAGTCGGATATGACTGAGTGACTGAACTGAACTGATCATCTCCTTGAAGACAAGGCTGTATGTTTATAATCTGAGTACCACCATATAATAGGCATCAAATACATGTTTGCAGAATAAATGAGGAAATCTTTCATATGGAAATCTTCTTTTAAAACAGTTACCCAGTAATTCCTTATACAGACACTCCAAAACTGCTTTGGGCCCTAACTTTGCACCTAATTAAACAATTAATTTTATTAAGAAACACATTTTCTAACAATCAAAGCATGAGATTTCATGTAGCTGGGGAGATTGTAGGACTGTAGAGCACATTACTGCCTCGTGCTGGCATTCAGGCATGTCTGGAATTGTTTGATGAATGGGTAAAACAGAGCTGATGAATGTTTATTTGTATGGACCTGAGGTTACCCTGAGGGTGAAAAAATGATCTCAGAAGAAAAATAAACTAGACATTTAACTTTGCTTCTTGGAAATATGTTTTCTTTCAAAACAAAAGAGAGAGATTATAGGTAAACAATGGGGGAAAAAAAAACCAAAAACCTTTTTCTAAACTTTTGAAGAAGTAGGATGCAAGAGATGCTACTTCAGAGTCAGTAACAGAGTCATTTCTTTACCAACAAAGGTCCTTCTAGTCAAGCTATGGTTTCGCCAATAGTCATGTATGGATGTGAGAGTTGGACTGTAAAGAAAGCTGAGCACCAAAGAATTGATGCTTTTGAACTGTGGTGTTGGAGAAGACTCTTGAGAGTCCCTTGGACTACAAGGAAATCAAAAGTCAGCCCTGAATATTCAATGGAAGGACTGACACTGAAGCTGAATCTTCAATACTTTGGCCACCTGATGGGAAGAACTGAGTCACTAGAAAAGACCCTGATGCTGGGAAAGATTGAAGGCAGGAGGAGAAGGGGACGACAGAGGATGAGATGGTTGGATGGTATCACCAACTCGATGGACATGAGTTTGAGCAAGCTCTGGGAGTTGGTGATGGACAGGGAGGCCTGGTGTGCTACAGTCCCTGGGGTCACAAAGAGTAAGACACGACTGCATGATTGAACTGAACTGAAAAAAATGAAACAATGAGGAAGAGTAAACCATTCCTTCTCAGACCATCACAGAGTCCTGCCTCCATAGTCAGGGGGTCCTCCCATGTAACAAAGTCCCTAGAGGTCCCCTGTTTTTTGTTTTTGGTGGGGGGGAAGCCTTTGGTTTCCTTAGCCTTCTCTGAGTTTCAAAGAGCAAGCTCAAGCAATTAAGGATTAAGACAAGAGTCACAGAACTCCTGTGCTGTGTGCTTAGTCGCTCAGTCATGTCCGACTCTTTGTGACTCCATGGACTGTAGCCCAGCAGACTTCTCTGTCCATGAGATTTCTCCAGGCAAGAATACTGGAGTGGGTTGCCATGCCGTCCTCCAGGGCATCATCCATCTAAGCCATCAAGGAAGCCCCACAGAACTCCTAGTTCCTCCTGAAGGGATATACATAAATATTTAATACAAATTCTTGAGTTGTTCCACAGAAATGAAGATTCTTCACTCAGGTGAAGAATGGTGACTATATGTTGACCTCAAGCACACAGACCCCAGACTGACTGGAACCAAATATTTGAGATTCCAGAGACATTACCCTGTACCTTACCACCAACCAATCAGAAAAAGTCTACAAGCTGATGACACATCCTATGACCCCTCTCCTAACAATGTCTTTAAAAATCCTTGCCTGAGGGACTTCCCCAGCCATCCAGTGGACTACAAATTTCCACTGCAGAGGGCAACAGTTTGACCCCCTGGTGGGGGAAAATAAGATCACACATACTGCACCTTGTGGCCAAAAATTAAATTTTTAAAAAAAGTCTTTTTTAAAGTCACTGGGGAGTTTGGGTCTTTTGAGTATGAATTGCCCATCCTCCTTGCTTGGCCCTTGTAATAAACCTTTCTTCGTTCCAAACTCTGATATTTCATTTGTTTGGCCTCACTGTGCATAGGAACATGAACTTGGATTCAACAACAAGGGGACCAAATGTGGTGGGAGGAAGCCATGTGCTTGAGGAGCAGGGGACACTATGGTGCTAGAGTTGGAGAGTAGCATGCATGCTCAGTTACTAAATTGTGTTGGACTCATTGCAACCCCATGGACTGTAGACCACTAGGCACCTCTGTCCATGGATTTTCCAGGCAAGAATACTGGAGTGTGCTGCCATATCTCTTCCTCCAAGGCATCTTCCCGACCCAGGGATTGAACCTGCATCTCCTGATTGGCAGGCGGATTCTTTACCACTGAGCCACCTGGAAGCCCCTGGAGAGTAGCATGAAATGATGCTGTGACCACAAGAGGTTACAATGCCCAATAGAGCTTTGGCATTGTCAGTTAAGAAAGCATTTCTGTGACCATGTGTGAAATGGAGGACTCCCAGATAGGCTTAGAGAGAGTCCATTTTTAAGAGGTGAAAGATGCTACAGAAGTAGGTAGAGTCAGAAGTCAGTGAAATTTGGATTATCTATTCAATCATTGTTTATTGACTACTGATTATGTTCTAACCATTGTGCTGGCCTTGGGTTATTGCTGCTAAAGTGACTTCATCTACACCCCCCAAATGGGATGGCCTGGGAAAATTCTGGTTGCCATAAAATTTAAGTAGCTGCTCACAACAGCAAAATGTAAATGTAAAACTGAAGTGGGGAAAATATGACCTGTATATATGAAGGAATGCAGATTTTAATAACAGAATATCAAGTTTTCTCTCATCTGGGTGGCAAAAATTTTCAACATCAATAACATCAAGTGTTGACATGATGAAAGAGGTACTCATACAACATAGGTTTGAAATGGAAATGAGTGTGATTTTTGAAGGCAACTTGGCAATATATATTATATCACTGTAGAAATTAACACTTTTTTTCTTTCACTGAGAAATAAATGCATGTATGTTCATGAAAACACCAACACAAAGCTTGGCTTTGTGATAAATACTCACAGTGAAAAAACAGTAACAATCAAAATGTTGAGCAATGGGGAATGGCTAAATCAAATATGATTTATCCATAAAACAAAGAACTATACAACAATTTTGAAGAACAAAGTAATCTAGAATGCATCAATATAGAAAAGCTTCTTGATACACTGTTGCTTGTACAGAATACAATTTCTACATAAGGACATTATTTATGTGAGAGAAAAATAGAGCAAAGAGGTTAGAAGTATCAATCTAGATATTAATCTTGGCTCTGCTGAAACAGAAAAAGACCCTGTGGGGCAGCCCAAAATATGCCTCTTTGGCTCAGTGATTGTTTTTGAGGTGATTATTTTGAGAAACAGAAGAGTCTCTGAAATTACCCTTTTGTAAGAGACATTTACATTTACAAAGGAAATTTCCATTTTTTTCTTTCTTTAAATGAAGTATAGTTGATTTACAATGTT
Source organism: Giraffa tippelskirchi (assembly GCF_054371585.1). Taxonomy (NCBI): domain Eukaryota; kingdom Metazoa; phylum Chordata; class Mammalia; order Artiodactyla; family Giraffidae; genus Giraffa; species Giraffa tippelskirchi. The sequence goes on along the minus strand of NC_137280.1, from coordinate 105,139,864 downwards.
GTGTTAGTTTCTATACAGCAAAGTGATTTAAATATACACACACACACACACACACACACACATATATATATATATATTCTGTCTCATATTCTTTTCCATTATGGTTTATCACAGGATAGTGAATATTATTCCCTGTGCTGTACAGTAGGGCCATGTTGTTTAGCTATTTTATATATAGTAATGTGTATGAAATCTCCATTTTTTAAGGAAGAAGATGACTTTAAATCACAGGAGAGTCTTCTCACTGCAGAATGACACCAACTTAAATCTGCATAACAACTTTGTCCTTATTTATCCTTGCTTTCCCTCGTAACCTCCCATAACTGTACCTACAAACCACATAAACACACCCCCCCATACACCTTTGTCATTAAAGACAGTATTCAAGCTAACACCTTAGGCCACCTAAGATAGTTACTCATTTTTCCCTGTGTGTCTCCTGTGTATACATGATATTCATATTTTAAGAAACTTCTTTTTGCTTTTCTCTCATTAATCCTTTTTAATATGTATTTATTTATTTGGCTGCGTCAGGTGTTAGTTGCCACATGTGGGATCTTCTGTTGTGGCACACAGACTCTCTAGTCGTGGCTCACTGGCTCAGTACTTGCAGCTCAAGGGCTTAGTTGCAGCATAGCATGTGGGATCTTAGTTCCTCAACCAGGGATCAAACTCTCATCCCCTGCATTGCAAGGCGGATTCTTAACCCCTGGACCACCAGGGAAGTCCCTAGTCTGTCTTTTTATCACAGGAGGTCACAGCCAAGAATTCAGAAGAGTAGAAGGAAAACTATTTTTCCTCCCCTAGAAATATAATAGGATCTATGAGCAAAACTCTTTAGTGTCATACCTGGACTCCATAAACCACTGAAGAGTGTTATTTCTAGAGTAATAGAATTCATTATTTCTAAACAAAAAAATATTAAGAATACGTCCCAGGAATACCTCAATAATCATCTAAAAACTGCCATAAATTATTCAAAAGGAAGAGTACCTTTAGTCATACACACACACGCATACATACATATAGCATTTAGATTTTATATAATTTCCTACCTCTTTATGCTCCCATTCTAATGGTTATTTGTTTTCTTTTGCTTGATTTCTCTTTCCTTTTCATAGAACGTTGTAAGCTTTGTAAAGCTCTGTGTAAATATTAAACATTAACTGCAAGCTTATAAACTTAGGTTATGTTGAAAGAATGATAGTAACTCCATGCTGTCAACTCAAGACCTGGCAACAAAATGGCTCCATGAAATAAGCCGAGGCCTCTGTAAAGAAAAGCAGCTTTCAGTGCCAAGGAGTTAACATCCACTGCCATCTCAGTCTCCATGAGTCTCAGACAGGCTGCTTAACAAGATCAGATAAATGGAATTTGAAAAACCAAACTTAAGAAAATGTTCTCTTGAGAGAGCTGGAAGCAGGGTGAGTGACGGAGCCCTCTAACTCAATCCCTATCAGAGATAAGCGGAGATAAAGAAGTAGACTTTGGAGCCCCGTTCCCTCACACTTCAGCCCCGTTCTGCCCATGCCTCGCCTCCTGGCTGCCTCAGCCCTTCTTAATCGACTTCTCACCCTCTTCATCACTGTCAGGAAAATAAAACAATCCTACCAACAAAAGACTTCTCCCTTATCAACGTAGAGGAGAGAGAATACAATGTATTATGAATTTGCCCACATAAAACGGTGGACAAAGTCTAGGCAGACTTTCATACAAGTTTATACAGAAAAATGAATGAGAGAAAAATTTTAAAAAGTTTTTTTTACTTGATATTACCTTCTGTATGACTATGCGAAAGTCAAAGAGTTAGTTCGTCAGTCGTGTCTGACTCTTTGCCAGCCCCATAGACTGTCGTCTGCCAGGCTCCTCTGTCCATGGGATTCTCCAGGCAAGAATACTGGAGTGGGTTGTCCTTTCCTACTGTGGGTTGCCCTTTCCTACTCCAGGGGGTCTTCCCCACCCAGGGACTGAACCTGGGTCTCCTGCATTGCAAGCGGAATTTTTACTGCTGAGCCAGAGAAACCAATTCGACTATGAAGAGCTTCTAAATTAATCTCAGAGGCATGTATTTATAGTTCTAAGCAGTGTTAGAAGACCCAAGACCCTGCACATATTGTAAAATCAAAAGCCTGAGTCTCTATAAACACAGGGTCTATATGTATTGGAGAAGACACCCTAAGGAGGAGAGGGAGGGAGGGGTGGCTGCCTCCCTCCTCCTGATGAAACCCAGAGAGCTTGATCATCCCACCTTGAGATTTGAAAGCTTACCTTACAACACAAAGGAGAAAATCCTGATTCATGTGTCAAAACCTTAGATGATTCACTATCTGGGCCCTCTCTTGTCAAATGCAATTTTTAAGGCTTTGTCTGTAATATCAAACAAAATCTTGCCTTTGGGGCTGATAAGATGAGAACTGTCTTCATTCTTTTTCTGGATTTGACTGAAGTGGGTGAAGAAATGAAGTTTCTATGAGGCTGCCTTGGGAGGGGTATGGGGGTGGGGAGCTGTTCACCAGCCTTCAAGGTCAAACCCTGGGCACCAGAGGGGCTTACAAAAGCCCTCTCTGCTTGACTCATTCTGGAGATTGGAGAAGGGGGAGCAGACAGGTTGGGGCTCAGGAGCTGTGAGCACTTAGGGGATGTTTCCACTCCCCACTTGTCTGCCCCCACCACCAAGGCCACCTCTATCCCTGTCCTGGCTTCCATCTCCCACCCTTCTTAGGGTAACGCAGAGGGATGGGCTTTAAGTGGAACAATCTTAAGAACAATCCCCAATAAAGCAGCTGATTCTCAGAGAAACTGCTAATATCGCAGGCGACTTAACCCAGGTATTCGGAGTCACTTTTTTTAAATCCCCATTTAGGAGGCAACAAAGCTTTGCTACCAAGCTCTGAGGCTGCCAGAAAAAGCAACTCCCAGATATTTAAGGTTTGTAATGAGACTTCAAAGCCAAAGCCCCAGGCTTGGTCCACCACATCCTTGGCACCGATAAATGAACTATCCCTTTGCCCTGTTCTGTTGACAGCCGCATTTTTCCAATCTGACTTTCCCCATTCCGGACAGCGTTATCCTTTCAGATTCAGGGCAGGCCCCTGACAACTGGACTTGTGACAAGCAGATTACAAAGCTGGTTTATCCAGGCATTGTATTTCCGAGGCTCTTTCTGCAGCCAAAGTGGCGGCAGCAGCAGGGAGCAATAATTGCTCATTTGCAGCGCTGACCTTTTCAACTGGATGGCACCTCAGTTCTAGTGCCACCGTGATGTCTCTCTTCTTTAATTACCAGGTGCTGGCAGGGAAAGGAGCGCCCAGTGGCACTGAGTACAGCAGTGCCTAGTGCCAGGACCTGTCTCTCTCTGCTTCTCAAAGCCACAACTGAGGAGCATAGCTATCTGCTTTATTCACTGTTTTTATACTCGGATTTTAACAGGAATTTAAGTCACTGGGATCAGAAGTGCATGAGGAAATAATGTCAAGACATTTATCTGGGGGTCATTCATTTTCAAACAAAAACTGGACAAATTGGCAGCAGGTGGAAGAGATTCAGAGAAATCTATTTTGCTGTTTAATCAACAAACCTTGCAGTTTGGGTGGAGGGTCATATTGGTGGCAGCCTAACTAACCTCGTCTGTTCATTTGCTCACTGCCTCTTGGCTGTACAAATTCATTACAATACTACTTTTGTGTAAGCAAGATGGTACTGGTATCATCAACAAAAATTTCCAGAAAGATTCGTGGATTGTTGGCACTTTTACAAGGACTGTGTGGGACCAGAATGAGCTTGACAAAAGGAAAGAGAAAAATATGAGTGAAACATTAGCTGAACTGGTCAAAGTCCTGTGATACTGTCTGCAGGTTGGAATGAAGGGATGAAGAGAAGCAGGTGCCATGCAACGCAGTGAAGGGGCAGCAAGGTGAGAACTGTCACGTAGACTTTATGCTCTGGTTCACGTACGCTGGTTCATCTCTCTGCTACCAAGACCTAGCATCCAAATATGTGCTGAGAGTGTGGCAGAGTAGAGATGAGAGGAGACATGCCCCCAGGCCCATCAGCCAACCAAACACAAATGGAAAAGTGAGCACTTCTTAATGCAAAAAGGAAAGATACCCAGGAGGAAATAGAATTCTGAGCAAGGAATAAGGCAATTCTGGTAATGATGAGAGTCCTACAACAGGACCGTCACACCTAGGCTGCATTTCTCAATAATCGTAGATAGTAATTTTATTTTCCTTTATTTATTTCACCAACAACCTGATGTTGAAACATGAAGCATCCAGTGAACAGTCCCTATCCTTCCCCCTCAGCCCCTGCATCTTTCCCATTAATCCTTTACCAATCTGTCTCATAAAATATTTTTTAAAAAACACATGTATATTCTAAAGTGCAAATGTGTTAGTCATTGTAAGGTTTAAACTATATATATATTTTACTTGTACAAAATACATATATGATTATATACATACATATATATATATGTGTGTGTGTGTATATAAATGGTAAAAGTCTCAGAAACTTACTAAGATTGTTTAGGGGATTGTTAGGTATGATTGTGATTTCTACTTACACAGCTGATACCATCACCATTTGAAGGATGCTATCATGCTTGTGTGGCAGAGGAAGGAAGAATTAAGAAAACTTCTTCCCAGGTGAAGACCACAGATCAGGGGCCTGGGTCTGGCTCCATTCTGCGATCGAGTTTTCTCTTTTCTCAACTAGAGTAATGTTTGAGTTCTAGCTACCATGATCATTGCAATGTTAACTCTATTCAAAATATCCTCAGAGAATTATGTAAAAGATATTACTTTTAAATCCCTATCAGGCACTTGATGCTGATATCAACTAGCCAGAACTTGGAGACAGAGTGAGATTCTTAATAGATTTTCTTTTTGTAATAGAAGAAAAGCATTTTTCCGTGTAATTCTAAGAATAAACCAGTTAAATCCATCCTCAGAGGCAAATCAGTGGCTACCATGATACCCAGTAAAGTGATGATGCCCTTATAAGAGAAATGATGAAATTTCCTGGATTTCTCATACCACGTCACTGAAATACATTCTGAATTGCTCAGCTAAACATTAATTCCATTGCCTTTACTTAAAGGGGCATATTCTGTGGCCAATTCTCAGTCTAAAAACCCCACTGACTTCAGAGGGAGATTTTTCTGAGTAAAGATGACAGGATACAATTCCATGCAGGCTGAGTGACTGTCTATCATTTTTATTACGTGAGGCTGAAAATGTCTTCCAGCCGTACAAACCCCAAGGGACCGCATGGTGCTGAAATTATCCATCTGTTTGGCTGTTTGCATCCTTGTCCATCTGACTCCGCAAGGGACCAGAGTCGCTCACCTGCTATTGACCACAAAGGCATAATTTCTGTGTCTTACATTACTGACCAAGGAATGCATTTTCCAGCTGTGGAAAGTACAAACACATTAAAGTACAAGGTTATATTCAGAAGCAGAAGCAACAGTGGCATCCAGGTAGATCTGACTGATCTTTATCAAGGCAAAGAATTTATCTGCATAACCAAAACTAAACCACAAAATAATCCATCGTGTAGTGCACTCAAATGTCTTTTCAATGTCAATCTCAATTATTGGTTGGGGGCTGGAGAGAAATATCAAAAGGGAGATGAAAGGAGGAGTGGAATGGTGAGCTTAATTTTGTTAATATTCTTTCTTTTTCAAAATAACAAAATATTTCACATCTAGATTTTTATTAAGCCAAGTCCTTAGCATATTCACTGTTTCACACATAAAAATTTTGGAGATGTTATTTGGATTCATATTCTGGCTATAGTACTTCATAGAATTAGAAGAATGAAAAATATACAATTTTCAATTTCGGCTTTGTTCCCTAGAGTCTCCTCACTAAGGAATCTGAAAGTTACAGATTTTTTTGTCCCCAGTGAAATACACAGGCAAAATGTAAAAACCCATTTTAAGAGAGAATGGCTACCAAAAAGCTAATGAGGAGACAACCATAACATGTTGTTTTTTTCTTTTTTTCCTAACATTGATTTGGTTCTTCATCTTTATGTACTAAAAGAAACATGACAGAGAAACAAATGTCCTTCTATTGTTTACATTTGAGGTTTACAGAGAGAGCAATCAGCAGATTTTCTGTAAGATCCATCTATCTGTCACTGTGTTTTATTGGATACGGCTGCGGCTGAATCAAAAAGAGGAAAAAAAGAAAGAAGTGAAAGTGACAAAGATGGTTATAAAAATAGAAAAAAAGGAGTGAAATCTCTGGGGTATAAGAGCGGTCCAAATACAGCTGTGAGCAATATTCCCTCTGTTTTTATAAAGTGTGAGCATGCACCCTCAACACATGAAAAACAAATTATAAAGACCAAGCATGAAAGAGCAGATTTGGGTATTGTATTCAGATGGGATTCACAATGGAAGTTTATCAGGCACATTTCACATTATGTCCAGTTGGAACTGTGCTACATGGCAATGAGGTAAGCCTTGCCAACCCCTCTCCCCCAACACACACACTCACACACACACATACATTGTGTCAATCAGTTCTACTCACCCACAGAGGAAAGTCAAAACTCAACTTGCCGTTTAATAACCCCCATAATCTGGCTGCAACTTTTCTGTAACCTAAGTCTCCTTGCTCTCTCTCTGGCCCAAGAAAAGTAATTTCTGCACAAGTGACTCCCATTTTCTCTTTCGTCATAGTGCTCAAGTTCCTCCCTTATTCTGATGGTATTCCAACATCCCATTTCCACCATCCTTCCTTTTTCTGTCTTGCCCCTCTTTCAAGATCTTCCTTTCCACTTAGACACCACCCCCACCCCCGCCATGGCGACAACAGTAATCATACCTCAGATTTAGGTATCACCACAGAAAATCGGCATGAAAACCCAGAAGGTCAGTGGCCAGAAACCAATAAAATATTTGCAACCAGTAACTTACTTCAAAGACATACAATTATTTTATCTTTTCTCATGGTTTCTGTGGGTCAAGAATTCAACCGGGGAAGGGGGGCGGTGTGGGTTCTGAGTCAAGGTCTCTTGTGTGGTGGGTTTAGAACAGCAAGCAGGGAGCTGGACGGTCCAGACTCTCTCTGTGTAGTCTCAGGGCACTTCCATGAACTCTATCTGGGCCGATTTAGAATTCCTTATAGTAGGAATTCTTACCTAGAGACTGAAAACTCCAAGAGCAGGTATTTCAACAAGTAAGGCAAAATTTAAATCACCTTGTATGACCTAGCCTCAGAATTCATCTAGGAGCACTTGCCTTCTCCTCACTAATCAAAACAGTCACTCAGTCCTGCCTGATGCCAAGAGAAGACATCAGTTCAGTTCAGTCACTCAGTCATGTCTTACTCTTTGTGACCCCATGGACTGCAGCACACCAGGCTTCCCTGTCCATCACCAACTCCCAGAGCTTGCTCAAACTCATGTCCATCGAGTCGGTGATGCCATCCAACCATCTCATCCTCTGTCGTTCCCTTCTCCTCCTGCCTTCAATCTTTCCCAGCATCAGGGTCTTCATCAGGAAGACATAGACTTCAACTTTTGTTGGCAAAAACATCAAAGTCGCCTTGTAGGAAAAGCACTTGAGATACTTGAAATATTTTTGTGGCCATTTTTTAAAAAATGCAATGGGCCACAAGAGACTATTCTTTTTTCTTGAGAAGAAAAGGAGGAATTTCTGGATCTTACTATTTCTCTACAAAATACAGAGTTCCAGGTAAATATTCAAATACTGCATTTTATATAGGTTTTAAACTGAGTAGGCTTTAAAAAAAGTTGTATTTTAAATGATTCATGTTTGTATGTTGTAAATTCTTTCCAAACATACTAAAATATGCTTAGTGATGAACAGAGTGGAGTGAATCGGGTTCTACACTTCACTGTTATATATCTATCTTATAAAACACAAGAAATATTTGTCTTGTAGACACTGGGATAACATAACTCAACTAGCAAATGATCAAAGCACAGGTGCATCGTCCTTTAGATTCTAGGCAGTACTAGGCCAAGGGTGACGCAGTCAGTGAAGGCATGGTCCTAGACCCAACCATTTTCATCACTGTCTAGTTTGCTGTCAGCAGATAAGCATGACCTAAAACATAATGTTCCCTGGTGGTATATTTCACAGGGTTTAAACAGTAACCTAGTCTTGAATCTGATAATGGTGCTCCTGAAGTGTAATCTTTCATAACCCTATCAAAGCTATTACTTACATAGTCACATCCAGACTCAGTCTGCCATCAAAATACAGTCCACACTTCAAAATGCACTTTTGAAATAACTCACACTTACACCTTGGATTTCTCTTACTCCATGAAGAGGATAAGTAGTTTTATGAGGATAAGTAGCCGGATTTTATACCCTGCAACACTCCCAGAGTCCCTTCCTTCAGCCTCTAACAATTCTTCTGGCTTGAAATGAATCTCTTGTATCCTCATATCCCACTCTCTTTCCTCCAAATCTGGAATGAAAACACTCTGCTAATGCCCCACCCTTTCCTCATCTGAAGTCTCTTCATTACCAACACTCCTTGTTCATATTTCTTTCCCAAATCGTTCTTTTAAAGCTAAGTGTGAATAGCAGTCTCCATGTCATCATAGCATTTCCCATTATCAAGGAAGAGTCCATATTTCAAATATCCTTGATGGGTAAATTAAGGGCCTCAGCGGCACTTCTCAGACTTCAATATGTATACGAATCTCCGAGGAATCCCCCTACGTTCTGATCCAATGGGTGTGGCCTGAGCCCCAGGCTCTGCATTCCCAATCAGCACCCAGGAATATGTCAAAGCTGCTGCTCCAGGAGCCATACTACCATAGCCAGGCCCTTTGTTTATCTTCTTGTTTTCAGTTATTTAGATTTATAATTGCTTGGTTTGAACTCTTTCCAGTCCACTGGGGACTTGGGAATGTATGAGGTAAACAAAGAGGGGAAGGAAAATCCGGGGACCTGAGTCAGCCAGAGCAATGTCAGTGGTGGCAATGGGAGTGATAAGGTGATAGGCCAGTGCCAGGCAGAGGAGTGGCAGGCAGGTGTGCATGGCGGCAGATGGAGCATCCTTCCCTGAAGTTCCAGACCCACCACCAACCTGCCCATCCCACCATACTCTTCTCCTTCCTCTCAGTCTTGAACGTCACACCCCTCAGAGGAGTCCCACCCTGTGTTCTCACCTGCTCAAGAGTGAATTATTACTTCAATTGGGAGCAGCAAGTTGAGAAGAACTGAACAGACACCAAGAGGTTGGAGAAAGCATTGCATCCTCATCTAGGAGGTAGGGAGCCAGGAGAGAGGAAGGTACCTATAGGATCTTCAAGAAAGAAGAGAAAAAACACCCACAGCAAAATCTGAAAGATGCCCAAAACAAAATTCCTTGATTTCCAGATCAACTTCCTTGATCTGGCTCAGGGTTGAGCCCCTGGTACCTTTCTTTCTTTTATAGTTAACTATAGCTGGATGAACACAAGACATGTATTGAAATCTTAGTGAGCTGTTTAGTTGTGTTTATTTTGGTTTCATTTGTAATCCCAGGTTAGGTCATTTCCTCAGTAAAATTGTATGTGAACACAAGGGTAGAAGGGCTTTTATCTGATTGCTACTAAGGACACAGGTATAAAGAGAATTTTGTTTTAAAAACTTACAAGGATGACTGAGCTTTTAGATCAAACAATGTTAACCTTCTAATGTGACTAAAGAGAAACCCACATATTCACAGTCAACCTTTAAAGCTATTGAGGTTTCTCAGTTTCTTTGTGTGAGCCTCAGAAAACTTCTGTGTTCCTAAGCCACTAGAGACACAAACAAAATAGAGGTGCTGATCACATTTCTTCCACGCCACACCTAGTCTGTCATTGTCTCTACTTGCCTTTCTGGGAGGGAATTAATGGATTTCAACAGGACTTTCTGTGGGCCTTGGAGGAGGTGACTGCCTGCTTGATTTGCTCTGTGTGTGTGATTGTAAAAGCACTTTGACCACATGACCCGGCATTGCCAGTAACACATCCTTCCCACCCTAGCATGAATCTTGAGGCAAGATCACCACCTCTTCCTGATCCATTGAGATTAGTGGAACAAGAATATTGTTTTCTTTTTTCAAGGTTATATTAATTTATATTGATCATAAAACATTGACTCTAGTCCCCATGTTGCACAATATATCCTTATAGCTTATTTTATACATAATGGTTTGTACCTCTTAATCCCCTACCTCTACCTTGCCCCTCTCCCACTTTCTTCTCCCTAATGGTACCCACTAATTTGTATCTGTGAATATTTTCTAGTGGAACTCCTGGCTCAGAGCCCACACTAAAATCATGGTAACTGTTTATTAACATTAAACATTAATCCTTTCCAAATAGGGTGTGATGAGGATAAAACTAATTGCAGTAATGACCTGAAGTGCGGACACTGCCGGGCACTCATCGCTCCCGCCCTGTGGGACATACCACATGGAACTCTGGAAGGTGCCATGCACGTGTCTGATACATGAAGGCTGTTCTTGCGTATTCCTACCAGAGGAGCTGACTGATTTCTGCTAATGAGTTAAAAGGCTAAAAAAAAAAAAAAAAATTCTTATTTTAGGCAGCTACTGTAATTTAACCACTTTTCAGCGACTAAGCCTTTATAAAAATCCTTTTTAATGATTCCTGTTCTATCATGTATGTTCATTGTCTACTTTTAACTATAGAGAAAACTCCAGTTAAGTGAAATATTTTACTATTTATTCATCAAGGAGAATATCTTTATGTAATGTCCATGCTTGCTACCACAGGTACTTGGGCCATAAGAGTTCACTTTGATAATAGGACAATGTATATCAGATTTAAAAAAAAAAAAAAAAAAAAGTTCATTTGCAACAGGATGAAAAATGAAAAAACCACCACAGTGGGACGATTCACCATATTTCCCTCCCCTATCACATTTTTGAACCCCCCCATACCACATTTGGACCCAAGATTTTAAAGAGAGTGAATTTTTGCATTCTGGACATTCCTTTGTTTGGGAAAGCAAAGATAATGAATATAATGGGAAGAAGATGAAAACATTCCTTCCTTATTCTTCTCTGTTTCCTATCGTCAGCTCCAAGGACAGGCCCTGATTTGTTTATCTGAAATAAAACACACACACACACACACACACACACACACACACACACACGCCCTTCCATCATGTCTCAGTTCCCATGACAAGAGCCAGATTTACTTTCCTCATAGCAATGATTACCATCATTGTTTCTTTCTATTTACTAGAAAGAGGAACTGTCTGAAGTGAAGTACGTTAGTGTGTTATTCACCCCAGCACCTGACACCTAGAAGTGTGGCAGCACCTAGAGTAAATAGTCCGCCTTTCCACTGCAGTGGGTTCCTCACTGGTCAGACTAGCTCAGAGGCTGTCCCACACCTGCAGGCCCTTCTCAGCCAGCTGCTATCTTGGACTGCCCAGAATCCAGCACCAAGAGTGGGTGATTCACAGAGAAACTGAGCATTGCTCTCCTTGATGGACCAGAAAGTGAGAGAAAGCTTGGCCAAAGTTTTACATATATACTTCTCTAAAACTTGGGAGTCAAGTGCTACAATGACTTCCTACAGAGTTAAATGAATACATTGACTTGGGAAGCAATTAATCAGCTTCATAAAACATGTAGAAAACAATTACATAAAATGATAAAAGCATATCTGAAAGTTATTTTTAAGTAAAATTTAAGGGCTTTTTACTGAGAGGATTTTTTTTTTCTGATGATTATAGTCTAAAGGACAATCAATTCAATGAAACTTATTCTATTTTTTTCTTTCAGTATCATTTGATGATGAAGGCCGTCTAATGTGAACTAAAATATTGCCTGCCATATCAGTAAACAAAAGATGTTGTAGCCATCACATTACAGCCACCTGGATGGAGCACCCTGAGGAGACTCAAAATGAGAACACACAGGATATTGGCCCCAGGTAGCTAAGGTACATATCAAAGGGATGATTTCAAGGAGCCCAGGCTCTGGCATCTTCCCATACATAGAAAAGCTCTAAAATTCCTTAACTTGAGATATCTGGTTTTCTTTATTAACAGTGATCTTTTTATGTTCCAATACCTGGTCTTTGTGGTAAAAATGCCTGTACATCCTGGCCACTCCCCCTTGGCCTTTTCAGAACAGCCTCTCAGAATTATCTGAGATGCTGTGTCCTGGGCTTAAGTCCTCAGTCTTGTCCACCAAGTAAACTCTCAATGTTCATGTGGTACATTTTATTTTTAGTTGACTATAACATACTTAAAAGAATTTCAGAGAATAACATAGAAGTTTATGTAGTTGCATCCTAGATTTAGCAGATATTATTACTCTTTCCAAACCTTTTTATTGAAAAATAAAGTACGATGTCTTCATAATGGAAATTAATAAAAAGATTTGGTGCACCAAAAATATCAGGTTGAGTACTACTGTGACCCAGGGATTGGAAGGATTTCTGTGTAACAATTTCAAATGTTACTAAGTCAAACTGATGCAGGTTTACTCGAAATAAAATAAATATAGGCATGTTAATTCAAAATGCCTTTGAGGTTAATATGTAGCTAGAAGTCATATATCCAAGTGGTAGATCTGAGGTCTCACCTATCTCCTTATAGGTTTTGAAATAAAAGTAAATTATGTCTTCATTTCCCTAAATGGTAATTCTCCCCTAAAACACCATTCCTTATATTTATGGTTTAGTATGTGGGCAGCTATACCCTGCAGGAGGTAAAACGGAGCTTTCCTAATTGAGAGAGACACTTAAAAATGAGGGGAAAAGTAAATTTCAAAAAAGGGAAGAGAAAATTGAGGAACATTCTTTTCTTAATTGAAGAACTAAAGTAGTAAAAAAAAACTCTCAGTCATTTTCCTTCTCTACCCTTGCAAATATATACATATATATAATCAAGTAATGGCTTCTTGGTACTGGCCATAGGAAACACCTGATATACAAGATTCTCTATTCTGTGAAAGAGCTCTGTCAGAAGCAGAGCTGAATTAAGGGCAGACTAAGCAGCTTGCTGGCCTGGGCACCACTTTGCAGGAGGTAATCAGAGGGCCATGGAAATGTCACAGGATAGAGAAACTTGTATGAGCCACATTGCTTCTTATGGAGAGAGAAGTTATGTTTGGAAGAAACACTTGGGGTGGGGCTGAGACCTCCTGAGAGCATTATCAGAGTCTGACTTTCAAGAAGAGTGGGCCAGGCAGCCTCAAGCACAGCCTTCTTGAGTGGAGTATTCAAGTCTTAGTAGAGCTGACTAGCTGAGACATGACAGCAGGCACTGAGACACCTCTACTCCCCTTCCACCTTTCTGCTATGCACAATTCAGTGTCTCTTCAAAGTAAATGTCCATACTGAAAGAATATGATTTTAAAAGGAGCAAATTATTAACTTGTCAGGATGCCCAAAGCCTCTTAGTCCATTCAGGCTACTGCCACAGCATACCCCAGACTTGGTGATGGCGAGGGGATATTAATGAACAACAGAAATTAATTTCTCACTGCTCTGGAGCTAGCAAGTCCAAGATCAAGGCACTATCATTGTGGCGCTTGGTGAAGGCTCTCTTTCTGGCTCATGACTGGCTCCTTCTGGCTACGTCCTCACATGGTTGGAGGGGCAGGGGATCTCTATGGAACCTCTCTCGTTACAAGGCAGTAATCCTGTTCGTGAAAACTGTATGCTCATGACCTAAGAATGTCCCAAAGACCCCCATCTTCTAAATCTATCAATTTAAAATTTCAAAATGAATTTTGTGGGGACATAGCACCCAGACCATAACAGGCTGCATCTGGGCCTGCTCACGACAGAACTATGAGAGCCACACTGTTCCTCTGCCAACTGTCTGTGGAAATACCTGAGACCTTTAGAGACTTTGCTCTCATGATATTCAAAGTAGTGGGATGTTAGGTAGATGCTCCATTCTTTATAAGCTGTAATTAATATTTTTTTCAATGTGTGGAGTGATTGTTAGCAAGGAAAATAACACTTTTAATTCAGCTGTTTCCTTCCCCGTGTCTTCATCTCACTCATTCTCAGGTATCTGTCACTGGTAGGTCTCCACTGCCCTGGACATGAATGATGGTACCCAAGTTCCTGGATCTGAAGGGGCTTGCCTCTACCTTCACATACTTTTCCCACGAGGGAAAAAAAGTAGTGTAAGAGCAATTGGCTTTGGAGAGACTTATTATTTCGTTTTTTCATTATCTTCTGGTCAAAAAAAAAATGACCACCAAAACAACAACTCCTGGTGAAGAAGAGTTACTAAGCAAGATTATCATCTGAGAAAATATCACCTACAAAAATTGCTTTCTGTCTTGTTGCAACTCTATGACTACATCAGAGCAGTAATCTTTCGTTATTTGCATATATGGTAATTCCAGAAATAAACCCAACCCAAGCACAGTGGACCATGCAAGAAATTTCAAATTAGTTGTTTCTGAAGGTTTCCTCATTTGTGAGTTGAAAGAATGAAAAACAGAAATATGTTGAAGGTTGAATGAGATAACATGATATCTTACTTTTGTGAGCTATAAATTGATCTTAAAAGGCAACTTTCATGTTGGACATGGATTAACCCAGTAGTGGGAAGAGCTGCAAGCTTTTCCCCTATTTAAAGTAAGATTACTAATTCTGAAAGAAGGTGTTTTGTTAAGTCCTGTTTCACTGTAAGGATCCAGTTAGGTTGTTTGGGGATTAAGTTGTTCAGTTTTTTTGTTTTGTTTATTGCAAACCCTGGGTTCTTTTACTGCAGGAATCTGATTTTGTTGCTGTAAATCCTAGGTGGTTGTTTTTGATTAGAACCTTATAAAGGAAATGGATGTGGATGGTTATAATCCAGAGGATGGTGTGGTATGGGGGCTCAAACCTAGAGTTTAGCCCTTGACATTATCACTGTCCCAGTGACAGGTGGAATTCAGCTACAGGACATCTTTGCTGTCATGGTGGGTGGTACCAGAAGAATATCACTTTGGCCAGTTTTACCAAACTAAGTTAGAGTTAGAAGCTATGACATAAGAAACAGTAAAGTCTTTTAGACTGTCTTCTTGGTTTTAAGGAAAACATATGAAGTTCCAGATAAAATCATGTTATTAAAAAGGTTGCTGTTTATAATAGCTACTTAAATGGTTATTATCCCAGCAGATTTCTTTTGATTAGGCTGAGTGTATGCATTAATTGGGTTTCCCAGGGGGTGCTAGTGGTAAAGAACCTGCCTGCCAAAGCAGGAGACCTAAGAGACGCGGGTTTGATCCCTGGGTTAGGAAGATCCCCTGGAGGAGAGCATGGCAACCCACTCCAGTATTCTTGCCTGGAGAATCCCCAAGGACAGAGGAGCCTGGCAGGCTATGGTCCACAGGGTCACACAGTCAGATATGACTGAAGTGACTTAGCACACATCTTGCATTAATTAGCCTCACATGGATTATTTTATAAAAATAAAATACAAAAGCATATTTCATTTCAACATCTTTAATGTTGAATGTCCATCTTGTGACTTTCATAAACCCTCTTCAGAGTAGATGAGAAGCAATGAAGATGCCCATTAGCTTAAATTAGCTTAAATTCCTGAGTGTGGGTATAGTCTAAATTCTTCAAGATGCCATAGGCAGAATGTTTGTATATCAAACAGATATATCATTTATTTGCTTGTAATAAGCTCAACATCACCTTCTACAGAAGGGTAAATATTTATTTAAATACTAATATGGATTTAAAATTTTCTATAATGATCAATCTCCGAACATTATATATCAATTTGACCCAGCTTTAGCTTTACTTCATATCAACTCTCTTCTAGTTATTTTTTCCCTTAAGATCATGAATTGATAGCACAGACATAAACATTGAACCATAAACTATTCAGAATTTATTATAATCAACTGGTAAGAATTTGCTGAGCCTGTAGCATGTACAAGGACTTCCCAGGTGGCGTGGTAAATAACTTGCCTGCCAATGCAGGAGACACAAGAAATGAGGGTTTGATCCCTGGATCATGAAGATCCCCTGGAGAAGGGCATGGCTACCCACTCCAGTATTCTTGCCTGGAGAATCCCATGGACAGAGGAGTCTGGCAGGCTATAGCCCATAGGGTCGTAAAGAGTCTGACATGATGGAAGTGATTTAGCATGCACATACCATGTACAAGGTACTTAAGGAATATTATGAAATATAAAGCACTTTCTTCGTTAGAGCATCCAGAATTCTTTGTAATTTCTTGCCAGAAAAAAAAAAAAATTAACATCTATGAAGCTTAACAAATGGTGAACTCAAAGAGAAATGAAGATTTTGGGTCTTTCCAAAGTCCCTTTGAGCTCTAGGTAATTAGGTTTACTTCCATGGCTCTTTCACAACACTGGGTACCAAGCCCACCTGTAGATGCAAGTTCTTGGATAGGAGACCCAGTGCCAAGGTCAGCCAGCTTTGCAAAGCACCAGGATTTGGCAAAAGAGTAAACATGTTCTGATATCAAGGGAAATAAACCTGGGTGTGAGCTCAGATGACAACATGGCAACAGGCTGGCATAATTTAGTACCAATATAGTCATCCAAAAAATATCAGACGCCACTCTTTCACTACAAATCTGGCCATAGGTTGTTTCAATTGCTTGCTTCACGTAGGTTCATCTAAAATATGTCCCCAGTAGTCATAACAACAAATTGCCTGGCATTACTGATCAAGATGACATCACTAAATCAGTGATGATAGTGAGGGGCATGGTGAGCAGGAAACATCCTCCCTCAAGGACCAGTCCTGCTTCTGCCTCTTCAGCGCTATGAGCTGTGGGAGGGCAGAGTGTAGGATCCTGAACAGAGCAATGGGTTTATTGATTAAGGCCTTTGGAGAAGCAGAATAAGGAAGCCATGAAGATTAGGCCATAATGACCTACTTTTTATACAGCCACTAAGGCGCCCCAGTAGACTGTGAGCACTGCATTGTAGAATGCTTTAAAGCAAAGGGTGTGCAATGTGAATCCTGTAAACAGAGAGGCATTTGAAGCTTAAAAAAATACCCAAATAATACAATATCCTCTTGTTTAATTATAGTAATTGTTCATCAGGCTCCAGATGTTAAGAAAGGAAAAAACTTTATCTTTTTATGATTAGAAGCACAAATCCTTTCAAACATGTGTGTCACTGAACTGGAATGTATCTAATCATCAAATTGCAGCTGAGATCGTGCCAGGTAAATAACCAAAGCCAACCCAGATCCTTATGAAAATAATTTGTTTCCAAAGGGAGAGATAAATACCTTACATTCAGAAGAAATCAACCCTCCATTTCAGCCCTGCAAAAAAAAAAAGTCAGAATACCTTGGGCATTCTGGCAGCATCAGGACTCACTTTACAAACTTCCATCAAATTCTTATCCAAATAGCACTGATGGCTATGGATTTTTTGTGACTTGCTGCATTCTTTTAAAGGTGGTCGAGAGGCCCAGGAATCAAGCCTACCCTCCCCTCTACCAGCCATCCATGTATGGAGTTGGGGAAGAGAGAAGGCAACCATGTTCTGTTTCTGCCAGGGTGCCAAAAACCTAAATGGACAGTAATTACTGGATTGTGGTAATCAGCCTCCAAGATTGCCCCAGGGATTCTCACTTTCCAATATCCATGCCCTTGTGTAGCCCCTTCCACTGTGTAAAAGGCCTACTGTGTATCCAAGAGGATATTGTGGAAATGACAGCATCCACCTTCACAGGCCAAGACATAAAAGGCGTGGCCACTTTCTTCCTGTTCTCTCTAGTATCACTCACTCTGGGAAAACCAGCCTCAGAATCAGGAAACACTCCAGGTGCTCGAAGAAGACCATGTTGTGAGACACTCAGGATCCCTGCCCACAACCAACATGAATCTACCGTGTGAGTCTCCCAGTCCTCCAGGCTCCATCTCATCTCCAGTGACTGTAATCACAGCTACCATCTGGACTGAAGCATCATGAGAAACCTCGACCCAGAACCACACAGCCAAGCCACACCTGAGCTACAGTAACTGGGGGAGATGTTTGTTGATTTAAGTCACTGAGCTGTGGGTTAACTCACTGCATAGCAATAATGACTGAATAGTGTAATCTTAAGCTGCATGACTGGATCCTTTCACCTTGAAGCCTCTCTATAAATAAAGCCACACATTTCACTTCAGGCCCAAATAATTACTTGAGGGTGGGGATCCACTCAGCTGCAAGTCTCTTACACCCCACAATGCAGAATTTAGCACAAGGACCCCAAGACATGCCATATTTATCCATTTTTATGGACTCTCATATTAGAATATATAATTCATGTACTCTCTTATCTGCATTTTTTTAAAAAGAAAACGGTAGTTTCATAAATGATGAAATGATTTTTATCTTTAGACAGCCACCATGTTCAAAGCAATATGCCAAATTCTAGGAGATATTCACAGATATAGAACACTTATATCCTTTTCCTCAAAGAACTTCTACTCAGGGGAAAATGCAGTACACATGTATCTGTGAAATAAAAATTCCATTGCTGTTGTTGTTCTATCATGAAGTCGTGTCCGACTCTTTGTGACCTCCTGGACTGCAGCACACCAGACTTCCCTGTCCTTCACTATCTCCCAGGGTTTGCTCAAACACATGTCCATCGATTCGGTGATGCCGTCCAACCAACCATCTCATTCTCTGTCACCACCATCCTCCCCCCGCCCCTCCACCTCACCATTAAAGACGTGTAATAAATGTGTATGGAGGTAACCAGGGAGAAAGCAAGAGATATCATTTACAGTTTGGTTAAATAGTAAGTAGGACCTCAGACAGTAAAACAAGGAAGTGAGAAAGCCATTTCAGAAGGAGAAAGCAACCCCAGGATCTGTAGAGAAGGAAAGTACCAGGAATTGACAGCAGTCCTTGGATGATGGAACACAGGACTGATATTTAATTCAGCAGCCAGCAAGAGGCACTGGAGCATTGTACAAATTGGAGTGACCACATATCAAACTGTACTTCAAAAAAAACACCAATTGCATATATAGGACAAATCTGAAAAGGGAGAGGCTGAGGGCAGCACAACCAGTAGACCAAACATGAGAGATGAGGCATGAATCAGGGAGGGTACAGTGAGAACAGAAAGGATGGGCATGTGGGAGACGTGGAAATGATGGGAATTCTGCCACTATTGGGACAAAGCTGAAGCAGAGAAACAGAGGAGAGGTCAGAGAGACAAAGACAACATGGGTGTTTCAGCTTGAGAGAGAAACAGGGTTTTTTAAAACAGAATTAGTGATGAATAGAAAGGCTGCCAGGAGTGGTGGGCAGGGAAATAGGGTTGGGGATGATCATTTAAATATAGATTCACATTTGAACTCTAGTTTCCACCATGTCACTGCCAGCCTGCAGGTGATTGCTTTTTGCAAGTACAAATTCTTTGATTTGCATTGGAAACCATCATCTGGACTTGCAAATAAAGTATAAAGCTGTTTTATATATGGATGCAAATATTCTTTGAATTCATATAGAAATATTGAAAAATGCCAAATTAGACATCAAAGAAAAAAAACTTTGCCTTTGCTTTTTTTTTTTTTAAGACAAATGAACTTTCTGTTTTAAGACAGTTTTAAGACAAACTTCCCACCTGACCTCCATGCCTTCCTTATAATAAATAAACTCTTTGCTTTGCCATATTTGCATGAAATGGCTCAAGACCACCATTACTCAACCTGGTATTCTAACCTCACCCTCCCCACATCTCAAAAAGGAAATATCAAAACCTGTCTTGCTCCATGAGCAATCAGCTAATTGTGTGAAGTACCAGGCTCCTTCTCATTTAAATGCACAGTTCCCCCTGTGTATTCCCAAAGCTATGTGCTTAGCTTAAATTTTTCTCCACATCTCAAAGATAGAGCTTTTCTAAATGTACCAACGCCATGGCTTTTATGCAGAGCTAGGGTCTGAATCCAGATGTCCCAAGTTAAGTAAAGTTTAAATTTTTCTGTGTATACATGAAGTCAATGTTTACTAAATACAAGGGATTTTTTTTGGGGGGGGGCACATTAGAACTAGCCTTGGCTAGAGTGGAATATAAAAATTAGGTAAAAATAATAATCACAGCAACAACATACTAGGGGCTTAGCAGCACCATTTTTAGCACTTTAGATACATACAAACTCACTTAATTCTTACATTTAATACTAGCAGGGTCTTAAATCAACATCTCAGAGCCAACATTTGACCCAAGGCAGCCTTGGAGCCTGGGTTCCTTACGATTAAACCTAGATAGGGGAATTTCCTATTCATAGTTGGCATTAGAATCCAATAGATGAGACAGCCAGACGTTTTTGTAGTCATCACTGTACTCCTCCTCTACTGGTGCTGTAACAAATTACCACAAACTGAGCTGCTTAAATGACACAACATTGCATCTCTGTTTCTTCTTCCCTACTCACATCCCCCTCTTACTCTAACCGCCTCTGCCTCCCTCTTCCACGTCTAAGAACCCTTGTCATTAAGTTAGGCCCATCAGGAAAATCCAGGATAATCTCCCTATTTGCAGGTCAGCTAATTAGCAGCCTGAATTCTCATCTGTCATGTGACCTAACATATTCACAGGTTCCAGGAATAAGGAACAGGGGTATCTTTGGGGAGGGAGTTGGGGCATTGCCCTGTCTACCATACCTACTAAGGCCGCTAAGTAAAGAATCTGAAAATCCAAGCAGATTCCAAAAGCTAGAAATCAGAAAGATAAACAAGAAAGGAAAGGTGAGTGAGTGGATGAGAAAAAACCGTTGACAGAATTTATCACGTGTGCAGGGCAATGAAGGCAGAAACTGAGCTCCACCTCCCAGTTCCTCTCCATTTGCCCATTCCCCCTACATCATTCACGCACTGAGACAGAGTACACTCAAACTCCAGCTTTCTAATACTACCTTCCTTGCAGCTCAACTAGGGAAAATCAAAACCTGTCTTCCTGCCACCACCCTTCCTCCTCCTCATCTTGTTGGCTTGGTCACTGTGCCCTTAACCCCTCACAGCATGTTCTCTGCGGCCGTCCCAGCCACAGAGGACCGCTGTACAGGGCTCTCAGCGCCCTGAGGTGACCCTAGGACAGATGTGTGCCCAGAACATGGTGGCAGCTCCATACTCTGGGAGATGGTGACACCATCTGAAGGTAGAGCAGTTGGGCTCACTCAAGCCAAGAGGAAGGGAGAGGGTGGGCTGGGAAAAGATGACGGCGGCTCTAGGACCCAGAGGTAGAAAGAGCATGAGCTGGTTTCTCTAAATACTAATGTACTGGAGGCTGCAACAGGGAGGGATGAGAAGTCAGGCCTCAGGGCCCAGCAGGGTTCCATCCTGCAGGACCTGCTGGGGGAGCAAGTAAGAAGTCTGGAATTAAACGCTGAAGTCCTAGGGAGCCACTGGGGGCTGTCAAGCCAGAGCCAGAATCAGTGTACCGTTGACCAGCTGGGAATTCACGTGGCAGGTTCCTCTACTGTGAAACGGAGATATGAGAAACCATCCTATAGGGTGATGGGAAAGAAGAAATGAGGAGCGAACCACTTAGGAGAGGTGAAACAGAAGCAGGGCTCGGGAAATGCTGAGATAGAAAATGCATATGGAGGGACTTCCTTGGCAGTCCAGCAGTTAAGACTCTGTGCTTCCACTGAAGGTGGCACAGGTTTGCTCTTTGGCCAGGGAACTAAGATCCCACATGTCACGCAATGTGCCAGAATGTAAATACTAATAAGACAAAATTTCTAAAAAAAGAGAGAATATGTATGTAACAAAAATACCCATCCTGGAGATCTAAAGTACTATTATTCCCGAGTCCCAAGTCCCCTCTAAGGCGTCTGCAAATTTCCACAACAGATTGATCCCAAGTCTCCTGCTGCCTCCAGCACATCTGCTTCCTAGCACTGCTCTGTGTCCAGGTGAGAAGCTCAGGCTCCCTCTGAAAGAGAGGCGGGGATCCCTGGAAGAGGCACAGATCAGGACAGCTGACTGACTCCCAGGAGACCAGGCTGTCAGATCTTACAGCGCCCCTAGGCCACCCACGAGTCAGGATCCACTGACTGCTGCTATCATTCATCCTGGCCTCGCCTCCTCTTTCAAAGGGCTCCCCTCCCTTCCCTTCCTACTCTTCACTTATCCACTCTTCTCTAAGAAAGGAAAATAATCAGTTATTCCTCTTATTCAGATCATCTTCTCCCTCCTGCAGGCTTATCAAGGTGTTTCACTAAGACTATGAAGAGGGATTCTAGTGCCAACTCTGAAAGTTGTTCAGCATTCTCACTACATAGACACAAAAATCAAGGATGTGTTTGGCTGGACTTGAGAAATGAGACTCAGACTTTGTGTTGGTCAAGGCGTGAGGCATCCCATTGATACTGGAGGACTTCTTATCCTGCCCCTGACAACTCTGCCCAGACAAGAAGCCTCTTGAGAGAAAAGGGCCTGGAATTTGTCCCCTTTCCCATAGAAATACAAAGATATTACAGTGGACCCTATACCTGGTGTTAGCCAAACTGCAAAACATAGAAGGCACAGTCTCCACCCAATATCACCCTCACTTCTGAAACCAACTGCAAGTTCAGAAGGTTCCAAAACCACTTTGATGTTCCATAATCCACTGCTGCTGCTGCTGCTGCTGCTAAGTCGCTTCAGTCGTGTCTGACTCTGTGCGACCCCACAGACGGCAGCCCACCAGGCTCCGCCGTCCCTGGGATTCTCCAGGCAAGAACACTGGAGTGGGTTGCCATTGCCTTCTCCAGTGCATGAAAGTGAAAAGTGAAAGTGAAGTCGCTCAGTCATGTCCGACTCTTAGCGACCCATGGACTAGCCTACCAGGCTCCTCCGTCCATGGGATTTTTAGGCAAGAGTACTGGAGTGGGGTGCCATTGCCTTCTCCGCCATAATCCACTAGATCAGACTAATAGAACTACTCATAGTTACATTTTGTTACAGGGAAAGAATACTAGTCAAAATCAGCCAAGGGAAGATGCATATGGAATGGACAGAGTCAGGGGAAGAAGAGAGGGGTCTCAAACATTCCCCCTCCCTGTGGAGTCAGGATGCATTACCCTCCTGATGTCAACATGTGGCAATAAGCAGGGAACATTGCCAATCAGGAAAAACCATGAAAGCTCACCCAAGCTCTGGTGTCCAGTATTCTCAGCAGAGCTCTATTAGGCAGGTTTAATGGATTGATCAAGTGTCCACATGGTTGATCTAAGTCACCAGACTGATGGCTAGTACCGCAGGAAACACTACCCTCATCCTAAACATCAAGGTTGGCCTTGCTGGTGTGATCAGCCCCCACCCTATATCTACTCAGGGAGGCTGATCCCAGTCTATGATCTGATGTGGGTCAGCCTCGGCCCCAAACCAAGACCCTCCTGTCAGGTATGATACATATTACATCCCAGAAAGTGAGGGTAATAGCCAGAACTCTCTTCCAGCAGGGCCAAGTTGTTTACCATGCAGACTCCATGAGACTAAGAGAGCCCTACTCTCTAAGAACGGATAAGCTCCCTCCACCTCCTGTCAGCACTTGAGGAGGACACAGAATGGGCAGAATGTTGAGATGCGCTGAGGACAGCACTTAAGTTATCAAGGGACATGGGTTCTAGTTCCTGACACAGGGCTGAGCAGTTCTCAGGAGAACTGTAGCCGCACGTGTGTCAGGAAAGCTGCCCATTTGGGGACCTCAGATACATCCTCTAGAAGGTAAGAGTACAAGAAGGTTGTTTCATAGAGGAGTAAATACAGAGGGTGGAGGAAAGTGTGGGCGAAGGGAAAAGGAGGGCTAATACATAAAGTGGGAAGAGTCGTGGTATAAGAAATGCCAACTAGAAAAAGGGATGAAACACATAAAATGCTAGAAGATGCATGATCAGGGAGGGTGAGTGTGGTCTTGTCCCTTAGCAGGGGCAGTACTTATGGGAGTGAATGGAGGTCCTATTTACAATTGTGCTAGGACAAGTGTACATCAGATTATCCCCAACAAATGTGTTCACCAAGTTTTAGGTGGTAACTTGGGGGTGACAAGAATCAGAGGCTGGTGACCAATAGCCTGCAACTGTCACAGTTCATTCTGGTCCCCGAGCTGGGCCAGCCTCCTGGGCCATGTTTGGCTTCATCTCAATGACAGCTGCCATAAGACTAGGTTGGAGAAGCCTGCTCCCAGGCAGGGCCTGTCTGATGGGTGAATGTTAGTGAGGGCTGGGGTGTCAGGAAGGGCTGTCCAGAATATGCAGAGCAGTGGGGCCTTGGTCCAGGCAGTGACTCCTGGC
Organism: Giraffa tippelskirchi; assembly: GCF_054371585.1. Lineage (NCBI taxonomy): Eukaryota > Metazoa > Chordata > Mammalia > Artiodactyla > Giraffidae > Giraffa > Giraffa tippelskirchi. The sequence goes on along the minus strand of NC_137280.1, from coordinate 105,115,628 downwards.
CTGGGTGCGAGTCCTCCCCAGAACCTGAGGGGCCTGTGCTGAGGGCAGGTTCTCAGCTATCCTTCTGTATACATTCTGTAAGAATTACACATTTAAAGTTACTTCTTTCAAACAAGGTCCACCAGGGAATCCGGATGGCTGATGGCACGTTGCAAGTGTTTGACTGGCCTAAGGCTTTCTGTAGGACTTCAGCTGAATTGGAGTAATAGATAAGACAGACAGATGAACATAGAAAAATGCATATGGCACTGTATACACAGTCCTGATGCAGAAGGCATGGGATTAAAGCAAGGGAAACGATTCTTAAACCGTGTCTATGGAATCTTATAAATGAGTAGAGTTGGAAAATCAGGAGAGTTGTGGAAAGAACCTGGGGTCAGAGGAGTTGGATCTTAGTCTTCTTTATGGCACTAGATTTTACCCAGACACTAATTTGGGTTTTAGTCTTGGTTAATTTGAGAGCTTCCGGAGAAGGCAATGGCAACCCACTCCAGTACTCTTGCCTGGAAAATCCCATGGACGGAGGAGCCTGGTGGGCTGCAGTCCATGGGGTCGCGAAGAGTCGGACACGACTGAGTGACTTCACTTTCACTTTTCACTTTCATGCATTGGAGAAGGAAATGGCAACCCACTCCAGTATTCTTGCCTAGAGAATCCCAGGGATGGCGGAGCCTGATGAGCTGCCGTCTATGGGGTTGCACAGAGTCGGACACGACTGAAGCAACTTAGCAGCAGCAGCAATTTGAGAGCAAATTAACCAACACTAGAAACATGGGATACAGAAAACAGAAAAACAGCAACAATAATATTAGCAAACATTGTTGAACACTTAGGATTAACCTTTGCACAAATCTAAGAGGTAGATATTCTTTATTCTCATTTTACCAAAGAAGAAACAGGCAGGTTGAGCAATCTGCCCAAGGTCACACAGCAATTTTGTGCCAGAAGACAAATCCAGTTCTTGAGTTTATTCTCATAACGTTAGCGTGTTTGTTATTGGTTTCCAATGGCCGCTGCTCTGGAGTCAAGTGTGGACAAACAGAGCAACAAGCTAATGGTAGAGAGTCTTAAAACACACACTCACATTTTCAATAGCAGGAAAAAAACATCAAATTAATACAAGCCTCTTGTTCAGCCCAAAAAAGTTTTTTCCAACCAAAAGTGACCTGAGAGTAGTGTCTTCGTTTCCATTCTATCTCCTTTCTTAAAAGAGAAGGGACAGAAGGCAATAGACACCTCAATATTCCTGTGGTGTAAGCCAAGTGGGTCTTCCATAGGTCCCACTTTTTTCCTAGAGTCCTTTGCTCTCAGAAAACCCCGGGGCCTTCCTCTTGTACTCTCTCCTTATTTATCTTTCCAACACTGCCCTTTTCTCTTACAGGAAAAAAGAACCAGGAAAGCTCAAAGCACTACCTCTCCAGGCAACATCCCCTCTAAGACCACAGCCCTAAACTAAATTCTGGGGGAAATTTCACCTATTCAGTCCACACTAGAGAAATGCAAAGAGTCATGAAAAACTAAACCAGGGTACCAGTGCCCCTTGGAGAAGTGAGGAACCAGAGAAGGCTTCAAGAATGAGATGATCCCTATGCTGATCATCAATGCAGAAACATGAACAAGCAAGACAGGAGTGGAGGAGGGCATGCCAGGCAGATGGGAGATCATGGACTAAGCCCGGGAGCTCAAGACATCCTAACATGGGTCCTCAATGTGAGCATCAGGATGGTGCTGACAGGAGGAGCTCCCGAGGAGGAGAGCAGGAGCCCAAACACAGGGCTTGTCTGCCTTTATCCTGTGAGATACAGAGTTACTCAGGTATAGTGACACCAGGCCACAGCTGGCTTTACAGAGTTCATCTGACTGATAAGATGGATGTGAGGGTTCCCAGACCAGAAGATAAGTTAACAGACAGTGGCTAAGAGCTTATATCGTAGCATCTTAAATATCTCGGATGCAAAACAAGGAAATTTTGCGGTATGGAAGACACAAATGGCCCCTAGAGATGCCTCTTGGGTGAAAAGATTGTCGGATGCTTATGCAGATCTCCAGCCTCCCACAACATTCGTGGAGCTCTGGTCCATGACTCTCCAGGCCCCCAGAGGCTCACATGCACTCAGGAAGGTCTGACCCTGTGGTACCTACGTCTGGACCTGTGTCTCCTGCATCTGTATTTTTTATTGTTTTACAGTGAAGGTGTATTAGTTTACAGTTAAAAAAACAAACAAACAAAACGAATTCCTTGAAAACACATTTATAAAAACCATCCGAAAAGAATCCCAACCTTTCACAGTTAGAGCCAAAACCATTTCTGGCTTCCAGGAAGTCATTACAAAGGCAAGAAGATGCACGACAGGTACGAGGACACTTTAAGAAAAGTTGACATATTCAATTAAATTTTGAGGCAGTCGCCCCTACAGTTCAGGGTATCCTGAATAGAGAAGCCAGTTAATGGGATGTTTGAATTATCCAACATATGTTCTGGCCCCATTTTAAAAAGTAGGCAAATCTTTAGCATAGGACCAAGCACTTGTCTTATGGCCACTGGGAGATAAATGGCTTACAATAAAATAAGCTGTATTTGGTAATTAAGATGATGTGCATTGATTCCTACCACTTATCTCTTTTGAAACATCCTTGTAAGAAAGATCAGACAATCAGGCCGCTGAGCTGTCAAAAGGGTGTGTGTGGGCTGGGAGGGAGGAGGACAGGGAGCAAGGGGAGAGGTGTTTTTTTGTTTTTTTTTCTTAAGCGCTGCTAAAATTAACAGTGCTATTTTTCACACTTGTAAAGTAGTCAGCATGATTCTAGTGCGAGCAAGGATGCTTCCTCTCCCCAGAGACCAGGACTTTGATACAACTGGACAAAGGAGAAGCTATAAACAATCACCATCTACTCTTGTGGAAGAAGTCAACAGCCTCCTCCAGGAGGACTGGGGCCTCATGCGTTAATGCAGGTGTGCTGTTGGAGAGAAACTTCACATCCTGATAGAGTTTTTCTCACCGGGATGCCCTCCCACTGGCCCCATTCACCACTGAACCTCTGGGCAACAAGGCTGGAGCTGGGTCCAGCATGCGACCCAAGAATGTTGCTCAATCAGTGAGGTGCCTGGTGATGATAAGAGGCAAGCAGCTGGTTTCTCAGTCCTCTCTTTAATCCCTAGAATCTATTGGGTTGCAATGTTCAACTCATTGGAGGAAGAATTTGTGGTGCTATTTAAATCAGGGCTTTGAGGCTTCCCTGGTCGCTCAGATGGTAAAGAATCTGCCTGCAATGCAGGAGACCCAGGTTCGACCCCTAGATTGGGAAGATCCCCTGGAGAAGAGAATGGCTACCCACTCCGGTATTCTTGCTTGGAGAATTCCATGGCAGAGGAGCCTGGCAGGCTACAGTCCATGGGGTCGCAAAGAGTTGGACATGACAGCAACTAACACTTTTGGAGGATATTTAAAAGAAAAAAGCCAAAGTTCTCATCATGGAAACATTCATTTTTACTGAAAGCATATCTCCCATGTTTGGGCCTGAGCAGGGGTGAGAGAGGGGGTTAGATCAGATTCTTGAGTGTTGTATATAGATACAACGCTATTTTATTGTATATAGATGCAATACATATTTTAGGGTCCAGAAATGTAAGAACACTTACGTTTGCATTTAAAATCTGGACATGAAAACAACATAAAACAAGTATTTTAAAATCTAAGTTGGAGATAAGATGGAATTTATTCGAGAACAGTAGCAGTGACCCGCCCCCCGCCCCCCGCCCCCCAGCCCCCTCACAAAAAAGGCAGGGGAGCAGTACCTCACATGCGAAGTGATCAACAATAATGTGCAAATCCAATAACCTGAATGCTGACAAAATGCAACAGCTATTCTGCCTTAGTCATTCTTTAACTACTCATCTGCTCTAGAAGGAGATGGTTTTAAAGGATATGAAAAGAACACATGGAGAAGCAAAAGCACAAAATGACACAGTCTAAGAGTAGACAGCTCCAGTGGAGGAGAGTCAGTTTCCTAAGTGAATTAAAATGAACTATATTCAGAATCAGATGGAAATCCAGGGGAATATGTATTTTCCCCACATTCTTAATGCCTTCCTGTAAGCAGGTGTCACACTCATTGATGTCGTTGATCTCTGACTCATCAATTCCTTTTTTCAGAGCAAATCCAATTTTTTCATCTTTCTTCTTAAACCAAAGCAGTTCTCTGAATTGCGTTTTTCCTGTGTGGGTTGGCATATGGGGGTGGGGAGGCGACAGGTGGGAGTTTGCAGGGAGAAATGGGGGTGGGGTGGGGTGTAGAGTTTCAGAGACCACAAAGCTTGCTCTCTCCACAATGCCTCTTTGCCCTGTAGCATCTCCACCTGTACAGTTATTACCCTGTGTGGCTAATCAGATTAAAAGTCTTCAAAACAACTCTTTGATCCCCTGTCAAACAAAGGTATGCGAGCAAACAACAAAAAAGCTGGGAAGATGCTAGTGTTGCACCTGGGATGGTGAGAGAAGCAAATAGGACCGTTCTGTGCACCCAGGTACCTCCGAGACCTCCCTCTACCTGTCAGAGGCCTGAAAGATTTCTTGTGGCCCTGGCAATCAAATTTAATGAAGGCTTGGGGCAATTAGCAAGAAAAACACAGCTGAGGTTCTCTGACCATAGACTGCATCCAAGGAAACACAAGTACAGCAATGGCAAAGTTCTCTGAGTGTTGTAACTGACTACCACAGGGCAGTCCAGCTGCAGAAGGCCTGAGAGCTCTGGTGACATCACAGTATACCATCTGAGCCGATCTTGGGTGCAGCACCGCATGTACAGAGAACAGGGTCTGTGAATCACTGGAACACAGACGGCATTGAGCCCAAAGCCTCATACTCATGAAAAATATAATGGGAGAGATTTTTTTCTGCCATGAATATTTAATTTTCCTGACAGCTCACTATCTGCATATCACAAGGTCCCAATGCATGTGTGTGATTTTCTCTGTTGTCTTTCAAAAGAAAGCAGACCATTTCCTGTGATGCCTTGAAAGTTGCTTCAATGTGCATTGATCCCTTTGATCTAATGAGTGTGTGTATTTTAAAACCAAGCCAGCTCTGCCTCCCTCCTCTATTTGTGGGGAGGAACCAGAACAATGGGGGGGGGAAACCAGGTTGGTTTCCACTGTTTTCCTGCTGGCCTCTGTCCCTCTTCACGGAGGTTTTGGATGCTGCTTAATTTTTGCTGATGTCTTTTTATCTTAGGCTTCATGTGAATTTAAAAAGAGTTCCATTGATATGCAACCTACTGTGTATTCTGATACCCTGCCTGCCCTGTGGCACTGCAGAAGCCTGCAGCTGTCTGAAGCTTAATTATGCATGCATGCATGCAAAGCCCAGATGCTCGGCCAAGAGTGCCTCAACGACTACAGTTTCTCACTTGTTTTTGTTTGAATTATAATTGGGCTGATCTCGATTTCTCAGCCCATTTGTACCTTCAGCGTGTTCCTCTTTGCCTCCGTCGCTACCTCTGCTTGACTTGGCTTCTTCCAGAAGGAGCCCTTTGCCAATCTGCCATGCCTCTGAAATCTGAGAAGGGTCATTCATGGGTCTGACAAATCCTTTTACCTACATGGCAATTTTAAAAGGTACAAAAATGACCCTAGCCCCAATCAGTTTTCCTCCAGATGGTTGGTAGCTTAGAGGGAAAAAAAAAAGAATAGTTAACTAAAAGCTGGCATCTGGGTGGAAACAAAGGCGGCTTAGAGCCAGGCATCTACAATGGAATGGAATACCGGGTATAAAGCTTTACACCTGCTGAAAGAAGGTAATGGAGACCAGCAAAGGCAGGTTTGTTAAGCATGCACATCCTCCATTCAGAGCCTTTTGTGAACAGTTTTCCAGCTTACCTAAGGGATCTCAGTCTTCAAGAAGAACAGAGCTTCATGTCAGAGTGTGAAACTGGGTATGGCATTGCACAATATACAAACGTATTGTGTTACCCTGACTTCATCAGGAGATGGACAAATAGTAGAGTAACTCGCTCATGAAACATGGCAGTTGCTGGTTAATCCTATTCCTGAAGAATACTCAGGGACACTTGGTATGATTTTTTAAGCATCAAATTAAATGCCCAGATTTATCTTGTTGAAAGCCATAGGATTATTTTGTGCTACTAAAACTTGAAAGAAAAATGTTATGGAAATACATTGAGGCTTCAAAAGTAAGCAAGAATCTATGATAGCATAATTAACCATGACAATTTTAAGACATAAAAGTCATCAGGTGAGCATTTGTCATTCAATCAGATGATTTCTGTTTGAAGAGTAACTCTTAACAACTAACATTTTCATCTAAGACATCTTACTGTCATGTGCCATCACAATTACTTGAGGCAGAGTCTATCATGATTTCCATTTTACAGATATGACCAATGAGATGAAAGGAGACTTTCCTAAGGCTTTTGTGGGGTAGAGCTGGGACTGGGATTTTCTCAGTCCAAAACCCCTGCACCTAAAAGCTACTATATTTTGCCCATCTAAGAACATTTATTGAGTGTATATCAAGTGCCAAACACTGTTGTAAGCTCTTTAGAACTACCCTACAAGGTAGGTACACTTTTTTACCCCATTTTCTAGAAGACATCTTCACAATTAACTGTTCTTCTATGCCCAAGCTTTTCTCTATAGCCCACCCAGTCTTCCAGCCAAGTGGTCTACCAAACTGACTAGCCCTATAGGATAAGGATTGTAGTATAAGAGGTATGTCTTATACTTAACAGCATTGTCATACAATACAAATAAAGAATTATAATTCGCTGGGATGTACAGAATAGTACTACTGTCTTAAAATATTGCTTAGAAAATAAAATTGTTTTGTGGATGTCAGCACTGTATAAAATGACAGGATACATCATACAGATAAGAAGATTTTCATGACCAAAGATGTTGTTATTGTTAAGAAAAATGTTTAAGTCAAGACATTAAGAACGTCTTTTCTTCTACCAGTGAATGGTGACATGGAGAAGAGGAGGGATGAATGGTGGCCTCCCAGGGAGTGGATATTTATAGGTATAAAGACTTTAAAGTTTAATTTTCTAGATTGGATAGCTCTAATATTTTTAAGAAGAAATTAAAAAATCACAAGCTTTTTCACCTCTCAATACCAAGTTAGCAACAATATCTAAATTATTAGTATTACTCCACTCAAAGATGAGTCTGTGTCCTGAAGCCCAAAGAGCACCAGAAAGTGGATTTTCCTAGTTCATTTGCTTGTGTTCTAAATTTAAAGGAAAAAAAGAACCTCAAACTCCATGACAAAGATTTCTATCTACAACATCAGCTAACCTTCCTTTTCTGTCAATTGGAAATTAAATTTATAAGAATTTTATGTAACTTTACAGAATGGAATAACCAAAAGAACATTAAATTCTTTGTTCTAATGGAGAGAAGTTGGCTTGGTTTGGGCTTCAAACAAAACTGTATTGGAATAGCCATTTTGTCTCTTCCTCCTAGTTTTTCCTTGGATATATGTGATTTAACCTCTCTGAAGGTTATTATCTCTATGTAAGATGGTGATCCTACTACTTACTGCATTAACTTGCCATGAGAACATTTGCAAAGGTTTTGGGGAATAATGTTTGTTCAGTTTCCCCCTGACTTTCCTATAGGAAAATTGAAGAATGTCCAAAGGGTATGAGGACAGTCTTTGACTATTTTGGTAGGATTCATTTTTCCATGTCTTTCTCATTTTCTTGTCTGGGAAATAATAGAAATAGAGTATCAATCTATGGATAGACATGGGAGGGAGAGACGAATTTTCAAAGCCAAGCATAGAACATTTTAGGGTATCAGAGTTTCTAGACAAGTTGTGGCATTAAGGATGATGTTCTGTTTTGTAATTTTCTGGACCACTGCTCCACATCTACCTTTCCATTCTTCTCCAAGGAGGGCTTTTCCAAGCCAGTATCATGCTTGGTACATATCAGATGCTGTCCTTTATCAGGGTATATGGTACTCCAGATCAATGGGAAGGTGTCTAGTTAGAGTTAACCAGGTCAGAAATCTACCTAAGAGACCCTGCTCATCACCAATTCATTCTAATATACTTTGACTCCGGTTTACCCAAGGCTGCCAACAGTCATCCATTAAAAGAGATATGAATCAGAACTTAGACTAAATATAAAGTATGGGTCTCACCAGTGGTAAGATGTCTAGCACCTCTGTGATGAGATAAGCCAAGTAAAAAACATCTTTGGTCTTAATTTTGGTGTGTGCATGCTCAGTTGCTTCAGTCACGTCCGACTCTTTGAGACCCGATGGACTGTAGCTTGCCAGGCTTTTCTGTCCATGGGATTCTCCAGGAGAGAATACTGGAATGGTTTGCCATTTCTTCCTCCAGGGGATCTCCCCGACCTAGGGATTGAATCCACATCTTCTGCATCTGCTGCATTGGCAAGTGGGTTCTTTACCGCTGGCACCCCCTGGGGAAGCCCTAATTTGGGTAATAACGTGTAACGAGTTGCTCTTTTCTGAGAAGTTAATGCAAATTAAAGTATTATAAACTAGTAATTCATTCATTCAATAAATATTTGCTGGAAGTTTACCAGGTGTTCCTACTGTGTTAGAAGCTGGAGATATAGCAATGATCAAAATACCAAGATATATATTTTCATGAAGCTTAAGTTCTGGTGACATTTTAGTGAGTTGTGAAGGACATTTTCACTTTCTAATAAGAAACAGCAAACATTTGATCTGTAATTTAGCTAATAGGCTTACTTTTCTAACTGTCAGACCTTGGAGGCAGTTCAAGATGGCAAAATAGGAGGATCCCAAACTCACCTCCTCCCACTGAGGCAATGAAGCTACAGCAACATATTGATCAATTCCCTCTGAAAAAGACCTGCAAACTAGCTGAGTAAGTCCTCCAGAACAAAGGGTAACTGCACTGAAAAATATACCACAGGGGTTCAACAGTAGACTAGATGATGCAAAGAAAGAATTAGTGATCTGGAGAACAAGGTAATAGAACTCAGCCAAAACAAAGCAGGGAAAAAAAAAAATTTTTTTTTAAGTGAAAATTTCTTAAGGGACCTATGGGACAATATCAAGCAGAGTAGCTTTTGCATCATAGGGGTCCCAGAGAAGAGCAAGAGAATGAAGCAGAAAACTTTTTGGAGAAATAATGGCTGAAAACTTCCCTAACCTAGGGAAGGAAATAAACATCCAGATCTAAGGGGCCCAGAGTCCCAAACTATGAATTCAAAGAGACCCACACCAAGTCACATAATTAAAATGTTGTTAACAGTTAAACAGAGAATTTTAAAAGCAGTAGGATAAAAACAACTTGCTCCATAGAAGAGAACTCTCAGAATACCATTGGCATATTTCTCAGTAGAAACTTTGCAAGCCAGTAGGGAGTAGCATGATCTATTTAAAGGGCTAAAAGGAAAAAAAAATCTTCAAACCAAGAATCCTCTACCCTGCAAGGCTATCATTAGAAATTGAAGGAGAAATAGAGCTCTCCAGACAAATGAAAGCTAAAGGAGTTCATTACCACTAAACTGTCCTTATAAGAAATGTTACAAGAATTTCTATAAGTTGATTAAGACACTAATTAGTAACAAGAAAACATATACCTTCAAAAGATAAAAATCTCACTGGCAAAGTTGAACATACAATAAAGGTACTAATTTAATCACTTATAAAGTTAGTATGAAGGTTAAAAGACAGAAATATAATAAAAATCTAGAACTACAATAGCTAAGGGATATACAAAATAAAAAGATGCAAAATGTGATGTCAAAAACATAAAACTTGGGAGGAAGTATAAAAATGTAGAGTTTTAAGTATGTTCAAACTTAACTTGCTATCAACTTAAAATAGACTGACATATATGTGTACGTGTGTGTGTGTGTGTGTGTGCGCGCGCGTAGGCTATTATATGTGAGCCTCATGGTATCATAAAGCAAGAACCTATAGCAGATACACACACAAAAAATGAAAAAGGAATCTAAGTGTAACATTATAGAAAGTCATCAAAACACAAGGGAAGGAAGAAAGATAAGAATAATGGGATAAGGACTTCCCTGGTGGTCCAGTAATTAAGAATCTGCCTATCAATGCAGCAGACATGGGTTCAATCCCTGGTCCAGGAAGATTCCACATGCAGCAAGGCACCTAAGTCCATGTGCTGCCACAACTATTGAGCCCATGCTCTAGACAGCATGAGCTGCAACTACTCAGCCCCTGTGCCACAATTACTAAAGCCTACATGCCAAGCCACCACAATGAGAAGATCATGCACTACAATGAGAGAGTAACTCCACTTGCCACAACTAGAGAAAGCCCATGTGCAGCAACAAAGATCCAGAGCAGTCAATAAATAAATAAAGAATAAAGGGACAGGACTTCCCTGGTGGTCCAGTGGTTAAAAATCCGCCTGCCAATGCAGAGAGCACAGGTTCAACTCCCTGGTCCAGGAAGATTTCACATGCTATGGGGCAACTAAGCCTGTGCTCCACAACTACTGAACTCTAGAGTCCCCAGGGCACAACTACTGAGCCTGCATGCCACAACTAATGAATCCTTCATGCCCTAGAGCCCACACTCTGCAACAAGAGAAGCCACCACAATGAGAAGCTTGCATACCGCAACTAGAGAGAACCTGTTTGGTGCAACTCGAGAAAACTTGAGCAATGAAGACCCACCGCAGCCAAAAAAGACTACAAAGCACACAAACACACACAAAAGAATAAAGGAATAGAGAGGAACTACAAAACAGCCAGGAAACAATGAACAAAATAGCAATAAGTATATAACAATCGATAATTACTTTAAATGTAAATGAACTTAATACTCCCGTAAAAACATGGAGTGGCCGAAAGGATAAAAAACAAGAACCATTTACATGCTGCTTAAGAGACTCATTTACAATAAAAGGACACACACAGAAGGAAAGTGCAGGGACAGAAAAAGATGTTTTATGCAAATAGAAGCCAAAAGAATTCTGGGGTGGCTATACTTTTATCAAGCAAAACAGGCTTTTAAAATGACATCTGTAAGAAAAGAAATAGATGAGCATTGCATAATGATAAAAGGGTCAATCCAGCAAAAAAGATGTAACATTTGTATTATCTATGCATACAACATGGGAGCACCTTATGATATAATGCAAATATTAACAGATCTAAAATGAGAAACATAGTAATAGAGTACTACAAAATAATGAGCGATTTAATACCCCATTTACATCAATAGATATAGCATTCAGAGAGGAAAATCAGTAAGGAAGCATTGGCCTATAACTACACATTAGACCAGATAAACTTAATAGATATCTATATAACATTCCATCCAAAACCAGAAGAATACACATTCTTTCAAAGTGCACATAGAACTTTCTCCAGGCTACATCACATGCAAGTCCACGAAACAAGTCTCAATAAATTTTAAGAAAATTGAAAGGATAATCAAGCATCTTTTATGATCTTTTCTGACCATAATGGTATGAAACTAGCAGTTACAAGAAAAACTTGGAAAAATTACAAATACATGGAGATTAAGCAATATATATACTACTTAACAATCATTGGTCAATTAAGAAATGAAAGCAGAAAATTTAAAAAATACCTTGAGACACACACACACACACACAAAAACCACCATAACAAAATGTATTAGATGCAGCAAAAGCAGTCCTAAGAGTGAAGTTTATAGCCAATACAGACCTTCCTCAAGAAACAAGAAAAATCTGAAATAATTTAACTTTACACCTAAAGGTACTAGAGAAACAAGAACAAACAAAGCAAATAGTAGAAGAAAGGCAATAATAAAAATCAGGATGAAAATAACTAAAATAGAGACTAAGAAGAAACAGAAAAGATCAATGAGACTAAGAGCACTTTCTTTGAAAAAATAAACAAAATTATGATATTTTTTTCTAGACTTTCTGAGTAAAAAAGAGAGAAGACAAATAAATAAGATCAGAAATTAAAGAGAAGTTACAACTGATATTAAAGAAATACAAACGATCCTAAGAGAATACTACTTACACTTCTATGCCAACAAATTGAACAACCAAGAAGAACTGAATAAATTCCCAGAAACATATGATCTTTTGAGTCAGGAAGAAATAGAAATAGAATAGAATAGATCGATTACTAGCAAAGAGATTGAATCAGTAATCAAATCCAAGATAAAATCCCAAAATACAAAGTTCAGGACCAGATGGCTTCACTGACGAATTCTACAAAACTTTCAAAGATTTAACACCTATCCTTCTCAAACTCTTCCAAAAAACTGAAGAGAGGAAATGCTCCCAAACTCATTTTACGACATTAACATTTCCCTGATACTAAAACCAGACAAAGACCCCAACTGCCAAATAAAATCACAGGCTAATATTCCTGATGAACATAGATACAAAAATCCTCAACAAAATATGAGCAAACTGAATCAACAAAACATAAAAGGATCATGCACCACCATCAAGTGGGATTTATTCCAGGGATGCAAGGATGGTTCAACATTCCAAAAAATCAACATGATATCTTGAATTAACAAAATGAAGAATACAAAAAAAAAAAAATCACACAAAGATCTCAATAGATACAGAAAAGTATCTGACAAAATTCAACACCTATTCACAATACAAATGGCTTTTTTAATTTTTTTTTACAGAAGTGGAACAAATATTTCTAAAATTTGTATGGAACCACAAAAGATCCTGTATAGCCAAAACAATTTTGAGAAAGAAGAACAAAGCTGGAGGGATCATGCACTCCGATTTTACACTATACATTCAGAAAACTAAGATCATGGCATCTGGTCCCATCACTTCACGGGAAATAGATGAGGAAACAGTGGAAACAGTGTCAGACTTTATTTTTTGGGGCTCCAAAATCACTGCAGATGGTGATTGCAGCCATGAAAATTAAAAGACGCTTACTCCTTGGAAGGAAGGTTATGGCCAACCTAGATAGCATTAAAAAGCAGAGACATTACTTTGCCAACAAAGGTCCATCTAGTCAAGGCTATGGTTTTTCCAGTAGTCATGTATGGATGTGAGAGTTGGATTGTGAAGAAAGCTGAGCACCGAAGAATTGATGCTTTTGAACTGTGGTGTTGGAGAAGACTCTTGAGAGTCCCTTGGATTGCAAGGAGATCCAACAAATCCACCCTAAAGGAGATCAGTCCTGGGTGTTCATTGAAAGGACTGTTGAAGCTGAAAGGGTGTTGAAGCTGAAACTCCAATACTTTGGTCACCTCATGCAAAGAGCTGACTCATTGGAAAAGACCCTGATGCTGAGAAGGATTGCAGGCAGGAGGAGAAGGGGACAACAGAGGATGAGATGGTTGGATGGCATCACCGACTCAATGGACATGAGTTTGGGTAAACTCCAGGAGTCTGTGATGGACAGGGAGTCCTAGCATGCTGCGATTCATGGGGTTGCAAAGACCTGGACACTACTGAGCGACTCAACTGAACTGAACTAAGTACAGTAATCAAGACAGTATGGTACTGCCAAAACAATAGACACATAGATCAGTGGAACAGAACAGAGGGCCCAGAAAGAAACCCACACATGTATAGTCAATTATCTATAGCAAAGGAAACAAGAATATGCAATAGGGAAAGAACAGACTCTTCAATAAATGGTCTCAGAAAACTGGACAATCATATCCAAAAGAATGAAACTGGACCACTATCTTACACCATACACAAATGTTCACTCAAATGGATTAAAGACTTGAATATAAAACCAGACACCATTAAACTCCTATAAGAAAACATAATTAGAAAGTTCCTTGACTTGAGTCTAGTGACCTATTTTTGGAGCTGACTCCAAAGGCAATGGAAGCAAAAGCAAAAATAAACAAGTGTGACTATATCAAACTAAAGACCTCTCCACAGGAAATGAAATCATCAGCAAAATAAAAAGGCAGTCTACTGAATGGGAGATCATATTTGCAAATCACAGATTCAGTGAAGAGCTAATATCCAAAATATATGGTTGGCACTTGAACAACATGGGTTTTAACTTCACAGGTCCACTTTTCCATGGAGTTTTTTCAACCAATACATACTGCAGGACTACACAATAGGCAGTTATTTGAATCTGCAGATGGGGAATTGTGGCTGTGAAGGGCCAACTCTAAATTATGTGCCAATTTACAACTGCATGGAGGATTGGTACCTCACCCTAAGTTGTTCAAGGATCAACTTTATAAAGAATTCGTACAACTCAATCACAAAAAAAAAATTCAATGAAAAAACGGGCAAAGGATCTAAATAGACATTTTTCCAAAGAAGACATCCAAATGGTCAATGGGCATATGAAAAGATGCTTAACATCATTAATTATCAGGGAAATGCAAATCAAAGCCACAGCAAATATTACCTTACACCTCTTATAGTGGCTATTATCAAAAGGACGAGAAACAAGCATTGGCAAAGACATGGAGAAAAAGAAACCCTCGTGCTCTGTTGGTAGGAATGTAAATTAGTACCACCACTAATGTGGAAAACAGTATGGAGTTTCCTGAATAAACTACCATATGATTCATCAATTCCACTTCTGGATATTTAACTGAAGAAAACAAAAACACTTATTCAAAAAATATATATATATTCACCCCTGTGTTCATTGCAGCATTATTTACAATAACCAAGATATGGAAACAACCTAAGTGCTCATCAATGGATGAATAGATAAAGAAGATATATATATATATGTATTCTATATACATGTAATATATATTTACAATAGAATGTAAATTATCCATAAAAAAATGAAATCAATTTTTTTTATTTGCAACATGGATGGACTTTGAAAACATTATGCTAAATGAAGCAAGTCAAATTCCATATGATTTCACTTATATGTGGAATCTAAAAAACAAAACTCATAGGTCCAGAGAACAGGTTGGTGGTTACCAGAGAGGAAGTCAGTATAGGTGAAGAGGATCAAGAGTTACAAACTTTCAGTTATAAAATGAATGTTATGGTGATATAAGTATAGTACAGTGACTACCCTCAATGATATCACGTTGCAAATTTGAAAGTTACTATTAAATCTTAAAAGTTCGTATCGCAAAATTTTGTAACTCTGTATTGTGACAGTGACTAGACTTACTGTGGTGATTGTTTCACAAGTATATGAATGCCAAAACTAATGTCATGAAACTAATGTCATGTTGTATGTCAATTATACTTCAATTAAAAAAAAAATTCAAATCTTGTCAGCCTCATAAATCATACCCTCCTAACGTTCCCCTGATATTCATTGCCCAGCTTATTTCAATACTTGAGTGACTCAGAGCTCTCTGCTTCACAGTGCAGGCCATTACATTTCTATATATCCCATATTAATTAGAAAACCCTTTTAAAAAATGATCAAAAATTTCCTTCATCCTAGATTTCCCTCTGAAACTACATAGTGTTGCCACATAAAAGATGGAGGCGCTGTGAGTTCCCAGTCAGCGGTAAGATGTTAGCCTTAAAAGGAGAGCTTGGCTTCATTCCTAGGATAGTGGAAAAGAAAAGCCTAGCTTTATATAGCTAAGTGGGCAACGCTGGCCCCCAGCTCTCCTGCATTCTATAGGCGATACTTTTTCAAGTTTACTTGCCGAGAATCTTGACAATCAGAGCACTTTCTGTCTTCCACCAATTTCAGAGACTTAAAAAATACTGTGAAGCGAGGCAGTAGAATAGGTACCTGCCCTCCGTAGGTAGTTTTCACAGTGTCTTTTCATGACGTCTTAGAGAATCATTTTTTATTGAATAATGTATCTCATGACAGTTTTGAAATGGAACCGTTCAACACTTGTATTTTAGGTGAATATACGTTAACAATAAAGAAACACACACACTCACGCATACACACTGTACAGACAGGGTCGATCAAGATTGAATTTTCCCCTAGGATGAAAGTGAGGTATTTGTGTGGAAACAAGCAGGTCCCTACCCCCAACAAGTCCACAGTTAGAAGAGAAGCTTTATCTTTACTTCAAAAAGTTGCTGTTCATTACAGCATCCGTGTCAGAGACCATTTAAAAAAAAAAAAAGCACCAGGGAGAGTGATTATTGTGTTCCTCCAACACAAACAAATTGTTTTCCACTAAGGATGAACACAAAGCTTTGTATCCACTAGATTAAGCACGTTAACTATAACCCTGTCTCTGGGCCACATTGAAGAAAAAAAGGAAGAACAAGAGATTATACACACAACCTACATATAATATATATATAATGAATATTAGCTACCCCACAGTAAGGTTAATTGTGGCTTCTCTGAACACTTAATCTGCAAGCCGCTGATAAATCCCACCCTGAATAGAAGTGGCTCGTATTTAGGTCACACAAAGTCATTGCCATTTTTTAATTTAAACCACGCACTAGATTAAAACACAAGAGTATTTCAGGAGGACAATTCCGAAGCCACAGCAATAGGCTGTCATTTGGTGTAAAAAGTTTCCACAGCACACCCCAGGGACATGTTAATCAAAGCTTTTTAATGGATTCAGTCTGATCTGTGACAGGCTTTGTTCCAAAGATGGCATTTGCTGGAGAGAGCTGCAAGTTATCAATAAGACACAGTAATTGCGGGGAGTGATGGAGCTGTGTTTCTGGGGCTTTCTACCATCCAGCTCTTTTTTTTTTTTTTTTTAATCAGTTGAGGCAGAAATGTCTTGCCGTAGAAGTCAAGGCATGACTTGGTTTTTCCTTTAGTCACCCAACAGAGAATAAAGGGAAATTAAACAATAACAACAAAAAAACTGACCTTAATTCATTTTTCTGTTTTTTAAAAAAAGAACCCTCACACCACCTTCTTCTGTTTCTCCTCCTTGTTAAATCTTTATCTTAGACTTTTAACCCAGGGCTGGGCAGCAAGTCTTTTAACCTGATCCAATAAATCTATTTTAACCAGAGGCAGCCTTGGGAAGCTCCTCTGTGGGCTGGTGCAGGGCCTTCTCCACCAAGTTCTCTGTTATCATTCCAAAATCAAAGCAGCCAGAGGCTAAATTAATGACAGAGGATCCCGCTGATCACCTATGAGAGACAGTTAGCTTTTCAGCCACTTAAGAAAGTTAAAATGCTCCCCGTCGGATGAAAAGTGTGTCCGTGCCCGTTCGAAACGGTCATGTCTTAGGAACTGAACGGATGCTTTCTTTAGTCAGTCACAACAGTCACTCTAGGAAACCAGACTCATTCCCTGAGTAAGAGAGATGAAGGTGGTTAAGCGGGGGCAGGTGGGACATGGTATTCAAGAAGGAACCAGCCTCATTTATGGTGCCTTTCACAACCACGTGGCCGCCCCTCGGCTCCAGTGAAGTCCCTGAGCTCGTATATCACCACTGAAGACTCTCACACCTCGATAGCCAGTGTCAACACCTCAAGAAGCAAGGCAAGAACAATCAGACATCCACAGCTCAGCCCAAGAGAACCTCTGTTTCCCAGTGTGTTAATGTCTAGGAAGCTGTTACTTCGGTTCCCCTGGCAGGAGGTCGGGCAGATTTATCAAACTCTTCAGCCAGACACACGCTGCTTGCCTTTCCCTGTCTTTGACCAGGAAATAAAACAGTCTAGAGATACAAACGTGGGACAGAACACTTCTGACGCTGTGCCTCTTATTTACACACTCCGTGTTTCCTGAAATAAGTCCAAACTCCTGAGTGGGCTCTTTAGGACTGATGACAAATGACTTTTTCAGTCTTATTTCTCCTTCTCAGCCCCACCGTTGGACTTCTGTTGCTCACATAACGTGTCTTGTAATTTCATCCCTCTTGTCTTTGATAATAACATCCCTTCAGCCTGAAATATCCTTCCCCTCGTTCTCCACTTACCGAATCCTTAGCCCGCAGGCCCCATTCCAATGCCATCACCCTGGTGAGGTCGGAATGAACCAAGACAAGGGAGAGAGCCACAGAAGGCAGGGGCACAAGGGTCATGGTACCAGGGACATGCACTGTCATAAAGCTTTAGGGAGACGAGTCAGCCCCCCTGGGCAGCAAGTCATTTGTTCTCAGAAGTCCACAGTCGACTCCTTCCAAGCAAAAGCAAACCTCTAAAACTGAGTGAATAAAACTAAGAAAGAAAAGAAACTAACCTGGGTTCTGCTGCTGTGACAGCCAAGCAGGGAGCACACTCAGAAGTCACTCAAGAAACCGTACGCCTGGCCGTGGGCTAGCATCTAGGGACGCAACACAGAATGAGGTCCTTGCTGAGACGGCAGGAGACATGGCTTTGCCTTCCAGTGTCCATTTCCCATCTTTGGTTAACAGCTCCTTGATTATCTTTGAAGACAGTGGTATTTAAACTTCAGGGCTTCCCAGGTGTCTCAGTGGTAAAGAATCCACCTGCCAATGCAGGAGACGCGAGAGACACAGGTTGGATCCCTATGTTGGGAAGATCCCCTGGAGAATGAAATGACAACTTACTCCAGTGTTCTTGCCTGGAAAACGCCATGGACAGAGGAGCTTGGTGGGTTACAGTCTATGGGGTCACAAAGAGTTGGGCTCGACTGAGTGACTACGCATGCACTTTAGATTATTAGAATCATCTGAAGGCTTGTCAAACACATTGATAAGCCCACCCCCTTGCTCTTCTACCCAATAGGCCTGGAGTGGAGCTAGATAATTTGCATTTGTAACAAGTCTCAGGTGATGCAAATGGTGCTAGCCCCACCAGAGCACGGGCTGAGAACCTCTGCTTTGGGAAACCACCTGATCCCCCTTCTCTCTGTTGTGTGGAGTGCGGATTTAAGGGCAGCAAGAGAAGAGGAAAGAAAGGAGACTGGTTAAGAGCTGAGTGCCAAGGTTTTCAATAGAGATGATGAGGGTCCAAATTAAGAAGGTGGATGGAGGAGTAAAGAGAGAAAAGAGAAACTGAACATTGACTGACTAACCAAATTTGGGAATGAGAGAGAGAAAAGAGTCTAGAATGTCCCTACATCTTGGGCTTAAGAAATTAAGAAACTCATATCCTAGAGAGGGTCTGTTTTATAAGAAGAGGTTTGTGCTGGATAATTGGTAAAAGGAAGGAGACAATGAGCTGAAAAGTTGATACATGGGGATCCATGGGGATAAATAAGCAAAGACATGCGAATGTGTAAGAGGACAGGCCTGGCTCATACCCTGGGACAGGAAAGGGCAAAGGGAGAGGGCTGAGGAAGAAGGTGAATGAAGATCATTTTGTGGACAGAAAGTTAAGAAATTGGGGGAATTCTCACTCAATATTTTATGAGATAGAAGTTTCTGGGATTAGACATTTGAGGAGAGAAGCTGGTAAGGGAAGCAGAAGATCAAGCTGACTAGAGACAAGTGATGTTTCTGAGAAGCACAGAAAGACTCAAGTGACAACTCCAAATTGTATATCTCAGGCCACTAGGCTCATTTAAACCTTATAACAACCCTTCAAGCTTCCAGGGGAATTTGAGCTCAAGGTCTCATAGCTATTAAATGGTGGACCCAAGAAATGAATCCAGATCTACTGATTTTCACAATAGTTAAATAGTTTCCTGTGTAAGGCAGCTAGTTGTTACTTAAAACAAGAGGACATGCTTTTCTGGGAGGAAGGGAAAGGATTTGGATTCTCTCTTGCTCTCTCCTTCCACAGGTGACCAGAGCCTGCTCTGATCTGAATGTTTGCATCCCCCACTCCCCACATCCCTCCCCCCACCACCATCACCAAATTCATATGTTGAAATCCTAATACTCAGAGGTAATGGTATTAGCAGGTGGGGCCTCTGGGTAGTAAAATGGTCATGAGAATGGAACCCTGGTGAATGGGATAAATTATTTTTATAAAAGAGACCCCACAGAGCCTCCTGGCCCCCTCTTCCATGTGGGGACACAAGGAGAGGTCTGTGACAGAGCAAAGTGCCCTCACCTGAGCATGTTGACACCCTGATCTTGGACCTCCAGCCTCCAGAACTGTGAGAGTTAAGTCTCTGCTGTTTACATATCACAATGTTATTTTCCTGAAGCAGCCAAAATGGACTGAGAGTCCCAGTGAAGAAGCTTCTCCACGCGTGTTTCTTACAGCCCTCTGCACGCACAATGTCACATTTCAGGAGCGGTATGAACCCTGGCCTCATACTCTAAATAACTAAAAGCCCACCACCAGAGTGCTTCCAGTTTTGTCAATACCTATCATGCTGCTGCTGCTGCTGCTGCTAAGTCGCTTCAGTCGTGTCCGACCCTGTGCGACCCCATAGACGGCAGCCCACCAGGCTCCGCCGTCGCTGGGATTCTCCAGGCAAGAACACTGGAGTGGGTTGCCATTTCCTTCTCCAGTGCATGACTGGAGTGGGTTGCCATTTCCTTCTCCAGTGCATGAAAGGGAAAAGTGAAAGTGAAGCCGCTCAGTCGTGTCTGACTCTTAGCGACCCCATGGACTGCAGCCTACCAGGCTCCTCCGTCCATGGGATTTTCCAGGCAAGAGTACTGGAGTGGGATACCATTGCCTTCTCCATACCTATCATAAAAGTCTCCAAAACAAAATTCACTTTAGCTACTATTTAAAGTCATTTAAAGTCTAAGCCACCAGTCCCCAACATTTTTGGTGCCAGGGACCAATTTCATGGCAGACAATTTTTCCACCGACTGAGGGTGAGGGTGGACAGTTTGAGGATGATTCAAGTGCATCACATGTATTGTGCACTTTATTTCTAACCTAAAGCAATCGCTGATCTGACAGGAGGTACCCGGTCCTCGGCCTGGAGGTTGGAGAACCCTGGTCTAAGCAACAAAGCCTCTCTGTGAAACCCTTTCTTTCCACAAAGTAAGATGCTATATTTCCCCAGAGGTAGAAATCATCGCTCTAGTCCATTTTAGATGCAGACAGATCCCATTTCAAAGCGTGTCTCATAATGGCTGTTGGATCAAATAAAGGCCCCTCAGCACAATGTTCTCAGCAGCCTGCATGGGCCTGCCATTGTAGAGAGTAAGAGAAGATATTCAGAGTAGAGTTACACAGCCCTGGTGTAGAAAAGCTTCCTGAACGGGTAACCCGAGAAGATAACATATATAGAAACACTCACCTATTTTCAGAACCAACCGGAATTGTTTTTGTGTATAGGTGGAAAAATTTGATTCTGGGAACAGATGCTTTCATTTTCCCAAAGTAAAAACAAGCACCTGCCATTCACCCACCCATCCTCTACCCACACACACTCACACAGATATGTGCATATGTGATATAGCTCACACACATTCTCACAAAACTAGGAGTGGTTAGGAAATGTCGAGAAAACTAAAAGTAATATTGATCAGTTTGCCACAACTAACTGTGATTTTCAGTCTGTTGGAAAAAAAAAAAACTAGTATGGAAATAACCGACTTGCCATCTTCAGTTATATACAGCAACAAAAATGCTGGCCTCCTTAGGAACTGTGGGACCATGTCTATGACAGTCGCTGGAAGCACAGTGTTTCTGGAAGCACAATGTCTCCTCAGCAGGCTACCTTATCACACCAAGACCTGCGGGCCCAGTCTTCTACTTGCTCAGAACAAATGGCAACCAGACACTTTGTCTCCAGCCCCCATTGGTGTCTATTTCATTTTGCAGCTGGCTAGTATAACAGTCTAATAGAACCAAAGGATAGTCAGTTTTCCTTAAATTTTAAGAAGAGCTTCCACTAATGCAACTACCACCATGAGACTAACAGTCTTCTAATTCAATCCTTAAGCTTAAAGTTTACGAGAATATCCTTAAATTTAACAGTTTAAGAAGATTTCCAGCAACTGAATACAGCAAGAGAAGATCATGCAATTAAATGCAGTGGTCAGATTTTCAATTCAGGATTTCAAACCTTAGGTGGGGACTCCATATCTCTTCTTGCCTCTTAGCATCCCACGCTTCCTTGGCCCTCACTCGCAGCCGACAGCTTTACTGCATACTTCATTAAGAAAACAGAAATGTAACAAGGCCACTGGTGCAGGGATATTCACGAAGCACTGTTTTTAATTGTAAAAAATCAGATGTCCATAACTTGGAGAAGAAATTAATGCATATGGTATACTAACACAATGGAATGCAATATAGCAGTAAAAAGGACTGAACAAAATCTATACACATTAACATGGACAAATTAATAAACGCACTGTTGAATGAACAAAGCAAGTTCCAGGCTTTAAGAAAACAAACAAAAAAAGCAAACAGAAATAAAACACAAATTGTTCATCTTACCACCCCTAGCCCATATTCCCACTCTGCTCTTCTTTCTTCCTGACCACTAAAGACCTCCTCTCACTAAAAGCCAAACTCTCTGTTCTCCTATCTTATCACTTCTCCAGGATTTCTCTCCTAAAGTCACCTTCTACTTCTCCTGCATCACCAACCTCCCACTTTTCGATGGGAAATCCCCACTGGAGCTGCTCCCTCATTGAAAGAAAACAAAACCAAACGTCTTCTCCCCGCATGTCTGCCCAACCCCTCTACAGTCCTTCCCAGTAAGCCCTCTCAAGGGTGGTCTACAAGTGCTATCTCCACTTCCTCATCCTAGCACATTCTCAAGACCCCACTTTGTCCTCCTCCCCTCACTCCCACCAAGACTATCCTCATTGAGGTAGCCATGGAATTCTATTTCTCCAAACCCAATGGATGCCTTACCAGACCTTTCGGCAGTGCTCCAAATACTGATGTTTTCTCCCTCATGCTTGCCTTTGTTAGTCTTATATTCTCTCAGAGTTTCCCTCCTATCATACCACATGCTTCTTCTCAGTCTTTTTTCCTGATTTCTTCTCCTCTGGCTGAACTTGAGGATCAGCCCTGGATCTTGTATCCCTTCCCAGATGATACTTAACTACATGTGTTTCAAAATCATCTTTTGCTGATGACTTGCAAGTTGATGTATTTAGTTGAGACCTCGCCTCTGAGCTCCAGACTTGTGATTCTACCCGCCTAACTGATGTCTGCATTTGTATTTCCAATGGACAATTTAAACTATGTCAGTAACAGAACTCTTGACAGTTTCCCACCAAAATTTTTCCTAACTCCTCTAATAGGTCTTCCTATTTCAGTAATAACAGAAGCTGGTGTGTATTCAGTGCATGCTAAGTGCCAGTAAGCAAGCCATCTACTGCTTAATCTCCTTTAATGCTCATAGCATTCCTATGGAATAGATATTTTTATTATTCCTATCTTATAGAGGAGAAAACCAAGGCACAGAGAGGTTAACTTTGCTAAGGTCAAACAGCTAATAAGAATCTTAGATGAGATTAGGAGCCAGGCATTCTAGTCCAAGAGCCAATGCTTTTAAGTAATACATTTTAGTATCTTTTCCCCAGAAACTCTTAAAAGTTTCATTAATTAGTCTTTTCCCTAAATCCCCTTCTGCTCAGTCATCAATAAGTCCAGTTAACTCTAGTTCTAAAGGATATTATGGAACCCTCCACTTCTCTTCATATACTGTATCACCATTGTGGTGTGTACAGCCTCCTAACTGATTTCACCTCATTTTTCTACCTCTGAGCCACTCACCATGTTACTCAACTCAGGTTCATCTGTTGGTCACTCAAAAACCAATAATTGAGAGGCAAGTGTCAGTAAAAAGGAAAGATGCTTTAATCAGCAAAGCTAGTAGTCTTGGGGGAAGGTAGACTCATGTCCCAAGACCAACTCTGAGCATTCTGCTCAGCCAAGACAGCTTTTAAAGGGAAAAAGGGGAAAGGAAAAAGGGAAATCATTAAGGCATGAGGTTGGATTCTGCATCATTCTCCATTGTGTGCACTGACTCTTCAGTTTTTATCTAGCCTGCATGATCTGCCAGCAGGATTCCTAAGGGGATTAATGGGGATAGGAAACCAGTCATTCTTTAATTCCTTAATCTTCATCCTTACTTCTTTAATCTAGGAAAAGAATCAACAGGTTAGTCAAGGCATGGTGTGCATTCAGGAGAGCATAAGTCAGGAGTTAGGTGAAATTGCCTAGTGATCTCATTCCTATATGTAGGTTCTTATAAGGTTAGAGTGGAACAGAAATGGGCAAAGAGCAAAGGGGCGAAAGAGATGCTTTCAACCATGGATGGACAAGCATATTAAAAAGGGGAAGATCATATCATTCTGAAATTTAAAAACCATCAAAGGCATATCACTGCAGTTAGACAAAAATCTAATGTTCTCATGGTGCCCTCCAGGGCCCTGCATTTCCCTCCAACTTCTTCACAAGCCACACGTCACCACTTCACAGTTCCTCACCCCTGCTGGCTTCCTTTCAGCACCACAAATTCACCAGGTTTCCCCCTCCTCTCTATGTGGAGTGCCCTGTCCACCTGACTGCCTCCTGCCCACCATTCAGATCACTCCTGAGAAACGGTCCCCTTCAACACTCTACCTAAAGTAAGGTTCCGGCAGATGTACTATTTGTTTTTCCATTTTCTTAAAAAAAAAAAAAAAAAATCCCCTCTCCCAAGAAGGTCCACAAGGTCTGACCCAGGTTTTTCTTGTTCCTTATGAAAATGCTCATGTTCAAGACAGCACCCAGCAGAGTTGAGTCCCTCAGTAAATCTTAAGTAATTAATACACTGATTCTTGGTTTTTAAAGTATCTTAAATGGATCAGGAATCTCAAATTTTAAGGTTCCATTGTTCCTGAAAGGGAGACTGATTATTGTGAATCACAAGAAATTTAGAAGTACTTATTTCTGAAAGAACTAAAAGTAAAAGGGAAAATAAAAAAGAATTTCCTTGGATGAACAGGAATGTAAATTGTTGAGGGAAGCTTAGCTCAGCAGAAAAATTAAAATTTGTGTTCATTGCCTTTAGGAGCTAATGGGGTATATGGGATCCTCTCAACCTGAGAAGTGAATAAGAAATTTAATAAAAATGTTTAAAATCCTAGTCAAAAATTATAAATTCTCTAACATAGGAATCATGTGGAGAGTTATTAATAAATAGTATACCATGAATAAGATGTAAATGCGTCACCTAAACTGTTAGACTTCCTGAAAAAAAGCATGAAGTTGACTTTGTCCCTGAGGTTTCTGAGATTCTCACTGAAAACAAGAGCATTTGTTGCCACTTATCAAGACCTCCACTTTAGACTTTCTAACAGGCAGTGAGAACAGCACTACTGATATTTGCTGGGTTCAACGATGACTGTTCAGTGTCATCTTGGGGCCAGTAAATTCGGCAGAGACAGCTTAAAGACATAATGTGCTCCTCTGTTATGGAATGCTGCATATCTCGGCCAGCAGCCTGGGCTGCCTTGTCTATTTGCTACATTGTTTGATATTGCACACCCAAAACACTCCATTGCTCGTTCACTAACTCACGCATTGGTTCAGAAAATATGTTTTGAGAATCTAAGCTATGCCAAACACTGACCCAGAGGTTGGGGTTCAATTCAGTTCAGTCGCTCATTCGTGTCTGACTCTTTGTGACCCCATGAACCACAGCACGACGCCAGGCCTCCCTGTCCATCACCAACTCCCTGAGTCCACCCAAACCCATGTCCATTGAGTCGGTGATGCCATCCAACCATCTCATCATCTGTCATCCCCTTCTCCTCCTGCCCTCAATCTTTCCCAGCATCAGGGTCTTTTCCAATGAGTCAGCTCTTGGCATCAGGTGGCCAAAGTATTGGAGTTTCAGCTTCAGCATCAGTCCTTCCAATGAATATTCAGGACTGATTTCCTTTAGGATGGACTGGTTGGATCTCCTTGCAGGCCAAGGGACTCTCAAGAGTCTTCTCCAACACCACAGTTCAAAAGCATCAACTCTTCAGCGCTCAGCTTTCTTTATAGTCCAACTCTCACATCCATACATGACTACTGGAAAAACCATAACCTTGAATAGATGGACCTTTGTTGACAAAGTAATGTCTCTGCTTTTCAATATGCTGTCTAGGTTGGTCATAACTTTCCTTCTAAGGAGTAAGCATCTTTTAATTTCATGGCTGCAATCACCATCTGCAGTGATTTTGGAGCCCAAAAAAATAAAGTCAGCCACTGTTTCCCCATCTATTTGCTATGAAGTGATAGGACTGGATGCCATGATCTTAGTTTTCTGAATGTTGAGCTTTAAGCCAACTTTTTCACTCTCCTCTTTCACTTTCATCAAGAGGCTCTTTAGTTCTTCTTTGCTTTCTGCCATCAGGGTGGTGTCACCTACATATCTGAGGTTATTGATATTTCTCCCGCAATCTTGATTCCAGCTTGTGCTTCCTCCAGCCCAGCATTTCTCATGATGTACTCTGTATATAAGTTAAATAAGCAGGGTGACAATATACAGCCTCAACATACTCCTTTTCCTATTTTGAACCAGTCTGTTGTTCCATGTCCAGTTCTAACTGTTGCTTCCTGACCTGCATACAGGTTTCTCAAGAGGCAGGTCAGGTGGTCTGATATTCCCATCTCTTTCAGAATTTTCCACAGTTTATTGTCATCCACACAGTCAAAGGCTTTGGCATACTCAATAAAGCAGAAATAGATGCTTTCCTGGAACTCTCTTGCGTTTTTGATTATCCATCAGATGTTGGCAATTTGATCCCTGGTTCCTCTGCCTTTTCTAAAACCAGCTTGAACATCTGGAAGTTCACGGTTCACATATTGCTGAAGCCTGGCTGGAGAATTTTAAGCATTATTTTACTAGCGTGTGAAATGAGTGCAGGGAATAAAACAGACAAGACCCTGTCTTATAGAGCTTTTACCTCATAGAGGATGGTAAGGATAAATATGTTAACAACCTAAGAAACTCTGAAGAACATGAAGAAAATAAAAGAAGGAAACAAAAGCAATGAGTGAGTGGAGCCCTGTTGGGGTGAGAACTGTGTACAGAGATAGAACAGAAGTTGGGGTGCTCAGAGGTGGACTCTCTGAACAGGCTATGTTTGATCCAAGGGAGAACCATGCCAGGCAAAGCACAGCACCACCAAAGATTCAGGCTCATCTGTGCAAGTCCTTGTAAAATCTGGTTTTAGCAAGAACCCTGCTAAGTCAGTTTAACCAGAAACCCTTCCCCTTGATATCTGATCACCCTCAGTATGTGATCATTTATCATCCACCAACCCCAGGTGATGTCTGATCATCTTGGCCTGTCTTCAGTAAAGAATCTTGTTAGGTCAGTGTAGCCAGAATTCCCCTTACCCTTGGTGTTCTCCATGAGTAATTTTCCACCCCTGGACCCTGCCTCCTTGGCTATACATTCACACTTGTCCATGCCCCATCTCTTGCCCTCATTGTAAAATCCCATTATATTCAACCCTATACTTAATGAGATGGTCCTGAATAGAATCAGTGCTACCAACTTTAACAAGCGTCATCAAATTTTTTTTTCCTTTACCAAAACGAATGGCCAGTGGCCTGAGGTCACTTTGGCTGACACAGTAAGTGATGTGCAGAGATATCAGGAAAGTGGGTCCAGGCCAGACCAGGTGGAAGGTCTGACCCCGATATTCTGACGTTGCTTCTGCACTGTGGGTACGTGCACACTGAAAGGCAGGCATTTTGGTTTCTGTTTGAGTTAAGCCACTGCTCCCACCTGTCCTGCTTTGCGGAGCACAGAGGGTGGGAATAGGATGAAGTTCACTCTGGACAGGCTGTGCTACCCACTGAAGGTCAAAATCCTATCAGGGGCTTTCCCACATGATTTACTCTCTTGGGTCCTGAAACTGTTCCCTCCACTTTCCCCTTCAGGCCTGGGGGCGTCATAGCTCTGCATTCTTACTATTCTTTGCAGTGAGGCTGTCCCATCTTTAGCTGCTTTTTCAAAACCCTGTCTCAGACCTCCTAGAAATTCTCATTAAACAACCACTCTGAGAGAAGTTCTCACCAGGACCTTGACTGAAGGATTGTAACCTAAAAATACTGCCCAAGCCACTTGCTCTTTTTCAGCAGTTACCTTCCACCTCCTCCTCACCCTTGGTAAGCCACCTGCTAGAAGCTGGTTCCTCTAAGTGGCACGTAACTCCATACAACATTGCTTTGGGACTCGACAGAGGTTTCTCAGTCAATTAAATGTCATTCAGCATCTCTGGTTCCCTTTCTTTGCTCAAAGCTTCCTGGTGATCAGAGCTCTGTTTAGGGTGATGCAAGTCATTCTGATAAAATGATTCAGGATGGAATTTTTAAAAAGTGAAAGGCAGTGTGGTACAGAAAGAGCACTGGATTTGTAGTTTAACCATGTGACTCTTGGCAAGTTGATTTCCTTAAGATAGTAATAACAACAATGTACAGTGATAAACTTATTCATCAACACCACAATGAAAACTTCATTCCATTCTGAGGAAGAACCTGTCAGTAACAGCCAATCAATCTAGCATTCAATTCTTCACTTCATTGTTTCTGAGACACAAGCTCTAAACAAAACCCAGGAAGACTCCTGTTTTGGTCACTTCTTAAAGTGGCAATGCCCTCCGAAATGTTAGAATACAAAGGTTACTATATCAACCAGTTTGGTCTGCTATAACCATATACCACAGACTTCGAGGCTTAAATAGTAGAAATTTCTCTCTTGCAGTTTTGGAGTCTGGACATCCACTATCAAGGAGCTGGCAGATTCAGTTTCCAGTGACAGCTCTCTACCTGGCTTGCAAACGGCTGCCTTCTCATTGTGTCCTCACACGGTGGAGAGAGAGTGCCAGCGTTCTTCCTCTTCTTGTAAGGGCACCAGCCCTGTCTTCATTTAACCTTCATCATCTCCATACCAGCCCTGTCTCTAAGTACAGTTACTTTAGAGGTTTGGGGCTTCAACATAAAAATTGGAGGGCTATGGGAAAGACACAAACATTCAGTTCATAATATTTATTTAGACCAAGAGGAGGAAGGACTGATATTGAAGCCGAAACTCCAATACTTTGGCTACTTCATGCAAAGAGTTGACTCATTGGAAAAGACCCTAATGCTGAGAAGGATTGGGGGCAGGAGGAGAAGGGGACGACAGAGGATGAGATGGTTGGATGGCATCACTGACTCGATGGACACGGATTTGGGTAGACTCTGGGAGTTGGTGATGGACAGGGAGGCCTGGCGTGCTGCGGTTCGTGGGGTCGCAAAGAGTCGGACACGACTGAGTGACTGAACTGAACTGAACATGATAATCATTACCAACATACTATTTCTCTTGGGACCAGGAACACAGAGATGACTTAGAATTTCATTAAATTCAAAACTATTTTCCTCTGTTATACATAAAGGAGTATGTTGAAGATTGTACTTAAAAGCATTAAGTTAGGTCTAGTGATCATTTATATGAACTAGACCCTGATGCTGGAAAGGATTGAAGGCAAAAGGAGAAGGAGGTGGCAGAGGATGAGATAGATAGCATCACTGACTGAAGGAACGTGAATCTGAGCAAACTCCAGGAGATAGTGAAGGACAGAGGAGCCTGGTATGCGGCAGTCCATGGAATTGCAAAGAGTCAGACATGACTTAGCAACTGAACGACAACAACATATAAACTAATTGCTTACTTAGAATATATGCACAAAGCTAAACCAAAAAGCCAGGCTTTAATTTATGCTACCATGTGATATCTAAAAATTTAAGTATCAAAGTTTGCCATGGCTTCACTACAACTTTAACCAAAAATCTTGACCAGTATGAGAAGTATTTTTGCCACATCTTTCTGTCATTGCATTCATGCTTTCATAAGGGATTAAAATTTTTTAACCATTAAAAAAATGCAAGAAACTGAATTTAAATAATAGAATACTTTATAGCAGTTTTTAAGTTAACCAGATTGACATATTTCAATGTGGATGAACCTCACAAACAAATATGAAATGAATAAAAAAAAAGATTCCAGAAGGATGTATCTGCACTCTGTTCCCCCAACCTTCTTTTCCACCTTGAAGAGTATAATCTAAGACAAATGTTACAACTAACACTTTGTGAAACCCAGATGGCGTGTTCATGGAGCTTACTATTATTTTGGGGACTTTTCTGAATTTTCAAAATATTCAAAATTAAAAATAAAACATTTTAAGAATAACAAAGTAATATACATCAAGACAGTAATGCAAATGATAATAAAAGATACAGAACTAAAAATTACATTTGGAGAAAACCCAAAATACTTTCTAAGTACATCACTGCTCAAGGATCCTGAATCAGAATATCAGTCTCTTACCTAGTAAGTATGGAAAAAGAAGGTTGAGCAGTGTTTCACAGATTTCTTTCTTAAGGTTTGCAGGATGTTAATGTGCTTTTGTAACTTCAAGGATGGTGAGGAACTGAGGGCGAATATTGGACAAGATAGACTATGGTATTTTCCAGTTCACATGCATTTTAGGAATGAATGCATTTGCCCACAAATGGATCAGACCATGGAATGGAAATGACACCTGCCAAGCACAAATACTTTTGTTGACTTTTTCAACTCTTTGCTGTGTACTAGTTTTCAGTCTTTTTGGTCTCAGAATCCTTTACACTCTGAAAGAATTATTAAGGACCGCAGGGAACTTTTGCTTATATGGGTTATATCTATCAATATTTATCCTACTGGAAATGAAATCCACCCATTACATGTCAACATTTTTAAGTGAAAATAACTATTTTCAAAAACCATGAGAAGAGTGGCATTGTTTTACATTTTTTCAAATCTCTTTCACATCTGGTTTAATAGAATACAGCTATAACTTCATGTCTCTTTCTGCTTCTGTTGCAATATGATTTTTTGGTTGAAGTTCATGGAGAATATCTTCACATAGCTATTCCTTGGAAAAGGGGGCTTTTTCAGAAAACTGTAAGAATTCTTTTATACTACACCAAAACTCAACAAATAGAAGTTTTTAGTTGCAATAAGCAATACACTCTTTAAAATTCACTGGTCTACATTATACTTTGAATAGATATTTAACTCATTCATAATTTTGTAATGTACACTTGTCATTTGGAAATGTTTTATTCCCTGGAGTATGCAGACCTTCCCAAGATTGACTTATTTCATTACACAATGTCAAGTAATCACATTTGTTAATCATCAATATGGAAAGCCCAGATCTTATGGAAAGCCCCTTAAGTATATGGAAGCTGTCAAGCTCACAGGGGCAAATACACATTTTCCAAAATTCTGATTTTTCTTGAAAGCTCAGATTTATCACTAGCAAGAAACACTGGCGGATGTTTTTCCTGAAGTAACAGGCTCACTTTGCTCATTTTTCAGAAATCATCTGCCAAAAGCCCTAGCCTGAATAGCCATGGTTTGTCTATCACTCATTATCTCAGATAAAAATGATGCTCCAGGGAAAAAGGAGATAGTTCAGCTCACAACTCAAACAACCACACAAGTGCTTTTCCTCAAGACAACCACTGTACTTCCTTCAGTTGCAGAGGTGCTCATACATATGTTTGTCACATAGAACATTAAAAGATGTGTATTCAGAGTCAAATTTAATAAAAAAATTATTAATTTTACTGCTTCATCAAAGACATTCTCAAAGAAACTGGAGATTTTCTTTTTTTCAAATTACAAGTAAGTGCCAGTGAAGAATAACTATTAGTATAGTTTGGTGCCATTATCAGGATTGATACTAAGGTACTTGTACCCACCATTGCTTTTCTAGCATCAAGACAAATATCAACAGAGTGGAAAAGGCAAGTATTAGCATTATTATAAAAATACTTTGACCTCACAACCTCCTAAAAGGGCCTTGTGTGTGTGTGTATGTGTGTGTGTGTGTGTGTGTGAGTCACGCAATCATGTCCTACTCTTTGTTACCAAAGAGACTATGGCCCACCAGGCTCCTCTGTCCCTGGAATTTTCCAGACAAGACTACTGGAGTGGGTTGCCATTTTCTACTCAGAAAAGGGCCTTAGGAACTCTCATTTACCTGAAGACCCCGCTTTGAGAACCACTAACATAGGACTGAAGTAGAACATTACAAAGATAATTTAGTCTTAAATTATTTGAAAAATTAAACAAAGGTAAATGCCTTTGGCCACTGCAAACCCTTAAAAAATTAACTCACTTGCTTCTAAATTGAAAGGAATTCAAAACAAAACAAATAAATCTCCTTGACACCTTTGTCTGTCTATGACAGCATAACCTCATTTAGACTTTTACATTTTTTTCCTGGTTTTTATCATTTCAAAGATAAAGACAGTAATATCCAATATGAAGAATTTTAATCATAGAGAACTGCCAGAGGTGTGAAAAAGAAAATTGTGCAACTTAAATTCTCCATTTAAGTGGTTTTGTATATAAGATTTTATAGTTAAGTATCAACTCTAACATTTATCTATTAATAATATCAGCTATTTGTCAGGCATTATAATATGCACTTTAGTTTTCAATTTATATTTACCCTTTACAACTCATCAGATATTGGCACATTTTACAGCTAAGAAGGTTGAAGCACACACAAACACAATTACTTTTTAGGAGTTCCACAGTTCTGAAACCATCATACAAGTCTTCAAATTGAAAGAGCCTAATTTTTCCCTTGTCCCCAAAGATGCTGCTGCTGCTGCTGCTGCTGCATCACTTCAGTCGTGTCCAACTCTGTGCAACCCCATAGATGGCAGCCCACCAGGCTCCCCTGTCCCTGGGATTCTCCAGGCAAGAACACTGGAGTGGGTTGCCATTTTCTTCTCCAATGCATGAAAGTGAAAAGTGAAAGTGAAGTCTCTCAGTCGTGTCCAACTCTTCGCAACCCCATGGATTGCAGCCTACCAGGCTCCTCCATCCATGGGATTTTCCAGGCAAGAGTACTGGAGTGGGTTGCTATTTCCTTCTCCACCCCAAAGATGGGGTAATGGCAATAAGTAATGCAGGTTCTCACAACAGCCTTACAAAACAGCCTCTCTGTGTCCAGCTTTCTTACCTTCCCCAGGGGGTACCACTGCCCATGAGATGAAGCAGCCAATGAAAACAGAGCCTCAGGCTGACACGACCACAGAGCCAATGGACAGTCAACAATTACTCTTCTGTATCCAGAAATATAAGCTTGTCCAAGAGTAGGGATTTCATATGAACACTGCAATCCTTAGTTAGAACAAAACACACAAAGCCAACTCTGAATGCTTGCTGGGGAATAACATGAACATTAAAAAAAAAAAAAAGAAGAAGTGAAAGACATTCCACTATACCATCAAAAGCAGAAAGTGAAAGTCACTCAGTCATATCTGACTCTTTGCGACCCCATGGACTATAGCCTGCCAGGCTCCTCTGTCCATGGGTATTCTCCAGGCCTGAATACTAGAGTGGGTAGTCATTCCCTTCTCCAGGAAATCTTCCCAACTCAGGGTTTGAACCCAGGTCTCCTGCATTACACATGGGTTCTTTACCATCTGAGCCACCAGGGAAGCCCATCAAAAGGAGAGAGGAATGCAAACTTACCAAATTGACATCCTAAAATCACTCCTCAGCTTAACGCTTATTGTTTTCCTCATAAGACCTTTGCCATCATAAAAATGTGTTTCTTAAGACTCAAACCCCACCATCTTCCAAGACAGAAGATCAAAGAGCTTCCTGGGACATTCAGTATTGGAAAATTCTTTCTTCCATTTGTAGATTCTGCATCAAAACAGATGCAGTGAGAAAAGCCACATCTCAGCGCATTCAGGACCTGATGAAGCTGGACACGTCTGGTTGAGTGGAGGTACTGCAGATGTCTCTCCTGTCATTGAGAATAATCTGCCTGCCCAGGGAGGTGGAGCCCAATCACAGCAGAGGATGATATGTGGAACGCATTTCCCTGAAGGAGGGAGAACTAATTCACTCTGTTACCTTTCTTCCATCGAGGAAGGCTGGCAATTTGAGAACCTATGTCTAGATCCATTTTCTACATGAAAAGGAAGCCTTTTGCAATAAAGCAGGCATTTTGTCATCTTTTAACAAGATGTCCATTTTATTTTTAGAAACATATGTAAGAGAAGTAAAGACAGGGAAACTTCTAACAGGTCCTCTTCTGTTCAGTAAGGCCAGGAAATAAGACAAAATTATACCAGTACACACCAGTCCCCTGTAGCTAAAAATATACATAGTTTTTCTTGAGGCTTTTAAGGAATGGCATCAAGCCACTCTACTGTGAATATTATTTAGTTTAAGACTTAGATATAGGGAAAATTTGATTTTATTTAATCCTCCTCTATTTGGAGAAGCACTTATGATTACTGCTATATGCAACAGCTTGTTTTAATTCATTCTTTCAATTTTAAAAGCCATAGGAATATATCAGAAATGGCCAAACCATGAACAAGTTATTTACTTTATTCTAAATATAACTAGACCTAAGGAGGCTTCGCTAATTACTGGTATCGCAGTGAAGCAGAAATCTGTTCAAATCTCATTCAGGCAGTGGATGAGATAAAACATTAGTTCCGTGGAGTTGATCACTCTGGAGGTTTACTCATTTTCCTCAATGCAGTAAATGTTGGCATTTTAGGTCTCCTGGAATATCCTGAAGCTGGCCTAATAACACATCTGCTGTGTTTATTTTTGAACGTAAATGGCACTCAGAAGTATGCTTTGAAAATTAATTGCAGCTGGAATTACAATAAACATTAATAAATCCAGATTTTGTTTCTGCTAACAATTACTTCAAGAAATTGTCAGATGTGGTGGAAAGCCCTAGTTTACAAATACAGTTTGTAGCAATTAAATCCTTTCCGAGTCAATCCACTCCAAACTCAATGGGTTCCTCTGGGGTGCTGTGAGGGATATCAACATGGACTTGCAGGATTTTTATGACTTCATGATGCGCACATGAAGAGCAAAGGCATGCTTAGGTCAAGGCTGCTGTGGCCGTGAAAACAAAGGAAATTTGTCTCTAACAGTTGGCTCAAGACAAAAGAACAAAGTTACACAATTCTTTGATGAAAATGAATTCTCCACTGACATGGGCAATGAAAACAACAAAGGAGACACTTCCTACTTCAACGTTCTAGATCTCTTTTAAGCGTGGCAACAAAGGCACGAGGGTGCTTTCTCTTTAAGTCCCGAAATCTGAAATGATGGAGCTGCCACGAGGGTGTTCTGACCTACAGTACATGTTAGGGATGGGTTGCTTTGTCCTGATGGTTAAAGTGGCCAGATTGAAGCGTTCAGCCAGTTCTCTGAACCACGGCCCATCTGTTTACATCCTGTGGTAAAATCACAATGCTGGGGAATTGCAATGGGTACCCTTAGCGTGGTCTGCAAGTAATCACTCCTGGAATGTTTGGTTCTGTCTAACCCTGGAGGAGTAGGAAAATAACCCTGTCCTGAACATCCAGAGACCTCAGTTCATTTAGACCCAGCCACAGATCTCAGACCTCTCACCTAGGGCTTTCTATACTCAACTTCAACACTGTGAAATAGGAGAACTAACCATCACCTTATCTCCTTCAGAGGTGCTCACTGTACATCTTTACACTTTTACTCTTTCAAACAGGTGACTGCAAAACTAAAATAGTAATAGATACAGAAGCAGGCAGAAGTTTTATACAGATAAGATGAAAAGGTGGTTCTCTAACATAAACCAAACAACTCTATGAGGATAAACAATGGAATTAAAAAAACAAAAACAGGACACTGATCTAGAGAAAACTAGGTAACTATGTTGAGTTCTGTAACTAAGGCTCCTGGATTATAAGTAACATGAAGGGCTGGGTTGGGTGTGAGGCATCTTTGAGCAGTGGGAATGCTGGTTACCGAAGCAGGTAAACATAATGCCTATCTGTTGACTGAAAAGTGGCTAAATTATATTTTTAAAGGTAAAGTCAAAAGTTATTGCTTTCATGAAAATGGCATGACATTTGTGAGTTTACAAAGTTCTAAAGGGGTCAAGAAACAGCATCTGAAGAATTGCAAGTTAAACCATGTGGCCCCACCCTGAACCGAATTGAAGATACCCCGCGTGGATGGAACCTGAAGAGTTGAGAGGAGATGCAGAAAACGGCACCCATGGATCCACTCAGGGACAAAGAAGATACAGCTCCTCTGCTCCACTTAAATTTGCTACTTTTAAATGCATTTTATTCATATTTCAGATACACAAATATAAAACTGTGAGTTTTAAATATAAAACAGTGAGTTTTCTGCTGCATTCCGTCTTTTTCTAAGAAAAAAATGAAATACATTGGGAGGGGGGTATGCTATGAAAAAAAGAGTTAAAGCAAGAAAATCAGAAAAATCACACTGCCTTATCTTATTTCATTTTCACCATGCACCTACAAAGTCTATAGAAAACATAAGGGTTCCACTTTTATTGGTTGTTTATAGATCCTCAGCAGTCCTGTCTTGGTTCCTGATCACGTTGCTGTTCTCATCCCAAGAGGAGAACGCCCAGTATGACGTCAGCTTCTATTTTAGAAACTGATTTGTTAATGACAGTCTAATGTCGATCATCATATAGCAGGAACTATATTAATATTTTTTTTCCTCTCCGGCACTGTTACACAGATGTCAGCTCTAATCCCTATAGAAGGCTGCTACAAGTCAATCTTCAAGGAAATCTATTAGCGATGCCTCTGAAGTTTCTAGAAATATAAGAGGTGTGACTGCAGCCCACCAGGCTTCTCTGACCATGAGATTTTCCAGACAAGGATACTGGAGTGGGTTGCCATTTCCTTCTCCAGGGGATCTTCCCAACCTAGGGATCGAACCCGGGTCTCCTGCACTGCAGGCAGATTCTTTACCAACTGAGCTACAAGGGAAACCCCTAATTAGAAAAAAGAAACCTTAAAAAAAAAACTTCAGCTGAGCTCGGGATATGTAAAATGATTCAGATTTGATGACAATAACTGGCCTGAAAAATTTTCTAAGACTATGTAATGTAAACTCATAATACAAATATTAAAATCTGTCAGGTTATCTAAATACATCAACTCTTTAATACAAATCAAGCACAGAAAAGTTCTCTGTTTTGGCTGTAAGTGATGCCCAAGACTAATATTTCACAATTATAAATTAAATGAATAAGAAAATCAGTTTGTACAAAGTTACTGATGTTACTCTTTCAACATAAACTTTATGCTGTGTTCAGAGAGCAGGAAGACAGATGTTTGCCAACCTGCAGGCTGGGGCAAGCCTGCCTTTTAAGAGCTCGATTGTAAACCGATGAAAGGTGTGTAAACAGATGACAGGGGCAATTACAACGTGGAATTGATTACGCTCTCGATTACTAAAAGCACATTGTCCACATTATTCTTTTTATGCTGCTCTTTGATGACAAAAAGCATGAATAGTTCATTAGGACTACAATATGTTTGTATTTCGAATTTCTCTCCATAAGGGAACATCTACAGCTGTGGGAGAGGCTAGAAAAAGAGGATGAGCTGGTACAGATGCTTATAATAAGAGAAACAATGCTTCTATCTACTACTAGTAGCAGTCACCTTTTAATTTTTCTAAATGCCAAAGAAGAGTAAGCATAGCTGCCCCAAACAAATGGGATGTCATGGTGTTAGAGGGGAGAAGTTGGGAAGGGTCAGAGGGAAAGCACAGTGGAAACTGAGACATATTAAGTTAAGAACAGAAGTACGAACTGGAACAGAATCTGTAAATCAACGGTCACTCCTCCTCGAAGATGGATTTATCACTCCTGCTTCAAACTTCCAAATCTCAGGCCAATTCCTGTCTCAATCCATTCTCTGCCTTTTCAGTTTGTCTTGTAGATGTTGAAGAGGCTCCCAAAGTAATATTAACAATAGTTGGAATTGTAGTTATAAAGATCTCATGCAGGGCTCAATTCTCAAGCCCCCTAGCCTGCCCTAGAAAGGAACAGAACTCTCGGGCTTTAGTCCAAAATCATCCAGCCTCCCACCGGGCCTCACAACTCACAGGACTCTCCATTGCTCTGGCCATTCCTAGACCTCGTCCCTGGGCCAAGGAATCTCAAGAATCAAACTAGAAAGTAGCCCATCACTGAGGTCACAAGGGAAGGTTGCCATTCCTCGAGTGGGCTGCTCACCTTAAAAATACCTCTCCTCTGCAGGTTGTTTGTTTGTTTGCTTTGTGTTTTTATGGGGTTTTGTTTTTGTTTTGAAAGGCAACAAAACCAGCTAGCCTGAGACCAATACCAGAGCTGTTAAACAGAAGGATTAATTCTATACTTGGCCTCAAGTGTTGGCAGATGTTTTGGAGGATGGAGTTGGGGGATGTTTAAGAACACTGAGAACTCAAGCTTGTCATGTGCAGATGTGGTAAAACTGGAGTAAGTTCAGAGAAGTGACAAAGATGATTAAAGGGATAAAGGATGGTTTCTGAGGGAAGGCTAAAGGGATTCTTTTTGCCTTTATCCCAAGAAATGAGAAAATAATGATTATTAACTTCAAAGTCTGTTTGCTCTTCATGTCTGCAACAAACCCCATGAATGAAAATGGGCTTGAATTAAAAGCAGGAGAGAATTTAGTGATGGAAAAAGAAAACTTTCTTGTCCTTCAGAGGGAAAAGCATGACAATCTGATCAAGGAGTCTACATTTGTATGCAGTTTTTAACAAAGGGATATACCACACATTTCTCTAAAAATCTAAATCCATTAACAACTTTGTTTTAATGGTTTTTATTTTCTTGGAGCCTTGACTTTGAGGAGCAAAAACTGGAAACATGTAAATGTTTCTGTTTCCCCATCCCACACAAGTTCTGCAAGCCCCCTCAGTCTAGTTTTAGGACTGCTCCATAAAAGGAAATTTATGGCTCAATCTCAGCTCTCAGTGGACAATATTTTTCTTGATTTTTACTATTTTCAGCACTTCGCAGAGCACATATGGGGAAAAGGAAATGGAGGATTATGGCTCGTCGGGGAGGCTTTAAAGTAAAGAGAAATAGGAGCAGATCTGGAAGAGAGCCTGTGTCATTGATCTTGTCCACAAGCTAATTGAGAACATTCCCGGGCTTCACAAGGCAATACTCTGTCTAGACTCGCAGGATTTAAGAAGCACTCAATAGTTCGACATGAGGCGGTGTGCCTGCTAGATACAGAGTCTGGTTAAGCAATAACTCAATCTGCCTTCTGAGCCTCCAGTGCAGAAAAACCTAAGGAAGTTTTTTTCTGTGCAGAGGCACCTCCATGCCTGCTATTTAAAAATAATAACAGTTACTGTATTTAGGTTATTGGTTATTTAGGCTGTTTTTTATTTAGCCCCCAATCATAAATAGTTTGGAGCTTTGTTCTAAACAACCTGGCCTCTTTGTTTTCCCATTCAACCCAAATACTCTCTTTCCCAAGACCCTTCCTTTAGCGACCAGCCTATCCCTGTGGGCCAAATAAGGCTCCAACTACATGTAAAAAGAGCAAAAGCCTCTGTCAGTGACCTTCAAGCTGGCTAAAGACCCAGCCAAGACATGTCACCATATGGAGTTTCCATTCCCCTGTGAGAAGCCACAAGGGCACTTGCATGGCTGACGTGAATGGAGGTATTCGGTTGTAAAATGTTATTCACATGCAAGAGATCATTGTTATTGTTTCCTGTAATTATTCTGCCTAATAACAAAAGGAAAATAACTGATTCTGACACCCAAGTTTTGCTGTAAATAGGCAGAATGTTGTCATGAATATGCAAAATATTATGATCATTGCCATACCTAACTAATTGCATTTGAAACATGCTGGCCATAAAATAATTAATTAGCAGTGCAGAAAGGCATCATGATACTAGCTATAAATACTAAACATAACTAATTATTTCCGTCATGAAATGGTCCTGCCAAGTAATTTATAACAAAACCCAGCATAGACGGCAGAGCCCAAGCTCTCCAACAGCGTGGCATTCAAGGGCTATGTCACCCAAGACTTTCTATTTTGTGATATTGTTGGGATGAGTGGATACCAATTTGAACATAAACTAAAATGAAACTAATCTAGGATTTTCAGTGTTCTTTGAGCTCTGGGGTGATTGTTGTGGAAAATTCAGGCAGATCCTTTTGTTGTTGACATCAAAAGTGGTAGGTCACTCTGGACCTGCGGAGTACATTCTGAGCTCAAGCAAAAATTGATTTCCTTTTTTAAAAAGCAGCTGGCATTACAATGAATAGCCTTCTTTCGATTTTTCTTCTCCACTGAAGCATTCAGTGAATGCAGCAGGCATAATAGGCTGAAGTAAACAGTGTCAGGTTCTGTTATATCAGGAGCTCTTTTAAACCGAGCAGACAAGCTATCATCAGTGCCTGAAACCCTGCAAATCATGGCAGTCGGAAAATGAGTTTGTTTCCTGACCAGTGTGTTGATGACATTTTGAAGAATGGAAGGAGGCGCTTTGCTAATCACTCTGGCTGCCACAAGCTCCATTATGATGCCATCTCGTTAATGAGCAAAAATAATGTGCCTGGATGAGGCGGTAATAGAATTAGAGGCTCTGGGAGCTGGACTCAGGACCCTCGCTCATGAACATTCTCTGATTTTTTTGTGAAATGTGAAAGAATCTTGGGATTCATCTCTGAGAATCATTTATCAGAATCCTTTGGCCTCGTTTTTGTTGGTGTTTTTTTTTTTTTTTCCTGGTGGTTTGAAAATCAGAAATCTGCCTACATCATAAAAAGTAACTTGCCCTAGTTTTCGGTCCTTAGGGTGAAGACCTCACAACCAACTCAAAGATAGCACATCTGAGCTGTGACTTTTTTGTTTCTGCTTTTGTTCCCCATCCCACCCCCGCCCACTGCCTCCCACACCCGCCCCACTCCACCCAGTGACTATAAAAGCTGATGGTTATAAACAAGGAAGCAGGTGATGGAAATGTTAAAATACATTCATCCCTAGGGAATTAGGCTTGTGATGATTCAGTTGCATACTAAAGAACCTTGGGAGACCAGCATTTATCTTCTTAAAAATATTTCTACATATATAACTGAATCATTTTGCTGTACACTTGATACTAACACAACATTGTAAATCAACTATGTGCTGTGTGTGTGCTTAGTGGCTCAGTCGTGTCAGACTCTTTGTGAAACCAAGGACTGCAGCCCACCAGGCTCCTCTGTCCATGGATATTCTCCAGGCAAGAATCCTGGAGTAGGTTGCCATGCCGTCCTCCAGGGAATCTTCCCCAACCCAGGGATCAAACCCAGGTCTTCAGCATTGCAGGCAAATTCTTTACCATCTGAGCCACCAGGAAAGCCCAAGAATACTGGAGTGGCTAGCCTAGTCCTTCTCCAGGGGAACTTCCTGACCTAGGAATCGAACCTGGGTTTCCTGCATTGCAGGCAGGTTCTTTACCAACTGAGCTACCAGAGAAGCCCCCAAAATCAACTACATTCCAACATAGAATAAAAATTAAAAAAAATAACAAATAAATTACTCTTAACATATAAAAAGGAAATATTTCTCTTCTAAGTACATAGTCTGCTCACCTACAGAGCAGTGATGGTGAGGCTAGGGCCCATTCAACCTGCCTTCTTTCCATCCTGGGGACAGAAGGAGAGCTAAGAGCCTTCAGAGAGGCCCTGGAATTCAGTCTGAGTGCCATTCACATCCAGTCAAGGAAGCTTTCTCCTGAACGCTCCTGCCCACCGCTCTCAAGATGAGAGGCAGCCACTGGGATGGAGGCACCCCAATGGGTAAGTGCCCAAGGCAAAGGAGGGAAAATAACTACTTGCTGTGTGGTGCTGGGGACCCCTTCTTCCTCATCCCTGCCAGAATCAAAAAGCTTTTTCCGCCAGGAGGGTATTTCTAAGCAATCACACCTCTAAATAGAAAGTAATTACTGAGGAAATTAACTTCACAGCTAAAGATTGTGTTGTCATGATAATTTAGAAGAGTGGGAAGGATGTTTTCTGAGCAATCCCTAATCTTTTTTTCTTCTCTTCTTTTTGGTTATCACTTAATGGTATTCATTAAAACCGATAACAGAAATTGCTTCTCTTTAAATTTCCTACTGAGGCTAGATTTAGTTGAGTTAGACTTTCCTTGAAACAATACATTAGTGTCGTGGCCAATTGACTTCTGCTGTAAAAGAAATAAATCCCTCATGTGACTCTGTTGCTTGCCATCTGGAAATGGTTAAAAATGTGCACTCTGTCAGCCCATTGTTTAAAGAACAACCTGGATTTCCTTGTCCTCTAATCTCTGTGTACCTGTCACCTCTCTGTCCCCTGCTGTACACGAACTTATGACAGGCCTTCTTTCAGCTCAAAGCAATATTTACTTTAGGAGATAATTCATGCTTAGAACCTAGTAAAGCTTTACCTTTGATGGTTAGCCCACGGGTCACTGCTCTTTCACTCACACTCGCCCTGTGTCCCTGCAGATCAACACAGAAGCTTCCCAGAGAGGCAAGGCCATTTTGCCCTCAAGATGTTCAAACTAAAGATTCGGAAGGTGCTAACAAAATTATAGCAAACACTGATGTCCTTGTTAATTGTGTCTCATCTTCAAGCCATGAATACAGAACACAGGATCTTCTGCCTTCACTCTTGAAATACTAAGTATAATTTTTAGGTTCATTAGATAGAGCCCCTAGACGTGTGTGCATGCGCAGTTGCTCAGTCATATCCAACTCTTTGTGACCCCACGGACAGCAGCCTGCCAGGATCCCCTGCCCATGGGGTTTTTTAGGCAAGAATACTGGAGTGGGCTGCCATTTCCTCCTCCAGGGGATCTTTCCTACCCAGGGATCAAACCCACATCTCCCGTGTCTCCTGCTTTTGCAGGAGGATTCCTTCCCACTACAACAGAGCTCTCAGGCACATGACATCATATTTATCCTTCTCCAGATATCCTCAAGGAAGGAGGTTGCACTGAAAAGTGGTATAAAGTTTGTAAAAAATGATAACTAATGCTACTGTTGGTCTTGGCCACATGTTTATCAACCTAGAGATTCTGTAAGTGAAACAGTTCAGTCGTCCAGTCATGTCGGACTCTTTGTGACCCCATGGACTGCAGCACACCAGGCTTCCCATCCTTCACCATCTTCCGGAGCTTGCTCAAACTCATGTCCAGTGATGCCATCCAACCATCTCATCCTCTGTTGTCCCCTTCCTCTCCTGCCTTCAATCTTTCCTGGCATCAGGGTCTTTTCCAATGAGTCAGCTTTTCACATCAGGTGGCCAAAGTATTGGAGTTTCAGCTTCAGCATCAGTCCTTCCAATGAACATTCAGGACTGATTTTCTTTAGGATTGGCTAGTTTGATCTCCTTGCAGTCCAAGGGACTCTCAAGAGTCTTCTCTAACACCACAGTTCAAAAGCATCAATTCTTTGGCACTCAGCCTTCTTTATGGTCCAACTCTCTCACATCCATACCTGACTACTGGAAAAACCATAGCTTTGACAAGATGGACCTTTGTCAGCAAAGTAATGTCACTGCTTTCTAATATGCTGTCTAGGTTGGTCATAATTTTTCTTCCAAAAAGTAAGCGTCTTTTTAATTTCATGGCTGCAGGCACCATCTGCAGTGATTTTGGAGCCCAAGAAAATAAAGTCTGTTACTGTTTCCATTGTTTCCCCATCTATTTGCCATGTGACTGAATAACTGAGTCTCAATCTGTGATCTTCAAGGCCACAATCCAACAGAGAATCCTGACCTAAAAGGAAACTTCTAGGGAAACTTCTAGTGTGGTTGAGCCCCTACTGTGTGCAAAACATTCCAATCACTTGACACCCACAGTACTTCATTTAGTCCTTATGATTCTTCCAGGTAAGAGAATTCATAGAATCTGTCTTATTAGAATCTCTATTTTATGGTTGAGGAAATTAAGACTTGGAGAGGTTAAAGTCAGCCAGTTAGTGACTGGGAGGATCAGGATCTAAATCCTGGTGTTTTGGTCTCCTGGAACCAACATACTTCAATATACTTTGTGTCTGTTTGATCCAACCACTGTGTGGTCTGGCATCAGTTTCAGAAAAGATACTACCACTACTTTTCCACTAGCTAATACTTTCAGCAATCATTATAACTAACTCTACTTTAGACATGTGAGTGAACATGAAAAAAATAAGTTACTTTACCCTCTCTAAGAGCAAAGGAGAGTAGGAAGGGAACCAACATTGGATGAATCTCATACACATACACACAGCAACCTTTCACGGTGGGCATTTTTATCTTCATTTTATAGATGAAGAAACTAATGTTCAGAAAATATAATGATTTCTTAATTTCGTACAACTCAGGAGTACGGAAGCCTGACTCAAACCAAGATCTGGTTTGTCCCTTATGTCATTCTGAAACTTAGCTTGAGATGAGAACATCAAATCTATGCAATCTGATTATGTGAATGAATGAACAGAACTACTCCAAATGCAGTGCTAAAACTGTTGTATTTAGAGACACCATCATTTAAAGCTTCTTTTTCTAAGTCTTCCAAAGAAAAGAGAAGGAAGTAACCTCAAAAGCATTGTTCTCAACTCCTCATGGTAGAAAGCAGAATAAATACATTGGATTTCCCCATGAGGTTGTTTGGGGTTTCATGCAAACCATGATGTTACTCTGTATGGATAATAAGGAACTTAAACAAGCAAACCAGTAAGTATAGTGATAAGACTTGGGAATGAATTATATAGTTCAGCACCTTTCACTAAGGGATTTCTCACTATTCAAGGTCAAAGTGCCCTCCAAAATCTCCCTGCCTTTTCTGCAAGCTAAGCAAATCTGCAAGGGTTGCATAGCTCCTCATTGGAGCTTCTTTTTCTCTTTGTTATTAGAACATTTCCCGAGAACAAAGTCAGTGTCAGATGCAAAAATGATATAATGTGCAGCTTTGCAGAAACAGATGGAGTGCTGTGGAATACATATCGAGCAGACACCACGGTGAGCCAACAAGCATCACATGAATACACGAGATGAATAAATAGTGAATAACATTTTGCATTTATAAGTTGTTTTTTATTGAAGCAGTAAACAGTCATGTGACCTTGAGTATAGCCCTTAGGGTTGCAGTAGAGCCAGCTTTGATGGTAATCCAAAAATATTGCTGCCCTAGAGAGACAGAAAAGTACTAAAATTGATCAATGCCTTTGGCAGAGTTGATGAAAGTTTCACCTAAGAAGAAATACCTATTTCAATCTGAATATCATATGTAAAAGTTCATGCCAACTGTCTAAACTAGCCACTTTATCAAAATGGAGAGTTGACTTAGTCATGAATTATATGCCTTTATCTTGTCATTGGCTACAAGATGTAA
This sequence comes from Giraffa tippelskirchi, assembly GCF_054371585.1. Classification (NCBI taxonomy): domain Eukaryota; kingdom Metazoa; phylum Chordata; class Mammalia; order Artiodactyla; family Giraffidae; genus Giraffa; species Giraffa tippelskirchi. Next base: position 105,070,686 of record NC_137280.1, on the reverse strand, counting down.
CATCAAGTATTACCTTCCACATAAAGGTGATAGTCACTGAAGAAGCTGAAAAATGATACCAAACTCCAAAATCTAGAATGCCTAGCAGCGAGGAACAAGATTTTGACATGTACACTTGTGCTATTCATAGTAAATGGCTTCACAAATGCACTAGCTGTGAAAACAAATAAAGTCTAGACATACTTGCCTCCAGTTTGGAAAGCGTGCAACATTTTAAATACATTATGCTGTTGTGGTCACAAGTATACCTGTCATGGAGCCAACATAGCTGGAAGGTGAATTCTTAAACTAATGTGACAAACGTCTACTAGCATGAGCTATTTCACATCTTATTCAAATAAACTTTATTAGCATATATGCCCTCTAAAATGGCAGAAAAACTGTTATGTACATTCTGCTTTGAATTAGAAAGATTGAATGGTGGATGTCTTAACACTTTAAGAATAAACTTTCTCATTTTCTTTCCTATGTGATCTGCTTTTTTACTCTTTTGCACTAACATAAAATAGCACATGCAAGAAAACATAGTCACAAAAGGCTTAGATTAGCTCTTATTCAGAGAGCCCAGTGAAGCCAATTTCTAGGGCAGAGCTGTTTCCTCTTATAGAAAACTCAATCTTATTTTAATTTTTAAAGAGTAGTCCTACTGGGCAGTAGCCTATTGAATCACCATTGTGTATGTGAGAATTTCATGCCTTCAAAGGTACACACGAGAGTCTTCTGGGCTGGTTTGTTTATTGGCAGCAGAAGTACTGCCAGTAAGAGCATTCCTACTGAGTCCTCCAAGTACTTGTTCCTCCTCTCTCTAGTGCATGACCTCTATAGAGAAGAAAGAGGGTTAAACCTTTGGGCATTATGCAGAATCTCTAAACTCAACATCCCGTTCTTTCAGAATGCAAAGCTACAAATTCCAATCCCTGGATGCCCACTCTAAAAAGCTTTTGAAAGGCAACTTTGTTTTTCTGGATTGAGGCTTCCCTGCTTTTATGATGGAGGTGATGGATAATTCTGACCTACAGAAATTAATTAGTATAATTCACTTGAAGGCTTATTGCTAACAGCATTATAATTCATTCCCACAGGAGTCATTTGATTATTGCCTTTCTTGCCAATAAGAATTAAAACAGCTAGTTACTAGTTGCAGATCATTAATCCATTCAATCTCTGCTATCACACAGGACTGCTGTATGGAGGACATCAGGACCCTGACATTTCCCTGTGGCCCCTCTTCTCTTCCTGCATAGAAATGCATTCTAGGATATCTGTGAGCCCAACACCAAAGATACACAGGTCACAGAGGGAGCACATGCTAAATTCCAGAATATTCAGGAGGTACTTTCTTTCCTATCCCTCTGTCTTAGGAGAAATGCACAAAATTGGATAGAAAGAATTCAATAGCTGCCAAATCTGAAATACTCTCAACAAGACTACAATTGAGTTGTAAGTGGCATAGCATGCCTACAGCAGGTAATTTATAAATAACTGTATTAATTAACCTATTAATTAATTAATCTAACTTCTAAACACACCATTGTCTGGCGGGAGCAGCGTCTGATCCACCTTTCAACTTGTCCTTTATAAGACCATTTCAAGTTCTGTTACCAATATCATTGCAATTTTTCTAATGCATGTCATAATTACAACTTATGAAACTTTTTATAAACTTATACACGTGAGAAAGACCTTTGTGCCTATTAGAGTCAGAAGGATGCTTTACTATATTAAACTGGATTTATTGATTCTGCAAACGCATCAATAGTGAGGGAGAAAAGGTGAATGAAGTTGGTTTTTCAAATTAGAAAAAAATAACACATGATAATAGCATAAACCAGTAGTTACTGTTTAATTTGCATTCATTTTTTCCTCACTTTAATTGGCCCATTTAGGTCTTTAGTATTTCCATTTCTTTCTTCATTCAGCCCAGCATGTCTACAGAACTAGACAGGGTATAATTTATCCTCAGGGTAAGTTTTGCCAAACTCCTTTACTTTGCTCTTTTTTAAAAGAATTCTCTGAGTTGATATATATTCTCTCTAGAGTTTCATGAAGAAATTTTTATCTGTGCATGAACCTTTCTTGCACAGGAAATCTAGTACAGTTAGCCCTAGGGTGACTCGAGTTTGTGTACAATCACTGGGATCAGTAATGTTAAATTCAAATGAGATGATCAAAGGTGACTTGGGAAAGATGATATAAAAGTCTGTTTCTGGAAAAACTATTTTTCATTCCTATAAATATTTATATGTTTATTACCCCAGCAACCAATAGCTATAGCTCCCGAAAGAATGACCTTACAGAAGGGAAAAATAAAAGAAGATCAAGAACTATTCTAGCAGAACCTGAAATACATTGAGACTTAGAAAGGTACTTTTAAAATTGCTATTCCTTTCCAAGCTAAAAAAAAAAACAAACGAGGTGAACATTAAACCCACATTGACCCAAAATCATTTCACACTAGATCTAAAATACTTTAAAAGGAAGGCAAAACATGTTGCCAAAATCACTAGGAGTGGCACATGGAAACTAGCATTGCAGCCTTGACCCTACCACTAAGCAGATCCACAGTTACTAGTACCGTATCTGAAGGAAAATTGGTTTTCCACAAACAAAAAGCAGGTGAATAAAAGCCTGAGCTACATTTAGTGACTGCGGAAATCTACATATCACAAAACACTCCTTCGCTATTTAAAAGTGTCAACTATAATTTAACAAAAAAATAAAACTAAATAAAATAAATTGAAACAGATCACACGTGAAGCAATAATAATAAAGTGAAAGTGAAAATGAAGTCGCTCAGTTGTGTCCAACTCTTTGCGACCCCACGGACTGTAGCCCACCAGGCTCCTCCATCCGTGGAATTTTCTAGGCAAGAGTACTGGAGTGGGTTGCCATTTCCTTCTCCAGGGGATCTTCCCGACCCAGGGATCGAACCTGGGTCTCCCTAATAAAGTAAAAGTGTACTCTAAAACCCTTCACATACAAGAACTGGTTTCATGTCACTGGTTTTCGTCATAGCTAAACACTTTTACACCGCAACGCAGAAATCCAGCAACTCAACAATTAAATCTGCATCCCACAGCCATTTAGAATAAGCTTCTACTCTATTTGATCATTTGGGTCTTGTATGTTCGATATTTTGTCAGTCTTTTCAGAGTGAGGTGGGAGCGATAGTGGAAAAAAAGCATAATAGCCCTGGGTTTAGGCAGATATGTGCTCAAATCCCGAGTCTGCTGCTTTTGACTTGGGTGTCCTTGGACAAAGACAGCATTTCTTTGACCCTTGTTTTCCTCATCTGTAAAACGTGGATAGCATTAGTATTTACTTTATAGAAGCATTTATAAAGAATTTTATATAAATTATATACGCAAGGCACATTTATACAGCCCAGCCATGTAGTTCTTAACAGAGATAGCTACTATTAATAAAATAAGGCAAAGATTAAGCAAGGATTTAATAACTGAAGAGAAAAATCAATTGTTGCATTGGTTTAAGGCAGAAAATACTTTTTGCTAAGCATGATGAATTCCACTTTCTAGGACCAAACTAAGGCTTTTTGACTGATAAAATTTCTGTGAACATATTGAAATGATAATCTCTACAAACTGATTTTTTTTACTTAGTATAAACAAAGCTATTTTAAGCAACTAAAAAAAAAAAGAAAGAAAAGTAACGTGTTTCCTCCTCACCCAGTTTGTTTTACTATGAAAATACAACGGTTCTAAGGATCTCCGATTTCACAGAAACTTGGTTTATTGCGTTACTCGGGTTTCACAAGGGGTTGAGTGAAATGCTCTCCTCTTGGAACCCACTTTGCATCTCATTTAGAGAAAAATGAAAACAAATTAACATCTCAGATAAAATAGAAGTAAGTAGCATGAGAACAGAGTTAGTAACATTGTACGCAGGCACTGAAGCCAGTCAATCCTACTGAAGTGACCTTGGAATTTACTGGACTCCAATTTTCTCATCTGTGAGATAGGATTATAAAGAATATCTACCTCACAGAGCTGTTACATGGAGTAATGAGACAGTATAAAACTATATCTGAAGCTTTGCCTAAAGTTTCTGGAAACACTGTACCCACAGTTTTACTCAAACTAGATGCTTTATGGAAAATGGAATTAGTCTCTAGAGTCCCTGAGGGCCTTCAGGACTCTAATTGAATTTGTTATCCACTGCTGCATAACAGAGTGCCTCAAAACTTAGTGATAGTCATTTATTACCTCACAGTTCCTGTGGGTCATGAATTTGGGAATGATGTACATGAGTGGTTCTAAGGGAGGCTGTGGTCATCCTGACCCCGTACTGATCCTGGAGTCCCTACTTCTAAGACTACTCCCTCACAAGGGCTGGCAAATGGGTACTGGCAGGATGGCAGGAGCCCTCAGTTTCTTGTTATATAAAATGCCTCTAGGGATGTTTGAGTGTCAACTTCCCTCAGAGCAACTGATCTAGAGAAAGCAAGCATTTCTAGAAACAGCAAGCAAAAGTGGCAATGTCCTTCATGACTGAGTCTCACAAGTCAAAGACCATCATTTCCATCAATTCTGTTTGTCATGTGGAGCAGCCCTTCTACACTGTGGAATTGTTGTTCAGTTGCTAAGTTGTGTCTGACTTTTTGCAACCCCATGGACTGCAGAACACCAGGCTCTCTGGTCTGCCAGTATCTCCTGGAGTTTGCTCAAATTCATGTCCACTGAATTGATGATGCTCTCTAACCATCTCATCCTCTGCCGCCCCCTTCTCCTTTTGCCTTCAATCTTTCTCAACTTCAGGGTCTTTTCCAATGAGTCGTTTCTTCACATCAGGTGACCAAAGTATTGGAGCTTCAGCAACAGGCCTTCCAATAAACACACTGTGGAGAGGACTAAAAACTTGGGTACCAGGATACAGAATCATTGGGGCGATCTTGGGGCCACTGCATTAGTACTGTCTTGGAATGGAACCCAAATTCCTCTTTTTGAGGAGTTGGTAGCTCCTTCTAATAAAAAGAAAGAATATGTTGTCCCCCTGAACTTCATAGCCTAGAAACATACAGTTTCTTCAATGATGTATGGCACAAGCAATTGGCTTATGTTCAGGGAATCTGTTGTATGAAAAGCACATATCTTTAAACTACTAAAATCACACTTAGGGTGGCGAGATGTTCTCACAGCAGGAGGCCCTGGGTACCTGAGTTTTCATCTTCCCATCTCCAGCTCTTGCTAGCATAGTCACTTGCAGAATGGACTAGCTGGAGGGAGGATTCACTCGATTTAACTGTTTTCCTCTCGCTGTCCATTGACACTCTCCACCCCAGTCTATTTAAATCTGTATTTGATGCTGGAGGGTCAGAAAGATGAGGAGTGAGAACTCATGCTTAAAACAGATGTCGTTCTTAAAGGCCAATCCATCAACAGAATACAGACCTTTGCCCATACATTTCCATCACTCCTCTGCTAATAAAATACAGGTAGAGAGCAACTAAACATCAACTTGACCATAACCATTTGGGAGTTTCCAGATACAAAAAGAGGAGCCAATGAATTATTGGACTAACTTTCAGCACTCAGGTCAGATTTCCTGCAAGGACATTTCCCACCAGGAAAGGGGGAAGTGAGGGACTCAGTCATTTAGGGCAACTTAGGGAAACAGTTTAACATAACTTTTTTAAAAAAAAATCTACTTTATTCAAGTATAAAATGAGATGTAATAAGCTTTATATTTTTAATTTCAGTTTGAAGAGTTTTGTCAGACATACATATACTTGAATGTACGTGTATATTCACATCTCCTGCTACCACAATCAGGATCCAGAATATTTGTCCTTACCCCCAAAATGGTTCCTCAAGCCCAACGCAGTCCCTCCTCCATTCCAACACCTAGATGACCACTAAATGACCTGCTCTGTCACTATACATTTGTTTGCATTTTCGACAACTTCACATAAATGCAATCATTCAGTATGTACTCTTTGTGATTGGCTCTTTTCACTCAACATAATGCATTTGAGTTTCATCCATGTTGTTGTATATATCAGTAGCTCATTCCTTCTTATTGTCAAGGATCATTCTATTGTATGGATATAATACACATTTCAAAAATCTATTTGCCTGTAGTTCCCAGTTTGGGGCTCTTATGAGTAAAGCTTCTAGGAACATTCATGTTGTGAGAAACATACATTTTCATTTCTCGTGACTAAGTACCCGTGAATGGAATTGTGAATGGTATGGTATGTGTATGTTTAACGTTTAAAAACAGTGGCAAACTGATTTCAAATTGGTTCTTTAATCTCATACCCCCACCGGCAGTGTATGAGGACTTCACATCCAATACAGCTCCTTGAATACACTTTTGGAAGACTAGAGCATGCATCCTTGTCAGTATTCAGCTGAGAAAAGCCACTGTGGCATAAAACAAAGCCACTATTAGAAACGCTAAAAGTTACAAGACACATGGGCCTCATTTCTTGGACTTTGAAGATGGATCAGCTGTCCCAAGGTGTCTGTGCTGCTGCACTGGCTGCATTTCGTGCCCTGGCAGCAGAGACAGGGTCACAGATGAGGTTCACTGCATAGGCAAGGTCCCGCGTCTTAAGAACTTCCAGGATAGGAAATCCTATTAGGAACCGAGTATCAGGGCTTCCCTGATGGCTCAGTGGGTAAAGAATCCTCCTGCAATGCAGGAGATACACGAGACTCGGGTTCAATCCCTGGGTCAGGAAGATCCCCTGGAGGAGGAAATGGCAACCCACTCTTAATATTCTTGCCTGAAAAATCCCATGGATGGGGGAACTTGGCAGGTTACTGTTCAAAGAGTTGCAAAGAGTTGAACATGACTGATCAATCAAGCATGCACACAGATACAAATAGCTAAAATAAGTAAAACTGAACTTAATCAAATCTACTCCCTTCTTTAAATGATCATGAGTTTTGTTTTTCACTGAGCTAACATGTTCCATGGCTCTTTAGGACAACCTTCTATGAGGAAATAACTAAACAGCATAGTTTAAAATGCTTTGCCATCCTGCTCTATACCCAATGTAGGCTGAAGAAACACTAAGCGCCCATCCCTTCTAGCTCTTACTCATCTACAGGTTATAACCATGGTATCAGTTTTAACAAAGGTAATAACAATGGCACCAGAGAAGGGAAAGCAATATAAAATTTATGTTCCGGCCCTAGATCCATCACATGAGTTTGAAAATAGGTTCTTATGAGCCCGATAACTTTCGCAGGGTTAACTGTCAGTGGAAAGACCACAAGCTCCAGCCATGAAATGGTTAAGAGACTCATTTCATTTCTTGAGCATCCATTACTTGATTTATTCAGTATGAGCAATAACAATGCAAACCTAGTAATGAAGAATAAAGGGCTCTGAATTTGGACATAAACTTGTGTCAAAGTCTTGGCTCAAGGCTGCTGATATCATCACTCACCTCTCTGAGCCTCAGTTTCCTTATATTCAAATGGCACTATTAAAATCTCCTTTGCAAAGTGGTTGTGACGATCAGCAAATGAGTGAAAAGCAACCAGCAAACTGCAAGGCCATAGTAGCGACTCAATCAAATGTGGCTAGGATTGCTCGCAGGGTTTTCCTAAAGACGAAATGCGAGTTTTCACAAAAGCCATTGGACCATATCCCACAGAGAAAGATATTTTTGTGAATAACTGAGAGTTTAACTCTGAACATGTTACCAATGATTATTAACAGATAAGTTTGCTAGAGGATGTATCTTGGGAGAGTCCTATATGGATATTATACTTTCTTGTAGATTTTTTTTTTAAGTACCTCTGATCATCTTACTTTGTTGTGCAAAGCTCTCCAACGGTCTCCAGCTACATTCAGAGTAAGATTCAATGTCTTGAACTCAGGCCTCCGGGACCACCTGATCCAACTCCTGCTACCTCTCCACCTGACACGCACTTGCTCTCTGCGTTGCAGCTGCAGTGGCTCCTTTTGTTCTTAAAGTACTCTAAGGTACATGACCTTAGAACCTTTGCATTTACTGTGTCCTCTTCCAGGGCACACCCCATCCCCAGATATCCAGATGGTTCTTTTCCTTCAATCTCTGCTCAGGGCTTCCCTCAAAGATGGCGTTTCCTGACCCCTATCTAAAGACCACCCTTACCCATCCCTTTCTTTCTCCTTCTTGTTGTTGTTTAGTCACTCAGTCATGCCTGACACTTTTGTGACCCCATGGACTGTAGTCCACCAGGCTCCTCTATCCATGGAATTTTCCAGGCAAGAATACTGCAGTGGGTTGTCATTTCTTCCTCCAGGGGATCTTCCCAACCGAGGGATTGAACATACATCTCCTGCATTGGCAGGCAGATTCATTACCACTGAGTCACCTTTTTTTTTTTTTTAATAAATTTATTTATTTTAGTTGGGGGCTAATTACTTTATAATAAGATGCTTTAAAATTAGAGAGTGAGAAATGCTATGAAGAGAAATAAAGTTAAAGTCACCTTTAACTTTATAGCATTTCTCACTCTCTAATTTTAAAGCATCTGTCAAGTAATTAACATATGAATGTACCTTATGTGTGAGCAGCAACTTTCTGCATGAATCCCCAGAACAATCCCTAACATATAATAAACCTGTGTCACACTTGGTGTTTTATTCTGAAATATTTGAGTTTGAATAGCATGATGTGACATGTGTGGGAATAAGTTAAAGCCTCAACAGCACCCATATGAGACTGATTTGGTTATTATCAGAAATATTAGAAATATATTGCGATTGGTGGAAATTGTGATGTTTAGGGCATGGGATTGGTCGGGAGTGATGTGAGAGGACCCAGGACTCCTAAGTGAAACGGAATGAATCAGTCACCCTCACCATTGCTGGACCAGAGGTTCAAGCCTGCTTCTTCCCACACTTCTGTACCAAGGAGGCAGAGGCTGCTCAAAAGGAAGGACCACAATCACTGGCAGAAGATCTGTCCACTTCACAGGGAACCTGTTTCATGCAAGATGCTGACCAGGGTATCAAAGAGCAGGGGGATAGTCCTCTTCAGGACCACACACCAGGCCTGTGGGCTAATAAATGTCTATGTGGGAGACTCTGCTGAGATGCTCCTTCATTGCAGTCCACCATGTGGAGGCCAGTCAGCAGGATGGAAACATGGAGGTCCTGCTGGCCTTGAGCCTTGGAAGTCTGTAGACATTCCTCAGGAGAACTTGATAGTCACTGGTGTTTATACACATCAACCAAACCAAAGTAGGTTCAGCTCCAACAGTGAGAGCACTCATTAGAGACATGTGAAAAAAGAATAAATGAATGACTTTTCTTTTTCAATCTTCCAGGATAAATTACAGTGTGGATTTGACACTAAAATCTTTAACTACGTTTTCTACTCAAAACAAGGCTTTTTTTTTTTTTAAGAGAAAGCACAGTGACCTCATTTTCCTTCTGCGTCTTCATTGTTGCTCTGTTCTGTGAAATAAAAATCCAGTCACATTTGTTTGGCAGTTCTCCTAATCAAACCTCAGCTGGAATGAGGCCTTCGCTTTGGTTGCGCTGTGAATTTACTGTCAGTTTTTTCTTTAACAGTCTCCTCATGTCTTGGGGGAAAAATGCATTTCAGATTTCCATGTCAAGAGGCAGTAACTTTATGCTCTTCTGTACCCCATCACAAAAGCCATAGAAAGTGACTTCCATGGGTTGTGTCAAATGTACCTTTGTCGTCAATCCATCGACACTGGAGAATATTTCTTGAAATAAACTCTTTTACTAGAGGGGATTATGCAGAATGGTCTTTCTCCTTTTGGTTTTATTCCATGTTTTCAAATAAGAAACTGTGCTTTATTCACAGTACCACCTGGTTTTAATAAAATCTATATTTTTCTTAAGCCTTCTTACCTTGTTATAAAGTTATTCATTATCAAACAATTGTGTGCACCCCCAAAGAGGTGACATGAGCAGTTTCACAGTCAGGAACACAGGTGACTCCCACTGGCCATCACAGGTGACACCCACTTTTCAAGAGCCTCTGGGAAGCACTGATTGGGTAGAGTAACCTGGCGCTTTCAGCAACAACAGACTAGTTGCCAAATGTCCTAATCATTTCCAGTTTGGTAATATGTTAGACACCTACAGAATACAGGTTAACAACATGCTAGCCTTGCATAGTCGTGATATCACAACCCTTCAACCCATTACTTGAATGAACAAAACCCAGGAACTGCCTTTATATCTCACTGGGTTAACAAAACCATATTCCCAGATCTCCACGAGAAAGAAGGTCATTTCTAGGAAAAAAGAGCAGAGAGACAATAGCCAGGAGTTCCTTCCAGAATTTGTATGTAGGAGATGATATTCACTAAATTTGTCTTTTCAGCTGATCACCGTTCAGATCCTATCCACATTTAGATAACAAGGGTTGGAGACCACCATCTACGTTTACACAATAAGGATTATAATGACAACAAAGCAAATCTGTTACAAGCAAACAATCTGTACTGTATATTGAATTATTTCTTACAACAAGGTTTGACCATCTGCACAAACTTCATTAACAGAATTATTACCAACAGACTGAGCCAAAAGGTGTGCTATGTAGCCAAGCATCTCACTTGCACCTGAATATAAGTAACATGTAAAGAGGGACTAAGGGGGCTTCCCTGGCAATCCAGAAGTTAATATTTCACCTTCTAGTGCAGCATGGGCTTCGATCCCTGGTCAAGGAGGTAAGATCCCACATACCTTGGGGCCAAAACTATAAGACATAAAACAGAAGCAATACTGTAACAAATGCAATAAATTCTTTTTAAAAAATGGTTCACATGAAAAAAAACTTAAAAAAAAAGAGGGGCTAAGAATTAATATTTGCACCAGAAAGTTATTTTAAAAATAATCTTTAATGATCTCATTTAACCAGGCAAATTGTTTATATTTCTTTTAATGTCATTTCTTTCCAAAACCTTCTTAAATTAGCTTCTAAAATAGTTTTAGTCATTTTCCCCTATGTGCTACTATTTCTCATGACTGAAAATGATTAGAATTTTTGTTTATGATTATCTCTGTTCAGCCTGGAGAAAGTTTCTTAAAAAACATAAAGTTTTAGTTTAATTTGAAATAGATGTAAAAAAAATAAACTTTTCTTCATTTTCTAAAAGTTTCTGAAGTTTTTTAAGACAAATATAAAAATAACTTGTCTACAGATCTATTGATTATTGAGTATCAAAGATAGCCCCAGTTTGGAAAGGGTATATTTCATGAGAGACACTTTGCTGAATACTGAAGTCTTAACAATTAGCCAAACAATTCTTCCTTTCCCTCTTTCTCACCAGAAATTGCTTCTTACAGTAAACAATTTTGACCAGTAACTAAGTTCAATGAATTAGGTTGGGCACATAGCCCAACATATTTTAGCTCTTACTGTGTATATTGTCACCCTTCTTATTTAACTTATATGCAGAGTTCATCATGAGAAACGCTGGGCTGGAGGAAGCACAAGTTGGAATCAAGATTGCCGGAGGAATATCAATAACCTCAGATATGCAGATGACACCACCCTTATGGCAGAAAGTGAAGAAGAACTAAAGAGCCTCTTGACGAAAGTGAGAGAGGAGAGTGAAAAAGTTGGCTTAAAGCTCAACATTCAGAAAACTAAGATCATGGCATTTGGTTCCATCACTTCATGGGAAATGGATGGGGAAATAGTGGAAACAGTGTCAGACTTTATTTTTTTGGGCTCCAAAATCACTGCAGATGGTGATTGCAGCCATGAAATTAAAAGACGCTTGCTCCTTGGAAGGAAGGTTATGGCCAACCTAGCTAGCATATTTAAAAGCAGAGACATTACTTTGCCAACAAAAGTCTGTCTAGTCAAGGCTATGGTTTTTCCAGTAGTCATGTATGGATGTGAGAGTTGGACTATAAAGAAAGCTGAGCACCACAGAATTGATGCTTTTGAACTGTGGTGTTGGAGAAGACTCTTGAGAGTCCCTTGGACTGCAAAGAGATCCAACCAGTCCATCCTAAAGGAGATCAGTCCTGGGTGTTCACTGGAAGGACTGATGTTGATGCTGAAACTCCAATACTTTGGCCACCTGATGCAAAGAGTTGACTCATTGGAAAAGACCCTGATGCTGGGAAAGATTGAGGGCAGGAGGAGAAGGGGACAACAGAGGATGAGATAGCTGGATGGCATCACCGACCTGATGGACGTGGGTTTGGGTAGACTCAGGGAGTTGGTGATGGACAGGGAGGACTGGTGTGCTGCAGTTCATGGGGTCGCAAAGAGTTGGACACGACTGAGTGACTGAACTGAACTGATACATTCAGCACTATTATAAACAAAATCTAACCTCTTAATCACTTACTGACTTTCTTCAACCAAGTTGGATACAAATATATACCAATGAAGTAAATATTCTAAGTGTGTTACTAAAAACATGACATTGGATGGGGAGCAGAATTGGGAATGAGATAAAATAAGGGAAGAGGATCAAGAGGTCCAAACCACTAGATATAAAATTAAAAAGATACAAGGGTGTGATGTACAGCCCAAGGAATAGACACAATAGTTTATAACTTCAAATGGAGTATAATCTATAAAAACATCAAATCATTATGTTGTACATCTGAAACTAGCATAACATTGTAAATAAACTATACTTCAATTTTTTAAAATGACATTGGGATATCCCTCAACAGCAGAAAGAGTAAATACATATATCTATAGTGTAGAATACTATACTGCAATAAATAAGAACTAACTACTGATATACTCAGAAATGTGGATAAGTCTCAAAGATATAATGTTGAGTAAAATGTCAGGCATGAGTATATACTTTATGATTTCTTTTTTTTTTCCATATCAGGGCTTTTCAACTTGGGCACTATTGATATTTTGAGCCAGATTAATTCTTTGATGTGAGGCCTTGTCCTGTGCATCTTAAGGTGTTTAGAAGCATCCCTGGTCTCCACCTATCAGATGCTGACAGCACCAGTACATCCCTCCACCCCACCGCTCACCCATTGTGACAACCAAAAATGGGTCCAGATAGTGCCAAATGTCCTCTGGGAGACAAAATTACCATCAGGTAAAAGACACTGATTTACATAAAACAAAAAAAAAGCAAAGCTCATCTATGGTGCTAGATGTTAAAATAGTGCTTACGCTGCGGGGGCTGGAAGAGTACTGACTTGAGTGGGGGCACGTTGGAGCCTTCTCAAAATATTCTAGATCGTGATTTGAATGGTGGCTATATTTAAAATTCATCAAACTGCACACTTAAGATATGTGAATTTTAGTGTATCAAGTCATACAACAGTTTTGAAAAAATTGTTCGTTTGAATGTGGGCGCAAATAAGGTACTTGGGGAACTGAGAGGAAGAAACAATTCTGATGGGAAATGAAGGATCCTTGAGGGCTACCAGAAGGGCAGGGTCCTGAGAAGGAAGGACTGGAGGAGCAGAAGTAGCAGAAAAGGGGAGAGCATTCCAGTCACAGGAAACAGCAAGAGCAAAAGGCAGAGAGGCAGGACAATTCGTTATTACAAACATTTCATCAGGTGCTGTTTTCTTATGAATATAGCCGAAGGCAATTTAAAGTGCCTGCTGGCAGAATCCGCTTCTAGGTGGTAGTATTTAGGTCAATGCTGTGTTCACAAGGGAAAGTAATAATCACCATTTGGTAATGGTGAAAATTAAACCTTTGAAATTAAATAGATTAAAAAAAAAACAATTGGGTCTTTCAGCTCATTAGCTCACTGTTGCAGAATTCCCCACTGTCATCTATTCTTGCTATTTGTCCAGCCTTGTTCTGTCCCAGGTGGATGATGCTTCCGCTACATTTTTCATCTGGCTAGTCGAATTAGGGAGAAAATTCTCTGGGGAAGTTCCCTACTGTTTTTTTCAGCCGTCATTTTCTTTCAGGCTACTAATTACTGTTAGTTGCATTATTCGTCATCATCCTTAATTGAGCATGAACAATGGCACAACACTGTAAAGAAAATGTTAGAAGAGAGTCATTTCATGGAAGCCAGAGGATTTGGAGCTGAATTAAAGAGGAAGAATAACGAGAAAGAGAAATTCTTCCAAGGATAAGGTGGCCGCCGTTACAGCTCTATGGAAAGCAGACCTTCCCTGCACCGAGAGGAAAGTTTGTTCAGCTCTGATTGTAGAAGGACTATGAGGTCAACCCCTGGCCAGGCACAGCCAACACCAATGCCAATGGAGCACACTCTGTGTGTGAGGGGGCAGTAGGCCGAGGCTGAATGTAACTAGAATGTGGAGGAGGGTGCAACACTACTATATATGTTGCTTCATAATATCTTATCTTCTATGCAGAGATCTAAAACCAGGGAAGACCATGGAGAGTGAGAGAATCAGTCTTCAGACTTTGAGATTTTAAATGATCCCCAAGCTTCCTTCTCAAGAATAGCTATCTGCTCATTTTCCCTGAAGAAAATAGCTACAATTGAGGTTTATTTGAATCATAGCTGTGTCTTCATTTTCTCATGTCCTCTGAATCAGTGACAATAATTTTAGCCAATGAAGAGTGGCTTAAGCAATACAAACCTTCATCATCTCACTTATCGGGAAGTCCACGGGCAGGCTGTTTTGAGGTTGGCAAGTGCCAACACTGTCAGCAAGGACATCAGCCATTCCTGCATTTCTGCTCAGATATCCTTGGAAGTTGGGGGTGCTTCCTTCATGACTATAATGTGGTGCTTCAAGCTTGAAGCATCACATCACCAGTAAGAAATATCCAAAATGAGGAGCAAGGAGGAGAGCAAATGAGGAGCTTTTCTCTGTACCACCCACTGTTTTATGAGGGTAGGAAAATTTTCCCAGAAGTTTTCTTATATCATTGATTAGAACTGCCCTAGTTTAGTCACTGGGCAAAGAGGAATGAGATTTTTGTGGCTGCCCTAAGTTAATCACAAACCATATGGGGGCTGGATGGGATTCATGAGAGTAGTCATAAAATCAGAAGTCTTTGACCAAGAAAGAAGGGGAAATAGCTGTTGGGTGAGCAATCAATTACCCTTGGCCAGATCCTGACTTTTTGCTACTTATATTTCTTGAATGGCTTCTGTTCCATCTACATTTATGGTATGTTCCATTACAAAAACCTTGATCCCAATTCTAGATTATAAATTCAGGTAGTCACAAAGAACAGACCTTATAATAGAATGTACATCCAGGTTAGAATTTTTAAATATTCAAAGTGGCCACAGTGCCATTTGTACACATTCTACCAAAACCAATTAACCCCCTCCTACATGCTAAGCACTTCTTTGGATGTTGAGGATATAGCAGTGAACAAAAAGCGACAATTATTTTTTCTTCTGGGGAACATCTATTAGAGCAGCAAGAAATAGGCATTAAGTATAAGAAAAAGGATACCATATTGCATATCAGACTGTGGAAAGTGCCAAGGAGAATGGCAAGGAAAAGACAAGGAGTGCAGAAATGGGAATTGCATTTTAGATTGGGGGCTTGGAGAACGTCTCATGGAGAAGATGACATTTCAATAATAATGGGAAATAGCCACATGGGTATCTGGGGAAAACACAGTCAAGGTCCAGGATGCAAAAGCTCCAAGGTGGGAGTGAGGTTGGTACTTTTGAATGACAATAATGGAGCTGTGTGGCTGGAGAAGAGTCCGAGAAGGGGGGTGAGAGAAACAAGGGATGAAGCCAGAAGGTAGCGTGGTCAGTTCATGGAGGGCTTTGAAGGTCAGTGCTTTGAGTGATATGGCAAATGACTGGAGGGTTGGGGAGAGAGGAGAGACTTTATCTTCCTTTCAAAAGAATCACTCTGATTGCTTTAAGGGGAATAACTGTAGGTGGGTAGGAGAGGAAACAGGGAAATAGGTTAGGAGGCCACTGAATAATACCAGTAAGTTCACTGTTTAGATCAAGTGGATGGAAGTGGAGGTGAATTAGATGTATTACGAGAAAAAGAAAGGATTATTATGGGGGTGTCTAGAACTTGGGCAAATGAGAGGATGGAAGTTTTAAGTTACTGAAACAGAGATGTATCTAGGAGCAAGCATGGGGGAAAGTAGGCATTCAGTTTTGCAAGTATTAAGCATGAAATGCTCATTAGCACCCAAATGGAGATATTGAGTATGTAGTTGCATGTATGAGTCTGGAGCTCAGAGGTGAAGCCAATGTAGTTCACATATCCATGGTGTTTAAAGTTATAAGGTTCAATGAGTAAACAAAATCATCAATGCATGAAGTCAAATAGAGGATAAGTGATCCAAGAACTAAGCCTAGATACTCCAACATTGAGATATAACCAGAAAAGGAGATGAAGATGGAGCAGTCAGTGAAACCTGAACAATTCTAAGAGAGAGTGATGTTTTAAGAATATTTCAAGCAGGAAGAAGTAATAATTGTAAAAAAAAAAAAAAAAAAAAAATCCTTCAGATCAGTCAAAATATGAACTGGGCATCTAGAAACCTGGGCTTGAGGAAGAGAAAAGTTAAGTGGTTGCCAGTTCTTGGGAAGATGAAACACTCATAAAATCTTGTTTAGATTCTATTGACTATGATTTGAATCATTCATGATTTCCTACAGTTTTCTTTTCTCTTGGTCATTTTAGTATTTTGACAGACATTTAAGTTGCTTTCGACAATGTTTTTAATGCTTTTCTCGAATAAAATCAGATTTAGAAAATCTAATCAGATATTTTAGGCCTAATCATTGACATTACAAATGGACTCTTGGTTTTACAAAATGATGAACCACAAATGACAAGCACACTGATTTAATTTACAAAAATTTTACTTATCTGTTGCCTTTCAAAATCCATCTGCTGCATAAATCGAGGCACAGAGGCCTTCCTAATAGATGACATTGAATTCCTAATGGGAATTTCAGCAAGAACAAATTCATCATGTCCAAAGCTTGCCCCTGCAATATTTCACTTAGTCATCAGTTACACTTTTCTAAGCTCCGTGATGCTCGCAAAAGTCAAAGGGTACCATTTTGCCTGAATCACGAGCTATAGTTTCAAAGAAGAAAGAGAATGTCAAATGCCTGCTTAAATTTAATAATCCACACTCATCACATTTTTTGTTTTAGTAGGTACTTATTATTTACTGCTATATTTTTCCTAAAACATTCAATTTTTTTAAGTAACTTTATCATCACTTAACAAAATTAAACTGATACCATGATCAAAACACTTACACATACAGCATGCTCTGGGAGCTATTTGAGATAATCTCCTGTTTTATGTTATCCTCTTTCTCAAGTCTGGTCTCTGTGATGTAGCTATTTTTCCTCTGCTGCTGATATAACATTTATGTATGGGGAGGTTTCTAATTTTACTTTGCTGGTGTATAAATGTGTCATTTCATACAACTTGCTGTTTTTCTTTGTTGTAACTTCTTTCTTTCCGTTTTAGCCTGAGGCTCTCCTCTTTATTTGATCAGTATAGTTTATATCATATTCTAGGCAGCACTCCTTCCCAAGAGAAAACAGAGTTTCAAATTGCTACTCATGATTCCTAAGGCAAACTGAAAGGGCACTGCCTGAATTAATGTTTTCTTTGCTGTTTTTGGTGCTTATTGGTTTTATTTCCATTAGCTGATAGATACATTATTTTCTACTTTTTAATATCTTCTCTCCCTACAACTGCCAGGTTTTGTGTTTTTAGTTTTTTGTTTTATTTGTTTTGGCTTGCTTATTTGCCATGAGTGGTTAGACAAAAAATAATAAGTGTGATGACTTGGTAGCAAAAATTTGAATCAACTTCTCAGTAAATAACTAAAAAGTGCTTGGGGTGTGCTGCGTTCAATTTTCTTTTGGTTGGCTTCTAGATGAGTGTTTCATTTAAGGAAAGAAAGTTGGATTGTATGTTTTCTATCATTACTACAGCTGAGAGGGATTACATTTGCCATTAAAGTACAGGATCTATTTTTAACAGTATTTCTACACATGGCTTTTTGACAAAACAATGAATTAGCTAGACTTAAATATTCCTTTATGCATCTTCATCCTCAAATTTTAAAAAAGTATGTGCCATTGCAGAACATGGTGGGGACATTCAACTACCTCTGATAGGACTTTAGGTACCCTTAGTAGCCAAAAATAAAAGAAGTACTCCAAAATGCACTCTCACAATAATAATCCCTCCAACAGAAATAACTTAAAAAATAAAAAGTTAAGTTTTCATCAAATGTGAATAGGAATTGAAACAAAGAGAAGCAATATCGACATCCTTAGAGTCAGATGTGGGCAAGAGTGGAACCAAGAATAGGGGCCAGGATCTGGGACTCTCTCCATAAGGCAGAGACAAGTTCATGACAAGGGAGATGGTGAATTCATGTGGAGCCATTTCCATTCCCTTCTCCAGGGGAACCATTTCCAAATGAGTATAAAGTTCTAGTTTCTCTTTCATGCCAATCTATGGTCATCTATACTACTAATTGTACTGATTCTTAAAAATGTTTTTATGTTAGTTCATTATTTTACCCTTTTTTCAAAACCTGCCATTGGCCTAAAACAATTGTCCAAAGTTCTTAACATTTCCATTATGCCTGAGTAATTATTCCTAGAATATTAACTAAACCATTAATGTTCAACCAAAGTCTATTTGGTCTATACAGCCATAGACTGCCAGCAAAGGGTAAGGATACCTCAATCTTGTATCAAATGTTAAGCTCCAGAAGGAATCTAGGGTAGTATCATCTCCTTATAACACATTTTCCAGTATGGATTTGGATGTAACTTGTCTCAGTACCAAATACCACTCATTCATAGGTGAGAAGGCCAGATAGATAGATACCTGTTTCAAGAGAATCCATTTAACCCCACCACCCACATCAGTTAAGGTTTAATTTGAAGGATGGGTGAATTGGTCCTAATCTTTTCTCTTTAATGTACTGTAATTCATAACTACAGTGAAAACGTGAGTATATCTTCCTCGGTTACCTTAAAATGAAATGCACTGTTAGAGATGTGCTATTGTGTTTCAGTGATTGTAAATTAAAATGATAAAATTAATGTCAAATGTCATTTCAGCATATGCTTTATTACCATGGTAACCCACAGGTAACTCAGTTGGTAAAATTTCAAATTACATATTCAGCTCTTTAAAGACATCAATGAACTAAAGTCATTTAATCAAGCTTCTCATTGCTTGTGCTGTGTAATCAAGACAAGCCAATTAAAGTTAAAGTCAGAAAGCCACAAGTTTTCCTCTCCTGTCTGGCATGTCAGCCTGGCTCACGGCTATAGGTTATATTTTGTAAGCATGTTAATAGAGATTTGTTTCCTCGAGGGGATGGTACAAAGTAATTTTACTCACAAAATACAAAACAGAGAAGGTTGAATGAAGACATTTATGCCTCAAATGCAAATACTGCAAAATCCAGAGCAAATCTGCTTCCCACAGCACAAGACTGGTAGAGCTTTTCAACTATTTACCTCCAATCTACCCATCTGTCCATATTAAGTCACAGGCATCCATTACAGGCTGTCCATGGTCAGTTGGACTCAAGACACAATTGGACTCCTGTGGTTTGTTTCTTCCAGGTTGGGTACAGAGCACAGGGCCATCTCCAACCCCCTTTCATTACCCAGTGCCCCATCTCAACCCTGGATCAGTCTACCCAACCCAACATATTAACTCACAGGCCTTTTCCTGAGGTCAACCCTGGGTCTCCTCAATGCCTGTCAAATAACACTTCCTTTCATGACTCCAACTAAGAGTCCACATATGACCAGAGGCATATTATGTGCCCCTTCACTGGATTCCTCATGGACTCACACTTCTCCAGACTGTCTTCAACAGCCACTTAAACCAAACTGGACTGTGCTTTCAGAGGACAGGGAGCAAGTGAAGTGAATTAACCTATTTGTCTTTTGAGAGTTGAGCTAGTGCACTGAATGAGCACAGAAGCGGAGAATTCTACATTTGGAAATATGTAAGCAGAGCCCAAGAATTTCTGTTTGCCTGTGAGATTTACTTGAGTAATGCTTATTAATATGATCTTAATAAGAAACAGATTGACATAAGGCCTCTCTCTTATTCCCAAGTAGCTTCACCGGTAGATGGAGAGAGCTCTTCAGCCACTTCTGAAATACCTTAAAAAGCCACAGGCACTGTTGCCCTGGCAACATTTGATAAGAACAAATCTTGACCCAGATGAGAGAGTAAGGCAGGTCAGGTGAAATTTACAAAGCAGAAGGAAGCCTATCCAGAAAAAGACAATTTAACCATGTTTCTCTCTCTGGGCAATCCTCAAAGCAGTTCTAAACCCCAACCTGAGTTGCTATGGTATTTACACGTGGCTGTGCTTCCTCTACTCACCCTCAGTAGGCATGGTGATACAGCCCTGCTTAGCAAGATGTCCACTACGGGAGGGGAGCAGAGTCCTGGCTCCCCAAGGTCCAGGCAGGCAGCACAAGGCGGCCAGAGTCAGTGATGGTGGGACACAGGGATGAGAGTTCTCTGAAGGCCAGGAGGGCTGTAGCCCAGAGGGACAAACCACCTTCCACAGTGAGACAATGCGCACAGAGGGAATGGTTGTACCTGGCTGGGAAATGCCACCTGGGACCTCTAGCACCTCAGAGATCATTAGCATGGGGAGCAGCTTCCTCCTTCCACATGCCACTAGGTCACATGTATCATCCAGACAGCTTCTCAAAAAAAAGTGAGGGAGGGCACTCAATTCTGAAAACCTGAATTATATCCAAATCACCCCCTTCATGGATCACAGCCTTGTCATGGCTAAGGGGCTTGCTAACTTAATGAAGCTATGTGCCATGCCATGCAGGGCCACCCACGGTAGACAGATGAGTCACAGTGAAGAGCTCTGACAAAATATGGTGTGCTGGAAGAGGAAATGGCAAACCTCTTCAGTATCTTGCCACGAGAACCCCATGAAGAGTATAAAAAGGCAGAAAGATCCCACTCCCACCTGGTCAGAAGATGCCCAGTATGTTACTGAGGAAGAGTGGAGCTAATTACTATTAGCTAATTAATATTAGCTCCAGAAAGAGTGAAGCGGCTGGGCCAAAAGAGAAATGACTCTCAGTTGTGGATGTGTCTGGTGGTAAAAGTAAAGTCTGATGCTATAAAGAACAATATTGCATAGGAACCTGGACTATTAGGTCCATGAATCAAGGTAAATTGGATGTGGTCAAGCAGGATATGGCAATATTGAACATCAATATCTTAGGAATCAGGGAACTAAAATAGACGTGAATGGGCAAATTTAATTCAGATGACCATTATATCTACTGCTGTGGGCAAGAATCCCTTAGAAGAAGTTGAGTAGCCCTGGAGAAATATCAACAACCTCAAATATACAGATAATACCACTCTAATGGCAGAAAGTGAAGAGGAACTAAAGAGATTCTTGATGAGGGTGAAAAGAGGAGGGTGAAAAAGCTACCTTGAAACACAACACTAAAAAACTAAGATTATGGCATCTGGTCCCATCACTTCATGGCAAATACAGGGGGAGAAAGTGGAAGCAGTGACAGATTTCATATTCTTGGGCTCCAAAGTCACTGTGGATGGTGACTGCAGCCACAAAATTAAACAGTGCTTGCTCCTTGGAAGAAAAGCTATGACAAACCTAGACAGTGTGTTAAAAAGCAGAAACATCACTTTGCTGACAAAGGTCAAAGCTATGGTTTTTCCAGTAGTCATGTATGGGTGTGAGAGTTGGACCATAAAGAAGGCTGAGTGCTGGAAAAATAGCTGCTTTTGAATTGTGGTGCTGGAGAAGACTCTTGAGAGTCCCTTGGACAACAAGGAGATCAAACCAGTCAATGCTAAAGGAAATCAACCCTGAACATTCATTGGAAGGACTGTTGCTGAATCTGTGCTTAGTTGCTCAGTTGTGTCCAACTCTTTGCGACCCCATGGACTGTAGCCTGCCAGGCCCCTCTGTCCATGGGGATTCTCCAGGCAAGAATACAGGAGTGGGATGCCATGACCTCCTCCAGGGGATCTTCCCAACCCAGGGATCAAACCCAAGTTTTCCACATTACAGGTGGATTCTTTACCATCTGAGCCACCAGGGAAGCTGAAGCTGAAGCTCCTCCAATACTTTGGCCACCTGATGCAAAGAGCTGACTCATTGGAAAAGACCCTGATGCTAGGAAAGATTGAAGGCAAAAAGAGAAGGGGGTGGCAGAGGATGAGATGGTTAGATAGCATCACTGACTCTATGGACATGAATTTGAGAAAACTCTGGGAGATGGTGAAAGGCAGAGGAGCCTGGTATGCTACAGTTCACATGGTCACAAAGAGTCAGACACGACTTAGTGACTGAGCAAAACAACACCCCAGATTAGACAGAAAGAGATTGAGTTATCCAAAGAGACCGTTAAACGTCTGTACAGGTCAGACAAAGATTAAATGTCGGTTTTGTTTCAGCAGGCAGCATGTGAGTTCTTGAGAAGATGATCAGATCGGTTAAAACAAAATGAAGATACATTTTCTGTGAATAATCTGTGTGTATGTAATTTGGTAACTTTGTTCTAGATGTGCCTGTATGCATACGACACATAGACACACACATTCATAGTAATATAAAGAAAGAGAAAAGGAAACTCTGATTATAACACCAAAATTGGAAGTGATTATTTCGGGATAATGAGTTTATGGGAACGTTTTAGTTTTTTCTTTCTCCTGACTCATATTTTCTAAATTTAGTATAAGAAACCTATTTTTAATATTATATAATTTCCTCTATAAATACAATTATTTTTAAAAATATATTAATGAGACTACACTGCTTCCTGAAGTTTGTCTCTCTTTGTACTTTAAACAGTCATCCAAACTTCTCCCTGATGCACTCTGCAAAGCACCAAGGACAAATGGTCAGTTCCTCTGGTTCACCAGGACCCCTGACCTACTATTCGCCACATATAACCTTAGGCATTAAAGTGAAAGTTTAAAATCACATTAACTCAGCTCATGCAAATATGGCAATAGCCGATATCTCCATTTATCTTGCTGAACTTTACTGTTCCCCAAATTATCAAACTTTATCTAAGCACAATCTCACACTACGTGGCCATGCATCTTCATGAAGTTTTCTTTGCTAAAAGAAATACCTGAGAGAAATGACTGCACTCTGAGCCTGCTCAAAATATTCCACCAGACACCAGAGGCCCACAGGCTAGTAGTCCTAAACATGCACACAGTACTATTTCAGAGTCAAGAGTGAAAGGAATGAAGATAATTTTGTACTGTTTCTACAGTTCAGTGCTCCACCAAGCTCTCACACATTCCCAGTCACAGCCTTAAAATCTGAGCAGCCAAGAGACAGAAGGTGCCATATTTCTACCATCTATTCTACACATTTGTGATAGAATCAAGGCTGTCATCACATGTGTAGAGATTTCAACCCAACAGAATGGGCAGGGCAGAGCATTTAGAAAAAATTAGATGGTTTCATGTTACGGTCTTAATTTCATCTTCTCTGTCAACAATGCCACAGCCCAACAGATTCCAGAAAGTATATATCTAAGATGAAATTTCGGAGAAGGCAATGGCAACCCACTCCAGTACTCTTGCCTGGAAAATCCCATGGACGGAGGAGCCTGGTAGGCTGCAGTCCATGGGGTCGTGAAGAGTCAGACACAAAGGAGAGACTTCACTTTCCCTTTTCACTTCCATGCATTGGAGAAGGAAATGGCAACCCACTCCAGTATTCTTGCCTGGAGAATCCCAGGGACAGGGGAGCCTGGTGGGCTGCCATCTATGGGGTCGCACAGAGTCGGACACAACTGAAGCGACTTAGCAGCAGCAGCAGCAGCAGCAAGATGAAATTTGAGCCAAGTGCCATCAATCCCTGAACACCCAAACATTGTGAAAGGTAACATGCAACACCTCCTTCCAAGTAATTAAAGCTTATAGGGACCTGCCTGATTCTAGCAGTGGAGAATCCAAAGCTCTTATCTGACAGGTTAATGAGGATTTGAAATGAATAGTCCTACTAATGAGGGTCTTTAGAAATTAATCATATCATATTATTATTAACAACTGCAAAAGCTAAACTTCTAGAGTTAGATTACATAGGATAGTTTTAAAATGTGAGCAAGCCAATATTAAAGTGACAGAAGGCTATTTCCAAGCAGAAATAATAAGACATAATGCAGAGAATAAAAATTAAGAATGGGTAAGGCAATTAAGATGTGCCTTCATTTGAATGTCTCTATGTGTTTGAAAATGTAATCTTTTATTTAATAAAAGTTTGTGCTGTTGTTTTCATCATCTTCTACTTTACGAACTATGAAAGAAGAAATAAATGAATGCTGGGAGAACATTCTGATGTTAGGAAAAATAAAGTATAAAATGGAACAATTCTATTTACTCAGGAAATTTTACTGCAACATAAGGCATCACATACCTTTCCCAGTTCCTCAAATGGCTTATTTTTCTTGGATTCATATTCTGAGTCAAGATTGAGAATGCCTTTCTAGAATGAGGTTTGGCAAGTTTTCATAAGCAGAGCACCAACATGGCCACTAACCCTGTCCTTCAGCTGTGTGGTGGGTAAGTCCAATGATGGAAGACCAGAAACTGAGCATATACTTTGAATCCCTACACAGTTCTGAGATGGGTTCTTTCCCATAAGGGAACAAGGGTCAGATTTTACTAAATAGGCACTGTCACTCATTTGGGAACAGTGAATGAGCCTCCAGGGTATCGGAGATACAGTGATAAAGAAAATAGGCACAGACCCTGAGTTCACAGAGCTCAACTTCTAGGGATGGAAATGGCATGAAACTAGCAAAAAGAAAAAAAAAGTTTCAAACAACTGAAAAAAGGCAAAGGGCTGTGAAAGTCAAAATTTAAGTGGTGGGTGGTCAGGGGCCAGGCCATGTTTCATCATTATCCTAAGAGCTGTGTGAAGCTATTTAAGGATTATGTGTGCTGCATGTAGGGGCGGGGAGGTGGTATGTGTAATCTGACCAGATATGCATTTTGAGAAGATCCCTGCCTGTCCTGTGAACAGTGTGAACACTCTGGAAAGAATCAAGGGTAGATACAGGGAGACCATTTCAGAGCCTACAGCAAGTAGTTCAGGGAGGTAGGGCTTTAGTCCTTGGTATCTTGGACTAGTGCCAAAGAATGCTCAAACTACCACACAATTGTACTCATCTCACGTGCCAGTAAAGTAATGCTCAAAATTCTCCAAGCCAGGCTTCAACAATACGTGAACCATGAACTTCCAGATGTTCAAGCTGGTTTTAGAAAAGGCAGAGGAACCAGAGATCAAATTGCCAACATCCGTTGGATCATCGAAAAAGCAAGAGAGTTCCAGAAAAACATCTATTTCTGCTTTATTGACTATACCAAAGCCTTTGACTGTTTGGATCACAACAAACTGTGGAAAATTCTTAAAGAGATGTGAATACCAGACCACCTGACCTGCCACTTGAGAAATCTGTATGTAGGTCAGGAAGCAACAGTTAGAACTGGACATGGAACAACAGACTGGTTCCAAATAGGGAAAGGAGTATGTCAAGGTTGTATAAGGTCACCCTGCTTATTTAACTTATATGCAGAGTACGTCATGAGAAACGCTGGGCTGGATGAAGCACAAGCTGGAATCAAGATTGCCAGAAGAAATATCTATAACCTCAGATATGTAGATGACACCACCCTGATGGCAGAAAGCGAAGAAGAACTAAAGAGCCTCTTGATGAAAGTGAAAGAGGAGAGTGAAAAAGTTGGTTTAAAGCTCAACATTCAGAAAACTAAGATCATGGCATCTGGTCCCATCGCTTCATGGCAAATTGATGGAGAAACAGCGGAAACAGTGTCAGACTTTATTTTGGGGGGCTCCAAAATCACTGCAGATGGTGACTGCAGCCATGAAATTAAAAGACACTCCTTGGAAGGAAAGTTATGACCAACCTAGACAGCATATTAAAAAGCAGAGACTTTACTTTGCCAACAAAGGTCCAGCTAGTCAAGGCTATGGTTTTTCCAGTGGTCGTGTATGGATGTGAGAGCTGAACTATAAAGAAATCTGAGCGTGGAAGAATTGATGTTTTTGAACTGTGGTGTGGGAGAAGACTCGAGAGTCCCTTGGCCTGCAAGGAGATCCAACCAGCCCATCCTAAAGGAGATCAGTCCTAAATATTCACTGGAAGGACTGATGCTGAAGCTGAAACTCCAATACTTTGGCCACCTGATGTGAAGTGCTGACTCATTTGAAAAGACCCTGATGCTGGGAAAGATTGAAGGTGGGGGGGTGAAGGGGATGATAGAGGATGAGATGGTTGGATGGCATCACTGACTCAATGGACATAGGTTTGGGTGGACTCCAGGAGTTGGTGATGGACAGGGAGGCCTGGTGTGCTGCAGTCCATGGGGTCACAAAGAGTCGGACATGACTGAGCGACTGAATTGGCTGATCTTGGACAATAGGAGAAGCGATAACTTTGGGGAAGGGTAAATGGATTCAAGGGATCTTGAGAAAGTGAGTACATAGGACACGGTGATGAACTGAAGATTCAGAACTGAGATTTTTTTACATCCACTCCTGAAGAGAATTCCCTGGACAGCCTTGTCATGTTGACCAGCTGAGGTTTACAGATGCAAAAGCGAAGGCTCAGGAAGGCGTGAAGTCAGAAAAAGACAAAAGGCAGCTTCCCAAACCAACTCTGCCTTCGGAGCCCCTATTTTCTTCCACAGAACTTGTTTCATAAGCAGCAGAACATGATCTCCTACACTGTCTCCCACATACATTTGAACTTCCTCTTGCTTTGTCACTCCTTAGTGCTCCGTTCCTAGATTTGCTCACAGAACTAACACTTATCGTTAGCCTCTTCCTCCAGTGGGCACGATAAAGCCACTGACATCATGTCCTGCTACCTTATAAATCAAACCAAACAGAAAACCATCACCACACCAAGATCCCTCTGTTGGCTTTACAAGGCATAGTCAGGATTCTTTTTTCCACTGTGCTTTGTACAGTTCTTTTTTCCTTCTTCCTCCCAAGCTGGCCAGACAAAATTCTTTTTCTGTAACAACTGTCCACTGGTGTGCTTTTTCGTTTGTTAGTTTTTGTTTTTTTGCACCAGAGAAAATAAATATCCCCTTTACTCCCTGGCCTTAGCCCCTTATGCTGTCTCCCTGCTTCTACCAGTAACTATCTCAACAATCTCTTTCAGTTCTTTGGGGTATTTCCAAACTATATACCAAATTAAGACAGCAAGCTATGTCACATAACTTTTCTGACACCCTCTACTTCTCTCCAATCTTCTATTACCTGCTCCCACATCCTAAAGATTTACTGATCTCATGCCTTGATCAGTAAGGTCATATGCAATACTTTTGTGTCTCTTTTAAATTTATGACCTAGCCAAACTTCTTGAGGAATTGAATTTTTTTTTTTTTCCTTTTTAGCAGCAATAGATAGCATTCCCCACTATATAGAGAGCTGGAACAGCAACTCTCAGCTCACCAAATACAGCCAAATAACCTTGTGGATGACCATCCATCTTCCTGGGCCGAGCTGACACATTCTGTATGCTAGGGTTGCTGAGTACTGGCACTGAAGGGGTTTAGTGGAGAGAATAAACTATTATCTGGCCCCTGAGAGTCTGTCCACTTTAGGAATTAGCATGTCTCTGACCTAAACACATTTTTCAGATTTTAAAAATGCAAATACATAGCTTAAAAGACTATGTATCTCATCTTCCATTTGCATCACCACTCCATGAGATCTTGCTGATGAAACAAACCCCCTCACATGATCAGGCCACCCATTTCCCCAGGCAGGCAACCAGCAACCACCCTTTTGAAGGCCACAGTGATAACTTCTTCTTTGGAAGTCCTTTAGCATTTACTTTCTAGATCAGTGCTTCTCAAACCTTAATATACATTTGAATCACCTGGGGATCTTGTTAAAACACAATTTGACTCAGTAAGTCGGAGGTGAGGGTCAAGATTCCTCATTTTTAACAAGTTCTTGGGGGACACTGATGTCGCTGACCTAGGGACCACACTTTGAGTGACAAAGTATGCTGTGCACAGAGCCTATGGAATGCGTATAATAATGGCAATGATAGCATATGTTTGATAGTGTATATGGCAACACAACAGAGCAGGTAACTGCTTACTACCACCACTCACTAGCCACATGACCTCTCTCTTCCCTAATTTTTCTCTTGTATAGTTTCAAAATATTACTGTGACCTGTGCAATGGTTGTTGTGAAGATTAAATGAATAAATACATATAAAGTGCTTATCATAGTGCCTGGCACATAATAAATGCTCAACAAACACAGGTTGTTCTCATCATCATTTCTCTTCAACTAGATTCTAAATTAGGGTTAGAGATTGTGTTTTATATCTCACTGAATCCTCAGAACTTGTCATATGATATCTCTTTATAGTGCTGATAGGATATGGAGGGGTTGATGTTAATTTTCTTGGGTGGTGTTTGCATTTCTTTTAATCTGAACAAAACTTTTCAATGAAGACCTTCAATAGGTCATTTCCTATTTATAAGAACCCTCCCATTCCTACTTTTCCTATTTGAGGAAGTGTGATATACTGTGTTGAGTATGTGTTATTATACGTAAAGATATAAACAATGAGTTTCTTTATATTGTTTTAAAAATACATATATAGCCTAAGTTCATTTCTCCTAACTGTGTATAGTAGTGAGTGTTAGCTAAACAGAGTAAGGGTGAATAGGTATCACAGCACCAGAGAAGGACCATTTTTAATACTAAGTAATAAATATCTATGCAGGCAAAGAGCCTAGACTTGGAGAGAAGACAGGTAGGGTGATTCCAGAACATGGAGAGGATACTCACCCTGGTTAGAGTCCAACATATGAAACAGTTATTCCAGTTCTCAGACCATCAATTCATCTTCACAGTCATACCAACTAAACAGATTAAAAATGACCCCAAGTCAGCTCCACCTTCATGGAGCACTTCAGCCCCCATGGAAACAGCCACTCATCTGCTTATAAGTCCTGTTTCAGTTCTTTACTACTACATAACATACCATCCCCAAACTCAATGGCTTTAAACAACAGTTTATTATTGTCTCTTATATTTCTTGAACTGACTAGATTCAGTCAAGAAGATTCCCACTTGTGTTCTCTCATGCATTTGCAGTCAGATGGCAGATAGGGGCTGGAGTCATCTAAATTCAAGACTGGATCTGGCCAACTAAGATGGCTTCATCACTCACCCGTCTGGTGCCTCAGATGGCCGGAATAACTACAGTGTGCTTAGGGACCTCTCTCTCCCCTGCTGCCTCTCCACATGGCTAGCTTGGATTTCCTCACCAGATGTGGTCTCAGCGTAGTCTGACTTCTTAAGTAGCAGCAGCCTTCTCCCCATAGCAAGGATTCAACAGACCCAAGTAAAAGCTACAAGTCTTCTCAATGCACCTCAAAAGGCAAGCAGTGCACTATATCGTCGTTCCACTAGCCAGCCCAGATTCAAGGGGCAGGGACAAAACAAAGGCTCAATTCTAGAGGGTTATGCTTCCTTGGGAAGGGAAACCCAAAAGCATCTCAGGTAAGTCCTATCCACATGTTCACGGGGAAGCAGGAACAAGACAGCCCAGCTTCTGCTAACACCGACTCCTGCCTGGATCAGATAAGAAAACAACAACAGCAACAAAAAAAACATTTTGTAAAAGCCTCTGTCCTAATTCAGCCTTCAAAACCTTTTGTACAAAACTGTCTATTAAGAAGGGAGAAAAGGGAAATCCACAACCAGAATAAAAGATGTTCTAAGGCCAGAGAAGATATGAAACAACAATGACAGGTAAGAAATTAAATGGATCCATCACCTCACCCGTTTCCCCTGGTCTCAGGGTAACAGAATTTGGGTGTCAGAATATTCATTTCTTCTTAAATGTTTCTCTGAAAGAAATGTTTAGATGGCAAAGATTGTACAGAAGTATGTATGTTTCCTGAATAATGAAGTAAAACCAAGAAATAAGCCTAATGATTATCGATGCCCTCCTTTTAATAAAAGCCTTTATTACACTAGGCAGGAGACACAGGAGATGCGGGTTTGATCCCTGGGTTGGGAAGATCCTATGGAGGAGGGCACGGCAATCCACTCCAGTATCCTGGAGAATCCCACGGAAAGAAGAGCCTGGTAAGCTACAGTCCATTGGGTTACAAAGAGTCTGACGCGACTGGAGTGACTTAGCACAAACTATTTGTAAAAGAAGTCTCATAGAGAAGGAGAAAACAGGATCCGTCCTCCTTTCATCTTCTAAACTCCTCCCCATTTCTCAGAGAAACAAACCAAGAACCACAGATTTTTATGAGCGTGCCCAAGGGCACACAGTTAGAGCCTGGACTGGATTCAGACTCTGAGCCTCACTGCCAAGCCAGATGTTTTCTTTTTCAGCAATGATTTTGCATCCCTTATCTTTCTCTCCCATTCATAAGTGGGGTAATTAAAATTGATTAAGCACCTACTGGACATAAAGTAATGGATTCAGTGCTCTTTCCAAAAATCTCTTATCTTCTTTTTTCCATGAAGCAAAGAATAGAAATATAGTCATCTACTCTGGTATTTATTTATGGACTGCAAATAGGTGTTAAAAGGCAGTTAGGAAGGTCACAAATGTGTTTAGTGTAGACTGCTTATATGTTTCTTCAGTCTCATCTGCATATGGCCCCTGTGGATCATTTCTGGCCAGTGACAGCATACTTCTAAGAACAGTTTAGAACATATCTAAGTGTGCATCTATTACTTCACATTACCTCTTTCTGTCTAGGTGCATCTTTTTCTTCTTCTTCTTTTTATGCACTGCATGGCTTGCAAGATCTTAATTCCCTGACTAGGGATTGAACCTGGGCCACAGCAACAAAAGTGCCAAGTCTTAACCACTGGATTGCCAGGAAATTCTCTGTCTAGATGCATCTTCACCTTTGAAAAATGACCCCTTTTGGACTTAGTGGAACTGTTCCTGCATTCTTGGACTCAGGCATATGACCCAGGCAAATCAAAGTGACTACTCTATCCCCTAGCCATAAAGAAGTTAGCCTCAGATCATGCTGAGAGAATTAGATTTCTTTTCCAGAATCTATATGGATTCTTGGGAAAGGAAGATCTCTCTCATTAGGACAGTGTAAGCTAGGAATTTCCAGGGGTATCACTGCTGCGTGTAAGATAACCCAGCCGAAGAAAAAAGCCAACACAGAGAAAGGTAGTGTTGAGACCTGGAAAGAGGTAGAGTTCTGTGACATCATTTGAACCTCTGCTTCTAGCCATGTCTAAAGCCACTACACCACCAGACTTTTCAATTACATGAGCCAATAAATCCACCACACCCCCCTCCCTGCTTTTTTAGTTACTTTAATTTGGGTTTCTGTCATTTGCAGCTATAAAGTCCTGATGACTACACAATTGTGTGTGTGCTCAGTTGCTCAGTTGTATCTGACTCTTTCTAATACCATGGACTGTAGCCTGCCAGGCTCCCCTATCCATGCATTTTCCTGGCAAGAATACTGGAGTGGGTTGCCGTTTCCTTCTCCAGGGGGTCTTCCCAACCTAGGGATCCAGCCCGTGTCTCCTGTGTATCATGCATGTTTGCATTAGGTCAAACCAAAGCATCCCACTTACATAACAGGACAATCAGCAAAGACCTAGAGGGATCCATCATTTTGGCACTATCACAGTTTGCCAAAACCTACAGTCAGCGGAGCTACTGAAACATTTCAGCTACCACGTGAGTAAAATAGTTTGGGCATTTAGGAGTCTCTTTCTCCTACCTGTACACCCTTGTTATCACACAGAGTCCCAGCGTCCTGGGTCTCAAGACCCAACCCATATGGTTTCAGTAATTGTATTTCAGTAAAGTGATTACTTATCAGCCTTCCCTGGTGGCTCAGACGGTAAAGCATCTGCCTGCAATGCGGGAGACCCGGGTTCAATCCCTGGATCTGGAAGATCCACTAGAGAAAATGGCAACCCACTCCAGTATTCTTGCCTGGAAAATCCCATGGACGGAGGAGCCTGGTAGGCCTCAGTCCACGGGGTCGCCAAGAGTCGGATACGACTGAGCGACTTCACTTTCACTTTTCAAAGTGATTACTTACAGAGAAGGATGCAGGATTAACAACGGATGGGGAGCCCAGAGACAAGTAACAATTAAGAAGGCTTCAGCACCCCTGTGTTACTACTGCTCAGACAGCTGGAGTCCTCTTGGGGCTGTGGCCATGGAGGGATGCATGAGAGGGACACAGCCCCAAGGCAGAGAGGAAATATGGAAGAACCCACCCAACACTCCCCTCTTTCTGCCCTCTGATCTCCAACCAGTGCCTCTTACTGACCCAACCCAATTGAAAGCCAGCCAGTCACAGAGCCCAAAAATGCAACATAAAGCAGTTCCCACTGGGCAGAGAGTGCAAACTAAGAATCCGGCTTAGGACAAAACAGAATAACCGGGAACCTATCCACCTCCTCTATTTTGGTAGTATTATATAACGCCATTGAAGAATCATTACGAAAAGGGGTGAAAACACTTTGTGACTTTACATGCTTGTGTACTATAATATTCACTTCCCAGAATTTTTCTTTTGTTCATAGGAATCAGTACCATCTCTTTTGAAATGATTTTAAAATGCAGACTAGATCATTCTCTCTTATCATTTCCACATAAACCTTTTTGCTCTATATTTTCTCGCTTGTTCCCCAGATAGCCTTGTATACCGAAGATACAGAAACAAATAGAAAAGGACAGAAAGAAATAGAAAAGGACTGTGGAAGCTCTGGAGGCAGGGTTGGGAATGACAAAGAACTCTAAATGTTTGATGTTCCTCACCCTCTCTGAAGACCAAATGCACCCAAGTGTATGGTCTTTAACGAGATGAATGCACGCGCTAAGGTTTTGCTTTGTTTTTGTGCCTTCTCAACATAAATCTTAAGGCAGACATTTCTCCTTAATACATCCAGTATCCGGGAAATGGTTTTTTGGCCATAAAAATGCATTAACAGCTCCAAAGGAGCAATTACACCATGTATTGTAAATGCACATTAAGACTAACACACCACACTTATCTAAACCTCAGTGAATTCAGGTCTGTGGTACCTCTAGTACAAAGGTGACTCCTATTAGTTCAAGAAATAAGACCCCAGGGGGAAAGGGCTTCCCTCTGTTGTGTCAATTACAATGATACAGGTATAAAGCAGGAAACTGATCCCATTTTGTTGCTTCTTAAAGAAGCCCCAGCATCGAGAATGAGGCTGTATGCACAAAGGCATGTTTATGCTGGTACATTACCATGGTGAATTTCTGCAAGCCCTCAGACGCGGGTGAGCCCCTCGCTTTCGGAAATCATTGTGTCTCATGCAGACAGCAAGTCAATTACTGAGGCTAGATGCCTGGTTTTAGAGTAGACTTTATTTATTACCCTTGTTATGGCTGGGATATGGAGGACCCTAACTGTAATGTGTGAAATCAGATTCTTCTACTGTTGCATTACAAATCTCATTGGATGCAGTGAATTTGCTTTATTCAGGTCCATTCTGGATTAACGGGAAGGGAAGTATGGATTTTTTTTCATCCACATAAACAATGAGGACTTGTTAGAGACTTGTTTCTGATGTTTATGGATTTCTCTTTAGTGCATACAGCCTATGGAAAATTGTTTTTAAGCAATAAACAATAATTATATTTGGGGACACAGAGGTACCAGTGCTGTATTGCATTCAGCCTGCTGATAAATTTCTCTGGCTAATTTTTTTTTCCTATGCAGACATAAAAATACAAAGATAAACAATAAATTTTCCTTCATCCGCTGAAACCTTTTTTCTTCCATTTTATTTTCCACTACACTTCTCGACTGATATTACCTTTTTAAATTGCTAAATATAAATATTCCACAATGAATGCCTGTAATTAGGTTGTCTGCTCTCCTTCAAGGACTTGTTAGAAAGAGAAAGGGCTTTAATCTAAAGCAAACTAACAGAGTTAGAAGTTAATTAGAAATTAGCCATATATCCTGGGTAAATTATTTATGCTGAGCCATGTGTTACTGTAAAAATAATATACATTTACACTGACTATTGTAAACATAAAATAATTAACAATAAAAGGGAAGATATTATCCCTTAATAGAATCCTTTTGCCAAGACCAATTTAATTTTCTCTCTTGTAATACTGAATGATAACCCAGGGTCTCTGCTTTGTATATAAAGCATTAAGGTTCTTTCACAATCTTTCTCCTGTTCTTTTTCCTCTCTTCTCACCCGCCCCCCTTTCCTCCTCTGCATGCAGGCTTGTTTTCTGACTTACCTATCCTTTGACTGTGTCTTTTCCTTCTCTCCATTTCACTCCCCTTTTGCCTTTTTCTCTTCTCTCTTTTCCCACTTTTTTTCTCTGAATCAAAACTGGGTAAAACACCTAAAATCTCACTACACACGCTTCTCTTCCTTCCCACCCTGCTCTCCGGGCCCTTTCTCTCCTTTTTTGTTTTACTCTCTTTAGTATGTAGCCTTTTTACAAAAAGCCCTAAGATGCAGATAGAAAATGCAGTGTATTTTAATTCTGTCTCACTTTCCTTCCTGTTCTAGCAAGGACATAAACGTCAAAAAAAACCAACCCTTAGAGACCCGGAGGGATGGGAGGGGGAGAGAGGTGGAAGGGAGGGTTCTGGAAGGGGAAAACGTGTACACTCATGGTGGATTCATGTCAGTGTATGGCAAAACAAATACAATGTTGTAAAGTTAAAAAAATAGAAAATAAACTAATTAAAAAAAAACCAAAAACCAACCCTGGAATATCCTCTCAACCCATTTAGGGACCTTTGAATTCAACTCAAATACTGACATATATGTTTGCTTTCTGCAGTGAACACATAGGTATTGTTGGATTTCACATCATCCTTTTTGGGGATAGGGCATCTGTATTCATCTACCTCTGCATGCATAATCACTATTAAATGTAATCTAATGAAGTGTCTCTGTGTCTAAAATGCAGTTACCTGAGGACTCTCCTTACAAAACATTCATTGAATTTTTTTTCCCATTCATGTCTGTAACAACAAATACTGTGCAGCTTTTACATGGTTGGTGTAGGTGCTGTCAATGTACTCTCCACATCCATTTAAATGCAAGTCTTCATGCAAATAATCACTTGGAGGAAAGGAAAAAAAAAAAGAGAGAGAGAATGTGTTTAGCTGAAGACAAAGCTAGAAGGATAATAGAAAGCATGAATAGGGTGTCAGTGGAGGGCTACACAATAAAAGCCTCCTCTGCACGTAAATGAAATCACATTAATGACAGCTCCAAGGATTTCTCAATAGATTCTTACAGTATTGTTGTATGTAAACATGATTCTCAGCAGGTGAAACAAAATGAATGAAATTGGAAGAAATTTACACATGTCTCTAGGGGAAGCCAGAGGTCGAACAGGTTGTACAGACCAGGCCCTCCTTGATCAATACCCAAAATATCAACGGTGAACACATATTTACACTTCCTTCAGAAATCCAAAATTTGGAACCAAACAATTCATTGCCCAAATGACTCGACTGTTAAATAATGCTGTGGGGCTGATGTTTCAACAGAAAAGTAGGAAATGAGCTGAGACTGAGTAAGTATCATTATACTTGAGAACAGCAACTCTGAGGCTGAATTTGGCTCTGGGGAGGGCTGGATTGTGATCTTAGGGAAATTTCCAATTTGCACTATTTGCAAAGAAAACGTTACATCAACAAAGGTTAAGTGCTGGCATTAAGAAAAGCAGAATGGCCTGAGAGTTTCCCAGTTATTTCTATTTTAAGTACTTCTCCATGTTTCCCTGGGATGCAGTGAAAGGAGTTGAGGAGAAACCAAGAAAACTACAAAATAACAAGGCCAAAGGGCTGGTTATGGGGTAAGGAGGGAAAAAATTATCTGTTCATGTCATATAATTCCAAAGGAATAAACCTATTTTGATGTATGTGGTTATTTTTGGGGGAAAAAAACAAACAAAAACCTTCAGTTTTCTTGTAGGTTTCATGGTTTGCAAGTGCTCTGTTTGAGGGCACCAACAGAGCAGTGAAACTTGGAAGACTTAATTTGGGCATATTTTGGAAGGACTTCAGTAGACTCAGGCAGTATTATGTGCTCTTTAACTTGGAGTGATTTCACATTTCTTGGAGAGTACAACTGGCTGGAATCATCGCTGCTGATTTCCTTGGCTTCATATAGTCCAACAATCTCCCCAACCCCCACCACCACACTGCCAAAAGGAAAAAAGGAGTAACAGAAAAAATTTTTTTAAAACTTTGCAAAAATTAACTCCACGAGTTTCATTTTTTCCACAACAAAATGTTTTTATCATTTACGTGAATATTCTTTTTGACAGCAATTCTCTTGTTCTTATTATTTTGTTGAGTTAGTTGTTTTTGTTCTTTGAGGCATTTGGAATCCTGAGCCTATTCCCTACTTCTTCACTCACTCAACCTGAACCGTCTATATTTATTTGCATGCTTTGTGCCCATCAACTTCAAACTCTTAGACTACAGAGTTGAATGATTCTATCCAAGACTTGGCTCTATGTAAGAATATCAGGTGGTTAATAGTGAAAGCGGAAAATGTAATTCTTTTTCTAAATATACACAAGTAGTTACCGTTAGGGAAAGGAGAGAAATCGAGACAACCTAGACTTTGAGCAGAATCCTAATTTTTCAAGCATTAAGTTGTTCATGGTAATAAATAATATACGTTCCAATATATGCAGAGAGAGAAAGATTTTAATTATTACCTTATATTTAAGCTATTAAATAGATTTAATAATTCTTTTAACTATTGTTACAATATTGTTTAAACTATTAAATATATATTTGCTGGTATATACACATTTTTTTTACTTACATAGTAAGTTTTTCATAACCAATAGGCCAGGATGAAGGTGCACTAGTCAGGATAAACTGGATAATGCCATACCAAAAAAGTCTAAAATTCTCAGTGGTATAACCCAACAAAGGTTTATTCTCATTCATAAAATATCCACTGTGGGTTCAGGAGACTTTCCAGGGACACTGATCTCCATGCAGTGACTCAGTCATCCAGTCTCATGAATGATTCACTTTATTATAGCTACCCTATCTGAGGCTATAGCCTCTCTGTTACCTCAGTGGGTGAAAAGAGCTATTACTGCTATGAAACACTTGGGCTTGGGAGTGGCACACTCCATGTCTACTTGTAGCCCATTGGCCAGAGGTAGTAACATGGCAATGAGAACAAGATGTGACCCTCCTACACACTCAGAGAGTGTAGAGAACCAGATACAACTAAGCAGTGGAAGTCTCCAACATGGAAGAATATAGTGGTATTAGATGTAATGGTTCTGCTTAGAAAATCCATAGCTTAAGATTAGTACCTTGCCTATGACATTCAAAACTCATTTTATATTATATTCATAGGCTTGCCTATTTTACTTTCAGTGGCTTGTGAGATCTTTGAGGTTAAGACACATATTTTGCTCATGCCTTTACATACAACGGGTATGCTGTAAATACTGAACAAGATAAATTAAGCTATTCTTTCTGAAATTTCCATGCAATTTCTTGGTCCATATACCAGGCTGCAACCCTTAGAAAACTGTCCATTGCCTGGAAGCAGAAGTCATGGGTAAGCACAGAATTCATTGGCCCAGCTGGACTGCATCAGTAAACAGAACTGAGTGTATTTTCCAGTTAAGACATTTCACAGTTCTTCCTTTTTGCCAGAAAAATAAATAAATAAATAAATGACAGTTTTAGGAAAGAGACACCATGTAGTACTATGAAAATAACACTGGACCTGAGTCTAGAAAATTGAGTTTGTCCTGACTCTGCCCTTAACTTGCATATTCATATCAACTCATTCAGCCTGAGTTTCTTCACATATGGAGTGATGGATAAGTCCTTTCTAGATCACACATGCTGTTCTCTAAGAACTGTGCAATTTTAAAGGAGTTTTTAGATCAGTTTTTCAGAAAATTTCCAGACAGTATTTGTGAAATAAAGTAATTTTTTGCATCTTTCTTACTACTCCCTCCAATTCCCTTTTCATTTTAGTACACAATCCATTGTGACCCTTGGTTATTCAGCATTCCTTCTGCCCCCATTCACGGTTAGATGAAATTTATTATCCCAGATTCACTCTAAAACTTGCTGTTCATGTTTCCCTTTGTTGCAAAATGAGCTAAGTTCTAAAGAAATAAATTTGACAAAGAACTTGTGATTCTCCATTTTATGAAGCCTTAATAATAGCAATTCACTGCATCCTTCAGTGGAAGCTTAAGGCACCAGATCTCCTCTCCCATTAAATGGTGATAGCTAGCCTATAGGATAGGCAACCCAGAGTCAGCCAGTAAGATGTTCCTGTTCAGGACTTTGAATCTTTGTCTTATAACACTGAAGTACAAGAATTGCTTAGATTCATGTACATCAGCAGAAATGATAGGACCATCCTCATTGACTGGGAATAGGGGTAGACGTTTGTAATTTCAATAGCAGAGGTCCTATCCTCCAGTATTGGTGGTGGTAACATTCTGGTCAGGCTGCTTCTGCTAAAACAGCAGGGTTTCCCATGTCTAGACTCTCTTGGTTTTTGTCTATTTTCCCAAATCTGATCCTTCAAAATCCTCCAAGAACTTTGCAAGAAATTCTTCTTTTTGTTTATGATCACTGGAGACCATTTTTGTTTCTCATGACTAAAAGATTCTTAACTGATTCAGAGTGACCAAGAACAAGGCAAGGTCGTTTCCTCCCCTCATTTCCTTCCAACATCCTACTAGAGGTCCTTGCTAATGCAATTAGGGAAGAAAAGCAAATATTAGTAAAAGGTATACAGACAGATTTGAAAGGAAGAAATAAAACTGTCCTTGTTCACAGATGATATGTCTATGTAGAAAATCCAAAAAAATTAACAAAAATAATAGAAAATCTTATGGAATTAATGAGCAATTATAGTATTATAACAAGGTTATAGGATATAAGATTAATCTACGAAAGTCAATTGCTTTTCATCAATGAACAAATAAAATTTTAAATTCAAAACACAATATCATTTATATTAGCAACCCCCCAAATTAAATAGTATGTATAAATCTGACAAAATATCTACAAGATAAATATGAGGCAAATTATAAAATTCTGATGGAAAAAATAAAAATAATGAAATAAATGGAAAAAAATTCCATGTTTATGGATAGGAAAAATCAATATTGTCAAGATATCAGTTCTTCCTGTATTGATCTGTAGATTCAATGCAATCATGATCAAAACCCTAGCAAGCTATTTCATGGATATTAACAAACTGATTTTAAAATTTATAGGGAGGAGCAAAAGACCCAGAATAGCCCACACAATATTAAAGGGGAACAAAGTTGAAGGAATAATACTACCCAACTTCAAGACTCACTTACAAGGCTAACTGATCCAGATTCTGTGGCTGATAATGAGTTAGTTTGCTACTTTAATTGTTATTTAAGAGAGATTGCCTCGTTTGACCACTAATATATTAAAGCAATGTGGTGTTTACATAGTGTCAGCAAATATATTATCTCGTTTGATCCTCCAGTTAACCTTAGAAGGGCACAAGATATAAAATATAAATATTTCCAACTGAAGGGTGTTGAATTAAGGTTCTATAAAAGCAACTGATTTGACCAAGGTCAACACAAAAAACAACAGATAAAGATTAATAACCAGAACTAATCATTCCAAATTCAAGCCTTTTTTTTTTTTACTGTTCCACCCTACCATCCTTCAAGGGCTTTGCTTTATCTGTAACAGCTCAACATGGAAGAGACTTTGTCATCAGTAGGTGGAAAGGAACACCCCTCAAATCTCCCCCAAAGCATAGCCCCTTGCTTGTATGGACATTAGTAACCACAGCCTCCTTCAATTCTAGTTCTGCCACACTGCCATGACTCAGTGTCACTGGCTCTATGGCAAGCTATAAATAGACCCTCTGAAGAAAAGTTCATGATAATTAGCAGAGTCTATAAAGAGAAGGCAATGGCACCCCACTCCAGTACTCTTGCCTGGAAAATCCCATGGATGGAGGAGCCTGGTAGGCTGCGGTCCATGGGGTCGCTAGGAGTCGGACACGACTGAGTGACTTCCCTTTCGCTTTTCTCTTTCATGCATTGGAGAAGGAAATGGCAACCCACTCCAGTGTTCTTGCCTAGAGAATCCCAGGGACGGCGGAGCCTGGTGGGCTGCCATCTATGGGGTCGCACAGAGTCGGACACGACTGAAGCGACTTAGCAGCATATGATATAACCACAGAAGCCAAATGTATATATTGATTTTGCCTGCTTAAAGAGATGTGAAACTTTCTCTTCTGTGTTTCAGCTCATAACTTCTTTACATTGTTCCTCTTCCTTTTCCTATTGGTTTGACTTCTCTTATCTCTATATGGAGTGTGAATTCTAGGAGAATAAATTTTTTTAACCATTGTTTTGAATTGAAGTGTAGTTAACTTACAATGTTTAGTTTCAGGTGTACAGAAAAATAATTCCATACTTTTCAGATTCTTTCCCATTATAGATTAGTACAAGATATTGAATATAGCTCCTTGTGTTATACTGTAAGCCCTTGTTGTTTATTTTATATATAAGCGTGTGTACATGTTAATCCTTAGCTCCTAATTTATCTCCCCACATCTTAAGTGAGCAAAAGTGTTGGGTTTTTGTTTTTTGGTTTTTTTTTTTTTTTGGTATGTTGCAAATTTATTTCTGTTTTGTAAATAAATTCATTTGTATAATTTTTTTAGATTCCATATGTAAGTGATGCCATATAATATTATTTTCTCTGACTTATTTCACTTAATATGGTAATCTCTAGGTCCATCAATGTTGCTGCAAATGGTATTATTTCACTATTTTTTATGGCTAAGTAATATTCTAGTGTGTGTGTGTGTGTATCACATCTTCTTTGTCCATTCATCTGTTGATGGACTTTAGGTTGTTTCCATGTATTGACTTGTAAATAATGCTGCCATAAGCATTGGGAATCTTTTCAAATTAATTTTCTCTGGCTATATGAACAGTAGTGGGATTGCTGGATCATATGGAAGCTCTATTTGCAGTTTTTTAAGGAGACTCCATACTGTTTCTCCATAGTGACTACATCAATTTACATTCCCACCAACAGTGCAGGAGGCTTCCTTTTTCTAGGAGTATAAATTTTTCAAAATGCAATCAGAGTCTTATCTATTTTCTAAATTCCCACCTGTCTGAATCTGCTCTTTACACTTCCTCTAGCCTAAACACATGTTTGGAAACTTGGCTTCTTAAAAGAATGAACAGACCTGAGTACTCTGATGTCTTGGCAAAGAAAAAGTAGAGAAAAGTAGTTGTATGAACTATGCAACTCTGAGGAACCAGTTCAAAAGCCAGAGCCCCAACTGCAAGCAGTTTGTGAGTGACTGAGAGGGTTGATTGAACTAGTAAAGGAGTATAAGGATGGCTTAAGTGACTGGTTATAAGGTGAGATAAGGAGAGCAGAAGAGGCAACATGACATCAGGATTACAGATACATTTGTTTCTCTTGATACATAATTGAGCCAGTACAATCTGAAAGCAGAAATGCAATCATCAGGGTGCTTCACTCATTAGAAGGTATAATCTTAAGGCATACCATCCCTGGGGATTAAAGAGGGCGTGACAGTGTGAGGTTTCCCTAAGAAGTATGTGAAAGAAGGTACTAGTAGTGTTCAACTCTAGTTCTTGTTACCGCTCCCTGTGGGCAGGCAACAGCTCCTGTGAAAATTCATCAAGGAAACCTAAATGCCTGCCATCTACTGGGTTTGCAAGCAGCCCCACTTTGCTTTTTATCATGACTAGTGACAAGTTATGGGCTTCCAAGGTGGCACTAGTGGTAAAGAACCTGTCTGCCAATGTAGGAGACATAAGAGACGTGGGTTGGATCCCTGGAGAATTCCATGGACAGAGGAGCCTAGTGGGCTACAGTCCACGGGGTAACATAGACTTAGACATGACTGAAGCACACACACGGTGACAAGCAACATAAAATGGATATGGGTTTAATGGGTCAAGGACACATAAACATTAACACTCTTTTCTTACAATAGTGTTATAAGAATTAGACCACAAAAAATAAAGATAATGACAGCTAGAAAGAAAAATGTGCAGGCCACATCCCTGGGGCCAGTAGTAAGAGTGGAAGAGAAACATGGAGGAAGCGTGAGCTTTAAAAAGCCTGCGGAGATTCTGCTATCAAGACTTTCCAAAAAGATTTACTCTATCAGTCAATGTTTTGTGTTGCAGACTACAGAATCCATTACAGATACTATGAAGAACAATGCAATTATTAGAGGATAGAAGAGACCCCACAAAATCATTGTCTGATTTGAAAGAACAGGTTTTAAATTCAACTTTTAAGGAATAACTTCAGAACTACTCTTGAGAGCTGGTATATTAAAGAATTTATAGTGTGGGCCTCTGTTGCCATTAGAAAATGCTGAATCGAGTGGCTGCCTCTGCAGCTGCCGGCTCCAGAATCACACTGCTCTGTCCTCCTTGGTTAGATCCCCTGCACACAGCCCCCACCTCCTGCACTCTGTCTCCTTATAAATTTCATCTGAGGGTGTGTACTTGGAGAAGGCAGGTCAGAGGCACACCTAACTGAAAAGGAATCTGTTGGATACAGTTTTTCTAGCTTTTCAGGCGAACTTGTCTGGGAGGACATGCTAGAAAGAATGGGTCTCAGTGAGACAATGAGCAGGATCTGCCTCATTAACCTCTGTTTGCATGTTCACTGGTCTTTAAACCAAAGGCATGGCTACATGAGTATTTGCTTGTCATAAAGCAGTACGCTTGTTCTTAGGAAATTATAAT
Source organism: Giraffa tippelskirchi (assembly GCF_054371585.1). Lineage (NCBI taxonomy): Eukaryota > Metazoa > Chordata > Mammalia > Artiodactyla > Giraffidae > Giraffa > Giraffa tippelskirchi. Next base: position 105,027,923 of record NC_137280.1, on the reverse strand, counting down.
ACAGATTTCATCTTAAACACAGAAATCAAGCTCCCACTAGAACTCTTTCCTCTTCAAGCAAACATCATCAGGAAGAATTGGCAAGAAAAAAATGTCTCTGACAGAAAACAGGAAGCCTTGCCCAGGAACTGCCCTTCTGGATTTTCTAGGATGTGGGCTGGCACAAAGAACAGAAAAATCCTCAAGGTCATAAAACAGAAGATCGGTTACATTTTCAAGGCACAGCCAAAGGCTTTATCCCAGAGGTAGGACCTTGAACTAGGTGTTCTAAGAGTTCAGTAACAAAACTACCTGGTTGGCAAGATTTCTTCTAAGTCCCTTAAAATGTATGTGGAATATCCAGGATTGCCAATGGGAGAAAAGCTTGATGTCAGGGAGCAATACAACTAAGAAGGCAAGAAGCTGAGTTTGTGTGTTTAATTCCTAATTGAGACTCAGGTATTTGGCTTCTACTCTGCCTGAGGCCGTTTTCACGGTGTACAACCATCAGACCCCTGTGTACACACACATCTAACTGGTTACTGTACTTTTGTTCCCCCATCTTACTTGCTCCAGTTTTCCTGTGATTAACAAGATATAAGTAATAAATTAATGGCTTTCCCACATAAAGCTTAAAGAGCTATTTGTTTGCTTGCTTATCCTGTCATCAAAGACCTTCAGCAAAGACACAAATCCCAGCATTAATTCTCATGAAAATTCATAACATCATTGGATGTTTTTATCTTGAAGAGGAGTGGAACGTGTGACTCTGAGCACTGCCCTGCCCTTTCAGATACAGCTGAGCCTCTGCTAATCATGGTTGTTAGTCATTAAGCCAGAGTTATCATCAAGTAATATGTTTGTTAATTGGAAATTAGAATCCTAAACGAAAGCTGCCTTCATCTTGAAAATCATGAGAATCCGGATATATATCAAGCCTCCACTGGAAGCTGCTGTGGGTAACCATGAAATTCAAAATGACATTGTCATCCTAGAAAAATCTTCAGCCTACTTTTTGTTAAGAATGATCAGAAGAGAGCTTATTTCCTGTTTGAAGGGGTGAGTTCTCCTGTTAACAGAAAGATTCCAGGAATACAACTGCAATTTAGAAGTAGAAATAATCTATTGCACATTATAACCATCTCTTCCTGGAAGCTGACTCATCTAAAAATTTGAGGAACTTGAACTAAAGATTTGGGATAGGTGGGTCCCCCAAGGGCTGTCAAGGTCCACTTGTCTTGTTTCTCTTCATTTAAGTTCAGTGTGACTACTCAATTCAGAAGAAGCACAAGGCGTGGGCTTTTCTGGTAGTCTAATGGTTAAGAATCCACCTGCCAATGCAGGGGACACGGGTTTGATGCCTGGTCCGGGAAGATCCCACAGGCCATGGAACAACTAAGCCCGCCCACCACAACAATGAGCCAGTCTTCTAGAGTCCATGCTTCATGGTAAGAGAAGCAACTGCAATGAGAAGCCCCCACACCACAAGGAAGAGTAGTTGCTGCTCACCACTACTAGAGAAAGCCATGCACAGCAGCGAAGACCCACTGCAGCCAAAATGAAAAAAAAGATATTAACAAATAAATCTTAGAAAAGTAAAGGCACTGGACTTTGCCATGGGCTGGGACTGAAGCACATCAGGTCTTGAAAGCTTTCACCATTATTGTACCCTCTGAGAGAGGACAAACCCTTTCACTATCACAGGAATGCTGAGATGATCCCTTTCTGACCACCAGGGATGACTCCTTCCGCAAATGTGGAACAACAGCTGACACCCTCTGTGAAGGCTAGCACTGTCCTCTCTGAAACTGAGGAAGCCTCTAGTTGGAGCCAGCATGGCCACCCACTCAGAACCTCTCCTGGGTGTTTTGACTGTGCATCAGTTTTGCCTTCCTTGTCTAGCTCTTCAGGTTCTTCAGTTTTCTCTGTTGTGGACCACCTGCTCAGACTTTACAACCCTCTGTATTGCTTTCCCTTTGACATCTACTTCCTCCTGATGCCGATCTGCTGGATTCTCCCCAGAGACCTGAGCCCTGCTGTCAATTTATACCTTAACCTTCTCACCTGGCCCCTGGCCCTCCACTTCTATTTTGACTATAAGCTCTTTCCCCCATTTCCAGTTCAACCCTAAGTATTCTACCTCCATGGCAACATTCCAATCCATGCTAAGCCAGCATGTCCTGGCCTTGGTCTCTCCATGTGAACTAAAATCCCCATCTTTGTTCAATATTTCTCTAAGTGGCTTTTCATCTAGCTTAACCCATACATTTTTCACTGACTTAAGGATATGATTATATCTTAAAAAGAGTTTATACTATTCTGCACCGAGCACCCAGGGGTGGAATATAAGTAAAATGAAATAGAGCTATAGCTAGATGCTCACCACTGCCACACATGCTGTTATTTTTTTGATAGATAAGATGCATCTCTAAGAACACTTGTGCTTTAAAGATTTAGTGACTCAAGGAAATGATAAGACTTCAAATTACCTTTCCTTATTTATACTAGTACCAAAATAGAAAAATCCGTGCTGAGGTCCAGGCATGAGAATACATATTCCTATACATCACCTGCCCTCACCTACATGCAAGGGGACCCGGGTTGTGTAAGGTACCTGGGCAGCCTTTATGCAGAGATACAAAAGTGATTTTAGTGGAAGCCAGCAGTCTCCTTCACAACTTGTTAACCATTTGGTATCATATGTATCAGTAATGCTGACTTCTATGGATGTCTTACACAGGAATACAGATTATTATTATAAATCTTCTTTTTGTGCAATTGATAGGATTTAAAATTTTTTGATACTGGCCCATTTTCTCCTCTCACTGCATTGGCTAATGGAATGTGGAGATGCAACATAGCCTCACATTTTCCATTGAAAAATGGCTGTTGAAACCAGTGTAATTTTAGGATGGTCCATAGGCAGGAAGATTTTTTAAAGGCTTCCATTTCATTTTTACACATGAAAAGACAACTTACAAAATGACAACCCAAACTTACTGCAAACAGTGTTGATTACATTCAACATCTAAAGCTCAACTGAATCTCAGCAAGCTAGACTTCCAAGTTCATCTCCTGCATATAGGCTTTAGTCTGTTCTATCTCTAACTCTAAAAATAAAGTCTTCTGGGAGGAAATCTGGAGAAACAGGAAGGCTTTTTTGTCTTTCTATCTCAGACCAGGCCCAGTGTTTTATGGCAACCCATGTGCTAACTCAGCCATCAAATACTGGAACAAGCTAAGGATTAAGAAATCAGGTTGGAAGCAATCTGTAGCACCAGGCAGTATTTACTGCCAGGCAGCTTATATCAAATGTGCCAGTAAAAAAAAAAAAAAAAAAGAAAGAAAGAAAGAGAGAGAGCCAGCACATCTATTACAGAAAACAAATCCTGGAAGAAAGATGAAGAGGAGGGGGGTGGGGGGGACTGAGACATTGCCAATATTTTAAACAGCTCCATGTGATACATAGTGCTCTTCTCCCAATAAAAAAAGAGTAATATTGATGTTTAGGTAAAAGTAGCAGCATTCAGAAATAAGTCAGAAATGGAGGCATTACTGGAGCAAAACTGGTCTCATGATTTTTTGGTAAAGACCCAAAGAACCTGTTACAAAAGTCCAGGGAAATGCCTGACACTGAGCAGGAGCCTATGGGACCTTCTTAGGCACAAAGGCTTTTTTGTGTCCCCCATTTCTTGTTTGTAGATCTTCCCTAAGTTCCAAAGGGTAGATTCAAACAGTTACTAATTAAGGACACTGGGGGATACAGAGACAAAGGAATCAGTCAAGAAACAATAAAGCAAGAGTCCTAATTTCTCCTGCAGGGACATATATAACAATCTGTTGCATATATTTGAGTTCCTCTATAGGAACTAAGGCCCTCACCCAGTTAGAAGATGGTGACCTCATGCTGCGCACCAGCGCACAGACCCCAGACTAGTTGGAACCAGAAGGTTGAGGACTGATATTTCCAAATCACCACCCCGTTACCTCACCACTAACCCATCAGACGAAAGTTATGCACCCAACAGCCTTCACCCCTAAATGTGGTCTTTAAAAACGCTTCCTTTAAGACCATCAGGAATTCAGGTCTTTTGAACATGAGCTGCCCATTCTCCCTACTTGGCACCTGCAGTAAACATCATATTTTCCTTCCCCACAAACTAGTGTCATTAAATTGGCTTTGCTTCATGGCAGGCCAGCAAATATTAACATAATCAATTCATAAATGCCCCCAAAAACCATCCTGAGTCAATTTGGGGAACATGTAGCATTCTTGCTCCCAGAAAGTTTCAGAAGCAATGTTACAAATTCAAGAATATATTTATTTTACAATGTAGCCTAGAATATTAGCAATTCACCTGTGACCAACACAACTATAATACATGATCTGCTCATCTCAAAACCCCCAGAAATTTCCCATGACCCTAGGACAGTGCAGGATTGGAACCTATGCGATGGCTGGTACTGAATTTGCTGCTGGCCCAATGGGGTAAGAACTCAGACATTTTAATTCAGGGAAGCAAATTAGCATGAATTCTCTTACACATTCATGTTTAGAAAGCAGATTTATACCTATTAAGATAGAAACCAAAGAGTAGAATATTATTGGTATCTTTTGAACTCTGTAGGGGGGCAGAATTTGTCACCTTAAAACATGTCTCTTCAATATATTGTTTTAATCTGTTTGTTTTTTGTTTTCTGAGAAAAAGCAGACATAGGGAGGGTTCTCAACCTCAAGTAGGAATTGCCCTTTTGTAAGAAACATTTACGTTGGTAAGGGAAATCTCCATTTGTAAGGGTGTCTCCCCTTCTGTACTTGGAGGAAGAGGAGGATCAAATCTCTAGAGACTCTTATCAGTGAAGTCAATGACGTAAATCTGTCTCACAATCGCCCTTCTTTACTGCAGTTTTCCTGGTGACCTCCCATAACTGACTCTCCCCACCCTCAACATACTCTTTCGTCTTTAGCTGGGGATGATATTTATGGCGTAGACTCTTGCTGTTTGGTGAGTTCCTCAGTTTTCCTGGGTCTCTCCCACGTACACATATAATTAAACTTTGATATTTCTCCTGTTAATTTGTTTCATGTCAATTTAATTCTTAGACTAGCCAGAATAACTTAGAAGGAATAGAGGAAAATTTCTTCCTCCTTAACAACTCCCTTTGCCTTGCATTTCTGTAACACTTTTAGATTTTCAAAATAACCAAAGAAACTTAGCCATGCAGCTGTAAGCAAAAGAATCTGCCTGAAGACATGAAGTTAGACAACGAAAGAAATGTGGCTGGCCTGAGAAAGCGTATTACATTCTGAGGTGAGCAAAGGCAATTTTTAAAATATGCACTCAAACACATAGTACCAAGAGGACTGCCACGTCCAGATTAAAATGTGTATCTTGTGAGATGTGATAGATGGTGGCCATCTTTATGCTTCTGCATCAATGGTTTTCAAATTGTTCTCTGAGGAGTCCTAGATGTTACACTGCTTGTCTTGGAGAGGGTGCTGAGGGCTTGGATGGGGACCCAGAGTTTCACTCTCCTTTTTCATCGAGGGCTGCAAGCCCTGCTCTTCTCAGTTGGATTCTGACTAGGGTATGTGGTTCATGTGATTTCATTTGGAGAAAAATTCTGCTGCTCTAAAAGTATTATAAACCACTTTTATAGACTGTTATTTTTTTAAAGTTTCTTCCCAACCCCCTCATTTGTAGTGGCCCAAAGAATGATATACCAAGTCACTGTGTAAGCAGATTTCAGGATGTCACAGAGAAAGAGAGTCAGGCATGGCTTTCTTGACATACGCAAAACCATCTAGTCCCAAGCCAATTTGGGATCTAAGCCGGGCCACAATGCCTTCCCTTGAACAGGTCTCAGTAATTAATGATCTCAAGGGAACAAAGAAATGCAGGAACAGAGAAAAGGCAGTCCAATGAGGCACTCTGCAGTGATAAAGCAGAGCCCTTGTTCCTTCCTCCTCAAGAAATTATACATAATAATATATCTTTGAGTTCTGTAGGTAAATAGAACAATGATGTTGACCCTTCTGATTTCAATCAGATAAAGCTTGGACTCTGTTTACCTGTGCCCCCAATTCTATGTGAATTCTCCTCTTCTCAAGCCCCTTCATGAACATGTATGTACCCTTAGGTTAAAATTTCCCCACTTTTGCTGTTTGGGGAGGCACTGCTTTGGGAAAGATCCTCAGTGTTCTCTTTATTTGCTGCAAGTAATAACAAGGCCTTCCTTCCCTGATCCTTGGCTTGGTTGTGTCTATTGGCTTGACACCCATCAATAGATGAACTCAATTTTCAAGTAACAACTAGATAAGAACCTCTGAGTCTGCCAAGTAGGTGTGAGACAGGAGGGAAGGGGGCAGGGCACAACCTTTAAAAGAATGACATAGCCTTTAAGGATATGACATAAACTTGTTGGAACCGACTAGGCCCAAGATGGCAGACGATTCAACTTCCAGTGGACATTGAGTTTCTTTATAATTAGCTAAATGACCCACCCACAGATGCCATGATAGTTCCACGATCAAGTATAAAAGGCTAAAAAGTTGGTGCCCCTTCATCAAATCTCTGCCCCTTCATCAAAATAGTTGGAATAATCCTCCCATTTGTTAGCTTATGAAATTACCCAGCCCATAAAAACTAATCATCCATACTTAGGGCCTCTCACTTTCTGACATGGCCAACACTCTGTCTATAGAGTATGTAACTCCCTAAATAAACCTGCTTTACCACTTGTTTCTCCAGGCAGAGCCTCCTTGCCTGACCACTTGTATCCTTCACAAGAGTCCTTAGGTAATAAATTTACTTCTTGCCTATCACTTTGCCTCTCATTAAATTGCTTCTATGCTGAGATATAAAGAACATGAGCCTCAGTATAAGTCCTGATGGCAGCTGAGTGATTTTAATAAACAACAGTGGGCTCAAGTCCCATTCTGTGGGTTCAGCTCCCGATCTGAGATTCATCTGAGGTGCTAGTGGGTTGGAGTCCTAATCTGAGCTGTGTTATTTCAGGTGTGTTCACAGCAAAAGGCATTAACACCTTCAGCTAAACTTAGTTCATTTTTTCTTGCCTTTATATTCAGATTTCCATTCTAATTTCATACCAAAATGTCAAACAGTAATAAGGATTTCATCTAAAATGAAATATTGTTTGAAAATCCACAAGATGATTTGACAGCAGGAGCGTGGAACATATACCAATTTGGTGAGAATCAAATGTGTTACATACATTTATCTCTCATGTGAACATAAGCTTGGAAAAGAGGAGAATCCCTTCTACCTGTCAAACAGAGATTAAAGGGGAAAGATTTAAATGCTGGTTTTCATCATTCTTATTTAATAAGCAAGAACAAGCAATTGGAAACATCTAAGGTACTTTCTATATTACACAGAGGTTAAATACTCTCTGTTTTAGCCACACTGCACTCTTCTTTCAATATGTCAAGAAACAAATTTGGTAATAGAATACAATCACCTTCATGAAATCTAGTACTTGTTTATTTTTTGCCAATAACGTTAGGCTCTTCTGAAAGCTTTCATCCAAGCTTAAGAGGAGAAAAGAGGTTGTACAAGATTGGTTTATAGAAGCCTGAGCTTCCTGATTATCTCAGAATTAAATAAAAAAAAAAGTACAAAGTGAAAAGAATAAGCTGTTTAAATTCTAACACCAGGCATGCCTGAAAAGTGTGCTGAAAAGTGGGAGCCCTTTCCTGGACACATAATCTCAGGTCCATGAGGAGGCATCATCCCTAGCCTGCAAAGTTTCTCAGAACCCTCTCAGATTGCATGGCTCCTTCCCCATCTATCCTGTGTCCTGAGAGATGGCTCCATAAAACCCCACATTTGGAAAGAAGATAGGTGAGGAGGTCATCAGAGAAAGAGAACCAGGCATGACTTTTTTTTGACAAAAGAAACCACTTTGGCCTAAGCCATTTTTGGTCCAAGCCTGGCCACAATGCTTGCCCTTGAACAGGTCTCAGTCATCAGTGATCTTAAGGGAAGTGAAGGAAGGCAGAAACAAAGGAAAAGCAGTCAAGAAACAATAGTTCTGCAAAAAAAGAGTCTTAGTTCCTCCTCAAGGGATGTTTGTAGTCTGATACACATCTTTGAGTTCTACAGGAACTCAGTCCTCCACCCAGGTGCAAATGGAATGATGACATTGACTCTTCTGATTTCAATCCACTAAAGTTTGGACTCTGTTGACCTTGGCTCCAATTCTATGCTGAATTCTCCTCTGTTCAAGCTCCTTCATGAACATGTATGTACCCTCAGCTTAAAAACTTCCCCACTGTTACTGTTTGGGGAGACACTGCTTTGGGAAAGATCCCCAGGGTCCTCCTTACTTGCTGCAAGTAATAAAGCCTTCCTTCTCCCCATCTTTGGCTTGATGTATCTTTTGGCTCAACACAAGGGATGAAGCTAGTTTTCAGGTAACAATTTCTCAAGCTACAAAATCAGCACGCCTCATACTCCTGTTCTTTCATAACACTGCCATCCAATTAGTGATCAGGCCCTGTTTCATTCTCCTGCCTAAATATCTTTCCAGTTATCAATACTATACCCTACTCAACCTCACCCCTGGGGCTGCCATGCTCATTGAGACTTTTGTTGTGTGTTAAATGGAACATCGGGACAGCTCCTAATTAGTCTTCCTCCTCCTCATCTCCCCTCCTTTGAATTCACACGCCACATTTACCCCACTGTGATCTTTCTACATCACAAATCTGATCAGGCCTCTGCTTATCATCTTTACCTGCCTGCCCATTGCCTTAAGAATACAGTGCAAAGTTCTGAACACTGCATACAAAGTAGTCCCACCCTTGCCTATCTTTCTAATCTTTTATCCTATGACTGCCACATTTAAGTTCCCTCTGGCCAGCCTGCCTCTCACTTCCGTGATTCCTCCCTACCTTTCACTCCCATGGGCATGCTCACCCTTCCCTCTCAACAGAAAAGACCCTCTCTGCTTTGTCCACCTGACAGAATTTTAATCATTCTCCAAGATTCACTTCAACTGTTACTTTCCCTAAGGAATCCCTTCACCTCCTTGTATGTGTCTCATTTTGAACACTCATGTCGAGACAACCTGAATCACTCACTGAGATATCTGTCTCCCCTCAACCTCATGATGCCCTACAGGACAAAGACTATGATGCCATAAACACACGCTGCATAGTACAGTGTCTGGCATAAAATGATGGCCCTCAAAATGCTGACATATTGGATGGCTTAAATGTCTGCAGAAATTTTCACTGCACCAGGAGCCAAGGGTCCAGGCTCCTGTTCTCACCGCTGCAACATTCAATTCAATCTCACCTTGGCCCAGAGTCTTTAAGAACAAAATTAGGGGAATAATTGGCCAGATGGGCTCCAATCTTCTTTCTAGCTTCAAAATTAAATTCTACAATGCTATAAACATTTCTTTTTTCAAGAATGACTCTTAAAGTTGTAGACACTAGTCTAATATCACCTGCGGCCTCTATTTTCCTTAAATGCCAAGTTACATAGGCCATTCCATGCTAATGAATATAGAATCCTTCCAAAAAAAGATTAATGTATGAATGAATGGAATATTGTTTATATATTTCACTTTGGTTAATAAATTTAAATCTTGGCACTGCTCCCCTATTTCTAAAGCCTTTTTTCCCCATCAAAGTAGATTAATTTAATGGGGGAGAAGATGTCATTAATTACACACATTCATACACACAGGAACAGAGCAGAAATCACATAGCAGTATTGGAAACAGTCCAAAGGATTCTTATTTTGACAAAAGGAGAGAATTCATTTCAAAAGATGCCAAAGTTAATGACACCTTCTTAGTTTTGCAGTTCCCATTTTACTGATATAAAAAAAAAAAAAACAACTTGTCATTGACACCAAGTTTTTAATGCTTAATCCTGCATAATAGGTGACATGGTGGAGCTAAAAGGGATCCTAGATAGTAGCCACTTTGAGAGTCAAATGGCAGAGGGAGAGCAGAGAAATTAACATTAATTAGCCAGGTCTAAAGGATGTAGCTTGAAGCAGAATGGAATAAGATGCATGTGAGCATCAAACTTTTTTTGATGCTCATTCACACATTTCCAACCAGTTGTTTTTGCCACAAATAAGAAGGAGAGCTTGACAGTAATGAAGTTGTAGAGGCACTTGATATACTTTTGATCCAAGGCAGACCAATTAGCAATTGTTGAGTCATTTTGTAACTTTCTGTCAAGGGAAATACTGCCAAACATAGCAGAGGGGGAAGAAACAGATAACATTTATTTGCTGCTGCTGTGACAGCCTTCCTTTTCTCTGAAAACGATGCTGGCCTTCCTCACACCATGGTCCTGAAACCTTGATGATCCTAAGAGTGCTGCCATCAGCTCAGTTGCTATTGAAGGCATCGACTTTGGGAGCCAGCAGCCCGTGGAACGCTATTACCGATGTGTTCATCAGCACCCTTGTTAGTTGCAAAAGAAATAAATGCCACCTCATGCTGGCTTAAAGCAAAAGGGGCATTAGTGTCTCAAAACCATCAGGGACCTCCTGTTTATCTCTCAAGTCTGCTTCCCTATGCATCACCCAAGAGGACCTTCCATGTCACGGCACAGATGCCCATCCAAAGAGAGCTCCATGCTTACACGCTCTCAATCAAACCACCACCTACCAGGACAAGGTCTCAGGCAAAACTGTTCCTGTTCTTAGATCTAAGAACATTTGAGATCTCAACAATCACAAACTCATCACTGGAGCCAGTGAGGTCCGATGCTCTGACTGCCAGGCTGTGGTCACCTGGCGGTTCCTGAAACCAGAGGGTGCTAAGAATGAAGAGGGACCATCCAAAGATATGGAGAGAATACAGGCCTCATCTAAGGAGTAACTGGTACTAAGTTTCAGAAACAATGAGTGTTCTGGGACTTCCCTGGTGGTCCAGTGGTTAGGACCCTATGCTTTCACTGCTGAGGGCAAGGGTTCAGTCTCTGGTCAGGGAACTAAAATCCATAAGCCTCGCAGCAGAGCCAAAAAAAAAAAGCATTGGTCTCCCAGAAACAATGAGTGTCCCATGTGGCCTTATCTTCCAGTGATTCAAGAGAATCAAAATGCAGGTTTTTACATGAAATGTCTGCTATTTCATGTTGCCAGTTAATTTAACTTCTAAATCATCGCACAACCCAATCAGAAGACAGCAGTGGACCACCAATGTATGTGTTCCCTCCAGGGTGGCAAGGGACACAGCCTCTTGCTAATGTGTCCCTGGATTAATTTTACCCATGAGCGCATCCCAGATTCCTCCCTGCAATTCCCCACTTGCTGCTTCTGTATTGACTCACTCCATCTTGAAATCCATCCATTCTTCACTTTCTCCTAAACTACTGAAAAAAGATTGAAACCAGCAGCAAGTCACCCAGGCAAATTTTAATTGAAAGGGTAAATTGCTGCAATTACTCCTCTGCCTTGCAAACCCACGCTCTGGAAGTATAAGAGGACTCTAGACCCTCTGCAAGATTTTCAACCAAGCACACTGCTGAACCCAATCCTGAAAGAAGCCCATCCATAACCCTCAGCATGCCCAAATCTGTCCTCTGAGTAAAAAACCCAAGCTAGATTCCATACTCCAAAGCGCTAAAATGCCACCTTGGAACCATTTGGTTTTTTCCCAGCTTCCTTGCTTGCCCTGGTGTGCAATATTTCAAATTTCTAAGAACACCATTTCTTTTTCCAGAATTGAGCCTCACACATTCACAGAACCACTTAAACTTCCCATCCCCACCTATATGTGATCAACAGCCAAGGAGACAAGTGGGAATGGTTGGGAGGCATCTTCTGCTCCAATTCCACATCAACAAAGATCAGGAAGTTAATGTTATTTAAACTGGAGACAACAGTTCCTCTTGAAAACAATGGAGCCCAGAAAATAACTCCACCTCATCATTTTATTACTCTAGTGTTGTGCTTCTCATTTTTAAATGACTGCATTGTGCTTTCTGCACCTCTATGGTACTTTATTATACCCTGAAGGTGTCATTTAAGTGTATTTTTATTCTCATTTTAGGGCATATGGTTTGCAGTTTTGTAACAATTGAAACAAGTTGGAGTAGCAATAAAGTAATTTGAGAAGAGGCCAGTCTTTGAAGCTTGTACTTTTAAGGGCTTTGAATTAAGAAGGAAAAAAAACCCACATTTGTTTTACTTATTTACTGTGGTTAAAAGGACCATTACATTTGCTTGTAAATCAGTCATAATTTGAGAAAGGATGGTTTCTTTAGAGCCTCAGAAAACTGCCCACTTGCGACCAGTATATTTTCCATCTTGACTCAGTAATAAAAAAATATTCAGTAAATGAAAGACATTGGGTTTTGTTTGGATTTCTTGTTTGAACTTTTTATATAAAACACTTCTGTTCCATTAGGATAATCCTATTTGACTTGCTTCCCTCAGTCAAAGAAAAGGAAAAAGCTATTATGAGAGAGCCAGGAACAAAGGATTTCCCACCCCTGGTAGGGCTTTTGATCCTCACATAGTCATAACAGGCCTCCGGCAGTAGCCAATAACTTCCGGCTTCAAAGGAAGGAAAACAGGCTTAAAACGAAGGCACCTCCCAGTGATGCCATGGGGTTTGTGGCCAGCAGATTGCTCTCCTGACCTCCATATACAATCACTCTCTGCCCTCAAGTGATGGATACAATTGCCACTGTTTTACCTACAGAGAAACCCCCACTATTATTTTATGGCCACTGAATTCACCTGCCCGTGTCTAATACAGTCATTTGTTGAACTCCACCATCTCACACTACCCTTGTGTTATGATAATCGGAGAACGGGAAGCACTGAATCCCTTTTCTATTCTTTGTAAAAACACAAGAATAGAAACTATTTTATAAAACAACTCACTATAGCAAGATCTTTATAAATGAGTCATTCTGCTGATGTAGCGTCACAGAGGAAAAAAGGAAAATATAAATTTGATGTTGCCCTATATCTATGCAAATAACAAAAAACACTCATAATTTTGAAAATTATCCAGCTCAGCAACTCCATCAACTTTCAATTAACTTCAGAAGTACCAGGCCATTACTGCTTCCAGACCAGCTCAAGAACTCTCCAGCACCCATTAATTCTTTACATCAGATATTTCCATGTTTATTTATCTCTTTATTCCCTCCCTTCCATACCCTTCTTTTCTCTCCTCTGTTTCCTTCTCTTCCTTTCCAAGCTTCTCCATCTGCCACAACGCAGTAATGATAGTGGGCAGAAGTCATGAAGACCACTGTGTTACCAACAGGAATTAAGAACTAATCTGGGAAGTGAGACAGAGAGAGGCCGGCTTCACCAACCATGAAAAAAGCAGACTCCACCTTTCCCACATTATCCACACTCTTCCTTCTATCTGCTTTCTATCCACTCCCCCCTCTCCAACATGTGTCTTTGAAGCCCTCTTTTCAAACCTCTGCTCCTACCAGAGTCTCTTTAGAGACCTCCTTCCCTGAGTCTATTTATAAAACCTACTCTTTATTTAAAAATACAGCTCAATTCCTTCTCTTGTTGCAAGCATTCAATGACCAAAAGGGCAGGCTATGAACTTTCCTACCTTGAATTTATGTAACACTCACTGTCCAGGACAAGTACTTTATTCATTCAACAGCGTGCCCTTGAACACCTACTGCATCCATAACACAATGCTAAACCTTGCACTGCAGGGTATTTTTTCAAACGAATAAAATTTACTCTAGCAAGGAAGAAAAGATGACACATGATACAAATATCTGTATGACCATGTAAAATGTGATGAGTATCACGAAAGATATATAAACTCATTTTATAATGCAAGAGAAAGAGACAGATGACTTTTCTCTGGAGAAAGTGCTTCAAAGATGTGCTTGATATGCCAGCCTGGAGGGAATGCCAGTCTTTATCACATTAGTATTTATGGCCCTAAGGTCATCCCTCTTACCTTTTACCACTTGTTGCGTGCATTGCTTACTTGTATTTTCAGATGCTCTGTTCTGTCGCTCTAACTAGATTATGAGCTCAAAATGGACTGAAATGGTGCCTAATAGTTTATTCAGTTCCCTCTTGGCCTCATACATAGTAGTTGTGCAATAAATATTTGTTACCTTACCCAATAAACTCTTATCAGTTTCCAGATTCTATGCTGTCTGCAGGGCAGTTACAAAAAATGAATAATCATAAAATCTAGTCTCCACTTATGCAAAGTACACAGTCTGACACTTGAGATATTGTCACAGTATGATGTAGGGTGCACCAACATAGAGACGGCCTGAGAGCCAAAAAAGACAGCTGCCGGCTCTGTACAGAGGAAACCTACCCAGAGACTGTTCATAGGTGAGTGAACATTGACTCTCCACCTGATGAGGAGAGTTAACACTGAGGATGAGGAGAAAAGCGGTGTTTTTGATGAGAGAAGATGAACAAAGATCTAAGGACCAAAGAAATAGGAAACAGAAGGAGAGTTGGGAGAAGTCTTTATTTACCACACTAACATCTTACCCTGGTGCATCTCACAGACTCAATGCAGAATTAATTCAATCACTATTCTTATTTTTTATGCTAAACATCGTATTTGCAAACCTGTATTATAAATTGTAAAGCAAAAAAACTTCTGTTTTCAGGTGGTGGATTTCTCTTGCTTTCAGTCTGATAGGATCCCTTGAATCTGCATCCCCCTTAAATAAACAACATAGGCAATTAGGCCATCCCAAGATGACCATTTCTCCACATTGTTAAGGAGGAAATAATTTTAACCGACAGGTACTTTCTCATCAGATACTATGTGGTTCCTTCCTAAAGAAACATTCCAAGCAAGATTCCTTCATTACCATATAAGCTAGCATTGGCATTTGCCTAGAGCAGCCAGTCCTAGGGCTTCCCTGATGGCTCAGTGGTAAAGAATCAGCCTGCCAAAACAGGAGATGCAGGTGTGATCCCTGGGTCAGGAAGATCCCCTAGAGAAGGAAATGGCAATCCACTCTCCAGTATTCCTGGAGAAGGAAATGGCAATCCACTCCAGTATTCTTGCCTGGGAAATCCCATGGACAGAGGAGTCTGGTGGGCTAAAGTCATGGGGTTGCAAAGGGTCAGACACAACTTAGCAAAAACAAGGAGGTCCTGGGGATTACACCAGAAATTGTAAGTCAAGAAGCCTCTTTGGTAAGAGATTTAGCCAATGGCCAATTCAATGTGGCTTCTGAGACTTACCAGGATTTGCAGCAGGAAGCAAGCAACCCCAATAAATTTGGTCTGAGTAGCCCTCTCCAGAGTTGAACTTCATTATCACTGGTTACACCCTCCCTTCTATCTACCCCACTGCTGTGCTCCCTTGAAAATGAAAAGTAACTTTCTCATTCCGGTTCCTTCTGGGGATTCCTGACCTAGGAAAAATTTACGGTGCTGAGTAAGGCCTTTCATTTAAAATCTCCCACCTCTGTTTTGATAAATGTGTTGTTCCTAAGATAAATGTTTCATGTCCTGAATATGTTTGCATGGATCTGAACTTATTTTTTTCCCACAAGCTGTATATGACAAGACACATTAATGATGTCAGTAGGCTAGGTTTCAGAAGATAAAGGAGATTTGGTTCTAAAGGTTACTAAGAAAGCTGCTGGTGGAACAATTTCAAAGATATCTCCTCAGTAGACATTTCTACGTTTTTATTGAGTGGAAATTGGACATAGGAAAGCATTTAATTGACAAATTGGAAGACTAAAAATAAATGTGAATTTCATGCTCAGCTAAGAAGCATACAAAACAAATTATGTGGAAGTTCAGCTAAAGAGAAGAATGAAAATTAATTCCAAGAGTCTGTCTAAGGGACTCAAGTGTATATTGATGACACTGAAAAGTGGGAAATAACTGCGTTACACAGCAGGACTGTTGCTCCAGTGACTACGTGGGGTCAGACGCAAATACCACAGATGTCTATCCATCATTTTCCCAACAGCCCTACTCTCCAACGCCCTACATAGAAGAGAGATGTTTGTCTGGGGTGGTAAAGACCATGTTCTCACTAAGTTCCAAAACAATACCATTTGATTCTACCCTTCATGGTAGGGACTGTCTATTCCTTAGTTGTGGAAGTTGTCCTTCTCTCCTGTACCAGTTTCTGCACCAGCGCTGGAAGTGTAACACAGAATCAGTTGACACCCTTTAGGCTACAGTTTCCAGCAAAAATCTAACTCCTACCTATGGCATACCTCTTCCAAGGCAATCCATGTGTCACTGAGACCTACAAAGTTCTCATTACTCCTCACCTCTGTTCTTCCTGAGTAGACTCTCTACTTCCCCTTCTCTACTTTCAAGCCCTGTTGCATATCAAACCAAATCGAACCTGCTCCTTGCAGGGCTGTACACAGTGTAGCTTCCTTCCCTATGCAACTCTTCGTCCCCATTACATCTCCTTTCCCCCCACCACACTTTTCCAAGGGATGAACTCACATCATTAGTCACTGAGCAGATAATGCTTTGCCACCAACTGTGCAGGCAAAGGACCAAGGAGGAATCAATATATCCCAGACGTCTACTTGAAGACAAGTAAGACCAATGCTTCCATCTTTTGAGAGTAAAGGCACTGGGAAAGGGTGCTGATGGAGAGAGGTTGAATCAATCTGGGACGCAAGAGGATGTTTTTATAGAGTTCCAGCCTTTAACCTGGACTTCCCTGGTAGCTCAGCTGGTAAAGAATCTGCATGCCATGCAAGAGACCCCAATCCAATTCCTGGATTAGGAAGATCCCCTGAAGAAGGAATAGGCTACCCACTCCAGTATTCTTGGGCTTCTCTGGTGGCTCAGATGGTAAAGAATGCCTGCAATGAGGGAGACCTGAGTTTGATCCCTGGGTCAGGAAGATCCCCTGGAGAAGGGAATGGCTACCCACTCCAGTATTCTTGCCTGGAGAATCCCCATGGACAGAGGAGCCTGGTGAGCTACAGTACATGGGGTTGCAAAGAGTTGGACATGACTGAGTGACTAAGCGTAGCCTTTAACTTACAGCTCTTTCAAAGTCAGAGAAAAAAATTTAAATGAGACATTCTTGAGTTATTCCATCTGTGAAAGAGGAAAAAATAGAATCAACTTTGCCAGTACACCAAGTTCAGCCAGTAGACTGAATTCTCCATGACTTTGACCTCAAGGACACAGAACAGCTATGGTGGCAGCTGGGTCACACTTAGTGCTGAAGAGCAGTCCCTGGACTATCCTCATTGGAGTGATCTACGATCCCATATTGGAGACAATAGGACAGCCCAAAGGTTGTTTTAATTGGGGCTTTCTCCTGGAAACTGAATTACTGAAGCATAAAGAAGGAACTTTCCTCAGCTCTCATGACACATCATATTAGGGTGATTTGTTGGAAAAAGGACATCCAATGGCTTCTCTATAAGGTCCTTTGGCCCCATATCTGATAGCTTATGGTAAACTATGTTGGATTTGTGATCTGCAAAGAAGAAGATTTAGCTTTGGGACCAGGGACCAGGCTTGATCACTCAAGAGCTTTTGTGTAGCAGAGTTTCATTTAAGTGAAAAAGAGACAGAGAAAGCTTTTGACATAGACATCAGAAGGGGTCGGAGAGTGTCCCTCTCGCTAGTTTTTAGCAAGGGAATTATATACTTTTAAAATTAGTTATTACAAATAAATCAAAAGAATGTCTCAAGGTTGTAAAAGTTTTACCAGATCCACTCCCACAATTTACATTTTAGGATAACAGGATTAGAACTTAACAATAGAAAGATCCTACTAGACCCACTCCCATAATATACATTCTAAGATACCAGGGTTAGTCAGAAGGTTTTCAAGGAGAAACTGTCCTCAAGCAGGATACACTGTTGTTATATAATCCTTAGCACAGAGTTTAAACTCTGTTGTTTGTTGTGTAATCATCAGTTCCAGGCTTAAAGAAAAAAACCCTTTTATGTGACTGAGACTAAGGAATGTAGAAAAAACAAAAGTTTGTCCTTTTCTCCTCTTGGAGAATTCCACACCCTTCCTCCTCCTTGAAAACCCAGGCCCCTTTCTTCTCCTTGGGGACCCCAGACTTCTTATCAACCTGCCTAGGCATTGACTCTCTCATGCCCTCTGAGTCTGGGTGAAAGGCTCCATCCAGGAAAAGGCACTAAAGACTAAGATAGTAACTGATTGCATCACTTCAACTCTCCTTCCTGCTTTGTCTCACAAGTCAGTTAACACCACCACCCACATCCCTGTTGTCTAATCCAGAAAACTCCAGTCATCCTTAACCCCTCTCTCTCTGTTATTATCATCTCACATTCAATTTATCACAAAATCCTATCAAATTCACCTCGTAAATAGCTTATCTACAGTCTGGTCATCTACAGTCTGGTCTCCACAAACTTAGAGAGATGCATCTTGAAATGTTATACTTTCCCAGCTTAAAACCCATCACTAACTTCTCATTGATTGCCTTTAGGAAAAGCTCCTAATTTAGTCCAGCAAGGTCTTCATGGTCTATCTCTTATCAATATTTCCAACCTCATCTCCTTATCTTTTGAACTTTCTCTCTCCCCACCCACATCTCCCCTCTCCCCACCCGGCACACACTCAGTAACACATATATATGCTGTGACTCAGCCATATTGCATATGCAGGTCCTTCAATGGGTCAAACTCATTCCCTTTACCTTACTGTTCCCCATCTCTAGAATACTCTTCCTCCTACTTATTCTTCAGCACATTCTTTACAAGTCATTTATTCTGGGAAGCTTTCCCTGAGCAGCCTAGTTTTTGGATTGTAGTTAATACCCAATGTTTCCTCCCTTCACTGTGCTTATTTATTTATCTTTGTGCAGACCCATTCCTGATAGATGTGGGGTTGGGACAAGATTACAAATGGAAACCCTCGGGCTATGTTTTGCTTTCACCTTTACTCCCATTCACAGTTCTATCATGACTGGGAGGAGCCACACATGAATTTGGACACTGTGGCTCATATACCCAAGCTCTACCCACAACCTCTTTCTTAAACTACTGCCTCCAGGCAATCCATGGGTCTGGCAGAGCTTATTGGGTCCATGTTGTCTGCTCCAGAGAGGTAGATCTGGAAAAAGGCTGACCCATGCCTAGCAAGCTGCTAGAAATGTTTAGGCAGTAATTCCCATCTTGGACACCTGGAGAAGGGGTAAAGGCAGTGTGCTTTAGGCGGAAATTGTTTTATTGGCCCCAGGACTCCCTGTCCATGGCTAGATCAGGGCCCCATATAACACAAAGCCTGCTGCAGGGGCCAAATCCTCTGGATCATGGAGGTGCTTCCTGTCTGCCTCCTTCCACATGAACTTAAGCCCCAAAAGAAAATGCGTCTTGCTAGCTTGATCACCACATGTATTGAGCAGTGTTTGCCACAGCATAGCATAGTAGCTAGTAAATAAACAATGACTAAGTAAATTATATATATATGTTACAGAATTTTAGGAGACTAGGCAGGGACTGCATGAGGGTTAATAAAACATGTTCAGTTTAGTACATATTTACTGATCCCTTATGGATGAGGCACTGTGGGAAATTCAAAGATGAGCCAGTTGTGGCCCTTATACTTCATGGGTTACAATCTAATTGATATGATGATATATACCTATAACTATGTGTGTGTGCATATTCAGTCATGTATGACTCTTGGCACTCCCTGGGTAGCCAGCTGGGCTCTTCTCTCCATGGGATTTCCCAGGCAACAATACTGAAGTGGGTTGCCATTTCTTTCTCCAATCTGTAACTATAGCGCCAGCCAACTGGATGTGTAAGCTCAGGGTGAAATATGCTTCTGGACATTCATTCTTTAAAGAAAATATTTAAGACAAAATACTAACCAATAGAGAGTTAACATATCTTCATAATTATTCAAGAACGTTGGCATCAGATTTCACTGTGATGGCTAACTGAACCACAAATAAAACATTCTATACATTTCATATTTGTAACACTGCCTGTTTCTTTACATCTTTAACTGATCAGTAAGTGTAGAATATAAGTGACCTTCTTTGTTCTCTGTCCTCAGCATAAGAGCCTCCTTAAATAATTCTGCCTTTCTGGGCAATGCAGTGTCCTGAGCTATTACAGACTGAGCTCTTCACAGGGAGAGTGGGAACTGACAGTGCATTGTGTTCTGACACAATGCTTATTGCTATTTCTTGTGCAAAACATCTAATTGACTCAAACTGCAGAACAGCAAAGATGTGTATTTGCTAGCAACTATTTACAAAAGGAGCCATATATTTACTAGATGATCAAAATAGCCCTTCTCAAAATCTGGAGGATTTTATCATTATCTGTTTTTGTTATTTTTCAAACCCTCTCTGGCAAATGTGGCCCCTGGCCCTGAAGTCCTCTCTAGCTCATTCCATTTGATTGCAATTGTTCATCTTCATTAGGAACTTCACCTATAATTGAGTGTATTCCAGAGAAAGCTTGGTGGGTGATTTAACACAACATGCTGTTGCTTTCATGCTTCAAATTTGAGATTCTATCCTGTTGATTTTATTCATTTCCAAGTTTTTTTCTTTGGTTTGGCTCTTGAATACATTGTTAGACTTGAATCTCTCCTAAACAGAAGTTCAATAGCCAAGGTATTATTTGATCAATATCTCAGGGCTTTAATGGTCTCCATTTATCTTCCTTCATTTCAGTATTACAGGTTATATCTTAACAAACTTCAAAGGCCTCTCAAGTTACTTAGATATACTATAACTTATCATATTACCTGAAATAGAAGGCCCACTCACTGAGGCTGAAAACTTTTTGCCCTGTGGAAACTCAAAGAAAGTGTATTAGGCTCTTTTAGGATGCACAAGAGACATGTGCTCAGGTTACTTCCAAAAGGTCATGGGATTTGTTGCACTTGTTAATTAACCAGAGTTCTTTTTATCCTTTCTTCGTTATGGTCCAGGCTTCCCTGTTGTCACTCCCCTGTCTCATCCTCCATTCAAGCAATGAGGCCCATGGCACCCATTGCCTCCAGGGAGGGTTGCTGCAGCAAAATGCAAAGAAAAAGGAAGCCTGTGACAGGGTTGGATCTCAAGGTTCTTGTATCCTACAGCTAGAAGAATAGGCAGGACTCAAAACATATAAAAAACAAGAGGAATGAGAGCTACCATGGTTCCCCCCTGTAGGCACCAAGATGTTCTTGGGCTTCCCACAGCTTGGGGAGAGAGGGGTGATGAGGAGAGAACAAAAAGTGGGGGACACAAGAAGATCTGTAGCTAGGGGGGCTTGAAGTGACCATGAGTCAGGAGTGACATCATGATCCCCAGGCTGTCTGGCCTCTTCTCCTTGAATATGCCCCGCATCACCATGGGGGATTGCAATAAGGTTACTGTAGACCCTGGGAACTGTCAGCCTCTGCAGGCTGTGCGGTCCCCACCTTGAGCAATACACCTCCCTGCTCCAAAGAGCTGTCCCAAGTCTCCTTCCCACTGTCCTGGCAAAGGCCTTGCCAGGAAGGCAGACAGCACATCCTTGGTGACCCTCTGGAAGAACCAGGGCCCCAGATTTTTCAGTCCCAATAATTTCATCCAAGTTTCAATAACCCTGAGCATTCATGAACCTTCAAAGAAGGATGGGCATCCAGATTCCTCGTGAAGAGCGAGTGGTATGGAGAAAAAAGGTCCCTGTACCAGGAAGTGGACGTAACTGGGCTCCAGCTTTCCCAAGTCCCACTCCTTCCCCATCCTCAGCCCTGAACCAGAAAGTGGTAAAACACAACATCAGACAAGAATTCACCAGAAAGAAAAGCAAGATAGTCAGGAAATCGTCTCAGTTCAGCCCAGTCTAGTCTCATAGACGCCAGCATATCTTTCAACATAGTGCATCAAGCCATTCTGTCCCCTCAGCTGACTTCTGCTGTTTCCCACTCCTGGGCACTGGTGGTGTGGGGGAGCGATGTGTGAGGCAGGTGTTCTCCCTGTAGCTGGGTGGGTCTCTGGTTTACCTGCTCCTGATGTTACCGACTGATTTTGAGTGTTTGAAGTTTAAGATACACAAGTGACAGGGCTGATCAGTCACCTTGAGTGGAAGAGCTGGGCTGAACTCTCAGGCCTCATCCCTCTGAGGCCACAGGCCAGCCTATGAATTGCCTACCACTGAATCACTGGCCAGATTCAGTGATGCCAAACAAAGGAGAGGGATAGTGGGTTTCCCAGTATTCTAAAACGTCTCAAAAAGGGGAGCGGTAATTGGCAGGTGTATTACATGCCAGACCAAGAGAGGATATGGAAATTGAAAAGCTATCCTTGTTTTCAATTTCTGAGAACCAAACCTCACTGGGGAAGTCATCTAGTTGATGTTACACCAACATTAGCAGCTGAGTTGGAATGAGGACCTATGGATATATGCCCAGGAATGGGGTTGCTGAAAGGATAAAGAAAATGTGGTACATATATACAATGGAATATTACTCGGTCATTAAAAAGCATGAAATAATGCCATCTGCAGCAACATGGATGGACCTAGAGATTGTCATACTGAGTGAAACAAGTCAGAAAGAGAAAGACAAATATGATATGATATCACTTATATGTGGAATCTAAAAAATATGGTACAAATGAACTTATTTACAAAACAGAAATAGAGTCACAGATGTAAAAAGCAAACTTAAGGTTGCCAGAGGGGAAATTGTGGGGGGAGGGATACACTGGGAGATTGGGATTGACATATATACACTACTATATATAAAATAGATAACTGATAAGAACCTGCTGTATATAACACAGGGAGCTCAACTCAATACTTTATAATGGCCTATAAGGGAAATGAACCTAAAAACGAGTGGATATGTGTTTATGTCTAACTGATTCACTTTGCTGTACAGCAGAAATTAACACAACATTATGAGTCAACTATATTCCAATTAAAAAAAAAGAAACATGGCAGCAAAGACCCCTCAACAGATACAACACTCAAGAGAGAGATTTCTTGTATCTCAGACACAGCAGAGTGCATGTTGAGGAACAAAGGCAAACTCTCTCTCTTACTAAATCATCTAAATAAAACCCGGTCAGCAGCATCTCTCTTCCACAGGCTAGGAAGGAGAATATAGAGGTTGCCAAACCCACAAGTGTAGATGCCCAGGGCATCTGTGACACCAAGGGAATGACACCCTTCCTTTGCCAAGCACCTTTCTCTGCAACATCTCCTATGAGGTGCTGTCTCTGTGCTGGTGAAACATTGCTTACATTCAGGCTCAAGGATAGTAATTTGAACAATTTAAAACATTTCACACAAAGTTGTGATAACTTCATGTATATATACCCCCAAATCTTGCATTCTGTAAAATTGCATGCAAAAAATAAAAGGACTTTGGGGGAAAATAATATTGGGGAAATTGAGACAAAAGCTATGGAACTTTGTTACTAAAACCCTGAGAAAAAGAACAATAACTCTCATAAATATGCTGATGCAGTTAACTTTCCAGTGGCATTGTGACACCACAATCAGTTGGTCACTTGTAGTCAACCTGAGGCCCCAGCTTCATCCTTTCAGATACAAGTCCTTGAAGGCACATGCTTCTAATAAAGACCAGTTTCATTAAATTGAAAATCAGATATTTTGTTATAATACAGGAGTAAATAACCTTTTAGCCTCCTTATCTGTACACTTGGCTTCCTTCAGCCCGCTTAACACACTGAAAAATGTACTCATTCTTGAAGCCACTAAACTAGCCATAACGAGCATAAAAGAGGTCAGTTCTACAGGATTTTCAACTTTTGTTCTTGAAGTCTTCATATACAGCCGAAGCTTTCTCTTTAACTGTGAGGGAAGTTGCTTCCAGTTGCTTCAAAACATTAAACTGTCTGGGAAAATTCTGTGCAAATCCTGACTTTGCCTTATTCTGACACCGTTCCCTATTTACCAACTGTATTTCAGCCAATTTACAGTAAATAAACATGTGCTGCAAAGGAAGAGGCTGGAGTGTTTTAATCATTCTATTTCTAGGACAGAGGAAGTTATTACAACAGCACTGCTTTCACCAATGTGTTGGCATTTCTGTTATCAGTTGGAAGCAGAACCACAAAGTATAGACAATAAGCTATAGCTGAAAGCACATGTAACAAAGTCAAAGTTAGCCCTGGCTCTCTATGAGAGGAATTTGTTATTAGTGAGATGAATGGTTCAAGTAAAGCCCATGCCCAAAGAAAGTGTCAAAAATAAAGCCAGAGAGTAGAATGGAGTCATTTTTTTGATGCTTTCTATCAGAGGATGCATTAGGTCTCTCAAATGAAAAGCACAGCTGAAATCCTCCAAAGCTAACCAGAGATGCAAGTAAAATTCAGATAAAGTGACAAACACACCTAGAGATTTCATCTCATTAAACTAAACAGAAGACATGGAGAAGAAAAGAGGTAGAAGAAGATGGGATTATTTGGGTTCTAACAGTCACATCAACACTGAGAGGGAGGAGAGGAGAACAGGACCTTCAAAAGGAATAATGTTCTCACCGTGAGTTAAGACTTATCTAATATTGTGTCCTTTTTCCTTGTAAAACATCTTTCTCCTACAACCCTACGGTACACAAATCACTATGGGAATTACTGCCCTAATCCAACCCAACCCATCAAACACACTTAGATGAGCCACATGTGCAGAACATGGCCTTAGGTGCCATCTCAGCACCACGGAGAGTTCCAAGTCAATTGCAAGATTAGGTCATTCTTCCTAGGCTTTTCCTTTTGTGCAGCTGAGGGAAATCTGGTTCAGCTGACTCTTTTATCCACTGTTCGGTACAGAAAGGTCTATATCAGAGGAGTCACACTCCAGTAAGTTATTTTGTTCCTCTCCCAGATCAAACAGTCCCACCTCATTTTGTCAGAACCCTGTTCCAGAGTTTGTTCCAGAACCTGGCTAGGGGACAGCTGTGTAAGAATTACATTTAGGGAACAGTGAAAGTTTGGTTGCCCATCTGAGAGCAGGAGTGATAATGTTCCACTAAGCCCTATGTGTGACCATATGTGTCCATGTGTGTTGTCAGTCTTCCAGTCATGAAAGCCCTTCTACGGGGATAAAAACCATTCCCACTTTGTCCAACAGTATCGCAACTCAGATATTATTAAATATTCACCAGGTAAATTTTTTCTCAGTTGAGAACATGAGTAGTTGAAATTAAAACACAAGTACACACCCATGTTTGCCTTTCATCTTACTTCTATCTAGTTCATCTACTCCTATCTACTTCTCCATGAGACTTGTTTTTTTTCCTCCCCCTCAGGGGAAAAAAAAAAACTTAAAATAAGGACATAACAGAAAATGAGCTATGATTTAGGTTGCCTTTTTTTTTTCTCCTTTTATTTCAAAAGAATGATCTGGAACAAGAATACTTTTGTGAGGTAAAACAGATGATCTGCTAAGAGGACTGCACAATATGTGAGTATTATTGATTTCTCTTCCTAAGTCATTTCAGTGATACAATCTTGAGCTGAATGACCATCGATAGTAAATGATTTCCAGCCAGACGCTCAATCGTCAACGCTGCTTCTCGCAAAGGTTTAGCACTTCTGGTGAAAACACATACATGGATTTTGAAGTACTGGGAGTATGTAATAGAAGGTGTAAACTTCAAATGAGTTTTACTTATTATAATAAGCCCTATAACTGAAATTAAAAAGGAGAAAAGGAAAGGGAGCCACAATTCCTGCTAAGTGTTTTTTCTTTCAATGTTTTTATTCATGGCTTGAGAAGTTATGTTCACTAGATCTATTACTTCCTAAACCTTAAAGCCAAAAAGGAACAATACTAAATCACCTAGGATGCAGATTTCTGGTATCAAAGGACACATAATAACACAAAATTTCAATGTCTTAAACAGTAGCACTACTACCTTAAAAGGTCAGTGATGTCACGATGTATGGACAAGTTCCAAGAATTTCTTTTGAATTCTGTAAAATGCCAAGGTTTGACCACAAAATTCAAGTTTCAGCACAACTCTTGGGATCACAGTAACAGCAAACAACTCAAATCTCAAGATTCAGTTCATAACAATTCACAATTTCTCAACAAAACATAGTCAGTCACTCATATTTCTCCCTCCCCACTCCTCTCTCTCTCCGTTCCTTCCCACCCTCCATTTCTTACTTCCATCCTTAGGGTCAGGATGATTCTGCATAGGCTTGTGTAAGTCCTCAGAAAATCATCAAGACACTGGACTGCATTGTATCTAATGAAAAAGGACAAAAACTCAAGTGAGACAAAAATGTGGCTACTTGAAGAACACAACATAACCTTCTATTAGGTTCTCCAAGATATTCTGTGAAAAGAGTCGTATTTAAATTTTAATTGACGCATCAGACATTTAATTGGGAGGGGGTACAGCCTCAATAGAATGAACTCCACTGTTATTCTCCCTGAAAAATCCGCAGGGCTAAACTTTGTGTCACCTGCATAAATAGTACTTCCACAGGAGTGGGAATTCACAGGCTCATGAGTTTGGCCAACCAGGTAACCAGGTTTTACCTTCATTTACTGAAAGGCACATCTGCTCACCAAGTAGATATTCATTAGATGTGACATTTCCCAAAAAGTCATCATCTGATATCCAGCTACCCAATTTAAATGACCACTAGCTACTGTAACTGCTTCTCTAATTATAATGATGCTCAAAAACTTTTGAAAATTGTCTCGGTTTCTTTAGTACATGCCATAGCTGTATCCTCCCAAGTCCCAATTGTGGAAATCTGCCCCCCCCAAAAGAGGCCTTTGTGGGGAGGTCAGGGAAGGGAAAGTAGAAACAAAGAAATGGGATGAATTTTCTAAACTCACGGATTCATTTTATTCCAGAGGTCCATTTCACTCTCATCTGAAACACAGAAGAACCAAAACAGGCTCACCAATTTATTGGGAAATGGAGGTGATTTGGGGATTGACAAAGAAGCAGCCCTGGCAACCCACTCCAGTATTCTTACCTGGAGAATCCCGTGGACAGAGGAGCCTGGCAGGCTCCAGTCCATGGGGTCACAAAGAGTCAGACACAACTGAAGTGTCTTAGCACGTATGCGCACACACACACAAAGGTGCTTGACTAGAATAATGGATCACAAGAGGGATGCTCAGAGACACAACCAACCAATTGCCTCCTGTTTCCATTTCTGCTAATCGTCAATGATAGCTTGTTTATGTCTGCCCACCAGCCATAACTGCAGGCTGAGTTCTCACCTTTGAGCTGTCACCTCCTGGTTTTAATTGTAAACAATAAATGCCTTTCAAATTCTTTCACTTTTCTTTGTCTCCATCCTCTGAAAACGGAATCCACGTAAGCCTGACATCAAGCACAAAGTAGGCCAGTGAGAGGGAGAGAAGCCAAGGCCATGGAAATCATCTCGGAGCTGTTTGTGAACAAGTGAAAACGACAGGTGGGAGGACCGAGGAAAGCTGGCATAGACAGATAGCAGCCAGTTCATCACCCCTGGGTTCACTGTGACCTGGCTTTACATCTACCCTCATCTTCTCCCACACAAAGGCCTCTGGGGGAAGGCAGTTGTAGCCACTAAAATAGTGAGTGTCCCCAAATTTGTGCCAGATACTTCTTTTAAATTGCCTATGGGCCTCAAGAAATAAATGTTACACCACGGAGGTCCTTCAAGTTGTTCTAATATGAATCAAGAGCAGATCTTTCAATCCACTGGGTGCCATTCCCATTTATTCCTTTGTATATCACTTAGGGCCATTAATCACTCTAGCAGCCGTTCCTTCTCATAGGAGATGTACGGAAATGATAATGTTTTATGTGAGTAATTAATCTGGTAGCAGATGTGGAGTTTCCAAGACTACTACCATTAGCACTTTGACAGGCTTCTGAACACATATTCTAGTACCGGTTACTAATGATTTTAATATGGTAATACTATGTTACTCAAAAACAAGAAACATTCAGGCTTAAGTTTTACATAAGTGCTATTATTCACAAAGGCTTTTCAGAGAGGACTAGGGATGAGGTTTTTATATTCTTAATGCTGCCATTGAATAAACAGTGTTCAATTAACATACCAGCTGGAAGTACACCATTCCTCAGTTCTATTTCTCCCTATAATATTCAACATTTGTAAAGTGAATCAAACCACTGAGTGAAACTTATGGCCATTTGGGGAAGAGAAAACAGGAGTAAGTTGGTGGATTATTTTTCCAGCAATGTGGCTTTGGGTCTCAGAAATTACTAACATGACAAATTAGAGTTACAAAAGAAAACGGGAAAAAAGAAAAAAACTCTGGCTTCATTTCATAATTTATAAAGATTTCTAAAACACGTAAACCTGGTGTGTGCACCATACTGGCAATGCCTGGTGGCTGCTGTGAGTTTTGTCATTGGATGAGCCTGTGTTCTCACATTAGCTATTTATCCAGCGATGTCAGAGTCTACAGCCTGAGATTTGCTTTATTATTTTTCCTTAGCTTAGGTAAGGTAATAATCCCTAGACAGTCACAGTACCTTCTGTCTACCTTTCTTCTTGTCACATTTTCTCCTTAAATATGTTTTAGTACAATAATAAATTGCTATCCATGGTAAGCGTGCTTCATCATAATTTCGCCTCATGCTGAATGTGTAAAATGGCCACTGTCACTGACAGGCAGCCTGTGAAACTAACAGCAATGACGGTGCTGCTGTAGGAACTCATTCAAGGTCACAGCCTCAGGGTGGGAAAGGACAAAACACTGTCTCTTGGAGAAATGTGTTTCTCACAGTTTCTGATCAGAGAAAAGACCTCTCATCACAATAGAGACTTTGTAACAAAAAGTTATTTTTGAAACACACACACATTTTAATCAAACAGTTTGGGCAACCATATGGCCATGGGTTGAGACAAAATGACAAAAATGGAGGGACTGGGATGCACCAAGGAATTAAATGAATGAATTCCAGCCTGTTCAGTCATGCAGGCTTCCTGTTAGGAAAATATCTGCAAACAGGAGTTCCACTGGAAATATTCAGTGTTCCACACCAGGGAGAGGGATTTATGTTTGTTTCGTTTAGGCATCTATGTTACATTTCATAAATAAAATATTTCAGAAATAAAGTGCAGACGTACCATTTAGCTAGACTGCACAGCAATGCTTCAGGCACAATACAAATAACGGTCCTAGTATCCCCCAGGGAAACAGCTAGGAGATAGTGTCACTCAAGGGACATGTTCCCATCTGCAGTCACCTGGCAGACCCTCCTTCTGCACCTCTATTTCCTTTGTCTTTTAGTCCAAGGAAAGGGCACTACAATTTGATGAATGCCTGTGAGTTAGGTACAATGTCTTAAGCATGCTCCATCCTTATTTAATCCTAAGAACATCCTTTTGAGACAGGAATCATTTTTTCATTTCAGATGAGCCTCAGCAAGAATAATTAAATTGTTCCTGGCCCAGAGATTCAAATCCAGTTTTGCCTGGTTTCAAACTCTGCTTTCATTACTTCTTCTCATCTTCCCAACAGCAACCATATTCCCTGGAAATTATTCTTGAGGCTCTAGTATGATAAAATTATCCCTCCCTTGGAGAAAGTCAAATTTTAGCTAAGAATTCAGAAGTTTATATTATCAAAGGACAGTTTCACCTTGTAGAATATTTGCTGAAGATTTCATTTAAATGGAAAGCTTCACTCGTATCATCAAAATTTCAAAATCATGGCCAGCTTAAATGTTTGGATTTTCTCATTCCTGTTTTCAATAATTCTCCTCTTGAACAAGTGAGATGTCAGAATGACATAATGAGGTGACTTCCCAATATATATCTTCTGAACAAATTCATCGGTTTTAGGGACTTAAGTACAAGCATACCTCAAGACTGAACTATAGCTACATGTTATGAACCTAAAAGTAAACAATATGCCTGACTAATAATGAATTAGGGCTTCCCAGGTGGCGTAGTGGTAAGGAATCTGCCTGCCAATGGAGGAAACACAAGAGACACAGGTTTGATCCCACAAGTAGATCCCTTGCAGAAGGAAATGGCAACCCACTTCAGTATTCTTGCTTGGGGAATCCCATGGACGAAGGAGCCTGGCAGGCTACAGTCCATGGGGTTGCAAAGAGTTGGACATGACTTAGCACACACGCAAAACAAAGCAATGGTGAATTAGAATTACATTAGACCATTTATGCAGTTAATTCATGCCTTTAAAAACTCTTTCCATTTCACTGGTCTCATGTAAGTACTTCAGGCTTACATAATACCTGAAATCCTCTTCCTTTATCAGTCTACAAAAGGCAAGCATCACATCACTGTTTTCCACTTTTGTGGCCTTTAAAAAACATGCAGTCATGATCCCAAGAGGTTGTTTTAAATTCTTTCAATTATTCTCTCCATGGCAAACTTACATTTCATAATAATGCTGATTCTTGATTCAGCAAGTGATGATTTTGCACCCACAGCATGCTAGGCAGTGTGCCAGGCACATGGTGATAAACAAGCTGATCAGATGCTTTACTTGCTCCTGTCGGGCTTACTTTCTAGATTAGGGGGTCAGCAATTTTTTTCTGTAAAGGGCAAGATAGTAAATACTTTACACTGTGTGGATCCTATAATCTCCATTGCAACTCTCAGTTTTGCCACCACAGTAAAACACAGTCACAGACAATAGAAAAGTTAATCAGTAAGACTGTGTTCCAATGAAAGGTTATCTCCAAAAACAGGCAGTGGCCAGACGTGGCCTGCCGGCCATAGTTTACTGATCCCTCTTCTATAAGTTGCCATGTTATTCCCACTCTTGCTTTTTATAATATGTATTGTTCAAGTAAACCTAATATTATTTTTAATTAAACTTTTAACTTTGGTGTAATTACAGATTTTCATGAAGCTGTAAGAAATAATACAATGGGGTAGGAGATAGGGCAAACAGGTGAAGATGGTCAAAGGGTACAAACATCCAGTTATATGACACAGAAGTCCTGGGGATGTAATGTACAGCATGGTGACTGCAGTTAACAACACTGTACTGTATATCTGAAAGTTGCTCAGAGAATAAATCTTAAAAGTTTTCACACACATACATAAAAATTGTACATATGAACTATGTGAGGTGATGGATGTGTTAACTAATCTTATTGTGGTAATCACTGAGCAATATACAGGTATGTCAAACCATCACTTTATACCCCTTAAACTTACATGATGTTACATTAAAAGACAAACAAAGGTATATTAAACTTTTAAAACTATTTGATCAAAATACAATTCAAATTGGGGGCCAGTAAACTGAAAGTGCTCAAGAATACTTCACCAACAGGAGCTGGGGACAGACTTTTATAGAGAAGAGGTGGAAGGAAAGTAAGCAAATTATGTGACTGACTACAGCTTACATGGTTGTCTTGTTTGGGAAAGCCTAAATGGCTGTTTGTGACTGGCTGTTAAGGTTTTGATTTCTTCACCATGAGACATTATGGGCTTAGGTGTTGCTTTGCTTACACAGATGACTAAGGTATTAGAACCACCTCAACCGAATGGCCTCCTTGTTTAATTAACAGCTAATTGTCAATTGTATTTCAAGAAAGGTGAAAAACAATTTTTTTAAAGAAACAATGCAGAGAAATTCTAAGCATACTTTACCAAGACCCCTCAATAGTGACGTCTTCAAAAACTAGAGTACAAAATCAGAAAGAGAAATTAAGGAATCAATCCCATTCACCATTGCAAAAAATAATAATAAAATATCTAGGGATAAACCTATCTAAGGAGACAAAAGAACTCTATACAGAAAATTACAAGACACTGATGAAAAAAATCAAAGATGACAAAAACAGATACAGAGATATTCCACATTTCTGGGTAGGAAGAATCAATATTATGAAAATGGCTATACTACCAATTGCAGTTTAGAGATTCAATGTGGTCCCTATCAAATTACCAATGGCAATTTTCACAGAACTAGAACAAAAAAATTCACAATTCATACAGAAACACAAAAGACCCCGATTAGCAAAGAGTCTTGAGAAAGAAGAATGGAGCTGGAGGAATCAACCTTCCTGACTTCAGACTATACTGCAAAGCTACAGTCATCAAGACAGTATGGTACTGGCACAAAAACAGAAATACAGACCAATGGAAGAAGATAGAGAGCCCAGAGATAAACCCACGCACCTATGGGTAAGGTACCTTATTTTTGACAAAGGAGGCAAGAATATACAATACAATGGGGCAGAGTTAGCCTCTTCAATAAGTGGTGCTGGGAAAACCAGACAGCTATGTGCAAAACAATGAAATCAGAACACTTCCTAATGCCATACACAAAGATAAACTCAAAATGGGTTAAAGATCTAAATATAAGACCAGAAACTATAAAACTTTTAGAGGAAAACACAGGCAGAACACTCGATGACATAAATCAGAGCAAGATCCTCTATGGCCCACCTCCAAGAGTAATGGAAATAAAAACAAAAATAAGCAAGTGGGACCTAATTAAACATAAAAGCTTTTTCACAGCAAAGGAAACTATAAACTAGGTGAAAAGACAACCCTCAGAATGGGAGAAAATAATAGCAAACAAAACAACTGACAAATAATTAATTTCTAAAACATACAAGCAGCTCATACAAGTCAATACCAGAAGAACAAACAATCCAATCAAAAAGTGGGTAAAAGACCTAAACAGACATTAATCCAAAGAAGACATACAGATGGCTAACAAACACATGAAAAGATGCTCACCATTGCTCATTATTAGAGAAATGCAAATCAAAACTACAATGAGATACCACCTCACACCACATGAAATCTGGTGAAAGACGTTAACTTACAGATTCAAGCAGCTCAGTGTGTCCTAAAAAGAATGTGTAAAAGAAAATCACACCCAGACACATCACAGTCAACTACAGAAAACCAAACAAAAAGAGAAAATATTGAAAGCACCCAGAGAAAAATGACATTCAAGGGAATAACAATTCAAACAATGAATGACTTCTCAGAAACAATGGAGCAGGCAGAATGGGGGAGGGAGAAAATAGACCTACATGGTTGCAAAATTCCTGCATCTTACATGAAATGGCACAATATAAATTCTAAATAGTCTGTGAAATGTTAAGAATGTAATTACAATCCCTACAGCAACCAATGGAGAAGAAAATGGCAACCCACTCCAGTATTCTTGCCTGGAGAATCCCAGGGACAGAGGAGCCTGGTGGGCTGCCGCCTATGGGGTCACACAGAGTCAGACACGACTGAAGCAACGCAGCAGCAGCAGCAGCAACCACCTCACACCAGTCAGAATGGCCATCATCAAAAAGTCTACAAACAATAAATGCTGGAGAGGGTGTGGAGAAAGGGAGTCCCCTTGCATTGCTGGTGGGAATGCAAATTGATACAGCCACTATGGAAGACAGTATGGAGATTTCTTTAAAAATTAGGAATAAACTCACCATATCACCCAGCAAATCCACTACTAGGCATATACCCTGAGGAAACCAAAATTGAAAAAGACTCATGTAACCCAGTGTTCATTGTAGCACTATTTACAATAGCTAGAACATGGAAGCAACCTAGATGTTCACCAACAGATGAATGGATAAAGAAGCTGTAGTACATATACACAATGGAATACTACTCAGCCATAAAAAATGAATGCATTTGAGTCAGTTCTAATGAGATGGATGAACCTAGAGCCTATTATACGGAGTGAAGTAAGTCAGAAAGAGAAATATAAATATCAGATAATAATGCATATATATGGAATCCAGAAAGAGGGCATTGATGAATTTATTTGCAGGGCAGTAATGGAGAAACAGACATAGAGAACAGACTTACAGACACAGGAGAGGGGGGGAGGGAGAGGGTGAGATGTCTGGAGAGAGTAACATGGAAACTTACATTATCATTTGTAAAATAAGTAGCCAATAGGAATTTGCTGTATGACTCAGGGAACTCAAACAGGGGCTCTGTAACAATCTAGAGGGGTGGGATGGGGAGGGAGATGGAAGGAGGTTCAGGAGGGAGGGGACATGGGTGTACCTATGGCTGATTCTTATTGGGAGTTTGACGGAAAACAAAATTCTTTAAAGCAATTATCCTTCAATAAATAAATAAATTAAAACCTAGAGTACAATACCACCATCAAAAAATTGACATTGATTCAGTCTAAATATAATTCCATTACCATAAGAAGCCCTTATGTTGCCGTTTTATAGCCACACTCACTTTCTGCTCCAGGCCTCTTCCTTAACCCCTGGCAAATATTAATCAGCTCTCCATTTCTCTAATTTCCTCTTTAACTCTGTAACTTTAAACAATTACAGTTGCATTCATTTCACTTGCTAGCAAGGTAATACTCAAAATCCTTCAAGCTACGTTTCAACAGTATGTGAACTGAGAACTTCTAGATATTCAAGTTGGATTTAGAAAAGGCAGAGGAACCAGCAATCAAATTGCCAACATCTGTTGGATCATAGAAAAAGCAAAGGAATTACAGAAAAACATCTAATTCTGCTTCATTGACTACATTAAAGCCTTTGACTGTGAATCACAACAAACTGTGGAAAATTCTTAAAAAGATGGGAATACCATACCACCTTACTGGTCTCCTGAAAAACCTGTATGTGGGTCAAGAAGCAACAGTTAGAATCAGACATGAAACAACGGACTGGTTCAAAATTGGGAAAGGAGTATGTCAAGGCTGTACATTGTCACTCTGCTTATTTAACTTATATGCAGAGTACATCATCAAAATGCCAGGCAGGATGACTCACAAGCTGGAATCAAGATTGCTGGGAGAAATAGAAACAACCTCAGATATGCAGATGATACCATTCTAATGGCAGAAAGAAAGAGGAACTAAAAAGCCTCTTGATGAGGGTGAAAGAAGAGAGTGAAAGAGCTGACTTAAAACTCAATATTCTAAAAACTAACATCATGTCATCTGATCCCATCATTTCATGGCAAATAGAAGGGGAAAAGTGGAAACAGTGACAGATTTTATTTTCTTGGGTTCCAAAATAATGGCAGACAGTGACTGCAGCCATAAAATTAATAGACACTTGTTTCTTGGAAGGAAACCTACGACAAACCTAGACAGCATATTAAAAAGCAGAGACATAGTTATTTTTCCAGTAGTTATGTACAGATTTGAGAGTTGGACCATAAAGAAGGCTGAATATCAAAGAATTGATGCTTTTAAATTGTGGTGCTTGAGAGTCCCTTGGACCTCACCACTCAATCCTAAAGGCAGTTAATCTTGAATATTCATTGGAAGGACTGATGCTGAAGCTGAAGCTCCAATACTTTGGCCACCTGATGTAAAGAGCCAACTCACTAGAAAAGACCCTGATGCTGAAAAAGATTGAGGGCAGGAGGAGAAGAGAGCAACAGAGGATGAGATGGTTGGATAGCATCATTGACTCAATGGACATGAATCTGAGAAAACTCCAGGAGATAGTGAAGGACAGGGAAGCCTGGCATGCTGCAGTCCATGAGGTCACAAATAGTTAGACACAACTTTGTGACTGAACAACAAAAAAACTTTCTTCTACTTCCTGATGCTGTTACAGCTCAGAGAGTCATGTCTCACTCCACAGTTACAGTCTACAGCTATGCAGTAAGTTGAAAATCGACCACATATAATCAAATGTATCTGTCACAATTCTTAGAAAAGCACCACCTTGTAGATATACATAACAACTCAATCTGGATACAAAAGAGCCAGTGCATGCTTTGGGGGAAGACCAGATGTCTCTCTCAAGTCAATTATTCATATCCCAGAGTATGTAGCTTTAGTCACTGGAATTATATTCAGCACCTCAAGAAGAGACATGTGGAGACTGAGGTTACCAAGTAAAAAAAAAAAAACAAACAACAGCTCCAGCT
Organism: Giraffa tippelskirchi; assembly: GCF_054371585.1. Taxonomy (NCBI): domain Eukaryota; kingdom Metazoa; phylum Chordata; class Mammalia; order Artiodactyla; family Giraffidae; genus Giraffa; species Giraffa tippelskirchi. Next base: position 104,992,177 of record NC_137280.1, on the reverse strand, counting down.
TAGTCTCAAGTGTCTTATACAGCATGTGATTGCCTTCGAGTGGAACATCCTTCTCTAGCCCTCAGTGTCTCCTTTTAGTTCTTTAATGCCAAGCATGATTGCTTAGTATCAAATATATTGATTCTTCTGATCATCACTGGGGTTTTTACCGTGTAATTCTCTGCCTCAGTAGAGCTCACCTAATGCAGCAGAAATAATAAAACTGCTGCCTGCTTCTTGGTAGTTCCATACCTTGGGTTATACTTTAGCCATCAGGCTTCTTACAACTGCATCTGTTCTTAAAAGTTTTAGAACACACTCTTTCCTTTAGTAGACATTAAATAGCTTTGGCATTGTAGTTTTCGGCATATCACATGAAGACTTATCTAAAATTGGATATTTGTTTTGCACATTAAGAAGACAAATAAGTTTGATTCTTGTAGTTTGTTTGTTCTGGCTTTCATGCAGTAAAGAACACTAACATCTATAATACTAAGGGCTTTGTTGTCTGCTGAATTCCAAAAAACTTGGTTAACGTAAACCAAATTTGTTTGTTTCTCTTTTAAAACAGCCATTATTCAAAGGGAGCACTCCGGTATGCCGAGTTTTCACCTGGAGGAGGTTTTTACAGTCAAGTTACAACCCTCTTAAATGGGATTATAATGGAAAACACCAGTATACAAACAGTAGTCACATTAGAAGTTCCCTTTTAGAGCAGTTAATCACTGGCTATTTTTTTTTCCTGAAAAATATGTGAAATACCTAAATGTTCCACCTTCTCTCAACCACGCACCTTCTAAATAATTTCCCAGTACAAGTGGAGGTTTGTGACTAGAAGAGCAGCATGGGCTGTTGGGAATATTTCCTCAGATTTCTGCAGGAAGCTTGTGCCCTTCACATCACTCACTCTTAACATGAAAGAGACTTGATTTAACTCCTGCCCAGCTGCATACCCTTGGAATGTATGAAATGGAAGCTTATATTCAATGCATGAGCTTGAGCCTGAGAGCCTTACAATTCACAGCTTTTCCCAGTGGGAGTGAAGCCTCCCACTCCTTACCCTTTGCTGTGCACCATGGTTGTGCTCCTGTTTTAGCACATATTTCATGCTGCCTTGTAGAATAATTTCTGGTATACATGACCTTTTTTTTCTACCAGATTTCAAGTTCTCAAGAACAAAATTATTTCTCCTACAGCACTTAACACAGAACCTGGCACATGGTGAGTGCTCAAAAGTGTGTGTGAAAATAAAGACCCTGAGAGCTGTGTTTACTATTGTAAGTGCAAAAGACCTGGATAAATCAGATTTTGGCAATTCAGAGGACTAGGAACACACTGATTCTAGATTAACTATAACAAGTTTTTTAAGTAAGGCAGAGAACAGCAAAGTACAGAAAATCTTAAAGGGAAGATAAAAAGAAAAAGAAAAGGAAAGGCAAGCTGATACCAAAGCTGGAAGAATGTATGATAAGAACACAAAATCTGGAATCAACCTGAGGGTAAATTCAGGTATTAGTACTGGGTTTGGGTAGCAAAGTTTTGTGAATTCTTCTAGTTGGAAGAGCTAAATCTGGAAAGTTATTGTGCATTAATGTGGATCCTCCAAATAAGCTAAAGGGGTCTCAGGTTGGTAGGACTCTACTCTCAGCTCTAAGGAGTAGCAAAGGCAAATCCTCCCTGAAAGAAACCATCCCCAATTTAGGCTCCCATGATTCCTAAGGATTAAGTTGAACTAAACAGGAGCTCATAACAAAAGCAACAAAAATCAACAAACACACAAGGAAATAAATAGCTATAACTGAATTCAGCAGCAAAAAAAAAAAAAAAAAAAATCAGTGTCCTGATAATTTCAATTTTAAAATAATTCTAAGATAGAGAAGATAAAATATGTATGAAATGTTTTCTGTAATATGTAATGTTTTTAAACAATAGCAAGCAACAAGAATCTTTACAAAATTATCAGGAAGATTTCAATAAGAATCAAACCAAACTTTTAGAAATAAAAATGTGAGCATGCAAACTTAAAATTCAATTGAAATATTGGATAGAAGATTATATACCAAAAAAATTTAGAAAACTGAGTGACAGATATTTAAAAGTTACAGTGTAGAACAGAGAGGATGAAGAGTGGAGGATAAAATGAGAAGGTTAAGAAATTACTTAACTCTTTTCTCCAAAGAAGAGAATGAGAATAGATGATGAGGCAATATTTAAGAAGAGAATATCTAACAACATCTGTAACTGGTGAAAGGCAAAATTCTTCATATACAGCATGCAAAACTTTCATCAAATAGTATAAATGAAAATGAATTCACACCTATTTACATGGTAACAAAACAGCAAAATACCAATGAAAAAAAGTAAAAGTGTTAGTGGCTCAGTTGTGTCCCAGTCTTTACGACCCCATGGACTGTAACTCACTAGGCTCCTCTGTCCACTGAATTCTCCAGGCAAGAATACTGGAGTGGGTTGCCATTACCTTCTCCAGGGGATTCCTAACCCAGGGATCAAACCTGGGTCTCCTGCATTGAAGGCAAATTCTTTACCATCTGAGCCACCAGGGAAGATATATGGTAGCAAAATACCAATGATCCAATACCAAAATAAAGGATTATAAAATATATAAAGAAAAAGGTCTATCACCTGTGCACAAACAATTAGATGGACAGCAAACTTCTCGACAACAGTAATGAATGTTAAAAGATAGAGAAAGAACGTCATCTAAATGCTAAGGAATATAAACATGAACCTAAAACAAAATATCCAGCAAATCGTCCTTTAAGAATGAGGATAAAATTAAGATACATTTAAATAAACAAATGGGCCTCCCTGGTGGCTCAGATGGTAAAGAATCTGCCTGCAATGCAGGAGGCCTGGGTTCGATCCCCGGGTTGGGAAGATCCCCTGGAGAAGGAAATGGCTACCCACTCCAGTATTCTGGCCTGGAGAATCCCACAGACAGAGGAGCCTGGCGACTAGAGTCCATAGGATCACGCTGAGTCAGCTGGACCCAACTGAAGCTACTTAGCAGGAGCAAATAAACAAATACTAACAGAGCTTACTCAGCAGACTTTTACTTGTAGGAGATTTGTTTCCATATTTCCCGAAATAAAGAAACTGTTCAATACAGAATATCTAAGATGTGAAAAGAAAATGGGGAAAAAAAGAAGAAACTGAAAAACATGGATGTAAATCTAAGAAAACTGTATAAAATAATAATGATGCTCGTGTCTAAAATAATGTACAAAAATAGAAGGTAATCTGGAGGCAGGTTATCAGGATATCAAATATTTTTAAGTTTTCTTGTATTGTTTGGAAAAGCATTTAGATAAGAATGCCTTTGCACCTTGTTAAGATAAATATAGTAGAATTTTAAGTTTCACCCTAAAAAAATAAACATAGTCTATATCTTCCCAACAAGTGGAAGAAAAAATAGAATAAGAAAATGAAACAAACAATTTGAAGAAAGAGCCAAAAGTCAAGATATAGAAAAACTATAAAGTAATATGATAGAAATAAAAATAAATGTCAATGAATTAAAATTTTCAGGTAGGAATATAGATAATAGATACATTATACACTATTCATTAAACAAAAATGAGGATATGGTAAGGTTGGAAGTAAAAGGATGAAAGTTGATAAAGCTGAAAGTAAAAGGAGAAAAAATATACAAAGTCAACATAAAGCAAAGAAGGCAGAAATATATTAATTCAGAAAAAAATGGACTTAAGAAATACACATTTTTGAAACAAAGTATGTCACTATGATAAAAGATTCACCTCAATAGAAATATGAAAAATTTAAAAATTACCTATACCAATAAGGACTCAAAATATATAAAATAACAAAATGTAAGACTACCGACAAAAATTAGCAAATCCATCACTATAAAGAAACATTTCAACATGTATATTACAGTTACTGATAGCTCAAACTGACGAAACTCTGGTAAATATACAAAATAAAAAATTACATACTTGACTTAAAGAATATAAACAGGACATGTACCCAACAACGGAGAAGGCAATGGCACCCCACTCCAGTACTCTTGCCTGGAAAATCCCATGGATGGAGGAGCTTGGTGGGCTGTAGTCCATGGGGTCGCTAAGAGTTGGACACGACTGAGCGACTTCACTTTCACTTTTCACTTTCATGCACTGGAGAAGGAAATGGCAACCCACTCCAGTGTTCTTGCCTGGAGAATCCCAGGGATGGCGGAGCCTGGTGGGCTGCCGTCTGTGGGGTAGCACAGAGTCGGACACGACTGAAGCGACTTAGCAGCAGCAGCAGCAGCAGTACCCAACAGTTAGAGATCTCCCAACTACACACAGCACATTTATCAAAAATGTGACCACATGGATACATTAAAATAAGCATCAACAAATTTCCAATTTTAACCATTATAGTGAGAAAGAAATGAATGATTATAAGTTAGACTTCCTTATACTCAAACAAAAAAGTCTTTGAAATAACTCATAGGTCAAAAAACTATAATAGAAATTCATGAATACATAAAAGTGAATGATAATTTATGGAAGGCAAGCACAAGAAGAAAAACAAAGGCATAAACTTGAAACTTGGAGGAGGATTTGCCACATATACAATCCCAAAATGGATTGGTATTTAAAGTGTATAAAGTGCTGCTAATAAGTAAGACAAGCAGCCAAATGGGAAAAAAAAAAACAAAAAAAAAACAGGCAAAGATACAAACAGGCATTTTAGAGAAGAGGAGAAAGAATTGCAAATAAACGTATGACAAGTTCAATCTCATTCTCACTTAGGAAAACACTGAAACACAACATAGCATTTTGCCACCATTACATGAGTGAAGAAGAGATCTAATAACACTAAACGCTGGCAAAAACATTGAAAAAGAACCCACCACTCAACTAATGAAAGTATGAATTATAACTACTTTGCAATAAAGTTTTGCATTATTCTGTAAAGTTAAACTTGCAATTTACGGTGCCAACTAGATGCCAGCCAACCCCTTGCATGTGTACACTTGGTGACACGGACAACATCATTCAGAACAGAGGGATTGTAGCAAAAAGAGAGCAGGAAATCAAATTTATATGAAAGATAGGAATCAATTGTTATTTTATCTAAGTAGAGAAATCACACTTTTGAAAATGAGTTAACTGTAACTCTGTAGAAGAACATGGGTGTTTAGAAATATTACACTGAGAGAAAAAAAAAGTACATCAAGTACAAGAAAAAGTATATTAAGTTCAAATAAATTCAAAGCTAACTCTTTATTATGATAAAAGTATATGTGCAAGTACATCTTTGATAAAATGACATAAGGTCAGCCTTCCCTATCTGCAGGTCGTGCCTCTCTGGAATTCCACCAGCCAAGGAATCCTGCCTATGTTACCTTCAGCAATTGGTTGAATCTGTGGCTGTGGAACAAGGGGTACCCATGCCAGGGCTCATATAGGACCTGAGCTTCCAGGAACGTTTGTAACCATGGAAGGTCCTGAAACCAATTCCTGGCGAATTCAGTGGAAGACTGTATTTTAAAGGGGAGGGTGGGGAGTTGAAGATGAAAGGGCCATAACTGCTAATAGGTAACGTGTTTCTTTTGGGGGTGATGAAAATATTCTAACACAGACTGTGTTGATGGTTGCACTACTGTGAATATCTTAAAATTTTTAAATTGTACCCGTTAAATGGGTGAATGGTATAGTATATGAATTATATCTCAGTAAAGGTGTTTAAAGAAAAAAAGCAAAGGAATGAAAAACACAAAAAGTCAAGAGAGTGGTTACCTTTGGTAACAGAATAAGGGAAAAACAGGTAATTTCACAGATGTTTCTTATAGTTTTATTCAAACTTCTAAGTGTAATATGTGTATTTTTCATATGTGTCAAATATTATATAAATAAAAATGCTATGAATAAAACAAACACGCTTTCAGGAATTCACATGAGAAAAGCTGTAAACATAGCAATGACCCACACCAGAATCCTGATTTCTGGAATAATTAAACTTGTATGAACAAATTGCAATAAATTGTAAACACTAAAAGCCTGTGGTTTATAAGTTTTCCCCTTTTAATGAAAAAGTCTAAACACACAACAAACCACAGGACATTCATATCACTGCTTTGCCCTTGGAAGCATTTTAAATTGAAGCAGATTTATATAAAACCTCTGTATATGAATGTTTCCATTAGACTTGAAAAAATAAGTACAAGCCTTTTATTTAAGATTTTTGCAGGTGGCCTTTGAGGCATGGAAAAGAGGACTATGCTAATCTGGTTAAAGTTCAGCTATAAATTCGAGAATGTTTGCTTTTCTCTTTTCACAAAAGAAAATTCTATCATTTCACAGGAAAAATAAAATTGTGATAGAATTATTATATCTAAATTGCATTAGACCAAAATTGGTTTTAAATTATGTCACTCTTGGTGTTTTTGATTTGTACTTCCAGAAACAATAAGAAATCTTTCTAAAGGATGTCACATGAGGATCCCACTGGCCTCAATCACATCCATTTAGAAGAACAATTGTACCTGTGGTATAGTTCTTCCAGATAGATAGATAGATGATAGAAAGAAAGATATAGATGACAGATTTATCAATAGATAGATGGGTGGATGCCCTGATTACACAAACAAAATCGCACAGTTTCCATCTCTGGGAGCAGGAGAAAGAATACATATGTAGTAAACACCTCCCCACCTCCAGCAATAGTAAAGGTAAAGGAATAAAGTTCCTGAGACAAAGCACCAGGCTCCTTCATTCACTGTCACTGCCATTCTATATCTGAGGGCTTAAGCATATCTGATCCATCTTCTAAAGTAAATCATTAATGATGTTACACATCTATATAAATAAAACACAAAAGCCATTTCAAATATCATTTACAAGCAAGGTTCCACTGATATCTACCAGAACCCTATGAGATATAAAGGGAAGGTTTGGTTATTTCCATTTCACAGGCAACACTAAGTCATAGAGACTTGAACTCACTCTCAGGGATTTAACAAAACCTAGAGAGCTGGAAGATTTTATTAAATCTCTCTGAGCCTTGATTTTCTCTGAGCCTTGATTTTCTCATCTAAAAACTGGGTATAAGAATCGCACTTATCTCACAGGGTTATTATGCAAATTGAACATTAATATATGTGACCCCATGGAACACAGCCTGCCAGGCTCCTCTGTCCATGGAGAGTCTCTAGGCAAGAATACTGGAGTGGGTTGCCATGCCCTCCTCCAGGGGATCTTCCCAAACCAGGGATCGAACCCAAGTCTTCCACATTACAAGTGGATTCTTTACTGTCTGAGCCACCAGGGAAGCCCAAGAATACTGGAGTGGGTAGCCTACCCCTTCTCCAGGGGAACTGCCTGACCCAGGAATCAAACTGGAGTCTCCTGCATTGCAGGCAGATTCTTTACCAGCTGAGCTATCAGGGAAACCCATATGCAAATGATGCTGTCATACAAAATGTTAGCTATTATCTTTGTTATGCAGGTTCTAGAATCAATGCTATTTTTATAATAACTTGCTAACAGTTAGATTACCTGGTTCCTGTTTCAAGCTGTCAAAAATGTGACCCAGACCTAGTTCTGAATAAGAGAATGTTAGAACTGGGAGACCTCGTAGAGTTCTACATGGCCCAACCATCTGTTCACAAGAGTCCTGAGACCTAGAAAGACCCAAGAACACATGGCTAGTTTGCTGCAGAACTGGGTCTAGCAATTAAGTCTCCTAATTCCTAATTTTCAAACTCTCCACACCAACTAACAGATTTGGCTCAATGTCTCTAGAATCCTTTCCTTGCTGCTGAGATTTGGTCTAATCATTATTTGATCTTAAAACTTTTACTGTCCCCAAATGTATCCATCCATAGAACCATTGAGTTTCCCCTGATCTACTCACCTGGCCTTCAGGCAATCTAAACACTTTGGCTCCTGCTGTGCTCAGCAGTCTGCACATCTAAACAGCTGTCTGTCTTCACCTGTGTAAATTTCTCCAGTGCATTCATTTGTTTGAGTATGAGGATGCTCAGGCAGAAATTTTTCACACAGGTGGCTTTTTCTATCCTTGCTAGAATTTTACCTTGCAGATCTAGAAATAAACACAGGCTTTGTCAAATACTGTCTTCGAAAGACTTGACTACCGCATTCATGTGTTTTTTTGTTAAAGTGCCCAGCCAAATATTCTGAAGTGAATTCATGTAAATAAATTTCATGAAGTCATTTGAGCACCTGCAGAAGATTGTGAGCCCCCAACCTTCACCTCTTTCATTTATCAAGGTGTCTTAAGTTTCATCCAAAATGATTTAGTCCTTTCTCAGAAGCAGTTCTGTCTTCCAGGGCTCCTTATTAAAGTACAAATGTCCTTCAGAAAGCGACCACCTCGAGATAGCAATTTAGCATGATAAGCTGTCAGCTGGGCTCAAGTCCATGGTCTGTGGGAAATTGATTCAAGCTACAGGGCATCAGTGGGGGCAGGGGATGGGAGGACAAGGGAAGACAGATGGGCTGGGGGTGTCCCTGGAAATAGAAGAAGGGGGGCACAGACTCATTTATAGGAGAGTCACTAAGGACATCGTGGGGGAGAAGAGAGATCAAGCCAAACCATGCTGCTCCCACTTTAAATATTTTCGAGGAGTAAGGGTTAGATTTGCCTAAAGGGGCAGCAGAGGGCTTCCCTGATAGCTCAGTTGGCAAAGAATCCACCTGCAATGCAAGAGACCCCGCTTCAATTCCTGGGTTGGGAAGATCCACTGGAGAAGGGACAAGCTACCTACTCCAGTATTCTTGGGCGTCTCTTGTGGCTCAGCTGGTAAAGAATCCACCTGCAGTGCGGGAGACCTGTGTTCGATCCCTCGGTTGGGAAGACCCCCTGGAGAAGAGAAAGGCTATCCATTCCAATATTCTGGCTTGGAGAATTCCATGGACTGTATAGTTCATGAGGTCGCAAAGAGTTGGACATGACTGAGTGACTTTCACTTTCACTTTCAAAGGGGCAACAGAACAAGACAATTTTTTTGGCAAGGGACCCAGAAACACCGAGTCACAGGTCACCAATTCAGCCGGGCTTTAGTACCATGATTTTGAAGCTCTCATTTTAAAAACTGTTAAAGCAGAACAAATTCTTTATTGTCCTTTGTTAATGTACACAGTATTTCTAGAATAATAAACATCACTGACTCAATGGACTTGAGTTTGAGTAAACTCCGGGAGACGGTGAAGGACAGGGAATCCTGGAGCGCTGCAATCCATGGGCTCGCAAAGAGTCAGGCATGACTGAGTCACTGAAAAATAACTACCTCTATGAGTTAAGAGAGGGAACCATATGGATGAGAAAGATTCCCCACTTATTCTGGATACATGTCTAGACTCCCTAAGCCACTTAATGTGTATCCTGAGATTCAAGCAGAGAGGTTTTGAATGTTTATCTTTCTTCATTACAAAAGTGATAACATTTTCATCATGGAAAATGAAGAAATTGAAACTGACAATAAAATATCATTTCTCGCCCATCAAACAGGAAAAAACCAAAAAGCCCAATAATACTAAACATTGGTCAGGACACTCAGAGATAGAAACTCTTATATACTGCTTGTTACAGTCACTTTGACAAAACTTAGTAAAGCTAAAGATGTATATACTTGTAATCCAGAAACTCTACCACTAGCTATCCACCCTATAGAAATTCTCACACTTTTACACCACAAAACATGTACAAAGATGTTTGTTGTAGTATTTTTCCAACAGAAAAATAATGAAAACAATCATCTCTCTGTTTCTCAGTAGGAAAAGAGATAACTTGAGGACTAGTATAAAGTAGTCAAAATAAAGAACTAAAAACAAAACAAAAAATTTAAAGAACTATATCTGTAATATCAACATGGATAAATATCCAAAAAAATCTTGTCAAATATTTTAAACAGTAAGTTATAAAAGGATATGCACAGTATGATACCATCTAGTTATAATCTTAACACAATGTGGAAATTGGCTAGGATACATACACATGTGGTAAAAATACAAGACATACATGAGAATGGTACATAGCATACTAAATGGATTAGCTTAGGATGCTAATAACAAGAAATCTAAAATAATAGTGACAAATAAATTACAATTTCATTTCTTTGTCAAACTAAAGTTCAGGTAAACTACTCAGGATTGAAATGGCAACTCTGCAAACATGACAACCAGCGTTATACTGTGTTATAGTTCCACATTCCTTAACACATAGATGCTGCCTGGTGGCCCAAGACAGCTCCTACCAGGAAACCACAGTCTAACTGGTACAAAAGAGGAAAGGGAGGGAGATCAACCTCCCCACCCTCTTCCTTTAAGGAATCTCTGAGGAAGTTGTGTGTACAACTTCTGCTTTAAATTCACTGGCCAGAATTTAGTCATATGGCAATACCTGGAAAATGTAGTATCTATGGGTGGTGCTAGTGGCAAAGAACCTCCCTGCCAATAAAGGTAGATGTAAGAGATGCAAGTTTAATCCCTGGGTTGGGAAGATCCCCTGGAGAAGGAAATGACAACCTACTTCAGTATTTTTGCCTGGAGAATACCATGGACAGAGGAGTCTGGCAGGCTACAGTCCACAGCATCGCAAATGTCAGACACGACTGAAGCAACCTAGCATGCATTCCAAGCAAACAGGTATCAAACAAAAAATTCTGATCTACTTCTGCAAAGGAAGGTGGGGGAAGGGATAAGAATGAGACAGACGCTGTTATCTGTAATGCTGAATTTCTTGTACATTTTAAAGAGAGATTTGAAGCAAATATGACACTAACATCTGCTTCATCTTTGTGATAGGTGCATAAGTGTCAGTTCTATGATTTTCTTCTGATTCTCTGAAATTTTCATATTTGAAATGTTTTAAGGAAAGCATAAAAGATAAACAAAAGTTGGGTTTAGTCCCCCTAAACATATACATGTCCACATATATTAAGTGAAAGTCACTCAGTCATGTCCGACTCTTTGTGACCCCACAGACTATACAGTCCATGGAATTCTCCAGGACAGAATACTGGAGTGGGTAGCCTTTCCCTTCTCCATGAGATCTTCCCAGTCCAGGGATCAAACCCAGGTCTCCTGCATTGCAGGCAAATTCTTAACCAGCTGAACCACAAAGGAAGCCCAAGAATACTGGAGTGAGTAGCCTATCCCTTCTCCAGTGGATCTAACACACACTAAAATACCAGCATTAACATTTTGGTGGCTGAGACTTCGGTCTTTCTCCTATACATATTTTTACTCAATCCTGTCTTTTAATTCTTACATAGTTTGTAAAGTGCTTTTTAATTTATTGTGTCATAAGCATTTCCCATGTCTTTTAAAATTCTTTTAAAATATAACATTTAGCGACTAACCCTATAATCATAAGGATGTAATATAATTCAATTAACTCCTATTGTTAAATATAAACATTTTAGATGAATTTTATACTTATGGATTTTAAATGTACATGTTTTATCTTCAGTTACTTTGTCTCTAGATGTTATTCACTGCAGGTAAACACAATCACTGGTACAATCCTTCATCTCTAGTTATAATTCACGGCAGAAGTGATTTTTCTTTTCCAAAGCGTTTTTGTTTCCTAGTGGCATCTATCTCAAAGTCTTTGGATCGATCTTCTGAGACTCAGCTGAAACCCCCTAAGACTCAGAAGTTCTTCCTGCATGTTTACCTGCCTCTCAAGGAACTTCTTTGATTTGTGTGAGTCTCAGTTCACCGGGAGCCCGTAGGCACGAGGCAGAGGCACATCAACAGCCTTCAGTCCCTATGGATGCTTAGAGCCTGCTGTGGTCTGCGCTCCCATCTCTGCCAGGCCTGAGCTTCTGTAATGGACTAATCTGATCCCACAACACCACGGCTGCAGGTGAGAGCAGTTTTGAAAACGCTATTTTACTCTTGGTGAACAGTCCAGGTGCTCATTTTCCTTTAATGCTAAATTCAATTCTATGAGAAGAATAACTTATCACTCTCTCTTTCTCTCTTATCCACTCTCTCATGCATTTTTAGCAACTTTCCATTTAGACAATGCACAAAAGATACCTTCCGTAGCCCCTCTCATGTGTCACGTTTTGTGATGCCAGCATCCAAACAGACTTTAGAACTTTATCTAGATGCTATCACCATGAACAAGAATTTACTGATGTATTTTCTATCTGATTTCCAAAAATATCATTGCTACAAATTCTGAAAAGAACCTATTCAAACAAAATCTTTCCAAGTATCCCCAAATTGATAAATTCACTCATTCAACAAATTGAGCAGTCAATGTGCTCCATTTCTAGGGTGCCCAAAATGTACAGACTCAATATGGGAAGTAGATAGTTAAATAAACAGTGAAGATAATGTAACACCTAAAAAACTTCAGTGCAGGGGCTAAGGGAGTATCAGCTGGAGTATGAGTGTGTGTGTGTATGTGTGTGTGTGTGTGTGTAGAACAAACACTGGGCTCTTTTCTCTGATGTTGCTGTTTAGTTTCAGGGTAATGGTGGCCTTGTAGAATGAGTTTGGAAGTGTTCCTTCCTCTGCAATTTTTGGAAAGAATTTTATAGAAGGATAGGCATTAGCTCTTCTCTAAATGTTTGATAGAATTCTCCTGTGAAGCCATCTGGTCCTGGGCTTTTGTTTTGGGGGGGATTTTTGATCACAGCTTCAATTTCAGGGCTTGTAATTGAGTTGTTCATAATTTCTATTTCTTCCTGGCTCAGTCTTGGAAGATTGAACTTTTCTAAGAATCTGTTCATTTCTTCCAGGTTATCCATTTATTGCCATATAGTTGTTCATAATACTCTCTTACAATCCTTTGTATTTTTTTATTGCCTGTTGTAACCTGTCCTTTTTCATTTTTAATTTTGTTGATTTGATTCTTCTTTTCTTCTTGATTTTTTTCCTTTTTTTCTTGAGTCTGGCTAAAGGTCTGTCAATTTTTTTTATCTTCTCAAAGAATCAGCTTTTAGTTTTATTAATCTTTACTATTGTTTCTTTCATTTCCTTTTCATTTATTTCTGCTCAAATCTTTATGATTTCTTTCCTTTTACTAATTTTGGGGGGGTTTGTTCTTTTTCCAGTTGTTTTGGGGGTAAAGCCAGGTTGTCTATTTGGTGTTTTTCTTGTTTCTTGAGGTAGGATTGTATTGCTATAAACTTCCCTCTTAGAACTGCTTTTGCTGCATCCCATAGGTTTTGAGTTGTCATGTTTTCATTGTCATTTGTTTCTAGAAATTTTATTTCCCTTTTGATTTCTTCAGTACCCTGTTGGTTATTCAGAAACATACTGTTTAATCTCCATGTGTTTGTGTTCTTATAGTTTTCTTCTTGTAGTTGATATCTAGTCTGATAGCATTGTGATTGGAAAATATGCTTGATATGATTTCAATTTTCTTAAATTTACTGAGGTTTGATTTGTGACCCCAAGATGTGGTCTATCCTAGAGAATGTTCCATGTGCACTTGGGAAGAAGGTGTATTCTTCTGCATTTGGATGGAATGTCCTGAAGATATCAATGAGATCCGTCTCATCTAGTACATCATTTAAGACTTGTGTTTCCTTATTAATTTTCTGTTTTGATGATCTGTCCATTGGTGTGAGTGGAGTTTTAAAGTCTCCTACTATTATTGTGTTACTGTCAATTTCTCCTTTCACATCTGCTAATGTTTCTCTTATGTGTTAAGGTGCTCCTATGTTGAGTGCATAGATATTTACAATTGCTACATCTTCCTCTTGGATTGATCCCTTGATCATTATGTAGTGCCCTTCCTTATCTCTTGTAACCTTCTTTAAGGTCTATTTTGTCTGATTTGCTTCCCATTTGCATGGAATATATTTTTCTATCCTCTCACTTTCAGTCTATATGTGTCTTTATAAACTTTCAGTTTATATGTGAAGTGGGTTTCTTGTAGACAGCATATATATGGGTACTGTTTTTGTATCCATTCAGCCAGTCTGTGTCTTTTGGTTGAAGCATTTAATCCATTTACATTTAAAGTAATTGTTGATATATATGTTCCTATTGCCATTTTCTTAATTTTCGGGGATTGATTTTGTAGATCTTTTTTCTTCTCTTGTATTTTTTTACTATATAAGTCGCTTTAACATTTGTTGTAAAGCTGGTTTGGTGGTACTGAATTCTCTTAACTTTTGCTTGTCTGAAAGATTTTTGTTTCTCCATCAATTTTGAATGAGATCCTTGCCAGGTACAGTAATCTTGGTTGTAGATTTTTCCCTTTCAGTACTTAAAATATATCTTGCCATTCCCTTTTGGCCTGCAGAGTTTCTGCTGAAAGATCAGCTGTTAAGTGTATGGGGTTTCCCTTGTATGTTACTTGTTACTTTTCCCTTGCTGCTTTTAATATTCTTTCTTTGTGTTTAATCTCTGTTAGTTTGATTAGTATGTGTCTTGGCATGTTCCTCCTTGGGTTTACCCTGTATGGGACTCTTTGTGCCTCTTGGACTTGACTATTTAATTTTCCATGTTGGGGAAATTTTCAATTATAATCTATTCAAAAATTTTCTTATACTCTTTCTTTTCCTGTTCTTCTTCTGGGACCCGTGTAATTCGAATGTTGGTGCATTTGATATTGTCCCAGAGGTCTCTGAGACTATCCTCAGTTCTTTTCATTCTTTTTACTTTATTCTGCTCTTCAGAAGTTATTTTCACCATTTTATCTTCCAGCTCACTGATTCACTCTTCTGCTTCAGACATTCTGCTATTGATTCCTTCCAAAGTGTTTTTAATTTCAGTAATTGTGTTGTTGGTCTCTGTATGTTTATTCTTTAACTCGTCTAGGTCTTTGTTAATTTATTCTTGCATTTTCTCCATTTTGTTTTCAAGGTTTTTTTTTTATCATCTTTACTATCATTATTCTGAATTCTTTTTCAGGTAGTTTGGCTACTTCCTCTTCATTTATTTGAACTTCTGTGTTTCTAGTTTGTTCCTTCATTTGTGTAGTATTTCTCTGCCTTTTCGTTTTTTTTTTTTCTAACTTATTGTGCTTGAGGTCTCCTTTGCCGAGGCTTCAAGGTTGAATTCTTTCTTCCTTTTGGTTTCTGCCCTCCTAAGGTTGGTCCAGTGGTTTGTGTAAGCTTCATATAGGGTGAGATTTGTGCTGAATTTTTGTTTGTTTGTTTGTTTTTCCTCTGATGGGCAAGTCTGAGTGAGGTGGTAATCCTGTCTGCTGATGTTTGGGTTTGTATTTTTGTTTTGTTTGTTATTTAGAGGGGGCATCCTGAACAGGGTGCTATTGGTGTTTGGGTGATGCCAGATCTTGTATTCAAGTGGTTTCCTTTGTGTGAGTTCTCACTATTTGATACTCCCTAGGGTTAGTTCTCTGGTAGTCTAGGGTCTTGGAGTCAACGCTCCCACTCCAAAGGCTCAGGGCTTGATCTTTGGTCAGGAATGAAGATTCTACAAGTGGTTTGTTATAGCATTAAGTGAGATTAAAACAAATACCTGAAAATGAGAAACCAAAAATGAACCCCAGACAAATTGCAGTTATAAAATCAGGCAAATAATAATTAAAATAATGGGATATATACATATACATTTACACCCATAAGCAAAGTCAAAACAGTCCAACTAAAAGTACAGTAGATTGACATGGTGAACAAAGGAAATCAAAAATTATATTTACCAGTTAAGAACAAAACTAACTAAAGCAAAAACTGGAAGGTGCCAAGTGGGGAATAAAGCAATGAAAAAAAACTAACAAATATGTTGAAAGGAGGAAAGAAAGAAAGAATAGATATGCAAAGTTAAATAGAGGTAGATGAAGAAGACTTATATACATTAAAGATTAACTGCAAGGAGAAAAGAACAGTAGGAAAGGCAAACAAGGGAATAAATGTATTAAAAATATAATAGGTTTAAAAAAATTTAAATTATTTAAAAAAAAAAAACGAGAATTCCACAGAACTGCAAAAGCCCAATGTAGAGGCAGAGGTTTATAACAACAACAAAAAAATGTGACTGAGAAAAAAAGAAAAAAAAGCTCAAAAGCTTAATTAGATTTCATAGTGCCAATAAAATTGACAACTACAACAGTGGTGGGGGGGGTGGAAAGAAAAAAGAAAAAACATCCAAAAGCATCTACAGAACAAATCAAAACATAAGAAAAATTAATATTTTTCTTGAGTCACTGCTATCAGAGTCCTTTCCCTCATTGGGAGTCACAGTCCACCTCACCTTCCTAGAATGCCCTCCAGCACTGTGCTGATCTCTGGACCTGATGTGGAGGCAGCTCAGATTCTAACCTGGTCCTCCTATGTGTTCTTGCCTCCAATGTCCACAGCTATCAGAACTAGCACGTTTTGGTGTTGGGGCGGGGGGAGCTCTCAATGTCCTTTTATATATTCCACAGACACAGAGTCTGCCTAGTTGATTGTGTGGATTTAATCTGCAGCTTGTACAGCTGGTGGGAAGGTTTTGGGTCTTATTCCTTAGCCACACTGTCCCTTGGTTTCAATTGTGGCTTTATTTCCACCTCTGTATGTGGTCATCCACTGGGTTTTGCTCCTGAGGCTGCCCTGGAGGACTTGGGTTTGCCCCTGTGAGGGCCAGGTGTGGAGATGGTGCAGCCATTTGGGTTGCAGGGTTTCTGGCAGCACCAGGTACTCAGGGGAGTTGATGGCTAGGGCAGCAGGAAATATAGTGCTCTAGAAGGGTATGGCAACTAGTATTGGCCAAGACATGCCAGTATTCTTGCCTGGAGCACACCCACCCCACCCCCCTGCCCACAGAGAAGCCTGGCAGGCCACAGTCTACAGGGTCCCAAAGAGTTGGGCACAACCAAAGTGACGCTGCACGTATAGACACAAGACCTTTTTTGCCTGTGGCAGCTCTGACCCAGTGAGAGTTGAGCGTGAAGGTGGTGCAGCTGCTTGGCTTGTGGGGACCCTGGCAGCGCCAAGTGTGCAGGGACATGGACTGCCTCTGCCGCAGTCCTATCAGAGTCTTTTTTCAAGCCTCCTGTAGCTGGCGATCAGTCGGCCTCTTTGACTGTCTTTCTCTGTAGCTGCACCGGTTCAGGCACTGAGAGCGCTCCCTTGCCTGGGGTCCTTCTCTGTTGTTCAGAGCATCAGCCACTTAGAGGGGCCCCCCTGGCTGGGGTCCTACTCTGTAGATTGGCATGCCAGGCACTTAAAGGAGCACCCTAGGTGGGGTCCTACTCTGTAGTTCAGTGCCTCAGGCGTTTGATGGGCCACCCTCTCTATTGTTCAGCTGCCGATGCTGGCCTGTGGGGTGAGAGAGGCTATGGTGATGGCTCCACCAGCTACGCATGACTCAGCAGTATCATCTTGCTTCCATGGTTGCCTGGCTTTCCTCCACAGGCATTTCCCACCACTGTCTCCTCCCTCATATCCCCTCAATTCGTCTCTCTGCAATCAATAGCAGCCCTCGCCCTGGGATTGCTCCATAATCCTGAAACTCCAGCTCCCAGCTGCTGCGCCTTCCAGGGGACCTGCGTCCCTGTCTGGAGTATGTATGGCTGCGGCAAGGACTGTCTGATTCCCATTCCATGTAGGCTACCACAGATCAGCTGTTTCACTCTCAGCCTTCTCATCTGACTCAGACAATTGCCCCAATGTGGGGATCAGACCCCAGCTTCAGTTCCCCCACCCAGTGAGGGCAGGTCCAGTCCTACTAACACTCCTGTTTTTCCCCCTAGTTCCTTCATCCTACCGAGTTTTGTGTGGTTCTATATATTCTTTTCCTCTGGTCAGGTACTCCTGTCTGCTCTCAGCTGGTGTTCTGCATGCACTTCTGTGTCTGAAGGTGTACTCCTGATCTATCCGTGGAGAGAGATGTACTCCACTTCCACCTACTCCTCTGCCATCTTTTTCTCGCTTGATGTTGTTTAGTCACTAAGTTGTGACTGACTCTTTTGTGACCCCATGGACCATAGTCTGCCAGGCTCCTCTGTCCATGAGATTTCCCAGGCAAGAATACTGGACTGGGTTGCCATTTCCTTTTCCAGGGTGTCTTCCTGACCCAGGGATTGAACCTCTGTCTCCTGCATTGGCAGGGGGATTCTCTACCACTGAGCCACCAGAGAAGGCCCTTTTCTCTGATACTCATATTATTCATCAGGTCCACGAAGGAAAACACATGGACTCCCAGGTTCTACACTAATAATTGCATGGGAACCAGCATTCCTCTTGAGAGCCCACCTTCTCCTTCTAGTTCCTTCCCCAGACATTACAACTAGCACTCCATTCCCCTCATTACCTTTGCTCTTTGGGATTCTAACTACACATTCCTCCAATCCCATGCTCAAGGGTTCATCTTCCAGGAAGCCTCCTCTGAGTCCTCTGGCACCCAAATCTCTGTTTTATTATTACCACGCTTCCAGCCAGCACCAGAGTGACATCTACAAGAACAGTATAGATCATGCTAGAGTTATGCTTGGCAGATTTGTTTTCAAAAATGAACATTGTAAATGAAACCAATGATCAAGATTCAATAAATATTTGTTGAATAAAAGGAAGAATAAATCAATTAGTATGCTTCCATAGTCTCCTTAGAAGAGTGCTGAGCACACTGATTTCAGTAAATTGTCAATTGATTTCCTTTTGTGGTACAAAATTATGAATGTATCAATAGATTTTCTCAAAAATAATTGTCACTGTTCTAATATTTAGCTAGATTACTTTTACTTAATATATATTTAGTTAAATATGGAATATTCAACTACCCTTTAGGGGACGACAGAGGATGAGATGGTTGGATGGCATCACCAACTCAATGGACATGGGTTTGGGTGGACTCCGGGAGTTGGTGATGGACAGGGAGGCCTGGAGTGCTGCGGTTCATGGGGTCGCAAAGAGTTGGACACGACTGAGTGACTGAACTGAACTTTTTCATAGATGGTAGTCAGATTCATTCAATTTTGAAGATAATAGTTGTAAAACTTCTTTAAAAAAATAATCTGTAGGCCAAGGTTCTCAGGAGACTCACTCAGGACAGGACCCGCACCACTGGAGCCAAGTTCATCAGAAGAAGACAAAATGACCCTCAAAGTGTCATCTGCTATCCTTTTCCTAGGTGCCAGACACAGCACATTACAAGGTACCCAGAAGTTAAGACATTTCTCAAGTTGCATCCAGAGGAAGATCTACAATCAGATGTTCTCTTCGTTGCCTTATGGGATGATTTGTGTCCCTTCAAAACTCATGTGATGAGTTTCCAGCCCCCAGCATCTCAGAGTATGACAATATCTGGAAACAAGGTCTTTAAAGAGATAATTAAGCTAAAATGAGGTCACTAGAGTGGATCCTAATCTGACATGACAGGTGCTCTTATCAGAAGAGGAGGTTAACACAGACGGGCACACGGGGGAGAAAACGGCAATCTGTTGATACAGTCCAAGGAGTGTGTGTGCTGTGCTGTACTCAGTTGTGCCCAACTCTTGTGCAGCCCCATGGACTGTAGCCTGCTAGGCTTCTCTCTCCAAGGAATTTTCTAGGCGAGAATACTGGAATGGATTGCCATTTCCTACTCCAGGGAATCTTCTTGACCCAGGGATAAAACCCATGTCTCTTGCATCTCTGGCATTGACAGGCAGATTCTTTACCACTGTACCACCTGGGAAACCTGAGGAAACAGGCTCAGAAAAAAACCAACCCTGCCAACATCTGTATCTTAGACTTCTTGTTTCTAGAACTGCAAGAACATACGTTTCTGTTGTGTAAGCCACCCAGACTGTGGTACTTAACTATATCAGCTCTAGAAAATTAATACATCTCCCAAGAAAACTCTCATATGAATGTCATGCATTCTGCCTCATTATCAATATTATAATTATGAGCTGCTGGAGACCTGCTGACCAGGTTTAAAAATGGTATAGCAGTGACCTTGAAATTGACATACCTACTCAAATCTGCTTAATTGGCTCCTTCTTGCAGAGAGCATCACTGAACAGCAACTCTCTCCTCTCCCTCACCTCTTATTCTCTATCACACCACGTTACTATTCACATCATTTATAGCTTAAGTTCTATCCTGGAATTCTCTCACTGTTGCCCATCTTACTAACAAGACCATAAGCTCCACAAGGGCAGGGAACCCTCTCTGTGTTCCCAATACTTGGCACAGCAATCGCCACTGAGGAACAAATATTTGGTGATTGAGTCTGCTACTTTTTTACTTTCTGACTCCTCAGTGGGTACAAGCTCCATTTTTGACACATTGATTTCAAAATAGCTTGTTTTTTCTTTTTGTTTTCAATTTACTCAGCTCTCTGGAATACCTGGCTGAGAGACCTGGATTAGACTTTTGAGAAGGATGCTAAAGAGATAGTGATGGCCTTGCTCATGCACCAGCCTGCCTGGCAGTGGCAGTTCACCATATTTTAAATGATGGAGGTTTGGCGAGGGAGATGAGCAGGATGGGAGACCCATTAGAAGAATGATACAGCATTCAGGGGAAGGTTAAAAATGAAGTATGTGTTATAAATAATAAAACATGTCCACCTGTGCATATTAAGTTGTAATTTGATCTCTGGCTTCTTCTGACATTGATAAACCACTCAAAGCCTCCCCCTCATGGCTTCTGATGCCATGAATGACTAACCCCTCTCAATGGAATTTCTACTTTGTTATTCTGTACAAGCTGTTCTGTATTCTGCATGTGTGAAAAACAGGTGATGAGAGCCACATAGAATGAACTGGACAAGTCAAAATTTTGCTTAAAACTGTGTTTATCCAGTTATGACGAGATGAAAGTATACTTGTAAATGGGACATGAAGGGGCAATTGGAGCAGGAATAGTTTCTGGGTTCTGGGTGACATCTATACATGCAGTCAAGTGTAGAAAAGAAGTGAAGAACTCAACATGTCAGAAGCCAAGCATCCGGGTCACAGAGATGCAGCTTTCCCCATTCAGTGTTTGTAATAGGGAAGGACAAATCCGGCTCCATGTTAGGTCTGTCTGTTTTACTTTAATCTTTGCATTCTATTGCTTTTACTTTCAGTTAAGAATGTTGTCTATAGCATGAAATATATAGGATAGGCCATTCTCAAGGCTGTGACCATTAAGAGTGTGACACTTTTGCATTTATAAGTTGCAAAACAGAGAATAACATGTCTTGTTGGAGGTTTACAGGAATATCACAACCTGACCTACGTGGACAGCTGTAAAAACAAAGGATTCCTGCACCAAGAAATTTGCAAACCCCAACCACACTCCTCTCTTACGTTGCCTTTAAAAATACCTTGCTGAAACCCTCTGGGAGTTCAGAGCACAAGCTACCCATCTCCTTGCATGGCCCTGCAATAAACCTTCCTCTGCTCCAAACTCCAGTGTTTCAGTTTGTTCAGCCTCATTGTGTGTTAGGCACAAGAACTTGCATTTGGTAACATACTGACTTGGCATCCCACTTATTCTGAAACAGGAAGTACCTCCCCCCAGGAGTCAGAGTTTAGGGAGTGCCGCTCAGGTGTCTGGGCAAGCAAGAAGGGGCTGCTCTGAGTGTCACCCAACAGCTTTCCAAACTTCCTTTTAAAACAGCCCTCACTGCAGAAATATCCCTGAATGGTTCTCCCCATCTGATCAAGAGCATTCACTTCAATTCTCTTTTGAAAACTAGCCTTGCTGATATTTGTTCCTCTGTCATCAGGGCTTCAGCTCTAGCTAAAGCCCAGGTCTGGGATCTGACTTGGCCAGGGGCATCTTCACTGCCCTGGCGGGTAAAGGGCCCTCCTTCCACCTATTCACCAGATTCCAAGATGCCTCCCAAGCCCCCTCTGGTTCCCACATATCTAATTTATTCCCTTGGGAGCCATAGGACATCTGCTGAAGCAACTAAACGTATTGGTCGGTTCTACCCCAAAGCACTTAGCTAAATCAAAGGAACAAAATCTCAGCTGCCTAAATAAAGCAATGGAGTACTTTCTCCTCCTCTCAACACTCCCACCTGCCCCTCACCAGTCACTTTCACTTCAGAATGTGTTTCATTGAAATCAAGATGAAGGATAGTCAAGAAGAGGGTCAGGAATTAAAACAGGAAAGGAAGAATGAGAGAAGGAAGGAGGCAAACAAACACAATCCAGGACAAAAAGCCTAGACAGATCAATACACACATTTCCCATCACTTGGGCCAGCTGGGACCACCGCTCATCCCACAATGGCTCCTGACACACACGCAGATGGTTGTGCAGAAGTGTCGCACAGTCAAAGGCAGCCCGGAATGGACATCCTGAAAGCTCAAGGTCAGTCTGTATCCTTCATGCCACAAAAACAGGAAAATCAGACTTTCATCTTGTAGTTTTCTACTTTTCAAATAACTCTCATCAAAAAAAGCAAGGTGGGGCTGGAAGTGCACACACAAAACTTAACAAGAGTTTATCTTCTGAGTAACAGGGTAGGAGCTGGAAGGGAGGGACTTGGACCTTATGCATTTTTATAAAAAGTGTTAGGGTAATAAGTAGTTTTTTTCTTCCTTTTGTGCTTTCTATATTTTCCCTAAGAAAGTATTTCCTTTCATAATTTTTAAATAAATAAATATTCTTCTAAAGAAAAGGAAAGATGTTTTCACAGGCATGATCACTCTTAATCTTCCCAACAACCCAGTGAAGTGAGCAGAGTAGATGTGGCTCAGGAATCAGGGTCACTCAGATTTGGGTTATGATCCCTCTTTTCACATCGATCCACTGTGGATTGTGAGCAAGAAGTTTAACCTGTACGATGATAATAAAACCCAATATGTCAAACTCCTAGGAGAATTATAGCAGATACAATATATTAACTCTTATGAAAATGAAGAAGTATGAATAAGTACTCAGTAATTAGAACTTACCAACATTATTGTTACTGTTATATTTTTTAAGTTAAGAGATAAATCCTAGGCAATATAGCAACACAGATAACAGTTGACTAAACCAAAACCAGACTCACATTCATTGTGTGGCCACCATTTTGCAAGGAGTAGAACAGGACTGTCCACACTGTCGACCCTCAAGAGGTTCAGATTGGAATCAGGCATCCAGAACACGGTCTAGAATCCTCCTCAGAGAAACCTCTATGAGAGCTCTACAGAGGTAGACATGGGTCTGCCAGCCCCGAATACTTCCCAATTCAACCCAAAGACCTTTTGGAACAAATAATGCTATTTAAAAATACATGGAAGAAATAATACCTGTTTCTGATGGGCAGGGGCTTCTCTGGTAGCTCAGATGGTAAAGAATCTGCCTTCTAATGCAGGAGACCGAGGTCCGATCCCTGGGTCAGGAAGATCTCCTGCAGAAGGGAATGGCAACTCACTGCAGTATTTTTGCCTGGAGAATTCCATGGACAGAGAAGCCTGGTGGGCTACAGTCCATGGGGTCACAAAGAGTGGGACACGACTGAGCAACCACTATGACCACCACTGGTGGGTAGAGTCAGAGACAACGATTTGAAGGAAAAAAATAATATTTATGTAGATGTCAGTCCTAACACTGACTCCCCATTGAAGATTTTTTAAAATATTTTTTTGGTTACTCATAAAAAGAAGCAATGAGAAAGAAAGAGCTTGCATATACTCAAGCCCACTCTCTGATTTGACAGCAAAGCAAATCCAAAATGTACTAGTATTTCACTGCACTTTAGGGAACCCTTCACTGTTTTTATTTTAGACAGTATGAAAGTGAAAGTTGCTCAGTTGTATCTGACTCTTTGTGACCCCATGGACTATACAGCCCATGAAATTCTTCAGGCCAGAATACTGGAGTGGGTAGCCGTTCCCTTCTCCAGGGGATCTTATCAACCCAGGGATCAAGCCCAAATCTTCCCAACCCAGGGATCGAACCCAGGTCTCCTGCATTGCTGACAGATTTTTTTTTTACCAGCTGAGCCACCAGTTTTCTTGAACATCCATTACACCATTTAGATTGAGTGCTAAGTTTTCCGTATTCCAGGTTTTCTAGGTTTTTCTGTCCCAGTTTGGAATAGTTCTCAAAGAGGGTTCACAATGATAGTGCCAGAAACCAGACAGCAGAAGCAGAGGCAGTGTACGAAGTAAGACCTGGCTCTCTCTCCTGGCAACCAGTGGTGACCCCGGTCTTGTGGTGTTGTTATCCAGTGTACAGAGCACATTCTTGTGCATTATTCCACACCATCCTCTGAACAGTCCAATAAAAAGCTAACATTATTAGCCCCATTTTTTAGCTAAAGAAACCAGAGGCTCCGCAAATTGAAGTGATTTTTCTCAAGGCCATCAGACAAGTAAGGAAAGACATAACTTGAACTCCATATCTGGCACCTCTCCCACTTCACCTCAAATGTTGTTTGTGCCTCTAATTCCCAGACAGAAAAGAGTTTTCCATTTCACCTCTTTAATCTGGCACCATGGCCGTCACTCCGCCTTACACTCTCCCCTCCCAAACTGCAAAAGCTCAGGTAACAAGCCACAGCAGAATGCCTGACGCTTGCTGGAGTTGTGACAATGCTGACCAAGTTCTTGGCAGGCCCTGCTCTATTCATGATCAATGGGACTGTAGCCAGGACAAGCCTTGCTGGCCCTGAGCTGATTTCGGCCATGAACGTGCACACGTAGTGTACATGTTCGTTTGTATGCTGAGCACAGAGGACAAAATAATTCTGCACCGTGTCCATTTTTGTGCTGTTAAGGCGTATGGTTGCTTTGCAAGCAAAACAGTAGATCTTTCATTTGCCAGTGACATTCCACAAAGTGCTTATAATTCAGTGTTAGCTTATCAGCCATCCAATCTCCCACTCTAGGGAATGTGTCAACCATCAAAAGGAGTGGAGGAGGTGTGCTGCATCTTAATGGCTTTCATTTCATCAGACTTACTTTCTTAAGGGCATTTAATCAATGAGGACAAGTAGTAGGCAGATTTTTAAATAAATGTGTCACTTTAGGTTAATCCACAGCACAGTTGAATGTATTTGTTTATGTGACTCCCAAATATGTCTCTCTGTTGCTCAGCAGAATTGATAATCTGTAAATCAAAACACGTTATTAGTACTTTTAAACTATCCCCTCAAGGAACAACTCTATTTGACCTGCCAGAATGGGAGATGTCCAGAAGTTTCAGGTACAAGTGTGCTGAATGTCAGAGCTACTCAGAATGCTTGACTGAAACGCCAGTTCCATTTTCAACAAAGCTTTCTATTCATTGTTGCTTCCTTCCTTTCATTAACCAGGTGAATAATGTGATTTTAAAAAATGTATTGGGGATGACAAAGAGGCTGGCAAAAGATGGTAAGCTGGGAAGCAAAAAGGACTGCAGGAATTTTAATTTATTCGTGGGGTGATTATTAAATGCAGAAGTGAATAAAAATTAAAAGTAGACTGGAATGATACTGATGGGACTTGCATCATTTTGCATTGATTATATCAAAATACTAGTGTCTGTTTAGTCTCTCTGCTTTTTGCATCTTTAATGTGGCCCAGACAAACAGAGAGAAGTTGTAATTGCATAAACTCAGGCCCCACGCCAAAGAGAAATTGCTTTTGCCATCCGTTATCAGCTATCTCAACTGTCAAAATATGATTGTCACATCGGCTGGAAGTGTATTGGCCAGGCTGTGATGTGAATGCAGTTTTGTTATTTTAGATTGATTTTCTTAATGCTGGCCATAAGCGTGCCCACGTGCAGCCTCGCCTATCTTTTCAGCCCTTTTAACAAAGCTTGAACTGTGTTGACATTTGTCCCCAGGCAGCAGTGTCCATTCAGAGTAGGACCTCTGCTGAGGCTTTTGTTGGAAACAAATAATCTCTTTCTTCTTCCTTTCCTCTTTTTTTTTCTTTCCTTTTCTTTAAACAAAGAGTGTTTACCAAATAGGATCGAGACTGTATGATCCTTTTGACACTGTGGCTAACGAAAGTTATTAATATTCCGAGGGTTTCCTAGCAAGAACCTATTTAATGGTTTCAGGAATCATTCGAATCCCAGGTGCAGCCTTAACTACAGTTTTTTATAGATAGCAGAGGCTATCCAGAGCTATGTGTGTGACATTGCAGAGGACACTGGAGGTTGGTAAAAACTCCCTGTATTATGTATCTCTTTCCCCATTTCTTTACTGATGGCCAAGGAGAAGATGGCATTCTTGAAACTGGGCGAGTCATTAAACTGCTTGAGAATAACTATCAGAAGAAAAGATGATGCTCTTCATTTCATTTTAACTGAAAATCATGATATTTAAATAATGACATGTAATCTCTCTGCAGGCCTAGTCAGGGCTCTGCGGGTTTTCCAAATGTTGCTTCTGCTGCCATAAGGTGCCAGGACCTTGGAGTTTCAAAGACATTCGGGGAGAGAAACCCAGCCCTAAGTGCACCTATAAACATCCATAATAGCCAATTTACAACAGAGTCAAGTCAGAATGGATATTCATGTGCCAGCTTGTAGGACAATTCAGCCCTCAATCCTGAGACAAATTAAATTCATCCTTGTGCATCCTAGTGGTAACGTACAATTAGCTTTCAGAAACGGTCATATATTTTCTCATCCTATAGGAGCCTTTAGAAATTTCAAGGGTAACCTCTCCAGTCCCCTTAATGGTAATCTTAAGTGTATTTCTGCAAAGTTACATAAATCAAACCATTTGGTAAACTATGTTGTAACCTTTTTAAACATATCTCCCTGTTAACTTTAACATCATTATATCCCATTGTGATGAAAATGGACTCTCTGTATCCAGCGATAATGAAAATAGCTCCTTTATGCAGTTTCTGCATGCAATTATCCAGGCTTTTCTCAGACTCTAGAGAAATCTAAGCTAATTGCATTGGGACTTTCCTACATTTCCATAAATTCTTTGTTAATTTTTCATGAGAAACTGTTATTGCAGTTGCCGTTAAAGTTGCCATTGTATTCAATCACAGAAAGAAATCATTATGGAAACAGGGCGATTTGCTGGTGTCCACCAGACATGGACTCCTTTTGATCCCTCCGTATTCTCAGGTAAGGTGGAGTTTTTTTCTTCTCAATGTCTTTTTTTCTGGATACAAGCTTTTCTTCATCTGACTTTACTCAAAGCTCATCTTAAAGCTGTTCTCTGTGGTACACGACCTTGTCATGATAGGGTATGAACTGTGTTTGCTTTATCTGACAGTTGGCTCTGGAATTGCCTTTATACCTACTCATCAACCCCAAAGACAAAGAGCTCTGTTTTAAGTGATAGTGGAGGAACTGAAGACGCCAAGTTTCTCGGGGAATGCTCTGAAACTTCCTCAGCTGTTACCTTTGATTTATTGATTGTTTTGAGCCCAGAGCCACAATTTCTGTAGCTTCCAGTAAGCACTACCGAAGAACATGTCCAACACACAGAAGAAATTTTCAGAGATGTTTCAGCCCGATTCTCTCCTATGAGCTCCCCTGGGCCCCAGAGTATACTCTCTGGCACCACTAACAGAAGACAATATTCCCTCTCTTGTTGTTAGGCAGGGCTGGATTGTCTGTAATCTGCCCAACCAGGTGCTCAAAACACCTGCAAAATAAGAGCACTAAATGTAAAGACAGAGAGAGCAAAACAGAGAGAAAAGTTCAGTTTTGGTTCTTTTATCGAGAGTTCAGTTCAGTCGCTCAGTTGTGTCCGACTCTTTGTGACCCCATGAACCGCAGCACACCAGGCCTCCCTGTCCATCACCAACTCCCTGAGTCCACCCAAACTCATGTCCATTGAGTCGGTGATGCCATCCAACCATCTCATCCTCTGTCGTCCCCTTCTCCTCCTGCCCTCAATCTTTCCCAGTATCAGGGTCTTTTCAAATCAGTCAGTTCTTCGCATCAGGTGGCCAAAGCATTGGAGTTTCAGCTTCAACATCAGTCCTTCCAATGAAAACCCAGGACTGATCTCCTTTAGGATGGACTGGTTGGATCTCCTTGCAGTCCAAAGGACTCTCAAGAGTCTTCTCCAACACCACAGGTAGCAATCAGAAAATCTAAAAAGTAGCTCTTTTATTAATAATTTCAGAATACATGCAAGAACCGTGTTTGACAGGTTTGCCTTCAATTTTTATTGCAAATCACATGGGAGATAAGTAACAATTCATCAAGCTATGCTCAAGATCTGTGCAGGTTATGGTATGTAGGCTCTACTTTGATTAAAATGACCTCAAAAAGAGTCATTCTTCCAACCTATAGTTCAAGGTAGGCTGAAAGTGGTATGGAGTACCTTTAGAGGTTACTAAGAGGTTGCATGTATCTTTGTTAATTAGAGTTTTGTCCAGATGTATCTTCAGAAATGGGACTGCTGGATCAGATGGCAACTCTATTTTTAATTTTTTAAGGAACTGCCATATGGTATTCCACAGTGGCTGTGCCAACTTACATTCCCACCAACAGTGTGTTCTCCACACCCTCTCCAGCATTTGTTATTTGTAGACCTTTTAATGATGGTCATTCTGACTGGTGTGACTTGGTACCTCATTGTAGTTTTGACTTGCGTTTCTCAATTAGTGATGTTGAGCATCTTTTCATGTGCTCACTGGTCATCTGTGTGTCTCCTTTGGAGAAATGTCTCTTTAAGTCTTCTGCCCATTTATGGATTGGGTTGTCTGTTTTTTAGTTGTTGAGTTGTATAATGCTCTAACCTTGATATTACTTTGGGTCTTGGTCTTTATGGGGAAGTTACTCTGCCACTTTTAGCGTACTTTGAACTCAGCTTGGAATAACTGACTTCTAAGAAAAGCTCCTACATTCCCTGCAGTTTCTAAAACTGTTCTTAAACATAATGAAAAAGAACTTGGCTATATTTAGGGCAAACCACCCAGTGCCTGGAATATACAATTTATTTAGGCACACTAGTGGTGAGTGTAGCCCTGGCCTCCCATGTGCAACCTCAGAGCTGACCTCCCAAAGTATAACATGAACTAACTCTCCTGGACATGGGCTCTTAGCTGCGATCATCCCAGCAGCCCATGTGGGAAAACAGTCCATTTGTAAACACATATATCAACAAATGACAAAGTGGACATTCCCCAAGGACCAAAACCAAAACTGGGAGTTGTTCAGATGGTCTCTCTCATGGCAAACAGAATAAACAAACTTTTATGCAAGTGAGAATTAAACCCACTGCATTCCAGAATCATAAAAGCAAAATTCTTGCAGCCTGATGTCTCCCAGGAGTCCCCCCCAAGGGGTAACTATTCATCAGAGAGGGCAGTAAGTATGTGTAAATTAAACGGAAACAATGAGTAGTGGTATTTGGAATATTCTTAGTCTGTTTTCAGGGTATCTGAAACATTTAACTTGGTATTGAGAAGTCAACTTGGTCTCTCTGGTGAAGACTATCAGGCCACTGGGGGCACTGAAGATGCTGTAGCAATTCATAGCTGCCAAAGCACAGACCTATCTTTAATCACACACCTCTCCAAATCATAATTTGTGATTCAGTCCTATTGCATCTTCCAACATATGGGCATGAACGTATTCCTTCCAGTAGTTTTATAAACTTGTTTTCCAGAAATTATTGTCCTTGACAGTGTAAAAGTTCCTCAGCGATACCACTTAACAATATAAGTATTATGTCATTTGAAGATATTATTACAAATGAGCAAGGCCAGGCTCTGAAGCCACCATTATTTTCACATTTGAAAACTCAAAGTTGGAGAGTTTAGAAGTACTCTAATTCAGATACAAGGGGAACCAATTATTGAACAGGAAGATTTTTTTCTTAACAATGAAATTCATATGGAATAGTTACTTGCACATCAGCATTCCCTCATGTAATCCTCCTCACAATGTGATTTAAGAAGGAAGCATAATTCGCCTTTTTAAAAAATTTATTTATTTAATTGAAGGATAATTGCTTCACGCAATTTTGTTGTTTTTTGTCAAAGAACAACATGAATCAGCTATAATCGGCATACGTATATCCCCTCGCTTTTGAACCTCCCTCCCATCTCCCTGCCCATCCCACCCCTCTAGGTTGTTACAGAGCCCTGGTTTGAGTTCCCTGAGTCATACAGCAAATTCCCATTGGCTATCTATTTTACATATGGCATTGTAAATTTCCATGTTACTCTCTCCATACATCTCACCCTCTCCCTCCTCCCCTCCCCCTGCATCCCTAAGTCTGTTCTCCATGTCTGTTTCTCCATTGCTGTCCTGCAGGTAAATTCTTCAGTACCATCTTTCTAGATTCCATATAATTCCTCTTTTTCTTTCAGCAAGGACACAGAGATGCAGATCTGTGTGAATACCCTGATAGGTGAGACCATCACCCTTGAGACTGAGCCCTGTGATACCATCAAGAATGTCAAAACCAAAATCCAAAATAAGGAGGGCATCCCTCCTGACCAGAAGCATCTGATTTTTATGGGCAAACCATAGGAAAATGCAGAACTCTTGGACAACAACATCCATAGAGAGTCCACTCTGCACCTGGCACTTCACCTACAGACAGCATCATGGACCCTTCCCATTGCCACCTCACCCAGAAATAAAACTGTGACAAGACAATCAAGAGCTATGCTCACCCACAACTCCATGCTGTCCCCACCTCCTCCTCCTTCCCCTGCAGGGTAGCCCTTCCTTGAAAAGAATGAGGCAGAGGAAGGGGTGGGGAGGAGGAGGGGGTGGCTGAGGAGGAAGGGAGAAGGGAAGGGGAGGGTAATGTGGAGGAAAGGGAGGGGGCAGAAAGGACAGCAGCAGCAAAATGCCCATTATGCAAGTAATGAAACTGAAGCTCAGGGAGGTCAAAGAAATCACCCAAGATAGCACAGTAAATAGAGAGTCAGGATCCCAGTCTGCCTACCTCCAAAACTCCTTTTATTCTACTAGGCCACATTCAAGATCAGCTCTTCCACACCCTTGACCTACAGCCTTGACACATGCTGGAAGAACTGTCCACATGGCTCTTTGGACTTCCACAATATTCTATATGAGCGTCTTCCACGGTACTTCTAATAGTTCATTGCAGTTTTTGTTTATGTACCTGATAGACTGTAAGGTACTTGAAGACAGGTGTCTTGCACTGTTCACCTTTGTATTCCTGACATTTACCCCCATGCCTGTCACAGAGGCACACTTATTACACACTTTACTATAATAATAAAGGCACACTTTATTGCCCAATAAAGAAATATACTCAAATACTCACAAGAAGAAATTAAAGAAATTGTTGCTCAAATTAAAACAACGAAATTTTATTTAGCTATCGGTTTGGTCAATATGAGAACATTTTCTAATACTGTATTTTCTGGGATGGGGGAAAACAAAGACTTTGAAATTGTGTTGGATGGTATAAAACTCAATGCAATTTTCAGCAAAGGGAACTATAAAGAAGGTGAAAAGACAACCCTCAGAATGGGAAAAAAACAATAGCAAATGAAACAACTGACAAAGGATTAATTAAATATACAAGCTGCTCATACAACTCAACACCAGAAAAACAACCCAATTAAAAAGTGGGAAAAAGACCTAAATGGACATTTCTCCAAAAAAGACATACAGATGGCTAATAAACACAAGAAAAGATGCTCACCATTGCTCATTATTAGAGAAATGCAAATCAGAACTATAATGAGATATCACTTCATACCAGTCAGAATGGCCATCATAAAAAAATCTACAAATTATAAATGCTGGAGAGGGTATGGAGAAAAGAGAATCCTCTTGCACTGTTGGTGGGAATGTAAATTGATACAGTCACTATGGAAAACAGTATGGAGATTGTTTAAAAAACTAGGAATAAAACCACCATTATGACCCAGCAATCCCACTACTAGGCATATACCTGAGGAAGCCAGAATTGAAAAGGACACATGCATCCCAATGTTCACCGTTCTATTTACAATACCTAGGACATGGAAGCAACCTAGATGTCCATCAACAGTTGAATAAAGAAACTGTGGTACATGCACACAATGGAAAATATTACTCAGCCATAAAAAGGAACACATTTGAGTCATTCCTAATGAGGTGGATGAACCTTGAGTCTATTATACAAAGTCAGAAAGAGAAAAATAAATTTCGTAGAGTAAAGCATATATATGGAATCTAGAAAGATGATACTGATGAACCTATTTGTGGGGCAGTAACGGAAACACAGACATCGAGAACAGACTTATGGACTTGGCTGGTGGGTGGGAGGGGGAGGAGAGGGTGGGATGTATGGAGAGAGCAACATGGAAACATACATTACAATATGTAAATAGACAGTCAATGGGAATTTGCTGTATGACTCAGGGAACTCAAACAAGGGCTTGGCAACAATCTAGAAGGGTGGGATGGGGAGGGAGGTTCAAGTGGGAGCGGACATGGGTAAACCTATGGCTGATTCATGTTGATGTTTGGTAGAAACCAACACAGTACTGTAAAGTTATTATCCTTCAATTAAAAATAAATCAATTGAAAAAAGAACCTGCATAAGCTGTCTTAACTACTAACGGCTGGAACAGTTCTCAGAGTTTTCTTAGATGCTCTTCCCCATTTATAAACCCTCAAATTTGGCTTGAATGAAATTTCCCAATTCTTTTTAGGTCAACTGATTAATTTTTCGTCTAGTAGATTTCCATGTTTCCATGAAGACAGTGGTTCTGTTTGCTTTCTAGCTGAGAAAGTTAAGGGAAGCAGATCTTTCTAAATTAGGGTGACCAACCCATCCTGGCTGAAGCTCTGAGGTTCCGCATCCCAGGAAGCCCCTCAAAACCCAGGCAACCTGGGACCACTGGCTACCCTATAACTCTGCCAACTTCCCTGACCCTCCCTAGGCTTCCCTGGTGGCTCAGCGGTAAAAGAATCCACCTGTAATACAGGAGACGGAGTTCAGTCCCTGGGTGGGAGAAGGGCATGGGAACCCACTCCAGGATTCTTGCCTGGAGAATCCCATGGACAGAGGAGCCTGGTGGGCTACAGTCCATGGGATCGCAAAGAGTCAGACACGACTGAGCAACTGAGCAACTGAGCATGCACCCTGGGCTCCTTTGCTGCCAAACCCAGCTTCCCTCAGCTAATTCTGGCCCTTCTCCGAAGGTGGTTTTCCCAGGAAAAGGTAGCCCTGGCCCACTTAGACCCCACCCAATCAGGCAGCCTTTTCCAGCAGGGAAGGCAGACAACAGAGCGCCTGGAGCCTTGTTTGCATGTCAATGCCCTTTTCCTTTGCCTGGATTTCACCCTTAGCTATGTGATTAGTGTTGCTGGTGAATGTGTGCCATTTTCTTTGCTTTGCTATCTGTCACCTCGGATGGTGAGGGTTAGACAAACAGTTTCGTGAACTGGTTAAAGGAAAATTACCTTTGCCCAGACAAGTCAGGTCTGGATCTTCTCATCCTGAGGGCTGATGATAAAGAGATTGGACCTTGGCTTGTGAATCCAAATCCAGTGTCTACTGAGAGACTGAAAGTGAATTCACTGTTCCTTAAAAGTGGGCAACAAATTACATGGAGAAAAGGGCTTTGTTGAGATTTATTTTTCATCCCCTCACAAGCTTCGCTTTCATGCATTCTGACTGTCCAGGTCAGCAACTAGAGAGTGCCTCGCTCCACAGCTGGGCTTGGGATCGTTCTCCTGGGTGAATGCAGGCCAGGCCTGCGTATTACCCCCTCTCCCTCCAAACAGCAGTCAGCATTCAGAACAGACAATTGGCTCTTTGAAAATCCACTGGAAGCTAGCATTCCTGTGCCTCCAGTGGGGGGAGAAAGAATCTGGGAGTGGGGGGACTTTTCACCCATTAAAACATCCATCACACAGTCCTCCTTCCTTACAACGGGCATCTCACAGGAATGCAAAACAGTCCAAGCAAAGGGTGTAAACAACCGCCCATTCAGGATCCGGCAACATCTCTAAAAACTCTTGAGCTCTCCCACTCCACACCCCAGCTGAGTAAAAATGAAGTGTCCTGGGCATCCATTTCCATGACTCTCATTCCTTTCTGTGTTGACTAGGAATTTCCTCTGCCGCTAATGCAACAATGGCTCTTTACTTAAAGATACTGCATTATGTTAAGCAGACCGTCTGTCATTACTTAGCGGCCACAGAATACTGCGGATGTAGTCCTGTTGTTTTTATTAGAGGGGTTGTCAGGATCTGTAATTCACACATCATTAACTGCTTCATTAAGACAGCAGCCTGTGGGCCCTAAAACTTGCAGCAGTTTGAAGTCCATACAAGCAAACACTCTCCTTGTCTGAGCCAGGGAGGCAGTCCCAGCCCCCACCACGGAAGGCCTGTGGGAGTGTCTCAAGAAGAGCTGTTTCCTAGGGAGAAAAAAAGTTTTCTTCTAACCCTGGAGCATAAATGTGTAAAACATATTCACTTAAAACTGATTTAAGTTAAAAGCATTACTTTGCAATGAGCTGCGCAATCCCACATCATCCATCAAAATGAAGCCATCACAGACGGCAATGTGTAATTACTTAAGCATTTTCATATGCCATAGCCTTTTTACTGGAATAAAAAGCAAAACTATGGAAACACACAGAAGGGGAAACATCCAAAAATTTGTACATGGCCCATGACATGGGCATTCCTCTAACGTGGATTTTTCTAAGCATCATTTGTATAAACAACGGAGCCAAATCCTGTTTTCTCTCATAATGCATGTTTTCTCAGCAGTAGTCTGCAGATCTTGAAATGCAGTGTGGGGGCTCTGGTTTCCCAGTGAAATCATATGGTTGGTCTGTTTCCTCAAAATAAATGTTCCATATGGAAGTAGCTTTGGGTCAAACTGGAAAACAGCTGAAGACCTCTTTGAGCCAACACAGCCATGGTATAGACCAGTGTTTTCTCAAACTCAGTCCTGATGGTTTCTTCAGATCCTTTCCATTTGCTTCTATATAGTGGGCTTCCTCTGAAATTTTGTTTGAAGAAAGGATTCTGTGACTAAAGTAAGTTGGAAACACTGTGATTGAACCTTCTTAATTTTTGACTTCATCAAAACTCGCCCATCCTTCTTGCCGTTTTCCAATGAGCTCTGTTAAATAACTGGCAAAGTAACCTACACTACAAAAGAGCTAACACGGAGGGGTTCAAACAGAATGTGTTTATGCTTCCTGGATAGCATTTGCATTTTTACTGAGGTCTCCAACCTCCTAAGCAAGAGGAGTTAAGTACAAACTTCAGGCTCATCAGCCCATGGCAGAGCTACTTGGCAGAACATTCTTGCCATAGGAAAAGGGTACGGAAGAGGCCTGCCCAGTGCTTGAAACTGTACCAACATAGTAGTTGCTTAAGTAATAATTCTCCAGGTGAGGTGCCCAGACCAGACACATCAGCATCTCCTGGCAATTTGTTAGAAATGCAAATTCTGTCTCCACTCCCAGAGTCATTAAATCAGAAATTTTGAGACTGGGACCCAGGGTTTAAACCAGCCCTGCAAGTGATTTTCATGCATGCACAAGTTTGAGAGCCACCTACCTAGTGTTATAAGTTGGATTTTCCAAAAACAGAGCCTGAGATGGAGATTCCTTTGAGAGTGATGGTAAAATCATGTTATCAGGAGAGACTTTCAAAAAAGGATGGAGCAAGATAAGGAAAGGGAAGGAGCCAGGCAAGCAAGGGAGCTCAACGAAAGTCTTGTTTCGGCCAGATTGACAAGAAGAGGGCTTTGGAACACAAGCTACACAATAGTTATCACCTCTTAAGGTAAGGGGGGCTTCCCGGGTGGCGCCAGTGGTAAAGAACCCACCTGCCAATGCAGGAGACCTAAGAGACGCAGGTTCAATCCCTGGGTCAGGAAGATCCCCTGGAGAAGGAAATGGCAACCCACTCCCGTATTCTTGCCTGGGAAATCCCATGGACAGAGGAGCCTGGTGACTACAGTCCATGGGGTCCCACAGAGTCGGACATGAATGAAGGAACTTAGCACACAAGACAAGGAGATGGTGAGGGAAGAGGAGACCTGGCAGGCTGCAGTCCATGGGGTCGCAAAGAGTTGGACATGACTGGGCAACTAAACAATACTATTTAGGGTCACATGGGTTATGGACCCCTTTGCAATGACTTCTGTTCCCCCTACTGTATCGCTAGAGGTAAGTGGCTCTGAGATCAAGAATAACTGCTATAAAGGATATATTTACCTTTGGGATCTTTTAAATAAGAAATGTGCTAAAATTTAAATGTCCCTTTCCACTGCTACAGAGTTACAAGCTATAGTAATCACACCAGAAAGCGGAATTTGTAATCACCACTCTCCTGTTATGCTTTCTTGCTTCCCACTGAAGCACAAGTTTTTATCCCAGTGGGGCACGTAAGTACAGGCTCTTCTGTGCCAAATAGAATTGTACATGGCAAAAAAATGGCTATTTCTGTAATTATGATAATTAGATTGACTTTCATCTTGAATGAAATTTGAATTTAATGCATTTGAGGTGAAGAAAATCCATTCAGATAAATTAGAATCCATGTTGGAATTATTGTTTCAGAATGACCTTCCAGCTTTCAGAAACGCTCTTGGCGTTAACCCCACCACATCTCTCACTGCCCAGCCTTCTACTGAGATCTAATCTGACTGAATTGCTAGAGTTGAGGTTGAGGTTTCTGGGCGGTTTACTCCATTTCTCTGACATTTTCCCACCCTTCTATTTCTCACTGCATTTTAGGTTTTTATCCTTGAATTGGGCTGTCTTGGAGATACTCAGCTTTTATCCAGAGACCAAAAATACAACTGTGGGAACACCTCCCGGTCACATTTCTTCAGGTTTTGCCTTGTCACTGTTAACAGTCACTCTAGTCTAAAAGGAGATACAGGGAAAACTGGGTAAAATGTTTTATGGGACTGCACACACACAAAAAAGTTAAATAAAATGGATGATGTTGTATTGCACACTTTGATATTACCATAACAGGGCCAGGAAGAGTTTAATTGATTGATGATGTGTTCAAGATCCATTTGAATTGTGCTAAGCTCATTCATTTTACTTTTGCTGACAATCTGAACATCATATTTGTTAGCATAAAGTCAATCTCTGGGTAAATGTACTGTCAGCAGTGATACTGTACAGTCTTCAGAGGCAAGATGCAAAAACTTCTATCAATTTTTAAAGTAAATAAAGCCAAATTAAAAAAATTTCTAAAGCCTTTGCCTTTAGCTCCTGTTGTCAAGTGTAGGTGACTGACACAGCTATCTTTCTCTTTCATCAGTTTGTGGCTGGTCAAAGTTATCATAGTCTCTAGGGGAACCATAACTCTGAATATTTCTTTTCAAGTCTAGTGATTTCTTAGCAGGGTGTGGGGGAGGGCTCTAATCAGGCAAAAAAATATCTCTTGTGACAATAAAATGTAGCTAATGACTTCAGTTTGACTCTTTTATATATAGGTCACAAATTACGATACAGCCTAGCTATAATTCATCAAAATAGGCAGACTACAAAATTGCAACTGGTGCGAAGATATCATTAAGCTTCATTTACAAACAATGACTGTTGCCTTCTCCCTGAATCACCTCAAGTCATTCTATTTTATTTTCATGAGTTGGCCTTTCATCTTCCACTGATACATTTTTGCTGTGCAAAGTCTGACAAGAGGAGATTACTGAGAGTCTCCTTATTTTTCTTTTAAAGAACCTCCTGGATGATTACTGTATTTGCTCATCAGAAAATGGAGTATGAGAACATTTTAATATTTTCCTCTCTAAGGGCCTCATAAAAAGAAATTGAGCTACTCTCCAACTCCCTACCTGCCCCCTAAACATTGCCACACACATACAATCTTACACTGTCCTCAGTCTTAACCTAGAAACATCATTCCTAGAAGGAATAAATTTAATTAAGCCTAGTGACATTAGTTATGTGGCTCTTTGCCTAGGAGTAGGAGGCAGGGAACATGTTAGTTCTGATTTCTGATATGATTACTGATTCACACATATTAATAGAGTAAACTAAAGAGTTTACTGTATTTTTAGAGTGTAGGAAATGTGACTTGATATCCCTAAATATCAACTAGCAGCTCTGGGCTTAATTGCTGCTGCTTTTGATATCTAGTTATGTTGATTTTCTGGTGGCTCAGATGGTAAAAGCGTCTGCCTATAATGCGGGAGCCCGGGTTCGATCCTTGGGTTGAGAAGATCCCCCGGAGAAGGAAATGACAACCCACTACAGTATTCTCGCCTGGAAAATCCCATGGATGGAGAAGCCTGGTAGGCTACAATCCATGGGTTCGCAAAGAGTCGGACACAATTGAGCGACTTCACTTTCTTTTCTTTCTTTTCTTTATGTTGATTTTGAAGTATGTTTCAATATGCTCAGCAATTGCACGAAGATACTTGATGAGAAATATCAAGGAAGTACTCCAGAGCTATATGAAACAGTAACATGTAACACATCTGCTTTGTACCAACAAGGTAGAGATTACCTGAGCTAAGTTTGCACATTTCAAAGAAGACTTACAGATTTTGATACCTCAAAGATTTATTCTTTCAGTAAGGCTATTTTTGGGAACAGGCTTCCCTGGTGGATCAGTGGTAAAGAATATGCCTGTCAATGCAGGAGATGCAGGTTCTACCCCGAGGTAAGGATGATCACCTGGCGAAGGAAACAGCAATCAACTCCAGTACTTTTGGCCTGAAAAATTCCATAGACAAGAGGAGCCTGGCAGGCTACAATTCATGGGGTCTCAAAAGAGTAGAACAGGACTTAGCGACTACACAAGGGCTGTTTTTATACTTAGTATAATATAACTTTACAGAGACTATAAGAAACACGTCAAGCAGAAAACAGGAATACCTCTATCATTTTCCTATGTGTTTTACTCCCTAACAAGCAAGCTCCTTGGCATCTTTAAGTTTGAATCTTAATATATATTTTTATGACAGATACACTGTTTGAGTCAATGTTATATTCAAAATGAGTTCTCCAAAAGAAGTTCTTGACTGACTGGATCCTGATTTCGACACTTCTGAGACCAGATGACACTTAGACCTTTTCCTCCTTCAAATTCTTTAAAACTTAGCAGGGACAACCCTGTGTAGAACAACTCTAGCAGTATTTTGAGTTGATGCATACAAAGCTATTTTAACAACTTGGGAACATGCTCATTAAATAATGCTATTCAATGATGTCACAATGCAAAACTATTTCCAGACAAGTCTGTTTATCTGCAAACCCATTCAATTTTCCATCCCATTGTTACTGCCCCACTGAACCTGGAGAAACAGTACAGAGCTCTGCTTGCTGAGGGGTCATCAATGATCTGATTTAAGGGAGTCAATTATATTTTCTATTACTGGAATATTTTTTCTAATTCCTTGTAAAAATTTAAAAATTCACACATCTTTTAGCACGCAAACTGACATTCTTTTTAGTGTACAACGCTATACATTTTGACAAACGCATAAAGCCATGTTGCTACCACCATAACCAGAATATGGAACATTTTAGGTTCACCCTCAGTGACCCTAAAAAAATTCTCTTACACTACCTCTTGGTAGCCAAACAATGTCACCCCTACCTGGCAAGGTACTAGCTGCTCCAGAAAGTAGCTAAAAACAGTGTTTCTCCATGTGTAAGGCTCATCCTAGTGAAGGTATGTAAGATGAAAGTGTTCACACACACAACACTAGGTAACAGTCACTCAAAGAGTTTGAGCACGGACTCCACGCTGCAGTCCAAGGAGGTGCAGAGAGTCGGACACAACCAAGTGACTGAACAACAACTCAGAGAGTTATAGCTACTCTGTTTTCAATTCTTTCTCAGCCCTTCCAAAGAAATTAAGGAAAAAAAAATTTATTTTGGCACAAGAATACCCTTCTCTCCTCCTTAAAACTAACATCTCCTTTTTAAGAAAAAGAGACTAGGCTTTAAGCTCAGCTCTTTTTTAGCCTTGAGAGTCTAAAAACTGTTGTTTCATCTTCACAGTTTTTGTGTTGAGTCTTCTATTTTCAGCATGTGATATCCTGTTTCTTTTTATAACAGATTTAGTTAAATGCAAAGGTAAGTGGGCTCCTCTTTTTTTTTCCCTAAGACTTAGCAAATTTTGGAAAGGTGGATTCACAAATGACTCAAGTGTGGGAAACTGTACTCCAAAAGCCATTCTTGCTAAAATTCTTTCTCTCTAAACCCTGGTGACTGCCTTGGCCTGGAGTTTGAACACAATCAATGGCTCAAAGGTGGGCAAGTTAGCCCTAGTCCTCAGGGGAGATGGGGACCAGCGAGCAGATGGTGGGGACACTGAGCCTGAAGAAAAAAAAACAAAACACCTGAGTTTCACAAACACACAGTTCTCCATGAATCACCTCCAACACCAAGGCAAGCCTCCCACACCCATGCCTCGGATCATTACCCTGCTTTCTCCCAAGAAAAGATACTCAGTGGAAGGGGCAGGTCATATGACTCATTCTAGACCCAACAGCATTCCAAAACTTGGACCTCACTTGTTAAACATGACCCAACAAATCCAAGCTCATTATTTCTATTTATCTTTGAGCCATGTAGAAAACAGAGATGACAGCCACGATTTGCTCTTAAATGTTAGCAGAAACCAATCTAAATTCCTGATCTTTGGGATTCTGGGAGAAATTAAACCAAGGAGATTATATGATGCACTGCCAGGAATGTACCTAAGAAATAATTATACTGAAATTCTCTTTTTCTCTGTTAATATTAATTGCCAAGCACTCTATCAGCAAGCAGGTAAGCAAGTGACCCTGATCTTTCAATTTTTAGATGCTAAGGGATAACATAAAACAATAGCTTCCTATCCGGGGGGAAGTGGGCTCTTATTTTTGTGATAAACCAAACAGTGCATTGGGTAAGTCCTGCTATCATTTGATAAGGAAACAGCAGAGACTGATGGTTGAGGATAGAATTCCAAGAGATTTCTTTTAAGACAGAATTGGTAGGAGAAAAAACATAATGGATATAAAGTGAATTATCGTTCCAAATGTTACTAATGACATCCACAAGAGACTAGGATTAGGTCAAGAAGTAAATGAAGAGGATTATGGCAAGAAGACTAGAAATGAAGTCATTCAGCCTATTGTCGGGTCAAGATTATCAGAGCTGGGACTTCCCTGGAGGTCTACTGGTAGGGGGCCCGGGTTTGATTCTTGGTCAGGGAACTAGACCCCAGTCTGCCCGCAACTAAAAATCTTCCCGGGCCGCAACTAAGACCCGGAACAGCCAAATAGATATTGTTTTTTAAGTTTATAGGAGCTAAGACATAACACCATAAATCACTTAATCACACAGGAAGATG
This sequence comes from Giraffa tippelskirchi, assembly GCF_054371585.1. Classification (NCBI taxonomy): domain Eukaryota; kingdom Metazoa; phylum Chordata; class Mammalia; order Artiodactyla; family Giraffidae; genus Giraffa; species Giraffa tippelskirchi. The sequence continues at coordinate 104,951,128 of NC_137280.1, read as the reverse complement.
ATTAATACATTTTTGATTACCTAATACCTATGTTCAGATATATCAAAATTGGTACAGACAATTCTTCAAATCAACCTCTTAGACATTACATTAGTGGAAAACTCTAGAAGTTTTCTAAGAATAAGGCCAGTAGAACCCACAGTCGGAATCCTGTCTGGTCTCCCCATGTCCTGCTAGGTAACACCCCTGACATCGACAAAACAGCCAAAGCAGAAATGGACTGCTGCCGGCTGCTTTGACATTGTGCATTTTACATATTCAATAAAAACCATGTACTCATGACTTTTGGAAAATATGTTCACATATCACATGTGAATATGTTAGAAATCAATCAAAATCTTATTCAAAATACAGCAATGGAAAACTCCTTTGTTATTAATAAAGCTGCATTACAATAAATTCTAGATTGACTGCACTCAAGTATTACCCATATTATAAAAATAAAGTACTTACTAACAGCAACAAATACAACAGAGTTAAACTGGCAGTTGCTTATATAACATAACAAATACATCCCAAAGTCCTAAATCATGCACCATATTTTGAAATTCCTCTTCAGTAAAAATTCAAAATCACACATGCCAGAGTTTCACACTGCCAAGATCTGATTCAGTTAATGCTACTTAATAAGAGTGCTAGATTTTCATAAAATTTATGATAAAAGAATTTTACATTAGTATTTACAGCAAACTATGCAACCAGGCAACAGAAGCAGATATATGTGCATACCCATGATTATAACCAAAACTAAATCTCGATCTTTTTTAATACATTTGCAGACATAGCCTTATTGATGTGTTCGGATCTCACAATTGTTGATTTCACAGCTAGAAGTTACCTTGAAGTTCAGGGTGCCTGAGAAAGCCGAAATCCAGATGAGTTTACTAATCGGACCTGTGTTCAAACATCCGAGCTGGTGTTCTCCATACCACCTTAACTGACTGTGAGTAGAGTTCTCAGTTTTTCTGAGAAGCCGTAGGACACAGCACAGCTCTTGTACGCACCTCAGCAAGCCCTTTGGAGGAGAGCACGAGGCACAACGTGTAGAGCCCGCAGCAGGGCCAGGCACACAGGGCAGGCTCGCTAAGCGTGGGCTGCCTTCATCAGCCTCATCCACCACAGCTGCATGACCCTGGGAGGGAAAAGGAGGACCTGACCAAAACCAAACAGCTAGCAAGTGGGAGAGCTTGGGCTGGACTCAGGTGTCCTGAATTTTCATCCCATGCTTTTGCCACCTAACTACAGCTGCCCCTAATGTTTCCTCCAGTTAAAGATCAAGCTTGTAAAAGATGGATGAAGGTGGTCATGCCCGGGGCTTCTGCTCAGTGAGGCCACAGGAACCACGTGTGATGTGAGATGAAATCACCCTGGAACGGGATGTGGAAGCCAGCAAGAGAAATTCCTCTTGTGTTCCATTAGTTTAATTATGACACAGTTAAACAGACTCTGAAAAATTTCAAACCTGGGAACACGTGCCCACAAAGACACCCAGGGCCTGGCAGTGCCTCTGACTTGCATTTCTCAGTCAGGTGCCAAGCAGAGCTCCAGCACCAGCACACAAGCCCCTTTTGTTTAGAATACCTCAAAAAGCCAGCCAAGTGGCAAATGTGGACATCTGTGCTAGACTGTGGCTGTCCTGTTTTTTCAGTCTAATCTGTCAAGATAACCATTTCCCCATTCTCTTAAACAAACACAGACTTCCTTGTTTAAACACTATAACAGTTCTAACAGAACACACAGCTTTTAATCATTCTGCGTTAAGTACACTGGCAAGAGTCTGAGAAAAGAATCAAAACATCTTAAATGTAAACTGGCTGATTTTGCTGCTTTGCAAATCCCAGGAAACAGGAGAGAGGAACCTGGAATTCCAGATAAAAGGAATACAGCATTGTAGGAGAAACTGGAGTCAGTTTTAAATTATCATTGAATTAGAAATGCAATGGGGAGCCCAGTTCAGCTTCTAATGAAAGGAGACAAAAAAGAGAAATTGGGTCCTGTTTTGTTTTTTTTCTTCTGCAAAATGATTTAGGGTTAGCAAATTTAAGTTGCTTGCTTCAATTGTTTTGTACTATTTATGAAAGCAGCAGCGATGCTTGAGCAGCGAGCTGTGCTTGGAAAGCTATTTAAACAGGAGCAAGGTTGCTTCACCACTCAGTTAACTCCCTCTTGAAAGCCCTTTAGTATGAAGTTCTGTCACAGCACGGTGCACATTCTTTTTCATTGATGAGGTGTTCTGGGTCATTTCCTAATATTTGAGAATAGACATGGAAGGGTAGGGGAAGGAACTTTCACGGTGGAACAAGCAGGGATATTGACAATGCTGAAGTTCAGTTTGTGCTTCTTCAGCCTCACTACTCTTGATTTCATTTGCAAAAGATCCAAATGCTCTCTGAAACGTGAAGAAGTTAAAACTTACATAAAATCCAGACATGTCTTTTACTTTTTTTTGAAGAGAAAAATGATGGTTAAATAATCCAAACTCTGCATTGTCCATGCGTGATCACGATGCATGTAAAAGTTTTGAGATCAGACTGATTTGGGTTCACATCCTGGTTCAACAACTCAAATCATGTGACTTTAGACAAGTTAATACACCTTTCTGAGCCTCAGTTTCTTCATCTGTGAAATGAGGACAAAAAGAGCTGACTCACAAGGCACTTGTGAAGATGAGATATATTTGCAATGGTAAGTGCTTCATAAAGTCAGCAACGAGTAAGTAAAACATCCACTAACACCTATCATAATTAGAAAATGTCCTGACGTAAAATTCAAGCAAGTAGAGTTGACATATAATATATGGATTATCAACTTTACAAAATGAGAAAATACTGTAACATCGAAATATTAAACCCATTTAAGAGAGAGAAGACTCTGTCAATCACATGTACAATCCTTATGGGAAAAGGAGTCAGAATTTATACAGTTGTCACAGTCATCCCAACACAGCTGGCTGGGTCACATTCCCTGGACACAGGTAGGATGCCCGTGTGTGAGCTCTGGCATGTGGTCTCCTCCTTGAGACTGTAGTCCAATCCACAGAAGGTTGGAGGGCCCTAGTCAGTTGGGATTAGCTGATCAATCAAATCTTCTACTTGAATAACAGTCATTCTTGGAAGGCATCTATGCTCACTACTATACCACCAATGTGACCAAGTCATTCTTGATGACAGCAGTAGCAACAAAGAGCAGCACAAGTTGACTGATCATTAATTGACCTCATTGGAAAAATTCAGGAGTTGGGTGGCAGCAACAAGGGCTTTGTTGAGGAGACAAGGAAACTAAGCCGCAGAGCTGAAAATACTTGTTCTCTAGGATCCTGACTGTGTGGTAAGTGAGATTATTTCTAATAATTCTTTATTTCCTTATGAATCCTTACAATAAATACCCTAATTAAAGTAACCTGAATATATATTGGTTATATAATATATAAAATATATTTTTATATATAAATATATATTAAAAGTTTATATAATATATAAAATACAAATATTTTATATTTTAGTTATATAATATATAAAAGGTTGTATTCCCTTTTCAACCAGAAAAAGTCAAATGGCATAATTTTATTTTTGATGATTCAGGGGAACTTATGGATCTTATAACATTTGAGTGTCAGAATTAGTCACATCAGTTATCTGTAAGAGCATCAGTACCTCTTGAGACTTATATCTGCATTCTGATGGTTCCTACTAAACACTGGGTAACACTAATGAGAATCTCTTGAGCTCAATGTAACACTTCCATTAAACAAATATTTATTAATACTCCATGGGATACTAGATGCCTACTGTATAAAGACACATTGCTAAATATTATGAATAATTCACAAATGAATACAAATTTTCCTCTCCTCAAAAATATTACAGATGAATGGGATTTGACAAGTTCACAAACACTATGACAGAAAATATGATAAATGCTTTAAGAATAAGAAGTACACCACTCAATACTGTCTAATGGCCTATATGGGAAAAGCATCTAGAAAAGAGTGGATATATGTATAACTGAGTCACTTTGCTGTATACCTGAAACTAACTTAACATTGTGAATCAACTATACCCCAATAAATTAAAAAAAAAAAAAAAGAGTAAGAAGTAAAATTTTTACCACAATCCAGGTAAATATATGAGGTGATGAATGTATGAATTAGCTTCAACATGGTAATCATTTCACCATGTATATGACTATCAAGTCATCATGTTGTATACCTTAAATATATATAATTTTAATGTTTCAATTATACCTCAGTAAAGGTGATGGGAAACTCCAAAAATATAGCTCAATAGGTAAAGTAAACCATGGACTGAAATAAATTTTGAAAAGCAACAACAGCAAAAGTTTGACTGTGATCCAGAGTTGGAAGAAATTGCAAGCATTTGGGAGGAGAATTCTGCCCGGGAATCAGGGAAGATTATAGGAGGGTTTGACTCTAAACATCTTGAAATCCCAGTAGAGTTTCAGTGGGATGATGAAGCAGGGGGTGGGGAGGAGGGAGCTGGACAGACAGTGAAGAATATTTGGGGATCTAATCAGTATCACTGACTGGTATGTAGAGAACTTGCAATAAAAGATAAGGATGGGAGAAAGTTTGGGGCCAGGGAATGAAGGCCTTGAAATGTCACGATAATGAATTTGGAATTCATTTTGTAAGTAATAAAGTCTAGAGAGGTTTTGATCAGGGAATGATATAATCAGCCAAGTCAGAGTCTGACACATGCTTTCACACTTCAACAACTTTTCCATAAAAATATGACTTTATCAAAATATCTTTATGGATAAAATAGCACATACTTAGAAATGTGAATAAGCAATAGAAACACAATAAAGACTGAGAATTTAAATAGTATAACATAATGCATAATATGATCTCCAATTTGCCTTATCAGTGAAAGATGTCAATTTTCTCTCCTAATAATCACTAGAAGCTGATTCCTGCAACCAATATTTTTTTCTTCACAGAGCACAGAACAAACTAGTCCTATTTGTCTGTTTTTTTCCTGAGGCTATAGCATAGAGCAGACATAAAGAATGTGAGGTAGACTGCACGAAAAACTGAAATTTTCACCCATAATTCCTGCAGTATCAATTGTCACAGCCTGGGGGAGGGATGGACTGGGAGTTTGGGGTTAGTAGATGTAAATTATTACACATGGAAAAACAAACAACAAGGTCCTACTGTATAGCATAGGGAACTATTCAAAGTCCTGTGATAAACCATAATGGAAAGGAATGTGAAAGAGAATGTACATAACCATATAAATGAGTCACTCTGCTATACATCAGAAATTAACACAACATTTTAAATCATCTATACTTCAATAAAAAAAAAAATAAACTGGCACAGGTCCTTTGGAGATCAATTTGCCATGTGTAGTAAGAGCTATAGAGTTCATATCCATTGACCCCAGTCAGGAAGCAACAGTTAGAACTGGACATGGAACAACAGACTGGTTCCAAATAGGAAAAGGAGTACGTCAAGGCTATATATTGTCACCCTGCTTATTTAACTTATATGCAGAGTACATCATGAGAAACGCTGGGCTGGAAGAAACACAAGCTGGAATCAAGATTGCTGGGAGAAATATCAATAACCTCAGATATGCGGATGACACCACCCTTATGGCAGAAAGTGAAGAAGAACTAAAGAGCCTCTTGATGAAAGGGAAAGAGGAGAGTGAAAAAGTTGGCTTAAAGCTCAACGTTCAGAAAACTAAGATCATGGCATCTGGTCCCATCACTTCATGGGAAATAGATGGGGAAACAGTGGAAACAGTGTCAGACTTTATTTTTGGGGCTCCAAAATCACTGCAGATGGTGATTGCAGCCATGAAATTAAAAGATGCTTACTCCTTGGAAGGAAGGTTATGGCCAACCTAGATAGTGTATTTAAAAGCAGAGACATTACTTTGCCAACAAAAGTACGTCTAGTCAAGGCTATGGTTTTTCCAGTGGTCATGTATGGATATGAGAATTGGACGGTTAAGAAAGCTGAGTGCCGCAGAATTGATGCTTTTGAACTGTGGTGTTGGAGAAGACTCTTGAGAGTCCCTTGGACTGCAAGGAGATCCAATCAATCCATCCTAAAAGAGATCAATCCTGGGTGTTCATTGGAAGGACTGATGTTGAAGCTGAAACTCCAATACTTTGGCCACCTCATGTGAAGAGTTGACTCATTGGAAAAGACCCTGATGCTGGGTAGGATTGGGGGCAGGAGGAGAAGGGGACGACAGAGGATGAGATGGTTGGATGGCATCACCGACTCAATGGACATGGGTTTGGGTAGACTCCGGGAGTTGGTGATGGACAGAGAGGCCTGGCGTGCTGCAATTCATGGGGTTGCAAAGAGTCGGACACGACAGAGCGACTGAACTGACCTGACCCAGTACACTCACTCTGGGTTTCTAGTCTAAGAACATTTTAAAAAATCAACAGAAAGTGTTACGAATTGATAGGATTATTATAGTGTTATACACATAGATGAAAGAAAATAAACAGAATCAAATTTTTTAAAAAATAGGAGGAATCCTTACATGATAATGATGAAGACTGTAGGAACATCCAACAATGTTTCTGTGCTAAGTGTAAAACAATTAGACCCAACATATACATCATGATTACCAACTAGGTAAAAAAAAATCATAAAAGAGATTGGATGACAATAGATTTTAAAAAGCTACGATACCAATTTGTGTTGGGATAATTTTATGAAAGATGTTTTTTCCCCTCTATTTTGTCTTTCAAGGCGCTGTTATGTTGTTACAATTAACAAAGAGCAAAAGGGGAAAAAAGGTTAAAAATAGAGCCATAAGAGAAAGCTAGCAGTGCTTTTAAGATCAGATGTTAAACAAGTAGCAAGTGGCCCTAAATAGCTTCTTTCCTGACAGAGCCCAGGGGGGCTGAGAGTGCTGTGCACATTCCTAGGAGGCTGCCACAGCCACATAGCACAGGGTGAAAAATGAGTTTCACAAGGATTTTGTCCTCCTGGGTTCCTTCATGACAGAGCAATAAGAAGAGCAAGAAAGGGAAGAAAGAGGTTGTATGTGACATTTCACTGAGCAGTAGTTCTAATATACAGATCATCAAACAATGCCCTCTACATTCTATTCTCAAATGCTTATATAGTGTATAGTTTCCTTTTTCTTCCTCCCTGGGGAATGAGAACTAGGAAGTTTAATAATTAGTACCATACATTTAGAAATAGAGCCATTTCATTCTCCTCTTAAGCAAATCAGCAAAAACAAAATGTTTTCTAATCACAACTGAGACCACGATAAAGACCTGCTTAAACATCTTGTGTGGCATCATAGAATGTGTATTTAATTGTTGGCTACAGATAGTCAATGTTTTATCTCTACATGTCTCAGAATAATCTTATTTACAGAATTATTCATAATTCTACAAAATGTACAGCAATTGAAAGAACAAAAAAATAGAGCACCACTATATAAAACGAGGCAAATTAAATTCTTACTTCACAGAGATTTAAATATTATTCAATAATTAAGGGGCTGCTTGGATTAAAACAGTTTTAAAGGGAAAGGCTGATTCAAAGGCAATTAGTACTGTTAAATAAAAGTTTTGCTTTTGGGGACTTGCATTATTTACAAGATCTTTTTATCATTAATTTAAATTAGACATTTAACTAGCTTGCTACCATGTATGTTGTATAAGACAGAAGCTAACATTTTTCTCTGCACCTATTTTTACGTGGAACTTATTCCCATTGATGGGCGGCTGTTCTGATCTGGCCCTGGGTGCTGGAGTTATTTTGGGGATGTACAAACATCTTTAACCCTGTTGCTCCTAACTATTGTGAGGAAGATACACAGGAAGAATGCAGAGTCTTGGCAGTATTTCACACTCTGTTCCAAGGAGAATGGAAAGGTTAAGAATGAAGAAAATTAAGCAGACAGCTGTGTGTGGCCGAAAGAAAGCCTTGCTTTTCTGCAGAGGCGGATTCCCCGACACAAATAAGAGAAAGGCCCATGAATGAGACCATGTCAACTTCCTCTGCTTGCATAGGAATGCTGGCCTTCTTCCCTTTTGGAAAAACAAGTCATCTGTGCACCCGAGTTCAAGGCTGCTTTGTCAAATGTTTCCAAAGTTCCAGTGACGGCACAGTGACACAGGTCCAAGGGAAAGGGCCAAGCTGGCTTTTCGGGGCATAGTCTGAGGGCCCTACAAGAATTCATAGGGTCCACTCTGCATGTACATGAAGTCTGAACCTCACATTATCTACTAGTCAATAAACCTTTGGAAACGTGTGGCTTGATTTGGGAAGGGGAGCACTTTTTCAGGAATCTCAAGATGGTGTTTGGCTGGCTTTGGGGCTCATGGATACATTTTTAAATGTTCAAGGGAAGCCATCCCGCGTTTTGGCAGTGCCAGTATTCACAGTGGATGAGACTCAAGTCAAATTGTTTCACAGATGAACTCTAACTCAGAAAGAGTTTTCTAAATTATACTTTAATCCGTGGATTAGTACACTCGATTTCTTTTATGATTTTTTTTCTCATAAATTATTTTGCTCTCCAGAAGTGATTCCAGTTAGGGAATATTACATCAATTCCCAGAGTAGGCATTAGCTCATAGTAGATGGAAAGGCTCAAGAACTTGATATTTTATAAACGAATGAGGCTCCTATAATCCAAGTCTGAACATTATTCAATTGTTATATGGGCAAATAGGCCTCTAAGTTACTGAACATTAAACAATGAGTAATATGTTGCTATAGAAATTCCATATTAAAATCAGATGTGTATAAAAGTCTTCATTTTGATTTTGGGGGGGGGTTATTGTTGCATGTGTGAAGTTTTTTAAAGTCTCTTAAAAAAAAACAAACTTTAAAAGACCCTCAGTTGGTTGGCAGACTTGTAGCCATCTCTGTCAATGGCATAAGTTATTCATAGGGTGATAGGGTATTATTCCAACAAGACTGTCCCCACCTCAAAGGAAGGTTCTCATGAAGTCAAGTATCTTTACAGATTGTTAGTGGTATTCTTTAGGATTTCAGAACAAAGATAATCTCACTCCAGGTAATCTGACAATACAGTAGATGTTCTGTTAGTGTGTGTAGTGTTGGCTGCTGTTTATGATCCTATGGGCTATAAGCCCACCAGGCTCCTCCATCCATGGGATCTCCCAGGCAAGAATACTGGAGTGGGTTGCCATGATTCCTAAACAGCCAAATTCCCAGACTAGTTGATCTTTCCCAGCCCTGATTCTTGATACTGCACACAGATGGCCAACACAGCTCATCACTAATAGGCTCTTCTCTAGACAAAATATCTGAGCACTTCGCTCCAATCAGTTGTATACTTATCAAGAGTGTTTGGTCGTCAACTAGTGGACACAAATTGGCTTTGTTATTGTGTCATCTACTTACTATTTGAAATACACTGATAAAAGTGCCCAAAGACAGAAAGAGATTTGTACTTTCTTGGAGTTTTTTTTTTTAATGTCATCAAATTAGGTATAGATGGAAAAACTGTAAATGACTGTGGGATAACATAACAATTTAGGAGGAGTTTGTTTTCAGATTTCTTCAAAAATTTCTTTACGTTACTCTTCCACTTCAAAAAAAAAACAAAACCAAAGAAACCATGAAATTGAGATGCTCATGCAAAAAGATTATGAGGGACAGGAACACTGGTCCAGAAAGTGTTAGATTAATGCACAGGAGTTATATGCTATAAGTTAGCAGAAAATGTTTATGGTATGTGTCCATCACCACTCATGATTCCCTGTTTTGACTTTTTTTTTTAATTAACCCACAAGATACCAATCCCTGATGATTTTGAATAGGAGGATCTCTACTGTAGTATACAGAGAAATACATTCAATATGATATTATATAGATTTCTACTGTAGTATATGGATTTCCCAGGCTTTCCAGGTAGCACTAGCAGTAAAGAACTGCCTACCAAAGCAAGAAACAAAAGAGACTGGGTTTGATCTTTGGTCTGGGAAGATCCCATGGCAACCTGCTCCAATATTCTTGCCTAGAAAATTTCATGGACAGAGGAGCCTGGAGGGCTACAGTCCATGGAGTCACAAAGAGTCAGACACGACTGAAGTGACTTACCTTGCATGCACTATAGTATATAAAGTGCTCTGGCGGAGAGAACCAGGAAGCAGAGACATGATTCAGGAAGTTGTTTTAGTAAAAACAAGAAGGAATGAGAATTTGAACCACAGTGATGGCAAAAGTGAGAGGTGTGTAGAAGAGAAACTGCAGAGTAGAAGTAACAAATTCCTAAACATTTAGAAGCAGTTAACAACACTCCAAAGTTTCAGTGTGGCTGGTAGGCAGCACTTGAAAAAGACACAGGGGAGTCTGAAAAAGAAGCTGGTGTAGTGGGAGGAAAGGGATTTAGGTTTCTGAGTTAGGAGAGACAAAGACATCCAGGTCACTATGTGAAGGTCATTAGAAGGTAGTTAGAAATATAGGCAAAGGGTCATTAATAAAAGTACAGGTTTGGAAGTGGTAATGTAGACAAAGTCCTGAGGATGGAATAAACCTGAAAGACAGAAGAGAAGAGTGACCTGAGTGGGGAATAAATCTAAGTTTTCAGGCAAAAGGAGGAGAAGAGCCATACGGGAGATGGAGGAATGAAAAAAACAAGGATAAGAATTGTAAGGGGACAGGTCTTAGACTCCAAGGTTGGGGACGCAGGAGACTGTCAAGGACAGATGCTTCAGAGAAATGCCATTTAACCTGTCAATCACCAGGCTCCACTCAAGGAAGCACTCTCGGGAACGGTGAGGGCTGCAACTGGGATTTCTACACCAGGTTTCAAAATGTGAAGGACTCAGTATCTGGGGAGGAAGAAGGGGCAAGGGCAGTAGGAAGCTCAAGAAGTCGGAACAGAAGGGGAGGGAGAAGCATTATGTCTTAGGGAATAAGAGGGTTGGGGGGTTGAGATTTTTTTACCTGATGGTGTTTATGGGAAAAAGGATGGTCGCATTAAAGACAATAAAGCTGGCAAGATGACACTACCCTTATGACAGAAAGTGAAGAAGAACTAAAGGGTCTCTTGATGAAAGTGAAAGAGGAGAGTGAAAAAGTTGGCTTAAAGCTCAACATTCAGAAAACTAAGATCACGGCATCCAGTCTCATCACTTCATGGCAAATAGATGGGGAAACAGTGGAAACAGTGGCTGACTTTATTTTTCTGGGCTCCAAAATCACTGCAGATGGTGATTGCAGCCATGAAATTAAAATATGCTTGCTCCTTGGAAGGAAAGTTATGACCAACCTAGGCTGCATATTAAAAAGCAGAGACTTTACTTTGTCAACAAAGATCTGTCTAGTCAAGGTTATGGTTTTTCCAGTAGTCATGTATGAATGTGAGAGTTGGACTATAAAGAAAGCTGAGCACCGAAGAATTGATGCTTTTGAACTGTGGTGTTGGAGAAGACTCTTGAGAGTCCCTTGGACTGCAAGGAGATCCAACCAGTCCATCCTAAAGGAGATCAGTCCTGGGTGCTCACTGGAAGGTCTGATGTTGAAGCTGAAACGCCAATACTTTGGCCACCTGATGCAAAGAGCTGACTCATTTGAAAAGACCCTGATGCTGGGAAAGATTGAAGGCAGGAGGAGAAGGGGATGACAGAGGATGAGATGGTTGGATGGCATCACCAACTCAATGGACATGAGTTTGGGTAAACTCCAGGAGTTGGTGATGGACAGGGTGGCCTGGCGTGCTGCAGTTCATGGGGTCGCAAAGAGTCGGACACGACTGAGCGACTGAACTGAACTGATAAACCTGAGGGGCATGTTCCCAAGGAGGCAGGAGAGAGAAGAGCAAGATAGCAATAAAGGGCAAATTTGGCAAAAAGGAAAATGACCTTCTTTCTTGAAGGTAGGAGTGGGGAAAGAGAGAGGGTGAAGAGTGGAGGAAAATGAAAAATGAAAATGAGGATTCACCACGGAAAGAAATTAATACTATAAAACATTTTTGGTTAATTTTTTTTCAACCTGGAGAAACATTACACAGACAATCATGCCATGCCATGCTAAGTCACTTCAGTCAGCCCACCAGGCTCCTCTGTCCAGGGGATTCTCCAGGCAAGAATACTGGAGTGGGTTGCCATTCCCTTCTCCAAGAAATCTTTCAGACCCAGGGATCAAATCCCCATCTCATAAGTCTCCTGCATTGGCAGGTGGGTTCTTAACCACCTGGGAAGTCCACAGACAATCTGGCAGAACCAAGAAAAGACTGAATTAACAATCTGAGTTTCCCTTCATGGTCTCGAGTCATGACTGGTACAACAGACAGCCTCAAGGCCCGTGTCAGGGTCTTAGCATAGGTAAGGCATAGTCTTTTTGGGAATCCACTTTTCTAAACAGTTCCTCCCTCTAATGCTCACAGCACCAGCCTGAATCCTTCAGCACACAGATTTTCTATAGCCATGGTTGGTATTTCTAACTGAAGCCCCATCACATTACTTGAGTATTTGCTTCTCAAAAGCAAAGCCTTGTGATGACAGGGATGACAATTCCCAGCCCCCCCGTCAGAGGGGTTCCCCTGCAGGCCTTCCCTACATGTTCACAGTCTCTTAAAAAGGTGCCAGATTGAAACATGAAGCAGTTGGACTGGCTTTCTCTTTCTAGAAACCTTGAACAGCTGAGGCATTTAGAATTTAACATGATAGGAATCAGTTTTTACTAGGTTATTTCAATCTTAGGCCAAAGCATTTCAACTGCATTGAGTAATCATATTAGTGGAGAGACTTTCACCATTTCTGTTGAACATGAACACTTGTCCACAATAATCTTACAGGTGGCAGGTAAATGCCTTGTATGATTCGAAGGGGGGCCTCTCAATGCCTTGCTGTCCCATGATACATCCACCATGTGGTTGCTCAAGGCCCAGATCCTCCCATTTCATTCTGCTGACAGGGCCATTGCAGTTTTACAAGTTACCTTTAGGTTGAAAATAATCCTGAGAGGAGATAATCACTAACATTTTATAAATGGATTGTATCAAATCTGTCCGCCTGTCTAAAACAATGAAGGACAGAAAGGCAAACAGTCTCGACTTGATAGGCCAGTGGGGAGTGCAGGCCTGGGAAGAAGCATCTCTAGATGGAGGAGCCTGGGTAGACAGCCTGGTCTCCTGGAGCAGGCATAGGAGAATAACTACATGGGACAAGTGTGGCAAAGCTTCCTTAACTTACCAAGGGACCCCCAAAGACTTGTAGCTCAGGCCCATTCAGAAGAAACATACTTAAGGTCACCTGGGTTGTAACCCACCATGGTGCTCCACAGGTGAAACTCCAATCTGGTGACACCCTACCCCCGACCCCTGCCAGCGGTCTGTTTTCTGTGTAAGTTCAGACAGAACCAAGTCATAAGATAAAGGGGATTAGAATACTAGGTGGACAATCAGACAAGATGAGGCTTTAAAATTTCTTCTAATATCAAGATTCTGTGAGTCTATAAAACACTGCTGAAAGTATGTTGTCTGAAGCTTAGAATTTCAAGGGTGTTTGATTAGATACTCTCCTTCAACAAAGACTTCCATGTTTTAAATAATGAAATTATTCCAGCTCAATTTTCAAATTTATTTCTTGATGGATTATGAGTACAGAGAAGTCAGAAAGTTTGTAAATATATTTCATTTAGCAGTTGAGGAATCTTGGCTACATCATATACCTCTTGATGTTATTTTGAGATAAGAAGGGAATGGGAAAGAAAAATAATGTTTAGCATGTAACTATTGCAATTCATCATCTTATGTAATTCTCTTTAATAGACACTCGTTTTGTTATCCCCACCTTATACATGAGAGAATTGATACTCATTGAGGTTAAATAACTTGCCCAGGGACATAAATCAAATGCAACAGATTCAGAGTCTAACCAGAGTGTTTCTGACACCAAACCTCATGTTCCTTCTACTATGCCTATAACCTATCTCATGGCGGTGGTGGTGGTGGTTTAGTCACCAAGTCATGTCTGACTCTTGCAACCCCATGGATTGTAATCTGCCAGGCTCCTCTGTCCATGGGATTCTCCAAGCAAGAATACTGGAGTGGGTTGCCATTTCCTTCTCCAGGGGATCTTCCCGACCCAGGGATTGAACCCGGGTGTCCTGCACTGCAGGCAGATTCTTTACTGATTGAGCTATGTAGTAGCCCTGCTTATCTCATACTTTGAGTTAAATATCGACACTTCTTGATTGATTCCACCAAGTCATTCACTCTCAGTAGTGAAAAGTTATGAGCTATATAACACAAGGACATTCTAGCCCTTAGTAAACAATCTTTTATCAAATAAGGACATTTTTATGCCCATTCTATTCATAGAAGGGCTTCCCTGGTGGCTCAGCTGGTAAAGAATCCACCTGAAGTGTGGGAGACCTGGGTTCAATCCCTGGGTTGGGAAGATCCCCTGGAGAAGGGAAAGGCTAACCCATTCCAGTATTCTGGCCTGGAGAATCCCATGGACTATAGTCCATGGGGTCGCAAAGAGTCAGACATGACTGAGCGACTTGCACTTTCACTATTCATAGAAAGAATTTCAACTGATTAAAATGTGATAAATTCTTAAAGCATTTTAAATACCAAATACTGAATTACAGTACTGTGTGTTTTATAACATATGTTAAAGCAGATTTAAAAGCAAAAATACAATGGGTTTCTTAAAAAAAGAATTTGATACTCTAAAATATGACCAATAGGATTAATCTTACATATTCAAATAGGATGCTTAAAAAATATTAACTCTTAAAATAGTTAGAATTCCTATTCATGTCACCACTGAAGATCTTTTTTTACTCTGGTGTTTAAATGTTTATGAAAGTAAAATAGATTCCCATGAAAGATGGTGATAGACTTGCTAGCAATTATATGATCATATATTTTTAAAAAATCATATTCTCTGATTCACAGCAAACTAAGTAGGCTGACTGTTACTCTTTCTTTAGAGTAAGAGAAAAATAAAAGTAGATGTTTACTCCTACATAATTTGAAACTATTTATAAGAAATCTATAGAAAAAAAAAAACAAACTGACTTCATGAAACTATTTGGCTATTTATTTTTCTCCATGAGGTTTGAGTCCCAAAAGCATGCTTCTCCAATTGTATGAGTCTTCCTGCAAAAAGAGGCTAATTATGAGTTATGTGAGGTTTTAATGGCTCCTCTGTAGGAACTGCTAAGAATAACGAGGCTCTGCCCTTCCTTTAGTTCTTGGATCACGTCCTACTCTGGAACCTCACAGACCATCAGTGCCTCAGACTGTGGTTGTGGCATTCAGACTGGACCACCTATTTGTAGCACACTGGTGGTGTCCAGCTCTATCCAGCCTTTTATAAATAAGCTCAATATGTTGAGTTTTTAGATTAAGAAAGTGATAAAACTTTTGACCTGTCATTACCTCCTCCAAAAGTTAAAGAAGTGTACTGCTTTGCATGCTAAACTACACCATCTATTAGAAACACATATTATTATAAGCTGGGTCCATGGACTATATAAACATCTAGACCAGAGAAGGAGGGGAGCTTAGTTCCTAAAGCTGTTCATTTCTTTCCGTTATTAACCAACCTTTTCTGCAAAGATAGGTTCCAGATGAATCTCAGAGTTGGGAAAATCATGCTAAATACTTCAAAATTCCGAATACACTTCAAGGTAACTACTGCTGTCCTGTGATATTTTTTGACTTAGTATCTTGGGAAATTCTTTTCCATGGACATACATCTGATTTTATAACAGACATCAACAGGGAAATGGAATTTGCTTTGCAGAATTCACCTTATAGCCAAATTTACCAGCATGTACCTACTTCATAAACTGAGATATGAAATTTATTTAATGTTCATATCTATCATCTCTATATCTGCTCACCTCTCTGGGGTTTCCTTCATGTAGAATCTGACAGGAGAAAACTGAGGAGAGGAGAACCTGGTTATTTCAGCAAATATGACAGAACTTGCAGGGGAGAGCTCAACATAACATCTATAACCATCTTGAAGAACTTTCCAGAAAGACTTAATCACTTAGTTGCCGCCCCATTCCTAACCCTTCCCACCTAAAAAATTAAACTACCTAATTAAGAAAGTACTATTCTCATTGTGTCATTCTCATTTCTGTCTTACAGATTAGGAGACAATGGTTTTGCGATGCTACTTGATTTTCACAAGATCACAAAGTTAACAGGTGTGGTAATAATCTTAAAAGAAAGGTTCGTTCATGTCTTTTAATCCCAAATTCCACTTTTTGTCTCCCCACTAAACTGTACTGTCTTATTTGCTCAGTCTAACAATACAGTGATCATTTTTCTTTCTTGTGGTTCTATTTTCCTTCTTATGGAATTTCTTTTCTCACTTCTTCGCCCAACTGAACAAAAAATAGTTTAATGAATTCAAAATCTTCAAAACTGAGCTATCTTTTCTGTAATTGTCTCTAAATTCTCTGATTAGAAATAAGATGCTGATCTAGCATTATTTCAGGTCAGAGCAGTCTTTAAGCCAGATTGCAAAACTCAGGCTGTATGCGTGGTGGGGGGCAGAGAGAGAAATAATGAGGAACTAACCAGACATCCAGGTGGGATCTTTAGGGAGGACTCGGCACAACACCTCCTCGTGAGGGGCAGGGAGGAGACCATGAGCAACAGAGTCATTTATTTGAGCTTCAGATTATTCACTTTCCTAACTAATCAATAATTGTTATAATTAAAATTGATAGCTGCAAATAACATGACAGAGGGCTGCTGCCAGAATACTGATTGTGTCTTTGGCTTGGAAAGATAGGCAGCAGCGTGGAACACTTATTTTCCAATTTGCTTTTAGCTGTGTGCAAATTGCTTTCGCTGTATCCAGCTGATTTAGACCTTGCCTGGAGGTGCACTAGATTAATTGGGAGCCTCACATTCATTGCTTACAGAATGGACTCTGTAATTGGCGAAATTTGTTAGTGCCAGTTATAAAATAACTATATAGTTCTGCTTTTAGCTGTCCTCTCCTTACTCTTTCCGTGAGAGGGGAGGGAAAACAATTAGAACCCCTCTGACAATAAAGATGGGCATTTTTACATAAGGACTAAAAGGCATGGATCTACAGTCAATATTTTATACAAGCAAACATTAATGTGAATACGGTATTGATTTTTTCAAACCCTGAAAAAGTACTTGAGCATATGAAAGAACTTTTTTAATCTTAGTTGTGTCTGAAGCTTAGATAAGAGAACCCCCTTTGTTCAAACTATGAGCAGATTTTTCAAATTGCCTCTTTGTTCTCTCTCATCACTTCACTAAGCTGAAAAGAACCAGCACTTTTCCTTACTCATTGCCAAATGGAAGAAATAAGAAAAATCCAGGCCACAGCTGGGTGCCCTCCAGGTTATCTTGTTTCTTCTACTCTCCTCTTCAGGTCCCAGGGTACCAAAGGGCATCTCCACTGCCCAGTGCAAATATCAGAAAAAACTCAAAGCACATGAGAGTCATTTTTGGGAGGAAGGCATTTTTTTCCTTCATTTTTTTCCAGAGCAAAACTTGGTAGGCCAAGAACAAAGCAGAAACTATAATACCTGTTAGAAAAACAAATATTTTTTAGCCCTTAAAAATATTTTATGTCACCCAGACTTAAACATGCAAAACAGTCCCTTCCACTTCTTAAATGACACTCAGTTTATTGCTATATATGCCAAATTGTGGGCTTCCCAGGTGGCTCAGTGGTAAAGAATCTGCCTGCCAATGCAGGAGATTTGGTCAGGAAGATCCCCTGGAGAAGGAAATGGCAACCAAGGATAGAGGAGCCTGGTGGGCTATAGTCCATGGGGGTCGAAAAGAGTTGGACACGACTGAGCAAACACACACGCATGCACACCAAATTGTACAAAGTCCATTCCTACACATACTCAAAAACCATACATATCCATAAAGCAGAGATGTCAGCCAGGACTCTGTCACCCAGGTGACAAAATCCCGACTTAAACAAATTTATGTAAACAAACAAACAAAGAGTGAGGGAGGGGTGTTTCTTGTTTCAGATAAATGAAGAAGTACAGAAGAAGGCTGCTTTAGATACTGCTCGATTCAGGGGCTCCAAAAGGTATCATAACTGTTTACCTCCATCCCTAGGCTCAACTTTATTTCCTGTTAGCTGCATTTCCAGGAGAGCCCTCACCACATGGAAGTCCCTGTCAGACTCGGATTTATATTCTATCTATTCAGCAACCACCCAAAAGAAAGGGCTTCTTACCCAGTAGTTCCGGCATATTCTCAGACCTAAATTTCACTGGCCCATCGTTGAGTCACCTGCTCACTCCTGAACCAATCATTATGGCCTGGTGGGCTACAGTCCATGGGGTCGTAAAGAGTCGGAGACGACTGAGCGACTAACACACACACTATGGCCAAGAGGGCAGAACATGCTGATTAGCCACACCTGAGCCCCGGGCTCCACCTACAGAGTGAGGTCCCCCCAAAGGAAAACTGAGGTAAAGGGCCCAAAGCAGGGGAAATGGATGCCAGGCAGAAACAACAAATGACTGCAATATTCAAGAAACAAAGTGGTCGTGAACTATGAATGTTTCTACCAATGCATCTTAAACTTCATTCATTTATATCTTTGGGATTTAATTAAAACTAAAGATCTACTTTTAAGAAATAAATGTTATTTTAAAAACCTTAAAAAAAAAAAAATAAAACTAAAGATCTTTTCCTTCAGAAAAAGGTCTAACGTGATCATGTTAAGCAAAAATGTTGCCTGCTACTTTAGGAGGGTTCATGTACCCCTTAGAGCTTAGCTGAGAGCATGGAGATGAGAACATCTTTCTGAGGTTAACCGGCACTTCCAGAAGTAGATGCATTTCATAGCTAAGTACCATTTAAGGCTTTCTTTTCCCTTCCAAGTCTGTTGTTGTTTTTTCTTTCCAAGCAATTCTGTTTGTGCAGAATTCCCCTTATGCAGCTATTCGTTATCTTTGTTGTGGATAAACTCTGAAAAATCCAAACTGTGCCAAATGACTATTTTGTCCAGATGATAGATTGTCAAGGACCAAGCTTTCAGTCAGATGACGCACACAGTGGCCACAAGAGTGACAGCAGCCCTTCTTAATTTGGCACAAGAAAATGAGTGTTCCAAGCTAAGGCTGTGCAGGGAGTCTAATTTAAGGACTCAGCATGAAGACATGGACTGCCAAAAATAAAAATGTTCTTTCATCTTCTTTTATCATGTAGGACTATATGTGACTACTAAGGAGGAAACATTACACATAATCAGGCAACTTTTTTCATGATTATGATTAGAGAGAGAAGTTGTCTAAACATTAAAGTGACCGCTCAAAACAAAATAATTCATAAAGTTCACCTGAGAAATGTGAATTTGAATATTTAAACTAAAATAATTCTCACAGTTTAAAAAAAAATTAGTTAACTTCACATTAGAGAAAAAAAAAGACACTTTGAGCAAAGAAAAAAAAGATTTTCCAAGCAAATGCAAAATTTTAAAAATGCAAGTTTACCTCTACTGACATAGAAATATGTACTAGTATATGAGATGGAAATATGACAAGATTGATTACTCTAAGAGCTATTCTAGGACTTTCTTGGTAGTACAATGGATAATGGATAAGAATCTGCCTGCTGATTCAGGGGACACGGGTTCGATCCCTGGTCTGGCAAGATTCCACATGCTGGGGAGCATCTAAGCCCACGCTCTAGAGCCCACAAGCTGCAACTACTGAGCCCTTGTGCCATGACTACTGAAGCCAATGCACCCTAGAGCCCATGGTCTGCAACAAGAGAAGCCACTGCAATGAGAAGCCTGCCCATTGCAAGGAAGAGTAGCCCCAGCTTGCTGAAACTAGGGAAAGCCAGTACACAGCAACGAAGACCCAGCACAGCCAAAAATAAATAAAAAGAAACTGCTTATGGAATATAATTTTTTAAAAAAAGGAACTATTCTAAGTCTGCTTGTAGCTTCTGGTTCCATCAGTTACCGCCTGTCCCTAGATGCTAAGCAGGGAAAAAAAAAAAACCTTTCTATTACTCTAGGCATTCACTAAACTTAACTTCTCATTAAATTCATTTCTTGCTAAATATGTAAATCACTGTATGTCCTCTGTCTCTGAGGGTCCTGAGCTACTTTTCCACAGTGGCAGCCATAATGCAGATGAGCCCATTGTTTACTCCCACATGCCCATCACAACTGAGTTTCCTAAAATGATGAAACTATGATTGTTAAATGAGATAAAACCTCTATTGAAAGAGCTTTATATCACAACTGATATGTTCTATTTTTAACTCAGAAATATGAAGCACCATGGGCGGGTACTTGGTCTATCATTAATAAAGACATTGGTTTGTTTCCTACTCCATTTGAGCATTTTCCTCAAGAAATATGTAAGAAGATGCACACGATGTTATGCTAAAATAAAATATTAGACATAAATAACTAAGGACAAACATTGTTTAATAAATTTGGAAGTAGTTAACATCACTGTGAATACTCTATAACCAGCTAATAAACATTCTCCCTTAATGTTCTATATATTAAATTAACTAGAGATAATCAAGTAGAGATAGTGAAGCGAAGGCAAGAGAAGTAGAAATAGACAGATACCATGCCACAAATTCTTGGTGAGAGAAATGACAGCTTATTTTTCAAGTGATTCAAGTCCATCACTTTCTAAGAAAGTCATGGTTCACAATTATATTAATCAAAAATACAGTCCTTCTTCTAGGCCACTTCTCCCCACTTCACGTTCATCACAAGTGACCACTGTTAACTATGTGAGAGGCCTGCTTTCCAGATGTTCTATCCAAATACAAATACACTGCACAATATGCACACATACATACGCACAAATATACAACACACACGTATAGAAACATCCACCTCGCTTATTTACAAAAGAGCTTGTACTCCTACAATCCTATATATAACATCCAGCAAATTAATTTAACAACATGCTGCGGCCATCATGGCATGTGGATACATACAGACTTCATTCTTTTCAAGGTACCATGTTGTGGTTCTACCATTACTAGACCACAGTGATGGATGTTTAAATAGTTTTCAGTTGTTTAAAATGATACAGTGAACACATTCATACAGTGTCTTTGTGCAACTGAGTGAAAATGGCTATAGGCTAAATTCCCCCAAAGGAAATTATTATGTGCATTTTCAATTTTGACAAACAGTGCCAAATTGGCCCCAAAGATTTCTCACTAACAGTGAAGGAACTCTGACCCACACAGTCACCAACATTTAACCTTTGCTGTATTAATTGTAAAAAATAATCTGTTGTCCCTGTAATGTGCTATATGACTATCTTTCCATATTTCTATTAGTCATTTTGTTCCTTTTCTGTCAACTGGTTGCTTATATCTTTTGTCCATCTTTTCTATGAGGTTATTGGCTGAATGTTTTTAAAAATACACTGAGTAAAAAAATTGGCCTTCTCATATATAAAACAGATAATCAACAAGGGCTTACTACACAGTACAGGGAACTCAATATTCTGTAATAACTTATATGGGGAAGAATCTGAAAAGAATGGATATATATAGATGTGCAACTGAATCACTTTGCTGCACACCTGAAACTAACGTAATACTGTAAACCAACTATACTCCAATATAAAGTAAAAACTGAATTAAAAAATAAAATAAAATTAAATCAAGACAAGCGCTATAGGATCATAAAAAAATTGGCCCTTTGCCTGAGGTACATATTGCAAATATTTCCCCAGTCTCTTTTTTGTTATTTGACTTTATTCATGATGTTATTCCCCAAATGGAACTTAAAATTTTTAATGTAACCAAATTATCAATCTTTCCCTTTCTGGCTTCTGAATTTGATGTTATATACAGAAGCATCACTCTCACTCCAAAAATATAAATAAATTATTCATGTTTTCTTTTAGTACCGTGATGTTTCACTAAATGTTTGATCCTTCCAGAATTTATTTTGTTATAAAAAGTTATATTGGATTTCTGGCTATTTTTCCATACAGCCAACCTGTTATTTTGAGGTATATTTAAGGCAGTAACATAGAATGTTTGCTGGTCAAACAATGTTTGACTACATATAAAGATGAAATTACTTGTATGTTTTCATGTATTAATCTTACTTTTAAAAATATTAATAGTATACTAATTTCATGTTTTATAATATGTTTCTTTAAGAAACTGCAATTTACAAATAAACAACATCCATCTGTACATTTTGTGTTACAGAAACATGAGAAAGAAATAACCTCCAAATTCTTTTCAGCAAGAGACTCCTTACATAATACTCCACAAAAACATTTTTAAATGACTTTTTCAGTAGAGCTAAAATTGCTATTTTAGGGTTATATACCAGTTGAAACTGCTGTATTCTTTTTGCTTTGCTAAGAAACACTGCAATATTTTCATCCAAGTGATAAATATATGAGTATTCTGCCCGAGCTATAATCCAGATCACAGAAATGGCATAATTAAAGTGCATTACATCATCCCACCCAAAATTCATTCAAACAGGCAGAAGGAAATACATGAAGAATGATTGAGTAGGACATCTTTGGGAGTTAAGTCAAGCTTATGGCAAAGACTGAATGATGAGTCAAAAGCAGCAATGCCTCTAAACAATGCTAAAGGTACTACTTTATCTCCTCCTACCTTGCAAACTTTTCCCATTCAACCACCAACTAGAGTTGACTGTATCTGTTCTCTAAGAGGATTATTGTCCATTCTGTGCCCAGCACCTCCCTTTGCATCCTGGAGTGGCTGTGTCATCCTGCATGTTCTTGTCCTCCTTGTCACCAGGACGAGATGGAAATAGCTGGTAGACAAACAAGTGAAATTAATATCTATGATCCACCTCACCCAATAACCCGGTTCTAAGCATTTTCATACTGTACATATATACAAAGAATCTGCTGGCCCCCGCTTCTATAATGTTTCCTATCTCCTTCCTTTCTTAAAATCTTCCATGCATAAGATGAAGTTGTAAGCACATCTAAATAGATAGTTCCTCCTAATCCAGAGTAAAAACCAAGTGCCTACAATAGCTTATAAGACTGTTACAGTAAACCTCCTCCCCACCCAAACACACACACAGCCACCTCTTGGACTTAATGGGATAAGCATTTGCCTTATTGAGAATATTCAGTTCTGTGGTAGAAGACAAGAAAACAAATGAGGTGGATGCAAATCATTAGGTGTGTTAAGCATAGATAATTAAATTAGTATCTAACAAACCTGGGAGATATGTTAGATAAAGCAAGTGGAGCATATATGTGTGAACCTAGATAGAAAGGAATATAAGAACCAAGTAAATAATAAATATTCATGACACACTAAATATACCTAAGGCACAGGAAGCACTGAATATTCATGGTATCTTAAATACACATGAGGACATAAAGCACTCAATATCTGTGAGGTCTGACTTTAGCCACTTGGTGATGCCTGTGCAAAGCCCTACCTGCCCTCTATCCTGGACACGCAGATAAAGCCCCTAAGTGCTCCTCAGGCTAATGCTACAGATCTCAGCCAGGAACTCCAACAGAGCAAGCTGTGCCAACTCCAGGCATCTTTTTCCTCACCCTCACCTATGGTCCTCATAACAGCACAGTTGGGGAGATGGATATTGTACAGAAACAGGACAAAGGAACATTGTATAACATGGAATTCAGGAGATGTGGCCCTTCCTCTGCCTATACCCCAGCCTGTGTATCAATCCACTCCATTTTCTTCTACTTACTATATGCTTTGATCGAAATTGCTCCCATAAACTGTGTGATTTGTGTATCTTAAATCTGTTAGCTTTCAATAGAAAGCTAGGGGATAGCTTGCCTGACTATGTACTAGGGGGCTACAATTGCAAAGCTGTATCCATACAATGTGGTTGACCACTGTGCTCCTCATTTGAGCGCTAGCCACACTGTTCTCCTTCCTTTCCCTTAAATACCCCAAGCACATTTGGACCCCAGGACCATTGCACATGCTCTTCCCACTGCCTGAAACACTGTTCTACAGACAACATGGCTAGGTCCCTCATTTCCTTTACATGTCTCTTCCCTGAAACTCCTATATAAAATCACATCATTTTCTAGCAACAATTCACCAATACCAACTGGGTCCTACAATTTGATTTTGACACTACCTGGAGTTAGGGCAAACACAACAGGTTAAGGGTTCAGTCCCACAAAACTGCCCCATCAGATGCCAGCTGTAAATGGGGTCCCTAAGCTACCTGCATTTCTGCCCAGTCAGCTATGAATTTGGGAGTTCCCATGAAACTTTTCCCCAACAAGCAGGTTCAATGATTTGCTGAAATGACTCACAGAACTTGGGAAAGCATCATACTTATGATTATAGTCTTATCATAAAGGATAGAAGCAACAGTCAAATGTGAGAGATGCACAGAAAAAGATATGGGGGAAGACAGATGGTCCAGAGCTCCCATCTTTCTCCAGGCACACCACCTCCTCGGACAGAGATGTGTTAACCAACGAGGTAGCTCCCTGGAGCCTGTGTTGAAGAGTTTCTATCTAAGTTTATTACATGAAAGTGTTAGTCACTCAGTTGTGTCCGACTCTTTGTGACCTCATGGACTGTAACCCACCAAGCTCCTCTGTCCATGGGATTCTCCAGGCAAGAATACGGGAATGGGTTGCTATTCCCTTCTTCAGGGAATCTTCCCAACCCAGGGACTGAACCCAGGTCTCCTGCATTGCAGGCATATTCTTTACTGTCTGAGCCACCTGGGAAGCCCTAAGTTTATTACATATTCATGACTTACCAAATCCTATCAAATTGTTGGCCATTGTGATTGAACACAATCTCTGGTCCTTCTTCCCTCTAAAGGTTCCAACCCTCTAACCACACAGTTGGGTCCTCTGCTGACCAGCCCCAATGCCAAGGCTAACTCAGGGCCTGCCAAAAGTCACTTCATTAATGTAAATTCAGGTGTAGTCAAAATGGGCTCTTTATGAATAACAAAACACACTCCTAGCACAGGAAATTCCAAGGGTTTTAGGAGCTCTGTGCCAGGAACCCGGGCAAAAACAAAAACATCTATTTTTCTTATACCACAAAATTAGAAATTTCTTCTTCTTCCTAGGTACTCCCTGTTCTCGTTGCCCTATTTATCATTAACTAGCACCCAACATGTGGGATATATTCGTTTGTGTATTTGTACATGGTTGTGTCCTCTCACAAGAATGTAAACTCCACGAGGGCAGGATTTGCTCTTTTTTTCCTACTGTTCTATCTCCAGCATCCAGAACAGTTTTTAGGCTAAAACAGGCACATGGGTGAGTGGATGTCATGTCGGGATAGAGTAGAGATGCCACCACCTCATCTCCTTCCTTGAGAATGTGCTTTATCCATAGGAAAGCTGGGAAGGACAGTCCTGGGTTCAGTATGATCTGCCCTACCTCTCCCAAGTCTGGCCAGCCACATTTGGCTGTGAAAGGAACAGAAATCCATTGCACCTGGCAGAGGAATCTGGAGCGGGAACTGAAAGGCTGAATTCATTAAATGATGGTGAAAAGTGGGCCACTGAGGTCCCCACTAGTCACAAGTCACATTCAGTAACAGGAGCAGGGAAGCCGCAAAGAGGTGGAAAGAGTCAGTCTGTCAACAGAGGCAGGAGAACAGGACAGCTGTGCCCAGAGAAGCAGGGGGAAGAGATTATGTGACACTGGAGAGAGATTTAGGGGTTTTCTAGACATCATCACTATGACCTGCCAATTCCCTTCCTATCCTTGGGCATTATGAGAGTTGTCAGCTTTCAATAAACCCTCTTTGTAACTAAGCTGGTTTGAACGGTTCTTGGCCACAAATGTTCCTTGGCCACAGGGCGAAGATGGCACAGGTGTAGGGCTGGCTCAGAGAAGCCAAACCTAGGAGCCAGCTTAGCCATCTGTTCCCATTCCCATCGCATTAGCAGGGGAAGTTATCCTAACTGCAGTACTTCCTGACCCTACCCAAGTCGGGCCACATTGATCCTCTCTCCTGGGGACCTGGACTTAGAATGGAGATGCCAGACAGGACTGCCAGCAAGGCAAGCCATGTGTTTGGAGAATCGCAGATAGCCGGTGGGCAGCAGGAGAAAGAATGAGACAGAGGGAAAGAAAGAGCAGAGCAAGAGCCATGATGAGAGACAGGGGCGGGGGCGGGGGTGTGGGGAGTGGAAGGGACAGTGAGGGAGGGGAGAAAGGGAGAAGCTGCCCAGGTGCCTGAAGATGGTCCACACCCCAGCGCCAGCCCCCGTGACACTTGTATATACCTTCCACCCTTCCTCCCATAAGACCTCCCTGCCCTACATTGCATTTGCCTATTTTGCTTAAGTTAGCTTGAACAGGTTTGGCTATTTACAGCTTACAAATCCTCGACTAAGGCAAGGTGGCATCAGCAGGCAGGGGTACACAGGTGAGCCTGCCAAGCATGGAGGGAGCCTCAGGCCCTCGGAGCCCTCACGAGTGGGGCCGAGATACATGGCCTTCTGGGAGAACGTCTCATTTATATTCGGCGCAGTTTCATTGGCTTCCATCACTAGACAACGAGGAGGAAGTCCCTTCGGCTGACCCTGGGAACGCTGCTTGGTTGCCTACATGACTTGAGCCTGCCTCACCCACCAGAGTCAGTCACAGGAACACTGCTGGGCCCCGAGATGATCACACGGGGATTTTAGAAGTTGCTCTGCCACAGCGTGAGGCCCCTCGAGATGGTAACCATTACAGGTAGCAGGGCTCTCCTGGGCTGCAGGGCACTTTCTGCCTCTGACTCTGCCACTCAATGACTGGACAACCAAGGCTCCAGGTGCGGGGCAGAAATGAGTCGCCCCAACTCCCCACCTCTGGGCACATCTGGTTGTGCGGTCAGAGGGCCTCCTGGAGCTCCTGGCTAGGGACTTTCATCCTGCTTCAGCCGCAGCCTGGGAGAAGCATGGACCAGGAGACAGTCTGGTCCCCCAACTGCTGCCATCCTTTATTGTCTGTCCCTGTATCTCATCACCGAGGGTACAGTGGGGGTTTGGGGGTAGAAGGCAGACACACAGGTACCTGGGGACTTCTGAGGCTGAGAACAACACACTGGAAGGTTTACGAGCTTTGGTCACAGAGTCCCCAAAGCAAACGCTCGTCTATGCACCAGATTTTCCCAGTTGGTCAAAGGTCCGTAGGGCCCGCTGTGCCCAACTCTGTAGACTCCTGGCTGATGCACAGAAGGAAGGGCCGTGCCACGCTGCTGAAGGGCTGTGAGCCCAGCGTCTGAGCTTTCAACTGCCTGGGAAACACCAGGCCCTCAGGAAGAGCTCAGGAGATATTTCCCAAATGAATTCTGCCTCCTATCCTGTTCACCCACTTTCAAAATTCCTTCTCTAGAAGGAATTTAGTCACTAGATCTGCGAGTGCAGCACTAGCCCATCCCCCATCAAGTCAGAGTGTCCACCCTCCAAGGGTAAGCAGGTTAGCTCGTGCACACTGGAGCCCAGGGAAGGTTGGTGGTGGGTCAGAACACTGGGGCTATTCCTTTGTCTTCTTCCTCACCACGCGTTCTATTCTCTGCAAGAGGAGAGGTGGGCGGAGGCAAAGAGGATCACGCCTCGTGCAGTATCGGACCACCTAGGACCACTGGACCACTGGACCACCTAGGAGTTACCACCTACTCCTGCCCTTTCAGCAACCACAGGACTCTCTTCAGCAGCAGACAAGGCTCCTTCTCAACCTAAATTCTTTAGTAACCCTAAGTCAAAGACTCCAAGCTCTGGCCTGATTTCTCTTTCTCAAAGAACCTTCCTTTTTCTTGGAAGGGTAAGAGTTATCCTGTGTCAGGGGGCTAATGAGCTTTCCCTTGGAACACCAGTGCCTGAGGCGTGCCCTTTCTAACCCATCAGTCCCCTTACCATCTCTCTCCCCACCCCCACCGTGTCTCTGTTCCAGTAAGAATGGTCCTGAGCTCCTCATTTCTCTCTGGAGTGCAGTCTGCTTGCCTGGGGACAAGGATTGAGGTCCCTCTCAATCCTTACAAGCTATAAATTCCAAGGAACTTGGGCAGGAGAAAAGGACAACATAACTCCGTGTGTGTGTGTGTTAGGGGTGGCAGTGAAGACAGGCACCTATTTTTGCCACCAGTAGAGCCCTACTTGGCAGGTTTCTAAGTCCTTTTTCTTATTTGGGATGTTTAGTGTAGCCCATAACCCAAGTTCCTCAATTCTGTCCAGCCACCAGACTCTCTAGGGGAGATTCAGTTACTCCCAAGGGTGCCTCTGAGTTCTGCTTAAGTGCAAACAACCACCTGCCTCATCCTGCCCACCCACACCCATCCTGTATGCAGACCTAAACCGTGGAAGAGCCAGAGAGGATGCCAGGAGAATTTATCAAGTCCCACTGGGTCTCAGGAAACATTCATTCCTAGACAACACAACATTTACCTCCTTCTTCTTTCCCCTCACAGAACTCCGGTTCTAAACCATGTCATCCCACCATGCCCACGCATGATCCCAGGGCCCATTCTCACCCTTCTTAGCCTCAGAAGGTCTTGACAATCTCATCTTCTTGTCCATGATGATTTAGGAGAATGTGACACAGTTCTGGCCAAGGAGACATGGGGGGATGTCTGTCAGAGGCATCCAAGAAAGGTTTCTTCCCTCCTAAGAGAAAGACAGACTCAGTCCTGTCCCCTGGACATTGATGCCTCTGGATGGGGCTCCTCGAACTCTCATGGCCATCAGAGGAGGGACAAAACAGGACAAAGCAAAGAGTGGTGCAGAGAAGCAGAACCAGCAGTATGGAGGGCTCTGCTTGGAGCTCACCCCACTCTCTGTTTCATGTTACGGAAAAAAACCACTTTTCCTTGTGGTTTAAAGGCAGTCTAAGCCATGGTTTCTATCACACGAAGCTGAAAATATCCAACTTCACAACCATCCTGCTAGAGATGCCGTCTTCTCCATGACTGTGCTAAGAGGTCACCCCTGCTAGGCTAGGGACTGTACCCTTCTTCCACTGGCTAATAACCAGTCTAGAAATAGATCCTGCAAAACTTGAGATCTGATCTTGAAGCAGGGGGTAGTTGGACTACCTTCTCTGGAGAGTGATGGGGAGATGGAACCACCGTCTGTTTCCAACCTGTAGCCCTTTAATGACTACATGGTGCCCAGGGTGCCCTTGGGCTCCTGACCCCTGCCACCCTTATTAGGAAGAATTTTTGAATCAAACAGCATGACCAGCCCCCAGCACATACCATTTGGAACAAAGGCCTGCTGAGGCCAAGAAAACTTCTAAGCAATTTTTTTTTTTTAAGGTTTCCACATTAAAATAAAGTAATTCCAATAAAGGATTACAGAAATTATAGTTAAATGTTTACATTTTGCAAATGTAAATATCCCTACTCCCTAATAAAATGTACTGGAAAAGGATCTGGTTATGGGAAGTGAGTTTAAAGTTGTGGTTTTAAGGTCTTCCTTTTCTAATCTTTTTAGAAGCCCTCTGGGACAGTAAGTACATCATTTGGAGCTGATTAAAGGTCTGAATTGGAGATCCTTTGTGAGACTCTATGATGGTCTCTTCCAGAATCAAAAAATCATCCACTTTCCCCGGCAACCAGTCAGCCAAGCACCCATTCCTGCCAAGCCCAACTCTTTCATTCTGAGCTTCTAGTTATCAGATGTAGGTGGTAGAGGATTCAAGGTGGCAAGGGCCATCATGACAGCCAGAAAAAAGGTAAGATTTTTGACAACTTCTGCCAGCTGTGTGCTGAGGACCCTCCAGGCTTCCAGGATGTGGGTCTGGGTTGCCTCCTTGGCTCCATAAGATTCCACAGGCATTTGTCTTACAGCAAACTAGAGACAAAGGCTATGCTTCTCTCACTGGCCCCTCTGAAAGTAACACATAGGCTAGCTTTTGTTAAGGGCTTCCCTGATAGCTCAGTTGGTAAAGAATCCATCTGTAATACAGGAGACCCTGGTTCGATTCGTGGGTCAGAAAGATCCGCTGGAGAAGGGATAGGCTACCCACTCCAGTATTCTTGGGCTTCCTTTGTGGCAAAGTTGGTAAAGAATCTGCTTGCAATGTGGGAGACCTGGGTTCGATCCCTGGGTTGGGACGATCCCCTGGAGAAGGGAAAGGCTACCCACTCCAGAATTCTGGCCTGGAGAACTTCACGGACTGTATAGTCCATGAGGTCGAAAGAGTTGGACACGACTGAGTGACTTTTCACAGCTTTTGTTAATTACATAGGGACTTTAGGATCCCTTTTCTGAAGCAGCACAACATAGTGGTCACAACGCCAGATCTTCACTTACACAGTGATTTTTATCACAAGTTTTGTGTCTGTGCCTAAGTTTCCTCAACTCTAAATGGGGATGGTAATTGGTTGTCATGAGCATTAAGTGAATTGTTTTATGTGATGTGTTTAGGAACAGTGTCTAAATCCTACATAAATGCTAGCTGCTATTATTCACTGTGTTACGATTTCTACCCAGGCGTAAAGGAAATTGTGTTGGGTGGATGGCAGGGAGAACAATGAACTCCCAGAGAAGTCCACTTCCTAATCCTTAGAACCTGTGACTATGTTGAGTTGCATGGCAAAGGGAAAACTAAGACTGCAAATGGAATTAAGGTTGCTAATCCACTGACCTTGAAATGAGGAGATTATCCTGGATTATCTGGGTGGACCCAATTTAATCAGGGATCCTTATAAGAGGGAGGCAGGAGAGGAAGCAAAGCTGTGATGACACAAAGTTAAAAAAAAAAAAACTCCATAAATCAAAAGAAAGGTGAGTCAATACATAATGATTCTGGTTTCTCAACTTTTCTGACTAAAGGAATAATGGTTGCTTTAAAAAACTGAAAGTAAATAAAATAACTTCTAAATTTTCTAATAATGGGAAGCACAGTTCCATGTTAAGTCTCCTGGCTTGAAAATGAGGGTTTTCTGACACCCTTGAAAGATAGAAGGTCATGATTCTGTCACTCAAGATCTCAGTTTCTCAGAGGGATGCCAAATTTACTTTATTTTGTGTGTTAACTTTGATCTGTTTTTAGCAGCTGCCTAGAGAGCTGGGCTCAGAACTCGGTGGGATTTCACCCATGTGAAGCTGGGGAGTTGGAATGATTAGTCATTTCTGCTGTGGACCCACGTAAGGAGTCTGGCCCCGTGTGCACCTACTACTCACTGTTCCGTAAGAATGACCACAGGTGGGTCAGGCCACCATACATCTGACCATAAACTTGGACTGTGAACTGGACCACATTCGTGGGCATCGTCTGTGTCTTGTGTTCATGATGGCCCGGAAGAGCTTTATTTCCTCTCAACTTCCAGCTCTGTCATGTTTCCTTTCATTTTATTTTCAAATGTCTAAGTTAAAAAAAAAGTCTTCACCGGAATGTATAGTGCATTTGGAAAGTTCCCTAAATTTATTTCTGTACATGAATCAAATGGCACTCCTTGTGGGAAGGAAATCTGAGTTCAATCCCAGCAACCACTTAAGAATGACTCCTTTCTCCATGTTTTCTAACTGTAATGTCTTCACTCCAGGGAAAAATAATATGTATTTTAGAGAGCTAGAGTGAGGATTTTTAACAACATACATAAAGTGCATTTTCCAATCTGAGGTGCTGTGAGTCAAATTCAGCCCTCAGACATGGGTTTTAGATTGAATTTATTTTTAGTCTATAAAAATCTACTAATTATTAGGTTAAAATCTAGATCATCCAACTCTGTTTTTAGAAGATCAGGCCCATGTTGGTCAAATGAGCATCCCCACTACACTTTCATGAGATTACCAGGCATCACAGCTGGCTTTTATATCTTCTAAAGAAACAAAAAATAAGAAGGCACAGTTGTCTATCTGTGGGAGAGGAGGTGGGCAGGAGATCTGAATTTCACATGACCAGCTGGCTGTCACAGCCTGGGGTGGGGTGGTTAGAAGTTGCTACTGGCATCAGGTGGGTAGAGCCTAGCTCAACACCCTACAGTGTACACAGTTCAGCCCCTACCCTCAAGCTCCTAACAAAGAACATTACTGTCCAAAATGTCCATAGTGCCAAGGCTGGGAACCCCTGATTTAGAGAGTGATTCCGTTAAGAAAAATAAAAAAGAAACTATGACGGAGGCATTGCTAATAGTGGGTTTCACTCTGTTTTCTCTCCTAAAGTTAACTGAAAGCAAACAACATTTATGACTCAAGCTTCTGCAGGAAGCAGGGAATGGATGACTGTGGTTAGTGACAAAAACAGTAATAAATGGCTTTGCCTGTCTTGTCTCTTTCAGAGTCAGGGAGGGAATGAAATGACCAGTAATTATCATTTAAACTGCTGTTTTATCCTGTATCAATCAGAGCTATTCATTCTGGTTACTCTCAGACCCTTGGGCTGAAACCACACTAAATCAGGGTCACAGTCAGGGTGAATACATAAGGCCAGCCTTTTTACTCTGTAAGTGCTAATGACCTGGGCTGAACATCAATGGTGAGTTTCCATGAAAAAGCCATCTGAGATCCTAATCTAGGAACAATGGTTCTATACGGAGCCTATTACCTTGTTGTTAATATTCTGTGTTCGCTGGGACCACAGCTGTAAACAACTCTTCAGTCTCATTTCTCCATGAAGTTAATTTGCACTGTGTTAGCACTGCAGGCTTTTTGCATATGTTCAGGACAAGTTGATATGAGCAGGCCTGGAATGAATAATGTTTAGTAAAATCAATAAACCCTATTATTAGTCACTAAGGGGAATGATTTTATGTCTATAGAAGTAAAACAATTAGAACCATATTAATGGCAGATTCATCATAGTAATATAATAGAGCCAAGTAGGCTTGTCTTTTGGGAATCTTTAATTTACCATTCAGTACTGACTATGTACTCAGCCAGAGAAATGGCACACATAATACAAACAAGCTCTGGCCTTTGGCGATTCATGTTGTCATCAGCAGGGACAACACTGTAACAGTAAGGGGAAGAAACAAAACTTCATTCACTGATTAATGGAAACCAGTCACGAATAATGTTCCAGTAAGAGCCTGGGGGGAGAGTCTATTCAAGTTGCAATGTGCCTTTGGTCATATACCTCTCTGTATTTATCAGGACTCCTCAGCACTCCTGTTTATTACAGTAGAAGAGTTAAGCATGGTCTGATGTCCATGTTTATATCCTATCTATTTAGGCACCTAACCAGAAGTATAATTAAGAGCCTATGTAATAAGCATATATCTACTCCTGTACAGCTCAGGTGAGATGAGCTTCCATATGACTTTTATTATTACTAAAGGCAGGAAAATCACCAGGAATCCACAGTATTCCCCAGCTACCACCAGGAACATCATAATGCAGCTGGTGAAGATGTAAGTTGACCTTAGTTCTGGTTCTGTGTTGACAGTGAATTGTTCAGTCAGTTCTGGAACAGAGGCAACATGTAGGCAACCAAAAGTCATACTTCAAATGATATTCTGAACAGAGGAAACATACTTGTTTAACTGGAATAAGACAAATTACATTAGGTCTTCAAGGATATATCAAGATGTGGTCTAAGAACTGAAAAAATTTGATAACTTTAAAGAATGAGGAAAAATAGGTGAAATCCTCTGAAGCATAGGAATAAACACCATAAAAAATGCTGGATGGTGTTCATAACAAAAGCTGTTTTCAGGTGACTTCCAAAAATAGAGCAAGTTTTTTTGACTGCAAATATCTATTCATTTGTGAAGCAAAGGCCCCTCAGTAGAACTAACTGAAATACACCAAGACAAAATCTGTCAGCTTAGGAAAACAAGGGATAGAACCATGATTAGCAATTATAGTAAAATCATTAAAACTTACAGCTAGGGACGAAGCATCAACCAGTCCAAACACATGATGCACATCCCCACTTTTAGGGCTTTGGCTTCGCTTTTGCATCTCACTGCAGTGCTTTCCCCCAGAGATGCACATGGCTGCTTCCTCATCTCCTTGAGAGAGATTTTCCTGATCATTCTATTTGTAAACACCCATAAATCCCTCATGCCCACTCTCAGACTTTGTTTTTCTCCAGGGCATTTATCAACCATCTAACATATTCCGCATATTACTTACATACTTTATTATGCTCACCCGGACCTATTAGAAAATGCAAACAGCAATTTTTGTCTGCTTTGTTCATGGCTGTAATCCAGCACCTGTACAGTGCCTGGGATAAGGCAGGTGCTCAGACAGTATTTGCTGAGAAGAAGGGAGAGAGAAAAGGAAGCAGGGGAGCAAAGAAAGGAAAAAAAGTAAGGAAGCAGTTAATTCTGTACATTCAGCATAATGTATGCCAGTAAAACAATTTAATGACAAGTCAAACAAATGGCTAGCTGACTAACTTTTCATACATTTTATCTACTGTCCACATGTCCACAAGACTAACATCTTTGGAATTATCATTCCATACCACAGAAACCTGAAATTTGTAGTGATACTACATTTCATGTTTAGAGTAAATACCCAATAAAGATACATATATGCACTGAATTAAATCCACTATTTGGTTGTTAAACTTGGGTATCATATAAGAAAAGTTAGTATCTCTGTACTATATCTTAACACACTGGACCTTCATAGATATTAAGGAACTGTTCTTTGAAACTAAGAATTATTATCAGCCAGCTAGGAATAATATGAGACAGACAAGAAGCCATTATATATATATAAAAAAAAACCTTTTTAATTCTGATTGCCAAATTATTTAAGGCAGGTATAAAAAAGGAAAGCATTCAATATACATTTTACATAAAATAAACTAGATTACAGCATAAAACAAGTAACCAGGCAATGGCGTTAAAGTCTCTCTCTTCTAAAACTGGATAATTGTAAACATTAAAAAAAAAAACAAAAAAAAAACTGCAGGACTATTCAAGTAATAGAACAATCACAGATGTCTCTGGTATGCAGGCTATTGGGTTATTTGCCATTCAAGATTATCAAAAATGACACCTCATTATTCACAGATGCTCATTATTTCCCCACTTTAATCTTTACATTATATACAACACAGTTTTTGTGGTACTGGCAACCCCATGCCTTCCAAAAGTATTTTTTCCACAATACACAAGTACAAACAGTGACTACAGGAACATTTTACACTGATGCGTCTTAACAGGAGCCACCATATAGACATCTAAATTGTACCAAAGTGTCATCATCACAGTTAGCCTTTCTGAGGGGTTTATGGGAAGTATATGAAGGATATGCAAGGTTCAGGCACACTGATACATAACATTATTTATTTACAATTGAAAAGCAAAAACAAAAAGAAAAAGAAAGTAAGCAGCCTTCTGAGGCTAACACTTTCCAACTTGACAAATACATTTTTTATCTCCTTTACTGAGTGGTTTGCGACTTGGCAGCAGACCCTGTGTGTGCGAGCCTGGTTACTGATACAAAAAGTAAAGAATATATATATATATATATATGTATATATACATATATGTATACGTATATATATATAAAACAGAAGTTTAATTACAGCAACATTTGTTACTCTGTGATAAAATCTGTAATTTACAAAAATGAAATGACTGGTTTTTGCCTGCCATTAAGGCATTTCAAATTAACACCATGGAACTGATGTCTGTATAAAGCGCTTCCCCATGTGATCCAGTCACATGACAACGTACATTTCCAATCTTGTTATTCTCTGCAAAAGAAAAGAAAACCTTAGCAAATGTTCCATCCACATTTGACACTGAAAATAAAAAAACTGTAAGACCAATAGACTTATTTTAATTCTGTTTAATTCAAGGAATTCAATCCCAGAGAAAGTGAATGAACACAAGGGTAATGATATACAACATGAAAAATAAATTATTTTCCTTTTTAAAACAACTGAACTGAGCAGAAACTGAACATATCAAAGAACAAACATTGCTTTAGCATTATGAGAGTCAATTCCTTCAGTTTCAACTTCATTTTTAAACAAAATAAAACAAAGGGAGTTATAGTGAATTGTTTTAACAAAGCATTGTGCACAACTTAAGAAAGTTAACTGTTTAAGAAACAGATCAGTTAATTACTAATGTACATTACAGCTATAAAAATGAGGTTCATGGTATAGAAGCCACATCTGAAACACGGTGACGTAATAAGTACATTCACTACAACAATATCAAACCCTCAGGAGCTAAGTTTTTGGTCTAAAAAGTCTGCACTTGTTTCCTCCCACCCATTACGATGTCTTTATCTAGAAAACTGATTCAAAACATGATGCTATTTACCTTCTCTGTGCAGGAAACATTCCTGATGCAGATGCCTGTGCAGCCACCTGCTGAGAGGCAACGAGGGCAGCAGAGGTCAAGCCTAATGGGGGAAAAATGCAGGGTTTCTGTGACTTTCAGAAAGGTTAAGAGTAGATGCAGGTCCAAGAGTGAAAGGTTGCAGACCAGTGAGTAGCACTCTGGCCTTTGTAAACACACACACACACATGAAATGTTTCATGTAGCAAGGACAGACTACAAACTGCTCAGTCTAACCAGAATCCATCTCTTCATTGAATACTCTGTGGTTTTCTTAATAGCTATTCAAAGAGAATACAGCATTCCATCTCTCTGGCTCTGCATGGTGCTAAGTGGTTTGCACGCATTCCTGAATAGGAAGCCCAGGAGAAATAATAGATACCAGGTAACGACAGGAATCAAAAGTCACAGTGAATTATAGGAGCCACACGCTATTTGCTTAGAATACAATACTTTCATAATCACTTTTATCACTTTAATGTTTTCCCCAGTGACTGAACACAATGCATCCCATAAGGTACATGGAATCACTGACTTGAACTTAGAAACAGTCTTAACTTGCACCCTGCAAGAGCAGGGGAGCAGTAAGAGACTATAATAGATCCAAATGGCATGAAGTTGCCTAACAGGAAATTCTTTTAAATTCTATAGAAAACAATCATGGAAAAAAGGTAGAGGAAATAAAAGTAAACCCTGGGGAAATGACTCCTTCTATGTTCTCTATGGTTTCTTTAACACCACTATTTGACACCAAGTAACATGGAATGAATAAATTAAAATGACCCGTTCACATATGGACAGCACTTCCTACTTTTGGAAATACCTTCAAATGTATTATCTCGTATTCAGAGAGCAGAGTAAGAAGGAACCTTTGGATTAACTGTGTCCTTCCAAAATTCCTACGTGGAAGCCTTAACCCCCAAAGTGACTGTATTTGGACCTATATGGGAAGTAATTAAGGTTAAATGAGGTCCTGGGGGTAAGGCCCTGATCTTGTAGGATTAATGTCCCTTAGGAAGAGATAGTAACTCTCTTCCCCCCACTTCCTGGTCCCCCAAGAAGTCACAGGAACACATAAGCAAGATAGTGACCATCTACAAGCCAAGAGGAGAGCACCAGAAATCAACCATGCTGGCACCCTGGTATCAGACTATCAGCCTCCAGAACTATGAGGAAATACATTTCTGTTGTTTAAAGCCATAACGACTATGGTATTTTGTTACTGCAGTCAAAGCTAAGACACCAAGGTCCTAGCAAGTGCTCTACTGGTAAAGATATTGCCACTCCCTGCCCAGGCCATGAGCTGACAAAGCTAGGACAAACAATCTACCAGAACACCACAAACTGTTTGTGGTTCCTCATGTCAGTGCTATGGCTTTTAAAAATGTTTCTCTTCTTTACTGCAAGTTTCAGTAGCAAAGGGCTGGAAGAGTCTCGGGATTAGGTTATAAAAAGTGTTGACCCTGACCACATGAATCTCATTACTTCCATGGGAAAAGGAGCAACTTTGAGGCCTGAAGAGATCAAGGGAAGTCATTTCACCAAAGCCTTCCACCATCCCTGTCTTCCACAGTTTTCCTGAAGCAGCTATCTGATCTTCTGATTGTTATATTCAGTGCTTCAGACACTGGCTACCACCGATAACATCAATAAGTGACAATTATTAAGTGGTAACCACTTCACGTCTCATTAGAACACAGAGATGTGGGAAGAGCCTTAGCTGTGTCCCAAGGATATACCAGGAAAGAAGTGTTAAAACCCCACCCCAGAGCTAATCAACTCAAAGCTCAACCTTTTCATTTGAAGACAAGAAACGCAGTTTTGGCAACTGTTTTTCAAAGCAGGATGAACAAAGGCACAAGGAGAATGGAGCTGCTGACCTTGGAAAGGGTCATACTGCCCAGGGATGAGTGGGTATCCCATACCCACATGGGTGTGGTGGTGAGTATGCAGGTGCCGCTGGCCAAAGGGAGAGTGGCGGTCCCTCTCCCTCTCGGCTTCCCGCTCCCGCTCAGCTGAGGCCTTTTCCACAGGCTGCAAAAGAAATGACAGAGATTCCCCCCTTAATCCTTTGAGCAACAATTTGGAGGGGTGTAGTAAATCTCCTTGGTCCCTTCAGCAGTGGGTGCCGCTAATATTAAAAAAGTAAATACACAGACTCTTAGAAATTCTTTATTAATGGTAAATCATTTCAAAAGACATGCATTTCCATTGGAATTAGCCAATACTATAGTCCTGCTCTGCGCCAAAGAAATATCAATGTTTTCCTCAAATGACTGAAATAAGAGGACCTCTCTATTTCCATTCATAATTGCAGGTTTAGAATTGACCCAATTTCTTCCTAAAAACAAGTTTCACATAGGGATTAAGGAGAAGAAGGTGTTGGAGAGACTTCTTTAAGGTCAAGTTTTCTGATGACTCTTCTATTTTAACTACATTTTGTGAGGAGAATATATCTCACAACTTTAAACCTATCTTTATATTGGGCTCCACTGAGAACACACATCCTAATATTGTATATAACTAACTCAAACGTGTTCCTTTTTTCGGCTGAGCAGTCCACAACTTATTGACTAAACCACCACCACCACCAATACTCCATTATACATATGTACCAGAACTTCTTTATTCATTCATCTGTTGATGAACACCTAGGTAGCTTCCATGTCCCAGCTATTATAAATACAATATCAATACAATATCAAGCACGTGAAACCACTGCCCTGTGCCTCTGGAAGAATTCCAAAATCTTTCCATCCTTGAACACTCAGAGAAGCTCCAGTCCTCTAAAATCATAATTTGATTGAGGATTCTGTGTTTCTGAGACATTTTTTACCCATTTGAACTTAATCAGCCTTTCACTACTTCAGCTCTTTTTCTTACTTGAAAAAAAAAACTTTATACTAGAAGGAATGCTCACAGTTAAAGATGCATAAATCATTTTTTTTTTTTAGCTTCCTTAGAGCTTCAGGTAGGCACACTCAGATACACATCACAAAGTCTATATTTAATTTTTCCAACCTTCTTTTTTCTAGATCAGAACTACCATATCCTTTGTATTTTCTCTCTTCCCAATAGTCTCTGGGACTTTCTTTGCAGGGGGTGGGGAAGCAGAGCCACCTTTCACAAAGATATATGTCTGAATCACTTCAGCAGAGTTACAGGGATGTGTGGAGGAGTCAATTTCGAAGCAGAATGGATGCAGTCACCACTCTTTAGCCAAGTGACTCAGCAGCACACGAGTGTATCTGAAGTATTTTGCACTGAAAGTTGGTTCCTATGAATTTAAATGTCTGGCTAACTAGCATCCTCCTGGGTAAGCAAGGTAACAGATTTTAAAACTGAAGAGGCTGCTACTACCATACATGCTTTAACATTTTTTTCCCTCGTGTGTGAAAGCATCTTATTTTAAACATGCCATTCTTTCCTTATTAGAAAAAAGAAACAAAACAGCATTCTTAAATCACAGCTGGGTTCCAAAGCCATTTATATTTCAAGACTGTTCTCTAGCTTGTCCCCTCTTTCCCCCTAAAACATAGTGCTTTTAAGTGACAACAAAAGGAAGCTTACAGCAGGAGACTTGCTGCGGTATTGGTTGGCATGCTGCTGGAGCAAATCCAGTGCTTTCGATTCAGTGGCTGTTTTCGTGTTGATGCTAGGGCTGGTATTGACTTTCTCTGCCTCTTCTCTCCCTGACATCTTCCCATAAACAGGATAATGAAATCCTGGAGAGAGATAGGCCCCTGCAGACACACAACAAATGCCACATCAAGTTACGAACGACATCTTTCAACAAAAACAACACACCATTTGGATTACATGAATTTGGGATAAGAGTCGGAGATCTTAAAATAGGGAATATTCCATTAAGAATGGGCTATATCATCTTTAAACTGTATCGAGGTTCTCCGATTCTCTTCCCCCAGTTAACAGATCCTGATGATCAGAGGTTCTAAAAAAGAACGAGCTTACAGCCATTTCATCTGTTTACATGTGCAATTAAGTCAAAAGAACAGTAACTGTAATGGTTATGACAGTAAGTGTTCAGAACATATTCCTAGGCAATAAAGTATCTGTCAGTCTCATAGCTACAGCAGACCATCAGATCCTATGGAAACTACAGCTAGTTTGACATTTCATCTAAAAAAAAAAAAAAAATCTTCCATTAATTCCGTTTCACCTTAGGGATGTCTTTAAATAGCATTAAAAAACAAGCCAAACAATGTCACTCTTGAAGCCTCTAATTTATCCAGTTTTAAAACAGCTAGTACTTGAACACAGCCTCTTCCCTCCAATACAGTGAGAACCCACGACACGTACCAGGGTAACTGTGCATTAGGACGGGAGAAACAGCCCGGTATGCAGGGTGGCTGGGGTCATACATCTGCGGGTAAGGATAAGCATGCAAGTACTGTATGTAGGACTGATGCTGACTCATGGGCGAGGAGACAGCCACTCTGGTTCCCCGAGAGTCCTTCCAGTTCACAGGAGTCTTCCGATCATCATTTTTCAGTTTGCCCTCATCCAAGGACTGAGAATCAGGACGTTTGGCCTCTTTGGGCTCCTCTTTGATGCTCGTTAATGATACAGGAAGGCTGGGCACACCACTCTCTTTGTTGGGGGTTTTTCTGGGACTATCCTCTTTTAATTTCTTTTCTCTATCAAGTTCTTCTGACTTTTGTGGATCCAAGTATTTGGGTTGGTATACATAATGATGCCATGTTCTTGTATCTGGATCCTGGTTTTGGAAAAAAGACTTATTAAAATTAAATTAACATTCTTAAGAAAAACCCATTCATCACCATGACAGCACTATTTATTACTTCTAATACTGAGGTAACATTTATTTATATGCTTATACTTGTGA
Organism: Giraffa tippelskirchi; assembly: GCF_054371585.1. NCBI lineage: Eukaryota > Metazoa > Chordata > Mammalia > Artiodactyla > Giraffidae > Giraffa > Giraffa tippelskirchi. Next base: position 104,910,073 of record NC_137280.1, on the reverse strand, counting down.
GCTTTACTGCCTCCTCTTATGAAGGAATGATGTCTAAGGCTGGCAATATTAATAATCTCTTTTACAGAAGACAAAAGAAAAGCTCTTAAAGCTCAAATAATATCAGGGTCACACTGCTGCCCAGTTTGTGGAGCTGGGCTTCAAAACTTAGCTTGGCTGGAATTCAGAGCTGGGGTGTTAATGTCAATTCTTAACATTAAATAACACCCTCAGAACATACTCAATCCAACTCTCATTTTTCCCTTACTATCTTACATAGGTAAAAAAAATATTAAAAACTCAAGCTGATAATAATAAGTTTTACCTACTATTTAAGTTTTAATATAGTTTAAGTAATTATATCAATTAACATCATTTAGAAGGGAAAACTCTTGGTTTCCTAATACATTTTCTTCATCTACTGCAGCCAAGGCTGAATGTAAACCAAATCATGTTTCATTAATCAAAACAAAATTAAAAATTAACACCACACATTATGGCTTTACTACTAGGAAACAAAGGCATCCATAACACCCCCCGCCCAATTCGTACAGTTCTAATGCAGCCCTGTGATGTCAGAGCCTGATTTGACTCCAGAAGTGGAGAAACTGAGGGTCTTTAAAATGGTCTTTGTGGCTCCCCTGCAACCCATCCCATTCATGCTACAAACCCACTGGGTGCTTAGGGTTAAGGCCCAACTTTGGGGCAGAAATAAGCATGAAGAAAGGATTCTGTTGCTCTGATTCACCAGGGACCTCTACATGCCCCCTCTAAGTGAGGGCTGGGGTGCTGGGAAATACCGAAATTAATACTCCTGGGACTACAGTTGAGTCAGGACGTCTGAATTGTGACAGAAATGCTAGCACGTGTGGTTTCACGGTGACCGATTTTCAGGTGTCGGCACATTTAACCTCAGGCTGGCTGACCGCGGGGCTCTGGGATGACTGCCTGAGGCCCATCCCCCTATCTCCTCACTCTCCTCACAAGCGAGAGGCACTGAGCCCTGCTTTGGGGCCCTTAATGTAGAGCATAAAACAGAAGTCTAGACACCTCATGACACTCCAAGTTTCATCAAAAAGACAAGTAGGAAATGTGAATTTAAGGACCCTGTCTTAATATTCCCAGAAGATGCCAAAATCAATTTGTAAATGTAGAAGAACAAATTATTTGAGTTCTCAGACTCAGAATCTTGGAGTTAGAAGGGAACTCAGCCACCACAGGGTAGAATTCCCTCACTCTGGACTCAGTAAGACAATAAGGGACTTCATCAGAGTCAGTCAGTGGCAGGGAACATGAATCTGCAAAGCACACGGCCAAGATTCTTTTTACTACACAACATGACAAGGAAATAGTGAGCAATGTACATTTCAGAGGTACACAAGAAATCCTGAGAGAATCACTGAAAACACTTTTCAAGAGAAGAGAAATCCAGCCTAAAGAACCCTTGGTTGATTTCCTGTGAAGAACCCTAACCAGATCAAGAGCAGCCATGTACAAGCCTCAGGCTGCTCTCTCCCTGTGGGGGCCACGCTCCCCAATCTTACTTGTTTAAATCTCGAGGTTGGGTCTACACCTGTCTGCTTCATAGAGTCCATGACAGATTTCATTTCTACAGCCTCCTTAATAAGCTGGTGGTTTTCCATCTGCTTAGCTTTGAAGCTGTCGGCCTGAAGCTGCTGCTGGTGACTGGAGAGAAGCTGCGATTTACCTGTCTCCTCAGTTTTATTAGGCACTGATGGCCCTAGTTTAGAATGGTTTTTGTTAGGCTCCGGAGTAGAGGGAGCTTTTGAGACTGTGGCCGATGGCATGTTTTTCTGTTTACTGTCCTCCTTGCCCAGCTCTTTCAACGGGAGCTCATTTTTCCTTTCACAGTCTCCTCTCCCAGTTTGGGCCATTTTCTGCTCTGCCAGCCTCTGGTCCTCATAGTACTTCTCATACTGCTGTCTATAGGCAGGGCTGGTGGCCATCAGAGACTTCTGGTCCATATAGAGCCCGTAGGCATACTGGCCGTAATACAGTGACTGAGCCAGGGCCGGGTGTCTCTGGGTGATCACCGACTGGTGCTGAGGCTGCAAGGATGCAGGATTATGGTCCACTTTCTTAGCCTCAAGCTGCTCTGACTTGTCTTTCTTATCCGCCTCTTCCTCAGACTCCTTCTTGATCTTCATGCCCTGTGTGCTCCCGCCATTCCCAGCTACAGGGGCGCCCACTTGCCCAGGGTGCATGTAACTGGGAGAATAATAAGGATCGTAGCCATGGTAATAGGGAGAGTGGGACTCTTTCATTTGAGATGATTGTGCTGTCGTTGAAGCATGTCCTTTCACAGCGCCATCCTTACTAGAGAGTATATCTGATGGGGAACTGGTCTTTGACCTCACGCCCTCTGACCTGCTGTCAGAACCGCCGTCATCAGCAGCATCGGAGATGTCTGAGTAGGCGGGGCTGCTTGTCTTGGCTGCAGAACTCTCAGCCCCATTCTGGGTCAGTACATGCAGCGGGGCCATGGGCGCCTGTCCGTTCACCAAAGTGCTGCACTCCATCCTCGAGGCACTCCCGATGGAAGGGCTGGGAGCGTTGTCTGTAAAAGTGTAAACCTTATCAGCTTCGGCTTTGATACTAGCCATCCGACTCTCTTGAGACTCGGACAGTCCATTTGCCAGCCCTTCATTCTTGCTGAGATGGTCCTTTAAAAAATGTCCGGATAAATCTTTCCCAGTCCCCTTGGCATCCTCGAGTTTGCCCAGCTTTGCATCCATTTTCGGGCTCCCCGTCTCTTTCCCTTCTTTGTCCTTCAGCTTTCGCTTCTCCTTTTTCTTTTTATCCTTGAGCGACACGAGGGCTGGGTTCACGGTGATGGGCTCCCCCATAATTGTGGGCTTTGGCTGAATGGGTTTTAACGGAGGACTCTTTGGTGTGGCCTGAACAACTGTGGTCAGTCCGGGTATGGTCCCCGTAGTAGTGCTTGGAAAGGCTGCAGTGGGAATAGCAATTAGCTGCGGGGGTGTGGGAGCCGGGGCAGGGGCAATGGGCCGGGCAGTTTTAAGTTTAGAGAGGTTTTTGTCCATTTTGCAATTGTTGGCTTTTTTGCCCTTTTCTTTCTCTCCCAAAGTTTTCTTGTCAATTAATCCTTCTGCTTCCAGTTTGGGCATTTCCACAGTCAAACTGCCATCCACTGCTGAGCAGCTGTCTAAGGTGGCTGTCATGTTGGAGATGACTGGAAGATTATTGAGGTCATTGTTAAGACCCTTCTTTTTGCCAGAATTCTTCCCAGCTTTCGATCCAATAACAGAACCTGGGCCGTTGCTCAGGAGCTCTCTCTTCCCCTTGGGGGTGCCGGGGAGGTTCCCTGAGCCAGGGGACACTGGCGCCTTCACCTGCTCGTAAGTTGATACACTTGTGCTTGGCTCGCTGCATTCCAGTGCCACATTGCTCAAGGCCTCCTCGCAGTCTGAGATCTTGTCCTCACTATCTGGTTCAAACTCCAGCTTGTTCTCTGGGTCTAAGTGGGCATGAGCCTGGTGGTACCTGAGGCCGTTGATGTGCTTGTACTTTTTGTTGCAGTTTGGGTGGGGACAATCAATCAACACGGGAGAAGAACAGCCCTGGTCCAAAAAAGTCGTCTCTGGTTTGCCTTGAGGGGTGGTGGGAGTGCTTCTGGAATTTGTGCGGACACGCTTCCCGGGCTTACTGTCCTCGGAGCTGGAGTTCAGGTCTAGCTCCATTGGAGGCTTGTTTTTCCTTTTGTTTGTGGAGGAGGGGCTGGCTTTGATGTCCTCAGCAGCACAATTTGGGGGTGTCCTCCGCCCGCTGGCGTTGAGGCTGCCCCGCCTCCCCTTCCCATTGGCACCCCCTCTGTTCTTGTTCTGCAGCCCTCTGGACTCTGTGAAGCTGGCCTCCGAGCCCGGGGCAGCTGCGGTAGACCTCGCTCTTTTCCCTCGGCCTCGGCCCCCTCTCATCTCCAGGTCACTGGTTGGTGACTCGCAGAACCTAGAGAAGCAAGTAACAGACGTCAAAATGAGCATTTCCAAAGGAGCCAGGTGAAATCACAAGGCATGCAATGTAGTAAAGAGCAGTCAACACCCCAGCAGCTTGAGGGCTGGGTGCTGATGAGGAAAAGACACCCAATTCTTCCACTGACAATTTCAATACCTATGACAGATCAGGCTACCAATGGCTTATGTTCTTCCTCAGAAAACCAGCTCAGGTAGCTAAGTTTCCAATGCAGTTCAAATTCCCGTGTTGACAAAAAGAAAACAAAGGAGATGAGGAGGGGCAGGAAGTAGCGATCACCCTAAAAACAAGCAACGTGGCATCTGCATTTTATTGTGTTCATTCCCGAATTGCTCACTGCTCTTTTGCTTGGTTTCAATTACAAACTGACTTTCAAGTATTATTACTCTCTCTCTGCAGTTTCCTTGCAAAGAGAAGGAGAGGGGAAGAAGAGGAAGGAGGAGAGAAAGACAGAGGCTGAAATCAAAGGCCCTGTGCCTACCTGGGAGGGGCCCAGTCGTGCTTGGTGCAGTCCAATAAGGTCCCTACGTAAGTCTTGTTCCTCCACGTGACATTGACCACTAGGACACCTGCAGGAGTGGGGAATGAAGAAGGACCAAGGTTAGCACAAATTACCCTATTTCCAGTTCATTTATTATTACTATTCTTTTTACCAGCAGAGCTCTATTCTCACTTGCTTTCAAAAGCTGTGGTTTGCATTCTTCCTCTTTCTGGTTTCAGTGACCTCAAGCAAAAACCCACAGGAAATCGTGTGTGTGTGTGTGTGTGTGTGTGCGCATGTGCGCGCGCACGCATGTGTTCATGAGCATACTTGTGTGGTACAAAAGGGTAAGGCTGTGTGTGAGAGGGTAATCAAGATACTGCTGACAGAAGGAAATGGGTTTTGCCATGTCCTGCTGTAAAACAGCAACACTCACCTCTTAATTTTTCTATTATTACACATAATTGCTTTCGTTTGGCAAGCAGCCAACAAAAACTAAGCGCCAGTTACCAGTGCTTAAAACAGAAAGTGACTGAAAGGAATCGGTTTTGTTTCCAATTCAACAGTATAAAAAATATAAAATAGTGGTGATTTTTATTTAGGGAAAAAAATGATGTGCATGCACAAAAAGAGGTCTAGAGGCAGGGAAAGAGGGAGCTTGGACTTCAGATAGGAGACAATCAGCTATGATTTCTTTTTCCTAATCCTCTCCTCTCTGGCTTTGTGAGACAAGAATTAGCCTTAGTATGGTATCTATTTCACTGTTTGGTCTTGTTTCATATTAAGGACTCCTAAAATAGCCCTCTTAAGAAAATATATGTACACAATAGGTTTGCTCTTGGGGTTATCTTTAGAATCAACTTTAGTAAGCATTTGCCACAGAGGATAAGGAAAAAAAAAAAAACAAACCCTCAAAACCAACACACTTGTTTCCTGCAAGCCATTCTGCTTTTCCCAACTGCTTTGCAGACAGACAATTTAATTTAGCACTGCATCTGTGAATTACTAAACTTAAGTGCACTTAGTATACCAAATGTCATAGGGAAACAAAATATAACATCCTCTTTATTTCTCCAGAGGACAAGTGCCTTTAAAAAAAAAACAAAACTCATTTCTTTAAAAGCACACATTAAAAGGAGGTAGATTTTGCTTTTGAGACATATATATATTATTAGGGTGAAGAAATAAAGTAAGTGTGTCTTAGTTTCTATAAACCACCCGTGTCCTTTCTTCCTTGGAAACACCAAGGGACAATACTCAAAGTCTATTTCTAGCTGGTTTACACACTTCCTCACTGCCATTTGAATTCTGCAGAGAACTTGTATTGAACTCTTTTGTGGTAAGGGACACCTCACAAGGTAAGACTCATTTCCTTGGGAATGTCTTTAATAGCAGGTAAAATATTTGGATAGTTGGGACTCAAGTAGTGGCGAAGAAAGGATTTCTTTCAAAAGTCCCAAAAAGAGATTTAAAAATTGTTTCCCATATGGTCTGTGTTACTATTACTTAGGTGACAGCTGAATTTACTCACTATATCAATGGGGGTGGGGTGGGGAGTTACATGAAGGAAAGTAAGCATTTCCTCAAATCATAGTTGATTCCATTCTAATTCCTTCGCAGGGGAAAAAAAAAAAAAAAACCACTCCAGTCATTGAGTATAAAAATGCTTATTGAGATGAGAGTCAATGGTAATTAGGCATTTGGTGAAAATGTGCACAAGACAGAACAATTGGAGGAAAGGATTCTTTATGAGCACAATCCTTCAGGAAAAGGGAGGGGGTGGAGACAAGGCGAAGGGGAAGACGGAGCTGGTTTTCTCATCATCCGCTCTCTGGGGCACTGTGTGTGGTGTCAAAGACCTTTGCAGCTGCTTAAAATTCTTTAGCATGTCAGCTATATTTACAGTGCAGGAATATATCTGTATTGCCAGAAGGTTACTGCATTTTAGCTTTAGATGCAATAGGCTGAATCACTGTGTTCCTGAGTCCCTGATGTAGCACAAATGTATAATTAAAATTGCTTGAAAGGAAACATGAAAGAAACAACAAACCCTCCATTCTTACAGTAATAAAATTAAAAACAGGAAAAGTCTGCACAGACACTTAACATTTGTCTGCAGTGAAAGGCTTTTGTTATTGCTTTTCCCCTAAGGGTTTCGCGTTTCCAGCAAATGCTGGCCGTGGATTGGCCGGCGCCTGCTGGGAACGCCAGCGTCTGATTGGCTGAGCCGGGGCGGCCGCCCGGAGCTAAGGCTGGGGATAAAGGAGTATCGCTGGGGGAAGAGGAGGCGGCCCCGGCTGCCGCAGCGGTGGACTGTCCACGAGGCGGGGGCACGCTCCCCAAGCCGGGGTTCTCCTGGGGACGGAGGGCTGCCCAGCTCCGTAAATCAATGCGGGCTGGGCCGTGTGATGAAAGGCTACTGTCCATGTGACCGTGCTGAGTTTCCCACCACGACCCACGCTGAGTTGCTCCACGAAGCACACCAGCCTGCGCACCACCCTCAGCATCGAATTCCTGGTCTTGCAACAGGACAAAGGGAAACGTGGGAGCCGGAGAGAAGGACGGGACCCCAATATGCAGTAGTTAATCACTGAGTATGTGGAGTTATCGGGTGAAGCTATCACAGGTGAAACAACTTCCACACTGCGGAACTATTCCCATCGCCTGATACTATTTCCATACGCCACACTTATCTAAGTACAAGTAACAATCATTATTAGCACTTGGTGGGAATAAAATTCTTTAAAAAAAATGTCCATTTTCAACTTAAAAGGGCCTCAATAAGTTAGGCTAATTTTCCTAGAATCCCTCCATATTTTAAAAGATGCTCTAACCCCAGGAAGATCTTAATGGTTTCTCTAATTAAATACGTGTGTTTGGTCTATTTTTCCGTTATATGCACAATCCACTTCACAATGTCATGGAATATTTATGTCAGCCTAGAATTCACGTGCGGAATACAGGCATGCACACGTTTATGCAGCCCAATCTGCTCTGTATGGGAATGAAGGCTTAAGGAACGCTTCTCATATAAACTACAAAGCGTACTGTTTCTTTGTTAGGAAGTCTATGTTCAGACAACATTCTATTGTGAGGGGCCAAGTACAAAGGTAGTGTTGAGCTCTAAAAAACATATAAAGGACTTATCTTTTTGAAGTCACGACATCTTGAACACTTTCTAACCCGTGGTGATACAAAACAGACTATACTTTTATGAAAATGAGTCCTTTTAAAAGTTCAAATTTTATAAATCTGGGCATGGTTATTTTTCTCACTTACATGTACATTTATTCCAAAAGAGTTAATTTTACTGCACATTTATTCTTTCAAACATCTTGCCTATTTGTCAGATGCTGGGAACACTCTGTACAAGTCCTTTTCATCTTTATCTTCTCAAGTATCCCACCAGATTTACCATCTCCCCTTCCTATCCACATAGGGCTTCCCTGGTGGCTCAGATGTAAAGAATCTGCCTGCAATGCAGGAGACCTGGGTTCAATCCCTGGGTGGGGAAGATCCCCTGGAGAAGGGAATGGCTACAATGCCAGTATTCTTGCCTGGAGAACCTGGTGGGCTACAGTCCGTGGGGTCCCAAAGAGTTGGACACAACTGAGCAGCTAACACTTTAACTTTCACTTTTCCCACCCACAGACTGGGCATGGTTTTTCTCAAAATGCTAATAAGGCCTGCCCTATAACACTTTATATTTGAAAAATACCATAAGATTACTACCTATGAAGTAAAAATAAAGCTGAAAAGAGCAATGGGTGGTTTGGGTGTGCTTCCCACATAAGAGTTTTCTTCCTTATATTAAGGGTATGTCTTCGATCCTCATACACAATCTAAGCTGCCGCCCTCTTAAAGCATTACCACCACAAGACACTTTAATAAGAAGGTAATCTGAGTTCTATAACATGAGCCCCTTCCCTACCTCTACAAGCCAAAAGAGCCCTGAGATCCCATAAGGATTCCACATTCACGGCGTTCTATTATATCCTCTTGTCAATACTTAGCAGTTAAGTGATCCCAGAGAGATGGTCAGGCCCATTAAGCATTTATTGTACATCTACAGGGTATATGCTGCTGCTGCTGCTAAGTCACTTCAGTTGTGTCCGACTCTGTGCGACCCCATAGACAGACGGGTATGTACAACTCTAGGAATCTATTTAGTGCTATGGAATCAGCCATATGTTCCTGTAACTCCATCCAGACTTTATACTTTTTAAAGTCTGCAAACAGAACATAAGCATACTTGCTATTCCAGAAGTGGAAGTATAGTTAGCATATTACCCATACTAGAAAGTAGGTCCCTTAACCCATCTTATTCAACTAGACCCAGCAAGAGACTTTCACAGTAACTGCCCTGCCTACAGTTCCTGTTCAGAGGGAAGTCTTAGGCAACTAGGCTCCTAGACCAGTAATCCTAATCCTCATCTGACTGCTCTAGGTAACTGAAGCAGAGATAACTAAACAAGGACTTGCTTTGGGAATCTGAGCTAGTGATATGGAAAATGAAGTTGATAATAAGAGTAGAAACCTATAGGTCACAAGGGACTGAAGGGTGAAAGGCCAATGGGTGGTACAAGGCCCTCGTATTTGTGTGTCCCTTTTCCCTCGTGCTTCATCTCTAAAGGGGCAGGGGATAGGGGTTGGAGAAGCTCTCACTGGTATCCATGGCTGTCCCATTATTTTCTAGTCATCTTGTTAAAAAGCCGCTCCTAGTTCCGAACTAAAATCTGTCTTTGAACACCTAGGTCCTGGCTGTGCTTTCTGATATCCTACAGATAGTCCCCTTGACAGCCTTTCACCCACGCAGGACAATGACCATGTCAACACTCCCTTCACCTCCTGTTGTCCTCTTTTTTTCCCCTCTAGCATAAATGAGTTTCTTCAATCATTCTTGATACCACATTTTTAACTGCCCTGGGGGAAAAAAAAAACTTTAATGATGGACTCCTCCAAATTCCCAAGGCAAGTTAAGGCTTCTAATAAATTAGAACCAGAGACTGGGCTTCCCACATAGGCCTAGTGGTAAAGAACCCGCCTGCCAATGCAAGAGACATAAGAGACACAGGTTCGATCCTTAGGTTGGGAAGATCCCCTGGAGGAGGGCATGGCAATCCATTCCAGGTGAATCCCATGGACAGAGGAGCCTGACTATAGTTCACAGGGTCGCAAAGAGTCAGACACTACTGAAGTGACTTAACACACAGAGACCAAGTCTAACGTCCACTCTTCCATGAATTCTCTCCAGACACAAAGACCTTGTACACCATTAGAAAATGGCTGCTTCCTCCTGGGTCCCCACTGCGTTCCATCCAAATGCTCTCCCCAGTGGGTGTCCTCCAGAACCCATGGTTCCCCTCTGTGTCACAGCTAGCAGCTTTTCCAGACTCCCTGTGGGTTAGGTGGGGCCCTGTCCTTCAGTTCTGTGAAAGACAAATGAACTGATAGGTGCCACCGCCAGGACTAGCCCAGAAGAATCTCCTACGCACATTCCTCTGATTTCTTCACCTTCCTGGCTGGCTGGGACAGAGACCACGGGGACTCGGAAGGTCACAAGAAGACGGTCAAGTCTCCTTTAGCTAGGAGCCTATGACAAGGAGAACCCCCGTCAAATAGGAACACTGAATTCAGTCCACGCTAGATGAGTGGCAAATAAACTCTTACTGTTTGAATACTGCTGAGACTGTTTTAACTTAAATTACATGGTCCCTTTAACAAGTTACTCCACTCATATACACAAGAGGCCTGTCTCTTCCAACCAGACTCCCTTCCTTGAAAACAGGAGCAGTGTCCTGCACCTACCGTACCTATGGGCACACTGCCCAGCACGTGGAGGGAGTTCATTCAACTCCCAGAGACTACTAGATGAAACTGAAGAAAATCTAGATTTGAATGCTACCCAGTGTCTTCTTTTCACAATTACCATACTTTTTCAATAAGCACCGTCTCCCACTAGTTTAAAGATGATGGGAATTCTCTGTGGAGAGAGTTTGCTCCAAAGATGTTATAACTATAGTTTATGAATTACTGTTTCTGGTATTTGTGAAGATGTTTCCTCAAGAACTGGGCAAATGCCTGATTTCCCAGTGGATCAGCCAAACTCTGTTTATATTACGATTTAAAGACTCTTGCAGAGTCTTTAAAGTGCCTCATCCCTGGGACAGAAGCCTTTGCCAAGCAGTGCAAATGCCAAATTGGTCTCTGACATCATTTCTTGGCCCTTTTATTCAGACTGCCACATCTGGACGACCAGGGTGTGCACTTGTGCAGAAAACAGAAACGTCACTACAATAACATCAAAATGGAACCCATTTATGCCACCATCTTTTTAAGTTTATACATTTCTTTGCTTCTGTGTGTGTATGTATATGTGTGTGTGTGTGTATATATATTTTCTCCCCTCGGAGAAAACATGAGTGACAATAAAAATGTCACAATATGCTGTTTCCTAAGTATGGGATAAAGTTCATATATTTAGGATATCACATTACTCTTTTTAGGCAACGTGACTACTGTACAAGGTAACATTTATCACCTCTCCTCTGTACTGAATCCCCTCCCTCTCGTATTTTGTTGTGCTGGTTTTGTTGTGTCCAACCCTGGTACTATTTAAAAAGCCAAGTCTTGTCTAGTACACTTGTTCATTTTTCCGGCTTCAGAGCTTCCAGCCTTATAGATAGGTCTTCTTTGGAAAGAAAGAAAGATAGTACTAAGTCGTGTCCACCTCTTGTGATCCCATGAACTGTAGCCTGCCAGGCTCCTCTGTCTATGGGATTCTCCAGGCAAGAATACTGGAGTGGGTTGCCATTTCCTTCTCCAGGGGAACTTCCTGACCCCAGGAATTGAACCCAGGTCTCCCACACTGCAGGCAGATGCTTTACCAACTGAGGTGCTACACAGGAAAGCAGACTTTGTGGGGGGGGGGTGGATTTTAAATTCACAATTGGATTGCCAGTGAGGCACCTGACAAAGAACAGAGGGACTTTTTCCTATTACCTCTGCTAAGGATATACAGAGCATCAGGACCAGGAAAGTAGGTGTCACATGGCCAGAAAATTCAATTTTTTTTTTTTTTTAAAAAGAGCTCTACTGCTGGGCTGAATGTTTGAAGAGTCACTTTAACCACATCCTGTAATCAAACCATCTGGAACACAGTGCTGCGATTAGTCACCCTGAACACTGGGCTTTATCTGAACAAATAGTGGAGGCAATGGAGTTGGGAGATAGGGCAGCACTAACAAGGGGAAGTGTAATGAAACACTTTATACCCTAGTGTGCTGCCCCCCCCATCATAAACCCCAGAGACACACTGCTCTGGTGTTAACGTCCAGCTTTACGAAAGCACAGTGAGCTTAAAGATTAAAGGACTGAAGGGCTAAAAATTGCTGGTTTGGATAGATGTTCTCTGTCGACGACTGGAAAATGTTGGCACCACTCTATCTATGTTAATTATAACCTCTCCGATGACAGTTCAGCATTCCTAGCAGGGGTTGGTGTTATTTTCAGGACATTAGGAACAAGGTTCATTTATGGGAGGAGACATGATTCTTTATTTGCCACAGATTAATTTGAACACTGAGACAGTTCTTTTTGGTTCATCTAAAGCCCGTCCATAAATAACAAGAAAAAAATCTAAGACCTTAATCCAAATAAATATGCTAAACCGATACCAAGAAGCAATTGCAAAATGCTGTTTCTAATCTACATTTTAAAGGACAGTACAGTATCTTTCTTACTTGACTAGCTTATATCTTTAAAAAGTCCATTTGATCATCAGGATACAATCTATGGAAATCTTAAAAAGAAAAAAAAAACTTGAATGGATTCCCCCCGGACACCCAAAATACATAGAATAAGCTCTAAAAAGAAGGAAAAAAAAAAAAACACTGGCTAAAGAAACCTTGTTTCCCCATGGGTCTTATGGTTTAATACACAAAAGAACACAGAGCCACTTCCATCACTGTCACCTCCCCTGCAGCCTTTGTTCTGAGGCCTGATGAGCTGTATTGATTTGGGAAAATCATTGAGCTTCTTGGAAAACTAGACTCTCACTTATTCACTGCCATCTATTTCTTTCCCGTGAAGACAGGTGGTCGATATCCAGTTGACTGGTCAGCGCAAAGAAGCTCTCACTGCTTTGCTTTTCTCGCTTCCCTAGAAACATTATCCTTCTCTACTTCTAGAAAACACAATGGCCTGTGAATAAGTCTTGTGGGTACAAAGAGGGAGCAGGAATAAGACTTTTGTAAGGCACCCCTGGGGAACACAGAAATACCACCCCATATATTTGCATGGAAGCTTGCACTGCCTACGGATAATGACAGCATTTTCACTACCGAGCATTACGCTACTTTCAGCACTCAGGAAAATTTTGAGAACCCAAAATGTAATTAAAAAAAAAAAATCAAAACACTCGAGATCAGTAGATCATTAGAGCTCAAATAATATTTACTCAAGAGGTGCTTTAGTTCTTTTAATAATTAGTGCTTATGTTTTAGCAAGTTTCATAGTTTATAGGTATCATTTTAAATACGATCAGTAACAACTACAAAAAAAATTGCTTTTAAGTTAGGCAGACACACATATCCTAAAGCAACATTGTGCTTGATGGCTTGAGGCTAGTTTTAAATATGTATACACACACACACACACACACACAAACACACTTAGATCTAATACAGCAGCCATTAACACCACAATATGTAGCCTGTGCTCTACAGGCAGTTTCTCTACTAGTTTCTGTGCCAAGTCCCAGCTTGGGGACAGATAGCAGGACAGGTTATGATGACACTGTTGGGACTGTGGGGGTGGGGATAGGACAGGCCCCTTAGCTTGCTTCAACAAGGGCAGCAAGTCACAAACACTTAGGTAGGCTGCATCAAAAACCACCCTTCATGTCCCAAGAAGATGCTTTTCAGACTGTGATCCATCAAGGCTCAGCCAAAACACAACAGGTAAAAGACAAAAGATGAAGGAGGCGGAGAGGCAGAAGGGAGAAAGAAGAGACGGAACAGAAAAAACAGTCTCTGAGACAGACATTTAGAGTAATTTAAATGCATTAACTGAACAGGTACATGTGCGGAGTATACGTACACACATACACACATATGTACACATTTGTACAAAGAGGTTTCATTTCTTTGATGGAATGTTTCAGTAAGGTATGCCTTGGGGCGTGATAACACGGAGGTAAGCAATAGCACCACTCTGAGTTTCTAGGGCAAAGTTCTTAACTTGAACTTCTGCTCCTTTGCAGGCAGGCATTGGTTTATGTGAAATCAAGATGCACTTAAATGAATGACTTCGAGTGCCAGCAGGTTTCTCGCACCCTCTCCTTTTCTGAGGTACAATTTCCTCATTAGAATAGGAGAATGATGTCTCATCTCTCCCCAGGCCTCCCTACTCCCTCTCTTTCTCCCTGGGAAGATGAGGGTTCAATGCCAACAGTAACAGAATAGCCTCCCCTCCCCCAATCCAGTCTCACAAGCCTCAATTATTAGCTCGTTGGGAAATAATTTCTTTTCTTCCTTTAAATAAAAGCACTTCAAAGTTTGAGGAAGGTATTTGATAAGTATTTACTGAAGGAGGCCTACAATGAGCCATGATAAGGATATGGTTGTTATTTTATTACCTCTTAACACATCATTCCTTTAAGAGGGTTATTTTCGGAGACAGCTGTGCAGGAGGGGCCCTGGGCAGACAGCACACGGCCAGCATCCCCCTAGGAGGAGAAGGAAATAGCCTCTACACACTCCCACTTGCAGCCTCTCGGGCCACTGAAGATAAGCAACTGAAAGAATGCAGGCCTTTCAAATCATCAGGCCCAGTTGTTTCCTGTACTTAATATTAATTACAGGATCTTTTCAGCTAACAACTTCTACAGCCAGGATCTCCACAACACTGTTTCTGCAACTTGAAAAGCAGGGAAATAGACCAGCAAAACCAGACCAAAGACAGACTATCCTGAAGGCAGAACATTCCCCTCAACACAACTGCCCCTAAAAGAGGGGTCTCTGAGGCTAAAGGGGAAGAAAGGCGCAGGAAGCCAGGAATTCAACAGACATCAGCCCGGTCCCCTGGCTCCTGATGCAAGCTGCAGTCTCTTACCCAATGCTCCCGGAGGCAGGAGCAGGAGAAGAAGGAGCAAGAGGGGAGGCAAAGTAATCATTGAGATGAATGAAACAGAAAGATGAAAAGGAAATAAAATCTAAGACTGAAAACCCTCACATATTTGGGGAAGGAGGTAGGCTGGCTCAGGAAAGGGTTATGGAGGCATCAGTTCTCCCAAACCTTTCATCATCTGTCTACCTCCCAAACCTCTTGCAGATCAATCTCGGTGGGTGATGAGCAGATTTAAATGCTAGCGGATTGCTTGGCAGAATCTGTGTAATACAACTGCAGATTTGGGGACTGTGTTTTAAAATACTTTCTTACCATCCCCAGTCCTTGAGATACAAGGAGATGGTGGGAACCAATTGACAATTACACTCACATCAAAAAGCTGCTACTGATGCATGCATCTCCTTGGGACTGAAGAGCCAGGCTTCATATAAATTATGATGCTTTATTTAAAAGCCAGAGCGCTTATTTGCTTTTGTGCCAGTTCTGGGCCCTTTTCATCTGCAGCTCTACTGGGCCCAGGAGAGCACACATTCCTACAGCTCTGCTGGCCACCAGCTGTGTCCCCGTAAATCATAAAACCTCTGAACAAGCCATTCTTTACAAAGGCCAACAGCATTTACTGGAAATGATCACTCTGCTATTATTCCACTTGCTGAAATTTAAAACAGCAATTTACAATAGCAGCTGAAAAACAGAGAACTGCCTCTCTCAACTGTGTGTGTGTGTAAGTAAACAGGAAGGCTCTGTGTGTGTGCGTGTGTGTGTGTGTGTGTGTAAGTAAACGGGAAGGCTCTGTGTGTGTAAGCAAATAGGAAGGCTCTGATTAATGTGTATGGCACACAAAGGGGTGTATTTTGTGTATTACCTAAAATTCACCATCTTTGCACAAATGAAAAGGAACAAGGGATGCAGATGTCAGAGAAGGCAAAATCCACACCCTCACAATGAAAGGCAATGGGTGAGTGAGGATTCCGTCACCAGTGACCCTCCCTGTTCTCACCCGGACGTGGCCATGCCCAGCAGGCAGCGTTGGAGGTAATTCACACCGTCTGCTAAGTAAAGCCACATAATTATGGCTCCGGTTCAGAATGTAATTAAAAAAAAAAAAAAAGAAAGGAACTGAAGGAATTAAGTCTAATCAAGCTCAGAATGCAGTCAGTTTTACTGCAAGGACTGGACAAGGGAAAAAGAAAGGATAAGAGTCACCAGGGATTGAATAGAATAGCCTGAACTTCTGAAGAGATGGCTCCGGAGACAGACTCACTGGGCTCAAAGGGGCTTCGCCTTGAACTACACCTCTCAGAGCCTCCATTTCCCCATCTACAGAGTAGGAATAATGAGTATCAAAGAATGTGTAATTTATGGAAAGCAATTAACATGAGCACTGACACAAAACAGTCACACAGCAAATGAACTCTGGCTTCCTCACCTCTGCACTCTCCTGTAATCCAGGTGGAGGGAGATGTGAACATACTAAGAATCTCCTTCTCAGAAATATAGCCAGCATCAAGCAAGGCCTCCTGTGTCTCTTCCAGAGAAAACACTGTCAGACACGGGCACCTGTACTAATTATCCTGTATTCCTGGTGACCAGGCTTATTGCACATGTGCTGTATCTGTCTCTTAGAATCTTAGGGACTGCAAATTCCTTAAAGACTTGCATTATATTTGATCAACAATAAGGTCCTACTGTATGGCACAGAGAACTATATTCAATATCCTATGATAAATCATAATGGAAAAGAATATTTTTTTAAAAAAGAATGTATATATATGTAAACCAATCACTTTGCTGCGTAGCAGAAATTAACACAGCATTGTAAATCAACTACACTTCATTTTTTTTTTTTAAAAAAAGGAGTTTTATTATTTCTAGACCTACCACCAATTTCAACCAATAAAAAGTCATCGTTCCTACCATATCCATTATTTAAAGCAAACATTTCCTCATTTCACCACCCAACAATAACGCCACTACGAAATGCAATCTAAATCACTGAAGCCTCATCTCTGGACTGCGGGTAAGGAAACCTCACATCAAGTTTTCAACAACAGTGAACTGAACCCCTGACATCTGTCTAAATTATCAAAAATAAAAATCCAAGGTCCCCACCACCTGACAACAGAAACCAGGCCCGGCAGCAAGGCTCTTGGGGATGCAGAGAGAGGTTAAATGCAAACTCATCTTTCCGACCCCAGCTGAAAAGACCAGTTTTCATGATAATGGTCAGAGGCTGTCTTCCCACCCTCCCCCACCCCACATTCCAAAGTTCTTATCTTTCAGGGAAGAAAACAGTCCCACAGAGTTACAAGTATTTCAATAACGTGCTTAGAGACCAGCTCTTTTCTGTAAACAAGCCTAATGAAGCGTGACTAATAGTGCTCTCAAAGAGCTGAGCACGGAAAAGCGCCTTTGTTAGCACTTACTGGAGCAAGTCATCGTTTTGCTGGAGCAGAACAAAACTTAGCTGGTTATTGATTGACCAGCCTTGCTGGTGTCACTGCTTGGCCGTATGCTTCTATGTACCGTGTGTATAAATACATGTGTTTATGTGGACACAGATGCTCTATACACACACTCATGCATACACAGTCACACGCAGCCACCTCAGCTAACTTTGGGTGACATATCTTCTGCAAACCTGATAAAAGATTCAAGGCACCTAACTGTAACATAATTCCTGTATCCCTTTTATCCCTTGATATTCCCTAACATTTTCTCTCCATGCAGTACCACAGACCTCAATTTTACAGTCTGTAAACCAACACTCCCATGGACACTGTGCTGGTTTCCAAAGTCCTATGATTATATCCTAGAGGTGGTTTTCTTTTGCTTTTTAATAAATTCCAAATTGCCAGTGTTTTCTTCCCCAATTCACCTATAGATTCTGAAATTTAGCCTCACATGATAAACACTCAAGAAATAGCCCATTAAGATTTGAATTCTCTTCTTTAGTTAAGTTTGCGGTTAAGTGTTATTCATACACACAGCAGTGATGTCAGCAGGAAGATTTGACATTGACCTGGATTTTTTTTTTAGGCCCAATAAGAATTTGTGTCAAAACGTGCTTTCCTTGTGACTCTGAGCACAAATTTCCGTATAAATTATTGACTGCACTTTGGCCTCATCTGAAACATTAGCCCCACAGGCTGATAAGTTCTGACCCCAGGTGGCACATCAAGCCTCTCAGAAGAGGCAGGAACGTTCCTGCTTTGCACTGGGGACTAAGGCGTGAGAGCCAATCCATCAAACACTCTGACAGCCTTTACGGCCTCCGAGCATTAAGCCCAAGTCAACCTCCAAGACTCCCATTGTTCGCATTATTCTCCTCTTCTCTGGTCTGATGAAGTTAGGGTTAAGTCCAAGGCTTCACCAAGAGAGAAAGGCTATTGTTAGTAACTCAGTCTTTATTGACTCTGACCTGCAGGGCAGCCAGTTTGAAGTCTTTTCCAGAAAGTAATGCACTGTTAATTGCTGCTCATCATCAGGGTGTGTTTTATACACCTCTTTCCAAGGAAAGAAGACCTGACTCAACATTTTAACATCTTTCCAGGTTTCCTTGTAATTCTCCTGAGTGAAAACACTCTCTCTCTCTGTGTCTCCCCCTCCCTCCCGCTCTCCACCAAAATCTGATTTGTACCCACCCCATATCCTGAATCTCTAATTCTAATAACCGACGCAAACATAGAATGTTTGGTGGGACAATGCTAGCACTTGGGAGTTGGCATATGGAACGTTAATTTTTTTTTTTTTCACAGCAAGTATCTGTGGGGATTAGTACACAGGGCAGGAAAATGCTTAATGGAGAAATGAAGTGGAAACATATTAGTTCCTTCTGATGTCCTTTGCTTAAAATAAAGATCTTTTCCAGCTAAATGGGAAGTTAGATTTGTTAGCAGCTAGCAACTGACTGGATGAGGGTGAAGGTACAGAATTCCACTCAGGTTCTGTTTGAGGGATGTCACACTCTAAAGCAGTTGCAGAATTACTGGTTCAAAGGCTTTCTCAGTTTTCTCTGAAAGAAAAACCAGGCAGATCAAAACAGGCCTCCCAGAGGAGAGGGGCCTGGTAAAAGGTAGGCACCAGGGTACCCAGGACTGTCCCTGGAGTGCAATGGGTGCCCAGACCAGGCCAGTCACACAGCAAAGTCCCCCCAGACCTGCTGAAACTGTTGACTAACAGCCTGAGTCTGACTGGTGCCAGGGAGAAAATTACACGGTGATACTGCAGAAACCAAACCTCTTGGATACAGGAAAAAAAAAAAAAGCAGAAAATCCAAACAGTTTAGTGTTTTACTGAGCTTTTGATTTAGAGGTTTTGGGTCATGAAGTCTGACAACATTTAGCCATGAGACCAATTATGCTACTTTATTTCGTATATCCCAGTGTATGAATTAGTAACAGAAATTAAGTGCATTTTTTCCAAATGAGTGAACAGAAAGCCATTTTTCATTGTGTGTTTGATAGTGTACTGACTCCAAGGTATGTGAATGTAATACTAGATTTGATAAGGTTTCCCAAGGGGTGCTAGTTAACAGAACAAAGTTTCTTGGTGCTGCGGATTACATTTTCTGATGCCATTCAATTCAAGTTTAATATTAAAGAAAAAGAGAATTTTCTAATTCAACCAAGAATGCATGGTCAAAGCATTCGAGTATCAAATGATACTTAAAAGTATCATGGGCTATCAGGGCCAAACATTTTATTTTGTAATGTACTCAAGACAAAACCGGAGAAGGCGATGGCATCCCACTCCAGTACTCTTGCCTGGAAAATCCCACGGACAGAGGAGCCTGGTGGGCTGCAGACCATGGGGTCGAGAAGAGTCGGACGCGACTGAGCGACTTCACTTTCACTTTTCACTTTCATTCATTGGAGAAGGAAATGGCAACCCACTCCAGTGTTCTTGCCTGGAGAATCCCAGGGACGGGGGAGCCTGGTGGGCTGCCGTCTATGGGGTCGCACAGAGTCGGACACGACTGAAGCGACTTAGCAGCAGCAGCAGTAGCAAGACAAAACTGCATGTGTACCCTGTTCTTATATAAAAGGTCTTTCTATGTCTCAATGCACAGAAATTAAGAGAAAAGATGCTGAGAGAAATCAACTAAAATATTCAAGTAGCTGCTATATATAAAAACAGACTCTGCCTTGGAGTCAATAATATTAAAGCTGCAAAGGGGCCAAATTGATCACTAAAATGAATTCGAGATTTGTTCACTGAATCTTGGTATAGTTGCATTTGGGGTCTCCCCTGAAGCTGCAAAGATGGCAATCCAAAACTATTAAAAGCAGCATTATTTTACACAACAGGCAGTTAACATTTGTGTTACTGTCCCCATGGGGTAAAGACAGAACATAAATATAAGAACACTGATTGAGTGCTTTACTATGTGTAGGTCACAAGAAGAAATGTTTTTTATATAGATTATCTCATTTATTTCTCAGCGCCTACATGCCAGGTTCTTTTATTATCACTATTTTACTGACGAACAAATTAATAAGAAAGTTTAACTGACGACAGGCAGGCTGACTTTTGAGACCATGCTTCTAAATGCACTCTATAAGTTTAAATAACATAAGTTTATGAACAACACAATTTCATGAAGGAACTACGCATGCATGGACGGGAATCCACAAGGTCACAGCACTGTAAGTGACAGCCAGTAGTGGGCTTGCAGGCCAGCACATGCATCTTCTCCCAGCTCCACAGGAGACACCAGTCTTGGAAGCTTGAAAGTGACCATGGTGAGAATATATACCACAGAAAACAGCAAAGAATACACATGGGTGTTCTCTCCCTCCCAGCCCCCAACTCCCACCCCAGTAGTTAACTATTTATCGGCATCTCCCCTGGTTTGTGGCTCAGCCATGTACAACTCTTTGCGACCCCACTGACTGTAGCCCACCAGGTTCCTCTGCCCATGGGATCCTCAAGGCAAGAATACTAGAGTGGGTTATCATTTCATTCTCCAGGGGATCTTCTCGACCCAAGGATAGAATCCGGGTCTCCAGAACTGCAGGCAGATTCTTTACCGTCTGAGCTACAGGGAAGTCCCATGTATCAGCACACCAATGCTTAAATGCTTAATTTGTTAAACTACTCATCTCTCTTATAAAGTACCTTGTCAGAGAAAACACTGGTCTGGGAAAAGCACAGAATCTGGAAACGCTTCTATATTCAACCTATGTTTAACTGCTTAGATGTTATTATCTATCCATAGTATAAAACCAAGAGATGATTCTAGAACTCACTATAGACTACACTTCTAACTTCTTAGGATTTTAGACATGTTTAAAAGGAATCGCAATTCACACCTCCAGACTTCTACTTCTATTTAAGCACTCATATCTCTTCAGTCATCAAGTCACGCCCACTTTGACTCCTAACCAATTTCCGACTCCATTCCCTCCCTTTCATCCATACCATAGTCCAGGCAGGCCATGGTTACTGCCCTCACCCACCCCCCACTCACCACTTACCTCTCCCCTGTCTCACACCACAGAGTGCATTTAAACGTCCCTGGTATACAGTAATAGACCACTTCATGGTTTTTTCCTATCTTTTACCTAGGGAACCTGGACTTGCCTTAGTCTTTGGAGTCCAAGTTCAGGTGCCTGAACCCAAGGAAGCCCTGAGGCTGCCTGGCTGCATCTGAGGATACTTCTATCACAGAACTTACTATCACATTTCAGATGCCTGATTTTCACCTGCCAACCTCTCAGAAAGGCCAAGCACTAGCTCTTTCAAAGTGCCTGGCAAAGAATAGGTACTCAATTAAGTGAGTTTTTGTTTTAAGGCAAGTGAAACAACAAAACAAATAAAAGCACAGAAGAACCCTCCTACACAGTAGGTGGGAATGTAAGTTTGTGCAGCCACTATGGAAGTTCCCTAAAAAACTAAAATAGAGTTGCCATATGATCCAGCAGTCCCACTCCTAGGCATGTATCTGGACAAAACTCTAATTTAAAAAGATACATGCAAGCCCTATGTTCATAGCAGCATTATTCAAAATAGCCAAGACATGATAATAATCTTAATGTCCATTGACAGACAGACAGAGAAGATGTGGTACGAATACACAATGGAATACTACTCAGCCATAAAAAAAGAATGAAATGGTGCCATTTGTAGCAACATGGATGCAACTAGAGATTATCATACTAAGTGAAGTCAGAAAGACAAATATACGATATTACTTACATGTAGAATTTAAAATATGACACAAATGAACCTATCTATGAAACAGAAACAGAATCATGTACATAGATAACAGATTAAAGGTTGTCCAGGGGGAGGGGGTTGGGGGAAGGATGAGTGGGAGGTTGAGGTTAGCAGATACAGGTTGTTATATATGGAATGGATAAACCACAAGGTCCTACTGTATAGTGCAGGGAACTATATTCAATATACTATGCTAGACCAAAACAAAAAATAATATGAAAAAGAATGTATATATATACATATATATATGTATAACTGAATCATTTTGCTATGCTGCAGAAACACAACATTGTAAATCAACTACACTTCAACAAAAAAATAGAAGCATAAAGCAACCACTACATTATAACTATATACACAAATCAAAATATGAAAGTGAAAAACCATGAAACTGAGCATTCATCACCTGATTCTGATAATTACTAATTAAGGGAGCCCATCTCAGTTGATTCTTTCCATTTTTAAAATAACTTGATGATAATATAGATGTGAATGATTTGGCTTTATTTACCTTCTATTTTTTATTAGAAAATTTTGTGAACTAAGTATTCTTGTAAGTTAAACCAGGAACTTTCCTCGGTGATTTCAAAAGCCATTCACTTCTAATGAACTATTACAAAAGCAATTGATGAGGTACATTTGTTGCTCACATGATGCAGATGCTCTCAACACGGACCATAATCCGCCCAGTCCTGGCAGATCCAGATCTGCTAACCTCTCCCCTTGCTTCTTCAATTTAATGAACAGTCAGATCCAACAAATCTCCTCCCAGTAGCCTGCCACTGGTTCTTCTCCCAGACTCGGGGCCCCAAAGAGAGATTTGTCATTGCTTAAATAAATTTTACAGATGTAATAGATAAAGTAATAAAGAAAACAGAGCTTTTATAAAACAAAGCCGACAGAGCAGAAAGCTCTGTCTCTATAATGGGACGTATGTTGGTGGGTCCTAGGCGGCTTGTGTGTGCCAAAGGGAAACAGACAATGAAGCTTAGGAAGCATGAAATGACAGCCTTCTTTGCCTTTCAGGGAACATAAATTTTATTTGCTGAATGTAAATCTTAAAGCCGTGGTTTTCAATCTGCATGTGTGATCACTAGAAACTGATTTCAAGGAAATATACAATTATTTAACTTACTGCTCAGCAATGCAAATCCAGGGTCACACATTCATGATTATTACTGGCGGAAGACTCAGGTAATGTTTCAAGTGATGTCTTCCAGGTGTGATCCTTGTTGGCACAGATGACATAACCTGCCCTTTGGTTAGCGTTACTGGAAGTGGTACAAGCATCATTTGTCCTCAACAAGGAGCCTATGACTTCTAATAGGGACTTGCCTGGTGCCAACTGAAACACAGAATGACGGTTTTCTTTCCCAGTGAACATATCCCTGTTCCCCCAATAACACAAAGAGTTTCTTTTAAAATGTTATGTCTTTAGGGAGTTTGGCAAATGTGCCTGGTTCTTCATACAAGGCAGATGGATACCAATCTCTTCCATATTCATCACAATATAGTAAAGGCAGTTCCCTCCACCCCAGAAGATTGGTAATTCACTTTGACTAGTCTCTACAACTCAAATGATCAACATATAAACTGGTTTTGCCCTGTGTGTTTTAACGGGCTTATCAGATTGTGGCATTTAATACTGAATTCTAGTTAATTAGTTAATTAAAGTATACTGATTTTATCTGAAGGCATATTTTTAATAAAAATCCTGTAAGATTTAATAGTAAGTCTTGTAAGTATATGTAAATCATGGTATGTAGACAAATATTCTACAAAGTAGAACAACAAAAACAAACTATAAAAACTGCTATTCTAAAAAATGGACATAACAGCAATAATAGAAATGCCAGTAATCGACACATGAGTAAATACGGTCAAGGCAGATGCAAAGGGTGTCATGAGGAGAGAGGATGGCAGACATGTAAACTTTTATTTACTTTAATATGAATCAGCAATTCAACTGAGAATACATGTTATTTACAATCAATCCTTCAAGATCATTTTTACTTAGGGTCCACTCACAATCCCCTCAGAAACTAAAAAAAGAAATTTACTGATGTGAGTTTGGGGGCTGGAAAGGGGGCAATAAATATTTACCCATGAAGCACTGTTCCCAACGACACCGGTTCTACACCTCTTCCTGTAGGTTACATTGCACACGACCCACAGGAAAGCCGTCTGACAAGCACTCAAAGTGGCCTCCTGGGAACGAGTGTTCATTCACTGCATATCCCAAGAGCACACATTCCGTGACCATGGCATCTCTCTGCTCATGGTCACCCGAGCATGCTGGAAGGTCTTGCTGTCAAGACACCTACTAGCCTGACACAATTGTCAGAAAGGACACTGATAACATTAATACTGCTCATAGGAACTGTAAGAGAACCCCCAGGAATGAGGGTCTTCCTATCTTCTAGGTAGAATCCCACATTTTAGAGAATATGCTGGCAGGCTAATGAAGAACACTGTTGTCTTTGCCTACAACAAATATTACAACGCTCGGGACTGTACTTTTGTTTGCCCGTACATTTAACAAGTGCATTTTGAGCTGAATATATTTCAGGCACTATTCAAAATGTCTTACAGAACCATATGACTCAGCAATCCCACTACTAGGCATATACCCTGAGAAAATCATAATTCAAAAAGACACATATACCCCAATGCTCATTGCAGCCCTATCTATAACAGCCAGGACATGGACACAACCTACATCAAACAACAGATGAACGGATTAAGAACATGTGGTGTACATATACAATGGAACAGCACTCAGCCATAAGAAGGAACAAAACTGAGTCATTTGTAGAGATATGGGTGGACCTGGAGTCTGTCATACAGAGTGAAGAAAGTCAAAAAGAAATTATATACAGTATGTTGATGCGTATATATGGAATCTAGAAAAATGGTACAGATGAACCTATTTGCAGGGCAGAAACAGAGGTGCAGATGCAGAGAATGGACTTGTGGTCACAGGGGGAGACGGGGTAGACAAATTGAAAGAGAAGCACTGACATATACACACTACCACATGTAAAACAGACAGCTAGTGGGAAGCCGCTATATAGCAGAGGGAGCTCAGCTCACAGTGCTCTGTGATAACCTAGAGGGGTGGAACGGGGGAGGGGGGTTCAAGAGGGAGGGCCTATATATACACTTATAGCTGATTCAATTTGTTGTACAGCAGAAAGTAACACAACATTGTAAAGCAATTACACTACAATAAAAAAAAGAAAATGTCTTATGGATACTTAAGTCATTTAATCCTCCTACAAGACACAGTATATGTTGGGGGGGAGGGCACTAGGGGGAGAGGCACAGTATATTCATCTCCACTTTACAAAGGACAGACTGGGGCATAAAGCAGGCAGTGAGTTACTGCCCAAGGTCACACAGGCAGTAAGCTGTGGAACTGAGAATTGGAACCCAGGGGGTCTGGCTCAGTTTGTGACAATGACCCAGTGTCCCCATATACACTGGGACAGAGGATGAACACCAACCCTTGAGTCAAGGGTTTACCTTTTGCTCTAGTTTATTTTGGGCTTCCCTGCTGGCTCAAACAGTAAAGAATCTGCCTGCAATGCAGGAGACCCAGGTTCGATACCTGGGTTGGGAAGGTCCCCTGAAGAAGGGAATGGTAACCCACTCCGGTATTCTTGCCTGGAGAATCCCATGGACAGAGAAGCCTGGTGGGCTATAGTTCACAGAGTTGCAAAGGGTTGGATATGACTGAGCAACTGATTACTCTTACTTCACTTATTTATTTTATACAATAAGTTTCAGGATATCATATCCTGAATTCTCATAATATAAGCAAATCAAAAAGTCATGCAATTTTCAAGCATAACATGCTCTACCGTCTGAGCTAGCCGGGCATACAATAAGTTTCATGATATCATATCCTGAATTCTCATAATATAAGCAAATCAAAAAGTCATGCAATTTTCAAGCACAAAAGAATCTTGAAGATCACTTATTCCCAACTTGCTCTCTGTATAGAGAAGGAAACTGAGACTCCAGAGACATTACATGTCTGGTCCCAGGTTCCAGGACAAAGGAGAATAGAGCCAAAACCAACTTAAGTCTCCAGCATCCTTCCCTTCCAGTAATCCTCTGCATCCACATACAAGCACTGAAGGTGAGCAGCAACAGGATGCCAGTCAACAGGCTCTCAGTGCTTCTCCAGTGAGCAAAGGGTCCCTTCAGGGCCCATCAGACAGCTGAGTGGTCTGACCACCAGTCAAGAGCCACTGCAGGATTTTGCTCCAGTGAGACTAACACTCATCCAAGAGATTAGAAATTGCTTTGGAGGAGTGGGGCGATCAAGAAAAGGACTCTGAAGTTTGGGCAAAGAAAAAGCTGGAGCATGAGCAATAACCAAAGTCTTGTGGTAAGTGACGTGGGAACAAGAGACTCCCCCCTTCTCATTTAATGAAGCCCAAACACACATGCACACGTGCTACCTGCTGAGTGAATGATGTCAAAAATAACATTACAAAACAGAGTTTATCTAAACTTGCACTAAGACAGGGTTCAAAAGTAGCCAATGAAGGCTGAAAGGCTGGGGCTGCATCCCAAGCATTTGCTGTCTTTGCTTTAGAAAAGGAGATGTTCTCAGGATGGCTGGCCATCAGTCACTAAGCCTTCCTGGCCTGAGGAGATGGTATGTGGCCAAGACTAGTCTAGCAAGAATGGGTGGGCAACACACGCTACCTAAACCAAACAGAGTGTTAGTTAAACTCCATAGAGCAGCACTATTCACAATAGCCAGGATACAGAAGCAACTCAAGCGCCCCTGATCAGTCAGCCATAAAAAAGAACAAAATTCTGCCATCTGCAGCAACATGGAGGGACCTAAAGAACAGTATGCTTAGAGAAATAAGGCAGACAAAGACAAATATTGTATGATATCACTTAAACGAGTGTATATGCAAAACAGAAACAGACTCACGAAAACTAGTGGTTACCAAAGACAAGGGGGGCAAAGTCGGGGTATGGGATTAAGAGACACCAACTACTACATATAAAATACATAGGCAACAAAGATATGTCGTATAACACAGGGAAGTATAGCCATTATCTTTTTGTAATAACTTTTAATGGAGTATAATCTATAAAAACACTGAATCACTATGCTGTATACCTGAAACTAATGTAATAATGTAAATCAACTACACTTCAGGTTTTGTTTGCTTTTTTTTTTTAAAGGAATCAAGGTTCCAATCTGGAGGAAATATAGGGCAGGTTTCTGATTGGACTACAGAGAAATCCGTCAATCTCTTCACACACACACACACACCCAGCAAGATGATAGATACGGGTTTCAAACCCAGGCTAATCACATTCTATTTTTTTTTTCCCCAGACTCCAAGGATAGTACAAATCCCCTTGAGTGCTTATTAAAAATACTGATTCTTACCACTATTCATGCTCTAAGCATGTGAGGTGATTCTTACCAGAGAAACTAGGCTAACAGACTTTAAAGAAAAATGTTCATCAAACAAAAAAGATATATATAAACCATGTTGAGTTTTACTAGGAAAGAAATGGGGCATAATGATTTTGATTAATTACTTTCTGACATTCTGAGGTAGGAGGTATTATGTTATTCCTTTGGGAAAAGTCACCAAGGAGCTTGGAATGAGGCTGAGAACTTTTTATCTGCCTGAGCCCTTTGACAGGAGTATTAATACAACAGCTTAACTCGGTTTAAAGCAAGAATTATTTCACCATCCACACTAATCTCTTCTGGCAAGAGGCAGAATTCTGCTATGGCTACTCACAAAGGATGATGGAGCCCAGCAATCCTTTCTTCACCGAGGGGAATTTGGGGCTTTTCAAAATATTAATATAAGCTCACTTATTAAGATAAAACGATGTGCTGAAAGTACTGGAAATTCTCTCATTGGAGCAGCTATCTATTTTTTTTTCTTTTCTTCATAAAAACAATCTATAATTAAGGGTATCCATTTTCACATCCTAGCCTCACATATTAACATCATGATATGCTAATGCTACATACTGTATGCTCTTTAATCAAAGGTCAAAAAAGTGGACAGGTACTGGGCAGATCAAAAAGAAAGTGCAGTTTAGAGGCAATGCCAACAGCACTGTTACAGGCAGGATGCTTCTGCCAGAGATACAGTGTTAGTGGCTCAGTCGTGTCTGGCTCTTTGCAATCCCATGGACTGTAGCCTGCCAGTCTCCTCTGTCCGTGGGATTCTCCAGGTAAGAATACTGGAGTGGATTGCCATTCCCTTCTCCAGGGGATCTTCCCAACCCAGGGATTGAACCCAGAGATACAGGCTTACCTGAGGTAGGTTTGGCTGAGTGCAGCTTCTAACTCCCACCTACTCACCCAACCTCAGAATTAGAGTTAAGCAGTACCCTTTACATTAAGTATATCAAAGCCTTTTTCTTTGAAAAGGATGAGAGAGAGAGGGAGGGAGGGAAGAAAAGAGAAGAGAGTAGAAAAGAAAGGAAAAAAGGGGGGTGGGGTGGGATGAAAAAAGAGAAAAGAAGTAAACAAGCTTGCCTTTCTACACTGCTCCATCACAAAAACCTCTTGTGAGGTCTTCAAAAATAACAATTCAGCAAAAAGTGACAGCAGAATAACCACTGAGGCAACCCTTATAAGTCCTTTCCAAAAGGCTGCTTTCAGGGAATCAATTTTCAATGTTGTTTCAGTTATTCTCAGATAGAAAACTTTCTCCCCCCTCCTCTTCTCCTTTGGAAATTTGGTAACCATAGTTTCTGTATCCTGCTGAGACTTGATATGTAGAGCTGTATTCTACCTGCTATTAAGCTGCTGATAGCAGTGTTTCTGTTGCAATTTATGAGCAATGTCAGTTGAAGGCAGAGAGTATTGTACACACTATATTTTCCCAGCTGGAGATCTCCGTGAATGGAAAGCAAAAACATGAATACACATGCATTGTGAGCTTGAGGGAATAAAAAGGCAGGGGAAAAAAGTCAGCAGGCTAAAATCAGGTGGGTGGTCCTGATTATAAACCAAGTAGATAATAAAATATTCAAACGAAGCTCTAACTAAATAGTCAGGAAATGGAGACACACAACATAGTGTGAAACCCAAAAAAGTCTTTTTTCTGTCTGTATGTCTCCCACTCAATTCTTAGAATTGGCGATGCGCCAAGACTCACCTGACCACTTGGGGTTTTCAAACAACTTGCCATAACCAAAAAGGTCATCTGAAACCACGGAAACAAATCCCATTCCACATCAAGTTTCTGAGAATGACTTTAGCCTGTAGTTAGTACAATGGATCCAATTCCCAACTTTCTCCTCTAAATGCCTCAACTTACATGGTACCTCAAGAGTCAAATTTATCTCTTTGTCCTTAACCAAAAGCATTTCAGAAGAAAACAGAAATTGGGGTTTATTTTTGTGATTAAGCAACAGATAGGCTGGGCTTCTTTATCATGGAGCACACAAAAAAGATAACAGAGCTCCTGAAGGCTCAATTCTACAGAGAAAGAAAGGATCCAATAATGATTCCAGAAATTACCCAGGAAAATTATTTAAAAAAACAGGAAAGTAACTTTTCCCCTAAATAGAGAAATACAACATAAAATATTAATAATTAGCACCTTGTTAGATAAACTTGATTGGCTTGTATCAGTTGCTCCCTCTAGAACTATGGGGGAAAATTTTTATAATAACCATACTGTGCTCTGACCCCTAAATATTGTGATTCAGTTCACCTGTGTTCCAGGACTAGTACTTTTTAAAAAAAAACAATTCTAAGGACTTCCCTGGTAGTCCAGTGACTAAGATTCCGCAATCCTAGTTCAGGGGGCCCAGGGTTCAATCCTTGGTCAAGGAACTGGATCCCAGGTGCCGCAACTAAGAGTCCGAATGCCAAAACTAAAGATCTTGCAGGCCGCGACTAAGACCCAGTGCAGCCTAATTAATTAATGGAAAAACAAACAACAAACAACCAAACACAATTCTAGTATCCTTCCTTATATGAAAACAATCAATCTCAGAGGAATAAATCAACTATGCCCTCAGTAACATCAGTAGGCTAGAATGACTTGTAAAATGGGAAAACTGTTTCCAGTACAAAAGGAAAAATGCATACAAAATAAATAACCACGAAAAGCAAAATGATCATTCACTTATTTTCATTGGAACACAGTTTCAGATTTTCCCTAAGCTAACACTGGAGCAGATCTTCAATTAGGTGTTCAATCATCTTCCTAATCAGAATTAAATGTTTTTGATTCAAACATCTCTCTGTACCAACAATATAAAATAAAAATACCAAGTCTGTTGAATTTATCAAGCCCAGAGCTAAACCAGAAGAAAAGTAATTACCATTTAAATAGCAACATGAAGTTCTTTGTAGGAACAGCCTTTTGATGTTAGCATCTTGAATACTAAATGGCAAAAAATTTCAGATCTTAACAATGTTCAGAGGAACCCCCCCAAAACTAAATATATCTCCTAGAAGTTCTTTCATCAGAAAAAAGCGAGAACCCAACTCATTTATCATAGGCTTGTACTCACTACATGGTGACAGCAGGAAAGTCCTACTAAATTAAGGTGACTTTAAGAAGAAAAAAAAGGAAGGGGAAGTACAATGGACTGGCTTCTAGAACGGCAGAAAAAATTTTAACAAGAGAGACTAGGCACAAGCAGGTAATAAATTTCTGGAGCCCCAATATCCAACAAAGGGGAACTAACTGTAGTATCTATATCTACACATCGTCTCACACCCCACCATCAATGTGAATGAGCCCACCTGTGCATCTTTCAAATGGATTCTGCACAAAGTTGAGAATACCTGTCATTATTAAATTCTGTCTCTTAATTCACACAGGGTGGGATATCTTTTTCTACAAATGATTGCAAATCTCTTACAAATGACTAGAAACACCAGGCAGTATGATGTATTACCTACATCTCTCACTCTTAATTATTGTGCAATTGATTAACCAGTTGGTAGATAAAACAGGCTGCACATTATTCAGACATTGTGAAAAATTCATATTTATCCTCCAACCACAAGAGATGCTCTTTTCTTTTCTAGTGGCTCACACATGCTAGGCAGGTAACAGATTTGGGGCAATTATATTGAAGATTGTTGGCTTTTCACCTTTGCTTGTTTATATGTTTGTTTTTAATATAATAGTATATTTGTGCTCAGTCACTCAGTCGTGTCCGACTCTTGGAGACTCCGTGGACTGCAGCCCACCAGGCTCCTCTGTCCATGGGATTCTCCAGGCAAGAATACTGGAGTGGGGTATCATGCCCTCCCCCAGGGGATCTTCCCAGCCCAAGGATCAAACCCAGGTCTCCTGAATTGCAGGTAGATTCTTTACTGTCTGAGCCACCAGGGAAGCCCGATAGTATATTTGATTATCTCCAAAAGACCAAATTATATAAGTGAAATGGACAAAACACAAACCAGACAACAGCACCAAACTTTAAAAAGATAGGGTGAGGCAGGGAGGAGAAGAGGGGGGAAGGAGAAGGTCATCACCTACAATCAGATTTTTTTCCTTGGCTTTGGCTTTATTTATCCATGACATCTCTACTCATTATAATCAATACTTAAGAATCTGACATATTCCTATGATTAAACATTCATCTCTGAATAGGTTTTTTTATTTGACTTATGCAGCATCTAGTTTCTGGTTATTTAACTAAAAAAGGAGAGCAACTGTTCAATTAAATTACAAAATTGACACTTTTTCCTGCTTATATACATTTTCCTAAATCTTACAAACCTTTGCTTTCATTCTTCATAAGATAGTGAGTGCCTACAAAGCAGGTTTTATTGAGAGGCAAACCAAATCGATTATAAGCAAATCCACTCAGAACTATAATGTGTAATAGGCCATGTTTCCCAAACTTGCCTGATCATAACACCACCTGGGAGGCTTGGGGTTCCCAGCCATTCCTCTGGAGATTCTGGGTGCAGGGGATCTGCATTTTCTTATGCAATCCAGGTACACCTTATTATCAGGCAAAGTTGCATAGATCTTTCTGGGTCTCATGCTGTGTTCAAGCAGCCCACAGTTCAGTGCTGAAGGTTCCAAAATGCTGCACATTAGAATCACCTGAGTGGTCTTTTAAACCACCACCCCCAAAGCCCACCCCAATTTAAATGAGAACCTCTGGGAGTGGGCTTCAAGCACAAGCATATTCGAATTTCCCCAGGTGACTCCAGGGGACAGCCATTTTTGTGAACTAATGATCTATTCCAGTTTACTGCTTCTCAGCACCCAGCGCTAATCAGAAAAACCTGTGGAAAGTTACAAATTAACAAAAAACAATGCCTAGACTCCATCTTAAACCAACCAAGTCAGAATCTCTGGACAGGAGACGTGAGCTATGGCATTTTCCCAAAATTCCTAAGATGATTTTAATATGCAGTCTAGGATGAGAAAAACGGGTCTAGTAGATTCTAAAGCTAACAAAAAAAATTTTTAAAAACTTAATAAAAGCTTGTATCCAAACACCTTTTCTCTGCCAAACACATGACTATGTTTGTCCAAGAGAACAACAAATTCCAAAGAAAACAGTCTCTCTTTTGAAGGAGAACACAACTCAGCTGGTCAGATAAATAATACACTAAATGAACAAACAAGAGAATATTATGAACTACCAGTAAGGGTAGCATTTCTAAAACTCTGAATATATAAAACTGTTGGGAGAGGGAAATAAAAATGTTTTTTGGAAGTGTCAGGTCATGTCAGCTAGGTGCCCATACCATTTAAAAGCAGGCAGACTCTTGATGAGAATTACTAAGGCTGATTTGGAGTTATGCATTTGAGATAAACAAGTCTTATGGTGCCTTTCAACTCAACTGGTCCTTTTGTCTTTAAAGAGCGTTTTTCTACAGGAAAACTCTAAAAATGTTCCCAGTTGAAGTTCCCTTCAACAACCTTAAGGGCGAATATGACTATGGCAGTTTATATAATGTCAGCAATACATACAATAATACATCTTTTCCATTTTTAAAACAGCAATTTTGTATCTATTAATGTTTTTATACTTGCTACATCTATAATCCCATTTTATAGATGAGAAAAATGAGTCCTAAGGAGCTTGCTGACTTGCTTATAAGTCTCTTATCTCTGCTAGAATATACTACATGAGACTATAGCCATGCTTTACTCACAAATATCCTTAGTTGATCTGTTATTTAAGGAAAATTCATTTACTCAACCCAATTTTACGCCTCTTACGTGTGCTGGGCACTACTGGGTGCTTGGAATACAGCAGTGAGCAAGATAGACTCCATCCACATACCAAGTAGGACAAAACACAGAATAACCAAACAAGCAGCTACAATGTTAGGTACTAAGTCCCTGAAGAAATAATGCAGTACAAGGGTTTAAGAAGTGACAGCAGAGAAGTTAAGTTTAGGGATGGGAGTCAAGGAATGTTATTCTAGGGAAGTAAAATCTGAGTCAAAACCAGAAGGGCATTGAGAGCTGGCCATGCATAAGACCTGGGAAAAGGCGGCTTTGGATAGAGAGCAAAAGGAAGCAAGGCCCCTGGGCAGCAAGATGAGGCTACAAAAGACACTCAGAGTTCTTTCTATTCAACACAGCACCTCTGGGAATACATACTTGAAGAGCGGTGCATATTTACGGAAGACCTAGTGTGTTCTCAATTTTATGCGAACTTGAAGAGATGCCATCAGAGGCCTTTAGTGAGGTCACTAGAGACTCATAACCAGAACACCTAGTGGCAAGTGCTAACAATAAATGCCCCATGAATCCAGAAAAGGGAGGTGAAGATAGCACCCATAAATGAAGCAGGTATTTCTTGTTGGTTTTCTTTTCTTAACATTTGTCTTTCTGATCTTAAAATTCCATTTGACTCTTCAAGCTGCAGTTTTAACAAACATTAATGAAAGGCCTTTTGTAGCAACAAGGACTTTTATCTGGACCACTTTTAAGAGCATAAAATAAAGCTACTGTTCTTTCATACTGTTGTGTAAATACAGGTCTGTCTTTGAAGTGTGTAATAAATGGTCATTTTATAATCTATAATACCTGGAATATTTTGTGGCATACCCTCTTAGCAAAACAAATCTTAAAAAAAACCCAGCATACTGTATAAAGTAGATAGGTTTGTTTTAAAACTGGCTTAGATACTAGGAGACACGTACAAGAATGTTCACATGGAGAACATTTGAAATAGCAAAGAACAGGCCACAATCCAAAAGTCCATGGGCACAGGAATGGATAAATAATAATGGTATATTCAAGCAACCTGATACAGCAGTGAAAATGAACTAGATCTTAACGTTGAATGAAAACAGTAAGCTGAAAAAATATACTGTACGTGATCCCACTTATATGAAGTTCAAAAACATGAAGAACAATGTATTAGCTAGAAATCAGAGGGATGAAGTAAGATGTAGGCATCAAAAACAAAATATTCAGAAAAGTAGTTTTGTAGAGAGAAGCAGCAGCTGAGTGGGATAAAGGAAGGGCCACCAGGGGTTTTCAGAAATCCAATGAGACCCTGATGCTGGGAAAGACTGAGGGCAGAAGGGGAAGGGAGCGACAGAGAAAGACATGGTTGGATGGCATCACTGACTCAATGGACAGGAGTTCGAGCAAATTCCGGGAGATGCTGAAGGACAGGGAAGCCCGGTGTGCTGCAGTCCATGGGGTTGCAAAGAGTCAGACACGTCTCAGCGACTTAACAACAACTACTACATTCTATTTCTTCACCTCAGTGGCAGGACATATGCTTTCATGTTGTTCTTTTTACCTTACATATATATATTTAAAACAGTATTTCCTACATATTTAACAAAACAAGTTTTTTAAACTGATTGAGCAAGGACTCAGATCATCTTTGCTCAAACGCCGCTCTGGCTTATTTCACATTTGTATATAAACGCCTTGTTGGAAGTGCTAAGTTTAATATCCTTTCTTGAGTTATTCAGTGTGTTGATGAACATAGCCTGAAGAAAAGGAACACACTTGAAAACCCAAGGCAAACAGTGAGTGGAAGCAGTTTTCCCTGAAAAGCCGTGGGACACTGGGCCAAGTCCCCCGTGACAACACAGGGCTGGTGTCCTGATCTAGCCCAACCTGGCCCAGAGGCTGTGTGGTCCACCTCTGCGACAAGTGCTACCAAGGGGGCCTTCAACAGGAAACCAAGGATTAATTTCCCTGAGGCTCAGAGGCAAGAACTTCCAAAAAAGGGAAAAATCAAACTATTACATATCCATGCAAATCAAAATTCACAGGCTGGTGGCAGGCAGCCAACCCTACTATTTCAGGTCTGCTCGCCCATCTGCTTGGCCTGTTAACTGTCGGAAAATACAAGCAAATTGCTTCTTCTGCAACTAATTCTCAATAGGGCTCCTAAAAACCAGACTCCATGATGCAAGTTTAATAAGACAGAACAGCTTATTATGATCAATAAAGCACAGCCTTCCCGCAGTCCCAGAGCCAAAACCGGCTCCAATGACTCTTCACTGGACACGGAGTATGAACACCATCCCTTCCCAGCATCGTGGAAGGCCTGGGGCCAGACAAGGCTCCCACACCAGGAAGCAGCTCTGTCCTGATTCTCCTCCACACAAGAACCCAAAGGCCTTCTCATCCTGCAGATTTTATTAGCCTCAATATAGGGTAATTAATTTACTGCAGCCTCTTAATTCATAAATGGATCAAATAAAGCCCCATATGGCTTTTGGCAGCTAACTCTTACTAAATTATGGTGACTAGAAGTTTGTTCAACTGCAGCCCATAAGTCCAACGCGGCCCCCTCAGCTTATAAAGTTCAATTAGAGAGTTCTTAGCTTATTGTGTGCCTTCGAGTTTCAAAGAAGGCATTATTCACGCATTTTCCATTGCCAAAAAAGGAAAGCTGGCAATGAAGCAATTCCTAGAATGTTGATCCCAGTGTTACCAGGAAATGTTAAAAACGTCAACTCTCAGTACCCGAATGCCTCCACTTTGGGACAAAATCTCAGTGAACTGTGAAAGACTAAAATTAATCAAATTAACTACAGAAATCCACATAATAACGAAAGTTCTGACCAAGAGTGTACAAACATAACCACCCACTGGAGTTTCTTTTTCTATGGTCTCCTACTAAGTACCGGTGGTGTGTTCCTGTAAAACCCTAAACAGGCTGAAGGCTTAACCAGGGGCCAGAAAGGACATCTTAGAAGTGCCACCCCTACCACAATGGGCTGTCATGTCAGTTCTAATGCTCGTATTTCCAACTGGGGGACAAAACCAGGGTGCAACCTGGTGAAGTTTGAATCTGACTCCGTTTGCTGACGTTGCACGGTGGTTGCCGGATGCGGGTGTTCTGGGACGCTGTCTACCTCAGGCAGGGCTGACAACAGCTCTACCCAGGAGAGTGGGCAACAACTTTCGCTCTGATGCTTCCCTTCCCAGCAGGTAAGTGACCGGACGCCAGCTGGCCTTCCCACGGGAGGTTCTGTGGTTGCCCTCAGATATAAAAACGGATTGGTATGTTTTCCCAAGGGCACACCATTAACTCAGAAAAGTCCCAGGCAACAAATCTCCATGACTGTGTGCAAAAGAAGAATCTGGTGCTGCCAGCTCTGTAAACATCCAGTCTTTCCTATGGCCAAGTAGGAGACTTAGATGAAGGAGCAGGAAAACAATTCCACAGTGAGCTACTGCCATGGAGGCCAAGGCACTAAATCCTGAAGCTGAAAACACATTCGCAGCTTTGCCTGCATCAAGCTGACTCTCTGAAAGGAGGCTTCTTTTCACTCCAGTATTACAAACTATGCTCCTCGAAGATAACACTTTTAAGGATATAAAAATGTGTCCTGCAGCTTACTTCCTGTCACCTTATTGACTGGACCAGCAGAACCGTGCAAAAACCCATACGAGATTTCTCTGAGAGTCAACATAGGCTTGAGCCACAGGGAGAGGGGACGAGGGACAAGGGGTGGTTTTAAAGTCATGGGCTGAACTCAATACTTGGTAATGGCCTATATGGGAAAACGATCTAAAAAAGAGTAGATATATAGACATGTATAACTTATACACTTGGCCGTATACTTGACACTAACACATTGTCATAAATCAACTATACTCTAATAAAAATTACAAATAAATTTTAGAAAATAAAAATGAAGTCACAGACTGACTTGACCTCCTTTCTTTTCACCATGCATTCTTTCAGATAACACTTATTTACCGGTTGCTTGCCCAGGTGCTGGGGACTAGGGACACGTGCACAAACCAGACAGACCGAAAACCTCCTCACGATAAAATACTGATGTGATATTTACAATCAACTTTTACAGGCTTTGTACTTGTAAGAAAAATAAGTATCCTTCATTGTACAAAAGTAGGTGGACTAAAGGGAGAAGCTCCTTTCTAGGCTAAGAAGAGAAACTTGAAAATGCAAGTAATTAAATGTGGTTAGTCAAGTGAGCAGTGTGCTTCCAGAGACCCTTGGGGCCTGGTTCTACCACAGGACATGGCCACGGGACCTTGGCTTTCATGGGTGTCTTCAACA
This sequence comes from Giraffa tippelskirchi, assembly GCF_054371585.1. Taxonomy (NCBI): domain Eukaryota; kingdom Metazoa; phylum Chordata; class Mammalia; order Artiodactyla; family Giraffidae; genus Giraffa; species Giraffa tippelskirchi. Next base: position 104,872,737 of record NC_137280.1, on the reverse strand, counting down.
CAGCTGCTCTTTGTAGAAGGACATGCTTGTGGGGCCTGTCTCAACTTCAGAGTCTTAGAGGTGCAGATGTTAAAGAGTTAGTCAAAACCAGGGGGAAAGCACTTTTGCTACAAACACATGAATGGAATTTCTGAAAAACCAGCATGGTGAACAATCCCTGTTGCTAAATATAGATAAAAAGAACAGAGTTCAAGCCCAAAATAATGATCTGGCCAGGACCCATAGGAAGGCGGAAAGAGCTGGGGTTAGGGGAGAATCTGTCCATTCCAAAAGCTATTGGATTTCTTTTGTTTAGATAACAAACAGCGAAATAAAAAAGATGGTTTGTTGTTTCATTTATATGCCACTGTTTTAGGTTTCCAAACTTCGAATCTATCTGAAAACCAAGCATAATTAAAGCCCAGTTTGGGGGGAAAAAATAGGCCAAGTAAGCCATGACAATAACAAATTAAATGACGTGATCTCTCTATAGAAGTGATCATTTTGATGGCACAATACAAATCAACTGAAATTATCTCAGTTTCAGACCACAAAATAAATGGTAGCTGCCAAGAAAACTCAATAAAGGAACTTAAGGCTCTTTCTTAAGAGTTTTCTCATCTGTATAATGGAGCTAATATTGTATTTACCAAAAAAAAAAAAAAAAACCAGGAAGATGAGATATTTTTTTATACAATGGAGAGCGAAACCGTCACCCATTTTCCCCTGAACTGGGCACCCCAAAAGCTGGTAGCCAAAAAATCAGAGAAGGCTTTTTTGGGGAAACTGATCAAATCAAGAGAAAAGGCAGCTGGGGAGTCTCCTAGAGAAACGATACACCCAGGTCTCCCTACCATCAAAAAGGTACCCCCGAGCACGTGAAACTTCAAACCAGCTTCTCAGTGTATCATTCAGATGCTGTCAGCCAAGGAACATCAGGCACCCGAGAAAAATCTCCAACCCCAAAGAAAGAGGCCAAAACAAACACAAACAAAAAATGGAAATTAAATTAGAAACAATGCTAAGAGAAAAAGAGTAAAAAAAAAAAGAGAGGGAAAGGGTAATTACTATCGTTAAGGAAAATGAGCAGACACTGTATTCATGAAACTAGAATAAAAGGCTTTTAAATAAACAATTCCAGTAACAAAAAGAGCTTTCAGAAATGAAAATTATATGAGAACGGATTTCTTCTTCAATGAAAAAACTGAAAGATAAAGTTGATAAAATCTCCCCAAATCAGAAAACATATAAAAACCTGTTAAGCCAGAGATCTGAAAAAGGAGAGAAAAGATCAGAAAAGTAGGAGATTGACATAGGAGGTTCAAACTTTAAATAAAAGGAGCTCCAGAAACAGAGAGCATAGAAACAGATTTTACATCCTCTCCAAAGAAATACATCTACAAAACTTTCAACCCTACAGGGCCTGAGTTTCCAATGAGAGGATCAAGTCCAGCACAACACATTAAAGAAGGGTGTCACCGAGAAATGTCAGAATGCTGGGGACAAAGAGAAGATGAAGGCATGGAATATAGGAGAACAAACGGGTGTCAGGCAGAAGGTCTCAAATAAGGATGGCGTGGAACGTGTCAAAGACAACACTCAAAGGGATGGAACCACATCTTAACAGTCTTGAGAGAAAATTGTTTTCACCAATTCTTCATTGAACCACTATATCAATCAGGTGAGGGAGAAGGAAAACATGCTCAAACATCAAGATTGCAAAAATTTTACTTCCTATGAACCCTCCCTAAGGAAGCTACTGGGAGATGTGCTTCTCCAAAATGAAGGGACAAAAACAAGACAAAAGAGTACAAAGACCCAGGAAACAGACTGTTTAACACAAGAGGTAAACGAAATGAATCTGCAGGATGTACAAGAGAAAGCTCAGATTTTCATACCTCTGCATACGTGTGAGCTATCAATCCAGATTGGAGCACAGCAGAAGACTCTATTTACTCTGAAAGATAAAACGTCTAGAAATTCTTGCTGTACGTCAACAAACTGAGAAGCAGTTTATAATTCTGGCATGATAGTTGGTCACGAATTAGTGAAGGGCACACAGAACATTCAGCAAACAAAAAATAAGATAATTATTACCCCAAGGAGAAAACTAGATTAGGAAAGAGAGAGAATCATAGTACATGGCCACGTTCTGATTAACATATACATAGCCATTATAACATTAACCCTGGCTACTGACCTAACCCAAAATTACTGTGGAGGGCAACTCTAAAAACTCTTGAGCGCTCTGCATCAATACATTTTTAAGAATCTGCTAAACAGATAGGTATTAGAACCACTGCAGCTAAGAGAATAAAGGAGAATTTTTAATAAAAATATTACAAATGTTCTTGATTTAGGCAACTGAGCCCTTCCAGAAAATCTTAATAAGCACAGTATTTTGTATGAAGTATAAAATATTCCTTCTGTTTAGTTATCTTGGGGGATTAAAAAGGCACACAGCATCTCAACATGCATTTTTTCAGTCGGGTACTCTCACTCAAAATACTTTTCACTATTCAAGTAACCAAAACAGAAAAAGAAGTTCACGTGCAACAGAAGAAAGGTTTTGGCTGCCTTTTTTGAAAACTGACCCGGTTTGGGGTTCTAACTAATCACCTTATGCTTACCAATAGGCCTGGCACTTCAGCTATTCCTTGTCACTTTTCATTCATAATCAGAATGAAATAAACAGGGCAATGACATCAAACACGGAACCATAACAAGCTGAAGCCGCCATAATTTGCAGAGGGAATGAACAACACAAATTTCAGCTCCCAGACAATTCCCTAATATTCCGTTTTAAACACCAGACGTCTCATTCTACTTTCCAAATACACAAAGGTTTACACTGAGTAAATATACCCAAGATGAAGGTGGCTACCACTTGGGTGAAAAAGCCAAGTGGTCAGGGTGGGAGTCAAATGTGAAGACAGAAGGGCTTATCAATGAGCCAGAACCCAGACCCCAAGATTTTGGGTAATCTAAATGACTCCTCAGAGGAGGAACCCATATGGTCCAGTCCATATTCTTCTGAAACCTTACATTCCTCCCATGTCATCACTGAAGCTACTGGAACTCTGGCCCTTTATTCTCCTTTTGACCCTGCCTTGATTTCCACCACAGTTGTAACTTCGCAGACTCCATTTTCCTCACTTTTAGAATTTGAGGATAATGATGCTAACCATAGCTTCAAATAATTAATGGTCACATTCACTGTATGTCATGCTTTGTTGAAATTCCATCCTTGGAAACATGCTACTACAAGAAAAATGCAAGGCAGGCTGCATGATATTTAAGAAAGTACTTAATTCAAAAGCCATATATAAAGTTGGAGAATACTCTTAGGAGTCCCTTGGACTGCAAGGAGATCAAATCAGTTAATCCTAAAGAAAATCAGTCCTGAATATTCACTGGAAGGACTGATGCTGAAAATGAAACTCCAATACTTCGGCCATCTGATGCAAAGAACTGACTCCTTGGAAAAGACCCAGATGCTAGAAAAGACTGAAGGCAGGAGGAAAAGGGGACAACAGAGGATGAGATGGTTGGATGGCATCATCGACTTAATGGACATGAGTTTGAAAAAGCTCCAGGAGTTGGTGATGGACAGGGAAGCCCAGCATGCTGCAGTCCATGGGGTCGCAGAGTCGAAGACAACTGAGCGACTGAATTGACTGATATATAAAGTAAGATGTCCTAAAGGGTATACACTTCAGAGATTCTCCAGTAACTGGCTGAGGGTCTGAGGTTAACAGTCTCCTTCTGAATCACTGAAGATAAATGTGCAGTCAATATAATTTTAACTGGCTCACTGCATTTCTGCTTCTTTGAAAACTAACCCCTCTCCCCCAACCAACTCCATTCCTCTAATCCCCTAATTGGGTCATTTGTTCCACTATCAACTCAAAACTTAACATTTTTAGAACTCTCACTGAATGTATAATGCCTTTTAGTCACCCTACCAACCGGAGGTCTCGGGGAAGAAATGAGAACATGGCACTAGTGCTTTTGCAAAGAAGACTGTCACAGCTCCGGTTTATGGCCTCCCAACCTGTCTGCCCTTGAGTATTCGAAGACTTCTTGAACTCAAAGCACCTTTTGCATGCTTGTTTATTGCAGTCACCCCAGTTCCAGATTCAGAGAGAGTCCAGTCTATGCCACCGATCTCAACGCTGGTTCATCTGCTCTTACAGCATTCACCCTATACAGGTTTGTCTTAACTAGAAAGCTTTTCATATTCTAAAGAATGACTGGGTCTTCTCCTGAGGCTGTAGAACGTGGTGGAAAGCCGTCTTCCTTGGCTCTGTTCAAACAAGTCGGTCTCTGCTGCTACTCAGGAGAAATAAGACACATTCAGTGTTCTCCGCTGTCGGCTTGTGACTTCCTTCAAAAGTTGCCTGTCAACGTGGATATCAAGAAGACATCAACGTGACAACATACAAACGGTGCAGATGTACAAGTGAGCCCCTGAAGGGCTGGCAGGAATAGGCTGCCCACTGAGCCAGAAGAACATGTGGTACCGCCTCTGACGCACCGCAAGTGCTGGGACTTTTTTTTTTCTTGTTAAGAAATATGGAGTTGAAAATGACATTTGGGGGTATTTTTGTAAAAATATTTGGTGAATATTAAATTCTTTAAAAACATTTCCTGCTATAAGCCGAACTGAGTTCCCACATTTCAGTCAAAACCTCAAACTGACAAGCAAATGTTTATTTTCCTTTTAGCATATTTTTAAAATAATTGGTTATATTCATACAGACACACATCAACAAACACAGACATAGAACTAGGCAAGGCTGATCATTTTAGCTAAGACTCTCTGGAAATCCAGAAAGAACCTACAGTCACTTTATTTAGACTGGACCCCAGGTTCTCTAGAAGTATAATAGGACTAATTATAGGAGTTTTCCATATAAATGAGATGCTAATTACATGTTGGCAGAGCAATGTAAAGTTCCCTGGGCAAAAGTGTTTAATTGTTCAGGCTTGCCAAACATGGCATGTGTCATGTAGAGGAAACAGCCATACTTCTTACACCTGAGGACTGCAATACTATGAAAGTGTCTCAAAAATATGTTTGAGTCAGAAGGCATCATTAGGAAATGAATATATATATACCTATATATACCTATATATACCTATATATACATATATACATATTTATATACCTATATATATATATATACCTATGTATACATATATATAGGTGTGGTGAGTACATAATTGCTCGATTTACAACCCAATTATAAGCAATTATCAAATGAGCAATAAGGGTCTTGCCTACCTTGCATCACTTTTTATCCACCCCAGCCTTGGGTCCGGAGAAGGCAATGGCACCCCACTCCAGTACTCCTGCCTGGAAAATCTCATGGACGGAGGGGCTGGTAGGCTGCAATCCATGGAGTCGCTAAGAGTTGGACAAGACTGAGCAACTTCACTTTCACTTTTCACTTTCATACATTGGAGAGGGAAATGGCAACCCACTCCAGTGTTCTTGCCTGGAGAATCCCAGGGATGGGGGAGCCTGGTGGACTGCCGTCTATGGGGTCCCACAGAGTCGGACACGACTGAAGCGACTTAGTAGCAGCAGCAGCCTTGGGTCTCCCCACTGTTACATCAGACTTTGCTGGATATTCTGCAATTGTGCCCATGAGCTTAATTTCCCCAACTCTGCCAAGAAAGGCTTTTTTTTGAAACCTGCATTATTCCTTTTCCCTACAGCTTATTTTGCTTTTGCCTGGGAAATATTAACCAAACTTATTTGAGAACAGAAGGCCTGGGTACATATGGGACTGCTTTGGTAGACATCACTTTTAAAAACTACCTCAATAGTTCTTCTTCCTGTAGCCTCTATACACAGAGGTGACCAAGGGAAGAGGCCATGGGAGGAAATAGATGCCTGGAGATAGAGGGCAGGGCAGAGTCGGGGTGTGCCACAGAGAAATCCACAAACTGCTGGGATACAACATATGACAAATGATACGTTACCAACAAACCATGCAGTGCAAAGCTTTCTCTATAAAGACCCTATCCTTTGTCGATCTTTATTCTGAAAGAGCAGAACCCAAAAGAAAGATGTTTGCAGAGACAGAAACACAAGTGATTTCAGTTCCTCCCAGTTCAGAATGGATGCTTGACAGACTAATTTTCTCCCCTGGGTGTTTGAATTCCTCAGATCTAAAAGTCTCTTTAACTTCTTTCACTGGGGGGAAAAAAAGCTGTAAAATGTCATGCTAGACATAAGCAGGAGTGAAATCTAAAGCTCGCTACATCCAGAGCAGAGCCTCAGCCGCAAGCCCTCCTGGGCACACCACTTCACAACCTGCCTTCTCAGGCTAGACCATTTTGACATTCACTACATGAGGAAGGTCCTATTCCCTTTTCTGTCTAGGACAGGACCCTGGATATTGGCACTACAAGCTACGCATGTTACTTAAAATCTCATGACTTTTGTCATCAAAATGTCACTGAGCCCAAAGTTGGGACAGGTAACCAAAGAGGGGCTCCACTGGGCTGTGAACCAGTACCACCTGTTGGGAAAGTGGTTAAGCAGTTACTATCTGCTAGTGTATTAAAAATGCCTGTGTGCGTTGACTCGGCAATTCTCCTTGAAAACTGCTGCTAGCCTAATAACTGCAAATCCATAAAACAATACAAAAACTTCATGCACAAAGATGACAGTTATCTAAGGAGTTGAAGGCAGTGTGAATAGTTACCATGAGAGAAATTTAGATATTTTGTGTCCATTCCACATAATATTTTATAGCAATGAAAAATGCATTTGAGAAAGTATTTTAATAACATCAGAAATGCTTATCTTGTAATGTTAAGATTAAAAGAAGAGAAATGAATATTCAAAAGTGTATACTACCAAATGACCTCCATTTTGACATTTAACATTTTAACATTTAATAAAAATGTTTATTAAAAAAGCTAAGAAAGAAATTAACAAACTGAAGTCTTGTCTGAACAATGAGATCATAGATGACTTTTTCTTCTGTATTTTTTCTCCCCCAAATGTCTTATAATGTATTTCTTTAAAAATAATTTAAAAAATCAAAACCATATTGAAGATATAAATGACTGAAGGGAAGAAGCACGCCAAATAGTTTGTTTCTCCTTTTTTGTGGAGATTAGTCTAATAATAGCAAAGCTGGAAGCTGAAATATAATAAAATATTGTCAGATTTTATAACAGCTTAAAAAAGCCAGTAACAAAGTAGATTTCTAGAACTTTATTTTCCAGATTGTGTAGGCCAAACTTAATTTAAAAGTAACATATTCCTGAGTAGAAAGCGACACTATTCAAACTTAAACAGGTATCGAGACCAGATCACTTTGTTCTGTGAATTTATTCAACATTCAACAAATATGTATGGTGTATTACTCCGTGCCAGGTGCTGGGGATCCAACAGTGAACAAAACAGATGGGGTTTGTGCACGAAGGAAGCTTATGGCATAGTGGGGCTGAAAGGGATGGTTTGTATACAGCAATCCAGCTAAGGCTGATTCAATGACTCCTGCCAAAATGAGATGCTAGACCTACAGACAATCTCCTATCACTCCATGCTTAAAAATAAAAACTCCAGCTACTATTATCAAATTTAATCCTTCTCTCCAAAGAGCACTTTGTAAGATACTCAGGAACTTTTGGGCAGTGACAGAAATCCAGAACACCTAGGAGGAGGTTTGAAGAGGCAAGGGCTCAAAGTCCAACCGCTGTGGGTTCAAATTCCCTCACCAGGTGAATCCCTAAGTCTCCTCTTTTAAAATATAATGAGTAAGGTCACTTTGGATTTTGTCCTAAGCACTAAAGGAAATCACTGGGAAAGCATGCCCAGGATGACGTCTGGCACAGAAAAAGTGCTCAACAAAAAATCCTTCCTCTTCTCCATGAAACAGATATATTTACACATAAAAGACAACAGAAAATCAGGTAAGGACAAAGGAGTAAAAGTCAGTGAAATGAGGGACTAGGGTAAGTGGGAGTGACTGCTAATGGGCATGGGGTTTCTTGGAGCGTAATGAAAACATTCTAGAATTAATTGTGGTGATAGCTGCACAACACTGTATACACTAAAAAAATCCACTAAGTTGTACACTTTAAATAGATGGATTGTATATTATGTGAATTATATCTCAATGAAACTGCTTTTTTAAATGTATTTTTTAAAAGTCAGTGGAACCTTTTAATACATATGCCCAGATGGGCCAACAGCTATTCTTTGCAACCCATGAGACTGAGTGAATTTTGTAATTAGAAAATAATATCTTCAGTTCCAAGTCACTATAATGTTAAGACTCACATTTTCTTACTAACTCCTTCACAGGGAAAAGATACACAAGCATACTGGATAATACCACACACACAACTCTTAAAAGACAACTTCTTAAATCTTTTACTGTATATACTTCAGTCCTAAGAAAAGTTCAGCTTAAAATAGTTTACATTCTGTATTCACATACAAGACTAAATTTAGATACAATATCAACCAATCAAAAGGGGAAACAAATTGCCTGCAATACAGTGAGTTTGAAACTTACCACTTCATTACTTAACACCTAATGTCACCACCAAAATACATATTAAAATAACACAAAAGAACAAATGTTTGGTTCAAAGACATTATGTTAAATCTTACCTAATAGGCACTTATTTTTCACATTGACAAGAGGTGAACTGACTGTGTTATAGCTTTCTAGCAACACACAATCACTCATCATATCCAAATTTTCTCATTATATCATTAGGAAAGCATAAAACAGATCCAAGAAAGCATAAAGCAAAAAACCCAGGAAAATGGCACAGACAAGGCTTCCCTGCTCCCATCCTTACTCCCTCCTTCTGTCAACACATCTTTACTGAGCACCTACTATGTGAAGACCTCGTCTCCATCTCTACCTTCTGTATTTTTCTGAAAATATTAGTTTTCAGTTCAGTTCAGTTCAGTCACTCAGTCCTGTCCAACTCTCTGCGACCCCATGAATCGCAGCACGCCAGGCCTCGCTGTGCATCACCAACCCCCAGGGTTTACCCAAACAAATGTCCATCAAGTCGATGATGCCATCCAGCCATCTCATCCTCTGTTGTCCCCTTCTCCTCCTGCCTTCAATCTTTCCCAGCATCAGGATCTTTTCTAATGAGTCAACTCTTCGCATGAGGTGGCCAAAGTATTGGAGTTTCAGCTTCAACATCAGACCTTCCAATGAACACCCAGGACTGATCTCCTTTAGGATGGACTGGTTGGATCTCCCTGAAGTCCAAGGGTCTCTCAAGAGTCTTCCCCAACATCACAGTTCAAAAGCATCAATTCTTCAGCACTCAGCTTTCTTCACAGTCCAACTCTCACATCCATACATGACTACTGGAAAAACCATGGCCTTGACTAGACGGACCTTTGTTGGCAAAGTAATGTCTCTGCTTTTTAATATGCTATCTAGGTTGGTCATAACTTTCCTTCCAAGGAGTAAGCGTCTTTTAATATTAGTTTTAGAAATCTTAAAAAAAAAATGTGATATGAGCTTTGTAGTTGTTTATAATATACGCCATCAAACAATTTCATTTTATTAAAAATTTTTTCGCCACTGTAAACAGAATAATCAGAGAAAATAAAGATGGCATATAGTTCAGCAAGGGTTTCCCCAGGTGGCTCAGCGATAGAGTCTGCATGCCAAGCAGGAGATGCAGGTTTGATCTCTGGGTTGGGAAAATCCCCTGGAGAAGGAAATGGCAACCCACTCCAGTATTCTTGCCTGGGAAATCCCATGGTCATAACCTGGCAGGGTACAGTCCATGACGTTGCAAAGAGTTGAACATGACTTAGCAACTAAACCACCACCATCATGATAAAGCAAATATACGGATCTGATTTTCTATTTGGGTTGCCTTTTGCATGTGAAAGAAAGCAGCACTTGTACATTTTGGAAAATGCATCCTTTGAGCTGCTCTACCACCAATGGTGATGTATCTTAAGAAACAATCCACAATTTCATCGGCAACCCCCACAGCGAGATGGCCCAGGAATGTGAGGGTTTGAGTGGAAGCAACTAGTAGGTCTTTCAGCCCCTCAAGCCCTCTGAGAAGTTTATGCTGAGGATCACATTTGGACCCTTTTTCTCATCTAGTGATTAAACAACTATGCTCACCTACCAAACTTACACCCTGGGGGCTGTTTTATCTCCATTGAGTAAGGTACTGACAGGGAGCATGGCCATCAGCCATCTTAAAGTTCCCCCTCACTGCACAACTATAATCATCAACTGATATGGCAGGTAATGAAATGCAGAAGTGAAAGTGGGCATCTTACTCCGCTTGTGAGTCAAAGCTGAATTTATAAAATCACTGGGAACTATCTCAAGAAATAGTAATGTTTAAATCATTAAAGTACTAGACCAACTCTGTGCTCAATTACTAAAAATACAAAGTAAGCTTGGATTAATACTTAATCTCATGAGTCAAAATTTAAAAAATGTTCTCTTTTCAAAAAGGTTGGCAAGTAAACACTGCAGAATACAAATAACAATACCAAACATAAGCTCCATTGTCAATTATGTGGGATCATCTGCTTTTTAATAAATTAGCTTGAGACCCCCTCCCCTGAACATAAAAACACTATCTTTTTTGTGACTTTGGAGATGCAGAAAAAGCAGAAGTATTTAAGAACATCTCTGATGGTTTAAAAGAGAATCATCTACTTCTCTAATTAAAACATTAATTCCCAAGATCACTTTCTTCAGAAAACATATCAAACATCAGGCGAAGGACCTGATATAAGCAAGCATTTTTCCTCTTACACTAGGTGTTTTCTCATAAAAGACAAGAAAGTGAAGTCGTTCAGTTGTGTCCGACTCTTTGCGATCCCATGGACTGTAGCCTACCAGGCTCCTCTGTCCATGGAATTTTCCAGGCAAAAATACTGGAGTGGGCTGCCATTTCCTTTCCCAGGAGATCTTCCCAACCCAGGGATTGAACCCAGGTCTCCCAAAGACGCTTTACCATCTGAGCCACCAGGGAAGTCTCTTTTCTCATAAGTCATCATTTGTATTCCTATTATCCCCTCTGAAAACTCTCAATGTTTTCTGAGTACAATCTTTCATTTGCTACTTTTATCAACTTTCCTTAATATCTTGGGTTTCTGAACTATTTCAAAAACAACTCAGCAGACCACACAGAAATGAAGTGACAGCATCTGGCTTACTGGAGAAAGAAACTAAGGTCTGCCTCACTGTATTCATGACTTAAGATGAGTGATACACCAGTTAATTGTTCATTAAGCCCTTCACAACCTCTGTGGGGTTCATGTTAAGGATCAAAGCTGGGCCCTCTTTCTCATTAGCACCGTCATTAAACAGCTATGCTCACCGGTCACACTACAACACCCTGATAGACATTATCCACCCTGTGAGGTACACGGGGCAGGTGTTTCTGTCCATTTCGTACCTGAGAAAATGAGGTAATGATGCATGTGACTTCCTTAGAGGGAAAGCATCAAGCAGCATGCAAAGGGCCAGGACATCCCCTCTCCCCTGAGACAATGGTTCTCATAATCGTTTACACATTAGAAACCCCTGGGGAGAGTTGGCAAAAAATACCAGTGGCCGGTCACCAAATTGCCAGCCCAGACTAAGGAGACTCCTGGGCATCAGTGTGGTTTAAAAGCTCTCCAGGTGACTCACAGGCACAAAGTTGAGAACCACTGATATATAACCTTCAGTTGTTTAAAAGGCCTTCACTGACAAATAACCGGTTTGCTTTCTCTCACTTCCTTTTCCTCAGGACAGAATGGCAAAGCCATGGTAAACGACAGTCATAACAATGAACAGTGGACCCAGCTGAACCAAGTATGTTCTCAGGGAGGGAAAAAAAACACAATAAGAAACAGGATTCAATCAGAATCAAAAGGGAAATACAGTCTCCAAATCTAAAAAAACCAAGCTCAACATACATGTATTTATACAAAATGCTGTACACACCATGTTTTGTTTGTTTTTCCCTCCCCAAAAGAGCAAATTTTCAAACAAATAACTATACATTGGCATGTGTGTCCCAAATGTCAGGAATGAAATGCTAAGGAAATCCTTTCTAACATCTGCGAGTGATTTTGTACAATACGTCATTGCTCCTATGCATTCACCTTAAAGAAGAAAGATCAGAGTAGAGTAACTATACATCCAAATGCAGTAATAATTTTTCTCTCCTATTAAGCATGATCTGAAACCCACTAATTATTTCCAGAGGGAACTTCTCTCCTAACACTTTATTCCTGAGTACAGTTTCTGGCAGTAACACAATCGGCAAAGTCTATGATTAAAAGAATCCTCCTCGAATGAAGAATTCCAAGCACAAGAAACCATAAGGTACCTAGTGGGGATGTCATATTTCAGTTATGCTGCTCCTACCATCTTCCAATGAAATCACAAGAACACTTGATATTCCCCCAAAGACTGCAAATGGGGCCTTTTAAAATTTCTGGGATCTTAGAACAAGCACATACAAACTTCACACATGGGTGAATGCACATAAATTGGGTTTGTGAAAAACACTACCAGTGATACAATATCTTCAAAATGAAAATACCAAGGAAGAGATTTTATTCAACTCAATCTGTAACATTAGTCAAAGGCAACTGACAGTTTTACAAGGGCTCAACCTGAAGCTCTCTGTTAGTGAAACCTCCTACTAGAAAAAACGAGGCTTACTTTCCCTTCACTTCTCCCCAAATCCATCTCTTTTAGCTCTGTCAAATAACTGGCTCCAAATGTGTTTGTTCCGCTTCTCTCTTTGTTTTTCCCAAAAGGGAAAAATTAATGGTCAAGTGGGTTTAATTTTTAAATTGGTGCAAGAGTTTTAAACACACCGTACCAAAGAAAACCTAAAAAAGTGCAAATGGAATGCTCTTGAAAATGGTTACACATTAAACACACATCTTATGACCCAGGCCTCTACTAAGGCAAGTTCTTAAGTTCTATGGAGGTCAGAAGTTTAGTTTATTCAGCAAGAATAACTCTATTAACAGCTCCATCTCCTTCTTGTCACCACAGTAAACATCCACACATTCCAAATCCTGGAAAATGTGAGGCAATTCAGAGGTGGCTGGAGCTGTGGAAGACTCCACTACTCTGCCTGAGACACTTCTAAAACTATCTGTCTGCCATCTGAAGGAAGTCACCCACGGGGATTCAGGGATCACAGAGGAACAGAGAAGGCACACTGGACTCAGGAGATGGATTTTCAGAGAACAGCAAGGAACTGGGGAGGCTTTATGCATATCACTTCTAAATAATAATGATGTTGAAAGCCCTTTAAACGTATGCCCAGAGCATCAGAATTTCTAATCAACATGTATACTGCTATTGTTTTCAAACACAGATTTTCTTTTTTCTAAATAATCCCATCTTCTACTAAAGTGAAAAGTGAAAGTGAAGTCACTCAGTCATGTCGGACTTTTTGCGACCACATGGACTGTAGCCTACCAGGCTTCTCCATCCATGGGATTTTCCAGGCAAGAGCGCCGGAGGCACTGGAGTGGGTTGCCATTTCCTTCTCCAGGGGATCTTCCCGACTCAGGGATCAACCCCAGGTCTCCTGCATTGCAGGCGGACGCTTTACCCTCTGAGCCACCAGGGAAGCCCATCTTTTACTAAAGGCCAAGGTTAAAAGTAAAAAATCAGCAGACTCCTAAGCAAAGTGAAAAAAAGAAACACCTAAACCTAGAGCTGTTTCAGAAACACAAACCTTCTGGATTTTTAATTTAACTTTACAGCATCTGCCATGCAGGAAGGTCACACTGCAGGAACCTGTCCTATCCCACAATGAAATAAATAAAATCATGATGCACTATAAACTGACAGGCGCTAAGTCACAGCTAGGAAAATGGAAGACAGTGCTTCACCCTAAGGAGTCAGTTATCCAAGTACAAGATAATCTGACTTTCAACTTGATGTAAATTAATCCTTACCCTTTTCAAATCTTTTTTATACCTGAAAATCAGCACCTCCACTAATTAATCTTAATAACGTCTTGAAGTCTTTTCTATGTTTTCTCATGGAGATGCCAGTCTGAAGCCCTTATCCATCACTTCTGCTCTAGGAAAAAAAATCTAAGGGAAGATGAACTGTACACAGCCCAGAGGCAACGAAGGAGAAGCCAGCTCCCCACGTGGACCCCCTGCACTGGGCGGGGTCTGAACAGACCAGCAACAGGACAGATGCTTAATTCCAGCTCCTCTGACACCAATTCCTCCCACTGTGGTTGTGTAGTACTGATTTAAGTGGCTTTCCAGTTTAAGGTACAAAGAGGGAGAAGACGCAAAACCTCCCACGTTTTTAAAACCAAGAGTAAATTTTAACTGTCAGCTCTATTTGAGCAAATGAGAGAGCTCTCCGGATCTGCTGCTTTCATTCCCACTCATGGCTGCTTCCTACAGAATTCCATCTTGATTTTTCCTTAGTGATGCTATCTACCAAATTTTCCATCTAATGATGAAATCCATCCTAGAAGAAGAGTAAACTCAATGTAATATGTAGAATTCAAAGATTTTCCTTAGAAGTTTTGTTTTTCCGTCTTGAAAGAGCCTTAGCTATTTTTTGCCTTCTCACAGTTATGCTTACACCTGTCGCCTGATTTTCAGTCATTTTTACTCTCATTCCCTAGTTTGTCACCATTCTTAACTACTTTCTCCCAACCATTTCTTTCCCAGCGATTACCCCCAATATATTGTCCTTTCCCATCCACTCAGCCTCTTCGGCATGTATTTTACTTCCTCTCCTTTGAGTTTCAGCCCCCAATTGTCCCCCTTGATACAGAGGAATCTATTGATTTTGCATCTCAGGTCCTTCTTGTTACCTTTATCCTTGCTCTGAACTCCTCTCCTAAAAGACAATGATACTGATAAGGGTCACCTCCTCACTCTTGACCAATCTAGCTCAGAGGAAAAACATTTCCCCTATGTTTTTTACTTTCCTTTGGTCCCCTGGTGTACCCTGGGGCATGCTTCTTCCCCATGGCAAGAAGCACTCCGCCGTGGAGCAGTGGAGAGCTCTCTCCTTCATATTTAGCTTGTATTAATTATCTACTGGCCTCTGTCAAGGACACTGGCCATATGAAACATGCTATACTTGATGATCATGTACTATGAGATGTGGCCAATCATGTCTGGATCCACTGTCAGTATGACACACATCTGATGTGTATTTCCAATAAGAATGAGAGATTCACCCAATCTATTTCTCTTGCACCTTGGGTCTCATAACTAATGGACAGCACTTGCCAGAGGGCCTGCTGAATTAGGGGACCAGGAAGGTGCTATGTCTCCAGCCAGAGAAAAGAACTGACTGACTCAACTGGGGCTTACACCTTTGACCTTGGCTTCATTAACTCTGAGCAACAAGTGGCCACCGTCAAATCACAGCAATGGCCCTTGCTAAATGTAGGAACACTGGCTTGATTCAGAAGGTAAATATAAGCCTCAACAACACAAAAACAACCACCTCAAGACAGATCAGTTGGCAAACCAAGAACAAAACAAACTTGAGATCTGTTGCCCGTTCTAATTTTCATGATACCTCCTAGGAGAAAGGGTAACCTTCAGCCTGCTTCTCAGAGTCCTTCCAAGGTAAAGCACTTAAAGTGGAGAACCACTTAGGCAGACACCAGACTGCTCCTGAATGAATGTAAAAGCAGCCATGAACAAAAAGAGAAACATAGCTCTTATTTCAACAAAAATCAAGAGTGCATAGCAACCACTTTTCTTTCCTCTCTGAATACCACAAAGCAAATTCCCATTACAGGGAGACACAGAGACATCACAGGGAAGAGGACATGGGGGAATAGATAATAATAAATTGTATTTACCTTCTTCTGTTTCATGCCACACGATCCCTTCCAAATTCACACTGGTTCCGGGTTCACAGGGCCCAAGACACTCTGGCTCTGTCACTACTCCAACTTCACACGTATTGACACCCACGGAACGAGTCCGAACCAAAAGCTGTTCAACTGGTGCTGCAATATTGGATGAAGATGGGGAAAAGTAGGAGGGCAGAAGCTGAGGCGTGAGACTGCTGGCAATCGGCGGTGGTGGCGCTGGCACTGTAAACAGGGGGTCAACCTGAAAGACAGACAGGCTTACTGCAGTGGTGCTATGTGCTTGGAGCTCTTTTCAATGCAATCTGTTTACATCACTTCCAGAATACATCACCATTCCAAATTCTATTTGCAATTATAATATGCTTTGAGTGTTTTAATGGTGCCAAAATACAAAGTAGAAGAGAAATAAGCATTTTCGTTTTTCATGACACACAAAGTAAACATTGGAGCTCTAGCTTCTTGGGTTACAGACAGGCCTTTGGGGTCCTCATAAATTCACCAATTGACAATCTTTAGCCTCAAGAGATGTGAAGGAAATATGCTTTGCAAAATGAAGACTATTTCCCACTTGTCATGAAACTGTATTTTCAACATAACAACATTTCCAAAGGAGAAACTCCAATAAATATCCATATAGGCATCAGTGGACATCTTAGCATAAGAGATGGATTAAAATTGTTTTCAAAGTACTTTATAAACCATAATGAATTCAATCACTACTAAAATAGATTAACTTACTCTGCTGAACATATAAAATCATAAACTTGATTACACACACAGAAACACAGAAACTGGATATTATTAGCATGTATTAGGCATAAACTTTTAACTAAGTGTTCTACTGCAAAGTTTGACAGCATTCATAGAAATGGAGAAATACCCATAAATGCATGTACTCAACAGAATCTGAGCTCCTCCATGCACAAGTCCTTTAGTGCTTCAACTTGTAAAGATCCCTGATGAGTTTGATCAGGACTCGGCAACTCTATGTTCAGGAAAGAGAAATGTCAGCCAAAACGAGACCCTGTGGTACAACTGCTCCCTTGCACCCCAATCCTGAGGACAACAGCAAAGATGTCCTTCACCACAAAAAATGTAGGAGTCAGGCCATTAACGAAACCAAAAGCTACGTATGTACTAAGTAGGAAGGTCACCAACAGACTCATCCACTCCTTCCACCCATTGTAACAACTGTTATGACTGCTACAGAATAGCTCTGGCCCTGCTGACCGGTTGTCACATATGGAAGAGCCAAACGCACAACATCTCCGCACAGGATTCCAGATCACCTGTGTCCTCAGGCTGCACACAGACGTCACTGACATACAAGAGATGATACTTTATATGTCTTGTCAGTTGGGCTGACACAGGAGATATGTAACAAGGACACAGAGAAAGCTCTTCTGGTAAAATTCTATCTTAGTCTGTTCATATATTCTCAGTTAACATTTGTAAGAAATCAACATTTGATACAGACATAATAGTGCATAGATTTTGTTCTTTTTTAAAAAAACACACACACGCAGAGTGTTTTTCAAGAGAAGTCATATGAGGAAGTGTGCTCCTCCTTCAACAGCTGAAGCAGTCATCTGTGTGGGCTTCTTGTTCATATGACTGGAGGAACTATTTCTACAGTTTGCATTTCACTAAAATGATACAGCGACGTTCACTTGCCTGAGTGATCCAAGATGCGACAGAACAGCCCTTCATCCAACTGCACGCTAAAGAAAGTTAATTTCCTGCTCTCCAAGCTGCCATAAAACTCCTTTTGCTCCATGCTTTTTATTGTTCTTCATTCTTGATCACAGAGCCCGAGAAAGGAAAGCATTTAACAGCCTCAAGCCCCAGATCTGGTGATTTATGCTTTCGTGTAAATGCAGCTTAATGTGGATCAAAGTTCGCACTGATAGTTTCTATTTTAAAACTGAGCTGACAAATGAAGAAAGGGGTTCAGAGGAAGAAAATTTAAGGGGGGTGGGGGAAGCCAGTGCAACCCTGTAGTCTTTATTACAACTAAAGGATTGCATGAGACTGAAGTCACTTTCTAGAATTTAAAAGAGGAAAAAAAAAAAAGACCAAAGAAAATTATAAACCAGCTACTGCACACTTTTTTGCATGATTCCCAACAAACTCTTAATTTGTATAGTTGTAAATTGACTGTAATTTGGTGCGACACATGTAAACTGAAAAAAAAAAACGGAACAACATTCTCACAACAGTCTTCATATCCTTAATCAACAGCATACATTAATTCTAAAAGAACAAATACAATTTCAGTTAGATAAACAAGAAGATCGAATAAAAAAAAAGAGATGAGGTGTCTCAGAGAGTACCAACTCTCTGATTTTGAAGCATAGGAGGCCGTGGGAAAACATGTACAAAAGAAGTTGTAGGGATGGGGTGAGTGGACAACAGGACTTAGGCCCAACCTCCCACACTAAGTAAGCTGTGACTTGTGACAGTCATTTAACCTCACTGAGGCCCATGTTCCTCAACTGGAAAATTTATTTTCTTGCCTTCTAATAGTGATGATGAATCCCATCACAACAGAATTTCTAGATTAAATCTCTTATTTCAGTATAACGCTGCTTATGAATATATTTGCATGGAAATGACATACATACTCACATACTTTTTAGGATATTTATGTAATTCCAAAGATGAAGCTTCCAAAGAATCTAGATGGCTTGATGGGAGAGGCCATGGTATCCTAGGCCTACTGGCAAGTTAACTGTGTTTATTTCCATTAACACAGCTCAAAAGCAATGAAAAGAGTTCAGTTGATATATATAGAAGGGATCTTGGAGCCCTGTGCACACTTGTTTTAAAATGAGAAAACTAAGATTCAGAGAAGTTTGACTATAAATATGAACATAATCATAAACAGTCCCCCAATGTAATAACAGTCTAAAACTCTTAAACTTGATAGGAAAACTCAACAGGTTATATGGTTTTATAGGTTAAGCTCTTTGACTTACACAAGCGAATTTCTCTTAGTTTTTCCACTGAACTCGCTTCCTCAATGCAGTCAAAACCCCCATTCCCTTAGGTCTCGATTATCATTATGAGAATAGAAAAGCAAACTTTTCTCCCTTGGGATTTCAGAATTTGGAGTGGAAAACAAAGACCATCCTTGAGCCAAGGGCTCTTCTCCCCCAGAGCTTACCAACTGGAAAGGGGGTGGGGAATTACAGCCACTCTCAGAGGAGTTTTAGTTGGCAAGTATGCCGGTTTTAAAAACATTTTCTTTTTTGCCAACACAAAAAATTAGTGAAAAGTCTGAATTTCCACTCTCTCCTAACGTAATAATTGGATCATGCGCTATGCTGAGCCCACACTGCTCGTGGCATCAACTGACAGGGCTGAGCTTCCCTCAGCCTGCAGTGACCTGCCCAGGCATAAGCCACTGAGTTTGCATTTCCAGCTTTTTGAGACAACCACAGAATGTTCTAGCTAGGAGGTCATCTAACCCAGCTTACTCATTCTAGAGAAAACCAGGGCCCATATCTGTGCAAGGGCAATAATTTATCTCTAGTGGCAGCCCAGGTGAACATAGAAGAGCACCATCCTCTAAGAAGGACCTTTATAAAGGGGTTCAACATACACTGGGAGGTAAAAAGAGGGATGGGGGAAATAATTTAGAGATTGATCATTTCTTTGCGCTAGTGAACACCCCCAGTGGGACGTGTTCTCTCAAAAAAGGAATTGGTTCTTGTGTATTTCATGGTGTCTAATACACAGCCATGTGACACTACACACAAGGCAGGGTTTTGAAAGTTGTTTTTGCCTTATACAAAAGGTCAACTTCCACTGTCCCCTGATTTCTCAAGTCATTCACTCCTACACTGAAACACAATCCTCTTCACCCAGTGAGGCTCTTTAAGAGCAGCAACAGTTCCTACGAGAGTGTCTGGAAAGGAGGCAATGTACACCTGTACTTGGGTAGTGACAAACCTCAGGTTGCTCTGGGTTCAAATTCTGACCCTGGAGGTACTTGCTTGCATGGGATTCTGAGCAAATGACCTGGCTATTCTAAGGTTCAGTGTCTGGATCTAAGAAATGGGAGTAAGAATAATGATCATCCGCATGGGGTCGCAGTGAAGACTCAATGAGACAACTCATGCCCAGTGAAAGCTTGGCATAGCGCTTAGCTCAGTAAACAACAGCTTAGGAAAAGGAAAAAAAAAATCCCTGGTCTGATATTACAGTTCTCTAACCCCGCATGCACTCTTACAAAGCTCTTTTTTATATCCTACTATGTTTAACATAAATCTATAATCCTCTCCAAATGCATGGTTAAGTGCGGTTAAAGTGTGTTAAAAGTATAAGAAAAAGGGCTTAACCCTGAGAAGCTCAGCCTGAGGAAATACTGCTCCTTTCATACACTGGCATCTGGCAGTTGTCCACCAGCTTAATCCAGCCCCATTTTACAGCAGGCTCTGATGAGTCCTCCATTTCTGCAGAATCTCCTTCCACTCATCTCTTGCTGGACCTCTTTTTTTGTGTGTTTCCTTTTATTCACCTCAAATTGATCACGTGTCCACCCAATAAATAATTACTAACACACCTGCTGTGTGCCAAGTGCCACTAGCAAGAGTGGGCAAGACTGCAGCAGTAATCAAATGGTCATACAAATCCAGCAAAACCACAAGTGTCGCTGCAGCACTTCATGTAAGGGGCTCTCCAGGGTGACCTGAGTGTGAAAACCAGCATGTAGAAGACAGTGCGGGGCAGAGATCAGCCTCTGTAGCTGGAGTCCATGTCAACCTTTAGCAACAGAACCCTGGGCAAGTTGCCTGATCTTTCTGGGACTCAGTAGCTTCGTCTGTAAAATGGAAACACCACCTGACTACTAAGGTGACTACTACCCAAGATCACACAAAACGACGTTAGCCCAGGGCATGCAGTATGGAATAGCCCTCAATAAATAAATGCTACTGCCATCGTCAATATGATTATTATTATCACATATACACCTGAGACCTAAACTGAAAAGAAAATGCTAGGTGGTTTAGCCCTTTAAAAGCCAAATGCTAGGATATGCTACTAAGAGTAGCAGTTATAAATACCTTTCGGGAGGGACATACCCTAAAAGAGTATTCCTACCATCTTCCATTTAAAAATCGGTGGGGAATTATTAGTCAAATGATACCAATAACTGGAATAAAAGAGCAGGAGGGAGAAATGGCCGGTTTTAGCAATGGTTCCTTTGTCAAAGCTCTTTTCTGTTATCCTGACGGAACACTGACGGGACACTGATGTAATCTACCAGAGCCTGAGAGAGGAAAGCAGCCATCTCTAGTGGAAGGAAAAAAAAAGACCCATAAGTCTAACAGCTGGTGGTGGCAGCCTGTCAAACTGAGGAAAGTTAATGTCAAGAACAGACGCGCGGCAGTCTCTCGCTGTTATTTTTGCATGATTATTCCCAGGTGTTGGCGCACACTGAGCAGTAGCCTGGCTATTTATCACTCGAGAGAGCCTAAGAGCATGGGAGTGGGGGAGCAGAGAGGGGAGAGAGGGGCGGGGAAGAAAAGGTTATTTACACAGATAGCGGCACTTAGGGTGAGTAATCAGAGGACCGGGGGTGGGTGGAATAGTCTGCAGAGAGATCCTGGCAATATTTTCTCTGTTCACCTTATTTCAAGAGCTTCCTGAGTGCCGACGAGCAAGGAAGGCTCCAATGCTGGAGCGTGGCGGGCAGCAGCTTTGCACCACTCGGGCACGGGCTGTGGCCCCTGGTGATGGTTTCCAGCACCTGGAAACTGACAAGTGAGGAGAGGTCAGCTGGGCAGGGCTGACCCAACAAAGGGACAGTCAGGTTGGCTCTACTGCGGGGACGGCTAGCACTGCCAGACAGACGGAAAGTTCACCATCAGGAAACAGGCAAGCCTGAAGGAAAGATTACTTCCCCCATTCCGGGGCAGGTCTGAACCTTCACTGGGGAACTTGCCTGGGTTTCTTCCATCTGTTGCCACAAATCTCCATGCTCATCTTGCTCTTAACCCCTCAATCCTGGGATTCTCGGGTCGCCAACAACCAGAGCGGGAATGGTGTTTTATTTTGTTCAGAGTCAATATTTTTACATTCTGTGAGCACACCAGGGCACGATTACTTAATGCTCACGTTTTCTCCATATCCTGGTATTTGGCTGTTTTATGAGATTGCCCACAGTCACCCCTTTAATTTAAAAAGCATTAGACAGAGACGGCACTCCATGTAAGGGAAATCACAGCTCTATAAAGGTGACCACTGGCGCAGTCCATCACTTTGCATTTTAACTACCCTTTCTGCCAGACATCGTTGCTTCATTAGTAAAGCAAGGGAAGCTTAAAAAATGGTTTCCTTAAGCACCAATCTTTTCCCCAAAATGATTCGTCAAGGGTGAATTTTCATCCTTGTCGGACAAAATTGGAACAACTGCATTTCAGTATTCCTAATTCTGTCTTTCCTACATGGAGTGCAGGCTTTTCCTTCTAGAAACCGTGATCAGGGCAAAGCATGCTCTACAGCTTGCTGCTAAACAACAAGGGCAAACTCCTTCTAAGGGCCTACTGTACACCAGGCCCCAGAGGTTTTCTGTCTCCTCTGACACTCATAACACCCCATTTTATAGAAACAGAAACTGAAGATCTCAGAGAATGAGCTCCTTACCCAGAGAGCTGAAATTCAAAGCCAAACCTCTCTGACTTCAAAGTCTCTGGGCTTTCTTGCAAAACTAGTAACAATATCAGTCACTACCGTTTAACACTTATTACACAGGAGGGATGGTACTGTGCATTCTCTCATTCAGTCTTCACAAGGTTGTGACTGAAAGTACTTAACAGATGAGGAATAAGGAACTTAAACTGAAAAGGTCACTTAGGGTCAGTGGCTGAGCCAGAATCTGAACTCACATTGATCAAACAGCAAAAGAAACTCTTCTCAATGTAAAAGAGAGCGCAAGGTAGAAAGAAACCTACCTCCCCAGGTAATTTCTGACCCTTTTCTGCATGTTAGAAGCCACGCATCTGATTATTTTCTCAACTCCTAGTTCAGGATGGTGCATTTTGGTGTGCCCAAGCAAATACCGCAATTCCTTCAGAAACCTCAACTACAAAACCTTGCAGAAACCATAGCTCAGGTTTTGTTTTGCTGTTGTTATTGTTTTAAATCATCTGACTCCAAAAGCAACAGCTATGTACAATGACTGGGAATCATACTATTATTTTCACTTTCTCATTCCTAGGTATAAAGACCAGAGACCAAATAAAAAGCCAAAGTTCTAGCTGCTCACATGCTTTTAAAGGCTTAGCCACTGAACAGGTAGGGCTCAGCCTTGGGATGGACCAGGGCTCCAGTTCCAAGGCCAGTGGGGTCAAGATGAATGTTTCCATTTCCAACCAGGACTCCAGTCCTGCTGAAGTCACAGAATGCCAGCCCAGGGTCTCTGTGATGCTGCATGGGGGTGGTGGTCAAGGGAAGGTCACTGACTGTTAAGTGTATTATTCAAGAAGCAACTCCATGTGCAGGTCACAAGGCAGAGGCACAGACAGGCCAGCCACAGATGTAAAGTATATTTTAAACAACAGTGACGATTTTTAACTTCATGCTCTAGCGCGACAATTTTTCAAAGCAAAAGACAAGGTACTGAGTATGGAAAGACAGAGTATAATTAAACTACCCTGGACTTGATGTCTTAAGCTTTCTGGTTGTTTTGAAGCCAAACCAAAATCTCTCCTAGAAGGCCCTCCCCCAGCTGTGCCAGGTTCCATGGGAAAATGAAACTGGTGGAGGTAGAGGGGACATAGGGACTCAGCCTTGGGTACTTTCCATCAACCATAGCAGTTGTTACACACTCAGCCTCATCTGTGTTCTTTGTGGGGGGAGGGAGGGGAACCAATCCTGTCATATTCCTGAGCCACAGATTCTTCATCTGTGACACTACTCAGCTACCTAAGCACGCTTTAAATAGCAGTAAATGACCAGTGTTTTCCTATCTTGTTCGTAAGGCTTCTCTGATTTCCTCTCATCCTGCCTACTTCCAAAGACACCTTAAAAAAACAAAATTAAGCCACAAAGAAAGGAGGATGTGGTAAAAGTACTTTAAAAGAAAAATTTTAAAAAGTCTATCTTCTTGGATTAATTCTTTTCCCTTTATTTTGTACAAAACTAAACCCCTGTGTATACCTCAGATATGCAGATGACACCACCCTTATGCCAGAAAGCGAAGAAAAACTAAAGAGCCTCTTGATGAAAGTGAAAGAGGAGAGTGAAAAAGTTGGCTTCAAACTCAACATTCAGAAAACAAAGATCATGGCATACAGTCCCATCACTTCATGGCTAATAGATGGGGAAACAGTGGAAATAGTGGCTGACTTTATTTTGGGGGGCTCCAAAATCACTGCAGATGGTGACTGCAGCCATGAAATTAAAAGACGCTCGCTCCTTGGAAGAAAAGTATGACCAATCTAGACAGCATATTAAAAAGCAGAGACATTACTTTGCCGACAAGAGTCCATCTAGTCAAAGCTATGGTTTTTCCAGTAGTCATGTATGGATGTGAGAGTTGGACTATAAAGAAAGCTGAGCGCCAAAGAATTGATGCTTTTGAACTGTGGTGTCAGAGAAGACTCTTGAGAGTCCCTTGGACTGCAAGGAGATCCAACCAGTCCATCCTAAAGGAGATCAGTGCTGAATATTCATTGGGAGGACTGATGCTGATGCTGAAACTCCAACATTCTGGCCACCTGATGCGAAGAACTGACTCATTTGAAAAGACCCTGATGCTGGGAAAGACTGAAGGCGGGAGAATGGGACGACAGAGGATGAGATGGTGGATGGCATCACTGACTCAATGGACATAAGTTTGTGTAAGCTCCGGGGGTTGGTGATGGACAAGGAAGCCTGGCATGCTGCAGTCCATGGGGTCGCAAAGAGTTGGACACGATTGAGCAACTGAACTGAACTGAAACCCCTGTAAAGTTCCACATCAATCCCGTTTCTTGTAATTAGATCTGGCCCTTGGTCCTAAAGAGTGGAATTTTTAAAAAAGAAGTCCAGAGGTAAAACTCTGGATTTTGCTTCACGTGGGTCCACCTGCATCAGCAAGCAAATCAATTTCAAAACCTCTGATTATTGAGTATCTCTGCAGATAATTGGCCATTAAAGCACTGCCTGTCTTCACATGACCCCAATTTCTCCTCGAAATTAATAAAAGGTTGGAGGTCTCTAATCCTCAACTATCTCAGGACACAGACATGATTCAATGAAGGGGTTAAGGAGGGGAAATGAAAGAAAGAAAAGCCTGTTGGGAGTGGGGGGGGATAAGCACCTTATTCCTAATCCTCTAACCAACAGCACTTCTTTATAGTAGAAAATCTCTACTGCAACCACCTAAACATAGTCTTTTCAAGGAATATTTTGGACATTTAAACTATAAACACAATACATGCTGGTCATAACAAGTTCAATGGCAAGGAGTCAAACCTTATGAGAACTAAGATGCTTTATAGAAAGAGTCAAAGCCCCTTTCCACAGCAGGGTGGGCCAGTTGTCACTTCTTGCCCCATATACTATTTTGGTACCATTTCCTCCCTGAAAAAACTAAAGACTACTCACATAAGTTCAGGTCTAGGACACTCAGCATCAACCTCTTATCTCTCATCCTTCCTTTCATAACTCCCAAACACTGATTCAAAGGAGCCATCACTCTCTTAACGCAAGCTTTAAAATTTTAATTTTATATCAAATCAAACAACTCAGTAAAGCTCTCCATAGCTCATCACAGAGATGGATGGTTACAGACAGAAAATCAAGAAGCTCCCCAGCCATCTTCATACCCATCTTTAAGGACACCTTGGAGACACTTTTTTTTTTTTTTAACATTCATTCTTATTTTGGCTCTATGAAAAGGCAAGAGTGGGCTTTCTCATCTGATTCTGTAAACTAAAGAAACTAAATTCTTAAGAGGTAAGTTACCTCTCAAGGTCAGGAGTTGTGGCTCAGTGGTAAAGAATTTGCCCTTCAGTGCAGGAGATGTGGGTTTGATCCCTGGGTGGGGAAGATCCCTTGAAGGAGGAAATGGCAACCTGCTCCAGTATTCTTGCTTGGAAAATTCCATGGACAGAGAAGTCTGGCGGGCCACAGTCCAAGGGGGCCACAAAGATTCAGACACAACTGAGCACAACAGCAAGGTCAGGAGCCAAACAAGAGGCCACAGGCTATCCCAGTGAGGGCTGCTGTGCCCTCCACCAAGCTCTGTACCGTAACTCAAACTTTCAAAGTTCTCTTCTCACAGAACCTCCCCCACCCCCACAAAAATGTTTCCCACAGGCCCAGAATTCTGTTTTCCCTCCTGAGAACAGAGCAGACTTTAAAAGCCCAACAGGTCATTCTCCAGGAAGAGCCTCTCTTCTAACAGTTTCCTATATATGCATCCTTCTAGAAATTTAATCCATATAAAAAAATGCAAGGCGATGTGGAGGAATCGGTTTTCATTTTATACCCTCTGTGTTTGCATGAATTTTAGCATAAACAAATACTACTTTCACATTTTTAAAAAAATTTTAATAAAAAGATGCTAAGCCATTCCACTCAGAATAAAAGGAAACAAATGCTAATGTAGAAGAGAGAGGGCACAGGATTGAGACTATGATTTCAATTCCTGTGTAGAGGTCCTGAAATTAACAAGCCAAGGTGTGTGTGAAGACCAACTGCGTGTGAAGGGAGGTGGTGTATTGACCCTGTGTCCTCCGCTTTACAAGGGCTGCTGACTGAAGCCCCCTCACCATTGGGGAAGTTGTTTTCTCATCTAAAAAGTTTTTGCCAGGTGCTACCATTTGCGAAGTGTTTCTCCATGGGCAACCCACTCCAGTACTCTTGCCTGGAGAATCCCATGGACGGAGGAGCCTGGTGGGCTACAGTCCATGGGGTCACAAAGACTCGGACACGACTGAGTGACTTCACTTTCACTTTCACTTTCTCCATGAGCCCTAGAGGGCCCTTGAGGCTGCCGGGGGGACTAGCAGTGGCCACAGAGCAGCTTGGGGTCAGCATGGGTGGTCAGTCAGGCTCAGGGCATCATGGGAGCACAAAGGGGTGCGGTAAGGAGAGTGCAAGGTGGATCTGAAGGAACTGCAGGAGTAAGGCTGGGTAAGGGTGGGAGACATGGACAGAGATGAGCAACGCTGGACAGTACAGTGAGTTAAGGAGCTTGGGGGTCAGGAGGAAGATAGAACATTAAGGCTGGAGAGACAGAGGGCTCATGAAGAGCGCAGGACAGACTAAGAATGTTGGGGGATGACTGCAAAGGTAGAAGAGCATGCTGAGGATATTAAAGCAGGGGCATGGGAGGATGGATAGTTTCTCTGGCAAAACCGAAGCTGTGGGAGAACAGATGTGAGAGGGTTGAAACTAGAGGAAGGAAGGAGGGAAGGAGGGCAGCTGAAGCCACTGGAGTCCTTCACGGAAGAGGTGGCAGATGTGGTGGGGGTGGGGAAGAGAGGAATCTCAAATACCAGTCCCAGGTTTCTGTGTGAGCGGGCGAGGGCATCGTTCCCTGGGATGGAGAGGATGGGTGGGGAGTGGTGTGGCGATGTCTATCATGCAGATGGACAGAATGGTGTAAAGCTCAAGAGAATTATCTAGACTAGAGAGGGTTCACTGGCACAGAGAAAGTGGTGAAGCCAGCAGAGTGGACAAGATGGCTCAGGGAACCTGTGAAAAGTACAAAGAGAAAGGGCAACAACCTTTCTCCCTGACATCAATGTGGAGTAAGAGAGGAGGAGGCATGGCTGTTGAGGTTGCAGCAAATCAGGAGAGAGCTGAGTGACCACAACCAAAGGAGAGAGGCTCCGAGGTCACCATGGTCTGGGAGGTCTGGTGGCTGACAACCACAGGGCAGTCAAGGGAAGATATAATGCGGATCTTTGGGGAGCTGGTTAAGGGTCCCCCCCTTCCCTCTACCCACCAGAAGAGCAAGACTGCTAGCTTTTTAAAGGCAAGCCCTGAATTTTACCCTGACAGCTACTGGCAGCCCCAGAGAGTGGCCCCTATGCCCTCTGGAACCTTCTGTTTCAATCCAAGTAAAGAAATAATGACTCAACACCATGGCTGAAGCCACCCTTCTTCCATGAGATGACTTGACCTGTGAGAACCCAGACTCCCCCGCCAAATGCCAATTCCTGCAGCCCTTCCGTGTCACCAGCAGCCAAGAAGGTAATGAGGCCTGCACTTCAGGAGACTATCACAAAACCAGTAGTCATCTTGAATATGCTTTTTTCAGACTGCCTCCACCTGATGCTACCCTACCCAGAGTGATGTCCTACAGGGTCCAAGGCTCATTCCCTTGAGAATAGGTGCTGGACCCTAAATAAACTCACTAGTATTCCTATCTTCCTACATTGGTACCCTAAAATCATGTCCCCCTCATTCTGTATGTTACTGTTCCCAGCCTGCAAATCCTGATTCCCCCCTTCCTCCCATGTGAATGCCTTGCCTTTCCAGTCTCCAGGGAATGAGCCTCTACAAAGGGAAGAATATCAGCAGTTTACCCTGCTTGGGATGGCTTTGGTCCGCAGTCTAGTTCAAGGGGTCAGCACACAAAGGCCAGAGGGCCAAATCAGGCCCAACTGCCAATATCTTGTACACCCCCACAAGCTAAGCACGTTTTTCACAAATGATATTTTACAATCAGTTTAATGATAGCAACCACTAACTTTGAATCCACAGTAAGTGAAATGTTATCACCACCCCCTATAAAAAGAGAATTCCATTCTTCTAATTAGTAGACCTGTATTACAAACAGAGTGCACTCAATTACTATCATTAGATTTTAATTTTTGTCAACTGAAAAAAATCTGTAGAGACTGTTTCCTCTCCCTGGTCATGTAAGGACCTACATACTACCCCATGATACTGCAACTGGTTCCACAAAGTTAAACTATGTACTATGGACTCTTTACTGAAAAAGTTTGCTAGTTTAATGGGAAATACTGATCCTTTAAGTAGCTCATTTAGGTTCACCAGTGGATTCTAATGAATGTTACCAGGGAGAGGAAGAGATATTGGGAGGGGGTGTGGGGGGTGTTGAAAAAAGAGCAAGAAGGAAGTATAAAGCAGGAAAGTATAAGTATAAGCAGGAAAAAGTATAGGAATATGATGAAGTAAGCACACAGATTCATTTATGAATGAGGAAAAAGACAAAAAAATTTAATGTACTACTACACTTAGCTCTCCCACCAAAAATCAGAAATCACAGCCCACAAAAGAGACAGGAGGTATACTTCAATTCTAACTTAAGCAGTTGTGACTTTAAAAACTCAATAAATATTTATTGAGTATCTCTCTATTATGACAGCTTGGCACTAATATAAGGATAACCAAGACAGCTAAGATTCCTACCTAGACACACAAGACAAGTTTTTTTGAAATAACAACATTGTTGATAAATTATACCTCTCTGTTCCTATAAGAATGGAGGAATGTTAAAAATCCCACATAACTGTAACGTGTTTTTGGTCACATTTTTAATCTTAACAACTAGGATATTTTAGCTTAACTTTCTCTTAAATGAATGAATGAGATGAAATTATCATTCTCAAATACATTTGGTTGGGAGCTAGAAATGAATCAAGCAATCTCAGAAATCTGAGTTCTCTATGCAGAAGTCTAGTAATGAATGGTTCAACTAAGACTGTCAGTTCCAGAAGCTACTTCTCACAGAATATCACAACAGACAGGTCAACATCTCATGCCAAGCATCCTACTAACACTTCTGAACTCGGTAAGAGCTTGCATATTACAGATAAGTCTCTGTGTTTAACTCTCAGATCATTTACAAACTAGTAGCATCATTTTACAATTTCACTGAACTCTGCTAAGCCTCAGTTTCCTTACCTATAAAGTAGGAGTCACAGCATACAATGTTGCCAACTTGTATTTAATATAATGGACACACGAAATGAGGTCACTCAAATCAAGCCCTTATCATCCCCATCCTGTAGTAAGCCCGCACACAGTGTGAGTAGTCCCTGTCATCCTCACATACAGTTTCCATCAAAACCTCAAAAGCAATGTTTTCAGGACTTGTTCAATGTGTCACATGCCTAAACCAACACATTAAAAACCTGCTCCTATGGTCTCTGGAAACCAAAGGATGGTTTTTCAAATAAAATGAAAAATTTCAAAACATCTGGAGATAAATCTATAGTTGAACATTTATAGTTACTTAGAATCAGGTATATGATTTGATTTTACTGGGGAGGAACAATGATTTTTCCTCTTCCAGAAATTGGTGTCCTGGGAGTAATCTTTAAGTCTAATTATGAAATCAGGATCAGTATTCACAAAATGGCATTAAGAATGCTTGCTTTAGCTATTTCACAGAGGGACTTCAAGGATCAAAATAAACTGAAAATGATCTCAAAAGAAAGCACACATATAAATAAGGATGGTCATCTATGTACACTCACTAATCCAATTTAGTTACTCTCTAGTGTCAAAAAGGGAATGAAGGCTAGTGGGTCATGAGAGTAAGGGTCGCATTATCTTAGCATCCAACATCCGCATTTTCAGAATATTTAATTTTACTATGTGTTTCATTTTTTCCTGTCAGACCCTCTTCTTTCCATTTCTTGGTAGAAACACGGTACGGAGTGCATCTCTTCGCCTCCTGCTAGTGAACAGGATACTCCTGCACAGCCCACTTGCAGTGTCCACCAGCCCTGCTCTAGGACATGATTTCTCCTGGTTCTGTTCTTCACTTACTTCATATCCTGTGCTTGATGGGAGTATGTGAAATGCTGCTCCAACACTACTCAATTAGCATTGGTCTTTATAATGGTGCCCTTGCTTACTGCGTATGTCACATACAGCAGCAGTTTAAGGGGCTCTGCAGGGCTGGAGAAACCATGCATTCAGGAGGCCTGTGTGGTTGGTAACAGACCAGTTACATGCCTCATGAAGGTAGTCAGGAGACAGATCTGTAGGTTTGTTTCTCCACATTCTGATACCATGAGCTAATGGGAATAAGGTTTAGGGGGTCTTAGTGTGCTAATGGGCTTTCCAGGTGGCTCAGTGGGTAAAGCAACTGCCTACAATGCAGGAGATGCCAGAGATATGGGTTCAATTCCTGGGTTGGGAAGATTCCCTGGAGGAGGGCATGGCAACCCACTCCAGTCTTCTTGACTGGAGAATCCCATGGACAGAGGAGCCTGGCGGGCTACAGTCCATAGGTCACCAAGAGTCGCACACCACTGAAGCAACTGGGCACATGTGTTTTATTTCAGGACAGATTTCAGATGACTATAAGAAATTACTAAGACATTTTCAGAGGCAATTCATTCAATCTCATACCTATCAAATAATACCTGCTTTAAATCTTGTTCACACAGAACTGTAAGGGATCAGTTTAAAAAAATAAAGGCACATTTTTAGTGGATATGAAGCCACTGAACAAGAAATTCTTGTATGATGTATCCCCAAACAAAGGATGGAGGACATGTACTATAACACAAGTATCAAACTATAAGCACTCTGTGGGCGATGGAGCTTTCCATATTTATATTAAAAGGTATATTTCTAGTATGCTATCCCTTCATAGTACAGTAAATTTCAGTCAGTTGCTAAACACCTGCAAAGAGAGTTAGCATTAGACTAAGCTAAATTTAAATCTAGTTGATTTGAATTATGATTTAAATCATCAGTCAAGAAGAACTGGTATCTTTTTAAAATTAAAAAAATGCATACTTATTTTTGCCATAATGGTAACAAGCATCATAAAACTCACAAATAACATACATATACCACTTTTTAAAAAAGTAATTTAAATATGATATTAAAAATCTTTTAAAATATTCTAATTATTTTAATTTTTAATATTACCATCCAGCTCTTACATATGCATACATATTTTATATGCTCAAAGACAGACTCAATACCTCTTAATAGATTTTTTTCACATTTTACAGCTACATTAGAAACTTTAATACTATTCCTTTACATATCAAAACTAAACGGAAGCATCCGTTTACATCACTGAATGACTATCTTCTCTAAGTTAATCACGAATTTTCCCCACAGTGCATTAAAATCTAATAATCATAGGGAATTCTCTAGCAGCCCAGTGGTTAGGACTCTGCACTTCCACTGCAGGGGGCACAGGTTTGCTCCCTGATCAGGGAACTAAGATCCTGTGTGCCAGGCAGAATGCCCCGCCCCCCAAAAAAGAATTAGAAAATCTAATTGCTTTGTTTAGCTTTTTTAAAAGGGCATTTCCGTAATACAGAGAGTCAACAAGAACCTGCTGTAGAGCATAGGAAACTCGATTCAATGCTCTGTAATAACCTATACATGAAAAGAATCTGAAAAAGAATAGATAAATGTATAACAGAATCACTTTGCTGTATACCTGAAATACAACATAGTAAATCAACTATACTTCAATATAAAATTTAAAAAAGAAAAAGGATATTTCCTTCAACCACAAATCACTTTAAGATAAGCAGCCTTGACTCTTTTTTAAGTACCTTTGTTCTTCAATGCTGTGCCAATGTGCTAAGTCACTTCAGTCATGTCCAACTCTTTGTGACCCCGTGGCCTGTAGCCTGCCAGGCTCCTCTGTCCATGGGGCTTCTCCAGGCAAGAATACTGGAGTGGGTTGCCATGCCCTTCTCCAGGGGACCTTTCCAACCCAGGGATTGAACCCGAGTCTCCTGTGGCTCCTGAAAGGAAGGCAGATTCTTTACTGCTGACAAAAGTGAGGACTCAAGTGAGAAACTAGAGAAAAGTTTTATGTATATAAAATATCAAACAGTATGTAAAAAGCACATCTATCAAGCAGTTGCTTTAACCAACAACTTTAAATATCTTTGTAATAATACTTGTGAAGCACTCTGACATCTTATGTGATTTCTGTCTTGTTTTGTTCTAATGGGATGGGGTTGGGGGAATCTGTTTTGGGTAGGCCTGGAACTGTGTGTTCTTCAGCCTTATATTCTAGAATTCTGGTAACTCTTTAAACTCTAACAATTTATTAACAAAACCTCTACTCCCAGTTTTTGCCACATAATTTTATTCTGAATACAAGTGGTATAATTTGAAAAAATATTTAACCTCCTGACACACCATAACCGATGTAAATGTCTCTCAAAAGCAATGCAGTTTTAAAACCAGTTTTTAAAAATCCAGTTCTTAAAATCACAATTATAAATACTCCCTTGAAATCTAATAATCGCTCTCAAAATTTACGTGAAGATTAATTAACTAATGTTTTAGCAAAAAGACTTTAAGGGGCTCTGGAATAACTCAGCTCCCCAAGGATATGCAAAACAATGGTAGAAATTAGTTTTTTTTTTTAGTTTCACAGATGAGCAAAGTTAGCTCAAGGACACAGGAGTTTATAGCAAAATAAGAGTCCAAGTCTCAGCAGAAGTTCCCAATCTAAGCACCGTGTGTGTGCAACATGCAACCCGGTTTCATCTCTGCAGAGCCCAGGGTTCTGGGCTGAAAGGGGGCTCTGGGAGTGTGTGTGTGGCCAGTGAATGTCTCCATACAGGCAGTAAAGGACAACAGATGGGACTCCTATGGTTGTTACCTCTTCCTCTCGTAAACCTTCTTGCTTTCTTGTGCCCTTGTGCAGAGCAGAGTCACACTGCAAGGGGTGGGGTGACAGTGAAACCTCGTAGTTCTAGAGAGCCAACCCCAGCCATGTCACAGTTTGAGACAGGCCCATATGCTGAAGACTTCCTCCCCAGCACCCCTTCCCTTCTTTCAGAGCGCTCCGAGTGGCATGGCCCCAATCCATGCACCTAAGCGTGAGTATCCAAGGCAAAAACACAACCTGGGACGCCCAACCTGTACCTCTTCCACCGAGAGCAGGTAATCCTTCTCTGCCTATCGTTTTCCAAGTGTCTGGTTAGAGGAACAAACACATTCTCTTTCAAATGCGTTAGAAAGTCTAATATTTTGTCAAACAGAAATGAAAAATAAACCTAATCTAAGCTGTCACAGAATTGTGAGATGCCTCTGGCAGTTCTATCAAAGTATGGAGACACGTTGGGACTCTTTGAAGAAATGAAACTGCAGTTTATCAAGTGTGATTTATAAGCAACACTGATGTAGCTGGTAGATAACACTGCTGTCTAATCATTAGTAGTCAGACAACAGCCATGTGAACACATCAATTATGGGCCACGGCCAAAAGCCCTTGAGATCTTGGAGATTAACAGCCAATCCTCTGTTTTACAAGCTCACATCAAAAAGAATATTAATAAGAGGAGGGGCAATGTGAAAGCTTGTCAGAGTAATTCAGCCACTAAAACAAGGCATTTTTTTCCCCTTCTCCTCTCTGTTGAATTGGCCCAAGGAGTAGCTGGCATCAGCTACAAAGTGCAATGCTGCCAATTTCTTGGGAAATGTTTTTCACTAACATATGGGAACTTGTAAGGGTCTGCAAAACTGTTATTTGGTGAAGAAAGACAGGCAAGCCTTCATGTTCCTTTTTTAAATACTGGTATAAAACAAACAGGGTCATTATGGAATTAGTGAATTATTTTTAAATTAATATGCATGGAGAAGTAGCCATTGACTTTGACTCTACCCAAACTATAAGAAATTTTGTAAAACCTCACATCATTCTTTGACTTCCACCAGTCAACAGGATTTAATTAAGAGTAACAACTAGTAACTACTCTGCATATTAATGAGTTTCTTCAAATCAACATGGTTCTTTCCAAAGTAGGACAAAAATGAAAAAATGTGTGGTCTCTTAAATACTTAAATTCCTTCTTTCCAACTATCTCAGGAAGACAGATATAAACCTCACTGATATTTCCACAGTTAGAATTAAGCCAGCTCTCACAACCCACACATAGAAAGCATTTGCCAAAATATATGCCACAGGCACAGCATATTTTTCACTTATATTGTTGTTAACATATGCACCAGTGAGGACTGCTATTTTCTTGCAAATGATCAGGTTAAACCAAACAGCTGGCAACTAAGGGTTTAGTGAGGTTTTGCAACACAAGCCATACTACAGAATACATGGCCTGGGTTTTCCCTGCTACTGAGCGATCTGTTTGCATTTTTATTTATAAAACACTTTATATTTACAAAGAGTTTTCCTAATATTTCATTTGCTGCTCATCATTTCAAACTCAGCATAGGGTGGTAGGAAAAATCATCAAGGGAGAAAAAAGCAGCATGGGGTTCCTATCACTTGTCAGTAGTCAAGCTGTTTGGCCCCCAAGTAAGTTACTGGAGAAGGCAATGGCACCCCACTCCAGTACCCTTGCCTGGAAAATCCCATGGACGGAGGAGCCTGGTAGGCTGCAGTCCAAGGGGTCGCTAAGAGTCAGACACGACTGAGCGACTTCACTTTGACTTTTCACTTTCATGCACTGGAGAAGGAAATGGCAACCTACTCCAGTGTTCTTGCCTGGAGAATCTCAGGGACGGGGGAGCCTGGTGGGCTGCCGTCTATGGGGTCGCACAGAGTCGGAATGACTGAGGTGACTTAGCAGTAGCAGCAGTAGCAGTAAGTTACTGAACTCAAAGGCTTGCTGACAAGCCATTGTTAAATCAAAGATTCTTTACCTTGGGTTCAAAGACTTGATGGAGTCTGGGAAACCCTGTAATTACAGAAGCAAAGGTTTATGTTTGCACATAGGTGCACTTTCTCCTTCTTTCCATTTTTCCTGGGGAGAGAGTCCATAGATGTTCAATAAAATCATGACCCAGAATAGACTTAAGAAGCAAGAACCAAGTGGTCAAGTCCAGGGCAAGAGCCAAGCTTCTTTTTCATTACAATGCATCCTCAATACACGTTTGCACAAGTGATGGCATGGCATGAGTTCTAAACCTTGGTTTCTTCACCTATAAAACCAAAACAGTAACAGAAACACATTCTCTGATGACCTTTGAAGACGATCACAAAAACCTACAGTACTTCAGAAGTACTTACGCACAAGTGAAAGTGTTAATGAATGAAACATTCCTTGGGCAGCCAGTTGCTAGGCACTGTACAAAAACTAATAATTACTGATTGCATTGTTTATATTAGAAAGGAAATAGCCTTCTGAGTAAACAATGTACCTAGGAAACCTACTGGGGCCCGGGAAGGGTGGGGGCAGGTAGGGGGCCTCAGAAAACAACAACAACAACAACAACTGTTCCCTGGCTTTGCTGACACTGTATTAGAAACTTACTATAAAAGGAGTTTCAGTTATGGGCATCAGCATCATCATCTTTCCTTTAACATGTAATTATGAGATTTCTTTTCTCTACCACTTTTCCAGTCAAAGCTCTCATTAGAATTAGTAGTAACTTAGCAGAAACTCTAGAAGAACCACAACTGTGCCCTGGCCACTCAACACAGCAAGAAGTGAAGAATAGGTCTTTCACAACACATAGAGTTTCAATCTATTAAATGTGTATTTGCAAGTGTCTTTTTTTTTTGAAAAACATATTTTAATAACACGCTGAGTTTAATGGGCAACTTCAAGGTAAAAAATCAAACCACTCTTCTATTTAACAAGTTATGACTATGAATGACATATGATTATAGTCAATGATTATCCACCAAAGCTGTCAGAATGGGCTGTGCTCCAAGTTCTTAGACAAACTTCATCAAAGATAAAGGGGTTGAATTCAGCCCTGATATCCTAAGATCTTATTACACTTCAAATTCCTGAACTGGCTTTTTTCCCCAAAATATTAGATTGTTAACGTGGTTTAAATAATTTTCCCAAGGTCACGCCTAAGCTGTTAAGTTATAATAGACACTCTCTCACTTGAATAATGATTTTTTTTTTTTAGGAGTAGTCTTCCATTTTAGCCCTGAGGGTTTTGTGGGTAACAAAGAAATCATCAGACAAAAATCTGCCAGCAAACAGGATGCCATTGCAATCTGTTATTCTGACACAGCATAACCCTTCTGGGTAAAGCATCTTTATCTTTGTTCTTTTAAATTCAACAGACACGCTCTAGCAGACCCAGGCAAGCAGGTGCAATATAGCCGATTACATACAGATGACGGTGCTTTAGAGAATTAAAAATGCTGCATAAATACAAGATACACCAAAATCCAGATACTTCCCAGCAACACTTTTGCCTGTGATCTCTGCATGGAAGAAAGACAGAAGACGCAGGCGCTCCATGGAGCTGGCTCAAGGCCCTCCTCTCTCTGCAACTCTACTAAGAGAGAAGCTAGTTCAGCATGTAGCTACTGAGCATTTCCTAGAATCAGGCACACTGCCCGGTGCTGGGTGGCATCCATGCTCTGCAAGGTCTCATGCTGCAGGAGAAACAGAAGAGGTGCAAGTCAAACACACGTGTCTCAACGCGGCAGCTAGGAGTGGGGGGAATCACACCTCTTTTGAATCTAAAAGGACATTCAGGAAACATAGTCCAAGAGGAAACCATTAATAAGACACAGCGGTCCAAGAAGAAACTATGTCCAGGGTCACAAAAGAAGTTAGTGTCAAAGCATCGAGTGGGACCCAGTCTCTCAATCCCCGTTCCTAAGCTTCTCCCCTGGATCACGACCCAGACAGGAATCAGAGTCGAGGGCCTGCCACAGGGAACAGTCTACCTGAAGGCTACATGGGGCCAACATCAGCAGGACTCAATGGCTATGCTCTGCTGACTAACAGGGCACGATAGCAAATCGGCAATTTTCTGAAGACCAGCTGACCAGGAGAGACGACCTCCACAGATCAGTCCTACAGCATTAACACTCAAACCGCACGCTTCAGACACTCCTCAAAACCTATGAGGCAGTTTCCTCCTACATGTTGCTAAACCAAATGGTTAAGGGAAGCTGTGGTCATCTTTACTACTTAGGCACAGACTGTGCAGGTATGCCTTTGCTCTAGGATTCTAAGAAACACTACCAAGGGTGTTTACCAGGCTCTAAATATTACGAGGGCTGGAGCTGCAAACCATGAGTCCTTCCTGCTCCACCTGCCATGTGACCAAGTATAGTATTTAACCACCTATAATGTAAAACACTTCATGAAGCCTTATTTAAAGCAATATTGTGGTGATTTTTCTATAAAAAACCTCAAAACAGTAAGCAAAAACAGAAAATTTTAAAAACCATTCCTAACATCTGCCTTTGAGAGAGAGAGATAACGAAAGACACCTTCAAATAAGCTATTTGAAGCTTTTCCTAAATGCACACAAAGCAGTCCCCCTATGTGGGTAGGGGATCTGCGATAGGGTATTTTGGGTAAGGAATAAAATCAAGCACGCTTCAGGTGATCCAGATGTAAAGCTCTGATTAAGAAACAATGCTTTCGGATAAAGGGTTCAAGAATTTTGGATATTGGATCAAATATTATTTATATTCCAATATAAACCCAAAAGCCAGTAAGATGAAAATCATGTTCACCTTTGAGTTGGAAACTATAAACACTGCCAACTATCATCAAAATGGTACAAGAAAAAAATTTTTAATAATCTTGGAGAAATATTTTTCTACACCAGTACAAAACCCAGAGTCCACAAAAGGAAATGAATTTAAATATAAACCTAACTACACAATTTAAGACATTTACACAGGAAGAAAAAAAAAACATAAACAGGATCAAAAGACAAATGAAGAAATGAGGGAAAAATTATAAGCACATGAAAAAATATTTGTAAAACACAACGTGTATTTAACTAATAAACACTGAAATACTTGAAAGTTAGTCAGAGGTTATAAACTGTTAGCATGTAGGAGATACAATTTTAACACGTATCTCCAACATGTAGGAGATACAAAATTAGTCAGAGGTTATAAACTGCTAACATGTAGGAGATACAATCTGTCCTTTTCATGTTTACAACATGAATTTTAAAAAGAGTCTTCTCTCTGATTATCATAGATCAGAGCCAAAGAATTAGAATTCAGAGCATTAAACTATAGAAATACATGATTTCATGTTCCATTGTAGGCGGGAATGTATCTGATGAAATCAAGTTGGGGGACAATTTTGAAACACACTCAAAGTAAGATTCACCAGAGCCTTTTGTAACTGAAAAAAGATTAGAAAACACCAATGCTATTAGCAGAGGATCAGTTAAATAAATTATGGAAGCAAAAGGAACAAGGGAACATATGATACCTAACACATACAGTGATGTGAAAAGAGCAAGGTACAGATCTGTTTCTTTACTATGCTCTGATCTTATAAAGAGATGAAATATATAAATATATATGCTTGAACATACGGAGACTATTTCAAGAAAGACATACAAAACTGTTCCAAGTAGTTGACTCTGGGGAGTAGGTCTAAGGGGGAAGTAAAACTTACTTTCCATTATATAATATTTGCATACAGCTTAACAATTTATATACTGCTTTTCAAATTTTAAGTCAAATTTAAAAAGTATTTTAATAAATACAACTAGTTTGTCAGGGTCCTAGATCAGTCTTCAGGGTAGCAGGACAGATAAGCACCCAGGGAGCATACAAGAAGGCCAATGGGATGCAAGGGAAAAAAATTAGAATTTCTATTTATACTATGACCATTTTAAATTTCTGTTGTAATTTGAGTAATGATAAACTACTTAATCACCAATTCAGTGGACATGAGCTTGGGCAAACTCGTGGAGATGGTGAGGGACAGGGAAGCCTGGCGTGCTGCAGTCCATGGGGTGGAGGAGAGTCAGACATGACTTGGTGACTGAACAACAAACTACTTAATATGATAGGGTACATGCATGCATGCGTGTGTGTGTGTGTGTGTGTGTGTATACACACAACTAGAGACATCCATTAAATATCTACTCTTTTTAATATGGTTTGAGGAAAGTACCATTTTGTTCACTCTCTGGGAAAAAACTTTTTATGATCTTGCACCTGAAATCAATTGATAAAAATCACACAAGATAACTCCCTCTATCTCCCTTAACCACTCAGAAACTACAATGAACTAAAAACAACAACAAAAAAAATCTACTTGAGGAATAGAGAAGGAACTTAAGCTTAGGGTAGGTCCCCAGACAATGAGACCCTTCTGTAGCCTAAGTCACAGCCTGGCCTGCCCCTGTTCAAACTTCTAATCCCCTCCCCATCTCTGAATTTTACTTGAATTCTTCATAGCTCCCTGGAGCCTGGCCTGCCCCTTCCACTTGAATTTCACCTCCTTGCCCTTTCCCCTTTCCCTCACTCAGCTCCAACAACCTTGGTGTCTTCTGGAACACACAAAACACACCCTCTCCTCCAGGGCTTGTACACCTGCTGTCCCGCTACGGCCTCCTAACTTCTCTCCCCAGGGAGTCAAACGGCTCCTCCTCACTGGCTGTCAGGTCCCTACTCAAATGTAAACAAAGACTAACTTTCCTTTCCCCACATCCCTCTACCTCCTCTTGCTTGACTTCCACTTACAGCACTTAACACCAAGCAAAATATCTCTATTTGTCCCAAAGAAACTGAGAATACAACCGTCATAAGAGCAGAGACTTTGCAGCCGATTGTATCTCCAGGACTCAGGCTGTGTTTGGCATGCAATCTGTGTTCGGAAACTACGTGCTGCGTGAAGCAATGAATAAAGGGGTGAATGAAAGAATAAACTGAGACCTATAGGGACACCTTCCCCTTTCTAATATTTCTACTGTCAGAACACAAAACAGTCAAAGCTCTCTAAACTGTAGGAGGAGGCAGAGAATGGCTATCCACAGTATCTGTATCAAAAAGAATCCCTTCACAGAGCAATAATATCCTGCACACATGACAAAAAATGAAAACTTGCTCTCATTTTTCCACCACAAAACCTACCAACCACCCTCCCTC
Source organism: Giraffa tippelskirchi (assembly GCF_054371585.1). NCBI lineage: Eukaryota > Metazoa > Chordata > Mammalia > Artiodactyla > Giraffidae > Giraffa > Giraffa tippelskirchi. Next base: position 104,832,128 of record NC_137280.1, on the reverse strand, counting down.
CGACATCTGTTCTCATTTTCTGAGTTTCCTTCTATTACTATGGAGGACCTGTCCCACTCCAGAGGCACAGATGCACCCATGCAACAGATCTTCCCCACCTCAACCCCGTGCCTCCTGCAGGACACCTTAACCCCTCTCTCTGGAATGATCAGCTTTTCTCCCTCTCATGTATCAGTCCCATCAGCATACAAACAAATGTCCAACTTCAAAAACTGACAGACACACATTCCCTGATCGCAGATGCCCCTTATATAAAAGCTAAACTCATCAGCTTCTGTTTTTCTTTCATGAAATCCAAGGACTCCAGATTGTTACTCTTCTCATTCCCATCCCTCACCCAGGACTACTTGTCTCAAGATTGATCACCAACAGCCGTCATCCTTCCAGGGACAGAAGTCAATTCTGAGTCTCATCTTAACCTGACTTCTTGGCCTCATTTAACTTATCTTGTTGCGTCATGACTATACACTCTTCTTGCTAAAATTTTTTCACTTGCCTTTCAGAAACATGAGACTGGCTTGGTCGTCTTCCTCCTCAATGGAAGGCAGTGCTGGCTCCCTTGAATGTTCCGTGGCTCAGCACTGAGCCCCCGTATTTTCCAACTATACTTTCTAGGTGACCTATTCCGGTCCCATGACTCTAAAGCCTAAAGCCCACCTGTATTTCCACTGGTTCCAATCAAGACCTGTACCACTCGCCACCTAATTTGAGTATCATCCCTTGGCAGCCATCAGGTATATCAAAAGTCCCAAATCCTGACTGCAACCACCCCAAAATCCTAGTTGTTACCCTTAATTCTCATCCTCTCACCACTCCATAATGAAGCCCTGTCCTCATTACCTTAGACAATGTGAACACTTACCAACAACTCCACAAAGAAGTCTACCCTCTCTTGCTGGGGCCAACGAAAAAGTCTTGTTACCTCATTTCCCTATTTCTCTCTATAGCCATCTCTCCACACAGAGTCAAGGGCAAGTTTTTAAAAACAAACCAAATTATATCACTCTCTGCATAAAGGTTTCTCATCACATTCAAACTAAAATCCAAACTCTTGACAATGTCCTACAAGACCCCCCATGATCTGACCTGTGCCTAACTCCCAACCCAATATGACATGGTCTGCCCAGAATATAGTTCATGTGTACTATCTGGGTGGATTTAACAGCATGTACAGTCAACCAAGAGACTAGGAAACACATCCAGAAAAAAAGGGGGCAAATATCCAATCAATCAGGAGAACAGGCTTTGATATCCCTCCAGTTAGCCCAATTCTCTCTCTTCCGTCTCGGGTTCATACTTGACACAGCTCCCTACCCTGTAACTGGGCTTCAAAATCATACCTACATCAGACACTGCACTTTACATTCATCTCTTACACCCAGTTCCTCGTGTCAAAGTCTTAAAGAAATATCAAAAGAAGAGGTCCTTCAACAAGTAGGCAAATCTACTTTTTTATTCAGTGAATCTCTTCTCCACTGTGTTCTAAGATATGCCAGGGTTCCAACAGAAAAAATATACAACCCTGGGCTTTGTCAGTCCTAAAATCATCTTCTTTTCCTAAGTTAAGCCTTCAGAGGAAATTAGAGATGAATTAGAAGCACAGGGCTTCTCTAGTGGCCCAGACGGTAAAGAATCTGCCTGCAATGCAGGAGACTCAGGTTTGATCCCTGGGTCGGGGAAGATTCCCTGGAGAGGGGAATGGCAACCCATTCCAGTATTCTTGCCTGAGAATTCCAAGGACAGAGGAGCCTGGTGGGCTACAGTCCATGGGGTCACAGTCGGACATGACTGAGCAACTAACATTGCTTGTAGAAACTCTGGGAACTCTGGCCGGTGATGAGTTGACAGGTACAACTGGTGAGTTTATTACCAATTATCTTTCTGACCTGTGTCCTTAGAATTCTAGTAGCCTTGACCTTGTGCACCTGCCTTCACTGATCTTTTTCAGAAACACAGATTATTTCTATTATTTTTATTTTTCAAATCAAATTCATCAGGTAGAGTAGAAATGTGCCAAGAAAACACAACCTATATAAATGAACACATATATAAAAATATATTAACACAAATGAGAAATAGAAAAGTATGACATTTATACTACTATCAAGTCTGACTCACCCCATAACCTAATGGCAGCATCAATCCTTATCAGGTTCTAACTTGAAGCTCACTCCTTACGTTAGTTAGAAAAGTCCCTTACAATATCCACTATGAAATCAAGACAAGGGGGGAAAAAAAGCCATGTCCAACTCTGCTTCGAACTCATCACTTACACACCTTGTTGTCAGCCTCAAATGTTAAGAAATACCTACAGAAGAGGTTCCCTCCAAAATTAACTTCACAAAAAAGTCAGCTTTGAAAGCCCCCCGGCCTCTCCTCCTAACAGAAAGTCCCCACACTTGAGCTCCATTCTTGAGCCTTTAAGAGTCTACTCACAGTGGTGATCCTCTTAAAATCACCTTGATCACTTATTCAGTAGGTTGCTGTAGGGCAAAGCTCTTGATAAATGGAGGAAAATTAGGCTCTAAGCAGATGCGGAGGTATCAGAAGGTAAAAGAAAGATATATTTAAAATGAACATAGGCAAAGAAATCAAAGCAAAGACCATCTCTGTTTTGGGGTGGCTGGCCTTCTATTTATCTTGCTCTCCCATGCTACTGATAATAGTCGTGAAGATCTACACTTAATGTCTCCTCAGGAAGTGCCTTCTTTTGGCCTGTATTACACAGGTTTTCCATGATCTGAAAATCACTAGCCCACACAGCTGGCCTTCTGCTTATCTTTCTTACCATAAAAGACAAGCCCAAGCTTGTTCTTTGTACCATTTTTAAATGCTGAGGGCTCAATAATCAAATATTAAAGCACCAGACACATGGTAAATGTGACACATACAAATTTAACTTATTTCTCTACATTTTCTGAATATTATGAAATCTGTTTACACACACACACACACACACATGTGTATGCATGTATATTTGGGCATGTTTGCGCTTCCTTGCCTAGTAGATCACTTTTCCACGAATCCCAGCCATTCTACTTGAACCAAGCAGATCTTATCAATAGCCCCATGGTCTAACCTTCTCCTGCTCCATGATACTTTTCTCTTCTTCCCTCTATCTCCTCTTACAATTCTGGGTAATACAAATCAAGTCCACTCTAAAGCACTACTAGCCTATAAATTTAAAAGCTAATTTACTGGACCAAGACTTCAGTTCAGTGGTGTCCCAACTACAACAAAAGAAGGGGACCTCTCTATCCTTCTATCCTTTAAGCTCTGATCTGTATAGGAAGCAGCCAGAAGAAGATCCTGAGCAGCTTTGAAAGCATCTGCTTAGATGACTGTACTCACGTCGGAGCAAGAGCTATTTAGAACAAATGATGCTGAAAAAGAGGCTGGTCCTTCCATAGCACTAATCATTATCTAACCACCCGTTTCTGCAAGCTTATTCCCTCTTTGAGCTTTACAGCTTCAGTGATAGAAGAATGGGCTGGCCCAGGCCTCAGAGAGCACCACAGTGAGGGAACACCCGCCAAGGTCTGAGCAAGACTGTTATTTCCCGAATGCTTGATGAAGTCATTGGCAACACTCTTTAACCAACAGAGGATGACAGGAAAGTGATATCTTCTTTAACACACTTGAGAAGAAACCTATTTTGGGTCCAGGAAAGGCCAAACACACACATAGTAGGAAACACTTGAAGGATAACATACTAAATCACTAAACATTAAAAATTACTTCTCTTCTTGATCCCAGCTGTTCTTGCTGACTGGTATAACTTCTTCAAATTTTTCCTTGACTGTATATATAGACATATATGTGTGTGTACGTGCGTGTGTGTTTATAAATGTGTAATATACAAATATGCTATATTTAGTGACTTACTTCTCCTTCTCTTTTGTTGCTTAGTCGTTGTTTCCCGCACTCCCCCAAAGGGTACTTTGAAATCTTTCCAGTTTTTACAATTAAACCTAACCATCTGGACTAAAATCTTCACATTCACTAAATTAGTCACAGATTTTGTGGGTAAGCTGAGAAACTAAATGCTATGCTCAGTGCCAGGATTTAAACCACATCTACCACAGCAAAACACTCTCTCTCCAATAATCTCTCCAATTATGCACGCACATCCAGGCTCAGATAACATGGAGACAACTAGAGCTCGTTGCACAGAATATTTGTACAGTGAGTATTACTCTTCAGATTCCTGAGTTTTACAAACAAGCCAAAATGAAATTCTTCAAAAACCCTGCAGAATTTATTTTACAGACAAAAGATAAATAGGTGTATTTTTACTCCACCGTTTAACTTCCTGCTACTACTAGTGCGTGCTGACAAGCTTTTCACCAAATTCAGAGACGATTTGAGGAGATCTGTATCTATGTGTTGAACACCAGTGAAAATGTAATTTGAAAACACTGGACATTTTCTAGATTTTTTTCAAGTATGAAAGTCTATAATCTCTTCAGATTTCACTATCTGTGTCAGAAAGGAAAATTTTAATGTGTTTAAGTTTTCAGCGGAAATGCAACAATGGCAAGTGATTTTTGTGTCATCAGCCTGTCACGGGTAAAGAACCATAGATGGTACAGAACTTCATCCACCTAAAGCTGAACAGGAATATCTACAGCTGTGCTAACGCCAGGTTAGTAGAAAACACTGGGTTTACAAGGAAATAAGGTACATGAATTATAGGAGGCTTATGGATTCATATGCTAGCCTTTCAAAGGCGACATTAAGCCTTTAATATGAGCTATAATAGAAAGTACTAGACTTTTGTGTAAGCAGGTTTATAAAAATCATTTCCAGAGCATCTTAAAAGGTTAGTGTGTTTCCTCTCACATTTTATATGGGCAACAAAAAGCATACAATTAAAACAGTATGCAGAACAGGTTAGAGAGAAGGAACCAGACACAGCAGAACCCTTGTTAATATGGCAGGAAGCTCAGCACCACTTCCCTGTTCTGAATGTACATGTGAACACAAACTAAACTCATCGAAATACGCAGTATGTTGAGATTAAGTGCTTTTTAGAATCCTCAGAAACAGTCACATTGCGGAGGCACTAACAATCTGGGGTAGGGGAAGGGTGGGGGAGACTTTCCTTCTAGGGGGGATTAAAATGGCAAAGAGATTTCAATCTTGCAAAGCCTCTAAGCGGTGATAAATATTAACATGAGCTAGGCTTTTTTATCTCTGCACTTTTGTTTTGGTTTCCTAAGTAAACCTAGGTTGAGCACAAATATCAGTCAAATGACACCCAAAGAAATCAAATTTAGGTGGGCATTTGCAGGGATTTACCACCTCTTCAGTGAAACATGACTTTTGGGGGCATGATTTTTTAAAAAATTTACACAAGCTTAGTCTACTTCGTGACTATGACAGTGCTAAATTTTATAAGATTTAAAAATTTGAAGTTTTACAGCACAGGGAACTATATTCAACATCCCAAAATAAACCATAATGAAAAAGATTATGGAAAAGTGTGTGTGTATATATATGCATAATTGAGCCACTTGGCTATACAGCAAAAATTAACACTATAAATAAACTATATTTGAATAAAATAAATTTTTTTAAAAGTTTGAAAAATTATGTTGGATGCTTGCAGAAATAAAATCCAGTCTCTTTCTTCACTAACACAGAAAATGTTAATAGAAAAACATCAGGAATGAACAACAGCATATTTAAATCACTAGCTTGACAAGGATGAAAATATTTACACCTAAATCTTTATACCCTCCCTGCTTCCCCATTCCTATAACCCTCCTGCTGCTCACCAACCCCCTCAAAAGAAAATTTGTAAAATGAAGCTATCAGCTATGAATGATTTAGACTCAAAAATCAAGCCATTTCAAAAGGATCATACCAAAATAAAGGTACTATAACTTAGAAAGGATAAAAACAAAACAAGACCATGGTAAGCCAATTTAACATACTTGAGACTTTAATTTATCAAATGTGCATCAAATAACAAGTAATTTTAATGTTACACAAGGAATGAGCTTTTTCATGGCCAGACAGCATACAAAGATATCATGTAGAAACAATACTTGTAAGTAACCAGAGTTATCATTAGCGTGACAGTTTATACACAAAAGAACACTTTGAGATAAAGGGCTTCACTTCCAAGATTAATGTTAAAATAAGAAACAGTGAGCTGGGGAGTGTTCAAAATGATACTTCTAGAAAATAGCACTTTACCAGTGATTTCCTTAAACCCACTGTCCACAAATGGATTAGAAGGAATACAACTACAATGGGATAAATGCCATGATTTCTGGTCTTTACTGTTCAACATAATCTGTTGTTGTTATTTGCTGTTCAGTGCTAAGTTTTTGCAACCCCAAGGAACGTAGCCTGCCAGGTTCCTCTGTCCGTAGGATTTCCCAGGCAAAAATACCTAGCCCCCCCAAAAATTTAAAAATACAAAAAGAATGGAAAAGACAACCTGAAATTCTGGTTGCCAGGCAACCCCTCTGCTACACCACTTCACTGCCCTGGCTGGGAAGTTTCTCTCTGTTCAGTACCATGTGCTATGCTGTGCTTAGTCGCTCAGTCATATCTGACTCTTCGGGACCCCATGGACTGTAGGCCGCCAGGCTCCTCTGTTCATGAGGATTTTCCAGGCAAGAATACTGGAGTGGGTTGCCATGCCCTCCTCCAGGGGATTTTCCCAACCCAGGGACGGAAACCAGGTCTCCCACATTGCAGGCGGACTCTTTACCGTCTGAGCCACCAGGGAAGCATTCAGTACCATCGTCACTAACGAATAAAACAGTAGGAAATTTCTGTAGAGTCCCCATTATTCAAGAGAATGCATTGCTGATGGCCATTTTAACAAAGGCTCTCCACCAACCACCACCTTCCCCACTCACCTTCTTCCCACTTTTTACTCCCTACCTCTACCACCACTATCACTAGTCCACCTCATCTGAACAGGAAATTTAGCAACAGCCAGTGTACCCCTCCCAGTTGAAAGAACTTTAAGTTTTTAGTTTCATGATCAGGCAGCAAAAAAGTGACAACCTGCCTTGGCCTTCCTCCCCTCTCTCTTTATATCTTAAAAAGTACACTTGGCTGAGCAGTTCTCACCATTCACTGATTCATTCTTTTGTGAAAAACAAGGGTAAAAACAGCTAAGCATGATCACAAAACAGAACACCGGGCACTCAATCCCTATATCTTACAGCCTCATTCTTTTACCTCCTGGTCCATAGGATTTGGTGACTGAATAAATCTTAATCTGTAAACAAATGGTTTGCTCTACAATTAAACCGTTCATTCTTTTTTTTTTTTTTAAACTGCTTGGCTGCTACCCAACCCAGAGACTTCTAGGTTCTTCCATTATTTAGCGATCCCAATGGTTAAAAGGCAATAAGCTCATTTGGAGTTTATAAAACTATGTACCATCAACAAAAACATGTAATGTTTCCAAGACGCACAGTGGCTTCTACACACACAATGCGGAGCTATGTGTAGTCTCCCCCAAAACAAAAATGCCCGGCCCCAATTAAGCCCCCTGGGGGCCTTCAAAGCAGTTATGCTAAATTGCAAATACAGCAAGATCCACTTGAACTCCAATGGTCTTGTATGCTTTTCCTCCCAAGGTAGGGAAAAGACTGGGGCAGACCAACCTCATTAAAGGGTAATTAGTGAACCCGGGGACTTGAGGGGCTAGCACAATCGGGCCCATTGTAAGCATTTCACCATGGGGCCACTCTTTTTTTTCTTTTTTTTAAACCCAGGAGGTCTCTACAATCTGAAAGGACCACGTTTTAAATTTTTAAGGATTTAATCTGTTTTTCTACTACCAATCTTAGAGTAAAAAGAAAGGAAACAAAACAAAGAGCGTTCCTACTTCTTTTGTGGAGTTCCAGCATAGCTCAGAGTTTTTCAATAAAATAATTTGAATAATTCATATTCTACATACAATAAATAATTTGTTTACTTTTAAACAGTGAAATAAATGCTCTACCTCCTGGTTATAGAGATTGAAAATAACACATTAAAAAAAGGACATTATAAATCAATCAATATAGGGCTTTTATAATTACATGTGACAATGTAGTGGAAAAAACTGATCTATTTACATGTGAAGGTGTTATTTAGAAACTAATACAGAGTAATGTGATCAACATAACCACTTTACCATCAATAAAATTCTTCACACCTCTTTAAAACCATTATTACTGTTGATATCAATCTGCCAAGATGCTGAAGACTGAACACTACTATAAAATACACCAGTAAATGTGGCTGTTTACACTCTTTAAGACTACCACCTTTCTGCAAATACTAAACCTGAGATCCCACTGCCTTGCTACTAATATTCACAGTACAAGAGAAAGTAGTCTTTTAGGCAAGTAATTAAGTTAAATTTGAACTTCTCAGCAACCAAGATGTAAACAATTCTAATATTTACATATCATATGTAATATAATGGATGGATCAGTATCTTTGTTTAAAAACAAAAAACAGTGAAAAGAAGTAAAGAGTTTGGAGTAAGGGACTTCCCTCAGAGTAGAACCACCCCCAAACCCAGAGTACGAACACTTCCTTGCAGTGGATTATATAGGATAAGGGGTACCACAGTCACAAGAAACCACCAACTATGCCCACCCCAGCCCACCAGGTCCAACAGCTTCCAGAAGGTGTGCTCAGGATCTGGGCACAAACTGGGAGGAGAATGTTAGTACCCACAGTGACATTTTTAACCCTGCCCTTGTATTTATTAAGCCCAACTATTCACCTATTTCATTTATTTTTTGAGTATCAAATTAAAGAATTTAAAACTGTGTAACAAATCTTTTGTGTTTTTACCGAATATTATATTATAGAGATGATATACTTAGAAGCAAATGTGTCTATTTGTGTTCTGTTAAAACACTGCATCAGGAGGTACATCCTTGTTATGTTTATTTTAGAAATACAAAATTGATTTGTGTTAACTTAAACATACACAGTACATTTTGAGAAATCTTCAAAAAGGTGGAAAAAGCTTATTATGAGATGGGGGGACCTCACCGCGGTTATTGTGGTGCTTCTTTAAAAAAAACAAAACAATCTTGTGTACAGAAGGCTTCGAGGGGAAAAAAATGCAAATCCTGGAAGTCATTCCCAACAGTTGGAAACTCTGCCTCTTCAAGTAAATCCAAGGGCTCAAAAAATAAATATTCAAGAGCATTAATTTGTTTCTAGATGTGTGCGTGCAAGTAAAACAGCAGTCATAATGTGGAAATTTCAGTCACATTTTGCAACTAATTGGAAGCAGATTAGAATTCCGCCTCAGGGGAACGTTGTCAAACTAGAAGCAAATGAAGAAAGAGGTGAAGGCGTCGTGAAGAGCTGACAGATTTACAGCGCTCAGGGCTATAAACGGGTCCTTGCTGGGAAGGAGGGCGCGGCCCGCCGGCGCGCCCCCGACACGGCCCCCACCACTCCCACCATCGGGAGCGCGCAGCCCGGACACGCCCCCAAGGGCCCTGGGACGTCCATCTGCTCCCCCAGAGAAACAATAAACCAGGCCTTCCTGAGAAATCCGTGGTCCTGATAAGATAGAAAACCTGCAGGCTGATAAACTCAGGAAAGAAGGGCAAACGTCAGAGGGAGAGAAGGCTTTTTTACCAGTGGGGGAGGGGAGCGAAAAAGCAAGCAGATTGTGGAGGATAATACAACCATGGAGTAATGGAAACAGCTGCTCGCTTTCTACTTCAGTGTCTGGCATCTGCTGCGGCATCATGGGAAAGGCTGGTGAAGGATTTGGGCAAGGAATGTAAATGGAGACAATTGGCCAAATGGAGTTTGATGCGGAAAAGCTCAATTGGTCTGTCTTCAAATCATGTTGTTCCCTTCGGGGAGCAGAAGCCAACAATATGACTGAACTCACATTCCACTTTCAAAGCAGTTAAAAGGTTTGGGAATGTGAACCGCTCTTCAGCCAGTTACTTCAGATGTGAAACAATATAAAGGCATAAAGCCTCGTTGTTGGAACAGCCTCCATTTGTCAAAGTGCGTGGCGGCTCGTCTTCTACTGATCTTCATGGCAAAGTTAAATCGGAGTCCTTTTTTCCCTGTGGATTCCACTTTGAGAAAAATGTTTCTTAAATCACCGCTGCTTGCTTACTTCTGAGCTGGCTCAAGAGACAATTTCTACTTGTGGTGCCTTATTTTCCCCTTGGCTGCAAAGATTCGGTTCTAATTTCATTTCCATCACAAAAGAATTTGCAAAGAAGGAAAATGAAGAAACACATAACTGAAGTGCGGCTGTGCTAGTCATAAGCTTATAATAAAGCACAGATTTGATAGCATTATCCATGTACTGTGGTGAACCACACACAAATAAACAGTTCTCCATGAAGAATGAAAACTCGAGACTTCAGCCCTTCCAATTCAAACATTATTGTTGCTTTTAACATGAGCCATCCATAAATCAGCCGAGGAGGTGACAGGAAGTCCAAAAGTAATCTCCTCTGGCTAGGCACACTTTGTTAAAAAAAATAATAATAATAAGAGATGCTTTCCAACTCATCCTGATGATGTTCTCAGTGAACGGGTAAAACTATAAAATCCAGGCGCAGAAACAAATAGTACTTTCATTCCAACTGAATTCAAGCACATGGTAGGTATAGCAACCAAAAAAGTACAGCCTTTCAGTAAGGGGAAAGCATGTAACCTACCAGGGAACGACTTAAGGACCTTTGAACCTGTAGTGACTAATGCAAAAGACAGAAAGTGTGGCTCTAAAGCAGCCAGAGGACCATATGTGCTTTCCTGAGAAACCAAACCAGTTTTCCTTAATCAAAAGGACACACAGTGACTTCTAGGAGTTCCTGAAAGTGTGACCAATTGGAATTTGGTCGTCTGTTGCTAATTGAAGCATATAGAAGAGTCCATTTCTTAAAACATACTACACTTTTTTTTTTTTTTTAATTCACTGCCACATGACAAAAACCAGAATCAAGTTGACTGGTAGAAGATCAGTGCAACCAAAGACCAAGCTATTATTTCAAACTGTCAGGGGAAGGCAGTAAAATTGCTACCAGGTCTCCTTAAGTTACCCTTCAATAAAAAGAAGCCATCAGGGAAATAAGAGGAAAAGAAAACACATCAAAACCTTAAAAGTTCCTTTAAGTAAAATTATACGTCTGTGGCACTATGCCATCTGTTCTCTGGTTAACATAATAAGCCAATTCCAAGACCATTAAATATCTGCTTTCTAAAATCATGTACAACACAAAATATAATCAATATATTTTTAAACTGTAAAAGCTGCCTTTTATGGCATTATTGAAATATGCCTAAATGTCCCCATAGGCACATTTTTCTTAAGGTGCTAGTGAGAATAAGGATTCCCAGGAGTTGCAAAAAGCCAGTGGTTGAGCTAGAACAGTCACAGTGAATAATAAAACAACTGGGCTGGGAGGTAGGGATGAGAAAGAAGAAAGAATAGCTTTGAAAAATCAACAGCAGTGTCTATTCATCACTTCCAACCCATTTGTTTGAGCACCCTTCCTTTGAGTTCTCTATTACAACCAAACTATATATTATTAAATTTTCATTTAGCTTTACAGGATGGAATGGGGTGGGGGTAAGGAGTTCTTTCTGAGTACCAGATGAGATCCACGTGGTTTAGGGGTCACTAACCTATCAAAATACAAGAAGTATTTGCTTTGTAATCTCTTCAGTTCTTCAGGCAAAAGCCATAATCTATTTCAATACTTTTTCAAAGGTTATGTCTAACCAAAATTTAGCAGGTATGCAGAACTCAATTCTAGGAACAAGGTGCCAATCTCCCTGTGTTGGGTATCCTTTATACACCCCAAAACAACATTACAAACAGCCCAACTGATGATTAATCTACTATGAATTATTTAACAACTCTTCATTCAGTTACTAAGGCTTTGTTCCCACTGCAAAACCTTTAAGGTTGAATTAAAAAGAACTTGCAACAGAGAGCAAGAAGCCACTGAAGAAACATCATCTGGAAGAGAGACATGGATGGATATAGAGAGGCCAATTACTTTGTAGCAGAGTGATACAGAAAAATCAACTATGACTTTTTCAAAAAGAATAAAGCCCACAGTAACTAAAAATTCCCCAATCTACTCCCAATCCAACAGTTGTGTATGAAATTATAACATTTCTATACACATGTCTATGAAATAAATACCAGTCACAGAGTACCAGTCTGATCCCTCTAAGAGCCTGTAATGATGACTTAAGTCATTCCTGAGACAGAGCTTTCACCTGTTCTCTTTCCCTGTAACCTTAAATGTACAGATTAAGGGTATTATTATTTATTGGCAATAGTACTAGTGAAGAGGGGTTATTTGTACTCTGCTGTTGCTAAGGATCTCTTAGTATTTCCTTAGTTCTGGTTTCTATGTTCTATAAGAATGCAATACAAGTAACTTAGGAATCAACTGTTTAGTATTCAGGCAAAACCCTTGATGTTCAGATCACCGGCAAGTTCAGAGTGCTGGCAATCAAAACTATGTTGTGCTACAGTAATTACTATGAAAAACTTCCAGTGCTTAAAATTAAAGAATAGAATAACATGATCATTCCACCTCTTCTGCATGTCTAGAGTGTGTTCAACATGGCAATTATCTCTGTTCAAGAAGCAGAGTTTAAACTGCATTGAAACTCAATTATAGCCATGACTTTTTAAACACACACTTCAAAAGGCAGGTTTCATCACATTCAAATCACTGAGCAAAATCTCCCCAGCTTAGAAAAAACTAGATTGTATCCCTCTTCCAAGAATAAAAATGACTTCTTTTTAGTTTTTGGACCCACCTCTTCCTTCCTTTATTTAAGTAGGGGGATGACTGAGCCATGGTGAAAGACAAAGAGAGATCCCATCTGATAAAAGCATGGGATGTGCAGCCCTCCCAAATGTCATTACTACACCACCTAGAACTGCCACCATTCTTAAAAACCAGATCACACACTTGTTAACAAAAAACACATTACTTTGCTACTTTGAAGAATGCAAAGGAACTAGGAGTGGTAGATTTATGATTTAAGTGTTCCTGGCTAAAATAGCTTTCCAATTATCAAGAGCCTCTTAGGAAGAGCAGGAATGTATGTGTTAACGACCACAACCAGGGGTCCCTTCTCCACTTTTTTGTCAGAACCCAGGCACATCCTCCCTGCAGCTTCACCATTAACATGTCTGTTTCCTGTCAGCCCACTCAGAGATAATGTCATTTATCTCAGGGAGGCACAAGCCCAGTCATTAGCTTCTATAAAAGACCTCAAACAAAGGCCAGATAACGTTTTACCCAGGGCTCTTACTAAAACCAGAACCCAGAAGCTTGGAGGTCTAAAAGTCAAGGACTCCAAAGTTATCGTCTTTAAAAGAATATTTTCCTCATGATCAACAATCCTAGACTAATAGCTCTGAACCAGAGTAAGGTCTATGGAGAGCAAACGTTGGTTCAGGACACTACCGCATACAATTAGATTAACCGATAAACGCTGACCAGAGCTAGCCTGGGAGAGCCTTTGCCCCTCTTACCTCCAGGGGGAAAATTGACAGAATAATTCAGATACTGACTAAATAGTTAGATCTTTGAAGAACTGACCCCTCATTGTGATTGCCTGCAGGAACTGAATAACCATTATTGTTCAATGGCTGGGCTTCTGGAAATCTTTTAAATAAAAGTGGAACTGGTTAAAATAAATGTAGGAACATGTGTTTTCACAGTGTTGCTCATATTACTGCAATTCTGAGTTTCTATGAAGTACCAGGTGAACTTTTTTTAAATTAAAAAAAAAACAAAAAACAGGCACACACAGACACAGTCAAAATTGGAGCAAATCTCAGCCATTCAACCCATGTTTTTCATGCTGAAAATGAAGAACAGATGGTTCTTTCCATGTTGTTTGAATCTGGTTATTGAACACCTCTGTGGTTAGGGAGATTTCTGCTTAGCACTTTCGGCATACATTTCATTTACTAACTATAAAATGCTGCTTAGGAAAAATAAGTCTTTATAACACTCTAATTAAAACCATCTTGCAGCCAAGCAATTTTACTTGAAGAGCATTCTTAACCTCATGACACTTTGACAATCAATCCCTCTCGCCCACCCTCCCCTTCTTTTTACAGACTATTTGCAAAGTTATTAAAAGCTGGTAAACATTATTTATCTCTTTTAGCACAATCAGTTGTTTTCTTTTTTTTTTTACATCTCTCCAGCAAACCCAGCAGATTTCAGATACTATGCTCAGAACCCAGTGATGTGCCTGGTCATGCAAATATTCCAAGCTTCCATGGGTTCTCACAGAAAACTTCCTTGGGGAAAGTGCAGCCCATCTCAAAAGCCCCGTCACCCTATGAGGAAGCCAATAGAAAAGGAGCTGAATCAATGCTGATTGAGAGCTGCCCTTAGTTACCAATTTTTTTAACAGCTAAGTCCCTTATATTGCTTTCCAAACAGTTTGCTGTCCAACAACAATGGACTTTGTTCTTTAATTATAGCAAGTGACCTTTCTGCCCTTTTATTTCACAGTAGATAAACTGTGCTCTCTAACTAGAATTTGTAGGGGGCACTGTATTTGGGGGGAAACCTATCATTCACAAAACTCATTAATCAAAATATGTTCTTCAACTACTCACACTCAGACAATGTGCCAGGATTCCCTAGTGAAGTGTAAAAAGATTTCTACAAGAGAATAAAATGAATGATATCCTTTATAGACAGGTCCATTTGTAGATACCACATGTAGGCTGTTAAAGATCAGTTTCATGAAAGCAGCACAATATTACTGAAATCATTCTCTTTGCTAATGTGCACTGAATAGTTAGAACCCCAGGCCCAAACATAAGATTCCCTGTGCTTTTAATGTGTATCTGAAGTCTCAGCTGTTTTAAAGAATTCATCTATGTATTTTTTTAATTTCTCAGTGATCAAATAAACCCATATACTATATTGAACTTTAGCCTGGCTGATTGCCTGTGTCTGATAAGTCAAAACTATAAGACTGTTAAGGAGGACACATGCAGAAGAGCCTCAATGCAGGCTATTATGCTTCAAAAGAAAAGAAGGGGCCAGGTGGAGAAGCAGGTTTTAACAACCAAAAGCCAACCTGTCAAATCTACTTATTCAGACACGTCACTGGTGGCTTAACCACAAAATGGGCTATAGAAATACAGCTCAAACATCTTAGAATTATGGCATGTTTTGATTTTGTTCACGTATTAAGGGAGTGGCGACTTTTACAACATACTTGTGGTTTCCACATAAAGGAGTAGAACGCTCATTGATTTAATTAGGTTTCATAAGGTCCAATTTATCATGTTTTACATGACTTTCTGTAGTGAAGAAACAGAATAAACAGACCAAAAATAGACATTTAAGCATGCTGTGAAAATTAACCGGTGACAGCAAGTCTTATGAATCTCCTGTGAACCATCCAACCAGGGAAGAAAAAAAAAAGCACATACACCACATTACACCCCTCTCTGGTTTTCACATTTGGCCCCTTCATGAGCCACATCCGACTGCTGAAAATTAATCATCTTCACTTTTGAGACACTTACTCTTCACAACCCAGATAATCAAAGAAGGCTTTGAAATTAAAACATTGTACAAAAACGTCAAAAAACCTTTCTCAAAGGATGCCTCAGTGTCGGAATTATCTTGTCAGGTAAAGCTTATCCTACTAAATCTTTCCCTCCTCAAGAGGTCTCTTCCCCTCATTAGAAATTATTTTCTAAATTGAAGTCGAATTTTACACAACCAAGAGTTGGTGGCATCGGAGTTACTTCCCTGGGAGGCATCTGTACAAGGCGTGCCATTCCTGTGTGCCAAGGAGGAAAGATTCTTAAGAAAAGTCCTCCTGGGGCGGGGTGGAGGTAGACAGGAAAGCCTGAAAGAACAAGCTTCCAGATCCCGGGCCAGCACTACAGGATTCAAGGCCCTGAGCGCCATCCCTGAAGGGTCGCTGTGTCCACACCAGCAGCTATGGTTGGCAGTGTATGAATCGAAAATACACTATGCTTGCTCCCCTCCTCCACCCCAGACCTGTCATGACTTGTTTGCTCTTCATTTAGGTCATTCATATTATCACATTTATACTGCTCTGACTGAAGATGAGTTGCATGTATATGAATAATTTAATTCTTTCATTTTTCATCCAGTTTCCTCTGTGACTGGAAAGTGAAAAGAACACAAAAAACTGGAGAACCAACACCATGCTCTAATCTCAGTTGCCATGACAGCAGCCTTTGAGATACTGAAATGTCCCGATTGCCAGCTAAACAAAATTGTTGAATGTGAACATTTGGCTGGAAGATTAAAAGGCTAAGGGGAATGCAAAAGGGCAGTACCTCCCACATTCCAGGCAGCAGTGAATCCAATCAAATGGCTCTGACTCCTTAACCACAGCCATTGTGAGCACTGGATTAGGGCAATTCATCTAGATAGTTAGAGCAGATTAGAACTGCAATTTGAAGACTATTGGCAACAAAAGTAAATGCACTACTGTACTAATAAGACTTCAGAACGCCCTTTATCAGAAATTGTGTGAAACTACATTTCAGCATAAGAATCAAAACCTGGATTTTTTTTTTTTAATGTACTTAAGTTCATTAGTTCAAAATGCTGTCTGACCAAGGGCTTATGGACTAAAGAAGCAGGCATGCAGAAGGTTTTTTTGATTTTGGTATCATCTACACCTTAATGTACCTTCATCAACTTCTAAAATTATAAAACCAAAACTTCATTCCTGTACTCCCATTTAAATCTTCAACAGAGGAAAACAAAAAGATTTAAACAGGCAGCGGTAATTGGACACAGAAATTGTCATCCTAAAACATTTCACAATTCTGATAATGTGAGAAATAGCAAAAATTAAACTACTGAATAAGCATATATATCCAAACAATCATGCCACAAACCACATGATATGCATTCCGCTTCTGCAGGGCACAATCTACAGTATTAACAGTTAACTTCATAGAGTCAGCACTTCTCCCCCAGCTCACTCTCAACCTGCTCAGTGGACTGAGTGCCTTCAGCTCTGGGACATTACTTAATGCACAGTAATTGCCAGAACATTAAGTCCTATGCCTCCAGCACTAAGCAGCACAACACTGGGGGCAATTTTTCAAAGGCAGAGTCTCACCAGGCTTTCAGACAATGACGAAAGATGGGCAGAAGGGTCCAAATGACCTGCAGCAACCCTCCCCACTCCTCAGATGCAACACATATTTAGAGCATCTTTTGGCTCTGTTTTCTCATTTCAGCACGCCAATCCACCAAGTCTATTTCACTTTTCTTACCAACCTTTCAGCTCCCTGGTCAAGCCAGAAATCCAAGCGATAACACTCCTTAAATCTCTAGCTAAGAACTGGGCAAGGGAACAAGGAAAGAGCCCTGGCAGCCACCAAAACCATTCCATTCTTGCTACACAGTTATGAAACCAGTGACCCTAGGATACCAAGGTTTCATTCAAGAACAATAACAGGACGATATCCTTTAACAGGATTATTTTGGAGAACATCAGGAGAAAATAAATGTGTGGAGGGTGGAGTGTAAATTAGAATCCTAGACATACTTCTATGGGGAGGGAACGTGAACCCTGCACCTAAGGACACATTACCAAAAATACTAGGATGTGCACATTAAAACAGAAGACAGTCCTCCTTCGGGGAGAAACCAGGACAAGAGGTACATGGGTCCAGGAGCAGGTTTTCTATTAAAAGCACATCGCAACTGGCTGACTGGCCAAGAGCCCTTGGGTAAGGCAAAAGGTACTTAGAGCACTCAGACCCTCCCACCTGAGGACCCAAACACCAGCACCAGAAGCAGCAGTAGCAGCAGAAGCAAGAGCTAAACACTGCACCCAAGTAAGCTACCCCAGACCAAACGTTCACAGAAAAGATGCACAGAAGAGAAATCTCACAACGGACCAGAAAGCACGAAGTGCAAGGCACACAGAGGCACACCCCCGCCCCCACTCCCACACAAATGCACACAAAGAGAAAAGTAGGAGATCTAAGAAGGCGACTTGATCCTACCTTCTCAGTTTTCAGTTTCTTGATTCGCCTGTGGCTCTCCTCCTCCTCCTCTTCCTTCTTTACCAACATAGAGTTTCCCATGAGCCCTGAATCCGGGGCACTTTTGCTAACTTCCCCAGCAGCCGTGACGCTGCCACTCCCAGTGCCCCCGCAGTGGAAGGGGCTCGCGCCACCTCCATTGCTCTTGGCCCCAAAGCCATAGAGGTGCCCCCCGGAAGGGGCCTGGCTGCCACTGCCATTCTGGTGGCCCTGAAGCAGGTCGTGTTTGTCCTTCCTGGATTTCCCCGCATCCTTATCCCGCTTGGCGCCTCGGCTGCTCTGGCTTTTACCTGGCTTCTCCTCTTTGCTTTTCCCGCAGGAGGCCGCCCCCGCGGTAGCAGCGGAGGTGCCGGTGCTGGTACTATTGCTGTTCGGGTTGCCGCCGCCGCCGCCGCCGCCGCTCACACTTTGACCCAGCGCTGAATTCATGCCAGTTGCCTCTCCAGGGCGCCCTTGGACTTCCTGCCTCTTGCCAGTGCCGCTGATCTCGGGAATCCCATACAAGGCAGCAGAAGGCAGAGATTTATTAGCATCCTTAGAAGTTTTACTCCTTTTCACTTTTGATTTGCTGGTCTCTTTGTGTGAATTCCCCTGGGGAGCAGAGGGCTGAACAGAAGCAAATTTTAGGCCATCAGCTAAGGCTGCGGTAGCACCGGCCCCACTGGAGGCCAGACCTCCACAATCCTTAGAGTTGCTGCTGCTAGTAGTGTTGGTGGGATTATTCATTTCAAATTTCTGTCTGTCCTTCTCCAAATCAGCGTCCAAATCAATTATTAAATTTCCAACCCCGATTTCCCAATCATCGCCACTGTCATAAGTATCAACCGTATTTGGATCCACACCTTTTCCTGCCGTAGAAATGTTCACTGACATCCTGAAGATGAGATCTCTAGAATAAAAATCCGATGAACTTTCCTTTGGAGATGAGGGGACATTCGTTTAGCTCCGCTGGGCTTTCTCTTAAAAAAAAAAAAAAAATGTCTTCTAATCTTCCTCTTCTTTTTCCTGCCCCAGGAATGGGTCCAGGGATTTTACACCCTTCAGTCCAGGTCCACCTTTTCCTGTGAAGGGGGAAAAGTCGAATATTTCTTGTCTGGGTGTTACCAGAATAAAAAACGATTAATATTGGGGAATCAGTAAGGGGTACAGGGAAGGATGGTGAGGAAGGTGGCTCATGTATTGTCTCCACAGTCCAATATCAGGTTTAAAGAAAAATAACCAAACCCAAAAAACATACCCATGACAGTAAGCATCTTACAGTAGCTAAAAAAGAAAACCCCTTTATCAATGACACAAAGATAATCACTTTTAAAAGGCATTAAAATATCTTAAGGATCTGAGTGAAGTCCAGAAAGGTTTAAGGGAAAAAAAAAAAAAGAGTTTAGCTTTTTTTTTTCCCTAGCACATACACATGATAACAATCCCAGAAACACAGGCTGAACACTCAGACAAGAGGAAGGAACACGTTTTAAACACCCTTAAACATGTCCTAGATCTTGCAATTTAAAAGACCAGACCCTGGAAGTTCTCTGAGGCTAGTTTCAGAATGATGTTGCTAAATTTTCCTCATTTCTAATTTTATTACTTCTTTTTACAAATTGGGCAATCTATTTTTTGTTCCCAGTAAGGAACAGAAAAAAACAACCAATACCCCCCCCACACACCCCATACACATGCCCCCACCTCCTCTCTTCCTCAACAGTTTATACAATTTTATACACACACGTCTTTAAGATCATTTCTCTATTTAAAAAAAAAAACAGTTCTAAATAAAAGGCTAAATATCTGCCTTTTGAGGAAAAAAAATTACATCTAAACAATTCTACTCTATTCCTAGGTCACAGATTGGCTCAATCTGTTAAAATATGGTGCTACTGACTGTACGGGAAACTGATTAAGACATACACTTTAAGTGATCTGCGCCAAGGTGGCCTCAATGACCGCAAATGAGTGTGTGTTTGACAAAGATCAGTTAAAACGGTTTTTAAAGGGATCAGCCCCTTTTAAACAGTTGATTGTCAAGGAAAAAAAATAAATATACATACACACACACACAGACATTGCTTACCTTTAATCCTTTATCATTTTTTAATTAGGCCAGCAAATCAAAATGCCTTTCCCACTCCACTCGGCAAACAAGCCTGTGCCTCATTTTACTTAAACACCAAATGATCAAGAAGGAACGAACCAAATAACACATCTCAGCCAGAATAATCACTCGATAACATTATTCCACCTCCCCACCCCCCCGTTTGGCAAACGGATCAGTCCTTTTCTCCTTAAAAAAAATGTGTCACTGTACAGCTGGAAGATAATGTTTCACATTCACAACAGAAGCACCAAAGGGTTTTTTTTCCTCTTAACAAGCATCGAGAATAATAGTTTTGAAAAAGAGAGCGCTTAGAGAAAAAAGTTTTCCCAACTTCTCATTCCGCCTTCAGTTCCAGACTTCAGAGTCACCGTGATCAGTAAGTAATGATCCCATGTAGCAAACCTACAGGCGTCCGCTAGTAACAAGACAGAATGTGCTAACATCGGGATAAATTAGTGAAAGGGAAGAAAGAATAAGAAGAAAGGACTGAAAATCTGGGCTGGATTCCGCCTGTTAGTCGGGAAGTGGCATTTTTCCGCCCGTCCTGACAGATTTGATTTCTTGAACTAACTTAAGAGGAAAGGAGGGGGGAAGGGGTGGGGGAGAGAGAGGGACAGAGGGAAAGGAGGACGAGGAGGAGGGAAGGGTGGGATGAGAAGCTGAACAAGTGGAGAAAAAGAAAGGTGTGGAGGGGGAGGGGAGCGGATGATTCAGTGAGCTGATAAACCAGTTAGAACAGCATTCGCTCGGGGCGGCGGGCGGCGGGGTGGGGAAAATAACGGCGTCTAAAATTGGTTCAGTCTTCGAAACCTGAAAGGATGTGATGTTTTACTGTTTTATGTTGTTTTAAGAAAAAGGAACCGAGTTCCTAGTATAGTCCCCGAGGGGAGAAAAAAAATCCGCTGTCGCTCAAGCCAATCAGTCATGTGGTAATTCGATAATTAGAGTAAAAAAAAATTTTTTTTTTAAAGGCGACCTTTTTCAGGACAGTTTTTCCCATTTATAGTCGCAGCAAACGGTGCGTCTCCTTTTTATTTTTCTCTCCTCCTCCTCCCTCACCCACCACCTCCTGTGTTTAGTCAGATGGCCCCGGAGCTTGGCTTAGTATTTTTAATTAGCTGGCGTTTGGAAGCTAAAAGCAGTAATGAATTGTTGATGGATTGGAAGTGGAGAGTCGCTTTGCTGGAAATGTCGGGGCTGGGAGAGGGGGATGGGCGAGTTAGCAACAACCAACCATCTAAAAGGAGCGATTTTGTTACAGTGCAAGCCTTTCACATCACGTGAGGATCAAGGGCTCAATTGGTTGTCGTGAGAACAAAAATGGTGACAAGCGTATCAAGAAAATACTGATCTGGTCTTTAAAAAAAAACCTGAAGGTCTCTCCCCTCCCCCTGCACACACTCCCACCCCGCCCCGCCGCCTCCCCCCCCAACCCCCGCCCTTGCAGTGGGAGCAGCTACAAGTTATGAATGTGAAACATTTCTCGCAGATCTAGGCTCTCGGAAGTTCGGAAGGAGTGAAATGTAATGAGCACAGGAGCAAAGCAGATGTTTTAAAGAAACACCTTATAAACCTTTCCTCAACTTATCTCCAATTTGTCGGCTTTGCCAAGGGGCCAGGGATGGAGAAGACTAGTGGAGGGGGAGGGCACCTCCACGCTACTTGGATTTTAGGGAACCCCCCCTCATGTCCTAAACAAAGAAAAACATTTTACTAGCTCCAAGCCAGGTCCTGCAATAAACACACCATTGTTCCTATTTGTGGGTTTGTTTGGGTTGGGTGGGGCATTTATTTTCCCCTTAATGGTGTTTTCGCAGCTTGCTTTTTTAAGGAGGTGGAAAATGGTAATTATAACCATTACATGTAGTGGGTGACTATTCCCTTGTTTAATATTAAATTATTGGGCACTGGATGTGACAAGAGACAGAAATCGGCTTGTTCTGCCCTTGCCCCCATTTTCCTGGCTCGGTTTTGAAGAGGGTCCTGCCCAGCTAGGACAGGAGAGGGAAAGGTGAGGTGCGCTAGAGAATGGACACTGCAGATCAGGATTTGTAACTGTGTCACTTTTATTCTCCTTGGGTGAGAGCCCCAAAGGTAATTTACTCTTAAGTTACCCCGAGTGCCCAGTCAAGCTTAATTTGTGTGAAGAAGTTACAAATGCTTCACCCTCCACTGAATAAAAATTCACCCTTCTTGGGCTGTTGTTCTCAATGCAAAAGCCAAACCCTGTAACTAGTTCCTCATATCAATGCATAAAACTCGCACATTCCCCTGCATGAAGTCCCCGCTAAGTGCTATAGAGAGACACACCACGCAACCGTACTTACGGTCTGTATTGGATCGAGTTGACCTTTTCCTTCTAACTGCATTGAATGTGTTTGGTTGCAGCCGCTTTATTTTGGAAATTATAATCTCTTCAACAAATTTATTATTAAAGAAGATGGACCATCAAATGTCACAGACTGTCCTGTGTATTTTTTTTTATAAAAGCAAAAATTAAAAGAAAAAAAAGGAAAAGAAAAATCCCCCTGGTGCACACACACAAGCTTGTTCTGCAACACTGAAATCAGGACTGAAACACAACACACACAGGGGGAGTGGAGCAAAAGGAGCTCTCAGCCTCTATACCTGAAAGGGACTTTTCTTTGTTCCCATTGCCCTTTCTCATCGGGCCAATCAGAGAGCAGCTTTTATGAAACTAGGCTCTCTCATTGGTTAGCTGCTTTCTCTTGGCTACTGTAGGGGGTTGAGATATACACACGTATAAAACACACACAGAGAACCGGTGGGGGTGCGGTGGGGGGTGGTTGTGGAGACAAAGCGTTTTATTTTCCAACCAGATTGGGGTTGAGGAACCTCCTACAGTAAGATGGAAAAAAAAAATGGTGCGCCCGTTTCAATTACTACATCATTCACATAAAACATTTATTAAAACAAATCTCAAACAGGCTGCGAGGAGAGGATGTCGGTAAATACAAGTTTGATTGTGTTATCTTGGGGGAAATAATGTATGTGATCGCTCGGTGGCACAGGGAAGCCAAATGAGCCACTAGCGCCTAGCGAGGAGAAAAGGGAGACTGGCTGTGTGGAAATGACTGCGAGCGTTTTGCTGGCTTCCCTTCCGTATTGCGAGGACTCGGCAGCGCGAACTCCCAAGACTGATTTTCTGTATTGCAGCTTCTGGCTTTCAACCCTCCCCCACCACTTTGCCCTTCTTCCAATTTTTTTTTTCTTTGCCTGTGTCTCTCATTTTACTCGCTGATTAAATAAGAAAAATCGATCTAGGGGTGAAGGCGGTGGTGGGGAAACAAGTAACCCTTTTGTTCCCAGGCTTCTGGTCCACAAGCAATGAAGTGTGAACGCTAGCAACCATTTAACCACCACTAAGTGAATGGTTCTTCCCTGGAATTAGTAACAAAGCTTTTCCACCTGGTCCTAGGCAGCTCCAAAAAAATTAAAAATAAATAAGGTCCCAGCCAACCATATTAACACCTCGGGCCAGCCTCATTTTTTAAAAAATCGATTTGTGGAAGATAAATATACTAGGAAGATTAACCCCTTTAAACAGTCCCTGTGCCATTTTTAAGCCGAGGGATTGTCAGAGTTCCCCTTACTCCAAATATTTAACCCCTTCTTGGGGAAAGCCGATGTCAAAGTCCTTAGAAGGCAACACCGTGTGATTCACTGAGAACACGAAAATATTTTAGAATGTATTGTAGGACAAATGCCAACAACCAAGTTAATGGAACTCTGAGGTCACAGGACAAAAGAGGTTAATATGAAATAACAAGTTCAGTATTGTACTGCAACAGTGAATATACTTAAGTGAATGTATTTATATATTAAGCTTTTAAAGCACTTTTAGTTTTAATTTTTCATTGTTATTTTCTATCACTTTTAGGAGCTGTAATATGGAAATTTTTGAAGTCAAGGGTGACTTTTCAAATTTAATTGAAAGCGTCATGATCCTAAGTTTTAAAGATCCAGCACTACTGGGTTTGTAATTTCTGCATGACAGTTACAATTTAAGAATGTGTCTTAACTGAGTCAAACTGGACATATAAAGTGAATTAGAGCTAGCAGAAGATTGCTTATGATGTAAATATTCAGTGATGACCTTGTGGATCAATAAAAATATGTCACATGTTTTAGGTAATGTCTGTGACTCGTGTTTGAACTTTCAATATCTTTAGTTCATTTTTTTTTAATGCCAATTAGTTGTTTCACTACCCAAGATGAACTTTATTCAAAGCTGCAAATACTAATAAACAGCAGTTTCCATCCCTTGCTGAGGTACATAAATCAGAGGACTGAATCTATAATAGTCCTTAGATCTCCTTAAAAAGATTTACTTTCAAAGCAAAGCTATACATTAACAAATAGGGCAAATGAGATAATCTGATACCCACTTACCCCCTATTTTAACTTTGATATTTGTTGTATATTTTTGAATGGACAGGTTTACAATTTGTGTGTGTCCCATTGCTAATAGAGCATACATACTGATTTTGAACTTTTCTTCTTTTAGAAGAGTTGTTCCTCAAAGGACCAGATCACTCAGGCACGTCCTGTGTCCCTGAAGGATCATCTACATTTCAGCCTTTAAAAGTCCATGGCTACCCTGTATATTGTATCAGCTTGGAAAAAATCAATAATTAGCTTTTAAAACAACAAGACTCAAAAAGGCACAGAAATAAGACCTGATAAAGTTCAAAAAGGCTAGAAGCACTCCTCCAACAACACTCGGTTGGTAAAAGCAAGTCACAGGGACTGCAGTGTAGATTTAGTGTAACTAAAACCAAAGTTTAGGCTTCCTAATACTCAAATAATCTGATCTAACCCTAACTTCAAACAATACCTAACCCTAATTCTTAAATCCTCTCTAATAAACCCCACTTGGTTAAAGATAAAGGCTTATGCCAAATTCAATCACATACTTAACCCAAACCATTTTTTATAAACTCAAGCATTTTCCTTCCATTCCAACATTTCCACACTCCATTCACACCCCACCCCCACCTCCTGCCCTCCAAGTTCTGCCAAGAGGCTTGAATCAACCCGAGTTGTTCTGTTGGCTTTGTGTGTGTTTGTTTTGTTTTGTTCGACAAAGGGGCCAATCAAGAGACATCAGAGGGCTATCAGCTAATTGATGAATGAAACTAATATAATTAACTACCGCTTAGAAAATAAGAGCTACTCCTCTCACAAATTGGGAAGTTCTACCAGATTTTGGAAAAGAAAATTTTATCTTCATCTCTTATCAAGATAACGGGGAACACACTAGTTGGTATACTGATAGCCATACACTTAATAGCCAGTACACTGTTATAGCCAGTACACTGCTGTATAACGTGTACACTTTGTAATTTTACATTTTAGTGCCTGCCTGGTAGAGGGGAGGAGCTGTCTGGAAAGGAGTCCAGGAGACACGATGACGTGGGAAGAGCAGAAGGATAGTGTAAAAGGAGCAGTTAAAGAGTGCTATCCCATCTCCAACAACCACCATCACCAACTCTGCCCCTGCAAAGTTACTGCTTCCATTACTAGGTGATCACAAGATCCTGGCACAAGACTTTTCCTCCTTCTTAAGAACAGAGAATTCAATGCTGAGGAGACCAGGGTCTTCAGGCAGGAACACAAGAAAACACAGTGATCTTTCTTTGGTGACTGTTTCCTCAGATTTATGCTATATCACTAAGTATCAGAAATAATTCCTTGGATTTTTATTTATTTAGAAGGGAATCTAAATACGAGTCTAACTTTTCTCAATCTATGCTAACCTTGACACTACAAAAGTACTCAAGACCAAGGGGGGAAGATAGAAAGCAAAGCTATTTAAAAGAAAAAAGAAAAAACACTACCTGGAAATGGACTTGTATTATGAGAAAAGAAACTTAATTTAGACATAATGAGAAACTCTCTGGCTGCCCAGGAAGATTATGGTGATACAGTCTTATCTGTCTGGGCTTAGATATGAACAGACCTGCCTCAAGGCTTTGGGGAGGCGACCTGGTTTCTAGGGAGTATGTGATTCATTGAGACACCCACATAAACACTAGGCATTCTTCACTATATCTATGGGTGATATCCTAATTTCCTACCTAAAAGTGAAAGTGAAAGTCACTCAGTCTATCTGACTCTTTGTGACCCCATG
Source organism: Giraffa tippelskirchi (assembly GCF_054371585.1). Taxonomy (NCBI): domain Eukaryota; kingdom Metazoa; phylum Chordata; class Mammalia; order Artiodactyla; family Giraffidae; genus Giraffa; species Giraffa tippelskirchi. The sequence goes on along the minus strand of NC_137280.1, from coordinate 104,805,809 downwards.
GCCTATACAGTCCATGCAGTTCTCCAGTCCAGAATACTGGAGCGGGTAGCCTTTCCCTTCTCCAGCAGATCTTCCCAATCCAGGAATCGAACTGGGGTCCTCTGCATTGCAGGCGGATTCTTGACGAACTGAGTTATCAGGGGCCTAGGAAAGATCTTTTAGAGAAAACGCTGTCTTTTCACACATGCTTCCTAAATCTAATTCAAGTTTCTGTATTTTCAACAATAACCAGCTCGAGACAACTGTCCCCCAAAAGAGATGAGCACTGTTCTTGATCAAACATTTAATGTTTTTGCAATATTCTGAAACACCACTGGACCAGGAGAAAGTGCCAAGCAGCAAATGTCTAGTGGAGAGAGAGGGTCTGGCATAGAAGCATTTCCCATCCTTCCCTATGGGGGATGGGAGTATGGAAGGAAGAAAGACACGGATGGTGTTCACACTGCCATGGGAGACTCCTCATGAGAGACTCGTGGACGTACTGATAGACATTTGGTGAATATAGACATTTACACACACTGTATAACACAGCTGTGTTAACTTTTCAGGTCATTTCTATGTCCCATTAGTTCACCTTCAATTTAAACTCTTTAGAATAAAACAGAGGGACTCTACATCCAAGGGAAGGAGAATGTCTACCTTCCAAAATCTTTATAACATGGTTCTGTTTAAACAAACTGAAATGATATAAAGGAAAATTTCTGTGCTCTGATTCACAACTACAATGAATTTTAACAGTAAAGAAATGTCAAGTTAAAGGAGGAATTTCTCTCTATATGGGTAGGTATTTCCCCATTCCTTCTCCCAGTCCTCAACCTGAAAAGAATTAAGCAGCAAATCTTGTCCCTTTAATGCCATAGAGTCCTGGGGAACCCAGCAAAATATTGCAAAGCAGCACATTCTTCTAAAGGAAAACATTTGTATACTGCTCACATTCAGAGAACTGCGATGTAGGTCAGTGTTAAGCATCTGAAATCTTACCTCCTTTTGGCTGGCCTTTCTGGTGTGGTGTGCGCTACTACATCCGAACGGGTGCCCAAGTAAGGTCTACAGATCGGTTAGCAAAGGAAGGCAATTTACATCTCATGTAATGAAACCATTTCTGGAAAAGGATTTTTCTTTTATGCCAGTGGAGACTGGGTGCATAAAGAAGATCAAAACACAAGCTACATTTTTTAAACTACTTATTGGAGATTGCTGTTGCTGGTTTTATTACAATATGTATTTTACAGATTTAGGTAATAACCCTGATTTTTCAAATCGACCTCTGTTTAGACACGTTTCACTTTGGGCTGTTTCTTGTCTGCAAAATTACAGTCATTTGCACGTTATTACAGTGAGTAGGAGACAGATTGTATTTAGCGTTGGGTGGGGGAAGGGTTATTATGGGAAGTGATCTGCTACGGTCAGCACATAATTTCAGCCTGAAGAAAATTGCTTCTGAATGGCTGGTCTGTTAGCTAGCCAAGGAATGGTCACTGGGAGAGACTGAAAAATGCTTCTGCTTAATCTGCATTATAGAATTATTCTCATTTCCAGAAAGATGGTTTGTGGAAAAGATGATTGTAAAATCAAGTTTAAAAACATGGAGGTGAAATGTCATGGCTCTATTTAAATCTAAAACAACTACAACAAAATACAAACCCACCAAGCAGGAGAGGGCCAAAAGGCAGCAGGATACAGCCACGTTCTACTCCATCTTTCCTCCTATTCTTCCCTTTTTTTGTCCCCCACTCCACCCCCGCTTTGGTTGTTTTCAAAAATCTTTATGATTTAATGACAGTGGATTTTTACATATGTGTAAACATTTGTGAGAGTAACACCAAATACATTGATAAAGGTATAATATCTCTTGCTTTCATACATATACAACTACAAGAAAAAGATTTCCTAATATAGCTTCTTTTTGAAGAGTAGCAGAATCCCCTAAATTGTGAGAGTGTTTCATATCTTTTTGTTGCTAGAGCTTAAGGATTTTTCCAAACTTTACAAACTACATTGTATTTGTGCGTATTTCACAAAGCTGACAGATTAATAAAGCAAGGATGATGCCTATCAGAAATTATAGCCCCTGTCTAATTTATAATTTAAATTGAACCTGTATGTATCACCTAGGAAGTCTTAATGCTTGGTTAGAAAAAAATCAGGAGCCTTAGGGTTTATTTTAAAGAAAAATAAGAGTATGGTTATACTCAGCTCCTTGGCTGCCGAGTATCACTTTTGTTGTGAACAACTGTGCCTCTTTTGTTTTCAAAACAAGCTTTCCTAAAGGATGAATCACTACAATCATTTGGAGAATATGCAATAAACAACAGAAAGCCAGAAAGTTGTTTTGCTATTTTCTCAGCAGAGCATTTCTGTCCCATCCTCAGCTCAGCTGAGCCTCCAGTCCACCAGCCAATCATCATTATGGAAATATGGTTCTCGGCCTCCTGATTGGCTGATTCCTGGGCCAGTATGTTAAGGTTTCTTCAGCTCGATGTGCACTGCATGCCAGCCTGCTCTGTGGACCCTGTTCTTCCAAAAATATTTCAATCGCCTTTCTTTTCTTTCCTTCTGTCTTTTTTCAAGATTCTTAAAATTATCCAGGGAAGAACTTTGTGTTGTTTTTTTTTTAAACACTTTTAAAACATAATGATCATACTGGGGGATCTGCTAAGAATAGAATTTAATGGCCAGGGACATTTCTTCTAACCATATGTTAATGTTTTCTGTTTAGTTGGGTTCTCATGGTGTTTCCTTGGATTTTAGAGGAATTCCCACACAAGTTCAATGAACGAATCATTCTAATGTATGCCTTAATTTTTTTATCTTAAACATTATCTATCTCAACTAAAATTTTTTTCTCTAAGGTTTTTAAAATTTAAAACATGAAATTAAAACTTTTAAATTAATACTGAAAAGTAATCATATCAAACCATTTTTAGGTGGCTTCCCTGGTGGCTCATTGGTAGAGAATCTGCCTGCCAATGCAGGAGACACAGGTTCAATCCCTGATCTGGGAAGATCTCACATGCGTGGAACAACTAAGCCCCTGCTCCACAATTACTGAGTCCATGTGTGGCAACGACTGAAGCCCACGTGCTTGGAGTCCATGCTCGGCAATGAGAAGCCTGCACCACAACTAGAGAGTAGCCCTTGCTTACTGCAACCAGAGAAGAGCCCGAGCAGCAATGAAGACCCAGCACAGACAAAAATAAATAAATAAAATAAAATAAATAAAAAATTATTTTAAAAAATATTTTTAGGAGCAAAAAGACAATGTATTTTTCTACATAATTAAGTCATCTTATCTATAATTTTTTAATGGTTTAAAAATTTGCCTCGTTATCCCTCCAAACCCACAATGTCTTAAGGATGCACAACTTTTTCAAATTTAAAACAGGTTTGTAATTCATGATAGTGAATAATAATAATGGGAAATATAAATGTGACCTACCATGTTCCAGAAACTCTTCTTAAAATCTTCATATGTATTGATTCATCTAATCTGCATAGCAGCCTCATGAGACATAATCATTAGATGAGGAAACTGAGACAGAGAAAAGATAAGGAACTTTTTCAAATACTGAAGCTAAATCTTGGTGGAAACAAGATTTAATGTAGGAAGCCTAGCCTGGATCTGAGTGCTTAACCACTACACTTGACTGCCACCAAAACATGGTTCTGGACAACAGTTCCACCCATTTTGTTGAATATAGAAACATTAGCAGGTGACTGGCAACTTCTCTTCCTGAAAGAATAATGGATTCAACTGCTTTTCAATCAAAGAAAAGTCATTGTGTCATTTTTCCAAGACTGTGCCAAGCAGAAGTCACGGCACCTAAAACTCAGGATTAATAAAAAGAAAATCAGTTTCTTGTTATTACACAACTGAAATGTTCTAAACATTAAAAAGACAAATTACAGTGGGTAGCAGAGTGAGGTTAAAAATGACATAAGACTGGTCATTTTTGAGACTGGTGATGTAAACATTGGGATCATAATATTATTCTTAATGTAATACACATATATATATTTGGAAATTTTTATATTAAAAGTAAAAGAAAAAAGCTACTACATCTGCAAGGAGGAAGAGCTATCAGAAACACAATTTATTCCTTGGCTATGGAACATTTTTGGCATTAACCTAAATAGGGTAAAATTGTCTCAAATGACAATGCTGCGTATACAAACAAACAGCAATAGATTATACTTGCTTTCTACCATTTGTTTACTCGAGTTTTTGTTTTGTTTGTTTTAGGTCAAATTCATGTGCTGGTCTATATACACTAAAAATCTGTAATGTTCTATTTATATTTTCAACATGTGCTATGTGAATATTTAATAACTTTCTATATAAACTATATTTCAATCAAGAAGGAAAAAATCAATCTCACATAGAAATATACTCAATAGAAATTAAGAAATGAAGATTCAATACTTCATTACAGGTATACTATACACTGGGAGAAAGAAAAACATTATTTGGTGTTTAGATTTCTTCAGTGCATGTTTTATGTCTTATTCAAAGAAACAGAGTTGTAGAAATGAAATCAACAGTTCAGACAGAATTAAATTCTTTAAACAAAATAATAACATACAGTGAAAGCCACTATATAAGAAACATTGAACAGAATTAGACTAAATGAAGAGAAAAATGTTTAATCTTTGCACAAAGAAAGCTATGACATTGAGATTAAAAAGAGCATTGAAGAAGATGAAATCATGGTAACAGCTACTATTCTTAACAAATACGATATAATTTTGTGAAACAATGAGATTATAACACAAGGAGTCACTGATAAAACTGTTACAGCAGAAAATGGATAAATCATTGAATATAATGAAATTTAACTATCACTGTGAGAGAAATGATATGTAATTAGAAAAAGGAATAGAATATAAAAAAAAAGCAATGCTTCTATCTGTGGTTCCACATTACTAAAAGTCTAGTGATAAAAAAGGAAAGTATTTTTGAATCTATTAATAAATGATGGACACAATTATCATTAATTATAATAATAACAGTCATCTCAGATCCAAACTCATGTCCTGTCAAACTTTCATTTTACTTAACAAACACCTGTATAGCACTTACTCTGTAAAAGTCATCATACTATATATGTGTGTGTGTGTATATATATATAACTAAAGAATCAGTTAGACTCTAGGAAAGAAGCAGGTAAAATTGTTGTCCCACTAGGATGGAGCTGGAAGGAAGGTCATGCCAGACCTTTATAAATATATATATATATTTATAAAGAGAAGGTAGTCAGGTTCAGAAGGTAATAAATGAATTAGATCATTCTGGCAGAGTTCTTAGAAATCACAATGTTCAAAAAATTGTTTGTTAAATTAATGAACCTATACCAAACTTCTAAAAGTGAGAAGAGTAGAAAGGATTCCCCCCAAATGCAGGGGATCATAATGGTTAATAAGCAGCTCAAGGTGTATTGAGATAATATTCAAGCCAACAAGTATATTCAGTGGACAAATGATAATAAACATGTAGTAAACCAACACTGAACTTAGAAACTCTCAACTTAGAAAGTATAATTACTACAAGAATATTCTACAGCCAACTAAATAAACTAACCAGAACAAAGAGAGGTCTTTATGAATGAAAACCTGTTGAAAAATAGGTCTTTATGAGTAAAAATATGTCAATTGAATCAAAAGTTAATGTCAACAAATAGAACATAGGGTCAAAAATAGTCCCCCTGGGGAACATCAACATTTAAATTTGGGGCAGGAAATATAACTGTTTCAGTCATGAATGAGTGAGCAGAGAGAATTAAAAATAAAAGCAAAAAACCATCAGGGAAGAGAGACCTCTGAGAAGGACAGAGTGATCAACAATTCAAAATACATCAGGAAAATCAAGTAAATTAAGACTGAAAAGCCTCCACTGGCTTTTACTTGAGAGAAAGACTTAGTGATTGCAGAAAGAGCAATATAAGTAAAATAGTAGCAAAACTAATTGGTTCAGGACTGAAATAGAGGGCAGCAAATCAAGAGATCAAATGAAGCCTACTTTTTGGAAGCTTGCTGTTGAAAGAGAATAGAGTAGTTTGAAGAGAGTCTGGGAGGAGACTTGTATTGTTGTTAATATGAAACAGCCTTCAACATTCATTTTGAGAGAAAGGAAGTGGTACAGAAAGGAGTTAAAGTTTTAGAGGTTAATTGGTGAACACAGATCTGAGCTGAAAAAGGAGGGACAGGGAAGGGGACCACTCAGCTGCATCTGTAGCAAGACCATTCCATCATGAACAAGAATTTCTAGCACAGAAAACCCAAAGTGGAGGGAGTAGTAGAGACTCGGGGAGCTGCTTGAATGAGGAGAGTGCCCCTCATGCAGCAGGAGCATAAGGACCTCAGTGGAACCCAGAACAGTCTTAGCAGGCAATAGAAGTGAAATAGTTCATATGAATAAAGATCCCAAAATTAGAATTTTTCATTTGGACACCTAGAACTCTTAATAACTCAGCATATCAGTAATTTCCTGGGACACCTATGAGTTAAGGGAAAAGAAATTTGGGATATTAAAACATATTGATCTTGTCAAAGTAAAAAAAATTTAATGAGTGTATTATTCTAAGTTAGTGTCTTACTTTCTTAACAGTGTTTAGATGATAAAAATAAGAAGGAACTTTAAGACCTTCTTTACATTCCAACCTTATATACCTTTGGGTCACATGTGTCTACAGTAAAAGGCTTCTGTACTTACAGCTAGTTGTGAACCCAAAGTGAAGGTTTGTCATTAATCCACATTTGAAGTACTTGCCTCAATATAAAATATAGCTGACCTCATTAAAATCTCACCGGCTTATTTTGCATCATTATTTTACTCATTTATTTAAATATTGTTTATCAAACACTAACTATATTCCAGACACTGTGCTAAACTTGATACAAAAAAGAACTTTATTGGTTCATTCTTGAAAAGGACCTGTTTTTTATATTCAACTTTTTACAAAAGGTTGGTTGGTCACTTAGGGAGGAACCTAATTCTACAGAGTCATTAACCTTTGCACTCTACAAACAAGAAACTAATTAATGAACTCCCTGCATCCCTTAGCCGAGGCATAGGTTAGTGCCAGTACTAGGATGTCCAGTTCTAGTAGCAAGGTTGTCAAAACCACAGGTAACACCAGAACACAAACAAAACTTCCAAGACAAGACTGCTTCAAATCTGCAACCTCAGCAGACATCTCAGAAAATTTATTTGCATCAAGTAGAATAGATACTAATAAAGAGGAAAGTCCTTAGGATGATAAATATTATTTTACTGCCAACAGAATCAAACTGTATACTAAGAATGATTATGCAAAATATTCTAAAAATATTTCCTAAAACATTCAAAGATGTTCTAATGGAAAAAATAATTGAAAATGTAATCAGAAAAGATTTATGGAAGTCATGAAATACTGGAGCCCTGAAAAAATATTATAAAAAGGCAAACATGTAGGCACCAGATATGCATGTGATATTTGATAAATCTTCAGTTCAGTTCAGTTGCTCAGTTGTGTCCGACTCTTTGCGACCCCATGAACCGCAGCACGCAAGGCTTCCCTGTCCATCACCAACTCCCTGAGTCCACCCAAACCCATGCCCATTGAGTCGGTGATGCCATCCAACCATCTCATCCTCTGTTGTCCCCTTCTTCTCCTGACCTCAATCTTTCCCAGCATCAGGGTCTTTTCCAATGAGTCAGCTCTTCGCATCAGGTGGCCAAAGTATTGGAGTTTCAGCTTCAACATCAGTCCATCCAATGAACACTCAGCCTTTAGGATGGGACTGGTTGGATCTCCTTGCAGTCCAAAGGACTTGCAAGAGTCTTCTCCAACACCACAGTTCAAAAGTATGAATTCTTTGGCGCTCAGCTTTCTTTATAATCCAACTCTCACATCCATACATGACTACTGGAAAAACCACAGCCTTGACTAGACGGACCCTTGTTGGCAAAGTAATGTCTCTGCTTTTTAATATGCTGTCTAGGTTGGTCATAACTTTCCTTCCAAGGAGTAAGTGTCTTTTAATTTCATGGCTGCAATCACCATCTGCAGTGATTTTGGAGCCCAGAAAAATGAAGTCAGCTACTGTTTCCACTGTTTTCCCATCTATTTGCCATGAAGTGATGGGACCGGATGCCGTGATCTTAGTTTTCTGAACGGTGAGATTTAAGCCAACTTTTTCACTCTCCTCTTTCACTTTCATCAAGAGGCTCTTTAGTTCTTCTTCACTTTCTGCCATAAGGGTGGTGTCATCTGCATATCTGAGGTTATTGATATTTCTCCCGGCAATCTTGATTCCAGCTTGTGCTTCTTCCAGCCCAGCGTTTCTCATGATGTACTCTGCATATAAGTTAAATAAGCATGGTGACAATATACAGCCTTGACGTACTCCTTTTCCTATTTGGAACCAGTCTGTTGTTCCATGTTCAGTTCTGTTGCTTCCTTACTGGCATACAGGTTTCTCAAGAGGCAGGTTAGGTGGTCTGGTATTCCCATCTCTTTCAGGATTTTCCACAGTTTATTGTGATCCACACAGTCAAAGGCTTTGGCATAGTCAATAAAGCAGAAGTAGATTTTTTTTGGTATTCTCTTGCTTTTTCGATGATCCATCAATGTTGGCAATTTGATCTCTGGTTCCTCTGCCTTTTCTAAAACCAGCTTGAACATCTGGAAGTTCATGCTTCACGTATTGCTGAAGCCTGGCTTGGAGAATTTTAAGCATTACTTTATTAGCATGTGAGATGAGTGCAATTGTGCGGTAGTTTGAACATTCTTTGGCATTGCCTTTGTTTGGGATTGGAATGAAAACTGAGCTTTTCCAGTCCTGTGGCCACTGCTAAGTTTTCCATATTTGCTGGCATATTGAGTGCAGCACTTTCACAGCATCATCTTTCAGGATTTGAAATAGCTCAACTAGAATTCCATCACCTCCACTAGCTTTGTTCGTAGTGATACTTTCTAAGGCCCACTTGACTTCACATTCCAGGATGTCTGGCTCTAGGTGAGTGATCACACCATCGTAATTGTCTGGGTCATGAAGAACTTTTTTGTACAATTCTTCTGTGATTTCTTGCCACCTCTTCTTAATATCTTCTGCTTCTGTTAGGTCCCTACCATTTCTGTCCTTTATTGAGCCCATCTTTGCATGAAATGTTCCCTTGGTATCTCTAATTTGCTTGAAAAGATCTCTAGTCTTTCCCATGCTATTGTTTTCCTCTATTTCTTTGCATTGATCACTGAGGAAGGCTTTCTTATCTCTCCTTGCTATTCTTTGGAACTCTGCATTCAGATGGGTATATCTTTCCTTTTCTCCTTTGCTTTTTGCTTCCCTTTCACAGCTATTTGTAAGCTCTCCTCAGACAGCCATTTTGCTTTTTTGCAAATCTTTAAACTATTAAATGAATTAGAAGTGGAAAAACAGGTTACCTATCACTTCTCAGACCTTTAAATATACATTGTCTATTTTTCCATTTGAAAAGTTTAGCATTTAATTAGTGCCTGACTTTTAAAAAACAATTTTATGGATATATAATTTATATACAAGATTCACCCATTTTAAGTGTAGAAGTCAATGAACTTTAGTATATTTATAAAACTGCAACCATCCGTCACATCTAATTTTAGAACATCCCCATTAGCCTAAAAAGAAACCTCTGCCTATCACCATCATTAATGGAGTTTTTAATAATAATTTTGCAAACAACATTTAATGCTTTGGTACTCTACAAAATGGTATTCACATAAAAGTTATGATTGGAAAATGAACTTGATATTTCATCTAATTTTAGATGGTGATATTTCATCACCATTTAAAATATGCACATTTTTGAAACATCTAGATAATCCTTTCTAGAACTTGATAATAAGTTCAAGACATGATGAAGTAAAATCTTGATGTATCAATATATTTCATAATAATTATCACAGTTATCTTTTTAGAACTATTCAGCTCTGAATTCATCCTTTTTGTCCACTTGGTAAAAATGGATCTGAACCTTTTGAATAGTTTTCCTAGACAGCAGGCACAATGTTAAACTTTGTTAGTAGAAGGTGCTAGAGAGACATCCTGGAATGGAAGGGTTTTACATCCCAGTTCAGGCATATTCACTTACCAGACTCCTGCAGCATGACTTGCTACTCCTGTGGAACATGGTTACCTACAGCCTCCCTTGGCAGCCCAGTGGCTGCTACCATTGCTAAATGCCTCTTGTGAGTTACCTCCCTGTGTCCAGCTTTCTCCGATACCCTAGGGCACAGATTTCCTGCAAGTTTTGCTATCATGGCCCCCCAAAGATCTCATCATCCAATGAGCCAAGGCCATGTTGTCTTCAAAAGGTCTGGATCTCAGTTCTAGGTGTGATGGAGCAGAGAACTCTTCCTCGGGTGTTTTATCTCAGCACTAGGGATAGTGGTTATACTCTATAGTATTATTTCTGATATTATATTTCTTTTATTCTTACATTTTTTAAAGTTCTCTGTATTTCTCACTAGCCAGTCCCTCATTACTACAGTCCCCTGTTATACTTAATAATTATTTATATTAAACTTTCCTTGCTCAAATAATTATTTGATTTCTCTCCTTGATAGATGCAGAGTGATATAAAGATATACTGTGAACCACAAATATCTGCTTTCTAAAAAATCTTTATAACAATTCCTTTATCAAAAGAGAGTTTATTTTCACATCCACTTACTACAGACCAATAACTGTATCTAATATCTAGAAAGCTATGACTGGATTTAGGAAGAGAATCTATAGTAAGTTTGAAAGGAAAAAGAAAAAAATCACAATGCTGAATTGTGGTAGACCAAACACCGGGCCAGAACTAAAGCGACATGAGAATCTACAGATAATTTCAGCCACTGTTCTAATTATCTACAGCTATGTAGCAAGCACCCCCAAACTTAGTGGCTTAAAATAAAAACCAGTTTTATATACTTCATGATTTTGAGGGTTAGTAATAAGGCCAGGCCTTGATGATTAATCTTTCTGTTCTGTGTGGTGACGAAGAGGCCACTCGGTGATACTCGAATGGAGCATGGGCTGTTCTACAGAGTCCAAGACAGCTTCCTCACATTTCTGGCACCTTGGGTGAACGACTGAGTTCAGCTGTAACTGTCAATCGATATGCCTACACAGGACCATTCCAATCTGGTAGTCAGACTCCTTACATGACTCCTCAGGGTTCTAAGAATGTGCCTGAGTGAATGAGGTGATAGCTGCCTGGCCTGATTTTCTATCATTTCGGTGAAGTTTAAGGTGTAAGGGGATTTACATACTATGTTTAGGCCATTATCTTGATATAATCTCTGTTGAGTTTTCAACTGAAGAAATAAAAGTAATCATGCACATCTTAAAAACCTAAAAAAAAAAAAAGCAAAAAGCAAAGAAGTGATATGTAGTTTTTTTCTTACTAAATCTGGAATTACACTATTAGAATTTTCCTGCAATTACTTTTTCACTTAAGAATAAATGATGGATTCCACATATAAGGGATGTCTTAGTGATATTTCTCTAGACAGAGAAGGAGAAATATTGTTTGACATCCCTTATGTGTGGAATCTAAAAGAAACAAAGATACAAAATGAACTTACTTAAAAAACAGAAAGAGACTCCTACACTTAAAGAAGGTTATGGTTGCAACTTATGGTTGCCAGTGGGGAAAATGGGGGGGAAGGTTTAGTTAGAGAGTTTGGGATGGACAAGTACACACTGCTATATTTATTTACAATAACTAACAAACAAGGACTGACTGTATAGCACATGAAACTCTGCTCAATGTTATGTGGCACCCTGGATGGGAGAGGAGTTTGGATGAGAATGGATACATGTATATGTATGGCTGAGTCCCTTCACTGTTCACCTGAAACTATCACAACACTGTTAGTTGGCTATACTCCAATACAAAATAAAGTTTTCTTTTTTTAAAAGAATGAATGATAAACAACTTTTCAGGTCAGTACATATAAATGATCTCATTCTTTTTATGGCTGCATAGTATCTTTAGGATGGAAATACTACCATTGATTATGTCAGTTTTCCAATTGATGAATTGCATGGACTGAATATTTATGTCCTCTCCAACCCAAATTTACATGGTGAAATGCTGATGGTTAGTTGATGGTATTTGGAGATGGACTTTTGGGAGGTGCTTAGGTCAGGAGGAGGAAGCCCTCATTAACGGGATTGGTGCCCTTATAAAAGAGACCCCAAAAAGCCAACTTTCTCCTTCAACTGTGTGAGATTACATTAAGAAGATGGCCATCATCGAGGAAGTCTTTCATTGAGGAAGTGGATTCTCACCACTGGTGACCACTTGATCTTGGACTATTAGTCTCCAGAAGTACGGAATATAAATTTCTCTTGTTTATAAGCTGCCCAGCCTATGGTATTTTCCTATAGAAGCCAGAGCAGACTAAATGGATATTTAAGTTGTTATCAAAAAGCTTATGGTTTGATATCAACACCTCAAAAAGTTATTATTATTATACAAGTTAGGAGTATCAAGTAACATTTTATATCCCTATAGAAAATATTCTTAAACCACTATTAAATATGGGAAATGGAGGCTATTCCAGAAAAAGTCATTTAGTTTTCTCTTTTATGCTTAGGATTTTTAAATTATGAGACAGAAAAAACTAAGTAACAGTGGCTATGGCTGAGCATGAAAGCAAGCAGCTCATCAAATATTTGCTTTACATGGGTCATTTGAAGTTCTGTCAACTCTGAGCACATTGCCTTAAACTGCTGAAAATTCAAAAATTGTTGTGCTACTGCTCTCCTTATTGTTCCTTATTCATCCCATATCAGTTTACTTCTGTTTTATCCTAACATTTATTTAAGGGCTCTCTGTGTGCCAGGCATTGTACTAAATGCCAAGAGTATTTAACCAGAGTATTTCATTTCACACATAACCAACCCAGAAAAATAACTTTGTTAGCTCTGTGATCTTGTGCAAGTAATATAATTTTGAGCTTTGGTTTCCTTATAAGTTACTTCCCTGATGGCTCAGATGGTAAAGCGTTTGCCTATAATGTGGGAGACCCGGGTTCAATCCCTGGGTCGGGAAGATCTCCTGGAGAAGGAAATGGCAACCCACTCCAGTATTCTTGCCTGGAAAATCCCATGGACAGTGGAACCTGGTAGGCTACAGTCCATGAGGTCGCAAAGAGTTGGACACGACTGAGCGACTTCACTTTCACTTTCCTTATAAATAAAATAAGGACCATATTAAGTGATTTAACACACATCTATTTGTGCTCTTACTATGTGCCAGGCATCCTAACTCAGGCAAAGTTATTTTCAGGATAAAATGAAATAATGAGTATAACATACTACTTGATATAAAATAGGCATTCAGATGGTAATTCCTAAGGACTTCCCTTGTGGTCCAGCGGTTAAGACTCTGAGCTTCCAAGCAGGGGATATGCGTTCAATACCTGGTCAGGAAACTAAGATCCTACATGCCACAAGCTGTGGCCAAAAAATTAAAAAAAAAAAAGATAACAACTCCTTTTATTGTAGCTAGAAAGACACCAAACTTGACCCAAATCTATATGAGTTCAAAATACTCCTCCCCTCCTTTTTTTGTGATTCCATGCTATCTTCCTAAAAGCAACATGGTATGACTATACCGGTGATCCACTACTCTTTTCACTGGTTTCTGTAATCCAAGTTACACAATTCTTCCAAGGTTAAAAAGTAAGTCTAAACCTACCTTCGTTTCTAGTCCAAATAATTTTTTACTTCTGTGATTTCATTATTTCTTTGCATTGTGTACTACATTATTTAGTTCTCCATAGGTTGTCACATATTTTTTTCTCCAGTTCCTTCTTAAATGTACCTTGTGTTTTGAGACTTCAGGTGGATACATGGTACTTTCTATTCCTTTTATGTTTCTTTTATAAGGTTTAAGCTGTGACTAGACATGTAGTCAATTGTGCAATATACAAATAAAATCTGATTTTACACAATTTACAAATCAAAAGAAATGGAAGGACAAATACTATGATATGTGGATTCACTAGAGAAAGAGGTAAGTGAACAAAGAGTAAAGAAGGGGCAAAATTTTAAAACATCAAGGCTTTCTGAAGTTGAAAGAAATTAGTACCAATGTCCTTGGTGTTACAGTAATAAAACTGTGAAGGTGAGTGGGAGTCAGCAAGAGTAAACAGCTAACCTAACAGTTCATTCAGAGTTGTAAACAGAAGCACGTCACAGTTCAAGTGGTAAGCATTTTTCTCTGCTTCTCGTAAGCAGCAATGCTACCCATTCTTCACAAGAATATTATAGTTTATTATTTTTAGCTGTTTAATAGATGACATCCATACTAAGATCCATACCAGAGGAGATAATGGGCCAATAAAGCCACACATAGCCAAGATATTCATTATCTCCAGCAACATATAACATCTAGAGCTGAAAGCTGGAAATACTTATATCAGCTTTTCACATGTGTGTACGTATATGTGTGTATATGTCTTTTTACTTTTATGTAATAATTGCTTGACTAACTCTGCACAAGTGAAACAATGTGGTTAGAATAGGAGAGATCTCTTACAGCAGCAGAGAGGATCTGGTGATTTTCACTTCGGGGTATGAGCAAGTTGGCTGCAAACGGGAGCAGACACCATGGAAAGAACCTTGAATTCAGAGTTAGAATCCTGCATTCTTGTCCTAGATGTCACTAATCAACTGTGGTGCCTAGGGCAAGCCACTTAAATTTTCTGCTGTGCCCTAGTTTTTCTTGTTATAAACTGGGACAGTAAGGCTTGCTCTACTTACCTCATTAGTTTGTGAGGGTCATGGGAGTGAGTGTGTATGAATGTATTTTGAAAACATAGTCACCTGTAAATGCAATGCATTTTCATTTTAGATACTAAGTAATGAAACTATCAAATAAGCCTGTAGTTGGATGATACTCCATCTTGGTTGCTATGGATCATACAGACGGGAAAAATAAATTTACTAATGTTATATACTGAAATTACATCTCCAATATTAATTGACAGAAGAATCAAATCAGTTCTATACATATGAACCTAAGAGTATGTTGAGCAGATATTGAGATAAAGACATAATAGAAATGTGCATTCTAGATCAGTTAGTTCAATATTTGATAAAATAATAGTGAGGCTGAATGTTTCGTTATAGTATAAATTCTTTGAAAATCTAACCTTAACAGGTATGGAAGTAAAGAAAGTATTACATAATTAGAATCAAATGAGTTTAGCTGGAAAAGATCATATAGAATATTCTACCCTGATTCGCTTTCATTTTGCGGCTGAAAACAGGAAAACTCAGCCTCCATATGTTTTGCCCAAGTCCACAGTTTGAAGTGGTAGAAAGATTATCCTCAGAGCCATCTTTGAAACTATTTTTTAAGTCCAAAGTGAGAGACTGGCTCACGGTGATGGCTGAATTATGAACCTGGGATTCTAGAGATGAGTAAAATGGATAATGCTGGTGTTGCTAGGTTAGGAAACTAAATGAAACTCACCGACAGTCATGAATAAAGACAGATTTGTTGAATGATCCATTCCAATGAAAGAGCAGAAGTAGGTCAAACAAATTGTAAAGGCTAATGAAGGGAGACCTTGAACTGGAGACAAGGTAGACATAAGGAATATATTTCAGAAGTTAAGGCTGGCTAACCAAACTGGACTTGGGAATAACAGAAAGAAGAGAATAATAATACTTCTAGTTCTTAGTGCTTATAGCTAACTTTTATTGAGTGCTATGTGCCAGGCATGGTGCTAGGTGTTTTATATAATTTTCTTTAAAATCTCACTCACCCACATGAAATTCAGATGGAAACTATTCTCCCATTTTGGGGAAGAGAAAAGAAAGGTATAGAGGGAGAGGTGGAGCTTGGCCTGTACAAGTCTAAAGTCTACATGCTTAACTGCTATGTTCCATGACTTCCAAAGGAGGCAGGAAGAGTAAGAAGACTGGATTTATCAACACCAGTCCTTGATTCATAGACTGGTTGGTAGGGTTGCAGTGTATGAATTCACGAACTATCCATGAATTTGAATCCAATAAACTACCTAAAACCTATATCTAAGCTTCCTTTCAAAATTATAACTTCACATTAGCATCTTGTACCAATCCTGTGTCACTCATTTGCATATGATTTTTCATTTTAGTGTAGATATGATAAAGGATCAATAGATGTAGAAAGTTGACATTGGCTTGCAATTAATTCTAGCAGATTGATGTTTACACCAAACAAAAATCAAAGTAATCAGGTTATTTCTATACTAGTTAAATATTTATAGAATTATAGAGTCAGAAATCTATCAAATGTTGATTTTACAAGGAACTATTTCTAGTCACCATATTACCAAAGTTCATTCATTCAACAAATATCACTTGAACATCCACTGTGTGCCAAGCTCTCTTAAAGGTACCAAGTGTATGTTTCATAAATACCAAAGTCCCTGCTGTCAATGGAGCTTATATTCTAGTGAAATTGAGAAATAATAAGTAAACAGGTAAATAAAAATGATAATTTCAGATATTAAGAAATGCTACAAAGGAAATACAAGGGCATGATGTGAGGAATCATGATTGAGAAAGGAGGAAATTTAATTCTTTTACTGCCCCTAATCCTTCTTTAAAGAATCAGTGACGATCTCCTTTCCTAAATGTAGACTACTTCTCTGAATTGGGTTTAAAATAAGCACCAAAAATGCCTTTAAGGGAATATTAACTAAGCACTGTCCATCTAAAAATAGGGCCAGCCCCAGAAAAATCATGTCCTGGTTCTGTGTGACCAAAGGATGCACAGGAGGAGGGCTCACTGGGCATCTTCCACTTCATCCTGACCATTTGCTGCAGCCTCTTTCAGGGCAAAGAGCTGAGACGCCAATCAGCTGGAATTTGATTATTTGATGAAATCATCAATAAGACTTGATGAAATAACTAACTGCTGTGGTCTCCCTACTTTACAAATAAAGGCATGGGACATCACTTTCCTTTGTTTGATGATAACCACTGATAAAGTTAGGCTAAGTTGATAATACAAGCTGGCATTCAGAAGTTATCAAGGAACTCTCAACACTGGCCAGATCATTTTCATAACGTAGCCATTTCACTGTCATAAGCAAAAAGGCTCCAGCTGGGAAACAATGCTTATTCTATTAATACTTTATCATGTAAATGCAAACCTTCAGAAGTTCAGAAGCCTAAAGCTAGGGAAATGTGGGAGCTCTAATCAGATAGATCCATGTGTCTCAATGGATAACACGGAAATGATGAATGCCAAGTTTATGACTTTGAGATAAGCGGCAATAAAAATGTGGCTCAAGATATGGTTTTCAAGAAAAAAATTTTCAAAAATCCACACTTTAGGGAAATCAGGTGAAGGGGAGAGAGATTGTGAGGTAGAAAGAAGGGAGAATTGTGAAGAGGAAGGAGAAAGTCAGCAAAAAGAGGGGACTGTTAAGAAGAGATGCTGATTGTTCCAACCTGGGCCTTGACCATATACACATACATCTCTTAAAATAAGAAGCCTCTGTATCAACTTGTGGTTGCCAACGGGGAGGGATGGATTGGGAGTTTGGAATTAGCATATGCAAACTATTATATATAGGATGGATAAACAATAAGGTCCTACCATATAGCATAATATCCTGTGATAAACCATAATGGAAAACAGCACAACATTGTAAATCAACTGTACTTCAGTAGAATAAATTTTTAAAAAAAGTCTCTGTATCAGATTCACATGGAAATCCTGATGGGTACCACCGTCTTCAAAGGCAGCTGGTCCTTCTAATCACAAAAACAGAACCAGCAAAAAAAAAAGTCCACTTTGAAAGATTTCATTTGGTTTGGGCCCAAATCACATCAGCTCAGTCAGGGGCGCTGTCCCCAGTGCTTTCTCTCAGAACCAGAAGAAGGAATGTATTCCCTTTCAGCCGGTCCGGAGTCCCTGCGGCATACAGGCACCATCAAATGCAGATTGACATCTATTTGTAGCACAACTAGAAAAGGCAGTTTCATTCTGAATTATTTAACATGGCAACATTTTGCACATATAAATCATGTCCAGCTTTATTAGATTAGGCCAATTGAAGAAATATATACACCTGCCTGTCATGTAAAGCCCTTCATCTTGGGGAGTAGACTCCCCAGGGGGACATCCCAGGAGGTAAATTGAATATTGAGTGGTTTATCTCGTGGTGAGGCCTGAATTGAAAATTGAAATTCCTGCATGGACATCGAATTTCACATCAAAAATGAGGACCTAGTTTATCTCTCTTGGTTACCAGGGTACTAATCACTCTAGAAACTTAGATTTACATGACTATGGCTGTTCCCTGCCCTTTATGTTGGAGCTGGGCCCTGTCAATGTGATAATGTTCGTCAAACCCTTTGAGGTCCTCAGATGAAAGGCATTCTACAAACACAAACTATCACTTGCCTAAATCAGCCAAGTAGCTTGATATTATTTCTCTCCATCTTTGGGTTTGCCAGAACAGCACAGGAGATAGCAAATGGCACACAGTGAGATGAAAGGATGGAGATTAACAGGCGACTGCTTTTCAATCAGATAAGGCAAGAGGATGCACAGTTGATAGCCTGATTTCTATTATGAGAAAAAACACACCCAGGGTTGTTCTCATTGTGCTCAAAATCTCAGAGGAAAATCACTTTCATAAAAATAGGCTGTATCTCAAATGCTCTTCCTAATTCAAGTTCAGGAAAAAAAAATTCACTTCTACCACTTACACAGAAGGCACTAAGAAAATGGGATTGGATTCCTTCTCCCCACCCATCTCTGCCGTCATTCATTCCCTCTCCTTTTTTTTTAAAAAAAAAAAAAAACCTTGTTAAAGGGAGAAAGTATGCATCTGAAAAGAAAAACACAAGGAGGAGACCCAGTGCCATTACTTTGGAGAGCTGAGAGGTGGAGAATGAAAAAGCCATTGGTCTCAGTTTTACTGCCACAATGGCCTTTTATGTGAGGGATTAGACACGCCAGGAGCTGGCGCAGCATTCACTGGTGCCCGATGACAATCTGGAAGAAGGACGATAAAAATCAGTTTGTCGTAAGGTTAAATCACCAAAGACTTCCTAGATTGGCTTTTCAGATTGTTTCCCTTCGGAAAGAAGATGAAAAAAAGAAAGAAATATGGGTGAAAGGCTGGGTTTTTTTCTTTCCCTTTTCTTCCCCTCTCAGTGCAAGATGTAGCATTCAGAAAACATGTTGAGCGAGCTGAAGCATTAAAAAGATCAGTCTTTGGCTGGTGAATGAAAGGCTGTTGTGCGTGTGACTCACATACTAAATGGAAACCTGCCTTCAAAGCCTATTTTACTGCCTAATTATATATACACAAAATGTAGCTGTCTGTTTCAATCAAATCATAGGAAAAGGAATAAAACTCCTCTAAAGATGCAATTTTCATGGTTTGTCATAACCTTAGAAACACTGCTAATGCAAAAGGAGGAAGTACAGCTGCATGGTCCAGATAAGGCTTCAGTAATTGTTTTTCTTTTAATTATTACTTTATAAAGACATTATACCTCCTACTCCGAAGAAGGAAAATTAGTGTCCTCTGTCTCCTCTTTTTATCCCCTCCCTGCCCATTTTCACACTATGCTTGTTGATATGCATTTCAGCTGTGGCTAGAAGCCAGAGTAGCTATGGAAATAATATTTAAGTAACCACCCTAACTACAGGCTCTCAGAGGGTTCCAGTGAGGATGTCTTTTCCAAATTTATGTTTTGAATTGAGCAGAGCCTTCCAAAGCACAAAATAGAGTGCCAGGGATCAAGATAACACGCTCAGACCCAAACAACTGTGTGAACTTGGCTTTCATGGAAGTAGTTTCTATTCATAATATGAATATATTTCTTTTACATTATGAATTGCATGAGCAATTCCACTGTTGTCATCCCTGCTGAAGGTGATGTAATAAAATACACAAAAAACATTTTTCTCTCTAACATTTTATATGTACAGACCTTTTTTGTCTGATAACCCGAAACTGTAAAGTTTAATAAGCCATTACTAATTTACATATTTTCATAGATTCAAATCATTAAAATGCAATGATATTTTAATGGCTTAATATATATCTAATTGCGAATTAAAACTTTTTTAACACTGGAGATAGCACTGAACATACTACCAGGGGCTTCCAAGTACCTAATTCAGAAAGCATTGGTAGCTACTAACATTTCTGAGGGAAACCTAAGGTTTATCACTGGGTGAGTAAATTGATTATCTTATAATGTGCATGTTTTTAAAAAGTCATCATTTTAGCTACACCTACTCCTCTTCTCCTTAATCTCTTCCAGCCTACTCCCTGTTCTGTCTCAAGCCCTATTAAATTTGGAACCTGCTGTATTAATCCGTAGAATAAACAACTCAATTAAGAATTATATGATAATTAAGTACATATGATCATTAAGCTACTCTCAATGACTCTCAGAAATCCTGGGGCATGAGAAATATGGAAAAAATCACAAACAGGCAAGAATTAAATGAGGCTTATGCTCTAGAAATTACTGCCTACATTCCAAATTCCAAAATGGGGTTTGAGACCTATTGAAAACAAATGTGCACACATGTTCATAGCAGCGCTATTCACAATAGCCAAAAGGTGGAAAAAAACCAAATATCCTTCAACAGATGAATGGGTAAACAAATACACAGACACACACTCACACATAGGAGTATTATTCAGCTATAATAAAGAACAAAATACTGATTTATGTTACAGTGTGAATGAGCCTTGAAAACATGCTAAGTGGAAGGAGTTAGACACAAAAGGTCACATAATGTATGATTCCATTTATATGAAATATCCAGAATAGATAATTTCATAAACACAGCAAATTGGTGGTTGTAAGTAAGAGATGACTCTACACATGGACATCACCAGATAGTCAATACCAAAATCAGATTGATTATATTCTTTGCAGCCGAAGATGGAGAAGCACCATACAGTCAGCAAAAACAAGACCTGGAACTGACTGTGGCTCAGATCATCAGCTCCGTATAGCAAAATTCAGGCTTAAACTAAAGAAAGTGGGGAAAACCACTAGGCCATACAGGTATGACCTAAATTAAATCCCTTATGATTATACAGCGGAGGTGACAAATAGATTCAAGGGATTAGATCCGATAGAATGCCCCAGGAACTACGGACTCAAGTTTGTAACATTGTACAAGAGGTAGTGATCAAAACCATCCTAAAGAAAAACAAATGCAAGAAGGCAAAATGGTTGTCTGAGGAGGCCTTACAAATAACTGAGGAAAAAAAAAAAGAAGTGAAAGGAAAAGGAGGAAGGGAAACATATACCCAATTGAATGCAGAGTTCCAGAGAAGAGCAAAGAGAGAGATAAGAAAGCCTTCTTAAGAGAACAATGCAAAGAAATAGAGGAAAATAACAGAATGGGAAAGACTAAAGATCTCTTCAAGAAAATTAGAGACACCAAGGAAACATTTCATGTAAAGATGGGCACAATAAAGGACAGAAATGGCAAAGAGTTAATAGAAGCAGAAGAGACTAAGAAGAGGTGGCAAGAATACACAGAAGAACTATACAAAAAAAGATCGTAATGACCTGAGTAACTACGATTGTGTGGTCACTCACCTAGAGCAAGACATCCTGGAGTGCAAAGTCAAGTGGGCCTTAGGAAGCATTTCTGTGAACAAAGCTAGTGAAGCTGATGGAATTCCAGCTGAGCTATTTCAAATCCTAAAAGATGATGCTGTGAAAGTGCTGCACTCAATATGCCAGCAAATTTGGAAAACTGAGCAATGGCCACAGGACTGGAAAAGGTCAGTTTTCATTCCAATCCCAAAGAAGGGCTATGCCAAAGAATGTTCAAACTACCAGGCAACTGTGCTTATTTCACATGCTAGCAAGGTAATGCTCAAAATCCTTCAAGCCTGGATTCAGCAGAACATGAACCAAGAACTTCCCGATATACAAGCTGGATTTAGAAAGAGGAACTAGAGATTAAATTGCCAACATCCGTTGGATCATTGAAAAAGCAAGAGAGTTCCAGACAAACATCTACTTTGCTTCATTGACTATGCTAAAGCCTTTGATTGTGTGGATCACAACGAACTGTGGAAAATTCTTAAAGAGATGGGAATACCAGACCACCTTACCTGCATCCTGAGAAACCTGTATGCAGGTCAAGAAGCAACAGTTAGAACTGGACATGGAACTGGTTCAAAATTGGGAAAGGAGTACATCAAGGCTGAAAAGCAAAGACATCCCTTTGCTGACAAAGGTCCATATAGTCAAGGCTTATGCTCTTTCCAGTAGTCATGTAGGAATGTGAGAGCTGGACCATAAAGAAGGCAGAATGCCAAAGAATTGATGCTTTTGAACTGTGGTGCTGGAGAAGACTTCTAAGAATCCCTTGGACAGCAAGGAGATCAAACCAGTCAATGTTAAAAGAAATCAACCCTGAACACTCACTGGAAGGACTGATGCTGAAGCTCCAACACTTTGGCCACCTGATGCAAAGAGCCAACTCATTGGAAAAGACCCTGATGCTGGGGAAGATTGAAGGCAGAAGGAGAAGGGGACATCAGAGGATGAGATGGTTGGATGGTATCATCACACCAATGGACATGAACTTGGGCAAACTCCAGGAGATCGTGAGGGACAGGAAAGCCTGGCAAGCTGCAGTCCATGGGGTCACAAATGGTCGGACGTGACTTGGCGAATGAACAACAACAAAAGGCTATATTTTGTCACCCTGCTTGTTTAACTTATATGCAGAGTACATTATACTGTTCATGCTGGGAGAAATATCAACAATCTCAGATATGCAGACGATACCACCCTAATGGCAGAAAGTGAAAAGGAACTAAAGAACCTCTTGATGAAGTTGAAAGAGGAGAGTGAAAAAACCAGCTTAAAATTCAACAGTCAAAAAACTAAGATCAGAGCATCTGGTCCTATCACTTTACGGCAAATAGATGGGGAAAAAATGGAAACAGTGGCAGATTTTATTTTCTTGGGCTCCCAAATCACTGCGGACAGTGACTGCAGTCATGAAATTAAGACACTTGCTCCTTGGAAGGAAAGTTATGACAAGCCTAGACAGCATATTAAAAAGCAGAGACATCACTTTGCCAACAAAGGTCCATATAGTCAAAGATATGGTTTTTCCACTTGTTGTTGTGGTTCAGTTGCCCAGTTGTGTCTGACTCTTTGTGACCCCATGAACTGCAGCATGGCAGATTTCCCTGTCCCTCACCATCTCCCAAAGTTTGCCCAAGTTCTTGTCCACTTCATGGGTGATGCCATCCAACCATCTCATCCTCTGATGCCCTCTTCTCCTTCTGCCCTCAATCTTTCCCAGAATTAGGGAGTTTTCCAATGAGTCAGCTATTTGCATCAGATGACCAAAATACTGGAGTTTCAGCTTCAGTATCAGTCCCTCCAACAAGTAAGTATTCAGGGTTGATTTCCCTCAAAATTGACTGCTCTGATGTCTTTGTTGTCCAGTGGACTCTCAGGAGTCTCCTCCAGCATCACAGTTCGAAGGCATCAATTCTTTGGCATTCTGCCTTCTTTATGGTCCAGGTCTCACAATCATACACGACCACTGGGAAGACCATAGCCTTGACTATATGGACCTTTATTGGCAGAGTAATGTCTCTGCTCTTCAACACACAGTCCAGGTTTGTCATAGCTTTTCTACTAAGAAGTTTTTTCCTGCCAAGAAGGTTTTTTCAGTATTTATGTACAAATGTGAGATTTGGACCATAAAGAAGACAAAGTGCTGAAGAATTGAGGCTTTCAAACTGTGGTTCTAGAGAATACTCTTGAGAGACCCTTGGACAGCAAGGAGATCAAACCAGTCAGTCCTAAAGGAAATCACCCTTGAATATTCATTGGAAGGACTGATGCTGAAGCTAAAGCTCCAATACTTTGGCCACCTGATGTGAAGAGCCAACTGGGAAAAGACCCTGATGCTATGAAAGACTGAGGGCAGTAAGAGAAGAGGGCAACAGAGGATGAGGCGGTTGGATGGTATCACCGACTCAATGGAAATGAGTTTGAGCAAACTCTGGGAGATAGTGAAGGATAGGGAAGTCTGGTGTGCTGAAGTCCATGGAGTCAGATGGAATGCATAATCAGATCATAAAACAAGAAAACAAACAAATGAAGCAGATAATTTTAAATAGTGATCTTTCCCTAAAGAAATTCAGATCATGTCATTCAATTTTTGCATGATGTATCAGAAAGACGCCATTGTTATATGACATAAATATCAACCAATGCCTCAGTCAACCATTTAGAATCCTCCATAATGGGATTTGAATTTACCTTATCCCATACTTTTCCATTTCTAAGACCTAATGATCTAACTAACAATGAGGAGGAAATAAATTTAGTTTTCACAATAATGTTATATTCCGTATATTATTATTTCCATTTCATGATGAAAAAAATGGGGTTTGTTTGCAAGGTGGCCATAATAATTTCTCCCATTCACATACTCATGCTTTTCTGCAAAGTGACTTTGCCTTTCTTCCCAACAAGAGGTAGAGTTCACTTCTCTACTCTTTGAATTTGGGCTTGGCCATGAGAATTTCTTTGGCAAATGGAACATGACAAACATGAGCAGAGGTTTGAAAGTGCCTGTACATAAGCTTGCTTTCTCTGGGTGGTGGTTACAACCCTGAGTCAACTGCGTGGACAAGTGTAAGCTAGCCTGCTAGAATGGTAATGGGGCTGAGAAAGGAGGTGCCCCAGAAAAATGTGTAAATGAGACCATCTGAGACTAGGCAGCCCCATTTGAGCCACTGTCTGACTTGACTGAATGAGTGACCCCAAGAGAGACCAAAAAGAACTCCCGAGTGGAACCTGGTCCAAATTTCTGACTCATCCAATAATAAGCAAAAAAACCCAGTGCTATTATTTCTAGCCTACTAAATTTTAGACTGCTTTGTTACACAGCAATAAATAAACGATTGCTAGAGAGAGGTTCCGAGAATTAATTGCTCATAACCTCATAGGAAGTAGTGTTGGAGCTGGGGTTCCAACTCAGGTCTGCTAATTGCACCATCTATTCACTTGCCAGTATGTACACTAATTCCCCCAAAGTGTCCCAAGAGAACTATTGGCAAGGTTAAACTATATGTGAGTGAGAAATGTATGATTACACACTTAGCAACAATCCAAACTTAGGGAGAACAGTTCTCTCAGAGGAACCCGATATGTAGCAAGACAGTTTGCTTGTTAAATTGAGCAATGTCTTATAAAGTCCTTAGCCAAAAAATAGGTTTGCCCTAGATTTGGAAAAAGCCTTTGACCCACTTTTTTCAGTTTCTAGAAAATGCAATACCTTTTTTCAGAAGTCTGTTTCCACCCTTTTAAAGACACCTCCAGATAATCACGTAAGATTTAGGCTGAAGAGTAGTCCCAGTCCTTCTGCTCTTGGACTGCTGGGCAGGATTCCTCTGCAGTAGCTAGAATGGTAACACAGCGGGGTAGGAAGAATGGTGAGCTCTGGAAACATGATCACAGATAATCATGCATTTATTTATTTTTGATAGGGATTAAAATAAGAAGAGGAGACTTGGGAATTCCCTGGTGGTAAAGTGGTTAGGACTCTGTGTTCTCACTGCTCGGTGCCCAGGTTTAATCCCTGGTCAGAGAACTATAATCCCATAAACCATGTGGCAGGGCAAGAAGAAGAGGAGGAAGAAGAAGGAGGAGGACCATATTAGGCAAAAGAGGCAGAGATTAACTTTATGTGGCCCTAAAAGTTGGTCTGGTACTATAGGTTGTTGAAGAACGGTCTAGAGGCAAGAGCATTCATATCTGATGGAGCCTGGATCCTCTCTGAGAAGCCCAGGGTACCACGAGTTCAGTGCAAGTGTATTGAGGGGTTAGCATGTGCAAAGCACAGCAAGCATTCAGACAAATGGGAAGCTGTGTATGCGTGTGCTGGGTGTACAGTGAACCTGCCTTGGACACAGAAGGTCTGAGTCTTTGGATGACACTTTCTACCCCTCAATAGGTTTCTGGAGGATGACCTCATGCCAAGCATTTCAGTAAACTCTCAAATGGTGTTTCTGAGTTCTACGCATGGTACTAATTTTTCCAGTGATTTCTTGATACTGGATGATAACCAATTCTTGAATTTTCAATATTGATCAAGGTGAGGCTGAGCATAGATGAATACTGTTTCAATCTTCTCCTCTACCAGAAGGCAACTTGTTTGTATTTCATGTTTGTTATATCAGTGTTGTTAGAAAAATTTAGTCCTTGAAATATGAAACTCCATGAGCAAAAACTAAGCTCTTACCTGCAACTTCTCTCCTTATTCAACATAGGAAAGACAGCCACCAACTCTAATGGTTTTTCTTGTGAGACTAGTGGTTAGACTATAAACACTAATTTTGTGTGTATTTTTATGATTTAATTTCTTCTTTTTATGGGAATATAAAACATATTTAAAAAATAAGTCTTTAATGAAAGTGTACAATGGTGACATGGGAAGTATGTCAATCTGTCACATACAATATAAGAACATGTTTAAATATGCATATTATAAACATTTAAAGTTGCAATGGTTCAAAATAATATTAGGCTCTTACATGAGAGCCTAATTTCTAAATCTTTCTAAATATGAGCCTACTAGCTTCTTAAATACAGATTGTATTATATATATATGAATATATACACACACACATATGTAACCAGGGATATAATATTTTTAACCAAATATTTGTTTTTAAATTTTCTCTCTTGGACATTATTCTGTATGCCAAGTTTACTATTTATTTAGATAGAGAAAAATGTAAAAATTCCTCAAGCCTCTCATTTTTTTTCTCAATGTGAAAACTATTACAGAACTGAGAAATACTTTCTCTCCCAGAAACTTTCTTAGACTGTCTTTCCCTCTTTTCCTACTTTCTCCCCTTAGACATTCTCATCTTGCCTTATGACTTAACCTGGTATAAGTTAATGGTCCCCAAATCAGCATATCCAGTCCCAATATCATTCATCAGTGCTATGTAGTATGTACAACATTGTAATAAAAATCACCATTTTAATGCTTTCACGACCTTGGATGCTTTGGCTAATGACATTACCATCTGCATATTCAACCCAGATAGATCCCTTGGCACCATCTTGGATTCTTTTTTCTCCATCATCCATCCTCGTCTCCCTTCAGGAACTCAGGTGACTATTCCTGTCACATCTAGTTTCATAATATATGTCTCTCTCCATTCTATGGCCAAACATAAGCTGTTATCACTTTCATGGATGACTGAATTCTCCTTTGTGAAGACAGTGATTCTAATCTCTTACTAATGAACCTGCTATCCAGCCTGCCCTCACCCCAAATTGTATTCAGTTTCTAACTTAATCTCGTTCTTTACATTTTCCTACTTAAAATTCTTCAAAGACTTCTCATTGCTTTCAGAATGAAGTACATATTCAGAGATTTTGCAGTCTGGCTCTGACTTACTGTACAATCTCATCTTATGCTGCTCCCTTCATCTATTCCATACAAGCCTTCTGCTCCAGTCCCATCAAATCACTAATTAGTTTGGGAACGCTTACCAGGTCTCTGCCTGGACTTCTTTGCTCACCTTTCTTCCCTTGTAGAGTTAACGTCAGTAAAGTCTTTCCCGACTTCCCATCACAGTGAATCATTCCTTCCTCTGTACTCCCACAAAACTCTGCTCACACTGTGCACATCTGGTACTCATCTCCCTGGGTGGATCATGTAGTTCTTGGAGGGAGCAGAAAAGGGAGGACCATGTCTGGTTTGACTTTGCATGGACAGTTCTGAGCTGGTTGAAACTACCTGCTGGTTAGCATGTACTAAAAGATTGTTTAGTGAATGAGTCTTCATTTGGAATGCTCCGAAAGATCTTAAATTTGACCTATAAACGTCCAGAAATAGGAAGAAGGATGACTACTGATTCACAGAGATGGTATTGACCCCATGTAGTAAAAGCAAACGCGTTGTAAAGTCAAGCTGCAGTTAGCCCATTTTGCCACAGTTGGTTCTTTTTTAAGAAATGTCTAATTTGAGATCCCTTTCATGTGCTCTCCTTCCAAGGTTTAACATAGGTGATTAATCTTGACTTGCCTTAATACTGCTAGGAATGTGGCAATGACCTCTGCTGAACACTGCAAAGTGATTAATGTTACATGAACTGGACTAGTATCTTTCTTTCTTTTCTTTTTTTTAAACTCTAGATTCTGAATAAACACATTCATGCAAGATTCGGTTGCAGACCTTTGCTCGATAGAAAACGTACTGTGACTCAAAGAGTAATGTTTCAGATACAATAAACAACGTTAACGGAAACATGGCTCTTGTTAAAGAAAATGCTGTTTCAGGCTAAAGTCCCAGTGATCATAAAAGATATATGATGCAATAAACAAAATGAACCACAGGCAGACAGGTCCTTTCTATGACTAACCACTGATTGAATTTTCCAACACTCCTGGACTTTCTGAGAGATAAACTATTCACAAAAGGTCCATGTTAAATATAAGGCTGTCATTTCTTTTTTGTTTCTAGTGAGGTCCAAGAACAGTAGAGGATCCCTGGCACCTCCCCGCCAACTTCTTTTCTTTTCCATATTGGTTGTTTGTGTTTTTGAATTTTTTATGATGTGGGAAGACTGGCAAACAGTTGCTGTGATTGTCAAATGCCTTAAATCAAGAAGAGAAAATGCAATAAAACACAGTTTCCATGGTAACACATTGTAACCTAGTACCTCTGGATTATGAGCCAGCTTACATCTCTGATCATTACTTGTTGACAGGCATAAATTGAGCTTAAAAGCATTAATTTTGGAGAGAAAACTGGAATGTGGAGCTAAGTTATAATAATGTTTAAACATTTCCAAGGTAGTGGTAGCAAATCAACACTGGTTATGTCATTATTTAAATAATGTTAATAAACTTATCATAAACACTTAAAAAATCTACAAGGTTTTCTCTAATGATGGTATAACAAATTTGTATATACCCTTGAGGCGCAAGTGGTAACTGACATGTTTTTGGTGGGGTTAAAAGAAATTAAATGGAATGATCAATGGATGGTTTAATGAAGGAATGGTTCCAATATGGAAATGATTCTTAAAAAATGTTGATAATAGAAAAGCTCCTAAAACTATCTTAGGACATAAATATACAATGTTTCTGGATATTTCCAGTAGACATAATTTCCTCTTTTTTAGATTAAAAGAGACTCGAAATATGAATTATCCTATTAGAATGCTTGCAAACGTACTTTTTTTTTACACACTTCCAAGTTCTCATTAGAAGCACTCACACTTCAGTCATATTTTAAAGTTAAAAAAAAAGATAAAAAGATTGCCTTGTGTATATGGCTGCTTCTAACTGACTTCAGCAGTTACCCATCAACCAATATAATCGACCATCAAAAGATAATTTTTTCAAGACTGCTTGTTACACTTCTAGATATATTTTTATGACAAGATAGTTTCATCTGATAGGATTTAATTTGATAATAAAGAATTGGTCTATTGTCTCAATACCTAATCTTGATATAAAAGTCCACTTTATTTCCCTGGTAACTTCTGAATTCACCTTCACTGCTACCACTTTGAAAGTAAGAGTGGGAGAAGCAAGGGAAAGACAAGTGGCCTTTCCTCAAGGTTTGACTTTTGCTACCTTGAGCCTCAGGCAGACACAGAGACCAACATACCTTAGTTTCCACTTCTGTACTGCAGGGATTAGACCCACATGGCAAGATTGTTATAAGCACTTACTGAGATGG
The DNA here is from genome assembly GCF_054371585.1 of Giraffa tippelskirchi. Lineage (NCBI taxonomy): Eukaryota > Metazoa > Chordata > Mammalia > Artiodactyla > Giraffidae > Giraffa > Giraffa tippelskirchi. Next base: position 104,776,045 of record NC_137280.1, on the reverse strand, counting down.
ATGCATGCAGGAAGCTTAGAACAGTATTCGGTGTGTAGGAAATCCCCCATGTGGAAAGCTTATAATCATCAATGCCCTCCCACCCCCTGTAAATCATCATCATCATCATAGTATCCACCCCTCCCAGGACCCAGTACTGTGCTTCACATGGCGGGGGCGGGGAGTAGATGTTTATTAAATTCAATGAGCCAACTTGTTCAACTAGGGGTTATGAGAGTTTACTATAGCTATTTTTGCTAGAATATGGAACATTTTCAGGAAATTTGACTAGATTTCTTTTATTCATGTGTACTATACCTTTCGGAGATTCACAAAACACCTGTGAAGAGAGTACTTGGAGTTAGGCAAGAATTCTGTCTCCCAGTGTTGCTAATTTGTAGGATTAAACCTTTGGGAACATTGCAGGGAATCTGAATCCATGTAACACAGGCTTGTGTTTAACCTATTGACCTTGGAAGGGCATGGATTTAAGAACCCTCCATACTTTCAAGCACTGGTTCAGAAATATGCTAGTGACTTTGTTTTTCTCTGCTCTTTTTCAGCCTAGCTTTAAAGAATATAACCATTTTAAAAACGAAGAAAACATTTTTTTCCCCATTCTAATTGATATATTCACTGGATTATGTTACATGGCATTTAGTTTGTCTAAAAAAATTAAGATCTTGACCTATGCACATCCAGCTCTCAGTACTGCTTGGCATTCCTTTTTTTCCTTAGTCATTTTCCTTTCATATTCCTCAATATATACCCTCAAAGATATCCATCTTTTTTAATCTGATCACAACTTTAAAAAAAAAATCATAGCCAGTATTCTTGTCCCGTAGACATGCGAGAATAAAGGCTGTCATAGGATTTTAGCCTGCACTCTTTAACAGCCTCTGAACACATGAGAAAGTGCTGAAGCCTCATGCTAGGTTCGTGCAAAGCCATCAGTACATGTTAGTTCCCGAGTTTAAAGGAAGGAGTTTCCCAACTTAGAGCAAGATGTTTCCTAGTTTAGAGGAAGAGTATCTCTCTTTTTTCTTTCTAAAGTTAATCCTTCGACTCCTATGCTGAATTGGCTCTTAACTATCTCCTCTGGGTCCTGGTTCTATATATTGTTCCTGTTTCTCTGTTTTTAGGATGTTTCTCTTTTCTGACTCTTCTCCATGATGGTCTTTCTCCTCCAAATATAGTCATCCTGCAGAATTTCTATTTCAATAAAAACACCATCATTCCACCCAGAAATTTAGGAATTAGCTCTGATATATAATTTTCCATCACTTCCCCTCCTGTCCAAGTCCACCTTTGCCAATTTTCCCTCCATTCCCTTCTTTGTCTCCTCTGTCATCGCTCTAACTCATTCCATCAGTACGATGGGGATCTGGGGTTGAAAAGCAGTGGTGCAGTGTTGCTTTGGTTTGAGCATTAGTCTTAATTTGGGATATGTTCTGACAGTTTTGGGAAATGAATACATTTAGAACATGGGGGTGCAGAGTTGCAAAACATTCCTTCATAATTGCATTCTCATTTTTAGGATTATTGCTATAACATTGTCACCTTCCAGACAAATAGCCCTGGAAAACATTCTCCCATTTAGGAGCCACATTTCCTTTGTGGACAGCAATTTTCCGCTAAAGAAACATTATTTTCTTTACGAGACTGTGGCTATTTCATAGTCCCTTTTGCTTTCAGTGGGTGACAAGGCCCAAGGTGTCATTGTCAGCCCAGTGGGTTTCAGTAACAAACAAGTTTAAACCTCTGTGGACTGGCATGAGGAAGCGAGAGTGGATTGATTAGGAGCCAGCTCAGAGCTGTGGTGTTTCTGGGTGACCTAGAGCAGAGTAACTTCAAATTTGGCGTGTTTTTACTCACGCTAGAGACCTTGTTTATTCTAGGGAACTACTCGCCCCAAAGGGCAGCAGGCAATAGATGAAAGGGAGCTAAGCCTCCCCCAGTTGGGTCAGCCAACTAGGTACTTCATAACTTACAAGCTACTTCTAAAAAGTGTCCTAGGTCTCTTCATTATGTAAAAATGTTTGAAGTTGGTCTCTGTTTTACCTTTATCACTGAAGTGCTGATCATCATGCTGTTGCTTTCTCACATTTTCTTAAAAGGACACAATTTTCCTTTTCTAGAGACTTTTTGAAGCTTGCAGTAAAGAAAAACAAGGGCCAGGGTAATAGTCTAGTTTTCAGGCCAGGGACTGTCAAACTCTAAAGTCACTGTTCTGTTTTCCACCTCCAATGCCCACTGCTGGCTTTCTAACCTTGACTTGTCCTAGGGAATAGTGAACTGCTGTCCACTGGGCGCCCTGGGTAAACCCTACATTTACCCAAAGACAGTACTGGATAAGATATCAGCTCCACATCTTTCATTTAACTTACATTTCTATCTTTGTTCGTCTGATGACTCTGCTACTAGTAACATCCCACTACTCTCATCATTAAACATATCTGTGACTTGAAGCTTTCTTTCTATTTAGAATTCTTTTTTAAAGGACAAGACCTCTGTGTTGCTATTCCCATAGTACCTGGAAAACAGCTGATGTTTATTGAGTGACAGTTGATTTAAACTGCCCTCAATTTATTAACTGACAAGTACATACAAACAGTGGAATAGAACAGCCAGTCAGCACAATGACATCACATTCCTTCTTTGAATAGCACTTAAAAAAAAAAGAGGGAATCTGTAGAACTCAATTTGCAGTGTCTTAACCCAGCTTTGGAAAATGGCCCCACCATCTTCATGAGAAAAAAAAAAAAATGAGATGGCTGAAATTCAGATCTATCCAGATTAGGAGAGAAAAGGAAGGGCTGCTCTGCTTTTTTGCCCTTGTGCTGCCTTTCATCATTAGTAATTCTATCCCTCTCTTATCTGATCAGGCAGAGACACATTATCTCACTAGCAAATGAATACACTGTGGAAAAACTCCCCAAATGCAAAAGAACAGGAAGGACGTGCTGATACTGAAATTAGAGGAGCTCTTCCTCCCTCCCCCCACCGCTGTCTGAGGATGGAGAAGTTATGGAGATTCTGAATCAATTCCACCTCTACTTTATTCAAACTTTGTCAAGATAAACCTTTTATCTCATTGTTCTAATGCTATGTAGAGGAGATAATTTACATGACAGTAATTGTGTTGCTATATTTAGTAGTGTGCTCTGTGCCCATTTCTGGTAACTTGCTTTTGTATAAAACACTGAATGGGCTTTTCAAAATTTGGAACAGTGTGTATGATACTATTAAAAACATGACAGCTAGAAAGCAATGCAATATGGGTAGATTTTGTACCCTTTGTAGCTTTGGGGGAAGATCACAGGAGGAATAATAGCTCTAAAGTTCCTTTTAAACAATGTGTACTATCAGAAGGAAGCCTCGCTAAGTTTTATTATTGGCTTTCTCTCCTCCCTACAAGCAAAAGAGTATTTTCATTTTTAATATATTGTGTGGAGCTACCAGAAACTTTTTTTTTTTAATCTGACATTGATTTATTTTTCTTCATCCCCTAGGTTAAAACAATGAAAAGAAAGAAACTATTCTGTAGGACCAAACAATTTATGGGCAACTTTGACTGCAGACAGGCTTAAGCAGCATTCTTTCATTTGTTCCATGGTGCTGGTTGGTTTAACCCTTTCTGCCTCATCCGAGCACACTGATCACCCTGCCAGCTGGGAGTTTGCTGGCCCAGCTGCACTGTCATGTCAAAAATCCATGGGCCCTCCTTCCTGGTGCCCACAGTTTTCAAAGGATTTGGTCAAGATAATGCTGCCTCCCATTTTGAGTTCACTTCTTTGAGTGTGAGGATTACCTAGTTTCTTCAAATTTTATTTCAAGAGTGACTCTGGGCTAGTATCTCGGGAGGTTATAAAGCTTTACTAAACAGAAGGTCTAGTGTGCCCTGACCGTAACCCATCTTTCCTCCATTTTAGCTTGAAACAGAGGGTGAAGAGGGGTGCCATACGGGCTGCTGGGCACAGAAACCTTTTTTTTGGGTCCCCTGTTTTTTGCAGGTAAGACTCTAGCATCCATGACCTTCCTCAAGTTCAAAAGGGTAGATTAGAAGTTTCTCATCAAGGGAAGAACAGCCAAGAAGAACACCTGAGGCAACCCCACCCTTACACCATGCTATAAAACTCCTCATCAAGTCCTTCACGTCCTCATCAGGTTGGGACACAAAGATGTCCAGGGCAGGATCTCTCTGTGTTTCCTTTGCCTGGCAAAGCAATAAAGCTATTTTTTTCTACTTCACCCCAAACTCTGTTTCTGAGATTTGATTTGGCACTGGTGTACAGAGGCTCAGATTTTGGCACCAAGCTCTCAATCGCTAGTGATTTTCACAGTCATCCTAGAACCACCATGAAATTCTCCACATTTCATGTTTTCGTTCTCTTTCACATTTCGTTTTAGTTACTGAACTGAAAGCCTGAATTGGCATTTTCACAAATTCTCCTTTCAGAACTAGAAATAACTATCTCTCTCTTACTTAATTCAATATATTTACAATACAGTATTGGGTTTTTTAAAATACATTAAAATGGAAAAAGACTTGCAAGCAATGTGAGATGTGTGACAATTCAGTACCAGTGTGTAGCCAGCCTTGATTTGGCCTGGATGGTCAAGGATAATCACTCAAGCCATGAAGACAGCTGCTTCCATTGGTGGATGACTTTCGCTGTCCCATCAGAAATATCACCTTGACAAATATCTGCCAGACACATTTTTGACATTGAGGCACACATTGTCCCCAGGAAGAGCTTCACTCAAAGCTTCCTGGTACATTTCAACAGATTTGACTTCACTTGATTGGAGCAAAGGTGACTACCATGCTAGGGTTGAGAACACCAGTCACTTCTACTCAGCCTACAGGGACAATGCCAATACTCCCAACTTTGTAGATGTCCTAGAGGGGCAGAGGCAAGGGCTTGTCACTTGAATGAGTTGGTAGCAGGATGCAATCCAAAGCCTCAAGCAGCGTGGTTCCACTGGCACTGCCATCTTCACAGGTGACTTCACAGGCATGTTAGCATTTTGTCCCAGCATGTTGTCACTATCCCAGAGGAAATTGGCACAACTGCTACTGTGTTGGTGTTGAGCCAGGTTTAATGTGGTTCTGACTTCCTTTATAATGTCCTTGTATCACTTCTGGCCATAGAGCAGCTCAGTGGGATCCATTTTGTTAACATTAACACTTTCTTGTTTCATACCTAGTGTGGGAGCCAGTAAGGCAGACTCACAGGTCTGCCTGTTCTGGGAGATCCCTGCTACAAAATCACCAACACCAGCAGCAACAGTCAGGACAGCACAGTCAGACAGAGATTGCCCCAAATCATGTTTTTGATAAAGTCTCTGTGTCTTGGGGCATCAGTGATGGTCACAAAATACTTCTTGGGTTTTAATTTCCATAGGGAGGTATCAATGGTGATACCAAGCTCACCGTCAGTTTTTAGCTTATCCAAGACCCAAACCTCCTTCAAGGAGCCCTTTCCCTTCTCATCAGAATCCTCAAATTTTCTGATAGTTGTTTTTTTTTTTGTCAGCTCTACTCATTCATAGATCAGATAGTAGGCTTCCCAAATCTATGTATCCAATGAAGATCATGTTGTTATGAGTGTATTCTTTTCCCATTCTGGCTTAGATTTAGTGGTGGTTTTCATGACATCTGTGTTCTAGCGCCAAACCCAATGTGAAAAAGCTTTATTCTTTTTATTTCTTTAATCCCTATTTTTCTCCTTTTAACTTTGCCTTGCCTTCTCTGTTCACATTGGTCCTCAGCCCTTAACTAAACACTTAAGTTTCATGACCCTTAAACCACATCAAGAAAAGTCACAAAAGGCTCCTCAAAGGAGCAAGAAGAAATAACCGCATCTGTAAACACTGCACACAACTGAATTTCTAGGTCTCCTTGAGTTATAATTTCAATCTCAAAAAGCAGTTGAAAAAGCCGTCTAATTGTTCAGAACATTTGTTAGAACCCTGGATGCAGTTTGGAGGTGTGATTCTGATCTGGAATTTCCCAGGTGATTCTTGTTCACACTCAAGCCCCGACTGAGACCCTTCCCCTCACACCCATCGAAGAACCAGAAATCACAATGAAATGCCATAGTTCACATGAAGCTATTTCTACTGTAAAACAAGTGTGCTTCATGGGAAACTGCACTGTCTGTACCCAGCACACCCTTCCCGTTATCTGATTCTAGCCTTCATCGTCCTTGAGCTATTTTACAACTTGTATGTTATAGGTAACTGACAGACATGCAAATGCTTCCTGGTCTGGTAGAGATTCAATTGATTTCTCTCCACTCCCCCTGGAAAATAACTAGTTTTGTTCTATTTGCATTCTCATTTCAATATTCCTGATCTTTAAATGTATCTCTTCAGATTCTCTTGAACCTGTTACAACATCGGTCCTGTCTTTGATTAATGAGTAGAATCAAATCTTTAATATGTACTCATTTTTGTATCTGCATGAGGGTCACGATTTTACCTTTCTTTGAAATTTATCTTCTAACACCACTCTTCTCAGTCTTTTTGCATGATTCTTTTCCTACCTCTGATGGTTCGTTCAATGTAAAAATCAGGTGATGGCGATTCAGCAATTGATGGGCATAAATAATTTTATAGGCACAATAAGCCATAATATTTTGAGGTGGGTCTCCCAGAAAATCTGGGATGCGTGCTTGCTGAACACTTTTCTTTTAGAACCACATAGCTGGAAAGGGTCTTAGTGCCATGTAGTCTCCTTCAGGAACTAGGCCAACCACAGCCCAGAAATAGGGAGATTTTTTTCCGACATTGCACAGATTTTGAGTAGTAACAAAATTGATTTTGAACCCAAGTCTGGCTAATTCCAGGCTCCAAAGCCTTTATTACTATAGTAAATCTTCTCTTCCTAAAGTGGGGCTGACAATATGAATCTAAAGCTTACTGTAAGACTTAAATGAATGTCAGAATCTAGAAAACCTAACACCAATGTCTCTGTCACTCACAGCAGGGCCTCTGTGCTTTCCCTCAATGAATGAAATGAAATGACAAAGCAAATGGCACCACTTCTGCATTTGATTAGTCAACCAGTCTCCTTAATTCATAGGCACACTTTGCATGTCATTTATCCTCCCACTGTGCTGAAGCACATAATAAATGCTTGATAAAATTTTGTTGAATAGCACTGATTGGAGTAGAACTAGCAGAGACGCAAAGGACCTGCAGCTTTAACTAGAGAGCTGGAAGGAGCCAGCCTGTTGTTGTACCCTAATCCTTCTGTGAACCATGCATTCTAAAAATAACCCAACCAGGTTGGTAGAGAATAATTTATAATCTAGAACAATTATTGTAACTAAATACCCTGACCCACTTTTTGCTGGAAACTCACTGTACATTCTGATTTACATAGGAGTATTATCAGAAACCCTTTGGAGTGAGGGACAGCCTATTTTAGGAAATGAGTAGCTGCACTTACATTGGTTGCTGCTTTCTTCCCAGGTCGGTTTTCAGTTCAGGCAGATGATGAGGAGCGGTGTTAGCAAAAGGTGCCCTATAGCATAGATGCCTGAGAGCTCTTTAAACTGTGTGCTGACAATATTTTTATATACTCTGTCTTTCCTTCATCATCTCCCCCACCTCCCCCAACTGTTTCCTTTGCTGCTTGAGCTGTTTGGCCGTGTCTGAACCGCGGCTGTCGAAGCCTTTTCTGGCAGGTTGCCCAGGGAGCAGCTCTCCTGTCGATTCCGCCTCTCTCCAGGAGTTGCCTGCCTTCAGTATAATGGGCAACATTGAAAGCCGCAAGGCGCTTGGTCGACAAGGTCAGAGTGCCTTTCATTCCTGCAATAATCAACCAGTGTAGCTCTTCCTCAGACCTGGGGAGAGAGAAGATAGAGGTCAAAAGAGCAATTACATTTCACATTGACTCCAGAAAAGGCTCAGATCACAAGACTGAAAAGCAAAACGGGTTCTTGCTTCATTCTGATCCATTCTCTTTCTGGTCATCTTTGTTATTAACGTTGGCCTAAAACCATAACAAGTTTTCGCTTCATGATGTGCAAAATGCATTTTCTGCCTCCAGATGAGATCTTTCTTCTTAGACATTTAGCACTGTCAGCATATTGCAAAAGAATGCAAATGAGCTGCAGAATCTATAACCAGAGACAGTAAGCAAAGGCCATTAATTATGTTTTTAAAAAATGTTAACCCTAGCAGACTGTATAACAAGCAATTGTGCTAATTTCAATCTGTAATCAGTCCCTACATTAGCATAACTTTATTTATTTAGCATTAAGGCAACAATTTAGAGAATATAATTTAGTTGGAAATGTCAGTAATTTTGCAGTGGCAGATTGCTGTTACAAAGCCACCTCTATTTGACCTTACAGCTGCCAGGACTAATTACTTTAATTGCATTAATTGCACTGACCATTCTGGTATTTAGTGTAGTTGCTGCTACTCTTCAGCCATTGAGCAAATCAGCCTGGCTGAATTCTCAGGAAAATGAGCCAATGTTTTCCTCTAAATTTTTAATTTCTTTTCTACATTTTGAGCACCTAGATAATTCACAGATTATTAGTGGTCTCACTGAGATCAAGGATTTTGAGGACAGGCTTTGAAAGGAAAAAATAAATCTGTACTTCTTAACTTTATTGCTCATTGCTGAGTCGATTAAAATACAGTCACTTTACTAACAGAAAGCATTTAAAAGATGGTTGTGGCAGTTAAAAATCCCTCATTTTACACTTTAGAATGCTGCTGCTGCTGCTAAGTTGCTTCAGTTGTGTCTGACTCTGTGTGACGCTATGGACGGCAGCCCACCAGGCTCCGCCGTCCCTGGGATTCTCCAGGCAAGAACACTGGAGTGGGTTGCCATTTCCTTCTCCAATGCATGAAAGTGAAAAGTGAAAGTGAAGTCACTCAGGCGTGTCCGACTCTTCTTGACCCCATGGACTGCAGCCCACCAGGCTCCTCCATCCATGGGATTTTCCAGGCAAGAGTACTGGAGTGGGTTGCTATTGCCTTCTCTGATTCTAGAATGAACCCCTATTAAAAATGCGGTGATCTTTGTTTCCATCTTATTAAACTGAAAACAGAGTTTTCCCTGAGATTTGACTCAACACAGATTGAAACACACAGCTATATCCTAACTGAGGACCTATGATCTTATGAACCTAAAGAGAGATATTTGCTCCCGACAAGGAAAGTGCCACAGGATATTTGATCATTTGCTACCAGGAACACATCTATTACTTGAAATGAAGAACTCTTGGGATACCCAGTTCCTACACATGAAATTGTAGAATCTGAAAGTCAGAAAGTCCAGATGTCATACAATTTATCTGCCTACTCACGGCAGGTATCAGCTCTTCCTGGTGTCTTCCGGATGATCATCTAATCTCTGGCTAAACACTTTAGGTTATGTTTTTTCCCCAAATAATGCAGTTGGCTTTGCTCAACAACTTGGATTGCTACACCATTCTATTATATAATGATATATACTCATACATCACTATATAATATAAATAAAAACTATATAATATAAAATAAAGTGACAGACTTTATTTTCTTGGGCTCCAAAATCACTGGAGATGGCGACTGTGGCCATGAAATTAAAAGATGCTTGCTCCTTGGAAGAAAAGCTATGACAAATCTAGACAGTATATTAAAAAGCAGAGACATTACTTTGCCAATAAAGGTCCATACAGTCAAAGCTATGGTTTTTCCGTGGTCATCTATGGATGTGAGAGTTGGACCATGAAGAAGGTTGAACACTGAAGAGTTGATGCTTTTGAACTGTGGTTCTGGAGAAGACTCTTGAGGGTCCCTTGGACTGCAAAGAGATCAAACCAGTCAGTCCTAAAGGAAATCAGTCCTGAATATTCATTGGAAGGACTGATGCTGAAGTTCCAATACTTTGGTCACCTGATGCGAAGAGCTAACTCATTAGAAAAGACCCTGATGCTGGGAAAGATTGAAGGCATGAGAAGGTGATGACAGAGAATGAGATGGTTGAATGGCATCACTGACTCAATGGACATGAGTTTGAACAAGCTCTGGGAGATGGTGAAGGACAGGGAAGCCTGGCGTGCTGCAGTCCATGGGGTCGCAAAGAGTTGGACATGACTGAGCAACTCAACAACAACAATACCTATCTGTTTAGTGATACTAGTGGCCAATATGTATTGAGTGACTGCTATGTTCTAGGCACTGTTTTAGATCCCTGACATGTGTTTATTCATTTAATCCTCTCAACAGTCCTATGCAATCTATGTTATTGTTGCTGTTATCCATGGCAGAGTCAGGATTCAAATCCAGATATTTATGTCTGGAGCCTCTAAGCTTGACCTTGATGCTAGATTGCTTCAGAAATGGAGCAAATTTCTCCTCTGAGGCCACAAAGAATTGATAAAACAGCTTTCCTCCTAAGTTGGTGGCTCCTGGCTTGCTGCCTCTGGTTCCTCATATGACAGAGCTTCAGTTTGGCAATATTCCTCTTTAGAGTGAGACAGCCCAATCTAATTGAAGTCTTAACTCTCCCAATGCATGCAATACTTCTTCAGGCTAAGATATACTGTCTGCAAGCTTTCAGCCCATATATCATGTCCTTGGGGAAGCTTTCCTTGACCCCTTGTCTTAGGAAGCCTTATTATGAGGCTCTGGTGGGACCACGAAGCTTTCTTTCTTAGAATTAACACTCTTCAATTCAATAATTAATAGCCCCAAACTGACACAATATTGTAAATCAACTATACTTGTAAATCAACTATAAAATACATTAAAATATTAAAAAAATAATAATCCATATACTTTGCCTTTAATAAGGCAAGCAGAAGTGGTACTGTCCATTTTTCAATAGTTTTACTATTAACTGTTCAATCCCACACAAAAGCACAAAGAAATTCACAAAAAACCCTGATTCAGTTAGGTTTGAGCTGTATATCCCAATTACATGGTGTCCATAGGGCGAAATACATGAATGACTCCAATACTTTTTTGTTATTTTCAATTCCTCTCCAGCTTCTCAAGAGATGCAGAGCCCTCATTCTGGGTTTTCTGATAGGTAATAAACCCTTTGGACTTTATCCCTTCCTCCATGTCCACTTTATATCCAGCTATTCCAATGTATGATTCTGGAAAGGCTGTATTCTCCCTGTATTAAACATACCCCAACTTTCTGCATCTATGAATAGGTTCTTGTGATTGTTCTCCACCCACATTCTCCACTCTCCCCATTCTGTTTTCTGTTTTCACAGAAGATCTGTGAAATCCTCAAGCAGCTAATCCACATCTTTTCTAGAGCATCTGCAGTGGGTTATTCCATCACTTCTGTCTCTCAGCCTCTCTCCACTAGACCTCCTTTCTCTGAGCCTCTGCATGGCCTCCCTTCAGTTCATCATCTCCGGGAGGGACCGTTGCAGCAGTGGGCCAGCTTCTGGTTGACCCCATCTCTGGAATCCTTCACATGGCTGCATTTCCTGCGGAAAATCATTTAGGGGCTCCCTGCTTGGCATTTAACACGTTTTGTTTTCAGTCCTCAGGCTCATCTGCCAGGCATCTTTACATTTTCAGTCTGAAGGTCATTCTTCTGGTAGAGAAGACAGAGCAAAATAGGAGCTGAGTAATTCTATTTTCTCTTTGTCTTGTTAACATTACATCATAATCTCTTAGAAATGTAACTAACAGTTCCATGTTCTTATTTGCTCCTTACACATTGCGGAAAGTCATTTTTTGTTATCTTTTTTTTTTCCCCTAGTGAAATTGACCTTATTTTTTACTTTATTCTTTATGACACTTTTCTTCTAGGTTTGTGCTATTGCATTGCTTTTGTTCCTGGCTACAAGTTCTTTTATGTTTCAAACATGCTTTTAAAAATCTGAGCTCTGTGCCACCATAATTGATTTCTATAGTTTTTCTTCCATATTCGACTTATTTTTTTATTACAGTTAGATTATAGTTATAATTTTATTTTCTACTCCTTCTAGACCTATCTACACCCTTTTAGAAAACCCTCTGGTCATGAGACCAAGCATATATGTTCTTTGAACTTTTTGAAATTTGCTTTTCCATAGTCTTGGATGCCTGTCAGAAATGATGAACATTCCTGGCTTTTGCTCATTTGAATTCTGAGAAGCTCTTATTTTCTCCCAAGGTTCGCAATACTTCATTCTAAATCTGCCCTATCTTGAAGATCAGAACCAAGTTTAGAGGAACTGCATCCTTCAGATTCCAAGCTGATAATCTACATCTCTTGATCCCCTGAGTTGAAGACCTCTGTTCCCAGAGGCAGAGACACTCCCCAAATCCCACCCCGCCTGATGATGGTGAGTGATCCTACCAAGCTTGCGCTCCTGCGCACAGGCTCTGGGAAAGAATGACAGAGGAGCAGGAGTGGTAGCAGCCTCAGTGGAGACATGCAGCCTCCTTCACAGGAGGGGAGGCCACCAGGGCAATTCCTCATCTAAAGCCATTGAACTCGATCATCCTTTACTCAGAGGTGTGCCTCTGAAGGTACAGAGTGTAGATGGTAAAGCAGAAGTGGTAAGGGATCTAACGTGGGGGAAATGGAAAACAGAGTGGGAGAGGTGGGGAATAACAGCTACTGAAACTCCACTGTGTGCCACTGTGCCAGGCACTTACAGACACCTGTCATTCCTTCCAGTACCTCCCAGTACACTGATACATGTGGAAAATGAAACACATTAAAAAAAGTTGACTGTCTTCTCTGAGTCATAGGGCAGGGAATGCAGAAGCCAGGAATTAAACCTGGATCTGAGGATGAGAGGATAATACAACAAAACTAAAAGCAGAAAATTAACAATTTAATGCCAACATATATATTAAAAAGTAATGTCCTTATGAAGGAGATATATGTACAAATCAATGCCTACTACAGTAAACTTCAAGAAAAATATCTGCTTTGTTGCACATTAGTAATAATTTTGGTGGATATAACTTGAATTTTTATTATATCCACTTTCTTGAAAAATGTAACCTTTATTTCAATATTTTTCCTAGGCAGGGGTTTATTTTTTTCTTGTTGTTTGTTTTAGTTTTAAAGTCTACTGGTGAAATTTCTTGTCAAAATAAAAGGAAAATGAAATTACACCACAGTGGTAGTCTCATAATTTGTAGTCCTTAAAGGAAGATCAGCTACATATATAAATGTTCTTTGAAAAGTCTCTTTTAGATGTTAATGGAAGTATTGATTCTCAACTCTGTCTCTTTTATAACATCTATTTACCATGCTACCTCATCTGCATTCTGTGTTCTCCCCTCTCAAGTGTCAGTGTCAGAGACAAGGGCTAAAACCAAGGTGTCTAAGCAGGTGTCAAGCCAGTTGCAGAAACAGAGAGAAGACTTAACGAATGGCACAGGTCTTCTAAGTCAATGGACCCTGTCTCCCCTAATTTCATTATCAATTCACCACAAGAACCTGACCGAGTCAGTATGTTAAGTCAAATTCAAAAGCTCAAGAATGAAAGGGGGGAAAAATCCAATCTCAGAGTCAGGTAGAAACATCATATTTCAGAGAAAAATCTTTAGTATTGATTTATAGCTACAGGCTCTAGTCTAATGGTTTCCTCTTTAAATTAAGACTACTAATGATTTCCCATCCTGAAATTAATAATCCAAAAGCTGCACAAATTCAAAAAAGGCACTGATTGTCATACTTCAACCAGGAAGTGCCAATAAGTGGATGCCCAGCCTGTTCTCATCAGCGACTATGGTTGCTGACACGCTATGGCATCTTGAGAGTCATATGCATACTTGGGTTGCCAAGAGGCCATAAATTTGAGATGGAACATCCTCTTTGTTGAGGCTTCTGTACATGCAATCCAACTGCTGTCTGATAAACACATTTGTCTGGGAGAGAAGCTCCTGCCTAAGTAGTTTAGAGACTTGTGCTCATGGAAGAGGTGACACAGACCCCACGTGGAGTTAAGTCAGGCAGTCTCAGGCCTCTGCAAGGCATGGAAAGTTCCAGAGGAAACCCTCTCTCCCAGGATAGCCACAGTGACTTGAAACAGAATTGAAACCAGAAAAAAAGGAAACAGTTGTTTGTGGGGAACAGGAAATGTATATTAAGAGGAAACTGACATAGACAGAGTCATTTTTGGTTCTGAGTACTTTAATTTACTCTGTGCTATTGCATGTACTTTTGTAAATGATGTTAAATTATTTTTAAAAGAATGTGGGAGCATGAATAAATAAGTGAAGTCTCTTTAAAACATTTTACGATTCAGACATCTTCTCATTTGTTCCCTAAAAGAAAAAAAGAGCAGCTTCTTTCCTAGTTAATTACCTGTGTTTTTAGTAAATGGATTGTATCAAGCTATCAGAGATTTTTGCCACTACTTTGGAATTTGTTTTTGGGTGTAGGTCTACCAGTTTCATTGTGCATACATTAAAGAAATTTAAATTTTAAAATGCATGCTCCTGCAGCCTTCTGTATATATCTGTTATGGCATCTTTCTGTTTGAATTGTAATGAGTCACTCATGTTGTCTTGTCCACCAGACTATTCCTGGAGGTAATCACAAAGTCCCCAGCACCTGCAACAGGGTCCCTCCAATAGAGAAGACATACAATGGATACTATCTGGAGTTTAATATTAAATAACACAATGTAATCAATTTGCAGAATAGTTACAAGAATTAAATGAGATAACATAAAAATGTAATATGTTTCTAAATCACAATAGGAGCTCAACAGTTAATTCTCTACCCCATTCTTGGGACTAAAGAAAAAATATTCTTTAATTTTTAAACCAGTGTAGAATACTAAATACTAATTTTCCTTTAATAAGAAATATATACTCTTTAGAACTTGTTTAGCTCATAAAAATAACCATATTTTGCATATTTAGAAATTTAAGGCCCATGTGGATGGATGGGAACAGAAAACACTGGGAAACAAAATTTGGCTTCCTTCCTAACAGTGCTTCATGAGGAAAATGGCCTTAGCAAACTGATGGTCTCCATTTTTGTACAATCTCTTATAAGTTCCTGGAACTAATTTGGATCTTTTGTCCATCTTGGATGGACCCTTAGGCCCCAAGTCCAGACTAAGTCTAGGTCACTTTAAAGGAATTGCAGAAAATTTGGAGCCAGTAGTTCAGATCAATATTTCCTCAGACTGGGTCACTCATTGTTCTGTACAAATCTTGTAGGTGAGACATCTTCTGGACTCTCCTACCCCAGAATTACCTGGCATTTGCATCTTGCAAACAGACAAGCTCTTTGCTTGAAACTTGGGCTGCTGAGGAATAGCTTCACAGGTGTTATATGGAGAGGAAAGTTTTGTGGAGGAAAGTACAGTATAGATGGAGGGAGGGATGGGCCCTGTGCACTGAAAAGGTTTTTAGTCAGTTGTTAAGGACAAGCTATGACTTTGGCCTTCTAGGAAGAACAATTTCCCATATATAGTATACCTCAAGATTTGCCAGACAATTTATGCTGGTTATAAAATATCCTGTATGAAGCAAAGGTGAAAGAGAGTAATTCCTATGTCCACAAGTGGTCTGGTTTATTCTTGTGAAAATGACCATTAGCCTACACTGAACTGCCTCTGTGGTTGGTTTCCATCAGACCATTTACTGTCGTTCACTCACTAAGTTGTGTCTAACTCTTTGTGACTCCATGGACTGCAGCACTTCAGGCTCCTTTGTCCTCCGCTATTTCCTAGAGTTTGCTCAAATTCAGGTCCATTCTGTCAGTGATGCTATCTAACCATCTCTTCCTCTGTGGCCCCCTTCTTCTTTTGCCTTCACTCTTTCCCAGCATCAGGGTCTTTTCCTGATGAGGAAAATAGTCAGCTCTTCACATCAGCTGGCCAAAGTACTGGAGCTTCAGCTTCATTAGCAGTCCTTCCAGTGAATACTCAGGGTTGGTTTCCTTTAGGATTGACTGTTTTGATACCCTTGCAGTCTAAGGGACTCTCAAGTCTTCTCCAACACCACAATTTGAAAGCATCAATTCTTTGGTGCTCAGTCTTCTTTATGATCCAATTCTCACATCTGTACATGACTACAGGAAAAACCATAGCTTTGATTATATGGACCTTTGTTGGTAAAGTGATGTCTCTGCTTTTTTAATACACTGTCTAGGTTTATCATAGCTTCCCTTCCACGGAGCAAGCGACTTTTAATTTCATGGCTGCAGTCACTGTCTGTCAGTGATTTTGGAGCCCAAGAAAATAAAATCTGTTACAGCTTCCACTTTTTCCCTTTAAATTTGCCATGGAGTGATGGGACTGGATGCCATGATCTTATTTTTTTCAACGTTGAGTTTTAAGCAAGCTTTTTCACTCTCCTCTTTCACCCTCATCAAGAGGCTCTTTAGTTCCTCTTCACTTTCTGCCATCAGACTATAACCAACTACAAAAGAGTGAATGAAGGATGTCCCTCTCTGGAAAAAAAAATGTCTATCATTTCAAAGATTTCTAAACACACCTTTCTCCATCAACATTTTAATCTCTTTAAATTGCTAGTGAGAAGGTCTTTAGCACATTCAGTTAGTGATTCTTACTTCTTGGGGTGTAATTCAAAGAGCAGTAGTGCCTCTGATCACTTAGAAGAGACTTTGGAAAGAACACCTACAATATTATTTAAAAATAAACAGCATCTTTTTTACTGTGGTCTCTGTCTGATATTGAGACATATCTGTCAGTGGACTGACTGATGAGAACAGCATGAAGCTGACTTCTAAAGGGAACTGAACAACTTTCTGTTGAATTCTCCTTTTCTGTGTCAACAAAACTCTCTGGTCATCTACAGTTCTTCATTTCAAGAAATGAGACATATTTGAGACTTTGCGGTTTTTGGAGAAACCGAAAAGAAATGAGTCCAAGAATGTGAGTCAGGCATCAGCACTGATCCCCTTGTTGGCCTTAGGGTTTTCATTAATGAGACAATGACTCCACAGGACAATGCTCCACTGTGGCTCTGAATAAAAGGTTCTAAACACTTTTGGCCTCTGCAGTAGCCAATGCAAAGCCTGATACTGGACCATATTGAAATGAAAATTTCTCAGCCCCACTCTGCACCTCAGAAACATCAGGGGCCGGCCATATAAAAGAAAAAGAGAAAGATGGAAAAGGAAGAGAATAGCACACATGTGATGAAAAAATGCAAACCAGGCAAAAAAGTGCACAGCGAAATAATGTTCTCCCCCAACTCAGTCTTCAGTGTTCCAGACTCCAATTCTCTTTCATCTGGGATTCAAAAATATATAGATATCCAGTCCTGAATCAGTATCTCTGGCAGGTATATGTTTAATACACTGCCCAGATGATCTTATTGCTCAGTCAGGGTAAAAAACACTGACCTTGACAGAGTGATAACACTTCGAGGACCTCCTGCTGTAGTGGTACATGATATGATGCATGGGCTTAGAAATCAGTAGAGTGCAGAGGACATCATAATCTTGCATGCACTTGTTAGAGAGAGAAGGTTTTGCATTATTTGTTTAAGAGGCAGTATAGTATAGTTCAAGCAAAACAAGACAACAATAAAGTAAACCTTCTGCCTGGGACTTAAGGAAAAAAATCCAGGACTTCCCCGGTGGTACAGTGGATAAGAATCCACCTGCCAATGCAGGGGACATGGGTTCAATCCCTGGTCCAGAAAGATTCCACATACCACAGGGCAACTATGACCGTGTGCCACAACTACTGAGCCCGCATGTTCCAGCTACTGAAGTCCATGCACCTAGAGCCTTGCTTGGCGACAAAAGAAGGCACTGTAATGAAGAGTAGCTCCCACTTGCTGAAAGTAGAGAAAGCCCTCTCAAAGCAGCGAAGACCCAGCACAACCAACAATAAATAAGTTTTTTTTTAAAGTCCAGATCTGACTTTACCAGTAACTCCCTGTGTGACTGGCTCTTAGAAATTTGTACATTTCACACTTCTAATTATCTATAAGGTGGTGGCCTACCCTGGACTTATTCATACTTTCTTCTTCTAGATCAATTTTAGCTTTTGTTCAAGTATCTAAGCCCTCAACATAGCTCAAATTTCTGAAGGGAAGCTGACTCCTGCAGAGCACAGGGCAAAGCCTGACTGGTCCATCCCTCTTCAGGAATGAGTATGTGACCCAAATCTAGTTAATCTAAAGTGAAGACAGACTTTATTTTTTGGGCTCCAAAATCACTGCTGATGATGATTGCAGCCATGAAATTAAAAGACGCTTACTCCTTGGAAGGAAGGTTATGGCCAACCTAGATAGCATACTGAAAAGCAGAGACATTACTTTGCCAACAAAAGTCCATCTAGTCAAGGCTATGGTTTTTCCAGTGGTCATGTATGGATGTGAGAGTTGGACAGTGAAGAAAGCTGAGCACCGCAGAATTGATGCTTTTGAACTGTGGTGTTGGAGAAGACTCTTGAGAGTCCCTTGGACTGCAAGGAGATCCAATCAATCCATTCTAAAAGAGATCAATCCTGGGTGTTCATTGGAAGGACTGATGTTGAAGCTGAAACTCCAATACACTGGCCACCTCATGCGAAGAGTTGACTCATTGGAAAAGACCCTGATGCTGGGTAGGATTGGGGGCAGGAGGAGAAGGGGATGACAGAGGATGAGATGGTTGGATGGCATCACTGACTCGATGGACATGGGTTAGGGTAGAGCACAGGTTAGAGAAAAACAAACAGATCCAACATGCAGTCAGGTTTGCTCCTCCCTATTAAAAGGCTTCTCACAGTTCAGAAACCTCTTGTCAGTCTGCCTTCAGTTCAGTTCAGTTCAGTTCAGTCGCTCAGTCGTGTCCGACTCTTTGCGACACCATGAATTGCAGCACGCCAGGCCTCCCTGTCCATCACCAACTCCCGGAGTCTACCCAAACTCATGTCCATCGAGTCAGTGATGCCATCCAACCATCTCATCCTCTGTCGTTCCCTTCTCCTCCTGCCCCCAATCCTACCCAGCATCAGGGTCTTTTCCAATGAGTCAACTCTTCACATGAGGTGGCCAACGTATTGGAGTTTCAGCTTCAACATCAGTCCTTCCAATGAACACCCAGGATTGATCTCTTTTAGGATGGATTGATTGGATCTCCTTGCAGTCCAAGGGACTCTCAAGAGTCTTCTCCAACACCACAGTTCAAAAGCATCAATTCTGTGGAATCCATTCATACAGAGGCAAAAAATTGCAGAACAGAGAATAACATTTGTTTTGTTGGAAGTTTATAGGAACATTGTGACCTGACCTATGTGATTAACCGCAAGAATAAAGGATTCCAACACCAAGAAGTTTGCAAGAACTAACCATGCCCCTCTCTCATGTTGTTTTTCAATATGCTTTGCTGAAACCCTTTGGGGGAGTTCAGGGTTTGGGGGACACAAGCTACTGAGCCACTGTCCCCTTGCATGGCCCTGCAATGAACCTTTCTCTGCTCCAAATTCCAGTTTGTTTGGTCTTACTGTGCATCAGGCACAAGGATTTGCATTGGATAATAGCCTCTTCCTCTTTCCCATTAACTGTGAAAATATTTCTGATGGCTATTATGACCATCCTGTGGAGTAAGCCCTGGTGATGAACTGACACTTAGTCAGCAGAGTAGAAAGGCTAGAAAACACAGATCCAGGTCAATACACTGAACCACAGAATCCAACAATGCTGAAGCCCTCACTCTATCCAGACTTCCTGATATATGAGCCAATAGTTTAACCAATTTTGAGCCGAGTTTTCTGTTACCTGAAATTTTCCTAAGTAATCCATCTTCTTTCAGTCTAAATCTCTCACTCAAGGCCTTACTTCATTACCTGCTCTCAGATAACTCGTAAACTTTTTGGCCACTTACCTTGTCTTTATATCTTTTTCAGCTTTATGAACCTTAGATAACTTAGTGATTATTAACTTGCCATTTTTACCATTTCTTCTCTGTCTCCTCTTGACCTGTCACACATCAGCATTTAGAAGCACTGAAGTATATATATAATATGTAGCCCAGTTCTTGTTCACTGTGGAAGGATACTTTACCCAGTGACCAGTGGAGAGGGTACTTATGCTCAGATGGTCACCAGCTTTAGAAATCTAGGAGTGTCTGTAGGAGATATTACCAACATTTCTTTCTAACTTTCGCTAAGGAAAGGACCACTTGAATCTTAATTCTAAATGAACAAGAAATAGATTATTCTCTTCATGTGGAATGTAAAGGTTTTTCATACTTGGGAAGGTGATTTTATAGGAATTCAGGGGAGAAGGGGAAGGAAGAAAGAAAGGGAGGGAGGAAAGAATAAATTTTTTTCTAATCTTAAATACCAGGATGCTTTCATCTCCAACTTCAGCTAAATCTTACAACAAGGCTGCAGTTCAGTTCAGTTCAGTCACTCAGTCATGTCCGACTCTTTGTGACCCCATGAACTGCAGCACGCCAAGCCTCCCTGTCCATCACCAACTCCCAGACTTTACCCAAACCCATGTCCATTGAGGTGGTGATGCCATCCAGCCATCTCATCCTCTGTCATCCCCTTCTCCTCCTGCCTCCAATCCTTCCCAGCATTAGGGTCTTTTCCAATGAGTCAGCTCTTCGCATCAGGTGGCCAAAGTATTGGAGTTTCAGCTTCAACATCAGTCCTTCCAATGAACACCCAGGACTGATCTCTTTTAGGATGGACTGGTTGGATCTCCTTGCAGTCCAAGAGACTCTCAAGAGTCTTCTCCAACACCACAGTTCAAAAGCATGAATTCTTTGATGCTCAGCTTTCTTTATAGTCCAACTCTCACATCCATACGTAACCACTGGAAAAACCATAGCCTTGACTAGACGGACCTTTGCTGCCAAGTAATGCCTCTGCCTTTTAATATGCTGTCTAGGTTGGTCATAACTTTCCTTCCAAGGAGTAAGCGTCTTTTAATTTTATGGCTGCAATCACCATCTGCAGTGATTTTGGAGCCCAGAAAAATAAAGTCAGCCACTGTTTCCACTGTTTCCTTTTCTATTTGCCATGAAGTGATGGGACCGGATGCCATGATCTTAGTTTTCTGAATGTTGAGCTTTAAGCCAACTTTTTCACTCTCCTCTTTCACGTTCACCAAGAGGCCCTTTAGTTCTTCTTCACTTTCTGCCATAAGGGTGGTGTCATCTGTATATCTGAGGTTATTGATATTTCTCCTGGCAATCTTGATTCCAGCTGGTGTTTCCTCCAGCTCAGCGTTTCTCATGATGTACTCTGCATATAAGTTAAATAAGCAGGGTGACAATATATAGCCTTGACGTACTCCTTTCCCTATTTGGAACCAGTCTGTTGTTCCATGTCCAGTTCTAACTGTTGCTTCCTGACCTGCATACAGGTTTTTCAAGAGGCAGGTCAGGTGGTCTGGTATTCCCATCTCTTGAAGAATTTTCCACAGTTTATTGTGATCCACAAGTCAAAGGCTTTGGCATAGTCAATAAAGCAGAAATAGATGTTTTTCTGGAATTCTCTTGCTTTTTTGATGATCCATCAGATGTTGGCAATTTGATCTCTGGTTCCTCTGCCTTTTCTAAAACCAGTTGAACATCTGGAAGTTCACGGTTCACGTATTGCTGAAGCCTGGCTTGGAGAATTTTAAGCATTACTTTACTAGCGTGTGAGATGAGTGCAATTGTGAGGTAGTTTGTGCATTTTTGGCATTGCCTTTCTTTGAGATTGGAATGAAAACTGACAACAAGGCTGCAAGTTAGGTTTATTTCCACTTTACATATGGGGCAACTGAAGTTTAAAGTAGTAATTTTCTCAAGGCTACTCAAGTGCCTGTCAGAACCAGATTCACACGAAAGACTCTACAATTCCAAAGCCATATATTTTCTATACCTTAAGCATTTTTAGCCCCTTATTTATCCCCCAGAAAGATTTCTGGACTTTTGGAGTCCCCTCAGACCATTTCTTTGCTGAGCAGGTGGTAGGTATCACCTGGGCAGCCTTCTGGCATTGGGCTCTCTGGGTTTCCTTCCCTGGATACTTCCTATGCTCATCCTCTGGTCTCTTGTGCCTGGCTGCCCTTCTCCCAGGGGACTGTGGTAAACTCAAGGTCACTGAATAAATGGCTGATAATGAGGCTGTGCTCCTGTCACATATTTCCCTGGCTTGATTCCTCTGTGACACTTTGGTGGTCTCATGGTCATCATATGTGAAATAAGAGCCCCGGCTATAGCCACCAACTGGTCTTGTGGATCACTGCTATTTACTGAGTCATTTACAGATACCTACTATGCTGTTTCTATTCTGCATGTGTTCTCTCAAGCAATCTGTCCCAGCTCTTCGTGAAGCCTGCCACAGCACCCGGGTACCTACATTTATAGTACTCACTGACAAGTCAGGCTGAGTATGGGGACGACTTGAGCAGACTGGGACTGCCCCTTTTCCAGCATTATCCCCAATCATGATGTCAGAGCAGCATGATAAAATGGAGACAGAATGGGCGGGAAGAAATGTTGTAAGAAGGAAAGAAAAAAAGAGACAGGGAGAGAGGAAGAGTTGGACTGGCTGCACTGATGGAAATGTTGATAAGATTTGTACAAATTCTACCTGCATAGACATTGCTGTGGCTTAGTAATGTTGATATCAACACTTCTAAAAACTATATTTAGAGGAGAACAGCTTAAGAAGATCAGAAGTCAACCCAAAGACACTGCCAGAGTTCTTCTTTGGTGTGCTGATGGTCATTCTTCTTACTGAAGCAACTAACTGAAGAGAATCCTAATGGCCTGGTCTCTCTTCTCCCATCCCGCCACCTCCTGCAATTTGAGGGGAAAGGAGGAAGGAAAAACAGATTCCCACATTTCATGATTGTTTCTTGTCTGTCAGGAATTTTCATATTTAAACTTCAATTGTTCATTACAAGACCTCTCCAGTGAGGGTAGATGGAAATTATTATCTCTGTTTTTTTTTTTATAGGTAACTGAGGTTTAGACAATTTCAGTCATGTTCCCCATCATCACTAGGGAGTGACTAAGTGGAGATTTGAACTTGCTCTTTTACCAGTTTCTTTACAATTTAATCCACACAGCCTTTGCACGAAGTATGTACCATTCTCTAACAGTTCCAGAGGCCAGACTGTCAAACCAAGGTGTCAGCAGGGTCATGTTCCTTTCAAGGCTCTGGGGGAGAATCCTTCCTTGCCTCTTCTAGCTCCTGGTGTTTCCTGGTGTTTCTTGGCTGGTGGTAGCGTAATCTCTGCCTTTGTTTTCCTATGGCTGTCTTCCCTATGTCTCTGTTTGTCTTTTTCTGTCCCTTTAAGGACTCTTTCTTTGCATTTAGGGCCTACCCTAATCCACTAGAATCTCATCTTGATTCTTCTCTTAACTATTTCTGCAAGGACTATATTTCCAAATACCACATTCTAAGGTTCTGGGTGGACATGCATTTTTGAGGGACACTACTCAATCCATTATAGCAGGTCAGGAAATAGTATGCTTAAGATCACACAGGGGGACTTCCCTGGTGGTCCAGTGGTTAAGACTCAATGCTCCCAGTGCGGGGGGCCCAGGTTTGATCCCTGGTCAGGGAATTAGATCTCACATGCTGCAAACTAAAAAAAATCCTGCGTGCTGCAACTAAGACCTGGCACAGCCAAAGAAATAAATATTAAAAAAGAAAATCACACAGCTATATGGGCTTAAGATCTAGTTACCAACTATACTTATTTAATACCAAGTCTTGTTTATAAGAAGTTTAGAGGTAACCTTTAGGGGTTCACACAGTTAAGTGGTGGGCTTTGAGAGGGGGTCAAGGGCTTGTAATAGCAGGTAGAAAGGAGAGCAGGAGAAACAATTTATTACACTGAATATGGTTCTGTTTGAGGTCCCCTGCCTAATAGGTGTGGTGGTGTAGAAATTACAAAAGCCACATGAACATTTTTGGTGACCAGCTAGAACAGAAGAAGCCTATCTTAAGGGCCTGGTTGGACAAGAATTGATGAAGTGAGAGCATGTCACATGGAATAACTTGTGGTGTGAAGAATGGCAAGATAGAATAACAAAGATGACAGTGACAAGTTCTCTGATGACAGAGAACTTAATGTTCAGACAACAAAAAGAAAAGCACCCAAGAATATACAGGTTTTTTAAGTGAGAGTAGGAGATTTTTAAATGAATTAATTAAAACTACATTCTTGGATGTTCTTTAGTGTTTGACAACTGTAACAATAAAGATTAGGAATTACTTTTTTGGGTGTGCTTCTTTAGTTGAGATACATCTGAAAAAGTGGTCTAAGTCTGGTCATGGATTTATAAACATGATATAAAGATTAAATGGTGTGTGTTTAGTCACTAAGGTGTATCTGACTCTTTGAGACCCCATGGACTGTAGTCTGCCAGGCTCTTCTGTCTGTGGAATTATCCCAGGCAAGAATACTGGTGTGGGTTGTCATGTCCTTCTCCATGGGATCTTCCCAACTGAGGGATCGAACCTGTGTCTCCTACATTGGCAGGTGGGTTCTTCACCCCTGAGCCACCAGGGAAGACCCAAAGATAAATTAGTAAAAAATTCTGAACATTGTGTTGGAGGTTTTATATCTTCTACATATTATATAATTCTTGAGGCAGGGGAGGGGGGAAGCATGATTTGAATCAGTTCAGTTCAGTTCAGTCACTCAGTTGTGTCCGACTCTTTGCAACCCCATGGACTGCAGCAGTCCAGGCTTCCCTGTCCATCATCAACTCTGGGAACTTGCTCAAACTCATGTCCATCGAGTCATGCTGACTCGATGGACATGATTTGAATATTAGGAGGTAAAAAGATCAAGGAAAAGTGAGAAATAGGGGAGAGTTTGGGCACCCAAGTAATCTAGTGAATGAAAAGTGCAGACAAGAAATCTAATAACTTGGAAATCAGATTTACAGTGGTGGGTGAATTAAATCTAAACTTC
Source organism: Giraffa tippelskirchi (assembly GCF_054371585.1). NCBI lineage: Eukaryota > Metazoa > Chordata > Mammalia > Artiodactyla > Giraffidae > Giraffa > Giraffa tippelskirchi. The sequence goes on along the minus strand of NC_137280.1, from coordinate 104,751,232 downwards.
AAAAGCAGTCTTTAGACTCTCTTGGTAAATAGATTTTTCTTTGACTTTCTCATCCATTTCCTTCTCTTGATAAGCTGCAACATTTTTATTATAGAATGGTTAAGTGCTCCATTTGGGGCATCCACTACTAGGCAGGTCATTGAAATCAAACAAAATGAACATTAATACACTTATTTCAAAAGAGGAGGATAAGGGCCTCATGGATATGTCTACTTGTGAAGCTAAGAGGGAAAATATGTTTTTCCTTAAGACCGTTTGTTACTTCAACAAAGAAGAAACTAGATTATCAATTGAAAGTCTGAGTTCATCTAAGTAGCATGAAGTATGAGAATTCATTTTGTCCTTTTTGTACCCTATCTCTGATCGTGCCCAGCCATTGCTGGAGATTTCTGAGTGTCTTGAAATGTTCTTAGTGTTTTGAAAATGGTGCTGAATTGTTTTCCTTGCAACAGATTTAACAAGTGAAGAATGGAGCATTTTTTCTCTCTCATTTTTAGACATAATCTTGCCATCATGTTTAAAAGAAAGATAAACAAAATGTCAGGAACACTTACAAAAGAACACTAAAACAGAGAGGCAAAGGGCAGCAGGAAACAGAATGCATGGATATTGTCATACAGATGGTGGCCACTGCTCCAGTGGCTGATACGGTGAATTTTCTCTCATGCAATGACTGATATCGAACTCATTTCAAATAGCCCCGACAGGGCAGAAGCAGAAAAGAAGTATCTCTCGTTTTTTCCTCTGCCACATGTGGTAAGACATAGAGCCCTTCTCAGTACCACAGTCATCTGTTTGCAGAGAGGTTAAGAATGTGAGTGGGAGAATAAATGCTGAGCATCCCAAATTACCTTGTTCTCTAGGAGACTTCATCAAAACCTAACAGAATCTGCACGGATACTCCAAAATCTGCCCGTTGTAAGCACCCGCAGATGTTTTCTCTTGGCACAGATAACAAGGATCTAGGATTAAATGTTACCATTTAATAATTAATACCATTCAAACTCTCTGTCCCTTCTGTTGAAAGTTGGCACTAGGGCATAACTGCTGATGTGCTGACATCCTGGGACACCATGCCTGCTGATTTCCATGTTATTGTAACATTATATTCAGGATAAAAGTACTTTAATTTCCCAAGATGTAATAATTGTAGTTTTCATAAACCAGACTGTATGTTGGAATCTGTTCACGTACCTGCAGTTTGTAATACTTATATATAAAAATTGGCAATTGATTTTCTTCAAAGAAATTAAGGATGTAGATTCTCTAACATCCTCCTGAATATTTTAATTTTGAAAATAGCTATGCTTTTTTCATGCATATAAGAGCACAATACCCAGAATTATATAAGACAATGCCTGTTTCTGAACTTGGAATTATCTTCCTCTTCCTTTAAATCATACTACACATCTAGAAAATGGTAACATTTGGGAAATCTGAGTAAGAGGTATCCAGGTAATCTCTGTAGTATTCTCTCAACTCTCCTGTAATTCTGAAATTATGTCGTGAAACAGTAAAAAAAAAAAAAAAAAAAAACCCCAAAACTGGAACTATATCTGAACTAGCTTGACACACTCTTTTTAAATAAGCTGAACCTTCTGTTTTATCTCCAAATGGAGTAACTGAAGTAAATCCATCCTTTTGTATACAGAAAACATTTACATTAAAGGTTCTACCCTAGTGCCTATAGAAACATAAAGTAACAGATATGTTTGGTGTATAACTAACAAGGTCACAGGCTGTTCAGCTGCTGGAGCAAACTCGATTAAGACCGTGATAATCATCTGAAAGATTGTAATTTATCTCCATTTGAAGGGCATTATCTTAGTTCTTCAGCTATCACAGGGAGCAAGGTTAACAAATATTCAGTGATGAATTTTTGAAAGCTGTAGTCAGATCTTGTTCTCTTAAACCCTTCTAAAGGGCTGTCAAAAGGCAGTGAAATAAAAATTGTCAAATTTGTACACAGACGTACTTAATGACTGTTATCTGAGAAAGTGGTTTATGACTCATACAGTCACTACCTTTACTTAAGCAATTTCTCTTTGCCTTATATCGAAGACAATCTGTTCCCATTGCTCATGTGGGAGAGATTACTAAAAAAGGCTCTTGTTTACTTCAAATAAGAAGCTATGAGACATAAAATCCACCCAGAGGGGATCTGTATTTTCAAAATAGTCTCATAATTTTGCTAAGGGTCAGTATTACCTAGAATCTTCTTACTAAATATACTTTACTTTAAATATGTATTTTGGAGCCTATAAATGGCCTTGAATATTTCAAGTGAGTTTCATGATTTTTAAGAAGGATGGGAGGAAGAACAAAAATCATTGAGCATCACCTATGTGCTAGAGGCCCTGCTTGGTAAACAGGTTATTCTCATTGAATTTTCGCAACAACCCCACAAGCTATGTCCTCTTTACATGTTACAGATTAGCACATCTAAGCATGTTCACAGCACTTGTTCAGAGCGAGTCAGTGGGAACTGAATCAGGAAAAGATTCACTGAAAGGTCATATCTTTCTACTATATTCATACCTACAGTTCAGTTCAGTTCAGTTGCTCAGTCGTGTTCGACTCTTTGCGACCCCAAGAATCGCAGCACGTCAAGCCTCCCTGTCCATCACCAACTCCCAGAGTTTACCCAAACTCATGTCCATCGAGTCGGTGATGCCATCCAGCCATCTCATACAAACCCTCTGTCGTCCCCTTCTCCTCCTGCCCCCAATTCTTCCCAGCATCAGGGTCTTTTCCAATGAGTCAGCTCTTCGCATCAGGTGGCCAAAGTATTGGAGTTTCAGCTTCAACATCAGTCCTTCCAATGAACACCAAAGACTGAGCTCCTTTAGGATGGACTGGTTGGATATCCTTGCAGTCCAAGGGACTCTCAAGAGTCTTCTCCAACACCACAGTTCAAAAGCATCAATTCTTCGGCGCTCAGCTTTCTTCACAGTCCAACTCTCACAGCCATACATGACTACTGGAAAAACCACAGCCTTGACTAGATGGACCTTTGTTGACAAAGTAATGTCTCTGCTTTTTAATATGCTGTCTAGGTTGGTCATAACTTTCCTTCCAAGGAGTAAGCGTCTTTTAATTTCATGGCTGCAGTCACCATCTGCAGTGATTTTGGAGCACCCAAAAATAAAGTCTGACTCTTTGTCAAATGTTTTGCATAATTTCTGCCTGGTCATGTGCCCAAGTGATTGATCTTTTCCCCCTGTATGTTGGGGCCAGTTTCTTTGAGGTGGAGTATTGCTACGATGTAGACTTGGAATAGGCATGAAAACTCTCAATAATACAGAGTAATATAGCCTCACATAGTTTCAAGAAGGGGGAAGTGGGATAGGGCAGGCAGGGGGAGGAAAAACTGCTAAGCCCTCCCCAGTGTCTCATTTATTTAGAATGCATTGTAACATTAGGACTCATTGTAACAGAGAAGACTGACTCCATATTGGATCTAGGCCCTTAGCTCTAACCTTTGTGTGCTACTATCTGTGCTTAGTCATGTTGACTGTGTACTTTTTGTAAAAGACTGTTGCCTACACCCTAAAATGTACAGGGATAGTCCATTTTCAAGGCTCTCACCTTCAAAGGTATAACACTTTTCCATTTTTATAGAGGTTAAAAAGTTGCAGAACACAAAATAACAATTGTCTTCTTGGAGGTTTATAGGAACATTGTGACCAGAGCTACCAAGACAGCTACAGAAACAAAGGATTCCTGCACCAAGAACTTTATAACAAACAGTCACATCCCTTCCTTTTTTAGTATAAATTTAGGAGCCTGAATTGCAACCTGCTTAAGATGGTTCATTGTGACACTGGTCTACTATCTTCTTGGTCTGCTGGCTTTCTGAATAAAGTTGCTATTCCTTGCCCCAACACCTCATCTCTTGATTTATTGGACTGTTATATGGTGAGCAATATGGGTTTGGACTTGGTAACACCATTAGCTTTCTAATACTACTTTATGAAAGTTAACTTGCCTCTGATACACTTGAAGGTGATGATAAGAGAAGAGGGATAAAACAAGGATAGTGCAAGAGAAATCCAATTCAACTTTCTATAAGAAGTGTTGTGGGCACATGCTTCATTTTCAGCTTCTTAGCTGTCCACAAAGGCTACCACATAAATTAGGTCCAGTCCTCTCAGCAGAGGAAAGACACTAGGAGGGCCTCACTTCTTTGATGGCCCTGGTATAATTTTAAAAATGAAGGGACAAAACAGGCTTAAAAATCATAAAGTGTATTTAGAGACTTATATTTAATGCTTTTAATGTTCACATTTAATGTTTCTGCCTTCAAAATATTAAATGCATATCCTATTTATGCAACTCACCAGGATTAAAAATATTTTTAGTCACAGGTGGCGTGGTCTAATAATATGACATATGGTTAAAGTAATGTGACGGCAATAGTCACATAACTGCATGCATTTGTCAAAATTTACTAAATGAACAGTTAAAAACAGTGATTTTTTTAAAAATATAAAAACCATCTTAATAGTCTTGACTTAAAAAGGGCTGCCATCTTGTTAGTGTATTCCTGTGACTATAAACTTATTTGAAGATATTGCTAAAAGCTTATGTTTGATTCCTTTGAAGAGTGTGAAATCCAGGCAGGGTCTGATTGTTTTTCTGAAATGCAAAGAGTAGGACTCATCTGGCTGATTTGGGATAGAAACACAGTGCCTAGTAGAGTATCAGGCATGTGCTAGGGTGGGCCTCTTTTTTGCTAATTGATGAGATACATGAACATCCCTGCTACTCCAGGAGGGCATAGGTCCTGGTGGCCCTGTTAGCTCCAGGTCTTCTTGAACCAAAGGCACTCTACAAACCTGGGTGCTTCTCAGGGTCCTAAATATCTTTCAGGTATTGGTGGCACTGGTCATATATTGCTCAGGGCCACCTGGGGCTGTGCCCTCATGTACTAGCAGGGATCTTCTGAACAGTTTAGATCCTCTTTCACCCTATGAGTAGTCATGGAAATGTTCTAGATGCCCATCTTCTTGCCAGCTGAGAACTGGATCATACATTTCACCAAATACAAATCATGTGTACCTTGAGCCTAGCCTGAAAAAATGAGGAGCAAAGTTGATCTACCTTGAAAAACATGTTTATTCCATCATTGTTCCTCCTGTTTAGATAGTGATGAATAATTGCTTTTGGGGTTCATTTTTTGGTTTTGTTTTTGTTTTGGAGGGTTCATTTTGTTTAACTTGCAGAGATATAACTTTACAGTTAATTATTCCTCAAAATAAAGCTCAGGTCTTAAAAACAATGAAAAAATCTTACTATACCTGAAGTCAAGATTTTGACAAAAATAGATAAATCTCCTTTAGATTAGAGAAGTATTTATAGTGTCTCCTTCCTAATTATTTCTATTCCTAGTTATGCATTTATATTACTATGTGAAAGTCATTGGAAGAAACAGTTGTATAAAACTAACAGAATATCACAAACATTAAGGATTTCTCTAGCTATTTTTATTTCAGTATGTAGATGTAGCAATATTATAACTAAATCCTTGTGCCTATGTACATAAATACTATCAGGAGGATAATATCTTATCAGATAATAAGCTATATTATCACACTTCTCCAGGAAATTGGCTGAAGTCTGTTTTCATCGGTCAACTAAAATTATGTGGGAATATTGCTTTCCTCTATGAAATTTAGCCAACCCTAGAAATACTTTCATAAATGTTAATTGCCCACCAAATTTCTAAAATCCTCTAAAGTCTCACCTCAATGATTTTGGCACTTTATCTCTGGAAAATATGTCCTGCTCTTTTTATATATCAGAGAGAGAGATTTGCTCTGAATTTTCTCTGTTTTTAGTCCCAGCAATGATGATGGTGTTGGCCTAAGCCACCTCATTTACTAGTAATTTTTCCATAAGGAGATATCATCACAGCCACCAAACAGGCTGGGAGCATTCCAACCAGTGGAACCGATTGTTTCTAAGTACTGATTGTTTAGTTTTTAGGGTTTTGGTGAGTTGATTGTTAGTCATTCTTAAAAATTGTTATGTAAATTTAAAATTCAATGAATTATAATGGAAAAGAGGTAATACATCAAAATACCACTTCTGAATTATTTCCTATTAACTATCTTTTTGAGGTTATTTACAAATGACATGTCTATAGGATGGAAATATAATGATGTGTTATTTCATCTTCTCAACTCCATGTCCAGTGACATTGCCTGGGTAGCTTAAAATTGGCCATTACTGGAATCAATAAAATTATAATTTAGCAGCTACCTACCCATTCCCTCCCCCATACACTCATCCTTTCCTGACCCTAAGAGTTGTTAAGCATTTATAAACACATTAAGCAGCTTTATATTTAAAGTTAATTGGAGCAGGAAAAAAAAAGCCCCATGACTTTAACCTCTCCCATAACATAGGCATTATCATTACACAACTACACAGAAATTATCTGCCCATCCCTTCATTCATTCATTCAATACATATTTACTTAGTGCTGTTATAGACAAAGCACTGTGCTAAACCCTGTTGTATGGAAGCAGATATACACTACACAACTCAACATAGAAATGCTTAGTAATGGATCGAACATGTGCTTTGGATTCAAAAGGACCTGGAGTCTGAACCCAACTATGTAGAATGACCGAACTCAGGGCTTTCCCACAACCACTGGTTTTAGCATTGAAAGTCCTGCATTCCAGGAAACATTCTGCCCCCCAGGAAGTGATTCTGCCCTGGACAAATCAAAACATTTGATGCTAAAACTGTGACACTTAATGGTTTTAAAAGCTTAGGCTACATACTTTATCTCTCTGAGCCTCAGTTTTCCCTTATATTATATAGGGAAAAGAAAGCCAATTTTCAAGACTGGTATGAAGAGTCATATGGGCACCCCATATAGCAGTGTGCCCATATATGTAGGCACTTAGGAAGACTTCTGACATGTGTAATATGCTCAGCTAGAGGTTTTTTGTTATTATTCTTCATAATAAAATGCAGAATAAAAAAGGTAAAGAACTTTTTTGTAGGAGTTGAGATATAATTGTAAGCTTTAACTGAAGGTTTTAGAATGGTAAGATGAAAAGCACAGTGTCTGATTTTGACCATTCGAATACAAACTATTCTTACCCCATTATCAAACGGTATCCTGCCTTCTGATGCTGCTCCACCATTTTCCAGAATTTGACATACTGATTTTCAGATCCTCTCCAACCTTACCATGAAAACCAGGTTCTTCCTTCACACCTCTGAGCTAACTGGCTCAGGGCCTGCTGTCCTTGAATGCCTGCACCCCTCAGAGTAAAGCAGGTATTTAAATTCCGGTCTCTGAAAACCGTCAATAAAATGGTGTGTTCAGCTTGCATATTGGTGGAATAAAGTTCACTGAGAAAAAGGAAGATACAATATCTACACTGCAGATTTTCAGTGAGGCTTAAAAGGTATGAAAAGTTCCCAAACATTAGTAGATACTCAAGAAATGCTAAATCATATTTCCACTTCTGCTCAATTGTTTTCCAAAGTCTAAATAGCCAATAACATGTTAAGCATTGAGTATATTCTTGATATTGTTAAAATGTGAAAGCCTCTCATGTAATGATGTTATTAGGCTAGAAAACAAAGGTTCAAAATAAAGATCTTGAAAAGGAAAGAAACATAATGTTTTGTTCTAGGGAGATGAAGAACTCCACAGAGGCTGATTAAAATACCCACAGTGGGAATTTAAAACTATAAATGGAAAGTAAGTAAAGCATCACTGTTGTTTGAAAGCCTTCTGCATATGTGGGTACAGACGTAATTTTGAATAGATGTTGAAGTAAGACACGTGCAAACATTCATCGATCTCACTGCTTCAAAATAAGACTTACACTGTTCACCTCCTTCCTTCAAGGGTAATTACTCTTATTATTCTTATTTTATGCTTGATACTACAAAATTCTGATAACAGATGCTGAAAGATCACTCTTCCTTTAGGGAAAATGTGAGAAAATGGAATGAATCCTTGGAGAAAATCTTTGGTGACAAGTTTGCAAATCTGGTGTCTTAGCTATCCTCCAGGACGGCTTCCATTGATGTTTACCTTCTGGCATTAACACATATCCTTCTGCAGTCTCCTCCTACTCTGAATCAGATCTGCTCTGTGTGGCCAAGAAGAACTGTACAAGTGACGGTGTATGATTTCTGAACCCAAGTCATGCAAGAGGGGTTACCAGATGAAATACCATATGCCCAGTTAACTATGAATTTCAGAAACCAACAAAAAATCATGTAAGTATGTCCTCAATATTGCATGTACCATATTAACAGTAAACAATTATCTATTGCTTATCTGAAATATTAATTTAACTGGGTATCCTGTATCTTTATTTGCTGAGTCTGGCAGCCCTTCTCTGGAGGGCATTTTATCTTCCATCTTCTTCTCTAGGATTCTTCATCATCTCGTGAGCATCTTAAGCAGCCTGTGAGCCCATGTGAAGAGGAACTGAGGCCTCCTACCACTGGTCAGTGCCAACTTGCTGCCCAAGTCAGAGTCATCCTGGAACCATATTTTTGCTTCATCTATCTCTTTATGTAACAAACTTTGCCTGGTGCTTTCTCATTTCTGTATGTCCTTAGCTCTAGATTATGGGTTCCATTAAAATAGAGACATACTTGTGTTTGATCCTTATTATGTAACAGGACCCAATACAGCACAGAGCAGGCACTAGACCACTTTCAGGTTTTTTTTTTTTAATCTATTTTTTTTTACTTTACAATATTGTAATGGTTTTGCCATACATTGACATGAATCCGCCATGGGTGTGCATGTATTCCCCTTCCAGAACCCCCCTCCCACCTCCCTCCCCATCCCATCTCTCTGGGTCATCCCGGTGCACCAGCCCTGAGCACCCTGTATCATGCATTGAACCAGTTTAAGTTTTTTTAAAGAGAGTAAAACAGAGCTCTGAGCCTCACTTTTGATATCTGTAGAATGGGATAAAAACAGCATCCACCATATAGCATTGGGTGAAGAATGAATGAGTTAATAATCTTGGAAATGTGCATGGTACATAAGAAGCTCTCAGGATACATGGGAAGAGTGTTCCCTTATCTCAACATTTTACTTGTATCATAACTACCTGGAGGATTTGTTAAGACTCTGATTACCAGGCCCCAACCCCTTTAGTTCCTGATTCTAAGGGTCTTGGTGTGGCTAGATGATGCTGATGCTGCTAATGTGGGGACTGAGCCACCGCTTTGGCTTAATGCTTTCAATGATTATGGCTATGCTGCATGAGCACCGTCTCATTTCTCTTTATAAATGATTCGTGCTGGTTGGGCACAGACCTCAACCCATGCAGAGCTGTCAAGAGTGTGGAGCCTGATTTCTCTTAACACAAGGAGGCACAGAAGTCTCTGATTTATTTCTGGCTATAATCAATATCTCTAGACTGAGGGATGTTCTATACCAGCAGGAAGTCTGAAATAGTAGAAAGACAGCAGCCTCTGTTCTAAATTCAGAGATGAGTTCTGTTCAAAAACAACCATTTTTGCTGATACCTGGACCTGGTCTCAGTCTGCTTGAAAGCTAAGTGGATACATTTAGCTGAAATCTTCACTATACTCCAACGTGGGAAGAAATTTTATAGTAAATAGTAAACTATGCTGCAGTAAGTCAGAAACATTTTTTTTTGTCTCCTAAGTGGCACAGGTCTAAAGCACTAAACAGACAAACCTAAAAGTGTTCCCTATCATTAACCCCCTTTCTAAGACACAAACTCATTCTCCAAAGCAGTATAGGAAAGGAAAAACTTTTCTCCTACTCTCTTAGATTCTTTAAATGGGTCCTGTGAATTAAACTAAGAACGACAGATTAACAGGAGAAAAAGCATACAAATTTTGCCAACATTTTTACATGTACGCTGCTGCTGCTGCTGCTAAGTCGCTTCAGTCGTGTCCGACTCTGTGCGACCGCGTAGACGGCAGCCCACCAGGCCCCACCGTCCCTAAGAGGACTTCACAAAAAAGAAATAAAAACCCAAGGAGGTGGTCAGACTCAGTGACTTTTTTTTTTTTTTTTCCAGTGACTTATGTATCATTTTAACAAAGGACAATAAATTTTGGAGAATGATAAGCAAAGGATAAGAGGGATGCAGTTTGGGCTTCTAGGGGCAGTAAATTTGGAGAAAGTGACTAGGAATGTATGATAGATAAGGATTGTTCTGTAAGATTTGTTATGCAGACTCAAATTGTCTGCAATGTTAAGAGTCAGAAATTTTTCATTTAAATACACTGAGAATAGCTATCTTTCAATTATTAATGTGTTAGAGCCTTTTCAGTGGTATATGGTCAACAAAATTTTCTTACTTTCATCCGTGATAATTTACACATCCATCTGCCATTCATTCAGACAGCATTTATGAAGCAGCTTCCCTGTGTCTTTGTGCACACAGTGATTATTTAATAGTGCCTATTTAATCTAAATTATAACAGGTCTCACTGAATACTTCTTATGATCATCAATTTTAACATTTTGTGTCTCTTGGCTTTAAAAATGTAAGCCTAATTTTCAATATAGTAAGTAAAGTAAATTTCCCTTCATTCCCATCATTTCTTTAAGAAATAAGGGTTAAAAATGAAAATCTTTGTTCTTAGCAATTATTTACTGTTTGGAAAAAAAAAATTAGGAACTTCTACAAGGAAAACCAATAATGTAACTGATGAAAGTAAACAGAAATCTAAATTATGATTTATACTGTTTATGAAAATGACCGTTTTATGAAATGAAGTTTGGTAATCTCTCAATGAATACAGTAATTTAAGCAAATTTTGCATTAAGAATGAATCATAGTAAGAATTTTCTATTGTGATATTGTAAGATTTTAATGTCCATTTGTTTTAAAGCAAGTCTGAATAGAATTGGTCAAGTGCTAGAGTCGTTTGTGATGACAAACTGCTCACGAATTGTTTTGAAAGAAAACACTAAGTACCAGTTTTCTGCTTTTGAAACAAGTTTGTATAAGTATTAGACATAGTCCAGTATCTGTAAGTCATCTTCTCTGACCATAAACTTAAAAAAAAATTCACTTTTCCAGTTTATGCTTTTCAGATCTTTCTAAATTTTCTACCTATGTTCTTTGTGGCAGCAAAGAGTTGAGTCATATATTATTACTATTTTTTATTTTTATTTTTGGCTCTAATATGTGGCATGCAGGATCTTAATTCTCCAACCAAAAATTGAAACTATGCTCCCTGCACTGGGACCTGGGAGTCTTAACCACTAGACAGACAGGGAAGTCCAGAGTCATATATTCTTTCTGTTACTGAAACATCACTCCTTCACATGCTCTTATTATGTAAACATGCAATGCTTTGTTGATTGTTGTTGTGTAGTGGCTAAGTCTTGTCCGACTCTTTGCAGCCCCATGGACTGTAGCCTGCCAGGCTCCCCTGTCCACAGGATTCTCCAGGCAAGAATATTGGAGTGGGTTGCCATTTCCTTCTCCAACTTTGTTGATTGGTTTAAGCTTTTTAGTTCTTCCCACTGATAATAAAAATATGATTTTTACTTCCCTGGGCTCCACATTGATTTAACAAAGATAACTGCTGCTAAAATTATAATTGCCTGCATTTCAAGTAATGTTATTTATAATATGATCACATAAAATCAATGAGAATACAAATTAATATTTTCCATTTTCAAAAATGAGTAAGATGGCTGCCAATTTTCAAATAGCAAAACATGTATCTTCATTTGATTAAATAGTTCTAGAGTTCTATTTATGGATTGAAAACAAAGTAGAAAACCAAGGAAAGGAATCATTTATTTCTGAGGGCTTTAATTTTCCTTCTGATTTGTTGACTTACTCATTTTAAACTTGTAAACATGAACCATCTCCAGGGCTAACCCCAGGGCCTGATGCTTATACAATCTGGGGGACCTTTTTAGGAAAAATGTCTAAGAAATATTTTACTTTTTCAAAATTTACAGAAATAGATGATCTCAACAACACAAATTTAGGGCTCCTCACAAGCTGTGGAAGGGGCCCATTCCATCATGCAAGTGATGAGTTTGAAGTTTAAGCTTCATTCTCTTCACAGTAAATCTACCTCTGGACTTATATACACAGCAGAACCGGGACATCAAAAGTACAATATGGGGACTTCTCTGGTGATCCGGTGGCTAAGACTCTGTGCTCCCGATGTAGGGGGACTGGGTGTGGGTGTGATCCCTGGTCAGGGAACTAGATCCCACATGCCGCAACTGAGACCAAGTACAAACAAAAATAAATAAATATTAAAAAAAAAAAAGTACAATGTGATTGATTCGTGTAAGGCTTGTGGAAGTAAGTTTTACTTTTCAGTCCTGTGATGAGAAAAACATCATATATCCATATTAGCGGATTGGTAAAAGACCTTTGCTAAGCATATAGTAGAGAGCTTTGTGGGATCACCACATAACTGATTTGCTTGTATTTACCAAGAGGACTCCTTGGTGACTGACCATTATCATCTTTATTTTTAAAAAAAATATAAAAAATTAAACAGCAGTTAATTTTCGTTCTGTTATGTGAACATCATCTAAGATCTTCAAACTTTTTGGTTTTATCACAGAGCAAACTACTTTATTTGATCACATTTATGGACAAATAAGTAATACAAGGTAGGCAAAGAAGAGAAAAACCAACACTTACTATAATCAAAGATGAAAGAAAACCTTAAATCCTGTGGGCTGCAGAGATGTCATGGAAATGGTGGAACTGTTTCATAGCAAGGGTGGACATCTGTTATAAGCAGAAACCATTTCATTACAGATAGGAACATCAGTTTTCTATTCTAACCAGTAGAAAAGTTTTATTAAAATAGCAGGTTCCTGTGAAGGGACTCATGGATGACCATTTGAAGAGTTAAAGGAAAGCTACATTATTATAAGAAAAGGCCAAGAAATTCACACTAATATCTGAGTTTTAATGTCAATGGTTGTCAAAGCGTGGGCTTCAGACCAGTGGTTTCAGCTTCACCCCAGAATGCTTACATATGTAAGCTTTCAGGCCCCACCCCAGTCCCCTTGGATCTGGAACTCTGGGATGGGGCCCAGCAATCTTTTTCAACAAGTACACCCTTTCGAGGTAGAGAACCAGCCCTCTAAATTACAAGGAGCCACGGAAGGTTTCCGAAAGGAATGAAATGCTTATAATGTGGTGTTTCTGAAGATTAAGCTGGCAGCTGTGGGTGAGATAGATTGGACAGAGAAAGGATTGGAGGCAGGAAAGTCTATTTTTTTAACATAATGTTTTAATCAGCATAATATATATATAAATTATAATAACTACTGCTGAATTCCAAAGCTGTTCTTTGTCAGAGTTTTAGCATCTTCATTTTATGGTACAACATATTAAATTGTGGCAGTATACCTTAGTGAGCCTGCTTTAAATTATTTAACAATCAATTAAATGCTTCCATTTTATTATCGTAAAAGCTAATTTAATGACTTGTAGCTAGTAACTGGTAGGAGGAAACTCCATCTTTTACACAAAATACAATAAAAATTCAGCAACCTTATAAACACAAATCAGACAGATAGGAGGACCATTTTTATGTAATGAATTTGGGTGTTTTAAGGGAGTTTTAAAAGAGACTCTCCTTCCCTAGACAGAATAACTTCAAATAAACATGTGTGAACTTGCAGTATTATAGGATATTTAAGAGAGACCAGGGGTGGGGGAGAGGCTGGAGAGGGGAGAGCTAATGGCTATTCTGAGTGGTGAATGAGCAATCGAGGGAGCAGAAGAGTGACAAAAAAGAAGAAAAATGCAGCCAGAAAGCATAAAAGAATAAACCTCAAAAGTCAGTCAAATCCATCAGTACTTGGGTCCCTGTGACTCAGGACCTGATCTGGCTCCAAGCGCCGGATAATGAGTACCACCTATGACAGCCCAGCTGCAGAGAACTTACGCTCCTGTGCCTCAGGGCAAAAAATGACTCTAATGCTGCTGGACGGCTGCCCTTTAAGTGTTTTCTTAAGTTTGAAATCTTGGCACTTTTTATAGACCCATCCATAGAAAACCTGCTGTGTGAGAAACACACAGAAAATGTACTTATGGAACCCCATGTGTGAAGCGATATTGTTTACATAAGGCTTACACAATTTGAGAATAACGCAATTTGACAGAAGAGACAGGTTGATGAAATGTCTGTGGTATCTTTTCTTTTTTTGGCATTATAGTTGAGTGGGTAGAATATAACCATGGGAAAGCCGAGAGCTGGCCCCAATTCCTGGCTCTGTTACTGACATCCTGTGTGATTCAGGACAAGAGACACAGCTTCAACCCCACATTCATTATCCAGGAGGATCTGAAGGGAGACGGGTGTAAGGGTTGGTACAGGGCTCTCCCATCCTCGTTTTTCATCATATTAGGAGGTTATCCTGTAGATAACATCCAAACCACATGTTCCCCTGCCAATCACCCCTCAGGTCAAGCAGTAAGAAAAAGAGCTTTTCATCAAGGCCAAACCTTGAATATTGTTAATGTTAGAACTGCATGGGACAGCTGGTCATGGAAACAGGGTAGAGGCCTGGGAGAATGTGATAAGAAAGATTTGGAATGGGTCAGACTGAGCAGAAGTTCCCTCAAAGAATGAGACAAGCTGCAAGGGCCTGGAGCCACAGAAGAGACCCAGAATCAGAACACATATGCGGGTTCCACGGAAAGATCAAAGCAGTGAGATAAACTGTGGAGGTTGTCAAGGGCCAGAGCCCAAGGTAGATAATAATAATAATACTCATTCACATGTGTCCAGAGCTCACCATGTCCCAGGGACCGATCTTAGCATCTGGACTATATTAATTCATTTAATCTTGGCAACTCACCTTAGGGGTAATGGTTTTGTAACACCCATTTTATAGATGGAGAAACTGAAGCACCCAAAGACATCACTAGGCAGTGGCTCAAAGGCTAGGCATGCAGGCATGCTGTCTGTATGCTTCAATTTCACAGGAATGGAAGAGGAGCAAGAGGCAGAATTATAAATATAAATCAGAAATAAAATACACAGCATAAAGGTTAACTTTCTGTTCCAATCAGATGCCTCCTACATGCCTCCCATCAGGGTGCTAACCAATCACAGATTGGAAAGGCAAACAGCCCAGCAATTTGCCACATCTTGCAACCCTGAGAAAAGCAGTTGCCTGAATCTGTTTTACCACCGCCAGCCTCTTCTATCATCCCTGATGCTCTGCCAGGCCCGGGAGGCAGGGGGTCAGTGGCCTCTGTGCCAGGACGGGAGAGTGGGCTTGGTCAGATTGCAAAACCACAGCCTTAACACAAGCTCTGTGTTTATTCAACAGAAAATGAAGTGGAAAGTTTGCAATTATGTAGCTTATTTGAACGAAGGAGTCATCCAAACTGGTAATTTGACTCTTAGCCATGAATCAAACGGGGGAAAGAGTTGAAGATGTTCACTGAGCAATATAGAGGAAAACATTCACCCTGGCACACATGCATACAACTCTCTTTGAGTAAACTATAATTGGAAAAACCTTCACTTGGATAACAGATTCGTTGAGATTCTTTTAGCTAAACTGTGTTTTAAGAAGAGCTCATCAGTGGACAATTTTGAAAAATAACACTATGATACTCTGCAAATTTTCACAACACTTGCAGTGATATTACAAGTGAAGACATTTTTCTTTTCAGAAAGAATATAACCCACAAGGATTATGCCCTGGAACACTCTATTTTTGTATTAACTACTTCTGAAAAATGCCAATTGCTTTTCATATGAATGTCTTGTTTTCCCTTCCTTACAAGTGAGAAAAGAAATCTCAGAGCTTAAAAAGAAAACTTAGAAAACAACAAATCCCTTGAACTTCGAATCAGGCCCTAGAGTATTACAAACTTTCACATAAGTTTTGGTGAGAAGTCTTGAGTTGATTAGACCCATTAAACCAGGCTGGAAATGGAGACAGTCACATAATTAGAGGTTACGGATAAAAGAACTATAGCTCAAATATCTCTCATAAGGTAATTTACTCATGAAGCTGGGATGAGTCTACTCACTGAGATGAGTCTATTCTTTCCACTGTCTTTACCCTTACTTCACTATCCACAAGACTGAATTATTTTTGTGAATATTTATGAAGTGTTTTACTCCTACATATGAAATAACTACCAATACTCACCTCTCCTATTTAAAAATGCATGGGAAACAAAAGAATTGAAATCAAAGACTTGTATGCCCATGTTCACAGCAGCATTACTCATAATAACCAAAGTTGGAAACAGCCCAAGTGTTCAGAGACAAATAATAGATAAAAAATGTGGTATATATGGAAAATGGAATATTATTCAGCCTTAAAAAGGAAGGAAATCCTAATGCCTGCTATAACATGGATGCAATTTGAGGATGTGTGTTAAATGAAATAGCTATTCACAAAAGGACACATAGTGTATGATTCTAATTATATGAGTTCCTAGAGGAGTCAAAAGCTATGACAAACCTAGAAAGCATATTAAATAGCAGAGACATTATATTGCCAAAAAAGGTTCGCCTAGTCAAAGCTACAGTTTTTCCAGTAGTCATGTATGGATTTGAGAGTTGGAACATAAAGAAAGCTGAGCACTGAAGAATTAATGCTTTTGAACTGTGGTGTTGGAGAAGATGGAGATCAAACCAGTCAATGCTAAAGGAAATCAGTCCTGAATATTCTTTGGAAGGACTGATGCTGAAGCTGAAGCTCTGATACTTTGTCCACCTGATGGGAAGAATTGACACATTGGAAAAGACCCTGATGCTGGGAAAGATTAAAGGCAGGAGAAGAGGATGAGATAGGATGAGATGGTTGGATGTCATCACTGACTCGATGGACATGAGTTTGACCAAGCTGCAGGAGTTGGTGGACCAGGAAGCCTAGTGTGTTGCAGTCCATAGGGTTGCAAAAAGTCAGGCACAACTGAGAGACTGAACTGAACTGAACTAGAGGAGTCAAAGTCGTAGAGACAGAAAATATTAATAGAATGGTGTTTTATGCAGGTTCTGCACTGGAGAAAGGAATGTTAAATGGGTATAAAGTTTCAGTTGGAGGAGATGAAAAAGTACTGAAGATGCATGATGGTGATTTTTTTTTTCCACTCAGTATTGTGCCACTCTTTGTGACCCTATGAGCTGTATCCCATTAGGCTCCTCTGTCCATGGACTTCTCCAGGCAAGAATATGAAGTGGGTAGCCATTTCCTTCTCCAGGGGATCTTCCCGACATGGGGATCAAACCTGGGTCTCCTGAATTACAGGCAGATTTTTTATTATCTGAGCAACCATCATGGTGATAGCTGCAAACAATGTGGATGTACTTAATACTACTGAACTGTACACTTAAAAATGGTTGAAAAAAGTGAATGTTAGTTACACAGTCATGTCCAGCTCTTTGCGATCCCATGGACTGTAGCCCACCAGGCTCCTCTGTCCATGGAATTCTCCAGGCAAGAATGCTGCAGTGGGTTGCCATTTCCTTCTCCAAGGGATCATCCTGACCCAGGGGTTGAACCTGGGTCTCCGGCATTGCAGGTAGATTCTTTACCAACTGAGCTACTAGGGAAGCCCTTAAAAATGGTTAAGATTTATGTTAAGTGTACTTCATAACAATTAAAAATCATTAATTGAAAAAACCCCAAATTACATGGGAAAAAGTGGTTATCTGTGATCAATATGAAAAGATTGACAAGGCTCTTATGATTGTGTCACTGTTTCATTCTCTCAAAAATTATGCTTGGTATGTTTTTCAACATAATATTTTCATGAAAATAATGCTTTAAGCATAGCAAACTGGCCGATAAATAAAAAGTGAATATGTTTTTGACCCACTTCAGCATGTATTTTGTAGATATATTACATCTATTTAATTAAGGGGGGAAGATTAGGAGAGCATTTGTTTCAGTGAATAGACAGCATAGAGGTTTCAGAATATGAGGACAGAGTTGGTGCTTGTACTTTAATCATGTTTGTGTACATTGTGAACAAAGATGGTAAACATATTGTTGAACAGAGATTCAAGGAATGACATAGTTTATCCTGAGTTTTTCCACTGGCAAATCAGCAGTTAAGCAATTCTGACAAGAAAGCTGGAGACTTCTTACATCTATGCCCTCATGGTAAGAAAACAATACACTTTGTGTGTTGCTTTAATGTGGCAAAATATCGCAGGCGAACCACAGACTAAGAAGAGATGATTCATTTTCCTACCAAAAAGGATTACAATATGTAACTTTTAGTGAACATGTTCAACTATTTTGTCAATTTACTGTAAAAATGATGTAATCTTTGTTTAAGCTTATTTCAAGGGTCATTGTAAATATTAGCTAATTGTCATTTTTATTTTGGTTGGGAAAATACTACATGAGGATAAAGTATTTCTATTGTTCATTTCAGTATGTTGCCTGAAATGGAGATTTTCTGATGATTAATAATAATTTAAAAAAATCTCTTCTTAGGTGAACTTTTAAATTCAGCTTTTCACAATTTTCTAATACGAGGTTAAGCTCTATTATTCTTTCTTCAGATGCTTAGATCTATACTTATAACATATCTGAAAGGTGAATTTGGCATAAAACCAACGTTTCACTTTTGTCAGCTCTGCAGAGTCAATATATCATATTCCCAAAAGAGGAGGTGCTTCAAACATCAGTAAAAAAAACCTGACAGCGAAGTGCTAATTCCAGAATTGTTCCAGTTGTTACTGACATGTAGACCGGAAAGGACTGAGACTGATTGTCAGATGTCAAGCCAGTTTCCACTACTGACAAATGGAAACCTTCACTGTTTGGCTTGTAAAGAAGGGCAAACTTATCAGAACACAGGTCAGGAAAAAATATTTTTAAAAAATGATAATGGCACCTTTTCAGAATTTTTTAAATCATACAAAGGAGAAAAGAGAGGTCTAAATTAAAACAAAAAGGATGCTCTAAGGGTAAATGAAAAACAAAGAAAGGTTCAATTAGTAAGAGTTACATTTCAGCCTTCCTTCATCTTTTACTAAAAGAAACACAATATCCTCACATTTGTTATGTTGCTAAAGACAGCTGGACTTCTACAGGGTCATCTTCTCTGGGTCTGTGGGCATGTCCAGACAGGCATAGATTCCAAATCTTTGCTCTGGTTCCAAAGAAAGGTAAGCCTGTATCCCGATGTTATGGGTTGTCTTCTGTGTGTGATTTTGATGGCTTCTATAGATACACTCAAATATGTTTTTCTTTAAAAGAGGATTTTGGGGTTCTTCAGTTATGATCTTCCTTTACCTTTCTGAACACTTCATGGTAACTGGCAATGCTGGTTACCATGCTGGTTACTTAGCGAAGTTCAATTTTCCCATCTTCCTTCCTAATAGAACCCTGATTTTGTTTGGGGGAAAATTGTCCTGTTGAAAAATGTTCTCATCAGACTTTATTCACCCCTTCTCACCATCACTCTCACTACTTTCCATCCAACCCCACTTCGTAGTTAGAGGTGACCATGTGATGGTTTGGGCCACCAATATGTAAGTGGGAGTTGCTGGGTAGAGCTTCTAGGCAGACACTTTAGAAATGAACTTAACTCAGCTGGTGGCTGCCCTTGGCCTTCCCATTCTTGTTGGAAATGGGGTATGAAGTTGGGGTGGAGGAGCCATCTTCACACACTTTGAGGGCTTCCCCTGAGGATGTGCTGAATAGAAATAGAAAAGAGCTGACTGGGACCACGATATCAACTCAGGACTGCTTACTTCCAGACTTCCGGTTATATTAAAATAATGACAGTAATGATAATCACACTGCCAATTTGTTTAAGGTCTCTCCTTTCAGCTTCCTGTTACTTACAGACAAGCTTACTTCCTATTCATAGGAATATTTTAGAGCAGCAAATTCAAAAACAAAATACACTAGAGCCTTTAATGAATGGTTTTTCCCTAGGCTAACTTGCTTAATTATGAGGATGTTTAGTTAATATACAAATTATGAAGCTTCAAATAATTGGCTCTGATCAGCATCCTCATTATTACCATTAAAGAGATTTTTATTCAGAACTCATTTGCATGGGAAGCTTGCTCAGCTATTTACCTGGTGAATGGTTTTCCATATTGGAAGCCTCTTATCAGCTTGGAAATCACTGAGGAGTGTTTAGAGTCTTCAGTACAATTACAGCATGAGTTTTATAAATGAGTGACTTTTCTTGGAGGTGCCACAGCACTGTTGAAGTTGTTTTCATGAGAGTTGTTACAAATGATCTTTAACTGAGACTAGTTATTTATGAAAGCTTGATATGACTTAGTATCTTTTTATATTAAAGGAATTCAAAGTTGTTACATTATTATATGGTTTGTAATATTATAATTCTTATCCCAGTTTGTATGTACTTTCTTGAGTGGGATAGAAAATGATGGAGTTACAATGAGCAAGCTGGGAATTTCTTTTCACTCTAGGCATGCCCATGGGTGTTTTCACACTGTGAATATCATCCGTTCTATTTCTTAAAGAAGAAAAAAAAAATGTTGAGAACTGTTTTATACACATAGAATAACCCTCCCTCCCCTCAATGAGTACCTTTGGCAGCACCCAGGCAGCCGATGGGAGCTCTGTTCTAGCTATTCTCCATAGGTATGGTATGTGTGTGTGTGTGGGGGGGTGGTGGTGGTGGTGGTGGTAATAACCCTTTAGGGATGTATCATTACCTCAAGGGTGAGGGCCTGGAGGTTTTATTTTTACCAGAAGTGGTTATCAAATTAAAAAGTTGAGAAAAATGGCTATAGAGCCTTCATTTAATATCTTTCTCAGCTTATGTCCTGTTTAAAAGTTGGCAGTATTGGCCCGAATCTTTGCTGAATTGAGAAGTTTCATGAGGCTGTGTTCAGCCCAGTGATGGGGTGGGAATTGAGTGATTGTCTTCCTGGCCTTTGGGAATGGCACCCCGTGTCCATTGGCACCTGCTTACCCTTTTGCTTACGAGGGCAGTTTGGTTGAAGTCATTTCCATTAGCCTATGTAAACAACCTTGACGAGTTCTTCTGCACTGCCAGCACATTTGGGCAGTCTATAAATCTGTATATATTTCCAATCTGTATTAGCTGGGATTAGTTTCAGCAGTAAACAGTAGTGAGGCCTCAAACAGCAGTGGCTTAAACAATACAAAAGTTTAATTGTCTTCTAATTAAAGTAAATCTGAAAGTAGTGAGTCAAGGACTGGCATAGTTCCTTCTAGTTTTCTGGTCCATTTCCTTACGAGGGTTTTTATTTTTATATTCTGTATAGCAGGACAAGGAAAGATTGAAAAAAAAGGCTCAGTCCCTGCCTTATAAGGAAACTTTCTGTAAATATTATATAAGATTTTTGATTTTGTATCACTGGCCAGAACTTCATTACATGGTCACATCTAACTGAAAGGGTGGCTAAAAAACAGTCTATCTGCGTTTATAAAGACTTAGATAAAGTCAGGATTTTGTTACTAAATAATAGGAGAATGATTATTGGGAAGCAATAGCTGTTGTTGCCACCATTGCAAATGACTGAAACTAATGGTATAGCTATCTGTAAATGCACTGATTTCAACATATGGGCTGTAACCCTTGTCCCATTTAGCACCTGAAATGCTTCCTCCACTTCCAAGGGATTTATGGAAGCCAGATGGTGGCCTGTTACGAGCAATAGGGATTTAAGTTTTCTCCACTGCTTTTGTTTATCTTGATTTTGTAGATGAAAGAGCTCTAGTTTATCTTTTTTTTTCTCCCAGGCCCCATTACATTTAGTGGAATTGCTTTTCAGATAGAATACACATCTTCATCCCCTGTCATGTTGGATGCCTACTTATTTCTGAAGATTATTAGGGTGCTCTTCAAGTATAGAGTCCTTTGCAGGGTCCATTCCAGTAGCTCAATCATGACATGTTCTAGAGAGCTCTGGCTTTTAACTAGAGAAGGGGAAAAAAAAAGCCAAACCAGTGAAAAGTAGTAAAAGATTTGTAATATCTCCTAGCTGGAGAAAGAATACACCTTAGGGATTATTAGTAGCAATTATTAGGCATAGGTGACCCTCTTATTTCAGAAGGAGTGATGACATCCTCTTTGTTCTTTCTCCAAGAGCCAGAATTCTAGAGTACTTCCTTAGCCAGTGATTCACAGTGGTCCGCCCATAAGAAGTCATAATAGGCTAAACAATTGGACTGTTTAATTCCACATTTCCTGACTTCTAACTGTAGATTTTGGTATTAAAATACTTTTTAGCAGTGATTCTATTTCTAGAAGGAATAGGATTTTAAGAAAAGATTAAGGTTTGAAGGAGTGACAATTCTGAGAGTCAATATGTATACCTATCAAGACAACTTTCAAAAAATTCTTTATCTCTGATTCATTCAACCACTGAGAGAGTCATGGTTGCATAATTTATTTGCTTTTGGACATTTTTGATAAAACAGCACATTTTTCATTAGAATGGACCTTTAAGAGATTTTGCTATCTCAAAAGATTAGCAGTCTTTGTATTTTGTTGTTAAATCCATGAGACCTGAGGGCACCATGTTGCCACAAGAGTAGAGACATGTTTAAATAACTGCTCAACAATTTCCATGTGGCTCTCTTTAATTCAACTCAATGCAGTTCACTGCAATAAATCAGTGAAATTCAATTTAGTTAAATCCTTATCAATTCTATGGAGAGGGTAAAAAAGGTACCATTTTATTTAGGACATACATGTATATGCACCAAGAGAAAATATATGAGACAGGGTACATCTCAATGGGTATGTCTCAATGTCCTGTCTCATATTTTTTCTTTTGGTGCATATACATGTATGCCCTAAATAAAATAGTATCTTTTTACCTCCTCCATGGAATTGATAAGTATTTAAAGCTGGGCTTTCCTGGTGGCTTGGATGGTCAAGAATCTGCCTGCAATGCAGGAGTCTTGGGTTTGATCTCTGGGTTGAGAAGATCCCCTGGAGAAAGGAATGGCTACCCACTCCAGTATTCTTGCCTAGACAGTTGCACGGACGAGGAGCCTGGCGGGCTACAGTCCATGGGGTTGCAAAGAGTCGGACATGACTGAGCGACTAACACTTTCACACACACGTCTCAATGCCAGGATGTTTGTAATAGAACATCATTGTATCTGTATCATAGTATTTATTTTCAGTTGGATTTGTGAAAAGGAGTCCCTGAAAGACCATCAAAAAATTGGCACCTGATGGTATACCTACATATATCACGCATGCATGCATGCTAAGTTGCTTCAGTCGTGTCTGACTCTGTGCAACGCTATGGACAGCAGCCCTCCAGGCCCCTCTGTCCACAGGATTCTCCAAGCAAGAATACTGGAGTGGGTTGCCATTTCCTTCTCCCCACATACATCATACTCCTTTGCAAAGGTGAAAATCTGAGTACAGAGTTATTTACAGAGAAAGAAGTCAGTACATGATCAAAATCTTATTTATACATGCAGAATATCATATATAAATTAATGTTAATGGTAGTTGTCAATGGGTTAGGAGATTTTAGTGCTTTTATTTTCTCTCTTACACTTTTCTGTACTGTTGCAATTATTTACAATGAAGTTACATTACTTATTATGAAAGTATAAATGCAGCAGATGACATTTTCCATCATTGTTAAAGAAATCTGGGTATTAAATGAATGATATCTTAGAAGTATGTCACAATGGTCACTTACTATTTAGCTTTGTTCATCCTCTTTTTTCCTTATTCTACCCTGTTCTCTCAAACAATTGAGAAAAGAAGAACTACTAAAATAGACGTAATACGATGAGATGGTGGCATAGGAAGATCCTGAACGCACCTCCTCCCATAGACACAGGTAATCTATAGCTACGTACAGAACATTCTGTCTGAAAAAGGTCTGAAAACTGGATGAACAAAGTCTCCACAAAAAAGGGTAAAAGGTCAGAAATGAGATGGGTAGGAGAATCAGAGATATGGCCACATCAAGGAAAAAATGATATCTTAGCCATGGCAGTCCACAGGTGGGAACAACCAACAAGATATGGTTAATTTCCCTGAGGAGCAAGGGATTTGAGCTCTGTATCAGGCATCCCAACTCACAGATCTTGTACAAGAGAGATGAGTCCCTCCAATATCTGGCTTTGAAAGTCAACAGGAAACAGACATAAGAAAACTACAGGACCACAGGGAACCAAAAACCCACTCTTAAAGGGCTCATGTGTAAACTCATTTGACCTGAAAAACAGCACAAAAACATCATATTGAAAGTGCATGGACCATGGGTGAAGGGGATCTACTTACTAATACTGAAACATCTGCTAGAGAGGCAGAAACCAGCAGGGATGCTCCTGGACACTGAGACACTGGAGGAAGTCATTTTTGTGATTGCAGGCTACCTTGCTAACACCAGCACTGGTGGGCAACATTTTGGAAATCTCCATCTAACTTGTTAGCACCTGGTGGTGAGGCTTGCTGAGAACCCTGTGCACCCCTGCACTTCGGCTTGGCTTCACAATATGTTGGGTGATGACTCTACCCACTAGTGCCTGGCAGCCACTAAATCCAGGTCTCACAGCTATTCTAGGGGCCAGCCCTGTCCATCAGTATCCAGGAGCTACCACCCCCTCACCACAAAGCTCACAGGTGGCACTAGCAGTAAAGGATGTGCTTGCCAATGCAGGAGATGCAAGGGATGTGGGTTCGATCTCTGGGTCGGGAAGATTCCCTGGAGGATGGCACAGCAACCCACTCCAGTATTCTTGCCTGAAGAATCCCATGGAGAAAGGGGGCTATAGTCCATAGAGTTGCAGAGTTGGACACAACTGAAGCGACTTAGTATGCATGTACAGGTATGGAAGAGACAGCTATGAACATTGTTGGGGGGGGGAAATCCTGATCCTAGGAATCTAGAAGTGATTTGCATTCATATTTCTCCATAAACACGTTTAAGTTTCTCCTATGGAAAAATTTTAGAAAGAAACCAATGTTCAGGCCCCTGATCTTAGCTTTATATTAGAAAAAAATGGCAAATAAGTGTTAAAACATTTGAGATTAACATGTACATTTTTTTGGTGATTTCTTGTTTTAACTGACATTCTCAATAACACTGGTTCAACAAACAGTGAATCCAGAGAACAATGTGTTAAGTAAAAGGATTATAATTCATTTGTGACATGTTTTTGTTCATTGTTTTTTTTTTTATCACAAAGAATGACATTTTAAGCTTAACAAGTGCCTAACAACGGCAGAAACTGTGAAGGTGTTGATGCAGACTTTGCTGATTCATGCTAAAACAACTCTCTTCTTATAGCTTTCTCTCATTGAATTTTGTAAAGGTAAGTGTTTTTTCACTTGATCTTATCAAGAAAATGGAGAGCAAAAAATAATCATGAAACTTAATGAGAACATGTTTCTTTGGGTGTCTTGCAGAGCAATGAAAGTCAATTTCTTGCTTCTGAGTGCCTACCCTTCCTCTGTATATCTGGGCTTTTTTGCACAGTAGGGACTCTTTTTCCTAATGATGTTTTCATTCTTTTGTTCAACTCCTTGCTTCTGTTTTCTGAGGTGGGGGCATCTGTGTTTCTAGACAAATCCTAATGCCACACTGCTGTCAGCTGCTCAGCACATCAAGCTCTCTTCTGTCTCAAGAGTTCCCAAATGCTGTTCCCTCTGCTGTTCCCTATGGCTTTTCCTCATAGTGTTTGCCCAGTTAGCTCCCTGTTTTCATGAATATGCATATTAGTGGGAAAAAACTGTAAGCACCTAAGCCATAGGACTGCAGGGAGGGGAGAAGGATTGGAAATTAATTTTAATCACCAATGGCCAGTGGCTTAATCCATCGTATCTATAAAATAAAGCCTCTCCCTGCCAAAAATTCAGAGAGCTTCCATGTTGGTAAACATGTGGTGATGTGGGGAAAGAAGATGGCTAACTCAGAGAGGATGAAAATGCCACACCTTTTTCTCATACACTGCACTTCCTTTTGAGTTATCTCTTTTTATATAAAACTCACAATCTAGTAAGTAAAGTGTTTCTTTGAGTTCTGTGAGCTGCTCTAGAGAATTAATCAATCCCAAGGAGAGTGTGTCTAGAATCTCTGATCTATAACCAGTTGGTCAGAAGCACATGTGACAATCTGGACTTGTGACTGGCATCTGAATTGGGGGGAAGGGGGCAGGCTTCTAGGACTGAGCCCTTAACCTGTGGGATCTACTGCTATTAAGTATCTCCAGGCAGACAGTGTCAGAACTGTGTTGAATTGTAGGATACCCAGCTGGTGTCTGAGAACTGCCTGATGTGGGGAGAAACCTGTACATCAGAACTGGTGACCAGAATGGTTAGCTGTTAACACCGACACTAGGGAAGATTTCATTTCCGTAATTTCTTCCTTGATAAGAACAGAATAAAAGTCGCTCATAGTGCCACTTCCCATCATTGCCTCAAAATGTCCCAAGTTTCTCTTATACATTTTTTATGTGGGCTAGCTAAAAAATTTGAGAAATGAAACTAAGAACATCTAAAACTGCTTCCTAATCTGTCTCATCAGGTGTCATTGCTGAGCCTCTGTGTGTTGCTAACCACCATCGCTGGTCCATCAGCTATGTTTCCCTGAAGGCGGTTCAAGTCTTAGTGTTGATTGGCTTAGTCCCAGTCAGTGATATGTATGGTAGCAATTCACATCATGCTGTGTTATCCAAAACTTTTTGAATGTGCACTTTCTATAACAACTCAGTCAGAAAGTCCAGCAACCCTGTGCTTGTCTCAGACCTCTCATGCTCAAGTCTGATCACGCAGAGAAGGATGCACTCATAGAGCAAAAATTTCTGATTGTTACTGGCTCCACTTCTTTGTTTGAAAGGGGGTTCAGTATACTGGCAAATCAAGAGTAGGAAAGTAAAAATAAAAAGCATTACTGCTCACATCTACTACAGGCACAAATCCTGGATATTTATCAGAACTGTAAGTAAAGGGCAATGCCAATCAATTTCGGATTCAGGTCCCTCTCTGTCATTTTTAGTCCCGAAAAATTTCCAGAGGCTTTAACAAAATAGTAACCTTAATGAATTTCAGGAATATGACTTTGTGTGGCTTTTCCTTTCACAGTCTGAAAGGCTCAACAATGGGCTTGTAAACAAATATCTCAGTAATGGTATAAACTCTGTGGTTTGACTAAAAATTGATGACACTATGCTTTAAAGTTAAACATGGGGAATTCTCTGGCACTTCAGTGGTTAGGACTCAGAGCTCTCACTGTCAGATCCCCAGGTTTGATCCCTGGTCTAGTAACTAAGATCCTGCAAGATGTATAACATGGTCAGAAAAAAAATAAATAAATAAAGGTACCCATGAAACCGGTCACATCTAATATATGGCCATGCTTAGTGTGAGTGTGATGGTTATGCTGGTGAAGATAATGATGAATCCTTTAGCTTTGCTAGGTAGGATTCAAATTGTTAACTGGAATTAGAAGGAATTTCAGAATTTTGAAGACAAAAAATGGAGGAAATGGAAGACTCACTGGAAATGTTTAAAAGAAACAGAATTTGCTGCCTTCCAGTTAATGATTTGAATCTTGCCCAGCATCCCTGAGGTCATCAGCATCCTCTTCATCAATGTCATTATCATTGAATTTCTCTCAAGCTCACACTGCAAATGGCTGTATAGTAGGTGCTTTGGTGCCTTCTATTGCTCTACATCTTGGCTTATTTAGAGCTTGTTAATGGTGTCATCTGGTTTTTAATTTGTCAGCTGTCAAAAACCTGGAGAATACTGAATCATCTCCCTGAGCAAAAATTGGTGCTTCTCAGCTTCAAACTTGCATTTACTGTGAGAATAAGACAGAGGCACGTCCTACCGGGAAGTGGTGTGGCTGGGACAAGTCAAAGGCCTCCTCAACCCACTTACAGCTCTTCATCTCATCAGGGTGATTTGCCTGTCACTGTCCATATGGTGCCCGAGGCAAAGGGTGAGTGCCGCTGGTGGTGACATACCCTACAGCAGCGGCTGCAGCAATTACCTGGGAGTCACATTATATTTGCACTTTGGATGGATGGGTGGGAGAGACTGCAGGTCAACATCAAGTTTTCCAGTCAGACTTGTCAAACAAAGGAATAAAAATATGACCACAATGGTCATTTAAATACAAGCTTTAATAATCTTACATCTATACACCCCTGAATATGTCCTTCTCTTACTGTTTCTGAAGTTCTTACTGTATAGAACTCCTTCATGAGATTATGTTTCACATGAACCTCACTTTCCTCTAGGTGAAGCAGGTTTTCCTCAAACACTATCAGTGATAGGGAGAGAGAAGGAAATAATGATAAAAGGAATATAGTAAAGGGATTTAAGGATAAATTTAAAAAAATGAACTTAATTAGTAAAAGTAAAAACAGGGAGAAGAGAAAAATGGAAAGGTGTACTGAAAGCAGTTTCATGTAACAAAAATAAAAGGAAGAATAGAGAATGATAGAAGCCAAACCTGAACATCTTAAAATATCACAGAAAGGAAAAGGGAGCAATTAAATGCTCCCAAGAGGAAAGTAAATGCACTGTATTATACCATATGATCTAGCAATTCCACTCCTTCATATGTGCCCAAGAGAACTGAAAACATGATGTGTCCAAGAAAACTTGTCTACACAAATACCTGTAGACAATGTTTATCCCTAACTGGAAATAATTCAAATGTCCATTAACTGATGAATGGATAAACAAACATGGTATATACATACAATGGAATATTACTTAATGATAAAATGGGATGAAGTAATGATATATACAACAATATGGATGAATCTTGAAAACATTATGGCAAGTGAAAAAAGCTAGTCACATATTGTATTTGTTGTATCTTGAAAATGTATTTACATGAAGTCCAGAATAGGCAAATCAATAGAGACAGAAAGCAGATAGGTAGAATTAGGACAAGAGGGAGAAAGGAAGGGGAGAAGACTGTTGATGGTGTTTTGGGGGCTATAAAAATACTCCAAAATTGGACAATGGTGATGATTTTACAACTCTGTGAAAATACTTATAATCATTAATTTTACACTTGGAAATATTAAATTTTATGATATGTAAATTATACCTCCATAAAGCTACTATTTAAAAAAAAAAACTCTTTGTATTATTTCTCTTCAGTTCTCTAGGATCTTCTTTGGGATGGGCTGTAGCAGTATGTCTATGGCATAGACAGTGGGGAAGGAAAGAGGAAACAAGAAGGAAAGGGGCTTAGAAGGACAAAAAGAGACATTGGAAGGAAGTGGATATAGAAGGGAAAGGAACAGAAGAGACTTTTGGTCAGGCTTGTTAAATAGCAAGAACAGAAATGTACTCTAGTCAACTTGACCAAAGGGTCCACTGGTAAAGAAACACATAGAGAGACCTTAAATAGTAATAAAGTAGTTCTGGAGATGGATGGTGGTAATAGTAACATGACATTATAACTGTACTCAATGCCACTGGATTATACAAATGGTCAAACTGGTTAATTTATGTTATATGTATTTTATCACATACATATACACACACAAATCCAGGAAGAAGAACAATAAGCACTATATATTTGGCATGAGAGCTTCTTGGTGAAAATAATTTTGGTTTTCATGAAATCGTTGGAAAGTAGTAGTCTCCACTAGATCTTCTTACAGAGGAGTTGCTACAGAAATCAGAGAGATGGTGCCCCATCCCCACCAGTATTTACTCTGCTGCACACTGAACGTGGGTGTAAAGCTACACAGAGACCTTTTTATACACACACAGTAACCCACTTCAGTCTGGTTAAAACAGCAGGCCCTACATAGCATCTTGATAATTACATCACTGTTAAAATATATCAACTGTTGTATATTGTAACAAGTTTCCTTTAGAAAAACGTATATTGCTTGTTCCCTCTTTTCTTCTGTTTTTTTTTTTTTTGGTATTCCATTTAATAAGGTTTGGTTGGCTTACATGAAATTATTCAAGTTACAATCTTAAAGTTATTAAAACAAGGAGCCATGAGTATCAGGCAGAAAGTAGGGATTTCTGCCCCTCTCCCACATTTTCTGCCATTGCTGCTGCTAAATCGCTTCAGTCGTGTCTGACTCTGTGCGATCCCATAGACGGCAGCCCACCAGGCTCCCCCGTCCCTGGGATTCTCCAGGCAAGAACACTGGAGTGGGTTGCCATTTCTACCATTACTGTCCTTTGAAAAATGAGGTTTTATAAACATGAAATATAACTCTCTTAGACTTCTTTTTAAATATATGGTTTCTGACTTGTAACTAAAGAGGCTGTTTATGGTTAAGAAGCAGTAGTAGCTTAGAAGTTTTAAATTGTGGAGGGGTAGAGGCTGAACCTTTTCTGTACAAGGTTTGCCCACTACCCTTCCCAGAAGTGCTGCCCCACAGGTGCTTTTATAGTTGAGAACAGGGACATGTACCCTCTTTGAGGATTGTCCAATCAGCAAAAATCTAATGCTTCTGCTAGCAAAAGAGCTCAAATACTTAAAATTTGCTTTTAATTTTAATGGTGGTTATTTTTATCTGTGCATGCGTTTTTATTTTGCTACTTTGTTCTTATGTGAAATGAAGTTTTAGTAATCTAACACCTTTTTATCTTTCACTTTCTTTCTCTCTGGCTCACTCCTCCTGCTTCTCTTTTCTTTCCATCATACCTGCAGCCAGATAACACTTTCCTGCTGAGACATTTTTAAAGTCACTGCACAGCTCTAGCAAATGAGGGCTGTCATAGTTTTTGGATGAGAAAATCTACTGCAGTTCACGCAGATCTAGGAGTTGATAGTGGTTAATTGACAGCCGGAAGGACTTGGTCTCCTGGCAGAGTTAGAGGGAGGGTGAGCCCTGTGGGTTTCATTTGGGCAGAGATAAAACAGGTTTTTATTCAGTACTCATAGAGAGAGCATAATTAACCTTTTAGAAGTTTAAGGATGATCAAATTGTTATTCATTTTGCAAACGAGAAGAGAGAGTTCCGCTTCCTGCCAGCAAAATGCCAGTGCAGATTTCAAGGTCACTGGATGATCTCTTTGAGGGAAAAGAAAGTAGTAAACACACACACGCGCACACACACACACACACACACAGCCACTCCTAAACCCATGGATTGAGAAATGTCACCATGAAAACATTCAGGAATGAAAAGGAACAAATGTTCTTTTCTATCAAGCTCCACAATAAAAATTGAAGCTAATGTTTGCCTCACATTCACATGGGCCTATTGGATTTTAATGGCACTACCCCTGTCAGAGAAAACAGATCTATGACTCCAGCTGGTAACTCCTAAGCTCTGGTATGTTCTGATGTTTTTAGAGCATGGGGGAAGGGCTTTTTGAGGTCTAAGCATGTTTTAAAGATGGCATGCATAACATTGCTATCATCTGAGAATGCTTGTGTAAATAATAAACTCAAAAAATTGAAAAAGGATTCAAAAAATTCTAAAAAGGATTTACCCAAGTCTATGCATGAAAAAGAGTGGTTTTCACTAGGTGTCCTTACAGATGATGATGTTTGTTATGGGAATGACCTTACTTCACAGCTATGTGCTTTGCCATATCACAAACAACTCTTCATTCACTATTGCTTAGGAGACTACTATGGCTCTTCTCTTAAAAACAACAACAACAACAACAAACTTTGTATTGTGTGATAATTTCAAATACACAGAAAACCTGCAATAATAGTTCAAAGAACAAATAATAGTACAAAGTATACCCTTCATCCAGATTCAGGAGTTTATCTCTGATAAAACATTTTTATCTCATTTACTTTAATATTCTCTCTCTATATATATATCTTCAGATAGATAGATATTAACTTTATATAGATAGATATTAACTTTATATAGGTAGATATTAACTTTATATAGATAGATATAAAGATATATATATATTTGATGTAAAATGAATATGGGTTAAAATGACACATAATACATACATATATATATAATGATTATATGATTTTTCTGAACCTTTTAAGAGTAAGTTGCAGACACAGTGTCTCTTTATTCCTTAATAGTTCAGTGTGTATTTCCTAAGAAGAGGGATATTCATTCACATAACAATGATACAATGATCAAAAGAGGAAGTTAAACACTGATACAGTACTATTATCTAATCTACAGATCTTTATTCAAATATTGCCAATCAATGGTCCTAAAGATGTCCTGTAGAATAATTTTGTCTCTGGTTCAGAATCCAATTTAGGATCTTTCATTTCATTTAGTTTTTATGACTTTTATTCTACCCTATTCTGGAATGTGTCCTTAACTTTTCTTCATCTTTATGATATTGTTTTGAAGAGTATAGTTCATTTATTTTGTTGAATATCACTCAGTTTGATTTGATGTTTCATCACTAATTTAGGATATCTATCTGTCTAGCTATCTTTAGCAGGGGTGGGGGAGCTGATGGTGGTGGTGGTAAGAAATACAAGGCAAATGATAAGTGGTACTGTGTCCTTGTGTACTTTTTCAATGATGCTGCTAATCTCACTGTTGGTGATGCTAAGTTGGATAGGTGTGGCACCTACCAGAATTCTCCACTGTTAAACTGCTATTTTTCCTTTTACAATTTTTTAGGGAATTTTGGGGAGAGTCTCCCTTTCTTTGTTGGCTTTGCCCTAAGACATAGTTGAATGGCAACCTGCTAGAAGCTGTTCTCACATATTTTAAAAGGAAGCTAGATAAGATTTCTTAAATGGTTTAAACTAAACATATTTGGATTTTTTTTCCTTACTCTGTGGTATATAGTCTTGCATATAATCAAGCAGTGCCCTTCCCTTCTACCAACTTAATTCAAGGCTTATTATTTGTTGACAAAATAATCTAGGAATTCCCTGCCCACCATTTCTGTGAGGGAAAGTGACAAGGATGTAAAGAACTATTACCTTCAAGGGGAAGAGGCATGAGAGAAGGACGCGGAGAGCACATACATTCTGAAAGCACGATGATGACAGTTTACAAAGCCTTCTCAATAAATCACATGTGCACAGATCCTCTTTGGCCCTTTGAACATATATGGGTCCTAAGGCATTTGTTTCTCCCCTCACAGTTACTCCTACTTCCTGTCATTGTTCACCATTTCAGTGGGAACAGCAGCATCTTCCTGCAGGAAATAAGCTCAACTAAGCTGACACAAAGTTTATCAGTTTCCTGAAATTGTCTTAGTCATATTTATTGTGGAGAACATGAGAGCATTTCAGAAAATAAATATTATTATGTAGATGTTGGAAGAAGAAAAAGTAAAGCCAAAAGAGGACATACTTGGATACATGATTGACATGTTCTGTAGCTCAAACCAAGGGGTAAGGAGGAACAACTTGTTTTGGAGTGGAGAGCCAAGAGAATTTTCTCCAGCAGGTCCTCACAAAGAAGACGCTTTGTAGCGTGTAGTGAAGTAAATAATGTCCTTGACAACATCCTTACAGGAAAGCAGCAAACGAGCTACAGGGTTGTTTCTCATAAGGTCTCTCAACGTGGCTGATTGCTTTATGCCAAGCACAGGGGATAAAAAGAGATCAGTCAGCTGGTGACAATGCTCTCTGTGGCCTGGTTTATTCCAAGGTTAACTTGTAGAGTATCTAAAGCACTATTTCCAAATGTCCTCTTTTTATCTCTCTCAGCCATATCCTCAGATCTGTCAGATGGGAATTATAAAGTTTCCTCACTGATTGCAGTGAAGGTTGAATGAGGTAGACTGATGGGATCGATGCAATGCAGAGCCAGTAAGAGTGTAAGAAGAAGTGAACAAATGGAAGCTATTAGCATTTTTGTTTTTCAGGAAACAAAAAGGAATGAATGGATAATCAAGGTTCCAAATAGGGCATGTCTACAATAACATAGCTGGAAAAATTTTAAAGCAGTTTCAGACCCATGCCATTAGAAATGATCTTTGTAAGTCATCTAATGAATGTCTGGTTTTACGTAATTTATCTCTCTTGTAAACCAGGATATAAAATATGTCCCTACTTAGGGACTTAGTAGGTTTGCTATGTAGGGTTGTTGACTATAACTATATCATTATGGTTGTCACCTATAACGCCAGTTATCTTCCGCCTTGGGTGCAGGAAAAGCACACAGTTTCAGTGGCTCTCAAAGTGTGGAATTGCAGCATCAGCACCATCTGGGCACTTGTTGGAAACGCGAATTCTCAGCCCTCAGCCTCATCTACTGAATCAGAAACTCTGGGAGTGGGACCCAGCAATCTGTGCTTTAACAAGCCCTGAAGGTGATTCTGATGCTGGCTCAAGTTTGAGAATCACTGTAAGTGTGTCATAATTAAATAAGAGGGTGAATCATCTATTAAGGCCCTTCCCAGGATATGACTGCCCCACCTCAAAAAAACCAAACATTTTCATATAGAAGGATGCCTATTTTTTTCTTGTCTACGGAGAAGGAGGAAGTAGAACATCCATTTTATGGTTTATGTGACATCATATTAAAGTATATTATTAAGGTCAAAGTTAATATGAAAGGGGATCGAACTATATTTGTCTCTAACAGTCCTGGGTGTTCATTGGAAGGAGATGTTGAAGCTGAAACTCCAATACTTTGGCCACCTCATGCGAAGAGTTGACTCATTGGAAAAGACCCTGATGCTGGGAAGGATTGGGGGCAGGAAGAGAAGGGGACGACAGAGGATGAGATGGCTGGATGGCATCACCGACTCGATGGACATGGGTTTGGGTAGACTTTGGGAGTTGGTGATGGACAGGGAGGCCTGGCGTGCTGCGATTCATGGGGTTGCAAAGAGTCGGACACGACTGAGCAACTGAACTGAACTGAACTGAATTTAACCCAGTGGAAAAGTTTAAATTTGACCAACACTGTACCTCCTGACTCTAATAGTGGCTTAGCCTAGAACTAGTTTCTATTCACAGAGTTAAAGGTTGTGGGACAATCAATGAATGTTACAAATGATGCTATGAAAAGAGCCTTATTGTACATTAAACCAGTGCTACTAACTGACTTTCTTCTGTTGCATAAGGCAAACAACGCCGAGATACAGAGTATGTGCTCATAGGAACAGAGGGAAGTTGGAGGATGAGTTGTGTGTACTTCTGGCGTTTGAGCTGTAACTGGGCTCCTTTCTCTTTTAATAAGCAAAACATATTGAAATGCAGTGATGAGTGTGATGAGGTATGGGAAAATTCATAAATGCCATCTCATTTCCATTTTTATTAATTGCTTCCTCTGTAACCTTTGGTACTTTACAAAGAGTAACCAATTTCTAATGGCACCCACATAACCAATCTGACTATTTAGAACTGTACTAGTGTACTAAGCAGTATGTGGGCAAAATGCATTCTGAGCAGTAACATCCAGATGCAATTCTGAGTGAACTAGGCTTATTACGTTTTTTGTTGTTGTTGTTGTTTTTTAATAGGCTGCTCTTTCTTGAACTGCATACTCAGACTGCATCACTGGAGGTGATTTAGAATTCAGATTCCCAAGTAGAGTTAAGGGAGGAAAATGAACATTTTTTCCTCCTGTGCAGTAAATATTTAAAAGGAAGAGAAAGCTAACCAGAGAATAAAAGAAAAGAAGAGAAAAAAGGAAGGGGGGAGATTTTCAATTTTTGCAACGGCGCAATCATTTGGTCATGCTGGGGGAAGTGACCTGGCTTTACTACTACCCGTAAAGCCTTGGCCAGACTGCCTGGAGTCAAGAACAAAAACACAGATGGCAATTACCACATAGACCAGGATAGCTTGTCAGGTACATGCTTTAAAGACAGATCTTTAGCCATAATCTTGTGCAATATGGGGGGAAAAAAAGTGGGGAACTTTGTAAATATAATTGCTTTTCAGTTTAGGCTAAATGTTCAATAGTAAATTTTAGAAAAAACAGATTACATTTAATTCTAAAATTGGCTCATTTTGGCTAAATGTCATATCCGTGTCAAAAAGGAAGAATGAATGCATTGATGTCTTCAAACTTGTAGCAGGCTTTTAAGTTTTCCATTTTTAAAAACTTATTTAGTTTTTACAATATGAAAATTATAGACAGAGTGACATTTAAACCTTTGCTTTTCATAGCATTTCACACTTACACCATTTTAAAAGACAGCTATTAACATTTACAAAAATCTTTCAGAAACCAAATGTTCTAACATGCAGAATTCCAATTATACTGTGTAAGAGGGTTATCAACCATTCTTCTACAAGAATACTTTGAAGTGTCTGGTATTAAACCAAGAGCTAAAATGTCAGTTGCACATAGACAATAAATTAGGGTTTATAAAATCTTGTAAGATTTATTTAATATTACAATTTTGACCTTTATGCTGTCCTCACCATAGCTTACTTAAGTTTCTCTCTTCCCATCCTCCACCTGCACCCCTCCCACCCCCATTGCTGTAATTTTACTTGAATGTTAAACAGAGCCTGTGTGGCAAGTTATACAAAGTGATATAACCCATTCACACTCTGGGTGAATGCTCCCCAAGCCTCCCCAGACCCTCCTGCTTGGGGTGAAGGAATCCACGAAGCACTGCCCAGTCCCCTACAGAGAGCACTTGTGGGGTTATCAGCGGAATGCTAACATCTTCTTGGAATGCTAACAGAATACAGCCTGTTCCTGGAGCAGGAAGGCTGTCTACCTCTTTTAGGACCGACTTTTGAAGACAAGCCTGGAGACGTAAGGACCAATCTCAGACTCCTTAACTATTTCACAAGAGAGATAAAAGAAGATGGTATTCACATTTATTATGCTTACAATCTGGGATGAGATTTGCCGAAATTTCCAGAAAAATGATCAAAAGAAATTTTGATCATTCCCACTGAGTTGAGGAAGACTCAGGGCATTTCCCTTGAAGAATGAGATTCAGACCAAGCACCATCTCTTAGACACCTCGTGGGAGGCTCCTGCAAACAAACTGTTCTCCCCATTAGGTGCTTTTCCCAGAAATGTGGGAAATGTGGAGGGGAAAGAGGAAATATGAGAATAGAGAAATGAGTAGTCCATCATCTTGGTCTTCCCCAGCTGTTGGCAACATCAACGAATGCTCCTTCTCTTCCACATGTTGGAAAGCAGCTAGAACCACTGTAGTTTTTAGAAACACTCTCTCAACCTCTAAATAAATCTTAATAACACCAGCCAACTGTTATATAGCATTTCTGTATACCAGACTTCATTTTGAGCCCTTTACATATTCACAACTCACAAGGACTCAAGGATTTTCTGATGACTAACCAAGACATGGCAAGCTTGAAGTAACTTGCTCAGGGTCAAACAGCTTGGAGACGGTGGAGCCATGATTTGTACCCAGGCAGTCTAGCTTAAAGTATCGCAAGGGTCTTTCTGAGAACCACCCTATACAGGTAGGTTAAGAAAACTCCACCAGCCTATGAATGCTCTTATGTTTTTTAGCAACAATCTGTAAAGTTACAAATGACCTGAAATAAGGTCATAGACTTGAGCCTTTATAGAACTCATTTTGTCACCTGCTTTTGAAAGCAGCTTTGCACTGGAGCCAAAAGCAACAAACAGAATCTAACCGTGAGGAACTGCTTAAGTAAGTGGTTCTCTTCAGCCAACTGCCAAGTCAGAAGCCTGTGAACAACTTGCAGCTGATGCACTACTGACACTTTTCATTTGTGGCAGATATGACTTTTTTTTCTATATTTTTGTTAAACAACATATTGTGACATATTGCGTGAGCACATTTCCGAATGTTAGCTTCTGAGATCTATGTAAAAAATAGATCAGTATTCATGAACCCATAGAAGGGTATCTTGCTCTGCTAGACTACATTTTATGATTGTAGTACAAATCAAATTCCATTCCAATGGAATAGAGTCAAAGATTTCTTACTTTCACCTGACAGCCCACTTACTTTGAGCAATATTCCATACAACAAAATTCTAACATAACCACAGAATGGGGTCATTTTCTTGGAGTTCACTGAAAGGGATTTGGCATGCTGCCATAATATTGGCACTGTAAACAGCCATTCATTTATATTAATATCTATCTACAGTGGTTTTAACCCTTTATATACTTCTACTGAGTCTTCTATGCACTTAAGACATGGGGAACAAATACTCTACATCTGAATAGGCAAGCTTTGTGAAAAGGAATTATTTGCCTATTTCCATTTCATATAAAGTAGATATTCATTTTTTTGTGTGTGGTAACTCCTGATAAAATGGAAACAACTGGGACTCTTTTCTGCCACCTGACATGATGTGGCTTTTTTTCCAAGAAATTGCAAGAGATTGCACAAGGTCTTTGTTATTTTGTTTGTACTCAACTTTCAAAACATTGACCTTTGTACTTGGCAAGTGGCCCCTTTAAAGTAAATTCTATCATCTACTAGAAATTTACCTCTAGTGTTAAGCACCAACCTAGGACAATAGAAATAACAGTCATTCATCTACATTTGGAGCTTTAGTTTCAAGATTCCATTTACAAAGAAAGAAATGATGGCTATTAAAATTGGTCTTGAAAAAATTAAATCTCAGTCTTAATACAGATATAAATAGAAACACAAGTTAAAGACTTTATTTACTTCATTAATGAGGAAGTAAATGAGCTATTTCAACCAGTTCAAGGAAGAATTTTTTTTTAAGGCTACATTTTTAGGTCAGAAATGTTGACATGAACACACAAATCAGGCAAAACTGGCCTCGTTCACATAGGGAAGAAAGTCAGTTGAACTTCCACAAGGCAGAATTTATTCATCTGCAGGCAAGTGTTATTTTGCATTGCTATCAGTTGTGTACAAATTAGAGTTGTAAAAGAGCTCAAAGACAATGAAAGACTAGAATCGGATAACCTGGAAGGTGTGATCTAGAGAAGGCATTTTCCATTGAAGTATACTTTTTTCCCTTACTAAACTCTCTGTGAAAAACCAAGAAGGGAATCAGAAACAGACTTCTGTTTGCCTACCATCTTAGCAGTTATAAATCTAGTTCAGCCCCTCATTACTGCAATACTTTTCACCTGTATAGATGCAAAAACTTCTTACCTCGTCCCCTCTTCCAGACTTTTCTTTCTCCAGTTTGTGCTACAAACTGCTGACAGCTTGATCTTCTTAGCGCACTTTTGTCATTGCCACAATCCCTTAAAACTTATAAATGGTTTCCTGCTGCCTGCAGATAAAATTGGAAAGTTCTAACCCAGTCTCCCAGGATTTAGTTCTCTATCAGTCAGGGTTCCGCATTGTAAGTTATAGAAACTGACTCTGGTTGATTTAACCAAAAAAGGAATTTCTAAAAAAGGACACTGGGCAGCTCACAGAAATGCTAAGTTAGGGCTAGAGAACCAGACTCAGACATTCATACTGCACGAGTGTATTCTCAAAATCATGCTGAGGAACAGTTTGGATAAGGACATCACTGCTGTTGCTACCAAAAGCTAGAAGAGCGGTTCCCACCACTGATGTTGCCATGGGCACTAGCTTCTGCTACAGCCATCACCCTACTGTTGCCCCAAGCACAAAATTGTGCAGCTCTCACCAATGCCACTGCAGATTTTTTCCTGTTTCTGCTACTTATATTACAACCTATCTATTCAAAAAGCAGGGGGGTGGGTGGAACTTAGGTCACAGGCCCACGCCCTAGCTGCAAGGCACGCTGGGAAAGAACAGTTGGCAAATTGGCCATCTTTAATGGCAGGTGGATCTGCCTCCTTCTGTGATTCAAAAGTGGTGGATTTCATAAAAGAAACTGAGGAATCCTCAAAAGAAAAGGAGTTAGGGTTAGATTCTGGGTAAAGGATAAGTATTCACTACAGGTTTCCCCTGTCTTCCCAATCTATTCTGCTACTCATATTCCTATAATCCTACACTTCAACAAAACCCAACAACAAATCATCTAATCACTGTCTCATTTAGCAAGCACTTGATGATACCTATATGTTCAGTACTGTGCTGGGTAAAGAAAATAGAGATACAGTAGTTACTTCAGAGAGATTATATAGTCCAGGCAGGAGCACATATGGGTAAGCAGGCAGTGACAATCTTGTGCTGTGAGACAGATAAACTCAAGATGCTTTGGGAAAGTCGATGCAGGAGAAATTATTCTGGAGGGAAAAAAAGTCATCGCCTAGTTGTAGCGATTTCTTCCTTCAGTGAAGATCAAGTCAGGACAAGTGGTCCTGCTTGTGCCTTTGTGCCTCTTCTGGTCATCCACGAAACCATTCTACTGACTCTTCTATATGCCATAGCACTGTTAGGACTGGCTACCAGCATGTTCCCTAGGATCCTCAGCTTTTCCATCTTGTAAGTTACCTTCAGAATCTGCCCTGAGCATGCTCCAGCCGAATGGAAAGAACTCAGCCCTAGTCCTCTCTTGTGGCTCTGTAGAGGTAATCATTTTCCTACTCACAACCTTCTCCACTCTCTGGGCCTCTATGTTTCAGCTGCCCTGCAGCAGCTCAGTTTATTCAGAAAGAAGCTGTCCATCCTCATTAGCCTGATCACCAAAGCTCTGCTCAGGCAGACTGCAGAATGGCGTTGACCTGCCCCTGACCTCTAAAGTCCCCTTGTGATGTTCCGTCTTTCCGCCTGCCTCTTGACACACTGATATTTTTGCCTACCTCTGGATTAGTGGATGACTTTCACTGATCCCAGTTAAGACAGTCTTAATGCTCTCTTCATCCAAGGAGCTGCTATGATTTTAACTAATTTTTCTCAACATGATAAAACAAAGTTGGGGAGGGGGGAGTAGGGTCTGATATTTCAAATTCTTGGAGCACGGTTTCAGAACACCTAAACTATATTGAGTGTCATGGGTCAGCTTGGCAATTGGATGTTGGCCCGGAAAAACTGGTTCTCAGCTCACAGCCATATCTTACTGCATTTTTTTCACCATTCCTGAACTTTGCTGCCAGTGAGAAATCCAAAAAAAGTCAATGCGCTGTTTAAACTATGTTATTATGAAGTTTGTGTTGTATGGCACATAACCCTGCTGCCCTGTGTTAGCCTTTCAAGTCTATTTCCCTTATAGGGAGTGGGTCCTCAGAGAACAGGGCCTCTGACTCATTTTGGTAAGACTCAAAATCTCTATCAAACTGCCTTGAACTCCAGAAACAGATGTCAAATATATGAATAATTGAATAAACGGTCTTCTTACTAATAAAGAAGTTGGCAGCCTACATTTCATGGGATGATTTGACCTACTTAATATTTTCAAACAACCTGCAGTGTCTTCACAACCAGTAATTGGTCTGACTCACATCCAAGGGCTAGAGTGAATGCCAGTTCTGGGCCTTGGCCCAGGGGTTTGCTGGCTTATTGGCTTTCTGAGCCGGTGAGGAGTGAAATGTGCTGGTGATGAGTGATGAGACTGGAAAGAGTACATAGTATTCTATTCTTTCCCTTCTTTGCATTCATGAAACTAGGTGACCTCCTAGGAAATCAAAAAAGGAAATGACTTCAGAGCAGCTAGTCCTTGAAACCATGTTCTTTTTGTGTAGGTCTTTATACAGTGATTGTTTCTCTGTTTGTCAGTCCCTTACATTTTAAATATTTAGTGTCTTTTACATATTCAGATGCATAGAGCAAGCACATTAGACATTGTTAGCCCTCTGCTTGAATTATTTTGGAGAAGGTACCATGTTCTGCTGATTCAGCCTTTGTGCTATTGACTCAGGCATCAGCCTTTCTTCCCCCTCCCACTGCCTCCATCCCAGCTGAGGCTTTAGGAGATCTCATCTGGAGGAGCAGTATCCTTCCAGCTGTTCACCGTGCCGTTTACTCATCCTACCGTTTATCTATTGCATGAGTTTAGATGTCACTAAATACACTGTGGGAGGCCTAAAGTTCTGTTTATTTGCTCATACACTCCATTGCTCAAAAATTCCTCCGTCATGTTTACAATATGAATGAAACACCTTTGAGATGGGCAGGGCCGCATCTGCACAACTGTAATGGTGGTTGTGTAGTCAGACTCTAAAATGGCCCTGGATGAGCCCCAATTTCTGATATCCACAGCCCCGTGTAGTCCTACTCACATGGCAGGAGGGTTGGGCTGTGTGGCCAATAGAATATGGTGGAAGTAATGATAGTCATTTCCAAGATTAAGGTTCAAAAGGCACCAGAGCTTCTGATCCGGTCTTCTTCTCTATGCCTCTCATTATTCTTGGGGAAACCAGCTGCCATGGAGAGGCCCTCATGGAGGTGGAGCGAGGCTGACAGCCGTGTGAGCTAAGAAATGGAACCTCTGGCCCCAGATAAGCCTTAGGTGAATACAGCCCAGACTCATGGACACAGTGACTGCAGCCTCATTAGAGACTCTGAGCCTGAGTCACCCAGCTTAACTGCATTGGAATTCCTGACCTATAGAAACTGTGATGTAGCAATTTTTTTTTGCCTGAAGCTGCTAAATTTGGGGTAA
Organism: Giraffa tippelskirchi; assembly: GCF_054371585.1. Lineage (NCBI taxonomy): Eukaryota > Metazoa > Chordata > Mammalia > Artiodactyla > Giraffidae > Giraffa > Giraffa tippelskirchi. The sequence continues at coordinate 104,708,956 of NC_137280.1, read as the reverse complement.
TTTGTTATGCAACAAAAGATAACTAATACTAAGTAGTCCAGATGCTCTTTTCCATCTCTTTTCGCATTCCCCTTATATCTTCATATATGTTTTAAGCTCCAGCCAAACTGAACAGATCTTCTTTCCCCAAACAGAACCAGACAATACAGACTTTTACATCCACAGCTTATTCTCGAGATGCTCTTCCAGCCAAACTACCCTTCCCTGCTATCCCCACTTGCTGATGTCCTCCTCATGTTCATTAAGATGTAGTTCATGTCATATCTCCTTAAAGCCTGTCTGATCACATCTACTGAATGGAGAGTACTTGCTCCATTCAAACTACAGAACTACTTTTGTTCCTCTTGCATCATTTAGCTCTTGGTGTCTTATGTTTTCATCTGAATATGTCTTTCTTGCCAAGTGAACTGAGTTACACAGAGTAGGGAATGTGTAAATATCTGTCCAATGAACAAATTCCTCCTAATACATGAAAACAAATCTGGTTAGTCTGTTATTAGTCATTTTCACCTCACCAAAGTGTTCTCATGTGTGCTGAGCAGAGGAGACATTTAAGCTTCACCACAATGACCAGGTTGGCTTTTTCTATTTCAGAGAGACAGGTCTCTGGGAGATGAAGTTTTCAAAGGCAACACTGTTACCAGGACAATAGTGGTTTCCACTGTTCTGTGATTTCCACTGTCACCCTAAATGAGCAGGGGTTCTTCCAAATAACTCTATATGTCTGATCCACAAACAACTTTAAAAACACAGAACTTTGATATTGAGCTTTAAACTTAGGCTTCAGTTTTTCAAGCTACTTGAAAATCTAAATAAATGTCCTTATGCAGGACATTCCATCCATTTCCTTACATCATTTATTAATAAGTACGGTGCTAATGCTGGAAAACGATGACACAAATGTGCAAATGAATTTGCTTTGCTGCCGGCCCTACCACTGTTTTCTACGTGAAAACAACCATGTTCAATTTTTTGTCCCCTTTGGTTGTGAAATTAAGGTACATTTTTGTTTTATGGCTCTGCAGAAATAGAACTATTGAAGCAAATAGGAAGCAGGTTCAAGAAAAGGAAATTATACAGAGAATATAGGTTGAGTATAAGTGAAGAGGTTTCCTCTGTGTTTATATCAGACATCCAAGGCTCAAAGGGCAACATATATGAGATCTGTTCTTATGTGGGAAAGCTGGTTGACCAGACTTTTAGAGAAGTAAGTATAAGATGACTCTAGAAAATTTAAGGAATTAAGGTAGAGAGAAGGAATGGAAAATGGGAATAGCAAACTCTAGTTAATATGTAAAGGAGAAAATGGGATCTTATGGTAGAAATTTAAAAATTTTCCAATTGATTTGTCACTTAAGTGAACCAAATTTCTTAAACTTAAAAAATAAACAGGCTTAAGAGAATGAGAAGACAAGCTAGAGACTGGGTGAAAATATCTACAGAAGAGATATCTAATAAATTACTATTATCTCCAAAACACATCAAAAAAACACTTAAAACTCAGAAATAAGAAAATGAACAATCCAATTTTAAAAAATGGGCAAAAGACCTGAACAAATACCTCACCAAAGCAAATATACAGATGGCAAATAAACATATGAAATGATGTGCAACATCATATGCTATCAAGAAATTACAAATTAAAACAATGGGATCCACTATACATCTATTAGAATGACCAGAATACAAAACACTGACAATACCAAAATGCCAATGAGAATGGGGAGCAACAGGAATGCTCATTTATTGCTACCAGGAAAACAAAACGGTACGGCTACTTTGAAAGATAGTGTCTTTGTCAATGTGGGCTGCTATAACAAAGTATAATAGACTGGGTGGTTTATAAACAACAGAAATTTATTTCTCACAGTTCTGGAGGTTGGAAGTCCCATAACAGGGTGCCAGCTTGGTTAGGTTCTGGTGAGAACCCTCTTCTGGACTGCAAACCATCAACTTAGTGTATCCTCACATGCAAAGAAAAGAGAGGGGAAGCAAGCTCTCTCATAAACAGTTCTTATGAGAGCACTAATCCCATTCTTGAGAGTTCCATCTATAGACATCTAGTCCTTATTACCTCCTAGAGGCCACATCCCCCGCACCCCACCCCCTCCCGCCCTGCTGCAATGCCATCACAGAGGGGAACAGGGTATGGATAGGGTTTCGATGTGTGAATTTGGGGAGGATACAATCATTTTGTCCATAACTGAGTTTGGCGGTTTCTTACAAACTTAAGCATAATCTTACCACACAATCCAGTAATAATGCTGATGCGATTTGGTACATGCTATCTCAAAGTATAGCACCTTGGCATAATCAATATTTCAAGCTGAAGGAATTTGAGAAATGGCAAGTGTAGGAAGGACTTTCTGATCTTCCCCCGAGGCAGGTCATAAAACCCTCTCGTGAGAGGTGCACTCCCTATATTGGGAGCAAAGGAGCATCCTTATCACTAAAGATGGAAGGACACAGAAGAGAATCTGAAGGAATAGGCCATGTAAATTTCCCTAGTTTACTACACTTGTCCTATTATATCTTTCTATGACTTTCCGTTCTTCCTCAAAACTAACATACAAACACTCAAGTTTAACCATTTCTTTGGGGTCTTCATTTCCTTATGAAGGCTCCTGTGCCACATAAAATTTTATCTTAAAGAAATTTGTAAGTTTTTCTCCTGTTAATCTGTCTTATGACACTTAATTTTAGGCCCAGCCAGGGACCCTAAGAGCATTGAGAAAAACTTTCCTGCCCTATAGCACTCCTTGGTATTTCTCCAAAGGAACTAAAAATTTATGTCCACACAGAAACTGGCACACAGATGTTTATATAGCAGATTTATTCAAAACTACCAAAGCTTAGAAGCAACCAAGACATCCTTCAGTAGGTGAATGCATAAACTATGGTACATTCAGATAATAGAATATTACTCAGCATTCAAAAGAAATAAGCTATCAACCCATGAAAAGACATGGAAGAAACTTGAAAGCATTTTACTAAAGTGAAAGAAGTTAAGCTGAGAAGGCTAACACTGTATGATTACAACCATATCACATTCTGGAAAAGGCAAAATTATGGAGGCAGTAAAAAGGTAACTGTTTTCCAGGGGTTAGAGAAGAGGGATAGATAAAGAAGAAGAAAACAGAGGATTTTTAACGCAATGAAACTATCCTATATGATACTATAATGTTGTGTACATGTCAATACATTTGTCAAAACTCATGAATATACAAAACCAAGAAGGCAAAATAATGTAAACTATGGACTTTGAATGCTAATGATGTGTCAGTGTAGGTTAACCAATTGTAACAAATGCACCACTCTCGTGTGAGGTGTCAGTAATGGGAGAGATTGTGTATGTGAGTGGACAGGCAGTATATGGGAACTCTGTATTTTCCACTCAATTTTACTATCGACCTAGGAGTGCTCCCAAAAATAAAGTCTATTAAAAAAGAGAGACAAGTAACTCACCAGAAAATGACATGAAGAACTTAATTGATCATTAAATTTAAAACTATTTGAATTTTTAAAAAGTTAACTTTACCTCTATAATTTTAAATTCATGATGTGATCTTGAACACTGGATATATTCTTATATATTTTGTTATATAACCTGATTCTATTAAATAGATATTTTCCAATAAGTTGTGTGACTATTGAATATTTGTAAATACTCTCCTATTTTTCTTACATTTGTGAAATGATACATCAAACATTTTTATTTCATTGTAAAATATCCCTTTATATCTCATGTAACACTTGAATCGGAGAAAGCAATGGCAGCCCACTCCAGTACTCTTGCCTGGAAAGTCCCATGGACGGAGGAGCCCAGTAGGCTGCCGTCTATGGGGTCACACAGAGTCGGACACAACTGAAGCGACTTAGCAGCAGCAGCAACACTTGAATACATGCTCATAAAAAGATCAATAAGAACAAAACACTAAAAGATAGTTACCCCTGTTGGGGGGAGAGGAAAATTTCAGAATTTTGCTTTATAGCTTTCATATAACTTGAAGTTTTTAAAATGGTTTACTTCTGTAATTTGTAAAACATGAATTATAAATATTTTAAAAATTAATGCTCTAGTATAGTGGTATTGTTAAGTCTTTTAGTCATTGAGTTTTCTTTGGTACAGAATTTTTTCATGTGCTGTGTACTTAGATTGGTTTCATTTGATTAGTCACTTTGATTATGAAATAATTAATGTTCTCGTTACAATTTATCATTTCAATTTGATTTTCCTTCACTCTCCTACCCCCGTCCCAATCAAATAAAGCATCTCAGTAAATGTAAATATATTTGGGCTAATTCAGGTCAAAAAATTTTAGCCATTCTTCACTCTTTTTCTTTCCTTTCACATCCAAAGTTATGTCAGCCCTATCTCCAAAATTTCTCTATTTCTCTCTCAAAATATATCCCAACTCTTTTTACCACCTCTACTACTAACACTTTGATCCAGGTCGCCACTATTTTTGCCTTAATTATTGAAATTGCTTCTCAATTGGTCTCATTGTTTATTCTCTTACCCACCTATAACCTATTCTCAATATAACAGATGGCATGACCCTTTTAAACAAAAATCATGTCTTGTCAGTTCTTTGTCTGACCTCTCTAATGATTTCTAATCTCATCTAAAATGAAACACAAACTCCTTACTGTGTGCTACATACAATATAGAGAGTCCTCCAATTCAGCTCATTAGAAAGGCCTTCAGTGACTATCCTTAATGAAATGATATCTTACCATGATCTTGCCCTATCATTCTCTAACTTCATATTTTTCTTTTTGGCACTTATCACCAGCTGACATATCATTATCTCTGCTAGAAAGTAAGTATCAAGAAGGCAAGGATTTTATCTGTATCAGTTCAGTTCAGTCGCTCAGTCGTGTCCAAGTCTTTGCGACCCCATGAACTGCAGCACGCCAAGCCTCCCTGTCCATCACCAACTCCCGGAGTCCACCTAAACCCATGTCCATTGAGTTAGTGATGTCATCCAACCATCTCATCCTCTGTCATCTCCTTCTCTTCCTGCCTTCAATCTTTCCCAGCATCAGGGTCTTTTCAAATGAGTCAGCTCTTCGCATCAGGTGGCCAAAGTGTTGGAATTTCAGCTTCAACATCAGTTCTTCCAGTGAACACTCAGGACTGATCTCCTTTAGGATGGACTGATTGGATCTCTTTGTAGTTGAAGGGACTCTCAAGAGCCTTTTCCAACACCACAGTTCAAAAGCATCAATTCTGCGGTGCTCAGCTTTCTTCACCGTCCAACTCTCAATCCATACATGACCACTGGAAAAACCATAGCCTTGACTAGACGGACCTTTGTTGGCAAAGTAATGTCTCTGCTTTTTAATATGCTGTCTAGGTTGGTCATAACTTTCCTTCCAAGGAGTAAGCATCTTTTAATTTCATGTCTGCAGTCACCATCTGCAGTCATTTTGGAGCCCCCCAAAATAAAGTCTGACACTGTTTCCACTGTTTCCCCATCTATTTGCCATGAAATGATGGGACCAGATGCCACGATCTTAGTTTTCTGAATGTTGAGCTTTAAGCCAACATTTTCACTCTCTTCTTTCACTTTCATCAAGAGGATCTTTAGTTCTTCTTCACTTTCTGCCATAAGAGTGGTGTCATCTGCATATCTGAGGTTATTGATATTTCTCCCAGCAACCTTGATTCTAGCTTGTGCTTCCTCCAGCCCAGCGTTTCTCATGATGTACTGTGCATATAAGTTAAATAAGCAGGGTGACAATATACAGCCTTGACGTACTCTTTTCCCTATTTGTATAGCTTTACTAAATTAAAAACCAGCTTTTGCTGTTCAATCATTAAGGTATATCTGACTCTTTGCAACCTCATGGATTACAGCACACCAAGCTTCCCTGTCCTTCACCATCTCCCGGAGTTTGTTGAAACTCATATCCATTGAGTCGGTGATGCCATCCAACCATCTCATTCTCTGTTGCCCCCTTCTCCTCCTGCCTTCAATCTTTCCCAGCATCAAGATCTTTTCCAATGAGTCAGCTCTTTGCATCAGGTGGCCAATGTATTGGAGCATCAGCTTCAGCATCAGTCCTACCAATGGATATTCAGGGTTGATTTCCTTTGGGATTGACTGGTTTGACCTTCTTGCAGTCCAAGGGTCTCTCAAGAGTCTTCTCCAGCACCACAACTTAATAGCATCAATTCTTCAGCACTCAGCCTTTTTTTTATGGTCCAGTTCTCACATCTGTACATGACTACTGGAGATACCATAGCTTTGAACATATGGACCTTTGTTGGCAAAGTGATATCTCTACTTTTTAATATGCTATCTAGGTTTGTCATAGCTTTTCTTCTAAAGAGCAAACATCTTTTAATTTCATGGCTGCAGCCACCGTCTGTAGTGATTTTAGAGCTCAAGAAAGTAAAATTTGTCATTGTTTTCACTTTTTCCCCATCTATTTGCCATGATGTTGGGAAAGATTAAAGGCAGGAGGAGAAGGGAATGACAGAGGATGAGATGGTTGGATGGCATCACTGACACAATGGACATGAGTTTGAGCAAACTCTGGGAGATGATGAAGGACAGGGAAGCCTGGTGTGCTGTAGTCCATGGGTTCGCAAAGAGTCGGACATGGCTGAGTGACTGAACAACATTTGCCATGAAGTTAATGTTAAAACCAGCTTTATTGAGATATAATTCACATATTATTTTATTCACCCATTTAAAGTGCACAGTTCAAAGACTTTTAGTATATTAATAGAGCTGAACTGAGTAAATCATCACAAATTTAGATCCTTACCATTGCACCTCAAAGAAATCTCATTGATCCTAGCTAATATCCCCATTCTTCCTGTTTCCTCCAGCCTGAGGCAACCACTCCACTTTCTATCTCTATAGATCTGCCTATTGTGAATATTTCTTGTAAATGGAATCATATATGGCTCTTGGAGGCTAGTTTCTTTGACTTAACACAGTGTTTTCAAATTTCATCTATGTCACAGCATGTATCAGTACATCATTCTTTTTGTGTGTCTGCCAAACAATATTCCACTGTAAGGATAAACCATATTATGTTTATTCATCAGCTGATGAAAATTTTGGTTGTTTCCCCCCACCCCCCCTTTTTTTTTTGCTATTTTGAATAGTGCTGCTATGAACATTCCTGTACCAGTTTTTGTGTAGACATTGCTTTTCATTCTTATAGGTATATATCTAGGAGTCAAATTGCTGGATCATATGGCAACTCTATACTTAATCATTTGAGAAACTGTTAGACTGTTTTCCAAAGCAGTGGCAGCATTTTACATTTCCAACAGAACTGTTGGAGAGTTCTGATTTCTTCTCATCCTTGCCAACATATTTTAAAAAATTCTCACCATACTAATAAGTGTGCAGTGGTAAATCACGGTGGTTTTGATATGCATATCCTTGATGGGTAATCATATTGAGCATTTTTTTCTTGAGCTTATCCACCACTTGAGTGTCTTTTTCAAAGGAATGTCTATTCAGATCACTTACTTCTTTTAACTGGGTTGTCTTTTTATTAGTGAGTTGTAAGAGTTCCTTATATTTATATTCTAGATATAAATCCTTTATCAGAAATATGACTTTCAAATATCTTCTTCCATTTGGTGAACTGTCTTTACACTTTCTTGATGCTCTCATTTGAACCACCAATGTTTTAATTTTGATGATATCAAGATTATTTTTTCTTTTGTTACCTAAGATTTTGTTGTCTTATCTAGGAAAATCATTGACCAATTCAAGGTCATGAAGTTTACATCTCTGTTTTCAACTTAGAGTTTCATAGTTTAGCCTTTATATTAGATCTTTAATCTATTTTGGGTTAATTTTTGTATGTGGTATAAAGTATGAGGTAGGGTCCAACTTTATTCTTTCACATGTGCGTATCCAGTTATCCTGGCACCAGTTTTTGAAAAGACCATTCTTTCTTCAGTGAATTGTCTTGGTACCCTCTTGAAAATCAGTTGACCATAATTATGAGGGTGCAATTCTATATCTCAAGTCTGTTCCATTGCTGTATATATATGCCTATCCTTATGCCAGTTTCACTGTCTTGTTAATTGTAGCTTTGTAGTTAAGTTTGACATCAAGAATTGTGTCTTCCAACATTGCTCTTTCTCAAGACTGTTTTGAGATTGTTTGGAGAGCATTATAGAGATGATATTAAAATACCATCTTGGCTTGGCTAACACTCTAAAATTGTTGCAAACCTTTACTTTGGTTTAGGATACAAACCCAAGGAAAAATAATGATTAAAATAGAGAATCAGTCATATTATCAGTCTTACCTCTCAAGGGGAATTTCAGTTAGAAATGAATGAATCAATACACATGTGCACCAGAAAGCATGGGATTTTACATTTACATCTCTTCTAATAAGATGTATATATAAGGAGATTGCAGAAATAGGTGGTGTGAATGTCTTGTCTACAATATATATTGGTCAATCCATTTCAAATTCTTTGGAACTCCTTATTTAACATCCCATAAGGAAAAGAGCTCCTTACTTGACATCCCTTAAGAAAGAGGCTAGGAGTGGTATCCTCATGCTCAGTCGCTTCACTTGTGTTTGAATCTTTGTGACTCTCTGAACTGAAGCCTGCCAGGCTCCTCAGTCCATGGGATCTTCCCTACCCAGGGATTGAATCCACATCTCCTGCACTGCAGGTGGACTCTTTACCACTGAGCCAAGAAGGAAGCCCAAGAGGTGGTATAGTATACTAGTGAAGAGGATCAACTCTAGGCTAATATTTCCTGAGTTCAAGTCCTAACTCTGTTTCTTATTAGTTCTATAAGTTTTTTGGCCCTGTTCATCCCTTTTAAGGATAAGTGATAATACCCATTTCATAGAGCTGTTAGTTTGCTGTATTTATAAACTGCCTTGAATAGTGCCTAATGCTATATTTTTGTATTAAATGAAATAAAATTCAATAAAAACTGTAAAGTAAATGCAAGTCATGTCATTACAAAATACTCAACTTTTCTAGCTTTCTTTACACTTTGCATCATCTCTCTTCAATCTCAGCCTGTTTTCAATCAATAATTATGGTTTTACCACACCAGAGAATGTTCAAACTACCATACAATTATGCTGATTTCACATGTTAGCAAGGTAATGCTCAAAACTCTCAAACTAGGCTTCAACAGCATGTGAATCAAGAACTTTCAGATGTACAAGCTGGATTTAGAAAAGTCAGAAGAACCAGAGATCAAATTGCCAACATGTGTTGGATCATAGAGAAAGCAACAGAATTCTAGAAAAACATCTACTTCTGTTTCATTGGCTAAACTAAAGCCTTTGACGATGTGGATCACAAGAAACCGTGGAAAATTCTTAAAGTGATGGGAATACCAGACCACCTTACCCGCCTCCTAAGAAACCTGTATGCAGGTCAAGAAGCAACAATTAGAACTGGACATGGAACAACAGACTGATTCCAAATCAGGAAAGGAGTATGTCAAGGCTGTATATTGTCACCCTGCTTATTTAACTTATATGCAGAGTACATCATGGGAAATGCTGGGCTGTATGAAGCAAAAACTAGTATCAAGATTGCTAGGAGAAATATCAACCATCTCAGATATGCAGATGATACCACCCTAATGGCAGAAAGTGAACAGGAACTAAAGAGCCTTTTGATGAAAGTGAAAGATGAGAGTGAAAAAGCTGGCTTAAAAACTTCACAGTCAAAAAATGAAGATAATGCATCTGGTCCCATCACTTTATGGCAAATAGGTGGGTAAAGAATGGAAACAGTGACAGACTTTATTTTGGGGGGCTCCAAAATCACTGCAGATGATGACTGCAGCCATGAAATTAAAAGATGTTTGCTCCTTGGAAGAAAAGCTATGACAAACCTAGATAGCATATTAAAAAGCAGAGACAACACTTTGGTGACAAAGGTCCCTATAGTCAAAGCTATGGTTTTTCCAGTAGTCATGTATGGATGTGAGAGTTGGAACATCAGGAAGGCTGAACATTGAAGCACTGATGCTTTTGAATTGTGGTGCTGGAGAAGACTCAAGAGAGTCTCTTGGACAACAAGATCAAACCAGTCAATCCCAAAGGAAATCAGTCCTGAATATTCATTGGAAGGACTCATGCTTAAGCTCCAATACTTTGGCCACCTGATGGGAAGAACAGACTCATTGGAAAAGATCCTGATGCTGGGAAAGATTGAAGATAGGAGAAGGGGATGAGAGGGGATGAGATGGTTGGATGGCATCACTGACTTGATGGACATGCGTTTGAGCAAACTCTGGGAGATAGTGAAGGACAGAGAAGCCTGGTGTGCTGTACTCCATGGGGTCACAAAGAGTTGAAAATGACTTAGCAACTGAAAATCAGCAACCCAGAGAAGTCCTAATTAGATTGTTACTGAAAAATTGCCAGATGGACATATACTTATTCTGCAGCTTACCCAGTACAAGCAAGGAAAATGTGTAAACAATCCAACTTAAGTATGTTTCAGTTTGGTGCCATCTATTTTAAAAATAAGAGCTTTTTGCTTTTGTTTCAATTTATAGCCTCAGTGGTGAATCAGCTCATTTAATGAGCTATAGCTGAGAGCAAGTACTCAGGGAACATCAAGTGCTTAAAGTTCGGAGGATTTGATTTTTTTCAGTCCAGTAACCAAAAGCATTTGATCTTTTATTGACTGAATATGGTTGCTGTAAAAAGAAATGAAATGTCCTAAGTATTCAGGGTTGAATAACTACAAATGCTTTCTATTTCCACTGTTCAAACACCCTTAACTTTATGCTGTGTATAATAATATATTATCCTGTTCAGGCTTTATAAAGAAAATAGACTTCTTTTTCTGACAGTATTAAAATGGCCTCTTTAAAATGTAGATTTCAAAGGAAGGAAACTCTCTCCAGGTTGTAGTGTTTTGTATTAACAATTATTTTTCCAGATTAGTCTTCTGCTTTACCTAGGTAAAAGATATCAAGGGAAAGTAACACAGAGGGATGTTTCTTATTTGAAAGTCTAAAGAACGTGGTTTTCTTCCAAATTGTGATTTCCTTTGATAAATGTGCTGTAACTAGATCCTGGGGGCTACTCAAAGTGCACTAAGGAACAACACACAGCTTGGTAGGCAAATCCTCCCAGGAGGCCCTGGAGACAGTTCCACTCTGCTAGAATAACAGTTCCATTATTCAGCCTGGCAAGTCTATCACCCTACTTATTAGCATAGTTTGGAGGTTAAACAGTGGTATCTCCTCCTACTTAAATTCATTATCAAATTACTTCACAGTGTTTATTTAGACTACTATCACTGAATCAACGGCACCAGTTATAAAAACATGACTTTCTGAGAAGGCTTCATTAAAGGGAAAGGTCTCTGGGTAGGAACACAGGAAATGTGTTCCTTTGCACTCAAGGAAAACAATTCCAACATTAAGTTTCAACTATCTCAAAACTGCAATATATGACATATAAGTTACTTTAATAAAAACTAGTAATATTTAGAATAAATATTAATATAATTAATGCTGCATCATAGTTAATTGAAAATCACTGACACTTGTAAATAGTAAATGTAACAATACACTTTTACAGCCAAAGTCAGCAAGTAAAATGCATATTTTGCACATGGCAGTTTAGAAATACATAAGCAAACCAAGGTGTGTCAGTTTTTAGTGGGGAAGACTGAGCTCGTCTCTTTTACATTTATATTGGGAAGCAACATTCATTTAACTTTTTAAAAGGTCTTTGTGAGTGATTCAAAGGAGGAGGGGTGATCTGGGGGTTCAGAACAGAGAATTCACTTTTCACTTTCAGTCACTGAAAAACTGATTGACTTGGTTAATCTTTTACTAGGAAAATGTCCACTGATTAGGTAATTTGGAAACATTCTCATATTTCCTAGCTAGGAGGATAGATCTGCCAGGTCACATGTTAAGTCTGGGAAGTAGATGTTGATCCTGGATGTGGGACTACCAGAAGGTCTTTGGTGTCCTGCTCTCCTCCTTTTGCCCCCAGACATGGTTTTCCTAGAGGAAGCAATGGCTGGGGCGGGTATGTGAGCTAGTGTCCTGCTCCCCAGTACACACAGACAGTCAGCTATTTCAGCACCCCTTTAATAGAGAAATGAGCACCCAGGCATGCCTAGATCCTGAGCAAATTCTGTTTGAAAGGCAAGCAACTGTGTAATCATTTATCTAGTCTTGGGAGGGAATGGCTTATTTTACATCATGTTTTCAAAAGCAAATTTGAAGTTCTAGTTGTAATGTGACACCATGTCTATCCTCGAAGTGAAGTGAAGAAAGGAAAATTTAATATGGGAGTCAGTTTTCCCCTTCCCGTTTTACTAATAGCATGCTAAAATTTGGGAAAAGCTGAAATCACCTCTTTCGGGGTATTTTCATTTTACAGTTGGCTATCAGTGCCAAACTGAGTTGCAGTAAAAGTCTATGGTTAATGAAGATAAGAATTGTATAACTGCAGAATAAACCAACCATTAGATTGGTGACAGTGAAAAGGGCCCTCGATTTTTTAATAGACCTTTGATTTCTATAGCCTTCCAACCATCCACCTTTTCCAATTATAAATGTTAAGGCAATTTCAAAATCAGAAGGACTAAGTCAATCTGTGAATTTAGGAAGAGAATAATGTCTTTACATGGTTACTTTGCATTTCAAGTCTTCCAGAAAGAAGGTTCAGGCACAGCTGAAAATATCTCGGGAGTTAGTTATGCAAAGGTATGCAAGGCATCACAGATTCATCTTCAGCATCTCTGCCATTTATTTAGAAGCTACACACAAACAGAATTTGTCCTATCCTGGGCAGCCCTTGCATCACACTAGGAATACATCAGTGTGCTTCTGTTTCATATGCAGGGTTAGTAGAGGGACAGATTTGATCTGGTTATACTTTTATAGCCTCCAGTTTACAGTTGAGCACTATGCATTTTAGGGCTGGCTAGGAAATCAGATTGGATGAATCTGGGAACACTGCTTCACAATGTGCATAATCCTGGCTCTGGACAGAGGAAAATCAATGAGGGGAAGCATTGATCTCCTTGCAGAGTACAAATGCAGTTAGCTCAGAAACACTCTGCTCGGGGATTTTGTTATTCAAGTCATTCTGTTGCACATGTTTTCAAACCAAGCTCTTATCACACAGCAGCTCTCTGGATTCAGCTTAGATCCAGTTGCACATGCATAAAAACCACATCTTTGAGAAGGAGAAGGAATTCTGAGTATCCACAGTTCAGCTTCTGTGTTTGCTCAAGGCTAAATGAAATAGCCTTCACTTCAGTGACATTTCACTTTGTCACTATGTCACGAGGTGGAGAAAACTCCTGCAGGAAGGTGAGAGCATGAATCACTTCAGAAAAATATTATCTTCAGCTATGATGAATTTGATGTGTGTCTGGGCTGCCTGGCCAATATGTTTTCCTTCTTTTATTAAAGAAGTAAATGTGACCAAAAAATTACCCGGAGGGCCCACTATAGAGATACATGTGTGTACAGATATGTAGAAAAATGAAACATATTATATAGCCCCATGTAGTATGTCTAAAAATATATATTGCAATATTTCATACTTGTTAGTGAAAGTATTTTTACAACATAGTGCCTCCCAAGTGCAGGAAATAAATCAAGCCTTTTAAAAGTGATTGTAGATGATTAATTTAGTGCTGTCATAATATAGTGTTTTCCTTAATGAAAATTTATATCATTTTTTTCCTAGACTCAGTGGAATAAATTTACACTGAAAGGTGGAAGAGATCGATGTATTCAGTATTAAACACACCCAATTCTTGACAGTAAACAGGAGTTTGATCAAGTGAGGTATAGACAGACATTACTTAAATGTTACCTTTTCTGACCTAAGCTTTTCCACATCAAAATGCTCATATTAATACAGGAGTAACCAGTGGTCTTTGGCATTGAGATACAGCATTTTCATATTAACCTTGGGCTGGTATCACAGTAAACTACCAACAGACTTTAGATTCAGATAATGGATTTGTGTTTAAAGCAACTTGTAATTGTGAACATCTGTAGTTAGAAAGAACGTTAGCAGCTCTAGCTTAGAGCATTTAACAATGCAGACAGACATAAGAAATAGAAAAGGATGACCAATATAAAATTAGCAGGAAAAGAAAGTAATTGAAAGATTCATATACACACATACCTTGTTTAACTGCACATACTGCTTTTATTTTTTTCTATAAATTGAAGGTTTGTGGCAACCCTGGGTGGAGCAAGTCTATTGGTTCCATTTTTCTAATAGCATTTGCTCACTTTGTGTCTCTGTCTCACATATTGGTAATTCTCCCAACATTTCAAATCTTCTCATTATTATTTGTTAATGGTGACCTGTGATCAGTGATCTTTGATGTTACTATAGCAAAAAGGTTACAACTCGCTGAAGGTTCAGATGACGGTTAGTATTTTTTAGCAATAAAGTACTTTTTAATTAAGATACTTACATTGTCTTTTTCCATGTTTTTACAATTGTAGAGTGCAACTGCTATTGCACATTAATAGAATATAGTATAGTGTAAATAGAATGTTCATAAGCATTGGGAAAGCAAAAACTTTGTGTGACTTACTTCGTTTTCTTTTTTGTTGTGGTCTGGAATCAAACCTACAATATCTCTCTGCTTGTGTGTCTGTATTTATACGTATATGTGTGTAATTTTAGAGTCCTAGAATATGCTGCTGCTGTTGCTGCTGCTGCTGCTAAGTTGCTTCAGTCATGTCCGACTCTGTGCGACCCCATAGATGGCAGCCCACCAGGCTCCGCCGTCCCTGGGATTCTCCAGGCAAGAACAATGGAGTGGGTTGCCATTTCCTTCTCCAATGCATGAAAGTGAAAAGTAAAAGTGAAGCCACTCAGTCGGGTCCGACTCTTCGCGACCCCATGGACTGCAGCCTACCAGGCTCCTCTGTCCATGGGATTTTCCAGGCAAGAGTACTGGAGTGGGTTGCCATTGCCTTCTCCAGAATATGATGCAGGGACTTATAAATAACAAAGAGTGGAGGCCATAAATAAAACTGAATAGAAAAAAATCCTTTCTGTATAGTGAAGATAATCACAGAAATGAATGCAGTTCAGGAGACAACAGTCTTTTCAAGTTTGAATCATGAAATAAAAGGTTCTCCTGGCTGAGAGTAGGGGCAGGGATGGGGGAGCTGGGGTAAGTGGGAAGGTGGAGAAATGGTGTGAATGAACCATTAGGACTGGGATCTCATCTCAGTGTTAATGAGCATCAGCTTCATAAACACTGTGAGCTGTGGCCCACCCTGGATACCAGCTGTGTGCTGTAGAGTACAGAAAACAAGCCAGGCAAGGAACTGTGGTCCTGTGCTAATAATCTCCAGGGTTACCAATATGAGAGGGAGGATGATTTTTGTTGCCCTTGAAGTAAAAAGTGATGTTATAATTTGATTCTTGCTCTTATGACAATCTAACTCAGAACATCAAACAAATTCTTACATACTGCATCAGTCAGGGTCCAATCAGGAGAGAGAAATCACTTAAAAATCTGAACAGGGAAAGTTTAATATAAAAACTATTAATGTATTATATGTATATAATATGTGGTGATATATGTATAATATGCAATAATATATTATATAGAATATGTAGTAATATAATATAAAACATAGGACATAATATGTTACTATCTCTATGGCTGAGACAGAAAAATCAAGGAAGAGCACTCCCCCCACCCCACCCCACCCCGCTTAGATCTAAGATGTATAACTTGTTGGCTCACTTGCTAGATGGAAGAAAAGTTGCTAGTGAAATTTTCTGGAAATTCATCCTCTAGGAGGCCAGGAAAAGTCATTCTTAGGAAAGGATCTAACAGCAGGTACTCTAGTGCAGAACCTCTAGGCAGATGCTGGAGAAGGTGGTGAAGACTGTGCACTGGGGAATCAGTGAGCACATCAGCAGTCTGGTGCTGGAAAAGCCAGCATTGCTGCAGGGGTTGTGCACTGAGGGAACAGGGCACTGCAGGTGCTGGACTGGAGGTTCCACCTGTACTGCAGTTGCCAGATGCTGAGAATATATCTGGAGAAAATGTCTGTGCTCAGGAGTGTGAGGAAAAAAAATAGCTGAACAAGAAAGCAAAACCTTCTCTTCCTGCAGGGTTTCTCCAGTGCTCTCTACTGACAAAGTCTAATATAACACATGTCACCAAAGAGAACATAGTTAAAGGGCCCAGATCCATTTTCAAAGAGCAGGCAAAAAGGTTGAATTTGGAACTGAGAAGCAACAAACCATAACTAGCACAAGTATGCATTTAGAATTATCTTAGTCCTTTAGATTGAAAATTTGAACACATCGAAGGTCTTTGTATAGTGAGATGATCTTTTTTTTTGACTATGCCTCGTGACATGTGGGAATCTTAGTTCACCAACCAGAGATTGAACCCTTGCCCCCTGCATTTGAAGCACAGAGTCTTCATCACTGAGTCACCAGGGAAGTACCAGTGAGGTGATTCTTATACCATGAGTTACTTTTTGTTCTCTTTTACATCTTCATGAGATGAATAGCACAAACATTAGCTGTGTAGGCAGAATAAATCACCTGACCTACAAAAGTCTAAATCAGTCTTCCTACATCATTAACATCAAATTTTGACTACAGACAATGACATAATAGAGAATTATTGATGCTTCTTTTTGAAGTCCTTATATATTGCAGAGCTAAATACACAAATAAATGAATTGGGCTCAGGTCAGTTCTTTTTTCTTTTTGTAATGTTGCTGTTTCAATACAGGGGCACAAATCCAGCATTTTTAAATTTAACATGTGTGTGTGTATCTGTGTGTGTGAGTCGCTTAACTGTGTCCAACTTTTTGTGACCCCATGGACTATAGCCCCCCACGTTGGGATTTTCCAGGCAAGAATATTGGAGTGGGTTGCCATTTCCTTCTCCAGGGGATTTTCCCAAACCAGGGATCAAACCAGGTCTCCAACATTGCAGGCAGACTCTTTACCACCTGAGCCACCAGGGAAGCCTTATAGTGAGTTACCATTCACCTAGAGCCAGACATCCTGGAATGCGAAGTCAAGTGGACCTTAGGAAGCATCACTACCAACAAAGCTAGTGAAGGTGATGGAATTCCAGGGGAGCTGTTTCAAATTCTAAAAGATGATGCTGTGAAAGTGCTGCACTCAATATGCCAGCAAATTTGGAAAATTCAGCAGTGGCCACAGGAGTGGAAAAGGTCAGTTTTCATTCCAATCCCAAAGAAAGGCAATGTCAAAGAATACTCAAACTACCACACAATTGCACTCATCTCACATGCTAGTAAAGTAATGCTCAAAATTCTGCAAGCCAGAGTTCAACAGTACGTGAACCATGAACTTCCAGATGTTCAAGCTGGTTTTAGAAAAGGCAGAGGAACCAGAGATTAAATTGCCAACATCCCTTGTATTGTCAAAAAAGCAAGGGAGTTCCAGAAAAACATCTATTTCTGCTTTACTGACTATGCCAAAGCCTTTGACTGTGTGGATCACCACAAACTGTGGAAAATTCTTCAAGAGATGGGAATACCAGAACACCTGACCTGCCTCCAGAGAAATCTGTATGCAGATCAGGAAGCAACAGTTAGAACTAGACATGGAAATACAGACTGGTTCCAAACAGGGAAAGGAGTATGTCAAGGCTGTATACTGTCATCCTGCTTATTTAACTTATATGCAGAGTACATCATGAGAAACGCTGGGCTGGAGGAAGCACAAGCTGGAATCAAGATTGTTGGGAGAAATATCAATAACCTCAGATATGCAGATGACACCACTCTTATGGCAGAAAGTGAAGAAGAACTAAAGAGCCTCTTGATGAAAGTGAAAGAGGAGAGTGAAAAAGTTGGCTTAAAACTCAACATTCAGATAACTAAGAACATGGCATCTGGTCCTATTACTTCATGGCAAATAGATGAGGAAACAGTGAAAACGGTAACAGACTTTATTTTTTTGGGCTCCAAAATCACTGCAGATGGTGATTGCAGCCATGAAATTAAAAGACACTCACTCCTTGGAAGAAAAACTATGACCAACCCAGATAGCATATTAAAAGGAGAGACATTACTTTGCCAACAAAGGTTTGTCTAGTCAAGGCTATGGTTTTTCCAGTAGTCATGTTTGGATGTGAGAGTTGGACTATAAAGAAAGCTGAGTGCCGAAGAAATGATGCTTTTAAGCTGTGGTGTTGGAAAAGACTCTTGAGAGTCCCTTGGACTGCAAGGAGGTCCAACCAGTCCATCCTAAAGGAGATCAGTCCTGAGTGTTCATTGGAAGGATTGATGTTGAAGCTGAAACTCCAATACTTTGACCACCTGATGCAAAGAACTGACTCATTTGAAAAATACCTGATGCTGGGAAAGATTGAAAATGAGAGGAGAAGGGGACGACAGAGGATGAGATGGTTGGATGGCATCACCGACTCAATGGATGTAAGTTTGAGTAAACTCCGGGAGTTGGTGATGGACAGGGAGGCCTGGCACGTTGCAGTCCATGGGGTCACAAAGAGTCGGACACAACTGAGCGACTGAACTGAACTAAGCTGAACTGAATGTTGCTGTTAAACAAATGTTCTTCATTCCTTGTCTGTTAGCCCCAGAGAATGGCATATTAGGTTGCTAGGGATGCCCGAGATTTCTCTCCTCACCATTTCTGGAAGTTCTCTAGAAGTCTGAAATCAAGGTGACAGCAGGATTGGTTTCTTCTGAGGTTTTTCTCCTTGGGTTGTAGATGGCTCTGTATCTTCACAAGGTCTTCCCTCCGTGTGTGCTTCTGTGTTTGAATTTTCTCTTTTTTATAAGGACAACAGTCAGATTGGACTAGGGCCCACACAATTCCTTCATTTTAACATAATCACCTCTTTAAAGTCTCTATCTCTCAATACAGTTAGATTCTCAAAAACTGGTGGTTAGAGCCTCAACACACGAGTTTTGGGATAAACACAAGTCAGTCCACAACAGGTGGTTAACTATGAGGGTTGTTAACTTCAGGAAGCCTGGGTTCAGATTCTAGATCAGCAGTTTAATACATCAACTGTGTAACATAGGGCAACTTACTCACCCACCTTGAACCTTAGCTCCTTCATCTACTTTGTAAGGCTGTTGTGAGAATTAAATTAGGTAACATAGGCAAAGTATGTAGATTCTGGAGTCTATGAAGAGCAAAAGATGTTAACTATTAGTAATGATGCTATTGAGACTTTCCTGGTGGCTCAGTGGTAAAGAATCTGCCAATGCAGGAGACTAAGGCACTATCCCTGGGTTGGGAAGATCCGCTGGAGAAGGAAATGTCAGTCCACTCCAGTATTCTTGCCTGGAAAATTCATGGACAGAAGAGCTTGGCAGGTTACAATCCATGGGTCACAAAGAGTCAGACATGACTGAACACACACACACACACACACACACACACACACACACACACACTCACTTATTTAATTATAAACACATAATGGTGGGACTTCCCTGGTGGTCCAGTGGCTAAGGCTCCATGCTCCCAATGGAGGGGGCCCAGGTTCCATCCCTGGTCAGAGAACTAGATCCCACATGCTGCAACTAAGACCCAGCACAGTCAAATAAATAAATAAATAAATAAATAATTTTAAAAATTAAAAAATAAAAACACATAATGGCTATTGTCCAGATGACATAATACCTCTGCTGGTAATATAATAAGGAAACACACAAACTAATAATTAACAGGTTAAATTTATGCTTTCCTCAGGACCTTTGCACTTGCTGTTCCTGATGCCTGGACCTCTGCTTTGCTGGCTTCTTCCAGCCTCTGCCCAGATGGTACCCACCCAGAGAAGCCTTCATGACAACTTTGTGTAAAGTAAATTGTCACTCTTTCTCTTTCCATCCTATTGCCTTCTCTCCTTTTTTTCATAGCCTTGAGTGCAATCTCAATTGCTCATTTATTTTCCTATTTGTTCTGTCTCTTCCATAATAGTGTGAACTGTCTAAGGCGTTGCTACATAACAACTTCCTAGTGCACTGAATCTGGCACACAGAAATCATTAAAAAATGTTGTTTAAATGAAAAAAAATGCAAAAAACCTGTGTAACACCCTATTTTGTGGTAAGGACAGGGTGAATAAAAATATACAACCATGTGCTCAAGATCGTAAGTAAAAAAAATCTCAAAAAGGAGAAAGGGATGCATTAAACATATTTTGAATACTTCTATTTTTCTAATTCAGTGATACAATATTAATTACTTTTATTATTCGAAAATCTTTTGTTCTTTTCCAGGACACTAGCATTTATGTTACCATAATAATAAGTTGGTATCTTAGAATGTTAACTTTTAAGCCTACGAATGGAGAGCTAGAACTCTTTCAACAATCATTGTCATCCACTGAGAACGGTTTAAAAATGTGAACACTTAAAGAGCTCTCTTCTCCTCTCCTTCCCAACCCACTCCAATGCATCTGTTCTGATCTTACGGTTAGCACAGACTTCAAAGGGGGCTAGGGTCAGCTTGGCAGGGCCCAGAGAAAGAAGAAAAGTCCCAGTAAACACAAAGGCCATCAAGTCTGAATACACATTTTTTTGACTGAGTCCACAATGCATGAGTATGGGACAGTGATTGGTTTTGGCTGAGGACTGTTTTGTCAGGCCTATATGGTCACACAGGCCATTTAAATGGTCATATTTTATTCTGCTAGCAACAAATACTCAGTTATGATCAAGTCAAATATATTTTGTGCATGCACAAATGAGCCTCTGTATATCATTTTTGTGTGCAAATCTGAATTCAATCCTTATCAAAAAATCTCACTAAATTATAAATGATTTAGATTAGGAAACATCACACTTAAATGGGCCTTTGTCTGCCATGAGCCTCTTGTGTGTTGTAGTTTTAGTATCACTATTTTAATGATACAGATGGAAATTTAAGCCCGTCCAAATTTGAGGCCACATCTTTGTGGTTCTTTTCAAATACAAACTGAAATAATACAGGTTTGTTAATATAATATGCTCAATGAAAACTTTGACTTTTAAAAATTAAATTTAAAGTGAATAAAAAATAAGAAAACTTCTCTGCAATCAGCATGGTACAACAAAGTCCACAGTCCAGCATGAATCACTGTGGGACATGGATCAGTAGGGAATGCAGAGGGATCATGGAGCAGCCAACGAACAAGATTATTTACTCCTAAACCATAGGTGGTTAGGGATTTCATCATTTTACAAGTGCAATACTGAAATTAACACTAAAACCACCTAGTATAGACTAATAGTTGAGTCAACTACGTTTAGTTTATTTCACATCATGAAATCAATATTTTCCAACTTCTAAGTTTTGCTGCCCTTTAAAAGATATTTGTAAGGAATAATCTCATAGGCATATTAAGGGAACTAACTCTATTTGAGTGAGTTGGACTAGATGAATACTGCAATCATGATTCTTATGTCCAGAAACACAAATTCATTAGTTGCTGAAATGTAATTTATTAGTTGTTGAATCTTTGCTGCTGGTTACTCAGAAAGCACAGACTTGAGGTGCCATATATAAGCTTTTTTGCTATTATGCAATGCATGTGTTCCTGAAAGATTTTGTGTTCTAAAATATCATGCACTGAAATAATAGGATTCTTTGACTAAATAGAGTTGGGTCAGATGATTATGCAACTTTGTAACCGGAGTACCAAGAACACAACAATAATCCTAAAATACTAAGGCACTTAAAAACACATTCCAAATTCCTAATAAATAAATACATTAGCAAATATAGGATTTTATCTTAAAAAAAAAAAGTAGACTACGAAAGAGGGCACAAGGAAGACCCAAGGTTGCTAAATTACAATGATAAGAAAACATATACAAAGACTGAAAAAGAACCAAGTTCAAAGAACCTTACATGAAGTTCAGAATGAACTCAGCGAAGAGGAAGACCATGCAGCAAACATGAATCATGGGGCTCAGTGGTTTGCTGCATTCAGTGCCTACTGTGCAGTGACATAAAACAGTCATGTGAGGAACGATTACTTTTGTGTGTCAACTCAACTAGGCTAAGTGAAAGTCACTCAGTAGTGTCCAACCCTTTGCAACCCAGGCCAGAATACTGGAGTGAGTAGCCTTTCCCTTCTCCAGGGGATCTTCCCAACCCAGGGATCAAACCCAGGTCTCTCGCATTGGTGGATTCTTTACCAGCTGAGCCATCAGGGAAGCCCCAACTAGGCTAAGCCATGCCCAGATAACTGGTATTTCTGGGTGTGTCTATGAGAGTTTCTGGATGAGATTAGCATTTGAATCAGTACATGAAGAAGGAAGAAGCCCTTACCCATTTGGGTGGGCATCATCCAATCAATGAAGGGCCTGAATAGAACAAAAAAATTAGTGGGAAAAAAAATTAGAGGAAGCATGGATTCATTCTCTGCCCTAGCTGAGATATCTATTGTCAACCTGCTCTCTGACATCACACTCCTTGTTTCCGGGTTTTGGACTTGAACTGAATTATACCACTGGCTCTCCTGGGTCTCCAGTTTGTACATGGCAGACTGTGGGATTTCTCATCCTTCATAATGACATGAGCCAATTTCTATAACAAATCTCTCTCTACGTACTTGTATAAATTAAATATATACTTCCTATTGGTTCTGTTTCTCTGGAGAACCCTGGCGAACAGAATACACTAGGAAAAACTAATTGATGTTGATGGCTGTTGACTGATCAGGCGGTAGTTGCTAAAGGTGGGAGTGGCAATTTCTTAAATAAGTCAACAATGAAGTTTGCCAAATCAAAGGACTCCTCCTTTCACAGATGATCTCTCTGCAGCATGCCATGGTTTTTGACAGCATTTTATCCATAGTAATTTCAAAACTAGTGCTAATCCTCTCAAATCCAGCTGCTGCTTTATCAACTAAATTTATGTGTTATTCTAAATCCTTTGTTGTCATTTCAATAATCTTCATAGTATCTTCACCAGCAGTAAATTCCATCTCAAGAAATCACTTTCTTTGCTCATCCATGAGAAACAACTGCTCGTCTATTAAAGTTCTTATCATCATTGAAGCACTTCAGTCACATCTTTAGGCTCCACTTTTAATTCTAGTTCTCTTGCTATTTCCACCACATCTGTAGTGACTTCCTCCACTGACATCTTTAACCCCTCAATATCATCCATGAAGGTTGGGATCAATTTCTCTTCCAAACTCCTGTTAAGCTTGATATTTGCACTTCTTCCCATAAATCACTAATGTTCTTAATGGCATTTGGAATGGTAAGTCTTTTCCATAAGGTTTTCAATTTATTTTGCCAGATTCATCAGAGGATTCACCATCTGTGGTAGTTACAGGGTTTTGAAGTGTGTTTCTTAAAGAATGAGACTTAAAAGTTGAAACAACTCCTTGATCCTTGGATACTGTGTCAGAAGACATGAAAACAACATGAATCTCATTGTACACCTCCATCAGAGCCCCTCGGTGACCATGTAATTATCAATGAGCAGTAATATTTTGAAAGGATTTGTTGTCTGAGCAGTAGGTCTCAACAATGAACTAAAAATATTCAGCAAGTCACCTTGTCAACAGATGTACTATCATCCAAGTTTTGTTGTTCCATTTAGAAAACAGGTGGAGTGATTTAGCATAATTCTTAAGGGCCCAGGAAGAATAGTAAATGAACACTAGCTTCAACTTGAAATCACCAGCTGCATTATCTCCTTAAAAGAGAGTCAGCTTGTCCTTTGAAGATTTGGAGCCAGGCATTGACTTCTCCTCTTTAGCTAGGGAAGTCTTAGGTGACATCTTCTTTGCAGATAAGGCTATTTTGTCTACACTGAAACTGTTGTTCAGCTGCCACCTTCATTCATCATCTTAGCAAGATCTTCCAGATAACTTTATTACAGTTTCTATATCAGCTCTTGTTGCTTCACTTCATACTTTGATATTATGGACACAACTTCTTTCCTTAAACCCAATGAACCAATCTCTGCTAGCTTCACACATTTTCCCCACATCTTCTTCACGGCTCTCAGCCTTCCCAGAATTAAAGAGAGCTAGGGCTTTGCTCTGTACTGGTTTGACTTAGGGAATGTTATGGGTGATGGTCTATCCAGACCATTAAAAGTTTCTCCATCTCAGCAATAAAGCTGTTTTCCTTTCTTGGTATTTGCATATTCACTGGAGTTGCACTTTTAATTTCCTTCCAGGATTTTTCCTTTCCATTTACAACTTGGCTAACTATTTGGTGCAAGAGGCCTAGTTTTCAACTTGTCTCAGATTTAGACCTGCCTTCCTCACTAAGCGTAACTATTTCTAACTTTTGATTTAAAGTGAGAGACGTGGCCTTCCCTGGTGGTCCAGTGATTAAGAATCTGTCTGCCAATGCAGGGGACATGGGTATGATCCCTTGTCCGGGAAGATCACACATGTTATGGAGCAACTAAGCCTGTGTACCACAACTACTGAGCCTATGTTCTAGGGCTTGTGAGCTGCAACTACTGAAGCCCATATGCCTAGAGCCTGTGCTTTACCACCTGAAAAGCCATGGCAACAAGAAGTCTGTTCACCACAAGTAGAGAGCAGCCCCTGCTTGCTGCAACTGGAGAAAGCCTTCTCACAGCAACAAAGACTTAGCACAGCCCAAAATAAAAATAAATAAAATAAATAAAGGGAGAGACATACAACTCTTCCTCTCATTTAGCACCTAGAGCCCATTGTAGTGTTATTAATCTGTATAATTTCAATATTATTGTGTCTCAGGGAATAGGAAGGCCCAAGGAGAGGGAGAGAGACAGGGGAACAGCTGGACAGTGGAACAATCAGAACACATGCAGCATTTATGGATTACATGAGCTGTCTTACATGGGTATGGTACATTTTGCCCTAAAACAATTAAAAAAGTAACATCAAAGATCATTGATCATCATAGCAAACATAATGATAATGAAAAAGTTTGAAATATTGTGAGAATTACCAAAAGGTAAAAGACACAAAGTGAGCAAATGGTGTTGAAAAAATGGCACTGACAAACTTGCTCAATGTGGGGTCTCCACAAACCTTTAATTGATAAGAAATGCAATACCTGCAAAATGTAATAAAATGAAACAGAAGAAAACAAAGTATGTCTGGATAGTATGGTTTAAGCAATTTTTGGTTTTAGTCATAGAATGATGATGGTAGATTCTACTTAATTGTTGATAATCTCTTGGTAAACAATTGGCTTGGTTAGAACTGTGGACAGTGGCTGGAAGAGTTTTGCTCTGCTTGAAGTTAACTTATTTTTATTGAAACCATGACCTTGGCTGTGTTAGTTGAGAAAGTGCTTTGATTACACAGCCATGTTCAGGGAAAAAATGACCCAAAAAGCCCAACAGTATTAATGTCGGCTCTCCCTCACTGGCAGTGTAACTCTTAACAAGTCAATTGCTTTACAGGAACCAGAGTATGAGATCATTCATAAATTACACAAATTCTCATGGTGGCAAAGTGAAATTTAACTGTAGGGAAAAATAGACGTGTAAAAATGTTTCCTGTAGTCTAATTTTCTGTTTGCAGCAAGAGAGAATGATTGCCCTCACCTTCTACCCCAACTATACAACCCTTAAGACACACACACACACACACACACACATACTATTCCTTGAATAAATACCCAAAGTGATTTCAAGCAGCTCACAATGTACGGATTCAGTAAGCAGTAATTAAGAGCAATGAATTTATTTCCTCCTTTTATCACATTCTAGACTCTGTTTTTAACCTTTCAATATCATTCACTTAACTAAGAAAAATGACCCCATATTTCTTTTACATAATATACCACTCCTCAGCAAATATAAGGGGATCTTGGCATACAAGCCTATTGTTTTTCTTTTCACTGATCCTTTTCTCTAGAACCAAGGACTATGAATCACAATTATCTTATCCACTAAAAAGGTAAAGTTTAAATCAGTATCTTTATGCATAGGGCTACATGAGGGTTTTAGATTACTAGATGAAACTAAATGTCTGACTTAAAAAATAACTGAGTTTATAGATACTACCAGAATTTTACTAGCATTTCTGTTTATCTGTAGTTGAAAAAAAAATAATACTAAGACTTCTGGTGAAGTATAGATGACCCTTCATAGACTGGAGTAAATGTCAAATATCTTGTTTTCTCTGGAGCTTCTTGTGTGGTCAACTATAATTGCTATTCCTAGACCGACAGGGCAGGCTTCCAGGTCCAAAATGTATACATTCTACAGTTTGACCCTTCAAGGTATTATAAAAAACATAAAATACATTTCTGTGGAGAAAACTCTCTGCTACAGCATGGTCCCTTGAAAGTGTCCAATTTGATCTGTGATTCCTGGTGAGATATGTATTACATCATGGTCTATTTTCAGTTTGTTACATTAATCAAAACCTATGCCATTTATTAAACAGCTTCCTGCAGCTCAGGCATTTGAAATGCAGAGTGCCAGCAAGCAGCTGCCAAACACCATGAAGGAAAGAGGTGGGCTGGATTTGAGTAATGTACAAATTGAATTTCAAGTGACTGAGCAGCCTCTTTATCTCTTGGTGACACAACCAGGGACTGTAGCAGCGTTCTTGAGGAAATGAAACCCAGAGCCATGGTTCAGTCATGGGGTGGTTACCAGGGCCCTGCCCAGCAGTCTTTCCGGAACTGCTGATGAATGTGACCTTTGCAAAAATGCACAAAGCCTTGATTTCTGCACGGTTAACCTTTACAAGCCGGAACCCCTCTGTGAAACCTACATACAGCAGAGGGAAGCCTCAGAATCAAAACAGACACATACACATTTCATGAAAGAGCGACTACAAACACACACATGCTCACATGTATTCTCGGAGGATGAAGACATTGAACCCATTTTCAATTATTCTCTCGACTGTGTATTTCCAAGTATTTGCATTTCTCTTCCTTATGAGTAGGAGTACTGGCATTGCAATGTCAACTCGGCACTTAAATGCATTTGCTCCATTTCAGAACTGCCTCGAATTGGTGGTGAGATGGAAATTATATGTGTTCAGGTTTGCCAAGAGTCACTGAGACCATTTGGTAACCATTAGATAATGATCACATGCACATGTTAAGGAGAAGGGGATGGGTATTAAATGGACAGCTTAGATTTCTACCATTGATCTACCTAGAAAAACCATTTTGATTCGATAGCATCTACCCATGTTGTTTATTCTAAATGTATTGGATATTCATTGTGAGGATGGGGAACACAGAACGCTATGAGAGTGACTACGGCAATATTCTTAACCTGTTACTGCAATGAATCAAACTTTCTATGGCTCCTTCCTGCTCTTAATATTTTGTTTTTAAGCAAATTTAATTTTTCTCATTATTAGTAAGTTGATTTAGATGACATTCATCATTAAGGAAAAGTAAGTTATACTAGCTTACCTAGTCTTCTTCTAATGTCTAGTTCTAATATTTTTTGTGTCATACTTCTCTCTCGACTAAGTTCTTTGCCTCGCTTATTGTGTGATTTGCCTAGCAAGCCTATGAAGTAATTAGAATAGTGTAAGCTATTGTTGTTGATGAGAAAACTAAAGTCTAAAGAGGTTAAAGAACATGCCAAAGGTCAACATGGCAAATCACTAGTAA
This sequence comes from Giraffa tippelskirchi, assembly GCF_054371585.1. Taxonomy (NCBI): domain Eukaryota; kingdom Metazoa; phylum Chordata; class Mammalia; order Artiodactyla; family Giraffidae; genus Giraffa; species Giraffa tippelskirchi. The sequence goes on along the minus strand of NC_137280.1, from coordinate 104,681,389 downwards.
TCCTGAAATGTTAACTTCTCTTTTCTGTGATTTCTATGAACCATGAGAGATATGGCAATAAGGATACGGAGAAAACAGTGACTTCAAAAGACACTTTGATTCATCTTTATAGGGTCTCAACCTGCATCTTCTTGTCTACTGTGTTCACTTTAGAATCTTTGTTAAAGTGCAGGAAACCCCTGATCTGCAAACACCCAGATTAGAAACAATCCAGCCATCCAAACAGCTGCCTTCTGGCTGTCTTTTTATTGCCAACTGTTCAACTATGGGGAAATAGTGGGGAGGGGGTTGAGCAAACTTCTAGAGACTTCGTTTAGAAGTAAAGAAAAAAAAAGCGGGAGGAAAGATACATTATAAAAGAATAAAGAAAGAGCGGGTGACCTCCAAAATCATTCATTCATTCATTCATTCATTCATTCATTCACCCACCATGGGTTGTCATCCAACCATCTCATCCTCTCAATGGACATGAGTTTGAGCAAACTCTGGGACATAGTGAAGGACAGGGAAGCCTTGTGTGCTACAGCCCATGGGATTGCAAAGAGTCAAACACAGATTACCCACTGAACAACAACAACAATAATCATGGGTTAGGCACGAATTTCATAAACTCCTTTTAGTACTTGTGTTTGAGGCACTGCATCAAGTATTGGGAATACAGATTCAAGACCTATCTACAAATTACTCGAAGCAAAGAATGAGTGTGAAGAATGGTATTTGAAAAGCACAAAGCAAATTAGAACACAGAGGTTGGAAGGTTTATTTCTGGCTGAGGTAACTGGGAAAGGCCTTGTGTCCAATGAGAGTCATGATGGATGAGCTGGACTCAGTCAAAGCCCAGTTCTCAGAAGTCAGGCTAATATTTTATTACTCCCTTGAGTCTCATTTTCCACCCAAAAGGTTTTTGTGGGGTGTTTCAGGATTCTACTCATTTTCATAAACACAAAATACATAGCAATGGGCATTGTGTAAAGGCAAAGTCGTACTAGTTATACTAGACCTTTCTGTACACCAGGTGTATATTATCACTCATCTTTACAACTATTCATCAAAGTAGATATTACAATATCATTTTACAGGTGGGAAAACTGAGACTCAGAAAGGCTGTCACTGGCTATTACCAGTGAAAGGGAAATGATGTAGTTATTTTCAAGCAAAGTATCAAACACACAAGTGGTGCTTATAATCCTAATGTGTGCAGTCCTATTGGTTATTTAGCTGGGTGTAATGTACTGAATCTTTCACAAAAATATTATGAGATGGTGAGCTAGTGTCAGTGTATTTGCCCCTTTAAAGGGGCATTCATATGTAATGTAAGCCTTTCCAAAATACATATTCTTTTCTATAAGACAAAGTCCCTTTTATTTTGGGTAAGTATGATTTTCCTTCCTTCCTGTTCATTATGGTGGTATCTGTCTCAAAGACAGGATTTAGCTGAAGTTAAAAATAAGGAGGGGAAAGGTGCCAATATGAAGGCTGATTCTACATGAATGAGAATTGATCGTCCCAGGGAAAGTAGGCAATTCTTTTTATTTTATGCTATCAACTCTGGCCTATGTCTTTAGAAGCACCTTAAGGCCTCAGTGTATTAGCTGTTCAGACTTCTGATTCCAAAAGATTACTTCTGAAAGGCTCACCCAGGGCTTGGCTGTGCTGCTTTAAATTCAGGTCTCTAAGAAACTGGTCTGAGCAACTTAGAGCCTTCAAAGTAAAGCCAAATGCTCTGTCCTCAGCGGGAAAGTGACTTTAATTAATTCTGGACGACCTTTCCATTGAAAAGCAAAACACTGCCCCGAGGCTTTTTAGAAAGGTTAGGTTGTACCTTTCCCCTCTTATTGTGATGAGAAAGATATGAGTGTTTCTTGCATAAGTATCTGCTTCCTTCCTTCTTGTGGATGAGCATGCTCCTTAATAAAGGGAAAAACAAAAATAAAACAAACAAGCAAGCCAAAAAGCCCTGTTTGTAGCCAATTAACTTCTCAATTCTAGCAAGAACTAAACTACTGTATAAAATCTTCCATCACAATAAAATATGACTAAGACCTCATCAATTCTCATTTAGCAAATGCTTCGTACTGGACCATCTTTTTCTAATACTTAGGAATTCCATTATTTCTTATTTCAGTGAACATGTTAGGAAAAAAAATTAAGTGAAATGGGATTAGGTTTGCCATTTATCATTTACTCAGAGCAGAATTCCGGTCTGACATGTGGGCAACTCATACCCAGAGCTTAATGCTTTTAGTAATTATAAGGATCATGTAGAGTATGTTGATTGGTCGGGGAAAAAATCTTTATTAACTGCTCAGAAATAGTTAATTCTTCATTAGTCAGAGCGCTGCACTAGATGCTGCTGCCTGTGAACCATGGATTAGAGTTTATGATAGTAATAACCTCACTGAAAAAACATTTGCTACTATACTTAATGACCAGATTTTAGTGCATTAACCTTCCTTGGGAGGTCAACTAACAAAATGGATGTTAACTGCTTGTAACAACCAATTCCTCTGAAATTAATATTTAGATGCCTTTGGTGTCAAAAAACCTTCCTTCCATATCAGGGCATTAAAAACACTTCTAAATTATTAATAGCAGGCAGGATTCAATGCCTCGAAGATTTCCATGCCAATGCTCTTTACCCTCAGCCTTTTCCTATTTTCTCAAACAGAGTTCTCTTCTGCTGGAACAAGGAAGGCATTCAGGGAAATTAGGTCTCAGAAATGCATGTGGGTCAACAATGCATTGCAGTTTGGAAAAGGTCACTCTTTAAGTTCAACAGAAATAAACATAACAGGAGTGTGAAAAGCGATGCTGAGAGCACTGGGAACCTGACGGGGACAAACTCCCCACCAGGGACAAACTCCACACCAGGCCCAGGCTCCTGAGCCATGGCCCTCTCACCACCTGTCAGGAACTCCTTACTGACACATTTTTGCATCCTTTGTGCAACTGACCTCCTGCCTCATTTCTCCAGCCCCGCCCCCTGCCTTGAAATTGGAAACAAACCACACTGGGTCAAAACAACTTCTGAACTATTTCCTTCCTAAGCAACCCCAGAATATAAAACATGTTCTGAAAGGCTGCACCATTCCCTGGAGAAATTTTATGATTTGGTTACTGCAGCGTGTGCTGCTCCTTGGCCGGGGTAGCCTTGGGTTCTTGCCAAACAATGAAGCAATGCTATTATTAGCCTTCCTATTCACTGGCCACAAAACAGTCTCTGTTGCTATTTTCAGACTATGCTCTTCTGGTGCAATAGGGACAGCAATGTACCAGGAGGGAAGAATAGCCATCTATTACTAAAACCTGTGCAGCAACATGAACATGAAAATGTTTTTTTGGGCAGAGGAAATAACAGCTTCCAAAGCCCTGCCTGCTGAAATCTCTGCTAGTATCCACAGAGACATACCTACTGGAGTTGGGAGAGCACCCCCAGGATCTCAGTGATTAAGCTGCTGTGTTTAATAATTTCCTCAAATCACATGAAGGCAGTAACAGTCCTTACTCAGTCATTTACATCAGCCCAGGTACAGGCATAAAATGATAAACCAGTTTCATACAGAGCATGACGGGGATGATAAGGGTGATATAAAAATGTATGTATAATATAAAAGGGCCTTTTCCTCACAGCATGATCAGTTACAAACCCAGCAGCAGTGTTTCCAGAGGAGTCAGGCAACTTGTGGGCACTCATTTTCTAAAAAAATGAGCTATAATTGACATAATGTTATATTAGTGTCACTTATACTCTGGGAGGTAGTGGAGGATAGAGGGGCCTGGCGTGGTGCAGTTCATGGGGTCGCAGAGACAGACATGACTGAGCACACACACCTTACGATGTAAAACATAATGATTTGATATATATTGTGAAATAATCACCACAATAAGTCTAGTTAACATCCATCGCTGTATAGGGTTACAGTTTTTTCCCTTGTGATGAGAATTTTAAGATTGATTCTCTTAGCAACCCACTTCACCCGTTCTGCTCACCACCCCCACCTCTGCCTCTGACAACCACTAATCTATTTTCTCTGTCTATGAGCTTTATTTTCTATTTTAAAGATGACACATGTGATAATACAGTATTTATCTATCTCTGCCTTATTTCACTTAGCACGGTTCTTTCAAGATCCATCCATGTTTTTGCAAATAACACTACTTTATTTATTTTTTTATGGTTGAACTATGTGAGTGCATGCTAAGCGGCTTCAGTTGTGTCTGACTCCTTGTGATCCCATGGACTGTAGCCTGCCAGGCTCCTCTACCCGTGGGATTTTTCAAGCAAGAATACTGGAGTGGGTTGCCATGCCCTTCTCCAGGGGATCTTCCTGACCCAAGGATTGAACCTGTGTCTCCTGCATTACCAGGCGGATTCTTTATTGTTGAGCCACCAGGGCTGAATTACATATATATTTTTATGTATATAGATAACTATAGGTATGTATGTATCTATCTCACAACTTTTTTTTTAATTGAAGTATAATTGATATACTATGTTGTGCCAATCTCTGCTGTATGGCAAAGTGACTCAGTTTTATACATATATACAGTCCTTTTTAATATTCTTTTCCATTGTGGTTTATTCCAGTATCTCACAGTTTCTTTATCCATACATCCATCAGTGAATATTTAGGCTGTTTCCATGTTGTGCCTGTTGTAAATAATGCTGCAGTTAAGACAGGGATGCATTTATCTTTCCAAGTTAGTGTTTTCATTTTTCTTTGGATTAATACCTAGAAGTGGGATTACTGGGTCATATGGTAATCTTATTTTCAGTTTTATCCACAATGGTTGCTTCCCACCAATAGTGCACAAGGGTTACCTTTTCTCTGTATCCTTGGTAACATTTGTTATTTCTTGTCTTTTCAACAATAGTCATTCAAACAGGTATGGGGTGATACCTCACTGGTTTTAATTTACCTTTCTGTGATGAGCTGAGCATCGTTTCATTTTAGTTGGTTACCTGTATGTCTGTTTTGGGAAAATGTCTCTTCAGATCCTCTGCCTACATTTTAATTGGGTTGTTTTTGTTGTTGTTGTTGTGTGAGTTCTTTATATGTTTTGGATATTAGCCCCTTATTCAATACAAGATTTGCAAGACTTCCCTGGTGGTGCATTGTATAGGAATCTGCCTACCAATGTTAGGGGTCATGGGTTTGATCCCTGGTTTGGAAAGATTCCATGTGTCGTGGAGCAACTAAGCCCATGTACCACAACTACTGAGCCCATGCTCTAGGGTCTGCAAGCTGCAACTATTGAGACTGCATGCTGCACCTTCCAAAGCCTGCTTGCCTAGAACCTGTGCTCTACAATAAGAGAAGCCACCATAATAAGAAGCCCATGCAGTACAACAAAGAGTAGCCCCAACTGGCTGCAACTAGAGAAAGCCTACACAAAGCAACAAAACACCAGCACAACCAAAAGTAAATAAATAAACAAAAGATTTGCAAACATTTTCTCCCATTTCATAGGTTGCATTTTCATTTTGTTGATGGTTTCCTATGCTGTACAAAAAGTTTTTTTAGTTTTGATGTCCTCTCACTTGTTTATTTTTGCTTTTGTTGCCTTTGCTTTTGGAGTCAAATCCAAAAAAATCATTCCCAAGACTGATGTCAAGGAGCTTGCCACCCATGTTTTCTTCAGAGTTTATGGTTTCAGGTCTTATGTTCAAGTCTTTAACACATTTTGAGTTCATTGCTGTCTATGGTATAAGATAGTGTTTCAGTTTCATTTTTTTTTTTTTTTTTTGTATATGGCTGTCCAGTTTTTCCAACACAATATATTGAAGAGACTATCTTTCCCTCATTGTATATTCTTGGCTTCTTTGTTGTAAAATCGACCACATTAAGCATAGGCTTATTTCTGTTTTCTCTGTTCTGTTGATCTGGGTATCTGTATTTGTGCCTAAATAACACTGTTTTGATTATTATAGCTTTATAATATAATCTGAAATCAGTAAGCATGACTCCAGCCATCTATCATGATTTCTTTGGCTACATGGGGTCTTCTTTGGTTCCATACACATTTCAGGATTGTTTGTTCTATGTCTGTGAAAATGACATTGAAATTTTGATAGGGATTATACTGAATCTGTAGATTGCTTTAGATAGCATGGACAGGTCATTCTTGTTTCTTTGTGATGAATACTTTTCTAATATTGGGAATTCAGTACAGACATAGTGTGAAAGTCTGACTCTTTGCAACCTCATGGACTGTAGCCTGCCAGGCTCCTTTGTCCAAGGAATTCTCCAGGCAAGATTGTAACAGGAGGGAAAGGGGCAGGGCACAACTTTGGAAAGAATGACATAGCCCAAGAACACAACATAAAGCCAATTAGAATCAAATGGAACCAAGATGGCAGACAACACTAGACCTTGATCCTCAATCAGCAAGTGAAATGACACATCCAGAGGTGCCATGACAGTTCCAGGGCATTGTTAAAAGACCAAGGAGTGGGCGGTAGCCCATATCCTGGAAATCTCTGCCCTTTCCCCAAAATAGTTGGAATAATCCTCCCACTCATTAGCATATGTAATTACCCAGCCTATAAAAACTAACCATGCCAAATTTCCAGGCCACATTCACTCTCTGCGATGGTCCACACTCTCTGTGGAATGTGCTTCTCTCTATCTGAATAAATCCACTTCTTACCTATCACTTTGTCTCTCACTGAATTTTTTCTGTGATGAGACATCAAGAACCTGAGTGTCATTAGGTCCTGAAACCAGGTACTGTGGGTTTTGGCTGGGTTTGAATCCCAGCCACGTGGGTTCAAGTCCCAAGCAGGGTTTTGGCTGGGTTTGAGTCCCAGCCATGTGGGTTTGAGTCCCAATCTAAGGTAAACCATTTCAAGATTACTGAAACAGGTAGCCATTCCCTTCTCCAGGGGATCTTCCCAACCCAGGGATCAAACTCAGTTCTCCCGCATTGCAGGTGGATTCTTTACTGTCTGAACCATCAGGGAAGCCCGAGTACAGACAGGGATCTATTAAAATTTTCAGCATGTTTTCATTTGGCTAGGACAAGTTGCAGAGAAGGCACTGGCAACCCACTCCAGTACTCTTGCCTGGAAAATCCCATGGACAAAGGAGCCTGGTAGGCTGCAGTCCATGGGGTTGCGAAGAGTGAGACACAACTGAAGCGATTTAGCAGCAGCAGCAGCAGGACAAGTTGTGTATAACAGCAATTTTAACTTAATAGTTTTGGGAATAATTTCTAATTGAAAGGTTGCCATGCCATTGCATATATTATTCCCCTTTTCTAGTGTAGTTGCTTTTCACTTTAGGTTGTATTAGGAAAGGAGTATTTGCAAACAGTAAATAAGCAATTCTTTCTTTTAAACCATGACAGATTTTGCAGATTTAATTGTTAAAATTTTATTATGGTATCTCTATCTGTTAAGGTTGGTGCTTAATTTTTGCATTTAAAAATAAAAAATAACTAGACTTTTGTTAATTCAATGAAAAAGACAGGATATCTTGGCTTTTAAAATTTCTTTTGCTACACTTTTATTTTTTTAAACAGAGGCATTTAGAAAAAGATCATTTTCCAAATATAAAACTTAAATATGAACTGTTGACATTCTCTCCCCCTCACCCCCTTTTTTTTCCTACGAAAATATCAGTTAAAAGCAACAGGGAGCCAATTTTCAGACACAGTATTCTCAATGGTAGGAATACATTTATTCCTACCAAATTCCAACTGATCAAAATACACTTATTGTCTTAGTCTGCTTTATCTCTAAACTGATAAGGTTTCTGAAAGCTATCTAATTGTCCTGTGAATCATTAACTTCATAATGTTTACAGAGAATATGTTATCTCTCTTGTTTCTTGGGAACTGTGGATCCTTCATCAGTGACCTGGAATGGTTGCTAAGTGCGATGCAGGTAATGTACCTGTGCAATTTATTAGTGCCAGGTAGAGGTTTAAATCAGCATGTTGACTGTAGTGTTGTTCATTTAATGAACTTCCCTGCACTGCTTCCTGAAAACCCTTTTATGGTTTCTGTTGGCTCCATATGGCATTCTGATGAACTTACACTTCTCTTTAAGTGCTTCTCTATCAGAAAACAAGAGCAAAGCTAAAACAAAGTGAGTCATCTGGTTTTGTCTTTGCTTTCACTGCATGAGATAATGTGGAGGTGTTAATTACAAGACTTCACTGAGTCTTGACTAATAACAGTGTGCAAACAAATGTATGTCAGGCTCAGCCACAGAAATGCTTCTACTAATAAGGTAAAGCTAGCAATTAGAGCTGACAATGAAGTAATACTTTCCGTTGAATATTCATTAATGAAGTTCTTGTTTGGGAAAAGGGAGGCTTCTGATTGTCCAGATGGAAACCTAGAATAGGAACCCTGGTCATTCCTTTTAAATGAATTAACCACCATTTGGTGAGCCGGCACACTAGATTAATTCCCTTTTGTACTAATGCACTGACCCTTTGCTTCAAAGGCATAACCCTGATGGCCACTAGGATCCTTCAATCCGTGACCTTGGCACAATAGGGACAAATTGAATTCCCAGAAGGAGAAAAATGATGGTGACCACAGAACATCACTAACAGCAGGCTGGAGACACAGCATGCAGCATGTTTTATTTAAATTCTTCACTACAACCCCTAGGGTTTCAGGGAGAAAGAGTGTGATTAGCTTACCTAAACCAGTCATGCTACTTTGATGTTTTCCTTTTCCTTTTCCCTTACTTTCCCTCTTTCTCTCTCTTTTTCAGAGAGCAGTTCTGACCTGCTTTTTTAAGTGCATGAGATCCACTGCTTTCATGCCAAAAAGATACCTCCCAGAAAAGAGAGCGCTAGGCACTGATGGCTCTTTCACACACTGCACTGTTATTTCTGACACTAGTTCTATTACTCAGGCGCAATATCCCTTTCTGGAATTTCTTAGTAAAGAATCCCAAATGAGAGACTCTATCGATGAAAGTGTTTCATTTAGGGGACCTTTTAAAAGTTAGATAGATTCTTATGGAAATACAAAAGAGGATGTATGTTTCTTGGATTGGGAGAATGCAAAATCTTCCATTGCAGTAAACTATCAATGTATCAAATTTTTAGAATGGTTCATGACCTTGGTAAACTAAAAGAACTTTCTGTTTTGACTTTCTTCACAGCCCAGATCCTAATTTGGTGGAAGAACTCTGTGCCTGGATTAGAAAGCCACAGTCCCATCCTTCTTTGCAGTTAAAGATGGTCGCATAATGCACATCTGGCCAATAGTATGTAAGAAGAAATTACTCAAAGCTACTTAAAATAGGACAGAAGCTGCTAGGAGGCACACATTTTGTTCTGTGTGTTCTGTAGTTGCTGGAATCAACTAGCCAGTCTGCACTAGGTTACAAGGTAAAAGGGGAAAGAATCAGAGACCAGCAATACAGGTGCTCTGAAATTCTCCCTATGTGAGGCATGCCTCCTTCCTCCTCCACACCAAGCCACTAATTTTCAGTTCTCTGATTAGCACAGCCAGATGTAATTCCTAACTAAAACAGAATATGGTATCAGAATTGGCAGGGGGTATGAGGAGGAAAGGATGCTTCAACTAACAGAACCTAAAATGTTTAATTTGCTCAATGGAAGAGGTGGGATAATGAAGGCATTATTTCAGGGAGTAAAGCTGGTGATCCATATTAAATGCGGCAAAGTGTCTTTTCAGACTCTAGGAGAGAGCAGTCTACCGACTGCTAAGTAATACAGAATGTTGGTATGTGTTGGACCTTTCCTGTTCCTTTTAGCAAAGCCCTAAGGGAGTAATGAACTAATTCAAGAGACACACGGTCTACAAACAGATGCAGAAGAAAATACAGCACTGCTAAGAGAAGTGCTTTACTCAAGAACTTCAATCAAAGTTGTTGAGAATCTCAAAGGTGGAACTTTTTGATAGGTAGGATATGTTTGATGTCTGGAAAAGAAACTCAAAATATAATGGAAAAGAAAGACAGAACCTTAACTCTCTCTCCTGCAATAGCCTGAGTGTAAGGAGGAAAGCTGTAAAATGCATGGCTCCTTGATGCCTTTCTATCTTACTGTTTTTTTCAGCTCCTTGTCATAGGGATCCAAAATGACTCTCAACTACTTGTACATTTCAACAGATAAGAAGGTAAAAGAGGGGAAAAGAGGGCATACTCTTCCTTTAAAGATATACCCTGGAAGCTGCACACATTATTTCTGCATATAACTTATTAGACAGAATTTAGTTATATGTCCACCCTCAAGCATGGCATGAGGTCTTTAACCTGGACCACCATGTGCTCAGCTAAAAGCCATGGATTCCATGACTATGGGAGAGGGGGAAGAACTGATAAAGTCTCCAATGCAGGGCTGAACATCTAGCTTCTCCTCTACCTCAAGTAGAAACCATTCTTGTTGTTGTTGCTGTTTATTTTTATTTATTTTTAGGGCATCTCATGTGGCATGTGGGATTTTAGTTTCCCCACCAGGGATTGAACCCATGCCCCCTGCATTGGGAGCATGGAGTCTTAACCACTGGACCACCAGGGAAGTCCCTCAAGTAGAAACCATTCTAAGCTGAAGACCCTAATTTTGTTTTCCTCCTCTGAACTCCTTCTGAAAATCTAGCTTTGAAAAGCTGCCTACACCAATCTTAAATTTTTCATGCTCCACGTTAAAAAAAAAAGTAATGTAGCTTTAGTAAAATATCAATACTTTATATTTCACTCTTCCATTAGGCCAAAGAGTTATAGTGTTGGTATGTTCTTTGGCGATTGTAATCAGGAAAAATAAAATCTAAAAAACCTTTTGAAGGTGTCTAGGATAGTGGAAATATCTCAAAATTTAGTTCTAATTAGCCTCTGAAATAATGTTCCTGGCAACTCTGTTGCATTGACTGAGTTCAGATCAGGCATCCTGGGACATTTCCTCCTGTTTTGAAAGAGGTGCATTGCTAATTCTCTAATCAATGAATGAACACTCCATTTGTCACACACACACACACACACACACAAAAGGAATAATTTGCTGTGATTTGACTAGGTTTTAATTGTATTCTTTGAAGTATGAGACCATCTTATAAATTAGTGGAAAAATCTTTTTTAAAACTATATTTTGGAGAAAAACTCACACATGGGATGGATTGATTCAAATATTATATGAACAAATACGCTGCTCTAAGGATGCTCATTGAAGCGTTATTTACAAAACTAAAAAATTTTGAGCAACTTACATATCTACCTACAGGGGAATAGTTAAAGAAAATACAGTATATCTATGCTAAAAAACAAACAAAAAAACAACCCTTATGCAACCCTTAAAATAAAGAGATAGATCCATGGGGAAAAATATCCAAGATACAACATTAATATTTATAAAATGTAAACTATACATATAAAATATGTATAGTTCAAGTTCATCTGTATAACACAGAACAGATAAGGAAGCATACACATATAATTGTATATGCATGGAGGTTTCTGGAAGCATATACAAGAAGCTATTAATAATGTTTACAATTAAATAGTAGATTGGTTGTACTGATAGGAAGCATGAAAGACTCTTTTACTTTACAAATCTTCTGTATTTGTTGATTTTTTTTACTTTAAATGTGCATTTTTTTTAATTTAAAAAAATTATTAAAACCTCTAAAATAATTTTGTTTCAATGTATATGGTCTTTAAACATTCCATGAAATATACAGCATAAGGAATTATTGAATGAGTGTCTCAATAGAATTCTGCTTCCCTTTGTTTTATATTGATTAAGAGCCTGCTTCCAGACCATTACTATTTGTTTACATAACATAAAATTTAATACTGACTTGTCTCATTTACTCTCTTGCCCAGGAAGCAAAACCACTGTAAAGGAGCATGGTAAGATCTTTCAGTAATTTATTTAATATCTGGTAAATTATTTTTTTTCTAAATTTTACTTTCACAAAAGGTTACAAACTTGTGAAGTTTGCCTTATTCAGTAGTTGAAATTCACTAGAAAAAAATGAGAAATGTTCTTTTTCTCAAACTAAGTTTAATCCTCTTCCTTATAATGAGGCCGCCCTGGCCAGCACCTGGCAAGAAGATATCATCAGTAATATTCCACCTTCTCTGCAAGGTGAAGAACAGATTAAAGGAGCTGGTACTCATTTTGACAACCCAGAAATTTATTTAAAAAATTTTCTCATTTATCAAACGAAAAGTGCTCCATCAACTGGACCTCAAAATTTCAAACAAGTATGTGGTAAGTACAATTTCTACTCATTTGAAGAAAGAAAGAGTGCATTCTTCTTATTGGAACACAAGGCTGAAGTCTGCAGGAGCATGAATTTGAATCTGATTGTTATATAGAATCAATCAGAGGGCCTGACTTCTCTAGCTTCTTTATGCCTCAGAGGGTCATAGGTCCAGCAGAGAACTGTTTATTTTGTAGGAGCTTACATAACAACCACACTTATCATTGTGGTAAAAAACCAATGACTGTGGTTATGTAGTCCTATGAGCTACTGTGTCCTAGGCCTTCTGCCTGCAAAGGGCAAAGATATAAGCTCTCAATTTCTGAAGTTCAGAAATGAGTATTAAGGTATAGCAACATAAAACCTCTCATTATAAAGGATTTCCATAACAAAAATCAGGTCTCTTCCAACTAGATAATAAAGTCTCATCTGCTATGGAAATCCTTTATAATGAGAAGTTTTATGTTGCTGTACCATAATATTCATTTCTGAACTTCAGAAATTGAAAACTTAGCTCTGTTACAGAAAGACATTTCCACACAAATGTGATGTTTTTTAATCTAATTTGCAAACAGGAAAGGGTAAAAATGGTTGAACAATAATAGCACTTATCACTGATAGGCACCTACTCTGTTTCCACCCTTCACAGACATTCTCTTTAAACTTCACATGGATCTTGCAAAAATGGATACTATTAGTGTCATTTTTCAGAGGAAGAAACTGCGGTTATGCACTGGTTAGCCCCTGAGTCAGGAATTAAACCCCAAGCACAGGTTCTTTGAACCTCTGAGCTCTAACGCTTTGTACTCCTAATGAAGGGAAGCGGAGATGGGAGGGGGTAGGAAAAACCTTTACATTCTTTTTTTTAGCTCCTGCAACCCTTTAGAAAGAGAGACAGGACAAAAGAAGAATGTGTGTTCTATATGCACAATTCTTCTCAGGCCTCTGACGAAGTACCTCAAAAGCTAAGCTCCCATCAATCCTGGAGAGATAGAATCAGCGGAGCATAGTGATGGAATGAATGGTTGAAAAGAACAGCAGTGACCAAAGAACTTTTTATGCAGAGAAAACCCCAAATCTGGGGCAAAGCCCTCCTGTTCATTTTATCTCACAAAAGGTAGGTAGTGCTGCCTGTCAAGGTAATGCATTACTACACTATTTGGAAAAACTACAGCTCTAATTAGATGAGCAAATAAATGTTCATTTCAATTTATTAATATAGCTGTAGGCCTTGTTACAATTTATCTCTTGGTTCTGAGACCAATCCATCTCGAGCTGGGAATCATTGTGGAGAAGTAACGGGTTTTAATAATGGATACAGGCAGTGAATTATTCAGGCAGATGGGAGCAAGCCTTGATGCCTTCACTCACTTCTTTAATTAACTGTGAGAATCTGACGAGTCTGGGCTGTCTCGAGGCTTTCTAAGTTTATCTCCATCAGAACTGTGAATTTTTCTTGAGCCATGGATATGTTGTGTTCCAGCTCATCCTTATCCGAGGAAAAAAGAACGCCCCTTCTCCTGTCACCATTTTGTCTTATAGTCTGAATTTCTTTGTCTACTTCAATATTACTTTCATGCAACTCTTTGAGTAATTAACATTTTTCTTGATAAAACCCACACCTTCATTCCATTGTACCTATGGATCCGACTTTAGCAAAAGAGAATCCAAAATAGTTCAAATCTGATTTAAGTTTGGGAACTAACCCATAAACAAAACAAAATCCTGTTCTGGTCACTGAAGCCTATTTGCTTGACTTAAAGCCATTTGTTTTAGTGGCTTAGAAAGAAATGAACTGCTAGAAAAGAATTTTTAGAGTGTCCATTTGACAGACCATCAAGCAAACAAAACTAACTCTTATGAGATACAGATTGCATAATTTGTATGGAACAGGGTTTATTAGTTATGGAGCTTTGCAATGTGTCCTAGTGGTTCCTGTAAATGAAAGCCTATCAGGGCTTGGCATTAAAAAAATAACAGGACATGGTCTTGTCCAGTGAATTTTCTCTTGTGCTTAACAGCGATTTTCTCAGTGGGAAATGCATCTAACTTGTAGATCTTTGCCCCAGTGTAAATCAACGGTTTTGCTCTGAGCACATTAATAACATGCTTAAATAACTGATTGCCCTTATTTGAGCAATCTACTTTGCTATTACCTTTTACTATGAAATCTTTTTTTTTTTTCCCCAAAGTGCATGTAAGCTGCTACACAACCACTTACAAATGCCGTGACAAGAAAGTTCCTCTTTCAATTTTGTCACAGCAGAGAGAAAGTAAGAATCTGGGGGAGGTCTGAGCTCACCACTTCTTGGCAGAAATTGAATCATGATTTCTATAAATCAAAAGTCATGTTAAAAGCGCTGTGAAGTAAACAATGATGTATATGAATTAGCAGCCCAACCGTAGTCAATACAAATCAAAGTGGCTTTATGAAGGTATTGATGTTTTCAGCTCTTCTAAGGTTGAATACATTTAAGTGTTTATCCCCCAGGGCACTGTTGCTCTAAATGAATCTATTCACTCTGAGACCAGACCATACTCCTGGCTGGAGACACAACTATCCATGCTGACCCAAAAGTGGTTCTGACCCAAATCGCATAACTCCATCTGTGGCCAGATGCTTATGCTAAACTGAAATTAAATGAATGACACTTGGGACAAAGACACTGTTAAGTATAATTTAAGTTAAATCCTGATACAGGATTCACATCTGGATAAGTGCTATTGGGCAAATCCTTAGAAGAAACTTCTGTGTTGCTTTCTAAGAGATTCCAAACTTTGAAATTAATGTATAAGGAAACTGAACACAAATGTAGCCTCTTTTTTATACAAATATCTTTGTCCCAAGTGTCAGGTGATGCTAGTGGTAAAGAACCCACCTGCCAATGCAGGAGACATAAGAGATGAGGGTTCTGCCCTGGGTTGGGAAGATCCCCTGGGGGTGGAAATGGCAACCCATTCCAGTATTCTTGCCAGGAGAATCCCATGGACAGAGGAGCATGGCTGGCTACAGTCCATGGGATCACCAAGAGTTGTACACGACTGAAGCAGTTTAGCACACAAGCACACGTGTTCTTAAGAGGCTGATTCTGTATCTTCAAGTCGTATCCATACATCCTGTTAATGAATACTGACTATCTCAGTAGGTGCCATAGGCATACCTTGCTTGTCTGAAAGGAAGGTTTATTTTTATAGCCAAATGCCATATTTTAAAAATCAGATAATGCAGGCATCCTGTTAGGATTTACTAGATTAGCTAAAGAACACGAAACATCAGATTGTAATTAGATGACTACAGAGAAAAAAACACAGGATGCATATTTCTACAAAATATCTGGCATCCTTTAGCATATTCAAAGTAAAGATAAGTCATCTATTTTAGTCTTCCTGTGGTTTGGAAAATGATTCTTTACACAAAGGACACGCATTGGAATTCATCTTGCTTTTACAACATTACAACATCTAACTTTGTCTCTAAAAAGACCAGCCTCAAATTATACAACTGAGGACACTTACATTCAGATCAGCAGTTAGAAAGGACACTGAGAAATGAAACATAGACTGATAAGTGGGTGGAAGTCATTCATCTTTTAAAGGCCATTTAAGAAAATGTGAATTGTAAATTAAAATGTCTACAATAGGTTCAACACCTCTCTCTCAGCCCCTCCCCTCCCTTTGTCATGGAACAGCATTCAAGTGTGGGAATGTTTCTCTTAAACATGTGTAAATCACACATTTAGTCATGCTCCAGGCAGAAGCCCCTACTAAGGGGTCCAGGGGGAGGGAGGCAAAGGATATTAAATACTAGTCCAGCAGTTTGTTAATGAAACATTTACACAAGCATTTTGTGTGTTTGTAATAAAAAAAGGGGGGGGCCTCTTTTCATCACACCCTTTCATTACTTAGCACAATCTTTAAGAGGATTAATGTTGGGGGAGGTGCGGGGAAGAATGTGCTTATCAGTTGAGTCTCAGGATCTGTGATGCTGAGTTGTTAATAGATTGCCTCTGGATTTGGGATTACTGCCGTGCAAATTCTTCCAGGCTTTCAATAGAATAGAAAGCAGTTTGTTTTCTCCCCTTCAATGAGAAGAGCTATTGACTTTGTGATGAAATGACCTGGGACTCAGTTTATTCATACTACTCCCTTCTCCTTCTGTCACTTCAAACAAAGAGACTTATTTTATTTATTTATTTAGGCTCCTGGTGGCCAATGCATCAATATATGCATTCAGGCCACTGTTCCTTGGATTAAGAAGCAGCTAAGGAAACAAATTTTATAACAAGCAACTGACTCTTATGACATTCATATCAAGTGTCATATCAAGAAAAAGAAGTTACCGAGAAGACATCTACATGTGAGAAGCTGTGTGTATCTCATTTTCTGAAAGATTCTCAAACAGCTCGGATAAACTACATATTTGGGAGGACACTGAAGTTAGCAAGTGGTTCTCTTATTTTTCCGGGGAGTCAGAGGCAGCTTTTGTTGGCAATCTCACGAAAGAGTACAGTACTGACGGATCATGCTGCCTGATGTCCTGTGGCTTCTCACTATTTTTAGCACAAGGGAGATGTTAGTTGAAACACTGTACAATGGGCTAATCAGCCATAATAGAACTCACACTGTTTTTTTACTTCACATTGCACTTATTATGTGCCTTGAATGTAAACAGCTCTTTACTCTGACAAAGATGGCAGCTTGCCATGGTGGGATTCAGCCTTCTCTAAAGCTCAGCAAACACTGAATAGAAACAAGCCTGAGGACTCTGAAAAAGCAATTGTTTGAATGTATGTCACTTGCAGTCTTAGACAAAATTATTTTTGTTCTTTCCATCCTTTGTTCCCCACCTCCCTCCTCAAATTAGCAAGCATTTCACATATGCCAGTTATCTGTGTATGAAAAATTATTTCCATTATTTCTCTACCCACCTACAAAGAACCAAAAAAAAAAAAACCAACACATTTTACATAAAGCCTTGAATGATGACATCCTGTACAGTTTACACTCATTGTGAAATATGTGGAATTTAATGTAATAATGGAGCTTGATCATGTAAGTAGATTGACGTCACTTTAAAGCATGATAAGAAAGATTCTATTTAAAATTACACCCAACACCAAAAAGAAGTTTATTGTTTTGTACCATCTGTATCTACCATTAGTAGATTCAATAGTTTGCTCTCAAAACAGATTTAGAGTTATTTACTATAAAGCAAATTGTTGTTGGCTAGCCTACCTACATTGTTATCATCTCATGTTTTTCTAGGCACGTTGGCTTATTTAAAGATATTTTGAATTATGATCACAGTAACACATGCCCATGATGAAAACAATCAAATAGTGGAAGAGGGTTTATAAAGAAAAGTATCCTTTTCCCATGTAGCCTTTTCTATGCTCAGGCCCATTTCCAGCAACAGTTTTTAACCTTTTTGGTGAAAATCTAAATAAACAATAGGCTTATAATGGTTTATATTTATAATGCTTGAATGTGAAAACCTTACTAGTAAGTAATACCAGGTAAAGGGGAGGAAGTAAGTGGGCAATGTGGACCTAAATGGAGCCAGTTAGCCCCATGGGGAGCTCCGAACCCAAGACTCCCCGTGAGTGCAGTCCCAGGCGGGGGGACCAACTCGGCCCTTGAACCAGTTTCTTGCTCCATATTTGGATAGAGTTGCCCTGAGAACAAGAGCAACCTCGGTTGAAAGCTGAGGAGGATTGTGAAGGATCTGATAGCTGGAGGTTGTCTGCCAGCTGTACCATTTAACTGGGCAGTGAGTGTATTTTTGAAGGATGATGTGAGCTGAGCATCTAGGTCTCTGTCCCAGCCCACCCCTTGCTGCATTTTGATCTAGTGCTTCAAACAGAAGTGCAGAGCAGTTCCTCAGGGCTCGAATGGGTCTCTCTTCCTGAGGAGAAACTGCCCTCAGGCTCCAGCTCTAGATTAAAAAATATACCCATCAGAGGGATCACATCTTGGGCAGAAATGGCCAGGCTTCACTGCTCCCTCACTGGCTGAATATCATCCTGAAAATAGTGCACCCTCAGCTCAAAAGCTGAGGCAAAACCTGAAAGGATGAACCGCTCGAGGTTGGAACACACACTTGGTCACTGGGCAGGACTACTCTTTTCTAGAAGGGCAGTCTGAGCTACAGACAATCATAAATGAATATATCAAAACAAGTTTTTTACTTCCCCAAAACAATTCTCAATCTGCAAATATATAAAACATAGTAGGAAAACCCCCGAGATATGTTAATATAATTTCATAAAAGGCTAACGCACTATCAGAACATCAGTCTTCAGTAAAAATCTATACTGTATGTACTATATATGCTATATTTAACACATAATATATAACACTGTATATGTTATATTTAACAAACATAAATACTCAGGACCTAGTAAATGCTTAGAACAAAACTCTCAAACACAGAAAGTAGAACTAATAGATATGAAAAAATATTTAGCTGATCTCACAAGTATTCAAGTGAAAGCATATTAAAGCAACAAAATAAGTTTTGGTAGCCTATCAAATTTCCAATTTTTTTAGTAAAAGGGTTTAGTTTTGGTAATGAGCTTTAAGTTAGACATTTGAACATGCCTGGAGGAGTGTCAATTCATATGTCCATAAATTAATTTGGCATCAGGTTTTAGGAGTTGTAAAAGCAAATCCTTTTACTCAGTAATTATACTTCAAGAGTTTATGGTGCCTCATAGTTGGTCAGCTGCTTCAAGACAAAATTAAACATCTCTTTCCCAACCATGGGCTACCAGAAACCTATTGAAGTGGACAATGAAAGCAAATTTTGACTCTTCTATGAGAAGCGTTTTCGAGAAGGAAATGGCAACTGACTCCAGTATTCTTGCATGGAGAATCCTATGGACAGAGGAGCCTGGTGGGCTACAGTCCATGATGTTGTGAAGAGTTGGACATGACTGACTACACACAAACACACACACACACACACACACACACACACACACACACACAAGAAGTGTTTAGCCACAGAAGCTGTTGTGAATGCTTTTGGGTGAAGAAGGAAAGGGCTATGTGGTTGGAATCAGTGATGGGATGAGAAACCAGGTTTGCCCACAAAGCAAGGTGAACTAGAAAGACTAGAGGATGCAAGCACAAATCTGCCCAGGGGGTGCACTGTGGATGCCAATCTGAGTATTCTCAACTTGGTTGTTGTGAAAAAAATAAAAATGGGAGAAAGATATTCCTGGACTCACTGATACTACTATGCTTCATTGGCTGGGGCGCAAAAGAGCTAGCTAAACATACAAACTTCCCAATCTCCCTAAAAGATGATGTCTACCAGTATGTTGTGGAAAGTCCCTGAAGAGTGAAGGTTAGAAATCTCGGTGCTCAAAACTCATTGCTACGTTACCCCCTGTGTCCTGCAACACCAGAGTTGGCTTGTTTTTCTGAAGAAACAGGGTACTAAGAAAAAGTAGGAAGAGACCACAGAATACACTCACCACTGGCCAAAAGGATGAATGATACCAAAGAAAAACACCAGGAAGAGATTGTCAAAAGGTGAAGACAGTGAAAGACTCTGAAAGTTTCTACTTCTAAGTTTGAGTTTCATCAAAAACATGATTTTCTGAGAGTAAGAAATAAATAAGGTCAGATTGAAAAAAAAAAAGTTTACCTTAAGGAAATCATCAGAAATGTGGACAAAGATTTATACATAAAGATATTCATCTTTAGTACTATTTATTATATCAAAAGCCAGAAGCAATCCAAGGATACAAATTTAGGAAATGTCTTATATAAACTACACTGTGCAGCCATTAAAATGAAAATGTGCAATGAGGCTTAATATCAAAAGGTAATGCTTATCACTGACATGTTAAAGGAAAATAAAAATAATTGCACATATAGCATTATCTCAAGTATGCAAAAATCCAAAAAGAGACATATGTTAGAAGAAAATATGCCAAAAATATAGACATGGATTTGATTAATTTCAGTTGGGTGATTTTATTTTCTTCCTTTACTGTCAGTTTTTTTTTTTTTAACAAAGAAACATTCTTAGAGCTATCTCAAGAGACAATTGCTAAATCAATACACAGAAATCACTTGCATTCCTATACACTAACAATGAAAAATCAGAAAGAGAAATTAAGGAATCAATCCCATTTACCATTGCAAAAAAAAATAATTAAATATCTAGGAATAAACCTATCTGAGGGACAAAAGAACTGTATACAGAAAATTATTATCACTGATGAAAGAAATCAAAGATGACATAAACAGATGCAGAGATATTCCATGTTCCTGGGTTGGAAGAATAAATATTATGAAGATGACCATACTATCAAATGCAATCTACAGATTCAGTGCAATTCCTATGAAATTACCAATGGCATTCTTCACAGAAC
The DNA here is from genome assembly GCF_054371585.1 of Giraffa tippelskirchi. NCBI lineage: Eukaryota > Metazoa > Chordata > Mammalia > Artiodactyla > Giraffidae > Giraffa > Giraffa tippelskirchi. The sequence continues at coordinate 104,660,810 of NC_137280.1, read as the reverse complement.
TAGAACAAAAAATTTCATAATTCATATGGAAACACAAAAGACCCCGAATAGCCAAAGCAGTCTTGAGAAAGAAGAATGGAGCTGGAGGAATCAACCTTCCTGACTTCAGATTATACTACAAAGTTACAGTTATCAAGACAGCATGGAACTGGCACAAAAACAGAAATATAGACCAATGGAATATGATAGAGAACCCAGAAATAAACCCACACACCTATGGATACCTTATTTTTGACAAAGGAGGCAAAATTATACAATAGGGCAAAGATGGCCTTTTCAATTAGTGGTGCTGGGGAAACTGGACAGCTACATATAAAAGAACGAAATTAGAACACTTCCTAACACCATACACAAAGATAAACTCAAAAATGGATTAAAGATCTAAATTTAAGACCAGAAACTATAAAACTCTTAGAGGAAAACATAGGTAGAATACTCGATGACATAGACCAAAGCAAGATCCTCTATGACCCACCTCCTAGAGTAACGGAGAAATAAAGGCAAAAATAAACAAATGGGACCTAATTAAACTTAAAAGCTTTTGCACAGCAAAGGAAACTATAAACAAGGTGAAAAGACAACCCTCAGAATGGGAAAAAATAATAGCAAATGATAGCAAATAATAGCAATTTCCAAAATATACAAGAAGCTCATACAAGTCAGTACCAGAAAAGCAAACAACCCAATCAAAAAGTGGGGAAAAAATGTAAACAGACATTTATCCAAAGAAGACATACAGATGGCTAACAAACACATGAAAAGATGCTCACCATTGCTCATTATTAGAGAAATGCAAATCAAAACTACAGCGACATATCACCTCACACCTGTCAGAATGGCCATTATCAAAAAGTCTACAAACAATAAATGATGGAGAAGTATGGAGAAAAAGGAACCCTCTTGCACTGTTTGTGGGAATGTTAATTGATACAGCCACTGTGGAAGATGATCTGGAGATTCCTTAAAAAACTAGTAATAAAACCACCATATGACCCAGCAATCCCACTCCTAGGCATATATACTCTGAGGAAATCAAAACTGAAAAAGACACATGTACCCCAATGTTCATTGCAGCACCATTTACAATAGCTAGGACATGGAAGCAATGTAGATGTCCATCGACAGATGAATGGGTAAAGAAGCTATAGTACATATATACAATGGAATATTATTCAGCCATAAAAAGTAACACATTTGAGTCAGTTCTATGAGGTGGATGAACCTAGAGCCTATTATACAGAGTGAAGTAAGTCAGAAAGAGAAATATAAATATCGTATACTAACACATATATATGGAATCTAGAAAGATGGTACCGATGAATTTATTTTCAGGGCAGCAATGGAAAAACAGACATAGAGAACAGACTTACAGACATGTGGGGGTCAGGAGAGGGTGAGATGTATGGAGAGAGTAACGTGGAAACTTACATTACCACATGTAAAATAGATAGCCAATGGCAATTTGCTGTATGACTCAGGGAACTCAAATAGGGGCTCTGTATCAACCTAGAGGGGTGGAATGGAGAGGGAGATGGGAGGGAGTTTCAACAGGTGGGGGGACATATGTATACTTAGCTGATTCATGTTGATGTTTGACAGAAAACAACAAAATTCTGTAAAGCAATTATCCTTCAATTGAAAAATAAATAAATTTTAAAAAAAAGAGAGACCATGGCTAGAAGCTTTCCTTGTCCTTGGAGAAAGGGCTGGGTCATGCGCTTCTTCTTGTGTGCCTCTGTCCTTCTCAGTATATACCCCTCTCTTAGCATTTTCTTATGGTATTTAAGTTCTCTGTGTGTGTATTTGCCATGTAGTTCTGATACTATGTGGAGTTGTGTCAGATTTCACACGTTGAGGGCACAGTGCTCTACAAGACACTCCTCACTTCAGCCATCAGCTGCAAGCTCTAGACTTCTCAGGCCACACATACTTCTTACCAATCGGCTACAAATCTGAGGCTTCTTACTACCTCCCCAAGCTCTATAATTTGCTAGAATGAATCAGGGACTTCAAAAAAGCATTCTACATTGGATTATAATTTTATCATAAAGCATACAGTTTGGAACCAGCCAAATGAAGAGACACATAGGATGAGGACTGAGAGGATCCCAAGCAAAAATGTTCCCTGTCCTCAGAATGCATGACCCTCCTGGCACATCAATAAGTATCACTAACTTGGAAGCTCACCAGAGCTGCAGATATCCAGTTTTTATTGCAGTTTTGTGACATAGGTTTGATTGACTGAATCATTGGCCATGTGATTACACTCAATTTTGAGTTCCTCTACCCCTTCTCAGAAGTTGATCTTATAAATGTGTGACTCATAGCCTTAACCCTCTGATCACACAGTTGGTCCTTGTAGCATTGTAGCCCCCATTCTGAAATTATCTGGAGACTCACCAGGAGTCACATTGATAGCATATATCCCAGTGTGGTCTGAGGGACCCACCATGAATAATAACAAAGACATATTTTTCAATTTGGAAATTCCAAAGATTTAGAGGCTCCATCCTAGAAAGTAGGGACAAAGATCAGTCAAATTTCTTCTTATGCAACAATATCTATCTCATTTATTAGCTGCGGCCTGCAATATGGAGGGACTAGATAATCATGACGGTGTGATAACTCACTTAGAGCCAGACATCCTGGAATGTGAAGTCAAGTGGCCTTGGGAAACATCACTACTAACAAAGATAGTGGAGGTGATGGAATTCCAGTTGAGTTATTTAAAATCCTGAACGATGATGCTGTGAAAGTGCTGCACTCAAACTGTCAGCAAAATTGGAAAACTCAGAAGTGGCCACGGGACTGGAAAAGGTCAGTTTTCATCCCAATCCCAAAGAAAGGCAATGCCAAAGAATGCTCAAACTACCACACAATTGCACGCATCTCATACGCTAGTAAAGTAATGCTCAAAATTCTCCAAGCCAGGCTTCAGCAATACGTGAACCGTGAACTTCCAGATGTTCAAGCTGGTTTTAGAAAAGACAGAGGAACCAGAGTTCAAGTTGCCAACATCTGCTGGATCATCGAAAAAGCAAGAGAGTTCCAGAAAAACATCTATTTCTGCTTTATTGACTATGCCAAAGCCTTTGACTGTGTGGATCACAATAAACTGTGGAAAATTCTGAAAGAGATGGGAATACTAGACCACCTGACCTGCCTCTTGAGAAACCTGTATGCAGGTCAGGAAGCAACAGTTAGAACTGGACATAGAACAACAGACTGGTTCCAAATAGGAAAAGGAGTACGTCAAGGCTGTATATTGTCACCCTGCTTATTTAACTTATATGCAGAGTACATCATGAGAAACGCTGGGCTGGAGGAAGCACAAGCTGGAATCAAGATTGCCGGGAGAAATATCAATAACCTCAGATATGCAGATGACACCACCCTTATGGCAGAAAGTGAAGAAGAACTAAAGATCCTCTTGATGAAAGTGAAAGAGGAGAGTGAAAAAGTTGGCTTAAAGCTCAACATTCAGAAAACTAAGATCATGGCATCTGGTCCCATCACTTCATGGGAAATAGATGGGGAAACAGTGGAAACAGTGTCAGACTTTATTTTGGGAGGCTCCAAAATCACTGCAGATGGTGATTGTAGCCATGAAATTAAAAGATGCTTACTTCTTGGAAGGAAAGTTATGACCAACCTAGACTGCATATTAAAAAGCAGAGACATTACTTTGTCAACAAAGGTCCATCTAGTCAAGGCTATGGTTTTTCCAGTAGTCATGTATGGATGTGAGAGTTGGATTGTGAAGAAAGCTGAGCGCCAAAGAATTGATGCTTTTGAACTGTGGTGTTGGAGAAGACTCTTTAGAGTCCCTTGCACTGCAAGGAGATCCAGGCAGTCCATCCTAAAAGAGGTCAGCCCTGGGTGTTCATTGGAAGATCTGATGTTGAAGCTGAAACCCCAATACTTTGGCCACCTGATGTGAAGAGTTGACTCATTGGAAAAGACCCTGATGCTTGGAAGGATTGGGGGCAGGAGGAGAAAGGGGACAACAGAGGATGAGATGGCTGGATGGCATCACTGACTTGATGGACATGAGTTTGGGTAAAATTTGGGAGTTGGTGATGGACAGGGAGGCCTGGCATGCTGCGATTCATGGAGTCACCAAGAGTTGGACACGACTGAGAGACTGAACTGACTGACTGATGTCTGGCATGTCTATGCCTGGGACCGCCTCCCAGCAGACTTTTTTTTTTTTAAGTAAATCTGGCAACTTAGTCCCATTATTAAGTTAGAGAAGTGTCTTTCTATTTGTGGGTCTCAACCTGACACTTTCTTTGCTACTTTCCACAGTAACCTCAGAAGTTCATTTTTTTCCAGGAATTAGCAATGCACTGATATTTTGGTCTTATGATAATTTAATCCATCACTGAGAATAGTAATACAAAACAGCAACCATAGAACAATTTTTTTTAAGCATACTTTTTCTCCCTCCTGAGTGATATTTATAGGAATGCATTAGCTAGTTTTAAATTAACTAGGAAGTTAATAGAGATTGTATTAGCTTTGTACATGGAAAGATAACAAACAGAGGTTCAGGATTTGGAAATTTCATGGCTGTGTTTACGAGTGTCTAAGATCATCAATATTAAGTAAGTTATAGAATTGAGTGCTGGTATTTTCATTTTTGTTCTTAATCTAAAGATGGCCTGGGGACTGGCTTTTAGAACATTTATATGGTATTTGGTGAATTTAACAACTTAGTTGATTGTATTTATGTTTGCTCTTTTGTTCCAAAAGATATTTGCTTCTGGTAGGTAATATAGTCCATGCTGAGCATTGAACATTTAACTTAGTTCTCCACATCTTTGAAAATTTCAATTTGCCAGGTTAAAGCTAGGAGTATTGCCTAAAGGTTTTTTGTTTTAGTTCATAAGACTATGTATTTAAAATTAGTCATTTAAAAGTAAGTCAACTTTTTATTGAGATAAAATAATACATGTTCTAATTTTAAATATTTTACACAAGTTCACTTCAGTACAGTGGCTCAGTCGTGTCTGACTCTTTGTGACCCATGAACTGCAGCACACCAGGCCTCCCTGTCCATCACCAACTTCCAGAGCCTATCCAAACTCATGTCCATTGAGTTGGTGATGCCATCCAACCATCTTATCCTCTGTCGTCCCCTTCTCCTCCTGCCTTCATTCTTTCCCAGCATCTGGGTCTTTTCCAATGAGTCAGCTCTTCACATCAGGTGGCCAAAGTATTGGAGTTTCAGCTTCAACATCAGACCTTCCAATGAACACCCAGGGCTGATCTCCTTTAGGATGGACTGGTTGGACCTCCTTGCAGTCCAAGGGACTCTCAAGAGTCTTCTCCAACACCACAGTTTAAATGCATCAATTCTTCAGCGCTCAGCTTTCTTTATAGTCCAACTCTCACATCCATACATGACTACTGGAAAAACCATAGCCTTGACTAGATGGACCTTTGTTGACAAAGTAATGTCTCTGCTTTTTAATATGCAGTCTAGGTTGGTCATAACTGTCCTTCCAAGGAGTAAGCGTCTTTTAATTTCATGGCTACAATCACCATCTGCAGTGATTTTGGAGCCCCCCAAAATAAAGTCTGACACTGTTTCCACTGTTTCCCCATCTATTTCCCATGAAGTGATGGGACCAGATGCCATGATCTTAGTTTTCTGAATGTTGAGCTTTAAGCCAACTTTTTCACTCTCCTCTTTCACTTTCATCAAGAGGATCTTTAGTTCTTCTTCACTTTCTGCCATAAGGGTGGTGTCATCTGCATATCTGAGGTTATTGATATTTCTCCCGGCAATCTTGATTCCAGCTTGTGCTTCCTCCAGCCCAGCGTTTCTCATGATGTACTCTGCATATAAGTTAAATAAGCAGGGTGACAATATACAGCTTTGACGTACTCCTTTTCCTATTTGGAACCAGTCTGTTGTTCCATGTCCAGTTCTAACTGTTGCTTCCTGACCTGCATACAGATTTCTCAAGAAGCAGGTCAGGTGGTCTGGTATTCCCATCTCTTTCAGAATTTTCCACAGTTTATTGTGATCCACACAGTCAAAGGCTTTGGCATAGTTAATAAAGTAGAAATAGATGTTTTTCTGGAACTCTCTTGCTTTTTTGATGATCCAGCAGATGTTGGCAACTTGATCTCTGGTTCCTCTGCATTTTCTAAAACCAGCTTGAACATCAGGAAGCTCATGGTTCACGTATTGCTGAAGCCTGGCTTGGAGAATTTTCAGCATTACTTTACTAGCGTGTGAGATGAGTGCAATTGTGCGGTAGTTTGAGCATTTTTTGGCATTGCCTTTCTTTGGGATTGGAATGAAAATTGAACTTTTCCAGTCCTGTGGCCATTGCTGAGTTTTCCAAATTTGCTGACAGTTTGAGTGCAGCACTTTCACAGCAGCATCTTTTAGGATTTTAAATAACTCAACTGGAATTCCATCACCTGCACTAGCTTTGTTTGTAGTGATGCTTCCCAAAGCCCAGTTGACTTCACATTCCACAATGTCTGGCTCTAGGTGAGTGATCATACCGTCATGATTATCTGGGTCATGAAGATCTTTTTTGTACAGTTCTTCTGTGTATTCTTTCCACCTCTTCTTAATATCTTCTGCTTCTGTCAGGCCCATACCATTTCTGTCCTTTATTGAGCCCATCTTTGCATGAAATGTTCCCTTGGTATCTCTAATTTTCTTGAGATTTCTAGTTTTTCCCATTCTATTGTTTTCCTCTATTTCTTTGCACTGATCGCTGAGGAAGGCTTTCTTATCTCTCCTTGCTATTCTTTGGAACTCTGCATTCAAATGAGTATAACTTTCCTTTCCTTCTTTGCTTTTCACTTCTCTTCTCTTCACAGCTATTTGTAAGGCCTTCTCAGCCAGCCATTTTTCTTTTTTGCGTTTCTTTTTCTTGGGGATGGTCTTGATCCCTGTCTCCTGTACAATGTCACGAACCTCTGTCCATAGTTCATCAGGCACTCTGTCTATCAGATCTAGTCCCTTAAATCTATTTCTCACTTCCACTCTATAATCATAAGTGATTTTATTTAGGTCATACCTGAATGGTTTAGTGATTTTCCTCACTTTCTTCAATTTAAGTCTGAATTTTGCAATAATGAGTTCACGATCTGAGTTACAATCTACTCCCGGTCTTGTTTTTGCTGACTCTATAGAGCTTCTCTATCTTTGGCTGCAAAGAATATAATCAATCTGATTTCAGTGTTGGCCATCTGGTGATGTCCCTGTGTAGAGTCTTCTTTTGTGTTGTTGGAAGAGGGTGTTTGCTATGACCAGTGTGTTCTCTTGGCAAAACTCTATTAGTCTTTGCCCTGCTTCATTCTGTACTCCAAGGCCAAATTTGCCTGTTACTCCAGGTGTTTCTTGACTTCCTACTTTTGTATTCCAGTCCCCTATAATGAAAAGGACATCTTTTTTGAGTGTTAGTTCTAAAAGGTCTTGTAGGTCTTCATAGAACTGTTCAACTTCAGCTTCTTCAGCGTTACTGGTTGGGGCATAGACTTGGATTACCACGATATTGAATGATTTGCCTTGGAAATGAACAGAGATCATTCTGTTATTTTTGAGATTGTATCCAAGTACTGCATTTTGGACTCTTTTGTTGACTATGATGGCTACTCCATTTCTTCTAAGGGATTCTTCCCCACAGTAGTCGACATAATGGTCATCTGAGTTAAATTCACCCATTCCAGTCCATTTTAGTTCGCTGATTCCTAGGATGTCGATGTTCACTCTTGCCATCTCCTGTTTGAGCACTTCCAGTTTGCCTTGACACAAAGACAATGGCGAAATTTCTGGGCATCACAATTCACTGTTTTTCCTCTAAGCACATGGAGATGCCTTGCTAGAAGTCCTAGGGCATCCCTCCTTGGTGCTGCTTCACTTTCTCCAGGCCCCTAACTGGTTTGAACCTTTAGTGTTTGTCTTTCTTTCTAAGCAGACTTGATTTCAGGTTTGTGGGAGAAGACAGGACTTTTTGTAAATTAGGGTCATCAGAAAGGTTCTGTTTTTATTGGATTTTTAAAGAGAGTATCCTATTCTTGTGTGAAGGTGGGGATCTCCTGTGACTATATTCACAGTAATTCCTAGGTTTCACTTGATACCTGGTCCATATTTAAATTTTCCTATTAAAATCAAGGGTTGGTTTTACTTTATTTAAAACCAGGGAGAATAACAGCATGCTTATATATAACAAGATGACACAGATGAGAAGGGAAAACTGATGATGCAGGATTGAGTAGAAACCTTGATGCCCTTGTCCAGGGCACTACACCACCATGATCAGTTCCAAGGAAGACTGTCACATGGCCTTCTCTGTGCATGGTGTCCTGAGAGGGTGCATCAAGAGGGTCTGTCTGTGCAGGCTACAGGGGATGGGACTGAAGGAATTAACAGTCCACCAAAGTGGTCTGAAAATTATTTTAAATGGAAAACATCTGAACAGCAGCCACAGAAAGACATTATCTCAACAAGCCTCCTGAAAATACAGCCAACACTCATTGCCCTCCCCCACCCCACCAACCCCCTATCCCCCAACCCTCACCAGAAGAGTTTCTAGACAGGAAGGAGTCTGCCCATTTTCATTAGCATTAAAAAGGCAAACAGAAGCTTCCATACAATTCCACTGAAACCCTGAACCTTGCTCTTTGTTAAGGTGGTATATAAATCTTTGTGTGTGTGCCTATGTGATCAGTCACTCACTCTTTGTGACTCCATGGACTATACCCTATCAGGCTCCTCTGTCCATGGAATTTTCAGGCAAGAGTACTGGAGTGGGTTGCCATTGCCTTCTCCATTGCTAGCATGTGAGATGAGTGCAATTGTGCAGTAGTTTGTACATCCTTTGACATTGCCTTTCTTTGGGATTGGAATGAAAATTGACCTTTTCCAGTCCTGTGGCCACTGCTGAGTTTTCCAAATTTGCTGGCATTTTGAGTGCAGCACTTTCACAGCAGCATCTTTTAGGATTTTAAATAGCTCAACTAGATTTCCATCACCTCCACTAGCTTTGTAGTGATGCTTCCCAAGGGCCACATGACTTCACATTCCAGGATGGCTCTAGGTGAGTGATCACACCATTATGGTTATCTGGGTTATGAAGATCTTTTTTTGTATAGTTCTGTGTATTCTTGCCACCTCTTCTTAATGTCTTCTGCTTCTGTTAGGTCCATACCATTTCTGTCCTTTATTGTGTCTATCTTTGCAATGTTCCCTTGGTATCTCTAATTTTCTTGAAGAGGTCTCTAATCTTTCTCATTGTATTAGTTTCCTCTATTTCTTTGCACTGATCACCTGAGTAAGGCTTTCTTTTTTTTTTTTTTAATTTAAGTATTTGTTAATTTATTTAAATAAATATTTACACCAATAATTCATCACAGCTGTGTTTGGTGCTACAAGGTACAACACAGTATCTTTTCTAGCTGAGAAATCTGGTTTCCAGATCTGTTCACTCTGAACACTTTTAAGGCACAGTCCGGGTTCCAATTTCCAATGGGAAATACCAGAAAGAACCTTGAGAGTTATCTTCAGAGTATTCACAAGGATAAGGTAGGAAAAAAACAGTTAAAAAAAACACCCTAAAACATTAGGGAACAGAGTTCCATCAGCTCAATGCACTTGGAGACATTCCTTTGAATTCTCTAGTTTACATCCTGAGCAAAGCCAGTTCCATGGCAAATAAGATCCCAAACAAGTTTAATAAGGTCAAGAATAAGGCAGAAAGGAGACTCCAAAGTAGGATCATTTTGCCTTTTGAAAGGGAAAACCAATTACTATCTTTTTATGTACTGTGCCCTATTTTTCCTGGGGTGTCCCTATTCTCTACAATGAACAGATTTCAAAACTGGGCAACTGTGAGGAATAATTTCAATAGTTGAAACAAACAAAAACATTGCTTTATGAGAAAAAGAAAAAACAAAACCAAAAAAGTAAATTCTATATACAATTCAGAGAACTGAACTTAGATGACTTCTTTAACTGTATAGAACACCTAGTTGTATTATATGAGACAGCCATGGCAAGGGAGAAATATAAAAATTCTACATACTAGTATGTAATAAAGGGCTGCAGAGTCATCGACAGTGATTAAACCACAGAACACCAGTTTTCCAGCTCAAACTGGAATTTTTTTTTTTTTTTAATGAAAGTAGGTATGTCTGAGGGTGGCTAAATGTAAGTAATTATTTTCTTTGTAAAAAACTTCTTTAAAAGATTTCTCCCTCTTTGACCCCATTTTGATGGTAATAAATAAATCTGACTTTATAATAACTTAAAAAATAAAAACCAACCTAGGTTGTTTTATGCAAGTGGACAATTTAAAGTAAAAACAAACAGGTGATGTGTATTTTTACCTTAAAATAAGTTTGAGATTTCCGAAGTCTATGCTATGAAGAAGGATGCCAACAAACTCACTCATTACCATACATAAAATTAAGCTTTCTAACAATCTCTTTAGCATGAAATCAAATACAGTGTGCTCTTAGAGGATCCCCAAATGCTATCTCTTCCAGCTCTTTAAAAGCCAGCTTCTGTTTCTCCAAGAAACAAAGTACATTCAATATTGCAAAAAAGCACCATAGGTATCTGAAATGCAAAACAACTAACGAGTCACACTCTTTTCCATAGAATTAGCAGGCATCTAGCACCTGTTTCTCAGTTCACTTATTTCCCTGTTTTCCTTTGTCTTCACTAGCAGGACTGTCCAGAACCTCTATCTTGCCTTTTCCGTCTTCTGAATGAGGAAGCTTAATATTATCTACGGTGACTTCACCTTCGGAAGAGGTGCTGTCATCTTCATCCTCAGATTCTGAACTGTCTTGTGAATTCTCTTCCGAACTGTCCTCTTCTTTCAAGTGAGACTGATTCATCTCAAATAAGGCCACGTCCATTTGAATAACTTGTCCAAGAGTTTCATCAGTATTTTCAATATTGAAATGACCAGGTGGTGCAGCTGCCATTTCTTTTCTTAGCTTTTCGTTTGCCTGAGCCATCTGTGGGAGAAAGGTCCGTACCTGGTCCAATAAGGGACTCCTCTCTATCCGAACTGTTTGAAGAGTAGAATTCTTTCTGGAATTAGGCTTGGAGTTGATGAGCAACCTGTCCCATATACCTCCGCGGCTGCCGCTCCCCGCCAACAGCAACTCCTCGGAGACCGAGACCCCGGAGCCATCCCGGGAGGACGACGAACAGCTCGGGCCGGACTGGGATTCGCCGCGGACCTCCATGCTGCTCGCTAGCCTTCAGAGCGGCCGCTCCAGGCCCGGATGCAGGAAAAGGGCGAGTAAGGCTTTCTTATCTCTCCTTGCTATTCTTTGGAACTCTGCATTCAAATGGGTATATCTTTCCTTTTCTCCTCTGCCTTTTGCTTCTCTTTTTCTCAGCTATTTGTAAGTCCTCCTCAAACAACCATTTTGCCTTTTTACATTTCTTTTTCTTGGGGATGGTCTTGATCACTTCCTTCTGTACAATGTTATGAACCCCTGTCCATAGTTCTTCAGGCACTCTATTAGATCTAATCTCTTGAATCTATTTGTCATTTCCACTGTATAATCATAAGTTATATGATTTAGGTCATACCTGAATGGTCTAGTAGTTTTCCCTACTTTCTTCAATTTAAGTCTGAATTTGGCAATATGGAGTTCATGGTCTGATCCACAGTCAGCTCCCTGTCTTGTTTTTGCTGACTCTATAGAGCTCCTCCATCTTTCACTGCAAAGAATAGAATAAATCTGATTTTGATATTGACCATCTGGTGATGTCCCTGTGTAGAGTCTTCTCTTGTGTTGTTGGAAGAAGGTGTTTGCTGTGACCAGTGAATTCTCTTGGCAAAACTCTGTTAGCCTTTGACCTGCTTTATTTTGTACTCCAAGGCCAAATTTGCCTGTTACTCCAGGTATCTCTTGACTTCCTACTTTCTGCATTCTAGTTCCCTATAATGAAAAGGACATCATTTTGGGGTGTTAGTTCTAGAGTCTTTTGTAGGTCTTCATAGAACTGTTCAACTTCAGCTTCTTCAGCATTAGTGGTTGGGGCATAGAATTGGATTACTGTGATATTGAATGGTTTGCCTTGGGAACAAACAGAGATTTTTCTGTCGTTTTTGAGATTGCACCCAAGTGCTGCATTTTGGACTCTTATTTACTATAATGGCACTCCATTTCTTCTAAGGGATTTTTGCCTACAGTAGTAGATACAATGGTCATCTGAGTTAAATTCACCCATTCCAATCCATTTTAATTCACTGATTCCTAAAATGTTGATGTTCACTCTTGCCATCTCCTGTTTGACCACTTCCAATTTGCCTTGATTCCTGGACCTAACATTCCAGGTTCCTATGCAATATTGCTCTTTACAGCATCAGACTTTACTTCCATCACCAGTCATATCCACAGCTAGGTGTTGTTTTTGCTTTAGTTCTGTGTCTTCATTCTTTCTGGAGTTATTTCTCCACTGATCTCCTGTAGCATATTGAGCAACTACCGACCTGAGGAGTTCACCTTTCAGTGTCTTATCTTTTTACCTTTTCATACAGTTTATGAGGTTCTCAAGACAAGAATACTGAAGTGGTTTGCCATTCCCTTTGTCAGAACTCCCCACCATGACCCATCCATCTTGGGTGGCCCTACATGGCATGGCTCATACTTTCATCAAGTTGGACAAAGCTGTGGTCCATGTGATCAGTTTGGTTAGTTTTCTGTGATTGTGGTTTTCATTCTGTCTGCCCTCTGATGAATAAGGTAAGAGACTTATGGAAGTTTCCTGATGAGAGAGACTGACTGAGGGGGGAATTGGGTCTTGTTCTGATGGGCATGGCCATGCTCAGGAAATTTTTAATCCAATTTTCTGTTGATGGGCGGGGCTGTGTTCCCTCCCTGTTGTTTGACCTCAGGCCAAACTATGGTTGAAGTAATGAAGATAATGGTGACCTTCTTCAAAAGGTCCCATGTATGCACTGCTGCACTCAGTGCCCCCGACCCTGCAGCAGGCCACCGTTGACCCATGCCTCCACCGGAGACACTTGGATACCCAAGGGCAGGTCTGCGTCAGTCTCTTGTAGGGTCGCTGCTCCTTTCTACTGGGTCCTGGTGCACACGAGGTTCTGTTTGTGCCCTCCAAGAGTCTGTTTCTCCAGTCCCATGTAAGTTCTGGTGGCTCTGTGGTGGGGTTAATGGTGACCTCCTCCAAAAGGGCTTGTGCCATACCCAGTTCTGCTGCACCCAGAGCTCCTGTCCCTGCAGCAGGCCACTGCACACCCGAACCTTTGCAGGAGACATTCAAACACAGTTCTGGCTCTTTGTGGGGTCCCTGGGTCTTGGTGCACACAAGGTTTGTTTGAGCCCTCTGAGCATCTCTGGTGGGTAAGGGGTTTGATTCTAAGCATGATTTCACCCCTCCTACCATCTTGCTGGGGCTTTTCTTTTACCCTTGGATGTGGAGTATCTTTTTTTGGTGGGATCCACATTCTCCAGTTGATGGTTGTTCAGCAGTAAGTTGTAGTTTTGGAGTTCCTGCAGGAGAACATGAGCACATGTCCTTCTACTCCACCATCTTACACCACAAAAAAAGGTTGCCTGCCTCACCAAGAAGGAAACATTTGAATAAATACATGAGGAGGTAAAGAGCAAGCACTGTGGATATAGTGGGATGCCTTTTCCAGGAGGAGGGAACACATAAGCAGTGAGAGTGTACCTGGTATAGACAAGGAAGAGCAAAGAGATCAGTAGGGAGTAAGCAAAGGGAAGAGACACAGCACAAGATAAAAGCAGTGAGGTCATATGGGGCCAGACCTGAAAGAGATTGTAATCATTGCAAATGTTTCAGTTTTACTCTGACTGAACTGAGGACCCAATGGAGGGATGTGAGCAACAAAATGGACTGTGGGGAGTAATGATGGAAGCAAGGACAGCAGTAACAATGCTGATGCAATAATTCTACCAAGAGATAATGGTCACTGCTTTGGAAAAACATCTGGCAGTTCCTTAAAAGGTTAAACAAAGTTACTCTACTATCCAGTGACCCAATAGCTGTACTCCTAGGTACACCTCCAAGAGAAAGGAAAACAAATGTTTGAACAAAACATAAATATTTATAGCATATTATTCCTAAGAGCCAAAAGGTGGAAATAACTGAAATATCCATCAACTGAGGAAATGTTAAACAAAGTGTGCTATATCCATACAATAATAATGAAATGTTATTCAGTCATAAAAAAGAATAAAGTGCTGATACAACCTACAACATGATAAAACTTGAAAACATCATATTATGTGAAAGGAGCTAGTCAGAAAAGACCACATCAAGTACAACACCATTTATGAAAAGTCCAGAACAGAGAACTCCATACACATGCAAAGTAGATTAGTGATTGCTAGGGACCAGGGGAAAGAGGGAATGGAGAGTGACTGCTAATTTTGGCAAGGGGGGTGGTGACTGTTTCAAAATCAACTGTGATGATAGATGTACAACTATTCAAATAGAATAAAAACCATTGAGCTGTACACTTTAAATGGATAAACTGCATGGTACAAGAATTATATTTCAATACAGCTGTTAATAAAAATAATAAACAATGGAGTTTGGCATAGGGAGGTTGTGACATGTGCTTAGAAGGTAGGGCTAGTAGAATTTGGTGAAGACTGGATGAGTTACAGGAAAGTAAACTGAGTCAAGGATAAGCGACTGACACTAAATGGGGATGAAGGAGAATGCAGGATAAGTTTAGGGAAGAAAATCAGGAACTTTCTTTTGAATATGTTAAGTCTGTGATGCCAAGGAGACATTCAATATGCAATTGGAGATATGAGTCTGGGGTTCAGGAAAGAGCTGGGCTGGAATTTTACATTTGGGAGTTATTAGTATATGAATGGTGCTTAATTAGAGTCATCAGTTACCTCCAGGTAGCCAATCTTCACCTTCTCAATAGCACTGGGCAGTATTGACCACTGTCTTCATCTATAATTGTTTCTTCTCTTATTTTCAGTAGAGAAATTTCATCCTTCCTTCCTCGTCTCTCCCAATCAGTTTAATTTGCTCATTGCCTTCCACCTAATCTTCAATTGAGAGTTGTTCAAATTTTTCTCTTGTGTTGTTTCCTTCACGATACTGTATATTTACTAAGAGAGTGCATCCACATCCTAATTTCAATTAGCTCTAATACACAAACTCACAAGTGAGCTTCAGATTCTTTACATAATGATTAAATATGTATCAAAAGCATCTCAAATTCAACCTGTGCAATATTGAACTCATCCTCTCTACTTCCACTTCCAATCCAAAACCAGTTCTCTTTTAATATCCCTTATTTCAATGAATGAGTTATGTATTTGTGAAAACCACATGCTATCCTTTGTATCTCTTATCCCAGCATATCTAATCTATCATCAAATTCTAAAATATTCTCAAAATGTCTCTATTTTTACTGGTGAGCAATGCAAATACATCTCTACTCTATAATTTTTCACACAATCCATGCTGATAACCAGCATTTCCACCATTTGTATGCCCTGTAGACAGACTAATTACAGAATATTGTGGATTTAAAAAAGGGGATGGTGGGGGGCATGGGTTCCTTATACATGTTGAGGATTTTTCCTCCTCAGTGTTCTCTACAACTTTCCTTTGCAGTTTTCCTACTGTGTGTCTGTTTTAAATCCATATCATTCTACCAGTTATTGCCAGACTAATTCTCTTAACATGTAGCTGCATTCATTTCCAGCTCAAAAACCAAAACAGCATTTTGCCTAGGAATTTAAAAACAAACTCCTAATACTAGCATTATAGGCCCATGAAGACAAAGTCCAAATGCTTCCTCTATATGTCCCTGTGTTATGGGTTGAATAGTGTCCCTCTCCAATTAACGTCCTTCCTAAAACCTCAGAATGTGACCTTATTTGAAAATAAGAGTCTTCGAAGATATAATCAAATTAAGCTGAAGTCATCAGGTTGGGCTCTAATCCAAATGATTGGTATCCTAATAAGAAGAGAGAGATTTGGAAATCAACTCACAGAGAGAATATCATGTGACAACAGGGTAGAGAAGAGAAGAGAAGGATCCAACTCTAGGCCAAGAAATGCCAAAGAATGGTGGCTTCCTCTAGAAGCTAGGAGGAGGCAAGGTAGTATTCTCCCCAACAAGTTACAGAGGGAGCATGGCTTTCTGACATCTTAATTTTAGACTTCTATCTTCCAGAACTATGATAAAATAAACTTGCTATTTCAAGCCACCTAGTTGTGATATTTTGTAATGGTAGCCGTAGGAAACTAATACATCCTCTTACATTGAAAAATTCATTTTTCCCTCGAATCTGCATTCTGTGTTTTTTGTTTTTTTTTTTTTAAATTCAGGTGTAATTCATGCACTATAACATTTACCCTTTTAAGAATACAATTTAGCGGTTTTTAAAAATATTTTCACAAGGTTGTACAACAACACCACTATCCAATTTTAGGACATTTTCTTCAGCCGTAAAATAAATTGCATCCTGTTAGAAATATTGTTCCCTGATCCCCCCTCCTCTCAGCCCCTTTCAACCACACATCTTTCCCTATGAAACTGCCTCTTCTAGACTGCACTAATTTTATTTGTTCCATGTCTTTTTCTCATATCTTCTCCCTGCTACCCCTATTTGTGCATTATAGCTATTGTCATTCACCTAGTTAATAAATTGGTTCCCTGTGTATCCCTGTTTCCAGTCCATGTTAAGCATTTATAACATGCTTTTTGAGTGAAAACATGAATCAATAAATGGCCATTTCAAAGACCATCCTCTTTCTATCATCTGTCTTTTCTCATTTTGTTCAAATCTATGTTTCTAATGCATGTGATTCTCCTTAGAATCAGATTGGTTTTGATATATGAATTTTAAACACACAATAATGTGTGCTACAATATTCAGAGGACAAATTTATTGAAGAAACTACTCTGCAAATAGCATTGAACAAGACTCTCTCCTGGGGAAAATAATTGTGGTAATGAAATAGACATAAGTGAATGGTAGAGTTTCTTGCTTTTTAAGGCCATCTGCACCCTCTACTTTAAAGATATTATAGTCTGAATGGGGGTGTCCAAGACTAGAAATGATGTGAAATACAAGATATCAGTATATGGACTCAGTTCAAGTATGAATTGCTGATAGAAGACAAATGATGCTGCTTGATATTGTGACTTGAAAAGAAGTAAACTGTGAATCATCCCCATACATAAAGTTGTATCAGAACAGTGGAGAACTGGTACCTGAATAGTTGTCATTTACTATGTTGTTGGCAAAACAACAAGTAGTTGTTGGTAAGTAGCTTAAATGTTGCAATATGAATACAATTCATATTATCTGGAACAGCAGACATTCATGTTTCCAATTAATTTTTTTCCCATACGTTTAGAAAATAAAAGAGATATCCTAAGTCAGCTAAAGGTAGGGCAGCACATTGTGCTTCTCTGTTGAAAGACATTATATTAATAGAGATAAGACTAAATATGTATAGTACTGCAAAGCAATATAATTTTTATATTAAAAAAATTTAAAACACTCTTATTACTTAAGCATTATTATTGTCCCACATTGACAAATGATGAAATTTCCTTGGTAACATGAGCTGATTGGCTTATAAATCTATCAAGGTAGTACATGGTAGGGAGGCAGGATACAAACCCACACCACTCTTCAAACTTCTAACTCACTATGTCCAGAATCCAAATGCTGAGCACATACAAATAGGCAAAGTTGCTCTGATGATGCTGACGTAATGAAAAATAATGGCAACAGTAAATCTACTGATTTATTTGTCTCTATTAAAAAAGCACTGTGAGGAGAGAGATTTAGTCTTGTTCACTGCTGCATCCCAGTGCCTAGAACAGTCCCTGGCACACAAAACATCAATTACAATGTCTTTATAAATCAAAAATAATACATCACATTTTCAAAGACATTTCACCAATATTACTTCATTGTTGTCATAACAATTTATAAGATTTCTAATTCTGCTCCAATATTCTTATTACTCCCCATTGTATAGAAGATAACTTAAAACATCAGTGCTGAGATATTACAAATAGGAGATATTAATCATCAAGACCAGTCCCATAATAAGTTCCCAGCCAGTCTTACCTCAAGGATGACAAGTACTGACTTGAATATGTTGGCTTCTCTATGAATGGAAGATGTTGAAAGGCACGTGAAGAAATTCACCGTTGAGGAACACACACATCTGTCAACATTAAACAACAAAAAATTACATTAAATTCTGAAATATGGGAGAAGGTTGGCTTCTCTTCATAAGGAAGGCAGTGTTCAAACGTGTTGCCTGTTAGAGCTACTATAATAAAATGCCTTCCTATCCTGGTTTTTTACATTTATTATGGAGAATCAAAAAGTGAGTAACTGAGTTAAAAAAAATGAGTATCTTATTTTGAGATAGAAAGGTAACAAGGTCCTGGGCTCTGAGGAGTCTCCTCTCAAGAAGCTTAGTGGTTTTGAGGGGAGGAGATATGAGTCAATGGGATGTAGCTCTGTTCACTTTCACACAGGAATTAGGGAAAGGGATTCTGCTGTCAAAACGATTCGAAAACCTCTTTTATTTAAAGTATAATGCCATCTATATCCAGAAAAGATGAAAACTCTAATCGGAAAAGATGCTTGCACCCCAGTGTTCATTGCAGCACTGTTTACAATAGCCAAGACATGGAAGCAACCTAAATGTCCATCAACAGAGGACTGGATAAAGAAGATGTGGTACATAAACACAGTGAAGTATTAGTCATAAAGAGGAATGAAATAATGCCATTTTCAACAACATGGATGGACCTAGAGATTATCATACTAAGTGAAGTAAGTCAGATAAAGACAAATATCACATGATATCACTTAAAGGTGGAATCCAAAAAATTACACAAATGAACTTATTTACAAAATAGAAACAGACTCACAGACTTAGAAAACAACTTTATGTTACTAAAGGGGAAAGGGGGATGAGGAGGGATAAATTAGGAGTTTGGGATTCAAAGATGCAAAAATTATATATAAAATTAACAACAAAGTCCTACTGTATAGCAGAGGGAACTATATTCAGTATCTTGCAATAACCCATAATGGAAAAGAATCTGCCAAAAAATCTGAATTATTTGGCTGTACATTCAAAACTAACAAGATATTGTATATGAACTATACTTCATTTTTTTAAAAACAAATGTAGAAATCAATAAGCAAATCAGAAAAAAAAAGGATTTAATTAAAAAAGGTATAAAGCCATAGTGTTTTATTTGTTTTATCCTCCATCCAGAAGCAATATCCAATCAAAGTTAGGACAAGGTATTTTGAATGTAAAGGTTGCTTATCCAGCTCTCTCAGTTAACTGGAGCTCAGTTAAGAACTGGAAAGGAAGAGACAAGAAAGGTGCACAATAAGCATAGGCCTCCCTGACACTGCAACACCATTCTCGAAACTATTAAGCTGTTTACTCACAGGCCAGTCTTCAGTCTTCATCAGGACTAGCTCTCTGGAATGCTAAGAGTCTCACTTCTCTGACTTCTCAACCCCTAACAGTAATACAACACGCAAGGAAGGATGAGAGGTGCCAGGAAGGTGATAGGGCTCTTAGAAGAATGTTCTACTACTGATCGCAAAATGGAAGTGGGAGAGACTGATTAGGAGGACAGAGCACCTACTTACTACCCATCCCGCTTGATTTTGTAGATGAGGCAGGTGTGCATTGTTAGGGACTCAGACTAAATAATTTTATAACCCTCAGCTGACTCTCATCATCTCAGATGATGCAGTCAGTGATGTTTATAACAATGATACAAGTATTTTAAAAACATTTAAAACACTCTTGCAGAGTCGGACACGACTGAAGCGACTTAGCAGCAGCAGCAAAACACTCTTGCAAATTCAGTATTATCATTATCTTGCATTTACAAAGGAGGGGTAAAGTTATGTTTAAATTATGTTTAATATTGCTTTTTAAAAAAGAGAGAGACTTTTAATTTTAAGGAAATATTTTAAAAATCTTAGTAGGTTAAAGGGAAAAAAAGCCTCTGTTATCTGGAAAAATCCCACTGTTTGGAACAATGAATTTCTAAGGGATTTCCAATAAAGGAGGTGTTACTTTACTTAGATGTAACCATATGTCCAATTATAGGAAGGCATATTTGTGGAAAATCAATGAAATATCCACAGTTTTATTTCATAAAACATAGATTATAGTGTGGGTTTTTGTGATTTTTTTCCTTGAAATCTAAATTATTTTGAAAAAATGATTTTAAAACTAGTTTATGGAAAGTAAGTCTGTTCCTTAAGTTCAGTGTTTTGCAAATAAATACTTTGTTTTAAAAAATGCATTCCTACCTGAAAAATAAGTGGTACTGTCTATTGTTTTGCAAAGCAATACTTGTAAAAACTAAACAGTACTCAGGCTTTTCAGTCACATATTATATTAAAGTGCTTTATCATCATTAACATTACTTGTGATTTTAATTCTCCTAAAAATTTATGATCTCTATTCACCAGAGAAATAATTCATCTAATAACATTAATGAAGAGAACTGATCAGGTACATAAACGCACATACACTCACACATACACACACACACACACATTTGCGACATCACCCAAAACCCACAGTAAGATGTCAGTCCAGAAATTCAACAGCTATTGAGAAACAAACTGTTCTTTTGAAGAAATGTTTCCTTTGTCTCTATCCTACTTTTCTTTTCTTTTTTAAAAAACTGTGTTTCATGTGAAAAATGAGATCAAATGAGATATCCTTGAAAAACTAAAGCTTCTGAACACTACATATGCAGGAACTAAATCAAGACACATGGAAAAGGGTAAGATGTGCTATAATATAATGCAATTGGAAAAAGAATTACTTTTTTCTCTGCTTTCTGATGGAGAACTTGATGAAAAAGTGTGCCAGCAAGAACAAGTTCCTCTAAGTGACATTTCATTTCTTAGCAGCTAGATAGATTAATGCTTGCTTCTCTGCAACTCATGCATTACTAGCCCTAGTACTTCAGAAATGAAAAATCATGTACTCAATTTATTCTTTATTGCATAAATGTTATACAAAGAGAATGAAAATTTGCATTTGGGTCTTCATTCCTGATAAAATATTGTGGTCTTGATAACAGGTTAAGAAATACTATAGTACCACTGTCCTTTCATATTTAGCCTCTATAAAACAGCCTAATGGATTATACGTATAAGATGAGGAGAGAGGAAAATAGAATTATGTTACACTGTGTACCCTCTAAATAGATGACAAAAAATGTTGTCGCCTTTTCAGGGAATGGCTAACAAGACTCACTTGTAAATATTCTTAAGAGCCAAATCACAGGGAACCAGAGACATTTTCAAATTATCAACATCACAACTCAACCAAAAGGAAATTGAACAACAAAATTCAGAAGAAAGCAAAGTCTAAAGGAATACACAGTGAAGGATTAAGAGACTCCTGACCTGAAGGCAGGTCTTAGAGTTTGATCTCTTCTCCTCCAGACAAGAGAAAGTCAAGCAAGTCCAAGGGACAAACTTGAACTTTCATTTGTGGTGCCCATACTATCCTGCCTTTTTAAGAGCCCCTGCCCCATTAGCCTTAGTACTTTGGATAAACTTAAGCTTTTGTTTTTCAGATCTCTGTTTCTAGCTTTAGTTAGAACTTAAGTGTTTGGGGTGGGGTGGGTGGAGGAGGATTGGGGTGAGGAAAGATGTTAAGCTTCTGCTGCTTCCGTCCAGTGATGAGTTTACCCCAAGTCATCTTCAGTGCTTTGGAGAACTATTGTTTGAAAAAATTAACTAGAATTAAAGTAATTGTGGCTGGTAGAGTTGTATACATGACAGATCATAAAGTCTGTTATAAATATATTTGGTGAAAGTGCAAGTCGCTTAGTGGTGTCCGACTCTTTGTAATCCCGTGGACTATACAGTCCATGGGATTCTCCAGGCCAGAATACTGGACTGGGTAGCCTATCACTTCTCCAGGGGATCTTTCCGACCCAGGAATCGAACTGGGGTCTCCTGCATTACAATTGGATTCTTTACCAACTGAGCTATAAACTCGGGACAAGTGCAGATGTTTCCAGCTTAGTGAGTCAGCATGAGAATTTTCAGTTATGAATCATTTCTTTAATATATTTGATCTGATCAGTGTTTTATCTTTGAATACATTTTTGGATAACAATTTTACACAGCTGCCTAAAATTCCTTTTTAGTCAAGCAAAACTTTGGGAAACAGCACCTCTTTGTCCCACAGACCCTTTAGGATGCACTCTCAACCCTTCCTCTGTCCACACACACTCTGGGTGCTCCCACACTCATCGGAACATGGGGGCTGTGTTGGACATATATTATAAAACAACAGATCCTAGGAGCATCTTTCAAGGTCAAAGTTTGGATTTCTGCCCCCTGTGGCCTTGACTGCTTCTGGAAACTTGCAGAGTTAAACCTGAGTCCAACACTCAGAGGAAGGAATTGTTTGTGATGCTAAGGAAGAAAAAGGGAAACACTTGGGGGTTTAATTTAAAGTAATTATGGCATTGGACTAGAGCCAATGGAAATTTTTCAGAAAGCCTGTCTTTTGTGAGAAAGTCAACTCCTGAATAGTTGCAGGAAGAAAGTCATTTTTTGGAGGAAAAAAAACCCCACTAAGAACCAAGTGATTGTTTAAAGAAGCAACTCCCCCGCCGCCTCACACCTTACCCCACCTCCCCAGCCATGGATAAGATCTTTGTCTTTTCCAAAACTTTCCTAAAACACAATGTATTGGAATCATAAAATACAAAATACAAACAAAGGCAATAAAACTGAAAATTAATTCTTTATCTTAGGGAAGTCAAATCTACTTACATAGTTGCATGGGCCTTGGACTTGAAGAAAATCATAACAATGCACTCTAATAAGCCTGAGGGAAAAGAAATGTCACCGCACCTCCTTTCTGTTCTGTTTCTTTCTGACTTTTGGAATTCAGGAAGTCAGAGAAACCAAATAATTTGGATATTCAAGTGGCCATGATTTTTCAATCAATGAGAGAGCAGTAAAACAAAGTTGAAATGTGTTGAATTACTAACATATCGGTCAAAGGAGTGAGGGGAAACTTAAAATGAATTTAGAAACTATTTGTTTAAAAAAAAAGTGAAAGCTTCTTTTGCATGTCTGAGATACAAAGTTTCCCAAAGGCAAAATAATTTCCTAGGACTTTTCCTAAATACATTATGAGAAAGAATTTTTTTTTAACTTTTTATTTTGGATTGGGGTATAGCAGATTAACTATATTGTGATAGTTTCAGGTGAACAGTGAAGGGAATCAGAGATATATATATATATATACACACACATATATATCTCCATTCTCCCCTTAATTTCCTTCCCTTCCAGCCTGCCACATAACACTGAGCAGAGTTCCATGTTCTATGCAGTAGGTCCTTGTTGGTTATCCATTTTACACACAGCAGTGTGTACCTGTCCATCCCAAACTCACTCACTATCCCTTCCCCCCATTCTCCACCTCCCCCACCCCGACCCATAGCAACCATAAGTTTGTTCTATGAGAAAAAATTTTAATGTTTAGAGACCAACAGACAGACAGTGTAGGTCAGCAGAACAGTGAATTAATTATTGTTGAAACAGTTACTGTGATTATATTGGTGCTTTTGTTTTTAAATGCCTTAGGCTGGCTCTGCCTCGTCCACTTGACTGCTCCCTATTTTCTTCTATATAATCATTTTTATAAGTTTATAATCATTACCTTTTAAGTCAGCAATTTTAGAAGCAGCCTAATGTTGTTAGATAATAATAATAAAAGCCATCTTTTCAATGAATGCCTGCAATATGTCAGGCACTTAACATTCACCATTAACCTTTACAGCAGTCCCAGAAGATTGATATTATTATCCCACTTTAAGACTAGGAGCCTCTTAAGTGGTAAAGCTAAAATTCGAACTCAGGTAAGTCAAGCTTCTACACACATCTTTCAATTAAGCCTGCACTTTGTTGTGATTCAAAGCTAATGTGGTGCACCAATTTTGAGGATATGCCACTTCAGATAATATACAGGATAAATGACATCTATATCCTGTTAAGTTTCAATATAAAAGAGTGCAAGAACTTTTGGACCTCAACTGAAATTCATAACAGAGAGAATGATGCATTTGTTCTACATAAGATCACACTAGAAAGAACAGATTTTTCTCTTTTTCCTTTTGGTAATACAGCCCCAGGGCCCAAAGTGGTCAACCATTGTCATAATTCATTTGGTAGTCCTGTCAAAGATAGCTCAGTCATTTAGTCTAACAAAATATTTTTTAACAGTCAGGGTACATATTTGATTTGGATCCAGGGACAAATGGCTCTTCTAAGGCTTCCTGGCAGGTTGAAGATGTGATGCATCAACTGGATGTATCAGGACTTAATACCACTGAACCATGGAGTACATTTAAAAGCTCACATACATTCTCAAATATCAGTGTATATGACAAATTCCATTGCCTTTGACTCAACGATATTTAGAATATATATATCAGTCTTTCTGCTCTGGGATTTAGTCATAGTCCAAGGATGTTGTCTTCTGTTCAAATGTAAAAAGTTTAGCTTAAAGTATAGGTTATTTATCTTGGGCTTGGTTTGAAAGGGCATTTATTCAATCATGTTGTAATGTATAATAGTTCCTAATTTAACCAACGAGGACGTTACAGTCACACATCATTTATCCAGAATCACTAAGAATGGAGATGTTACACATAAGGGCACTCTATGTTCTTAAGAATATTTTCAAAATCACAAAATCTGTACTTATTTTTACCCATTCAGACTTGATTAAAACAGGGTCAACAATCACAATTGAACTTCTTGATCACTTAAAAGTTTTTACATTATTAACTTGTTTTATTTTAAAAAAAGAGAGAGAGAGCACTAAGGAAAAATGAATGAATTTGTGTCTGGACCCACATTCAACCTTCAGCACTGAACAGAAAGAAGTGCTGTTTTTGCTTTGCTTTCTTGCCAGTTATAACACTTTCTGCATCCTCTCCTTCTTCCTCCTCCTTCTCTTCCTCTTCAGCCCATTTTTAAATCAGATTGTCTTCTTATTGTTGTGTGTTAAGAGTTCTTTGTATATTTTGGATAATAGTCCTTTATCTGATATGTCTTTTGCAAATATATACTTCCCCCCCAATCTGTGGCTTATCTTCTTCTCTTGACATTGTCTTTTGCAGGGCAGAGGTTTTTAATTATGATGTCTTGATGCCAGGTAGTGTCAGTTCTCCAACTTTTTCTCCTCCAATAATGTGTTGAATATTCTAAGTTGTTTGTCTCACCGTAAAACTTTAGAACCAGTTTCTTTATATCCATAATAACTTGCTGGGATTTTGATCAGGATTGCTTTGAATCTATTAATCAAATTGGCAAGAACCAACATTTTGACAATATTGAATGTTCTTATCCATGAACATGGAATATCTCTCCATTTATTTATCTTTCTTTGATATATTCATCAGAGTTTTATAGTTTTTCTTATATAAATCTTTTACATATTTTGTTAGATAAACCAATAGTTCATTTTGAGGAATGCTAGTGTAACAGTGGGCTTCCCTTGTGGCTTAACTGGTAAAGAATCCACCTGCAATGTGGGAGACCTGGATTTGATCCCTGGGTTGGAAGATCCCCTGGAGGAGGGAAAGGCTACCTACTCCAGTTTTCTGGCCTGGAGAATCCCATAGATGGTACAGTCCATTGGGTTGCAAAGAGTAGGACACGACTGAGCAAGTGTAAAGAGTACGGTGTTTTAAATTTCAAATTTCATTACTTGATAGGAAAGAGACTGACTTTTGTATAGTAAACTTATATCCTACAACCTTGTTATAATTGTTTATTAGTTCCAGAAGTGTTTTTTGTCAATTCGTTTGCATTTCCTGCCTAACTAATGACATTTCCTATGAACATACAATGTTGTATGTGTCCTTTCCTCATTAGACTGATTGAAGGGTTTCCTATTAGCAATTTGGGCATAAATAAGAAGAATAACTGGAATGGGTTAAAACATGGTTTAACCTAGAAGTGTATACTGATCTTAAAAAAATGAAACAAAATCTCATTGCTCTCCTTTGGAAGATGTCAGAGAAACAATTCATTATCTTTTAAACTTGTAAATATAGGGAAATATTCAAGCATTTATCTTGCCTTTCCGATTTATCTATACTGTAGGATAAACAGAAGAGTCTAGAAAGGGAAGTTACTGTTTATAGAAGTACTCCAGCTAGTAAATTGAGAAGCCATGTTAGAATTATCATATCACTATTTTGCAATACTTTATGAAATAATGGATCCACACAATGATTATCTAAGGCTGCTAGCAACTCAAAAAGAGAAATAATTCAACATTATATGCTTCATAATCAAAATACACAATACTACCTAATAAGTATTATTACAAAAAATTAGCACCTGAAATGACCAAGCTTCTAGATTTAACTAGAGGAAATATAGGAGACTGAGGATCTATTAAATATTATTATTACAAAGATGCAATTAGCAAAGTCCAGACTAAGAAACTCTGTAAGACAAATGATCTAGTTTCCCGCTCCCTAAGTAAGTTGAAAGAGAGAGCATATCTATAGTTTAAAATAGATTTAGGAAACATTTCAACAGTTAAATTTAATGAAATTCATTTGGATCCTTCAAAAAGTATTTTGAAAAATTTGACGATCAAGACAATTTGAGCACTGTCTGGATTTTAAAAAATATTGTAAAGTTAATATTATTTTTAGTATCTATTATTGAAACAATACCAGACCACCCTACTTGCCTCCTGAGAAATCTGTATGCAGGTCAAGAAGCAACAGTTAGAACTGGACATGGAACAACAGACTGGTTCCAAATTGGGAAAGGAGTACATCAAGGCTGTATATTGTCACCCTGCTTATTTAACATCTATGCAGAGTACATCATGCAAAATTCCAGCCTGGATGAAGCAAAAGCTGGAATCAAGATTGCCGGGAGAAATATCAATAACCTCTGATATGCAGATGACACCACCCTTATGGCAGAAAGTGAAGAAGAACTGAAGAGCCTCTTGATGAAAGTGAAAGAGGAGAGTGAAAAAGTTGGCTTAAAACTCAATATTCAGAAAACTAAGATCATGGCATCCGGTCCCATCACTTTATGGCAAATAGATGGGGAAACAATGGAAACAGTGACAGACTCTATTTTTTTGGACTCCAAGATTATTGAAGATGGTGACTGCAGCCATGAAATTAGACACTTGTTCCTTGGAAGAAAAGCTATGACCAACCTAGACAGCATATTAAAAAGTAGAGACATTACTTTGCCAACAAAGGTCCATCTAGTTAAAGCTATAGTTGTTCCAGTAGGCATGTATGGATGTGAGAGCTGGACCATAATGAAAGCTGAGCACTGAAGAATTATGCTTTTGAACTGTGGTGTTGGAGAAGACTCTTGAGAGTCCCTTGTACAGCAAGGAGATCAAACCAGTTAATCCTAAAGGATAGCATTGAAAATTCATTAGAAGGACTGATACTAAAGCTGAAGCTCCAATACTTTGGCCACCTGATGAGAACTGACTCATTGGAAAAGACCCTGATGCTGGGAAAGATTGAAGGCAGGAGGAGAAGGGGATGACAGAGGATGAGATGGTTGGATAGCTCACTGACTCGATGGATGTGTGTCTGAGCAAGCTCTGGGAGTTGGTGAAGGACAGGGAAGCCTGCGTGCTGCAGTCCATGGGGTCGCAAAGAGTCAGACACGACTGAGCAACTGAAATGAAGTGAACTGAACTGAGGAAGGGGAGTCTCAGCATAGATCAGCTTGTGTCAAATTCTCTGACTGGTTGATGGTAAGGTAACAGGGTCATATCATAGGGGTTAATATTATCAATCCTTGGGCTCCAGTAGGCCTTGGGGCCTGAGGGTCATCAAATCATTTCATTTGGTGAGGCTTTTAACACATCTGTGGCTTCCCTGGTGGCTTAGATGGTAAAGAAAGTGCCTGCTATGTGGGAGACCTGGGTTTGATCCCTGGGTTGAAAAGATCCCCTGCAGAAGGGAACGGCTACCCTCTCCAGTATTCTTTCCTAGAGAATTCCATGGACAGAGGAGCTTCGCAGGCTACAGTCCCTGGGGTTGCAAAGAGTCAGACATGACTGAGTGACTTTCACTTTTAACATCTGTAAAACTCAGGAAATGTGCATCAGATATAGTTATCTAGGCATTTGAGAGGGGAGACACAGCAGAGGATATGGGAGAGGGGATTGTCCTAGAAAGGACCCATAGAATCCTGCTGGGTTACAATGTTAGTGTGATTTTTAAAAACAAAATAGTTCTTATCTTTCGAAAATATACTCTGAAATATTTATGATATAATATGAGGTCTGGGATTTGTTTTATAATAACCTAGTAGGTAAGCAGGGTATAGATAAGTCAAAATGAACAGTTATTGAAATAGATGATAAAGTATGTGGGATTCATGGACTTCCCTGGTGGCTCAGCGGTAAAGAATCCACCTGCAATGGAGACACAGGTTCAGTTCCTGGGTTGGGAAGATCCCCCGGAGAAGGAAATGGCAACCCACTCCAGTATTCCCGTCTAGGAAATCTCATGGACAGAGGAGCCTGGCAGGTTACACTCCATGGGGTCTCAAGAGTCAGACATGACTTAGCAACTAAACCACCACCATGTGAGACTCATATTATTCTTTCTGCTGTGGTACATGTTTGCAGTTCCCATAATAAAATGTTAATAACAACAAAACAAACAAAAAAACACCTAAAGCCCAGATATATTGTTACTTGCTCAATACCATATGTAATTAGGGATAGTTCAAATCTGAAATTGGACTCTTGACTTCCAATCAAATACTGTCTCCCTTATAACAAGCTATTTTGCAGAGAAGCCAAAATTCTGGGGTACCAGATATCTGCCCAAAGCTTGACAAGCCAGTGGGTGAACTAGGGAATACACAGTGGGGCTATTAAATACTGATACAAGCAGCTCATCAGTAAGCAGCCAAGTGGCAAATTGGGATTGACTGGGAGTGCAGAGCAGCTGTTGACTTTTGAAATATTGCCCAGAGTTCTTGGCGTTCTTTCATTTGGCCTTTAAGGGAGCCATTTCAAAATCTGACCAGCCTTATAATTGCCCAAACAGAACTGAAAGGCTGCTTAGTCTGCACCTAGAGTTTCTTTAAGTGCACCACAAAAATTCATTTTTGATGAAAGCTATATATACAGTAATTTTCCTACATACAAATGAGTTCCATTCTGAGAGCATGTTTGTGAGTCCAATTTGTTTATACATCCAACAAAGTTAGCCTAGGCACCCAACTAACACAATCAGCTATATAGTACTGTAAAGATACTTATAGTATAGTACTATCGTATAGAACTATAATAGCTTTATAATATATTTTACACAAATAATACATAAAAAGCAAAAATAAAGAAAGCATTTTTAATCTTATAGTCAGTACCTTGAAAAGTACAGTAGTATGGTACAATAGCTGGCATACAGGGGCTGGCATTGAGTGAAGGCAAGAAGAGTTACTGACTGGAGAAGGAAGAGGGGGTGGGAGATGGTAGAGCTGAAGGATGGTCAGCAATATGAGACAGAGGGCAAGCTGCAAATTCACTCACGCCTGACATGGATGGCACAGGTTTCGGTTCCTTGCTGGATTCAGTTTTATCTACCCTCTTGCTTCTGTACATTCTGGGCTTGAAATAAAGATACTGTACTCCATATAGCACTATACAGTAAAGCATACAAAAGCACAACTACTTGTCGAGGATGCATGCATGTGACAATGCACACCAGACATGTGAACTAACGTGACTGGACACGCGAACATACGTTTGCATCTTTGACGGTTCAAGGTTCATACGTAGAGGAATTAACTGTAGTCAGACCAACAAGGAGTCGTGAGGCAACAGCTGAGATTACAGCACCTAGGCACCAAGGATTAGAGAATTGTTAGTTTGAAATATCATTTTCACATTGCTGAAGATTGCTGTTCTATGAGACACTAAAATTCAGTCACCACTGCTTTAGGTTTGGCATTGTTGAGACACTGACTGGGCTGTTGTGTAGAGCTGTGGATAGATGGAGAACTAATGAAGCACATGAGGAAAATGAGAAAAGGGATAAAATGGTGGTGGTAGCAGTACAAAACCAGGAAAGGGCATTCAGATCCAACGTTGGAGGCAAATATTGACCCAGTTACGGACTAGACCTTGGTTTTGTTAATCTAATGTGCAGCAGGGCCAATCTACTGATACCTGGTTGTACCATGCTTACTGCAGGTCATCAGACAAGGAAGTGGGAGACAGGCCTCAGATCCACTCCCACCTGGCCTTTGAGTGAGGTTGTTTTTATTTTTTAAGAGGAAGAACAAAGAGTCTGAAATTAATCATTGTCTTGTGACATTTAATCCTCGTTTTGGGAGTAAGGATTGCTTTGGTTTATGATTCTGTTGCCAGGTGGTTCATGGCTTGAAAGTGTAGTCGCTCAGTCGTGTCTGACCCTTTGTGACCCCATGGACTGTGGCTACCAGGCTCCTCCATCCATAGGATTTTCCAGGCAAGAATACTGGAGTGAGTTGCCATTTCCTTCCCCAGGAGATCTTCCTGACCCAGGGATTGAACCTGGGTTTCCCGCATTGTAGGCAGATGCTTTATAGTCTGAGCCACCAGGGAAGTAGAGCTCTGTTATCTCATTCTGCACTGGAGAAATAACCTAAGTTTATACATTAATGATGATACCTATAGTAGCAATTTTAGTGCATTAACGATGTTATTGACAACAGCAATTTTAGTCATCTGACTCTGATTGATTACTATTAGCACAGATTGAGGTCAGGGGTCAGGGGAATAAAGTTTTGGATAGAAATATTAATCATAAACTTGGTTGTTAGGAGGACTTGGTTTTTTGGGAGGACTTGGTTTCACCAATATTTAAATGCAGCTAGTTAGGTAGCTCGGAGAAGGAAATGGCAATCCACTCCGGTACTCTTGCCTGGAAATTCCCATGGACAGAGGAGCCTGGTAGGCTGCAGTCCATGGGGTCGCTAAGGGTCAGGCATGACTGAGCGACTTCACTTTCACTTTTCACTTTCATGCATTGGAGAAGGCAATGGCAATCCACTCCAGTGTTCTTGCCTGGAGAATCCCAGGGATGAGGGAGCCTAGTGGGCTACCGTCTATGGGGTCGCACAGAGTCGGACACGACTGAAGCAACTTAGCAGCAGCAGCAGCAGTTAGGTAACTGCACATTTCCTGCCATTACACAGCATCCTTTTTTCTGGGTTTTATTACTATATATTTAGACATTTCCTGCCATTACACAGCATCCTTTTTTCTGGGTTTTATTACTATATATTTAGACATTGAAGCTCTCCTAAGAGGTCATTTTTGGGGAAAAAAAGGCAGCATAAAATTTTTCTTGTTCCAGTGCTTCTATTCTCTCACCTCACCTTTCCCTAATCAATATTCAACACAGGTATAGCTCAGGCAGTTGTTCCTAGTAGACATCTGTTTTCTGTCTAGCGTTCATTCCCATTTTCTGATAGCATGCATGCTCTTCTTCAAAAGCTGTCACTTCCTTATCACATGTGGTCTTAGTGGAATTGTTAATCAGATGGGTGCCTGATCCAAGTTTTGCTAACCTGACTCTTTTTAGTGTTAAGTTTGGATATTGAGGCTGCTATTTATCTGAATAGCAGTCTCCTAAAAAGAGTGGCTATTGGGTATGCTCTCTAGAACCCTAAAACTCAGTTACTCTGCATCTTGTCCTTTCAAATGCCAGTAACTTGACTTTAATTCTGTGACTTTTCTCTTTTCATCTCACAGTGCCTTTTTGCTTAAGTCAGAATTGGTTTATGTTGCCACAGCCCAAACTAGATGCTATATTGCCCACACACGACAGCCAGCCACTAAAAGAGCACAAACCGAGCGTACTGAATACTCATTTGGTACGTGTCAGTGCAGCACTTGGAGCCATGTTTGACTCAGGGTTTGGCATACACTAAAATCAAATCTTCTGTGCTCCTTAACTTGTTCTTAGAGAAAGATCAAGTGTACTGAAATTTTGGTGTACTTTTGGTTTCCTGTTTCTCTTAAAAAATGGAAAGTTATAGTGCTTTTATCAGTCTACAATGCAATATATTTATATCATATTCATATTTTTATTTTTCTGCCTTCTGAAGAATTAGATGCAATAGATAGCAATAGTATGACTCTGAGATGGAACACACCTTCTTAAAGGGGAAGAACATTTATGATGGTCAGAATTCACACACTATTTAAATTGTTTTCATTGGTGTATGTGTCAGTGACAAATATATTTTTTGGTTAAATACCCACTAGGTTACTGGCTGAATCAAGACCATGTTTTGGAAACTATGAGAAGGTAATAATAGGGTTTTTACTTCATATAACAGAACTTTCTCATCTACAAGTCATACAGAAATCTTAGAAGATGCATGATCATATGGATAGGAATGGGTGAATATAATTCAGATGACCATTACATCTACTATTGTGAACAAGAATCCCTTAGAAGAAGTAGAGTAGCCCTCATAGTCAACAGTAGAGTCTGAAATGTAGTACTTGGGTGCAACTCAAAAATGACAGAACGATCTTGGTTCCTTTCCAAGGCAAAACATTTGACATCACAGTAATCCAAGTCTATGATCCAACCACTGATGCTGAAGAAGCTGAAGCTGACTGATTTTTTGAAGACCTACAACATTTTCTAGAACTGACACAGAAAAAAGATGTCTTTTTCATCATAGGGATTGGAATGCAAGAGTAGGAAGTCAAGAGATAGCCAGAATAATAGGAAAGTTTGGCCTTGGAGTACAAAATGAAGCAGGGCAGAGGCTAACAGAATTTTGTCAAGAGAACATGATGGTTATAGCAAACACTCTTTTCCAATAACCCAAGAGATGACTCTACACATGGACATCACCAGATGATCAATATTGAAATTAGATCGATTATGTTCTTTGCAGCCAAAGATGGAGAAGCTCCATACAGTCTGCAAAAACAATACCTGGAACTGACTATGGGTCGGATTATGAGCTCCTTATTGCAAAGTTCAGGCTTAAACTGAGTAAAGTAGGGAAAACCACTGAATTATTCAAATATGATCTAAATTAAATCCCTTATGATTATACAATGGAGGTGATGAATACATTCAAGGGATTAAATCTGATAGAGTGACTGGGGAACTATGGACGGAGGTTTGTAATGTTGTACAGGAGAGAGTAACTAAAATCGTCTCAAAGAAAAAGAAATGCAAGAAGGCAAAATGGTTGTCTGAGGAGGCTTTACAAATGGCTGAGGAAAGAAGAAAAGTGAAAGGTAAGAGAGGGAGGGAAAGATATACCCACCTGAATGCAGAGTTCCAGAGAATAACAAGGAGAGATAAGAAGACATTCTTATATGAACAATGCAAAAAAAAAATAGAGGGAAACAATAGAACGGGAAACACTAGAGATCTTTTCAAGAAAATTAGAGATATCAAGGTAATATTTCACGCAAAGATGAGCACAATAATGGGCAAAACAATAAGTATACAACAGAAGCAGAAGATATTAAGAAGATATGGCAAGAATACACAGAAGAACTATACAAAAAAGGTCTAAATGACCTGGATAACCACGATTGTGTAGTCACTCACCTAGAACCAGACATACTGGAGTGTGAAGTCGAGTGGGTCTTAGGAAGCATTACTATGAACAAAGCTAGTGGAGATCTAGCTGAGCTATTTCAAATCCTAAAAGATGATGCTGTTAAAGTGCTGCACTCAGTATGTCAACAAGTTTGGAAAACTCAGCAGTAGCTGCAGGACTAAGAAAGTACAGTTTTCATTCCAATCCAAAGAAGGGTAATGCCAAAGAATGTTCCAACTGCCCTACAATTGCACTCATTTCACATGCTAGCAAGGCTATGTTCAAAGTTCTTCAAGCTAGGCTTCAGCAGTATGTGAACTGAGTACTTCCAGATGTACAAGCTGGGACTTGAAGAGGCAGAGGAAAGGATCAAATTGTCAGCATTCATTTGATCATGGAGAAAGCAAGGGAGCTCCAGAAAAACATCTGCTTCATTGACTATGCTAAAGCCTTTGACTGTGTGGATCACAAAAAACTGGAAAATTCTTCAAGACATGTGAATACCAGACCACCTTACCTGTCTCCTGAGAAACCTCTATGTAGGTCAAGAATCATCAGTTAAAATTGGACATGGAACAATAGTCTGGTTCAAAATTGAGAAAGAAGTACAACAAGGCTGTATATTTTCATGCTTCTTATTAAACTTCTATGCAGAGTACATCATGTAAAATGCTGGGCTGGATGAGTCCCAAGCTGGAATCAAAGTTGCTGGGAGAAGGATTAACAACCTCAGATATGCAGATGATACAACTATAATGGCAGAAATTGAAGAGGAACTAAAGAGCCTCTTGATGAGGGTGAAAGAGGAGAGTGAAAAAGCTGGCTTGAAATGCAACATTAAGTAAACTAAGATCATTGTGTCTGGTCCCATCACTTCAAAGCTAATAGAAGTGGAAGCAGTGACATCTTTTCTCTTCTTGGGCTCTAAATTCATTGTGGATGGTGACGGTAGCCATGAAAATAAAAGATGCTTGCTCCTTGGAAAGAAAGCTATGACAAACCTAGACAGCATATTAAAAAGCAGAGACATCACTTTACTGACAAAGGTCCATGTAGTCAAAGCTATGATTTTTCCAGTGGTTATGTACAGATGTGAAAGTTGAACCATAAAAAAGGCTGGTCACTGAAGAATTGATGCTTTCGAATTGTAGTGCTGGAAGAGACTCTTGAGAATCCCTTCGATAGCAAGGAGATCAAACCAGTCAATGCTAAAGGAAATAAACCCTGAATATTCATTGGAAGGGCTGATGCTGAAACTAAAGTTCCAATACTTTGGTCATCTGATGCAAAGAGCCAATTCATTGGAAAAGACCCTAATGCTGGGAAAGATTGACAGCAAAAGGAGAAGTGGGAGATAGAGAATGAGATGGTTGAATAGCATCACCAACTCAATGAATATGAATTTGAGCAAACTCCAGGAGATAGTGGAGGACAGAGGAGCCTGGCCTGCTGCAATCCATGGGGTTGTAGAGAGTGGGACATAACATAGGTTGAACAACGACAAAAGGAAAAAGATAGAACTCTTAATCTTTTCCATTTCTTAGCTTCATTCATGAAAGGTCCATCCTCATTCCTTGTTATGTACTGAATTCCTTCTCCTTCTCATTCATATGTTTCAGTCCTAATTCCCAATATGACTATATTTAAAGATAGGGTCTTTAAAGAGGTGATTAAGGTTAAATGAGGTCATAAAGGAAAGGCTCCTCAGGAAAATTAGTCTTTGTCACAGCGTCATGAATCGTGTCTCCTCAAAATTCTTATACTGAAGTCCAAAATCCCAGTAACTCAGTATATGAGTGTATTTGGAGATAAATCTTTAAATAAGTACTTAAGAGGCTATGAGATCATTAGGGAGAGCCCTAATCCAATAGGAGTACTGTCCTTATAAGAAAAAGAGACATCAGAGCTTACTCCCTCTCCTTGTGAACACAGAAGAAAAGCCATGTGAAGACACTAAGAAGTCAGCCATCTGCAAGCCAGGAAGAGACTCCTCACAAGACATCACCAATGGCACTGCTCTTTGACTTCTGGCCTCAAGAACCATGAGTAAATCAGTTTCTGTTGTTTAAGCCACCCAGCTTGTAGTATTTTGTTATGGCAACTCTAGCAGACTGATACACTTCCTGTCTGTTTTCCAAAGTACACTGTATGTTCATATAAATCCTCTCTTAGACCTTAACTGTCTGTGATTCTTAGGTAAGGTCAATTTAATATTTTGACCAATAACTCCATGTTCCATGCATGAGTGTTTGATCTCTTTGGTCGTGTCCGACTCTGCGACCCTATGGACTATAGCCCACCAGGCTCCTCTGTCCATGGGATTCTCCAGGCAGGAATACTGGAGTGGATTGCCATGCCCTTCCTCCAGGGATCTTCCTGACCCAGGGATCAAACCTGCATCTCTTATGTCTCCTGTATTTGCAATCAGATTCTTTAACCACTAGCACCACCTGGGAAGCCCAACTCCATCTGGCTGAATCTGAATTCCCTCCCTTTCTTTATATCACTCTGTATACCCCTACCAGCCCTCTGCTGTTCCTAGGCTCCACTGCTGGTCAGACTCACCCAGTGGTGCTTCTGGCACTTGCCCAGCCCATCACCACTGCTGTGTTCGGGCCACCTGAATCATGGTACTTAGTAGCTTTTAACTTCCAAAACTTTACGCACCTGGGTTTCTGTGCTTGACAATGAGTTCTTTGACATTCTTGTATACTTTTGAATTTACAGTACATCTACTTCTTCTCATTTTCTTATCCCACAACCACATATGACCTTCTTTTCCCCAGCATATCCAGAGGATTTCTGAGAATTATGTCACGATAGTTTCATTCTGTACTTGAGGGTACCATTTCCATGATGTTGGACCTGTTTCAGCATCTGGTCCACAATGCAGAGCTTCTTTCTCATTATTGTTTTTCTGGGATTCCACTGTTTCTTCTGCAATCTGGCCTGTACTGCCCTCATACCCCATCAATGTTTGTCTGAACACAGACTGCAGAGTTCAAGATCTTTCCCTTGAATCTGCTGAGACCCATGCAAATCACTGTTAGATAGGGAGTGAGGTTGCTTAAGCTTACAAGGTATCATATCCAAGCCTCATCAAGCCAGAAGCCCTATGGGAGTTTTTACTGGTTGGATTTTTTAGGTTTCATTCCACTTTAGCTCAGTTCTTAGGACAGAATCTATGATACAGAGATGAGTAATTTATTCAAAAGAATGAGGGAAACATCAGTGTCAGAGCTCAGAGAATTCTCGACAGTGTCTCCTCCCCACTCACTTTTTGTGGACTCCTGCTCCCACACAGTCAACAGTGTCTTTCCCTGACATCACCTGAGCCTCTTTATCACTCCAGTACCACCCAAACTTCCTTCTACTGTTGGATATTTTGACAAGTACTTTTCCTCTGTTTTGCCTCCAGTATCAAGAGGATATGTTCACACAGTCTCTTCCTCTGCTTTCCTGTTCTCTCCATTTTCCTGAACATTCTAGGAAGCTGCTGGGAGCAGTGACAGCTTGTGTCCCTCCATCCCTTGATTTTCTTAATCAGACCAAATAACACCACAGAGAAGAATCTTGATACCTCTTCAATTTGTCCAGATACCAACAGACCCAGGCCAAAATGCAATTCTCCTACATGGAACTGGTTGGTTTTCCAAAAGGAAAAACGCTGTGCACAATTGCATACCTCAGATAGGTGTCTTGCTTCTTTTAGGTTAAAATACAAAGGAGATGGTTCCTTGACAACCATCATTCATATTCTGACATTCCTTCTCTTTTCAGAGAACAGATATACAACCAAAAAGAGTTGACAGATAAACGGAGATTACTTAAGATGACTCCCTCAGCTTATGGTGGCTAAGTCTTTAGAATCAGATACAGAGGTTATCAACCCAGACAGTGGACAGTCAATCAGTAGCTTCCAAAGAAGCTCAGACAATAACAAAATATAGACACAGTGTCCCCTAAATAGAGGGTTCCCGTTTGGCTAATCTGTTCCAAATTCCCTAAAGTGAGAAATTTCAATGCGTAAAACAAATACGGTATAATTGTTTTTTCTCCTCATCACCTTAATATGCCAGTTACTATGGAGATCAGTCCTGGGTGTTCATTGGAAGGACTGATGTTGAAGCTGAAACTCCAATACTTTGGCCACCTCATGCAAAGAGTTGACTCATTGGAAAAGACCCTGACGTTGGGAAGGATTGGGAGCAGGAGGAGAAGGGGATGACAGAGGATGAGATGGCTGGATGGCATCACCGACTCGATGGGTATGGGTTTCGGTAAACTCCAGGAGTTGGTGATGGACAGGGAGGCCTGGCGTGCTGCGATTCATGGGGTCGCAAAGAGTCGGACACGACTGAGTGACTGAACTGAACTGATAGAAGTGGCGCATCTTATTGTTAATTTGTTGTTGTTAAATTAGCTCTTACCTGTCTTTTTCTTTGTAACTGCAAAAGAAACAATTATGGGAAATTCTAGATCATTGTAAGTTGAACTGTATGTTTAAACTCAGGAACATTTTGCCTTAAACTCTAGTCCTGTTAAGTGTCCTACTCCTATCCATAGGTTTTATTCCCTAATTTGCATGGCTTGACTGTTGTGTTTTGACCATGCAAAAAATTTGTATAGTCAAAAGAGTGCTTTCCAAAGTCAATTCTAGATTTTTTCACATTAATATTTATATAACTTTTGAAATTTCATCTTCAAAATGTTGATCCACAAAAGTAAACTGGGGTCAGTTCAGTTCAGTCGCTCAGTCATGTCCGACTCTTTGCAACCCCATGAATCGCAGCACGCCAGGCCTCCCTGTCCATCATCAACTCCCTGAGTCCACCCAAACCCATGTCCATTGAGTCAGCGATGCCATTCAGCCATCTCATCCTCTGTCGTCCCCTTCTCCTCT
The DNA here is from genome assembly GCF_054371585.1 of Giraffa tippelskirchi. NCBI lineage: Eukaryota > Metazoa > Chordata > Mammalia > Artiodactyla > Giraffidae > Giraffa > Giraffa tippelskirchi. Next base: position 104,622,235 of record NC_137280.1, on the reverse strand, counting down.
TGCCCTCAATCTTTCCCAGCATCAGGGTCTTTTCCAATGAGTCAACTCTTCGAATCAGGTGGACAAAGTATTGGAGTTTCAGCTTCAACATCAGTCCTTCCAATGAACACCCAAGACTGATCTCCTTTAGGATGGACTGGTTGGATCTCCTCACAGTCCAAGGGACTCTCAAGAGTCTTCTCCAACACCACAGTTCAAAAGCATCAATTCTTCGGTGCTCAGCTTTCTTTATAGTCCAACTCTCACATCCATACATGACCACTGGAAAAACCAAAGCCTTGACTAGATGGACCTTTGTTGGCAAAGTAATGTCTCTGCTTTTTAATATGCTATCTAGGTTGGTCATAACTTTCCTTCCAAGGAGTAAGCCTCTTTTAATTTCATGGCTGCAATCACCATCTGCAGTGATTTTAGAGCCCAGAAAAATAAAGTCAGCCACGGTTTCCACTGTTTCCCCATCTATCTGCTATGAAGTGATGGGACCGGATGCCATGATCTTAGTTTTCTGAATGTTGAGCTTTAAGCCAACTTTTTCACTCTCCTCTTTCACTTTCATCAAGAGGCTCTTTAGTTCTTCACTTTCTGTCATAAGGGTGGTGTCATCTGCATATCTGAGGTTATTGATATTTCTCTTGGCAATCTTGATTCCAGCTGGTGCTTCCTTCAGCCCACTATGGAAAAACAGTATGAGGATTCTCAAAAAACTAAAAATAGGGTTACCGTACGGTCCAGCAATCCCACTCCTGAGCATATATACAAAGATAAAACTATAATTTGAAAAGATAAATGAACCCCTATGTTCACAGCAGCACTATTTACAATAGAATGGACCTAGAGATGATTACATTAAGTGAAATAAGTCACAAATAGACAAATACCATATGATATCATTTATAGGTGAAATCTAAAATATGACACAACTGAACACACCTACGAAACAAAACAGTCTTCCAGACATAGAGAACAGACTTGGGTTTGCCAAGTGGGTCAGGGGGAGGGAAGGACTGGAAGTTTGGGATTAACAGATGCAAACCAGTATTTATAGGATGGATGAACAACAAGGTCCTATGTACAGCATAGGCAACTACATTCAATATCCTCTGATAAACCATAATGGAAAAGAATATGAAAAAGAATATATATGTATATGCATAACTGAATCACTTTCCTGTACAGCAGAAATCAACACAACATTGTAAATCAACTATACTTCTATAAAATTCTTAAAATTTATTTTACATTTTAATTGGACAAAAATTGCTTTACATTGTTGTGTTGCTTCCAGCTGTACAACAATGTGAATCAACCATAACTATGTATATATGCCCTCCCTCTTGAGTATTGATCCATATGAAAGAATTCCAAGGGTTTCTCCTGAGAGATGCCACATCAAGACCTGTCTCCTCATCAAGTTATCCACTTAACTGTTAGCTGAAAACAACAAGCTGTGTGAAATCATCAGGAGTATTTCTACTTCAAGTCTTTAAGATAAATACATATTTTTTGGACATGGAAAGAGTTAATTTCCTTTCCATCTGTTCCTCAAACTTGTACCCTATCCCCACCCCTTGCTCCCCAATCAGTCAGTCAGTTCTGTCACTCAGTTGGGTCCGACTCTCTGCGACCCCATGGACTGCAGCATGCCAGAGTTCCCTGTCCATCACCAACACCCGGAGCTTACTCAAATTCATGTCCATTGAGTCGGTAATGTCATCAAACCAGTTCTTTGTATCAGGTGCCCAAAGTATTAGAGCTTCAGCTTCAGCATCAGTCCTTTCAAAGTATATTCAGGACTGATTTTCTTTAGGATGGACTGGTTGGATCTCCTTGCAGTCCAAGGGACTCTCAAAAGTCTTCTCCAACACCACAGTTCAAAAGCATCAATTCTTTGGTGCTCATCTTTCTTTATAGTCCAACTCTCATATCCATACATGACTACTGGAAAAACCATAGCCTTGACGTGACGGACCTTTGTTGGCAAAGTAATGTCTCTGCTCTTTAATATGCTGTCTAGGTTGGTCATAGCTTTTCTTTCAAGGAGCAAGTTTTTTAATTTCATGGCTGCAGTTACCATCTGCAAAATCACCATCTGCAGTGATTTTGGAGCCCCCCCCCAAATAAAGTCTGTCACTGTTTTCACTGTTTCCCCATCTATTTGCCACGAAGTGATGAGACCGGATGCCATGATCTTAGTTTTCTGAATGTTGAATTTTAAGCCTACTTTTTCACTCTCCTCTTTCACTTTCATCAAGAGACTCTTTAGTTCTTCTTTGCTTTCCTCCATAAGGGTGGTGTCATCTGTGTATCTTCAGTTCAGTTCACTCCTTCATTCGTGTCTGACTCTTTGCAACCGCATGGACTGCAGCATGTCCGGCTTCCCTATCCATCACCAACTCCCAGAGCTTATTCAAACTCGTGTCCATTGGGTCAGTGATGGCTTCCAACCATCTCATCCTCTTAGGTGATTGATAGCTGTGTATCTTAGGTTATTGATGTATATCCCAGCAATCTTGATTCCAGCTTGTGCTTCATCCAGTTGGCATTTCACTTGATGTACTCTGCATAGAAGTTAAATAGGCAAGGTGACAATATACAGCCTTGATGTACTCCTTTCCCAATTTGGAACCAGTCTGTTGTTTCATGTCCAGTTTTAACAGTTGCTTCTTGACCTATATACAGATTTCTCAGGAGGCAGGTAGGGTGGTCTGGTACTCCCATCTCTTGAAGAATTTTCCACAGCTTGTTGTGATCCACATAGTCAAAGGATTTAGCATAGTCAATGAAGGAGAAGTAAATGTTTTTCTGGAATTCTCTTGCTTTTTCTATGATCCAACAGATGTTGGCAACTTGATCTCTGGTTTCTCTGCCTTTTCTACATTCACCTTGAACATCTGGAATTTCTTGGTTCACATACTGTTGAAGCCTAGCTTGGAGAATTTTGACCATTACTTTGCTACCGTGTGAGATGAATGCAATTTTGTGGTAGTTTGAACATTTTTTGGCATTGCCTTTCTTTGGGATTGGAATGAAAATTGACCTTTTCCAGTCCTGTGGCCACTGCTGAGTTTTCCAAATTCGCTGGCAAATTAGTGCAGCACTTTCACAGCATCATCTCTTTGGATTTGAAATAGTTCAGCTGGAATTCCATCATCTCCACTAGCTTGGTTCGTAGTGATGCTTTCTAAGGCTCACTGGACTGAGCACTCCAGGATGTCTGGCTCCAGGTGAGTGATCACATCATCATGGTTATCTGGGTCATTAAGATCTTTTTTGTATAGTTCTTCTGTGTATTCTTGCCACCTCTCCTTAATATCTTCTGCTTCTCTTAGGTCCATCTCTGTCCTTTATTGTGCCCATCTTTGCATGAAATGTTCCCTTGGTATTTCTAATTTTCTTGAAGAGGTCTCTAGTCTTTCCCATTCTATTGTTTTCCTCTATTTTTTTGCATTGATCACTTAGGAAGGTTTTCTTCTCTCTCCTTGCTACTCTTTGAAACTCTGCATTTAGATGGGTATATATTTCCTTTTCTGCTTTGCCTTTCACTTTTCTTCTTTTCTCAGCTGTTTGTAAGGCCGCCTCAGACAACCAGTGTGCCTTTTTGGATTTCTTTTTTTAGGGGAAGGTTTTGATCACCACCTCTTGTACAATGTTATGAACCTCCATCCATAGTTCTTCAGGCACTCTATCAGATCTAATCTCTTGAATCTATTTGTCACTTCCACTGTATAATTGTAAGGGATTTGATTTAGGTCATACCTGAATAGTCTATTGGTTTTCCCTACTGTCTTCAATTAAAGCCTGATTTTGGCAATAAGGAGTTCATGATCTGAGCCACAGTCAGCTCCCAGTCTTCTTTTTGCTGACTGCATAGAGTTTCTCCATCTTTGGCTGCAAATACCACTCCCCAATATATCTATGGTTAATTTTCAAGTGTCATTGCTACAAATGCTTAGGTTTTGTTGGGAAAATTGAGTTTCATATACAGTGATGGCACACAAAAACATAACATATGAATTACCATAAACTCTGCTGGGGTAAACAACTAGCTAGTCTTCCCAAAGAGTTTAAATCCCACTGGCACCTAAGAGAGGTGGGCCAAATCAACACTGTTCTCTGTATGTGTTGGGTGTGTGTGTGTGCAGTAAAAAGAAAGCACTATATCAGTATAGTTTAAAAATTCCAATTTGTTTAATTTTCCACAAAGGATTTGGGGTCTTTCTCAAGAAACTTTCTCAGAGCAATAACAAAAAATTCCCCCAAATATGAGTGCCTTTCATTCTTTTCTGACGTGCAGCATTTCTCAGTTTGATCAGGTGAACACATATGATTCTCACAATAGCAAACATTAAGAAAAATATTTAATATTTAATAAAAAAACATGCTTGAGAATAATGATGTTGGTAAAAATTGAAGCAAAAGGAGAAGGGGGCGGCAGAAGATGAGATGGTTAGATAGTATCAACTCAATGGGCATGAATTTGAACTAACATGGGGAGATAGTAGAGGACAGAGGAGCCTGGCATGCTACAGTCCAGGGGGTCACAGAGTGTCAGACACGACTTAGTGACTGAACTACAATAAGAACAATAGCAACAATCTACTGAGAACAACTGCAATTCAGTCCTCAATTTTCTCTCTAATCCCATTTTTCTTTACGATTTTTTTTTTTTCAGGAGAAGGGAGGATTTATTACTTGCAGCAAATAAGGAGAATGTTTGCTCTTCCAAAGCAAGGTCTCTTCTTTTTATATGATTTTGAAAAGTTGTTAGGAATAGCAGTAAATATAAGTTCCTGGAAGACGAATAAAAATATTTTTTTATAAGAAACAAAGAGTATGGGACGGAAAAAGTGTTCCTGGACGAGCTGAGCCAGGCGAGGTAGATAAGAGTTCAGACCCCAGACAAGACTTGAAGGCTAGTGGGGGCGGAGGAAGGAGGATTCAAGGGAGAACTCTGGAGTGGCTGGAATGTTTGTTTAGAAAGCTGCAGGGATTATCTGATAAACTGGGTAAACGGCTTGTCATTTTTATAATGTAAATGAAACCAGTAGTAAAAGGAAAAGCTGACATCCTCTCACAGGACAGATAAAGCCAAATGATTATTTTTAGAATCATTTACAGAAGAAAGCAAACATTTTTCCCCTGATTTCTAACACTTAACCACATCATCTTAGCCTCCTGGAATGTTTATTGGGGCTGAGTGAATGAAAAGTGGAGGAAGGGTGGAGGGAAGGGGAGGGAAGGGTGAGTTAGTCCCTCAATTTTGCTTTGAGACTTCAGATGAAGTGTACCAAGCATTTGAAATTGGGGACAAAATGAAGATTTACACAGAAGTAAGAATTGGTTGGTTCTCTCTAGGTCATAGAAACTTCTGCATCTCACAATTAATATTCTAAAGTGATTTTGCCTTTCATTTTCTCCTCAAGGACCTGACCCAAAAGGTATTTAATTTTTAAGTGGGCATACAAATAATTCAGAACAATACAAGCTTTTAACAACAACAACAACAACAAAAAACCTGTCATATTTAAAATCCCTGGAAGGTTTTTAGTGAGAGCAGTGTGTGACTGACGTGGTAAATTAGGCCTGCTGGAGAAAAATCAAGACAAAATGTGGATTCATTGTTTTTTTGAAAGGCAGCCATCTTTCCAAGGGAATGTGTACACCACGTTTTATTAAGAAATTATATCTTTCCCCATGTTTTCCATCTCTCTCACATGCTGGCAAAGGCAAGCAGGTTGAACAGATGTGATGAAAGAATTAATACCAGTCTTGGGAACATGTAAACGAAATATTTCTTTTGAAACACCTATCTTTAAATTCCATTAGTTCAATCAGACACTGGAAAAGCCTGGATTAGGGGAATGATTTATACAGCACAGGCTGTTTGTCCAGACTCAGAACACCTTCGTAATATGAAAAACGTGAAGATGAATTTAATAGTTCTCCAATGAATTGGCTCAGAGTTTAAAATCCTGCTCTGACTGAGATAACTGCGTTTGTTTCAGTTTTAATAAATTCACCTCAGTAAGAATTTTTCTTTTTTTCCTCCCAGATTCATTCATAGCTGCTACACATTTGTCTCTGTGTAAAACCAACTCTCCCCTCTGAAAAAGCAGCATAACCAGTCAAAGAACAAGTATATAGGATTAGCACATTATGAAGAAAAAAGAGAAGCTTTCAGCTCTCTGTCATGGATGATATTTATCACATTTTTCATGACCAGATCTAATAACAGTGCAGAGATAAAATAGGCTTGATGCATCTCTCCTGTGCAGAGAATTTTACAACAGTAACTCCAGGAAATCCAGGAGATGAAACATGTACTTCTCTTCTCTTGCAGTTTTTATTAGAGAAAAATGGAAGGTGTGTGTTGGGGGGGAGGACTTCCACCAAAGTGGGCTTGAATTTTCTGTCTGTTATGCTAATGTATTCATAGAAAAAGCTGGTGCTGAGGGCGGTTCTCCAATTAAGACAAATGAGGCACATTGAATTTCTCCCCCAGGGCACAGCAGGGGTGCTGGCAAAATCTACTTTATTCTTTTCTGTCAGGGCTGAACTGGAAACAAAAGCATGAAAATTCAACACATCCACTTACAGAATAATAAAGGCTGTTGTTTAAAGCGTGAAGAGTTTTGGCACCCTTCTGGGGCCTTATGCAAATCACTCTCCCTCTTCACTGCTACCACACCATCGGTCTTGGAAATTAAAGATGTACTTGGTGGGTTAACAGCTGAAAGGAGAAGAGCAGGCTGAAACTCAATTAGATTGGTATTAAGCAAATAAATCAGGACTGACTGATATTGGCTAAACTAAAATGCATTATGGGCTGACAGTAATTCTAATTTGATTGACAAATATATGTGGTATGTTATTAACCTAAATGAAAGATAAGAATTTTTTAAAAGGGTTTTATTCTCATAAACAATCCTCTCCCTGCTCTACACGTACATAAAACCATAAACAGAGACCACTGGCTTGGTGCTGTGTATAATCCATGATCAAGAACACAAGAAATCTGTTTTCTGATACATGTTAAGAGTTGAAGGCAAAATTATTCTGGAGTAAGACATTTGTTTTCATTGATTTATTTGGTGTAATGCAACAGCTAAACACATTATTTATGTGCTTGAATGAAGCACACTAAAATACACTATTTTTTATTATGGTGAGTAACAAAAGCATAGACCTGTAATGCTTCGTTACTTTTTTCCAGAGTTCTGCAGTACATGATTCTTTTCTGCAGCAGTTTATATATAAAGGAGCTTCACATGAGGTTCAAAGTCATAAATGAAGATTTCGGGCAAATCCTCCAAGGTTTTAGGAAAAAAAAAATCATAAGTAGCATAGATATGTTGATATGTGTGGTTAGATAAATGAGAAGTTTTCCCTTGTGAGACAATTTTGGGAGCTCTTTTTTAACTCATTTCCTTTTGTCTTTGCTGTTTACACTTTTAGAATGCATAGAGATATAAGTCATTACATTTAACATACTCTTTAGTTAATCATTGCACACTAATTTTATACTTTTGCTTTGGTTGTCAGCATCTTCTATTTGCCCCATGTTTTCCTTTCATCTGCAGGAATACTTTTTCCTTCTGGCTACCAGATTAAAGATCCATTCTTATCTTTCAATGATCATTCCTTCTCTCTTTTCCTACTTGGCTCTTCTTGCCAAGTCCTGCTACATTCTGTGCTGTATCAGTGCCAGAAAGGTTTCTTCCCCCCTTAGGAATCTGCACAAACCTTTGTCCTGCGTGGGCTGCCTCCTGCCACAGCTCTTGCCAATGCATGTTCTTCACTCTTTGCGTTCTCTTCTCTCCTCCAATGAGCACATAAAAGATACTCAGCCTAAACACTTTTCTTGACATCCGATCCCCAGTTTTCCTCCCAACACCATCAATAATAATCCTCATTGATACTGAGAGCAAACATCACAGGATGAGACAGTGCCAGTTGCTGGCAGATTTCACACAGTTTCTTCCATCTCAGATTAAATTCTCTATTTTTAGCTTTTCAAGCACCTGTCACGTCAAACCACTCAATTGCTACTTTCACTTATCTCTTCCTACTCCCTGGCAGAGCTGGTCACCTGATGGGCTTCTTCTTGTCTCTCCTATTTTGTTCAGGTTTTGCTTCCTTTCCTGATACCTCTTCTGAAATTTACCTGAGAAATCAGTTTTTAAAACTTCAATATCCATCCCAACACTCACACACAATCTGCTAATGATAATCTGTACCATTCATTGTGGGCTTAGAATAGTTTTCTTCTATAATATTAATATTTATTTAATGGGTTTTTTTTTATTTCAAACTTTAGTTAACAGTCTTCATTTACTTTTTTGATTGGTAAATATGGGATTAAACATAATTTTCTTGAAGGGCTTTGTTTATGCCTATTAGATTATTAGATTATCCATTTTCTTTCCGTTTAAGAGCACTGACATCACAGAACTCTGATATGTGCCAGGAACTCATTCTATGGACCTCCACTGAATCTCAGGGTTTATTTACTTCACTTAAAAAAATATGGTAATATATGAATAACATAAAATCTACTGCATTAACTATTTTTAAGTGTACAGTTTAGTAACATTAAATATGTTTATAATGTTTTACAATCATCACTAGTATCCATTTCCAGAGCTTTACCTTCAACCAGAACTGAAACTCTGGACCCAGTTCATAATAACTCCCCATTCCTCCATGTCCCCACTTTTCTTCTCTCTAAGACTCTTACTACCCTAGGTAGTCGTAAGTGGAATCACATAATATTGGTTTTTCTGTGACTGGCTGATTTCATTTACCATAACCATAACATCTTAAGGCTCATCCCTGTTTTTAACATCAGAATTTCATTCCTTCTAAAGGCTGAATAGTATTCCATTATATGTTTATACTGCATTCGTTTATCCATTCATTTGCTGATAGACGTTTGGGTTGTTTCCACGTTTTGGCTATTATGAATAAAGCTGCTGTGAAAGTGAGTGTGCAAATGTCAAAGTTTCTGCTCTTAATTCTTTTGGGTATTGAATTTTGAGATTTGAAAACACAAATGCAGCGTATGATTTTCTTCATAAAACTTTTATTGTGTTTCTTAGACCCATTCATGTCTCCCTCTTTGCTATAATTCTCACAGCAGTTCATTTCTCTTTGGGGTAATTTTCTGTCAAGATATACAGCTTCATATCTATACTTCCAAGGCAAAGCTAAGTCAAAACCAAGATGATATTGATGCCCCCTTCCCACCCCTCTTCAAATATGCACTGAGTCTGGGAAAAGGAAAATTGAAGACTCCCAGATCTGTGATCAACTGCCCAATTTAAACAAAATTATATCCTGAAGGATATAATTTTGACACCTCAAATTCATATTGAAAGTATTTTTCTGCTTCTTATAGTGCCAGGAGAGGAGTGAAAGCAACACAGGAAACCAGACTTGAGAGGGAGAGATTGACACTTGGGTAATCAAAAGGCTTTGTTCCCTAAAGCCCAGTCAGTGTTGAGCTATATCACTCACTACTAACAGAAACAGTTTTCTCTTGCATTGCTGAAATACCAACTACTAAATAATGTTAGGATATAGTTGAGGCAATAACGTGTAATCATTCACAGTTCTTTTGAAGGGAATGAGGTTAAGATTTTTTTTTAAAAAGTCCAAACACAGAGAGTTTTTAACTACTAGTCATTTGGCAATATTACTTTCAGTCTCCTTCCTGTCCTATCCTCTCCCCCATAACTCTTCCCAAAAATCTTTCTAGATTTAATGTTGGAGAGAAAGAGATCCTGCCTTCACTTGAACAGAAGTTCTTGTTGTTTTTCATTTGTTCTGTTGACTTCACTATATTTTAACATATAAATGTTGTGAGAGCAGACTGAATTCTGAATTGCTAGGTTGCATATTCACTAGCTGTAGAAGCAGATTTCAACCCACAAGTCAGAGCTCAAATTCTCTCCACAGTAGGTAATCTAGAGCTGTAGGGTAGGTAAAGATCAGATGGGGTTTGTGGGTGGGGGAAGAATGAGAGAGACAGGAAAGACAGAAAGGGAGGAAAGGAAGAAAGGAGGAGGGGAGGGAGGGAAGGAAGGAGAGAAGGAAGGAGGGAGATGATTTCTTTAAGGGATAATGATATGTTTTATCTTGCAGATACAAAGAAGGGAGGGAGCTGGTAAGAGTCTTCAAGGGACATGCAGGGAGTCACAGTGTTATCCCACATGACTGGCAGGCCTGACCCAAGCCAGTATGTATACTCCCCGCAAGGTATTCTTGACTGAAAGTGTCCACAGAGCAGTTTTCATCTCAGGTGGTTTATTCAAAGTTCTTCTTTATTCAAGTAGGTATAGCCCTGATTTAAGATATTACTACCCTAGAGATTGGTCTAAAGGCCAAGGTGTCAGTGTTGTGTCTTCTCTTCAGATGGGGGTCCTGTCTCTCTCCACACAGCATATATGGCAGCTCTCTCAGCTTCTCTGGGCTCCAAGACCTCTGAATTGAAAGTGTTCTTTCTTAGTTCTTAGCATCATGTTCCTTTATTTCACTCAAGATACACTTCAACTGTAGACATTTAATAAAGCTAATGCCCTGTCTGTGTCTCTTAAGGGATTTGTGTGCATGTGTGCGTGCTCAGTTGCTAAGTCATGTTTAACTCTTTGTGACACCAGGGACTATAGCCTGCCAGGCTCCTCTGTCCATTGGATTTCCCAGGTAAGAATACTGGAGCAGGTTGCCATTTCCTTCTCCAGAGGATCTTCCCACCCCAGGGATTGAACCTGGGTTTTCTGCATTGCAGGCAGATTCTTTACCACTGAGCCACCTGGGAAGCCCTATGGGATTTGCAGAGGTATGCTTATATTCTTACTTCATTTAAAATATATCATTTATCTACCTACCTACCTATATCTATCTACCTATCATCCACCTCAACTTCTCAATAGAGAGAGCTAGAACACATTTGGGACCAGCCCTACTAGTTGATCAGTTAATCAAAAAGTTGCCAAGAGAGGGGAAACAGCAACGGTACTGCAGAAATTATTTTTAAAATCATAAGAAATTTTCTTTCATAAGAAAATACTATGAACAATTATATACTGACAAAATGGACAACCCAAAAGAAATGGAGAAGTCTCTAGAAACATACAGCCTGCCAAAACCGAATCAATAAGAAACATACTTTGAACAGACCAATCACTAGAAGTGAAATAGAACCTGTCAGTTCAGTTTAGTTCAGTCGCTAAGTCATGTCCGACTCTTTGTGCGATTCCATGGACCGCAGCATGCCAGGCTTCCCTGTCCATCATCAGCTCCCAGAGCTTACTCAAAATCATGTTCATCAAGTCAGTGATGCCATCCAACCATCTCATTTTCTGTCATCCCCTTCTCTTCCCACCTTCAAACTTTCCCAGCATCAGGGTCTTTTCCAGTGAGTCAGTTCTTTGCATCAGGTGGCCAAAGTATTGGAGTTTCAGCTTCAGCATCAGTTCTTCCAATGAATATTCAGGACTGGTTTTCTTTAGGATAGACTGGTTGGATCTCCTTGCAGTCCAAGGGACTCTCAAGAATCTTCTCCAGAACCACAGTTCAAAAGCATCAGTTCTTTGGTGCTCAGCTTTCTTTATGGTCCAAATCTCACATCCATACATGACTACTGGAAAAACCATAGCTTTGACAAGATGGACATTTGTTGACAAAGTAATGTCTCTGCTTTTTGATATGCTCTCTAGGTTGGTCATAATCTGCAATAATAATAAAAATTTCCTGCAAACAAAAGTCCAGGACTGGATGGCTTCATTGGGGAATTCTACCAAACATGTACAAAAGTATTACACCTATCCTTTTCAAAATCTATCAAAGACTGAAGAGAGAGACAGAGAACACTCTCAAAGTCTTTCTATGAAGCCATCATCATCCTGAAACCAAAACTGGACAGACACTAACAAAGAAAGAAAATTATTATAGGCCAATATCTTTGGTGAAGATATGTGCAAAAATTCTCAAAAAATAGCAAATTGAATCCAATAACACATAAAAATGATCATACACCACCATCAGATTAGATTCATCCCGGGGTCACAAGGATGGTTCAACATACACAAATCAATCAATGTGATATACCACATCTACACGATCATCTCAATAGATGTGGAATAAATATTTGATATTCAACTTTCATTCATGATAAGAAAACCCTTACCAAAGACAGTATATATAGAGAACATACCTCAACATGATAAAAGCTGTTTATGACAAACCTGCAGCCAAACTTATACTCAACAGTGAAAAGGTGAAAGCCTTCCTGGACCTAAACAAAGATGCCCATTCTCACCACTTCTGTTTAATATAATATTAGAAGTCCTAGCCATAGCAATCAGACAAAAAAAGAAATAAAAAATATCCAAATCAGAAGGGAAGAGGTAAAATTGTCATTATAGGCATATGATATGATACTCTATATAGAAAGCCCCGAAGACTTCACAGAAAAGCTGTTAGAACTGACCGATGAACTCAGCAAGGTAGCAGGATACAAAAGTAACTTACAGAAATCTGTTGTATTTCTTTACACTAACAATTAAAAATCAGAAAGAGAAAGTATAGAAACAATCCTGTTTAAAATTACATCCAAAACAAACAAGCAAAAAACCTAGCAGTAAAGCTAATCACAGAGGTAAAAGATTTATATTCTGAAAACTATAAAACAATGATAAAGGAAATCAAATATGATTAAAAGAAATTAAAAGATATCCATGCTCTTGGATTGGAAGAATTAATATTGTTAAATAAGAATTAATACTGTTAAAGTGGCCATACTACCCAAAGCAATCTACAGATTTAATGTGATCCCTATTGAATTACCCATGACATTTTCTACAGAACTAGAGCAAATAATCATAAAATTTGTATGGACATCAAAAAACCAGGAATTGCAACCTAATCGTGAGGAAAAATAACAAAGTTGGTGGCATAACCCTTTCAGACTTCAGAAAATACTACAAAACCACAGTACTCAAAATGGCATGGTATTGGCACAAAAACAAACATATAGATCAATGGAACCAAACAGAGAGCCAGAAATAAACCCATACACCTATGGTCAATTAATCTTTGACAAAGATTGAAAGAATATACAATGGAGAAAAGACAGTCTCTTCAATAATACACAAAAACAAACTCAAAATGGCTTAAAGACTTAAATATAGACACAACACCATAAAACTCCTAGAAAAGAACATAGGCAAAACATTCACTGACATAATTCTTAGCATTATTTTCTTAGATTTTTCTCCCATGGCAATAGAAATAAAAGAAAACATAAATAAATGGGGGCCTAAACAAACTTAGAAGCTTTTACACAGCCAAGAAACCATAAACAAAAATAAAAAGACAACCTACATGCTGGGAGAAAATATTTGGAAACAAATATTTGTGACAGATATGGGATAAATTGCCAAAATATACAGACAGCTCATACAACTCAATATCAAAAAACCCCCAAACAACCCAATCAAAAAGTGGGCAGAAGACCTAAAAAGACGTTTCTCCAAAGAAAACATACAGATGGCCAATAGGCATACAAAAAGATGCTCAACATTGCTAATTATTAAAGAAATGCAAATCAAAACTACAATGAAGTATCACTTCACACTGATCAGAATGGCCATCATCAAAACGTCCACAAATAATAAATGTTTCAAAAGATGTGGAGAAAAAAGAACTCTCCTACACTATTGGGTGGGAATGTAAATTGGTGCAGCTACTATGGAAAACTATGAAATTTCCTTAAAAAACTAAACTATCATATGATCTGGCAATTCCTCTTCTGGGCATATATCTGGGAAAGATGAAAATTTTGATTCGAAAAGTTACATGCACCTTAATGTTCACAGCAGCAGTATTTACAATAGTCAAGATATGGAAGGAATCTATGTCATCAGCAGATAAATGGATAGAGAAGACATGGTATATATATACATATACAATGAAATACTACTCAGTCATAAAAATAATGAAATTTTGCCATTTGCAGCAACATGGATGAATCTAGAGATTATTATACTAAGTGAAGTAAGTCAGAGAAAGTCAAATATCACATGTTATCACATGGAATCTAAAAAGAAAATGATATAAATGAACTTATTTACAAAACAAAAAGAGATGCATAGATGTAGAAAACAAACTTGTGGTTACCAAAGAGTAAAGTGGGAGGAAAAAATTTGGAATTTGGGATTAACAGATACACAGTATCATATATAAAATAAACTATAAATATTTACTGTATCGCACAGGGAACTATATTCGGTATCTTATAATAGCCTATAATGGAAAATAACCTGAAGATATATATCTGTATATCATTTTGCTGTAAACCTGAAAATGATACAATATTATAAATCAATTATACTTCAAAAAATTGCCAAGTTATTAGGAATACCTGAAAAATAAATTATATGTGCTTTAGACATCTATCTAGACATCTTTTTGCAAAAGGCTAAGGATGTTTCCACTGATTGGGAAATTCTGTACTTTCTTTTTTGCACATACTCATAGTATATAGTCTACAGTTTGCAGCTTTTTTCTTTCATGTGAACTGGAAGTATATAGTCAATTGAGAAACAATGTAAGTAGAATCATTCCAGATGAGTGATTCCTAAACGTTGGCATCTGAATCATTTTGGAGGGCTTGTTGAAACAGATTGCCCAGCCCCATCTGTGAATTTTGGATTCAGTAGATCTCGGGTGAGGTATGATAAATGATATTTCTAACAAGTTTCCAGCTGATGCTTATGTTGCTGGTCAATGGATCACTCTTTGAGAACTGCTGTTGTAGGTTTTCATCATACTTTATATAAAGTGTGTCACTTTATAGAGAAGGAAGAATGTTGATTAGTACCATTTGGTTAATATAATGTTGAGGGTGAATATAAATGTATACCTATTTCATGTAATTGATAAACAGCAATCCATATTCACATGCATTTTCTCCAGAGCATTAGTAAATCTGGCATAGCATGTTAATAATGTTAATGTTGTTAATGTGATTAATAATGTTAATAGGTGAGTTTATAAGAGGTAGCAGGGAGTACTGGAAATGGAATATTATTTAAAACCCTTTCTTTTCCCAAATGAGCAAGTTAAGTTCTCAGTGCTTCTTTATCAATAAATTGGGCATGATTACAAATATACCACAGGGATCTCCTGAAGATGAGATGATAATATACAGATTATTTTCAAATATTTTCATCACTATCTTTGATGGTAGGTAGGGAAAACTGGGAAAGCCCATAAGTTCATAGTAGAGAAAAACTTTATTGAGGTCTTTTTATGTCTTAAAAGTGATTATATATTTTGCCTTTTTTTTTTTTTTGTCTACCATAGATCTATTTGCTTTGATATAAAAATATTTTAGATTTCCCTGATGGTCCAGTGGTTAAGAATCCGCCTGCCAATGCTATCAGGGGACACAGATCTGATCCCTGGTTCAGGGAGATCCTACATGCTGTGGAGCAACAAAGCCTGTGTGCCACAACTACTGAGCCAGAGCTCTAGAGCCCGAGCTCCGTAACAAAAGCCACCACAATGCAAAGCCTGTACAGTGCACTGAAAAGTAGCCCTGCTTGCTGCAACTAAAGCCCACGTACAGCAACGAAGACCCAGTGCAGCCAAAAATAAAATAAATAAATCTTAAAAAAAATATTTTACCCAATTTGACATTATCCGTGTTTATCTTTGATTTCTGCTATGAAAAACAAATACCTCAGTTTGAGAAACTTAGGAAAATGCTTTGTAAATAGTAGGGTATTGCATGTAATTTTATTATTATTAGAATTTTGTTTTATTTTGGCAAGCATGTGAGACATTCATTAGCATATCCATTGACTTTAATGTCTCATTTACAGATTCCTTATGCTGATATTTGGGTTTTAAATGATCCAATATATGATGAGATCTTTTTCTTCCTAGATTAAAATCTTAAAATTTTACTTCTAAATTGAGATTCAGAGATACACCAAGGTGAAAGCCATTTTAAGAGTCCAATTGACACATGGATTTGTTTATCTCTTAATAAAGTAATAGATTAGGGAACAGTGAATCAATGTAACAGCTAATGGCTTCTGTGTTACATCATCATACAATCTCTAGCATAATCAAAAAATTTAAATGTACATCTTAAATTTACACAAATGTACTGTTTTAATGTCATTTCCAACAACCTGAAAAAAAAATTCTGAAGTATGCGTGATCCATTCAATTATTGTTACTTGAACATCTCCTATGCTAATATTGAGTTAGTCTCTATGCATAATACAGAGATAAATAAGATACAATTCTTCCCTGATTCTTGAGAAACTTGACAACTTCCTATTTTAGCAAATGACCAGAGAGACCTGCTAAACGTATCCACTTAAAGATAACGACTCAATTATGACTAATAATCTTTAACAACATGGCTGAAATAACAAACTGGAGTCAGACAAAGGTTGGTGTGAATCAAAGCTCAATCACTCCCTAGGTATGTGATGGTGGAAAGGTAACCTTCTTAAATCTGTTCTTTCTACTTGCCAGTTTTTCAATCTGTAAAATGGTGCTAAAATTATTTGCCATGTGGGGTCTTGTGAACAGTGGACATAGTATATTTAAAGTGTGAAAAACAGGGACCAGCACTTAGATTTCCCATCCCTGCTTCTTCATGCTTATCTACTAGCTTGAGCTCATGAGCTGGTCTGACATGGAGCCTGGTGAACCTGGGAATGTAGTTGCCTTGGTTTAGGTTCAGAGTACATTTCTGGGAATTGTGACCAGGAGGGTAAGGGACACAGTGAGTTGTGAACAAAGAACAACCTGTGGCTGCTCTTGTCAGAAGAAGGCAATGGCCATCACCCTTATTTTTGATATCATGTGCTGTCCCTCCTCCCCCTAGTGAGAATGAAAAAGGGAAAAGTCCACCTGCAATTGATGGAACTCTCACTCAACTTTGTGGTTCAACTGGGGGCATACCACAGGTTTTACATTAGAGATGAAAATCTAAAGTAAGCTTTTTTCTCTCACGAAATTTCTACTTTGGGTAGCAGAAATGTTTCTCTATAAGAGAAACTAAAGGATTAGGCTGCATTCATTTTCTCTTTCAATTTTTGAAAACTCTAAAAGTAGATGGGTAAAGGCTGTGTGCTTAGAAAGAGTTCACATAAAAATTCTCAGGAAACAAAAGTCAACTAGAAGTGCTAATATTATGTTCAAAGACAAAGAAATTGTGCAGTTGTGATCCAACTGATCAGAATTACACAGCCAAACCACAGCTTCATAGATATAAAAATTAGATAATTTTGCAAAAAGATAAAGAGTTTACCATCTATTTTGATTCTATCCATAGTTCTTTTTACTTTTCAGAGCAAATTAGAAGCTTCAGGTGGGCCTCTATGTATTTATAAGCTTATATGGGCTTCCCTGATAGCTTAGCAGGGAAAGAATCTGCCTTCAATGCAGGGGACCCTGGTTCGATTCCTGGGTTGGGAAGGTCCCTTGGAGAAGGGATAGGCTACACACTCCAGTATTCTTGGGCTTCCCTGGTGGCTCAGACAGTAAAGAATCCATTTATAATTCAGGAGACCTGGGTTCGATCCCTGGGTTGGGAAGATCCTCTGGAAGAGGGCATGGCAACCCACTCCAGTATTCTTGCCTGGAGAATCCGCATGGATGGAGGAGCCTGGCAGGCTACAGTCCATGGGATCACAAAGAGTTGGACACAACTGAGTGGCTAAGCACACACGCAACAACATATGTATTTTTGTGTGATATATGTAAATATATACATACACGTACACACTGTTGGAGTTCAGAAAACATTACTGCAAAATATGTTATATTGGCATATATAAAGCTCATGGTTGTGCTTAGTGGCTCAGTTGTGTCCGACTCTGCGATACTTTGGACTGTAGCATGCCAGGCTCCTCTGTCCAAGTGATTTTTCAGGCAAGAATACTGGAGTGGGTTGCCATTTCCCTCGCTAGGGGATCTTCCTAACCCTAGCGAGGGATTGAACCTCTGTCTGCTATATCTCCTGCATTGCAGGGGGATTCTTTATCCACACTGAGTCATCGGAGAAGCCTCAGAATATTGAATACTGAAAGCTAAAGAATTTTGAGAAATAGTAGATGCAGGAAGAACTCTCTGACCTCTTCCTTTCCTGAGGTAGATCATAAAACAACCATGTGACAGGTGCCCTCCTTTGGTAGACAAGAACATCCTTACCTCTGAAGATGGCGGGACACCAGGAGGAATCCAAATGAACTGGTCTTGCTAGGTTTCCCCCAGTTTACTACACTTAGCTCATTCCCTTTTTCACATTACATTTTCCCACAATTTTTCACTCTTCATCAAACCTAGTATAAAAACATTTAGGCTTAAATGTTTCTTTGGTCTTTATTTTTTATGAAAGCTATTGTGCCATGTAAAACTTACACTAAATAAATCTGTATTTTTTTCTCCTGTTAATCTTTTTCTGTCAGTTTAGTTTTCAGGTCTAGGAAGAAAAATTTTTCTTCCTCTACCACATATACATACATGTGTAAGTAACACTTTAAACTTACATATTGATTCAATGCTTTCTCTTTCGCATTACTGGCACCAAAAATCTTGTCAAGAAACCTTTATAAATTTACTAGTATCTAAAAGAAGAGCAAGTACCTTGGCACACATTGTTCAATATTGTTTTCACGTCATCATCTCTACATTGTGAAAGCCTAATATAAACAGTTGCAATAGATTTTGACTTATGGTAATTCACACTCAAAGTTCTTTGCCAAAATACCCTGTGTTATTACTTGTTGACCTAAAAGCAGGCAGGTCACAAATTATATTTCTCAGCAGCCTCCCTTCTTGTGCCCTGGTATATAAAATCATTTCATCCTCCTCTTTCTTCTTCACTTGCCTGGACCTTTGACTGTTGGACTCAGATGCAATTCCTGTTCTAAGAGCTTGTTAATAAAATATATAGGACTGGCTGTTCTAAGAACCTGATTATACCATGCAGGATATAAATTAACTGTCTGTCAGTAATTAAATATGGAATTTATGGTCCCCCCTTTTTTTCTAAGAAGTTTGTCATCAAGGTCTTGGTGAAAATATAACATTAAATAATCCTTATGAAAAAATTATATTTGATTTATAGAATTTTTTTTCTAAGAACATAATTTACCAATCTGCTTTTTTTTTGAAGTATAGTTGATTTACAATGTTGTGTCAATCTCTGCTGTACAGTTAAGTGTACCAATCTACTTTTAGTTAAGAATTGCCTAATGATGAATATAGTTCTGTTATTTACCAGCAACTAGTATTCAAATGTAGATCTAAAAAAAAAATCTAAATTTTTTAAATGATACTCTGAAATCTTGTAGGTAACATACTAAAACTGACTATTTACAAATAAAGAGAAGCTGTTTGCCAAATTTACAATTTCTCATGTAAGAAATTAATATATAGAATTCATATATACACCCCAAAGTGAATCTCCATATTGATTGTGGCATAAAATTTTCTGGTATAGCACTGGAACTTAAATATAACTATACATTAATAATAGATAATTAAATAAATGTCCATCAACAGATGAAATGATAAAGAAGGTGTGAGATATGCACACACACACACACATACACAATACAGAATATTACTGAGCCATAAAAAGAATGAAATAATGTCATGTACAACAACGTGAATGAACCTAGAGATTATCATATTAAGTGAAATAAATCAGAGAGAGAAAGGCAAATATTACATGATATCACTTATTTGTATAATCTAAAAAAAATGATACAAAGACTTCCCTGGTGGTTCGGTGGCTGAGACTCCATGCTCCCAATGCAGGGAGCCCAGGTCGATCCCTGGTCAGGGATTTAGATCTCACATACCACAACTAAGAGTTCATGTGCCACAACCAAAAGATCTGCATGCTGCAACAATCAAAGATCACACGTTTTGTAACTAAGAAGTGGTGCAGCCAAATAAATAAATAAATATTTTTTAAAAAGATACAAATGAACTAAATTACAAAACAGAAATAGATTCACAATCATAGAAAACAATTTTATGGTTACCAAAGAGGATGGGGAGGGTGGAGGTGGAGAGGTAAATTAGGAGTTTGGGATTAATAGATACCCACAACTACATATGGGTTTCCTTGGTGGCTCAGATGCTAAAGAATCCACCTGCAATGCAGAACACCTGGGTTTGATCCTGGGTTGGAAAGATCCCCTGGAGGAGGGCATGGCAACCCACTCCACTATTCTTGCCTGGAGAATCCGCATTGACAGGGAAGCCTCGTGGGCTACAGTCCATTGGGTCTCAAAGAGTTGGACTACTACATATAAGATAGGTAAACAAGGACATACTGTAAAGCACAGGAAACTATACTCAATATCTTGTAATAACATAAAATGGAAAAGAATCTGAAAAATACCTGAATCACTTGGCTGTACACTTGAAACTAGCATAACATTTTAAATTAATTATACCTCAATAAAAATAAAAAAAATCATTATACAAATACTTTTCCATTTTGTCATTTGCCTTTTACTTTGTGGTGGGATTTTTGTTTTGTGTTGTGTTCTACCAATCAGAAAAACAATTAAATTTTACATAGTCAAATATAAAAAAAAGATTGTTAAAATCTAAGTTAAAAAACAAAACCCAAGAGTACTTATTCTATCAGTGACCTTTTCTTTATCCTTTCTTTTTTAGCAGGAAAAGTGTGACAAGTTTTCTAGAAGCAGCATGTTGTTCACATTGGACAAAAACAAGCTGCTCTGGTCTGGGTGGTACAATTAGATTTCTGTCAAATGTAAAACTCACTCAATCCTTCCCAAAATGAAGTACCAGTATTTGGTCCTTTAGTCTTCCTTATGCAGGAAAAAAAAAGTGTGCACGGTCACATAAAAACAAATAAATAGCTTGTCATGAAGTTCATGATAAGGAATGACTGAATCCCAGAAGCAATTTGTAAGGCTTAAATATAGGGTCCACACAAATAATAGTGGTCAAAGTTCTTCAAATAGAATATTTATTCTGAATTACTGATGCCTGCTCAGATTTAGTTTAAAATGCTCCCACACCACCAGAAGACCAAGTGTTCACATGAAAAGGGAAATGCCTACTTTTCTTTTCCCTCACATGGAACTGAAATTGGTCACAGGTCACAGCTAAAAGAGAGGGGAATGTCCAAACTGACTGTCCTTTTTTATTTTCTCAGCTGGGCATTGCGCATGTCAGTGGAATGTATCTGTACAAACAGCATACTTTACATTCAGGAAGTGATATTTCAGAATGATCTTTTATAAAACAATGCTCCATTTTTTGTGGTTTGGGGTAAAGCCAAGGCAAAATTTAGATTTCTTCTATTTCATAAATGAACTCCATAATAAACAAAACAAAATCTATAAAGTAGATTTATAATATGACCATTTTATGGGATTCAACAGAACTGCAAAATATCACATTTGACAAAATTAATGCTGCTGAAAATACTTGCTGCCAGCAGCTCTTATAATTACAAGGAAAGGCAATTGGTAATGAATTCTTTTAACTCGGGATTTCAAATCTCAGGACTGAATGTTGCCCATTATTGGAGTTCAAAGGCATCTATCTCTAGAATTGTTCTTTTAATGCTTGTTGGATGGCTTTAGTTGTTCTTTTCTTGTAGGCACACAATTGTCGTCTTGATCTTTGTGATAAAAAGAGCTTCACTGGATCTTTGTAGTGAACTCAGTTGGCTTGGTAACATGCTGGTAGTCAGAATTCCAAAGTGGGGAAACAAAGGCTTAGAAATTATAGGCTGAGAACTGTTTGTTCAGGACTGTGGGAATCTTATCCCTGTCTGGGGAACCAATGGACTCTCCTCATTAGATCCACATTCATCCATAAACTCCACCAATCCTTGCCCTTTTGTCTTTTCCTGAACTAGAGTTTTAACCACAATAAAACAAATGTGGCAACTTCTTTTGTAAATAAATTCATACCAACATTCCCAGCATGCTTTAATTCTTCCCCTCCATGTCATAATTCCAAAAGAATGACATTAACTTATTCAACGTTACATTTATTTCCATAATAAGGATGTGTCAAGGAGCAAGACTTAAAGGCAAAAAAGAAAAAAAGGCTTCCTTTATGCCTATGTGAATGGTGATGAGTTGCCTTTCTCTCTGTCCAGATAAGGTCCTTTTTCCTAAGTTAATGAAATGACCAAATAAAGTCCAGTATAACTCTTTAAACTGCTTCATTTAAAAAAGTCAGTAAAATTGAAGCATAATCTGGTAAAATTAATTTCATTGAAAAATACCATAGAATAGAAAGAGAATAGCAACTTCACATTTAAAAAAAAACCAAAAAACTGGGCATAAAGGTATTCTTAAACCAACTGACACTATGTCATCTGATTACACAACTGTGACTTGGAAATGACAGGAATTTTCCTTTGTGTGTCTAAATAATGCAACTGGAATTCAGCAGTGTTCATATAAATACTTTAATTACACTGAAGTTTTATCAGCGGGAAATCGTGGGAAGTTGTGAAACACTGGATAAACATTTTAAAAGCAAGAACCATTCAAGGTACACAAAAGACAGGACAGTCATAACAATGGTAGTAACCACAACTACAACAAATGAGGGACACTGGTAGCTCAATAATTTTTAGGAGCCTAGGACTGAACTGTTTTTCTTTCATTCTTATTTCCCACCATTGTTCTAAGTAAAATACTTAAAAATTGGGAAAGATGAAGTTTGAGACACTGAAATGATTGAAGAATTCTAAGTAGTGTCCTGTGAGAAAAAGTAAAAAGAAACCTGAATAATAGTGGTTCAGATAAATGGAAACTCAGAGTATTTCACCTTGGTGCTTAGAGCTGCAAACTAAAAACTAGGACAAAAACAAATTCTTTTTAGGAACATTTTTTCAAATTTGAAAAAAATGCTTTTCCAATGTGATGTCATGTATACATGAACGTGGGTTACTTTGTTTCAACATAGTCTTAGGTGACCTCTCAATTTCCTTCTGAAATGTGCAGACCCTTAGGATTATGGAATGAAAGTTTAGTGTGGTCTAATGTCTCTAGTGCTGTTAGGGAGCCACTGGTGGAAACTGCTTGCAGTGACCAGGCAGGATGATAACTTGCGTGAGCTGTCTCACAGTAGGAGGTCCCGATGAGGAACAGCGGCTGTGCTGCCACTGAAAACTAACTGTGAGAATTCAGAAGGAGCCAGAAGGAGGAGGGAGGAGACATATATCCTGCCAACATCCAGAAGCTTTCATTCTGGAATCCATCTTGGCTGAGAGATGCACACACCACCAAGGAGGATCCTGAGTTGGATCCAATATAGGTGCAAGCAAGATGGTTGGCCAGAGACAACCTTGAAACTAATCCTATCATCAGTAAACATGAGACTGTGAGTCACGTGGCAGAGCAGTTCTCCTGGGTTCCCTTACCCCTACTGCTCTCTGTCTGGGTGCCCTTTCCTAATAAAGTCTCTTAGTTGACAGCACATGTATCTCTTTGGACAATTCATTTCCGTATTAGACAAGAGCCCATTCTTGGGTCCTGGAAGGGGTCCCCCTTCCTCATCAGTGCTATGACTTATAGCCCTTGATGAGTGACTGAGCAATTTATGGCTTCATACAAGGAGGAAAATAAGTAATGAGAAAGAAATCATGCCATTTACCTTTAGTGAAACTCGTAGCTTACTCTTTTTGCCCTTAAAATGATGGAGTGAAGAAGCCAATCTAAATTTATGATCACAAGGTTGATGAATGATCACTGCCATATTTACCTTTTCCTTACCTTGGTCTTCCTTCCTTCTTTCTTTCCTTCCTTCCTTTCTTTCTTTTTTCCCCCCACTATTTTGTTGTATATTTAATTGTTAAATGTCACTTTACTTTCTGAAAATAGATAGAAATTAAATAAATATAAATACATATTAATATAGTAAGGAAAACATCTCCTGAAAAAAATGTTAAATATACTTTTCAAGCAATGTACAGTACAAGGCAGACATTTTATGGATACTGGGTACTTTTAGGCCATAGTTGCCTCATCTGCTTGGTTTCTTTTTGACAAGATGATCTTCTTTGTACACCAACATTCTGTGACTCAAGAAAATGAGTAGCTCCAAATAAGCAAATGAATCTTTATTTTCAGATTCT
This sequence comes from Giraffa tippelskirchi, assembly GCF_054371585.1. NCBI lineage: Eukaryota > Metazoa > Chordata > Mammalia > Artiodactyla > Giraffidae > Giraffa > Giraffa tippelskirchi. The sequence goes on along the minus strand of NC_137280.1, from coordinate 104,598,057 downwards.
CTTTTTTGAGCAGTACATGAAACAAATTTTCAGGTGTAGGTTGTGGCTTAACTCATGGGTCTTCATACTGGCTGAATGGCAAAATTCCTACAAAGTTGTAAAGTATAGATTTCTAGGTATCAACTCAAATGTATTGAATCAGAACATTTAGCAATTTGGTCTGGAAATTTGTGTGTGTGTGTGTGTTTTAATTTAACAAATACTTCCCTGAGAAATCTGATGAAAGGCTGAAATGACCCAACTAGATTCCCACAGAACAATAAAGGAAAAATTCTTTTTTAAATCTGAGCCACAGAGCCCATTTTTTATAACTGCATGCTGATTAGTTATCTAAAAAAAAAAAAATCCATCACTTCTGGCATAAGCATAATTCTCATTTGATACATAACTGCGTACATATACTTATTTTTATGTTTTATATTCAGTTATTTTTCATTTTTCAAGTTGTATGTATTAAATGAATATATTTATTCTCATGTTAACCTCCTATCAAAAAATCTGGAAACTTAATCTCCTTCATCAGCTTAAAACACATGGTTCCAACTCTTCCATAAACTAATGGTATTCTTTCAATTTTCTCCTTTCTTGCCTCACTCTAAGTAAGTTTTTCTGGTTTGTAAACAAGCACCCATTACAGGCTCAGTAAAGAAAAAGGCACAAACAACAGCTGTCTTTATATATATTTCACAGGACAAAATAAAAATAATTTTCTGGGAATACTTTTGTGTTTTGGCAATCATGTGTCTTTGAATCGAGAAAAAATTTTCAAGAGTAAAAATGGACTATGTGAGTTTTGTGAAGTTATTTCCTGTTCCTGCTGGGTTGAACAGAAATTCTCTGGTAGCCTCACTGGTAAAATATTCAGCAAAAAAGAGCACTCTTCCTGTTTCCACAACTACTGCTCTACTCCAAGCCACCATAATCTTTCAGTGGACTGTCAGAGCTTCCCTGATTGATCTATAATAAATCCTGGCCCCATCTCACACAGCAGCCAATATCAAACCTATATTGCATCTTTCCACTCCTAAGCTCAAAGCCTTTGTAAGGGAAGAAAAATCTCTTCCTTACCCATCTTAGGTTCTCCTGCTGGGGCCCTATAAATCAGACTGGCCACAAACAGATTAAGAAGACAAAAAACAAACAAGTTTATTAACATGTGGGTCACACAGGGATGCATGGGAGTACTCAGTGCTGGGTAACTCAAAGGGGTGGTTAGAGCCTTGGCTTGTTATACACTACCTTAGGTTAAACAAAGGAAAAGGGCAGATTTGAACAGTTGCTAATCAGGGAAAGGGGGGGATGCAGAGAGAAGGGAGGAACTGGTAAGAAAGAATAGTGCATCACTGGGGCAGGGTCCTGGTCCCACCTCATAGGATGCACATAACAATATCTTTGGGCTTTCTTACAGAACTAAAATCCCAACAAATGGAAGATGTTAGCTTTCTTCATTCCAGAGAAAGTCACTGGACCTTCTTTCTTCTTCCCAGAGAAGTTTGATAACCTTGAGAAGCTCATCAGGAGACCAATTGAGGCTAGATTAAAGGAATGCAGGCCCTGCACATACCCTCATCCTTATCAGCAACCACACCTTTGAACCATTGCTATGAAACTCCTCACCAAGTCTTCCTGGGTTGGGACACACAGTTTTGAGGCACAAGCCTGCTGTGTCCCCCTTTGCCTAGCAAAGCAATAAAGCTATTCTTTTCTACTTCACCTGAAACTCTCTGAGATTCGATTTGGCATCAGTGCACAGAGTCTGAGTTTTTACCATCAATAGTGCAAACATCATTTGACAAATATAATAATCATTTGTTGTTTATTCACTCATTTCATATTTCTTTCCCCATTAGAATAAAAGGCGAAACTGTTTTGTTAATTATACCATCTTTAGCAACCAAAACATACAAATACAGGAACAGTAGGTATGGAATAATATTTGTTGAATGAATGAATAATTAATCCTAAATATGGGCAGAAGTCTAATCAAGTGTACTCATTCATTCATTACTAAAATAAGAAGATTCAAAAAGCTGTAAAGAAAAATATAAAACTTTAGAATGTGCAAAATAAATTAACAGATTTCTTTTTTATGGAATGTTGGAGCCTCTAGGGAATACTTGGTCCTGTACCAATTAAGAAACATTTTTACAATCTTGTAAAGTAGAAAGTAGGAAGTAGGAAAGCAAAAGTAAAAGTAGGAATATAAAGTAAAAAGTAGGAATGCAAAAGTAGGAAGTCAAGAGATACCTGGTGTAACAGGCAAATTTGGCCTTGGAGTACAAAATGAAGCAGGGCAAAGGCTAACAGAGTTTTGCCAAGAGAACTCACTGGTCACAGCAAACACCCTCTTCGAACAACACAAGAGAAGACTCTACACATGGACATCACCAGATGGTCAATACTGAAATCAGATTGATTCTATTCTTTGCAGCCAAAGATGGAGAAGCTCTATAGAGTCAGCAAAAACAAGGCTGGGAGCTGACTGTGTTCAGATCATGAACTTCTTATTGCCAAATTCAGACTCAAATTGAAGAAAGTAGGGAAAACCACTAGACCATTCTGGTATGATCTAAATCAAATCCCTTACAATTATACAGTGGAAGTGGCAAATAGATTCAAGGGATTAGATCTGAAAGACAGAGTGCCTGAAGAACTATGGATGGAGGTCTGTGACATTGTACAGGAGGCAGTGATCAAGACCATCCACAGGAAAAAGAAATATAAAAAGGCAAAATGGTTGTCTGAGGAGGCCTTACAAATAGTTGTGACAAGAAGAGAAGCACAAAAGCAAAGGAGAAAAAGGAGAAAAACAGGCGAAGGAGAAAAAGAAAGATATACCAATTTGAATGCAGAGTTCCAAAAAATAGCAAAGAGAGATAAGAAAGCCTTCATCAGTGATCAATGCAAAGAAATAGAGGAAAACAATAGAATGGGAAAGACTAGAGATCTCTTCAAGAAAATTAGAGATACCAAAGGAACATTTCATGAAAAGATGGGTACAATAAAGGACAGAAATGGTATGGAGCTAACAGAAGCAGAAGATATTAAGAAGAGGTGGCAAGAATACACAGAAGAACTGTACAAAAAAGATTTTCATGACACAGATAACCACGATGGTGTGATCACTCACATAGAGCCAGACATCCTGGAATGGGAAGTCAAGTGGGTCTTAGGAAGCATCACTACAAACAAAGCTAATGGAAGTGATGGAATACCAGTTGAGCTATTTCAAATCCTAAAAGATGATGCTGTGAAAGTGCCACACTCAATATGCCAGCAAGTTTGGAAAACTCAAATTTTTTTTTGAGTGGCCCAGGACTGGAAAAGGTCAGTTTTCATTTCAATCCCAAAGAAGGTCAATGCCAAAGAATGTTCAAACTACCACACAATTGCACTCATCTCACATGTTAGCAAAGTAATGTTCAAAATTCTCCAAGCCATGCTTCAGTAATACATGAACCATGAACTCTCAGATGTTCAAGATGGTTTTAGAAGAGGCAGAGGAACCAGAGATCAAATTGCCAACATCTGTTGGAACATAGAAAAAGCAAGAGAATTCAGAAAAACATCTACTTCTGCTTTATTGATTACACCAAAGACTCTGACTGTGTAGGTCACAAGAAACTGGAAAATTCTTCAAGAGATGGGAGTACCAGACCACCTTACCTGCCTTCTGAGAAATCTGTATGTAGGTCAAGAAGCAACAGTTTAACTGGACATGGAACAACAGACTGGTTCCAATTTGGGAAAGGAGTATGTCAAGGCTGTATACTGTCAGCCTGCTTATTTAACTTATACGCAGAGTACATCATGCGAAATGCCGGGCTGGATGAAGCGCAAGCTGGAATCAAGATTGCCGAGAGAAATATCAATAACCTCAGATATGCAGATAACACCACTCTTATGGCAGAAAGTAAAGAGGAACTGAAGAGCCTCTTGATGAAAGTTAAAGAGGAGAGTGAAAAAACTGGCTTAAAACTCAACATTCAAAAAACTAATATCATGGCATCTGGTCCCATTGCTTCATGGAAAATAGATGGGGAAACAATGGAAATAGTGACAGACTTTATTTTTTTGGGCTTCAAAATCAGTACAGATGGTGACTGCAGCCATGAAATTAAAAGACGCTTGCTCCTTGGAAGAAAAGCTATGACCAACCTATACAGCATATTAAAAAGCAGAGACATTACTTTGCCAACAAAGGTCCGTCTAGTCAAGGCTATGGTTTTTCCAGTAGTCATGTATGGATGTGAGAGTTGGACTATAAAGAAAGCTGAGCTCTGAAGAATTATGCTTTTGAACTGTGGTATTGGAGAAGACTCTTGAGAGTCCCTTGGACTGCAAGGAGATTCAACCAGTCAATCCTAAAGGAAATCAGTCCTGAATACTCATTGGAAGGGCTGAAGCTGAAGCTGCAACTCCAATACGTTGGCCACCTCATGTGAAGTACTGACTCGTTGGAAAAGACCCTGATGCTGGGAAGGATTGAAGGCAGGAGGAGAAGGGGATGAGAGTGGATGAATGGTTGGATGCATCAGTGACTTGATGGACATCAGTTTGAGCAAGCTCCAGGAGTTGGTGATGGACAGGGAAGCCTGGCGTGCTGCAGTCCATGGGGTCACAAAGAGTTGGACATGACTGAGTGACTGAACTGAACTGAAACTTGAAAGTAACTTGTAGAAGACTGATTGTCATGAAAATAATTCTTATGCACAGATAAGCAAATCAATTATAATTTGTGGAGTTTCAAATTGGCTCCCCTGTTGTAGAAGAAACCAGTTTTGCATACATTTGGAAATTAATTTCAGTATTGCTAATTTATTTGTCTGTTCTTTGGATTCTCCCTGAACCAGTTGTAACATCTTGCCAGTTTCACTATTCAATTTATGAATTAAAAACACATCTTTGACATGTGTCCATTTTATATTTATATGAGAGTTATAATTTTACCTTCTTTTGAAATTTGTCCCTTAACAATTTGAAGATATACCTTATGTTTTTTTTTTTCTTTTTTGTATATCTTTGATGTGATCACTTTAGTGCTGGCAATTTAATGTCCCTGAGTCTGTTTGCTCATCTGTGATGACTAAGTGCACTATTATCTGGGATGTGAAAGGAGATCTGGAAGAAATAGGTTGAAAGGCCGAGATGAGTATAAACGAGTAAGGATACTGGATGTTAAAGGGTAGAAAACTGAAGGATGATTCTGCCTTAAAAGAAGGCATTCATTTGTTAATTAGCACTCATTTTAGTTTTTATAGGCAGAGGCCTTTAGGTCTGGTCTGAATGGGGACTCTTAAAGAAAATCTTTATATCTAGCGGCACTTAAATAATTCAGCTACTGAAACAAGTCACAGCAATATAGAATCACATCTCAAGAAACTAAAACACAAGCATGAGTTGCAGATTTTGTAGGTTTGATTCCAGACCAGCATAATAAAGCTAATGCCGTAATAAAGCAAGCTACACAATATTTTTGGTTTCCCAATGCATATAATAGTTATGTTTACACTCTATCATAGTTTATTAACTGTGCAGTAGCATTATGTCTTAAAAAAATATAAATATCTTAATTAAAAAATACTTTATTGCTAAAAATGCTAACCATCATTTGAGTCTTCAGTGACTCGTAATCTTTTTGCAAGAATAACAACAAAGATCCCTGATCACAAATCACCATAACAAATACAATAATAATGGAAAAATTTGAAATACTGTAATAATTACTAAAATATGACAGAGAGACATGAAGTGAGCTCAAGCTCTTTTAAAAATGGTGCTGGTAGACTTACTTCACACAGGATTGTCATAAACCTTCGATTTATTAAAAAGACACAATATCTGTGAAGAACAATAAAGTGAAATGCAATAAAACAAGATACACCTGCATAAAAGTAAAAAAGAAAATACTTTGTAGGGCAAACAATTTTGAAGAACTACTAAGTGATGAGACGCAGATAGATACTATTTTATGTATTATGCACTAAAGCTAACAGAGGGTTTGTGAGTGTACCTATTTGTAAGAATAATGTGAACATCATCCAACGGGGCCCCCCACTTTTCAAGGATTTTGCTCTCTGAGACCTGACATCACAAATGCCTTAATGTGGCTGAAATCCATGAGAAGGCATGCAGCTACTAAGGAAAGATTAAGAACCCAGAATATCTAAGAATATGCAAGACAAAAAATTAGGCCCAAATTCCTTGACCCTGACCACAGAAGCCACTGGTGCTAAACAGAGTTATATACCACTAACAACCATGAAAGATGGCTATACCCAGTAGCTCCAAGGAAAGAGTACAACCCCATGAACTGATGGTCACAACAGGGCATTAAACTGATAGTAGACTCATAATGGCCTTTTGCTCCTTTATTTATTTTTGCTATAGGTATTTTTTGTTTCTCTCTGGTGAGAAGGAATTGGCTAACTTGGGACTGTGGAGTGGGAACACTTTTTCCTTGTTGCTTTGAAACAGTGCTGATGGTGTAACTGTTATTACTATGAAAACGTCCAGTTAATCAAAGAATCAAGAGATCAAATAAAATAATTCAGGTATAATTGGCAACCAGATTATTATAGCCTGAAAAGGGGAAAAATGTTTTGCTAATGAAAAAACAGATCAAAGTCTTGCTTGGATATGCAGGAACATACAGTCCATTTTCTCAGTATGTTTCTTGGCAGAGCCTTTTAGTCTATAAAATTATGCAGCTTAAGTTACAAATTGAAGGGTTATATGCACCCAAACTTGGTATTAAAACTCATTTATCCGAATAACAAATCAGTTTCCACATTTCTATCAGAAGTTTTACTTGCCTGGTAGAGGCCATACAAGCTAAGGCATAAGACATGTGCTTAGTTCAAGGGCCTGGAGTAGGGAAGATGGGGAGAAATAGAGGAAGATATATAAAGCTTAAATGGATCTGGGTAAGGCCACATAAATTTGGGTGTTTGAGATTTACTTACATAGTATGCATATATGCACATAACAGTTAATTTTATAATCCTTTGGACAGAATCTCTTAAATCATGCCAGAGTTTAGGTTTGTGTGGCCTATTCATTTCCAGTTTAGTCCTAGATTATAACTCTACGTCCTCCTCTGCTAGATGGTTTACAAATTGTTAATAGGTAAAAGCATGACCAAGATTATGAACCAAATATCACACTGGGAAAGAAATAAAAAGCAAATACAAATGCACCATGATAAATGCTCTCAAGAGGGTCACCAGAAAATACCTACATTAAAGGCTAATTTGTTTATGACTATGGTCCCCTGCTTAGTCACATAAAATATTTTATAATTTTGTACTATAATGGATTTGACAGATTTGTCCACACATCTTACATAGATTTTGACAGGCTCTGTCTATTTAAATTTAAATGTATATATATTATTTGCAAAGTTTCTAGGTTGGGTATGCACACTGTACATATGCATTATATGTATAGATAGTTAAATCTAATTTAAACCTAACCATCACATTTCTAGGAAATGTGTTGCTCTTCGTATATTTTCTTTGAGTAATCAGAAAAAAATGCAACAGTACTTTATTTAGGCACCTATCAAGATTCATTTTTTCACTTTCAGTGTAGATAAATCTTTCTTTTATATAAATGCATATATTTCTACACAGAAATCCCTCAGCTAATTCATGACACTTGACATGACTCCCCCATAATCATATACACAGATCAACAAAGACTTTGCTTTCATATAGAAACTAATTTAGAACATATTTCTAAATTACTGCTTGTTATTGCAGTCAATTTAATTAGCTAGCTAATGACAATATCTGCTCATAATCAAAGTAGTCAAAAATACCAAATTTAGTAATTAGACCATATAATTCCTTAACAACTCAATTTTATAATGGCAAAGTCCAATGCTTTTAGTCAATTTTCTTCAAAAACTCCTCTGTATTCAAAATTAGGAATTCCACAGTGTATTCTCATGACATTTAAAGCTCAAGATGGAGTGTTTAGGTTAGAAAGCACAGCTCCCTCTTGGATTCCATGTGAAATTGCTTGTAAGTCATATTACATTCTAAATCCATTTCCCCTCAAACCATTCTGAGGGTATAACATTTACTCTTTGTCACTAATGTTCTTTTCTGTATGACACACCAATATGAATTGTAACACAATGAAACAATTAATCTTTGGGGGCAATTTTAATGATCCTATAATTATACAAAACTGTAGAAAATCATGTTTTTCTCTTTATCAACCGAGATACTCAGGGACATTTCAATGCTAAGACAAAAACAAAAGGAGGGAGAATCTCTACATTTCTAAGAATATCATATTAATAGAAATCTATAAACTAAACACAGATAGTGTCACAAATGCAAACTTACACGTGGCATAATGGGTGGTGATGCAAAAATTCAGTTGGAAAAGTACTAACACAGGCTAATTTGATTTCTCCCAGCTGCCTGCCTTTCAATTCTTTATCTTGGCTATTGGGTTTGAATAAATTTCATCTCCCACACCACAAGTAATGAGCAGGCAATGACTTATGAAGCACAGAGACCAAGTTAAGACAGAATTAGAATACAATTTTAATGAGACGTAGCTGAGAAAGTGAAAGTGCTACTCATTTGACAGACTTGGCAAAATATCCAATATTATTTCAAATGTTCTTTCCTTTCTACAAAGAAACTGTCAAATATTAAAATAAAAATGAAAAAAAAGGCTCCAAAGAATTCATTAGGGGTAGATTTTTAATGTGATGAGAGCTCAAAAAATAGAGAAGTCATTTAAGAAGTTGAGCGAATGTGACTTAATATGTAAACGTGTTAAGTATAAATAATCCTGTGAAAACAAACAACAATTTTTGGTTTCTCTGGAAGAAAGAAAAGCACATTACCATTCTGACAACACATATCTGTTTGAAATGGGGTCCAGAAATTGTTGGGGAAATGGAGAAGAGACAAATGTTTTCTTTGTTACCACTTACTTAGAAGTCTATAAAATAATGTTATTATATGGCTTTGAAATACAGTGAAAATAAGCTGATATGGAAACAAGATAAACTCAGGCATGAAGTTCATTTTTTGAGGCTCAATGGTCAATATTCAGGACAGGAGAAAGAAGCTAACTGAGGTGGTGGGGACAGTCCCCAGAGAGGTGTAACAGGATGTGGTCCTTGGCTAATAAGAAAGATTTGGACCAAAATGAAACCATTTATTTTCATAATAAAATAATATGTTGTTAAGTTCTATGAGACACTTAAATGCCATAAAATAAAGAGGACAACTGAAAAAGTTAAGTACTCCAACCCACTATGGACAATATAAATGAATTTTCAAGCATGTTTTCCCACTCAGCTTATGAAAAGAATGCCCCATCCTCCTTACAAGGCCTGAGGTTTCTCAGCTGGGCTGTGTTGGAGTCTGGGTCAAACTGAGCCACACAAGAGTACTCACCTTATGCATTTTAAATCCATTTCCCCAAACATCCCCTCGAATGTAAAGGAGTCTTTTTTCTCCCCCTGCTCCAACCTGCTCCACACTGTTTCTTTTTTTTTCAGTGATTACTTCCTGTTTTTTCTAGTGCATAAAACATCTGTGATTTGCTGCAGGCACTCAGTATTTACACAGAGAGACTCACAGCAGGTGCCACTTACCAAAAAAAAAAGGGCTCCTGCAAGCATGAGCACACCAGTGTTATTCCATGACCTGAGGGTCACACTGCTGTACTGCAGTGTTTAGCAAGGGAAGGCTTCTTCCATCAACAACTGATAAAACAGTGTTTTGTCTGGTAGGCTAAACTTTTTGTTGAATGATAAACTAGTACCTAGACATGTTTGAAAGTGAACACATGTGCTTTCAAAATTATGGGCAGATAACTAATTCTGATTTGCATCCTGTAGTGAAAAAAAAAATGATCCCTATCTCCCTCCTTCCAAAAAAAAAATTAAAATAAAAAAGAAAGAAAGAAATCTAGTAATTTTCTAACACTGACGAATAGTCTCCCTTGGTGTCCCCAGGCTTCATGCTGCAAATCCACTTCCTTGACTTTGAAGTCTGGGTCCTCTAAAGCTGTGATATTTCCTGGATAACAAACAATGCTGAGGAAACTGTGTTGTGAGCAAATAAATTTGATAGCCATGGGACTTGTAAATATAGTTTACGTTTAACACCCAATAACAGTGACCAAAAAGGGGTGTGTGACATTTTCTCATAAAGGTCCTCATTCTTTAAACAGCTTGTTAGAAATTTAGTTAAAGTCATATAATGGAGCTAATTATAGTTTGTGAATCTCATTGGCTTTCTCCTTGCTGTTTTCCCGCATCCTCCACTCAAATATCTCATGGAGTTTGCTTTAGCTTGGCTTTCTACATGTTGAGTATTCCACATTCAACATGCCCTCCTTCAGTGTTTCTGTTGTAACGGATTGTGAATATAAGATGCAAGAAATCCAAATGTCCAGGGCAATACCAGGAGTTTAAAAACTGCTTTCCCATGTATGGCCAACAAATTATGTGTCTGGCGTGTTACAGGTAATCCTTTTGGGTGATCTAACTAAATCGATAGAAAAATTATGTAATACATTATATGATTTTATAAATAAAATAATACAATATTGGAAGACAAATTTCCAATTCATGAAAGAAGATGAAAGAATGAAGCTTTAATTGTCTGGCATGCTTTACTATATGTATATAGAGAGAACACCATCAGTTTATACTCATTCAAAATTCTTAAAGAAATTTTGATTTTCTCAAATAATAGTCTTATTTCACAATCCCCTTCTTACTTTCCCTTTCCCCTACTCCACACACATATCTGATTCCTAATTAAGAACTGTATTTAGTCCTTAATAATAGGATATAAGATATTCTTGATCTGTCATTTGGTCAATTGCAGTTAATGATAATGTTTGCCTTATATTCTAGGTACTGCTTAACTCCCCTAAAACTTTAGGAATCTTGTTCATAAAAGGCAAAGGTGGACCTTAGGCAGGGCCCTGGGCCTGGAGGATGGAGCACACCCTTGTCATTCTCATTGCCCTGGGTTGTAGATACTATATCCCATCCATTGCTTCTCTACTAAATCCTTCCTCCATTTTGTGTATTAATCTTTCCCCCAGTGGAATTATGCATACACCCCCATTGTAGCAGGTACTTAGCATACTTATTAGCTGTCAGCATTTCCCACCAGCTTCTTGAGGGCAGGCACCTGATCTTGTTCATACGTCTGTGTATAAGGATTACTCTATTGATGGTCAGTCATCAAAAGGATGGATGTTGACATGTTGGTTAATCAGGACAGTGAAGGGTGCATAATCACTAAAGAAGGCAGTCTCCAATTCCCAGGAACCAGGGACCATAAATGGACACAGCATGTAAACTCTTTCAGAGTATCAGAGTGACAGAATATGCTAGTTATGCCCCTGACCCTCAACTTCAGTCCTGACTTTCCAAAATGGTGTAACAGAGAAATTAGGATTAGGCTGAATCAGACTCTATGAATTAGCATTCCCCTTCTAATGATATCAATACTATTTGAACAAAATAGGACAATTTCCTTAACCTCTCAGATGCAATTTCTCCTACTGGAAATATTGGGATAATAGTACCTACCTTACAGGATTAAATCAAATATCACATGTAAAGCATTCATTGCAACCTCAACAAATCTTATTTCCTTCTTCTTTACTTTCATCCAAGGAATTTCTTTTCCCTGTTGTATATCTGATATTTAGAACCTTGGCCTTGTTGTCAATATCTAAGCGATGATTGTCTCAAGGGTCAATAAGCCTTGTTTAGTAATAGTGTTTTTCACAGGTTCCCCAGCCACACTTATCATTGTGAGGGGTTTTTCTGAAAGGTAATTTCAGTTATTCGGCACAAAGCAAGATTATTTAAGGAGACAAAGGCATTGATCATCTTCTCTTTGCTTCTTATTTTCCTTGACCGCTATGGCAGGTTTACCATATATAACTGCTTCATGTAACTTAAAGCTGGTTTTTGGCAAGAAGATAATGAATCCCACCTAGTTCATTTTCCTTGATCTGAAGGAGAATATGTCTCCTGATTATGTTTAAAAATTTTTTAATTGTAGTAAAAATTTATAACATACATTAAACAAACATGTTAAAATACATAACATAAAATTTATCATCTTAACTATTTTAAGTGTATACTGTGATAGAATTAAGTATATTCATATTCTTGTACTGAGTTAGCCAAAAATTTGTCCATTACAGAAAAACTTGAACAAACTTTTTGGTCAACCCAATAGAACAGAAATCCAGAACTTTTTCTTCTTGTGAAATTGAAACTCTATGCCCATTAAACAATAACTTTCCATTTTCTACTAACCTAGTACCTCTGATTTTATTTTTAATTGTTGGTTTTGGTCTAGTTTAAGATGTGGTGATACAGAAACATGTATTTGGTAATAGTTAAAGTATCCTTAAAAAATAGTCATCTTTCACTGGAAAAACATCTATGTTCACAAAAGTTATGGTACATAGAATGCTCATTTTCTGCTGCACTTAACATTAATAATAAGAGTAATTACCCAATAAATATGGATAAATATGAATCTTACCCATAAGATGCTGGATGAATGTTGTAACCTTGGGCTGTGATTTGATTGAGAATGGAAGACATAGAATATGAAAGGTTATTTTTCCTAAAAGATGGTGATTTGGTTAGAGGCAAGTAGATTACATGCTGTTTAACCACGTAACATGATTCTTGAAATAGTATTCGGATAATTGAGGACAAAGTGATTTTTTTGGCATTTAATCTACCACTTTTCAGCCTCATTTGGCATATTCAGAATCAGTCTGTATTAAAAATTAAAGACTTATTTTCTTTGAATAAGTTACAATTTAGAACACTAATTGTTAAACATGTACCACAGTGAAACCATACAACTTGCAAAAACAACAATGGAAGAATTTTACTTCAAATAGTTATAATTACTATGACCATATTCTGCTTCCATTTTCAGATTTATCTGCTAATGTTTCATGATTTCAGCTAGAAATATAACTCTGAATAGCACACTTGCCTAGCACTGCCAATATTTTTTTTTGTAAAGAGCCACTAAATGTTTTCTTTCATTTTCATTCTCCATATATAAATTAGTTCTTAAACATTAAAAACATTATCGTAAAGAGTTTCCATTATAACCTAACCCTGAAAATGATAAGAAACAAAGAAATACCATGCTACAAATGGGGAAATACTATAAATTCCATTATATAAGCATATTCTTTAAAAAATCCCTCTCCTTATATATTCTTACTGACACATTTTGTCATGATAGACATAATTAAGATGTCCTTAATTTTATTACTACACCAGATTTTAAAACCACAATAGAAAATAGGATTTATTGTGGCATTTCTTAAAGCCCAATCATTTTGACAAGCTAAGGTCACTTCAGTTTAAACCCCAAAATGTTTTCCTCCCTTAGGAGGCTGGGACATTATTATTGTTTTTGTCAAGAAAGACTCGTGAATCATGCAGTCTTTCTCAGTGAGAAAATGAAAGGTGTATTCCACTGTGTGCTGGGAAAGAGATGATGCCTCTTCCACAGACTTGGTGGAGGATTCACTGCCAGCTTCTTCACGGTGTGAACTCCTGATTGAAGCGCCAGCTGTGATCCTAGGTTTCAAAGAGACATTGGAAATGGCAAAGCAAGACCCTGTGTTCCGAGCTGACAAAACCCAGTTGACAAGAGAAGCAGTAGCTATTCTTTCAGAATGCTCATCATGGGGAATGTCATTGACAAAAAGAAAAGAGTGGGGGAGGGAGGCGAAAAGAAGGCTTTTGTGTGATGACCTGACAGTCCTGAAATCAAATTATAATGCCACAGAAATAGGAATTTTCTTCCTTTTCCATTGCACGAAAGACATTATTTCGTCAATATAGATAAAATAAGTAGTTGTAAGAACATTTTTTTCTTTAGTTAGCCTCCTCAATGTAATTGGATTTTCCCTGGCTCATGGTATTAACAGAACTATCTGTGAGCAACTCTTGGCCTGATAGGTGTAAAGAGATTCCAGAGAGTTCTAAATTATACCTAAACTGTCACCCATGTCACTACAAGGTAGAGTTAAAAGGCCTTTGCAACTACCCAGGAACGAAAAGAAATAATTTCACCCCTAGGAAAATGAATTGTTTATTATTCTTAGCCTCCAAGCACTTTTAAATAATTTTTTTTTCCCTCTCTTTTGCTAACCTCAGCCATGGAGAAAAATGTGTATAAGGCAGTTATTATTTTGCATCAAAACTGTTGATATGTCCATTGCTGTCCCTTGGAGATTTCCATTCTCAGATATGTAGATCACCCTCATGCACAGGTCTGATCTGACCTCCCCTATGGTGCCCGAGTTGGATCCTCAGAACTCAGAGCTGCCCCAATGGCTGACCATGAGACAGTAGTCTGCCCATGCCCAAGCTTGTTGTTTCCAGAGTCACAAGAATGGCTTTATCAAGAGTGTGTCATGCAGTCCCAAGCCATTAACAGGACAGCAGTGTTTCTTCTCTGCCAGAGGACCATGTGGAGGGCAGCATTATTCTCAGTCACAAAGGGAGGGCCCCTAGAGGCTCCAGGACAGGTCAGGGAAGCCCTTACCAAAATGCAAACCCCACTGCATTTGAAAAATGTGTCTTGCTAAATTCAGTATACTCTGGACCTTCCTTTAAACCTAAGAATTGCCTCCTGAGATACTGGCCAGTCAGTTGGACAGTATTTATTTATTTATTTATTCAAGGCTGAGAAGATGAATTTCTGAATACTTAATTGTTTAAATAAAGATAAGCAGCAAAGCTTGTGATGTTATAATCAGGTTCTTATCTGCAAAACAATTTTGAATAAGGTAGGGTATTAAAAACAATCTGTTTATACTAGCTTATATTGTTTTTGAACACTGGGAAATTTCTAAGGTGAATAGATTAATCTGTATTTTTTGCTGACCAAATGGTAGAAGTTTTATTGGCTTTGTTTCTTTTTTTTTTTTTTTCCTTTGGCTTTGTTTCTTATGCCAGAAACCTTACAGAAAGCTGGGAGGTCATCACTTGCATTCCTGCCTCTGAGCCTCTGATGATTCCAGTCATCTCAAAGGGATAGGGTTTTGCCCTCTTGCTTCTGATTTGTTGGCAATAGACCTTCAGCTAACAGTATATCTGCTGAGCCGAAGATGGAGTGCTAATCTAGAGGGACTCGAAATGGCTCTGTCATTTTCTAGATGACAGCTCCTATTTTCCACTGGCTTCTAGCACATGTGCTATCATCCATCTATGTCAGGAAGACACTTGCTTATCTGGTTGCTAGAAATGCTTTTGTTAAAAACACGTAACTGCAGTTCATCAGTCTTTTGAGCAAGTTGTTGATTTTGCTAAACTAAGTTTAAACTCTACTGTGGTTTTGTGATATGACATCTATTTTTATTAGATATTGTCATGATTATTTATAGTGTCTTAGAAATATACTAGCGGAGAAGGCTATGGCAACCCACTCCAGGACACTCTTGCCTGGAAAATCCCATGGATGGAGGAGCCTGGTAGGCTTCAGTCCATGGGGTCGTGAAGAGTTGGATACGACTGAGCAACTTCACTTTCACTTTTCACTTTCATACATTGGAGAAGGAAATGGCAACCCACTCCAGAGTTCTTGCCTGGAGAATCCCAGGGACAGGGGAGCCTGGTGGGCTACCGTCTATGGGGTTGCACAGAGTCGGACACGACTGAAGCGACTTAGCAGCAGCAGCAGAAATATACTAGAGTTTACAAAAAGGCAAGTTAATCAGCCAGTCGAATGGTACAAAAGTTTTGGGACTACAGTGTACACATACTAACTTCATTTTTTGGTACCTCTTAATTATTCTTGCCTGGAGAATCCCGGGGACAGGGGGGCCTGGTGGGCTGCTGTCTATGGGGTCGCACAGAGTCGGACGCGACTGAAGCGACTTAGCAGCAGCAGCAATTAAGAAATTACTTACTAAAAAAGAGATAGACGTTGAATCATGACCATAAGAAAACAAAATTCAAAGCAAATAATGTGTATTTTACAACCAAGGATGGTAAGTATTTAAAAAAAATTATTATATAAAACCAGTGATCTAATTATAACCCATGAAGTACTATTATACATCAAAGAATATGATCAGCAAATATCCTTAATTACTTTTTTATTTAAACTGGAAAATATTTATTTTGCTGACATTCTTTTGGTTTTGACCAGCCTGTTCATGTCCTCTTAGTTCAATTAAGACGATCACTCAGAAGTTGGGCAAACCCAATCTAACTGGGCCAAGCTAGCCCTAACCTTTCAGGAAGCTTCTGAAGAGTTCACATTCACCACAACCAGCTAAAACTGGTTCACACCACTTTGGCATATATTAACTCACAGTCAGTAGGGTTGTTAACAGTGCCCAAAGCAAGGACATATCACAGAATCTTTCAAGAGTGGTACCTGGATGTCAAAATCAAGTGCTATTGCCAACTGGCCTCTCTCATATTTGCCAGTCTGGACCAACACTTTCCTTCTCTTCTCTCCCTTTCCTTCACACAAACACAGACTCATGGCTTTCCTGCTGTTGCTGGGAGTCTGCCACATGGCCTGATTAATGGGCATGGATGAAGGGGACTCACCCAAGCATCTGCCTACTTTCTTTCAGTCCTGAATGACTATCACAGTCACCAGAGTAACTTTTGTTTGGTAAGAGCTGTTTTAAGATTTGATGCCCACCAGAAGTTCTGGCCTTGTAGAGGACAAATGATGCCAAGGGCCAAAGCCAATACCATAGGGCTTTTCTGAGAGGGTCTAGTTGTGGGTGGGAAGTTATAAGGTGGCTTGAAAGGAAAAAAAAGAAAAACAGACACTAAAAAGTAAAAAAAGAGAAAATGAAAAATCTTGGATTTACTTTCTTTATAGTAAAATGGAAGCATGTTGGAAACAGATTTGTCTCTGCCTGAAGGGGTGATGATATCAATTTTATGACAAGGAATTATATTCCTAAAAAATAAGTTGGAGAAAAGCTTCCAATTAATTAGGTTTGACACTGAAATATTGATGTTATTTACTCTTTTAAAATTCTCACAGATAAGCATTTATTTTTTAAAAACCAAATTTTATGTTGATTGTTTTGTAATTTATGTGACACATACACAAAATATATTAAAAAAAAATCACTTCCCTCCTTTTCTCCTTGGATCTCTGACTCCTTTAAAAATGGATGAAATAATTCATACAAAACAGAAAAAAACAAATAAGTTACATATGAACTATAACCCTAATGAAGGAGTGGGACTTGTAAACAATGAGTGCTTTGGAATTTTTTTACTAACTTCATTTGACTATTTTTTCATGTCTTTTCTTTAGCTATAGCAGTAAAATTAACTGCTTATGAAATTTTGACAGTTATGCCTGAGATTTTCAGAGTGGTAGGTTAATACTTTCAGCTAAAAAAAAATCACCTTGAAATAAATATATTTACAAAGGAACAAAACTACTTTAAGTTGCCAGAACTGTAATATATCTGATGTAGAAAGAATATTACTATTGTCAGATGAGGACTAATACATAGAATATGTCCAAAGTGTTATCAGCAGTATTACCACTGTATTCTTCTGTATTCTGGGAACAGAATCAGAAGAAATGGGATTAATCTGAGGAGAAAGTTATGGAAACATGAACAATTTCCCCAACAGTGAGTTAAGAAACACTTCTTACTAAGACAGGTTTCTTTTAAGCATCAGCATGGGATCTTCTCTATAGACCAGTTTTTACATAGGCTTGGCACTCTGCTGCACATTTCCCTCCAAGTATGGAAGTGAGCAGATCACATATCCTCCCGGGGTGCATGGAGGGGAAGACCCAGATCTGCGAGGGAGATTTCAAAGACTATGGTTTGGACAGCAGAAAAAGAAACCGATGTCACTCTAGCATCTTGCATAAATGCAGTGAGAACTTCAATGCGGAGCTAAGTCTGTGCTGGGTCTCCTCACTCCTAGTCACATCCAAAGCAAGAAGGCCTGTCATTATTTAACAGAATTTCTTCCTTTCTTTCCTTTCTTCCTCCTTCTTTCCCTCTCTAACTCCTTCCATCCTCCCTTCTTTCTTTCCTTCCTTCCTTCCGTTTGTTTCTTTAAAAAATAGTATGCATTACGAAGTCTAATAGTTCATACTTAGAATATATAGTAATATTTGAAGTATCTAGAAATATCAAATAGTTTAAAAAGAAGTAAGAAAATGCTTTGATTGTGACCTTTATGTAAAATACAAGTTGAAACTTCCAACTTAGAAATGTGTTAAGGTCCAGGGAAAATGAATAAATCAAACCCAGATAAATATGGGAAGGGTGGAGGGACAAATCCTATTTGTTTTCATTATTTTGAGTTCTATTGCATCAAACAATTGATGCAACCAAGTAGCAAAGTACCACTGAATGTCAGTATCATTTTGTAGCAATGTGTCTAATAAGTGCTCTCAAGTCCCATTTTCCTGTCTGTAAACTGGAGTCACACTTAGCCTGCTAGGGCTGTTGTGATGATTCCATACCAGGTACCTTGGCACAGTGCCTGCCCTGTAGCTCCCAGCTTCTGAGGCTTTGTGGATATACTTTAGTCCGTCACAGCTATTGGTGGAATACAGGAAAACAAATCACAGGACACTGATTACTTTAGGAAAATCCCATGTTCATCTTATTTTACCACTGCAGAAGTCTGTGGGACTCTGGATAACCTTAATATTAAAAGTGCATCAAATATACTCCTTGAGCTCATCTGCCCTGAGATTTTATTTGCTTAAGTTCCCATTTCTTTCCCTTTAAGTGGAAAATATCCTCATTGGTGTGTCATGTTTTCCACTTCATCTTGTATTGTCCCTTCTTTCTTTATCTTATAGACACCAAATGTCTACCACAGAGTTAAGAATTTACCACCCCTCTTCCCAGGACTGTTGAAAGTAATGGAGAGGGATATACAGTTAGCTGGTATTATTTTCTGGGGCTGAGCATTATAGATTTTAAAGTTGGGGGGTTTTTAAGCTTTAGTTGCTTTTCCCCTAGCCAATACCAAGTACTTAGTTGACTTTGGGTACACAGTATCTAGTATTTTAATTATTATATTATTGCTTTTATCAGCAATGGTTTTATCCCCATTTGATTGAAGCCTATAGGGGGAGTTGGCCCCATAGTTTCTCCAAGGAAAAATCTGATCCCACTAATTCTGCTAGATGCTACCAATATTCTGCTCCTTCTACCCCCACAAGATTCTGCTCCCACTACGTCTCTCTTGGCCACCATGGACTACCCATTCTTCTCCATGTAATTCTTTGCACATAATTTACTTCATATAGTGTTTTTCTCTCATTTGTATACACCCAGGATATGGATTCCTTGGTAAAGAAAGCTTTCTCAGTATACATATCCAACCGTCATTCTCATACTGGCTGACGATGAAGCATCCTCCTCAAGTAGTGTGGCTATAATCCAGTATTTCAAACCAACATCAGGTCTGGTGTGAGTTGCATACTTCATTGTTATGCCCAATTTGATGTTGTCAAATGTCCAATTTACTCGACTCACAAATTTATAAAAAGCTACTTCTTATAACTACTTATTAAGTTTTAGGCAATTCCCCTGGAAAAGTGGTTTTAACCATTTTCAGAGATTTCTGTGAAATTATATTTGACTGCTGTGAATTTCTAGTGTTGTTTAGCTTTATTTTGGCGGCAAATATTTGACTGTGGCCAGGAAAAGCTTATTAATGTCTGGATTTTTCTGTACTTTTGATCTCTGGCTTTTAGAAATGCACATTGTTATTGTGTTTTGAATTACAACTGTAGTTCATAACTTAATGTCAACAATTTTATAAATAATCAACTGGATTTCATTAAAACATACAGAATAGAACCCATTGCCTTTTGGACCTCTCAGAATTTACAGATAATTTTATCAAGTTCAACTCAAAGAATATGTTGTGTATATTTCAAAAAATTGAGATGTCTCATGGCTACATCAAAGATCTCTCTTGGTAAATGTTACACTGCACTTGAAAATATGTGGATTATTTTTAAATACCTTTTGATATTGATTTCTAACATAATTTCACAGTGATAAAAGAACAAAGTCTGTATGATTTCAATATTTTTATACCATGAAAATTTTTACACCTTATGTTCCTGGATATGTTCCAATGTCTCCTGGTTTATAGTCTGTGGGAATTTGAATAGAATTTGTACCCTGCTATTGTGTGAAAACTGTATAAATCTTTATGTTGAATTGGTTTAATGGTACTTTTCAGGTCTACCATATCTTCTACTTTTCATCTATTAATTCTATTAATTTTTGAGAGTTTGATATTGAAACTCTAACTAAAAATATTTATCTACTTAAAAAAATAATTGTAAAGTATTCTTGCTTGGAGAATCCCATGGACAGAGGAGCCTGGTGGGCGATGGTCCATAAGGTTGCAAAGAATCAGACATGACTGAAGTAACGTGTATGCACATAGTGATACTATATGTAATGTTGTTCTGTATTTTCCAAGTCTCCTATAAGTGTGTTACTACACCATGTAAAAAATAAAAGAGAAAGAAAAAAATATTTATGAAAAAAAGTTATATAAAGAACAATAAAATATACAAAAATTTTTTTAAAATTTGAGAAGTTTCAGCATTTGAAATGTGAATTGCATACAGAATTGACATCCAATGAGGAACTAACAAACCTATTACATTACTCAGTTGGGTGAAAGAACAACCATTAAATATAAGTTTAAACTAAATATAAACTAAAAATTATTTTAAAAAGCCTCAAATAATTGTTGAATTTTCCAAGTAACTTTGCTATAAACTTAAAGTGGAGAACAGAAAACAATATTTGGGAAATCTGTAATTTGGCTAATTTTTCTTTTGGCTAACAGTCTTTCAGCAAACTGGCCTTGAGCAAGTTGATTTTAGGTGAACTAATTTCTCAAAAATAAGCTTTTGGTAAATTATTGAACTTAAAAAAATTGATAAGTTGGTCATTTGGCCACTTGGCTTTCAGAAAATTGATTTTTAGGAGATTAGATTCTTCCACAACTTCCCAGAAATAAATGATGAATGGAGCAAGTAAAAGGTAATAAATTAGGAGCAATTATGAGTGCAATAGGACATTAAGTGTATTTTTTTTTCCCTTGAGTAAAGAAGTTGTGACTATAGTCTGAATTTGAAACAAAACATTAAGTACCTCATTCTACAAGTTTAAAGAATTACCAGGAATTGGGCTTATTAGAGAGCATAGCCAAATCAGAACTGGCTCTACCATCTATTGCCAATATCCCCTCTCTTACACACCACTTTCCCAGACTGGTAGGATGCAGTTTGGATGCTTTTGCAGAAGTGCAATGTTCTTGGAGGAAGGCTGTTCTCTCCCCAAGTCCAAGGGAATGAAGAGCAAACTACAAAAGAATTGTACTTAAATAGTGGGGGTATACACAGAAGGGAAGACTGATATTTATTCCTTCTTTGGACTTCTTGTTGGTCACTGAATTAACTGAAACAATCTTGTGCCATCTGGACTAAAGAGAAGAGAATTGAAGAGAGACAGTGTGGTGGGGAATTGCCAGGAGGACAGAGGTTAGGATGGGCCTGCAGGTTCTCAGTTTCTGAAGTAGGAGTAATGATGCGGCTTTCATATGTCAGCTTGTGCAACATTTGTCTGTGTTGTAAAGATAAGAATGGAGCACCATCTTGAAGGGATCACGAACATGTAGAGAGCAAAGACATTAGAGAAATGTAGTAAGCACAACTCTGTCTGGGTCCCACTGGAGAGGCAGGCTGGATCTCATAGAGGACAACCACTACTCAGCATTGGCCTCACTGAACAGCAGCCACATCTAATTAAGGAGAAGACTGTTCTCTTGCCCATTTTAGTAAGGAGATGTTTCTGACTTTCCCTTTTACTTCTTTCATCCTCTGGACACTGGATGAGCCTGTGACTAAAAGGAAGAATGTGAGTAAAGACAGGATACCTTCACATTCCCCACTCCTTCTCCAAGATGTTGGAAATACAGATTCTGTGTAATAATGAAGGTGGAGGGTGACAGACTGCATGGAGTCTGAGATTAGAACTTTCAGAATGAATAGATGATGACACAATTTTTTGTAACTATATCAAAGGCAGCTATAGAAACCTGGTTTAAAAAGGAGACCTCTAAATAAAGCACAGCTAAGGACACGTACTGGAAGATATAAAACACTTTCAGGTTTAAGCCTCAATGAATTGGACTCCCTAATAATCAAATTATGAAAGTTCATGAAATGAATCAGCTCCAAACTAGTAGAACCAGAATCAAAGTGTTTGCAAAGGGGATAGAGAAGAGGAATTGGGTTCAAGAGAAATTTAGGGGAAAGAATTTGCAAATTTGGCAGGAGAGAGGATATGGAAAGTAAGAGCATAGGACAGTTCAATTCAGTTCAGTCACGCAGTCATGTCCGACTCTTTACGACCTCATGGACTGCAGCACGCCAGGCTTCCCTATCAATCACCAGCTCCCGGAGCTTGCTCAAACTCACGTCCATCGAGACAGTGATGCCATTCAATCATCTCATCCTCTGTCGTCCCCTTCTCCTCCTGCCTTCAATCTTTCCCAGCATCAGAGTCTTTTCCAAAGAGTGAGTTCTTCTCATCAGGTGGCCAAAGTATTGGAGTTTCAGCTTCAGTATCTTCCAACCTTCCAGTGAATATTCAGGACTGATTTCCTTTAGGATGGACTGGTTGGATCTCCTTGCAGTCCAAGGGACTCTCAAGAGTCTTCTCCAACATCACAATTCAAAAGCATCAATTCTTTGGTGCTCAATTTTATAGTCCAACTCTCACATCCATACATGACTACTGGAAAAGCTTAGCTCTTGACTAGATGGACCTTTGTTGACAAAGTAATGTCTTGCTTTTTAATATGCTGTCTAGGTGGGCTTCCCTCATAGCTCAATTGGTAAAGAATCCACCTGCAATGCAGGAGACCCCAATTCCATTCCTGGGTCAGGATGATCTGCTGGAGAAGCGACAGGCTACCCATTCCAGGGTTCTTGGGCTTCCCTTGTGGCTCAGCTGGTAAAGAATCCACTTGCAATGCAGGAGACCTGGGT
This sequence comes from Giraffa tippelskirchi, assembly GCF_054371585.1. NCBI lineage: Eukaryota > Metazoa > Chordata > Mammalia > Artiodactyla > Giraffidae > Giraffa > Giraffa tippelskirchi. Next base: position 104,574,955 of record NC_137280.1, on the reverse strand, counting down.
TTGATCCCTGGGTTAAGAAGATCCCCCGGGGAAGGGAAAGGCTACCCATTCCAGTATTCTGGCCTGGAGAATTCCATGGACCATATAGTCAATGGGGTTGCAAAGAGTCAGACACAAGTGAGTGACTTTCACTATCACTTCACTAGGTGGGTCACAGCTTTTCTTCCAAGGAGCCAAGTGTCTTTTAATTCATAGCTGCAATCACCATCTGCAGTGATTTTCTACTCCAAGAAAATAAAGTCTGCCACTGTTTCCACTGTTTCTCCATCTATTTTCCATGAAGTGATGGGACCAGATGCCATGATCCTAGTTTTCTGAATGTCGAGTTTTAAGCCAGCTTTTTCACTCTCCTCTTTAAATTTCATCAAGAGGCACTTCAGTTCCTCTTGGCTTTCTGCCATAAGGGTGGTGTCATCTGCATATCTGAGGTTATTGATATTTCTCCCTGCAATTTTGATTCCAGCTTGTGCTTCAATCAGCCTGGCATTTCGCATGGTATACTCTGCGTATAAGTTAAATAAGCAGGGTGACAATATACAGCCTTGACCGTACTACTTTCCTGATTTGGAACCAGTCTGTTGTTCCATGTCTGGTTCTAACTGTTGCTTTGTAAACTACATACAGATTTCAGGAGGCAGGTAAGGTGGTCTGATATTCCCATCTCTTGAACAATTTTCCAGTTTGTTTTGATCTACATAGTCAGAGGCTTTGGTGTAATCAACAAAGCTTTTTCAACGATCCAACGGATGTTGGCAATTTGATCTCTGGTTCCTCTGCCTTTTCTGAATCCACCTTGTACATCTGGAAGTCCACAGTTCACTTACTGCTGAAGCCTGGCTTGGAGAATTTTGAGCATTATTTTGCTAGCGTGTGAGATGAGTGCAATTGTATGGTAGTTTGAACATTCTTTGGCATTGACCCTCTTTGGGATTGAAATGAAACTGACCTTTTCCAGTCCTGTGGCCACTCAAAAAAAAATTGAGTTTTCCAAATTTGCTGGCAAATTGAGTGCAGCACTCTAACAGCATCATCTTTTAGGATTTAAAATAGCTCAACTGGAATTCTATCACTTCCACTAGCTTTGTTCATAGTGATGCTTCCTAAGACCGACTTGACTTCCCATTCCAAGATGTCTGGCTCTAGGTGAGTGATCACACCATTGTGGTTATCTGGGTCATGAAGATCTTTTCCTGTGTATTCTTCCCACCTCTTCTTAGTATCTTCTGCTTCTCTTAGCTCCATACCATTTCTGTCCTTTATTGTGCCCATCTTTGCATGAAATGCTTCCTTGCTATCTCCAATTTTCTTGAAAAGATCTCTCGTCTTTCCCATTCTATTGTTTTCCTCTATTTTTTTGCATTGATCACTGAGGAAGGCTTTCTTATCTTTCCTTGCTATTCTTTGAAACTCTGCATTCAAATGTGTATATCTTTCCTTTTCCCCTTTTGCCTTTTACTTCTCTTCTTTTCTCAGCTATTTGTAAGGCCTCTTCAGACAACCATTTTGCCTTTATGCATATCTTTTTCTTTGGGATGGTCTTGATCATCCACTGTATAATCATAAGGGATTTGATTTAGGTCATACATGAATGGTGTTAGTTCTAGAAGATCTTGTAGGTCTGCATAGAACCATTCAATTTCAGCTTCTTCAGCCTTGCTGGTTGTGTATAGACTTGGATTACTATGATATTGAATGGTTTGCCTTGGAAATGAACAGAGATCATTCTGTCATTTTTGAGATCGCACCCAAGTGCTGCATTTTGGACTCTTTTGTTGGCTATGAAGGCTACTCCATTTCTTCTAAGGGATTTTTGCCCACAGTAGTAGACATAATGGTCATCTTAATTAAATTTGCCCGTTCCAGTCCATTTTAATTCACTGATTCTTAAATGTCATTGTTCACTCTTGCCATCTTCAGTGTGACCACTTCTAATTTACCTTGATTCTTGGACCTAACATTCCAGGATCCTAGGCATCATTGCTCTTTATGGCATTGGACTTTCTTCCATCAACAGTCACATCCACAACTGGCCATTGTTTTTGCTTTAGTTCCATCTCTTCATTCTTTATGGAGTTATTTCTCTACTCTTCTCCAGTAGCATATTGGGCACCTACTGACCTGTGGAGTCTATCTTTCAGTGTCATATCTTTTTGCCTTTTCATACTGAGCATAGGATAACTTGTGGATTTCTGGCTTGGGTGTCTTATGTTGAAGTTAAAGATTAAAAATACAAGTGGAAAAGGAAATAAAACATTTTTTTTGTTGTTGTTGTTTGCCATGATTATAGAGAATCCTGAAGGAAATAGCAAGAAGGGATAGTAAATGAATAATTTTCTTCCCTTTCTACATTTAGGAAATAAAAGATACACTTAGGAATTTCTAATTGTATATATTATATGTATATATATACATATATATATATAATGCATACCCAGAAATATATGTATAATACATAAACAAACACAAGCATATGTATATCTAGTATATACATGTATATATATCTACAAATACACACAAAATAGCATGAATATTAAATCATATGATACAAAATGGATATGTATGTGATAATAAATAGAAATGACTGTTTAGAGTGTAATGTCCCTAATCAAGAAAGATTTTGTAAAAGATGTTTCAGTTTTGAACGTATTTGTCTACTTTGTTGAAAGTCTCTCTTTCATTATCACTTTCCCCTTCAATTTAGATACAAGAATTTTATTGTTTTGTTTTAAAAAGCCATTTTTTTTTTTGGTTTAGAAGAATAATGTACATGCATGTTAAGCTGCTTCAATCATTTGCGACTCTTTGCTACCCTATAGACTGTAGCCCGCCAGGCTTCTCTGTCCTTGGAACTCTCCATCCATGGAATTCTCCAGGCAAGAATACTGGAGTGTGTTGCCATGCCTTCCTCCAGGGAATCTTCTCTACCCAAAAATTGAACCTGTGTCTTCTGTGTCTCACTGCATTGGCAGGTGGATTCTTTACCCACTGAGCCACTTGGGAAGCCCTCAGAAGAATAAAACCTACTCATAGTAGAAAATCTGCAAAATACAGAAGAGAATGAAGGTGCTGTTTCTCATTATATAGACATTTTATTGTGTCTGTCTGAATGAAAACCTCACTTTGTATCCAGGTTATAAGATTGAAGACAGGTTGAAAGGAGTGAGAGAAACTGTTGACTTTTGTAGAACATTCCAAGTATAGAATAAATGAAATTGTGAGTCTGCAATATGCATGTCCATGTGCTGGAGGTGGTATTGGTGGCAGTTATATCAAGTTAACAATGACAGATTTTGTGTTGTTAATATGAAAATAGAAAGTGTGAGTGTGTCCCAGATACATGACAGCATATTATTTTTGTTCAATGGAAATAGATGTTATGAAGAAATTGAATCAGAAGTAAACCGGATGGAAACAATTTCACTATGTTATACACTGTGTAAAGATCCAAATTCTTTTTCTCTTTTTAGCTGTAACTTCAACTTCTCTAGGAAAATATAAATGTAATATATGTATATATTTTAAAGCAATAAATAACATATATCAAAGAAAGTAAATTTTAAAGGTAAAAATCTGGTGTTCTGGATGCTTCCAGAACAAGTGATCTTATCTAGCCAAATTGTCTCCCTTTCCTTTTATTCAGTGCCTGGAATGTAAAAATGAAGGTGGAATCAGAAGTCAAGAGTTAACTAAAGAGACAGTAGAATCTGAAATTATGAAATTGACTGTGTCCTTTTCTCTGATATCCTTGGTAAAATTTCCAGGGGAGTTGCCATTTCCATCGTTCTCATTTGGAGATATGTGGACTAATGTCAGATCTACCTATGCTATTTCCTCACTCATCTTAAAGTCACTAATTTTTCAAGTTTTCAAGTCTTAAGCTCCCATGCTTAGGATTTCAATGTAGTTCAAATCGATTCAATAACCTATCAGTCACGACTCAATCAGAGAAGCAGAACCACTAAGATGAATGTATACATGTACATGGATTTCCTCTTTTCCTTCCTGCTTTCCTTCTTCCTTTCTTTTTTTCCCCTCTCTCTTCCTTCATCCCTTTCTTCCTTTTTCTTTCTCTTCCTCTCTTCTCTTCCTTCTCATCTATTTATCCATCTATATATCTATCATTATCAACTTAATGTTTTCGGTTTTATTGTTGTTTTCAGATATTCAATTCACTTGCACTGTGCTTTGGTATTATAAGTGGTTGGGGAGAGTGGATCCAGGTTTAAAATATTATGTTTTAAAATAGTAAGATTCCCATTTCCCCTTTACTGTATTACAGAGTCAATACTTTAGAGGGTATCCTGCCCACTGTTTTCTAAATCAGAACTTATTGGCTCTATAATAGGTGCAGTTCCATCTTTTACTTTTTTATATGAAAAGACTCATGTTGTTTATCTTCTCTTAATGTCTTTTTCTCTTCACTTTTCTTAGATTAGGTTCCTGGACACAGAGTCTGAGGTGGAGAATTGCCTGCAGAAGTTTCACTGGGGAGAGCCTTTAGGGGCTCCACCTACAACACAGTGAGTCAGGAAACACTGGGTGTTTCTGGATGAGATTGGCAGACTCAGTAGTGTAGATTGCCCTTCCCAATGTGCTTGGGCATCATCCAATCCTTTGAGGACCTCAAAAGAACAGTGCTTCAGCCTAGAGGTAGTCATTACTTTTTTGCATAGGCTGTATCTAGAATCCTCAGGGTCCTCGTCTACCCCTTTTATTAGTTAACTGCCTCTTACTAGTTTAAAAATTCTTTATATAAAATTCTCTTCTTTAAATATATGGTGTTGTTTCTGTCTCTTGACTGGGCACTGACTAACATACAGGTCACGTAGTGATAAGCACTAGAAAGAAATGAGTTCTAAAGGAAGAAAAGAATTGTTCTGGATAGGGTCATCAGGGAAGGATTTTGAGGCCTGAAGAGAGTAAGGATATGAAAATTGTAGAGCAGAGTGTTTTAGAGAACAACCAGCACATGCAAAGACCCCAAGGTATAAATGAGCCTGGCATGTTCAATGAAGAGCAGAATTTTGGTGCAACAGCTGGTGAGGGTGTGAGCGGGAGTGGTGGGAAATGAGGTCAGAAAAGCAGTCAGGAGCCAGACTATGGAGGGCTTGTAGCGTCATGATGAAGAGTTTGGATTCTGTTCTACAAGCAATATGAAGCCACTGGGAGGGTTTTGAGCAGATAAGTAACTTGACCTGACTTATGTTTTTAAGAATCCTCTCTAGCTTCTGTGCAAAAGAATCAACTGTGGTAAGTAATGGGGCTATTAAAATAATTCATGTAAAATGATGGAAGTTTAGACTAAGCAAAGACATAGAGGTAGTGGGAAGTGCTTATTTTTTGGACATATTTGAAGGTAGACATAATTCTCCTGGTAGACTGAGAAATGAAGTTGCCTGTAACTGAGATGGGGAATGTGAGAAGGAGCATGTCTGGGATTTTTCTGGGTCAATTATTTAGTTTGGGAGAGTTTTAACATACATTAAGTTTGAGAAGTCTACTAGAATTCTAAATGGAGCTACTGAGTGGGAAATTTGGCATATAGTTGGGAATTCAAAGGAAAGTTAGAGACCAGAGAGGTACATTTGGTTATCATTAACATATAGACAGTAATTTTATATGATGGAATTCCTAATGCAGTGAGGATAAGTAACTAAGAAAAGTCTGAGAATAGAGCCCTGGATCAATGAATTTTAGGAGCTTGGCAATAAGAAGAAAAACCAGCAAAGAAATGGATGGAAGTGCCTGATGAGCAAGGAGGTGAATCAAAAGAAAACATTGTTCTGAAAGTGAGGAGAGTATTTCAAGAAGGAAAAAAAGGTAAAAAGACTATGTATGCAGGGTTTTTTGACAGAGTAAGATAGAACTTGTGGTTTGATCAGAGGACCTAGCAATATGAGGTCAATGGTGACCTTGACAAAAGCTGTTTTGGTGGACAGGCAGGGACAAAAGTCTGATTAAACTGGGTTCAAGAGGAAAGTAGGAAAGTGAAGTCACTCAGTTGTGTCTGACTCTTTGTGACTCCATGGACTGTAGCCTACCAGGCTCCTCTGTCCATGGGATTTTCCAGGCAAGAGTACTGGAGTGGATTGCCATTTCCTTCCCCAGGGGATCTTCCCAACCCGAGATTGAACCCAGGTTTCCTGCACTGCAAGCAGATTGTGTACATCTGAGCCACCAGGGAAGCCCAAGGAGAGGGTTCAAGAGAGAGGTGCAGAAAGGAAGCTTAGCTATTTCACAAGCATACTGCTGTAGAGGGAAAGAGAAAAGTGAAACCATTGTTGGATAGGTGTGTTTGATCAAGAGAGATTGTGCAAGTATGCATTCACAGCAAGGGTCCACTCAGAGGGAAAACTGAAGACACAGGAGAGAGAGAGTAAATGCTAGTTAGACCAATATCCTTGCACAGATGAGAGGGCTAAATCCTATGCATAACCAGTGTGCATGACCCTTGACAGAAGCACAGACAGTTTATCTGCAGACGTGGCAGATTACAGACATCTGTACTAAATGCTCTTTTGATAATTTTTATTTCCTTAGAAATGAAAGAATATGCCTCTTGAGAAATCTGTATGCAGGTCAGGAAGCAACAGTTAGAACTAGACATGGAACAACAGACTGGTTCCAAATAGGAAAAGGAGTATGTCAAGGCTATATATTGTCATCCTACTTATTTAACTTATATGCAGAGTACATCATGAGAAACACCGGTCTGGAGGAAGCACAAGCTGGAATCAAGATTGCCAGGAGAAATATCAATAACCTCAGGTATGCAGATGACACCACCCTTATGGCAGAAAGTGAAGAAGAACTAAAGAGCCTCTTGATGAGAGTGAAAGAGGAGAGTGAAAAAGTTGGCTTAAAGCTCAACATTCAGAAAACTAAGATCATGGCATCCGGTCCCATCACTTCATGGCAAATAGATGGGGAAACAGTGGAAACAGTGGCTGACTTTATTTTTTTGGGCTCCAAAATCACTGCAGATGGTGACTGCAGCCCTGAAATTAAAAGACGCTTAGTCCTTGGAAGGAAAGTTACGACCAAGCTAGAGAGCGTATTAAAAAGCAGAGACATTACTTTGCCAACAAAGGTCCATCTAGTCAAGGCTATGGTTTTTCCAGTAGTCATGTATGGATGTGAGATTTGGACGGTGAAGAAAGCTGAGCGCCGCGGAATTGATGCTTTTGAACTGTGATGTTGGAGAAGACTCTTGAGAGTCCCTTGGACTGCAAGGAGATCCAACCAGTCCATCCTAAAGGAGATCAGTCCTGGGTGTTCATTGGAGGGACTGATGTTGAAGCTGAAACTCCAATACTTTGGCCACCTGATGGGAAGAGCTGACTCATTGGAAAAGACCCTGATGCTGGGAAAGATTGAAGGCAGGAGAAGAAGGGGATGGCAGAGGATGATATGGTTGGGTGGCATCACTGACTCAATGGACATGGGTTTAGGTGGACTCTGGGAGTTGGTGATGGACAGGGAGGCCTGGCGTGCTGCGGTTCATGGGGTCGCAAAGAGTTGGACATGACTGAGTGACTGAACTGAACTGATTTCCTTAGAAAAATAAGAGCAAGGCTTTTACTTCACATTGAGGAGTGGGGAACAGTAGTTTGAGGTTTGTGAAGTGAATATAATGTGAAAAATATTGTCTGGGAAAATGGGAGAATGAATTGCTAGAGAAATATATAGAATTCAGGACAATGAATGTGTGAAAGCAAGACAGCACATTTTGTTAAGTAAAATCAATTCCAGGAAAGCTGGAAATATCCCTTCCCCTATGCCGCCTATTTCATCCTTGAAATATGCACATCACAAAACCTGTCTCAACAGAAAAGGCCTGAACCATAGCCATTCCACCATTTCAAGTTCTGCCTATCATCTACCTTTGGGAAGAGAGAACTGGGATCAAGGCAGATAGCTGACACAGGTACACTAGATGAATTAGGAAGGTAGAGGGACCCAGAAGCTTGTAAAAACTTTTTTCAGCATTTGATGTTTAGGTTTCTTGGGTAAATAGAACTGTAGATATTTGAAACTCAGATGGCTTTGATTCCCAATCCAAAAGAATCTCTGCTTGAGACTGGCTTTTCAGATTTAGCAGTTTGTAAACTTATTCTGAAGTCTTAAGGATAGGCAGTCTTAAGTCTTGTAAGAGGATGGAACCTAATTTATTCAAGCCATTTCTGTATCCCAAATAGGTTAGTATGCTCCAAGTGGCAGGAGAAAGTAATATTTGTTCAAATAGTTTTTCCCCTGTATGTTGGAACAGGCTTTTTCACAATAAAAATATTAAGTCATTGAATCCTTAAATCAACTTAACCAGTTAGGAATTTGTGGTAGAAATCTTTTGGTTTCTCATCATACATTTTCTAGTGGGAGCTTCACTATCATTTATGATTTTGATCGAACTCTGCCTGCTAGCATAAGCGTGTGATGCAGCTGATTTCTCAGCATTATATTTTCTCCTTGAATGGCCCAATAGAGTCTTCTCTAGGAGTTGATATGTGAGTGGGTACCAGGAGAGACAAGGTTAGTATTTATTCATTAATTAACTCAATAAATATTAATATTTACTATATTTCAGACATTTTTCTAGGTTTTGGGGATAAGAAAGTGGGCAAATCAGTCTCTCTTCCCAGGAAACTTTCCTTCTTCTGAGATTGAGCACAGAAAGAATCATTATTCAGGAGGTACCACTTGCCGTGGGCTTCCCCTATGTCTCAACAGTAAAGAATCCGCCTGCAATGCAGGAGTTGCACGAGGCCTGGGTTTGATCCCTGGGTCAGGGAGATGCCCTGAAGAAGGAAATGGCTACCTACTCCAATATTCTTACCTGGAGAATCTTATGGGCAGATGTGACTGGGGGGGCTACAGTCTATGGAGTCGCAAAGAGCCAGACATAACTGGAGTGACTTAGCGCACACACATACTTGCTATTGTTTGTTTGTTCTGCCAAATCTACCTGAGAGTGCAGCTAGCATAGAGGAAAACTGAACCGAGACTGAAAAACATACAACACTAACATGTCAATCTTGCACACTTGGTTTCAGCCAGACTTTACATTAAATATTGTCCTCAACCTTTAGGTTGCTTTTATCTTCCATTTATCTTTAAGCCAGTTTGAGTTGAATTTCTACTTACACTATACAAATCTTTTAATAAGTGCCTGTGAATAGCCTAAAACCCTACAAGGTGTGGAGAGGGTACAGAGGAGAAGAAAAAACATAAGGTCTTAGCTTTATGGAATCTTTTAATGGGGAAGGCAGATAATAAATACATGACTAATAAAATTTCAGATAGTAATATGTGCTTTAAAAATATTTAGAAAGGCATATGGAGTAAAAATTAAATGTGTGCTTGTGGAAGAGGGTGGAGACAACTTTACTCAAAATGTCAAAGAAAGTCTCTCTAAAGAATCACCATTTGAGCTGAGATCTGTATTGTCAGGGAGCCAGCCATGTGAAAATATGGGGTGTTAGTTTCACAGTAGGGGAAAATATAAGTACATTGTCTCTGAAATCCAGATACTCTTGTTATATCAAGCTTCATAAAGAAGGTCACAATGAAGAAGGTAGGTAGGGAAGGTCAATTTCATGTAGGCTATCTTAGAATTTGCTAAGGTTTCTGGATTTTATTATAACTGCAATTCAAAACCATTGATGATTTTGTAGTAGAAACATAAACTTAGTTGTTTTATGTTCCAAAAAATATTCACCTTGTTACGTGAAGAACAAACTATAGTGGAACAAGAGGAAAAGCAGAAGGGAGACCAGTTAAGAGTCTGTTAATCCAAGTGAGAGATGTTGCCAGCTTGAACTATGGTGGTTGCAGTAAAGACAGGGGAATTGGTGGGATCAGGATACATTCTTAGAGCAAGTAGGACCTCCTGATAGATTGATTAGATATGTGAATGGAGAGTGGGAGAGATGAAGAGTGGGAGTAGAAGGTCAAGGAAACAACAAGGCTGCTTCCTAGGATTTTGGCATAATCAACTGGGTGAAAAGTTGTGAGACTAAAGGAGATGATCTGAGGAGGAAAAGTTTGGCAGGACTGATAATGGGATGAATGGGTAGATGTCACAATTTCAATAGGAAGTGTTAAGTGCGAAATTTTTCTTACCTACAATAGAGCTGATGCTCAGTAGACTGTTGGATTTGCCAGTATGGAGTTTAGAAAAGTCATATAGCCTGAAGATATAAACATGCATTCTATTTGAAGCCATAGGATATGATGAGATCTTCCAGTAGAGGAACAAAGATGGAGCTCTTGGATGATCCAACATTTACAATTCAGGCAGAAAAAGAGGCGTCTCCAGAGATTAAAAAGTAATCTCTATTGAGGTCATAGAAAGTCCAAATGATTATGATATTAAAGAAGTCAAGAAGAAAGTATTTAATAAGGAAAGAATGTGTTCAGCCACACCTATTGGAGACCAGCTATTGAGAGTCCTGTAAGGTGAGCACTGAGAACTGAATACTGGTTGACTAAGTTGATTTTGAAAAAGAGAAGCTTCAGTGAATACTGAGAGACAGGCGCTTCCATGCAGTACGCTGAAGAAAGGCGGGGAAATCAGGACCTGGAGACAGAGTATGAATGATTCTTTCAGAAGAGCAGAGAAATGAGGCAGTTGTCAGAAAGGAATATGGAGTTAACAAAAGGTCACTTGCAACCCTAAGTCCTGACTAATCCTATGTCATCCTCATTACACACATGAGAAACTGGGAACTGCTGAGTGTATGCAACCAGCTCAGTGACACACTGCTAGTATGTAGCAGTACTATAGTTTAAAATCAGATCTTTTTTTTGCTAAAACTCATACTTTTTCATACTATATGTCAGGCTTTGCTGTTTACACTGTGTACAGTTATAGTTGTTCAGTTGATAAGTTGTGTCTGACTCTGCGATCACATGGACTGTAGCATGCCAGGCTTCCCTGTCCTCTATCTCCAAGAGCTTGCTCAGATTTGTGCCCACTGAGTCAGTGATGCTATCTAACCATCTCATCCTCTGCTGTCCTACTCTCCTTTGGCCTTCAGTCTTTCCCAGCATCAGAGTCTTTTCCAGTGAGTTGGCTCTTTGCATCAGGTGGCCAAAGTATTGGATCTGCAGCCTCAGCAGCAGTCCTTCTAATGAGTATTCAGCACTGACTTCCTGTAGGATTGACTGGTTTGATCTCCTTGCTGTCCCAGGGACTCCCAAGAGTCTTCCCTAGCACCACAATTCGAAAGCATCAAGTCTTCAGCACTAAGCGTTCTTTATGGATCAATTCTAATATCCATACATGACTACTGGAAAAACTATAGCTTTAACTATGTGGACCTTTGTCAGCAAAGTGATGACTCTGCTTTTTAATATGCTGTCATAGCTTTCCTTCCAAGGAGCAAAAGTGTTTTAATTTCATGGCTGCAGTCATCATCCACCGGGACTTTGGAGCCCAAGAAAATAAAATTTGCCTGTTTCCACTTTTCCCATTTGCAATGAAGTGATGGGCCTGATACTACAATCTTAGTTTTTTTCATGTTGAGTTTCAAGCCAGCTTTTTCACTCTCTTCTTTCACCCTCATCAAGAATCTCTATGGTTCCTCTTCACTTTCTGCTATTAGAGTGGTATCATCTGCAAATCTGAGGTTGTTGTTATTTATCCCAGCAATCTTAATTCCAGCTTGTGAATCATCCAGCCCAGCATTTCACATGTACTCTGTGTATAAGTTAAATAAGCAGGGTGACCATACACAACCTTGTGGTACACCTTTCCCAATTTGAAACCAGTCATTTGTTCCATGTCTGATTGTAATTGATGCTTCTTGACTCGCATACAGGTTTCTCAGGAGGCAAGTAAGGTGGTCTGGTATTCCCATCTCTTTAAGGATTTTCCAGTTTGTTGTGATCCACACAGTCAAAGGATTTAGCATAGTCAATGAAGCAGAAACAGACATTTTTCTGGAACACCCTAGCTTTCTCCATGATATAACGAATGTTGGCAATTTGATCTCCGGTTCCTCTGCCTTTTCTAAATCTAGATTGTATATCTGGAAGCTGTCAATTCATGTACTGCTGAAGCCTAGCTTGAAGGATTTTGAGCATAACCTTGCTAGCATGTGAAATGAGTGCAGTTATAGGGAAGTCTGAACATTTTTTGGCATTGCCCTTCTTAGGGACTGGAATGAAACCTGATCTTTTCTAGTCCTCTGGCTATTGCTAAGTTTTTCAAACATGCTGACATATTGAGTGCAACACTTTAACAGCATCATCTTTTAGGACTTGAGATAACTCTGCTGGAATTTCATCACCTCCACTAGCTTTGTTCATAATACTGCTTCCTAAGTCCCACTTGACCTCACATTACAGGATATCTGGCTCCAGGTGAGTGACCATACCATCATAGTTATCTGGGTGTTTAAGACCTTTTTGTATAGTTCTTCTGTATATTCTTGCCACTTGTTAATCTCTTCTGCTTCTGTTAGATCTTTACCGTTTCTGCCCTTTATCATGCCCATCCTTGCATAAAATGTTCCCTTGATATAGCCAATTTTCTTGAGGGGATCTCTAGTCTTTCTCATTCTATTGTCTTCCTATATTTCTTTCCATTGTTCATTTATGAAGACATTCTTATCTCTCCTCGCTATTCTCTGGAACTCTGCACTCAGATGAGTATACCTCTCCTCCTCTCCTTTGTCTTTTGCTTTTCTTCTTTCCTCAGCTATTTGTGAAGTGCCTCAGACAATCACTTTGCCTTCCTGCATTTCTTTTTCTTGGGGATAGTTTTGGTCACCACTTTCTGTACAGTGTCATAAACCTCTGTCCATAGGTCTTCAGGCACTCTGTCTACCAGATTTAATCTCTTGAATCTATTTGTCACCTCAACTGTATAATCATAAGGGATTTGGTTTAGGTCATACCTGAACTGGAGAAGGCAATGGCACCCCACTCCAGTACTCTTGCCTGGAAAATCCCATGGACGGAGGAGCCTGGAAGGCTGCAGTCCATGGGGTCGCTAATAGTCGGACATGACTGAGCGACTTCACTTTCACTTTTCACTTTCATGCATTGGAGAAGGAAATGGCAACCCACTCCAGTGTTCTTGCCTGGAGAATCTCAGGGACAGGGGAGCCTGGTGGGCTTCCGTCTATGGGGACGCACAGAGTCGGACACGACTGAAGCGACTTAGCAGCAGCAGCAGCAGCATACCTGAACAGCCTAGAGGTTTTTCCTACTTTTTTCTATTTAAGCCTGAATTTTGCAATAAGGTGGCCAGGATCTGAACCACAGTCAGCTCCAGGTATTGTTTTTACTAACTGTATAGAGCATCTCCATCTTTGGCTGCAAAAATATAATCAATCTGATTTCAATATTGACCATCTACTGATGTCTATGTATAGAGGTGTCTCTTGGGTTGTTGGAAAAGGATGTTTGCTATGACCAGTGTGTTCTCTTGAAAAAACTCTTTTAGCCTTTGCCCTGCTTCATTTTGTACTCCAAGGCCAAACCTGATATTATTTTGGGGTATCTCTTGCTTCCTACTTTTTCATTTTAATCCCCAATGATGAAAAAGACATTTTTTTGGTGTTAGTTCTGGAAGGTGTTGTAGGTCTTCATACAACTGGTCAACTTCAGGTGTTTCAGCATCAGTGGTTGGGCCATGGACTTGGAGTACTGTGATGTTGAATGGTTTGGCTTGGAAATGAACTGAGATCGTTCTGTCTTTGAGGTTGCTCCTATGTACTGCCTTTAGGATTCTTTTGTTGACTATGAGGACTACTCCATTTCTTCTAAGGGATTCTTGCCCACAGTAGTAGATATAATGTTCATCTGAATTAAATTTGCCTGTTCCCATCCATGTCAGTCCAGCGATTCCTAAGATGTTGATGTTCACTCTTGCTGTCTCTTACTTGACCAGGCCCAATTTACTTTGATTCATGGATGTAATATTCCAGGTTCCTTTGTGATATTGTTCTTTACAGCATCAGACTTTACTTTCACTACCACACACAATCACAACTGAGGGTCATTTCTGCTTTGGTTCAGCTGCTTCATTCTCTTTGGAGCTATTAGTAATTGCTCTCCACTCTGCTGCACAGCAATAGTTAGAAATAGACATAGAACAATGGATTGGTTCCAATTTGGGAAAGGAGTATGTTAAGATTGTATATTGTCACCTTGCTTATTTAACTTCTATGCAGAGTACATCATGAGAAATGCTGGGCTGGATGAAGCACAAGCTGGAATCAAGATTGCAGGGAGAAATATCAATAACCTCAGGTACGCAGATGATACCACCCTCATTGCAGAAAGTGAAGAGGAACTAAAGAGCTTCTTGATGAGGGTGAAAGAGGAGAGTGAAAAAGCTGGCTAAAAGCTCAACATTCAAAAAACAAAGATCATGGTATCTGGTCCCATCACTTCATGGACAATAGATGGAGAAACAATGGAAACAGTGACAGACTTTATTATCTTGGGCTTTGAAATCACTGCAGATGGTGACTGCAGCCATGAAATTAAAAGACGCTGCCCTTGGAAGAAAAGCTATGACCAACCTAGACAGCATATTAAAAAGCATAGACATTACTTTGCTGACAAAGTTTTGTATCGTCAAAGTTGTGGTTTTTCCAGTAGTCATGTATGGATGTAAGAGTTGGACCATAAAGAATGCTAAGCACCGAAGAACTGACGCTTTTGAACTGTGATGCTGGAGAAGACTCTTGGGAGTCCCTTGGACTGCAAGGAGATCCAACCAGTCCATCCTAAAGGAGATCAGTCCTGAATATTCACTGGAAGGACTGATGTTGAGGCTGAAACTCCAATACTTTGGCTACCTGATGCTAAGAACTGACTCATTGGAAAAGACCCTGATGCTGGGAAAGATTGAAGGCAGGAGGAGAAGGTGTTGACAGAGGATGAGATGGTTGGATGGCATCACCGACTCGATGGACATGAGTTTGAGCAAGCTCTGGAAGTTGGTGATGGTCAGGGAAATCTGGCGTGCTGCAGTCCATGGCATCACAAAGAGTTGGACACGACTGAGTGACTGAACTGAACTGTACTTCCCCATAGCATATTGGACACCTTTAGACCCCAATAAGCCTGTTTGAAGGGGTACAAACCTTAGTATAACATATATTATGTCTATGATAGTGTATTTATTAGTAATTTTTCTATTATCTGTAGTCTCATCTGGGGCAGGATCCAAATCTTATTCTTTATCAAATCCAGCAAGCATTGGCTCAAATTAGACAGCTAGAAATATTGATTAGATACTGTGTAGAGTATCTAGCACTACTAGGCAGTAATATAGTAAATAATATTTTCAATACATAATATATCATATCATAATATATAATATATCAGTATTATTATTCTGACTTCAAGAGACTAGTACACTTTTACCATGTGCTCATTATATGTGCCATCCACATAAGGTAGAAATATGACAGCAAATGACGCTTATCATTAGAGTCTGGAGCATAATGATGTTAATGATTTTGTTGCTGATGAAAAGTATTAAAACTTAGAATTATTTATATTACTATCTACTCAAGTCACAAAGATCAAAAGTAATCAGTACTCAACTGTTGTATAAAACAAGTGAATTTTTTTTCCCAAGAGTGTTCAAAGCTATGTGTTTACCTACTCTCTAGAATTTTAGTGTTCTTAATTGTCAGCATTATTTGATGGTACAGGTTTACATTCATGCAAGAATTCATGGGACAGTCCTCTCATGATTCATTGTACAGTCACATGTCATTTGCATTTATGTTTTTAAGTTGTTCATTAATGTCTAAACTTTAAATTCAATGCCCATTGTGCCTGTTTCCTGAGATACATTTTCTCCTTCTTGTATCATTAATTTGAATATTTATGACTTTTCCATTGTATCGTTCCTTTACATTATTTGGTTGTAAGCCGGTGACCTTGAATCTGTCAGATACTATTAACTGTCATACAGAGTTTTGACAGAATTACTGTGGTCTAGCTGCTGTTTGCCTAAGCATAGCAATGGGCACTAGCAAAGTGAGATCTAATTGCTACCCTGCTGTTGACTCCCTCTATGATTCTGGATAGATCACTAGCCTGCCCACCTTCCTTCTACTCTTACAACTGAGTTGGTAATCAGCAATCTTCTCTTCCCAGACTATTAGGTCCTGGCCTTTTTATGCTGTCACATGTTTCAGTGGCTTGTGCTGTTTTTATTTCAGGGGAGGAGGAATA
This sequence comes from Giraffa tippelskirchi, assembly GCF_054371585.1. Classification (NCBI taxonomy): domain Eukaryota; kingdom Metazoa; phylum Chordata; class Mammalia; order Artiodactyla; family Giraffidae; genus Giraffa; species Giraffa tippelskirchi. The sequence goes on along the minus strand of NC_137280.1, from coordinate 104,558,749 downwards.
CTTACCAATCTTATAAGAGTGTTGTGAAAATTAATTAGTTATTGTTCACAAAGTACTTTGAAGATTAAAAGCCCAGAATAAATGCTTATTATTGTTTTATGTACTCCAAGGGCATACCTGGGCAGGCAGGAGAATGTATTTCCCAGAGATGAAAGGATTATGCAACTTAGAAAACTGTGGTGTAGGATTTTAAGGTTGGCAAACAGATTACTCAGGATTGCATATGTGGGAATTAACTCTCACCAGAACACAAATGTTCCACCCAAAACCTGGAAGAAAGTCATTTGTTAGAACTAGTGCTGACTTTAAAAGTATTCTAGCCAACATGATTATCATTTCATGATACTGAGTGAAATGGTAAGACTGATGAATTTCTCAGGGAGAGACGAAAGGAAGCAGAAAGGTAGCTCCAGGGCTCGGAGGAGCTAATGCGAGAGCTCTCAGAACCCCACTTGATGATGAGATGGGAGTCCTGGTTGACTAGAATCATGCTTGGTCAAGCTCAGCACACACTCAGCAGAGTTCTAGCTGAGGTCACAGCCATATAGTAGAACCTGCAAATACATATCTGATCTTGAACACTGTTGGAAGAGTTTAGTTTGGTGTAACTTTTCTGGAAGAGAAGATGATAATAATTACCCAAAGTCTTCAAAGGGTACATATCCTTAAACCATCAACTTCCTAGAAATTCCCCTTTAGGAATATTTATCTGTTTACTTGGGTACCACTGATACCTGCAAAAATTTGAATAATACAAATGTTCAATAATAAGTGATTGATAAAGTAATGGTTCAAACATAAAACTAAATGTTATAAAGTCATTAACAATGAGATTCTAGATTGTTAACGAGAAAACATATCCAGCTGACAAAAAGCCAGCTAAGTAACATAAAAACACTACTATATGTAAGATACATCACTAATAAGGATCTACTGTATAGTATAGGGAACTCTTCTAAATACTCTGTAAAGACCTATATGGAAAAAGAATCTGAAAGAGTAGATATATGTATATGTATAACTGAATCACTTTGGTGTACAGCAGAAACTAACACAACAATGTAAATCAACTGTACTCCAATAAAAATTAAAAAAGAAAGCCAGCTATAACTACAATATATATCATGATGAACAGACTTTGAAGCATTTTTATTTTCTTGTCTGCTTATCTCTATTTCCTAACTTCTCTATTATAAGTATTTATTACTTTTATAATTTAAAAAATCTTTCTTACAGAAAAAGAAAACATACATTCTGCCTGCAATGCAGGAGACCCTGGTTTGATTCCTGGGTGGGGAAGATCCCATGAACAAGGGATAGGTTACCCACTCCAGTATACTTGGACTTCCCTTGTGGCTCAGCTGGTAAAGAATCTGCCCGCAATGTGGGATACCTGGGTTTGATCCCTGGGTTGGGAAGATCCCCTGGAGAAGAGAAAGGCTACTCACTCCAGTATTCTGGCCTGGAGAATTCCATGGACTGCATAGTCCATGGGGTCGCAAAGAGTCGGACACGACTGAGAGACTTTCACTTTCACATCAGCATTCACATGGAAGGAAAATGACTGGTGGTGGGGTTTAGTAGACCTGGTTCCTGAAGAGCCAGGTTATTGCTGCTTGAAAGCAAGTAGAAGAATGTATGTTTGTTACATAGGGAAAAGGAGCCATTCATCCCTTCTGAGCAGGAGAAAGGTAAAATCATGCGGTGGATAGAATGACTTTATAGGAAGAACAATATAAAGACAAGGATATTTGCCTATTGTGTTAGTCACAAAATGTTCTAATATTTTGCTTGGTAGATATAAGAATTATGTGTTTATAAATTAAATACATACACGAATCTAGTGCAATTATGGAAGGGCATATTATGAAAATATGAAAATTGAATCATATGAAAATTGAAAATATGAAAATATGAATTATGTGTTTATAAATTAAATACATACACGAATCTAGTGCAATTATGGAAGGGCATATTATGAAAATATGAAAATTGAATCATATTTTCAGAGCTTAGAATGCTCTAGAGTCCTCCCTTGTAAGAATGTAACCTCCTATAACAGAAATTTAAAGTTAGCTAATGAAATTAAAAGATGCTCACTCCTTGAAAGAAAAGCTATGACAAACCTAGACAGCATATTAAAAAGCAGAGACATTACTTTGCTGACAAAGGTCTGTCTAGTTGAAGCTATGGTTTTTCCAGTAGTCATGTATGGATGTGAGAGTTGGACCATAAAGAAAGCTGATCACTGAAGAACTGATGCTTTTGAACTGTGATGCTGGAGAAGACTCTTGAGAGTCTCTTGGACTGCAAGGAGATCAAATCAGTCAATCCTAAAGGCATGCATGCATGCATGCTAAGTCGCTTCAGTCGTGTCCAACTCTGTGTGACCCTATGGACAGCACCCCACCAGGCTCTTCTGTCCACAGGATTCTCCAGGCAAGAATACTGGAGTGAGTTGCCATTTCCTTCTCCATTTCTAAGCTAAGAGGGTAGTATGACCAGTGTATGTGTGATAAAGAACTACCCCTTAGCAACAATGGTGAACTGAAATTCCTGTTGACTTTCAATCACCTGTTAAACAGATGTTCTGACAGAACAGTAGACTTAGTTCCTTCATCCCACCAAAAACTATTATAAACATCATAACTAATGACAAAAATCAGTGAGTTTGGGGCTCTCCTAGCATTCTAAGAAACATAAGACTATAAATTTCCAAGTGACGGTTTTTTAAGTTTTAAGACATTTTATAAAATCTTTTTCTTTTAGTTGCTTTTCCTAGCACATAGTAGACACTCCAAAGCATATACAATCATGTTTTCTTTAAATGCTGCTCTACAGGTTTCCTTTCTTGAAGGTCTTCCTTCCCTTAGAATCTACTAACGTCCTTCTTGACCATTATTTCCTAAGAGGATATTGCTTCTGACCCTTTTGCTGAGCTGCCCAAGGTTCTGAATGACTACAGTGAGCACTCAACCCAACTTGTTTAACCCAAGCTGTCTTCCTGGTGGTCTCAGCCTGGAGGGCATTACCAGAATTATTGTATCTTCTAAATTAACTGACTAAACATCCTAGGTTAGACAGAAAAGTAATTAAATTAGTTATTTTATTTTACTAATACTTAAAAGCAACCCAGACGATATCCTGTGATTGGTCAAAAATGATTTTTAATATATTTAAGTGATAATTTCTTCACTTGTATACGCTTATTATCATCATAAAGAAAGGTTTAGAAAGAAGGGATTTTTTTTTTTTTTTTTTGGTTTGGCATTTGTTTTAAGGGAGTAAATGAGATTGGGTTTCTTTTTAACAATTTTATGAAATAAAGGTATGCTCTGATGAGGGTAGAAAATAAACAACATCTATTCACCAACTTAAACAAAGAAACAAAACGTTCATGCTGCCTTTAAAGTTAAAGACACCTGGCAGATCTTACTGATGCCACAAAAAGTCTAGGGTGTTGTATGAAAGAGCAAAGGCATTTGGGGATGTTGCGAGTTCAGTCGGTCCTGAATATTCATTGGAAGGACTGATGCTGAAGCTGAAACTCCAATACTTTGGCCACCTGATGGGAAGAACTGACTCACTGGAAAAGACCCTGATGCTGGGAAAGATTGAAGGCAGGAGGAGAAGGGGATGACAGAGGATGAGATGGTTGGGTGGCATCACTGACTTGATGGACATGAGTTTGAGTAAGCTCCGGGAGTTGGTGATGGACAGGGACGGCTGGTGTGCTGCAGTCCATGGGGTCGCAGAGTCGGACACAACTGAGCAACTGAACTGAACTGAAGACCACAAAAATAGAGAGCATTTATTTAATAGTTACTATGCCCTGGGCACGGTGTCAAGTTGTTGACATGTCGTTAATCCTTAAAACCCTTTTATGATTTCCCATATCCACTTGGGGAACTAATGTTGAGAGAGGTTCAGTAATTTGTCCATATTTAGAGGCTAGCAAATATGATAAGAATCAGAATTCCAACTTGATTTAACTCCTTAGTTGAAGTTCTCTCTCTCTTGTTGGGAGTTAGCTGGCCAAAGCCCTTCCCCTGGGAAGGTTTGAGTTACCTAAGACACAAAAGGGACACTTGTTCTTCACAAGCATCCATGACAACTAATTCAAACTTAAGAACTTCTCAGGTTATGAGGATCTTAGAAGCCTCAGTATCAATCTAGTTGGTTGACAAATTCCTCAGCTAAGTTGATTTGGCATTGAGGAAATTTAATTCAGAGCAATTTCCCATAACTCATAGACTACAGTAAAATTAAATCATGAAATTTGCCAACATACTTATGCTGACATACCTGTTCATGTTGGAGAAAAATAAAAGCCCCATGGGAAGAAAGTTCCAGGAAATAGAAAATGGGAAGCAGTGACACCCCTTAAGAAAATGGGTCAGTTTTTTCCCATGGAAAGAACCCGTTGTTCTAATAAAACGGAGTCTAAGGAAAACAAATAAACCCTGGAGTTTTTGTTTTTTTTAAATCTAAAGTAAGGACTATCAAGGGCTCCAGTGAGCCTGTTTGAGTAGATTTTGTGCTCAGAAAAGCTGGGTGACTGCCTTCCTGGTACAATTTGAGTGGTTCAGGGAAAGATTTCACAATCTTATAGAATATAGATGTACATTCATAATCATAGGTGCTTGCAATTTCAGCAATTAGGTGTTCCTTTCTGTCTTCAAATAAATGCTTTGGGGCTTTACAAGTTACTTATTAAAATACAAATACTCCTGGGAGGCCTAACACCTTGGATTCTTTTCAAATAAGATGTTGAAGAAAATTCAATTTAATACAGCTCATTTCAGTTCACTTGACTTTGATTCATAAGTGCCCCTACTAAGTGCAAAGCCCTTTTCTGGATTTTCATTGTGGAAGGAAAAGATGAATCAGTTAAGTTTCAGTCTTCTGCAGACTTCTCAAAGGGACAGATAATGAATATTTTTGGCTTTGTAGGCTATATGGTCTTTAACTTAATATTCAATTCTGTCATTTGCAGCTAGAATGCATCATGTAAATCAATGACTGTGTTTCAATAAAACTTTGTTTTCTAAACAGTCTGTGAGCTGGATGCTAAATGCTGTTCCAGATGCTTACAATAGGGCAGGGGATTTACTTAATTCCATCCTTTGATGAATAACACCCCAAGAGGAATTCACAGGACATAGGCTATGTCTATGGGGTCGCACAGAGTCGGGCACGACTGAAGCGACTTAGCAGCAGCAGCAGGCTTTGACTGGAAAGATCACTGGAATCACCTGGAAATTTTTTTAAAAATATAAATGCCTGATCCCCCTCCTCAGGTCCAGGGATTCAAATAGAATTGGTCAGAGGGTATTCAAATTCAAATAGAATTGGCCTCTGGGCACTGGGAGTTTTCAAAGATCATCAAAGTTTGAGAAGCACTGCTATAGGTAGGACAACACCTGGAAAACTGTTCTAGCTGCAGAAGGCCCCAGCAGCAGTACAGGGCTGGGAGAATGGAGGTTTTCAAAGGTGCCTCAGTTCTTTGGGAAAAAGACACTAATATGAAGGCTTTCCTAGCACACTGAAGAACTCAAAAGAAATTTAACAGTCTTCATTATACTGATAGAAAGATCAGTAACTAGCAGTAAACTGTTTTATAAAATCAGAACAGCCTGTATCAATCTGTACCTGGAAATTACTGCAACCCAATGTTCTTGCCTGGAGAATCCCAGGGATGGGGGAGCCTGGTGGGCTGTCGTCTATGGGGTCGCACAGAGTCGGACACGACTGAAGCGAATTAGCAGCAGCAGCAGCAATCCTTGCTATAGGCCCAGATATATAATATCTTTAATCAGATTCTACCTACGTTAATTTCCAAGGATTGCTGTAACAAAGTACCACAAACTGTGGCTTAAAACAACAGAAGTTTATTCTCTCAATTTTTATTTATTTATTTTATTTTTGGCAGTGGTGGGTTTTCCTTGCTGTGCACAGGCGGGCTTTCTCTAGTTGCAGCGAGTTGGGGGCCACTGTCTAGTTGTGGTGTGCAGGCTTCTCTTTGGGGTGGGGTTTCTCTGGTTGTGGAGCACAGACTCTAGGGTGTGCGGGTTTTGGTAGTTGTGGCATGTGAGCTCTAGAGCACAAGCTGGGTAGTTCAGGTGCATGGGGTTAGCTGCTACTTGGCATGTGGGATCTTCCTGGACAAAGGATTGAACCCATGTCTCCTGCATTGGTAGGGAGATTCTTTACCATTGAGCCAACAGGGAAGCCCCTATTCTCTCAGGTTTGGAGACTTCAAGTCTAAAGTTGAAGTGTCGACAGAGAGATGCTTTCTCTGAAAGCTCTAGAAGAGAAGCTTTTACCTCCCTTTCTCCTAACTTCTAGTGGTTTCTGCTATTCTGGGGTTTTTTTGGCTTCCAGGTATACCACTCTTGTTTTCCATCATTACCTAGTTCTTCTCTCTGTGCATCTGTCCCTGTCTCTCTTCTCTTCCTGGGAGGACAGCAGTCATGTTGTAGTAGGGGCTCACTCTGTAAGGGAGCAAGACTGTATAGAGCCTTCCCAGGACAGACTCCCCCACCCCTACCTATGTCCTCTGCCTACCTCATGTCTGTAGAACTTTAATCACCTAGGTCTTCCCCCAAGTTCCAAAGAAAAAATTTAATCAGAGAAGTGAGAAAATACAAAAAGAAAGGAAAAGAGTCAAGCAAGACAAAATAATAATAATTTAGCTATTAAACAAAGTTAATGTACCTCAGTGTTCACTGCAGTATATTTACAATATCCAAGACATGGAAGTAACCTAAATGTCCATTGACAGAGGAATGGATAAAGAAGATGTGGAATACCGCTCAGTCATTGAAAAGAATGATACAATGCCATTTTCAGCAACATGGATGGACCTAGAGATTATCATATGAAGTGAAGCAAGTCAGAGAGAGAAAGAGAAATATCATGTGTCATCACTTATATGTGGAATCAGACAAAAGATACATGTGAACATATTTACAAAACAGAAACAGACTCACAGACTTAGAGAATGAACTTAACTGTTATCAGGCGAAGGTTGAGGGGGTAGGGATAGATTGGGGTTTGAGACTGACATATACATACTTCTGTATTTAAAATAGATAACCAACAAGAACCTACTGTATAGGACAGGTAAATCTGCTCAATATTATGTAATAAATTAAATGGGAAAAGAACTTGAAAAAGAATAGATACACATACATATATAACTGAATCTCTTTGTTGTGCACTTGAAATTAACACAACATTGTTAATCAACTATATTCCAATATAAAAATCTAAAAAAGGCATGCAACAGTAAAACTATATATAAACAACAGCAACTCCCCCACCCCAAGCCCCCAAAGTCAAAAACCTTTAGTTTTTCCTCAAGGCCTTTAGATATTATTCTGAGCCCTTTGAGCTGTTTTACAGACCCTGAAACCCCTACCAGATGAATGAAGTTAACTGTATGCTGCCCACAAACACATAGACCCCAGGCAAGTGAAGCCAGAAGGCTGATGATGTTAACTCCCAATCATCTCACTAAAAACCAATCAGAAGAATGTCCACGAACTGATCATGCATGCCAATCCCCCTCTCTCACTCTGTCTTTAAAAACCTTTCCCTGAAAGCCGTCTGGGAGTTTAGGTCTTTTGAGAACCAGCTATTTGGACTCCTTGCTTGGTGTCCTGCAATAAACACTGAGCTTTCCTTTACCACAATCCAGTGTCAGTAGACTGGCTTTTTTGCACGCTGGTGAATGGACCTAAGTTTTGTTTGGTAACAACTCTGCTCCACTATGACCTCGTTTTATCTTACATCTTAATTACATCTGCAAACATCCAGTTCCTAAATAAGGTCATATTCACTAGTATCAAGTGTTGGGGGGGCACTACTCTCACATGAACATTTACACTATCCTTGTGTTCGAAGGGCAGAGGTACAATGAAATACTGGAAGAAATTTAGGAGTTGAATCTTAGGGCAGAGTTTGTAGCTTCATTGATAAAACGGGACTAAGAATCAGGAAAATGATAATTCGGAAATGTGAAGAGCTTTTTCTAATGGAAAAGCTCTATAAAATTCAAAATATGAAATGTAAATGGAAACTAAGTTAAAAAATTAAAGTGTAACATGTATTCTCAGGGGAATAGGCAGTCTGGATTTAATAAAGAGGCAAACTCCAGACACATTTGTGGCCTCTGTAGTAGCCATGAATCCTCACTCTATAGGTCAAGGTCTTGCTGCCATTACTGTTGCTGCTGCTGCTAAGTCACTTCAGTTGTGTCCGACTCTGTGCGACCCCATAGACGGCAGCCCACCAGGCTCCCCCATCCCTGGGATTCTCCAGGCAAGAACACTGGAGTGGGTTTCCATTTCCTTCTCCAATGCATGAAAGTGAAAAGTGAAAGTGAAGTCGCTCAGTCGTGTCCGACTCTTAGCGACCCCATGGACTGAAGCTTGCCAGGCTCCTCCATCCATGGGATTTTCCAGGCAAAAGAGTACCGGACTGGGATGCCATTGCCTCCTCCCCTTTCTGCCATTACTGTCCATTAAATCACAAACCACCAGAGTCTTGGGTGCCCCCTAATCACTCTGGGAGAGAAGTTGTGGTTGGGAAAGTGTGGTCTCTTTAATTTGTAGAGGGGCACGAAGACAGCCTATTCTCATCTTGCCAGTTTTCTTTCAAAGAGGGGTGGCTCCTCTGGATAAATCTCCTGCCTCCTTATTTTCTCAACCTAAATGATATATCAGACACATCACCTCAAGCCTTGAACATGCTCAGTACCGAGCAAGAAAGGGCATGGCACAGTCAAAAATGGGAAGAACTGGTGCCCAAATTGGATAAGACATTGTGTCTCAGTGTCCTCATCTGTAATCTGGGGATGAGAGTACCAATACCTCAGACTCACTGTGAGTGGTCATTAATACAAGATGTACAGTTCTTAGCACAAAGTCAGTGGTCAATCATGCTAATACAGCATGGGGACAAAAGTTGGCATTTTAATTTCCAGCCGTTCAAAACCAGCATCAAGACAATTTGTGTTAGGGTAATGAAAGGAGCAGAAGACACACTGTAGGATTCCAAAATAGCTCCTTGAAGAGATCAGGATGGACAGAAAAATAACGCTGCCAAGACAGAGGAAATCTCTTTCTGGAGTACCATCCCCATGAGTGCAATAGTAAGGGACAGCTACTGTCCCAGTGGGCGGCTGACCTAGATGGCTAGAGTCCAGTTCCCTCTCTCTCCATTGGGCAAACACTCGCTGATAGGACTGCTTATGAAGGGCAGCAGATGCACTCCTAGCCTAAGGTCTGCTTCTAGGGAAGTAAGAAGGGAGGGTGGAAGGTATCATTACTGAATGACCTGGAGCTTAATTTGCACTTGAAGAGGTTCCCTTTGGCACAGGAAGTACTCCTTAGTGAGGAGTACCATGAAGCTGGGATAGTCTGGGAGAATTGAAAATTAACCCAAGGGTCATGGAGAGCATTCAAAGGGCAAGGAACAAAGTCTGTGTTTATTTATTGCCCCTCTGTTTGCTCCCTCTCTCAGCTCCTTTAGAAACCTTTGCTCTCTTTGCCCCTTTCTCAGGTTGCTAGTCCATGCCACCTCCTTCTCCCACTTAGAGACCAGATTCAGGCAGTGATGTGGAGGGGTTATAGGGTTTTGTACATGGGAAAATGAGACCAGATGATATGTTCAAGGAGATGACATCTCATGTGAGTGTGTGTGTGTGTGTGTGTGTGTGTGTGTGCTGGGGGTGATGCAGAGAGTGTTTTGAAGCCTGTTATTAGGTACAATGAATCAGGAATAAAGACTCTCACCCAGCAACAAAAGATGGGTATCTGGACTATGAATTAGTATCACACTGGCTTCCCCCCTCAGCTTCCTCCCGCTTGACCCTTCCTAGTGGGTAAAACCAGGAGCGTGTTAATTGTGGGGTAATTAAAATGCTATGTGTAGAAGGGTCAGATTAAAGGGTGGTAAGTTGAATTAGCAGGTGTCTATTTCAAAATGCAGGTGAGTTGTCAGCCCTGAAGCAATTGGGAACAGAAAGCCAAGCTATTGCCAACCAATGATGCATGTTAATCCTTATTTCCTTTTTTTGTCCTAAAATTTGGAAGCAAACCCAGCCTAATGTACAACAGGAGGCCATACGGCAAAGGGAACTATTTTGATTTCTTTTGTTATGGAATCCCATAGACAATTGGATTTGGTCGTGCAAATCTGAAAAATGACAAGTTGTCAGTGAGAAGTAAAGCAAATATACTCATATAGTTGATTCAGATCTTAAGATGATTAGGGGTGAGTATTTGCCTTGAGAGCAAATTGTGACCTGGTAAGTATTAGGGGATTATTTCTTCTTAACTGGCTGGGAGAATTTCTTGTTAAAAGTATTACACAACACTTGTAGAAATAAAAATCATATTTTGATTCTTCAAATTCTCCTGTACCACGAAAACATGAAATTTCATTACAAGTCAGCTCTGAGAAGGGTGCTTGGCAAGGCACTGGAGGAAGGAAAAGCAGCACAAATACATGAACAGCATAAGAGGCCAAGAGTGGTGAGTGGCATAGCAAGCAGTGTGAGTGAAATTTTTCTTCATCCAGAGAACACTGAGAATGCTCTCATCTGGAGACCAGGAAAGGCTTTTTAAGAAAATGATATTTGACTTAGACTTCAATGATGAGAAATGGAGGTTGAGGGGAGACTAGGAATTATAGATGAAGAACAAATATAAAGAAGCATGGACTGTAATTTGTAAATGTTGCACAGTCTTTTGGACAAAATACAGGCAAAGGCAGATTGCTGTGTCAGTGTTTCTTAATCCTGGTTGTGCATTAAAACCCCTGGGGAGCTTTTAAACACCCAGTGACCAGATCACATTCTAGACCAACTGAATCAGAAACTCAAGACGCAGGGCCTAGGCATCAGTAATTTTGTTTTTTAACACACCCCAGGTGATTCCAATATGCTGGCAAGGTGAAGAATCTGGGTATATCTAATAATGAACTACAAACAAGGCTCCAGATCCTATTCTCACTTAGCACAGCCAGGAGAGAAACTTTTCACTGGAGAAATGGTACATGAAAAAAAAAGTTGGCCCTTTGACATACTTTGACTAATTTATCTTGAGAAGCCTTATTAAATGATTTCCTTGTTCATCTCAGAAGAGATTATGGGAACAGCAATAGAGAAAACTAGGACTAGAAAAGGAGACTGTGGCCAAATCATGGAAGATCTTAATGCCAGACTATGGAGCATGAGTTTTTCTCTACTTGAACTATTTAACTGAAGCATGACTGAGAAAAAAAACGAAGTACCTTAATTGAACTATTATAATATTGCATAAGTTACAGTGTATAATATAGTATACAGTGTACAATATAGTGAGTCAAAATTTTTAAAGGTCATACTAAAATTATAATTATTAGAAAATATTTGCTATATTCCCCATTTTGTACAATATATTGTTATAGCTTATTTTATACCTAATAGTTTGTACCTCTTACCTCCTACCCCTATATCATTCCCCCCACCCACTCCCCACTGGCAACTGCTAGTTTATTCTCCATATCTGTGAGCCAAGAAGCATGGCTTTTATTCAATGGTCAATAGGCAACACTGAAAGATGAAGACTGATTTAACAGTCATAAACACGGTGAAAGATATTTTTATGTTAGGTGTTAGGTTTGAAGCAGTAGAGGGAGAGGGCCAATTAGGAGATCACAGAAGTATTTGAAGCAGGAGAGGTTGAGGCTACGACTGCACAATAGCTTTGAGAATGGAAAGCAAGTAAACATGAAATATTGGGAAATAGGGCTGACAGAACTCATGTGGTAAAACTTCTTCTCCTTCCCATCCTCTGACTGAGGGAGAAACCTGAGAGTTAGAAGCATGTCATGTACCTCCTAAAGAAGCCAAAAGTGAGCTGGGGCAAAAGCCACTTTAATCAAGGGATAATGTAACAGGAGTAAGGAGGAAGGCATGGCATTGAGGGGGTGTGAATTTCTCATAGCTGCTGACTGGCTGGGTTTTCTGAGGAATTTCAGTTTGGGGGATGTTTGGCTGTATTTGATTTCAGATTAGTTTGGGGGAAAAAGTAGAGTCATATCTTGGGGTTACCTACCCACTTCAGTGGGAGTGCCCTTTAACCACTTTTTCTGGAGCAAAAGGAAAGAATAGTTCCATGGTATAGTATGGTATGAGACTCATTGGAGGGGTTCCAGAAAGCAAGTGTGTTTAGAGCATTAAAGTTTACAAAGAGGTCAAAGTGAGGAGCCCCAGTGACAGCAGGTTGTGGTGTTAATGTGCAAAGACAGGTTAGTACAGCAGGCCTGAGACTGCTATTTTTAGGACGTGTTTGCAAGGTTGGCCTATGTTGGCATTTGGGTTTCTACATTTTAGGAAGGTTCTCCCCATTCCCTAACTGATAGGGGTGGCTGTCTGTGCCTAAAGGGTTTGTGGACTGTGGGTGGTGCCAAACCCTGGCTTTCCTCCTTTGAATCTGGAACTCTCAAGGGAAAGGGTACCCAACGGACCAGCCTCCAATAAAAAAAACCTTGGACACTAAATCTCTAATGAACTTTCCTAGTAGATGACATTTCACACATGTTGCTGGTTTTTCTTTGTGTCCTTCTGCTGTAATAAATCATAGCTATGACTACACATCAGGTCCCATGAACCTTCCTAGTGAATCATCAAATGTACAGGTAGTTTTGTGGACCCTTGACATAAAAAGAATGAGGAAAATTTAAGACCAGTTGAGTCAGAAAACCCAGGAGATCTTGAGCTAGTAAATTTTTAATAGTTGACGTGGGTCTTTGCCTTTGAAAGTCATAAAGGAGAGAGATTTGAATTGAAATTGTTTATCTAAGCATCCTTATTATGATGGCAACTAATTTTTTTAAACTTCCTTTGCATGTATGCTCAGTCGCTTTAGTCACGTCCGACTCTTTTCGACCCTATGGATTGTAGCCCGCCAGGCTCTTCTGTCCATGGGGATTCTCCAGGCAAGAATATTGGAGTCGGTTGCGATGTCCTCATCCAGAGGATCTTCCCAACCCAGGGACAGAACCCGCATCTCTTGTCTTCTGCATTGACAGGTGGGTTCTTTACCACTAATACCACCTGGGAAGCCGCAATGAAAGGTGAACACAGTGAAAAGAACAAGTCACAAAAATAAAATTTACACCTCAACATAATAAAGGCTGTTTATTACACAGTTGGTGAGAATGTAAATTGGTGCAACCACTATGAAGAACAGTATGGAATTTCCTTAACAAGCTAAAAATAGAGTTACCATATGATCCTGCAATCCCACTCCAGGCATATATCTGCAAAAACTATAATCAGAACTCTAATTCAAAAAGAAACATGTTCCCCCAATGTACATAACAGCATTATTTACAACTGCCAAGACATGGAAGCAACTTAAATATCCATCAATAGATGAATGGATAAAGAAGACGTGTTTTATATATATATATATATATATATATACATACACACACATACACACACACACACACACACACACACACACACACACACAATGGAATACTGCTCAGCCATAAAATAGAATGAAATGATGCCATTTGAAGCAATATAGGTGGACCTACAGATTATCATAGTAAGTGAAGTAAGTTAGACAGAGGAAGAGAAATATCATGATATCACTTTTATGTGGAATCTAAAAAAAAATGATACAAAGGAACTTATTTACAAAATAGAAATAGTCTCATATACATAGAAAACAAACTTATGATTACCAAAGGGGAAAGCGGGGTTGAGGGGCTAATTTAAGGATTTGGGATAAACAGATACACACTACTATATATAAAATAGATGAGCAACAGGACTACTGTATAGCACAGGAAACTATATTCAATGTTTTGTAATAATCTATGACGGGGAAGAATCTGAAAAAGACTATACATATATAACTGGATCACTTTGGTGTACACCTGAAACATTGTAAACCAGCTATACTTCAATTTAAAAAAATTTGAAACAAGCAATTCCAGAGCCATTATACCTGTACTGTAAAAATTTTTTAATTTTATTTTTGTTTCCTGCTGCCTTATCATCCTCTCTGATGGCAGTAAGGATCCTGCCCAGGTGACCAGGTGGACTGGTATGATAAGGCTGGCCCCGGTTGCAGTTCTCCTCTCTGCTCTCCTAGGAAGTTTCAAGTGCCCCAATGCAATCCCTTTGTGCCTTTTTTTGTACTGTACCCTGACTTCTAAAAATAGTGCTTGCCCAGGGGTCTCTTGGCTCCCCACCTGCTTGGTTGAGCCTGTTCCCGCATTGCTTGTCCCACAGGTCCTCTCTTGTGCAATGACTCTCTCAGACCAGGATAATAAACTTTGTTTCCTGTGCCTCTCTTATGTGTCCTCTTGTGGCCACACCTAACTGACCACCACATAAAAGAACACAGAATAACACTACTCAGTGACATTCATTTTTCTAGGTCTAATTCCAACATCATAAAAGAAAAACATTACAAATACTGAATTAAGTACAAAGGCTAATGAAGACAATATGCATGCTTTATCTACATCAGCTTAGGCTGCCATCGACTGGGGGACTTAAAGAACAGAAATGTATTTTTTCACAGTTTTGGAGGCTAGAAATCCAAGATCGCAGTGCTGGCAAGTTTCGGTTCTGGTTCTTTTCCTGGCTTACAAACTGCTGCTTTCTCACTGTGTCTTCACACGAGGGAGAAAATGCCATCTCTCTCTTCCTCTTCTTATAAGGGTACCAGTTTTGTTGAATGAGGGCTTCATCTTATGACCTCATTTAACTTGAATCACTTCCCTAAAGGTCTGATGTCCAGTAAAGTCATGTGAAAAGTTGGGGCTTCAACATATGAACTTTGTCAGGGTACAATTCCGTCTACAGAATTATCATTCTTTAATTTTTTGTTTTTTTTGATGTGGCTCATTTCCAAAATCTTTATTGAATTTGTTACAATATTGTTTCTGTTTTTATGTTTTGGTTTTTTGGTCTCAGGGCATGTGGGATCCTAGTTCCCTGACCATGAATTGAACTCGCAGCCCCAGCACTGGAAGGCAAAGTCCTAACCACTGAACCGCCAGGGAAGTCCCAGCATTATCCTTCGTGATGAGCCGTCCCTGGACTTCCAGCCACCATCTTTTTTCATAACTTGCTTTCTCAAATGATAAATCATAACTGTGTGCAGCATTTCTATACCAGGCATCATGCCTTGAACCCTCTGCAATTCTGTTTTTCTCTACTTACATTTCTGTCCTTGTTTTCCTGGTTTTCACATTCTTCAAATTTCTCTGTTGCATCCAGGCTGCTTTTGCCTGCCTGTTTCTCAAAATCCTTCCTTTCATTGCCTTTCAAACTCTTTATTTACCAAACATTTACCATGTTTCATTGTTATTCTCTATCTTAGGGTTGTTTTGTGGCAAATCTTAGACTACACATCATTATTTACATAAATATTCCAGATTATATTTCTTAAATATAAAGATTTATAAAATCACAACCACAATAGTTATTATATTATCTAAAAAGATTAACAGTAATTCCTTAGTATTGTCAAGTATCCTGAAAGTGTTCAAAATTCCCTGATTGTTTCAGGAATATATATATTTTTTCAACCAGGACCCAAATGAAACCAAAACGCTGCGAGGCTAAAGTAGCCCTCCAGTGTCTTTTAATCTACAGATACCCCTTCCCTCTCTGTTATATTTTCCTTGGGATTTCTTTGTTGAAAGTTGTTCATTTTCTAGACTTTCTCAGGTTGGAATTTCGTTGATTGTATTCCATGGTGTCATCTCTGTAAATTGGCGGCAAGATCTAGAGAAGCTTGATCAGATTCAAGTTACATTTTTATTTGCAAGAATATTTCAGTTTCAGGTCTTCCCTGGTGGCTCAGTGATAATGGGTCAGCCTGCCAATGCAGGGCACACAGGTTTGATCCCTGGCCAGGGAAGATCCCACATGCCATGGAACAACTGAGCCCGTGTGCCACAACTACCGAATCTGAGCTCTAGCCCCCGTGCTCTGCAACAAGAGACACTACTGCAGTGAGAAGTCTGAGCACCACAACAAAAGAGTAGTCCCCACTCGCCACAACTAGAGAAAAGTCTGTGCAGCAAAAAAGAACCAGCAAAGTCAAAAATAAATAAATAAATTAAAAAAAGAGAATATTTCAGTTTTAGAATGTAATGGCCATTGTTACTTCTTTTCCTAATCAAATATGCTTCAGGCAGTGCTGCCATGGTTCCAGCTCTGGGAGGACCTCAATGTGGTGGGTGACATCAGTCACATAAAGAGATTAATATAACCCAGGATGAATTGCACAATGATGCTTTCTGAAGGATGCTGGGGGAGCAAGTTGACTGTTTCATTCTTATTAACCTTGACACTCATAAGACCTTTATAGTTCTCCAAGCTTGGGGAAATGTCTCCTCTATTTCTTCCCTCCACACAGCATGGAATAGCACCTTCAAACACAGCATTGACAAAATTCTTATTGAAAATTCACCTACATCTGTGTTTCAGAAACTACACATCCTAGCCCTATGAACTGGTAAACATTCAGCCAATTCTCTCATCTTGTTTTCCTTCCTTTGTTAGGGAGAAGTCTCACAAATACAAACGAGGCAAATTTTATAATGTGGTTCAATGGGATCAAGTTTAAGAGGGATAATATACCACTGTGGCCACCTGCCAAATGTCCCTTTGTGACCATAAAAGCCAGGTACTGCCATGGGAGGCCTCTTGCACGTCTGGAATCAACTCCTTTTGTGATGTGTGTGTTTGTTCTATGCAAAGAAAGTTCTAGATTTACAAAAGTTAGAATGAGAAATTTTTAATCTCATCAGGAAAAATTACTCACATTTAAGAGGTCCTTTGCTCTATCTGTGAGTAAAATGAAAATTTCACAAATAGTCAATGAAGCTTCTCATTGACTTTTACAACTTCAGCAGTCAAGTCATGAAACGGTATTCTTGAGCTTCCAATAGAAATCACCCTCCAAAGTTAGATCAGGGCAAAATCCCCTTACTGGCCAATAGAGCCCAAGTGATTTTCATTTCATGTGTGGAAAGCAATTTATTGTGTCAAATCACAGAAGTTTATTTTTGGATACAGTGCCAGATAAAAATGTCAATATTACAGTGGTAGCCAGTAAAAGCATCTAATTTTATGTTGCATAAAATAAAGCTTCTTCTTTTGACAGAAGCTAAAGAATTAAAAATTGGGAGATTGGGATCGACATATACACACTACTATATGTAAAATAGATAATGACTAATAACCTACTGTCTAGCACAGGGGACTCTACTCAATACTCTGTAATGACCTATGTGGGAAAAGAATCTAAAAAACAGTGGATGTATGTATATGTATAACTGATTCACATTGCTGTACACCTGAAACTAACAACACTGTAAATCAACTATACTTTAGTAAAAATTAATTAAAAAACAAAATTTTTTTTCTGTATTAGTATTTCTGTAAAACTATAAACCATCTTCAGGCTCTAACATTAGAGAGATATTTACATACACATTCATGCCTGTAGAATTCACCTATTCCCAAATTGGATAGAGTATACAACTAACTAATTACATACTGTGTGCCAAGGCTTACATTTATGAGTAGAATTGAGTCCTAGTGGATTGTACTGAGCAGGGAAATTCTAAGTCGGTGTTTTGGGTCTTGGCTGTTGGGATAGGAGCCTAGCTGTATTTTAAAGCTGATTTAGTTAAAAGGATTAGAATTTATTCTACCTTCCAGTGCGTGTGTGTGTGTGGGGGGGACAGGATCTCTAATGATAGATTGCCTCTTTGTACTGGTGTTCTGTGGAAGGAATAGCTAATAATAAATGGAAATGGAGGTTAGCAAAGGTTTACTCCTTTTAACAAGTCATTTAGTATCTTTTCTTTCTGGGACTGATAAAATTTCACAGACTCTTTTTCTTTTTGTTTTACCTTTCATATTTGGCACTAGCTACAGCATTTCTTTCCACATACAAATGACCTGAACCACACTATCACTATTTTTTTTCTTCTCTTTTTTAAATGGTGTGCATTTTCATTAGATCAACAATAATAACAGTAACCATTTTGGGAGTGATAAAGTTTGACATACACTGTCTTCCTATAGCTGAACTTCACAATCACTTTGCAGGGAAAGGAGCGGAGGTAGTAATATTCCTGCTTGACATATGAAAAAACCAAGACTTAGAGACTCAATGAACTGCCTACGGTCTCACCACCTGGACCAAGAATTGCTCAGTCTTAATCCTCAGTCTCAGGTTTCAGATGGTTTTTCCACCATCCCTCATTGCTTTTACTGGGCACCTGGCATGCGGACGTGTGGTGTACACAGTTGGTAATGTGTGGAGTAGTCAAGTGAACTTACTTCAAGGCAACAGGATAATCAGTCAGGACTGACCCAAATAAGACACCACTCTCTACCCGCATGAGCAGCAGGTTAGAACATGGGCAGGGAGCCCAGAATGTGTCTCCTCGCAGGCAGACAGACAGGAATCTCTCTGGAGACTGGCCAGGAGCCCAGAAGGTCTCCCAGAGAGTCAAGAGGGCTGCCAGGAGGAATCTGTAATGCTTCCATTTTAGGTTTAAAGGACATTATAGTCACAGCAGGCATATCTCATGCCATAGCTGATACTGACACAAATACACATATATCGGGTTCTGTGTAGAGAGATGGTGTCTTGCGGTGAAGACTGAATCTTCAGGCACTTTTCTAGTTTTAACTTTCAGTCAAACCAATCAACATTACCAGTCCACATTGCATGTGGGATGACAGATACTTCCAGATCTTTGCTGATTGCCCTAGCCGGGTAATTAATTTGGGCGTAAGTGATGGTTGGGCTGCTCTGCCACTGCATGTTCAGGTTTTTCCCACAGCCAACTGTGGCAGAGGTTGCTAATTGCCTACCCAATATTATTTTCTCCCCTCCTTCAGTCATAGAACTCTGGTTTTATAGAGGACAGCCAGGGTACAATTAAAAGACTATTTTCCACACTTGGCCTTGCCGGTAAGATTGGCTGTATGAGTCTGCTTTGGCCAATGTAAGGCTAGCAAAAGTATTCTGTGGGAGTCTGGGGACGTTTCCTTAAAGGCAAGTGATTTGATCTGCCTTCTTGCTGCCTGGAATGTGAATGTGATGGCTGGAACTCTAGAAGCCATCTTGTAAGCCTGGGCAACATTCCAGGAACTGAGGAGTGGAAGACAGTTAGGAAATGGAGCCACTGAAATCTCTGTGGAGTTACCATAACAGTCCTAGACTGCTGATTTCCAGACTAATTTTATTTGTGAGAGACATAAGCTTTTATCTTGTTTAAGCCACCATTATTTGGAAGTTTTGTTACATTGCAGTGGGATCTTAACGCCGAGTGACACATAGATGGGCACACGACACAGAACAGATCTAAAATGTGGTAAAAATGAAAGTGAAAAAGATTTTAAAAATCTAAGGAAAGAAAAAGAGTTTGAAGTGGTATGATAACAAAACAAGAAAACATAAGCAAATCATGTAGTTGGATAATATTCAATTCTGCTATTTTTCTATTATTTCTATTCCTTCTCTTTGCCCTACTATTTAAGCACCAGTGTCCTAGTTGTAGAAATTATACAGAAAGAATAAAGTGTCAAATTACTGGCTTCAGAGATTTGTGTAGGCTTTTAAGAGTCTATAGAAGGGCCTATAATATACAATTTTAAATTACTCAGTTTTTTTATTGTGGAAAATTTAAACTTAAAAGTAGGCAGAGTAGCATAGTAAGCCCCCTATACTCATTACCCCACCTCGATGACCATCAGTCCATTGTTAATCTTGTCCTATCCATACTTCCATTCACTTCTCCCTTTTTATTAATTTTGAACTAAACCTTAAATTTTGGAATAATTTTAGGTTTTTAGAAAAGTTATAAAGATAGCACAGAGAATTTCCACATACCATTTGTTCCACATACCATCCTACTTTGTTCTGTTGTTAATATCTAAAATTACTTGCTACATTTGTAAGCTATTTAATTGGGTTTTTGGGAATCCTGAGAAGTGATGTCAAAGTCTCAAGTGTGTGTGTGTGTGTGTGTGTGTGTGTGTGTGTGTGTATGTAAATTTGGGGGAATCTGGGAGCTGCAGACTTTGTGCTTGCTTGCACGGTGTAGTTTGTGGAAACCTTAATCTCTTATAAGCCTCAAGATTGGTCTGGCACTGGAGCAGCTGGTATTAGCATGACAGCATATCAATAACCAATGCAGGGAGGCCCAAAGACAGCCATATCTAAATCCTATGGTTCCAGAGTAGTGCAGAAGTGGTGGTGTGAATTCCTGGATTCCTGGATGGGGCCTAGATGTGCTGAGAGAACTAGACTGTGGGCCAGAGGAGGTATTGTGGTTGGATAAGAACAGCAGAGAACACTTCATGTCCAGATGGGAAATCTACAACCAAGCAGAGGCTGATGAGACTGAGTTTGGCATGAGAACCAGACAATGGAAATTAGACACCTATGGCTCAGGGGAGAAAGGGAGAAGAGGCATAGAGAGCCTAGCCCTGAATCTGATCAGCTATTACCCAGAAGACTAAGTTATTTTCTTTTTCTGTGTACAACTGAAAGAAATTTAGCTCAGGAACTTACATTTTCACATATGAGCAGAAAACCTTCATCTCCCCAATGCAAGATTACATTCTGGTAAAGAATCTGCCTGCAATGTGGGAGACCTAGGTTCAATCCCTGGGTTGGGAAGATCCCCTGAAGGAGGGCATGGTAACCCACTCTAGTATTCTTGCCTGGAGAATCCCCATGGACTAAGGAGCCTGGTGGGCCTACAATCCATGGGGTTGCAGAGTCTGACACAACTGAGCAACTAAGCACAGCAAACTGATTTCAGTTACATAGAGATGAATTAGGTCAGATTACTGCCCATCCAGGACCGTAAATTTAAATCTCTATATAAATATAAGTGGCTCAATGTTTGAAAAGGAGGGAGTCAGACAGACTCCTTGAGCTGGTAGCTCTGCTCTCCAGAAAGTAGGAAAAGAATGGGATGACTCTATGGCTGCAGCGGGTGGAGGTTGGGGTGGAACATGAGGGGCTTCCATTTAGGGTTATGACTGCCTTTCCACTCAGAAGTTTTCGTCAAACCCATTACAATGTTATGAGGCTATAACTCTGACTGTGAATTGGTACCAGCCTGAAAAGCCCCTAGTCCTCTCTCTGCTCTTGATTAGGTAAAAATGCTCTTAAATGACATTGTCAGACTTCACCTCCCAAATCAGACCTCCCCAAATCCTGTGAGTGTATGTTAGGAGGGATGTAAGCTCACCCTACAATATGTGTTGGGAGCAACTGGATTTATTCTTAGCTGTTTGCTATAGTCTGAATGTCTGTGTCTCCTCAAATTTCATTATGTTGAGACCTAATCTCCAGTGTGATGGTATTTGGAAATGGGGCCTTTGGTAGGTGATTGGGTTGTAAGGGTGGAGCCTTTGTGAATGGGATTAGTGACCTTATGAAAGAGACTGCAGAGGGCTTCCTTGCCCCTTCTGCTATGTGAGGACACTGCAAGAAGGAGGCCCTCAGCAGACCTTAAATCTGCCAACATCCTGATTTTGGATTTCTTAGTCTCCCTAATAGTGATAAATAAATGTTTGTTGCTTAAGCTACCCAGTCTATGGCATTTTTGTTATAGCAGCTCAAATGGACTAAGATACTATTACTTGCAACATTCATATGTGTGGATTATCTTTTATTTTTCTAGGCTCTATCTTCCTACCTATTGAATGAAGGAAATTTGGACTAAATACTGTACAGGCTGTATCGTGAATACAAAGTCTCAGTTATTTGCCTCACCTACAGCTGCCATGTTAGGTAAAGTAGCCCAGGGTGTTCTTTCTTACACAAATGCTATAGCTTATTCCATATGAAATTTAAGTAAAAACAAACCTTTCCCTCAGGTTAGTATTAACAGAGAGCTATTGCTTTGTCTGCTTACCATTCACTTCTTCTTGTTGAGAAACTTCTTTTTCCCTTCACTCTAACCATAGAGGTCTCATTGGGCTTTGTACTCCTATTCCTTGACTATCTGGCCATGCGAATGATCACATGGCTCAGGCCAACCAACAGGAATATTTCTTTGAGAATTTTTAAATTTTGTTTTTTATTCACAACTAGATCAAGTACTTTCTTCTTAGATGGCAGAGACAGAAAGATGTAAAATATTGGTTGTCAGTTTTGATCTCAAGGTAAAACTTGTCATGCAGAGACTCACAGAGAAGAGAAACCTAGAGAATCCTGGTTAACCCGAGTTAGTCCCTGAGCTAGTGTCTATTAATTCCAGGCCTCAGACAACCACTGTGACTGGGGTATGCCAGACAACAAAAACCTCTTATGGCATTAACTAGACATAACTTACTTTTGTGTATAACCAAAGAGCACCAATTAAACTAGTTAGTGGAATTCAAGTCAAACACATAGGCTGAAAACAGTCAGTCTCACACATAGGCTGAAAATTGGGGAGGAATGTGAAGTGGCTTAGCATAAATTTCTGGTGAATAGAATGCTCTTTATTGGATGGCAGTTTACTGGCCCTGCTTTCGTTTGGGGAAAATCCATTCTAGATAAATGAAAAAGGTGGGTCAATTGAGTGCAGGTTCTTTACAGAAATATTTCAAATAATTGTTCTTTTTTTTTCCATGAAACCCATTGTGTATGGGATACACACATAGGTTTGGGAATCCTAGAAGCTCTATGGCTTAGAAAGACTGTAATAGGTGACATTCTTTATGTATCCTTTTAATAATCTCCAAGTCCAAAGATAAACCATGCATATCTCTTCTGGGCACCTATAAATAACCCAACTAATACAATCAAGATCAGTGATTTGTAAGGGTACCATCTGAGTCACCATAAACCATTTTAAAAGACAAAATTTTGGTATAGGGCAGTCTGAAAACCCCATAGGTAAGTACAAAATGCATTGCAATTAAAATTCATTTACTGGATTTTCTTTCAGTTCCCATAATTTTAGGAGATTTGATTAGATGGACATTTGGTATTGGTGAATGCTTAGTAAACTCTGTTAATATACAACTATGCTAAAAGCCTGAAATAAATGGTCAACTTATAAACAGCTATCCACATCTCCAGTTTTACCATGCTAAAATATCTACTGTCTGTTTGGCTTTTTCCTTTCAGAAACAGACGTCATACTTTGAACTTAAAATATTTTTTGGTTATCATGAGACTTAAACATGAAATTTTTGTTTTCCTCTCTATTTCTCTCACACTCTCTCACACCCTTCTGGTGGTAATTTCAGCAGTCCTATATTCCCAACATCAAACAGAGGTTAAGTACCATGTTATTTAAACAAGATGAGTGTATTTGATAATGAATGAGTAAGGAAAGCGGAGGAGGAATAAAGCAGAGAGGAGTGGCAACTCCCAACAGCAGGGCATGAGAAGAAATGTCCCAACAACTCCACAGTCATTGGTTTACTCAGTGAAAATACAGCTCTCATAACATTATAATTCGTCTCCCTAAATTTTTATGTTTCCCACTTTGGAAAACAACTCTGTCTAGTATATAATTTCACTCTTTTATTATGACATTTGAGAAAATAGCCAAGACTGGTTAGGTTTAATTACCTCCATCAAGTTATTTTAGATGTCAGTTTCTACAAGTCATTCACAAATGGGCAGATGGCAGAAACATGTTATTCCAGAATAACTAGGCTTGGGTAGAACTAAAGAAAAAATGTTGACTCCCTTGTACAGTGTTTGTGTTGGTGTGAGTACATATTCTGTATGCTTATGTTAGTGATAACATTGTATGATTATAGAACCATCATTTGATTTGTTTTCTGTTTCCTTAAATAATCTTCAAAAATGTGATCCAACTGATTGGTTGTAATCAGAGATTATAAAATAGTGGATTTCTTATTGCACTGAATTTACTATTTGCTGTTATTACTTTCCTCAAGGTATTATCTTGAACTTGAGATTGAAATGTTAATGGATTCTTATTCCATGTCCTTCTCTGAATGTGACAAATGGAGAAATGGAATTTGCACACCTTGAAAATCTTTATTCTGCAGTGTTCTTAGTTTTGGTAACGATATACTCTTGGGCTGTACGTGTTTAGAATATGCCACATTTGGACATCTCTAGTCACTAGCATAAACCTTTAATTACTGTATAAATATAAACAAGTATTTTTCTTTTTTAAAGAAAAAATGTTGTAGGCAAAGAATAAAACAAGCTTACGTATTTGTGTGACTTGAGAACAAAACACTGAAAAACTTACAAAAGTAAAAATATCGGCGTTCTTATGAAACTGTTAAATCACATTGCAATAAATCAAATTATTGATAATACTAAATAGGATGTGATGATTCTGAGATTTTACCTACTTGTAAGCTAATAATTTATCCTGCCAGTGTCATGGGAGTTGGCAGAAAACAAGAGACTCTTGGATCAGAGACAAAGAACTATTATTCACAGCATTAGCAGTAGCCAGAGTATAGTATTTGTACCAGTTCCCTTTGCCCCAATTCCCTCAGGGAACACAATGAAGGACAGGTGATGTCTGTACTTAGAGTAGGTTGTTAACAGCAGGGAAACCCTGAGCTTAGGGAACCAAAATCTTTTATAATGGGCAGTGAGCCTGCCTGAATGTTGCCCTGGAGAGACACTATTTTTATTTTACTGAACAATAAACAAACATGGCTTGTTTTCTTTGAAGGGAAACACTCTATCTTTCAAGGCCTTCTACTATACAAACTTTGAAAATGTAATCTGGATAAAGGCAGTCTGTGGCTCAATTCCCAAGATGTGCTGAAACAGAGGAGAACCAAGGATAGCTGTCTTACAATAAATGCAGTGTACACAAATGTAGGTTTCTTTATATCTCTGTAATTAAACTAAACTTAGCTTTGGAATCTCCATCTTTTAGGGTGGAAAATTTAAACTTGTCAGTCACTTCTAGCTTAAAATATGTTTCCATATATTATAAATTTCAGTTGAGAATTCTTATACTATTTTTCTGCATTTCTCTCAGTAGTAACAATAATATGGCAAACTTAAAATTGTACTTACATCAATCACAAAATAGTCTAAGCTCTTTATATAAGCTAATACATGTAAAGGATTAAGTGTTACAGTTTCTACTTTATATTTGTGCAAATTGAGACACAGGGAAGTCATGTTGCCCAGTCACATACCTAGTAAGTGATAGAGCTAGGATTCTGACCACGAGGTCTCTTCTAACCTGTGTTCTGTTATATCTCTGCTTTAGTTTCTCTGGGCTGTCTATATGCTTGGGGACTTATATTTCATCTGTGCATCTCATCCATATTTAGTCCAGTCTTTTCTAGCTCCCACTGGTGTCTTACTTTATGGTAAGAACCTTCTCAGGTACCTACTGATATCTATACTTTTATCACATTACCTAAGATGATTTTTTTACCATCTACTGATTAAATGCTTATTTAATTTCAGGCTGAAAATGGTAGGTCCTTATGTCATCATATACTTTCCCTGTTGTGTGATTTAAGGTATAAACACTATGACAATATTTAAGGTTTTGTTTCTTGATACTAAAACTCAAACTTTTAGAACTGAGAAAAATCTGCCCCCACTTAGTCACTTGACTCTTACAATCGAACATTATAGCTTTTCAGACTTCTCTCACATATATTTATGAAATCTACCCAGCTAACTCAATTCATTTCTTTGTTCTGGGGCTCCTGTCCTCCTTGTGGGGCAATAACTGTCATACACTTCCTTGCCACAGGGCTACTGGCAATAAGTAGGAGTCAGGAAAGAAAAATACCCAGATTGCATCTCCAAATTCATAACCTAATTTACATAAAATGTTCTAGACTCCTAAGAACTTTGGCTGGATGTGAGAGCTGGACCATAAAGAAGGCTGAGTGCCAAAGAATTTTGCTTTTGAACTGTGGGACTACGAGGAATCAATCAATCCTAAAGGAGATCAACCGCGAATACTCATTGGAAGCTCCAATACTTTGGCCACATGATGCAAAGAGCTGACTCATTGGTAAAGAACCTGATGCTGGGAAAGACTGGGGGCAGGAGGAGGATGACAGACAATGAGATGGATGGCATCACTGAATCAATGGACATGAGTCTGAACAAACTCTAGGAGATAGTGAAGGACAGGGAAGTCTGGAGCACTATGGTCCATGGGATCACAAAGAGCTGGACATGACTGAGTGACTGAACGACAATAACAACTTTGGAATGTGTTTTAGAAAGCAATGAGTATTGGTGACACCAATAATTAAAAACTAGTCTTCAAACAAAGTCCTACTGTATGCACAGAGAACTATGTTTAACATCTTGTGATAAACCATAATGGAAAAGAATATAAAAAAGAATGTGTATAAATATAAGTGTGTGTATGTAACTGAATCACTTTGCTGCATAGCAGAAATTAACACAACATTGTCAATCAACTATACTTCAATAAAAAACAAGCAAAAACTAGTCTTCAATCCGTATGTTCATTTAAGCTTACTAAATTTAAGAAAATGACTTATATTATTTACTTCATTTCCTGTTTTGTTTTTCTCTGAAGGCAGGGCCAGGATAAGGTTAATGTGAATGGAGCAGGTTGGCACTTGCCTTGGGTACAAAATTTAGGGCATACCCAAAAATTGAGTAATCAAGATGTTAAAAAAGTCAAAATAATGCAAAAATTCATAATGAAAGAAATATCAAAATTTAAAACAAAACACAATTATTATTATTGATTTTTCTCTTTGACCCAGGCTCCAAAATGGTAGGATTATAGCATTATTACTGATCCCACAACACAATTTTCTCCCCTATTGTCAGTCCTTTAAAAGTTCCTAATGTGTGTAGTGGCGGAGAAGAACAGTGAGAAAACCTGCAAACACTGATACTTATGTGCATAAAATCCTTTTTCTTCTAGTTATTTTTGTGGCTTGACTAGTTTCTGTTCCTTGTAACCCTGTTCAAGAAACAAAAATTTGATGGAGTTTTTGCTTGAGATGCATGTCTGCTTCCTTCATTCTCTTTGTCTTATAAAATTTAAGCAATTAAAGATGTTTTCTTAGGAGCTTTTCTACCTTGTTATTGTTATATAACAAGTATAATTTTTTTCCTCCTTATCTCTGGTAATGGCCTGCCCCTTGGAAAGACAGTGATATTTTCACGATTTTCTTACCAACCTGGCAAAAAACCCAATTCAAACAATCAAGCTATTAAGACCATTTTAAAACTGGAAGACAGCAAAACAAATATACTGGTGCCAATAATGTGGACATTACACTATTTATTCAAAACTAAAATTAACCTCAGTGTAAACTAGAAAAGTGGTTTAAAACTTGAAAATGCTTCATCATTTCTTTGCCAAACATAGGCTATCTACAAGTATTGTTGGTCTGGGCCAGAGTAAGACCAATGAGGCCAGAAACACTGTGACCAAAAAAAAAAAAAAAGACAAGGAACAGACAATCAAAGGGAAATGACATTTGCCTTCCTATGACTTTGACCCCAAGGGCCAAGCTTGAGGTCATATGGAGGTGGGCTGGGGGAAGAGGGCAGAAAGAGAACATGTCAGCTGGATGCTGGGATTTTGGTGTGATCTTACAAATCTAAAGGGTCCCTGATATCCAGTCAGACAGACAACTGGGGGAAAAAACTCTCCTCCTACCTCACAGTTGTCATAACAGCCTTTTTATTCCAGCATCATCAGGGACTACTTTTAAGAGCATTTTGATAGATGCCATTTTCTGCAGTGTTAGTAGTGGGAGGAGGGAGAAGAGAATCTATTTGCTGCACAGGCAGTTTTTGTGATTTGAACAAGACTCCCCCACCCCCTTCAAACTCAGCTCTGTATGACAGAACACACACGCTCACTTGTTACCACTCGCCTTGTGGCCTCTGGGATTCCTTTCTCTTTAGCTGTGTTTCTCAATCCTTTGCATCTCTCTGAGGCAGAAGTAGCAAAAGCAGCAGGAAATGGCAAAGGCATACAAGTCTGTGCTGTTTCTGGAACACATTGAGCTTGTGTCTACACTCTGGAGGTAGAAATTCTGCCTGAAGAAAAATATTCCACTACAGTGCTCTTTGTCTGCTTGCCAAAGCACACAGAAATGGATCATCTTAAAATGTAGGCACCCAAAAGCCTGACATGTAGATGACCCTGACTAAAATGACTATTTACAGAGTAAGGATTTGGAGGGGTACTTGTGATGCAAAGAATAGTGCTTCCCCGGCCCCCCTTCCCCTCTAGGGCATACACAACACATGATGATGCACAGAAGTGTTAGATAAAAATTTCTGCTTCTTCTTGGGGTAACTTTTCCCCTTTTCTCCCATTCATTAAAGCATTTTTAAGTTTAAGTAACAGAGACTGAGACTTTTATGAATACACACATGATTTGGTCAATATTTTAAAAAAATAAATTAGTTGCAAATTTCAATATTTTTAATACTTGTAGAAACAGATTTCTTTTAGCACACCTCATTTCTCATCCACACCCTTTCACATGTTTAGAGACTCTGTCCTGGGAACCTGACCCAGCATCCTCTTCTCTAATATATTCATTCTTAAACTCAGGTAATAACAGGGCATGTTATGTCTATATTTGGGCAACATTTTGAGAGAGCATTGGAAAGCAAGATACAGGCGGTTTGTAAAAATGCATTTTCATCCTTTCTACAAGTTCTTGCAGAAGTAGAAATATCTACTTAATGGAGAGAGGGGGGATGATTGTACATGTTTTCCTCCAGTTGTTGAGCATCGATGAAGCTTTTTTATAGTGCTACTTGGAATACTCTAATCTAACAGATGGAACCAAGTGCATTTTATTCAAGGTCCTGGTGGATTTTCTCTTTCTGAGACATGTAGCACAAAGAACAATTTCACATTCTTCCAATGAAAATCTGTGTGACCCTTTGCAAATGTTATTACAAAGGAGTTCCAAGAAAATTACAGGAAATTCACCAAGCATTACTAGCCTAATCATGTGATCATCATTTGCTCAGTATTTTCCTTTTTTCAGTAGGGGATTGATATTTGTAGTATGATGCTTACTAGAGCAATAGGTTGGAAGGAAATCATTTCCTATATTTTAAGAATGTTCCCTTTTGGCAGTACATAATCTCTTAAAAATGATCTTGCTTTCAGATAGCTACAAATATATCATTTAGTGGTTTTTTTTTTTTTTTGTATGAATGTGGAGCTGATAGATTTAGATATAGGGGAGGGATTGCAGGTTTTTCATTACCATAAATCCTGCGTCACATCACCAGCATGATGGAAGCATTTTGATAGATAACATAAAGTCATTAATCACCACTCTCTTAAACTAAGTACAGAGAAAGAACTTTAAATGTTCTACATTCCAACATTTGTGAATGCCTCCTTTTTTAAAAATGCCATCCTTTATTAGTTCATGCTGTTTAAGATAGCTTGAGTTAACTCCATGAAAAGAGACTGTGTATCAAGGGAAGAAAGGACTGGAAAGGGGGTGGGGAAAAGGGAAGGGAGGCAAGAAGATTAAATTCCATCTTAAATTCAAACATGGGCTAGATTGCATGCTAGCATTAATGTCTTTGTCCTCTTCCCAGAGAATGTTGGCAGCCTTCCAGTTTATTAAAACAACAATCCAATGCTGATCTTCTCTCTGTATACACAATTCAAGGAAGGATCATTTACTCAAACAGAGCTGTTCACTGAGGTATAAAAGCAAAAATGCATTTTAGGAGATGTTGTTTATGACTATTGTGTAAAGCACTATGCCCCTCTGTTTCATATAAGTAATCCTGATCATTATTAAGTGTAGAAAGAAAGCCAGGTTGTTATTCTAAAAGCAGTAAGCACAGTCACATCCAGGCATTTAATGATGCTGCTTAAGCTTTGGAAATGGTGCTAAATACAGTTGTGTGTTCCTCTTACAAAATATCCATACTTGTCAAATAGATGCATCCTAGAATTTGTATTCTCTTATACTTTTATCCCTCTAAAACAATGCATCATGGAATTTATTTCACAGATAGGTTTTCCTACTCAACACTCAGAGAGTATCTGTGAATAGTCAACTTTCTTGGCATCTATTTGATGATTAAAATGAAGTTTATCTGTCACACGGTCATTGCTAATATAAGAGTGTTTATGAAAGAAAAGTGCTGCATGCCCAGGCATGCATGTTAGTGCAAAACACTGTTGTGTGTATTTCTTTTGTCACATAAAATTCTGTAATTCACCCAGCAACCTGCAGGCTTACATCTTCTGCTGGGTACCCAAGGGGCAGTAACAAATGTCAGACAAACAGACTTCCTACTAGAAGGCCCACCTCAGGAGGCAGAAGTGACTTTAGGGATAGTAGCCTTTTAAGTGAGCTTTGTTTCCAGATAGCATTCTATAAATCCAAATCTTTGATAATGACACAGTATATTGAATGGTGACCCACTGAATGGCTGTTGAACTTCTAAGATATGATTCAGCATGCCATGGGGAGAACAGAGGACAATGACATTAAACACCAGATGGTATTTCAAAGCCCATCAGATAGATACACAAAGTCCTTTCTCTTTTCAACAAAAGATAGGTAAGGCCTTACAACCAAAAAAAAAAAAAAAAAAAAATTTAAAACAGGAAGAAAGAAAAAAAGAAGGAAAAAAAAGACCATTAAGATAAATGGGATGATTTGGTTTTGTCTTGCTTGACTATTACAGGAAAACCATCTGAATGGGTCACATTACAAACTAGACTCCAGATCAAAGGATAACCACTGCTGTGGTGGGTCAAACTGATTTGAGCTATGTCAATCAGATCAGCATGAAATCCTAAACTCTGGGCCAAGAAAATATGTCTCTCTCAAACTGAGGCTTGACCATAGCAATTAACCAAAGCATTTGCCTCTGCCTCACAGGAAATCTGAGAGGGTTTTCTTGGTCAGACCACTGTGTGGACACACACGCATGACTGGGATACTGTAACATAGCTTAGATGGTTGAGTTTATGAGTAAAATGCAACTGTCCACCAAAAAGTCACCCAAGAGCTGCTGCTCCATCAGTAGCTGTTGGGTGAATAAAGAGGTGAGTGAAATATAGTTTGTGCACATGTGATGTTAGTCAAAGAACACTTCATTCGCTTGAGGGAAATCAAAGCTTGGGTGACTTTGAATGTGCGGATGATGGTAGAGAAGGAAGTGTGATTTTATGTATCAACTTGACTCAGCCACAGTGCCCAGATATTTGGTCAAACATTAATCTGGGTGTTTCATTGAGGGTGTCTTTTGGGTGAGCTTAAATTTAAATCAATAGAACTGAGTAAAGCAGAAAGCCCTCCAAGTGTAGGCCTCCTTCAGTGAGTTGCAGATCTTAATAGAACAAAGACTGACCTCCCCGAATAAGAAGGAATTCTGCCAGCACTCAGCTTTTGAATTCAAACTCTAACTCTTCCCTGAGTCTCCAGCCTGTGGGCCTACTCCATCAGATTTTGGACTTGCCAAGCTCTCACAATCATATGAGCCAGTTCCTTGAAATAAATTTCTCTCTCTCTCTACATACATCCTGTTTGTTCTGTTTCTCTGGAGAGCCCTGACTAATATGGAGAGGTTCATAAATAATGAGAGCTCACAAAACACTTTGGCACTTGAGAAATGGATTAGCTGGACTCAGTGGTCTCAAAGCTCTGCATCAGATCTCAGGTTCTGGGGGAGCTGACTGGCTGGGGTAGGATGTATAGTGATTAAGGGCTCCAGT
Organism: Giraffa tippelskirchi; assembly: GCF_054371585.1. Taxonomy (NCBI): domain Eukaryota; kingdom Metazoa; phylum Chordata; class Mammalia; order Artiodactyla; family Giraffidae; genus Giraffa; species Giraffa tippelskirchi. The sequence goes on along the minus strand of NC_137280.1, from coordinate 104,526,997 downwards.
TCTGGAAGAAGACACATCAGGTTGGAATCGTGGCCTTGCCATTTACTAGCTCTATCACTCTGCACAAGTTCCTTAGGGTCTTTAGGCTTCAGTTTTCATATTTGTAACACAGTACTTTAAAATGCACATCTGGGATTTCAGAAAGGAGGTGAATACAAAAAGAGAGAAGATTTTAAAAATGACAAAAAATGGGCAAAGGAGTGTAAATCACAAATCAGTTCAGTCGCTCAGTCGTGTCCGACTCTTTGCGACCCCGTGAACCGCAGCACACCAGGCCTCCCTATCCATCATCAACTCCCGGAGTTTACCCAAACCCATGTCATTGAGTCGGTGATGCCATCCAACCATCTCAACTTCTGTCATACCCTTCTCCTCCTACCCTCAATCTTTCCCAGCATCAGGGTCTTCTCAAATGAGTCAGCTCTTTGCATCAGGTGGCCAAAGTATTGGAGTTTCAGCTTCAACATCAGTCCTTCCAATGAACACCCAGGGCTGATCTCCTTTAGGATGGGCTGGTTGGATCTCCTTGCAGTCCAAGGGACTCTCAAGAGTCTTCTCCAACACCACAGTTCAAAAGCATCAATTCTTCGGTGCTCAGCTTTCTTTATAGTCCAACTCTCACATCCATACATGACACCTGGAAAAACCATAGCCTTGACTAGATGGACCTTTGTTGACAAAGTAATGTCTCTGCTTTTTCATATTCTGTCTAGGTTGGTCATAACTTTCCCTCCAAGGAGTAAGCATCTTTTAATTTCATGGCGGCAATCACCACCTGCAGTGATTTTGGAGCCCAGAAAAATAAAGTCTGACACTGTTTCCACTGTTTCCCCATCTATTTGCCATGAAGTGATGGGACCAGATGTCATGATTTAAGTTTTCTGAATGTTGAGCTTTAAGCCAACTTTTTCACTCTCCTCCTTCACTTTCATCAAGAGGCTCTTTAGTTCTTCTTCATTCTCTGCCACAAGAGTGGTGTCATCTGCATATCTGAGGTTATCGATATTTTTCCTGGCAATCTTGATTCCAGCTTGTGCTTCCTCCAGCCCAGCATTTCTCATGATGAACTCTGCATATAAGTTAAATAAGCAGGGTGACAATATACAGCCTTGACGTACTCCTTTTCCTATTTGGAACCAGTCTGTTGTTCCATGTCCAGTTCTAACTGTTGCTTCCTGACCTGCATACAGGTTTCTCAAGAGGCAGGTCAGGTGGTCTGGTATTCCCATCTCTTTCAGGATTTTCCACAGTTTCTTGTGATCCACACAGTCAAAGGCTTTGGCATAGTCAATAAAGCAGAAATAGATGTTTTTCTGGAACTCTCTAGCTTTTTCGATAATCCAGCGGATGTTGGCAATTTGATCTCTGGTTCCTCTGCCTTTTCTAAAACCAGCTTGAACATCTGGAAGTTCACGGTTCACGTATTGTTGAAAACTGTTTTGGAGAATTTTGAGCATTACTTTACTAGTTTGTGAGATGAGTGCAATTGTGCAGTAGTTTGAGCATTCTTTGGCATTGCCTTTCTTTGGGATTGGAATGAAAACTGACCTTTTCCAGTCCTGTGGCCATTGCTGAGTTTTCCAAATTTGCTGGCATATTGAGTGCAGCACTTTCACAGCAGCATCTTTTAGGATTTGAAATAGCTCAACTGGAATTTCATCACCTCCACTAGCTTTGTTCATAGTAATACTTCCTAAGACCCACTTGACTTCACATTCCAGGATGTCTGGCTCTAGGTGAGTGATCATACCATCGTGATTATCTGGGTTGTGAAGATCTTTTTTGTACAGTTCTTCGTGTATTCTTGCCACCCCTTCTTAATATCTTCTGCTTCTGTTAGGTCCTTACCATTTCTGTCTTTTATTGAGCCCATCTTTACATGAAATATTCCCTTGGTATCTCTAATTTTCTTGAAGAGATCTCTAGTCTTTCCCATTCTATTGTTTTCCACAAATAACATTCCCAAATTTCTTTGTAAGAGGAGGTCTGGTTTTGAACCTGCAGGTCATGCAAATATAACAGTTCTCCTAAACTTAGAGCCACCTGAAACATACAAAATCTTTTCAATTTAATGGCTCCATTGGACCTGTCTCACTATCATTTCCCATCATCCACAATAGGGCTTGTTGTGTTAATCTTTGCAAAGAAACCATGCGCTTCTTAGAGAATTTGGGCTGAAAGGGGAAGAAAGTGAAGAACTTGGACAAGATGTTATGGTTTAAGGACCCAGAGTCAAGAGATATTGTGGGAAAATTGGCCTGCTTATGGAGTCCTTTAATACTAAAGAATTCACCACTGATACTCCATTAATTGGTCATTTGGGGGGACTGTCAAATTTCATATTTCTACAATGAAGACATATCTTTGACATTCAAAGGACTCTTTGAAATGGACTTGTCTGGGGGTACCAAGGAATTGACAGTTTTGATGGAAGATTTAGTATCTTCAGAGAATAGAGAACTTTGAAAGAGTGGAGGTTTGGCTTGGAGGGGAGAGCAGAAAGGGGAGGATGAGTGCTTAATACAGCTCCAGAGCATGGTGGACATGAGGGCATGAGGAGAAGGGCCTTGGGTGGTAGATAGGCCTACAGAAAAAATGTGGGAAAGGCCAAAACCATGCTCCATTTCCAAATTCTTCCCAGGACCAGCTCTGTGCTCTCATTTTCCTCCTGGTCACAGGTGAGCCCTGCTGCCAGGATCCAGGGTGGATGATGATACCACCATGGAGTAGTTCTATAGCTCAGTTGTGGGTCAGACTGGAACACTACAAACTACTTAAAAATATTCCAACAGAAACAAGTTCTGAGTTCCATACTGACTTATATTGTTGAAAAAAAAAATCTTGAAGTGTAGTATATATGAAAATAAGGATTTACATAACAAAAACCAGAAGGTTAGTTACAAAGAAATACTTTCATGCAGGATTGGAGTCATCATAAAATCCTTTTAAGAAGCAAATTTCTTAGAGAGTCAAAATGTGCCTTTGATTTTCAATTTTCATGATGTTTCCATGTGGTAATATTAATTATACAGAAAGGAACAAAAGTTTTATAGAATGGCTTATTGAGGCCACACATTTTATATTTATTTTTTAATTTTCATAACAGCTATATGAAGTGGACATTTTTAGTTCCATTTTACAGATGAGGAAATCAAGGTTCAGAGAAGGTAAGTCATTATTGAAGGTAACATAGGCAGGAAGTGGTGGAGTATTTCTGTCTTCAATGCATATGTGTTTTCTCAGTCTACCATTTTCATTAGAGTAGCTTCTATAACTGAAAACTTGATATTCACAGTAACTCCGGGTTCTGATTAATTTTTCCTTTTATTCCTCAGGGCAGGTGGATATGGTCATCTATACCACTTAAAAATCTAAAACCTGTATAACTCAACAACAAAAAGGCAAACAACTCACTTAAAAAATGGACAGAAGATTCAAATAATTATTTTGCCAAATAAGATATACAAATGGTATATGAAAAGATGTTCAACACTATTAGTTACCAGGGCAATGCAAACCAAAATCCTGGTGAAGTACCACTTCACACCCACTAGGATAGGTAACAGAAAAAGAAAAATAGCATGTGTTGGCAAGGATATGGGGAAATTGGAACCTACATACATTGCTGAAAGGAATGTCAAATGAATTAGTGCTATGAAAAAACAGTTTGGAGGTTTTTCAAGATGTTAAACATAGAACTACCCTATAACTAAGCAATTCCACTCTTCAGTATATACCTCAAGGAACTGTATTTTCAAACAAATATAAGCACACACATATGTATAGCAGCACTATTCACAACAGTCTCAGGGTAGAAACAGCACAAATGTCCATTAACAGATGAGTGGATAAACAAATTGTGGTATATCCATATTATGAAACATTATTCAGCCTACAAGGTGGATGAAACTCAACACCATTATGCAAAATGAAAAGAGTCATATACAAAAAGTCATATGATTCTGTTTCAAAGAAACAACCAGAATATGTAAATCCATAGTTACCAGGAGTTAGAGAGTGATAAAATGAGGAATAACTGTTTCATGGGTATGAGATTTTCTTTTAGGGTGACAAAATATTTTGGTACTGTATATGGGTGATGGCTGTATACATTGTGAATGTATTAAATGCCACTGAATGATTTATTTTATGTTATGTAAATTTCACCTCAATTAAAAAAAAAAGTCTAAGGTTTGGTGAATGTCCTGGTTATACCAGGCACAGAATTCGAAAAAGAGTTACTCAGTCAGATTTTGAGATAGATGATCATGACTACAAAGAGCCATAGCAAATCTGATGAACTCATCATCCAAGCAAACAAAAGAAAGTGTGCCTATATCCATCCATTCTACCAGAACCCTGGTTTCCACATGTTATTTTGTAGAGATCCCTAAGTACCTTTCTGGGGTAAAGCAACTTTGAAACGTGGAGTAACCACATAACAATGGGCATGCTTTTCCCCCAACACAGCTTATCATGTGAAAATCAGACCAGCTTGTCTGACTGACCACTCCATTAACCAGTATTCTCTCATCACCAAACTGCTTAATTTCGTTACACTGTGGGCCTGTTTAGAATGCAAGAGATGCCTGTTTTGATTTTAACAGGGTCTACAGGTCAAGGCATAGAAGGTTTTCTATGTGAGCTAGTGGCCTAATTTGAGGTAAATAGTAAGCTTTTAACTTAATGGTATATCTCTCTTTTCAGCTGCAGACAGTCTCCATTGTTTTTCCCTTCCCAGGGTTGGGCACTGTGAAATGCTACTCTCAGAAGAAAGAGGGTGTCAAAAACCCCAGTGATTTCTGAGGCTTATGGAACACAGGGAATAGGAGCAATTTAGATGACAAAAAAGAGCTCACTTCAGTCCAGATTTACACTGTGTTCTATTCACGGACACATCAGCAAACATTATAAATGCCTTGCCTGAGTAATGAATGGTTTCTGAGTGAGATCCTGGGCTGGCAGCAGGTTTGAAATTCTAGAGAGTCAGGCAAGGGAGAAGGTGATGAGGGTAGAATTACGGGAAAGGATTAATGAGAGGGTGCTGGCTGAACATACTGCTTCACTGTTCTCTCAGTCAGTAGACTGAGGAGTCACTGATTTTTGCCTCCAGGAATGTACTTTCATAACTTAAAACAAGCCTCTTTAAACAAATCTGCATCAGGCAATGTGTCAACACTTCATTGGTTTCAATAGAATTAGTTTTCTAAATGCCCTTTTTTGGAGCAATTTTTGTACTTGAAAATGCATTACAAGGAACATTTACTATAACTACAGTACAACGATATAGAATATGACAAGTCAGCTTTTAATCAGTGCAAGCTGCAACACTGAACACGGTCCACATTGATCCTCCCCCTCCCCCTCAGCATCAGCGTTAATAATCCCAGGAACCTGAGGTTATTTTCACTGGTATTTGCTGTAAATAATAGCCAAGACCTTAATTGTATTTGCCCAGAATGAACTGGCTAACAGCCTTCAGAAGACGTCTAGGCAGGTTGTGATTTAATAACCTTATGTAACTTTGGCCCTTTCTGCTCCCCACGCCAAATAAAGCACAAGATCTTTCTGCTAGGTGAGAGATAACACATCGGAACCTGAACAAAGTAGGGGAACAGCACTCTGTTAGACCTGCCCCGGTCAAACTCAACACACAGCTAGGAGCAGCCAAGTCACTGAACATTCAACATCCCTCATTCTGGCATGTTGGGCAGGACACACTCACTTGGTAAGATGTCTATAAATACAAGCAGCATGAGGGCCTGCAAAATGGCAAAATATTTCCTTTATGCATTCTTCTCATTAACCTCAGGTGTGGTTTGCTTGCCATTTAAAAAATGTTGTTGTTGTTTTTCTCCAAAAGGGAAACAAGAAAAAAAAAAGGCTCTTTCACATATTCTAATAATAAGAGACTGTGAGTCCTAATGCATGAAGCCGCTAACCCCATTCTACTTCAGTTTCACCTTTTTCTAAAGGTGGCTGGAATACAGATGAAAAGGCAGTGACTACTATGTCTAAGTGTGCAAAGGGAGAGCGGTAGTGGCAGGTGACAGAGTCCCAATCTCTTATATGCTAGAATGTTCTAAGTGAGTTCTTTCAGACTTGCTGGAACAGTAAGTAGAGACGATGGCCACTCTTTTCCTTGTTTCTCCTGAGATGTGTCATCTGCTTGTCTTCAAGGAATGCAGAAGGTGTAATGAAAAGTGTAGTTTGGGGTCACACATGCCATGTTCACTAGTTGTGTACACTTAGATGAATTACTTAAATCATCTGAGCCTCAGTTTTCTCATCTGTAAAAGTGGAATAGGGCCTAACTTTTCTGGTTACTAAGAGGGTTACAGATAATGATGCCAGTTGTCTAGAATGATAGGTGCTCAACAACTGCTAGCTGTTACTGCTCTTATGATGAGTTCAAAAAAGATATACATTATCCAGACAACATCTATTATATCCCCAGTTAGCTGCTGGGGACTATGTGAAGACTGAGATTTGGTTCCTGTCTGAGAGGATCTCACATTCTTTTTGGGAAAATAGGCAAGTAGGCTTGTGAATCCTGTCAAAAGATGTGCATTCCAAAATCAAGAGAGACACTGCATCCTTGCAGTGAACTTGGCCTGTTCTACATCAGATTCCTGTAGTGGAAAACAGGAGTTTTCAACTTGAGGAAGGCAAACTTGCAGGGCTTCTTCAAATCTATAGTCTTAAAAAGGACGTTTCCCCACAAATTAAATTTTAGCATATTCAGAGGATTGAGTGAGTCAAAATTTCTTCATGCCTTTGATTAATTGTTTTATTTTATCAGGATTTTACTTTTCAAAGTAGTTTAGGGTTCACAAAATTGAGAGGAAAGTATAGCAATTTCCCAAACCCCCACACATGTATAATCTCCCCTATTATCAAGTTTCCCCACCAGATCAGTGCATTTCTTATGATCAATAAATCTACACTGATAGGTCATTACCACTCAGGGGTCATAGTTTATCTTTGGGTTCACACTTCATGGACATGGAGTGTAAAGGTACATTAAAAAAGAATCTCCTAACTTTGACATGTCTGAGCTACTGAATTACAACTCTGACCCTCATTTTCAGTTTATATTCACACTGCTGTTGTTCAGTTGCTAAGGTGTGTCTGACTCTTTGAGACTCTGTGAACTGCAGCACACCAGGCTTCCCTGTCTTTCACTATCTCCTGGAGTTTGCTCAAACTCATGTCCATTAAGTCAGTGATGCCATACAACCATCTCATCTGTTGCACCCTTCTCCTCCTGTCCTCAATCTTTCCCAGCATCAGGGTCTTTTCCAATGAGTTGGCTGTTTGCATCAGGTGGCCAAAGGATTACAGCTTCAGCTTCAGCATCAGTTCTTCCAATGAATATTCAGGGTTGAGTTCCTTTATGATTGACTGGTTTGATCTCCTTGCAGTCCAAGGGACTCTCAAGAGTCTTCTCCAGCACCACAATTTCAAAGCATCAATTCTTCAATGTTCAGCCTTCTTTTTGGTCCCACTCTCACATCCATACATGACTACTAGAAAAACCATAGCTTTGACCCTACAGACCTTTGTTGGTAAAGTGAAGTCTTTGCTTTTTAATATGCTGTCTAGGTTTGTCTTAGCTTTCCTCCAAGGAGAAAGCATCTTTTAATTTTATGGCTGCAGTCATTGTCCACAGTGATTTGGGAGCCCAAGAAAATAAAATCTGTCACTGCTTTCATTTTTCCCCCTTCTATTTGGCCATGAAGTGATGGGGCCAGACGTCATGATCTTAGTTTTTTAAATGTTGAGTTTTAAGCCAGCTTTTGCATTATTGTCTTCCACCCTCATTAAGAGGCTCTTAAGTTCCTCTTCAATTTCTGCCATTACACTGGTATCAACTGCATTATCAGGTTGTTGATATTTCTTCCAGCAATCTTGATTCCAGCTTGTGATTCATCCAGCCTGGTATTTTCCATGATGTACTCTGCATATAAGTTAAATAAGCAGGGTGACAACATACAGCCTTGAATACTCCTTTCCTAATTTGGAACCAGTCCATTGTCCCATGTCTGGATCTAACAGTTGCTATGGGGAAGAGCCAGGAGAGAATTATCAAATGACAGAAGACAATTTACTGCAGTGGAAAAAAGAGGAGTCTTCATTTTAAATGAATTCAGTGTGGCCAAATGATCTAGACGTCGCTCCATGAAATTTTAGTAAAGCAAAGATAATTACAAGACTCTAAAAGCTTCCAGAGAGGACAAGAGTCCTGTGAAATTTGATACCGCACAGATTGGTATCAAATTGAACTTTAATGAGTTGAAAAGACAATATATTTAAAATTCCAAGAGAAATTTTTTTAAAATCTAGAACTATATCTCTAACAATATTTTGACGTAGTATGAGGTATAAATGAAGACATTTCAGGCAAGGCAATGGAAAATTTCTTCTTACATGGCCAACCTGAAAAAATATACTTGACAGTATGCTCTAGAGAAATGGGGAAAAAACAAATAATAAGATGTGGAATAAAAGAAATGATGGAATTAATCAAAGAGTACAAGGAAAAGAAATGACAGAATGCTAGCTGGGTAGCATTGAAAGCAATAAGTCCTAATTTTATAAATAGAGCATGTAGTGGATGCTAAAAATGACGTTAGGATAAATGGAATGAAGGCCCTCAAATGCTGTACAAAACTAAAAGATCATATTGAAAAAATGAGGAAGATATATGTGAGGAAAATACTGATATAGGAAAAAAGTTGTAAAGGAAAGACATTGCCAAATGTGAAGCAAAGGAAGACAAAGCTTGGTTTTGATATACTGATGGAATCTTAAAAAAAGAGAGATCATTTAACCTTACCACAGAACATGTTCCTTCAGGTCTCCTAGGATTTGTCATATCAGATCAATAGAAGAGGAAATGTAATCCTACCACACAACATGGCTTTTCTGGAGAAAAAATGTTTACATTGTCATAATACTAGTTATGTTTTCAAACATCAGTATTAACCTACAGATAGAGCATCAGGGAATTACTAGGACATGGAACACAGTATAAATGTAATTATGTTTTACTCTCCTAAAACAAAGGCAGAATTGACAAAAGATAAAAAATGGATAGGAGTATAGAGTGGGGTGGAGTCACAGAATCTTTATATTATTCTTTGAGATTAAGAGATGCCATTGAAAGTTGATGGAAAAAGAAAGTTTTAGGCATCTCATTTATATTCTCAATGGATAGAATCCCCTCACTCACTACAAGACATAATTAGAGGAAAGGATTGGAAACAGAAGAGGTGAGAGTGAGTTAACTCTCATCTGGTTGTCATAGAACTTTCATAGAATATGTTCAAAATTGATACATAAAGAAACAGAGGTGCATTTGTTATTTATTTACTGCCACATAACATATTACTCCATAACTGTACAGCTTAAAACAGTAAATATTTGTTAACTCTGTGTGGGGGCTTCCCTAGTGGCGTAGTGGTAAAGAATTTGTCTGCCAATGTAAGAGACACAGGTTTGATCCCTGGGTCAGGAAGATCCCCTGGAGAAGGAAATGGCAACCCACTCCAGTATTCTTGCCTGGGAAATCCCATGGACAGAGGAGGTTGGCAGGCTACACTCCATGGGGTTGCAAAAGAGTTGGACATGATAGAGCAACTAAACAACAACAACAACTCTGTACCAGGAATTTGGAGTGACTTGGTTGGGTAGTTCTGGCTCAGTTGCTCCTGAGGTTGCAGTCACCCTTAGGCTTGCTTGAGGCTACAACACTCCTGATACGGCAACTTTCCCTGCAGGTGACTGGAGGCTTCAGTTTCTCTCCAAAGGGCTGCTTTAATGCCCTCATGAAATGAGAGCTGCTTCCTCCGGGGTGAGTAATCCAAGAAGCCAATTGTCACCTAGCCCCAGAGGTCACACGCTGTTACTTTTGCAATATCCTATTGGTCATATAGTTTCTTTTTTCTAGAAGAGCCCTTCATAAGAATATGAGTAAGGAATAGAGGCTCATTGGAGGTCATCTTGGGAGGTGGATGTCATAAGAGGTATGAGACCATTATTTAGAGCTGAGGAGTGAGTATCAAATGAGCAAAATGTACAAATGCTTATAAAAGAAATTTTTATACTCTGATTTTTTTCTGTATGTACATATTAATTTAATTAAAAGTATTTCTAGGAACTTTAGAAAACATAGAAAACTATAAAGCAATAAATATTACCAGTAACTATTTAACCCAGACACTGCTTACATTTTGTTTCTTTTCAATATTTATTATCTGTTCATATTAAGGTACGTATATAATTTTATGAAAATATAATTATGCTATATGTACTATTCAGTGTCTGCTTCTTCCATTAAAAATTATCTTGATTATTTGTTCCATTGTATATTCTGTAAAGATGATTTAAAGAATATTGCTTTTATATGAAATACATATTTGTTTTGAAATGTTTAGAAAATCACCCACAACCCTGTCATTTCATTAAGCCCTTTTAATTATCAAGAGAATATCTCATACTTTTTCTCTCTCAATCTAGACACATGTCTTGTTTAAAAGTGGGAGCATTCTGGAAAACCTGACTGTAGTGGCTGCATTTTATTCCATTGTAAAGGTTTATCATAATTTAACTATCTTCCTGTTATGGGACATTATGTTTCCAATTATTATAACAAGTGCTTTATAGCAATCACTGTGTTCATCTCTGATTTCTTTCAGGTAAATTCTTAAAAGCGGAAACACACAGATGAAATTTATGAATACGGTTGAGGCCCTTGAAAAAGCACAGGAAACTTTCTCCTGAAGTTTGTACTGACATTTATCTTGCAGTGTGTGAGGACACTTATCCTACTGAGTCCTTGCTGTGTGTGAGGACACTTGTCCTACTGAGTCCTTGCTGCCCTTTGTGCTCTTACAGATTCATACTGATTGGAAGAAGGGATGACTCTCTATGGACAACTTGGACCAAAGAAAGGAATTAAGTTCCAGCTCTGAGATTCAATTTAAAGAGGGAAAAACAAGCAAAGCAACAGAGAACAAAACTTACTTTCTTGGGCTGCTGCAGTGGAAGTACACACAGGCGGCACCTATTTGAAGACTTCTGTGTCATTATTTCACAATTTCTCCTTTGCACACTGGCCTGTTTCCATTTCCCCTAATCCCATGCTCTTAAATTACATTTACCTTTACTGGGATATAAAGGTCAGATGTAATTTACCTAATAGAACCAATTGATGGAAATCTATACAGTGAAAGAGATATTAGGCTTGAAAAGCTAAGAACATTTTGTCCCTGCCTCTGTGCTGCTCTCAGCATGTTTTAAATACGACCCAGCATTTGTTAACGGATACCACATGTCACCATCTTTAAATGACCTTATCCATCTTATCACCGCAATCTCAAACTAAAGGAAAAAAACCCCCATCACCAAATGATCCTGAATGATGTTGCCTGTCATGTTAGCCATCAGCAGCCTTGACGTGGTCAGTAATTCTTGTAGATATTGTATCATTTACCAGATTACACTGAATATAAAAATCTCTTGAAAAACATCTCTCTTAAAGTTTGTCTTCTTGGCTCCAAATATAATGGTAGTGAAAGAAAAAAAAATTGATTAATTTGAGCCTTCTAGATAAGCAAATCCAATCATTCACATCTGGGAATGGATCAGGAGGCCTGTGTTCACTTTCCCAGCTCTACTCCTGAGCTGCCTCCCTTTCAGAGGGATCCAAGTTCTTCCCTCTTACTCTCAATTTGTCAAATGCGGCAAATGACACTTTTCTTAAATTAATTCTCCAAGTTTCTTTAAGGATCAAAAATATTGAAAAACTCTCATCTTTTTTTATAAGTATTATGTGGGTATTAGACACTAAGAGTACAGTTTTGGCCTCAGTTTGAAGTTTTTAATTATTTTTTTCAATCTTGGATTAGGTCAGTTATCTTGAATTACTAGTAACATGCCAATAGGACTAAAGCCAATTTTCCTAATCTCATTAACTTTTGTAGTTTTTAAATCTATTTCTTTTGTCATTAAGAAAAAAGTTAATATCAAATAACTGCTGTTTTGACTAAGAACAAAAATGCTAAAATTTATAGTATTTTACAAATGATAAATTTTGTTTTTTCTAGTCTTGCTCCCCTCCTCCCTCAATTTATTTTTATCTACATTTGAATGATTAATAAATTTTTTAACCAGTTTGACTAAAAAGACTGACAATTTTTTAAAACGATTTTAACAATTAGTATTTATAAAATATCAGCCTTTCACCCAGAATAGATAATTTTCTCTCTAATTACAAATCAATACCAACCAATAAAACACAAAATTCTATACAGATGTTCATACCCAACATGGAGTCCACCATTTCCTTTCTTTCAAGGACAGGTTCCAGCAACTCAATCAATTAATATGATTGTCCAAGGAGAATATTGCTGATTTTTCTGTGTGACAACACTGACAGTATCATTGCTTTTAGTACTTTTCCAAATGCCTTTAAAAAAAGCCAAAATGTTCCCAAAACATTGGATACCTATGTCAAATTTAGTAGAGATTCTGTAGGATAGATCGCATGAAATTAAACCACATACTCACAGTAATAAACGAACCTCCTTAAAAGGCAATTTTGCTACATACCTTTGTTTCTAGAGCTGCCAATGTCAATCTTGTCAGCTCAGTGGCCCTATCATATTCTTATTTCCAACAACTTACAGGGCTTTCCCTGAAGGGAGTCCTTCTGTTAAGTTTCAGTTACCCTGTGAGTAATGGGAAACTTGGGTAGAGAGGATGATGTTGTGCTAGTCCTGTGTGGCAAGGTGATGCGAGGACCTGCCTTAGCTTTTGGTTCTAAGTCTCCACACTCTGTGTCCTTCTTCTGACCCTGCTTGGAAGTCAAAACTGAGCAGAGCCTCTCTTTCCATATCTGCTGTAATAATGCTAATCCTCTCTGTCAGAGGTCCCCAACCTCCAAGATCTAATGCCTGATGATCTGAGGTGGAGCTGATGTAATAATAATAGAAATAAAGTGCACAATAAGTGTAATGCTATACACTTAAAGCATCCCGAAACCATTACCATCCCTACAGCCAGTCCGTGGAAAAGTTGTCTTCCACAAAACCAGTCCCTGATGCCAAAAAGACTGGGGACCACTGTTCTCTGTGGCTAAAGATGCTTCTGCCTGAATAGGTAAATATATTGATGTATGAAAATGAAAACAGAATATATTTTAAGAAACATTATTGTCATGATGCTGGGATAGGAGGAATCTCACTGGGCAGGAGGTTAAGGAGCCAGCTCTGGCATAGAAGAAATAAGGAGGAGGGCTTCCCTGATGGCTCAGTGGTGAAGAACCCACCTGTCAAGGCAGAAGACATGGGTTTGGTCCCTGAACTGGGAAGATACCACATGCGGTGGAGCAATTAAGCCCGTGTGCCACAACTATTGAGCCTGTGCCCTAGAACCTGGGAGTCACAACTCTGTGTCCACATGTTATAACTACTGAAGCCCATGCCACTAGAGCCCATGCTCCCAAACAACAGAAGCCACCACAATGAGAAGCCCGTGCACTGCCATTATAGAGAGTAGCTCCTGCTCAATATAACTAGAAAGAAGCCCACGCATCAGTGAAGACCCAGCAACAGTCCAAAATAAATAAATAAATAAAATTATATTAAAAAAAGAAGAAATAAAGAGGGGGCCGTGTTTCAAAACTTGTCTTTCCACCTTAGGCACTGGCATTCGATACAGCCTGTGGTCTGAATCCCACTACAGGCAAACATTAAGTGTTTTTAGTTCAATCATACAAAGCTTGATCTTGCCTCCTAAAAGGGTTAATTGGCAAAGTGGTGTGAATAAAATGTGGGGAGCTGACAGAATGGTCAGGAAAGGCATGGATCAGTTCAAGCTCTAGTGAACGTGGAGATTGCAGTGAGGCTGCATAGCAACAAAGAGAACAGTTATATTGGAAAGAAGGCGCCAGCAGAAAGATGGAGACAGAAACATACAGACCTCAAAAAATGACTTGATATAGGAAAGGGGCCCAAAGAGGAAGAAGGTCCAAAGTTATTCCTAGGTTTTGAATCTGTATACTGATGAGAGATGTATACTGATAAAAAGAGCCTGATGCTGGGAAAGATTGAAGGCAGGAGGAGAAGGGGATGACAGGATGAGATGGTTGGATGGCATCACCGACTCAACGGACATTAGTTTGAGTAAACTCTGGGAGTTGGTTGATGGACAGGGAGGCCTGGCGTGCTGCAGTCCATGGGGTTGCAAAGAGTCAGACATGACTGTGCGACTGAACTGAACTGAACTGATGAGAGCAACAGTGAAACCTGGTAAGTCATATGGAACAGGACTGTGGGAAATGCAAGGCTTTGGGTTCAGGCACATTGAGTTTGATGTGTCAGTAGGCTATAAAATACATGCAGTCTAGAAATCCCAGAAATAATTAACCCATTATTTATATTTCGATTTCAGCTTTCTGCATTCAGATAGTTCACCACTGCATGCTAGAGATGCTCTGATTTTTATTTTCTTTTGTGCTCTTTCCTCTGCTTATCAGGTTTTCTTGCCAAAATGAAGAATCTGCAACTTAAGGATACAAGTTGCTCATCCAAAGTAATGTCAGACTTAGGAATGTATGATTTCCAGAATTGGAATACTAACATCACCCAGATGTTTTAAAGCTGTGGTGTTATATCCACCCAGATGTCTCTGATTGCATTTTGCTAGTCTTAAGTTCTTTGCTCATCTTGTGTGTTCTGTTCATTTAATCTGCTATAAATCAGTATAGCTTTGAATTTTTAAGGAGGAAGTTTGAGTGAATTCAATGATATGAATGTGGAGAGAGGAGACTTCACAAAGATATTCTTAGATCTTAAAATAAATCAGTGAATATCAGAGAATCATAGAACTCTGGGACTGGAAGGATCCTTAGGGATAATCTAGTCCAGTTCTTTCACTTTAGAGATGATAATACTTATGGGATTCGGGAGACTTCATGAAGACACAGAAAAGGTAGAAAGGCAGTGGGAGTGTTAGGTTTAGACACCAGGGATACTTCGTTTAATATTAAGTAAGTGGATTTTGAAAGGTGTGTTCTTTGTTTTTGCTTTTTGTGTATTAGTATGAACCAGAAGTTTGGAAAAAAGAATGCTCTAATCTCCCCTCACTCTTCTGTTATCATCCATTTTCCCCTTCCACAGGCCACTTCAAACAGCTTTCTAATATACTCTTGTTTAAGAGAAAAGATGGCGGAATAGAAGGCCCCTAAGGCTGTGAAAGTGCTGCACTCGATATGCCAGCAAATTTGGAAAACTCATCAGTGGCCACAGGACTGGAAAAGGTCAGTTTTCGTTACAATCCCAAAGAAAGGCAATGCCAAAGAATGCTCAAATGCACAGTTGCACTCATCTCACGAGCTAGTAAAGTAATGCTCAAAATTCTCCAAGACAGGCTTCAGCAATACATGAACTGTGAACTTCCAGATGTTCAAGCTGGTTTTAGAAAAGGCAGAGGAAACAGAGATCTAATTGCCATCATCCGCTGGATCATCGAAAAAGCAAGAGAGTTCCAGAAAAACATCTATTTCTGCTTGATTGACTATGCCAAAGCCTTTGACTGTGTGGATCACCAGAAACTGTGGAAAATTCTGAAAGAGATAGGAATACCAGACCATCTGACCTGTCTCTTGAGAAACCTGTATGCAGGTCAGGAAGCAACAATTAGAACTGGACATGGAACAACAGACTGGTTCCAAATAGGAAAAGGAGTACGTCAAGGCTGTATATTGTCACCCTGCTTATTTAACTTATATGCAGAGTACATCATGAGAAATGCTGGGCTGGAAGAAACACAAGCTGGAATCAAGATTGCCGGGAGAAGTATCAATAACCTCAGATATGCGGATGACACCACCCTTATGGCAGAAAGTGAAGAAGAACTAAAGAGCCTCTTGATGAAAGTGAAAGAGGAGAGTGAAAAAGTTGGCTTAAAGCTCAACATTCGGAAAATTAAGATCATGGCATCTGGTCCCATCACTTCACAGGAAATAGATGGGGAAACAGTGGAAACAGTGTCAGACTTTATTTTTGGGGGCTCCAAAATCACTGCTGATGGTGATTGCCGCCATGAAATTAAAAGACGCTTACTCCTTGGAAGGAAGGTTATGGCCAACCTAGATAGCATATTTAAAAGCAGAGACATTACTTTGCCAACAAAAGTTCGTCTAGTCAAGGCTATGGTTTTTCCACTGGTCATATATGGATGTGAGAGTTGGACGGTGAAGAAGGCTGAGTGCCACAGAATTGATGCTTTTGAACTGTGGTGTTGGAGAAGACTCTTGAGAGTCCCTTGAACTGCAAGGAGATCCAATCAATCCATCCTAAAGGAGATCAATCCTGGGTGTTCATTGGAAGGACTGATGTTGAAGCTGAAACTTCAATATTCTGGCCACCTCATGCGAGGATTTACTCATTGGAAAAGACCCTAATCCTGGGTAGGATTGGGGGCAGGAGGAGAATGGGACAACAGAGGATGAGATGGTTGGATGGCATCACCGACTCGATGAACATGGGTTTGGGTAGATTCCGGGAGTTGGCGATGGACAGAGAGGCCTGGCGTGCTGCAGTTCATGGGATCGCAGAGTCGGACACGACTGAGTGACTGAACTGAACTGAAGCTTACCTCCTCTGACAAGTACACCAAAATCACAACTAAGTGCTAAACAAGCTTCAGTAAAAAAGACTGGGACCCACCAAAATAGATATTCTACATCCAAAGACATAAAGAAGAAACCCAATGAGAATGTATGAGGAGCACACTTGCAATATAATAAAATATACTCTTACTTATTCCTGTAAAAAGAAAAATCTTCACTTGACCCCACACAACATTCTCCTTTAACTAGTTACATTTTTTTGTTCTCCTTCAAAGCAAATCTCTTGTATTTAGAAGAGTTTCCTATACTCACTCTGACTTCTATCCACCCATTTTCTCTTTTTAAAAAATTAATACAAAATTCATGTAACAGAAAATTAGCAACTTTAAAGTGAACAATTCTGTGGTATTTGATACATTCATAATGTGTGCAATTGCAACTTCTATCTAGTTCCAAAAACATTTTCATCATCCTTGAAAAATCCCTGGACCCATTAAGATGTTGCTCCCTATTTCCCTCTGCACGACAGTCCCTGGTATTCTGTCTCTATGCATTTATTTATTCTGGATATTTAATATAAGAGGCATCATACAATATGTGATCTTTTTGTGTCTATCTTCTTTCACTTAGCATAATGTTTTCATCAAAGCTTATCCACACTGTTGCAAGGATCAGTACTTCATTCCTTTTCATGGCTGAAAAATACTCCATCATCCTATTATTTTCTTATATTCACTCCAAACACTTCATCATTTTCAAAAGTTCTCTTGTCAAGGTCACTAGTGTTCACTAAGCTGCTAAATCCAATGATGAAATTTCAGCCACATTTGACACAGTTGGCACTCTTCTTCTTGTACTGTTTTCTTTGTTTGGATTCTAGATGAACACACTTTCCTGGTTCCCTTCTTGGTCACTAGGCATTCCTGTGAATCTTTTGCTGACTGCTTCTTATCTCTTAAACTTCAACATTGAGTGCTTAAGGGTTAGTTGGTGGGCCTTCTTTCTTTTTAAATTTTTATTTATTTAATTATTTGTCACACTGCATGGCTTATGGGATATTAGTTCCCTGATCAGGGATTGAAACCAGGCCCAGGGCAGTGCAAGTGTGGAGTCCTAACCATGAGACTGCCAGGAAATTCCTGACCTCATTTCTTCTTGATTTATTCTGTTGGTTATCTCATTTAATATCAAGCTTAATTTTTAAAAAAGTAAAATCATGACTTCCATGGAAATATATAATGAATATATGTCTAATATTTTATTACACTTATTAATTAATGAGAGAGCCAGTAAAAAATTAAACTAGTTCAAAGAACATTTGAGGAGCCATGTAGTCATTACCAATTTAATAAAGAAATATGTTATATAATAATAAAGAATTTGTCGGGTCTTTGTCCCATTGTTCTGAGAGGGAGCTTTTAACCCTTGGAATATCCCAAGTAATAAAAATGTCTTTGTTATTCACCATGAGACCGTGGGAGCACACCAGAGTTTATAATAATGAAGTGATTCTTGGTGGGCTCTTAGATAGTTCCAGGATGAGGCTGGCGATTCTGGGGCACTGAGCCAGAATGAAAACAACCTGATCATCAAGGAGAGAAAAATTGGAGCTTGGGTTCATGGTCAATGATCTGATTAATCACGTCTATGTAATAAAAAGTCTAGGAACCAAAACTGGGGTGAGCTTCCTTGGTTAGTCATACACATTAACATGCTGGGAGAGTGACACATCCTGAGGACATGAAAGCTTTGATTTGGGAACACCCTATGTGTTTCTTCATTTGGCTGGTCCTGATCTGTATCTTTTATAATAAAACTATAATTTTAAGCATAGCACTACCATGAGTTTCATGAGTTGCCCTAGTGAATTATCAGACATGAGGGGGCAATGGAAACCTTTAAATTTGTAGCCTGTTTGCCATAGGTGTGTGGGTGGCCTGGAACCTGGAGCTTGGAGTGGTGTCTGAAGCAAGCGGAGTCTTACAGGGGACCGAGTCTCTGTGAAGTCTTGGATAACTCAGGGAGTTAGTATCAGAATTGCATTGCAAAATGTTAATTCAAAGTTTCAGGATTAGATACAAAACAGGTATTAATATCTTACAGGATTTTTAAAAATCCATAATTTGCCACTGGATAGATAAAATTCTGTAAATTAGCAGGTAACTTCTGGGACCTTATGTCAAAATAGTAACACTCTCTCCAGAATCATGACTCCCAACATTTTATTTCTAGGTTTTTTTTCTCAGCACTGGTCTTTAGACTAGTACTACATGACCATCTGGGCTTCCCTGGTGACTGAGCAGTAAAGAATCTGGCTGTCAATGCAGGAGATGCAGGTTCAATCCCTCGGTCAGGAAGATCCCTTAGAGAAGGAAATAGCAACCCACTCCAGTATTCTTGCCTGGGAAATCCCATGGACAGAGAAGCCTGGTGGGCAACAGTTCATGGGGTTGTGAGGAATTGGGCATGACTTAATGACTAAACAACAACAACAACTTGACTGTTTCATAAGCATGGAAACGTATAACCAGAATTTCAGTCCCAAACATGCTTGATCTGTACTTTTATCTGTCTATAACTCTGTGACCCCATATCACATTCAATGTGGCAGCAAATTCTGCTGGGTTCTACCTTCTAATATCCCCCTGAACTTGACCAGTTCTCATCATCCTCCCTGCTGGTGGGTTGGCCCAACGCACTATCACCTCTTCCTTGATTTAATGTACTACATTTCCAGTGGGTTTCCCCAGAATTTTATCTTTTGTATCTTTTAGTCTATTTTTAACACAGGAACCATAATGATATTATTAAAATATAAATCAGATCATGTCAAACTTGAAAATGCTTCCTCATCAGTGTAAAAGCCAAAATTCCTACTGTGGTTTGTAAGGGCTTATGTGACCCAAGGTTTCTATCCTTTTTTCCTATTACTCTTCTGCCTTGCCCTTTTGACACTAGCCACTTGGCCTTCCTGCCATCCTAAATATGCCATGTGTTCACTCCTACTGATCTCTTCCTAAAACATTCTTCCTTCATGTATTTCCCTCTCTTTAAGTCTTTGATCAAACGCATCCTTGGTGACACATCTTCTTCCCACTATATTCAGAGCTCCATTTCTTATCTCCACTCTTCCTACTCTGTTCCTCCCTCTGAATTATTTACAGCACTTATGACAATGCAACATGATATACAATTTACTTATTTTGTTTATTGTGTGTTTTCACATAAGGTTCATGTGTGCAAGCATTTTTTCTTTTTTTGCTTGTTTTATTCACTGAAGTATTCTAGTGCCTAGAACAGTTCCTGGCACAAAGGAATTCAACTATATTTGTTGAATAACAAATTATGATATATTGATATTATTGAAAAGTAAAGAAGTACATCACCAGCAATTTTATATGCAAATAAAAGCTGTTGATCATAGTTTTTAGTAGCTTTATAGTTATTTCAATGGTTTGGAATTGATTTAAGAACCAGCTTGCAAGTCATTAATAATGTCAATTTAATTACTCTATAGTTACAGCTCATTTTGGATTCCAAACTGAATTACCCATCTTGAACACCACCTTATTCATCAGACTTGGCTCTGGTAATGACGTGGTGATAACAGCCATTTGTTATTTTCAATAATCTTTTCCTTAGTCAATAATTTTTCATTTACAAGTAGCATATATATACACTTAAACTATCAAGGTGATAGAATATGTTCATATATTAACTTATATTACTGTTTTCTTTACATTTTTCGCTTGCTAATTCTAAAAATGGTAGCTGGACTTTTGCCTTCTTCTGTTTTAGCATGGCTGAGTTGCCAGGTCAAAGCAGAAATAGCTTGAAGTCAATTCTCTTCTTGGATTTTTGGCTTAGAAAGCCTAAACTCTTGAGTATAAACTCTTATGCAAGGATTATCTAGGGCAGGAATGGTGAAATTGGTGCCACTGAGGAGACAGTGAAGACAGAAGAGATGAGAGAGGGGCAGAAATTTTTCTCTGAAGACTAAAGAAGAGACTGTTCTTGGGGTTCCCCAAGCACATCATTATGGCTTCTGTGTTGTTTCTGCGCTGCACTCCCCACCCCACCCCCCACCCCGGCCTCTCCCCGCCAACCGAGTAACAGAACTTTGGAAGCCCAAGGCTGTATTATGTGTCTTAGGCTTGCCTTCAGAGGAGTATGGTGAACGTGCCTCACTAAATACAATGGAAGTAATCAAAGTTGAGCCTCATGCGTGCCTAGAATCTGAAAGCATGAAATCTGCCAGACACCAAGGAAAATGGCAATACCATCTCTTTTGTTTTTTTAAAGCTAAGTCTCCTTTCTCTCTCTGAAAACTAACTTTTAATCTGCTCTAAAAGTAGCTTCCCTAAAACTGGACTTATATCACTTCTCATTCCAAGAAGGACTCTGGCAACAGTCAGTCAAGTTTTTCCTAGCATCAAGGCTTTAAAAATTGCTGTTACCTCTCTAGGTGAGATGTGAGTAAGAGCCAAAAAAAGTAGGTAACAAGTCAGTGAATTTACTAGTACTTCAATATACTTTGAAAGTCTATTACCCAGAACTTTGTTATGCCCATTTCTTGGTCTCTGGGGCAGAAATAGTTTGGTCTTCAAGATAAAACTGTTGTCTATGAAAGCTCTTCGGATGGGAAACTGAAAGCTTCAGAACTGAATAGGAAGATGAAGTTGGTTCTTTATGACCAAAGGAAAATATAATTGTCTACTAATGAGACTCTTCAAAGAAATGAGTCAAATTCACTTGCAGATTATTAATGGGTGGATGTTACACCAATTTACTATAATATGTGAAAGGCTAGATGAAGAAACCAGGACAAGAGCAACCTCAGCATCAGATCTTTGTATAGTTAAAACCAAGGTACTGTCCCAGGATCCTAAATATAGACCTTTTTGGCAGGTTAGTAAGAGAAGGAAGGTATGAGGAGATCATTTCCTTCTTTTCTATTTCTAAAGATCTGGCTCTCAACTGTATTAAAAAAAGATTCATCTGACCCTATGATCTTAGTAAACAGGTTGAACTGCAAATGAAGAACAGATTCTAGAACTATAAGAAATGACCAGTATATACTCACAAATGATACAGTAGGTTGGAGTTTTATAGATAACTGATAAATCATTAAGCACAATGAATAAACTTGTGTATACAGTTTTATATTCTGATTGTAGGAAATATTTTAGTAAAATTATGGAAAGTTGCTCTGAAAGTTCATCCTTGGGTAAGACCTAAAATATCTTACGTAACATGAGATAAAATACAAAGTGAAAAGAATGTAAGAGAGTTTATCAAGATGGTTAAGAAAATAAAGAGCTAAAAGTAAGGAAACATAAAAATTGCCCAAGTAATACTTAGTGGAGAAACATAGTAATTTTTTTCCTAAAATCTTTAGATTCTTAGATAAATTCTCTTTCAGTAACAACCTGACCTTTTTTTATGTTTATCCAAAATAAAAACTAAAATAAAATAAATATTATGGTATCATTTGGAGATCATGTAATGATAATGTGATAAGATGATTTTGTGTGATTTATGAAATCCACATTATGACTGTTTGAGATAATTATATGTCCTGGTTGTTCCTTGCATTCAATGTACTATGAAAGTGAAACAATCCTGCCTTCTCTCTTAGAGATTGAAGTTTAGCACAGGAAAGGGAAAAGCACTCAAGGATTTGAAAGTCAGAAGTGGCTGAAAAGTGAAAGAAAATGTCTCCAAATTCTAGACATGGAAGTTTACTATGGCAGAAAGCTCAAGTACACTTAAAAAATATCCATCTAAGCTGGACAGTAATATAGGAGATTTATAAATTATTAAAGACTTAAAAAGAAGAGGAGTGTCAACCTCATTGTTTTGACAAGACTAAGAGCTCTGAGTGACAAAAACCATCTACCACTGAATTAAAAAGATTGCTAAACATTAATGTGTCTTATCAAAGGATAATGTTATTACATTAACATCTAAAAAAATAAGCAAAGATTATTAATTTACTCAAGTTTCACCTTCACCTATTTTCTCAAATTATGAATGACAAAGAAAATACTAAGTACCTGAAAAATGAAATACATGGGTTTTGCATACATATAGCTGTGCACACATACATGTAGAATTAAGACATTGAAACTACTTTTTTCCCTAATCACATTGCCTAAATGATCTAAGATGTACCACTGACATGGTATTTCACTTATGTAATGTTTTCCCTCTTTAATTCTTTCTTTTTAAAACTGTAAGAGAAATTCTTTAAAAATTTTTTCCCTTAAAAATGTATTGCCTATCATGTTGTGTAAATATAAAAACATAATAATGTGTATAAGTTTTAAATTGGAAAGCTCTCAACTCATTTCAGAAATAAACGCCAGATTAGGAATTCAATTTTAGAATTTTGGATCTATGCCTGTTACTTGGTTTATCACCTAAATGGCACAGAGGGCCAACTTGTTTGTAGTTCTAATATGAAACTTGTTACATCATCCTATTCATACACACATATACATAAATATAAAGTTCCTCACCAGATTTTAAATTCCTTAAAAGTACTGACTTACTCTTGCTCATCTTTACATTTCTTGAGGACAGGGAATTGAATTAGGGGCAAGTTTCAGTGGTTTAAGATAAAAGAATAAGTCCCTTTAGTTCATAAAGTTTTTTCTAAAACTGAATCAAGATATTACAATAAAAAAATATATAGCCCAGCTATTGAAGTAAAGTTCTAACTTTAAAAATACAAGAGTTCCAACAAAAGCTGGTGAAGAGTGCTTCAGGCCCCTAAGATAATTGATATGAGGAGGCAGGCAGTAGAAGAGCCCCGGAGAATGGGCAAAATGGGAGAAGAAAGGAGAGACGAGCGCTTCCCTGACAATGGAAATGTTAACATCAAGCTTAATATCATATCCTTGTTCAAGACTATTTATTTCAGTGAATTAGTAACATATTTAATGTATTAACATTTTCACATTTTGTGGTTGATTCTCTTTTTTACTGTCTTTGCTTACCTTTCCACTGATTAATCTCACCCACCACAATAAATTGAAAAACAACATATTAGTTGCTTAACTGCAGCTCTTATCAGCTTATCTGGTGTTTTACGGTCACTGTTTGACGGAGCCAATCTAGTAATTTTCTTTAAAACTATCAAAATAGATCTTTTCAAAATGTGTAAAAGATTCTACCTGAACAGAACCTGCAAGAATTTTAGCTTCCCACCAAAGATAATAGACATTAATAATACTTTATGTCCTTTAATCAAGATGTATCCGTGACTTTGCAGTGAAAAAATTTGGTCAAAGGTTAATTAAAAATGATATAGTTGTCAGAGTCTCTTTTAAAAAATATTACTATTCTTAGCCATTAATTGTCCAGCAATTCTGAATCTTAAAGAATAGAACGTATATTTATTCAGTTCAGTTAAGTTCAGTCCGTCAGCTGTGTCCAACTCTTTGAGAGCCCATGAACTGCAGCAAGCCAGGTCTCCCTGTCCATCACCAACTCCCGGAGTTTACCCAAAACCATGTCCATCGAGTTGGTGATGCCATCTAGCCATCTCAGCCTCTGTTGTCCCCTTCTCCTCCTGCCCCCAATCCTGACCAACATCAGGGTCTTTTCCAATGAGTCAACTCTTCGCATCAGGTGGCCAAAGTATTGGAGTTTCAGCTTCAACATCAGTCCTTCCAATGAACAACCAGGACTGATCTCCTTTAGGATGGACTGGTTGGATCACCTTGCAGTCCAAGGGACTCTCAAGAGTCTTCTCCAACACCACAGTTCAAAAGCATCAATTCTTTGGTGCTCAGCTTTATTCACAGTCCAACTCTCACATCCATACATGACCACTGGAAAAACCATAGCCTTGACTAGATGGACCTTTGTTGACAAAGTAATGTCTCTGCTTTTTAATATGCTATCTAGGTGGTTCATAACTTTCCTTCCAAGGGGTAAGCGTCTTTTAATTTCAGGGCTGCAATCACCATCAGCAGTGATTTTGGAGCCCACAAAAATAAAGTCTGACACTGTTTCCCCATCTAATTGCCATTTAGTGATGGGACCAGATGCCATGATCTTAATTTCCTGAATGTTGAGCTTTAAGCCAACTTTTTCACTCTCTTCTTTCACTTTTCATCAAGAGGCTCTTTAGTTCTTCTTCACTTTCTGCCATAAGTGTAGCGTCATCTGCATATCTGAGGTTATTGATATTTCTCCCGGCAATCTTGATTCCAGCTTGTGTTTCTTCCAGCCCAGCGTTTCTCATGATGTACTCTGCATATAAGTTAAATAAGCAGGGTGACAATATACAGCCTTGACGTACTCCTTTTCCTATTTGAAACCAGTCTGTTGTTCCATGTCCAGTTCTAACTGTTGCTTCCTGAGCTACATACAGGTTTCTCAAGAGACAGGTCAGATGGTCTGGTATTCCCACCTCTTGAAGAATTTTCCACAGTTTCTGGTGATCCACACAGTCAAAGGCTTTGGCATAGTCAATAAAGATCATGGCATCTGGTCCCATCACGTCATGGGAAATAGATGGGGAAACAGTGGAAACAGTGTCAGACTTTATTTTTCGGGGCTCCAAAATCACTGCTGATGGTGATTGCAGCCATGAAATTAAAAGATGCTTACTCCTTGGAAGGAAGGTTATGGCCAACCTAGATAGCATATTTAAAAGCAGAGACATTACTTTGTCAACAAAGGTCCATCTAGTCAAGGCTATGGTTTTTCCAGTGGTCATGTATGGATGTGAGAGTTGGACTGTGAATAAAGCTGAGCACCAAAGAATTGATGCTTTTGAACTGTGGTGTTGGAGAAGACTCTTGAGAGTCCCTTGGACTGCAAGGAGATCCAACCAGTCCATCCTAAAGGAGATCAGTCCTGGTTGTTCATTGGAAGGACTGATGTTGAAGCTGAAACTCCAATACTTTGGCCACCTGATATGAAGAGCTGACTCATTTGAGAAGATCTTGATGCTGGGAAAGATTGAGGGCAGGAGGAGAAGGGGACAGAGGATGAGATGGTTGGATGGCATCACCGACTCAATGGACATGGGTTTGGGTAGACCCCAGCAGTTGGTGATGCATAAGGAGGCCTGGCGTGCTGTGGTTCATGGGGTCACAAAGAGTAGGACACGACTGAGTGACTGAACTGAACTGAATTGAATCATGTTCTGTGTTTCTTCAAAATATTAAATGAAATTTTATCTTCCCTCTGAAAAAAGATTTTATAGTTCTAAGCTATGATTTTTCCAGTAGTCATGTTTGGATGTGAGATATGGACCATAAAGAAGGCTGAGTGCTGAAGAATTGATGCTTTTGAACTGTGGTGTTGGAGAAGACTCTTGAGAGTCCCTTGGACTGCAAGGACATCCAATCAGTCCATCCTAAAGGAAATCAATCCTGAATATTCATTGGAAGGACTAATGTTGAAGCTGAAGCTCCAATAATTTGACCACCTGATGGGAAGGGCTGACTCATTAGAAAAGACCCTGATACTGGGAAAGATTGAAGGTGGGAGGAGAAGGGGAGGACAGAGGATGAGATGGTTGGATGGCATCATTGACTCAATGCACATGAGTTTGAACAAGCTCCAAGAGTTGGTGAAGGGCAGGGAAGCCTGGTGTGCTTCTGTCCACGGGGTCACAAAGAGTCAGACATGACTGAGAAACTGAACAACCGTCACAATATCCTTTGAGTACACAGTCATCACAAATACATTTTCCTGACCATTGTTTCAATTTATTTCGGGGAAAGTAATGGTCTCCTTTGACTTTTATTCTCCTATGCACTTGGATGTGCAAGTAAACATAAAGGTACATTGGCAGGTATGGTAAGCTTCTATTAGACTGCTCCTTTGTTCAGAGAACCCACTGGAAACTCTAGTGAGTGATCCTACAGGAAGTCTGCTATTTGCCAGAGCTTCTAAGCTATTATTTTGTTTAAAAGCTCTGTGGAATAGTTTAAATTCTCTTCATTTTTAGAAGGAGAAAACTGGCTCAGAATATGCACAACTGGGCCAAGTGTGGGTTTGTGTCTGTATACAACCCAATCTAAGGTCTTAAAATGAATACTAAAAGATCAGAGTGGAAGAAAACATTTTGCATTTATTTTGAGTAAATGAAGCTTGAGGCATTTGTCTCTCTATGCATATCTACACAGTATATATAAGCAAAAAACATGTCAGATTTGTTTTGTTTTTTTACATCTAAACCTTGCTTTGGAAGATGTAAGAAATACATATATATGTGAATATGAACTATATATATATGACTATGAACTATATAGATATATACACACACATGAGCTAAAACCTATATCTATGCATTTTAACCATTTTGGGGGAGAAATTATTTTGTGCATAACAGTTTATCATGATTTGGGTGCTTTACTGAGGCTTAATAAATTGTTAGTGCCAATTCCAATTTGCTTAGTTCATTTACTTTGCACCTAACTTGTAAATTAATCATTGCTGGTAACATCAATTTAGTTGTAATTAATCATAGAGGGAGGAGTAAATCAGTCACATTGGTGCCAGCCATATTAACTTCCTTATCTGATTGTTCTTGTGTAATTTTCCAGCACTTTGATGAATATACAAGGCAAGGAATATTTTGGGGGCTTTAAGAATATTCATAGTATATTTGGAAATAGACTTAAAAGCACTATAAATAGTTGATTGCTGCTTTACCTGAAGATGTTTTTGTGACTATTAGACATATAACTTTTAGACAACACACACACACACACACACACACACACACACACACTGTGCCTTTGCTTTGCTTAAATGACATGCTGATGCTTTCAGAGCAGGTGAATCTAAAAATGAAGATTTTATTAGAGTCTTGGCTGTGTATTCAAGGTCAGAGAGAAGTGGATCCCAACAAATAGTAAGTATCGATGTTTCCTATGCAGTTTCCATGTGTCAAATAAATATTTAGGGAAATACATAATTCTCATTTGCAAATATGCAGTATTTTTTAGCTCTTGACCAAGAAATTGATTTTTATAAAATCACGGTCCAAATATATCCGTATATTTACTTATGCCTGACAGAAATTTAGGTGATTTACAACAGACAAACAAACAAATAAACATTACACTGATGTATGAGGAATAATATATTAAACTAGCACATTTTACAATCCCCATAAATTATATCTGTGACTTCCTATTCATTTTATCAAGCTATTCATTACTTTCAGTTCAGTTCAGTTGCTCAGTCATGTCCAGCTCTTTGCGACACCATGGACTGCAGCACGCCAGGCTTCCCTGTCCATCACCAACTCCTGGATTTACTCAACCTGAGTTTACTCAAACTCATGTCCACAGAGTCGGTGATGCCATCCAACCATCTCATCCTCTGTCCTCCCCTTCTCCTCCCACCTTCAATCTTCCCCAGCATCAGGGTCTTTTCACATGAGTCAGTTCTTTGCATCAGGTGGCCAAAGTATTGGAGTTTCAGCTTCAGCATCAGTCCTTCCAATGAATATTCAGGACTGGTTTCCTTTAGGATGGACTGGTTTGATTTTCCAAGGGACTCTCAAGAGTATTCTCCAACACCCAGTTCAAAAGCATCAATTCTTCAGTGCTCACCTTTTTTTATAGTCCAACTCTCACATCCATACATGACTACTGGAAAAACCATAGCTTTTACTAGATGGATCTTTGTTGGCAAATAATGTCTCCGCTTTTTAATATGCTGTCTAGATTGGTCATAACTTTTCTTCCAAGGAGAAAGTATCTTTTAATTTCATGGCTGCAGTTAATTTCATTACTTTAGGGTGAAGAAAAATCCCACCTACACAATAGAAGTCATAGTTTAGCATGAGCATCAAAATATATTTTTCAGTCCACAGCCAAATAATAGTTTTAAAAGCCTGACTTTGCCAATGTTCTCATGAAAGCAGGAGGAAGGTCTGTATTACAAACTCTCTTTTGGTTCCTCAGTGATTCCTATGGCATGGTGGTTGATCAGTGGATATCCCAGACAGCTGTTCCCCGTAGGTGACCAATCCTGCTGGTCCCTTTGGCATGACACTAGCATCTGCTTCTGAGTTCATGATCCCTGCCATTGAGTCTCGTCATAGATTCCTGTACCCTTTTTTGGTAGTACCTCAATTCTCTTCAGGTTCACAGGTTTACTGTGTACTTTTCTGTCCTCCCATCAGAGTAGGTAGGAACATGTGGACCCTGAACATGTCATGAACAGGACAGGAGGTACTGGAGTTGCTACGTTAAGTCTACCTGTTTAGATACATCTCTGTTGTTCAGGTACTCTGAAGAACATGGTATCTCTCAATGAAGCATAGAATTTTCTCAGACAGTGACTGAAGAACCAAATTGAACCAAACCAAAAAATCAAAACAAAACAAACTAGAAAATCTGCCTTGGGTTCCCTTCTATCACATCTGAATGTTTCTATCAAATCTAAATGTCACATCTGACCTTCACCACTGCACTTGGCTCTTTATGCTCTTCTTTTCCTTAAACTCCAGAATGTCTTTCTTCTTTTACTTCCTGTCATAGAGGAATTTCCCCTACTTCACATCCTCCTGCTGTCTCCAGGATGTTCATACCAGTAAAACTTAGTGATCTCAGGTTTTTCGGTGCTTAATACGCAGAGGAAATATGTTGGTACTTAGAAAAGCTTATTTATCTGCATCCAGTCTCTAATTTGGGAAGTATGAGTGGGAGGAAGTATCCTTGAATGGGTATAAGGGCCCTTCTTGGAATACTTCCCTGGGGAAAGAACAAAACTAAAAATGTAACAAAGGTATATGGCAACAGTCAAGTCTTCATACTAGTGCTACCTGTGTCCCTTAGGCACTTAGCTGCTTTCCAGAGATAATCACTGACTCCAGTGTCTTACATTGACTCTCCCAGAAGTATTCTATGCCCATATGTGTGTGTATATGTACTTTTCTCTTTTTAAAACAATTTGCAATAGAGTATGTACACTGTTCTGTGTGTTCTATGTTTTACTTAATATATCTTTATCAGTACATATCAGTATTGGTAACTGGCTCATTCTTTCAGTGGTTACATAATATTCAAATATGGGGAATTAACAATTTATTTAACCCGATCCCACACCCGCCATTTGGTTTAGTATTTTTTCTTACAAAACAACGCTGTGATGAAAATCCATCAATATATTTTATTTTGAACATGTACAGGTTAATGTACAGAACAAATTCTTAGAAGTAAAATTGTTGGATCAAATATAATTTTTTAATATCATGAAAGTGAAAGTGAAAGTGAAGTCGCTCAGTCGTGTCCGACTCTTTGCGACTCCACGGACTGACTGACTGTTGCCTACCAGGCTCCTCTGTCCATGGGATTTTCCAGACAAGAATACTGGAGTGGTTTGCCATTTCCTTCTCCAGGAGATCTTCCCGACCCAGGGATTGAACCCCGGTCTCCCAGATTGTAGGCAGACGCTTTACCGTCTGAGCCACCAGGGAAGTCTATGGCCAAAGTCTTTGCAATAGACTTACAGTCTTATCAAAATATATGGACATGTCTGTTCCCTTTGCTTTTACCAATAGGCTGTATGAACTTGATCTTTAACAGTGAGAAGTAAAAAATGGTGTCTTGAAGTTTTAGTTTGCATTTTTCTAGTTACAATTGAAACTTTGAAGGGTCTTTAAAATTTTCATTTGTTTTTATCTTTTTTCCATTTTTAAAATCAATTGTTGGTCTTGATTTTTAGAAGTTCTTTCTTTCTTTTTTTTTTACTTTTTTTTTTTTTTAATAAATTTATTTCTAAATTAAGAATGCATGCATGTATGCTCAGTCGATCCGTCCTGTCTGACTCTTCATGACCCTATGGACTGTAGCCCTCCAGACTCCACTGTCCAAGGGATTCTCCAAGCAAGAATACTGGATTGGGTTGCCATTTCCTTCTCCAAGGGATCTTCCCAAGCCAGGGATCAAACCTGTGTCTCCTGCGTCTCCTGCCTTGCGGGTGGATTCTTTACAGCTGAGCCACCGGGTAAACCCTCTGAAGTTTTCTATTTTGCTGTTTCTTAGTTTCATGGCATATTAGAAAAGCTTACTCTACTTACAAAACTATAAAAATAGTTCTCCCATGTTTTTGGTACTGCCACAATTTTATTTTTTAATATTAAAATTTTTGACCCACCTGAATTTACTATAGTGTAATGTGAGAGGTAGGAATTGAATGTCTTTTTCCAGATGGCTGCCTAGTCGTATTACCATTACTTATTGAACAATCCATTTTTCACTTATTTGAAATGTGAATGTTATAATATATAAGGTAAAGTAGAAATATATATTGTTATATAGTATAATGTTTATATCTGAAATTTCTATTCATTCTATTGACCAGTCTTTATATTTGTTTACCAAGACAATAGAGATTTAAATATTACAGTAATTAATTGAAGGATTATGTTGGTTTTTGTTCATGATGTTGCATCTTGAACTTAAGTGATTAAAACACCTAATTAACAAGAGCAAGTCATACTTCATCCAAAAAGAAAAATTACAAATGACAGCATTGTCCTTGAAGGGTAAAATTATACCACAGAACCAAGTTGGAAATTAGTCTCATACATATATGTCATCCCTAAATACTGAGCATAGCTCTTGTCAAAAGTCATCAGAATGGTCTGACAAATATCAATGTCTGAAGTGACATTTAAGAGAACAGTAACTTTGTGACTGAAATGCTGTTTTAACAGATAAAATCTTCTCACCTGAAAGTGCATTCTTGATACTAATTTTTTTCCTGCATAATGTGACTTTAACTAGTTGCTCTTAACTAGGTTCAGTCAGGGATTAAGTAGCTGCAAGAATTTAGCACGGACACGAATCCTGTCTGGAGAACAGCACCCTGACTCTGATCTTTTTTAGGAAACAAGGTCAAATTCAGTACAAGATACTCATACTGACCAAGGTAGAACATGGAAATTTTACTGCTTAGGGAAAACAGTAGTATCATTATAAGCCATATTTCAACCAGCTTCTTTTTATCAATTAGTGTTTCTGTATCATCTTTTAGGTATAAAATGATACACACTCATACAAATTTACAGAGCACAAATGTGTCTTTAAAGTGTGAAAGTCCTCCTCTTCAAAAAGAGTATCTAGAAGCAGTACTGTCATCATTTGGGTGAGCAGTGTTTCAGAACTCATTCTTGAGAAACTTTTATTTTGCTTTGCTTTATATAATAAAATTTATATTTTTCATTTTGTTTTGCATCTTGATTTTATTAATTTTGTGATAGGCATCTTTCCATGTCAACACATGGGCTACCTCATTCTATTTTGATGTGTTCAATTTTCATGAGCAATGTTCTCTTCTCTTTACAAAATTTATTATTGGAACTATTATTTTAAATTAAAGGAATAAATTCTTATAAAATTTAGAAATCAAAACCAAAATTAATGAAATAGAAAATAACTTAGAAAAACTAATGGCTATTTTCATTCACCAAACGTGAAAAAATAAAATGAATATTATAAGAAATGAACAGTCTCATACATTTCTTTTTAGAAAGTAATATAGTTATATCTCTTATAAATTAAACATATCTATTCTATTTGGCTAAGCAATCACAGTTTTGAGCATCAATTCTGCATAGATCAAAGTCCTACAATGCAAGGACATAGGTGCAATGATGTGTAGAGAAAAACGCTTCAGAGTGGGAAAATATTGGAAATGACCTAAAGGTCCATCAATTATGTAATGATTGATCATATCACAGTCCATAATGCTATCAAACACTAAACTATTATTTAAAGATATGTTTGAGCTATAGCTATCAAACTAGATGAACTTTCAGAATAGGTTTCAAATGAAAATAACAGATTAATAAATGATTTTTTATAGTATGTATTTTTTTTCTGAGAAAAACATCAACTACTCATACATATACATATGAAAACAGATTTGAAATTATATATCAGCCTATTAAAATTACTTGTATCAATACTGATGATTATTAACAGTGTTATGATTTGGTGATGTGATTATGCTTTTCCTTTAATGGTTATAAACCTTGGTAAACAAGTATGCATTACTTTTATAATTTAAGAATGTGAATAATGAACACATAAAATGAAAATATAAATATATAATTAGATAAACAAGTTTTATAGAAAATACCTTTCTATTGTCATAGAAAGTTTAATAATTTTACAAGCAGATACTTTGCATACTGGTACAATAAAGTAAAAATAATGGTGTTAGATGGTGCTTAGTAATATTAATATACTGACTTTATTTGGTCTGGAGACCTAGAATCTTGTCTTAATCTCAGTATTCCTACTTCCTACAAGGTCCCTGGAAGAGATATGTTCAAAGAAGGCTAAGGAAAATGTAATCTCCTTATTAACTGGGCATCACCTTCTATACCAGTACTGTATCCTCTGAGCTCACCTCACTACCCATGGGTTTCTTTTTGACTGATCTAATGGAAGCCTATAGGCCAGAATTAAAGAAGGCTGAAGACAGGCCATGCTACATTTCTAAGTCTATGAGAGAGGACTACACTTAGCACCTTAACAGTATAAAAATATATCTCTGAGGAAAAAGAAAGTAAAGGAAATATGGCAGTAGCAGAGCCCTATTTAGGTTAGTTTGCACTTCCAGTGTTTCATCCACTAGAAAACATGGCTGATCAGTGTCTTGAAAGATAACAGATTAGTGCTCCCTGCCTCTCAAAAAATGGGTTTCTTACTCTTTTTTTCCCCTCTCATCCTTGAGTAGGAAAGAGGAAAAAGAAAGAAGAGGAAGGCAAAAGGCTTCCATTTCTTGGACAATGCAGGTTAAATATAAATAAATAAGGAGATAATTTATTAAAAAATCTAAAGCAATAATTGGAAAGAGATGGAAATTAATCTTCAACTATTTTTTCAAACTTAGATGTTCAAGAAAATAAAAGCCATATTTTTTTCCAAGCACTTCTAGGTTTCTCAAACCATTTGTGCTTTAAGGAGAATTTAGTTCATGTGTTTTTAGTTAATTTACACTTAACTCATCAAAATGTTGACTTGTTATTCCAGCTATTTGATGTCTCAGAAATCATACACACACTTTAATATATGTTCAAAAGTCTTTCCTCCATTTGGATAAGGAAATCATCATTAGCTAGCAGTAAACAGAACCTGGAAGAGCTTAAGTCTGATTCCAAATGGAGAACTAAGGAAATTCCAAGGGGTTTGAAACTTGGCACACTACTTTCCACACACATGGTTACAAAATCTTTAAAGTGATAAACATGAGAAATGACAAAAAGCCATCAAAATCATCATGCACATAATGGAGCTCTGGTTTGTGAAGATCTTAGTCAGAAGACTTATAACATATCTCATGTTAACTCTACGCTACTTAAATGAAAAAACTTCAAGGTCAGCACACATACCCCCATATAGCCCATGTATAACATACATGTTTCAAGGCCAATAGGCTAATTTTTCAAAGGAAAAGGACAAAGAATATCCTTCAGAACTGCTGATGATCTGATGATCTTTCCCTTTAAGTAAAATGTATTAAACATATCTATTAAAATTCTCTTATATATTCATGTCCCCTTCATAGATCACAACCTTGTCATGACAAAGGGGCTTGTGTAATTCAATGAAGCTATGAGCCATTCTGTTCAGGGCCACTCAATATGGATGGGTCATAATCAAGAATTCTGACAAGGTGTGGTCCCCTGGAGGAGGAAATGGCAATCCACATCAATATTCTTGCCAGGAGAACCCCATGAACAGTATGAAAGGTAAAAAGATATGACACCAGAAGATGAGCCACCCAGGCCAGAAGGTGTCAAATGCTACTGGGGAAGACCAGAAGGCAATTACTAATAGTTCCAAAAAGACTGGAGTGACTGGGCCAAAGCGGAAATGACGCTCAGCTGTGGATATGTCTGGTGGTGAAAGTAAAGTCTGATGCTGTAAAGAACAACATTGCATAGGAACCTGAAATGTTAGGTCCATGAATCAAGGTAAATTGGACATGGTCAAGAAGGAGAGGGCAAGAGTGAACATTGATATTTTAGGAATCAGTGAACTAAAATGGATGGGAATGGGTGAATTTAATTCAGATGACTACTGTATCTATTATTGTGGGTAGGAATCCCTTAGAAGAAATTGAGTAGCCCTCATAGTCTAAAAAAGAGTCTGAAATGCAGTACTTGGGTGTAACCTCAAAAGTAACAGAATGATTTCAGTTCACTTCCAAGGCAAACCATTCAACATCAAAGTAATCCAAGTCTATGTTCCAACCACTGATTCTGAAGAAATTGAAATTGACCAGTTCTATGAAGAGTTACAACACCTTCTAGGACTAACACCAAAAAGAGATGTCCTTCATCAAAGAGGATTAGAACACAAAAGTAGGAAGTCAAGAGATACCCAGAATAACAGGCAAGTTTGGCTGTGGAGTACAAAATGAAGCAGGGTAGAGGCTAATAGAGTTTTATCAAGAGAACACACTGGTCATAGCAAACACCTGTTTCCAACAACCCAAGAGGTGACTCTATACGTGGACATCACCAGATTGTCAATATCTAAATCAAGTCATGTTCTTTGTGGCTGAAGATGGAGAAGCTATATAAAGTTAGCAAAAACAAGAGCTGGAACTAACTGTGGCCCAGATCATGAGCTTCTTAGCAAGATTTAGTCTTAAACTGAAAAAGTAGGGAAAACCACTAGGCTGTTCACGTATGACCTAAATCAAGTCCTCTATGATTATACATGGAGAAGGCAATGGCACCCCACTCCAGTCCTCTTGCCTGGAAAATCCCATGGACGGAGGAGCCTGGTAGGCTGCAGTCCATGGGGTCGCTGAGAGTCGGACACTACTGGGCGACTTCACTTTCACTTTTCACTTTCATGCATTGGAGAAGGAAATGGAAACCCACTCCAGTGTT
Organism: Giraffa tippelskirchi; assembly: GCF_054371585.1. NCBI lineage: Eukaryota > Metazoa > Chordata > Mammalia > Artiodactyla > Giraffidae > Giraffa > Giraffa tippelskirchi. Next base: position 104,491,460 of record NC_137280.1, on the reverse strand, counting down.
CTTGCCTGGAGAATCCCAGGGACAGGGGAGTCTGGTGGGCTGCCATCTATGGGGTCGCACAGGGTTGGACATGACTGAAGTGACTTAGCAGCAGCAGCAGCATGATTATACAGTGGAGGTGGTGAATAGATTCATGGGGTTAGATCTGATAGACAGAGTGCCTGAAGAACTATGGAGGGAGGTTCATAATATTGTACAGGAGGCAGTGACCAAAACCATCCCAAAGAAAATGAAATGCAAGAAATCAAAGTGGCTTTTTGAGGAGGCTTTACAAAGAGCTGAGGAAAGAAGAGAAGCAAAAAGCAAGGGAGAAAAGGAAAGATATACCCATTTGAATGCAGAGTTCCAGAGAATAGCAAAGAGAGATAAGAAGGCCTTTTTCAATAAACAATGCAAAGAAATAGAGGAAAACAATAGAATCAGCAAGACTAGTGATATCTCCAAGAAAACTGGAGATATCAAGGAAACATTTCATGCAAGGATGGGCACCAAAAAAGACAGAAAAGGTAAAAATCTAACAGAAGCAGGAGAGATTAAGAAGAGGTGGCAAGAATACACAGAAGAGCTATACAAAAAAGTCTTAATGATCTGGATAACCACTATGATGTGGTCACTCACCTAGAGCCAGACATCCTGGAGTGCGTAGTCAAGTGGGCCTTTAGAAGCATTACTAAGAACAAAGCTAGTAGAGGTGATGGAATTCCAGCTGAACTATTTCAGATCCTAAAAGATGATGCTGTTTAAGTGCTGCACTCAATATGTCAGCAAATTTGGAAAACTCAGCAGTGGGCACAGGAGTAGAAAATTAGTTAGTTTCCAATTCCAAAGAAGGGCAATGCCAAAGAATGTTCAAACTGCCATACAAGAGCGTTCATTTCACACGCTAGCAAGGTAATGCTCAAAATCCTTCAAGCTAGGCTTCAGCAGTACATGAATGGGGAACTGGCAGATGTACAAGATGGATGTAGAAAAGGCAGAGGAACCAGAAGTCAAATCGCTAACATTCGTTGGATCATGGACAAAGCAAGAGAGTTCTAGAAAAACATCTCCTTTTGCTTCATTGACCACGCTAAACCCTTGACTGTGCAGATCACAACACTTTGTTAAAAATTCTTAAAGAAATGGGAATACCAGACCACCTTAACTGTCTCCTGAGAAACTTACATGTGTTAAGAAGCAACAGTTAGAACCAGACATGCAACAACTGACTGGTTCAAAATTGGGAAAGGAATACCACAATGCTGTAAATTGTTACTCTGCTTATTGACGTTATATGCAGAGTACATCGTGCAAAATGCTGGCCTGGATGAATCAAAAGCTGGAATCAAGATTGCTGGGAGAAATATCAACAACCTCAGATACGCAGATAATACCACTCTAATAGGAGAAAGTGAAGAGAAACCATAGCACCTCTTGATGAGGGTGAAAGAGGAGAGTGAAAAAGCTGGCTTGAAACTCAACATTAAAAAAACCTAAGATCATGGGCATCTGGCCCTAACACTTTGTGGCAAATAGAAGGGGAAAACATGGAAACAGTGACAGAGTTTATTTTCCTGGGCTCCAAAATCACTGTGGACAGTGACGGCAGCCATGAAATTAAAAGACACTTGCTCCTTGGAAGGAAAGTTATGACAAACCTAGACAGCATTTTAAAAATCAGAGATATCACTTTGCTGACGTAGGTCCATATAACCTAAGCTATGACTCTTCCAGTAGTCATGTATGAATCTTGAGAGTTGGACCATAAGGAAGGCTGAGCGACAAAGAATGGATGCTTTCTAATTGTGCTGGAGAAGAGTCTTGAGGGTCCCTTGGATTGCAAGGATATCAAACCAGTTGATCCTAAGGGAAATCAACCCTGAATATTCATTGGAAGGATTGATGCTGAAGGTGAAGCTCCAATAGTCTGGCCACCTGATATGAAGAGCCAGCTCACTGGAAAAGACCCTGATGCTGGGAAATACCGAGGGCAGGAGGAGACGGGGGGTGACAGAAGATGAGAAGTTAGCATCAAAGACTCAATGGACATGAATTTGAGCAAACTTAAGGAGATAGTGGCAGAGAAGGCAATGGCACCCCACTCCAGTACTCTTGCCTGGAAAATCCCATGGACAGAGGAGCCCAGTAGGCTGCAGTCCGCGGGGTCACTAAGAGTCACACGACTGAGCGACTTCACTTTCACTTTCCACTTTCATGCATTGGAGAAGAAAATGGCAACTCACTTCAGTGTTCTTGCTGGGAGAATCCCAGGGATGGGGGAGCCTGGTGGGCTGCCATCTATGGGGTCGCACAGAGTCAGACACGATTGAAGCGACTTAGCAGCAGCAGCAGCAAGGAGATAGTGGAGGACAGAGGAGCCTGGGGTGCTGCAGCCCATGGGGTCTGAAAGAGTTGGACTGGACTTAGAAACTGAACAACAATGATCATGTAGGTAGTCTGGAAATAATATTTCTTCCCCCCAGCTTACATATGTCTCTAGACTCAAACAAATACTTGAATACAAGTTATCATGGATTAATGTTTGATTATTTATTTTCACAGCTGATCAAAACTTCTGTTAAATCTGAACCACATCTCATGATATTTACACAGACATTTAGAGTTGTTTGATGCAGGAACCTGGTCTTTTGTGACTGAAAACAAGAAAAGAGGTTCAGAGACTGCAAACCATGGAGGGTGTTCTAGGGCCAAATCTCATGCAAGTACAAAAGGATCCAATTCATGCTCAAAAACGAAGCTCAAGATTCAAGACTCAGAGAAGTGAATCAGTATAGAAGTGGATTTATAGGAACACAGAGTGTAAGGATTTGACCCTAGAAGTCAGAGAAGGGTTGAGGGGCAGTGTCGGGAGTGGAGAGGGCGCAGGTGGCACTAGAGGTAGAGTAAGTGCTGGTTTGGGGCAATCCATATGATCGTGAGCTACTTGATTGGCTTGGCTCACCTTATTGTTCAAAGATAAGTTCATAAAATAACGGAAATGTCAGGAGTATAAGTAAACATAACAATCATCTCATCTAACCTTGTAAATTCTAACTCTCTCATTTTATAATTGTGAATTTTATTGCGCATCCTGAATGAGTAACCATTTTACATGGCTACACCCATGCTGGTGTTGGAGCTACAAGCAGCAGCTGTAAGGACCCCTTACTTCTGGTCCAGAATTCTTCCTCTGCACCACATCCCAAGCAAATTAGTCATTTCCTTTTTCTTCCCTTTCTTCTTTTTAAAGTTTATTTCTTTTTTCCAACTTGCCTCATTTATTCCCACTCTAACTCAAAACTGAAATAGAAGTGACAAAATGTCACACCCAAAATGACAAAATGTCTCAGAGGGGGGTCACAGCAAAGCATGTTTGTTTTGTAAAGTTTCAAGCTGATTCTCAGCATATGGGTTTAAAACTGTGAACCAACCTTGAACCTTGGGAACTGTGAGTTGACAAGATGGGACTAATAAGTAAAAGGGGGAAAAAAAGGTTCAGAAAACTTGTTGAATGTCAGTTCTCTTTTTAAAAAGAACATTTTGGTGAGTTAAGTGTAAGTGACTCAGAAACACAAGGATTTTATTTCCTTTGCCATATGCATGGGTTTAAAAATTAATGGAAAAAAGTTCTCCGCGTAACATGTTTTGAATTTTATTGGTCTCTCTCTTTTTTCTATGATCTCTAGAAGATGGAAGCTAAAGAATGAAAACAATTGAATCAAAAGTTTTAAAAGCATGTGCAAAAATGACACTTGGTTAGATGGAGGAGTAAGAAAATCCAATCTTAGCTCTCATCCTGAAAAATTTGTTATACCTTTAGTGTTTGACCTAATAGCATTACTAAAAGAAATTTCCAAGTAGGTTTTTAATCTGAATTTATTGTGTGAGAATCTGGCACATGGCTGTGAGGAATCCATTTCATCATAAGGAGTGTGATGCTGTAGTAAAGGTGTGTAATTGGGCAATTGGAATAAAAGAGATATATTACTTTGATCAAACTTTTAAGGCTTTTTAAACAAATAAAACAATCTATTGGATGATCTTTTATATATATCATTTTATTTGCCTCAAGCATTTTACTTGGTACAGTATAACTAGGATCTTTGTAAAATTCTGATTATTTCTATCAAAAGAGATAAATATTTCAGGCTTCTCATAATCTGTGTTTATTTTCACTCTTTTAGCTCAACTTTATGAGGGGATAGTCAGTTTTTATTTATTAATATTATGTGAGTCTTGAGTCAAATTCCTGTTTTGTTGTAGGAATACTCTTAATTAGCTACATGAATTTTAAATCTGAACAGGCAGTGTCTAAAACTCATCTTTTTTCTAACTTATACTTGTTCCCTGATTCACTCAGGAACTCCTAAAGGAACATAGATGTTTAATAAGTACTCCTTGGTTAGCTCGTGGTTGGGCTCTAAACAACTAGCATCATTTAAATCAAATCATTTCAGATGCTAGAATTGGATGAAATCACAACAAAGCTATGCTTGCAATTTCATTAAAATGATAGGTTGGTTAGGATGAAAATACTCAACACTATTGACTGCCATGGTGGAGTACTTTCAAAATAGCTTACCTTAATAGATGGAGCCAAGTCACATTATACTCAGCAAGGGCTCTGTACGTGTCATCATCACATCTGTCATTAACAATGTGACTTTTTTTTTTTTTTCCACGTTGTTTCATGTAGTTTGAATAGAGGGAAAACTGGGCTACATTTCAAAATTTAAATATGGTACATGAAAAGGCTTTGTTCACATCTAATTAAATTACTGTTTATGTGCCATATGTTTGATCAGACACTGCTTGTATCCCAGATGGAGGCAATGGGTAAAAATAAGGTATAAAGATTTTTCTTTTTTTCCCCTCTTCTCAAAGTACAAGGTACAAATTGAGATGATTTCCTACGAAATGTCTTCACAGTGACAAACTCATATGGCTACTGCTGTGACACAAGTCCTTAAATGATTGCTTCATGGCTCATTAACTCTCAGAACTATAAAGATAACCACCCTGAAGATAGGTAGGGCCCTTGGCTCCAGAAGACACTACTTAAATTATTTGCAAGACTCTTAGTGCAACTTTCCTCAGGTATACTGTTGCCCTGACTGACTTGCCAAAATTGTTTTCTTTAGGATTTTAGAATAGGTTTATTTTTAAATTATTAATATAAAGAGATACTGTTAATTTGAAAATGTACAGCTAAGTCATGGAAATGTAGATTCAAAAATATCTCAACTTGAACTGGAAACAGGTAGTTACCGTTTATGATTTCCCTACATTCAGGGGAAGCAGAATTCACTTTGCTTATTCACCAAGTGGATGTGCTTTCCGGAGAGGAAGGGGAGAGTCATTTTTATCATATGAAGTGAGCATGTGTTTTTCTTACTTTTGCTGCTCTGCTGTTTTTGCCATATTTGCTGAGTTCAAGTCTCCCATCAGTTGGTGGGAGTGTAGATTTAATGACATTTATTTTGGAAAACATGTTCTGCTAAAATTTTGTAGTAATATAAGCCATTTAATTCTAAAATTGGCAGCTAAAACTTTAATGCTATGTCCACATAAACAACTACTGAAATGTCTCAGCCAAAACCATTTTGGGGCACCCAAGGTCAGGATACTGTTTCTGGGTCTACGCACTTTTGTGAAAGTGAAAGTGTGCAGTCATGGGCTTACTTCCAGCCCAGGCAGAAGGAGCCTAAGGAAACTTTGTTTTGCCCTCCTGTTCATAGTATATCCTTGTATTTAATAAAAGAGATACTGTCTTTTTGTTTTTTAAGAGAGTAAGTGGAAACAGAAGAAATATACGAATGAAATTCTTGCCCTCAGGAGTCTTCTAGGAGTAGAGGAGGTTATGTCCTTTAGAGAGGGGACAGGCCAAGCAGTAGGAAAGGGAGGTAAGGAGGCCCCTTTTGAGTGAGACACACATACTAGGCTCAAATTAGAATGGTTCTCTTTACCTACTCTCCCCAAAGTGAGGGATGGCGAGGGGTTAGGAGGGGAGGAGAGCTAGCTCTACCATCTTGGTTTACCAGATGATGGGGTGTCAGGATAGACACAGGGCACTATGAGACTCTAGGGCAGTAGCCATTTTTTTGAGCATCTAACACAACCTAGGTACTATACCAGAACCTTTAAGATAGATTTTCCTATTGAAATGTCACAAAGCTCTTATAGTAGGTATTATTATTGGTGAATAATATAAATAATATTTATATTTTAATAGATATAATACAATACGAGAGCTTGACCAACTTTTCACAGGCATACAATTAGCAAGTGGTAGCACCAAGATTTGAAAGATGGGGTCTGACCTTATCAAACATTTCTTTTCATATTCTCATCCAAATAAAGTGAGGACACAAATCATGGGGAAATAAGTCAGGGAAAGGTAAGAAGGATGAGTCAATGAACAATACTATTATACTATAATTGAGTGACAAATATTGCCATGCTACTAATTAGGCTGTATTTGTCTTAAATCATTGATGTATGGTAGAGCAATGAATACACACAAATTGTGAAATAATATTATGATGCTTGACAATGAAAAAATTCATTCTCCCCCAAAAGACATTAAACAAACAATCACATGTGTGATTTAACACACAATCATGGATTCTTCTACTAAGTGCAACAGTTGTCCAGATTAATGCTTTGGAGTTACTCTCAATATTGCCTTCTCCCTAACTTGCCACAGCTCACTGTGCCCCCATATTGGTTCTCTCCACTTTAGTGAAAGATCTCAACAAACATGCCAGGAACCTGAACGTCATCCTTGATACAAGACTTTCCCTTACCCTCATGTTCGATCCTTTACTCACTGCTATTCATTTTCCATCCTAAATATCCATTGTATCTATCCACTTTTGAGCCATCTCTTCTAGCGTACCACTAATTCTTGGACTTCTACAGTAGCTTTGTACCTCTGAATGCTAATCCATTCTCCTCAGAGAAGGTAGGAAAATTTTTTAGTGTATACAAACCTGATCCCATCATTTTTCTGTTCGAAACCTTTCAGAAACTATTAGGATCAAGACAGGATCAAGACAGAAATGTTTAATATGAACTAGGTTGGCCTCATGTCTCTGTCTTCACCTCACATAACCTAACTCTTCCACTTTCATTTTCTGCCTCATGGTCTTCACAAATGCTTTTCATTCTGGCTAGAATGCTCTCTCCCTTCCCCTCTTTCCCAAGTCACCTTTAACTTATCCTTTAGGGAACTTGGAGTTCCCTGGTGGCTCAGCTGGTAAAGAATTTGACTGCAATGCGTGAGGCATAGGTTCAATCTCTGGGTTGGGAAGATCCCCTGGAGAAGGGAATGGCTACCCACTCCAATATTTTGCCTGGAGAATTCCATGGATAGAGGAAACTGGCAGGCTACAGTCCGTGGGGCACAAGGAGTCAGACATGACTGAATGACTTTTGCTTTAGTGAGTTGAGCATTCTCCTCCCCCCGGCCAAGGTAGTACCTTTCCATATACCCTCCCTTAGACTCTCCTCTTCCCTTTTAACACATAGAGAAATACACAGAATACCTGAGCAATACACAAAATACTTGCTTATCTATTTACCCTTAGTGTCAACTCTGTGAGAGCAAAAGGCAAGTCTGTCTTGTTAACGACACTGTACATAGTACAAAGCATAGAGTTTTATTAGGTACTTAATTAATCCTGAGTGAGGTAATGAATACTTCCTCTATCACTTTCATTAAGATAGAGAGTGGGTCATTTTAAAATTCTGACACTAGTTTCCTTGAGGGCTGCCACGCCACTACGTCTTTTTTCTTCTTCCCATCAGTGACAAATGTAATGCCTGGTAGATTCTCAACTGTGAGCTTGCTTACTGAATGTACAAACAACGTGCATGTTCCTCCCTGCCTATTAGGAAGTACAATATCCTTTCACCATATAAGACATAACTGATTCTTCTTCTAGGCAAACCAAGGAGCTCCAGTATATAGTTTTGAATTATCTAGATAACTCTTTCCATTTATATTAGTCAGGATTTTCCAGAGAAACAGAATCAATAGAAAATGCATACATATGTGTGTGTCTGTTTGTGTGTTTGTTTTTCTCTTTCTGACTTACAGAGGATTAGTTTGACATATATACACTACCATGTATAAAACAAATGGCTAGTTGGAACCTGCTTTATAGCACAGGGAGCTCAGCTCAGTGCTCTGTGATGACCTAAAGGGATGGGATGAGGGTGGGGGTGGAAGGGAGGTTCAAGAGGGAAGGGATATATGTATCCATATAGCTGATTCACTTATCATACAGCAGAAACTAACACAGCATTGTAAAGCAATATACTCCAACAACAACAACTATATATATATATATATATATATATATATATATATATTCCATTTATTATAAGGAATTGGCTCATATGATTAAGGAGACTAAGAAGTCCCACAGTCTGTCATCTGTAGTTCAATGGGCTAAGAACTGGAGAGCTGATGGTATATATTTCAGTTTTAGTTTGAATACCTGAGAACCAGGAGCATGGAGGGCAGTCAGGCTGAGAGTGAATTCAACCCTTCTCCACCTTTTTGCTCTATTCAGGTTCTCAACTGGTTGAAAGATGCCCACTCTTACTGGAGAGGGCCATGTGTTTCACCCAGTTCATGAACTCAAAGCTCATAACCAGAAATACCCAGAAATAAAGTTTAACCAGCTATCTGACAATCCTGTGGTTCTGTCAGTTTGACACAGTATTAACAATCATATCTCTATAGCCAAATATACAGCTCATTCTATTGATTATGAATATTTGAGTTTCACTGTACTTTTCAGAATTCTAGCAATTGAGATTCTTGTCTGCTCCAAATCTGATAGATCACTTGTGATGTTATAGTTGTTAAAAATTTCATGGAGAAAATTCAGTGATTTCAATAAATACTAATCATAAATTCTCAATGACATACTTCACATGTGCTACTTAAAATTACTCCAGAGATGCTTATAGGTACTAAATAAAGCCACAAAAGAACTGTAAGAAGATAGAATCAGCAGACTTTGTGAAATTATCTAACATACTCTAATGACTTAAAAAAAACTATTAGCTATAGTTGAAGTGAAGAAGCTAAAATATCTCCATATTTTTTCTACCTGGTTGTGAACTAACTAATGTCCTTTCCTCCCTCCCTCCCTATCTCCCTCTTTCTCTTCCTTTCTCTTTCTTACTTTTAAAGTGAAAGCTGTGCTCAATTAGTTCAGTTATGCATACATTTTAATTCTTCAATATCACATCACAATGTCATTGTATGTCAAAGATACTAAATACACTTTAGAGATTAGCATCATCAGTGGAAGTACTATAGCTGAAAATGCTCCATAATAAAAGAAAAATTATGCTAAATACATGGCTAGTATGAAAAGAGAGAGTTATGTTTTAAAGTCACGTGCCTTTTCTGTAAATTATTTGCCAAATAGTTGGTGCTTAGAAGTTAAAGTACAATGTTACATTTCTGTAGTATGCTCTGTCAGTCCAAAGTTAGCATGTTTCTATATTCAGAGCAATGGCCTAGAAAACAAGCTTGACTGAGTCACTCTGCTAAGTCCCTTTAATTTTCTGTATCTTAGTTTGCTTTTTCATATGCTACTGATAAAGACTCTTTGTGTACATCTCAGTTCAGTTCAGTCGCTCAGTCGTGTCCGACTCTTTGCGACATCTCAAGGGTTGGTTATGCCCAAGGTTTTACCATTTGGTCTAGCACAATGATAATTTAAGGGAGATAGAGCAATATAAATAAATGTGAACATATCCTCTAGCACTACATATGTGATGTTATTACTATTATTTTAAGTTTAAGTGGGAAAAAAGAAAATATACACTTCAACTTCATCAAATCTGTTAGTTAAAGTGAAAAAAATAAATAAAACAAATTAGGAAAGAGGGATATTACTATCGGGGGGGTGGCAGTATAATGACTTGAAAGCATTGGCTAAATTTTAAATGCCATGGAACCAGTCTTGAAATAAATAGCAAAAAGCTAGTTTATACTCGTGGTGGGAATGAAAGTTGGTACAGCCATCATGGAGACCAGTAGGGAGGTTCCTTAAAAAAACTGCAAACAGAGCTATCATATGATCCAGCAATACCATTCCTGGGCATATATCTAGAGAAAATCATAATTTGAAAAGATACATACACCTCAACGTTAATTGAATGTTCATTGCAGCACCATTTACAATAGCCAGTACATGGAAATAACCTACATGTTCATCAACAGAGGAATAGGTAAAGAAGATGTGGCACATATATACAATGGAATATTACTCATCCATAAAAAGAACAAATGATGCTATATGCAGCAACGTGGATGGACTTAGAGATTCTCATACTGAGTGAAGTAAGTCAGACAGAGAAATACAAATATTGTATGCTATCACTTATATGTGGAATCTAAAAAAAAGGTTACAAATGAACTTATTTACAAAACAGAAATAGAGTTATAGATGTAAAAATATAAACTTATGGTTACAAGGGAGTAAGTGTGGAAGGATAAATTGGAAAATTGGAATTGACACACACTACTCTATATAGAGTGGACTTCCCCAATAGCTCAGCGGTAAAAGAATCCGATTGCAATGCAGGAGACGCAGGTTAGATCCTTGGGTTGGGAAGATTCCCTGGAGGAGGAAATAGCAACCCACTCCAGATTTCTTGCCTGGAAAATCCCATGGACAGAGGAACCTGCAAATTACAGTCCACAGGGTTGCAAAGAGTTGGACATGACTGAAGCGACTTAGCTCACAGCAGCACTATATATAGAGTAGATAACTAATAAGCACCTACTGTATGGCACAGGGAACTCTACTCAATAGTCTGTAATGACCTTTGGGGAAAAGAAACTTAAAAAGGTGGATATATATATATATATATATAATAGATTCATTTCACTGTACACTTGAAACTAGTACAACACTGTAAATCAAGTATACTCCAACAAAAGTTTTTTAAAAAGCTAGCTTAAAAAAAAATAAATAAATAAAATAAAAAGCTAGCTTAACAAAATTGCAACTATTGAATAACAATCTTCTAGTTTTTATGTCTGCATGATAGAGTATTGTTTGAGATGTGTATAGGTTGCCATGGACAATTATCTTTAATACAGTTTAAAATCTGAGTGGCATGGTAGACTTAAATAAACAATAGAATTTTCATTTTTTACTTTATATCTTTTTATATTTCAAACAATTTATATATTTTTGTTTAGTCAGGAATTATATTTCTCCCTTCCACCTGCTGGTTCAAGTTTTAATTATACAATGAAATATGGAGATTCTGAGGTGAAAAGGCTAGAGGTAGATTCTATACATTATAATTTTCATTTGTAATACAAGGAACACTATGTGACCTGACATAGGTAGATACCACATTAAAGAAGCTTCATTTTGCTCCTTCACCTCTTCCATCCCTGATTTCCTTTCTGATCTTCCCTATATTAGCTTTAGTTGCTTTTCTACTTGGAGAATAAGAAAGTTTGATTACATATCAAAGTGTCCATATAGGATCTTGGAAATCATCAAAGATTCATAGAGATTTGAGAGGGAGGTGTGTCTCAAGTCTGACACTCATTTTTGAGATGCAAACTTTGAGAATCAGGGAAGTTTCACTACTTGTAAAAACTCTTAAGTCTAAGTAGGTGGAGATCCAGTATACTATGGTGACTGCATAGGGATGGAAGCTCCAAGGCAGTGGTTTACTGCTGGCTGGTACCAACTGCAGCTTTGTGATGTCACCCAAATTGTGGTTTTGAATGGCTGCTACATTGTTAACTTTCTATGTGTATCCCTAAAAAAGTCAAGCTTTTTGATTTCCTTATAGTCCCTGGAATTTCTAACATAGTGCATAACACACTCAGTATAAATTAAATGAATCTGCTTAGCAAGTTGTATTACTGCCATTAGATCCCTTGAAATTTAAAATTTTAACTTTTTTTTCTGATTTGAAAAATAAATGGAAATCTTAGTCATTGCCTTAACTCAACTTTGCATATTTGCTGCTGTTATAAACTCTGTGCACGTTTCAAGTGCTGGTTACACCCAGAATTCTATTTTTAATTCTTTTCTAGCCCAATGACAATTAAAGAAAAATGATATAATAGAAGTAAATATTTGAAAATTCTATCTGGGCTCAGAGAAGAGGGTTTTCACATCCCCTGAGACAAATTTAAGAACAATTGCTTTGTTGTCATTCTTATGATCAATATCAGGAAAAATACGTTACTTTTCAGCTAGAGAACCATTAAACAAGATATCTGTCATTGTGCATTCTCTTGACTCAGCATGTGCCTGGTTCTGTGCATTAATGTTACAGATGCAGACCCTCTTCAGGATAGGTACAGGCTCTGACTCCCATGTGTTGCTTCCCTTAGCAGCTCTTCTCTGATCTACGGCTGTGGTTTTCTCCTGCCATTATTTTCCTAACTCTGACAAATTGACAACCACTCTTTTGGATTCTTCCACATACTCAGCTAGCATGTCCATATTTTGCTGCTTCAACACCACTCAGTGATCTACCATGTCCAGAACTGCATGCAGGTTAATATCATTTTGCATTTTGAGTCTTTGAGAAATTTCAGTTACTGGTCCCTAATGCAAACAGGTCTATGACTATTTCTTTGTGACTTGCTCTAAAATTATATTTCACAGCTAGTGCATGATCATCATTCAGAAAAAATTTCATTGTCTTTTTCCAGCCTGGATACACAGAAGAAATCTGGTCCTTTTAAAAACATTTGTAGATCAAGGTTCTTCTGATTTCCCTAATAGAACTGAACTTTGTGTCAAAATCATGTTTTCCTTTTCTTTGTTAAAGGTGAAGGAATTTAAATTTATGCTTGGCTTGTTAATACTAACTGCACAATAGCCTGATCTTTCAAAATTCTTTGTAGTTGTTCAAATAAAAGTGTCGCCTCTACTTAGACATCAATGATCACTGGAGAAATACACACAGCAAGGGCATGGAAGGGCATCTTTAGCCCATGGAAAGAATGTGTACAAGGCATGGGTTCTTTCCCTGTGTTCTCATAGCAAGATGCTCTCTGTCCTTTAACTCCCCTTCCTTCCTTTCCTTTTTTCCCTCCTATATTTTTGTTTCTGTTTTCTTGTTTTGTTTTTTTTTTTTTTCCAAGTCTAGGTATGGCACATACCTGTGATGGAGGAGGGCTTTTTTCACCATTGATTTGGGGGTTACCAAAATGTTTAGGCTTCCTTAAGAATCAGAAAATGTATCCTAACACAGGAGATACATTTTTTTTCTTGAATAAGGACAAATGAACTGCCTCTGCATTTAAAAGTTAATAGTATATGTGACAACCAACTTAACTAGGCAAAGAAAATGGTTTTAATAAGACAGACAGTTTTTATTTTTTTCTTACTTAGCAAGCCAGTCTGTTGAAAAGAGCTAAAACTTATAATTCTGGTACTTCACTGAGCATAGGCTAAAGACATTTACCAAGAACTTTTATTCTTTCTGCAAAATACTTTATCTTATGAACTTAAAATCCAAGTCAAAGTTATTATTTGTTCCTCTTCTTAGTGTGACTTCCCACTTACGTTACACTTCCACATGTATAAAATAATGACATTTTAAAGACTGCAAATAAAACTCAAGTAATTACAGAAATAATGTAATGGGAATTCAAACCTTCTTAGCAAAAACATCATTTATAAATTTTGTCAATTTGTGTCTGTGTGTATGTAACAGCTCCAGGTGTCAATCTCTTAAGGTGCTCGCCTCTGGTTTTTATATCAGACGATCCTAAAGCATATTCACATCTGAAGTCTTATTTTACTTCAACTGTATTCTCAAAAAGAAATTTTATAACAACTTTTATAATTTTTTTGTAAAATATTTCCAATGATATTTTAAAAATATACACATTAACCTTCATGTAATTAAGTGAATTATATTCAGAAAAGTTGAGCTACAGAGATACCTACGTATACCATAAGGCATTTTCATACAATTCTTTTATGAAATAACTATAGTTTTATTACATAGTGTAAAATTAGTAATTGGCAGATACAAGTGCTATGATGCACATATACCTCAGTAGCTACAGATATAATTTATGGCATTTTCTCTAATACTTGTCCACATTTTAGGATTAGAAAATCTATCATGAGACATCAGTAATACTGTCTGGTATATAAAGTTTGCCATCAATACCCTATTTCCACCAGAAAAAAATCATCTGCTACTATTGACTCTCCACAGTTATTTAGAAAAGTTCTTTTATCAAAGATTAAATGCATTCTTTTTTCATGTACATACTTAGCAGTAGTAGTAAATTCTCAATTTGTGCCAGTTTTTATTATTTGTATTCAAATTAATAGATCTCGCTTGACAGTAAATGATAGAAAACAAATCAAACTAGCTTAAGGAAAACAAGGTTTTTATTGGCTTTTGAAAAGTTGAGGGAACTGGCTTCAGGCACAGTTTAATTTCGGCAGTCAGTGGTGCTAGGAATCTGTCTTCTTCGATCTCCCCATTCTTCTTTTCTCTGGGTTGACATGTTTCTGATGTGTGTTATCTCTGCTAAGATGTCTCCCAGACTTTCTAGATAAATATCCAATTTTCTTCAAGAACAGGCTTCCCTGGTGGCTCAGATGGTAAAGAATCTGTCTGGAATGTGAGAGACTTGAGTTCGATCCCTAGGTTGCGAAGATCCCCTGGAAAAGGGAATGGCAATCCACTCCAGTATTCTTGTCTGGAGAATTCCATGCACAGAGGAACCTGGTGGGCTACATTCCATGGGGTCACAAAGAGTTGGACATGACTGACTGACTAACACTTTCACTTTCTTCAAGAATAGCAGAGAGAGGGCTTCTTTCATCCTATAGTTATGACAAAAGCTTCAAGTTAAGTCTTATTGGTTCTACCTGGTCTGAGTTGCGCCACTTAAGTATCTGTGAGTGATCATGATTTGATCAGAGAGTCCAGAATTCCAGTTAGCCAGGCCTGGGCCACATTTCTTAGCAGTACAGAACCATAAGGAAAGAAAGTACAGGGATCAGAATAGTGAATGCATGCCAGCCTGCCAAAAGAAAGCAAGAGATATTAACTGCCTTACTTCATTTACCACCAAACATTTCCAGAGTTTCTGCGGCACACTCTGTGCTGGCTTGTGTATCTGAACAAGAAAGTTCCTGTGACTGGGAACAGGGTGATGGGTACAGCAAGGAAGAAACTCAAAAGTAAAAGACCTAGTCCCTCTCTTCAAAGGAGAGATGCCTCAGGGTTCTAAAGACAATGAGAAACAAGGACTCTGTGACAAACTTATTGACACGGGAGGTAGGCATTCAGAGCATGAGAAAACACTGATTGGAGAACTGACAGAAAACTCTTAGGTGGGTTGTGTTGAATGATGATGGACCAAACGTGGTTGGGTAAAAGGAAAGCAGGATCTTCTAAAAGGCCGGTAGAATGTTGGTAAAGGCTTATAGCTTTGCTGTATGGAGTGTGCTGGTAAAACAGGAGAGAAGAGATGCAGAGAGTGGTGCTGAAAAGGAAAGGCACACTGTGGAGGACGGGGAAGGAGCCACTTTTGGAGAGTGCCTGAATGCTGGGTGGAACAGTTTAGCAGGAACTGATAAAGAAAGGCAGAGTTGTGATAGGAAGATAAAAGCTCCTGTTTTGAAAGATGAATTTACTAACAGGCTACAGGAGGTCTTAGAAAGAAAGACAATGGCAAGCATCTAGAGTTGTGTGAGGCTACTGCAGAAATCATGGAGTAAGGTGACAAGATCTGAGAAGGACTTGAGGCTGTGAGGAGGATGGGAAATAATGCTGAGAGTAGTTTCAAAGGGATGATCAACAGGACTTTGAGGAGCTTGTGGAACTCGGGGAGGAAGAAGATGACTCTAAAATGATCAAACCTGGGGCCTAGGAAATGGAAGAATCATTAAGGTGTAGTGACAGGAATCATAATTTCATAATATTATGGTGCTTTTCTCATGGCATTCTCACTTTCTACCATATACCATAGTTATTTATATGCATGTATTTCTTTGGAAAAGATGTTTAATTCATCTTTGACAGGATGAAGTTTGGTCTTCTGTGCATGGATGAGTTCATGCATATTTGTTAAATGAATTTTACAGAGGAGAAACTGATTTCTAGGGAGGTTAAACATTTGTTCACCAGGCAAATCAGTGATAAAATGGCAACAAGGGTCATCTTCTCAATCTTTACTACTTTATCCTTTCTAGTCCTTTACCTCTACAGTTGTTCTTTTAGGGGATAATTGGGTCTCTCTAATACAAGCTTCCTGGAAAAAATTGAAGTAGAGATCTATGTCCTGTCCTGTACAAATGTGCAGTACATTTCCAGAATAGCTCATACCCAAAGTAA
This sequence comes from Giraffa tippelskirchi, assembly GCF_054371585.1. Lineage (NCBI taxonomy): Eukaryota > Metazoa > Chordata > Mammalia > Artiodactyla > Giraffidae > Giraffa > Giraffa tippelskirchi. The sequence continues at coordinate 104,475,101 of NC_137280.1, read as the reverse complement.
TTAGGTTCTCTCAAAGAGCATCAGAAATAAGTCTCCCTCTGACTTCTTAAAACCCTCAGTGTTTTTCCATTTAGTTCTATAAATTTTAAATTTCTGAGACCATGGATCTCTTCTGAGGTCCAAGATCTTGTTAGGTCTTGTTTTATATCCAAAGTGCAACATTGGAATAATGCTACAAGAGATTGCAAAGAAGTAAATGATCATAATTTTCTGTAGTGTTTCTCAAAATGTTGTCTCTAGACCAGCAGCATCAGAACTGAAAGATGAATATTCCTGGCCAGCACCCCACACCTACTGAATCAAAAACTTAGAGATGGGGCTCAGCAATTTGTGTCTTAACAAGCCTCTAGGTAATTCTGATGCACTGAAGTTTGGAAACCACTGGTCTTTAGCAGTATCTCAATGATCTTTGAATCTTTAACAGTTTTAAAATTTGACCATGCATCAGAATCACCTGGAAGGCTTGTTCAGACATTGATCGATGGGTCCATTTTTAGGAAACCTCATGAAGCTAATATTCCCTTACCAAAGATCCAACACCCCCTCATATGCCCTTGAAACTAGGTTTTGAAAGAGCTGTAAAACTGTTGTGGAATTCACGTATATGGGTGTAGGACACAAAGACTCCATCTAATAAAATGTGCATTCCTGTGAAATACTCAAACTGTTAGGGAAGGCCCAGAAAAATTAAGCAGAGAGAGCACACCAAGGAAGACTTACTCCTTTCCTGTAAGCACCGATTTGCGGTAAAACTGCAAAATTAAGGTGAAGCAATATTAAGAAAACCAGGGCTAAAAACTCCCTTCTGAATTTAAGGTCTAGTTTAATAAAATGTTGCAGCAGCACAAAGCTATAATCTGTTTCTGCACATCAATTTGTGTGTAGCACAAGATCACATCAGTGAGCAAATATTGCATCTCCTTATCAGGGAAGACTAATTGGAACCTACAATTAACTGGGGGGTAAATGCCAGGAATTCTGAATCAGTCACAGAATAGCCTTTATTTGGCACTCTGATGTAAGGGGGATAGTGATGGCCACTGAGCAAAAGAGATGGAATTTTTTGCCAGGAAGGGGTACATCTGGCAGAACTTTAATACTGGTTTCTTTCTCTGACAAGCACTCCATGCTCAAACTCAGGATTGCTTAGTTGAGAGATGGAGAAAGAAAAGTTGGCAATGTATTAAAGGCTGATACACTAAGATGGGGGTAAACAAAACTCGGGGTTTGGTTTTACTTCTTTAGGTATTAAGATGCAGGCTGCTTTTAAACTGTGGTGCTGGAGAAGACTCTTGAGAATCCCTTGGGCTGCAAGGAGATCAAACCAGTCAATCCTAAAAGAAATTAGTCCTGAATATTCATTGGAAGGACTGATGCTGAAGCTAAAGATCCAATACTTTGGCCACCTGATGAGAAGAACTGACTCATTGGAAAAGACCCTGATGCTGGGAAAGATTGAAGGCAGGAGGAGAAGGGGATGGCAGAGGATGAGATGGTTGGATGGTATCACCGATTCAATGGACATGAGTTTAAGCAAGCTCCAGGAGTTGGTGATGGACAGGGAAGCCTGGTGTGCTGCAGTCCATGGGGTCACAAAGAGTTGGGCTTGACTGAGTGACTGAACTGAACTGAACTTACAGTATGATTAGGACATCTCCAGGGTAATTTGAATTTCCTAGAATGATTTTATTATCCAAAGTCTTCTCCTGACCTTCAAATCACTTTGAAAAGGTTTACTTTTCTGAGGAAAGGCATTGACTCTCCATGATTTCCAAGAACATTCTCACACATGACTCTCTTATATCATTAGACTGCTATTTGTCTGTGTGTTCATTAGTTCATTCATTTTCTCTCTCATGTATTCAGTAAACACTTATGAAGCAGGCATTCCCTGTCTGGCATCTTTCTGGGATAGTGAGGAATGGTTTCTGCCTTCAGGGCCATCTCATCTTCATATAGTGGTGAGTGTTGATACTTCTTTTTGCTTAGATTCTTTTTGTTTCCAATCACTACTTTCCTCATTGTATTAGTATGACAGATGCCTGAAGAGATAAGATTTTACCTTTTGAGTTTGGAGAGAATAATTTGAAACTTGCTATTGATATTTTTTTGTTGCTAAAAATGAAAACATTAATTTCTTTTAATAATAGGTTTTCTTTTAACAAAAGTATCACAATCAGATTTTTCACTAATTATGCATATTGAGTGACTATTATATGTCAAACATTATTCTAGATCTTTGGAATCTATTAGTGAATAAGATGGGCAAGATCCCTCTCCTGGTGGAGATCATATTCTAGATTCGGGAGAAAGACAGTGTTATAATAAATAAGCAAATTACGTGGTTTGTTTGAAGATATTATTTGTTATAATAAATAAGCAAATTATGTGGTTTGTTTGAAGATATTATTTGCCAAGGGAAGAACAATATGTATGAGGTAGGGGATAGAGCTATAGGGTGTGTTGTAGACATGAATAAAGAGCATATATTCCCCCTCTGTTTTTAAACAAAACCTTTTAAATCACCATCACCCTGAAAGCAGAGATGAACTTTTTGAAATGTCATTTTTAGTATAACAAAGTGAATGCATCCTCAGATTTAGAGACCATTTAAAAATATGCATTTAAACTGGACTCACACTAAAAAATTATTGGTTATTTTTGGGACATGTGCAAATCCTTGATACTCAAGCAGGGAATATCTGTTCTTTACCTCATCCAAAGGAGAGACTATAGGAAAGGTCCTAGATTGGCTTGGTAGAGCCCTGGCTTAGACAAGACAGGATATCACATCTGGTGTGATTCACCATAGGAGACCCCAGAGTTTGAGAATGTGGAACTGTAGAAACTGCTTGATGGAAATAGAAATTTGAGTTTCTGAAAAGACTGTAAATGTTCACAATGGTCAGGAAATGGAAGGCCTCTTATGCGGAGGTAGAAAGGTCACTTTTAATTCAGGGAGGCATGTACTTAGGGGACTGCATTCTGAAGTTCAGCAATACCTTGTTTTATATGATGGTGATGTCTGGGTATAAATCTAGGTAATAAAATTCTTCTTTAACATGGTAATGTATTTCTAACCAAAAACCAATATAATACTGAAACTCTTGAGGTTTCTCTATCAGGTGGAGTAAAACCAGGCTGGTCATTATCATTATTCCATGTTATATTCTGCAAGTTCTGACCTACACAATAAGACATGAAATAAAAATAAGTGGTGTAAGTAGTACAAAAGAGGACTATTACCTAGAAATGTCAAAATAATTAGCTAAGAGAACTTCATAATTTGTAAGATGCAGCAAAGTGCCTGAATATACAAATATCTTGAGTTCTATTACACAAATATTATGTAGTTAGAAAAGACAAAAGAAGTTCCATTTATAATAAAAATAAAAACTATAAATCTTCCAGGAATCACCTTTCTAAGACATATGAGAAACTACTATTTAGAAAGTGACAAAATTACTCTAAGAAATGTAAAGAACTAGACAGATGGGGAGCTAAACCTTAGTTCCAGAGAAGGCAATAGAACCCCACTCCAGTACTCTTGCCTGGAAAATCCCATGGACGGAGGAGCCTGGTAGGCTACAGTCCATGGGGTTGCGAAGAGTCGGACACAACTGAGCGACTTCACTTTCACTTTTCCCTTTCACGCACTGGAGAAGGAAATGGCAACCCATTCCAGTGTTCTTGCCTGGAAAATGCCAAGGAGGGGGGAGCCTGGTGGGCTGCTGTCTATGGGGTCGCACAGAGTCGGACATGACTGAAGCAACTTAGCAGCAGCAGCAAACATTAGTTCAGGATTGGAGTGTGCAGTGCTGCTAAATGATGTAAATATATAAGCTCTTCTTACATTAACATATAAGATTAATGCAATTACATTTGAATACTGTAATATAAGACATATTCCTTCTGCTGTGCTCAGAACAGTGCAAGGTACATCGTAAGAGCTTCAGTTCAGTTCAGTCGCTCAGTCGTGTCCGACTCTTTGCGACCCCATGAATTGCAGCACGCCAGGCCTCCCTGTCCATCACCAACTCCCAGAGTCTACCCAAACCCATGTCCATCGAGTCGGTGATGCCATCCAACCATCTCATCCTCTGTCGTCCCCTTCTCCTCCTGCCCCCAATCCTACCCAGCATTAAGGTCTTTTCCAATGAGTCAACTCTTTGCATGAGGTGGCCAAAGTATTGGAGTTTCAGCTTCAACATCAGACTTTCCAGTGAACACCCAGGATTGATCTCTTTTAGGATGGATTGATTGGATCTCCTTGCAGTCCAAGGGACTCTCAAGAGTCTTCTCCAACACCACAGTTCAAAAGCATCAATTCTTCGGCCCTCAGCTTTCTTCACCATCCAACTCTCACATCCATACATGACCACTGGAAAAACCATATAGCCTTGACTAGACGGACTTTTGTTGGCAAAGTAACGTCTCTGCCTTTAAATATGCTATCTAGGTTGGCCATAACCTTCCTTCCAAGGAATAAGCGTCTTTTAATTTCATGACTGCAATCACCATCAGCAGTGATTTTGGAGCCCAAAAAAATAAAGTCTGACACTGTTTCCACTGTTTCCCCATCTATTTGCCATGAAGTGATGGGACCAGATGCCATGATCTTAGTTTTCTGAACGTTGAGCTTTAAGCCAACTTTTTTACTCTCCTCTTCCACTTTCATCAAGAGGCTCTTTAGTTCTTCCTCACTTTCTGCCATAAGGGTGGTGTCATCCGCATATCTGAGGTTATTGATAGTTCTCCCAGCAATCTTGATTCCAGCTTGTGTTTCTTCCAGCCCAGCGTTTCTCATGATGTACTCTGCATATAAGTTAAATAAGCAGGGTGACAATATACAGCCTTGATGTACTCCTTTTCCTATTTGGAACCAGTCTGTTGTTCCATGTCCAGTTCTAACTGCTGCTTCCTGACCTGCATACAGGTTTCTCAAGAGACAGGTCAGATGGTCTGGTATTCCCATCTCTTTCAGAATTTTCCACAGTTTCTTGTGATCCACACAGTCAAAGGCTTTGGCATAGTCAATCAAGCAGAAATAGATGTTTTTCTGGAACTCTCTTGCTTTTTCAATGATCCAGCGGATGTTGGCAATTTGATCTCTGGTTCCTCTGCCTTTTCTAAAACCAGCTTGAACATCTGGAAGTTCACGGTTCATGTATTGCTGAAGCCTGGCTTGGAGAATTTTGAGCATTACTTTACTAGCATGTGCTGCCGCTGCTGCTAAGTCGCTTCAGTCGTGTCCGACTCTGTGCGACCCCATAGACGGCAGCCCACCAGGCTCCCCTGTCCCTGGGATTCTCCAGGCAAGAACACTGAAGTGGGTTGCCATTTCCTTCTCCAATGCATGAAAGTGAAAAGTGAAAGTGAAGTCGCTCAGTGAGATGAGTGCAATTGTGCAGTAGTTTAAGCATTCTTTGGCATTGCAACAAAAACGTAAGAGCTTAATTCAGTGCAAATGAATTATATTTCTTGCAGAAAGGAAATGGATTTGATGCATCTTGTCTATTTCTACAGCTCCCATTTTCCCTCAGTCTGGAATGCCATCCCTGAGCCTCCTTAGCCATCTCAAACTTACCATCCACTAAAGGCCCAATGCATTATCTTTGAACTACTGATTCTAGAGCACTTTGGAAATTTTTGGTTTAGTAGTACTGAACTAAATGATACTGTGGGTATCATTCATCTAAAATCTCTCATAACTATTTATCCTGTCTTATAGTAATCATATTATTAATAAAAGCAATGTGTAATGTATGAGAAGGATTAAAACATGTGTGAGGAAGATACAACCAACTATAGGATAGTGCTTAAGAATAAGGAAGGAGAAGAAAGATTTGAAGTATCTATAGGAAATATTACTGTCAGACTGTATGTATTACATGGGTAGATGTAAATACTCAGTGTATAGTTTTTGGTTATTAAAATATAATTGGCAAGATTGGTACTATGTATTTTCATTTGTAGTTGGATAATTGCAAGCATTTAATGTGGAAAACTGTCTAAAAATGTGGCCAAAGCAAAATAGATCCAATCATCAAATAGTTTAAATAATCCATTGAAAATAGAGACTGGAACAAACTATGTGTTAAGTAGAACTCTTAGCCAACAGATTAATCCCTTTTAAATGTCAATTAATGTTGAGGGGACAAAGAATAAACATCATTCAAAATTTTCTAGAAAATAAAACTTTGAGATGGAAAATCCATTACAGGGATCAAATGACTTTATTTTTTGGAGACTATTATTCTCTATTTTTCTCTTCATTTTTGTTGCTCATGATGAAGAAATTGTAGGCAGCATAACACTCAAGTTTGATGTTTTTAGAACTACAAGACATAAGCATCTATCATGGAAGATAATAGAAAACTTCAGTTGATTCAGGTGCCAATGGTAGTAATACACGAGGGAGTAAAGCCACTAAACAGAAAAGAGACTACTACTACAAAATGGAATCTCCAAGTTAATTCATCTTTACTTCAAAGCATCAGGAACTGACATTTATTGAGCATTTTTTGTGTGCCAGAAAGTGGTAGTGGTAGCACAGGGTTAGGCTCTTTCCTCATATTACACATTTATCTTTAATAACTACTCTGTGAGGTATTAGAATCTCCATTTTGTAGAAAAGGGCACTGGAACTTAGTCTTCCCTGGTGGCTCAGATGGCAAACAATCTGCCTGCAATGCAAGAGACTCAGGTTTGATCTCTGAGTCAGAAAAATCTCAGGAGAAGGGGATGGGTACACACTCTAGTATTCTTGCCTGGAGAATTCCATGGACAGAGGAGCCTGCTGCTGCTGCTGCTGCTAATTCGCTTCAGTCGTGTCCGACTCTGTGCAACCCCATAGACGGCAGCCCACCAGGCTCCGCCATCCCTGGGATTCTCCAGGCAAGAATACTGGAGTGGGTTGCCATTTCCTTCTCCAGTGCATGAAAGGGAAAAGTGAAAGTGAAGTCGCTCAGTCGTGTCCGACTCTTAGCGACCCCATGGACTGCAGCCTACCAGGCTCCTCCATCCATGGGATTTCCCAGGCAAGAGTACTGGAGTGGGGTGCCGTTGCCTTCTCCTACAGAGGAGCCTGGTGGGCTATAATCCCTGGGACTCCCAAGAGTTGGACACGATTAAACAATTAACACTTTAACTTCATACATATATATATATATATACACACACAAACACACACGTATATATATATTCTTAACTTAGAGATATCTTAGAGATATTCTTAACTTAGAGACATCTGCTAGATTTCAGAAATGTACTTACAAGGTTTTTTTTTTTCTGAAAGTCAAGTACATCTTTAATCATGTAGATTTATTATCTATTTCATAGTGAACATTAGAGCTTTCAGAATGTAGCTTTCTTTGATCCCATAAGAATTCCATGCCAATCCCACACCAGTTGCATTCCATAAAAGGATAGCAACAGGTCAGGAGGACAGGCAGCTGTAATATTCAATTGTCTGTAACCAATGTGTTAGAAGTCATCCTCTTTCATCCAGACGGTACAGTTGCATTTTTAAAATGACATCTATTACCACATTAGAGGCAACCCATAACAGTCCCTTATAGAATGTTTGTCTCAATTGTGGTTATTAAATGTCATTATACCAAATTTCAAAGTGTTCTTATGGTAAACAGACATAGCGAAATACTAGATGATTAAGAGCTCATTTTCAAGTTCTAAGAAGTCAATGCTTCATTTTCTCTCTTTTCTTAAGTTTATTTATTTTTTTAAAATTTTCCAGTGCCTTGGTCTTATAATTTGCAGGATTTTCTCTCTAAAGGAAAGGCTTTCTTAAATTCTATTATTTATGTAGGTAAAAGTCAATCAGCTCCAGAACAAATTCTCCAGTTTTTTGACATAGCTTTGAAATGGCTAAGTGGTCATACCTATATATTTTTAATCAACTTACAGTAAAGAGGAAAATAAAGTATGACTCTTATACACATGAAAAGCCACACTTATATTCCTTAGGTTAAAACTCTGTGTTAAGTTATGGCTCAGGGCAAATTTAAACATCTGAGTTATAAACCTAGAATAAAGAGGTCAGACTGGGGATGCTGACAGCCTCTTAACTCTAGTTGTACCAGCAGGCGTGACTCTCAAAATGTAGCAACTATAGGAGACAGGGCCGTGTATCTTGGACAGAGTCCTAGGTGGTTAGAGGGAGCTGGGGATTATTTTATTCCAAATTGTGGTTACATCTGTGGTTTCCAACTATTTGTTCGCTCCTTTTCTATAGGCATAAGGCACAGTTATAACATGCAAACAAAATAAAAAATAATTAGCAATATCTTTTATTGTTCTATTAACAATATTAAAACAGCACAGTATTCCTTTGGAAGAAAGTGGTAGAAGGCAAATGTTCTTAAACAGAAATTAAGTACCAGTATTCTGATATATTATTATCTACACAACTTGGCTAGATTACTTTCTGTATCCTGCTACTGGGAAGCCATGTACACAATGAGATAAAGAAATCTAGAAAGATGTCTGATATTCCAGAACCGCTTTGATAGTTTGAAGAGCTGAAGGCAGAAGAAATTAAGTACATGAAGCCTCTTACACAGCAGGCATTCAACATTTGTTGCTCAGAATTCAAAGAAGGCAAACAAATGAAAATACTGAGGCACTTCGTTAGAAGAGACATTCAGAAAAAGACAAAACTAATTTTAAATAATGGCAAACACTGACTCTGGTTTTGGTGTCGAAAACATGTTGCTAACTTCATCAAAAGACAATAAAAAGAACAGACAAAGTAAGTGTGACAAGATCTTAAATAATTGTTGGATCTGGATGCTGGAAATATTGGGACTTATTGTACTATAATTTCTATTTTTTTATTTTTTGAAAGTTTTAATGATAAAAGTTTATTTTAAAAAGTTATCTCTGCAAGAATGCATTGTGTGATGGTCTCTTCACTTCATATGTGCTTGGGCATTTGCGTTATGTCTAGTTCAAGCAGAGCTACAAATACCTTCAACAAAATATCCCATTTTCCATTTGTTAAAATGCACTTGAATTTTACTATGTTGCATATTGCTTGCAGTGAATGCCTTTGGGATCCTTTCTACAACTTAGAATACTTAGGGAGCACAGGTGTTTGTCCAGTTTGGGTTATGATCTGTGCAAGGAAAACTGCTTAGTATGATTCCTATTTGTAAATGACCAACTGGGTCCCCTCTTAGAGTGGTAAAACCACTTGTCACTGTCAACACACTTTGAAAGGAGGTTTAAGATACCACAAACATTGAGTTACCTTGGATGTGAGCCAAGCAGAATAGTTAATACAATAGACAGATCTGAAGGAATCCGGGAGAGACAGAGATTTGGAGATGTCTTTGTAAACTCAGAAAAGCTATTGAGACTTCAATTTAACTTGGCACAACCTCTGTTTTAATCTTCTTAACTCATAATGGGTTACTTTAAAGTCTGTAGTCACTTTACACTTTTTTCTGTACTTGGCACACTCAATCTGGCTCAAGTTCAGCTCATAGAAATCAAATTTAAAGCCGTAGCAAGTTGCTTTGCTCCTCTACTGGACAATTGAGTAGGAGTACCAAAAATCATTTTTTTGATTCATGATTGATCAAGTACCAAGAATCATTTTTTTAAGTTGTTCCACAGCTGCTTTGCACCTGAGGGAGAGGTGCCTGCTCCTTCTGTACACTGGCTTTTCTCCTTCTGTGCATAATGCACCCAGCATCTCTACACCCCATCTCACTGTCTCTCATATAACTACTTGTTTCACTGGTTCCTACTAGCCTACTCTGTTCCTGCCAGATTGTTACCTACCTATCTACTAGGCCAAGTTTCTTGATTTCCAAAATGCTTCCTGCCTAGGAGTTGGCAGACCAAATCAGGCTCATTGACGGTTTTGTGAATAAAGTTTTACTGGGATGCGGCCATGCTTACCTACTGACATTGTCTATGGTTGCTTTCATGCTACAATGGCAGAGTTGAAGAGTTGAGTAGCAGAAACTGTATGGCCTGCAAAGCCAAAAGTAAATTTAGTATCTGGCCTTTGATATGATGATGTATGAATACTTACATACCAATTTTTAAATTCCTTGCTAATTTTATCTCAAAGGACCAAAAGCTCTCAACACAGGAGAAAGCAATCAAGGAAGAAGGTATGGTCAGGTATTAAAAGCTTGCCTGATGGGAGTATAACACAGTATAGGATCTCTAAGTAGATACACAAAGAAACACATCAGAATGAAACAAATAAAAGGTCTGATTTCTCTTTGGACTGACTCCCTCATCATTCTTTTGACTTTATTGTGATTTAATTTTCAAGGTCTCACTTCATGAAGGTCCAGGATGAGTTAAGATATTTGCTAGTTAATAATAAAGAAGGGAAAAGATAGTACATCCTCTTGAAATTGGGAATTGAAGCTGAAGGCTGAGTTGCTTTGACTGCATGCAGGAGCCACCAATTGCTGCTCATGGAGTGTACCTATGGAACCATCTCTCCCATGAACTTGTTGTATAGAGACCATTTCTCCACCTGCAAATTGCTCAGACATGCTGAGTAATACATTTAATAAATCTGTTGGAGTCTCCTGGATTTACTTTTTTTTTTTTGCCCTGAGTGACAATTTATCAGACAATACCTCTTTAGCTTTGTAATTCAAATTGAGCAACCAAATAAAGTATACCTACACATTTACCTCCTGCCTCCAATTAAGTCTTTGTGGCTGTAGAAAATGTCCATAGCTAAATGTTACTATGTAACATTGAAGGGTAATAAAGAAGGATCCAGGATGAATATGACCCTTCTATTGAGGAAGTACATGGCAAATAGATGGGGAAAAGTGGAAACAGTGACAGATTTTATTTACTTGGTCTCCAAAATCACTGCAAATGGTGACTGCAACCACAAAATTAAAAGATGCTTTCTCCTTGGAAGGAAAGGTATGACAAACCTAACTAAATAGCATATTAAAAAGCAAAGACATCATTTTGACAACAAAGGTCTGTATGGTCAAAGCTATGATTTTTCCAGTAGTCACATGCAGATGTCAGTTGGACCATAAAGAAGGCTGAGTGCCAAAGAATTGATGTTTTCAAATTGTGATGCTGGAGAAATCTCTTGAGAGTCCCTAGGACAGCAAGGAGATCAAACTAGTCAATCCTAAAAGAAATCAACCCTGAATATTCATTGGAATGACTGATGCTAAAGCTAAAGCTCCAATAATTTGGCTACTTGATGTAAAGAGCTGATTCACTGGAAAAGACCCTGGTGCTGGGAAAGATTGAGGGCAGGAGGAGAAGGAGGTGACAGAGGATGAGATGGTTGGATGGACATGAGTTTGAGCAAACTTTGGGAGATAGTGAAAGATAGGGAAGTCTGGTGTGCTGCAGATGATGGGATCGTACAGAGTTGGATATAACTGAGGGACTGAACAACGAATTGAAGGAGTAAATTTAATTCTTGATTTGTCACTGATTCAGAGAGCAAGCAGAGAAGGCAATGGCACCCCACTCCAGTACTCTTGCCTGGAAAATCCCATGGATGGAGGGGCCTGGTAGGCTGCAGTCCATGGGGTCGCAATGAGTGGGACATGACTGAGAGACTTCACTTTCACTTTTCACTTTCATGCATTGGAGAAGGAATTGGCAACCCACTCCAGTGTTCTTGCCTGGAGAATCCCAGGGAAGGGGGAGCCTGGTGGGCTGCCGTCTATGGGGTCGCACAGAGTCGGACACAACTGAAGCGACTTAGCAGCAACAGCAGAGAGTAAGGGTCAACCTCACCCCTTGGCAAAGTACAGGTGACTGCAGGGTTGTTTTTATATATGATTTCTCTTGTTCTATGCTTTTGGCTCAGAGAGGAGAAATTCTGCAACTGTGCTCCTCCCATAATATAGTCACACACATGTACCTGTGCACATATATACACTACCTATAAATATAAACACAAGTATGAATGAGACATTTAGGTTCATTCATTCATTTCATGCTGGGCATGGTGCTAAACATATATATTTATAGCAATGATTCTGAAAGATAAGGTGTCTTGGAGCTTACAGTCTAAAAACTCTCAGGAAAATGAAGTGTAAGATCTTGAACTCACTTTGATTTTTTTCTTAAGGTAATAAACTTAGGAGAAGGAAAAAAATCAATCCTGTATCCATATTTCTATAATATTGAGTGTCAGAATATGAATATTTCCTGGGTTTTAAAACTCTTGAATATTGAATTAAAAATTATTGTGGTTAGGTCTTTCTTTCACTATTAACATTATTTTGTTTTATTTTTACATTGTGAACATTCACAAATTTATTTTAGAAACCCCTCAAGAGCCTCCTGGCTATATTCTAGAAGTCACTATACAACCATATCTAATAATTTTTTCCAGAAAAACAGACTGGTTCGGCAATATTGACATTTATTTGTGCACCCATTTGTAAATAAGTATTGAATTGTTAGTGTGCGCCAAGCTCTGTGCTGGAGTAGACATACAGGAGGGTTCAACATGAGGAGAAGTATATCATTAACTAACCATAGCTAGAATGAGTCTTATTAGAGGTAAATCAAGAGAACAAGGAAATCCCATTCACAGTAATGGGGACTGGCTGATAGAATCTAAGACTGAATTTAAGAGGGATGGGGTAATCAATATATAATGATGTGAAGTGGAATGGGCATCAAATAAGAAAGAATGTGTGAAACATCTGAAGTGAACAATTCAGCACATGACTTGTTTGAATTTTGCAGGTAATAGGTGGAAGATATTCCAACTGATTTCAACCAACCGTGATAGATCGTGAAATAGAAAAAATATTTAAGCCATCAAGGTTAAACAGATTCCTTGTGTCCCACCTTCAGTTGGGCAGGCAGTTACTTTATCTTTAGAATTAAAAAAAGAACTTTGAGCATTTGTGTAGCATCACTTATCTTATTCATTACTAAAGAAAACTATAAAATTCTATGAAAAGAGAATTTTCAGAAAAAGATAAAACTATGACTGCCCTACAGACATAAAAATGAACATGTGTTAAAAATTTAATCCTATTTACTAATTTAATAAGGGAATCAAGCAAATGTTATAATTGACTCAGAAACTTAAGAATAGATACATTTGTAGAACAGGAATAGTGCAATATATGTGCAAATGGAAAGCAGAATTTTTTTGAGGAATGGAGAAGAAAGTCAGTTGTTTTTTACAGGCCAGAATTTACCTGCCTATAGATAAGAATTACTTTTCTTTGCTATAAGTTATTCACAATTTGTAATTAGTTGTAAAATTGCTTCAGTGGAACCCAAATCAGATAACCCTGAGGGTCTAAACAATGCAGTTTTTCTCTGAAGCACAAATTCCTTCCTACAGTTCTAAACATGGAACCAAACATCTTTACCCCAATAGTTAAGGACCATTTAAAACAAAGTGAATAGCCCATTCATGGAGTGAAAAAAATCCCACAAATTTAAAACGGTGTTTTAAATGTTTATCTAATGCAGAGCATAGAACATAAGTGCTCAAAAATGTTTGTTGAATATTTACTGCTATAGAAATACTGTCATTATGGAAAACATTCTGTAAAAACAGTAGATAAAACAATGGAATTCTATATAGCAATAAAAATGTATATTGCTTTATATAGTAATAAGAAATTAAAAACAATAATTACAACAGTAGAATACTAAATAGCAATAAAAATAAATAAATCAACTTTACAGAAAAACATGGCTAATCTCACAAATAAAAGAACTGAGCCAAAAAGTCAGGTACATAGAAAGTACATATTGTATGAATCTAATTATATAGAACAAAGAACCACACAGAAGTAATTCATGTTACTTTAGGGATTACCCTTGGAAGGGAGGTATAACTGGGAGTGGGCATGAGCGGGCTTCTGGGACACAGGATATTTCTTGAAATGGGTGTTGGCTGCTTGTGCATTTTTACTTTGAATTGTGCACTTTTTTATGTGTACCTTTTTGTACACATGTTAACACAAACATTCAAAGCCTACCAAAAGGTGTGTGTATATACATATATATATACGCATGCTGCTAAGTCACGTCAAAGAGCTGGACATGACTGAGTGACTGAACTGAACTGAAGATTCAGTTCAGTTCAGTTCAGTCGCGTCCGACTTTTTGCAACCCCATGAATCGCAGCACTCCAGGCCTCCCTGTCCATCACCAACTCCCGGAGTTTACCCAAACTGTATATCTGCATATTTGAGGTTATTGATATTTCTCCTGGCCATCTTGATTTCATCTTGTGCTTCTTCCAGCCCAGCGTTTCTCATGATGTACTCTGCATATAAGTTAAATAAGCAGGGTGACAACATACAGCCTTGACGTACTCCTTTTCCTATTTGGAACCAGTCTGTTGTTCCATGTCCAGCTCTTAACTGTTGCTTCCTGACCTGCATACAGGTTTCTCAAGAGGCAGGTCAGGTGGTCTGGTATTTCCATCTCTTTTAGAATTTTCCACAATTGAAGATTCTTAAGTGACTATAAAAATGCAAACACTTGATATCATCATTTCACCTGTGGTCAGATTGACAACAGACCCTCCCACCTCATTCATTTGTTCCTGAGTGAATGATGAGATCCAATCATGGTGGAAAGGCAATTAATGATGTGAAGTAGACAGATCCTTCAGTCTCGGCCTGGTTCTAAACAACTAGCTGTCCAGAACTGGCTACAGAAGGCACTTCCAGAGCCAGTCAGTATACTGGGTAACAATGCACTTGTGATTTCAATGTTATCCTGGCAATTTCCCATTTCAGTTGTTCATAAAACAGAAAATGTTGAAAAATATTTACAATTTTAAACAAACATACTTTTCTTTCAAAACATTTGGCTCAAATAAATGTATCTATATCTACAATTATAAAGAAAATCTGTGATTCTACATTTATTTGGTAAGACATAAGACAGAAGCAGTCACATATATTTCCTCAAAAGCAAGTATTTTCAGGTAAGCTAGTTTAGTTGTTTAACACATTTATGCTCAGTTATTGGTTCTTGGGGATATGGTGATTAATACACAATGTTGGCTCTAAAACAACATTTTTGTTGAAAGTCAAAGATACTTCTGAGAACCTTATAAAAGCTACAGTAATCCTCAGGAAAAAAGATTTGTATAAAATTTTTATAAGATGTATTTTATCTGTATAATTTTCAAATTATCTTTACCATGATCATGATAATGAGGGATGAGAAAATAACAGTAATACACATTGATTACTATCTAAGAGTCAGTTTTCGGGTAAGTGACTTAAGAAGATTATTTTTTCAAACATTAAATATTCCTAACAGGCTATATTATTATACCCATTTTATAAATCAGGAGACTGAGACTTAGGGAAATGATGTAGTTTATTCAGGGTCACTGACAGTGAATGTTGAACTGTCAAGCCCAGGTTGTGGCTTATCATTCTGAACAGACGTGAGTTTGGTGTTTATCAATAAGCAAATGACATGCAATGAGATAAAATCCTAAATGGTTTGCTTATGTATATACCTAATCTCTCAATTTGCTGTTTTGTTATTATGTCCATGAAATAAATATTTAAAAGAGTATTTACTTCTCACAGTTTTAGTGTGACAATGAAAAAAATTTAAAGGAAGGAAGATGCATGGAACTTTGGTAAAACAATTACATAGCTCACAGAAGAAACATCTGCAAAATATAAGGAAAATAGACTGCAAGGCTCTGATTGCATGAAAACAGGACCCAACTCTGTCCTTTCTTAGTTTATGATGTCATGCAATCACTTGACTTATTTCTCCAGAATTCACAGTTACCCATCATGTGTAGAGTAGTCACATAATTTCCCTCAAGCTATCCAGAGGAGCTACAGAAAATAAAACAATGATTTTATGTCATTGCTTTGCTAATGCCCTGGGAGCTATTCAGCCCACCCACATTCTATCAAGATGCCATTATGGGAAGAATAAGCTCTTTGTAACACAAGTAATATAATTTCAAGAATGTGGTGTTGTGAGTGCATGTAATCATTATAAAAATATCTATTCAAGTAACCCACAGCCATCTCATGATTTATCTCTTTCATCTAATTCTGTATTGGATCATTTGAATGTAAAATTATCAGAAGAAGGTCTTTTGTAAATGGAAACTCAGGGTCTGGTTCGTGTAAGAACTTGAGTGTCTGCACCTTTCGATTACATATTCTAAAGTGGGGCCAGAGCAACCAGATCATGCTGCGGCCAAATTGGTTACTACCATTTACCACCTTCTTAATAATTAATATGGGTCATGTTTATGATGGCAATAGAATCAATAGTAAAATAGGGATACAGAAAATGGCAATGTTTTCTTCTACCTTAATCTGATTTTCTACCCAATCCTTTTCTTTTTTGTTATAATTAAGACAAATATAAATACATTTTTCTATAATCTGTTTTATTTAGCAAATCTATGTTTACTAGGGGGGTGGGGTGGGGAATGAGGAGGAGGGGTTGAGCACACTGGTTCAACCCAGTGTGGCTCTGGAGGAGACAGCCTGTGTTCAAATCCTGGCCTGATACTACTTGTCTAAGACAGTGGTTTTCAAACTTTATGGTGCATCAGAATTGCCCAGGAGGCCTATTAAACTTCACATTACTGAGCCCTACTAGCAAAAAATTTTAAGTGCATCTGAGATAGAGCCCCATAATTCGCATTTTTAGTAAGTGATGCTAACACAGCTGATTCAGAGACACCCTTTGAGACACAAATGTCAATTTCTCTGAGCCTCAGTTTCCTTATGTGTAGAATTTAGTAGTAATAGCTCCTACTAAAAATGGCTAATTTCCAAGAATAGTGTAATTTAGAAAAAATAAACAAAATAAAGTTTATTATTTCAATGTGAATTATAACTAATTAAAGAGATTGTGCTTTTTCAATTGTGCTAGCTAAGTAAATCCTTTATCTGATAATCTAGATTGATATAAAGAATATGTGGATAATTCCATACTTTCATAAAAATGCCTCTTTGCTTTATCAAGAATTTTCAAGCCAACTTTCATTTACGTCCAGAAACATGTGCCAGTTATGACAGACACCATTGGTTGCCTTCCAATGATTCTACCTTCTCTCCCTTTATCCTTGACTCCTATTAACAGTTCCTCTAGGAAGCCACCTCCTTATGAAGGGTCACATGTATTAGGGGTCTTCTTAGAGTGTCCTGATTAATCTAAGCGCCTTAAGGTGGTCATGAGAACAGAATGCAGTTCTTGTCTAGGAAAAATGCAGGTCAGATTTCTGGGAGCACTTCTGGGAAATGGTTTTTGTTCACATAGAATAACACTGGATCTTGAGGTATCTGTATGTTGCCTGTTACTGCTACAACTGTCTCAGGACCATAAGGGGAGCCAGCCTGAGGATAACTTGATATAGGCAAGATAGGAGAGCAGAGGGATGGGAAATCCAGGCCTCTGGTCATGGGATTGAACCACAGAATTAACTAACTTTGGAATTACTATAACTTCCTGTTCCACATTATTTAAGATAATACATTTCCCTTATTGTTTAAACCATTTTCAACTCTATTTTCAGTTTTTGCTGCTGAAGGTGTCTTAACTGATAAACCAATTTATTAAGCATATTATCCTTGAAATTAATTAAAGTTATCAGAGGACTGCTTTGCCAGGGGTTCTCATTTAAGCTGCAGCATTAATGGACAGTGTGACTGATTAAATTATTTAACTTCTAGGCTTCTTCAATTCCTTCATTTACATAATGATGGCATTAGGCTGGATCATTTCTAAAGACATTCCAAGTTTAAAATACTGGGGCCATTTGATTCCATGCCACATGAAATATAGTGTTCCACTGAACAATGAGATTATATATGTGTAACATAATAACCACATAATGTAGTCACACCTATGTAACATAATGACTACATACGTACTTTTATAATAATTTAGTATCACACATATTATATATTCTGATTTATCTACAGTGAGTATCTTGTCATTACCATGGTGGAGTTAGTTGAATATTACAGCTCTTTAAATGGTACTTTTGTAAGGAATAATTGATTCCTCATAATATTTCTAATTTGGGGGAAAATAAAAATAATACTATTTATATTTTCACATGTTATATTTAAACACATAAATATGGACATGGGCAATATTTAAAATGAAAAGTTATCTGTTAAGAAGTGAGATCACCAATCTTTTTTCTCTCTAGAAGTATACATATTTACATACCCTCTATCTTTGTTGCTATTATAGATAAATTTTATAATTTGTGTGACTTAGGCATGCAAAAATATAATAGAAAAATTTCACTATAGTTGTCTTTTTATAATTATCTTTTTATAATAACCTTTTGGCCTTGTAGCCACCAATAAAAAAACAAAAGCAAATCAAGTTGAAGTATGCCATTTTCAGGTTTTTGTTAGTTCCTTTCGGTAAATGCTAATCAATTCAAGACACTCTCGCTACAGGTTTCCTTTCTTTCTCTTTAGTTCCAGGATGGCTATATTGTACCATGGAAGAGATATGGTTCCAGTTACTAGCATCCAATCCCAGTGGTTTACAATGATATATAAATATTCCTTTGCTCCTAGATTATTTATCTCAGTGGCATCTATAGTTCATCTATTTGGGGCTACTGTTCTTCAGTCACACAATTCTTTTGGTGTTCTCCTTATCCTAAGTATAATTTTTTTCTGATTTCAAAGTTCACCAACTACTTCCTTATCCCTCCTGGTGACAGAGGAAAAGATAGGACACTCTTCCACTTCCACTATGTGGGTGAACAACTCAAGTTAAGTGGCTACCATAGTCCCTCTTTATTCCTTTCTGATATCTCTGTGTCTATCCTTGTATCTGCATCTGTATCCACATATGATATCTGCTCTATTACTTTCATATTTTGTGTTGTTGGAAACATCTACAAGCTACTCTATTAAGGTCAGAAAGATTGTTGAAATGAAGGCTTTATGTGAGTCTCGCCACCATCTTAGGCCTCACCCAAGAAGGAGCAAGACACCAGTCCTTTCCTTGGTGGCCAAAAACACAAACTTCTTTGGCTTTTTTATCAAGCCCGCTATTCTGGGCAGGTTTGGGGAGGAAGCAACAGAGCTCTGGGCTCCCCAGTTTCTGCTCTCTGGGCATGTCCTTCTGATTCTCCCCTTCACAGAGGGCTGAAAGTTTACATTCTTGGGCTAGAAAATTCTTCTTGTGTTATCTTACATTGCTTCAAGTTCATTATGGCCTGAATTCTGTGCTGAGTCCCTGAAGTGCCTAATCTTGATGTGCAAATGTACATGTATAGAAAAAAATATCTTAATAAGACTGGTCTTTGACATCCAAGGCCATTGCCTGTACTGTGAGTTCAAGAAACAAGAAGCAAGGAGAAAAGTGCCAAAAAGAAACAATGTGGCAATTAGTTCAGAATTTCACCCTGTTATATCCTAAAAATAAGCAATCTCTTTTTTTTCCAATGAAATTGTGCACTTTTTTCTCTGTATATAGGTGGTATATTTAGCTATAGTTATAGCTGTAGCTAGCTCTCCCTTTCTTTTTCTCAAGTCACTATGACTTTCTGCCTCCACAGTGTCTACCATAGCCACAGCTTGCTTTCTCTCCTCACTGTCAAAATTTTTGTTTCCAGACTTTTATTGCTTTTTTTCTTTTATGACTGCAAAAGTCTAAACAGGCTTCTATATTTCTTTTTTTTTTTCTATTATCAGTTCAGTTGCTCAGTCGTGTCCAACTCTTTGTGACCCCATGGACTGCAGCACGCCAGCTTTCCCTGTTCATCACCAACTCCCAGAGCTTACTCAAACTTATGCTCATTGAGTCAGTGATGCCATCCAACCATCTCATCCTCTGTCATTCCATTCTCCTCCTTCCTTCAATCTTTCCCAGCATCAGGGTCTTTTCCAATGAGTCAGCTCTTCGCATCAGGTGGCCAAAGTATTGGAGTTTCAGTTTCAGCATCAGTCCTTCCAATGAATATTCAGGACTGGTTTCCTTTAGGATGGACTAGTTGGATCTCCTTGCAGTTCAAGGGACTCTCAAGAGTCTTCTCCAACACCACAGTTCAAAAGCATCAATTCTTCGGTGCTCAGCTTTCTTTATAGTCTAGTCTACCTCATATAACAATTAGCTATTCATTTATTCAAAAAACATTTACTGAGTGCCAACAGGGTGCCTTGTGCTAGGCTAGATGCTGGTGACCCCATTGAGAAAGTGACAAATAACTTCTTCTTGGAGACCCTGTAGTCTTTTAAGAGGAACAGACTGAACATTAGAGGATTAAAAGAGTGTGGCAAGAGTTACAGTGGCGGAAGTACAGGGAGCTGGGTGAGCCTTGCAGTTACCTAACCTAGTCTGTGAGTCCAGGGAACATTTCCTACAGGCAGCAATTTTTAAACATAATCACTAAAGGATGCAGAGGATTGAGGCAGAAAGTACATTCTTGGCAGGAAAATTATTTGTGAAAAGGACCAGAAATGAAAGGACATATATAAAAGAAATTCTGTTTGGCCAGAGCCTAGAGCTCAAGTGTCTGCGGGATGGGACAAAGTAGAATGAGTCCATAGAGACAGCCCGGGAAAGATTGCCAAGGGCCATACTAAGAAATCTGGACATCATCCTAATGGCAGTAGAAAGGACTGGAGGGACTTTAGTAGCATAATAATTGAATCAGTTTTGGGGTTTAGATACATTTAAGTAGGTGGTAGGTTAGGAAAAACTGAATACAAGTCCGGTTTCATGGGCAAAACAGTGAACACTGAATAAATCTTACTTCTCAAAAAAAGTTAACTTATAATGGACCTAAAACTGAAATGTGAAAAAGTAAAACTGTAAAACTTAAAAAAAGAAAAAATTCAGACTCTAGGGCTAGGTAGAGTGCTTAGACCTGATAGCCAAATCACAATTCATAAAAGGAAAAACTGATAAAATTGGATCTCATCAAGATTAAAAACTTTTCCTCTGCAAAATGCCCTTTCAGAAGACAAGCTTCTGACTAGGGGAAAATATTTGTAAACCACACACCTGACAGAAGATTGGTATCTAGAAAGCAAAAAAAAAAAAAAAAAACACCTCTCAAAACTCAATAGAAAAAAAACCCCAAAAAAGTCCAGTTAGAAAATGAGCAAAAGACATGATCCAAAATTTGACTTAAGAGAGTAAATTGATAGCAAATAAGCATATGAAAAGATTTTCAAGCTAATTAACCATTAGAAAAATATAAATTTAAACTAGGAGTCATCACTACTCACGTATCAGAATTGCTATAATAAAAAACAGTGAGAAGACTAAATACTGTCAAGAATGTGGAAAACAAGGTCATTCATACATTGCTGGTTGTAATATAAAATGGTGCAGCCACTCTGAGACATGGTTTTCTAGTTTCTTATAAAATGAAACTAACTATCATGCAACCCAGCAATTACACACATGAGGATTTTCCTCAGGGAAATGAAAATGATGTTCACACAAAACTGGACACAATGCTCACAGAAGCTTTATCTGTAACAGTAAAGTTAGTAAACAACCCAGATGTCCTTCAGGTGAAAAGTTAAACTCTGGTAGATTGATACTATGGGATAAAACTAAGGAATGAACTATTGATACACTCAATGATTTAAACAAACCTCCAGAGAATATGCTGCATGAAAAAAGTGACTCTCAAAAGTTTCCATAGTGCATGACTACATCTACATAACATTTTTGAAATAACAACTTTATTGAAATAAAGACGAGATTAGTGGTTGCTAGTAGTCAGGGCGTGAGGGAGGAGAGGTGGATATAGGTGTGGCCACAAGAGAAATCTAGTGGTGAAGGGACTGTTGTTCATCTTAGCTGAATTCAGCTCATCAGTATCTTAGTTGTGCTATTGTATTATTATTTTGAAGCATATTATTATTTGGAAATTACTAGGGAAAATGTACCCAGGGTCTCTCAGTATTATTTCTCACAGTTCAGTTCAGTTCAGTCACTCAGCCGTGTCCGACTCTTTGCAATCCCACAGACTGTAGCATGCCAGGCCTCCCTGTCCATCACCAACTACCAGAGCCTACTCAAACTCATGTCCATCGCATTGGTGATGCTATCCAACCATCTCATCCTCTGTCGTCCCCTTCTCCTCCCGCCTTCAATCCTTCCCAGCATCAGGGTCTTTTCCAGTGAGATGGTACTTCGCATCAGGTGGCCAAAATATTGGAGTTTCAGCTTCAGCATCAATCCTTCCAATGAATATTCAGGACTGATTTCCTTTAGGATGGACTGGTTGGATCTCCTTGCAGTCCAAGGGACTCTCAAGAGTCTTCTCCATCACCACAGTTCAAAAGCATCAATTCTTTGGCGCTCAGCTTTCTTTATAGTCCAACTCTCACATCCATACATGACTACTGGAAAAACCGTAACTTGGACTAGATGGACCTTTGTTGGTAAACGAATGTCTCTGCTTTTTAATATGCTGCTTAGGTTGGTCATAGCTTTTCTTCCAAGGAGCAAGCGTCTTTGAATTTCATGGCGGCAGTCACCATCTGCAGTGATTTTGGAGCCCCCCTAAAATAAAGTTTCTGTTTCCATTGTTTCCCCATATATTTGCCACAAAGTGATGGGACAGAATGCCATGATCTTAGTTTTCTGAATGTTGAGTTTTAAGCCAACTTTTTCACTCTTCCCTTGTGGCTCAGCTGGTAAAGAATCCACCTGCAATGTGGGAGACCTGGGTTCAATCCCTGGGTTGGAAAGATCCCTTGGAGAAGGGAAAGGCTACCCATTCCAGTATTCTGGCCTGGAGAATTCCATGGACTGTATAGTCCATGGGATCACAGAGTCAGACACAACTGAGCGACTTTCACTTCTTACAACTCTGTGCAAATCTGCAATTATATCAAAGAAAAAAGTTTAATTAAAAATACCCTCTATGTTTACCCCTAAAATATTATCACAGTAATTTCTAGAAAACACTTCTAATTTACTTTTATCTAGGTTTACTGTACGAGCATGTAGGTAAAGCTGAATAGAGTTTAGCTAAGGAATAACTCCTTTTATCATACAGAAACAATCTGCTATATTCATTTGGTGCTGTTCACCAATATCTATAAGAAGAGTTGATGCATTTTTATTTTTATATATTAAATCTTCCATGTATCTCTTGGAGCTCTTTGCCAGAAACATAAAACCCAACTCAAATGGCATAAACAAAAAAGAGAATAATATATTGGCTCCTGAAATTAAAATATCTAGAACAATAACTTCCATCACAATTTGATATGGTTATAATGTTCATAGGGGTTCCTCTGGTGGCTCAGATGGCAAAGTAT
This sequence comes from Giraffa tippelskirchi, assembly GCF_054371585.1. NCBI lineage: Eukaryota > Metazoa > Chordata > Mammalia > Artiodactyla > Giraffidae > Giraffa > Giraffa tippelskirchi. The sequence goes on along the minus strand of NC_137280.1, from coordinate 104,451,819 downwards.
CCACCTGCAATGCAGGAGACGCGGGTTCAATCCCTAGGGCAGGAAGACTCCCTGGAGAAGGGAATGGCTACCCACTCCAGTATTCTTGCCTGGGAATTCCCATGTACAGCAGAGCCTGGCAGGCTACGGTCCATGGGGTCACAAAGAGTTGGACATGACTGAGTGACTAATCTCACATACACATGATGTTCTTAGACCTCTGGCTCCATTTCTCTGTAATTCTGTCTATTCTATCCTCCATCACATGCCATTGTTCTCCTCAGGTTGAATTTCTCATGGTACCACAGTTCTAGAACTCACATCTTTAAATCACACCGTTGGTTTTCTTTGCAGGGAAGAGAAGATAGCTTTCTTCGGTGGGACTCTCAGTTAATGCTTTTTTGTGTTTCATTGTCCTAAACAGAATCACTGCTGCTGCTGCTGCTGCTGCTGCTGCTGCTAAGTTGCTTCAGTCGTGTCCGACTCTGTGCGACCCCATAGACAGAAGCCTACCAGGCTCCGCCGTCCCTGGGATTCTCCAGGCAAGAATACTGGAGTGGGTTGCCATTTTCTTCTCCAGTGTATGAAAGGGAAAAGTGAAAGTGAAGTCGCTCAGTCGTGTCTGACTCTTAGCGACCCCATGGACTGAAGCCTGCCAGGCTCCTCCGTCCATGGGATTTTCCAAGCAAAAGAGTACTGGAGTGGGGTGCCATTGCCTTCTCCTAAACAGAATCACTATCCCATTACAAAACTATGGCCAGGGGAGTAGGAAATATTGATTGGAACAAGGAAATCAGGCCCCTTTTTGGCTGAAGGCAGAGTTAGCCCAGTGATGTGTTATAACTAGCTAGTACCTATTTGCTAGAGCCAATCATTAATTTTTTAGGAAATTTGCAATGTATTTATTAAATGCAGCCTTTAACAAAATTAAATTGTATAACTTACAATTAAATTAAGTATAAAGGTAATAAAGTCCAAACTTTTTCTTTTTTAATCATTTTACTATTATCTATGCTGTTGAGGTTATTTATATCTTTTGTAGTTATATAGTAGAAATATAATGCTATATTATGCTCCACCACTATGCATCTCATGTCAAGTCTGCATCCAGTGATATCACTTTGGTAGATTCAAATTGGTCATTGTGGGCATATTTATACTATAGAAGTAGCCAAACACTAGATATCAGGGCTTTTTTCTGACCTCAGCAAACCTGTTATTAAACATTGATTGGTATAATACTGAGCTAAAGTCATCCAATGAAGAAGGAAATGACAACCTACTGCAATATTTTTGCCTGGGAAATCCCACAGACAGATAAGCCTGGTGGACTATTGTCTACAGGGTCACAAAAGTGTCAGGCATATTTCAACAACTGAAACAACAAAAACTCATCCAAACTGTGTGGTTGGGAAATTTGAATTACTGTTGGGGAAAGCAGTGAGAAAAAAAAAATTCCTGGGGGTTGTATCAGGCAATATCCCCCATGTTCTAGAAGATTGTTGCACTTTAAAGATGTTTTATTTCATTCTTTTATATAGTGCTCTAGAAATTAATCTAGAGGTTCACAGTTGGAATCCAAACCAAGAAAACTGATTTTAGAGAATTGGTTTCCTCCACTATGGATCCCTCCTTTTGAACTACTCCTAAACTGGATGAAATTGAGTGTATTTTGAACTGATTTGTATTTGACACAGTAATGCCCCTGTGAAATAATAGGCTTTCCAGATTATGCAAGCTGGAGACAGAGATGCTGTTCTGGGACTTCTGGGCACTGCCTCTTTTTTTTCTACAGGAAATTAAGCTATGACATGATCTTGCCATTGTTGAATCAGATTCAGCAGCCAGGAGAGCCCAATGTTTGTAAACATCCTCTTAAATGGAAGCATCCATTACAGAGACTGTATAAAAGCCTTCTGAATGATAATGTTGGTCTTATTTACGGAAGGTTTCTAAATTTCTCACATCCATACCTATACAGTCAATGCCACTGTCATGTACTAAATTTCATGGGGCCAAGGGGTGCTGCACTAGGATATGTTGCATCTCCTTTTCGTCTTCATGGCCAGGGTCCTTACACTTAGTTTCCATATTCATAACCCCAAGTCTCCATAGAGTATAGATCCAGGTACATAGAAGGTCCTGTTCTACTGAAGACTGTTATAGGATTGGATATGCAGTTTTGTGGGTATAAGCGGGGAAGCACTGAACTATTTTGCCTAAATAGAGAGGAATTGGACCTCATGATCCATCAGGGTGGAATTGGTGTCTGGATAATAGGAAACCAGGTCCTCCATAATGTTCTCCCTTTCTGTGGTCCTACTAATCTTCAGCAAAGTTGATTAAAACTCATGAAACAAATTCCTTTGTTATCCAAGGAAGTGATTGTCTTTTCTCTCTAGATTAATATAGTGCATTAGAGAAAAAGCATCCACTGAAGAAAAGTATAGAAGCACAGTTCTGCAACTTGCAGCATATCTTTTGAGCAAGCTCATTGGAACTGCATAGACCCTAGAATGGTGAAGATTGTGTAAACAGTGCCAGACTGTTCAGGGGGTGCCACTCCCACTCGGGCTGCATATGTATATGTTGTGCTGTGCTAAGTTGCTTTGGTCATGTCCAACTCTTTGTGACACTATGGTCTATAGCCTACCAGGCTCATCTGTCCATGGGATTCTCTATACAAGAGTACTAGAGTGGGTTGTTCTACCTTTCTCCAAGGGATCTTCCTGACCCAGGGATTGAGCCCATGTCTCTTAATATCTCCTGCATTGGCAGGTGACATTGGTAAAGAAAGGCAGGTTTCTTTACCACTAGTGTCATCTGGAGCACCCCTGCATATGTATATAAATGATATTAAAATGTTTCCCAATTATTTTTTGAAGTGGGTGAAGCATTCTCTTCATCATCTTGTAGAGACTACTTATTTACTTAGAAAATTATTTCTGCAAAAGTGAGTTCCACTAATTCTGATGAAAAGACTGGAAACTTTTAGATGAGTTCAACCTCAGAGCAGTTTCCTTAAGGACTTTGTAGAATATTCCTTTCGGCATCTTCAGTTCAGTTCAGTTCAGTTCAGTCACTCAGTCGTGTCGGACTCTTTGCGACCCCATGAATTGCAGCACGCCAGGCCTCCCTGTCCATCACCAACTCCTGGAGTTTACCCAAACCCATGTCCATCGAGTCAGTGATTCCATCCAACCATCTCATTCTCTGTCGTCCCCTTCTCCTCCTGCCCCCAGTCCTTCCCAGCATTAGGGTCTTTTCCAATGAGTCAACTCTTCGCATGAGGTGGCCAAAGTATTGGAGTTTCAGCTTCAACATCAGTCCTTTCAATGAACACCCAGGACTGATCTCCTTTAGGATGGACTGGTTGGATCTCCTTGCAGTCCAAGGGACTCTCAAGAGTCTTCTCCAACACCACAGTTCAAAAGCATCAATTCTTCAGCGCTCAGCTTTCTTCACTGTCCAACTCTCACATCCATATGTGACCACTGGAAAAACCATAGCCTTGACTAGATGGACCTTTGTCGGCAAAGTAATGTCTCTGCTTTTAAATATGCTATCTAGGTTGGTCATAACCTTCTTCAATAGAGATTAATTAATCAGTCTGAAAATTTAAGCTCAAAGGCTGCCCTAGTACAATCACTCTGGAAAACTGGTGGGTGCTATCTACTAAAGCAAACCAGACACATACTCTATGACCCAGCACTTTCACTTCTGGATATATACTAAACAGAAATGCATACATATATTCACATGTACTACCACAGCTGCATTATTATTAATAGCAGGGGTCCCCAACTGATGGGCCATGGACCACTACCAGTTTGTGGCCTATTAGGAACTGGGCCCCACAGCAGGAGTTTAACAGGGCTTCATCTGTATTTATAGCTGCTCCCCATTGCTCAAATTACCACCTGGGCTCTGCCTCCTATCAGATCAGCAGCAGCATTACATTCTCATTAGACCATGAACCCTACTGTGAACTGTACATATGAGGGGTCTAGGTTGCACACTCTTTATGAGAATCTAATATCTGATGATCTCAGGTGCAGCTGAGGTGCTGATGCTAACGCTGGAGAGTGGCTGAAACACAGATTACCATTAGCAGAGATGTTTGACTGCATGAGATCACATATGATGGTGGCCTTAAAAGTATGTTTGAGGCAACTTCAAATATCGCCATTTATTCTGGATTAAAGTCAAGGGGGAATATCCTGGGACTGCCACGAAAGCACTGAAAAGCCTGATTCCATTTCCAACATCCTGTCTTTGTGAATCACGGTTTTCTGCAGTGACAGCAACCACAACACGGCTATGGAGGTGACTGGACATAAGCAACGGACTGTGGGCATCACTGTCTCCTACCACCCCTAGACGGGACCGTCTAGTTCCAGGAAAACAAGCTCAGGGTCCCCCTGATTCTGCATTATGGTTAGTTGTATAACTATTTCATTATGTATTACAATGTAGTAATAATAGAAATAAAGTACACAATAAATGTAATACACTTGACTCATCCCCTGAAACCACCTCCCTCTCCTCTGATCTGTGGAAAAATTATATGCCATGAAACTGATCCCTGGTGCCAAAAAGGGTGGGGACTGCTGATTAATAGCCAAAAAGTATAAATAACCCAAATGTCCATTTACGATAGATAAAGAAATCAACTGTGGTATTGTTGTACAATAGGATACCACATAGAAATGACACCAAGTGAGCTACAATTACAGGAATCTCACAGTGATGAACATCTCACAGTGCAATGTCACAACATTGAGTAAGAGGATACATACTGATGTATCCTCTTTATATAAAGTTCTTTATATAAAAGCTTTTCTTTATATAAAGTCCTAAAATTAGAAAAACTAACAGATACCCTTGGGGCTGGTGGTAATGATGGTAAGGGGCAGGAGAGGGCTTCTGGGATGCTGCTCCTTTCTTGATTTGGGGAATGATTACTTCGTTTCAGGAAAATTCATTAAGCTGTATACTTACAATATGTGTACTTTATTGTATGTTGGCCCTCCATAATATACATCCACATCAAATCCTGGAATCTGTGAATATTGACTTACTTGGAAAAAAGATCTTTAAAGATGTAAGCAAGTTGAAGATGTTGAGATGAAAAAATCATTCTGAATTATCTGGTTAGGTCCTAAATTTAATGATGATTGTCTTTATAAAAGACACAAAGAGTAAAGAAGCAGCGTGATGAGAGAGGCAGAGTGGAGTGGTCAGGCAACAGCCCAGGTACATAGAGGAGAAGGCCATGTGGAGATGGAGGCAGAGACTGAAATGATGTGGCCATAAACCCAGGAATGCTGTGAGTCACCAGAAGTGAGCAGAAAGACTTGGAATGAATTCTCTTCCAGAGCCTCTTGAGGGAGTGTAGTTATTCTAACAGCTAGATTCAGAACTTCTAGCCCAAGTGCTCTGAGAAAGTACATTTCTGTTTTAAGCCAAGTTTGTGGTAATTTGTCAAAACAGCCCTAGGAAACTATTTCATACACTTTCCGTATATTTGCTGTAGTTTAATAAATTTACATTAAAAGGGTATCTTGCATTTAGCAAGTGGGTTGACAGTGATGTAAAGATAAATTTATTAATAACTTGATCTCTTTCAGGTATTTTACCTGCTTACTACAGGGAAGAGTGCAAGTTTCTCTCTGTGCATTTGCATCCTCTGTCCTTTTGGGAAGAAGAAGCCAGTCCTGTCCACCCAGACCTGTTGTCAAATGGTGCCACACTGGATTCTGCCTTGGGCACGGAACCACCATGTCCTAGTCTCTCTTGGTCTCTCCTTACTCTGTATGATGTTTAAACAATTAACCACAAGCAACCTTTTATATGTTAGTCATAGACTTTTTCATTTTTCATTTCTGTATTAAGAGAAATTCTAATATGTTCTTCCAAGAACTCTTTTTGTAATTTGAATAAAGCCTGGGGCAATAGAAGACCCAGTTTTTGCATGTTATTATGCATAAAGCAGCATAGACCAGCATCTCAAAATGGCTAAACATAACTGTAATCTCTATTTACAAAATCCGTTCAAAAACATTTAAAGGCATGGGCTTTGTAACTCACCTCAACAGTTAAAAAAATCTCTTTCCTTCTTCTTTGCTCTAACTCCAAGTCTTTCACACTTTTTAGGCACCCAGGAGGGCCTGCATGCACTCTCTGCAACACTCTGTGGCATTTCTCTACTAAAACTTCTCCTCCAAAGTGAGCTGTAAAGACTTGTATATTTCCTCCTTCTACTCTTAGCTTTTCCCTATGGCTTTCCTTGTCTCCCAGGAACCAGCCTTGACTCCTCCCTTTGTTCCTCTGGTTCTTGCTTTCTCTCCTGAGTTGCTACCGGAAGCTGCAGGACCTGAGTTCACAGATTCAGCTTCCCCCATGGAAGGCAGGGGAGAAGCCAAGTGTAAATAAAGGAAGCTTCTGTGTGGCTACTGGAGGGTTGAGGAGGTGACTAGTGGGGGGTAAAGAGAAAAAGACTCTGAAGACTTCAAAACTGGTAAGTTTTATCTTATTTTCATCATACTAGTATTACTTTAAATGATGGAAAATGGTTTGTGATGGCTAAAGCTCAAACTGGCCGAATTCAAAAATACTTTTGACTGAATCTAACATCTCCTTCACCACCCGAGACTGTCAGAAAAGTGAAACTCACCCTATAGCTTAGTAGTCGAGAGAGCACAGGAAAATACTATTTATCAACAACCAGGCACTACCACAGATACTTTATTTACTTAACTTTCATAGAAACCTCATGATAATGGGATTTTTAATTTCAAATTTAAAATGAGAATCTAAAAAATATTTAAGATCACAAGGGAGAAATTTATCAGATGAGGATTCAGTTATATGATTGCCTACCTCCAAACCTGAGGCCTGCTTCCTGCTTTAATCATTATTCAGCAACATGTATTGAACACCCACTAGGTACCAGGTCACCAGGCACTGTGATGGGTGTAAGAAACACAGAGATAGAAGAGATGGTTCCTGGCCCTGAAGAGCTGCAGTGCCCAAACGTTTCTACTACACCTCTCAGACTCTATTCTACAGTTCTTTCAAATTTTGCTCCAAAGTTACCATATTTGGAATTGTATCTTTGTGTTTACATGCTTTTTTTTATAACTTGTAATAATCAATACGAATAGAAATTCCTTTTATAGATACTTTATTTAATACATAGTATATATCCCTATACATATCAACTGAATAACTAATGAGCAGTAATTTTTAAGAACCATCGATAGGCTGATATGCAGATGACACCACCCTTATGGCAGAAAGTGAAGATGAACTAAGGAGCCTCTTGATGAAAGTGAAAGAGGAGAGTGAAAATGTTGGCTTAAAACTCAACATTCAGAAAACTAAGATCATGGCATCCAGTCTCATCACTTCATGGCAAATAGATGGGGAAACAGTGTCAGACTTCATTTTTGGGGGCTCCAAAATCACTGCAGATGGTGACTGCAGCCATGAAATTAAAAGACGCTCACTCCTTGGAAGGAAAGTTATGACCAACTTAGACAGCATATTAAAAAGCAGAGACATTACTTTGCCAATAAAGGTCCATCTAGTCAAGACTTTGGTTTTTCCAGTAGTCATGTATGGATGTGAGAATTGGACTATAAGGAAAGCTGAGCACTGAAGAATTGATGCTTTTGAACTATGGTGTTGGAGAAGACTCTCGAGAGTCCCTTGGACTGCAAGGAGATCCAACCAGTCCATTCTAACCGAGATCAGTCCTGAGTGTTCATTAGAATGACTAATGTTGAAGGTGAAACTCCAATACTTTGGCCACCTGATGTGAAGAGCTGACCCATTTGAAAAGACCCTGTTGCTGGGAAAGATTGAAGGCAGGAGGAGAAGGCGATGACAGGATGAGATGGTTGGATGGCATCACCGACCAATGGACATGAGTTTAGGTAAACTCCGGGAATTTGTGATGGACAGGGAGACCTGGTGTGCAGCATTCATGGGGTCACAAAGAGTCGGACATGACTGAGAGACTGAACTGAATGGAACAGGCTGATTACTGAGCTAAGATCCTGTACCATGGCAGATGCAGAAGAGAACCAGATACATTAACCCTCAGCTGTTTGCTCTCTAGTGGGGAAGACAGCAAGGATGGAAATCCTGATAAGGAAAAGTAGGGATGAAAGCATCTTGCTACAGGTAACAAGTTGTGAGGAACAGTGAAACTACTGCTAATGTTTATATATAGTTTATAACTTATATTGCAGTTATACAGACAGATCTGAGGAGAAGGTAAACTTTGGGTGATATATCTATTTCTCATGCTGCAAAAATCCATGAACTGTTTATCTATTTTTATTTGCAATATTCACCTGGAAAAGTCAGTGTGCCTCAAATGCAGAACCTGCCTTTTCATGAAGCCATCTTTTCATATCCAATTTTTCCAGTTCAACTGGTGGTTTATGTTTTTGACCTTTCATATGAGTTGAGAAAGAAGCAGTGATCATAAAAAGGATGGAAACCATAAGAAGGTCATGCTAAAAGCTAACAACACACAACAGAGGTAAAAGAGTTTATTTCGCTTCTTCTTTCAGATACCTAGCCCACTATTGTATAGAGTTTCAGACAAACAATGCTCGATTTTCTGAGAATGTGGTTGCAACAAGAGTGACACTGTGTATAAATAGAAAGTGTTTTTGTGCACTGACACTTGGTCTAGAATCTATCCATGATTATAAAACACTATTTTTTTTATACAAGTAATACATGAATAAATTCCTGATTGAAAAAAAAATGTAGTTTTCCTTTTCACAGCCTCCTCTCTCTACCTTAGATTCTCTCCCACCCAACAAACCTTACTCCATTGTTCAGGGGAGAGATATGCATCTTTCTGTACCTTTTTCTATGGATTCATTTACAGATATACACCTATATGATATATTGTTCTTTTTTTATTACTTTTGCATAAATAGGATTATAATATACTTACTGCTCTTTACTTGCTTTCTTCATTTAACAGTATGACTTGGAAAATTTTCATGTCAGTTTACATATATCTTCCAAGCTCCTTTAAGCTACTGGGTAATATTCTATACTATGGATGCAGTATAATAATTTCTAACCAAGTCTTTACGGATGAAAAAAATGGGTTTCCAAATGTTCACTGTTTCACACTGTTTTGTGATGCATTTCCTTGTATGTACCTCTTTAGGAATGAGTGGAAGTGTTTCTCTAGGATTATACTTTGGAATAGAATTGGGAGAACTACTACTGAATCTTCTTCCTAAATGCTGTCCTAACTTACATTACCACTAACAGTGTACTAGTGTGCCTATTCCTTAGATTTCTGCCTGTAATGTATATTTTTAATATTTAAAAGTTTCACAAATGTGGTAAGTAGAAAATGGGATATTATGTTTCAATGGTTTTTTAATCTGATTATCCAGTTTGAGCAAAACTGTCATGCATTTATTAGCTATTTGTGTTTTTTCTTCTACAAATTGCCTTTCAATGAGGAATTGTCAGCATCTGTGGCTCAGATGGTAAAGAATCTGCCTTCAATGCAGGAGACCTGGGTTGGGGAAGATCCCTGGGAGGAGGGAATGGGAACCCACTCCAGTTGTCCTTGCTTGGAGAATCCCCATGGACAGAGGAGACTGGTGGGCCCCATAGGGTTGCAAAGAGTCAGACATGACTGAGGGACTAACATCTAGGGTGGAGGGAACATTCCCAGATTTCTATATAAAAATCCCAGGAAGCCCATACCCAAACTGTAAGAAGACTGAATGCTAATATGATTAACTTTCAGCTTTACCTGTAAATTTCTCAATATTGAACTTGTCTGTTAATATCCAAGGTTGCTTATTAAAATCACACTTTTTCTTTGGCCTTGCCTCTTTGGGAGGGCATTTTTATATATTCACATTCAGATTTAAAGAATTCTTCTGTGGCCAAGGTTCTTATTTGTAGTAGAAGACAGTACTCCATAATCACAAGCTACCCTAAATTGTAACCTATCTCTGCCACAGAATAACCCTAACACAAATACTATAAGTAAGACCTCTTCCTTCTCCTGTTATTCCCTAGACATTCTGGGAAAGGAGCCAGCCTAGCCTACTTTCGCTGCTCCTCCCTGTCACCTTGGATCCAGCCTCACCTGCTGAGCATCTCCACCTGGGATCTCTACTGTTTCAGAGCTGTTCTGCATTCAGAACTCCAGGCCTACATTCTCCCAGAGGGATTTTGTAGGTACTGAAAAAGTGACTTCATAGAAGGAAATTGGAGGGAATCATAAACCTAAAACTAAATCTTGAATAGGACTTTTTTTTTCTGTGTCCAATGGGGAAAAATAAAATTTAACCCTTTTATTCAGGGCTTACCTAAGGCCTTAGTCTTGCATCTCTCATGACTCCTCCTCATCTCGTCATCCTCAGTGAGAAATGTATGTTCTCCAACCAAGAGGCAGCCTCACATAGGAGGGAGGGACATGGACTGTGAGACCAGATGTCTGAGTTGGAATACCACTTTCATCACTTATTAGCCTCCAATATGGCACATACTATCACTTGGCTGGTATTCACACCTTTCCAAAATGAAGAAAGGCTGATTTGTATGACCAGTGGAAGGAATATGGTAAAAGGGATAGCATGTGCCACCTGAGGCTACCTTAGGGCCTTGCAACTTCTGCCTGCCTTCTTGAGTTCTTTCCTTTGGCAGAAGTCAGTGGGATGACATGGGAATCCTCATATATACTGAGGAGAGATCTATATGGGGAGGAACTGACATCTCTTTCTCTAGGAGCCAGCACCAACTTGTAAGTCATGAAAGTAAATCACTTTGAAGGTGGAACCTGATGTCCTTTTTTAAACATTCAGATGACCACAGCTCCAGGTGGTATCTGACATCTTATGAAAGACCTTAACTCAGAATCACCCAAACTGTCCTTGAACACCTTAACCACAGAAACAATGAAATGCATAAATTATTATTGTTTTCAGTCATTAGGTTTCAGGTGATTTGTTATGCAACATTACGTAACCATAATAAACTCTGTGACCTTGAGCAGTGTCCACATGTATAAGATGATAATAATAGCACCTACTTTATGGGATTGTTGAGAGGGTTAAAGTAGTCAATATAAATCAAACATATATATTAGTATCTAGCACAAAGTAACTGCTATCCAAGTATTTGTTAAATATTAACCATTTTTTAGTGTATCAGCCTGCAGTGTATCCAGCACATAGGAAATTGGATTCTCAGGTTTCCCAGGATCTCAGTTGCTCTCCCATCACTGTTGGTCAGGACACTATAGCCCATTGCAGCTCACACCCAAGAGTTTGCATTATGTGGACTAGAAGAGGACTCTTGTTTTTGAGGAAAGTATTTGTCCCTCAGAATGTGCTGTGCTTAGTCGCCCAGTCGTGTCTGACTCTGCAAACCCCATGGACTGGTAAATTCCCATTTCCCTAAAGGTACTTTGTCCACAATGGATTCCAGTTCTTTGCATGATTCTATGGTTATTTTCTTATGTTTCCCTCATTCAAGTGCCTTCTCTATAAAAGAGCTTCCTATTTCCAATTTTCACCCTTGAAATGTGCTTCCTGAGCTTTCCGGTTTTAAATATAGGGAAGCAAAAATGAGAAGCCCTTAACCAAAATGAGATTATTATGGAGATGATGTATTTTTTTCTGTTCTCAGTATCTGTTTCCCTTTCAGAGGTAGATATTGGGCACCTGTATACTTGTCAGAAGTCAGGACTTCAAAGGTCATTTAGTCCAATCTCTTATTTTAGAGATGAAGCTCTCAAGTGACCTGTCCTGGACGGTGGCTTGTTAATCACCCAAGCTGCAATAGAAGCAGTCCCTTGAGTCTGGCTTTGTCACACTCTTAACCCTTTCATGACTATGCAGTGAATAGACAAGAAGAGTTTCCACCAAATATTGCACCTTGCGTATCTCTGCCATTCATAGCATTCTTGTCTATTCCATCCACAGCTTCAGGAAATAGGCAAAGGGATGACATATCTACCTTTCCTGTTTCCCAGCTGGATTGTAACATCATCTAATGCTTTCCAATTTCATGCCCAATATGTTTTGAAATCTTTGAAATCCAGAGAAGTCTTTGTTGCTAATTTTCTTCTGGAACAGTGCTCTGTGGTTGTAGAATCTTCCTTGGGCTTGAAACATTGCTTTACTTGGAGACTTTTCCCCTTTCATTTGTGAACACTAATGAGAAAGGTGATTTATTTACATGACCCTGAAAGTTCCAGATGTTCTGTCTGCCAACTTATGGGTAGATTCTAAAAGTGGCTAATTAGCAGATCCTCTATCCGGTGGCTACACTTGATATGTAAAAAAGATTAGGCATAGTTACTAGGCTCCAAATGGGGTTTTCACATTGCTGAGGGGACTCTCCAGTCAATCTTAAGGGAAATCAGTCCTGAGTATTCACTGGAAGGACTGATGCTGAAGCTGAAACTCCCAATATATTGGCTACCTGAGTGAAGAACTGACTCATTAGAAAAGACATTGATGCTGGGAAAGATTGAAGGTGGGAGGAGAAGGGGACGACAGAGGATGAGATGGTTGGATGGTATCACCAACTCAATGGACATGAGTCTGAGCAAACTCTGGGAGTTGGTGATGGACAGGGAAGCCTGGAATGCTGCAGTCCATGGGGTCACAAAAGTTGGACACGACTTGAATGACTGAACTGAACTAGGGAACTCTAAGGAAACATTTCTCCAAGTAAACTAGTAGGAACTGTTTTTGCTGGAAATCATTGTATCTTGTCTCAAAATGTCTAACCAAAGAAAAAAGTTGGGATTTATAATATTAGGGGTGGTGGTGGTATATAGAACATTTAGATGTCTGTTAACAATCAAAGCTGCAAACACAGAAGAGATGCCTAGGTGTAGGGCTTCCTTGGTAGCTCAGCTGGTAAAGAATCCACCTGCAATGTAGGAGATCCTGGATCAATTCCTGGGTCGGGAAGATCTTCTGGAGAAGGGATAGGCTACCCATTCCAGTATTCTTGGGCTTCCCTGGTGGCTCAAACTGTCAAGAATCCACCTGCAATGCAGGAGGCCTGGGTTCAGTCCCTGGGTTAGGAAGATTCCCTGGAGGAGGGCATGGCAACCCACTCCACTATTCTTGCCTGGACGATTCCCATGGACAGGAGAACCTGGCAGGCTACAGTCCATGGGGATGCAGAGAGTCGGACACTACTGAGCGACTAAGCACAGCAGACAGCACAGGAAAGCAACAAATGTAAAAACAATGAAACAAATTAGCAACAGAAGTACCAGCTCTGCCTCTCCTTTGTGGCATTATTATTTAAAGTTCAAAAGTCTTTGATAAGATTAAAATAATCTTTTTAGGATACTGCCACATTTAAAGAATCACAAAAGGAAGCTGAATGAGCTGAGAGAAATACACAAGTGGATCAGCAAGCTGACAGCTGCTGCATTGAAATCAGTATTGTAATATGTCAGTTTTCAGCTCTTCACATATAATCTAGCTTTTCGTCTGCCTCGTTATGATTTCCCTCTGTCTGGTGCGGTTTGGGTCACATCTGTTGGCTGCATTCTCGTCTTCTTGAGATCTGCATTGACTGGTAGTTTAAACCCCATGTTTATCTATGTCTGTGGTTCTTATTTTTCTCCCAGGGAAGTCTCCAGAGAAGCACAGGATTCCCTGATGTGAGTGTCCTGATTTTACTAATCCACAGTTGGTACCCACATTCAGGCAGTTCTGTATGTTTCATGCTAGGATATTGGGTGCATTCATTATGTATACCTTTTAACACTTATTAACTCAGGAAAAAATAATTTGACTAAATAAAAACTTAAACCCCTTCCTGAATGTCCCAGGCTAATTTGAAACAGAATTGCTTACATTAAACAAAACAAGCTCTCTGTTTGTTTGATATTTGCATGTTTTCCATTCACAGACTACTATGTCTCTCATGATAAAAGACTAAGAAACACTGCTTCAATCCTCAGAACTCGGCTGGCATCTAGATAGGGGTTTAAACTGTAGCATGCCTGACTATGTTCAAGCCTAGGAAATCCTTTTGCATTTCATCCATTGCTAATGTTTTATGTAGGCTCATTGAATCTAACCCTTGATTTCTTTTGTAGACATATGTAATTGAAGGAATGCAACATTTTGCAAATGTTGGACCATATTTTTATTTCATAAGGTCTTATTCATCTGTCGACCAAGTTTTGATTACTTCCATATTGCTTTTAATTGCCTTAATGTCCCCAAAGACTTTCCTATTTTGTGCATCCCTTTATCTTTGCTTCTTTTATCTCTTGCTGTGAGAGTACAAAATTGCTGACATATTCAATGTATTTGAATTCTGAGTGTTGCACAAGAGTTCTCAAATCTGTTTTAATTTTCCAATACTCAGCTGAGGACCATTATCCATTCTGTTCAGTTAATCTGTTTTTAATCATATCTGTAAACGTTAAAGTTGTACATGAGAGAAATGGTGCATAAAGTAAAACCAGATCAAGTGTATTTTAGCTTGTTAAATTTTTACTTTTTAACAAGTTAAATTTTTACTTTGTTCTACCTATAAGTGCTTTTGTCCTAAGTTGTATAGTCTTGACTTCCAACAGAATTTCTCTACAAAGACTTTATGATGTTCTTTACTGTAAAAACCACTTTTCCATGTATAAAATATTTGTCAATCATTCCCAATCCCCTTGCTATCACAATGAGAACTGATGAATGTAAGTGTGCTTTCAATTCTTTTCCATAATGTATCAGCTAAGATACATTCAGCTGCAGATATCTCATAATTGCATTAACAGCAACACAGACCACTATAAAGACAGTTGTTTGCTTAACACAAATTCCAGAGGACCCAAGATCCCTTTATGCTATTGTTCCTCCATCCCTGGGTATCTGTGTTGCTCCTGTATAGTCCCAGCTCTAGGCACATACCCTCACATTATAGTAACTAAGCAGGAAGGGAAGAGACAGCAACAAAAAGATTCTTCCCGCTGCATGGCCACCATCTTTCTTCAGGGGAATCTTTCTTGGAAGCCCTAAGATGGTCTTCCCCTTAGGTCTTATCTGGCCTAGAACTGGGCCACATAGTCATCCTTAGACCAATTATTAGCAAAAGGGCAAGAGCTCATCATGACTGACTTAGGCCAATCATGATTATGCTGGGCTTCTGCGTATCACTGCTTCACCAAAGAGTTCTGTTAAAAAGGAACAATGAACAGGATGGTGGGTCAGAAGAAGGGATAGCCATCTGCCACACCTAATAACTCTGTTCAAGGACTTTCCTGGCTGTCCGGGAGTTAAGATTTCACCTTCCAATGTAGGGGGGTGTGTGTGTGTGTATGTTTGATTCCTGGTCATGGTCACAGAGCTAAGATCCCACATGCCTAGAGGCCAAAAACCAAAACATGAAACAGAAGCAATATTGTAACAAATTCAATAAAGACTTAAAAAATAGTCCACATCAAAAAAATTTTTTGTAAAAAAGATATAAATCCTATTTACAGAGGAGATAAATGCTTTCTTAGGGTATTTAGACCCCAAGGAGTTTGCTAAAATGTTCTCAGGTGTTACATATTTATGCATCATTTCCTGTGTTTTAATATAGTACATTTTATTACACGATTTTTCCCCCTGAATACAACTGACACTAAGAAATACACCATTCTACATATGTAAAAGAGAAAACAGCAGAAGTCTGGAAGTGGAGAGAAAAATTAAAAAGAGAGAAGGAAAAGGAGAAAGACTAAATTGGAATGTATTTTGACTTGCAAAATCTCTTCTCTTGTATAATAAGTATACCACTTTGTGTTTCAGCCTGCCGATCTTGAATTATGTCCTCAGAATAAAATTCTGGAGCACAAAAGGTGAAGGGTTACAGTCAGAAGAGCATAATTCTGCTGCGAAATTGACCAGTTATCTAAATGAATAAATATCAAAATGTAGAAAGTGAGTGTGTTCAGACATCAATCTTCCCAGTTCTCTTGTTCATGGGAGTTTGGTCCTCTGCTTGTTCTGAATTAAAACAAAAGTAAGTAGAGAAAGCTAATGTAGGGTGGAAACACTTATTCTTAGTGAAGCCTCTGGGTTGACAGTTAAATTCTCTTAGCTGCCTATGCAAGACTGGGAAAATGGTTACACAGGATAGTCTCTAGTTTTATTTTGAAATTTAAAGGTAGCTTAACCATTTGTATTAGAGTTCTCTTGAGTACAAGTGGGCTTCTCCTTCATAGCTCAGTTGGTAAAGAATCTGCCTGCAATGCAGGAGACCCTGGTTCGATTCCTGGGTCAGGAAGATCTGTAGAAGTAGGGATAGGCTACCCACTCCAGTATTCTTGGACTTCTCTTGTGGCCCAGCTGGCAAGGAATCTGCCTGCAATGTGGGAGACCTGGGTTCCATCCCTGGGTTGGGAAGATCCCCTGGAGATGGGAAAGGCTACCCACTCCAGTGTTCTGGCCTGGAGAATCCCATGTACTGCACAGTCGACGGGGTTGCAAAGAGTTGGACACGACTGAGTGACTTGCACTAAGTATAACTGACAAAATTTCATTTCAAACTAATTTGACCAAAACACAAGACTTGGGGGAAGAATACTGGAGCAGCAGAGACTCAATGGGAAAACTCAATAACCAAGACTTGGGGAGGGTGGCAGTGACCTAAGTCAGGGACTAGAATGCTCTGGGACTCTCCTTCTATTTCTGTTTCTTCCTGAGTTTTAGCTTTTTTTTTTTAGCTCCTTCATTATTCTCCACGTAGTGGGGGCCAGGGCCCTGGGCAGCCTCTGAATTACATCGTTATGTGCATGCTGAGTTGCTTCAATTGTGTCTGATTCTTTGTGACCTCATGGACTATAGCCTGGCAGGCTCCTCTGTCCATGGGATCCTCCAGGCAAGAATACTGGAGTGGATTGCCTTTTTCCAGGGAATCTTCCCAACCCAGGAATCGAACCCAGGTCTCCCGCATTGCAGGCAGATTCTTTACCATCTGAGCCATTAGGGAAGCCCACTCTACCACACAGTTTCCCCTATTGCTACTGTCTTGCATTTATGTGGTACATTTGTTGCAAACAATGGACCAATGTTGACATATGATTATTAACTAAAGTTCATAGTGTACATTAGCATTCAGTCTCTGTGTTGTACATTCTATGGGATCCATCATTACAGCACCACATAGAATAATCTCACCAGTGTAAAAATGACCTGTGTTGCACCTATTCATCCTCATTTCTTGCAACCATTCATCTTTTTACCAGTCCTGCCAACACCTTGGTTATAGCCCAGTGAAACTCATTTCAGAACTCTAATACATTCCTGTCATTTTAAGATACCCTGCGGCAGGGAGCAGGAGAGCAGGACAGAAGCTGGGACTCTCGGTGGCTCCCTGGCCATGGTGGCGTGGATGGAAGTACATTCCTTGGAAATGAATTACATCCTTACATAAATGTAATCAGAGAGGAAAGCATTCTTTTTCTCCAGGAAGAACTTGGAAAATGCTGAGAAAGGACCCTGGTGTTTGGCTTTGGTAACATGACCATGTTTAGAACTGCCACTATCACCTCAGGCATGGTGGGGTGAAGGGGTGAGAAAAGAGAGGTGGGAGAAGCTGTATGATTGGCCCATCTCAGATTATGTTCCACTACCGTGGTTAGTATTGTACCACACACTCCCAATCACCCCTCTCCCTCACTCCAGTAGAGGAAAGGCTTTGAAGAAATATTTCCAGAAGAAGGGCAGTTGTTCTCAGTGGACCTAATGGTAAATGTTCACTTTAACACAGATCCATAACACAGGCTTCCCCTTTAATATTTCTGATTTAGCAGCATGGATGGGGATCCATTATGGCAGATGAATAAGTGATGCACCTCTGGAATTTTGAGCTGAGCTAGTGCGGGCTCAGCACAAGTTTCAAAAGACTGCATGGTATGTGAGATCCAGAGCCAGCTTTTAGAGCCAGCTTAAGAACTCTTCTTGTACTCTTAGGTTCTACATGGTTGTACTGAAACTGCTTTCCCTATATCAGGTCCTCGTAAATGCCACCCTACTCCAATAGCATTTCCCCAGTTCACTCTTATCAGCCTCTCTCAGCATCTAATCTTCATTTATTCATTAACTTATTCAATCATTCAGCTGTATTATTTGATGAATCTTAGAGATGCTACAAAAGATAGGGTCTCACTTCTCAGATACTTCTATGTGAGAACAGGAAATAGAGAAGTAAACTAGAGAATGCATAATTTACTTGCCACTTGCAATAACTGCTCTGAAGGTAATAAACAGAATACTGTAAAAGAGAGTGTTTACGAAAGATCTACCTAAATAGGGTTTATTTGTCCATAATTCTGCTTAAAAACAACAACCCCCCCCCAAAACCCTCTCCCTGTGAAGAGCTTTGGTGCTAACCTCTCTTCTGGTCTATTTCTAATTTCTTTCTCTGGATTTGCTCTCTCCTCCTTTTTGTGACATAGGCATTCCCTGAGACCAAATAACTAAGTAGATGACTTTAATTCTCCCAGTTCCTCCTTCTTTACCATGAGAGTACTTCCTCATTCATCCTCTGCCTCTTATTACTTCTCTTGCTGTGCATGGGAATTAAACCTCCTCCCCAAAAGAGAAATGCCTAAGAGAAAGCAAAGCCCTCTGCTGGAAAGGTAGCTGGTTACTGAGAAGGAGGATAGTTTCTGGAGAGGTGTTCCTTACAATTTTTCTGTTGCCAAAGCAACAACTTAGTCCAAGTCTCTGAACAAGACATACAACATTAGGGTAAGATAGTCCTTATTTTTCCATTTGTGCCCATTTCCCATTTTTCTATTTGCATCACTTATTTTCAATTATCAATACACTATTGTCACTTAGTTGCTAAGTTGTATCTGACTCTTGTGACCCCATGGACTGTGGCTTGCCAGGCTCTTCTGTCCATGGGATTTCTCAAGCAAGAATACTGGAGTGGGTTGCCATTTCCTTCTCCATGGGATCTTCCTGATGCAGGCATTGAACCTGGGTCTCTTGCATTGCAGGCAAATTCTTTACCACTGAGCCACCTGGTAGCTGAGTGGTAAAGAATCTGCCTGCAATGCAGGAGCCTCAGGAGACATGGGTTCAATCCCTGGGTCAGGAAGATCCCCTGGAAAATGGCATGGGAACCCACTCTAGTACTTTTCCCTGGAAAATCCCATAGACAGAGGAGCCTAGTGGGCTACAGTTCATAGGGTCACAAAGAGTCGGACACAACTGAAGTGACTTACCATGCACGCACCAGGGCAGCCCAAACATATGGTTACACTTTATATAAATAAACACTGTCATCAAATTTCCTCAATATATAACCACAGGTAAGTAATGGAGTAAAAAAAAAAAAACAACTCAGTGCTGTTTGGATTTTAGACAATTTTCTCCCATCAGCGGACATTTCAAAACACTTTCTGTAACCTTCCTTATCCTCCTATGCAGATGAATGCCAGGCTGTGTCTGTTTGCAAGGCAACCAGAATCCAGGATACATGCCAAGCTCCTTATGTCTCAACTTTCAAGTTTTCTCTTGGAATGAATTGTTACTCACCTCATTTCCAAGCTGGTCCTCTGTTTTGAGGTGATGGAAATCTGTCACCAAAATCATGGTGGGGTTTCCTGAATTCAGACTGTGTTGACATAAGTTATGGGGCTGAAAGGAGTTTATGGCTAGGCAAAATGGCATTTGATTGAAAATACTCTGGTAACGTTTATAAGGCATATAAACAAACTATTGTAAAACAAACTTTTACAATATTTTAAAAATCAAGAACAATTACTTGGTAGTAAAACATGTCTTCCAAGATAACTGTTTGGAAAGTTGTGGTCCAACGTTCCCCAAAGCAGATAATTAGATTCCTAGCCCTATAGCCACAATGTGATCAATCTTTCAGAGAGTAAGCCTTTATGAATTCTTCTCCCTTTCTTTCTCAGAAGACTCTCTAACACTCTATTTTCTGGCCTTCCCTCTGTTGCCATAATATTTTTTAGCTAGCAGGCTCATTTTTTCCAATTGTTAGCTAATGGGGCTTCCTTTATCATGACACACTTCTCTAAAATCCCTAGCCTTGTCTATTTCTTAGGTATCTCTTATAAGATAGCGCATCAACAGTGAAGAGAATTTATTGAATGTTTACTGTATGAACAGGAATAAATGAAGTAAAATGCACAAACACTTATGGTCCAGCTGGGAGACAAGACTGAAACAGACGAAAATGACAACAGAACACAGATGAAGCAAACAGAGTCAGTAAGTGACTACGAGACGGCTATCAGGGGGCACTTGGGTGGATCAGGTTAATAGGAGAGACGTTCTGGAAGAGGGCACCTAGAGGAGAGTGGAGGGTTGAAGGGAGGACTGAGCAAGACCGAATGGGATCAGGGGAGGGTGCTCTCTCTCCTGCTCTGCAGAGTGTTAGAGGTACAGTGAGATTCACCTAAGTACTCTTGCTTCTAGAAGTCACCTTAAGAATCTTAGATTTGTTTCCTAGCCTCATATATGAATCAGAACCAGTGTCTCAAAGATACACTTTGTGTGAACACTCTAAAAGTATCCCCCAAAATAAATCTTTATTGCTTCCCCATCATTTCAGAGTCAAGTCCAAATCCCTTACCACTGAAATCATGAGTATTTGCAACCAGACTAAATGCTTCCTTTTGATCCTTGCTTTCCTTACCTGGGAAGCATGTGTCCTTACCTCACTGAACTTTTAGCAGTTTATAGAACATGACAGGCAATCCCTGCTTGCCTTTGCCTATGCTGCAACCTTTGCCATGAATTCTCCTCTCTTTGATCTCCGACAGGCAAAACTCATGCTTCTACTCCAAATGTCTTTTCCTCTCTGAAAACAGCCCCTTCCTTCTTTTTTTTAGGACTAAGCATTCTTCCTTCTGTTTTCTGCAAATATACTAATTGGATTTCCTCTCAGACTTAGCACAGAACACTATCATTTGCAAGAGGACAAGTTTTATATCCCATCATATTGCGAACTCCTCAGAGCTGAGATATAATCCCACTCTTAGTACTAGAAAGAGCAGGTAGTACATGTACACATCATGCTTACTAAACTAGAAACAATAATCAGCTTTCTGTGGTGCCTGCATCCCTTTAAGACACCATTTGCCCTTTTATAGGTTCTTGACAATAAGAGAGAATTCATCTAAATATGTACAGTGGTGCAGAAAATTTCAAAACTTCCCATGAACTTGGCATTATTTTTGGCTTCAAATTCTTTGGATACTTCTTATACCCAATTTGCTTTGGCAGTTTAAACAGAGTCCAAAAATATATGTATTCTGATAGTCATTTGAATTAAAAAAGTGAATGAATTTGATATTGCAAAGTAAATAAAACCATATTGGAAAGTTGGCTATTGTGTGTATTTTTTCCTAGTTAAGTATCAATTTTACTGTTTTATTTCCCCAACAAGTCATATAATCAATACCACTTATTCATCCTTTTCCTTACCCTTTGGTATTTTATTTACATTTTAGGTTTACTTCCCTAAAAGCCTTAAGTGTAAATATTATTGATGAGCCTATGGAAAGGACTGGAATGTAAATAATGTTTATGTGCATGTGTGTATTTGTGTACATATTTAGGATTTACATAGACTATCGTCACCTAAATAGGAGGCTCCAAAGCTAAGTACTGTGAGTTCTGGGTTTACCACTCTAGTGGTGAAAATAAAAATTGCACTTAAGTAATTGAAGGGGAAGCAAAAAATGCCATGAAAATGGTATAGGAAAAAAGTGATATGTGATTTCTCTCATACTGGAAAATAATGGTGGGAAGGTTTGCATCTTTACTTGTACTTGAGAAGGCAGGAGAAGGATATTTCAGATATAACTAAAAGTGAACAAAGATAGAGAAGTGGTTGAGCTTGGGATCTGTAAATCATCTTGGTTGGGGTACTCTGGATCACTCCTTAGCTAGGATGTCATTTGACTCATCACTTTAATTCATAAAGCTGAAAATTAAATTGAGAAGAACAGTCATATATACCTCATTTAAAAACCTACACTTCAGTTTTTCAACCCTTGTTTTGAAAAACCCAGATGAAGTCAATACATAGAGTGTATGCCAAATTAAAGCCTGGCTTTAGGTACAAGTTTAACTATAGAGACATATTTTCTCTGTCCACTTCTTAAGAACACATTATTGATGCACCCAGATTATAAAGATGTTGTTCATAATGAGAAACATAGGGTGCAGAAAGGCTACATCCTACAACAATTAGGTATATTAACAGAAGATTGAAAGAGGATTGATTCTCTCCATTTCTGCCCCCTTGAATAATGAGAGTTGGGAAGGGTGAAGGAAAAGGAATCATTTTCTATTTATCAACGGATTTGATGTAGCAGTAGGTATTGAAGCTTTGCTCAGTGTGCTCATAGCAGTTTAGATCTAGGGCAGGTGTGACAGGAAGCATAGACAACCGAGATCAGAGGGACCAGGGACACAATGCATGGTAGCAGCAGGCTTGCCTCCAGGTAGATGGCAATGTTGGCAACATTAAGCACTGACAGCATTTCTTGCCCTCCCTCCACCTTTCCCCCATCACCATGGGTCAATGCTGAAGTCTCTTTAAGTAGATATTTGTTTAAAAGTTGGTTTTCTGATAAGATCTAAGAGGCCACTAGACATTGAAATACGTGGGGCAAAACCTTAGAGCTGCAAGGAGAAACAGATGGATGGAGATTGTAATATCTCTCTATCAGAAATGGATAGATTCAGCAGGCAGAAAATCAGTTCAGAGTCAAACTCAAACACGTATAATTGATATCTATTGAGTGCCTTATCATTCAACAGGAGATTATACATTCTTCTCACACTTCTGTGGTATATCACCAAGATAGACTGCATTCTGACCCATCTTAACAAGTTTAACAGAATAGAAATCACATAATATCTGCTTCAGACCATAGTGGAATTAAACTATAAATTAACAACTTTAAAAAGAAAATTCCCCAATATAGAGAGATAAAGCAGTATATCTCTAAATAACACATAGATCTAGTTAAGAAATCTCCAGAGAAATTAAAAATATTTTGAAGTAAATGAAAGTAAAAGCAAAATTTTTCAAAAATTTTGAGATGCAGCAAAAGTAGTACTCAAGGAAATCTATAGTATTGTATTAATATTAGAAAAGAAGAAAGATCTAAAATCAATAATTTAAGTTTCTGTCTTAAGAAATCATAAAAAGATGCACAAATTAAAGGAAGCAGGAAGAAAAGACTATTAAGAATTTGAGCAGAAATAAATGGCGTTGCAAAGAGAAAATCAATGAAACCAAAAACTGGCTCTTTGAAAAGATCGATAAAATTGGTAAGTTTTTAGCTAGATGAACTAAGAAATGAGAGGAAATACAAATTATTAATATTTGAAAATAAAGAGAAATATTATAAATGAAACCATCATTAATATTAAGTCATAATTAATATTAGAAACAAAATCATCATTATAAATTTCATGGACATTAAACAATAATAAATGAATATGTTATTCATATTCTTATGTTATTCAAAATTGTTCAAAACTGAACAATTTTATGCCCACATATTTGATAACCTAGATGAAATGGATCAATACATTGAAAGACACAATCTGCCAAAACTCTTGCAAGAAGAAACACACAACTTGAATAGGCTTGTATCTATTGATTAAATTGAATTAATAATAAATAACTTTCCAAAATAGAAAGCAACAAGCCAGGATGAGTTTACTGGTGAATTCTACCAAATATTTAAGGAAGAAATTATATCAATTCTATACAATCTCTTCCAGAAGACAGAGCAGAAGGAATACTCCCTACCTCATATGAGTTAGCATTATCCTAATAAAAAAGTTAGATGAAAACATTATAAGAAAACTCTCTTATGAACACAGAAGCAAAAAATCCTTAACAAAATCATAGTAAATCAAATCCAACAAGATGTAAAACACATTTATATATCATGACGCAGGTTTTATCCCTGACATGTAAGGCTGATTCAATACTAAAAAATCAATTGATGCAGTCAATCACATCAACAGATTAATGAAAAATATGATTATCTCAGTAGGTACAGAAAACACATTTGACAAAATCAAACACCTTTTCATGGTAAAAACTCTTAGAAAAACTAGGAAAAGAGGGCAACATTCTCATGTTAATCAAATATATTTACAAAATGTTACATACTTAATGGTAAGAAACTTGAAGCTTCTCTGCTAAGATCAAGAATAAGATAAAGATGTCCCTCTCATTACTGCTTTTTAATATCACACTGGAAGACCTAGCTAATGCAATTAGACAAGAAAAAAGAAATAAAAGTTATGTATACTGAGGCAGAAGACATAAAACTATTTTCATGTGCAGGTAACATACTTATCTTCGTAGAAAATCTGAAAAAATGGACAAATGCTGGAACTAATACACGATTATAGCAAGGTTTCAGGGTTCAAGGTTAACATACAAAAGGCAATTGCTTTCCTATATGCCAGCAGTGGAAAAACAAATCTTGAAATTAAAAACAATACCATTTACATTACACCTCCCCAAATTAGATACTTAGGAATGAATTTAACAAAATAAAACTCTGATGAAAGATATAAAAGAAGACCTAAACAAGTGAGGAGATAGTTCATGTTCATGGATAGGAAGATTCAATATTGTCAAGATACCAGTTCTTCCCAATTTGATCTATAGATTCAATGCAACCTCAATCAAAATCTCAACTATTAATAACTCAAAACTCAGTTATTTTGTAGGTGTAGACAAACTGATTATAAAGTTTATATGGAGAGGTAAAAGACTCAAAATAGTCAGCTTATCATTGAAGGAGAAGGACAAAATCAGAGAAGTGACACATCTGACCTCAGGACTTAGTATAAAGCTACAGTATTCAAGATTATGTAGAAGCAGTAAAATAAAAGAGAAGTAGGTTAGTTGGATGTAATAAGGAGCTCTGGAATAGGACCATATAAATATGGTCAGCTGATCTTTGTACAAGGAAAAAGGGCAGTACAATGGAGCTAAGACAATCTTTCAACATTTCAATAAATGGTTTTGGAAAAATGAGACATTCACATGGCAAGAAGTGGGGTGCAGGAATGAGTCTATACATTGATCTTACTGTGTTGGCAAAAATTGGCCCAAAATGGATCAGACTCCTAAATATAAAACACAAAACTATAAATGCTTAAAACTCAACAATAAGGAAACAACTGATCATACTTAAAAATATACAAAATATTTGAAGAGACAGCTTACCAAAGAAGATATACAATTTCAATAAGCATTCACAAATATTTACAATATTACATGTCATTATGGAATTGTATATTAAAATAGCAATGCAAAACCATTACATACTTACTTGAATGGCCCAAATCTAAAACACACAGCTATAGAAACATGAAATAGCATGCGCAAAGGAGACAGGTGAATATCTATGTTGTATCCATACAATATAACACTGCGCTAAGTCGCTTCAGTCATGTCCGACTCTTTGCGACCCCGTGGACTGTAGCTCACCAGGTACCATGCCCATGGGATTCTCTGGGCAAGAATACTGGAGTGGGTTGCCATTTCCTTCTC
Source organism: Giraffa tippelskirchi (assembly GCF_054371585.1). Lineage (NCBI taxonomy): Eukaryota > Metazoa > Chordata > Mammalia > Artiodactyla > Giraffidae > Giraffa > Giraffa tippelskirchi. The sequence goes on along the minus strand of NC_137280.1, from coordinate 104,426,238 downwards.
CAATGTAACACTATGTAGTCATTAAACCAACAAACAAAACTAAAAACGTTTCTTATGATACTAATTGATTTAGAGGATACATAAATAAGTTTAAAAAACAAGGTACAAAAGGATATATAGTGTGATGAACTTACTTTTACAAAAAGAAATACACAAAGATAAAACAGAAACAAATAATGTTTATCTAAGGGTGACTGAGGATACAGTGATGTCAGGGGAAATTTATTTGAGAATACATTTTTCATATTGTTTGTCTTCTGAATAACATAAAATTTTACATATTCAAAAATTAAATTTGATGAAAAGAAAATTGATGAAGAAAGTTCAAACCCTTTAATTGATTATAATCTGTAAAAAATTGGCTTGATTATATCTAATTGTTGTGTAACTACACATAAAGAATGATACATTTAAGTAACTTTAATGTACAAAACTAAACATCCTTCATGAAATCAGCAGTTTTAGGTAAGAATAGTGTCAAGAAGGAGAAGGCAATGGCGCCCCACTCCAGTACTCTTGCCTGGAAAATCCCATGGACGGAGGAGCCTGGTGGGCTGTAGTCCATGGGGTCACTACGAGTCAGACACGACTGGGCGACTTCACTTTCACTTGCCACTGTTCTGATGCTGCTGCTGCTAAGTTGCTTCGGTCGTGTCCGACTCTGTGCGACCCCATACACGGCAGCCTACCAGGCTCCCCCGTCCCTGGGATTCTCCAGGCAAGAACACTGGAGTGGGTTGCCATTTCCTTCTCCAATGTATGAAAGTGAAAAGTGAAAGTGAAGTCGCTCAGTCGTGTCTGACTCTTACCAACCCCATGGACTGCAGCCCACCAGGCTTCTCCGTCCATGGGATTTTCCAGTCAGAGTACTGGAGTGGGGTGCCATTGCCTTCTCCAGCCACTGTTCTAGATTTAAAGAAAGAAAAGAAACATAACAGTCAAATGCAATTTATGAATCTTGACTGGATACTAGAATGAAAAACAACCCAGCTGTAAAAGTTATTTTGGGAATAACAGGATAAATGTAAATGTGGCACAGTATTAAGAAGATTCTTTTGAATTACTATTGCTTTTTTCATTAGGCATAACCATAGTGTTGTGGTTATACCAGTAGTTTATATTTTTAGGTGATATTCACTGAAATATTATGAAGTGAAGGGTCATGTTAACTGCAACTTGCTTTTAAATGTTTTAGGAAAAATAAATAGAAATAAAAGATACCAGGAGTCAACGGGTGCATGCTAAGTTGTTTCAGTTGTATCTGACTCTTTGCAACCCCATGAACTGTAACCTACCAGGCTCCTCTGTCCATGGAATTCTCCAGGCAAGAATACTGGAGTCAGTTGCCATATCCTCCTCCAGGGGATCTTTCCAACCCAGGAATCAAACCCTTGTCTCTTATGTCTCCTGCATTGGCAGACAGTTCTTTACCACTACCGCTACCTGGGAAATCTCACCAGGAGTCAATAAATGTCCTTAAGTGATTGAATAAATGTACCTCTAATTTACTCAGTCTTTTGCAAAAATGCTGGAGATATGAAAGACCATGAGAATCAATCACCAGATTCTAGGCAGGTATGGATGATATCAAATTTAAAACTGAGTTTAAATTTGATTTACTACTTTTTTTAAGATTTGTGTCATATGTGAATAATAAGATATGAAAGAAAAATTGATTAATTTTAGAGTTAAAAAGGAAATATTAAGAGTCATCATGAAAATTACTTTTCTGAGTTTCAAATCAGAATTTTGAATCTAGAAACATGGAAACTCTTACCCTCAAACATGTTCATTTTTGCAGATAAGGAAAGCACTGCCCAAAAAGGCTTTGCCCTGTGTCCAAATGTGTCAAACAGTCAGTGTAAAAGTATAAAAGATCAGAAACTATAGTGCCTAGTACCTGTGTCTTTCCACTGTTTCGAAGCTGTTTACTATAGCTCAAGTTACATTTTTGATAAAGCCCTCATTTACCTTAATTCATCAGATTAGCTTTCCAATAAACTCCTTCAAACATAGCAACATGTTTAGTAGTTTTCTATTTGTGATTACCATTGTGTGTATAAAGACAAAATAAGTTGAACAATTTACTAGAAGTTACACAATAAATCCAGGTTATATGTGCAAACAATTTGATAAATGTGTTCCTAAAAATTTAGCCCCTTGCCTCTCACCTAAACACAGCAAAACAAACTTACTTAACATTATAAAATGAGACAAAGGAACCCTGATTTTTTTCTTATTTGTGATTCATATTGTAAAGCACAGGAGATATTCCAAAAGAAGTCTATTTTCAAGATTCTCAATATCTTGTAGAGGCTCCTCTCTGAATCAGAACAGCTTTTCCTTCTCTAGTCCCAAAGAAAGTGAAATACGATGTCATCCAATGGATGACTAAATATACCACACTCGAAGGTAAGGGGAATAAGGTGGGATTGTGGAATAGGAAGGAACTAAAGGACTTTAAGGTATAGAGAATCCATGGTGGAAAGAAACTCATCAGAGAATAAGTGAAGTAGAGGATTTTTTCTCCCCCTAGGACAACTAGAGGGATGGTTTCATGGTTGGCTTTGAGAGAAGTGAAGAATCAGGTGCATTGAAGATCCACTTACATTTTATGGATACACATTCCCTTCAATTTTATATTCAAAATTACTTCTTCATTTGAAAAAAAGGAATTGCAGGGATTCGTGCATTGATAGTATCTTTAAATATCTAGTAGCTGGAATTATTAAAGTTCCAATTAGACTATATTGGAGTTTGACATTCAAGGACACCTCTACTAAAAAGAGGCTGCTATGTAGTCTGCTCTGCAGATACCTTTGATGTCTTTACCAAAAGATATCTTTTCAATGTAAAAAGAAAAGAGCAGTGGCTGTCCGTGTTGCCTTCGGTGTGAGAATGTGCTGGAATATTTTATTGTTGGGTTGGCATTGAAGTCTGCTGTGAAATGATTTTTATGAATGCCATTTCCTGGGAGGCTCACAGAACTGAGAATTGCATGTCATGAGGCCATGATCTCAACGAGCAGAAATCAAATAAATAAAAGTCTTGGGGAATTATGGTCTATGGAATATATTTTCTTCCCAAAATGAGTCCATCGTTCACTTTGATGTTGAGTTTAAGTGGATCATATGAGAACAAAAAAAATACGTCTACCTTTAAGTGGTAACAAAGTTTCATTTAAGAATTTTCTCCATAAAAATAGTATCTGAGGTCTAAAATTCCAGTATGAAAACAAGGAAATAGAGTTACCATGGTAGAAGGACATGGTTTAATACATAGTTTTAAAGCTTTTGATTTAATGATGTTCATATTTAGGAAATGAGAAATAGCAATTTAGAGACTATTATCCCAAAAGGGTATATGCTTGAGGGTTCCTTTCTAATAGCCTATTAAAGGGGATTCTCTTTAAGGAGAAGTAGTTTAACTGTAAGATAGAAAAGTCAAATATAGAAATTCTGGCAAATGTTCAATAGGTCAAGTTCAAGGAAAAGTTATCATTATCTTCCAGATAATTTTAAGTAAGAGGCACATTTTAGAACACAATGAGAGAACGAGGATTAACAAAACTTGATATTCAAATAAGACACAGACATCCTTCAGACATTCATATTTGGACAGACTATTAGTTTGATTCATTCAGTTGCTAACTACAATGAATTGGGCACACTTTTGCCATATGGATTAAAATTTCAAATAATGGGGATAGTTTGTAGTCATGAGCTGAGCCCAACTGATTGAAATCTAAAAGTAATACATACAGAATTTTTCAATCTCTAGTAAAAGGAAAAAAGAAGTTCCTGAGTAATTTTTTCCTATTGGAGTGCTGTGAAAGTCAACTGAGATATTTGATGAGATATTATCATAAATACTTATACAAATACTAGGAAAAATTAATCAGTGGTAAGCATAAAGAAATATTCAAGATACAGGCATAACATTTTGTTGTGCTTCAAAGATTCTGTGTCTTTTAAAAATTGAAGATTTGTGGCAATCCTGCATTGTCAGATAATGGCTACCATTTTGTTAAGCAACAGAGTATTTTTAAAGTATGTACATTTTAAAAGATATAATGCTATTGCAAACTTAGTAGACCATAGTATAGAGTAAGTATAATTTTTACAAGCACTAGGAAGCCAAAAAGTTTGCGTGGTACACTTTATTGTGATATTTGCTTTATTGCAATGGTATGAAACCAAACCTACAGCATCTCTACAGTGCTTTCAAAGGAAATCAAGCATGTAAAACAATCTGTCTGTACTTTTATATCCTACTGTATAGATATTCTAAAAATCTGCTGTTGAAATGAGGTGAATTAGTAACAAACTCAAACATCGCAGGGGATAATGTTGAATCTCAAAATTCAAGTGAATGATAAATATTATGGTGGAGCCTATAAACTAAAGAGCCTCTTGATGAAGGTGAAAGAGGAGAGTGAAAAAGTTGGCTTAAAGCTCAACGTTCAGAAAACTAAGATCATGGCATCTGGTCCCATCACTTCATGGGAAATAGATGGGGAAACAGTGGAAACAGTATCAGACTTTATTTTTTTGGGCTCCAGAATCACTGCTGATGGTGACTGCAGCCATGAAATTAACAGACGGTTACTCCTTGGAAGGAAGGTTATGACCAACCTAGATAGCATATTTAAAAGCAGAGACATTACTTTGCCAACAAAAGTCCGTCTAGTCAAGGCTATGGTTTTTCCAGTGGTCATGTATGGATGTGAGAGTTGGACGGTGAAGAAAGCTGAGCGCCAAAGAATTGATGCTTTTGAACTGTGGTGTTGGAGAAGACTCTTGAGAGTCCCTTGGACTGCAAGGAGATCCAATCAATCCATCCTAAAAGAGATCAATCCTGGGTGTTCATTGGAAGGTCTGATGTTGAAGCTGAAACTCCAATACTTTGGCCACCTCATGCGAAGGGTTGACTCATTGGAAAAGACCCTAATGCTGGGCAGGATTGGGGGCGGGAGGAGAAGGGGATGACAGAGGATGAGATGGTTGGATAGCATCACCGACTCGATGGACATGGGTTTGGGTAGACTCCGGGAGTTGGTGATGGACAGAGATGCCTGGCGTGCTGCAATTCATGGGGTCGCAAAGAGTCGGACACGACTGAGCGACTGAACTGAACTGATAAACAAAGACAATGCTGAAATATACAGGTTGATATAATCCTCTATGTCTCTTTAAAGAAATAATACTTCAGAATAGATTCTAAACCCAGGATATGGGTCCCTTCCAGTATGCAAGGCCAGGATTCTGGAGACTTGGTGTACAGCATAAGGACAAGAATAACAACTACTCTAATAATAATATGAACGCATAATACAAAAATTTCTACTTTAGCTCTTTATTCCCATGACCAGTGGAGGAATTTTTTCCCCATTAAAAACAAGGCTAAGCAACTCCCCCCAAATTCATGTACCTAATAGCTAATAGAGCTCTGTAGCCTTGACTACCTTGACTACCTTGACTTAGTAGCCTTGACTACCATGCTGCAGTTTGTTCAAATCAGAGAAGACATAGAACCCCTCTTTACCCGGTGGTTATGGGGTCATCACCAAATTATAAATATAAGACAGTGTTGTGCTGCTCTGAGGGGACTATAATTCTCAAGGTCCTTTCACACTCTTTTGACTGTAAGAGCAGCAACTGAGATTTTGGAGACATGGTTTTGGCACCCTCTTCCAGTGAGTAAATTTTGGAGGTAGATAGAGAAGAGAGAAAATTCAAATCCATGCATGAGACAAGAATGGAGTGCTTTAGTCAACCTGCCATCATGAGGTGGTTGAAATGATTGGCTCTACCTTCTATGTTCCATGTGTTGAACTGTGCTCATATGGAGAATATAAATCTGTACCAAAAAAAAAATTTCTCCCCTGGATCAAATAAAGATGAATGGGACTGATGCTAAAAAATACTCTTCCCACTTGACTGTAATTGGATATTTTAGTAATCTACCCAGAATTATTTTTTAAAAGTCTTCAGAATCAAATACCACAAAACAGTATCTAAGGAAGTTACAAGTAGTTATACTAGTAACCTTTCCATCTACATAATTCTCAGTTAAGCAAAATCATGACATAAATTTGAAAGCAGAGTTGCCATTTACTACAGTCATTCCTAACAAGATATATCAAATGAATATGATAATACAGATAACCAAATCTTTATCTGGAGTTTTCATTGTGAACTGATATTCATATAGAATATGTAATGTCATTTTTTAAAAAAAACTAGGGTACTCCTAAAATGAAAGCAGGATTTTAAAAAGCAACAGAAATATGAATATAAATATTCCACTTGACCTCTGCTATATGTATTTTAACAAACATGACAAGACACCCAAACTAAAACCTAAAAATGTACCTCTCCTTCAAGTGTTCTTTCATTTCTCACCTCAACTACCAACTTGAGAAGTATTTGCTCTTCCTCAGTCCATTTAATGGAGAAGGCAATGGCAACCCACTCCAGTATTCTTGCCTGGAGAATCCTGTGGACGGAGGAGCCTGGTGGGCTGCTGTCCATAGGGTCACACAGAGTCAGACACGACTGAAGCGACTTAGCATGCATGCACTGGAGAAGGAAATGGCAACCTGCTCCAGTGTTCTTGACTGGAGAATCCCATGGATGGAGGAGCCTCGTGGGCTGCCGTCTATGGGGTCACACAGAGTTGGACATGACTGAAGCGACTTAGCAGCAGCAGCAACAGCAGCAGTCCGTTTAAAATTGGTTTGAACATTCAGTTATGAAAGACAAAATGTACCTAACATGAAAGCAGATGAATCTAGATATTTAGTCAAAGAAATAGTAATGGCAATTACATATCCTATAAGACTCAAATCTCTCTCTTCTTCTCCATTCTCAATGCTACTGGATATTTAATTCAGGCTCAAAACTCCACTAGCTTAAACTTTTACAGTGGTCTCTTATTTCTCCTACTGCCTCTATATTCTGACTTCTAAGCTGTTCAGTTCAGTTCAGTTCAGTCACTCAGCTGTGTCTGATTCTTTATGACCGCATGGACTGCAGCATGACAAGCTTCCTTGTCCATCACCAACTCCTGGAGCCTACTCAAATTCATGTCTATTGCGTTGGTGATGCCATCCAACCATCTTATCCTCTATCGTCCCCTTCTCCTGCCTTCAATCTTTCCCAGCATAAGGGTCTTTTCAAATGAGTCAGTTCTACACATCAGGTGGAAAAAGTACTGCAGCTTCAGCTTCAGCATCCTTCAGTCCTTCCAATGAATATTCAGGGCTGATTTCCTTTAGATTGACTAGTTTGATCTCCTTGAAGTCCAAGGGACTCCCAAGAGTCTTTTCCAACACCACAGTTCAAAAGCATCAATTCTTGGGCACTAGCTTTCATTATAGCCCAACTCTCACATCCATATGTGACTACTAGAAAAACCATAGTTTTGACTATATGAAATTGTCAGCAAAGTAATGTCCCTGCTTTTCAGTATGTTGTCTAGGTTGGTCATAGCTTTTCTTCCAAGGAGCAAGCGTCTTTTAATTTCATGGCTGCACTCACCATCTACAATGATTTTGGAGCTCCCCAAAATAGTCTCTCACTGTTTCCATTGTTTCCCCATCAATTCGCCATGAAGTGATGGAACTGGATGCCATGATCTTAGTTTTCTCAATGTTCAGCTCTAAACCAGCTTTTTCACTCTCCTCTTTCACTTTCTTCAAGAGGATCTTTAGTTCTTCTTTGCTTTCTGCCATAAGGGTGGTGCCATCTGCATATCTGAGGATATTGATATTTTTCCCAGCATTTTTTTTTTTTTAATTTTTTTATTTTTTTATTTATAAATTTATTTATTTTAGTTGGGGGCCAATCACTTCACAACATTGCAATAGTTTTTGCCATACATTGACATGAATCAGCCATGGGTTTACATGTGTTCCCCCTCCTGGACCTCCCACCCACCTCCCTCCCCATCCCATCCTTCTGGATCATCCCATTGCCCCGGCCCTGAGCCCTTGTCTCATGCATCGAACATGGAATGGTGTTCTGTTTCACATATGATAATATACATGTTTCAATGCTATTCTCCCAGAACGTCCCACCCTCACCTTCTCCCTCAGAGTCCATAAAATTGTTCCATGCATCTGTGTCTCTTATTCTGTCTCGCATATAGGGTTATCGTTACCATCTTTCAAATTCCATATATATGCATTAGTATACTGTATTGTTGTTTTTCTTTCTGGCTTACTTCACTCTGTATAATGGGCTCCAGTTTCATCCATCTCAGTAGAACCGATTCAAATGTATTTTTTTTAATGGCTGAGTAATATTCCATTGTGTATATGTACCACAGCTTCCTTATCCATTCGTCTGCTGATGGACATCTAGGTTGCTTCCATGTCCTGGCTATTGTAAACAGTGCTGCGATGAACATTGGGGTACACGCGTCTCTTTCAATTCTGGTTTCCTCGGTGTATATGCCCAGCAGTGGGATTGCTGGGTCATATGGCAGTTCTATTCCCAGTTTTTTAAGGAATCTCCACACTGTTCTCCATAGTGGCTGTACTAGTTTGCATTCCCACCAACAGTGTAAGAGGGTTCCCTTTTCTCCACACCCTCTCCAGCATTTATTGCTTGTAGACTTTTGGATAGCAGCCATTCTGACTGGTGTGAAATGATACCTCATTGTGGTTTTGATTTGCATTTCTCTAATAATGAGTGATGTTGAGCATCTTTTCATGTGTTTGTTAGCCATCTGTATGTCTTCTTTGGAGAAATGTCTGTTTAGTTCTTTGGCCCATTTTTTGATTGGGTCGTTTATTTTTCGGGAATTCAGCTGCAGAAGTTGCTTGTATATTTTTGATATTAATTGTTTGTCTGTTGCTTCATTTGCTATTATTTTCTCCCATTCTGAAGGCTGTCTTTTCACCTTGTTTATAGTTTCCTTTGTTGTGCAAAAGCTTTTAATTTTAATTAGGTCCCATTTGTTTATTTTTGCTTTTATTTCCAATATTCTAGGAGGTGGGTCATGGAGGATCCTGCTGTGATTTATGTCGGAGAGTGTTTTGCCTATGTTTTCCTCTAGGAGTTTTATTGTTTCTGGTCTTACATTTAGATCTTTAATCCATTTTGAGTTTATTTTTGTGTACGGTGTTAGGAAATGTTCTAGTTTCATTCTTTTACAAGTGGTTGACCAGTTTTCCCAGCACCACTTGTTAAAGAGATTGTCTTTTCTCCATTGAATATTCTTGCCTCCTTTGTCGAAGATAAGGTGTCCATAGGTGCGTGGGTTTATCTCTGGGCTTTCTATTTTGTTCCATTGATCTATATTTCTATCTTTGTGCCAGTACCATACTGTCTTGATGACTGTGGCTTTGTAGTAGAGCCTGAAGTCAGGCAGGTTGATTCCTCCAGTTCCATTCTTCTTCCTCAAGATTGCTTTGGCTATTCGAGGTTTCTTATATTTCCATACAAATTGTGAGATGATTTGTTCTAGTTCTGTGAAAAATACCATTGGTAGCTTGATAGGGATTGCATTGAATCTATAGATTGCTTTGGGTAGTATACTCATTTTCACTATATTAATTCTTCCAATCCATGAACACGGTATATTTCTCCATCTGTTTGTGTCCTCTTTGATTTCTTTCATCAGTGTTTTATAGTTTTCTATATATAAGTCTTTTGTTTCTTTAGGTAGATACATTCCTAAGTATTTTATTCTTTTTGATGCAATGGTGAATGGTATTGTTTCCTTAATTTCTCTTTCTGTTTTCTCATTATTGGAGTATAGGAATGCAAGGGATTTCTGTGTGTTAATTTTATATCCTGCAACTTTACTATATTCATTGATCAACTCTAGTAATTTTCTAGTAGAGTCTTTAGGGTTTTCTATGTAGAGAATCATGTCGTCTGCAAACAGTGAGAGTTTTACTTCTTCTTTTCCTATCTGTATTCCTTTTATTTCTTTTTCAGCTCTGATTGCTGTGGCCAAAACTTCCAAAACTATGTTGAATAGTAGTAGTGAAAGTGGGCATCCTTGCCTTGTTCCTGACTTTAGGGGAAATGCTTTCAATTTTTCACCATTGAGGATAATGTTTGCTGTGGGTTTGTCATATATAGCTTTTATTATGTTGAGATATGTTCCTTCTATTCCTGCTTTCTGGAGGGTTTTAATCATAAATGGATGCTGAATTTTGTCAAAGGCTTTTTCTGCATCTATTGAGATAACCATATGGTTTTTTTCTTTCAATTTGTTAATGTGGTGTATTACATTGATTGATTTGCGGATGTTAAAAAAACCTTGCATTCCTGGGATAAAGCCCACTTGGTCATGATGTATGATCTTTTTAATATGATGTTGGATTCTGTTTGCTAGAATTTTATTAAGGATTTTTGCATCTATGTTCATCAGTGATATTGGCCTGTAGTTTTCCTTTTTTGTGACATCTTTGTCTGGTTTTGGAATTAGGGTGATGGTGGCCTCATAGAATGAGTTTGGAAGTTTACCATCTTCTGCAATTTTCTGGAAGAGTTTGAGTAGGATAGGTGTTAGCTCTTCTCTAAATTCTTGGTAGAATTCCGCTGTGAAGCCGTCTGGTTCTGGGCTTTTGTTTGCTGGAAGATTTCTGATTACAGTTTCGATTTCCGTGCTTGTGATGGGTCTGTTAAGATCTTCTATTTCTTCATGGTTCAGTTTTGGAAAGTTATACTTTTCTAAGAATTTGTCCATTTCTTCCAAGTTGTCCATTTTATTGGCATATAGCTGTTGGTAGTAGTCTCTATGATCCTTTGTATTTCTGTGGAGTCTGTTGTGATCTCTCCATTTTCATTTCTAATTTTGTTGATCTGATTCTTCTCCCTTTGTTTCTTGATGAGTCTGGCTAATGGCTTATCAATTTTGTTTATCTTCTCGAAAAACCAGCTTTTAGTTTTGTTGATTTTTGCTATGGTCTCTTTTGTTTCTTTTGCATTTATTTCTGCCCTAATTTTTAAGATTTCTTTCCTTCTACTGACCCTGGGGTTTTTCATTTCTTCCTTCTCTAGTTGCTTTAGGTGTAGAGTTAGTTGATTTATTTGATTTTTTTCTTGTTTCTTGAGGTACGCCTGTATTGCTATGAACCTTCCCCTTAGTATTGCTTTTACCGTGTCCCATAGGTTTTGGGTTGTTGTGTTTTCATTTTCATTCGTTTCCATGCATAATTTTATTTCTTTTTTGATTTCTTCTGTGATTTGTTGGTTATTCAGAAGCGTGTTGTTTAGCCTCCATATGTTGGAACTTTTAATAGTTTTTTTCCTGTAATTGAGGTCTAATCTTACTGCATTGTGGTCAGAGAAGATGGCTGGGATGATTTCAATTTTTTTGAATTTACCAAGGCTAGATTTATGGCCCAGGATGTGATCTATCCTGGAGAAAGTTCCATGTGCACTTGAGAAGCCTGAAGTCCTCAGCCAGCCTTCAGAAGTAGTTTTGTGAAGTTTGGTCAGCGTTTAGATGTTCTTTCGATACATTTGTGGAGGAGAGAGTGGTCTCCCCGTCCTATTCCTCCGCCATCTTATCCCCGCCCCCCTTTTCCCAGCATTTTTGATTCCAGCTTGAGCTTCAGCCAGCCTGGCATTTTGTATGATGTACTCTGCATGTAAGTTATACAAGCAGGGTGACAATATACAGCCTTGACATACTCCTTTCCCGATTTGGAACCAGTCTGTTGTTCCATGTCCAGTTCTAACTGTTGTTTCTTGACCTGCATACAGATTTCTCAGGAGGCAGGTCAGTTGGTCTGGTATTCCCATCTCTTGAAGAATTTTCCAGTTTGTTATGATCCACAGAGTCAAAGGCTTTGGTGTAGTCAATAAAGCAGAAATAGATGTTTTCCTGAAACTCTCTTGCTTTTTTGATGATCCAGCAGATGTTGGCAATTTGATCTCTGGTTCCTCTGTTTTTCTAAATCCAGCTTGAACATCTGGAAGTTCACGGTTCACGTACTGTTGAAGCCTGGCTTGGAGGATTTTGAGCATTACTTTGTTAGTGTGTGAGAGGAGTGCAATTGTGAGGTAGTTTGAACATTCTTTGGCATTGCCTTTCTTTGGGATTGGAATGAAAAGGGAGCTTTTCCAGTCCTGTGGCCACTGCTGAGTTTTCCAGATTTTCTGTCATATTGAGTGCAGCACTTTCACAACATCATCTTTTTGGATTTGAAATATCTCAACTGGAATTCCATAATCTCCACTAGCTTTTTTCATAGTGATACTTCCTAAGGCCCTCTTGACTTCCCATTCCAGGATGTCTGGCTCTAGGTGAGTGATCACCCCATCATGGTTATCTGGGTCATGAAGATCTTTTTTGTATAGTTCTTCTCTGTATTCTTGCCACCTTTTCTTAATATCTTCTGTTCTGTTAGGTCCATACCACTTCTGTCCTTTATTGTACTCTTCTTTGCATCAAATGTTCCCTTGGTATCTCTAATTTTCTTGAAGAGATCTCTAGTCTTTCCCATTCTATTGTTTTCCTCTCTTTCTTTGCATTGATCACTGAGGAAAGTTTTCTTACCTCTGCCTGCTATTCTTTGGAACTCTGCATTCAAATGGGTATATCTTTCCTGTTCTCTTTGCCTTTAGCTTCTCTTCTTTTCTCAGCTATTTGTAAGGCCTCGTCACACAACCATTTTGCCTTTTTGCCTTTCTTTTTCTTGGGGATGGTCTTGATCCCTGCCTCCTGTACAATGTCATGAACCTCTGTCCATAGTTCTTCATGCACTCTGTCTATCAGACATAATCCCTTGAATCTACTTGTCACTTCCACTGTGTAATCATAAGGGATTTGACTTAGGTCATACCTGAATGGTCTAGTGGTTTCCTCTACTTTGTTTAATTTCTGTCTGAATTTGGCAATAGGGAGTTCATGATCTGAGCTACAGTCAGCTTCCAGTCTTGTTTTTGCTGACACTATAGAGCTTCTCCATCTTTGGCTGCAAAGAATATAATCAACCTGATTTTGGTATTGACCATCTGGTGATGTCCATGTGTAGCACCTTCTCTTGTCTTGTTGGAAGAGGATGTTTGCTATGACCAGTGTGTTCTCTTGACAAAGCTCTGTTAGCCTTTAACATGCTTCATTTTGTACTCCAAGGCCAAATTTGCCTGTTACTCCAGGTAGCTCTTGATTTCCTACTTTTGCATTCCAGTCACTTAAAATGAAGAGGACATTGTTTGGGGGTATTAGTTCTAGAAGGTCTTGTAGGTCTTCATAGAATCATTCAACTTCAGCTTCTTTAGCATTACTGGTTGGGGCATAGACTTGGATTACTGTGATATTGAATGGTTTGCCTTGGAAACGAACAGAGATTATTCTGTTGTTTTTGAGACTGCACCCAAGTACTGCATTTTGGACCCTCTTCTTCTAAGGGATTCTTGTCCACAGTAGTAGATATAATGGTCATCTGAGTTAAATTCACCCATTCCAGTACATGTTAGTTCACTGATTCCTAAAATGAAGATGTTCACTCTTGCCATCTCCTGTTTGACCACTTCCAACCTGCCTTGATTCCTGGACCTAACATTCCAGGTTCCTATGCAATATTGCTCTTTACAGCAATGGACTTTACTTCCATCCCCTGTCCCATCCACTTCTGGGTGTTGTTTTTTCTTTGGCTCTGTGTCTTCATTCTTTCTGGAGTTATTTCTCCATTCTTCTCCAGTAGCATTTTGGGTACCTACCGACCTGGGGAGATCATTTTTCAGTGTTATACTTTTTGCCTTTCATACTATTCATGGCGTTCTCAAGGCAAGAATACCGAAGTGGTTTGCCATTTGCTTCTCCAGTGGACCATGTTTTGTCAGAACTCTCCACCATGACCCGTCCGTCTTGGGTGGCCCTACATGGCATGGTTCATAGTTTCTTTGAGCTAGACAAGGCTGTGGTCCATGTGATCGGTGTGGTTAGTTTTCTGTGACTGTGGTTTTCATTCTGTCTCCCCTCATGGATAAGGATAAGAGGCTTATGGAAGCTACCTGATGGGAGAAACTGACTGTGGGGCTACCACACCTATTTTTCTAAAATCACATATCTAATTATCATAGTTTCCTAGTTAGAACATTTGAATGTCTCCCCAGAATCTAGAGGATAAACTTTTAACTTTGTATCAAATTATTGAGGATTATTACAATCTGTCCTCAACCTACAGTCCTCATTCTCTGTGGTCCTCAACTCCTCCCTCCATGCCCATTCTTTTGACACCAGTTATGCTGGACTATGCTTCCTCCTCTGTCCATGCGGATTCTCCAGGCAAGAAACTGGAGTGGGTTGCCATTCCCTCCTCCAGGGGATCTTCCCAACCCAGGGATCGAACCCAGGTCTCCTGCATTGCAGGCAGATTCTTTAATGTCTGAGCTACCAGGGAAGCCCTGCATTAAATTAGTGACTATTAAACTCAAGTGTGTATCAGAGTAATCCAGAAGGCATGCTAAAACATAGAGGGTGGGGTCTCACTTCTAGAGTATCTTATTCGGGAGGGCTTAATGGGGGCTCAAATGTGCATTTCTCACAAGTGCCTAGATGATGCTGATGATGTTGGTATGAAGACATCACTTTGAGAATCAGTTCTCCAAAGCAAGCCAGATTTTCAACTACATGAAATCCTTTGACTCAGTTTAAAATTACTTTTGTTTCTTTTCTTGTTGGGGCCTCTCTTGATTACCCTCTATGTAGATGCACACCTTATAAGCATTATTTACAATACGGAAAGCTATGGTTTGTTAATCTGGCTGTTTCCTTCCTTTAACTATAAGCTTCTTAAGGGAAGAGAGTATGTTGCATTTATTTTTATATTCCTAGACTTAGCACAGTGGACCTTGATCTCCTTTGCTGAATGAATTGGTGATATAGTATCTGCATTCTTGACTGGGCCATTTTCCAGATATAGAATTGGCCATGCTGTCTATTAACTTTAATAGCTACTGGCACATGTATTTCAGTGACCTTTTGATAACATTTCACAGTTCTTAACAATTCACCAAAGGGAATTTTAAACCAACCCTAATCTTACATTCTAATGAACAAAAGAAACATTCATGACAGGTAGTCAGAAATCAGTCTGATGAAATTCAATATAACATGAAACAAAAGACTTCAAATTATCCTGGAAGCTATATGGGCCCCTGTCTCACATCATCTCTCTGAGGAAGGTGTGGCTAGCCATGAAAATGTAACTGGGATATTATGTCAGTTAAGTGAAAAACATCAGGAGAACAAAAATGCAGTCAAAACAGTGGATTGTCAGTGTGCTTACTGATTTATTGTTTCAGCTACAACAGGTTGTTCTTTCATTGTGCGAATAGTCTAAAGGGTATATATGGATTTATATGATCCATAGAGGTAAGGAAAGGATTCTTCAGGAAGGCTGAATTCTTTTCTTGCTTTTAACTCATGATCCAAGTGAGTAGTGAGGTCAGCTAAGATGCTAGAACCAAAATCTTTAATTTCTACTTGATTGTACACCTAGTAATTGGAATTCTTGCTCAGATGTCCAGAAAAACATTTCCCAACACAAAAAGAGAGGCAAAGACGGTTTTAAGAGCCAGAGGTGTGGAAGTAGGACCAGTTCAAGGAATGCTAATTGGTATGGGGAAGCAGAATGGGGTTGGAATGCATGATGGGACTGGTTAGGAGCTGGCCCCAAATTGTGTGGGACCTTAAATGTCATGCCAAGGAGTCTAAATTTAATCCACAGGCACTTGGGAGCCACTGACATAATTCTAAATTGGGAATTAGAGAAACTGGAAGCAGAAAGACTAATTATAAGTCAGAAGATTGGGACCTGAGCTAATGGAAGGCATCGAGAAAGGTAAAAAATATTTTAGAGGAAGAATTAGTAATTATATTAGAGTTCTTCAGAGAAACAGAAAAATAGGAGACCCAGGCAAGATCCAGTGTTGCAGTTCAAGTCTGAAGGTCATTGCTGGTAAAACTCCTCCTTGCTCAGGGGTGTGCGGTTGGGCAGAGGTCAGCCTTTAAGGTATTTGATTAACTGGATGGGGCCCGCTCACAATAGGGAGGACATTGTGCTTTACTCAATGTTTACCAATTTATAAGTCAATCTTACTAAAAAAAACAAAAACAAAAACCCTTGACAGAAACATTCAGAATAATGTTTGACAAATATCTGGGCACCATGGCCCAGCTGAGCTGATATATAAAATTAACTGGCACAGTGACCAATTGGACAGAGAACTAAAGGTAAGGAAAATAAAGAGTAGGTGGTATTGCCCTTTAGCTTAGATATTTGAGTAAATAATGTTGCTTTCTAATCAGGACAGGATTCCTGAGAAGAGGGGCAAATCTTGGTTAGAGAAAAATTTTCATTATTCAAGATTTCTAGATTTATTGATCTTAAAGCTTGCATCAAGTACTAAGTGAAATAATTTTTGTGTGTGTGTTGAACAGAATAAATATATGGAAAACATCTTATTAAGAGGAAAAACTACACTGTGATTAAGCATGTACTTCAGAGGCAGAGACACTGAAGTTGTGTGATTAACATGTAAGTCTCACTTTCCTCATCTATAAAGTTAGGTATTCTAAGAATTAGTTTATATATAGAATTATTACACATAATTTCTATAATATGACTATATATACAGTCTCTGATTCTCAGAAAACCTTATACACACACACACATATACATACATACATACAGTTCCTGGCACTGGTACTCAGTAGTTTATCAAGAAACATTTCCAGGAAGATTAAGTTGTGTTTTTACTGCATAGGTTGTAACCAATATAGAGTACCAAACAAACATGAGACAGATGAGATGAGACAAATACTTCCCCAGGGCCTTGACAGTCTCAGGGGACATGGCTTCTGGGAGGGCACTGAGTACTGTGTCTTCTATTATAATACACTAAATGGATCCATGGTGACTTAAAGCTGATAATGTAGCTCCCAAGGGAAATGTGTTAGGACCAGGGAATAGCTTCAACAGTAGTCTCATTAGAGTCTATTAATTACTCATGTAAACAACATCTAAAGGATGTAGTAGTTCATTTGCAATATTTTATTAGTCTTCATGAAAGCCATAAATGTTTAAAATTTAGAAAATAAATTTTGTTGTTGTTGTTCAATTGCTAAATCATGTCCAACTCTTTGCAGTCCCATGGACTAAAGCATGTCAGGTTTCTATATCCAGAGAAAACAAATTCAAGACCCTCTAAAATCATTTAATTGGAGCTTCTAAGATTACATGTTAATACACATTCATGCATACAAACTCATTTAATCAGCATGGAAGTAGATTGTACCAGTTACTGTAATAATTCAATATATTTTGGTATTCCTTAATGAATGGATAACAAAGGGTGATGTACTGTAGAGGTTTCAAAATCAGAGGTGACTTTCTAAAACAGGGGTCAGAGAGCTAAGGCCAATGGGCCAAATCTTGTTTCTATCTTCATTTGTTTGGTTCTGTTTAAGGCTGCCTTCACTCTGCAATGGCTGAACTGAGTAAGAAAGATAGAGATCATATGGTCTGCAAAGCCTGAGTATTTATGGCACTTTAGAGAAAAAGTTGACAGATCCTTCTCTAAAAGAATTTTGGACACTTGGCTTTATTCCAGAGTTTGAAAAATCTCAAACTATAAACTCTAGGCATAAAGAGCAATGATAAACACTTTATGCTGATTAGATGTAAAGATAGATTGGAGAAGCAGTGAGACTAAGGAAATTTTCAGAGTGTGAACAGCATCAAAAGAATGTAGCTGAGAATCCACTCCTGCCTGTTTTTGCCAAAGAGAAACACAAGGCCAGAGGTACCACTTCTTCCAAATCTGGAAAGGAAGACAGGTTTCCATCTTTAAAATCAAATTTTAAAATCAAATTTCCAAACCCTGAGTCACTTTCAGGACAAGCCAAAGAGGTCTGGCCACCATTTACCATCTCTGACTTAGAAACTAAGGAAAGTAATATTGTGAAATAGCAGATAAGAAGTGGAATGAAGAAAGGACACAGCTAATTGTTATTTCACGGATGCTTTCGCCTGCTTTACATGAAGGCCTCAGTGGACAGATCAGATCTGTGCGATGCAAAGAATGACAGGCAGCACAGAAGGAGAAAAGCACCAGGCACATCCATCAATTTCAATATCAACCCCATCAGTTCCAAGGAGATGATGTCTGAAAAGTGAGAGGACAGAGACATGGCAATACCTGCAGGAGGCTGAGCAGCTGAAAGAAGTTGAAAAATGCACTTTACCTGAGCTTCCAAATCACAGCAGATGGTGAGATCTGAAGGGAGATAAACATTAAGACCTGGAAAGCAAGCAATTTGTCCTGTCAGCTTTCAAGGGCTGGTGCAGATGAAAGACCAAGGACTAGATAGAAACTGTGCAACAGCAGTTTTTGACAACACTCAACACTGTCTACTGGGTCAGTGATGGTTGGTAACCTGCTGAGGGGAAAGGAATCCCTTTAGCAATGGGAAGGAACTTCAGAACTGCTTAAAATTAAAGAGTAGACATGAACCGGATGTGAGAAATTGAAAGCAAATAGGGCACACTACACGGCAAAAACAAATCAGATAAATGAAAAGACAACTCTTTTCAAGTAGAATATAGAGGAGTGATAAAGCCTACAGGGCTGAGAGAATCTGGGTTGGGTTTTCTGGCTCCTAGCTCCTAAGACAACATGGAAGGTTCTCAAGTAAGTCACTGCCTGATGCACTGGCAGGATGATAGAGCTGGGATGGCTGTTTCTGCAGGATGACTTTGAGAGGCTGCCTATACTCCCACATAAATTTACCACTCATTCATTTATCTATTCATTGATTCCTTCATGCATTTGGTCCATAAATATTTATTTAGATAAATGCCTGATCAGGTGTTAGACATGGTCTTTGGTGCTGGAGATAGAAGTGTGAATAAGATAAAGTCCCTTTCTTCCTAGAGCTATGTTCTATTTGGGGACACATCACTTAACAGCTACCTGGCCTGTTGCTCATTTTTCTCTTTTATAAAAATGATACAATAACTGCTGTATTTACTTTTAAGATAGTAAGAGAGTTACTGAGAAATTTCTGTAAAGCAGGCTATTTACAAGTTATTACAATTAACATTCTCATATCTGTTTCCCAGGCTCTGTTGGTATTGTCTTGCTAATAAACAGATTTGATGATGCCACCCGTACTTTGATGTTTTTTCATTATTTATAGGAGGGCTCAGCAATTTTTTCTGTAAAGATTTCAGGTAATAAATAGCCCAGGCTTTGTGGGCCATATAGTCTCTCTCACAACTACTCAAGTCTGCTGCTGCAGTGCAAAAGCAACCATAGATCACATATAAATGAATGGGAGTAGCTGTGTTCCAATAAAATTTCATTTACAAAAACAAGTGGTGGTCTAAGATTGGACCATGGGCTCCAGTTTTCCAACTCCTGATCTAGTCTGGAGCAGAAGGTCCCAATTCTTTAGTATAGCATGTAGTCTAATATCAAATTCTAATTCCATTTCATCCTCCTCCATTTCTCTTCTAAAACTAAACAATTTGCTAATTCATGATTCCATAATACAGCTTCTCATCTTAAAAAATTGATAATGATTATAAATTAAAAAATACAAATTCTAAAATCCAAATGAGAGTGTACTGTGCATACTATTGTGGAACCTTAATTTTTCATTAGTAATATTATTATTTAATGCATAGATTCTACTTTATTCTGTTCAATGCCTGCTTATTATCCCACTGTATAGATGAACCACATTTCTTTAACCAGTCACACTGTACTTCAAACTTCCTTGCCTTGTATATGTTACTTCCTCGGCCTTGAAAGATTTTCCTTGTCTAGTTGGCAGTCTTTTCAAAAGCACGAAACAGTTTAAATACTTTCTCTATAAAATCTATCCCTCATTCCTTGTACAAAATCCACTCTGTTCTCATTTATTTTATATATAAATCCTAAGAGTCTGGGAGTAAGTGTGCTAGGTATTAATAATAGATAAAATTTAATTAGTGTTTACTAGATACCAGATATTGTTAAAAGCACATTATGTGTATTAACTATCTACAAAAGCTAGTTCCTATTGAAATGTTCAACATGATGTTTTTTACTCTAAATTTTAAACAAGGTGAGTTGACTTTTTCTGTTAAATGAAAGCAAAAGAATCCTACTTTATATGTATTTAGGAACATCTGTCACTGAGCATGGATCCTGGCAGATACAATATTAAAGCTGCCTTCTCCTTTTAAGTAGTAAGTTCTCTGACTGTGGTCATAAGACCTTGATCACACAGGAATAATCAGGGTCCAGGATAGTAATTTGCTCATGGATGGAATCTCAATAAATATCAGTCTAGTGAGTAAATGGAGGAGGGCCTGGCAAACCACTCCAGTATTCTTGCCTAGAGAACGTCCATGGACAGAGGAGCATGGACGACTACCATCCATGGAGTAGCAAAGAGTCGGAAACGACTGAGCCACTAAGCACAGCACAGCACAGTGAATTAATGACTCAGCTATAGAGGTGAGATAACTTACTGAATGGGAAAGGCACTTTAATACTTTTTCTGAGTCCAGTTTCTTTAACTTCCAGGGGTTTACTGTTTTAACTGCTTTGATGATGTGAAAGATTAGGTGTAAAGATTAGGTGTAATATCTGGGTGATATTACAGAGTTGAGTACTACTAATTAGTTCTAGGGAGCTTCCCTAGTGGCTCAAACAGTAAAGAATCTGCCTGCAATGCAGGAGACCCAGGTTTGATCCCTGGGTTGGGAAGATTCCCTGGAGAAGGGAGTGGCAACCCACTCCAGTATTCTTGCCTGGAGAATCTCATGGACAGAGGAGCCTGGCAGGCTACAGTTCTTAGGGTCACAAAGAGTTGGATACTACTAACACTTTCACTTTCAACCAGTTCTAACCTATATAAGCTGTATTTTTCCACAACTCAAAACCTTGATTCAAAATACAATCATACTATAAGTTATCTGAAGTTGAAAAAGGACAGTGATTTTTAGAAATATTTTTATGAGACTTCTGCACTAGGATCTATTAATAAATAAGATATTTACAGGTGATCAAGCTCTATAGAGATCAGATTTCCTGGCATCCATCTTGGAACTCTGTTATTTAGGTGAACAAAGGTGGAGTCTGCCACCAAAGAAGCCAAGTCAAATTCATTAACACAGCAAGACATGCCTCCATGATGCTGAGAGTACTGGGAGCTAACTCCTGATTTACTGGTAACTGTAAGAATGATTCTCAGGCCAAGCAGTAAATTAAGGGCAACCCTGCACTTACCACATTGCATTTTATGGCTTCTCAAGTGTGATAGGATAAATATATCACATAACAACGATTATTCAGAAAGCCAGGCACTGTGCAAAGTATGTTACAAAAATTTTCTTTTATGAACCCCCCCCAACTAGGGTATAGGTATTTTCAGTCCCAATAACTAAATTGAGACCTAACTTAGACCTATTAAAGGGCTTATGACCTATTAAGGGATTATACAGTGATAGTGTTATATTTGAGACTCCCTGATTCCAGGCCCATGTTCTGTTTCACTAACACACTCATGCCATGGAAATTCAAATAGAGCAGTTAACTTCTGACTTCTTATTTTCTTAGGAGAATCTGGATGCAATGTCACCTCATATATCTTCATTTGAGAAGGAACTAGATGTTTCAAGTTGTTTTCTCCAACTCTATAGTCCAAAGGGTTTGATTAGTCAAGCTAGCAGACATTTTGAGTCATTTATGAGTATGTAACCATCCTCTCTCCAAAAGCCTAAGGATTTGGAAGATTACTGCCTCCTAAGAAATTCTAGGAATGAGAAGAATTAAAGAGAAAGGCAGAAAAAGGATTGGTGAGATTTATATTCATTTTCTTCAATATGAAAGCAATTTACACAATGACTCAGTATAGATGGGGCTCTCCTTTTATGTGACTTGAGGCCAAAAGAATGGTGTCTCTAATACCTTCACATGGTCTGGAGCCGGGAAGATACTCCCAGATCTGCATAACCTCAAGAGCAGGGTAGAAATTCCACAGCCTCATTACGTTTACTGGCTGCCACCCTGGAGTTGCTTCTCTGGCTGGTGGTGAGTGAACAGTGGAGAACATGATTTATTCTATCAGCAGCTTCTGTTAGTGTGAGGCTGTCAGGAGACAAATCTCCATTGGTCCCTGATATTTCTGCACATCTGAAGAAGGGCTGTTTTTTCAAGGATGTTTGCATGGTAAACAGTCTTGGAAGATAGAGATAGTATCTTCCTATGGAGTAGAGGTAATGGTTTGTTTCTTGCCCAGTATAATGAATATAATGCAACCTTTTGGGGCAAGGTTAAGGCAGGTTTGCTTGCAGCCCATTATTCTCTATGCCTGAGGTTGCCCAGCTGTGAGACAAACCAACAATGTACTCAGCATACATCTGAACCACTCAACATCAGCCCATGGGCAGTGGGTGGAAACAAGGGGAACTGATGCGAACATGAACTCATGCTGTTTGTGTGCTGTGGGTGATAAAGTCCTTTGTCTTTTCCCCATGAGGCTTGTGTCTGCCAAGACTGATTATATTCTTTGCAGTCAAATATGGAGAAGCTCTATACAGTCAGCAAAAACAAGACTGGGAGCTGACTGTGGCTCAGATCATGAAGTCCTTGTTGCAAACTTCAGACTTAAATTGAAGAAAGTAGGGAAAACCACTAGGTCATTCAGGTATGACCTAAATCAAATTCTTTATGATTATACAGTGGAAGTGATAAATAGATTTAATGGATTAGATTTGATAGCCTGAAGAACAATGGACAGAGGTTTGTAACATTGTACAGGAGGCAGTGATCAAAACCATCCCCAAGAAAAAGAAATGCAAAAAGGCAAAATGATTGTCCGAGGAGGCCTTACAAATAGCTGAGAAAAGAAGGGAAGCAAACAGACACGTATAGAAGTAAAGGCAAAGGAGAAATGGAAAGATATATCCATCTGAATGCAGGGTTCCAAAGAATAGCAAGGAGAGATAAGAAAACCTTCCTAAATGATTAGTGCAAATGAATAGAGGAAAAACAGAATGGGAAAGACTAGAGATCTCTTCAAGAAAATTAAAGATCCGAAGGGGACATTTCATGCAAAGATGGGCACATTAAAGGACAGAAATGGTTTAACCTAATAGAAGCAGAAGATATTAAGAAGTGATGGCAAGAATACACAGAGGAACTACACAAAAAATATCTTAATGACCCAGATAACCACGATGGGGTGTTCACTCACCTAGAGCCAGACATCCTGGAGTCTGAAGTCAAGTGGGCCTTAGGAAGCATCACTATGAGCAAAGCTAGTGGAGGTGATGGAATTCCAGTTGAGCTATTTCAAATCCTTAAAGATGATACTGTTAAAGTGCTGTACTCAATATGCCAGCAAATTTGGAAAGCCTGCTCACTTACAAGCAGGGAAAAATAATCAGATCCCCCACAGTCCTGATATAGGCCTGCCAAATCTATGGTACAAATCTATGGTACCCAAGATGGTCTTAATGTTGTGTCCAGAGAAGCACAGCCAAATAAGAGTTTCATTTTTCATTAATATATTTAATTTTTATTATTACTTGGTAGCCTGAGTGTTGGCCAGGTTCTACTACTTCAAAAATAAAGCATGTCTAATGAGTGAATGTTTCATTATGTCTAGGTCCTGAGGTGTCTATTTCCATATAGAAATCCTTATAAACATAAAAAAAAAAAAAACAAACAAAACAGCCCAACAAGGGAACAATAATCTATCCCTTTTCTCACCAAGTCCTGAAATCCATACTGATTGAAAAGTTTTTATGATTATGGATCTATCCTTAAAGAAAATATAAATTAGACTGAGCTAGTTAATAAGATGATGACTTATTTGTTTTCAATTGGTTATAAATCTGTTATATCCAAATATCCAATCTGCCATTAACTAAATGACAAGAGTCTGCTAGGACCACTCTTCTATGAAGTACAGCACATAAGTATCTTTTCCTAGGGAAACCCTCTGTTGGTATAACAGTGGATCTCTTTGCGATGGAGACAGTAAAGATGGGGGAGGATTTCAACTCTCTTAATTTCAGGTTGATCTGAAACCAGCGCACTTTAAGAAGTTTTTACCTTGAACCTGTGATTTTAGAGGAATTATCTTCCGATAGTCCCTCCTTTCATGTATGTCTCTCTTGTCACTGACACGATTATAGGAGGTAATCAGTATTTTCCCCATGACACAAAAACACTTTCAGTTTTCAATAAACAATGTGCTCTCTTCCTCTATTCTCGAATTCTTGAACCCAAATGATGATCTTACAAGGGTGATGGCTTAAAAGACTTGGTTTGTCCTCTAACATTTATAACCTGTTTGACTTAAACTGAACTATCTGCAGAATTGATACATAATTGTGTCTTTTTAAAACTTAAAAAAAATTATATCCCCTTCACCCATTTCTATCAGGTTTTTTTTTTGGAGGTGGTGGTAGGGGTAATAGTCCATAGAAACTTTATAAAACTTCTCTCTCCTACCCCTGAATACCCTGAAGCTCCTTGAAATCTCTGAAGCAAAATCATTCTTATCCAAATGCTATGTTACAATGTTACACACTCTGTCAAGGTTTTGACCCTTATTGTCTAGACCAAAGGACACTTAACTGTTGCATCACATTCCCTGGACAACTGTCCCTACTCCCATCTGAATGTACACACCTTAAGCAGCCTCTTAGAGAGCCTAATGTTTCTTATGTTGGACTGATTTTTCTCTTGAGAATCAACCTTTGCAAGGGCAGTGCTTTCTATCTTTGGAGATGTTATATACTGACTGGTCATTTCCTAATCTCTGTCATAAACCGGAGATGGGAGGAGGCCTTGAACTCTTTACGTGTGATTCATTTTTATTATGTCATACCAGCCCTGTGTTCAACTCTGCTAACTCTCTGACATCTTGAGCTGATGATGTTATCACCTGATGGTTAAGGGCAACTGTTCCATGTTTTGATTCTATATTTGGGTTTGGTCCCTAGCTCCACCAGATAGAATTTTGTTCTAATGGCTCATATTCCCATGGAGTTTATACAAGCTTTCTCAGCTGGTTCAGGACAGTTAATTAGCACAGTCACCTCAGCTGTGCTGACATTGGTTGATGATATCAGTGTAAAACCAGCAATGTTTTGGAATGATAGGCTGTGTGAACTGATGCCAAAAGAACTCGGCTGCCTTTTCCTCTTCTGTTCAAAATATGTTTAAATTGCAGCTCTTCTTCCAAAGTACTGGTAACACTAGTGATTAAAAAAAAAAAAAAAA
Source organism: Giraffa tippelskirchi (assembly GCF_054371585.1). NCBI lineage: Eukaryota > Metazoa > Chordata > Mammalia > Artiodactyla > Giraffidae > Giraffa > Giraffa tippelskirchi. The sequence goes on along the minus strand of NC_137280.1, from coordinate 104,400,973 downwards.
AACCACACCAGGACTAATATTATAGCAAACCAGAGAGGAGCTAATCACTGGTCATTAAACAAAATTTATTTCCAAAGAGAAATATAGAGTTACATGGGTTTAAAGGCACAGAACAATGCTATTTTTATCTTGCAATCCAGTTCCACACATGGTGATCCTGCTGAGCACTGTGACCAGACAAAGTTGAGGGACTTGTTACAATGAGTTTATTAGTTGCAATGGGACCTTGTTCCATTTAATTTGTGCCAGGGGGCTGTTATATGCAAATCACTAACATGGTACACAGTTGGTTACAAAAGAAATATCAGAACAGAAAAGGGAGCTGCCTCCACATTCTTCTAGAAGTATCTCAATGATATCATTTCACCCTATTATTTTTTGGAGACATGTTAAAAATTATCTGCCATGCTTTCTCATTGAAACAGGAAATTTTTTCTTATATTTTAGATGGAATTAAAATAATAATATTTAACATTCTGGGTAATTCATGCAAGGTGCTATTTTGAGGAGTTCAACCAAATATCAGCTGTTTCCCTGCTGTAGTTTGGAATGTTTTTCACTGCTTGACTTCAATTTATTGGATAAGGGATTGGCATCTCTGCTAAGGGCACCTGACAAGTGTGCCTTGGCATGGCACAAGGACACTGCTCAGTAGGGGTACTTTCACGGGAAAGATGACAGGCTAAGTGTTTTCTAACAGCATTTTGGGGGACTAATTCTTGTACTTGCAGAAGGAAGATACTCGATCAGCTACACCTAGGACTGATAAAGATGAGGCATAGGGCTGTACCCAATTAAGTGGTCATCTTACAACAGGACTTATATTTTCCTAAGACTTCCAGCCCCAGTTTGGAACTTATGAACATGTTTAAACATGTCTGTCAGATAGCTGTTTTCTGGCATAGTTGAAATATCCCTAAGAGGCTTTCCTACACTAGGAGTCTAGAATCATCATCATTTCAGCCTGGGACAGGCAAGTACAAGCAGTCCATTCAAGGTTGTCATCCCACAGTCTGGAACCATCCATGTCTTTGCAGCAACATGGTTTGTTTGGGGAAAATGCTACTTCTGTTCTCACTAGTTTCTCTATATGCCAATAAGAATGCAAAGCTGTGTTCTGAGCTGAGTGAGCTTCAATGATATATGATTTAAGTTCAGTTCAGTTCAGTCGTGTCCGACTCTCTGCGACCCCATGAATTGCAGCACGCCAGGCCTCTCTGTCCATCACCAACTCCCGGAGTCTACCCAAACCCATGTTCATTGAGTCGGTGATGCCATCCAACCATCTCATCCTCTGTCGCCCCCTTCTCCTCCCGCCCCTGATCCTACCCAGCATTAGGGTCTTTTCCAATGAGTCAACCCTTCGCATGAGGTGGCCAAAGTATTGGAGTTTCAGCTTCAACATCAGACCTTCCAATGAACACCCAGGATTGATCTCTTTTAGGATGGATTGATTGGATCTCCTTGCAGTCCAAGAAACTCTCAAGAGTCTTCTCCAGCACCACAGTTCAAAAGCATCAATTCTTTGGCGCTCAGCTTTCTTCACCGTCCAACTCTCACATCCATACATGACCACTGGAAAAACCATAGTCTTGACTAGACGGACTTTTGTTGGCAAAGTAATGTCTCTGTTTTTTAATGCTATCTAGGTTGGCCATAACCTTCCTTCCAAGTAGTAAGCGTCTTTTAATTTCATGGCTGCAGTCACCATCAGCAGTGATTCTGGAGCCCAAAAAAGTAAAGTCTGACACTGTTTCCACTGTTTCCCAATCTATTTCCCATGGAGTGATGGGACCAGATGCCATGATCTTAGTTTTCTGAACGTTGAGCTTTAAGACAACTTTTTCACTCTCCTCTTTCACTTTCATCAAGAGGCTCTTTAGTTCTTCTTCATTTTCTGCCATAAGGGTGGTGTCATCCGCATATCTGAGGTTATTGATAGTTCTCCCAGCAATCTTGATTCCAGCTTGTGTTTCTTCCAGCCCAGCGTTTCTCATGATGTACTCTGCATATAAGTTAAATAAGCAGGGTGACAATACACAGCCTTGATGTACTCCTTTTCCTATTTGGAACCAGTCTGTTGTTCCATGTCCAGTTCTAACTGTTGCTTCCTGACCTGCATACAGGTTTCTCAAGAGACAGGTCAGATGGTCTGGTATTCCCATCTCTTTCAGAATTTTCCACAGTTGATTGTGATCCACACAGTCAAAGGCTTTGGCATAGTCAATAAAGCAGAAATAGATGTTTTTCTGGAACTCTCTTGCTTTTTCGATGATCCAGCAAATATTGGCAATTTGATCTCTGGTTCCTCTGCCTTTTCTAAAACCAGCTTGAACATCTGGAAATTCACGGTATTGCTGAAGCCTGGCTTGGAGAATTTTGAGCATTACTTTACTAGCATGTGAGATGAGTGCAATTGTGTGGTAGTCTGAGCATTCTTTGGCATTGCCTTTCTTTGGGACTGGAACGAAAACTGACCTTTTCCAGTCCTGTGGCCACTGCTGAGTTTTCCAAATTTGCTGGCATATCGAGTGCAGCACTTTCACAGCATCACCTTTGAGGATTTGAAATAGCTCAACTGGAATTCCATCACCTCCACTAGCTTTGTTCATAGTGATGCTTTCTAAGGCCCACTTGACTTCACATTCCAGGATGTCTGGCTCTAGGTGAGTGATCACACCATCGTGATTATCTGGGTCGTGAAGATCTTTTCTGTACAGTTCTTCTGTGTATTCTTGCCACCTCTTCTTAATATGTTCTGTTTCTGTTAGGTCCATACCATTTCTGTCCTTTATCGAGCCTATCTTTGCATGAAATGTTCCTTTGGTATCTCTAATTTTCTTGTGGTCCACTGGAGAAGGGCATGGCAAACCACTTCAGTATTCTTGCCTTGAGAACCCCATGAACAGTATGAAAAGGCAAAAAGACAGGACACTGAAAGATGAACTCCCCAGGTCAGTAGGTGCCCAATATGCTAATGGAGATCAGTGGAGAAATAACTCCAGAAAGAATGATGGGATGGAGCCAAAGCAAAAACGATACCCAACTGTGGACGTGACTGGTGACAGACGCAAAGTCCGATGCTGTAAAGAGCAATATTGCATAGGAACCTGCAATGTTAGGTCCATGAATCAAGGCAAATTGGAAGTGGTCAAACAGGAGATGGCAAGAGTGAACGTCGACATTCTAGGAATCAGCGAACTAAGATGGACTGGAATGGGTGAATTTAACTCAGATGACCATTATATCTACTACTGTGGGCAAGAATCCCTTAGAAGAAATGGAGTAGCCATCATGGTCAACAAAAGAGCCCAAAATGCAATACTTGGATGCAATCTCAAAAACGACAGAATGATCTCTGTTCATTTCCAAGGCAAACCATTCAATATCACGGTAATCCAAGTCCATGCCCCGACCAGTAACGCTGAAGAAGCTGAAGTTGAACGGTTCTATGAAGACCTACAAGACCTTCTAGAACTAACACCCAAAAAAGATGTCCTTTTCATTATAGAGGACTGGAATGCAAAAGTAGGAAGTCAAGAAACACCTGGCATAACAGGCAAGTTTGGCCTTGGAATACAGAATGAAGCAGGGCAAAGGCTAATAGAGGTTTGCCAAGAGAACGCACTGGTCATAGCAAACACCTTATTCCAACAACACAAGAGAAGACTCTACACGTGGACATCACCAGATGGTCAACACCGAAATCAGATTGATTATATTCTTTGCAGCCAAAGATGGAGAAGCTCTATACAGTCAGCAAAAACAAGACCAGGAGCAGACTGTGGCTCAGATCATGAACTGCTTATTGCCAAATTCAGACTTAAATTGAAGAAAGTAGGGAAAACCACTAGACCATTCAGGTATGACCTAGATCAAATCCCTTATGAGTATACAGTGGTAGTGACAAATAGATTTAATGGACTAGACCTGATAGACAGAGTGCCTGATGACTATGGACAGAGGTTCGTGACATTGTACAGGAGACAGGGATCAAGACAATCCCCATGGAAAAGAAATGCAAAAAAGCAAAATGGCTGTCTGAGGAGGCCTTACAGATAGCTGGGAAGAGAAGAGAAGTGAAAAGCAAAGGAGAAAAGGAAAGATATTTTCATCTGAATACAGAATTAACATATGAGCTTCCCTCATAGCTCAGTTGGTAAGGAATCTGCCTGTAATGTAGGAGACCCCAGTTTGATTCCTAGGTTGGGAAGATCCGCTGTAGAAGGGAGAGGCTAACCACTCCAGTATTCTTGGGCTTCCTTTGTGGCTCAGCTGGTAAAGAATCTGCCTGCAATGTGGGAGACCTGAGCTCGATTCCTAGGTTGGGAAGATCCCCTGGAGAAGGGAAAGGCTACCCACTCCAGTATTCTGGCCTGGAGAATTCCATGGTCCATGGGGTCACAAAGAGTTGGACATGACTGAGTGACTTTCACTTTCCAGCAATCCCACCCCTGGGCATATATATCAGATGAAACTCTAATCCAAAAAGATACATGAATCCCTATGTTCATAATAGCACTATTTACAATAGCTAATACATGGAAACAACCTAAATGTTCATTGACAGATGAATGGATAAAGTAGTATTCACATATACAATGAAATACTGCTCAGCCAAAAAAAGAATGAAATATTGCCATCTGTGGCAACATGGGTGGACCTAGAGATTGTCCTACTACATGAAGTAAGACAGACAGAGAGAAACAAATATTACATAATATTGTTTACATGTAGAACCTAAAAAAAGATAGAAATGAACTTATTTAAGAAAACATACTTACAAAAAACACCATATAATATTATTATATGTGGAATCTAAAATATGACACAAGCAAGACTACCTACAAAACAGAAAACACATTCATGGACATAGAGAACAGATTTATGGTTGCCAAGGGGAAGGTCATTGTGGGGAGGGATGGAGTGAGATGTTGGGGTTAGAAGACATAAGCTATTATGTAGAGAGTGGCTAAACAGCAAGATGTTACTGTAAAGCACAGAGAACTATATACAGTATCCAATGATAAACCATAATGGAAAAGAGTATTAAAAATGTATATATCTGTATAACTGAGTCACTTTGCTGTAGAGCAGAAATTAACACAACACTGTAACTCAACTATACTTCAATAAAAAAAAAAAATAAAGAGGCCAACTAAGAAGGTATTTCATGTATATAGCAGGGGCAAGAGAAGCAGGAAGAGACCTGGGGAATAGGTGTATGTATAGGTCAATTTACATTTTCCAGGCCAAACAGAAATTTTGAAGTCAGTAAGCTATGGAAACTGTATAACTATTTTAAATAATCCCTCATATTCTGCAAACTTTTACACATCTCACTGCTCAGTCGTCTATAGTGCACAGAATTCCCCAAATTTTTATAATTTCTCTTCCAAGGTATGCATTCATTTTTACCTCACTGATAGTTTAATGCCCAATAAATTATTTAAAATTAGAAACTAACAACATATGCAGATAGTCTTAACAGCCAGAATTCTGATCTGCTTTTTAAAAATTTCCAACATATCTCAATTGAATACTTCCCGTGTTCTAGGTACAGGCTTGATGTCTGGTCATATGAAATCTCTACTAGAAAAAAGTCTGGGTATCTGTGAACAGATAGAGCACCTCATTATCTGTCTGCATATTAGATGTTAACTCTATTGTGGAGAAGGAATTTCCCCAAACCCTTGTGACTCACTTTCTCCTGTATTAGCATGGTAACAGGTTCAGTGAAAAATGATTCAGACACACTCTCTGATCTCACAGATTTCTTTATTCTGTTTTCCCTAAAACTATAATGATGTTGTAACAATGACAAGGTTGGTGATTCAGAGCTTGCCAAAAATGCTCTTATTAACTAAGCAGATGAAGGAAACAATGCAACCTTGAACATACTAGAATTCTTTAGTATAAGTCTCTCTTTGTCAAGCAAACATCTGTGGAAACTCTGCTTTTGTTTCCTGGCATTAAGCATCATTGTGAGTCAGAGTTTTCAAGACCTGACTTCAATAAAAAAAAAAAAGAGCTCAACTTAGTGGCTCAAAAGTGGCACACACATGACCAAGTTAAAGGCTATTTCATATTTTTAATCAGATTAAAGGGAAACTTTGGCTGACTTCTTATTGAAACTTCCTTTTGGGTGAAATTTAAATTGACATGATTGGACAAATATTGGATTGATTTCAATTATATTTAGGAAGCAGCCATAAATATTTGCATGAAAAAGGAAAAGTGGGCTGTGCAAAATAGAAAAGCAATTTTTATGCAAATTTGTATTTTGCCTTGGTGAAGGAAAGTCAGGACCAATGCACAGTTTGATAGCTTGGCTTATGTGCCTTTTAGAAGAGGATTCATATTTTCATAAAATCAAATTCCCAAACGAGCCAATGTCCCAAAGAAAGTTTAAATATTGCTGCAGTAAACTGTGGACTTTGCGGAAGTATTTTGTTTAAAGAAATACATGTTCTTATATAGTTTGCTTTGAGAAGTGGCTGCTCAACAAATGTTGACTGAGTAAGACTGCTGCCTAGGAGCAATTACTTAATGCTTTGCATTTCAGTTCAGTTCAGTCGGTCAGTCATGTCTGCCTCTGCGACCGCATGGACTGTAGCACACCAGGCTTCCTGTCTATCACCAACTCCCAGAGTTTACTCAAACTCTCGTCTATTGAGTTGGTGATGCCATCCAGCCATCTCATCCTCTGTCGTCCCCTTCTCCTCCTGCCTTCAATCTTTCCCAGCATCAGGGTCTTTTCAAATGAGTCAGTTCTTTACATCAGGTGGCCAGAGTATTGGAGTTTCAGCTTCAGCATCAGTCCTTCCAATGAATATTCAGGACTGATTTCCTTTAGGATGGACTGGTTGGATCTCCTTGCAGTCCAAGTGACTCTCAAGAGTCTTCTCCAACACCAGTTTCAAAGCATCAATTCTTTGGCGCTCAGCTTTCATTATAGTCCAACTCTCACATCCGTACATGACCACTGGAAAAACCATAGCTCTGACTATACGGAACTTTGTCAGCAAAGTAATGTCTCTGCTTTTTAATATGCTGCCTAGGTAGCTCATAACTTTTCTTCAAAGGAGCAAGCTTCTTTTAATTTCATGGCTGCAATGATTTTGGAACCCTCAAAAATAAAGTCTGTCACTGTTTCCCCATCTATTTGTCATGAAGTGATAGGACCAGATGTCATGATATTAGCTTTGAGCTTAGAGAATGTATATCTTCTCAGGAACCCAAACTGTTCTACAGTGTGACAGGTAATCTGGCCTCAAAGCACAGTGGCATTCCTGGATAAAGGCAGGAACAAGAGGAGAGGCTTAACTAGTTCACTATGAAACCTATGAATACAACTCACACCACTGTGAATATTGTAGATGTGTCTCCCAGTATTGCAAAAATCTTGCTTCATAATTATTTTGTGCTTTTTTTCATTTATTTATTTATTTGGTGAGATGAAGACTCATATGCAAGGACTATGCTGTTGCGTAAAACTACCAATTGTGTAAGGATCCAAGAAACACTGCTGGGGATGAGGATGGGCAATAAAGATCCTAGTACTGGTTTCCACCTTCCACCTTCCTATCTCACCCACTCTCTCTCTATGCTCTTTCTCTCCCTCTTGAACTGTGTCCACAGTACCCCCCCACCCCACTCCCATTTTCTTCTTCTCCCCTGTCCCTGGCTAGGCTCCCTTTCTCCCTTAGCTCTAAGCCTCAGATTACAGGAAAGCTATAGCTCTGTAAATGGCCTAAGGGAGGGACAGGATCACATTTCATTTGCCTGGAAATTTAGAATTACAAATTAATCTACAAGAAACAATTGCAGGAGCAACTTAAAACTGATGTGGACAAGGCAGAACAGAGCTGAGGGTGGGGGTGGGGCACGCAGGGCAGCTATTGTGTGTGCTCTTTCTTCCACAGCCTCATGCAGAACCTGCTAGCTTCCTACAAGGGTTAATCGAGGTAATTGAAAATGTTTATAGCACTATGCCTGTAATACAGCTACATTCATTTTTGACTTGATGAAATTATCAGCTATTTAACAGCCGTTTAGGGTGTTTTGACTGCAACATTTTCATTTATACCTTAATGCACTAATGCCAAATGTAGGAGACCTGTTTGCTGGTGGGGTTAGGGTAGTAAAAAGGAACTTTAGGAGCTTAGACAAGGCGATATATATATACAAGGCGTGCTCTCATAAGATGTTCATTTTGATGCCTTAGAAATTGCTACAGCGTTTAAATTAATTTCTTTCTGTTTCTCTCTTCACTCAGCATTTGCTAAAAATATTTGGTCGTGCACAAAAGACCTCAGAACTAGTGTATTTTACATTGGCAGTGAAGAGTTGCCAGTATTGGCTAAAGAGCATTTTTATACACTTCAGATTTATTCTGTTTTTTTTTTTTATATGGTAGGTCAGCAACATTTAAAGAAATGATATAAAGTAGTGCTTTTATATTGAAAAGGTTTTCTCTGTTTTGAGAACCTTTGAAGTTAGGAGTCTTAGTTTTCTCTCATAGTTTTCTAAGTCCTCTTTGGAGGGTAGAGCCAGCTCTCAGTATGGTTAATTATAAATCGTATATAATTCAACTTCATTATGCAGCCAATATATTAGGCAACTTTTATATTATTTTTCAGTAATAGCATGTTATTACCATAATTACTCTTGGTGGTTATTAGCCTTTGTTGATTGCTCTCTTATTCCATTATTACTCAGTTCAATACATATGTGGCTATGTAGAAACTTAGTGGAGAAACTCTGAAGAAGTAGAGTGGCTCAGATGGTAAAGCATCTGTCTGCAATGCGGGAGACCTGGGTTCAATCTCTGGGTTGGGGAGATCCTCTGAGAAGGAAATGGCAGCCCACTCTAGTACTCTTGCCTGGAAAATCCCATGAATGGAGGAGCCTGGTAGGCTCCATGGGGTCGCAAAGAGTCGGACACGACTGAGCAACTTCACTTTCACTTTCTTACAATAGGAGAACCAAGGAAGGCTGCTGGCATTGCCCTGGGACTGAAGGAACAGGTAGGATGTCAGTGGGTAGAGATGAGGGAAGAATATTCTAATCACAGCAAGAGCAAAGTCACGGTAAAAAGTAATGCGTGTGTAGGATATTGTGAAGAGTTGTTGGGAGCTCTTGGGAGCCTAAGACACAAAGTAGATGAGTGGTGTCCTGAGGAGAAGATTGAAAAGCCTACTAGAAAGGTGGATTAAGAATGGGCTATGAAGGACCTGGAATGGATGATGAGAAGCTTGAAACTTTTGTGTGTGTGTGTGTGTGTGCGTGCGCGCGCGTGTACACACATACACACACACACACACACGTGCTCAGTGGTGTCTCACTAGCTAATGGAAAGTCATCGAGCACAGTGGAACAGAGGTTATCAGAGCATATTGTTTTAAGCAACTCAAATCCCCCACTCTAGAAATATGAGAAAATGGAATTAGAAGGGATTAGAAGAGTTGGGCAAATATGCTTTAGCAATTATTCTCCATCTTCTTTGGTAAGATCAAAGAATACCTACAAAAGGGGAAGCAGAATGTCTTATGAAAATGATTATAAAACCTCCACTCCTTTGGTTTTAAATTTATTTTTATGCTGTAATCACATGAACATTCTCATATCTTTTTCTGTCTCTCTTCCTTTTCTGATAGCCATTACCCTCTCCCTTTTTGGAACACATTTTCAATTTTCTTAGACTCAAAGATGTTATTTGACTGGATATATAACACCACAACATAGGCTAAATTCATCATTACCAACATCTATTTTTAATTTTGTTTAGGTCTGTAGCTCTATGGTTGCAATCTCTTCTACTTGAAGGTGAGAACAATTCTGTTCACATTTTAAAAAGCACTGATCTCGACAGATGGAACACTGACCCTTTCATGTAACCTATATTATTATGCACCTCTGATAAGAAATTAATAGTTCTAATCTTATTTTCTAATGTAACTGGCATCTTTTGGGACTCAGTTAACTAGCCCCTTTGGTGACTGAAGTTTACCAAAGAGTACAGAGATTTTACCTTTAAGTTCACAGTTGTGTTTCAAATAGAAGGAAGGTGTTTGCTTAACTGGCTAACTCATCTTCAGTCTCAGATATATCTTTCATCCCAAAATATTCTTGCTTTTCTTGCATTGCTATTTGTCTGATGATGAATCTCTTACTAGACACTTTCTTTCCATGGACAACTAACCAATATATTTAATCTCTTCTTCCAAGAAAGAACATAAAACATAACATGACTTTTATACAGTATTTTTTATTTATAAAATTGACCTTTTGCTTGAATGGACAATTTTCCTCATTGTATTTGATGCATACACCCGGGAACACAATCAGAAGATTTCTATTGATTGTTCTGAAGCAATTTAGTTCTGGTCATGGTTGTACTGGATTTGCAATTATACTGAGGAGAGGTATTATTGACTAGGCCTGGTGATTACCACACTGACATCAGATTCAGCCAGAGGTGAAACTAACTTACATCTCCATGTTGGTGTTCCTCTTATAAAAGATCTGCACTGATTCTTCTAAACCACGGAACAACACATGATGCTATGTTTCAGTCACAGCAATTTATTTCTCTATGCAGTTCATTTACTTTTGAGTATAAGCAGCTTAAGGTACTGACTTAGGAAAGATATACATTGAGGAGGTTAATTATTGACCCATGACACATTGGCTTTTGTCTAGCAAAACAAATAGGTTGCCTTTTGTATTAAAACAATGATTTCCAGACAGGTCTTATTAATAGATGGATTACTCTTGCATATGTTTAATCAGATTGAATGTGGTCTATTAAATAGTATATCCATTTTTAATATAAATTGGAATTTCTTGGTTTATGTAAAATAAATATATATGTAAACCCCATAGCAATAACAGTATGTTCATTCTTAGAAAACAGGGATGTTTTATACATACTAAACTCAGGTGTAAGTTTACACCTGAGTGTCACCTCAGGTGACAGTTTTTGGGGGAAATTCAATGGAACATGTATGTAAATAAAAGTTACCTGGAACAAATATTTTCTTAAAATATCAAGCCTGATTATGCCAAAGAATGCGTTAATGTACAATCCATTGGTCCATCTGCAGAGAAGGTTGGCTTAACTAGAGATAGCAGTGTATGCATAGAGAGATTAGGAAATGAAAAATATATTGTTCATACTTGGCATATGATTAACAAAAATGAGCAAATAATTTGCTGAAAATAATTCCCAAAGAGACATATTATGCTTTTTCATTTTTTACAATATGCTTACTTTTGTTTCGTAATTGAAATGAAAATGACCAGAGTAAATCATAAGAATATTTTAAATAAGACTCTCACATCTAGAACACAAAGATATTATTTACCAACAATTGATGCAATATATCCTCAGGTTTTATTTGTTCTTAAAAAAACAAATGATTATCATAATTTGAAAGTTTGACAGAGAAGCATTGTCAACCATGTCTGCCTACAGAAAAAAATTCATTTATTTGCAAATCCAGACAAATTTGTTTTGTTTTGTTCACTTTTTGTCAAGTACTTTCAATTTCGATGGAAAGACTGCTGCTTTTTCACTGTTTTATGAAGTATAGTTATTCTAGTATCAATATAATATCCTCAAATGGGTTGTATTTATATCTTTCTGGACAGAATTGACCTTACTGTAGAGTTTAGATAGTATAATTCTTCAATAGGAGATCTATTTAATATCTGAGAAATTCTTCACAGAACTAGATTTTGATCACATGATATTTCTGATTTAATCTACCCAGCCACAAAAGCACTGGTTTAGAAATAGGCTTATTATGGAAGAAGTAGATCCACCCTCTCAATCTGTCAGACTCTGACATCAGCTAGCCTGTTGAGAAATCTGCATTTGCCACCTTTTGAGTTGACCAATATTTTAGAATCCTACCTTTGAGGAGCTGGACCAGTTAATAATAGATAAAGCAGGTTTCAATTATTTCAATATGGTCTAGTTGACACAGGGAAGAGAAATACTCAGTTTTGTGGTCAGGGGATACATAGAAATCTCTCCACAGTCATCTTGAGAAGAGTGCCTTTGGTCTCTCAGGGTGCCTTATAATAGAGTACAGATGGTCCCATACAGACCCGTCACCACCACTCAGAAAAACCCTGTTAATCAGGTGAGACATCAAAAGCATCAGCTCAACATCCTGTAGGAGAGCTGGCAGGAGCAGACAGTGCTGCTGATTCTCGCTTGCTCGGGTGAGATCCAGAAGGGAGGCTTTCTCTACTGACAGGCAGAGAACACTGAAGCTTGAGTAACTTGGGTGAGCAAAAATTTTATCGAAAGTATTCAGAAAATGTGGGCAAAAGCAAATGTTTGGTTTAAATTAAGTGCCTAAGTGACTCAGTTCCTTGTCTTGTTTTTGTTGATAGGGTTGGGATGGTCAACTCAGAAAGAGGGAACAAGAACATCCTATTTGAGACTCTTTTTACAGTATTTACAGAGATTTACTACTATTTCCAAAGGTCATATAGGGAGCTATTAGATATGGGATATATAATCTCTCAAACTGTACTCTAAACTTCTATCACTTAGGGATTATCATATTTCTTATCCATTCTGCACCATGTTTTTTAACCCATTTCTCATGCATTCTACAGAACACGTAGGGTCCAATCTAGGAATGAATGTGAAATATAATTATTGAACAGTCTTCTTTACTAATGCTATCTTCTTTTGCTACAGAATATGTTAATTACTTCTTGTCTGCACAAAAAATGCTGTTTTTTTTCTTTTCTGTTATACAGAATTGCCAGTTAAAAACGAAAGTTTGAAAGGAGACAAAACACTAAAGTAAATTTAAAAAAGAGCCAACAAGAGATGTTGAGTAATTTTAAAAGAAACTATAAAGTTGAAATGAAAAAACAATGGAAAAATGGGACAAATAATCCATTTCTTCACCAGCAAATGTAGATGTCTTTGACACAGTCAAAAATAATCACATTGATAACAGTGATATACATAATTATCTCAGCATTTTGGATATTTTTATTTCAATGATTTTTCAGTGAATCATACTGTCTTGGGACAGCTCAATGTCTTGTGACATTTCCCTGACCATATAAAACTTTAAGCTTTACCCAGCAGCCAGAGAACAAAGAGAAATGCAAAGGCACAGATTTAACACTGAAAGTAAAAGCTACCCTTAGGAAAATACTGTACCTTTTTGAGTATAATATAGAAGTATAGACAGAAAAACACAAAGCACACTGTCTCTCTAAACACACACATGCGTATATATATGTGTGTATTTATATACACATATATATGTGTATTTACATACACATATATGTGTGTATATATGGTGTGTGTTAGTCATTCAGTCATGTCTAGCTCTTTGAGACCCCATGGACTGTAGCCTGCCAGACTCCTCTATCCACGGAATTCTCCAGGTAAGAATACTAGAGTGGGTACTCATCACTTCTCCAGGTGATCTTCCTGACCCAGGGATCGAACCCAGGTTTCCTGCATTGTAGGCAAATTCTTTACTATCTGAGCCACCAGGGAAGCCCATATATGTGTATGTGAAGTGAAAGTCACTCAGTCGTGTCAGACTGTTTGCGACCCCGTGGACTATAGAGTCCATGGAATTCTCCCGACCAGAATACTGGAGTGGGTAGCCATTCCCTTCTCCAGGGGATCTTCCCAACCCAGAGATGGAACTCAGGTCCCCTGCGTTGCAGGCAGATTTTTTACCAGCTGAGTCACAAGTGAAGCCCATATATGTGTATATGTCTGTATAAATAAAGATGTCTTACTTTTAATTTAAAATATACAACTTAATGATTTTCTGAAAGTCAGTATCACATACTAATCTGGTTTTGCCACAGTTTTAGGGAATAATGAACTCTTACATATGCATTATGGATTTAGAATGTTTAATACAATGTTATATGAGATTGAACCAGATGGGCCTCTCTTTATAAATTAGGTCCTTGGAAAATCTGAATACTTTTTGGAGGGACTCCTGAATATTCCCTCCAACACATCTGCACATCCCCATTGTGTGCATGGGGTGGGACAGGTGACACCCAGACAGCAGTATGGCCATGTCTCCTTGCCTTGTTTGCACAATGGCCACCACCATCTTCTGCTCTCCCTGCTTTGCCAAAGTTAGTGATTGAAATTGAAACGGGTGGGCCTGAGGAATGCTGAACCGAACTGTTGCTCATGTCATTAAAAACTCAGCTAGGCAGAAAGCTAGGAATGGAGCAGTTGACAAAGATGAAGCTGAGAGCTCTGTGGCTTATCCTTAATTAGGTGTTGGCATTGGTTCCTGTCAAACAAGGGGGAGAGTGTGTATTGCAGACATTGACGCATACAGACAGCGCTAGTCACAGTTGGAAAGAACACGGGGTGCATTCAAGCTGGCACTGAAAGGGATTTAGATAAGTACTTGAGGGAACAAAAATCGAAAAAGGAGGATGATAGCAATGGAAGCTTTAGATGAATTGTAACAGAGTGCACCTTTATTACAGCTTATCAGTCTCCAGGCAGCTACAAACCAACCTTCCTAGTGCATTTCTCTTCGTGTTCTCCTGGATTAAAGGTCAAAGTAACTCAAATTTATATGTTCTGTTGCCCTGTCTCAGTCTCTCCCTTTGCTCACCTATAGGTGCCACACATCTCAGAGATTGGGGATCCCTGGCATGAAGCTTCTATTCCTTGAATGAAGCAAGGGCCTCTTCTCATTGGAAAGGTTCCATTGATTTAAAATAATTATCATGCGGGAAGAGGTTGCAAATAATGCAACATTAAAAGGTCACAAAAATCCTACTGGCATAAATACATGCATGGCAATGGGCCAGCTCTAATAGCTCTTGTCCATAATTGCAGTTCTATCTTGCATCCATCTGACATATTCAAATAGCTAATATTCTGGTTTATTAGAACACTGTCTATATGTATTCTCAACATACACAAAAGCTGTGTGTTTTCATAATATGTATAAGCACTTCAGACGGTAAGCTGTGCACATTGCAGCTAGCAGATGGTAGCTCTTATCACAGATAAAAGCACATATATATGTTTCTGTAACGACACCCTCAGAGAGAACGGATAAGAGAAGAATCCTCTCCACATCACAGCTTACATTACCCATCTACTTAGCCAGCAAACAGCATATGTTTTTACTGCTGTGGAAAGGCAGTGCTTGAGAGGAAAATATGATAAAAATAAACTCAGAAATAACCTTATGGATAAATACAAAAACGTGTGCTAATTGCAAGTTAGGTGTGCGTGGGGAAGTTAGGTAGAGCAGAACTTACCATGTTCCAAAAGTGAGACAAAAAAAAGTACATCATGGAATTGATTGCCGGATAAAATGTAGGATGTCCGGTTAATTCAAATGTCAGATGAACAATGCATAAACATTTAGTGTAAGTATATCCCAAATATTGCTTGCCTCATGGCTCATATAAAATTTGGGAGACACTTAGGTTAAATATCATGAATTATATATAAATACTTATTTGACACCTATCTAAAATTCAAATTTAAATGGGTGCCTTATATTTTTATTTGCTAAATCTGACCACTACAGTCTTACTCTGCTGTTATTAAGGTTTCTAACCAATGCTCCCAGGGTTCCAGGCAAAAGCAAACCTTGAAAAGGCATGTCAATTCTGAAAGAAAATGATTGCAGGCTCTCTCTGTGCACACGAAACCAATAGGGGTCTTGAATGTTTGTCTGAAAGATGCAGTCAATAAAAGAGCCAGTGTGGATAATTTAGGACATATATCTCTCCACCCCTCTATCCTCACCCCCTAGAGTTTTAGATTCTGGTTTGGAACTATGTGCATAATTGTTTCACACTGGCTCTATAACACAGCTCTTTTTTCATTTATGAATTTGGTTTATTATTTCAGACTAAGATCTATTTGCACTCATAAAAAAAGGAGACAGACTTTAAACACTCCACATGTACACATTTGTGTTCTTAGGCTGAGATCGGCATTCAAACTGGAAGGTTAAATGGAGTTCAGATAATTTCTTTTTTTATCCTTTGCTCTGGCTTTTGTCTCCTGTCTTTCAGCAAAACTGAATAAAGATGTCTCCATTTTACACCAAAAGATTCAATTACTTCTCGAATGCTGGGTAAACATCTGCAGATGAACGATCTTAACAAATGTAGTTTGATTCCACACAAACTTATGTGACACTTTTGTTTTCTCTCTTCAAGAGCAGAGAATAGATTCAAGCCTGCTTTTCTGAGACTAAGCCTCCATGCCACGAGCACTGAATTTTTGGCAGGCAGCCAACCAATCTCTGTAGCCCAATGAAACTCTGATTCCATCTGCTCCAGCAGCGCAATATATTCCACTTCAGGTCAAAAGCAGGGAGCCAGCAGTATTAACATTACACTAATCTGTAAAGACATTTTCACTGGGCTAGATAGGCTAATGTTACACAGGCTTTGAAAGCTTCAAGAGCAACAGTAATTGTCAGGGGGAAACTCAGTGGGCAGTAGATTCTTGCTGAGAATATTCCAAGATGAGGCTAGATGAATGGTTCTAAAGAATGAAGTGAGAAAAATACCTCTTAAAAAAGGCAAGTCGCTATCTTGTTAAGCAGGTGTTTTAAACACAACATTAAACCATATATTTAGCAATGCAAACTCTATCATTCTATTTTTCCTGTTTATTCCTGAGTCCCAAAACTAACGTACACACAATTTCACACACACACACAGCCTTAAAAGCCTTCTAAATAATTGATGAAAACTACAATCTCCATTAAAAACCTAGATGGAAATAGATTGCTCTAAGCATAACCTTGGTGTTATGAAATCAGAACCATTCCAAGCTCTTAATGCATTTTTAAAAAGAAAAGGAAGCATATGGCTAACTTCTCACCACCCATCCCCATCCTTCTTTGCTATCTTGCTGCTTGTAGAAAACATGATCAGTTTGGGGATATGTAGCTCTGTAATCAATTGCTCATTAAGCATAACCTACCAAGGACTTTATTAAAGACCCTTGATGGAAAATATGCTGAAGGAAAATACTGTGAAGCAGATTAATGTATACAATGGAAATTTAATACCAGTAACAAAAACGGGTCTTTTTCATTTCCCTAGTTCTTTGGTTTGGGGGGAAAAGTAGTTTTAAGAGTCATGCCTTCAGGCGCATCAGAAACCATTAAGAACTACATTTCAGGAAATTGTAATGAATAAAAATTCAATTTAGACCACTTGACTTTCTTTGAGAATAAGAGGAAAAATGTTTGACTAGAAAAGAACTATTTGAAAATCTCCACAATTAGGAAGTACACAGCTATGTTTCCTCTATAATTTAAAGTTATGCAGAGTTGACCTGAAAGACTACTTTGTGCTAGAATAATAGATTTCCCTCTGCTTGGAAGTATGCTGTCTCTATAATGTAAAAAGTAGCAAAACATACATAATTTCAATTTTCTTTCCTTATAATGTAAGTGAATACCTAGGGTTATATATTTTGAAGTTTCCCACCCATGTTCCTTTAAAAAAAAACTAAATATGAAAGTTGTTTGGAAATGAGTAAAACCATTGGACTTTTCAATCTTCAAAAATAATAAAGAAAAATTGGCAAGCATTTTTATTATACTGGTTTAACACTTACTGCCTCTCTCTATTCCTTGTCATAAAAATTTGCCAGTAAAAAGGAACTGAACTTGGAACTGAAGAATCCCTTTCCTTTTTTAAAAAAAATAGTTCCTACTCTAAATGGAAAATTCATATAGGGAACAGATGAATGAATATGCATGAGTCTTCATGCATTGATATACATATGATTTCTCCTCTACAAAGACCGGTCTGGAAGACTTGTTATCTGACCAGAAAAGCCTGTAGTAAGTTGAGATAAAGGAGGCTGACTCCAATCCCCTCAGCCTTTGCAATTACTTTACATTCTAATCACTGCACTAAGCATCTGTCCCCGGCAGGCAGCTTGTTCAATCTAGCAGATAACGAATGCTGCCCGATGGAGGCTGTGCTGGCCCTTCCCTACGCGTGAGGAGCTAGTGTTCCATTCCTCTGATTAAACAGGCAGTGGGAACGCGCTCTCAGAGCTGTAATTGCCTCCGTTATGAAACATCTTCACCTGTTAGCCAAAGCTAAGTTGAATCACAGCAGAAATTATTAACAGTGGCTGTTTTCAAGCCAGCTTAATCTGAGCTGATGCTGCTGTTCACTTAACACAGATGAATAGGTGTGCAGGACAAGAGCCTAAGCGGAGATGACACCCCAATGAATATTTGCTCCCAGTCCTGCTGCGAGGAGCTGGCTTGCACAACAACAGACAATTGCTAAAAACTATAAGGGAGGGAAGCATTGGACAGGACCCACTCCTCTGCCGTCACCTTGTGTACTCAGGAGAACTTTCTCATGGATGGCAGCTTTTGACAGCTAAATCATTTCTGCAATTAGTTTTCACAAGTGTTGGCAAGCACAAACTATTTTTTGCAGGGCTGTGCACAATGGTATGGGAAACAGTGCCTGGCTTCAAACATGGCCAGAAACTCTCTTTTCAGAGAACTGAACAGGCATTAAAATTTAATGGTCTGCTTTCATTTTCTCTGCAGTGTGCTTCAGGATGATTATAAATTACAGCATTCTGCTTACTTTTGACGGAAGTCATGTATCAGCATTTGATTTAGAAGCAATGTGTGCTTGACATATGAAACACATCTTGCAGAAGTGATTTATCACAGAGTTCTTTTTTTGTTTGTTTCCTAAGAAAAGAGCTGCCCAGGGAAGGGCAGCACTGTGACGGTGACAGCCATCCTCATAGTAGGGGTGTGACTGTGACTTCAGGCAGTGTCTGAAAAGTCTGAAAATTCTGAATATATCTTATTTTCCAAACTGAGAAATCCTTTTGTTTGTTCTCTAAAGCTCAACATTATTCCTCAAAATCTCATTCTATTAAAAATTTTTTTTTTTTCTGGGAAAAGATGAGCAAAGTATTACTGGATATGGGAATCATTGCTCAAAGTTGGGTGGGGTGTCATAGGCAAGATGCTCTCCTATAATCCCAGGCTAGTTTGGGAAGCTGCTGGCTTTCAGTGTCTCTGATGAATTATGATTGGCCGAGAGAGAGACTGAGAGCAGATGGGGGATTTTTCAGTTTGGATGGGTGTGGGGCTAGAGGTTTGGAACATAAAGACAATGACTGATTCTTCTGTTAGCTGGTATATTTCTTTACCTTTGAGGTTATGTCTGCTGGTGAACTGAGCTGCAACATAGCCAATCCATTATTATCAGCATTTCTTTATCATCTGCTCTGATGGCTGCAGCCAAAACAATTGTGTGGGCACCTATACGCTCACCAAGCGGTTTAATCAAACAATTGGCTGGTGACCATGCTCTATCTATCAAGTCTGATTAATAATTATAACAGAGCTGTAGAAATTTCACGTATTATTTCAAAATCACACTTCATGGTATAAGGTATAACCTGGAAATATATTTCCCTTCTTTGTCTGTTATTTATCCTTGTAAAACTAAGCTTACCTCTTGCCTCATATCCTTTGGGTAGTTTCCTCAACACTTGCAGTTAGTAATTCATGACCTTATCTCTTTAGACAGCTTTTTTCTAATTCTTTCAACATAATTACCTATGGTCTTCCTCTGCTGCTCCCTATGCTATTTTCTAACATTCAACTTTTAACCTCAACTTCTTCTCCTCAGATGCTAGTATACAATCTGGCACAAACAGTCTCTTCATAAAATTTTTGAGTAAATAAATGTTGAATGAATGGAAGTGTAAATGAATCTGTATTTCAGGTCAAAGAAAGAAGTGAGAGTGTACTGAAGAGCTGACAATATTCCTCTCACATGGGTTTCTTCTTTCTACAGGGGAAAAGAAATTCTAGTTCTTAGCTGGGCACATGGCTTTATGGAATAAAGACTTTATTTTTCAGCTTGCGTTGTTGCTAAGTATGACCATTTTCTATATCAGTTAACAGGAGGTAGGTAGAAATGGTATGGTAATTCAAGAGGTGACTTTGATCATGGCTGGAAAGAAACTGTAATGGCTAGAGTGCCAGCAGTCATTTTGGAGTCTAAGGTCCTTCTGGGATTAAAATTCCTATACAGCACAGCAACAAGGTATAAAGAGTTAGAGACTCGGATACCACAGAAACTAAGTCGGTCCTGGGCTAATTACTTTCAGGTGTCTTGAATATGCAAAGGGAAAAAAACCCTTCAAACTGTGTGGATTGAAATCCTTACCATGGTTTACCAGCAATACCTGCTACATAATTTGCAAGATTTAGTACAAGTAATTTTTAAACAGGGTGACAATATATAGCCTTGTCATACTCCTTTCCCAATTCTGAACCTGTATGTAGGTCAAGAAACAACAGACCGGACATGGAAAAATGGACTGGTTCCAAATTGGGAAAGGAGTATGGCAAGGTTGTATATTATCACCCTGCTTAAATAAATACTTATATGCAGAGTACATCATGCAAAATGACAGATTGGATGAATCACAACCTGGAGTCAAGACTGCTAGGAGAAATATCAACAACTTCAGATATGCAAGTTGTTGATATTTCATTCTAATGGCAGAAAGTGAAGAGGAACTAAAGAGCCTCTAGATGATAGTCAAAGAGGAGAGTAAAATAGCTGACTTGAAGCTCAATATTAAAAAAAACTATGATCAAGGCATCCAGTCTCATTACTTCATGGCAAATAGAAGGGGGGAAAGTAGAGTAGTCACAGATTTTATTTTCTTGGGCTCCAAAATCACTGTGGATGGTGACTGCAGCCATGAAATTAAAAGATGCTCCTTGGAAAGAAAGCTATGACAAACCTAGACAAACCTCTATTAAAAAGCAGAGACATCACTTTACTGACAAAGGTCCATATAGTCAAAGGTATGGTTTTTCCAGTAGTCATGTATGGTTGTAAGAGTTGGATTATAAAGAAGGCTGAGTACCAGGAATTGATGCTTTTGAATTGTGGTACTGGAGAAGACTCCTGAGAGTCCCTTTGACAGCAAGGAGATCAAACCACTCACTCCTAAAGGAAATCAACCCTGAATATTCATGGAAGGACTGATGCTGAAGCTGAAGCTCCAATAGTCTGACCACTTGATGGAAGAGCTGGCTCACTGGAAAAGACCCTGATGCTGAGAAAGATTGAGGGCAAAAGGAGAAGGGGGTGGCATAGGATGAGATAGTTAGATAGCATCACTGACCCAGTGGACATGACTTTGAGCAAACTCATGGAGATATTGGAGGACAGAAGAGCCTGATGTTCTTCGGTCCACAGGGTTGCCAAGAGTTAGACACAACTAAGTCACTGAACAACAATTTTTGAACAGAGGAGTTTGTTTAAAATCATTGAGAGTTTTCAAGGCAGCAACAGCAGAGATAAAAGCTAGTGCAGAGCCCTTTTAAGCTTAGTAAGCTCATCTCATTTTTTACCAACTCCTTCCTTACCCACTGAACTTTCTTTAGCCACGTTGGCCTTGTTTCTGCTTCCTGATTACATTAAACTCTCTCCTGCTCAGGACATTTGTGCTTGGCCATTCTAAGCTAGTGATCACTCTGCCACAGTTAACAGCGATATTCATATGACCTATGCCGGCCCTCACTCAACAAATCAATATCACAGTTTAGAAAAGTTATTTGCAATACTTCTCCATCCCTAGTATTATTGTGTATTCTTATTTCTACAATAGCATACCTATGCCATTTCCTTATTTTATTGCTTTCTTACTTGTTCCTTTTTAAAATTACCCAATCCTCTTGATTCTAAAGCAGGCTTCATGAGGGTAGGTGTTTTCTGTGACTTATTCACCAATAAATAAAGACAACCTCAAGCACATTGGGTATTTGATCTAGACCATTTGATCTAGATCTTGATCTAGATCAAGAGTATATTTCTTGATGCTTTTTTTAAAACATTTTATCAATTTATCCTATAATTACTTGATTTTCTGTTTGGTTACATGGAAGTGGACCTGCAAAGACAGAGCTCATTTGTGTAAATATTTCCCAAACTTGTCAGATATGTGAAAAAGGAAGGATTTCCTCTCTGCTGGACATTTGTTTGTACTGCAATTAACACACACATCCACATAACCCTGGGAAAGCAAAACGACCTACCCCAGTCTACATTGACAAGACTACATTAAGGGTTCCTTTTCTTCACTGTTGTTTTTTAATCACTTAAGTCATGTCTGACTCGTTGTGACCCCATGGATTGTAGCCCTCAAGGCTCCTCTGTCCATTGGATTTCCCAGGCAAGAATACTGGAGTGGGTTGCCATTTCCTTCTCCAGGGGATCTCCCTAATTCCAGGATCAAACCCACGTCTCGTGCATCTCTTGCATTGGCCAGTGGATTCTTTACCTTTGAGCCACCAGGGAAGCACTTTCTTCATTAAGATAACTTTACAATTCTAGGAGAGTCTGCCCAGACAAATAACTTGACTGTTCATCATAGGAAATTTCTGAATACCCAACCACCATTCAATAGAAAGCATCAATATAAGATTTTACCTACAGAGAGTTTGAATCTCTTTCCTCAAAAATCCTTACTGGATATTTCTAATATCAAGTCTAAACTTTATATCATGATCCTTACCCAATCCTAGTCAAGTCCCTGAATGGAAGATCCATTAGCACCAAACTTTCCATTCTCAATAAATCCTGACTTGGCCTTTCATCTCTAAGATGCTACCAAAGCTAAGTTAGTGTTATCCAGTCCTGTGATCAGCATGTCAACTTTATCTTCTCAAAAGCTTATGCTGCTGATATTTGGGGAGCCAGCATTTTACAACTCTAATGCAATTCTCTGAGTATGGGTTTATCTCCCACAGTGCAGGTGGATTCTGTACCAGCTGAGCCACAAGGGAAGCCCTTGATTATTTAGAAGGGTCAATTATTCAGAGATATAAAGCGTTTTTCTCTTGAGAATGGCTTTTCCTTATAAGCATATCAAGGTAAAAGGTTTACATAAATAGTGACATATAAGGATTTCATGTGAGTCAGAGAGCAAACAAAACATATTTCCATGCTGTCACTGTTCAGTGTGGCAGCCATTAGAGATATGTATCTATTGAGAATTTGATATGTGTTTTGTCTTGAGATATGACATAAGTGTGAAATATATTCCAGATTCAATGACTTAGTGTAGAAAAAAGAATTTAAAGTATCTAATTAATAATTTTTATATGATTATATGTTGAAATGTAGCATTCAGGATCTAATGTGCTATAGGACATAATATAATATTTGGATATAATTTATAATATATATAAGATTAGGACTTCCCAGATGGCACTAGTGGTAAAGAACCTGCCTGCCAATACAGAAGGTGTAAGAGATGTGGGTTCTATCCTTGGGTTGGGAAGATCTCCTGGAGGAAGGCATGGCAACCCACTCCAGTATTCTTGCCTGGAGAATCCCATGGACAGAGGAGCTACTGTCCATAGGGCTGCAAAAAGTCAGACATGACTGAAACAACTTAGCAAAGCACACACATATATGGATTAAAGGTAATATATAATATACTATTAAAATTAATTTTAACCATTTTCTTTACACTTTTAAAAAATATGGGAACTAAAAAGCTTTAAATGATATATATGGGCTTTATCATATTTCTATTGGAGAGTGCTGTTATCTCTCTAGTTAAAAAAGACAGAGGAAAGAAAAAAAAACCCTGACAAACTGCATTATCAATAAAGAGGCAAAAAAATATATATATATAGTATTATATATATATTTTTTTCTCTTGTAATGACTTACTTCTCCAATGTTAGTTATTTATTTAAAGATCCTTACCACTACAACCAGAGATAGTATTTTCAACACATAAAATACTTGTGGTAAGTGGTATTTCTTGGTCTACTGGAAAGCATTAGGAGGAATTACCTTTAAAAGTTGAAAAGCAATTACAAATTGTTTTACTTTAGAATTAAATTTTAGAGGAAACTGTTACACAGTTGGCTTTACAAGAGACATTTCAACAAACAGGGTAAGTAAGGAAGACCAAGTGTTAATCTGAGTTTGCGGAAAATGGCCAGACAGATCTGTGACTGAACAATGTAATTCAATTGTACTAAGAAGCAGATGTAATCTGCAATTTTTCTCTACAACTGGCTCTTTTGTCTGGAGAATGATGCCTGGCTAATGTCCTTTTTGTTGACTGTAGAGGAAATATGCATATCTCCCTTCTATCCTATTGTGTGCTTGAAAACTCTGAACCTGATGTGTTAGAACATTAGGGGTGGTGTACAATTGCTTCTTGAAAGACATTTTTGAAAGTTTGACCCTAACTTTTGACTAGGATGAGAGAGAGATGAGACAATCTCAGGACCACTCTTAAAAGCTAAAATAGGAACAAGATAAGGACTAGGGTCAAATGTTCTTGACGTGAGGTAAAAGAAGAGAGAGACACTTGTAAGGACAAGATGTGAATAAACAAATGTCCTACAGAGGAGGCAACTTTATTCTTTATCACTGAGAACAAGGAAACTCCACTTCATTGCCATTGAATCCTCTATAACACGAGACTGAAGAGTTAGACCATATAGCTTCCTGTCAGGTGACTAAGATCTCACTTCATTTTAATGCATAAGGTTTGTGAGTTTTATCCTCCTTCAAAGTCCCTTATGCCCTGAAGTTGTTTTCATGTTTGACAATAGTTTCTAATGTTACATTCTCACATGTTGATAATGTAACGTAAAAATTTCAACAAGATTTAATGTAAACTATTCCCATTTATAATTCTTCTCAAGCTTTAAACAGAAAAATAGACAATGTTTTAGGACAGCAGGATATAGTAGCCTTGAATTTTGACCCTTCAGTTCAGCTATATTTGGCAGCTCAATAACTCCATGATGTAACTTCCTTTATACTATTTTCTTGGTATAAGGAATCAGGAAAAGAATGCTTTAGAGTTTTATACAAAAATATTTTCCATTTTTTTTCAAGGAGCAAGAAACATTGGAACTCATTCAGAAAATATTATTTGTAAAAATTGTCTAGGTGATTTAAGAATTTAGCACAGAAAGCTGGGGAAAATTACAATATACATAAAACATTAAATAATTATTACTTATGACAAGAAAAGAAGTGAAAGGCAAAGGAGAAAGGGAAAAGATATACCCAACTGAATGCAGAGTTTCAGAGAATAACAGGGAGAGATAAGAAAGCCTTCTTAAGTGAACAATGAAAAGAAATAGAAGAAAACAATAGAATGGGAAAGACTAGAGATCTCTTCAAGAAAAATGGAGATGCAAAGGGAACATTTCCTGCAAAGACAGGCACAATAAACGACAGAAATTGCAAGGACCTCACAGAAGCAGAAGAGATTAAGAAGAGGTGGCAAGAATATACAGAAGAATTATACAAAAAGGGACTTAATGACCCATAACCATGATGGTGTGGTCACTCACCTAGTGCCAGATGTCTTGGAGTGTGAAGTCATGTAGGCCTTAGGAAGCATTACTACCAAGAAAGCTAGTGGAGATGATGGAATTCCAGCTGAACTACTTCAAATCCCAAAAGATGATGCTGTGAAAGCACTGCACTCAATATGCCAGCAAATATGGAAAACTCAGCAGTGGCCACATGACTGGAAAAGGACAGTTTTCATTCCAATCCCAAAGAAAGACAATGCCAAAGAATGTTCAAACTACTGTACAATTGTGTTCATTTCACATGGTAGCAAGGTAATGTTCAAAATCCTTCAAGCTAGGCTAGCATATGAACCAAGAACTTTCAGATGTACAAGCCGGATTTAGAAACAGCAGAGAAACCAGAGATCAAATTGCCAGCATCCTTTGGATCATAGAAAAGGCAAGGGAATTAAAAAAAAAAAAAAAAAGGTGAAGAAAGCTGAGCACCGCAGAATTGATGCTTTTGAACTGTGGTGTTGGAGAAGACTCTTGAGAGTCCCTTGGACTGCAAGGAGATCCAATCAATCCATCCTAAAGGAGATCAATCCTGGGTGTTCATTGGAAGGACTCATGTTGAAGCTGAAACTCTAATATTTTGGCCACCTCATGTGAAGAGTTGACTCATTGGAAAAGACCCTAATGCTGGGTAGGATTGGGGGCAGGAGGAGAAGGGGACGACAGAGGATGAGATGGTTGGATGGCATCACCGACTCGATGGACATGGGTTTGGGTAGACTCCGGGAGTTGGTGATGGACAGGGAGGGCTGGCATGCTGCAGTTCATGGGGTTGCAAAGAGTCGGACACGACTGAGTGACTGAACTGAACTGAACTGATATATATATATATATATCAGTTATATATATATATATATATATATATATATATATATATATATACACACACACGCACACACACACACACACTTCTGCTTCATTGACCATGCTAAAGCCTTTGTGGGTCACAACAAACTGTGGACGTTTCTTAAAGAGACAGGAATACCAGACCACCTCACCTGTCTCCTAAGCTCAATGAGCTGTCTCCTAAGAAATCTGTATGCAGGACAAGAAGCAACAGTTAGAAATGGACATGGAACAATGGACTGGTTCAAAACTGGGGAAGGAGTACGTCAAGGTTCCATATTGCCACCATGCTTATTTAACTTACACGCAGAGTACATCATGGATAATGCATCACAACCTGGAATCAAGATTGCCAGGAGAAATATCAACAACCTCGGACATGCAGATGATACCACTCTAATAACAGAAAGTGAAGAACAAAAGAGCCTCTTGATGAGGGTGAAAGAGGAGAGTGAAAAAGCTGGCTTAAAACTCAACATTAAAAAATACTAAGATCATTTCATCTGGTCCCATCACTTCATGGCAAATAGATGGATAAAATGTGGAAACAGTGTCAGACTTCATTTTCTTGGGCTACAAAATCATAGTGGATGGTGACTGCAGCCATGAAACTAACAGATACTTGCCCCTTGAAAGGAAAGCTATGACAAATGTAGACTGTACATTAAAAAGCAGAGACACAACTTTGTCAACAAAGGTCTATATAGTCAAAGCTATGGTTTTTCCAGTAGTCATGTATGGATGTGAAATTTCGGCAATAAACAAGGCTGAGGGCCAAAGAATTAGTGCTGGAGAAGTCTCTTGAGAGTCTCTTGGATGGCAAGGATATCAAACAGTTAATCCTAAAGGAAACAGACCCTGACTCTTTTGTTGGAAGGACTGATGAGAAAGCTGAAGCTCCAACACTTTGGCCACCTGATGAGAAAAGCCAACTTATTGGAAAAGACCTTGATGCCGGGAGAGATTGAGCGCAAGAGAGGAGGGAGACTGAGGATGAGGTGGTTAGGTAGCATGGCTGAGCAAATGAATATGAGTTTGAGCAGTCTCTGGGAGGTAGTGAAGGACAGGGTAGCCTGGTGTGCTGCAATTCATGGGGCCACAAAGAGTTGGACATAGCTTAGTGACTCAACAACAACAACAATGACATTGAGTCTCTGGAGTTGGTCTTTGTCATTAAAGATGAATAGTTATTACTTCCTAATTCTGATTGCTTTCCTAAAAATGATCTACTATATATAGTAATGATAGACCTAAGGTTTCAATACTCATCTTTATCCAGAGATCAAATTTCTGGAACAGAAGAATTGTGTGTACAGCAGAGGAGGTATCTGTGTTTATTTCAAAGGGGAGACTACAACTAAGCAGATGTGCTGACGAGAGCCTATGTTTCAAAGTTAAATAAAAAGTATCACAGTAAATAATGGTGGAATTTAGAAATTCTTCTGCTCAACTGTGTGCTTAACCTTCTAAGATTAAGAATACTATTTTAATGCTTTTTTTAGAAGAAAAAAGTGCATTTCTATTTGTGCTACATTTATCTTTTATCTGTTTATCCTATTGCTATCTGAGACCTTGACTTTCCTGAGTTTTTGAGAGAAAGACTTCAGATGGTATAGGGAAAAAGTGATTTGAAGTCTGAATATGAATCTCATATATTATTATTTTTTTTAAATCAATGAACTAACTCTAGGCTTTATCTGTATGAAATAATTTAATTGCAGTAGAGAGAAAACCAGACCAAAATGGGTGTAAGTGTAAAAGTAATTTATTGACCTATGCAACTGAAAAGCCTCATTTGTCACTGTAGATGAGATTTCATATAGCAATTCAAAAGCTATCACAAAGAATCTTCCATTGTCCCACTAAGTCATAGAATTGCTGCTTCCTTTGAAGACCTCAAGGCTTCTCTGATAGTTCAATTGGTAAAGAATCCTCCTGCAATGCAGGGGACCCTGGTTCAATTCCTGGGTTGGGAAGATCCACTGGAAAAGGGATAGGCCAGCAACTCCAGTATTCTTGGACTTCCCTTATGGCTCAGCTGGTAAAGAATCTGCCTGCAATGTGGGAGACCCGGGTTCGATCCCTGGGTTGAGAAGATCCCTTGAAGAAGGGAAAGGTTACCCACTCCAGGATTCTGGCCTGGAGAATTCCATGGACTGTATAGTTCATGGAGTCACAAAAAGTCAGACTCAACTGAGAAACTTTCATGCTCATGCTCATGCTCATGCTTGAAGACCTCAAATCACCATACCACCATTTTCAATGAAAGGGGAAAACCTTTTAGGATGACTCCCAGGAAAATTAGTCTTTGTCCCAGCGTTATGGGCTGAACGGTGTCCTCCTAAAATTCATATATTGAAGTCCTAACCCACGTAAATCAGTATGTACCTTTATCTGGAGATAGGTCTTTAAAAAAGTAACTAAGTTAAAGTTAGGTCATTTAGAGATAGCCCTAATCCAATATTACTGGTGTCATTATAATAAGAGAAAATTGGGAGACAGAAACACACAGAGAGATGATCATGTGGAGACAGAGGAGATGAACATTTAAAAGGAGAGAAGTTTCAAGAGAAAATAACCCTGCCAACACATTGATCTCAGACTTCTAGCCTCTAGAATTATGCAAAGATAAATAAGTCACCCAATCTTAATTGTATGTTGAGATTACTGTGTGTTAATACAGTAGCTCCATTAAAGATACCCAGAATCCCTGCCAAAAGCTCTGAAGGTCACTTGCTTAGGTTATGTGCCACTCCTGAACATTATGACCATCAGCATTAAATAGTGGATTAGCTTGGGTCAGCCAAGGTTTGCCCCTGAATCTGGGGCAGAGAAGGGGCTCTTTGCCAGCAAACACACAGGACTGAGACTTGAGGGCTTTCTGTACTCCATAGTTTTGTTCTTAGAACTTGTATATATTTTTAAGCTATAACCTATCTGCTAACATAGGTCTTCCCTTAATCATATTCTTATTTTAATCCAGGTACTTGGGGCCTTTCTTGCAGAGCCTGAAGTTACAGTCTAGGGCTAATAATACAAAAAGGACCAAGTAATTAACTGTATTCGATATGCTAGCAAGAGCCACTTGTGAAGATTTTACTGAAGGACGTTATGAGGAAATGGGAGGTCAATATTGCTCATGGTACAGCAAACAACTTAATGCAATTCCTGCCAACCATCTTCTCACTTTCTGACCCCCTCTGCCCTCTGACCCAGCACCTGCTGCTTTCATCATTCCTATTGCTGAGTCTTTTTCCAGAGTTTCCACATGGGGGTCTCTCTCCTCCCTTCAGTTCTTTATCCAATCCCATCTTATCTGTGAGGGCTTCTTTGATGAGAGTATGCTTTTTCTCTCTTTCCTATTTAATTTTCTTCCATTTTCCTTATCCTCTAGATTTCCATGTTTATAGGTTTATTATCTGCCTCTCTCCTTTAGACAGCTCCATGAGTGTGGAAATTTTGTCTGTTCTATTTCCAGCTGTAGCCTTCCCTATTTAAAATCTTGTCTAGAAAATATAAGTCATGCAGTACATTTTTTTTTGAATGAACACATTTTATTTTTCTCATAAGTTTCTCTTCAGTAGCAAGTCACTAGGTCTCCTACAATTAATGCCTTCTCAACATGCTTCCCAAATATCCTCCATGGTTTCTAAGATTGAATTTCTTTAGAAAGCAGTAGGATAGTGTTAATTATATATACAAACACATATAAATAGCACATATATATGACATGAACCCAATGTTTTCCTATGTCTCCTTCAGTCGATATCAAAGAGAAGTCACAAAAATCAAATTACAATATTGAGGTATTTTTTTCCAGGGGAATGTTTGTCATTCTGAGATTTCTTTTACACTTTGAGTTCATGTGCTTTTCTTTGTATAAGACTCAATTTTTTAAAACATGGCCATATGTTTTATATAATCTGCCCCACATCTATCCCATCAGTTTTAACTGCTTGCCATTTTTTCTCTCATACTCTTTCTTTTTTTTTGCCATCCATGCTGGCTTCTTTCTTCCTCAAATGCACAGTGCCCCTTATACTCTCTAGAGCACGACAGAGAGTTTGAGGATGAGGCTGAACATTCATGCTTGCTTTTGTGCTTGGAGTTCAAACCCTTGAGCTGCCCCACACCACACCAATACCCCTCTACCTCTAAGATAAGAAAATAGGATGATGCAGAAGTAGCTTCATGAAAATCTAATGAATCATATATATTCATTAGATATACAAAGAAGCAAAAATCATGAATTTTATGACACTATTTTCGTGCTTAGGTCAGATTCTTTGCCTGTTAGAGGGAAGGAGCCAGGAAATTTGAATAAACATGAGGCTGTATAGCATGGCTTTCCTAACTGAGTCTTTTGAGAAGTGGATAGTCTTGGTGCCACCTATTACTATTCCACCAAAAATGGCCACCATCACATACGAATAAAGCCAGCATTAGAAATGCTAGTACTTGAGAGAGTCTTATTTCACTTTCTTGGATTTCAAAGGTGATACAGCACTTTTTATATGTCAACCAGTAGCTAAGACTGCAGCCACCCACGTTTGTGCCATCAGGGGAACCAGGGTCACCAGGCAGAGGAAAATCCTTCTGACACACAGGCCCTCTCATATGCAGCCAGCTTTGGCTGTAATACTTGTCCTGTCCTCATATTGACCTCTAGAAGCCTGTTAACCCTTCCATGGGCTTCTAAACTTTCTGAAGGCAATGATATAGCTTACTTTGGTTACAACTCTGTCTTCAGTGGCCACTCTAACACTTTGTACATTATAGGCACATAATAATTATTTCTTAAATTTATGAATGCATCCTACATAGAACTAATTTTATACAGTGAGTAAAATTGACAATAGAAATTTTGACATGGTTTTAAAGGTTTTACAAGGTTTATGAGAGTTGGACTATAAAGAAAGCTGAGAGCTGAAGAACTGATGCTTTTAAACTGTGGTGCTGGAGAAAACTCTTGAGAGTCCCTTAGACTGCAAGGAGACCAAACCAGTCAAGCTGAAAGGAAGTCAGTCCTGAATATTCATTGGAAGTACTGATGCTGAAGCTGAAGTTCTAATACTTTGGGCACCTGATGCGAAGAACTGACTCATTTGAAAAGACCCTGATGTTGGGAAAGATTGAAGGTGGGAGGAGAAGGGGACGACAGAGGATGAGATGGTTGGATGGTATCACTGACTCGATGGACATGAGTTTGAGTAAGCTCCGGGAGTTGGTGATGAACAGGGAAGCCTGGCATGCCGCAGTCCATGGGGTAGCAAAGAGTCAGACATGACTGAGCCACTGAACTGAACTACAAGGTTTATGCATGTGTGAAGAATCTTTACTGCAGTCAGGTACTGTGACAGAAGTCACAGAAGATATGAAAACACCTCCATTTTCAATAAACAACTATCATAATATCAATAAATTGCAAATCATATAAGCTAAAACAAGTCATTTCTTTAGCATGTATCATTTGCTGCACTTTAATAAAAAGTTTCAAAAAAAAAAAGTTTCTTGCTTATTACAATACCCATTGTAGGTAACACTACATCTAGTTTTTCTGCTAAGGCAAGGACACTAAGTCTCATGAACGTTAAGGACCTTCACCAAGTTCACACTGTTGGTGAGGTTTCTCAGCTGTAATTTAAGTATACTGTGCTCTTCCTGGTACACGGCAACAGCTTTGCTGCAGGGTGACTGATGTGGCCATCCCTGTGGCTGTGCTGGGATCTATAAGATCAGAAATTGCAGCTCAAAAGATGAAAAAGACAGCTCCATAACCCAGAAAATCAGAAGAGCTGAAATGACCAGAGCAGAGGGTGCTTTGAGCTGAGGGTTGAGAGGACAGGGTGACTCAAAAGCAGCTGAGAGGGGAGTTTTGGGAGCAGCTTCCCATCACCAGGAGTATCTATTCTCTGGGCATGCCTGGGTACCACAGAACACTTTAGAACCTTTTAGCTAGATCTGAGACAGAATGGTGAAAGCTTTCTATGTCAGATGATATTCTAGTCTCCTAAATTAAAGAACCAATTTCCCAAATTTTATCCTTTCACTTTTTTTTCTTCTCTTATCTTGATGAGGTTTTATTTCTGATCTCCTTTGTGGTGATTCTGGGACCAACTGTTCAAACAAGGAAGGAAGATCCATGTTTTGGTTTTGCTGGGCTGTATAAGATTAAGTTCCTACCAGAGTGGTTAACACCACCCTTCACCATGTCCCCCAATTAAATATGACTCAAAAGTAGGATTAAAGACAAGAACAAGAACATGTCTTCATTTCTGGGAAACAAAAAGAGGCTACAGACTAATGTGAATCTAGAGGAACAGAGGAGACCTGGAAGCATTCAAGGAACACTTGAGATAGGTTGAAGTGACTGGGTCTGGTGGCTCAAGTGGACAAGGTTAGTCTTTGAAGGTCTTATATCCCTTCCTTCCTTCACTCATTATTTTTATGTGTTGAATATAAAAGGGAGAAAAAATGAATTCTAATCAATAGAGATAAGGAGTATGATCACTGTGGGTTTAGTGGTGAAAGAGAGTAACAGAGTAGTAATTTGAGGGGGCTATAGGGTCAGGGCAAAGGTTTTAAGTTTTTTTGTTTGCAGTTAGTTTTAGAACAACACATGAGTGGAGAAACTGAGGATCCAGAAGAACTTAATGAAATAATTTCCAGATGACGAGATAAGATTCTACACCCAGATGGAGGAGTTGGATTTAACAAACCATACGATGCTTCTTTCTTTGACACTAAGAAAGGAGATGCTGCTCTTTGTTTAACCCTTTTAGGAGATTTTTTTTTCCCCTCAGAAGACTCAAGATATGTTGTTTATTATATTACCAAAATGCTAATGAGTTTCAGATATAGTCATGGATCATTTATAGAATGATAATGCAATGGGTAAACTATAAATAATTAAATCTTTTGCAATGTTTACCTTGTGTTAAGTTTTTGGGGTACAAAGCTGAGTGAGACACTCTATACTCAGTAAACTAACAGTATTAGAGGGGTGACAGGAATATGAATAGATCTTTATAAATGTGTCTAATGCAATGATTAAGCATGCCCTGATTATTACAGGTACCCTAAGGTATCCTGTATGAATTCACAGTGGAGGTAATGAATAGGTCCAAGGGACTAGACTGAGTTAACAGTGTGCCTGAAGAACTATGGACAGAGGTTTGTAATATTGTACAGAGGCAGTGAACAAAACCATCCCAAAGAAAAAGAAAAGCAAGAAGGCAAAGTGGTTATCTGAGGAGGCTTTAAAATAACAGAAGAACAAAGAGAAGTGAAAAGCAAGGAAGAGAGGGAAAGGTACATCCAATTAAATGCAGACTTTCAAAAAACAGCTAGAAGAGACAAGAAGGCCTTCTTCAATGAACAGTGCTTAACAATAGATGAAAACAACAAAAGGGGAAAGACTAGAGATCTCTTCAGGAAATTGGAA
This sequence comes from Giraffa tippelskirchi, assembly GCF_054371585.1. Classification (NCBI taxonomy): domain Eukaryota; kingdom Metazoa; phylum Chordata; class Mammalia; order Artiodactyla; family Giraffidae; genus Giraffa; species Giraffa tippelskirchi. The sequence continues at coordinate 104,367,238 of NC_137280.1, read as the reverse complement.
ACATCAAGGGACCATTCTGCCCAAAGATGGATACAATAAAGGATAAAAATGGTAGAGACCTAGTAGAGGCTGAAGAGATCAAGAAGAGATGGAAAGAGTACATGGAAGAACAGTAAAACAAAGATCTTAATGAACCACATTACTATGATGGTGTCGTTAGTCACCCAGAACCAGACATTCTGGAGTATGAAGTCAAGTGGGCTTTAAGAAGCATTGCTGTTTAATAAAGCTAGTGGATGTGATGAAATTTCAGCAGAATTATTCAGATCCCTACAGGATGATGACATCGAGGTTTTGCACTCATTATGTCAGCAAATCTGGAAGACCTAGCAGTGGCTACAGGACTGGAAAAGGTCAAACCTCATCCCAATCCCCAAGAAGGGTAGTACCAAAGAATGTCTTAACTATCAGACAGTTACACTCATTTCCCATGCTAGTATGGTCATGTTTAAAATCTTGCATGCTAGGCTTCAGCATTATGTGAACCGAGAAATTACAGATGGTTCAAGCTGGGTTTAGAAAGGGAAGAGGAACTAGAGATCAAATTGCCAACATTCACTGGATTATAGAGGAAGCAAGGGAATTTTAGAAAAACATCTATCTCTGTTTCATCGACTATGCTAAAGCCTTTGACTGTGTAGATCATGACAAACTGTGGAAAGCTTTTAGAAAGATGGGAATACCAGACCATCTTACCATCTCCTGAGAAACCTGTACGCAGGTCAGGAAGCAACAGGTAGAACCCTGTATGGAACAACAGATTGGTTCAAGATTGAGCAAGGAGTATGACATGGCTGTCTGCTGTCACTCTGTTTGTTTAACCTATAAGCTGAACACATCATGAGAAATGTCCCGGGATGGATGAGTTACAAGCTAGAATCAAGACAGGCAAGAGTAACATCAACAACCTCAGATATGCAGATGATACCACTCTAGCATCTGCACTCTAATGGCAGACAGTGAAGAGGAACTAAAAAGCCTCTTGATGAGGTGAAGGAGGAGAGTGAAAGAGTCAACTTAAGACTAAACATTAAGAAAACTAAGATTATGGCATCCGGCCCGAATACTGTATGGCAAATAGAAGGGGAAGGCATCACTGACTCAAAGAACATGAGTTTGAGTAAACTCCGGGAGTTGGTGATGGACAGGGAGGCCTGGCGTGCTGCAGTCCTTGGGGTCACAAAGAGTTGAACACGACTGAGCGACTGAACTGAACTGAGTGACAGATTTCCTCTTCTTGGGTTCCAAAATAACTGCAGAAGGGGACTGCAGCCATGAAGTCAGAAGACAATTGTTTCTTGACAGGAAAGCAACGACAAACCTAGTGTGTTGAAAAGCAGAGACATTACTCTGCTGACAGTGGTCTGTATAATCAAGGTTATGGTCTTCCCAGTGGTTACGTATGGTTGTGAGAGCTGGACCACAAAGAAGGCAGAACGCCAAAGAATTGGTATCTTTGAACTGTGGTGCTGGAGAGGACTCCTGAAAGTCTCTTGGACAGCCAGGAGATCAAACCAGTCAATCTTAAGGGAGATAAACACTGAATATTCACTGGAACAACTGATGCTGAAGCTGAAGCTCCAGTTTTTTGGTCATCTGATGCAAACAGATGACTCATTGGAAAGGACCCTGATGCAGGGAAAGATTGAGGGCAGGAGGAGAAGAAGGCGTCAGAGGATGAGATGACTGGACGGCATCACTGATGCAATGAACATGAACTTGGGCAAACTCCGGAAGATGGTGAGGACAGGGAGGCTTGGCATGCTGCAGTCTATGGGGTTACAAAGAGTTGGACATGAGTGGGTGACTGAGCAACAACAAAGGAGAGGGTATCCTTCAGTGGCAGTGTGTGTTTATGTATGTATGTAGTTGTACATGTTAATATCAGAAAAGGAGTCCTAGAAATAATAATGCATAAGGAGAGCACATTTAAAAAATTCACAACTTTGAAAATGCACAGGTATATATACATATTTTTTATGGGAAATACTTTTAAAATAATTAAAATTAATATCCTTTATCCAAAATATAGCATCCCTAAAGGAAAGAGTATTGAAGTTACTGCCAGACTGTGATGTTTGGGTCTTTGTGTGTGACTTTGGAAAAGTTTTGTCACATCTCTGGGTATCAGTTTTCCCATCTGAACAGTCAAGAGGCTGGCCTCCAAGGCTGCTTCCATACATGATAGTCTCTGAGTCTATAAGTATAAGTACAAATTAATATAACACTGAGAGCATAAGTGATTTCTAATTGCTCAAGTGTGACGATTTAAAATAGGAAGCCAAAATGGTCTATGTAATTAGCTCTGACACATGTCTCCCTTTATGACAAAGGTCAGTCATTTCAATTTCCTCTGTCGTGCTTGCTCCATCCCCAAAACGGGGATCACATTCCTTATACATGCCTTTTTTCATGAATCTTTTGTCCAGATTAATAAGGACCTTATTTCCCTGAAGGAAATGGCTCATGTGTTGGAGGTACATTAATTCTTTTAGGCCATTAGGGCACCATTTACTTAATTTGAAACCAAAATGACAGCCATGTACCCTATTTTCCTTGGTAAGCTCACGGCTTCAGCTTAAAATGCAGCAATGCTGTTTAGAAGAAAGAATATCAATAATTTATACAGTCTCCTCAAGATATGCTGCTAACTTTTTCCCCAGGTGTCTTTTCTTTTTAAAAACATTATCATGGTGTTATTTACAACAGGCATTTAATTTCCTTTCATATACCAGCTTCTAGATGGGAGATATATCACAAGTTGGGAAACTGTGAGGTTTGACAAAAGTTAAATTCACATTCATGTGAGGATCTTTGTTGCTATTCTCTACCTTAGGATATCTGTATTAGGAGATGAACAACATGACTCAGATGTCCTTACTATCAACTTCTCCTTCCCTAGCAAGAAAGCAGAACTTGGGCTAGGTATGCCGCTTGGAGCTATGATATTTGCTGAATGGATTCAACTTAGTATCAATTTGGTACAAACTACCAGCAAGACGTTGTGTTAAGGAGTGTGAAGATGTCCTAAAAAGGCCTATTTACTCCCAAAATAGCGTCAAGGAGACAGACTGTATAGTTACTAGAATTGCTGCAGACCAAGACACTGAGTGCCAAAGAACTGATGCTTTTGAATTGTGGTTCTTGGAGAGCAAGATCAAACAAGTCAGTCCAAAAGGAAATCAATCCTGAATATTCATTAGAAGGACAAATGATGAAACTTAAGCTCCAATACTTTGGCCACATAATGCAAAGATACCCTGATGATGGGAAAGACTGAGGGCAAGAGAAGAAGGGGGCGACAGAGGAGGAGATGGTTGGATAGCATCACCGACTATTTGGACATGAATCTGAGCAAACTCCAGGAGATAGTGAAGGACAGGGAAGCCTGGAGTGCTGCAGTTCGTGGGATTGCAGAGTTGGACATGAGTTAGCGACTGAACAACAACAAAACTGGGCTCTCGAAATACCATCACCCAGAAGAGAAAAATGTGCATTTATTGCTTATTGTGGTATGGGAGAACATCATGTCACAAAGCTTTGGCAGCATCTTGAATGGAACAAAGTAAAGCCAGAAGTTACTGAGAAGTGGAAGTTTGGTTTAAGGTTGCTCTTTCACTATGGAGACTTGGCTAGGATTGAATGAGTATCATGATAATCCAGAATTGGAGAAAAAAGTCAGAGGAAGATTTTGAGGCAAGGGTTTCAAAGAATCTTAAGGTTTCAACTGTTGATGTTTTCCATCTAAGAGTTGTTGGATCACTGGGGAAATTCCTGTAGTAAACAATTAAACCATTCACTTGGGCAGAAGAGCCTGGAAGAATGAGGAAATGCTATAAGTGGAAAGCAGATTCATATTAATAATGGTAATAAGGAATGATTTTGTTCTCATTTTCTGGGCTGAGTACGGAGGTAGAAGCTTTTAGTTTTTAATCTGCTTCTCTATTCTGTCCATTCTGTTTCCTTGGTTGTCTATTCAATTAGTATAAGTCAGAATATCTGGTATGATAAGGACCTCCCATCTTGTTTTTCTTGATGAGTTTCTTTGATATACTTGATTACTTCTGTATCACTTGAGAATTACCTTCCCAAGTTCCTTACACATACCCATGTGCACATACCCAAAACTTGTCAGAATTTTAATTATTATTATATTGAAGTATTGATAAATTATGACAACTGATTTCTTTATAATACATAGTCTTCTACTCAATGAACATGCTGTATCCCGCCACTGTTTTCTTTCATTTTCACTGAAATTGAAAAATTTCTTCTAATGTTCTTTTATATTTTTTGTTAGATTTGTCTCACACATTTCACAGATTTCTTAGATGATACTTAAAATGCTACCCATTAAAAATGATATACATAATTTCTACATTTGTTTCTGATATGTAGAAGTGCAGTTAATTCTTGTTTCTGGATTTTTTAATCTAGCATATTGCTTTCTTTTAAATTATGAGTAAAAATGATAATCTGGGGGGATATTTGTCCTTTTTTAAACATAAATGGAGTGACTTCATCAATAAGTAGGATGTTTACAGATTTTTTTCCTAGATGCTCTTTATCAAATTAAGTTAGTTTAATACTATTCCTGGTCTGCTAGGAGATTTCTCTAAAAATTATGATTAGAAGTTAAATTGTATCAACTATTTTTCCTGCTTCTATCAGAGTGATCATATGATTCATAATTAATGTAATTAATCACTTTCCTAACATTAATTAGGAAAATCAATCTTCAAGTACCTCTGGTTATAAATTTAACTCTGCCATGTTGTGTTATATTTTTATATATTGCTGGATTTTGCTTGCAGTACTATAGGCATAATTTTTTTTAATTTGTAACTTAAAGCATTTATTTATTCTATAGATTTCAGAACTTTAAAATTTATATTTTATCTAGTTATTTTCAAAATCTGTTAGGTAGTTTATCATAATCTTTTGCTTGACATTCTCTTCTTTCTATCGCCTTTAAAAAAAACTTCTCCAAACATATTCACTATGGCTGATAATTTCAATTACAGACGAAAGTGAAAGTGAAAGTCGCTCAGTCATGTCCGACTCTTTGTGACCACATGGACTATAGAGTCCATGGAGTTCTCCAGGCCAGAATACTGGAATGGGTAGCCTTTCTCTTCTCCAGGGGATCTTCCCAACCCAGGGATCGAACCCAGGTCTCCCGCATTGTAGGCGGATTCTTTACTGTCTGAGTCACAAGGGAAACCTAGATGAAAGAAAACAATAAAATTTTTTTTCCCCCAAGTTACACAACTTGGTACAATTTGGATTTGAACTAAACAGCCCACTTTAGAGACCGTGCACTTAACTATGCTCATGAAAATCATCATTAGAAACTTTACTCCATTTACAATAGGATAAAATCTCTAAAATGTATCTTTTATAAGTTAGGCTATTTCTGAAGACTTTAAACAATTAATCAGCAGGATGAAATTTTTAAGAAGATTATTATGTCAGCAGTGTGGTGAATGAATTGATGGGGCTGGACTAAAGGAATCAGTAGGGTGACTAGACTCAAGCTAGACTTGTAGTAAAGAATCTAAAGGAATGGGTATTTCATTGAATGTGGAGTTGGGAGAGGGGTAAGTTTAGCTTTTGTTTTTGTTAAACTGGGGAGATTGGTAGATGCTAGTTCCTCTCATTGAAGTGGGAATACAAAAGAACAAGCAGATGTAGCAAAAGCATGTTTCATCAAATATTTCACATGTTGAATTTGAGGTTCTGGATTTAGGTAAAAACATTCAATAGTCAAATTAAGCATATAGAAAAACACAGAAGTCTTCCCCAGAGCCTACGTAACTCTAGCTTTTTAATTTCTCTTTTATATTTCCCCCTAACTTCCGTCCATGTCTTCCCTAGTAAAAGTCAGAGCAAGCACTTTAAAATGTACCCAAACTTTAGAAGTCTGAGGGAGTATAAGGATATTACCTATGTGGAAACAAATGAGATTCATGTATAACTAGGTTCAGATGAGGCTTTTCCAGTGATTTTCAGTTTATCTTTCATATTTTAAAGCTCACTTTAACTCTGGTATGAACTAGAGACATTTCTTTCTACACAGCACTGGAGAAATACCGTCCAATTGATAGTTTTTCAGTTACTCAGATCCTATCTCAGAGGTGATCCTCTGTTAGTTTTTACCTACATAATGTCTCTAACTTTCTGTCTGTATATCTTTTTCATATGGTAAGTATCTCTTGTCATGTCAATTTTCAAAGTTATAGCCAAATTATGAATTCATGGCTTCTCTAAAACCCTAAGTTTTGATAAAATTTCCTTCCACACTGTGTAGATTTCTGATCTCCTTCTGACCATCATTTCTTCATTTCATCACACGGAGATAGATCTCCCCAGGGTACATATCTTAGGTTGTAATCAGTTCTCTGTTCTAACATGCAATTTTGGATTTAATTAACCTACCCAAAGCCAGAATGACTTGACTTCCCTGGTGGCTCAGATGGTAAAGCGTCTGCCTACAATGTGGGAGACTCAGGTTCAACCCCCAGGTTGAGAAGATCCTCTGGAGAAGGAAATGGCAACCCACTCCAGTACTCTTGCCTGGAAAATCCCACGGACGGAGGAGCCTGGTAGGCTACAGTCCATGGGGTTGCAAAGAGTCGGACATGACTGAGTGACTTCACTTTCACTTTTTCACCCAAAGCCAGAATGGTGTTTGATTTAGTCCACTGATTTTAAAAGAGGGATTTTTTTTCTTTCTTTCTTTTTTCAATGATATTAGCTTGTATCTGCTAATTTCAGCATGAAACTGAAGAAAATGTTTTGGTCTAGAATTGTAGGATTAGGATGCTGGTGAGAGCTTTACTATAATTTAACCTGACAAGATTTAGGAAATTATTTGTCTCTTTGATTGCTAGTGTTATTGTTTATCTCTTTGAATCTTATGTCTATATCTTGATATTCATAAGGAATTCCTCCTGATACTATCACACTTTTTCAAGGTTTTTGAATTCCACTGTAATTGTAGGGGGTGAGGTTACAACTTAGTTTATTTGTCTTTGGATATTTACTTTCAATTAGGATCTCTTACACTCACTCTAGCATACCCTACTCATTACAATGAACAAGGCTTATAGAGTGTGCTGTTGAAATTTATCTCCCAGCAAAATTGCTAGTTACTTGATGTCATGGAATGTAGGGCTTCTTTCAAAAGTTAACACTAGAAATATTAAACCTACATATGCTGAGCATTTATTCTAAAATAAAACTCTGCCTCTCTAAGATTTTATAAAAAAAAATCAAGTGAACTAATAAATAGAAATAATAAATGCAAATAGTATCATTATCCTCATTGTAAAGAAAAAATTTGCTTCTATGAGTCACTTGGAATTTTATTTGACTGCTAAAATTGGATATTGTCCACTACATACAATCAGTCTATGAGTTAATATTACCTAGAGGCAGATACTACAATTTATATATCTTATTCCTCCTTCTAGACCAAGGACACAGGTAATTTATGTCTTATATTCATTAATAAAGAAAGAGAAAACATACTCTAGCTCTTAAAAATCATGCTGTAGTCAGAGACCAAAGGTCTTTAATTAGTAATTGTTAGCAAAGAATCTGGGCAGGATAAGAAAGGGTGGACTCAGGGGTAAGGATGAGACTAGACTCTGAACAATGGAACCAGTTAGAACAGCACAGAAAAGGGTGAAGCTAGGTTTGTCTTATATATTTTGCAGACATTAAAGAGAAATAATATTAGGTTAAAAACCTTTTCAGGTCAGATTTATAGTTCTTATCATAAATTTCTGAGGTAAGATACACTAAATTAAATTGTACTCAAGGGACTTGCATTTCCATGTTATTTGGAGAATATCAAAACTCTGTCTCTTTTTCCTTCAGGCCTGTTTGAAATAATTGTCTCTAACAGAGTCATTTAAAAAATATGAACTAGAAATTAAATAGCACTCTCTTAAACAATCAAGTCAAAGAAGAAATCACAAGGGGAATTAGAAAATACCTTGAGACAAATGAAAATAAAAACACAGCATACCAAAATATATGACAATCAGCAGAAGCAGTACCAAGAGGGAAGTTCATAGTGAGAAGTATCTATATTAAAAATGAAGAGAAATTTCAAATCAGTAACTTAATTTTCCCCTCAAGGAGCTAGAAAAAGAACATGCTAAGCCCAAAGTTAGTAGAAGAAAGGAAATAATATAAGAGCAGAAATAAATGAAATAAAGGTAGAGTCAACAAAATTAAGAGCTTTTAAAAAGATAAGCAAAACTGATAAATCCTCGGCTAGAGTAAGGAAAAAAGAAAGAACACTGAAATTGATAAAATAAGAAGTGAAAGGAGAGATTACAAATGATGCCAAAGAAATAAAAAGGATCATAAGAGACTGCTATGAACAATCATGTGCCAACAACATGGATAGCAAAAAAGAAATGGATAAATTCTTAGAAATGTATCACCTACCAAGACTAAATAATGAAGAAATAGAGAACTATCTCTAAATAGAAATAGAAAAGTGAAAACTATGAAATGCTGATGAAAGAAATTATACAAGGCACAAACAAATGGAAATGTGGAAAGATACACCATGTACATGGATTGGAAGACTTATTGTTAAAATGCCCATCTTTCCAAAAGCAATTTATAAATTCAATGTAATCCCTATCAAAATCCCAATGACATTTTTTTCTTAATAGAAAAAAAAACAATTCTACAATTCATATTGGACTACAAAAGACCACAAATGGGCAAATAAATCCTGAGAATAAAGAACAAAGCTGATTTCAATATATACCACAAAACTTCAGTAGTCAACACAACATACTACTACCCAAAGACAGACACAAAAGCCAATGGGACAGAACAGAGAGCCCAGAAATAAATCCATGCATATATGGTAAACTGATCTTTGACAAGGGTGCTAAGAATATACAATGCAGGAAAGAATAGTCTCTTAAATGGTGCTGGGAAATACTGATATCCACCTGCAAAAGATATCCACTGGATATCTTACCATGCACAAAAATCAATTTAAAATGGATTAAAAATTTAAGTGTTAAGACCTGAAACTATAAAACTCCTCAGCTCAGTTCAGTTCAGTTGCTCAGTTGTGTCCAACTCTTTGCAACCCCATGGACCACAGCACGCCAGGCCTCCCTGTCCATCACCAACTCCAAGAGTTTACTCAAACTCGTGTCCATTGAGTCGGTGATGCCATCCAACCATCTCATCCTCTGTTGTCCCCTTTTCCTCCCGCCTTCAATCTTTCCCAGCATCAGGGTTTTTTTCAAATGAGTCAGTTCTTCACATCAGGTGGCCAAGTATTAGAGTTTCAGCTTCAGCATCAGTCCTTCCAATAAAACTCCTGGAAGAAAATATAAGGAAAGGCCTTCATGACACTGGTCTTGGCATTAACCTTGTGAATATGATACCAAAAGCATAGGCAACAAAAATAAAAACAAACAAGCAAATAAAAACTTTTGTACAGCAAAGGAAAACAATCAAAAGAATGAAAAGGCGACCTACAGAATGGGAGAAAATCTTTGCAAACCATATATCCAATAAGGATCCAAAAATACATAAGGATCTTTTACAACTCAATAACAACAACAACAAAACTAATAACTTCATTAAAAAATGGTCCATGGACTTGACATTTCTCCAATGAAGATACAGAAATAGGCAACAGGTATATGGGAAAAAAAATTGCTTATGCACTAATCAGCAAGGAAATGCAAATCAAAACCAGAATGAGGTATCACTTAATATACATTAAAATGGATAACCAATAAGGACTCACTGTATAGCACCAGGAATCCTGCTCAATATTCTGTAACTACCTAATTGGGAAAAGAATTTGAAAAAGAATAGATATATGTATATGTAAAACTGAATCACTTTGCTTTACACCTGAAACTAAAACAACATTGTTAATCAACTCTACTCCAATATAAAACAAAAAGCTGAAAAAGTCAGAAAATGAAAAAATGTTGGTGAGGATGTAGAGAAATTTGAACCCATGTGTATTGTTGATGGGAATGTAAATTGGTACAGTCACTATGGAAAGCAGTATGTAGTTTCCTTGACCAATTAAAAATAAAATTACCATATGATCCAACAATCCCATTCCTGGGTATATATTCAAAATAATTGAAAATAGAATCTTGAAGAGATAATTGTACACATGTTCACTGCATCATTATTCACAATAGCTAAAATATGAAAATAACCTAAATGTGCATCAACAGATGACTAGATATAGAAAATGTGGAATATACATACAACAAAACATCATTCAGCCTTATAAAAGAGGAAACACTGTTGTATGTTACAACAGGAGTGAACCTTGGCGACATTATGCTATGTGAAACATCAGTCACAAAAAGACAGTTATTAAATGATTCCAGTTTTATGAGGTTTCTAGAGTATTCAAACTCTTAGAAACAGAAAGTAGAATGGTACTCTTCAGGGAATGGGAGGAGGAAGAAAAGAGTAACTGTTCAATGGGTAGTGCAGAGTTTCAGTTTTGCAAGATAAAATAAAAATATATGAATGTGCACTTAATTCAGCAATTACAAACTCTTTGATTGTGGGAACTGTACAGAGTGTCCAGTTAAGTAACTTACTCACAGGTATTTGATTAATGCTTATTAAAGTGTATTCATAGACATTATGCAAAAAGAAAGTCTTTCAGCATTTAAAAATCCATTGCTTTCTCTGTCAAGCACTATAGTTCTCAATTTTTGGGATGTTATTTTGAATTTCAAAATTAATGATATAATATGAATAAAAATATCTATACAATGGTGATTTTTTAATGTCTTGTCATACCAAACATGTGCCCTTCCCTTGCTGATTCGGATATACTCCCCTAGTTCATATATCCCGAAGCTTGAAATTGCTGCTGGACACTAAAGCAGGGATGGCAAATAAAGGCACATATGCTTATCATTACTAACCCCTTTTTTTAAAGCCATGGCAGACACGGACCATGTCCCTTTCTTTTCTGCTGAGCAGATAGTATCTGATTCTACTCAAAATAACTCTCAGTTATAACAAATGCATGCCTTTTAGTCTCACTCAGCCATGTCTGACTCTGTAAAAGATGATGAAATTATTATTGGGTTGGCCAAAAAGTTCATTTTCAAATGAACTTTCTGGCCAAACATGTTCAGAATAACTGAACATATACACTGTCTAATATGAACTCTTTACCATTTATTGTATGTCTGTGTGCTGAGTTGCTCACTTGTGTCTGACTCTTTGTGATCTCATGGACTGCAGTCCGCCAGGCACCTCTGTCCTGGGATCCATAGGAATTCCCAGGCAAGAATACTGGAGTGGGTAGCCATTCCCTTCTCCAGGGGATTTTCCCAACCCAGGGATCGAACCCAGGTCTTCCGCATTGTAGGTGGATTCTTTACCATCTAAGCCACGAGGGATGTCCTCATATATTGTATAGATCTCTATATTACAAGATGTTGACTTCCCTGGTGGCTCAGATGGTAAAGTGTCTGCCTACAATGCGGGAGACCGGGGTTTGATCCCTGGATCAGAAAGATACGCTGGAGAAGGAAATGGCAACCCACTCCCGTACTCTTTCCTGGAAAATCCCATGGACAGAGGAGCGTGGTAGGCTACAGTCCACGGGGTCGCAAAGAGTTGGACACGACTGAGCAACTTCACTTTCACTTTCTATATTACAAAATACAAAGAACATGTGATGGAATCTGCTGTCAGCCTTTGGTTCTCTCCCAGTATGGAGCTGAGTATGTGCCCAAGGGAATGGTTATGGGACAGGGTCCATATACAAATGCTCCACAACACTTGTGTGGCACAGGTAAAGGGCATTGGACATTTGCTTCTTACTTCAGTGCTCAAGAGTTTTTGTTTATTTTTGATAGGAAGAAGCACTTCTTTTGCATCTGAGAACCTTGTGTTTATGATCTGTCTGACAACAGCATTTTCCTGACCTCTATCAACAGCAAGGCTCATTGAGCTGAATACGTGTATGTGCATGAATGTGTGTGAAGAGGGTCAGGGGCAGAGGGATGTTAGCTGAGAAGGGGCAAACACAGACAGAAAACACATTAAAATTTAGTCTTTTTACTCAATAAATGTTGTTGAGTACCCATTATATGTTAGGCACTTCCTAGATTCTAGGAATAATGCAGTGAGTAAAAGTCCCCGCCACTTGTATATTTGACATTTTTGTCATGAGTTAAAAATGAACAAATAAGGAAAATATACTGTGAGAAGAACATTATTTAGAAAAATAAAGCAGTGCAAGGGGCCAGGTTACGTCTGGGTTGGGATTTTTATTTGTTAATAGGGAAGTCCCAGAACACGTCAGTGATGACAGTTTAGCTGAGCCCTGAAGGGAATGAGGACAGAGACTTGTGGATGGTCACCTGAGGGAAGAACTTCCAAGCACAGCTGCTGGTTGGAACAAACTGGACTTTTCTGAGGAAGGGCAGGGAGGCAGTGTGACCCTGAGGCAGAGGAAAGGGAGAGGAAGTGGAGAGCTGCAGAGGGGCAGAGCTGTCAGCCCAAAGGTCATTTTCGCAGCTCCATTTTTCTCTCAGAGGGTTTGTAAGATTTTTTTGTGTGTTGGAGCAGAATAGTTCTGCTGGAGTAGAGATAAACTCCTTCTGGCTGTTATCTCAATGAATTATCCTGCCAAGGAAGGTTTTTAAGTGACACTTAACTCTACTGCTCTGGCACAAGTTGCCCTTGGGGAGCCTTTCTGGGCTTATTTTTGGGGCACGAAGGGACAATACGAATGAAATCTACCTGGTGCAGTTTGACAGTTAACTTCTTGCTCTACTATTGGGGAGGCATTTGTGTGTCCCAAGAGGTCTCTAAGGACACTGCAGGTCCCTCAGGAACAGTGAAGCCATCACTGCATCATTCTACCACCTATGTCAACTAACTTGTTGGAAGTGTGAACAGCATTTCAGAGCACTCTCCTGTTACCTTTAGTTGACCCTTGTCATTTAGCAAGGTAGCAACGGCCTCTTTTCAAATCTAGTTGTCAGGGGTAGCTGCCCTGGATGGAGGTCTGTGTTGAATGCCATTTTGTATGGCTGAATCACCATCCGCCACATCAATAACAACAAGGCTTGTTGGCCCTGAGGTTGGTTATGGAATCTTGAGAGGTTCTGCCCTAATTAGCTCTCACGACACAAAATCTGCTCAGAGGATTTGGAAAAAACACTTTGTCCTGCTCCAGGCTGGTTTTATCGTGAAAAACAGCCTATGACTTTGAAGTTGACAATGGATGGTCCACTTTCTGGGACAGGTCAATACTCCTCTTATTTTCCACTGAAATCTAAGTTCAGCCAGCAGCACAAATGCAGATCCATATGTTTCAGCTGAGTTCCACACCCATCTCTGTCGTCATGCTTAATAAGTCGCTTCTTAAAATGTACAGAATTATCTATGACCTGTCTCTTTCATCTTAAGCATAGGCTCAAGGCCTCGGATTTATAAAACACATTGTTAAATCTGACAGACTTTTTTAATTTCAAGGAGGAGATTCTCTGGTTTTCCAGCTGTACCCACTCCCCTCAACCCCTACAAGTTGTTCACTGAAATAGTGTGTATCTTTACGTGTTGAGATGTGCTGATTTCAGAATCAACTGCATTCTTCCTTTTTTCCTTGCATACTTCTTTACACTATCTTTTCAATTTCAGTGAAGATAGAAGAGGAAGGCAGAGGGTGAGATATCAGAACTGGCAAACCTTTAAAATGGGAAGCACTCTGACAGACAAGGGGAAAAAATAAACCGAGACTTGTTACTGCTATAATTTCACTGAGGGTAAGTGTCTTGTTTTTTTTTTTCCTTTCATTTGGTTGTTTTGCAAGCTTGGCATTATGGAAGAAAAATAGAATGTCAATAAATTCAACTTTGAACATCTATTCAATGAGTTATTTCCTAGTAGGAGGAAAATAACATTGAACCAGGCTAGGCAGTCTAGAGGGAGGCCATGTAAATGACTTGTAACTAAGAGGATATGACCCTCTGCATAATTCATAATCATTAGTCTAAGTGACACTTCTGCAGTCACTCTGCCAGGACACTGTAATATGCTGGGGCTGAAACCCAAACAGTCCACTCAGCAGCAGTCCCAGTGTGATCAGGTTTCTCTGAAAGGCAGCTTCCTGAAAGGCCAGTTTGGGGCTGCATTTTTTTTTTTTTTTTTAAACAGAAGATGCTGGCTCAGCTTCATCATGTGTGCAATTTAAGGGTTGCTCAAGTGATTCTTTAAAACTGCATAAAAGCAATTCTGCTGTGCCTGGGAGACAGTATTGCTATAATGTTCTGTGCATACATCTGCATGATTTCTCAGAGCTAATTTAAATTTAATGCATTGGTAATTCCTTTTCTGCCGAAGCCACCCAGCAGTAATCTGAAGGTTATAGAATGATCTTCCAGCTCAAATAACATTTTAGTCTAGCATAAATGGAGAGGCAGGAATATAATGGGCAGAATTAGACTTGCAATGATACATTCCACCCTCATTACCATACTCAGTGAAGATGACCAGAGTTTAGAGTGTTTTTAGAAGGGTAGTCAAATAGAGTTTTTATCAATAATAAAACTGAGAGTCAAACTCTTTTATCAGAGATGGTGTAATAACCCAAACAATAGCATGTGAACAACTTAGAAAATATTTCCATAGCAAGTGGAAAGACAATTTTCAGGGTAAAATTAAAGCTTTGATTAAAGCACTTAGAAGAACTAACTCACTAATCTATGGGCGTCAGAAGATAATTTATCTTAGATGTCACAAAAATATTGACATCTAACTAAAGTCCATCTGAATAATAAAAAGAATAAATTTGCGAGTGTTTTTTAATAAACTTTAAAATTTTATAACAAAATTAGATTTTTATAGAAAAACTGTTAGGATAGTATGTAGTTCTTATAGGCTATAGGCCCACTTTCATTAGTTATTAACATTTTATATTACTATGGTACATTTATTTACCATAATGGATGAACTAATATTAGTACATTATTCAAGCCCACACTTTATTCATAGTTCCTTATTTTAAACACACCATTCTTTTTTCTGTTCTAGGATTTCCATTCAGGATATCATATAATATTTAGCTGTCATGTAGGGTCCTTGTGCCTATAACAGTTTCTTAGATTTTCCTTATTTTCAATGATCTTGACAGTTTTGAGGAGTACTAGCCAAGTGTTTTGAAAAACATCCTTGAATTGGGGCTTGTGTGATGTTTTTCTCATGATTAGACTAGGTGATAGGTTTTTCAAAGACCATAGAGGACAAGTTCCATTTTTATTATATCAAGAATACATGCTATCAGTATGCTCATGACTGCTGATGTTAATCTTCAACACCTGGCTGAGGTAATGTTTGCCAGGTTACTCTTTTCCCCCCCTCTCTATACCATATTCAGCTTACACTTAGGAAGTGGGGAGTTATGCTTCACCTCCGTGAGGATGAGTTATCTACCTGAATTATTTGGAATTCTTCTTCATAAGACATTTGTCATTTCTCCCCTATTTATTCAATCAATCATTTATTTATATCAATATGTATTCATGAATGTTTATTTTATATTTTGGTTTATAATCCAATACTGGGCTTCCCAGGTGGGGCCAGGGGTAAAGAATCTGCCTGCTAATGCAGAAGACTTGAGACGTGGGTTCGATGCTTGAGTCAGGAAGGTCCCTTGGAGGAGGACATGTCAACCCACTCCAACATTCTTGCCTGGAGAATCCTATGGACAGAGAAACCTGGTGGGCTATAGTCCATAGGTTCGCAAAGAGTCAGACATAACTGAAGCGACATAGCACACATGCACTCAATGCAATACTATTTCACTGCTCAAATTGTTAACAATTTAGGCTATCTGGAACTTTTTCAGTTGGCTTCTGTATTCCTTTGACATGATCTCATCATTCTGCAGTTTTGTTTTTAGCACTTTCTAACCTTCTGGCATTAAAAGATGCTCCAACTTCATCTTTTACATTTTTTATTCAAAGCCTAGAATTGACTTTCAGCAACATGGATGGACCTAGAGATTATCATATTAAGTGAAGTATGTCAGAAAAAGACAAGTATGATATAATTTATATGTGAAATCTTAAAAAAAAAAGAGATACAAATGAACTTATTTACAAAACAGAGACAGACTCATAGACTTGGAAAACAAACTTATGGTTACCAAAGTGGAAAGGTGGGTGGGATAAATTAGGAGGTAGGAATTAACATAAATACTATATACTATAGTAAAGTAGTGTATATAAAGTAGATTATATATACTATACATAAAGTAGATTACTACTATATATATATAAAGAAGATTATCAACAAGGGTCTACTGTATAGCACAGGGAACTCTATTTAATATTCTATGATAATCTATATGCGAAAAGAATCTAAAAGAGGGTAGATATATGAATCACTTTGCTGTAAACCTGAAACCAACAGAACATTGTAAATCAACAATACTTGCCCCACACTACCCACCCCCCGACCCCCACCCCACCACACACAAAATCCTAGAATCAGCAGTTTCTCCAAGGAGTCTGTTTCTTTCCATTGGAGAATGGAATTAGAAAACAAGATCTGGGTGATAGAATGTTGGTTACTAACAGGGTGTCATTGCTTCTATGTTTTCTCAGTTGACATAGCAAGGAAACACATGTGTATATACTAACTCCTATATATTAATAAATATCTATAAATATTTCTATATATAACCATTTATGTCTATATCTGGCTAAACATGAATTGATAACAAGTTTTCCAAATTTATTACTTACAGATCATTGTAGAGTCCCCCCTTGCTTATCTGTGACCTCCCATTCAAACAGTAAGACGCTTGGCTAATTTGGGAGTATTTTCATCCCTTCTTTTATGATATAGATGACAAAATTCATAAATCAAAGTCTTTCCCATCTGACCCTGCTGTAAAATGTCTATTTCATACTCAGTAGAATGATATTATCCAAAATATAAAGGCAATGAGCTCACTGGTAATTTCTGAAGTGAGTCCATGCCAAGGACTGAATCAGTTCAGTTCAGTCACTCAGTCGTGTCTGACTCTTTGCGACCACATGGACTGCAGCATGCCAGGCCTCCCTGTCCATTAGCACCTCCCAGAGTTTACTCAAACTCATGTGCATTGAGTCAGTGATGCCAACCCACCATCTAATCCTCTATTGTCCCCTTCTTCTCCTACCTTCAATCTTTCCCAGCATCAGGGTCTCTTCAAATGAGTCAGTTCTTCACTTCAGGTGGCCAAAGTATTGGAGTTTCAGCTTCAGCATCAGTCCCTCCAATGAATATTCAGGACTGATCTCCTTTAGGATGGACTGGTTGGATCTCCTTGCAGTCCAAGAGACTCTCAAGAGTCTTCTCCAACACCACAGTTCAAAAGCATCAAATCTTTGGTGCTCAGCTTTTTTTATAGTCGAACTCTCACATCCATACATGACTACTGGAGAAAACATAGCTTTGACTAGACAGACCTTTGTTGGCAAGTAATGTCTCTGCTATTTAATAAGCTGTCTAGGTTTGTCATAACTTTTCTTCCAAAGAGCGAGCGTCTTTTAATTTCATGGCTGCAGTCACCATCTGCAGTGATTTTGGAGCCCCCCAAAATAAAGTCTGAAACTGTTTCCATTGTTTCCCCATATTTGCCATGAAGTGATGGGACCAGATGCTATGATCTTAGTTTTCTGAATGTTGAGTTTAAAGCCAAGTTTTTCACTCTCTGCTTTCACTTTCAAGAGGCTCTTTACTTCTTCTTCACTTTCTGCCATAAGGGTGGTGTCATCCACATATCTGAGGTTATCGATATTTCTCCCAGCAATCTTGACTCCAGCTTGTGCTTCATCCAGCCCAGCATTTCTCATGATGTACTCTGCATATAAGTTAAATAAGCAGGGTGACAATATACAGCCTTGATGTACTCCTTTCCCGATTTGGAACCAGTCTGTTGTTCCATGTACAGTTCTAACTGTTGCTTCTTGACTTGCATACAGATTTCTTAGGAGGCAAGTCAGGTGGTCTGGTATTCCCATCTCTTTCAGAATTTTCCACAGTTTATTGTGATCCACACAGTCAAAGGCTTTGGCGTAGTCAATAAAGCAGAAATAGATGTTTTTCTGGAACTCTCTTGCTTTATCAATGATCCAGCGGATGTTGGCAAGTTGATCTCTGGTTCCTCCACCTTTTCTAAAACCAGCTTGAACATCTGGAAGTTCATGGTTCACATACTGTTGAAGTCTGGCTTGGAGAATTTTGAGCATTACTTTACTAGGGTGTGAGATGAGTGCAATTGTGTGGTAGTTTGAGCATTCTTTGGCATTGCCTTTCTTTGGGATTGGATTGAAAACTGACCTTTTCCAATTCTGTGGTCACTGCTGAGTTTTCCAAATTTGCTGGCATACTGAGTACAGCACTTTCACAGCATCTTCTTTCAAGATTTGAAATATCTCAACTGGAATTCCATCACCTCCACTAGCTTTGTTCGTAGTGATGCTTTCTAAGGCCCACTTGACTTCACATTCCAGGATGTCTGGCTCTAGGTGAGTGATCACACCATCGTGGATATCTGGGTCATAAAGATCTTTTTTGTATAGTTCTTATGTGTATTATTGCCACCTCTTCTTAATATCTTCTGCTTCTGTTAGGTCCATACCATTTCTGTCCTTTATTGAGCCCATCTTTGCATGAAATGTTCCCTTGGCATCTCTAATTTTCTTGAAGAGATCTCTAGTCTTTCCCATTCTATTGTTTTCCTTTATTTCTTTGCATTGATCACTGAGGAAGGCTTTCTTATCTCTCCTTGCTATTCTTTGAAACTCTGCATTCAAATGGGTATATCTTTCCTTTTCTCCTTTGCCTTTTGCTTCTCTTCTTTTCATAGCTGTTTGTTTGTAAGGCCTCCTCAGACAAGGATTTCTCCTCCTCCTCCAAGGACTGAATAGAAGTCTTCTTATTCTTAAACGTGATCCCCTCAAGGCTTAAAAAAAGTGTTAAAGAGTTTGCACAGCAATTTCTTGCTTTATGGCAGTTAAACAAAAGCATTTGGCTTAAAGCATTGTCAACATAGTAAACTTCACAGCAATAAAATCACTAAAAGCTGTTCTTCCCTGGAACCAAGTATTACTCATTGGCAGATGTTATCTGTTAGTAAAAGGATTGCAACCAGTAAATGCTGGGGATCAAGGTCCTACTTAATACAAAAACCTGACATCATCTGTGTCACTTACAAATCTGGAATTAATTATTTGATAAGCTTGGGGCTGATTTCGTAACACAGACATTTTGTTGTATGAATGGTGAATGTCAAGGATGACTTATTACTCTGAACACATTTAAAAGGAAGGCTAATATGATTTCTTATAGGAAAGACCCAATGGCAGCTGCACCAGAGAGTCAATTACACTGTTGTGTGCAGTTCACAGACTTATTTTCTAGAGAAAAAGAAAAAAGCACATGAATATCTCCATAGTGATGAGGTTTTGGCTTCTCTGATTTTTGGATTACAAATCTAGAGAAAAAGAAATTGAAGGGGAAAGGAGAATTATTGCTTAGCAAACTGAAAACAGGGTATTTTAGCCTCTTTAATAAATTTATGAGGTTTAAGTCCACAAGTGAGATTTTAATAGACTATCGAATTGAGAGGCATTGGAGAGAGATATCTATATCATTACCATTTAACACAGCTGCATTTTCTATCCCAACATCCTTATAAGGATAAATATCAGAGCAGAGATTGTACAATTCATTGGTTTGTTTTTGTGTGTGTGTGAATGCATGTCATGTTGAATATGGCTCATTATGGACAAACAAAACAGAACAGAACCAAAAACTGAAATTCATGAGTGTGACTAAACAATATGGTATGAAAATATTCCCTTAAAGTCCGTATAAGTTGTGGTTATTTACCCCCAAAAGGAGAAGCAATCTTTAAATTAAAAAGAGGGTAAACTGAAGGCAAACATGTGGTCCCTGAGCAAACCATCCCTGCCTGTCTGCAAAAACAGAGATTTACAAAAGGAAATTGTGTCTCTGGCAGAAACATTTTTTTCTGCTCCTGATTGATCTGTTCTCTGAAAATTGCAAATTGTTCATATCCTATGTTGACAATTTCCAAAACAGCATTGTGACTGAGAATGCAGCTTTGTTTCTATTAATAGTAGTTATATATCATAGCAAACAAGATATTTTTTGTTTTTGAACATAAATACATGTTTTAATGGCAGCATGAGGGTCAATAAGACAGGATGTTAATAGAATAGATCCAATGCTTTTTAAGAAATACTGAAAATACAGCCTGCCTCCAAGACCTGATGTTAGAACAAAGTCATGTGCATGATTACAGAGTTAGATACAAGGGCCAGAGACTGCTGTGGGTTCTGTTATGCCTGGTGCAGCAAGGCAGGACCTACCAGATACATGCAATGGGGCCTCCAGTGTCCGTTTTGAAACACTGTTTAATCTTTTTGAGTTTATATTGCCACTCAACACAGTGAGGGCAAAGTAAGGACCCATATTGTTGCTGCTGAATCAGGGTGTGATAAATATTTGAACACATAAATGACACAAAAGTTAACCGCTATTCTTAACCCAACATTCTTTTTGGTAGTTCAAATAATGGGGTTGATTTAATCCAAAGAAATAAATACTTGCTGAGAAATCCTTGATAAAAATACCAATTTCAGTGAGTTTATGTGGCTGAATACATATGGCAGCACCTTTCTCACCACTGGTACTCCATGCATTAGAGGTTCCATACTTATTCCTCTTAATTTTCTTGGACAGGTTAATACTTCAAGGTTAAAAGCTTGAAGGACTGACTCCCCATCCAAATAACTTTTATTTGATATGCCTCAAGAGTAAACCTAATATAGTAACTAATCATGTAGGTCAAAAACATACGATAATAATATAATACAGTTCAGTTACTTCTTTTTCTATTTTATCATCCAGATTTTACCAAGACTTAACTTTTAATTTTACCAAGACTTAGCTTCCCTGGTAGCTCAGCTGGTAAAGAACCTGCCTGCAATGCAGGAGACCCTGGTTTGATCCCTGGGTAAGGAAGATCCACTGGAGAAGGGATAGGCTACCCACTCCAGTATTCTGGCCTGGAGAATTCCATGAACTGTGAGGTCGCAAGGAATCAGACACGACTGAACGACTTTCACTTTCAACTTTAATGAGACAAAAACTTTTAGTCCTAGGAAAACGTAAATTCCTTAATGTGGTGTGACATATTTCTTCAAAACCTATGTCCAAAAATGACTGACATAGTATGAAAAAATGCTTAATCTTACTCTTCTTAAAAGAAATAGAAATAAAATAATCAAGATCCAATGATTTCACCTATTACATTAGTAAATTTAAAAGATTTGATGATACCCAAGGATGCCAGGTCTATGACAAGACAATATTTGATAAACTGTTGATGGAAGGATATAGTTTTGAAAGATTCTGGAGTCATTTGGCCCAAATATTTGTATACCAAGACATGTATGTAAATAACATTATAATTTAAAAAATCTTCCAGACTACCCAAACATCCATCAATCAAATCAGTTAAATTATTTCAACTCTACAATGAAATACCATTCAGTTGCTAAAATTACTGAGTGAGGCCGTTATTTGTTGCCATGGGAGGATGCCAGAAATCATAATCCTCCTAAAAAATCAGCAAGACGTAGAGCAACATTTGGTGGTGGTGGTTTAGTCACTAAGCCATGTCCGACTCTTGCGACCCCATGGACTGTAGTCCGCCAGGCTTCTCTGTCTGTGAAATTCTCCAGGCAAGAATATGATTTATTCTATGTACAAATTCAAATTTTTCAAAACACTTTTTTAAAGGGAAACTCAAGATTAACTATTGATAGCTATTAACAGTAATTCCCTTTGGGGAAAGACTTCAGAGATGATAAAGTGGGTGCTTTTACTTTTTTATCTTTATGTATGATTTTATGATTTTATTTAGAATGTTGTCAACAAGGTTAACTTGATATTGAAATTATTGTCCATTATTTGGTTTCTTTGCCTTAATTTTCTATATTTAAAATTTTGTAATACTTGCTATTTAAAATTTAAAACAAATAAGATCAAATTAGTCTTTTTAGCTTCATTTCTTTCCCTCCTTCTCTCTCTCCTACTCCTTAACTTCTTACTTTTAAAATGGACCATATATTTTCATTTCTCTGCACATGAAGCTTTCTGCTGAAAATCTTTTCCTTCCTCTTTGTCAGTTGATAAACTCCCCTCTTACCATTTCATACCCACTCAAATATTCTAAGTCCATTTTGTTCTTGGTATATTCAGTGCCTATCAGATGTTACTTGGCATTCATTTTTCTCCTAAAGTGTACTAAGTATCATGACACTACTTAAAAATATGCTTAATACTAGGAGATAAAGGATGAGATTTTTTTTTTTTTTAAATGAGTTTTTACTGACAAAGTTTATAGAAGCAGTCTTTTGGCTTGTGTATTGAATCTGTGATATTCTGAATTTGAATACACTTCATAGCAATATTAGAATACTCATGTCCCTATTTTATACCTTACAGAGCCATCCAAAACCTCATGTCCATCCTCCCCAATGTGAAATATCTTTCCTTGCTTAATGGACATTAACTATACCAGCAAGAGCTCAGGATTTTTTTTTTTTTAACCTGCAAGAGACAGTGGCAACAGAACTAAAAGAGAAGTAATGGAGTGCACTGCATGAGAAATTTACATTATTGTCTGGCAGTAGATTGGTTTGCTTACCCTGTACCCACCAGCTCTGTCCCTTGATAATCACCTTCACACTCAGCTGCACTTCAGAGCTTGTTTACCATGTTGCAATGATGTTTACTCCCTAAGTTTATTTGATGTTGGCTATTTGAAAACATTATCATTTAAATTGGCTTCAGTAACTAATGAGCATATGTTTCATGTGTTTCACAGGGATGAGCCAGTGGAAGTATCAGTGTGCAAGGGCTGTTTTTGAAGAGAGTCATTTTAACCACAGTATAATATCAAATTTTAAACTGTATGGGTGCAAAGTGGGTAGATCTCCTCTGGCGTGAAATGATAACAGAATTTCATGAGGATGAAAGAAAATTGAAACTAGAGCTGAGATAATTATAAATTAACTTAAGAGCAATCTTGAGTACAAAATGCTTAAAATTTGCTTCGGGAC
Organism: Giraffa tippelskirchi; assembly: GCF_054371585.1. Lineage (NCBI taxonomy): Eukaryota > Metazoa > Chordata > Mammalia > Artiodactyla > Giraffidae > Giraffa > Giraffa tippelskirchi. Next base: position 104,344,037 of record NC_137280.1, on the reverse strand, counting down.
ATTTTGAATCTATTGAATGTCATAACTATTCCCTTCTGACTTGCTGGAGGGAGAGTACAAGAATGTCAGATTCCTCACTACAGCTGCAGACAGCTGTAGTGGTGACAATGAATGCAAGAGTGCAGAATATATCTATCTGTAATGACACTTTGGAGGGTGATACTGGACAGTCAAAGCTCCCTCCACTTAAAGAATATAAAATAACTGCACCAAAGGCAAAGAGAAAGAGAAAAGTAATTAGGAATGAGGTGTAGAATTTGGAATAGAATTCTGTAGAAACAAAATTTTTAAAAATTGAAGCAAAAATCAGCCACTTGGTATCGCATATTTCCCTAGAGAATTGCATTCTCCCTCAGGCTCAGTTTGTTGTTTTGGATTAGGTTGACTTCTTCTCTACCAGAGGCAGACAGGTAAGGAGGGCTTGACTAATCATAATGTTGTATTCTCTTGGCCATAGAAACTGGTTTGGGGATAGGTTATGCGACTCAGTCAAAGACAATGAAATGCACGATATCTGGCAGGGATTAATGACAGAAATGTGTGTCCATTTTCTTGTACACCTGAACCTGGGATATCATAGCTCTGAAAGCCAATGGGGACAAGACCTATACCAAGATTGGGAGGAGGATCAGGTCTTATGGCACTGTATGAGATCTTGAATTCAGTCGCAGAAGAAGCTAGGTTTACCCAGGACTTCTTAACAGACTAACCCAATAACTTGCCTTTTTGCCTAACTGGGTTTAGCTTCGTTTTCTGTCACTTGCAATGAAAAGCATTCTGATGTGCAGTATTATCATTTAAATCAATGTTTCATTTAAAAACATGTACATAACTGAAGTTTCATGGTCGTATGAGCGCTGAATTAAATGCTAAGGTTCTTCCTCTCCTAATGATGGCTGGATCTCAAACCCAAATCCAGTATCAATGATCTGCAAAGGAAATGTGACTGTAGCTGCAGCAGTGCACTTGGTATCACCAATGGTTTTTATCATCTTTTTCAGTTTTGTATGGTATTTACATTACTTATACATATGTATATTTAAAATGTCAATTTTATTCCTTTTGCTAGAGTGAGAGTAGCAACAGATTCCTATTAAGTAAGAATGTTTAACACTTTTAATAGCCTTTTAAACAAATGAAATGCTTTAACTTTCTTATTTGGTCAAAAAACCTATAGAAATTCAAATAATTTTACTGGCTTTTTTCAATTCTGTTATAGATATGTACGCATTATATTTAAATAATTCCTTGGTAAATATTCATGACTATAAAATACACTAAACAGGAGGTACACTTAATGAAAGTTTTATCTTTCAATGCAATTTTGCAAGTATGCTATAATAAAAAAACAAGTTTAGCTTGTGAACTGGGTTTTCATTAATAGCTTCTAAATGTTGCTCTATAAAGAGATGTCCTAGATATAGAAGTAGTTATGTTTAGGAGATGCTGTAGAATGAATATCTGTGTCCCCCCCCATGACCCCCAGGCAGAGAAGGCAATGGCACCCCACTCCAGTACTTTTGCCTGAAAAATCCCATGGACGGAGGAGGCTGGTGGGCTACAGTCCATGGGGTCGCTAAGAGTCGGACACGACTGAGTGACTTCACTTTCACTTTTCCCTTTCATGCACTGGAGAAGGAAATGGCAACCCATTCCAGTATTCTTGCCTGGAGAATCCCAGGGATGGTGGAGCCTGGTGGGCTGCCGTCTATGGGGTCGCACAGAGTCGGACACGACTGAAGCGATTTAGCAGCAGCAGCAACGACCCCCAGGGCTTCTCTGATGGCTCAGAGGGTAAAGAATCCGCCTGCAATGCAGGAGGTCTGGGTTCAATCTCTGGGTTGGGAAGATCCCCTGGAGAAGGGCATGGCAACTTACTCCAGTATTCTTGCCTGAAGAATCCCATGGACAGAAGAGCCTGGCAGGCTACAGTCCATGGGGTTGTGCAGAGTCAGACACAAATGAATGACTTTCACTTTACTCACTACAACTTCCAAATCTCTATGTTGAAACTTAATCTCCAGCGTGACGGTATTTGAAGGTATGGTCTTTGGGATACAATTGGGTCATGAAGGTAGGGCCCTAATCAATAGGATTGGTGCATTTATGAAAAAGACCAAAGAGGTCTTCCTTGCTTTTCCACCACCTGAGGACACAGCAAGAAATTGGTGGTTTGCGATCTGGAACAAGGCCCTCACGAGAACCCAACCATGCTAGCACCCTTATACTGGAATTCTAGCTTCCAAAATTGTGAGAAATAAATTTCTGTTGTTTATAACTCACCTAGTCTATGGTATTTTGTTAGAGCAGCCCAAATGGACACAAATAGGAAACATGTACAATTATATGTTCATAGGACCACCATTTATAAAAGCAAATGACAGGAAACAACTTAAATGTCCATCACTGAGTTAACTGATATTCTCTTATATTCATAAAAGGGAATGTTATATTGCCATGAAAACAGAACACAATACTTTCAACAAGACTAAACCTATAAGACAATGGTGAATGAATAAACAAATTCACAAGGATCACCTATGTATGTAGTAAGATGCTAGTTCTAGAAAATTCAAAATTTAGCAAAACTAAGCAGTGTATTATTTAGGAATACATACATAGATGTTAAAATTCTTTTTAAAAAGCAATGGAAAAGGCAAAGACAACTAAAGCAAAAGTAAACAAGTGAAACTATATTTAACTAAAAGGCTTCTGAACAGCAAAGGAAATCATCAATAAAATGAAACACAACTACTGAACGGGAGAAAATATTTCCAAATTATATATCTTATAAGGGGCTATTATCCAAAATATACAAAGAACTCATGTAAACTGAACAGCAAAAAGCCAAACAATGTAATTAAAAAATGTATAGAAGATCTCATTGATATTTTTCCACAGAATACACATAAATGGCCAACACATACAGGAAAAGGTGCTCAATGTTACTAATTATTAGAGAAATACAAATCAAAACCACAGTGAGATATCACCTCATATCGTCAGAATGGCTGTTTTTCAAGAAGGCAAGAAATAACAAGTGTTGATGAGGATGTAGAAAAAAAGGAAACCCTCAGGTACTATTGATGGGAATATAAATTGATGCAGCTACTATGAAAAACAGTATGAAGGTTCCTAAAATCTTAAAAATAGAACTATCATATGATCCAACAATTCCACTTTTTGGTATTTATATTAAAAAAGAAAACAGTAACTTGAAAAGATATATACACCCCTTTAGTTATTGCAGCACTATTTATAATAGCCAAGATATAGAAGCAAACTAAGTGCCCATGAATGGATGAAAGGATAAAGAATAGGCAAAATACACACAGACACACATACAGAGATAGACACACACACACACACACATAAGAATACTATTTGCCATAAAAAAGAAAGAAATCTTGTTATTTGTGACAATGTGGATGGACTTTGAGGGCATTATGCTAAATGAAATGCCAGACAGAGAAGGATGAACACCATATGATCTTACTTATGTGCATAATCTAAAAAACCTCTGAAACAAAAAATGAAGCTCATAGATACAGAGAAGTGATTAATGATTGCCTGGGTTGGAGGATGGGGGTGGATGAAGGCAGTCAAAAGGTACAAATTTCCAATTATAAAATAATGTATAGCTTGGTGACCATAGTTGATATTATAACATTGTCTCACATATTTGAAAGATGCTAAGAGAGTAAATCTTTAAAAGTGCTCATCAAAGAGAAGACATTTGTAACTATGCATGGTGACAGATGTTAATCAGATTTCTTATAGTGATTATTTTGCACCATGTACAAATATTGAATCATTACGTTGTATACCTGAAATGAATATAATATGATATGTCAATTATTTGTTGTTGTTGTTGAGTCACTAAGTCATGTCCAACTCTTTGCTAACCCCATGGATTGTAGCACACCAGGCTCCTCTGTCCTCCATTTTCGCCTGGAGTTTGCTCAGATTCATGTCCATTGAGTCAGTGATACTATTTAACCATCTCATCCCCTGCTGCCTCCTTCAGAGACTGACATGGTCAATTATACCTTGATTAAAAAAAAGCAGGGAAGTGGAAATGATAAATCAAATTCAGGATGGTAGTGATGTGTTTGGGGCAAGGAGTTGGAAAAGGCATGGAAGAAGGGTACAGAGCAAGGTACCCATGGCACCAGTGAGGTTAGAAGGCTGTAGGTAATGAGTTTATTGGTGGCATCACTGGTGTTTCTTTTACTTTTATGCTTTGTAGTCTATATATTTGTTATATATATTCCTTTGTATGTTTATCAAATGTTATATAATAAAAAAATTAAAGATTCTTGGCCAGCAACATATATATGCAAAGAGCTTTGACTGTATAAGTCTAATAGTAAAGGACTTCTTTTGCTGACACATGCAAATATGTGCTTTGCATTTAAAAATTAATAGGTGAATTCAGTCTTACCATTCAAAATATGAAATTTGAAGCTTTAATTTAGGTAGAAATGGACAGATTTGCAAATTCATGATTATCCTCAACACCCAATACCCGCCATTTTGTATTGCTTCCCATTCCCGCCACCATTTTCGACACTTATCAAGTCAGTGGCAAGAGAGAGATTTAGTCAACTATATGAGAACACTAAGCAGTGCAAAGTCCACTTAAACTGAAAATTTAACTTTATTTTTTGTTAGGCAGGTACAATCTTTCCGTCTTCTTGTTATTAAAAAGGAATTATTTTCTTAAGCTGAGTACTATCAAGGTCAAGACCCAAGGCTCCAAATCAGTAAATTCGGGGCCCCAAAATGTCATGCCATCTACTGGTTGTGTGATTTTGAGGCAAGTTACCTAGCCCCTTTAAACTCCACTTTCTTCATCTTTAAAATGAGGTTAATAATAGTACCTACCTTGCTGAGTTGTGAAGGTTAAATGAAATGAATGTTTATGATAAAAACAAATGCCTGTAATAAACTTGGTCTCAGGACTGGTAGCTGGCAAACATTCAATAGATTTTAATTACTGTAATTATATGTCAACAAGCACACAGTAGTTAAGGCCAGAAAAAAATTATTCTTAAATATTAGAGGGAAAAAAACACTTCTTTTCTCAAGATTAGGACCACACTAACATTTGAATTCTAGAAACTGTTAAAAGAGTTAAGGTAATGGCATCCAGTCCCATTGCTTCATGGCAAATAGATGGAGAAAAAGTGGAAGCAGTAACTGACTTTATTTTCTTGGGCTCCAAAATCACTGCATACAGTTCTGCAGCCATGAAATTAAAAGACTCTTTCTCCTTGGAAGGAAAGCTATGACAAAACTAGACAATGTATTAAAAAGCAGACACATCACTTTGCCAACAAAGGTCTGCATTCTCAAAGCTATGGTTTTTCTAGTAGTCATGTACGGTTGTGACAGTTGGACTCTTTGGCTGAGCACTGATGAATCGATGGTTTTGAACTGTGGTGCCAAAGAAGACTCTTGAGAGTCACTTGGATGCAAGGAGATCAAACCAGTCAATCCTAAGGGAAATCAGTCCTGAATAATCATTGGAAGGACTGTTGCTGAAGCTGAAGCTCCAGTACTTTGACCACCTGATGTGAAAAGCTGAAAAGACCCTGATGCTGGGAAAAATTGAGGGCAGCAGGAGAAGGGGATGACAGAGGATGAGATGGTTAGATAGCATCACTGACTGAATAGACATAAATTTGAGCAAACTCCGGGAGATAGTGGAGGACAGGGGAGTCTGGTGTGCTGCAGTCCATGCGGTCGCAAAGAGCTGGACATGACTTAGCGACAGAACAACAACAAAACTTCCATCGCAGGGTTTCCTCCCTCAGCTTCCCTTGAAGATAACCGGTAAGAAGAGCAATTGACACAGGAAGAGCAAAGGATGTGATAAATCTATAATAATAATAAACTGATCTATACTTATTTTTCTTGATTCAGTTTCTAGCTTAAACAAGGAACTTGTAATAACAGCTCTCTAGGATACCTTGAAATTCTAGACTTGTTCCTAGCATCTACTACTTGAAAGTATTAGCAAACAAAAATCCCCAACTTTGTAAACTTAGTGTGCATTTAAATGCATGGATACGGGGTTTTGGGGATAATGTTACATACATCCTATTAGCTGCCTCAGCAAACAGCACATTAATTCAAATAATTCAGTAGCCAAACAACAAAAAACACCAATGAAACAATAGCCTGGGTAGTGAAAAATAAGAAATCTCAATAATTTAGTAATATCTATTACTTGAAAAAATGCATTCTTAACTGAGGCATCATGTAAAATAAACATCAAAATACTCTTTATTCACTTTATTCCAACATCAAATACTTATATATAAATTTAATTCATTAATATTTTGTAAAAATTTTCCACTTGTGTTACCAAATACAGATATTTTCTCTTTGCTTTAAACATGATAGTTTTGCAGTAGGTAACTGAATTATCTCAAATTTGCCTCAGGGAAAAGCAAAACCACTGAATCAGAAACATTTAGTTGAAGTTGCAACTAAACAGTCTTTTTTTCTTCCTGAGAGAGAAGTGATTGTTCTGTCAATTTAAATTTTTTTTTTTTTAAAAAAAGGTTAAAAATGAATCCAATGCATAATCCTATATAGTGAATATACTCATTTCTTACATACACCAAATAATGTGTTTGGGACTTTTTCTATTATTTTGCTATAAAATCAATACATTAAAACTGTATACATGAGAGAGACAGTGAATCAGATTCTTCAGGGATTCACCAGTGGGTGTCCTGGGGAGAAGTGGCACCCACCAAAGTTTTCAAGGACTGGCCTCACTGCTAATTTAGCAGTTGAAAAAGGGCCCCATGACCACACCTCCAATAGTTGGTACATTTCTTAAGGTCAGGGATTCATCTTACATATCCTGCATCACTAACATATAACCTAATACATGTCACAAGTCCTTAGACATGTACTAATTTATCAAACAGAACAGAATAAAAGAAAGCAATGACAGCAGAATAACATTCTGGATTTTCAGGCTTATTTGATATTGAAACCAGTTTTATCCAGCTAATTAAAGGCATAAAACAACATAAAACCGTGGGTAACTAGGGTGAAAGTTTTATTATATCCAGCCACCTTTATGTCTGCCTGCTGTGGTCTAAGCACAGGGCTAGTCATAGGCACAAGCAAATTGTGTCTGAGTCAGAGCACGTGTAGTTGCTGTGAAGATCTATTTGTAGTCTTGATGGAGCGGCAAAATAAAAAATTTATATGATCCTCTTTCTCATGGGTAATTATAAATCGAATTAAAGTACCTCTGAAGCTCAGGAAAGTTCACCGAAGCTTTCCTTTGTTACATTTCTTGCTTCTTTTCAACCTTTCTGAGTTCAAAAGGGTTTTGTTTCAAGTAGATTCAGTGATATAACAGAAAGCTTTACTCATTTCCAGTGGGGGTAAGCCAGAGAGTGCAGTGCAGTTTGGTAGAGCATATTCTAATATGATTTACAGTGTGAAGTCTATCTCAAAGAGGAGCAAAGAAGTGGAGTTATCAGATGATTGATTGCGAATTAAGTTGGAGTTGCATGTATTGAAACTTTTGAGTTTCTAGTAAAAAAAAAAAAGAGACTTCTCTTTTCCATTTTTACAAACTACATAAAAGTCTGTTATTTCTCTGTGGCTTCCTGATTGCCAGAATGGCAAAGACTTCCATCTGCTTGGCTTCATTCAGTTAACTCTGACATTTTGAGCTTCAGCTAATTGATTATCTAACTGGGTTGGGAAGCAATCTCAAGTAATTTCAGTGTGTATGTGTTTGTGTAGGCACCTGTGTGTGTGATGAGTACATGTGTGTGTAAACTGATGGACATTCTGAGCAGATAGGGATTATACTGTTTGGTATTCTGTTTTCACTATTTAAAACCTCAAGCAACAAGAAAAGTGTGGATCACCACTCTCTAGACCACTTTGGGTTATTTGATGTTTTAATTAGACAATAGGATTGGTATCTATTTGGCTAGGGAATCAGAGCTACTTGAAACAGTGAACCATTGTGACTAGACTCATATTGACTTAATGGGGTTTTTCTATTTGTTTCCCTAAAGGATAAAATCGAGGGGAAAAGGACTGTTGACATCTAACACAGCTTGTCTATTTCCCCTCATCCACCCCAATTTCAATGTCTAATTCTTTTTGCTATAATGAGGGAAAGAAGATCAATATACTGAACCCATCTTGACCATTTTTTTTCCCATTAGCATACATTGTGAACAGTATCTTTACACTGATGTTTAACCCAGAATCCCAATAAATGCCATAACTTTGAGTCTAAGAAGAATGATAAAACTGCAAACAAGTAATTTATTTTTATAAATGAGTTTATCACAGGTCTCTACAGAAAAGGTGCTTATGTGTACAAACGTATATACGGTAATATAGGACCTTTTAAATTTTAAATCATGGGTAGATTACATATGGCCCCTTTTTAAGCTCTTAGAGGATTTCCTACTTGTCTTTACGTGAGTACAGCCCCCCTATGAATGCCCAAATCTTCCTCAGAAGTAGTGCTTTAATGCTATCTTATGAAGACAAAGGTTTCAAACAATCTAAATTAAATAATATTTTTAATACAATGAAAGAAAATGTCATGTGAAGTGGGTGCTTTTCTGACTTAAAAATGAAGGAGGTGTCTAAGCAACCAGGCTGATGCTAGCTGAATCTTTGATAGGAACTTGTGTTCCTTCTGCCCAAAGGCCTGGTTGTTAATCAATTAATAAAGAAGTAAGTACACATAAATTGTGATATGTTGGAAACCAAGAGACATATTAACAAACTACAACTAATCACAAGACTTTCTCTTTCCTTATTTTGCCTGTGGGAGATATTTTGGTTTTGTAGGGTATGTTTTTCACAGAAAATTAGTCATTCTACTCTCCTTCTTTTATGCATGCGCACGCGCGCGCACACACACACACACACACACACACACACAGCTGTTCTTGACTTCACTTTTAAAAGACATTCTTGAGTATGACGAAGAGCAAAGCATCACAGGCAGCAGGCTGATGAAGATAATGAGATGAAATAGAATCAGGTAAGGAAGCTAAATTTCATAAACTTGATGTGCATGGTTGTTGGACAAACACTAGACCGGTTTTTAATCATTATTGTAGGGTGTGAAAGAATCATACAAAGCTAGAATGAGATATTTATAAAGAATAAATATTACATATTGCTCTTCCTGATTAGAAAGTAAGATATTTATTTGGAAAATATATCTGCAAAGAAGGAAATAAAAACCATGTAATCCATACACCCCGAGATAATATTCTTACATTGCATTAACATTGTTATGTATTTTGGACTTTTACCACATCACTGAGAGGCAATAAATGACTTTGAAGGCTTGTAGGAAACCAAGGTGTTAAAAATAAATGCTGCAACTCCTGTAAGTGGTTTCAGATTGCACTACTGAAGTAAGAGGATTTTTTTTTGTTATTTTCTTTACCAGTATATAACTTACACTGGTTCATTTTTGAGAGTAAACACTGACGTAACTGGAAATATTTAGGGTACCGATCCCAGTACTGGATATGGTTTTAGAACCATCATTCTTTAGTTCATCTGCTTTTCTTTTCGGAGAAGGCAATGGCACCCCACTCCAGTACCCTTGCCTGGAAAATCCCTGGACGGAGGAGCCTGGTAGGCTACAGTCCATGGGGTCGCTAAGAGTCGGACATGACTGAGCGACTTCACTTTCACTTTTCCCTTTCATGCATTGGAGAAGGAAATGGCAACCCACTCCAGTGTTCTTGCCTGGAGAATCCCAGGGACGGTGGAGCCTGGTGGGCTGCCTTCTATGGGGTCGCACAGAGTTGGACACGACTGAAGCGACTTAGCAGCAGTAACGAGATGGTTGGATGGCATCACCGACTCAATGGACACGAGTTTGAGTAAACTCTGGGAGTTGGTGATGGACAGGGAGGCCTGGTGTGCTGCAGTCTATGGGGTTGCAACAAGTTGGACATGACTGAGCGACTGAACTGAACTGAACTGAAACTGAAGGTAGCATACTGTATGCTGTTAATATAAACCTGCTTTTTAATAATATATTCTGGAGATCTTTATACAACAATACAAAGTTTATCTTATTTTTATAGCTGCAGTAAGATAATATATCATAGTTTAATCAGTATCCTAGTGGGAATATTTGGTGTCATTTCTTTTCTGTTTTTTTTTTTTTGGTGTGATAAACTGTACTATAAGGGTTAAGTTAGCACAGAAGCCATTTTTGCTTCTGCATGGTTATATATATGTAAAATGCATTTTCAGATGTGGGCTTACTGAGTCAATGACAAACATACCTGTAATGAGATAGATGTTAACAAATTGCCTGCTGTGTTAAGCAGAACAACGGTCAGTCAAAGATGTTCATATCCTAGGACAATTTTTTCACAAGGTATATGTATACCAAATCATGTTGTACACTTTTAATATTTTATAATTTTATTTGTCAATTATATCTCAATAAAGCTGAAAAAAACAGAAAAAATTCCATACACTAATCTCTAGACCTGTTAATATATTACCCTATACATAGCAAAAATTTTTAGATGATGTGATAGAAGTTCAGGATCTTAAGATGGGAAAGTTACCTTGGATTATCTTCGTCCAAGATACAATCACATGAGTCTTTAAATGTGGAAGAGGAAGAAGGCAGATAAGCTTACAGGAGATAGGTGATAAAAGGAGGACTTGACATGATTGCTATCTTTGAAGATGGAAGAAAAGGGTCATGAGCCAAAGAAGGTAGACAGCCCTGGAAGCTGGGGATTACCCTCAGCTGACAGATAAGAAACTAAATTTTGCCAGCAATTTGAACGAGCAAGAAAATAGGGACATCAGTTCTAGAACTTAAAAGAAATTGATTCTCCTCTTCTATTTTCAGTAGGGAACACAGCCCTGCCATCACACTGATTTTAGCTCTGCAAGATCTATGTGGGATGTCTGATCTACAGAACTGTAAGGTGATAAATCTGTCTTGTTTTAAGCTTCTGAGGTGTGGCTCTTTGTTACAGCAGCAACAGAAAACTAACACACTCTCTAAAGGGTTTGGACCACTTTGTATTCTTCTTAGCAGTGGCAACCCACTCTAGTACTCTTGCCTGGAAAATTCCATGGACAGAGGAGCCTGGTAGGCTACAGTCCATGGGGTCACAAAGAGTCGACATGACTGAGTGACTTCACTTTTTTAGCAGTTAATGGGACTGTTTCCCCACATTTTCACAAATAGAGTGTGTTGCCAGACTTTGAGATTTTTGCCAATCTAAAAGGTGAAAAAGAATATTTTGGTGTGATTTTAGTTTGCATTTCTCTTTGTACCAATAAGGCTGAGCATTTTTACAATTATGTTTGTTTGTGTTGAGTATCTGCTCATTATTTGTTGCCCACTTTTCTATTGGGGTGTTGGTATTTATCTAATCAAGTTCTAAAGGCTCTTTACATCTTCAGAATATGAGGATTTTATCTCTGATAGGAATTCAAACTTTTTTTTCCCCCAAATCATTCACTTGCCTATGAATTTAAAGGTGAGCCTTGACTTCTTCATTACTTTCTCTAGTTTCTATGAAAATTTCATAAAATTGTTGTAGGTCTCTGGATAATACAAGTTAAAATATCACCAAGAGAACACATTTTTTGAGGAAAGAAATGAAAAAGAACTATTGAATAAACTTGCTTTTTTCACTTTTTCACCTTAAGTATGAATCATTCCACTTATGGCTTCTTTCAAACACCTTAATCTTAAGTAGGCCCCAATTCTACAGTGGTCCCCACTGGGAGGCAGGGAGACTTTGTGCATTATAATACTAAGGTTGCAGTAAGCACAACATTTTGTAGCAGACTCTTCAATTAAAAGTTGCATTGTTAGAACTAAAGTTGTCAGAGAACCCAACACCTAGTATTTCCTATCAGCAGAGGCAATGATAACATTATGCATAGAGAAATGTTGACAAGCTCTCTCTGTAGTGACACCAGCCAGCTCAGGTTATAATTACCCTTGTTACATCATCGCTTTCTCTGCTATACACACAGCAAGGGAGCTCTTGCTTGGGAGACAGATTTGTGTTTATAGCCAAAGAATTGTTCCTTTTTAATTCAAACCAGGTTTGCTGATAGCTGGGAGGGGTGGGAGGGAGGAAAGAAAAATTGTTATAATTAGAGTATCAGGAAGAGAAACAATAAACACTTAAATGATGAGGAGGTGATCATGGAGCACTCTGAAACAGAAGATCAGAGTTGAAGTCAGGCAATTTTGACAAGGATATCAGTACTAGGTTCATTAACTGCCCTTTTTGCTTTCAGAAAATTTTAAATGTGGTAATTTACATTAAAATGGATTTAGTGACACCATCTTCTCATTACTGTCAGTTTACATTTGGGTTCATAAACTATTATTGTAAATAAAATATGCTTTTCATTACAATGTCTATTTAGTAGAATATGGTAGGAAATTAGAGGCATAATCACAATCTAAATTATTAATTCAGTGATTTTTTCAGGTGCCATATGTAGATACTTCATTGTGCATAATGAGTGTGCACACAGTGGTTGAATTAGGTCTGCATTTTCATGCTTCACCTCTCCTTTCCTTGTCTTATTTTGTTTTCGCTCCTTTACCTCCTCACAGTGGTACACAGTAAAAAGGACTTTCTGAAGTAGTCTACCTGCGATTATATTTTTATATCATTTCTCCCACTAAGTTTTAAGAGGCCTCCAATAAATAGCACCTGTCTTCTGTGTCCATGTTCTAAGTATGCTGAGAAGAGAAAGATTAGGAGAACAAAATACTAGCTTTATCATGGGCAAAGTTAAGTTGGAGAATGTAACTTAGTCCGTGGGATAAATGGACTAGAATTTGGGAGATTCCTGGTCTGTCCTGATCATAATGGACAGCTTCCTCACTGTAGTAGGCTGAATAATGGTCATCAATGATATCAGATCCTAATTCCTGGCACTAATGAATGTTAGCTGGTAAAGTTTTTGCAGATGTGATTATGTTAAGGATGTTGAGATGAAGGGATTTTCCTGGTTATCAAAAAGGGCCTTAAATACCGTGAGACTTGTCCTTATGAGAGTCAGAAGGATAAAAGACAAGCTGAAGAGGGGAAAGCAATGTGACCACATAAAGAGATGGGCATGATGCAGCCATAAGCCAAAGAATGCCAGCAGCCAAAGAGCTGGAAGAAGCAAGGAATAGCCTCCCTTCTAGAGACTCTAAGGGAATCCAGCCCTACTGACACCTTGATCTTGGCCCAGTGAAACTGAATTTGGAATTCTGGCCTCCAGAACTCTGAGAGAGTAAGTTTTTGTTATTTTTAGGCACTCAATTTGGAGTAACTTGTTATAACAGCTTCAAGAAACTAATATGCCTCCTCCTCATCTCTAGTAGACAGCCCCTAGAGGTGCTGAGGATGAAGAGTCTCAAGAGGAGCAAGAGCTGAGAGGGTCATTTATGGCCAGTTAGCACTTTCAAACTCACGAGTTAGGTGGGGTCATGCCACTTCTTGTGGGGCAGACTGATTAAAAAATAGGGAGGGGCCAAGGATGTGTTAGGGTAAATTCCTCTTCATAGGAGCCTCCCCCTTCCCTTGATTCTCTGACATCCCTAAATTCTAATAATTCCAATGTTAAAATAACTTTTGCTATTTATATATTATGGTTGTTAGTAAGTCTGAACAAAAGTTGAAGTTGAAATCAGCTGCTACATCCAAGAACTTTGAAGGTCAAGATAGTGTATATTAGTATAAAAGCAAAGATTATCCATCAAATTGAAATTTTACTCTCCATCTTACAAACAACTTCCATATTGCAGCATGGAAGGAGAGGTTATCTTTTATCTTGTTTAATGAAAGAAGTAAATTAGATGATATAAACATTATCAAATTCCCCACTCATTTTCACCTGTGAAATGGTACTATTTATTTGTTCTAGTTTAAAATACTTTCCCTCAACATTAAATAATTATGTGGAGAAATTACTATATATATCTACTCGGAATATCTTCTCTTTGTTTTTCCTTGGCTTTAAAAAACTGACAAATCAAGGAAAATTTGCTCAAAAATCCAAAGACATATATAACAAAAGAAAACAAAAAGCTTACTGACTTTGCCTCAAGGAGTAGGATTCATGTGGTGTGGCTTAACCATTTGTTTATTGTTACTACCTTCCCTTTCATATGGCCTTCCCTGAATATGATGTTTTGAATATTATTTCCCATAAAAGGTATAAATAAACTAATGTTTATTCAGCAAATATTTAATGAATGTTAACTTTGCACAAAACATTAAGTGAACAAAACAGAGACCTAGTCTTAGTGAGCTTACTTTCTCTATGTCCAGGGTATCCTTTGCAGAATCTGATCTAACTCTTTAGCAGGAACACTTTTGCTTAACTTGGGCAAATGCAAGCAATGAATAACATGCAGTCGAGCTCAACCATGATACAGAAACCACACAAGCAACAGAGAACAAGCATTTTCTTTCCTGCAAATGAAAACTAAATATGAAATAAGATTTTTGAAATAGGTCATTCCTTCTCACTGAAGGAAGGATAAAAAGATTATAATATTCTATTGAATCCTTCCAATTTACTTCTTAGCTCTCTGGAGCAGGGGCTCTGGAACTAAAAGAAACTAGGATAGGCTACAGAATCCAGTATTATAAGCACTGGACTATATGAAAAAGGGGACCTATTCTTTCTATTTTTCTTCAGTTTATATTTCATGGAAGCTGTACATTTTCTTTGGTTTCTGTTTTGCATTTTAGTAAACAAGTGCATGTCTTGGAACAGGTTCCAAGGTATATCTATACCCTATACTATGTATACTTATTTTGTAATTATTCCATATTGATCTCTCTTCCTTCCACAAAAACATTTTAATTTCCTTTGTGGGGCTTTATTGTATTTAGCACAGTGCTACAGAGTAGGCATTTAATGAAATTTCTCAACTGGTATGAGCAATAAAGCAAATGACAATGACTAGAAAGAATATCGGAGAAGGCAATGGCACCCAACTCCAGTACTCTTGCCTGGAAAATCCCATGGACGGAGGAGCCTGGTAGGCTACAGTCCATGGGGTCGCTAAGAGTCAGACACGACTGAGCAACTTCACTTTCACTTTTCCCTTTCTTGCACTGGAGAAGGAAATGGCAACCCACTCCAGTATTCTTGCCTGGAGAATCCCAGGGACGGCGGAGCCTGGTGGGCTGCCATCTGTTGGGTCGCACAGAGTCAGACACGATAGAAGCGACTTAGCAGCAGCAGCAGCAGAAAGAATATAGTATGTAATACAACAGTGACCAGTAGAATTTAGGGGTCAAAAAGAAGTGTAACTTTTTAATTATGGGTCTTTTTTTGGTAAAAAATATATATATATATATATTTCTTCTTAGACTCCTCCTTTCACTGTTCAGTGGAACATCACCTGTAAATTTGGAATATGAATATTTTACAAATAAATGAACAGGGATAATTATAATTGTTCATGATATTTAAGGGCCACTAAGAGGAAATAATTTTAATTAATCAGCAGATTATGTCATGTGGTTCTAAAACTTAAAAACTCAACTAGCGGATTTTTTTTTTTTTGACATTTTACCCATTTGACCAATTATCATTAGTCTTTTATAGACCATTAATGCCATAATCTCTTTTGAGTAATTTGGTCCCATTTCCTTTTATTTGGACTCTTTTAAAGTGGATATTGCCAGTTTATTCTTTCAAAATTTATTTACTTATGGGTAAATAAGTAAACTCTCTTTCAGTGGATCACTAAGCAAGTGTTGGAAGTGAAGTTGACAGATGTCAAGTCTTAGAGATACTCAGATACACAGGAAGGGTAAGAGTTGTTTAACTTTTTATTCATGAGAAAAAGGTAGTTAGAAAGTCTGATGTAACTGTAATAATTCTAACAAAATATCTTAGGATGTACAGAGAAAATTGTAAACAGTATTGAAGAAAATTTTGGAAGACCTAAATAAATGCATTGCTATAACTATGATCACAGAGAGGACATAATCTCATATTCTTGTTAGATGTTTTGTGGGACAGAAAAAAGTTTTCAATTCTCTGAAGTTTAATAAAAGTGCAAAAGCAGCTAAATTAGTTGAAAACTTCTGCAGAAGATTATCAAGGATGGAATTTTGTTTATCAGATATCAAGGCATCATGAAGTAATAGTAATGAAGCAATTGTAGCATTTGTTCAGGAATAAATATGAAACAAGAGTGTAGACACAGTACAATTGATATGGGAAAATTTACTATATAACATCTGTAGCATTACAAATCAGTGGGGATTAGGGGAGCTTTTATGAAAATAGTGGTAGGACAATTAGCTACTTTTTTGAAAATGGGAGTAATAACAGTATCTTAAGCTCATGTAGTTGTGATAGTTTAATTATAACTGAATAAATACATCTTTATATCAATTTTATTAACAATTATATACATATATATATTTTTTTTACTGTGAAGTCCCTATCATATTTTCCTACCATTTTCCTATAGGATCATTTCTCTTTTTCTTAATGCATGTACTTTTTGGAAGTTAAGTTAGTTCTTTGTCATAATGATTGCAAGTGTTTCTTCTGTTTTTCTCACTTAACTTATGGTAATTATTTTTATTATTACTATTTAAAATTTTTATCTAGTCAGACTCCCCTATGATGTCTAGGTTTTATATTATATAGAAAACAAAGTACTTTTATTCCATAATTAGAAATAAAAGTTCCTAGTCTTTCTTTTTTGATTTTGTGTGAGTCCATTGTTTGTCTTTGAATCATTGGTCCATCTGAAAAATTTCCTGATAGTTTTCATAAATTTAGTTTCCAGGCTGGTTTCCAACCAAATATTATTATGCTGAATATACTATATACTCCAAAATTTTTTGGAATTTTGATTTGTGTAATATTAATCATGAAAAAATTGAGATGAATATTTTTTAATGTATACTTGGAAATAATTGATTTTCTTGATTAAAAATTGTACCCCAAAAAATATCTAATTGTGCCAATGGGAAACAGCATTTAGGTCTTCAGATTTCAGAATAAATGACATATCTGCTCCCCTAGCTAATATTACAGATTTTAACAATGAACTTTCAACTGATTTCTCTGACCTGAGGTGCACTTTTCAGTTTGTGAGGAAAAGAGCAGGAAGAAATCAATCAGGAAAGGAGGAAATGAGTGTGAGTCACACATTTTTATATTTGAGTCAGTCTTAAATTCCTTTCTGCCTCTATTTTTATATGGATAAAAGATTTTGCAGAATAGCAATCTCATAATTTTAATGTTTGACTGCTTTTAATTGATGCATTTTCATTCTTTATTTTATTAGTTAAAAAAATCTTACAAAATTTTTTCTCTCTTCTATAAACCAACAGATTGTCTTTGTTGTTTGCTAGTTTTTTGGACCATTCTGCAAAGGGTTCTATTTTTGTTCTTCCAGATTCAAGGTCACTTGAAGATATTTTAGCTCTTTCAACATCTATAATTTTGTGTGCTAGAGTTCAAAATTAGGTTTTCACTTCTTCGTGTATTGTCACTGAGGTCATGCAACTCCTCTATGAGTTGCAGGGACAGGCTATATAGAGCTTGGTTCCTTTCTCCCCTTTAGGGCTATTTAGAACGTATAAATCACATTTTCTGTTTCCACATTTTCATCTCCTACTCATTTTCCAAACCACTGCAATTTGGGCATCTACCTAACAGTCCTTAAAACTCTCTTTTCTACTTTGAGGTTTTCAGGCCATTCTGTTTCATTTGACTAGACATTCTACAGAAACAGGGATGTTTGTCTGTTTTTTCTCTGCTGTGTTCCAGTGCCTAGCACAGAGAAGGCTTTCTAATAGCATTTCCTAGGAATGAATGTATGACCGTACTTTTTTGAAATTCTGCTCTTAGGCTTCACTGATATAGCTCTCAGCTTTCTTTCTGCTCATTCTTTTTCAAAGGCTCCCCCAAGGCTCAGTTCTAGGTCTACGTTGTTCCCTCTACACATTATCCTTGGACAGCTGCAGCCACGCTCATGGTTTTCATTGCATTGTTGTTGTTGTTCAGTCACTAAGTCATGTCTGACACTTTTGCAACCCTATGTACTGTAGCCCGCAAGCCTCCTCTGTCCATGGGATTTCCCAGGCAAGAACACTGGAAATGGGTTGCCATTTCCTTCTCCAGGGGATCTTCCCTGACCTAGGGACCAAACCCATATCTCCTTCACTGGGAGATGGATTCTTTACTCCTGAGCCACCAGGGAAGCCCTTTCATTGCTACCTATACATATACTCCCAAATCTCTTATCTCCAGTCTTATTCTCTTTTCCAAACTTCGGACTGGTATTTCTCCAGATTGGGTAGACAAGCCACCATTATCTGAATCACCTGGAGCATACATTTTGAAATACAGATTTCTTCCTTCTTCTGAATAAAGATATTTAGAGTTGAACCTGAGATGCAGAATTCTCAACACATTTCACAAATCCTTTCTTTACCCAATGAGTTTTAGACACAAAACTGACTAGAAGTAGACTCGTGATGATTTAATAGCTAACTGAGGAAATGTGATTGATCAGGGAAATGTTATGAGGAGTTGGGACTAAATCTGGGCTTCAGAAGATGTACACGAACCCCAAGCTTTTCCCAAATCCATCCACTTTTCCTTTCATCTCCAGCCCTAAACCCCTAGTTCAAGCCACCATCACCTCCCAAATGGACTATGGAAATAATGACAATTAGTATGATACTCATCATCATCAGAAGAACAAAGAGGAAGGAGAGAAGAAAGTAGACAAATCACAATGATGTCTCACATTTACTGAATACTTAAAACATATAAGACTCCTCTTCTGTGCTTTGTAAGTATCCCATAATAAAGATAATAGTTTCCTCCTAACTGATTTCCTTCTACTGTTGCTCCCTATAATCCAACTTCCAAGCAGTAGCTAATTTTTAAAATACAAATCAAGTACTACCTTTCAGGATTTCCCGCTGCATGCAGATTAATTCTCTTGTAGCTTACATTTGCATTTAGAATGAAGTCCAATCTTTCTGCCACAACTCACTTTTCTCTCAGATGTTTTTCTCCATTCTCCATCTTGCTCACACCACTGACTTTTCTTCCTTCGAATGCACCACATTTGTGGCAGTCTTGGTGTCTTAGCCTTTACTCTTCCCACTGCTTAGATTCTCTTTCTCTACATCACCTCTGGCTTCCCTTTTTTTTTTTTATTCAAGTCCAACTTACATTGCCACCTTCTCAGTATAGCTTTCTCTCACTTCCCAATACAAAATAATCCCCTAGTCTGTATCAGATCATCAGTATTTTCCTTCATAGTATTTAATATGCTCTAAAGTATCTTCTTTACTCATTCATTAGTACTTCTTTACTAATTCATTAGTCTTCTTTGCTCCATTGGGACAGTGTCTTCTTTCCCACTGCTTCTCCCTTATTGCCTTGTAAAGAGCTAATCCATAGTAGATACTCATTGGATATCCATTGAATGTATGAATATATAGTAGGTAGATATTTGGGCAGGTGAGAAAACTGTGCGATAGTCTAGGGTACTGACACATGTAAAATGCTGAGAGCTATTATTTAGAGGGTGTGTGTGTGTGTGTGTTAGTTGCTCAGTTGTATCTGACTCTTTGCAACTCCATGGACTGTAGCCCATCAGGCTTCTCTGTCCATGGAATTCTCCAGGCAAGAATACTGGAGTGGGTTGCCAGACCCTTTTCCAGGGGATCTTCCTGACCCAGAAATCGAATCCAAGTCTCCTGCATTCCAGGTCGATTCTTTTCCATCTGAACCACCAGTACAAACAAAGAATAGATCTTGTTCCTTCAATGGTTTACAACTCTCAGGAAGTATGATATAGAAAATAGTTTATTTCCTCTTACTTTAAAAGTAAACTACTTTGAAGGATTCTAAGAGCAAAAGTATGTGGCATGTGTTTAAATGGAGAGGTTACTATTAGGTCTACAATCTACCCATGCAAGTACCCATTCAACACCATATTCAAGAAATGGTGGGCATTCCAAAATTAAAGGAAGGAATTCACTGAGTATCTACTTTACATCACAGATGCACACAAAAGCAACTATTCTTGTGAATCACATATTGACATATAAGTATGTGTAATGTGTTAATATTTAACTACGTACAGCATATTTTTTTAAAGTTTTTTTTCAATGGAAAAGTTGGTTGTAACAAATACTCAGAGGCAAAAATAGAGAAAAACTCTTAATCAAGGGTAATTTAAGTATAGTTTGGCAAAGAAAAAAAAAAAGTGTACTTCTCTATGCTCAATCTCTTGTAAATGGCTGTAAAATCATATGTAAAAGATAGGCATTACTAAGTGTGGTACAGATCAGTCAATGGAGTGGAAATTCTGCATGACTGCCAAAGTGCTTAAAAATCATCAGTCTACATCTCATTTGAAGTACCTGATTGTGATTCCACTGTAGGAAGACAGATTAACACACATGTGTAGATTAGGAACATATGGGTCTCATTTTAGGGCTAGTGAAAACTAAGAGTTAATTGTGTATACATGTCAATCATCATCAGTCAGTCAATCAGGCAACTAATACCTTTAAGGGTCATGAATCCAAAGGAACTGAAATTGACAGGCAATCTGACAGTCTAAGGCCCACTACCTAGATAACAGGTTGTGTGGACCAAGCCATTCCTGGCTGGGGCAGATGGCACAGGGAGAGGGTAGCTCCTGGGTACTCCTGACTCCATAGCTACAGTGGTCCTCTGGAAAGCAGCAAAGGCAACCCCTCATGCATTTGTTTCTGTTAGCAACTGCCAGTCCATTTCACACAGGGCTAGAATGTAAATGGCATCCCATAATGCTGAAGCCAAAGAGGACCCCAGGGCTTACCTTAACCAACTCCACATTTAACCAATGCAGATACTGAGCCCTAGAGTTAAGGGCACAGATGTGATCAGATCCATATTTCTGATACATAATCCAATCTTTGGTTTACTATACAGCATGTCATTTTAAAGTTAAGCATCTTACCACAGGTATTTTTATGTCTGTTCTCTAATTGGTGAGATTGAGAAATCTAATTTTGCTGACTAAAATGAATATAGCAATCAGGATTGCAGCGTGTAACTCAGTGGAGTGGAGCTTTTGAAAATTTCACCTATGGAAATGTGTATGTAAATGAAAATCATTTAAACGACCTCCAGAAGATTCTTTTAAAAATGGATAGTAGACAGAGAAGTAGTGACAACTTTTTTTTAATGAGTCAAAGTAATACCATCACAGAAAACACATAAAAATAAATTTGTCTTCACCCTATTGGTTTTCAGTTAGAGGCCTAGTTCAGAATCACCTGAAAAGTTTTAAAAAACATACATGGCTGATCCCAATACAGAAAACTAAATTAGAATCTCCAGGCTTGGACATGGCACATGTGTACTCTGAAAAAAGATCTCCATATGATTTCAACATACAATTTCTATCAACAATGTGGAAAATCTTATTCTTTTATAAACACTGGATAGGAAAATAAAAAGGACAACATCCAAAGTTTAGATAAGTATCAAAACCCCTCTTTTTCTCCAGATGTTTTACCAATCTACACATCTTTACAGGCAGAGTGCACAGACTGCATTATATCCAGATGTAGATACATAAAACTGTTATATTTCAATTATGATTTTGGATGGGAAAGAATAAGAGCAGAGATAATAAAATCCATGGAAAATTCTAAAACTGCATTTTAGCCAAGAATTCCCAGTACTTCCTCAGTGATACAGTCCTCTTCCATTTTTCCAAGGAGTCATGCTGCCTGGCTTTAGCCCTATATCCTTGATCTCTATTTGGCAAAGATAAAAGTGTAAGAGTGAATGGTGAGGTAAAGATAATGCAATGGGAGAGAAAGGAGACAAAGAAAGGGTCCAAAAAATTCACAAAGTGAATAATAAATCGCTGAAGATACCACAGTTGCCTAGAATCAGAAGAACAATTGACCCTCAACTAATGGAAATGGCAGCTGAAGAAGTGGTCTTTAGTACCTGCCCAGCTTCACTGGTAGTTCAGTCAGTAAACAATCCATCTGTGATGCAACAGACTGAGGTTCGATCCCTGGGTCGGGAAAATCCCTTGGAGAAGGAAATGGCAACCCACTCCAGTATTCTTGCTTGGAAAATCCCATGGACAGAGGAGCCTGGAAGACTCCTGGCAGACTCTCTGGCAGAGTCCACGGGGTTGCAAGAGTCATACATGACTTAGTGATTAAACTATCATACTGCTGGTAAGAGCAATAGTTAAAAATTTCTTTAATACTGAGCTTAAGAATATAGCACACACTTAAGAAAAGTTTTTATTCAGAATACAGCAGCATATAAAGAGAATCTTTACAGACACCTTTTTATGGATACCCAGGCACTCCCCAAAAGAAGAGCTGTTTCTATATTAGGTTAAGAAGAGTACCAACTCAAACCCTAAGCTAGACGTTATGGTTTAAAACGATTACTAATTTGGAAAATTAAACTAAAGTCTCCAACACCAAGTTTGGTCCTCTGCCTTGGGGTTTTATTTATATAGTCCTCTTGCTTAGGGTAACAAAACAAAAAGAGAGGAAACACAACTACATCATGATATACTTGCATTATGTCACAGTTTGGTTTCCTGGCAGCTATCAACGCCTTTTGTTCCAGTGTGGCACTGGAACTCCAGGAGTAATCCTACCCAGCCATAACATTTGTTCCTGGATGGAATGTCTTCCTACTAGGGAAAATGCAGTGGAAGTCCACTGTTTTGTGTTTCTCTTTTAACAGCCTTGCCTTTTAATGACATCACTCTTAGCCCTGAGATATGACTGCACTTCCCCAGTTGCCTGATAGTCAAGCAAAGGTTACCTTCTATTTTACAGTAGTGTTGTCATCAAACAGTTCTATTTCACAGATATGACAATGCAATGAATAATTTTTTCCCCAAGTGTACAAAAGGGCTAAAGCAGCCTTTACAACAGGAAACCAATGAGGCAGCAGGATTCAAATAGCCTGCCTAACAGATAAACCGATTGGCAGCCTCTGATATCATCCCAACCTTTCTCCAAGTGACTGCTTTGTGTTCAACCTTTTTTGTTTTGGTCTTTGGAACTCAAAGTAAAACAAAGAGAAAGGCCCGTATACACTGCATGGATGGGCTGAATACAGATGTCCACTAGCCATTTATAAGTACACATAAGATTTCCCAAAGACTTAGAAATTTGATAGAATCTTAAAGAGAATCATTGGAAGAACTTTGAAAAAGCAACATGTTGGAAAGCATTCATAAACCTTTATGAAAATCTGTGTGCCACTGCATTTCTTTTAGTCTGACAGGAGGTTAGTTGCTGATTGGAGTACATGGCTAAAATCAAGATTTTTATTTGTTGAGAAGGAGCTATTTTGTCCCTTTAGCAATGACAATGATTTCATGATGGAAAGTGGAGTTCTGTATGAAATTGTTGTTTAACTAGAAACAAGGTGTCAAAGTGGTCAAAATAAACTGGTTTAGCAGGTTGCAGCAGGTAGAAAATACTGGCTTCCATTTCCTTGGTTCATTTCAGCAAATGCTTGCTCCATGGGAAAGAACAGGTCCACTCTGCAGAACTCTCAAAATCCCTTTGCAGATTAAAAAAGAAAAAGTTCCGAAGACCTTTTCTTCTGTATCACCATGATGAATGAGTTTTTATGTAAAATAAACATAGAAGCTGACAGGAATTTTTCCTGAATGTCATCATTTGACAAAGAAAAAATGAAAAAAATATCCCATTTCAAAGTCAGTCTCCCTGCAATGCTTTTATGGGAGAGATGAGGAAAAGGAAGAGTTGTCTTCTAACACATAAAACAATGAAAGAATATGGGATTTTGAATTTGATTCCTTCTCTGCTGTTTCCTAGATGTGGGATCTTGAAAAAAGAAATCACTTAACATTGAAAGCCTCAGTTTCAGCAACTGCAAAATGGAGGTGATATTAATAATGGGTTATTTTGATGGTAAGTGAGATAATTTGGGGAAAGTCCCTTATAGTGCTTGATGGAAATTAGGAGAGAAGTGCATGTCCTTTTCTCATTTTCTTCCCCTTTCCTGAAACTCTCCAACTCTGGGTTTCTTTCTTTCTTTTTTTTTTTTTTTGCATCATTCCCTGATAAACGTTAATTTTCTGGAAGGTGAAGATATTGGGGGCAGGTGGTTAAAAAGCATGAGTGAGCTCTTTTGACATTTATTTGGGTGCACGTTTCCTTCTAAGATCTGAGTACCTGAGTGACTGGAATTATAGGAGGGGACTCTCCCATTATTCCACTTCAGATCTGTATTTTACACTGAATAAAAATAAAATAGAATCAGTCTCTATATGGCAAACATTCACTTCTAGAAATCTAATATTTGAGATGGCTTACATCTCATTCTTCGGATGGATGACATCTCTATTTAGCTCATGCCCTAGGTTCTAGAAATACTCTCTTACTATTTGGGGCCTAAATTGTAAAATGAACTGTCTATTCTTCATGGGAAAACAAAACGAAACAGAAAACAGTGCTGCTACTCATGATTCCAGGCTCAAAGGTGACACGTGATGCTGCTTTTGTGCCACATGGAGTCAACCAATTTTCCTTTTGTCTTGGCCAAAAGCCCAGGCACTCGGAAGTATGATATCCAACCACAGTTATACATTAGAATTATCTGGGTAGCTTTAAAAACACTGCAGTGTCTTCATTCTCCCATAGACCAATGAAATCAGAAACTCTTGGGGTTACACCTGGGCATAGGTATTTTTAAAAATCCTCAGATGACATCAGCATGCTTCCAGAGTGGACAAATACCGATTTAGAAAAGACTGTCTCAGTCCTGCAAGAGTTATTATTTCATAACAACCCTAGGTGAGATTGCAAACAAATTGATTTTGGCATGTAAGGGGCATATTTTTCCCATGCTTGGTGCTCTATTTCCATTGTCCCATGCTCCTTAAATTATCTTTTAAATCATTTCAGTAAATACACCATGGTATACGGTTAATAAAAAATAATAGAAACAATTCAAGGAAAACCAAAAGCTTACAGAGGTGGAATTGGGTTCCTTGAACTGGTGAGCGGTAATTGAACCAGGAGGGCTTCAGAGGCAAGATTCTAAAATAAATAAAAATTAAAACACAAAGAAGCCCTGTCTTGGGAAGTGTGCACTCAGGTGTGGGACAGCAGGATTCATTCTTGTAACTGGTCTCCTGTGTGTACTTTTGTTTCCTTACAGTCTAATTTCCATACAAAAGCCTGAGTGATTGATTAAAAAATGCAAATTATTTCTCTGTTTAAATCTTTCCAGTAGCTTCTCACTACACATAGAATAAAACCCAAATTCCATCCTATAGACAAGAAGGGCCCCTGTTCTCCTCACTGTTCCCTTCTCATACCCCTCTCTATGTATCTTACTCTCCTCCAGTTACCTTGGGTGTTTTCTGTTCTTGAGCAGCACAAGTTCACTCTTGACTCTGGGCATTTGCTCTCCTTTTGCAGTGCTCTTTCCCAGAGAGGCCTGTCCTGAACTCCTGACCCAAAGCAGCCTCCCTCCCACCACCTTCCATCTCTCTCACGTCTCCTTAGAGCTTTGCTTCAAGGCATCGTCATTTTCCCGAATCATGTTCATTTTGTCCCCTTCCTTGAAGGTGAGCTGTGAAATCACAATTTTGACTTGTTCATTTCCATGTCTTCAGCAAACACAGAGCCCACAGTTCTCTCTAGGAAATTAACAAAAAGTAGCACTCTTAACAAACACAGGGCTGCAGGTCCCAAACCACACTCCCATGGCTTTATGAGTCCCTTTGGGAGAGGTATAAAAGTGTCTTCCTTCTTCCAGACAGATGCAGGACTTAATTGAGGTTTACATGCAGATAGTGGGTTGAAATTTTTACTTGTTCTGCACAATGGTACAAGGTGGCCAAAGTGCCTGAAATATGGTAACTCTTTGCTGAATGAATTTATGAGGAGTGATTGTGGCAATGCTCATTAGCAGAGTACTCACTTTGCTCCTGCGTTCTGAACATTGCAAAAGAGACTCAGCAGCAAAACAGCCATGTGCTAATAAATGGAAAACAAACAAATCTCCAACACTGCCTGACTTGTAGTGTTTGCCAGTTTCCATGGTGTAAAGAGTCCATCCAATGATAGCCCATCATTTCAAGCCATTAACATGATGTTGATGGCTTGCAAAATTCCTGAAAGTTAATGGTTTCACAGCTATTAACGTGATATCAATGGTTCACACTGACTCCTACACATCAAATCAAACCCTACCCTGATGTTGAACCTCAAATAGGGATCTCAGAATCTGGGTCAAAGAAAATGACTAATCCCACACTTCCTTGCAGCAGAGGTAAAGATGATTTATACACAGTCTGCTGGCATCTTCATGCATGTGAGGACCTGGAAATGGCTTGACTTCTAGGTGGAATGGGAGATCCATATGATTTTGAAAATAGAGAGGAGAAAAACAAAATTAAGGCTGACACCAGTTACCTAATGCATTGAATCTCTCTTTCTTCATCTACAACATAAACAATCTGGACTAAATATTCTTCATTTCAACAAAACAGACTATTGTTTTATATGCTGTATGAGTATTAACATGAGGGAAGGGGAAAACTAGAAGGTCTTGGTTTCTATGTAAGAACGAGTTTGTGCTATGTGTGTAAATAATATATCGCCCTTTCTAGGCTAGTGAGTATTTAATACACATTCTTTTCTAGTTGAAGTAAAATTATTTAGGTCAAATCTGCCTTTAAACTAAAAACTAAAGCTTAAGAACTTTTCTAAATGCCAAGGATACTATTTAAATTAATAAGAACCCAAGTATTTTCCCATTTTCTCTCCTATCACAGCTTGCATACTGATTTTCCTTTTTACTTCTCTACACACCCTATTTGACATCCTTTGTTTGATTCTGGATTTCAAGCAAAAGTTAAACACGTGCCTAGCAACTCAGACAAAAAGCAAATCCAAACCATCAAGCTGGAGAAGCATAAACCACTGTCATCAGGGGCTCAGAAACAGCTTTCAGAGTTATAATTTCTGATGTTGAGCTATCACTTTGCCAGGCAAATACTAGTGTTGAAATGTATTATTACTACCCTTCTCCCTAGTCCAACCACCAGAACAAACATCCAAATTCTCAGGGAAATTCAAGTGTGCATGGATGAGACAGGAGCCCTTTGCTGCAGCCTTTAGACAGCGGACACCAAGTTCTAATTGTCATCCTCACACGAGCCACTGAATCATGTTTATATATAACTTGCATATTAAAAAGCAACGGCCAATGTCAATGGTGCCGAAATAAAAATATCTTAATAGTCAGTAACTGACTAATGAATACTACCATAATAACAGTTTAATTTGAAGAATTCTGACAGCTGGTTGCTTTGATGAGCATGGTTTCCAAGGAATCTTAGTCACATGCTGAGAACATCACCAGCCTGCTGATTGATAGCAGCAGTGCAGAACTGTTTAATGTCACCACCTCTCAGCTAAAGTAATAATAAACAGGAATGTTACGGTTTATTTTTCTGTATGAATTGTTCAGGCTGTATATGGTAAGTACCAACTCAATAGGGGATAATAGTTGCCATTCTCCTGGGAGTTGTAACTGGAGGTGAGCCTTTTTTCTTTTCCTTTTTATCAGCAAGGTTTATATATCAGAATGAATGTAGAAATTCTTGATTTTCTGGTGGATTTATTTTATTCCTTTACATAGCTCTTGCTCATCCCATTCTGCTTAGCAAATGTAATTACTCTGGTTAAGATGTAGCTTCCTTATTATTTTTGAACTTCCCAAGATAGTTTAAAGCAGACAGCTAGGGTATGAAATATATGGTTCTACAACTATCTTAATTATACTGAGGGACTCTGTATTTGATATGAAATAGCAATGTCTGGGAAGTGAATTTAATCTCTACAGATTTAGGACGATTGCCAAAAAGATTCATTGATTTTTTTTTTCCAGAAGTACAATCTTTTATTGCATTAATGTCAGAAGCTTCAAATTATTAGGAAATGTGTCAAGAATCTCAAGGTATAATAATGTTCTTTAGAGAGCTTGATTCTGAAGACAGTGCAATGAAATGTTCAAAAAGAAAACATGTCTTATGTTCTTTAAGAATAAAGCTCTGGGATTCGTTTTAATTTGTCATTTTGAGCAGGATGAAGTCTCCACTGAGTACTTTGATGTGAAAGCTCTGGGTGTGATATACACCTATTCCTTGGTCACTCAGAGCTTCAGAAGTTCCAGATTGCGGGGACTTTAGCAGTCCTGGAAAAAAAACAAATGATACTGACTTGGGATTTGAGGCTTTAGAATTGAATGATGAAAAATCACTGGGATTTGTCCTGGTGAAGAGGTCACAAAGAAGAGATCATAAAAAAGGGGGGATAATATTATGAGCTGTGTCACCAAGCTCAGGTAGAGATTTTATATGTCCTAAAATCAGGGGAAATCTAAGCACTGGGCAATGGATTACTTAGGATGATTTTTACTGCAATGAATAAAAACATTGGTTAAATAACACTGGGAAAAGAATGGTTATAGCATCTGAAAAGGCCACAAATTGGGTGGGCTTCAGGCACATTGGATTCAGAGATCAGTGCTATCATGAGGGCTTGAGCTGTATTTAATATGATCCTCACTGTGCTCTATAGGCTGTGCGTTCAACTTGTTCTCAGACTAGCTCACCCATACTCCACTCCAGCCTTTGTCTAAAGACCTCAAGGTAAAGTCCTAAGATTAATGCAAATTTGACTCTCATTCTTCTTAGAGGATTCCAAGTCAATAATTGACTCAGCCTAGGAAACTCACAGATGCCCAAATATAAATCAGGGGCTGTTAAGGAATGCCATAT
Source organism: Giraffa tippelskirchi (assembly GCF_054371585.1). Taxonomy (NCBI): domain Eukaryota; kingdom Metazoa; phylum Chordata; class Mammalia; order Artiodactyla; family Giraffidae; genus Giraffa; species Giraffa tippelskirchi. Next base: position 104,315,137 of record NC_137280.1, on the reverse strand, counting down.
AGATGCTGATGAGAGTGGTGAAAACAGCAGTGTTTTCAGAGATAGGCACACTCTCCTTTCTGGAAAAACAAAGGTTGCCTCAAAGGCTGGAAGGTAAAGGTACTATTGCAAACCTCCGTACACCAGTGTATTAATGTTTTCAGGACCGACTGAAAACTTGATATCCAGTTTTCACTGCCAAATGACACAGTCTAATTGTTCACCATATCACTCAAGGCTTCATAATGAACTCATTGAACTTGCCAGATGGGACTTCTATTCTTTCAGAAGGAACTCTACATTCTGATGGGGCTGCTCTCATCCCAGCTCCCTACCTTTGTTCTTACTGACTCTTCCCTCATCTTTCATTAGCATCCCTTTCTCTAAGCAGCTACATCTGACTTGGTTCTGAACATTGTATTGGAAGAGGTAAAGGATAGTAATTATGAATGTAGGTACTGGAGTTGTGTAGGATCAGACTTAGCTCTGTTAGCAAGTTATTTAACGTCACTCAGCTATAATTTCCTTATATTTAAAATGATTGTATAATGGGGTCTAATTCAAATGTTGTTCTAAGCATACAATGGTTTAATATATGTAAAAAGTTTAGAACAATGCCTGGCACTTGGCAAGCATTCAATAAATGTGAGCTAGTATGTAAAAATATTCCATGAAATCCTTCTCTACCATCCCACATCTCTCCTTCCTTTAAATTACTGTAATGTTTTGGCCTAAATCCCTCACTGCACTCTTAAACATGTGCTGCTAACTTTATATAGGTGACAAGTATCAGATACTTGTTTTTCTGCACAGGACATAACTCCACACCATAAATCTATAATGTAGGCACCTAACAATATATACTGAAGACATGAAATGTGGCTAAGAATAAGCCTGTGCATGTTCAAATAGGATCACAGTTGGCCAAAAGGACCATTGAAAAAACCCGCTGAAAATTAACATATGCAATCAAATCTTGTTTTTTGTACAATATAAAAAATTATGTCTATAGAGCTAGGGAAGAGTTTATCAGTTAGGTATATAATTCAGATTTTAAAATTCCATTCCAAATATTTACTAGTACTCAATAAATATTTTCTATCTGAGTATTAGGTTGGCATATTCCCTTCAGCATATTCTAGGCAATTTACTAGGTGCAGGGAAGATAGAAATGAATAAGACAATCTCAGACCTAGCAGAAAAAGAAAACATCAAATATTACAAGTGTGAAAAGGCATTTAAGGAAAAGTACATATCTATCTATCTATTTGTATAGATATGTGTTTGTCAGTGTGGGATATAGCACAGGCTTCCTCCGTCCCCTAGATGTATAAACATTAGTGCTATCGGTACACATAGAGGGTTCTTATAGGCACATTATATGTAGAAAGTAATAGCTGTATCTGTATAATGCTATATGGTTTCTAACTGTACTTCCTTATTTCTCATTTGATATTCACCATTAGGTTGTGAGGAAATAAAGATACTATTCTCTCTCAAGTAAAGGTTGAGCAGACTAAAGTTAAGTGAACTTAAACACTATTTTGTAGATTAGAGGGATGGAGCTGACTGAGGGTTCTAGAACTACTGACTCCATAATTAGTAATCTTTTCATTTTCTCTACCTTGTGCCCCCTACTCCTTTTCTTTTCCAATAACAACTGCTACTGCTGCTAAGTCACCTCAGTCGTGTCCGACTCTGTGCGACCCCACAGATGGCAGCCCAGCAGGCTCCGCCGACCCTGGGATTCTCCAGGCAAGAATACTGGAGTGGGTTGCCATTTCCTTCTCCAATGCATGAAAGTGAAAAGTGAAAGTGAAGTTGCTCAGTCGTGTCCGACTCTTAGCGACCCCATGGACTGCAGCCTACCAGGCTCCTCCATCCATGGGACTTTCCAGGCAAGAGTACTGGAGTGGGGTGCCATCGCCTTCTCCAAATAACAACTGCTACTTACATATATTTGATAAGAACAAGGTAAATATAGTGAATATATTTGTGATAGCAATGGTGGCAGGGCTTCCCTGGTAGCTCAGATGGTAAAGAATCTGACTACAATGCAGGAGACACTGGGTTGGGAAGTTTTCCTCAAGAAGGGATAGGCTACCCACTCCAGTATTCTTGGGGTTCCTGGTAGCTCAGACAGTAAAGAATCCACCTGCAATACAGGAGACCTGGGTTTGATTACTGGGTTGGGAAGACACCCTAGAGGAAGGTATGCCCGACCCACTGCAGTATTCTTGCCTGGAGAATTCCCATGGACAGAAGAGACTGGTGGGCTACAGTCCATGGGGTTGCAGAGAGTTGGACACGATTGAGTGACTAAGCACAGCACAGCAACGGTGGCAATTAATATCTTTTGATAGTGTGAATTGGATATAACAAGGTAATTTATAGGCTCAGCAGCTGGTTGTTGCAAATAATATTTGCCTACCAAGAGCTCTCTTCTGTCTTTACATGCTAATTCCTCTTCATCCTTGGCGATCCAGTTTAAGGGTATCCTCCTCAAGGAAGCATTCCTAGATTATTCTTCTAACTCTTCCTTCTCCTTTGTAAGTGAAGAGCTTGCTCTACTACCTGAGTTCAAATATCACATGGGTTTACTTCTCTGTCTCCCTTAGGAATCATGGGCTCCTGCTCCTTAAAGCAGGGTCTATGCCTCATTTATCATTTTATCTTTAGTGTCTCATACAGCATTTGAAGAGGGAAAGAAGGAGAAAAAGATGCAAAGAGATAGGTGTGTGTGTGTGTGTGTATGTGAAAGAAAGAGAGAGGGTTGAGAGAGGGAAGGAGAGATGTGGCATACATGCACTTGTGCTAAGTCGCTTCAGTTGTGTCTGACTCTTCATGGGATTCTCCAGGCAAGAATACTGGAGTGGGTTGCCATGTCCCTCTCCAAGGGATCTTCCTGATCTAGGGTTCAAACCCTTGACTCTTACGTCTCCTGCATTGACAGGGAAGTTCTTTACCACTACTAACACTTGGAAAGCCATGGCATTATACAGTGCCTTTCAAATTACTTTAAAAAGTTTAGATTCCAAATTATACTCTTAGACTCCATGAGAAAAATAAACTCCAAGGAGATTCTTTAAAATCCTAGCACATGTAACTCAACTCTTTCTTCTACAGAAAATTAATAATTGCCTTATTTATGGTTAAAGCCAGCAGTTATGTAATAAGAATAGTTCAAGTTTATACATAGCCTTGCAAGACAAGAGAGAAGAGAGCTAGACTGGTAGTGAGGGTACATGGGTTCTAGGTGTGACTCTAGCCATGAGTTCCATGGCTCTGGAACTCATTCTTTGTATGAGGTGTTTCAAAGGTCACTTCTAGTTTTAAAATATTATGACATGAAAACAGTAAAGGTACCCATCTTTTACAGGGGAAACGGAGTCAACAAAAAATATAACATATACTATGGACAAGGAAAACAATAAGATTACAGTGAAGCAATTAGATGAAATTGAAATCTCCAGTATATAAAACATTGCAGACAAGAAAGGCTCTTTACTCCAGATGGCTAATTGAATAGAAGATTTGTGCTAATGCACGTGAAAATGGTAGGCATAGACATAAACTTGGTATGAAATAAATCAGATCAATCATGCATTTTTCTAATGTAAAAACTTCTACTTGTAAATAAGGGGAAAAGAGTAAAGGATAGAATAAAGAGAAAGGAGCATATGTGATTCATTTATGTATTCAAGGTTCACGGCTTTAGTGAAAATGAGAGAATTTTTTTTTCTTCTTGGATGTACTACAAGCTATTTGTTAAGACTGAATACTATTTCAGCTAAGTTGTATAGAAGCTTCTATTCTTCCTACTAAAGCAGGTTCTTTTTCTTTTCTTTAATAACAGCCTGACTTTGAACAATCAAAGAGATTAAATGGAGCATATGTTGAGACTATCCATCTTTGACATCTTGACTATCTTGTAATAAAAAAAATAATATCACATAAATAACACATTAGAGGTTACTTCTCCTGCTTGATGAGACTTTTTTTCTTGGTCCCTACAGCCCTCTCTCTCTGGCACAAAAAATTTGGAGAAAAAGTGGTGAAAAGATAGCAAATATAAAATAAATTTCTATTATTTTTAAGATATACATACAGTGAAGAAAGGAAAAGATAATAGATTAGTTAACAATAAAAATGCCTGAACCATAATGGACAGTGAAAGATAAAATGGCATTTATTACTATTATTATATTCATAGTACTAGTAGTAGCAGCAGCAGTAAATTTGTACCAAATTTCCTAGCTTTTAATGTGTGTGTAGTCAAATGTGGGCTTTTGAGGTGATACAGTGGTAAAGAATCTGCCTGCCAATGCAGGAGAAGCAAAAGACCCAGATTTTGTTCCTGTGTTGGGAAGATCCCCTGGAGAAGGAAATGGCAACACACTCTAGCTTTCTTGCCTGGAGAATTCTACAGACAGAGAAGCCTGGCAGGCTACAGTCCATGCAGACATGATTGAGCACGCACATCATGTGTCACGTAATCAAATGTTGCTAGGATCAACCTTGAGAAGTTTATGGCAAAGCAATTGGATATTGTTTACGCTCCATCAATAACAAACCAGCACAAACTGAAGGAACAGATTCCAGTTGCTGCTAGAACAGCTCCATCCTTGCAGAGTCAAGTTGCAGCAAGGGAACAGCCAAGGAGATTTAAAGGTCAGAGACAACATTGCATAACGATCTGACATTATATAAGACTATATGGAAAGATCGTTTATTTCACAACAGTTAAATCTAGGTCAAAAGAAACATTTAGAAGTATATGTTGAATTGGCTCACAATGAACAGTGTCTTGAGAGAATTGTCATTCTTGTCACAAACTGCAAAAATGTTGACTATTATCAATCATCCCACAGCCCACATACGGTCTGTCCTTCACTTTCTAAAAGCTATGAAAATTGCAGGTGGCAACAGCCTTAAGGAAACTAAACAGCAACTTAATAATGAGGTGTTTTAAGGAATCATACTGATACAAATCAGGTTCCAGATAAATCAGTATAAGTATTTTTGCGTGTGTATGCCTGCTCAGTCGCTCAGTCATGTTGGACTCCTTGCAACTCTGTGGACTGTGGTCTGCCAGGCTCTTCTGTCTATGGGATTCTCCAGGCAAGAGTAGTGGAGTAGGCTGCCATTTCCATCTTCCTGACTACTTACTATTGAAAAGTCCCATGACCAGATTTTTTGACAATAGAGAGAACCTGTAGGAGTTTTAGATGGTTGTTTCCAAAGAGAGAGTGAATAAAAAGCCTCCCCCACACCACAAAAGCCAACAACCAATCTTGGCTAAAAAACAAAAAACAAATCTATTATCTATTAGGGATTTCTAGAACTAAGAATGTTTTCATTTCTCTTTGGTTTCTAGCTTTAAAAAATCAGTGTCAATTAGCAGAGTATACCTGAAGTAAAAAAGTCAAAGAACATGCTTGTATTATGTACAGAAAAAGAGACATTTGGGTGTTTTAGCTTAGTAAAGTTCACAATTCAGACATGCATGATAAGAGACTAAATCACTTCCATGCTAATGCTGATACTTCAGCACTATTTTGTGACATCTTCATGTATTTAATCATATGAAACAGCATGTCAGCTAAAATTTCAAGAAAAATCACCTATCGATTTTTAGGTACTTTTTCTCAACACTTACTTACCCAGTTTTTCAATGATACATTATGAAAAATTTCACATATGCAGCTAAGGTAAAAGAATATTACCGTGAACATCTGTAAACTCATTACCTGGATTCTACCATTAACATTTCACTATACCTGCTTTACTTTCTACCCATCCCTCTAGACAATCAACCCATCTTAGTTTTTGATGTATTTCAAAGTGCAGTGTAGACATCACATTTTCCCCTAAATACTTTAGCACGCATATCATTAGTTAGTGTTCAGTACCTGTTTACAATTTCTTTGATGCAAAATAGACATACAATGAAAAGCACACAGCTTAAATGTGCATTCTGAGTTTTGAAAAATGCATGCATCTATGTTACCAACAACTTTTAGCAACACATTGAACATGATCATGGCTCCAGAAAGTTCCCTAATGCCCCTTCCCAGTCAAACCTTGCCTCCAGGCCTCCAGAAACCACCACTGTTCTTATTTTTGTTTTCACCATAGATTTTTCTCTAGAACACCTTACAAATGGTAGAAGACTTCTTTTAATCAGTATACTATTGGGCATCTCACCAGTTTTGTTTTTTTTTTTTTTATTGCAGAGGGGTTTCTGTTATAGCACAATTTATTAATTCTCCTATTTATGGACTCTAGACTTGTTTCTAATTTTTTACTACTGTGAATAATGTTGCTGTAAACATTCCTATACTGTTCCTTAGACCCTGCATCTCATCCACAGGCAGTCTCAGTCTCTCCCTACAAAACGGACAGTCCAGGGTTTATGTGGAGGACTATGTCCTTCTGATCATCAAATAAGTTTAAATTTCAGACTCTTTTTGGACTTGATCAGTTAGTGGACTATTCTTTTTTTACATTGAGCCTTAGAGCCCAGGTGGAAAGATTTTTTTGTTTTATTAAAAAAGGGAAATAATGACCTTAGTCATATTCTGAAGTGTAAATGCACTGTTTACTTCAAATACTTGCAATTCTGGGAGGAAAAAATTAAAAGAATTGCTGTATAATTTATTACTTCTCCCATAAAGATTGACTGACTTAAAATAGCCTAGAGTTTTTAATGTAAATCTCTCCAAAAGAGATTTTAGTGCTTATCTTTTTTGCTCTCAAAAGAAAAAAAAATCAGTATATCATAGATATCACATAAGTGACACAATTTCAAACTGTTATCAATATTAGACTATTACTAATGCCCAGCACTGATATGAGTTGTGAAATTCTTGAATGTTTTTCTAGCCAAATACATTGAAACAAATTTTCTGGAATAGAAGAACAATTTCTTATGACTACTTGAATACTTGAAGATTTAATTTCTACAAGGCTATACAAAAATGATATTATCAAGTCAAAAAAGAATTGGGAACAACTAATTACAAATGATTCTAAGTTGCAGGGGAATGGTTGGGTAGAAGTTAGCATAAACGTTCCTTTTAGCTTATATAGTTTTACGTCAAAAGTTATTATGGAGGCACAGTTAAAGATCTGTTACCTGCTATACATTCATACATGTTATAGAATGATTCCTTTTAAATAATTCTTTTTAAAGAATATATATATATATATATATATATATATAGAGAGAGAGAGAGAGAATATATATTTCATCTATTTAAAAATAAACTCATTCTTCTAGTTCATCCCTATCAGTTCATTTACAATATTTCACTCTAGGACTTCTATGTTTTTCAGGAAGGAAAATGTACACTATCAAGTATTACAAAGAAAAAGAGATAATGTTGTTTTATTAGGTTAATATCAAGAAAGAAGTACATGTACGATGCATATAATCTATGGAATGACAAAAATAGTCATCTTACTGAAGTGACGGGAAGAGTAGATTATTTCAAAATTTTAGTTTTACTGTTTTTCTTATAAATGATAACAGAAGAGAGACACCAATGTTTACTTAGCTATATAGTTCAGAATGAATGTTAGCACTCATTTTAATCACCATAGGAGCCTTGCTGGAACCAATAAATCCAGTACTAATACTCTATTCACTAATGGTGATAATCAGATTATCTAGTTAGGGGTTTCCCTTTGAAAAGGTGTCCCCCAAGGATTGTACTAGGTATCAAAGTTCTGACTGAGCTGTGTTGATCATTAACAACAGCTTCACTCACCCTCTCTCCGTCTAACTCTAGCCAGGCACACCACTTTGCCTCTGCCTATAGTCCAGGCCAACCCACATCCTCAATCTCCTCTGAGCTTACATAGGAAGCATGCCATTCATTTGCTGATTTCCTCAACCTCTATTACTGCTGCTGTAATTTTGTGCCTGTTCCAAAACTTTTTGCCTAAACTGATTACTTTTAGTCCAGACTCTATATTGGGCTCTTGCTGCTGTATTATTCAATACTCACTTTGATAACTGATCCTTGACTCTTCAACCTCAGTGGTTCTTCTCTCTACTCCCTGACCTTCCAGACCTAAGGTCTTGTTTCCCTAGAGCATTTTGATTGCTTCCTCATCTCTATACCTCTTGGCCTCACTAGACTGGCCCCAATGGTTTTACATTCATCTCCACTTTGGCCAACACAAATTCTGAAAGAGATGGGAATACCAGATCATCTGACCTGTCTCTTGAGAAACCTGTATGCAGGTCAGGAAGCAACAGTTAGAACTAGACATGGAACAACAGACTGGTTCCAAATAGGAAAAGGAGTACGTCAAGGCTGTATATTGTCACCCTGCTTATTTAACTTATACGCAGAGTACACCATGAGAAACACTGAAAAGCACAAGCTGGAATCAAGACTGTCAGGAGAAATATCAATAACCTGAGATATGCAGACAACACCATCCTGATGGCAGAAAGTGAAGAAGAACTAAAGAGCCACTTGATGAAAGTAAAAGAGGAAAGTGAAAAAGTTGGCTTAAAGCTCAAAGTTCAGAAAACTAAGACCATTGCATCTGGTCCCATCACTTCATGGGAAATAGATGGAAAACAGTGGAAACGGCATCAGACTTTATTTTTTGGGACTCCAAAATCACTGCTGATGGTGATTGCAGCCATGAAATTAAAAGACGCTTACTCCTTGGAAGGAAGGTTGTGACCAACCTAGATAGCATATTTAAAAGCAGAGACATTGCCTTGCCAACAAAGGTCCATCTAGTCAAGGCTATGGTTTTTCCAGTGGTCATGTATGGATGTGAGAGTCGGATGGTGAAGAAAGCTGAGCGCCGAAGAATTGATGCTTTTGAACTGTGGTGTTGGAGAAGACTCGAGAGTCCCTTGGACTGTAAGGAGATCCAACCAGTCCATCCTAAAGGAGATCAGTCCTGGGTGTTCATTGGAAGGACTGATGTTGAAGCTGAAACTCCAATACTTTGGCCACCTCATGCGAAGAGTTGACTCATTGGAAAAGACCCTAATTCTGGGTAGGATTGGGGGCAGGAGGAGAAGGGGACGACAGAGGATGAGATGGTTGGATGGCATCACTGACTCGACGGACATGGGTTTGGGTAAACTCTGGGAGTTGGTGATGGACAGGGAGGCCTGGCGTGCTGCAATTCATGGGTTCGCAAAGAGTCAGACACGACTAAGCGACTGAACTGAACTGAAGTCTATGTATAATAGAATAAAAACCGGGCAAAAATCCTGAGACATATTCTAAGGGAAATGGAGCAGTTTCCAAAAGAGAAGAATATTAGTTAATTTGTACTTAATACTAATTAGTATTGTGATCTTCTATTCATTTACATCATGGAGAAGCCTTATCTCCAAATTTGCTTCCAGTCCCAGCATTCTATATTTGTGTACATATCTTTATGATAATAATTATATCACATATTCTATTAACAACTAGATTCAAATGTGTTAAAAATTTCCCAGGTATGATGATCATCCCAAATAAATGAGAACATCTAGTCAACAGACAATTGCAATAGTTTTCAACATGGCTTCATGTAGGAAATATCTAGGAAGCTTTTATAGAATCTATTGCCCAGGGCCCATTGAGACCAATAAAGTACAACTCCTTGGCACAAGGCATATGTAGTGTATAAAAGCACCCACATGTGATTTCAATGTATAGCTTACATTATAAACTACTATAATAATCAATGACTCAGTTTATTGAGCACAGATTTTTAACAATGTCCCCTTCACAGAGTGAATCAGGCAAAATATTTCCTGGAACACGAGATATTAATAAATAAATACATAAATTCAAGAAGTAAACTGTCCTGTCAACACAGACATATCTTACCTTTTAGAAAATATAAACCTGCTTTTTGGCCCCAAATTTTACTTGACAGTTATATATACATTGATTCATCTAAAAGACAGTAACCCATCAATCCTTTAAATATGAGAGAGATGCTTCTCATTTGGAAACTGTTCCATTTCACTCAATAATCTGGTTACATATATTCTTCTAAAATAAGAAGTCAGCCGAGTTCCACCTCTGGGCTAACATTACAGACCTAGTGTTGACCAGGTAAATCACCTGGGTTTACTTAGTTGATTATGAATTGATCTCATTACTTTTCCACACTCCTGCTGTTAACAATGAAATTTCACACACATATTCACACAAATATAAAATAATAAAAGTGAAAGACAAAGCCTATGAGTCAGGCAAAATGGATAACAGAAGTAATCACTGTGTATTACTACTATACAAATCAATAAAGCAAATATGTTATTCTTTTTAAGTGTCATATTACAATAATGCTTTTCTGAAGACTGTTGTCTGAATCCAATTTAAAGTGGCATCTGCCTGTGTTTGCTTAAAACAAAAGGGTGGTTGACTTAATGAATTATTTACAGGCATGCAATATGGCAACAGTGTCATTATGAACTCTCTTCTAAGATCTCCTCTGGCTACTCCTGGCAGGGTGTCAATTTGCTTGTTTTTATGGTAGGTGCACGAAATTGCAAAGCTATTCAAAGAAATGAGATTCTGCCATTGGACTCAGTAACGCATACAAACCCAGTAATAAAGCAATGGTGACAAGAATGGTGGAAACATTTATTTGCCATTAACAATGTGTAATGTGCAGCTCAAGTTAAAAAGGAATCATTAGAATTACATAAAGCTGAAAGCAGCTTTGAAAACAGGCCTAAGGCCTAAAAGAAATCAGAACAAGCCTATATGAAGAACTGAAGAGAAAAAAAAAAAATGTCATCTCTGTGACCTCTCCCTTCTCCTTCTCATATATGCTACCTGTTTCTCAGCAACTGTTTGGCAAGGGAGAACTGGGAGATTTAGAGTTTCTGTATCACATGTAGAAGAAATGAATAAATAAAAGACTTAAGGGGAAACATGGATACAAAGTGGCTTGTCACTTTATTTCCCTTGGTAACATTCTATCGATTTCAGGTTTGCTAAAACTTATTTCTATTAAGCCAGTATATCTAGACAGACAGCTTGTTAAGGTATGTGGCTGTTAGAAGCAGGTCAAAATCCAGGGGAGGCCAAAAATAACAACAAGTCCCCATAGAGGAGGTCATAACTTACTTTCAGGTAAGAACCATGTATAATCTGACACAATGCCTTGACTATAATCACTGATCAGTGATACTGGGTGATGGAGCAATTTGATCAAACTGAAATTTCAATTTATAAAAAAGGCCTTGTGAGAAGATCTTGTAAACTAAAACAAGCTACCACTGGTAATTTCTTCCTGCAATGCCAGCCCCAGAATGTGAGAAAGGGGGTATAAAGAGGATTTGTAGCTCTATATCTATTCTTCCAAACTCTTTGGTGATGATCTGCCACATGTCATGCCCTGCACTAGGTTGGAACCATAAAGTAGTAAGTCAGGCCACTATCATCCCCACTTTCGTGGTTGGTCTAGCAGGAATTTTTTGTTTGGAAATTTGATGGTTTTATTTGCCAGAGATTCTGGTGGATAACTAATGTTGTTGTTGTTGTTGTTGTTATATTCTGAGGGCTATAATTGTTTAGAGTTATCTTTTCATATTTGAATTAAGAGCACACCTAAAGGTAAAAGGAACAGATTTTCTTATTAACTCTTAGAAAGACAAACCTTTAAATGCTGATAAAAATATTAACAGAGTATGATTAAGTACAATTTATACTGAATGTTCAAGCTACACATCTTGTGATGGCATGAATGGATTTTATTATGAAAATAGAAGCTTTGTAAAAAAGAGACCTCCGGTGGATTTGCAGGACCAGGATATAAATTCAAATTGTGTTTTCCAATTTGAAGGATGAAAAAGAATTAAGAAAATCACCTCTTTCCCACGGGGAGTAATGCCTTCTCTGACTAACATAGCTTTGAGACACTGTTCAAAGGAAGTAAGAAATTAGTAATCACCAAGCCAGCGGGTAGGACTGATTAATTTACTCTGACTCTAGTCACAGAACAAATTCACCAGAAAATTGCCAAAGTACATTTGCCTTTTTATAGTCCTAGGTATAAATTTAAAGTTGTGGTTACCAAGTCTAGTGGTCTTTTAAAAATCTTTTTATGGTTCCTGTAGCCGTGCTATTTTTATGCCCTGAATATGTTAGTAAAGAGAGGGCTGAGGGCATGGACTTTGGTTCCCAGGAATCCTGGGCATAAGTCCTAACCCTTTTCATGAAAAAATTATGCAGCTTTGGACAAGCCATTTAACCTCTCTTAAGCGCTATTTTCTCAATGGGAAATTTGGAAAATATTAATACCTAAATTCTTTATACCTAATGAAGGTGAAGTAGGATAATGTAACAGGTCTTAGTCACTAGACATGTTCAAAAGTCATTATATCATTATATTTAATGATATATTATCATTATATTATCATTATAATTATTTTAGTCATATATTATCATTATAATTATTTTAGTTTTCTCACCAATAATCCTTCTGAAAATCCTTTAATATTAAGTCAATATAGCATTTTTTTTCTAAGTCATATGAGACCCCAGGTATACCAATTTGTTGCTTGGGAATCATCACAAATGAGGAAGACAGGAGAAGAATGATATACCAAAATGAAATCAGAAATTTATATTGGTTGTAAACTCTTACTTCTATGGAGAACTCAAGGCTCTGTCTCTCCTATCTGTATCACACTCTACTCCCAGCCAGGGGACATCTGCTGTGTACATCAAGGATAAGGACAAAAGGACCACTATTCTACAGGAGAGTTGGCAAAGAAAAAGATTAAGAGCTTTTCTGCCAGTGGAGTACTCTTTAAATTGGCTTTCTTTGTGGTTTATTTTCTCTTTGGAATATTTTCCCTTTTCCCTTCAAATTCCTTCATAGTACTTTGTCCTTCTTCTTCTCTCCCAAGTTACTGGTGAGAGATTTAAAGTTGTCTACTGTTTGGAAAGAGTCTTCTGAAATGGAGAGGCCTTGAAAAACTGTGGTGGGACCCAAAGAGGGGAAAACAAAAATGACCAAGGGAAGCTCTGCTCTAGAAAGCCTTTCATCCTTGTATAGGGTTTTCATTTCACTGTGTTGTTACAGCTCAAGGAGCAAAATCAAGGAAGAAAAACCAAGTAAGATCTGTCTCCCTTTAGTCACCAGTGTGGAAGGCCAGAGTGTCCAGAAGCTCTAGAATTCATTAAGAGTACACTGGCTGACAATGGATTCATTTATTCTTCAGAAATATCTGGGTGTGGTAGTCAACTGATGCAGAGTTCCAGGATTCTAATTCTGTTAATATACTTTGGAGCTATGGGGAACATAAGTGATGTTTCTCAACATTTTAAGTACTAAATGCTATTTTGGAGAAGGAAAAGGCAACCCACTCCAGTATTCCTGCCTGGAAAAATCCCATGAAGAGAGGAGCCAGGAGGGCTACAGTCCATGGGGGTCACAAGAATCAGACATGACTGAGCAACTAAACTACCATCAACTACCAAATGCTATTTAATTACACACTCTTTGGGAAAACCACATTTAACTGGTATCTTGTTCACTTATTTTAATATTTATAAGGAGTTGACAACACAGTGCTATTAATAATACCTGTCATGTAAGTCCTATAATCAGCAAGTAGCCAAGAAAAGTAGAATCAAGTATGCTCTATTGTTTCTTTCCTACACCCTTACTTGTAATATCAATTTTGTATTAATTTTCATTAAAAGTATTTTAAAATAAAGAAACCTATTTAAAATCATTTATGTTATTATAATGCCTTTTATGTGGGTTTATTATTTCTAAAGTACTCACACATATTTTATACAATTAAAACAAAAATCATACCAAGTTTATTACCTCAATTTTACAAATAAATGGACACTCAGAGAAGTTATATCTTGCGTAAGGTCACAAAGTGAATAAATGACAGAATTAGAAAATAAACTCAGCTCTGATCTCTTTCACCTCACCATAGTTGACTTTTTTCTTATACTATCAAAGCAAAGAGGAGTTTTGTATTCCAATGGTTTTAAACTTCATTTTAGCACTGACTTCATTTCTCAAAGGAGAAGGCAATGGCACCCCACTCCAGTACTCTTGCCTAGAAAATCCCATGGATGGAGGAGCCTGGTAGGCTGCGGTCCATGGGGTCGCGAAGAGTTGGACATGACTGAGCTACTTCACTTTCACTTTTCACCTCCATGCATTGGAGAAGGAAATGGCAACCCACTCCAGTGTTCTTGCCTGGAGAATCCCAGGGATGGCGGAGCCTGGTGGGCTGCCATCTATGGGGTCGCACAGAGTCGGACACGACTGAAGTGAAAATGAAATATCATGCATAAACGTGAGGCACATAATAAAACTGGGCAGTAGAACACCTGCTGACTCCCCTCTATCTCCATTATGCAGAGACCTCTGAGGAACTGGCACTAAATCCAAAGTGTTTCTCAGAGTGTGGTTTGAAGGCACTTAGCATCTAGATCTATTCCCTTACCCTTAGGCATGCTCACAGGTGGGCATAAATACTACCATTTTATGAGTGCAAAATGGAAATGCAAGGCCCAATGTTAAAAAATTAAGAATTTCAAGACAGTGACAGCAGAACCAAGTAAGAGGCCCTTCCTGATTGACAGCATAGGTTGCTTGTCCTGTGTGTAGAGCAGGATTTACCTTCAGAACCCTTTTACTAAATGGTTTCTAAACCTGTGTGCTTATCTTTTCTTAATGACCTTTGTCTATGCTCTAGTTCATTCTTATATTCATATTTGCCTTGGGGAAGGGTCATTAAATCTGTTCAAATTATATTATAGTGGGGGATTTTTAAATCATTAAAATGTATTTTCCTCCTGCCTGCATATCAGACCTTCACTCTAGCTCACAGCAGAGACCCATATTTCCAAGGGAAATTGGATTGCTTCTTTTAAGAAGGAATCTAGCTTGAAAGCAGGTATTTCAAATTCCTTGGATCTCCTCCCATTCCTTACCCCACCATTACAATATCAACTATCAATATTGGTGGGCTCAGTTAAAAGACTGTATCACTAGACTGTCACAGACACATGGCCATATGTTCATCACATCTGTCTCCTATTGCTCCTGGATAACCAGGAAGGTGGTATCTTTGAAAGAGTGGCTAACAGAGGATGTAGTGCTGTTTATAACTTTTGGGCCTAGCCCCCAAACCTGTATACTTCTCCACATTCCATTTCTTTTCCTCAGTTGCAGCCAAATGCAGAGAGCTCTGTGGAAAACTCAGATAACCTAGAAGATGATGAAGCTAGAAGTGGAAGAATCCTGATTAGCTCCATGCATCAGAGCATCTTGGTCTCTAATGACACACTGGTCCACATTGGACTGTTTTGGGACTGAGAATAAATCTGTACTGTATTATGTGACCAAGATTTGGGGTTGTTGTGTTACAACAGTTAGCATTACTTTACCTGACTATACATACAGGCAAGATATTTCTGACACTCCTGGGGCTTAGCAAGAGTTAATAAGAAAGATAAAAGTAAGCATTTTAAATAATGTATTTATTTCTGACCCAGGAAATTTGCATGAGGAGACATAGAAAGGAGAGTTATATGCCCATATATATGTCTCTTGAGGTTTCCTCTCTGGGTATCATCTTGGAGAAATCCTGTTAAACACATCAAAAGGAATGTTGAGGGTATCATTTCTTGCCCTTGTCTACATTTTTGACTCTGAGAGGAGCCTTTCTTATCCTGATAAAGGATAGGTCATGGCAGTCTGGTTGGACACCATATCCAGGTAGAGGGAACTCCTGATATTTAGCTTTCCAAAGCATCCCTGGTTCCTATCAGGTGTAGACAGAGCATGTAGTAGTAGAGTCTGACCGAAGAAGAGGCTAGAGGGATTGGTGATGGGAGATCAGATGTCTCTCTGGCATGGGTACGTTCAGAGATAACCAAGTTAGGGCTAAAGGGAGTCAAAGCCACATCACATAGAGGTCTGGAGAAAGAGCACAAACCCAAATGAGGTCAGAACCACCTAAGAATACCAATAGACTCCAATCAAACTGAGTCAAGATCACAAGTTATTCCACCCATAGAATTTAACTAAGAACACTTTCAGAGTAAGCCACACATAGATGAATAAAAGGCAAGAAAGTTTGGGTAGAAGGGCCCTAACTCTTCTCCACTCCTGGAAGGTTTTGTAAATCACCTCTTACAACCAATGTGCCCAGGCAACATCACATGGAAAGCAATAGGGCATGGGAGCCACCTCAGAGAAAATCATGCTTACTCCAAAGATGAAACATTATTAACAGATTGATTAAATGACCAGTATAGATTACACTTTAAGCAGGGTTGAACGTTGAGCAATGTTTTTTTTCCTATTAGGTGGGAGATGGGAAATTTGCTAGAGTTGGGGAGTGGAGGGAATGGAAGGTGACAGGGTTGGAAGTTCAGGTTAGTTTAAGACAAAATATTCATATATTCTTTGCATACCCAAGTTTTGATATGAATTAAACTTTGCAAATCTACTATGTATGATTAAAAGTAAACTAAATAATTTCAAACTATCTACTAAAACTTCACATATCCCAGGACTCTCCTGAGAAAGTCTGGCAACGACAGATTTTTGTAAAGGTATGGCACTCCTTTTCTTTATTCAGCAGTGCCATGTTATTAAAAAGTATAATTTCCCCACCTCCATTCTTGTGAAATAAAACACACAAGAAGGAAAAGCGCATAAAACAGTGTCAGGCTTTTCATACTTTCTTTCTGAGCAGGTCTGGGGGAAACCAATCTTGCCAAGAACAATGTCAGAAACATCAATTGACTACAGTGATAACAACATATCCAGAAGGCAGGTTGTCTGACAATGAAGTTGCCAAAAAAGAAATTGCTGTACCTTTGGAGACCTTGAGTAGTTCCATGAAGGTGGTCCATAGCTGATAATAAAGGCAGTGCAGAGCAGCTGGAAGTTCCTCTCACCAATGGGAGTTTCCTGAAGATTCTGAGCCATTTGGCTTTGCTGGGTCACTCCAGAAAATGCACAAGTACTGCATTTGAGAGCAATGAAAGTTTTTGTCAAGAAGGCAGCAATTATCACCATTAGACCCTTTCCTCTTCATATCCATATTTAAAGTTCACTTTGGTTAGTGATGGAAACCAAAGCCTGTCCCTTGATAACTGGGCACCAGATATAATTGCATGAGTAGAGAATAGCTATAGTAAGTAAGTAGGAAAGTGCTTGGTTCCTCTTGCTTTGTGTGATATCTTTGCATTTATGTTAAATTGTTTTAACCAACTCTTTTAACCAATGCTTGAGTGTACCAAAATGGCCAACTAGAGTTTTAAACAGTAGTAAGAGAGTACAAGCTAGAATATTTCAGAGTTTAACTTTAAAATGGATGTATAGTTTCTGCATGAACCAGAATATTTTGAGTCATTTCAGATTGTATCTCTTGTCCAGAGGATACCAAAGAGTTCTTGTTAGGCTGGATGGAGACAGAGAGCACAAAGAGCTACAACAGAAATGGGAAAGAAAGCCCCTGGGATTGATGGTAAAAGTCTGTGTAAGACTGTGTCCAGAGTGATGCTGACTTGCCAAGTTTTCTTCCCTTTTTCTCTGTCCTAGGAGTTTATTAGGAAGAGAGAGAGAGAAAGAGAGAGAGATTTAAGAGAAACAGCATAGACTGCATGTTCCCCTGGTGAAGCATTAAGATCTGTATGGGTTCAGGTGGGCTGCTCATGTGCAAAACCATCCAGGTCTTGATCTGTTGCCATTTATGTGGTATTAGTTTTCTCCACAAGAGAGCCTGCAAGCTTATTTGGGATAGGGATATTATGCCAGTTGGTGTCCTAACAGACTAGCACATTCAGACTAGGATAATTCAATGAAGGTTTAATAGAGGAAAAAAGGTGGGCAGGGTTTTAGGAGATGGTACACGGGGAACGGTATAGTGCCCTAAGAGTAACAGAGCTAGAGATACCACCCTAGGTTCAAAGAAAGCCAGAAAAAGGGTCTCAGAGCTTCTGTTCTGTGACCTTTCACAGAGCCAGTTGGAGGTGAGCATGCCAAAAAGAGGGAGAGAATGCTGTCTTACCTTTCTGGAGCCTCCTGCCAGGGGCACCATGGGCTGAGCTCAAGGGGAAGCCAGAGGGCTCAGGAATCCTGAGAAGCTTCCTGAGCACAGAGCATGGTGGGAAGGGGTGAGCGAGGATCTGAGTGAGGCAAACTAAGGATCCTCAGCATGGACACATTTCCCTTTCTCTTTTAAATACGTGGCACCTGGTCTCAGTAACCAGGTGCTTGATTAAGAGGCTGCTCTTGGCATTTCAATGGCTCTTTTTCCTTATCTATATAGTAGCAAGGCATCTGTCTGCTTCTACTCCCTACAGGAGAGGAATGGTTTATATCTATTTGAGGGGCCCTAAAAGAACCTGACTACAGGAATGATTTCAAAGCATAATTTACACCAAAGCAATAACAGACCCCTAAAAGCTCTGATCAGGAGTCTTAAATAAATTCACCTTCTGTAATTGCCAGTACACGTCTCTGTCCTCGACTTTATGAACCAACTCCAGCACCCCTGAGTTTACATCCCTCCTTGATCAATCTTCAGTAAGGGATTTACTTCTCTAATAACATGCTTCTCAACATCAGGCAGGTCCCAGAATGACCATCAAACAGAGGCAATGTGAACAGCTGGGAGTATCTGATGGTAGTAAACACAGATGTGCCTGACAGGACATTAACTGCTTAGCACATTGATGTAACTGACTTCCCAATGTTCAGCAAAGCTTTGTAGTCCCTGAGATGCTACAGCCTGGGTCTAATGATTGCCATGTTTCCCCGTCCGCTCTTTGGCAGTGTTTTCTGCTGCATCTGATGCAGTGCTTCAGCTCAGTGTTAATTATGAGATCGGCTCAAGGCCTGTGATTTAGAGCCTGGGCTCAGAACCCTTTCAGTAATTCAGTTCCCGTAAGTCTGTGTTATTGGCTCCTGAATGCAGTTGCTTGAGCTAATTAAAATATAAGCTGGAGAAATTCATTTCTTAAGCAAAATTGAACCTGATATACACACTGAATATTGCACCTTGTCCTGTCCACATCTAGCTCAATTCTACCTCTTACTGCTTACCTCCTGCTTGAGAATTTCCTTGTAAAGCAAATGTTCGCATTGCTTAAGAGTCAGAACTGGCCTTTCTGAAAATAGTTTGGTTGTAAAACAACTTGGATAAAGTATTGAAGTATGACAAGGATTTTTAATTTTCTTTTGTGGCATTATCAGTCAACCGATATCATCATGAGAAGACAAACTGATAGTCTCTTAGTAAAATGGGAAAATCCTTCAAATAACTTGTTCGTCTCACAAGTAAATGGCATTGTTGGACCAGACAGACATGGGATAACAGCATTGATAACTTGATGAGGGATCACAATGGCTCTACCCTGTCCTACTCAATCTGCCTAACACCAGTGTCA
The DNA here is from genome assembly GCF_054371585.1 of Giraffa tippelskirchi. Classification (NCBI taxonomy): domain Eukaryota; kingdom Metazoa; phylum Chordata; class Mammalia; order Artiodactyla; family Giraffidae; genus Giraffa; species Giraffa tippelskirchi. The sequence goes on along the minus strand of NC_137280.1, from coordinate 104,295,728 downwards.
CAGATATTTGCGGTATGGTTGATAAAATTAAGACCAGACTTTTGTAAGGAACAAAATCTTTTAGTCTGTTAATCCGAATACACACATACACAACAAATGCCATCTAGTTTTAAATCAATGTTTCTATGTCTCTTCCTGTTTAGGTTTCCAGATCTGATGGAGAAAAATCTCTGGGCATGGTCACTTGCTAGCATTTCTAACTGAGCCTCCTGTCTTATAAATGCTTTCTTCAGGCATAGGTTATGCTGACCACTGAAATATACCACTGCTCCTAAAAATCTGAATAGCCTGAGACTACTGTTAACTGGTCAAGAGTGTCACTGTCACAAAAAGCACTTGGCAAAAATCTTGAAAATTTTGAATACTATTTTCTATTACAGAATTGCTAAGGCCAGGATGATAAGCAAGTTTATCTCTTGGCCATCCTGATTATTTAAGTTGTCTGGAATAATGGTCTTAGAGGGAGTCTGGGGTGAGTTCCACATTCATGGAAAAGAGGGCAGGGTTGGCTGGGTAGTCCTGAAGGTCTGTCAGCCTCTACTCTCTTTCAGTTGCTGAGATAAATGAATGCTTCTTGAAGTATAAACATGTTTTACAGATCATGTATGTGATTTTATTATAATGATTGTATAAATATAATGCACATAGGGCTTCTCTATTGGCTCAGCTGGTAAAGAATCCATCTGCAAATGTGGGAGACCTGGGTTCAATCCCTAGGTTGGGAAAATTCCCTGGAGAAAGGAACGGCTACCCACTCCAGTATTCTTGCCTGGAGAATTCCATGGAGTGTATAATACATGGGGTTGCAAAGAGTCAGACATGATTGAGCGACCTTCACTTCACTAATGCATATGTACTTTATACATGTATATATAAAAATATAACAGCACATAAAATTCTGGAAGAATTCATAGAATTTGGCTAAGTTTTAGAAAGTAACTTAATGTTTGTTTTAAACAAACATAAGTTTATAGGTTTGTTTAAAACCTATAAAAAAACTTCTATAGTTAGAGAATAAATTATTCTAGTTTGGAAAAATTATGCTAGACTGTAGAATTGCAGAGATAAATACAAGCTGGTCCTTACCCTTGAGAAACTTGATTTTTTTTTTCCTTTTTCCCCTTTGATTTCAACCAATTTGCACTATCATATAGGTATCAGCTATATTTTGAGATGAGTCAGGTTAATCAACCACTAATATTCTTTGGCTATGAATGACACAGCAACTTCGTGAATCCCTAAGTTGTGGATACCCTGGAAGCAAGGTAACTTCTGTACTTTGCCCAATGATTGGCTGGCTCCAGGGATTTGTCATGAGTCCCCAGAGAGCAGAGTCACAGTGGTTATCATCCTAGGGCACTCTCAGCAGGCCACAGTGATAAGGTATTAATTGACACTGGGAATTCTATTAAGTGGTTTGGAATACTTGAGTCAACCCATTGGGGTACTTGTTCCACCGGGAAAAGTAAATTTGGATCAGAACACTGCTTAGTGATTAATGAATCAAAACAAAAGGAACTGAATGGTTTTAAGAGTTTAGTTACAAGAGTTTTTTTTTTTTTAGAAATCAGCCAGTAGTTTGAAACTACACCAACTGGAGTTTATCAGATAGTTATGTACTCAGGTTAATCTAAACAGATTCCGTCTTTTGGGGAGGAAATATAGTTACACACAGATTTTAAAAAAATAACAGCCTTTAGTATTGGTAGTGTGCATGCTAAGTCGCTTCAGTTGTGTCTGACTCTTTACGACCCTATGTACTGTAGCCCACCAGGTTCCTCTGTCCATGGGGATTCTCCAAGCAAGAATACTGGAATGGGTTGTCGTGCCCTCCTCCAGGGGATCTTCCTGACCCAGAGATCGAACTCTTGTCTCTTATAGCTACCTGCATTGGCAGGCAGGTTCTTTACCACTAGCACCTCCTGGAAAGCCCAGTGGTAGCATGGAACAACATTAACTTAATTTCAGGAGACTCTTTTATTTTTCACATGATGGTTTTTTTTTATTTTTTAAATGGCTGATTTAAATTCAGCTAGATTCACAATTCAGCTAGTGTGCATTAATTTCATACTTTTTAATATGCATTATCTGCAATAACATTGTGGCAGCTCCACAGCATGGACTGACACACAATAGGACAGATTTATTGTATTTGGTTTTTACGTAAATAATAAATGTTTTTAAATTGCCTAAATATACCATTCTGAGCTGTTTCATTCTACCAGGAAAATAACAGGGATTTTTCCTCTCTTAAAAAAAAAAAAAAACTACATTTGATTAAATAATGTTATGATGACATTTAAAAATTTACAATAAGGCCAAAGCCTCCCTTCTGCTTGCATTCCACTCAACTCTGACCCCAGAACTCTCTGAAAAACTGAACGGCTCTCTTCTGGAGGAACATGGCACAGAGAAAGGTTTAGTGCAGGGCCATGCCAAGAGATGGGTGCCTCATGCCTTAAAACCCCCAAACTCCCTGCAAGCTTTCAGTGAAGCCCTTTTTAGGAAAGGTGAAGGAGGGCGTGGTTAGTTGTTAGAAACTTCTTCGTGTCACATCCTTTGTTTTCAAGGTCCGGTCATGGTCAGGTAAAGATGTTCCTGTAAATAATGTCATTCTCTGTCTTAACAAGGAAGAGCAAGGTCCCGAGGCACAACTTTCCCCCCCTGAGGTCCCAGTCCTGGCTAAAAGGAGGCAGATCTCAGCTGGCGGCTCCCTCAGGGCTAGGTCCCTAGACCCTGCCCAGCTGTCTTGCTGAGGGAGCCAGGCACCCGGGACCCAACTGTCCCTCAGGCTCCTCAGGCTGCCCAAATGCACAATGGGAGGGGCCAGGTCCCACAGGTTGCATCCTATGCGGACTGCCATTGTCATTATGCCGCAGAGGTGGAGACCGGGGAGAGGTTCAGAGCCTTACTGAGGGGTCTGGAGCCCTGCAGGACAGTCCCCAGCCTGCTCCCTGGGACCCCCACTCACCGGCTGACCTAGGGCCGGATAAGCCGGAGGGCATAGGGGAGAAGGCCGGGATCCGCCTCTTACCTCACTCTCCACCTGACGACCACCAGTCTGCTGACCATTGGCTGCGCCGTCCACTAACGGTCGCTCATTGATAGTTGGTTGCTTGGGGGAGGGGCCCACTGTCACGGACCAATGGCTGAGCAGGACCACTAACGGTTGTTCCTTGACAGTTGGTGCCTGCGGCAGGCGGCCCACTGCAGCACCAACCAATGGCTGAACAAGACTCTTAATAGTCTCGTGGTAACCGTTGCCTGGTAACGGGGGTAGGGGTGGGTAATAGCGCACAGCAACAGCTCTGTAATAGGGGCTGCCCACTGCTAAGCTCAATAACAAAACCTCAGGCAGCAAAGCTGGGCTCTGTTGGTGTCTCCCTGCCTGGTGCTCAGCTGAGCTCCAAGTAGAGACTCAGGGAGAATGTGGCCAGTGCGACCGAATCTTCTGGGCCTGGACTGGAGACCCCTCGCCGCCTGTCACCAGGAGACAAGACAGTATTTTGTTGTTCACGTGTGGAATTAGAATATCTTGAGGTGTACTTTCTTTCTTTATGAAATAATGAGGTCCCTGACATATTAAATCATCCATTTCTACTCTGGAAATTTTGGAATCACACAGGACATTTTGTGTGGATTACATTCTGGGAGAAAAAGCAACATAGTTTTGTTTTGTTGTTTATTTTCAGCCTATGGAATGACTTGCTTTTGTCTGTCCTGTAAGTCAGATGGAGCTACTTGACATCTACAAACTTTCCATGTCAGAAAAGTTACCTGATGAATTCAATCCACCTCCATTTCCATATGTAGGATGGATAGACACCAAGAGGGACACCCACAGATCATCTGCAACCCTGAAGGAAAGAGCTGTCAGGTTCACGGAGCTGCACTTACCAATTTCTCTTTCTATTTTCTGTTGTTTGTTTCTTTGTGTTGACTTTGTCCCTGGCATAATTTTCCATTCTAAGTAGAACAAGTCTCCTACGTATTGTGTATGTTTAAAGCGACAGGAGATCCTCTTGACCCTTGCTATCTTGGATGTTGTGATAGGAGGGAAGGTGGGTGGTGTGTAGGCAGAGACTGGTGAAGGCTTAGGATGGGATGCTGTTAATGAGACCAGGTGGAGGAGCAGCAGTGGTGTGAGGAGAGTCGTAAATTCTCTGCAATCCTTCCCTGATCTCAGAGGACAGCAATTGGAGGTAAGCTGAACTGGGTGCTATCTAGGCAGCAGGAGGCCAAAGGGAATGGATAAACAGAGAGGTAGGAAATCCCTCTGGGCAAAATGTCAGACATGGGGCTGCATAAAGAAACTTCCAGTTCTTAAGCACAAAATAAATGCTTGCCCGCTCATGCTCTGATCAGAGAAGGCAATGGCAACCCACTCCAGTACTCTTGCCTGGAAAATCCCGTGGACGAAGGAGCCTGGTAGGCTGCAGTCTATGGGGTTGCGAAGAGTCGGACATGACTGAGTGACTTCACTTTCACTTTTCATTTTTGTGCATTGGAGAAGGAAATGGCCACCCACTCCAGTGTTCTTGCCTGGAGAATCCCAGGGACAGCAGAGCCTGGTGGGCTGCCGTCTATGGGGTCGCACAGAGTCGGAGACGACTGAAGCAACTTAGCAGCAGCAGCAGCAGCAGCCCATGCTCTGATATACCACATGTTCTTCAGCAAAAAGACAAGAGTAATGTGTAAAACTAGCAAAGGATGCCTAGAAAAGTAATATATATATGTACATATATACATATATATATACATAATGGTAACTACATCAGTTCCTTTTTAAAAATACAAAATAGAAACTACTTTCAAAAAATGATTGTGCTTGGTTTGACTTTTAGGTGTTCAATAATGCTGGTCTCTAAGTATTTAGGATAATTCTGACTACTCAGAACTCAACTAACTCAGCTCTGTGAGGTTAAGGCCTGCCTGTTGGTTCACTATTATATTCCCAGCTGGCAAACTACTCTGAGCACTGTAGGAACTAATAAATATCTGTAGATGGAGAGACTGACAGATTAAATCAATCCTTTATCTATGAAAGGGAACTTTTACCAACTCATACCTCAAGCTGGGGTGAAGAGCAAACAGGGAATACATTGTCCAATTCTCTATAAGGGCTAGAAGGTCAATAATACATCTTCTTTTCAGCTTTTGATTTTTTAGATTTCATGCTTTTTGGAATATTTATATTATTTTTCTGATAACAGTCTCTAATTGCCACTTGGTTATCCTTTATTAAATTAGTTTTAATCAGACTATGTCTGGTATTCACTTTCCCTTTTAGCTATTTTTATTCCCTGTTATGTGGCTGTTCTGTGAAAGGAGCAGACATAGTTATGTAATTTACAGCAGTATCACCAGAGCCTGGCACAGAGTAAATGATCAATATATACTTGTTGCATAAATGGATAATAATCGTCTCCTGATTTCCTTCCCTCTTTTCTGTCAGCTGGAGCCCTCCTAGTAAGATGACCATAAAGTGTGACATTGAAATCAGGATTCTATTTTTAGAGTGAAGGGAGGTGCTACTGATGATTACACCAGGACAAAGTCAAAATCTGAGATGGTCCCACCCAGACTGGGACATATGATATTCTATTTTGAAAGGTCTTTTCCATTCCACCCCTCTCCCTAGGATGGGTAGCTTCCTCAATGATAATGAGCAAACCATTTTAGATAGTAGACATCAGGAATCAGAACACATCATTATTGCTTTTATAGCCAACAACCAATAAGCTGTCAGTGATGCTTGCTTTTCTTCCAAAACTGTGACAGGTTCTCTCTCTCTCTGACCATTTTCACTTTGATTTGTTTGTTTGTTTTTGTTGTTTATAAGGCTCTATTGTTACTAGGTCTGGTTTGCTGGATGATTCATAGTTTCTTGATTCTACATAGTCTTGCTACCTGGTTCTCATTCCCTCATTACCCTGCTTAGTTATTGTAGACTTCCTGTCCCAGGCACTCACCTGAGTTAATTATTTGGTTTTTATGATTCTCTCCAACTCCCTTTGAAGTTCCTCCTGGCAACTTATAGCCTTTATCTTCAACAAGCACAGTTTAGTTCATTTGCTCAGCCGTGTCTGACTCTTTGCAACCCCATGAACTGCAGCACGCCAGGCCTCTCTGTCCATCACCAACTCCCAGAGTTTACTCAAATTCATGTCCATTGAGTTGGTGATGCCATCCAACCATCTCATCCTCTGCTGTCCCCTTCTCCTCCCGTGTTCAATCTCTCCCAGCATCAGGGTCTTTTCAAATGAGTTAGGTGGCCAAAGTATTGGAGTTTCAGCTTCAACATCAGTCCTTCCAATGAATATTCAGGACTGATTTCCTTTAGGATGGACTGGTTGGATCTCTTTGCAGTCCAAGGGACTCTCGAGTGTTCTCCAGCACCACAGTTCAAAAGCATCAATTCTTCAGCGCTCAGCTTTCTTTATAGTCCAACTCTCACATCTATACATGACTACTAGCCTTGACTAGATGGACCTTGTTGACAAAGTAATGTCTCTGCTTTTTAATATGCTGTCTAGGTTGGTGATAGCTTTTCTTCCAAGGAGTAAGCGTCTTTTAATTTCATGGCTGCAGTCACCATCTGCAGTGATTTTGGAGCCCCAAAAAATAAAGTCTGCCACTGTTTGCCCAGCAATTTGCCATGAAGTGATGGGACCAAATGCCATTATCTTAGTTTTCTGAATGTTGAGATTTAAGCCAACTTTTTCACTCTCCTCTTTCACTTTCATCAAGAGAATCTTTAGTTCTTTGCTTTCTGTCATAAGGGTGGTGTCATCTGCATATCTGAGGTTATTGACATTTCTCTCGGCAGTCTTGATCCCAGCTTCTGCTTCATCCAGTCCAGTGTTTCTCATGATGTACTTTGCATAGAAGTTAAATAAGCAGGGTGGCAAGATACAACCTTGACATATTCCTTTTCCTATTTGGAACCAGTCTGTTGTTCCATGTCCAGTTCTAACTGTTGCTTCCTGACCTGCATACAGGTTTCTCAGGAGGCAGGTCAGGTGGTCTGCTATTCCTTTCTCTTTCAGAATTTTCCACAGTTTGTTGTGATCCACACAGTCAAAGGCTTTGACATAGTCAATAAAGCAGAAGTAGATATTTTTCTGAAACTCTCTTGCTTTTTCGATGGTCCAACATATGTTGGCAATTTGATCTCTGGTTCCTCTGCCTTTTCTAAAACCAGCTTGAACATCTGGAAGTTCATGGTTCACATATTGTTGAAGCCTGGCTTGGAGAATTTTGAGCATTACTTTACTAGTGTGTGAGATGAGTGCAATTGTGCAGTAGTTTGAGCATTCTTTGACATTGCCTTTCTTTGGGACTGGAATGAAAACTGACCTTTTCAACAAGCACCAGAGAACAACAAAGCACTTGAGCCAGCCTACATTTTTGACTCAAACTCTCACCCCTCAAATGTGATAAAGAAGCTTCCCTACCGCCCCCCTCCTGCCTTACATCTTCGCTGGGTCTCGACTCGGTCTTGGAGAGCCTCCCTCTTGCCTCTAACAGGAATGCAGTCTACTACTTATCAAGTAAGGTGGCTTTCTTTATAATCATTATCTGTTGTGCAGCTGAATTTGAAAAAATATTCCACCAGGTTACATTGTATGGACGATTAGGGAAATTTTCAAAGCAAGGATGACGATGAAGAGAATTTCTGTAGTCCTTGGCACTTCATTAAGAGCTCTAGACAGTTTGCTAGATGTAGAATGGATTTTCGTTCCAGTTGTTCTCCATTCTTACAGGGTTGACAGGAGAGTGGCAGTGCTAATGTGGGTACAAGCAGTTTGAGGGTGCCAGGCAGTCTTAGTTTACATCACAGCTGTTTTTGATAGTTTCCTGGGAAAGACAGCTTCCAGATCTAGGGATCTTCATGTCCGTGGGGAAGTGCCCTTGGTCCTATTAGGACAAGGGATTCCCTGGACCCATGGGAGGTTGAGTTGTGAGCACTGCTTAAAACACAAACTTTAGAAGGTGTGTTATTCACATCCCCTTTCCATTATGCTATATGTGGAATTAATCAGCATGACTACAACTCATCACTTTCAAATGAAAATGCAATTAAAGCTGGAAGATTTCAATCTGAAAAACACATTCAGGAGTTAGGTCTTTCTATTGTTTTATTAGAAAGGAGCCTCCATTGCTTTCTTGATTCTCTTTTAATAGAGGTAGTGATAAAAATAAAATGGAAATGAAAGATGATGGATGGCCTGTAGGTACCTTATTTAACAACTGAAAACAGACATATAAATAGAAATATTAATCAATTCTCTGAGCATACTTCAGGTGCTAAGATGTGGAATGTAATAATCCCATAGCTTAATTATTATTTTTATGGATACAGTGGCCCAATACACTCCAGGCAATTGAATCAATAAAATCTTCTGCTAGAGTGGGCTGGGCACAGGGTTGTACTACTTTTCTGCCAAGCAAACAGGTTTGGATTTATGCTGGGTTCATGCTAATATTTTGATCAATGTGTCTTGGATCTTCTTTATTTTAAATGCACAGTTGAAGATACTTGCATTTAGTTCCCAAGTTGGACCTTAATTTTGTTCTGGAGATGTGCCTGCTAACACCAAAAAAGATATCAATTGAACTGAGCCATGTGATGCTACATAAAATCAAGCTTGCTACAAAAATAAATTGGCTGAAACAAATGCTTTCTTCAGAAATGTCACTACTGAACAAGAAATAAAAGAGATATATTTTTTTCTCCTGAGAAAGAGTAGTGGATCACAGAGAATTATTATCCTGGTATTAAATTTTAAATATAATTTTTTCTACAGAGAGTTAGCATTTGTTTAAGACATACAAGAATGTAGACTGAAATGTGTCTTGTCCAGCAACAGATCTTCAGAAAAATAATCTATTTTAATGTAGTCCTACTTTGTAGGAAAATTAAAAACTGCATGTGAAATCATGGCAGTTTCCTTTTCTTTCTGGGTTTTCATATCATCAACCTATTATCACTAATTACATTATATTCTATTTTGCAGGGTTAAATATTTCAGACTGGCTCCTAAGAGTGATAAAGTAAATTTTCATAGGTCATCAAACTTGAAGAAATAATGGAAATGCAAAGAACTTTGTCTTCCACATTTTTTTAAAACATTTTCCCACACACACTGAGATAGCATTAAAATATTTACCTCCCCCAAACAGAATTCTGACTGTCACTGCCAGGTTCAATACACTGACTCAATCAGGGAAACAACTTTGAAGCAAAATGTTAACCTTATATTCATTATTATTTTTTTTTCCTTTTAAAAATTTTCAATAAAATTTTTATGAAATATAAAACACTTCAATTTTCATCTCTTTGGGTTTTCATTGATATATGTCCCCAGATATCAATGTGGTTTCAGCAGATATGATTAAAAGAAGATAATATCAAATGAACTATAAATGACAAAAATTTAAAAAGAAATGCAATGGTAATCTTTTATATCAGAGCTGCGTCTAGGCAACTTGCAAACATACAGATGTAAAAACAAAAAATGTCTCACTATCCAGATGTTAATTCTGAAATAACTTTAAATTTGGGATGTTTTGTCTATAGTGTGCTAACCAGCCTGTGTTTCTATATGACTGTTCACACTGTGTAGATAAAACAGATGGATAATGTGACAGCACCATTCATTTTTTTATCCAGATGTTCTGCCATCATGTTGGCAGAGTCATCCCACTGGCCTGACAGTTGATGCTTAATATAAACTTCAGATCAGTATACTAGTTACATCTGGTAGTTTTCCCTGAAAACCTCCTGATCTTTTAACTTCCTAATTATTTAGCCATTATTATTCTGAATAAGTAAATAATCTGACACTGGGTAGCTTATTATGTACTGTTAAAATATTAATGAAGAAACCAAGGCATAATACGCACACATATATGTGTGTGTATATACACATGTATATGTATATACATGTGTATCTACATATATATGTATGTGTATAAATAGAACATTGTATAATTTTATTTCATATATGAATTTTATTCTATAATTGGTTTATTTATTAGTGATTAGAGATGACACTCTGGCATGTAAATAAACAAGTAGCTAAATATACGTATATATGTATATCACCTAAAATTTTACTCTCATATGATTATATTTCAAGTGTACTTTTGAGGGGTATACCAAAAAAAAAAAATCACAGTTAATGTTAATTTAACATTACCTAAGGCTTCTTTGAAATGCATTATTTGTAAGGAAGTAGGATCTCTATATGATTATAAAATTCTGAAAATTTATAGCTTGTGAAGTTCTTTTCTTCTTCCACAGTAATGACATGCATCACTTACAGTAGGAATTTTAAACTAAGGGTATTTTTTTTTGCATTTCTTCAGAAGCTCTAATTTAAATATTATTGTGACAATAAATATCTTTGCTTCAAGAACCCTTCATAAAATGTAAGAGCTTTTAACATGAAATAAATAAATTCATTGTTCTCTGAGATTAGGTGAGTGTCTTTGAAATATACTATGTTAGAATGTTAATTGAGTTTAACACAGCATGGATATAAAATGCATCATACCACTCAACTTACCAGCAGTAGAACTGATTACCAATTCTAATCGTTGTCTGCATGGTGACAGCATACTGAGATGGAGATGTTGAATATTTTAGTTTGTGATATTATCATGGTTGTTTAAAGTACTGACTACGTGTTTTGAAACCAATGTATGTAATTGGTATGCATGTAAGAACTAGCAGGCTGAGCACATCATTTATTTATAGACTCTTTGATGTAACTCTTTGGAGGAAAAAGTTAATAAAACATGGTTCAAAGATAAATTTACACTCACCACTATAATATGACATAAAGCACAAATTATTATACCGAAAAAACTATTTTCTAGTGAAACTCATTTTTTATCCTTGAGTTATTCAGCAAAGCATGAAGAATAGGGCTGGGGAGAAGTAAGAAGTACATAGGTATTGTTAACTAAACTTTTCTGAAGCAACTGTGACAATTAAAATCCATGTGCCAACAATGAAAAATCAAGAAATAGGAGAGGGTTCCTTAACCTTCCCATCTTTTCCCATAAAGTAGGTATGGACTCATAGGGTGGGTTCACAAAGAAGTAAATATCAGAAACAGAGAGGGACTAGAAAACATGTTTAGGAAGTAACTTGGGGGCCTCATCTCCAAGGTCAGATGTAAAGGAAGGCACTGTGAGCCACCCTTCTGCGGTGAGGATACTGTCATGCTCAGTCTCTATTCAAAGAGAAAAGCACATTTTACAATAGTATTAATTAAATGCCTAATTATGGTCAGGGAACTGCTGACTTCAAACTTCATTTGCTTCAGGGAGAATCAAAGCTTACAACAATGTGCTAGGAAAATATGAAACTGCTGACAATAAAAAAAAATGTGTTAAGAATAGTGATGTAGGCAAGATATGAACAAAAAAAAAAAAAAAGGAAAGGGAGAACGACTGTCTAATTTGCATGGTAGAAGTGTTCCTCTTCATTGGAAACCAAGCAGAGGAACCAAAGTCAGAAGAGTTGGGTTTTGGCTTTTGACTTTTACCAACGATGGTATAATCTTAGGCAGGGATTTTAATCTTTCTGGGCTTTATTTTATCTTGGACTAGATGTCGTCTCACTTTTTAATTTTTGGTTTCACGACCCCTTCTCTGAATAATGTTTTTGAAGTGGGGTCCAAGAAGTAGAAAAGATTGCCTGATTCTAGCACTTACGTGGATGATCTCGTTTAATTTTTCCAAAAACCTTGTGAGATGTTTTTCCCCATTTTTCAGATAAGAAAGTCAAGACTCAGTTGTCATATACAACTATAATGAACAGAGCAAGAATTTGATCCCAGGCAATTTCAATCCAGAGCCTGGATGCCTACATCAGACCATACTACAATGACTGTCTGTGCTAAACCTAAATTCCTCTCTCTGCTTAATTGTGACACCTCCATTTTGTGATCAAGTGCTTAACCATAGTGGGTGGCTACAACCGCCAGATGGCTAGGATCAACCTGAGAAGAGCTCACTTTCATGGACAGACTCTTTCTACTTCAGATTCCTTATTAATCAGAGCCACCATGAGAAATCCTGTCTTCATTCAGCAAAGGGGGGATGGAAGATTGATGCTCTACTCTGTGTCTCCTCTTCTGATCATTTCACCTCTGCAGTTGGGCTTCAGTGTTTAAGGCCTCCATGTCATTAGCTTTTAATTTAATCAACTCTATGCTCATTAAGCAGTGCATTATAAACTCCAGCTTTTGCTGAAATTCTTTTCAATGTAAATTTTAAAAATGAGAACTTGAGGTTTCTGAATGGCTACTTTTAGCAAAAATGTGATTATAAAAATAAAAGCCAATAATTAGAAAAATGCTTGACATTTTTCCTTCCTACCTACATCTATGTGCTCCTGCTAATGCATAATCCATATGTATTCCTGCATACAGAACTCTTATTCCTTCATTTCTTCAGAAGCACCCTCTGCCTGGCCTGGCTCATCACTTTTGTAGGCCATTCATAAATTCTGTTATTAACTTATTGTCATTACATTGGTCAGTATAAAGTTTACATCTTCTATGTCAATGACTATAGTAAAGCTAATGAGGTAAAATTTCATCAACCCTTATCAAATATCAGATATTAAAGATGTATTCTGGTTAGTTAGTTCAGTCACTCAGTTGTGTCAGACTCTGCAACCCCATGAACTGCAGCACGCCAGGCCTCCCTGTCCATCACTAACTCCGGGAGTCCACCCAAACCCATGCCCATTGAGTCAATGATGCCATCCAACCATCTCATCCTCTGTCGTCCCCTTGTCCTCCTGCCCTCAATCTTTCCCAGCATCAGGGTCTTTTCAAATGAGTCAGCTCTTTGCATGAGGTGGCCAAAGTATTGGAGTTTCAGCTTCAATATCAGTCCTTCCAATGAACACCCAGGACTGATCTCCTTTAGGATGGACTGGTTAGATCTCCTTGCAGTCCAAGGGACTCTCAAGAGTCTTCTCTAACACCACAGTTCAAAAGCATCAATTCTTCAGTGCTCAGCTTTCTTTATAGTCCAACTCTCACATCCATACATGACCATTGGAAAAACCATAGCCTTGACTAGACAGACCTTTGTTGGCAAAGTAATGTCTCTGCTTTTTAATATGCTGTCTAGGCTGGTCATAACTTTCCTTCCAAGGAGTAAGTGTCTTTTAATTTCATGGGTGCAATCACCATGTGCAGTGATTTTGGAGCCCAGAAAAATAAAGTCAGCCACTGTTTCCACTGTTTCCCCATCTATCTGCCATGAAGTGATAGCACCAAATGCCATGATCTTAGTTTTCTGAATGTTGAGCTTTAAGCCAACTTTTTCACTCTCCTCTTTCACTTTCATCAAGAGGCTCTTTAGTTCTTCTTCACTTTCTGCCATAAGGGTGGTATCATCTGCATATTTGAGGTTATTGATATTTCTCCTGGCAATCTTGATTCCAGCTTGTGCTTCCTCCAGCCCAGCGTTTCTCATGATATACTCTGCATATAAGTTAAATAAGCAGGGTGACAATATACAGCCTTGACGTACTCCTTTTCCTATTTGGAACCAGTCTGTTGTTCCATGTCCAGTTCTAACTGTTGCTTCCTGACCTGCATACAGGTTTCTCAAGAGGCAGGTCAGGTGGTCTGGTATTCCCATCTCTTTCAGAATTTTCCACAGTTTGTTGTGATCCACACAGTCAAAGGCTTTGTATGCTGGTAGGTGTTGACATATTTGGTTTCTGGTGAGAGTTCCTCTTCCTGGCTTTTAGACAGCAACCTTTTCACCATGACTTCACATGATGGAGAAAGAATGCTGGTTTCTCTTCCTCTTCTTATAAGGACATTACTCCCATGTATCATGGGAGCCCCACCCTCATGATCTCATCTAAAACCCAATTACCTCCCAACGTTTCCATCTCCAACACCACCACATTGGGGATTAGGGCTGTGAGACATGAATATTGGTGGTGGTGGTTTAGTTGCTAAGTCGTGTCCGACTCTTGTGACCCCATAGACTGTAGCCTGTCAGACTCCTCTGTCCATAGGGGGAACATAAACATTTGGTCCACAACAAAGAGGTAATAAAAAGTTTTCATCTTTTCCTCTTCTGGATGGAAATTACATCGGTCTACATAGAACAGGAATGGTCATCATCAAAAAATTTACAAATAGTAAAAGCTGGAGGGGGTGTGGAGAAAAGGGAACTCTCCTATACTATTGGTGAGAATGTAAATTGGTACAACCACTATGGAGAACAGTATGGAGGTTCCATAAAAAAAAAAAAAAAAAAAACTAAGAATAAAGACACCATATGATTCAGCAATCCCACACCTGAACACGTATCCAGAGAAAAGCATGATGCAAAAGGATACACACACCCTAATGTTCACTGAGGCACTATTTATAATAGCCAAAATGTGGAAGGAACATAAATGTCCATTGACAGATGAATGAATAAAGAAGATGTAGTACATATATACAATAGACTATTACTGGGCCATTAAAAAGACTGAAATATGCCATTTGCAGCAACATGATGGACCAGAGATTATCATTAGTGTAATAAGTCAGACAGACAAAGACAAATATCTATGACATTGCTTATATATGGAATTAAAAATACTATACAAATGAACTTATTTACAAAACAGAAAGAGATTCACAGACTTAGAAAATGGACTTATGGTTAGAAGAGGAGAAGGACTGAGGGGAGGGATAGATTGGGAGTTTGGGACTGACAAGTACACACTGATAGATTTAAAACAGATAATCAACAAGGACCTACTGTTAAAAGAAGAAGAAGAAGAAGAAGAATATATAAATAAAATAATCCTCAAAAAAAAAAAAAGAAAGAAAGAAAAGGAAGCACTCCTTTCTGCCTTTTCTATTGATTTTTATGATCCCTTCTTGATGTTTGGTAATTGATCTCCCTAAAAAGGCACTTTGTATGGTTCTCAGTAGTGGTAATCCAGATTAATGTTGTCTAGCTCAAATTTCCTTCTATTGTGATTTTTAGATTCTCACTCTCAACTGAAAGAACAAATTTCAGGAAAATTCATGAACAGTGTATTTACTTGGTATTTACTTGTATTTTCTTGGTCTGTGGTTAAATTATCATAGGTGAGGCAGAAAATTTGACATTTTAGAAAGGATAATTTTTTCAACAAAAAATAATTAAGTAAAATCTTAGACTCTTATGGTAGAAACATAGGTTTTTAATAAATATATATTTATTACATGAATAAATTAAGGATGAAAATATTTCAGTTAGCTAAAAGATTTCAAAAGTCTCCTTCCAGGTTTATGTAAAGTGAATGAATTAAACATAGTCAAAAGTTAGAAAATTCCTCATTTTGTTCCTATTTGTGCATCTACTTTATCTTTTTCTTTCTTTTTTGTCTTTCCTTATGGTCATAGTTTACAGATTTTTAAAACTCCTTTATAGAAATGTACTTTTATGGAACTTAATTCTCCCCCTTTTGTCTACATCATATGATACAGGCAAGAACTAACAACAAAGTGAAATAGGAAGCTGATGGTAGAAAGGAAATCCCAGTCTTTCACTGATCTTTCTTTTTCATATTTATTAAATGTGAAATATTTCTCATATTTCATATTTATCTTTCTTTTTTCATTTTTTCCCTGTCTACAATCTAGGCCTTCTGCTATATAAAATCAACTGGATAATTTTTCAAAACTAGATAATTGAATCAAGAATAGGACAATATGAACAGAAAAGAAATTTCAGAGAAGCCACTTCTATAGTCAGATCATTTCCTGGTTGCTTTAAACTGTGGTAAAGTGCAAAATCTGTTCAAGACATTTCTCATAATAACTACTATAAATATCAAATGTATACCATGTGCCAGATATACACTGAGGACTCACATACATTATTTCATTTAAAACACAAAAGAACCTAAATCTGTTTTTCATAAGAGGATCCAGATTCATTTATTAGAACAGTTCAGTAGATTATGACTGGCATTTTTTTTAAAGAATAAATTCCAAAATAGCTTTCTGAATCACATATAATAATGACAAATACTGCTTCTTAAAATATTTGTTTCAGTATATGTGTGAATACGTGTGTGTGTTGAGTCATAATGTAAAATATATATTTTTACTGATAGTTAAAAATTTCAAAAGCCCTGCTCCATATGGTACTAGTATTATATTAACTTTTAGAGGAAAAGTAAGAAGATGCAGCTTTATAACTATAATTTCCAAAGTTCTCAAATGAATTAGCTTTCACAGAGTCCCTAATAGTGCCTAAGACAACGTTATTGTTGTCCATTGCTTCCTCTCTCTCTCATGGTTTGCATTTATATAGCATCAAGGCAGCCCTACCGTAGGATGATTAAATCTCCTCAGATCAGGCCATCTGTGCCATTGAGTAAGTGGGATACTTCAAATAAGTGAATGATGAATTCTGTTCCAGACTGTCCCATAAAATTATAATAAAAATAATAATGAAGTGCTCTCTAATAAAAAGAAAGTCGTTACAAATACTGTGCTATTGATTTCAAAGGGCAGTAATTTTAGAGGAGCTCTTTCATCTGTGTTATAAATCTTGGCAACCAGTGGAGAAAATGTCAGGATTTTAAAAGCAAACAAACAGAAAAAAAATTGCCTCACTGCTCATCTTTCATGCTGTTTTGAGTAAAACTAAGGTAGCACAAATATTTAAACAGATGGTTCAATGATATGCTTTTTTATTTACTTAATCATAGTTATTAAAGCACTCACTTTATTTTTATTGTGTTTTAAATGGGCAGAGAAAATCTGAGGCTGATAACGACCTTTGTACATCATGCTGCAAATTGATTTTGATGACCTTTCACTTTGCAATAATTAGGCTGGCTTCATGCACATTCATCTCCCTCTCTCTGCTCTCAGGGTGCCTGGTGCAGTGTTTTTTCCTGCTGTCTCCCAAAACCCACTCTCCTCCCCTTCTCCCAGCTTTGTCTCCAGCATCACTGGGTTTCTATCTCTTTCCTAAAAGCCACAGATTCTTGAATACAGAATGAATAGAGGTATTTAGAGGCTGACAAGAAAGAAGAATAGTTATTTTACTGATGTTTTGAATGATCAAATATCTGAATTGTCATGTAATTATGACCATTACAATGATGTCATTGCCATAGTCATTTGTCGATTGTGTACATTGTGTTGAAGACTTATTACCACATTGAATTATAACTCAGTAGTTTAATGAATTTTATAAGGGTGTTTCTTTGTGGCTAATGTGAACAGATGGTGGAAGTGGAAAAGAAATAAACTATGCCTCATTTTCCTTTACATTTTCTTTGTTATTATGCTCTAAAATTTAAGAACATTAGACTAACACATTTTTACACATATATTTTAAACCATTATCTTTAAAAAGACAATTGTCAGATATCCCTCGTCTATATTTTCTGCTTTCTTTAGTTTTACTTTTTTTTTTTTTTTTACTTTTTTTGCAGTAAAATATACATGGCATTTTAAAGTATGCAGTTCAGTGGCATTAATAACATTCACAATGTTGTACAACACCAAGTTATACTTTCTAGAGATTTTCATCATTCCAAACCTTTAAATATATTTTTAAGCAACTGCATTTTTAGTTTATTAGGCACCTTCTCTCTTTCTTCCTATGTGATATTCATTAAATAATATTCTTAAAGTAACTATTTATATATGAACTCCCTAGGCTTAAGATTAATTATAAATGTGTTGTCTTCAGAACTACAGAATTCCAAAGGATATTTTATTGATGAATAGTAGTACAAGAAGCTTCACAGGTGATAACAGCAAACATTTACGGAACAATTTTTTTCTGAGTGAAGCTCTAAGTTAATTTCTATACATGTTAAGGAGAAAAATTTGATAACAAAATGTTGCTTACAACAGTCTTAAGGCATAGTGGATGTTATTATTAAGTTGACCTTTCTTACAAAAACACAAAAGTTGAGTCTTTCATGCATATGTGCAATGCACAGTAAGAAGGATCATAAGCAAACTGGACCAAGTCTTAAGAGTTTGCAGGGCCCAGTGTTACTCTGTTCCTTTCCTCAATAACAGCCTGAGTTGAACCCAGGAAACAGAAATCAAACTATGATTTTTAAATGGAAGGAACTTAATATAGGAAATTGATCACATAAGTGATGTAAATGATGAAA
The DNA here is from genome assembly GCF_054371585.1 of Giraffa tippelskirchi. Taxonomy (NCBI): domain Eukaryota; kingdom Metazoa; phylum Chordata; class Mammalia; order Artiodactyla; family Giraffidae; genus Giraffa; species Giraffa tippelskirchi. The sequence continues at coordinate 104,277,544 of NC_137280.1, read as the reverse complement.
AGCCAACAGGGGATTGCCAGGCAACCTAAGTATTATCAACAACAGGAGTCATTACTAGGCTGGAGAACCAAAGTGGCAATGTCGTGGTAGGCGATCCTGGGGGTGGGATTAACCCCATGGAAGCTGGAGCCACGAAGGAGAGTCATTGTTGGAGATATGTTCCCATGATGAGACAGGAGAAATATTCTGATTTCTCTCTCCCTAATACATTTTAGTCTGCCTACAATTCTATCATTGGCCAAACCCAACCAGAATCGTCTGGCAAGGCAGCCTAGGACAGAGGGAAGAGCAACATCTCCCACTCCTCCTGACAGAGAAGAGACCAGGGTAAAAAGGGTAAAGAAGAGACTTAAGGGCAAAAGTATCAAAGACTGGCTTTAATGTTCCAAATCAGGAAATGCTGACCCCTTCTAACAAAGGCAAACAGAAGAAAATGTACAAAGGTTTATGGATGCATGATGAGTCATAATATAAAGAGCTAAGCTTTAAGAAAATTTCCCAAGGAAGTAGATGCCTCTCACCTTTGTAACTCTTGATTCCTTTCTTTTCCTTATTTCTTACAACCAACGAGGAAGTCTTATCTGCATGCTCCAAAACACGTCTCCTGTGCAACTACGTTCACCACTTCGGTTGGTCCCACTACCATCTCTCACTTGAATTTTTGCAAAAACCTCCTAACTAGTTTTACTCATTAATTTTTTCCTCATTTAAAAAAATTGAGGTAAATATTACCTACAATGAAATTCACAGATCTTAAGTGAGTTCTGATGAATATATGTGTCTGTATAAATTATCAACAACAATTTAAGTATAGAACAACAATTTAAGTATAGAACTTTTACATCACCTCAGAAAATCCCCTCACATCCATCCAGTCAAGTCAAACTCCACCTTTCATAATCAGCCATCACTCCACCTTCTAAAACCATGGATTTGTTTTGCCTGTATTTAAACTTCATATAAATAGAATCATACAGTATATATTCTTTCATGTGTAACTTTTTTCACTCATCATAATGTTTTTAAGGTTCATCCACGTTGTTGTGTACCATTAGTTTATTCTTTTATTAATTTCTGATTAGCATTCCATTCTGTGGATATACTACAATATGTTTCTCCATTTTCCTGTTGATAGACATCTGGACTATTTCCAGTGTTTTGTTACTATGAGAAAGCTGTTATAAACTTTCAAGCATAAGTCTTTTTGTTGGACATATGTTGTCATTTCTCTTGAGTAAATTACTAAAAATAGAACTGATAGATTGTATGGTAAATGTATGTTAGCTATAAGAAAATTCTAAACTGTATTCTGAATTGGATACACTATTTTACACTACCACCATCAACATTTGAGACTTCAAGTAGTTCTACAATCTTGAAAACATTGATATTGCCAGTATTTTAATTTAGTCATTCTGAAGGGTGTGCAGTAGTAGCTCACTGTAGTTTTAATTAGCATTTCCTTGACAATGACTGACTGAGATTTTCATGTGCTTTTGGGTTGTTCATATATTTTCTTCTATGAAAGGCCAGTTCAAGTTTTTGTTCATTTCTTACCTATTTATTGTTTTTAAAGTGGGTTTTAATAGGTCTTTATATATTATAAATACAAATCTTTGCATATATATAATTAATATTATTTATATATGCAAAATTTCTTACAGTTTGAGGCTTGTATGTTTATTTTCTTAAAGCTGTTGTTAGGTTTTAATTTTGATGAAGTCAAATTTCATATTTTTCTTTTCTGCTCAGTGTTATGTCCTCTCTAAGAAATCAGTGTCTATCCAAAGTCCCTCAGGATATTCTGTTATTTTTTTTCCTCTAGAATTTTTAAGGTTGTAACTTCTAAGTCTATCATGCATCTTAATGTAATTATTTTGTGTGTCATTTGAAATGAGAGGTCAAGATTCATTTTCCTTTAATGCATTTATCCAGTTGTTCCAACACTATTTGTTAAAAAGACTTTCCTGCATTAAATTGCCTCAGTCCTTTTTTGAATAGCAAAAGAACTTGTTTACAAACAGGAATATTTTTGGATTCTCTATTTAGATTGTTATCTGCTATCCTTGTTGTCTATCACTTTCTTGACAGTGTACTGTCGTTTTGTAACACGTCTTGCAAAGAGACAGTTGTATATCTTACAATTGTCTTCAAGGATATTTTAGTTTTTTTGCATGTCCTTACAAGTCCTTGAATCAGCTTTTCGATTTTTACATAAAAGCCTTATTAGATTTTAATCAACTTGTATCATATATCAATTTGGGAGGGAATTGATAGTTTTACATCAGCAAGACTTCTAATTCATTAACAGAGCATATTTTTCCATTTATTGAGGAATTCTTCAATTTTCCTGGGCAATACTTTGCATTTTTCAGCACGGAATCTTTCATATACTTTATGTTTATTTCTGCATTTAAAAGCTATATTTTTGGTGTTATAATAAGTAGTATTTGTGATAATCATTATCCAAGAAAGTTCCCAAAGGTTTTCACTCACTCTGTATGTTTGCCTTTGTGCAGGCATCCCCACTGAATAAAGCTGACTTGAGTGACCAAGAGGACATCATGGGGATGACTGAGTGGGACTTCCAAGGCTCATGAAAGAAACTGTGGCTTCTCTTCTGGATTGTCATTCACTTTGAAGGAAGCTACTGCCACGTCATGAAGACACCCATGAGGTCCTAGGAGAGGCATATGTGGTGGGGAACAGAGACCTTTTATCAATATCCAGCAACACTCTCACCAATACGTGGCTTTCAGCCACGCCAGAAAGCCTTCTTGAGCGTAGATCTTCCAGTCCAACTCTCAGAGCTCTGCCACTCTGGCTGACATCTTGACTGCAACCCCTTGAGAGACCCCAAGCCAGAATCACTCGGCTAAGTTTTTCCCAAATCCCTCATCCATAGAAACTATGTGAGGTACTTAATGCTTATTGTGGTGTTAAGTCATTACATCTGTGGTCATTTGAAATGCAGCAATAGATAGTATCATACAATATTGTTCTAAAGTTTTATTTTCTAGTTGTTTTTATTATATATAGAAATAACATTGATTTTATAATATATTGACCATGTATCCTGTGACCTTGCTAAATTCACTAATTAGTGCTAGTAGTTTGTTTCATAGATTTGTTAGAATTTTTAACATAAACAATAAAGCCACCCATAAATAAAAAATTTTACTTCTTTCTTGCCAGTCTCTATACCCTCCATTAGTTTCTCCCTGCTGTAAGACAGGACTTAAGTACAATATCCACTAAAAGTGGTCAGTCACAGCATAAATCCTTACCTTGTTTCTGACTCCCAGGGACATGTTCAATTTTTACTAAACACAAATATGATGTTTTATAGATACCTTTTAGATTGAGGAGATTATCTATCTACAGTTTGCTGAAATTTTCTTACATAAATGAGTGACCACAAAGTTGTTGCCTTTTAAAGAAATTGTAAGAATATTCTCCTATATTTATCCATATGAACTATTTCCAGAGTTCTTCACCCTTTTCTTTTTTGTGTGTGTGTGTTGTTATTTTTTTAATAAATAGAAACCACACCACTTCATTTGTTGCAGAGAAGAACGAGAGGCAATAATTCGAGGGCCCCAGGAAGCTTTTTCATCCATAAGGTAACAGAAAGATAATCACCTTCACCACCCAAGCCTTTTGTTAACATTTTCTTTTGATCTCTGATCTCCCACCCACATCAGTGTGCCACTTCTAGAATGGAACTGTGCCTTCAAATCTTCTACTAGTTGGAAGGCTGGTCTATCAGCTTGTTTAAGTAACGGAATGCAGGTCCCAACTGAGCTGAGGAACCTGGACAAATCTTCTTTGATTTACGCCTCATCCCAAAGCCCATGAATGTTTTCTATAAAGAGCTGCAGGCGAATGAGGTAGAAAGGGCAGAGACATGAGATGCAAACCAGCAGAAGGGCAAAGAGTATGGCTCCCACAGCACTGATGGACAGCAGGCCTCCTAAGGCTGAGAATGCAAAGAGCAGTGTGACCCCCACATAGCTGCGGGGCGTACATGCCTTCAGTTTCTTCTGTAACATGGGCCACAGGGCAAAAATCTGGATGGCAAATGTCACCATGATGAAGGCATGGAGGGATCAGGGCAGGCGGGAGGCCAGGCAGACAGAAGCAAAGATGCCCATATTCAAGGACAGTGTGCTGGATACAATGGCAGCATTGGCGCCATAGTCAAAGAAGATGAAGTGACCTAACAGCATGAACACTGACATGGCATAGATGGTGTCAGTGCTGACAGACTCTGTCAGGGTTTTCAGCACCGGCAAAAAGCCATATATGAAAGTAATGAAGACTAGGGCACTCTTCAAGTCAGCCTACCGGGTCTGCCCCCTCTTCTTCCGACCTTCACCTCTGTCAATGAGATCAAACAAAACATAGCCAATCAGTGAAGAAGCCAGGCCAGTACCAAAAAGCCACTGAGGGTCCAGAAGACCCTCATCCATATACCACCAGATAACCACAAAAACACAGACACTGCACAGCTGCTGTATCACCACACTGGACTCAAACACCACAGCCCAATATTGGTATTTCCGGGCATAGATGTTTTTCTGGAGCTCTTCGAGGAATCTCCGATCCACATAGTTATCAAGAAAGGGCTGTGGCTCATACAAGACCTTCTGCCACCTGACCTCTTTGGTGTTAGCTGCAGGCTGGGCACACATTATCCTTTGGCTCAAGCTCTGGCGACTTCAGTCTCCCTTGCAGAAGTCCGTGTGGTTCTCGTTCTTTATAAAGTTTTGAAGTAAGACTTCTCTGGAAATTCCATGCTGAGTTGTGGTTGATATTATACTGACCTTCCCTTGCTTTCAAAGGCAGCAACCCAGGCTAGGCCTACAGTAGATGAGTTTGTTCTCTGAGGCAGGACAATGCAGCCAAGTTCCTGCCCACGAGTTCCTAGGGGTGCACGGCCGGGGAAGGGCGGCCGCCTGCCTCCTTCCCCATCCGGGGCGCCAGGGCCACCCTTTTCTTTCATCTGGTATTATTTTCCTTTATCCTAAAAAACAAACTTCAGTATTTCTTACAGGCAGATCTACAAGCAACAGATTCTTTAGGCTTTTGTTTATCTTTATGTCTATTTCACATCACCTTTCTTTAAGAAAGTTTTCTTCTTGAGAGTACTTTGCACTGCCAGCACAATTAATTTGCTCATGTTTCCTCCCACTAGAAGGTGAGTTTTTATGAGGTCAGAAGCCTTGTCTTGTTTACTTTTCTATTTGCTTTACCAGGAATTGTCTGTCACAAAGTATTGGTCAATTTGTTGGCGGAAAGAAAGAAGAAAGAAAGGAATGGAGGAAAGGAGGGAGAGAGGAAGGAAAGGAAAGAGGAAAGAAGGAAAGAAAATTAATTGGAACTGCTAGTTATGGTCCTTATGAAAATATTTGAGTTTGACAGTGTTTCTTGAAACATCAACTGCATTCATCTGGTGTTTGAGTGGCACAAATTAGTTTGCTTATAACCAGTAAAAAATATCTCGCAAGAAAGAGGTGAATGAAAATGTCAATTATACATACACCTTCAAAAATTTATAATGCATTTTAAAGTACAAGATAACAATTTATTACAAACATTGTTATATATGTGTGTGTATATATTATCTATAGATAGATAATGAAATAAATTTCCTATTTCTTACTCCATATAGAGTATATTGCAACCTTATACTGCTACTAAGTCACCTCAGTCGTGTCCGACTCTCTGCGACCCCATAGATGGCAGCCCAGCAGGCTCCACCGTCCCTGGGATTCTCCAGGCAAAAACACTGGAGTGGGTTGCCATTTCCTTCTCCAATGCATAAAAGTGAAAAGCAAAAGTGAAGTCATAAGTGTAAAGGAAGTAGATGTGTTTGTGTTAGTCACTTAGTTGTGTCTGACTCTTTGGGACCCCATGGACTGTAGCCTGCCACGCTCCTCTGTCCATGGAATTCTCCAGGCAAGAATACTGGAGTGGATTGCTATTTCCTTCTCCAAGGAAGTAGATAATTTCGATCATAAATACTTGAATACTACTAGTATATAAGCAGTCATCCTTAAAGTGAGATACAGAAATTACTGGCACTTTTCATTTTAACAATAGCACATTTTAGAATGTGCATGCAGTGATTCTGTATCTAATGAGAAGAAAACACGCAGAGGGCCTGGGAGGAAAAAACCGGTGGAAGATAAGGATAAAGATGACAGGTTTAACATATGAGGGGCATAAAATAATAAGCATTCAATACGGTCAACTGACAAAGAAATTTTTGATGAGAAGTATTTTGAAAACACCCACAGTTCCAAATAACTACTCTAAGCTAACAATGACTTAGCCTGCAAAAGGAAAACAACTGCTAAATAATGTCATTTGTAATGTTCATAATACTGAGTATAAATAAACCAAGAATCCTCGACTAGAAAAGATCAGGTTTAGGCTGAATAGTGGTAACATATATTTTTCTAGGAAAGAAATGCTATGGAATTCAAATTCTGAAGTGGTAGGCTCTATTATCCTGAAGAACAATATTCCAGGACAAGACTGTAAACATTGAAGTCTGGGTCATTTAACATATACCTGAGCAAAATGCTGTCCCATAAGTTGTACAGATCATTCTGTAGATAGAGATGTAAATCAGGTGAGCTAGCAGGACTAATTCGTCCCTAATTCTGATGTGAGACATTGTTTGACAGAGCATTTGGTGAGGTCATGAGAAGATTTTAAAAGTAAAAATACTTGGTGTGGGCCAACATGTGAAAGGTAAGTGATGTCAGAGAGTAGGCTTTTAGAGACAGGCTTGGGTTCAAAGGTACCAAACGTGATCTTTCTCCTTTGTAGATCATGATAGAACTTGTTTAAGCTTGCTGTTTCTTTCATACTCAAAAGTGTACCAAGTTATACAATCAATTATATGATTACCTAATTTAAATGTCAATTCTATTACTGTGAGAACTTGGGTGAGTTATTTAAGTTTTCTAGTCTTGATTCCTTACTTTTAAAATGGAAATAATCATAAGTAATTCTTAGGCACAGTGAGAGGTTTAAATGAGGTATTTTAGGAAAGATTCTACTTGTGCACCTGGTTGGTTAGATTGCAGGAAAGTGCTATTTCCTCATCACCTGCATCCTCTTCAATAAGATAATTAAAGCCTTCAGTGATATGACCCTAGCATGCTTTTTCTTCATCTATCTCTAACTTCATCTGCCTCAAACTTCTCAAATTTTTCTAACTCTTGAAATTTGGCATGCTATTTTTTAGCAATTCTCATCTTTCTCATTATCTTAAATTCTCTTTACTATTTAAGGCTCACCTTTTCTGAATATCTATTGCTAGAAGTAATCTTTCCTATTCATATAAGCACCCTTTAAAGTTTTGTGGCTGTCACTCTTTAAAATGATTTAAATATTTAATGAAATGATACAAATTTTATATTATTTGGATCTATTCCAATTTTTTTATTGATTAGGTTGTACATTTTTACATTATTTAAATATACTATAACTTATTCAATGAATCTCTTACTTAATGATATTTAAGTTGATCTCAGTTTTTAAACTATTATCACATTTTAATGTAAAAAGTTGTGTTAAATTGTTCTTATTTAAAAATCAATTTGTTTTTTTTCAAAATTAAGGATGTTAATTTTTTTTTGTCATGTGTTTCTTTGTTGTTAAATGTCCTCTATTCAAACTGTTTTAGATTTTGCTGAAAGGTTTTTAAAGTGTTGTCTAAGTTATCAAATTTATAGTTTCTGAGTTTTGTGTCTGCTTAGAAAGATCATCTCCACTCTAAGGTTATAAATTAATTCAGTCGTGTTTTCATCCAATACCTTTATGGCTTCACTGTTTAACTCTTTGATGGCAGTTTATTTTCATGTAAGTAGTAATATTAAAATGTGACTTTATTTTTTTCAAATGACTATACAGTTATAAAAGATCTGTTGAAAAATTCATCTTTATCCCCACTGGTTTGAGATGCTCTTTTTGTGCTACTTCTCAAATGTATTTGGGTCTATTTCTGAACTCATTTTCTTCCATTGATATTTCTGTGTATTGCTGGCCATTATTAAAGTTATATGAATTAGAGATTTAATATATGTTTTATTATCTGGTATGACTTCCTACTCTTCTCCTTTAGAATATTTCTAGCAAGTTTTATGTGTTTATTTTCCATATTAATGTAGTAATACTTTTTCATTTTGTAGATTTTAGGGTTTTTTTTTAGTTAATGTTTTACCTGGTGGCTCAGACAGTAAAGAATCTGCCTGCAATGTGGGAAACCTAGGTTTGATCCCTGGGTTGGGAAGATCCCCTGGAGAAGGGAACTGCTGCCCAATCCAGTATTCTGGCCTGGAGAATTCCACGGACAGAGGAGCCTGGCGGGCTACAGTCCATGAGATCACAAAGAGTTGGGCATAACCGACTTTTCTGTGTCACTTCTGAAAGTCGGAAGGTGACCGAGTTTCACTTTCACAATTTGAATCTTCATTTATAAAAACAGGATAGATTGCATTTTATGGAAGGACTATTACTATGTCTTTCAACAAATATTAAAAAATTTTCACCTTGCAGTCACCTACAGATACTTATAATGTTGTTTCTATAAAGATTGCTCTGTTTGAGACTATGAATGAGATATTTTCCTCTACTGTATTTTTAAATTGGTTAAAATCTATACATACGAATGTACATTCATTAACCATGTAAATAGATGTCTTTATTTGTAATAGCTTTCCAGTTCAATTCTCTTTTTTCAAATACAGAATCATATTTTCTATAAGTAATAATATTTTACCTTTTATTTTTAAAAATCGATAGTCTGTTTCAGATTAGAGTAATGCTTATAGTATTGCTCATTTTGGTTAAAATTCACACACTGTCAAGTTAATTAGATGGTCAAATCTTCAGTTTTCTCATCTGTAAAAAGCAAGGGTAGTAGTACAGTTGACCCTTGACACAACACAGAGGTTAGGAGTGTCCACAATCCCTGAAGTTGAAAATCTAACTGTCTCTCGTGTGACTTTGCATCTGAGGATTCAACCAACTGTAGATTGTGTACTATTGTGGTATTTACTATTAAAAAAAAAATCTATGTGAAAATGGACCAATGCTATTCATGTTGTTCACAGATAAACTGTACTAAGCAACACAGGGATAGGTAACATATAGATCAAACTATAATGTGTGTAAATCAATTAGCAACATACCTAGAATATGATACACTTCCCCCAATGTTAACCTTTGTTTTATTTTTCCTCAAAGCTAATTGAATAGTCTGCTGTCTTATTATCAACATTGTGTGTGTGTTAGTAGCTCAGTTGTGTCCAACTCTATGCGACACCATGTACTGCAGCCCACCAGGCTCCTCTGTCCATGGAATTCTCCAGGCAAGAATACTGGAGTGGGTTGCCATTCCCTTCTCCAATTATCAACATTAAATAATACTAACAGTCATTTTAAATGACTTCCAGTGATGATGTGCAGAATGGCCTAATGGTCTTTTTGTAGTGTATAGATTATAGTATGGCAAACTCAGAGTCTAGATTTACCAGCACTACAATAACATGCAATTCTATTGTTTTAAATAAAGACGATAAGTTACCATGAAACTAAACAGTGCTTAATTTTATATTTCTGGCAAGATACAAGTTAATTCATAAATTAGAAAAAGGAATGATGATAAAGGGAAGTCTTATTTTACATTTGATTATAAACACTAATAAACATATTTACCACTTCATATTTGTATCATAGGTATTTATTATATGTTCTATCTTCCTCTATAGAAAAGGTAAGTGCCACACTCAGTTGATTCATTTGCATGGTCAATTTGGGCAACTGATAATCTTCTTAACTGCAATACCCAAAGTAAGCATTCAATAACTATACTTTGAGAAAAGGCACAAATAAATAAACTGTATAATGAAAAAAAGACAATATATTTTTCCAGATTCCACAAAGTCCAGCAGATGCAATGGAATCACTGTGTTAGTCCATCCTCAGATGACAAGAGACAACATCATATTTCACCTCTCCCTAATACATGTAACATTCTTTAATAGGAGAAAGATATTTAATCAGGAGCTACTATGTGCAAAACATTGATGAGAGGTTTGAAATATTAAATATTCTTTCATCGAGGAATATATTTCCCCTTAATGCACATGTGTTAAAGTCTACTTTAATTAGTTAATTTTTTTCTTTCACTAACAGTAGAAATTAGAGATATCTTGCTTTTACAGTAACATCTGATTTATATGCTTCAGCTAAATGCAGAGATTTCATTTGTAAATGCTAGTCAGTGATTTATATCATTGTTTTCCTTTTTGGACAAGTCACTGCAAAATGATTTTTTTCAAGCAAGATGGTATTAACCTTTTCTGATTGCAAAGTCTCTCTCCTAGTAGCATCAATACTACTTTGTCATTTCTGTCAGTTACTTTATTACATTTGATAAACAAATAAATAGAGCCCCACATATCAAAAACTAAAATGACTATTTTGAGGATTAGTCTTTCGATAATCATCTACAACAGATTATGCAGCCACTGTAATATTTCAAAGAATTGGCCTTTTTCCAGTTGATACTGATATTGGGATTTGAGTTAATTGCCAGTGCATCTCAAATAACAGAGCAGGTGCTAGAAGAATGAACATTTCCTGTATTTTCTTTGTTATTTATAGTCAGAGTTCTTCTGCACTAAACCCTTGAGCTGGCTTTTTAGAGCCCACTGTATAACAATTTCATTCACTTTCATGTCAACAAGCTTTGGCTTGATAAATTAAAATGGAAAAATGCTGGCTAAAGCACCACAGCCCTACATGATTCATTTTGCTGTAAGTTTCTGGCAACTGCCCAAGAATGACCTGCTATCTTCCTAGTGTCCTTATCATTTTCCCATCTGGAAAGGGCTGAACCTTACTTACACTGGGGAGTTAAAGGCCTGTGCAGGATACATTCAAGGGCCATTAACAATCATAACTCTAAAAATCATCACTTTTTTTCAGGCAAGGTTACCACTGGTCTATAGAATAGGTAGGGAGGTCAATATTTTACTTTTATTTAAATAAATATAAAGCAATTGCAGGATTTCTTTAATGATTTAGGACTTCAGATAATCTGAACTACTATGTGATAACAGAATCAGGAAACACTTTAATATGTAATTTTCTCAAAATTTTGAAATTTACAAGTAGCTTTTCTTAACTAAGACTATACACAGATTAAAAATAAATTAAGTTTAAAACCCAATCCTGACATAACATTATTATCCTAGAAATAATCAGAGCCTGAATATAAGGCTGTGAATTCTAAAGAGTTATACTTTTTAGAAAATGAAAGCTCCCTTATTACTAGGTATTTAAACTGATAATTCATGCTTTCAACAGCTAATTTATAACGCATGTTGGTGATTGTTAGTCTTATCTCTGAGGTGGAAAAAGATGTAGGGATGACCAGAATCCTTGACTAGTCACCTTTGCAAGGGTTAAAGAGCATGCTCTAAACCCAATGAACAAAACCTGGCAAAACATGCACTCCTTAGAAAAGGAGAGGCAATAATGAAAGAAGTCAGATGGACTCCTCATCCCCTCCCTCAAATAGTTAATTTGCGTAGGAAATGCTGCCACTGGCAAAGGCTACTATAGAGCTAGAGAAGTCCAAAACCTTGAACTTGAATCCTGCCTGATAAATGAAACAGCGGGGGTTGTGGAGGTAGAGGCAGAGAGGAAGCTGCAACTGTAGAATTTGAATTACTGAAGAAATTGAATTCTGCTTAGTAAGATGCTTATTTTAAAAATAAACACTGGAGAGAAAAGAAAAAAAAAAACCCTCCAATGGAATTTTGTTTATATAAAGATAAAACCTAGATCTAATTCTGGAATGGAAACTGAGAGTTAAAAGTCTGTGAATAATAACACAAGAGGTTATCGCCACTGTGGATAGATTTGAGTCAGTGGGTATAATTACACACCCTGGGTGGCATGTGTGAGAATAGCCCATCAGTCTCTCTGTGGGAATCAACACTTTTGGGGTAAGTGAAGGGTTTTGGAGCAATAACTCCAGGGTAAGAAGAATACAGTCAGAAATCCTCAACCCTCCCCCTGCATGGGAGATGGCCTGAATGCTGAAACTTTTCATTTGGTAATTTAATTAATATTCATTTATTGGGCCCATGCCCTGTACAGGTATCATCCAATGGGGTAAAAGAAAGAATCCTTGAGTCAAGCAACTGTAAGCAAGTATTCTTACACCAACTTCCTCCTCTCTCTCCCTCCATTACTCCCTTCTTCCCCATTTCTTCTTTCTCTAGGTCTTCCTTCCTTCCTCTCTCCCTCCCTCCCTTCCTGTCTCCTTCCTTCATTTCTTTTTCTTATTGTTAAGTCCTTTCTCTATTCTCAAGCCATTAGTGAAGTTTTATTGAATTCCATAGCCTCATCTTAGATTGTGGCTAGAGATTTTAAGGAAGGAATGTTTTACAGCTTAAAAACAAAGTGGATTGACTATAAAGTCACCAGTATTAACACAGAAGAGAAACATTTTATCTGATAGCAACACACAGCCAGGAAGAATGAGGCAAGATGCTGGCTTGCTAGGTCTCCAACAACCATAGAACAAAGTTGTGGGACATATTAACCTTCTTCTAAAGAGTCTCAGAAACTCCTGAGGAGGGGGTACCTGATGGCCAGTACTACTTTTAGACTTAGGTAAGACAAGGAATCCCAGAAACTTAACTGGAAAAACATACTCTCTTCAATAACTGATGATGAAAAAACTGGATATTCACAGGGCAACAAATGAACCTGGATCCATATCTTACACAACTCACAAAATTAATTCAAAATGGATTAGTGACTTAAATGTAAGACCTGAAACCATAAAGAAGAGAACAAGGAAAAAGCCCCTTCACGTTGATCTTGGCAACAATTTTTTTTGATATGACACTAAAAGCACAAAGAACAAAAGCAACAATGAACAAGTAAGACTACATCAAACTACAAACCTTTCACACTGCAAAAAATAAAATCAACAAAGTGAAAAGGCAGTCTATGGAATAGGAGAAATATTTGCAAAACACATAACTGATAAAGGATTAATTTCCAAAACATATAAGGAACTCACATAATTCAATAGCAAAATCCATGTATATTCCAATTAAAAAATGAGCAAATGACCTGCCTAGACATTTTTTTTCAAAGAAGATATTCAAATGGCCAACAGTCAGCATCACTAATCATCAACAGGGACATGCAAATCAAAACCACAGTGAGATATGGTTACCTCGAACCTGTTGGAATGATTATTATCAAATGGACAAGAGATAATAAGTGCTGATGAGGATGTGGAGAAAAGGAAATGTCTGTACACTGTTGATGGAAACATAAATTGGTACAGTTACTATGGAAGCAGTATAGAAATCTGCCCCCCCCCAATTAAAAATAGAACTGCCAAATGATCCAGCAAGCCCACTTGTGGGTATGTGTCCAAAGGAAATGAAATCACTATATAGAAGAGATAACTGCATCCCTGTGTTCTTTGCAGGTTTATTTACAATAGCCAAAACAAGGAAGCAATCTAAATGTCCATGGACATATGGAACATTATTCAGCCATGTCCTTTCATTTGCAAAAATATGGATGGGCTTTGAGGGAATTATGCTTCATGAAATAAGTCAGACAGAAACAATAAGACAGATATTGTACATTTTCATGTATATGAATTATAGTCATGTATATGAATTAAAAAAAAAACAAACAAAGCTGAACTCACAGAAACAGAGAGTAGATTGGTGGTTTCCAGAGGTGGGGGTTTTGGGGATATTGGTGATGGTCGTTAAAGGTGCAAACTTCCCATTATAAGGCAAATAAATTCTATAGTTAATATTATCACATTGTACATTGTATTTGTATATTTGAAAATCGCTGAGAGTATATCATAAAAGTTATCACACCTTCCCCCACACAAGTTGTAACTAAGTGAGGTGGTGCTTATGTTAACTAACCTTATTGTGGTAATCATTTCACAATATGTACACATATTCAATCAGCACATTGCAAAATCTTAAACTATCACAATGTTACATGTCAATTATATCTCAATAATCCTGAAAAAGAAATGAAATATGGATTGAATTCTATTACAGATATCATTTGAGCTTTGGGGATGAAGAGAGACTTGCGAGGGAACCCCCAAGGCAACTAGCCTGATGAAGAAAGTAAATTGAAGAAGTATCTCCTCTCCAGGGGCTTTCCAGATGGAGCTGGTGGTAAAGAACCTGCCTGCCAATGCAGGAGACATAAAGAGACATGTGTCTGATTCCTGGGTTGGGAGATCGCTGGAGGAGGGTTGGCAACTCCAGCATTCTTGCCTGGAGAATCCATGGACCGAGGAGCCTGGTGGGCTACAGTCCATGGGGTCACAAAGAGTCAGACATGACTGAAGCAAATTAGCACATATATAGCTCCTCTCCAAGAACATTCACTCAGTGGATCCAAGTTAGCCATGGAGTGAGATTAACTTGCACTGACTAGTTAAGTCAGTCAGCTTAACTATACACATTAATAGTTGACTAAACATACACACACACACATATATATATAAACATGTATTTTGTCTTCGTATAAAAGCTAACTACAAAACAAACTAAATAGAGACTTTTAGGAAACTACAGCCAACATTTATATGGCATTTACTATGTATTCTATGCTCTTTTGCATATATTAACTAATATAATCTTTATTACAACTCTAAATGGTAGGTACTACTTTTATACTTCTTTTTCAAGTTGAAGCAACTGAGGAAGAAATTAATAACCTGCTCACAGTCAAACAGCCAAGAAACAGGGAGGCCAAGAGACCTGGGGAGCCTGCCTCAACATCTGAAAACTTAACTGAATGATTTATGTGGAAGAAGACAGCTATTCTTTCTCTACAAATGTATTTAAATTGTAAAATAAAATCAACTGCTAATCAAGACTGAAGAATATTGAGTGAGGTTGGTTAATCAGAAGAAAAACAAGATCATCAAATTCAGATTCAGATGATTTTTAGCCAGGAGGCAGAGACTCTGTAGGAGTTGAGAATACAAGGACAAGCATAATTTTTTTACTGTGGGGAATAGTGCAGTCTTCCCTGTGCTCTTAGTCACCATGGAGGTGATAAATGGGCATAGAAAGTAAAGTTTTTCTCTCTTAAAGAAGAAGAAACTGCAGACTGGAGCTGGGAAAAGTTGGGACAAGACTGAAGGATAGAGGAGGTCATTGCAAGGTAAGCAGATTTTGTATGTTTGTGTTTAAAATTTTTCTCTTTTAAATTTTCTTTTCCATACCACATTCTGATAAATACTAAACAAACTATAGTTTGTCAGAAAAATCATTTATTGGGCAATGCCACATGTCCATCTGTGTTCACTGGCTCTGTGTTCATCTTGCAAATCCTCATCCATATTATTGTCCATTTCACTGATGAGGAAGCTGAGACAAAATTTCAGTGACTTGAGAATAAAGAGCTGCATCGGAATTTACACTGCCTTCCTAAGAATTTCCAAAGCTGTACTTTTCCCACTGAATTAATACAACTCCCACACATCTTATTTATATAAGAGGCATTGAGCAGGTCATGAGCTCCAAAGGTATTCTTTAGATTCCCCTCTTTATGGGGAATTTGTGGGCCCATCTATTTATCTTATAATCCTATATTTTCTACTGAAAAAAACTGTTCTTTGGCAAAGTAAACAAGTATTTTTTGTGGTGAGGTTTTTTTTTTCTCTTGGATAAGGAATGGGTTCTACAACCATTAGATCTTCCATTTAACAACTCTGTATGATAGTTTCTGTTGTTGAAAATGATAGGTGATTTTCAGTTCAGTTCATTCAGTTCAGTCGCTCAGTCATGTCGGACTCTTTGCAACCCCATGAGCTGCAGCATGCCAGGCCTCCCTGTCCATCACCAACTCCTGGAGCCTACCCAAACTCATGTCCATTGAGTTGGTGATGCCATCCAACCATCTCATCCTCTGTCATTCCCTTCTCCTGCTGCCCTCAATCTTTCCCAGCATCAGCGTCTTTTAAAATGAGTCAGCTCTTCACATCAGGTGGCCAAAGTATTGGAGTTTCAGCTACAACATCAGTCCTTCCAATGAACACCTAGGACTGATCTCCTTTAGGATGGACTGGTTGGATCTCCTTGCAGCCCAAGGGACTCTCAAGAGTCTTCTCCAACACCGCAGTCCAAAAGCATCAATTCCAGCGTGCAGCTTTCTTTATAGTCCACCTCTCACATACATACATGACCACTGGAAAAACCGTAACTTTGACTAGATGGACCTTTGTTGGTAATGTCTCTGCTTTTTTAATATGCTGTCTAGGTTGGTCATAGCTTTTCTTCCAAGGAGCAAGCGTCTTTTAATTTCATGGCTGCAATCACCATCTGAAGTCATTTTGGAGCTCCCCAAAATAAACTCTCTCACTGTTTCCACTGTTTCCCCATCTATTTGCCATGAAGTGATGGGACCAGATGCCATGATCTTAGTTTTCTGAATGTTGAGCTTTAAGACAACTTTTTCACTCTCCTCTTTCACTTTCATCAAAAGACTCTTTAGTTCTTCTTCACTTTCTGCCATAAGGGTGGTGTCATCTGCATATCTGAGGTTGTTGATATTTCTCCTGGCAATCTTGATTCCAGCTTGTGCTCCCTCCAGCCCAGCGTTTCTCATGATGTACTCTGCATATAAGTTAAATAAGCAGGGTGACCATCTACAGCCTTGACGTACTCCTTTTCCTATTTGGAAACAGTCTGTTGTTCCATGTGCAGTTCTAATTGTTGCTTCCTAACCTGCATACAGAGTGTGCATAAAAGAATATCTTAAAATTGAAATTTTCCTCTTCTCTGTAGAGAATGGCAAAGACCAACTAAACAGTTCAATAAACACAGTGTCACTTAGATTTTGTCTTCTTTAGGCATTGATCACTATTCCAAGCAATAAATAGCATTTTCTTATAAATGACAGAATGCATATCTAAGTATGCACAAAAACTTTACCCAATAAATGACTTGTTGTATTAAGAGTCTTTTTTTTATAGTCCTATAGTGAAGTATATCGGGCTTCCCAGCTGGCACTAGTGGTAAAGAACCTGCCTGACAATGTAGGAGATGCCTGAGACAAGGGTTCAGTCTCTGGGTGGGGAAGATTACCTGGAGGAGGGCATGACAACGCATTCCAGTATTCTTGCCTGGAGAATCCCATGGACAGAGGAGCCTGGTGGGCTATACTCCATAGGATTGCAAAGAATCAGACACAACTGAAGAGACTTAGCACAAACACAGTTGAGGTATATTATGCCTAGAGTACCTTTAGATTTTGATTCTAAGATATTGTTTTATGTATTATCTTTTTAAAGATTCTTCCAAGTGCATCAGTCATATTGCAAAGCTCATGGCTCAGGGCTGTCTGTGAAGAATTGGTCCAGCCCCCTAGAGAAATTCCTTGACTTCACTTAGCTGAAAATCTATTATGTCTGCTCCAAGGCCAAACATTTGAGGCCCTTATCAATGCTGGTAGTGCTAGAGAGGGGAGGAAGGGATACAGGACGAGGCTGAGGGGGCTTCATACTGTGAGGTGTTCATCACTTTGATTCAGTTCTATCAGCATTGAAGGAAGTTAAAATAAGACAAGGCAAAAAAGAAGAAAATGAAGCACTAGTTGAAAGATGGCTTTCCTCATAGCCCTATCTCATCTGTTAGCATTCCCTTTACTTCTTCTTAGTGAACCAATACATCCAAAGAACGTTGTAGAGGCAAACTACAGATTCCTTTAACTCTTTAAGGGAAAGAATGCTGTCCTGGAATTATTATTGTGGGTCGGTTTTGTTATGAAGGGAAGTGAACTATTTTGGTTCACATAAACACTTGGAAGATTACAGCCCTCAGCCACAAGGAATTTGACAGAAGAGAAAGAAAAATCAGAGTTTATAGACTTTAAACAAAATTGAGACATCAGTATTTATCATCTGTGCATCAGTGAGATTAACATATGCAAGCAAAAAATTTGTGAAGCAGATAAAAGAGACTACAAAACATTCAAATAGATTGCTAATATTAACACATAAAAGAAATATTGATATATATCACACTGAAGCATGTTAGCACTAATGATTTAAAATACTACTTATGCTTTAAGTGGCTGTCCTATGACCACATATTTTCTCACAACCAGGAAAAATTGCTAGAATTTTTTAAAGCTCTTGTTAAATATTCAGTGTCAAGGGTTACGGAAACAGAACCATGAATTTAATATCTTGCATACATTTAAGGATATGAATTGAAAATATTTGGTATTTGGGATTAGGCTAATTTAGTATGAGGCTTAGGAAAAGCATGTTTGAATACAAAGAATGAACACCAAAATGAAACCACTGGAGATGTGAGAAAAAAAAAAAACAGCACCCGAGAAAAAAGAAAACAAAATAGGAGAAATACACCACATCAATATACTAACTCCTGTACTGTTGGTCAGCTGCACAATTAACATCCCTTGATTTTCTAGTAGATGAAAATATGAATATTTTGACTTAAGGAGTTGCTGGTAGAGTGGTTATAAATCGGAAAATAAGTTTAGGTATTTTTTTCTTCATGTAAAACTATATTGAAACTTTCTATACTATTTTTAAAAGATTTGATCAACTTTCAATTGTTCTTGTGCTAATTCCATCCAATCCTTTAATCAGTGACTGTGGGAGAAACTCCTTAGAATGGGCATAAGTAACAGAAAACAAGCTGTGTTCTTCTTTCTCATGATCTGCCCTTCTTTCTCATCTGTTAGAGGACCCTGGAATTTACCAAAAGACAGAATGATGAACAGGGCATCTTTGTACCTGGCATCATACAGAGGTGGCAACGTATAGGAACAATATATGTAAACATCATTTTTCATATTCAGTTTAGAGTCTGAATTTCCAACAAAGATATGGTATAGATTATACTACTTTGGAGAATATTACTTCCCCATTTTTTTTCAGAGACTCTATATTATTGTCCAGATTCGTGATGTCAACGTCAGGACTCTTCTGCGAATGCCAAGCTACGGTCAGGCAATGCCTGAGGAAGTCATGGCAGACATCGTTTTTAGGGAGAAATTCTCACTTATTAGGAGCCAGGCACAGTGCCAGGGACTTTACATGGTGTAGCAATCAGGATTGCAGAAAGAAACAGATGGCAAACTCAAACAGGGATATCTGAGGAAAATTTAATAAAGAGATATTTACAAAGATGTGTGCAGGGTTATTTTAGGGAAAGGAAAAAGAGATGTTACAGTATATCAGGACTAGCAACACTGGGGAGCCTGTTCCCTTAGAGCCTCAAAGGAGGGAACACCTAGGAGGACTCAGAGAGAGAAGGGACTACACTCGAACCAAAACTGCGACCTTCAATGCACTTATGCAATTCTCCCATAGGGAGCAAGTAGGGAGAGAACTAGGGAAATAAACACCCTGACCTCACTCTCCTTTCTTCTGTGCCTTCCATTCACCAAGCCAAGTCAGGAGGCGGAGGGCGAGTTTGCCCATTACTTTAGTCGATAAACATCACTACATAGTGCACGGAAGTGTATAGAAAGTGGGAGAGTGGATTTGGGGGGCAAATGAAGAATAGCCAACATAACCTCTGCTTCACCCCTTACCACATCCTAATAGGAAACACATCATTAACATCTGCAATTTATGGTTAAGAAATTTATGCTCAGAAGGTCAAGGAGCTTTTGCAAGAACACACAGGTAACAAGCGACAGCACCTAAATCGAAACCTAGATCTTCCCAGTCCAAAGTTTTGTTTCTTTTTACAGGACAGAGTGTAAGGGTCGAAGGCAGGGATGCAAATTAAAAGCACAAGTAAGCAGGGAAAACATGAAGGAGGAAAGAAAGTAGCTGACACCTATTGAGCACTGGCTGTGACCCAGGCATTTTTCTAAGCTTTTTAAATGTGTAGAATTCATCAATCCTCTCATCAGCTGTATGATTTAGGTATTGTTATCCCCATTTCACAAAGGATGAAGCAAAGTCTTAGGAAGACTTAGTGAGATATCAGGGACAGGAAGTAGTAGTATTTCAACTATACAGATTCTGGTCTCACATCTTTAGCGATTAAATTATAGAAACGGTGAGAAGAAAGCAAAACAAAGATGGGAGAAGTATGAGTGTTGGGCACTATTGCCTAGAACAGTCAGGTGTCCTAAATGCTTTTTCTTAATATAGGTAAATCACTTCTTCCTTTCTGTTTCTTTTCTATTCATTTTGCTATTCATGTGTTATAATGCCAGTGGCAGTGGTGGTGGCAGAAAAAAAGAAAAAACTCCATTCAGCGCTTCTCATTATTTCAGGGTCACCTATGCAAACCTGAGAGACATACAGAAAGCAGAGTTTACCATATTCCCTTTTAAATTTACTCCTCCTTTACATGCTCTCAGTTAATGGCACAACCTACTTTTTTTGTTATCTGTAAAGACTTGGGTACTTCCCCACACTCTTGCTATTATTATTTACTAGATTCCTCTTTACGTAATCTTACAAAGTCACTCTAGATCATTCTAAAAGCACTGCATCTCTTCTTGGAATATTCACTGCACACCTTTAAAATCATGGATTGATTCCACACATTATACATATACATATTATATATTAAAATATATAAATGTATATATGTTTTATACATATGTATAAAATGTTTTATCAGATACCATCTCCTTTGCAATTGCTTTCCAGTCCCCTATGTTTGGTATATAGTAGTACCTCAATAAATGGCTCTTCAATAACCAAGTGGAAATTGGGTTTCTGTAATTTCTCTGCTTGAATGAAAGCCTTTGACTTGCTATTGAACATACTGAGAAATGGATGCCTCAAATTTTGTAGGCTTTCTTCCCCAGCAAAGGCCAGGTAAGGCTGTGATTGCCTGACTTCCTTTATTGTTTTCTTTGATATCTCACCTGCTGTAAGC
This sequence comes from Giraffa tippelskirchi, assembly GCF_054371585.1. Lineage (NCBI taxonomy): Eukaryota > Metazoa > Chordata > Mammalia > Artiodactyla > Giraffidae > Giraffa > Giraffa tippelskirchi. The sequence continues at coordinate 104,256,560 of NC_137280.1, read as the reverse complement.
CCTGCTGTTCTTCAAATGTCAGGCTGACTTGGAACCAATCCTTTGATATGCTGTTTCATGGGGTTTGCAGATACTAAGTTAGGTGCATTTTTATTCTCTTTGTTTCTATTTTCATGAACTCTTCTAGAGGACATGGGTCAGAAAGGCCTCAAGGTTAGCTTATGTCTAAATGGTACTTTTCAGGCAACAAGACTATATTTTTATACCCTCCACTGCTTTGGATGCCTAGTCAAATATTTTGGCACTTGTCCCAATCATTAGTAACATTCAAACCAGAGTGGCTGGCAAAGAATTCTTGAATCAAAGGTACCAAAAAAGAGTTTCTTTAAGGTCACTGAACACAAAGCACAATCTTTTAGCTTCCAAAGGAGGTGTGCACAGTGTGTTTTGAAGAAAGAAGCACACAGGCTACATTCTTCTGGTTTGAAATGCTACTGACAATGTCTACTGCCTCAGGCAGATGCATTCTAAATCTCTCTCTCCCTCTCTCTCCTCTAGTATCTTTCAGCCAGCCATCTTGCTGAGAGAAGACCCCAACCTGGGCTGCTGTGCATGGTCTGGAAGCTGTAGCATTCATGTTTAGTGGATCACTTTCTCTGTGTGGTAGCCTCTCTCCCACTCAACTGACATTCCACCCCCAGTGTCTGGGGACACTCGCCCCCAATGTCATCTGTTATATCAGCATCTGTAGCAGCTGCTTCTTCTTCTGGCTGAGAAGTCTCAATGTTTGCCTTGAAAATGTCAATCCTTCACCTCTCTCAACATTCAGACTCACTCATCAGTCCGTTTCCAGCTTCCCTTAAATGTATTCAGAATAAATGATGCACAAAGGACAGTTTAAACACAGCAAAGCAGTTGTAGGCAAGGCATCTCCAGTTCACCAGGCTGGTCTTCCTTAACCACGAGTATCACATTTTCATTTAAATGCATTTCTGGCACAGAAGCCCTTGGCTATGTATCTGCTTTGGCAATTGGAGAACATATGGCAGCTTCCAAGCAAAATGGGGAAAAACATCTCAAAAAGAGTGGATAAAGAAGGCATTCACTGGTAGGTTATCCTGAATTGTCTTTCCTTTGTTTATCATCCATACTGCCCCATCGTCAAGCTGGACTTTACCTTGGCAAAAAGCTAGTAATGGGTTTCTTCCCTGTCGACAGAAACTTCACTGTTGATCTCCAGGGCATCCTTGTGCCATGACCACATTACACCTTACTCAAGGTTCTCAAGTTTACTTTTTGATTTTGAAAATTAGAATATGATAAGGCCAATAGAAGAGTTTATTATAGAAAAGAAACAGAAAGATATATCCATCTGAATGCAGAATTCCAAAGAAGAGAAAGCAGAGATAAGAAATACTTCCTAAGTGATCAATGCAAAGAAATAGAGGAAAAAATCAGAATGGGAAGGACTAGAGATCTCTTCGGGGAAATTAGTGATACCAAGGGCATATTTAATGCAAAGATGGTCACAATAAAGGACAGAAACAGTATGGACCTAAAAGAAGCAGAAGATATTAAGAAGAGGTGGCAAGAATACACAGAAGACCTATACAAAAAAGATCTTTATGAACCAGATAACCACGATGGTGTGATCACTCATCTAGACAGACAACCTGGAGTGCAAAGTCAAGTGGGCCTTAGGAAGCATCACTACAAACAAAGCAGGTGGAGGTGATGGAATTCCAGCTGAGCTATTAGAAATCCTAAAAGATGATGCCGTTAAAGTGTTGCACTCAATGTCCCAGCAAAATTGGAAAACTCAGCAGTGGTCACAGGACTAGAAAAGATCAGTTTTCCTTCCAATCCCAAAGAAAGGCAATGCCAAAGAATGTTCAAACTACCACACAATTGCACTGATTTCACACGCTAGCAAAGTAATGCTCAAAATTCTCCAAGCAAGGCTTAAACAGTACGTGAGCTGAGAAGTTCCAGACATTCAAGCTGGATTTAGAAAAGGCAGACGAACCAGAGATCGAATTGCTAACAACCGTTGGATTATAGAAAAAGGAAGAGAGTTTCAGAAAAACATCTACTTCTGCTTTATTGACTATGCTAAAGCGTTAGACTGTGTGGATTACAATAAACTGTGGAAAATTCTTAAAGAGATGGGAAAATCAGACCACCTTACCTTCCTCCTGAGAAACCTGTATGCAGGTCAAGAAGCAACAGTTAGAACGAGACATGGTACAATGGACTGGTTCCAAATTGGGAAAGGAGTATGTCAAGGCTGTATATTCTCACCCTACTTTTTAACTTGCATGCAGAGTACATTATGCAAAATGCTGGGCTGGATGAAGCACAAGCTGGAATCAATACTGCCAGGAGAAATATCAATAACCTTAGATATGCAGATGATACGACCCTTATTCAGTTCACTTCAGTTGCTCAGTCATGTCCGACTCTCTGTGACTCCATGGACTGCAGCATGCCAGGCTTCCCTGTCTATCACCAACTCCCGGAGTTTACTCAAACTCATGTCCATTGAGTTGGTGATGCCATCCAACCATCTCATCCTCTGTTGTCCCCTTCTCCTCCTGCCCTCAATCTTCCCCAGCATCAGGGTCTTTTCCAATGAGTCAGTTCTTCCCATCAGGTGGCCAAAGTATTAGTGTTTCAGCTTCAACATCAGTCCTTCCAATGAATATTCAGGAGTGTTTTCCTTTAGGTTTGACTGGTTGGATCTCCTTGCAGTCCAAGGGACTCTCAAGAGTCTTCTCCAACACTACAGTTCAAAAGCATCAATTCTTTGGTGCTCAGCTTTTTTTATAGTTCAACTCACATACATACATGACTACTGGAAAAACCATAGCTTTGACCAGATGGACTTTTGTCGGCAAAGTAGTGTCTCTGCTTTTTAATATGCTGTCTAGGTTGGTCATAGCTTACCTTTCAAGGAGCAAGCGTCTTTTAATTTCATGGCTGCAATCACCATCTGCAGTCATTTTGGAGCTCCCCAAAATAAACTCTCTCACTGTTTCCATTGTTTCCCCATATTTGCCATGAAGTGATGGGACCAGATGCCATGATCTTAGTTTTCTGAATGTTGAGCTTTAAGCCAACTTTTTCACTCTCTTCTTTCACTTTCATCAAGAGGTTCTTTAGTTTTTCTTTGCTTTCTGCCATAAGGGTGGTGTCATTTGCATATCTGAGGTTATAGATATTTCTCCTGGGAATCTTGATCCCAGCTTGTGATTCATCCAGCCCAGAATTTTACATGATGTACTCTGCATATAAGTTAAATAAGCAGAGTGATAGTATAAAGCCTTAACATACTCCTTCCCCAGTTTGGAACCAGTCTGTTGTTCCATGTCCAGTTCTAACTGTTGCTTCTTGACCTGCATACAGATTTCTCAGGAGGCAGGTCAGGTGGTCTGATATTCCCATCTCTTTAAGAATTTTCCACAGTTTGTTGTGATCTACACAGTCAAAGGCTTTGGCACAGTCAATAAAGCAGAAACAGATGTTTTTCTGGAACTCTCTTCCTTTTTCTATGATCCAACAGATGTTAGCAATTTGATCTCTGGTTCTTCTGCCTTTTCTAAGTCTAGCTTGAACATCTGGAATTTCATGTTTCACGTACTGTTGAAGCTTAGCTTGGAGAATTTTGAGCATTACTTTGTTAGTGTGTGAGATGAGTGCAATTGTGTGGTGGTTTGATCATTCTTTGGCATTGCTTTTCTTTGGGATTGGAATGAAAACAGACCTTTTCCAGTCTTATGACCACTGCTGAGTTTTCCAAATTTTCTGGCATATTGAGTGCAGCACTTTCACAGCACCATCTTTTAGGGTTTGAAATATCTCAACTGGAATTCCATCACCTCCACTAGCTTTGTTCGTAGCAATGCTTCCTAAGGCCCACTAGACTTCGCATTCCAGGATGTCTGGCTCCAGATGTGTGATAACACCATCATAGTTATCTGGGTCATAAAGATCTTTTTTGTATAGGTCTTCTGTGTAATATTGCCACCTCTTCTTAATATCTTCTGCTTCTGTTAGGCCCATACCATTTCTGTCCTTTATTGTGCCCATCTTTGCATGAAATGTTCCCTTGGTATCTCTAGTTTCCTTGAAGAGATCTCTAGTCCTTTCCATTCTTTTGTTTTCGTCTATTTTTTTGCATTGATCACTAGGAAATCTTTCTTATCTCTGCTTGCTCTTCTTTGGAACTCTGCATTCAAAGGGTATATCTTTCCTTTTCTCCTTTGCCTTTAGCTTCTCTTCTTTTCTCAGCTATTTTTAAGGCCTCCTCAGACAATCATTTTGCCTTTTTGCATTTCTTTTTCTTTGGGATGGTCTTGATCACTGTCTCCTGTTCAATGGCACGAACCTCCGTCCATAGTTCTTCAGGCACTCTGTCTATCAGATCTAATCCCTTGAATCTATTTGTTACTTCCACTGTATAATCATAAGTGATTTGATTTAGGTCATACCTGAATGGTATAGTGGTTTTCCTGACTTTCTTCAATTTAAATATGTATTTGGCAATAAGGTGTTCATTATCTGAGCCGCAGTCAGCTCCTGGTCTTGTTTTTGCTTACTGTATAGAGCTTCTCCATCTTTGCTGCAAAGAATATAATCAACCTGATTTTGGTATTGACCATCTGGTGACGTTCATGTGTAGAGTCTTCTCTTGTGTTGTTGGAAGAGGGTATTTCCTATGACCAGTGTGTTCTCTTGGCAAAACTCTGTTAGCCTTTGCCTTGCTTCATTTTATACTCCAAGGCTAAATTTGCCTGCTACTCCTGGTATCTCTTGACTTCCTACTTTTGCATTCCAGGCCCCTGTGATGAAAAGGGCATCTTTTTTGGGTGTTAGTTCTAGAAGGTTTGTAGGTTTTCATAGAACAATTCAACTTCAGCTTCTTCAGCATTACTGGTTAGGGCAGAGACTTAGATTATTGTGATATTGAATGGTTTGCTTTGGAAACGAACGGAGATCATTTTGTAGTTTTTGAGATTGCACCCAAGTACTGCATTTCAGACTCTTTTGTTGACTATGAGGGCTACTCTGTTTCTTCTGAGGGATTCTTGCCCACAGTAGTAGATATAATGGTCATCTGAGTTAAATCGTCCATTCCTGTTCAGGAGCAGTGACCCCACAAGGGATTGACCCAGACTTTCCTGTGAGTGTTCAGGAGTCTCCAGCGGAGGCCTGGGTCAGTGGTTGCTTGCTTCAGGGTCAGGGGCACTGAGTGCAGCAATGCATGCATGGGACCTTCTGGAGGAGGTCGCCATTATCTTCATTACCCCCACCATTGCTCAGTGACACAGAACAAGTGGCAGAATTGGGATTTCAGTTGAGGCTGTAGCTGCAGAGACCACACTCTTTTGATGATGCAGCTCTGCTCCCCATCTCCAACAAGTACCCAGAGCCAATGTACTGTTTAGTTGGTAATTCATGTCTGAATCTTTGCGACTCCATGTGGCCCACCAGGCTCCTCTGTCTGAGGGATTTTCCAAGCAGGAAGACTGGAGTGGTTTGTTGTTTCCTCCTTGAGGAGATCTTTCTGACTCAGGCATTGAACTCTCCACGTCTCCTGCATTGGCAGGCAGATTTTTTTTTACCACTGAGCCACCTGGGAAGCCATAAAGAATCTGAACTGGTACTATTAGTTAAGAAAGCATCCTAGCCTTTTCTTTTTTTTTTTAATGTGTGTTAATCTAGTTTTAAAAACACAGCCATCTAAAAGTAGGTATCATCTTGGTTTTCACAATTTTAACCAAGGGGGGAAAATGCCAGGAAGAACTGCCAAGGAAACCAGGGAGTCAAGCGAAGGCATAGGGGAGAGGGCCAATGGACTCCCTGCCATCACTCCACACCTGGTAGAACCATTTTAGCAAGTGCTTGGGGCACCCGATCTCTAATCAAGACACTGACTCAGCCACTCCAGCCAGCAGGGACTCTGCAATCACCAGAGGAGGGACTCTGATCAACTTTCTCTAGTGCAAAGTAACTCTAAGTCCTCTGGTCTACTTTCTGTCCCTCCAGACAGGCCCTCTTAATAGATAAAGAGCACATTTTAAAGGCTACCAAAGTGTGGAGGCTGACATCTGGAAAAGGCAACTTGTTATAAATCTCAAAGGCACACTCAAAGGTGCACCCTGTGCTCCTCTGCCTTATTCAAAGCAAAAGACCAAGTCCAAGGAGTCAGGAAGGCTTACATGGTATCAAAACTTAGCATCTGCAGTCAAAAATCCACACCTGAGCTATTTGAAAGCCAAGAAGGTATGCGTAACACAGCACTAATCACCTGGTCCTTGTCATCTCACCCCAAGCTTTCAAGACTGGGGGAGATGTACTTTAAAATCTCAATATCAAAGAAAGAAAACCCCAATGTTAAAAGTACATTAATTAATACCCCCACCGCCATCTGAACTGCTGGGCGAGGATCAGATCTTATGACCACATCTCTGCGGGGCATAGAATATTTACAACATGGTTAAAGGCACAGTGGCATTTAAAAATAAAATCATGGGAATGGACAGTAAAAGATCCATGGTAATAATTGACCTGGCTTCCATGGGTGGGAGGGATCCTTGCTGAATAACATGGGAAGGAGACGAAGATTTGGACCTGGGGTTTTGGCTCTCTGGCACAGTAAGTCCTTGGCCTTGGGAGCAGGTGAAAACAGGCCCGCAGAAAAGTCTTGGTGCTGGAGGCCAGTAGATTACATCTTTCCTGCTTTTTTGCCAACCTGAGAGGGAACCTGTAGGATGTTGGGGGTCTCTTATATGAGACCCAATGTATGCTTTCTCCTTCTAGTTTTCCTTTTTGTCAAGATTGTAAGCATTCATGGTCAAACTCAAATGTCAGCTCCCTCAATCATTTCAGCTGAGACTCTCACACCAATATTAACTACAGCTGATTATATTCCTATAGCACTTCACTCATTCTTTAATTTTGACACCATACACTGATGTGTGTGTTCAGTCACTCAGTCATGTCCGACTCTTTGTGACCCCATGGAATGTAACCCACCAGGCTCCTCTGTCTATGGGATTTTCCAGGTAAGAATACTGGAGTGGGGTGCCATATCCTACTCCACTGGATCTTCTCAACCCAGGGATCGAACCTGCATCTCCTGTGTCTCCTGCATTGGCAAGTGGGTTCTTTACCACTAGCACCACCTGGGAAGCCCTCCAGACATTAATACATGTATTTATTTATGTCTCTTTCTTTCTTCCTAGGATGAGACCATGTAGTGGTCACATTTACATTCTCAGAATCTATAGTGAGATCTCAATAAATAAATACTGATGTTTTAAATTAATTGTATCTAAATAAAATACTTGATACTGGGTTTTAGTATAAATCTGAAAAAAAAAATTAAGGGACTTTACACAGCTGATTATTCCTGGGTTACAAACTATACAACATATTCACTGAGCTTATGTAATATATATTTGGTACCAAAGTTTGAGCAGGTGTGAAGATTAAGGAGAGATCAAAAACTTCAACTCTTGATCTAAAAGGAGTCTTCGGGGAAAATGTTTTACCTTCTGATAAAGGTGTATTCTTAATACACTTGAAAACTTTATTAAAAGTTATTCCATTCTCCTTTTCCAAATACCATTCTGGTTACAAACTGACACTGTTGTCTCTTACAGTTTAAAGAGGATTATCTGTCCTTGCTGACTATGTTTGCCTTGCTGTACTGCTATGAAAAGGGCATAGTGTATGCTTTAATGTTGGCCTCTCTCCTCCAACGTACCCCCATGGTCATATACTGGGTCGTGATCTTTTCTTCTCCATGTTGCTGGTATGCCTTGGGCTTGGACAGCACAGGAGTAGTTAACTGTCTCTCCAGTTACCCATTATTATGTCCTCACATATAGACATTAGTAAGTCCTCCCAATGAAGAAAACTAGCAATGCCTTCTCCCTAAAGAGAAGGTTTAGTTTATGCTTGAGGATGTAATTGACAGTTACCCTATACTGGCCAACGACGGGCTCTCACCCTTCTCTCTTTTCCTCATTTTCCACATCCATTCCATTAGCAAGACAATTCAGCAAAACTTTCAAAAATACATCCTAAACCTGATCACTTTTTAACTACTACCATCCTAGCTTATCTTTGTCTGAGCTTATACTTGCTATACAACAATTTTTATGGCTTCCACTCTTGACTTCTATTCCCCAAAGCCAGCCAAAGTGACAACTTGAAATTGAAATCAAATCGTGTCACTCCTCTGTTTTCAACTCTCCATTGGCTTTTATCACACTTAGAATAAAACCCAAAGTCACTACCACAGCCCCATATGATTTGACCTGGTGATTCCTTCCAAGACCACTATACCACTTGCTCACAGCACTGAAGATACACCGGCTTCTTTGGCATGCCCGAACATGTCAACCGCATCTTATTCTAGGGCCTTTGCACTTGCCCTCCAGGCCTTCTGCCTGGAACGCTCCTTCCCCACACATTCAATTGATATTCATTTTTGTTTAATTTGTCATCCTACTGGAAACTATCTTTTCTAAAAATACTCTACCACAGTCACACTGTTCCCTTACCCACTCATCTCTCTTCACGGAACTTTGATTTATTTGTTTATTGCCTATCTTCTGCAGAATGTAAGTACTCTGAGATCAAGTACTATTCTGTTCATCACTTTATCCCTAAAAGTTAGATATGGCATACAATAGTTAGTCAGTAAATATCTGTTGAATAGAATTTAATTTAGTTCTAGACCTAAGACATGAATTTTAAAAGCATCCCTGTTCAGCACTGTGAAATGTTGAATGGCTCAAATTCAATTAACATTTCTTTCAACTTCTTTTCAATTTCAATAACCTTTTAAGAAAATTCATGATAATGTTAATTTCTTTATTCTTGAAAATGTTACCATTATAGAACAAAGATGATCTGGAGATGGATTTAGGGACATAGCAATGGAGATACAGCAACTGAGAAAGAGAAAGACAGAATCCGAAAATGGGGCTCTTCTTGTTTTCAACAAATTAAAATGTGAATGCTATATTGATCCACTTTGCATATCAAAATGCACTGAAATCTTAGGATGACCCACATGAATGATAGGATTAGGCTTTTAGCCCTTTTGGCCTTATTTGGAAGTCAGGAGTTTGAGGTAATGCTTTAGACTTCAGGCTCTGACAAGGTTTGCCAAATTGCAATTCTTTTAGAAAACACTATCTGATTCTGAGCATCTGGGAGAGACTGATAGAAGAAGTTGGAATGCTACGAATAGAAGGAGTTCATTGCATTCTTTGTGGGTTGCCCTTGAGGTGTGCTGGAAGTTAAAGGCCCTCTGTGTCTTTTACTTTGAATACTTGGTTACATTTAAACCCCATGTGAGAGGATTTGTTTAAAAGTAATGTCTACTGATAAAGCCTAAATTCAAATAGCTCAAATCGTTATTTTGAATGACTCAATTGCATGAACGGTCATTGATTTCTCAAAGGAAACTAATTGGCATGCTTATCATGTCACATACTTTGTGTTATCTCTTGTAAAAGTACAGCTTACACATAGGTTGGCAGTGTCCCATTGTTCTGACACCAGCAGTGGCACTGACAATAGTTCAGCAATTGGTTGAAAAACCACAGGATACATTTTGCAATGCAGATTTGATAATGGGCTGTAATCATTCACTACTGGAGAAATAGAGCTATATAATTTTGGAGCAGTGACAGAGTTTACATGGCATCTATTCAGATTCCTTCACTTTAGTTACAAGAAACTAGTGTGCAAGCAGGACAACAAACACCCATGTTCATCAACAAATGAGCTGGCAGTAAAGGTCACAGTGGAACACGGTCTTCTGACTGCTAGCCCAGGGGTCTTTTCGGGGGAGGGGAGGGAGCTTTATTATAAGATTTATGTGTAGTAGGCAGAATTTTGGTCCCGATGACCTTAACACTCTAGTATTATAACTATAAATATTTTTTTCTTATTAATACATGGGGAAAGGGATGTTAAGTAACTTTTCAGATGTAAATTTACTAATCATATGACATTAACATAGGGATATTGCTCTGGATTATCCAGTTGTACTCAGTACAGTCACAGGAGCCCTTACAAAGAATAGAGAGGTCAGATTAGAAGCCCAAGAAGGATCATATGTGACATTGATGGCTGGGAGATGGAGGGGTCATGAGTAGATAATGTCGCAGCCACTTGAAGTCTCAGCCAACAGTCAGCAAGGAAATGGTAACCTCAGTCCCGTGACTACATGGAACTAAATTCAACAAACAACCGGAATGAGCCTGGAAGTAGATTTTTTCCCAGAGCCCCCAGAAATACAATTCCATGAGGTTGGAACTTTTATCATCCTGCTGTATGGAGACTACTGAGGCACTGAGAAAAGTCAGGTTGCCCAAGGTCCCAGAGGTGATAAGTGGCAGAGCTGTGGTTCAATGTCTGTCCTACTCACTGACTGTCATCAACTCTGACGGATGGAGAGAATCAGACCTCAGAAGAGGACTAAACAACTAGAGAAACCTGGAACTGCTGCTGAACCCAGCTACAAATAAACCTCAACAAACATCACTGCTATTTGATATATCCTTTTCTGTCTAGGGCAGCTTCTGTGGGTGATTCTAGATTCTCAGCAGACTTTGTAATCATAGCTTATCCTAAGTCTCCCTTCTCCCTCCTCAGAGCTGAATTCAGTCGTGGAGCACTGGTGAGAGACTGGGGAAATGCAGCTTCTAGGATCTTGTTTTTCTTTCTTTCAAGATAGGGGTATCCAGATTCCAAAGTTCTTTGCCTCACCCAGCTCTTGTCTCTGACAATCAAGGCTCTGTTTTGAGAAACAGCTTGCCTGAAAGAATCATATCCAGAACAAGATCCTTTTCACTGAAGGATCTGTGACCTGGGCGGCTAAATGGGGAGAGCAGGGTAACAACTGTTTGTTTTACTTGCCGGGGTCCCTGATTTGGAGCAGTTTTGAATTTCCTGGCTCAGCTGCACCACTGTGGGCAGATGTCTGAAGTTCTTGAGCTCCGTGGAGGTGAAGCTAGCAAACAACCTCCTCGGAGGCTTCTCTTTTTCATCCAGCTGATGGATAAGAGGCTGTGAACTATAATATATCAATACTAAATAGTCATGCTTGTACGAGTTCAAACTGTGCCAAACAGCTGCCTCCTTTAGCAGCCGGGAGAGGAGCCACCTCTTTGGCTGGATAGGGAGGCGTGCCAGAACAGTTAACAGAAACCAGGAAGAAATTCCGATTTATGTTGTTGCAAAAAGGGGAGAGAACCAAGGAAACTGAATTTCAGTGAAGTCTGATAATTAAACACAGGAGTGCTGACATGGTAGTTGAACACAACAGATAAATAACTACTTTCCGGTAATTATAAGCCAGGATGGTAACATATTAGACAAGCTGGTTCACTTGGTATTTTCAAGTCTGACATTTCGATTCTAGGGGATGTTGGGATCTGGGCTAACAGATTTCTTTCTTTTTTTCCACTCACTTCCCCTTTCCCACTTCCCACTGCTTGCTGAAAATGAAATGTGATTTTTAAGGTGCCACTTTCAGCATGTTCTGTATGTACCCCCGAATCACACAGTGCACCTCAAAGCCCACTGCTGCTAGAACAGTGGCTGAGATGGCGTTTGTTTTTGCAGACATTGTAAAATATTATTTTAAAAAGGCCAGGTTGTCCCCTAATACAAAAACATGGTACAAATTACATATCCTTTACAGGCAGTTTTCATGGGTCATAGACTGCCAAAGCCTTTAACAAATCATCTCCTAGTATAAACACTTCATTTCACAAAGAGGAAACAGAGGCAGAGTCCTTTTCTCAGATGCACTGTTTTCAGTAGAAACAAAACAGACACCTAAGTCCAGGGAACAAAACCGTCCTCTTTCGTGAAGAAAAATGATACAGAGCCACCCAATTTTCCTGTTCTCTTTGAGAATAGTGTTAGAATACTTTTAACAGCTGACTTTACATAATAGGATAAAGAGTTTGCCCTTTTCTATGTGGTGTGTAGACTGGATGGGTGCCATGGGCTTTAGGCAGAGATGAGAATGAATGCTTTTGCTGTGCTGGTCTCATAATGAAACCACCCCAGAAAGAACTAAGAGATACCCCTGTGGGCCTCTAGTGATCCACATGGTTTAGATTTTATTTTGTTAACCCCAAGCCCCTTGTTTTCTTTCCTGTTTCTTAATTCACAAAAGCAGTATCTTCATTTATTAATTTCTGTGGGGGAATCAACTCCCAGTTCCCGTCCTGTGGCCTGGCAGGGAGATATTTCCCAGCTCTGTTTGAGAAGACTGTCCACCCTGCTTGGCACTTGAACAGGCTGAAATGGAATGTCTTTTGTTGTAAACACCTAATTTGTTCATTTTGAACTGTCTGAGTAACTAGATCAAAGACCAGTGTCAAATGCCCAAAGCAGTGTTTGTCAGCAGTGGACTTTTTTATTCTTCTTGTTCTAAAGCAACTGAAAGGGAAAAAAGACTTGTACTGTATTTCCACAAAAGCGTAGGAAAACTCGCGTTGGCAGCCTCTTACAACACAATGAATACACGCTACTGAGTACAGGCCATTTGTCTCCTGATTACAACAGACCCCAGGGGGACTGGTGTTGGCTTTGAACCCCCATCTCTTTTTGAGAGCCTTCTTGCTGCGACAGCTCCACCACCAGTGCTCACAGCACAGGGCACTGGGGAGTCAGACCTCCTCTCTGCTGTGGGTTTTAGTCTGCTCTCTAAATTAAAATAGGGCTTTCTTGTTTGCAATGCGTTGTCTTGAAAAAGTATATTTTAAAGCTATTCTCATTTGGAATTCAGGGGCGGCCTCAGTGAATTTTTTTAGTGTGCATGTCAGTTTCACATGGACGACAGTGAGGGCTACAGTGTAGAGGAAGCAACCAGAGAGGAAGGGCCTTAAAAAAAGCATCCTTCCTCTTATATGAGAAATGGTGGTAACAGACACAATGGCATTACTAGCGATGCTGGATCCCATTTGGTCTTGCTGAGTGTTGATTTATAAGGACTCACATTAGGTTTTTCTCCTTGTAGGATTATTGTTCTGAAATGGAGTAGGATATGTCTCTATCCTTAAAGTGGAGCTGTATTATTAAGCAGTCTTGAGAGTAACTGGGATGCATTCTCTTTAATTACACTTCTTTTCAATGATATTCCATAAGACCTGCTCATGCTACCACTGGGAGGTAAAGCTTGGGCTGAAAAGTTCATTTCGCCCTCAAAGGCAGTTGCCATCATTAACATTTTTTTTCTTGTTTAGTTTTATTGTACATTTATTTTAAAGTTAGGTAAACTGGAAAATATTTGCAAAAGCTTCCTCTACTTCAGATGATCTAAATTTGTTTGATACATTTGCCTCTATCTTTTATTATGTTCCTGCTCATTTTATTGCCCTGTTTCACAATTATTTTTCTTATATTTAAAAAAAAGCAGCAGCATCAATAAGCTGTCATTTGGGAGTTTCTTTTCCATTATGTTTTCACTGCTGGGAAATGCTGGAACAAAGGCATTCAAAGCGTTACTGAACGGGGATCAACATTCAGGCCTGCTGCTGAGGCTGTAATCAGCCTGTCTAGGATGAAAATGCATGCTTTTCAGCACGGGTTGGAGATTTTTGTACTTATCTTTGGAATGCATGCTTAGCCTATGTACTCAAGTGATGTGTTATTGCCATGTCCTTATGTGTACCACCACTTTCCTTAATAGAATGGAAGAAATGGAATGTGACCTGTCAAACCTCAGTATAAAGCAGTCCAATAGATGCTTTTAAAACATAAATAGAGTCCTAGCTCATGTCAGTGTCAATTTCTAAAACATGTTTTTATCAGGGGTTTAATTTCTGTCCTGTTCTAGCCAGATATGCACGTGGGGAAGTTATGCCATTTACGCCAAAGGTTACCAGTGAACAGTTCTTGGTGTGTTGGGGGTGGGGGTTGGGAACAAACAGCAAAAATGGGATGAACTGAAAAGGCCATGGGCATTCTGGACACTGAAGGAGGCATGGGGACAGCAGAGTGGCTATCGAGGTCACACCTTACTCCCTGTGTACCAGCCAACCCAGTCAAGAAATACATTGCTTCCAGCACCCAAGAGCATCCTCGTGTGCACTTTCCACTCACCCCACAGATCACTGCTCTTCTGCGTTCTATCCTCATAGTTTAGTTTTCCACATTTGCTTTTAAATCACCAAGCAATAGAGTATCACACAGTACATTAGAAAAACAAATAGTACAGCTTTGACAGCTGAGGTCTTATGTATGCGTGTATTAGTCCTTTAGTTGTTTCCAACTCTTTGTGACCCCATGGACTGTAGCCCGCCAGGCTCCTCTGTCCATGGGATTTTCCAGGCAAGAATACTGGAGCGGGTTGCCATTTCCTTCTCCAGGGGATCTTCCCGATCCAGGGATCGAACCCAGGTCTCCCACATTGCAGGCAGACTCTTTATCATCTGATCCGCCAGGGAATCCCCACAGATTAGTTTTCCACATTTGCTTTTAAATCACCAAATAATAGAATATCACACAGTACATTAGACAAACAAATAGTACTGCTTTGAGGGTTGAAAAAAGTGAAAGTGAAAGTGAAGTTGGTCAGTCGTGTCAGACTCTTTTCGACCCCACGGACTGTAGCCTACCGTTCTCCTCTGTCCATGGGATTTTCCAGGCAAGAGTACTGGAGTGGGGTGCCATTTCCTTCTCCAGAGGATCTTCCCAACCCAGGGATCGAACCTGGGTCTCCCGCATTGTAGGCAGACGCTTTACCGTTTGAGGGTTGAGGTCTTATGCATAATTTATATAATACTTGGATTTAGCTGACATTATAAAATGTAATCCCTGTATTGAAGAATTATTGACAATGGTTCTGCAACTTTCCACCTAAACTAGTTAGTATTAATGATAATTCTGGAAAAATAGATATTTAGTGCATCTCTATTTTTGTATTTATATACATTATGTACACAATACATGTATGTTATTTATATATGTATATGTTATATATTATGTATATATAATGTTATAAATATGAAGCTATAAACACAAATCTCTGACGTTAAAGGTTTAAAACAGCAAAAAACCTATAAGTGTTTTAAAATGGCAATTTCATAGGAGAATAGCACCTCTTCTAACCTCTGGATTAGCTAAAGTTCTCATTCTCTCTGTCATAACACAGAGATTGATGCCCATTGCACTCTGGAAGCAACTGGACACTGAGCTGTTCTCAGATAGGTCCGTTCTTTTGCCTCACTTATCAAATGGGTGCCTATCAAGCATTTATTCTGTTTATATCACACAAGTTTTACTTACGACTGTTACTGTTTAATAAATATTATGCCAAGTGGCTAAATATGTATGTAAAGAAAAGAGTATTGAGTTTCTATGGAAAGAAATTTAAAACTGAAGAAAGACTTGATAAAGTTGATCTGTTAGAAATAACAATGAAAAAAGCTGATATCAAATTAGATGAGCTACACAATTGTTAAAAAAAAAAAAAGAAGGAAAGTTCTGTTTAATATTTTGCCCTCTAAAGAAACTAACCTGGAAGTCAAAGCTGATGCATCATGGAAGCTGTTTATTTTTGTTTCTTAAATAGGTACTTCCATGGTACTTTCAATGAGCCAAGCACTGTTCCAAGTGTTTCAGAAATTTTAACCTTCTTAAATCTCCTACCTACTCTGTGTTATAAGTAATATTATCCCATTTTACGTAACATACGAGGCAACATAGGCACAGAGAGCCTATGCCATCATCACACAGCTAGCAATGAGCAAAGTTGAGACTCGGAACCCAGGCAGCTTCATCCAGAGTCCATTCTTCTTCCACTATGCTACCCCGCCTCTCTTTATCCATAGTAGTCTATGCCACTGTCCAAATGGCACAGCTCCTTGCAGGGGGAAAGAACTAAAAGGCCTTAGTCCTTCACTGAAGGACTGAGGAATGAATATTCCAACCTAATTCATGTTTTGGTTAAGCTAAGATGCTTATATTATTTGGGTTTCTTTCTTTCTGAATATCAGCTTTACCCTATTTTTATTTACTGATCTGATTTCATTGGATAATGGGCTTCTACTCCACAAACAATGGATCAACATATTCATTTCCCATCAAGTTTTAAGACAGCCCAGCTGTTTACTGGATTTGTTATCAAGATCAAGGTTATCTGTAAAATAACAAAAGTTGGACCAGGTGATTTATCAGACCCTTTCTAACACTAACGCTTTGTGGTCACATATGTTTAGCCTCTGAATGGCTTTGTTAGCTTTACTTTGTTTTATGAACACAGATGTACATACCCTTGACCTCATCCATCCATTTCAAAATTGAAAAAGAGAGAGAGGGTACTTAAACCCAAACTATCTCCACTTGTGGCTAAACAACTGCTGAGAAGTCATTTTCTTATGTGAAGCAACAAAATCTCTCCTCTATTTTTGTTTGTATTATTTTTTTCATTAAGAAGTAATTTACATATAGTGAAATGCTCAGATCTTAAGAATAAAGTACTAAGAGTTTCAATATGCTCATCTCATGCAACCAAACCTCAATCAAGTTGTTAATAATTTCCATCACCCCAGAAAGTTCTCATGTGCTTAAATCTCAAATCTCCTAACTTCTCTTAAATCTCCAGTCAATCCCTGCCCCACCTCCTTGCCATCACAGGTAACTGCTCTTCTGAGTTTTATTCCTATAGATTCGTTTTCCTGTGAATACACTTGCTTTTAAATTGCCAACCATCATAATATATTACAGTAAATCATAAAAACAAATAGTACTGCTTTTGGAATTGAAGTGTTAAGTCTAATTTATATTGGGTTCATCTGATAATATAAACACTTGGCTTAATCTGATAATATAAAAAAAAAATGCAAATAATAGTAGTCAAACAATACCATTCCAGTTTCAGCTACTGAAACACTAATTTTAAAATTATCTCTGAGAAAAGAAAAAAAAAAAAGAGTCTAGTCTGGGGTTTCCAAGACAGAAACTTCTAGGCTTCTGTAGATTTAGTTTCAAAAGTCATGTGGCATCCCATCACTTTGACCACATGCAGTAGTAATTAAGTCATTTCACCTACCCAGATTCAAGCACAGGAGGAGAATTAGACTCTACTTCTCAATGGGAAGAGTAGTGAAGAATTTGCAGCTTCCGTTGAGGTTCAGCTGGTGAAGAATCTGCCCACAATGCGGGAGACCTGGGTTTGATCCCTGGGCTGGGAAGATCCCCTGGAGAAGGGAAAAGCTACCCACTCCAGTATTCTGGCCTGGAGAATTACATGGACTGTATAGTCCATGAGGTCGTAAAGAGTCAAAGGAAAATTTTCAAAGGAAAGATTTCCTTCCTTTACTAGCTGACTAAGATAGTCACAACTGAGTGACTTTCACTTTCACTTTAATGCACCTGAGCACCGAAGAACTGATGCTTTTGAACTGTAGTGTTGGAGAAGACTCTTGAGAGTCCCTTGGACTGCAAGGAGATGCAACCAGTCCATCCTAAAGGAGATCAGTCCTGGGTGTTCATTGGAAGGACTGATGTTGAAGCTGAAACTCCAATACTTTGGCCACCTCATGCGAAGAGCTGACTCATTGGAAAAGATCCTGATGCTGGGAAAGATTGAGGGCAGGAGGAGAAGGGGATGACAGAGGATGAGATGGTTGGATTGCATCACCAACTCAATGGACATGGGTTTGGGTAAACTCCGGGAGTTGGTGATGGACAGGGAGGCCTGGCGTGCTGCAGTTCATGGGGTCGCAAAGAGTCAGACACAACTGAGCGACTGAACTGAACTGAACCGAATGAGGTTTATATTTTCAGATCTGCAGCCTGAAACTCTTTTATATGTTTCACAAACTGTAACGCATAATTTACTACTTAGCAGTTAAGTCATCTGTAAGTCAAAATATCAGATATCTCATAATTTTTAGATGTGTCACCCTACCTCTTTGAAACTTTCACTTTTAATCTGTAAAGCCTTCTTATCATTCCTTCAGATTGGATTATATGGATCAATGTGATAACATAAAAGAAAGTGTAAAACTGAAAAACAATACAAGGTCTTTTCTTAGTTATCATTAAAATGATAATGACTCCATTTGTTCTGCAAACAAGGAAACAAAACAAATGTCTTCTTGAAGGTAATTAAATTTCCCAAGACAGCTCTATGTACTTCCCTTTTCCCCTTTGTCATGAAGTCCAGGGTCACAGAGAGTCCTTCTCTGACTTCTGACTCTATGTTGAGCCTGCCCTATTTTTTAATACCACAAACAGTAATCTCCGCCTGAATTTACATTACATATTCTTTCATCTACCTGTTTGATTTTTGTCTTTTTTAGAATATGAGTTCCTGTGAACAGACTTAGTTTCCCCTTGCTCATAAGTAACACTACAAATGTCAGATATTTAAGGAACATTGTTGAATAAATGGAGGACTAAGTGGGTAAATGACCTGTGTTACTAATGCTGACCAACCTGGCACCCCACTTTTGAATTTTCTTTCCCTTTACATCTCTAACAAATTTCATCTGCATTGACTCCTATAATATTTTACAGGAGTCATCTGGGAACTAATTACTCCCTAGAGCGACTCTTTTTCTCAGTCTCCTCTCTCTAAACATGGTCTCTTTTAGTTGTGATAAAATCATGGCAATTTTTTCTGACACATTTCTCAGTAATATGTCTTATTCTTCGAATTCTAACTACCATTGTCTCAGGCTAAGGATTCATCATGATTTTTTACCTAAATTATTACAAAATATTCAAACTAGTTTCCCTCTTCATTATTTTTCACAAGCATTAGCATACTAATACTTCCGCTTAGTATTGCTATTCTGCTCTTCAGAAAATCACGGGTGGACTACAGGATGCCTTACCAGGTGGATCGCAGGCTCCTAGATGCTGCAGTCCAGTTGTGTCCCTGTCTAGTTTCCTCCACCTTTTCCAGTGTGTGGGTGTCCAACACTCCAGCAATGCAAGCCTTCCAAACTAGTGCGTTTCAGCCTTTAGTGGGCATACAGATGCACCCCCCTCCAACGGGGGATTATCTATATTGTTAAATACAGACATCTGTATATTTATTACAATATAAATATTATCTATATTGTTAAAATACAGATTCTGATTCTGAAGTAAAAAGATGAGGCTTGAGAATCTGCATTTTTAGCAAGCTCTCAAATGGTCAAACCTCTCTTCGTGTAGCAAGGCTCCATTATTAAGTGCATATGCCATGTACTTCCATATGTCTGTACCATACCTTTTTTAGTGTATTTTTTTAAACATATATATATATATGTTTCAACATATATATATATGTATATGTATGTATGTATATATATATATATACACCACATCTTCTTTATCCATTCATCTGTTGATGGACATTCATGTTACTTTTATGTCTCGGCTCTTGTAAATAGTGCTGCTATGAACACTGAGGCGCATGTATCTTTTTGAATTAGAGTTTTCATCTTTTCCAGATGTATGCCCAGGAGAAGGACTGCTGGATCATATGGCAGTACTGCTTTTAGTTTTTAAGGAGCTTCCATACTGTTCTTTGGGCTAGTGGTAAAGAACCTGTTTGCCAATGCAGAGACATAGGAGACATGGGTTCAATTCTTGGGTCAGGGAGATCCTCTGGAGGAAGGCATGGAAACCCATTCCAGTATTGTTGCCCAGAGAATCCCCATGGACAGAGGAGCCTGGTGGGCTACAGTCCATGAGGTTGCAAAGAGTTGGACATGACTGAAGAGACTGAGCATGCACCCACATATGCTATTCTTCACAGTGGCTGCACCAATTTACATTCTCGCCAGTCGTGTATGTGCCCTATTCTTTCCTTCTGCCCAGGATATTCTTTCCTTACCTGTCTAATGAATTTCTACACTGTGAAGACCTAGATCAAATAATATTTCTTAAAATCTCTCTTTCTATCTGCCTCAGGAAGAATTAATTGAATCTTTATCTGTTTTCTTATAGTACTTTATTGATACTTATGTAGCAGTATTAAGTGCTTTTCTTCCTAAATTGAAAGCTCCTTGCAGGCAGTGACAGTGCCATTGCAACTTAGGTGAGAATAAAAACTCATACCCAAAGTAGTTATAAAATGATGTATAAAGTATATATTATAATATATAAAGTATAGAATTTTCACAAAATCTTACAGGAATGCAGAGGTATATTGAAATACTTGCTGTATCAATTATGTGCTAGTTTATGCTATAATGCCTAAAGTAACAGGTGCAAAATACATATTTGTTGAAGTGATTTTAAAGAATGATTTTAATTTCAAAAATTTACTACAGAAAATGCTGCTTTGGTCATCAGACATTTACTCTCAGTGGAGGAATTTGTTAGGCCATAAATTACCTTCCTGCAAAATATTTACTATCTAATTTAATGATCCAAAAATCTGTACTGAATCAGAAGTAGAAATGTTAAAGTAATTACACTGAGAAGTCAATTTAATGAATGCCCAATATGTGAAAGCATTATTTCTGTAATCTTTTTTATTGCCCAATTTATCATTTTTATTGTTCATTTACTTATGTTATATAGTTCTAGAATGAATTATAATCTCCACCCCACACCCCACCTTTTTTCAAGTACGATCTCTTACAAAGCTACCAGAAGCTTTTATTTGAATAGAGTTTTTATACTTGTTAAAATGAATCTGATTCTTATGTGCTTTGGATAATTTCCCTTGAGTCTTCCCTTAATTATATCATACATGTGTTTAAACAAGCATTTGCTTTCTCACAGCCTACATTCTCTCAACTTGCTCTTCCAGCGTGGCCACAAGACTCAAATGGTGCTGTTTACAATCGCTTAATGGCTGTGGTCTTAGAAGCACAGAATTCTGAGTTAGGAAGGCAAGGTCTCTTGATGGTATAAATATCTGTATCACACAAATAATAGACGGAATATATCACATGGAGGGGAACAGGTCATTATATGACTTTGGCCACCTTTACACCCACCCTAGATGCCAAACAAGAAGGGGCATGTATTATTTGTCACCCATCACAAATAAGGATTTATTTTTTCCTGTCAGAGTATACAGAGAAAAATCCTGGCAAGAACGGATCACTAGTTTACAAAATCTTGATTCAGTTTCAGCTTCAGATTCTGTTAAGAATTCCCTGAATGATTTTGGTCTAATTTGAGTACATTACATGTATAAAAATCTGTAATTAAAACTTTGCAAATGCTTTCAAAGCATTTTTAGATTATGTAACAAATCATACATGTCAACAGAATAATACCTTAATTTCAAGTTGACTGTGTCAGAGAACTTTAAGAATCATGCAAAAGTAAATCTATGAAAAATATTAACAAGTTTTCAACTTTGAGTATGAACTAAACAATTTGAAAAGAAACATACTAGTAATCCAAACTCTGCTCAAGGTGTCCTTAAACCTATAAAAATGATTGATCATATTTAAGAAAAAGGGGAGGCTTTTAAGAAGTAAGCTCTAGAAAAGGGTAGGACATTAAAAGATGAATCAATTTTTGGATTACTTGAGTTTGTTTTAGAGCTTGGTTTATCTTAAAATAAATTTTATTTCTTCAAAATATTACTATAACAAAAATAATACATGACACACTATTTTAGAATTTGGATGTGTATGTGGGGGAGAGAGCAAAGTAGTTTATCATGATTTTAATGTGGGGAGAAAAATCTTATGAAGGCTTTAGTGTCCAAATCCATTTTAATGGAAAAGAACTGGTAAGTGGGTCTTGGCTGGTGACTTCCTTGCTTGCTGATGTAAACTGCTAACATACCAGTTTGGTTGGAGTAGCTCTGGACACGTAAAAAAATCTCTACTTGATAAACCTGATAGCTTACTTATGACTTGATGGTAACTGCAAATTATACATTAGACAGGCTTGTGTTTCCAAAAGCAAAACGGAAATTTTCTTTTGTGAATTTGAACAGTGCAGACTAGAGTCATTTCAATCCTGTCTGTGAGTAGGTAGCTCAGCTTAATTGAAGCAAGATGCTTTAGCAGTCGTATAGATGGGTCCTATCTGTGGTGTGTGGGTAACTAGCTAACATGGTATTTTTCAAAGTAGCAGGATACTCCATTCCTGAATAACCATTTTAAAATTTCCCACAGTTGTTCTTTGCAAGGAATTAAGAAAGAGAGTTGTAGGCTAATTCTCTAGTCTAGAGGTGGAATGTCGAGGCTTTGCACCTGGAGACTAAAGCACTGTGCCCTAAGTGGTGTGCACGCTAAGTTGCTTCAGTTGTTTCCGACTCTTTGCGACCCCATGGACTTTAGCTCACCAGGCTCCTCCGTCCATGGGATTCTCCAGGCATGAATACTGGAGTGGGTAGCCATGTCCTCCTCCAGGGGATCTTCCCAACCCAGGGACAGAACCTGCATCTCCTATGTCTCCTGCATTAGCAGATGGGTTCTTTACCACTATCACCACCTGGAATGCCCTGTCCTAAGTGATAGGTGATCATAAGCATTATCTTTGTAACCTATGGAAAAGTGGTAGTAAAAGTTACTAGTATTATAGATGGAAATCGCTGGAGATTTTGTTCTCAATTTTAGATCCTTATTTGGATAATATACAGAGGGTAAGTTACCCTCAAGCCCAGGCAAAGATAGTAGAGAGAGGGGTTTTATGGCCTGCAACAAAAATGATGGAGTTTTGTCTGAGATTGTATATGGTGACTAATGCATCAGTAGTATCAGAAGAACTGACAAAGAGAAAAATGCTGTGCCTGGGCATTATGTTTGTTTATTTATTTATTTACTAAAATAGCCACAGTGTAGGAGGGGGAAAAAAAAAGAGCCATTTTCCTTTGCTAAGATGAAAGTTTGAGAGAAAATACTGCTGCTATTTAAGAAACTAAGGGAATAGCATCAAGCAGAAGTTATCAGATGGGCTACTTCTAAGGCAACAAGGGGGTTGTCCCAAGCCTGAGTGCAGGAGGAGAAAGGGTCACACTACAGAGAGCAGCCGTGTGGTATAACTGCAGAGGACAAGAATGTTCCTTATTACCTCTAGTCACTGAGAGGTAACAAGACACTCAAGAGATTGGGACATCATGAAACATAGAACATATATGGACTGCATGGTTAGTGACTGTTGATCTCAAATGTCTTCTCAAAGTATTGCGTTCAGTTCAGTTCTGTCACTCAGTCATGTCCGACTCTTTGCGACCCCATGGACCGCAGCATGCCAGGCTTCCCTGTCTATCGCCAACTCCTGGAGCCTGCTCAAACTCATGTCATTCGAGTCGGTGATGCCAAAGTCAGTATAAATTGTGCTCTTTTAAATAGGAAGCAATGACCAACCCAATAGAAATTGCTTCCCAGTTTCCAGGTCAGGCTTCATGTGAAGTAAAAAAATCAAAGCCTTTTAGAGAAGTAACCTAGTCCTTTGGGCCAAGGTCATCATAACACTAGAATTAAATTATGCTAATATTAATTGAAACTCAAGGTGATTGCCCGGTATAATCCACTCATCATATCTCTACTTCTCTTTGTCTGTAGAAGCAGTCAGACAGTAAATTTTGTTACAGAACAAACTCAAAAATATGATTCACTATATAGTGACTCAACTAGATTACAGAAGAGATCTCTAATCACTTAGCTCCTGAACTTGTCTCATTATGAATAAAAATGTTGCAGTCAAGTTCCCTTGGGATGGAATTTTGCTGGCTTCATTCCCCTTCCTTTTCCTTTCCTTCTTGTCCCTTCCTTTTTTTCCTTTCTCTCTCTTTGTCCTTCTCCCTCTCTCTCTTTTTCTTTTATTCTAATGTCAAGTATTGAGGTAATCACCAGGGTACTCCAGATTTTGGTTCTTTTTAAAAATGATTTTTGCTAGTACAGGATATGTGGCCACATCCCTCACTTGAATACCTTTATCACTAGCTTGTATTGAAAAGCTAGTTCCATGGCTGCTGCTTTTCACCCACTGGGAGCCTAGTACCACTGATGCAGGGACCCTGGAATGTGGATTATCATGAAAACTAACACCAGTAGCCAATGTAATGACTGGACACAAATGAGAGGAGATTCTAGGTTAGACTCCTATTTTGAGGGGTTTGTACTGGAAGGCAGCACAAGGTGATTTCTTTTTATGCCTGTCCTCTTCAGAATATGTAATAACTGGTTAAAGTTTTTAACTTTAAAATAATTGCTTAAAGGTATTGAATTAAAAAAACAAAACAACACAAAAACCCCCAGCAACCCATCAGCAGTAGAAATATTCCTTGTCAGTCACAGGATGCTGAACTTCATCCATCTCAAGTGCATAAAACCCTTTAGGGCTTTTTTTTTTTTTTTGCTTGGGAGAGAGGAGTCAGAGGCAGTCTCAGTCCAAAAAACAACCTCAAAACATTGATCCTGTCAGTTTGAATTTTACTAGGGATTTAAAGTCACTACCAGCTTCCACAGGGTTCATTCATGCTCAGTCGGGACAAATAATGGCTTAGCAGGAAGTGGGTTACAATCCTGGTGGACTCCTGTAGAGCTAATAAGTTCAGAAATACCACTTGGATGGAAATGTATGATAATCATATGATTATCTTTTTTTTTATCCATTCCATAGTCTCCCATATAAAAATAAAAAAGCACAGGGCTTAGACATCCCTTTATTGTATCAGATTAAATAGGATTTAATGCCTGGTTGTGTGTCTTCCAGCTCAGACCCATTTGTACAAGGCTGCGGAGTGACGAGCTGGTTCAGATGAATGAATAGCTTTCTCATTACTTCACCCCATTCTGCTGTCTCTTTTCCTGTCCTTTGTATTATAATGGAGGACAGCTGTGGCAGTGAAGTGAATATTAACTAACCCCAGTGCCTCAGCAGATTGTGACTTTAATCCCTGCAAATACCACTAAAATCAAAATTTAATTACACTCAGAGTAGCTCTGTTAATGCCTGAAAAATATTTAACAATTAGTGGTTGGCTTAATTAAGCAAACTGCCTTTCACAAAGCAACCTGTAAAGTCTTCCCAGACCCTTCCCCCATCCTTTTTTTTTTAAACCTTTAGCCTAATTAGTCTGATGTAAGCTCACAGCACTTCATTTACTGTTACTGAGTCTGCTGCTTAGCTGATCTAGGTTCTGAGCTTAACAGCCTGTAATAGAAGGGGAAGTTGTAAAAGGAAAGAAATTAGGTTCACTACATGCAGCAAATTAATAAAAATAATCCTTTTAATAAAGCGCTAATCAGTTAGTCATTTTCTCATTCATACACACAAACACATATATATCTCCTATTATATACATACATATATGTATATATTCCCATGTCTATATAGATAAAGATACATCAGATATGTAACAGATAGATATATAACAAAATGGCTACATCTCAGTTAAAGTATTAGGGGAGATTCAGAAAAAAACCAATAACAAATAAATTAATGTGCAATAACTCCCATTAAAAGAATTATTCTCTGTCCTTATAAAACTGGAAGCTATTTACATTTTAATTTGGAAGGAAGGGACGATGTACACTTTTGTTTGTAAACCAAACAAATAAAATAAAAGCAAATGAAGAATGATTGAAAACCTGTTAAATGTAAGTCGTATTTCCTGATTGATACTGATACCTGATACCATCTGACCTACTCAGTTCCATGTTCATTTCTTCATCTCCAGCGTCAAACGTTTAATATGACTTGCTGGGGTGATAAAAATACATGTTGTTATAAATCTTTGTGTCTACACCTATGGAATGTTTTTAAATGCCACAAACCAGTGACTTACATGATCTGTTTGTTCAACTTCTTTTTCTACTTGAATTCTTAGGAAATATCTTGTCACGAAATAATCGAGAGAGTAAATACAGTAACACTTTAAAAGAAGGTCATTTATTTAGCAAACTAAGGGGAAAAAAAAGAAAGCAGGAATCAGAAAGTAACAACTACAAAACTGCCTTGGAGAACCATAAGAAGTCTCAGATCTACCAAGGAGCTTAGAAGTCCAACATCTCATTTTACAGAATAGAGCAATGAAATTCAGAGTTTAAATGACCATTTAGGGCCACATGAGGAACTGTTAGAACATTATTTCAGAGCCCTCTAGGCTCCCCTCTAGACCTATTCCCTTTCATCTGATACTGGACAAAATTATACAAAGCCACATTTTATGATTTCCCAAATCGCAGAGGATTAGAAGCCACAAATTAGAGGCTGCAAAAGGGTTTCTAGAGGCTTAATGCTCAGATGTTGTGAAATACTAGAACACATGATAAAACTTAGAACTTGCTAAGTAAAAATCTGGAAAGGATAGTTTCTTGGTAACACTCAAATCCAGGTTACAAATACAAATTACAAAGCTGTTTATTTGAGAATGCAGATCTGCACTGCTTTAGCTCATTTCATTCATTTGTGTATTTGTGCGTGTGTGCATGCATGAATCTCTCCTTTGGGGCTTCGAAGACAATTCTGAAAAAGACTGATTCTAATTTATTTCATTTCAGAGAATATCAAAAGGAAAATATTTTTCTCTGCTCCTAATAAATTCTCAGAGTTTTAGCATAAATGATATGTTAATTTTTCATTCTAGAAAAAAAACTACCTGTAATCTCATTTTTATGGAATATTTTCACATACATGTAGTTCTTCCTCTATCCATTTCTGTTCTTCTTTATTTAGGACTAGTTATTTTAGCTGTTGCCTAATTCAATAAATAAGGGGAAAAGAAGAGAGCAAATAGTGTTACTTATATGTCTGAAATGATGTGTTACATACACCCACACCCAACTCTGCCAGCAGTCTCCAACCCCATACAATTTTGTACATTTCCACATAATTGGCAGGCTATGTTTCAAGTCTCATGGTTGGCTGAGAATGGAGATGAAATTGCAGTTCATAACACAGAAGGAGTACATATGGGTTGTGATTGAGATACTTGTATTTTGACTGAAGAATTGAGCAGCATCTGGCAGGTGTATAAATCCTTCATGGCAGCAATTCAACTTTTTAATAGGAAAGGAAATGGCATATTATATTTCAAAATTGATATCTTTGAAAAACGTGTATTAACATGATGATATGAACCAATAGCAAAATCTTCTTATGGGTTTTCTAGGAATAATTGTGTTTTAATGGTATATGCAACTTGTGTTGCAAATTCTTTTGTCTATTAGTCACATACACATATCTTTATTTCTTCCTGAATGTATGCTGTGTAACTATTAACCAAATGTTCATTCACCATCAAATTCTGTTTCTTCAGTGTGTTTTCTCATTCAAAAGCACATAATGATTCTCCTTAATGATACAAATAATCCACTTCTAATGGACTATTATACCTCTTTTCCATTCTTGAAAAGCATTATTGCTTTTAGGTTTTTAGTTAAATGCTATACAGTTTCAACATAGTATAATATACTTAATTGATCTTTAAGTTTCTCTGTGAAAGAGCAGCAAGTATTAAATGCCAAACAGAAAAATTGCCTAAGTCAATTCACCTCAATTCAACTGTCAAAACTTTTCATGTGAAAATGAATAGAAATGTTTTTTTTCTTTCAAATAAGCATATTTGTGGGTACAGTATTCTCTTTTGACTCTGAAAATCATTTGAAAATAAAAAGCTTGTCTGTGCTTGTTTTCCATTTGCAATATGTCAGCTGTATCTACGAAATGGTCACTGAGCTTCATCATCTTGCCTAATAGGCAAAGAACTGCTCTCTTGGAAGGTATATTAAATTGTGTTTCCAAAGGACCACTTCATGTTTTTCAGTCAGAATTTATCTAATAGTGGGCTGGTGACATAAACATATTAACAGCACCTCTTCCCTGCATTCTACCTTGCCTACAAACACATACACACACACACACACACACACACACACACACACACACAAACAGGACCTCTCCCCCCAACCCTTTGCTAATAATACCCTAAGAATAAGAGGAGAAATAAACTCTTAACTAAGTCCAATATTTCTTGTGATTTAAATTTCAAGAGAATTTATGTTTGACTATATGGATGTATTTCTTATTTGATTATAGAACAGTGAAAAGATTTTGGGCTCATTAAGGCCCATAGCCTAGAGTAAATAAAACCTCAAATTCTGAATCTTAGAAAAATACATACAATAATAACTTTGGATGAACACAAAGAGCTTAACCCCTCTACTTCAGACAGATGAATTTCACTACTCAGAATTTTCAACCATTCATAAACATCTCTAGAACTAGAGATTCTACAACTAACTAGCAGTTTATCATCCTGGTACTCAAACAGTGATTCCTTATGCCCATTTGAAACCACTTCCATTTCCTTCTATCAGATTTTCCGTTGTGGTTAAGAACAGCTGTTTAGGACACTCCCTACATAATAGTAATGGAGTTACTCTCTCGTGTAGACTGGATTTTTAGGATTTACTTGACCCTTAATTACAGAATTTCAGTTATTTCCAAATCTCAGATGTGCCTGACTATTCTATTCTTAAGGGGTCACCCTTCCTTATAAAAACCAAACAGTACCTTGAGCTCCCATTCTATGAAACACAGGAAGTCAGACACTGAGTTTCTGGATCTCTCTGAGGGATGGTTCTATGAACTCAGTCTAGGTGATCACTCGTCATTTTTAAAAGCCTCCCAGCTTTAGGTCACTATCCCTCTGGACACATAGTAAGCCAATACTTCCATGCTGCTAGTATCCAACAGCTCTTCACTTTCAAATAGAATTCAGGTACTATTCCCAAATTCCTGACAGACAACGATTTCAGGATTCTGAAATGAGAAACCAGAATTCCTAGAAATTCTTAGGTAGTCCTGGAATCATAGGTTTTCCTCTATTTCCACATTTTTTTTCTTGTGATAATAATAAACTGTAAACTGGAGAAGGCAATGGCACCCCACTCCAGTACTCTTGTCTGGAAAATCCCATGGACGGAGGAGCCTGGTGGGCTGCAGTCCATGGGGTCGCTAAGAGTTGGACACAACTGAGCGGCTTCACTTTCACTTTTCACTTTCATGCACTGGGGAAGGAAATGGCAACCCACTCCAGTGTTCTTGCCTGGAGAATCCCAGGGACGGCGGAGCCTGGTGGGCTGCCATCTATGGGGTTGCACCGACTCGGACACGACTGAAGCGATTTAGCAGCAGCAGCAAACCACTTAAATAGCAAAATTGCTTTTTAAAACATTTTGGTAGTTCTTTAAAAAGTTAAACATAGTGCTACCAGATTCCCAGGTGGCTCAGTGGTAAAGAATCCGCCTGCAATGCAAGAGACACAGGAGATGAGGGTTTGATACCTGGATTGGGAAGATCCCCTGAAGGAGGGCATGGCAATCCACTCTAGTACTCTTGCCTGGAGAATCACATGGACAGAG
Organism: Giraffa tippelskirchi; assembly: GCF_054371585.1. Lineage (NCBI taxonomy): Eukaryota > Metazoa > Chordata > Mammalia > Artiodactyla > Giraffidae > Giraffa > Giraffa tippelskirchi. Next base: position 104,227,290 of record NC_137280.1, on the reverse strand, counting down.
GACCCTAGAAGGCTACAGTCCATAGGGTCACAAAAAGTCGGACATGACTGAAGTGACTGAGCACACACCATAAGATCCAGTAATTCTATTAAGTGTATAGCCAAGAGAATTGAAAACATATGTTAGCCCAAAAACTTACACAAGAAATGTTCATGGCAATAGTATTCATAAAAGCCAAAAGGCAGAAATAACCTAAATATTCATGAACTAATGAATGAATAAACAATATATGATATAATCATATAAAGGAATATTATTATTTATAAAAACAAAGTATCAATACATGCTATAATATAGACAAATCTTCCAAACTTTATGCTAAGTAAAAGAAGGCTTAATAGAAGGCCATATATGGTTGATTCTATTTTTATGGAATATCCAGACTAGGCAAATCCACAGAAATAGAATGTAGATCAGTGGCTGCCAGTGGCTGAGAGAGAGGAGTAATTGGAAATAGAAAGTTATTTGAAGGAGGCTGGAAGACAATGGACCCATATCCATCTTTCACTTGGTTCTGTACATCTACAGGAGCAGAAGACAGTAAAGCATCAACTTCCAATTTCTCTTGGTGATTCCAGCACTATCTGGCATGATTTCAGTGGTGTGAGTACCGACTATGTCATGCTTCTCAGTGACTGAAATGCCAGCTGTGCTTTCTCTCAATCACTCTACTCCCTGCCTTCCAAACACCTGCTGTGCCCTCACATGCTGTCTCCACAAGACTGAGAATCCCCCATGAGGCATTCTCTGTCAGAGGTCCACATCTGAGCTACGGGCACTTCCCTCAGTGGTCTGAGCAGTAGCCATTAATGCCACTCTCAGAGTTTCAAGCCCCAGTCCACAGCACTTCTACTTCACCCTTCTGCTTTCTGGCATCATCACTTCTATTAAGGTCTCTCAGACCAAAAGATACTGTTTTCTACGTTGATGATTTCTTCATATCAGTTTTCCCTCTTTGCTCTTTCAGACTTTCAACACCTAAGTAACTAATTCTCTCTATGAAACATCCTCTGTTTGTAATACTTCGTGCAGTGTCTGTCTTTCTACTTTGTGTCTGACCCATATTCCTACAATGTCTATTACAAATGTTAGCAGTAAATCTAATACTTTACACTGACTTGTAAATCTAATTTTCTGTTTTACTTTTCCTTTCGTTGAGAATTTTGGGTAATAGTTTGGGAAACAGAACACTTTTAGTTCATTATTATTAATGCAATGAAAAATTTAAAAATCATAAAACCCTTTTCTTTCCCTTTGACCCTAAATTTTATTTATCCCAGATAGCATTATTTTAGCACTATAATCAGGACAAAAAATTAAGCAAAAACCATTTGTTATCAAAAGTATTTTCTTAATTATCAAGTTAATTTTTTATTCTTGTCTCAGAGTAAGATAATTTAGTAAATAGCTATCTCTTTCTTAAATCATGGTTTTAAAAGCTCTGCTATCTAGACCAATTACACATTCACTTATACATATGTATGAGGCAGGCACTTTAAAAGTAAGAAAGCAAGATATCTATATGACTTAATGTGGTCTAAATACCATTAAGAAAAATTGCTTTTAAGTTTAACTGAGAACAGATGGAAGATTCACATGACATTTTTGAACATAATCCTAGCAAAAGCAGAAATAGAGAATAGCAAATAGGCAAAAAAATGGACCTAAATGTTATTGAAAAACCATGTATACTTCACAAATCCCAGTAGTTCTACAGGTAAATAAATAATTACAGGATACATAGTACCATACAATCTATGTATTCCCTCTGTATCCTAACATAGTAGTGTCCAACTCTTTGCGACTCCTGGACTGTAGACCATAAGTCTCCTTTATCCATGGAATTCTCCACGAAAGAATGCTGGAGTGGGTTGCCATTCCCTTCTCCAGGGGCTCTTCCCAACCCAGGGATCAAACCCAGATCTCCTGCACTGCAGGCAGATTCTTTACTGTCTGAGCCACCATGGAATGTATACATATAAATATATATATATATATATATATATATACATACATACATATATATATGTATGTATGTATATATGGGCTCAGCAGATGTGTTAGCAGATTTTGATGACTTGTGAAAAGCATTAAGTAATTAGAAAGGCATCCAAAGCTAGTCAGCACATTAATATGTCCAGAAAGTTCATATTGTATTTCCTTATATTTGCTAGGTACTCTAATTATCTGGAAATGGATCAGCTCTTCTAACAGTTGCAATTTAGCTTAATGTGTAAAATAATCATACAGTGTCATGAATCCATGCAAAGAAACACCTGACTCACTTTTTTACTTCTTCTTTTTAGACTGTTCTGAGTATAATCATTCCATGGCATTTAGTATTTTTCATATATTGATACATTCATAAATAGTAATTAACCCTCCCTTTAATTTATTTTTTTAATTTGAGTCCAAAAGAGTCCAAAATGTTGCATTAATGACCAAAGCTTTTCTCTGACACTGAATGGAATAAAAGCTTGTGACTTAAACCAAGTGAGCTGACATTTTTTCTGTTGAATGAAAAAATATTTTCTCTAGGAAAAGGTAGCTCTTATAATAATAGAACTGTAGACTCTCCATTACACATAATTTATACTTGCTCACAGTATAAAACATGACCTCAAATAATTTATGATATTATCATGAAATAGAAGGAACAAGACATGGGAGACCTTTTGGACATAATCAGTATTTCAAAACTCCTGGAAGGGAAACAGAGCAAATCCCAGTTACAGCAATATAGCACTAAACTCAGGACAACATTTTAAATTGATTAGACATTCAATTTTTTGAATTCCTGATTAAAATCTGAACAACGTGAAGTTTCAAAACATGTGAAATAGATGCTGCCAAAAATTCCAATCCAAATCTCTGCATTTGGTGGGAATGTTAAAGTCAAAATTGTTTATCAATATTAAAGTGATCGAGCACATTCATATTAAGTGGCATATTCTTATAAGCAAGTCAGGTAGTTCATTAGAATAGTTACCATTCAGTTAAAATACACATTTTCTTGAAGTTTCTTGAAATTGCTGTACTTTACAATGGTAGAGAAGTATCACAGTCTGAGGAAACCCACAGTGTCTACCAACTGTTTACAATACTGAGGAGTGAATACATGTTACAGTAAGATGTAGTAATTACATGGCTAATTGTATCAATGTAGTCTGCAGACAGTAATTTAGAAGAGGAAAATACCTTTAGGATTTAATATATTGAGTTTGTCTCTCTATTGATCAAATTAATGGGATGATTTCCAAATCTCCACTTTACTCAGTATTTTATTGATATAACCTTTGACCGAGAAGTATATAGATTTCAGATGTCTTTTCTTATAGACAGAAAATCAATTTGGTTATTTTAATAAATATAATTGTGCAAAATGGTTGGCTGAGCAGTTAAAGAATATCTGTTGTCATAACTTGGTGGATATGGGGCAGGAAAAGTGATGCAGAACATGGAGGATAAAAGAAGAAACAAACTTTCAACACTGGTGGTGCTATAAGGAAATAGTATTAAAGTGAAAAAAAACAGGTAATAATTTTGAATTTCTGCAGGAGTGTTCTGTCATAAGAACAAAATAGATTTTGGACATTTCTTATAATTTTTTATACAATTCAATAGCAGAAAATATAAAACATGAATTTTATACTCTTAATTAAAAAAATATTTTTTTTGAAAGGGCAATGAATAAATTGTCATTTTGATTATTTCTGGTTGATGCTAAACTTCTTAAAGATGGTGTAAGTTAATCACTAACATCCAGACTTCCTAGGTTGAAATTTCAGCTTTACCTCTTACTAGTCATTTAGCCTCTTTGTGCCTCAGTTTCCTCTTTTGGGAAATTCAGGAAATAATACTTCTCTATATGGTTTTGTGATGATTTTATAAAACATACAGAGGAGTAAATTAATACATAGAAATAAATATTTAGAGAATTAAATGCTTAATAAATTTTAGTGATTATTCTGTTTTCATTTTTAAATATATGCTTCTTCCTAATAATTTCCTAGAAAACAACTTTAAACTGTAAATGTTCATTTGCTGGTTTTGATCATTTTAGTGTTAGTTTCTTTTCATTGATCAGAAGACTATAATAAGAACTACTCCAGTTAATGGTTTGATTGCATGGGAGATAAAAATGCATACTTATTTACACATACAAGCAAAAGAGTAAATGCAAAAGAAATATTTTTAAAACACTTAAATTTAACTTATATTATCAGACCCCTTGAAATTATACAGCACACAGATAACAACTGCTAAGTATGAACCTAACCAAAGGTCTAATTTTAATTCAAATCATTAAAGACTATCCAAAAAAGTTAATGACTTTTCTGACTACTACTTTTTCATCAAATGGGATTCAACTATATTCAACAACAGTAAAAAAAAAAAATTTAAAAGTAAAATCTGGAAATATTTGCTTCTGAGTATAATCTGAGCATTCCTAAAATCCATAATTTAAACATTCATATAAATGTAAACACTTATTTGAAAGCTTGGTTAAGAATAATTAGAGGAGTACTAAGCCTATGCTTTAAAATCTCATGTTTCCTCAAAAATACTGAGCATATGTACTGTAATATTTGTTCTCAACACTGATAGTTCATATCATCATGTAATTCTTTCAAAATGATCATGTGCAGAAATAACACACACTGTTTGCTAGTTAGTAATTTATTTTGCATAATTAAGTTATCATGACTATTCTTTCAACAAAGTGATGAAAGCATAATCCACTCGATAACAGATGACCAAACTGTATCAAATTGTGTCTCCAAATAGGGACAGAAGCATTGCTATGTGTATGTTTTTATTAGAGGAGAAGTGAATCCAAACTACAATCTCTTGAGTTCATTTATAACCCATATGCTTGAGTGAATGTATGGTAAAAATATGCAATTTCATTACACATTAGAGGCACTACAAATTTCAGCTTTGCTTCAAAAAACACTCAGATTGCTAATGTGATGTATACTGATAAAAGGCTAATATCATTGCTATGTAGAGATATGGGCAAGTGAAAACATCTGTGTATTCCCTGCCTTTAGAACATAGCTTTTTCATCCAAAGGCATATTTGTTTGGAGGATAAAGACCATAATAACAAGGAATGCTTCTATACAGTGTATGGTATCCAGTGAGGAATGATAAAAAGGAAAAAAATACACAGCAGGCTACTGAAATTAAGCTATAACTTAACCATTACTGTCAATGTAAACTCACTGTTAAAGATCATTAAGAAGTATTCTTCCTCCTGTTTTAGGATAAATTAAGACTGCTGCTGCTGCTGCTGCTGCTAAGTCACTGCAGTCATGTCCGGCTCTGTGCGACCCCATAGACATCAGCCTACCAGGCTCCCTCGTCCCTGGGATTCTCCAGACAGGAACACTGGAGTGGGTTGCCATTTCCTTCCCCAATGCATGAAAGTGAAAAGTGAAAGTGAAGTCACTCAGTTGTGTCCGACTCTGAGCGACCTCATGGACTGCAGCCTACCAGGCTCCTCCGTCCATGGGATTTTCCAGGCAAGAGTACTGGAGTGGGGGTGCCATCACCTTCTCCAAATTAAGACTAGAGATGAACATCTCTAGATGAGTCATTAGAAAATAAGAATGCATGCTAGATGAGGAGAATAGTGTCAAATATCTGCAAAAGAAAACTGAAGCAAAGTCCATTAAATATTTAAGTTTATAAATCTGAACATCAGAGGTTACATCAAAATATGTGGAAATGAAAATGTATTTTAGTTGTGCGTGAGTAATTATTAGGGGGTTGATTAGTTCTGAATAATTACTTCATGTTTTTAAGATGTGTACTGAGTGGTTCTGGTACTTACAAGCTATTTCAAAGAATAAAATTTTCAATTTTATAGTGTTTCTAGAGGAAGCAAATATCACTGAAGGAAAAATTATATGTTAAAATGTAGAGGTTAAAGCTCTAGCTCAATTACTGGGATTTGGCATCTAAAGAAGGTAAACGTTTTATTTGCTTATGTAGAATGCAGACACATATTACCTCATAGAGCCACTGAGACAGTCAGTCAGTACAGTCGCTCAGTCATGTCCGACTCTTTGCGACCCCATGAACCGCAGCATGCCAGGCCTCCCTGTCCATCACCAACTCCTGGAGTCTACCCAAACGCATGTTCATTGAGTCGGTGATGCCATCCAACCATCTCCCTCTATCATCCCCTTCTCCTCCTGCCCTCAATCTTTCCCAGCATCAGTGCCTTTTAAAATGAGTCATCTCTTTGCATGAAGTGGCCAAAGTATTAGAGTTTCAGCTTCAACATCAGTCCTTCCAGTGAACACCCAGGACTGATCTCCTTTAGATTGGGCTGGTTGGATCTCCTTGCAGTCCAAGGGACTCTCAAGAGTCTTCGCCAACACCACAGCTCAAAAGCATCAATTCTTCAGCACTCAACTTTCTTTATAGTCCAACTCTCACATCCACACATGACTACTGGAAAAACCATAGCCTTGACTAGACGGACCTTTGTTGACAAAGTGATATCTCTGCTTTTTAATATGCTTTCTGGGTTTGTCATAACTTTCCTTCCAAGGAGTAAGCATCTTTTAATATCACTGCTGCAATCACCACCATCTGCAGTGATTTTGGAGCCCAGAAAAATAAAGTCAGCCACTGTTTCCACTGTTTCCCCATCTATTTGACATGAAGTGATGGGACTGGATGCCATGATCTTAGTTTTCTGAATGTTGAGCTTTAAGACAACTTTTTCACTCTCCTCTTTCACTTTCATCAAGAGGCTCTTTAGTTCTTCTTCACTTTCTGCAATAAGGGTGGTGTCATCTGCATATTTGAAGTTATTGATATTTCTTCCGGCAATCTTGATTCCAGCTTGTGCTTCTTCCAGCCCAGCATTTCTCATGACGGACTCTGCATATAAGTTAAATAAGCAGGGTGACCATATACAGGCTTGACGTACTCCTTTTCCTATTTGGAACCAGTCTGTTGTTCCATGTCCAGTTCTAACTGTTGCTTCCTGACCTGCATACAGGTTTCTCAAGAGGCAGGTCAGGTGGTCTGGTATTCCCATCTCTTTCAGAATTTTCCACAGTTTATTGTGATCCACACAGTCAAAGGTTTTGGCATAGTCAATAAAGCAGAAATAGATGTTTTTCTGGAACTCTCTTGCTTTCTCAGTGATCCAGCGGATGTTGGCCATTTGATCTCTGGTTCCTCTGCCTTTTCTAAAACCAACTTGAACATCTGGAAGTTCACAGTTCACATATTGCTGAAGCCTGGCTTGGAGAATTTTAAGCATCACTTTACTAGCGTGTGAGATGAGTGCAATTGTGCGGTAGTTTGAGCATTCTTTGGCATTGCCTTTCTTTGGGATTGGAATGAAAACTGACCTTTTCCTGTGGCCACTGCTGAGTTTTCCATATTTGCTGGCATATTGAGTGCAGCACTTTCACAGCGACATCTTTGAGGATTTGAAATAGCTCAACTGGAATTCCATCACCTTCACTAGCTTTGTTCATAGGGATGCTTCCTAAGGCCCACTTGTCTTCACATTCCAGGATGTCTGCCTCTAGGTGAGTGATCACACCATCGTGATTATCTCAGTCCTGAAGATCTTTTTTGTACAGTTCTTCTGTGTATTCTTGTCACCTCTTCTTATATCCTCTGCTTCTGTTAGATCCCTACCATTTCTGTTCTTTATTGAGCCCATCTTTGCATGAAATGTTCCCTTGGTATCTCTAATTTTCTTGAAGAGATCTCCAGTCTTTCCCATTCTATTGTTTTCCTCTATTTCTTTACACTGATTGCTGAGGAAGGCTTTCTTATCTCTCCTTGCTATTCTTTGGAACTTTGCATTCAAATGGGTATATCTTTCCTCTTCTCCTTTGCTTTTCACTTCTCTTCTTTTCACAGTTATTTGTAAGGCCTCCTCAGACAGCCATTTTGCTTTTTTGTATTTCTTTTTCCTGGGGATGGTCTTGATTCCTGTCTCCTGTACGATGTCACGAACCTCCGTTCATAGTTCATCAGGCACTATGTCTATCAGATCTAGTCCCTTAAATCTATTTCTCACTTCCACTGTATAGTCATAAGGGATTTGATTTAGGTCATACCTGAATGTTCTAGTAGTTTTCCCCACTTTCTTCAATTTCTGTCTGAATTTGGCAATAAGTAGTTTATGATCTGAGCCACAGTAACAACAACAACAAAAAAAACAGAGACAGTGCCTTATGTAAATTATTTTGAACTTATTTAAGTTTTTCTATATTGCAAGTATTGTTTTATATTTTTCTGTATCTATTCTTTAAAACAGACTGTGGTGGGCAGATTTTAAGATGGCCTGGTCATCCTCACTTCCTGGTATTCACGCCTTTGTGTAACTCCCTCTCCTTCATTAAGGGCAAGACATGCAACTTGCTTCTAACCAATGGAATACAGCAAATGTGATAGAATTAGTGATTACATGTACTCAATTACATAAGACTATAGCATCTGTCTTGCTAGACTTTCTCTGTTACCTGCTTTGAAGAAGCTGGCTATCATGAATCCTAAAGCTGCAAGCGAACAATAGGCGCTTAGAAGTAGATTTTTCCCTACTTGAGCCTCTGATGAGTACCCAGTCTAGTCTGACACTGAACACAGACAGACTTTTGAGACCCTGAGAAGAGAACCCGGCTAGATGGTGGCCAGAGCACTGACCTATGGAAACTGCAAGATAACATTGTTTTAAGCTGCTCAAGCTTGTACTCATTTGTTAAGCAGCAATAGAAAGCTAATCTACAGATGTTATATATTGGGTTAGCCAAAAAGTCTGTTAAACCCAAACAAACTTTTTGGTCAACCCAATACATTTTTACATTGTAATATAACACATTTATGTATTTATTTATTTTAGATTTTGTAAGATAAACTTACGTAGTTCACAACATACTGTTGTGTATTGTTAAATTTTGCTAGCCATCCTATTGTAGGAGTGGCCTTCAGGAACACCCTGGATGCCCACTATGCTAACTTACTTGTCTGTGTGACTATAAATGAAAGGATTAGAGAGCTTATTATTATGTCTGGTGGCAGGAATGGAGGAGAAACAGGGTTTGAATGTATGCATTTCCATGTGAACTGTAGAAAGTTCATCCAAGTCTTCTAGCTTGTATTTGCAACAAACCTGATAGATCTGACAACAATGCCAACAATTATTGATGAGTTATTAGGCTGAAAGTAAATTATCTAAGCTAAAAAAAATTTTTAAAGATTTTTGAACAAACATTCCAGAGAAAAGCTAAATTATCTTTCTATTCTCAAAACAGAAAATAATATATCAAGATCATTATTATATAAAGAGATAATAAAGGAGTATGCAGCCAAATTTGTAACAAAATAAATGGAGAGAGGAGTTTTGTTTTGTATATTGGTGGCATTTTTTAGATTTTTTAATATTTTCATTTTTGTGATATATTTTTAATTCCAAATAAATATGTACTTCCATATCTAATATTATAACTCTGAATTTTTATTTTAAAATAAGTGGTCCAAAATTTCACAAACCTCCAAGTTTCACAAAACTTAAATTCACTTGTACATCCAAAACAACAGAGAGACACTATTTTAAAATGCTGCTAGCAGCTATGGCAAGATGAAGGTAGATTAGGGTCTATTAGAATTGGCAACATAACATCATTGCTGATTTTAACAAGAATTATTTCAGATGAGTGGTATGCCCAGAAAACAGGAGGGGATTAGAGAATGAATGAAAAGTGCTGTAGCATGGTGACAGTGGTTATCAACAAATCCTGTGAAATTTAGCAGTGAGGCTTGGCAAATAGATTAGGTGGCAGATGGAGGGAAATGTGAGGCCGTGAGAGTTTTCTTTTTTGATAGAAGCAACTATGCATGCTGATCGGAGCACTCCGATAGGAAGAGAGATACTTAGAATCTAAGCTGTACAGGAGTAAGTGCATGTGGCAGCCATTCTCCAAGATGGCTCTTAGCGAGCACATCTCTCATTATTCACACACTTGGGTAGACCCTTCCCAAATGTATGAGGGTTGGGCTATGTGATAGAGAAGGAAAAACCTCAGTTTTCCTTCTTGCCTTTCTTCTTTACTCTCACACTACTGGCATACTCATAACACTTCTGACACCAGATATGTGGGTTTGTTTTTCCACACCAAGTAATTCTCTGAGACACTAGATAGTTTTCCTTCAATTTAACTAAATTTTGATACTATCTACCTGGAGATAGAGTCAGATCCCACAGGTTAAGGTCCTAGTCCCACAATACTGTCCATATCCCTTCACCATTTCAGATACCAATTACAAGTCCAGATTGCCACCTATTTTTCTGACTGATAAGCATATACATTGGAAGTTACCATGACTCCCTCTCAGGTTCGACTGATTTGTCAGAGTGGCTTACAAAGCTCAGGAAAATAGTTTATATACTATTTACCAGTTTATTATAAAGGGATACGATAAAAGATACAGAGGAACACCTAGATTGAAGAGATGTGCCGAGTGAAATGTGGAAAGAAGCTTGCAGCGTCCACGCTTACTCTGGAAGTGACACTCTCTCAGCATTTTCATGTGATCACCGACACAGCAGCTCTCCAAACCCCATACTTTGGGGATTTTTACAAAGGCTCATCACATCAACATGATCAATACACTGACTTCATTTCTAATCCCTCTTCCCTCTCTGGAGAATGGGAGTTTGGGTTGAATTCCACACTTCTAATCATGACTTGGTCTTTCTGGTGACCAGCCCCCATGCAGGAGCCTATCAAGAGTAACCTCATTTAGAAGAAAAGATACTGCTATCACCCAGGAAATTCTAAGGGATTCAGGAATTCTGTGTTAGGAGCCAGGATCAAATGCGAAACATTAGAACAGAAGGTGCTCCTAGTGTTCTATCACTTATGAAATTACAAGAATTTTAAGAGCCCTGTGCCAAGAACCAGGGCAGAGACCAAATATATATTTGCTATTATGCTGAAATGACCAAGAGCATACAACAGGATGCTGTATGGAGTAGTCTCTTTCCAAAATTATTTTATAATAGGCTATAGTTTCTGCTTAGTCTTTCTGTCTCTCACTGTCTCTCTGTCTCTTATCATTTGCTCTGGGGGAAAAAGCTGCCGTATTTTGAACAGCCCCATGGAGAGACCCAAGCGGTGGGGAACTGAAGCCTCCAGCTAATAGTCAGTGAGAAACTGATCACTGGCCATGCCAATGAGCTTCAAACTAGATTCCCCAGCCCTAATGAAATAATGTGATGGCTGTGCTCCCAGACAGCTTGAATGAAAATAAGTAAGAGACCTTGGCCCAGATTTACCTAGCTAAGCCACTCTTGGATTCCTGATCCTCAGAAACTGTGAGATGATACATGTTCATTGATTTTAGCTGCTATGTTTCAGAAGAGTTTGTTATGCAACAACAGAAACTAATATACCAGGAGGACTTCTCAAAGTCCTTGAGAAGACAAAGTTACAAAATGGATACACAGCACAAGTAGACACATTGGCTATTAATAGAGACTGGAATGTGTCTACCCTTTTTTTACAAGAGATAAGATAGAGCATATTCACAAGATTTTGTAAGTATGCTTGTTGGATCTCTAGGAAATTTAAATTTTATTGATTTTTTTCTCTCAAGTATGAGATAAATTTTAAGTAACGACAGATAATTAATGGAGGTGAAAGGTATGGAAATTTAAAAACTGTGGAGAAAAATTATAAAATAGTCATCTAGGAAAGTGGCAAAGAAACGTAGCAACAAAATATAGTAGAAATGGGGCTACTGTCGAATTTTGTTGGTGATTTCTGTCTTGTATTTAAAGTTACATCAAACAAAACACTGTGAGATTTTTCTCCAGCAATATTTACTGCCTTGGGTTCAGCCATGAAGAAAACAGATACCTGGGTTTAACTAAAGCCCATATTTGCTAAGTGAGTGCAATGGAGAAAGAGAGGCCAGGGATGTGAGGGCATTTACAAGGGAAGGATTTCTGTCCTGGTGCCAGGAGTCCCTTTGTCCAGGAAAAAGAAAGGACAAGAGGATTACCAGCAGTGAACAAGTGGTAGAGTACATGTTAATGAACAGGAGCCCTTGTAATAATGGTTGCACAAAATAGTACCTAGGTACTAGAGGAAAGGGCTTTCCATGTCAGTGGTAAAGAACCCACCTGCCAAAGTAGGAAACCCGGGTTCAGTCCCTGGGTTGAGAAGATCCCCTGGAGAAGGAAATGGCAACCCACTCCAGTATTATTGCCTGGGAAACCCCATGGACAGAGGAGTCTGGTGGGCTACAGTCCATGGGATCACAAAAGAATCAGACATGACTGAGTGACTAAACAACAAAAGAGGCAAAATGAGTTAAGCTAATGAAGAGAGTTCCAAAGAATAGCAAGGAGAGGTAAGAAAGCCTTCCTCAGTGATCAGTGCAAAGAAATAGAGGAAAACAATAGAATGGGAAAGACTAGAGATCTCTTCAAGAAAATTAGAGATACCAAGGGAACATTACATGCAAAGATGTGCTCAATAAAGGACAGAAATGGTAGGGACCTAACAGAAGCAGAAGATGTTAAGAAGAGGTGGCAAAAATACACAGAAGAACTGTACAAAAAATGATCTTCATGGCCTAGATAATCACGATGGTGTGATCACTCACCTAGAGCCAGACATCCTGGAACGTGAAGTCAAGTGGGACTTAGGAAGCATCCCTATGAACAAAGCTAGTGAGGTGATGGAATTCCAGGTGAGCTATATCAAATCCTGAAAGTTGCTGCTGTGAAAGTGCTGCACTCAACATGCCAGCAAATTTGGAAAACTCAGCAGTGGCCACAGGACTGGAAAAGGTCAGTTTTCATTCCAATCCCAAAGAAAGGCAATGCCAAAGGATGCTCAAACTACTGTACAATTGCACTCATCTCACACGCTAGTAAAGTGATGCTTAAAATTCTCCAAGCCAGGCTTCAGCAATACGTGAACCGTGAACTTCCAGATCTTCAAGCTGGTTTTAGAAAAGGCAGAGGAACCAGAGATCAAATGGCCAACATCCGCTGGGTCATTGAAAAAGCAAGAGAGTTCCAGAAAAACACCTATTTCTGCTTTATTGACTATGCCAAAGCCTTTGACTGTGTGGATCACAATAAACTGTGGAAAATTCTGAAAGAGATGGGAATACCAGACCACCTGACCTGCCTCTTGAGAAACCTGTATGCAGGTCAGGAAGCAAAAGTTAGAATTGGACATGGGACAACAGACTAGTTCCAAATAGGAAAAGGAGTACGTCAAGGCTGTATATTGTTACCCTGCTTATTTAACTTTTATGCAGAGTACATCATGAGAAACGCTGGGCTGGAGGAAGCACAAGCTGGAATCAAGATTGCTGGGAGAAATATCAATAACCTCAGATATGCAGATGACACCACCCTTATGCAGAAAGTGAAAAGGAACTAAAGAGCTTCTTGATGAAAGTGAAAGAGGAGAGTGAAAAAGTTGGCTTAAAACTCAACGTTCAGAAAACTAAGATCATGGCATCTGTTCCCATCATTTCATGGCAAATAGATGGGGAAACAGTGGAAACAGTGGCTGACTTTATTTTTCTGGGCTCCGAAATCACTGCAGGTGGTGACTGCAGCCATGAAATTAAAAGATGCTTACTCCATGGAAGGAAAGTTATGACCAACCCAGAAAGCATATTAAAAAGCAGAGACATCACTTTGTCAACAAAGGTCCATCTAGTCAAGGCTATGGTTTTTCCAGTAGTCATGTATGGATGTGAGAGTTGGACTATGTAGAAAGCTGAGTGCTGGAGAATTGATGCTTTTGAACTGTGGTGTTGGAAAAGACTCTTGAGAGTCCCTTGGACTGCAAGGAGATCCAACCAGCCCATCCTAAAGGAGATCAGTCTTGGGTGTTCACTGGAAGGACTGATGTTGAAGCTGAAACTCCTACTTTGGCCACCTCATGTAAAGAGATGACTCATTTGAAAAGACCCTGATGCTCGGAAAGATCGAGGGTAGGAGAAGAAGGGGACGATAGAGGATGAGATGGTTGGATGGCACCACTGACTCAATGGACATGGGTTTGGGTGAACTCCGGGAGTTGGTGATGGACAGGGAGCCCTGGCATGCTGCGGTTCATGGGGTCACAAAGAGTCGGACATGAATGAACGACTGAACTGAACTGAACTGAATGAAGAGAAGGTCCATGTGAATACAGAGATTTAGCATGTGGTAATGAAATGTGTAGCTGAGTTGAGCTGGGGTGGGAAACTACTGAGGTTGGCAAGGAGAGGATGACTAGTAGAGTTAAGTAAATAAGTTGAAGAGGAAAAAAACAGTTCCTGAGCTGCAAATACTTGCCCAGAATGTAGACTAATGTACATTATTCAACCACAAGAGTAGACGAGCCAAGGATATTGCGGTTCTTTGAGGAAGTAGAATTAAAGATCTCAATGGAGGGCAGGTATAAAATGATTCTTGTATCTTGGTAGTGGAAACCAAATGTCATTTTAATGACCTTATCCTGAGGAAACTCATGAGCAAATGAGTAAAGGGTCACTGGAGGCCAAGTCACATACTGCTCCTCAAGATTTGCTTTGGGCAGTGGCTTACAAGGTAGTCGGATGCAAAGAGCAAAGTCAGGAAGGAAGAAGGTAAAATAAATGTTCACATATTGAGGTATAGAAAAGACATTCTTGTTTCTGTATGAGTTAACTTTAATTCATAATTCATTCTAACTAAAATAGCCTGTTTGTGGCCTATCAAATGTACATTGTATAACTGCTTTAATTATTAAAGAAAATGGCACACTGACCAGAAGAATGTCCAGGTTAAAAATTAAAATTAAATGCTCCTCTTCCTGGGATGCCAATGCTGGTACTCCTTTGATTATGAGACTCCCTTTCCAGGAGCCAAGGCCATACTGTACAGGCTGTATGTGTACAGCCTAGTTTTTTTGAAACCTTGAAGAAATGTAGCCTTATTTATTGTTCTTTGTTCTGAAAAGATATAAAACTGTGCTGAAAACCATGCTTTCCCAGAGCAGTTTCTCAGAGGAATCTGGGAAGCTGGCTTCTGGACTATAAGCCTCAGTTTGGCTCAAATAAAACTATTTTCTTAGTATTCATTATTTATTGATTATTTTCATTGACAGAAGGAATCTAAATGACATAACCAAGGATTATCTCAAGCCTGTTGACTAAGAGAATTTTAGGTGCTGTTGACTAAGCTTTTCCATTGATTTTGAGTAAGTCATTGTGGTTCTCCTCAGCAGTGGCTCTGATCCAGGATAAATTTGTTGGAATTGGACCAATCTAGTAACAAACTAATTATATTAATCTCCTGGCCTCTGACTTCTATCATTTCCTAAAAAGTTTGGGCTGGCTCCCCTAGAAAGGGCAGTGGAAATGGTGATCAACAACATGAAGTAGTACATGGTTAGATTCATAGTTGGAACTTTATGTCACATGATCAAATTAATGTAAGTTACAGCAACGATTCTCATTCTCATTGGGGACTTTTTGGTGAGTATGGAGAAAAATGTGTAAAATTTCAAAAAGCATATTGAGTCTCATAATAGTCAGCTCTCCATACCCACAGATTCATTTTATATAAGGGGCTTGAGCGTTTGGGGAATTTGGCAGCCATGTTGGATTCTGAAACCAATCCCCTACAGATACCAAAGGAGACTAGGTAATTTCATATTGAAAACATAAGATATATATTCACCTACTATTGTACAATCTTTAGGTCATGTAAAAAAGTATAAAAATAATGAAACAAACAGCTAAGTATACATTACTCATTTAAGAATTAGGGACTTTAGAGGAAATGCTTTCAGTTTTTCACCATTGAGAATAATGTTTGCTGTGGGTTTATCAAACATGGCCTTTATTATGTTGAGGTATGTTCCTTTCTCTGGAGGAGGACGTGGTAACCCACTCAAGTATTCTTGCCTGGAGAATCCCCATGGGTAGAGCATCCTGGCGGGCTATGGTCCATGGAGTTGCAAAGAATGTCTGATTGCAATCAAATGTCTATGACTGAGCGACTAAGCACAGCACAAAAGAGTTTCCTTTCTATGCCCATTTTTGAAGAGTTTTATCATAAATGGGTGATGAATTTTGTTGAAAGCTTTTCTGCATCGATTGAGATGATCATATGGTTTTTATCTTTCATTAATACTACACTGATCGATTTGCATATATTGAAGAATCCCTGCATCCCTGGGGTAAACCCTACTTGATCATGGTGTATGATCTCTTTACTCTGTTGTTGAATTCTGTTTGCTAGAATTTTGTTTAGCATTTTTGCATCTATGTTCATCAGTGATATTGGCCTGTGATTCATGTTGATGTATGGCAGAAACCAATGCAATATTTTAAAGCAATTATCTTTTAATTAAAAATAAATAAGTTAAAAATAAGAATTAGGGACAACAAATATAATTGAAACTCTAAGCCACATGAACCCAATCACTTTTTTCCTAGAATTAACAGTTGTCCTAATCTTGTCTGTCATCCCCTAAGCCCTTTCAAGTTTTGAAAGGGTAATATAACAAAATACTCTTTTGTTATATTACTATTGAAATAATTTCAAATGTTTCAAAACTACTGAAATTATTTCACATAGTATGTAGCCTTCTGCAAATTTTTACTGTCCTCATTATTAGGCTTTTAGATGTTTTCATATTGTTACACATAGCTTTGATTCATTTTGACTGATGAATATTATTTCCATTATTTGCAAAAAGCACAGTTCATGTATCTGTTCTTCTGCTGATGAGCATTTAAGTTATTTAGTTTCTCCATATCACTAGTAATGCTACAGAGAACATTTTTAGAGTTTATCTAGGTGCACATGTATGATGGTGAAATTGTCACATCCTCAGGTAGGCATATTTTCAAATTTCTGACATTTTTATCAATTGCTCACTAAAATGGCTGTACAAGGTTCCCTCCCCTCCACGAAGCAACCTATGACAGCGATTGACATCCTCTCCACTACTTTCAAAATGTTAGTCTGATGCTTGTGAAATGAGGTCTTGTTCTTTTCATCTGGAATTCCTAGACAAGCATAATTTTAATAGTAATAAAAACAAACTCCAGAGAGTAAAACTCAACAACCACTTTTGCCCAGTAGGATAACTCAATAGGCTGTCTCTGAGATCCTCAAGTTGATGGGTGAAGAAGCCATGGTCCCCTAGGGAAATGTGTGAAATTGTCTGAGATGGGGCTCTGGTGTTTTATTTATTTTGGCTTGGGAAAATGGTGGGGAAAAGTTCAGCAGAGAGAGCAAAGCCCATTGTATTGGGTCTATTACTACAGGATAAAAGAAAGACAAAGTTGTATACAAAAAAGCAGAGTGATTCAGAACTAAAAAGGGAGAATGAGAATTAAAAGAGCTTCAGTAATTTAAGGGGGTTACTGCTGTTTCTTTAGAATTTGCCTGTTTGAATCTTATTCTCTTAGTTTACCATTTATGTCACCAGGGCCTCCAGTTACGACCTACTTAGAACAAATGACTTATTTATAATAATTACAGAATCATGGAGTTGGTAGGAATCTTAGGCATTATCTTATACATTAGAAAACTGAAGTATAAAGATAAGTTACACACTCACATGAACAGGTTTTAATAAACAACTAAAGAGAGAGACATTTAGGGTCTTCGACTAATTGGTCCAAGTTTTCTGGAGTATTAACCTGATCCCTAGGATAGAAGAAAGATCCCCATTTTGTCCTTAAATTTGTGATACAGTGTTTGAGAGCATAGATTTGGAAACAGAGAGGCCTGGGCATGATCCCAAGCTCAGCAAATGTTAAAGGTATGATCTTGATCAAGCCATTTGACTTCTCCAGCTTCAGTTTTCTTATTTGTAAAATAAGGGAGGTTTTAATTTCTACACACACATTGTTCTTATGTCATGAGAATGAAACGATAAAGCCATCTTAGTCTCTGACAAAGATTAAGCAATGATAAATGGTTGATGTTATATTTTTAACACGTCAGTATTTGAGATACAAACTAGTCATTTTGGTGTTCTGCCTTGAGCTGCCAGTGGAACAAAGAGGAAAGTTTGGTTAGTTATACAAGTCAGCATTGTCTGGTCTAGGTCTCCATCACAACACACCATGCTTGCTTTTGACTGTGTAACCTGAATTTGGAGAATTTTTTTTAACTTCAATGATTTGAAATTTTCCTTACTTACTCAGTTATATGTCTCTATCCCAATGAATCTGTGTTTACATACTTTGGAGACTTAGAAACTGGGTTGTCTCCCTACTTTTCAAATCTTTCATTTCCACACTCTAAAATATGTGCAGCTAAAATTCTTTCATTATTTTTGAAGGAGAATCAGTTGCCATTTGAAAAATAATTATGAGTTTTTACTTGGGTATGGCATCCCTTTTACCTATTTCCCTTGTCACATGAATTTATCATTATTTTTCTCTTGCTTTTATATCTGTTGACAGCTTCCGCTTCAAGATGGCTGAGTATATATACACACATAAGTTTACCTTTACACTCTCCTAAAATCATATTGAGGAAAAAACCCTCAAAAACAAAAAATAGAGTAAATCTAAAGCAGTGCAGGGAAAAATATCCATCAGTAGACAATAATATTGGGAAAGTTGTAAACGCTCTAAAGATGATAGATGATATTTTTTTAAACTTAACCCAACAGAACCAAAGAACTGCTCTCATAATACAAGTATAACATAGAATCACTGAAATGGTATGCTTCCCCAGAATGGCTCTGGGTCAGAATCATGACTAGGGTGATGCGAATGAGACAAATGAGGAAATTGCCCTTTGAAAAGTTTCAGAATTTGAGGGGTGCTCAAAACTTAGTAATTGGAAGGAATAATATTTTTAAAAACTAAAATTAATGCCAAATTCCATTGTTAAAAAATATCAGTATGACTCATTTTTCCTTTAGCCTCACACTCCAGTGTAGCATGGAACTATGAATGATCCTGTCTTCATTTAAAGTTTGATATTTTATCCATCCTAGAGTTTTGCTTTATTTTTGATCCTTTTAAAAAAGTACACTAAAATATTATTTATCTTGATTACTGTTTTAGCATCTACTTAAATTTTATATCTACAGTAAATCCTCAGTCACCTTTTATGCACCATTGGAGTCTCAGCTGTACCCTGAGTATTCTTCAGATCAGAAGCAGCAGGAGAGGGCTCTGAGAAAAACTCTGAATATTATTCAAAGGATTGTGAATCACTGGGCTTGACCCAATACATAATGCACTGACTCTGGTGTTTGTCCTCAGGATAAACGGAGAGATAAGTTCTTGAAATAATATGGCAACTTTTCCTCAGGGAACTTACACGGTGGGCTTTGAGGTTATAGGAAGAAACAGAGCAGGAGTCTAAATACCTTTCACAATATATAAGAATTACCTGTATACAAAATATAAGCTCCCCATGTATCTTTAAAATAAAATCAAATCAACCATATGTTCACTGGTGCCACACACCCAGCCCTTTCTTAGTTATTTGCTATAGCTAAAAATGACCTGTAGACTAAACACATATTCCTTTCCTGAAAAACAGTGATATTTACTGGAAGTGAGGAAGATCTCTGTAGTCTTTACTATAGCTCAATCACAGGAAGAGGAGAAAACCCAACACAGTATAAAGATATACCTGAAACATGTAAAAGGATAAATTCTCACCTGAGAAAGTAAAGTTGACAACAGAAATAGAAGGAAACTTGAATTGTTTCTATTCCCAGAGAGATTTGACAGGATATCAAATTCATAGTATAAGAGCAGGCTACTTTGCAAATAGGGTAGTGAGAGCTTGGGAAATTTTACTGCAAATTCCTTTTAATTTCAGTATAAAATCAGAAGAGTAGTGAAGTAGGAAAGTCACAACCTGAACATGTGTCATATTCAAGGATAGTTTTGTTCCTTACAGAATCCCCAGCACCTGGATGAGTTCAGTACACGTTGATCTTGTCTTATGAGAACAACAGGCTAGAGTTACTGTAGTAAATTGTGACATCATTTTCAATTGTTTTCTACCCTCTCTGTTGCCATGTGACTTGAAGTACTATTTTACAGGAGAAGCATACATCCCAATTCCCTCGATATCAGGGACATGTGGCGTGTTTCGGCCAATGGGAGGTGAGCAGATGTGAAATATACTATGTCCAGTCAAGTTTTGAAAGCCTTGAGTGCCTTAGTTCTTTGTATGTATGTATGCATTTATTTATTCTGTTCACCAAAAGAATGGCAGGTCCTAAAAAGGGGTTGCTCCTTCAGTCCAGATTCTGAAATGAACAAGATAAATGCAGTAAAGCACATTCAGTCTGCAACTTTCAGAGATAACATGAAACATAAGAGAGAATTGAGCTTTCTGTGGTAAAGCACTGAGGTTTGGAGGTTATTTGCCATCAAAGCAAGGCTGACTATTACAGTTAACTGATTCATTTTGATGTTGTTTAGGCAAATTTATCTCAAAATCCTTGTGTTACTAATACATGGAACTTACTAGTGAAATATTAATAGAGTAAGAATTACCTATTTGAAAAAAAATTTAGGACCAAAAAAATGTGACCAACCAAAAATGTAATCAGGAAAGGTAAATGTTAACCAGCAAAATAATAAGAAGCACAATAGAATAAGAAAAACATAACAGAAGATAGTAGAAATAAATACAAATATTTTAGTCATAACAATTTTAATATAGCATATTAAAATTCCTTATTAAGAGACAACTAATTTCAGATTGAGTAATTGCTACTGAGAAATAAAATTTAAAATCTAGTAATGTAAGCACTGGACTATTTCATCTGAGATTATAACTCTTAGTAATCCAAAGTTAAATTTTAGTGAGTACTGAAAATATTTATGAAACATCTGAATGTTTTAAACAAGTATTCAATATTAGTCATTTCTATTACTCTCATCTATCTTAACAAGAAAAAAATATACATCCAAACACATATATATACACTCATGCACATATATATATCCCCTAGAAAACCTCTGAAGATAAAAAGTTTTCCCCTTAATTGTTCTTTTATATTGTTTACCTAAATATGGCTGCCTAAGTTGCATAATACTCTCAGAGATACAGAGACATGAAGAGGGAACAAATATTCCATCCTGGTTAAGAAGAAAACTATACTCCTTAACCACCAGTTATCCAGGCGAGAAACAAACATCCACATAGACATAAGAAAAGGATTCTCATTCTTGTGGCAAAACAGAACAAACAAAACTGAAAAAACTATACACAAAATTTTGTGTGTTCAAGTTTTCTAAACTCTACTCATACTTAGAGTGAACACGTAGGGTCTCAACATAGTTATTAGCAACATTGCCTTTCACCTTCAAAATTGCCCTGGTTTGGTTGATAAATTCATGGCATCCATGTATCAACCTTACTGTGGTTTATTACAGTATGTATAATAAATGGAAATAGAACTACAGATATTGCAGTCAGGGAGTTTTACTCTTCTTCATAATAGCGTGCTACAGAATCCTGGGGGATTCAGAGAGGAAAATGGTAGGTACACAAAATGAGTCATTAATTGCCCTGTAATCTAGATCCATTATAGTCATTAACTTTCTGTTTTAGTTTAGTCATCTGTAAACTAGAGATAACATATAATTTTAGTAACTTCATAACCATTCCTGTAAGACTTGGATAATATGACATGGGACCATTTTGCATACCATAATGCTTTAAGCATTTTAACTATATTTTTATTGATAATCTAAACATTATTTATTTAGAGTACTTAGCACTGTCTCTTTTTCTCTTTGGCAGCTGTGTGTGTAGATTCAAGATCATAAACTCTTGAAATAATGACATAATAAACTTTTTGAGTATACATTAAGTTTTGAGTTTAGTTAATTTTAACAGTAGGAAAACTCATATGGCATTATTTCATTCCTATTACTTTCATAGAGTTCCTTCTTCAGGTACAACCCGGAGAAAAGTAAAAAAGGCCACTTTACTCTCTTGAAGTCAATTTCTCCTAACATGGAAATAGGCCCAAATTGCTCAAAGTTCAGCTGCAAGCAGAAGACATTCACAGAGGTTTCTCTAATTTTCGTGGAAATGAATGGTGTGTGTTACTTGGTGTGTACTTACGATGATGAAAGAAACCTTCTCCATTAGTGACTTTTAAATTAATGACTTAAAGAAAGATGCAATAAGTAGCAATGAGAATCAGGTTTTAGTTTTTATCTCCCTTCTATGACTAATCTCGAAAGTCTTAAATTAAGTGTCAAAATTCTTACAGCCTAGCTTTCCGCCTACCAAAATAGCATGTCTCTATATTTAATGGATAGCTTGTTTCAACAAAACTTTTAAATTATTTCTTAAACTCAGAACACTCACATTTGAGGTGAGAGTTGATTTCACTTGGTTCTGTCTGGCGGGGCCATCTCTTTTCCTCTTGAAGAATACAATTTCTCTAGCTTTGTCTCATCCTGCATAATTCTAGGAGAAATTTCACGGGAATAAATATGTAGAGATGAAGCATGCTTGCTTTGTTCTCGACCCTGCATAAATCACTGGCTTTAGTAGTTCCAAAACACTATTTGTATTATGTAAATAAAGATGCTACTTTTCCAACATTATTTTGAAGATTTCTATATAACAGTGCACTTTAAAAAATGTAGCAATTGCTATCATTGTGTACAGTGACTGAGTAAGCTACTGGTATTGATAACACTCTCCAGAAACCCTGAATTAAACATCTTTATTGTTGAGGAATACAGAGAAAGAGAAAAATCTTTCTATGTGGCATGAAGGCAAAGGAGGAAATATTCCCAGCACCACAGGGAAGTATTGCTACCAAAAATAGTCATTTTCACCAGTTAAGGTCAGAGAAAAGACAACAAACCTGCCACAACCAACAAGGCAATCTTTCCAAAGTAGTTAATCTCTAAGAATAATGATAATGAGCAAACTCAAAAAATCTCAGATCCTTCCTTGGTAGTTCTCTGGTTGAGAATTAGATCTACAAACTCTCTCTGGTACACTTAAGAATTACTTTGAAATATGGCAATTTCAACAGGGAAGGATGTTATTACATCATTATTGCTGCAGTGCAACTAATGAGAGGAAAGTAATGTTGTTCCTGAAAGAGTTAATGCTGTGCCTCTCCTTACACCTAATTAACAACAGGAAGGCCTTAGGCAAGAGAGAAAATAGGACTTTTGGGATTATGTAATCTCATCTGATTCCAAGTAAACCCAAGGAATATCTGTCAACCAGACAGACAGCAGTAACAGCTAGGATTTGCAATTTGATTTTTAAAACCTTCTGTGGGGAAATAGATGTGAATGCAGAAAAGGAATTTGCTTCAGTTAAGCTTCAGATTTCCAGAGGGTCATTAAATTAAATTCACAATCACTGAGAACTCTAATAAGTATTTGCTTTTGCATTTAGTAAAATCTCACTAATTTGGACTAAGGAGAAAGAATAAAACTTTTGAATTAAAGAATATCTTTAAAGAAATGATGAGGTCCTGAAACTAGGTAAATAGAATATGGCCTCAGGGGATTTAATAATGATGTATAGTTAGAATATCAAGGTAAAGTTAATTTATTAGTTGTTTATAAGGGCAAGAGGTGACAGCTATCTACAGGAAGGGTTGTCATGCAGTAAAGAAGGCCAACTTGTTTTACATTGCTCCAGAAGGCAGAGTTAAAATTCATGGGTTGAAGTTTCAACGAGCTGATTTTGGCTTTCTACTGAATATGAATTTACTGTTTCCCATGAGGAAATGAACCTCCTGTCATGTAAAGTAGTCCAGCTACCCATTGACCATCTGTAAGGGAGATTGTGAAAAGAATTCTTGTATTTGAGTTAGATCAGTGCTTTAAACTTCTTTTTTGCAACAGAAATTTTGAAAAATTGAAATCGTACTCAGAATTTCAGTATATAAAACAGATGAAAGAGTTGAAATGATTCCTGGATGAGTTAGAATTTTAAATACTTGAGAATATATCATGGTTCATATAATTTTGCCAACTCTTTACTGGAGCCCTTATGTCTCACAAAGAACGGACAGAAAGCTCTCTCCAGATCACTGGTTTTCTGATAAAGAAGGTACTGGGGATGATCATTTAATTGAAAAGAAACAAACAGAAAGGCCAATATTCCCTGAAAACGTATTCCTTATAACTTACTTATTCTAAGTAAAAAAGCAGTTAACTTGAACTTATAGGTGAACTAAATGAGAATTTCTGAAATGATGACTATGTCACAGACTAGATTCAGAGATGCGGAGATTTTCTAAACAGAGGTTTAATAATTGTGGTAGCCAGCCTCCAAGGTGGCCCTCAAAGGTTTTCACCTCCGGCTATTCAGGCCCTAGTGAGGTCCCTTCCCACAATGAATCAAGGCTTGTCAGTAGAATACTGCAGATGAGATCATGTGTTTTCTGAGGCTAGGTTATAAAGTAAATCATAGATTCTAACCTGGCCCCTTGGATCATTTGCTCTGGGGGAAACCAGTATTGTGTTGTGAGGTCACTTAAGCTGCTATGTGGAGAATCACAGTGACAGGAGCTGAGGCCTCCTACCAACAGCCATGTGTCTGAGACAACTCAGAAGCAGATCGTATAGCCTTCTTTAACTTTCAGAAGGTTGCGGGCTAGCTGACATCTGACTGGAATCTGTGAGAGATCCTGAAACAGAACAGCTTGGTGAAGCTGCTCTACAACTTCTGACCCAAAGAAACTGAGATAATAAATGATAACTGTTGTTTTTAAGACACTAAGTTTTGTGGTAATCTGTTATGCAGTCAAAAAATAGTAATAACTGAGCATCCACTTCCTGGAGATTTTTTTCGAGAGTCATTCACTTTTCATTATGACTGAGGAGATGACCTCAAAAATCTATAAGCATCATGAGAACATAGGGCCACTTTTTTTTTTTTTTTTCACACCAGTATCCTCAGTAACTAGTTCAGTTCCTGGAGAAGGTTTCCATAGATTCAATACAATTTTACTGAATAGATGAACAAATAAAAAAGACTGAAAATCTTTGCAAGTTAAAATTAATGAGTTCAAATTGAGTTATTCAATAGCTGGTTTATGATTTGTTTTCTTATAAATCTCAAATTTTCAGTTAAAAAATTAAATACTTTTTTGAAGGAAAAAGTAAAGAATTTTCTTAAATTAGTAATTAAATTTCTATGAAATATAAATAACATGTGGACTATAGTCAGGAAAGGCATTCTAATGTGGTATGATTTAAGCTCAAAGCAATTGAACAACATACGCCCTTCCCTTTGCCTGAAATGAAACTTGCTTCCTTTCTCCAGATTTCATTCCCTTGTGCTTCAGGCTCAGCAGAGCTGTAGCTCGACCTTCAGGGTAGACTCTCCTGATTCCTTTTGTCTGGACTTGGTGTCATAGAGCAATTGCAGAATGGCACATTCAGTTTTCCAAAACAGCTTTACTGTTTTTACAAAAAATAGTACATGCATATTTAAGAAGAGTGAAATAATAAAGGATAATGGCTACTAAACTGTTCTCACCTCCAGGCTATTTAATGAGTGATTAAATTTTAAGTCCTCACAACCAACAAGTCTAAAAGCACAAGATGCAGCTACAAATTCTTATATAAGTTTATGCAGAAAAGCATACTCTACATAATAGCAAAAAGACATTTTTAAGACTAGAACTCTTCTAACTGCCAAGATTCATTTTCTTTCCTTGTGGCTTATAATCTTCTTTCCTTCCCCGTCATACTGATTTAACAGCATGGTGGATTATTTTAATTGTATTTTTGAGAAGTCTTCATTTTTGCAAGATGAATGACATTTTAGCCTCTGAAACTGTGTCTAGGCTCAAGTAAATTCACTAATAGGACATTCTGTAAGTAGGAATGAACATTTCCTACACATGTAGCTTATATACATTGATGATTACTTGACTTGTATTTACCACCTACGGGAACACCGAATGCTCAGGATGCCAAAATTATTTAGGTCAACAGACATTTGCTGCACAGTGACTAAATGTGAGGCCTTAGATTAGAAAGACAAGGAAGGTATATTCCCTACCTTCAAAGAGATTAGAGGTTAAATAATTAAAAGGAAATATATCAATCAAGGCTGTGTGAACTTTTTCTTAAAAACTTTTTATGTAGCTGGACATTCTCTAAGATACAGGTCATGGCAAGGGAATTCTGCCTGATCAGGAATATGGTACAGAATGATTTCCAACTAGATTATATTGGTTACTGGACTATACCAGGAAAGTCTCAACTCAGGGATAGCTGACTGTGTATTAGAATATTTGAATTTTTTTAACTCATTCAGCATGATAATGGAATAACTTACTTGAACTCTTTCAGATATTTAGGTGACAATTTATTACAAGTATGAACATTTATTTGATGGAAAAGAATTTGCACACCAAGTCTGTCTTTGTCTAAATAGCTAAGACCTCAACAGAAACACCTTTCCCTCATCAATATGTTAAGAAGGCCACAGTAAGCTGCTCTATGAACATACTAGTTCAAGCTGACTTTATCAATCCCCTACAGATTTGTCTGAAATAAACGGTCCCCTCTTTTAAATAGGGTGTTCTTAGATACTGGGTTATAAAGTGGACAGTTGAAAAGTAAAATTATGACAGCCCATCATTTGCTGTGATTTGGGCAAAGAAAAGAGTCGAGTGTAATGAAATCCCTCTTTTTCTAGGGAGCACTGAATCAACGGCATGGCAGATGGGAGAGCTAATAAAAGGAGGCATTGCTATTACTTGAATTTGGTCTGACATCTAAATTTTTAAAATGAACCAAGTATCAGGATTCAGGACTAACTAAAAATTATACACTTTAAAAATTTCAAAGTATTTTTCTAACTAAAACATGTGTCATTCAAAAATCACCCCATTTCCTCTGTGGAAATGCACATACAACACATACTGATGTTAAGAGAAATGCTACAGGAACATGCCTATTTCTTATTTAGGAAAGTGTGTTTAGCACAGCAAAGTGAAAAGTGAAGTCGCTCAGTCGTGTCCGACTCTTTGCAACCCCATGAACTGTAAGCCTACCAGGCTCCTCTGTCCATGGGATTTTCCAGGCAAGAGTACTGGAGTGGGTTGCCATTTCCTTCTCCAGAGGATCTTCCTGACACAGGGGTTGAACCCAGGTCTCCCACATTGTAGGCAGATGCTTTACCATTTGAGCCACCAGGGAAGTCCTGCAAAGAACCGAGTAAATCCGGTATTTGCCATTATAATAAAGCTGATAATAATGGTTCTTAAATGGGCTTTTTGTCTCAAGTCTTATGTTTCCAATTTGCCATGAGTGATAACTTGAATCAATATCTAGAGAAGAGAAAGTTCAGATGGCGGAGCCTCTTATCTTTATTTTCACAGGTATATATTGATATGCACATTACTTTCATTCTTTCATCTAAATTGAATTTAATATGTAAAATTGAATATCTGAATAAATAGGATGTCAGGAAGAAAAAGGTAGCTTGAGTCCTAATCAAAATATAAGAAATTTTATTAATGAAATTGGAAAGAATACAAGCACAAACTATTTTAGACCTAAAATATATGGCTCACTCACAGATAGTATAGGCAATTATGGCTTTGAAGAATGCATACAAAAGAAAGTGTACTTATTTTACATAAGCTCTATGGAATTTGAAGTAACAAGAAAACCACAGATTTCCTTTTTAATGTTCAAAATGGAAATAGAGCCTCATATTTTTATCTAATAAATACCATATATTTTAACTATTGAGTCTCCCTCATATTTAAAATTATGGATGCAGCAAAGCAATTAGAATCATGTGTCCCAGACATCTTAGAATTTGAGTTTTGGAAGAAAGTAATGACCATGTTATGTTGCCGTTGTGGCTCAACTGGTAAAGAATCTGCCTGCACAGCAGGAGATCTGGGTTTGATCCCTGGGTTGGGAAGATCCCTTGGAGAAGGGAAAGGCTACCAACTCCAGTATTCTGGTCTGGAGAATAATTCCATGGACTGTATACTCTATGGGGCCGCGAAGAGTCGGACACAACTGAACGACTCTTACTTTCACTTATGTTGCCCTACCATGCCATAGAGAAGGCTCACAGAGGTTACAATGAATATCCAAAGTCACTGAGCTAGTTAGGGACAAATCCAGGGATAGAACCTGGCACATTTTCCATTATCCTGGCTTGATCTAAGATCAGTACTACTTAAGGCAATGCCTATAGTTTTGTAGTTCTATCAACATGTTAGGAAAGCATTGTCCTAAACTGCCTGCCCTGACCAGGCGTAATAACCGCTTGCATGAGTTATCTTACAATAGGAGGTCCCAATAAGGAACATGAAACTAACAAGCTACTGCCAGTCAGAAGAATTTGGGAGGGGACAAAAGGAAGGAGGAGATGCCAGCCCATAATATGTCTTGCCAACCTCCCAGAAACCTTTGAGCTGGTCCTGACTGAGACATGAACATACCACCAGGAAGGACCCTGAGTCAGACCAAATTTGGGCACAAGCAAGATGACTGGTTCAGAGACAACCCAGAATATAACCCCCTTACCATAAAAGCTAAGGCTGTGAGCCTTGCAGCAGAGAAGTTCTCCTGCATCACCATACCCCACTGCTCTCTGCCCAGACTTCCCTTTCCAATAAAGTCTTTTGCTTTGTCAGCATGTGTGTCTCCACAGACTATTCATTTCTGAGTGTTAGACAAGAGCCCACTCTTGGGCCCTGGAAGAGGTCCCCCTTCCTGCAACAATGGAGCCAAAGTTACAATGATTGTTCTGGTTCACAACAAGGAGACCATCTGAGGTCATCATATTTTTGTCTATAGTGCTTTGCAGATCAGCACATTACTGGAATGCCATTAAACTGCAAGAGGTGGGGAGAACTTTAAAAATGAATTATTGACTGTTTAGGAAAAGAAAAGAAGACAAACTCTCTGAGCCAGCTGGAACTTTCATTAGGCCCTGGGCAGATGCTTCAAAGTCAAGGCATGTGCCCAACAAAAGCACCACATCATTTTCTCTTCAAATTGTGCTTTCTTTGAGGGATATAGAATGCAAATCACCTAACCAAAATGCAGAGTTGCTTGGTGAAGCAGGAATTGAAAGGAGAGAGTTGGGATTAGATACTGCACCAAGTAATCTACTCCCCCATAACTGGATGCACCATCTTTCAAGCTATTTGTGTTGCCTGAGCAAGGCACTGAGTTTTTGTCAATCTGCTTTAATTAATCTTTCCATAGTCCTATCGTGGGGTGGGTGAACTTCTAAACATTAAACAGTAGAATTACTCACCAGGTGGCTTTTCCCAAACATCCCCAGCCCCAATTAAAGCGCTATATTTTGTTTGGGTTTCCTCAAATGGCGCTCTTGTTAACACTCATCAAACACAGGAAAAATAAAACAGCAATTTAACTGCACTCGCAGTGTGAAAGGCTTGTGCAAATAATCAGCACATTTCTAACTGGTTAGTAATAGGCAGAGTGCAAAAAAACAAATGACCAGATTTATACCACTGGGCAGATCTGAAAGCAACATTATAGCTGAAATATATTCATTTACAATTTAAAGCAAGCCTTTCAATGAATAATTGTTTACATAATAGTGAAGAGCACTTGTGCTGCACAACTGGTATCCATTTACAATGTGTTAACCAAATAATGCATGTTTACAAAAGATTTTGGGTTTGTTTTTGGAGAAAAGAATCATGGTACCCATGCCAACAAAAGCAGAGCAGTATGTACAGTTAGTAAATCTTTTCTTAGCTGCAAAATGAGCGTCAAGTTGCTTGAGCTCATAAACTACGTCAGCATAAGTCACTCATTAAAATTGATGTGTGAAGGTAGTATTCTCAAACAGCGGTTGCTCTGGTTCTTATTTTTTTAATCAGCCAAATAATGAGCTGGGGTAGAGTTGCTTAACCAGGCCAAGGGAAGAAGAAAGCGGAATCGTCTTCAAACGGCCATCCTGGATTTAATAGCCTACAACAAAACCCTAAGCAGGTCAACTTCATGGTTCAGCAGTTCCTAAAAGCCTTGTCTTCTTCTCCCAAGCTTATCGGTGATGGCTGGTGTATAAGAGCTCCCAATGAGAACTGATTTACAGCACTGAAGGGCTTTGTGGTAACAAAGGCAGGCCAGGGTCCTCGAGAGCTTTCTGTACTTTTTAGATCCCAGAAGATGATGTGGTTCTGTGATAGTAATCTCTTACACTTTACCATTGACATAAACAGGTCACAGTGCCAGCAAAAGCTTAAGCAGGAGTCAGGAGCAATCTCTCTCTCTCTCTCTCTTTTTTTCTGGGTCAGAGTCAGATTTTATCGAGTCAAGCTATCTAACTGAACACAAACCATGCAATAGGACCCAAACATTGTGCATTAAAAATGAAGCAGAATGGGGCCAGGTTTGTCTCAGGCTAGTGCTGCTACAGGGATAAGTTTCAGACATCACTTGAATACAAAATTATTTTTTTGCTGCATTGACAAAAGTCTCACTTTCAAGGACGAAAGAAAAAAGTTGAGAATAAAAAATAACAAAAATGCACATACAATTCTAGTTTCAAGCTAGATGTATCTGTTGCGAAGCCATATGTTGGCTAAATAGGAAAAGTCAGGTGAGCTAAAGTCTCATGGCAGTCTGGTTTAAACCATGGCTACACAAACCAGAGCCCTGTCCAGATCTCAGGAAAGTGAATTATATATAATAACACTTACAGTTTCCTAGTACTATTAGATTTGCCTTCTTACATAAATGCTTAAGTTATGATAAAAAACAGGGCCACGTCAGTTCCTTTCAGTCTCAGCACATTTGCTATTAGCATAAGAAATGCTGCTTATGGCAGAGCTAGTCGGGCTTGAAATTTCTGAATTAATGGATTTGATTTCCTCTTGAGACAAACCATCAGCCTTGCAGTAATGGAAATAGATATAGTTGGTAAAACAAATAAAAAACTGGCATGCAGATAAAATGGGTTTCAGTTTAAAATAGTAATGTTGTAATTGAAGTGAACAATTACAGGGTTGCTCCTAGGCACAAAAGAAATACCATGAAAATGAAGTAATGTTTTTAAGTGTAGTCATTTCAGGAAAATGCAGAGCTGCAGATGTCATTGTCTGCCAAAGGGAAAACTATACTTATTCTTCTATACAAAGATCATTTAATAACATTTGGCTAATTTTAATAATAATTGCTAATATTAACCCTATATTTCACCAGGAGTTTGAAGACAAAGGCTCCCCGCCCCCAGCCCATTCTTTCCCTTCAGTTGGTACAGTGCCAACAAGATCAAGTTCCTGTAAAAAGCTATTGGCAATGAACTATCAGAAACCCCCACCCGGAAAGCAGCCTTCTCCTTTCTAACGTCTTATTTCTCTTTCTTTGTCAAGCATCTCATATCCGAAATGAAGCCTGTTAGCTGGCAACTGAGGTGCAGGGGGAGCTTAGAATAAAGGAGGGATGGTGAGTGGGAACCCCAGGGCAGGGAAGTAGAAGTAGGCCCTGGAATGTGTACATCTGATCCCTTTTACTCTTTTTTTTTTTTTCCATCTGTTTCAACTTGTCTGTGAACCATATGAAATTTAGAACAGAAATTTCCATTTTTAGAACTGGAAATCTTTTCATGTTCATACACACACACCAACTGAGGCAGCCAAGGCCACAGGATGTCACAGGAAACATAAGTGTCTCATTGAATGTGAAAAGGCAGTGACACAAACACACTTGAACAAAATGCTCCGCTGGGTCCCAGCCCACGGCTTGGCCCTCCTTCCCACTCCTCGGTTTTACAGCGTCGCGGGAAGAGACACGCGCTGTTTCCTCCTCAGGTTTGAGCAATTAAAACAATATTGAAGCTCTGTGAAATTCTATTTGGAAATACACTGCGCTTTGTTCCCTGTGATGCTGACTGCCGCACGCAGCCCGTTTGGCTCATTTGGCATTTCTTTCTCCGAGGGAAGCACTTTTCCTGGGTTGGTTGATTTTTTTTTTTTTTTTTCCCTATCACAACACTGAAGAAGCCACAGAGGAGTGAGAAAATGAAAGTCTCTTCTAACAAAGGACTTAGCTGTGACTTCTTAAGAGAAAAGGTTAAATCGACTGGCTGTGTGTCTTAGAGTGAAGTAGGGAGAAGGGCTGCTTCCCTTTTTACTCAGCCGGTTAGAATAATTCATTTCCTAACGCAGCCTACCTGTGACAGTCACAGGTGACCTCCCAGCCTGCTAAGCTCGCCTGATTTCCCCTTCCCATTGTCCAAGCATAGCTCCTGCCAGAAGACAAATGTACTGCAAGCCGGAGACATAGCTGTAGAGCAGGGGGAAAGCAGCCTGTCTACAGATGTCATTTTAAAGCCTCGTGAGGAGATTTTACTGCTTTCTTCACACTCTCACACTTACATAAATACACCCACACAGTACAAGCAAGTTCCTGAGACTCCCTGAGCATTTCTCTTCTATTAGGAGACATTTTAAAACAAATTAGCACCCTCCCCCAAAGCCTATTGGCCTAAATGTGTTTATTACTTTGTTTGTGGTTTTAAAAGCTCTTCCTATAGGCTTCCAGTAAGACCGTTCCTGGCAAATGATGCTCACCCTTAGTCTGTCGAGGAATACACATATCCAACAAAGACTTAGATCTTTTTTTTTCCTCCCCTCCTTTTGACACAGCGGCTGGTGACACATAAATGTACTTTTTTTCTTTTGACAGAGTAATAAAAATCTCATTATCTCTGAATAGACAGCAATTTCATTATCTAATCTTTTTACCAAAAGGTTAGTTAATTAATCAGAAACAAATCCTGATTATTATTTCAATAGAATTAGAAAGACAAATCACCAGAGTACAACTAACTAGGGCAGGCCTGCGGTTTCACCTGCCTCACTGCCATGCGGGCCCCGCGATTGTCAGGGTTCCTCCAGGAAGACAGCCTTCGGAACAGCAGCCAGCAGATGGCTGCTCCGAGGCCAGCCTGCTTCGGCTCTCATGCCTGTGATCCCATTACCTCACCGAATCCGTTACCAGGGTAACTGTTAAATTGCTGTGAAAGGCATGGTAATAAAGTAACCTGTCACATTGGCAATAAAAGGCGCAGAATTTTCCTGTTCACTGAACTTTGCAGCTCATCAATACTCACTTGATGGAGAAATTCCCTACTACTCCTGGGTCAGCCACAGGAATCCTTCCATAAGGCTTCTGAAATGCAAACTAAAGTTCATGTAAACACAGGGAAGATATAATTAAAAGCTGTATTCTTAGCTGCCCAGAGCTAATGCTTCCCTCTGTTCTGTGGAAGGTTATGGGAGCCTGAAGAACATCAGATTGCTCCCTTTGTTGTTGTTGTTGTTTTTTAATTTTAAGCATGCTAGATAAAAATAACCTTTGCTGGTGAAAGACAGCTGTGATTCATTCAAGACTGGGAAAACAAAGACCATGGGAAAAAAAAAATCCCTTGTTCCTAAAACGTCTTGCTTTTGCAGATCCTATCTTACTGGCTGTTTTCATTAAAGGCTCATGGTACGTTAAAAATGACTTGAACTTAAGCATTTAAAAGAAAGAATGGAACTCCTCGGTTTTCACAAGCATGAGGAGCTGGAAACAACAACCCACCTCCCACCTCCCCAACACCAGAGAGAGTTAGGGTCCATCAGCTATAACTGCAAAGAGATAAATGTAGGCTGAACATATGCACAGGACTGTGTGTCTCCCTCTCCTTATAGAAATGTCCTTCAAGGGTTTCTATGTCAAGGATTCTAGCAGTGATACCATCGGGTATAAAACTTGTTATAATTAATTGAGGTTCTTTGAGGTAAGAAAAGAGAATAGCAAACACCCTCTCAGCATTAAAGAATAAGAAATAATCAGAAAACCCCATTTACTTCAATTACATTCTGCAGCCAGCCCTATGAACATACATGGAAAGTAGGGTATATCTATCTAGCCCTCATTATTAGCCATTTGCAGACTTCGCGCTTTTGGCTCCATTTGGTGCTGTCATTAATTAGGCAATGTTAACCTTAGAAGACTTTGGAGCTTGCCTATTGAAATAACATTGGGCACGCTTCGCTTTCTCCCTCCCTTCCTTTGACTTGCAAGTGCTCACAGCTTGTTATTAAAAAAACTGACACTGTGTCTTTGACCAGCCAGCAGCAGACATGAACCATACTTCTAGTGGTAATGGCAACCCATGAAAAGGAATGCCTCGGAGCAGGTGTTGTCTTCATCACAGGGTGCTCAGCAGAGCTTCGCTGGCTGACCACACCACCCAGGGCCTTCCACTGGTCTTAGAAATGACAGGCACTTTTGAAAATTTGGTGGCAATATGTTACATGTGGAAAAGTGGATGACTTCCCAGTTAGAATCAGGGAAATGAAGGCTATGGCTTCTTGATAACCAAATTTGTTTTAAAACAGAAATGTTTTCTGTCCTGTTGAAAGTAATTCTCAAATATGGAGTCACAACACACACACAAACACACATACCATAATATAAAATGTGTTTTTTACTGCCTATACTGTTTAGGAGAGAAAGAAACAGAATTACAAAAGTAACTACTCATAATCAACTCTAAACTCATCAATGGTATGCTATCATCCCTGTGAAGGTTTTCCATGGATGTCAGATTAGGAGAAAGTCTTTTTTATTTTTAAAGTAATTTATTTATTTTAACTGGAGACTAATTACTTTACAATATTGTAGTGGTTTTTGCCATACATTCACATGAATTAGCCTTGAGTGTACACGTGTTCCCTGTCCTGAACCCCTCTCCCACCACCCTCCCCATCCCATCCCTCAGGGTCATCCCAGTGCACCAGCCCTGAGCACCCCATCTCATGCATTGAATCTGGACTGGAGATCTATTTCACATATGGTAATATACATGTTTCAATGCTATTCTCTCAAATCATCCTACCCTCACCTTCTCCCACAGAGTCCAAATGTCTGTTCTTTACATCTGTGTCTCTTTTGCTGTCTTGCATATAGGGTCATCATTACCATCTTTCTAAATTCCATATATATGCATTAATATACTGTATTGGTGTTTTTCTTTCTGACTTACTTTACTCTGTATAATAGGCTCCAGTTTCATCCACCTCATTAGAACTGATCCAAATGCATTCTTTTTAATAGCTGAGTAATATTCCATTGTGTATATGTACCACATCTTCTTTATCCATTCATCTGCTGATGGACATCTAGGTTGCTTTTATGTCCTAGCTATTGTAAACAGTGCTGCAATGAACGTTGGGGTACACATGTCTCTTTCAGTTCTGGTTTTCTAAGTGTGTATGCCCAGCAGTGGGATTGCTGGGTCATATGGCAGTTCTATCTCCAGTTTTTTAAGGAATCTCCACACTGTTCTCTATAGTGGCTGTACTAGTTTGTATTCCCACCAATAGTGTAAGAGGGTTCCCCTTTCTCAGCACCCTCTCCAGCATTTATTGTTTATAGGAGAAAGTCTTTTTCTACACCAGGGATTATCTAGCTAAATTTGGAAAAATAGAACCAATGTAAATAATCACCAAAATTGAACTGCTGCTGCTGCTGCTAAGTCACTTCAGTCTTGTCCAACTCTGTGCGACCCCATAGACAGCAGCCCACCAGGCTCCTCCGTCCCTGGGATTCTCCAGGCAAGAACACTGGAGTGGGTTGCCATTTCCTTCTCCAATGCATAAAAGTGAAAGTGAAGTTGCTCAGTCGTGTCCGACTCTTAGCGACCCCATGGACTGCAGCCTACCAGGCTCCTCCGTCTATGGGATTTTCCAGGCAAGAGTACTGGAGTGGGTCACCAATGCCTTCTCCAAAAATTGAACTAGACCTTTAGAAAAAGTGAAAGTGTGTTAGTTGCTCAGTCATGTCCGACTCTTTGCAACCCCATGGACTATAGCCTGCCAAACTGCTCTCTCCATGGAGTTCTTCAGATAAGAATACTGGAGTGGGTTGCCATTCCCTACTCCAGGAGATCTTCTGGACCCGGGGATTGAACCTGGGTCTCCAGCACTATGGGCAGATTCCTTACCATCTGAGCCACCTAGGAAGCCCAGACCTTTAGATCTGGTGCCTTAATACCAATGGAGCTAGTGGATTGGATTTGAGAAAATGGGAGATGGTGGCCTCATGGTCAACTGGATAATCCATTCTCTCTCTAAAAAGAACCCTATCATTCAACTGCCAGTTTTTGTTTCCGTGTAGCTGAGGGACGTCTACCCTTGTCAGATCTCTTGCCTTTTAAGAGAGCCCACAAACAAGGATTTTTATTAGAAAACTTCAATTTTTAATGTCCATTTGTATGTCTCCTAGGGCTGCCAAACAAAGTGCCTCTGATTTTGTCTGGTGTTCCAAATAAGAGAAATTTATTTTCTCACTGTTCTAAAGTTAGAAGTTGGAGATCAAAGTGCTGGAAGGGCTGGTTTCTTCTGCGGTCTCTCTCTCCTTACCTAGTAGATGTCCATCTTTTCCCTATGTCCTCACATGGTCTTCCTTTTGTGTCTGTGCTCTAGTCTTTTCTTCTTGAAGGATATCAGTCATATTGGATTAAAGTCTACCCTAACAACCCCGTTTTAGCTCATCTCTTTAAAGACCCTATCTTCAAATACAGGCACATTCTGAGGTTCTGAGGGTGAGGACTTCAATACACAAATTTTGTGGGGGGACACAATTCTGAACCACAATGCCAATGTAGGCCTAACCCAACTTCATTACAAAATAAATCCTCACAATGATAGTGATTACCAGTGCTTGCAATGTGAAAGGCACAGTTGTGGGCCATTTTATCTCATAAACTTATTGAATTCTCACTGCATCCCTATGAGGCAGGTAATATGATCTCTCTTTTCATAGAAGAGACCTGAAGGCAGAGAGAGATTAAATCACTCAGGCAGTAATCTGATGGAGAGAGGATTGGGATGCAAGCAGTATCAGAGACTCCAGACTGTAGTTTCTGTTTAGATAGTTCAGAACTTTCATGGTGAGAAAACACCCTACTATGACCTCAGATTTAGAGAATAGAAGGCACACTTATCTGATGAGAGAGTCTGGTAATCTCCAGAAATGCAAATCACTCTCATAAAATCAGACTTATATAAATTTCCTATGGATGCACATCTATTCTCACACCAGTAGGTTTTGTCAGGCCTTTATGCTGAAATGATCTGAAATAATGAAATACTCTTTATCATCTAGAGAAATCCAGGGATTGAAGAAAAGCAAAATTTGATTAACTTCATGCTCTGGAGCAAAAGATATCAGCAAGGCTCTCAGAATATGGGATAATCATCAAGACAAAGTTGGAAAATTTCTGGAAACTCTATAATTTGCACTTGTTTTGGCCACTGTTGCTGCGTGCCCCTTCATCCACTATTAGTATGAAAAATTAAACCAAAAAGAGAAAGATTTAGGTCTATTTATTTCCCAGATCTCTACGGAAAGGATAACTTGCAGTGATTAAATTCTATTTAAAAGCTAGTCTTGGGAGACCAGGATCCTAACACACTGTGTAAACCTTAAAAAGTAAAAATCTGCTTAGATTTTACATAAAAATCCGAATTCTGTGAGAAAGAGTTTGAGGTGTCATAACTGGTAGCTGAGACTAAACCACGTTGAGAGACACTGTAAGGCATCTTCCTATTCATCATAGCTCTGTGGAAGGGCACAGCCAGAAAAAAAAATGGGTTTTTCACAGTTTTTCTTCCTAGTCCAACGAAATGAAGCAATTTCACCACAGGGCCCATTATGCCTAGTTAATTGATTTTC
The DNA here is from genome assembly GCF_054371585.1 of Giraffa tippelskirchi. NCBI lineage: Eukaryota > Metazoa > Chordata > Mammalia > Artiodactyla > Giraffidae > Giraffa > Giraffa tippelskirchi. The sequence goes on along the minus strand of NC_137280.1, from coordinate 104,189,563 downwards.
CTAATCAGGCATTTTGGAAAATCAATTGAGCCCTGTGAACTTTTGGATGTTTTTCTCACTGGAGACTTGAGAGGCACACACCCACTGTTCTTTGTAGCTTTATACTGTTATTGAAGCACAGATTAAGGCAGTGTTTTTCATACTTTTGATTTATATATAATTTTCTTCCCTGAGTAATTTTTGTCCCCCTTCTTTTTTGCCTGCACTAAGACATTGCAGGGAACTGCAGTTTTGGTTGGAACTTCTGAAACTCAGCAATTTGAGGCTATACTGTCTAAAACCATTATCACAGGTTCAAACAGGACTGCCATAATTGTGATATAGACCAACCTAGAGCAAGCTCTTTTTCTTAACGTAATAAAAGATTTGCCAAACAGTTATTTGATTATGCTAATTAACTTGGCTGTAATCATGTCTCAGACTGAAGAGGATCAAGCATTAGGAAGGCAGAAGGAATTCAGGGAGACAATTTTGATTTGATGTGTTGACTTAAAATACAGAAGTATTTTTGAATAGATTTTTCTTTGGATTCAAACCCTCTTTTAAACAAGGTATGCTTAAAAAGACTCATTTACTAGCACTTAATATATGGGAATTTGCTAGGTGCTCTCCCAGTCTATTATTCTTTTCTTCTAGCTACTATTATTGCAATTTGGTCACAACGTAACATGTCAACTCTAGGACTTTGTAATAACGTTATGCTAAAACACCTTAGCTGTCTGCTTACAAGTTTTTGGAACAGAATAGTTATGCATGCAGGTGAGTGGATGAAAAAAACATTTATGTATGTATAAGTGTGTAGTGGAAAGACTGAAGAATGAACTACTTATTATACTATAATAATATTATTTGATTATTTCTGGATAGCATGGTTACAGGTAATCATTCTCTTATTCAGTGTTCATTTCTTATTTTCAATCAGCAAATGCAGAGATAGATATGGGTATAGATGATTCCCATAGCTATTTCCCCTTCCATCTCTCATCTAAATATCCTGTCCTGGAGGTTCAGCGAAACTCAAAAGATTCAAAACTGAACTCATTATAGTATCCCCAAATTCCCATTTCCCTTATTTCTGTTCATACAACCATTTTCTGTTTGGCTACTCAAATCTAGAGTCTGGCAAGTCTAAAGTCATTCTTGGTTTCTGGTCTCTTGCTTCTCACAAGTGATCAGTCCAGTCTGGTGGGTAGCGTGCCCTCAGGGTCCACAATCACAGTCCTCCCCTCTTTTACTGGCAGGACCAATATCTCATTCTCTGTTATGTCTTATGCAAACTCCCACATAAGAAATCAGTCAACTGGTTTTATATTTTTAAAATATATATTTTCTCTCAAATTAAGATATTTGTAAAGAATTTTATAAAGAGTTCTGTCACAACCTCAAATGGAGGTAATTAAGCATATTACATAAAGTATTTTTCTTAGATATACTAAATAATGATGAATAATGTTCCTGATCTGTAAATTGTTTTGAGAGTGTAGGTATTTTGAGGTATAATCTTCATAGAGGATGATTAAGTTCACATAAAATTTAATTCCAAATAGTGTTAGCAGCCATATGTGGTATTCTAAACATGTTCTTCTCTAGAGTTTACACTATTTACTAGAATTTTTTTATTAAGATAGGTGAACAAAAGATTTTTAAAAAGCATGTTATGAAAATTCATCCATACAGCTCAACCTAGTAACCACTGTAGTTGAAATCATTTTAATTTTCAGTGGGTTTGGTCAAGGAAGACACATTTATTGAGAATCAAGCATAGACATAAAATGGACTATAACAGGATAAACACTGTGCCCATGAATTGTTAGGGCCACTTTGGTAGCAGAGTATCTGATCAGTATAAATTTTATTTTAAAAGAACTAAATGGTTCAAGTCATAAATGCTTTTTTTCCCCACCTTTAAGTTAATGACAGGGATTTTTACAAATTATTTTATATTGGCCATACTTATAAATTTTCTAATTAATAAAAATTAATCACTGAATTATTCAAAAATTGAATGGCTGTATAATAATCAAATATAGCTATACAGGTCACTTCCTATGTCTCCAGGGGCTATTAAGCAGGCAAGGAGAAATGTATCTTCCCTACAGGATACACTTCCAACTTTCCCAAGAAAAACATCAAAGGAATATATATCTATTTTTCGGCCTCAGAATCTGCTGACATCATCTGAATGAAATGAAGCCACAAAAAGATCTTCTTCCATGCTGATTAAGACTTAGCTAAAAGGGGACTCTGTAATTACTGAAATTATTACCTTAAATTATCCACACTTTGTATTTAAATTTAAACATAAATATTATTTACAAAACCACTGAAATATTATTCAAATGCAACTTATTTTTTCTTTCTCTCAAACATAAAAACAAAAATCTTTAGAATTCTCTGAAATTCAATCTGGTAATGATTATTGTATTAAAACCACACTTGGAATAATTTTTCATTTGGAAATGTTTCCTATTGCTATTTGACAATCCAGAATTGGGGGGTGGGGAGTGGGAAAGGTGGGTAAAACAAAACTTCCAAAACATGCTTGGGGCTTTTGAGAAAATTGCCTTGTTATTCTTATTTGCTTGAAATAAAAAGGTAGGAAATCCTAAATGTTAATTTGCTTTTTGGGCTGTCAGTGAATTCTGCCCAGACTAACTTCCATTTACTTATACTTTTAATTTCACCTCTCAGGGATGCTGATAACAAAAGTTTTTATTTTCAGAAATAATGCTCTCCCATAGCAACCTAACTTTAAAATGAATGGAGATCCTGACTGTCCAGATGATTCTTTCTCCGTGTTAACTTTGGAAAATTATTGGGTGGGAGCTATATTATTTACTATCTTATTTACATGTAATAGAGGAACCAGAAGTCCACAGACATCTAGGCTTGGAAGTGTCTCTACTTAGATGGAGGATTTCATGTATCTTGTGATTTAAGGTAACTGGTATGGATTCCATATGCTAGCAAAGCAAAGAAAACATTATTTTCTACTTTTGCTACTTATAGAGAGTGCTGGAAATAATCAGCAGCAAGATAATGGAAGAAAAAAATTAATAAAGCCTTTAATCGTTTTAAACAAAAGGGGTACTAGTTTTGTGTGTATATAAGAATTTACATTTTTAAATAATGTGCATGGAAAAGTACCCAAATTTTATATTCACTACTGTGTTAATTTATCTTTGTGTTTTGCATGCTAGAAACTAAAGTACATATAATGCTTCAGGCGCAAATGAATTTCGATTATTAGTGATTCTTAAGATTGTTCATAATATCCAATATTAAATACAAAAAAATAAACCTTAGGGTTTTATTGGCTCTGCTGTTTTGTGATATGAACTCAAGTTCCCTAAAGAAATGAGATGTGTCAAGTACTACTTTAAACACAGCCTTTTAAAAACACAGGGAATGATTATTTCAGCAAGTTTTCGTTTTCAGCAGTAACATATGCAGTGGCAGCTGTGTACTGGAGCTTGGAGACCAGGGATCCTTTGGAACCCAATAAGGAAACTGTGACTTGCATGTAAAGTGCGAAAGAATTGCTTTTCCCTAGTTCTAAATTATGCTGAGACTTCAGGGGGATAAAAGAGACAAAGAAACATATTGCAGTTCCTATCTGATGATCTTCTACAGAAAACCAAGCAAATTAAGATGAAATTAATTATATGGAAAATATCCACCCCCAACCCTGCGATCCTTCAAGTAATATTGAAAAATCTTTCCTTCCTGCAGCAGGCAGTGTAGTGACTAGCTACATCTCTTTGCTCATTAAATAATAACATTTTTTATTATGTCTTTTCAACATTATCAAAACATTCAAGGCCAAGGGAAAGACAAAGGAGAAAATTTATTCCTCAGGTGTTGACTCTATTGTAAAGTCACTCAAGCACTGCTCCCTTGCTCTGTGACAGCCTTAGAACACTATTTAATTACAAGCTGTAGCCATGGGGGATCATGTTTTAATCTGTGTATAAACAAAGGGATAAAATAAAAACAGCACATTTGCAGATTCTAAAGATGCTGCTTTTATAATCTGATACCAGGAATTATTACAATCATATTATTTGCTTTCCATAATGGAAAAGAATGGGGCACATCTGCACATAAAGCCAGGCCACTCCATTACAAATGACACACAATTAACAGGAAAATCACACCCTCAAGAAGCAAAGGCAAGAAATCTCAGAATGCCATCAGTTCAGTTGCTCAGTCATGTCCGACTCTGTGACCCCCATGGACTGCAGCATGCCAGGCTTCCCTGTCCATCACCAATTCCTGGAGCTTGCTCAAACTCATGTCCATTGAATTGGTGATGCCATCCAACCATCTCATCCTCTGTCATCCCCTTCTCCTCCTGCCTTCAATCTTTCCCAGCACCAGAATGCCATAAGATGAAGTATTTAATGTTAGCTTTCATATATTAAAAGGGGCACATTCGCACATTATTGTCTTTCCAAAGAACCAGATTCATTTTGCTGTCTTCAAATAGGAAAATAATCAGAAGGTGAGCTCTACTTTGTACCCACAGTCTAGTCCTATTCTAGGTGGGCTTCTGGAATCTAAAGGAGAGGCCATAATTCTGCATTGTTTGCTTTTCTGAAAGGGAAAATTGCTTTGGAGAAGAAAGGTTGCCATAGTCAGTGTGCTAGTATCTAGATGCAAACAAGAGCCCATAATATTCCCTCACAATCTAATGATTTGTGGTAACCAACCTGCCAGCCACCTGAATCATTTAGCACACCTCAATAAAAACTGTATTACTTTAACATCAGTTGTGATTAAAGCTTTATGCTCTCATTTAATTAAGGCTATCTGCATTTTTTTGTTGATGCTTTTCTTCTGAGCATTAGTTTTGCATGTTTAAAAAAAAAAAGCTAATTTAAAACAGTCAGGAAGATACTAGATTCTAGAAATAGTATAAAATAGCTTATAAATAATGATACTTTCCAAATTTGTGGGGCAAAGAAAAATCTTCTACTAACCTCTATCAACCTGCAACATATCAAGTGAAGGAAAATGTTACCATCAGAAGATTATCAGCCTGCAGTACTGGTATACTGTTCATAGGGTTCTCAAGGCAAGAATACTCTGGGAGATAGTGAAGGACAGGAAACCTGGTGTGCTGCAGTCCACTGGGTCACAGAGAGTCAGACACAACTTAGTGACTGAACAATGAGGTGCTAGTATACCAGTGCTAGATGAAACAGGACTGAGGAATCTGATTTTCACATGACCTTTTCTCCCTCCAAAAGGAGTGCTCTATTAATACAAATTTTCATGAAAAAAGTCTATATAGCAAGACAGATGCATAACTGAATGACCTTCTTATTGTTCCCTAGAACAGTTCAAAAGCGGTAATTCCTATTACTGGGGAAAAACAAAACAAAACAAAACCAAAAACACATTCCTTTAGAATAGGACCACTGGTACCATGAACAGAGAAGTGAGAATTCATTCATGTTCGACAAATATCCCATCAATGCTTAGATCAATAACAGCCATATCGGAAGGTGTCAGCAATACTTGGCATACTCTCCCAAACTTTAGTACCCCCCTTTTTTTTTTTGACCACAACAACATAAGTAGGCTGATTTTGGGTCTCACCTAGGGTCAGTCAGACCTAACAGTTGAGTAATATTTGTTGAACTCTAACAGGCAACAGAATGAGAGCAATGTAAGTCAATAATTCACACAGGAAATTATCTCAGCCTCACCGAGGTTTGCATTTGGTTCCTTCCCAACTGTAGGGCAATGGAACACCTGGAAAACATTTCATCTCAGTGTCTATTTCTTGTGTATGTTTATGTGATAATGCTAGTATCTATACTTAGACTTCCCAGGCGGTACAGTGGTAAAGAATCTGCCTGCCAGTGCAAGAGACTCCGGTCCAGTCCCTGGGTCAGGAAGATCTCCTGGAGCAGAAAATGGCAACTCGCTCTAGTATTTCTGCCTGGAAAATTCCATGGACATGGAGAAGCCTGGTGGTCTATGGTCCATGGGATTGCAAAGGGTCAGACATGACTGAACAACTGAGCATACACACACTTGATATGAATGACATAAATTAGTATAGGCATAAATGAATACTAATGCCTATACTGGATAGAGAAAATGAATGATTTGACTTGCTTTATTGACGGGTTTACAATTTATGTTTACTGTCATATAGAAATCGTGACTACCATGAACATGGCTAGTTGATTTGCTACATTAATCTGATAGCCTCAGAGCTTAATTTCTCTGAGTCCTATCCAAAGTGAATATGCCTGGATTCTCCACCACTGTGGTAGTCCTGAAATACTGCCACTTCAGTAAAACTATTAATATCTACTTCCCTAAAACATAATTATTGCAATAATTCCCCACCAGGAAATTTAATTAATATTTCCAAGTAGAGACCATAACTTTAAGGATAACTTAAACCCTTCAACATGGCATAAAAAATCTCAAAAATCACTGCTTCAAGAAAATATGTAATTCAAAAGTACCTGTTCAAGATGTTGCTATAAATAAATATTCCATGTTCGTCTTATCATCAAATGGAGTTAGGACAGAGGCATGACACTGCTGAGGTATGGTATAAACGTGACTCTAGCCTATGAAAGGCAACTTTTATTAAAAGTTAGAGAGAACCTCTGAAAATCTTTACTTATAAGCAATCTGAAACCTTTGCCTTTCCCATTGAATACTTCTGTCATATACGCACCATACAATGTATACAGTGATCAAAAACGGAAGCTTGTGAGCTTTACTCAGTAAGCATAGAAAATGCAATCCAACTTCTTCTGGCTGATGTTTTATTGATAAAAATCAGAAAGTAAACCTTCCATGAACTTGTAATTAGTTTACCATGCAAAGTGTTGACAAAAGCTTTAGTTCAACACCCTGGATTTTCCCCATGCTTGGCTGAATGAGAACAGTTCTTAGTGGCAATCATGCTGGGTCATGAAACTAATTGTGCTTTGTGAGGGTGAAAATTCTCAATTTCTGAGCAGGGGACACTGCCACATAACGGATGAATGTTAGAAATGTGGTGTGCTGTGCTCTTTCATCTCTGTCACTGGATATTTATTCTGACTAGGCCTCTAAATTATTCATTTTCTTTAAGCAATCAATATTAATAATCTGATTTGCTCCCTGGCATTTTTAGTCACACTTCTGTTTAACTGACTGTAAATAAAGGTCACTCGGAGGCTTCCTGCTGCTGTTCCGAAGGTCCTTGCCTAATTAATTCCCAACACTTTTTTTCCCTATGACTGTGATTAGCAGTTGCAATCAGGTTCGGCAATTAGCTACCTCCTTGTGCTGTGACTTGCTCAGTGCAAGCCCCCAGGATGAGGGTCCTTTAGGTCATTCAGTCATCATTCTAAAAAGAGACCTGAGGAGGGAGGATTTATTTTTCACTTCAAGGTTTACAAATTTGCAGATAATTATAGAGGAGATTATTAAGCCCATCTGCCAGTTGCTTCAGTAATCTCCTTGTTTAGGGTCCTCAAATCCTGAGCATCTAGAGAAGAAGTATAACTTGCTAGTACTCTGCAATCAGAAGGGTTGGGGTTGCAATCTAGGCTTCACCATGAATAGGTTCTTTGACCTATGGCCAATTATTCACTATTTCTTGTAATGAAGAGTGGCACTTCCTCAGAGTTTGTAGTGAAGATTTAATGACAGTAAGTTCATAAATGGATTCTATAGACGTTTAAGAAATGGAAAAGTTCTAGGTGTAGGCTGTTTTGAATTAAAACAGATGAGGTGGACAAAGAAGATGAACATGTAAGTAAACCCTTAAGGTGTGACTATTGCTGTGAGGGGAAAGAAGAAGGTGTTATGAGAGGGGATTGCTCTTTAGATTGAGTGGTCCAGGAGAGCCTTAATCACAAAGGAGATACAGTTTTATGTGTTCCAGGAGCAGCAAAGGAGTCTGTATGTCTGTTGTATAGCTTGATAGGCAGAGGGCACAGTAGGAAATGAAGTTGAGAGGGTACTTTCTGCCAGTTTACTCATTTGGGGAACAGGACAACAGAATGATAAGTGACTGGGTTCAAATCCCAATGTCACCACTTATGAAATGCATGACACTGAACAAAACCATTTAACCTCTTCATGCCTCTTTTTCTGCCTCATTGGATTGTTGAGGACATTAAATAAGATAATTAAAGGTAAAGCTTTCAATCAAGACTTGAAACAGTAAGCACCTGCTGATATTAAGTATTATCCCTGGTTGTGGATAAAGAATCTGGATTTTACTAATTATGGTTAGAGGGGTCAGGAGCATTTTAAAACACTTTTAAAAGTCACGGAGATTATAATGTGAACAATAGTGTCGGAAGGGAAAAAGGTAAAATCACGGATTATGACTGAAAGGCTATTTTAGAAATTCAAACTTTTGATCTAAGTCAACAAAAGTGGATATGAAAATCGCTATAAAGAGATAAAGCAAACAGTGTCCAATATACAGTAAAAGTTCAATAAATGTTAATTATCATGACTCTGATTATTTACTCGTCTACTAGTTGCCCTTTTATGAACTTGTAACAGTGATGATGGATACTTGCTTAACACAGAAGTATAATTATTCACCTAAAGTATATTTTCAGCGATCCTCATAGTGCCAAGCATAGAAGAGAAAATGGGCTACATAATCATTCACCTTCTAAAAATATGAAGATGTTGGAAGGCAGCCGAAGAGGAATATTCATGTATTACTCCAGGTTGTAAATGGCAAGGAGGCAGATCCAAACAGGCAGTGCTGGAAGTACGTACAAACTTAGGGAGGTGTCAGGACCCGACTTGTTAAGTGTGGGATCTGAAGCAGTGAAGGTCAGTCATTTGGGTCAGTAGTGAGGCAAGAGCAAGTAAGGCCCAGGAATTAGGACAGCAAGATGAGGAGCAATGGGGTCAAAGCAGTGAAGAGGTAAGATTCACTCATTCATTCAACAATTGTTTATTGAATGCTTACTATATGTCTGTTACTCTTACAGGACCTGGGGCTTCAGACATGAGAGACAAAAATCTGTAGCATCATAGAGCTTACATTTTAGAATGGGAAAGCAGACAAATAAGTGATAAGATAGTAAACTATCATGCTAGAAAATAGTAAGGTAAATACAGAAAAATAAAGCGGGAATGGACTACTATTTGATGACTTTTACATTGCCTGGTGAGATAGAAAGTACTAGAAGGTCCCCAACAGAGGAGTGACATGATTCATCTTTTAAAAAGATTCCTTTGGTTAAGAATAGACCACATGAGGCAAAGGAGGTTAGTTAAGAGACTACTGCAAAACTTGAAATGAAAATGATGGTGGCCAGAACATGAATGGTGCAGAACAGGGGCTAAAAAGAGTTGGAGTCTGGATGTGGCTTGCAAGTAGTGCCAGTTGAATTGACTTCTGAATTGAAGGTGGGATGTGAGGGAAAGAGGCGAGAACCTAGTGGTGAAGCCCAGCTCACACCAGTTTAGGAGAGAGCTGATTGCGCCATGGCTTCTTACCTTGGCCCACAGTAGAGTCACATCAGTGGCTTCTAGTCATGGTGAAAATATTCGCACAGTGGAAATCAGCACACTCAACAAGTAATTTTATTTTTTTCCTGGATAGTTGACTGTGGAGCATTTACCGGCACCTCATCAGATAATTCAAAAGTTACACTAAGACTTTTGGCCTTCAACGGGAAGAAGGAATTGCTGCCAACCAAGACGGAAAATATTTGCATGTACCATGTTTATGAGACAGACGTGTGGGGTCAAATTTTGGATGTTTAAGGAGTGCAGGTTTGAATTTGGGGTGTCAGCAGCATATATGTGTGGGACTTAAAGTCAGGGGGTTGAATGAAATAAAGAGCTGGTTTCTAGAGTACTTAGACATTAAGAGACAGCAGATGAGGAGGGACCAGCAAAGGAGAATGAGTAGTGTTAATATGTGTCTAGGAGTGATACATGGTTTCAAAGATGTGCCATATCACCAAAATGAATCTGATTATTCACAAGAAAATTATATGCTGTCATCCTCTTTCAGACCCCCTTGCTGGGCCTGAGCAGGAAAGTGTTTTGAGGGGGAATTAGGGTGGCATTTGAAGGTCTTGGTCTGTAGAGTGCATGGGAGGCAATCATATCCTGAAGGAGATACATGCATCTACAGACTGGCCCCAACAGTAACTGGAGCAGCTGTAAGGAGGGAATAATTCCTGGAAAGAATTTATTTGTTTAGAAGGATTGTCATATTATCAGAAGCATTTTGAAGACAAGACAAATTCCTTCTGGTGAAGTGTCCTCTCCAATGTGTTTAAATGGGAAACTATACTTTTCTAAGACAATCATAACACTGAGAACTGAAGCAGGAGCCAATTTTTACTGCTGGCACTGGAGATCCCTCTTTTCCTGACAGCGCTGAGTCAAAGCAAGGGTGCCAATGTACCAGCAGGTAGGTCTCTTTTTGCCTTTTTGTTCTGTTCTGCTTGCTCATTTAATCTCACAGGGGATCTGACAGCTTCCTCCAGCTCCTAAAGCAATTCTTTAGCACTCATTGAAAAGCACAGTAAGAGAGAAGAAAGATGCTAACAGCGGCTTACCTGCAGGAACCTGCTATGAGCTACGTGGGCAGCATTCGCCTGTTTTCCAAGTGTCTACTGCATAGAATGAGGACTAGAAGTAACAATTACAACACTCTGTCTTTATGACAGCTCAGCTAATGAATGCAAATGTTCAGCATAACCCATTTACTGGACAGTGGATGATTCATATCACGAGGATGTGTTATAGAAAATGTCAAGCGCTTTTAACTTATGGACTGCATATACAGTTCATGTGGCTCTATTCTTTTCTTCTTGACATACAGAACAGGTGATAGGTATCTCCTCTAGTATATCCTTTGTGGATGGAAAAGACATTTTGACAATCTACACGATTCTGCCTTCAGATAAGCATATTTTTTTGTGTTCACTAGATAATCAAAAGATTCTTTTCACCCAACTGGACATTTTCTCCAGTGACAATCCAAGGCAGAAGACCTGTTAGAGAAGCTATTTCCACAGAGGATTCTATAACTTACATAACTTGTTACCACCTCCTCATGAACACCACCCACAGAACTGATCACCAGAAACCCCCGGCCTTCTGTCCTAATGTCTCAGGCACTGACTGCTCAAGGCTGACCATTTCTGCCTTCTCTGGAGGGCAGGTGTCTGTAAGGACTCAATCCTCCCCTCCAACTCATGTGGCCTTCCTGATGAAACCCAAAGCTGTCCTGATGACCACAGAAAAAGAAGAGGCTAATTTAGATTCTAGATTCTAGGACTAACAGAAGTTCTTTTTCCAACAGATTATTTTTTGAGGAAGAAAATGCTCTACATTTGCACTAAAATAACATAGCTACCAAGCATATGTGGCTATTGAGCAAGTGAAGTGTGGGTCGTCTGACAGCATTTGAATTTTTAACTTTATTTTATTATAGTTAATTTAAATGCTTAATAACCACATTCCCAGGGGTTATCCTACTGGGCACCCAAATAGATGCAAAGTCTTCTAGGCCTCTGTTCTAAGGCTTGAAAAGCTTATTTGAGTCCTAAATTGAAACTCTTAACGCTGAGGTTTCCCATAAGAATACACCTAGACAGAATCTGCCTTAAAAGATAAATCTGTAGTCTTAGCAGCTAGGCTCTAAGGAATTTGCATTCATTCCATCTCCAAGATACCAGACCATTCATATATCTGAGCTGCTATCCTAACATTAGGTGTTTAGGACTTGAGAGTATACGACTCCAAGAATCCCTATCCTTACCTTATTTTATGTTACCTCCTGGATAAATGGGCTCCCCTGATAGCTCACCTGGTAAAGAATCAGCCTGCAATGCAGGACACCCCAGTTCGATTCCTGGATCAGGAAAATCCCCTGGAGAAGGGATAGGCCACCCACTCCAGTATTCTTGGGCTTCCCTGGTGGCTCAGATGGTAAAGAAAGCGACTGCAATGCGGGAAACCTAGGTTCAATCCCTGGGTTGGGAAGATCCCTTGGAGGAGGGCATGGCAACCCACTCTAGTATTCTTGCTGGAGAATCCCCATGGACAGAGAAGCTTGGCCGTCGATAGTCCACAGGGTCACAAAGAGTCAGACATGACTGAGCAACTAAACACACGCACACACCTGGATAAATAATGCACTCTGGAGTTGTGCATTACTTGTGTTACACAAAATATTTGACGAAATTTTCTGTATTGGAGAGAAAGAACTCTCCTCCTTTTGGGGGCTTCTGTAGTCATAAGTCAGGGAGGGGAAACTGTGAAAGGGAGAGTGAAGGTGGGGGATCCTACCTGAACTGTGCCTCCAGGGCATTTTGGACATGTCACTTTCTAGTCACCTTAGTATATGTGCATCCTGACTGCCTCGTCCCATGTGTCTCTCGAGATAAAAATGAGCTAGCAGCCAGATATGACCTGCTGGGTGACTGAATGCCCGTCACTCAGGTCTCTTAAGTCAGCACCTCTCCCTCGGTGACAGACTTGGTTCAAAGGCTCACGGAAAAGGAACATCTCCTGAGTTTTCGAGTCCTGGATTTTCCATTTATGAGATAACTCGGCGTACCTGGAGTTAAGTTGAGAGAACCAAATAAAATGATGGATGCACAATATTATTAAGTATGTTATAAAGAGCAAAAACCATCTTTCAGATCTATGGGCTACGTGTACTCTCTTTAGGAGCTCAAGTTTGCTTTTTTAGGTCAGCAATGTGAGATCTAGGACAGGATGAATAAAGTAGGATGGAGCCAGGCTGAATTATACTGCTCCTGCTCTCTCCACCCCTTTTGGCCTAGAGTCGAGTCAGTGGTGGTTTATCATGTGGCTTTAGTGTCTGCTTTCACTTCAGCTTTCACGGGGAGCCCTTCACCCCTTTTGGAGAAGGAAATGGCGACTCACTCCAGTATTCTTGCCTGGAAAGTTCCATGGACAGAGGAGACTGGCAGGTTACAGTTCACGGGGTCACAAAGAATTGGCCATGACTCAGTGACTGAGCACATCACCCCTTTGCCTTTGTCTGTCAACCTTTTCAAATTATTCTTTGTAGCTGTTCCAATTGGTGCTTCAACTGCTTTCATCCAGATGCCATGGAATTATTCAAGATGAGGACTCATGGGTGATTTTTGCTACTTAGGCTTCAGTGGGCTTGAATCTTTGAATCTTTGGCACAGGGTTTAGGACTTCCCTTGGGGCATAATTGTAGGTGTTCCTGGAGAAGATATCCAAGGCTCTTCCAAGCCAATGAAAATGACAATGTGGTACCCTATTCTGATGGTTAAACTGTTTGCATCAAGGACAAAATCTGCACCTCACAATCAAGTAGTGCAGTGTTAGTTGCTCAGTCATGTCCGACTCTTTGCGACCCCATGCATTATAGCCGATGAGGTTTCTCTGTCCACAGCATTCTCCAGGCAGAATACTGGGGTGGGTTGTCATTTCTTTCTCCAGAGCATCACAATCAATCTGGATTTCAAAGAGATGGAGGAACCAGAGATCAAATTGCCAACACTTGTTGGATCATGGAGAAAGCAAGGGAGTTCCACAAAATCATCTAATTTGCTTCACTGACTATGCTAAAGTCTATAACTGTGTGGATCACAACAAACTGTGGCAAATTCTTAAAGAGATTGGAATACCAGACAACCTTTACCTATCTCCTGAGAAACTTGTATGTGGGTCAAGGAGCAACAGTTAGAACTGAACATGGATCAACTGACTGGTTCCAAATTGGGAAAGCAGTATGACAAGGCTGTGTATTGTCATGCTGTTTATTTAACTTATATACTCAGTACATGATGAGAAACACAAGAGAGAATGACTCACAAGCTGGAATCAAGATTGCTAGGAGAAATATCAATAACCTCAGATATGCAGATATACCACTCCAATGGCAAAAAGTGAAGAGGAACTAAAGAGCTTCTTGAAGGTGAAAGAGAAGAGTGAAAAACATGGCTTGAAACTCAACATTCAAAAACTAAGATCATGGCATCTAGTCCCATTGTTTCATGGCAAATAGAAGGGGAAAAAATGGAATTGGTGATAGATTTTATTTTCCTAGACTCCAAAATCACTGCCAACAGTGACTATAGCCATGAAATTAAAAGGTGCTTTCTTCTTGGGGGAAAAGCTATAACAAACCTAGACAGTGTATTAAAAAGCAGAGACATCACTTTGCTGACAGAGGTCCATCTAGTCAAAGCTACGGTTTTTCCAGTAGTCATGTATAGATATGAGTTAGAACATAAAGAAGGCTGAGCACTGAAGAATTGATGCTTTCAAACTGTGGTGTTGAAGATTCTTTACAGTCTTGGACTCTTGGACTTAAAGGAGATCAAACCAGTCAATCCTAAGGGAAATAGTGGAGAACAGAGGAGCCTGGCTTGCTATGGTCCATGCGGTTGCAAAGAGTTTGATATGACTCGGCGACTGAACAACAACATCAATATTCCCATCCCCAAGGTACCCACCCATTGGTGATAAGTCATCATCCCAAACCCCTTCCTCCTCCAACACATATATACCCAACCAATGCCTGCTCTATTCTATATCCACAGGCCACTGACTACAATTATAAGTGAAAAAAAAAAAAAAAAAAAATCACTGTTTTCAAGAGAAAGTTTCTGTCCATGATCTCCTTCAGAGTTGGGCTGTCATAGAATGAGAGATCTGGCCTCAGCAAAGAATCAATTATCATGACCCAAGGTTTGAATCCAGTTCCTACTTGGTGGCTGGAGAATGACATGCATACTACTTGAAGATATACTCCAAGCCTGTAAAGAGTATGTCCTTCTTCCCTTCCTATCTTTGCCAAAACCTTTCCTCTGTTCCTTGTTTGTTTAGGCCTATCCCACTTCAGGAAAGAAAAGCAAAGAAGAGGAATTGCCTTACCACCACTCCCATCCTGGGTCCATAGTGTCCAGTAGATAGCCACGGTTACTGTACATACATATTCACACTCACACAGAGCTGTATGCATCCTTTCTAGTGTTGAGTCAGAAGGGTGTTGAGATAGTCTGTGATTAGAGCCACTGAGCATGCATTGCTTTCATTTAGGTGGGAGATAAACAGGCACACAGGAGCCTATCTGGAAATTCTGGGCTTCTTACTGCAGTAGAGTATGTACAAGGGTGAAAGACAGGGAAGTGGTGTACAGCCATATAAAATTTCATTAAGTCTAAGCTAAGAGGTAGGGAACAGGGCCTATCTCCCAGCTTCATCAGGACAGAGTGGGACAGCTATTTCCTCCCACAAAGATTCAGGGTCACGGATTCTTCCCACCTTTCTGAAGTCATAGTGAGTCACTCCCAAACTTCTAGTTTCCACTTTTATGATATGCAAAGCTACTTGGTCTCCTACCTTCCTAGAATGTAAGTGGGAAATTTCTGGCCCTATTATGTCCAACTAACTCTACTACCATCCAAAACCGTTCAAGGAGCAGGTCTTGAACCTGCCAGGTCTTGAGATTGAGTCTTTTTTGTTTTCTCACTTTGATAAATCCCTAAAATGCTTTTTATATTAAACTTTCAAAGTAAAAATTTTTGAGGGGGATGACAGTATTTCAAAAACTTAATATTTAAGATAATCAGATGCAAACAATTCTATGAAGTACATTAATATGAAGTGAAATTTACAAAATTGTAATACAGTAGGTAGATTAAACTTTCATATTAATACTGAAATAAATGAATTGTGCATTGTAGGTATCACTGTAACTTGTGCTGCTTGCATAAAATATTTAAAGAGGGAACACATTACAATGTTATATCTGAGCATTAAAAAAAAGTCATTCAAATTGAATCGACCCAGTTACACTGACTAGATCTGATTAAAGCTGATATGTTTATCTGTAAAGCAAGTCTGACATGGACATGAAAAGGCAACAATAGTATCTCACAGAAAGAAAATGTTAAAGTGACATGTCTTAAAAATAATAAAGTAGCATTTTATGAAAAATATATTTTATACTGCTTCAGTTTTAAAATTTAAATTAGGTAGGATTTATAATTTCTCAGTCACACCACCACATTTTAAGTGCTCAATAGCCACATGTGAACAGCACAGGTCTAGAAGAAAGCACGGAGACTAGATCGCCTCATCTATGCTTCCTCTCATTGTGTTATGGCGGGAGTCATGGTGTGGAGATGGGGAAGGAAAGATCCCAGAGCTGTTTCTCAAGCTTTAATTCATGATTTCTGGTAAATAAGAGACAGGAATCATTGTTTTTTGGCATAAAAGGAATGACTGAGTTAGGGTCTTGTTGACTGGATTTCTTTCTTCTAAGCACTTTCCCATGCCTAATGTGTTTCTGGACTATTCTTAATGAGAGAAGTACTGTTGTTATGTTATCTTCACGTGATCAGGCAACAAAAACTGGCTTATCTACAACCAATCACTGCATGGATTTAGCAGGTTACTTAACCTCTCTCAGCATCAGTTTGCTTTTGTGTAAAATTATTAAACACTTGTCTTACTCACTACCCAGGACTGTATATGTATGAGGTAATAACGCTCTGTAAACATTCAAGTGCTCTAAGTATTGTGCTAATTATGGAAGTAACATTGTACCAAGATAGGTTTTGCTCTCATGGTTACTTTTCTCACAAGACATGAAGTCCCTTTCTAACTCATCTTTAAAAAAAAATCAATTAATTGCATGTTTTAACTCACCAGAAAAGTGGGGAAACATTAATATGAGAAAGTTGAAATAAAACAAATTTTAATATCATGTCAAATTTCCTATAGGTCTCCTTTCATATTTCTTTTTTAAGAAAATAATATGCTGTTCATAGAATAAAAGTCCTACCATGTATTCCATTCTCCTTCCTCACCCTGAGAGGTAACAATTATTATGAAGTTGGTGGCTAATCTGCCAATGAAGAGTGTCAGGCTTTCATGAGGCAACACAGCATGGCCTTGAAGAGCAGATTCTGGAGTCAGCTCAGCCACTTTCTACCTGTGTTACTTTGGGCAAGTTATTAAACTTCTTAGTTTCTTCATATGAAAAAATGGGTAAGATGATAGAGTCTAATGCATATGGATATTTTGAGGAAAAAAACGCACGTAAGTGTTTTTAAAGGACCATGTTACCCTTTATATAAAAACTAGCTATCATTAATATTAGTACACATGTCTGTATATATGTTATACGAAAGGGAACAATACTTATTTCTCAGTCAACATTATGTCTCTGCAATGCACCCATGTAGATATATTCAAAAAGAAGGAATTAAATTTGCCTTTTTTTTTTTCAAACATTCCCCTGAATGTTTGTATCATAGTTTATTCATTCTCCATTGAGAGAAATTTCTACTGTTTCTAGTTTTTTGTTATTACATCCAGATAATTTTTACACACATTTCCTGGTATAAATGTACACACTTATCCATCTTGTACCATAGAGATTCATGCCATCCCAGACATAACGAGCGAGCCACAGTTAAAGTGAAATGACTTTCTACATATTTAGATCTTGGGCCCATAACTAGATGATGAGCTCCTTGAGGCAAAAGTGACAGGTAAACAGTAGATCCTTAGTAAGCTAGCAAGACCCTGGTAGAGTGCGTTCAGGCATGTAGCTATGACAACTGTTCTAGAAGCAAACCATACAACACTGAAAGGCCATTAGAGAAAGTTAGCAAGGGAGGAGTTTTAAAAATAGAGTCTAGCAGTGAAACTCACACTGATATGCTATTTATCTTGGCCTTTTTAAATGCAGATTTGATTCTCCATCTCACAAAGAAAGGGATATTACTCAAGCTTTCAGGATGACTTGGAGCTGGCAAGCCTCAACACTCTAAAGAAAGAGGGGGCAGGGGGCAGGAAAAGGAGACTCTCTGTCAAGTCCCAGTGATATCCACTCATTCCACATACCCACCACTTGGACTCATTCCACCTAAAATGCTCTTTCTCCTTCCTCCCCAGAAAACCTCTAAATATTTTCCCATGTTCTCTCAAACAAGAAGCCTCGATTCAGGTGTCTTCATGTCACACTGCACTTTTCATACTATTAGTTAAATGTGGAAGTAATTCTTCATCTAGAACTGATAGATGAGCTCCTATTAAGCCAACTTCCCTATCAAGAATTACTAGAAGAGTCACATAAAAACCAACCAAACAAAAAGGCTTTCAGGGTAAATACCCCAAAGAGAAGGAAACTCATTAGGTCAATGTGACATTTTGCAATGCTTTTCCCTTTAGAGCATTTGCAAATTTATAGGTAATAAAATTTTGCAGAAAAATAAGGGGATTATAAATACAAAATTTAGGCTATTGGTTACCCTAGAAGGGAAGGCAGGTTATGTTGAGATAGAGCACAAAAGGATTTTTTAAGAAGCAGACAGTATTCTATTTCTTAAACTGGATTGTGGTTCCATAGTTGATAAATTTATGATTTTTCTTCAAATTTCTATATATATAAAAATATAAGTATGACACACAAACATACACACACATATGATATATCACATTCTGTTGAATGTACATTTACCATAAAGAAAAAAAGAAACTCCAGTCAAATAGCTCTTAGCTACAGCGAGTATATTTCAGCCCCAAGCATGATTTTGTACTTCAGCAGTTTCCTCTGAGAGCTGCTAGAAAGCCTGCTCCTCTCATCCATCTCTAGTAACTTCTGCTATTCCCAGGTGGTAATAACAATCCCTAGGCTGGAAGCTTCATGTTTCTGACTGTAGAGTTCTCATCCTTAAAAACCTGTTATTCAGAAACAAGAGTATTAAAGCTGAGTGCATGGTCTCACTCCAGGAGAAGTTAGAAAAGAAAATGAGGACAGCGATGATTAGGTAAGGGGATAGAAGAAAGTGTGAGAAATCAGTCTGTTTATAGCCTCACTGGTATATACAAATTCTTACACATGTATACCCTTGCACATGGGCACATATAAGAATGTATATACACATACTGGATTGTAGGTATGAAAACCAGGAAGAAGAAAAAAGAATAGAGTAAAATGAGATTAGGATGAGTGTGGAGATGGTAACTGAGTTCATGAAAAGACAGTCTGTGGAATACAGATAGCAACATGAAGCGTACAGGTGAACAAGAATAGGAGGGGAATAAAAAGTAAGAGAAGAAAGAAATCATGTAATCAGTGAAAGTAATACCACTTTAGGGGGAAAAACCATACAGAATGAATTTTTTTTTTTGATTACTAACACATATATATGGTATTTAGTCAATCGGTAAAGATAACCCTGTATGCGAGACATCAAAAGAGACACAGATAAATAGAACAGTATTATGGACTCTATGGGAGAGGGCAAGGGCGGGATGATATGGGAGAATGGCATTGAAGCATGTAAATTATCATATGTGAAACGAATCGCCAGTCCAGGTTCAACGCATGACACAGGGTGCTCGGGGCTGGTGCACTGGGATGACCCAGAATGAATTTTTATTGGAAATGAGGATAGGGTGGCTGTGATCTCACACTACAAGTTTCAGGTTGCTTTCAGATTTCTAAGTAGAGATTTTCCCTCATGTTTTGCCTTACAAAATCTGTAACGAATGGCCTCGGGAGAAAAGTCCTTTCACGAGGCAACTGACTTAACCGGGCACATACCTTTGCAGTCTCTAGGCTTCCTTATACTTAGAAATGTCTCTTAATAGTAGGCTTCCCTGGTGGCTCAGACAGTAAAGACTCTACTGCAATGCAGGGTCTCTGGGTTGGGAAGATCCCCTGGAGAAGGAAATGACAACCCACTCCAGTAATCTTGCCTGGAGAATTCCATGGACAGAGGAGCCTAGCAGGCTACAGTCCATGGGGTTGCAAAGAGTCAGGCATGACTGAGCAACTATCACATGCTTCCTTAAATGCAATATGGCTTAATATGCAATGCCTTTCATTAAAAAGATAAGAAATTTCAAGTGCAAACACATGGCAGAGTCATGGAAATCAACTTGAACAACTGTCAAAAAAGAATAGCTGACCTTAAATGCCTGGAAAGAAGCATGATATCTAATATTCCAAATATTTATCAACAGTCTCTAGATAATCTGGTTGACAATATAGATATTATTCTTGGAGAAATATTATCATGGATTAAGAAATATAATAAAAACTACCCATACTCTTTTTTTTTCCCTTAAAAAATGGGAGGAGGGAGTTGAAGTGTAAATAACATACTGAGGATAATATAAAATACAACATTAAAATAGTATGAGAGGTGGACAGAAAAGCAATGAGATTTTCTGATCATAGTAAAAATATAAGCACCTATAAAGCATATAAAGTATCTACATACACAATAAATAAATGCACATGTGCATACAGAGGAGGAGTTTAACATCTAATTTCTAAATGAAGAGAGGTCCACATCAGAAAATCATTCTCATTATATTTGCCCCATCAGACCTTTCTGGTATTTTCCATCTGCAGAATTTATTATTACACATTATCATATATACTTTCTCCTTGTTTTCTCATATACCTTAGGCAAGGTCAAAGAACTAGCATTACCTACTAATTGAGTAGTTCCTGATTTTGTTAGTGATTTCAAGAGATATTATAGTTTTTTAGCAATTGAAAACATAATTCACATTTGCTTTCAGTTTTAAAAGTGTTTAAAATACTTGCATGTAATTCCTTAGACAGGAAAATAATCATGTCATTATTAAATTGTAAAGACAAAGAGAGCCTGTGGCATTTACTAACCCATTGTCCCATCCTAATCAAGCAGCAATTCCAACAGCTAGTTCCAAACTACATCCTGCATCCATGTGATCCATCTACTTCTCTTTACATAGACTGCCACTGGGCTAATTCAGGACAGATTTTCTCTAGCCAGATGTGATGTAAAAGCCACTAAAGAGTCTTCCTGGCTTTTTATTTTTTTCCTACCACCTTTCAAAATACAAATTTGAACACTTTATGTATCTTATAAATTATTTATATTTTCTATAAAATATTTTTAAAACTATAGCATCAAATAAATCTTAAAATATAAATCAGATCTTTTATCTGTTCAGAAACTTTCAGTGGTTATTCCCTGCATTTAGAATATTGTCCAAATGCCATTCTACGGTTCACGAGATGATCCAATGTGTGTGCGTGCTTAGTTGGGTCTGATTCTTTGTGACCACATGGACTGTATATACCCACCAGGCTCCTCTGTCCATGGGGATTCTCCAGGCAAGGATACTGGAGTGGGTTGCCATGCCCTCCTCCAGGGGATCTTTCCGACCGAGGGGTAGAACCCTGGTTTCCCACATTGCAGGAGGATTCTTTACCATCTGAGCCATCTGGGAAACTCCTGCCTCTTTCTGCAAGCTTATTTCACCCTACCCCTCTCTGCTTGAACTGCTCTGACAATACTAGCTTCTTTTCTGTTCTATCAAATCCTTTCCCACCTGAAGACATTTTCAATGTGTCTGAAGACAGTTATCATCTACTTTTCCTTGCCTACTGCATTCTTTCCTAAAGGTATGGACTTGAACTTTACCACCTTCATGCTGTCTTCCCTGATCCCAGGGCAGTTTCTTTCACTCAGCCCCATCCTATTGTTAGGGGAAGCACACAGACTGAAACCACCCACCCTGGCCAGGCACCATAGTAACCATTTGCATGAGGTTTTAGGACAGGAGGTCCTGGTAAGGAACATGGAACTAATAAGCCACCGCCAACTGGGAGAGTTCAGGAAAGGTCAAAAAGTGACACCACTTGTCCAACCACCTCCCAGAATCCTTCTTGCTGGCATCCATCTTGGCTGAACAAGGCGTGCGCCACCAGGAAGGAGTCTGAGTCAGAATGCTTGGCTAAAGACAACCCAGAAACTAATCCCATCACCACAAAACCCCAGACTGTGAGCCACATGGCAGAGCAGTCCTCCTGGGTTCCCTTACCCTACTGATCTCTGCCCAGGTGCCTCTTCCCAATAAAATCTCTTGCATTGTCAGCACATGTGTCTCCTCAGACAACTCATTTGAGTGTTAGACAAGAGCCCACCTTTGGGACCTGGAAGGGGTCCCCCTTCCAGCAACACTATCACATGAATCCTTCTATTACCACCCACACTTCACAATCTGTAACAATCTAAATGTATCCATTTTGCTTTTAGTTTGCTATTGCCATGAACAGTGAAATGAAAATTCTATAAAGGAGGCATTTTATATATCTTATTCATCATTGTATCACAAGTACCTAGCTCAATATCTGCCATAAACACGCATTTAACAAATATTTGCTAAATGAATGAACAATTAAATTTGGTTTATTTCTCTTTGTCCTCAGTATGTTAATGCTACACTTAAAACTCTGATGACATTCAACTGAAGTTTCCTTATCATAGTCTGCAGTTCCATGTATAAGCTACTTCCAAACTTCCCTCTAAATTAATTTATCATCAATCTTTTACTCACAATATTTCAACTGCACTGGCCCTGGTTTTTCTGGAACCATATTAGTAATCTATTGCCAAATAACAAATCAACCCCCAAGAGAGTGACTTAACAATAAGCGTTTGTTATATCAGCATCTGCTGATCAGAAATTTGAGGTGACTTCCCTGGGTGATTATGGTTTGAGAACTCTAACGGTGCTGTGGCTCACTGGGGTTGTACTGACTTTACTTTTAAGGCTTGACTGGGCCTGGAAGACCCTCTAGTGGAGCTACTGGCAGCAAACGTTTCAGTTTCTCATTGATTATTACTTTTTAAAATAAACTTTATCTATTTAGTTTTGGCTGTGCTGGGTCTTTGTTGCTGTGTGGGCTTTTCTCTACATTCAGAAAGTGGAGGCTACTTTTTAGTTGTGGTGTGCAGACTTCTTTTTTTGGTGGCTTCTCTTCTCGGGGAGCACAGGCTGTAGATCACATGGGCTTCAGTAGTTGTGGCACGTGGGCTCAATAGCTGCAGCTCTCTGGCTTTAGAGCATAGGCTCAATAGTTGTGGTACACAGGCTTAGTTATTCTGCGGCATGTGGGATCCTCCTGGATCAGGGATCAAACCCAGGTTTCCTGCACTGGCAGGAAGATTCTTTACCACTGAACCACCAGAGAAGCCCCTCTTGTTGATTGTTAGTAGAAGAACACCTATCCTTCTTCACAGGGATTCTTGAGGAGTCTCATGTGATGGCAGAGCAAGTGAGGAAAGAGTACTAGATAAACACTGCATGGCTCTTAGAAACTAGCCTCAGTAAATTATGTTCTATCATTTCCAAAATATCCTAGTGATTGGTCAGTCATGGGGTTATATAGATCTTCTGTTTTCAATGAAGGATTCTGTTTCCGAAATGGAGCCACATAAAATGACATTCTTTAGGCTGAGCAGCTTTTGAAAGGCCTCACCTATTTCTACACGAATGAAGGATACATGCTGGGGAACTAAGGCACAGAAGGCACATGTTACAAACTAACACAGACCGCACAGGCATAATGACGTGGACACGGCAAAGAGCCAACACTTTGCAAAACATATGAGAAGGCCACCTTGTAGAGTCTTGTTTCTCAAGATGAATGTTAAGCCACCCAGGGATCAAACCCAGGTCTCCCACATTGCAAGCAATTTCCTTACCATCTGAGCCACCAGGGAAGCTCCAATAGGAAATGCCAAAAAAATCAAAATACTACATATTAGCACACTGCATAGCTGTGTGCTAATATCAAGGACCTACCAAAGCAGATCAACAGAACCAGACAACACAAGTGTGAGAGAGTTAAAAATCGTCTACCTGTTTTTTAACCTGTATTTTGTCAGATAATTTTATCAACCTAGAGACTGACTTTTTTGTTTTAGTCAGGATGTTTTGAATGTGTCACAGAAATATAAAAAAAACTAGATAAAGTACATCATTTTTTTTTTTTTTTTGACTATTGTAGTTTGGAAGACTCCATGGAAGCTCCCCACTTTAAAAAATAAATAAATCATAAAACCTGTCAGGAAATAGAGCCTTGGAGATTTCAACTTGAGACTTCTATCTGTGTTACTTCTCCACTTGATTCTGTTTCTTTTTGAGTACTATTGCTCTCACTTTTCCCTTCTTCAAATCTCATTACTTCTTAGAGAATTTTTTCACAGATTCCCTCTGACTTAGATAATAGGCCAGATGATACTCCCACACACAATTTCCTTCTCTGCCTCCCTCCAGTATCAGTTATAACGCTCAACTATATTTCATCTTGAAAATTTGAAACTGACATACAAAAGTTCTGTCAATGTTGAATACTGAACTTGCAAGTCATGAGGCTCCAGAGAGGCCATTTTCAGCCTAAACTGAGAAAAAGCAAAAAAAAAAAAAAAAGTCAACATACACTAGAAGAGATAATTAAAGAGACGAATTCTGCTTCTTCTAGTTACGGTGAATTAACTTGAAGCACACCAATCTTCATAATAAAAACAATTGCAAAAACTGAGCAGAATACAAGAGCAATCTCTTTGAAATGCTATTGAGCTATTAAAACTGCCAGTGTCTAATGGGTCAACATCTCTGGGAGAAGAGAAACTCATTCAGCTAAACGTGACATTTCATACTGCTTTTGCTTCAAACCGTTTGCTGATTCATAAGTAGCATTGCCTGACACACTAATAAATCAAGCAGAAAGAGTTGAATAAGGGGTATGGAAGCTGAACAAGCCTTCAGGAGTCTCGTGGACCTGGAGAGAAAAATTTTGATATTCAGGGGTAGCAAAGCAGCTCAAGTTTGAGGGAATAATGTTTTGAAGAGAAAGGAAGTACAGAGAAGGAATCCCGGCAGTATGCGCTCCCTTCCCCGGAAGCATTTGTCATTCATAAACCAAACAGACTGAGAGTCTGGGGAACCAAGCAGGAAACAGTTGCTAAAAGGCTGAAAACCTAAGTATAGTTACTGTGCTGGAAGATAAAATTTGCAGCTAGCAGCCTACCAAAGTCAAAAGACCATAGTAAACAGGCTATGTCTCAACCTTCTGTTGAGACAAATGAATAAGACAGATCAAGCCTTAAAAAGGCTAAAATTCAGTCCCAAATAAATTCAGAGTGAGATTGGATAATGTTGGCCTCATCCTGCTCTAACGTCCTTCAAGAACCTAAATAAAATTCAGTCTTGCAAGAAGGCCACATTTTCAAAGCTTCTCAACGTTTTTTAAAAAAAAATCATCCTTCAGTCAAATATATAAGGCATACCAAGTAATGGGACTATGAGGAAATGCAGACAACAGAAAGAGTCATAATGATATAGACAATGGAGTTATCCAACATAGATTTTAATACAGCTGTGACTAATATGCTCAAAAAATAGACAAGAGGGAGACTTTCTGCTGAGAAAAGGTATCTAGATAAAAGAAATTAAATGAAAATTCTAGATTTGAAAAAATTTAATTAATATACTCAATTTCATCCTGGATATGTGCTGCTGCTGCTGCTGCTAAGTCACTTCAGCTGTGTTCGACCCTGTGCGACCCCATAGGTGGCAGCCCACCAGGCTCCCCCGTCCCTGGGATTCTCCAGGCAAGAACACTGGAGTGGGTTGCCATTTCCTTCTTCAATTCATGAAAGTGAAAAGTGAAAGTGAAGTTGCTTAGTCGTGTCCGACTCTGTGTGACCCCATGGACTGCAGCCCACCAGGCTCCTCCGTCCATGGGATTTTCCAGGCAAGACTACTGGAGTGGGTTGCCATTGCCTTCTCTGGGATAGGTGCTGCGATAATTTAATTTTATATTATCTTAACATCCTACAGCAGTTTTAGTTTACATTTACTTTATTGGGGGAGTGTGGAGCAATTGGAGCATTCATATATTGTTGGTGTGTCCACTTTGGAAATTTGTCTAGTAGTATCTACTAAACTTGAACATGCTGATAATCTAAGATCAAGGATTTCTACTCCCAGGTATACGTCCAACAGAAAAGCACAAATATGTACACCAGAGACAAGTTAAAGTATGTGCATAGAAGTTTCTTTTTCAATTAAAATATAGTTGGCATATATTAGTTTCAGGTGTACAACATAATGATTTGACATTTATATACCTTATGAATTGATCACCCTGATAAATCTATACCTGATGGTATCCTTTGCTGTGCAGAAGTTTTTTTCTTTGATGCAGTCACATTTATTTACTTTTTATTTTGTTGCCTAGAAGCACTTTTTAAAAATAGCCAAAAATGAAAAATAAATCACATTTCCAACCACTTATTCATTAAAATAAAATGAATAAATTGTGACATACTTCACAAAAGAATTCTACATAGCAATGAAAACAAATGAAACTACAAATGAATCATTATGGATGACTCCTAGAAAAATTACAGTGGGTGACAGAGGCCAGGCATAAAAGACTACATACTATATGAAAATGAAGGTGAAAGTGTTAGTCACTCAGTAGTATCTGACTCTTTGCAACTCCATGGACTATAGCCTGCCAGGCTTCTCTGTCCATAGAATTCTCCAGGCAAGCACACTGGAGTGAGTTGCCATTCCCTGTTGCAGGGTATCTTCTAGACCCAGGAGCTGAAACTGGGTCTCCCACATTGCAGGCAGATTCTTTACTGTGTGAACCACCTGGAAAGCCCACATATTGTATAGTTCCAGTTATATGAAATTAAAGAACAGGTAGAACTAATTTATGATAGTAAGAATTCATCTTTCGGCAGGACAGAGTTAATGAGTAGGAGAGGCAAAAGAGGTCTTTTGGCTATGGATACTGTTCTAGTTATCAATCTGGGTGATGATTTCATTGATACATTCATTTTGTGAAAATTTATTCTGCTGTGCACTTA
This sequence comes from Giraffa tippelskirchi, assembly GCF_054371585.1. Lineage (NCBI taxonomy): Eukaryota > Metazoa > Chordata > Mammalia > Artiodactyla > Giraffidae > Giraffa > Giraffa tippelskirchi. The sequence goes on along the minus strand of NC_137280.1, from coordinate 104,162,852 downwards.
TGACCTTTACATATCAATAAAGCAATTTATTTAGAGAAGGAGAAGAAGTGAAGAGAGAGGTAAAACTAAAAACTCGTGCAAGTCCAAAGTGAGATCTAGAGGGAATCGTCAGCTTCTGCAGGCTCTCCTGTGCTTTGGCTTCTCTGAAACCTAACTGCTTTCCCTAGATTTGATATTGTGAGATACCTTTCCAATTATTTCCCTTCCATCCTCCCCACTGCTTTTTCTGGAAAGCTACCTAAACAAATGTTTAAAAAAGTAAAAAAAAAGATTCCCTGAGAATAACCTGAACCCACATACTACTGAAACAGAACTATATATTTTAATTCTACCTATTTACAAACAAGATGCTACAAGACATATAATCCTTGAATAACACAATATATAAGAAACTTTAATGAAACATAGCATCAAAATGGAATTTTTATAGATACTTTTAAGAGTAAGTTAATTGCTTTTTTAGTTAAAGAAAATTTAACTAAAATTTACTTCATTATCTGAGATTTTCTCATTTAAAGAATGTTAAATTACTTCAAAATAAGCAAATGTTCCATTGTCCAGCATCTAGAAAGGACCTCTGGAAACTCAACTCCAAAGTTGCTCCAACAATGCTGATTAGAAAACAGACAGATGAGGTAGAGATGAAAGTGTCTAGATTTATGTTTATGATGCAAGACAATTAGCAGTGATATTTGAATTGTTTACAAATCAAATGATCAACTACGTCCAATGATACTTGGCCCATATATCTGTCTGAAATAATTCAATTTCAAAGAAACTTTCAAAAGGATCATGTTTAACTTGCATGGCTTCAATATGGATGATTATGTTGAAAACCCCAGTTGTTTTGTCTGCACTAGATATGCCAGTGAACTAACTCCAACAAAAAACAAAGGCATGTAAAAACTCTGTTATCTTGAAATTCTTAAACATCAGGTCTTTCACTTTATAAAAGGATTAGACTGCTGAGTTGTAAAAGGCTTATTTCAGATTGTTATTAATTTAACATTTCAAAGCATCTATCATAAGATTCTATTTAATTGAATATTAATGTGTAAATGTTTAAGGCACCTCGACATAAAATAGCTCTATCATTAGGTCTTCAAAAGTTGCTACAAAAAGGAGTTATGGACATTATGCCTAATTTTTCAGATAAAAGTTTTGGAACTTTCTCTAAAAACATGGTGTTTCTAATGAGCAGAACCAGGACTGGAACATAGTTTTTTTTTTTTACCTTCTAATAAAGTGTTCTTGTCTGTAGAGAGTATTGATAGATATTAACTAGATATTGTAAAATCAATCTTTTTTATAAGAATGGACTTTCCTCTATATAACCCACATATGCTATTACTATTTATAAAACAAAACAAGGTATATATTAATACAAATTCATGCAAATTATTCATATGAACCCCCTTATACTAGAATTTATAAACTTATGCCAATAGGTAATTTATGTCATATACATTTCCATCTAGAAATAGGACAACTTAATATTGTTATACATCAATAACAAACAGATATTTTGTTATATTTGCTTCCAATTGAAATTTCTCTGTGTGTGCAGAATGAAAGGACTCTAGGATACCCCTACACTGAGGGTCATAAAGTGAGGAATATTAGAAAATGAGATGTTCATTTTCTCCTTTTTTTGCAGACTACTAGATTTCTGCCCTAAGCTTCTATTTTCAACTGTCAGTTTCCATTGACTTTAGTGGATCCCTGAGTTTCACCTTTCCCTGCATCTCACTGATCTCTTTCTTCATTCTCTGGTCTATATTGCACCAGACACATAAGGACAGGAGACAGGGGAAAAGACAATCAACAACAACAACCTCAATCATAAATTAAATCTCTCTCTTTAATGTTAGGAGCCCAATTTTGAAACACATGTCTTGCTAAGCCTTTTCACTAGTTGGATTTCCCACCACTTCTAAGAAGCTTTGCCTATCATTAACAGTTTGACACTCTCATGTCTAACCTTGACCCACTTTGTATTTCAGTTATTTACATCAATCTCATTTCATTTACTTGATGGTCCAGCATCTGATGGCATGGTTTATTTTTGTTCATTGTTATATCTAGCAAAATACCAAACTGAGAAGCTTCAATAAAAGCCCCATCTCTAAGCTATTGCTCAAGGCCTGATGAGCCAGTGTTTGCCCTGTCCAGACATTTGTTTGCCATCATTGTTCTCTTTCTCCCAACTTCTTTTCAGGCCTCTGGTTCAGTATTTCTCATTGGCCAGTTTGAGTGGCTTGAACTTTTACCATTTAATTCTTTTCAATCAAAGATTTTTATTCTGGGAATTGGGGTTGAGGGTGGATGCTGGCAAGATAGAAGTCATGCATCCAGAAATTTTTAGAGGCTTAGTGTTAACATGAAATTGTAACTATGCCATATCCAAGTGGATTTTTAGCCTCCTAAAATGTGTTCCTCCTTTTCCTAATCACAAAGCCAATGCAAACTATTTAATTCAGAAATTACAGGATGAAGAACTGAAAACAGCATAGCCTTAGGCAAGAAGTGAGCATCTTCACACGGTATTCTCATTAGTGAGGACAAATGTGCCATCTCTGGGCAACCTATTATGTAGCCTATATTTGTGTATTAATTAAAAAGAAAGCTTGGTGGTAGCATGAATCTATATGACAGAAAGCCATACAATTCTTTAACTTCAAAAAATAGTGTTAAAAAAGCAGTTTTAGGGTCTAATTAAAAAGGCCTATATTTTAGTACTACATCATATTGCACATATGTTCACAGCTCTCAGTCTCCCATGCTGCCTCTGAAACACACTTTGTTTCATTCTGGGAACATTACTGCTGTTAAAACACTGGTTTTTGGATGGGAATTGGAGAGCAGAGGGAGGAAGGGAGGTTTTTTAAGAAGAAGAGGGATTTCCATTGTTTCCAGGAAACTGCTAAAATATGTGTATGTATGTGTGTTTTTTCTGAGCATTTCTCACACATTTTCAAGACTCTAATTCCCACCTCTGATTTTTTTTTCTCCTTTTTCTGCCTAGCCTGTTCATTGCTAACGTAAACAGATGAGATTTCCTGAATGTGAGGGAACGTGATTAGAAAATGACTCTATAGGAAAAATGGAGGACATCTTTGCAAATGGAAAATAAAAGCATTCCTAAAGGCATTTCAGAGAGCAAAGGCAGAACTTTTCACTACAATTACTTTTTCAAATGATGGAAATTGATTCAAATGTACATCTTGGCAATGCTTTGTTGTTAACGAAGATGCATAAAAAATTGATTGACTTATATGCTTAAAGGAGGCTTTGAAATTATTTTCCTTGAGACAGTTAGAAGTAGGCTGAAAGATGATGTGTTAGAAATGGAATATACTGGAGTTACATTGAGACAGATGGGAAGACACTCAAAATATTGGCTACTGCCCACAGATTCTTTATGCTTTCAGCTCTTCATTATGAATTTAGAAGTTTTTTACTTTTATGTGGTGGATAGTTGGGGTTTGAGATATACATGACCTAAAGATAAAGGACATAGGGAGTTCTCTTCCTATAATTTTTATATGAGATACATGATTTCAAAATAAGATAATGTGTGAAATATTATTCCCTATTCTTCTCAGACCCATTTAGTTTCATCAGCACAGGCAATTTTGATTGTGTCAGGATATGAAGCATAAATATTTAGGTTTAAATAAATGAATGGAAATCAGGAAGAAGGCATATTTCTCAAGCGGATAAGATCATTTCTTTAAAAAAATGTTGAACTACTTAGAGCTACAGACCATCCATACAACTTAAGCATTTTCAAATTTGTGACATTTTTTGCACCAAATCATTCTGTTTTAATGTGAAGCTTATATAGGTAATTGAAAATTTATCAGTGGGAGAATTGAGAGGAGAGGGTTCAATGGTGGTAAAGAAAGATCCTGAAGTCATCTTCTCTCATGGACATAACAAATCTATTCTACAACTATATATAGAATAATTCTCTCTGAAAGTTGGATGAACAGACATTCTACAACAAATGGCAAAAGGACAGTATCAAGACAAGTAGCAGAAACAAGCATATAGTCACACTAAGAAGAAAATCACACTTCAGTCCCAGTAATCCATGGCCAGGAAGGATTACAAAGTATGATTATTTTCCCTGAGGAGTAAGGGATATGAGTTTCACATAAAGTACTCCAATGTTTAGATCCTGCACAGGAGAAACAAGTCCTCCAAACACCTGGCTTTAGAAAACCATAAGTTTTGTGTTCAGGAAAACTATAGAATTAGAGGGAATGAAAAATCCCCTCGTAAAGGGCTCTTGCACAGACTCACTTGACCCAAAAGCCAGCAATAAAACACCAGATTGAAAAGCACAGGGATCTTGGTGAAGGGGATCCACTTACTGATCTTGAAGTGTCTGCTGGAGAGGCAGGAAGCTGTTGAGATGAGCCATGAGGACTGAGATTTGGGCAGGCATCCTCTTTGCGGTTTCATACTGCTTTGCTAATGCCAGCACTGGTGGGTGCCATTTTGGAAATCACCGTCTAATCTGTTATTACCAGTAGTTGTGTCTCACCAAGAGCACTACCCACTGTTGCACCTCAGCCAGGCTCATCGCCAGCTCAATCATAACTCTGCCCACCAGTGTCTGGCAGCATCATGGCATGGCTACAATAGACACACGCAGCTCACATAAGGCAAGACTGTGCTTCTGAGCCCCGTAGGGCATCTCCTACACACAGTTATTTCGTGAAGACCGAGATACATAGCTGATTTACCTAATACATAGAAACAAGCACAGAGAAGGAGGCAAAATGAGGAGTAGGGAAACCTGTTTCAAGCAAAAGAAAAAAAACAAAACTGCAGAAAAAGAATTAAACAAGACAGAAATAAGCAATCTACCTGATAAAGAGTTCAAAGTAAAGGTTATACAGATGCTCACTGAACTCTGGAAAAATAGATGAACACAGTACGAACTTCAACAAAGAGATACAAAATAGAAGAAAATATCAAGTAGATACAACTAACTATATAAAAATATATATGGAGGTTCAATAGTAGATTGAATGAGGTAAAAGAGTGAATCAGTGAGCTGAAAGACAAAGCAACAGAACCCACAAAAAACAGAGCTGCAAAATGAAAAATGAATTTAAAAAAGTGAAGATGACTTAAGAGACCTTTAGGACAATATCAAGCAGAATAACATTAGCATTATAGGGGTCCCAGAAGGAAAAGAAAGAAAAGGGGCCATAGAAAGTATTTGAGGAAATAGTGGCTAAAAGCCTCTCAAATCTGAGAAAGAAAACAGAAGCCCAGAATTCCAATTTTACTATTAAAGAAATCAAAAGCTCAAAATTGGTAGAAGGAAAGAAAATAAGTGAAGGAAAAGACAAAAATAAAACAATACAGAAAATCAGTAAAACTAAGAGCCATTAGCTAGACTAACCCTTGGTTAAGAAAAAAAATAGGGCTCAAATATGTAAAATCAGAAATGAAAGAGAATATGTTACAACTAATTCCACAGAAATACAAATGACCAAAAGAGACTACTATGAACAATTATACACCTACAAATTGGACAATCTAGAAAAAATGCATAAATCCCTAGAAACATAAGTCTTCTGAGACTGAATCATGAAGAAATTGAAAGTCTAAATAGATCAATTACTAACAAGGTGATTGAAATAGTAAATAATAAACTTCCAACAAACAAAAGCCCCTGACATTTAAAACCATTTAAAGAAAATTTAATACCTATCCTTCTCAAACTCTTCTAAAAAATTAAAGAGAAGGATAACTTCCAAAGATATTTTATAAAGCCAGCCTTGCCCTGATAGCAAAATGAGACAAGAGACACCAAAAATAAGAAAATTACAGGTCAACACCTTGATGGACATAGACAAAAATCCTCAACAAAATATTAGCAATTCAAATCCAAACTACTTAAAAGGTTACACACCAATATCAAGTGGGATTTATTCTGGGGATGCAAGAATGATTCAACCTCTACAAACCATTCAGTTTTATATCACATTAACAAAATGAAGGATAAAAATTAGATGATAATCTCAACAGATGCAAAAAAAAATCACTTGACAAAATTCAACATCCCATCTGTGATAAAAACTCTCAACAAAGTGGATATGGAGGGAACATACCTCAACATAATGAGAGCCATATATGACAAAGCCATCGCTAACATCATACTCAAGATGAACAGCTGAAAACGTTTCTTCTACTATCTGAAAAACTACAAGGATGTCCGTTCTTGCCACGGTTATTAAACATATTAATAGTAATGGAAGTCCTAGCCATAGCATTTAGGTAAGGAAAAGATATAAAAGGCATCCATGTTGGAAAGTAAGAAGTAAAACTGTCAGTATAGAAACATATAGAAAGCATATAGAAACTCTTAAAAGATTTCACAAAAAAAGCTCTTAGAAATAATAAATAAATTCAATAAAGTCACAGGATACAAAATCAATATATAGAAATTTGTGGATGAATGGAAGAAGATTCATATATACAATGAAATACTATACATATATGATGTACAACATATATATATATACAATAAAATGATAATCAGACTTAGAAAAACAATGAAATCCTGCCATTTTTTGACAACATGGATGGATTTATTGTGTTAAGTGAAATGTCAGTTGGAGAAAGACAAAAACCATATGGTTTCATCATATGGAATCTGGAAACGACAACAACAAACAAAATAGAACAAAAACAAACATGAAGAGACAGAAAACCAATTAGTGGTTAACAGAGCAGGGGGCAGCTTCAGGGTGGGTGAAGTGAGTGAAAGGGGCTAACTGCAACCATGGATAATACCTGGTGATCACTCTGTAGTGTAAACAGATACTGAATTATAATGCTGTACGCCTGTGACATATGTAAAATGATAATAAAAGAACTCATCAATAAAGAAATATTGGTTTGTATCCAAGGAATGGTATACTCCTCCTATACTGATCCTATCTACCCTAAAGTAGAAGTGAAGCTGACATTGACAGTCATCTTTGAGGTCCAAAATTTGTCAGAATCAGCTTAACTTCCAGTCTATACTTGCCTCAAGATTTTAGCCAGTAAGAAAGGCCTTTATAATTATGTGGTGCAATTTTTGAAGGCGATTCTTCATGATATTTAACCTATATTCCTGGTCTGTACAGTACAATATTTCTCTCAGACCACGCCTTGTGAATCATCAAAAATAATTTAGGTGTTGGAATATTAAGTTCAAAAATAAACATAAGGCTGAAAGGAAAGAGTGTTTTTACTTCATGAAATTATACCTATTAGTGATCCTTAACCATACTCAACTCCATTTCATGTACCTATCCTTCACCTCTCTTCTGCCTCAGGTCTTTTAATTTGATTTTTGTTGTACATGATGCTGGAAAGATAAAGCTCTCTGGACAGCAATAATCAAGATAAAAGAGAGAGCAAACCTGAAGCTAGAGTGGGTCCTCATTGTTCCCACACCTGCGCAAAGAAAAGCAATGCATTCAGAGTACTCGATTAATCCTTCATATTTTCCTTTCTTTAAAACACACACCCTCATTACCTTTCCAGAATATCTTCGTAAGAAAAACACCTATGTCTCTGTGGGTACTGTTTTTAGATAAGCTGTTTTAAATCATAGCTATTAAAAAGAATTTCCTCTCCCAAGAAATACTTTGCTGAATTTGAGTAGTCACACTGGGTCCACTTAAATCAAGCCTTCCTATGATTCACACAACAGCGAATCTCAAAAAAAATTAAAATTACTTGTGACCATATGCTACAAAATGTTATGCTATAAAATGAAACTTAGTCAATAACATGACTCTCTTCATTTCAAAGGCAGGCCTTGTAATCCTGGAAAAATAACACTCAGTAAGAACTAGACCATTCAGGTATGACCTAAATCAAATCCCTTACAATTATACAGTGGAAGTGACAAACAGACTCAAGGGATTAGATCTGATAGACAGAGCACCTGAAGCACTATGGATGGAGGTTCGTGACATTGTACAGGAGGCAGGGATCAAGACCATCCCCGAGAAAAAGAAATGCAAAAAGGCAAAATGGTTGTCTGAGGAGGGCTTACAAATAGCTGTAAAAAGAAGAGAAGCAAAGGAGAAAGGGAAAATTATACCCATTTGAATGCAGAGTTCCAAAGAATAGCAAGGAGAGGTAAGAAAGCCTTCCTCAGCGATCAGTGCAAAGAAATAGAGGAAAACAATAGAATGGAAAAGACTAGAGATCTCTTCAAGAAAAGTAGAGATGCCAAGGGAACATTTCATGCAAAGATGGGCTCAATAAAGGACAGAAATGGTATGGACCTAACAGAAGCGGAAGATATTAAGAAGAGGTGGCAAGAATACATAGAAGAACTATACAAAAAAAGATCTCCATGACTCAGATAATCATGATGGTGAGATCACTCACCTAGAGCCAGACAACCTGGAATGTGAAGTCAAGTGGGCCTTAGGAAGCATCACGACAAACAAACCTAGTGGAGGTGATGAAATTCCAGTTGAGCTATTTCAAATCCTAAAAGATGATGCTGTGAAAGTGCTGCACTCAATATGCCAGCAAATTTGGAAAACACAGCAGTGGCCACAGGATGGGAAAAGGTCAGTTTTCATCCCAATCCCAAAGAAAGGCAATGCCAAAGAATGTTCAAACTATTGCACAACTGCACTCATCTCACACGCTAGCAAAGTAATGCTCAAAATTCTCCAAGCCAGGCTTCAACAGTATGTGAACTATGAACTTCCAGATGTTCAAGATGGTTTTAGAAAAGGCAGAGGAACCAGAGGTCAAATTGCAAACATCTGTTGGATCATTGAAAAAGGAAGAGAGTTCCAGAAAAACATCTACTTCTGCTTTATTGACTGTGCCAAAGCCTTTAACTGTGTGGTTCAAAACAAACTGTGGAAAAGTCTTAGACGGGAATACTAGACCACCTGACGTGCCACCCGAGAAACTTGTATGCAGGTCAAGAAGCAACAGTTAGAACTGGGCATGGGACAACAGACTGGTTCCAAATCGGGACAGGAGTATGTCAAGGCTATATATTGTCACCCTGTTTATTTAACTTATATGCAGAGTACATCATGAGAAATGCCGAGCTCGATGGTGCACAAGCTGGAATCAAGATTGCTGGGAGAAATATCAATAACATCAGATGTGCGGATGACACCACCCTTATGACAGAAAGCGAAGAAGAACTAAGGAGCCTTTTGATGAAGGTGAAAGAGGAGAGTGAAAAAGTTGGCTTAAACTCAACATTCAGAAAACTAAGAACATGGCATTTGGTCCCATCACTTCATGGCAAATAGATGGGGAAACAATGGAAACAGTAAGAGATTTTATTTTCTTGACCTCCAAAATCACTGCAGATGGTAACTGCAGCCATGAAATTAAAAGATGCTTGCTCCTTGGAAGAAAAACTATGACCAACTTAAACAGCACATTAAAAAGCAGAGACATTACTTTGCCAACAAAGGTCCATCTAGTCAAAGCTTTGATTTTTCCAGTAGTCATTTATGGATGTGAGAGTTCAACTATAAAGAAAGCTGAGCGCTGAAGAACTGATGCTTTTGAACTGTGGTGTTGGAGAAGACTCTTGAGAGTCCCTCGGACTGCAAGGAGATCAAACCAGTCCATCTTAAAGGAAATCAGTCCTGAATATTCATTGGAAGGACTGATGCTGAAGCGGAAACTCCAATACTTTGGCCACTTGATGCAAAGAACTGACTCACTGGAAAAGACCCTGATGCTGGAAACGATTGAAGGCTGGAGGAGAAGGGGACAACAGAGGATGAGATGGTTGGATGGCATCACTGAATCAATGGACATGAGTTTGAGTAAACTCCAGGAGTTGGTGAGGGACAGGGAAGCCTGGCGTGCTGCAGTCCATGGGGTCGCAGAGTCGGACATGACTGAGCGACTGAACTGAACTGAAAGAAATAAAATACAGGCAAACTGAAAAGCATGAAAATAATCATGTCATTTTACCATTTATCTTCACTAAAGACTCTCTGAAGCAACAGGCAAGTCTGATGCGCTTTTGTATTTATTACCACTGAACTATGGGGAAGAACTAAACTTAGCCACATGGTCTGTCCTTTTTTTTGTAAGCTGTTTTATTTCCATCATAATCACTGATAGTGACCCTCTCTCCCATCTGCTGATTTTTTTTTTTTTTTTTGCTCTGCTGAAACAGTGCTTAGGTTTCAAAAATAGTGATCTCAAAATCATTAACCTAGAAAGAACCTGGCCTTCATCCACTTCATTTATGGGATGTTAAAGCAGTCTCAAGTGTTTGCTAAAATAAACTAACAGGCTATAGAGGAAAGGAACACACCATCTGGCCAAGCCAATGAGGCTGAGAATACATAGTTTCGGTAATCACTTTAGGTGAATCTACTACAACACATGGAAATGACAAAGTTTGGATTTTTTTTTTTTTACCCTCCGAATCTTATAGTCTGAAAAATGAAATGCTAAACTGAAAGAGGAATCCAGGGCTAATGTAAATAAATGAGATGTGAGTGATGTGACCATTGATAAGACATCAGCAATTTATGATTCCTATAGGCCTACAGCTCTGTGAAGATAGAAATTCTCTTGGACATGACAGACTTGTCAAAAGAATTGTGTGTAAATACATTTTCATATGTTGAATCACTTAGTACACTAAGGATTCCAGAATATAAAAGGAGACTGTGTGGAAATCTATCTATTTCCTTATAATTTGTATTTTGTAAGCATGGATGCCTTAGTCTCTCAGATTTCTTCATGAAGAAACTAGCTCTGACTGAGGTCTAGATTTTATCAGTTAAGAAACAACTTATTGAGGCAAAACAGATATAAATGACCACTTTAATTCTGTTTTCAGAATCAAGATATATCTCTATTCACACTGTCTACATTTTCTCATTTCCTGGGTACTTGCCTACCTGCTCTGACTGGATTCTAACCCTATCATTCTACTGCAAGAATTGCTTCCTTTTTCCCCAAATATAAATTCTCACATTTTCACATTGTATTATTTAACTTCTTGGGATAATCCAGTGCAACTGTCTTCACCTTCTTCTAATATTTTCTTATACTTGCTTTCAGATTTTTCCTCTCTACGAGCCTTGTCTGGTCTTTTCCCTCTTTTCTATACCTAAACATCTATTTTCATAGGAGTTAGGTTTTCTATACTTAAATATCTATCTTCATAGAATTCAGGTTTGGGGCCCTCACCATGCTCTCTTTTCTGAAACCCTCACTATGCTAGACTGAAGCAGTTAAGTAAAAAGCCCAGTAATCCTGAATTTAAAAGAAAAATATCAATATGAACATGTGATATGTCTCCTGTGTGTGCGTGTGTGTGTGTGTGTGTGTGTTTGCATTAGTCACTTAGTTGTGTCCTAATTTTTGCAACCCTATGGAATATAGCTGGCCAGGCTCCTCTGTCTAAGGAATTTTCCAGGCAAGAATTCTAGAGTGGGTTGCCATTGCCTTCTCCAGTGGATCTTCCTAACCTAGGGCTCCAATCCAGGTCTTCTGCACTGCAGGCAAATTTTTTTTCATCTGAGCTGCTAGGGAAGCCCTGATATGTCTCCTAGCTGTATTCAAAATGAGCAAGCCAATAACAAGCACCCAGACTATGTTCCCGAAATACCGTTTTCAACTAAAAGGAACTTCGGTTCCTGAGAGAATTGGTTGATTCTAAATATAAGGTAGGAAGTGTGTCCAAATTATCCAGACACAAGACTGAAGAGGCTTTTTACAACATTAAATTAAATAATGGATCTGGGCAATGATCATCAGTGGCTGCTAACATCAAATGAAGCAGGCAATCAGATATTATGTACCTCACGATGAAAGCACATATCACCATCTATGATATATTCTTGACCAAAAAACAATCAAATCTGTGTCAAGTAAAATACTATAGATCTAATTACTAATTTATAAGACATAAGGGAAAAAGAGAAAATAATGGGGGAAATGACAACGGGGAAAAATAATGGGGATGCAATCCAGAAAATACAGATTGTAAGAATCTCTACAAGAATATAACTTTAGTTGAACAAATAAATTGCAGATGAAAAAAGGAGATAAAATAAAAACAAAAATAAAAGAAAAATCAATAAATTATCATGTATAAACCTTATTCATATCTTTAACAATCTGTAGCAAATAATTTATGGATAGTCAAAGAAATTGGAACACTGATTGAATATATGAAAATATAAAGAAATTACTGCTATTTTAGTTGTAATAATGATATTGTGATTATATTTCTATAAAGACCCCTCAATTTTAGAAATCCATACTGAATAGTTCATGGTGGAAATTATATTCCACTTGGCATTTGCTTCAAAATAATCCAGTAGTGTTAGTAGCAGTAGAAGGAGGGGAACAGTAAATAGCGGGATGTAGTTGAAATAAGATTGGTCATGAGTTGATGGTTTTGGAAGTTGGGTGAAAGGCACATGAGGATTCAGTGTTGTAGTTTACTTCTGTGTACATTTTAATTTGCAATAAAAAAAGTTTTAAAAAATCCACATGCAGACATTGACTGAAACTAGATTAGTCCTGCCTCTCCTTTGATTATGGAGTTACATACCACTATATATCTAAGTGTGTGTATATATATATATATATATGAACTGACTGGCTCAGATCATCAGCTTCTCAAGCAAAATTCTGGCTTAAACTAAAGAAAGCAGGGAAAACCACTAGGCCAGGCAGGTACGACTTAAATCAAATCCCCTATGAATATGCAGTGGAGGTAATGAATAGATTCAAGGGATTAGCACTTGTAAACAGTGTAGCTGAAGAACTATAGAAGGAGGACCATAATGTTGTACAGGAGGCAGTGCACAAAATCATCCTAAAGAAAAAAATAAAAAGAAAGAAGGCAAAGTTGTTATTTGAGGAGGCTAAATAAGAGAAGCAAAAAACAAGAGAGACAAGGGAAAGGTATATCTAACTAAATGCAAATTTCCAAAGAACAACACAGAGAGACAAGAAGGTCTTCTTCAACAAACTGTGTATAAAACTAGAAGAAAACAACAGAAGGGGCAAGACTAGAGATCTCTTCAGAAAAATTGGAGCTATCAAGGGAACATTTTGCCCAAAGATGGGCACGAAAAAGGACATAAATGGTAGAGACCTAGTAGATGTTGAAGAGATCAAAAAGAGGTGGAAAGAACACATGGAAGAACTGTACAAAAAAGATCCAAATGAACTGGATTACTATGACGGTGTGGTCAGCCACCCAGAGCCAAACATTCTGGAGAGCGAAGTGGAATGGGCCTTAGGAAGCACTGCTGTAAATAAAAGCTAGTGAATGTGATGGAATTCCAGTAGAGCTATTCAAAACCATCAAGGATGATTCAATCAAGGTGTTGCATTCAATATGTCAGCAAATCTGGAAGACCTATCATTGATCACAGGACAGGAAAGGTCAATCCTCATCCCAATTCCCAAGAAGGGTAGTACTAAAGAATGTGTTAACCATCAGACAATTATACTCTTCTCCCATGCTAGTAAGGTCATTATTAAATTCTTGCATGTCTAGGCTTCAGGATTATGTGAATCAAGAACTCCCAGATGTCCAACTTGGGTTTAGAAAAAGAAGGGGAACCAGAGCTCAAATTGCCAACATACACTGGATCATAGAGAAAGCTAAGGAATTCCAGAAAAACAATGACCTCTATTTCATTGACTATGCTAAAGCCTTTGATTGTGCGGATCATAATAAACTGTGGAAAGCTCTTTAAGAGATGGGAATACCAGACCATCTTAACTGTCTCCAGAGAAACTTGTATGTGGATCAAAAAGCAACAGTTAGAATCCTGTATGGAACAACTGATTGGTTCAAGATTGAAAAGGAAGTATGACAGGGCTGTCTGCTGTCACCCTGCTTGTTTAATCTATATTCTGAGCACATCATGAGAAATGCTGGGCTGGATGAGTTACAACCGGGAATCAACATAGGTGGGAGAAACATCAAAACCTGAGATATGTGGATGATACCACTCTAATGGCAGAAACTGAAGAGGAACTAAAGAGCCCCTTGATAAGGGTGAATGGAAGAGGGAAAGAGATGGATTAAAACTAAATATTAAAAAAACTAAGATCATGACATCCAGCCCCAATGCTTCATGGCAAATAGAAGGGGCAAAGGTGGAAGTAGTGACAAATTTCCTCTTCTTGGGCTCTAAAATAACTGCAGATGGTGACTGCAACCATGATCAGATGGTGCTTGCTTCTTGGCAGGAAAGCTATGACAAACATAGACAGTGTAAGGAAGGCAGAAACATTACTCTGCTGACAAAGGTCCGTATAGTCAAGGCTATGGTCTTTCCAGTGCTCAAGTATGGTTGTGAGAGCTGGACCATAAAGGAGGTGGAGCATGGAAGAATTGATACCTTCGAACTCTGGTGCTGGAGAAGACTCCTGAGAGTCCCTTGGACACCAAGGAGATAAAACCAGTCAGTCTTAAGGGAAATCAACCCTGAATACTCGTTAGAAGGACTGATTGATGCTGAAACAATCACCAGTGTTTTGGTCATCTGATGCAATCAGCTGACTCACTGGAAAAGTCCCTGATGCCGGGAAAGATTTAGGGCAGAAGGAGAAGAGGGAATCAGAGGATGAGATGGCTGGATGGCATCACCAATGCAATGGACATGAACTTGGGGAAACTTCGGGAGATGGTAAGTGACAGAGAGGTCTGGTGTGCTGCAGTCCATGGGGTTGCAGAGAGTCAGACACAAATGGGTGACTGAACAGCAACATATATATATATATGTATGTATATATGTATATATATATGCATCTCAGACTTAATGTAAACAAAATGCAATTCAAATGCCACAATTCCACTAAAACAATAATAACAAGACCAACGAAACTTTTCTAATGGTCTTTCCCACCTCAGTAATTGTTGTAGCATACACTCAATTCTTCAACCTAGAAACTCTCAGTTCATTTCAGTTGCTCAGTCATCTCTGACTCTTTGCGACCCCATGCACTGCAGCATGCCAGGCTTACCTGTCCATCACCAACTCCCAGAGTTTACTCAAACTCATGTCCATTGATTCAGTGATAGCATCCAACTATCTCATCCTCTGTCATCCCCTTCTCTGCCTGCCTTCAATTTTTCCCAGCATGAGGGTCTTTTCCAACAAGTCAGTTCTTTGCATCAGGTGGTCAAAGTGTTGGAGTTTCTGCTTCAGCATCAGTCCTTCCAATGAATATTCAGGACTGATTTCCTTTAGGATAGACTGATTGGATCTCCTAGCTGTCCAAGAGACTCTCAAGAGTCTTTTCCAACACCACAGTTCAAAAGTATCAATTCTTTGGCGCTCAGCTTTCTTTATAGTCCAACTCTCACATCCATACATGACCACTGGAAAAACCATAGCTTTGACTAGATGGAACTTTGTTGGCAAAGTAATGTCTCTGCTTTTTAATATGCTATCTAGGTTGGTCATAGCTTTTCTTCCAAGGAGCAAATGTCTTTTAATTTCATGGCTGCAGTCACCATCTGCAGTGATTCTGGAGATCAAGAAAATAAAGTCTGTCACTGTTTCCATTGTTTCCCCATCTATTTGCCATGAAGTGATGGGACCAGATGCTATGACCTTGGTTTTCTGAATGTTGAGTTTTAAGCCAACTTTTTCACTCTCCTCTTTCACTTTCATCAAGAGGCTCTTTAGTTCTTCTTCTCTTTCTGTCATAAGGGTGGTGTCATTTGCATATCTGAAGTTATTGATATTTCTCCCAGCAATCTTGATTCCAGCTTGTGCTTCATCCAGCTTAGCATTTATCATGATGTACTCTGCATATAAGTTAAATAAGCAGGGTGACAATATATAGCCTTGATGTACTCCTGTCCCAATTTGGAACCAGTCTGTTGTTCCATGCCCAGTTCTAACTGTTGCTTCTTGACCTGCATACAGATTTCTCAGGAGGCAGGTCAGGTGGTCCAGTATTCCCACCTCTTTAAGAATTTTCCACAGTTCATTGTGATCCACACAAAGGCTTTGGCGTAGTCAATAAAGCAGAAGTAGATGTTTTTCTGGAACTCTCTTGCTTTTTCAACGATCCAATGGATGCTGGCAATTTGATCTCTGGCTCCTCTGCCTTTTCTAAAACCATCTTGAACATCTGGAAGTTCATAGTTCACATACTATTGAAGTCTGTCTTGGAGAATTTTGAGCATTTCTTTGCTAGCGTGTGAGATGAGTGCAATTGTGCAATAATTTGAGCATTCTTTGGCATTGCCATTCTTTGTGATGGAATGAAAACTGACCTTTTCCAATCCTGTGGCCACTGCTAAGTTTTCCAAATTTGCTGGCATATTGAGTGCAGCACTTTCACAGCATCATCTTTTAGGATTTGAAATAGCTCAACTGGAATTCCATCACCTCCACTAGCTTTGTTCGTAGTGATGCTTCCTAAGGCCTACTTTACTTCATATTCCAGGATGTCTGGCTCTAGGTGGATGATCACACCATCATGGTTATTTGGGTCATGAAGATCTTTTTTTGTATAGTTCTGTGTATTCTTTTCACCTCTTCTTAATATCTTCTGCTTTTGTTATGTCCATACCATTTCTGTCCTTTATTGAGCCCATCTTTGCATGAAATGTTCCCTTGGTATCTCTAATTTTCTTGAAGAGATCTCTAGTCTTTCCCATTCTATTGTTTTCCTCTATTTCTTTGCACTGATCGCTGAGGAAGGCTTTCTTACCTCTCCTTGCTATTCTTTGGAACTCTGCATTCAAATGGGTATAATTTTCCCTTTCTCCTTTGCTTGTCTTCTTTTTACATCTATTTGTAAGGCCTCCTCAGACAACCATTTTGCCTTTTTCCATTTCTTTTTCTTGGGGATGATCTTGATCCCTGCCTCCTGTACAACGTCACGAACCTCCGTCCATAGTTCAGGTGCTCTGTCTATCAGATCTAATCCCTTGAATGTATTTGTCACTTCTACTCTGTTGGAGTTTCTAGTTTCAACTAGAAACTTTGATGCAGTTTTATCTATGTTCTGAGTTAAGATTTATACATATTCACTATCAGAAGAGGCATAGCTTTGAGAATATAAATGCAGCAGACAGCAGCACAGTTCGTAATAAAATTGTTATCATAATGATGCTTACTTCCATTCCTCTTGTGCTACAAAGCTATAAGCAGAGTTTCTCAGAGGCATTTGAAATTCCCTTCATAGGCCATGAGAATCAGGGATGTATATGAGAAGCAAAAATTGGTGAGTGGAGGGGTAGAACTAGAGAGCCTTGAAGAAGCTCTATCTCAGACATTAGTATTGGGAGAGGATAGAAAAACAAGGCACAACAGTAATTAATTTGTAGAATTTAAGTTCCAAGTACATTGCTTACAGTTATAACACACTGGTCTGGAATGTGCACAGAACACACTGCACACTCAAACCAGGTCCTCTGGAGTGAAATGCAGGAAGCCAAATTTTTTTAAATTGCCAAGCTGATTCTAAAGTGAGTGCAGCTAAGATACACTATTCCAGGGTCTTCTCAGATACAGCAGGGAACAAGCAAGAGGACTATAAATTAAAAACACACAGAGACATTTGAACACACAGTTATATTTGGGGAATACATTCATATAGCCAGACGCAGAATTGCATTAGCTTATTCTTTGGTCATAATGCACCAGAAGTCCTCAAGATTTCTGAAAGAGTTGATTCTATGTCCTTCAACATACTTTTGTAAGTAAATGGGAGACAGGTAGGACAACTTGTACTAAACACTTTTAAACCTGCATGGTTAGTGTATGTTTCCAAATTTAACATCCAACCATGTAGATACATAAATCCACCTTGTCTCTCTAAGCAGTAGGGAAACCTCCTTGCTTTGAAGCTTCTGTCCTCCCCTTTGCTATGGCTCCTGGAATTCTTGGACTCAGCTACACACCTGATAACAGATAGGAAAGGGAGGTTGAGCTCTGGATTCCACGGTGTAGTAACAGAAGAAAGAAAATAACCCCCCTGTGGTTTAGCCTCAATGCCATGTGATTTCAGGACAATAAGAACCTCAGCTCTTAACAAGATTTATTCCCTTTGGTCTCTCTATGTGTCTGTGGTTTTATCTGTGCCAGATCTGAAGAGTAAAAGAGTGTGAAGGGTCAAAGTGGCTCACTACCCTTGATGTGTAATAGTGTATTCAGATTCTGCCCTTTTCACTAGTTTGTGAGCTCATGAAAGGAAAGACTATTATTTGTTTTACTACTGGAACCTTAGTTTGTGAAAAACATTGGCAGATACTAGATCCTCAACAAATAATTGCTGAATGAATAGATGAAGAAATGATACCGAATGGTTGGGTTTCATTTAAGGATGCACATATTAGAAAGTACTGGCAAACCATGTGATAATTCAAACAAAATATATGTTGTTTGATCTGTACATTGACACAAAAACTGCACTTTCAACTTTTTTAACCTATACTATCAATTTGATGATCTTTTACTACAAATCCAATTTTTCTATATTTTCAGCACACATTTAAAATATTTGGTTAACTTTTGTTTCTGGTATTCAGAGTATGACCCTTATAAATAAATATATGTTACAGCAAAATACACAGCAATAGAATATACATCAAAATTCTAAAAATAAGATAATTTTTAAATTTTCCTATTTAAGTCACTCTTCCCAATAAGGAGCTCTTAACAACAAGGGGAAAAATAAACTATTATTTTAAAAGGTGTTGTTGGTACTATAGCTAATAAGCTACCATGTTATAAGTAATAGGATGCCAAAATCAGTCATTTGAAATAAACTAATAACATATATATATATGATACCAGGCAGTTAAAATATCAGATAAAAGGATATTCTGAAAATAACTATGTTGAAAATGAAGCCTGTTCTGCAAACCATTTGACAATACTGGATTGTGTGCCTGATGAAAACACAGATAAAAATAACAAAAGAAAAAGGAAAAATAATTCATTTGCTAAGATATAAGCAGATTTTTTCCCTATAGACATTCCTGGATGCAAATAATTATGTGGCTTCTCTCATATTAAGTAGACTAAAGACTGTTGGCTTCTAAGAAGACATGAAAATAAGAGGTTAGAAAATTATAAAATCTCTACTGCTGGAAACGTTTTCACAAGTTAAAAAATTTTATTTAAAAACCCACATATTCTTAGGAAAGGTAGGCAGAATGACCAAAAAGGAAACAAACAAACAAACAAACAGAGTTTCTCTCAGTATTTCCTGAATAGGAAAAATACCTCTTGAAATATTCATGAAACACATTTTACCCCATCAACCATCAATTGGAAGAAATTATAATAAAAGTTTTAGAGCAGGAATTCTTTCAAAACAAATCTTTACTCTACAGAATGAGGATTGGCCACTTGCAACATAATATTGCAAAGTTAACACCCACCAGTTTTCTTGGTCTGGCTACAGTCCCCATGTTCCTCACTTAAGCAGACCACAAACTACCTACCATGTTGTCAACTGGTACACTCACTGAGTTGGAGTAATTCCTTATATCTAAACTCCTGGGAATCAGGGATCATTATTTTCTTAACATCTCTGTGCCTGATCCACAAGGAAAAACAAAGCTCTTGATACACCTCCTTGGAAAAATGGCCATCCCTTGACAATGATATTTTTCCTTTACAGACCCAGCCAAAATTACTTTACATAAATGAATATAATAATTGATGCTATGTCTGTCTCTCCCTCTAGACTGTAAACTGCATGAAGGTAAGTGTTGTGCTCATTATTGCTTACTACTACATACAAGTGTCTTGTATAGTGCTTAATTTAAAGTAGTCACTCCATTAGTGTTTGTTGAATAAGCAAAAGAATGAACATTTTGAATGAAAAAAGGGAACATTGTGGTCCCACAAGGAATGGTGCCAGGGTACATTACACTTAGGATATTTGTAACTGCCATGAAAGAAGGGATGTCCAGAGAAACTCATATTTTTGACAGAACCATCTAGGTAGTGAGTTGTTTTATCATACAAAACAAATTATGAGAAAATATTGTAACTTTATGAGAGGGGTCTAAATAAATTGCATTATGGCTTTGAAGTGGGTAAGGAAGAGGAAAGGCATCTATAGGGAAATATCCTAAATTTCATAAATGTGACAATAGGCAACAAATTATCAATTAAACCAGCAAAGGAACTATTTATTAAGGAGTGTTTCATAAAGACATCAGAGCAATACAACATGGGCAATAAACAGGTCAAAGGATGTTTGACTAATTTATAAATTTTACTTCATTAAGAGCTTCTCTTAAAGAAGAGATACCATTAACAAAGTGAAAAGCCAATACAAGAGAAAGGAAAATATATTTTCAGTACATGTAATTGATAAAAGACTCATATTCAGAACTCATAACTCCAACTAATCAATATGAAAATGGCAGAAAATGAAATTAAAAAGTGGACAGGAGACTCAAACAGTTCACACACAAATAGATCTCCTCATGGTCAATAAACATTAGCTATCTGGGGAATACATCCATTAGGGTGGATACAGTTTAAAAGACTGACATTGCCAAGTATTGATGAGAATGTAGAGCAATTTGCATTGTCATAAATATATTTTAGAATCTTATCTGAACTTATGCATAACCCATGTCTCTGTACACATGCTAAGACTATTCAGCCATGTCCGACTCTTTGCAACCCCATGGACTGTAGCCCACCAGGCTCCTCTGTCTAAGGGATTCTCCAGGCAAGAACACTGGAGTGGGGTGCCATGCCCTTCTCCAAACCCATGACTCTACTCCAAGGTATTTATCCAACAAAAAAAACTACATATATACATTGGAAAAATGTACAAGAAGCTTCAGAGTAGCATTATTTGTGTTATCTCCCAACTGAAAATAATCTAAATGCCCATCAACAGGATGGATGCATAAATTACGGTATAGTTATACAATGAAATACTATGCAAACATAAAAAGGAAGTTGCTTCTGCTACATTTAATAATAGGGAGAAATTTCATAAACATAACAGAGTATAAAAGCTAAACACACAGAGCACATACTAAATGATTCCATTTATACAAAGCTAAAAAACAGTTGAAACTAATCTCTGTTAGAAATCAGGATGGTTGTTAGCTGTATGGGCATAGTGCTCAAAGAGCTGGGTAATACAGAGTTTCTGGTATAATAGTGGTGCTTTTTTTTTCTTGATCTGGGCGGTGGTTATGCAAGAATGTCCATTTTACAAAAATCTCTTGAGCCGTAAACTCATAATTCTGCAACTTTCTTTGAGTTTATTATAGTTCATTAAAAAGTTGGCTCAAATGGTAAAGAATCTGCCTGCAATGCAGATCCAATCCAGGTTCACTCTCTGATTTGGGAAGATCCCCCAGAGAAGGGAATGACTACCCACTCCAGTATTCTTTCCTTAGACTATTCCATGGACAGAGGAACCTGATGGGCTATAGTCCATAGCGTCAAAAAGAGTCAGGTACAACTGAGTGACTAACACTTTCATTTTGAAAAGTTTGTATAAACAATAAAATTCTAGACTCTACCAAGGATACCATAAAATAGTATTTCATTTCTCTAGGTAGGTTCCACAGATACCCTTCATGAAAAATATATGAACAAAAACGTTGGGAAGATCATTCTGCTAAATCTCTCATTTTCACAACGAATTGATCACCTATTCTTCATAGCAACTGTTTACATTGCTCAGAAATAGTATTCTCTGGAATACCTTAGGAAAATATTTTAAGCTGAAAGTGTTTTCTGCAGAAGCAGGGAGGTCATTCTGACCTTCTTCCCACTCACCCCTCTTTCCTGGAGCAGGTTATAAAGTGTTCATGTGAGAGGTACCCTCCGCATACCCAGAGGGAAGGAACATTCTTATAATCAAGGACAAAGGGACACCAAGAAGAATCCTAACAGGCAAGCCTTGCCAAGTGTCCCCCAGTTCACTACAATTACCTCATATTCTTTAACCTGTCCTATTCCTCCATTGACTATCCATCCTTCCTCAAAGCTAGCCTAAAAAAAACACAGGCCTGTTTCTTTGGGTCTTCATTTCCTTCTGAAAGCTCCTGTGTCATACAAAACTTGCATTAAATAAACTTGTATACTTTTCTCCGGTTAATCTGTCTTTGTCAGTTTACTTTTTAGACCCAGCCAGGTCCTTATGAGGATTGAGGAAAACTTCGTCCTCCCCTACAGAGCCTAAAGTAGTTATTGATATCCATTCTCTTGTCCTAACAAAAGTTTACAACAGAAATGCAAAAGGTCAGAGAAGAACAAGAGATTGTATTGTTGTTCTATATTATAATAAAAGAAAACCTATGCCTTTAGCACCTTAGGGATACATTTCTCTATGATTAGGGTGTTCATTATTTTATACTTAGACCTCTCAGCACCAAAGGATTTGGCTTTTGGTATACAAATGTGTATTTTTTACCCACCAGAAGCCTAGGCTCAAAAGCAGGAGAAGTTTGCATTAAATTGTTGAAAAGGTGAGGAGTATGTATGACCATCCTGTCTAAGATTATGGCACCCATGGGGCCTCTTTTAGACTGAAAGCAGCACCAATGACAGGGTCTTTGTTACCATGCTGAAATGGGTTTATTATAAGGAAACACTCTGAAGTACGGAGGCACAGAAAATGGATTTGTCTGGTGCACACAGATTTTGGGGGAGTCCCAGAACACGAGCCCAGGTACTTCAGCTCCAGAGTCCCAACAACACATATTCCCATGAGCCAGCTTCCCTAGTCTCTGTTTCTTGGATTTTTTGACCTGCTCCTAAGTGCCTTTGTGGCTACAACTTTTGCTCTCCACTTTATATGTTTACACTCTCATTGCTTCTATTTGTGCTTACTACTTTCTCTCTGGTCTCATTTTCTATGCTGCTCTATTATCGGCCTTTCTTTTTCTGTGTTTCACATTCAAACACTCCACAAGAAGATCGGATTGGGCCAGTTCTTCCCTCTCCAGGAAAGGATTTATCTATTAACCAAGTTTTATAGCCAGGTCGCCTCTCAGAAGTCAATCCAGCTTGAATATGAGAGGGGGACAGTTGCCCAAGGACAAAGCGTGGTGACAGCTGCTCAAAGAAGCAGTCATGTTAGGCTCTGCCTTCAGAAGGGACAGGGACATGGCAAACAGTCAGAGCCTTGAGGCCTGGCCAGGAAAATATCAGTTTGCCAACTGCACAAAAGAAGCTTAATGCCTGTTACCATAGCTGCTGGTCTGGAGAATCCTAAGTAGGATCAAGAAGAGATGGACTGCAGATAAACATGGCAAATAAGCCCCTGTGACCCCTTCAGTGTGACTGTTTCAGTCACACTGGGGAAATTGGGGCTACTTGTGTGGATTAAAGGTTAAATATATTCAATGTATTAGATAAATCTATTAAATCTGTAACATTTATGCTAGGAGATAAGATAGTGACCTATCAAAAAAAATCACAAAAGATGATAAAATGAGTAGAGACAAAGACTGACTAGAAGTTACACTTGCTCATGACAGTTTCAGGCAAATATCAAGGCCTCCCTCTGCAGTGAATAGTATAAAAATGTGGATTTCCTGGAGGTAGCAAAATTTGCACACATAAGTAAATTAAAAAAGAGAGCATTACAATGAATTTTTAAATTAGCCAAAGGAATTAGGATAAGAGCTTAGGATCATTCTGACCTGTTCATGAAGTTTTATTTACAAAAAGAGAAGTAACCACATATTGGTTGCAGTGGACAGGGAAATTGATGACTAAAAATGATTAAAAAAACTTTCTTATTCTCCACCCTTTGCCCTAAGACAGGATAAACTCATTGTCCTAGCATTCTTCATGATGGAGATGGCTGGCATCTGGTGGATGCAGTGGTTATTCTCTAATTTGTCTAGTGCTAGGCCCATATTGCTAATTGCTTGCAGACAAAGACACTGAATTAGGCCTCAGATGCAAGTCAGAGAAAACAAGATGGGTACTCTGTGTTTCTATAACTTGACTAAGCCCAGGGTTATTACAGCACCCAGTCCCTGCATCAGAAGAGATTTGCACCAGTCCCTTCCCCTGGGGTTTTATATTCCAAGAAACAAACATTCTAATATCATTATTTCCACTCTTTTATCTTGCTTAAAGAAAATTGTACTCTAATACTGGGGTGCCAAAAATATATATGATCAGATGCTGTGATCCAGAAAAAATAAAAGTCAAATCCTTTATTCAAAAGAACATAGGGATACTCAAATCCATTCAATATTTCAAAACACACATATATAGCATGACTATAATTTTGCCTTTCCTCAAGAGAAATAATCACAACTATTCATTAGGAAACTTCTAGTACAAAGAACTAGATACAATTTTGAGCCATGAATCCACAAAATCATCATGGTATATTGGAAAGTCTTATATTAGGACTCTTAGGAAGGTTCAAATCCAGTTTTGCCAGTCACTAGTTCAACGCATTTAGACAAGTTATGTAGATGTTCTTTGCCTCCATTTCCTCATTTGTCAAATGAAGATAATAATAAAACTGATTCACAGGTTTATAGCAAAGATTAAATTAATCCAAGTAGAATACTTACAATAGTGCCTGTCATCTAGTAAGCACTCAATAGATGCTAGTTGTTATTAGTTGGAGCCCAACCTTAAAAGTATTTAAGAATTTTATTTGAGAACAAATATGACAGTCTTTGAATCATCTGAGTTATTGTCAGAGACAAAATAATTGACTGGACCCAAGACCTGATATGGTACAGTATGCCTCATGTGTCATTAAGTTTCTAGATGGGAGCCTTTACATAATTGGAGTTGTTTGGGCTCCTTGTCAAACAAAAACTTGTTATTGTCAACCTATCTCAACAGAAGATATTAATACAAAGGACCCCCTACAGAGAGCAGGGAATTTCAGAGGGAGAAAAAGATATCATAGCTTATATTCCTTAGTTTAGTCGCTCAGTCGTGTCCAACTCTTGGTGAACCCATGGACTGCAGCATGCCAGGCCTCCCTGTCCATCACCAACCCCAGAGTTTACTCAAACTCAAGTCCATTGAGTCGGTGAGGCCTTCCAACCATCTCATCTTCTGCTGTCCCCTTCTCCTCCTGCCTTCAATCTTGCCTAGCATGAGGGTCTTTTCAAATGAGTCAGTTCTTTGCATCAAGTGGCCAAAGTATTGGAGTTTCAGCTTCAACATCAGTCCTTCCAATGAATATTCAAGACCGATTTCCTTTAGGATGGACTGGTTTGATCTCCTTGCAGTTCAAGGAACTCTCAAGAGGCTTCTCCAACACTACAGTTCAAAAGCGTCAATTCTTCAGTGCTCAGTTTTCTTTATAGTCCAACTCTCACATCCATAAACAACTACTGGAAAAACCATAGCTTTGACTAGATGGACCTTTGTTGGCAAAGTAATGTCTCTGCTTTTTAATACGCTCTCTAGCTTGGTCATAACTTTTCATGGCTGCAGTCACCATCTGCAGTGATTTTGGAGCCCCACAAAATAAAGTGTGTCACTGTTTCCACTGTTTACCCATCTATTTGCCATGAAGTGATGGGACCGGAAGCCATGATCTTAGTTTTCTGAATGTTCAGCTTTAAGCCAACTTTTTCACTCTCTTTCACTTTCATCAAGAGGCTCTTTAGTTCTTTTTCACTTTCTGCCTTAAGGGTGGTGTCATCTGTGTATCTGAGGTTATTGATATTTCTCCTGGCAATCTTGATTCCAGCTTGTGCTTCATCCAGCCCAGCGTTTCTCATGATGTACTCTGCATATAAGTTATATTTCTACAGAGACATAAATTCCCCATAAGTTGAAGTGACAAGTGGAAAAGTACCTTGCATTGCTTCTGAGATTATAACAGGTGCAGAATACAGTGGAGGCTACACCATTTCCCTATCTGGTTACATTTTTTTTTTTAAAAGCAAAAGTGCATTAGGAGTCTGAAAAGCCATCTCACAATATTTTTTCAAAATACATTCTGGGGAAACTGTCTCCTCTACCCATCTTTCAACCTCCACTTTGACGTTTACCCCTGCTGATAAAGATTTCAAAGTTTACTGCTTGGGAAAAAATTGTATCTGTAAGCGCAGAAAAGAGTTTGCAATGCTCAGAAGCATATTAAAAGGAGTGCAGAAGAAAAGATACTATTTTGATGTGTTTAAGTTATCTGATTATCTTCTGGCTCCAAGCTTCACTCCCAGCCTTTCCCCTAGGATCTGTATTACTGGGAACTGCATTTACAAGGTATCCTTCCAAGGGGAGGAACTGCTGGAAATGGAAGGATAGGAAGAGGGAGAATTAAGTATTTTCTCATTTCCCTTCAGTGGTATCTTCTCCAAGTGCTGTATCTTCACAGTGATTCCAGGTCCATTGGAAAACCCCTCCTTTTCATGGTCTCAGCTCCCACAGACAGCCCTAGAATGGGTCTAGTTTCAGCTAGATGGCTCCAATCTGGAAATATCACTTTCTACTGGTGTTAATCTCTGGGATGTTCCACATCTCTTGTGTATCTCTGCAGCTCCTCTACAAACTGTTCCCATGTCGAAGTTCCTCTATTTTTCTATTAGAACTCTGATAATGACAAGCATATTTTCCAATGTATACAACAGAAAAAAAAAAAAAATATATATATATATCATGAAAGCTGTTTGTGTCCTTACTGGGGACATTTTAAGCTATTGAGAAGGGTCCAATTCAGAAGATACTTAGAAAATACTCAGACAACAAAGCATATTAGGATAGGTTAGACATTTTGAAAAAAAATATATACATTTAGATTTTTTTTCTGGCTATTTTCCTTGATGAAATTAAGCAGCTGCTCAATAAATCCCATCCCCCTTTGTCCTATGTAGTCAGAGCCTTCATCTCATTTCAAATAATAGCTTTTCCCAAAGGAAGTGTCTCCTTTCAGGATATCATAATAAGATAATGGACTGCGTGATCAATGTTGTGTGCGGTGGAACATTAAAAATGTGCCATAAAATATGGAAAACAATTTAGCCACTCTCTAATGCAAGCAATTCTTGTAAAAACTATACATGAAAAACATGTACCCAACTATTTTTTTCATGCCTTATGACAAGATTAGATGCAATAAAAATCTTGTCTTAGCAAACCAGCATGTTAGAAGATGCTGTCAGCAATAACTTTGCAAAGACATGTCCATTACCAAAGAGGGACATTATCCTAAATTTACTCTCATTGAAGATTGATGTCTGCTATAAGCCACCATCTGTCTCTAGATTCTGTGGTATTACAATACTGTCACTCTGCACAGTGGAAGTGGTTTGTGGCTTCTTGTTTTATTTCCACGTCTTTATCTTTTCAATTTTGAGTTACAGACAGGCAATTTTTGGAACAACCAACCAAATATGACTGACCATGTGAAGTATAAGCGTCAAGTCCAAACAAACTTACTGTTTTCCTAAGTAAGATGAAGAATGCATCAAATAAATTGTTTGAAGGTCATTACCCCACAGGGATTTATCCTAGTGTATTATCAGCTATTCTGTGATAAGAAAGTTATTTCAGCATATCTGGTCAGTTTTACAAATTCTCAGTGCTGCTTATCTATTGAGAAGAACAGTAGTCTCCAAGTTTTTTGATTCCTCTTCCTTATCAGGAATAAAGGTTTTGATACTCAGGTCCAAAAATTTATATATATATATATATATATATATATAAATTTTATGAAAATATACACATTTTTGTGCTATTATAGTAATATATACATTATATAATATATAGAGCAAGATCAAAATAAAATTATGGGATAAAAATAACTGTAGGTAGAAGCTTGATTATTTTGACTCATTCCATGAATCATCTCAATTAGACTGCTTAGGTGAGAACTTACAGCAGTCAGGACATGTCACAAATTCAATTTTGACACTGAGGTTCCATTTAACTCTTGTATATTGGAGGTAGGCTTACCTCCAATAAAGTACATAAAATACTGAACACCCAGTTACATGTTGATGGGACATATTTATACTAAAAGTTACTTATTTATCTGAAATACAAACCTAACTTGGCATCCAGAGTTTTAGTTTGCTTACATTTTTATTTATTGGCTACATCTAACAATTCTGGTTGCTATCCAACTATCTGAAGCTTCCCCTAACACTTCATTCTGCCTACACCTCTACCCAACTTCCTCAATGAATTGTAATTATTGTCTATTAACACACAATTGACAGGTTTAAAGCCATATATTCTGCTCTGATTTCTTTAAATGATATTATCTGCAATGGGTTCCATGTTTATCTGAATAGAACAGAATAAATACTCTATGTGTAAACAGGACATCAAAAAGCCAGTTTTTGTATGTCATTTAATTGCTTGTGTACATGTCTTGTTGACTGAACTGGTTTGTTCATCAATCATTTACTCAATGCCTAATATATTTTAGACATGGGGCCCAGTGCCTGTGGTATTAAGAATGATAAGACATGATTCCATTTCCTTCAGAGTAAAAGCCAATATCCTAAAAATGATCTATGTAGCCTACATATCTGGCCCAGCAGTAGTCATAGAAATGTACCTCTCAGCTCTAAGGAGATAACTCTGTTGTGTGCTTAGTTGCTCAGTCATGTTCCCATGGACTGTAGGCCACCAGGTTCCTCTGTCCAGGGGGATTCTCCAGGCAAGAATACTGGAGTGGGTTGCCATGCCCTCCTCCAGGGGATCTTCCGAACCCAGAGATTGAACCCAGGTCTCCCACAAGGCAGGCGGATTCTTTACCAGCTAAGCCACCAGGGAAGCCCAAGAATAGTGGAGTGGGTACCCTATCCCTTCTCCAGGGGATCTTCCCAACCCAGGAATTGAACCAGGGTCACCTGCATTGCAGGCAGATTCTTTACCAGCTGAGCTACCAGGGAAGCCTATCTTCCCCTAAATATGGCCCATTTCCTCATTTCTTCCAGATCTTTTTCTCAAATGTGTGCATGTGTGTGACTTTATGTGACCATTTCCCTAAATTTATATTCTTTGCTATACTTATTATCCTCCTTTATTATTTGCTTTTCCTCTTATATTTTACCATTAACAAATTCTATGGGTCACTTGTTTACAGTACTGTCTTTCTATCCTGTGGGAATAGAGAGTCCATGAGAGCAGGCATTTTGTTTGTTTTATTCACAACTGAAGAATAATACCTGGAATAGTTCACTTAGAGCAGGGCCTGCAATAGAGTAAATGACCAATAATTTTTGAATAAATGAACCTATGTCCTCAAAGAGTTAAAGGTCTTATGGGGAGATGTAAGTCAGTGAGATAGCTTAGTCTACCATCTTGAGGATGGGAGGGCAAAAATATAAGTTAATGGTGAAACATGTGCTGAATCCCAATAATTCCACTGGCTCAGGCATCCCTGTGCAGGCAAAGCAGGGTACAAACAGATCACCAGGGAGCTAAAGGCAGAGGCAGGGCACAAGGAAGAGTTGAAGAGAATGAAATGAGGCAGGGGGCAAAGACAAAGGGGGAGAGCTTTTTGAAAAAGAAGATGAGAACGTTTCTAGGAACAAATTGCCGAATGAGTAAACTGATAAATTTAGTCTGGTTAGTCTAGGCTTTGTGGCTTCTGAAATATTAACATATAGTCATAATAATGATACAGATTGAAACTTATTTGGTTTGTGCCATATTTTCAGTTTATTGCTTTCTGTATTTCATTTCTC
This sequence comes from Giraffa tippelskirchi, assembly GCF_054371585.1. Classification (NCBI taxonomy): domain Eukaryota; kingdom Metazoa; phylum Chordata; class Mammalia; order Artiodactyla; family Giraffidae; genus Giraffa; species Giraffa tippelskirchi. Next base: position 104,133,193 of record NC_137280.1, on the reverse strand, counting down.
CCCAAATAATGTACAGTAGGTAATTTATAGGTAAGAAAACTGAGACTTTGAAAATCTCACTAGAAAAATTTTCAAATACTGTAAATGTAGTCCCACAGAAGTGGGACTCAGATCCTGAGAACTTTTGGAGTATTTTACTGTACAGTAAGCCTTTTTTCTAGATTCCAATGCACCTTGCATGTACCGTTTTCATAGAACTGAGCACAGGGTATAACTCCTTCCTGCTTGTCCTCTATTATCCAATGATGAAGACACAGACATCTGTATTTGTATATCTGATTATATACAGTGGCCCTTTGTAAGGCCTCAGACCATTGTAATATCTAATGGCTAAGAATTTTTTATCTCCAGAAGCCAATGTTCACCCCCTTTGGGGGTGATATAGCCCTTATTTGAGAATGCATGGTCTAGTGGAATATAGGCTTTTTGCAGTTGACTTTCCATGAAGTGAAGTGAAAGTCTCTCAGTCGTGTCTGACTCTGTATCAGTTCAGTTCAGTCGCTCAGTCGTGTCCGACTCTTTGCGACCCCATGAATTGCAGCACGCCAGGCCTCTCTGTCCATCATCAGCACCCGGAGTCTACCCAAATCTATGTCCATCAAGTCGGTGATGCCATCCAACCATCTCATCCTCTGTTGTCCCCTTCTCCTCCCGCCCCCAATCCTACCCAGCATTAGGGTCTTTTCCAATGAGTCAACCCTTCGCATGAGGTGGCCAAAGTATTGGAGTTTCAGCTTCAACATCAGACCTTCCAATGAACACACAGGATTGATCTCTTTTAGGATGGATTGATTGGATCTCCTTGCAGTCCAAGGGACTCTCAAGAGTCTTCTCCAACACCACAGTTCAAAAGCATCAATTCTTCGGCGCTCAGCTTTCTTCACTGTCCAAATCTCACATCCATACATGACCACTGGAAAAACCATAGCCTTGACTAGACGTACATTTGTTGGCAAAGTAATGTCGCTGCTTTTAAATATGCTATCTAGGTTCGCCATAACCTTCCTTCCAAGGAATAAGCGTCTTTTAATTTCATGGCTGCAATCACCATCAGCAGTGACTTTGGAGCCCAAAAAAATAAAGTCTGACACTGTTTCCACTGTTTCCCCATCTATTTCCCATGAAGTAATGGGACCAGATGCCATGATCTTAGTTTTCTGAATGTTGAGCTTTAAGCCAACTTTTTCACTCTCCTCTTTCACCTTCATCAATAGGCTCTTTAGTTCTTCTTCACTTTCTGCCATAAGGGTGGTGTCATCTGCATATCTGAGGTTATTGATAGTTCTCCCGGAAATCTTGATTCCAGCTTGTGTTTCTTCCAGCCCAGCGTTTCTCATGATGTACCCTGCATAGAAGTTAAATGAGTACGGTGACAATATACAGCCTTGACGTACTCCTTTTCCTATTTGGAACCAGTCTGTTCCATGTCCAGTTCTAACTGTTGCTTCCTGACCTGCATACAGGTTTCGCAAGAGACAGGTCAGATGGTCTGGTATTCCCATCTCTTTCAGAATTTTCCACAGTTTATTGTGATCCACACAGTCAAAGGCTTTGGCATAGTCAATAAAGCAGAAATAGATGTTTTTCTGGAACTCTCTTGCTTTTTCGATGATCCAGCAAATATTGGCAATTTGATCTCTGGTTCCTCTGCCTTTTCTAAAACCAGCTTGAACATCTGGAAGTTCACGGTTCATGTATTGCTGAAGACTGGCTTGGAGAATTTTGAGCATTACTTTACTAGCATGTGAGATGAGTGCAATTGTGCAGTAGTTTAAGCATTTTTTGGCATTGCCTTTCTTTGGGATTGGAACGAAGACTGACCTCGTCCAGTCCTCTGGCCACTGCTGAGTTTTCCAAATTTGCTGGCATATCGAGTGCAGCACTTTCACAGCATCATCTTTGAGGATTTGAAATAGCTCAATTGGAATTCCATCACCTCCACTAGCTTTGTTCGTAGTGATGCTTTCTAAGGCCCACTTGACTTCACATTCCAGGATGTCTGGCTCCAGGTGAGTGATCACATCATCGTGATTATCTGGGTCATGAAGATCTTTTTTGTACAGTTCTTCTGTGTATTCTTGCCACCTCTTCTTAATATCTTCTGCTTCTGTTAGGTCCATACCATTTCTGTCCTTTATCGAGCCCATCTTTGCATGAAATGTTCCTTTGGTATCTCTAATTTTCTTGAAGAGATCTCTAGTCTTTCCCAATCTGTTGTTTTCCTCTATTTCTTTGCACTGATCACTGAGGAAGGCTTTCTTATCTCTCCTTGCTATTCTTTGGAACTCTGCATTCAGATGGGAATATCTTTTCTTTTCTCCTTTGCTTTTCGCTTTTCTTCTCTTCCAAGCTATCTGTAAGGCTTCCTCAGACAGCCATTTTGCTTTTTTGCATTTCTTTTCCATGGGGATTGTCTTGATCCCTGTCTCCTGTACAATGTCACGAACCTCCGTCCATAGTTCATCAGGCACTCTGTCTATCAGGTCTAGACCCTTAAATCTATTTGTCACTTCCATGGTATAATCATAAGGGATTTGATCTAGGTCATACCTGAATGGTCTAGTGGTTTTCCCTACTTTCTTCAATTTAAGTCTGAATTTGGCAATAAGCAGTTCATGATCCGAGCCACAGTCTGCTCCCGGTCTTGTTTTTGCTGACTGTATAGAGCTTCTCCATCTTTGGCTGCAAAGAATATAATCAATCTGATTTCGGTGTTGACCATCTGGTGATGTCCACGTGTAGAGTCTTCTCTTGTGTTGTTGGAATAGGGTGTTTGCTATTACCAGTGCGTTCTCTTGGCAAAACTCTATTAGCCTTTGCCCTGCTTCATTCTGTACTCCAAGGCCAAACTTGCCTGTTACGCCGGGTGTTTCTCGACTTCCTACTTTTGCATTCCAGTCCCCTATAATGAAAAGGACATCTTTTTTGGGTGTTAGAACTAAAAGGTCTTGTAGGTCTTCATAGAATCGTTCAACTTCAGCTTGTTCGGCATTACTGGCGGCGGCCGAGAGGGGCTAGGCCGGGCCGGGGGCCGGGAGCGGCGGCCTACAGGGCCTAGGCCGGGCCGGGGCCCGTGGGCTGGGGGCTGCGGCCGACAGGGAAAACTAGCCAATCTGATCACACGGACCACAGCCTTGTCTATCTCAATGAAACTAAGCCATGCCGTGTGGGGCCACCCAAGACGGATGGGTCATGGTGGAGAGGTCTGACAGATTGTGGTCCACTGGAGAAGGGCATGGCAAACCACTTCAGTATTCTTGCCTTGAGAACCCCATGAACAGTATGAAAAGGCAAAAAGATAGGACACTGAAAGATGAATTCCCCAGGTCAGTAGGTGCCCAATATACTAATGGAGATCAGTGGAGAAATAACTCCAGAAAGAATGATGGGATGGAGCCAAAGCAAAAATGATACCCAACTGTGGATGTGACTGGTGACAGACGCAAAGTCCAATGCTGTAAAGAGCAATATTGCATAGGAACCTGCAATGTTAGGTCCATGAATCAAGGCAAATTGGAAGTGGTCAAACAGGAGATGGCAAGAGTGAACGTCGACATTCTGGGAATCAGCGAACTAAGATGGACTGGAATGGGTGAATTTAACTCAGATGACCATTCTATCTACTACTGTGGGCAAGAATCCCTTAGAAGAAATGGAGTAGCCATCATGGTCAACAAAAGAGTCCGAAATGCAGTACTTGGATGCAATCTCAAAAACAATAGAATGATCTCTGTTCGTTTCCAAGGCAAACCATTCAATATTTGACTCTGTATAGTCCATAGAATTCTCCAGGCCAGAATACTGGAGTAGGTAGCTGTTCCCTTCTCCAGGGGATCTTCCCAACCCAGGGACTGAACCCAGTTCTCCCACATTGCAGGCAGATTCTTTACCAGCTGGGGCACCAGAGAAGCCCTAAAGACGTCTTATGAATAAAAAGTTGTCTTAGCAACCAATTGTTGGTAAAGCAGGCTAGACTGAAGTCAGGAGACAGCTCTTACCCTGGCTCTGCCTCTAACAAGCTGTGCAATCTTGCATAACTTAAATGTTCTGGTCTTTTGTACCCTTAATTCTGAAACAAGGGACTATGCTGAATTAACTCCAAAATCTTTTCCAGTTGAGAAACTTCATGATCTTACATAATGAAACCTGATTGTTGGCTACTTTTCTCACTTGCTTTTGTAAACTACATAGTTCATGGAGTTAAGACATTTATTAGTGGCTTCATTTGCTGGTAATAAATACGTGGTACTTTTCCTTTTCTTGTGATCTGCATTCATACTTCAGGACTCCTAAGATTTTTTTGGTGAATATTGTAAACTCTTAACTTCTTAAGGGCCTCTGTGACTTCACTGATGCAGGCCAGAATGATTTGGCAACATCAGAGAGATGGATTTCCTTCACAGTTCTGGGTCAGAGGCACAGATGTTCATGGGATCTTAGCTGTGTCACTACAGCTAATGAATTTGTGCTGTGTTCCACGGCATTAAGTTAGACCTGACCTTCGAATCACATTTAAGAGAGAGCAATCATAGGTCACAAATCACAAAGGTTTAAGTAATGGTCTCTTCTATCACAAGAATCTGATTTAAGCAGATTTGATTTTATAAATAATGCTCAGAATTTAGGGAACTTTAGAATAGTACTGCCTGTTATAGAAATCAATTAAAATATATGAATGTTTGGATTATATCAGAGAATTTTAATGTACATCAATACAAATTAACTTTATTTGTATATATTGAGAGAATTGAATCATCAGAGAATGAATCATTTTGGAAGTGCCTTGCGACTTCTTTATTCAAGAGAACTCTGTTAGACATTTTGCATAATGAAGAATTATTTTTATATTATGAGTGATTCTCTTTACTTCACTTGTTTCAAAATTTGCTCTCCTTGGCATTTGTTTTTGGAGAGTGGGGTTTATTCTCATATTTTCCCAGGTCTTTTCTAACTCTTCTGCTCTCTTTTCCATTTTCTGTTTTGTCAGGGAGGGCCAGGAGCTTTTTACAACATTCTTTGGATCGAGTGTATATTTTTTAGGTTATTCAGAGTATCATATTCACAAAACAAACTTTTATTTTTAAAAATACTGACTATTAAATATTTTCATAGAAAATGTTGATGCTTTCATGGTAATGGTCTCTGTTTTTTTACTTTGTCTTATCAAAGATTCCCATCTCTCAAGGGTGAGAAAGGGAAGGAAAATAAGTGTGCAAACGGCATCAGATAATCCATTCTGCCACACACATATTGAGCGATGTTCACACTGTCTGTAGTAACTGGGATTTTCCTTTTAAATTTCAGTAGATTATTAATATGTTCTACTCATTACAAAAAACTAACAGATTACAATATCTTTCAATAGTATATGACTTCACTCTCATTTTGCAGGATTGAATTTCAGAAGGAGAGTTATGTGATATTTAAATATGAAATACAAAAATCTTCTTAGAACATTATTTATAAATACAAAGAGATTAGACTAGAGGTATGCATTCATCCACTAGACACCATCAACTTGTTTGTTTCAATCTGATAAACTAGTTCCTATCAAAACTTAACCACTGCCTACTTTTGGAACTCTGTCAACTACTAGGTTTATTTCAAATCCATAAAGTAGTATACTGAATAGCAACTTTGCAGCCTATAAAAATTAATGTAAAACATAGACTGTTTATACAAATCTAATAAAACAGCTTGACAGAAAAAGAAAGGCCCAAGATTGTGCAGTTGTTTGGGAAGTAGCAGGACTAAGAAGGGCTTTATTTAATTTTATGTGGTGCAAGGTAAACCTGAGCAAATTCATAAAAGGAGTAATAAAGTAGAGGGAAGGTATTTAGGGATTCAAGTGAGAAAACAACTAATCACTGGATCAAGTTCCTCTACTAATTGAGGTACAGATGAGAGGGCCATGGAGGAGGGTTAGTTTTAGAAGGAATTCTGAAATGGGGAGGACATTAAGTGGTAAAGAAAGGGATTTGGGGATAGAAAGGTAGTCTGATTCCAGCATAGCTCTTCCCAGGAATGGGCTGGGGGCTGAGTTTAAAGGTTCATATTTCTCATGATGCCCTGAATGCAGAAGTAGGATCTATTGGTAGAAGCTACAGGACACACATTTCACTGTACTCCAAGGAAGCTCTTTCTAGCAATGTGATCTGTCCATAATTATAAAGAGTGACCCTTGGAGGCACTGGGTTCCAGTCTTTGCTCTGGGTGCCAGAGAAACCTATTTGGCAGATTGCTACAGAGAAAATACAAACATGAAATGAAGAATATTCTGAAGGAATAATGGACAGCTCTTTCAGAGGAATGCAGTTGTCACCCTGTTCAACTCTTTTGCTTCTTCTCTTCTACTCTAAAAGTCCATTGTTAATCTCATAAAAATCTACTTCTCTGATCAATTCAGTAATCGGAAACTTTCTGTCTCCTTAGATGAAGAAGTAGAAAATGGATAGTGGATCTAGGTAGCTTTTATTATGACCATATTTATCAAACATCATCAAGCATCCATCTTAGAAAATTTCCTTTATATCCAGTCAGTATCACAGTTACTTAAAGGAAGGTATTTCCTGCAGTAAGAATTGACTCTGATAATTTGTCCATTTATTCAGCTTTAAGGCTGTATACTCTTTAAGGCTGAACATTTACTTATGCATTTCCTTCTATAGGTTAATAGAGTCTTGTTCATAAAAAGAAAATTGCTTGAAATACACTTTTAAACTAGATTGGAGAATCTGCCAAACCAATCTGTTCATTCCTATCACTGCTGTTTCTTTGATGTTATATTATTTTTAAGTGAAAGTAAAACAAATAGTCAGCCTTTTATTCTGAATAATTCAAATTAATTTTTGAGTTTCTCATTAGGGATGCTTCATTAAGTTCACACCAACCTCATGGACCAAAATTTTAAACATCTGGTATTTTACTAGTATGCTTTCTCGCCTACTGAGTATGACCATCACAATTGATAAACATCATTAGATTATTATCTTTGCCAGTGAAGAAATGTACACTTACCACTGCTGAGAATGCTCTTTCCAGCATCTCTTCATGCTGTACTTTCAAGACCAACTCTTTGCAGTCTACTAGGGAATGTGGCTCCAGAAATCTTGGTGCTTACCTTGCAGGTATGAGAGCTTATAGGTGCAGGATCAGGGAGACCAGTGCACAAGTAACTCAAATTGATGATTTAATAAATTTATGATAATTTTGCCCAGTATAGACTTTTTTGTCTTTAGAATGAATTATTTTCAAAATTCTTCCACGTTTTTTTCTGTAAAGGACAGGCAGCATTGCAGAGCCTAATATTCCCGGATGTAGGTAACCAGGTCATCTGAATTAGCCAACCATGAGAGCACACCAATATGCTGTTTATAATAGTCTTTATACTTTTATCCTAATTTACAGATTATCACTCTATGATTAATTTAAAATATATCACACATAAAATCTTAACTAATTATCTCTTTGAGATAAGGTTATTTTGAGGTCATAAAATGTTCTGAACTTGGATTTTGGTGAGGTCTGCACCATTTTGTAGAATTTTATTAAAAATCATTGAATTGTACCATTTAATTACATTGAATCATTGAATTCACCCCTTAAATGGTGAATTTCATGATATGTAAAGTATATCTCCGTAAAGATTTTTTTAAAAAGAGAAATTTGGCATTATTTCCTATTCTTACTTAGATTTGACATGGATGAGATCTTTCCCAGCAGATATTATGCTGGGCTAATACCCATGCCTGTTTATGTTTGAAATATAGGTGGATGATCAGTGAGTGCCTCCTAGGCCTGAATTTCCTTTTGTACATGTTATCTCATCCAATTTGAAGAATTATACTAAACAGCTTCCAGAGAACAAGTATAAGTTCATGAGTTAATATGAAGCAACTCAGGGACCATGGAGAACAGCGTAAAAGTTTTCAAATCAACTCTAAATAGTTATGAGCAATCATTTTACATTTAAACTGATAACCCCACAAAAGGAAATGAAAAAACAAATCATGGTTTTAAAAGAACGACTAAATATCATGCTATAATTAAGAGGTATAATCATCTATATAAGGGTGAGCCCAGTTTAATGGGACAGACTACACTGAGTTGGCAGATCCAGCTGGAGCACATCTGGACAGTATGTGATCATCAGTGGAGTCCACAGCAGGCAATAGACAGTTAGTATCAGATATGTTCCAAATCTGGGCTCAAAGCAGTACGTTGGATATTTTGGAGAGGAATCAGAAGACAAATAAGATCATCTATAGAGAAAGAGATGTGGGTTCAAGAATGAAAAATAGGAAGCCATTCTAAGTAGATTAAACTTCACTTACAGGCTGGCTACAAAGAACAATGGCAGTATTCAACCTCTAATACTGAGGCAGAAGATAAAGAGAGCTTAGCCACAAGCTGGACAGAAGATGAATTGCTTGAGAGATTTACCTAGACTTCCCTAAATTCTCCGATTTGTTCCAGAACCTTGACTGGGGGTCCAGATAAGGCCTTACCTATAGGAAATAGAGCGCTATAATGCTGGGAACCCAGGACATCATTACTATGTTTGTCATATGGGATGTGCAACCACCCATTTGTATACTAGCAAAGTATTCAAGCTAACTGGGACCTGTTTGCTTCCCTGCCCTGCTCCTTTGGCAGAAATTGCAGCTTGACTCTTCTCTCCCCTCCCCTCTTTCCCCATCCATTCTTATACATGTTTTGTGGAGTCTGGAGTAGAGACATTCTAAAATTGAGATGCCTATAATATGATGTAGGCTAGGGGACACTTGTCTATAATATCCAGCTAAACATGCTCACAATTTTCAGAATTAAAAGCAAACTTTCTATGACTTAATGTTCATATTTATACCTAAAATCCAAATTTTATTTACTTATTTATTTTTAACTTTTTATTTTATATTAGACTATAGTTGATTAACAACATTGTGTTAGTTTCAAGTGTATAGCAAAGTGATTCAGTTATACATACTATCTATTCTTTTTCAAATTCTTTTCCCATTTAGGTAGTTTTGTAACATTGAGCAGAGTTTCCTGTGCTATATAGTAGGTCCTAATTGGTTATCCATTTTAAATATAGCAGCATGTAAAAATTTTAAAATTTAAAAAGCCATAATAACACAGAAGAAATAATTGATCAATTTATAGACTAAAGGGAAAACACTTGTGAATCCCTCAATCTCTCCTCTTACAAATGTAGGTGGGATAATAATAATGAATTTCAACCATACACTACTTTTCAAGCAGCCCTGATCATACACACAAATGCACAAACCTCCTGCTTTCAAATAGTTACACTTTTAACAAGATGAATTCAATAGTTCACCATCCTACCAAAATAAGAAAAATACAGAGAAATATAAAAATCAGCAGACTTAAAATGCTACATATTTATAGGCTGTGAGTTCCTAAACCAGAATGAAAAAAACATAGGATATGAGTGTCCAAAAACAATTCTGCAAGTCAATACGATAAATCAGGCCCAGAAGTCACAAACACAATAAATCAATTGAAACTGCCAAACCACTCTTCTCAACCTACTGGATTTAATTAAAACCACTCAGTTCATGAGAGGCCTTCTTATAGAGCAGATAATATCATTCAGTCTCAACCATCCACCCAAACCTGCTGTGGGAGACACAGCATGTTAAATTTTAATCAAGGAGCCTGTTAAGAGCAGCAGGGTTTAGTCCACATCTACAGCAACACACTGTCATCTGTTCTATGTCCTCTTCTCGTCCTCCCAAAGCACTCATTGAGAATGCCTTCAATCAGCCCTCAACACCGTTAAAAAAGTAAGTGCCAGATAAATGCAGGAGAAATATTGCCTTGCTGGCCCTTGCTTTTGTGTTGAAAATACAGCACAGCCATGGAAATGACTAGCATATTTAATCAAACGTGTAAAACAAGAGGTGCCATGGATGCTCTATGGTGTTAGGTTCTTTAATGAATCTATTAAGGCCACCTGATGCGAAGAGCTGACTTATTTGAAAAGACCCTGATGCTGGGTAAGATTGAGGGCAGGAGGAGAAGGGGACCACAGTGGATGAGATGGTTGAATGGCATCACTGACTCAATGGACATGAGTTTGGGTGGACTCCAGGAGTTGGTGATGGACAGGGAGGCCTGGCGTGCTGCAGCTCATGGGGTCGCAAAGTCGGACATGACTGAGAGACTGAACTGAACTGAAGACTTCTCAACCCTAGCTCAGAGTCTATAAAGATCTGTTACCAAACAACCTATAAATGCCACATAGTAGAATGATAAAAAGAATGAAGCAAAATAAATAAATAAATAAATAAGCACTCACAAGCAATGATGAATTCACAAGGCTGGCAAAGGGCACAGGTTTGGCCTTTGCCACAGGTTCCAGGCATTTTCTAGGACTGGAGGTTAGGAATCTCACTGGCCCTTAAATAGAAAAGATCCCTTGAGTTTAGTGCAGAAAAGACATAGAGATACCCACCCATGAGGTTGTTTTAACTTGAAGGATCACATCATTCATCATGAACAGTCTCTAAACTCAGTCAGCAGAAACCTTTCTGGCACTTTTCTTGTGTATACTTGGCTCCATTTTATGAAGACAGAAAAGACTATGTTTGGCATTTTTGCCTCGAGTTATTGACATGTTTTAAATTATGCTGTTTTATGTCCATTCTTAATAGAACAGAAATCTGCTACAAACGATCTTTATTAACAGACCGCCTCAGGTGCTGAGACTCTGGATTTAACAATGTCTCCAAACAGACAGACAGGGAGCTTGTTAATAGGCTTTTCCAACCCTTTGGCTTCTGTGAGACGTAAGTGGATTATGGAGGTTTGTTTGTCAGGCTATCTTTTTACATCACTGTCTGAATAATCTCCACAAAGGCCTATTGCTTTGGCCTAATTAACAAAATGTACAAAATCCTGAACATAGAACTTTTATTGATTAACCATCTCCATGGGAAGCATACGAACTCCCATGACTCCTGGCCCCAGACAGATGCTCTTAGGGATGTTACACACTGAACAACAGCTTGTTACTATACCAAGAACTGGTCTTAGGATTTTTGAGCCACTCAGAAAGTGTCACCAAAAAACACATTTATTGGTTTTAGTTTAAAACTCAGTATCCTTGGGATGAGACCAATTCTTATGCAAATTTCACCCTATGTTTAGTACAAAACTTTATATTATCAGTTCTGCTTTGTTTTTTATTCACAGAAACTGATGCTAGAGGAGGTGGTTTCAATAGTATAAAAGACTTGATGGAAAAGTTAGAAATATGGAGAAAAAATGAGAGTTAGTTTACTGTTCAAACACTTTTCATTAATTAGAAAACTACTTGAACAAAGACTTCAGGGCTCGTGTGTCAGAGGACTGTTTCAGGCTCTGAGACTAAACTAGTGAGGAGACAGCCAGTATCCCTGCTCTTTGGAGCTTTTGGTATCAAGGATAGCAGATTTTTGAAAAGCCCAGGTGTTGAGGCCTATAACTATTTCTGCATTTGGTATGCTTACAGGAGTCCCCCTTATCCACAGTTTGACTTTCCGTAGTTTTGATTTCAGTTACCCACCATGATCCAGAAAAATGTTAAATGAAAATTCCAGAAGTAAACAGTTCTTAAGTTTTGGACCTGGACTTGGACTTTGGACTTGGGCTGCAAAAAGATCAAACTAGTCAATCCTAAAGGAAATCAACCCTGAGTATTCACTGGAAGGACTGATGATGAAGCTGAAGCTCCAATACTTTGGCTACCTGAGGCAAAGAAGCAACTCATTGGAAAAGACACTGATACTGGGAAAGATTGAAGGCAAAAGGAGAAGGAGGCAGCAGCAGATTAGATGGTTAGATAGCATCACTGACTCAATGAACATGAATTTAAGCAAACTCTGGGAGATAGTGGAGGACAGAGGAGCCTGATGTGCTATGCTCCATGGGGTTGCAAGGAGTTGGATATGACTTAGTGACTAAACAATAAAAACATTTTAAATCTTGGGAGGCTCTGAGGAGCATGCTGAAATCTCACATGGTTCCCCTCCATCATGCTCAGGACATGAATTATCCCCTTGTCCAGTGTACCCTTTCTGTAGCAGGCTTGTGTTATCAGATCAACAAGTATTATCATAGAGCTTCTGTTCAAATAATCCTTATTTTACTTACCAAAGGGCCCAAAGCCCAATAGTAGTGATTCTGGCAATTCCAATCTGCTAAAGAGAAGCCAGAGAGTGCCTCCTTTAAATGAAAAGGTGAAAGATACTTTCTTAATAAGGAAGAAAAAAGTTGTATGCTGACGCTATTAAGATCTATGTAAGAATAAATCTACCTGTGAAATGGTGAAGAAGGAAAAAGAAATCTGTGCTAATTTTGCTGTCACACCTCAAACTACAAAAGTTATGGCAACAGTGCATGATAAGTGCTTAGTTAAGATAGAAAAGGCATTAAATTTGTACAATAAGCTATTTGAGAGAGAGACCACATTCATACAACTTTATTACAATACAATGCTATAACTGTCTTATTATTACTTATTGTTGTTAATCTCTAACTCTGCCTAATTTATAAATTAAACTTAATCATAGGTATGTATGTATAGAAAAAAAAACACAATATATATAGAGCTCTGTACAATCCAAGCTTTCAGGCATTCATGTCGGGGGTGGGGTGGGGATGCTTGGAACATATTCCCTGCATAAAAGTGAAGACTACTGTAACTTTCCTTAGGAACTCAGTAAAAAGCCCATAGGATGAAAAATTCTGTTTGATGACTTAGGAAGTTAGATTGGTCCTGAGACAATAAGTTGTGTGCATCATTTTATGTAATATTCAGAAGGTACATATTGAAAAAGTTACTACAGACATTTTTTTTTTTAATTTGAGAAGCTCTACGATCTGCTACAATTCAAATGGTAGTCCAACAAAAAATGGAAAACAAGACAAATAAAAATTTCTTAATGTACTTATACACACAGATAGGTTGGAAAGTTTTGACTAAATTCATGTTTTTGCTTTTTAAATCAGTCAAGTAACTTGATAATGACTGCAGAGAAAGCAAAAGATTCAATTCAAACAACTGAATGAGCTTCATTTGGGAACTCAGCTATAGCAACATTCATAGCACTGAATTAATTCAGAAAGCTTAAAAGCTCTAGGAATAGATTGCAATTTTTCCGTTTCCTTTTCCAGTACAAAAGGGGGAAACAGCATTTTTTTTTTTTAAATCTCAGAAAGATATCTTGTCTAATCTTGGGAATTTATGCTGAATTTTGGACAAAATGTCACCCTGGAGCAGCCTGTACAAATAAGCACACACACATTGACATCTGTCAACATGAAACTGAATTCACCAAAAATGTGAAGAGCACCTGTCGTGCTCTGATATTAAGATGAGTGTCATAGCAGCTGTCCTTAAGCATAAAAATCAAACATGGTGGAGTAGAGGAAGGTCAAAAGTTAGATAAGCTGAGGTCAGAAGCTGAACAGAATAGGATACTGGAATATTCTTCAAATGAAGACAGATTATGGCAGGAAAAGGCAATGTCTCCCATGCTAGTAGTCCTTCCAAAAGCCCTGGGGAATTGAAATAAAAGCAGAGACTTTCTTTTTTTAGATCAGCAGCAATAATAACAACAGCAATAATTAATAGAAACTATCATTTGTTGAGAGTTTACCTTGTACCCCATTTACTTAATGGTTTACATTTATGAATTTCATTACTGTTAACACTCTGCAAAAGTAGGTTTTACTATTGTCTCTATTTTACATGTGAAGACACAGAGAGTACCACTTTGCTCAAGATCACAAATCCAATGAGAGGTAGAATCAGTATTTAAACCTACTCCAAAGCCCATGCCCTTATCCACTGCATGAAATTTGCCGAGCCTGGACTGATGCACAGGCATTTTTGGTGGTTGTGAAGTAGGGGAGGTGGTGATTCATCACTATTTGCCCAGAGAGTTGTTTGCCCTGGATTTTGCAAGAGATCATGTTTAAGGTAAACCGGTTATCACCTGCCAAGACAGCAATGATTTACAATTATTTATTAAGAAAATGTTCTGTGTGCGAGTGGTCTCTCTCTGAAAAAATGCCAACAAAGAGGCCTTGTCAGTTTTTTGGCAGAAATACATCTAAACACATAAAAACAAGTTTAAACACTATTATTTATGTGTAATTCTTTCTTGGCATCATCTCTCACTTGCTACAATTTGCAGCCAGAAAACACTTATTTCTACTTTTCTTACTCTAGAAATAATCCAGCCTTAAGTGGATCTAATTCCTTCCCAGAAGACAAACAGCCCTGTCAGGACTTGGTGGTGTGTGCTGTGTTTGAGGCATCAAGGTTTCCATTCACCGCACAGCTGCACGGACTCCGGAAGCTGGTGCTAAGCCAGAGTTCTGTACCCAATGAGATCTGCAGTCTGGAATGATAAACACACAGCTGCCCACGGCGAGGGCCACAGACATAATAGATGGCCACGTTTCCACTGGAGTCAGGCAAAGCCAACACAAATCATTAATCCAGCTGCTTATATGTTAAATATAACAAAACATGTACAAAATGGTGACCTGTCTCCATAGAAGACAGCGATGGGGCAGTATGAGGCGGAAGCAATTTAAGGCAACAGGACAGAGTCAGGGCTGTGCATCCTTTGTAAAGTTCTGCTGGAGAGCTGATTTACTGCCACAAGGCCTCTTGCTGCAAATAGTTCATAAAGCCTACGACCTGAGGACTTGCCCATGGGACCACAATAACATTTATCTAGCATAAATTAATGTGTTTCAACCACTAATTCAATTTGGCCAGCCTCATTCTTCTGGTTTTGGCAAAGCCTAGCCTTGCTGTAAAGTCACTTGGTGACTCACACGAATGGCTGGGTTTGTTAAGGAGTCACACACCGCTAGGAACAAAGAGTGCTATTAGTTGAGTAGTCATAAAAATATACCTCCAGAGCACATTTGGAGCTGTGCTAATTGAAACTTCCTCTTTAAAGGAACCTGATCAAAACCAGCTGTCGGAGTCAAGCAGGAGCAGATTTCAACATCACATTAAAAGCTCAGCAGATTCAGAAAGAGCAGCAACGTCTGAAAGAAGAGGGCACTGAGGCCCCAACATGCGCTCTAATTGGCTCCCAACACTCTGCTGAGAGCTGGTGACCTAAACCTGGAGAGCAGCAGGAAAAAACTTCTCTGCAAGCTTGATTTGAAAAAAAGAAAACCGGAGTGCAGTGCCCCTCATAAAATTCCAAATCTGCCAAGCTTCTCAAGGAACACATGGAAAAAAACCACAAAGGCCTAGTGAATTTAGGAAAATGAAGTGAGATGAAGTGGGATATTGTTCTTTAAAGGTAGAAAGAGGAGCTTCAGTAATTTTGTTGGTAGGATAGCCTCTTAAGAACATACCATTCGTATTAAAAAAGAGAAACACAACATCCAGCGCACAGAGGATCAAACAAGCAAAATCCTAATAAAAAGCAGAAACGTGGGAGAAACATGACAACACAGACTGTACTTGAAGATGAAAATATGAACTATCTCCTCTTCTCTGGCTCCATGTGGAATTCCAAGACATAAGGAGTGCATTCTGTCAGTGTGTGGAGTAGCAACATGCATCCACAGGTTTGTTGAAAATGTGGAATAATCATGCATTTTCTGTGTTTGCTTTACTGGAGTGGGGTTAGCCACTTGTAAAGGAAGCAGTCACTGATACATAAATATAAATAGCATATTCTACCCATCAAATATGTGAATTTTATTTAATTTAGATGAGTGGGATGCCTGGAAATGTTAAAAAGAAGTTATGTTTTATAGCACCTTTAAGTAGCATATAAATTAGGAAGGATGGCTGCTTCTTTTATTTACTCATCAGTTTAATGGAGTGTCTAGTTGGGGAGCTATGTCACAGTGATTCGTAAAGATACAGGTTGGGGAGGTTTATTTATGTAGATGTGGAAAGGATCATTATGTTTTATGCCACAAAAGGATGAGAGCAACTATATATATGAATTATAATGATTATTCTGGTGGATATAATTATAGTGCCACAAATAATAACTATGAAAGTTGAAAATTTGCTTTATTTTTACCCTCTTTTTGGAACACATTAAGTGGTTAACCTTTTCTTGTGTTCTTTTTTTTCCCTTTTATCACAAATAAAACTCATTAAATTGACCCACTGGGTTTAAAAACAAAACAACTTCACAAAAGTAAGTTTCATAGTCATATAATTCTATCTTCCCTTTTTATGCTTAAAATTTTGCATCAGAGTTTAACAGTCACTGACACAAAATATGGCCTCTGGTACCTGTGATACGGCTTTTTGAATTTGTGCAGATTTGAGCAGCAAGTTTTTCTAATGCTTCTTTGTTATTCTTATGGCTTGCCAGATAGTGAATCATTCTCAATGCATAATGTAATTCACAGTTGTAATGCTATGCCTTTGATTTTATTTATCTTGTTTGTCCAAGTACTACAGACATTACAGAGGCTTAAATTTAGTTCTTAAACCTGAAAGAGGCTGAAGAATTTGGAAATTTTTCTAAAGATAATTCAAGACTAAGTGGTGAAAAAAAATTTGTAAAATAATCCAAACACGATCTCTTGATTTAAAATGGTATGTGGAAAGCAATCATCTGACCTAGCTTCTCCCAATTTTCCCACTAAAATGTCTTCTTTAAAATTCAGAGCAGATGAATACACATAGGGTGTCACCAAACCTGGGTCTGAAGTTAATAATATCAGAATCTACAAGTTTCCAATTATCTAAGATTTAAAAGGATAAGGGACAAAATCACTTTCAGGTTCTGTACAATTAGAAACAGTAGAAATCAGTCCACTAAAAGTGAGTGAAGTCCCCACATTTCTTTCCTACTGCTTTACCCCCGACTCAGAAAATTGTCTCTACTGAAAACAAAGCCTGGCAGCTGTTCTAGGGACCCAGGGCATTACATCCTGGAGTAGCACAATGCTGTCTCCCCATTCCTTCTACACTAGCTGTACTTTCTGAGTTGGAACAGTAAGAGATGGTCCACTGAAACTTGCAGAAATCTAGCCAGAGAGTCAGTGGGTTGCTTTGGAAGGTGGTGGTGTATGTTCAGGAATTAAAACACAAATGCAGGTGAGGAATTCACCTTGGGTCAGTGGAATGGTAGCAGCCAAAATCCTGCTAAACTCTGAGAATTAGACTAGGAGTTGAGCACGATCTTCTCTCTAAGAGAAAGAATAGGCCAGAAGCTATGAGAATATTCAAAGGTTGAGACCAGATAAATATCTCTTTATTATAAGATATATTTTAAAGATTCATCATGAAGCATATGAAAAAACACTGCATGAAAAGAAGAAACATTTATCATTCTACAGATTAAAATGAAGAGCAGATCTCTGAATCGATGAGCTACAAAGAATTAACTTAGAATATTATTTGGTGACCTCACATGGCAGAGGTGGTTGGTCTCTCATTCTTCCTGGGATGTCATTTACAGTTGCATTTCAAATTCCCTTAGAGATGTTGGTCAAGACTAAAATTTCTACAGTGGAAGGTAAGCATGGATGTCAATAGATCAAAAAGAAATAAAGCAAAACAAAAATCTCTTGCTCTAAACATCCACATTTTCCCTATTGATTAGAAATAGGAATAAGATAGCCTTGGAAGATGAATGTTGAAAACGGCAGAGCTCCTCTGCACCATGATGGAATAGGTAGATACAACCTACACACACACAAGAATGACTAGACAATCTGGATAATTACTTTATTTATTATATACTTTATTATTTATTATATTTATAGTTTACTATAATTTATTATATTATAATTTACTTTATTATTATTAAAACTGCTTAAAGATACCAGGTAACTATCAAAGAGCAAATAATTATGGGAATAAGATCAATAAAAAGATAAGACATTTAGAGAAATGAACCCCAGCAACTGGGGGCAGTTTTTCCTAAGGATAGCTGCCAGTTCTGGAAAAGGCAAGTGAGAGGCTAAGAAATCAGAATTTGTGACCACACTGCAAAGCTATAGGGACCACTAAGGATTAGGAGACCTATGCACTAATGCTAGGATCCTCAAGGCTGCTTACTTACTCCATGAGTAAGGTTGATTTGGTTATAGAACAGCTGTTGCAAAGACTGATACCAGTCTCTTTAGTTCAGTTTTAGTTTCTGAATTGATCCCAGATTGTCAGTTGTCTACTAAAAACAAATGTAAAAATTACATCATATTCACCCTTAATTGATTTTTTCCAAGTTAAGTTTACTGAGGTAAATTTATATTCAGTTAAATTCTCTCTTTTTAGTATACATTTTATGAATTTTGACAAACACTCACGTAACTGCCTCCATGATAAAAATATAAAAAACTTGTTTCTGTCATTCCCAAAAGTTCCCTCATGTGTCTTTGTGATCAATTCATTTCCCTGCCTTTTGCCATGGCAATCACTGATTTGATTTTTGCCATTGTGGTTTAGTCTTTTCTACAGTATCCTATGAATGGAATGATGCAGAATGTTGCCTCTGAATATGGTTATTTTCACTTAGCATAATGCATCTGAAATTCATCTCTGTGTTTAAATAAATCCATCATTTTTTCCCAATTTATTAGTAAGTAGCATTCCACTGTTTTAGTGTACCATAGTTTATCAGTCATAAGTTCATAGGCATTGGAGTAGATTCTAGTTTTGAACATTTTGGAATAAAGTACTTTGCCTTTTGAATGTCACACACACACACAAGTGTTTATTTCTCCTGGATAAAGTCCTGGGAGTGGGGGTTCATATGGTAAGAGTATGGTTAACTTTTAAAGAAACTGTTCATTAAACTTCCAAAATGATTGCACCATTTTTCATTCCCTCCTACAATTTATGAGAGTTTCAAAGAGTTCCAGTTGCTTCACATACTTGACAGCATTTGATGTGGTCACATTGTTATTTTTTCTTTAATTAAAAAAAAGTTTACCATTATAAATGCATATTTGTATTTTTTAATAGTTTTAATTTTCAATTTCCTCATGACTAATGATGTTGAATTTCTTTTCATATGCTTATTTCCTATCAGTTTATCTTCTTTGGTGTTCAAATCTTCTTTTCCATATTTTAATGGGTATTTTTGTTTTTCTATTCAGTTGTGAGAATTCTTTATATTTTCTGCTTATGAGTCCTTTATCTATATCTGTTTTTGCAATTACTTTTATCTTATCCTCTCATTTGTCTTTTCAGTGTCTTCCAAAGAGTAGACATTTTTAATTTTGATAAGGTAATATTGAAGTTCTATTTATCACTTTCTTCTTTTACAATTTGTGTTTTTCCATAAGAAATTTTCACCTAACTTAAGGTCACTAAGATTCCTCCTATGCTTTTTTAAGAACTTTTATAATTTTAAGTTTTATATTAAGGTTTATGATTCTACAATTCAAGTTAACTTTTGCTTAAGGCATAAACATGGGTTGACATTTATCTATTTGCATATAGCTCCATCCTTCCAACAATAATTATTGAAAATACTAATTTTTCCATTAAACTGTCTTGGAAATTTTGTTGATAATCAATTGAATATATATATGCATATATATGTATATATACACATGGGTCTATTTCAGGACTGTTTTTCAGAATCTTTTCCATTATAGGTTATTACAAGATATAGAGTATCTGTGTTATACAGTAGGTTCTTATTGCTTATCTATTTTATATATGGCATTGTGTATATGTTAATTTCAAACTCCTAATATATCCACCACAACCACCACTATCCCCTTTGGTAACCATAAGCTTGTTTTTTATGTCTATGAGTCTGTTTCTGCTTAGTGAATAAGTTTATTTGTATCATTAAAAATTTTTTTTTCATATATAACATTTTGTTGGTATTTTAATTTGGATTACATTAAATCTAAAGAACATTTTTGAAAATTAACTTATTAATATTAGCTCCTCTAATCTATGATCTTTATTTTATAGTTCTCAAATATAAATCCTGCACATATTTTGTTAGATTTATTAAAAACTATTTCATATTTTGGTGTTATTGGAAAATGTATTGTGTTATTTAAACTTAATTCCTAATTTTTCATTGCTAGTATGTTGGAAGCAATTGATTTTCATGTATTGATACTGTCCCCAATGGTCTTGCTAAATTTACCCATTAGTTCTAACGGCTGTTTAACAGATTCTTTTTCATTTTTAATACAGATCATCATATTATTTGCCAATAGAGACTGTTTTACTATTTCCTTTCTAATTTAGATGTCTTTTATTTCTTTTTCTCACTTATTGTACTAGCTGGGACCTCCAGTGAACAGAAATGGTAAGAGCAGTCATTCTGGCCATGCTACTCATCTTAAGAGACAAGCATTCATTTTCTCACCACTAAGTATGATGTTAGCTGCAGGTGGTTTTGTTTAGTTTTGTTTTAAATCAATGTCCTTTGGTTGAGGAAATTTCTTTCAAAATTTATGATATTCAGTAAAAAGTTACTAGACCCATAAAGGAATAATTCAATTTGAATGAAAACTAAGAAAATGAGAAACAATGGGGAAAACATCAAAAGGATTTGATTATAGCATTAGCAGAGGCATAATTTTTTAAATTTATACATTATGCACTTAATGTAAATGAAAGAATTCAGAACTTTAGAGAGATCTCAAGGTGGTGAATCTGAGTTAATTCTTTCTATAAGCTTTCTATATATGATTATTCATATATATAAGTATATGATTGTGTGTGTCAGTTGCTCAGCTGTATCTGACTCTTTGCAATCTCATGGACTGAAGCCTGCCAGGCTCCTCTGTCCGTGGGGTTCTCCAGGCAAGAATACTGGAGTGGGTTGCCATTTCCTACTCCAGAAACATAAGATTATTTGTATATATATATAATTATTTATATATATACAAATCAGTTCACAAATAGACTTCAGTCTAAGGGAAAGTCTCAAGATTTTCAGATTTGATGTATCATTTAGTTTCTACTTTATTTCCAATGAGAACTAGTTTTAGTGTAAGTAAACAGAGACTGTTATTAATTCATATCTCATTAATACACATACTTTCTACATATATGGACTGGAATATTTGTTGTGTGCTATCTCTCAAACACAATGAGAGAGAATGGGTATTTTATTTTCACCATGATTCCTCCTCCCTGTGTCAATATCTTTCATAATTGCAAATTACTTGCTGAGAACTACTTTTCCATTTTATGAAATTCAGATTGAATATACATGATTATAAGAACTCTGCTATTTAAATGTTTGTTTATTTTTTTATTTATTTTACATCCTTGATAATGAGAAAAAGTCTAGTATTACTTGTGAGGAAGAGATGCTACATTTATAAAATTCCAGGAAACTGATATTGTACAAGGTGTAGTAGTATAACAACAACAACAAAAAAGAACATAAGACAGAAAGAAATAATAAGAGAAATAGCATACATATAACCAAATAAAAATTCACTAAATAAGCTAGATAATCAATAACCTATCAACCAGACAATTGGTAATCATAGAAGTAGCAGTTATATCAAGTGTAATATCAGAGAGAGCATGTGTAACATTCTATGTGGATATAGATGTTCCATCATTAATATTAGACTAAATGGAATCTGGGGTCTGTGGCAGTCAAGGAGCTATACCTCCCAGATGTCTCTTCAAGAGGACTGGTTGCCAGGGCAAGGGGAGAGATAATTGACTAACAGCCTGCAGCTGCCTCGCATCGTCAGATGCCTCCTGGATTCATGCCAATGCCATGTATCCCCTGAACTGTTCCCAGTCAATGCCTTAGCCTGGGAGAGGTACCAGAGGAGGGCTATTTCTGCCCAGCGTGAGACTTCTCTAAAGGATACTCTGATGAGCATCACATTGTTATCTCATCGGTGGCATCATGTTAATCAGATAGGATGATTCCAAAGTGGCTAGTGGACTGGAGGCCAACTGCAGACACAGCAGCCATAGTCCTACCACTATGGCTCTGAATTTCCCAGGTGTCTTTACAATTCTATTGTTACTTCATACTTTGAGACCCTGTGGCTTTATTACTGATTATCTAAGTAATCTTCTAAGTGGATTATTTCTTTGCCTAGATGACAGTGCTTCCCTTTCTCATTTTTCATGCCTTGACTCTGTGTTAGTACAGGGTGTCTAAGAAGCATATACCTATAGAAATTAAACATGGAAGAAAGTTATTGAGGGAATTCTTGTGAAGAAATAAAGGAGGGGAAAATAAATAAGTAGGGAATGCCTTCAGCATGTGATATTGGTCTGTCTCCCCTGAAAGGGGAGAATGAAAGAAGAAGAATTGGGTAGACAGAGATTTGGACAGCAGTAAAGTTCTGAGAAAGTCTTAACCATACCAAATAGGAGTTCCTGAGTAACAGTTGACAGCATAGTCCCCCAGTGGGCAGAAATAACTTATCTCTAGCTCTCTCATCATGTTCCATCACTGGCTAGTATTAGTTTGATATAAGTGCTTCTTTGACATGAACACTGTAGGGGATCCAAAAATGTGGCATCTTAAGGCTGTCAGCCAACTACATTTTCCCTGGAAGGCTCTTGTGAAGGAAGGTATGAGCAGTATACTTCCTTGTGTGTCACAGTCCACCCCTGGACCATGTAGACCTACTTCATGGACTATGTCAACTCCATGGTTCCCAGGAGCCTCCTTTCCTGAGAAGAAAACTCTGGAGAGTTAGTGAGACAATCTACAAACTTAAGCCCAGAGGATTAACACAATATTGTTAACAAAACTGGAAGAGTTCAGATATTCTTATTATAAACAAATTAATTCCATGACTAAAATAAAAGTAATAAGAATACTATCAGTACAAATAAGAAATAGGTATTACTGAAAACTTTAACATAATAGGCACTTAAACAAGAGAGAACTTAATCTCACACACACACACTTGTCATAGCTGAGGTGCCAGGACAATTTCATAGCATCTTCAGGAATCCAGGTTCTAATCTTTCTCAACCATTATTTTCAATACGTGGGCTTCGATTTTCAAAGTCATATTATGATTCAGTATGACTGAAAGAGCTCTAACAAACATGTCCAATGTGCCAGATAGAAGAAGGAAAGCAGAAGAAGAAGACCATATATCTTCCCTGTTAAGAAACCTTCCTGAAAAATCTCATGTAACAATTCCCCATGTAGATGCAGAGCCATCATTTAAGACTTCAATGTTGTATGTACATAATTCCAGGAGAAACATTTCACATAGAAATATGATATTCATACCAGAACTTATTACATGGTCATGATCTATATAAAGTGAACAAGAAATAGTCCAGAATATCACCAGATATTTCTTATCAGAAAAGAAAGGGAAAATAGAGATTGAGAAAGATAATTAAGGAGGTAAGTAGATGTCCCTGCTGTACTAATCAAATGATTTCTTGAAACTAATGGAACTTTGTTACGAGATCAAAACTGGACAGGAGAGTACTGAAAGAAAATTATAGACATTGTGCTGACAAAAATGCAGGTAAATAAAATATTAAAAAACAATAAAGAACAGTAAATAATACAGCTTGACCAAGATTTGTCCCAGGAATAAAAGTACTATGAATGAAATTCACATTGTCACTAAATGAGAGGAACCGAGTGATAATTTCAAAATTTGGTAAATATCAAAACAGATTAATATTCTAAAAACATTTGCAAACAGTGAGTTAGGCATTGTTAAAGAACTAAAGAGCCTCTTGATGAAAGTGAAAGAGGAGAGTGAAGAAGTTGGCTTAAAATTCAACATTCAGAAAACTAAGATCATGGCATCTGGTCCCATCACTTCATGGCAAATAGATGGGGAAACAGTGGAAACAGTGAGAGACTATTTTCTTGGTCTCCAAAATCACTGCAGATGGTGACTGCAGCCATGAAATTAAAAGACGTTTGCTCCTTGGAAGAAAAGCCATGACTAACTTAGACAGCATATTAAAAAGCAGAGACATTACTTTGCCAACAAAGGTCTGTCTATTCAAAGCTATGGTTTTTCCAGTAATCACATATGGATGTGAGAGTTGGGCTATAAAGAAAGCTGAGCACTGACGAATTGATG
Organism: Giraffa tippelskirchi; assembly: GCF_054371585.1. Taxonomy (NCBI): domain Eukaryota; kingdom Metazoa; phylum Chordata; class Mammalia; order Artiodactyla; family Giraffidae; genus Giraffa; species Giraffa tippelskirchi. The sequence goes on along the minus strand of NC_137280.1, from coordinate 104,109,151 downwards.
CTTTTGAACTGTGGTGTTGGAGAAGACGCTTGAGAGTCCCTTGGACTGCAAGGAAAGCAAACCAGTCCATCCTAAAGGAAATCAGTCCTGAATATTCATTGGAAGGACTGATGCTGAAGTGGAAACTCCAATACTTTGGCCACCTGATATGAAGAATTGACTCATTTGAAAAGACCCTCATGCTGGGAAAGATTGAAGGTGGAGGACAAGGGGACGACAGAGGATGAGATGGTTAGATGGCATCACCAACTCAATGGACATGAATTTGAGTAAACTCTGGGAGTTGGTGATGGACAGGGATGCCTGGCATGCTGCAGTCCATGGGGTTGCAAAGAGTCAGACACAACTGAGTGACTGAACTGAACTGAACTGAACTGAAAGAGTATCTAGGGCTTCCCTGATAGCTCAGTTGGTAAAGAATCCTCCTGCAATGCAGGAGACCCTGGTTTGATTCCTGGATTGGGAAGATCTGCTAAAAAAGGGATAAGTTACCCACTCCAGTATTCTTGGGCTTCCCTTGTGGCTCAGCTGGTAAAGAATCTGCCTGCAATGCAGGAGACCTGGGTTTGATCACTGGGTTGGGAAGATCCCCTGGAGAAGGAAAAGGCTACCCACTCCAGTATTCTGGCCTGGAGAATTCCATGGACTGTATAGTCCATGGTGTTGCAAAGAGTCTAACAGGATTGAGTGGCTTTCACTTTCAAAGAGTATCTATAAAGAACCTACAACACAGATTGCACTTAATGGTTAAACTTGAAAATCATTCTCATTAAAAGACATTTTGTTGTTGTTTAGTCACTAAGTCACATCCAACTCTTTTGCAACCCCATGGACTATTTCCTCACAGGCTCCTCTGTCCATGGAATTCTCCAGGCAAGAATATTGGAGTGGGTTGCCATTTCCTTCTCCAGGGAATCTTCCCAATCCAGTCTCTTACTCAGGAGATTCTTTACCACTGAGCCACCAGGAAAGCCCAATAAATGTTTTAAGATACAGATAAATCTAATTAAAGATACATAACATGTGAAGAAATTATATTACTAAAAGATAATTTTTGAAAGCCTGAATTAATGAGCTATAATATGCTCATGATAGAAAGCCTTAATATTTAAAGATGAATTATTTTTCCCACACTCATCTATAAGTTTAACCAATTTTCAAAGAAAATGAACTTATTTCTCTTTTTCACTAACATGGCAAGCTAATTCAGATGGAAGAGTGAAGTCCAAGGAAAATAAAGTAATTTTGGAAAACAATAAGGAATAATTTTCCTAGGAGATATCAACACTTTTCACAAAGTTATAGCAGTTGGTGGTAGCATTCTAGGTGGTAGCGTAGCCACATAGACAAATGTATCAAAATAGAGGAGCCAGAAAGAGAACTACACTTAACTGGAAAGTTGTTATTTGAGAGAAGTAGAGACATGATTATACATTTACTAAATGGTGAACAGCCAATTGGCTCCTTATCTTAAAAAACTAAATAAACTCATACCTTGTATAATAACAAAAATAAATTTTAGATAAAGACCTAAATCTCAAAGGCAAAACTTTACATCTTTTATAAAGATATGCAAGAGACTATCTTTATGACCTTTGGGTAAAGAAGGCTTATATGTCTCAAACACCACTCTAACAAAGGAAAATTCTGATAAGTTTGACTATATTAAACTGTTCTTCAGTGTGCTGCCAGAAACAAAAGTAAAGTTGCCTTCTTGGAGAAGATATTTATAAAAATATAGAAATAATAAAAAGATAGTATCCAGAATACATAAAGGATAATTTAAAAAATGAGTAAATATTATGAGAAATAATTAACAGAGCAGGTAACTTGAAGTATGCATATACACCTTTGTATATACTTCAACCTCAGAATACGACTATATTTGGAGATAGGGTCTTTAAAGAGATAATTAAGTTCCAATAAAATCATTTGGCTGAACTCTAATCGAGTACGACTAGTGTCCTTTTAAGAAGCGAAAATTTGAACACAGGCATTTACCGACGGAAGACCATATGAAGACACAGAGAAATGACCATCTACAAGCCAAGAAGAGAGGCCTCAGAAGAAACCAGCCCTGCCAACACCTTGATCTTGGATATCCAGAACTGTGAGAAAATAAATTTCTGTTGTTGAAGTCACCCAGTCTGTAGTACTTTGATATGGAAGCCCTAGAAAAGGAATATATTGTGATATAAAGAAGCTCCCTTGCATTTCCAAATGCCCTTGGGAGTGGCATCATGCCCACTTGAGAACCTCTGCTATGAAGGATTCTTATCCCAGCACATGTGCACTAGGAAGCATGGACAAGATTGCAGCTATTAACATGAGCAAATTCAACTATCTGTGTATCACAATGGAGAAGTCAGCCAAATATACTGTTGAGTGAAGAAAACTAAGTTGCAGGAGCGTAGTATATGCTGTGCTGTGCTTAGCCGCTCAGTTGTGTCTGACTCTGTGACCCCATGGACTGTAGCCTGCCAGGCTTCTCTGTCCGTGGGGATTCTCCAGGTAAAAATACTGGAGTGGGTTGCCATGCCCTCCCCCAAGGGATCATCATTTATAAAAGGTTCAAACATGAAAAAAACACTGGATATGTTGTAAATTGACAAATAGCTGGCAAAAGTATAAAAATCAAGATAGACATTGTCCTTACCAACTTCAGAATTTTGGCTTCATCTTGAGAGGGAGAGCAAAGAATGAGGGCGTCTATGAGGAAGGCCAGAAAGGCAACCAAAACTGCCTCTGAAGAGTTACATGATATGTAGGAAAGTCTACAGCAAATATGGCAACACTATGATATTTGTTAAATTTGAGTGGTAGGTAAAAGTCTGTTAATTTATTCTCTTTAATTTTTCAAATGTATTAATTTTTTAAAAAGAAAAGGTAGTTCTATATTTTATTATTATATTATAAAACAAACCACATACAGAAACACAGTTTCCTTCTCATCAACAAATTCACTTTAAAATTATAAGTAATAGCTGGTAAATTTTAGGAAATATTGGGAGGATATGGTTTGTTGCATCTTCCTCATTTACTGCTTCCCCTTTGTATGGACTCCAGCTAATCCAGCAATTCATGCGCTTGCATTCTCTGCAGCTGTGTGCTAATTCTAGACTAAACCCCTCAAATTAGCAATGGATAATAATACACTAATTAAAACTGGAACACAAAGCAGTTTTTCCAGAAGCAATGTGAAAAACCTCACTGATTATTATCTGTGTATACTACAACAATTTTAGACGTTCATTACAGAAGCTTAAAAGAAAATACACTAAGATAGACATGCTCAAGTTGCTTCTTGAGTAGTATTGATTTTACTTCTCAGCTTTGGCATATACACAGATATCCCTATTTCTGGATCTCCCTCCTCTCTCCCCCTAAAGGCCCCAGAACAAATACATCAAAGCAACAACAATGACAACAACACAATAAAAGAGCTGATACATTTAGAAAGAACTTTGTTATGTTTGCAATACAAAATTACCTCCCCTACTTGTTTACTTTTTCTTTGTAAACCTATTTGACATTTGTTGATCCCAGGTAGGTAAAATAACATGAGACTTCTTTTTAAACTTAGGTAATTATAAGTTGCATTATTCATAAATTATCTAACAATAAAGATAATTGAGAGGACACTGTACTTAGTCTTAACTAGATGTACAACTCTGAAGAGAAGTGAAAGCGTTAGTCACTCAGTCATGTCTAACTCTTTGCAACCCCATGGACTGTAGCCTGCCAGGTTCCTCTGTCCATGGAATTTTCCACTCAAGAATACTGGAGTGGGTAGCCATTCCCTTCTCCAGGGGATCTTTCCAACCCAGGGATCAAACCCAGGTCTCCTGCATTGCAGGCAGACGCTTTACTATCGGAGCCACCAGGGAGTGGTGGCTTAACATTTAGAACTATTTAGGGCTTATATCCGGAGAAGGCAATGACACCCGACTCCAGTACTCTTGCCTGGAAAATCCCATGGATGGAGGAGCCTGGTGGGCTGCAGTCCATGGAGTCACTAAGAGTCAGACACGACTGAGCGACTTCACTTTCACTTTTCCCTTTCATGCACTGGAGAAGGAAATGGCAACCCACTCCAGTGTTCTTGCCTGGAAAATCCCAGGGACGGGGAAGCCTGGTGGGCTGCCGTCTATGGGGTAACACAGAATCGAACACGACTGAAGTGACTTAGCAGCAGCAGCAGCAGCAGGGCTTATATCTTTATTAAGCCAATATAAAATGATACATAGTTTAGCAATATAAATATTATAATTAGCTATTTAATCACTATAACACAACAGACTTAAAAATAATTAGAATGAACAGAGTTTATGCTAGAGATTATGTTACATGGAACTGTTTTCAGAGTCACTGAACTGTACATCAAGAAACCTAGTGGTGTATTCCCTAAGTCTGCATTTAAATCAATCAGTAAGACACTTTCTTCATTCTCTGAGCTTGAAAATCTCTGTAAGATAGAAATATTAATATGCCATTTCCACTATGTTTATTTCTGGTTTGAAAGCACTTTTGGAAACTCTGACTTTATCGTAAAATGATATACAGAAACCGTTTATTGAGGAAATAAAGGAAAGGAGAATGAAGTGTGGAGTGGAGAGGGGAGGAGAGGGAGGAAAGAGTAGGTAGGAAAAGGTGGTATGGACAGAGGCCAGGTAAAAACACTGCAGTTGGCACCACAGAGTTAGGGGAGAAAAAAGAGGTGAACAGAGGGATATAAGCTGGGATATTGCAGGTAGAATCAATGGGTGTGGTTTACTGATGTTTACATGTGGGTGTTGGAAGGGCACAAAGAAAAGAGAGAAATCTAGATTAGTCTGAGATTTTTGCCTTGAGTAAGCAAGTGGATAGTGATGTGATATAACGAATGAGAGGGATGAGGCAGGAAAAGTTCTAGTAGACTGCAAAGAGTTCTGTTTTGAGATGTCTTTTAAGCATTCAGGGAACAATGTCAGCTAAGCAGTAGGATATATGAATTTGGAGTTACAGGGACATGTAAGACTGGAACTCTAGCTTTGGGAGTCTTTGGTATAAGGTGGTATTTAAGACATACTACACTTTAGGTGACCCAGAGAGAGCTGGTGGGTAATGAAAAGCTCAATCAATTAAAGAACTTCTCTAGTGTTTATATAAGAACTGCTAAATCAGAAAGGAATGAGAAAGTATGTCTTACATAGTGCAGTCTGCCCACTGAGCCATAGAGTCAGAAACTAAACAATGTGCTAATATACTGTTGGCAATCAGAAAAATGAACAAAAATGATATTGGTAAATGTCACACTGCACTTGCAAATATGTGGATTATTTTCAAGTACCTTTTGATATTGATTTCTAACATCATTCCACAGTGATATGAGAACAGACTCTGTATGATTTTAATACCTTTAGACCAGAAATTTTTGCACCTTTTTTTATGTCTGTAGATATGTTTCAGTATCTCTTAGTTTATAATCTATGGTAACCTGAATAGAATTTGTATCCTACTGTTATCTGAAAATTGTATAAATCTTAATTATGTTGAATTGGTTCATAGTATTTTTCAGGTCTATGATATCCTTCTCAGTTCAGTTCAGTTCAGTCACTCAGTCATGTCCGACTCTTTGCGACCCTATGGACTGCAGCACGCCAGGCTTCCCTGTCCAACACCAACCCCCAGAGTTTACTCAAACTCATGTCCATTGAGTTGGTGATGCCATCCAACCATCTCATCCTCTGTTGTACCCTTCTCCTCCTGCCTTCAATCTTTCCCAGCATGAGGGTCTTTTCAAATGAGTCAGTTTTTCACATCAAGTGGCCAAAGAATTGCAGCATCAGCTTCAGCATCAGTCCTTCCAATGAATATTGAGGACTGATTTCCTCTAGGATGGACTGGTTGGATCGCCTTTCAGTCCAAGGGACTCTCAAGAGTCTTCTCCAACACCACAATTCAAAAGTATCAATTCTTTGGTGCTCAGCTTTCTTTATAGTCCAACTCTCACATCCATACTTGACTACTGGAAAAACCATAGCTTTAAATAAACGGACCTTTGTCGGTTAAAGTATAATGTCCTCTTTTTAATATGCTGTCTATGTTGGTCATAACTTTCCTTCCAAGGAGCAAGCATCTTTTAATTTCATGGCTGCAGTCACCATCTGCAGTGATTTCGGAGCCCCTGAAAATAAAGTCTGTCACTGTTTCCATTGTTTCCCCATATATTTGCCATGAAGTGATGGGACCAGATGCCATGATCTTAGTTTTCTGAATGTTGAGTTTTAAGCCAACTTTTCACTCTTCTCTTTCACTTTCATCAAGAGGCTTTTTAGTTCCTCTTTGCTTTCTGCCATAAGTGTGGTGTCATCTGCACATGTGAGGTTATTGATATTTCTCCTGGCAATCTTGATTTCAACTAGAGCTTCATCCAGTCCAACATTTCTCATGATGCAGGGTGACAATATATAGCCTCGACGTACTCCTTTCTTGATTTGGAACCAGTCTGTTGTTCCATGTCCAGTTCTAACTGTTGCTTCTTGACCTGCATACAGATTTCTCAGGAGGCAGGTCAGGCGGTCTGGTATTCTCATCTCTTTAAGAATTTTCCACAGTTTGTTGTGATCCACACAGCCAAAGGCTTTGGCATAGTCAATAAAGCAGAAATAGATGTTTTCCTGGAACTCTCTTACTTTTTCGAGGATCCAATGAATATTGGATATCCTTCTACTTGTCTGTGTATTCATTCTATTCATTTTTGAGAGTTGGATATTGAAACTCCAAGTAAAAATCTTAACTTATCTTCTTAAAAAATTATAATATATAGTGGAACTATATGTAATCTTGTTTTATATTTTCCAAGCCCCCTGTAAATGTTTTATCATATTTCCATAATATAAAAATTAATAAATAAAGAGAAAAATGATATTTTTATCTTCTCAATATAGATGGCAGCCTTTTCCTAGTGGATTTTTAATTTCAGTGAATTACATAAAACCAGAGAGTATGGTCTTTATTTTCAATCAGTGTTGCTAGTAATTTTGACAGAACTTGTACAGTTCATTTTTTAGCTTGCAGGAGACTTTGTTCCCTTTGAAGTTACACAGTTATTATTCCTCTCTTGTCAAGTGTGCAACAGTTACCACCATGCGTTAGTGACCCACTAGACCTAACCCATGAATCTTTTTATCATGTTAGCACTAGTGGCAAATATGAGCAAGCACCATGAGGAAGATAGACTTTGGGGACAGTTTAGATTAATATGCTGAACTGTCTAAAAAAAATAGAGACTCCATGGGTAATTTTCAGTTCCTAAGCTATGCAACAATTATAGTTATTCCACTCAAATGTCTGTAGCAATGAGATCAGTGACAAAAATAGCGCCTGAAAAACAAGAGAAGAAATGGCAAACATGTTATTTATTTGCTTAAATCGGTTATAATGGGACTGGCAGTGTTAGTCTCATTAACAGAGAGACCTTTCATTCCACAAGCCAGCTGGAATAATAAAGGCAGCTATGTGACATTTAAAATGCAATTGCTTTGTGAACTGTAGATTCTGTTTGTGATGCTTAGTGATCACAGAGGAAAGTGATCTGAGAAAAGTGCAAACCATCTTGCTCATCATCTGCATTCCCAACAAAGATAGCATCGGGGTTAAATGCTATAATATGGCAACAAGGATATGCTAAAAAATGATTCATGTCGAAGTGCTTGAACATTTATTTGAAGCATTTATTCAATTGTTCTTTTGCCATGTGACAGTCCAAGAGTTGGTAGAAATACATCTGTTGTGTTTTTCCTTGAATAGGCAAAAAGAAATTATAATTAGGGGGATACTGCTTTGTGCTTATAAATACACAGCATCGTTTGAAACAAGTTGTTCCAAACAAGCAAGAAGCATGCAGATTTCCCTCTTTGAATGAATGGGAAATGCAGACTTGTTTTGGTGCCTTTGTTTTAATGACAAAATCATGATCTTCAATGGAAACATGCCTTTAGAGTTTAGGCATCATATGACAAAGTGAGTTTCAAGATAAATGTAAAAATCTGAGTTTTAAAAAATTTTTATACTAGGATTTCTTTAAACCTTAAACAAGCAAATATCACTTAGTGATTTTTCATCTCTTCTTAAGTATTCCAACATGGATTCCAAAATGAATTTGGATTGAGGGGAGGATTTTTTGAGCCCTCCGTTTCCTTGGTCAGATGAAAAAGGAAACCCAGAAGCAAATAATGGGCTATATAATTTATCACTTGGGTGTCCAAGCTTCTCTATACCTCCCAGGTTTGGGCTGGAATTTTAATGGGTTCCAATTTTACTTGACCTAATTCATCCATTTCTGTTAGATGTGCTTATCCTTTACACACTATAGAAACACTAAAACTATAGAATGAACTGTAAATCATCAGATTATAAAATTTTACCCTGACATTTTTAGGAACTACATTCATTTCACTTTCTACCTATGTAATGAGGTCTTGCTACTTTCTTTTTTATTTTAGAGGTGAAGAGCTATTCAATTTTGACTCATTTGCATAGTACTTAAGTGAGACTGTAAGTCTAGTTTTCTACTTTAAAATATTCAAGTCTAATATCATTAGGATTGTGGGCACTATGTAGTTTCTCATTCCCTGTCTCTCTCATTCACACGCACACACACCCCTATTATAGTCAGTACTGCTAAAACACAGAATTAGATGAATATCTCAAAGACAGGATAAAAAAAGAAAAAGAAGTAATATCATTAAGAAATGTCAGAAAGACTATCTAAAGAATAAACAATATCTAAATAATATATCTCTTATCTTTTCCCATGTCTATAGGAAGTATAACTCTCAGAGATCTTTAGGAAGCCTAGTGTATCTCATTACCTTTTCATAGACCAGTTTCACTAGCCCACCAAATCCCACATACATGACATTTAGATTAAGCTGGAGATGCATAGTGCCAGAGAGAAACAGAAAGAGTCTACCACTTTTGGATGGCATGATGAAAGAAGTCTTTATGAACGAGTGACAGACTGAGCCTGAGATTAGCAGACAAAGCTAAGACGGAAGGTCTTCTAGGCCCAGATATTATATGAGAATATAGTGAACTGGGTTTTGTTTAGAATGATAGTAGACACAAGAGAAGGCTTCCCTTGTGGCTCAGCAGGAAAGAATCCACCTGCAATGTAGGAGCGACAGGAGATGTGGGTTCAGTCCCTGGGTCAGGAAGATCCCCTGGAGGAGGGCATGGCAACACACTCCAGTATTCTTGCCTGGAGAATCACATGAATAGAGGAGCCTGGTGGGCTACAGTCCATAGGGTCTCAGAGTCAGACGAGACTGAAGTGACTTAGCACACAGGCACACAAACATGAGAGATGTCTGAAAAGGAGTTTGATGGTAGTCAGATTGTGGAGAGGGGGTAATTCTTTCAGGAGTATTGGCTAGACAGTGAAGATTTGGCAGATGATGGCATTTAAGTCTCTATTGAGGTCAATTTGATTAGTGAATTTAAACACAAAGAGTCATGAGAACTGTGAGGAGCATTCTGAAAATAGAGAAGACCGTTAAAATATGTGCTACCAAATAATGCTGTTCCTGATAATTATAAAGAACAAGCTGGGGAAAAGTTAAAATACTATTATTTTTCTATTCAGGTTTGAATTGTAAGGCTATGGATGAGACAAACTCTTGAGAATCTTTCCATCTCAGCGATCTGTGAATAGCTATCTTTTTGATCTGGTTCTTTTTGACTGTATGAACTGTTTCTGATAGAGCAGAGATTAAATGCCCTATGAACATTTCTCTATTATAAATCTGCAGGTATAAAAAAAAAAGAATGCAACTAACCATCTCCTGGGATTCAAGATGTGTACTTTAGTGGCAATGAAATGTTATAGTCTGTTGTGTTTTAGCTTTAGGGATAGACTTTTTAATGCATTGAATTCTTCTACTGTCCAAATACAAAATTTAGTGAAACACATGAAACTCTAATTCTGAGGCCAAGATATAGCAGAAATACAAACGATAATAAAACTTGGTAGGAAAACAAACATAGCTAGTTCCATGAGTGAAAGCGGAATAATAGATAATCAAATGTAAAGTTCAGTAACAAATTTAGCTGACAGTACCAAAATTGAGAGTTGATTAAAGTAAACAATTACAAATACACTGATCTTATTTTTGCAAATAAGACATTAAAGTTACTAAGTTACAAGTTCATTTCTTGGATATTAGCATACATATATTTTAGATACGAAAAACACACAGTTTACATCCTGGCAAAAGAGCTAATATTATGTCATTAAAATAACACCTATCACTGTAACGCAAGCTAAATGGCCAAGAGATTTTAGCTCTTGTGTCGTCTACTGCTGAGAAATTGATTAGGTAATTGCCGAATAGATCTAATTCAATTGCTGATTGAAATAATACAAGTGTTTCCTGAAATGGTCATTCTAGTCATCTTTTAACCAAATTGGTTGAGATATGCATACATACAGAGTATTTTTCACTCTAATCCTCCACCCTCACCACACACAAAATGGAATAGCTGGTCTTATAGACACCATTCTGACTCCTAGAAAACATGCTTACCTTGAAGGAAACTATGGCATACTATCTGGAAATATGGATGGCCTCTGAAATTATGCACAGCAAACATAGACATGAGGTGAGTGAGTGACTGTGAAGCACTTAGCTCACCAGCTGCCATCATTATTAGCTGTTATTACTAATATTTTCTTTTAAGAAAAAGAAAGTTATATAACTAGACAAACCTTTTGATTTAAAAACAGAAAATTTTATTTTCAGGGTCTTTCTTATTAGAGTCAACTCGTTGGAAAAGACCCTGATGCTAGGAAAGATTGAAGGCCAAAGGAGAAGCAGGCGGCAGAGGTTGAGGTGGTTAGATAGCATCACTGACTCCATGGACATGAATCTGAACAAACTCCAGGAAATAGTGAAGGACAGGGAAGCCTGGTGTGCTGCAGTCCACAGGGTAGCAAAGAGTTGGACACAACTTAACAATTGAACAACAACTGGCTAGAGGCTAGAAAACTAGGAATACTGTTTGGCCTATTTACATCTACTTTCCTTCCAACTCCTTTGTGGGATACAAATATGAGAAACCAAGATAGGTCAAGATCAAACAATTTTGCTAACATGTCCAATCAGTGCAACAATACAAACCCAGCAAGCACTTCTCCCTTTGTGGTCACTTGGAGAGCTGCTCCTTGCTTACATGCAGTAAGGCAGTAGAGTCCAAAAGGCTGAGGTATGGGCTCTGGAAGTACACTGGATTTGAACCCTGGCTTCTTTGTTTATCAGAAAAATCACCTAATTCTTCTGAGCTTCTATTTCTGTTTTTTTTTTTTTTTTAATTAAGTCATTAAAAAATTTTTTTGGCCACACTGAGCTGTTTGCAGGATCTTAGTTCCCCGACCAGGTATTGAACCTGCACCCTCATTAATAAAAGTACAGAGTCCTAACCACTGGATTGCCAGGGAATTCCCAGTTGTCACTTTTTTTTTTGAATAGAGACAGCAAGAGTACCTTGCAGGGTGATAGTTGTGAGGGTTAAATAAAATAAGGCAATTAAAACAATCACAGTGCTGCTTTGTACATAAAAATCACTCATAAAATGTTAACTTATTTTTATCATTATCTTTTTTCTTTAAAAAATGTTTGTTTGGAATGTGATGAGGTCATGAATCCATAATATTCATGAAGGTTCTCTTACTCTATCAGTTAGATTGTTATCCAGGGAAAGGAGTGCGGGGGAAGAAGTAAAATCTGAGCAATTTTTGTTCTATAATTTATTATCATTGTTAATGCCAAAGAAATATTCAAAAATTAGAGCATGAAATGAAAGTATTTTGATAAGTCTTTATGTGAAGTATTTGTTAAAATCTCATGAAGGACAGAAAAAAGCAAAAACATGTGAAATAAACTACATCAAATGCTTACAATTTCCATGACTAAATTTTTTTTAAAAACTGGCTTTTATTTGTAATTTAAGTCGTATAAAAAAAAAAAAATGTGTACTTTGCAACAGATTTTTCTAATTTTCCTTTGACCAGTGTGGTTCCTAGGGCACTTGCTTTGCTATTTAGATGTCTATGAATACTCTTTTGTAAAGGGATGTGTTTATTTCAAGTAGAATTTCAATATCATTGCTCTTCTCCTTTAAATTACTTTGATGAACATATTAAAAAAAGAAGTATAATTTTTCCCTAAAGGGGCAGAAAAAAAATCTATGTTGCTGACTTGCTTTAACATTTCTCAAAGTATTTTCTCATTTGACAACTAAATCAAACAACCAGTGCTCTTACTTTCTTTGATCTAAACAATTTTACAGAGACTACCTTGCAAATGTCCCAAGAGATGAACTTGCTCACAGTGAAAAATGTACTCAGCAGGAAATTCACTTAATGATAATGATTATTCTTCTATGTAATGGACATTTCATTGTCAGTAAAGTGTAATATTATTCTGTTGAAAGCTTAACATATGCAGCCAGCTCCAAAGACATCTTGGCTTAACTTGCATATCTCACTTTTCAGTTTTATCATTTGTCTTTTTGCATAGTCAATGAAATTTTTTCATGCTTGGTATGTAGAATGCTTTATGCTGATGTCATTTGCTTCTATTGGGGAAAAAATCTTTCATAGTTTGAATGGGCATGGTTTCATGAATATATTTTATATGATATCCTGGGAGAGAAGATGGCATCCATCCTTCTACCATGCATAAGTGTATAGCTAGAGATTATTTTTATCCTTTCAACAAAGTGAAAGCTTGCTATATTTCCACATTTTGCAATAGCAAGCTTTTAACTTGGTCAAGGTTTGCAGTAACCAGAGGTCAAAGACAAGATACTGATCATGTATTTGGATGGCTGACTAAAAGGTTTCCTTAACACTAATACTAATAGCTGAGCTATTTCAAATCCTAAAAGATGAGGTTGTCAAAGTACTGTACTCAATATGCCAACAAATTTGGAAAACTCAGCAGTGGCTACAGGACTGGAAAAGATCAGTTTTCATTCCAATCCCAAAGAAAGCCAATGCCAAAGAATATTCAAACTACAGCAGAACTGCACTCATTGCACATGCTAGCAAAGTAATGCTCAAAATTCTCCAAGCTAGTCTTCAACTGTACATGAACCGACAACTTTCAGATGTACAATATGGACTTAGAAAAGGCAGAGGAAGGAGAGATCAAATTGCAAACATCCGTTGGATCATAGAAAAAGCAAGAGAATTCCAGAAAAACTTCTACTTCTGTTTCATTGACTATGCTAAGGCCTTTGACTGAGTGGATCACAACAAACTGTGGGAAATTCTTAAAGAGATGGGAATATCAGACCATCTGACCTGCCTCCTGAGAAATCTGTATGAGGTCAAGAAGCAACAGTTAGAACCAGACACGGAACAATGAACTGGCTAAAAAATTGGGAAAGGAGTACGTCAAGGCTGTATATTGTCACCCTGCTTATTTAACTTATATGCAGAGTACATCATGAAAAATGCCAGGCTGGATGAAGCACAGGCTGGAATCAAGAATTCTGGGAGAAATACCAATAACCTCGATATGCAGACGATGCCACCATTATGGAGGAAAGTGAAGAGGAACTAAAGAGCCTCTTGATGAAAATGAAACAGGAGAGTGAAAAAACTGGCTTAAAGCTCAACATTAAAAAACTAAGATCATGGTATCTGGTCCCATCACTTCATGGCAAATAGATGGGGAAACAATGGAAACAGTGAGAGACTTTATTTTCTTGGGCTCCACAATCACTGCAGATGGTGACTGCAGCCATGAAATTAAAAGACGCTTGCTCCTTGGAAGAAAAGCTAAGACAAACCTAGATAGCATATTAAAAAGCAGAGACATTACTTTGCTGACAAAGTTCTGTCTAGTCAAAGCTATGGTTTTTCCAGTAGTCAGGTATAGATGTGAGAGTTGGACCATAAAGAAAGCTGAGCGCTGAAGAATTGATGCTTTTGAACTGTGGTGTTGGAGAAGACTCTTGAGAGTCCCTTGGACTGAAAGGAGAGCCAACCAGTCAATCCTAAAGGAAATCAGTCCTGAATATTCATTGGAAGGACTGATGCTGAAGCTGATGCTGCAATACTTTGGCCACTTGATGTGAAGAACTGATTCATTTGAAAAGACCCTGATGCTGGGAAAGATAGAAGGTGAGAGGAGAAGGGGATGACAGAGGATAAGATGGTTGGATGGCATCACCAACGCAATGGACATGAGTTCGAGCAAGCTCTGGGAGTTGGTAATGGACAGGGAAGCCTGGTGTGCTGCAGTCCATGGGGTTGCAAAGAGTCTGACAAGACTGAGCGACTGAACTGAACTGAACACTAACACAGAATCTCTGCTCAGGTTTCAATACATTACAGTGCCACCAATGTATTGCTTGTGGCTTTAGTGTTAAACCCTGTTTTCTCTTCAAAATGCAAATAATTCTGGAACTTAAAACGATGTTGCTTCTACTCTCAGATAATTGTTTTTCCTAGGTAGGAATTTACGACTTTATTAGAGTCAAGGACACTAAAATGGAGCAAGATGCCAAAAAAAGATGAAGATAAGTATGGAACCCCTGAACCCGGAAAACAAACTTTTCATGTACCTTTTCAGAAGAGGTACACTTAAAATCAGATTAATGAAGAATATTGTATCCCTGCGTATAAAGACCAGGGAAATATATACAATCTACTTATATAAATATGCCACACAAATCAGTATTTTTATTTCAACCATATCTAACCTCATGGGAATACTTACATGCAAATCATATATATGTAGTATGTCTTAAAGTACGTGTTTTGTTCTTAGGTAAACCTACATCTCATTTTCATGTAATTGTATTTCAAATCTCTTAACATTTAGTGTACCTCTCATGCTCCCTCGGTTGGGAAGCTCCCCTAGAGAAGGGAATGGCTACCCACTCCAATGTTCTTGCCTGGAGAATTCCATGCACGGAAGAGACTGGCAGGCTACAGTCCATGGGATCACAAAGAGTTGGACATGACTCAGTGACTAACACTTTCACTTTCACCTCTCATGACAAGTAGGTATAATAGGTGTAGATATATACAGACAGAAAATACCTTAGTAAGCATGCAATAACCTGAAAAAATTCTAACATTTGATGTATCTCAGATCTATGAAGGTAGATTTCAGATGTAATTATTTCCAATTTTATAGGCTACCATTTAGAAAACTG
The DNA here is from genome assembly GCF_054371585.1 of Giraffa tippelskirchi. Classification (NCBI taxonomy): domain Eukaryota; kingdom Metazoa; phylum Chordata; class Mammalia; order Artiodactyla; family Giraffidae; genus Giraffa; species Giraffa tippelskirchi. The sequence goes on along the minus strand of NC_137280.1, from coordinate 104,093,938 downwards.
AGTAACACTAAAAGGTTTGACAATTTAATAATGTTGTAAACATTAGGAGATAGGTTCCATTTTCTAAGAAAGACTTACTCAAATGCATTTGACCACAGGATTTCTTTAAAACACATTTTTTGTTTCTTAAAAACATAATGTGAAAAAAAAAAAAAACATGTGTTGCTAGAATACTAAGGAAGATGATGAGATTATGATCTACCTTTGGATTAAAACTGAGAGCTGCTATCCAAAAGTCTACAAGCAATAAATGCTGAAGAGGGTGTGGAGAAAAGGGAACCCTCTTACACTGTTGGTGGGAATGCAAACTAGTACAGCCACTATGGAGAACAGTGTGGAGATTCCTTAAAAAACTGGGAATAGAACTGCCATATGACCCAGCAATCCCACTGCTGGGCATACACACTGAGGAAACCAGAATTGAAAGAGACGCGTGTACCCCAATGTTCATCGCAGCACTGTTTACAATAGCCAGGACATGGAAGCAACCTAGATGTCCATCAGCAGACAAATGGATAAGGAAGCTGTGGTACATATACACAATGGAATATTACTCAGCCATTAAAAAAATACATTTGAATCGGTTCTACTGAGATGGATGAAACTGGAGCCCATTATACAGAGTGAAGTAAGCCAGAAAGAAAAACAACAATACAGTATACTAATGCATATATATGGAATTTGAAAGATGGTAACGATAACCCTTTATGCGAGACAGAATAAGAGACACAGATGCATAGAACAATTTTATGGACTCTGAGGGAGAAGGTGAGGGTGGGACGTTCTGGGAGAATAGCATTGAAACATGTATATTATCATATGTGAAACAGAACACCATTCCATGTTCGATGCATGAGACAAGGGCTCAGGGGCGGGGCAATGGAATGACCCAAAGGGATGGGATGGGGAGGGAGGTGGATGGGGGGTCCAGGAAGGGGAACACATGTAAACCCATGGCTGATTCATGTCAATGTATGGCAAAAACTATTACAATATTGTAAAGTAATTAGCCCCCAACTAAAATAAATAAATTTATAAAAAAAATAAAATAAAATAAAAAAAAATAAAACTGAGAGCAAAATGATGGTCTGAGAGATATTTAGATCCGTGAGTAATGCTTAAAAAATTCCTATTTTGATAACATCAGATAATATTACCAACAGATGCTGAAATGAAGACATTCACATAACAGAGGTTGGATCTTACCAACAAGATTAGAAAGTAAAGGCTTGCTAAGTTATTAACACATAGATTGACTATCATATATCTCATATGCTCTCTTGTCCAGTTTCCTGGTATCCAGGTGCTCAATTCAAACATTTTAAGGGCATATGTTACTACAGTCTATTAAAATATGGTTATAGCATATTTTCTTGTGTGTGTGCATGGTCATTCAGTCATGTTCAACTCTTTGCGACCCCATGGAATGTAACCCACCAGACTCCTCTGTCCATGGGGACTCACCAGACTAGAATACTGCAGTGAGGAGCCTAACCCTTCTCCAGGGGATCTTCCTGACCCAGGAATTGAACAGGGATCTCGTGCATTGCAGGTGGGTTCTTTACCAGCTGTGCTACCAGGGAAGTTATATTTATTCAAAGATAATGATTGTTGTTTATTATGAAACATTATCAGGAATTCAAGCAATGCAGCAAAATACATCCAGTTCAAAAAATAAATCCTGAAACTGTGCCAGTCAGAACACCATTCCATGTTTGATGCATGTGACAAGGGCTCAGGGCCGGGGCAATGGGATGATCCAGAAGGATGGGATGGGGAGGGAGGTGGGTGGGGGGTCCAGGAAGGGGAACACATGTAAACCCATGGCTGATTCATGTCAATGTATGGCAAAAACTATTACAATATCGTAAAGTAATTAGCCCCCAACTAAAATAAATAAATTTATAAAAAAAAAAAAAAGTATATAAAGCAACACACACACAAAAAAAAGAAGTGACTATTAACCCTGAGCAATCTTTATTCAGTCATTTCTATGCATCTAAATGCTAGATAGGTAGGTATAGGAAGATGTATATAATTACATAAAAATAAACTGTGCTATTTTTATAATTCTTATCAAGATGTGATTTATATAAAATAAAATTTTCTACTTTGTTCATCTTTATGTACTATGGTAAATATAGAGAGAGGTGTTAGCACCACGTCATAATACTGATTATATTTTTTTACCTAGAAAAAGTTCTGTCATGATCTTTCACTATCAGTTCCATCCACTGGTCACCACTGATCTGTTTTCTACCACCAGTTTTGCCTTTAATAGAAATTCACAAGAAAGAAATGCAGCATGCTGGCTTTCTCTCTGGGTGTTTCACTTGGCATAATGCATGTGATTATCACCCATATTGTTGTGTGAATAATTCATTCCTTTTTATTGCCTATTGTTGTTCCATGGCATAGATGTGCCACACCTCCATACATCCACACAGCAGCTGATGGACAGTATGTTTTCAATTGTTGCAGTCTGTTTTCAGTTTGGGGTTATTATAAATAAAGCTGCATTTGAGGAGACTTTGTATTTGTATAAATTCTTCATGTTGGTAAATACAAAAGAGTAGCATTGCTGAGTTACATTTTATATATATATTTACTCCTATAAGACAATATCACATTGTTTCTTGGAGAGGCTGTAAAATTTGGCATTCTACCCAGCTATGTGTGGAATTCTATTAGCGCCACATCTTTGCTAATACTTAAATTTTTATTATTCTAGTGAGCGTATGATGGTTTCTCAAGGTGGCTTAAATTTTTTTCCCCAATGACTAATGAGTTTTATCATCTTTTCACATTTACTTGCCATTTGTATATTTCTTTGGCTGTAGCCATTCTGTTGTCATTAGGGTTGTATATTAGTTTCTGAGGACTGCCATAGCAAAGTGCCATTCACTGGGTAGCTGAAAATAACAGACATCTATTGTTTCACAGTTTGGAGGCTAGAAGTCCAAAATCAAGTAGCTGACAAAGCCACAAAACAACAACAAAGTCACTCAGTCGTGTCCGACTCTTTGTGACCCCATGGACTGCAGCCACCCAGGCTCCTCTATCCATGAGATTTTCCAGGCAAGAGTACTGGAGTGGGTTGCTATTTCCTTCTCCAGGGGATCTTCCTGACTCAGGGATTGAACCTGGGTCTCCAGCAACAAAGCCACAGTCCCTCTGAAACCTATAAGGGAGAATCCTTCCTTTCCTCTGACTAGCTGGTGGCTTGTTGGTAATCCCTGTCATTGCTTAGTTTGCAGCTGTAACACTTCTGTCTCTGCCTCTATCATCAGATGGCACTGCCCCTTCAGCATCTATTTTTTCCTCCTCTTTTAATAAGGACAGCATGCATATTGCATTAAAGTTCCACCTTACTCTGGTATATGACCTCAGCTCAACTGTAATAACCCTATTTCCCTTAATGACTGCTGAATTTCATGTATGTTTCCTTGTTTATAAAATGAGGATATCAAAATTCACCTTAGAGTCGATTTTAAAATAAGGTAATATATGTAAAAGAGACTAACATTTTTGTGAGGAAAATAGACACAAATTCTACCAAGTGCCATATGGTATAAGGTATAATCATATTTGTTAGAAAAATGTATACACAGAGATGGAAAAGCACACATTTTTTCCCTAAGCCCTTATTCTAAATAATTATTTCAGTGAGCATATAAGGACTGGCCTCACCACATTAAAGGCTCAAAGAGAGACACCTTGCCCTGATATACAATGTAATATAGAGGGATGGGTGAGAAGTACAGAGCAAGGGATACCTATATAACTGCCTAACAACGGAGTACCCCTTTTGAGAAGGACACATGTCTATAATTCAATGGTTATTATCATTCTCTCACCAAGAGGCTAAGCCAGCCCCTCCTGAGCTACTGAAGAAGGTATTAAAAAATAAACACTTCCTCTGAGGTTACTCAAATCTTTCCCCAATATTTATAGCATGCACTCCACACATATTAGTCCCTTTTCCTCTCCACATCACTCCAACTCTCAGAAGATCAGAATCTCAAAATTTATCATACTCTTTCTTCATTTTTCCAGGATGTTTGCAGGAACACATAGTCAAGTAGCAGTGAATATATACATAATCGCCTTCATATTATTATGGCTATGATCATATTAAAGCTGAGTAAATAAAGGTATAGAAAACAAAGTTATTTGTTTTATTGGCACATTTTATGCAACAGCAAATGGATATGCCAATTTATAGCAATTACTAAAAGTGACCTTGTCTTTACTCTTTTTTTGGTAATGTTACAAATAGAGCTTATTATCACATGTTCACAGTAAAAAGAGTGCAGTAATGAAGGCCAAGATTTTATGGAGTTGTTAACTTGAGTTTAAGTTAATTAGCCTTTTGGTGTTTATTATTTGATAGATTTTCTTTATCCTCAGTCCCCTAATTCTATCTCTTACAGTTTCTTTTTCCATGAAACACTGCTTTCAAATGAAAACATCTAATCAGAGAAGTAATAAGCAGAGTGGGAAATGGAAATCTTTTTCAGTGTCTTCAGATGCCAATACTGTTTGCAGCTATTGAGAGTGAAAGTTCATATAGACTGTGATTGTTAATTCTATATGTTAACTTGACTGGGCTAAGTGATACCCAGATAACTGGTACAGCATTTTTTCTAAGTGTCTCTGTAAGGGTCATTTCAGAAGACATTAGCATTTGAATCAGTAGACTGAATAAAGAAGATCTCCCTCAACAAGCAATCCATTAAAGGCCCCAATAAAACAAAGGCTGAGGAAAGACAAATTTGTCCTCTGTTTAAGCTAGGACATAAATCTTCTCCTGCCCTTGGACATCAAATTTCCTGGTTCTTGGGCCTTCAAACTCAGATTGTCCCTTATATCATTGGTCCCCTCAATTCTTAGGGTTTTAGACTGGGGCAGGGACTTCAGCCATTGGTTTTCATGGTTCCTAGGGCTTTGGACTAGGACTGAATCATATCACCAGCTTTCCTGGATTACTGGATTTTCTGCTCCTCCAGCATGTGGAGGGCAATCACAGAACTTCTCAGTTTTCATAATTGTGTGATTCAATTCCTTATAGTAAATCTCCTCATATATGTGAAGCTTACATAAACTTTTCATCATATATTAAATTTTCATAAACAAATGTATTTCTAGACTTTGTATTTGTCTATTAATGAGCCAATTCCAAACTGTTTTAACTATAATGGCTTTATGTTTACTATTAGGGGGTAAGTTTTTCTCTCCTCCAAAATGGGCATTGCTCTCTATATTATTAGGGTTTAACTAGATATTCTTATTTAAAAAATATTTATTTAGTTAGTTGAGGCATGTAGGATCTTTGATCTTCATTGTGACATGCAAACTCTTAGTTGAGGCATATGGAATCTAGTTCCCTGACCAGGTATCAAACCCAGGTCCCCTGCATTGGGAGCATGGAGTCTTAGCCACTAGACCACTAGGGAAGAACTTTACTGGATACTCGTGATTGACTTTTTCAATATGGATATTTAAAACAATTTGTTCAGTACCAGAGGAAAAAGATTTGTTGATCTTTTTTATAAGATGATGTTAAATTTATAAATTAACACATAGAACATCAATGTCATTATGAGGTGATCCTTCTAAACACATTTCATTTTACATATTTAATCATATAAAATTATCTCTTAGAAAAAGAACAATAACCAAATTTCTGGTATCTCTTCACATGTCAGAATAAAGGTCCTTGCCTGTGCATAGGACTGTATTTGTATAGCTCATGTGATCATAATCATTATGGTATAGCCATGCCTTCAAACAATATGTCATACTTCTCTGACAGCTTAGTATAAAACAATTCTCTGTATTTGGAGAATCATTTTCTATTGACTGTCTTGAACCATCCTTGTGAAACCAAATTTAATCATATTAATGCAATTAAATAACAATTGAGAGCACAATTTGACTTTCAAAATTCTTTTATGGTGAATATAATTAATGGCATTTAAAGGTCCTTAGACTTATATTTTGCTTTTATTATTGCAGTACTCCCACAGAGCAATAGTAAGCCCAAAGTCTTTGAAATATGATGGAGAATTCCACTGACTTCAAAATGACTTAACATTTGTAATTTTATATCCAAGGCAATTGCTTTAATGCTCTTTGCTAGTACTTTTGCTGTCATTTGCATGCTGTGGCCTCTTCCAGATATGTTTGTTCTCTGATATCAGACAGTCACAATGCCTCGGGAAAAAGAAGACAGCAAGGCTAAGGATTAAAATGCAGGCCTACCAGAGACTAATGATAGAAGACAGAGCTACATGTTCTGGGTACTAGGATCATGCTGAAGAACTATTCAGTGGTGGCAGAGGAAGTAGAAGAGAAAGGTTCTGTACAACGAAGGCTGCTGCTGCTGCTGCTAACTCGCTTCAGGCGCGTCCAACTCTGTGTGATCCCATAGATGGCAGCCCACCAGGCTCCCCCGTCCCTGGGATTCTCCAGGCAAGAACACTGGAGTGGGTTGCCATTTCCTTCTCCAATGCATGAAAGGAAAAGTGAAAGTGAAATCGCTCAGTCGTGTCCGACTCTCAGCGACCCCATGGACTGCAGCCTACCAGGCTCCTCCATCCATGGGATTTTCCAGGCAAGAGTACTGAAGTGGGGTGCCATTGCCTTCTCTGACAACAAAGGCAGAAAGTTCAAAATGTTACATGTTTTCCTCCTCTGTCATACCACCAACAATTGTAGGCCTCCTGAAATAGCTCTGTTAGTCCAGCTCTAGTTTTGCCAGTAGTCCTTATCAGTCATCAGGAGGAATCTAGGAATAGCTCAATATAAAATTAGAAGTAGTTCACTGCAGAAAACTTCAGGAAAACCCTCCATGACATTGTTTTCATATTGTGGTTTTAAGTAACATGTTTGTTGTTGCTGTTTAGTTGCTAAGTTGTATCTGTTCTTTAAAGACCCCATGGGTGTAGTCTGCCAGGCTCCTCTGTCCATGGGATTTCCCAGGCAAGAATACTGGGGTGGCTTGCCATTTCTTTCTCCAGTGAATCTTCTTGACCCAGGGATCGAACCCAGGTCTCCTGCGTTGGCAGGCAGATTCTTTACCACTGACCCACTAGGGAAGCACATCAAGTAACATACAGCAGAACATGTTCTCCAAAAGTATATAGCAGAACATATTCCTAAGGGAAGTGTCATAAAGGAAGTTGTTTAGAGTTGCCAAATGTATTTGAGAAACACAACATGTGTGAAATCATAAGAATTATATCTATATTGGGCTCTGTTCACCACTCCTGACCCAGAGCTCTTAAAACTCTCACAAATAGGATGCTAGGAGAATCTTCTGTTATAACATTTAGTCTTTGACCTTGGTTACTGACATGGAAACTCAAAAACTTCTGTAATTTCCTGAGTGATAGGAGCATCTAACTCTGAGCCCCTAAATCCCTTGGATTTTCCTAAGTGAGAGAAACATCTTGTGTTCTAATGAGCTGACTCTTGGTGGATATGTACTGGTCACCAGAAAGACCAACACCTGATTAGAAGCTTGAAACTTTCAGTCCCATTCTCTATTTTCCCTAGAGGAGCTGGAAATGGAGATAAAAACTGATCATGCCTATATAATGTAACTGCCATAAAATCCCAAATTAAGGAGTTAGGTGAGTTTAACATATTGATGTGTCCAGGAGTGTGGCCTACCCAAACTCCATGAGAGTAGAAGCTGCTATACTTGGTACCCTTCTAGACTGCACTCTCTGTATCTTGATCCAGCTGTTCATCTCTATTCTTTATTATATAATACATTGGTAAATGTAAGTGTCTCTCTGTGTTGAGTGAGCTTTTCTAGCAAGTGGTTAAATCTAAGGAGTAAGGTCATAAGAACCTCCAATTTGTGGCCACATTGGACAGAAGTTGTAGATAACCTGGGGACCTCTTACCTGCAATTGTTATTTAAAGTGGGGAGTAGTCTGTAAGAGTAAGACCTTAACCCTTGTGATCTGCACTAACTCCAATTAGTATCAGAACTGAACTGAACTGCAGGACACCGAGTTGATGTTGCAGAGAGCTGCTTAGTGTGCGGGAAAACCCACACATCAAGTATGTGAATAAAGGAGAAATGGAGAATTTTTCTGACACACATGTCATGCCCCACATGTGGATTCACAATGTACATTTCTTCATGAAGACCCATCTATGCAGTGTTGTCAATTAAAGCTACTAATCAGTTTTCAATTTATTTAATTACACAACTTGTTTTTTTCCCCTTTGCTACACTTTTAACCTTCCATGGAGCTAATATTAGGCAGAATATATTATGTAAAATGCTGGTCTGAAGATTTTCCTAACTTATAACTTACTAAAGTTTGTAGCTGCATCAGATCCCTTTGGAGGTGCGGTGGTATAAATTAAATCCAGAAACACTTGAAGTTGGTTTTTGAGTGCCTCAAGGAGTGTTTCTGCAAGGATCAGCTTAATGAACAAACAGCAACATTTGATTTTTCATTACTATAAAGTCCATAAACTAGATCTTAGCTGCACATATGGTTAATTACCAGTATCATAAAGCTGTATTGATATGCGAGTCAGAATAAGAGACACAGATGCATGGAACAATTTTATGGACTCTGAGGGAGAAGGTGAGGGTGGGACGTTCTGGGAGAATAGCATTGAAACATGTATATTATCATATGTGAAATAGAACACCATTCCATGTTCGATGCATGAGACAAGGGCTCAGGGCTGGGGCAATGGGGTGACCCAGAGGGCTGGGATGGGGAGGGAGGTGGGTGGGGGGTCCAGGAAGGGGAACACATGTAAACCCATGGCTGATTCATGTCAATGTATGGCAAAAACTATTACAATATTGTAAAGTAATTAGCCCCCAACTAAAATAAATAAATTTATTAAAAAAAATTAAAAAAAAATAAAAAAATAAAAATAAAAAAAAAGAAAAGCATAATATTTACATCAAAGTTAGCATTTGAGTTATGGTGGATTTTGGCTACTGTGAAGGCTAAATTTAATGATAATAATGAACACATAGAAGAAATTATTACAAATATTTGTAGTCAAATTATATCAGAAAATCCTTTCAACAACTCAGCTAATGAAACAGGATAGCAGTATTATTCTTCCTGTTTAAAAACTGATACTGCATTTTTTGACCCTAAAGGACCCCATGTATGTTTTATGTATGTGATAGAATAATTATGTACTTGAAGGACCAGAGATGTCAGTGCTTTTACCAAGCTTGCTCCCAACTTTTCATGTTACAGGTAATGTATCAAGTACTTTGATGTCATTTTCTAAGACACAAAGTTGAAATTATGTTGCTGTCGTTATTTGTTCCTTTGGGAGTACATTTAATCCTATTCAAATATACCATTGTTTTTTGCTGCCTTTTTGTGCACTATTGATAATTGTTTAATACACATCATTTTTTGTTCTCTCAAAAAATTGTTAATATCTTTGGAATAAAGCCAGTTTGTGCAGTTTTTTTGCTTTAATTTTTTCCCCCAGAAGATGATGTAGCACTAGGTACAAAAAAGGTATCATGAAAAGCTATGAAAGCTATGACTTTTTGAGGGTCCTTGGACTTCACAGAATCTGCAGAATTATATAAGAAAGAGTTGGGTGATTGATTGAACATTATTCTTTATCCAGTTGTTTCATTTTTAAATAAACTTTGTATTGAAGTATAAAGAGGTAAATACATAAATATAAGTGTAAACCTCAGCTAATTTTTGTAACATGGACATATCAGATAACCAATACCCCAAATGACAGCCCAAATCCCTACATGCTGCTAGCACTATCACCACCAAGCAATCAATTATCTTGACTTCCAGTGCATTAGATATACATTAAGGCATCATCTAGTATAATCCAATTTGTGTTTGTTTGTCTTCTTTCACTCAACATTAATTTTTTTAAATTCCATGGTATGTGTAATAGTGGTTTGTTTATTTTTCAGTGCTGTGTAACTTTCAGTTGTAATATATTCATCTACAAGTGATCATTTTAATTGTTCACACTTTAGGGCTTTTACAAACAGTGCTGCTATAAACATACATATACCTTTCTTTCAGGTGTTCACTCCAGAATGAAATCACTGGATCTTAAGGGATGCAAAAGGCTGTCTAAAACACATACTGTCAAATTATTTTCCAGAGTGATTTTAGACCAATGTATTACCAGCAATATAAAATAGTTTAAAATGCTCCACATGCTCACCCATACTAGATAACATCACTTTGAAAAACTTTACCCAACATGTTATGTGTCTGCTAGATTACTGTCATTTTTTCATTTAATTTTTAATCTTAATGAGGTATAATTTGGATGTAGTAAAATGCACTCATTTAAAATTATATTGTTTGATAAATTTATATATGTGTAAAATTGCCATATCAATCAAAAGAGTGAAAATTTCCATCACTCCCAGAAAGTTCACTTCCACCCTCTTCAGTCAATACCCTCATCACCAAGCAAATATAAGCTGATTTCTGTCAGTAGTGTCACTTGGTGTTGGACTTCATATGGATTCAGTCATACAATATGTACAGATTTGTGCCAGCTTCTTTTATTAAAAATAATGTTTTTGTCAGCCTATATTTATATTTGTATCATTAATTCATTTATTTTTATTGCTGAGTATTTTTCCATTCAGTTCAGTTTAGTTCAGTCGGTCAGTCGTGTCTGACTCTTTGCGACCCCATGAACCGCAGCACGCCAGGCCTCCCCGTCCATCACTAAATCCCTAAGTTCACCCAAACCCATGTCCATCGAGTCGGTGATGCCATCCAGCCATTTCATCCTCTGTCATCCCCTTCTCCTCCTGCCCTCAATCTTTCCCAGCATCAGGGTCTTTTCCAATGAGTCAGCTCTTCGCATGAGGTGGCCAAAGTATTGGAGTTTCAGCTTCAACATCAGTCCTTCCAATGAACACTCAGGACTGATCTCCTTTAGGATGGACTGGTTGGATCTCCCACACTTTGTTTATCATTCATCTTGTGATGAGTGTTTAAGCTGTTTCCAGTTTTAGTGTGCCAAGAATAAAGCTGCCCTGAATATTAATATCCAAGACACTGTATAGTCACCTTCACCAAGAGTATCATATGACAAGTGTACATTTAATTTTTAAGAAGATGCTAGTGTCTTTTACAACTTGATTATACCATTCTAGACACCTGCCAGCAATATATGAGTCTCAAGAATCTCACATCCTTTCCTACATTTGATATCATCAGTCCTTTAATGTTAGTCATTCTGGCCATTGAGCAAGTTGGTATTTCATTGTGGTTTTAATTTGCATTTCTTCATAACTAATAATGGCCTTGAATATCTCAATGAAACTAAGCCATGACATGTGGGGCCACCCGAGACACATGGGTCATGGTGGCGAGGTCTGACAGAATGTGGTCCACTGGAGAAGGGCATGGCAAACCACTTCAGTATTCTTGCCTTGAGAACCCCATGAACAGTATGAAAAGGCAAAAAGATAGGACACTGAAAGATGAACTCCCCAGGTCAGTAAGTGCACAATATGCTACTGGAGATCAGTGGAGAAATAACTCCAGAAAGAACGATGGGATGGAGCCAAAGCAAAAACGATACTCAGCTGTGGATGTGACTGGTGATAGACGCAAAGTTCGATGCTGTAAAGAGCAATATTGCATAGGAACCTGGAATGTTAGATCCATGAATCAAGGCAAATTGGAAGTGGTCAAACAGGAGATGGCAAGAGTGAACGTTGACATTCTAGGAATCAGCAAACTAAGATGGACTGGAATGGGTGAATTTAACTCAGATGACCATTATATCTACTACTGCGGGCAAGAATCCCTTAGAAGAAATGGAGTAGCCATCATGGTCAACAAAAGAGTCTGAAAGGCAGTACTTGGATGCAATCTCAAAAACGATAGAATGATCTCTGTTCGTTGCCAAGGCAAACCATTCAATATCACAGTAATCCAAGTCTATGCCCCGACCAGTAATGCCAAAGAAGCTGAAGTTGAACGGTTCTATGAAGACCTACAAGACCTTCTAGAACTAACACCCAAAAAGGATGTCCTTTTCATTATAGGGGACTGGAATGCAAAAGTAGGAAGTCAAGAAACACCTGGCGTAATAGGCAAATTTGGCCTTGGAGAACAGAATGAAGCAGGACAAAGGCTAATAGAGTTTTGCTAAGAGAACGCACTGGTAATAGCAAACACCCTCTTCCAACAACACAAGAGAAGACACTACACATGGACGTCACCAGATGGTCAACACTGAAATCAGATTGATTATATTCTTTGCAGCCAAAGATGGAAAAGCTCTATACAGTCAGCAAAAACAAGATTGGGAGCAGACTGTGGCTCAGATCATGAACTGCTTATTGCCAAATTCAGATTTAAATTGAAAAAAGTAGGGTAAACCACCAGGCACTTCAGGTATGACCTAGATCAAATCCCTTATGAGTATACAGTAGAAGTGACAAATAGATTTAAGGGACTAGATCTGATAGACAGAGTGCCTGATGAACTATGGATAGAGGTTCGTGACATTGTACAGGAGACAGGGATCAAGACCATCCCCATGGAAAAGAAATGCAAAAAAGCAAAATGGCTGTCTGAGGAAGCCTTACAGATAGCTTGGAAGAGAAGAGAAGCGAAAAGCAAAGGAGAAAAGGAAAGATATTCCCATCTGAATGCAGAGTTCCAAAGAATAGCAAGGAGAGATAAGAAAGCCTTCCTCAGCGATCAGTGCAAAAAAATAGAGGAAAAAAACAGATTGGGAAACACTAGAGATCTCTTCAAGAAAATTAGAGATACCAAGGGAACATTTCATGCAAAGATAGGCTCAATAAAGGACAGAAACGGTATGGACCTAACAGAAGCAGAAGGTATTAAGAAGAGATGGCAAGAATACACAGAAGAACTGTACGAAAAAGATCTTCACGACCCAGATGATCACGATGGTGTGATCACTCACCTAGAGCCAGACATCCTGGAATGTGACGTCAAGTGGGCCTTAGAAAGCATCACTAAGAACAAAGCTAGTGGAGGTAATGGAATTCCAGTTGAACTATTTCAAATCCTGAAAGGTGATGCTGTGAAAGTGCTGCACTTGATATGCCAGCAAATTTGGAAAACTCATCAGTGGCCACAGGACTGGAAAAGGTCAGTTTTCATTCCAATCCCAAAGAAAGGCAACACCAAAGAATGCTCAAACTACCGCACAATTGCACTCATCTCACACGCTAGTAAAGTAATGCTCAAAATTCTCCAAGCCAGGCTTCAGCAATACGTGAACCGTGAACTTCCAGATGTTCAAGCTGGTTTTAGAAAAGGCAGAGGAACCAGAGATCAAATTGCCAATATCCGCTGGATCATCGAAAAAGCAAGAGAGTACCAGAAAAACATCTATTTCTGCTTTATTGACTATGCCAAAGCTTTTGACTGTGTAGATCACAATAAACTGTGGAAAATTCTGAAAGAGATGAGAATACCAGACCATCTGACCTGTCTCTTGAGAAACCTGTATGCAGGTCAGGAAGCAACAGTTAGAACTGGACATGGAACAACAGACTGGTTCCAAATAGGAAAAGGAGTACGTCAAGGCTGTATATTGTCACCTTGCTTATTTAACTTCTATGCAGAGTACATCATGAGAAATGCTGGGCTGGAAGAAACACGAGCTAGAATCAAGATTGCCGGGAGAAATATCAATAACCTCAGATATGCAGATGACACCACCCTTTTAGCAGAAAGTGAAGAACTAAGGAGCCTCTTGATGAAAGTGAAAGAGGAGAGCGAAAAAGTTGTCTTAAAGCTCAATGTTCAGAAAGCTAAGATCATGGCATCTGGTCCCATCACTTCATGGGAAATAGATGGGGAAACAGTGGAAACAGTGTCTGACTTTATTTTTTTGGGCTCCAAGATCACTGCTGATGGTGATTGCAGCCATGAAATTAAAAGACACTTACTCCTTGGAAGGAAGGTTATGGACAACCTAGATAGCATATTTAAAAGCAGAGACAGTACTTTGCCAACAAAAGTACGTCTAGTCAAGGCTATGGTTTTTCCAGTGGTCATGTATGGATGTGAGAGTTGGACGGTGAAGAAAGCTGAGCTCTGCAGAATTGATGCTTTTGAACTGTGGTGTTGGAGAAGACTCTTGAGAGTCCCTTGGACTGCAAGGAGATCCAATCAATCCATCCTAAAGGAGATGAATCCTGGGTGTTCATTGGAAGGTCTGATGTTGAAGCTGAAACTCCAATACTTTGGCCACCTCATGCGAAGGGTTGACTCATTGGAAAAGGCCCTAGTGCTGGGTAGGATTGGGGGTGGAAGGAAAAGGGGACGACAGAGGATGAGATGGTTGGATGGCATCACCGACTCAATGGAAATGGGTTTGGGTGGACTCTAGGAGTTGGTGGTGGACAGAGAGGCCTGGCATGCTGCAATTCATGGGGTTGCAAAGAGTTGGACACGACTGAGCAACTGAACTGAACTCATTCACTCACTGGATATGATCCAGCAATCTCAATTTTGGATTTATATCCAGAAAAAAAATGAAAACTCTACTTCCAAAAGATACATGCATCTCAATGTTTATAAGTGAGTGAATGAAAGTTGCTCAGTCATATCCAACTCTTTGCAACCCCATGGACTATACCCACCAGGCTCCTCTGTCCATGGAATTCTCCAGACCAAATACTGGAGTGGTTTGCCATTACCTTCTCCAGGGGATCTTCCCAACCCAGCAATCAAAGCTGGATCTCCTGCATTGCAGGCTGATTCTTTACCATCTGAGCCACCAAGGAAGCCCTATCAATGTTTGCAGCAGCACTCTTTACAATAGTCAAGACATGGAAATAATCCAGATGCCCATCAACAGATGATCAGCTTAAGAAGATATTATGCATATATACAATGGAATATCACTCAGCCATAAAAAGAATGAAATATTGGCCTTTGTAGCAGCATGGATGCTTAGTGAAATAAGTCAGACAAAGACAAATATCATATGATTTCACTTATGTGTGGAATCTAAAAAATTATACAAATGAATCTATATATAAAAGAGAAACAAACTCACAGACATAGGAAAAAACTTATGGTTTCTAAAGGGAAGGTGAGGGAGGGACAAATTAGGAGTATGGTATTAAAAGACACAAACTACTACATATGAAATAAATAAGCAACAAAGATTAACTGTATACAACAGGGAATTGTATCCAATATTTTGCAATAACCTATAATGGAATATATTCTGCAAAAAATATAAAAAATCACTAAGCTGTACATCTGAAACTCATATAATACTGCAGATAAAATGTACTGCAATTTTTTAAAAAGTATCATGTGATAGACTGAAGTATTAATATATCTCATAAATAAAATAGTAGAAAACAAACATGAAAATGACTATGGATAAAATTATGGCTATAGCAAATTCCTCAGTCTTTAAGGATAAAGAAAGAATCATATGGGGGTTCATGAATGAATGAAAGAGTAAGTCACATTCAAAGTGGAACATCAGGTGGTCTTTAGCAGTCTTCAATTAATACTCGGTTCTATAAAAAGTGTAGAAATGCTTATACATTTCTAAGAAAAAGTGTTACCCCAAATTTATGTGTAGTAAATATATTTTATATTTAAAGTAAAAGACACGACTTCTCATTTTTACATAATGATATTTAGCCAAACAAGAGATAACTAAAAATAAAAAGCTTAGAAAAATAGAAACTGTAGAAAAGCATCTCTAATGAGAGTTAAATCCATTTATGCCAACACTGAAGATTAAAGAACTAAAGTAATTCCAGTTACATAGTCTAATGTGAATGCTATACTTCTTGGAAATGTTAAAATGATAGTATAATTAAAAATGAAAGCTAAAAGATCAAATGTGGGAGGAAGTATGAGTGATATTTTCTCATATTTCTTAGAAGGGAGTAAAATATTTTTCAAGCTTGAAATGTATAGTTAAGAATAGCTCAAAATATTACCTCCCATGTATAATTTCTTAGTAACTCCTGACTGTGCTCCATGAAAAGAGGGAAGTAAATGAAAAAAGATCAGGAAATGAGATAGTAACAGATAACTGTCATTGTGACATCCCATCTTTCAAAATCACCAAAATATGATAAATTCCCATTCTATGAGTTCCGTTGTCCCTGAGTTCAAACTACTGTTCAATTGTGCTCATTTCACATGCTAGCCAGGTAAGCTCAAAATCCTTTAAGCAAGGCTTCAATACTATGTGAACCAAGAACTTCCAGATGTACAAGCTGGATTTAGAAAAGGCAGAGGAACCAGAGATTAAATTGCCAACATCCGTTGGATCATAGAAAAAGCAAGAGAGTTCCAGAAAAACATCTACTTCTGCTACGCCAAAGCCTTTAACTGTGTGGATCACAACAAACTGTGGAAAATTCTTAAAGAGGTGGGAATATCAGACCACCTGACCTGCCTCCTGAGAAATCTGTACGCAGGTCAAGAAGAAACAGAACCAGACATGGAACAATGGACTGGTTCCAAATTGGGAAAGGAGTATGTCAAGGCTGTATACATCATGCAAAATGCCTGACTGGATGACGGACAAGCTGGAATCAAGATTGCCAGGAGAAGTATCAACAACTTCAGATATGCAGATGATATTACCCTAATGACAGAAAGCAAAGAGGAACTAAAGAGCCTCTTGATAAAGGTGAAAGAGGAGAGTGAAAAAGCTGGCTTAAAACTCAACATTCAAAAAACAAAGATCATGGCAACTGGCCCCATCATTTCATGGCAAATAGATGGGGAAAAATGAAAACAGTGGCAGATTTTATTTTCTTGGGCTCCAAAATCACTGCAGCTGGTGACTGCAGCCATGAAATTAAAGACATTTGCTCCTTAGAAGAAAAGCTATGACAAACCTAAATAGCATATTAAAAATCAGAGACATTACATTGCTGACAAAGGTCCATCCAATCAAAGCTATAGTTTTTTTAGTAGTCATGTATGGATGTGAGAGTTGGGCCATAAAGAAAGCTGAGCACTGAAGAATCGATGCTTTCAATTTGTGGCACTGTAGAAGACTCTTGAGAGTCCCTTGGACAGCACAGAGATAAAACCAGTCAATTGTAAAGGAAATCAACCCTGAATATTTATTAGAAGGACTGATGCTGAAGCTCCAATACTTTGGCCTCCTGATGCAAAGAGCCAACTCATTGGAAAAGACCCTGATGTTGGGAAAGATGGAAGGCAGGGGGAGAAGGGAGTGACAGAGGGTCAGATGGTCAGATGGCATCACTGACTCAATGGACATGAGTTTGAGCAAACTCTGGGAGATGGCAAGAACAGGGAAGCCTGGTGTGTAATAGTTGGCCACAACTTAGTGATTGCACAACAACCATAATAGTCCCTGAGGTACAATCCAGAACCCTTGCTTCTCTAGCTGCCATGGAGCTAGAGTACAGGCACACAGCCCAGGATTTTCAAGACAGAAGCTTTCATAGGAGTCTTCAATTCCAAAAAATGGACACAAGAAATGGAACAAACTCAACTGTGTTTAGTTTTGTTATTTCTGTTTGTTTGCTTTCTGGAATAGATGGCCAACTATGTTCATACTTTGGTAACACATGCCATATAGCCATTTTAGTGTCTCAGATGTGAATGGTGGAAGTGGGCTTAGTGTAGTCTTAGTTACATTTGATCTTTGATACTATTTTTCATTTTCTTCATTGTATATTAGTCACAAACCTGGTCCCTCAGTTCTCTCCCAACTATTCTGTAAGCTGCATAATAGCTTTCAATAAACTGGGAATTTTGCTAAAGATAGAAGACACTAAATTCTGTTAATCTCATTTTATAAGTTCTCTTTAACAGGTATGGCTTGCGTACATGTATATGTTTGTGCTGCGTGTGCGTGCACATGCGCACACACACACACACACATGCTTCAGTAATTGTGTTATGTGTCTTCAGTTTCCTTTTCTTCAATTAAAGTTACATATGATTATGCTTGATTTTAAGTTTAAAATAGTCTGCATACTACCATTTTAATGTCTAAACTATTCCTATCTTTTAGAAGGCTTGTGTGTGAATAAACAAAGACAAGGTTGATGGTCACTAAAACTGATTATTGACTGATGAATGGTAAGAATCGTAATAAATTTTTGTTTTGTTTTCTGGAAATTTCATTTTGCTTTAATTTTTTCTTTTTAAATATACAAGTAGGAATTTTTAATAAAGGCAGTAAAATAGTTATACTAAAAATTGGTATAAATAAACAATTTCCCTCTAAATATTTATTGTACATTTAAGAAATATTTTTCTCTGCATAGACACTTCATCATATGTGAATGCACATTTGTACGTGTATCAATGTGTTTGTATGCATTATTTTTAAAGATCACTGGAAACTAGTTCACTATTTAATGTTTTTCTATTCTTTATTTTGTATTCATATCTCATTTACGTATCTGAATAGAAATTGAGAAATAATGTAGAGGTAAGAATTTCATATAACTATTCCCCATCACAATAAAACTTAACACCTGTGTAAACGTAACTATTTTTATATGATATATATGACATTTTAAAAAGAAAATAAGACAATTTTACATTCATTGTTCTAATGTGTCAAAGCTTTCCTCTTCACAAAGAAGTCAGAAATAAGAGAGAAAACACATAAATTTATTTTCTTTTCAGATCCAAAGTCATGTGTATCTACAGAAGCTTATCTCCTATACTAATATGCAATGCTAAGTACTCCATACCCAAGAACAACCTGAAAGAGAGATGGCACTCTACATAACTATGCAAATAGATTTTTTAAGAAAAAGGAAAAAGCAGAAATGACAATATGCTAATATGGCAGCAGCATTGAATATGATGAGGATTATTTTTTTTTTAAAAAAAGAAGTGTTTGTTCATGCCCAGAGCCTTTTTCTACTTAATATTTTTTTCATGGCACCTCCAAAGGAAGTATTCAAGAAAAAAGCCCTCAAATCATAATTACCATAATTAGACTTTTTCATCTTAAAATCCTGTACACACCACTAGAATAAATATTATATGTAGTACATAGTATCATAATTAAAGTAAATGTTCAAAGAAATGATGCTTTGATTGCTGTTTGCCACATAGTCTATCTAATGAGCCAGAACTACATAGTGTATATGTTGTGCTATGTGTCTATTTGTTATTATTATTAGCATGGTGGCTTTGACTAATCTTAATTAAAAATCTGCATAAAATGTTTCTATCCCATTGTATAGAATACACTATAAATAAATAATGAAAATTAATATTGGAAGCAGTGAATAATTTAAACTATTGCCAAAGAAATGCTTTAAAAGGAAGCTTTCAAATGGAGATAAGCCTTGTAAAAGAACATCAGAGATTAGTAAGAGCTGCAAGCTCTTTTCTAGGCCATGTGAATGTATTGTTTAATTACAGATCAAGTTTAGTCTTTAGTTCCTTGACCACTGTAGATTATTCTTTCCATTTTCTTCTATGATATCATGCTGAGCTGGATGATACAGACATAAAACTTGATATTATTCACCTGCCTATATTCTCTAGGAAACATCAAAATTGAGTAAGAGATTTGTGGGAATGGCAGGGGTGAGGGGGCGGTGTGTAGAGTGCAGAAAGGCCTTTAGAAGTCTTTAATTTTAAGTAAAACTGCTAAGTCGCTTCAGTCGTGTCCGACTCTGTGCGACCCCATAGACGGCAGCCCACCAGGCTCCGCCGTCCCTGGGATTCTCCAGGCAAGAATACTGGAGTGGGTTGCCATTTCCTTCTCCAGTGCATGAAAGGGAAAAGTGAAAGTGAAGTCGCTCAGTCATGTCCGACTCCTAGCGACCCCATGGGTCTGCAGCCTACCAGGCTCCTCCACCCATGGGATTTTCCAGGCAAGAGTACTGGAGTGGGGTGCCATTGCCTTCTCCATTTAAGTAAAAAGAGAAATTCAATTCTTATTATTCTAAAAGAAAATATATAAAACTCATTCTGAGCAAAATATTTAAGAACCAAAGATAATATACTTTTGTGGGCCTAAGTCCATGAGAAAAAAGTGACCAAAATACAAAAATCAAATTGCCTTTTTGTTGCCAATACTCAGAGTCCAAAGAGTAGCTGAATATAGTATCTGCATAAAAGAAGAGAGGTGAAAGTCGCTCAGTTGTGTCCAACAATTTGGGACCCCATGCAACATAGTCCATGGAATTCTCCAGGCCAGAATACTTGAGTGGGTAGCCTTTCCCTTCTCCAGAGGATCTTCCAAACCCAGGGATTGAACCCAGGTCTCTGGCATTGCAGGCAGATTCTTTACCAGCTGAGCCACAAGGGAAGCCCCTATAAAGGAAACTCAGGAGCAAAGCATCTGCTATGTCTCCGAACAGCAGAGCAGAAATAAAGAAGAGAATTAGGAAACAATTTCTGTATTTTTGCCTTTATAATGACTGGCTTCTTATTGGACAAAGCAAAAAAATTTTACTTCTGAAGTCCACAACCTGTTTGTGACTGATAATAAAGTAACTAACCTTGTCCTTTTTTTCAGAAGGAGGAAAACATGTGTGACTGAAGGCTATTTAAAATGAGAGTGAGAAAACGTGGGTATGGGTGCTAGCTCCTTGTTTGCTAACAAGTTAAATGTTTTGTGGTCAATTTCTTGGGGTTTACATTCCATACCTACAAAATGAAGTGGCTAATTAAAGTACCGGAAAGACCAAAATATGATGATTCTAAGATTGTACTTGTTTGCAATTCCTTTCTCATTCCCCTTTAACCTCTCTCCAATCAGGCTTTGAAGAAGGCAATGGCACCCCACTCCAGTACTTTTGCCTGGAAAATCCCATGGACGGAGGAGCCTGGTAGGCTACAGTCCATGGGGTCTCTAAGAGTCGGATACGGCTGAGCGACTTCACTTTCACTTTTCGCTTTCATGCACCGGAGAAGGAAACGGCAACCCACTCCAGTATTCTTGCCTGGAGAATCCCAGGGACGGCGGAGCCTGGTGGGCTGCCGTCTGTGGGGTCGCACAGAGTCGGACACGACTGAAATGACTTAGCAGCAGCAGCAGCAGTAATCAGGCTTTTGCCTTTGTCATTTCATCCCACACTGCTAACTACAATGATCCCTTCTCAATCCTCTTACTGTTTGATGTATCTATGTTCTCTTTCCACTGGTAAATTCTATTTTCATTTCAGCAGTCAAGATAATTTTTCTCCTTCTTCTTCCATTTCTTCTTGTCCTTCTTCAACACTTCCCATTCAACTAATTTTTCTAAACTTTTTATACTTTTTTCAAGGAACACTATATGGATAAGGCCTTTTCCACTGAATGAGTTCTGAGTCAGGTCAAATAAAGACAAATCCTTTAAAATGAGCTTTTATAGAGCGCTGTCATATAAATCAATGAGTGACAATTCTTCAGTGATATGGACTTTAGGGCAGATTCAGAGAGATTTTGTCTGTCAAGTGGCTGCTAGACCCTGGTTTTCACAGCTATTATGGCTGTGAGGCTAATTATTTTCAAGGATTCCACTAAGCTGGGAAGAAAAGCACAGCTATAACGCAAGTCCATATAGCATTATTGGCTACTCATACCAAGATTCAACCATTTTTATTGAATAAATGTTCCTTGACTGTTGTTCCTTAACTTGGATTAATTTGAAAAGTTCAGAAAAATGTTGATTTTGACCATTTTGCACTGTTAATGGTGCTCATATGGTTCAAAGGGCTTTCAGAGTTTCTTAATCTGCCATTTGGAAGTGCTTTCCTATAACTAAGTAAAAGACTTATTCCCAAAACATAATTTTAGCTCATTTTTTCAAGATTGCTGAAATTGTGCAGAAAACCTCAAGTAGAAAAAAATAACAAAAGAACTAGACCTAGATGCATCATATTCAAGCATTTGAAAAATCAAAGAAAAAGAGAAAGCCCTAAAGAAAGTCAGTGAGAAAAAAGAAACCTTACATACATACGTACAATGTTTTTCATCAAAAACTATACAAGCTAGGAGACAACAGGATGACATCTTTAAAGTAGAGAAAAAACAACAAAATCATCCCAATAGCCTATTCACAGTGAACATATCTATCAAAAACAAAAAAGAAATAAAAACTTTTTATGACAAATAATAGCTGAGTATTCTACTACCTATGAAATGTATTTTTGGTTGTTTTTCATGAGATCTTTTTTTAATTAAACTCTTCATTTTGAGATAGATTCACTTTCAGTTGGAAGAAATAATACAGAAATAGCTATCCTGTGTGCCCTTTAACAAGCTTCTCCTAATGGTAACATCTTGCAAAACTATACTACAAGCAAGATATAAACATTGATATAGTCAATCTAAGACACAACATAAGACAATTCCATCTTCAAAAGATTCCTTATAATTCCATTTCATAGTCACACCCCCCTCCTCTCACCATCCCTAACCCCTGACAATAATTACTCTATTCCCCATTTCTATAATTGTACCTGTTTAAGCATGTTATACAAGTGGGATCAAAACACTTTTCAAGATGGGCTTTTGTAACAGCATAATTATCTAAAAAATCATTCAAATTGTTCCATGCATGGAAAGTCTATACTTTTTTAATTATTAGGTAATAGTCCATGCTACAGACATATCACTGATAATTTAACCAGTCATCTATTGAAAGATGCCTTTGTTTCCAGTTGGGGCTATTTTGAAAGAAACTGTAATGGATATTTATATCTAGATTTCTGTTTTAGCCTAGATTTTATTTCTCTGTGATAAATGCCCAAGAGATCAATCATTGCATCATATGTGAGTCGCCTGTATAGTATTACAGGAAAGTGTCAAACTTTTCCAGAACAGATTATCATTTTACATTCCCAGCAATGTTGTATGATTGACACGGTTTCACCAACATTTAGAGTTGTCATAAGATTTTATTTTAGCTAGCATCCTGTTTAATCAAGTGGAGGAATGAGCCTAACTGGGAAGCTTGGCTACACGGTAAAGGTTGAAATACATATGAGTCATCTTGTTCTGTTGGATGGTGCAGGGGAGATGGTGAAACATCCTGCCATTATGTTTTTCACCCAGTTCTAGGGTTCCTAATCAGTCCCTAATCATGTCTTCCTCTTACTATCTATACTAGTTTTCAACTGATGCTGTAACAATCTAATTTGATGATTTAATGACTTAAAATAGCACAAACTTCTCCTACAGTTCTGGAAGTCAGAAGTCTACACATGTGTGCTATTTGGATAAAACCTATGTGTAAGTTGGGCTGGTTTCTTCTGGAAGCTCTGGGGGAAAAAATCTGTTTCCTGCCTTTACCAGTATCTAGTGGCTAGCTGCATTCCTTGACTTGTGGTCCTTTCCTCCACATTCAAAGCTAGCAGCATTGCATCTTCAAACTCTCTCTGCTTCCTTCATGACATAGCCTTCCCTTTTCTCCTCCGATCTTCCTGGCTAATCCCCACCCCCCCTTTTTTTTTCTCTATCACAAATTTTTTAAATTTACTTTTAATCGGAGGATACTTGTTTTACAATGTTGTGTTGGTTTCTGTCGTACAACAATGTGAATTGGCCATAAGTATATATACATATCTCCTCCCTCTTGAGCCTCCATCCCACTTCCCCATACTACCCCTCTAGGTTGTCACAGAGTTCTGGGTGGAGCTCCTTGTGTTATACAGCAACTTCCCACTAGCTATCTGTTTTACGTATGATAATGCATATGTTTCAATGCTACTCTCTCAATTCATCCTACCCTCACCTCCACCCATTGTGTCCACAACTCTGTTCTCTATTTTGGTGTCTCTATTCCTGCCTTGCAAATAGGTTCATCAGTACCATTTTTCTAGATTCCATATATATGCATTAATATATGATATTATTCTCTTTCTGACTTCACTCTGTATAACAGGCTCTAGTTTTACCCACCTCAGTTCACCTGAATCAAATTTATTCCTTTTTATGACTAAGTAATATTACATTGTATACACATACCACAATTTCTTTATCCATTCATCTGTCAATGGACATCTACATTGCTTCCATGCCCTGGCTATTATAAATAGTGCTACAGTGAACATTGGGGTACACAGGTCTTTTTGAAGTACAGTGGATTTACATTTCAGACATACAGCCAAGTGATTATGTGTTTCAGATTCTGGTCCATTATAGGTTATTAAAAGATATTGAATATAGTTTCCTGTGCTATACAGTAGGTCCTTGTTGTTTATCTATTTTATATATAGTAGTGTGTATCTGTTAATACCAAACTCCTAATATGTCTCTCTTCCACCTGTCCTCTTTGTTAACCATAAGTTTGTTTTCTTTGTCCATGAGTCTATTTCTGTTTCATAAATAAGTTTATTTGTATATTTTTTTAGATTCCACATATAAATGATATCATATGATAGCTGTCTTTCTGACTTGCTTCATGTAACATAATAATCTCTAGGTCCATTCATGTTGCAGCAAATGGCATTGTTTCATTCTTTCTTGTGGCTGAGTAATATTCCATTGTATATATACCACATCTTCTTTATCCAATCATCTGTGGATGGTCATTTCGGTTGTCTCCATGTCTTGGCCATTGTAAATACTGCTGCTGTGAACATTGGGGTGTATATATTTTTTCCAAGTATACTTTTTATCCAGATATATGCCCAGGAGTGGGATTGCTAGATCATATGATAGCTCTATTTTTAGTGTTTCAAGGAACCTTCATACTGTTCTCCAGTTTACAGTGATCCAATTTAACATTCCCACCAACAGTGTAGGAGCATTCCCTTTTCTTCACATCCTCTCCAGCATTTATCATTTATAGACTTCTTGATGATGGCCATTTTGACTAATGTGAGGTGATACCTCACTGTAGCTTTGACTTGCATTTCTCTAATAATTAGTGATGATGAGCATCTTTACATGCGCTTTTGGCCATCTGTATGTCTTTTTTGGAGAAATGTCTATTTAGGTCTTCTGCCTATTAAAAAAAAATTAATGGAGCTATATTAGCTGTTCCTGAGAAATCTGCATGCAGGTCAAGGAGCAAGAGTTAGACCTGGACATAGAACAACAGAGTGGTTCCAAATTGGGAAAGGAGTATGTCAAGGCTGTATATTGTCATCTTGCTTATTTAACTTATATGAAGAATATATCATGAGAAATGCCAGGCTGGATGAAGCACAAGCTGGAATCAAGATTGCTGGAAGAAATATCAATAACCTTGGATATGCAGATGACACCACCCTTATGGAAGAAAATGAAGAAGAAATAAAGAGCCTCTTGATGAAGATGAAAGAGGAGAGTGAAAAAGCTGGCTTAAAACTCAACATTCAAAAAGTAAAGATCATGGCATCTGGTCCCAAGACTTCATGGGAAATAGATGGGGAAACAGCAGAAACAGTGACAGATTCTATTTTCATGGGCTCCACAATCACTGCAGATGGTGACTGCAGCCATGAAATTAAAACATGCTTGCTTGTTGGAAGAAAAGCTATGACCAACCTAGACAGCATACTAAAAAGCAGAGACATTACTTTAGCAACTAAGGTCCATATAATCAAAGCTACAGCTTTTCTAGTAGTCATGTATGGATGTGAGAGTTGGACCATAAAGAAACCTGAATGCCAAAGAATTGATACTTTTGAACTGTGGTGTTGGAGAAGACTCTTGAGAGTCCCTTGGACTGCAAGGAGATCCAACCAGTCCATCTTAAAGGAAATCAGTCCTGAATATTCATTGGAAGGACTGATGCTGAAGCTGAAGCTCCAATACTTGGGCCACCTGATGAGAAGAGCCAACTCATTAGAAAAGACCCTGATGCTGGGAAATATTGAAGGTGGGAGGAGAAGGGGAGGACAGAGGATGAGATGGCTGGATGGCATCACCGACTCAATGGACATGAGTTTGAGCAAGCTCCAGGAGTTGGTGATGGACAGGGAAGCCTGGTGTGCTGCAGTCCATGGGGTGGCAAAGAGTTGGACACGACTGAGCAACTGAAGTGAACTGAAGCTGTTGGTGTATTTTGTAAATTAATCTAAATTGAAAAAAAAAGCTTTTGATAAAATTCAACATTTATTTATGTTAAAAAGTCTTCAGAAAGCAGGCAGAGAGGGAACAACCCTAACATTATAAAGGCCATATATGATGAACCCACAGTTAACATCATACTCCACGGTGAAACCTGAAAACTTTTCCTCTAAGTTCAAAGAGTCAAGGATTCTCATTCACATCACTCATATTCAATATAGTTTTGAAAGTCCTAGCCACAGCAATCAGAGAAGAAACTGATGTAAAAAGGACACAAATTGGAAAGGAAGAATTAAAACTGTCACTGTTTGCAAATGACATGATTCTATGAAAACCTTAAAGACTCTACTAGAAAACAGTTAGAGCTCATCAATGAATTTGGTAAGTTTGCAGAATACAAAATTAGTATACAGAAATCTGTTGCCTTTCTGTCCACTAATAACAAACTGTTAGAAAGATAAATTAAAGAAACAATCACATTCACCTTTGCATCAAAAACAGTAAAATACCTAGGAATAAACCTGAAACAATCACATTCACCTTTGCATCAAAAACAGTAAAATACCTAGGAATAAACCTATCAGAGGCAAAAGAACTATACTTGAAAAGTATAAGATGCTGATGAAAGAAACTGAAGACAACACAAATATGTGGAAAGATATACCATATTCTTGGATTGGAAGAATCAATATTATTAAAATGACCTTACTACCCAAGGCAATCTACAGATTCAATATAATCCTTATCTAATCATCAACAGCATTTTTCACAGAACTAGAATAAAAATACCCTTAAATTTGTGTGGGAATATAAAAACCCTGAATAGCCACAGCAATCTTGAAATGGAACAGAGCTGGAGGAAGCAGGCTCCCTGACTTCAGACTATACTACAAACCTGCTTCAGTCTTTTAAGAACCCTTGTAGTCACACTGAGCCCGGTAAGATAATCCTGGATAATCTCCTCATCTCCAGATTCTTAATTTAATCACATCTGCAAAGCCCCTTTTGTTACACCACATAAGGTAACACATTTACATACCCTGGGTATTAGAATGTAGACATCTTTGGGGAACAGTATTCAACCTACCACACACCTCCAGATATCTCCTCTAGCTGTGTCTTGTGTTGTTTCTAGGGTACATAGTTGCACTTAGTGGAGAAGAGAACAAAGAGATGTCTTACAGACTGCATGTTTGTCTCTCTCCCAGAGGCATATATTGAAATCGAATTTCCAATGATACCATTAGGAGCCAAGGACTTTGGGAGATGATTAGATTATAAGGGCTTTGCCCTTATGAATGGGATTAGTACCCATATAAAAGACACCACAGAGAGGCTCCCTAACCTTTTCAGCTTGTGTGGACACAGTGAGAAAATGGCAATCTGCAACCTGCAAGAGGGTCCTCACAAGACCTCATACTTCTGATGTCTGGAACTGTGAGAAATAGATTCCAGTCGGTGGTGCTTTGTTATAGCAGCCTGAACTAAGACATGAGTATATACCATTTTTCTTGGACAAGAGTAAACTAATATTTTTGTCTCTAGCTTTGTGTCAAGTTTAAATTTTATATGTACCTGTTCTGTTTGTATGTATTTAATTGAAATCACTGATCATAATATTGAATAAAGCCAAACACAGAGTCACACAGCACAGCTATTCCATTTTGATTTTATTGCAGTATGTTTGAGTAGTATGAATCCATTTGTTTGCATCATTACCAAGTTAATCTTTCATTGTTTCTCTATATATAAAAGTAAAATTTTGTAGGATGCCCTACTGAAATCACAATGATGATAGCATTTTCTTCATAAATAGATCAGGGATCCCATAAAAAATAAATTCTACTACTTGTGAATACACTTTTCTTTTTTAGTAGAATCTAAGCATCCTTTTAAAAAATCTAAATCATTCCAAGTTCTCTGCTTCATAAGATAGTATAGAATGAAGGGAGACACAGTCACAGTACTCTTCTGAAATATCCCCATCCATCTTTTTTCCTTTTGAAATTGTGGATTCTTACTCTGATTGCATCTTTGAAACTTCTACACTTTGATCCTGAACATTGTTAATGACACTTCTCACATCAGATTTTTAGATTCTTGCCTCTTGGGATGTCAATTCTTAGTCTGCAGAGAGATGTAATTTTAAAATAACCAACTCTCTTTATTGACTCCACATTTTACCTTGGTGTTGAAACTTCTATAAAAATCATTTATTCTACTGCTTTTCTATTTTTGAAATCACTCTCACCATCTGAACTCCTCAACCACCCATTCCTTCCACATGTATAGTATATTTGAAAGGTGATAGGAAGTGTGCTAGATCTTCAGCATATGAAAGTTAATAAATTGGTAATTTGATAAACATTTGGCCACCTGTAAACAGTGTACCATTTCCCCCAGCAGTGATTTCATCCCTTCTTTGTTCACTGTCTGTCTCTGAACAAAGCTTGCCAAGCAAGCCTTTCCTTGTCTGTAGCAGTTCCTCCAGCCTCAGTAAGTCTGGACTCAAATCTTTCTGACACTGTTCTAAGTCTAGGCAGCCCTTTTGTTTTCATTCCCTCATTCTACCTCATCTATATGCTTTTTATATTCCCAGTTCTTGAGAGAGCATCCTGTGCCACTAATTTAGTCCCCTTAGAAATATTTTCTTACTTGTTTGAATGGAGACTGTGTAAGCCAAAGTTAATTATTTTACCATGCTCCTTGAGCAACATGTACCTTTTAAGACTCATACAAAAGACAAATCTGATTTTTTTCCTTTTAGTACTTTTGAAGTCTAGTTTTTAAACTTCTTAGTCCCATGTGTCAAAGCTATGGTTTTTCCAGTATTCATGTATGGATGTGAGAGTTGGACCATAAAGAAAGCTGAGCATCGAAGAACTGATGCTTTTGAACTGTGGTGCTGGAGAAGACTCTTGAGAGTCCCTTTGCAAGGAGATCAAACCAGTCAATCCTAAAGGAAATCATTTCTGAATATTCATTGGAAGAACTGATGCTGAAGCTGAAACTCCAATACTTTGGCCACCTGATGCAAAGAGCTGACTCATTAGAAAAGACCCTGATGCTGGCAAAGATTGAAGGCAGGAGGAGAAGGGAATGACAGAGGGTAAAATGGTTGGATGGCATCACCGATCAATGGACATTGAGCAACCTCCAGGAGATGGTGATGGACAGGGAAGCCTGGAGTGCTGCAGGTCCGTGGGGTCGCAAAGAGACAGATATGACTGAGCCACTGAACAACAACAATAAGTCCCAAGTGTGGTTATGGCCAACATTTATTTCCATTAACCACTTCTTATCATGAAAAATTTCTTGCTTTTTTGATCAATATTAGATTATCAGAGCAGCATCTTAATTTGTTCATTTGTCTTTAGAAAAGTAAAAAGAACATCTTAGACCCTATTTCTTCAGCACAATTAGATCTCCAGATGGTTTAAACTTATCAGGACTTTATCTTAATAGTGTTTGTATTTTTCTGTTGCTTATAGTAAAAATCATATTTAATGATAAGTTCAGTTATTTTCTCAAGATGCCTTTTCTAAACACAGACATCGGAACTATTCATCCAATAGTTCCATTTCCTGATATGATAAATTTTTCACAAATACAAAGAACCATGTCTTTTTTTGGCTCTACTTAGAGCAAACCAGCTGTCTGCTGAGCTATCAGCAGGGTTTATTTTTCTTGGCTTAAATACAAACCTCTAGTTATTAATATGGGTGTGAGTTTTTCTTGCTGACAATTTAAGATAAAGTAAATTAGAAGTGACATAAAGGAGCATGTGTGTGTTAATGTGCGTCACCAAGGTTCTTTCCTGACATCCTGAAAGGTCTTGTCTAGGTGGCCCACACCAGAGTAACCTCGTGCTATTAAAGGGTGGGCATTCTCACTGCTTTGTAAAAGTGACAGATGCAGCATGTGATTGTAAATTAGCAATATGAAGTTAGTCCCTAGAGATCTCCAAGCAGACTCCTCCAACCTCCCACCCTCAGCAATTATTTGGCGGCTTCTGAAGCTTTTAACATTTCCTCTGACTTACTGTACTGAGTCCTTTGGGCTTTGGTATATCTCTTTATTCTCTCTTTCTCCTCAATTTACAGTCATTCAAACCAAAAAAATAGTTTAAACATTGAAAATTATCTTATCATTACAAGTATTCTTTTATCTTCACCTTTTGCAGCCCTAAGGAAATTTTTTGGACACTGTCCATGTCATAATGCTTCACAAACTTTAGTGTGTATAAAGTCACCTAGGGTACTTATTAAAAATGCAGATTTATAAGCCTCCTGTCCAGAGAATCTGATCCAGCACATCTGGCAGGCAGCCTGTTATTGTCTGTACATTTCATGTACTCCCCATGTGACCTTTATGCAGGTGGTCTGTAGACTGCCTTTAAGAAGCATCCTATTCAATCCTTAATCTCTTTTCAAGTTTAAATTATGTGTTTCTTTCTATTTTTAGCTAGGCTACATTCCTCAGGCAATGATTTTAATAGTGAATGTTGTCATCCTCACTTTCTGTGGTTTGACCATGTTTAAATGAGCGCTCCTGAGAACTGAAGCATTCCACAGAGTAATGGGGAGGAGACAAAAATACATGAGGCACAGATATTGATCACATGCTCTCCCACTTTATGTCTATGATGGAGCATGTTTGGAATACATCTCAGCCCACCCTTGATAAGAGCAATACTTCATTCTTGAGAGATTTCTCATTTAAATATTTTATATCAAATTAGATAGTACTTTTGCATGCTCACATTTTTTAAAAAGAGCATGTTCATATAAAATATTTAAATACTATTAAATTTATAAGGCAACGAATGCCATAGTACCTTAATCAAAAGCAAAATACCACATGATGAAATGTCATGACTTCAAAATGCGTAGGGACAAACTTTGGCCCAGACTAAATGTCAGCAGTAAAATACTTGGTAATGAAATGAGCAAGACCAAAGGTCAGGCTTCCATAAAAATCCCATTCTAGCTCCAGCTTCATTTTAAATCATTTCAGATTATGTATGGTAAATTGTCTATATTTTCAAGTGAGATATCCTTCCTATGAACTTCAGACTGGGTAACTGCTTAGGAGAGTGAAAGATCCGTCTGGGAAGCAACATTTTGCAGTGCTTTTCCCCTCCTCTTCTTTTCAATCTGTAAAAGCCTGCTTTGTGACTAGAAAAAGAGCCTATAGTATCTTATAGAATAAATGAGTGACTTATGGCCTCACATGTCCTGGTTTGTCCCAGAAAATTCCAACTTACAAGCTGTTGCAGATAAATCATAACTGTTCATTATTTTCAGTTCCCTCTTTACTCTCAAGAGGGCTTCCCAAGTGGCACAGGTGTAAAGAACCCTCCTATCCATGCAGGAGACCTGGGTTCAATCCAATATTCTTTTCAGGAGAATCCCCATGGACAGAGGAGCGTGTTGGGCTACAGTCAATGGGATCGCAGAGTCAGCACAACTGAAGCAACTGAGCACACAAACATGCATTACTCTCAAAAATGCTCAAAGTTAGAGTATAACTCATGTGGCCATCCTATTTATAGACAAGCTATGGAAGTCTTAAGATAAATGATCAAGTTAGATTATGGCATTCTTTGGCTTAGAGTCATCTAGTGCAGTGTTTCTCCCACTTGAACACACATCCAAATCACTTGGAGCACTTATTAATACAAAGTCTGCTGGGCTCCATCCCTAGCCATTTTGGTCTGGGGTAGGCCAGAGAATTCATATTTCTAACAATTCCCAGATAAGACTTGTGCTGCTGGTCTGGTGATTTTACTTTGAGAACCAATGACCAGCTCACTTCCTATTTTATTCAGAATAAAAGTCAAAATCCTCAGAATGGCATAAAACTTAAACGATCTGACTGACAGCTACATTTCTGAACCCAATCCTCCAACCTGCTTTCTCCTCTCCAGCCATACTGACCTCCTTGCTATAGCAGAAATAAGCAAGCGGTCTTCTGCCTTGGTGCTGTCCCTTTCATCTGCAGAGATCTTCTCCAGGTATTTAAGGGGTTTACTTCCTCAATTCCTTCAAGTCTTTACTTATGCTCTCAATAAATCTTCCCTTGACCATTCTTATCAAAACTACAACCCACATCCCAACTCGTTTATCCCAACTCTCTCATACCCCTAGGCTTTCTTTTTTTGAGAGAAAATAACAATTTATACTATTTTTACTCCACTCACTATCTATACCTCCCACCCCAGTGTAAGCTTTACAAAGGGAGGATCTTTTCTGCTTTATTGACTGATATATCCCAAATGCCTTGATGAGAATCTAGCATACAACAGGCATTTTACATATGTTTATTGAATGAAGAAATGCATCACCATTTTTAATTCTGCTTTATAAATGAGTAAGGCAAGTGAAGGCTAGAGGATTACCATAGAATCCTCAGACACTATAAACACACATGTAAATAGATGCATATTTTTAAGATCAGAATGTAATGCCCAGACTTTGACCTGCAACTTTATCATGTACAATCTATACTTACTCATGCTGCACCTAGGAAATTTCTGTGCTTTTCATTTAGCACTAAAATGTCACACATCCTTAACTTTATTTTAACACACCTGCTGGTCATTCATTCCCAAACTATATTCCTTGCTCTTCTACCCCTCACCACTAGTTTCACAAGTCCAATTTTAACTATTTCTATGGAAACTACTAGAGACATAACACCTATAATGTACAAGAAAAGAAAAATTAGTACATTATGCACTATTTCATAGCTCTGAAAAACCAGTTCTGCAAATAACACTCTTTCTGAAGGTTGGATAGATCATTGTTTCATTAGTGGAAGTGATTCACATATTTGTATTGAATTATACTCAATTCTTTTGTAAGATTCTTTTAATCACCATATTTCAAAAACCCATCTTTTAATATGATTTTAAAAGCATTTTCTTTTTATCTCAAAGTCCGTGCTATGGTGGACACCCTCACAATCCCACTCCCACTCCCAACAACCCTGAGCAAAAAGGGAATTTTCAATTTCTGATTCTCCTGTTGTGTACATACATGAATAGCAGAATTAATGGCATGATTTTTGAAGTAAGTTTAGTTAATTCAGCAGCCTTTTAAAAATATATAATTTTTCTATCACCCCCATCAAAAATATGTCAGTGGAGTGCCTCTTCATGATTCAGAGGAAAGAACATATTCCTGGGAGAACCTACATCCAATCAGAGAAAAAATAAGCTTAGCAATTATAGGCATATAGACTTAGAGGAAAGAGACATTTTTTTTCTTTAATAGTTCAGCTGCTGTCATCAATTATTCAAAGCCCAATTTAGATGTTGTTGTTCTTTAAACTCTAGTTAACCAATTTGGGATTAATGTGTTAGCACTGGCCATAAGCTCCCTAACCCTGCATTCACCGTAAACTGCTCTCTGCTCTATGGAACTCAGTTCCCCTGGCTCTTCATTAACTACTCTGACCTGTAAGGCTAAGCGGACTGATTAGCCCCACAAGTAAAGCAGCAAACCTGATGGCTCTTTGTTATTTGACACGAAGGTTTAGGGGTCTCAGTGGGTACTTTTCTTCCAAATCCCTTTTGCAACAGTTAGAATGCTTTCTAAATGACCGTTTCTCCTAGAAACATGTTAATACAAATATGTCAAAGCAGTCAAAATTATTGACTCTTAAGGTAATTATTCAATGGAAAGAAAACACATAAAAGGAAAAATTTTAATTTAATCTTTTTTGAGAAGATCCATGAAATTCAGCAGCTCATAGTATCTGCACTATTTTGTGGGACATTATGACTTCAGACCTGAAAAGACCTATCTGTGATATTTGAGATGCACTGAGTGTCTGTCTGCAAACTTCCTTATTGTTTTAGAGCCTGTTGTTTATACTCAGCTTGGAAGCTGGCTGTTATCCTAGCCTTTCCATATAGGTGCTTTGCTACATCCCAAGCAGTAAATAAATTATTTAACTATAGTAATGTTTTTAACTTATCCATCCATTATTGTAAGGGATTATTTTAACACATTCCAGTGGCCAGCCCAGTGCCTAAAACAACATAATGCACAATAAACTTTCAGTGAATAAAGAATTCTTTATGTCTTTTTTCTTTCTCTGAAACTCCTTGTGACAATACAGCAAACTGAGTATGACTTTGGGGAGTAAACTAGAGAAAATAATTGGGTTACTTCGATATCAATTATAGTGTGAGTCTATGTGATGCTAGTATGTTGTGGTATGAAATTATTTATTTCAGTGATCCTTTTGATCAAAAAATCCTTTCAAAGAAATCATGAATAAAACAAATCATAGGGAATTAAGTCAAGTCCCTCCTGTCCAGATGTTTTCTGTCATATGTTCAGAGAAATGCTCTCTATTTTCTAAAGCAATTTGTGACTTACAGCCCTTCATAGAAAAGGTCTGCCTTTCTCTGGGTTTTCAGTTGCCCAGTACTTTGATTCGCTGGCCAGTTTCATGATAACTTTATTCCTTGAGACTTTCCTAGTTGAATACAACTCCTTGACTATCTTGGATGTGGGGGGGGGGATCGGTACTGATAAAGAGATATTCACTATGCAGGAGATATGGGTGATTTGCTCAAAATTAAAGTATCTTTGAAAGCTTTGGGAGACAAAGAATGGTGCAACTCTTTTTCTCTTTTTTCCCTTCTCTCACCAACCAGGATGATATATTTATCCTGGAAACAAAGAATCACTTTGTGCTTGTCTGATTTTTTTTTTTAATCATATCTCCATTTTTGAGATTCATAAAGAACTGTAAAGTAGATTTGTTCAGATGATTGGCTGTCATTACTGCACCTCCAACTCAGGACTCTGAAAGTTTTCTTCAAAACATGACTATAATAAACTTCAGTTTTACTTAGTATTCATCTTTCTCAAGCCCACACCATAAGAACAGCTGATAACATGTTAAGAAACCACGTGTTTTCTGTCAATGAACTTTCCAAAGAGGCACCTGAAGGTAAACAAGTTCTTCTGCCCTCATTGCCTCAAACACTTTTACTCTTTCCCTCCTTAAATCAATAAATGGCATTAAGGCCAAGGGTTATTATTTTTTAATGATACTTTGTCTAAGACAAAAGAGTTTGGTAAAATGAATTAAAACCCAATATATGTAAGTATTAATAAACTGTACAGACTCCCTGGATGGATATCTTATTTTAGTTAGTGAATTAGAGCTCAGAAGCCAAATGACTCCTCTATACAGCTAAAGAACTAAGCAGGAGTAGATAGTAATCTTAGCACAATTATGGACAGAGAATCAAAATCGATAGGAAACTGAGACATATACTAATATAGCATCTACTACATCCTTCATGATAAATGGGGATCAATTAGCTTAACTTCAAATTCCTTTCACTAAGCATTACATGAGTCAAAGTTCCCCTAATTCATGCACTAGTTAACTCTTCTTATTTTTTCCTCAAATGATTAACATTAATTGACCACTTACTCTATAGTGATCAGTTATATTCTCAGCTCTGTATACGAACTAATTAATGTTTATAACACTCAATGCTACATATGTATACTCATTTTAAAGATAAGGAAACTTAGTCACAGAGAATGTAAATAACTTGCCCAGGTCACAGAACTGACAAATGGCTGAGCCAAGACTCAAACTCAGACAAGTCACATCCAGAGTACGTGACCCTAATCACTACATTTCCTTTAACCATCATTAATGAATGTATTAGTGTCTCACTGCTATTGTAATAAATTAACCACAAATTAGGAGGCTCAAACAACACAAGGTTGTATCTTGTAGTGCTAGAGGTCAGAAGTCTAAAAAGGCTTTCAGGGGGCTGAAATCAAAGTGTTGGCAAGGCTCTATTTCTTCTAGAGTTTCTGGGAGAGAAGTTGTTCCCTGGACTTTTCAAGCTTCTGATGGTCATCTGCATTCTTTGGCTCATGGCTCCTTCCTCCATCTTCAAAGCCAACAGGGTTGTATCTTTAAAAGTCTCTTTCTCTTTGTTTCAGTTCATCACATCACCTTCTGTTCATAATTCTGATTCTCTGTCTCACAAGAGGGAGGACTCTTTTAACTATATGGGACTCACCCACAGATTCCAGGTTAACTTCCCCATTTCAAAATATTTAATTTAACTCCACTTGAAATTCCCTTGTACTATGTTAGAAACCTCTCTCAGTGAGTAGGCAGATGGCATTACTCACCCTACCAGAGTCAGTTACAACTAATTTGAAAGAGAAGTACCTGAATTAAATATAGGAATTAGAAGTGATTAGTGTGACTTTTCATTTTACTCTCTCACATTTTTTTACATATGACTTACACATTGTTTCTCAAATGAGACTAACTCAATACTGTTTTATAGGAAGTAACTGCTCTGAGGTCTTCTTAGCTTGTATATACTTCATGATTATGGCTGTAATTTTCAGTAGACTATCTTTACTTGCTTCTAGTCACACAGAGACCCTAAACCAAAAGCTACGCAGCCAAAAGGGCTGACTTTTTGGAATACTTTCAATGTGAAAATAATCTATTACCAGACCTGACTGCATTGATATGTATACAGGGTGGCAGTGAACCTGCAAACAGACACAGTTAGAGATGACAGGTGGATGGCATTGAAGATGGTTCAAGATGGAAATTTCCTGTTTATCTCCTTACCATTTTCTTCTATCAGATGTAGAGGATTTGAAATATAAGAGATGGGATAGTATGCCAAGTACTACATTAAAAAACTAAATTCAAGTTTAATCCCAACAATTATGTATTATTAGAAATTTCTTCACATATAAATGTGATAATTACTTCCTTTTTGTTTCTCTCTGCAGGGAATGGAACTGTGACAGTTATTCAGATTGGGGGAGGGGATGGGAGTGATGAAGAGTCTCATTGAGATATTATCAGAAATATTTCCTGTCTATAGCTTCTGTATAGAGTTCTGAAAGTGTTCTGAGCATGGAGAACAAGAGAATTATGGCCCGCTCAATAGTACCAGACATTCTTCTTGACAAACATTTAAAAACATGTACTGTACTCTAAAAGACTAACATTATTTTTACATATTTAATATATGAACTGATCTCTTTGTTGTACTTCAGGGGCATATATATGCTTTTCTCACACAGTTAGCATTTCAAAACACTATTTTTTAAAAAATTTTTAGGGAGACCAGTCAATCAGTTTAAGTAATAGTGAATTTGAAATTCCTCCTGATATTTTAACATGCCTCTTTAGAAAACTGTACACAACTGCAATCAGAGCAAACAAAGAAAATTTGCTTTTACAATGAAGTAGTTTAATGATTTCCTTAAAGGTGTAACTTGATTAATTTCTTTTATGAGGCTAAGCAGGATGATCCAAGAAGAAAGATGTCATTAGCTACAGAGTATTATTATTCATTACAATAAAGGCCAGGATAATAACAACCCAATAAGAGAATGTGATTCGACTTCAGAGCAATGACACAATGGAATTTATAGAAGGCAGCAAGTAGCTTTAAAGGAAACAAGTAGGGACCTCTCACGATTAAAAAATGAATGAATGTTTATTCCAGTGAAAACAAAATTTAAAAAGTTTTTATTTGGATATTTGGAAAATAGAGACCCAATATCTTTGGGTCTCTATTCTAACTTTACATTGGGATTGTCGGAAGAAGTTCAGACCTATGGAAAAACACCCATACCTTTTCCCAATAGATGCAGGAAGAAGTTCATCCTATTGGTTTGTGTTTAATGTTATGCATCTAATTTCCTTGTCAACATTATGATTCATGACAGCAAACAGAGAGAGTGTCAAGCCTGCGTTTTGGTGAGTTGGGAATAGATTAGAGTATTTAGACAGCTTTCATGCCCAGTCTCAGCCAGTCTTGCTGGACATAAAGAAAACTTCAGAAAATTCTCCAGATCCATTACAGACTCAGAGTGAGGTCCAGGGAGATGAATCATTACTCATTGAAGGTAAATGTCATGAATATATCATCGAAGCCTACACTAGAAAACTTAGGGGAAAATCTCATTCTTGTGCAAATAAAAAAATGCACATTGATCATAAATAAAATTAGCAATGTTTGTTGAGGAAATTTTCTGTTTCTATCCTAACGGGCTAGTGAAAAACTATCCAAGGGAGAGAGCATATATGTACCATGTGTATTATGTTTGCCATTTGAATTAGGTGGGAATTTTTCTCTATGCAACAACAAACATCTCCAGTGGTGTTTTTGTTTTTTTTTTAATAAATTTATATATTTTAGTTGGGGACTAATTACTTTACAATATTGTAGTGGTTTTTGCCATACATTGACATGAATCAGCCATGGGTTTACATGTGTTCCCCATCCTGAATCCCCCTCCCACCTCCCTCCCCATCCCATCCCTCTGGGTCATATCATTGCCCCAGCCCTGAGCATTTGTCTCATGCATCGAACATGGAATGGTGTTCTGTTTCACATATGATAATATACATGTTTCAATGCTATTCTCCCAGAACGTCCCACCCTCACCTTCTCCCTCAGAGTCCATAACACTGTTCTACGCATCTGTGTCTCTTATTCTGTCTCGCATATAGGGTTATCATTACCATCTTTCAAATTCCATATATATGCATTAGTATACTGTATTGGTGTTTTTCTTTCTGGCTTACTTCACTCTGCATAATGGGCTCCAGTTTCATCCATCTCAATAGAACCGATTCAAATGTATTTTTTTAATGGCTGAATAATATTCTATTGTGTATATGTACCACAGCTTCCTTATCCATTTGTCTGCTGATGGACATCTAGGTTGCTTCCATGTCCTGGCTATTGTAAACAGTGCTGCGATGAACACTGGGGTACACGCGTCTCTTTCAATTCTGGTTTCCTCGGTGTGTATGCCCAGCAGTGGCATTGCTGGATCATATGGCAGTTCTATTCCCAGTTTCTTAAGGAATCTCCACACTGTTCTCCGTAGTGGCTGTACTAGTTTGCATTCCCACCAACAGTGTAAGAGGGTTCCCTTTTCTCCACAACCTCTCCAGCATTTATTGCTTGTAGACGTTTGGATAGCAGCCATTCTGACTGGTGTGAAATGGTACCTCATTGTGGTTTTGATTTGCATTTCTCTAATAATGAGCGATGTTGAGCATCTTTTCATGTGTTTGTTAGCCATCTGTATGTCTTCTTTGGAGAAATGTCTGTTTAGTTTTTTGGCCCATTTTTTGATTGGGTCATTTATTTTTCTGGAATTCAGCTGCAGGAGTTGCTTGTATATTTTTGAGATTGTTTGTCTGTTGCTTCGTTTGCTATTATTTTCTCCCATTCTGAAGGCTGTCTTTTCACCTTGCTTATAGTTTCCTTTGTTGTGCAAAAGCTTTTAATTTTAATTAGGTCCCATTTGTTTATTTTTGCTTTTATTTCCAATATTCTGGGAGGTGGGTCATGGAGGATCCTGCTGTGATTTATGTCGGAGAGTGTTTTGCCTATGTTTTTCTCTAGGAGTTTTATAGTTTCTGGTCTTATGTTTAGATCTTTAATCCATTTTGAGTTTACTTTTGTGTATGGTGTTAGAAAGTTTTCTAATTTCATTCTTTTACAAGTGGTTGACAAGTTATCCCAGCACCACTTGTTAAAGAGATTGTCTTTTCTCCATTGTATATTCTTGCCTCCTTTGTCGAAGATAAGGTGTCCATAGATGCGTGGATTTATCTCTGGGCTTTCTATTTTGTTCCTTTGATCTATATTTCTATCTTTGTGCCAGTACCATACTGTCTTGATGACTGTGGCTTTGTAGTAGAGCCTGACGTCAGGCAGGTTGATTCCTCCAGTTCCATTCTTCTTTCTCAAGATTGCTTTGGCTATTCGAGGTTTCTTATATTTCCATACAAATTGTGAAATGATTTGTTCTAGTTCTGTGAAAAATACCATTGGTAGCTTGATAGGGATTGCATTGAATCTATAGATTGCTTTGGGTAGTATACTCATTTTCACTATATTAATTCTTCCAATCCATGAACACGGTATATTTCTCCATCTGTTTGTGTCCTCTTTGATTTCTTTCATCAGTGTTTTATAGTTTTCTATATATAAGTCTTTTGTTTCTTTAGGTAGATATATTCCTAAGTATTTTATTCTTTTTGTTGCAATGGTGAATGGTATTGTTTCCTTAATTTCTCTTTCTGTTTTCTCATTATTGGTGTATAGGAATGCAAGGGATTTCTTTGTGTTAATTTTATATCCTGCAACTTTACTATATTCATTGATTAGCTCTAGTAATTTTCTGGTAGAATCTTTAGGGTTTTCTATGTAGAGGATCATGTCATCTGCAAACAGTGAGAGTTTTACTGTGGTGGTTTGAATTCCACTCGTAGTGACTGTATTTCATGACTTTGCCCTAGGTTTGCTCCCTCTTTGGTTATTTAACACTTATTAGGAAGCTATTATGTACAAAGTACTGTTCTATGTTATAGAAATATAAGTTTAAATGAAAAAAGCTCAGTCAAAAAATATTTAGACATCCTCCCTCAAAAATGTTACCACAGAGTTGTATACAGAGTGCTTAGGAAAAAAGGAGAGTACTTCTAAGGAGGTCTGATGGTTAAGAGTCAGGCACTGTTTCTTGAGGACTTAACATATGAATTTGATTTTGTGGGATGATTATGTGCTTGACATTTGGAGAAAATAGGGAAGGAAGAAGTATTGTGGTTAGAAGAAATAATGTGTACAAAATCATGGATCAAAAAGTAACGAATATATTATAATAGAAGAAAAGCTTGTCTATCAAAGCATTGGAATATAGGGCTTATCACTGCAGCCAGGGAGGTAAGGGTAGATAAAACTAATAGGGTTGGTGACACTTGCTAAAAATATGTTACATAGAAGTTTGGTGATACTTGCTAAAAATATGGTACATAGAAATTTCAAACTTTACTATATACTTTATTTTCTATTGCATTTAAGTTGATTTGTGAATTAGAAATACAATGCTGATGAAAAGTGACTTGAGGAGGTGGTAACAGGCAGGAAGAATCAACTGAGTGAGAGGAGTAGGGCAATATGGGAGCTAAATGCAGAGTAAGAAACAAAACTGGGAAATATATTAGAGATGAAATGGAAAGAATTAATAAACATATGTAAACACACACAGTAAAAGAGCTTATGTTTATCTTGCATGACTGTGTAAATATCAACGTTTCTAGGAAGGAAGGTGGTGGAGTAGTGGAGAGAAGCAGACCGAGAAGGTGGGTTCAGGAGGAGATTTCCAGGATCAAGTTGAGCTTGGATTGAACACATACTCTGCACTGAGTGTAAGGACTGGGAGTTAGCAAGATGGTGGTGATTTTTCATCCACAGGCTCAGTGGTAAAGAATCCACCTGCCAATACAAGGGTTCTACCCCTGATCCAGGAAGATCCCACATGCCACGGAGCAACTAAGCCTGTGCACCACAGCTTTTGAGCCTGTGTTCTAGAGCCCTGGAACCTCAACTTTCAAGCTCACATGCTACAACTGCTAAATCCTAAGTACCCTAGACTCCATGCTCTGCAACAGGAAAAGCCACTGCAATGAGAAGTCCACAGAGAATAGCCCCCACTCTCCACAACTAGAGAAAAGCCCATGCAGCAATGAAGAACCAGAACAGCCAAAAATAAATATAAAAAATGAAGAAAATAAAAATAAAAAAAAAAAAACCAGACCACCTAGAAACACATGCTGGCAGAAGAGTGTGACACAAAAACGAAGGCAATGCTAATAAGACATATTCATTTTGTTCCACTCATTAAGTTGCACCTCCAGTGAATGTATCTGGAAAGAGGGAGGGCACAGATTTGACCCATAGACAACGAGGAATCCTCAAACTCTCTTAGGTTCCTCCAAGTGTTTTTCACATTACATAAGTCATAACACATGCACCCAGGCTTCACTAAGTCATCTTCCAATATAACAAGATCATAATATATGAATAAAAGATTGTGAGCCTCTTCTACGTCAAGGGAAAAGCAGTCTAGAGCCTAAATCTTTCGTGATGTGTGTTCCCATGGCTGCACCCCCTTTCCTAACTTTGCTTGTCATCTATTTCAAAAGATCCTCCCCTCAATCTGCTGTATGAATTGACAGCTATGTTTCATGATACATACCTACTTTCCAAAAGGTTTGATAATCTCCCAGTTTTCCACATTCTCTAGCAAAACATGTCTGCACATTTATGTTATAATCAATGGGGCTTTTATAAATTAACCAGGATGACTTAAGGATTTAAGATCTAGCCTCCTTAAGTTCTTCCTGTGAGTTGAGAATGCAAATATATGTGTTTTATCTTTTAAGTGTCCAATGGATAACTGTTGGAGTATATTTCATTCTCTAGTATTCACACTAGTTCAGTTCAGTTCAGTCGCTCAGTCGTGTCCAACTCTTTGCGACCCCATGAACCACAGCATGCCAGACCTCCCTGTCCATCACCAACTCCCAGAGTCCACCCAAACCCATGTCCATTGAGTCGGTGATGCGATTGAACCATCCCATCCTCTGTCGTCCCCTTCTCCTCCTGCTCTCAATCTTTCCCAGCATCAGGGTCTTTTCAAATGAGTCAGCTCTTCGCATCAGGTGGCCAAAGAACTGGAGTTTCAGCTTCAACATCAGTCCTTCCAATGAACACCCAGGACTGATCTCCTTTAGGATGGACTGGTTGGATCTCCTTGCAGTCCAAGGGACTTTCAAGAGTCTTCTCCAACACCACAGTTCAAAAGCAACAATTCTTCAGCACTCAGCTTTCTTTATAGTCCAACTCACACATCCATACACGACCACTGGAAAAACCATAGCTTCACTAGATGGATCTTTGTTGGCAAAGTAATGTCTCTGCTTTTTAATATGCTGTCTAGGTTGGTCATAACCTTCCTTCCAAGGAGTAAGCGTCTTTTAATTTCATGGCTGCAGTCACCATCAGCAGTGATCTTGGAGCCCAAAAAAATAAAGTCAGCCACTGTTTCCCCATCTATCTGCCATGAAGTGATGGGACCGGATGCCATGATCTTAGTTTTCTGAATGTTGAGCTTTAAGCCAACTTTTTCACTCTCTTCTTTCACTTTCATCAAGAGGCTCTTTAGTTCTTCGCTTTCTGCCATAAGGGTGGTGTCATCTGCATATATGAGGTTATTGATATTTCTCCCGGCAATCTTGATTCCAGCTTGTGTTTCTTCCAGCCCAACGTTTCTCATGCTGTACTCTGCATATAAGTTAAATAAGCAAGGTGACAATATACAGCCTTGATGTAGTCCTTTTCCTATTTGGAACCAGTCTGTTGTTCCATGTCCAGTTCTAACTGTTGCTTTCTGACCTGCATACAGATTTCTCAAGAGGCAGGTCAGGTACCTGTGAGTAACTGATCTTGATTAAATACACCTGGGGTCCACTCGGGGTGATTCAGGCTAGGCTATCTGATGTTGGATCTGGGGGTTCAGTTAAGCTTCCAAAAGTTCTAATATGACCCTCTCTCATCCACAGACAAGATCATTAACAACTGTGTTCCACACAATATGGAGCTAGAGGCTTAACCTGTGTCTGTCCTGGTAAATGTTTCTAGTCTTGCTACAAATCCCAGTAGAACTGACTACCTTCTGTTTCTTTAGAACAGATTTGCCCATGTAGAGTCTGCAGCAGATCCATTTCTTTCATCCAAACCTCTTGCTGACAATTGTTAATCCAGTGAAAGCCAGATTATAATGCAGGTGAGGAATGATTGAAACATGCAAAAATGGAGAAAGATGGGAAGTGATGGGAAAAGGAGTGAAGGATTGACTGAGGGGAAGGATTTTTAGGATGAGAAAGATTTGAGAACATTTGTTCTCAAATGTTGAGAACATTCTGAGAGAAAAGCGTAAGTGGGGAGGAAGAGATTAAAGATACTAAAGAGATGGTGTAACAGATGGTTCAGGATCTCAGAGGGGGTAGGAGAATTTGAAATAAAGGATTCAAGAAATGTAAGCATCTAAAAGTGTTGGTTCCTCTTTTTTGAGAATGGAAGAAATGGATGAGAACAATGAGAACATTTTTGTTTGTCTATCATAGGTCCCAGGCTGGGAGAAAAGCCATTTAAGGACATTTAAGGACACAAGCTTATTTTATCCCCCCCAGGGTCTGTCAGTCTGTCCCCTTGCTTACAGAAGAGCAAACCAAAGTTTTTGGGAAACAGAAAATAAGGTGAAGTGCTTGCCAATAAGAAGCCAATGCTTCAGTGGGGAAGACAGAACAGCACACAATTATTATAAAAGAATACACATAATGTTGTCAGTTGTTAAAGCAATTTTGTAATAATTTTCTAAATACAGTCATCTTTCTTTTGTACTAAAATAGGAAGGGACTGAGGAGTCAGTTACAAATGTGACAGTTTTTTACAAGAAAGAAGAAATGTTTAATGTAAGGAGATGGGAACTAATCTACAATCATCATAGAATAGAAAACTTAATTTTTCAGGATTATAGAGTCAAAATATATATATTTTTAAACTTCTGCTCTTATTTGGATCACTGTATATCAATTTTGTGGATTTGAGAGTTGTAGAAACCCCCGCAAAAAAACATACAACAATGCTAGAATGATTTTGGATTAAACTAACCAACTTTGGAAAATCTAATTAAAAT
This sequence comes from Giraffa tippelskirchi, assembly GCF_054371585.1. Taxonomy (NCBI): domain Eukaryota; kingdom Metazoa; phylum Chordata; class Mammalia; order Artiodactyla; family Giraffidae; genus Giraffa; species Giraffa tippelskirchi. The sequence continues at coordinate 104,049,363 of NC_137280.1, read as the reverse complement.
TGATACTAGAATTAAATATAGTGTAAATGTGGCCATTATACAAAAATCACAGGCACAAATCCATGAAACACCAACAGCAATTGGAGGATAGAAAAAGAGGAAAGAACTGTGGATTTGACACTGAAACTCAATAGGTGAGTTTAATAACAAGAGACAATATATGTGGCCTATTTGTTCTCTGTCTCTTTCATCACTTATACACACACACACACACACACAGAGCAGGAGGATCTGATATTCTTCCCACAGAAGTAAACTATGGGTTGTTTCCCAGATCAGGCTGGAGAATCTGGGTTTCATTCCCCCCAACAGGACTCTGACTCCAAATTACCAAACTGAGCAGTTGCCAAAATAAAAATTATCTTTTAAAACTTTTCAAGCTCTGTAAAGAAGTGTCTTATAACTACTTAATGATATGTTACTCAAACTGGCAAACCAAAACAGTAACAATGCCATAAGGTATATCATAGCAAAGTAACAAATGCTGGCCAAGAATGACATTGGGACATTTATGAGCATGAAATGCTATGATTATAGAACTTACTTGGTAGGCAACCACACAATAGGTTTAAGACAAAATAAAGTAGATATGTGCTTCCTATTGTAACTGGGAAATGTATATATTTCTCATCTGTTTTTCAGATGAAAACAATCTCTATTCCTTCCTAAAAGAATTATGCCTTTGTTCAGAAGAGCAAATTTCCCAGCCCTGGTGATTCATAAGCTATTCATGGCAATTAGGGGTGACCCTGTGACCTGTTTAGGCAATAAGATTCTGAGTAAAACTCTGCTGAGAAAGATAGCACCATAGAAAGCTTTCTTTGTAAAGGAGAATAGAGGAGGAAGGTTTTATTTTTCATTGTTTCTTTCTGTCACCCACACAGATGTAATGGCTGGATCTGTAGCAAATATCTTGTGACCATGAGATAACCATGCAGATGAAAATCAACATTCTGAGATGCCCAAGCAGAAAGGAAGAAAGGTCCTAATCGAAAACAAACCAACACTACCACCAGTGAAACTCTGGATATCTTGTCGTGCAAGAAAAAAATATATCCCAATGTTTAAGTTATTTTTTTGGTAACATATTGTTGATTTCAACCAACTATATCTCTAACTGATACCATTGGTTTCCCTGGTTGGTAAGACTTGTCTCATTGTCTGGCCAGATTCTTTTCTTGCTTTTCTCTGGCACTTAGTTTGCCAGAGAAGTCCAACCTAAAGTCCTCAAAATATTCTGTCTCTAATTTTTTTTATCCATTTCCCTACCAGTTGTTATTATATTCTATTGTCTAGTACTTGCCTAGTAACCATTCTCTTCCCCTTACCCTCTCTCTGTCTACTTCACAAGCTGAAGTGTAAACTAGTTCATATTACCCTCTAACTCCCACACAGATCTCATTACATAAAAGGTACATCTTATCCACATCTAGCACCACAGTCTCACCTCAGAGCCTTTTTCAGATCCTAGGTCATGACTAATTCCACTTCTATTTGGTCATTCATCAATATTTACTGAGCCCACGCTATATGTACGTGTTGTGAGCATGGCAGAAAAGATATTTATTAAGGGTTCAGACTCCAAAAACTGAATACCTGGGTGCAAATCTTGTGATTTTGGACAGTTTATTAAAGTCTCAGTGCATCAATTTTCTCATCTATAAAATGGAGTTAATACCATCACATACACTTCTTATGACTTTATGAGTATTAAATGAGTTCATACATGTAAAATACTTAGCTCTGTGTCCAGTTCCTCTTAAGAACTCAGTACACAATAGTGATGAACCATAGCACTTACAAAGTTGTTTGACTTACCCTTATACAATCAGAAACTTAAAATCACTATGGGGGAGATGGGGTGGCTAGGAAATCTCAATATAAATTATAATTTAAAATGAAATATTTGTGCCAATAAAGGAAAGTTAAGACAAAGAAGAAACTATTTCTAGGTCAGGTGATAAGGACTTCAGGAAAGGGAGATTTTGAGCTTAGTCTTGAAACAAATGTATTCAGGACTCCTCCATTCCCCATTGAGGCAGTTTTCTTCAAGTCTTCTTTGGTCATAAATCCCCAGAACTGACTTCCTTTACTTAAGAATGTGAATGAATTCTAAATAGCTTGGGAATAGAGAGATGATGTGAGCCAACGACGCTAACAGTGAACACTTTACACAAGGCACTGGGGAGGAGTTATGTTCTCTATTCCTGCTGATTCTATGGGCCCCTGATGCAACCAGCTCTCTGCAGCCCTTCAGGAGAAGGCTCTTTTAATTCTTCTCTCAGTCACTTCCTTGTAGACCAGGCTGGCCTCTTTGATGGTAGAGATGGGATACTTTTGGTGTGAGTCCTACCAAGGGGCTGGGCAGGGAAGAGCTGAGCTGCTGTAAGTGTTCCAGGTGCTGCTTGAGCACTAGGTGACCAGGAGCTGGGCAAAGCCTGAGTCTGTCTGGGGAGGAATCACGCTACAGGGAGGGGCCTTGATTCTCCTGCTGATTCAGGAGGGCTGGATCCACAGCTCCATTAGTCTAACATGGTACTCTGGCTCAGGGTCCATGTTATAGCAAATCTTTCTCTGATGGTGTCCTGAGAGAAGGAAATCCCTTTGTACTGTTTTAGTGTCTTGCTCCAGGGTTAACGTTCTTGCATTGTAATATATGACCTCAAGCCAGGGAGCACACAAGATCATGACTTGCTCCATGGTTCATTAGAGACTCCCTCTGTCTTAATGGCAAATAGATGGGAAACAGTGGAAACAGTGGCTGACTTTATTTTTCTGGGCTCCAAATCACTGCAAATGGTGACTGCAGCCATGAAATTAAAAGACGCTTACTCCTTGGAAGGAAAGTTATGACCAAATCTAGACAGCATATTGAAAAGCAGAGACATTACTTGTTAACAAAGGTCCATCTAGTCAAGGCTATGGTTTTTCCAGCGGTCATGTATGGATGTGAGAGTTGGACTATAAAGAAAGCTGAGCACTGAAGAATTGATGCTTTTGAACCGTGGTGTTGGAGAAGACTCTTGAGAGTCCCTTGGACTGCAAGGAGATCAAACCAGTCCATCCTAAAGGAGATCAGTCCTGAATATTCATTGGTAGGACTGATGCTGAAGCTGAAACCAATACTTCGGCCACCTCATGTGAAGAGTTGACTCATTGGAAAAGACCCTGATGCTGGGGAAGATTGAGGGCAGGAGGAAAGGGGACGACAGAGGATGAGATGGTTGGATGGCATCACCGACTCAATGGACATTGGGTTTGGGTGGATTCCGGGAGTTGGTGATGGACATGGAGGCCTGGCATGCTGCTGTTCATGGGGTCGCAAAGAGTCGGACACGACTGAGCAACTGAACTGAACTGTCTTCTAGTCATTAATTCCCCCATTATGGTTTGTTGTTGTTGCTTTTCAGTTGCTAAGTCATATCTGTCTCTTTATGGACATTATGGCTAATTCCCCCATTTTTGAAATTGACATTAAATAAATATTTAATATGTAATACATTTTAATTTTTTATTTTATATATTAAATAATGTATTTGATATTTAATAACATATTCAATGTAAATTTTCAAAATATATGCATACCCACTATCTAGCTTCCATAATTATAATCAATAAAGCAGTTTCTTAAAATGTCACTCAAAATGCATGCATTTTGTTAGGCTACTGCCCCAGGGCAACTTTCTCTGTAAATTTATGTAACTATTTAAATATATATATAATAAATACTTATGAATATGATAAATGTTCAAATATTTATATAAATATTTGCTCTATATTTACAAAATAAGTACCCTAGTGGCCTTTCACAGAACAAGGAATGTTTGTCTTAAGCTATTCTCTGTCTTTGTATCACCCAGAATCAGATAGCAGCCTCTCTAGTTAAAGGAAACACATATACTAACACCATCTCTGGCAATACATCTGGCTATGCTTCCGTTCTTGTTTGATTGGTCACAAAGCTTTAGTAATCTGTCCATATCCATGGATTTATCTCCTACTTAAAACTGCTAACCTTCTCCATCACGCTGCTCTCCTCCCATCTCTACCCAAGCTGCTTGTAGGACCTGGAACTGAGAAATCGTGCTTCAGCCCATATCAGAGCCCTAGGACTGTACTGAGTAACTACAAAGGCTATTCTTTGCAGCAACACTCACCCTCCCCATGCTCTTTCCTCTGCCCTCTGTCACTTTCTTGTGTTAGTTAAGTCCATATCTTTCACCCTCACAAGATTGAATGTTGAGTCATGATCTGTGCATCGACAAATCACCTAGAATAAAATGCATAGATACAGCAGCCAGCTGTGTCTGAAAAAGCTTGGTTCAAAGATTCACAATCTCTGCTGCCCACGCTCCTACAGCACACTCTCCCTAGACACGCCACCCTTGCAGGCCATATCATAAAAACATGCTTCCTGTTGCTTAGTGTATCGACTAGATACTGTTCAACTTGGTTATGGAGAACTTCTGCCCTAACTCCTGCCTGTCTCATAGTTGGCAATGCTCCTTTCACAGAGAATCTATGATCATCTAACACTAGGTCTCTCCCTCTCCTCATCTAGAGTACATCCCTTCCTCTGGGCCTCAGCACATCCAATTCCCTCTCTCCTTTTCTTGACCAACAGTCTTTCAGCTCCTCCAAACATCCCTGCATAAAGAAGAAACCACTTCCCCAAACTCCTATTCTCTGCTCTGGAGGGCTTTGGGCCTCACACATTTCCTTTATTAATAACTTCCATCTCTCTTTAGCAAAGACTTCACCCAGGAAGGACTCACCTTCCTTTCCTGGGCTGTCCGTTCTCCTAACTAGACACAGACCCTTGAAGGCTTATGCTTTTTTCATTGTGCCAGCTGAGCCTAGCTCACAGTTTGCCATCAGGAACACAATAAATGTCACTGATCAATATGCAGCAATTAAGATTTTGCTTTGTTTTTATGACAGCAACTTATTCCACAGAAAGAAGATGGACTTCTTGACCTCCAAACTGTTGTTATTGTTGTTTTTAAACACGCAGCACAATAACATATTCCTAGGCATGTTTTCCCTGCATGTTTCACACCACTTAGACTAATGAAAGAAATTCATCATTTAATGTGATTGTTTCAACTGTGATGAACTAGAAAGTGCTACAGGAAAAAAATAATCTATGGCTATAGACTGCTTCTTGAAATAAAAATATCTGCCCTTTCTTTATGATGGAAAAAGAAAAGAAAAGTACTTTGTGCTGGCAAGGGGCAAGTTCAGGCATATAATGGATCCTTTTGTCAGCTGTCATTTGTTTCTACCAAGTGCTACATATCCTTTACTGGAGATGAATACCGCTCATGTCTACAGACAGACCCGGGGTGGCTTGGGGTGGATTGTAGGCATTTCAAAGTCATTCTCCTACATCTCTGCCTGTGTTTTTCAAGTGCCTATTTTCAATTTGCAGTTGTGCTGGGAAAACGTTTTGATTCTTGATTTAAAATGTGCACTCCCAGAAGGTTCCAAGAGGTTTTCAGGCAGAGAGATAAAGCCTGCCTCTTTATGCTCCTATGCAGCATGTGCTCTGTGGCAATAATACATACCCCACACTGTGCTCAAATCCCTGGTTATGAAAGTCAGTCCAATCCCTATTTGGTGGATCTTTTGACATGCAAGTCCTGCTCCCTGAGGAAGCAAGCCTCTTGCAGCACTGTCTCTCTCATCCTTTCTTTGTTTCCCATACTCTACATGCTTCTCAGGAAAATTGTAGCGTGAAAGACACAGGAGAAACTGAAACTGTAATGAAAAAGTCAGCTGTAAACAGCATACCTGACACAACTGCCTACAGTTAAAAAACCTTGTTTTATGAAGATAATAAGGCTTAGGTTCAGTGCTCTGACCAGGGCTGAAACAAGCATTCAGGCACCAACCAGACGAGTCTCAAATTAGTACCGAGGCCAACTAAGACCCACAAACTCTTTCCCAGGTGATATAATCTGCAAATAAATCACGTCCAAGAAAGCTGAGTGAAAGTTTAAATACATTATGAGTTAAGACTTTTAAGCCAAGAACATACAATCAGACTCTGTCTGTAGCCAGAGGGATTTGATCTCACCTCAGAAACAGCCTTCCATCTAACAAAATACTAAAGAGGCTTCCAAAAATTTTACCACTGGAGCCAAAATGTATCTTTCATCACATTAGCAAAGTGCTACAAACTCCTTGAAGTGGAGATTCTACATTTATTCAAAATGTTGTCATCTAGATGCTGGTATTTACTATATTTTATTTCATAACATTTTTTCCCAAACTAGCTGAATTGAATTTCAAAACCGAGCTTTCTTTTTGGTGGTAGTTGTGGGGAATGGGGAGATTGAAGAGCATCAAATCAAAATCTAATGAAGTTTCTAATGATCAAATAAATAATCACTTGACATTTATTGCCATGCTTGGCAATCTGCAGAAATGGAATAGAGCAGAGATGCCGAAAGCCCCATTTCCCATAGATTTACATTATGCTACCACACAGAATTAAGCTGACATAAGCTCTTTAAGACCAACTAAAGCAGCAGATTTTACACAACTTGTTTAGATTTTTTTTTCGTCTCCATGATCCCATATTCCCTGAGTAACTCTTTCTATCCATTTTCGATTCCTTATTCTTTTGAGAGGCCTACTGGAGCCTTCTCTTCATGTCATTTCAGGCTATAACCCTGCAGTTTGAGTTTATCTTAGCTGTAAAATGCAACAGTAATTTATATGCTCCCTTACTCCAGCCTCCTCCGAGGCACTGGCTGCCAGCTGTCTACCCAGCAGTTTAAAGAAAGAGCTGTAATGAGCGAGAGTGCAGCGGGGGAGGGGGCGGTGACACATCAGAGTGCTTTATTTCTGCTTTCTTAGTGAGCACTAGAGCCACATAAATGGCATTTTCTGGTGCTGACTGACAGCGCCATAACCTCCCTCCTCCACTCCCGCCCCCTCTCCCGCTCCCGCCTCACACCAGCCTTATGGGGACAGGTTTTCTTCTTTCTTCCTTTCATTTCTGAGGCAAGGAGGACAGAGTGAAAAGATGAGAGGAAACCTGGGGCAGCTGTGATGTGGTGTGGGATGTGAGTTTCCAGTGCACACCTTGCCCCTCTGTATCAAGAATATGTTCTTGAAGCTGTTGCAAGACAAAGATTCCAGTAGCTTAATGCACTCCACACTGTTAGATTTTAGTTGGACTATTGTGGGTATATTTTTTGATGTGATTCAACTGAGGTTTCTTTTCTTTTTAAAAATATTTCAGCAGTGGGCTTATTTGCCACTTTTTTTTTTAAATAGGGCACAGTCACTTTTGTCTCAAATCTAAAATCTATCCCTTTGGAACATTATTTCTTCAATTTGGGGTGATAAAATATGTCCCCTTTCATGCACAGTAGCATATACAACAACATACAAAGCAGTCACATAGAATTTTCTCCTTACACTGCTAAAAATCATATGGTTCTTTTTTGCCAGTTCATTGAAGAAAAGTCCCACTGGACAAAAGGGAATTATATGTATATATGTCACTGTGTAGGATACAGACATGCCCTGTTAAGGGATCTGATTCCTTTCCCATGATATTTCTGAATGTGTTGACTATTAACATCTCCAAAGAAGACCTTATCAGTTGAGGATTCATCTCTCCCACATCTCCCTTTAGCTTTGTGTAATCTCAGTTTCTTTCCCAAACTGATATATCTCAGCAGACTTTGGCAAAGCAAAAGCAATGAGCTGTGTTGAACAAGGCTGAGCTCCAGATCAGTGGAATGCTGTCTGAAGGAAGGTGGAGTGGTAGTTAACTCTTGCAGGTACTGGTCCTTGATTCAGACACCACAGAAAGATCTTTTTGTATTATCTCTCTTACCTTAGTCGAGTCCGTTGGCCACAACTGTACTTTCAACGGAGAAATGATTCCTCATTCTGACAAAGACTTGACGTATCTTTTGTGCGTGTGTGGTGCCCATTAATTTTTCTTCTACAGCTGAAAAATGTAGGAAAGATTCTCATATTTAGGAAATGTAAATTTACCTGAGGTTTCACAGTACATAGGTGAATAAAAACTTCTCTCTGAGTGTTTAACATGATAGCTTTGTGATGTTTCATTACAAGTATAATTTGGGGGGAATTAACAAAGAGAAAACAGGAGAAAATTAATAGAGGTACTTTCTCTATTAATCCTTTTATGCCTTCAGTAAAAGATAAGTTAGTCTCTCCAACTTTTCTTCTAATTTCCCTTCCAAATGGTACTAGATTTATGAAGAAGAAAAGGAGATCAGAAAGGCTTGTGCATTTCTGGTGTTTTAAAAATGCACAACACATAGCTCCATAGCTGTTTTACTTTTGAGGAGTCACAGTACACATGTACTTCAGTGGTTCTAACGTCTTTGAAGGGTAAGGAAACAAAACTTGCCACCACAAAATGCCTCTTTGTCATGCAGATTATTTTAAGCTGAAAAAAATCAAGACCCAAAAGACAAAAAAACTTCAATCTTTCTTTAACTACCTGAAGAATTTAGATAGAAGGCCTGTCTCCAGAATGGACCTATCACCAGAGGTATCTGCAAAGAACATGAGCTACATGTGGTGGGGGGAAACTACACAGTGCCTGGAGATAAGAATTCAATGTGCATCCTATTGTTTCTGCATGACCCAGCAAACATTTATTTACCAAACATTTGATTTTCCGTCTCCATGTCAATTGCCTTCCCCCCAGCCCCATAAGTTCCAACCCATTATCCCCAACATCCTTTTTTGCTTTTAGCTGAAGACAGTGTTTAAAGATGTCTTTGGCCATTTTGGTGAGTTACTCAGTTTTTCCAGGTCTCTTCCATGTATATGTGTATTCAACTTTAATTTGATTTGCTCCTATTAATCTGTCTAAAGTCAATTTAATTCTTGGATCAGTCAGAAGAACCTAAAAGGGTAGAAAAAAATGTGTTCCTTCCCAACAGAAGAATGAAGGTCCCAGAAGTTCTTTATGAAATAAAGAAACACTTTGGAAAATTCAAAGAGATAAACCTTATCCTATTTAATATAAGCCTGAAATAGGAGCAGCTTTCCAGACCGAAAGCAACATGAAACACAGTTGACCCTTGAATAATGTGAGTTTGAACTATGTGGGTCCACTTGTAGGCAGATATTTTTTCAATAGTAAATACTACAGTACACATGGTCCATGGTTGAATGAATCCAAGGATGTGGAGGAGCTGCAGATACAGAGGACTAACTACAAACTATATGCCATAGATTAACCCCTGAGTTACTCAAGGGTCAACCATACAGTGACTAGAAAAAGCCTATGGCAAAGAATAGGCAGACTTGCCAGATCTACCACCTTTTGGAAAATTCTGAGCATAAGCCATAAATCACAGAGCAATCACTCTTCCCATCTTTTTTTGGTGTTGGTGGAAGTTTGGGAAAGAGGATAACAGTGATAAGTAATCATTTTTCTTTTAAATGAAGGAAGCAGATGGATCAATGAACTCTATGTACTGATGATATATTGCAAGGAGCATTTTAAAAATACGATGTTTTAAAACATGAAATTGATTGTTGATCCTTTTAAGTCAGCATTTGCTTTTCATTGATATTCAGACAGAGCTGATTTACTTTAAAGAAATTATCTTTATGCTGAATTGATTGTGCCTTTCAGTATGTAAAAAAGTTTAATTCACTTTAATATTATAGACTTTGATACACTATAAAATCTCCCAATTAAGCAAAACCAAAACAAATAAAAAATAGTCAACCACCTCCAAAGGTAGAGATTAGCACAATCGATGCTTTCTAGCAGGAAGACCTTGTGATAACAGCAGCAGTTTAAAAAAGGAAAAAAGGAAAAATAAGGCAGGGTCAAAGAGTAGAAATGATTTTAAAAGATGTCAGGTGTAGATTCTGCTGCAGAGTGGCCAGCAGAATGTAAGACTTTAACATCTCTGAGGCATGTTCCCCTGGGTCCTGAGCAGGATCCCTAGAGAAACTGAATAAATGAATCAGAGTAAGTGGCATCAATCCTAGAAATAATACATAAAGAATAATGGCATAGAGTCTGGGCAATCATAAAGATGACTTGTTTATGTATCTTTTTTTTTTTAATTTAACATCCTTTGCACTAACTGTGAATCAAGGCTTCTTAGGTTTATAAAGCAATATGTAACAATATACCAGCAAATCTGGGAAACTCAGCAGTGGCCATAGGACTGGAAAAGGTCAGTTTTCATCCCAATGCCAAAGAAAGGCAACACCAAAGAATGCTCAAACTACCGCACAATTGCACTCATCTCACATGCTAGTAAAGTAATGCTCAAAATTCTCCAAGCCAGGCTTCAACAACACATGAACCGTGAACTTCCCGATGTTCAAGCTGGTTTTAGAAAAGGCAGAGGAACCAGAGATCAAATTGCCAACATCCAATGGATAATCGAAAAAGCAAGAGAGTTCCAGAAAAACATCTATTTCTGCTTTATTGACTATGCCAAAGCCTTTGACTGTGTGGATCACAACAAACTGTGGAAAATTCTGAAAGAGATGAGAATACCAGACCATCTGACCTATCTCTTGAGAAACCTGTATGCAGGTCAGGAAGCAACAGTTAGAACTGGACATGGAACAACAGACTGGTTCCAAATAGGAAAAGGAGTACGTCAAGGCTGTATATTGTCACCCTGCTTATTTAACTTATATGCAAAGTACATTATGAGAAATGCTGGGCTGGAAGAAACACAAGCTGGAATCCAGATTGCCGGGAGAAATATCAATAACCTCAGATATGCAGATGACACCATCCTTATGGCAGAAAGTGAAGAAGAACTAAAGAGCCTCTTGATGAAAGTGAAAGAGGAGAGTGAAAAAGTTGGCTTAAAGCTTAACATTCAGAAAACTAAGATTATGGCATCTGGCCCCATCACTTCATGGGAAATAGATGGGGAAACAGTGCAAACAGTGTCAGACTTTATTTTTTTGGGCTCCAAAATCACTGCTGATGGTGATTGCAGCCATGAAATTAAAAGACGCTTACTCCTTGGAAGGAAGGTTATGACCAACCTAGACAGCATATTTAAAAGCAGAGACATTACTCTGCCAACAAAAGTCCGTCTATTCAAGGCTATGGTTTTTCCAGTGGTCATGTATGGATGTGAAAGTTGGACGGTGAAGAAAGCTGAGTGCCGAAGAATTGATGCTTTTGAACTGTGGTGTTGGAGAAGACTCTTGAGAGTCCCTTGGACTGCAAGGAGATCCAACCAGTCCATCCTAAAGGAGATCAATCCTGGCTGTTCATTGGAAGGACTGATGTTGAAGCTGAAACTCCAATACTTTGGCCACCTCATGTGAAGAGTTGACTCATTGGAAAAGACCCTGATGCTGGGAAGGATTGGGGGCAGGAGGAGAAGGGGACAACAGAGGATGAGATGGTTGGATGGCATCACCAACTTGATGGACATGGGTTTGGGTGGACTCCGGGAGTTGTTGATGGACAGGGAGGCCTGGCGTGCTGCGATTCATGGGGTCACAAAGAGTCGGACACGACTGAGCGACTGAACTGAACTGAACTGAACAGGGTATGAGCAAATACTTTGCCCATTCCCAATCAGAAATCCCCCTTTAGATTACCAAGTCACTTTTAGCACATTCTCACTATATTTAGTAGTGAATTACCATTGCAGTTTCTGGCATAGTAAATGCTAGCATCTAGACCCCAAGTTTCACATCACAGGGGTTGTTATCACCCTTTCCTAAATTACTAAGTACTAATTTGACCTGATGATGTGACATTCATTACAAGCTCCTTTAAAAAAATCTACATTTTTAAGTTTTCTTAACCTAAATACATATGCTCAGAATATTTACACATACACACACACACAGAGTTTAAATTTGACTGAAAGTATTCTTCTTTAAGATGGAAATTTCATTTTGCACCTGAGTTTCATTTTGCACCTAACTGAACAGCCACTAGGAGCAAATGTTTTTCCTCCACACAGAAATGTAGCACGTAATAAAACTGTCTTTGTAGTAAACTGAAAACTCACTATGTAAAAAAGCACTAATTTGGCAACTATGTTAAATACACATTTATATAAAATAGTTCCGGCTCTAGCAGAGCTTATAACTAGTGAGAAGGGGAAAAAGAAATCTTACAAAATTTGGAAAATTGCCATCAACAGTCAGCAGTAAGTGCCATGTGAGTGGTATAAAGAATAAGAGCTCTCAAACTTCAGAGGAGGGAAGCATTGTTTGGTATTTGGGGGTGGCCCTGGAAGCATAGTTAACTGAGTTATGGGTTTAGACTTGGGAAAAAAGAGGTCTAGATATATAAGAATAATGAGAAAGAAATGCTAAGCAGGAGACAGGGGTATGAGAATAGAGAATGCTATAGAAAAAAGCAGGTACATGAAAATGGGGGAAAAACTACTTGAAGTGAAGGAGTAAATAACTGTTTATAAAGATACTACAGGTACCAAGCACTGTCTTATTTAATGAATACATAAAAGTGATACCATCTTTGACATCTAAAGATGCTTAATAACTAACCACCATCCAAAGACTAACCCTATTGGGCAACATGATGTAGTGGTCCTAGGTCCACCCTGGCTCTGTATAAAATAGAACTGTGGTTTCAACTTTGTGTGTCTCACAAAACAATAAACACACATCCACATACATTAGATGGATCAAAAAGTTCAACAAAAATTCATTGAAGGTTTACTTCAATGTCCCAGGCACGATGCTTCTTTACAGAATTGAGAACATGCCCAGTGATTAGAACAAGGAGGCAGACTGGAATAGTGGCTAAGAGGATAAGCTTTAAAAACTTTTAACCTGGGTTCCAGCTCTTTGAGTTCGTTTGCAACCCATGGACAATTTAACCTCCCTCAACCTCAGTTTCCTCATCATTAACATAAACAATAACCCTGCTTCCTGGAGTACTCGTGAGAAGTCTACCATAAAGTTCATGAAAAGCACAGGTAAGTGCTCAAAAAATGTTATCTGTTTTTAAGAATGGACCATGCATGCAGTCAGCTGCAGGGAAGGAACAGTCTTCTTGAGGCTGCTAATTAGATTGAATTAGCAATAGCTCATTTTTGTTCTAGGGGCTTTCCAGGTGGCTGAGTTGTAAAGAATCTGCCTGCCAATGCAGGAGGCCCAGGAGACACAGGTTCAATTCCCAGGTCAGGAAAAACCCCTGGAGAAGGAAATGGCAACCCGCTCCAGTATTCTTGCCTGGGAAATCCCATGAACAGAGGAGCCTGGCAGGCTGCAGTCCATGGGGTTGCAAAGAGTCAGATGCAACTAAGCACATATGCATTTTTGTTTTAACCAAGCCGTAAGATTTGCTAACATTCTATCTGAAGTACCTTCTTCAAAGACATCCCTCTTTGCCCTGTGTGTTGAATCATTATTCAATGAAAAAGTGAAAGTGTTAGTCACTCAGCTGACTTTTTGTAACCCCATGGACTATAGCCCATCAGGACTCCTCTATCCATGGAATTCTTCAGGCAAGAATACTGGAGTAGGTAGCCATCCCCTTCTCCAGGGAATCTTCCTGACTCAGGGATCAGGTGAGCGTATTCAACTAAAGCATCATTGGTGGATTTTGTAAAGGTAATAAAATGCCACAGGAATCTTGCTGTTAAGTCATAGTCTCCTTAAAAAAAAAAAAAAAGAATGTCCATGAATCTAAACTCACTCTTTGCAACCCATACTCTCCTTTCTTCTCTCCCTTAGGGGTTAGGCAGGCTGACTGCCAACTTGCTTTCCTCTTTGAAATGAGTAGAGATTGGGGAGGTAGAGAAAGTAACAAGAATAATTCATATGTTGTGAGAGTATATTGTGTGCCAGGCCTTATTCTGAGTATTAGATGAATGAATACATAACATATTATTTCAGTAGAATATTTATTTGGACAGACTGTAATTCTAATGAGTTGTTATATGTCACTCAAAAAAAACCACATTAACCCCAACTAATAATGGCATAGAAAAAATGTGGCTGTGGGTAGAAAGGGCAGGGCAAAAAAATGAAAAGTAGAATCTACCTGTTTTATTGGGCTTCCCAAGTGGCGCTAGTGGTAAAGAACCTGCCTGCTAATGCAGGAGACATAAGAGTCGCAGGTTCGATCCTTGAGTTGGGAGGATCCCCTGGAGGAGGACAGGGCAACCTACTCCAGTATTCTTGCCTGGAGAATCCCATGGACAGAGGAGTCTGGCGGGCTACAGTTCATAGGGTTGCAAAGAGTGGAATATGACTGAAGCAACCTAGCACACACGTACCTATTTTATGAAGTGATTTTGTTTCTCTTTAATTTTTATTTGTGGTGGGGAAAAATAAGACTGTCATATACATCCTCATTTTGAGACAAACAAGCTGTATGACAATCTCAGCCAGGAGTTTACACACAACAAATGGCATGAACATATAAACTGATAGATATTCCCACGGTCCTAGCTTTAACACTTGGGCATTCTCTATGTTGTCAGATATAATGAACTATAAATTAAACAACAAAGATGAGGGAGATTTTGAAGCAACTGTGATATCTTTGAGGTTTATGTTTGATGTGCTATGTAACGTTTACCTTCCTTAACAAATAACCAGAAATAAAAGTAAACTTCATCCAGTAAACTGCATGACTGCTGTTCAAAACTGAATGCTTTAAAATTGAGGGATGTTTTGCAAAATGAAAATATTCCATTGCATTGCTAACTATCTGGTTTTGAGGAAGTTTTCTGGATGACCATCATAATATTGCTTAGAAATACTGTAGCATGTTGAACATTTGGAATTACTCTTTTTTAAAAAATTTATAAATTTAGACTCAGAATCCATACTGATTATACATATATTGTCCAAAATTGCAGAGTACAATTTTCTACTTCTTGAACCAGGATTCATGAAACCATCCGAAATATTTCTGGACTTCAAATAAGAAAAGAATCACATAAGAAAATAAGAGTAAATAAATAGGATATATATAAAGATATATTATAAACTTGTAAAAGTAGTTCTTCTTAACAATATGGAAAGTTTTTTAAAGAAGGGCCAATCTGTTTGGCAAAATAAGATTTGGTCCACACCAACACTCTAAATCATAAAAGCCTGTTTTTCAACAATTGTGGGACTCAGAGGGTAATTCTAATTCAATGCTTACTTCACTGTAGAATGGCTTTTGGAAAATACACTCACTAAATGATTTAAGTCTCACAGGCCCCAACACATTCTGTGTTTAACCAATTATTTCTGGCCACAAAGAAATGTGGTCTCCATCCTCAGCTGGAAATTTTCTTTCTTGGCCAAAATTTAGAACTCAGGGGCCAAACTAGAGATAAATCAATAAAAATCTGTACACTAGAATTTTCTTGTTAGAGGAGAAAGAAAATGGAGACAAGTGAAGTTTGGGATTTTATTTCTTTTCTCCTTACAATTATCTTTTGGTTTTTTTTCTAAACTATCCCTTGCTTCTCTTCTTTTCCCTTTTGCCCCAAGTTTCCATGTTCAACACCATGCCTAAAGTCTCTCCAATTTCATTAATTTCTGTTTCATAATATTCTTCGAATTCTCCTTTGAATCCTCTCCCTTTCTATATTCCCAGATTCATTTGGGGGCCTAATGGATATATGTAAGCATGTGTACATTTATACATATATACACAGATTTGTAATTATGATAACTTCAAATGGCAAAAGTTGTGGGTAACCAGGGATAGAGAGGTCATGGTTATAGAGTCTATGAGGCATAGTCTACTGATGAAAGACCCAGAGCATTTGATTGGCCTTAAGTAATCTGGGGGCTTCCCAGGCACAGAGGAGCCTGGAGGGCTATGGTCCATAGAGTCTTAAAGAGTCAGACATGACTAAAGTGACTTAGCATACATGCACACACACACACAAGTAATCCGGGGCTAATTTCAAAGTCAGAATCTGACCTCAGGCCACTTGATCCAAGGACCTGTCTGCTAAGTGATGCTACAGTCTTTTCAAAAATATCCGAAGAAGCATTAGCAGAAAGCTCAAGATTAGTTTTCAATGCTATACTTCTTCCAACACCAACTCACATGTAGTGTGAATGTCTAAAGATAAATGAGTTTATGAAGTTTGATGCTCAAAAGAAAAACAAAGTAAGGAAATGAATATTTCAGAAAGGAGTCAGATATGTTACCCAGACTCTTAGCCTTAGGTTCAAGAAGTGAAGTCAGGCAACACAGAGGAACCACTTGGTTTAGAATTCCTCTGAATTCCTTTAGTCCCTGAGGCCAGTTAAGGGGAAATGATCAGACGGTTCTGCATCTGCTAGTGTTCGAAGGCAAATGGGAAGCATTGCACCGGTTTCTCTTCAAGAAATATATAGTACACATGGCTATTGTGAAAGTAAACTCTGCAAATCGCAACCGACCCAGTCTGACTAATAAATGTGGAAACACCTCCAACATATGGGGAACTGATGTTTGAACAGACACAGAAGGAGGTGCCAAAAATGTGTAAAAGAGAAAAAACAAATAATTTATTGCAAAGATGTGTGCTAGTTCCCATGTTATCCTCAATATTTAGTCTGTTATAGAGGGTTATATTCACAATGAAATGCTCTTGAGAACTTGTCTACCCTTCTTCCCACTTCAGTTCTCTAGACAGTCTTCCCAGGAAGTCTATGTGATGACATAATAGAAGTCTGATTACCTAAGGAAACTTTACAGGCATTTAAACCAACATTACTGGCAAGTAGCATTGGAAGAACCCCATATGGACGTCTAATGGACTGTGATTAATAAAAATAAAATTTGTGTTTATCAAAGGGTGCTATTCATAACTAAAAGAGGTAAAGTAAGGCCAAGCTACTTGCACTCACCCTGCTAGATTAAATCATAAATTACTGCAAAATGGATATTTACCCCTTTCCAGCATGCCCATTTTAATGATGCTTGCTCTTGACCTTTGTGAACTAGAAAGACAGGCCCCTAAGAGGGGAACATAAGTGTGTAGGCGGCAGTGGTATTTATTTCGGTCCAGCAGGATTTCTATGATCCAAAGGCTGAATGGGAATGTTCTTTCTGAGCCAAATGTGTTCTAAACCAGAAATTTCTCAGACTCGACTCAAGCCTAACTTCAAACTTGAGTTTGCCAGAGGAGTTAGAATGAACCAGAAAGAGAGAGAGGAAAGAGAGTGAGTGTGTGAGAGAGAGACCTCCTTTAAGAAAAACAGATTTAATCTAATAAGGATGAAGATATTAATTTCACTTTTTACATTTCCCACATGCTTGGCAAAAATAGCAGGTTTACTTACAATTTACTTTGGTATCCTCTCGTTCACATACTCTTCCCAAACCACCAAGTATCCAGCATACTCACACTGCTCCCCTAATGTTCAGACAAACAAAGCCTGATTTTCACTCTAATAGTCTATTGGTATCATTAATACCTTCTCTGTGTTTAATCCTGAAAAGCATTTTTATTGTGTGGGGAAAAAAATTGTTTCACCTTCAGCTCTGAAATTAGGAACCTCTGCAAAATGACTTATTTTGCACAATTCTGTTACAGGATGGTATTTTAGATTGTTAAATGAATAATGACAAAATCATTTTTGTATCTGAAAGAATGCTTATACTATAATGTAAATTCAAAACAATAACAAATATTTGAATATTAAACATTGCAAAATAGAATTTTAAAAATGGATAAAGTGGCATCAACCTTAAAGAGAGTGCAAAACTTTTACAGCATTCTGGAATGTTTTTGTACTCTTTTCCTTAAACAATTTGAAAAGCCAAGCCAAGTAAGTGATAATAAAGGGATCTGTTGCGTTCACGTTCATGTCACATTCAAGAGCCTGTGAAATTATTTTGCATGGGAGTCTAAAATGCTAGATCAGTTCTTGGCATAACTCAGAAACAAGCACTTACTTATTCACACGCCTTGTGCTCTTCCAGATATAAAAAGAGAAGCTTTGGAAATGCTTCTGCAAGCAAAGTATCTTTGAGAGAAAAAATTCCTCAATTTAATTCTAGTTATAGGACTTAGATCAACTTGGAGATGTCTGCATCTATTAATAACATTATATTCTTACATCTGAAATAGAAGTTTCATTTTGGGAAAATCATCTCACAGAGAAGTTTTGTATTGCTTTTAAGAGAAAACATAACTGAACAACACTCTTCACAGTTCAGGTTCTGCAAATGTGTGAGCAATGAAAAGAATCTCTGTAGCCAAGAAGTACCTAGGTGATGTGACCAAATCTTTATTCCCTGTGACTTTAAGTTCCCCTTGGGGCTTCCCACCTTATTCACCCCTAAGAAGTCTGTTCTCGAAGGCTCAACCATTTGTTTTACTGTTCTGAACACAGTTGAGGAATTTTAGAAATTTGCAGTACAATATATTGAACATTGTGTTAAAAACAGTTAATTTAACAATTAATAATTAATAATAGCTAATTAGTAGCTATTGAGTAATAGTAAGACTGATAGGGCTTTGGTCACAGCGCCCAAGAAAGCTGGGAGAGACAGTCATCAAGCTTCAGACTTTGGCAGATGGTACTTACAGGGCAGGAAGGATATCACACACAGGAAGGGTAGTCAGATGGCTCTGGACAACTATACAGTCCATGCTTAGGCTTTGTCAGCATTCCCTTTTCTAGTCTTAACCATCCCAACAGCAACAACATGCTGCTGCTTAACACAAATATGTTCTTCCTTTTCCCACAAAGGAACAATTGAGATTCTTATCAGTTGATGTACCCAGCACACTTCTTCTAGTTCTAACACTATATAATGATGGACTATAAGCTGAGAGATAAATTGTGATATTGAGTGAATGAGTGAGTCAAAGTCGCTCAGCCGTGTCCGACTCTTTGAGACCCCATGGACTATACAGTCCATGGACTTCTCCAGGCCAGAAGACTGGAGTGGGTAGCCTTTCCCTTCTCCAGGGGATCATCTCAACCCAGGGATTGAACCCAGGTCTCCCACATTGCAGGGGGATTCTTTACCAGCTGAGCCACAGGGAAGCCCTTGTGTTATTAATCATCAATTAATTAATTGTGATAGTAATCATCTCTAATAGATCCTGTATAAGACAGCAAGGAAACAAGAGAAGATGGGGAGAAAATCTCATCAGTAAAGAAAATAATCTTTGTTTCTAAAAATGTTATGAGCTTGTAGCTGGAACTAGTAAGTTCCTCCTTCCACTATCCATTCTATGCTCCATTTACCTTCCTTCAGTAGCACCTCAGCTGATCAGGCTTCCTTGCCTGGTGGTGTCAAAACTTCACTCAAAAGGAGTATGCCTGAGTAGACATTATATAATCTTATAAAGAAGAGGCAGTCCCTGTCCCAAGAGGACATTCCTCTCTGTTACCGTTGCTTAACTGCAATCTTATTTCCCTTGATAACTAGTAAGCATAAGAACCCTCTTTTTTGATTTATTCAGGGCATGAGGTACCTAAAATGGCCAAGAGCGGTTTCAACTCCTAATTCAATGGAACCATTGTTGTGTCCCCTGGTGAAAGCATTCATGCATTGAATCCTAATACCTCTAAATTTGTAGAGTTTAAGGAAAAGGTCAATGTGGAGTAAAACTTAGGGAAATAGATCATGAACTGCAAAAGTAAAGAAGCCACTCTCACTTCTGTCTACTTATTGCCCAGACCCATGTTTTGCAGCCATGGGAGAATGATCACAAAATATTAGGCACTGGCTTATTCTATACCAGACTCTATGGGACATAATCCAGTCTCACAAGGTCCTCCAGAAATTGCAGAAATTAAGACTTCAATTGACCTATCATCTTTTCATAACACCAGATGCTTCACATATGATGATGAATGAGGCATTTAGTAAATTCACAGGTGGGGTTCTTGGCAGAAAAATCAAGGAAAGGGAATCTAAATACAAATAGTTATCTATTATAGAATAAGAAGAATATATTTGAACTATCTTTATAGAGCTGGTTGATTCATAAGGTATGGAAATGTTCCATATTTGTCACTGTTGCTAGGTGAGGCTTGGTGACTATAAATATCTATTGGTATTTAAATTTTAAATCTATTGGTTTTAGACGAATAGGAGTAGCCCTCATAGTCAACAAAAGAGTCCAAAATGCAGTACTTGGGTGCAATCTCAAAACTGACAGAATGATCGTGGTACATTTCTGCTCTTGGCCATTATAGGAACCTCATGCCCTGAATAAATCAACAAAAAGAGGGCCCTTATGCTTACTAGTTTCAAGAGAACTAAGACTGCTGTTAAACAATATCATTCTATATCACAGTAAAACCATTCAATATCATGGAAATCCAAGTCTATGCCCCAACCACTAATGCTGAAGAAGCTGAAGTTGAATGGTTCTATGAAGACTTGGAGTACAAAATGAAGAAGGACAAAAGCTAACAGAGTTTTGTCAATAGAACGTCCTGGTCATAGTAAACACCCTCCTCCAAAAACACAAGAGAAGACTCCACATGGATATCACCAGATGGTTAATACTGAAATCAGATTAATTATATTCTTTGCAGCCAAAGATGGAGAAGTTCTATATAGTCAGCAAAAACAAGACCAGAGGCTGATTGTGGCTCAGATCAAGAACTCCTTATTGAAAAATTCAGACTTAAATTGAAAAACGTAGGGGAAACCACTAGGCCATTCACGTATGACCTAAATCAAATCCCTTTTGACTATACAGTGGAAGTTATAAATAGATTCAAGGCATTAGATCTGATAGACAGAGTAATGAAAACAATGGACAGAGGTTCATAACATTGTACAGGAGGTGGTGATCAAAACTAACCCCAAGAAAAAGAAATGCAAGAAGGCAAAATGGTTGATTGAGGGGGCCTTATAAATAGCTGAAAAAAGAACAGAAGTGAAAGGCAAAGGAGAAAGGAAAAATATATCCATATGAAATGCTGCTGCTGCTGCTGCTAAGTCGCTTCAGTCGTGTCCAACTCTGTGCGACCCCATGGACGGCAGCTCACCAGGCTCTGCCGTCCCTAGGATTCTCCAGGCAAGAATACTGGAGTGGGCTGCCATTTCCTTCTCCAATGCATGAAAGTGAAAAGTGAAAGTGAAGCCGCTCAGTTGTGTCCGACCCCTAGCGACCCCATGGACTACAGCCTACCAGGCTCCTCCGTCCATGGGATTTTCCAGGCAAGAGTACTGGAGTGGGGTGCCATTGCCTTCTCCGATATGAAATGCAGAGCTCCAGAAAATAGCAAGGAGAGGAAAGAAAGGCTTTTAAAGCGAAGAATGCAAAGAAATAGAGGAAAACAATATAATGGGAAAGACTAGAGATCTCTTCAAGAAAGTTAGAGATACCAAGGGAACATTTTATCCAAAGATGGGCAGAATAAAGGATAGAAATGGTATGGACATAACAGAAGCAGAAGATATTAATAAGAGGTGAGAAGAATACACAGAAGAACTGTACAGAAAATATCTTAATGACCCAGATAACCATGATGGTGTGATCACTCACCTAGAGACAGATATCCTGGAATGTGAAGTCAAGTGGGCCTTAGGAAGCATCATTACGCACAAAGCTAGTGGAGGTGATGGAATTCCAGTTGATCTATTTCAAATTCTAAAAGATGATGCTGTGAAAGTGCTGCACTCCATATGCCAGCAAATTTAGAAAACTCAGCAGTGGCCACAGGACTGGAAAAGGTCAGTTTTCATTCCAATCTCAAAGAAAGGCAATGCCAAAGAATGTTCAAACTACCACACAATTACACTAATTTCACATGTTAACAAAATAATGCTCAGAATCCTTAAAGCTAGCCTTCAACAGTACGTGAATCGAGAACTTCCAGATGTACAAGCTGGATTTAGAAAATGCAGAGGAACCAGAGATCAAATTGCCAACATCTGTGGTATCATAGAAAAAGCAAGAGAATTCCAGAAAGACATCTATTTCTGCTTCATTGACTACTTCAAAGCCTTTGACTGTGTGGATCACAACAAACTGTGGAAAATTCTTAAAGAGATGGGAATACCAGACCACCCAACCTGCCTCCTGCGAAATCTGTATGCAGGTCAGGAAGCAACAGTTAGAACCAGACATGGATCAACAACAGACTGCTAGAACAACAGACTGGATCCAAATTGGGAAAGGGGTACGTCAAGGCTGTATTTTGTCACTTTGCTTATTTAATTTATATGCAGAGTACATCATGTGAAATGCCTTGCCTGATGAAGCACAAGCTGGAATCAGCATTGCCAGGAGAAATATCAATAACCTCAGATACGCAGATGATACCACTCTACTGGCAGAAACCAAAGAGGAATGAAAGAGCCTCTTGATGAAAGTGAAAGAGGAGAGTGATAAAGTTGGCTTTAAACTCAAGAATCAAAAAACTAAGAGCATTGCCTCTGGTCCTATTACTCCATGGCAAATAGATGGGGAAACAATGGAAACAGTGACATACTTTGTTTTCTTGGGCTCCAAAAATACTGTGGATGGTGACTGCAGCCATAACACTAAGCAACACTTGCTCCTTGGAAGAAAAGCAATGACAAACCTACGCAATGTATTAAAAAGCAGAGGCATTACTTTGACTACAAAGGTCCATATAGTCAAAGCTATTTTTTCCAGTAATCATGTATGCATGACCTTTGCTGAGCACCAAAGAAGTGATACCTTGGAATTGTGGTTCTGTAGCAGACTCTTTAGAGTCCCTTTGCCTGCAAGGAGATCCAACCAGACAATCCTAAAGGAAATCAACCCTGAATATTCATTGGTAGGACTGATGCTAAAGCTGAAGCTCCAATATTATGGCCACCTGATATGGAAAGCCGATTCACTGGAAAATACCCTAATTCTGGGAAAGATTGATGACAGGAGAAGAAGATGATGACAGAGGATGAGATGGTCGGATGGCATCATTGGCTCAATGAACATGAGTTGAGCAAATTCCAGGAGACAGTGAAAGACAGGGAAGCCTGGTGTGCTATGGTCCATGGCGTCGCAAAGAGTCAGACACGTCTGAATGATGAACAATGACAATTTAAATTTTATTTCTCATGCAATGACCACACTATTCATGACCTCTTTGAAAGTGCACTGAAGTGACTTCCTTGCCAGGGAAGGTGGCTGTCTGACACCATACGTAGGTCATATATCTAACTGAGTGTTGAAAGTCTGATCCATACCAGAGAGTCATGATCACTCTCATGGAAAACATACATTTTCAAACTCTTAGAAGCTCATCTAAACCACTTTTACTGAATGTTTTCTGTTACAAATCATCAGTACCTCTCCCACCCAAAATTTTATTCCTTGCTCAGTTACATGATTAGCTGCTACTTCTGTATCAGTGGAGATCGACAGCTTTAGACATCTGTTTACCAAAGTTTACAGTGAGATATACCACTTAGAATTATGACCATAGGGAGCAGACACTATCCAGTGATTTTCAGGTCTTCATAACTACAAAGGTCACAATAACCTACCTCTGGCTGATGTCAGCATATATTACAACATGTTCTGTTATCCAGGTTTAAGTGACATCCCCAACATTCTCTTCAGGTCACTGAAACTGCCTGTGAAGCCACAGTATGGACTGAAGCAGGACTGGTAATATGGGAGAACTGGGCCTAGTGGGAGTGCTCACATTACCTATTTCTGCTGTCTATATCTATCTATCTATCTATCTACATATCACCTATAATTAATAATATAGTGATGCCAGGCTTCTGACTTTATAACTTCTTGGGAAGTTCAAAATGGACATCTCAGGTTCCATGGTCAGCTGTTGCCCAATGATTAGGCATTAGATCTATACACGTGTCCAGGGTAAAAACAAGAGCCCTTCTCAAATGAAAAGTACTATTAGGTGAATACGCATGGCTTTGCTCCAAAATCCTAAGGTCTTCCTCACAATTCTACTGATGTGTCTTTCCATCAGTTCAGACAGTTTTCTAACCTGCTACCAACACTCCTGCACCACTGAGTACCCTGGTTCAGAGAAGATGGTGCCTTTGTGGCCGCCTTGCTGCCCCAACCAGCTGGACGTATTTTCAAACTCTGATCATCCATCAAGTTTAAGTTGTTCCCAAACATCAAAGAGGTCTACCCGGCATTCTTTTGTGTGTTTGTTTTAGTGGTAGGAGATGTAATCTATAGCAACTAACATTTAGTTTGAAAAGCCTATTTTGACATAAGTAGAGTCTAGAAACATCACTGATACCCTAGAAGTCCATATGTTTAATAGAGTTCATTTTCTGGTCTCTGGCAGTCATGTTATCTTTTATGACTTCTAGAATACTCACTACTCTCTAAGTCTTATAAGCATACCAGTATATTGCTGCATCAATACAAGTTGATGAGGGTAAATAGTTGTCTGTCAGGTAAAATCAAATGGCTTCTGATGGGTTTGCTTATTGATATAATAAAGCTAAAAAAAGCACTTGTCAGCTCAATAGCTGTATAACAGTTACCAGGACCTGAGCTGATTTGCATGTATATGCAATAACAGCTGCAATAGAAGATATTACCTAATTAAACCTGTAATAATCACTGTCCTTGTTCCAGACCCACAAGTCTTCTGCACAGGTCCACCACATGAGTTAAATGTGTTGTGATGAAAATCTTTACTCATGCATCTTCCATGCAAACCAATTCCACACACTCAAGCCAGGCCACTGATTCCATAATCTATTTTATGTGTACTTTCCAAAAACTTCAGACATAGAAATTATCTTCTTTTCCTCACCTGACCCCCTTAGCAAAACTTCGCACATACTTTTTCCAAATTTTTACTGATACACAGAAAAGAAACCTTATAATTGTTTAGATGTGCAAGCTGTCTTCTCCCAAGCTTGACATTGTAATTGGTATTAAAATTACAATCTCTTTCCAGCCTTCTATGTGATCTGACTTTTGATATAGGTTTGGAGGCAATAAGGACTGGTGGAAGCATGACCTGAGAAGCATTGTTGTCCTCTTCAAAGATGATGACCAGAGGTAAGGTCAACTCAAGGGCTCCAGGCACACAAAAAAGACAGCTTAAACAATGTGGGGGAAGGGTGGAGCATAAAAAGTCACAGCTGCTTCTATCAAGGGATCATCAGTGGGAAACAGGGGCTGTGGGATATGTTGAGATATCCAATAGCTCCTCATGTGCTTTCATTTCATTATTATGGTTATATCTTAGTTCATTAATCAACCAAAAGTAACATTTTAGAGAGAAGGGAAGAGCCAGCCAGCTGATCAATTATATGCTTATCTTTGTGGGGAGGGATAACAAAGAGTCATCAAATGTTGTTTATTGGTAACAGAAAATTCAGTTTTACTGAATGGAAAAGATTCCTCTACACATCAGACAAGTTTTCTAAAAACACGTATATAGTAGACAAAGAAAGCCTTTCTTTACTGTTCTGTTTGTATTTATGTAGCAAGTTTAAAAATATATAATACATTCACAACAGGGAAGCTAAATGGTCCTGCTGATTTTTCACCCCTCATATGGCAAATTAATTTGAAAATTCTAACTGGGAAGAAACTATTTCATATAGGAGAAGAATGGAGAGTATAAATTCATTGGAAAATAAGGCTTAAAAATAAAATTCCAAATTAAATAACCATTTTATAATGACACTAGGTGACTCTAGGGCATGCTTTACTGGGTTATTAATACATGTCTCCAGCAGCTGAAGGCACCCAAGGCATGCATTAATAGACACTAAAACACACCCTGTCATGCTTTAATGCTAAATTAATTAAGCAATAATGTGACCTGTGTGAAGGTCTTTCCTGGTCCAGCAATTACTGAATGGAAGACATAAAGGTATTTTCAGACATTGCTTGACCAAACAATTATTAGTTTATATAAACAAACAAACAAAATATTTTTATAAACTACAGTTTGATTTTTCTCTGTCCCAAAGTTAATTTCAAAGTTAAGTTTAGGACAAAGAAAAGTAATTTTTTAGTACTTTTAGGCCAAAGCTCTATCATTGTTTAAAATATATCCCATATATCCCCTTGGAGCTTACAAATCTAAACACAAATCTGATGACTTTGATTTCACACATTTTTCACTTGAATATTATTAGGCTGATCAGTGGGCCATAAAAGTTGACACAAGAAAGACAGATTAAAAAATACACATATACTTGCTATAGGAAGCAAGTTTACACTCAACTGAGTTTCTCAATATCCTTACAATTTCTCTCTATTAACTCTTGTGTTTATATATTTCTTTTAATGCTGAATTTTTCTAAATTTAACTTCGGAGTGTGGAAAAGCTCTTAAAACATTGTCACTGTTAATTGCTTTGTAACTGTAGACACCACTCTTCATATGTAAATAAGATAGGAAAATTATACATTTAGCATATGGATAGATTATATGATTCAGCTTTTCCCAATTGTGAACCAGAATTTTTGTCTATTTTGTACACTGATGTATCTCAAGTGCATAGAAAAATATTTGGTACAGAGATCTCAGTAAATATTTGTTGTGTGAATGGATAAATGAAAGAATGCTTCTGTGCACTCTATACTATGTTAAGAAAACCAAAGCAAAAATGTGTGGTTCTTGCTCTCAAGTTCACAACCTCCCAATGAAGGAAATAAAGAGCTTTGTAGCTAGCTATGACACAATTTTGTTATTTATTTTTATGCTTTTACTTTAAAATTAATTTTGAAGACTCTTGGGTAGGATTCATTCTGGCCACTTTGAAAGTTTGTTTTCCCTAGGCTGGATGGGAAATGCCATTTCAGACAAAGAACAAAAAAATCACAAAGGAACAAATGAACAAAAGGACATTTTAACAGCAGTGTTAGGGTGCCAGAGAAGACAGGAGATGAACACAGACCAGAAGCTTGGACACTGATAGTAGAGGGCCTTGAACACCTGCCAAGAGTTTTTTAAAAAAGAAAAGAGCAGTTAACTTGCATTCAATGTTGTCTAGGAACACATTTTAAAAGATGTAAGGAGCATCTACATTACCTATTAGGAGTGTCTCAATGATCTTTGAAAAAATATGACTAATAAAATGGTAGCCAAAGAAGCCAGATCAGAGAGAATCAAAGAGTAAATGGAACGGCAAAAGTAAGGTTTAAGAAGGAAAATAATGGAGGACCACTCCCTCATTATTAAAATCATAAATCTGTTCCAGTCAACTCAATGGGATATGGAAAATTGAGATGGAACTGAATGAAGGGCCAAGAAAAAGACATACATGTATCATGTATCAAAAAGTTATATCTGAAGGAAGTGGCACCACAAATCACTTTGGACATTTAAGTCCAAAGAATGGACAATTAAGTCAGTGATGCTGGGATAATATAAAGCCATAACCATATCTCACTCTACAAATACATATACAGCAATCTCAGAGGGGTTAAAAGCTTAATATTAACAAAAACTTTTAGAGAAAAATATATTTATTATATCATAAAGAAAAATATTACTTAAACAAGATATACAAAGTACAAATTCATAGAAAAGATTGTCATTTGACATTAAAAATTAAAATTAAAAAATTATTCATGACAAAAGACTCTATGTAAATCAAGTTTAAAGAGAAGTCATAGACTGGTAAAAGTTATTTTCAACTTAATTGACTCAGAGCTAGCATATAGAATATATAAATAAACCCTATAAATCACTGTAAAGAATCCAATAGAAAAGCAGGAATTTTATGAAAAGGTAATTATAGAAGAAACCTGCATATGCCAATAATCACATGAAAAGTTTCTCATACTTACTGATTCTCAGCACAAATTAAAGCAAGGAAATACCATTTCATGTTAATCCAACTGGCAAAACTGAATGTGTCTGGTTGCTAACTAGAAAGTACAGCTATATCTGAGAGAAACTTGACAAAACCTACTGAAGTAAAGATGTACAAACTATAATACTCAGAAATTCCACTTGTAGATATATTCAGTATCGAAAATCCAACAAAAGTACACAATGAATCGAATGCAAAGAGGATCATTTTAGCACATGTTCTCAGTAAAACCTGGAAAGACACAGTTGTTACTGAGAGGAATAAGTGAATAAACTACTGCTGATTCATCAAGGGAAATGCGTTAAAGTAATGAAAACATACCAAATATAGATAAACCCAAAACACAACACTGAGAAAACAGAGTAATTCATCAGACACTAGATACAGTATGATAGTATTTAAGAAAAATTATAACTGTTAATAAATATTAACATTTTTATGGCTACATATATGGAGTATAGAATCCTACTTGAGTATGCTCAGTGGCTTCAGCTGTGTCCAACTCTTTGTGACCCCATGGACCATAGACCAGCAAGAATACTGGAGTGGGTTGCCATTTCTTCCTCCAGGAGATCTTTCCCACCCAGTTATCGAACCAGTATATCCTGTGTCTCCTGAATTGCAGGAGGATTCTTTACCTCTGAGTCACTGGGGAAGCCCCCTATTTGAGTATGCTGCTGCTGCTGCTGCTGCTAAGTCGCTTCAGTCGTGTCCGACTCTGTGTGACCCCATAGACGGCAGCCCACCAGGCTCCGCCGTCCCCGGGATTCTCCAAGCAAGAATACTGGAGTGGGGTGCCATTGCCTTCTCCACTATTTGAGTATAAATCTCCCTAAATTTAGGACAGTGGTTATCACTAGGGAGAGAGGGCATAGAAATGGGAACGTATAAATACAGATCAGACTACCATTTCAGGAAGCAAAAGAATGTCAAAATACTATTAATTCCTAAACCTGTGGAAAGAATACATGAGAATTTGTCAAACATTTTTAGGCTAAATAATTCAGAAAGAAAAATTAAAAATTAAATATACATGATTAAAGTTTAATAAGTGCTATATCAGATGTCTGCAAAACATTCATAAGTAAACATTTTATGATGCATTTTATATCATAGATATTTTAAAACCAACAAGAGAAAGGGCCATGCTCTTGGATCACTGAGTAGATAGGAGTTTTGTATAGTTGTGTGGAGATCCAACGGAACTGGCAAGATAAGTACACTTGATCAATAGATATTTGGGGGCAAGACTCTGGATCTCATTCATTAATTCATTTAACAACTACTTTTTGAGTGTGCACCATGCTCTATGCAACAATCTAGTTGCTAAAGATCTAAACAGAGAAAGACATTTGCTTTCATGTAACTTACCTATTAACAGGTAGAGATAGAATATAGACACAATAAATAAATAAAATAGAAGATAATATGCATATGCAGAAGAAAGAAGAGTTGGTCAAGGTTACCAATGTTGGGGAGTAGTGGTGGAAGAAGCTTGAGGTATTCCAGAGGGAGTGATCAGGGTAGTCTCTTTGTGAAGACTCTTGAGCAAAAATGTAAAGAGCCAAGGGAGAAAGTAGCCTGAAGAAACAGTCAGTGCAAAAGTCTTGTAGCAGGAAGATACCTAGGTTATTCAAGGAACAATAAGGAGGCCAATGTAACTGAAGAAAAGTGGAACAGAGGACAAAAACTAGGAGATAAGATCAGAGAGGAAACAGACTGAGATCATGTAGGGCTTCACAGGCTGTTGTAGGAATTTGGGGTTTCGTTTGGATGATTCAGAGCAGAAGAATGATTGACTTTCTCTTTAAAAGACATACTGGTCTCTGTGTTGAGAAAAGAGTGTGGAGAGCAGGATGGAAGCAGGGAAATCCGGTAGGAGGCTGATATTATGACAGGCAAGAGGTGATGATGGTTCAGATCAATAGAAAGACAGATTGTGGGTATATTTTTAAGTCAGAAGCAATAGGATTTGCTAAGGAAACACATGCAGGGATGGGGGGAAGCAAGATAGGAGTTTAGGATGACTGCAAGATTTTTCACCTGAGCAAACAAAAGGAAGGAGTGCCAATTTACTGAGTTGAACTGGAGCAGGTAGAGCATATTTGTGAAGAAAGAAAATGTACTCAGTTTGCAAAACAAAAATGTTCAAAATGATACCAGGAGAAAGGTACTAGTAGAAGAGAAGGAAATGCAAGAGCATGGGTTGCCTAGAATCCAAAACAAAGTCTGTCAAGGAGGACAAGTTGATAACTCTGTCAAATGCGAGAACATTTCTGTTCAATAGATGTAGGGAAATGCCTGACCAGACTGGATTTCAAAGTTAAGTGGAAAAGAGAATTAGAAAGACTCAGCATAGTTAATTATTTCAATGAGTTTTTTTAAATTAGTTTATTTATCTATTTTTTAACTTTACAATATTGTATTGGTTTTGCCATACATTGACATGAATCCACCATGAGTGTACATGTGTTCCCCTTCCAGAACCCCCCTCCCTCCACATCCCATCCCTCCGGGTCATCCCGGTGCACCAGTCCCGAAAACCCTGTATCATGCATCGAACCTGGACTGGCAATTCGTTTCACATATGATAATTCAATGAGTTTTTAAAATTAATTTTTATAAAGAGAAGCAGAGAAATGGAGTGATAGGTAAAGTTGGGGGTCTGCCCTTAAGTGAATTCTACTTGTCAAGTGGGGTCAAGAAAAAAAGATTTTAAAGAGAAGGTAAATAATGGTTTGTTTGTACATGGATAAGAATGTTGAGTGTAGAGAGATGGAGAGAGGAAAAAGAAAAAGAGATAAATGTGAATCCAAGAGGAGCCCTGGTATTCAATGAGAGCAATGTTGTTCAATCTACTGTAGTATGAGGAAAGGCAGAATTTGTAGATGCAGATTATTCAGGAAAGTGGTAGATGTGAGGACGGAATTTATGGCTTCCTCGGCAGCTCAGGTGGCTCAGTTGGTAAAGAATTCGCCTACTATGCAGGGGACCTGGATTCGATCCTTGGGTTGAGAAGATCCCCTGGAGGAGGGCGTGGCAATCAACTCCAGGATTCTTGCCTGGAGAATTCCATGGACAGAGGAACCAGGTGGACTACAGACCATGGGGTTGCAAAGAGTCAGACACAACTGAGAGACTAACACTTTCTTTCAACAGATTCCTTCTTAACAAAATACAAAATGAGATCCTCAACTGTGAGTAAGAATAGAGGAGTAAGTGTGAGAGATTTGAGGTGAGAGGAAATTATAAGAATTATTAGAAGAAAGTAGGTGAGTGAATGGACTATGGAAATTATTATTATTTTTTAGATATTATTAAGGATTAACTTTTGAGTTAATGATCATGAATTTAAAGTGAAATCAGGCAACAAGGTTCTCCTGTCATGCTTAGGTATACAAGTGTAGTTTATTTATTTAGGGTTGATGTTTACTAAGAGATTATGATGAAACAAAATACAGAAAATGGAATTGTGATGTTTGTAAGGAAGTACTTAAAATGATTAAATTCAGGTTGGCTATGTAAAGAGAGAAAATGAGACAGGCATGGGGTATAGAAAAGATGATAGCATCATGGGTTGTTGGGACTGGTGAGGTAGAAAGATTGTTAGAGTCAGGGTACCAGAGAAAGAGAGCGAATGAGAGAGAGATGGATGATGTTCATGAGGGAGTAGGTGTTTGAAATTGAGACTGTGAAGAGGTATCAATCAATAACAATAACATGGCTAAGATATTGACTTGAGAATCACAAGCATGCTGGTTGAAAATGAAACTATTACAATAAGGTTTCCAAAAATAGCACAGAGAAAGAGAATGGTAGAAAGGTGTTTGTTTCCTTTGACATTTCCCTCTGGGAAATGGAAGTGCCTCTATCTATCCCAATACTGTTTTTAATATCTCTCAATTCACATTTTGTCCTCTTTTGGATGGATGTAGCAAAATAGATGTAATGAAAAGGATGTTTTGACTTCCAAAAAAATAACAGTTAAAGGATGAGAGAGAAGTAAAAAGACTAGCACTGCCTTGTTTGTATTTCTGCCTGCCCCTTCACTTTTAATCCCACAATTTTAGAAGACTGCTTTCAGAATCATTATCTAGCTTTATACTTAGAAAGAGTCAGTACAATTGGACTTGATATACAAAATTTCCCTCTACAGGTGTATTTTTCAAGCATAGTTAACAAAATGACATTTAAAATACTTCAGAATTTTTATATTGAGAAGAGACGATTGCTGTATCCTTTGAGCAATATTTGCTTTGGGAACTTCAGACAAGCTTGATTGAAACTATACAGCCATAACATTTCATTCTAGCTGATTAATCCATAGCCAGAACTGTGTTTGAGCATCTCCTGCAAAGGTATGGGTCAGCAGTGGCCTGCTGCAGGGGCAGGGGCTCTGGGTGCAGCAGACATGGATATGGCATAAGCCCCCTTGGAGGAGGTTGCCATTAACCATAGAGCTGCCAGAACTTACACAGGACTGGGGAAACAGACTCTTGGATGGCACAAACAGAACCTTGTGTGCACCAGGATCCAGGAGAAAGGAGAAGTGACCACACAAGAAACTGATCCAGACTTGCCCATGAATGTCCAAGAGCCTCCAGTGGAGACGTGGGTCGACGGTGGCCTGCTTCAGGGTCAGGGGTATTGAGTTCAGCAGTGCCTGCATGGGACCTTTTGAAGGAGGTTGCCATTATCTTCATTACCTCCAACATAGTTGGGCCTCAGGTCAAACAACAGGGAGGGAACACAGCCCCGCCCATCAACAGAAAATTGGATTAAAGATTTACCTAGCAGGGCCCCACTCATCAGAACAAGACCCAGTTTCCCCCTCAGTCAGTATCTCTCATCAGGAAGCTTCCTTATACTTTTCCATCAGAGTGCAGACAGAATGAAAACTACAATCACAGAAAGCTAATCAAACTGATCACATGGACCACAGTCTTGTCTAACTCAGTGAAACTATAAGCCATGCCGTGTAGGGCCACCCAAGATGGACGGGTCATGGTGGAGAGTTCTGACAAAATGTTGTCCACTGGAGAAGGAAATGGCAAACCACTTCAGTATTCTTGCCTTGAGAACCCCATGAATAGCATGAAAAGGAAAAAAGATGGGACACTGAAAGATGAACTCTCCAGGTCAGTAGGTGCCTAATATTCTACAGGAGATAGGTGGAGAAATAACTCCAGAAAGAATGAAGAGATGAAGCCAAAGCAAAAACAACATCCAGTTGTGGATGTGACTGGTGATGTAAGTAAAGCCCGAAGCTGTAAAGAGCAATATTGCATAGAAACCTGGAATGTTAGGTTCATGAATCAAGGCAAATTAGAAGTGGCGAAACAGGACATGGCAAGAGTGAACATTGACATTTTAGGAATCAGTGAACTAAAATGGATTGGATTGGGTGAATTTAACTCAGATAAACATTATATCTACTGCTGTGGGCAAGAATCCCTTAGAAGAAATGGAGTAGCCTTCATAGTCAACAAAAGAGTCCAAAATGCAGTACTTGGATGCAATCTCAAAAACGACAGAATGATCTCTGTTCGTTTCCAAGGCAAACTATTCAATATCACAGTAATCCAAGTCTATGCCCCAACCAGTAATGCTGAAGAAGCTGAAGTTGAACGGTTCTATGAAGACCTACAAGACCTTCTAGAACTAAAACCCAAAAAAGTTGTCCTTTTCATTATACAGGACTGGAACACAAAAGTAGGAAGTCAAGAGATACCTGGAGTAACAGGCAAATTTGGCCTTGGAGTACAAAACGAAGCAGATCAAAGGCTAACAGAGATTTGCCAAGAGAATGCACTGGTCATAGCAAACACGCCCTTTCAACAACACAAGAGAAAACTCACATGGTCATCACTAGATGGTCAATACCGAAATCAGATTGATTATATTCTTTGCAGCCAAAGATGGAAAAGTTCTATACAGTCAGCAATAAAACGACTGGGAGCTGACTGTAGCTCAGATCATGAACTCATTATTGCCAAATTCAGACTTAAAATGAAGAAAGTAGGGAAAACCACTAGACCTTTCAGGTATGACCTAAATCAAATCCCTTATGATTATACAGTGGATGTGACAAATAGATTTAAGGTACTAGAGCTGATTGAGTGCCGGAAGAACTATTGACGGAGGTTTGTGACACTGTACAGGAGACAGTGATCAAGACCATCCCCCAAAAGAGAAATTCAAAAAGGCAAAATGGTGTGTGACAAAGCCTTACAAATAGCTGAGAAAAGAAGAGATGCTAAAGGCAAAGGAGAAGAGTAAAGATATACCCATTTGAATGCAGAGTTCCAAAGAAGAGCAGGCAGAGATAAGAAAGCCTTCCTCAGTGATCAATGCAAAGAAATAGAGAAAAACAATAGAATGGGAAAGACTAGAGATCTCTTCAAGAAAATTAGAGATTCCAAGGGAACACTTTATGCAAAGATGAGCACAATAAAGGACAGAAATGGTATGGACCTAACAAAAGCAGAAGACATTAAGAAGAGGTGGCATGAATACACAGAAGAACAATACAAAAAAGATCTTCATGACCCAGATAATCACAATGGTGTGATCACTCACTTAGAGCCAGACATCCTGGAATGCAGAGTCAAGTGAGCCTTAGGAAGCATCACTATGAACAAAGCTAGTGGAGGTGACAGAATTTCAGTTGAGCTCTTTCAAATCCTAAAAGATAATGCTGTGAAAGTGCTGCACTCCATATGCCAACAAATTTGGAAAACTCAGCAGTGGCAACAGGATTGGAAAAGGTCAGTTTTCATTCCAACCTCAAAGAAAGGTAATGACAAAAATGTTCAAACTACCACACAATTGCACTCATGTCACACACTAGCAAAGTAATGCTCAAAATTCTCCAAGCCAGGCTTCAACAGTATGTGAACCATGAACCCCCAGATGTTCAAGCTGGATTTAGAAAAGGCAGAGGAAGCAGAGATCAAATTGCCAACATCTGTTGGATCATCGAAAAAGCAAGAGAGTTTCAGAAAAACATCTACTTCTGCTTTACTGACTATGCCAAAGCCTTTGACTGTGTGGATCACAACAAACTGGAAAATTCTTAAAGAGATGGGAATTCCAGACCACCTTCTGAGAAATCTGTATGCAAGTCAGGAAGCAACAGTTAGAACTGGAATAGGGAACAATACACTGGTTCCAAATCGGAAAGGAGTACATCAGGGCTGTATATTGTCACCTTGCTTATTTAACTTCTATGCAGAGTACATCATGCAAAATGCTGAGCTGGATGAAGCACAAGCTGGAATCAAGATTGCCAGGAGAAATATCAATAACCTTGGATATGCAGATGACGCCACCCTTATGGCAGAAAGCAAAAGAAGAACTCAAGAGCCTCTTGAAGAAAGTGAAAGAGGAGGCTGAAAATTTGGCTTAAAACTCAACATTCAGAAAACTAATATCATGGCATCTGGTCCCATCACTTCATGGCAAACAGATGGGGAAACAATGGAAACAGTGAGAGACTTTATTTTCTTGGGCTCCAAAATCACTGCAGTTGGTGACTGTAGCCATGAAACTAAAAGATGCTTGCTCCTTGGAAGAAAAGCTATGACCATCCTAGACAGAATATTAAAAAGCAGAGACATTACTTTGCT
The DNA here is from genome assembly GCF_054371585.1 of Giraffa tippelskirchi. NCBI lineage: Eukaryota > Metazoa > Chordata > Mammalia > Artiodactyla > Giraffidae > Giraffa > Giraffa tippelskirchi. The sequence goes on along the minus strand of NC_137280.1, from coordinate 104,014,027 downwards.
GACAAAGGTCCGTCTAGTCAAAGCTATAGTTTTCCACTAGTCATGTATGTATGTGAGTTGGACTATAAAGAAAGCTGATCACCAAAGAATTGATGCTTTTGAACTGTGGTGTTGGAGAAGACTCTTAAGAGACTCTTGGACTGCAAGGAAATCCAACCAGTCAATCCTAAAGGAAATCAGTCCTGAATATTCATTGGAAGGACTGATGCTGAAGCCGGAACTCCAATACTTTGGCCACCTGATGCAAAGAATTGACTCATTTGAAAAGACCCTTCTGCTGGGAAAGATCAATGGTGGGAGCAGTAGGGGACGACAGAGCATGACATGGTTAGATGGTATCACCGACTCAATGGACATGAGTTTGAGTAAGCTCTGGGAAGTGATGGACAGGGAAGCCTAGTGTGCTACAGTCCATGGGGTCGCAAAGAGTCAGACATGACTGAGGCACTGAAATGAAATGAATCCTCATTCTATTTTACACAGATGTTGAGTAGCCTGAGGCTTATAAAAAGGAAGATTGTAGTCTTATCTGATATGACCTCTACATTGGTGAACAAGCTTTGACCCTCCAAATTAACTTTAGTTATAACTCCACTTTCTGTAAGCACAGAAATGTCGAGTGCTGGGTTTTTGTTCACCTGTCTAGCATGATCATTGAAGAGACACTTGGATATGTTTTGTTCAAAGTCAATAGGACTTCTGTCAGTGAAAGATTTTAGCAGTGTCTACAAACTGAACATTTGTTCTGATGTAGCATGCTGTGACCTACAGCTGTGACAACCAGCTGAGTCTGTTCAAACTTCATCAAGCAGCCCCATTTTGTGATGGAATCTTGGTCATAGAATGTCTACATAGCAATGGGCTTCACGAGGTCATTTTAAACAAGAAATTGGTTAGTGTGAACAGTCCTCTAAAGTTGTAAGGGATTTTAAGTATAACTAAACCAAGAGATATTACTGAGGTTTTACACGGATTGAATGCAGACAGACGAAGCATGAAAAAATAACTTTACCTTACAGTTAAATCAAATATTAAATTTAATACATAAATTATTAAGTAGAAAAGGGAATCACTAGTGACCCAAAGAATAAAGATTAAGAATACACAAAACACTGGTACTCATATAGACTTTATTGGTTGGAAAATTTCACAAAGTGGATGAGACTTGTCACCCAAGGAAACTTCCAAGGATGTCACCAGTGAAGCCAACATTTGGAAATATGTTGGAAGGGAAGTTTTTTTTCATATTAGAAAACATGATTATGGTATCACTAAATGTTAAACATATAATCTTTTTATTTATAGCTTATAAAAAGTATAAAGTAATTATGTTAATAAAACATAAAAAGGTTCTCATGTCTAATGGGTAAACTTAAAAAAGCACTAAACAGTACAAATTAATCAATATTCAAAGGAAAGAGGCTTCCCCAATGGCACAGCAGGTAAAGAATCTGCCTGCAATGCAGGAGACACAGGAGACCCAGGTTCAATCTCTGGATCAGGAAGATCCCCTGGAGAAGGAAATGGCAACCCTCCAGCATTCTTGCCTGAAAAATCCCATGGACAGAGGAGCCTGGTGGGCTACAGTCCAATGGATCACAAACAGTCAGACACAACTGAGCAAAGAAGCACACACAAAGAGTGCTCTGATTCTAAATTACCAGCCTTGATTTTTGTGAAAACTATTCTAGAATTAGAGATACAATTTCTCATTGAGGTAGCAACACCCAGCCAGCCCAGATATAAATGGCTTGTTGAGAACTGATCAAAGCCAATTTGTTCACGTTTTGGCAGATACTAAATTCTTCAGAGCAAGAGATAAGTAAATGTTATAAGGCCTCCTCTCCTAGAAACTTGATGCCAAGTGGAAGAATACAAGGAAGGGAAGTCTGAGGGCAAATTTGGCATTCATGTAAACATTCCTTAGTAAAAAGACAATGACATATTTTAAGACTCTCTGATAGGAACTCTTAGGAAGGATTCACTGGAGTGCGATTTATTGTGTTTACCATAGATACATTAGATCAGTGTCCTCTGCAGGACATCCAGATGGTTCTGATCTCTTTGGATTAAGTCACGGGAGAGAGCAGGCGAGTTAACAGGGCACTGGAGCAAATCACGGCCTCTTCCATGTGAACACAAATTGTTGTACTTTCTAATTGGAACAGATAAAAGTATTGACCGAATTATTATCCTCAGACTTTAGGCCAGAGGCCATGTTAATGGCTCTAGAAAAATACATCCAGAAAAGAAGCTGTAATTGAGGATACTACTTTGTTGAGTTTTTAGTAGCCTACTGTTATCTTTCAACATTCAGCAGGTTTCTGCAGAGGCCAAACCAGTGAATTAAATGGAAACAAGCTGGAGACCTCCACCCTTCAGATCTATTATCTAGTAAGACTAGGTCCATGCAGCTCTTTAGATTTAAATAAATATTTATTGAACAAAAGTTAAATAAAATTACACATTCATCTCCTAAGTCACATTAGCCATATTTCAAGCACTTGATAACCATTTCCATCATTACATAAAGTTCTGTCAGACAGCACTGCTCTAGATTCTTATGGGTAGCACTATTTTATCCACTCTCCCACTCTGGGATGCTTGTTTTTGATTTACTGTTTTGACAAGAGGAATGGGGTGTTGTTTCAGAGGCTTCTTTTTACAATTCCCCAACATGAAAACTCCGTAAACCGCAGGCCAAAGACTCAATGTGGAGGTTAATCCAACTGTGACATGTGTCACCCCAATCCAACTGAACATTCAAGGACCAGAGAATTGACCGCTGGATAGGTTAGCCCACCCAGTGGAGCCACCGTAAGCAAGATGTTGGTCAAAACTCCTTTAATTACCTGTTCCTTCAATGGGCTCCACTCTAAGAGGGGAGTCATGACACTTTGCTTCTGAGGGTATTAAAATCAACTTGGACTCTAAACCAACCACTCCTAGACAGGCTGGGGTATTTCCCTTTCCTCAGTGTACAGCTACTCAAGTAAATTAATGTAGATCTTTATAAAGAGATCACCACAGTGTATACTTTCTGTAATGTTGGAGCATCCTTTCTCAGGTTTCCTCCCTAAAAACCAGCTTGATTCAGAACCTGGATGGAGAATCATGATTCTTTATTAGGGCAAGAGCACTCAGCCTCTGCACGGCGCATCTTTGCTTTCTTCTGATGGCTCAGGGTGAGTAGTACCCATGTTGGCTACACAAATATTTTGCCTCTAGGAATACTTTATTACATCTCCATATTCCCTACAAGTCACATCCTCTTGTCTGTCACTCCAACCCTGCAACTCATTATGATAATTGTATGCGTGTGGCTTCCTGCATGTAAGAATGGCCATTTGGCCATTATTCAGGGTCATATCTGTTCTGTAAGGCATTTTCCTACCATCAATCCTGGCTAACAGAAGAGAGTCACAATCCAGCTTTCTACTGATATTTGTGCTCCTCTCACAGGTGCATTTCTTATGGCCTTTCCATGGGACACAATCACTTGGTGGGTCTTCTAGCTTTATATATCACATATACTCTAATATGCCCACCTTCTTGAGTATCTCCATTTCTTTCTCCACTATCTGTGAAGACCATTCTGACATTTCAATGTTATAGTGTGAGCCATCATTTCTCTGTGCTTTTAAGAACTATCCTAGTCACCAGTTCACCCATTTCCTTGGATCTTTCCCAGGATATTTCAATCTTGTGTATCTCAGGGAAGTGCTCCAATTTAAACTCTTCTCTTACAGTCTTAGGAGAAGGCAATGGCACCCCACTCCAGTACTCTTGCCTGGAAAATCCCATGGACGGAGGAGGCTGGTAGGCTATACAGTCCATGGGGTCGCTAACAGTTGGACACGACTGAGCGACTTCACTTTCACTTTTCCCTTTCATGCACTGGAGAAGGAAATGGCAACCCACTCCAGTATTCTTGCCTGGAGAATCCCAGGGACGGCGAAGCCTGGTGGGCTGCCTTCTATGGGGTCGCACAGAGTTGGACACGACTGAAGCGACTTAGCAGCAGTAACAGTAGCAGCTTACAGTCTTATAGTCTGCTCTCCTTAACCAAGGACTCTCAGATTTTGGTCCTTTCCAAGACAAGCTGGCTACTTCTTACAGCCCCCTTGGGGAATTGTCCCTTTCTTTCCTTACCAGACTCATTTGACCATAGCTGGATTATGCAATGACTCAACCCAAGTTGCAAAGCTATTACCCAAGAGGCAGTAGAGGGACAGATTCTGAGACTGGTATTGTCCTCAAGTAAGGAGGAGAGTGCTAGGAATTGCTCTCACCCAAAGAGAACTCCCTTACCCAAAGCGATCTCCCTTGCCCAATGGAATGCCCTCTTGCTGCATTTGATGGCTGGTTAAGTAAGGTATATGCGTAAAGGGTCAGTACAGTGCCTGAGCTCTCGGTGGTCATCTAAACTCTCAGCTGAAATTGTTTTGCAGCTTAAGTTCTCCCTCTAATCTTGGTTCCCTTGTGTTCTCAAAGATACTGTTCTCTGGGGTACTCTCCAATATCCTTCCTGCATGCACATTTTTTTTGTCTTAGGGGGTCTGTTTTCCAGGGAAATGTGAGTTAAGAAAATGTATACATTTTATTTGTGCTCTCATGTCCCATTATGTACCCCTTCATATAATCTACCCAAATTATAGGCAAAATGCTGAAATTCATTTACAAGTAGTAATATCAAAGACCAAATAGAATAACAAATTAACGCATGTGTGAAACACTGAAAATGTGAAGAAGAGTTATATAGTGCTTCTAAGGAGAATAACTAGCAGGATGTTTTTGTTTGTGAATGATGAAGGAGTGATTTGTAGGCAGATAGTGAAGCAACTAAAAAAGAGAGAGGAAGAAATTTGACATCATAAAGGTACATGTGAAAGAACAATATTTAAGGTGATGCAAATGCAACTGGAAGCCTGATTAGGGGAGTAGCACCCTATTAGAGGTCACTCAGGTACAACATGTGAAGAGACTGCCAGTCAGGAAAGCTTACGGGTGCTGCCTGCAGTACACCCAGCCCATGTCACAACTGATAGAACACCTGGTGCTTTACACTCTTAGCTAAGCTACATCACACCTCATTAATGGTGTATCTATTCCCTTTCTTCCCTCAGCAAAACACTAAAAACTTGAGATGAAAGCATGTCATTCTAAAACATATTTGGCTCAAAGAAAAAGATGCTTCCCAGAACTACAAAAGATATTTCTGTAATGAAACTTTAATTAAACTTTGCTTTAATTTGGATCACAATGCAGAAAATAAGGGGCTTTTCATCTTGCCCCAAGTGGAAAGTGTTAGTGTGTGCCATGAATAAAATGCTGGCATGGAAATCTCTTACAATCTTTTAGTTTTGTGAGCCTTGTTGATAACTAACTATGACAACAAACCAATTGTTTGCAATTTCATCTACAAATAGATATATCTTTAGGATGAATGGACTACCAGAAATATATTTTTGCCTGCCCTCTAACATGCTCATAAGAACAAAGGTAATTAGAAGGAACAAAGGCTGGGAAATATAATTTGGAGGCGATCACAGCTCTATCCCTTAGGGCTAATGAAACAAAAGTTGACATCATTTAGTCCCACTAAAAAGGAGCAGTCAAATGGCAACAGACAATTAGCAAGCAACAAGGCTATTCAGAACAATTCTTAGGGCTAAACATTTAAAATTATCTATAAAGAAGACATATTTGAAAAATGTCAACTTTAGAAAAGACTCAAGCTCAGCATGTGAATGGATCATGTTTAGAATATGGTCTGGTTCATAGAGAATGTTCTTGCTGTCAATAGTAATGTCTGTTACTTCTTTACTGAGAAGTACACCATATATCTTAGATTCGCCCTGGACCACAGACACTTGCCAACAATAGGTAGGAAATGCATCCTCATTTGTGCGAAGTAGGAGTAGAAAGCTTATCTTTTTTTTTTAAGGAACTGAAATGCCTCCTATATACTGGACATTATGTCAGACGTGGGTTACAGAGTGGAACAAGTGAGATGCAGACTGGCCTGAGAATTGAGACATGTTATTAATGGGTATCTTTTCCCCCAAACACATCTTTCTTAATCATTTTGCTCCAGTAAGACAAACATTGGGAAAAGATTGCTTTCAAAGCTAGAGAAAGGTCTGCAAATGACCAAAGCCAAAGCCAGCCCCTGTTTTTGGAAATAAAAGTTTTACTGAAACAGATTCATGCTCAATTTTTTTTTGTATTTTCTTTGGTTGTTTTTATGCTTTTATGCTACAAAGACAGTTGAATTGACGTGACACAGACAGTATGTTTTACAAAGCCTAAAATATTTACTGTCTGGCCTTTGACAAAACAAGTTTGCCAACTGTTGATCTAGGGAAAGAAAAGCACATTTGAAATCAGATTCTTTCTTTTAGGTGGCCAGCACCAACAGCTAAGCAAGGTAATAGCCAGAGCAGTCACTAAAAGACCTAGGCACATGCTGCTTATAATATAGTTTAAATTTATGAATGCTTCTGCTATGGAGTAATTCCCAAAAATGCATGTCCCATTCTTTTTGGTTTGGTTGTTACATATATATGCTGAATAAATAATTATAACTTGCAGTGAGATTTGCACACAACCACTATACTGTCACCATGCTATTCATTTTCCACGTATTTTATTAACTCTAATGGTAGCCACAGTTAGTATTCTCCTACACACTAAGTAATGTGTTGAGCATCAATAGAGAAAAAGAACTTTCTAATATAAGAGCACAAGGTTAGGCAAGGTTAGAGTGCTTTCACTCAGAATTCAGGAGCTGTTCGTTATACTCTAGCCTGTGTTTCCAGAATACCCTAACAACGGTCTTCACTTAGAATGCTTTCAACTCTTTCACAATCTTAAAGGTAGGAGCGGTAGATTCCCGGCCTACATACCAATAGTTTCTGGGTATGGCAAAGAGAGGGCATTGAAACATCAGAGATGTAGTCAGGAATGAATGTCTCACTCCTTCTCGGTGATGCCTCTCAAGATGCCAAGAGCTCATAAAGGAGTGAGAGGGGATCCCTAAAACAAAGGGTTCTCACAATGGCAAGTTAATTTATGTTTATATTCCTTTTTAATAGGATATTATTTCGAGATATTTATAAGAAAGATGCAGAATGTGTGGACCTGAGACTTGAGAAGTGGGAATTATAGCATGCAAATGAGGAGCAAAAGAGTAGAATTACATCTCAATGATGTCCAGGGCTTCAGAGGGTAACCTGGAGCAGACCCTCACCTGGAGGTGTTGATGCACATGAGCACTGTCTACTCTCCCCCATGAACTTAGTGATGATCACAGACAGAAGGAAGGGAGAGGGAAGAATGATGATGTTGCTGAATATAAGCCCTGAAAAGCTTTTTAAATTAACAGCATTTAAATGTAGGCTTAAATGAGTTTGAATGAGTTTAAGCTTACTCTGACAATTAGCTGAAATGACCTCAGAGCTAAACTAAATTAGAGAAATTTCAAAAGGTACAATTTTGCACTTATATTTGTGACTAGAAATTCATGCCAGCCCACAGATAATATTTATAAAATTCTCCCTTCACTTTTTGCTTCTTATCATACTCTGTGAGTTTCTCTAGTGCATGTCAGATTTAGAGCAGGTTAAACTTGAGAACAGATCTCGAGGTAACTTGGCTGTGGTGGGGAAATGTTGGCTGCGGTGGGGAAGTGCTGGCTAAAGAATATTAATCACAGTCTTCATTGTAGCCTCCTCAACTATTAACAGCTAAAGTCCTGGGCTGCTGTACTCAAAGGCTCTTCATTGTGTACAGATAGTAAATATCCTGAAAGGTGCCAAGCCTTATCTTTTTTTAAGCTTTCAGGACCCCGAAGTCCATGATGAGAAAGAGAACCCAAGTAACTTTTTAAAGGTATGTAAGGTAATCTGGAAAAGACCCTGATGCTGGGAAAGATTGAAGGCAAACAGAGAAGAGACTAACAGAGGATGAAATGGTTAGATAGCATCACTGACTCAATGGACATGAATCTGAACAAACTCTGGGAGACACTGAAGGACAGGGAAGCCTCACATGCTTCAGTCCATGGGATTGCAAAGAGTCGGACATGAATTAGTGACTGAAAGCAAGTTAATCTGGTTGGCCTGCTGTTATCTGTGGGCTATGAATCTGAGGATTCAACGGACTGGACCACAGATCTAATTTCCATTGGTTGAATGGTGAACACAGGGATGTGGAGGGCCGGGCTTACTACACTATTTTATGGCCTTGAATAACTCTGGATTTTGATATCTGCAGGAGGTCCTAGAACTAATATCCCATGGATATTAAGGAAGACTATTATTTTAGATAAGGGAAATACAATGTCTTTTCTCCCATCCAACAGTTTTGTGCTTACTACTATCAATAGCACAGAGTAAACTTCATTTTAATTGTCTCTGCCTATCGCTTGCCTCTAGTGGAATGTGAACTTCTTAAAGATAGAAGTAGAGCAATTTCTTTCATTGCTGTAGCCCAGTGCTAAACTAGCCCCCCACAAATAAATGACTCTTCATTACCCTTCACAAATGCCCCAGAGTCAGTCAGTTTCTCTCTCTCTAAGACTCTCTTTCTCTCTCTTGTTCATTCTGTGTAATTTTTCCAGGGGACTGGGTATTTCCGAAATGAAACCTGCTACTTTAATCAGCATGATAACAGAAAAATATCATTTTTCAATGGGGAAAAATCAAATTTATACCTCTGCTTCCTTGTGTGAGAAAGGTAGGATGGTTTAGCTAAGAAAGGTCATAGTTCTCAGAGTGAACGAGCAGGTTTTCCTCACAGGGTTGGAGTTATCATGCCAAAGAATAGGAAGCAAGACCTCCCAACGGCAGATGTGCAACATATAGATCCTCTCAGCCTTTGGATGCCTGGGTAGGGCCTGAGGCACCCGAAGCATTTGGACTTGTCTCCTTTGGCTAAGAGTGGCCTTTTCTGTTCATTGTGCTATATTCTACGTGAGTTATGACATAAGAAAGGCTAGGAAGCACTGAAAAGTGAGGAAGTTTCCACAGCTTTGAAGCTGCTACGTGAGTATTGATAGGCATCTGTGGTATTTGAGAAATGGGCCTCCTAGTTCATGGCAAAAGGTTATAGACTCCAGCCTAGGTGGAGGCGATGACCCCAGAGAACACACTTCTCTTGGCGGCTTCTTCTCAGCACAGACTTCCTCTGTGGGTATTTGGCTCCAATGAAGAGAATTCTTAGTACAGTGCATCCTGATCCAGTCACAGCATGTTGTGAACTTGCATTTCATCATTCTTAATATAACCTAGTGGGCTTTATAACCCAAGGGTTCTGATTAAAAAAAAAAAAAAAGTGTTTCTTGTACAGGAGTCAACAGGCTTGGTTGATCAAACTTTGCACATTCTCCAAATGAACCTGTTTTCAGGTCAGCCCTTGGCCAGCTTCTGGGATATGAGCTCTGAGCCTTGGAATATTCTGCTTTATGATAGTCATTTTGTATGCCTGAGACTTAGGCCACAATTTACCAGTTTGATACTTTATGCTAACAGTGGGGTTTTGTGTGAATGCCTGCCTTTGCTGTGTGACAGTGCAGTCTGAATAGCTGAGGTAAGTCAGGTCTGTGTGACTGACCTCCAGTAAAAATCCTGAACACCAAGCATTTCAGGAGAGCATCCTTAGCAGCATTTTGTTTTGTTAGTGCAGTCTGAATAGCTGAGGTAAGTCAGGTCTGTGTGACTGACCTCCAGTAAAAATCCTGAACACCAAGCATTTCAGGAGAGCATCCTTAGCAGCATTTTGTTTTGTTAGTGCAGTCTGAATAGCTGAGGTAAGTCAGGTCTGTGTGACTGACCTCCAGTAAAAATCCTGAACACCAAGCATTTCAGGAGAGCATCCTTAGCAGCATTTTGTTTTGTTAGATTTTAACACAGAATAAACATCTAACTTGACACGACTTGAATTTTCTCCAAGTATCTCCTTTATGATTGTCAGTTTGAGAGTTATAAATCTAATTTCCTAGATTTTTATTTTCATTCCTAAGTTTTATGTTCAAAATCCTTTGATCAGACTGAGAGGTCTCCTTTTTCTTTGGTTCTGCCCAGTCCCTCTTCATCAGCCTTCCTTTCCCTTAAGCCTTTCACCTGCCAAGGTATTGTATGCAAGCCTGTGAGTCTTTCCTGATTAACTTGAATTTGACCTGTAAATATGTTCAGCCACCCCTGAAGCAAGTTCCATTGTCAAACCAGTACATCAAATGTGTTCTTTTTTTTAAATTTCTACCTATCCATGCCCACCCCATCCCCTGATATAATTCACTTATTATCAACCTTTGGCACAGTATTTGTTCTCAAGATAATCTGCTTTTCTATCATTAGGAAATAAACAAACAAAAACTAACCACAACATTCTAAGACATCAAGTGTATTTCAGAACAAGTTTTCTGTATTTTCCCCAAGACTATGGCTATTTTATACTCAAAAGAAAATTCATTTTTTTCCAATATTGCAGTATATTTATGTATAAAAACAGTAATACATTCTAGACACTTTTGTTAAGAAAACCCCCAAATCCTCCTTAGTAACTATATTAGCTTTTCTATTGCTGCTATAGCTAGTTACCATATACTTAGCAGCTTAAAACAACACGTGCTTATTGTCTCACATTTCTGTAAGTCAAAAAGTACCTCTGTTCTAGGTCTTACAATGTCAAGCAGTCTGACTTTCACTGGAAGGCTCTGGAAGAGAATAACTTCAAAATAGAGTCAAACTGTTAGCAGAATATTCCCTGTGCTTTGATTGTATGACTGAGGTCCTTAATTTTTTTTTTAGCTTTCAGCTAGGAGCAATCTTTAAGTCCCCAAAGCCTCTCTGATTCTTGCATATGGGCCTACATCAGAAACTGAATTCTTCTCACTTTGGGATCTCTCCAACTTTGCTCTGTTGCACAAATCTTCTAATTCTAGCCAGAGAAGGTTCTTGGCTTTTAAGGGCTCAAGTGATTAGATCAGGTCTACATTTAAATTCAGAATACCTTTTTATTTTAAGATCTGTTCTCTTAATTACGTCTGCAAAGTCTCTTTTGCTATATAAGGTAATGTGTTCACAGAGAATTAAGGGCATGGGCATCTTGCCATTATTCTGCCTACCATGGTAATTGTAACTCAAACATTGAGACTGAAAAAATCTAGTGAGTAGACTGAGCTTTAGGGAGAGCTGAATCTATTGATTCAAAAACATCCACAGCACTCTGTGACTCTCTATCTTGGTAACATTTTTTTCTGATTTAGCTTCATTCTGAGCACCCCCTCTCCAATATAATGGAGAAGAAGGCCATCACAAGACCTCAGTTTATACAGGCTCAGTTAAGAGGTACATGTGCTGAATGTTTGTGATATGAACATGGGGGTCATATTTTTAGTTCTATTCCCAGCAGGATGTGATTCCTATCACAGGAGTTGAAATATCCATCTCATCAACACAAGCCTAGAAACAACAGACTTGGATGTGTGATATTAGAGCTATATTTCTTTAAGAGGATATGAACTGGAAGAGTATAAAAAGTGGTACACGTGTTGTTAGAAATAAAACAGAACACAGGTATGATATCGAAAGTGATCTATCTTGTCATTTTCTGTTCTCACACTGTAGGAAGTAAAAGCTTAGGACAATTAAGTAATCTCAGTTCTTACAGTGACACCAATTGATCAAGTAAAAATGTATTTCCTCCAGGTTCAAATTGGGCTGATGTAATCTTCATCTTGACACCATTATATTTTGAAACCTTAAATATCTTTAAAGAAAGATAGGTGAATTAGAAGATATTTTGTCTACACATCACAGAAAACACAGCAAGCAAAGTAAAGAGTACATATATGTATTATCCAGCTGGTAAAAGAATCAACCTGCAATGCAAGAGACCCTGGTTTGATTCCTGGGTCAGGAAGATCCCCTGGAGAAGGGAAAGGCTACCCACTCCAGTATTCTTGGGCTTCCCTGTTGGCTCAGATGGTAAAGAATCTGCCTGCAATGCAGGAGACCTGGGTTGGGAAGATCCCCTGGAGGAGGTCATGGCAATCCAATCTAGTATTCTTGCCTGGAGAATCCCCATAGAGAGAGGAGCCTGGTGGACTACAGTTCATGGGGTCACAAAGAGTTGGACACAACTGAATGGCTAAGCACAACACACGCATATGTATTATCTCACTTAACAAAATGCCCTGGGGGGAGGGTAATTCCAGGACTGGGAAAGCAAACATATCTTCAAAGACAAATTCTTTCTGTTTTATTTACTTCCCCAGAGTTTTGACTTGTTTTAAGTTTTTTTCTGTTCCAGATCCTCATGTGGCTATCTCAGCCCCAGGAATCACATCCAGAAACAAAATTACAATGAAGAAAAGGAAACATTCCTTTATTTGTCTTTTTCACAAGTGAGGAGTCTTTCTAGAATTGCCTAAACCTCTCATTGGCCAGAATCATGTCACATGATCACAGCCTGATCAATTAATTCTCATGGGACATAAAGTCACTAAGTGGCTTCAAGATTCTCCCTCAGGGATACTTTTCTAGAAGTACTTTAACACTCTTTAATGAGGAAAAAAAGTCAGCGTGTTATCATCAGGGCTAGAGGGAGAATAAATTGCACATTAGTATTAGGGTGCATGTGTGGGGGTCTTTATGAAAGGAAGAGTACTAAAATTTATGTATTATTTTCATGGCAGAGTCTGGTTCAGTCATGGTCCACATATTTTTAGAGTCCACATAACCTTGTTGGTTAAAGAATCCTTTTAAGTAAGGATTTTTGTATGTATAACCACTTTCATTGTTGGTAAAAACTTAGAAAATATGACGTGAAAAACTCAAAAAGCACTGAGATGCTATCTGTTTCATTTACTATTCAAATCCAGAGTTAATACAATATAGATAGATAGATTGGAGAAGGAAATGGCAACCCACTCCAGTATTCTTGCCTGAAGAATCCCAGGGAGAGAGGAGCCTGGTGGGCTGCCATCTCTGGGGTCGCAGAGAGTTGGACACGACTGAAGCGACTTAGCAGCAGCAGCAGCAGATGGATAGATGATAGCTATGTAGACAGACAGATATTCTGCTACTTAGGACAAAAATCAGGAAGCACACCAATTCATAGCTGACTTAACAAGTATATTTCTGATAGAAAATATTTTAATTTGTCCTTACAACACACTGGTGAGGTAAACATTGTCAAGACCAACATCTATTTTGCATAACTGATAAATGAGTTATCTGATTTCAGTTTTAGAATAAAGTTGAAGCACTATTTTCATCACAATGGCACAATTCTTAGATTTATATCCTTCCATAAATCCCTGACCCAAGTTTTGTTAAACTGAAAGTTATTTGACATAGAATAAAAAACAATACCTTCAGTGTTCTACTTTCTCAGTCATTGTCTACTACTATTATTTTCCATATTATGCCTGGATTTTACTAAATAAAAGTTGAGATTACAAAACCCATAAAGCATATGTAAGTTCCAACCAATGTAATAAAATCAATGAAATTCCAAGCATGTCTGTGGCTGCATCCTGAATTCATCTCAGATCCCAAGTGATACAGTACAAATGAAATGGAACACTTCCTCCCATTCTACAAATTCCCTATGAAGCCTTTACAGCAGATGAGTTATGGACCAGCTGAAAGAGTCAGAAGCTCAGTGCTTTGTACTGCGCTTGTTTTGTTACACGTGACATGTTGGGTCTGTGAGAGTCTGGACTAAATTATGGTTTGCTCTAGGTTTGAAATAGCAAGCATTTACATGGATCAGTTCTTCCTTGGTGAGTGAGGGTGGGCAGACCGAATCCTTTCAGAAGCAGTATCATCCTACTAGGACCCAGGCTGAGGCCACACTGTGCCTGTTGACACACTGGGCACATTGCCTGCATCTATTTCATAAATTTTCTCTTGGCCCCCTTTTCTCACAAGCTGAATGCTGGCAAGTGACAGGTGCACGGGTAGACCAGGCTGGCTCAGTGTCTGACTGTTTGAATGGCTGGGACTTTCCATCTGACAGGATTTACCTAGTCATGATGGATGGTAGCTAAAGCACAGGAAAGAGAAAGGGAAGGTAGAAAGGAAACTAACTGTATTATACCATGGGGGTCTGTAAAATGCCCACCTATGAGATGATATGAGGAGCTCAATATCTGACAAGAGTTGAGGGAATTAAGAGTAATTTGATTACAGGTGCTCAACTGGCATTCATTTTCCTCTTATTATCTGAGAATCCTCCCTCGAGAGAGAGCACTAACCTTCAAAAGGAGCAGATGAATGGCTCTATTAAAAGCACTATAGTTTGTTCATGGCTCTGTAGCATCTGACCATTTTATGAACCCAGTGGAATTGTAAATAGGATACAGAAGAGAGGAAATGTCTTCCTCAAACAGTGTACAGATGACTCTATCTGTCTTTAGTGATTTGTAATCCTGAAACAGAGTTTGCACATGGACAGAATAATGTGGAATAGTGATATCTGCTCCCACTCCTGAGAGCCCCCAACCCTGAGTATATCTCTTAAAGGTCAAGTGTTTCAATACCATGTTACACAAAATTGTGATAGCTTCTTATAAAAAACAAATGAACAAAATGCCTAAGTTAGATGGGCTTGATTTTAAATAATTTTTGTTGATACTTTATATATTTGGTTCATTTTAATCTCAATTAAAAATAAATCTCTAGGTATATTTTGCTATCTACTTTCAAATATGATTTTTGCAATAGTGGCAACTATGAATGGAAAATATCTTACCCAAATGATTCATAAACCTCACTGGTTTACCTATAGTGAAACCATATGACAATACTAACTTTCCCTCCTCTAGTAAAAAGCAGGACGAATAAAACTTATTTAAAACTGTGTCTCCACTATTGGTATTACTCTTAGTTTATGTTATCTTAATTTAGAAAAAAAAGTAAAAATTTCATTGGTATTAAAACTTGTTTAACAGCTCCCTTCTGATGTGTCACTGAAGAAGGTAAACTAATATCTATATGTTATCAACAAGAATAAGAACTCAGATACTGCTGCTGCTGCTGCTAAGTCACTTCAGTTGTGTCCGACTCTGTGCGACCCCACAGACGGCAGCCCACCAGGCTCCGCCGTCCCTGGGATTCTCCAGGCAAGAATACTGGAGTGGGTTGCCATTTCCTTCTCCAGTGCATGAAAGGGAAAAATGAAAGTGAAGTCGCTCAGTCGGCTCCGACCCTTAGCGACCCCATGGGCTGCAGCCTACCAGGCTCCTCTGTCCATGGGATTTTCCAGGCAAGAGTACTGGAGTGGGGTGCCATTGCCTTCTCCGACTCAGATACTAATCTACATCATATGGAAGAGTGCTCCAGGATTCAAGAAAGTCAGAACTAAAAATTTATGTGAGATATAAATAACTATGTAAGCTCATTTATTCTCTTAAACAAACCTGGAATTGGAATAAAATCTAATATCTTAAAATCCTGGTAACAGAAGTACAGAAGCAAAGTTTCCATCTTTAATCAAAGTACATTAAGTGTATATAAACTATAATTATTATTTAAATACATTAACCATAAAACCTGCTATAAATGTATACATTTATACACACTGAAATTAATGTATCTAAAGGTGGTAACTGTATCAAAAAGATTCAGCTTAAGATTACTCAATACTTTTACTACCCAAAGACTACTTCTGAAACTTTCTGGATGTCTTCAAAATTTGTAATATTTTATTCAAAACGTTACAGATATAGCCAAAAGCTAAAAATTAATATTTTGCCCAAAGAATGAGATGAGTAGCACAGAAAGATGATTTGAACTTCATTTTGAAACAATAATAATGATACTACCTTTTATTAAGGTAGTAACACATCAATCTGTGTTAACATGAGTCCAAAAATTTAAGAAAATCACACACTGTGTACTAACCTTATAAATACTCATTACTTATAGTACTTGTATGATACACATACATGAGTTTTCAAGAGATCACACATAGGTAATTATTTAATTCAATTGGTTATATAATCTAAAGAGTGTAAATATTAGATTATTTTTCCAAGCTACTTAAAAAGTTACTGCCTACTGTAAAAATTTAGTTTAAACCAAATGGTAGTATTGGTGGTGTATTTTTTTACTACAGCTTACTTCTAATAAATGTTTAATATTTAGTGATTGTCTACTGTAAGAGCTTTCCTCTTATTATCATATTTATTTTCCACAATGTGCTATCATTGTCTTCATTTTACAAATGAGAAAACTGAGGCATAAAAAGATTAAGAAACTTGCCCAAGGGTTTAGGAGCCTCTTTAACAACCATAAAGGTCTTTATCTTCACTGTACTACTGATGCTACTTCATTTCTCATAGGAAACAAATGAAATTAATACAGTATGATTAGTCTTTTGTCCAAAGGTCACACTAAAATCTGTATCTTTCTTAGAAGGGAGAGGTTTCATTTTCATTATTGTGAGTAGAATATCTAAAGTCTGTGAGTTTTTTGTAGAGGGAAAAATCTCTTCAGAAAAAGTAAAAAAAAAAGTATATGGTTTTAAGATTATTACTGTAAATTATAGAGACTTGTCCATTAAACTTGCCTCAAATGAGAAAAATGGAGTGATTTGTTGTCATCACTGCCATTCATTTATACTCCAAGAGAGGTTACAAAAGCAAACGACATCTTCTTCCTCAAAAGCATGTAACCTGTTGTAGTCAAAATTCTTCACATCTCCAATATCTAAAAGGTGGTGGCACATATCAAAGTTACATGACTTCTCATAAGTTCAGGGCTGAAACTAGAGTAGAAATATCTGATGCTTCATTATATTTTTTTTAGTTTTGGTGTGCTGAAATGTCCACTTTGTTGCTCATGTAAAAAACAGAAAGTTCAACTTTGCCCTATAAATGGAATCATTCCCACATTTGTCCAGGACCTAAAACTTCAAAGTCATCAACAAGTTGAATGGGATAGCTAGATGTGAATTTTCTGACTCCAGAAACATACTTTCCATTCCTGTATTACACTGACTGACTCTTCTATGACAGTATAATCAGGTAGTCATTACTGGTTCAATTTCAGAGTAATAAATGGCATCTAGAAATAGCAAATAACTTGCCATTTTTATCCACTAATTAAGTGATGATACATGGATTCCAGCCCTGTTCTTCAGGACTCTTACTACTATACCACTGTTTCTGATTAGCAATCTCATTATTAGGGAATTAATTCCCTTAGAGACAGGAATGGCAACCCAGTCCTGGTTCTCGCCTGGAAAATTCGATGAACAAAGTTGCCTGGCGAGTTACAGTCATGGGATCACAAACAGTCAGACACAACTGAGCAACTAACACTATTAGGGAATTGACATTCATTTAGTGTCCATTATGTGCCAAGCTTGTGTTATATATTTTATTCAAAAAAGTTGTATCTATAAAATAACAGAACAAAACAAAACTCCTTGGGGAAGTTATTGTCAAGGAGGAAGAAAATTTTTCTCTACTATTTTCTTTCGACTGGCCTAAGAATTAAATTGACATGAGACAGATTGACAGTAGTAAATCAAACAAAAGGTTAATAATATGTATACATTGGAGATTACGGGAAAGCTGTGTAACTCCTCAAAACAGCTAAAACACTCACCTTATACACCATCTCCAGCTAAAGACAAAGGACATTGGGTATGGATTTGAGACTTCAAAAATGAGCAAGGCAATTCACACGGAGGTGATAAAAACAAATGTTCGGTAAATAAATGTGTTTTAGGCTATGCAAAGACAATGAGACACAGAGAGGACTTTAAACTTTGGTAAGTTCCTCTCTGTCTTCAGACCTAGTTTATACCTCATAGCATAATTATCTATCATGATAGCTCCCTTGCTGGAACAGGTTCTCTATCTGCATTCTTTTAGGCAGTTAGTTCAGTTCAGTAGCTCAGCTGTGGCTGACACTTTGCGACCCCATGAACCGCAGCACACCAGGCCTCCCTGTCCATCACCAACTCCCAGAGTTTACTCAAACTCATGTCCATCGAGTCAGAGATGCCATCCAACCATCTCATCCTCTATCAGTTAAAGGGAAGGTAAAACTTTCTTTCTGAGTCTTTTGGGCCTTGACCTCAGTGTGAAACAATACACATGTCAAAGAGACATTTTGAGCTCTGCTACATTATTATAAACCTCATTTTAAATTAAAGGAAACTGAGGATCAGAGGTAAGTTAAGAAATCTTTCAAGGTCATTCAGCCTAAATAATGAAGCCATATTACAAAAACAACACAGAGGACAAAACATGCTGCTGCTACTGCTGCTAAGTCGCTTCAGTCGTGTCCAACTCTGTGTGACCCCAGAGACGGCAGCCCACCAGGCTCCGCCGTCCCTGGGATTCTCCAGGCAAGAATACTGGAATGGGTTGCCATTTCCTTCTCCAATGAGTGAAAGTGAAAAGTGAAGTCGCTCAGTCATGTCCAACTCTTTGAGACCCCATGGACTGTAGCCTACCAGGCTCCTCCCTCCATGAGATTTTCCAGGCAAGAGTACTGGAGTGGGTTGCCATTTCCTTCTCTAAAACATGCTAACTACCCCAAATTTTTGCTTTGCCTTACGACTTACTACAACTCCTAGTGCAATACTTTCAAAATGAAAATAAAAATTATATAAAACTAAACAAAATTTATACAAAATTAAAAGCTAAAATAGAAGTAAAGTCTCAAAACAATAAAACACTCATGAGTAAGGAAGTATAAATAAGAAAATAAAAATCTATAGAATTTTTAAGAAAGTCCCAATAAAAAAAAAACCTCAGGGAAATGTAACAAGATATCAAGCTATAGATAACATTATGATTACTCTGGTACGTCCCTTGGAAAATCTCAGTTAGTAAAACATAAGAAACTTAAGCTTGGGACTTAGTTTTATCTATGCTTTAGTCACTTGCTCTGGAAGGTAAATGAATAAGTAGAGAATTAGTCCAGGCCATTTCACACACAAATACAGAGTAGATATGCACACAAATGCCTGCATACATTTGGTTATATTCTGCATGATATTTACTAGAAATATCTACATGTAAAGGATCAGTGAATAATTTACTTAAAGAATGACTACTGTGGCAGAGATATTTTTGATTCGACAGCTACCATTTGTTCTTTAAGATTTCCTAAAACTCAAGCAGTTGTATGGACTTACATGACTGGATTCAGACAATGAACTACAAGCAGAATTAATGAGTGTCATTTCTAAGTCAAAGCCTGGAAGAGCAGGTACAATAGCTCCATGCACTCTCTTCTTTTTGCTATAGGCAGCGGAAAGGTTCCAGATGGCAGAGTCTCAGTCAGTCTGAGTTCCTTAGTAACTATGTAGAGCAGAGTCTCCTCCATCAAACAGCATTAGAAATATAGCATGGATGATAAATAAAGCTTTTAGTGTTAGACCATTGACATTCTGGGGTCAAGATGTTATTTCCGCATACTTGGCTTGTTTTGACTAGTGCAAATACCTTCCTATTTATAGACCTAGAGATTTAAGAGCTGCCAACAAACACAAAACTTGTTACTTATGCTGATGCCAAATAAATTCCAAAAATGTCCATGTTGTGGTGAAAATGTAAAATGAGTTCTATGCCAAAATTAAACCTTGTCTTTTCAGCACATTTTGAACTGCCCAATGATCTCATAGGTACTTCCTCTTTGAGATCATAAAAATAGAGATTATTAGTTCAGTATGAGGTAAATTGAATGAGACATAGGACTATTAAGGAATCCATTTATTTAAAAAGTATTGATTGAATACCTACTATATGGCAAGCACTCATTTCAGTGTTGTACATCATACTTAAATGAGGAAAGTTGAAAGCTTTTTCTCTAAAGTCAGGAACAAGACAAATGATGCCCACTCTCAACATTTCTACTTAACACAGCGTTAACAGTTCTAGCCACAACAATCAGATAAGAAAAAGAAACAAAAGGCATACAAACTGAAAGAGAAGGAGTAAAACTGTCACTATTTGCAAATGACATGATATTCTACATACAAAACTCTAAAGTCTCCATTCCAAAACTATTAGAACTAGTAAATGAATTCAACAGAGTTGCAGGATACATGGTTAATATACAGAAATCTGTTGTTTTTTTATGTACTAAGAATGGAATACCAGAAAGAGAAAGTAGAAAACAATCCCACTTTAAATCACATCAAAAAGAATAAAAGACAAAATAATAAACCTAACCAAGAGAGTGAAAACTCCCAATGAAACCATAAAACACTAATGAAGGAAATTGGAGATGGTACGAAGAAATGGAAAGATAGCTCCAGAAGAACAGTTAGGAAAGGACTGTTTGTATAACTAAGGAATAACATTTGTGCTTTTCTGTATATTTGCTTAAGTGGCTGCTCCATTTGACATACCTACCAGCAATGAATGAGGGTTTCAACTTCTCCATATCCTTACCAGTATTTATTTTTTGTCATTTTGATTTGAGCCATTCTGGTGAGTAAGAAGTGCTGTATCATTGTGGGTTAGATTTTCATTTCCCTAATGAATAATGATTCTGATCATCTTTTCAGGTACTTATTGGCTATTTGTATATTTATTTAGTAAAATGTCTATTCAAATATTTTACCCACATTAAATGAGATTATTTGTTTTCCAAATTAAGTTACAAGAGTTCTTTATTCTCATATAAGTATTTATCAGATATATTATTTGCAAATATTTTCTCCTAATCCATGGATCTTTGAAACACAATTAAGCATACCAACATATGTGTAGTGGTAGCTTCAAAGGAGACAAGAAAGAAAAAGAGACAGAAAAAATATTCGAAAAAATAATGATAAAAGTTTCCCACGTAACATTAAAAATATTAAGTAACACATTAAGACAGCTAACGAATTCCAGGTAAAATAAAAACAAAGAGATCACACTTACGTAAATCAAAGTCAAAACGTTGAAAGCCAAAGATAAAGAGAAAAACTTGGAGGCAACAAGAGAAAAATAAATTGACTCGTATAAAGGAAAACAGTAGGCTGAAACACTGCATTCTCATTAGAAGCAATGGATGGTAGGAAGTAGGATGACATATACAAAGTGTGAATAATAATTTTTAAAAACCTATCAACCAAAAGTTCTATACCCAGCAAAATCACACTTCAAAAATAAAGTTGATATAGAGAAATTCCCATATAAACAAAGACTGAGGTCATGTGTTGCTTACAGATCTGCATTACTGAAAGTACTAAAGCAAGTCCACCAGGCTGAAGGAAAATGACAGTAGTGGTTATCTGAATCCACATAAAGAAGTACAGAAAAACATAAAATATAGTTATATAGGTAAATAAATGTAGACTACTATATAATTATAACTTCTTTATCTTCTTCCCTTAGCTATTTAAAAGATCTGTATTAAAAACTATAAATCTGTGTTTTATAAATAATAAATTAGAACAAGAATAAATATAGCTATATTGGACTAAAGTTTCTAATTTTATTAGAGTATGCTAATTTTAATCTGAAGAAATCACATACTGTAATTCCTAGGAAAATCAATAAGAAGATAACTCCAAAACAGTAAAAAAGAAGGGACTAAAGAATACATTACTTAACACAAAAAAAGCAGTAAAGGAGATACACAGAAAAAATATTACTAGAGACAATGAGGGTGACTTTAGAGTGACAAAATGATTAATTAATCAGGCAGTTACAACAATTGTAAATATATACAGCTAAAACAATGACGAGGATACACACATACAAGCTGACTGAATTTATGACATAGACAATTAAAAACAATAAGTTGGAGAATTCCATGTTTCATCTCAATAATTGATAGAACTGAAGAAAATCAGCAAAAATACATAAGACTTGAATTATACTACCAACCAATTTGTCCTGACAGTTACAGAACAGTACAGAAATAACAGCAGAATAAATATTATTTTTGTGTGCACATGACACAGCCTCAATGATTTAAAATGACTGAAATATTAAGTATATTCTTCAGCTCCAATAGAACTTTAAAAAGTATAAAATTATCACTGATCATCAGGGAAGTTCAAATCAAATCACACTGAAGTATCACCTTCCACCTATAAGAATTGCTATTACCAAAAAGGCAAAAACACAACCATACATGTTGATAAGGATGTGGAGCAAAGGGAATCCTTGTGCTCTGCTGGTGGGCATGTAAACTGGTGCAGCCACTATAGAAGATAGTATAGAGTTTCTTCAAAAAATTAAAAATAGAACTCCCATATGACACAGTAATTCCATTCCTGAATATTTTCCAACGAAGATGAAAACACTAATTTAAAAAGATATGTGCACTCCTATCTTCACTGAAGCATTTCTTATAATAGCCAAGATATGGAGATAACCTAAGTGTCCATCAATAGATGAATGGAAAAAGATGTGAGTTATATATCAGCGAAATTTAAGGATACAACTTTTAGTTACAAAGTAAATGAGTCACAAGGATGCAATATACAGCCTAGAGGAATAAAGCCAGCAATAATAAAATATCTTTGTATGGTGACTGATGGTAAATAGCCCTAGTTGTGGTGAATGTTTTATGTTGTATAGATATATCCAATCACTATGACCAGGAACTAACGTAGTGTTATACGTGAATTGTACTTCAACAAACAAACAAACATATAGAAAAAGAAATCAGATTTGAGTTTATCACAGGTAGAAGGTAGAACTGGATGAAGATGGTCAAAAGGTACAAGCTTCTAGTTACAGGAAAAACAAGTATTAGAGATGTAATGTACAACATGATAAATAAAATTAACACTATTGTGTGTATACCCTTCCCATGGAAGTTGTTAAGAAAGTAAATCCTAAGAATTTTTATCATAAGGAAAAATTATTTTTCTTTTTCTTTTTGTATCTTTGTGACATGATAGATGCTTGCTAAACTTATTGTGGCAATCATTTCATAATCTACATAGGTCAAATCATTATGCTTTTCCCCTTATACTTATTCAGTGCCATATAAATGATACTAATGTGAATTATGTTTCAATAAAACTGGAAGAAAAAGACAAAAACAAAACTAAAGAAATTAGAGATTATACAAAGCATTTTCCCAGACCATAATAGATTAAATTAATAATAACAGAAAGACATTTGGATAATCCTTAATATTTGAAAATCAGTCAATATACTTTTAGATGATCCATGATGTATCAAACATAAAGTCTCAAGGAAAACAAAAAAAAAATCTTAAATGGAATGAAAATGAAAATATATCTCATTAAAATGTGTAAGACACAGCTAAAGCATTGATCAGAGGACAACTAACAGCACTGAATGCCTGTATTTGAAAAGAAAATAATATCTCAAATCAATAAACTTGTACCTTAAGAATAAAAGAACTGAATAGCTAACTAAAGCAAAAGGTAGCAGAAGGAAACATCTGGAGAATCCTTTGAGGTGAGCCTGGAAAATTAGCTTAATCTTAGATTCTAACCATAAAAAATGCAAGCTTTATTAAAAAGCAAAAAGTTCTAAATACTATTCTTTTTCATTTATTTTCTTTAAATGTGTAGTTGACTCTAAAGTATTTTTATCTAGGCTGTCATTTTCACCAGTTGTTTTCTACTAGAAATAACTGCTTAAAAGAGAGATGCTTAGGCTGATGAGATTTGATGAATTGGTAATGGTACAGGAAGTAGTGCCATGATTTTGGACTCATGAAGATGGAAATACATCTCTGGTACCCTACTTGGCTATTCCATGAAAAAATTTCAATTTAATAATGCTAATACTGCTTGTTTTTTCCAGCTTTCAGAATATATAGCCCAAACTCATAAGATATAGTTACTGATATCAATTTTGGTAATATAGAAAATAGAGGATACTAAGTGGGGACAGGAGGTAGAAGGGAGGGTAATAAATTCATGCTACAGTGAGGAGAGTAAGGAAATAATACCAGAATTTGTAGATTTAGAGTACATAAAGGCATAAATGGGATCATGAAAAATGTATTTATGAAAATACAGAGGGCTTAGATATAGAATACTTTAAAGGGATGAAATTCTACCATTCCATTCTGGAATGTAATTTTTAAAACATTCTGTATTTTATTTCAAATTATAGAGATGACCTGAAGCATTACAAACAGAAGTGATTAAGATTATTTATGGGAAATAGAGCAGGGAAGTGGCAGGACAGGGATTGCTATTTTTCATTCATGGTCCTTTCATATAATTTGGTTTCTGTCATGTGTACCATATTTGTTTTGATTAAGTGACAAATAAAACAACAAATATAAACCCCACCAGTTCTGGCTTTCACTTCATGGTTAAGGGATGTTTCACATCTCAAAAGAGAATAAATCAAACCCTATGCAACAGATATGAGTGTATTAAACTATTTCATGGTCTATACTTGTACCCATGGTCCCTTAAGTGCTGTGAGGCTAATTCTATGATATTATAGTTAAAGAAATTGTGGCCCAGATAAGGTAATGCTTCTAGCCAGGGAAACAGTGAGGAGTATAGCACCAGTATCCTAAGCTCCCAACTTGACCCCATGCTATATATGAAGACACATAAATCTCACAGATTCTCACAGCACATATTAAGGAAGAAAATCATACTACTGGAATTGTGTTGGTCTAGGTTCCCCAGATGCAGAGCCTGGGATAGTTAGTTTATTCTGGAAGCAAGGGTAAGGTGGGGGGAGGGCAGAGAAAAGAGGAGAAGTTACCATTAGCATGCACCACTGAGATTAACCTTGTGGGCAATGAAGGCCAGTTCCAGCAGCTCTTGCCTGAAAGTAAACCACATACTTTTCAGAATTGTCAGTCCAAAGCACAGGGACTTGAGGCTTTGTCTTCAGCTGACCTTTCCCTTGCTAGAGGGCTGTCATGGAGGAATTAACTCCCTTGCACTTCAGGGCTAAGCTGGTACACTTGGGCAACTACAGAGAAGCTCATAGTCAGAAATCAGAGGGACAGATGATAAATATTTGGTGGGACTTTGTCAGGGCACTGAAGAGTTCAGCAGAGATCTGCCTAAAATCAGAGGTTCAAGAGGGGTTATGATGTGATATGGAGCAACAGAGGCATCTGCTAGAGGATCTTAGTAAAGAAAGGCACCTGATTTTGGCATGTTCCAAAATGATTTATAGCCTGTTCTGCCTCTTCTCTATACCAGCATATATTTCACAAAATAAATAGACATTTTAAATGCTTTTATATATAAGTATTCCATTACATAAAAGGGGGCCATCAGTCTTATGTTTGTTTACTAGTAATTTGAAATATTCTTTAGATATTACAATTTGAATATATATTGTGAACTGAGTTTTGCTTGCATGCTATTATAAACATACGGCTATCTTGAAGACAAGCACAAAAATTTCATATGCCCATATTTCTTTTTTGACACTGTGCTCCTCCCACAGGCTATGTTAGTCTAGTAACAAATAAATAGTTCTTTACTAAATTTTATTCACATTGATTATATTGCTATCCACTAAGTGACCTTTGACACATGATTTTCATATATTTCATATTCATTGCATAGAAGGTAATACACACACATGACATTTTATGAGATAGTTTAACACACTTATATAAATGGATGCTCATATGGAAGTTAAGCCTATCTGTAGATACACCACAAAGATACATGACAAATATAGTACCACACAAAGTTTAGGAGTGAATATACTTTTCTTTATTACATGTAAATTCTTAATAAAGAAAATATTATTTTAACAAATATTTCTGTATTTAAAAAGTTATTTTTGTCCCTGTAGCAGGGATCAGAGGGAAACTACAATTGCTATGTTTTAGAAATGTAATTAAAAAAATAAAACCTGCTCTCCTATACACATGAAGCCATCAGTCATCACAGGTATTGCCATGTTTTCTTTTTTTCCTTTCTCACTAGTGCTGACATATTGGCCAGATTTATCCAACTCAGCTTACTTTCCTATGACCAATGGCAAAGCCATTGCTAAGTGAGTTGAACCCTAAGCTCCTTTCCAGGTCTAAAATTCCACTCTTATTCTAGTTTAGATTTATGAGGTGGTTGGCTACAGTTGGAGGCATAATCTATCCTCACTGAATAGAGAAAAATCAGTAGCCTTGACTGTCACTGTATTTACCACATCACTAGTATCATATCACCAACAAAATAGAATATCAAAATAAAAGTTTTCAGTGGCTTTCCTAACTAAAACAATGTACTATGTACAAAAGAAGAAAATTCAACATTTATCGATAGATCATTTGTTCTGCCCCAAATCCATCAAGATTCTTTATCCAGAATGATTTGAGCAAATATAAGTTTCAAGTAAAGCAATATCTAATGTTCATGTATCCTACTTAACTGTAAAATTCCTCTAATTTTGACTATATAGTTATAGTTACTCTTCTTAGTTCTGTTTTAAAATTATCACTTATATTTTACATTATATTATTAAATGCAGTCTAACTATCAGCTGTCACAGGTAAATTGTGGACTTATTTGAAAATAAATAAGTGAGAAAAAGAAATCTAGTGGGAAGAAAGAAAGAGGAAGGGAGGGAGGAAGAAAGGAAGAAAGGCACTTCACCAAAATTACTGCAAATTGTCCAAGAGTTTAGGAAATATTATAACTTTCCATTAATGTGCGAAAAGATAGAGACAGGGAAGAAACGGCCAAAAAACTCAGAAAGATGGATGTTGAAGAGAGATTTTATAACTACAAAAAGGGATTCTTTCTGTCCTTGTAGACTAGAATGATGGGTCTTTCCTAGAGGAAAATATGTATAATGAACCAATTCCACTTTAACAAAACATCATGTCTCTGTCAAGGCCATTATGATGAGACTGACATATTTTACCAAAACTAACCTAAAGAAATGATGCTCATTTTTAAACGCAGTCCCCTTTAAAAGGGGGACAAAAAGAGGCTAGAAGAAACAGACCAGTGATGACTTTCATTTCATGGGAAATGGCCACATAGGCCTACACAATTCAGAAAGGTTCCATGTAATACTGAGGTTTCAGACAGTCTTTTGTCATTTCAGGGAACATACTTCCCCACACTCTGTTTAGAAATTACTTGCTTGGATGCTTCCAACCACATCTGCTTGAAGTACTGTGAGGGAGCTGGCCCAACTACCTCTGCATCACATTTGGGAGTGCATGGCTGCCTTACAGGTGTCTACACAGTTGCATATTCTTTTAAAACTACTCTTCTATCTGCTGCCAAAGCTGTAAACTTAATGAGAGCACCTGCTGCCCCCTTGCTTAGTTAATTCACAGTGATCTGCGTTAACTAAAGAAAATTTCAGAAAAGCCTCTGTTCTTCAGTAATAAACTACCCATCTCTACTTTGGCCTGAAGGGTCTTTGATTCATGTCATATTACACTTAACACCAAGCACTGATGACAGTGGACACATTTAGTTTCTCTAAGTGGTGTTGGAGGTGGGGAAAAGGAAATGGCTACTAAGATCAAATGAAATGAGAAGATCAATTGTCTGCTTGAATATTGACAGCTGGAGAAACTAGTCATCCTTGACCTCACATTGGAAGCATTAATTCACCAAGGAGTAAAAGCACTAGCTAACAAATTTTTTGCAATGGCGATTGGCAGAGTGCAAAAGAAACAATTTAACATTATTTATTTTTTTAAAAATAATTTAAGGCTATCCTATGGAGCAAAGATAGTCTTTTTAACAAATGGTGCGGGAACAACTAGATATTCAGATGCAAAAAGAAAATGAATCTAGACACAGCTCTTATACCATTACAAAAATGATCTCAAAATGGATCATAGACCTAAATGTAAAACATAAAACTATAAAACTCCTAGATAATAATATGGAAGAAATCCTAGATGACCTTGGGTTTGATAATGACTTTTTAGACATAATACCAAAGGCATAATCCATGAAAAAAAATAATTGATGAACTGAGATGGCAAAGAAAACAGGACAAAATCTTAAGGATCAAGCAATTGATTTGATGAAACAAGAACAAAAACGGCTTCAAAATAATAGTGGCTTAATATGAAAGTGAAAGTCACTCAGTCATGTCCATCTCTTTGTGACCCCATGGACTATACAGTCCGTGGAATTCTCCAGGGCAGAATACTGGAGTGGGAGCCATAGCCATTCCCTTCTCCAGGGGATCGTCCCAACCCAGGGATCGAACCAAGGTCTCCCACATTGCAGGTGGATTCTTTATCAGCTGAGCCACCATGGAAGCCCTTAATATACCCTGAAATAATTAGGAAGAATGAAATTTTCATAGCAAAGTGACCCTGGGTACTATGAATTTGATGAGCTCAAGGTGCCAATGAAGCATCCATGTGAGTATTGATTAAAGTGAAAGTGAAGTCGTGCAGTCATGTCCGACTCTTTGCAACCCCATGGACTGTAGCCTACCAGGCTTCTCTGTCCATGGGATTTTCCAGGCAAGAGTACTGGAGTGGGTTGCCATTTCCTTCTCCAGGGGATCTTCCCGACCCAGGAATCAAACCCAGGTCTCCTGTATTGCAGGCAGACACTTTACCCTCTGAGCCACCAGAGAAGCCCGAGTATTGCTTGAGCCGCAGTTAAATATGTAGGAGTGAATTGGAGATAGTTGGGCTTTTGTATATAATTTTCCCTAGAGATCTGTACAGAGATTACAGCTGAAGCTGTTTGCTAGGATGAGATATTAAACAGAATGTAAGAAGACGAACTTGGGGGATGGTAACTTTAGGATACAAACAAGAACAGAAAGAGCAGGCTGAGATTTGTGAGAAATTATTAAGCTGGGAAGATATCCAAGATAGCAATTTTCAAGGAAATTTTTAAAAAGAATTTAAAAGAAAGGAAGGTCACCAACCATAATGTGAAGTCAAAAGAACGTGAATTAAGAAAAAAAAAAAAAAATCCTTGATTTGGAGCCGTAGAGGCCATTTGTGCATATGAGAGAAATTTCAGGTAGAGTATTTGAAGTAAAATTGCACAGTTTTAGAAAATGAGACAATCTCTACTTGTATAACTTTCTCTGAATAGGCTAGAAAGCAAAAAAACAAAGATGCAAAAAATATAAGACTGTTAGCTTAGCCTGAATATGTAACCAGGCAAAGAAAAAAACATGTTGATAAGTAAAGGGAAAGAGAAGGTAAATGAGAACCAAGATTCCAAAAGAAGATAATAGAGGCGGAAGAAGGAATTTCAGACTGGAAAAATAGCATTATTCTATGATAGGAGAGAATAAGAATGAGTAAAGATAAAAGATAATTAATGTGACAAGAGAGAAAGCAGATAGAATTCTCTGCTGCTGTCTATCTATTCCTAAGGCAAAAAAGTTAAGAGTGAAGATGGCATAAAAGGAGCAGCAGAGTAGTTTTCACAGCTGTGAGGATAGAAACCTGCAAACAGATCTGAATGTTATCTAATAGCATAAAGATAATTGGAATTCCATTTGGAGTGAAGATTTTTAAGATATATACTGCATAACATATATTCTACTTGTTTGAAGCTTGCCAAGTATGATGTTAACTCTTGCTTTGTTAATAAAGATACTTGAATATTCTTTACCAAAGTAAACTCAATAACAAAGTGCTCATTTTATTAAAATCATTTTAAAACTTCCAGGATTTTTAAAACCCAACCTCATTTAAAATAAACATTTTCTTATATTCTGAATATTGTTTTCCCTCATGCAAATGAAATAATCTTGAATATAGAAAAGAAATAACTACAGTGAAGAAGCTGAATTTACAGAGATAAGGTTATTTTTCTGCTTTTAGAAAATCTTAAGTTCATGGATTATTTCAAATCTTTGTGTGGAAAACTCAGAATTTTATTTCCAGTAAAATTTATATTTTATAAGGAATCAAAAAATATGTAGTAAGCCTTTGGAACAAAATGCCCACGAGAGATAGTTAACCTGTCGAACCTGCGAATAAACATTACTTTGGTAGCACATGGTGGTATTCACACAACAATTGGGTTCCAAAATATGTTTCTTCAATGTTACATAAAAACATTCAGTTCGTGTAATGAACAACAATAGTGCCAGTAATCAAAGAAAATCAGGATTGTCAACATGGAGAAATAATGTCTCCTAGCAACCAAGTTTCAATTACTCTTTGTTTGCTAACAAGCCCTGAGATATTTTGTGCTGGTAGCTTTATTTCAGAGAGTAATGCATTATCAAAGACCATAAGAGAGAGCTCCTGTTTTAACCAGCTCTGGTTTCCAATCAAACATCTTGCAATTAATTTTATTAGTGTTTTAGAACTAATTTACTTTGAATAAGCCATAACTATGATTTGTTATTTTCATGTTCTAAAAGAAATTGTAAGGTAGGATAATTATTTGTTTAAATAATGGAATCATTGGCATACACATGATACTCCAAAGAAGTAAAAATTTATTATCATTAATAATGAGATTAAACAAAATCATATCCCAGAATAGATCCCAAGAGGACCCTTTAGCTATTTTAGTTGAACTAGAAATAATACTAATTAAGATATAACACTGACTGTCATAGCAATAGTCACAAAGGCCATTTGCTAGTGCCTCATAAAAACCGACTATTGCCTACATGGATACAGTATGAAAGAACACCCTGAGTTGAAAAATCAGTCTACATTTTGAACATTACATATCAAACTTTTGATTCAAGACACCTGTACAAATCCCTTTATACCATTTAAATTTGGAAAATGACTAGAGAAACTGAGCTGTTTCAGCTGAACCTCCTCTGCAATTGGTGGGTTAGGTTTTTATCTCTTCTTGACATAGAGGCAATTTAGGAGACTGAGTACCCCAGGAGCACATTGTGTGAGTAGAACTATGGCTGCATTGCTGCTGCTACAACAATTATTTCTCTCATTGGATTTTTGTAATCTGTCTCATCTGAACCTACTGAAGAGAAAAGACTCATGGAAAATAGCTGCACAAACACACATACACAAAATACTAGAGGCCAAGATGATAATTAACAAAAGTCCGTATCAAAGTGGTCAAAGCTAGAGTTGCGTAGCCACCCGAAGTAACGTTTTCAGACCCGTCATTTTCAGATACATTTCTGTTAGTTGACATCTCGCTTTTTGTTAAGTGACACTAGAAGGACAGTCTATGTTTCAGATTTGATTCTGTAGCAGCTGAGAGCTATTCAAATTAGTGCTTGCAAATATTTTGGTTAATTTGTCTGTTATTTATACTATTGCCCAGTTAATAGGGAAAGATGAGTGCTCTGACATAAATTTACCTCAATAAATAAAAGTATTGATGTAAATGAACAAAATTATCAAACTGAAATGCATTAATTTCTCATTAAATGTTTCTTATATTTCTTATCATAACTACAGTATAAGAAATATTAAAGACTTTTTCTTTGTTTCCTTCCCTGATTGCTTTCTTCAGCTACAATGGCAAATCCTCTACCTTTTTTGGACTTCTGAATATAAATGTGTTCATTCATGTCTTAACAACATCTATGTTTAAAATCTATGTCTTATTACTTCCTAAGCAGGAACAATAAAACTTATGACCCTCTTTTAGCCTACTTCTAGCTCTAAACTGCATAGTTGACCTTGCCAAGATAGAACTATTGCATATAAAGAGGCATATATACGAGGTTAACTATAGAAAATGATTAGATTGTCTACGTACCAGAAAGTCCAAGGATTGTGCTATTTAAAATTATTATTATGGAGCAAAATGAGCAGTAGTATATAGGATACACGATTTCAAAATAAATACATTTCCTGGCCAACAAATTATTTTTCTATGTGCAAGAAAGAAGATTTAACCAATCTAAGAGGAAGGATTTCAATAAAACGCCATTTTCAGAAGAAAGTTATAATTTTACCATGTTTGCCCAAATGCTGTTTTTACAGGAGATACTAAAAAATGATCAAGCATGGTTTGCTTTTAAGCAGAGTTAGAGCAAGAGTCTGAGTGTGCAAATGCATCATCTTTCAGAGGTACTTCCATAGCCATCATTTTTACGGTTTTAATATGAACCTTTGCAAAAATACTTGCCAGCTGTCTGTGACAAATATAAAATGATTTGTCTCCCTACCCTTGAGACAGTAAACAAATGTAAAAAGAATTTTTTAAAATACACAAAGCAGAAAAACATGAGTCATGAGTCAAGACTTACTTTAAACCCAGTAGAACTGGGTCTTAGGTAAATTGTGCAATTTCTTTGGGTCTTAATTTTCACATATGTAAAACTTTGGGGGGTGTGTGTGTGTGTATGTGTGTGTGCATGCATTCACATTTTTATAGAACGAGACAAATTTTCAAAAAATGCCTTTTAATTTAGCACAGACATGGAAATGTTCTCTAGGGGTAAGATGAGGAGGGAAGGAAAACCGTGACAGTGAATTCTGTTTCTTACTTGCAGAAGCAGGGTGTGAATCAACATGTCTCTGAGGAAGACAGAAATACTTTCTTGACAATCTCTTTCCACTGGGAATTCTGATGAGTCTGGAAGTCACTGATTGGCCTGAAAATTCTTTTACTCTCAGTATAAACTATCAGGTTCCTAGCTGTACATATTTATACATAAATATGTGCCTAGGCCAGAGTGTAAAATGAGTTTTTACTGGGGAACAAGTCATACAATGGAGATTTGAGCACACCAGGCTTCTTTCCAGAATGCCACAGCTTTGTTTTTGAACCATTACCAATGCCTTTCAGCAGTGCTGTCAACAGAGCTCAGATAGGGTCTTGAACTCCAGAGAATGAATGAGATATGCCAAATGAAGCATAATTACCTTATTGACGTCATTCAGCTTTCAACTCACATTTAATGGGGGAGCTTCAACTGTTTGAAACAGTGGGCCGTTTGTAGCACATTATGCAAATGATAAGACTAATCTTTTGCATTATACATAAGAGCTGCTTATTGTGCATTAACTAATTTATCTGACTATGCAGGGGCTATGAATGCTGATTTTTATTAAGCTTTTCATTAAGTGAAAACTTAGGCATAGCAAGTGCATATATTAGCATGTGCCTATCTTGTGTGGATAAATAAACACATACTTGCCTCTAGTTACCAAGTGGCATTCTTTTGGTGGTAGAAATCATCAAGTATGATTTTTTCAGTCATATCAGTAAGATGTGAAAGTGAGAATTAAATAATCAGAGGAAAAAACTCCAGTATTGTTAATATTCATCACACATATTTTATCATGGTCACAAATTTCTCTTTAAAATCACAGAATGTGTAGTCTAAAGTCAATAATTTGAGTCTTACATAAGTACCCTTTAATATAGTGGTGACTATTTTTGTGATAATCATAAAAAGCAGATGAAGAACCACTGATCACAAAGTCTAATTAAAGCACTTTAGTTTTAAGATAAGATTAATTCATTTGAGGAGAATAAAGGGAGAAGAGAGCAAAATAATATTTTTATTAAATACTCTCTAATTAACTTGGTTCAAACCTAGGCACACTCACGTCTAGACAGACATATGAATAATGCTTCATATAATGCTCACATAATTAGCACATTTCCTTAAGGTACACATTTGAAGCCAATACAGACTCTCTACATAGCCCCTGCTCTTCTCAGTGAGTTGTTTTGAATTTGACCACCAAATTTCACAAGAGAAGATACAGCAAAAGAACAACATATTTTATCTGCTTAATTATACTGATACAGATTTGATTTATTTTAATCAGTGGATATATATTGAGAATTCTCTATGTGCAAAATTATCATGAATACTTTGAATGTATTAGTGTAAAAGCAAATTTTAACTATGTGGTTAACCACTTACTAATAGGAGGTGAGTCACTGATTACTTTTATAACAGATTTTTGAGGTGAAAGGGCTAGCGGAAATAATGCAAATATCTTCAAATAAACATTGAAGTTTATAGTATCTTCAAATAAACACAAGATATTAAATAGCAACAGTGATTAGTAAAACTGACTGAAGAGGGGCAGAGAAACCTAGTATATCCTCCTAACTTCAAATTTGAGTTCCCAGTTTTAGTTCATTAAAATTAATGATCAATCAATGATTATCATGCATGAGAACAATTCGTTCTTTTAACAGTCAGGTAAACTAAAACACACATTACGATATCCACAACACAAACCTAGCCTTGGGATGTGGCCATGAGACCAACTTAACTGCAAAATGTTTATTAAATTATTAAAATTTATGGGTTGATAGCACTCTCGAGCAATTTATTGTAGTTGTAAACCATTTTTAAGTTTTGAAAACATAATAAAGTTGATTTAATAATCCCCCTAATCTTATACATAACTTCCTCCAGAATTGTCTTCAATTACGCCTCATAAATAACAATTTATTGTGTATTAGAGAAACACTAAAAAACAAATACTTCATGAGAATTTCATCAGATTCATTTATTCTGAAACATTTGCCAGGAAGCATAACAAATTCACACGTGACCCCTGCACTCAGAGGAGCTGAAGTTCAAATCAAAGCCACAATGGAGAGTTCCTTTGCCAAGGATAATAACTAGAATCTTCCCTTAACTTGAGCCAGGAACTCAGCTTTAATGAATGCAAGGGCAAAGGGGTCGGGGAAGGGGGAGAGAAAAAATTCTAGTGAAATTCTCTCCACTTTAAAAACAGCTTGAATTGCAAAGCACAGATAGTCACATCACCTCTTTATAGGACTTTGTTAAGGAACAAGCAGCTAAAAAGAGGGAACACAAAGACAGTAATTGTAAGCACACATTGTGTTTCCCTCAGGTTCAGTAAGTCATCAGATTAGGCAAATTCACTTATATTTAATGACATTTACGTTAACATTCCATACTTAAAAAAATAAAATTGACAGTAGTATAGGAAGAATATCACTATTGGTAGAATAATTTAGAATCTGCTTCATATTTCTTAGTGACTCAATTAGGGCAGAATTATTCAAGAGACCTAGTGGGTTTCACAGCTTACAGGACTTTGTTTTCCAAACTGAAACAGATTTTTTTTCTAAGTATTAGGGATGCTTTTAGTATAACAAAAAGAAAATGCATACATAGTAGATAGCTTCCCTAGCTAGAAGGAAGAGGAGGGGCATAACTGTGCCCTGAGGAAAGGCTATATGCCAGTGGTAGGAAATACCACATCTTCATTCCTCAAACATTTCAGTTTTGTGCCCTAATACTCATTTTAGGAGTCTAGAGGCTGAAACCTCTATTCAAGCAAACCTATCATTAACTCCACTTATGCTAAACCTACAGTTGGTGATTTCTTGGTCTTCCAGAACCAGATATTGAAATGAAGTTGGCTCTGAGAGAACCTCTCAGAAGCAGAGAATTTCTTCTAAAATGGTATCTCTTCTTGAGATAAATGCAGGATCATTTTTTTCAAAATGAGCAAGATCCACCATAAAACTTGAGAGTAATCAAGAAAAAGAAATGACAACTTCATTACTTAGTCATACGATGATTAAGGCCATAGTGGCTCATTAGTGTCAGTTTAAAGTAGAATTCCATAGAAGACAAAGTTGGGCTTTCATTTCCCTCTTTCTCTCTTATGCATTCTTCCCTTGGTGCCTGGTGCCCTAAATACTTGAATCGACTATGATAAATGTTATTAGGGGATCATGTCTAGCTCTATTTTCTTTCTCATGCTTGTGCCTGGGTGTCCATCCCTTTATCAAATGACTCTGCCCTCTCGTCTTGGCCACAGTAACATCAGGTAGACACATCCAGTCTAGGTTGGGCCAATCAAATTCCTCTCCCTGAAATACTGTGCCAAGTAAGTATATAAGGCTAGTCCACAGGGAACATGGAAGGGAGTTATAGAGAGAAGAAGAGGTAGAAAAATATGAGGCCATAGAGAGAGAGTTAAAGAAAATAGTTGCTGCATTAAAAAGAAGAAAATACCTAGGAATAAACCTACCTAAGGAGGCAAAAGTTCTGCATTCCAAAAACTATAAGACACAGATGAAAGAAAATGAAGACAACAAAAATAGATGGAAAGATATACTGTCTTCTTGGATTGGAAGAAACAATATTATTAAAATGATTGTATATCCAAGGCATTCTACAGATTCAATGCAATCTCTACCAAAATACTAATGGCATTTTTTCACAGAACCCGAACAATAATCTTAGAATTTGTATGGAAACACAAAAAACTCTGAATAGCCAAAGCAATCTTGAGAAAGAATAGAGCTGAAGGAATCATGTTCCCTGACTTCAGAGTATACTACAATGCTACAATCATCAAAACGTTATGGTAATGGCACTAAAACAGACATAGATAATGGCAGAAAATAGAGAGCCCCAAAGTAAAGCACTTTGGTCAATTAATCAAGCACCATGCAATTAATTCACAACAAAGGAGACACGAATACACAATGGAGAAAAAACACTCTCTTCACTAAGTGCTGTTGGGAAAACTGGACAGCCACATGTCAAAAGTGAAATTAAAACATCCTCTAAAACCATATATGAAAATAAACTCAAAATGGATTAAAGACCTAATTATAAGACTAGATACTATAAAACTCCTAGAGGAAAACAGTCAGAACATTCTGACAAAAATTATACCAAACATTTTTTGGCACTATCTCCTAAAGTAAAGAAAATAAAAACACAATGAATAAATGGAACTTAATTAAACTTATATTTAAAAAATTGCACAGCAAAGGAAACGATTGACAAAATGAGGTGACAACCTATTGAATAGGAGGAAATATTTGCAAATAATATGACTGGTAAGAAATTAATATCCAACATATACGAACAGTTTATATAACTCAACATCAAAATATCAAACAACCCAATTCCTAAAATGGGCAGAAGACCTGAATGGACATTTTTCCAAAGAGGAAATGAAATGGCCAATAGGTACATGAAGAGATACTCAAGATTGCTAATAATTAGGGAAATGCAAATCCAAACCACAATGAGATATCACCTCACATCAGTCAGAATGGCTGTCATCAAAACGAAGACAAACATTAATAGCAAATATTGGTAATGATTCAGAGAAAGGGAATCTTGTGCATGATGGGAATGTAAACTAGTACAGTGTACTGAAAAACAGTATGGAGGTTTCTCAAAACACTAAAAACTACAATCGCCATATGATCTAGCAATTCCATAAAAACAGCAATTCGAAAAGATACATTCAATTCTAGTGTTCATAGTAGCATTACCTACTATTGCTGAGATATGGAAGCAACTTAAGTGTCCATCAACAGATGAATAGATAAAGAAGATGTGAGAAATATATATATATATATACACGTGTGTGTATATATACACACACATGTGTGTGTATATGTGTGTGTGTGTCTATATGGACTACTACTCTGCCAATTATACCAACATGGATGGACATGGAGGGCACTACGCTAAATGAAATAAGTCAGACGAGAAAGACAAATACTGTGTTGTATCACTTATATGTGGAATCTAAAAAATACAACAAACTATTGAATAAAGCAAAAAAAAAAAAGAAGCAGTCTTGCAGATACCAGTGGCAGGATTGGGGGGTTGGCGGTTGGGTAGAATACAGTGATGGAAGAATGAGAAGTATAAACTATCACATATAAGATAGCCTTAAGGATATATTGTATAACATGAGAAATGCAGCCAATATTTTGTAATAGCTGTAAATGGAAAGTAAACTTTCAAAATTATAAAATAAAATGAGTTGCTCTCTTTTTCTCCTATGCCTTATCAGTTTCTATGGGGTCTACATATATTTCTAATTCTTGAATCCTTTATATTCTTCTGTTCTATAAACTGAATTTTAATTTGGGCCAGTGTACCTAGCTCTGTTCCTGAAAAGCCAATGACATTGTCCATGAATGGGGAGATGAAGCGTATTCTGTCCTTGTTCCACTGTAAGTCTGCTGCAGGCACTGGTAACAGAGCACACTCTATGCACAACCAATGGGAGGAGGAAACACAGCCACACAGGGAGGAAACATGCTAACCTCTCACCACTTGTGCTTACTTGCCCAGGAGGCACCAGGTAATACTGCTTTGCCAGGTACCAGACACTTTCTGGACTCTTGATGGCTATGTTCTGTCCAAATTAACCCCTACTTGACAGACATAAATAACAGTTTTACAGCTTCCACTTCCAAGTTCTTCTTTTATGTGGAGCCAGGTCAGAAGTTTTATGTGGTCTACCTGGAAGTATTATGCCATCCATACTTTATCCAAGAAGATCAAATCTGTGGATTGTCCCCCAAAATTCTGCAGTAAGTTGTGGCACATATATCAGAAGTTTCAGAAGTGACCATAAAGTGTTTTCAAATGAGAAGACCTACACAAATGAGACAGTAATAATCACCAGTTTGAATTTGGGTCACTTCATCTATGGCTAAAAGATTTTATATATACTCCAGCTATGATGGAATGACAAAAGCCAAGTTTATCTTTTCATATAAACAACTAAAATAACAGGCTAAATATACCAACTAGTAAATTTTGTATAATGGATCCTAGGACACATAAGACAGAGATCTTTGAGAAAAGGAAATCAAAATGTGATCCCTGCAATTGCTTCAGCTTAAAGTGCCTCAAGTGACTAAAGAAAGTCCTGGTGAAGGAAGATATATAATCCAAACAGAGCCCCATGATCTTCATGAGTAGAAAAACAGAGTTGAATATCTCAGGAGTCCATGCCGGCTAGAATTTGCACAACAGAACAACAGAATTTATGAGGTGATATCTCATTTTTTCTTGTAAAAGAAAATAAAGCTACAAAAATTTGTTGAAGTTTTATCTCGAGTCCTTAATTGAGGTCTGATAACTGCATTCATATAAAGAAATTACCTAAGGACAGAGAAAGAATCACTGGAAAGAAAGAGAAAAGCCTTACAGATCAAACAAGGCCAGTAATAGTGCATGATCCTACAGTAGAAGTCCTTAGTAATACTGGGGACTTCAGGGAAAGAGCCCTGTAGATTATAGTCTCAGTGCTAGGGAAAATTAGTCCTTGCACAAAGGCCACCTAACAAAGCTTAAAAGCAACCCTAAAAAGAACAAAACTGTTTCCCAGTACCTTAACTGCATCCCAGAATAAAGTTCAGGAACATTTAAAGAAATTTAAAAATAGTCAACACCTGATACAGTAAAATTTTTAGAACTTGGCACCAAATAAAAATTACTGAGCATGCAAAAAAAGAAAGAAAAGAAAGATGAAAATAAGTTAATACACACAAAAATGACATAAATGATACAATCATCAGACAAGGAAATTAAAACAGTTATTACAAATATGTCAAAAATAAAGTCAGAAAGAAAATACATGTTAAGGAGATAATAATAAAAAATCATATTTTAAAAAAGAAGCTATACATTTTTAAATCAAACTTCCAGAGATAAGTAATATGTCATATACAATTAACAGACGATTAGACTCTACGGAAAACTTGATTAGTGAATTTAAAGACATAGAGAAATGAAAAAAATACAACATAGAGAGGAACAAAAGATTGGAAAAAATGATTATAATATCAGTGAGCTGTGGGACAAATTCAAGTAGACTACTACTGATGTAATTTAAATTATTTGGAATAGTGCCTAAAATTTTCTTAATTTGATAAAAACTATAAACCATCCAATTCAGGTAAATCAATGAAGAATACAGGCAAGATATATGAAGACAACTATATCAAAGGCCGAGAATAATAAAAATGTTTAAATCGATAAAGGTAAAATATTAAAAGCAGCCAAAGAACACAATGCTTACATAGAAACAAAAGTAAGAATTATAGAACACTCATCACTGAGAATAAAACAAATCAGAGAATTCTGGAGAACCATTCAGAATAAAGACTTCCTTAAATAAAGACTAAAAGAAAAAATTGGTAGCAAAGATTCTAAATCCAGTGATAATACCTTTTGAAAACAAAGGTGAAATAAAAACTTTGTCAGACATAAAAACGGTGGCAAAACTGATCACACACAGATGTACATTACAATAAATATTGAAGGAAGTCCATTAGGCAGAAGGAACAGCAACTAGTTGGAAAGCAGAATTTACATAAAGATGGAAAGCATCAGAAAGAGTAAATGAGTGGGTATAAAATATTTTTCTTGGTTTCAAAATATCCTTTAAAGATAGTTGTTTAAAACAAAATTATGAAAATGTAAGTTTTTCAAGTACATAGAAGTGAAATGAATGGCAACAAGAACATAAAGACAAAAAGAAGGGAAAGAGATACACTGGTTTAATATTTTATACAGAAAATTCAGCTACATTTTATGTCAGCATTTCTAGAGCAATGCAAACTATATCTTAAAACTATAGCTGAATTTTGCATAATTTTCAGGAGATTGGCAACAAATTCCTAAATTTCCAATAATTATTCAAAAACACTATCAGATGGAAATATAACAATTAAATCTTGCTTAGTCTTGATATTAAAACTTGAGAAAGCATATATAACAAAACTATGAACTAATCTTATTTATAAATAGAAATATATAAATACTAATAGACTTAAGCAGTGCTTTATCAAGTATTTTACCAATTTTATCAGATACTTATCAAATAGTGCTTATTGATAAATATTTATCATTTATCTTTCTGTATGTATATAAAAAATATAAAAGCATTCTTTTGTGACCTATGCATTTTTTCTATTACTAAAATGTAATAACATCGAATATCAATAAAGATTCTATTTACAAAGAAATCTATTTAAGCACTGTTTAAACAGAGACTCACAGACTCAGAGAATGAACTTGTGGCTGCAGGAATAGTTAAGAGAGTTGGGGATGGACATGTACACACTGCTATATTTTAAATGGATAACCAATGAGGACCTGCCGTATAGCACATGGAACTCTGCTCAATATTATGTGGCAGCCTGGATGGGAGGGAAGTTTGCAGGAGAATGGAAACATGTATATGTATGGCTGAGTCCCTTTTCCATTCACCTGGAACTATCACAACATTGTTTGTTAACCAATACAAAATAAAAAAAAATTGTTTTTTTTTAAAGCACTGTTTAAATAAAATATTTACTCTATTTCAAAAGCAATCACTAACCACTATATTAAAAACTAAGCTAAAATTGGAAAGATACATAAAGTGTAACAAAAATTTTTCAGTTAGTAAACTAGTTTTTATTCAGTTTGCATGTATTAATATTACAAAACGATCACAAAAATTAGTCCAGTTAACTTCCATCACCACACATAATTACAAAAAATATTTTTTCTTATGAAAAGACTTAACATTTTTTGTAGAAACTTTCAAATATGCAATTTCAGGTATCAACTATGGTCACCATACTGTACATTACACCCTCATGAATGTACTTATTTTATAACTAGAAGTTTGTACCTATAGGTTCCCTTCACCCATTTTACCCACCCCCTTGCTCTACTTTGCTGCTGCTGCTGCTGCTAAGTCGCTTCAGTCGTGCCCGACTCTGGGCGACCCCATAGGCGGCAGCCCACCAGGCTCCCCCGTCCCTGGGATTCTCCAGGCAAGAACACTGGAGTGGGTTGCCATTGCCTTCTCCAGTTTAGGAAACTGCAAATCTCTTTGTATCTGTGAACTCAAACAGTATTTCTCTTTCTCTATTCAACTTATTTCATTTACCATAATGCGCTCAAGGTCCATCTATATTGTCACAAATGACAAGATTTTACTCTTTTTTATAGCTAAATAATATTTGCTTGTATAATATCTATCTATCTATCTATCACACCTTCTTTATCTTCTGTTAATCATTCAATAGATACTTAGGTTATTTCCTTAAGTGAATATTAAAAGTAATGTTGCAGTGATTGGGGGGGGTTGTCAATAAATCTTTTTGAGTAAATGTTTTAATTTTCTATAGATAAATACCCAGAAGTGGAATGACTGAATCATACTATAGTTCTATTTTCTAGACCCTCCATACTGCCTTCTGTAGTGGCTGCACCAATATACAATCTGGTCTTCAGTGCACAAGTGTTCCCTTTTCTCCACATCCTTGCAACATGTATTGTTGTTGTTGTTCAATCACTAAGTTGTGGCCAACTCTTTGCGATCCCAATGGCTTCCTGCAGCACACCAGGCTTCCCTGTCCTTCACTCTCTCTCAGAGTTTGCTCAAATTCATGTCCTTTGAGTCAATGATGCTATTTAATCATATTATCCTCTGCTGCCCTCTTCTTTTGCCTTTAAGCTTACCCAGCATCCGGGTCTTTTCTAATGAGTCAGCTCTTCCCATCAGGTGGCCAAGGCAATTAAGTTTCAGCACCAGTCCTTCCAATGAATATCCAGGGTTGATTTCCTTTAGAATGACTGGTTTTATCCCCTTGCTGTCCAAGAGGCTCATAAGAGTTTTCTCCAGCACCACAATTCAAAAGCATCAGTTCTTCAGCATTCAACCTTCTTTATGATTCACCTCTCACATCCGTACATGACTACTGAAAAAACCATAGCTTTGACTATACGGATCTCTGTTGGTAACGAGATTTCTTTGTTTTTTAATATGCTGTCTAGGTTTGTCATGGCTTTCCTTCCAAGGAGCAAGTGTCTTTTAATTTAATGGCTGCAGTCACGGTCAGCAGTGATCTTGGAGCCCAAGAAAATAAAACCTGTCATTGCTTCCACTTTTTCCCTTTCTATTTGTAATGAAATGATGGGACCAGATGCCATGATCTTAGTTTTAAATGTTGAGTTTCAAGCCAGCTTTTTCACTCTTCTTTTTCACTCTCATCAACAGGCTCTTTAGTTCCTCTTCAGTTTCTGCCGTTAGAGTGGTATCATCCACATATCTGTGGTTGTTGATATTTCTCCCATCAATCGTGATTTCAACTTGTGATTCATCCAGCCCAGCATTTCACAGGATATACTCTGCATTTAAGTTAAATAAACAGGGTTACAATATACAGCCTTGTTTATTTCTTTCCCAATTCTGAACTATTCATTTGTTTGTAAGGTTCTAACCGATGCTTCTCGACCTGCATACAGGTTTCTCAGGAGGCAGATAAGGTGGCCTGGTATTCCTATCTCTTTAAAAATCTTCCAGTTTGTTGTGATCTATAGTCAAAGGCTTTCACATAGTGAAAAAGCAGAAGTAGATGTTTTTCTGGAATTCCCTTGCTTTCTCTATGATCCCATGGATGTTGGCAATTTGATCTCTGATTCCTCTACCTTTTCTAAATCCAGCTTGTACATCTGGAAGTTCTCAGTTCAAATACTGCTGAAGTCTAGCTTGAAGGATTTTGAGCATAACTTTACTAGCATGCAAAATGAGCACAACTGTCAGGTATTTTGAACATTCTTTGGCACTGCCATTCTTTAGGACTG
Organism: Giraffa tippelskirchi; assembly: GCF_054371585.1. Classification (NCBI taxonomy): domain Eukaryota; kingdom Metazoa; phylum Chordata; class Mammalia; order Artiodactyla; family Giraffidae; genus Giraffa; species Giraffa tippelskirchi. Next base: position 103,970,823 of record NC_137280.1, on the reverse strand, counting down.
AAATGAAAACTGAACTTTTCAAGTCCCATGGCCACTACTGAGTTCTCCAAATTTGATGACATATTGAGTGCAGCCCTTTAACAGCATCATTTTTTAGGATTTGAAATAGCTCAGCTGTAATTCCATCACCTTCACTAGCCTTGCTTATAGTAACACTTCCTAAGGCATGCTTAACTTCACACTCCAGGATGTCTGGCTCTAGATGAGTGACCATTCCTTCATGGTTATCTGGGTCATTAAGACCTTTGTTATATAGTTCCTCTGTGTATTCTTGCCACCTCTTCTTAATATTTTCTGCCTCTGTTAGGTCCCTATTGTTTCTGTCTTTTTTCATGTTCATCCTTGCATGAAATGTTCCCTTGATAGCTCCAATTTTCTTGAAGAGATCTCTAGTCTTTCCCATTCTATTGCTTTCCTCTATTTATTTGCATTGTTCATTGAAGAAAGCTTTCTTATCACTCCTTGCTATTCTCTGGAACTCTCCATTCAGTTGGGTATATCTTTCTCTTTCTCCCTTGCATTTCAGTTCTCTTCTTTCCTCATCTATTTGTAAAGCCACCTCAGACAACCACTTAGCCTTCTTGCATTTCTTCTTGCATTTAACAGAATAAAATGGAAATAAGTACTTATCTATCAATAATTACTCTAAATTTCAAAGGACAAAATGCTCCAATCCAATGTTACAAAGTGTCAGCTTAGATTCAAAAACAAACAAACAAAAAAATGATAGAGAGAAACTAAAATATGCTGCCTACAAGAAATTCACTTCTGGGTGAAATATAGATAAACACAGAAAGTAGGGAGATGAAAAAAGATATTTGGGGTGGTTTTGGTCACTGCATCTTGTACAATGTTATGAACTTCTGTCCATATTTCTTTAGATACTCTGCCTACCAGATCTAATCCCTTGATCAGCAATATGTGTTACCTGTATATATTTTTTTACAATAGCCATTATGACAGATGTGAGGTGATACATCATTGTGGTCTTAATTAAATTAAAAGGACTTAATTTAATTCAACCTAATTTAATAGAAATAACAGCAAACTATAAATCAACTGAAAAACAGGACTAAAAAAGGATATGCCTATCAATAATTACTCTAAATGTCAAGTGACAAAACGCTCCAATTAAAAGACAGAGAGTGTCAGATTTGATTTAAAAAAAAAACAATGACTTACAATATACTGCCTACAAGAAACTCACTTCAGGTTGAAATACAGACACACACTGAAAGTAGGGAGATGGAGAAAGATATTTGATGCAAATGGAAATGACAAGAAGGTGGAGCAGCAAAATTCATATCAGACAAAATAGGCTTTAAAACAAAGACCAAAATAAACTTTAAAGAAAGACAAAAAAATGAACCATGTATTGATAAAAAGATCCAAAGCAGAAGAGTATCTTATGCACCCAATTTCAGTTCAGTTCAGTTCAGTCGCTCAGTTGTGTCTGACTCTTTGCGACCCCATGAATTGCAGCACGCCAGGCCTCTCTGTCCATCACCAACTCCCAGAGTCTACCCAAACCCAGGTCCATCGAGTCGGTGATGCCATCCAACCATCTCATCCTCTGTCGTCCCCTTCTCCTCCCACCCCCAATCCTACCCAGCATTAGGGTCTTTTCCAATGAGTCAACCCTTCGCATGAGGTGGCCAAAGTATTGGAGTTTCAGCTTCAACATCAGACCTTCCAATGAACACCCAGGATTGATCTCTTTTAGGATGGATTGATTGGATCTCCTTGCAGACCAAGAGACTCTCAAGAGTCTGCTCCAACACCACAGTTCACAACCATCAATTCTGTGGCGCTCAGCTGTCTTCACCATCCAACTCTCACATCCATACATGACCACTGGAAAAACCATAGCCTTGACTAGATGGACTTTTGTTGGCAAAGTAATGTCTCTGCTTTTAAATATGCTATCTAGGTTGGCCATAACCTTCCTTCCAAGGAGTAAGCGTCTTTTAATTTCATGGCTGCAATCACCATCTGCAGTGATTTTGGAGCCCAAAAAAATAAAGTCTGACACTGTTTCCACTGTTTCCCCATCTATTTCCCATGGAGTGATGGGACCAGATGCCATGATCTTAGTTTTCTGAACGTTGAGCTTTAAGCCAACTTTTTCACTCTCCTCCTTCACCTTCATCAAGAGGCTCTTTAGTTCTTCTTCACTTTCTGCCATAAGGGTGGTGTCATCCGCATATCTGAGGTTATTGATATTTCTCCTGGCAATCTTGATTCCAGCTTGTGTTTCTTCCAGCCCAGCGTTTCTCATGATGTACTCTGCATGAAAGTTAAATAAGCAGGGTGACAATATACAGCCTTGACGTACTCCTTTTCCTATTTGGAACCAGTCTGTTGTTCCATGTCCATTTCTAACTGTTGCTTCCTGACCTGCATACAGGTTTTTCAAGAGAGAGGTCAGATGGTCTGGTATTCCCATCTCTTTCAGAATTTTCCACAGTTTATTGTGATCCACACAGTCAAAGGCTTTGGCATAGTCAATAAAGCAGAAATAGATGTTTTTCTGGAACTCTCTCGCTTTTTCGATGATCCAGCGGATATTGGCAATTTTATCTCTGGTTCCTCTGCCTTTTCTAAAACCAGCTTGAACATCTGGAAGTTCACGGTTCACGTATTGCTGAAGCCTGGCTTGGAGAATTTTGAGCATTACTTTACTAGCGTGTGAGATGAGTGCAATTGTGCGGTAGTTTGAACATTCTTTGGCATTGCCTTTCTTTGGGATTGGAACAAAAACTGACCTTTTCCAGTCCTGTGGCCACTGCTGAGTTTTCCAAATTTGCTGGCATATCAAATTTGCTGGCACCCAATTTAGGAACATCTAAATATATAAAGCAAATATTAACAGACAATAGGGAGAGAAGCTGACTTTAATACCCCCACTGACATCAATTAACAGATCACTCAGACAGAAAAGCAGTAAGTATCTATTGAATGATAAACAGAAGATAAAGAAGATGTGATTGATATATATATTATACAAGCAAATATTATTTAGCTATAAAAAAGAGTAAAATCTTGTCATTTGTGACAATATAGATGGATCTTGAGAGCATTATGCTAAATGAAATAAGTTGAATAGAGAAAGAGAAATACTGTTTGAGCTCACAGATACAAAGAGATTTGCAGTTTCCTGAAGTAGAGCATGGAGAAGGCAATGGCACCCCACTCCAGTACTCTTGCCTGGAAAATCCCATGAACGGAGGAGCCTGGCGGGCTGCAGTCCATGGGGTCACTGAGTCGGACACGACTGAGCGACTCCACTTTCACTTTTCACTTTCATGCCCTGGAGAAGGAAATGGCAACCCACTCCAGTACTCTTGCCTGGAGAATCCCAGGGACGGGGGAGCCTGGTGGGCTGCCGTCTATGGGGTCGCACAGAGTCGGACACGACTGACGCGACTTAGCAGCAGCAGCAGCAGAAGTAGAGCAAGGGGGTGGGTAAAATGGGCGAAGGGAACCCAAAGGTACAAACTTCTAGTTATAAAATAAGTATGTTCATGGTGAGGGGTGTGGTGTATAGTATAGTGACCATAGTTGATGTCCGAAATTGCATATTTGAAAGTTTCTACAAAAAAAACAATATTAAAAGTCTCTTCATAAGAAAAAATATTTTTTGTAATTATGTATGGTGATGGAAGTTAACTGGACTAATTTTTGTGATCATTTTGTAATATTAATAAATGCAAACAGTGCAGAAAAATACAGTTTACTAACTGAAAATTTTTGTTACACTTTATGTATCTTTCCAATTTTAGTTTAGTCTTTAATATAGTGGTTAGTGATTGCTTTTGAAATAGAGTAAGTATTTTATTTAAACAGTACTTAAAAAAAAAAAACAACCTTTTTACTTTGTATTGGTTAACAAACAATGTTGTGATAGTTCCAGGTGAACAAAAAAGGGACTCAGCCATATATGTACATGTATCCATTCTCCTCCAAACTTCCCTCACACTTACAGTAATTGGTCTGTTCAAACTATATGTACCTTTTTAACAAAGTCGTCACAAGTTGTATGTTTCTAGAAACTTGTCCATTTTTTCTAGGCTACCCAATATGTTGACCTACAGTTAATAGTACTCTCTTTTAATTTTTTTATATTTCTGTGTAATCAGTTGTTATTTCCTCTCTTTCATTTCTTGTTTTGTCTTTATAGGTCCTCTCTCTTTTCTTCTAAATGAGACTAACTAGTGATTTGTTAATTTTGTCTGTGTTTCAAAAACCAGCTCTTGGTTTTACTGACCTTTTCTATTGTTCTTTTGATCTCTATTTTATTTATTTCCTCTCCAACCTATATTATTTTCTTCCTTCTGCTCACTTTGGATTTTATTTGTTGTTCTAATTCTTTTACATGGTAGGCTAGATTGTTTATTTGAGATTTTTCTTATTTATTGAGGAAGGCCTGTATTGATGTAAACTTCCCTGTTAGAACAGCTTTTGCTGCATCTCATAGAATTTATAAAGTTGTGTTTCACTGTCATTTGTCTTCACGTATTTTATTTTCTGATCTCTTCCTTGATTTCATCATTGCTCCATTTTTTTAAGTAGCATTTTGTATAGCCCATGTATTCATTTTTTTCCTACTTCAATTTATGTTGTTGTTTTAGAATTTCACACCAGAAAAGATGCTTGAAATGCTTTCTATCATCTTAAATCTGCTGAGGCCTGTTTAGTGACCTAGTATGTAGTCTAGAGAATATTCCCTTTGTGTTTGAACAGAATGTGTATTCTGTTATTTTGATGTAGTTTCCTATAGATATCACAGAAGTTCATTGGCTTATTGTGGCATTTAGGGCCTCTGTTGCCTGCAAGTGAGTCAGTTCAGTCCCTCAGTCATGTCCGACTCTTTGTGACCCCATGGACTGCAGCACGCCAGGCCTCCCTGTCCATCACCAACTCCCGGAGTTTACCCAAACTCATGTCCATTGAGTTGATGATGCCATCTAACCATCTCATCCTCTGTCGTCCCCTTCTTCTGCCCTCAATCTTTCCCAGCATCAGGGTCTTTTCCAATGAGTCAGCTCTTCGCATCAGGTGGCCAAAGTATTGGAGTTTCAGCTTCAACAGCAGTCTTTCCAGTGAACACCCAGGACTGCTCTCCTTTAGGATGGACTGGTTGGATCTCCTTGCAGTTCAAGGGACTCTCAAGAGTCTTCTCCAACACCACAGTTCAAAAGCATCAATTCTTGGGCACTCAGCTTTTTTTACAGTCCAACTCTCACATCCATACATGACTACTGGAACCATAGCCTTGACTAGACGGACCTTTGTTGGCAAAGTAATGTCTCTACTTTTTAATATGGAGAAGGGAATGGCAAACCACTTCAGTATTCTTGCCTTGAGAACCCCATGAACAGTATGAAAAGGCATGTGAGTAGGAAGACAGTTCTGGGAAGTCGGCATTATCATTCCTAACAGCAACCCTTATTTAGTGACTGCATGAATTGGTGCATAAATATCTCATCTCCCTCACGCCTAGGGTAGGATTTACTGAGCCTCAATTGGGCATAGTGATAGCATGCCTAGTAACTCTCTGATTGGCTCCCGTCTCTCAATTTTCTACCCTTTAACTGCTGGAGTCTAAAATCTCCTCCTGCATAAATCGCTTTCCCTCAACTCCCTGGCTCAAGGTTAGTTTCTGCAAATATCTTCCAAGCTTAGAATTCAGCCATATCATGTTTGTAGACTGAAATTGTACATTGTGAGAGTATGGACACCACAAAAATGGCAACCACTACAAATCATATCTTTTGTGCCTCAGAAAGCCAACTGCTAATCATTTACAGGTACATCACTATTTACTCTATTTCGTTCTTTCCAGATGATGACACTTAGACTAGAGCAGGTAGCCAGGAGTGGTTAAGATGCTGAGGGGAAATGCATATGACAGAAAATTTCTGTTAGACCCTGTAATTAAAGAATGACGTCCCTGGAAGATAAGGGAGAAGACTTAGTAGACATCTGATTTGTACACATTATTTGAGAAAATGTTTATTTTGGACTGGAAGCTAAAGTCCAAGTGCACACTGTTGTTGGATTATTGATCCTCATCTTCCCCATGTGTAAAATGAGATTAATAATGGTACCTACCTTTTAGGGTAGTTGTGGAGATGATCTCTTGCAAAAAGAACAATACAGTGTCTGGCACTTAGTAGGCACCTAATAAATGTTTGCTATTTGCACATTTTGTTGTCAAGATTTAAGTAGGCAATCATAATATTTACTATGGAAATCCTTGGCAAATTCATTCCAGAATTTATTTAATAAGATTCATTATATTAGTTTTCCCCGTGAAATTTCTTTGCATGTCTCCTATGTGTAGGCAGTATATTCAGGCATAAGAGACTTGCATAACTAGGGGATTATTTGTACTTTAAGGCTTACTGAAAGGGACGGCTCTCCTATGAGGTGTATTTCCTCAAACACTGTAAAATTGCAAAGGAAGCAGCTCTTCCTCTAGCAGGGCTGCCTTTTATCTTTAGCTGCTTACAAGCTCTTAGAACTCTTTGGGGATAATTGCAATGTAATGTGTTACAGCTGCTTACTAGGTAATTTACTCAGCTGCCACCACCTGTGGAGATTAGAAGGGATTTCCCCTCTTAATACTGGGCCCCTGGAATTTACAATCTTTTCCCTTTCTCTTCTCTGGTGGTATCAATCTTTTCCTTCATGGTTCACTAGGAAGTCAGCCATTTTAAAGTACACAAGTAGTGTGCCTGAAGGAGGAAATAAAAGCAAACAAACAAACTCTATGTGGGGTAGGTAGCCTTTAGGGCATAGTCTCTATGTGACCAGCAGGGCTAAACCTGAAGACTTATTACATTCCTCCAAGCCCACCTAAGTTTAGAATGGTATTCTTAATTTTTTATGTTCTATAGACCGTTTGTACCCCAAGGCCAAAATTTGCCTGTTACTCCAGGTATCTCTTGACCTCCTATTTTTGCATTCCAGTCCCTTAGATAAAAAGGACATCTTTTTTGGGCATTAGATCTAGAAGGTCTTGTAGGTCTTCATAAAACCATTCAACTTCAGCTTCTTCAGCATTACTGGTTGGGGCATAGACTTGGATTACTGTGATATTGAATAGTTTGCCTTGGAAACAAACAGAGATCATTCTGTCATTCTTGAGATGGCATCTGAGTACTGCATTTCAGACTCTTCTGTTGACTATGATGGTACTCCATTTCTTCTAAGGAATTCTTGCCCACAGTAGTAGATATAATGGTCATCTGAGTTAAATTCACCCGTTCCAGTCCATTTTAGTTTACTGATTCCTAAAGCTCTTGCCATCTGCTCTCTGACCACTTACAATGAACCTTGATTCATGAACCTAACACTCCAGGTTCCCATGCGATATTGCTCTTTATAGCATCAGACTTCACTTCCATCACCAGTCACATCCACAACTGGGTGTTATTTTTGCTTTGGCTCCATCTCTTCATTCTTTCTGGAGTTATTTCTCCACTGATCTCCAGTAACATATTGGGCACCTACCGACCTGGGGAGTTCATCTCTCAGTGTCCTATCTTTCTGCCTTTTCATACTGTTCATGGGGTTCTCAAGGCAAGAATACTGAAGTGGTTTACCATTCCCTTCTTGTTTTGTCAGAACTCTCCATCAAAGGCTAACAGAGTTTTGAAAAGACAACTCACTGGTCATAGCAAACACCCTCTTCCAACAACAGAAGAAAAGACTCTACACATGGACATCACGAAATGGTCAATACCAAAATCAGACTGATTATATTCTTTGCAGCCAAAGATGGAGAAGCTCTATACAGTCAGCAAAAACAAGACCAGAAGCAGACTGTGGCTCAGATCATGAACTCCTTATTGCCAAATTCAGACTTAAATTGAAGAAAGTAGGGAAAACTACCAGATCATTCAGGTGTGACCTAAATCAAGTCCCTTACTATTATACAGTGGAAGTGACAAATAGATTCAAGGGATTAGATCTGCTAGACAGAGTGCCTGAAAAACCATGGACAGAGGTTCATGACATTGTGCAGGAGGCATGATCAGACCGTCCCCAAGAAAAATGCAAAAAGGCAAAATGGTTGTCTGAGGAGGCCTTGCAAATAGCAGAGAAAAGAAGAGAAGCTAAAGGCAAAGAAGAAAAGGAAAGATATACCCATTTGAATTCAGAGTTGCAAAGAATAGCAAGGAGAGATAAGAAACCCTTCCTCAGTGACCAATGAAAAGAAATAGATGAAAACAATATAATTAGAAAGACTAGAGATGGTTTCAAGAAAATTAGAGATACCAAGGGAACTTTTCATGCAAAGATAGGCACAACAAAGGACACAAATGGTATGGACTTAACAGAAGCAGAAGATATTAAGAAGAGGTGGCAAGAATATACAGAAAAATTATACAAAAAAGATCATCATGATCCATGTAACCATGATGGTGTGATTACTCACCTAGAGCCAGACATCCTGGAATGTGAAGTCAAGTGGGCCTTAGGAAACAACAGTATGAACAAAGTTAGTGGAGGTGATGGAATTCCAGTTGAGCTCTTTCAAATCCTAAAAGATATTGCTGTGAAAGTGCTGCACTCAATATGTCAGCAAATTTGGAAAATGCAGCAGTGGCCACAGGACTGGAAAAGGTCAGTTTTCATTCCAATCCCAAAGAAAGGCAATGTCAAAGAATGTTCAGACTACTGCACAATTACACTCATCTCACACGCTAGCAAAGTAATGCTCAAAACTCTCCAAGCCAGGCTTCAACGGTACATGAATGGTGAACCTCCAGATGTTCAAGCTGGATTTAGAAAAGGCAGAGGAACCAGAGATCAAATTGCTAACATCTATTGGGTCATGGAAAAAGTAAGAAAGTTCCAGAAAAACATCTACTTCTGCTCTATTGACTAGGCCAAAGCCTTTGACTGTGTGGATCACAACAAACTGTGGAAAATTCTTAAAGAGATGGGAGTACCAGACCACCTGACCTGCTTCCTGAGAAATCTGTATGCAGGTCAAGAATAAATAGAACTGGACATGGAACAATGGATTGGTTCTAAATTGGGAAAGGAGTACATCAAGGCTTTATATTATCACCCGCTTATTTAACTTCTATGCAGAGTACATCATGAGAAATGCTGGGCTGCATGAAGCACAAGCTGGAATCCAGATTGCCGGGAGAAATATCAATAATCTCAGATGTGCAGATGACACCACCCTTATGGCAGAAAGTGAAGAAGAACTAAAGAGTCTCTTGATGAAAGTGAAAGAGGAGACTGAACAAGTTCGCTTAAAATTCAACACTCAGAAAAACTAAAATCATGTCATCTGGTCCCATCACTTCTCGGCAAATAAATGGGGAAACAATGGAAACAGTGAGTCTTATTTTCTTGGTCTCCAAAATGACTGCAGATGGTGATTGCAGCCATGAAATTAAAAGACGCTTGCTCCTTGGAAGGTAAGCTCTCATCAACCTAGACAGCATTTTAAAAAGCAGAGACATTGCTTTGCCAACAAAAGTTTGTCTGGTCAAAGCTATGGGTTTTCCAGTAGTAGTCATGTATGGTTGTTAAAATCGGACTATAAAGAAAGCTGAGTGCTGAAGAATTGATGCTTTTGAACTGTGGTGCTGGAGAAGACTCTTGAGAGTCCCTTGGACTGTAGGGAGATCGAACCAGTACATCCTAAAGGAAATCAGTCCTGAGTATTCATTGGAAGGACTGATGCTGAAGCTGAAACTTCAATACTTTGGCCACCTGATGCGAAGAACTGACTCATTTGAAAATACCCTCATGCTGGGAAAGATTGAAGGCAGGAGGAGAAGGGACAACAGAGGATGAAATGGTTGGATGGCATCACTGACTCAATGGACATGCTGTTGCTGCTGCTAAGTCGCTTCAGTCGTGTCCGACTCTGTGCGACCCCATAGATGGCAGCCCACCAGGCTCCACCATCCCTGGGATTCTCCAGGCAAGAACACTAGACTGGGTTGCCATTTCCTTCTCCAATGCGTGAAAGTGAAAAGTGAAACTGAAGTCGTTCAGTCGTGTCTGATTCTTCGCGACCCCACGAACTGCAGCCTACCAGGCTCCTCCATCCATGGGATTTTCCAGGCAAGAGTACTGGAGTGGGTTACCATTGCCTTCTCCGCAATGGAAATGAGTTTGAGTCAACTCCGGGAGTTGGTGATGGACATGGAAGCCTGGCATGCTGTAGTCCATGGGGTCGCAAAGAGTAGGACACGACTGAGCCACTGAACTGAATAGACCCTTTGGAAGTTTTATGGGTTGAATTATGTCCACCCTAAAATATATGTTGTAGTCCTTACCTCTAGTATGTCAGAATGTAACCTTATTTGGAGATAGGCTCTTTACTGAGGCAATCAAGTAAAGGTGAGGTCATTAAGGCGAGCCTTAATCCAATAGTGACTGTAGTCCTTATGAAAAATGGGGAAATATGGAAACAAACATATACACAAGGAGGAGGACATGTGAGGATGAAGGCAGATAGGAATGATTTATCTAGAAGCCAAGGAATGCCAAATATTGCCAGAAAACCAATAGAGACTAAGAAAGACTCATGAACAGATTCTTCCTTATAGTCCTCAGAAGAAGCCAACAGTGACAACACCTTGCTCTCAGATTTCTAGCCTCCAGAACTGTGAAACAATAAACTTCTATTGTTGATGCTACTCAGCTTATAATATTTTGTTATGTCCTCACTGGAAAGCTGATACAAGAAATCTGTGAAGGCACTAGACTTCTCAAAATATTTTTAAATGCATAAAATAACATATAAAAATAAGATGAAACAGATATATTAAAATACTGTTATCAAATTTTGCACAAAAGCATCTTTATTATATAGTCATATGTATTTCTATATTAATTTCTATATGTGACCCAGTAATGGATCAAAGAAAACCACTGCAGTTTTGAAGTGTGAATTAATATTAAAGATATTTTGAGGTCTGCAACATATTTAATGGGATATAAAAATATCTGTAATTTCAACTATTTATAGATGCTGCTGTTATTACTATTGCTTATTGCCTATATTCATGATTGAAGGAAACAGTAAATTCCACTCAGAAAATTAGTAAAAGTTAGGTCAAATTCATTGACCACCTGAATTGCTTCTACAAACACCTTGAAGCACTGCAGACTCTGGACTAAGAACTTTGGCTTCAGAGAGTTCATTTCAAGGAAACTTCCCTTAGTGTAACATCTGGTCACTTTGCTTAATCTTAGCTGTTCATTTATAACTTGATGTTGAGTTTCCAGACTGTATATTCCCTGGGGATTAAAATGATAAGTAATGCTTCTTTATTATTCAATATTGCACAGAGGTTATTCTCTTAGATCTGGCACTGATCTTAAAGTTGTTATTGAAGAGTCCCAGAATTTAATGTTGCCTTTGATGTGGCTATAGAGTTTCCTATTGAAATCCCCTAAACTGTGCCTCTGCTTCTTCTCTTTGTTTCCAAATCTGGAATGGTTGAAGTTCAATTCCTATTAATACATCTTAAACTCAGAAAATTCCATTTTCACTCATCGTATCTCACCTGGAAAGACTTGTTCTTTTCTATGTCTTCACATTTCTATATCCTCCTATACACTCAGTCCCCTGCTCTCACCAGTACGCAATGACCCTCCTGAGACTTGGACAATCTCCAATTTCAGCAAGAACTATGTCTACAGTCTCCAGCTGAAGCAGATCTTGGCTTCATCATCAAGGTCTATGGAAAAACCTTGACATTGTTCTTGACACCCATCTATCCATTCATATGACTCTTACTCTTTTACCCTTCACTTCCTAGACATGGTCTATTTTCATATTTCCCATCTGGCCTTTTTCCAAGATTTTTCCTCTTTCCTCTCACAACATTCCCTAAAACCTGCATGTTGGCTTCCCCGGCTTAACCCATTGACTTGCCTTGAATTTTCACTGTTGAGTCCTCTGACTTTTGACTGCCTCTCTGATACAGCAGTCCAATACTATATGATACCTTGTTTATGATAATTTCTTTGGCCTCTCATCTCAAACCTTGCTAAGTTACCAATTTCAAAATACTTTCATGTGTTTCTATGTCCACAATTTCAGATAGTATTTACTCCTTCCAGTTGTGCCTCAGGCTTTTTGATCCCAGATACTGCATAAATGACATACGTACATGCGTGCATGCTAAGTTGCTTCGGTTGTGTCCAGCTCTTTGCAACCGTATGGACAGTAGCCCATTGGGCTGCTCTGTCCATTGGATTATCCAGGCAAGAATACTGGAATGGGCTGCAATGCCCTCCTCCAAGGGATCTTCTTGACCCAGGGATCAAGCCCACATCTCCTACTTCTCCTGCATTGGCAAGCAGCACTTCGCTGGTGGCTCAGATGGCAAAGAATCTGGCTGCAATGTGGGAGACCCAGGTTTGATCCATAAGTTGGGAAGATTCCCTGGAGAAGGGAATGGCTACCCACTCCAGTATTCTTACATGGAGAACTCCATAGATAGATGAGCCTGGCAGGCCACAGTCCATGGAGTCGCAAAGAACTGGACACGACTGAGTGACTAACACTTTTTCTTTACCACTAGCACAACAAAAGCATAATGAAAACCTCTCATTTGTCCCTCTATCCACTCTAGCATAACTACTGAATGTGTTAAATTTTTGAGAAATATATATGTACATATAAATTTAAAGAGAATCAAGTTGATTTCAGTATTTATAATCATTTTGAGACACACAATTCATTTTGGTTTATGTTTTTCCTGTGTTATGCTAAATCCTTGAAGGATTAGTAGTCATCCCTAAAGAATATGTATTAGGGTTCCCAGATAGCTCAGTGATAATGAATCTGCCTGCTAATGAAGGAGACGCAGGAGATGAGGGTTTGATCCCTGAGTCAGGCAGATCCCCTGAAGGAGGAAATGGCAACACACTCTGATATTATTGCCTGGAAAGTCCCATTGACAGAGGAGCCTGGCAGACTACAGTCCACAGAGTTACAGGAGCTGGTCATGACTCAGTGACTGAGCATGCACGGAAAAGAATATGCTACCTTTTTGTTTTTGAATTGTTCACATTTGTTCCAGCAAAATTCCTATTCGTGGTAATCACAGTAACATAATTTTGATCTGTTATTTGTGACACAGTTGTGGCTCTTTACTTGAGTGTGCCCAACTCACCAGATACATGGCTGCACTGAAAACTTTTATCTTAATTTTATTAGGTTCCATGTATGTGTCCCTACATTTTTTCTGCTGAATTTGGATTATATTGGATTAGAATCCATTCCTTCGGCAACATTTTGTTTCTGTGGGCTTTCATCAACCCACTTATAAAAGGCCCAAGAGCATGTCTGTATTCAAAGCCTGAACCAGCTTGATGTACTAATGCTTGCAGAGGAAAACTGTAATGATGGTGACTATTCTCACTATTCTCATTGTTCTGTGAAACTGCCCAGCAATTCAGTTTTGTTTCTATTATTTCTGTTAGCTCTTTCCCTCCTCTGGAGCAGCTTTAAAAAATATTCCAATCTCCTAAAATCTTATATATTCTAACTTCACATGCCCTGAGCATATTGTATAAATACTTATTTCCAGTAGAAAACAGAGATATTAGTTGATGACCTGATTTCAAACCTATAAATTTATTTGTATTTGCATACTGTCCTGTTTAACTTTTGTTAACAATGTAAGGAATGACTGACCCATGTAAAGACAATGCAAGTATCTGTAGTCTGTCTTGTCTATTTAAACTCCTCTGGGTCCTTGCTTCACCAGTATCCTTGCTTGTAGTACACAATGTCAGTGTCCTATGCCTATAACAATTCCTTTCTGTTCCCATATAAATCAATCAAATCTCATAGGAAGCCCCAGGGACTCTGCCTGATGGCATTTTCTGGCTGCAAGAGCTTGCTTAACCTACATGTGAGCAGGAAGACAGTACTGGGAAGTTGGCATTATCATTCCTAACAGCAACCCTTATTTAGTGACTTCATGGGTTGGTGCAAAAATATCTTATCTCCCACATGCCTAGGGTAGGATTAACTGAGCCTCAATTGGGCACAGTGATAGCATGCCTAGTAACTCTCTGATTGGCTCCGTCTCAATTTTCTATCCTTTTACTGCTGGAGTCTAATATCTCCTCCTGCAAAAATCTCTTTCCCTCAACTCCTTGGATCAAGGTCAGTTTCTGTGGAATTGCGCTCAGTCATTCAATCATGTCCAACACTTTGCAGCCCCCATAAACTGTAGCCCACTAGTCTCCTCTGTCCATGGAATTTTCCAGGCAAGAATATTGGAACAGATTGCCATATCTTACTTCAGGGGATCTCCCCAACCCAGGGATTGAACTCATGTCTCTTACGTCTCCTGCATTGGCAGGCAGATTCCTTATCACTAGCGCCACCTGGAAAGCCCCAGTTTCTAGTAGTAGTAGTGTTAGTCACTCAGTCATGTCTGACTCTTTGCGATACCATGGACTATAGCCCACCAGGGTCCTCTGTCCATGGGGATTCTCCAGTCAAGAATACTGGAGTGGGTTGCCATTCCCTTCTCCAGAGGATCTTCCCAACCCAGGGATCGAATCTAGGTCTCCTGCATTGCAATCAGATTCTTTACCATCTGAGCTACAGGGAAGTCCCTTCCAGTTTCTAGGGGATCTTAACTTAATGATGGACTTAAGCCCAGTTGCAAGCCAGGGCAATGCTAACATTAAGCAGAATGACAGGACATCCTGCCATCAGCTAACCATCAAAACCTCAGTGGTAGTATGGAATAGGGTGTAAATAGGGGTTACATTGACTTATTCAGTAGCTCTACAGCCTGATCTCTGGTGATATGGAGTTAGTTGGCTTTTATTAATTGAGACAGATACTCTAATGGAAGAAGAGAATATACACAGATCAGACAACTATGGACTTGGGTTACAGTATAAAAGCTAATAGTTGTCAGTGACAGTATTCAAGGAGACTTTTATTTACTACAACAAGAGAGCAGATTCTGCTGAAAATTAGAAGTCAGATTTGATTTTGAGAGTTGTGGAACTAAAAAGGGTGCTTATATCACAGCTTCTGCATCAAGATAGGGCCTTAATATGAAAGGATTGAGACTCTGAGACTAGAGTTGGAGATGTATAAGTGGATGCATTTAAGAACACGGAATCTTTCAATTCCCCCAAACCCTCTGGGCTGGTAAAGGTGGCCCCTTCTCCTTGATAATGGAGAAATATGTGCCCCATTGCTTAGAAATTTTGCAGAACTCTCACCTGAATCAAATTCTTTATAAGATGATGCTTGCCTCCTTAGGATGTATGCACATATTAACATTACATATCTAATGTTAATAAAAAAGTGGGATAAGCCAACTGAAGGTATTTAACCATATTTTACTGTAATGTTTATTAATATCATAATAATATTTTGGAAAAGCCAAAATGGCAACTAGAAGGTCTTAACCTGTAAGGAACCCGTGGCAATGGCTAATAGACAATTGTGCTTCCAGGATAAAGAGACACAGGGATCTAACAAGAGTGCTTTACTTATATGTTATAAAAACATCAAGAAAGGGCAAGCTGAAGGCTCATGTCAGTAATTACAATGGAGAAATCACATTGAGTTCTCAAACCCAGATCCCATCAATTGAACAGGAAAGCAGGTACTTCAAAGGAAAAAAAAAAAAAGACCCACATGCAATAATGGGAAGCATATTTAGTTCCGATACCCATCCTTTCAAACAGGGCTTGTGGCTGTTTACCAGACCAAGTGTGACTTGGGTAAAATGGGAATACCAAGATTTTTTGAGAGCTATTAGACACAGAGTCTGAACTAACACTGATATTAGGAGATTCCAAATGTCATTATGGCCTTCTATTATTATAAAATGGGGTTCTAGTGCAACTCCATCTCAAGTAAGTACAGAGGGTCTATAGGTCTACCCTGAGTACAAAATTGATAGGTATATATGGAAGCTGGAAGAGTCTTCACATTGACTTCTTAACCTTTGAGTTAAGAGACATTATGAAACTTCTCCTGCTTCTATATGGCCAAGACAGTAAATTAGAAAAGTGATATTGCATTTGAAGTTAATGGGAGAAATTATCACCACCCTCAAAGATTTCAAGTTTGACTTACTGATGAAGGAAGAAGAAAAAATTTAGCACTGGTTATACATTGGTCCTGCTTATGAATCTGCCTGCAATGTGCAAGAGCTGGGTTCAATCCCTGGGTTGGGAAGATCCCATGGAGCCGGGAAAGGCTAGCCACTCCAGTACTCTGGCTTGGAAAATTCCATGGACTGTATAGTCCATGGGGTCGCAAAGAGTTGGACATGACTGAGCAACTCACTTTCACACACTGGTCAGCCAATATGTTTATGCAACCTAAAAATGGACAGTTGCCACACTCTAACCCCATTCAAGGCAGTCTCTGAAAAAGAAGAAAGTAAATCTTCCCAGTAGACAGGACTTTAGCAATATACCTGGTTCACTGACTTGGTATGGAGGGAGAAATATCTGAGGTAAAGATATACATAGACTCAAAGGCAGTGGCAGATGGCTTGGTTAGGAGGCCTGAAATGAACAAGATTCAAAAGTTAAAGACAAGAGTACAGTGAAGAAGAATATGGGTGGATCTACGTGAGTGGAATCTAAGTTTGCAGATATTTGTGTAAAGTTTGCAGATATTTGTGTTTTATGTCAATTTTCACCAGAAAACATCTACCAAAAGTCACTTCTGTAAAACAGATAACTTATCCAGTGGATATCAGCCAGGCTTTGACCTTGGCCACCTCAGTCTTAGCACAAGAGGCTCTTGAAGAGAATAATCATATTGGCAGGAAAGGAGGCTCCGCACACGCTCTCAACCATAGGCACCTTTCATCTGTGCTGATGTGTGTGATTTAGCCACTACTGAATGTCTCACGTGCTGGCAGTAGAGACCAACAGTGAGTCCTTGGTATGGTTTCATCCCTTAGGAACAACATCTAGACACCTGAAGGCAAATGGTTTAGAAAAAACCCATTCCACCTGAGACAGACCAAGGATAAATACATATCCCAGGTATGAATTTTCCTTCTCAACTGGCAGAGATATCCAAGACCTCACAAAGTGTATGATTTAGTAACATTCAACCCCACCTTAATATCACCTTGTTCCACCTAGACTATAACCACAGATGAGAAAAGGACCACATCTGTAATGGACATCACTGTGCTCCCTAACCATTGCAGAACTCTAGGCGGTATATAGATAATCAATTGATTGATGTGTATTTTTATTTTTTTTAAAAGGAAGGCATTTTGAAAACAAATCTCTCCTCAAGGATATTTAAAAGTATATTTCACATCCTTCTCAGTGAACTAACTATACATCACCTCCAGAGACAAACCCACTAAATTTTTCAGACATTATTTTCCAAGAATGAATAAAATATTGGTGAATTTCTCTTAAGTTTTCAGATATATGAGTTAGAGCAATAGGATTTTTTCACAAAGGGGTGAGTAAAGAATATAATAGAATTTATTTCTTAAGAGAGAAAAACATGAATTTAATCTCACCTTCCTGATTATGTACTCAGTTGGATAATTCATAAAAGTGTGAATTGATGCCACATTTGAGCAAGAAATCAAGCTTAAGTATATCATAATGAGTTATATTGTGAAGTCTTAATAGTTTTTAATTTTTAAAAAAAGTCATCAGGTAAACCTTGGACAAAAATAGCTCATATAAACTGTAGTATATTTAAGCAAAATATTGTGTAACCTCAAATAATTTTGCCTCACATGAAAATTCAAGGAGCTCATGGGACACTGGATATTATGAACTACATTTGATCAGAAGAAAGTTTTGTTATGGCAGTTTATAAAGAGTGCTTGCTGATGACTCTCAAAGATATCTATAAAAATCTGGTCATATAAATTTATTAGAGCAATAAAATCTCCATTATTCTGAATTCTATAATCCAATTATTTAGCTTTAGTTGTATGGGTATAACAAGCATTTTTCTTGTAAGTTTGCCAGTCTTCAACTGCAATGTTGCTGTGCCTACACAAATCATTATGTCTGCATATCATGACCAAATGGCTAGAAATGGAAACATACATGGACAAAGGGGTAATTCAAGTACTGATTTGCCAAGGGATCCAAAAGTCATTTAGTAAATTGATTATTTACAATTTGGTATGGATGTTTCTAAAAGCACAGTTTTATAAACAAAGGCAAGTATGTAAACAATACAGTATAAATAGACGGTGTTGGAAAATGCCAGCCAGTAAATGCTCTAAATCTAAATTTAGATTTAAAATTTTTTTTCTAAATCTATTTACTCACTTCTGAGAGTCTTCCTTTTCTTTTCTAGGCTGAATCCCATAGTCCAACAGTTCTACCACCCAGCTCCCTGCCCCTCGGCTATGCTGACATAACAAAATCTCAACCTGGATGAACTTTTTTGGCTACATTCTCTGCTCTGATAAAAAAAAGGTTTCTAGAAAAAAGATCACATGATCAGGTAGGTTAACATGAGCACAATTTCATGACCTTTGACATCAGAAGGGGCATTAATGCTGCCAATTTCCTCCATTGTTTCCATATTCAACTCTCCTCCTCTCCTCACAGTGGCTCCATGCTTCTCAGATCCCTATGGCATCTCTTCCATCCATACTCTAAGTAGGAAACTTTGCCTCTACTTCTCAAAGAAATTAGAAAATATGGCGGAGGATGAGGGGAGTATGGGAATGGACAAGACAGTCCCTTAGCTTTCTTTGCCCAATTTATAAAATCATGTCTTCATTCAAAATATCTTTTATTCCTACTCACCCGTCCCTTGGGGGAAATCCTCACCAACAATGGGCTGATGGTAGGAGAAGGAATTAGAGATATTTGGCAAAATATTAACAATTAAAATCTTCCTGTTCTTTGGGCCTATCATTGTACTTTTTAGAAATATACTCCATGAAAAAGAGGGAAGATAATATAGCTATTGTGTTTTTAAGTAGCAAAACATTGTAAGCTTTCCATCTTTTAATTATTAAGGAATTTGTCAAATAGACTGTTGTTGTTATTTAGTCACTAAGTTTTGTCCCACTCTTGTGTGACCCCACAGATGTAGCCTTCCAGGCTCCTCTATCCATGAGATTTTCCACGCAAGAATACTGGAGTGGGTCGCCATTTACATCTTCAGATCTTCCTGAACCAGGGATCCAACCTGCATCTCCAGCATTAGCAGGTGAATTCTTTACCACTGAGCCACTTGGGAAGCCCTTAAATAGACTGCTGTAGACTAAATAAATGTTTGTTTTTCCACTTCAAAATTCATGTGGAAACTAATTCCCAGTGTGATGGTATTAAAAGTTGAGCCATTTGGGAGGTAATTTGATCCTAAAGGTAGAGTCCTCATGAAGATTACTGCCCTTATAAAAGAGACCTCAGGGAGCTCCCTGACCCTTCTGCCAGGTGAGAAGACAGCCATCTATCAACAGGAAGTGGGCACACAAGAATGCTGTTGTCATGTTCTTGGACTTCTAGCATCCAGAATTGCGAGAAATACATTTCTGCCCTTTAAGCCTGGGTCGTCTATGGTATTTTTGTTATAGCAGTCCAAACGAACTAAGGTAATATCCTACAATGGAATACTATGACTACTGAGGAGACTCAAAATACTAGGAAGACTTTTAAAAACTGAAGTTGCTTTCTATTACTAAGATAGAGAGATATCTATATATATCCATAATATATTATATAAAAGTGAAAAAATATATTCTTACACTGAGATTTATATTATAATTCTATTTTACATAATAGATATATATGCTTATCAGTTCATTTTTTAAAGCTTGAAAGAATAAATGGTTTTCAAAAACAGTTATCCTGTGCTAAATTTGAATTTACAGGGTCACTTTTACATTCTACTTTGCATATGCTTGTATTCAAATTTTCTAAAGGAGGCAGACTACATTTACAATCAGAAAAAAAAAATATTTAAAACTATTTTATAAAAGTCTAAGGACAAAATTCTAATGCAAAGCTATGGTGGGCTCCCTCAGCAACATTACTTTATAAATTATAACCTTTCTTTGTAAATTCACCATTGGATGTTTATTCTTTCCAATTAGTATCTGTACCTGATCTAGTCTATCTCATGTTATCCTTCTACCATATGCTATGTCTAACTTCATCTCACTTCATCATCATAGCTCAACATCTTGAATTAATTGTTTCTATGTCCTCACTGCTCTTTTACTGAGGTCTTTTATTTATCAATTTACAGTGATCTGCTTCAATATCTTGTACACCACAGTCTTCATTCTCACTAAAGTTCGCAAAGACCTCTTTGTGGATAAATCCAACAGGCAATTTTCTGTCCTCTTTTTTGAACTTCCTGAGGTGTTTGCCACTGGTAACTACCTCTTCCTTGAATCTCTTCTATTAAATCCCATGATACCACAATTCTTTGGTTTTCCTCAACCAATATATCTGTTTCTTATCATAATTTTCAGGGGTTCTTTTCATCTGCCTGCCTCTAAATGAATTTTATCTTCAACTGAACTACTTTTATTTTTGAAGAGATACAAATAGAGACAGAATATGTTCTAGAATTAAGAAAAGCTTGAGTTTGAATCTTGGCTTTGTCACAGGCTTATCAGGGGACCTGTGAAAAGTAGCTTTCTCACTCTGGCACTTGTTTTCCCTGTAATAAAAAAGGAATTAGTTTTCCTATATGGTTGTTTCTTGCATTAAATACTTACAACTATGAATGCCATATAATAAGTATTTAACAGGTGGTGTTGTTACTACTCTGATTTTGTAATCTCTTCTGGGAAACCTCTACTCTACAACTATGACATATAAACTAATGACAACCTACTCTTTCATTTCCAGCCCAAACTCTCTCCTAAACTTCTAAACTATTAGATAGTTCGATCTCATGGTAATCAAAATTAACATCCAAATCTAATCTCAGTTAGCTCTCTGACAGTCCTCAGAAAAATTTATTTGTCCTTCAGAATGGATGGGGTGACAGTCATTAAGTTCTCCTAAGTGAAAACCAGGAAGACTTCTTTAGTGTGCCCTTTTTCATTTTTTTGCATAGTCACTAAATATTGTTGATTCATACTCTACAATATTTGTAGAATTTATCCACTTTTATCTTTTCACCATTTCAGTTTATGACATCAACTCCTATGTTGGTTATAGCTAGTGGCTCTTGATCTCCCATACCTCTAGGTTTACATTTTTAATTCTGCTTACTCTTCCATAATCTATTTATACACTGTAATTATTAACTATCCTTAAGTTCTTAAAATATTTCCATGACTTTCCTATATTTTGGCCTCATTTGTTACCACCACTCTCATTATGGTCTCTTCATCACCACCTCCCAACCCATCCTTTATGCATTACAAAACACTATTAAATTCCTCTAATGAGCTTTATATCTTCACCTTGTAACATACTACCATCTCTCTTCAATCTACTCTCCTTTCTTCTTGATTGAAATGCATTCGCTCTTTAGATACTACTTCCTGTGGTAATTTTCTTTCCAAAAATCTTACCTAGCTCCCCCCTTCACTTCATTTCCTCTTATGGAAACATATATACCCATATCAGAGTACTTGTTTCAGGAAGTTAAAATTTTCATTTTCATATGTCTTTTTCTTAGAACCAATATTTCTCAATTCATATCTGTTTCTTCTCTGAGGCAATTTTCTCAAACAAATGTGAAATGGAATCACCTAGGATGCTTATCAGAGCTTCCCTTGTGGCTCAGCTGGTAAAGAATCTGCTTGCAATTAGGGAGACCTGGGTTCAATCCCTGGGTTGGGAAGATCCCCTGGAGAACGGACAGGCTGTCCACTTCAGTATCCCCTGGAGAAGGGAAAGGCTGCCCACTTCAGTATTCTAGCTTATCAATTATCTATATTCCTGAGTCTAACTCCTTGTTAAATATTACAAAAGGATCACATGTTGCAAAGGCATCAAATGATGTAAAAGAATCACATCTTTTCCCTGACAAAACTCAATTAAAGGGTAATACAATAATACAAATGTCATTGTTACAATAGTAGCCCACAAGTCTGATAAACAATAGAAAAAAGGAAGATGAAGCTATTTCAATCAATTTTTGGAAGGTGGGAAGCAAATGATAAGATGATAACTAGCCCGTGCACTGGAAGAACTTAACATTTTAGTGCCAGGAAAAGGGAAACACTGACTATAAATGAGCCAGTTTGCCCCAAGAATGGTCTGAGAAGTTTAGCACCTTAAACATCAGGCTGAAGCTGAAAATAGAAAAATATCTGGAAACCTACATTTCAAACAGGTGAAAAAAAAAAGGAACCCAGGCCCTCAATCCATCTGCACACAAATAAGTAACTAAACTTTTTTCTCCAGATTCTATATGATTCCGTTTAGACTGCTGCTGCTGCTGTTAAGTCACTTCAGTCATGTCCGACTCTGTGCAACCCCATAGATGGCAGCCCACCAAGTTCCCTCATCCCTGGGATTCTCCAGGCAAGAACACTGGAGTGGGTTGCCATTTCCTTCTCCAATGCATGAAAGTGAAAAGTGAGAGTGAAGTTGCTCTGTCGTGTCTGACTTTTAGCGACCCCATGGACTGCAGCCTACCAGGCTCCTCCCTCCATCGGATTCTCCAGGCAAGAGTACTGGAGTAGGGTGCCATTACATTTAGACTGGGCAAACTGCAAGTAGTAGGTTCAAAATTCAAGAACGGTATGCACCTTACAAAGATATTTTGGCATGTGGCTGAAAATAGGGATTAAGTAAATGTCTATGTATTATTTTATGGAAAGGATTCTGAGAAAATGGTGAAGTAGGAAGGGCCAGGAATCTTTCTCCCCATCTAGACAACATGTGTACTGTCAGAACCTATCTGATGTAACTACCTTAGAACTCAATAGTCTTTTGAAGACTTGCAACTTCTAGGGGAAAGCTTAGAGAAAAAATTGCAGTTCAGTCATGCAGTCGTGTCCAGCTCTTTGCAATCCCATAGACTGCAGCACAACAGGCTTCCCTGTCCATCACCAACTCCCGGAGCCTACTCAAACTCATGTCCATCAGAGTTGGTGATCCCATCCAACCATCTCATTCTCTGTCGTCCCCTTCTCCTCCTGCTTTCAATCTTTCCCAGCATCAGGGTTTTTTCCAGTGAGTCAGTTCTTTGCATCAGGTGGCAGAAGTATTGGAGTTTCGGCTTCAGCATCTGTCCTTCCAGTGAATATTCAGGACTGATTTCCTTTAGGATGGACTGGTTGGATCTTCTTGCAGTCCAAGGGACTCTCAAGAGTCTTCTCCAACACCACAGTTCAAAAGCATCAATTCTTCAGTGCTCAGCTTTCTTTATAGTCCAACTCTCACATTCATACATGATTACTGGAAAAACCATAGCTTTGACTAGATAGACTTTTGTTGGCAGTTAGTGTAAGGCAATTACAGTATTATCTCAGCAGTGGCTACCCACCTGCCACCTTAACCCTGTAGCAGCAAACTTGTACATATTCCTGCAGCAGCTTGCACACACCTATGGGACACAAGGTAGGTAAAAAGGACCTTGTTCTTCAAGTACCTAGGATCTACATTCTGACCATTGAGTTCTGCTTCTGATCATGGAAGTGCAGACATAGAAATAGGCAGCTATGGTGATACCACTACTTCCTTTATTGTTAAGTCCCTTCTTGGGCGGAAGCAACTACTATGGTATATAGAGGGACAATACCCCCACCACCACTTTTTATCCACACACACCCTTTTTACCCTTATTCCTCCCTTTGTGAGCCAGACATTACAAACTTGAACACTCAAAAGTAACTGCATATATGGAGGAAAAGAAGGTAAGTGTGCACAGCCAGAGAAAAGCACAGACTCAAAAAAGATCTGAAAGACCTTAAGTTTAAACCTCAGTATGATCCTCAGAGTGGTAACAGCCTAAAACAAGCAAATCAAAAACAAAAACAGCAAACCCTATTCACGTCAGCACTCAAGACAAACACAGACTAAAAGTGAGAGGATGGAAACAGATACTATGTGCAATGAAAATGATAAGAAAGTGGGGGTATTTTTCTGGAAGTACTAAAAAAGTAGACTTTAAAACAAATTCTGAAACAAAAGACAAAGAAGGGCATCATATAATGATAAAAGGATTAATATAAGAAGAGTATATAACACTTGTTAATATACACACTTAACACTGTAGCTCCTAAATATATAAATAAAATATTAACAGACATAAAGGGAGAAATTTACAACAATGCATTGTTTTTGTATTGTTGGGGACTTTAACGCCCTAATCATTCAGACCAAAAAAAAAAAAAAAATCAATAAGGAACTAGTGTTCTTAAAAGACATCATACAGTAGTTGGATTTAATAGCTACTTACAGAATAGTACATCCAAAAACAGAAGAATATACATTATTTTCAAGTGCACATGGAACCTTCTCTAGGATAGATCACATGCTAGGCCACAAAACATGTCTCACAACTTTAAGAGGATAAAAATTATATCAAGAATTTCTTCTGACCACATGGTATGAAACTAGAAATCAGTTACAGAAAGAAAAATGGAAAAGATAAAAACGTATGAAGACTAAATAGCATACGACTAAAAAGATAGGTCAAAGAAGAAATCAAAAAGAAAATCAAAAAATACCATAAGACTGTAACTCAGATGGTAAGAATCTACCTGCAATGCAGGAGACTTGCATTTGATCCCTGGATTGGGAAGATCCCCTGGAGTAGGGCATGGTAACCCACTCTAGTATTCTTGCCTGGAGAATCCCCAAGGACAGAGGAAACTGGTGGGCTACAGTCCATGGGGTCTCAAAGAGTTGGACATGATTAACCGACTCTCACACACACCTTAAGACAAAGGAAAATGGAAACACAATTGTCCATCATCTATGGGACTCACAAATATAATGCTAACAAGGAAATTTATAGCAATATAGGCCTATCTCAAGGAAAACGAAAAATCTTAAATAAGAAATCTAATCTACCAACTTTAAAAATTAGAAAAAGAACAAACAAAACCCAAAGTTAGGAGAAAGAAGGAAATGATTAAAAAAGAGGAAATAAAAGAAAAAGAAAGGCAAAAAAATAGAAAAGATCAATGAAAGCAAGAGTTGGTTTTATGAAAAGATAAACTAAATTGATAAACCTTTAAGAAAGATCATCAAGAAGAAAAAGAGAAGATCCAAACAAACAATACACGAAATAAAAGAAGTAAAATAACAACCAATATCAGAGAGATGGAAAAATCAAATGAGAATACTTGTGACCCCATGGACTGCAGCACACCAGGCTTCCCTGTCCATTACCAACTCCTAGAGCTTGCTCAAACTCATGGCCATCAAGTCAATGATGCCATCCAAGCATCTCATCCTCTGTCATCCCCTTCTCCTCCTGCCTTCAATCTTTCCCAGCATCAGGGTCTTTTCCAATGAGTCAGTTCTTCACATGAACAAAATAGAAATATTAATAATAAGAGAGACAAAACAAAACCATGAGGAAATTCTAGAACTAAAAAGTACAAAATATTAAATGAAAATCTCACTAGAGGGATTCAAATACAGATTTGAGCAAGCAGAAGAATCTGTAAATCTGAACACAGAACAATTGAAATCACTGAATCTGAATAGAAAAAAAAAAAAATTAAAGAAAAGTGAATAGAGCCTAAGGGACCTGTAGGACACTACTAAATGGACTGTGGGAGTCCCAGAAAGAAAAGAGTCACAAAGTGGTAGAGAGATTAGTAGCCAAAAACTTGCCATGTTTGATAAAGATGTGTATATAAATATCTTCCCTGAATCTGAGAATCTCAAAAAGCCTTTAATTTTTTTAAAAAGGAGGTTCAAAAGGGAGAGAATATATGTATACATATGGCTGATTCATGTTGAGGTTTGACAGAAAACAACAAAATTCTGTAAAGCAATTATCCTTCAATTAAAAAATAAATGTAAAAAAAGCTATAATGATATTCTTAGAGGGTGTGAATAAGAATTGCATTTATAAAATAGCAGCCAAAAAATACACAAAGAAATGTGAATCAGATTTTCAACAGCATCACAAAAGATAGAAGATAGTAAAACTACGCTTTCAAAATTATAAGAGAAAATCTACAATTCATTCTACAATTCAACATCCAATCAAACTTTCAATCAAGTATGAAAATAGACTAAAGATGCATAACTCCTTTAAACATACAAGGAGTTCTTTCTCAGAAAGTTACCAAAACTTCACTCTAGTAAAATAAGACTATAAACCAAGAAAGAAAAACTTCCCCCTATAACAAGAATTTGATTGGCTCAGCTTGTGTCAGGAATATACCTGTACTCTAACTGCCAGTGAAGGAGGCAGTCATGGTACCCAATTTAGCACAGACTACTTCCTGTGGATTTTTTGATTGACAGTACAAGAGGGGAAAAAAGCATACTTTGTGGTTTAAGCAGGTCCAGCCACATTATTTTTGAACAAAGAATTTGAATCTCACAATGGTGATTAACTTACTCAAGGTCATATAATTTGATAATAGTGGAGTCAGGGCTGGGATTCAGATTTTTAGTTCCTAGTTCAGTCCTCTTTCAACTTTGCTAACATCAGAACATGGAATTCCATCCCTGTTGGACATTTACAGCTACCAATTAACTCTAGCCTAGCCTAATAGTAAGTACTAGTTGAGACACTAAAGAATTAAAAAACATAATACAAATTCAGGTATAACTAATATTGATTTTTCATATATATATATATATATATATATATATACACACACACACACACACACACACACACACACACAGTATTTAGGAGCTTACTGTATCCTGGGTGGATATATTGAGTCAGCCAAAAAGTTTGTTTGGGTTTTTCCATAAGATCGTACAGAAAAACATGAATGAATTGGCCAAAATTGGCCAACCCCATGCTTCCCTGGTGGCTCAGAGGTTAAAGTGTCTGCCCACAATGTGAGAGATCTGGGTTCGATCCCTGGGTCGAGAAGATCCCCTGGAGAAGGAAATGGCAACCCACTCCAATATTCTTGCCTGGAGAATCCCACGGAGAGAGGAGCCTGGTAGGCTACAGTCCACGGGGTCGCAAAGAGTCAGACACAACTGAGCGACTTCACTTTCACTTTCACAGTGCTTCCCTGGTGGCTTAGTGGTTTGTCCAAATATAATCTACAAAATTTCCCTCCACCAAAGCCCCAGTGTACACCTATCCCTATCTTGACAGCTTTTCCCAAGAGCATTTCCTTGCCTAGGATGCCCTCACTCTCATTTATTGCTATACTAAAACTTATACTAAACTTACTGTATGCAGGTCAGGAAGCAACAGTTAGAACTGGACATGGAACAACAGACTGGTTGCAAATAGGGAAAGGAGTACGTCGAGGCTATATATTGTCACTCTGCTTATTTAACTTATATGCAGAGTACATCATGAGAAATGCTGGGCTGGATGAAGCACAAGTTGGAATCAAGATTGCCAGGAGAAATATCAATAACTGCAGATATGCAGATGAGAGCACCCTTACGGCAGAAAGTGAAGAAAAACTTAAGAGCCTCTTTTTTTTTTTAATTAGTTCATTTATCTATTTTTTAACTTCACAATATTGCATTGGTTTTGCCATACATTGATGTAAGTAAAAGAGGAGAGTAAAAACATTGCCTTAAAACTCAACATTCAGAAAACTAAGATCATGGCATCCGGTCCCATCATTTCATGGCAAATAGATGGGGAAACAGTGAGAAACTTTATTTTCTTGGGCTGCAAAATCACTGCAGATGGTGACTGCAGCCATGAAATTAAAAGATGTTTGCTCCTTGGAAGAAAAGCCATGACCAACCTAGACAGCATATTAAAAAGCAGAGACATTACTTTGTCAATAAAGGTCCGTCTATTCAAAGCTATGGTTTTTCCAGTAGTCGAGTATGGATGTGAGAGTTGGACTATAAAGAAAGCTGAGCACTGAAGAAGAGATGCTTTTGAACTGTGGTGTTGGAGAAGACTCTTGAGAGTCCCTTGGACTGCAAGGAGATACAACCAGTCCATCCTAAAGGAGATCAGTCCTGAATATTCATTGGAAGGACTGATGCTGAAGCTGCAACTCCAATACTTCTGCCACCTGATGCAAAGAACTGACTCATTTGAAAAGACCCTCATGCTGGGAAAGATTGAAGGCAGGAGGAGAAGGGGACAACAGAGGATGAGATGGTGGGATGGCATCACCAACTCAATGGACATGAGTTTGAGTAAACTCTGGGAGTTGGTGATGGACAGGGAGGCCTGACGTGCTGCAGTTCATGGGGTCGCAAAGAGTCAGACACGACTGAGTGACTGAACTGAACTGAACTGAAACTTACCCATACTTCAAAACACAAAGTTTTACTTCTCCTTGAAGCTTACAGAAATTATTCTAGTTCCTGACGATTTTCCTTTTATATTCTTCTAACAGTAAGGTAAGCACTATAAATATTAAATGTAATTACATTATTCCTTGAGTTTACCTAATTTGACCTTGTATACTATACTATTTGTTGTTGTTATTTAGTTGCTAAGTCATGTCTGACTCTTTTGTAGCCCCATGGACTGTAACCTGCTTAAATGTTTGTCTTAAAGGTAACAGAACTTAATGTTATAAAATAGGTGACACTCATTTTTTAATTCTACAGTGAGTGTCACATATTCCATAATATTAAATTTAGCTTAACCATACTCTATTCCAGTTATGGTGATACATGTTTTTGCCAGCTTCTTGGCAAAAGTTTTTCTAAAGTTTTCTAAAGTTTTTCTAAAGTTTCATACATAATAAAAGCTCAAAGTTTTCTGAAAGCTCCAAGATGTTATTATAAACATATGGCAGCATAAATGGCTAGAGGTGCAAAGCATGTTACCCTTTTCAAACTATTTATGGGTTAAAATAGCAGATACTGATTTCAGACAAAGCAATAATCTTTACCATGAACATAAGGAGAAGTAAGCACATCCTTATATGCCAGCTTGGTAAATTATTGCTATAAAGACAGACCTTCAGTCTTGGACAAGGGGGGAACAAAATCAATATTAATCCAGTCATACTTGTAATGGAAGGATGTGGTCATATGAAGTATTTCTGGCTAGTGCAGGATCACAGTCTGAATTTGAAGACAGATGCTGTATGCTTGCTATGGAAACAATAGACCATGACATTGTATTTGATATGGAAAAATCAAACACAGCATTAATAGCTAGAAACTGCTCCACTCTGAGGCAAGAATACAAAGTACCTCAAGTCACTGTTAAATAGAAGTTTCATGATTGTTTAATCACTTGAGAGGCCAAAGCAATTAAAATATCATGTCAATATTTTTTCTAGGATTTGTTTTCAGAAATAACAAATGTCTTCTCAACATCTATTGTTTTGACCTAAATGAGGACAATACAGAAAAAATAAAAAAGAAACATCAGTACCAGGTTCACATTTTCCAGAAGGAAGTGGTTTCAGATTTTATTTGGAGATGGAAAAGGCCAAAGTCCCTCTAGGCACTTTTTCTGGAATCTATCAGGTAAAACTTAGGGTTTACAAAGATCTGGCAGTGTGTATCGGAATCAAGTAACAACCAGAGGGTACAAAGCCTTCAGGCCTCAGGGATCTGGTATGAATTCATCTCTGGCTGTGACCACACACATGTGGTGAAATGGTAGTCCACTGACAGGATTCAGACTTTTAATTCCCAATGGCGCATGGACAAGTTATTGCGTAGTTTCAGTGTGCCTGGAAATAGTTGGCTAATTTAGGCTAAGTGGGAGCTTACTCCAGAAAGACAGGTTGAGGCACTGAATACCTTCCCAAGGAGTCTGAACTTAAAATCTAAGGAAACAAAGTACATCTTTTTAAGATTTTCAAGAAATGAAATAATACAATCAAATGTGTATTTTAGAAAACTAGCTATGGTGGCAATATGGATGACAGATTAAACAGGGAAGATTCTGGGAACAAGAACCATGTAGGATACTAAAAGCAACTTGCAAAGAACTTAATTAAGCAAAAGCAGTTACTAATAACAGGAGAAAGCAAAGATGGGGATGTGGAAAAGAGTAGACTAGAAAGAATTCATGTAGATATGAGAGGAAGTAATAGAAAATGATACTGAGGTTTTTTCTTTGTAAGCCTAGTTAGGTATTAAGTCTTTAATAGATTTAGGGAGAAACAAGATGAGAATCAATGAAAACTGCAAACAAACCCCATATTTTAGGGCTTCAGAGTTAACTCTAATTATGATTTTCATTGATGAACAGTGAGGGAACAAAATGAGTATAAGTTTCATTTGAATTTTGCTTTAAATCCCTGCTCACCCATTATTGGCCTTATATTTGGAAATATTAGTTAACATGACTGGGAGCTTCAGCTGTTTTCAAAAATGAAATGATTTCTACCATCATTTGTGTGAAAACCAAATGACATGGACATATGACTGCTTTGTATATTAGTAGAAGTTAAATAAACAGCCTCAATACCAACAGTATTTTTGAAACTTTTAATTAAAAAGTGAACAATATATTGAATGTAACTATTAAAAATATGTAATTTTAATACCTTCTAAATATCAATAGTTTATTTTAAAGAAAAATATTTTGGCTACCTATTTAAGAAAAAGCAAAGGAGAAAAGGAAAGATACACCCATTTCAATGCAGAATTCCAAAGAATAGCAAGGAGAGATAGGAAAGCCTTCCTCAGTAATCATTGAAAAGAATTAGAGGAAAACAACAGAATGGGAAAGACTAGAGATCTCCTCAAGAAAATCAGAGATACCAAGGGAACATTTCATGCAAAGATGGGCACTATAAAGGACAGAAATGGTAGGGACCTAACAGAAGCAGAAGATATTAAGAAGAGGTAGCAAGAATACACAGAAGAACTATACAAAAAAGATCTTCACAACCCAGATAATCACGATGGTGTGATGTTTTTTGCAGCTGTGAAATTAAAAGATGCTTACTCTTTGGAAGGAAAGTTATGACCAACCTAGACAGCATATTAAAAAGCAGAGACATTACTTTGTCAACAAAGGTCCGTCTAGTCAAGGCTATGGTTTTTCCAGTGGTCATGCATGGATGTGAGAGTTGGACTGTAAAGAAAGCTGAGCGCAGAAGAATTGATGTTTTTGAACTGTGGTGTTGGAGAAGACTCTTGAGAGTCCCTTGGACTGCAAGGAGATCCGACCAATCCATCCTAAAGGAGATCAGTCCTGGGTGTTCATTCGAAGGACTGATGTTGAAGCTGCAACTCCAATACTTTGGCCACCTCATGTGAAGAGCTGACTCATTGGAAAAGATCCTGATGCTGGGAAAGATTGAGGGCAGGAGAAGTAGGGGATGACAGAGGATGAGATGGCTCAATGGCATCACCGACTCAATGGACACAGGTTTGGGTGGACTCCCGGAATTGGTGATGGACAGGGAGGCCTGGCGTGCTGCGGTTCATGGGGTCGCAAAGACCCAGACACGACTGAGCGACTGAACTGAACTGAACTGAACTGATAGTTTTTCCTGAATGAATTCTATAAATATGCATAGAACATAAAAATGCACAAAAAATAGTAATTTCACAACAGCTATTTTCTGCAGAATATAGTTTAAAGATGGAACCATTTTCCTGTTTGTGAAATTCTGTATTACAATATATAACATGAATCTGGTTGTTTCATCTTCTTGAATACTTTTCCTACTGTCCAGATGCTCATGAAATTTTATATAAGAAACTAGGTCTTAAATTTCAAGAATGTTCATGTATATAAAGATAGTTTCTCATGTTTCCCCTTCATCCTGTGTCCATGCCTTATTGTCTATAGCAAGTCAATTAAAAAGAAAAAAGCATTCTCTGTCTATTCCTCTACCTCCTTTACCTTTACATCTTTGATCAGAAACTTCTTAGACTAGGAATAAGCAGTCTTTTCCAAAAATTTTTATTGTTAAAGGAAGAGTTGTCAGTTCCCACAGGTGGTATAAGACACATATTAAACAACTATTCTTCATTCATTCACCTCTCTCATTCTCTGTGTCTGTTCTCTCTCTACCTTCTTTCTCAATTCTGATTTCTCTCTTAACTTGACATTGCTGAGCAGTATATTGTGCACCACAAAGTACTTCCAACTCTGTAGAAAATATGAATTGTCTAGATCTACAACTGCTGATTTTCCCCAAACCAAGATATATAGGTCTTAAACCTTACATTTGACATCAGGTGAAGTCTCTTAGTCGTGTCCAATTCTGCGACCCCGTGGATTGTAGTCCACCAGGCTACTTAGTCCATGGGATTTTCCAGGCAAGAATACTGGAGAGGGATGACATTGCCTCCTCCTTTAACATCAGAGTTTGTTCTAAATTCAGCACTACTTGTCAATCTCTTTCATGTAATGTCTCCTCTTCAACATTTTTACAAATCCAAGATGTTGTTAAACCATTTCCTACCATGGAAAATGGGGATTTCCATGAACACTTTAATGCTTTAACTTAATACATCTAATTAAATAGAGCTTGCAAAAATTAATTTGGCACTCTTCAACCTTCTATGGGCTTCCCTGATAGCTCAGATGGTAAAGAATCTGCCTGCAATGCAGGATATCAGGGTTCAATCCCTGGGTCAGGAAGATCCCTTGGAGAAGGGAATGGCAACCCACTCCTATCTTCTCACCTGGAGAATCCCATGGACAGAGGAACCTGGCAGGCTATAGTCCATGGGGTCGCAAAGAGTCAGACGTGACTGAACGAATAACACTTTGACTTTCAATCCTTCTAAATCTATCTAGAGCTATACTAGGTCACATCAAAGACTAATTATAGGGCATTGACCATGCATAATACCAAGTCTTATGCATAATACCATGTAGACAGTCAAAAATAATTATTGAAAGAAGAGTGAAATAGTTTACATAGTTGCATAATCTTAAGTAATTTACTCTTCTTGCCTAATTTACTTGCCTATACAGAATTTACAGTTGCATTTATCTCAATGGTAATTGTGAGATTAAATGAGATAATGTATATCAAGTGCCAGATATAGCATGTGTCAAAGAAAATAGTAACTACTATTGCCGAGAATGACTGAAGCAACTTAGCACGCAGAATAATACTGTACAATAGAAAGATAATGTGAGATGCATATGTAATTTTAAATTTTCTAATAGTTATAATTTCAAAGTTTTATAAAAGGTAAATTAACTTTAATAATATATTTAACACAATATATCAAAGAAATTCCTTATATCAACATATAATCAAAATAAAAAGTTATTTATGAGATATTTCACATTCTTGTTTTTTAAAATACATCTATAGAATCCACGGTGTACTTCATATTTACAGTACATTTCAATTTAGACTAGCCATACTTCAAGTGCTAAATTGCTAAGTGTAGCTAATGGTTGCTAATGGCTACACAGATCTAGATGCTTATTAACTTCAGATGTGAGTGATATATAACTCTGGGTGAGTCATTTCTTTATAAGTGGGTCCAAAACTCCTTAAAAAAAAAAGGGAAAAAGAAAACACGTCTATGGAATATATCATGACCAGGTTCCTGATGACCTTACTATTTTCTTTTAAAGTGTTCTTAATAAATACTATGTTTCAAGTAAATAAATAATAATACTATTTGAATTTAGAAAAAATAATTATGATCACCTCTTAAAAGTATGGGAAGTCAGCCCATGTTTTAGGAAACACATATTTTGAAACTGGTAAACTTACATAGAATCCTAGAGTAAATTTGGTTCTCATAGAAGCAAAAAGATGCACACAGTGTTTAAAATGTTCTTAAAATACTTTGAAGAATGTTTCTATTCCCACTGGGCTAACAGTGCAAAAGCTCTCCTGGGGCCCACCCTAGGTTTGCCAGCTCAAGGAACCCTCTTAGGCAGTTAAAAAAAAGAAACAGAAAATCTCTTCACCTTCTCCTCTTTGCTATATAAGCTGATTTCACGGGCTCTTTACATGCCTTATTTACTATTCATTTTCATCTTTGGAAGAGAAATTTGAAATATTTATTCACAGGACATTGTTCTTTTAAAATGCTTCCAAAGCCAAGGGTTTCATAAATGGCAGGAGGAAAAAAATGTCTGCAAGTCAGTGTAATTATCATCCTTGAAATTGCATTTTAAAATATTTTAATAATTAAAGAGGTTTTCATAAAATACAGGCAAGAGAACTAAGAGAATAAAGGAGCTCAACAATCCAGGGTAAGTAAGCCTGCTGTGCCATGTGTGTGTATACATACTTAATTCTTACATAAACCCAACAACATTAATCATGTCTGCAAAATGATAACCAAAATGACAGCCTTCACCCTGCAATCAGCTATACAGGGAAGCAGTTTCTAGCCATAGCCTTCTACTCTGAGCAAACAAGTGATGGACAGCAGTTCTTTTGTCAGATCCTGACAAGTGAATCAATAAAAAGACACAGCAAAAGTTCAATCAGAACAGACACCACTAATACGGCTGGCCTTTGGGGACCCACAGAAGCGTGGAACTGCTTTTCCATGTTAATTTCTCTTCACTGCCCCTTGGGGTTATCACCTTCTCTGGCCCCTGTTAATTAAAAACTGCCTCCTTCTACAATTCCTTGGCAGGCATTTCCCTTGTGTCAGCCTATCTTGCTGGCTGTTAAAAGAAATGGAGGAAGGAGTGTTCCAAAGCTGAGAATTTCATGATGCCAAAACTCTGCTCCTGTCCTCCCAAAAGACTGTGTAAATAATCATTTTTTTCCATAGAATCCCTTATATTATAATTATGAACTAACAAAAACACACATGAATAAAGATAACATGTGAATAAAGTCAAACAAACAATAAAATTGGTTAAGTAGCTAGGCAGGTGAATCAATAGGTAGGTAGATAATTTTCGCATACTATTTTTGGAGTTAGCCTTATTTTGGAATTTCTTGATCTAAGGAATCTTAATTGTATTCACATATCTATTTGTTGATTTAGCCTGCCACTTAGTTATTGCATTCATTTTCTTCCCATACCAGACATAATTTATTTCTATGTACTTGGTAATCCTAAATGAATATCAAATGACTGACCTTAAGGACCAGGTTACTTTGTGTTTGTGCTAAAGTCTTTAAGGTTATCTATGCCTTCTCCAACATTGTATATTATTGTTTATTTTAATATTCTGCAGGTTGTGGCTAATAGGACTTTACTTAGAATCAGTGCTTTTAATCCAGTCATGTTATTTCTACCAGATATAAGATTCTATTTTGCTATCATTACCTAGGATAAACTACATCCTCCATCCTGAACAACACTAGAATATAGCAAGCCATCACTTTTCTATGTTGTTCTAGTCTCCTCTGTAATCAATCACCATTCTAGAGTTATTTTGGATTTTTATTCTAAATTATTATTATGTTTCCCATTACTTATCAATAATTTAAAAACAGTGGAAACAGTGGCTGACTTTGTGTTTCTGGGCTCCAAACTCACTGCAGATGGTGACTGCAGCAATGAAATTAAAAGACGCTTACTTCTTGGATGGAAAGTTATGACCAACCTAGATAGCATATTAAAAAGCGGAGACATCACTTTGCCAACAAAGGTCCATCTAGTCAAGGCTATGGTTTTTCCAGTGGTCTTGTATGGATGTGAAAGTTGGACTATAAAGAAAGCTGAGCACCGAAGAATTGATGCTTTTGAACTGTAGTGTTGGAGAAGACTCTTGAGAGTCCCTTGGACTGCAAGGAGATCCAACCAGTCCATCCTAAAGGAGATCAGTCCTGGGTGTTCATTGGAAGGACTGATGTTGAAGCTGAAACTCCAATACTTTGGCCATCTCATGTGGGGTTGACTCATTGGAAAAGACCTGGATTCTGGGAAGGACTGGGGGCAGGAGGAGAAGGGGACGACAGAGGATGAGATGGTTGGATGGCATCATTGACTTGATAGACATGGGTTTGGGTGGACTCCGGGAGTTGGTGATGGACAGGGAGGCCTGGCGTGCTGCAGTTCATGGGGTCACAAAGAGTCGGACATGACTGAGCGACTGAACTGAACTGAACTGATTCATACATTTTCTGTGTTTTTACTTTAACACTATTCTTTGATTTCTCTTTTCTGAGTTTTCATTATGTTATTATTAAAATTCTATTGCAGTGTTTATCAAGAGATTTAACAAGTATTTATCAAGTATTTAACAATAGATTGTGATTGGTAAACTTACTGAATCTCTGAATACCCAAAAAGTACGGATTAAGAATATCTTTTGTGAGGTGATGATAACAAGATGGTAGACTAGGAAGTTCCAGGTTCTCACTCCACCATGCAAACATGTAAACAACATACTGACTAAACTTACCTTCTGGAAACTCCAGAAACTTGTTAAAGATTTGTAGCAACCAAGCAAACAGCCAATCAAGAAAAAGCCACACCAAAATGATGGAAAATTTCATGGTGTTTTTGCTTGTCCTTACTTCACTCCCTCCCCATAGTGGCATGATGTGATCAGGAGAAAACTGCTCAATTCCAAGTTCCTACTCATGGACTAAAAGGAAAAATATGGAACATGGTTGCAACATTCTGGCCTTTCTTTGGGCTATCTGAGGGACTGATTTTTATTATTTGACCCAGAGCTTAGATAGAAATGGCAGCATAGGCTGCATCTCACAATGGAAGCCCTGGAAAGCTGGGGAAGTTACCATGACAATGAAAACCCAAGGCTACTGTTAGAGACACGGGTTGGGCCTGGTTGTACCTAGTACCTAAAAGATGTTTAAATAATTATTCTGACAATTGCTCTGGAGGCACCTTTTGATCCTTCTTATTTCCTTTTAACTCTGCTGAAATCAAAGAAGACTCAGTGGTCATCTCAGGCTCCTCTGTTTAGAGACCATTTGTACTCTTCTAAAGACTCCCATAGAGTTGCTGGATGCTATACAAGTTTGAGTCTTTGTAGGGTTACGGTCAAGAAGCAGATTTTGAGACCTTTCTGCCTCAGAGTCCCAGCATTATGGAGTTAACCCTATTTCCTCAAATCACTCCCTTCCTTACCACCTGCTAGGATATCCACTCCAAGAAAAAGTAGTGTTGGGAACTCTTACAGGCTCTCTGCTTTGTCTGATCCTGATGCTCTCCTCTCTTACTTTTCCTCTTAACATATCATTTAATTCTTATTTTAAGAAGGAAATATAAGTGCTCATTTTAAGAGGGAAAAATAATAAAGTGTTATGTCATCCACTGCTTTTTTACTACTACATATATGTTTAATTTTCCTTAAGTGCTATGTTCTTAGTACAGCAGACTTTTTGGATTTTGATAGATATCAAAGATGATTTTGATGTCTTACTTTTGGAATGTAGGAAGTTTCTCTCAAATTTCTGAATCTTATGACTGAAAAATATGGATTGCAAGACTATTTTTGTTTCTCTACCTTGATACACTAAAAAGAGGAGCAAAAAAAAGACTCTCCTGAAATTTAAAGCTGAGCTAGAGCAATGACTGATTTGTTTTCAACCACACCCGTCTTTTTTCTGAGGGCGATATATAGAGAAATCTGTTACTGATCCATGACTATTGAGAGAGAAGATATGGGAGAAAACACATAATAAAAATAATGGTCATTTTTGTACTAGCAGAACAACTCCCTCACTGTGATGTATTGAAAGTCAGACCTCCACACAAGGGTTTGTAAAAGAAAGTTATAAAAATAAATAATGATCAACTACATGAGGGCATTTCCCCCTCAATGTACAGATAAATGGATAAACAGATCAATCAATCAATTATTTGATAGAGAGATAAGATAGCTCCAACACTTTGGCCACCTGATGTGAAGAGCCGACTCATTGGACAAGACTCTGATGCTGGGAAAGACTGAGGGCAGGAGGAGAAGGGGACTACAGAGGATGAGATGGTTGGATGGCATCATTGACTCGATGGACTTGAGTTTGAGCAAACTCCAAGAGATGGTGAAGGACAGAGAAGCCTGGCATACTGCACTCCATGGGGTCTCAAAGAGTCAGACATGACTGAGTGACTGAACAACAATTGATTAATAGCCAAAATTGGATGTCTAATCTTAACACACATAAACCTTTACCATCAGATTTTTGTATGCTTAAGTAAACTATCGTCCCACTCTTAATGAATTGGAGCTTTTGTGCAGTCTTTTCTTCAGTCCTAGATCGGATATTCAAATAGTGTTTTACCGAATAGCATTGTGAACTTAGCAGGTCTTAGTGGCCAAACATGACGGTGCTGCTGCTGCTGCTGCTAAGTCACTTCAGTCGTGTCCGACTCTGTGCGACCCCATAGACGGCAGCCCACCAGGCTCCTTCGTCTCTGGGATTCTCCAGGCAAGAATATCGGAGTGGGTTGCCATTTCCTTCTCCAGTGCATGAAAGTGAAAAGTGAAAGTGAAGTCGCTCAGTCGCGTCTGACTCTTCTCGACCCCATGGGCTGCAGCCTACCAGGCTCCTCCGTCCATGGGGTTTCCCAGGCAAGAGTACTGGAG
Source organism: Giraffa tippelskirchi (assembly GCF_054371585.1). Lineage (NCBI taxonomy): Eukaryota > Metazoa > Chordata > Mammalia > Artiodactyla > Giraffidae > Giraffa > Giraffa tippelskirchi. The sequence continues at coordinate 103,932,344 of NC_137280.1, read as the reverse complement.
TGGGGTGCCATTGCCTTCTCTGATGATGGTGCTAGGGGACAGTTATAATAAACTGGAATGAAATATAGAGTCTTCCCCAAGAAAGTATGGTGCCTCAAGAAGCACAGGAATTAGGAGAGGCAAACCCTTTAAGGCAGCGTCCGGGTTGACTAAACTCAAAGTTCAAATCCAAAGGGTAGCAGAAATGCCAGAAATAGGAGTTAGAGCTGAGCTAGGATACGGGCAGAAACTAGATTGAAAGCTACCATCATTACTTCCAAAAGATGATCTCTGGGTAAGGTAACTGTAAGCTCTGATTTATATTTTTTAACTGTCATTTTAGTATGATTATTAATGGTTACCCTTTTGCTTTCAAAGTGCTCTGGTTTAGGGAAATCTTGGCAGCTTGTCCTTTCTCAGTGGCGCTAGTGGTAAAGAATCCATCTGACAATGCAGGAGATTTAAGAGATGCAACCTTAATACCTGGGTCAGGAAGATCTCCTGGAGCAGGGCAAGGCAATCCATATTCCAGTATTCTTGTCAGAGAATTCCATGGACAGAGGGGCCTGGTGGGCTATAGTCCATAGGGTCGCAGAGTTGGACAGGACTGAAATGACTCAGCACACACCATGTTTAGAAAAAAAGTGTATGTTACCTTACCCCTTGTTGACCGGAAGTCATGTTGGAACATCTACAAAAATTCTAAGTGATTGGGGTTATAGGTTGAGAAGGCAAGCTCATTAACATGACTTAAGGTGCATGACCATGTTAGACTCTCAGGTAGTATTAAAATTAACGACTGGAATAGATGTGAAAGCAGGCAAACAATAACACAAATAACACAATTATTTGCATTTATACTAGAGAAGTTATTTTGGTCCCTACTAAGCTACTTGTCAGTACCTCTCTCATTTACCAAATTATCTGTGAGCATAGCTGTCTGTACTACTACATGATTCTTGAGGTCAGTTATGCAGCCTTGTTCACCTTTGTCTCTCTCAATATTCAACATTAAAATTTGTATCCTGAAACAGTTACAAAAGTTTATCACAATTATTGGCAAAAATCTGTAAGTGATCCAGGTTTTTAGTCAAAGTAGTTAGTAAGTATCTTAATCCTTTATATTCATACATAACTGTGACAGAAAAATTATAAATAGCTTACAGGCACTGTTTGGAAGATGGTATTATTGATTTTTTTATAGATGAGGAAACTGAGACATAAAGAAGTTACATGATTTTTCTCATGACAGCCCAGCTATCTACTGATAGATCTCAGATCTGATCCCCAAATAATCTGTTGTAAAGTTCAATTGTCATCTAATGCACTGCCAATAGATACTGGGATATTCACAGATACAATGTTTATTTCTGTTTTGGGAAATCTGATGATTAATTTCATACTCTCTCAATCCACCAGCTTTAGTATCCATACTCTTTCTACCCATGAAATTTCTGTTAGGCTGTCTTCCTCAAGGCACTGTATCTTCAAAGAGCATTTTACAGTGAAATAACAGTAAATCATACATTTACATCATTGTGTAAAATGTCACAAATTAAAAAAAGACAAGTGGTTGATTTTAATATTTCATCCCAACACGTGAGTCCTGTAGGACTCTCTCCAAATATTTCTATGAATATAAACCTCCTGAGTTGAAACACACAAAGCACTGAGTTCTTACGAACTCTTTGTTACCTGTGTGTTATTAAATCCTTACACACTGAGTGATACTGTTAGTGAACCCATCATTTAAGAACAATAACAACAAAAACCATAGTTTAGCTTATTAACAAAATAATACCTTGAAGATTTACTTTAATAAAGAATCATACTAGATATTTGACTAAAGCATACATGTATATGAAATAAAAGTAAGGAACTTGGGCTTAAAGGAGTAGCTATAACCATTATTGGATGTAAGCTTTATTTAATCAGCACAGTTTTATCCTCACTAATTTTTGGTTATGAAATTAATGAGTGAATGAATAAAAATAAACAAATCATAAATAAATCCTCATTTGACTGGAGGCTATAAAAATTTGAAATATAAGTTACTGTAGTACCTTCTCTTTGAAAATTATATCACACAATAAATGACCTTATTACAGTACAAAATTCTAGAGGCCTTGTGTTGTGTGTGTAGACTTATGTGTGTATCTGGATGTCTAGCATGGGGCACTAGCTTGTTGATTAACAATATCTCTTTTTAAAACATATATTCAATTAGATTTAAATAACATTGGATCAGACCACCAATTCAGTGTATTTTAACAAGCACCTAGTCAATTTATCAAAATTAAGCTATCAGTTAAATGTCAGTCAATTTTGACAGTACATTATCTGGTAAACTTCTCCCAATCCTATACTATTTCTGGATTTCTGGTAGACGTATATGAAATACAGTCTAATTACTAATTTATTATGAAAGTTTCTAAGGAAATCTACCTTTGTAGAAAACTCATTTTTCAAGTACATATTAGATGCAATTTTATTTAACCCTTCTAGATCAATTGGCATTAAACATTTAGTACATCAATTTTATTAAAGAAGTTAGAGAAAAATTTAAATCAGGAAAAAATAATACCACAATTTCCCTTTATTCTGAATATGAATATCTAGTCTTTTAAATGTCTAATTAAAATATGAAAATCAAAGATTAAAAGGAAATACTTTCAGAAACAACATATCACAGAGACCAAGTCAAACCTTTGATGTACTTCAATTCACCCCAAGAACAGTGAATCATTTTTGACACAAATGTACAAAAGACTATTTTTAATCAGAAAACCTTTACCTGTAGGAAGATAAAGCATATTGTTTAACTTTCATGTCTTTAAAATTATTAGAATGCCAAAAAGAAGTGTGTTGTCTTTGCTAAAGTTTCATATATTTTTAGGCAGAATGCAAAAACAAAATTCATTTGTCCTCCTAAGACAACTAGGTTCTTTGTCTAATTTCCATTTGTTTCTTTGGCAGCTAAAACACCTTGAAATTACCTTCTCCAGCATGGAAGAATGATTTTTTTTCCCTACCTCTAGCTGTCATAGTGATTAGAATTTTAATTAGCAAAGTAGAGTGCAGAGAGGAAAATGACTGAAAAAAAAAAAGCACACAAAAGATTCTCAATTGGAAGAGAAACAAAGGGACAACTGAAGCTGCCTCACAGCTTGAATGCTTCACCTGTGACTTCCCCCCATTCCTGGATGCTCTGACTTAGCACACGGCTGTCTTCCCACATACCAGGACGGGGTGTCCAGGGCACTACTCAAAGTTATTCCTAGTTGTCACTCAAAGTAAAGCAAAACTCTTAAAGCACCGGAGCGGCTCTGTTTCAACGCCAATGTCAGCCTCTTTAATTTACTCTGAGAAACCTACTGCCGATTATAAGTCCAACCACAAAAGGCAGAATCCATTAAATATTCAAAAACTAAACACTCTTAGGCTGGCAATAACACTCTCATGTTTCAGAGGCATTCACTCCTTTGTATGCAAGGTGAGGCACAGCAGGCATCTTTCATCAAGAAGTCACTCAAGAAATAGAGAAAATATACTAGTTGTTCATTATGCCATTAATTAGCTAAGGATCAGAATATTTCTGAAAAATCTAAGACAATCTCAGTTCAGTCGCTCAGTCATGTCTGACTCTTTGCGACCCCATGAACTACAGCATGCCAGGCTTCCTTGTCCAACAACAACTCCCAGAGCTTGCTCAAACTCATGTCATCGAGTTGGTGATGCCATCCAACCAATTCATCCTCTGTCATCCTTTCTGCTCCTGCCTTCAATCTTTCCAAGCATCAGGGTCTTTTCCAATGAGTCAGTTCTTTGCATCAGATGGACAAAGTATTGGAGTTTCAGCTTCAGCATCAGTCCTTCAATGAATATTCAGGACTGATTTTCTTTAGGATGGACTGGTTGGATCTTGCAGTCCAGGGGCCTATCAAGAGTCTTCTCCAACACCACAGTTCAAAAGCATCAGTTCTTTGGTACTCAGCTTTCTTTATGGTCCAACACTCACAACCATACATGAGTACTGGAAAAACCATAGTTTTGACTAGACAGACTTTTGTTGGCAAAGTAATGTCTCTGCTTTTTTAATATGCTGTCTAGCTTGGTTATAGCTTTTCTTCCAAGGAGCAAGCATCTCTTAATTTCATGGCTGCAGTCACCATCTGCAGTGATTTTGGAGCCCAAGAAAATAAAATCTGTCACTGTTTCCCTTATTCCTCCATCTGTTTGCCATGAAGTGATGGGACCGGATGCCATGATATTGGTTTTTTGAATGACGAGTTTTAAGTCAGTTTTTTCACTCTGCTCTATCACTTTCATCAAGTGGTCTAAACTAACATCACAAAAGTTACATCTACCATCTATATTACTGCAGTAATATTGTATGCATGTGTATATATAAATATGTACTGGGTGATTTATAAATGTAATGGAAGTAGCTATGGAAAGCCATTGAGTATTGAGGTCCTGTGGCTTTAGAGGGCTTCTCTGGTGACTCAGATATTTAAGAATATGCCTGCAATGCAGGAGACCCAGGTTCAATCCTTGGGTTGGGAAGAGAGTCACTTGATCTAACTTTGATGGGCTCTCTTAGTGCTTGCTACTTGAACTTGGGAAGCTTTTTCAGCTGTCAACTTCAGTCTGTCATTTATTTGAAGTAGGGAGCATAATATATATGCCATGCAGATAATGTGAAGAATGAGTGAGACAATGGACATATAGTTATAATAATAGTAATAAATGTACACAAATAGCTGATAGTTATTTGCAATATTATAAGTAGTGTCATAACTTCTATGCACAAACATGAGATAAATTTAAATTGAATTATAAAAGAAAGACTTTGATGGGAAAAAATGAAGCTGGTAATTTTAGAAATAAGCAAAACCACAAACGAGCAAGGCATAACTTGAGGGAGATGAGCAATGAGAAATTTAAAAATCATAATAATCAACAGCTGAAAGAGAAATGTGATACAGTAGGCTAGGATAAGAATGTTCTATACCCTGAATTTTATACCAGGGTGCTGGGGACACCAGCCTGTGGGCTGTAGAATGATTTGAGGAAAGGCATGCCATGAATAGTCCAATGTCCCAGTAATAGTATCTGATATCAATACTATTGGACTGATATGAACTGATATCAATACAGTCCATATGTGTTATAGACTGAAGGCAGGAAAAACCAGTTAATCATCAAAATGAGATAAAATGGATCTCTGATGTTAGTGACTGGCACAAAAGAAAGGAAAAAGATAAGAGTGCTGCAACCAAAAAAAATAAATAAAACAGAATTTAACATCATAATGTAGGGTGACAGAACAAAGGAGATGGGGAGTCAATGATAACTATAACATTTCAACTCCAGGATTATTGAAAAAGTGAGGCTATTTGTAGACACAAGGGTTAGTGTGGTTTTCAAAAGAGAAACAGAAAAATTTAAGGAAAGGACCAAAAGTTTTTGAGTTTACATTTGCAGAATAGAAAAATACCAAAAGCACTTAACGAATATTGTTCCAAACAAGCTGCTGACAGAGAGAACATAAGTTCCTCTTAGAAATTTAATTATTTCATTTGTGCCATTTAAAACCTATTTTATTGAATTCATTTTAATTGATTATTAAGGACCACTTTAGGCACTGGGAGAATTTGGCTTAATTTTCTAGTTGTATAATGTGTAATAGTTCATTATTGTTAAGATAACACTAATATATTGAAGTAGGTTTTATATTGACAGCAGGATTAATTTGAAATTGATGTATTTAGGATGTTATAAAATACCATATATTTATTCTCTATCACAGAATATTGAATTATATATAGATGTGTTGCAAGCAAAGACCAATTCACAACTGCCTATCCAAAGTATGTTATTTTCTAACTACTATGGGTAAGAGTGATTTAAATTCCATTTCATATACAATTTTTGTTGCAGTCAAAATCCAGGCTTAAGAGTTAAAATCAGAAGGCTTCCAACAAATGGATCATTGTCCAAGGTCTGGTAAATGCACTCCCGGTGTAATAAATTGGTTTGCTGACCTTTTGTCTACTAACATAACACATGACATATTTGTAATTTATGGAAATCAATCCATAAAGAATTTTTAGTTTCATGTAATTATAGACCAGAGCAAGATCTAAATAAAGGTGAAGAAAAGGTCTTTAGGAAAGTAATGGTACACTGTTGATAAAAACTAAAAAGCAAAGTTCAAAGCACTGATCCATGCAATGCATCTTTAAATACTGGTAAAAGGCCAATAATTATAGTTAAAGTTAGTTACCAGCTGTGTTTTACGCGTACGTTTTAAGGCACCATTGAAACTGCAACCCTATACTCAAGAACGTAGGGGAAAAAATCACACAAGACTAAATCTATCACCTAGTTACAGATTTTAATAGTGCTTGGCAATTTCCATCTGCTTTTCTGAAAGGCTATCTTAATCAGGTAGTCACCAACTCATTTATACTATCTCTTCTGAACCGTCAGCCCAGCCTCCACCTGGTTGAATAGTGCCAGCTCTGCTATCAGCAGACCTCAGTTCAAAGCCTGGCCCTGTCACATAATAAAAGTGCCACAGTTTGTAAGTTACTCAAATTCTCGTGTACATTAAGATTTTGAGGTGTTTTGAGAATTAAATGAAGTAAGTTTTAAGTGTTTTGATTGGTACCTGATAAAACTGAGTTCTCAGTAAATGTTTCATGTTTCATTATCATTTTCATCATCACCACCATCACGTGACACCATTTATTTTAGAGAGTGGAAACATGTCAGTGTGTATCCCTTTTCTTTCTATTCTCCCATTGTTTCCCTTGCAGTTAACTTCCCTACACTACTGGTTCTATTACCCAAACTGTTAGGCAGTCTCTGGAAAGCCAGATTTTGTGTCTATAGTGTAGCAGAAAGAGACATGCTACACTTCTTCCAGTTCATAAGAAATGCCAACTCCTCTTCTACTTATGGACCATCATATATATTGTTCCTTATGTCTAGAAAATTTATCTTTGCTTGGCTAAATTTTATTCAAATCCATATATAAGCCATCACTTCAGTTCACTTCAATTCAGTCGATCAGTTGTGTCTGACTCTGTGTGACGCCATGGAGCAGCACGCCATGCCTCCCTGTCCATCACCAACTGCCGGAGCTTGCTCAAACTCATGTCCATCGAGTCGGTGATGCTGTCCAACCATTTCATCCTGTCATCCCTTCTTCCTCCTGCCTTCAATCTTTCCCAACATCAGGATCTTTTCCAATGAGTCAGTTCTTTGCATCAGGTGGCCAAAGTATTGGAGCCTGAGCTTCAGCCTCAATCCTTCAGTTGAATATTTAGGACTGACCTCCATTCGGTTTGACCCGTTTGATCTCCTTGAAGTCCAAGGGACTCTCAAAGGTTTTTTCAACAACACAGTTTTAAAAGCATCAATTCTTCTGCGCTGAGCTTTCTTTATGGTCCAACTCTCACAACCATACATGACTACTACGAAAACCATAGTTTTGACTAGATGGATCTTTGTCAGCAAAGTAATGTCTCTGCTTTTTAACATGCTGTCTAGGATGATCATAGCTTTTCTTCCAAGGAGCAAGTGTCTCTTAATTTCATGGCTTCAGTCACCATCTGCAGTGATTAGGGAGCCCAATAAAATCAAGTCTCTCACTGTTTCCATTGTTTCCCCATCTATTTGCCATGAAGTAATGGGACCAGATGCCATGATCTTGATTTTTTGAATATTGAATTTTAAGCCAATTTTTCACTCTCCTCTTTCACTTTCATCAAGAGGCTGTTTAGTTCTTCTTTGCTTTCTGCCATAAGGGTGGTGTCATCTGCATATCTAAGGTTACTGATATTTCTCTCGGCGATCTGGATTCCAGCTTGTGCTTCATCCAGCTCAACATTTCGCATGAGGTACTCTGCATATAAGTTAAATAAGCAGGGTGACAATATACAGCCTTGATGTACTCCTTTCCCAATTTGGAACCAGTCTGTTGTTCCATGTCCAGTTCTAACTGTTGCTTCTTGACCTGCATACAAGTTTCTCAGGAGGCAGGTAAGATGGTCTCATATTCCCATCTCTTGAAGAATTTTCAAGTTTCTTGTGATCCATACAATCAAAGACTTTAGCATAGTCAATGAAGTAGAAGTACATGTTTTTCTGGAACTCTCTTGCTTTTTTGATGATCCAACGGATGTTGGCAATTTGATCTCTGGTCCCTCTGCCTTTTCTAAATCCAGCTTGAACATCTGGAAGTTGGTTCATGTACTATTGAAGCCTCACTTGGAGAATTTTGAAGCATTACTTTGCTAGCGTGTGAGATGAGTGTAATTGTGTGATAGTTTGAGCATTCTTTGGCATTGCCTGTCTTTGAGATTGAAATGAAAACTGACTTTTTCCAGTCCTGTGGCCACTGTTGAGTTTTCCAAATTTGCTGGCATACTGAGTGCAGCACTTTAACATAATCATCTTTTAGGATTTGAAATAGCTCAACTGGAATTCCAACACCTCCACTAGTTTTGTTCATAGTGATTCTTCCTAAGGCCCACTTGACTTCACATCCAAGATGTCTGGCTCTGGGTGAGTGATCACACCATCACGGTTATCTTGATCATTAGATCTTTTGTATAGTTCTTCTGTATATTCTTGCCACCTCTTCTTAATATCTTCTGCTTCTGTTAGGTTCATACCATTTCTGTCCTTTATTGTGCCCATCTTTGCATGAAAAGTTCCTTTGGTATTCTGATTTTCTTGAAGCGATCTCTAGTTTTTCCCATTCTATTATTTTCCTCTATTTCTTTGCACTGGACATTGAGGAAGGCTTTCTTATCTCTCTTTGCTATTCTTTGGAACTCTGCACTCAAATGGGTATATCTTTCTTTTTCTCCTTTGCCTTTAACTTCTCTTCTTTTCTCAGTTATTTGTAAGGCCTCCTCAGACAACTATTTCACTTTTTTGCATTTCTTTTCCTTGGGGATGATCTTGATCACTGCCTCCTCTACAATGTCACGAACATCCGACCATAGTTCTTCAGGCACTCTGTCTATCAGATCTAATCTCTTGCATCTATTTGTCACTTTCACTGTATAATCATAAAGGATTTGATTTAGGTCATACCTGAATGGTCTAGTGGTTTTCTCTACTTACTTCAAGTTAAGTCTGAATTTGGCAATAAGGAGTTCATGAGCTGAGTAAAGCCAGCTCCCAGTCTTGTTTTTGCTCACTGTATAGAGCTTCTCCATCTTTGGCTGCAAAGAATATAATCAATCTGATTTGAGTATTGACCATGTGGTGATATCCATGTGTAGAGTCTTCTCTTGTGTTGTCAGAAGAGGGTGTTTGCTATGACCAGTGCGTTCTCTTGGCAAAACTCTGTTAGCCTTTGCCCTGCTTCATTTTGTACTCCAAGGCCAAACCTGCCTGTTACTCCAGGTATTTCTTGACTCCCTACTTTTCCATCCCAGTCCCCTATAATGAAAAGGACATCATTTTGAATGTTAGTTCTAGAAGGTCTTGTATGTCTTTATTGAACTGTTCAACTTCAGCTTCTTCAGCATTACCAGTTAGGGCATAGAGTTGGATTACTGTGATATTGAATGGTTTGTCTTGGAAATAAACAGAGACCATCCTGTCATTTTTGAGATCGCATCCAAGTACTGCATTTTGGACTCTTTTGTTGACTATGATGGCCACTCCATTTCTTCTAAGGGATTCTTGCCCACAGTTGTAGATATAATGATCATCTGAGTTAAATTCACCCATTCCAGTCCATTTTAGTTCAGTGATTCCTAAAACGTTGATGTTCACTCTTGCCATCTCCTGTTTGACCACTTCCAATTTGCCTTGATTCATGGACCTAACATTCCAGGTTCCTATGCAATGCTGTTCTTTACAGCATCAGAAATTACTTCTTTCACCGGTCACATCCACAACTGGGAGTTGTTTTTGCTTTGGCTTGTCTCCTCATTTTTTTCCGGAGTTATTTCTCCACTCTTCTCCAGTAGCATATTGGGCACCTACTGACCTGAAGACCTCATTTTTCCGTGTCATATCTTTTTGCTTTTTCATACTGCTATATCCCTAGCATGCAGCCTAATACCTAGCAAACAGTAGGTGTTTTTAGAGTGACTATTTTGCAGCATTGTTGTGAGTATTAATTGTTAAAATTCTTGCCACAGTTCAACATACCTTAGATACTCAGCCCTTCTCTCCTAATACCAGAATTTAGTATGTACTTAGGCACAAGTTATCCTCATTTTCTCAGAGTCATTCTCAGGAATCCTTCCTGTTACCAATTTGGCATCTATTTGCAAAATGCATTCCAACACATAATTCCTTTTACTCACTAACCATAACTTTAGCCTTTTTTGTCCTACTCAATAAAGTATGTGAAAATAGAAATAAATAAGAGCAATTCCATAATTAGGGATACTCTAATTTGTACAAAGTATTATATCTTAGCATGTTATGGATTGAATGTCTGTGTACCTTCCCCTCAAACTTAAAATACTGAAGCCTTAATCCCCAGTGTGTTAGTATTTGGAGGTAAGATCTTTGGGAGAGAGTGAGGTTTAGATGAGGCCCTGAGGATGGACCTCACAGAAAGAGGACAAGAGACCAGAGTTCTCTCTCTCCCCACCACATGAGGACACAGTGAGAAGGCAGCCATCTGCAAGATAGAAAGAGAGTTCCCACCAGGGAGTGAATATGCCAGTGCCTCGATTTAGACATCCATCCTCCAGAACTGTGAGAAATAAACATCTTCTTGTTTAAGCCTTCCAATCTAAAGTATTTTGTTACAGCAGTCTGAGCTAATACAGGATGTATTAGATGCTGCTGCTGCTGCTGCTAAGTCGCTTCAGTCGTGTCCGACTCTGTGCAACCCCGTAGACGGCAGCCCACTAGGCTCTGCCGTCCCTGGGATTCTCCAGGCAAGAATACTGGAGTGGGTTGCCATTTCCTTCTCCAGTGCATGAAAGGGAAAAGTGAAAGTGAAGTCGCTCAGTCGTGTCCGACTCTTAGCGACCCCACGGACTGTGGCCCACCAGGCTCCTCCATTCATAGGATTTTCTAGGCAAGAGTACTGGAGTGGGGTGCCATTGCCTTCTCCATGTATTAGATAGGCTAGCTTAAAACAAAACAAACAAAAAAAATTCTCACTCTGACTATATGAAATCAAATTACCTCCATCCCAGGTAATCTTTATTGAGACTTGAATTGATGGAACAGGCACCATCTACATTTCTGATCATTGTTGTTAACCAAAAGAACTCTGAAGGGTCCCATGTTGGCATTAAATGATCCAGCCCAAAAGTGACACTGTCATTTTCACTCACAAACTATTGAACAGAAATAGTCACATGACCCCATTCATTCAATCACAAGGGAGTCCAAATTTCAATATTTTAAGTACTATAGTAAATATAAATATTATCTGAAAAAATGATATGTCAATATTGTTATGATCCTGAAAATGCTCTAAATTTTTCCCTTTCTCCCTGTACTTCTCAATCAAAACTAACTGTGAATATCAAAATTTTCTGAGCAAAATCTCAAATAAAATCAGGGAGGTAGAATAAAGGAAGGAAGGAGGGAGGGAGAGAAGGAAAGAAGGAGGGAGAATAAAGATAAAAGAATTACAGAAAGAAGGAGAGAGATGGAAGGAAGGGTAGAGAAAATGAGAGAAAGAAAACTGCAAGGAAGGAAGGAAGGCAGGTGGACAGGAAAGGAAGAAAAGAGGAAGAAATACTAAGCCAGGAACATAGCCTCATGAAATAACCAATGTTCCTACCTAGATTTTAGGATGACTGGTTCTCAAGAAAATTATCAGAGACATCCAAATTTAATGATGCCATGATATTTAGGATTGCTTCTAAGGAAATTAGAGCTCCATGTTCTTTCTAAGATTATATCTTGGCAATGACACACTCAAACTGGATAGTTTCAGATGGTTTAATAAAGGAACTATTAACAAACATGTAGGCAGATTTGGGAGGAAATAAACAGTAGTGCAGAATCCTGGGGCCTGCAATAGTAAAATCATTTAACTCCCCTAGGCATGAATGGACAAGAAGAGGGAAGAGCTAACCACAATGAGATGTCACCTCACACCTGTCAGAATGACTGTCATCAAAAAGTCTGCAAATAACAAATGTTTGCAAGGATATGGAGAAAAGGGAACCCTCATACAATGTAGGTAGGAATGTGAAGTCATACACCCACTGTAGAAAGGATAACTGAAGTTCTTCAAAAAACTAAAAATAGAGCTACCATATGATCCAGTAATTCCACTCATGGGTATATACCCAGAAAAAAATGAAAACACTAATTTGAAAGGATACACGCACCCCAATTTTCATAGCAGCACTATTTATAAGAGCTAAGACATGGAAGCAACCCAAGTTCCCATAAACAGGCAACTAGATTAAAAATATATACCTACAATGGAATATTACTCAGCCAGAAAAAGGATGAAATACTGACATTTGCAGCAACATGGATGGACCTAGAGAATGTTACACTTAGTCAAATAAATTAGACAAATAAAGACAAATACTGTATGATGTCACTCATATGTGAAATCTAAAAAATAATACAACTGAATGTATATACAAAACAGAAACAGCCCCACAGATATGGAAAACAAACTTGTGGTTATCAAAGGGGAAAGGGAAGGAGGGAGCAATAAATTAAAGGTATGAGATTTACAGTTTCAAATTACAATATGTAAAATAGATATACAACAAGGATATATTGTATAGCACAGGAAATTATGCCCTTTATCTGATAATCACCTATAATGCACTCTAATCTACAAAAATACTGAATCACTATGCAATATACCTGAAACTAACATTGCATTTTTAAATCAACTATCCTGTATTTTAATTTAAAAAAAGAGGAGCGGACATATAAACAGACCTGGAATGAATAGCATAGAGGGACGCCCTTTTATGAAAGCCATGACCTTTAACTAAGGACTGCTGCAAATTCCAGTGATGCAGCAAGAAGGAATCAGGAAGAACATCTTTATCCTCATCCCACAAACCAATAGCCAGCTGATAATTCTACTCTCTAATCTATAGCCAGAATACAAGGGAGTCTGCTGAGACAGTCCATGTAGCTCAACTTGATAGAAAAAAATATATGGGGTGGGAAAATGGTAGAAAGTAGAACAAGAGGAGCACCCAAGTGCCCCTCAGCTTGTAAATCTTAGTTGTACCTCAATTATCAAAAAATAGAGTACTCCCTTCACCTGCTGTTCAATTCTCAAAGCTCTTTGTCAAGCATTCATTTGGTGTGAAAACTTGATGCTACATCGGTCTTCAAAACATTTTTTTGAGAACAACATGCTTCCTTTCAGGAATCATCAACCTTGATTTTTACAGCATTGCCTCTTGAGACAAACCTCAGTTTTCTAGGTTGATTTGAGACGACGATGTTGCGATCTTTAGTGATAGGGAGTGATGTTTTGCCAATACTACTACTAAAGAAAGGCAAACGTTCCATTGATTCCTTCTCTTTGCCACTAACAGAGGAAAAGAAGTTTGTCAACATTCAACAGAAAAGCTGGATCTGTGCAGATTTGGCCTGCTGATTGGGGCTAGTAGGCTTAAAGGCATAAGCCAAGCTAAGGAGCCTAGTCAGTCAAAACCTAACTCAATACAAATAGGGTTAACAGTGGTTGGAAGGGATTTAGTGCCAGGATATTACTTTAGAAATGGGTAAATTTCAAAGAATCTCTGCACATATTCACATACCTTAGCCCCTTTCTTAATAAAAAGTAGTTGCCAATGCTGGGGGCAGTTAGCTGAAGTCGTTTGAGTGAAAGACAAGTCCTTCAAATTGTTGAAAGAAAAGATAGAAAATTTTAAGACTAAGTGGTATTAACCTTAATTTCTCATATACCCAGTTGCCTTCCATGTTGCTAGTTCGAACCCACATTTGTTAATCAAGAAATAGATGCATACAGATCTGGCACATGCTCAGAGCATACCAATTAGGAAGAATGGTATGCTGATAAGCCCATGTGGAAGTATACAAAGATGCCATCATTTTGCTTTTCTAAGAAGACAGAAAATGCTTAGCATTTTAGGATAGCTGAAAAAGAAATGTGGAGAACAAAAATTTACGCATGTATGTCAATACATAGCACAAATTTTGAGCCTTAGGTACATATTAGAATCACCAGGAAAGGTTTTTAAATACCCATATCCTGGCTTATCCTCCACAGATTTTGAAATAAATGGTCAAATGTAGGATCAGGCACCGGTATTTTAAAAATATTTCCAGGTGATGCTAAAGACATTCAAGTTTGCAAACCTTTACACACAGGCATGGGATTCTGTCAAGTTTATTAGAACTTTCTTTAGGTATTTGTTAGGAAGGCAAAGAAAATGGCAGGACTATTCAGTAAGCAAGAGTTCATGTCAAGACTTCAAAAAATCTTTTAAGGAGGGGAATGCTAAGGAATTTTCACAGCAATTTGTAGAAGCAATAAGATGATGTTTAAGAGCATGAACTTTGGAATTAGAAAAACTCGACTTTGAATTTTATCTCTGTGATGCGCTAGCTCTGTAATTTGAGAAAATGTCCACATCTGTAAAAATTGATATAATTATATCTACCTTGTGGAGTGTCTGTGAGGTTGTGTGTGTTAAATGTGAGTCAATTATGTAAATCACTATCATATAGATTTTGCTCAGTAATTGACATATTCTTCTCATATTCAACCATACTTCAAGCCCAGTTCCTGTACACAGATACCTCTGCAATCCTGATAGCCACCTAAAAGCAAAAACAAAAAAATCCTAAAATAAGCAAAGTTTATCAATAGAACTAAGATGTATAATTTGTGGTATGAACAGAAAATTACAGCTGAAATCAAGCTATCATTTTCATGATGCAGTCATTTATTCAAAAGCAAGTTTAGTCATCAGCTTACATATTCCTAAAATATACCACTTTGGTCTAGACTGAATTGTATATGGAGAAAAGATATTAAAATATTTCATTTCAATCCTGAAGTGCTAAAATAAGCCCATTGTAAAAGAAATTCAAGAGAAATATAAACCGCATAATGTAGCAAAAGATCATCCCTGATCTGATTTTCACTTGAGTAGTAGTTGAAAAAACACTAAAGGACAACTTTTTCCAAAGAAAAACAATCATGTTATAACCCTCCTTCCACAAATTAAATCCAAGGAAGCTGGGTCACAATTTATTAAAACTGAGCCATAAGGAGATGGTTGCACAGAACTTAAGCTTTGCACATTGAACAAAGCATTTTTGTTATGTCAATAAAAGATCTCCTTGGCCATCGACTTTCAAAGTTACAACCAGAGTGGGAGGCACCTTACCCATTTCTCCAGCCTCTAAAAATACTTCCTTTCAGAACAGTCTGTCTGTAAGACAGATCTGTTTGCTTCGGCTACCCCCTGCTCTATGCCTCACGTGGGAGTACTTGCAAATAGAGCGCCTGGAGGGATCAACACAGTTTTCTAAAGCAAACATAACACAAGTGCTATTCATGGGTTACACACTCCACAGCTGTAAAACGGAATGTGTAGGAGCAGCCCCTAATGGCATTCAAATCATGTACTAACAGTTCTCAAGTGTCAGGTGTTTTTCATTTTCTACTAGGGGAAGAGATATTCACGTGCTGATTTCCTACACTGAACAGCTTTGTAACCCCTGCAGAGTGAAGGCGCACTGTGTTTCTGAGTCTCTATTATGTCAGATGAATGCCACAGTTAGAGGCCAGAAAGGACATGTGATCCCAGTTTAGATTCTTTTTTCTTCCAGCCATCTCTCAGCATTTCATCTGCATGAATTTTGTGTGTATGCATGGAAGAAAACTCATAGAGCATGTATCAATGTTAAATTTCACATGAAAGACTAAGGCCACATATTTTTCTATCTGGGTATAATTTAATACTTCTGTACACACTTTGATCTTATTGAAGGTTTGAATTTTCAAAATGGCCTCTTGCGGTGCCCCAGTTGGCTGCCTGTCAAACCCAAGCATCAAGCTCACTCTAAATAGTATGGGTTCTCATTGGAACAATGAGGTTCACATTATACATGCTGAGGGAATTAGGATATATTTTATTTATTTAAATCTTTTTTTTTTTAACTTTAAATGTGACTTGGTCATAGACTACAACAGAGAATATTACAACCTATTTTCAGAACACTAAAAGGCACACTTATTATAAATGTATCAATAATTTCAACTTAGAGTGAAAGAGTATGTGTGAAACTAGTGTTGGATATTCACCATTATAATATAATCTAAATATTTGGGATTCTGTGAAATCTAAAACATATTTTACCAAACACTTTTCCCATCACACTTCAAGTTGTGTATTTCAAAGCTATTCAGCCCATTTATTCCAAATTCATTTATATTAACCTTATCAGGGCAGTGCTTTGTAAACTAAAAATCTTGACATGCCAGAAGACTTATGGTCTCTTTAAAGCCATTTATCGTAATTTCAAAAAGGGACTGGAACTCTAGGTTAAAAACGTTTCCTTCCATGTTGAATTTTAAACATCTCCTTTAAGAAATGGACAAAGTTATTCGTTGTCTGAACATAACATGTGGGTACATGTGTACCACTTTGTATTCGATTAAACACATATGAAAGAAAGAAAGAAAGCATATCACAGGATTTTGGAAAATGGCTGAATCGAGCACATGAGAAGTAGTTACACAGAGGTGCTGTGTTCACAATTTTAGTTAAAAATTATGTATTTAGCTGGCAATAAGAACATGCTTTCCAGGGTAAATTAAACCTTGTGTGGTGATTTTTTTTTCTTTTCTGTAACCAATGTCATTGTCTTTTGCTCCTTCTTCTCTAAGCCCCAGCAAGCTGGGTCCTTGAGGAATAGCCTGGAGATACATGTACCAAAAAAACCAACAACTCTGCAAATGATAGTGCATAATACTAGCTGCAGTCCAAGAGACTGTAAAATCTAAACTGGAGGAAAAAATAATGTGCAATCTTGTTTGGCTGTCTTCATACATCTAAGATCTATATTCTTGGTTGTGAAGAGAGAAATAGTGAATTTGGTGGGGACTGACATAGAATACACCTGACATTTTAATAACAACATGGACCTCAGTGAAGAGACATCCGGAGGGGTCTTCTTCAGCGTTCTGTCCCCATTCCAGGCCCGCTCACTACTGGCCCTCAGGAATGTAGAGGACACATGATATAGTAGAATCTCCTAGTCCTTCCCCCTTTGGCTAGTGAACTAGCTTCCCAGAACTATTTCTTCATATTTAAGGATAATTAAGATACTTACTTATATTTGCCACAAGGTTGTAAAAATTGGCATGGTATATGCAGTGTACTAAAAAAGGAGGAATTTGGACACAGAGACAGAGAGATGATATGAAAAAAATACAAGAAGGCAGTTATCTATAGGCCAAGGAGAGAGGCCTGGGACAGATTCTTCTCATACACTCCTTGGAAGGAACCAACCTGGCCAACATCTTGTTTTAAACATTTAGCATCTAAAACCGTAAGACAGTAAACTCCTACTTTTTAAATCATCCAGTCTGTGGTACTTTGTTGTGGCAACCCTAGCAAACTAATACAGCTCTTCTCCTTTTAGGCTCAGAAACCACATTTTTCAGAATCTTTATGTATTCAGACTCAGAGATGCTGACTCACGTTTTAAAGAAGCAATACAAGAGACTGATATATAAAGCCAAAATGATAAATCACAAATTACACTAATAACTAAAACTGCTGATGATATCACACACTTCTGTTTTCTGGCCAACACATTTTCTTTGAGGATTCACACCACTTGGAAAGCCTAATCACAATCACTGAATTGTACAGTGAGCATGAACACATAGCAAATGAAATAAGAAACAGGATACTGGAGTTTAAGGCGTCAAATTACACACTCACTGCATGTACTCAAATGACATGTTTGCTGGTGGGAAAAATCAAGTGAAGTCTTTGGAGCACATTATCTTTGCCTTTACCCAGTGTTACAAAGAGTGAATAGCTGTCAATATAGGAAGCACTGTTTGGCTTTCCACCTAACATTTATTTTTCCTTTTCTCTTTCCTAATTTTGTTCGGGGGTCTGGGCCCTGCCCCACAGCAGGATGGTAGCCGTGCCACCTCCCTCTTCAGTGATAGATTCAATAATCCAATCTGAAGTCAATCCACACATGGGCCTTCCTAGGTTCCCTGGGAAACTGATCTTTCAAGTTCAGACTCCTGTTTCTTACTATTAAAAGCATCCTAATTGCTAAAAGAAAATCTTTTTCCTACGCTTCCTAGAATACTTTTAATTAATACTTTCTTTCTTTGGTTTGCTAACATCACCAGCCTTTATTAGGTTAGGAGACCCTTCATTTTATGGTGACTTTGCTCATCTTTTATCTCCTGTGTTCTGTGCGGATTTAGAGTTGCAATCCCACAAGGAAAATAGCTATGTGGGAAGAATAGTGCTGGGAATTCAAGGCAGGAAAGTCACTGCACACATGGATTAAGTATTCTAAGGAAGACATGTGAAAATATGTAAACTCATAAAACCAGATCGTAGATTGTAATCTATGGTATGGAGAAAATAAGCAGGGTGCTGGTATAAAGAATAAGGATAGATACTTTCTAGGGAGAGTGGTCACAAAAGCCTCTTGGATTAAGTTTAAGCTAAAACCTTAAGTTTATAGGAATCACTTCAGTGTGGCCCCCAGGTGCCACTCTCAGAACTTGCACATTTTCCTGTGCATTATTTACATAATTTGGAGGATATGTGTCATTATTTTAGACTATTATTTAGATACATATCTGGATTATGAACTCACCTATTCATTTCAGTATTGGACTTCCCTGATAGCTCACCCGGTAAAGAAGCTGCCTGCAATACAGGAGACAGCAGTTAGATTCCTGGGTTGGGAAGATCCACTGGAGAAGGGAACAGCTACACACTGCAGTATTCTGGCCTGGAGAATTCCATGGACTGTATAGTCCATGGGGGTCGCAAAGAGTCAGACACGACTGAACGACTTTCACTTCACTTCATTCATTTCAATGTTTGAGGAATTCCTTTTCTTAAGAAATTGGCAGCGGCTGCCACCCATATTGAATACAAAATTTTAGAAATCCACCTTCTCAACGTCCTGTGCAGTTCTGACAAGTGCCGCAGGATCCAGGCATGAGAGGCACACACTTAGGCCTGGAAGCGAGAGCAACTTCTCTCAGGTAGTGGAACCTGCTGCAGTGGCCCTATAATGAGGTATTAAGTGAAGCATCCAGTCCTGTTTCAAAGAAGTGGTTTATACAGCAAGGATTTCTATGGTGTCCAGGGCACTATTTCCAGCTATTTAACATTCATTCTAGTTCTTCAATCCCATCAAGATTTATTTGAATTCCACAATATCGTTTTAGAGGACTTCTTTTCTATTTAAAAGTTGGATTCTATTGCTTGCTGTTAAGAGCCCTGACTGATACTTATGTCTTATGTCACATAGCTTAGGATACTCATGTCAATTTCACAAGAGCACTGCTTGAACTGGATTTTTTAAATATTGTTTATCAAGTCATCATACTGTCTAATATACTCTAGCTGTTTAATGCGTATGGAATAAAAACATTCTTTGGATTTTAGTTTCCCTTTCAACAAGAGGGATAAAATATAAAATATGCTGATTGCATATTCTTTATCTTATAAATATAGCTTTAATGACTTCAGGTGTATCTCACAGAGTTAAGCAGAATTATCTTCAAATAAGCCTTCTTTTCTTCTTTCCTAAAATCACATTTGGCAATGCATGTTGGTCTCCTTGGAGAAAACTATTGATATGTGAGTGTCTGAGTAAGAAATCTCTCTTCATTCTTTAGTTCCCAGTATGGAAAATTTTGAGCCACTATTTTATATTATCTGATGATAGATATGTACCATTCCTTCTTTCTTTAGCTTAGGTGGAAGAAAGCTGCAAACGGTGCCAAGAGAATAGTAACCCACAGTATAGAAAGCTCAAAAAATAGCATTTTTGACTTAAGAGTTCAGAATCTACCTTTTAATTTAGAATCATTAATGATTTAAGCTATATAACACTAACATGGCTTCTTCAAAGAGATAGGATCTCTAGGTAACAAGTGCCCATTTGAGGGGACAACACATGCAAGCACCTGATATACATACATTTTCTCAGTTCTCACTACAGTCATCTATTTATATTTGACTACTGAATAAACGGGCTTCCCAGGTGGTGCTAGTGGTAAAGAACTTGCCTGCCAATGCAGGAGACATAAGAGATGTGGGTTCAATCCCTGGGTCTGGAAGATCCCCTGGAGGAGGAAAGGGCAATCCACTCCAGTATTCTTGCCTGGAAAATCCCATGGACAGAGGAGCCTGGAGGGCTGTAGTCCATAGGATCACAAAGAGTTGGACATGACTGAAGCAACTTAGCATGCGTGCACTGAATAAACCAGAGTTTCAGAAAAGCTGAGGATCTAGCCTAAAGTTACAGAAGGTTGTTGCTCAAGGATTTGAAAATGAATCCATCTTAATCCATTCTCCTCTACCACACAATCTCCTTAGGTCATAAGTAGGTAAAACTGGCCTTCCTTTCACTAAAGTCCTTTCCTTCATAGATATGAAAATAAAGCTAAGAAGACTAGAACCCTACCTCTCTCTTACAATGATGCAATATATATGGAAGAGAAAATAATAGTTTACTTGAACATGACTACTGTTTTTGTCATTTTAGTGATCAAATTAATTACATATATTCACAGCTGCTATTCCTATTTAGTTGTTTTTTAGCACCTAGCACAGTCTTCAATCATAAGTTCCTGATAAAAAAATAATTGAGTACTATAATCCACTAAAGTACAAACAATATTACTTTACAATCCTTAGACTAAACAATTGTGAAAAATAAATATTAGAATTATGTACAAAATAAAATTAATTATTAGCCAAATGTGGCAGAAGAGGCTTGGATATTTGAAGTCAATTGAGAAGTAAACAAAAGCAAGTTACATATTATATTTAATGTTATCGGGTGATATTAACAGAAACTAAAATTTTAACATAGGAAGTAAAAATTTACACTAATTTAGAGACCAAATCTCAGGATTAATTGATTATATCAGAATGTAATTTATCCATGTCTAAAAGGATTTGGAAAACCTGGAGAGTCCAGAGAAGGAAACCAGAACGATTAAATATTGAAAACATTCAGAGGAGATGAAGTTGGCTCTACAGGGAAAGTCAACTATGCAATGGCTTAATGAGTAACTTCAGTCACAGAATCTTTATTAAGTGGCAGGCGCTAGTCTCTTCAAAGCACCTGACTTGAACAGCAGGAAGTGAGACCTTGGCTAACGACAAAGGAAACCCCTCTTCACAGAGGTTTCCCTCATGACTTTTGCCAGACAGTCCCCCCAAAAGTCATCATTTCTACTGCCATAGATCACTTTGCCTATTATTAAATTTCATATAACTAGAACTACACACATCAAGCCTATCATGAATTGTGATTTTCTCTTCTGGAGTATCCTATTCTACAACACAGAGTTCCAAACAGAGCATTTATAGTACGAGGAAGAACTGAATACAGCTGGAGTTCCAGTCAAACGCCTGAAAACAGGGTACCATGCAGACCCCAAGAGCTCATTGTGTCATGATCTGCAGGATGATGACCACTCTTGGTTCTAAGCACCTGATAGCAAAATCAGAACATGGGCTTCACAGCCTCACTGCAGGGTTCAAGTTCCACCTCTTTTTCTCTGTAGCTGTGTGACGCTGGGCAAATATCTCTTCTCTTTGCCCCTCTAGTTCCTCTCTTTACCCTTCTCCCTGTCCTCTTCTCCCTGAGAAACTGACCTTTTTGCAAGTGGTGTGCTCAGACCTGGCATTGGGTTCAGCCAGTGGAGACCTCAGGAGGACTGCAGGTTATAGGAAGACAGTCGAGTCAGGGTGTTTCTTCTCCTTCTACATCCCCTCCCTAAATACAGTACTAAAATAGGTACTGTTTTAGCTGACTGTCTCTACTGAAATCATGAAGTCATTTTCAAGATGCCTTCTCTGCCTGTTCCTTTGTTTTGTAATAGCTTCTCCTCAGTTATTTCAGTCCCAGGCTACTGCCTTATCCTTGGTAATGCCCCAACACTCCTTTCTCATCTTTGTAACTATTTTGCATTTAAAATAAAAAGAAAAAGAAAAATGAATGACAACAAGACGAAATAGTTTGAGCTATTAACAAATTATTCCAATTTGAGTGTGTTATCTGTGTCTAATTTCTTCACATGAAAAGTTTTCAATTCCTATTTTACTCTATGAACATGAAATGTACACATGGTGCTTAAATCAGTATTGGTGGGAAGTAAGTATTCAATGAGTGTTAGTCCTTTAGGTGGAGGAAGACTGGAGAATGTGCCGTTGGCTTCAACTTGGTTCCCATTTCAAAGCAACGGTTCTTACCCATCTGATGCCATCACTCAGGCAGAGCTGCTCTGGAAATAGTTTCTTTTGATAGGGTAAGAGAGGGAGAGACTCCTCTCCCCAATACCCTGCTCAGTTATAGCTACCTAAGGCCAGTGTAGACCCTATCTTCACTCTTAAGTACAATGAGTTCTTCCAAAGATACTCACTGTGTTGGCATAACTGAGGCCAAGAAGCCCTCCAGCATCAGCTATATGATGTGTCTTTAAACACCTGTGTCAAGTCCAGCTAGTCACACTGACTCCAGACTGTTAGCAAACCATTCATTTACCATGGCTGGCATAACAAAGTGCCACAGACTGGGGGACGTAAACAGTAGAAATTGGTGCCTTATATTTATACAATAAAGGGACCACTCAAATTACTCTTCTTGGTACTGAGAGGTCCTCTGAGGCTGTCTGTGGTTGTATGTAAAAATGGAATTGACAAACTAGCAAGTCATATACACATACATATATTTCCTTCAACAGTTAGAACTGTACATGAAACAATGGACTGGTTCCAAATTGGGAAAGGAATATGTCAAGGCTGTATATTGTCACCCTGCTTACTTAACTTATATATAGCGTACATCATGGGAAATGCCAGGCTGGATGAAGCACAAGCTAGAATCAAGATTGTCAGGAGAAATATCAATAACCTCAGATATGCAGATGATACCACCCTAATGGGACAAAGCGAAGAAGAACTAAAGGTGAAGAGGAGAGTGAAAAAGCTGGCTTAAAACTCAACATTCTAAAAAGTAAGATCATGGCATCTGATCCCATCACTTCATGGCAAATAGATGGGGAAACAACGGAAACAGTGACAGACTTGATTTTCTTGGGCTCCAAACTCACTTCAGATGGTGACTCCAGCCATGAAATTAAGACACTTACTTCTTGGAAGAAAAACTATGACCAAGCAAGACAGTGTATTAAAAAGCAGAGACATTACTCTGCCAGCAAATGTCCATATAGTCAAAGCTATGGTTTCTTCGGTAGTCATGTATGGATGTGAGAGATGGACCATAAAGAAGGCTGAGTGCCAAAGAACTGATGCTTTTGAACTGTGGTGTTGGAGAAGACTCTTGAGAGTCCCTTGGACTGCAAAGAGATCAAACCAGTCACTCCTAAAGGAAATCAATCCTGAATCTTCATTGGAAGGACTGATGCTGAAGCTGAAGCTCCAACACTTTGGCCACCTGATGCAAAAAGCTGACTCACTGGAAAAGATCCTGATGGTGGAAAAGATTGAGGTAGGAGGAAAAGAGGACGACAGAGGATGAGATGGTTGGATGACATCACCAACTCAATGGACATGAGTTTGAGCAAGCTCCGGGAGATGGTGAAGGACAGGGATGCTTGGCATGCCGCAGTCCAACGGGTCTCAAAGAGTCAGGCACGACTGAGCGACTGAACAACAATTTCCTTCAACAATCCCCTCACTCCACTACAAAGATCAATTAAATATTGAAGCTAGCTACAAACTGGGGAATCACCACCCCCATCAACTGTTGTCAAATGTAATAAAAATTCATTCATCTTTGACTGTTAACTATTGATATGCCTAGAAGCAGGAACCTGAACCGCTTGAGAAGACTTTGTTGTCAAATTATGTCAAGGAGCCTGGAGGAATTTAAAATAAGTCCAACTCTAATCCTTAGGATGACATAGAGCCAGGTACGACTGTAGTAATCATGTGGCAAAAATGCTTATGCCTGCTAATGAGATGACAGTAGCTATGTTGAGCAAACTGTCATGGTGAAAGCATCCCTGCCTGGCTCCTATGCCCTTGGGCACTTTTCCAGTCAACAGGTAAACAGCAGCAGCTGAGCAGGACAGGCTTTAGAGATGGAATTCATAAGCATAAAATCTCTCTTAGACTATTACTTCTACTCATTGAAATATTAATCCTGACAAACATATTAAAGGGGGAAATTCTAGTCTATAATGAAATAACATTAAAAAATAAGGAACAGACTTTGTTGCCACATAAGGACTCCATTACAATAGTCAAGAGAAAAAAATAATGCTCGTGTCACCCCTTTCTTGTAGTGGTTTTGTAACTTACAAAGCTTGGGCTGAGAACTTAAACATATTGCATATTAAATCTTGCTAAACATTAGGAATAATGTAATGGAAACAGAAGGCTGTATTTTATATCTGCAATTTCCTTTCATAGGATACTGTAATCATTTTAGGGAGAAAGGGTAGAATAATCCTATAATGAAACTTACTTATTACATCATTTTATTTTCATAACAACCTTGTTCTCATTGCATTTTACACAAATGAGAACTAAATAAAATGCTAGTTAAAATATATATTTGCTTTAATATATAAACAAATGAAACATTCAATTCAATGAAGTAGGATGGAGCATTAACCTTTAGGGAGCAAGGGTTGCTGACTAAGGATTGATGGAGTGATTCTATGTTTTATCAAATCACTTAAGTCAAAATGGAGTGTAAGTTAATTGGCTATTTCAAAGCACTGTAAAGACAGTTTCATGGTTTAAAAAGCATCCATTTCCATTACCATCAATGCGATAAGTGTAAAACCATTTTACACTATTTCTACATGCTTTTATTGTATAGAAAGGAAAATGCATTATATTATGTTAAGGTGCATGGATTTTTTTCACCATTTCTTCTTTGTGAAAACTTATAACTTATGGTAAATATTCCCCCCCAAATAGCTTTAATGAATCAAATAAAATAATGCTGCTTTACTTTAATAATAGGGAAAATTTATATGAAAAATACAAAATGCCAAAATTGCACTTGTGCATATACAAGAAAAACATAAAGAAAAATCATTTAACATATGTAAGAGAGAAGGCAAAGTGATTTCTTTTATTACCATAATTTTTAGAATTCATCAAATAAGTAATATCAATAAGAAAAGAAAAGGTACAGCACAAAAGGTTCTCTTTCCCACACTTAGCTCCGAGATACTCGGGCTTTCTCACTACAGTCAACTATCTCACGAGCTGTTTTATGTTTATAAATATATATATGTACATATATAAACATGTGTATGTGTATTTTTCCAAGTTAAAAGATAATAAGCAGTCTTTTATACTTTTATCTTTTTACTAAAAAATATATCTAGGGGATTATTCTAGGGTAGCGTGAACATATATGCATGCAGGCACACATAGACACACATCATTTTTAATATTAATACCTGCATAATATCCCCTCTGGGAGCGTACCACTATTTAGCCGCCTTTTGGTGACAGGCATTTAAATTGTTTTCAGTGTCTTCTTCTTATAAACAGTTACTGCGATAAGTCCAAGTAACTATGTCAAACCCATATGTAGAAATAAGTTCAGTCTTAGATGTAGAATTGCAGAATCAATAGTTTATGGGCATTAGTTATTTTTACAAAAATTAAAAATCTCTATGCTGCTGAGGGCATTTGGGGGCACATATGAACAATTTACTGCCTGGTTAGGTTGCACCAGTTTATACTCCTTCCAACAGAGAACGAGAAGACCAGTCTGTACTCTGTTCGCCAAAGCTGTGCAGCTGCTGTGCATTTATTCAGGGATACAGAGCACCTGCTCCTCCAGGTGCTGGAGCTATTTAAAAAAAAAATGACAGGGATAATGTCCCTGATACTCTGGAGTTTATGCATGCCTCATATTATGTGAAAAAAGTCAACAATTTCATTGATAAAATATTTTAGGTAGTAAAAAGTAAAACAAAATTAAAGTAGACAAGAGGGTCGAGTGTGGGTTGGGAGAACTTAGTTTCTCCTCTCTCTTAGGAGGGTGGTTAAGGGAGGCATTTGGAGAAGGTGACAATGGAGGAGAGGCCAAGTGAGACGAGGAGACAGAAAGACTCAGAAAGGGCCAGCTGAAAGAGGGAAAACAAGTAGAAAGGTCTGGAAGTTCCTTGCTGGATGTGTTCAGTGGGGAGCAGGAACACTAGCCAGTCTAGAGTAGAGGAGGGGAGCAAAGGGCAGAAATTTCACAGCTAATTAGGACTTCAAATAAATTCAAAGATAAGCAGCTGTCTTAAACTATATTTCCATTCCATTTATATAAATCTAATTCTTTAGACAAGCATCCTGATTTTGTTTTTCCTATGATATCACTGTTACCATTTTTGATAGATGGTCTTGCCAGGGGTGAGAAGGAATACATAATCATTTTTATCTGAGCATAGAGAGACAATTTAAAAGCATTGCTCCTATTATAATTAATGAGAATTAAAGATCTAAATAGCCCTGACTAAAGTACAGACAGTATCCCTGTATTTCTGAACTCAATATGACATATATATGTACATATATATACCTGTACTGACCACATAATTATGATAAACAATCTCATTATAATACAAGGAAAACTGGGGTGCTGCCTTTATTTTTAGCAACTCTCTCTCCAATTTCAAGTTAAAAAAAGGTCTTGCTTCAACTAAATTATTAACGTTATAATAATCTGTCATTAGAATCAATACCTGCTTTATTATTCATAGCGCATAGAGAGCTAAAATGGACCTTCTCTGAAATAAATTTAGTGCCTTGTCACAATACAATATGATTTTATAATATTGCTAATGTGCACAAAGCATTCAAATATAGAATATTGACATGTCAGAGATTTATGACAAATGTGAGGAGAAGATGCATCTATGTTAAGCTTTCATGTCACTTGACTGAGGTAAAAAAAATCAATACTATTCATAATGTATCTTTCACCCACAGTCTTAAATGAAAAACCTTATAAGCATGGAGTGATTTTGTTTATTTTTCATCTTGGCTATGCAAATACTCTAGAATTGAGGTTAATAGAGAAAATTAATGAAAACTAATTAGTAGGAAAGTGCGCTAATTACGTTTTGAGGATATACAATGACTTAGGACCAGGGAGCTAGATATATACTCATATGCTTTCCTTATTTTTATCTTTACCTTTATCTGAAGGTATGTTTAATGTTTGTGAAATGGAAGATGTGCAATGCTGTAGGCAACAGTCACACTTCTCTACTCAACTTTGACTTTTATGGATTTTTACAACATGCAAAATATCCAGCAAATGCATTTTTATTTTATTTACTGTTTCCTAATTCTTTCAACACAACATGGTTTTTAGGTATATACTGAGAACAGTGTTCAATTCCTGTAATTCTTTTCATTCCTAAAGATTAGCGTAGACCAAATGTTGGTATTCTATTACCCTTGTCAGTGAGTAGTTGAGAACAGGCAAGTCACTTAGTCCTGGTCAAATATAGATATATAAGGAGAAACTTCTTTGGGGTTTTTGCAAAAAGAATCTTTCTTTTTAAAAAGAAGACTCAGAATTCTTTCTTCCCTGAATTTTATCTAGAGATTCAGGAACTTCTAGAGTTATCTTGAAACCCTGGGGGAACTGAGCCCAGCTGACTTGGAAAGGATACAGTGCTGAGAGATGAAATAACTCCATTATTCTGTGAAATTGTCTTTAGATAAGTCTGGAGACTACCTTATCTTTGGGTTTAAGACAAATATCCAATTTTAAGCCATTTTGAGATGCAATTTTATATTGCAGCCAAAAAGTATCCTAACTGATGCTATCCATCAGTCATGATTAGAAATTAATTGAAGATTATTTTTCATAGTTTCATTTATTCTTTGATGCAAAGAAACTGTAGTCGGCAACTGTATTATCATGGAATTAAAATGGCTAATGAATCTAATCATAAATAACTGAGCCCATTTTAGCTCAGAGAAATGACAGAAGTCCTGTTTTATAAACTTGATCTATAGTTAAATATTTTTATGAAGAGTCTTTATCTCTGAAAGGTTTTTAAGCATTACAATAATTTCATAAAACTCTTTCATTAATAGGTTGATCCATACATACATTCAATGTATGTATTCAATTCCACAATAGTTATCCATATATACGTTCTATAAACATTTACTCAGTGAATAATGAGAGAGGTAAACACATAAAATTGCGACAAGCAAGTACTAGAAATTATACCCAAGATATTCTGATACCTTGAGAGAAAGGCACTACCTAATTTAGCATGGATGAAGATGAAACATCAGGGTTTCCTGGATATAGTTCTGCCTGAGCTGAATCTTGAACAATGATTAGAGCTTGCCAGATGAAAGGAGGAGATGATATGAGGATATAAGGAAAAGAAAACCAAATAGATCAATAAAGATAGAAAGGTATACATGTGAGAATTATGAGTCCAGGGAGTGAGACAAGAAGTGAAAATAGACAAGGCTGAAGATAACAACAGAATATAGTGGTTAAAAGCAAAGATTTTAGAATCACAGTGTTTTGAATGTCGATCCTTCATTCAAGCAATAATTGCCAAGTTTCAAACATATATCCATTTCTGTGACAGACAGTCATGATACAGTAAAAATCTTTGTCATCATGAAGCATACATTCTAGAGAATGAGTAACAAAAAAAAAAAAAGGAGACAAGCAGAAATGTTGGGGAGGGGGAAGGACTGTCAGTATAAAGGGTATTATTAAGGAAACAAAGGGCTGAGGTAGAAATTAATAACAAATATCTATTTAAATAGGATGGTCATGGTGGATCTCCCTGAGAAGATGCCAGGCTGAACTTAAAAACTGAAAAGGACTCAGCTTTATCAGGAATAAAAGAGTGTTTCCAGTCATCTCAGAAGAACTGCCATGTCTATGACACAGTCATAAACATTTCTCTCTCCACAAAAGCAAAACCATTTTCCAAAAGGAATAGTAATCATGTCCTTGCTTTTCTTTATAATTGTATCATCCAAGTGTGCATCCCAAATTGCTGTTATTTGTTGTTGTTTAGTCACTAGTCATGTCCAACTCTTTTGCAACCCCATGGACTGAGGCTCACCAGGCTCCTCTGTCCATGGGATTTCCCAGGCAAGAATACTGGAATGGGTTGCCATTTCCTTCTCCAGGAACTCTTTCTGACCCAAGGGTCAAAACTGTGTCTCTTGCATTTCCAGGCAGATTCTTTATCACTGAGCAACCTAAACACTAAAGTTTAATTCTTCCCATTTCTCCTTTTTAGTTTATGTAAGTTTTTTAACATATAGTTTTATCCTCAATATGTTGCTTTTTTGCTTATGTGTATATATCGAAGAAACTTGGTTATTTAACCTGTAAGCTACCCACCATATGATAAGAAATAACTTTTATCAGTCTACTTTTGGATAGCTCTTTTGTACATATTACTTTGGGCTTCCCTTGTGGCTCAGCTGGTAAAGAATCCACCTGCAATGTGGGAAACCTGGGTTCGATCCCTGGGTTGGAAACATCCCCTGGAGAAGGGAAAGGCTACCCACTCCAGTATTCTGGCCTGGAGAATTCCATGAACTGTATAGTCCATGGGGTCACAAAGAGTCAGACACAACTAAGCAACTTTCACTTTCACATATCACTTATCTGCCCTTATGTCCTTTTGGAAAGTTTAAAAATAGTATCCCTTACAGGGTCCACTCCTAATTTCCACAAGGAAAGATACCCTGTCAGCACACTCCCATTTTAGGGTTGGATGCCTTACCTGTTTGGTGTATTGGGGAATAAACTTGGGGAGAATGGGCTCAACTTTCTTCCTTGTGAGAGTTGTCAGAGCTAGTGCAAGCTTATGCTTTTTCTGGGCCGCTACTGATAGGCAGCAGCTGGGCAGTGCTGGTGGTGGAAACGCCTGTCTCAATTCAGAACTGTTGACTGCTTGTGTTAGAGGGCCCACTTCTGAAGAGCAGTGCTGATAACCACACGTGGCTAACTTGGAGCTTTGTCCTCCACTGGGCCTCACCAGTGATACAAGCAATATTTTGGTCCTATGGCATACCTTCACTTTATTTCTTCAAATGTTCAAATCCTGAGAAGAAGATTGGTACCCTAAGATCTAAACAAACATCTGTTCATTTTATCTCCAGGATCACTTTAGAAGCATGTGATGATGATTATGGGCTGCATTTTAAGTAATAAGCACATTTCTAACAAATTTAGTTTAATTTAGACTTTGTGATTTGACTTATTTAATATTTAAAGTGAATTAAGGTTGCACACTATTTTTAAAGTAATTGTTTGGTAAAATTAATTGTACAATTTGGTAAAATTAATTGGACCTTAGTTTCCTTTCATTGGATTTCTTTGCTGAAATACTAACAAGATTTTGTGAATGCAGGTTAGATATTGAGAATAAACTTCTAAATGACCACACTGAGTTCAGGAAAGTAGCAATGCATGTGTGGTTTGGGGAGTAATTCCACAGAATGGAAACTTGACACGTAGGAGGCACTGTATGGATAAAACACACTATTTATGTATAATATCTCCACACCCTACACTTCTAGATGGATGAAGAACTCCACTGTGAGGTGGCTATTCCATTCCAGTATTGACGTGTGGCAAATGTAAACATTTGGTCATTTTTCTTTCTAATATCTTTCCACAGAATGGTAATAATATGAAGCTTTATCCAAAATGTTTGCTATATTCACAGATGTTGAACTTTAGCCAAATAAGTCTCTGTAATCCCATAAAATGAATTGGGAATAAATTTATCTTCATAGAAGACTTTTAAAAAATATTTTCTTTTGGAGTTTTAGATATTTACTTTAGAGTTTTATTCTCACAGATAGAGGTTTATTTTACTTTTATTAATGTAAAAAGTTTACTTTATATTAAAGTAAAAAGTTAAACGTTCTTTTAACTAAAGACTATAACCTATTATTTCATTACTTATTATATATAGTTTTTATAAAAAACTGTCATTCATAAATCTATAGGTAAGAAGAAATTACTTTACTTTTAACTGCATTTATTGAAA
Source organism: Giraffa tippelskirchi (assembly GCF_054371585.1). Classification (NCBI taxonomy): domain Eukaryota; kingdom Metazoa; phylum Chordata; class Mammalia; order Artiodactyla; family Giraffidae; genus Giraffa; species Giraffa tippelskirchi. The sequence continues at coordinate 103,901,116 of NC_137280.1, read as the reverse complement.
ATCTATGTTTCATAGTTGCAATATAATCCCCTTGCTGGTAATTATAATTTAGAAAGTTCAAGTCTAACTCTGTATATCATTGCTTCTGCCAAAAGAACTTTGGTAAATCTCTGCTCTTTTGACCTGAATATCTATAGTGAATCCTTACAAGTCTTTAGCAGCATCACAGGTTAAAATCATATCTCATCTTCATTTATAAATCTACTTATCTACTTCTTTGTTTTCATGTATAAATATTTTATTTAACAAAACCATGCTACTTTAATGAAAAAAAGTCTTTTGGTCAGCATCATGTTGACTTCAGTAGTTAGAAAGGTAATCATATAGTGTATATTTATCTGGAAGAGATAAAAAGGCTCTATTAATTTGATCAATATGGCTATTATTAAATAGAATGTGAATTAAGCAGACACAACTATATAAGTGATTTTTCAGTGAAAAGAGTATTAGAAAGATGATTTAAAAGAGTCTTATTCATTGCAATTCTATTTTTAGACATGTCAATTGCATAACAGTTATGTTATCACCATGTCAACCAGCTTTCATACTGCCCTTTGACCAGATAAATCAAATGGTTTGCATGGCAACCAGTTTGCCAAGTGTAAATGATATGGATTCATAGACTATTAGACAATTTTAAGCCAAATTAAATTAAATACATTTTTACCTCAGTGTGAAAATAGGAACTGACACATTCTTTTGAAATGTCATCTGCAAAACTACAACGATAAAAAGTAAAATATATAAATATATATTTAGAGAAGACAAAGTGGATTTATAAATAAATAACTATGGATATTATTTTGTATACATTACTGATGCCATCAACATGATCTTGTCTTTCAGCCTTTTTTTTCTACAAGTAAGAAATTTTGCAATAGACAAATCCATAATTACAGTTGGAGATTTAAATACTCATCTTTCCAACCCTGGGTTAGGAAGATCCCCTGGAGGAGGGCATGGCAACCCACTCCAGTATTCTTGCCTGAAGAAGCCCATGGACAGAGGAGCCTAGTGGGCTACAGTCCATAGGATCGCAAAGTGTCGGACACAACTGACACAACATACCATACACACACACACACACACACACACACAATCTATGTTCTCTGACTATACTGAATTAAATTAAAAAGCGATAACATAAATATGTCTGGAAAAGCCCCCAAATTTGGAAATCATCCTTATCATTGCCATTTTTCATCTGTGTCGAAGGAATCAATAGGAAAGTAAAGAAATATTTTGAACTGAATAAATATAAGGAAATAAACATAAAGATACAAAATATCAAAATCTGTAGAATGGTGCTGAAGCAACACTTAGGGGTAAATGTACAGCCCTAATTGTCTATGTTAGGATGCAAAGGAAGTTTTCATATGAATGACCTCAACTTCAACATCAAGAAGCTTAAAAGAAAAAGCAAATGAGCCTTAAAATAAGTAGAAGAAATAAAATAAAGATCAGATCAATGATACAGAAAACAAAAGACAATTAGAAAAATATCAATAAAACCTAAATTTGATTCATTGAGAAAACAAACTGATAAACCTCTTACCAAGAAAAAAAGGAGAGAAGACATTACCAATAACAGAAATAAGAGAAGTAACATGACTTGTGACTATGTAAAAAATTTTTGATCTTTTAAAAATATTTTTCCTGACATTTTTCTGCACTGTCCCTTCAATATCAGTAGTCTGTCTCCTTTCAGCAACTCTCAACTAGCCTTCAATTCTGCATTTTTTTCTTCCATTTAAAAAACCTGGTTTCTATAAACTTTGATTTCATTTCTTTTCATTATCTTCCCATTTTCATTCTTGAATATTGTTTTTGTGCTTTGAAGTCTTGTTTTGTATAGAAAAGTGCTTTATCTTCTGTCTCTGCACTCCTCCAATGGCAGTTTACTTCTGCAAATATGGCTACAACTGCGTTTCTCCCTTTACTCTCTTTCTCTGCTTCTACGGATTTTGTGACCAACCTGGTTGGTAAAAACTTCAATCCCCATTGGTTTAAATCAGAGAAGAGTGACTTTGCCCCAGAGTGCCACTTAATATAGTCTTTGTCTAAATTCTACAGTAAAGAGTGGATATCCTACTTTAGTATGCCCACTAACCTGTATTTAATCTTCACTGTATTTGATGACTCTTTCTCTCGTATTGTGCTTTAGCATTGCTTAGACAATCTTAACTTCACTGAAAATGGAGTTCAGGTTTCTGTTTTAGGCACTCCCTGTTGCTACTGGGTAACTCTCAAGAAAAGAAATCGTTTTAAAATTGAAAATGCCTTCTACTTTATGTTTGCTAATAAGAAATTTATGAAGAACACTAATGTTTTAAAAATAATATGATTTACTTTGGAAGTATTAATTTAGTTTTAATCATTAAGAATTTAGAAATGAAAAACCTTTAAATTTAATTGTTATTTCAAAGGAGATTTGGTGATACATTGATTAAATATCACATTAGTAAAGAAAACTAATATAGTCCTGAGAACTGATTTTATCTTCATATCATTTATCACAGTATGTGGTATTAAATTGGCATATTTATCATCTTATAAGAAAATGAACATATAGAAACTATAGCTGTGTTAAATCTAAACATAACCCAAACAGAAGCAAAAACAGAGAGTACTTATTAGAGAAAGTATGAAATTTGAGATATAAAATTGCACTTCAGAAAGGGATTCAGAATTTTATAACAAGATATTTACATTCTAGAAAACTGAGAATATTTTTAACTAAAATCTTTACCAAGTATTTTAAGTTTGTTTTGCCTTTTCCTGTTTGGAAATATTGAGGAGTTAATCCTATGGGTTTTCTGGCTTGATGAGAGAAAGCTGAAAATGAACACCAGCTTTTAGAATTATATCTTTCCTACTTTAATCTCAGCTAGAATTGTCAAACCAAGCACCTTCTCCTTTGAACTCCAGGAAATCCATTATCATATTCTTTTAATCATTTCAATACACTGGTAGTATTTTCTGTTTAAGTTATAACTCAAAGAATGCTTTTAACTTCAAGTAGTTTCCAAGATATTTTTGAACTAAATAAACATTTTTAATAAAATGTTCCAAATTGCATAGTGAAGAATAAATTTTATAAATACAAATTACTTGGGAATATTAGAAGATCATGTCAATTATTAACTGATGTAATAAAACCCTGGAAGCTCAGATGGTAAAGAATCTGCCTGCAATGCAGGAGACCTGGATTCAATCCCTGGGCTGGGAAGATCCCCTGGAGAAGGGAACGACTACCCACTTCAGTATTCTGGCCTGGAGAATTCCATGGACAGAGTAGCCTGGGTCGTAAAGAATCAGACATGACTGAACGACTTTCTTTTTCACTTTCCACACTTACTAGAATGTTTGATTACATTATGTTTGTTCTTTCTGAATAATCAATAATTTTTAAAGTATTTTAGTTTTAAATAAATAATGCAAGCACAAGGTACAAAATCCAAAAGACATGAAAGGGAATCAGTTTAACTCAACCTCTCAGTCATTCCATATCCCTATTTAAAGACAACCCACTACTTGCAATGTCTCCTAGAGTGTCCAGAGCTGATCTATGTATATAACTAAACACACACACACACATTCTTTAAAAGATAAATGGTAGAAATCTGTATGTTTTTCTGTACTTTACATTTTCTATTCAACAATATATTTTCAGAATTACTCCAGAACAAATGGAAGTATAGTATTCTGCTGAACAGCTGCAAAGTATTGTATATATTGCATGAAAGTGCCGTGACTCATATAATTAGTTCTCCACTGTTGTTCATTTAGATTATTTCTAATTCTTTGCTAGTACTATCATTGTTGGCACTGATATTCTTTTACATTTCACATATGTATGAGTAAATTTGTAAGATAAACTCCTACAAGTGAAACTGCTGGGTAAGAGAACATTCATTACAAATTTAGATAGGTATTGTGAAATGCTTTTCATAGAACTAAAAGATGTGTCAAATTTGACCCACACACAATATTAGCATATAAGAGTGCTTATTTCCCCTAAACTCTAAGATATATTTTCAAATACTCTTTTGTTAATCTAAAAGGTAAAATATATATATATATATATGTGTGTGTGTGTGTATATATATATATATATATTTTTTAGTTTTAAACTTCATTTTTTTTTAATATAGAAAAAAATACTGCTTTCAGTGCCCGCTTCTTTTACACATCACTTGTATGAGTCAGGCTCACATCAGCCTCCAAGAGATCCTGCCAACAATTTATAAGTCCTTTCTTATTTTTCACCACCCTCATATAATCTTTTACAGGATACACATACTTTAAAATGTATTTATGTATGTATATTTTTTATCATTCTTATTTTACAAAAATTATATCATCCAATTTATTTCTATCAATGTTTTGCTTTTCATGCATAATTATAACTCTAAGATAATTGGCCTAGCTTTACTTTATATTTTTCATTTTCTACATAAGATCTAAATTATTCACTCCCTCCTCTACTCTTGAACATTTGTTTCCAGATTTTTACTTTTACAAATAATGATGGCACAAACATGAGTTCATGTATTTTTACATACTAAAACAATTTTATTGCAGATTTGTAATAATTAACTTATACTAGTATCTATGCCTTAATTGTCAGTTTCATTTAACTAAATTATTTATCTATTCATTTTCTATATCAGATTTATCTTAATATCAGAGACCTCAGACTAATTGTAATTCTTAGTAACACAAATCCCTCTCATTTTTTTCAAATATTTGACTTTTTGTGAGGGTATATATTATTTCAAATATATCTTATAATTGTACCTAGTTACTAAAATCTGAGATGCTAGTAAGAATTACTTTAAATATACATGTTAATTTTCAAGGAGTTAAATCTTACATTGTGTCTTTCCATTAAAAAATTGGATAAGAATTTTCATTTGTTCAGAACTTGTTTTATGCTCAATACCTGTCATAGTTTTAATCAAAAAGGTCCCACAATCCTCTTATCAAATTCATCACAATAAATTACATATTATAATATTACTACATATAAAACATTTAAAATTAATATTTCTGTTGACTAATTATAAAAGTATTGGGTTTTATATTTTTATATTTTTATCCTGTAGTCAGACACTTTGCTTTATTGTTTATTAACGCCAAAAACAAAAACTCCATATAATTGCTTCAGTGTTTGATGTGTAGCAACACATCATAAGGAACTGAATTCCATCAACAATCATATAAGCTTACAAGTTGTTGTTTCTCTGACTGAACCTTGGCTGATGTTCCAACAATGCAGAGGATTCAGTTGAAACTGTGGGATAATAAATGTGTGTTCTTTAAGCAAGTAAGTTTATGGGAATACTATTATGCAGCAATATATAACTAATACAATTTTCAATTTAGAATTTTATTTCATTTTAATTAACAGATGCTACCTGTATTGTCAACTTATTAAAATTTACTATCGTTTTGTTTCCTGGTAAATGTACAGAATAAATCAATCTATGTTCTATGAACATTCGAAAAAAACATTAAGATTTAGGGCTCAGTGCATGTCAATTAGATATTAAGATTTTCTTCTGTTTGTCTTTTAATCCACTCAGTTTACTGAATCGAAGGGAATAAATTAAAATACGCTACTCATTATGGGTTTTTAGTTTTATTATTTTTAGTTTACAAATTTTCATAAACTGTTTAGTGCAAAGATATTCATAAGTGAAAAAAGCACTATTTTGTCTTTTGCTTTATTATTATTGCCACTTCCCTGGTAGCTCAGATGGTAAAGAATCTGCCTACAATGCAGGGGGCCAGGTCTTAATCCCTGGGTGAGGAAAATCCTCTGGAGGAGGGCATGGCAACCCACTCCAGTATTTTTTGCCTGGAAAATTCCATGGACAGAGGAGCCTGGTGGGCTACAGTCTATGGGGTCACAAAGAGTAGGACATGACTGAGTGACTAACCCTTTTACTTTTCTAGTGTAATGTTATTTGCTCTAATTTTTAAAATTTGTTGTCTATTTTGAATATGATTCTCGTTTTTTAAATTTAAATATTCCTAGGATATCTTTGACTTCCCTGGTGGCTCAGACGGTAAAGCATCTGCCTACAATGCGGGAGACCCAGGTCCAATTTGCATATATTTTTACTTTTCTATTTCTGAGTTACTTTGAGATGAGTCACTTGTTTGTGTGCATGCATATGTGTGTGTGTGTGTGTATGTATCAGTAAATATGTATATATGTACATGTATGTATAAAATTATTAGTTTTTCAACCACTTTATCATTTAATAGAGGAATTTTGCTCATTTACAGTTAATTGACATAGAAAGTAGTTTTGATCTTAGAACTGCAAACATATATATAATCATATACATTTCTTTTTATTGGATTCAAAACAGTCTATGGTTCTATGACATTCATTTCTTACGGAACTTTTGTATATGCTTGTTCTTTAAAAGATAAAACTAGAATCAGTATTTTCTCACTAGTCTGACATCCATTCCTAGACTAAGCATGTGTAATACTTTTTTATCAAAAAAGGAAAATAAAATTTGTATAATTTAAGAAGATTCCAAAAGTATTTTTCAGTAGAAATTACTGACAATAATTTAAACTTGTTGTTTAGTCACTAAATCATGCCCAACTCTTTTGTGACCCCCTCCTCCATCAACTACAGCCCACGAGATTACCCTGCCCATGAAATTTCCCAGGTAAAAATATTGGAGTCAGTTACCATTTCTTCTTCCTGGGATATCCCTGACCCACGGATTGAACCTGCATCTCCTGAACTGGCAGGCAAATTCTTTACCACTGAGCCACCAGGGAAGAATTTAAGAATTTAATTTAAGAATTTAAATTTAAGAATTCAAATATAACTAATTTTCTTTTTATGACATATAGATAATTACAGTTATGGAATTTCAAAAATTATCATTCCTGAAAAACATTCACCATAAATTATTTCTTCATTTTGCAGTGAAATGTTTTTTGACTTCTCAGTATTTATTCACTATTTTCACATCTTTTTCAACTTTGTATGTGTATAAACATTGCTCCAAATTTTCAAAATCACACACATACCTCTTTATTACCAGAAAAGTTTCCATTATTTCTTTGAATAGACCTGAAAATAGTCTAGATTTTCAATCCATATTGATATATTCACACAAAGTTATACTTCTACTTTAATTTCTTCACTGATTTAACAAATATTTTGAACCTTTAATCTGTGCTCAGAATTATGCTAGGACTTGTGGATGATAAGATAAAAAGTTACATGGTCAATGACCTTGAAAAGCTCAAATCAAGTAGAATTTCTGAATTAATTTAACTGCATCCCAAATATCCAATTTGGAAGCATATGATAGACTAAAGGCAGTTAAAGTGTTTTACAGTGACAGTTTTCTTAGCACTGATAATAATATCACTTTGGTTACATTTCACATTCGAGAGTGGGGAGAAAATATTGGCCAAAAAACCTAATTCTTTAAAATCAAAAACCTTTATTTCCCATGTTTCTAGAAAACAGATGCAATGAACATTCATCATCATTCTTCTTTAAAAATAAAGATAATTTAAAATGTTAATGTGTTCATTGAAGTTCTGAGGTGACAGGAGTTTTTAACTCCTGGATTCAGTGTGCAGCGATAGCTGACCCTTCTCTCACTTCTTTTAAGGGCTGGTTGAGTGAACGGGAAGTGAGGAGACAAAGAGGCAGCACCTGCCTGCATGACAGGTGACTGTTGACAAAGAGGCAACATCACTTCTTTCATCCTTTCCAGGAAATAGAGACAGTGGTGATGAACGTAACAGTCCAGCTCTTCATATACTGATCAATCATTGATCTAGATCTGCCCAGTTAGTTTCAGTTAGTGTTTGTTGTATCAATACAATTATTAGTAGTGTTCAATTTCATTCTCAAAAACATTCCTATTTGGACGACAAATTACACAGTCACCTCATTATTATGTAGGCGTATTAGGTTAAGTAATGAGATTATATGTAGATTTTTGTCATTCATTCAATATGCTACCAAAAGACTTTGAATGACTTTTCAAAGAAACAATACCTAAAAAGATCAAAAAGAGAAATTCTAAAAGCTAAATGTCCTCTAATTGTCGGCAGTCATTTAATAAGGACGCATACAAAAACCAGGAAAATCCCAAGAATCAAACTGGGGTCTCCTGCATTGCAGGCAGATTCTTTACCAGCCGAGCTACCAGGGAATCCCCAGTCCAACAACATGCCAGTCCAATTCACTCTTACCTTAAAAAAGAATTCTAGATTCCATGCAATCCACAGTGACAACCCACATGAGAAGCGGTTAATGAGGGAAGGTAGAAGTTGCAAAAGTAAGTAAAAGTAAAGTCAAAGGATCTACTCACTAAATCACTAATTTTTAGCCATAATAAAAACTGTTTGAAAAACATTCATATTTGATCACTGTCAGAGGAAAAGAAAATGACTCTTGTTGACAAATGTTATTACATGGAACCAACACTTCCTTTTAAATCAAAAGATTAGATATCAAGATTGACAACCAGTTCCATGTACTACAAAATAAAGGCCAAATCATTAACTTATGACTTCATTATTTTACTAAACTTTAGAATCTAGTATAAACCTTCACCACTCATTATTTCTTATAGTCAACCCTCAAATGCTATTGTATTTATCAGCTTTCAAGAGGCTATGCTGCATAAGGAATCACGGCAAAATCTCACTAAATTAAAACAACAAATGTTTATTTCTTCCTTGAGTTCCATATAAACAGCAGCTCAACTGTGGTTTTGCTCTAGGCCTGGAATCAGATATGTAATTTACCTATTGTTTCAAAGAAGAGCCAGAAGTTGAACTAAGTAGTCACTTTTAAAATTTAGAATTTGCTCAGGTGGGACTAATACCACATATGTCATATTCCACCAGCCAAAATAAATCACATACCCAAGCTTAACAGGGCTTCCCTGGTGACTCAGTGGTAAATCTGCCTACCAAGCAGGAGATGCATGTTAGATCCCTGGATTGGGGTGATCCCCTGGAGAAGGAAATGGCAACCCATGGACAGAGAAACTTAACAGGTTACAGTCCATAGGGTCACAAGAGAATCAGACATGACTAACTAAATAAGCCTTATATCAACAAAGCAGAGACATGTAACCCTACCACAAGATGAAGGAAAAGGAATACTTTCCAACAACCATAAAATATATCACAGCCATGCTCAATCAGTGTTTCAGTATTTTTTAATGTCTTTCCAGTTTTTTGAAATAGTATTGCTAACCTACTTATTGCCAAATTCTCCCATCTTCCAAGGATCAACTCAAATCAAGCAATTCCACAAGTCTTTTCCTAGGGTTGCAATTCACTTTGTTTTTACTTTGTCCACTCTTCTGTGCATTTATATTTATCACTTATTTTGACATAAAAATATGGTTTGTATCATTACATATTTGTTTCATGCCCTTATGCCTTACTTTAAGGACAAGGACCATACTCTCCTCTTTTTATTAATTTATGTACTTTTCGATACCCTGGTAGCTCAAAGGGTAAAGAGTCTGCCTGCAATGTGGGAGACCTGGGTTTGATCCCTGGGTTAGGAAGATCCCCTGGAGAAGGAAATGACAACCCACTCCAGTATTCTTGTCTGGAAAATCCCATGGATGGAGGAGCCTGGCAGGTTACATACAGTCCATGGGGTCACAAAGAGTCGGACACAACTAAGTGACTTCACTTTCACTTTCATGCACTTTTCACACATAAAATAGAATAGAAATATATGTTGAATCAATCATTCACTATTATTTTGCTCCCTTCCATTTCAGAACTGGTTCTGAAGGGTAAAAGACCAGTGATCGAAGCTACATTTACACTATTTCAATAGTTTTGTTATTTATTTATTCAATAAATATTTATTTAAACATGTATCTGTAGCCTGTATAACCTCACATATGAAGGTGCTAATGAAGATTCAACAATACTTTTGAAAGTTCTTGAGCAGATTCGTGGCACCACTAAAAGATAAAATATTTTCTATCATAACTGAGGTATCAAAAAAACTAATCTAGAAATAATTATGGACAATATAGAGAAATGTATGTATGTTCACACATACAGTCCTTGTATGGTGTGCTTTGATTATGGTGTCTATTAGAATCAATCTTTCCCTGTGGAATATTTAGGATCCTTCAAACTTACATTAGAACATTTGAAATCAATAAGTATATGTTTCTCATCTACAAATAACAGTTTACCATGTCTAACTTATTTTTATATCAGTAAGTCCATAAGAAATTTGCATTACTTTGTGAATATGAACAACCATGAGAAAAATAGAGAAAAAATAGTGAATCAACTAATCAACACTGCTACCACTATAAAAAATATATATTTCTTTCTCATCCTTATCCTTGCATTTCCTCTGTCCTGACTTTCTGATAATACAGGTAAAGTTTGAAAGTAGTTTAATTGTGTGTGTGTGTGTGTGTGTGTGTGTGCGCATGTGATCCTATTTGCAGGCTGTTATCAGAGACTCTTGGAAAAAAACTATTTGGAAGGAAGTCTGAGATTTAGGTACCATGTTATAACAATACATTGTTCTCAGAGAAACAAAAGTTTTTAATAAGTGATGACCAATATTCTATTGCAAGTTGTGCCAGGAATTTTGTACTCCCTCAATAAAGGCTAATATAATATTACATTTGTAAAATGTTTACTTTAAAATTCTTTCCTTTTAGAACTCATGATTACTTGCTTTTTACATTTTGTAAAGACTGACTCTAAGTTAGTAGAAGAATTGTAATTTAATCTCACCATGATCTCACAATATCTGCCCTGAACAGAGAAGTCCAAAGGCAAATAACTTTCTTAAAAAGTTTTCAAGATTTAATTACTACTCATATCTTCATCCACAATAAGTTACTACACCCAAAGCAACAATTTTAGAAAAGTACCATGGTCAAATAGCATGACAAAGATTTATAACAGGTTTATGAAATAATAGGTATACAGAAAGATTCAGCAACCTTTAGTAAGTAAGATTTTTTCCCAGCTGCTTGAAGTTATCATTGTAGGCCTATTGGTAAGAATATCTGGATTACATGCACAAAAATAAAAATAAGATTTAAATAAAGCTGTAAGTCATTTTAAAGAAACTAGGATTAGCCCAATTTCACTAGCATTATCATAGGGAGCAAGACAGTGTGTATCCTGCTATGAATATAGCTAAGAAGAACTCTATTCCTTTGCTGCTATCTTCTTTCTTCTAACAGCTTCTTCATTATTCAGCCCATATTAAAGATCTTATTCCCATGAGAAATTATCAGTGTTTCTGATTTTCAAAATTCTACGGTTGTCCTAAAATCATGAATAGTGTTCAATAGTATCATGTTCAGACATGTATAACTTTAATGTTACTGGAATTAACACAAACAAGTTTCATGCTACTAAAGCCCAAGAAACAAATAACAAAGCATTGCTAAGATTTATTACTTCAGTCAGTTCAGTTCAATCGCTCAGTCATGTCTGACTCTTGGCCACACCATGGACTGCAGCACGTCAGGCTTTCCTGTCCATCACCAACTTCCAGAGTTTACTCAAACTCATGTCCTTTGAATCAGTGATGCCATTCAGCCATCTCATCCTCTGCAGTCCCCTTCTCCTCCCAATTCAATCTTTCCCAGCACCTGGGTCTTTTCTAATGAGTCAGCTCTTAGCATCAGGTGGCCAAAGAATTGGAGTTTCAGTTTCAACATCAGTCCTTCCAATGAACACCTAGGACTGATCTCCTTTAGGATGGACTGGTTGGATCTTCTTGCAGTCCAAGGGACTCTCAAGAGTCTTCTCCAACACCACAGTTCGAAAATATCAATTCTTCAGCGCTCAGCTTTCTTTATAGTCCAACTCTCACATCCATACATGACTACTGTTTGCACTGTTTCCCCATCTATTTCCCATGAAGTGATGGGGCCGGATGCCATGATCTTAGTTTTCTGAATGTTGAGCTTTAAGCCAACTTTTTCACTCTCCTCTTTCACTTTCATCAAGTTCTTTTACACTTTCTGCCATAAGGGTGGTGTCATCTGCATATCTGAGGTTATTGATATTTCTCCCGGCAATCTTGATGCCACCTTGTGCTTCATCCAGCCCAACATTTCTCATGATGTACTCTGCATATAAGTTAAATAAGCAGGGTGACAATATACAGCCTTGATGTACTCCTTTTCCTATTGGGAACCAGTCTGTTGTTCCATGCCTAGTTCTAACTGTTGCTTCCTGACCTGCATACAGATTTCTCAAGAGGCAGGTGAGAAGGTCTGGTATTTCCATCTCTTTCAGAATTTTCTACAGTGTGTGGTGATCCACACAGTCAAAGGTTTTGGCATAGTCAATAAAGCAGAAATAGATGTTTTTCTGGAGCTCTCTTGCTTTTTCAATGATCCAAAAGATGATGACAATTTGATCTCTGGTTCCTCTGCCTTTTCTAAAATCAACTTGAACATCTGGAAGTTCACGGTTCACGTATTGTTGAAGCCTGGCTTGGAGAATTTCAAGCATTACTTTACTAGTGTGTGAGATGAGTGCAATTGTGCGGTAGTTCGAGCATTCTATGGCATTGCCTTTCTTTGGGACTGGAATGAAAACTGAATACCCATTTGAATGAAGATTTCCAAAGAATAGCAAGGAGAGATAAGAAAGCCTTCCTCAGTGATCAGTGCAAAGAAATAGAGGAAAACAACAGAATGGGAAAGACTAGAGATCTCTTCAAGAAAATTAGATACCAAGGGAACATTTCATGTAAAGATGGGCTAAATAAAGGACAGAAATGGTATGGACCTAATAGAAGTAGAAGATATTAAGAAGAGGTGGCAAGAATACACAGAAGAACTATACAAAAAAGATCTTCACGACCCAGATAATCATGATGGTGTGATCACTCACCTAGAGCCAGACATCCTGGAATGTGAAGTCAAGTGGGCCTTAGGAAGCATCACTATGAACAAAGCTAGTGGAGGTGATGGAATTCCAGTTAAAATTTATTACTTACCACCCCTGACTCAGCAGTGAGGATAGGAGTCCTCTACTGTCTGTGGTTAAATTATGACTATTTATTGTATCTGTTGGAAGTATGCATTTATATAAAATGTCAAAATTATACTCTATAATACCAAAGCTTATTGCTAAGATTAAGCATCATAATTAATTGAGCAAAAGTGTGATAATAAGAAGCTAATAGTCATATCAATAGAAATTGCTGTTAAAGAGGCAAAAAAATTCTAGTTAAGCATCCAAAATCAAATCTATCTTTACATAAATTTGCAAATGAATTCTTTACAAAATAGAATTTTATTAACATATATATTTTTTCTAATAAAACTAGCCTCCCATTTCAAATCCTATAATTCCGGAATTTATATAGGTTGATAAAGGCAGTTTTTTTTCATTCATCATTTATGCACTCACCATGTACTTATTGAATGCTTATAAAGACCAAGTGTATTAGTTTCCTACTGGCACTAAAATTACCATAAACTTAATGACTTAAGACAATAGAAATTGATTCTCTTACAGGTCTACTGATTGTAAGTCCAAAATGAGTCTTAAAGGAGGAAAATCAAGGCGTCAAAAGGTTGCTTCCTTCTGCAGGATCCAGAGGAAAATATGTTCCTTGCCTTTTCTACGTTTAGAGGCTGTTTACATTCCTAGGGTCCTGCTTACATCACTCCCAGCTCTGCTTCCAAGGTCACACCATCTTCTCCTCTGCTTTAGTCAAATCTCTCTCCATCTTCCTCTAATAAGGTCCTTGTATCAACTCAAGGCCCAAATCATCCCCATTATCCAAATATCATCACCTTAAAACTGCCAGATCTCATCACCTAAATCAAGTATGGTTGAGACTCTCATTATGACAGATTTAGATAATAAATGATCTTGTCCCCAAATATAATGGTGAGGCAGGCATAGGGTAATGATTATAGACAATCTCATTTCAAGATTGAAAAAATGGAAGGAAGAAAGGAGTCACTGGTCCCAAACAATTTCAAAATCCATCTGGGCAAACTCGAAAAGGTTTCTAGGCCTGGAAATAACCTGTGGTTCAAGGCTGTTTCCTCTTACCAAAGCTCTGCCCTTGGAGTCATTCTTCCTTTTCCTTATAGAGTAGTAGAGATTCTTAGCTGAGTAATTTATCGGCCCATTTCATGTCTACAAAATTTTGATAGTCTGATCATTTTCTTTCATTTTGCCATATCTCTATTCCTTTTAGTCAAAGCTGGTAATATTTCTGCAGATAAAACATTCTCAAAAATCTTGTGGATCTGCTGTAAATATCCCAAAGAATCACTCTCTTAGATAAGAGGATCCTCTATAGATCTTTCCTGGATAATCTTATATCTATTCCAAGATTCTGCTGAGATGCTAATGGGATCAATAAGTCATGTACCTAATTCCTTCAGCAAAAATTGTCCAACCACACCCTTGGTATTCTCTCTAGAGCACACTTGCTGACATTGAATCTTCTAATCTAGCATTATTTGCCATATAAATAGGTTAAAAATCCTCCAAATTATCAAGTCTTAGGGCTTTCCAAGTGGCTCATTGGTAAAGAATCCACCTGCCAATGCAGGAGATGCAGGAGACGTGAGTTCAATCCCTGGGTGGGGAAGAACCCCTGGAGGAGTTTGAAATGGCAAACCCACACAAGTATTCTTGCTTGGAAAATCCCATAGACAGAGGAGCTTGGCAGGATACAGTCCGTGGGGTAGCAAAGAGTCAGATATGACTAAGTGACTGAGCACAATCAAGTCTTAGGTCCCATTTGCTTAGCAATTCTCCCCTTAATTTATCTCTTCTTCTCACATTTTACCATGAACAACAAGAAGAAATGAAACATCACCCTCAATATTTTGCTTGGAATTATCCTCAGCCAAATATCCAAATTCATTACTTATAAGTCCTGTTTTCAATATAACCAATTCAGCTACGATTTCTGCCCTATATAAATAACAAGGTTCCCCTTTCCTCCAGTTTCCAATAACATGCTTATCATTTCTTCTGAGTGGTCTCTGACCACAGTGTTTTTTAATGTCTTATTTCCACTAACACTCTTGTTTAAGGAAATCTCAGGGTTTTTTTTCCTATCACTTTCTTTATCATTCCTGCATGCTCTATATGCAATATCCCATTTCAAAATCACTTTCACATTTTAGGTATTTGTTATAGCAGCACCTTACTTCTAGGTACCAAAATCTATGTTAGTTTCCTGTTGCTGCTATAACAAATTACCACAAAGTTAGTGACTTGAAACAACAGAATTTTATTCTGTTACAGTTCTGCAGGTCAGAAGTCCAAAATCAATCTTGTGGAATAAAAATCAAGGTGTTACCAAGGGCTGGTTCCTTCTGGAAGCTTTAGGAAAGAATCTATTCCTTGCCTTTTCCACTTAGAGAGGCTAACAGCATTCTGTGGTTCCTAACCACTCAACTCCAATCTCTCTGCTCCTTAGTTACAAATGCCTTCTACTTTACTAAAGTCAAATCTCCCTGTGTATCATTCTCACAAGAATACTTGTGATTACATTTAGGGTCCACGGGATAATCTAGCCATCCCAAGAGACTTAACCACATCTATATAGCCCCTCTGCCACAAAAGAACACATCGTAGGTGCCAGAGGTTTCAGGGATTAAGATAAGGCATATTCATGGGTCATTACTCTTAAGTATCACACTATCATTCTAGCTGTCTGTAAACAGCTAAGAACAATGTCTCCTGCCTCCAATTTGTTTACATTCTAATTTTTTTCACTCTTAAACATATCAAAAAATAATGCCAAGATCAGGTAAGGCTGAGATTGGGAGAAAGGGTAAAGATGTAAACAAAACCTAGGAAGCATGCAGAAAGTACACAAATGTAGCGTGATGCGAGAAATGAACCACATGGTAATGAAGATCCTAAAATAGCAGAACTCCTAAACCTGGGAAAAGACGAGAGTCACAAGCCCAGACACAAGGAGTCAGAAACAAGAAAACTTCACAAGTGAAGGAATTGCTGTATCAGATAGTGAACCTTTTTATTCATTTCCTGCTGTGGCAGATATAAACACTAGGAACAATAGAGTCAATCATTAGATCAACATAACTAAAATGAAGAGTGCAAGATTGGAAATAAAAAATCTGTACTGTTTCATGAATAAACAAATTGCAAAATATCAAAGATCTATCACTTTTCCTTTTGAAAACTATCTAAATTTATTTTTTTCTTTTTGATGCAATGATAATAAAGCTCAGTCGGTAAAGAATCTGCCTGCAATGCAGGAGACCCGGATTCAATTCCTGAGTTGGCAGGATCCCCTGGAGAAGGAAATGGCAACCCACTCCAGTATTCTTGCCTGGAGAATCCCATGGACAGAGGAGTCTGTAGGGCTTTGTCCATGGGGTCACACCACCACCACCACCATGAAGTACTACTTACCTGATTTATTAATGTCTAAACAAGATTCTACTTACAATCTGATAAAAATGTGTTCTCCTTTCTCCATCTATATAACCTCTATCCCTCTGCCTTTGAACCTTGAGTTTATTTAATAGATTCCTATTTGAACTTGATTTCTCAGTATTTTATAAGTGCTCCATCTTGGCTTTCCATATATGAATACAGATTGGCCATACTGCTTCTCAGAACAGATACTATCTTTATGTGAACATTTAGCATCTGTCTAGTGATGAGAGTAAAATATGTATTGGCCACAAAAGCTTCAAATTGGTGAAAAATGGCTGTCTATTCAAAACAGACATTTTGCTACTTTTCCCAAAGCACATATCTAAATAGTTCTATAGATAGTAACATTCTATCTCTGTATAAGTTGAGCTTATAGAATTTGGGGCATCATCTTAGCTATTCTATATTCTATTAGAATATAATTGTGTAACTCCATCAGAACTAGTCAATATAGGGTCAGTTGCTATTTGAGTAAATAGATTATTCTCATTATTCAGCACAGCTATTAATTACCATGAAGCACCATGATAACTGAATTGTCCCTTATCCTGTACTTACGAGAGTGTGAGCATTTGGAGTCATCAGAGAGCAAGAAAAGAAGAAAAGCTTCAGTTAGGGCAAACATGTCAGTGCATACACATGCACGTATGCATATTATGTTTATGAATGACAGGTGTGCAGGAATTAATTCGCTACATAAAAGAGATTAATCTCAAGTAATAAAATGTAAAGTATTCAAAAAGGACAATGATTGCTAAATAACCTCAGGAAACACCCCCAAAGTATCAGTTTCCAGCTCTCCAGTTTTACTTTAATTATTTCACCCTGTATCAGCATCCTGAAAATGTTAGCAAGGTTAAAATTACTATGCTAACAGAAACTTACAGTTTCCATTCCATACTTTTCTTTTTTGCCTGAAACTTTCAGCTGAATAATATATATAACCTTTCATTTTTTATGAAAAGCAACACTGGTAAATTGCTAAACTGCTTGGAAAATTCTGGCAAAGTAATGTTAGTTTAAGACAATGCTAGCTTGACACAAATTAGTCGCATTAGATCAATTTAAAAGACTAATGGAAACGCAAGGAAATAAAAAAAAAAAAAAAGTCATTGTTCCACTGTAAGATCTAGTCCTAGGCTTGGGCTGCAGATAGTAGATCTGAAATTGCCACTGACTGATGCCATTAAAAAGGGAAAGAAGAATCCATTCGAATGGATCCATACTAATGTATCATCCAACTTGTCATTCTATGAAACACCAGAACATATAGTTGTAAAAGACTGAATGCAATTATTCCCTATTTTCTCTAGTCATAATTTGAAATGTCAATCTGCAAAGACTGCAAAACAAACATAGCTTACAGCATGTTTTTCAATGTATTTTCATCATTTCCCTTTGAGTTTATCCCATCATTTATGTAACAAATGGCTTTATTTTTTCATTATATGAGTGCCTGTGCCTGTATAACACCCAATAAGCAAAAAACATTGAAAATACCATTGGTGTTTTGATATATACAAAGAAAAGAGATCTATGAGATTTTTCCTTCATGTGTATTTTAAGCTGACTGATTTTATAAGCATATCACAATTTAACTAGCTTAAAGTCAATAATGCTTCACAGGTGGTTCAGTGGTAAAGAATCCTCATGCCAATGCAAGAGACACAGGTTTGATCCCTGGGTTTGGAATATACCCTGGAGAAGGAAATGGCAACCTACTCCAATATGCTTTCCTGGAGAATTCCATGAACAGAAGAGCCTGGTGGGCTACAGTCCACAGGGTTGCACAGAGTCAGATACGACTGAGCGACTGAGTACGCATGCATGCAAAGTCAATGATAGTTTTCAGTTAACCAGGACATTTCATATAACACTAATTCCTTTGAAAACATAGTGAATTATTATTTATTTATTTACCCAAATAAAACTGACATAGTCCTTTGGAACATAGTCATGTTTAAAGTGCAAAAAATTAATATAAAACTGTAAAAATGAAACACTTAAACATGAATTTGCAATAAATGAATCTAAATCACTATTGTTTAGTGGTCACTTAAATGCTCACGCAAAAATTAATTTTTGCCATCTTCCAAAGTGTCTACCTCTCTTTCTCACTGTTTTTGTTTTTGTCTCTTTCTTATTCCCTCTGTCACGCTGTGTGTGTGCATCCGTGTACACATCAGTATACACATGTGTGTGCACACTCTTTTTCCAAAACACTTCCTGATCTACATATGTTTAATTCTGGATTTAAAAAGAACCAAATGCAAAATGCAGCCATCAATACTGATTCACCAGTTGTAAGAAATGTACCACACTAACTCAAGGTGTTAGTTGCAGAGAAAATTATGCTGGAAAGTTATCAATTATTAATTGAATTTCTCTAATAGATATGGACCTATTCAAATCATTTGTTTATACTTCTGTGAATTTTAGTAGCTTGCATCTTTAAAGAAATTGGTCCACTTCACTAAAGTTATCAAATTTATGGGCACAGAGTTGTTAAATGTCTATTTTTTAATGTCTACAGAATCAGTAGTGATATTTCCTATTTCTAATATTAATAATCTGTCTCATTTGCCTGGGTTGCCTCACTAGAGGTTTATCAGTTTTATTGTTCTTTTCAAATAATTAACTTTTAGTTTCACTGATTTTCTTCATTGTTTCTTGTGTTCAGCTTCATTGACTTCTTTATTTTCTTCAGCTTACTTTGCATTTCATTTACTTCTCTTTTTCTCATTTACTAAGGAGGAAACTTAGAAGACAGATGTTAGATCTTTTTTCTTTTCCAATATACACATTCAGTGGTATAAAATTCTCTCTCAGCACTGCTTTCAATGCATCCCACAAATTTTGTTAAGTTGTATTTTTGTTTTCATTTAGTTGAAAACATGTTTATTTTTTTTTTCAAACTTGTTCTTAGACCTAGATGCATGTATTTTTAGAAGTGTGTTATTTAATCTCCAAATATTTTGAAACTTTCCAGTTACTTTTCTGTTAATGATTTCAAATTTAATTTTACTATGTTCTGAGAACATAACATACTCTGCCTGATTTCTATTAAGTTTGTTGAGGTATATTTTGTGGACCAGAATGTGATCTGTCTTGGTGAATGCTCCATATGAACTTGAGTAGAATGTGCATTTTGCTCTTGTAGATTGAATTATTCTATAAATGTCAGCTAGATCCAGTTGATTGATGATTCTGGGAATTAGTCTCTTTTGGGCATGGTACCTAATAAGAACTCAATAAATGCTTGTCAAATGTATGAATAAATGAATAAATTAGCAAATGAAGAATATTCCATGTCATATACCATAATGTATTTAATCCCTTCTTTCTTAAGGAACATTGAAATAAGTTTTTGAACTATTACAATCTATTTATTAATGCACATGAATGGATAATTTTAATATCTATAACTCTGCAATTTTATTGTGTATAAAAGAAGTTGAGACACAACAACATTAAGTAAAGAAATGATATTCCTAAAAGTTCACTATCAGATTTTCCTCACTGTGAAGTACTGGCATCTTTCCCTTCCTATCACATCTTAATCATCTGTGTCTTGTTCATTATTGACTGCTGTATTTGCAGCTGTTGTTTTGGAATAGTATGCAATATTAATGCAAACTGATTTTTAACATGATACCACAAATTTCACATAAGGAAATGTGGTTCATGCAGTAAAATTAGAAAACTGCTAAAATCACAAAATGAGGACAATGGAGATGTGGCATAGTTAAGACTATCCTGTAGCTCAAATGGTAAAGAATCTGCCTGTAATACAGGAGACCAGGGTTTGATCCCGGGGTCGAGAAGATCCTCTGAAGAAGGGAGGATCCACTCCAGTAATCTTGCCTGGAGAATCCCATGGACAGAGAAGCCTGGAGGGCTACAGTCCTTGGGGTTGCCAAGAGTCGGACACAACTGAGTGACTAACACACACACACGGCATAGTTAAACTGACACCTATGGTTACACGATAGATGTTTCAAAACAATTACTTCATGTTAAAGTAAATAGAAAAGCTTATGGATAATTGAGGCTTTCTTGCAAAAGTCATAAAAGGGGATTAAATATAAGGCTATTATAAAATGTTATTAGATATGCTACACTAAAAAGTTTAAAAAGTTGATTTGTATATTTTTTCAAAAACGTTAACCTTTGCTTTGCATAGAACATGCAAATATATTTGTCAGTCCTAAGTCTTTTAATTGTAACGATAGTGATTTTATTTTCTGTGCTCTGTAAGATTTAAATTTCTCCAGTGTCAAATATGTAGGTCTTTCATTATAGCTATTAGACATAGAATATAGATTTCCTCATATGTACACACACATACATGCATACACACTTCAGGTCAAGATTACAAAATAGCAAGATTATTAAATTTCTCATTATGAAATTTCTTCCTTATATAATACTTATAAATATAGAGGCTTGTTTAATTCCTAAAACAATATGAAGTTTGTGTCTGTGTGTATACGTGTCTGTATATGGGATAAAATCTATATCTAATCTACTTTTCTCCCACTTCATTTACAGTTGTCCCAGTATCATCTGTTTAAGCACTATACTATTCTTCATTGATTGTAGATGCCCTCTTATTGCAGATAATTGCTGCTTATATATGGCCCTATTTTCTTGGGCTTTTCTTCTGTTCCAATGACCAACTTTCTCACCAATATTACATTCTTTTAAGCTTTAGAGTTCTGTAGTTTATTTTATGCAGGCATACATTGGAGATATTGCAGGTTTGGTTCCAGACCACCACAATAAAGCAAATAATGAATGAAGTGAATCACACAAAAAGTTATGTTATGTTTACACTATACTTTAGTCTATTAACTGTGCAATAGCTTTATGTCTAAAAGTTGCTTAACTTAATTAAAAAATACTTTATTGCTAATAATGCTGATCACAATCTGAGCCATCAATTAGTTGTAATCTTTTTGCAGCAGTAACATCACTGATCACATATGACTGTTACAATATTATAGTAGTGAAAAGTTAGAAATATTGAGAATTACCAAATTGTGACAAAGAAATATAAAGTGAGGGAATGTTATCGGAAAAATGATGTAATAGGCTTGCTTATGCAGGGTTGCCACAAACTTTCAATTTGTGAAAAAAAAAGCAGTACCTGAGAAATGCAAACAAGTGAAGCACCATAAAATGAGATATGCCTGGGTTTGGCAAAACCTGTCAAATTTTTTGTTTATCAAAATTTAGTTATTCTTCATTTTTTTTCAGATGCCAACTTTGTTAACTTTTCATTAGTATTGTCATTGACTATCCATAAAATGTATGGATTAAATTATACATGACTGGCATCTTTGCAATATATTTTTCCTAACTAAAAATATGCACAACAGACTGGTTCCAAGTTGGGAAAGGAGTATGTCAAGGCTATATATTGTCACCCTGCTTATTTAACTTATACGCAGAATACATCATGTGAAATCCCAGGCTGGATGAAGCACAAGCTGGAATCCAGACTGCCAGGAGAAATATCAATAACCTCAGATATACAGATGACACCACCCTTATGGCAGAAAGCGAAGAAGAACTAAAGAGCCTCTTGATAAAAGTGAAAGAGGAGAGTGAAAAAGTTGGCTTAAACCTCAACATTCAGAAAACTAAGATCATGGCATCTGGTCCCATCACTTTATGGCAAATAGATAGGGAAAGAAGGAAATAGCGAGAGACTATTTTGGGGGGCTCCAAAATCACTGCAGATGGTGATTGCAGCCATGAAATTAAAAGACACTTGCTCCTTGGAAGAAAATCTGTGACAAACCTAGAGAGCATATTAAAAAGCAGAGACATTACATTGCCAACAAAGGTCCATCTAGTCAGAGCTTTGGTTTTTCCAGTAGTCAAGTATGGATGTGAGAGTTGGACTATAAAGAAAGCTGAGCACTGAAGAACTGATGCTTTTCAACTGTGGTGTTGAAGAAGACTCTTGAGAGTCCCTTGGACTGCAAGGAGATCCAACCAGTCAATCCTATAGGAAATCAGTCCTGAATATTCATTGGAAGGACGATGCTGAAGCTGAAACTCCAAAACTTTGGCCACCTGATGCGAAGAACTGACTCACTGGAATAGATCCTGATGCTGGGAAAGATTGAAGGCAGGAGGAGAAGGGGATGACAGAAGATGAGATGGTTGGATGGCATCACCAACTTGATGGACATGAGTTTGAGCAAGCTTCAGGAGTTGGTAATGGACAGGGAAGCCTGGCGTGCTGCAGTCCATGGGGTCACGAGTCAGACACAACTGAGCAACTGAACTGAACTTAAAATATAGTGTGCATTTTTATTTATTTAGGTCTTCTTTTATATTTGTCTTTTTTCTAATAGTCAGTGGAATTCCTTTCAAAATTTTACCATTATATATGTTGTTTTCTGTAGACTTCTATGGTATCAACTTCATTAAGTTAACATAAATGTGCCTCCTATTAAATATTTTTAGTTACTGGGAGCCAAGGAAATAATCCAGATATCACATGGGGGTTTTATTGTTTGTTTGTTTGAAATAAAAGAAAGGATCTAAAATCATCTCATTTATTTATTGACTGTTCTCACCTACTCACTCCATTAGACAATAAGCTTCATGAGAACAGAGACCATGTCTTCCTTAACTTTTACAATCCAGCACCAAGGACAGAGTCTATCATTAAATGGAGAATGGAAGAAATCACACTTGGAAATTTACCCAATGACTTTAAAGAAGCCTTAAGCATATGGTTCTCTATTTTGGAGGAAAATCTTAAAATTTGGAGATCGAGCCACTGAATTAAATCTTGATTCTGCTTCTTAATATCAGTATGATTTGGAGCAATTTAACTTCTCTGAGTTGCCTAAATGGAAACTGAAGTGGATAAAACACAGAACCATTATGAGAAGTAAATGTAATGATGCTCTAAAGTTCCTAACAAAGTGTAAGATACATAATTCATAAAATTAAATACTACTGTCACTTTCCTCTTTTCCTCATAAACTAGGAATAGCATTTAAATAACTGTTGGGTAGTTATATATGATATTGTTCATGTTCATCATTGAAACATACATTCAAATGAATTTTTCATGTTTCGTAATGCTTTATATAGAGTGAACATAACTTATGATTTTTAGCAGTCTGAGTTCATATACCTCTAGAACCACAGAAATCTTCCCTTCAATAAGTGTTTTCATAAGCAACCATGGCCTGAAATCTATCATGATCCTTCTGGTGATAAAGAATATTCAATCCAACTAAATATTTGAATATTTGAATATTTCAATCCAACTTAATATTGAAATATTCAATATTAAATATTGAATATTTAATACCTGCTATAAATGTACTTCACAAACAACCATAATATGAAACCCCTAACAATCCTTCTACTGATATAAACTATTCAATCCAATCCTATGATGTTTATTTAACATCTACTATACTACGCATTATAGAAAATATTAGTAAGAAAGAATCATTATTTTCAAAGGAATCCCATATTATGAGTGAAGCAGATGAGAAATAGACTTGAAACAAACATATAAGTAGGTGTACATAATTTTCACACATTGCAGTATTGCTTTTGTACCCATTTAATTACGAATATGGGTTTCATCAGTGGCTCAGCAAAATTTGCCTGCAACTTAAGAGCTACAGGAGACTTGGGTTTGAACCCTGGGTCAGGAAGATCCTCTGGAGGAGGTCATGGCAACTCACTCCAGTATTCTTGCCTGAAGAATCCCTATGGAACAGAGGAGAGTGGTGGGCTACAGACCATAGGGTCCACAAAGAGTCAGACAGGACTGAAGTGACTTAGTATGCACGCATGCACGTACACAATCATTAATATATGTCCATCAAAATGTTACAAAAATAGAGTCAGTTTTTATAATCAGTTTTATAATTTTCTGGAAATAAACTGAATAAAATTATAGATTTTAAAATGTTGAGGGACTCTAATATCAGGTGAGAAACTGGAGGAACAGAGAGGTCCAAATTACCTAGACAGTTGGGAATTAAACCCTGATTTCTTACATGCTAACTAGTTATCCCTTTCACATACAGCATGTGATAAATATTGACAATTTACATTAACTCACATAGTTATATTGTGATTTAACATTCTGAGACGGCAATTTCTTTGTAATTCTTTATCTTCATGCCAAAACTATTTGCTGACTATAAAGTTTTTCTCTCAATTTTGCATAAATAATTCATCTATTCATGCATTTGAAAAACTGTTTGATAAAACAACTTTAAATTGCCTAGCTCATTCCCAGAAGCTAGTTATTCCCTAAAACATATTCACTTTGAGTAATTCAGTTTTGTTCATCAGTCATGTGAAATTCTCCTTTACTTTTCATAATTTAAGAAACTGTTAACTTACTTTTTTGTTAATGCTTAAAGTCTATTTTAATAATAAAAAATAATTTTAAAGTTTTCATTCATTAATCATTTGAAAAAAATCCAATGGTTCTTCAGGACTATTGCTACAAATTCAGATAAAAAATGAATTAGTAGACTGATGTCAGCATTAGGTTGGTGTAAGATGCTCCCTTTCTCCTTTGTAATCTCCAACTAGTAAAGATATTGAAAGATATCTTGTGCTCATGGATTGAAATAATTAATATTGTTAAAATGTCCCTAAAACCCTAAGCAAGCTACAGATTCAGTGCAACCCCTATTAAAATATCAATGGTATGCTTCAGAGAATAAGAAGAAAGAATTCTAATATTTGTGTGGAAACAAAAAGGATCTCAAATAGCTAAAACCATCTTAAGAAAGAGGAACAAAGCTGGAGGAATCCCACTTCCTGATTTCAAATTATACTACAATGCAACAGTAACCAAAACTGTATGGTACTGGCACAAAAACAGACACATAGATAATTGGAACAGAATAGTGAGCCCAGAAATAGGCCTAGATACATGTATGGTTAATTAATCTATAACAAAGGAGACAATACTACAATAGAGAAAAGACAGTTTCTTCAACATGTTGTGCTGGGAAAACATCAAGATATTTGCAAATTATACATCTGAAAAGGGGCTAATGCCCAAAATATATAAAGAACTTATAATATTCAATAATGACAAAAAACAACCTGATTAAAAAATATGCAGAGTATCTGAACAGAATTTTTTCCAAGAAGACATATAGATAGCTAATAGCACATGATAAGATGTTCAACATCACTAATTACTAGGGAAATGCAAATAAAATTGTAATGATATATCACCTCACACCTGTTAGAATAGTTATTATTAAAAAAAAAAAACCCAATATCAACTATTGGAGAGAATGTGGAGGAAAGGGAACCTTTATACACTGTTGATGGGTATGTAAATTAGTGCAGTCACTATGGAAAACAGTAAAGAGATTCCTTAAAAGTTAAAAACAGAACTACCATCTGATTCAGATATTCCATTTAAACAAATAGACTATCCAAAGAATGTGAACATACTCTTTCAAAAAGATATATGCACCCTTATGTTCATTGCAGCATTGTTTATAATAAGCAAGAAATGGAAGCAATCTAGGTGCCCATCAATAGATGAATGGATAAAGATGATGTAATATATGTGTATACACATACACACACACAGTGGAATACTACTCAGTCATTAAAAAAATGAAATTTTGCCATTTGCAACAATATGATAGACTGCGAGGGTGTTATGATAAGTGAAATGAGTCAGAGGGAGAAAGACAAATACCATATGATTCTTCTCATATGTTTAATATTAAAAAAAACAAAATAAACAAAACAAAAACAAACACACAGATACAGAGAAAAGATTGGTGGTTACCGCTGGGAAAGACAGGGTCAGGGGAGGGTGAAATGGTTACAGGGGATTAGTGGTGTGGTGAGAAATGGAAACTATACTTTTGGCAGCGAGCATGCTATCATGTATACAGAAACTGAACTATAATGTTGTACACATGAAACTTACATAAGGTTATAAACCAATGTTACCTCAATTAAAAAAATAAATTCTTAAAAGCACAGACACTAAGTTAAAGTACATGAATCTGCCATTCTTTCCAAATATGACATGGCTTATGAGATGAAATTGATAACAAAATTAAGCTAGATATAGCAGAATTGAGACCATGCAGGATCCAATGTAATTGAGTCTAGATTCTTTCCCACAGATCTTACTACAAATAGAATATAATTAAGCCCTACAGTCTTGGGGGAAACAAATTAATTTCAAATAAACTTTTCAGGGAGACTGGCTCTTGCTTCTGAGGAATCAGAGTTACCAGAACTGCTGAGGTTATTTATTAAACTTTGGTTGTGCCTGATATATTGCATCATTTTGGGACCCCAAAAGCAAATACCAACAGATGTTTTGAGAGAAACACCTGTGGCACAGTGGACCCAGGCACAATGAGTAAAAGGAGGCTTGATGCACACAAAAGGAACAGGACGGAGGGATAAAGTGGGAAGAGCCTCAGACAGCAGGCAGTTCTGTGAAACTTTCCACCAGGCCAAGCAAAAGCTGCCTAGCATAGAGTGTTGGGCAGAAAAGGTGTGCAACAGTACCCACACTGTACTTGTCACTGACTGGGAACATCCCAGGAAGACTGCTCTAAAGCAGTGATGGATCCAGAAGTGACAGCTGGGACAGTCAGTCAGTCTGTTCCTCAAAGTGGTTTCCCTTGGAGATCCAAGGAACATATTTCCATGGCTGCTGCAGCATATAGACACAGCAGCATATGATAAACTCATAAAAAATAATTTCAGTCGTTCTCCTCCTCAGCATTACTCTATCATGCTGAGTTACGTTCTGAAGAGAAACAACATTCATAAAAATATGTCTCACAGAAACTCAGGGGAAAAGGTATGTTTTATGCTTATACTTTATCATCACCTCTCAGGGGACAAGGCGAAATCATGTGGCTCTCTTCCCCCTCATTCATGGGACTCTTGCTCTTTTACTACCTTCCTTTCCTTGCCTTGCAAAATGGGTACACTTCTGAAGGGTCAGATTCCAGACTCCTGCTTTTGTCTCTTCATCTCTATCCTCAGTGAATTCTCAAGACATCCACATTGGTGTCCTTGTAGCCGCTTTCCATAGATACTTTTTCTATAGCTCCTAACTTAAGTCATAGCCTCAGCTATCTTCAAGAAATGCTGAATTTGCTATTTCAACACAACTTTAATTTACCGTGTTAAAAACAAACAAACATGAAAAAATTCATTATTTTGTTACCAGTTATTTTTTCCTAAGGAACTCATTCTTGAAAGATTTGAGTAATCCTCTCCCTGCACTAAGGATTATCAGGATTTTTCAATTTCCTTTTTTGTGGAAAAGTCTTTTAAATCCTCCCTTCAATTCCACCCACATACCACAGACTATGTCCTCATCATCCTAACACTAACATGATTATGATAGTGTCAGCTGTTTACCTCATTCCCTGAAATAAGAACAGAAACACTGGAGCATCAGCTGGGGTCACTGTCCCAGAGAGCGTAAAAGACAAATGTGAAGCCAGAGACTAGGCAACTCAGGGGGCCAGGAGTTAATCACCCACCAGGTAGTCTCCATGTGTATACTGATATTCTTTTAATGGTGATAAAAATCATGAACAATAAAGAAAAACAGTTTAACCCTTTGTGAGAAATATGCTGCATTTTTTTTAACCCATGACAACTTTTATACCAAGAAGCATTTTTGTGTGTTTTTTTTCTACTATGGTTTGAAAAACAAGGGATTTTAAATTATCTTGCATGTAATCGCCTCCACAAATAAGAGTGTTCAGCTGGAAAGTCTAAATTTCCATCTGTGAAAACTGGCTTAATCCTTCCACCAAACAAAAATTCAAAATATGGATCCCAATATGCCACAGGTAACTGTTGAAAATATTACAACATGTCTTCAAAGTTACACATAGGTGAGAACACGGGAACCATAAGTATTGTTTGTGGATTAGGTAAAACAAAGTTCCTCTTTGCCAGCAACCCAAAAGGGCTAGGTCAGTCTTAGAGCTGCAGCCACAAGTTATAAGCTCCAGAGTCAAATCCAAGAAAAACAAAGAGGTCACCTCCCAATCAGTTTTTGTTCCTCTTCTCTGAAACTGCTCTTGCTTCTCCCTTAAAAGTCAATAAAAGTAGAGTACAGTGCACACACCTATCCACACAGCACAAGGAATGAACCCAGAATGTCTCCAAGAGGCAAATTCATAAGCTAAGAGAGCAGAGTGTAAACTTCACTTGGAATGTGCCTGTTATCCATGTCACACATTCTCCTCCTAGCCTGAGAAGGATGTCAACTTGGTTAGTTCTTGGTTGTATAAGACATACCTTCAAGCCAAATACAAAGGACTTTACCATCACTTGGTCTTTACACTAGAAAAATGGAGCATTGTAAAGGGAATGCCTGCATTCTTCCTCAGCCTGGTACTGACGACTTTCCCTTCCTAATTCCTTTTGAGCTTGTGAGTCAACATTGATGTGCATTATTTTTTTTGAATATTTAGACATCAGGTGTTGTAGAAATGCAAATAGTGAAATGCAGATAAAAAAAATATACTCCCTTACACTTTCATGTCTCATTGTTTCAAACTGTCCAATTCTAGCTCCCAAAAGAAATGCAACATATGGACTTTTTAAAAAAATTAAAAGCACATTGACAATTAAGCATAAGAATGATTTGCTGCAAGCTTTTTGTTGTTATGACCCTTTGCCTGCCACTGTGACTAGAATCAGAACATATGTTCATCATTGCAATATACACCTCTTTCTCAGAACTTCTCCTAAACATCTTAACCCATAGATATCACTCCGGTAAGTGGTAATATCAAATATTCTTTTTTGCTTACCAGTTAAGGTATATGCTTTCTACTTTGTATTGCAGTGCTTTAAAATAGCTACCTCAGAGATTTGGGGTTTTGTTTTCATTTTGGTTTTATATTTTGTGCTCAACCCTCTCAAAGTAAGATGTTCTTAGAAAGACTTTTATTCTTTTCAAGTGACCCCTGTTTAGTAACTGGTTCCATTTAAAGTAAATGCATTTTTCACCTTTCTGATGAAAAGCAAGTAGAAATGCTTAATGAACAATACAGTGAAATATTCTTAGTTTAAATGGAAATGAGGGGAAAATGGAAATGGGGTGTTTTATTTCCAGAAAATAGATATTTTCCTTAGGATTTCTTTCTTTTATTGTATAAGAAAATAGTTTTGACTAAGATCTGACTTTTAAAATATTTTAAGATGATTTTCTTGAGCCTGAAAGAATGGCAGAAAATGATAAGAAATTTAAAAGTATACACAAAATTATCTGTTCTAAACTTTAAAACAATCAGTTCAGCTCAGTCACTCAGTCATGTCTGACTCTAACAATAAATGGTCTCGTTTTATTACCATTAAAATGAAATGAACACTTGAAAGAGGTTGAAAAATATTCAAACAAATTAAATGGGCTGCTATACTATGAGCTGGTGTTAATTTTACCTCATTTGTATTAATGTAAAATAAATCATCAAAGCAGAAGTGAAAATGCAACAGCATTTGTTAGTAATTTCCACTTAATGCTCTGGCAGTGTTATAAATATATCATTAATTATACTGTGCCAGACACAATGTTAAATTACTTTTTGAAAATATTCCTCTCAATATAGCCTGTAATTTTGGACACAATCAAAAGAATGCTTTATCTTGAAGAGCTATCAAAATATTGATCTGAAACTCCAAGTCTATTTGGCTATTTCATAACTATAGTGTCCATGGAAAAAAATGGTTGGCAATATTTGTCATTTCTGGACAATTATTCTCATAAGAATAAAGAAGATAAAGGTACATATCAATTATCTATTGGATATCCTGAGTATTGAGGGATTACCTGTTTTATCAACAATTTATTGTCTCCTCAGTAATAAAGTTAATTCTTATGCCATACATATGTGATCATTATTGATAAGGAATTTATGATGGCAATCATAAGTCAATTTTTGTACTCACTCTTCTCCTAAGATATATAATGAAGTAGAAAACATAATTTGTTATATATCTTCAGTACAAAAGTACTGAAATATTGCCATGTTTTGTTACTGATTTTGGTATATTAAAATATGTCAGAATTTGGTGAAAAGACTATGTTTCTTTTTTTTCATTCTGTATAGAACAGAAGTTTTGTTTAAATATTTAAATTCATTGAATGAAAGTTTAAATAAATTTTATTAAGTGAATTCTTAATTATTAACCTTTTGAAATAATTACTAAAGCTTTTCCATACATACTACACTTTCTTCTTATGAAGAAATAGAGATGGGATCTGAACATAGTACTACTTAAGATGACAAACCAAGACTAAAAATACTTATAAGGCAAATTTACTAATTCATCCAATTGAGATCAGTTTATAAAGGGACAGGTAGGACAAGGTATAAAAATCAATAAATGGGTTAGTGAAGCTAGGTGATCAATTCCTAGCCTTGAACTAAGAAGAGATGTTATCTTTAGCCAATAAGAAGAGATCTATGAAGAAGATTATGTTTTTCTTTCATTATGTGTATACTGGGATTTAGTGTTTTAGGGGCACATCACTGCCACTGTTTTCCCCAAAGCATGAACATGAGTATATTATCTCACAAGTAACTTGCTTTTCTAAGTATAGTAGGACACATAATCACGCAGTCTTTCCCTACAGCCTGTGAATTTTGGGTTGGGAAGTAATATCCTGCTCCTGATTCTCCACTTGCATAACAAAAACATGGCAGTATTTTCTGGGCTGGTCCTTTAAATAAGTGCAGGGATGATCCCTTAGCTGAGGTTTAATTGAGCAAAAAGAGTTCCTGAACAAACAGTTGCAGGCTCTAGTTTGTTGTCTGAGGCAATATAAATTTCAAATAGCTTTGGCCACTTATAAAAAATTACACATGATTAAACCAAATATATTTCTTTTTCACACAAAAGAAGTCTGATGTTTCTGATTTCAGACTTCCATGAGGGCTCTGTGACATCATCATGCATCAAGAGGCCTTTCAGTTTACTGCTGTGCCACTAATGGCATGTCACCCTTACCTATATAATCCAAAATGGCTGCCTGAGCTCCAGCTGTTACATCTACACTTCAGGCAGCAGGATAGGAGAAAAGCTGGAGAAATATGTACATCCTCTCCTTAAGGAAACATCTTAGAAGTCCCACAGGATATCTCTCATTGTTTCTCATTGTATAGAGTTATCACATGATTATATCTAAGTGCAAGTTGGGCTAGGAAATGTACTTTTAAAATGATGTGTCAATTTACCTAACTAAACATTGGGATTCTGACGGGGGAAAATGGATATTGAAAGGCAACAAAGTCATTCTACCATAATATCAATTTTTCTTTTTCTTAGAAAAAAATTCCCAATAAAATGGAAAAGGAAAAACATGTCAAGACTGTGAAATTTAACACTGCTTCTCAGATCATGCATTGGAACATAAATGTATTCATATGAACACAGTAGTAAGGCAAGTCTCAACTAATGTATTTCTTCCTAGTCATGACTTGCTGTCAATGTCAATGCTGTCAAGTCTACATTCTTGACTGCAAGTTCCTTAAGGGCAGGGACTACAACTTAACGTTAATTCTCAATGTTTGTGCATTATAAATGCAATGAGTAAATACTGATAACTGAATAAATGACTTAAATGATTAGGATGACTTGAGATCCAAATAATGGAAAGTAAAAAAATCAAAACTACTAACACCCAAACTTTAAACTGAGTGAGATTTAACATGGCAGTTAGTAACTGAGGATGTTACGTGAGTCATCCAAATTCTCTAGTGCTCAATGTCCTTCTTTCTGAAATAAAGGCAACAAACCACTCTATGGTAACACTGAGTTTTAACCTGATGGTACTCAATTGGTCCAAACTTAGTGAAATGTTCCATCATTTCCCTAGCTGTCCTAGTCAAGAATCTAGTTGCCAGGATTGACTGATTTTTCTTTGTTTGGCTCTCCCTTCCATATGTAAGTACTTATCAAATCCTCTGAAGTTTTACATTCTGTCTCCCAATCTGTCCAAATAGTTCCACCCATATTGCTACTATGTCAGTCTTAGACACCATCATATCATCATATCCACAGCAAAAGCTTGTTATAACTGCTCTCATTTCCTGCAGCTTACTTCTCCAAAGCACATTTGAGAAATCTTTCTGAAATGCAACCCTAGTGAAGTCAATCTTCTAATTAAAAATGTTCAGTGGTTTTGTATTTGCCTCAGGATTGAGTCAATACTTGAGGACAGCCATGAATCCCTTCATTATGTGACCATGAAGAGCTTAGGCTTTTGCTCCCACTCTTGCCTGCCTCACACCCTTCATCCAGCCATAGTTAACTCCTTTCACCATTTGAATGTGTAATACTTTCTCATACAGACTCTGCACATGCCATTTTATTTGAAATATTGTCCCCTCTCTCTCTACCTCTCTTGATTTTTCTACCTAGCTGTTTTTCTTCATTCACTTATCCACTAACCATTTCCTCTAAGGGGCTTCCCTGACAGCTCAGTTGGTAAAAGAATCCGCCTGCAATGCAGGAGACCCCAGTTCGATTCCTGGGTCAGGAAGATCTGCTGGAGAAGGGATAGGCTACCCACTCCAGTATTCTTGGGCTTCCCTTGTGGCTCGGCTGGTAAAGAATGCACCTGCAATGCAGTAGACCTGGGTTCGATCCCTGTGTTGGGAATATCCCTGGAGAAAGGAAAAGCTACTCACTCCAGTATTCTGGCCTGGATAATTCCAAGGACTGTATAGTCCATGGGGTCACAAAGAGTCGGACACCAATGAATGACTTTCACTTCACTTCACTTCATTTCCTCTGAGAAAATTTTCCTAAACCTTACTCCATTTCCAGACTCAAGGAGGTACCCCTGCTATTTATTCCTATAATACCCTGTGCTTCCTTATTGTCACATTTATTAGTCTATTTTTAACTAGTCCCTATTGACCGTTAATTCCATAAATGCAGTAACAATGTCTGTACTCTACATTTATTATAATATCTGCTTAGTGATAGACAGTAACACTTACTACATATGAATGGTATAAATTTAATTAATCTCAATCAACTCATATAATGTATGCACTAAAATATATGGCAAGAGCAAAATAAATGTAAATATATATAATTATATTAATAAATCTACATTAAGCTTTACTTTCATTTTGGTTCATTTATATTTTGCTATGGTATGAACTCTTTAGATTTCTGTGTTTTAAGCTTCAGAGTCCATCTCTGTTTCTACTTCTTAAACCATAGATCTATGGTATATTCTGGCTTCTGAGAGCCTGTAGAGTACAACCAAAATGTTGATTTTTAGTCTTATATTTATAAAATAAGGGCTTATCTTGGGAAAACTCTATTGATATAGCTCACAGTTGTTGCTGAACCTTCTAACCATTTGTCTCTAGGGAGTAAACTGACTTTCTTGATATGTGGATTTCTAAGAATTGTGTGACTTACTTCTGCAATGCTCTTTAGTTTTTCTCATTTGCTCTTCCTTTCATGGGAAATAAAGGAGAAAATATGCCAGAGGGTGATCAATGAAGCTTTTATCAAGCCTAACAATAATATCTATCCAATAAAAAATGATTTTTGTGGCAGCTGTACTTAATATCATTTCACTCCACCTTATATTTTCCTCTTCAATCACTGTATTATTTACATAGGAATAACCTAACTGGGATGAGCCTTATAGCAGTTTTTATTTGTAATTTTGTCTTCTATAACACAAGTCTCAAAAAATTATTTCTCCTTTAGTATTTTAAAGTTATTTTAAACAAACTTCAGTATTAGCTTTGAAATATAATTATATCCTATTTTTCATACAAGAATAAAACAACTTTATTATACAAGGTTATTTTTCCATGAAAAGAGTTCTAGAAAATTGAAGATAATAATTCTGAGAAATAGAGTACAGGTTTTTAAAATTTGTAACTTTGACTGAAAACATAACAGAAAATTCAAATTTATAGTCATATAGAGATAGCAAGGTGGAAGCATTTACACACATGAAAAATATTAAAACACTGTCATACCCAAACAGACATTCATTTTTAATCTGAGTAGTGTCTGAAATGGATGAAAGCCAGAAAGAGGAACTTCTGTAATTTTTTTCAGTACTTTTATCTCTTTTCTTCTATTACAACGAGTATAATATCTTGGGAATATTTCTTTTTGCTCTTAGTTTTCCTTTAATTTTGTTCTCTTTCTTATTTTCAAGAGCTTAAATATAATGTAATATAATTACTTTGAATTAAGATATTAAAATATAAATATGCTAAATAGTTACAGCCAGGGATGATAGCTTAATCATATCAATCAAGGTATATAATGAACTCTCTGTCTCTCTCTCTCTCTCTCACATACACACACACACAGGCATAAACACATAAACACACGTTTAGGCACACATATAGTATACATTCCAATAGTAGAAATAAAGGGATTTATATACACAGAAAATACTGTCTTCATACAAGACCATATATACACATAATATGTTATATTAGAAAACTATTAAGTTCTAATGTGTTTGATTTTTTTTTTAATAAATGTATTTATTTTAGTTGGGGGCTAATTACTTTACAATATTGTAGTGGTTTTTGCCATATATTGACATGAATCAGCCATGGGTTTACATGTGTTCCCCATCCTGAACCCCCCTCCCACCTCCCTCCCCATCCCATCCCTCTGGGTCATCCCATTGCCCCAGCCCTGAGCATTTGTCTCATGCATCGAACCTGGAATGGTGTTCTGTTTCACATACGATAATATACATGTTTCAATGCTATTCTCCCAGAACGTCCCACCCTCACCTTTTCCCTCAGAGTCCATAAGACTGTTCTATGCATCTGTGTCTCTTATTCTGTCTCACATATAGGGTTATCGTTACCATCTTTCAAATTCCATATATATGCATTAGTATACTGTATTGGTGTTTTTCTTTCTGGCTTACTTCACTCTGTATAATGGGCTCCAGTTTCATCCATCTCAATAAAACTGATTCAAATGTATTCTTTTTAATGGCTGAGTAATATTCCATTGTGTATATGTACCACAGCTTCCTTATCCATTCGTCTGCTGATGGACATCTAGGTTGCTTCCATGTCCTGGCTATTGTAAACAGTGCTGCGATGAACACTGGGGTACACGCGTCTCTTTCAATTCTGGTTTCCTCGGTGTGTATGCCCAGCAGTGGGATTGTTGGATCATATGGCAGTTCTATTCCCAGTTTTTTAAGGAATCTCCACACTGTTCTCCGTAGTGGCTGTACTAGTTTGCATTCCCACCAACAGTGTAAGAGGGTTCCCTTTTCTCCACACCCTCTCCAGCATTTATTGCTTGTAGACGTTTGGATAGCAGCCATTCTGACTGGTGTGAAATGATACCTCATTGTGGTTTTGATTTGCATTTCTCTAATAATGAGTGATGTTGAGCATCTTTTCATGTGTTTGTTAGCCATCTGTATGTCTTCTTTGGAGAAATGTCTGTTTAGTTCTTTGGCCCATTTTTTGATTGGGTCGTTTATTTTTCTGGAATTCAGCTGCAGGAGTTGCTTGTATATTTTCGAGATTAATTGTTTGTCTGTTGCTTCGTTTCCTATTATTTTCTCCCATTCTGAAGGCTGTCTTTTCACCTTGCTTATAGTTTCCTTTGTTGTGCAAAAGCTTTTAATTTTAATTAGGTCCCATTTGTTTATTTTTGCTTTTATGTCCAATATTCTGGGAGGTGGGTCATGGAGGATCCTGCTGTGATTTATGTCGGAGAGTGTTTTGCCTATGTTTTTCTCTAGGAGTTTTATAGTTTCTGGTCTTATGTTTAGATCTTTAATCCATTTTGAGTTTATTTCTGTGTATGGTGTTAGAAAGCGTTCTAGTTTCATTCTTTTACAAGTGGTTGACAAGTTATCCCAGCACCACTTGTTAAAGAGATTGTCTTTTCTCCATTGTATATTCTTGCCTCCTTTGTCGAAGATATGGTGTCCATAGGTGCGTGGATTTATCTCTGGGCTTTCTATTTTGTTCCTTTGATCTATATTTCTATCTTTGTGCCAGTACCATACTGTCTTGATGACTGTGGCTTTGTAGTAGAGCCTGAAGTCAGGCAGGTTGATTCTTCCAGTTCCATTCTTCTTTCTCAAGATTGCTTTGGCTATTTGAGGTTTCTTATATTTCCATACAAATTGTGAAATGATTTATTCTAGTTCTGTGAAAAATACCATTGGTAGCTTGATAGGGATTGCATTGAATCTATAGATTGCTTTGGGTAGTATAC
The DNA here is from genome assembly GCF_054371585.1 of Giraffa tippelskirchi. Lineage (NCBI taxonomy): Eukaryota > Metazoa > Chordata > Mammalia > Artiodactyla > Giraffidae > Giraffa > Giraffa tippelskirchi. Next base: position 103,864,357 of record NC_137280.1, on the reverse strand, counting down.
TCATTTTCACTATATTAATTCTTCCAATCCATGAACACGGTATATTTCTCCATCTCTTTGTGTCCTCTTTGACTTCTTTCATCAGTGTTTTATAGTTTTCTATATATACGTCTTTTGTTTCTTTAGGTAGATATATTCCTAAGTATTTTATTCTTTTTGTTGCAATGGTGAATGGTATTGTTTCCTTAATTTCTCTTTCTGTTTTCTCATTATTGGTGTATAGGAATGCAAGGGATTTCTGTGTGTTAATTTTATATCCTGCAACTTTACTATATTCATTGATTAGCTCTAGGAATTTTCTGGTAGAATCTTTAGGGTTTTCTATGTAGAGGACCATGTCATCTGCAAACAGTGAGAGTTTTACTTTTTCTGTTCCTATCTGTATTCCTTTTATTTCTTTTTCAGCTCTGATTGCTGTGGCCAAAACTTCCAAAACTATGTTGAATAGTAGTGGTGAAAGTGGACACCCTTGCCTTGTTCCTGACTTTAGGGGAAATGCTTTCGGTTCTTCACCATTGAAGATAATGTTTGCTGTGGGTTTGTCATATATAGCTTTTATTATGTTGAGATATGTTCCTTCTATTCCTGCTTTCTGGATGGTTTTTATCATAACTAATGTGTTTTAGAGTGGTTGCCAGAAATGGTTACTGAGGAAAACAATAAACAGCTGATAGAGATACTAATAGCCAGAACAATCACTGGATTGTCCTCCCCTAACCTGCCCTGCTTGAGCTGTGGAGTGAACTACAATGTTAATTACCAAAAGGCTACTATGAGTTAGGAAATCTTAAAAGGTTGAGCATTTCACCAAGGAGTTATTGATATAGAATATACAAGAAGATCAAAACCAAGAAGAAAATAATGTCACATACAACCAATATACTTTTCCACCAAAAGTAACAGAGGGTAGATCTTGTCCTCAAAAGAATAGGAAACAAACTTTAGGACTCAAACACACAAACTTCACCACATGATCCCCAAAAAAGAATCATCAAAGTTTTAGAGAAAATATTTTTAAAAATACATGAAATGAAGGCACTAACTAAGGAAGGAATTCCCAGGTGAAGACACAAGTAAGATGATATGAAGTCTATATATGAGATTCAAGAAAGTGAAAGTGTTAGTCACTCAGTCGTGTCCAACTCTTTGCAACCCCATGGACTGTTGCCTACCAGGCTCCTCTGTTAATGGAATTCTCCAGGCAGGAATACTGGAGAAGGGTTGCCATTCCCTTCTCCAGGGGATCTTCCTGACCCAGGGGTTGAACCTGGGTCCACTGCATTGCAGACAGATCTTTACCATCTGAGCCACTAGGGAAGCCCTGAGATTCAAGAAGGCCCATCATAAATTTGGAATATTAAAAATTTTATGGCAGTATTTTTTAAAAGAAGTAATTAATACTGTACTAAAAATAGCTGAGGGGGAAAAACATACCTGGAATAACTACTAAGAGGAATAGAATACCTCAGAACACAGAGAAAAGGCAAAGGAATAAACAGTTAAGAGGAGGAAAATGTCAACAGATTTGGAGAGTAGATCCATCTAACCCTAATAAGTTGTTAATTCAGAATCTAATTAATAGAGATTCTAGAAAAAGAAGCAAAATAAAGTAAAAGAAATAATAAAACAAAATAGTAAAGAAGTTCATGATTAAACAAATAAACTGACAAGCTGATCTTAAAATTCATTTGGAAATACAGGAGACTCAGAATAATTTTGAAAAAGAAAATTTGTAAGTTCACATGTCCATGTAACTGCAAAACTACAGTAATCAAGGCAGTGTGGTAGTGGCATGTAAATAGAAATATAGATCATAAATCAATGGAAAACAATTAAATTGCAGAAATAAACTTTAATATGTATCATCATTAATTTTCAAGTAGGATGCCAAAACAATTCAAAGGCAGAAAGAATACTCTTTTAAGTAAGACTAGATATCTACATGCAAAAGAATAAATACCTACTCCTCACACAACATATAAAAATTAATTCAGTGTGGATCACAAATCTAAAAGTAAGAGTTAAAGCTACAGATTAGCTCAAGAAAATCAAGAAAACAACAGCAAAAACCCAACCAACAAAACCAAACAACCAAACAACCACAAATGTTCAAAGGGTTTGAACAGATAGACCTTTCTACAAATAAGATAAACAAATGGCCGATAGGCATAGGAAAAACAAAACTAAAATGAGATATCACTTTACACTTACCAAAATGGCCAAAATAATTTTTTTAAACTAACACGTATTGTTTAGAATGTGGAGACCAGAATTCTTATATGCTACTGATAAGAATGTAAAATGATAAAGCCACTGTGGAAAATATTTTGATATGCCCTCAAAAAATTAAATATTCAATTACTGCATGACTGAGTAATCCCCACTGCTAGATATATACCAAAAGAACTGAAAACAGATGATTAAAGAAAATCTTCTACATAAATGTTCACAGCAGCACTAGTCACAATAGCCTGAAGTAGAAACAACCAAATGTGTATCAATGAATGAACTGATAAACAAAGTGTGGTAATATCTAGCCATAAGGGTTCAATATATGGACTGACACAGGAAAAAGATCTGACCACAAATTGGCAGTAGCACATACAAGCTTTATTGGGTGATACTTTGACAGGTTTGCAGGTGGGGGAAATACTTCACAGCAGAAGTTTGCCAAGAGGCTATAGTATAAGGATAGCTAGTGGTAAGAGGACAAAGGCACAGAAACTCCAAAGGAGAGAGGGAGTACAGAGATGACCTACATAAGTAGATGATGTCACTCAGAAGCACAATAAGAAGTCTCTAGGTCAAGGAACTATGAAGTGGGCAGCAGCTTGGGGCCTTATAACTATAAGGTGCTATCTTAGCAGTGAGTAACTGTTTTCAGTGAGGTCTTACATACTATGCAAAACAAGCAGGCTCTCCATGGGTGAAAACCTGCTTCTTTGGGCAATTTTTTTAATGATTAGATGTGTAAAATTTTGAGTTTGGTTCTGGCAGGCTTCTGAGCTATCAGATCTCAGCTTACAATAAAGAAGTAAACAATCTAGTGTCCATTTCTTAGAGGATATGTTTGGCTTATTTATATAACACCATACAATGGAATATTATTCCCTCATAAAGGAATGAAGCAATGATGTATGCTACAACATGGCTGAACCTTGCAAACATTCTTCTATGAGAAAGAAATTAGATACAAATGCTTCATACTGCATTATTCCAATAACATAAAATATCCAGACTGACAAACCATAGAGATAGAAATTGGACTTGTGGTTAGTGGAGGGAGAAGGAAATAGGGAGTTACTGTTTAATGTGTATGGGGTTCTCATTTCCAATGATAAAAAAAGTTCTTTAACAAGACAGTAGTGATAGAATCGGAGAAGGCAGTGGCACCCCACTCCAGTACTCTTGCCTGGAAAATCCCATGGACAGAGGAGCCTGGTAGGCTGTAGTCCATGGGGTCGTGAAGAGTCGGACACGACTGAGTGACTTCACTTTCACTTTTCACTTTCATGCATTGGGGAAGGAAATGGCAACCCACTCCAGTGTTCTTGCCTGGAGAATCCCAGGGATGGGGAAGCCTGGTGGGCTGCCGTCTATGGGGTCGCACAAAGTCAGGCATGGCTGAAGCGACTTAGCAGCAGCAGCAGCAGCAGTGATAGAATGGGGCTGGGGTTAGGCTGCCGGCACTGAGCCTGAGTTTCTGCTGAGTCAGAGATCTCCATTGTGTTCTTGTGCACTGGCTTTTGGAACTCAAGTAAAGGGCCTTTCATTTTGGGTGAAATTCCTCTTGGTAGATTGGGCCTAGGCTGGTCTTTGGAGAGAGATCAAGCCCTGAGCCTTTGGAGTGGGAGCACTGACTCCAAAACCCTAGACTATCAGAAAACCAACCCTAGGGAGTATCAAATAGTGAGAACTCACATAAAGGAAACCACTTGAATACAAGACCCCGCATCACCCAACCACCAGTAGCACCCTGTTCAGGATGTCTCATCTAAACAACAAACAAAACAAAAATACAAACCCAGTCATCAGCAGACAGGATTACCACCTCACTCAGCCTTGCCCATCAGAGGAAAGACAAACAAACAAAAACTCAGCACAAATCTCACCGTATATGAAGCTTACACAAACCACTGGACCAACCTTAGGAGGGCAGAAACCAAAACGAAGAAAGAATTCAACTTTGAAGCCTGGGAAAAGGAGACCTCAAACACAACAAGTTAAAAAAAAAAAATGAAAAGGCAGAGAAATACTACACAAATGAAGGAACAAACTAGAAACACAGAAGTCCAAATAAATGAAGAGGAAATAGACAAACTACCTGAAAACAAATTCAGAATAATGATAGTAAAGATGATCAAAAACCTTGAAAGCAAAATGGGGAAAATGCAAGAATCAATTAACAAAGACCTAGAAAAATTAAAGAATAAACATACAGAGACAAACAGCACAAGAAAAACACCGTAAGAAACACAAACACATGGAGATTAAACAACACCTTTCTAAATAACCAAAAGGTTACTGAAGAAATCAAAAGGGAAATCAAAAAATTTCTAGAAACAAATGACAATGAAAACACGACAACTCAAAACCTATGGGATTCAGCAAAAGCAGTTCTAAGTGGGACGTTTATAGCAATACAATCCTACCTCAAGAAACAAGAAAAACATTGAAGAGACAACCTAACTTTACACTTAAAACAACTGGAAAAAGAAAAACAAAATTAGTAGAAAGAAATTATAAAGATCTGAGCAGAAATAAATGAAAAAGAAATGAAAGAAACAATAGCAAAGATTAATAAAACTAAAACCTGGTTCTTTGAGAAGATAAACAAATTTGACAAGCCTTTAGCCAGACTCATCAAGATAAAAATAAAGAAGAATCAGATCAACAAAAATTAGAAATGAAAAAGGAGAGTTTACAACAGACAGTGCAGAAACACAAAGGATTATAAGAGACTATTATGAACAACTATATGGTAATAAAATGGATAACCTGGAAGAAATGGACAGATTCTTAGAAAAGTTCAATCTTCCAGGACTGAAGCAGGAAGAAATAGAAATTATGAACAACCCAATTACAAGCACAGAAATTGAAGCTGTGATCAAAAATCTTCCAAAAAACAAAAGCCCAGGACCAAATGACTTCACAGGAGAATTCTATCAAACATTTAGAGAAGAGCTAATGCCTATCCTTCTAAAACTCTTTCAAAAAATTGAAGAGGAAGGAACACTTCCAAACTCATTCTACACGGCCACCACTACCCTGATTCCAAAACCAGACAAAGACTGCACAAGAAAAGAAAACTGCAGGCCAATATCACTGATGACTATAGATGCAAAAATCCTCAACAAAATTTTAGCAAACAGAATTCAGCAACACATCAAAAAGCTCGTACACCATGATCAAGTTGGATTTATTCCAGGGATGCGAGGATTCTTAATTATATGCAAATCAATCAATGTGATACACCATATTAACAAATTGAAAGATAAAAACCATATGATCATCTCAATAGATGCAGAAAAAGCCTTTGACAAAATTCAGCACCATTTATGATTAAAACTCTTCAAAAAATGGGCATAGAGGGAACCTACCTCAACATAGTAAAGGCCATATATGATAAGCCTACAGCAAACATTATTCTCAATGGTGAAAAACTGAAAGCATTCCCCCTAAGATCAGGAACAAGAAAAGGGTGTCCACTTTCACCACTATTATTCAACATAGTCTGGAAGTCCTAGCTACAGCAATCAGAGAAGAAAAAGAAATAAAAGGAATCCAGATCAGAAAAGAAGTAAAGCTCTCACTGTTTGCAGATAACATAGAAATCCCTAAAGATAGTATCAGAAAATTACTAGAGCTAATCAGTTAATTTGGCAAAGTTGCAGGATACAAAATCAACACACAGAAATCACTTGCATTTCTATATACTAACAATGAAAAATCAGAAAGCGAAATTAAGGAATCAATCCCATTCACCATTGCAACAAAAAGAATTAAATACTTAGGAATAAACTTACCTAAGGAGACAAAAGAACTGTACACAGAAAATTATAAGACACTAATGAAAGAAATAAAAAATGACATAAACAGATGGAGAGATATTCCATGTTCCTGGGTAGGAAGAATCAATATTGTGAAAATGACTATACTACCACATGCAATCTACATATTCATTGTGACCCCTATCAAATTACCAATGGCATTTTTCACAGAACTAGAACAAAAAATTTCACAATTCATATCGAAACACAAAAGACCCTGAATAGTCACAGCAGTCTTGAGAAAGAAGAATGGAGCTGGAGAAATCAACCTTCCTGACTTCAGATTATGCTACAAAGCTATGGTCATCAAGACAGTATGGTACTAGCACAAAGACAGAAATATAGATCAATGGAACAAGATAGAAAGCCCAGAAATAAACCCATGCACCTACGGGTACCTTATTTTTGACAAAGGAGGTTTGACAAAGGAGGCAAGAATATACAATGGGGTAAGGAGCCTCTTCAATAAATGGTGCTGGGAAAACTGGACAGCTACATGTAAAAGAATGAAATTAGAATACTTCCTAACACCATACACAAAGATAAACTCAAAATGGATTAAAGACCTAAATGTAAGACCAGAAACTATAAAACTATTAGAGGAAAACATAGGCAGAATACTCAATGCCATAAATCAAAGCAAGATCCTCCATGACCCACCTCCTAGAGTAATGTAAATAAAAACAAAAGTAAACAAGTGGGATTAAACTTAAAAGCTTTTGCACAGCAAAGGAAACTATAAGCAAGGTGAAAAAAACAACCCCTCAGAATGGGAGAAAATAATAGCAAATGAAACAACTGACAAAGGATTAATTTCCAAAATATACAAGCAGCTCATACAACTCAATGCCAGAAAAACAAACAACCCAATCAGACAGTGGGAAAAAGACTTTAAACAGATATTTCTCCAAAGAAGACATATAGATGGCTAACAAACACAGGAAAAGCTGCTCAACATCGCTCATTATTCAGTTCAGTCGCTCAGTTGTGTCCGACTCTCTGCGACCCCATGAACCGCAGCATGCCAGGCCTCCCTGTCCATCACCAACCCCCGGAGTCTACCCAAACCCGTGTTCATCGAGTTGGTGATGCCATCCAACCATCTCATCCTCTGTCGTCCTCTTCTCCTCCTGCCCCCAATCCTACCCAGCATTAGGGTCTTTTCCAATGAGTCAACCCTTCGCATGAGGTGCCCAAAGTATTGGAGTTTCAGCTTCAACATCAGACCTTCCAATGAACACCCAGGATTGATCTCTTTTAGGATGGATTGATTGGATCTCCTTGCAGTCCAAGGGACTCATTATTAGAGAAATGCAAATCAAAACTACATTGAGATACCACCTCACACCAGTCAGAATGGCCATCATCAAAAAGTCTACTAACAATAAAAGCTGGAGAGGGTGTGGAGGAAAGGGAACGCTCTTGCACTGCTGGTGGGAATATAAATTGATACAGCCATTATGGAAGACGGTATGGAGATTCCTTAAAAAACTAGGAATAAAACCACCATATGACCCAGCAACCCAATTCTAGGCATATACCCTGAGGAAACCAAAACTGAAAAAGCGTCATGTACCCCAATGTTCATTGCAGTAATATTTACAATAGCTAGAACATGGAAGCAACCTAGATGCCCATCAACAGATGAATGGATAAAGAAGTGTGGTACATAAACACAATGGAATATTACTCAGCCATAAAAAGGAATGCATTCGAGTCTGTTCTGATAAGGTGGATGAACCTAGAACCTCTTATACAGAGTGAAGGGAGTCAGAAAGAGAAAGATAAATATTGTATCTAACACATATATACGGAATCTAGAAAAAATGGCACTGAAGAATTTATTTTCAGGGCAGTAATGGAGAAACACACATAGAGAATAGACTTACGGACATGGGGAGGAGAGGGTGAGATGTATGGAAAGAGTAACATGGAAACTTACATTACCATCTGTAAAATAGATAGCCAACGGGAATTTGCTCTATGGCTCAGGAAACTCAAACAGGGGCTCTGTATCAAGCTAGAGAGGTGGGATGGGGCGGGAGATGGGAGGGAGGTTTAAGAGGGAGGGGATATATGTATCCCCTATGGCTGATTCATGTTGAGGTTTGACAGAAAACAACAAAATCCTGTAAAGCAATTATCCTTCAATAAAAAAAAATTAGCTAAAAAAAAAAAGCTAGTAGTGTTAGTTGTACAACATTGTAAAGGTAATTAATGCCATCAAACTGTACACTTTTATGTCTCCTGCATTGGCAGGGAGATTCTTCACCATTGTGCCACCTGGGAAGTCCATTCTGCTCTTACCAACAGCTGTAAAAACGTGATTTTCTTGCTTCCCTTGTAGGTAGAATTCACCATGTGAGACATTTTTGGCCAGTGAGGTAAGACAATGTGGAGTTCACCTCCCTCCGTGAATAGATCAAAAACACATCTACATATGGAACAATTCTCGCTGGAAACAAACTAGAAACTGGCAAAAAGAACTGTACGACCAAGGGTTTGTAAGAAAGATACAAATTTAATCAGGTAGGAAGGGAAGAAAAACAATCAAGTTGGGACCTATGCGCCCAGAAAGAGATTCAGAGGAAATGAGAGATTATGTGATAGAGAGCAGACCTAGGGTCAAACCACAGATTGGATACCCCAGTCCTAGGGTCCTTCATGAGGGAGAGAGGCCCCTTGGCTGATGAGAGAACTGCTTAGACAAAGAGAAAGACAGTGGGAAGCCTGGACTCTGCTCTCCTGAGGAGCATGTATACACAAGTACTTGTTTGCAAAACAGAGAGAGGCCTGCTATAGATGGCAGAGATTTCTCACGACTGCCCCACTGCATACCCCAGTCCAAGTTGAGCAAATGATCCAATATTGCTCATTCATGTCACAACATGGCACTGCATCTGAAGCTGCCAATAAGGGAAAAACTCAACCATGGAGTACAGAGATGACCCAGTCCCTGGGCAGAGCCTGGTGGGGCTGGTGGTGTCCGTTTCTGTTTCTTAATCAGGGGGTGGGTCTTCCAGAGTCCCTAGTGGTAAAGAATCCGCTTGTCATGCAGGAGATGCATGTTTGATCCCTGGGTCAGGAAGATCCCCCGGAGAGGCAAATGACAACCCACTCCAGTATTCTTGCTTGAGAAATTCTATGGACCGAGGAGCCTGGGGGGCTACAGTCCATGAGGTGGCAAAGGAGTCAGACATAACTTAGCAACTAAACAACAGCTCAGGGAATGGCTCAGAAGCAGCCTAGATCTTTGACAAAAGTCGCTCCACCAAAACTCATCCTTCATGCCAAGAGTCCACAGAGGATCCACGACGCTGAGGTGTGGCTCAGCAATAGTGTACAGTGGGGGACTGGGGCTGGGTCAGTGATCAGCTGTGAGGAACAACTGGGTCAGTGATCAGCTGTGAGGAACAAACCAGACTTGCGCCTGAGGCTGCATCTCAGCAGAGTGATGAAACCAAGTGAAGGCATTGCACAGCCAGCCCACAAGAGACACCTTTGACCTCTGTCTGCAACTGCGAACCCACAGGGACCCCTTGCTTCAGCACTGCCCCACTATTAGAGGGGATATAAGCTGGTGCTGCTCTATGGAAAACAATATAGAGTTTCTTCAAAACTCTAAAAATAAAACTACCCTACCATCTAGCAATTTCTTTCCTGGGTATATATCCAAAGAGAATGAAAACACTAATTTAAATATATATATGCACCCCAATGTTCATAGCAACCTTATTTACAGTAGTCAAGACATGAAATCAACCCAAGTAATATTCCATAGTGTGTGTGTATATATACATATGCAATAGAATATTACTCAGACATAAAAAAGAATGAAACTCTACCATTTGCAGCAATGTAGATAGACCTAGAATATATAATGCTTTGTGAAATATTAATAATTCATACAGCAAAAGGCAAATACTATATAATATCACTTCCATATGGAATTAAAGTCTAAGACAAACAAATATATATAGCAAAAAAGAAACAGTCTCACAGATATAGAAAACAAATTAACGATTACCAGTGAAGAGAAGTGGGGAGAGTGGCACATCAGGGGTACAGGATTAAGAAATACAAGCTACTATGTATAAAATAGACAAGCAATAAGGATAGCACAAGGAATTATTGCTGTTACCTTTTAATGAAGTACAATCTTTAAAAATACTGAATCACTATGCTCTATACCTGAAACAAATATAATGTTGTAAATTAACTATATTTAAAAAGAAGTGAAAATTAATGAATAAAATTTAAATACATAAAAAGAAAGGAAAAATTCATAAGTTTCTTGAGTGTCTGGTTGTGGGTACCAAATTCTCTGACCCAGCCTGTAGCATAGGCCTGGTCTGTCGTTTGTTTCTTTTGGATCTTTTTTTTCAGAGCTACTCACTCCACCTAAAGGTCAGAGTCACAATTAAATTCTAGCCTAGTTTCTTTTTTTTTTTTTATAAATTTATTTATTTTAGTTGGGGGCTAATTACTTTACAATATTGTAATAGTTTTTGCCATACATTGACATGAATCAGCCATGGGTTTACATGTGTTCCCCTTCCTGGACCCCCCACCCACCTCCCTCCCCATCCCATCCTTCTGGATCATCCCATTGCCCCGGCCCTGAGCCCTTGTCACATGCATCGAACATGGAATGGTGTTCTGTTTCACATATGATAATATACATGTTTCAATGCTATTCTCCCAGATCGTCCCACCCTCACCTTCTCCCTCAGAGTCCATAAAATTGTTCCATGCATCTGTGTCTCTTATTCTGTCTCGCATATAGGGTTATCGTTACGAACTTTCAAATTCCATATATATGCATTAGTATACTGTATTGTTGTTTTTCTTTCTGGCTTACTTCACTCTGTATAATGGGCTCCAGTTTCATCCATCTCAGTAGAACCGATTCAAATGTATTTTTTTTAATGGCTGAGTAATATTCCATTGTGTATATGTACCACAGCTTCCTTATCCATTCGTCTGCTGATGGACATCTAGGTTGCTTCCATGTCCTGGCTATTGTAAACAGTGCTGCGATGAACATTGGGGTACACGCGTCTCTTTCAATTCTGGTTTCCTCGGTGTATATGCCCAGCAGTGGGATTGCTGGGTCGTATGGCAGTTCTATTCCCAGTTTTTTAAGGAATCTCCACACTGTTCTCCATAGTGGCTGTACTAGTTTGCATTCCCACCAACAGTGTAAGAGGGTTCCCTTTTCTCCACACCCTTTCCAGCATTTATTGCTTGTAGACTTTTGGATAGCAGCCATTCTGACTGGTGTGAAATGATACCTCATTGTGGTTTTGATTTGCATTTCTCTAATAATGAGTGATGTTGAGCATCTTTTCATGTGTTTGTTAGCCATCTGTATGTCTTCTTTGGAGAAATGTCTGTTTAGTTCTTTGGCCCATTTTTTGATTGGGTCGTTTATTTTTCTGGAATTCAGCTGCAGAAGTTGCTTGTATATTTTTGAGATTAATTGTTTGTCTGTTGCTTCGTTTGCTATTATTTTCTCCCATTCTGAAGGCTGTCTTTTCACCTTGTTTATAGTTTCCTTTGTTGTGCAAAAGCTTTTAATTTTAATTAGGTCCCATTTGTTTATTTTTGCTTTTATTTCCAATATTCTGGGAGGTGGGTCATGGAGGATCCTGCTGTGATTTATGTCGGAGAGTGTTTTGCCTATGTTTTCCTCTAGGAGTTTTATAGTTTCTGGTCTTACGTTTAGATCTTTAATCCATTTTGAGTTTATTTTTGTGTACGGTGTTAGGAAGTGTTCTAGTTTCATTCTTTTACAAGTGGTTGACCAGTTTTCCCAGCACCACTTGTTAAAGAGATTGTCTTTTCTCCATTGTATATTCTTGCCTCCTTTGTCGAAGATAAGGTGTCCATATGTGCGTGGGTTTATCTCTGGGCTTTCTATTTTGTTCCATTGATCTATATTTCTATCTTTGTGCCAGTACCATACTGTCTTGATGACTGTGGCTTTGTAGTAGAGCCTGAAGTCAGGCAGGTTGATTCCTCCAGTTCCATTCTTCTTCCTCAAGATTGCTTTGGCTATTCGAGGTTTCTTATATTTCCATACAAATTGTGAGATGATTTGTTCCAGTTCTGTGAAAAATACCATTGGTAGCTTGATAGGGATTGCATTGAATCTATAGATTGCTTTGGGTAGTATACTCATTTTCACTATATTAATTCTTCCAATCCATGAACACGGTATATTTCTCCATCTGTTTGTGTCCTCTTTGATTTCTTTCATCAGTGTTTTATAGTTTTCTATATATAAGTCTTTTGTTTCTTTAGGTAGATATATTCCTAAATATTTTATTCTTTTTGTTGCAATGGTGAATGGTATTGTTTCCTTAATTTCTCTTTCTGTTTTCTCATTATTGGAGTATAGGAATGCAAGGGATTTCTGTGTGTTAATTTTATATCCTGCAACTTTACTATATTCATTGATCAACTCTAGTAATTTTCTAGTAGAGTCTTTAGGGTTTTCTATGTAGAGGATCATGTCATCTGCAAACAGTGAGAGTTTTACTTCTTCTTTTCCTATCTGTATTCCTTTTATTTCTTTTTCAGCTCTGATTGCTGTGGCCAAAACTTCCAAAACTATGTTGAATAGTAGTGGTGAAAGTGGGCATCCTTGCCTTGTTCCTGACTTTAGGGGAAATGCTTTCAATTTTTCACCATTGAGGATAATGTTTGCTGTGGGTTTGTCATATATAGCTTTTATTATGTTGAGGTATGTTCCTTCTATTCCTGCTTTCTGGAGGGTTTTAATCATAAATGGATGCTGAATTTTGTCAAAGGCTTTTTCTGCATCTATTGAGATAACCATATGGTTTTTTTCTTTCAATTTGTTAATGTGGTGTATTACATTGATTGATTTGCGGATGTTAAAAAAACCTTGCATTCCTGGGATAAAGCCCACTTGGTCATGATGTATGATCTTTTTAATATGATGTTGGATTCTGTTTGCTAGAATTTTATTAAGGATTTTTGCATCTATGTTCATCAGTGATATTGGCCTGTAGTTTTCCTTTTTTGTGACATCTTTGTCTGGTTTTGGAATTAGGGTGATGGTGGCCTCATAGAATGAGTTTGGAAGTTTACCATCTTCTGCAATTTTCTGGAAGAGTTTGAGTAGGATAGGTGTTAGCTCTTCTCTAAATTTTTGGTAGAATTCCGCTGTGAAGCCGTCTGGTCCTGGGCTTTTGTTTGCTGGAAGATTTCTGATTACAGTTTCGATTTCCGTGCTTGTGATGGGTCTGTTAAGATCTTCTATTTCTTCATGGTTCAATTTTGGAAAGTTATACTTTTCTAAGAATTTGTCCATTTCTTCCAAGTTGTCCATTTTATTGGCATATAGCTGTTGGTAGTAGTCTCTTATGATCCTTTGTATTTCTGTGGAGTCTGTTGTGATCTCTCCATTTTCATTTCTAATTTTGTTGATCTGATTCTTCTCCCTTTGTTTCTTGATGAGTCTGGCTAATGGCTTATCAATTTTGTTTATCTTCTCGAAAAACCAGCTTTTAGTTTTGTTGATTTTTGCTATGGTCTCTTTTGTTTCTTTTGCATTTATTTCTGCCCTAATTTTTAAGATTTCTTTCCTTCTACTGACCCTGGGGTTTTTCATTTCTTCCTTCTCTAGTTGCTTTAGGTGTAGAGTTAGTTGATTTATTTGATTTTTTTCTTGTTTCTTGAGGTACGCCTGTATTGCTATGAACCTTCCCCTTAGTATTGCTTTTACAGTGTCCCATAGGTTTTGGGTTGTTGTGTTTTCATTTTCATTCGTTTCTATGCATAATTTTATTTCTTTTTTGATTTCTTCTGTGATTTGTTGGTTATTCAGAAGCGTGTTGTTTAGCCTCCATATGTTGGAACTTTTAATAGTTTTTTTCCTGTAATTGAGGTCTAATCTTACTGCATTGTGGTCAGAGAAGATGGCTGGGATGATTTCAATTTTTTTGAATTTACCAAGGCTAGATTTATGGCCCAGGATGTGATCTATCCTGGAGAAAGTTCCATGTGCACTTGAGAAAAAGGTAAAATTGATTGTTTTGCGGTGGAAACTCCTGTAAATATCAATTAAATCTAATTTGTCTATTGTATCATTTAAAGTTTGTGTTTCCTTGTTAATTTTCTGTTTAGTTGATCTATCCATATGAGTCACAGAAGTCCAAGAAACCCAGAGAGTTCCAAACAGGATAAACCCAAGGCGAAACACCCCAAGACACATATTAATCAAATTAACAAAGATCAAACACAAAGAACAAATATTAAAAGCAGCAAGGGAAAAACAACAAATAACACACAAGGGGATCCCCATAAGGATAACAGCTGATCTTTCAATAGAAACCCTTCAGGCTAGAAGGGAATGGCAGGACATACTTAAAGTAATGAAAGAGAATAATCTACAACCCAGATTACTGTACCCAGCAAGGATCTCATTCAGATATGAAGGAGAATTCAAAAGCTTTACAGACAAGCAAGAGCTGAGGGAATTCAGCACCACCAAACCAGCTCTCCAGCAAATGCTAAAGGATCTTCTCTAAACAGGAAACACAGAAAGGATGTTTCAACACGAACTCAAAACAACAAAGTAAATGGCAACGGGATCATACTTATCAATAATTACCTTAAATGTAAATGGGTTGAATGCCCCAACCAAAAGACAAAGGGTTGCTGAATGGATACAAAAACAAGACCCCTATATATGCTGTCTACAAGAGACCCACCTCAAAACTAGAGACACACACAGGCTGAAAGTGAAAGGATGGAAAAACATATTCCATGCAAACAGAGACCAAAAGAAAGCAGGAGTCGCAATACTCATTTCAGATAAAATAGACTTTAAAATAAAGGATGTGAAAAGGGACAAAGAAGGACACTACATAAAGATCAAAGGATCAATTCAAGAAGAAGACGTAACAATCATAAATATATATGCACCCAACATAGGAGCACCACAATATATAAGGCAAATACTAACAAGTATGAAAGGGGAAATTAACAATAACACAATAATAGTGGGAGACTTTAATACTCCACTCACTCATATGGATAGATCAACTAAACAGAAAATTAACAAGGAAACACAAACTTTAAATGATACAATAGCCTAGTTTCTAACAAGCCATAAGGCTCCAGGCAAATACCCTCTCTGACCTTCAATTTCCTTATCCTTAAGGCAGAAAAAAAAAAAATAGTGATCCTTTACAGTGCTGTTCATTGGGATTAAAGATGGTAATGAGGACATATGGGCAACATCTACCTGTAACTTGCCAAGTAGGTCTAAGTTAGTCTTCCAGGGGAGATTCTCCCAACCCTTTAGGAGTTAAGTCACCAGAATGTTTATTCAAGACCCCTTATGATTAGCATATGTAGAAGGAAGCAAGATACACAGAGGGAGAAAGAAGCTGAATTGTGAATGGATGCAGACCCAACATGGGCTTCCCTCGTGGCTCAGATGGTAAGGAATCGGCCTGCAATGCAGGAGACCTGGGTTCGATCCCTGGGTTGGGAAGTTCCTCTGGAGAAGGAAATAGCAACCCACTCTAATATTCTTGCCTGGAGAATCCCATGGACAGAGGAGCCTGGTGGGCTCCAGTCCATAGTGTCGCAGAGTTGGACAC
The DNA here is from genome assembly GCF_054371585.1 of Giraffa tippelskirchi. Taxonomy (NCBI): domain Eukaryota; kingdom Metazoa; phylum Chordata; class Mammalia; order Artiodactyla; family Giraffidae; genus Giraffa; species Giraffa tippelskirchi. Next base: position 103,848,666 of record NC_137280.1, on the reverse strand, counting down.
GACTGAAGTAACTTAGCAACTAGGCAGACCCAGGACAGCCTCAGTCTGCCATGTAGTCAGCTCTGAAAATAGAATGGACCTTCAGGATTGTCCCAAGTGGGATTAACATAGCCAGGCTTTTTTTCCCCTCTGTTATGAACCCACCATTTGTATTCATTCTTGAAGCCCTAACCTCCATGGTGATGGCATTTGGAGGTGAGACTTTGAGCAGTTATTAGACTGAGATGTGATTATGAGGGTGTGGCCCCAAAATGAGATTAGTGTGTACTTATAAGAAGAAGAAAAGGCCAGAGATCTCTCTCTTCCCACCATGTGAGGTACAACAAGAAGGCATCCATCTCCAAGTCAAGAAAAGAGCTCTTACCAAGAACATGACTGTGCTAGCACCCCATCTTGGACTTCCAGCTTCCAGAAGTTTGAGAAAATACATGTCTGTTGCTTAAGCCCATATGCACACAACAAAAGAATTAATATAAAAAAGAACACGGAATACAAATTGTGACTGCAACTGAAAATTAAGAAAATGGGAATGAAGAAAGCTAAAATGAAGCAAAGAAATATGGATTGGATGCTTGGTAGAACATCTTTGGCAAAATTTAAATAGCAGAGAATTATTTTACCTTCTAGGGCCTCCCTGGTGGCTCAGATATTAAAGAATCCACCTGCAATGCAGGAAACCTGGGTTCGATCCCTGGGTCAGGAAGATCCCCTGGAGAAGGGAATGGCTACTGTGAAAAGAAAGTATCTCTTGCCATATCAGTAAATAAGAAATGTCATAGCCATCAGTGATTTATGGCCTCCAAATGTGAATGAAGGCTCCCAAAACTTTTAATCCATCGGATGCTGCCAACCCCCACGGTGATGGGTGAGAGTTTGGGGGAATGCAAGAAGCAAGGTGAACAAGAAAACAAGATTGGCCCCAGATAGCTGAGGTGCATATGAAAGGAATGAATTCAGTGAGCCCAGAGGCTTGTATCTTGCCATATATAGAATGCTATACTCCTTAACCTTCCATCCATAGAATGGTATATTCCTTAACTTTCCATACATAGAGTGCTATATTCCTAAAGAATGCATCTTTCCATAAATAGAAAGCTGATCTTTGATGTTCAGACTGCCTGCTCCCTTTATTGCAAACTTGTAAGTAGCCTAGGAGGCCTGCCTTGCTGCAGTCCATGAAGCGGCAACGAGTCAGACACGACTGGGTGACTGAAAGATAACAGTAAATAGAGCCTGACTTCCCTTCCTGCCTCCTTGGAGTAGTTTTCTCAGAGCTACTGAGATGCTGTCTCTGAGGCTCAGAGTCCTAAATATTCCCACCAAATAAAATAACTCTCTATTTTCAGATTATGACTATATTTTTTTGGTTGATACTACAGCGGAAGTGACAAATAGATTTAAGGGACTAGATCTGATAGACAGAGTGCCTGATGAACTAAGAACAGAGGTTCGTGACATTGTACAGGAGACAGGGATCAAGACCATCCTCATGGAAAAGAAATGCAAAAAAGCAAAATGGCTGTCTGAGGAGGCCTTACAAATAGCTGGGAAAAGAAGAGAAGTGAAAAGCAAAGGAGAAAAGGAAAGATATTCCCATTTGAATGCAGAGTTCCAAAGAATAGCAAGGAGCGATAAGAAAGCCTTCCTCAGTGATCAATGCAAAGAAATAGAGGAAAACAACAGAATGGGAAAGACTAGAGATCTCTTCAAGAAAGTTAGAGATATCAAGGGAACGTTTCACGCAAAGATGGGCTCGATAAAGGACAGAAATGGTATGGACCTAACAGAAGCAGAAGATATTAAGAAGAGGTGGCAAGAATACACAGAAGAACTGTACAAAAAAGATCTTCACGACCCAGATAATCACGATGGTGTGATCACTCACCTAGAGCCAGACATCCTGGAGTGTGAAGTCAAGTAGGCCTTAGAAAGCATCACTACGAACAAAGCTAGTGGAGGTGACAGAATTCCAGTTGAGCTGTTTCAAATCCGGAAAGATGATGCTGTGAAAGTGCTGCACTCAATATGCCAGCAAATCTGGAAAACTCAGCAGTAGCCACGGGACTGGAAAAGGTCAGTGTTCATTCCAATCCCAAAGAAAGGCAATGCCAAAGAATGCTCGAACTACCGCACAATTGCACTCATCTCACACGCTAGTAAAGTAATGCTCAAAATTCTCCAAGTCAGGCTTCAGCAATACGTGAAGCGTGAACTTCTGGATGTTCAAGCTAGTTTTAGAAAAGGCAGAGGAACCAGAGATCAAATTGCCAACATCCGCTGGATCATCGAAAAAGCAAGATAGTTCCAGAAAAACATCTATTTCTGCTTTATTGACTATGCCAAAGCCTTTGACTGTGTGGATCACAACAAACTGTGGAAAATTCTGAAAGAGATGGGAATACCAGACCCTCTGACCTATCTCTTGAGAAACCTGTATGCAGGTCAGGAAGCAACAGTCAGAACTGGACATGGAACAACAGACTGGTTCCAAATTGGAAAAGGAGTACGTCAAGGCTGTATATTGTCACCCTGCTTATTTAACTTATATGCAGAGTACATCATGAGAAACGCTGGGCTGGAAGAAACACAAGCTGGAATCAAGATTGCCGGGAGAAATATCAATAACCTCAGATATGCAGATGACACCACCCTTATGGCAGAAAGTGAAGAAGAACTAAAGAGCCTCTTGATGAAAGTGAAAGAGGAGAGTGAAAAAGTTGGCTTAAAGCTCAACATTCAGAAAACTAAGATCATGGCATCTGGTCCCATCACTTCATGGTAAATAGATGGGGAAACAGTGGAAACAGTGTCAGACTTTATTTTTTTGGGCTCCAAAATCACTGCAGATGTTGATTGCAGCCATGAAATTAAAAGATGCTTACTCCTTGGAAGGAAGGTTATGACCAACCTAGATAGCATATTTAAAAGCAGAGAGATTATTTTGCCAACAAAGGTCCATCTAGTCAAGGCTATGGTTTTTCCAGTAGTCATGTATGGATGTGAGAGTTGGACTATAAAGAAAGCTGAGTGCCAAAGAATTGATGCTTTTGAACTGTGGTGCTGGAGAAGACTCTTAAGAGTCCCTTGGACTGCAAGAAGATCCAACCAGTCCATCCTAAAGGAGATCAGTCCTGGGTGTTCATTGGAAGGACTGATGCTGAAGCTGAAACTCCAAAACTTTGGCCACCTCTTGCGAAGAGTTGACTCATTGGAAAAGACCCTAATGCTGGGAAGGACTGGGGGCAGGAGGAGAAGGGGACGACAGAGGATGAGATGGCTGGATGGCATCACTGACTCGATGGACATGGGTTTGTGTAGACTCCGGGAGTTGGTGATGGACAGGGAGGCCTGGCCTGCTGCGATTCATGGGGCCACAAAGAGTCGGACATGACTGAGTGACTGAACTGAACTGAACTGAACTCACTCCAGTATTCTTGCCTGGAGAATTCCATAGACAGAGGAGCCTGGCAGGCTACAGTCCATGGGATCATAAAGAGATGGACACAACTGAGCCACTAACAAACACACAATTTTACCTTCTACATGGCTTAAAGCACAGTTATTAAAACTTACATATAATATTATAGATTTACTGTATTGGTTTTCATCTTTTAAAAATAAAGATTGAAAATGTAGTATTATTTCAAAACAGAACTCAATGTTATAAGGCTTGATGATTTTTAAAATAGCAATAAAATTTTCAACAAGTGAATGTAGAAAGACAGAGAAGAGGTTAAATAGATAAATATTCTAATTCTCTCATTTTTCACAGCAGAGAAGTCCATAAATACTTTTGATAATTCAAGCATTAGGCTATGACTGAATAAAATGCAAATCACTCAAGGAAAGTAAAGTTAAATAAATAAGTCAAACATTAGAAAATGGAGAAAATATAGTAAGTTATATGAGTTAAATTCTTCATGCTTTCCAAAAAAGAAGTAATATTTATTTTCCAAAACAGATAATTTATAAATAGAGTAAATATATGAATAATATAAAGGGAGCAAATTGAGTAAACTTATATATCATATGTAATTATATACAGTATGCATAAATTATAAAAATATAAATATGTTCTATAAAGCGAATAATGGTAGGCAGAGAACCAAAAAGAGAAGCTGCTTTGCTGTTTACCTAAAGGGAATAGAGATTAGTATAAGGTAATTTCTACTTTGCATTTTGCTTTCTTAAAAAACAATTTTTTATCATGTACATCATTTTATCGAATAAAAACGAATTAATGAAGTACATAATTTGGATAAGGAAAAACTCCAGCTCTGCTTTACCTGAACCATAATGGGACAGACTAATATCACCATCTATTTTGCCATAAATAGGCAGTACAGTAAATATAAATGCATGGAAAATATTGTTTGGTAGCCAACTTTTTCAGTATGCCTAAAGTTCATTCCTTAGTAACACTGTGTCAGAACATGAAAAATATTATACAAATGACTAAATTTTTCCTGTGTTCATCATATTTCAATTTATTTTTTAAAAACTATATGGTAATTTATAGGGACATGGTTAAAAACATTTAATGTTAAAAATCCTCACATTGATGCATTTTAAACCATGCATTTTGTTTGAAGAGGGCCTTTGCAGCTCATATACCTTTCCTTTTTTGCTACTAAGATTTATTCTTGATTCTTTTATGCATTTGGTTCTACAAGCAAACTGAAACACAAAACAGAAGTGAAGCCTCAGAAGCCCCACACCCAAGTGCAATACTTGAAGAAAAAAATGACAAAGAAAAGCACCCAGACTTAACAAAGAACAAGAAGTAGAACAAAACAAACTCAAAGAACAACAAGCAAACAAAAGACCTTATTGGATTCAGATGATGTTGTCTTCACAGATGACAAAAGTAAAACCAAATGTAGGCCAAACTAGACATAAAACTTAAGTTCTGATAGAGAGTGATGAAATAATGAGCTAAAAATAATGCACACGATTTATAAGGTCAACAGAGACAATCATAAAGGAAAAAAATCAGCCATAAATATTAAAATATAATTGAAGACTAAAGTCCAGAAATAGAAGTTAATGCTCTTAGGAAGGGGAAAAGAACTGTGGATATGGGGATGAGGAATCAAGAGTTATGGAAAGATTTTTGTCCTGATGCTAAGTCCAGTGCATTACTATCAGTTGAAGAATTATAGGGAACAGTAAACAAAAGTTCAGCATTGTTTATCAAATCTACATACATTAATAGCTCTAATTCCATATGTGCAAATGTAATCTTTATTGTGAAAAAAAATTATCATAATATTCCATTCAATCCCTTGATATTTAGTATAAGTTTATTACAGTCTTTATATATAAGACTATAGGACACTAAAGGTTTGAGGGCAAGATTTAAACAGTATTACTGAAACACCTAGAAAATATCCTATTTTTAAATATCCCTGTTGTTACTGTGTCACTGTTTTCTTGAATTTATGGTCCAAGAGTAAAATTGAGCTCTATAATAATTAATTCTGACAGTTTTATACTGAAACAGAAAGATCATAATGATGAACACTAATATAAATGTTGACATTTAACAAAATGCTATAAAAGAAAATTTTATTATACTACAGTGGCTACTTACCAATTGATTTCTTAATAATCTAAAAGAATAAATGGACCTAACAAAAGTTCCTAAATTACTCTTAGAGAACAGCTTCCATAGATATATCTTCCCTTTAAAGACGGCGAAATTTCTCAACTACTATTCTTCTCTTCCCATGGATCATGAAAAATCATGAATTCAAGTTTCTCAAGCCCTTAATCCTTGGGTCAAAAGAAAGTGAACACACTCTTGAGGTCATTATTACTTGTGCATTGTTAAGTTTAAAATATATTCAGAATAAGAACAAAGTTTACCTCAGATAAAAGAGAATATAATGTATCTATTGAGTCCATAAATTTAAAAATGCTTCAAAGTCATTTAAAATGCAACATTGGATTTAAATATATTATTTTTCATGCTTAGAATAAAAATCTAATCAAAGAACATTTACATTTATCTTTATAAATGTAGTAATGCCAAAATGACTCCTTACTTTCATAGAGAACCTATGAAATTCCCTTGGCCTGTAGTCCTGTTTATTAACTATAAACATTAAATCTATAGTAAATAATCCATTTCTGCAGTTATTTTTAAAAGGCATCCTGATAAAGCCTAAAAGAATTATTTTTCCTGTATCTTTCACTGGAATAAAATATGCTATTAAAATTACTGCTAAACAGTAATAACATCTTTATAAAGATGACTTGATAAGAAAGTCAGGTCAAGAACACTAGCTAGAAGAACATTCCATTTGCTACATTCCTTGCTACAAAAAGACAATGGATGAAAGAAAAGAAGGGGAACAAAGATTCTTTGTAAATATTGGTGCTTAACTCTGTGAAGTAGATGACTACTCACCCTGAGTACTCTGTAATTTTCTTGTTCAACACTCTGGCTCTTATAGACTTGTCAGGTTGTAAAATTATAAGATTCTCCAGGGTTGCTCTGAACGTAAGTTTCAATGCTCTTTTGTACACACTGAATGCTGTGCCAGTATTACTTTGCAATCTATTAACTTTTAGTTCATCATTTTCCCTCTTTCCTTAAAATCCTACATTATAGGTTGGGGGAAAATATCTGTGCTATCATTTTCATACTTTCCAAAATATTAAAAGCCATAGTTTGTCATCATCCTAATATTAATATTTTCTTAATGTACCACATCCAAGACACCTTTGGCATTTTAAAATATGTTTTTTAAGGAAATCAACATGATTAACATGGTGTTATGTTTGGGGAGGGGGAGTGTTGTAGCATTATTATCCCAGTTCATTTTTTAAACAATTGAGCTACTTTTCATACAGTTTTGTTTCTGCAGGTGACGATTAAACAAATTTAGTTCTCCCGTATTGTTCTTGGTACTGATGCTGGTTTCAACTGTTGTGAAATCAGTGTTGATTGTGAATAAGTTATTCATAATACAGCTTCTCATGAAGTGTGGATGTGACATGAATAATAAATATCCTAGCTCTTTAATAAGGTTATCTCAGACTCATCATAAAACCCTACATTGTCTCTATAATCCTGCAGAGGTTTACCGAAGTCAAATTAAGACACATAAAAACACATTCTTCACGTGTGATTCACAATCCTTAGGAAACGACTATAATTGATTTACAACAAACCAGCTGTACTGAGAACTCAGCAGCCCCAGGTGATTCTGACAGTTGTGCTTGAGTAAATCTGTGTGCAAAACACACTATTCTGGAATTGTTTACTGCCAGATTGTTAAATCCAAAGATGAAACACGTGGTTAATGGGGAACGTTTAGCAAAAAGGACTGGAGAATGATGTTGCTTAGGTAAACACTCATTTAAACACATTAGTAAAAATGTCAGGCACATTAAAAAATTATATAAAGAATTTATAAAGCTACTGTGTGTTTCTAAAATGAATCTTTTTCCTCTCCTTTGGTAGACCCTGCTTTGTTTAAGCTTTCTTGTTTTTATAAAATTCTGGCATGCACAGTGTACAGTATCTGAAAATGATAAAGTGTGCCTCTTTGGTACGCCCTTGTCAATTACATGTGCCTTGTTTCATTAGCTACAGCTAATTATTAGCCATAGTGTTCGAGGCTATGAATTTAAATTGAGTAAAGTGACTGGTCATTTTTTATGATTTCCTTCTAGTCACTTCAGATTCATCAGACTATTTTTATCACATGTAAAAATACTAAAAGTATAATAACCCAAATCTTTCACCACCTTATTCAGCAGTTGAATAGAATGCATATTAAGAATGACAGAGATAGATGGGATTAACTCCATTTTTTTGCTTGACAGCTTTTGCCCACAACATATGTTCAGTGTTATCAGGGCTATTAGAGAGAACACAAACTAATAAGGTGGACAGATTCACAAACAGTGCCCAGAACACATGGTGGCCTCCCAGTGTTAACAAGGAACATCCGAATCAATTGCAAAAATGGTCAAATAATGTGAGGATTTGTCATTTTGATTGTGGTTCTTAAAATCATGATTAGAATTACTGTGTTGTCTATGAAGCTTCTGAATTGGAAGTTAAGGTACTGGGACATGACCTCACTTACCGCTGTGTCATTAAAAGGGAGAAAAATAACAGGCTCTGTAGCTTCTGATATTGATTCAAGCACCAAATGTGCTTTACCTTTAAAAATAATTTGTGGTTCAGTTTTATTCTTGAAGCTAAATTTCTTAAGGAGAATTATTATCAGACAGTCATTTTGTTCAAAAGTTTAAAATTTGCAAAGAATGGAAAAATTATAGCATGTTGAATTAAATGAAGGAATTTAGGGATTATAAGGAGAATGTTGCTGGAAAAAAAAAAAAAACTCAGAATTGTGATATTTCCAAGTAAACAGAGCCATCAAGAAAATACAGCTAACTGTAAGGGCAACAGTCACGGAGAAAACCATCTGGACTCAGCATTTATTCTACTAACTTTCCTCAGTTTTTTTAAAAAAGAGATTTTTCTCTATTAAACTGGGGATTCTTGGGTTTGTGACTTTCTCTCACATTATTTTTTCCTCCACTGAATCTTCTTCCTTCAATCAGTTTATCATACTCAAGGTTAAAGATAAAGATTCAGTTTAGTTCAGTCACTCAGTCATGTCTGACCCTTTGTGACCCCATGGACTGCAGCACAACAGGCTTCCCTGTTCATCACCAACTCCCAGAGCTTGTTCAAACTCATGATCATCAAGTCAGGGATGCCATCCAAAACCATCTCATCCTCTGTTGTCCCTTTGTCCTCCTGCCTTCAATCTTTCCAAGCATCAGGGTCTTTTCAAATGAGTCAGTTCTTCACATCAGATGGCCAAAGTATTGGCATTTCAGCTTCAGCATCAGTCCTTCCAACGAATATTCAGGACTGATTTCCTTTAGGATGGACTGGTTGAATCTCCTTGCAGTCCAAAGGACTCTCAAGAGTCTTCTCCAACACCACAGTTCAAAAGCATCAATTCTTCAGCACTCAGTTTCTTTATAGTCCAAATCTCACATCCATACATGACGACTAGAAAAACCATAGCTTTGACTAGAAGGACCTTTGTCAACAAAGTAATGTCTCTGCTTTTAAATATGCTGTCTAGGTTGGCCATAGCTTTTCTTCCAAGGAGCAAGCATTTTTTAATGTCATGGCTGCAGTCACCATCTGCAGTGATTTTGAAGCCCCCCAAAATAAAGGCTGCCACTGTTTCCACTGTTTCCGTATCTATATGCCATGAAGTGATGGGACCAGATGCTATGATTTTAGATTTCTGAATGTTGAGTTTTAAGCCAACTATTTCACTCTCCTCTTTCACTTTCATCAAGAGGCTCTTTAGTTCTTCGCTTTCTGCCATAAGGGTGGTGTCATCTGCATATCTGAGGTTATTGATATTTCTCCTGGCAATCTTGATGCCACCTTATGCTTCATCCAGCCTGGCATTTTGCATGATGTACTCTGCATATAAGTTAAATAAGCACGGTGACAATATACAGCTTTGATGTACTCCTTTCCCGATTTGGAACCAGTCTGTTGTTCCATGTCCAATTCTAACTGTTGTTTCTTGACCTGCATACAGATTTCTCAGGAGGCAGATAAGGTGGTCTGGTATACCCATCTCTTGAAGAATTTTCAACATTTTGTTGTAATCCACATAGTCAAAGGCTTTGGAGTAGTCAATAAAGCAAAAGTAGATGTTTTTCTGGAACTCTCTTGCTTTTTCTATGATCCAATGGATCTTGTCAATTTGATCTCTGGTTCCTATGCCTTTTCTAAATCTAGCTTGAATATCTGGAAGTTCACAGTTCACATACTGTTGAAGTCTATCTTGGAGGATTTTGAGCATTAGCTTGCTAGTGTGAGATGAGTGCAACTGTGTGGTAGTTTGAGCATTCTTTGGCATTGCCTGTCTTTGGGATTGGAATGAAAACTAACCTTTTCCAGTCCCGTGACCACTGCTGAGTTTTCCAAATTTGCTGGCATATTGAGTGCAGCACTTTCACAGCATCATCTTTCAGGATTTGAAATATCTCAACTGGAATTTCATCACCTCCATTATCTTTGTTTGTAGTGATGCTTCCTAAGGCCCATTTGACTTTGCAATCCAGGATGTCTGGCTTTTGGTAGGTGATCACACCAACAGTTAAAGAGACATTACTTGTGTATTCTTGCTACCTCTTCTTAATATCTTCTGCTTCTGTTAAGGCCATACCATTTCTGTCCTTTATGAGGCCCATCTTTGCATGAAATGTTCCCTTGGTATCTCTAATCTTCTTGAAGAGATCTCTAGTCTTTCCCATTCTGTTGTTTTCCTCTATTTCTTTGCATTGATCACTGAGGAAAGCTTTCTCATCTCTCTTTGCTATTCTTTGGAACTCTGCATTCAAATGAGTATATCTTTCCTTTTCCCCTTTGCCTTTAGCTTCTCTTCTTTTCTCAGCTATTTCTTAGGCCTCCTCAGACAATGATTTTGCCATTTTGCATTTCTTTTTTCTTGGGGATGATCTGATCACTCCCTCCTGTAAAATGTCATGAGCCTCTGTCCATAGTTCTTCAGGCACTCTATCAGATCTAATCCCCTGAATCTAATTGTCACTTCCACTGTATAATCATAAGGGATTTGATTTAGGTCATACCTAAATGGTCTAGTGGTTTTCCCTACTTTCTTCAATTTAAGTCTGACTTTGGCAATAAGGAGTTCATGATCTGAGCCACAGTCAGTTCCCAGTCTTGTTTTTGCTGACTGTATAGAGCTCCATCTTTGACTGCGAAGAATATAATCAATCTGATTTCAGTATGACCATCTGAGTTAAAGATTACTGAAGAATAAAAAAATTCATAGAAATTAGAATTATATGAATTTTAAGTTAAAATAGATCTTATCTGTTATCCAATCAGCTCAGGCAAAGTTTAAAGTCCTCAGCAGTCCTTTGTATATAAAATAAAATTCCATTCAGAAGTGTAGTCTTTGGAGACAGTTGACCCATGTTATTCAGAAGGTTGATTGTAACACTTCGGACATGTGTGAATTTGGACAAGTCATTTAACTTTAATACATCCTTAATTTTACCATCAGGAAAACATAGACAATAATGCCAAATTACTAGGGTCATTAAGAGGATTAAAACAGAAACCTTTTATTTTTAAATTATTTAATAGAGTGACTAACACATAGAAGTGCTTCATAATGGCATCTGTTAATTTTATTTTCTTGGTTATTTCTATTTGGATTTTCAGGCCAGCTTTTAGACTCCAATCTTGGGAAAAACTATTCCCATTAGTTCTCTCTATTTCTAAGAAATAGGTTAAGTTCCTCTGTTTTTCATCTTCTCATTCAGAAATAGTGACTTTTTCTGTCCTTGGCAGTGCTTCTCTTTAACCACAACTTGAAACTGTATTTTATCAGTCACCTGAATAGAGATCTACTTCAGCCTTCTACCATTTCCCTAGCACGATACACAGGAATATTATGTTAATATGTGCGTATTCAAATTCATTCTTGCCCACCTCAGATGTCTCACCCTCTTGGTGGTCCATAGTTACTTTCACAGACTCTCCAATGAATCCCACTTTATCCCCTTTATATAGTTATCTCATGCCTTCCTTATCTTTTCCCCTTCATTTTTTCTTTCTCTAGATTGCCTTTTATCTCCATCAATCTATAAACATGTTTCTGTGTTTGTTATCTTTAGAAAATAAAAATTCTCCTTTAATTACAAGGCTTCCTCTGGTCTCCTCCATTCATCTCCAAGAATCTTAAGTATAATCACCTTGCTATTTCTATTTTCTCAACTTTTATTCTTTTACTAACTAAAAATCATTACAGACCCCACCTCTCTATTACAATTGTCCTTTCCTGCTCAGCAATGATCTGTCACTTGTAAAGACCAATAAGTACTTTCCAGATTTATTTGCAGCATTTGAAATGTTAATCATTTTCTCCTGGAATTCTCCTCTGTGAATGTCCAACAGCTTCACTGCTTGTCTTCCTTGTACCACTACTTATTGAAATTCGTGAGATCCTTTTCATCTACGTGTTTCTCAGTTAAGTTCAGTTTAGTCACTCAGTCATGCCCGAATCTTTGCGATCCCATGGACTGCAGCACACCAGGCTTCCCTGTTCATCACCAACTCCCAGAGCTTGCTCAAGCTCATATCCATCAAGTTGGTGATGCCATTTAACCTTCTCATCCTCGGTCGGCCCCTTCTTCTCCTGCCTTCAGTCTTTCCAATAATCAGGGTTTTTCCCAATGAGTCAGTTTTTCGCATCAGGTGGCCAAAATATTGGAGCTTCAGGTTTAGCATCAGTCTTTGCAATGAATATTCAGGACTGATTTCCTTTAGGATTGACAGATTTGATCTCCTTGCAGTCCAGGAGCCTCTCAAGAGTCTTCTCCAACACCACAGTTCAAAAGCATCAATTCTTCAGAGCTCAGCTTTCTTTATAGTCCAACTCTTACATCCATACATGACTACTGGAAAAACCATAGTTTTGACTAGAAGGACCTTTGTCAACAAAGTAATGTCTCTGCTTTATAATATGCTGTCTAGGTTGGTCATCACTTTTCTTCCAAGGAGCAAGCGGCTTTTAATTTCACGGCTGCAGTCACCATCTGCAGTGATTTTGCAGCCCAAGAAAATAAAGTCTGTCACTGTTTCCACTGTTTCCCCATCAATTTGCCATGAAGTGATAGGACCGGATGCTATGATCTTCATTTTTTGAATGCTGAGTTTTAAGCCAGCTGTTTCTACCTGTTTCTGCATAGTAATTATTCTACCTTCAGGTCTCTTTCATTCAATGAAAGCACACTGATTTGTCTGACACAGTCATGATAATCCTCTACATCTCCAGCTCAGCATTTTATTTACGATGTCAGCATATATAATCACTTCCTAAAAAGACTTCTCGGACGACATTTTAAACATAACTTGGCCAGAATGTAATTATATGGCCCTCCCCTATAACTCACAAATCTTAATTCTCTATCTTGGAGACTCACACCACCATATTGCCAGTTTCCAAACAGGTCTCAAGGTCATTTTAGATTTCTCACTTTCCCTGCATTCACTCCACCTTAACATTTTGTCAATTCTACCTTTGATATACTTAACAATGCATTTCCTTTCTCTGTGATTCCTGCCTTTACCCTATGTTAAACCCTCATCTTTACTTTCTTTCTTTTCTTCTTCCTTTCTTCTCTCCCCAGTATACTTCTACACAGCCACAAAAGTGATTTTTCTAAAGCATAAGTCAGGTCATATTATTCTCTTCAATCATTCTAGGTCCTTCTACCACCTTCAGGATAAACTTTCTGCCATAGCTCTTATTGCTCCGAATTTTATTTGTACCTCAACACTAGATTATGAAATTCTTTAAGAAAACATGAGATGAACTTTGTTTGCCACACAGGTACCCTCACCTGATGTATATTCAGCACTCTGAATAAAAAGTCATTAAAATAGTTTTCTAGAAAATTAGCATAAAGAAGGCAGAGCACCAAAGAATCTATGCTTTTGAACTGTGGTGTTGGAGAAGACTCTTGAGAGTCTCCTGGACTGCAAGGAGATCAAATCTGTCAATTCTAAAGGAAATCAATCCTGAATATTCATTGGAAGGACTGATGCTGAAGCTGAAGCTCTGATACTTTGGCCACCTGATACAAAGAGCTGACTCATTGGAAAAGACCCAGATGCTGGGAAAGATTGAAAGTAGGAGGAGAAGGGGATGACAGAGGATGAGATGGTTGGATGGCATCACAGACTCAATGAACATGAGTTTGATCAAGCTCTGCGAGATGGTAAAAGACAGGGAAGTCTGGTATGCTGTAGTCCACGGGGTCACAAAGAGTCAGACACAACTGAGTGACTGTGAACAACAAAACAATGAACAACAATCCTTGATCTCTACTGTCATTCCATCTTAGTAGCTTCATTACATCATTTTGTTGAGATGTGTATACTGGAGTGTTCTCTATTTTTTATTTTTCTATTTTGTTTCCTATCCTTGTTTTTCATACTTTTCCAATAGGTAATTTACCTAAGTATATGCATTATGGAAACCTCTACCTCTCCTTTCTGTGAGTTCTGATTTTGACATTCTTTACTGAATCCTAGTGTTACTAATTACAGGCTCTTGGCTATTCAAAACATCAGTATATCAGTAGCACAACCTGGTTGTCTTGGAGACTGTATTTATCTCAAATGTAGCCCATTACATCTCTCTCAAGAAGTTACTAAATTAAGTGCCCTATAACATGGTATACTGAATTGATATATTGTCAGCAAAGTATAGCATTGATTTCTCTTGAAGCATGAGATGTAACGAAGGCCTAAGATTCATATGTTTCTTTCCCTTTGAGAGGCTATATCTAAATCTATGGTAACTATTGATATTTAAAAGAAGATTGTTTGTTGCTGGCCAGAACTATTTAAAAAATACTCCTCATACTCACAAACAAGGTTAATTCTAAGTGAAAATATACCACATAATATGGAATTAACAGTTACAAATAATATAGATATTTCATAGAATAAGGTATTACAGAAGCCTCATTCTGTGTATAGAAACTATATTTTGTGTTTTTGTTTATAAAAAGAGCATTGCTTTAGGGCAATGACAATAAATAGCATTTACAAATGTCATATACTAGATGGCTAGTACAATTTCAAAGTTTCGATTATAATTTATCTTGAAAAATCACCATTTTTCCCCTTGGAAGCAAAATTAATTAGAGGGTCTATAAGTTAATCAGGTTTAAAATATACCAGAAGAATTTCCAAATATTGTTGCAAACATACCAGTGTTTGACCAAACTGAATTTTAAGCTAAACTGACACCCCTTATAATATTGAATTCAGTACCACTGAGATTCAACTGAGATTGTAATCAAGAACAACTTTCCAAAGTGACCTCAGCAACATGGCTGAAAAACAAATCTCTCATTTGTATTCACCCCTCAACAATAATATTTTGGCATCCATCCACAGATAAAACTGCATTTGTGAGAATTACAGTATACAGAACCATATGCTAACATATCTTGCTAACTCATGTGTAAGATAATAGGCATTCAGACCTTGGTCCCGGTGACAGACACTGCAGTGGTCTATGAAGCAGCTCCAGCCCCTTTTGGCAATGATCTGGGAGCTCCTAGAGAACACTGTGTTGGACAATAACCCACAGATAAGAGAGGCTTTAGGGAAGTCCAAGCTTCTAATGTAGAAGTTTCAGCACAAAATTGGAGGAAAAGAATGTTTGGATGTATTGGAGAGGTCATCCCCCTTCAAGACAGCATGGTTCAATTCCAAAAGAGATTTTCTCAGCCTGCAATTCTCCCACAGGGTAAAGTGCAAATACATGAGTGAGTGCCTTCTCATGCCTTCACATGAGTGAGCTAGCTTCTCTAGCTGTGCAGGACATTGCCAAAGAGACCTATTTCTCTCTCACCCATCCAGAGTTCTAAGTCATGAGACTAGGGAGCAGGAAAACCCTGGGAAAGCTACAAATAAGACTCTTGAAGCACACTGAAGGAATGCAGATCCTACTAACTGTATTGAGGAGTCCTTCAAGAAGCAACCAACAAGTCACTGGGGACCCAGTGCATGCAGATCCCCCAAGTTGGCCCACAGCATCCAAGCATTCTGTGTGCCTCGGTCATAAACACCTCAACCCTGTGACTGGCTCACTATGTGTACTCCTGATGGTAGCAAAAGCAATCTTTAGCAGGTAGATGAATATGTGACACATGCAGAAAGCTGGACCAAATTTGTGAGCTTGAGAGAGAACACAAATTTGAGCTTTAGCACCACCATTGGGAAAGCAAAAAGGCGGCTCTCAGCACCCAGCCTGGTATGTTGCAGAGTTGAGAGAAGGCATACAATCTTAAGAATTCTACCACAAAAGGGAGTAGGAAGTGTGCAACATACATAAAAGATCTGAGAAAGATTCAGTATGCCTAGCAGGACTCATGAAATCCAGCTTCTCCCGAAGTCAACTAGTAAAGACTGGTGGAGGTGACTGCTACAACTTATGAATAAGTTTAACCAAGAGGTGAACCATATGGACTTCCCAGGTGGCTCAGTGGTAAAGAATCCTCCTGCCAATGCAAGAGAGGCAGAAGATGAAGTTTTGATCCCTGGGTCAGGAAGATCCCCTGAAGGAGGAAATGGTAACCCACTCTAGTATTCTTGTCAGAAAAATCCCATAGACAGAGGAACCTGGTGGGCTAAAGTCTGTGGGGTCACAAAGAGTTGCACATAACTGAGCAACTAAGCACACACACGTGAAAGGTGTGTACACACTGAAAACTACAAGACTTGGACAAAAGAAATGGAAGAAGACACAAATAAAAGGAGAAATATTCTGTGTTCATGGATTGGAAGAATTAATATTGTTAAAATGCCCATACTGTTCAAAGCCATCTACAGAATCTACGTAATCCCTATCAAAATCCCAATGTCATTTTTCACAGGAATAGAAAATACTATCCTAAAATTTATATGGAACCAAAAAGGAGCCCAGTCAAAGCAATTCTGAGAAAGGAGAACAAAGCCAGAGGTATCACATTTCCTTATTTCAAAACGTACTACAAAGGTGTGTGTGTGTGTGTGTGTGTATGTGTATATATACATAGAAAAAAAGACAGTTAAGTCGCTCAGTCATGTTCGACTCTTTGTGAACCATTGACTGTAGCCTGCCAGGCTCCTCAGTCCATGGAATTTTCCAGGCGAGAATACTGGAGTGGGTTGTCATTTCCTTCCCCAGGGAATCTTCCTGATCCATAGATCTAATCTGTGCCTCTCGCATCTCCTGCATTGGAAGGTACATTCTTTACCAATACGTCACCTTGGAAACCCCTATCTATGTATCTATTTTTATGCCAGTATTAACAAATACAGAATAGTACTGGCATAAAAATAGATATATAGATATTAATCAGAACAAAATCAAGAGCCCCAGAAATAAACTATCATGTATATAGTCAACAAATATTTGATAAGGGAGTCTAGAATACACTGTGGGGAAAGGATAGTCTTTCATGGATAATGCTGGGAAAACTGAATAATTACATGCCAAAGAATGAAACAGGATACTTTTCTTACACCATTCACAAAAATTTACTTGAAATGGATTAAAAACTTAAACATAAGACCTGAAACCATACACTTTCCTAGAAGAAAATGTAGAGTAAATCTCCTGGACATTGATCTTGGCAATTTTTTTTTTTTTGTTATGACACCAAAATCACAGCAACCAAAGCAAAAATAACTAAGTGGGCTTACATTAAATGAAAAAGCTTCTAAACAGCAAAAGAAACATCACTACAATGAAAAGGCAACCTACAAAATGGAAGAAAATTTTACATGTTACACACCTAATAAGGGGTTTATATTTGAAATGTATATATGAGAATTCACACAAACCCATAGAGCAAACTCCAGGAGAGAGTGAAAGACAGGGGCGTCTGGCATGCTGCTGTCCATGAGATCACAAAGAGTCAGACACAACTTAGTGACTGAACAACAACAATAACACAGCAAATAAACCAAATAATTCAACTGAAAAATGGGCAGAGAAACTGAATAAGATTTTTCTCCAAAGAAGACATAGAAATGGCTGACAGATTCAAAAAGAGATGTTTAGTGTCACTAATCATTAGGGAAATGCAAATCAAAAAAACCACAGTGAGATTTCACGTCACCTCTGCTAGAAAGGCTATGATGAAAAAGACAGGAAATAATAAGTGCTGGTGAGGATGTAGAAGAAAGGGAACCACTGTTAGCGGTTTTCAAAGCCACCACTGAAAACACAATGGTGGTTCTTCAAAAAATTAAAAATAGACCTGCACATGATCCAGTAGTCCATCTCTTGGCATATACCCAAAGGAAATGAAATCAGGATCTCAAAGAGATATCTTCACTACCATGTTCACTGAAGCATTATTCAGTATAGCCAAGATATGGAAACAGCCTTAGTGACCATCTACAGATAAACAGATAAAGAAGAATGGTACACAGATACACACCTATACACACACATACATACATACCCACAGTGGAGTATTATTCAGTCACTAGAAAGAATAAAATCATGTCACTTGCAACAACATGGATGGACCTCAAAGGTATTACAGTAAATGAAAGAAGTCAGTCTTAGAAAGGAAAATAGTCTATTAATGTCACTTATGCGGAATCTAAAAAAGCTAAATTCATAGAGTGAAAAGGCTGGTTTAACACTCAACATTCAAAAAACAAAGATCATGGCATCCGGTCCCATCACTTCATAGCCAATAGATGGGTAAACAGTAGAAACAGTGACAGACTTTATTTTCTAGGGCTCCAAAATCACTGCAGATGGTGACTGCAGCCATGAAATTAAAAGACGCTTGCTCCTTGGAAGTACAGCTATGACAAACCTAGACAGCATATTAAAAAGCAAGACATTCCTTTGCCGACAAAGGTCCATCTTGTCAAAGCTATGGCTTTTCCAGTAGTCAGGTATGGATATGAGAGTTGGATCATAAAGAAAGCTGAGCTCTGAAGAATTGATGCTTTTGAACTGTGGTGTTGGAGAAGACTCTTGAGAGTCCCTTGGACTGCAAGAAGATCCAATCAGTCCATTCTAAAGGAAATCAGTCCTGAATATTCATTGGAAGGATTAATGCTGAAGTTGAAACTCCAACACTATGGCCACCTGATGCAAAGAACTGACTCACTGGAAAAGACCCTGATACTGGGAAAGATTGAAGGCAGGAGGAGAAGGGGATGACAGAGGATGAGATGGTTGGATGGCATCACCAACTTGATGGATATGAGTTAGAGCAAGTTGTGGGAGTTGGTGAAGGACAGGGAGGACTAGTGTGCTGCAGTCCATGGGATTGAAAAGAGTCGGACACAACTGACCAACTGAACTAAACTGAACATCAGTTGGTGTGGAATCTGCCTGCAGTACAGGAGATGTGCATCCCTCCATCAGGAAGATCCCCTGGAGAAGGAAATGGAAACCCACTCCAGTATTCTTGCCTGGAGAATCCCACTGACAGAGGTACCTGGTGGGCTGCAGTCCACGGGATCACAAGAGTCAGACATGACTGAGTGACTAAACCACCACCATAGAAACAGAATAGGAAGGAAACGGAGAGGCGCTGGTAAAGGATACATACTTCCAGTTATAAGATTAATAAGTTCTAAGGATCGAACTTATCACAACATAGTGACTATGGTTAACTATACTACATTAAACACTTGAAAGTTGCTGAGAGTAGATCTTACATTTTCACACTTCAAATAAGAAATGGTAATTACGTGAGGTCATGGAGGTGTTAACCAACCTTAGCACAGTAATCATTTCACAATATATAAGTGTATCAAATCATCACATTGTACACCTTGAACTTACACAATGTTACACATCAATCATATCTCAAAAAAAGCTGTTAAAAGAGAATAATGAAATTTTCCCTTTAGATACTAAAATAATATGCATTTTGTTCAAATAAATATGTTCTAAAAGCCAAGTACACATTTTGTTCTTTATGTGAGACCATGTCAATACCTGAGGTTTATAGTTAATCAGCGCAAATTGTCACCATTTTGAAAATTATGTCTAGCTGCCTACATTCTTTAAATATTTAGGTGACTTTTAAATGGCATATTTGATTTTAAAGTTCTAGTCCTTTTGCACAATTATAACAAAGAAAAAAGTCTTTCATTTTGCCAAATAATAAGAGGTCATTCTTGATACTATTGAATTAATTAGAGGTGTTCTTCGTGTGTATGTATCTGTGTGGAAATAAATAGATATATGCAAAACATGGAGGACTACAATAAAAATGAATATACAATTGATAGAAAGGTAAATACTGCATGAATATTTGTTACCTGTCTACCAAATATTCTCCCCAAAGTTTGATGTTTGTTTTTATCCTTCATCTATCCCAAATTGCCCAATTTCACTACTTTTTCATAACTAAGAGAAATATATTGCATGGAAATCATAGGTTAAAATTTATAATATTTTAAAATTTACAGTAATTTAAAACTGTAAAACTGCTTTTAGAGGTATTATCTCTAGTGTAGCTCTAAATAGCCCTTCATGCTGATGCTGCTGCTAAGTCACTTCAGTCGTGTCCGACTCTGTGCGACCCCATAGACGGCAGCCCACCAGGCTACACCGTCCCTGGGATTCTCCAGGCAAGAACACTAGAGTGGGTTGCCATTTCCTTCTCCAATGCATGAAAGAGAAAAGTGAAAGTGAAGTCGCTCAGTCGTGTCCAACTCTTAGCGACCCCAAGGACTGCAGCCTACCAGGCTCCTCCGTCCAAGGGATTTTCCAGCAAGAATATTGGAGTGGGTTGCCATTGCCTTCTCTGAAATAGCCCTTCATAGTACTTCACAAATACATTATCTGTGTTTTATATTTGGAGAAAATGTTGAATTTTTTTATCAAAATCATACAGCTAGAGAGTGTTCCACAGCATAAATCTTACAAAACAACTTAATATTTTTCCATTTCCACAAATAGAAATTAAAAGATCATACTTCTACAAATTCAAAAACTAAATAGTTTATATAACCATAAAAGTGTTGATACCACTATAGCTTCATATCTCCTCTTTCCTAGAAGAGCTTGCCAGAGCAGGATATCTGAATAATTATTTTCAAAATATATCTTAATATTTATACTAAAAAGTGGATAAAGAATATATATAAGCAATTTAATAAAAAAGGAATACAAACAACTCATTAACATTAGAAAAATGTTTAACTTCACATAATAAAAAAATAAATGCAAATTTAAATAAAAGAGGCAACGTGTTAGTAACATTTTAGAAAAACATGCACTCCTATATAGGACTGATGGAATTCCAAATTAATAAGAAGCTTTCTACAGGACAATTTGACAATAAAGAAAATAATACACATGTATTCCTTTTGATTAAAAAATCCAATGTTTCAGAATTTATCCTAAGAAAATAATCATGTTTATATGCAAAGATTTAGTTTCAAATATATCCTTAGATTTTAACAACCCAAGAATTCAATAACAGAAGACTGGTCAATTAGTTATTTAATACTATAGCATTACAGACATTAAAATATGTTGTAGGAGAATAAATAATGCTATTGAGAATATTTATGGTACATAACATAGTTAATAAAGAAGTAGATTGAAATTGTATGTATAATATGATCTGGTTTGGAGGCAGTATACTTTTGTAACTAAAACCCCAGTTTAGAGTCGGATAAACGAACTACAGTTTGGGCTATACCATTTATTAGTTGTGTAACATTTAGAATGTTACCTTAACCTTTCTGAAACTCAGTTCACTCATCTATAAAATGGGCTTAAGAAACCTCTGTATTTTCAAGGCTTTTGTAAGACTTTTAGCACAATGCATGAATAGATTAAATATTCAATAAATGTTAATTATTACCATAATTCTTATTATGTAACATGTATATTTCATGTCATATTTTATATTACATATATATTATATTAAATATATGTTTCTGACCAAACATTCATCAAAATTTTTCAAGTGATGGTTTCTGAGTGGTGGATTATAGATTGTTATTTTGCTTATTCCTGAATTTTCCTTCAGTGGATTAATATAACTTTCATAAGACAAACATAAAATAACATAGGTCAGGTTAGGCTAGAGATTGTAGCAGTAATATTCAAACCCTGATATCTCAATGGCTTGCTTCTCACTTCTGCAGGTAGCTCTTCGGGGATGCACATGCCAAGCAGTGATAAGAATGTGTTTACATCATGAACTTGCATGTGCCTTCTAGATCTCCATCAAAAGGAATTAAGCTGAAGGGCTGTCTATGTCTTTTACTGCCTCAGCCTAGAGGTGATACATGTCCCTTCTACTCTTAATTCATTGGCCAAATGAATCACTTGGTCCTTCCCATCTGCAAGAGGGCTGGAAAGTGTGGAGGAGAATCTGGATATGTGATTAGAATTAAATGTCTCTCCCACAGAAAGTGATAACTAAATGAAAACTAAATAAATAAATTTTACTAAATTCAGAAGTACTTTTCAAAGTTCACTTGGCAATTTTGATTTCTCTAATATTTCCAGTAGAGTACTAATCACATTTCTTTAACTTTTTCCCTAGACAGGCCTTCCCTAATAACTATTACTGAAGAACAGAGTTAAACTGGCCCCAAAGAGAGACTTCCAGTCAATAAACATCTCTGGACTCAGTGTCCTTATTTGTAAAATAAGTAACTGAATTTTTTCTAAATGTCCTATCCAGATAAAAACATGTCACCTTCTTAAATCAACACTGCTGTCAGCTGACAGCTTTGCTTTTACTCTAACTTCTATTTATTAAACCAATTACATCTTTTCATTGGTAACATTACTGCCATAAACCTAAATTAAATGTCATGTGATATTTATTTTTGCAGTTTTCTCATGGAATTCTATAAGACAAATAAATATAATCTCAGAATGAATTACAATTCCATATCAGCTTAGCTCTTTTCAGCAAATCAAGCCTCTTGGGAGTATGTGAAACAGGGTGAAATGTATACTTTTCAGTAATTGATGCTTACAACTAACCTCTGAGGTAAGTATGATAATAGGAAAACTAAAGGTAAAATTAACAGTTAGTAAGTCATCAAAGTAGGTTTTGAACTAACTCAGATACTCAGCCCAGGCTTATGACATTTTTGTACTCAATCTTCCCACAATAAAGTTGTAGATGCTGGGAAAGATTGAAGGCAGGAGGAGAAGAGGACGACAGAGGATGAGATGGTTGGATGGTATCCCTGACTCAATGGACATGAGTTTGAGTAAACGCCGGGAGTTGGCGATGGACAGGGAGGCCTGGCATGCTGCAGTCCATGGGGTCTCAGAGTCGGATATGACTGAGCAGCTGAACTGAAACTTATACCTTTAATCTCTTAGGGTTCTTTTTGTCTGGCCCTGAAAAGTAAACTGACCTAAGACAAATTGAAAGAAGAAAAGCATGCAAATCTATTTAATACAAGTTTTACTTGACATAGTAGTCTTCATAAGGAATGAAAACCCAAATAAATGACAAAAGCTACTTGCTTTTATATTAGGCTAAACAAAGAAAGACAATTTTGAAAAAGTGACAAAACTATGTGGAGAAGCTAAATAAAGATAAGAATTATTTTAACAAAATCTGCATAGAATTCAGTCATCTCATCTTCTCATCCTTGATGATAAGACTGTTACTTGCATTCTGGTATAAAGAGGACATCTTTCATACAAGGAATTTCATCTCACGCTTTTAAGGAAAAAAAAAAAAGAGCATTTTTATTTCATTTGCTGTTTTTCAAGTGCCTTTAACTCAAAATAGTCGATAAACCACAATGGCATATTGTGGTGTGGCATGCTCTGAACTCTTTCAGGGTCAAGTTAGAAGAGAAATACTGCTGTTTCATTTTAATTAAAACACAGAGACTTGGGAACTCCCCTAAACCATTCTGGGAAAAACTAGGTCATGTTACTGTAGAGTCTTACTCAGAAGAACCTAAGAAAATTGCAGTGTCGGGGTAGCTGCAAAAGGCAATGGTAAGGCCTACACCTCCAGGTTATTTTAATTTTTAGCAAATGAGTTCATTATTAAAAATACAGTATTATATGTATCTACTCCAAGGACAAGGACCATATCTGTATCACTAACTGATCTTATAAGCTACTAGTGCTTAGCACCTTAAGATCCATTGGAAGGAATGAAATCTATAGGGTTTATTCCAATTTTTCCCAGCAGAACTCAGTGAAATTTCTAGTAAACAACTCAATTTTTATATAGCAAATCCTAAATATAGCTTTCTAATGTGAAATTTATGAATTTTGTCACTAGAGGCAGAAGAAAAAAAATCAAAATTATGGGGCATCATCCAAAGTTGTGCTGTTCATAGGTATATAAAAAAGCAAAGCCATACACTAATTAAATGAAAAATATTCTCCTCTGAGAGAAAGCAGATTGGAATATTGGCAAAACTCCTATGTTATGTGATTGTGGGATGTCACATAATATTACTGTTTTTGAGTGTTGAAAATTACACTACTAGATATCTCACTTTACATTTGAATAAAACCACTAATGTTAATATTATTTAATAGCTCTTGGTGTAAGTGTGGTAGATATGGAAAAGAAGTACTTGACTAACATTTTTAGATACTTCCAAAAGCCCATACTGTGGAAGACTTTTCTTTTTGTTGTTGCTTTTGTTCTTGTTGTTGTTTAGCTAACAACTGTATTATAAATCATGATACAGACTATGAAATGTGCACTGAAATCAATACTGATAAGTCAATTATGTGCTAACAAAGCCAGGTGTTATCCAATGAATAATAAAGGACTGTGTCAGAACGTTAATCCTTACATTACTGTTTTAGTCAACAATATATGCTTTCTGATATTAGTTTGTGAAAGTGTGAAAGTGAAGTCGCTCAGTCATGTCCGACTCTTTGCCACCCCATGGACTGTAGCCTACCATGCTCCTCAGACCATGGAATTTTCCAGGCAAGATTACTGGAGTGGGTTGTCATTTCCTTCTCCAGGGATCTTCCTGACCCAGGGATCGAACCTGGGTCTCCCGCATTGTGGGCAGATGCTTTACCATCTGAGCCACCAGGGAAGCCCGATATTAGCTTAGTATTGAACAAACAATAAAATAAAGAAGATGATAAAACCAAAGCCATTTAATATAAACTTTTTAGGAACTGTGCAAAACAACAAATAACAATAAAGATGGTAAATCAAACCTGAGACATGCAGCATCCAAGCAGAATGGTACACTCAAGAGTTTGTGAAATGAGTAGCAAATTGTGAAAACATTTCATCATGATGGTGATCATTCTAGTAAGAACCATTTTCATATTTCAGCTGGCTTGCTCAAGTGATATAGTTCAGTAATACAGTAATACCTTAAACAAATTCAAGTTATAATTTAAGGGCTAAAATAGCAAAAGTTTATATTTAATATGTAATACAATAAGGTATTTTCTTTAGAAAATTGATCTGTGAGGCAAATGCTTCGATCATCTAGGTTTGATTCCCAACATTAGTGATTTTACATACTTATTAGTGGGGGCTTCCCCTGTGACTCAGTGGTAAAAAATTCGCCTGCAAGGCAGGAGCTGGAGAGACAGGTTCGATACTTGGGTTGGGAAGACCCCCTGGAAGAGGGCATGGCAGCCCATTCCAGTATTCTTGCCTGGAGAATTCCATGGACAAAGGAGCCTGGAGGGCTACAGTCCATGGGGTCGCAAAGAGTCAGATACAACTGAAGCGGCTTGGCATACTTATTAGTGAAAGAAATCAACAACAGTTTGGGGCAATGTATAAACTATATTCAAATAGGAATGTGCTTCTAAGTTGTCTATAACAGGAATAAATTGAGGATCCATTTGCTTCTCAAATTAATAACATTTGGAAGGTTAAATACCTTCCATATTTTTAATGTGGTGTGTGTATTGACATTAATAATATATTCAGTGAGAAATCTCTCCACAATATCAGGTTAGTGTTTAATCTGAAAATGTGCAGGACCACCTTACAGAGTCATGATGTACTTGCTGACATTCTCAAAGGCCTATAAAAATGAATTATAATTCTCTAACATAAAAGAAATAACTTAAGAAAAAAACATCTGAATTTGAGGCTGACTCAAGGCATATATCACTGAGCAGAAATAGATATAGCTGTGAAATTTTGCAGACAATTTCATCCTTCTTAATAATTTATTACTTTTAAATATTGAATTTTATTACATAAACATTTTTCTCTGAACTTTATATAGAGCTGATGGTCTCTATATACACTAAAAGCCCAGATTTTGAGGAAAACAGAAATATAAATCGTTTGGCTGAAGCACTACCATATTTCTTTGGCTCCAAAAAAAAAGTTATTTTTAGCAGAATGTAGTTAAATACCCTTCCTAACCCATTACCCTGGTGACTAACTTTCCACATTTAATGTGTTTACTCAATTCCCAAGCTAGAGATTACAAGTTCTCTTAGACTTTTCTTGAAATTTTCATTCACCTCCTGACAAGCTGAAGACAGTAATCAGAATCTGATTAACATTTCTTCATGGGGAAAAGTTAAGGAGAGCATGCGGACTCAAGCTGGAAAGAATCCTTCCTTTCCAGAAGACACTCAGATTTGAAAAGATCAAACAGCAGAATCTTTCTAGTCTATGAAGTAATTCCTCCTTAATAATTAGTTCAAAGTATGTTCAATTTAATCTTCTAAAGGTGTGTTGACAATGTGAATTATTTTAATGATGAGGAGGAACACTTTCACAAAACAAACCATTTTTAATTTAATAAACAACCATCCTCAGCAAACAGGTTTTATCAAATCAAATAATCCTCACATTACCTAACAACTCAAACAGAAAGCCAGACATATTATTAACTATCTTAATATATCAAAGGACACTTCAGGCTCCTGCTGGAATAATATTTTGTGGCTACAGCTTCCATTTTTCTCCTGGTGTGATAGCAAGTTCAACTGTTTATATAAGCCAATGCAAGGGGAAGTGCTTATCTCACCACATTACATTTTATTCTAAGGTCTCACCAAATAGACCCACAGATGTTTTACAATGTAAAGAAATTTTCAACTGAAGCATCCTGTGATGACTCTGATAAGGGAGATAAAGACACACACACAAATATCAAATAACCAACTAAATTAGTTCAACAAAACTTCCATGTTTTGAAAGAATAAGTTCCCATTAGAACTGGAAAAAGAGCTGGATTTCTGAGGGTCAAATATATTCAACATCCTTCTCTACCTTGTTCTATTACCTTAAAAAAAGATAAGAAAGAAAAACAGAGAGAAAGCTAAACTAAAATTTATTTTCCTTATTTGGTTTTCTTACAACTGTCAAATTGAAAGCTTTTCTATTCAAAAGGAGATTGCTTTTGCTTCTAACACTGAGGGATTACTTGCTCTTTTTTTCCCCCCATGTTTTTACAGGGCATTGACTGTGGGTCACCTCCCTGATTCTGCTTGCTGTGTACGGGCATTTTGACCTATACAAATCCAAGGTTAGGCCAGCAGGCTAAACAGAAGCTAAACTATTCCAGCCATACAATGGGATTCCCTATTGCTTTATTCAGTCTAAACCCATCCTATCCGGCCCTCTTAGGGCTATATTCTCTCAGATCAACATAATTTATTTCCAGGACTTTTAATTTTTTTTATATCTTATCCTCTTCTCAAGGCTTCCACATACTGTGAACTTCATTCATTGCTTATTCTTTTCTAAACCCACCCTCAGAAGTAACAATACAGTCCCCCCAAGTTCCACAGGTGAAAGATTAGACATAAGAAAAGGCCACTGAGAAAGATGCAGCCTAGCCCTTCAAGCCAGTGCAGTGCTCAAAGGACAAAGGAAATGCAAGTCTCACGCTACTAGCAGGCATTGCTTTCCTCTGGCATTTTGGCCAAAAAAATAAAATAAAATTAAGAAATAGACTATAAAGAACCTTTGTGGAGGGGAGGAAGTGAGGAAAGTCTTTTACATTTGTGTTATCTACAGACTTCATTGCAATTGATTCAGCTTTGTTCCTGAAAAAGCTTTCCCTATAGCAAACATGAAGCTTTTGGTGTTTTCTTTGTTCAAGGTTAACTTTTTACAAGTCTGGTTTCCTCCCACTCACCCTGCTCTGCCACCAAGCTTTGGCATATAAAGCATTCCAAAGGAAAATAAAATGAAATGAAATATAGCTTCTGCTGTCTGCTCTCAAGCTTGTCCCACTGGCATTTTAAAGCAATATTCAACTCTCCTATAGATGCAATTTTCTATCAGTTATTCTGCCCCAGGGTAGAACACCAAGTGCAATGCGAAGAAGGGGAGAGAAGTCTGCCTGGAATCACCTCTGTACTAATATCTGTCAAGGTTCACTTACCAGAATCTCTTCCTCCTTATGCTGCAAGGACTTTTTTTTTTACTCTTCTGCAAACCTGACATGAAGCCAAAAACTCCCAGTGAGGAAATATTTTCACTTAACTGTGCAAAGGTCAGACAAAAATATGGTAAGGGCATTTTATTTTTCAACGCATATTAATCTCAGTTTCGCTTGCCCATAGAGCAGAGCCGTTTGAAAAGCAGTGGAAGCCAGTGCAGCATCTTAATGCAGATTCCTGGCAGGCATGGTTACTGTGAGGGCGCAGTGACCTGAGTGGTCAATGGCAGAATTACACAGCTCAGAGAACTTAGCTAGCACCTGTGGTGCCATTGTCCTCCTACGGTGTCTTCTCAGTCTTTTAGTGGAAGTAATTCATTAAGTGGCTAATTTTAAGTGAGGAGCTATATCTAACCTTAGCCCAAAACAAGTATTCCAATAACCATTTTACAATTTGCATCTGTGAAATGTGGAGAAAATTAATAAACACAAGAATGGTGGGTGAAATGTCCAGGGAAGAAGTTGCTTATGTTTTTCTTTCAGTTAGTTTAAAAACAAACAAAAAGAAACCCTATTTTAAAGCCATTTATCTTCTTTTCTGGGATAACTGTTCCAAAAATCCATTTGGTGCTTACTAAATTAGATCTATTGCTGTGTCCTCCTTAAGTTTAACCTTCATCATATGTAGTATCCTTTTATTTAAAAGCCATTACTTCCTTTATTATGAGCAGTAGGGAATTTGATTATTCATGCTAGTGATTAAATTGCCAAATCAGATCCAACCCAAAGAACAGTCTCCAACCACCACTGGTTGGGAATGATTGCTGGGTAGAACTCCAATAATAAAGGACTTCAGCATATAAAAAGGTTTTGAAGGTGTATAACAACAGAAGATACATTTCAGTACTAGTACAAAAGTTTGTTTCCCTCCCACCATCCTCCAGCTACTTAAGGCAAGCTCCTGCCCGCTCCCTCACTTGGTGCCAGGGTACAGAAAAGAAACAGACTTGTGTTAAGATGCAAGCATTTATACTTATGTGGCCACTGAAATCCCTTTAGCACTTTGAGGTTATGCTATTTTTACATAATATGTGGAGCTTCTCTTTGAACTCTTAGATAAAACTTTTACATTAACAGCTACTGTTTACAGTCTAGCACTAAGGCAAAGAAGGATGGAAAGACCAGGATTTCTTTTTTTATTTAAATCTTGCTGTTAAATCATGGGAGCCAGCTGAGTGCTTGGAGGAAAAACTCAGGAAATAGTAGAGCGAGAAAAGTAATCATTTTAAATGGATATCCCTTTATAAACTTAACTAAACTTGCTTTTATCACACATTAAAAGTGGAATACAGTAGTAAGTTGTTTTCATTCCACTATTTAAAATATATAGAAGTCTTTCAAATGGCAGTTGAGTCAAACATACTTAACATAAGTTGTCTGGGTGTCTATTTTTTTTTTTTTTTAAGACTTTGAAAAAGGGTAAAGCAATGTCTATTATATTTAACTTCTCTTTTATCTTAAGAAACACTTTCAATTCATGGCTCAATTTGTTCCTAGAGCAAAAACATGAAACACTGTTTATTACCTGTGGACTTTAAGTTCTGATTTTGTCTCTTCTAGAAGAAAACTAGTAATTCATTATTATTATTATCAGCAGCAGCAGCTATAGCAATGTGCACTGAGAAATTACAGGTTCTAAATTCTATGCTTGTCTTGTAAGTGCTAATATAAAAAGGAGGGGAAAAAAAAAACGTTAAGAGAAACTAATATACCTTGGTTAAAATGGAATGCTCAAGTGTGACATATAACATAGAAGGGCTTCTTCCCATGTTTACCAGCCATCAAAATTGGAGAAGACTTAGTGAAAGAGCTAGATTTGAAGTATACCACAATTGACTCCCTTTCTTTGTCATTATATTTAATTTATAAAAGGAGATGACTTTTACTAGCTTAGATTAATTGCATCTTTAAAAATATTTGTTTACTGATTTATGCCTTTCAAAATTGAATTGTGAGAATTGATTTCATGACTTTTAGATATCAGAGGTTTGCTCATGTTTATGTAGGACATAAAAATATTAAACAAACTTCATTGAAACAGTTAGCTTTTTAGTAACCTTGAATTATTGCTGTTTTTTAAATATAATATCAGGTTATTTAACTTTAATTTTTAATGATGAATGAATGTGTCCAATGGCTAAAATAATGAAGATATTTTGAACTGTAGATCTGGAAAATTTTTATATCCATTATCTGTTAAAAGAGGAGAGAGCAGAAGCAATTTTACTGTATGTAATTTTTGATGTAGCACAAAGATTTTCCCCAGTATTTTGTGGCAGACTTGAGTTGCTTGACCTGTCTGAGTCTGTCTCACTTGGCTAGAGATGGCCTGTCAAATCCATCAAATACTGATTGGAATAGATTACTGAGTTGATGGATCATCAGGATTAGGCCCATCTTTCTGCAAAAGACTCTGTAATCATGATGAGAGGTTACTGTTACCTGGGAGCTCAAAAGAGACAAACTACATTGCACATAAGGATCAACTGGAGCTGTTTGTAATGCCACAGACACTGAAAAACAGAGCGAGTCATAGCATGTGCCACAAAGCCCAGTGAACATCAGAAAGGTACGTCCAGCTCTCATAAAAAGTACGCTGGAACGTTTTAACTAAAATAATGTTTATATGAAATGTTTCCAAATAAACTCTATCTTATCCTGAAACAATGCTTAATTGAAATTCAATGTTTTATTTTTGGCTTTTATACA
The DNA here is from genome assembly GCF_054371585.1 of Giraffa tippelskirchi. Classification (NCBI taxonomy): domain Eukaryota; kingdom Metazoa; phylum Chordata; class Mammalia; order Artiodactyla; family Giraffidae; genus Giraffa; species Giraffa tippelskirchi. The sequence continues at coordinate 103,817,969 of NC_137280.1, read as the reverse complement.
GAGAATGTAATACTTTAAAGGCAGTTTTTAATTTGATTTGAAATGTAAATTATATTATCTACTCAGCATATAAAAAAGGATATATAAATATGGATAAGTATATAATAATTATTTAAACATTGTGAACTTAGGCTTGGAAAAACTAATATTGTTGGGTTTTACCGGGTTCGGAGCCAATGACAGAAACTTGTCATAAAACCAGCCTTGTTGAATGTTTTAACATAGGAGGTAAGATTCAGCTCTTTTTAAGGATATATTACTTGAATAAATTATACCAGCACTAAAATGCATGACATGGAAACTTAAAAGTAAATTTTCCCTGATCTGTTATTAACAGTGACATTTTTCTTTCTCTCTGACCTCTAGAAAATTGAATTTTATTATGTACTACATATCTGTTTTTAGTTCATAAATGAAATAGGACCATTTTTTAAAATAAATTCAGATACACAGCAAGGCCTGTGTACCCTAATTGAAAGAACATGTAAAATATGACAAGTCCATATAGAGATGTGACCTCTGAAATAAACAGAACATTATTGGTAAGTAACATCTTCCTGTACAATGTACTCTGATGATAGAAAAGCCAAAATGATATTTTCCATACCATGGCATACATTAATAGAAAAGGATTCTGCTAGGTACAGGATTATAGGACTGTATTTACTTTCAACACAAAATCCTAACCTTCCCAGTCATTAAAGAATATCAACTTTCCTTGTACAGTAGATATTTAGGCATTATAAAAGTTAAATATACTTTTCATATTCATCTGTGGACTGTAATTTCTAAATTTTAACATTCTGATATTAAAGATAATGTGAAATATAATGAACATAACCTAGTTTGGAGTTTGTTAGATATACTCTAGGACCTTTACATATATGTTTTCAAAGTTATTCTTTCTGAAGTCTTGTGAAGTAGTTATTACTGCCTTTATTTCATAAATCTAGAAATCAAGGCTCAGAACATTTGTCCACAATCAGAGAACTGGTAAAGAGGAGTTAAAATTCAGGTTAGTTGAATTTAACTTGATGGAAAGAGCCAAATTTGAAAGTTAGAATGATTTTCCTCCATGCTCTCAGAGCCACTATTTTTATATGAGAATGAATGTGCCTGTTCAATAGGTATTATTGTAAGAAGAAAGTTAAATTACACTTATTTACTACTGTGGTTTTGCCTTATTTTGTACATATGATACTATATTGTGACTGGCTGCATGTCAATTTTCTCTTTAAAATCTATGATGAAATTGTTATGCTCTTCAAAATGACTTGGATTGCATCTTGTTCATTTTTGTATCCCCAGCACCTAACAAAATGCCTGATTTGCAGAAAAGAATACCTGTATGACTTGATTAATTACTGAATCAAAACATAACTCTGTCATCTTAGAAGACTGAAAAGGAGAACTTAGAAGAATCTAATCCAAAATTAATTCTAGAACTGGTAATGAGAAATTAATCACAGAATAGTGACCACAAAGCTTCCTAGCTTGCCAGGTTTATACATCTCTATTCTATTCTTGTCAGGTTTATTTCATCTGTATGCTGATTACATATTCTCATACACAAAGCACTGTTCATATCACTGAATTTTGTTTTCTGAGATTATTTCTGACATATATAACAAATAACAATCACTTTAAGGTCTTTCATAGATTTAAGAATTCACTTGCTTACTACTCCACATGCATTCTTACTGAACACTTCCCCAGGTAACACGTGCTAGGGAGACATATATGAATAAAATATGATTCTTACTAATTATAATCTTACAGTTTTGCCATTGGAATAGGCTGAAAAACCATAATTCAATGGTTTTAGTGCTACAGAAGTAAGTTCAAGGAGCTAAGGAAGAGTGGAGGAGGGAATAATCAGAGAAGATATGTGAAATGGGTCTTGTGGGTACAAGATGAATTTACCAAAAGAAATGGGCTAAGTAGGACATTCTAGGAAAAGGATTAATGACATTTAGGGTTATCCTCATATGAGTAGCCATAAGAGGCTAACTGAATATGTGGACATATCTCAATATAAATGGCACAACATTGTCTGGAATGTTTTGAATTAGCCCAGGCTGTCTTGCTGGTGCTTCTCTGCCCTTGGAATGGGGTATCTCCACGTCCAAGGGCAGGTATAACCTAAATCAAATCCCTTACAATTATATAGTGGAAGTGACAAATAGATTCAAGGGATTAGATCTAACAGACAGAGTGCCTGAAGAACTACGGACGAGGTTCATGGCATTGTAGAGGAGGCAGTGATCAAGACCATCCCCAAGAAAAAGAAAGGCAAAAAGGCAAAATGGTTGTCTGAGGAGGCCTTACAAATAGCTATGAAAAGAAGAGAAGCAAAAGGCAAAGGAGAAAAGGAAAGATATAGCCATTCGAATGCAGAGTTCCAAAGAATAGCAAGGAGACATAAAAAAGTCTTCCTCAGCGATCAATGCAAAGAAATAGAGGAAAACAATAAAATTGGAAAGACTAGAGCTCTCTGCAAGGAAATTAGAGATACCAAGGGAACTTTTCATGCAAAGATGGGCTCAATAAAGGACAGAAATGGTATGGACCTAACAGAAGCAGAAGATATTAAGAAGAGGTGGTAAGAATACAAAGAGCTATACAAAAAAGTTCTTCGTGACCCAGATGAGCACAATGGTGTGATCACTCACCTAGAGCCAGACATCCTGGAAAGCAAAGCCAAGTAGGCCTGAAGAAGCATCACTACGAACAAAGCTAGTGGAGGTGATGGAATTCCAGTTGAGCTATTTCAAATCCTAAAAGATGATGCTGTGAAAGTACTGCACTCATTATGACAGAAAAACTGGAAAACTCAGCAGTGGCCACAGGACTGGAAAAGGGCAGTTTTCATTCCAATCCCAAAGAAAGGCAATGCCAAAGAATGCTCAAACTACCACACGATTGCACTCATCTCACACGCTAGCAAGGTAATGCTCAAAATTCTCCAAGACAGGCTTCAACAGTATGTGAACTGTGAACTTCCAGATGTTCAAGCTGGTTTTAGAAATGGCAGAGGAACCAGAGATCAAATTGCCAGCATCTGTTGGATCATAGAAAAAGCAAGAGAGTTCCAGAAAAACATCTACTTCTGCTTTACGGACAAAGCCAAAGCCTTTGACTGCGTGGATCACAATAAGCTGTTGGAAATTCTTAAAGAGATGGGAATACCAGACTACCTGACCTGCCTCCTGAGAAATCCATATACAGGTCAAGAAGCAACAGTTAGAACTGGACATGGAACAACAGACTGGTTCCAAATCAGGAAAGGAGTACGTCAGACTGCTTATTGTCACCCTGCTTATTTAACTTATATGCAGAGTACATCATGAGAAATGCTGAACTACATGAAGTACAAGCTGGAATCAAGATTGCCAGGAGAAATATCAATAACCTCAGATGTGCATGACACCACCCTTATGGCAGAAAGCGAAGAACTAAAGAGCCTCTTGATGAAAGTGAGAGAGGAGAGTGAAAAAGTTGGCTTGAAACTCGACATTCAGAAAACTAAGATCATGGCATCCGGTCCCATCACTTCATGGCAAATTGATGTGGAAACAGTCGAAACAGTGAGAGACTTTATTTTGGGCGGCTCCTAAATCACTGCAGATGGTGACTGCAGCCATGAAATTAAAAGATGCTTGCTCCTTGGAAGAAAAGGTATGACCAACCTAAACAACATATTAAAAAGCAGAGACATTACTTTAACAACAAAGGTCTGTCTAGTCAATGCTATGGTTGTTCCATTAGTCATGTATGGATGTGAGAGTTGGACTATAAAGAGAGCTGAGCACTGAAGAATTGATGCCTTTGAACTGTGGTGCTGGAGAAGACTCTTGAGTGCCCCTTGGACTGCAAGGAAAGCAAACTAGTCCATCCTAAAGGAAATCAGTCCTGAATATTCATTGGAAGGACTGATGCTGAAGCTGAAACGCTAATACTTTGGCCACCTGATGCAAAGAACTGACTCATCTGAAAAGTTCCTGATGCTGGAAAAGATGGAAAAGTGGGAGGAGAAGGGCACAACAGAGGATGAGATGGTTGGATGGCATCACCGACTCAATGGACATGAGTTTGAGTAAACAGGAGTTGGTGATGGACAGGGAGGCCTGGCTTGCTGCAGTCCACAGGGTTGCTAAGAGCCAGACACAACTGAGTGACTGAACTGAACTGAACTGAGCCCAGGCTGTACTATTTGATGCCTTTCTGCTCTTCTGCTTCTTGACTTCCTTTCCTCTGGCTTTCAGTACTTCAGTTTCTCCTGGACTAGCTTCTGACTTAGCCAAATTTCATTATTGCTATCTCTGTGACCCTACTGTTGCAAAACCACTTTGATTAGATAAAAATCAATCTATGACCATGTAAACAGGAAACTGGTATAGCACTGTGCTGGATAATGTCTTTGCTCACCTCCATGTAACAGGCACTAGATCTCAGTTGGCCTTGGACAAATCACTTCCCTTTTTGTACCTTGGTTTCGTTACTTGAAAATCATCTGAGACAACTTTTCTTAGATGACACCTTTTTTTTTTTTCTAAATTTATTTATTTTAGTTGGGGGCTAATTACTTTACAATATTGTAATAGTTTTTGCCATACATTGACATGAATCAGCCATGGGTTTACATGTGTTCCCCTTCCTGGACCCCCCACCCACCTCCCTCCCCATCCCATCCCTCTGGGTCACCCCATTGCCCCGGCCCTGAGCCCTTGTCTCATGCATCGAACATGGAATGGTGTTCTGTTTCACATATGATAATATACATGTTTCAATGCTATTCTCCCAGAACGTCCCACCCTCACCTTCTCCCTCAGAGTCCATAAAATTGTTCTATGCATCTGTGTCTCTTATTCTGTCTCACATATAGGGTTATCGTTACCATCTTTCAAATTCCATATGTATGCATTAGTATACTGTATTGTTGTTTTTCTTTCTGGCTTACTTCACTCTGTATAATGGGCTCCGGTTTCATCCATCTCAGTAGAACCGATTCAAATGTATTTTTTTTAATGGCTGAGTAATATTCCATTGTGTATATGTACCACAGCTTCCTTATCCATTCGTCTGCTGATGGACATCTAGGTTGCTTCCATGTCCTGGCTATTGTAAACAGTGCTGCGATGAACATTGGGGTACACGCGTCTCTTTCAATTCTGGTTTCCTCGGTGTGTATGCCCAGCAGTGGGATTGCTGGGTCATATGGCAGTTCTGTTCCCAGTTTTTTAAGGAATCTCCACACTGTTCTCCGTAGTGGCTGTACTAGTTTGCATTCCCACCAACAGTGTAAGAGGGTTCCCTTTTCTCCACACCCTCTCCAGCATTTATTGCTTGTAGACTTTTGGATAGCAGCCATTCTGACTGGTGTGAAATGATACCTCATTGTGGTTTGGATTTGCATTTCTCTAATAATGAGTGATGTTGAGCATCTTTTCATGTGTTTGTTAGCCATCTGTATTTCTTCTTTGGAGAAATGTCTGTTTAGTTCTTTGGCCCATTTTTTGATTGGGTCGTTTATTTTTCTGGAATTCAGCTGCAGAAGTTGCTTGTATATTTTTGAGATTAATTGTTTGTCTGTTGCTTCGTTTGCTATTATTTTCTCCCATTCTGAAGGCTGTCTTTTCACCTTGCTTATAGTTTCCTTTGTTGTGCAAAAGCTTTTAATTTTAATTAGGTCCCATTTGTTTATTTTTGCTTTTATTTCCAATATTCTGGGAGGTGGGTCATGGAGGATCTTGCTGTGATTTATGTCGGAGAGTGTTTTGCCTATGTTTTCCTCCAGGAGTTTTATAGTTTCTGGTCTTACGTTTAGATCTTTAATCCATTTTGAGTTTATTTTTGTGTATGGTGTTAGGAAGTGTTCTAGTTTCATTCTTTTACAAGTGGTTGACCAGTTTTCCCAGCACCACTTGTTAAAGAGATTGTCTTTTCTCCATTGTATATTCTTGCCTCCTTTGTCGAAGATAAGGTGTCCATAGGTGTGTGGGTTTATCTCTGGGCTTTCTATTTTGTTCCATTGATCTATATTTCTATCTTTGTGCCAGTACTATACTGTTTTGATGACTGTGGCTTTGTAGTAGAGCCTGAAGTCAGGCAGGTTGATTCCTCCAGTTCCATTCTTCTTCCTCAAGATTGCTTTGGCTATTCAAGGTTTCTTATATTTCCATACAAATTGTGAGATGATTTGTTCTAGTTCTGTGAAAAATACCATTGGTAGCTTGATAGGGATTGCATTGAATCTATAGATTGCTTTGGGTAGTATACTCATTTTCACTATATTAATTCTTCCAATCCATGAATACGGTATATTTCTCCATCTGTTTGTGTCCTCTTTGATTTCTTTCATCAGTGTTTTTAGACGACACCTTTTAAAGAGACTTATCCTAAACACTGCCTTCAATAAGGCAAAGTGCCCTTTCTCCTCATTACGCACATATACAACCGCAACTCTCCTAACTCTAAACTCTTGGCATATTTTGACTAATGACAGTATCTTTGTTTACTTGGGGGCTCTGGGCCATGCAGAAAAGTCTAACAATGTGATTTATGGTGGGGACTTAGAGTCATACAGTATCAGCTCAACACCACAGAAGCTGGAGGTTAAGGTGCACTATGTGGGCAGTTGACCATGTCTATGTGACTGAACACCAATAAAGATTCTGAACATTGTCTCAAATGAGCTTTGCTACTTGGCAACACTGTGCTTATTATGACATGTCACTTCCAGGAGGAGTTAACCATGTCCTTGACTCCAGTGGGAGTGGACAATTGAAAAAATCCACATTTATTAATAGGACACTCCTGGACTCTGCCCCATCGTTCCCTTTCTTTTGCTGATTTTAATCTGGATCCTTTCACAATAGTGAAACAGCACTCACTGAGCTCTGTGAGTCTTTCTACTGAATTGTCAAATCGAAGGGTATCTTGGGCCCCTTAAATTGCAACTGGTGTCAGAGGTGAGAGTGGTCTTATAGACTGTTCTCTTATTTATCTGTTATGTTCATATTTTATCACATGTGCCCTTCACTAGAATGTAAACTCTATGAGGTCAAGGATCTTTGTATATTTTGTTCATTATCTATCCCAAATAACTAGAATTGTGCTCACTGAGAGTAGCTGCTCTAAAAATATTTGTTGAAAAATTGAGCTGAAAGTATTCTACTGGCTGACTTATGCCCTGTCTTTCTATTTCTATCATTAAATGACACAGAATTTTATGATTTTGTCACATTACATCATCTAATTTCCTATTTGAATTTTACAATTCAGGAGTACAAAGCAGATAAGAGCCTTCTTTTAATATTTGTAGAGAATGGAGGGGAAAGCTTTAAAGGAGGCTTCTGACTTTTGCAATATTTATAGAAGCTGTGCAAAAGCAGCAGGCTTAAGATACTCCTCACTACTCCTCTAATTGCCTTTGTCTGACTTGCTTATATCTGAACCTTTCTCCACATCATAATAAATGGACATGAATAAACACATAGTTGCCAATAGGTAAAAGGATCTGCAAGAGAGACTTAAAGAAAGGTAAGCAGGCATAGGCACAACCATGTCTTTCTGGCACATAAACAAATGTTAACATCTAAAAGGTCACTGAGAATTTTGCCCAAAGAAGATGGATGCTTTGGATGTCTAGATAGTTTAAAATTGTAGTTCTTTATTCAGGGATTTAGCTAAGCAGCTGTATAGAATTTGGAAAGAGGAAATGTGAATTTAAAGCCCAAATCAAAGATGAAACTATTTACTTGTCTTGGTCTATCAATTGCATATGTTCATGGCAAGGAGACTTTTTTTAAGCTGTTAATCTTATTCATATTACATCAATAGTGTAAAGGCTGAGAGAGTACCAGAGATGTTTAGAGGCCAAGTCTCTGCTACATCTAAGTTACTCTGACTAATAAAATGTCACAACACGTGTGCTCATATATGATACCTGACCTCACCACTGCTGAGTCAATTAATCTGTTTTCAGGTACATTTAAAACAATTTTCAAACATCTATGATCTCAATAATAATGCCAATCAGTTATTTAAATAACACATGGAGACAGAAGCAGTCTAATTTGACTATTATTACTATCTACACATGACTATGACCAAGAACAAAAATATTGAATCTTTCTTTGGCTTGACACATACATATTCAATCCCTGCATTTAATTTCTTTGATAATACTGATTTATACCTCATTACTGAGGGTAAAATAGTAAATTCAAAAACATTTTTTACATCAACCTCATATTTCAACATTTTGATAAAATCCTTTTGATTTTATCTTCTAATATTATTTCTAATTATGTGTTCCCTACTCAGTCCATTATTTTATGGAAATCTTTAATTCACATCACCCTGGACTATTGCCATGGAATCAGATTATTGTGAAGCAGATGTTTTGAGCCTGGTTCCGTTGAGGCAGCCATTTTGGCAGCTGGGAAGTTTTAACATTACCACTCAGGGAAGTTTGAACATGAAACATTTTGAGTCTTCTCAATAAGCACAATTGACCAATTAGTGAAAATCAAGCCCCATCCAGAGATGTAATGGCAAGAAAAATAGAGAGTATATAGCATTTTGGTAGAAATGTGGCATATCCAATCATAGTAAACCACTGAAATAACTGGTTGTATTGATACTCCTGAGCCCAATTGGAAGGCGACAAGGCAGAGAGTTAGCAATGAGCCAGAAAATGAAGAAAGGACATGTTGACACAGTTGACAGAAAAATCAGGCACTTCTTCCACATCCTAAGATCTGCAACCCATTTTACCTGCCAATAAACCCAATGAGGCTTTGGAAATAGGCTGGGAATATAGACTCCTAGAAAAATCTCTCATGAGGAGAGGTTTTAACAGTACTGGTCAAAAAAAAAAAAAAAAGATTTTCACTCCAAAGAATCCTGGTTGGAAGTAAGACAGAATGCAAAATACATACAGAATGCTCATTAGTTCATATTACCTATGGTGTGTCAGAAGATGGGAACTTGCTTAAAAACTCAGGGCTAGTGAGTATGGTGGGATAAAAGTCCCAACTATGTTTTAATGCTATTCTCTACTTTTCTTGTCAAGAAGGAAGAACTGAACAAGAGAAAAAGGTTAAGACTGAACAGACATTAGAGAGTTTCATAAAAGAGAAGAGCCTTCAAGAAATAAGTTTTGGTGTCAATGATTGTGATTTGTACATACAAGGATACTAGGGCCATTTTCCTCTCCCAAAGAGACAGGGACCATTTTCCAGGGAGCCATGAGTCAGCAAGTACAGCAGTCCACAAAACAGAAGCAGCCCAGGAAAGCTTGCTCATGCTAAGACAGAGCAGTGGCACCTTGAAAGCAGTCACTGAAAGTGTGTATGGGAGATGGAGGAGAAAGTTTGCAAGATCAAAGTCATGTTATGCACTGCTAAAACCTATCCTCAACAGAAAATTATCTAGCAGTCTATGCCCCAAGCCTATCTCCAAAGCCTCACTGGGTTTATTGGCAGGTAAAATGAGTCAGGTTGTTTTAGGTTTATCTTCCTAGGTTGACCATGTGGCCATTTCTACTCAGAGACTTTCTGCTTCCTCAGTCACTACCCAGAGTACAAAGTACTCTCTGCATTTGAATCATCAGATCTGTCTGGAATTTCTTTTAATTCCAATAACAAGACAGAGCCTGAGTAAAGGTCTAAACATAGGGCTTCCTTTTCAAGAACGCTTTTCACCATTCATTGCTGATCCTACCTCCAACTTTCCAGTCTCTCGTAGTTCTGGGGATCTGTCTTAGTTACAGAGAAAGGAAACTTTCCTTTGAGTTGCCACATGTTTTCATAGCTTTCAGTTCCCTTGGGTTGTATAATTTTGAAATCTAAACCATTACTCTGTTTTTCACTGTAACAATCTTTTCCTAAGAGATATATGTAGCAAGTTCTGACTCCTGACCAAATGGGAAATAAATCGGGTTTAGAGGAAATATAAAAGGAAAAGACACTAGTCATTATTTCAGAAGTATTATCCCAAAATAATGCAAGGATCTTCCTCTTAAAAGGAAATTGAAGGCCTCTCCAATTGTCACAATACAATAAAACTGAAGAGAACTCTGATGCCACTGAGAACGAAGAATACATTCATATTAGAGAGAATGAGAGCTACATCATTTCATCACACACCAAATTTTGTTATCATTCAACAAATACTTAGTGAGCACCTGAGTGCCTATTCTGTACCAGGTTATAGTCTCTGGGGACACAGCAATGTATAAAATAGGCAAAATAATCCCTGTGTTAAGTAGAGCTTATATTCTTATTATAGGAGATAAATATTAAGGAATATAAGCAAGGGAAATGTAGTATAATAATGTTAAATATTATGAATAAAACAACCAAGGATGAGAAATAAAACTAATAAGTCTTAGAGTTTTAGATATGCAAGTAGAACAAGGTCTCACTTGAAATAAAGATATTTAAATGAAGACATTAAAAAATGAGGCAGAAGGTCATGTGGATTATAGCAGTGATGAAAACTAAAGATCACTGCTACTCAATTATGCATTGTGCTAAAATTTTTACATGTTTTATCTAACTTCTCTTGATAACACCTTTATGACCCAAATACTGTGATGAACTTCATTCACAGATGAGAAGATAATTAGAATAAATTTCTAATTTCACATAGCTAGTTCATGACAGAGTACAAATTTGAACACAGTACTATCTGATATAAAGTCCCTGAATGTGACTATGTTACTCTAGATGTAGCTTTTATGCCTCAGAGTCTAGAAAGACGTTCAGTCAATTTCTAAAGAGACCCCTATTTTATTCACTAACTTAACTGAATTCAGATAATTGTGTTTAATACGTCCTTATTGCTCTGTTCATTCATTTTTCAGTTTTCACAAAGTTCATCAAAGATCAGCATCCTTGAAGTGTTTTAATTTTGGCCACCTTCTAGTCTTCCTATTCTTAACTTACCCTGGCCAGGGCCTTGGTTTAATCTACTACTCATCATTGTTTTGAGGGCTAGAGAGTTTCATGAAGCCCTTGTAATGAAAGACAAGAAAATTGGTTTCCCAATGTTCTCATGATCTTGCTTAGAATGAAGTACTGTTATTTTGCTTATATCGATCCTTGTTTCAGCATAATTTCTATGTGTGATTAGATTGAAAGTCTCCCTCCCTATGAGGAATGAGTGAAGGAAAGAACAAAAAGAAGAAAACAAAGAATCATTCTAAATTCAATAGGCAACTATCATTTTTAGAGAAAATTGGAAGATAGTAACATTGTCTATAAAAATCAACTGTAAAAAATAACAGTTCAATCCAATAGGCTCACAATAAGAATAAAGAGATAGTGGAACCCATTCTAGAATTCTGTTTCAACAAAACTAACTCTTGTCTGAGACCATTGCACATTTTATTTTCATATATGTTATCTTGGACTCTCATGATTCAATGAATATGATACACCCAATACATTAAATAGCCTGAACTCAGCAGGACACAAATTTGGAATTGTTACAATTTAATTCAATCACTGCTTTCTCAGTCCTATGCCTTTTTACATACAAACAGCTAAGAGATAAATCAGCAATTGTATCTCTTAGGAAGATATCCAACCAAGAAATGACTCACCAATTCTTCCTGCTTGTAGTCATTTTCAATATCTGAGTGGTTCTCTTGAAATTTTCTTTCTTGATTTAGGAGTTCTGCTCAGGTCCAGTGAACAAATGGAGATTGTTTAGTACATACTGTCCTCAGACAAAACCACAATTCTGAGACAACAGCAGAAAGCCCATTCAAAACTCTGTAACAAAAATATTAAAATTATTTTGGTTTCAGGTAATGGCAGAGTAGCTTATATCAGAAAATTCTCTTACAAATAAAATTTTAAAATTCTAGACAAAATATTATAGAACCACTATTCAAAAGTGCTGGAGACTAGGGAGTATCTAACAGAGTAAGGACACTTGGGAAAAAGTAACTATGGAGGATGAGAGCCACATTTATCTGTTTTATGACGATTTTTTTTTCTTTTACCCATTAGGAGAGTCTCTAGATCTCCTGAGCTAGATGACAGAGCTTCACAAAACATGTAGATTTATTGGGATGAGTGGTCAGAGGTTGGAGTTACAGGCTTCTGGAACAGCATGAAATTGAAGAGGAAATCCTATAAAGAAGGAACCTAAATATAAGAAAATTCAAAATATGAGTACATGCAATGCTAAAGCACTTAGCTAACTCTTGAAATTCATAGGCCTAGAGAGAAATCTAAAAGTTACAGAGTAAACAAGAGCTGCAAAGTTAAAGGAGCTGATTGGTGATTTCAGAAGCTGCTTGCTACTTGGGACACAGAATTAGGAACCCAATCAACCAGAGTGATAGAGACTTGATAAATACTTTGAGTTATACATAGAAATATTATTAAGACCACAACTTAGGAGTAAAGATCACATCTTAGAACCAAGAGATATATCCTAGTGCCAAGGGAAAAATGAAAATAAATGCATATGACAAAGTCTAAAATCAAGCCTTTCTTTGATCATATGATCTCCCAGTAATTTAACTTCAGACCAGTATTAAATGCAAAGTTCTACAGAGAAAGACAAAAGTAGCAGGACTGTATTATACAATGCATTATCTACAACATCTATTAATCAACTACTACTGCACATGCAAAAAAACAAGATATTCAGATATGCAGATGACACCACCCTTATGGCAGAAAGTAAAGAACTAAAGAGCCTCTTGATGAAAGTGAAAGAGGAGAGTGAAAAAACTGGCTTGAAACTCAATATTCAGAAAACTAATATGGCATCTGGTCCCATCACTTCATGGCAAATAGATGGGGAAACAGTCGAAACAGTGAGAGACTTCATTTTCTTAGGCTCCAAAATTACTGCACATGGTGACTGCAGCCATGAAATTAAAAGATGCTTGCTCCTTGGAAGAAAAGCTATGACCAATCTAGACAGCATATTAAAAAGCAGAGACATTACTTCGTTCACAAAGGTCCTTCTAGTCAAAGCTATGGTTTTTCCAGTAGTCATGTATGGATGTGAGAGTTGGACCATAAAGAAAGCTGAGAACTGAAGAATTGATGCTTTTGAACTGTTGTGTTGGAGAAAACTCTTGAGAGTCCCTTGGACAGCAAGGAGATCCAACCAGTCCATCTTAAAGGAAATCACTGCTTGAATATTCATTGGAAGGACTGATGCTGAAGCTGAAACTCCAATACTTCGGCCACCTGATGTGAAGAGCTGACTCATTGGAAAAGACCCTAATGCTGGGAAAGATTAAAGGTGGGAGAAGAAGGGGACGACAGAGGATGAGATGGTTGGATGGCATCACCAGCTCAATGGACATGAGTTTGAGTAAACTCTGGGAGTTGGTGATGGACAGGGAGGCCTGGAATGCTGCAGTCCATGGGGTCGCAATGAGTCCGGACACGACTGAGTGACTGAACTGAACTGACCTGAAAGAAACAAGAAAATTTGGCCAATACTAAAAAAAAGAAATATCTAATACAAAAAGATCTAAAGATAAACCATATTTTGAAATTAATAGTCAAGAATATTAAAAAATGATGATAGTAAAGGTGGCTTGAAAATATTTAGATACAATGAGTAAAAAGATAAGAAAATTTTGGACATCTATAAAATATAAGGAAAAGAAAACATGATGGAAATCCTTGAACTGAAAAATATAGCTTTTGAAATAAATTTGTTAGATGTGATTAACTGTAGATTGGCTACATGAGGAAAAAGACTCAATGAACCTAAAATAGGATACTAGAAGTTATTCGAATTGAATCAGAGAGAAGAAAAAAGGATTGAAAAGCAATAAATTGGCACCTATGACTTGGGTATGGTATTAAGCGATCTACCATATGTGTAACTAAAGTCTTCAAAAGAGTAAAAGGAGAATGAAACAGAAAAAACATGTGAAGAAACATTGGCCGTGATTTTTCCATTTATAATCAAAACAGTAGTTCCCATATTTGGAGGAGCTCAGCAAAATCAAAAAATACAAACATAAAGAAGTCCATAACTAAGCTCTTTAAAGCTGAACTGCTTAAACTGAAGGAAAACAAAAACAAAAACATAAAAGCCTTGGAAAAGAGATACATTATATTTCAGAGAAATATAGTAAGAATGATAACATATATTCTCAGAAACAATGGAAACCTGTGAACAATAGAATCACATCCTTTCAATGATGAAAGAAAAATAAAACTACCAACAAGAATTCAATATCCAGTGAAAACTTCTTTAACAAAATGAAAGCAAAATCTCTTTTTCAGATAACAGAAAGCTAAGATAATTCACCCGCAGACTCAGAGATACTAATGAAAATGTGTCATGTGGAAGGGAAATAATATCAGATGAGAAATCATCTCAACAAGAAGGAATAAAAAGCACCAGAAAATAATAGATATATGAATAAACTTTTAAAGACTATTTTGCTTCCTTTCCTTATTTTTTAAAGATTATTGAGTGTTTAAACAACAACAGCAGAACATTATAGAGGCCATAGCATATATATAAATAAAACACATGACAACAATATCTCAAGGGACAACTGGGAGTAAATGAAACTACTCTAATATTTTTACATCATATGTGAAAAGAAAAAATATTAATTCAAAGACTAAAAAATTCAAGATAAATTATAACCACTACAGTAATCATAAAAGGGACTCTGATGAGCTATAGTTTAAAAGGCCTTTAAAGAAGGAAAAATAAAATACTAAAATGTGTTTGCATATAAATATATGTGTGTATTTATATATAAGATGGCAGGAGAAAAGAAAGGAGAGCAAGAGAAGAAGGCAAAAACTGAAAACAGATATTAAACTTATGGATAATGCCAATTGTATAAATTTTTATTTATTTATATGAATGGAATAAACATTCTAATTAAAAAGCAAAATTTATTTAAAAACTAATCACTACCCAACTAACTTGTTTTCAAAAGATGACTTTTAATAAAATCAAACAGATTGAAAGTAAAGTGTGGAAAAAATATCATGTAAACAGTAAACATTAAGTAAACTCACATTTTTCTATTAATCTCACAAAAGTACACTTCAAGACAAAGCATATTACCACAGACAGAAAGGTTTATTTTATAGTATAAATTTGTCAGTTCATCAAGAAAATAACAATACTAAATGGAAATAGAGAAACACACGATCATTGTAGAACATTTTAACATCCTCTGTGCAGTGACTGATAGAACAAGTAGAAAAAGATTAAGCTTAAATATCAAAGATTTGAACAACACTGTCATTAAATTCAAACTAATTTACATTTATAGAACATTTACACAATTTCATAATTCATATTTTTTAAAAGTACACAATAACATCCATCAGGAGAGACTATGCACTGGGCTGTGAAGCAAATTTCAAAGGATTTCAATCACACAGAGGATGCTCTCTTACTGTTATGGAATTTAATTATAAATCTTGGAAACCCATAAGCAAAGTAACAAGTTAAAAGAAAGTTATATAATATTACTAATTGAATGCTAATGAAAGATAGTTTTTGCACATTTCAGGGGATGTTGTGAAAGCAGTTATGAGAAGGAAACTTAAATCTTTAAATGCTTATATTTGAAAAAGAATAAAGCTACCTTCACAAGAACCTAGCAAAAGAAGAATAAGTAAAAGAAAGTAAATAAGCAATATAATAAAATAAACGATTTTTAAAAATTCAGAATCAATAGAATACAAAACAAAAAGGAAGAAAATCAACAAAGCCAAAATTTGTTGGTCATCTGAAAAAAATAACAAGCTAGTTGGTGAAACTCTAGGTAGACATGATGCATGATTTCACACACACACACCCATATATATATATATATGTATATATATATATATGTTTGTAAGGTGGAAAAAATTTATAATGATGAAAAAGACCAAACTGGGGTCACTCAGCATACTGATTTTGAGATTGATCTATGTTATTAGACACATCAGTAGTTTATTTCTTTTTATCATTGAGTAGCATTCCATTGTATGAAAATACGATATTTTGGTTAACCAGTCACCTGTTGATGGATATTTGAATTGTTTCAAGTTTGAAGCTTCCATTAGTACAAGTGTTATAAACATTCACGTACAAGTATTTGTGTGGAATTTAATAAATACTAGGAGTTAAAAGACTGAGTCCCCATACTAGGTGTATGTTAACTTATTAGAAATTGTTAACTTATTAGAAACAGTTTTATAAAGTGACTATAGCATGTTTACTTCTATTATTGATGTATAAAGTTCTAGCTGCACCACATCCTCACCAATATTTGCTTGATATGGTCAGCTTTTAAAATTTAAACCATTCTAGTAAGTGTATACTGATATCTAGTTGTGTTTTCAATTTGTTTTCCCTGGTAACTGATTTGAACATCTTTTCTTCAGTAAATTGGCCATTTGCATAACTACTTTTGTGAAGGATCTCCTCAAAATTTGCCAATTTTTTATTTTTTATGAGCCATACAAGTTTGTTTTATGTTTTGGATGATTTTCTTACAAAATATATGCATAACTAATATTTTTCCCTTTTCAAAGCTAAAGTTAATATTGTACATGCAATATTCCAGTTGTTGTTTCTTACTTTTTAACCCTAGATTATTATACAATTTGTGATAGAAAATACAACATTTTAACTCTTCTATTATATTTATTTCATTCAACAAATATTTATGGATTTCTCTAAGGTACAATACACAGCAAAACATTACCAGTACACATAAGTCAGTTTAATTTTCAAGTATTTATGTTTTATTGTTATCATATGCTCTTACTATGATAAAACTGACATGCTACCTTAAAAATATTGTATTATTGGCTTGTTAATGGGATAAGGATCTGTATTAACTATTGATTAGTATATTTCTAAAAGTACTACAAAAATTACAATAAATGTAATAAGAATTTAAAAAGTTATCTTTTTTCATCTTGTAAAAATTCCCGAGGTGTTATCATCCCAGATGTTTAGTTTAAAAATATTTGATGATCACCTTACACAATGCTTATTATGCTAGTATATATAACATTTAGAAATAATTGAGACAGTAATAGAAATTATGTAACTATTAATTGTAGCCAGATTAGTTAACTTTGTATTTTTGTTTGCCTTGGTAACTGTAATTTTTTTTTAAAAAGCCTTTAAGTTAGATATTAGGTTTATCATTCTTTCTAAGCATCCACTCCTTAGCCAAAAATAATAAAATAATATTTTTTTCATTATTTAAATACAGGTATCATTTATGCACATAAGATAACCAATCCTAATTTGATGGATGGGGGGAGCCTGGTGGGCTGCCGTCTATGGGGTCACAGAGTCGGACACGACTGAAGCGACTTAGCAGCAGCAGTAAATATTAATGTACTACATAAAGAAAAGAATTAAAGAAGATCCTCCTGACATGGAAATCTATAATATATTCATAAAATGTAAATACTAAATATTGTTAAGATGTCAATTATCTACAAATTGACTTATTCATCAAGTACAGTCACACTAAAAATGTCAACAGAATTTTTTATAGAAATTGGAATGCTCTTAAAATATTTATATAGAGTTTACACGCTATGTGGAGAAAATGTGGAAAAAGCATTTGGCAGAATTCAGTATTCCTTTATGGTTTAAAAAAAAAAAAAAAAACACCTCTGCAAACTAGAAATAGGTAAAAGGCACTACTAAAACCTATGACTAGCACTAAAACTAACCGAGAAATGTTTGATACTTTCCCCCAATGGTAAGTACCTAGGCAAGAATGCCCACTTTTACCACTACTATTCAACATTTATTAATGGTTATAATCATTGAAATAAGGTAAATAATAAAGTCCCTAAAGGTCAGGAAGAATAGAGTAAAAGCTTTTATTTGAAAGTGATTTGATGGCTAAGTAAAAAACCAAGGGTATCTAAAAAGCAACTGTATGAACTAATTGCAAAATTAGTAATTTCACAGGAGATAGAGTGATATAAAATTCATTTTAACATTTTTACATGCTATAAGCATTTTACATACTATAAGTAAATGATAAAAAATGAAAAATTTTTAAATTCTTTTCATGATAATAGTGAATTTATAAACTCATCAGGAATCAATTTAACAAAATATGTATGAGAGCTTTTCTTTGAAAACTACAGAAAATTAGTAAGGATTAAAGAAGAGGTAAAAAATGGAGAAATTTACTCCACTGAGTCGGAAGATTCAGCATCGTCAAGATATTGTCTCTTCCCCAATTGATCTATAGATTAAATTCAAATCCAAGCAAAATTCTAGCAGGATATTTGCATAAGAGCCAGCATACTGATTATTACTGTACCATTTTTGCTAATAAGAACTTTTTTCATTATTTAGAAGTTCTAAGTTTTAAATACATCCTGGGAGTCAACCATCAGAACTCAATATAAGCATCTGTCTTATCCACAAAAGTTTTCCAAACACTGAGACAGGCTGGCACCTGGGACCCTTATACTGGAGTGCCTGCACTTGGACAAACCTCTCTTGGAGCAACAGAATACAAAGAAACTGTAAGGGACTAAAAATAACTGCATGCAAGCACTGTTGGTACAAATCATGAATAAGATAATAAGGCTAATTTCTGAGGTTCCAGGAACAAATGCAGGGTACTGTGGTTGAACCCTGTACACAGCATTACCAAGGGGGTGCACAGACCACCTAAACTATCCCTCTGACCAACACACTAATCTGTCACTACCCTCACTCTCTTTAGGAAACCAGCCTGCACTCCTCCAGAAGCAGGGAATAAGCAACTGAACCTGTTACTTGTTTTTCTTCCCTCTAATTACAGTTTCCCTGGTGGCTCAGTCAATAAAGAATATGCCTAAAACACAGGAGACTTTGGTTCAATTCCTAGTTTGGGAAGAAAAGGGATTGGCAACCGACTCCAGGATTCTTGCCTTGAGAATTCCATGGCAAAAGAGCCTGACAAGCCCCAGTCCCTGGGGTCACAAAGAGTTGGACACTTTTACTTCACTGCAGCACTGAGTCCCAATAAAGCCTTGCCTGAATTCCTTGTCTGGATTCTCATCAATTTCTATTCAATAAAGAGCCTAAGAAACTGAGTCAGTAACAAAACTACTACCTTCATTGTGAAGTTTCTCAAGTTTTACCATTTCAGTTTCTTTTCCAAACAACAGGTCATGGAGCAGGTAAATAGATTACCAGCCTTTGCTATTCTGTCCCCAGTGGTGTTTGGAATCAGCTGTTGACTAATTCTTCAAGTCATTTTTCTGCCTTTTTCAGGTCACTATTTCCATTATCTTATTCTGCATTTTACAGATCTCTTGGAGCTGGGCACAACTAGTTCCTGAATTGAACTCTTGAAGTTTTTGATTAAAAGCCCACACAGAAGAGACTATAAGTAACTATAAGTTGATATAGTTAGCAACTATAAGTTGTTTTGATGACAAATGCTTCAAATGTGGTCTTCGGGTTTTTTTCAACATGCAATACTTTTTTCAAAAACAAAATTCATTTCATGGGAATTACACAGGCAGTGTTTTTCTCAGGACATTTTTATTAATAATTTTCAATTTTCTAAATGCTATTCCATTGTTCCAGAGATCACCACAACTCACTTCAAAAAAGCAATTCTAGAAGACATCAGATACAGTTTTGCTTATTGAGACTGGCCTAGTGTTATTCCAATATTTTTTATGTATAACACAGCTGGCACTTCTCATCATACCAGTCTTGCTGAGAAAATAAGTTCACCACTTCAGTCTTGGCTTGCTTTCTGTTGTCTTCCCATAAGAGCTTTTCTTCCCCAACTGCTACGGTGCCGCTCAGAGATTCAAAGGGCAGCAAATGTATTTTAAAATTATTCCAGATACCTTTACCCACCACAAACAATGTATCCAAAGAAATAAAATGTGCTTGAAAAAAAAAAAACAATGTTTAAAATCTTCTCCTGAAGTTGTGGCACTTCCCTTAAAACAGGATTTTTTTTTTCCCTTTCTTAATCTCCCTTTAAAATGTTACCCTTTTCAAATTCGATTCATGTAGCTGCTGGATAAAGAAGTTCTTTTAAATAATTGCCAAGAGAACAAAATAGGAATCAAAGTGTCAAATTCCCTAACATTACTTTGTAGGTAGCCTTAAATACTTCTTTAATGCCTATGAGAAATCAAATATTGGTAATCTGTCGCTGTCCATTTCTCTCTTTCCAGATAGCTAATGACATGCATTATACTTCCTGACTGTGTGTACCTTTCATTTCATGCAAAGCCTTTAATCCTTCTCTTTTTAGATAAAATGCCATAACTATAGTGTAGTAGGTTAAGATTGATTGACAAGTGCATATAATTATAGCTTCAATCATGGAGTGTGTTTTACAGTTGAAAAAAATACACAACCTTGAAAACAGAGAAGTGCCCTTTCTCTGGGATAAAAGGATCATATCAAATTGGTTCATTTCTTTGCTAGGATGAAATAAAAGATTTCCTATAACAAAGACCACCAACCAAAAGGCTGCTGGAGGATGTCTTTCTTGACTAGATAATGCTTTGCCAATAAGGAAATCGAAAGATATAAAAGTGGAATTTTAGGAATTTGTCCATTTTACTTCATTTTCCATTCATAGTTCATACATAGTTTGGAACAAAAAGAGACAATAGCAGAAAAAAAAAACCGTTAACATTCAAAAATTGAATTTACAAAATGTATAAAAGGATGAAGTTTGTATATTAAAACTAAGGGTCACACTAGTTAAACAAGCTTCCCTTACTTTACTGCTGGCCTTAGACTAACAAAACCCAGAATAAATCACATTATATTCCCTTAGTTTTAGTATTCCATTTCAATCTACTAAATACAAAAATATTCATAGATTTAGCATTTTGAGTTAAAATAGGGTTGAAGACTCCAATTGAAAACCTTAGATCTGAGCACTTAGTGGAAAGAGAGAAACTCCACCCCCTCAGTGGTGGGTATGGTCATTGTGTGTAGATTTTCAGGTATGTGTGGTATTTGCCCACCCACTTACTGAAGCATTATTTGAGCACCCACTAGAGGCCAAGCAATCATAAGACTGCCCTTCAACTCAAAACTCAGCTAATAGAACCTCACTGTGTCTTCTTTTTGCTGGCTAAGCATCTGTTTCCTTGAAAATACAATTTCAGATGATTCCTCATTTTGAAGCCCTGGATGTTGTCTGTGAAGACAAGAGTGTACAGGCCCATGATCACCTTTATCCTAGATATCATTCGTTTATTCATAATGACTTAAAACCCATGAAAATATAATTTAGCCATATCCTGCCCTAAGAATTCTTTGAAGAACTGAGGTGTCTTCCATTTAATGAGGAAGGGGACATGTAGTCGGAGAAAAGCAATCAGAGAAATATTTTGCAACCTCTAATACTTTAAGAATAATCTTATCAAAATACTTAGCTGTCACTTCAGAAATCAGAAAACAACATCCAGAAGCAATTGGTGGTTAATTAGAGAAGGTTAATTTGAGAGGAGGAGGAGAGTGGCCCTAAGTTCAAGATATTTGTCCAACAAGGTCAAATCAAGACTTGGTAAAATCTCAAGACGAACTGGAGGGCAACTGAAAGTAAAAGGGCAGTCAGAGGAACATCTGGAGTAACAGGGAAGAACTTTTGTACCAAGGACTGCCCAGGTCATGGGGAAGAGAGAAAAGAGGTGTTGTAAGACAATAAACAAGAAATGCCAAATCTAGTGTAAGAAATATTTTAGCCATAAGCAATGGAAGGAAAGATGACTCGGAACTAGCATTTTTGGATTAGGTGCCAGTGGACAGTGATGAAGAATACAGTGACTGCTAGTACAGCTTGGTATTATTGCCTTGATTCAGGCTAATGAGTAAGCAGTTTACCCACTGACACTTTTGTAACACTACTGCAAATGTCAACACAATGAAAAAAATAAATAATGCTTTAGTATTATTACGAAAAAAAGCTTTGATCTCCCAGATCTCCTAGAAAGGTCTCTCTGGGGACTCCCAGGAGTCTGCAGACCTCACGTAGAGAACTGCTGCTTGTATTTTATTTTATGATTCATATGATAATCACCTTTTCAATCTTCATTCAAAGGTGAGGTTTCTCACCCTCCCATGACCATGCTGTGTAATGGGGGTGAAAATGCTAAGGCAAAGGGCCTGGTCAGTTCAGTTCAGTCACTCAGTCGTGTCCGACTCTGTAACCCCATGGACTGCAGCACGTCAGGCTTCCCTGTCCATCACCAACTCCGAGAGTTTACTCAAACTCATGTCCATTGAGTTGGTGATTCCATCCAACCATCTCACCTTCTCTCATCCCACCTTCAATCTTTCCAAACATCAGAGTATTTTCCAATGAGTCAGTTCTTCACAACATATGGACCAAGTATTGGAGTTTCAGCTTCAGCATCAGTCTTTCCAGTGAATGTTCAGGACTGATTTCCTTTAGGATGGACTGCTTGGATTTCTTTGCAGTCCAAAGGACTCTCAAGAGTCTTCTCCAGCGCCACAATTCAAAAGAATCAATTCTTTGGTGCTCAGCTTTCTTTATAGTTCAACTCTCACATCCATACATGACTACTGGAAAAACTGTAGCTTTGACTAGATGTTGGTAAAGTAATGTCTCTGCTTTTCAACATGCTGTCTAGGTTGGTCATAGCTTTTCTTCCAAGGAGCAAGTGTCTTTTAATTTCATGGCTACAGTCACCATCTGCAGTGATTCTGGAGCCTAAGAAAATAAAGTCTGTCACTGTTTCCATTGTTTCCCCATCTATTTGCCATGGAGTGATGGGACTGGATGCCATGGTCTTAGTTTTCTGAATGTTGAGCTTTAAGCCAACTTTTTCACTCTCCTCTTTCACTTTCATCAAGAGGCTCTTTAGTTCTTCACTTTCTGCCATAAGGGTGGTATCATCTGCGTATCTGAGGTCATTGATATTTCTCCCAGCAATCTTGATTCTAGCTTGTGCTTTATCCAGTCTAGCATTTCTCATGATGTAATCTGCATATAAGTTAAATAAGCAGGGTGAAAATATACAGCCTTGATGTACTCCTTTCTCAATTTGGAACCAGTCCGTTGTTCCATGTCCAGTTCTAACTGTTGCTTCTTGATCTGCATACAGGTTTCTCAGGAGGCAGATAAAATGGTCTGGTATTCCCATCTCTTTAAGAATTTTCCACAGTTTCTTGTGATCCATATGGTCAAAGGCTTTGGCTTAGTCAATAAAGTAGGAGTAGATGTTTTTCTGGAACTCTCCTGCTTTTTTGATGACCAATGGATGTTGACAATTTGATCTCTGGTTCCTCTGCCTTTTCTAAATCCAGCTTGAGCATCTGAAAGTTCTCAGTTCACATACTGTTGAAGCCTGTCTTGGAGAATTTTGAGCATTACTTTACTAGCATGTGACATAAGTGCAATCGCGTGGTAGTTTGAGCATTCTTTGGGATTGGAATGAAAACTGACCTTTTCCAGTCCGGTAGCACTGATAAACACTGATAAATGCTGGTTTAGTGCTTTCTGAGTCTCACAGATTTAAGGCTTTCATGAATGACTTCAAGGATTCTTTGGAGATCCCACTCCTTATAGCTAGGGACTGTTCACTTAGAGTTTCCTTGACAAGCTGGATATGTCTCTGTTCTTAAAGTGACATCTTCCTTCTGAAATCTCTAAGCTTCCAGCTAGCATCAGCTTCTCTCTGTCCAGGCTGTTTATTCTAGAATTTGGTGACATTTCAGTCTGTTCTCTGTTCTAAGGCATTTGTTTTCAGTTCTGAAAATTTCCTCAAATATTTGTATCCAACTGAAAGAGATCTGAGTTACAGCAGTGTAGTTGTTTAGTAAACCATTATCCATAATACCAGTTAATCATAAACTATCTGAAACATTATTATGCTAAATGAGACAATTATTTAATTACTGTAAATGGTCTTAGAGCACCCTTAAATTAACTGTGTTTATATGCAACCTTTGACCCTTTCCTACAACACTATCAGTTATTTTGCCTGTCTTTATAATCAATAGAATATACTATGACCAAATTCACCACAAGATAACCCAAACCATTTTTTAGAATAATCAGAATAAAGTGTTTGAGCACTGTCTATATTTTGTTATTAACAAAGCATATTTACATTTGCATGTATACAAACATATACATATATTTTCACAAAATTGTATTTATAACTATGCATATACATATATATTATTTTATATAATTATAGATTTTAGCATTGAAACTTCCAACAAAGGTCCATCTAGTCAAGGCTATGGTTTTTCCAGTAGTCATGTATGGATATGAGAGTTGGACTATAAAGAAAGCTGAGCACCGAAGAACTGATGCTTTTGAATTGTGGTGTTAGAGAAGACTCTTGAGAGTCCCTTGGATTGCAAGGAGATCCAACCAGTCCATCCTAAAGGAGATCAGTCCTGGGTGTTCATTGGAACGATGGATGTTGAAGCTGAAACTCCAAACTTTGGCCACTTGATGAGAAGAGCTGATTCATTTGAAAAGACCCTGATGCTGGGAAAGATTGAGGGCAGGAGGAGAAGGGGACAAGAGAGGACGAGATGGTTGCATGGCATCACTGACTCAATGGACATGAGTTTGCGTGGGCTCCAGGAGTTGGTGATGGACAGGGAGGCTTGGCGTGCTGCAGTTCATGGGGTCGCAATGAGTCGGACACAAGTGAGTGACTGAACTGAACTGAACTGATATAGTTATAAATTTTAGCATTGAAACTCTAAAAGTTTTAGCTATTTCCATGAAGTTTTCTTAGAAAAAGTTATCTCTATATTGAACTTGTATCAAAATCTCAAATATTTCAGTAAGATATATGAAGACAGTGATTTCATATTTCAAGTGGTTCAGCCAATAATATATATGCACTGAAGTTTAGCAATATTGTAAGAAGAGTCTTATCTTTCTTAACATTCCTAAACTTCAATAAAATGTTTTAAATAAATTTACTTTAATTAATATAAGTAACTCTTTATTAAATTTAATTTAAATGCCTATTTAAGACTTAATTTAAAGTGCTGCTCTCTAAACTGTGTAGCCTGACCATACAAATGTTCTTAATGCCAGAAATGATTTGTACTTTAAAATCCTCAGGGAAAAAATCAGATAAAAAGAAAAATGGATCAGCACATACTTAGTAACTAAACCATTATTTACTTACTAGGTTTAGTACACAAGAGGGATATTGTCAGAGCACTCACTGCTGTGATAAAATTAAATCACGTCAGCATTTTTCACACCCAACAAAAGAAATATGTAATAAATAGAGAATTGTGCTCCCTTTTAAAGGAGAAAAAATCACCTTCTCAGCTCAATAGCCTACTGTAATCTGGTGATTAAATTCCAAGGATGAGTGATCTTGGGCTGCCATAAAAATACAAAATGTATCCATATATTGGATTTTATTAATCTCCTGATTTTGACTGCCTTGGTTTCATTCTTGGAATAAACTAGAAAAGTCCATTTATGCTTACATTCTAAAGCATAATTACTATGATTAAAAAGTTGTGGTAACTTATGATCTGTAAAACTAGTAAATTATATCCAGCCTGTAAGTAGAACTAATTATAAAGCTGTTGCTTGATTAAGGTGTTTATACTAAAGAGTATTATAGGGATTAGTCCAAAGCTTTACATCCTACAGCACAGAATTAATATGCAGGATTTAAACACTCAAATTAATTCAGGTGCAGCAAACAATTATATGAAATAGGAACACTCGACTGAGCTAATGACCACGCCAGTCCACCAAGCTAATTTATAATCATGTAATATTGACCTCTCTGCATGTTCACACAAGGACTGTTCTCATGCTAATTTCTGCCTGCAAACCACTGTCATAGCCTTGTGTCTAATCATCACAGTGATTAGTGCCAGACTGGAAGCACTAGTACCTAATATTATTGTAAATTTTGTCATAATGAAACAACTCATATTGCAAGAAGTTAACTGGAAATGATAAACTATGTCATCATCACCAACAAGAAGCAGCATTTAGAAAGAATTTACTATGAGCGTTTCTAGTCTCCAGAGAACAGTCTAGCTGTGCTCCATATCCGACCTCTGTGAGTTTATCAGCTAATTGGAATAAATACATTGAAGGAGAGAGAGCCTAGGTCAAAATGATAGCTAGTCTGGCTTACGGTTTAAGACTCCTATATAAAAGCTAGTCAAACCACATCTTGGTCCAGGATTTATTCTAAAATAAATAAATGCAGTCTAGATCCCCTGGGGCTTATTCACTCAAAATGTTCAGCAAACAATTAAGTTCTGCCTTGTGCATTTTAGACAATTTTTTAAAAAGAAAAATTGCTAATGCAGTCCTTGCTCTGAGGAGCTAAGGAACATGCACTTTAATAGGAAATTGATTGTATACTGATTTGAGAATATTAACACAAGAGAGGCACAAAGAAATATGTGAGCTCACACAGAGGAAAGCTGTCCTACACAAAGCACTAGGCCAGGAGCCCAAAGATAGGAGTCAGATAGAGTCTAGCTTGTCTTACTAGCAGTGCGGGTTTAGACAACTGCTTTCATGTACCTGTGCCTCACTGAAAAAACTGTTTTATTTTAAACAGATCTAAAAGAGATGTTGATTTGGGGTGAAAGCTAATATCTTGTATGCATATTAAGAATCATTCTTGCTGTCACTGGGTATCCCACTAAAGATAGGACTGGCAAAGTAATCAACACAGACAGACTACTTATCTTATTTCCTAACATTTCTTTCTTACATATTTAAGTATTTATTTATTTATCTACTCTTTTGTTTATTCATTTATGGCTGCTTGGGCCAGAAACTCTGAGAGATGTAATGCAGCAAGCAAGAATGAAATATTTATCTGCTCCCAATGGAGATTTTTTAATTGCTAGACCTTCATTCTTCTCAAGGAAGAGTAAAAACTATTGCAAAAATTCAGAGGTTGTTTCTGATGAGTCATTAAAGTTCTGTGTAATGGGTCATATAAAGCAACAAAATTTAGAAGTTTGAGGAGGTTGCCCTCAAGGGAGAGTTGAAGTATATCTGAAAATATGTTGAGGAGAAGCAGCAGAAATGAAAGATTCTCAGTCCAGGGTTCAAATGCCTGGCCCTGAATGTGGTGGCTTTTAAATGCTGAGGCCCCTAGTAAACCCAGGAACACTGTGGGACCTAAAATCTGACTTCAGTTGGCTGATAGACAACTCCTTTCAGAGCAGTGAGACCAGTGGTGCACTGACTGCAACACAAATGAGGGCTAATCTTTAAGAACTCTTCCTTTCCCCGGGCAAAGTAAGTAGCTCCTAGTGGTAAAATATCGGCATTTTTCCACTGTCCTCCCCACAGTTTCCGTTGTGTTGGATGCCTTTGCAGTCACTGAAATCATAAAGTATTTTCAGGAGGTAATATTAAAAAACAACAGTTGTTCCCTGAAGAGGAGAGAATTGTAAAATTAATAAGTGTTGGTTTCTGCCATATATCAGAATCAGTCATAGATAAACATATGTCCCCTCCCTCTTGAACCTCCCTCCCACCTCCCACCCCATCCCACCCCTCTAGGTTGTCACAGAGCTCCCTGAGTCATAGGGAAAATTCCCACTGGCGATCTGTTTTACATATGGTGATGTACATGTTGATGTATGGCAGAAATCAATATAATATTGTAAAGTGATTACCTTCCAATTAAAAATAAATAGTTTTTTAAATCTAAAAAAAAAAAAACCCAGCTAATAAGTGGAACAGACGCTATTAACAGCTTTCACCAAAATGTGCACTAAAGAATTCTAGGGTCCTTAAATATTCTTTGAAAACAAATCATTAAATCAAATAATTCTGGGAAAACTGTATAAGTGAGCTACCTCCTCGAAGAATGACATAGCACATTAACCTATTAAATGTTTCAAGGAGTTTTAACCTAAGAATTCCATTTAGCTTTGTTAACACAAACTTTTCAAATTTACTTACTGACAAAATTCTGTTTTGAAAAATTTTGAAACATTAACTGACTTTTTTAAGGTTACTAGTAGTTTTTAAACTACTTTTTAGGAAACACTGGGGTATTGTATGTGAATGGCTCTAAGACTATTGCAAAGAGGAAATTGTAATAAAAAAAACATAAGATGTTTAACAAATCATCTACATTAAAGTGACTTGAAACAAGTGATAGCTTTATAAATATTAGGTATCCTTATATAAAGAAATGCTGTAAACAATTTGGGAAATAATTTGAAAATGCAACTTTTTCTTCTAATGGAATTTCTTTTTATGCTAATGAATATAGATAGACTACAGGATTCCATACCATATCAAATTATATGGCATTTTTTAAGATGCAAGTATTAACAACTAATTTAACTTATTTCTCCCTGTAAAGAGGATTCTCTGAGCATTTGTGTCTCAATTGATTGTTGTGTGTTAAGATGAATGCTCCTAGTTTGCCAGGATATTGTCTGTAAACAACTGTTTGATTTGGGCATACTTAACAAAAGATCAAATCTGTAGGTGAGATAAGCAAAGTTGGCTATATATCAAGTAGATACACATCTGTGTGAAAGGTAATAAACTTAAAGGTGGAAGAGTAGGATAAAGCATTTGAATGAAGATAAAATAAGTGGCAAACTTCAGCATCATTCTTATGGAACTAGTCAAACTGGGCTTTAGAAATATAAACAGTGACTAGGGCATCTAGTGGAGAAGGCAATGGCACCCCACTCCGGTACTCTTGCCTGGAAAATCCCATGGACAGAGGAGCCTGGTAGGCTACAGTCCATGGGGTCGCGAAGAGTCGGACACGACTGAGTGACTTCACTGTTACTTTTCCCTTTCACGCACTGGAGAAGGAAATGGCAACCCACTCCAGTGTTCTTGCCTGGAGAATCCCAGGGACGGCGGAGCCTGGTGGGCTGCTGTCTATGGGGTCGCACAGAGTTGGACACGACTGAAGCGACTTAGCAGCAGCAGCAGGGCATCTAGAGATGAGGGGCACAGGGAATGGTACAAATTCAAACATATTTCCAGATGCACAGCTTTGCAATTATAGGGAACTTCATATATTTTTCAAAGCTGCACTCAAGAGAGAACTTGGTATGAAAGAAATGCCAATTTCTTTAGGTTAGGCATCTTATCTTTCTCTTTTTGTTTGCTTACATCAGATACTTCCCTAGCCAAAGATTATAAATTATGAAATCATCCTGATTGGCATGCTAAGGTACATATTTGGTGGGGTTGTTGACTTTCATAAAAGTCTGGAAAAGTCAGTCAAGTTACATTTGAACTGACTTTCATAATCTTTGTCCAAGAGATTTAGAATTTATTGTGAAGGATTCGTGAATTTATGGAAACTTGATAAGTACAGAAGTTTGAAATTTACAATTAGGAGCCTGCAGACCAACATTCACCACATGTCATATCCTAAGAAAATGGATTAATTCAGATCATGTGTGTTTTCTCCTTTTTGTGTGTTTTCTTAACAATTTTTGGATTATGCTGATCATTGCTTTTGATAACTTTATTTTATACTTGTAAACTAGTGTATTATTGGAATGTCTAAAATGTCCATTACATACTTAATTTTTGAATATGCCAAAGATATTCAAAATGAAATGTATAGCTCGAAAAAATACTTAATTGTTAATAAAAATGAACAAAAATAAAAATATGGCAGGAAAGGTTCAAGATGGTAGCATAGGAAGATTCCAAACTTACCTCCACCAACAGACACAACAAATCTACAACTACACATGAAATAATTCCTTCTGAAAGGAACCAGAAAAGTGGATAATCAAAATCTTCACAACTAAAGGGGAAAAGATAACATCAAGATAGGTAAGAAAAGTAGGAATGATCCCTCTAAGGAAAAACCACAGGCTGATCACAAGAATCCATTATCAGGAAGGATCACAAAGGTAGTTATTTTCCCTGAAGCACTTGAGCTCAGCATTTGAGCTCCATATCAGGCACCTCAGCCTTTAGGTCCCCACACCATGTATAAAAGTAAACTCAAAATGGATTAATGTAAGATCTCAAAATGGATTAATGTAAGTAAATGGAAAATGTAAAATCTGAAATCATAAAACTCCTAAAAACACCACAGGCAGAACAGTCCTTGATATAAATCATAGAAATACCTTTTTTTGGAACAGTCTCCTAAAGCAAAAGAAATGAAAGCAAAAATAAACAAATGGGACTTAATTAAACTTAAAAGTTTTTTTTTTTGCAGAGTGATGGAATCCATGGACAAGATCAAAAGACAGCCTACTGAATAGGAGAATATATTTGCAAATGATATAACCTATAAGGAGTTAATATACAAAATAGATAAACGGTTCATACAATTCAATATCAAACACACACACACACACACACACAAAGAACTCAATTAAAAACTCATTTGAAGACCTGGACAGACATTTTTTCCAAAAAGATACACAGATGACAAACAGATACATGAAAAGATGCTCAACATTACTAATCAGAGAAATGCAAATCAAAATCACAATGAGATATCACCCCATACTTGTCAAATGGCTATCATCAAAAAGTCTACAAATAATAAATATTAGAAAGGATGTGCAGGAAAGGGAACCCATTACACTGATGGTGGGATTGCAGATTTGTGCAGCCACAACAGTATGCAGGGGCCTCAAAAAATTCAAAATAGAACTACCACATGATCCAGCGATTCCACTCCCAGGCACATATCTGAAAATGAAAACACCAATTTGAAGAGACACATGCACTCCAATGCTCAGAGTAGCATTTACAAAAAACCAAGACATGTAAGCAGCAACTAAGGGCTCATCAACAGATGAACGGATAAAGGTGTGTATGTATATATGGAATATTGCTTAGCTATAAAAAAGAATGAAATTCTGCTATTTGAAATAATGCGGATAGACATAGAGAATATTACACTTAGTGAAACAAATCAGACAAACACTTTATCACTTATATGTGGAACATAAAATATAAAACAAACAAATGTATAACAAAACAGAAAAAGTCACAGATATAGAGAACAAATGTGGTGACAAATGGGGAGAGGGAAGAGGAGAAGGTTGAGATGGGGTAATGGATTGAGAGACACAAACTAGTATGTATAAAATAAATAAGCAACAGTGATATATTATACAGTATAGGGAAATACAGCTTGTATTTCTTGTAATATTAACTTTCAATAATTTTAAATGGAATATAACCTATAAATATATTGAATCACTATGCTGTACACCTGAAACATAATATTGTAAATCAACTATAATTCAATAAAAAAGGGACATAAATAATCAATAGAACTTCATAATAAGTTTATACTAAAAAAAAATAATACACAGCTCTCCGATACCCAATGACAATTACTGTTATTGTTAGTGAACTATCAAAGGAAGGAAGGAAGGAAGGAAGGAAAGGAGGAAGGGAGAGAGAACAGAGGAAGGATGGGAGGAAGGGAGGGAGGGAGGGACTCAGAAAGGAAGAAGAGGAGAGAAAAGTATTGGGACCACTTCCAGAAAAAATGTCATTTGAAAAGATTCCGGAAGAAATATTAGAAAATTGAGGCACCCACCCAATCATTCAGACCAGTCAATTCTAATAAGTAGTAGAATAGTAAGTGCCAAAGTTCGGGTATTTCTCCATGTGCTGGGATATCAGTTTTACTCAGACTACCCTTCAGACAAGTCCAGAAAAATGCAAATCCTTTATAATCTCTTAAATAATATGATTACCCATTATGAATCTCCATACTCTAGGATGAATCCCCATACTCTAGATAGAAGAAAAGCTTTTATTGAAATCTATAATTTAAACATTATGCGAAAAAACCCTTACCCAATACAATAATTCAGTCATTACCAATAATATTCAGTTGGTTTAGGTTTTTAAAAACATCAATATTTAAGTCACATATTTTTATGTAACTGCCAAGATTGGATGAGGCCTAGTCTAACTAAGGCAGTGTCAGGAGGAGATCCTTGTACACAAATTGCACCGCTGTACTATCATGGGTTCCTATGCAATGAACTACCATGGGTTCCTACGCTCTGTGACAATGACCCTTGTCTACTTAGTTGCTGCTTGACCTGCTGACATTTAAACCTGACCTAACTTCCCTTCCCCCTTCTCTCTTCCCTACTCTCCCTCCTTTCATCTTCTTCTTCACCTTCCTCATCCTCTCTCTGGCCAGCTCTCTGGTATTGGCATCATTCTGGCTCTCACAAGTGCCATGTCTTCCTGGGAACTCCAGGTCTGGAAGTGGATCCACTTCCACAGATCCACTCCCAGCTATTGTGGGAGTGTAGCCCCAGGCCTTGAGCTCCTCTCACCAAGTAGTCCACAATGCAGCTTACTTCCAGCTGCACGGCATGCGTGTGTGCTCAGTCTCTGTCTTGTCCAGCTCTTTGCAACCCCATGGACTGTAGCCCTCCAGTCTCCTCTGGTTTTCCAGGCAAGAATACTGGAGTGGGTTGCCATTTCCTACTTCAGGGGATCTTCCAGATCCAAGGATTGAACCCATTTCTCTTGCATCTCTTGCCTTGGCAGAAGGACTCTAGCTGCAGTAAAATCCTTTAACGGTTTAACAGAAAGTTCTGAGTCCTTCCCATGATGCACAGGATCTAAGGGTTACACAGAACACTAAACGCTATTCTTCCATCTACCATGCTACCATTATATGTCACTGACTATACTTGACTGGAGGAAAAAAAGGAAATAGTGGCAGATTTGTTTTTTTTTAGGGGGGGGCTCCAAAATCACTGATGACAGTGACTGCAACTATGCAATTAAAAGACGCTTGATCCTTGGAAGAAAAGATATGGCAAAGCTAGATAGCATATTAAAAAGCAGAGACGTTACTTTACTGACAAAGGTCTATATAGTCAAAGCTACGGTTTTTCCAGTAGTTATGTATGGATGTGAGAGCTGGACCATAAAGAAGGCTGAGCGTCAAAGAATTGATGCTTTTGAACTATGGTGCTGAAGAAGATCCTTGCGAGTCCCTTGGACAGCAAGAAGATCAAACCAGTTAATCCTAAAGGAAATCAACCCTGAATATTCATTGCAAGGACTAATTCTGAAGTTGCAGTACTTTGGCCTCCTGATGTGAAGAACTGACTCATTGGAAAAGACCCTGATTCTGGGAAACACTGAGTGCAGGAGGAGAAGTGGATGATAGAGCATGAGATGGTCAGATGATCACCGACTCAGTGGCCATGAGTTTGATCAAACTTTGAACAGTAGTGAAGGACAGGGAAGCCTGGCATGCTGCAGTCCATCTGGTTGCGAGTCAGACATGACTTAGTGACTGAACAACAGCAACACTTGACAATGTCACTTCCCAGACAGGCAAAGGTGAGAGGCGGCCTGAGAGTTCCTTCTATGTTTTTAACCATTGACTAGACAAACCCTTTTTCTCCAGGCATTCCCTCTAACACTCCCATCTCCAACAGGGCAGGTGGTATATATGTAGTCTTCATCTTCCGCTTCCATCTATCTCCCAATATTACCTAAGTATCTCAGGACCAAAACATGAGGTATCCACATTTTTTCCTACCTAACATATAACTTACAGTCCTCCTGACATGGTAACTGACATGATAATGGAGGAAATATATATATAGGGATTTAGGGGGGAAAAAAATTCTGAAAAGTTTGGTTTACCAGACTATACTGACTACACCAGCCCGTACCATACAACACTGTCCTATAAATCCTATTTTGAATGTCTGAAGCAAAATATTATCTTTCTTTCTCTCTACACTTCACCTGTAACAAACCTAATCTACCACTTCCACCTGCCTTCAAGTGATCAATATCTCTGGCTCAGGGAGAATGTCATGTGCACAAAAACAAGGTGCAAAACAAACTGTATCAATAACCTCAAACTATTCTCCCTTTTAAGACTTGCATTCCTCTGATAAAGAAAGAGAAAGAAATAATGTAAATAAATTCCTGTTGAGCTCTCCCTATCTGTTCTTTCTCTGGTGGCTTCCTACTCTTTTCCCCAAACGTCTCCTCAAAGCATCTTAGAACTGGAAACAGTTACACTGCTGTGAGGTGATAACTCAATATTAACCTTAAAGCAAAGGTGACAAACGTGATCCTGGTAGAAACATCTTTGCTCAGAAGCTCTGACCATATTTCACTTTGTGTGCTCTTAGATTTTTGTTCTGAGCTGACCTTCAAGTACCAGTTTGCAAACAGAAAAATAAAGGAAAGAGAACTATATGCTGAAACTACCAAAGGCAACTGATTGCAGAGACGCACAAAAAATGCCATCTAGTAGGAGACAATGACCTTAAGAATACTTAATGAATAAATAACCTCCAATAACTCTGGCCAAAAGGTTATTTATAGTCATCTTTAACTATATACATATACTTCTCTGGCTATCTGTGCTTCTCAGCTTTTCTTACTTTACTATTATTGTCCAGGAAGTGGGAGTATGAATGGATGCGACAGAGCAAAAGATAATCAGATAATCCCAGAATGATCATTCTTGGGCTTCTCTCTCTTGTGAACCTCTCTCTTGAATTCATTCTTTATGAAAAGGTCTTCTCTGGGAAATTTCTTTCTTTCTTTGTTTTTTTAACTTTACAGCCACACCACACAGCATGTGGGATCTCAGTTCTCCTGCCAGAGTGAACCCGGGACCCCGACAGTGAAAGCGCAGTCTCAACCATTGGACCACCAGGGAAGTCCTGGCAATTTCTGCATACAAATGCTCAAGGCTCTGTTAGGTGTTATCAGAGGAACAGAGATGAACAAATCAGACTATCTTGCTTTAAGGATCCTGCAACCTATTAGGTTGGACCATCAGGCACATAAATATCTAAAAACAAAGCAGGGACATGGAAGAAGTACACAAAAACATGAGAGCAGAGAGGAAGGTGAGATTAAATTTTAACTACAGAAGTTAGACTAGATTTCATAGATAAAATCACCTCCAGCTAAGCTTTGAGCAGGTGGAGGACTTCAATAAGTAGAAAGAAGAATCAGTTCAGTTTAGTTCAGTTGCTCAGTCGTGTCCGACTCTCTGCGACCCCATGAACCGCAGCACGCCAGGCCTCCCTGTCCATCACCAACTCCCGGAGTCTACCCAAACCCGTATTCATCGAGTTGGTGATGCCATCCAACCATCTCATCCTCCGTCGTCCTCTTCTCCTCCCGCCCCCAATCCTACCCAGCATTAGGGTCTTTTCCAATGAGTCAACCCTTCGCATGAGGTGCCCTAAGTACTGGAGTTTCAGCTTCAACATCAGATCTTCCAATGAACACCCAGGATTGATCTCTTTTAGGATGGATTGATTGGATCTCCTTGCAGTCCAAGACTCTCAAGAGTCTTCTCCAACACCACAGTTCAAAAGCATCAATTCTTCGGCGCTCAGCTTTCTTCACCGTCCAACTCTCACATCCATACATGACCACTGGAAAAACCATAGCCTTGACTAGACGGACTTTTGTTGGCAAAGTAATGTCTCTGCTTTTAAATATGCTATCTAGGTTGGCCATAACCTTCCTGCCAAGCGTCTTTTAATTTCATGGCTGCAGTCACCATCAGCAGTGATTCTGGAGCCCAAAAAAATAAAGTCTGACACTGTTTCCACTGTTTCCCCATCTATTTCCCATGGAGTGATGGGACCAGATGCCATGATCTTGGTTTTCTGAACGTTGAGCTTTAAGCCAACTTTTTCACTCTCCTCCTTCACCTTCATCAAGAGGCTCTTTAGTTCTTCTTCACTCTCTGCCATAAGGGTGGTGTCAAATTGCCAATATCCGCTGGATCATCGAAAAAGCAAGAGAGTTCCAGAAAAATATCTATTTCTGCTTTATTGACTATGCCAAAGCCTTTGACTGTGTGGATCACAATAAACTGTGGAAAATTCTGAAAGAGATGGGAATACCAGACCATCTGACCTGTCTCTTGAAAAACCTGTATGCAGGTCAGGAAGCAACAGTTAGAACTGGACATGGAACAACAGACTGGTTCCAAATAGGAAAAGGAGTCCGTCAAGGCTGTATATTGTCACCCTGCTTATTTAACTTATATGCAGAGTACATCATGAGAAACGCTGGGCTGGAAGAAACACAAGCTGGAATCAAGATTGCCGGAAGAAATATCAATAACCTCAGATATGCGGATGACACCACCCTTATGGCAGAGAGTGAAGAAGAACTAAA
Organism: Giraffa tippelskirchi; assembly: GCF_054371585.1. Taxonomy (NCBI): domain Eukaryota; kingdom Metazoa; phylum Chordata; class Mammalia; order Artiodactyla; family Giraffidae; genus Giraffa; species Giraffa tippelskirchi. The sequence goes on along the minus strand of NC_137280.1, from coordinate 103,781,824 downwards.
GAGCCTCTTGATGAAAGAAGAATACATTAGATTAAAAAAAAAAAAAATGTGAGCAAATCTATAGTTGGATATTTTGTGGTAGGAGTATTTAAATGAAATTAGGAGTAACTAAGTGTAGTATGCTGTGGAAGGTACAGGAGGAAATGGGGAACAGGAAGTTTAAGATCAGGAAAATAGTTTGAGCTAAATCAAGAGGTACTTAAGCATTTAATAAAACAATTTGAACCTTATTGTGCAAGGCACTGGGAGGGTAGCAGATTACTGAGCAAGAGAATTGCTTGATCTCAAAGCATGGATATGAATATAGATCAATGCAACTTTTTTTTATTTTAATGAGGAAAACATAAATAGTATGGCTAAGACAAAAAAATATGTTCTTTTTCTGCTTGCATGAGTTTCTCCTGAGTTGGACACAATGTCTCTAAAGAATAAGTAAACAGTTTTCAGAGGGTATCATTGATGAATTTTACAGCGTAGTCTTTAAAATGAGAACCCTTGATTTCTAATCTACTATTGAAAGGTTACCTAGCAAATAACCACATACAAAAGAGTCTTCTGGCAAAAGATTTTCCTATGTTAATAACTTGTTTGTAATTTTGGAAGAAGACTCAAGGATCTCACTCATCAAGTACAATTTCCATGAACTTATCATTCTTATAGGAATTCATCCCTGGAAGTTGGAAGTTAGGAATGGAAGGTAAGGGAAAAATAATCGACTTGAAAATTAAGACACTTGGCCAAGTGCTCGACCCCACAGGCCCTGACTGTTGCCTTACAATAAAATGATTCCACTATCACCTCTTCTACCTGACACACTGGCAAGAACTTATTCATGACTCTTTCCTATTAAAGAATAGAGCAGGCACACATGGGGCACACAGGTTAGCAGTGGTGGGAGCAGCTCGGGATGGGATCTGGAGATGACAAGGACTCTTGGGTGTGCAATCTCCCATTTGAAAGGTCTTGAGAATAGGATGAATTCATGGCAGGAACTCACTTGCATCCGTCATGTGCTGAATTTCTTAAGCTAGAGTAGATATTTCTTAAAGTTTGTATGTACTAATAGCTGTTCTTTTCCCTGAGATGGGCTAATTTGCTTCTTATTTCAGACATAATTCTTTCTTAGAGCTATACTGATTGCTAATGATGTAACAGGAAAGACACTTGCAAACAATATGCATTTACACATGGTAAGTATTAACTTGGGAAAGATTTCTGCAAAACCTTATTGAGCTCCCCTGTTTGGGTAGTTGATCACATTTCTGTAGAAGTTTTAATTTTATCATGGGTTTTATCTCCCTAACAATACAACTTGAGAAGGGAAGGTGCTATAGCCTCCAATTCACTCTGCTTGGTATGCTGGAGCCAAGTGCTTAACTTCTCTGAAATCACACAATAATAGAGCCATACAAAGACCTAAGTCTTTTAACTCTAATCTGTGTTTTCTCATTGGATGATATGTGAGTAGCTGCATTAGATTCCTTCAGATGTTATCATAATGAATAGTTCTCAAAGTATATAGACCTACCCTTTTCTGTCTGCTTTTTCTCTTTCCTGGTGTGTTGTTCTGAGCTTGAAATGCAGCCTTTCCATTCAGGACTAAAATAAGTGTCTTTCCTTTAAGTCTCTGACTTCGAGCATTAAGCTATACTCTCTACTCCTGTATTTATTAGATATGTAAGATAGAAAAGCCATTTGAATGATGTATTTTCTGGGGAATTATTTCTTTGCAATGATTTTCAACATCATTGTCCCTAAGGGACTGATAAAGATCGCAGATAAACCTGACTGTGCTTTGTATTAGGCATTAGTTATTGTTTTAAGTGTTTTCCCTGGCTCCTGCAGACGCTAACCAAACGTCTCTCAAAGGAGAAAGTATGTTCCTGTTCGTCACTTGAGAGTGTTATGAAAGGCTCACCCTTTCAGCAGATGGGATGGTCTTTCCTCAATGATTCCATTCTTCTAAAATGTCTATATTTGTCTATTATTACTGTATTTATTGAGACAATTAACATGTTCTATAGCAAATGTGCATAATTTACTATTTCCAGGATTAAGTTAGATAATAATATTTACTTTGGGTTGGACTAAGACCTGAATCTTGGAAAGTTTTCAATTTATTCAGATAATTTTGGGCTAGAAAATTGGGATAAATCCATTTTATCCCAACCTTTTATTTTGTCCCAACCCATTTTGTACAGCTTGGTTGAAAATGAAGTTAGTGAATTTTAAAAATTAAAAGAGTAAACTTTTTATGGCTTACAAGGGCAATAAGAGTGCTTGTTGGAATGGCTTATGAACTAGGCACAGTACAAAATAAAATAGCTATTTATATATAAAATACAGTACAATAAACTTGAATATATAACAATCTTGAAATCTATGACCATAGATTACCAGTTTAAATAAGATGAGGAAAATAAAAAGAAAAGGAAAGCAATGTAATCAAATATTCTCTCTGTTCTGTTTCCACGCCTCTTCTTTGGCTTTTGTCTCCTCAATTAATTCTCCATCTGCACTGGGTATTAAAGAAATATTTTATTGATACAGTGTTAAACAGCTGTTAGGTCCTATATTTTTATGTTTCTTATGCTGGATTTGATATCTGTAAGTCTAATTATTTCTAAAGTAGAAACACTTATTGGTACAATGACATTTTAACTACCATAATGATTCACCCCCTAGCCAGCAGCTTGGACTACACTCACTATTGGGAGCTGTTTAACCTGCTAAATAACCTTGTATAAATCCAGACTTGCTATCCCAGGTAAGCTTCCAAGAATGATTTCTCTCTAGTCAGAAACCATACTAAAACTCAGAGAAGGAAATGCTATTTCTTTAATATCACTTATCACACAATGAAATTATTTTTTAATTAATTCATATCTCTTCCTACTAGAATGTAAGCTTTGTGAGAGCATCTAAAACTCTGCCTGCCACAGGAGATGTTTATCAACATCTGCTGAGTGAGAGGATGAATGAATGAGCAAGAAGCAGAACAAATTTAGCAATATGTCTGGATACTTTCAGTCAACACAGAAGAATGAATGGAAAAGAGAAACGTAAGTGTTTAGATGAATTACTCATTACTATTTATCATTTCACTTTGATAATATTTTATTTCAATGGTTATAATTTTTCTTCAATAATTTTACCATTTTTTTATTTCTAGCTGTTCTAGAATTTTTGCTTTATGTTTCTGTTATTTTCTAACAGTGTTACTTCATTTTACCTTTAAACATTCTAAATAAAAATATTTTAAATCTTTGTCTGACTCTTTTTTATCAGTAACTTTACCTGGAGTTAACTTATGCCCTAACTGTTATTTATTTTTCTTTCTTAGCATTACATGATTTAATGGATTTTGGAGTTTTAACTTATAGTTTCATTCTGAGAGGGAATTTTTATTTTTATCTTTTTCTGGCTTTTATTGCTGTGTCTTGGATGATGGTTTTTTCTAATCTTTTTAAATTTGATAAGGCTTATTTTCTGGCATAGCATATAGTCTAGAGAATGGTTAGGGTACACTAGATATGATATGTATTCTGCTATTATTGGAATGGATCAGTCTATAGATGTCAAATAAGTCAAGTTGGTTGATAATGTTATTCAAGCCTTCTATATTTTTGCTAATTTTCTGCCTAATTATTCTTTTCATGACTGAGAATAGGCATTGAAATCTCTAATATTGTTGAATAGTCTATTTCTCCTTTGAGTTATTTCACTTTTTGCTTCATGTATTATGGGGCTCCGGTTCTATGTGTGTACAATTTGTAATTGCTATATCTTCCTGGCATGTTGATCCTCTTATTAAGAAATGACTTTATTTCAAATAATATTTATCTCAAAACCTACTTTTTCTAATATTAACATATCCAGTATAGCTATTACAAGGACCTGACCAACCTTACAGAATACATATTCAAGGAAAATATTTTAACAGAGCTTAAGCAAAATATTTTGCTCTACTCTTGTTCTGGTAGAGCAGAACTCTTGTTCTGGTTCTTTATATGAAGGTACCTTCAAACACTTGATCACTAAATTGATTTGGGGATCTAAAAGAAAGAATTGTATACTCCATATTTATCAAACTTTGATACACAGATGCCATAGTAATATGTGTAAATAATTATCTTTTGCATGTGAAATATTTCTGAAGATCATTTGAAATATTCCCCTCTGTTGAAACACTACTCTCTGAAATCAATTACAGTATTCATGAAAATAGTCCAATATATACTCCTAAAATGGTTAGAAATAAAATTAAATGCACTTGTACTTTCAAACTCATAAACATTCACTCAACTATATCGGAAAATTACATAGTAAAGCATATAACTTTAAATACTTTTTTTTGGCATAGTCTATAAACTCAGCACAATGCCGATTTTGGTAAAAAAATTCAAATACATAGAGACCAGCAGATTTTGTTTCTAGATAATCAACCAACTGGTCAGGTCCTTGAAGAGAAACTATAATAAACTGTATAGCATATATCAAATAAACTATTTAATGTCACTTTCATTACTACTTTCAAGATACATCTGTGCTAAACTACAAACAATATTAAAAGAGAATCTATTCTGTTTTTAACAATATTTGGAATGGGGGATATTACTTGCCAAAATAACATTTTATTGGCTTTGGATAAAATGACCGACAGGGAGAATATTGCTCTTCTTTAAAAATATAGTAAATATTTACCAAGTGGCTACTATGTTCAAGACCCTGTACATAGCACTGGATATATATATGCATGCTTTCAACGTGCTTCCCTCTTTGTTTCTTCTTCTTTCTTCCTTTTTCATTTTCTTTTTTCCCCACAGAGTAAGCTCCTATTCCAACTTCCTGCTCCAAAAATCCATTTAATATATAGTCCTCAGATAGAGAACATATCAGATATTAAACTAATAAGAACAGATGCTACACTTGATCTCAGCCAAAAAGGATGAGAAGAGCTTTCTATCTAGTTAGGCTATCTGCAGGTAAAACATGATGTGATAAGTGCTGTGACAAGAACATGCACAAGGAGAAACAGTCAGCATTGGGAGTCTAAGAAGGCCTCCTGAATTACGAGTAATATAAGTAACGAATGGTAAATAGGAGTTCTTCTGCTAAAGAGGCAGAGACAGAAAAGATACCCCAGGCTGAAGTAGTAGTATGCATAAAAACTTTTAGGAGAAAATATTCTCTTAAGAAAAAAAACTTTATTTTATTGTGGAGTGGCAAAATTGGAAGTACGGAGAGAGGTAATAAATATCCTACCACAAACCAGGTGAGAAGGAAGACAGCCTGTTCTTAAGTAGCGAGAAATGGACAAGAAGAGAAATGGATGAATTAAACAAGTTTGGGGGGGTGGGCAATTGACATGATCCATTTATTTCTTGAATGTGCTGGCCAAAAGAGAAATGAGTAGAAGATTCCCAAAGGAGTGGCTTGAGTAAATAGATGAATGGCTTGCCATTTATTGGAATTAAAAAGTCAAAAAGAATCATGTGTAGTTAGTGGGAAAGAAGGCAGCAGGGATTTTCAGAGTGAGTCAATGTAGGCAAAGTGATAAATTTGACTTTTAACATGTTAGTTTAAGGGGAAATATGTGGTATTACTGAGGTAAGGGGCAGCGGCTGCGCTTTGTTCAAGCAGCCGTGAAGAGAGACCCTGCATCCAAGGTAAGAGAAACCCAGGTAAGATGGAGGGCACAGAGAGAGGGGATCAGGGGGCAGACAGGCTGAAACTACAGTCACGGAAAACAAGCCAATCTGATCACATGGACCACAGCCTTGTCTAACTCAATGAAACTAAGCCATGCAGTATGGGGCCACCCAAGACGGACAGGTCATGGTGGAGAGGTCTGACAGAATGTGCTACACTGGAGAACAAAATGGCAAACCACTTCAGTATTCTTGCCTTGAGAACCCCATGAACAGTATGAAAAGGCAAAAAGATAGGACACTGAAAGATGAACTCCCCAAGTCAGTAGGTGCCCAATATGCTACAGGAAATCAGTGGAGAAACAACTACAGAAAGAATGATGGGATGGAGCCAATTCAAAAACAACACCCAGTTCTGAATGGGACTGAAGATAGAAGAAAGATTCGATGCTGTAAAGAGCAATATTGCATAGGAACCTGGAATGTTAGGTCCATGAATCAAGGCAAATTGGAAGTGGTCAAACAGGAGATGACAAAAGTGAACGTCGACATTCTAGGAATCAGTGAACTAAGATGGACTGGAATGGGTGAATTTAACCCAGAAGACCATTATATCTACTACTGTGGGCAGGAATCCCTTAGAAGAAATGAGTAGCCATCATTGTCAACAAAAGAGTCCAAACTGCAGTACTTGGATGCAGTCTCAAAAATGACAGAATGATCTCTGTTCGTTTCCAAGGCAAACCATTCAATATTACGGTAATTCAAGTCTATGCCCCGACCAGTAATGCTGAAGAAGCTGAAGTTGAACGGTTCTATGAAGACCTACAAGACCTTCTAGAACTAACACCCCAAAAAGATGTCCTTTTCATTATAGGGGACCGGAATGCAAAAGTAGGAGGTCAAGAAACACCTGGAGTAACAGCCAAATTTGGCCTTGGAGTATAGAATGAAGCAGGGCAAAGGCTAATAAAGTTCTGCCAAGAAAATGCACTGGTCATAGCAAACACCCTCTTCCAACAACACAAGAGAAGACTGTGTTGGACACATGGACACATGGACATCACCAGATGGTCGACAGCGAAATCAGATTAATTATATTCTTTGCAGCCAAAGATGGATAAGTTCCATACAGTCAGCAAAAACAAGACCAGGAGCTAACTGTGGATCAGATCAAGAACTCCTTATTGCCAAATTCAGACTGAAATTGAAGAAAGTGGAGAAAACGACTAGACCAGTCAGGTATGACCTAAATCAAATCCCTTATGACTATACAGTAGAAGTGAGAAACAGATTTAAAGGACTAGATCTGATAGACAGAATGCCTGATGAACTATGGATGGCAGTTCGTGACATTGTACAGGAGACAGGGATCAAGACCATTCCCAAGAAAAAGAAATGCAAAAAAGCAAAATGGCTGTCTGAGGAGGCCTTACAAATAGCTGGGAAAAGAAGAGAAGCGAAAGGCAAAGGAGAAAAGGAAAGATATTCTCATTTGAACGCAGACTTCCAAAGAATAGCAAGGAGAGATAAGAAAGCCTTCCTCAGTAATCAATGCAAAGAAATAGAGAAAAATAATAGAATGGGAAAGACTAGAGATCTTTTCAAGAAAATTAGAGATACCAAGGGAAAATTTCATGCAAAGATGGGCTCAATAAAGGACAGAAATGGTAGGGACATAACAGAAGCAGAAGATATTAAGAAGAGGTGGCAAGAATACACAGAAGAACTGTACAAAAAAGATCTTCATGACCCAGATAATCACAATGGTGTGATCACTCACCTAGGGCCAGACATCCTGGAATGTGAAGTCAAGTGGGCCTTAGGAAGCATCACCAACAATGCTATTGGAAGCGATGGAATTCCAGTTGAGCAATTTCAAATCCTCAAAGATGATGCTGTAAAAGTGCTGCACTCAATATGCCAGCAAATCTGGAAAACTCAGCAGTGGCCACAGGACTGGAAAAGGTCAGTTTTCATTCCAATCCCAAAGAAAGGCAATGCCAAAGAATGCTCAAACTACCACACAATTGCACTCATCTCACACGCTAGTAAAGTAATGCTTAAAATTCTCCAAGCCAGGCTTCAGCAATACGTGAACTGTGAACTTCCAGATGATCAAGCTGGTTTTAGAAAAGGCAGAGGAACCAGAGATCAAATTGCCAACATCCAATGGATCATCGAAAAAGCAAGAGAGTTCCAGAACAACATCTATTTCTGCTTTATTGACTATGACAAATCCTTTGACTGTGTGCATCACAACAAACTGTGGAAAATTCTGAAAGAGATGGGAATACCAGACCACCTGACCTGCCTCTTGAGAAACCGGTATGCACATGAGGAAGCAACAGCTAGAACTGGACATGGAACAACAGACTGGTTCCAAATAGGAAAAGGAGTACGTCAAGGCTGTATATTGTCACCCTGCTTATTTAACGTCTATGCAGAGTACATCATGAGAAATTCTGGGCTGGAAGAAACACAAGCTGGAATCAAGATTGCCGGGGGAAATAACAATAACCTCAGATATGCAGATGACACCACCCTTATGGCAGAAAGTGAAGAAGAACTAAAGAGCTTCTTGATAAAAGTGAAAGAGGAGAGTGAAAAAGTTGTCTTAAAGCTCAACGTTCAGAAAACTAAGATCATGGCATCTGGTCCCATCACTTCATGGGAAATAGATGGGGAAACAGTGGAAACAGTGGCTGACTTTATTTTGGGGGGCTCCAAAATCACTGCTGATGGTGATTGCAGCCATGAAATTAAAAGACGCTTACTTCTTGGAAGGAAAGTTATGACCAACCTAGATAGCATATTAAAAAGCAGTGACATTACTTTGTCAACAAAGGTCCGTCTAGTCAAGGCTATGGTTTTTCCAGTGGTCATGTATGGATGTTAGAGTTGGACGGTGAAGAAAGCTGAGCGCCAAAGAATTGATGCTTTTGAACTGTGGTGTTGGAGAATACTCTTGAGAGTCCCTTGGACTGCAGGAAGATCCAACCAGTCCATCCTAAAGGAGATCGTTCCTGGGTGTTCATTGGAAGGACTGATACTGATGCTGAAACTACAATACTTTGGCCACATCATGCGAAGAGTTGACTCATTGGAAAAGACCCTAATGCTGGGAAGCATTGAGGGCAGGAGGAAAAGGGGACAACAGAGCATGAGATGGCTGCATGGTATCACCGACTCGATGGACATGAGTTTGGGTACACTCCGGGAGTTGGTGATGGACAGGGAGGTCTGGCGTGCTGGGATTCATGGGGTCGGAAAGAGTCGGACACGACTGAGCAACTGAACTGAACCGAACTGACTGTTTTCAACTTCATTTTCCTCTCCCACTTCTCATTGCCATACTGAGGCCACATGTATCTATATATCACCCATACATATATTCAAAGTGATACTGAATATCTGAAATGTGCCAGACACTGCAGGTGACAGGTTATCAGAATATGTAAAACATAGACAGTCATGAGGCAAACAATAGACCAGACTTAATATTCAAGTATAATAACTCATCCAAGATCTTCTTGAATCCCAAATTGACAAATACCACCATTTAGAATCTGAAAGGTAAAATTAAAAGAAGATGGATGATAGAGGTATTTCAGCTAATCTCACCCCCTACATCAACTTTGTGAGCAACATAATATAGACTCTTTCCTCAGTAAAAGTGAAAATCCACACAAAGTGGGCTTTGGTGAGTTGTCTGAAAACAGTAGAAACTGAAAACGATAGAACAATGAATTTCAAGGGTTTAATAAATAGTAGCTCTCATCTGAAACGTTTTTCTCCTTATAGCCCCTACCCAAGTAGTAATCTTCTTTCAATGCACAATATTTACTCACATTGTTCACTTACTCATGATACCCATTCAGTCATATTATTTCATAGAAGTACATGTTAATCTCTTCTCTTACTATTTAGCCTTTCACTTGTGTGTGTGTTTAAGTGCTTGTCTGTATGTGTGTGCACACATGCTGTGCATTTTCAGTATACTGATAGGATTGTGTGTTATACTTGTACTTCAAAAAATATCCAGGGAAGAATTTTATGCAAAATAAAAATGAATAGTTATTAATAGAAGGATTCAGTTCAGTTCAGTCGCTCAGTTGTGTCCGACTCTTTGCGACCCCATGAATTGCAGCACGCCAGGCCTCTCTGTCCATCACCAACTCCCGGAGTCTACCCAAACCCATGTCCATCGAGTCGGTGATGCCATCCAACCATCTCATCCTCTGTCGTCCCCTTCTCCTCCTGCCCCCAATCCTTCCCAGCATTAGGGTCTTTTCCAATGAATCAACTCTTCGCATGAGGTGGCCAAAGTATTGGAGTTTCAGCTTCAACATCAGTCCTTCCAATAAACACCCAGGATTGATCTCTTTTAGGATGGATTGATTGGACCTCCTTGCAGTCCAAGGGACTCTCAAGAGTCTTCTCCAACACCACAGTTCAAAAGCATCAATTCTGCGGTGCTCAGCTTTCTTCACCGTCCAACTCTCACATCCATACATGACCACTGGAAAAACCATAGCCTTGACTAGACGGACTTTTGTTGGCAAAGTAGTGTCTCTGCTTTTAAATATGCTATCTAGGTTGGCCATAACCTTCCTTCCAAGGAGTAAGCATCTTTTAATTTCATGGCTGCAATCACCATCAGCAGTGATTTTAGAGCCCAAAAAAATAAAGTCAGCCACTGTTTCCACTGTTTCCCCATCTATTTCCCATGAAGTGATGGGACCAGATGCCATGATCTTAGTTTTCTGAACGTTAAGCTTTAAGACAACTTTTTCACTCTCCTCTTTCACTTTCATCAAGAGGCTCTTTAGTTCTTCTTCACTTTCTGCCATAAGGGTGGTGTCATCTGCATATCTGAGGTTATTGATATTTCTCCCGGCAATCTTGATTCCAGCTTGTGTTTCTTCCAGCCCAGCGTTTCTCATGATGTACTCTGCATAGACGTTAAATAAGCAGGGTGACAATATACAGCCTTGACGTACTCCTTTTCCTATTTGGAACCAGTCTGTTGTTCCATGTCCAGTTCTAGCTGTTGCTTCCTGACCTGCATACACGTTTCTCAAGAGACAGGTCAGATGGTCTGGTATTCCCATCTCTTTCAGAATTTTCCACAGTTTATTGTGATCCACACAGTCAAAGGCTTTGGCACAGTCAATAAAGCAGAAATAGGTGTTTTTCTGGAACTCTCTTGCTTTTTCGATGATCCATTGGATGTTGGCAATTTGATCTCTGGTTCCTCTGCCTTTTCTAAAACCAGCTTGAACATCTGGAAGTTCACAGTTCACGTATTGCTGAAGCCTGGCTTGGAGAATTTTGAGCATTACTTTACTAGCGTGTGAGATGAGTGCAATTGTGTGGTAGTTTAAATTCATATTAATAACAACAAATTATTGAAAAGGACCAAATAAATAATATTTTAATTACTTCTTTGAAATCATAATGCAAGTTACTAACTGCACCTTTTAAAATCATTGACCAGTGACTTGATGCCATATAGACACAATCACAAAAGACTTACAGATAGCCTACCTTTTCATGGAACTAATTTTAACAAAAAATGAAATCAAGAAACAGAACCTAGTAGATGTTTCTGCCAATCATGTAAGATATGCTTATCATTTGACAGGTCATTGCATCTATGATAAGAATTGAGAAATTATAAGTCTAAAAAGTTATAATTCTTTAGACTGAGGTATAATTTGTGCTACCAGAGATGAGATCCACCTTACTTTATGAGGCTGATATTTGAAAGATGGATAGCAATATTTTATTCCATAAGGCCGATGCTAATATCATTCTTCATTCTTAGCCAATCTTTTTATGAAAGCAAGAGCCAGAAGCCTCGGGGCATCATATTGTACCTAATTACAATACAGGAATCCCTGTATCAGATTTAAGCATTAAATACCCACATTTATTATATGTGTTGTTTGTATTGCTAAGATAAAAGAAAGTTATGACTAAATAATCTCTACCCTTTAGGATCTGTGGATTTAAACCAGGCAGTATTTAAGCTGTCAAATAGAAGAAACAACACTATAAACAACGCAAAAGACTAAGAAAATGCTAGTTCCTTAAGCACAGAACTGGAGGTGCATTTTATAGAGATGATTATTGCTTGTTAAGGAGGCAAGATTCCCAAATCACCCTGAAAGAACAATAAAATAGTGTTTTAAGCAGTTTTAATGGTAATTCAATCAGTGAAATAACAAGTGAAAATTTATTATAATAACATGCAACTTGGTAACACAGATGTCCAGAATGGCCAAGGCTTATGATCTACTAAAAAAATTAACTTGAATTCAACTATCATTTACTATATACCTAGAATTTCACTGAATCTACAAGGAGTGTAAAGAGGTAAAAGGTATTATTCTTGACCTGAAGTAGCTTGGGGTCTAGTTAATGACATATGAATAATCCTCAAGGAATATGCATAATGTTACTTAAAGGAAATTAAATGTGACATATAGTATTGTAGTAAGTCTATAGGAAATTTAAATAAGAGAAAGTCGGTGTAGGTGAAATGAGCCATGGCAAGTTTCAGGGAATCAGATGCCTTTTCAACTGGGTTTTGAGCAATGTGTTAATCATATGCCCTCCCCATGACATAGCATGTGGTTTTACTCGGATTTGGTAGATATCCAAGTTAAGGAGAAGAGCAGGAATAAAGACAGGAAATGAGACAAGTGAGAGAGAACAGAAATACTGCAAAAACTCAGATATACTAGTCCCATTGTAAGAAGATCTGAAAGGACAGTGGGAAAAGCCTGCTTCTATCCCTGAAGAACAAGGACAGCTGGTAGGACTTGGGCATCAGAATGAAGTGATGGAACAGAATTCCCCGAAGAATAATCCAACAAGAATATACAGCATAAGATGTAATCCACAGAAACTTTTAGCAGGAAAGAGACCATATAATTAACCTTGGTATTTGGAGATAAGAATGAGAGTTCTGACGAATGAAAAGGAGAGGAAATGCCACACTGGGAGGAATTTTCCTATACAACCATCTCCTCACCTTGCAGATCATTCAATTTCTACAATGATCAGGAAACAGTGCTTTGAAGATCTTGTAACTAAAGCCCAGGGTTAACATGGCATTTGGAGAAAGTTTCCCTGCACAGGCTAGGTTAGGCAGCTGAGCTTTCTGGGCCTCCAGGTATCATGACGCAGAGACTCTTCCTCCTCACAGTAAAAGGAGATTAAGATCACCCATTATGCCAGTTCCCAGAGGAGAGTTTGAGAGCAGCAAGAAACAGGGCATAGCAGAATGTAAATATTCAGTTACCAGGGTAAAGAGCTGTGAGCTGAAAATGAAAGCAGTGGACCTTCTGTGTGTTGTTTAGTCAACCAGGGAAGGCTTGAATAAAACTCTTATTTTTATTTTCTCTCCACTGTTGGCCTGGCTTAACCAAATTGATAGGCTTTTTAAAAATTTAGACTACTATCACTTTTGCCATCATTTCTCCTTTATTATTATTAACACAATTAGTTTTATTACTGGAATTGGACGAGAATAACAAAAATAACCTGTTAAAAGTCCCCCAGTCATATTTGACTACAGTTATAAAGTTGGTTCCTACTCAGTAAGTTAGGAAATTAAAAACACTAAATCTAGGATTTTCTCCACTGGGACCTAATCCAGTCCAATTTAGAAGTTGAGGATTTATAAAGGCTTTTCTGAAAGAAATGGGAAAATGTCAGCTACAATTTCTTGCTAGACTTGAAGTGAATCTATTAACCTTGCCCAGAGAATATAATGTAACAGTTATCTCATTTACAATGTTATTGTATATGATTTATGGCCAGAGTATCAAGCCTCAAACTAGGTTTTGTAGTTTTAAGTTAAATTTACATGTCTGTAATACAAATGATTTTTTTCTTGTTCAGATAAAAAGATATTAAAAAGTGATTTATAATATTTCAGTTGGATGGAAAATACACAGTATGACTTAGTCTACTGAGGGAAAAAATATTAGTTAGGCAGCTATTATGAATATGTACGTTCACACTGCTCAGCGCTTCCCATCTTTTAATGTATGCTTGGATATCAGCCACTAGATATCTTTAGAATTACATTATATTTAGAATATGAGACACAAATCTATATGAAAATCAGATTTAAAAGAAAAGAACAACCAAGAGGACAAGGAAAAATGCATCTTCTCTGTAGTTCACCTAAGATCATAAATGCTGAAACTAACTTAAATGTCACCTTTTTTGCAGGTGTCTTCTACCAAAGAGCACAAAACAGTCTTAAAATATATTCCACAAAAGCATTTCTAACAGTATTATCATTATTGAAACCTAAGAGAATTTGCTTAACCATAAACTATAAGTTTGAGATGTGATTTGGAAGTATTGTGTTTTATTGAAAATGGTTGATATAATGTTACCTGAAAGATATGACTCACAACTGTAAAGTCAAGACCAATTATAAGCTAGACTTAACATTTTACTACCAAACAAATAGGCTTCCCAGGTGTGCTAGTGGTAAAGAACCCTCCTGCCAAAGCAGGAGACATAAGAGCCTCGGTTTTGACCTCTGGGTAGGGAAGATCCCCTGGAGGAGGCCATTGCACACATGGTCAAACAAACAGCACATGTGTGTGCATGCTCGGTTGCTCTAGTCATGTTCAACTCATTGCGACCATATGGGCTATAACTTGCCAGGCTCCTCTGCCCATGGGCTTCTCTAGGCAAGAATACTGGAGTGGGTTGTCATGCTCTCCTCCAAGGGATCTTCCCTACTCAGGGATCAAACCCATGTCTCATGTGCCTCCTGCATTTCAGGTGGATTATTTACCCACTGAGCCACCTGGGAAGCCTAAATAGCACACAATGTCCTATAAATTTAAAATTAAAATAAAAAATCTTGTTGGCATCCTCCATATAAGTTATATATATATATATGCAAATATTTCAAAAATCACATAATTTCAAATAAATTTCATAATTTAAAGGTACAATTAAAAATAAAACCCTGCTGCTCAACTATATTCATTGACAATGCATACATATTTACTGTCTATATATAGAAACTTATATATGTGTGTATATATATATATATGCACACACACACACCAAATGAAATTAATTTTATTCAAAATTCCTATATAATTATATAATTTTGTGTGCTTTAATTCTACCCGTTCATATTTGGGAGAGCTTTTTAAATCTCCCACTATGGCTGTATTTTTTTAAATATTTATTTATTTGACTGTACCAGGTCTTAGTTTCAACATGCGAACTCTTAGCTGCGGCATGTGGGATCCCGTTCCCTGTCCAGGGATCAAATCCAGGCCCCCTGAATTGGGAGCGTGGAGTCTTTAGCCACTGGACTACCAGGAAAATCCCTATAGTTGTATCTTTAACAAGATCTTCCTATCAGTTGAAATTATATTAAGCTTCTAATAACAAATAACTAAAATGACAGTCCTGAACAAGAAAGGGATTTATTTTTTCTCACAAACCTGCAATCTAAGACAAACACAGTAGTTCTCTGTATTTATCAGTGGGAAACATGTTACCTTCATTCTTTCTAGCATACAATCTTTAGCAGCTGGCTTTCATCCTAAGTCAAAACATAGACACAAACACAGTCATCTTGTCAGGTCAGGGCGCTTCAGAGTCACTTGTTTCACAAGACAGTTGCTAGATTTCTAGCTATCTCACCCACATTTAAGTCAGAAGAAGGATTAAGAAGATGAATTAACAAGGTGCAAACAAAGTAGGCCCACTTCAAAGAATTTTCCCTGAAACTCCACCTCACCATTTCTGCTTACATCTTACCAGTGCCTTCAAGGCAAAATGGAAAAATGTTACTCTCCAGAAGCAATGCTACTAGCAATACTTTGGCTGGGTGGGTCAAAGTTTTATGTGTTGAATTGCTTTGTTAGTTGTTACACATGGATTTATGAATATCACAGCATATCTTTATCTTATTTAATGCCTTCAATTTTAAATACTTTATCTGATATTAATATTAAACATTCTGCATTTTTTGTGTTTGTATCTTCCAGGTTGACTTTTACCCAATTTCTAGTATTTTGCTCAAGATACTGATAGAATGGTACTGGTGTTGTTTATGCATGGGGCAGAAATGGGGTGATTGGAGTATTGTTGTTGTATGTATAAATGTGCAGCATTTTTCCTAATTTTCCTCCTTATTCCTGTACCTGACTCTTACTTCCTGCCATTCTACCATCTGAGCCTGAAGCCTCTTCTTTTCAAATTCTCCAGAGAATAAGGAAGATTCAAATTCTCCTTATCTACCAGCAATCTTTATTTTCCTTCTCTGAATTAATGCAACAAGGAGCTAATAGTGACCTTCTCTAGGAATAGGACTAGTGAATTCAACTCGAAGTTAAAATTATCAAAAATTATTTGCAATTACTTTGCTTTTGTTCAACAGACTCTCTTTATTGCTTTGGAACACATAATATTACTTTATTAAAAGTACACATGTTTTGGGACTATCATTAACTTGATGGAAAAGATTTAATTGGGCTACAACAGTGCATTATATCACACAAAATAGTCAAGATTTGATTACCTGTATATTTTCTTTCCAAAAATAATGTTCACCATAACTGAAAATTCAGATTACTCTAGTGAAAATTGAGTTTTCCCAGATTGCTTTCAACTCTGCGAAAGTGTTATTTTACAGCTCTGAGTGATCCCATAAGGGAAATAGTCCCTTGACTTGAACTGGAAATATAAGATTTAAATTGCTCTTTAGTTCTTAGGAACAAAAAGGTGTTTCTATGCCAGTGCTCATAGCTAGAAGAGTTGTCCACTTCCAATTTCATGGTCAAATAGACAAAGGAGTGAGCAGAGATCAATGCCATTTTAAGCCTTGAGTTCATTAGCTGTCTCCGACTCACCACAATCAATTTTAGTGACTAGGACTTACTCTACCTTGACCAGACAAGTATCCATTTAATCAAAATGTTGTCATGCTTCCAAAGAGAAAAGAAATATTAAACAAAGTTGGGATTGTGTATTTATATTTTTACTATTTTATGAAGAACAGTAACTTACAACCTATATCAATAGGATACTTATTTATATTCTCTTCTTTCTAAATGATTCAAGATGGAGCTATATACTACCAGGAAACATTTTTGAATATTAATACATATGGCCACCAATGATCTTATTATATTTAAATAATAAGTCAACACATAATTAACTCTAAAAGATAAATCTGTATATTGGATCTAAAAGTTCTCTATTCTTTGTGTGCCCTCTAATTGGGCAAGGAGTTTAGAGCTTCTTAGGAGAGCTTAGTAGAAAATATATTTTTTCAGCCTAAATAGATCAAAAAATTTGACATGGTTGTCATGTTTACTCTAAGGTGATTTATAAGAGAAATGAAAAGAGGAAAATGGATCAAGTGAACCAAGTTCTTTAAAAATCCCTTACTTTTAGCATATATTTGTTTAATCCCAACTATTGATATTAATATTACTGAGGAACTTAGAAATAATATTTAGAAGAATCTATTTTAAAACTCACTAGATCAGAAAAGACAGCATAAAATACAATGGTGAAACATTTTTCTTATAATTTTGATACTTATATTTAAGCATAAAACTGAAGATTTCATTTGCTACCAAATACAAAATTATTTTTACTACAAACTTGAAACTTAATTATGAGGATGATTAAAACATAAAGACAAAGTAATCTCATTAAAGCACAAACTATTAATTGATATTGGAAGAAGCTAGAGGACAACTTGACACAATAATTTGCTTGCTTTGGATAATTCATTTCTTTAATCATCTACTTTTAAGTCAGAAATGTGAATTGACTTCAGTTAAGCTGGGCAATTCCAGCAATATTGAACTATTTTCAATGATGAGAACATTTTGTCAAATAAACTAATCTGTGTTTTTTTAGAAAAAGAAATGTTTAGAAGAAAAAAATTAGAGAAGCGTAGGATAAAGGGCAAAATATATGTGGATCGACACTCTTCCAAACACTTTGCACTTGTTATTTTAGTTAATGCTGCTAATATTCCTATGAATTTCATAATAGAGGTCTCTCTTGATAAATGAAAATAATGAGAATCAGGAAAATTTTCTAAAAACACAGCTAGTAATTAGTTGAACTAAAAATAAGAAGAAGGTTTGTCTGATTCCAAAACCCCACTAATTTTTACTAGGTATGTAAATATAATTAATAGATGCTGAATGCAAGGAGAAAAGAAAAAAAATTATGTTATGTAATTTAAATCCCCTTTGGGTACATCTTGAGTTATGACTATCCCTAAAGCAATATCTATACTGGATTTGTTCTAGAAAATTTCTGGAGGAAAACGAACATGATAATTACATGGGGAACTCTGTGGCATATCCTCATCAACTACCTACATTGCCATTTACTTCAGTTCAGTTGAGTCGCTCAGTCGTGTCCGACTTTCTGCGACCCCATGAATTGCAGCACACCAGGCCTCTCTGTCCATCACCAACTCCCGGAGTATACCCAAACCCATGTTCATCGAGTCGGTGATGCCATCCAACCATCTCATCCTCTGTCGTCCCCTTCTCCTCCCGCCCCCAATCCTACCCAGCATTAGGGTCTTTTCCAATGAGTCAACCCTTCGCATGAGGTGCCCAAAGTATTGGAGCTTCAGCTTCAACATCAGACCTTCCAATGAACACCCAGGATTGATCTCATTTAGGATGGATTGACTGGATCTCCTTGCAGTCCAAGGGACTCTCAAGAGTCTTCTCCAACACCACAGTTCAAAAGCATCAATTCTTTAGCGCTCAGCTTTCTTCACCGTCCAACTCTCACATCTATACGTGACCACTGGAAAAACCATAGCCTTGACTAGACGGACTTTTGTTGGCAAAGTAATGTCTCTGCTTTTAAACATGCTATCTAGGTTGGGCATAACCTTCCTTCCAAGGAGTAAGCGTCTTTTAATTTCATGGCTGCAGTCACCATCAGCAGAGATTCTGGAGCCCAAAAAAGTAAAGTCTGACACTGTTTCCACTGTTTCCCCATCTATTTCCCATGGAGTGATGGGACCAGATGCCATGATCTTAGTTTTCTGAACGTTGAGCTTTAAGACAACTTTTTCACTCTCCTCCTTCACCTTCATCAAGAGGCTCTTTAGTTCTTCTTCACTTTCTGCCATAAAGGTGGTGTCATCCGCATATCTGAGGTTATTGAAATTTCTCCCGGCAATCTTGATTCCAGCTTGTGTTTCTTCCAGCCCAGCGTTTCTCATGATGTACTCTGCATATAAGTTAAATAAGCAGGGTGACAATATACAGCCTTGACGTACTCCTTTTCCTATTTGGAACCAGTCTGTTGTTCCATGTCCAGTTCTAGCTGTTGCTTCCTGACCTGCATACACGTTTCTCAAGAGACAGGTCAGATGGTCTGGTATTCCCATCTCTTTCAGAATTTTCCACAGTTTATTGTGATCCACACAGTCAAAGGCTTTGGCATAGTCAATAAAGCAGAAATAGATGTTTTTCTGGAACTCTCTTGCTTTTTCGATGATCCAGCGGATATTGGCAATTTGATCTCTGGTTCCTCTGCCTTTTCTAAAACCAGCTTGAACATCTGGAAGTTCACGGTTCACGTATTGCTGAAGCCTGGCTTGGAGATTTTTGAGCATTACTTTACTAGCATGTGAGATGAGTGCAATTGTGCAGTAGTTTGAGCATTCTTTGGCATTGCCTTTCTTTGGGATTGGAACGAAAACTGACCTTTTCCAGTCCTGTGGCCACTGCTGAGTTTTCCAAATTTGCTGGCATATCGAGTGCAGCACTTTCACAGCATCACCTTTGAGGATTTGAAATAGCTCAACTGGAATTCCATCACCTCCACTAGCTTTGTTCGTAGTGATGCTTTCTAAGGCCCACTTGACTTCACACTCCAGGATGTCTGGCTCTAGGTGAGTGATCACACCATTGTGATTATCTGGGTCGTGAAGATCTTTTTTGTACAGTTCTTCTGTGTATTCTTGCCACCTCTTCTTAATATCTTCTACTTCTGTTAGGTCCATACCATTTCTGTCCTTTATCGAGCCTATCTTTGCATGAAATATTCCTTTGGTATCTCTAATTTTCTTGAAGAGGTCTCTAGTCTTTCCCAATCTGTTGTTTTCCTCTATTTGTTTGCACTGATCTGATCGCTGAGGAAGGCTTTCTTATCTCTCCTTGCTATTCTTTGGAACTCTGCATTCAGTTGAGGATATCTTTCCTTTTCTCCTTTGCTTTTCGCTTCTCTTCTCTTCCCAGCTATCTGTAAGGCCTCCTCAGACAGCCATTTTGCTTTTTTGCATTTCTTTTCCATGGGGATTTTCTTGATCCCTGTCTCCTGTACAATGTCACGAACCTCTGTCCATAGTTCATCAGGCACTCTGTCCATCAGGTCTAGTCCCTTAAATCTATTGTCACTTCCACTGTATACTCATAAGGGATTTGATCTAGGTCATACCTGAATGGTCTAGTGGTTTTCCCTACTTTCTTCAATTTAAATCTGAATTTGGCAATAAGCAGTTCATGATCTGAGCCACAGTCTGCTCCTGGTCTTGTTTTTGCTGACTGTATAGAGCTTCTCCATCTTTGGCTGCAAAGAATATAATCAATCTGATTTCGGTGTTGACCATCTGGTGATGTCCACGTGTAGAGTCTTCTCTTGTGTTGTTGGAACAGGGTGTTCGCTATTACCAGTGCGTTCTCATGGCAAAACTCTATTAGCCTTTGCCCTGCTTCATTCTGTACTCCAAGGCCAAACTTGCCTGTTACGCCAGGTGTTTCTTCACTTCCTACTTTTGCATTCCAGTCCCCTATAATGAAAAGGACATCTTTTTTGGGTGTTAGTTCTAGAAGGTCTTGTAGGTCTTCACAGAACTGTTCAACTTCAGCTTCTTCGGCGTTACTGGTCGGGGCATAGACTTGGATTACCATGATATTGAATGGTTTGCCTTGGAAACGAACAGAGATCATTCTGTCGTTTTTGAGATTGCATCCAAGTACTGCATTTTGGACTCTTTTGTTGACCATGATGGCTACTCCATTTCTTCTAAGGGATTCTTGCCCACAGTAGTAGATATAATGGTCATCTGAGTTAAATTCACCCATTCCAGTCCATCTTAGTTCACTGATTCCTAAAATGTCAACGTTCACTCTTGCCATCTCCTGTTTGACCACTTCCAGTTTGCCTTGATTCATGGACCTAACATTGCAGGTTCCTATGCAATATTGCTCTTTACAGCATCGGACTTTGCATCTATCACCAGTCACATCCACAGTTGCGTATCGTTTTTGCTTTGGCTCCATCCCATCATTCTTTCTGGAGTTATTTCTCCACTGATCTCCATTAGCATATTGGGCACCTACTGACCTGGGGAGTTCAACTTTCAGTGTCCTATCCTTTTGCCTTTTCATACTGTTCATGGGGTTCTCAAGGCAAGAATACTGAAGTGGTTTGCCATGCCCTTCTCCAGTGGACCACAATCTGTCAGACCTCTCCACCATGACCCATCCGTTTTGGGTGGCCCCACAAGGCATGGCTTAGTTTCATTGAGATAGACAAGGCTGTGGTCCGTGTGATCAGATTAGCTAGTTTTCTGTAGTTTTAGTTTTAGTGTGTCTGCCCTCTGATGCCCTCTCGCAACACTTACCGTCTTACTTGGGTTTCTCTTACCTTGGGCCTTGGTTAATTCCTCTTGTCACCGCCACTGCCGCCGCCGGCCCCAACCCCCGGCCTGGCCTAGCCCCTCTCGGCTGCCATCCCCGGCCCCCGGCCCGGCCTATGCCCTGTCAGCCGCTGCCCCCGGCCCCTGGCCCGGCCTAGCCCCTCTCGGCCGCCACCCCCGGCCCCCGGGCCCCGGCCCGGCCTAGGCCCTCTTGGCCGCCGCCCCCAGCTCCTGGCCCCCGGGCCGGCCTAGCCCCTTCGGCCGCCGTCCCCAGCTCCCGGCCCCCGGCCCGGCCTAGCCCCTCTCGGTTGCCGCCCCCGGCTCCCAGCCCCCAGCCCCCGGCCCGGCCTAGCTCCTCTCGGCCACGCTTCTGCGCCGAGCCATTTACTTAAATAGTTTTAAATCATATGATTCCTTGGTTTTTAATAAAAACAGATTTTTAAAAATAAACCTTAAGTGCTCATGATGAGAAGGAGCAAAGTCAAGCATTATCCTTCATAGCTCAAGTTCCACTTTCTAAAAGTCACTACTTTTACCATTTTCAGATTTTTAGCTGCTACTGGGTACATTTAGGACCCTAAAAAGTATTATTATAACATTATTATCTAACTATATACATGAGAAATTATATAGTAAATCTCTATTTAGAAAGATGAGTATTAGGTTATTAAATTCTATGTTTGTTCTTCCAATTTTTGTGAGTTATTATTTTGTCCTTCCGGAGAAGGCAATGGCACCCCACTCCAGTACTCTTGCCTGGAGGATCCCATGGACGGAGGAGCCTGGTAGGCTACAGTCCATGGGGTCGCTAAGAGTCGGACACGACTGAGCGACTTCACTTTCACTTTTCCCTTTCATGCACTGGAGAGGGAAATGGCAACCCACTCCAGTGTTCTTGCCTGGAGAATCCTAGGGACGGCAGAGCCTGGTGAGCTGCCGTCTATGGAGTCGCACAGAGTCGGACACGACTGAAGCGACTTAGCATAGCATTTTGTCCTTCCAGTGATTATTTTGGAAATATAATTATGTTACTTCAGTCTAACATTACATCACCTTTTGAAAGTTCTGTCTTTTAACCCTCATGCTATTATCTAAAGCTACAAACATTATCTTGCCTTCCACCTCTCCTTTCCTCTTTCTCATTGCATATTCTTTCAACTATTACTTTTTTTAGTACGTTGCAAACTTTTAAAACATATTTATAACCATAAATAATAATTCCATTGTTAAAAGTTATATTTGATTCTGAATGCTGAAAACACACAGTGCTTATGTTACTAGGGATATATAAATATCATACACAAAAAATTAGATAATAACCTAGCAATTAATTTATCTATGAGTTGAACATCCTAACAGTTATTAAATTCAAATAAAAATGTTCCTAATATAAGATAAAATATACTTGATGTTTCATATATGTTATAAATTTCTCAAAATAAAACCATAATCTGAGGTGTTTCATATAAAAACAAGATTATATGAGTTTCTCTTCATGGATTATAATTATTGCCTTTCTTTTTTCTTGTTGATATAAACAAGAAAAATATTTTGTTTTTAAATCTATCTTTAACATAATTCAGCATCTTAATTTTATGGAATCCATTCCAGTCAAACAGAATGTAATCTAGTTTAAACCAATTGATTCCTTTTTTTGTTTGTTTATCAAAGCATAATTGATTTACAATATTGCATTACTGTGTTTGTTTCAGGTTTACAGCATAGTGATTTAGTATTTTTGCAGATTATATTCCATCATAGGTTATTATAAGATAATGAATACAATTCCTAGTGCTTTACAAATCCTTGTTTTTTATCTGTTCTATATATAATAGTTAGTGTCTGTTAATCCCATACCCTTAACTTGTCCCTCACCCCTTCCTTCTATACTTTTGGAACCACAGGTTTGTTTTCTATGTCTGTGAATCTGTTTCTGTTTTGCATATACATTCACTTGTATTACTTTTTAGATTCTACATACAAGTAGTGTGCAGTATTTCTCCTTCTCTATTTGACTTATTTCACTAAGCATAATACTCTCTAGGTCCATCCACATTGCTGCAAATGGCAGTGACTTTATTCTTTTTTATGAGGAAGATTGAAGGCTGAAGCAGAAGGCGACAGTGGATGTGATGGTTGGATGGTATTACCGATTCAATGGACATGTGCTGTGTGCTTGGCTGCTCAGTCATGCGAACTCTTTATGACCCCATGGACTGTAGACCGCCAGGCTCCACTGTCCATAGGGATTCTCTAGTCAAGAATACTGGAGTGAGCTGCATGCTCTCCACCAGGGGATCTTCCCAACCCAGGAAGCGAATCCAGGTCTCTCACATTGCAGGCAGATTCTTTACCAGCAGAGCTACCAGTTCAGTTCAGTTCAGTTCAGTCGCTCAGTCATGTCCGACTCTCTGCGACCCCATGAATTGCAGCACACCAGGCCTCTCTGTCCATCACCAACTCCCGGAGTATACCCAAACCCATGTTCATCGAGTCGGTGATGCCATCCAACCATCTCATCCTCTGTCGTCCCCTTCTCCTCCCGCCCCCAATCCTACCCAGCATTAGGGTCTTTTCCAATGAGTCAACCCTTCGCATGAGGTGCCCAAAGTATTGGAGCTTCAGCTTCAACATCAGACCTTCCAATGAACACCCAGGATTGATCTCTTTTAGGATGGATTGATTGGATCTCCTTGGAGTCCAGGAAACTCTCAAGAGTCTTCTCCAACACCACAGTTCAAAAGCATCAATTCTGCGGTGCTCAGCTTTCTTCACTGTCCAACTCTCACATCCATACATGACCACTGGAAAAACCATAGTCTTGACTAGACGGACTTTTGTTGGCAAAGTAATGTCTCTGCTTTTAAACATGCTATCTAGGTTGGCCATAACCTTCCTTCCAAGGAGTAAGCGTCTTTTAATTTCATGGCTGCAGTCACCATCAGCAGTGATTCTGGAGCCCAAAAAAGTAAAGTCTGACACTGTTTCCACTGTTTCCCCATCTATTTCCCATGGAGTGATGGGACCAGATGCCATGATCTTAGTTTTCTGAACGTTGAGCTTTAAGCCAACTTTTTCACTCTCCTCCTTCACCTTCAGAGCTACCAGGGAAGCCCTCAATTGGCACAAACTTGGGAAAACTCTAGAAGATAGTGAGGGACTGAGAGCCCTGGCATGCTGCAGTTCACGGGGTTGCAAAGAGTTGGACACAACTTGGCAACTGGACAACAACAATATTCCATTATATATATGTACCACATCTTCTTAATCCAGTTGTCTGCTGATGGGCATTTGAGTCGCTTCCATGTCTTGGCTATTGGAAATAGTGCTGCTATGAACATTAGAGTCCATGTGTCTTTTCCAATTAATGATTTTTATTTTCCTGGATATATACCCAGGAGGGGAATTGCTGAATAAAGAACCTGCCTGCCAGTTCAGGAGACCTAAGAGACGCAGGTTCGATCCCTGGGTTAGGAAGATCCCCTGGAGGAGGCAATGGCAACCCACTCCAGTATTCTTGCCTGGAGAATCCCATGGACAGAGGAACGTGGCAGGCTATAGTTCACAGGGTCACAAAGAGTCAGAAAGGACTGAAGCAACTTAGAACAGCACATAGTAGCTATATTTTTAGTTTTTTATGGAATCTCCATATTATTCTCAAAACATTCTACAGTGGCTATACCAATTTATAATACATCCCCAAGAACAGTGCAGGAGGATCCCCTTTTCTCCATGTCCTCTCCAACATTTGTTATTTGGAGAATTTTTTTTTTATTGGAGCATAGTTGATTTACAATGTTGTGTTAGTTTCAGGTGTACAGCAAAATGATTCAGTTGTTATTTGTAGAATTTTGATGATAGCTGTTCTGACGGGTGTGAGGTGATACCTCATTGTGGTTTTGAATTACATCTCTCTAATAATTAGCAATGTTAAGTATATTTTCATGTGCCCCTTAGCCCTCTGTACGCCTTATTTAGAAAAAAATCTTTTCAAGTCTTGTGCCCATTTTTTGATTGAGTTGTTTGGTTTATTTGATAGTGAGTTGTATGTATGAGCTGTTTGTATATTTTGGATATTAACTCCTCAGCGGTTGCATCATTTGCAAATTTATTTTCCTATTCCATAGGCTGTCTTTTGGTTTTGTTGGTATTTCCCTTTGCTATGTGAAAGCTTTTGTGTTTTTAAATCCCATTTGCTAATTTTTGCTTTTATTTATTCTGTCTTGGGAGTCTGATTAAGGAAAATATTGAAATATTTAAGTCAAAGTGTTTGCCTTTGACACACTCTTCTAGGAATTTTATGATTTCATGTCTTATGTTTAGTCTTTAAACCATTTTGAGTCTATGTCATTTTTGTAGATGATGTGAGGGAATGCTTTAATTTTATTGGAATGCTCCCTGTCCATCAGAATGCTGGTTGGAGATATGTGAGCTTATACCTAAGTTGTCTATTCTGTTCCATTGATTTTGCTGTCTGTTTTTGTGTCAGTACTACACTGCTTTGATTACTGCAGTGTCATTGTATAGTTTGCAGTCTGGAATGGTTATACCTCCAGCTTTGTCCTTTTTTTCTCAAGATTCTGTTGACAACTCAGGATCTTTTGTGGTTCCATATATATTTCAGGATTATTTGTTGTAGTTGTGAAAAATGTCATGGGTATTTTGATAGGAATTACACTAGATCTGTAGATTTCTTTTAGTAGTATGTTGATTTTAACAATATTAATTTTTCCACCCAAGATTATGTCTGTTGGTAAATACTTGCTTTATATATTCAGGTGCTCCTGCATTGGGTGTATATATGTAATGAGTGTAATATTCTGCACAGGGTTTGAAGTGGGACTTCCTTTCTGCTCCATGGATATTGCTGCCCTGTTACGGATGGGGTCAGTTACTCAGTTATTGAAGTGAATGTCTATAGGTTTGAGCTTGAGCAGTCTCTGTCCCCTTCTCCCCACATTGGGGATTTTGTGTGTGTTTTCCCTTCTCCCCACATTGGAGATTTTGCCCCAAAGGAGGGAAGGGCTGAAGTAAGTCAAGCTAGTGTGCTTACATGGGTCTGATGCATTGACTGTGTAGGCAGCTAAACCTCCACTCAGTTCACATTCATCTCCTTTCCCTGTTGTGGTCATCCCAGATCTAGTGCAAGGTTGTGGCACAGAGTGGGTGAGGTTGGAGCATTCACTAGGCTGCGACAGGTTATTTGGAGTGTTGTGGTTGCAGGAACTGAAGCAGCTGCGCTGATGTCAGAGGTCTGGACTTCTTCTGGCCTTCAGCTTGACAAGCACCAACACTGGCTGATACTGTTTCATCTGGACCACACCCCAGGCCCCTGAACTTCTATCTCTAGATCACATCTTCTACCAGGACCTGTCTGCCTCAGATCCAGTGTCAAGTTGTGGCATGGAGTGAGTGTGACTAGAGTGTGTATGTACTAGACTGGGAGTGGGGATCTCAGCATGGTGGTCATAGTGGTTCAAGTGGCTACACTGCCATCAGAGGTCTGTACTGCTTCTGTGGAACTGCCTGAGTAAATGCCAACAATTCCACTGATGTGCCGGTCAAATCATACCCCAGGCCTCCAGACCACTCCTGTGTCTCTATGTCAAGTATTCTCCCAAGATCAGGTGAGTTGGGCCAAGATGTTTGCACAGCTCAGATTGGAATGCATAGAAAGGCAGTAGACACAGTGTGGGACTCTGCCCTGTGTGTTGGCAAGCCAGTGACCATATACTCTTCATGAGTGCAGTCTAGCCTTCTCCAGCCCTTCTATCTGTCCGAGCAGTTCTCTTAACAGCCAAGTTGGTCTTGTTTCCTCTGCATAAGACCCCAGGCCAGCAACACCAACTGTGTGCCTCAACCTTCTCACTCTCTAGGGGGAGGGCTTGCCCATGTAGACTTTCTTTTCCTCCTAGATCACTCCCAGGGGCACAGGTCCTGACCCAATGTGGTTTTTTTCCCCCAATCTACCCAGTTACATGGGAATCTTTCATGCAGCATTTGTTGTATAGGAGTAGTTCTCCCCGTTTCTAGTTATATTTCCATGAAAACTGTTTGATATGTAGATGTATTTTTATGTGTTTGGGGTGGGGGACAGTTAGCTCCACATCCTTTTACTTCACCATTTTGATTCCCCTTTGATTTCTTCTTTAGATTGACTGAATGTCCCTTTGTAGCTGTTTACTTTCATAATGTGAAAATACTATGTTTCTACAGAACCACCATATCTTTACACCTCCCAATCTATTTCCTAATTTACGTTGATTGTATCATTACTTTAATAGATCCAAGTTTTAATATACTTGCTTTCATTCAGTAATCATGAAAGAATAATATATAGCATTTATAGATTTATACTTTAGAATCTATAATTAACAAAAATATTGGAGTTTTCAATAGTTACTTTCCCTGAGGTTGGAGAAACTATTCATAAGAACAAGGTGTAAAATCTCAAGTATTATTTCAAGTATGTCTGAATAAGTTTCTATCAAATTTATTCTCATAGAGATAACTTTTCCACTGATAGAACTATATCTTTTGTGGTAGATAAAATGCCAGTAGAATACATGCAGTCTTTCAGAGCATAATGTGAGGCAACTACAGTCTCTGGAATGTGAGGAGAAAGGATCTCATGGGCAAAGGGAGCCAGAGAGACAGAGCTTTAATTTTCTTTTTTTTTGTATCAACTCTGCCAAAATCTCTGACTGATTTATGATCTACACAGGTATGTGGCAGACATGAAATTAAGTAGCTAAAGATAAAAGAACTCAACCAAAGATTTAGCCATGGCCTGAGAGAAACAATTTACAGCTTTTGTTTGACCAAGAAAATTGTCTACTAAAACAAACTAACTAAAACCAGGAGTTTTAAAAGAATGTAGTATCTCCACAACATAAAAGTTTAAATGGCCAGGATAAAATTTTACCCAAAAAGGACAACACAGGACCAATTTTTAATTAAAGGACAACCAATTAAAACACATCCAAAGATGACTGAAATATTGGAAGAAGCAAATAAGGAATGAAACCATCTATAAGCCTGCTCAATAATTGTAAAAGGAAATGTTTGCAGTAAATGAAAAGACAAGAATTCACAGCAGAGAAATAGAAACTATAGTAACATCTAAATGGAATTTATGCAACTAAAAAATATAATAACGCAGTAATGAGTCACTCATATATAAATTGGGAGAAATTATCCAGTCTGAAGAACACAGAGAAGGAAAAGGTGTTAAAAATGAGAAGAACCTCAAAAAACTCAGAAGTTGATCATAAATGTAACTGGAATCACAGGAGAAGACAAAAGAGAAAACAAATTAAAAAAACAGCTGGCTAATTTTTCCCCAATTTGGAAAAATATACACATATAAGTGCAAGATGCTCAGCAAACTCCAAGCAAATATAATAAATACAAAGAAAACCATGTCTAGGTTCATCGTGGTCAAACAGCTAAGTCAAAGATAAAGGCAAAATCTGGTAAACAGTCAAAGGAAAACAGCATATTACCTACAGGGAACAATGATTCAAAAACCACTAACCTCTTCAAGGAAACAAAATAAGGCCGGATGACAGTGGGAAAATACCTACAAAATACCAAAAAACAGAACTATTAGCCCAGATTTCTACTTCAAGTGGAATAATTCTTCAAGAATGAAGAACGATTGAAGACATCGCTGAATAAAAAAAACTGAGTTTGTCAGAAGACTTATACTATATCAAACTCTAAAGGAAGTTATTCAAGTAAAAGTAAAACTATACCAGAAGGAAATTCAGACCATAAGGAAGGGATAAACAGCATCAGAAGGAATAAATATTCAAATAAATGGAAAACATTCTTTTCCCTCTTAATTAAAAAAAGTACATGAATGATTAAAGCAAAAAATATAACATTATCTTGTGGGGTTTATATATATGCAAATGTATATAACATTGGTAGAATAAGGATAGGGCGTAAAGAGAACTATGTGAATGCAAGTTTCTATGTTGTATGTGAAATGGTAGAACAGTAACTTTAAGTAGAGGGAAAAGGTAAAGATTTATATGTAATTGCTACAGTAACCACTTAAATACTAATGCAAATAGGTTAAGGTAAAAATCCAACAGGTAAAGTAAGATATATATCACAGAAATATTCAAATAATCCAAATACAAGTGAGAAAGGAAGAACAGAGGGATGACAACAACACAACAAACCAAAATAAAACTATAAAAAAGAGGTAAAAAAAAATAAAAAACAAACTAGAATAGAGACTCATTCAGTCATATTAGTAATTTTGTAAAATGTCAATATAATAAATGTATCAGTATTTAAACACTTAAAGGACAAAATTTGTCAGAATAAATAAGAGAACAAAACCAAATTATATTCCTTTGAATAAGTTTGACCTTTAAATAGAAAGACAGATAGGTTGAAAGTAAATAGATGAAAATAATACTTCATATAAAGAGTCAGCATAAGAAGCTTGGGGTAGTTATTTTAATATCAGCTAAAAATAGACCTCAAGAAAAAATGTATTACTAGAGATAATAAGGGACATTTAAAAATAATAAAATAATGGTACAGCAGGAATAACATAATAATCATAAATGTAAGTACATCTTAGAACTTTAGAGCTGAAGAGAAAGAATTAAAAGGCGAAAGAGATAAAATTACAATGACATTTTAGTACCTCTTTTATCAGATCAAAAGATCAGTAAGGACATAGATTACCTTAAAAAATACTATCAACTACTTGACCTAATTAGCATTTAGAGAACATTATTCCCATTTATTTCAGAATATTTGTTCACTTTTAGTATACATGGTAAATTCACTAGAAAATATCATATTCTGGATTCTTAAGCAAGTTTAAATTGTTGTATAATTTAACACATCATAAATAAATCATTATTGAATATACTGTAAAGAAGAAAGGGAAAGAGGGAGGGAGGGAGATAAAAAGGAGGGAGGCATGAAGGGAGAGAAGGCGAAAGGAAGGTAATTACACACAGATCACGTCTAGACAGTTTTTCTTTTTTTGTGTGTATTAGCCTTCTGCAACCTATCCACCCATGTTTTTATTTTAAAATAATTGTTGAAAACTGCAGGCTGCTTTGTCTTTCCCCTTTTGCTTGCTTTTTCTAGAAATAAAGATACAATGTTTCTAAATCCTGAAAATACAACACAAGACTCTAGGTGGGCTATAATGTGTGTTTACTATAATACTTAAAGACAATCTTCTTCTATGGAGAACAAGATAAACAAATGTCATGGATGACATGTATAAGATCTGCTAACTATAATCATCGAGTGCTAACCTGTAAGATATATTAGATATAGAATAAATACAACCCATGTATGCTGAACACAGATAAAATGATGGAACAAATCAGAGCTAACTTATAGATATGAAGGGATGGAAAGACCATTTAAACCTTAAATATTCATAAATCATGGATCATATTATTCCCAGTTGCCAGCAATATGATCCCTACTGTGACACTGTTACCCACTGATGACATCCATTTTGGTCCCATGTGACCTTTGCCAGAGACATACAGATAAAATCCATAGCTGTTCAGCAAGTCATCAGTGATCTACAGCTATCGGCTAGGCATGCTTGCCCCTGTGTCTCTCTAATCAAACAAGCAAGTGATGGGTCAGAGGACCTTATATCTGCTGAGTGCCCTTCCTAAACCTCGACTCTGGTCCTTGTAACTACACTGTCAGCAGAGAAGGCTGATGAGACAGAGGGAGGGCGAGAGATGGGCATGTGAGCACTGTGTAACACAGACTTCAGGGTCAACACTCCTTCCACTCCAGAGGCATCCTACTATTGAAAGCGTGTGAACCTACACTAATACTTTGCCTTTTCTACTTGTGACATTTTGGAAATTGATTAAATTGACTATATGATTTGAGCATGTTAATTTGGTCCTTCTCTTGTTCTGCAACCTCTGGTTTTAAAATTTTGAGATCTCAGAATTTCCTAGAGGTTGAATGATTTGTAAGTCGTTTCAAATAAACTAACAGCAGATGAAACACACATACACACATCCCAGTAACACCACCATTGATAACAAGTACTGGACAAAGCACTGAATTCAGAAGCAGAAAACCCTCAAGAATACGGCTCACAGAGATTTCAAGTAATTGATTTATCTTTCTGATTATCTCTTTCTTCCACGTATAAATGTGAACATTAAACACTTTAAACTTCTCATAATTATTTACAGGACCGAAGTATCAGGACATTTCATATTTTCTGAACATAAGTAGATATGTTTTTCTCTAATATAAGGTATATTAGTATACCTCCTAACTGTTGAGATGTAGCTTGTCTTTTGGTTAGAATATCTTTAATTTATTCAGCATAATTTACTAAATCAACCATTCTTTCCCTAATTGTGCATCAGAACCATGTGGGAAGATTTTTATGAAAAATTATGTTTTAAATAAAAAGTTATGTTTTTCAGAAAAATTATATTTCTGGGAATTTTCTTTCTATTATTCAAGATCCCATTCAAAATCAACCCTGAAACTGCACAGAAACTGAATGTACAGTCTAACAGTGCCAACACTCATATTCTAGATTAAAGATGACATTCATAGTAAGAAAGTCACATCAACCATCAGGTAGTCCTCACTGACCAGTCATCAGAGCAGTTCCTAGCCTGCCTGGTGAACCACTGGGCTCACTGCATCTTCCCCTTCTGGTGCCATTAATGCAGGTATCATACTAGGGTTTGGAGAGGGTTAATTAAATTGGAAAGAGGTGAGATTCCATATATTTACATCATGAATCTCCAAATTAGTATAGAATTTGATACAATATGGGGTGTTTTTTTGGCATTATTAGTAGAATAATACATAAGCCTAAATGGAGATAACCAAGTTTGATGGATTTTAAGTAATCTATCAAACCTGACTGAGGAATAGACCCAGCTAAATGTTAGCATTGAGAGAATAGTAAACAAAACACCAAAGTTTTTAAGAGTCAGAAACTTGAGTGCTCCCTAAATATGTCTCAGTTGCTTTGAGTCTCACTTGCCTAACCTATCAGTGCAGCACTATTTTCTGAAGACCTTTCTGGCTAGGAGTGCCTAATATGATCCTCCAGGATAATTCACTCCAACCATAAACCACGTTGCTGCTTTCTCCTCTCCTTCTTTCTCCAGTTTCCCCCAGATCTCCATCTCCCACCCCTGAATCTTACACTGACACCACTACAGGAGTCTTTATTGAAACTATCTGGAGCTTTCACAAAAATCTCTGGGTTCTGAAAAGAAGAAAACAGCCATGAAGCAAGAATGGCCTAAGCCAAAATGATGCCTATCAGTGGACTCCCAGAGAGGACTGACTGATGCCTCTGTCTGAAACTAGTCTCTTCATTCTGCTTCCTGAAATCTCATCTTTTAAAGATTCTCCAAGTCACTGTTGGCCATGTCAACTCCATTGCTAGTCACTAACTTGGGATCCTAAAGTAGCCTAAATAAGGCTTTGCTATTGGAATTCCAGACTCAGTGTTGAAAGGTTAGGTGAATGTGAGACAGGACATGTCTACCTGCCCTACATTGTTTTTTGATTCTTTCTAACACTACAATATATGTGTGAGACTTTGCTGAAAAGATACAATTAAAATGAAATATCAATGTAGCCAATTAAAAATGTATCCCCATAGGAAAGAGTCAAGATGGTAAAATAGGAGGACATGGAATTCATCTCTCCTCACAAGTACATCAAGAATACATCTACAAATGGAATAATTCTCACAGAGCAAATGCTGAACATTAGCAGAAGACTGCAGAGCCCTAAAAGGAAAAGGAAAATCCCCTGGTAACCAGGTAGAAAAACGAAAAGAGGAATCAAAAAGGGAGCAGTACCCCTGGCAGGATGCTGAAGACGAGGAAAGGTTTCCACACTCGGCAAAACCCCCTTATGGTGGGGAAATCAGATGGGACAGAAAGGGACCTTCCCAGGGATTGAAGAGCATTGCAGCACATGGTCTGAGGAAGGCAGGGCATGGTAAGAATTGCGTGTATGGGCTGTGCTACGGCCCTGCACACCGCAGCCTGAGTTATGTGTCTCCTGCTGCTGAAGGTGTTTGGTTGCTGGAAAGTGAGGGCTAAATCCTTCACAGGGGGTGCCTTAAGGGTGCACACAGTCCTAGACTAGTTTCCTTATGCTTGTTCTTATTCCCATCTCAACGACTCCTCCTTCAAATATCAATTGCACAAGCCACAACTACAGCTAGGGACAAATGACCATTCATAACTCCCTATCCATGGAAGTCCCTTCCTGTCCCCTGCAACAACCCACCCCCAACCCAGTAATCTACAACACACAGTGATCCCAAAGAGCTCATATCCAAATCAGAGGAAATCAGTCTACAATAACATGAATAAAGGGAATGAAGGAACTAGTTAGGAGTGCGTGTGTATGCGTGCTCAGTCATTTCAGTCGTACCCAACTCTGTGTGACCCCATGGACTGTAGCCTACCAGGCTCCTCTGTCCATGGGATTCTCCAGGTAAGAATACTGGAGTGGGTTGCCATGCCCTTCTCCAGAGGATCTTCCCAACCCAGGGATCGAACCAGTATCTCCTGCATTGCAGGCAAACTCTTTACTGCTGAGCCACAGAAGCTTTTTAATGTAAAAAAAGTTAGGAGCAGGACTGTCCTAATGAGAATCAATCAAATGACTCCATGAGCCAATCTCTCTTCCTCTCCTAATTTCTCAGGACGACTGTCCTGCTATAGGCCCTGAATCCCAACTTGCTAGATGCACACAAATTTCACATGTTGAAATGGTGGTATTTACTCTGTATTCTGTTTATTCCTCCCTCATAAGAGTTCTACTCTCCCTCTCTTTCCAAGGTTTTACTTTTGGACACCCTTGAGTTACTTTAGCCATCCCACCTGAGGGGTATTATATACTCTATGCCTTTAACTACATAATTATTGAATTAGCTTAGCTACTGCCTTCTGTTCAACACTGGTTTATAAAGCATCAAGTATAAATCATACTTTCATCTGATTTTCTGTGTATGTATTTTAAAACAATCTTCATGACATGCTTTCCCAGAGATCCTAGAAGTTTCTAAACTTTATGAAAGCAAATTAAGAAAAGGAAAAAATCAAGACCGAAAAAGACAATGCTAATGCTTCAGAAGAACTCAGACTTTGGAAGATGTTAAAGTCAAAAGCTTATAATGAAAAGCAAACTGGCTGTAAATTAAAGGCTACTTCTTCCCTTACCTTCCAGGTAACACTAAAAATCATAAAGGAAATCTAGATTACATTAGTTACCTCACTGACCAGAGAGGCTACAACCATTCTACCTCCAAAGAAAACTGATTTTTTCTGAAATGAAAATAGAAATACACAGACTTTCTATGATATTTATCCAGATTTTCTATGATATTGATCCAGCCTTTAATTCAGGAAAGGAATAATAACCTATTGCTCACCATTTAATACTGTTATATTGGCATAACAGCTAACACCATTATCTCTTTCACAACATATGAGAAAGTATTCTCATTCTTGCTTGTTCTTTCAGGTTTCACTAACATGGACATAAATATTTGGTATCAGTTTTCAAACTTCTCTCTCTCCTCCTCTCTCTCCCTCTCTCCCTCTTAAGCACATTTCCTAACTGATTCTTTTGGGGTTTATCTTTACTGAAACAACCATATGACCAATGGGAAAGTTCTTAGTGTTGAACTTTTAGTTATTGCCATACCCAAATATCTGCCATCTCCACGGCTAGAATGAATTAATAATGAATTGAAGTTATCTAATTTTAACTAGATATTTAGACTTTGTGTAGATATACTTCTCTTTAAAGAAGCAAGGTAAGAACAATGTTTTTTTTTGTTTTTTTTGTTTTTTAATAAATTTATTTATTTTAGTTGGGGGCTAATTACTTTACAATATTGTAATAGTTTTTGCCATACATTGACATGAATCAGCCATGGGTTTACATGTGTTCCCCTTCCTGGACCCCCCACCCACCTCCCTCCCCATCCCATCCCTCTGGGTCATCCCATTGCCCCGGCCCTGAGCCCTTGTCTCATGCATCGAACATGGAATGGTGTTCTGTTTCACATACGATAATATACATGTTTCAATGCTATTCTCCCAGAACGTCCCACCCTCACCTTCTCCCTCAGAGTCCATAAAATTGTTCCATGCATCTGTGTCTCTTATTCTGTCTCGCATATAGGGTTATCGTTACCATCTTTCAAATTCCATATATATGCATTAGTATACTGTATTGTTGTTTTTCTTTCTGGCTTACTTCACTCTGTATAATGGGCTCCAGTTTCATCCATCTCAGTAGAACCGATTCAAATGTATTTTTTTTAATGGCTGAGTAATATTCCATTGTGTATATGTACCACGGCTTCCTTATCCATTTGTCTGCTGATGGACATCTAGGTTGCTTCCATGTCCTGGCTATTGTAAACAGTGCTGCGATGAACATTGGGGTACACACGTCTCTTTCAATTCTGGTTTCCTCGGTGTGTATGCCCAGCAGTGGGATTGCTGGGTCATATGGCAGTTCTATTCCCAGTTTTTTAAGGAATCTCCACACTGTTCTCCATAGTGGCTGTACTAGTTTGCATTCCCACCAACAGTGTAAGAGGAATGTTTATATAATTTATGAAACAACATAAATATCACTATCTTTGGGGAAATCTGTGTCTGTCATTGCATAAGGTTTTTCTATAAATTAGGTGACAGAAAATACATTGATTATTTTGCATAAAATAGTTCATCAATAAATATATAAAATTTATACTACACCTATTTGTGACAAATAGCATATATCCTATTCACACATTGAGACACTAGTTTTTCAAATAGGTCCAAATAATAGTAACCCATTGAACCCACTGAAATGTGTTTCATATAAATTTCAAAATTGTCACATAATTCTAAAGTTTTCTGATCTGACTTTAGCACACATGTTAAGGAAATCAATTAAAATACACATAAATTTCACTTTAAAATATTAAAAAAAAAGAAAAGAAAAGCAGCTTATTACTGACAAGTTGATGAAAAGTTTATTTCTATTTAGCTTGGGTCAGAGTGATTCTCAAACTGAGCTTTTGCATTTCTGTATACTGAATAATGATGACTAAGCCAAAACCAAATTACACTGAATAAGCCAATCACCTATGTTTCAACTTTTGGCCACTTTTATTTTTCTAGGATTAAATATATAGATACAATAAGAGTTGATATATATATATATGTTGGATATGCAAATAAATATACAAACAACAATAATAACAACATATTCAACTTTCTTTCTCAATGAAAAGACTAAGACTGCTTATTCTGCATAGTGAAAAATGGTGTTAATGTATACTTTCAGTTAAGTTCAGTCGCTCAGTCCTGTCCGACTCTTTGCAACCCCATGAACCCCAGCACGCCAGGCCTCCCTGCCCATCACCAATTTTCAGAGTCCACCCAAACTATGTATATATGTACGTACATATACATATGTATACTATGTATACTAGTAATTTATCATAACACATACTAGTCAGATATGCTATGAAAACTTTAAGAAAAAAGTCATTAAATTAATGCCTTAATAAAAGTATTAGATGACCAGAGGAATTCTTTAATCTGATGAACTGATTACAACCTCTTAAATAAGAAAAATTTCCTACCAAAAAGTATTTGTTTATTATAAGTGAAACAGTTGGCAATTCAAGATTATTTCAGCTGTCAAGATATTTGTGGAGATTTGATCAAGAAATTTAATTTCATATTTTAATTTGTATTAATATATACCTATATCTCAGTTCAGTTCCCTCACTCAGTCGTGTCCGACTCTTTGTGACCCCATGGACTGCAGCCAGCCAGGCCTCCCTGTCCATCGCCAACTCCTGGAGTTTACTCAAACTTATGTCCATTGAGTCAGTGATGCCATACAACCATCTCATCCTCTGTTGTCCCCTTCTCCTCCTACCTTCAATCTTTCCCAGCATCAGAGTCTTTTTAAATGAGTCAGTTCTTCGCATCAGGTGGCCAAAGTACTGGAGTTTCAACTTCAGCATCAGTCCTCCCAATGAATATTCAGTACTGATCTCCTTTAGGATGGACTGGTTAGATTTCCTTGCAGTCCAAGGGACTCTCAAGAGTCTTCTCCAACACCACAGTTGAAAGGCATCAATTGTTCGGCACTCAGCTTTCTATATAGTCCAACTCACATCCATACATGATTACTGGAAAAACCATAGCTTTGACTAGACAGACTTCTGTCGGTAAAGCAATGTCTCAACTTTTTAATATGCTGTCTAGGTTGGTCATAGCTTTTCTTCCAAGGAGCAAGCGTCTTTTAATTTCATGGCTGCAATCACCATCAGCAGTGATTTTGGAGCCCCCCAAAATAAAGTCTGGCACTGTTTCCATTGTTTCCCCATCTATTTGCCATGAAGTGATGGGACTGGATGCCATGAACTTCGTCTTCTGAATGTTGAGCTTTAAGCCAACTTTTTCACTCTCCTCCTTCACTCTCATCAAGAGACTCTTTAAGTTCTTCTTTGCTTTCTGTCATAAGGGGTGGTGTCATCTGTGTATTTGTGGTTATTGATATTTCTTCCAGCAATCTTGATTCCAGTTTGTGCTTCATCCAGCTAGCATTTCACATGATGTACTCTGCATAGAAGTTAAATAAGCAGGGTGATAATATACAGTCTGACGTACTCCTTTCCCAATTTGGAACCAGTCTGTTGTTCTATGTCCAGTCTAACTGTTGCTTCTTGACCTGCATACCGGTTTCTCAGAAGCAGGTCAGATGGTCTGGTATTCCCATCTCTTTAAGAATTTTCCACAGTTTGTTGTGATACACACAAAGTCTTTGGCACAGTCAATAAAGCAAAAGTAGATATCTTTCTGGTATTCTCTTGCTTTTTCAATGATCCAGCATATATTGGCAATTTGATCTCTGGTTCCTCTGCCTTTTCTAAATCCAGCTTAAACATCTGGAAGTTCATGGTTCATGTACTGTTGAAGCCTGACTTGGAGAATTTTGAGTATTACTTTGCTAGTGTGTGAGATGAATGCATTCATGCGGTAGTTTGAACATTCTTTGGCATTGCCTTTCTTTGGGATTGGAATGAAAACTGACATTTTCCAGTCCTGTTACCACTGCTGGGTTTTCCAAATTTGCTGGCATATGGAGTGTAGCACTTTCACAGCATCATCTTTGAGGATTTGAAACAGCTCAACTGGAATTCCATCACCTTCACCAGCTTTGTTCATAATGATGCTTCCTAAGGCCCACTTGACTTTGCATTCCAGGATGTCTGGCTCTAGGTGAATGATCACACCATTGTGGTTATCTGGGTCATGAAGATCTTTTATGTATGGTTCTTCTGTGTATTCTTGCCACCGTTTCTTAGTATCTCCTGTTTCTGTTAGGTCCATACCATTTCTGTCCTTTATTGAGCCCATCTTTGCATGAAATGTAGCCTTGGTATCTCTAATTTTCTTGAAGAGATCTCTGGTCTTTCCCATTCTATTGTTTTCCTCTATTTCTTTGCATTGATCACCAAGGAAGCCTTTCTTATCACTCCTTGCTATTCTTTGGAACTCTGCATTCAAATGCGTATATCTTTCCTTTTATCCTTTGCCCTATATCTAAATTCTATATCCCTATATCTAAACTCTTAGAAAAGAAGTAGATCAAGTTATCTAAAAATATATACTTTATTTTACCACATATATATATATATATATATCTCCTAAAAGTTTGATGTTTAACCTCATATTCTCTCTCTCTCTCTCTTTCTCTCTGTCTATATATATATAATATATATATATCAAGTAAACAATATCTTAAAAGTGATTTCACTTTATTTTTAGGCTTCTGAAGGAATTATTGAGAATATTCTCTATCTAAAAACTATTTGTTAGTACACAGATCACTAATAGTCTCTGAAAAACACCAAAAAGATTTAGAAATAATATTGTGATTAAAAGGGATATGGTATTTTCAGTAACTAATTTATATGCATATTAAAAAACAAATTATTTTGCAACCCACTAAATAATTTCCAAATGAAACCTAATGGATTTAAGGAAAGGGTAGGCCACTTAGTGCTTTGAAGAGTATGCTATGTATGCTATGATTTGGTGAGTTTGTTTCTCTTTCTGCCTAGTTTTTGTGTATTTAACTCCTGTAATTGAGAGCAATTTAGTATAGGATTGTG
Source organism: Giraffa tippelskirchi (assembly GCF_054371585.1). Taxonomy (NCBI): domain Eukaryota; kingdom Metazoa; phylum Chordata; class Mammalia; order Artiodactyla; family Giraffidae; genus Giraffa; species Giraffa tippelskirchi. Next base: position 103,742,268 of record NC_137280.1, on the reverse strand, counting down.
CCAGACACTTTTGCAACAATAAATGACTATTTTATTCCTTTATTGAACACTTTTAGTATTGGATTACTTGGTTTATTGTTTTACTTATTTCCCTGTGTGTGTGCATGCGTGTTCTGTGTGTTTTTACTGGTACTCATAATAGCAGATCAGAGAAATCTCATAGCAAAATGATGTGTTGAACTTTGAAATATGTATAAGGCTGTGGTATTTCAGATATGCTAATTTTGATTTACAATCACTGCAAAATGTTTAGTATAGCATTTATGCTCCACTGTCACATTTCTAAAGAGTTTGGCAAACATTTTATTTTAAAATTGAATAGTGATTATCTTATGAACTTCCATGTATATATCATGACTAAAAGAGATACCTAAATTCTAAATTCACAGAATGAACTAGCCCTGATATACAGAAGGAATTATTCAAATCTAGAGCAGTAAAAATATTCACTGCTTAACAGTTTGAGAAAAACACTAAAACTTTACCAATTTTGGACATCTGTACAATGTCAACACAAATTGCTAAGTTGCTCCAGTCATGTCCGTCTCTGTGCAACCCTATGGAATGCAGCCCACCAGGCTCCTCTCTCCACAGGATTCTCCAGGCAAGAATATTGGAGTGGGTTGCCATTTCCTTCTCCAAACAACAAAAATTATTGCTATGTTAAAGTTTATGGTTTAAAAAAAAAGTATACAATGTAACGAAAATAAAAATAGATGCTAGTCAGATTTAAGTTTATTTTACTTTGGTTTTTCCAAACTCAGGAAAATTAATTTACGTATATAGGCAAATATCTACAAATTTAATTTTTTAAGAATGAAAATTGCAATTATATTAAAAATATTTAACTATATTTTATTTTGTAATGATAGGAACAAATAGAAGTTTGCTGTTTTCTTTTGAACTAGTAGGGAATTCAAATTGTGTTCAGTTATTTGCAATTGTTATTTGCAGTTATTATATCTTTTCTTTTGCTTACCTAGAATTTCATTTGCTTTTTTATTCTAGTTACCTAAGATGGAAATTTAGATTATTGATACTAGGCCTTTCATCTTTTCTAATTTATGAATTCAGTGCAATTTCCCTGTACACACTACTTTCACTGTACCTTACAGATTCTGAAGAGAAAGTGAAAAACTATTTTCACTTTCAAAATATTTTTAAATTTCTCTTGAAAGTTTTCTTTGACTCATTTGTTATTTAGAAATGTACTCTTTAACTTCCATGTATTTGGGAATTTTCTAGTTTAACTCTATTGTGATCTGAGATCAAACACAGTATTATTTGTATTCTTTTGAAAATTGTAAGGTGTGTATTATGGCCCAGAATGTTGTCTATATTGGTGAATGTTCCATTTCAGCTTGAGAAGAATATGTGTTCTCTGTTGTTGGTGAAGTAGTTCTACAGATGTCAATGATATGCACTTGATTGCTGGGCTGAGTTCAAGCATTTTCTTTGATTTTCTGCCAGCTAGATCTGTCCATTTCTTATTAGAGAGAGGTGTTGAAATCTCCAACTATCATAGTGCAAACATCTGTTTCTCCTTGCCACTATATCATTTTTTACATCATGTAGTATGACACTATGTTGTTAGGCGTATAAGTCTTCTTAGACAATGTACCTCTTTATTCCTGATAACTTTCCTTATTTTGTAGTTGTCTTAATTTTATTATATTTATAAAATTTAATCCTATATTAATTAGCTACTTCTGCTTTCTTTGATTAGTATTACCTTGATATATTTTTCTCCATCTACTTAATTTTAATCTATATTTGTCTTTAAAATAGATTTTTTGTAAACAATATATAATTGGGTCCTGTGTCACACACACTCTGACACTTTGTATTTTAATTAGTGCATTCAGACCTTTGATGTTCTAAGTGATTATTAACATAGGTTAATATCTACCATATTCACTTTTGTTTTCTATTTTTTGTCCTTGTTCTTTGTTCTTGCTTTTGCTTTTCACTCTTTTTTGCCTTTTGTGGTTTTAACTGATAAATTTTATATGATTCCATTTTCTCCTCTTTTTTGGCGTATCAGTTATACACTTTTTCATTCTTTTTCAATAGTTGCCTTGAAGAGAGTGGCAGAGGGTGGGATGGTTAGATAGAATCACTGACTCAATGGACATGTATTTGAGCAAACTCCAGGGAACAGTGGAGGACAGAGAAGCCTGACATGCTACAGTTCACCAGGTCACAAAGAGTTGGACATGACTTAGTGACTGAACAACACAACAACGTTCACACTAACCATGAAGTGGGTGGGTGCTCAGTCACTAAGTCGTGTCCAAGTCTTTTGTGACCCCATGAACTGTAGCCAGCCAGGCTCTTCTGTTCATGGAATTTCCCAGGCAAGAATACTGGAGTGGGTTGCCATTTCCTTCTCCAGGGGACCTTCCTGACCCAGGGATCAAACCCAGGTCTCCTGTATTGCAGATGATCACCTGCATTGGCGGGTGGGTTCTTTACCACTGAGCCACCAGGGAAGCCCAACCATGAAGTGGTATAGTGTTATTAGAAAGTGGACTTAGATTCGTTGTAAATGTATATTGAAAACTCTAGAGCAACTGCTCTTTGTCATCGGTGTTATTGTTGTTATAAGGTGTGACTACCTTATAATAAAATATTTTAGTTCTTTCCATCTTTTTATCATTGCTGTCATTCCTTTTACTTACATACAAGCATACATAAGCATATATATAAATACATATTCATATGATACATATATAGACATACATAAACAAATATATTGTTGGTATCATTATTTTGAACAAACTGTTATCTGTTAGATCAGTGAAAGAATAAGAAAAATAAAAGTTTTTATTTTACCTTCATTTATTCTTTATTCAATGCTGTTCCTTTGTTTATGTAAACCTGAGTTTCTAACCTGTATTATTTTCTTTCTTTCTGACTTCTTTCCACATTTCTTGCAAAGCAGGTCTACTAACAACAAATTACCCCAATTTTTGCTTGTTTGACAAAGTCTATTTCTCCTTCACTTTTGAAAGATAATTTTGCAAGTACAGAATTCTAGGTTAGTGGGATTTGCTACCAACACTTTAAATATTTATTACCTTGTCTTCTTGCTTGCCTTGTTTCTGAGAAGCTGGCCATACTTCTTATCTTTGTTCCTCTACAGGAAAGGTGTTTTCATCCTCTGGTTTCTTTCTGGGTTTTTTCTTAATCTCTGATTTTCTGTAGTGTGAAAATTATATGCGTTCCTGTAGTTCTGGATTTTTTGTTAAGTTTGTTTTGGTATTTATCCTACTTATTCTCTGAGTTTCCTGGATCTGTATTTTGGTGTTTGACATTAATTTGAGAAAATTTTTAGTCAGTATTGTCAAATATTTCTTCTGTTTCTTACTCCCTTTCTTTTCCCTCTGGTTTATCTATTACCTGTGTGTTTTATATTTTGTAATTTTCCCACAGTTTTTGTATATTCTGCTCCAGTTTTTAGTATTTTTCTCTTGGCGTTTCAGTTTTTGAAGATTCTATTGATATATCCTCTTGCTCAGATTCTTTCTTCAGCCATGTCCAATCTACCAATAAGCCCATCAAAGGTAACCTTCAGTTGTGTTACAATTCGTTAGATCTCTAACATTTATTTTTTGTTCTTTCTTAGGATTTTCATTTTTCTGTTTACACTGCCCATCTCTGTTTTCATGTGTCTACTTTATCACTAGAACTCTTAATATATTAATTATAGTTGTTTTAAATTCCCAGTATGGTAATTCTAACATCCCTGCCAAGTCTGGTTCTGATACTTGCTGTCTCTTAAAATTGTGTTTTTTTATCTTTTGGTGTGCCTTGTAATTTTTTGATAACCAAATATAACGTCTTGAGTAACAGAAAATGCTGTAAATAGGGCTTTAATAATGTGCTGGTGGGCTTCCCAGGTGGTTTAGTGATAAAGAATTCACCTGACAATGCGGGGACTGCAGGAGATCCAGGTCCAATCCCTGGGTTGAGAAGATCCCCTGGAGGAGAAATGGCAACCTACTCTAGTACTGTTGCTGGAATAATCCCATGGACAGAGGAGACTGGCAGGGTCTCAGGGGTTGCAAACAGTCAGACATGCCTGAGCATGCATGCCAGCAATGTAGTGGTGAGCTGTGGGGGTAGAGGAAATATTCTATAGTCCTGTGACTAGGTCTCAGTTTTTTACTGAGCCTATGCTTCTGGACTATGAACTTCACTACTGTTTTTCAGCGCTTTTTCCTCCTCCTTTAAGTGGGACTGGGTGGTTAGAGTGGGCTGGAGTTGGGTATTTCCCTTTCTCTAGGTCAGTTGGAATATGATAATACCCCAATAGGTTAGACTCTCATTAACTAGTTTCTCCTGAAAGCAAGCCTCATTAAGAACAGAGTTCTGGAGGATTTCAAAAGGGTTCCATTTCTCCTCCCCTTGCCAGAAGCAAAACAAGATTTTTCTCTGATATTTACTCTAAGAAACTGATTGAGCTCATGGAGGTAAATCTTAAAATGTGGTGACGGCCATGCTATAATTGGGTCCCTCCAGAGTTTTTAACTCGCAGAGTTGTCTGCATTGAGCCTCCAGCAATTTGTTTTTTTAATTATTCCTACTTTGGCACTGTTCTCCATTCAAGAGTCTCTACTCCGGTATGCCATGATTGCTTGCGTTCACTTGTGTGTCTCTCCAATCTTGGGGACAAATATTTTCTCTGTGTCCTCCTCTCTCTTTCAGATTCAAGAAGAGTTAATTTTTTCAGTTTATTCACTCTTTTACATGTTATTTGAATGGAGTGGTGACTTCTCAGTGCCTTACACATAGAACAGGAATTCACCCAAAATATTCATTCTTTAATGAAAGAAGATATTTCTTCTCTTCTACTTTTAACAGTCTTGCAAAGCAAGTTACTAAGTGTTGAGTTCATGACATTCTCATTTACCATTTGGTTTGCAAAGAATCATTTTTTTAATGGAGAAGGAAATGACAACCCCCTCCAGTACTCTTGCCTGGAAAATCCCATGGACGGAGGAGCCTGGTAGGCTGTAGTCCATGGGGTTTCAAAGAGTCGGACACAACTGAGCAACTTCACTTTCACTTTTCACTTTCATGCACTGGAGAAGGAAATGGCAACCCACTCCAGTATTCTTGCCTGGAGAATCCCAGGGACGGAGGGGCCTGGTGGGCTGCCGTCTATGTGGTCGCACAGAGTCGGACACGACTGATGTGACTTAGCAGTAGCAGCAGCATTTTTTTAAACTGTAATATCTTCTCCAGGTGGAAAAGTCAGTTGTCTGTTTTTTTTTTAACTCTTGAACGATGGCATATGAATCCTCATTATGACATACTAAAAAGCAACCTAGATGTCCACTGGCAGACAAATAGATAAGAAAGCTGTGGTACATATACACAACAGAATATTACTCAGCTATTAAAAAGAATGCATTTGAATCAGTTCTGATGAGGAGGATGAAACTGGAGCCTATTATACAGAGTGAAGTAAGGCAGAAAGAAAAACACCAATACAGTATATTAACGCATATATATGGAATTTAGAAAGATGGTAATGATGACCCTATATGTGAGACAGCAAAAGAGACACAGATATAAAGAACTGACTTTTGGACTCTGTGAGAGAAGGCGAGGGTGGGATGATTTGAGGGAATAGCATTGAAACATGTATATTACCATATGTGAAATAGATCGCCAGTCCAAGTTTGATACATGAAACAGGGCACTCAAAGCCAGTGCACTGGGACAACCCAGAGGGATGGGACAGGGAGGGAGGTGGGAGGAGGGACACATGTACACCTGTGGCTGATTCATGTCAATGTATGGCAAAACCCACCACAATATTGTAAAGTAATTAGCCTCCAATTAAAATACATACATTTTTTAAAAAAGAAAGAAATCAGACTTTGCTCAGATTTGAATTGTTTTGCAAATTATAATTTTGTTATTTCTATAATTGTATTTCCAAAACTAAGCTTTTTATTTCTAGTAATTCCTACATGTGCTATATTGGCATGAAATAAAGTACAAGTCCTTTACTTCTTATCCTCTTTTTCTAACAGTCTTGCTCATGTTATGCAAATCCTATTTGTCAAAAAGGATGTTCATGCATTTAACAGCAGCGTTTCAAAGTATAAGAAGCAAAATCTGACAGAACTAAAAGAACTAAAAGCTACACGCATAATCATATTTGGAGGCTTCAATACTCTCAGTAGTAAATGTAACTAGTAAACAATAAATTAATAAACACATAGATGAACTGAGAAAATACTATCAACTATATCTAACTGTCATTTATAGAATAATACATAAACGTAATTGTTTTCCAAGTGCACACTGAAATTTCATCAAGATAAATCATGAAACAAACCTCACTGCCCTAAAACAAACTTTACCAATTTAAAAGAATTGCAGTCATGCAAAGTATGTTCTCTGACTCTAGCGGAGTCAAGCTAGAAATCAATAATCAAAAAACAAGAGGAAATACCCAAACAATTCATTGTTGAAGAATAGTTCTCAAGATAAATTAGAAAATACTTTGAACTGTAGGAAAATGAAAATACAACATATCAAAGTTCGTGAGACACAGTAAACACAGTGCTTGTATCAAGTTTATAATGTTTAACACTATTATTAGAACAGAAGAAAGGTCTCATCTCATAATCTAAACTCCTGATTTAAGAAACTAGAGCAACAAGATCAAAATAAATTCACATCAAGTTGAAGAGAGAAATCATAAAAATAAGAGCAGAAATCAATAAATTTGGAAACATTAAAAACAATAGTGAAAATCAGTGACACCAAAAGCTGGTTCTTTAAAAAGATCAATAAAATTGATAAACCTCTAGGAAGACAAAGAAGAGGAGAAAGAAAGCAAAGATTAATAATGTCAGGAATAAAATAGAGAATATCATTGAAAATCTCACAGACTTTAAGAATACTATGAACAACTATCCCTAGGCACATAAATCTGACAAATTGTATAGTGGTCCAATTCTTCAAAAACCACAAACTATTAGAATTCACCCATGATAAACAAGGGGGCTTCCCCAGTGGCCCAGATGGTGAAGAATATGCCTGCAATGTGGGAGACCTGGGTTTGATCCTTGGGTCAGGAAGATCCTCTGGTGAAGGGAATAGTGACCCACTCCAGCAGTCTTTCCTGGAAAACTCCTTTGGACAGAGGACCCTGGAGGGCATGGAGTACATGGAGTCACAAAGAGTCAGACACAACTGAGGGACTCACACACACAAGGACACCCATGATAAACAAAGGGCTTCCTCAAATGGTAAAGAATTTGCCTGCAATGCAGGAGACCTGGGTTCAATCCCTGGGTCTGGAAGATCCCCTGTAGAAGGGTATGGCAACCCATGCCAGTACTCTTGCCTAGAGAATTCCATGAACAGAAGAGCCTGGCAGGCTCCAGTCCAGGGAGTCACAAAGAGTGGAACATGACTGAGTGACTAACAGTTTCACTTTCATGATAAACAAGATAACCTAAGTAGTTCTTTAGGTATTAAAGAAATCGAATTCATAGTTTAAAATCTTCCAAAATAGAAATTTTCAGGCTCATATTGTTTAACTAGCAAATTTTACAAGATATTTAAAAAGAAAAAACATCAATTCTCCTACATGCTCCTTCAGAAAATAACAAACATTCATTGATATCCTTCCAAGATTTATTTGGAAGGGATTTCTACATGATCACATCAAACACTGAATGTCAGAACCCTGAAAATTACATGAAAAGTACACACACTCATGTATAAATGCTGACAGGCAGAGATGACTGAGAATTACAATATATCTGAGCTTTATTATTTCATCCATATGAACATGAGCTTGAAATGTCTACATCTCACAGTTAAAATCTAGCTATATTACAATTAAATCAATGCATAAAATGATTGATAAATTTTTTCAGTAGATCACCCTATATAAACTTTGTATGTGCATTTTTTATGCATCTAGGAGATGGGAAGGACAGAAACATAATTAATGAGACAAAAATAGAAAAGACAAGTTATATGTTTGATCCTCAACCATTCCACTCATTGACACGTATCCAGGGTGAACATTAGGTAGGAAACATGACTGCTGATTCCTCAGTTGGCCTCAGTTCTTGAGTGTCTCCCATAAACTGAACAATTCTCCTTTTGAGTGCATATGTGTAATAAATATAATACATACACTGGAAATATTCCTATATGTATTAAATATGTATGTGTATTAAAATACACATACACACATATAGTAAATAACATTAATATCTACCAAGCTAATGGCTAAACTAAATTAAACTGAAGAAATACTAATATATATCAGAAAAACATCAGGTATACTGAATTTTGCAGCTGATCTAAGAGAATTTTCAGAAATAATTTTTATTACAAATCATTTTTATCTTATGTGTCAACTGTAACACTCAACTGGAACAACAAATGTAACTCTATCCTAACTGATTTTTAGAGGTTACATTAACCTAGAAACACAATGCAAATCTGAGCATTTATTTACATTATCAGAGATTATAAGAAGTGAACAAAATGGCACAATAATATGTAATAACTCTGAGAAACAGGAGGAAACAAATGCTGATATTACACTAAAGGAATGACCAAACGCACTATACTACATTACATGACAATGAATATGAGCTGAGAAAGGAGACGTGAAGTGAAAGTGTGAAAGTCGCTCAGTCGTGTCCAACTCTTTGCGACCTCATGGACTATGTCGTCCATGGAATTCTCTAGGCCAGAATACTGGAGTGGGCAGCCTTTCCCTTCTCCAGGAGATCTTCCCAACCCAAGAACTGAACCCAGGGAGAAAGGAGAAAGGCATTGGCAATCAAAGAGTACAACAGAGTAGGACAAACATTGTAAGCTGTGGTTAACACAGAAGAACACAAGTGCAATAAAAGGCAGGCCACTAGATGAGCAACCACACTAAATGAAAACATTAAATACTCGATGGATGAAAATTTCAATCTACCCACTGCTTGAGACAGCTTGTCCATTACACAAACCATGTTAACTAAATATGAGAGTATGTGATATTTCCCATCTTTGGAGGCTCTGATTAAATCATTGCTTAAGGTGTGTACTACAACACATTTCTAAGAGTTTAAAAGTTATACTGATTACTGACCAATTAATCTTGTAAACATTTTAATACATATTTTTTATTAACAGGTGTTTGGTGACAGTCGAAATGATTATTTTAGGAATTTCTGCCGAACAGAAAATCACAAAAAGACCCAAGACTTGTCTTACCTATTCACACTCAAGTTATTTCCCTTGAAAATCCAATCCAACAAGTAGATTATTTCTTGCCCTTTGAAAATTCTCTTTTTCATTTCCCTAAGACTTTAAATTAAACAACATACTGAATTCAAAAGTATATTCTTCCTCCTATAAGTATTCACGTGCCCTATATATATACAGATTTCCATCAAAAGTATCCTCCAGTTGATGACATGATACCATTATCAGGGCAGATGTAATTTTAGATTTTTTGGTATGCATTTCTTTTATCCTCAATCCCATCCCTATATCCACTGTGTATTAAAGTGTAGCCTTCTAAATTCCTTCCATTATTTTATTCTTACATATCCATCAAAGCATATTAAATGATTTCAGAGTAAAGAATCCATATCCAAATGAAAAGACCTGTTTTATTGAAAGTTATTTCCAAATGAGATCTTAGCTCTTCAAGAGGTTAGAAGAAGTACTAGCTTGAGTAGTAGTATGCTGTGCTCAGCTGTGTCTGACTCTCTGTGATCCCATGGACTGTAGCCTGCCAGGCGGCTCTGGCCACAGAATATGCCAGGCAACAATACTGGAGCCAGTCACCATTTCCTATTCCAGGGGATCTTCCCCGGACCCAAGGATCGAACCTGCATCTCTTCGTGCCTCCTGCATTGGCAGGCAGATTCTTTACCACTAGTGCCACCTGAGTAGTATTATTCATACTCTTGGTTTGTGGGCTTTTTTTCTTTGTTAGTAAGTCTGTCTACTGTGTTTTCAGTTCCTGTAATTTACAGCAATGATTTAACACTGGATCTTACTAGATAACTCCAAAGCAATAAACAACTATTTTATACTTTTCTTAAGCATTTATATACACAAGAATATATATATATAATTATTTGTGTATGCTTGTAAAATAAATGCATCTATCCATTTCCCTGGAATTCCTAATTTCATTCAATGTTTTGAAAAATCCACCCATGCTAATAAATGTAGTTCTGTTTAACTTAATTCTATGTATGCTATGTATAGTATTCTGTCATGTGACTGTATGAATTTTATCTGTCCACTCAATTACTGATTGTCCGTTAAGATAAAACATTGGACTCTTTCACTGCAATACTTGAACATACATATACATGTCACCTTTATAATTCTAAATTTGTCTTAGAAGTCAAACATTGGGCTTATCTCTTGTAGTATCTTCCTCTTCCAAGATCTTTAATTTTTCATTTCTTTGTAGCACTCTGCTACTGTCAAGAAATATTGTTTAAGATTTTATCCAATATTTTCAATTATTCTCAATGAAATCATGACTGCTAAATTACTTTGCCCACAGTTACCTTGAAGCCTCATTTACTCCTCACATTCTAATTCTTCCTTTTATCTCATGTTTTATTGTTTAATTAATTGTCTGGCTCCCTCTAAATTTTTCTAGGAGAATGGTGATATTAGACATAATAGGGGAAGAAACATGATTCACAAAGAACTTGCTTATTCACCCTGACCTAGACATGAAAGATACAGCAGAGCTTCAGTATTCAAGAAATTTTGGAGTGGTCAGGCCTGCTACAGACCATTTTTACCTAAAATCCAGGCTACAACCATGATGATCTTATCATTTCTTTCTTTCACAAATCCAGCTTTGCATTTCTTACAAAGTGAAACTATCTATAATCACAGCTGCTCAACTTCTAATGAAAATCACTATTGACCATTTGCTTGAGTTACTCTGATTCTCTACAATATGTTGTGGACCTGCGCTTATCCTCCCGGATTTACTGTAATGTTACTACTTTCAACTTAAACTGATACATTTCTTTTTCTAATACAATAGATTTCTCTTCTGAATCTACCACCCAATATTTCACAATTTTCCCATAATCCTCTTTGTTTCCTTCAGAACAATTATCACACCTTCTATGGTATTTTGTTCTATTTTTTTCCTCTTTCTCACTGGAATGTGAACTTCATGAAGGCAGGAATCACGTCTGTCTAGAAATACCATTGTATCTCTAGCATTTGAAAAATCATCTGATGCAAAAAGGACTTCAAGTAAAAACTTTTTGAATTATTTCGTGTGTTTTCATCTGTCAGTGCTGTGATTTCAAAGTATATTTTAAAGTTAATGAAAAAAAAACTGAAGCTGAAAGGCTCTTTTAAGCATTTGTTACATACCAAACACTTTACTCAAAGTGTTTTATTATTATAAAAGCACATAATGTAGGTTTCATGATCCCCACTTTATAGATGAAGAAATTAAGATACAAGGAAATTAAGTAAATTCCACAAATTTAGCTGCTGATGGCAGAGATGAATTTTAATCCTACTTCATTTGATTCTGATCTGTGGTACCTACTGTACCACACTCCCTAAGGGGAGCACTTTTGAGTCATAGATAGCTTTAGATAATTTTCTTAAACCCCGCAATTGAATTCTTTGAACTCCGGTATGGTTCTCTGCATCATTGCTCCATGTGTCAGAAGCAACATTCAGAAAACAAGCAATTCCTGTTGAAAGCAGTGCAGTCACATTATTTGTGTTTAAATTTCCTTGTCACGAAACTGTCTGGAATTATGATTCTATATCATTACCCTTAAAGACATCTCATCTCCATAAATTTTATACCTAAATTATTGGAGTATATTCAATGTGCAGATGTTACTTCCAATATATATAAAACTGATTTTTTTCTGTATTACTGGGTCATTGAAACTGAATGGACTACATTTTTTTTTTTTTTAATTTGGGAAGAATTATATCAAGAGATGGGACCCAAGCTTTTGTAGGGCCAACATATTTAAAGCTCAGAGGTGGAACCTAAGGTCCAAAGAGATTAAATAATTGGCACAACGATAAGTAGCTTGCTAATGGCATAGCTAACAACATTCTAATCACTTTATAACATGGATATTACTGATGAGTTACTGTCTTTACTAGTGGCACAGCTAGCAGGATGCTAATCACTTTATAACATACACACCACTTAGTTCCTGCTTCCCAAGTGAATTGTCATAAATAATAAATTATAATGTTTTACCCTAAGAGTTTTATAATTTCTTTCTTCCTGACTATGCCTAATTTTCCTTCTCCTTAGTTTTAATACCCAAATTCTCATTAAGTGCTTGGTTATATAACCCTTATCTTTTCAATACAATATTCATTAGTTGTACTTGTGGGACAATGAATTATTATTCTCAAAGGGGCAAATTCTTTTTTCATTTCAACAGCTATGAAATGGAAGATCTGAGTAAACTTACTGGGCTTTTATGATAAAATTTTGGTTGTAGAATTTATGCAGTCTAGAAATCTTAAAAATAATCATATTTGGCAATCACAAATTTACCCTAGCATTTATGCATGAATTCAACAAAACATTTATTGAGAATCTACATGCTGCAGTCATTTACTCAAAGATGAGTTGTTTATATTCTTTGACAACAAAGAGTTTACTCATAGATTAGTGGAGTAAACATGTACAAAGATATAATATTAAATTATGTAATAATATATATGGTAAGAACTTCTTGGAAAAGTATAACCCAAATGACATATAGAACTTTTTTTTTATTTTCAGCTTTATGAGATATAATTGACAAATAGAAACTGTATATATTTAAGGTATATAACTTGATGTTTTGACATAAGTATACATTGTGAAATTATCACCATAATCTAATTAATATATTCATCACGTCACAGAGTTACCATTTGTGTGTGGTGGGTGAGGGGACAAATACTTAGGCTCTACTTTCTCAGAAAATTTCAAGTATACAATACAGTAATGTTACCTACAGTCACATGCTACTTTAGATCTCCAGAATTTACTCATCTTACAGAATTGAAACTTTATAGCCTTTGGTCAACATCTCATTTTCCTTTCTCCTCAACCCTTGACAACCTACTCTGTGTTTCTATGAAAGCACTTCTATTCCATGTATAAGTGAGGTCACATTACTTAACTTTCAGTGTCTTGCTTATTTCACCTAGCATAATGTCCTCCAAGTTCATGCATGTTGTCACAAACAGCAGAATTTTGTTCTGGTGAGTAAGATTCCAGTGTGTGTGTGTGTGTGTGTGTGTAAGATTCCATTGTGTGTGTGTGTGTGTGTGTGTTATGTGTGGTATCACATTTTCTTGATCCATTCATCCATCAAAGGTTTTTTCACATCTTTGCTATTGTAAACAATGTTGCCTTGAATGTGGGAGTCCAGAAATCTTTTTGAGAGCTTGTTTTCATTTCCTCTGGATATATATCCGAAGTGGGATTGCTGGATCATATGGTAGTTCTATTTTTAACTTTTTAAGGAATCTCTATACTGTTTTCTGTAATGGTTATACCAGTTTACAACCCCACCATTAGCATATCAGGATTCCTTTTCCTACAAATCCTCATCAACACTTGTTACCTTCGGTCTTTTTGATAATAGTTATTCTAACAGATTCAAGATTGTCTTATTATAGTTTTGATTTGCACACCCATGATAATTAGTGATGTTATTGTTTCATATACCTGTTGATTTTTGTATGTCTTCTTTTGAGAAATGTGTATTCAGATCTTTTGTCTATTTTTTAATTGAGGTTTTTGTTTTTTGGTTTTCTATTCAGTTGCTTGAGTTCCTTATAAATGTTGGATATTAATCCTCTATAAGTTACATCATTTGAAAATATTTTCTCCCATTCCACAGGTTGCCTTTTCACTCTGTTGTTTCTTCTACTTTTGTTTGCTTCAGAAGCTTTTAGTTTAATGCAATATCCTATGTCTGTTTTTACTTTTGCTTCCTGTGCTTTTGCAATCATATTCAAAAGAATTACTATCCAGACTAATGTCAAGAAGCTTTTTCCCTGTGTTTTCTTCTAGGAGTTTCACAGTTTCAGTCTCATGTTTAAGTCTTTAGCCCATTTGAGTTGATTTTTAATACAGTATGATATAGGATCCAAAGTGGTTCTTCTGCATGTGGATACCCAGTTTTTCCAACACCAAATTTTGAACCTACTGTGTCATTGCTGTCAAAGGTCACTTGATCATAAATATGTGGGTTTATTTCTGGGCTCTCTATTCTGTTCCATTGATTTCTATGTCTGTTTTTACATGAGTGGCATACTGACTTCCCTGGTGGCTCAGATGGTAAAACACCTGCCTACAATGCAGGAGACCCGGGTTTGATCCCTGGGTCAGGAAGATTCTCTGGAGAAGGAAATGGCAACCCACTCCAGTACTCTTGCCTGGAAAATCCCATGGACGGAGGATCCTGGTAGGCTACAGTTCATGGGGTCCCAAAGAGTCGGACACGACTGAGCAACTTCACTTTCACTTTTACATCAGTGGCATACTGTTTTCATTACTCTAGCTTTGCAGTATAGTTTGAAATCAGAACGTGGGATGCCTCCAGTTTTGTTCTTCTTGTTCAAGATTGCCTTGAATATGTGGGACATTTTGCAGCTCCATTTGAATTTTAGGATTGTTTTCCTATTTCTGTAAAGAATACCTTTGGGATTTTGATAGAGTTTACCATGAATCTGGAGATCATATTGGGTAGTATAAATTTTAACAATCATAATTCTTCTAATCCATGAACACAGGATGTCTTTCCACTTATCTGTGTCCCTTTTAATTTCCTTCATCACAGTTTTCTAATTTTTAGCATGCAAAACTTTCAACAACTTGATTAAATTTATTCCTTTTTTCAGATATTTATGTCTACTTTCATCATTAAATCTAGCGTCTATTTTCTCAAATAGGTATTTTTGGTTTGATCACGGCCCAATAACATGAGTTAAAGTTTACTTTCTTCTGCTTCTGTACTCTAGAAGCTTTTTTCAGTAATATTAGCAATCATATCTCCTGAATGTTTGGCAGCAGGCTCCCAGAAAACTAGCTTTTATATTTTTTATAAGATTTTGCCCTTCACATTAAATTTCTCAAATAGTTATAGGTTTATCCTGACTATTTCTTGAGTCAGTATTGATGTAGTTATTTTTATGCTGCTGCTGCTGCTGCTGCTAAGTCACTTCAGTCGTGTCTGACTCTGTGCAACCCCATAGATGGAAGCCCACCAGGCTCCCCTGTCCCTGGGATTCTCCAGGCAAGAATACTGGAGTGGGTTGCCATTTCCTTCTCCAATGCATGAAAGTGAAAAGTGAAAGTGAAGTCGCTCAGTCGTGTCCGACTCCTAGCGACCCCATGGACTACAGCCTACCAGGCTCCTCCGTCCATGGGATTTTCCAGGCAAGAGTACTGGAGTGGGGTGCCATTGTCTTCTCCGAGTTATTTTTATAGTGTTTCATTAAATATGTATTTTGTTTCAAATATTTTGGAATAGAATTGCTAGTAGAATTCTCTACATTTTTATTATTAATTCAAATCTATAGTTTTTTTATTCCATCTATTTATTCATTCATTTTTTTTCCCTTAAGGTGATCAACAGTGTCAGAGATTTATCAATTTTATGGGTTTTTCAAGAAGTCACATACAGTCTTTTTATCTTCTTTATTGTAACTTTGTTTTTAATTTTATTGACATTTGATTTTTGTCCATTATTTTGTCTCTTCTATAATATTTTCCTTACATACATTATTTTTATTTCCTGGTACAAACCTTATTAATGTACAAACCTTATTAATTTTTATCCTTTCTTCTTTTCCAGTATAAACACTTAAGAATATAAATTATTCAAATACCACTGATATCCTGTAAGTTTTATATATTTAATTGTCATTCAGGTTTTTGCATTTTTTTACTTCCATTATGATTCTCTATTTGACTTATGGATTATTTATTCATTTGTTTTTAATTTAAAAACGTTTCTTTTTTTCTTTTTAGTAATTACTATCTTATGTTAGTGTTGCATGTACTATAATTCTTTTTTATTGTTCCACCACTTCTTGGCACAGAGCCCTTTTTCCCTAATCTTTGCTCTTATTTTTTTATTGGAGTTCCAAGAATTCAGGTGGGGGGGGTGGATTTCTTAAGAGGTTTTTAAAAGGTTAACCACTAAAGAGTAGAAATGATCCGTAGGAAAGATTCCAAAGCTGAGCTTTACAAATAGAGAAATGTGTTTTCAATACTATTTTCTGAGAAAAGCAGAGATAATATTTATGGATGAGCCCTCCCCTCCCCAACACACACACACACCTGGGAACAGAGAAACAGTTTTTCCATTAATGCCTGATGAGAGAGTTCCTATATTTCATGCATTGCTTATGGTTAGAAATTACAATGAGGGTATACAAAACACACTCAGTTTTAAGAATATTATATTTTATTTAACATACTGATATGATGGCTGAGGATTTGTGTGTTGTAAACTCTAGGAATGTCAGGCTAGTGATACAATAGTATGTATCTTCCTAGATTTTGGAAATTTAGAAACTTTGGACTCAATGATGGATGAATCCAATTTTGGAGATCATGAAGTATCTACACTAGATCCAGTGGAGGGAGAAAAGCTCAGGAATAGCTGCTGAAGAAGGAATTAAGTCCTGAATTAGGCACATGAGTGAGTGTTCCATATTTGGGACTACACAGAAGAGAAAAATTGGTAGGGAATACTTTCAGTCATGAACTGTACTAAACACTTAATTTCTACAAGATGAATGATACAATTTGTAGGTTTTAATATTTTATGGAAAATTATTAATAGAAAATAGAGTCATCTTCTTTAAATCTGGCACCCTCTTTGAATTGATGGCAATTAATGAGGAATGCAGAACTGTGAATTGCTCATTGTATAATCTGTTTGTATAACCCCTGGTACTTTGGCCACCTGATATGAAGAGCCAACTCATTGGAAAAGACCCTGATGCTGGAAAAGATTGAAGGCAAAAGAAGAGGGCAGCAGAGGGGGAGACGGTTAGATAGTATCACTGACTCAGTGGACATGAACTTGAGCAAACAGGAGGAGATAGTGGAGGACAGGAAAGCCTGGCATACTGTAGTCCGTGGGGTCACAAAGAGTTGGACACAACGAGCGACTGAACAACAACATAACCTGTTCAGATACGGTAGTTCAGACAACCCAGTTAGGTGTAAAGTAGAATGAAAAAGAAAGAAAATAATCAAAATGTAATGTAACTTTGCAGTTAACTTATTGGATGTCTTAACGTGACCTGTTAGGAATTTTATCATACAATAGCAAACATTCTTTGCAAGCCAGAACTTCCCAACTCATCATTGATCCCAGACAATTGTATAAGAACTATTTACCTTGAGAAGCAATTACATAGGAGGGTGAAGGACTTTCTGATACCCTACTATGAAGAAGCCGGACTGGTTGTATCTCTAGTTTCCAATGGGTTTGGCTTTTTGGACTAACTGCTTAAAATACACACACATAGAGCTCTGGGGAAGGCAAGTAGGGAAACATTCTTCCAACCACCTGTGATACTGTAATTTGTAACAATTAATGTGTATTGGATCTTCATTCCAGTCCAAGCTCCTGGCACAAAACTCTGAAAACCCTTGGAATATCCTAAATGACCAGAAATAAAGTATCATTTGCTGTGTTAACAACGTGACTTTTGAAATGAATCTAACGATGGGGGCAGGTTCCCAGGAAAACCAAACCTGTGATTTGAGGTTTAGAACTTTCATTTCTGCCTCCTCTGACCTCCAAGGAGGAAAGGGGTCTAGTTGAATCAATAACTAATAGCCAAGGAGTTACATCACTCATGCCTATGAAATGAAGCCTTCATAAAAACTCAAAAGGATGGGGTTTGGATAGCTTCCTGGTGAACATCTGGAAGAGTGTCACATAGACATCATGGAAGTTCCTGGTCCTTTCCTCTTATGAATCTCTTCTATCTGGCTATTCCTGAGTTATATTGTTTTATAGTAAACCAGTTATCTGGTAAGTAAAATGCTTCTCTGACTTCTGTGAATCACTCCAGCACAGTAACTGAACTCAAGGTAGGAGTTGTTGGAGCCTCCAATTGATAGATGGTTGGTCAGAAGCACAGGTGCAACCTGAACCTGATATTGGCATCTACAGTAGTAGGGAAGGGCACTCTTGTAGGACTGGACCCTTAACCTGTAAGAGTGGACCCTATCTCCATGTAGATAGTGTCTTACTGTTGCTTGCTAGTGAGGGGGAAAAAAGCAAAACACACAAGTCAAAATTGGTATCAGAATTCTACACCACAACTTAGTTTTCATAAAGGAAATAATACCAGTCTAACCAAGTCAATTCCATACCACCAATAGAATTACACGTAAGGCTGGATAGTCTTAGAGTATAAGTAAAATCAAGTGTAACTATTTGGCTTTCACTAGCACCTTCTGCTCACAACATAAAAAATGTATTGCAGCCCTTACAAATCATGTAAACCTACTCCTTGCAATAAATTTATGTGTATATATATGTGTGTGTACATAATCATCCTCAATTATCCATACTCATCCTTTCAAGTCCTATAACCATGAAGTAGTAGGATTTTGGTATAAGGTAAGAGAGAGGCCCCACTTAGCATTTAAGCCAAAGTCATGATTGCAGCCCAATTTTCCAGAGAGCTCTGCACTAGGGTAACGGACTTTCATCTAATAATAAAGAAATATTACACTCCTTGTTTACAACTCTTCTTTATGTTTATATTTCCTTTAGGAAACTCTGTGATGAGGGTTAATTGGCCAAGGCAGAATCTTGGCATTTCTGAATCTAGTCCCTATTCCATATGTTATTTCAATATATAATGTCATCCATCAAAATCTCACTCAAATATAAACAAACACACACATTCCCATGTGCACACATACGCTACTACACACCCCTTCAGTCCAATTCTAAGTTTACCTGCAGCAACTTCAGACAGCTTCCAGAGCACAGACAGCTTCCCCCTGAAGGACCGTCTCTCTGAAATTCTCTACCTGGAAGCCTCATTTACTGCCATGGGAGCTTGCTCAATCTTGGGCCAAGCAGCCCGCAGTTCATGGGATTTAAAACCCTCAACAACACCTTTCAAGCAGGAAAGGATAAATATCAGCAAATAAATATCCCAGATTTCCCATTTCAATATGAAAAAATTATCTGGTTTTTCCACATGGTTCCTCAGAAAGTGTACAGTCAGGATTAGTTCCGTGACTTGAATTTATTATATGGATGTAACAAAGCCCCATCCTTTCAATAGTCCATAAGGATCTCCTTGTTTTGTTGTTATAAATTTTTCTCAAAAAAATGCATTTATGAAGCATCTGTTAGAGGCTGGTGGAAGGCTTACATCCCATGGCAATAGAGAGTGGTAAGATTCAGGATGGATGGGGATTAAGAGATTAAAAAGAGGTGCCAAGAATACACAGAAGAACTATACAAAAAAGATCTTCACGACCCAGGTAACCATGATGGTGTGTCACTCACCTAGAGCCAGACACCCTGGAGTGTGAAGTCAAGTGGGCCTTAGGAAGCATCACTATGAACAAAGCTAGTGGAGGTGATGGAATTCCAGTTGAGCTATTTCAAATCCTAAAAGATGATGCTGTTCAAGTACAGCACTCAATATGCCAGCAAATTTGGAAAACTCAGCAGTGGCCACAGGATTGGAAAATATCAGTTTTCATTCCAATTCCAAAGAAAGGCAATCCCAAAGAATGTTCAGACTACCATACAATTGTGCTCATTTCATATGCTGACATGGTAATACTCAAAATCCTTCAAGCTAGGTTTCAGCAATATGTGAACTGAGAACTTCCAGATGTTCAAGCTGGTTCTAGAAAAGGCAGAGGAATCAGAGATCAAATAACCAACATCCGTTGGATCACAGAAAAAGCAAGAAAATTCCAGGAAAAAAAAGCATCTATCTCTGCTTCATTGACTATTATAAAGGCTTTGACTATGTGGATCACAATAAACTGTGAAAAATTATTAAAGAGACAGGAACACCTGACCACCTGCCTCCTGAGAAACCTGTATGCAGGACAAGAAGCAACAGTTAGAACTGGACATGAAACAATGGACTGGTTCAAAATTGAAAAAGGAGTACCTCGAGGCTGTATATTGTCACTCTGCATATTTAACTTCTATGCAGAGTACAACATGCAAAATGTCAGGCTGGATGCAACTCAAGCTGGAATAAAGATTGTCAGGAGAAATATCAACAATCTCAGATATACAGATGATATCACCCTAATGGTAACTCACTCCAGTATTCTTGCCTGGAGAATCCCATGGGCAGAGGAGCCTGGCAGGCTAAAGTCCATGGGGTTGCAAGAGTCGGACACAACTTAGCAACTAAATCAGCAAGCCAATGGCAGAAAGTGAAGAGGAAGTAAACAGCTTTGATGAAGGTGAAAAGGAGAGTGGAAAAGCTGGCTTAAAACTCAACATCCAAAAAACTAAGATCATGGCATCTGGTCTCATCACTTCATGGCAAATAGATGGGGAAAAATTGGAGACAGTTACAGATTTTATTTTCTTGGGCTTCAAAATCACTGCTGATAGTGACCGCAGCCACAGAATTAAAAGATGTTTGCTCCTTGGAAGAAAAGCTACGACAAACCTAGACAGCATATTAAAAAGCAGAGACATCACTTTGCTGACAAAGGTCCATAGAGTCAAAGCTATGGTTTTTCCAGTAGTCTTGTACGATGTGAGAGTTGGACCATAAAGAAGGCTGAATGCCAAAGAATTGATGCTTTCGAACTGTGGTGCTGGAGAAGACTCCTCAGAGTCCCTTGGACTGCAAGGAGATCAAACTGATCATTCCTAAAGGAAATCGACCCTGAATATTCACTGATATTCACTGAATCTTCTGAAAGGACTGATGCTGAAGCTCCAATACTTTGGCACCTGATGCAAAGAGTCAACTCATTGGAAAAGACTGGTGCTGGGAAAGACTGAGGGCAAGAGGAGAAGGAGCGACAGAGGATGAGACAGTTAAATGGCATCACTGACTCAATGAACATGAGTTTGAGCAAACTCTGGAAGATAGTGAAGGGTAGGGAAGCCTAGCATGCTGCAGTTCCTGGGGTCACAAGGAATCAGACACAACTTAGCAACTGAACAACAAGATTCAGGATAGATGGAGATTATGCTTCTTTTGCTGAGCAGGGAAAGAGTGATTTTGGAAGAGAAGATTGGGGAAAATAAAAGAACACTCAATATTTCAGGATTCTTTTCAGAAAACAATGTAAGAAAACCAAGGATTCAACAGAATAAAAATAGCACTAACAGACAAGTAATGAAAAGAACTACAAGAAATTAGTCTCCCAGTGTGCCAAGCTAGGAGTTAGAAGACAATGTTTAAGTATTAGATTCATCAGTCATTGGATATTTGATGTTAATAAAATGACATAATATTCCTGAGTTTCAGATTTTCATCTACAAAATGAGGACAATAATATTCAAATTATACAACTGTGGTGATGACTAAAAGAAATAATTTATGTAAAAATGTTATAAACTTTAAAAATGTACACAAATGTTAGAAATTATTATTATAATGGACCCATCTTTAGACATGCAAGAAAATATTTTTTTAAAAAATGGACGTAATGCAAAAAGACTAAATAAAGTTCTAAATCCTCATATTTAATTAAGCTAGCCATTCTAAGAGCGGGCACTGTCACCAGCAAGTCTGCTCTATCAATCCATTTGTTTGGTTATCGGTTTGTCTATTCAACTCAGAAACGCACTTTTATATTTATACAATACATATCAAAAGTCTGTGTTAGCTAAGAGGTCAAAGAAAACACAGAAAGAGAAAAGCACAGAATGAACTGAGCATGAAACAGAAAACAATCTAGTTCAACAAAGAAACAACAATATTTGGCCTTTACCTGGAAAACATTTCATGTCAAGAGGGTCTTTTTACTTAAATAAAATGCAACTATATTTTATGTTTCCTTTTATTGGACATTACACATGTGGAAAGAAGTGGAAGTGTTAGTCGCTCAGCTGTGTCTAACTCCTTGCAACCCCACGGACTATAGCCTCCAGCCTCCTCTGTCTATAGGATTCTCCAGGCAAGAAAACTAGAATGGGTAGCCATTCCCTTCCGCAGGGGATCTTTCAGACCCAGGGACTGAACCCTGGTCTCCTGCATTACAGGAGGATTCTTTTACCGTCTGAGCCACCAGGAAAGTCCTTGGACATTACATACTGGTAGACAAGTCAAAGGAGAGTTGGGGGTGGAAAGGAAACACCTAAAATTAAGCAAAACAATAACAAAACAATTGGATTAGGGGTCTAAGAATGTGCCTTGTTTGCCCAGAGAATCCACCTCATTTCCTTATTAAAGCTGATGAATATGCTGGCAGGCTATCTGGTCTAATTTTAAAGCTATCATATCAAATGATAATCATTAATAACTGCCAATATTATACAACATTAAAATGAAGGTCAAATACTATAGTTTGACTGTTAAATAAGGTTCCGAATATAACTAGCTTTTAACAGAGCAAATTTTGCTCACCGTACAGAAAAGACAAGTGGCTCAGTCATGTCCAAATCTTTGTGACCCCACGGACTATATATAGCCTGCCAAGCTCCTCTGTCCCTGGAATTCTCTAGGGCAGGATACTCGACTACTTAGCCGGTCCCTTCTTCAGGGAATCTTCCCAACCCAGGGATCAAACTCAGGTCTCCCACATTGCAGGCAGATTCTTTACCATCCGAGCCTTCTTCTTTACCAGAGAAGCCCTATCTTACAGAAATTTACTCTAAAAAACTGTGCTCCTAAACCACACAACCAGCCGAAGTTTCTTTTCCAGTGTTTAATAATAATGACTGCCCTGTCATCATCATGAAGCCAAGCAGGACCCTGTGGGGCTCCTGGGCATAAAAACCTTTCTATGTCTCCTGTTTCTTGTCTGTAGGAAATAGACTTCTTTTAAGCCCCCTGACCTTCCCTGAGTGCCAATGGGCATGTTCAAACAGTTACTTACCAAGGAAGGGAGAAGATGAGGAAACTAGGAAAGAACAAGAAACAACAGTGCAGCTTCGGGGCAGAGTCCTGGTTCCCCCTCGAGGAATATACATAACAACATCTTTGAACTGTTTTGCAGACACTGAAACCCCCATCAGGTGAAAGAAGTTAACTGTATGCTCACAAGTACATAAACCCCACACCTGTCAGAACCAGAAGGTTGATGACGCTGACTCCAAATTACCTCACCATCAATCAGAAAAATGTCCACAAGCTGATCACACCCTCTTGGATATCACTATAAACTCCTCATTACCCTTTCCAGGTCAGGATACACAGTTCTCAGGGCGTTAGCCTGCTGTGCCCTGCTTTGCTTGGAAAAGCAATAAAACTAGTCTTTTCTGCTTCACTTACTCTTGTCTCTGAAATTCAATTTGGTATTGGTGTACAGAGGCTGAGTTTTGGCATCAACGCTGGGTTTTTCTAACATTCAACACCATGAGGCTCAGTACATTACAGTCTATCATTATAATAAAGTCAATAATTGCCTTCTCCTTCATCGCCAAAATTCAGGTAGAAAATTTTCCAAAAGAGGTCAAAACTTTTATTAATAATACAATTTTCTAATACTGGTATTATGCATGCACAATCAAAGAAGAAACACAGAGTTTTTCTATGAAAAAAATCTCATTCCAGAAGACTGCACCTGTGAGGACTAAGATAATTTTTGAAGGTTATTAACAGTACAATGTTCTGTGCTAGCCTATAGTCTCACCCGTTTCATCAGCCTTTTGCTGATTGTTGGAAACACTGCTGGCCCTGTCCCCTAATCAACTATCTGGTGTTTGTAATTCTCTCCTTAATGACAATAATGTGCTTGTGAATTATGATTGTGAATGTCTCTGATTACAATGTAAAAAGAGGAGAGGGGCATGATTTTCTGTCACTGTTTGCCTTAACAGCTACTTGTACACTGCTGTACTGGTTTAGGGACTAGGGCTTCACTCAAGAGGACACAGTTGTGAGTTCTGGGTGATCAAAGAACTTTGGACCATTACAGATATGAGCACTACTGGAGGGGAAGATGCAAATGGGGAAGGGTCGCTGAAAATGTAACACCTCATTGCTGTGTTCAGATGCTTTCTCTCTAACTGGCCCACCACCACTATCTGATACAAGCAACTTCCTGAAGCTCAGATATGATTGAATATTGACTCTGAAAACGTTTTCAGCAATTGTGAGCAAACACTTCTCCCTCAGTGAAGCTTTATAACACTTATTGTCTTCAGCAGTTTTAAGAATGAGCAGTGGGAGGCTGGGTGGGATGGAAGCCATTCAGGGGTCCATGTGTCTGGCTCAGGGGAAGCCAGGCTTTGCTGAAATAACCCTCCTCTTTGAAGATGAGTCAAGTTCACACAAGAGATAAATGGCAAGTCCAGGACCCAGGCTGCTGAAATCTGCAGCCAAAGGTGTCTTTCAGGCACCACACTACTCTTAACAGATTTGGGTACTAATCCCAACATTTTTCTCTGTGCAAATACCAACTAAGGCGGAAATGGAGAAAACAGAACTCTGCCAAATGACTTCTATACACATGAAAATTTGATGATTTAAAAATTCTTGACTTAAATTTTAAAAATGGAAAAATAAAAAATCAATAAAACAGCTACAGGCATATTCCATTCTCCACCCTGCTAGTTCATGACCCCTGGACTCCGTCACCTGATTTCTAATGCTCTCGGCTTCCTTTCCTGTTTAACAGCCTAAAGAAGAACAGCTTGTGACCACTCAGCGGTCATTCCTACCCATTCAGTGGCCGGAGCGTCGGGAGCTGGGAGCCGCAGCGCAGTCCTCTGGGAGGCGGCCGGGGCTCCTCTTCAGCAGGAACTGATGAATATGTTCCAAGGGCACCTGTGCCCACCAGACCCGTCTGCCACCGCGGTTGAGAAGCCGTAAATTCTGGAGCTGAAATTCAACCGCCCTGAAATTCCTCCAGGGTCAACAGCTTTTCAGGAGTGGCCTGCTCATCCTTTGCCATCTCTTCAGAGTCTCTTTAGGTGTGACCTCGTGCAGGTACTCATGGGAGTCGGAGCCATACAGGTGCAGAGCTTTCCTGCCAGCCCTCTGCACATCAGACCGGCGGAGGGAACTCTCTACCCCTGCTCAGGCAGAGGACAGTCTGCTTTACCCAGAGCGAAAATAGGTAGGCAGGTTAAGGTAAACTGTGAAAGGCTGGTGATTGGCCCTGGGGTCAGTAACAACCGGAAGTTGGTTGGGGCTGCTGGGTGGCTGCCTGGATTGGTTAATGAAGATTCTGAGGGTGGAGCCGCCAGAATAGGAGGAGCTCCAGAAGCAGCGGTAGGCTGCAGTCCATGGGGTCGCTGAGCGTCGGACACGACTGAGCGACTTCACTTTCACTTTTCACTTTCGTGCATTGGAGAAGGCAACGGCAACCCACTCCAGTGTTCTTGCCTGGAGACTCCCAGGGATGGGGGAGCCTGGTGGGCTGCCATCTATGGGGTCGCACAGAGTCGGACACGACTGAAGCGACTTAGCAGCAGCAGCCAGAAGCAGCAAAAACTTCTGCACACCTTGCTGGCCAAATTCCTGGAGGATATGACATGACACCAGCCAGGTTTTTAACAGCAAAATGGCACAAACCTGTAGCAGAAGCTTCTCCCAGGTGCTCTGAGGCTTCGTGATGTAGAGGCCATCACTTTTGTTTTTCATAGATTAACTGTTCCATTTCGAAGTCAAGATTGGTGCCACCCAAGTGGATTCCTGCTAGAAGGACTGTGACGACATCCTCCTCCTTTATCTGCAGGACAAAAGGGCCTCTGGACGCTGTGAACGTTTCCCTGTAAATTATGACATTTGGACCCCTCTCTGGGAAGCACAGAAAGCCTTCCACGTTATAAATAAATTCTATCCTTTGTGTTCACAATGTGACCCATCAGGACATATGCACTTTGACATTTGTATTTATATTACAGAAATGTATGTTTTGACTGAGTCTTACACTCATCTAAATTCAACTTAGAATTAACCCTGGGAGGTTGCTCTTTGGAGGTCAGAGATTAAGGTTAGATTTCAACAACATACAGCTGCAGACGGACTCAAAAGGAAATCGTAACTGTGATGCTAACATAGCTAAAATCATGAACATCAGAGTCATCTGCGATTATTCACATAAGAGTGTTGGGTTTTAAGTCACCTATCAGATGTCTTTTTCCCAGACAGAATACACCAGTTAGGTTTCCTCTTCGTATTTGCTACTGTTTTTCTACTTTTGTATTGTTTGGCTTATTCTCCAGTGAGTTATTTCAAGTTAAAGTTGTCAAAATTTATACTTGACAAAATCCTAGACTATTTGTTGCTGGAGCTAAGAGTGACTACCAGGCACCTCTTCCTCCTAGAAGGAAATGATATGCTTGCTTAAATCAAATAATGATGGGGGAAAATGCAAATATTAGCAGTGCATATTTAGCTTTTGCACTGGATTGGGATAGAATGCTTCCTATTAAATGGACTTTGATGCATTGTTCCCTGTGGCAAAATTGTCCCTACTCTCAGAAAGTAGAAATTGGGGAAAACACACTCTCTGTGTAGAAATAAAAACAAGGCTCTAATAATAAAGGGAAAACACAATGATATAAAAGTCAGGCAACAGCTCAGCAAAGCCATTACCACGCTTATTGCCATTTGAAGGCACAATGATTGAAGTTATTGTCTTAATGTAAGATTACTAAATAATGCATCCCATAAAGGAAAGACATTGTATTGGCCATAAAACGTGTGTAACTGCAACAGAATTCATACTTATTTAATGACACTTTAGAATCGGATGGTAATTAAAATGAAGTAGGAATTTTTAAAAGGCAAGAGAAATTCAAACACACCAGTATATAAATTGAAACATTCTCTTTGTTTTGCAAGCACATAAAGAAGTAAATTTCACACAGGTTTTTGTTTTTTGGGTTTTTTTTTTTGCTTTTTTGGCCCACTGGGAACCGCACAATTTTGACTCCTCAGTATTTCTACTTCTAATTGCTAGGAGGGTTCATTATCAGTTGTCTAAAGTGCAATACATCAACCTTGCAGAGCTGAGTTACAAAAGACGTTCACACATCTGATGGGCTGCTGTGCTAAATACATCTTAATTTGTGCTGCATCTGCTGTTTTCTAATTTGTTTATCATGCTGTGAATGCTGCAGACTTTGTTAGAGCAGCTTCCTGATTTTTTTCTTTAAAAATGCATCAATTCTTCATTTTAAAAAAATGGCTGTTTTCTATCATTGTTCATCTGTGTCTTGGAATGCCATAAACTCAATTCTGTTATACACATACATGTATGAAAAAAATCCTGTGCACTTGAATACGTTTATGTATTACGTTAGAACATTTGTATGTGCATAATCCAAATACTCAGTTTAATCACATAAAACAAAACAAACTTTTTTCAGCCATTACTGGATGCACAGAGCAACAAACGCTCCAATCTCGGAATTCTGGCATGAATAAAAGTGCTTCATGTTGCTGGGATCTGCTATGCAGAAGATGGGCATAAGGGTGGTGCTCTCAATTCAGACCCAACTAAGCAGCAGTTCACATGGTAAAAAAGCAAACACAATTCAGTGTGATCCAGAATAAACCAGTCTCACAATAGGGAAGTTTAAATTCAGGTTTGGAAAGAAAACAAACACCACCATCCCAGGCCCATGCCTCCCTCCATCTTTTCACAAATACCAGTGTCAAAGATGAGGGCAGAGCCTACTTCCTGGGGATGTGACCTGTGCAGTCACATAAGCCTTATACTTAGAAGAGCTAGTTGGGTTTAAGGCTCTGCAGTTACTGTTTAGAAATTTTTAATAATTTATAAACAAGGGGTCCCGTATCTTCATTTTGTACTGTAAATGCAAATCATATAACTGGTATTGGTGCAGGATGAATTTTAGGAATACTGATGGAACAGCTGATGGATCTACTCTGCAGTACATATTTCAAGCTTTTAGTCCTTTCATCTTTATGATCACAAAAATGTGCACCTTGAAATGAAAAAGAAAAGAAGGATAAAAGGAAGAAAGTGGGGAGAGAGGGAAGAAAGAAGGAAGGAAAGAACAAATAGTATTTATTTTTGTTTTCATATAGTTCTTTGGGGCATGAGGCATAGAAGGCAGCCATTTCTAGATATTATTTCTAAGCACCAAACTTCTTTGAGTGAAACTGATTAAAAGAAAATGCCTCCACCATAGATTTTGGAATCACCAACCAAAGAGGCACTCAAAGTCATTCTACAATCTTAAAAATATTAAGCTAAATATATTTCAATTTTTTGGATAATTTCCCACCACCCCTTTTCCTTATACCCACACACTAAACACACACGCCCAATCCAAATTTTTTCAGGAAACCTAACTAAAAACCAGAGAATACAGAGGAGTTGGAAACCTCAGAGGAGTGACTGGGCCCTTTTCCTCCTGTAGGCCACTTACTGGGAGTCAGGCTGTGAACCGGGCAGCAGTGAGAGGCTGGCACAGAGTCTGGCACCTTTTGTCTATGAACCTGACAATGGGGATGCAGGGAGACAGATCTGTGCCCTGGATTCCACTGGCTGTACAGCCTTCTGAGAGAGAGAGATGTGGACCCCATTTACATAATGCCAATCAGTCTTTTGTGTCAAATTTTCCCAAGAACATGCAGAAACGATTACCAAGGCAGGCATTATGACTGGTGCAGTCACAGACAAATCAGGGCTTCCGTAAAGGAGTATGTTGAATCAATAACGCATACTGTTCAACCAGGGCTGAGAAAAACACCTCATAAAGTAACAACATTTGTAAAGGTTAATCAATTCAGCTAATTGTAAATGCTCTCAATTGTCAGTCCCTAAGCAGTCCTTTCTCTTTGTAGCTAGTAATTCACTGTGGGATGCAGCAGCTCTAAAAACAGGAAGCAGAGAAAGAGAGGAAAGCAGTCAAATTTCTCATTACTCTCCCCATGTTGTGCTCTGCCGGTGTCTGTAAATGTCAATACATTTGCCACAGGGAGATCGCCTTTTTTCCCTATGAGCACTAGTTGCCTCCTTCATTATACACAAAACAAAGTAAAGAGCCTAATTATCTTGGTCTAGGCAGAGGGAAAGGAAATCAGGATATCGATCTTTGGGGCAATATGTTAAGGCAATGCATATGATGAATAAGCTGTGCAGTTAAAGGGATAGTCTTTCACTGACAACCGTAAGAAGAAAAGCACATCTTATTCACTGCCCAGAAGTGACTCAGAAGAAAGAAAGAAAATCCTTCTGTCCTTCCCTCCCCACTGCCTCTGGTTCCCAGAACAAACCATTGTGGAGAGTTTTTTTTAATTAGTGTCTATGGAGATTTGAAAAGCTGAAACCAACCATGTCAGGGAGAAAACATGAGATAATTCTACAATGAACTATCAAGGCTCCGGCAGTGAAAGAAAACCGATGACTTTCTTGGAACCAGACAACTCCTTTCTGTGAAGCCTCAACATCAGAGTAGTCCATATTTCCAGGCCACTAATGAGTGTCCTACTGGGGACACAGAATGTAATTTGTGTTAGCAGTGCTAAAATAGTTCTAGAAAATGGTGACACAGGATACACGATAAACTGTCCTAAAATAGTCACCCTCTTTGGAAGATCGTACATACATCCTTACTGAGCTTTACTTTGTATATGTATATAGTATTACATTCAGAAACTGTTATTTCCCAGTAGTACAAAGATTAAACTTCTATCTTTAAAAAATATAGGAAAATAGTTATTTTTAAGAATATTTGCATAAGTCAAAAAACAAATATGAGGAAAACTATTTCAAATGTTTTGATGCACAGTAATATTTACAGCAACGTGAGAAATAAAAACTAACATTCACCCATGTATTATACTTTAGAGCTCAATGATATATATGATTTCCCGTACTCAATCATGAACTGCTGAAATATGCAGTCAATTTACCTTTATTTCATCTTCAGTTTAGTAAACTGTAAATACTATTTGCTTAGAAGTGAAGCTGTAAGGGCTTCATTAAATTTAGAAATGGACAAAAAACTCACAGTATATTGTAAGTGGCAAAGCTTCAACAATTTGACAAAAGAACATCCTCATCTTTTATGTATTTCAATTTAGTGTTATTAATCACGGGCTCTGTAAAATTCTAGTTAAATACATGCAAGGCCTTGTGTTCCTGTCAAACTGTTTTATATTTCAAGTATACTGAGTAGTGCAGTAGACAAACCAAGTGACTCGGTCAAAATGTACCTCCATGTGGCCCTGAAGTGCATAGCAAAAAAGCTGGAGAAGATATGGAAAACAAGTTGTTGGCAGCTGGCACATATCATGCTATTTTACCCCCCAAATATGTAGATCTGTGTCGGATGGTGTCCTTCTTCAAAGTCAAATCAGATGATGCATTGTAATAATAATGATGTGTGGTGGTAGAAAACAAAACCTCCATGTTTATCTAGGGTGAACAGAAACATTGGTTTAAGAAAGAAATTCTGTTCTTAATGAAAACAATTTCTTTCATTCATGAGTACAATTTAAAACATGCTATGTTTACCTTTGAAAAATGAGAAATTAAGGAATCAGGAATGTCCAGAAGCTACCTTACTGGCAAGTGGTAAAATACTTCTTCAACAACAAACTGTCTCCCACCAGTCCCCCTTCCCCTCTTCCCTTCCTCTCTCTTCCTTGTTTTATCTCTCTTCAGTTCCCCCTTTTTCTAAGATACCCTCCTTTCATCTAACAATACTATTTTCCTTTAATTTCAGGAGAAACTTCCTGATATTTTTGGGAAAACTGAGAATCAAAAATGAAGTCCTCTATATGCAATTTTTCAGCTTAAAGGAATTGAAATACCTGTTAGATTTTCAAGAACTATAGCCTCAAGCAAGTAATAAGAAAAATTAACCAAACAAACCCCCACCCAAGACCTGATTATCTCATTTCATTTACTGATTGTTCCTGAGCATTTGATACCTTCATCTTCATATGTATTCATTTGGAGCCTCACCCTTTTATACATAATGTAATTTTCTTTCCAGAGGATAAATTTTTATATCAGTTCAACAATTTCTTGAAGTTATACTGAAGTATTGCTCAACTCACTTCTAAATTAAAGCACTTATTAAAAAACTTTGAAGCACTCTCACAATTTTAAATCGCTGTG
The DNA here is from genome assembly GCF_054371585.1 of Giraffa tippelskirchi. Taxonomy (NCBI): domain Eukaryota; kingdom Metazoa; phylum Chordata; class Mammalia; order Artiodactyla; family Giraffidae; genus Giraffa; species Giraffa tippelskirchi. Next base: position 103,710,986 of record NC_137280.1, on the reverse strand, counting down.
CACATAGCAATTTAAAATTATGGGAGTAGTTTTATAAGCACTTGAATTGGGAGGTGATCAGAGACCTGAAAATGCGCAATACAGAGTAATTTAAAATTATTAGAGTACTTCACATTTTTTTATAAGCTCTTCAGCTGGGAAGTGATCGGGTTCTAACATCTGAGCTTATGCAATGCAAAGTGAAGTACTTCTTAGCCTGAGAAGATTCACTCTATTAAATCAAACTACTTTAATAATTTTAAAGTGATGTACAGTGAGCATGCTCAGACCTCCAAATTCACTTTTAAATTAAAAATATTTTTCACTTCTAACCTACAAAAGCCACTTATGTGATAGAGCAGGAATTTACCCTTTCAATTTTAGACATCACACTGCCCTCTCACTTTTAGAGGAGTTTTCTCCTGGTAAAAACAAACACCAGAATATTTAAAATACTGCCCTTTTCCATTAAAACAGTGAAAAGCATTATGCTCTGAAAGTTTAGCGATCTTGCTGTATTTGAAAATATTTCCATTGTAAAGTCAACTTCAGCATAATTGTGTTTTGAGATATTACACCTAGATAATGACAAATGAATATCTGAGAGGGTTTTTTAGCATAGACTCACTGAAACAGATGAATGGTTCTTCACAATAGGACAATTGTCTTGCAACCTGATAAAAATCATATAGACCCTACTATGTTTCCTGAAGAACACTGCTAACCTGAAAAGCATGTGGTTCCAATATTATCCCCCCAGTCCACCCTTGAGTTCAAAGAAAGGACAACATAGCAGAAGCCTTAAACCTGTTACACTAAATGTACATTTGGCAAATACAACTCATAGATCATTCAGATTGGTTTGTGTGATTGTTTTGTTCTTGGGAAATCATACTTATACTTCCTACAGCAAAATTAGCACGTTGAATTCTGGTCTGGATTAATTATTTCTATTAAAAAGCAAGATTGCTAACCAGTTGAAAGGGATTCTAATCTCATAGTAAATAATTCAATTTCTAGTATGTTTAAATGTAGTCACTGAGACAAGAATCTATCAATATTTGTATCAGGGATGAATGATTTAAATCTTATTTTGGTAGTTTTCTCACCCTATTTAGACGTAACTACAACAAATAAATAGGTAGACATCTATGAAAGCATTTTGAAAGCTAAAAAAAATGTTTTTTCTTCATTATCAAGCCACTGTGAAGTTTCCTTTTTCCTGTTCCTTGCCTTCTCCCGCCCTCCTTTTTCTTCCCTTCCTTTTTTTTCCCCTCCCTCCCTCTTTCCCTCTCTCCCTTTCTTACTCCCCACCGCCCAAAGGTCCTATTCATCTGAATTCTAGTTGCAATCACACTGGATCTACTGAAAGGTAATCACTTAGTAATACCTCCTTGTCCTTTGGCAATAATTTGGATTTTAGCCTGTGTGAGAACTGATCCTAACTGTTATGTTTTTAACCACAAGTGAACTGGAGTGGTTCCCAGTAGCAATCTGCTACCAGTGGAAAGTATGCTTTAGCTGTTTGTTATGACTTATCAGAGAATAAGGATTACAAAACACACATGTACTGCTTTTTTCAAATGTCCTTCTGACTGTGACAAAAACTTACAGAGTCACTTCATCTTACACTGTTGATGCTGCCGAAAAACAAAAGATAAAAGTCTGGGTGGCATGAGTGAGGGTGAGTGTGGTCATAATGTCTATAAAAGCCATCTCTCAGAATAAGTTCTTTCACTGAGAGATATATTAAAGTCACCCTTAAATTAAAGAAGTAGATTTATTTTGAGGGGTTTTGCAATAACTTTTTAAACTTCATTTTAGAAGCCTAGCTATGAACACTAAAAGACAAAATTAAAAAATATGCCTTGATAGCCCTTTGTAGGGCTTCTGGAGGATGGGTTATAATCCAATTATAAACTTGAGAAGTCAGGGCACACATATCGCCCAAAGTCTGAACTGACCCACAGAGAAATATATGGATGAAACAAACATCCAACACTTCAAGGAAAATGATAATCATGAACTCAGTGGACTTTTCATTTTAAAGTTATCTGTGTATATACTAAAATCAGAGATATTACCTTTATGAAATATTTTAGAATTTAGCCTATGAAATAGGTTTGTTATAACTAGTGTACTGAAAACTTTCAGAAGTTATACAATACCAGTGTCTATACAAAAGCATTTTGAAGTCTATAAGATTTGGATTTGTCTTTCTATTAAGTTCATACTACTTTGGTTTTCATATTATTTCCAACCAAAATACTTCTGGAAGAAAACTAAAAGAAAGCTTCCCAGCAATAGAAATTTATGTGGTTTATAGGCACTCAACAGAATCAATTACTTGGCTTATAGTATCATTAAGAGTATATAACTACTCAAGAAATTCAGTGGTGATAATGCAAAATCCTGTATGAATACTTATCTGTAAACTAAAATTGTCCTGCCAGAGCTGAAAATTCTAAATAAGTAACCATTAACCAGAAGTTAGAAAGGGATGATGAATTAGTGTGTGCCTGAATTGAGGGAGAAATTTGGGTATAAACAGTAGAAGAAATCACAAGGGCATATCTGAGGATTCTTCAGTGTTAGAGAAAATAGTTAAAAGACATTCTAAGAGTCTGTTTCTATAATATGTAGGTTGACAGGAGGTCTCTAAACAAAATTTTGTTACAATGAATAGGTGAAAAGTAAGTTAGGCAATTATGACACAACGGATTTGAAAATCAATGTGGCTATTTCAAACTAAGTGGCTATTAGATAGAAAGCCAAAATGTACTTATAAGACTAATATCAAGGAAGGAATTTAGATGAAAATATAATATTCAAGCACTTGGACTATGCAAACATAATGAAATATGACACACCTGGGACAGTTGTCAAGTGTTGTGCTCTGAATCTGTCACTGTATTTTACTGTAATAATCACTGTTTTTAGGATCCTGATATAAAAGGTGAGAGAAGCAATACTGGATGGTGCCAATCTATGAGCCTCCTGTGTACAATATTGAATTTAGGGGAAAAAACAGGGAGATAATACCTAAAACACATGCTGTAAAGACCAGTGTGAACTTTTCAGATAAAAATGCTTAATTCCTCTGCATATTCCTGCAGCAGTACCTAAGCCCATTCACATGAGTGTGTTGAATGTTATTTTACCTGAGGGAATTGTTAAATAAACAAAAATTTCTTTAACACTCTGGCCATTGTTTGCCTAATGATACAAAATGCCCTGTAATACCTAGCACCTACTGCATGAGTTAATCCATTTAAGCAAGAGAACATGTTTTGTCAGATTGTGTGAGTCTGACATTTTTTTGAACCAAACTAAGCCTTTTGAGAATTGGATTCCATTTGCTTCAGGGGTTTAAAAAAAAAAAGTGACTTTCTGGTTCAAAGGAAAAATGCTTAGAAGCCATATTTGAAAAGCTCATAAGAGTTCTTACACATCAAATGGCTCTTAGAAAACAACATTTTGATGAGTTAAGTGTAAATTAATTAGAAACATACAGATTGCTTTTCCCTGGCTATCCACATGGGTTTCAAAGTTGAAGTATGAGTGTTAGACGAAATATGGTTAGAGTTTTCGTGACCCAAAAGCATAGGAAAGTAGTTCAAGATGTTTCCATGAAGCAAAAATACTTGTTTGCCTGCAGTGATCTTTCCAAACAAATATATTTCATGAGTTAATCTTGAAAAAAAAAAAAAAAATTGGACTCATGAAGGTACTCCATTTTAAGTCCATCAGTATATTTAAAAGAGGATTTTCCCCTGCAAAGAAGCTGATTAAGTCTTTATAAATGAATTTAAGCCTTGTAGTCCCTTTGAAAAGGAAAACACAAGAGAAATAAACAAGAGCTGGAGTAGGAGACCATTTATGGATGGAACCTTTGAGGTTCTAAGACTTCAGAGCCAGGAATAGCATTTCTATGTAGCTCCCTAGAAAACACTGGATAATAAGAATTTGGTTCAGGTAATCTGGTTATATGTCCATTAAGTGCTTATATCCAATTAAGAGGGAACTACAACTTGTCAAAGAGATTAAAGAAATAAACAACTGTGGAAATGTACGCAGAAAGTAGTTCCCTAGCATTGGCAGTACTAATTTTCTCACTAGAGAAAGTACTTTAAAATGTTATAATTAGCAAATATTTATTATAAACCAGTTGATTATATTGTACTGAAAATTAATGCTATCAGAATTCCCAGAGTAAGCACATTTAGACCTACCACTAAGAAAGAAAAGAATAGAAAAAGAAAGAGAAACAAGATTAAAAAGTATAAAACACTACCTTTTTTATTTTTTGCTAAGTGGTTTATTTTTTTCTTAATTATTTTTCCAACTGACTAAAATAAAATTCAGAAGTCCCTTTTAAAGTTGAGCATGCAGAGATAAGCATCAGTCTCATCCAGGGAGAGAAGTAACCTTTCTCAATTACTCCAACTGCTAAATTTCCTGCCGTAACATCAGGACAAAGTGTTAATATTTTCAATTCACTATACTGAGGTTCTTGAGGTTTTTTTCTCTCCTAGGGTCCTTAGAAACTTAGAACTTAGCCCAAAGATAACAAACTTTTGAAAAATTATGAAGTTGTTTTTTAATAAAAATTACACCATCACAGTTTCACATAATTGCTAAGATAGCTCAAGAAGAGTCATCACTAAGAGACTGAATTATTTGGGATAAGTTAATTCTCTGGAGCCGCTTGCATGATAAGTTCCAGAAGATTTTTTAAGTCTATTTTTGAGATTAATTTTTGAGTACCCTTTCTTTCAGTTAACATGTTTTCCAGCCTCATTATAGGGGAGACATGGCAGCTCACATATATTAAGATGTAACATTAGTTCTGTACTGAGTCATAGATCTCTTCGCTTGGCATTTAACTGCTCTGAAGTTTCAAGTCTGGTAGTGGGAGATTTGGAAGAGAAAACTCACACTGGATGAATGTAGCTTCTCCTGGGTTCTACAAGCTATGTATATTCACCTGGATATATTCCATTATACAGTCTTGTCTCTGAAAATGAATTTAGTGTTATACAGCCAGATATTCTATAAGAAATATGTGTTGATGATGATTGGCCCCTCTGTAGGACATATATAAGGAAGCATGCCATTTCTGACCCCAATTCAGTAAAGCTTCATTTTTCTTCTCATCCTAAATTGACCCTTTCTTTTGCTAAAATATTTCTTTTCCTCTTAAATAAAAAGTCAAAGTTATATTGACTCTCAAAACTTTAAGGCAAACATTTAGTGCCACCAGTTTCCAATTTCCCAACTAGCTATCTTTTAAGCATTTAATATTAAGTAGATATTTACAATTCAGAACAAGCTCTTCTGTAGCAGTTCATAAAATGCATAACCCATTTGCAGTGTAGGATTATACTAGCTAGTTCACCAAGCAGACCCATGTGGCTAGCATAGCCCCTGTCAGAAAATCCATCCTGTCCTCTGGCTAAGGCTACAAAGTCAATCTCTGCTTGATGGAACCCGGAACAAGTCAGGTAGGAAGAAGGCAAGGTGGAAGCTTGTGGGCACCAGAAATACGATAATTCTCTAAACTATTAATACTTAACAGCTGGATTTCTTCTTAGTCCTTATTTCTCAAATGATGTCCTGCCATATAGTCTTACCCTAGGATTTGTTTGGAGAAGGAAATGGCACCCCACTCCAGTACTCTTGCCTGGAAAATCCCATGGATGGAGGAGCCTGGTAGGCTACAGTCCATGGGGTCGCTAAGAGTTGGACACGGCTGAGTGACTTCACTTTCACTTTTCCCTTTCATGCACTGGAGAAGGAAATGGCAACCCACTCCAGTATTCTTGCCTGGAGAATCCCAGGGACGGGGGAGCCTAGTGGGCTGCCGTCTATGGGGTCGCACAGAGTCGGACACGACTGAAGCGACTTAACAGCAACAGCAGGATTTGTTTAAACATGTTCTTTCATAAAAGGTTTCTGTGGCTAACGAAGTTGAAGAAGTGTTGGACTAAACATAGTGAAGCAGGGTTCAATCCTCTGGAATTTTTTGGATTTTTAATGTAGGACATCATCTGTAAATCTCTAACTGGGGACCACAGGGTACAGGGTTCCTTTGGTTTATGAGGTTTCAGAACCTATGATTAGGGCTCTACAGAGGCCTAGGTCTCTTTGAAACAGCATGCAGGAAATGTTCTGATTATCCTTTGCTTAAACATCCTCAACTGGAAATGGGGGGCACAAGGACCTAGCCCCCCCACAGAAACGTGGGTAGTGTCTAAGACTGAGGCAGGGGGAGTCTCTGCTATCTTTTTGTATATGTAAACCATTCATAAGTTAGGAACTTACAAGATCCTCCTTTTCTGGACAAAATAATTTATAAAAATATGTCAGTGCCTCCTAACATGAGGACCTACAAGGTGGTGCCAAAAAAAAATTATAAGGGAAAAAACTATTGCACAATCTGGCCAATACAGTTCTGTTTGCTTTAAAAACATATTAGATTCATTGCAGAGAGTACCATCAGCTGTGCAGTAGAGAGATATTAATATTATTCTAAATATATAGCAGCTACCAAATACCAATAACCTCAGATATGCAGATGACACCACCCTTATGGCAGAAAATGAAGAAGAACTAAAGAGCCTCTTGATGAAAGTGAAAGAGGAGAGTGAAAAAGTTGGCTTAAAGCTCAACATTTAGAAAACTAAGTTCATGGCGTCCGGTCCCATCATTTCATGGCAAATAGATGGGGAAACAGTGGCTGACTTTATTTTTGGGGGCTCCAAAATCACTGCAGATGGTGATTGCAGCCATGAAATTAACTTTCCTTCATCCTTGGAAGGAAAGTTATGACCAACATAGACAGCATATTAAAAAGCAGAGACATTACTTTCCCAGCAAAGGCCCATCTAGTCAAGGCTATGGTTTTTCCAGTGGTCATGTATGGATGTGAGAGTTGGACAGTGAAGAAAGCTGAGCGCCGAAGAATTGATGCTTTTGAACTGTTGTGTTGGAGAAGACTCTTGAGAGTCCCTTGGACTGCAAGGAGATCCAACCAGCCCATCCTAAAGAAGATCAGTCCTGGGTGTTCACAGGAAGGACTAATGTTGAAGCTGAAACTCCAATACTTTGGCCACCTGATGCAAAGAGCTGACTCATTTGAAAAGACCTTGATGCTGGGAAAGATTGAGGGCAGGAGGAGAAGGGGACAACATAGGATGAGATAGTTGGATGGCATCACCGACTCAATGGACATGAGTTTGGGTAAACTCTGGGAGTTGGTGATGGATAGGGAGGCCTGGCATGCTGCAGTCCATGGGGTCGCAAGGAGTCAGACACAACTGAGCAACAGAACTGAACCTAGGGACTTGATTAAAACATACCAAAGCAATTTACCTTTCAAGACTAACCATGTTTAAAGAAAAGAAAAATATTTGAATAAAAAAGGAAAAATAAAAGAAACCTGATTTGTAATCCATCTTTGTATTCATCAGCTACTTTACACATTTCATACTAGACTTTATAGACTGTACAACATGATCACAGAATGAAATGCTCAGTTGCTGGTTTGCAGCAGACAGGAATGTGGAAGGAACCCACATATAAGAAGACTATAAATTCAATTATTTCTGCAAAGCAGTGCCATTACTGAAGTTCATACATCCTTGGAAGTGATTTCCTTTCTGACAAAAAGTCAGTGATGGTAAAATCCAGTCATTGCTTCATTGTAGCTCTTAAGGAGGCAGCGTGAGCCCTGTGCTACATCAGTGTGGATGGTGAGGAGGCAAGTTTGGGCATTTTGCAGACCCTGTAGACCAGAGGAATGCAGATTCCACCTGAGAAGATAGCACACAGATAGAGGAGCCAATATTTTTGCATTCACTAAAACAGTTCTGTATTAAAGAAGCAACTGTTCTCACACAGATCAAAGGGAGTCACAAAGAACCTAAAGAGAGCACAGAGTGAAGACTATGATGATGAAGTTTCAAACAGGACCAGGAAACAGACACTTGCCATAGAAAAACCAATTCAGTCAGTTTTTTCATGAGAGAGAATTTGCAAAAAATCTAAATTAGTAGTTCTCAAACTTTTGAGTCTCAGGAACATTTCACTTCTTAAAAATCAAGATTAAAAACCCCAAATACATAGGAGTGTATTTACTGATGTTTATTGCATTAGACAGAGGATGAGATGGTTGGATGGCATCACCGACTTGATGGACATGAGTTTGAGTAAACTCCGGGAGTTGGTGATGGACAGGGAGGCCTGGTTTGCTGCAGTCCATGGGGTTGCAAAGAGTTGGACATGACTGAGTGACTGAACTGAACTGAACTGAACTGACTGCATTAGAAATTTAAAGTAAGATATTTTTCAGATACATGAATAAATTTAGTGAGAAGAGTGATATGGCTTTCCATTTTACAGCTCGTGTTGCTGCATAGAGGACAGATAGATGCTCCCAACTGCTTTTACAACAAAATCCCTACAATGTCACTGAGTCTCTGGAAAATGCTACAGTCTGCTCCCACAGAAGGAGTGAAAAGGCTAACCAGGACTTGGTACTATTTATGAGAAATGTTTGATCTTACAGACATCTTGGAAGAGTGACAAGAACCCAGAGGAATGCCTGAACTGTACTTTGAGAACCAAGGAGCTAAAAAATATATTTACAGATATTTACCTATATCAACATACTGTATATAGACTTCTCAGGTTAACTACTTACTAACCTGTAGGTAGATCATTTCATAGCATAAGTTCAAACACCCTGAACTGTTTCATTTCTTTCAAACATATAAAGCCTGCAATACATATTGCAAAGTAGAATGGCATTAAAGATAAATAGACTACCTACTAAATGGAGACATAACAAGATGCATTCTGGACTGTCAATACTAAATATTATATTTTCACAAGTGGTACTACTGTGTCCTAATAGTGAAATAGATGGAGTGAGCATTATTCCATTTTGTAGAGGAGAAAAGTACACAGGCGGGGGTAAGTGACTTATCCAAGCATCGTAACTAATCTGTGACAGAGCTGCGACTGGATCCAGCCCAGTGCTTTGGGTTTATTACTACTAGGCCAGCATATGATGCCAAAACACATGGTTGAAAAGTGAAAATTATTGCTGGGGTGTTGTGTTGCCTGATCTGTTTCTTTATAGTTTTTCACTTACTCTGCCAAATAGCTGTTTTGGTAGATATGTGGTTTGTGCTTTGATATCATTTTGCTAAATGTTCTGTTTTAATATTTTGAAAGTGCATAATTACTCCCTCTGGTCTTAATTTTCCTTACATGTAGAGTTTGGATCAAAATACCATGAATGCTCCATCAACAACATCTTAATAACTAACAGAAAAATGCATATCACAATCTACAATTTGAAAAAAAAAAACAACTTTCTCAAATTGGGCAAACATATAAGGACACTTTTGGTTTGCTCCATGATGCAGATGGTATCAGAATTTTTGGACTCCAGGGGCTAGGAATGTTTGACATCCTGCAACATTATGGAGAATATTGCATAACCAAGGCTTATTCCACATCCCCACAGCTTGAAATGTCCTTCTGGACAGTCACATGGGTAAAAATCTTGTTTTTAATTTTCTAAACCTTGATATCAGCTATGTTTTATATGTAAATGCAAAATATTTATACAAGTTTTAATATGCATTGATTTTTCCAAAAACACAGCTCCCATGTAAAGGACAACTGTACTGACAATCTACAGGTTTACCAGGAATGGCCCAACAATTCAGAAAACTGTGTTGTGGTACTGATGTTGTCATAGAAGCCCACATGCATAGCTGTCATTGTCACAGTGATTCTACACATCAATGTGAGGATCCCACTACTTCACCAGATCTTCTGGTATAAAGATACATATGAATTTATATATATATAAATATTTTACTTTAAATTGCTTTCCAAAATTCATCCTTTGTATTGTAATTAAGGTACTTGATCAATATTTTACTAGGTATATGGGTACGTTATATTATGTGTGCTTTTTGTTGCAGAATAGTAAAGAGTCATTCCTCAGTTTTTTTAATAGAGTTGTTGTGTCTGATAAAATCAAGAACCATTGAGTTAATATCCATCAGAAATGGCAAGTTTTTTTCTTTTCTGAAAAATTTAGCTTTAGAGTCCGTATGAATAGATAGTTCTAAAAATTCAGCCATCTCTGGGAAATTATTTATGATCACTCCCTCTGTATTAATAAAACAGTATGAAAACAGCTTGTTGTTTACCTGACTAGACGGTTTGAGTTTGGGATTTTTTGGAGGGAAGGGAAAGGATGATATCTAGGATTGGCTTCCAAAGAAGCCATAAAACCTATTTTCGGTGTACTACTTTAAGCAATGTCAAGCTCCTCCACAGTAAAAAAAAAAAAAAAGCCCACAAGCCTCTCCCACCACCCCTACCAATACCACAGCTGTGTACAAACATCCTTGAGAAGATACAAGGTCTCTCTGCTTTACCTACTACCATAAAGAGAAAAGATATAGATAAAATTATTGATTAAATAAAGGAAGCCACAGCTTCTGCTTATATTAGAACATTCTTCTGAATATTATGTCTTGAAATGCATGTCGTTGGTTCAAAAGGGAGTATTCTTTTCAAAAATGAATGATCTTCATTTATAATTAAATATTGAAAACAATTTCAGTGACAAATGTGTGTCATTTACCAAAATTAGATAAAGGTAGCTGAGAGTTTTTAAATCCCAGCAAAACTTTGATGAATGTGTTCTATAGAACAAATAATTATGATGTTTGTTTTGCTACCTGCACATAAAGTTTTTCCTTGGCTGCTTTCCTGCTTTATATTAAGATGTATTTTTTACACTCTCTGCAGGTTGAGATATATTTTTTGAAAATTGAAAATAAAATGACTTTTCTTAATCACATCATTTTTCCCACTCTGGAAGACATTGCCTTTTTTACTTACTGTTTTAAAAATCACCCAAATCAATACAACATTCATGGTTGGGTATTAGACTACTTGATTATGTTAGGAGAATATGTACAGTGCTGGGAATAGCACTTACTTCTTCGACTCTATTCATTTTGCAGCATTGGTTCATTAACAGCACACACCATTAATTTAGAGTAAGCCCTACACTAATAATGACAATTGATTTCTTTGTTTAATTTCTCTATAACCAAATGGCCCACTTTACAATGAACCCCAACTTAAAGTCCTTTTGGGACTTTGGATTACATTACATCTTTTTAAAAGGTTATGTTTGATAACCTAACCCATTTGATATTTTTCTTTTTGCAACATTTAAAATATAAAAACACAGTTAATTGCACTATTACAATTTTAGTTATTATGTTTTATTAAAAGATTAATAAGCTTTCTAAAAATAAAAAGAATGCTTTCACACATAAATTTCCCTTTCAACCTGTACTAACAACCATTTTCTAATGAACTAAAATGTATAGCATATTTCTAGGTTTAAAAACACAGTCTCCTTCGTGCTCTGTGGCCTAAAAGTCAAAATTTTAGTGTGCCAACAACTACTCCTCCTGAATGCACTGATCTTGAGCTACTCAGACATTTTTTTCTGCCATCATTTTCTGTTATAAAACAGGTTGATAATAACTTGAAATACATGTTTTTAAAAATATATTAATGAAAACCTCAGTCGTCAATGAATACAAGTGACATCTCTCAATACGATATATAATAAACTCCTGCTGGCATAAATATAAAGCCTGAGTGCAAAAAGCCCTGAATTCAAGTTCTGATTCTGTCACTTAAAAACTGGGTTATCGTACCATGTCATTTTACGTTTCTGAGTGTCTATTTCTGCGTATATCAAAAGTGCTTAATAATATATATTCTATTTCACTCCTAGGGCATTTGTGGACATAAAGAAAAAAACTCAGATGATTTTTAAATCACAATAATAAGATGATGAATAGAAGGAAGAAAATATGTTTCAAAGATCATGATGTGTCCTCTGCTTTCTGGAATTCTGAATCCAACAGATGTATTTCTAAATAATCAACATAATATAGACTGAGTGGAACTTTGTAAACTAAGCAAAGTCACATCTATACCACCGCCATAAACTGAAACAAGAGTAAAGTTCATGGGCCACCTGACTGCAATAAATCCCAAATACTTTAGTATCATTCCTTCAGCCATGACCAAAGCAACAAGAGGAACTGACCTGTAACAATAGGAATATCACATTAAATCTATAATTTTGCTAGAATTTCATCTCATATTTTTAATACCTAGAATAATTTTGGGGGATCAGAGGCTAACGTAAGCTCTGTACCTGTGAACATGACACAAACATTAATCAAAATTATGGCATTGATTATTATTCTATTTTTTAATTAATTTTTTATTAGAATATAGTTGCTTTACAATGTTGAGTGTTTTTTTCTGTACAGTGAAATGAATGGTTATCTATTTTTTTTATCAAAGTATAGTTGATTTACACTATTGTGTTAGTTTCGTGTGTATAGTGAATAGACATATATCCATTCATCTGTTAATGAACACTTAGGTTGCTTCCATATCTTGGCTATTATAAATAGTGCTGCTATGAACATTGGGATGCATGTATCTTCTTGAATTAGAGCTTTCATCTTTCCAGATAAATCCCCAGGACTGGGATTGCTGGATCATATGGCAACTCTATTTTTAGTTTTTTAAGGAAACTCCATTCTGTTTTCCATAGTGGCTGCACCAATTCATGTTCCTACCAACAGTGTAGAGGGGTTCCCTTTTCTCCACACCGTCTCCAGCATTTATTACTCATAGACTTTTTGGTGATGGCCAATCTGATGGGTGTGAGATAATACTTTATTATTATTTGATTTGCATTTCTCTAACAATTAGCAATGTTGAGAATCTTTTCATGTTTTATAGGCAAATCTCAAACATATATTTCTAGTCCCAATCATGATCCTGAGCTCCAAGTAGTATTTTCTTCTCTGTGTTATAAATCTCAAACTGTCCAGCAAAACCAAATACGTTCACTTTGCACTTAAATGTATTATAGCTTTTGCTTACTGTATAATCCTTAAATAGTTTATATATATTTCTTATGGCAAAGGTAAAGTAAAAATGAATTCATATATTTCACTAACTCTTAGTAAATGGCCTGGATACAAGTATGAAAATAAGCTCATTTAAAACTTTACCTATCTACTAAAAATCAAGACTTGACAAGGAAACTCTAACTGTACATACTAATACCAGTTTATCACAAACTGTACAATCAATATAACCCTTGTATTTGAAACAGAGAAAATAAAATAAAATCTACTATCTAATGACTGATGTGACATTCTTAACTCAAATCAACTCAACTCTCCACTGAGTAAAAACCCTCTCAGAAACAGTTGTGCAGCACATTTGCAAAATAAAAACAGCATAACAAAAACAAAATGGTTAGGAAATGCTGTAGTGAGTGTGATGTGAGTAATTGGCAGATGAGAACATTTTTATTCCTTTCTAAGGGCAGCAAGAGATTAATTTAGCAGTATATAATGACATGACTAAGAAGTTCATTTTGTGTATGAAAAATGAGCAGCTTAAATCGAATCTTCATGCTAACAGTTAATATGTAACACAGTTCCTTGAGAAAAGAAGTGACATGTTCATAATAAGTGGCAAAAACAATTAGATTGGCAAGTCTTCCAAGACAGCTGTGAATATTGTTAAGAAAGAGAAGAAAAGACAACATCAATCTCCTACAGAGATTCAAGCCCTGAATTAGCATGGAGTAGAATTTCTTGTTATTTTTCTCATTTATATATTCTCTAACTTTAGATGAGATACTTAGAAACAAAAAAGGGTAAGAAAATCAACAAATTTATCATTGACACCTTTGAAGACAAAAGTAAAGAGGAAGTTTTTCTGTTTTACCTAAGAAAAGACAATTCTGCTGTGTAATTGGTAAAACCTTTATAATTTATTTTCAAAAATGCACGTTTCGGTGATAGACCATAATACAAGATAGCTAAAACCAAATAGGAGTCTACGAAAAAATAAATAAATGTACTGCAATATAAAGGCCATACGCAATATTGTTTATTGGATTGGGTAATGTTTACAAGGGTTTTCATTTTATATTTATTCACCTTGCTTTATATTTGTATTTTATAAACTTATATATAAGTGGGTTGCATTTCACAACTTTTAAAAGATTTTTTTAAATCTTACAAACTAAGTAAACAGTGAAATCTCAGTTGTAGTTACTCTGTGGCCATGTCTTCCCTTTCCTAATATACACTTTAGCCAGTCAATCAAGCTGCTGGAAGCATTTGTCAAGAAAGTCTCTTGACATCATGTAAATAAGATAATCACATAGACAAAATGATGATTTGGTATGTTTCACTAATTATTAGTAAATGGCCTGCAAGTAGTATGAAAATGAACTCACGCTAGTGTATCTAATACCTAAAAAAACCCAGGCTTAATAAAGATAATACAATTAAAAATGAATTACTGTGTATTCACGATAGCCAAGATGTAGAAGCAAACTAAATATCCATCAACAGATGAATGGACAAAGAAGATGCAGTACATTATATATATATATATATATATATATAATATATAGATAAATATATTATATATATATATATATATATAATGAAATACTACTCAACCATAAAAAAGAATGAAATAATGCCATTTGCAGCAACATGGATAGACCTAGAGATTATCATACTAAGAAAGCCAGAGAAAGACAAATATCATATGATATCAGTTATGTATGGAATCATACTGTTCATGGGGTTCTCAAGGCAAGAATACTGAAGTGGTTTGCCATGCCCTTCTCCAGTGGACCATATTCTGTCAGACCTCTCCACCATGACCCATCCCTCTTGGGTGGCCCCACACGGCGTGGCTTAGTTTCGTTGAGATAGACAAGGCTGTGGTCCGTGTGATCAGATTAGCTAGTTATCTGTGATTATAGTTTCAGTGTGTCTGCCCTCTGAGCCCTCTCGCAACACTTACCGTCTTACTTGGGTTTCTCACACCTTGGATGTGGGGTATCTCTTCATGGCTGCTCCAGCAAAGTACAGCCGTTGCTCCTTACCTTGAAGAAGGGGTATCTACTCATGACGGCCCCTCCTGACCTTGAATGTGGAGTAACTCCTCTCGGCCCTCCTGTGCCCACGCAGCCGCTGCTCCTTGGAACTGGGGTAACTCCTCTTGGCCACCGCCCCCGGCCTCGGGTGCGGGGTAGCTCCTCTCCGCCGCCATCCCTGGCCTCCGGTGCGAGTTAGCTCCTCTCGGCTGCTGCCCCCAGCCTCCGGCCATAGGTAGCTCCTCTTGGCTGCCGCCCCCGGGCTCCAGCCCAGGGTAGCTCCTCTCGACCTCGCTTCTGTGCGCACCGTCCCAGCCGCCACGCTTCTGGGCACACCGTGGCAGTTGCCACGCTTCTGCGTGGACCGTCGCAGCCACCACGTTTCTGCGTGTTCATAAAAAACACTGAAAGATGAATTACTCAGGTCAGTAGGTGCCCAATATGCTACTGGAGATCAGTGGAGAAATAACTCCAGAAAGAATGATGGGATGGAGCCAAAGCAAAAACAATACCCAGCTGTGGATGTGACTGGTGATAGACACAAAGTCCGATGCTGTGAAGAGCAATATTGCATAGGAACCTGGAATGTTAGGTCCATGAATCAAGGCAAATTGGAAGTGGTCAAACAGGAGATGGCAACAGTGAACGTCGACATTGTAGGAATCAGCGAACTAAGATGGACTGGAATGGGTGAATTTAACTCAGATGACCATTATATCTACTACTGTGGGCAGGAATCCCTTAGAAAAATGAAGTAGCCATCGTGGTCAACAAAAGAGTCCGAAAGGCAGTACTTGGATGCAATCTCAAAAACGACAGAATGATCTCTGTTCATTTCCAAGGCAAACCATTCAATATCATGGTAATCCAAGTCTATGCCCCGACCAGTAACGCCGAAGAAGCTGAAGTTGAACAGTGCTGTGAAGACCTACAAGACCTTCTAGAACTAACACCCAAAAAAGATGTCCTTTACATTATAGGGGACTGGAATGCAAAAGTAGGAAGTCAGGAAACACCTGGCGTAGCAGGCAAATTTGGCCTTGGAGTACAGAATGAAGCAGGGCAAAGGCTAATAGAGTTTTGCCAAGAGAACGCACTGGTCATAGCAAACACCCTCTTCCAACAACACAAGAGAAGACTCTACACAGGGACATCACCAGATGGTCAATACCGAAATCAGATTGATTATATTCTTTTTAGCCAAAGATGGAGAAGCTCTATACAATCAGCAAAAACAAAACCGGAAGCTGACTGTGGCTCAGATCATGAACTCCTTATTGCCAAATTCAGACTTAAATTGAAGAAAGTAGGGAAAACCACTAGACCATTCAGGTATGACCTAAATAAAATCCCTTATGATTATACACTGGAAGTGAGAAATAGATTTAAGGGACTAGAACTGATAGACAGAGTGCCTGATGAACTATGGACAGAGGTTCGTGACATTGTAGAGGAGACAGGGATCAAGACCATCCCCATGGAAAAGAAATGAAAAAAAGCAAAACGGCTGTTTGAAGAGGCCTTACTAATAGCTGTGAAAAGAAGAGAAGCAAAAAGCAAAGGAGAAAAGGAAAGATATTCCCATCTGAATGCAGAGTTCCAAGAATAGCAAGGGGAGATAAGAAAGGCTTCCTCAGCAATCAATGCAAAGAAATAGAAGAAACAACAGAATGGGAAAGACTAGAGCTCTCTTCAAGAAAATTAGAGATACCAAGGGAACATTTCATGCAAAGATAGGCTCAATAAAGGACAGAAATGGTATGGACCTAACAGAAGCAGAAGATATTAAGAAGTGGCAAGAATACACAGAAGAACTGTACAAAAAAGATCTTCACGACCCAGATAATCACGATGGTGTGATCACTCACCTAGAGCCAGATATCCTGAAATGCGAAGTCAAGTGGGCCTTAGGAAGCATCACTACAAACAAAACTACTGGAGGTGATGGAATTCCAGTTGCGCTATTTCAAATCCTCAAAGATGATGCTGTGAAAGTGCTGCACTCAATAGGCCAGCAAATCTGGAAAACTCAGCAGTGGCCACAGGACTGGAAAAGGTCAGTTTTCATCCCAATCCCAAAGAAAGGCAATGCCAAAGAATGCTCAGACTACAGCACAATTGCACTCATCTCACACACTAGTAAAGTAACGCTCAAAATTCTCCAAACCAGGCTTCAACAATACGTGCACCGTGAACTTCTAGATGTTCAAGCTGGTTTTAGAAAAGGCAGAGGAACCAGAGATCAAATTGCCAACACCCACTGGATCATCAAAAAAGCAAGAGAGTTCCAGAAGAACATCTATTTCTGCTTTATTGACTATGCCAAAGCCTTTGACTGTGTGGATCACAATAAACTGTGGAAAATTCTGAAAGAGATGGGAATACCAGACCATCTGACCTGTCTCTTAAGAAACCTGTATGCAGGTCAGGAAGCAACAGTTAGAACTAGACATGGAACAACAGACAGGTTCCAAATAGGAAAAAGAGTATGTCAAGGCTGTATATTGTCACCCTGCTTATTTAACTTATATGCAGAGTACATCATGAGAAACGCTGGGCTGGAAGAAACACAAGCTGGAATCAAGATTGCCGGGAGAAATATCAATAATCTCAGATTTGCAGATGACACCACCCTTATGGCAGAAAGTGAAGAAGAACTAAAGAGCCTCTTGATGAAAGTGAAAGAGGAGAGTGAAAAAGTTGGCTTAAAGCTCAACATTCAGAAAACTAAGATCATGGCATCTGGTCCCATCACTTCATGGTAAATAGATGGGGAAACAGTGGAAACAGTGTCAGACTTTATTTTTTTGGGCTCCAAAATCACTGCTGATGGTGATTGCAGCCATGAAATTAAAAGACGCTTATTCTTTGGAAGGAAGGTTATTACCAACCTTGATAGCATACTGAAAAGCAGAGACATTAGTTTGCCAACAAAGGTCCGTCTAGTCAAGGTTATGGTTTTTCCAGTAGTCATGTATGGATGTGAGAGTTGGACAGTGAAGAAAGCTGAGCGCCGAAGAATTGATGCTTTTGAACTGTGGTGTTGGGAAGACTCTTGAGAGTTCCTTGGACTGCAAGGAGATCCAACCAATCTGTCCTAAAGGAGATCAGTCCTGGGTGTTCATTGAAAGGACTGATGTTGAAGTTGAAACTCCAATACTTTGGCTACCTCATGCGAAAAGTTGACTCATTGGAAAAGACCCTCTTGCCGGAAAGGATTGGGGGCAGAGAAAAAGGGGACAACATAGGATGAGATGGTTGGATAGCATCACCGACTCGATGGACATGGGTTTGGGTAGACTCCGGGAGTTGGTGATGGACAGGGAGGCCTGGCGTGCTGCAATTCATGGGGTCACAAAGAGTCAGACACGACTGAGCAACTGAATTGAACTGAACTGATGTATGAAATCTAAAATATGACCGAAATGAACTTTTCTATGAAACACAAACAGATTTACAGACATAGAGAGCAAATATGTGGTCATCAAGGGGGACAGGT
The DNA here is from genome assembly GCF_054371585.1 of Giraffa tippelskirchi. NCBI lineage: Eukaryota > Metazoa > Chordata > Mammalia > Artiodactyla > Giraffidae > Giraffa > Giraffa tippelskirchi. The sequence continues at coordinate 103,692,459 of NC_137280.1, read as the reverse complement.
GTAGAGGAGGAATAGATTGGGAGTTTGAGATTAGCAGATGCAAACTAGTATATATAAAATGGAGAAGCAACAAGGTCTTACTGTATAACACAGGGAAGTATATTTACTGCTGCTGCTGCTAAGTCGCTTCAGTCGTGTCCGACTCTGTGCTACCACATAGACGGCAGCCCACCAGGCTCCGCCATCCCTGGGATTCTCCAGGCAAGAACACTGGAGTGGGTTGCCATTTCCTTCTCCAGTGCATGAAAGTGAAAGGTGAAAGTGAAGTCGCTCAGTCGTGTCCGACTCTGTGCTACCACATAGACGGCAGCCCACCAGGCTCCGCCATCCCTGGGATTCTCCAGGCGAGAACACTGGAGTGGGTTGCCATTTCCTTCTCCAATGCATGAAAGTGAAAAGTGAAAGTGAAGTCACTCAGTCGTTTCCGACTCTGCGCGACCCCAAGGACTGCAGCCCACCAGGCTCCTCCGTCCATGGGATTTTCCAGGCAAGAGTACTGGAGTGGGTTGCCATTGCCTTCTCCGACTATATTTACTATCCCATGATAAATCATAATGGAAAAGAATATGATAAAGAATGTGTGTGTATATATATGTATATCTGAATCACTTTGTCATACAAAAGGAATTAACATGTTTTAAATCAACTATACTTGAGCAATTTTTTAAAATAATAAATTGTTAATACAAATTACCACAAACACCAAGATGGATACACAGTACAACCCTCTTACTGAAAGAGAAAAATTAAAATGAAATCTAACTTACTAATGACTACTATGACTTACTTACTCAATCAAATCAGCCTCACCCCATACTAAGGAAAAGCCAACCATGTTGGTCACGCCACCTGTACAGGATCTCATCTCTTTGCTTTTCAAATTCTCATCTGGAGATGTTACTTCAGACATGATCTTGGTGAATAAATTTATAAATTTGGTCTTGGTTCTTATTCCCAGCCACAGAGCATGAAATTTGAATATCCTCCAATCTGTGTACAGACATGAAAATGTAAACAAATGCATGTGTCTGTATAGGGAAAAAAGAAGATGCTTATTGCAAAAAAGAGAAAGCATATTAAAAACTTCTGTGAAACAAAGCTGTGTATAAAATTTATTAATATGCTGAATGGTTGTAAAATTAGGAATGAAGATATAGCATCTAATATTGAGTCAAACAATGAAACACAGTAGGTTATGTATAATAGTTGGTAATACAGTTTATTTAGTTTATAATTAATTTTCTCTAACCCTACACTGAAAAAATATCTGAAGGAAACAAGAGTATTAATACACACACATACATACACATATTCATTTGAACTGACAGACTGGCAGCAGCTAAAATTTAGGAAGTAACTTAATTTCTTTTAGACCGTGTGTCCACAATTTCATGTTAACTTGATTGACATTCAGAGCTACTAGATGGAAAACAGACAAACAAACAAAAACATTGTGCAAAGAGTTACAGAGTTAGGCTGTTTGTAGATCATACAATGTTACTCACTTTGAATATTTTAAGGTGTGATTGTCTCATGAATTCTTTTCATCTGTCTTGTATCTTTAATTACAGAATCATGGAGAGATTATGAGATGCTGCAAGGTACGGATGAATCAGGGAAATATATATTTGCTTATGAACTTTCCCTATTTTCAATTTGCATTTTAACCAATAAGAATAAAAAGCTCAAATGTATCAAATGGAGGATGGCTTTAACAAAAACAGGGAAAGTTTTCTAGATTCTCTACTAAAGCGACGGCAAAGGCCTGAAGATGAAGTTGCTGTCATCACTATTTCCCCTTGTTTGTTGTCAATGATTAGACAAAACACTGTCTAGTCTGCATTGTCATTGACTTTAACAGCAGTGACTTTAAATGCACTGTCATGGCACTGTCCTGACTTTAATTATTGTGTAGAATCTGAGTAACTCAGATATATGACTGCACATGTATGAATACACGTATGTATTGGTACCATCATTGCCAAAGATGCAGAGTTAGGCCCCATGTTGATGGGGCAGGAGATTTTTCCCACAAGAGACTTGAGATCCCTGAAAATGAATTTCCCTAAATTTAGAAACAAAGATCAAAGGGGTAGGCTGACTCTTTCCACAATAGTGTCTTGGTGACAGATTCTGAAGTTGGGGAATAATGATGAAAGTAGTCGAAAGTACTCCTCTGAGGAAGGCAATATTCATCCATAACAGAGCTCCCATGATGCTGAAAATATTAAAAAATCTTCAGATTCCACCATCATATCAATCTGTGTCTTCATTATACCTTCCCAGGACCCAAGTCATCAAAAATTCTATGGAAGAAATGCTGGCACATGATAGAATTGACAACTGCTTTCCAGTCACAGCTAGAAAAAAACTGATTATGTTTAGTTAAACTCACTGCAATTGTTCACCATTTTATTTACTTAAAAACTATTTATGCAATGTCAACTATGAGCCTGACAGTCCTTGAGACTTCCTCATAACACAGTTAGTAAAGAATCTGCCTGCAATGCAGGAGACAAGGGTTCAATTCCTGGGATGAGAAGATCCCCTGGAAAAGGAAATGGCAACCCACTCCAGTATTCTTGCCTGGAGAATCTCATGGACAGAGGAACCTGGTGGGCTACAGTCCATGGGGTTGCAAGAGTCGGACATGACTTAGTGACTATAGAGAGAGAGAGAGTTCACCCAGGTAGAGGATGCAAAGGCTAGAATGGATGAGGGGAAGACACATAGGAAGCTAGTGTCTTAACCCTAACAGGTTTCCCAACTTTTCAAGCCAACTCAATTTAATTATGCAAGGGAAAACAAAGAATTTATTTCCAAAAAAAAAAAAAAAAAGAACTGAATTTCACACACCATAAATTTTCCTGATGCTATTAGACAGCATGACATTATACACATAACTTCTACTTTAAAAAAAATGATGTTTATATTTCCATATGTATTGAATACCAAAAGTATACTGGGATATACCTACAATCACTTGGATGGGTATTCTTTAGGTTACAGAAAATAAGTCCCCCATCCCCCTGCTTTCTCATCCTTTCTGCTTATTCCAAGATGAAATCTTAATAAAAATTACTTTGTGCCACTTGGCTTATGTCCTTTTTCCTTTTAACTTTGAAATCCTCATAGCAAGCGAACCTCTGAAAAAGGTCATACCATAGCATAGGACATCTCCTGAAAGTGAACCCCCAGACATCTCTGCACAATAAATTTTATCTTCATTGTCAAGTTCCTCCTTTCGTGAACACCTTGCCTAGTTCACAAATAAAGTTTGTGGGAAATATTGAAAGATAGCACTTAGTCTGTCCCCATTTCTGTAGATTACTAAATTTCAGGGTTTAAAAGGATACTCTGACTTTCTATAAATGTGGAGTTAGATGGTGTCAACAATCTTACATTGTCAGATCTTATGTTAAACATTTGTGTGAAAATTAAATATGATTTAAATTCTAGCTTTTAAGATTTGTTTCTCCCTGCTATTATTATTATACAAAACCTATATTAATATGCTGTGAAATGAGACATCTACAGCATCACTAGTCAAAGCCTTTAAGTGGTAATCCTCCTGAATCCTTTCTTGTAAGAGCTGAACATTTGCTGTACAAAACCAGCGAAATTCACACGTGCTGCTACAGAGTAGTAGAGCGATTATTACAGCATTTTTTCCCCCAAAGTACCTTAGGCTTTAGATGATTAGAGAACAGGCTTATGTTTTAAACGTCTTGCCAACAATGTGGCTTTTTAGTTGCATTGGATCGAGGACAAATTGTAGTATAATGTATGTTGACAGTTTAATAACATGGGTTACTATCCTTGGTGTACTTTATGATGTAATACATCCCTAGAGGTGTCTCCAGAGAATTCTGCTATGATTTTTGAGGTACAGAAAATTCAGTAAACTAAAACAGTCTGAGAAAGATTTCTGCCTTCTGTATACTTTGGACATTTTCCTAAAAAGTATATAGGTGCTACCCTTCTAAAATATTTTTCTGACATGACATTTCTGTTTTTCTTCTCAAGCTGTAGTTTTTAAAATTGGAATGGTACAATTCTTATTAAATTGTACTTTAAAAATATAAAAGTCTCTTTCTTTATATAATAAACAGTCTTTTTTCAGGTCTCAGAGGTAAAGTTCCTTTTCTATAAAAAGCTGTAATTGTGGTTTTTAAAAATCTCATTAAATATTTAGATCTTTTAGAGTACAAGTGTTTTCTGTTGAGGTTTAAACACATTTAGGCTAATTATTTCTAATGTTTTGACCATTGTACAAATACTTGTAGTATTAAATAGCTAACAGCATAAAACAAAATAGCAAGTCTTATGTACAGAATTCATATAATTACTCCTGGATTTTCTTTTCATCAGGATATTTCTGGGTGAGACAAATATGGCTATTTAATGTATTTTTAAAGTGATACATTATTGGGGCTTCTCAGGTAGCACAATGGTAAAGAATCCACCTGCCAATGCAGGAGATGCAAGAGACACAGGTTCAATTCCTGGGTCAGGAAGATCCCCTGGAGAAGAAACAGCAATCCACTCCAGTACTTGTGCCTGGGAAATCCCTTGGACAGAGGAGCCTGGTGGGCTACAGTCCATAGGGTTGCAAAGAGTTAGAAATAACTGAGTGACTGAGCACACATAACACATTATTATAAATGAATGCAATTCTAAGTATAGATGTTACTTTATAAAGCCTTAGTCCATCTTTATTTGCATGAATAACCATAAATGCAAAAAAACTATTCAACTTCTTCAAGCACACTAAACCCACTGTGATTTCAGAATGGACAATTGTCTGGTATTAATACTTTAATGATTTACAGGAAGGAAAACACACTACAATTGTCTAAAAGAAATATTCTCCCAATATTACTTTATAAAAAAAGAGAGAGACTTAGTAATTTTATCATCTACTTGTAAGGTGAAAAAGGAGTTTGAGAAAATGACTATAAATCACTATATTCCAAAACTATCATCCTTTATTCAGTCTTCTCTAAAATCCTCAGTAATATGGAAAGACAGAAAAGCATAAAGCAAGTTTCCTGTACCAAAGATAATATAATCAATTTTATTAAGTACTGTGTGAAATATGTGATATATATAACTTCCTTTTTGCTTCAAGCAACCCCAGATGATACCTTATCATTATATCTATTTTACAAATGAGGAAAGAAGGGCCAGATGGCTTTGGTTTATCTAAGATCTTAGAACAAACAGGCGGTGGACCAAGAATTCCAACCTTGACATTCAGACTTCAGAACCCAGAACACACTGTCTTCCCCACTAGATAAGCAATTGATTTAGATTTTAAGTATATGCAAATATTTTAATAAAAAAAATAATATAAAGTCAACATAGAGAATACTAAATGAATTTAGGTTTTATTTATTGTTTGTTTTAGGACTAGAAACTCATCCACTTGGGAAATCTGTTCTGAAATTCCTTCATTTCAGAGTGTTCACTAAGGATAGATCAGTTCTTTCACCAAGAACTCAACATTATGGCTCTTGAAAATCATATGCTACTCAAATTATCTCTTTGTCATCTAGTGGCAACTCAAAGCCAAACTGTCTATGTGTTCAAATACATATAATATAATCATCTAAGGTTTTGTGAGGCCCCCTGAAAGCTAAGAGAAGGTGATCTGCAAAACAAAGGGGAATGAGACTCACACTAGAAAAAAAAAAAAAAGGTTATTACGCCCTTGAATTCTGGCCCACATTGAACTTTTTGGTTCCAACTTCTTTGTTGCTTTTTCTAATTCTTTGGCCCAGAGCTTGTGTGCTTTCCACCCCCCAGGGGTTCCGCTGAGCAGGCCTGGTTGGAAGAGATCCCAGCAGAGAGCAGAGGTCTGGGGATTATTGAAGTGGTTTTCTTTTTAATCACTTACAAAAACATAGACAAAGCCAATCACCAGCCATATGATTTGCTCCAAGTCACTGGGCCTCTAAATTCCCTTAACAAAGCCGGAATCAATGCTTTCCCAACAGTGCTCTAGTTTAAGCATCTCTCAAGTTTGAAAACCATATTGCTCTGGGAAGGAGAGGGAAGCAGAGAAAAAAAAAATTTGACTTGAACACATGAATAAAGTGGAGAACAGAGTTAAACTATCATGCTTGATATAGTGTGTATATTTATGTGTCTCTACTACTTTCCAGCACTTTGAAAATTTACTTTCACTTTATTTCCCAGTTGATGAAGCTTAACATAATCTCTGTGCCGTCCTCTCATACCCTTCTGATGTTTTCTTCCATGGGGTTTGCAATCAAAAAGTACTTCTTAACAGCTAAATTAGGAACAGAAGATGAAGAGACCGAGATAAATCTGATTGCATTGGTCCTTACTAAAATTTAATTAACTAGCATTTAAATAAACACTCTCTAGGCAATTTAAGGGAAAGAAGAAAGGCTCTGAAAGAGGAGTCACAACTTCCACACCCTACTGGCCAAGCATTCTTCAGAATTATCACTAGAGTCACATGAAGTCCCCACTTCCAAAAAACAAACAAACAAACAAAAAAATTCTGATGATTTGCACAAAGGATCAATTTCATTTTATTGTATATTTGTAATTATCAAGACATTAGTCCAGGTGATAACATTCATTCCCACCCACATCAACCATTCTACCCCACCACACCAGTTTAAACAAGAAAACAATCTGTCCACTCAAACTAAATGTTTTCCATTTTTTTTCCCTCTTTCATAAACATCAGCATACTTAGTCAAGCACAGGCAAAGTGCCAGCCGCAATAAGACCCCACTAACACCAAGATGTGGGAGTTGGCTGTGTTCCTCTGAGGCTTGCACAGAATGGCATAAAGAGTAATGAATGCACGGAGGGACCCTGCAGAGCACAACATGGTTTGTGTTTATGACTCATTGGAACACTGGATATGAGTGAGTCTTCTAAATCTACATGTACTTGGTATTTTGTGGCTTTGAACACATACTGACTCACTTTTCAACACGTTCAGGCTTCTTTCCCTTTCAACTGCCCGATCCCCATACTCCTACCCCATGTCTGTCCGTTCCCTCTCCTCTTTTCCCACAAAATATACTGTAGCCAATTTCATAGAAGCTACCCAGTCCTTTTCTAAACGTCTCTGTCTTCTCAGGGCAGATGACATCTATGGCTGGGGCTACTCTGAGGTAATGTTAACAAATTGAGAAATTTCAAATTCCATTGTATATTTAAATTATAATATCTCAAATATGGCAAATAGATGGAAAAACAACGGAAACAGTGACAGACTTTATTTTCTTAGGCTCCAAAATCACTGCAGATGGTGACTGCAGCCACGAAATTAAAAGACACTTGCTCCTTGGAAGGAAAGCTATGACAAACCCAGACAGCATATTAAAAAGCAGAGACATTACTTTGCTGACAAAGGTCTGTCTAGTCAAAGCTATGGTTTCTTCAGTAGTTATGTATGGATGTGACAGTTGGACCATAAAGAAAGTTGAGCGCCAAAGAATTGATGATTTGAACTGTGTTGTTGGAGAAGACTCTTGAAGAGTCCCTTGGACTGCAAGGAGATCACCAGTCCATCCTAAAGGAAATCAGTCCTGAATGTTCATTGCAAGGACTGATGCTCAAGATGAAGCTCAAGTACTTTGGCCACCTGATGCAAAGAACTGACTCACTGGAAAAGACCCTGATGCTGGGAAAGATTGAAGGCAGGAGGAGAAGGGGATGACAGAGGATGAGATGGTTGGATGGCATTACCGACTTGATGGATATTAGTTTGAGCAAGCTCTGGGAGTTGGTGATGAACAGGGAAGCCTGGTGTACTGCAGCCCATGGGGTCGCAAATAGTTGGACATAAACTGAGTGACTAAACTGAACTGACTGATCTCAAATATAAACTAAAGGCTTACTAATAAATGTATAAAAATGCAGCTTAATATTACAAATAATAAATACCTAATAATTTGATTGGAACAGTCACAGTCCTTAAAATACTGAAGAAACATTGCATATATAATTCTGTGTTTAAAATGTACAGAGGAGCTAGGTACACTAAGAGGATTTGAAATTAAAGAGAATCAATATTCCAACCTTTACTATCATTGAGACTTACGATTTTTGTCCCTTATGAAAACTAACGCAACTGTTAACTTTGCAAAGAAAATAAACAAAATTGAAATGATACTGTACTAACTTGCATGGCTGGGTCTGTTTCATATTGTGATTGTTATTTCTGCTTCTATTCTGCAAGTGGCCCAGGAATTACCATATTTTAAATAGTTTATAAAATAAGAAGGCAACAATGACAAAATTTCAGAAATCAAGAGTACTTAGTAGGTGATTCAAATTATTTGAGTGGATCTTCTAAGTTAAGTTGGATATATGTACATCTACCTAAGCTTTGGTTTATGTCTGTCTGATTTCCAAATGAAATGAAATCTGTTACTAAAAGAAAAGAAGTCACTAGAAAATTCACTGCTGTTACGTGGTTAACATTAGTCATTTAACAGTGAGGTTACTTCCTACTGAGGGACAGACTGAAAAAGCTATGATAATTTCTTTGCACATAATAGCAATGTACTAAATAAGGAACTGATTAGATTACAATATAAGAGCCTTCACAAGGCCCTAAATATATAATTGGCAGGGTTCCTCAGAGTTGAAAGTGCTCATCTCCAATACTCCAATACACATAAGCTCTGGCTTGGCTTGTCTTGTTAGGTAAACAAAATGTGTCTTGCCTGTCATTGCCATAAAATATTAATGCGCTGGAAGTCTCTAAACCTTGCTAAGCATAAGGCCTATTATCACACTTAAGAGCAAAGCAATCTAATAAATCGCTGGCTGTATAAAAACTCAGTCAGCTGGCAGAGACAGTAATCTCCCTAAGGGATAGTAAGAACCTCATCTTCAACTTCAGCAGCTGCAGTTCCAGAGAAATTATGTTTCTCTAGTCAGTAAAAATACATTTGTGCTGAATTCTGTTATTTAAACTCTAATGGAATCATTAGGAATATCCATGCATTATCAGTAATAGAAAATTAACTTTAAAAAAATCTACAATGCTGTCATATAATAGTCACAGTATTTTTATTAGTTTAGAGGGCTAACACTGATATAAAATGAAGTTGTTTATTGCTTATACCCATTTTGAAAGTATGAACTCCCTAACTCATACAAAAAGTCATGTGTAAACACCAAGCATTAAATTGATATCCTTAATTGAAAACAACTTACTTGTTTGGCCCTTGTATGAGTGAGGTCTTTCAGGCAGCATATAAACATAAATGCAAAATGATTGTTATACACCTTAAAAACTGTTATAAAAGTGTTCCCACCAACAGTGTAAGAGGGTTCCCTTTTCTCCACACCCTCTCCAACAAATATTATATCTATCCAATCTCTGAAGACAATACAAAGATGTATTTTTGAATGGTGTGTGTCCTGTATGATCACTTCAGTCATATCTGACTCTTTGAGACCCTCTGGACTATAGCCCGCCAGTCTCTGTCCATAGGATTCTCCAGGCAAGAATACTGAAGTGGATTTCCGTGCCCTCCTCCAGAGGATCTTCCTGACCCAAGGATTGAATGCACATCTCTGCCACACACACACATAAACATTGAATTACTTAAATCAAAATATTTCCAGTAATAGAAGAGGGGCAAATAGATTTTTAAATAGTAATAATTGCTTTCACTATATTATTTTCATTTTAACCTCATAATAATCCAGTACAATAAGCAAAATTATCACATCCATGTCAAAAACGAAGAAACAGATCATTTGTCACTCAGTCGTGTCCGACTCTTTGCAACCCCATGGACTATACAGCCCATGGAATTCTCCAGGCCAGAATACTGGAGCGGATAGCCTTTCCATTACTCCAGGGGATCTTCCCAACCCAGGGATCGAACCCAGGTCTCCCACATTGCAGGCAGATTCTTTACTAGCTGAGCCACAAGGGAAGCCCAAGAATACTGGAGTGGGTAGCCTATCCCTTCTTCAGGGGATCTTCCCAACCCAGGAATTGAACTGGGGTCTCCTGCATTGCAGGTGGATTCTTTACCAAATGAGCTATCAGGAAAGTCTTTAAACTTAGAGACAAATATGGGCACTTCCTTATACATATGAAAGGAATGTATAATGTTCTTAATAAGGCCATACCATTTTCTCTATGTTGACAGTAACCTTGGCATCAGATAAACTAAAGAAAATTATCATTACAATTAAGCGAGCATTATTTCATCACTGAGGAAGGTCTAAATCATAATGAATCCAAAGCACAAAGATCTTCAGTCCTGTGAAAAGTGGGTCTGAAAGTTACACACTTACCTAATTACTCTGGTAAGTTCTACAGTAGACACTGACATCAATCTCTCTGAATCCCTAGGACTGATTTCATTTGTTCAGTCAGCACTCATCTGCTTTATATGCAGCATGAATGAGTTGCTGAAGTTATAAAGGCAATGAAGATTCAATGCTTACCCTCAAGGTGGCAAAACCTTTATAAAGAGAAGGAAACAGCTACCCACTCCAGTATTCTGGACTGGAGAATTCCATGGACTGGATAGTCCATGGGGTCGCAAAGAGTCAGACACAACTGAGTGACTTTCACTCACTCACTCAAAGTGAAATTAGACTTTCCAGGTGGCGCTAGTGGTAAAGAAACTGCCTGCCAATGTAGGAGACATAGGAGATGTGGGTTCAGTCCCTGGGTTGGGACGATTCCCTGAAGAAGGGCATGGCAACCAACTCCAGTATTCTTGCCTGGAGAATCCCATGAACAGGGGAGCCTGGTGGACTACAGTCCATAGAGTTGCAAAGAGTCAGACACGACTGAAGTGGCCTGGCACACACACACGCAAAGTGAAATTAAATAATGCATCAGGTATGTTGATAATAGGTACTCAATGAGAGACAAGATGCAAAAAATATATATATATTCCTTCATTTTCTATGTGGCCTTCCCGGTAGCTCAGATGGTGAAGAATCCACCCGCAATATGGGAGAACTAGGTTCAACCCCTGACTTGGGAAGTTCAGTTCAGTTCAGTCTCTCAGTCATGTCTGACTCTTTGTGACCCCATGAATTGCAGCATGCCAGGCCTCCCTGTCCATCTTCGGAAGAGGGCATGGCAACCCACTTTAGTATATTCCTTCATTTTCTGAAATCAAATCTAACCTGGACTTCAAAACTTTATATGCCAATGTTGGCAAGAAGAGCATGAACAGACATATCCATATTGGCTTCTCTCCCCCTTGCTTTATTCGACCCAGGAAAACTGCAGATTACCTTAAGTCTAGAGGATGGTGGTTATTTCTGCTGTCATAGTTCATTCTGCAGCACTATGTCAATAATGCCTTTACCCACAGACCAGATCTTTGTTGAGACTTCCAGGGAACAATAAACATAGTGGCCAGTTTCTACCACTCAAAAATGTCTTACTTTCAGGTGTTAACATCCAAGTGTGTTTCCATTCCCTACCTCCCCCAAAAAAACTTCCAACATTATTTGCTGGTTCCTCTCCTTTCTTTTGTATTCACAATTATTTTATCATTGGCCCTAGTTCCTCTCTCTTCCTACTGTGTAAAAGATCCAATATTTTCCACTTGGTTGCCTCCTTTAACAATTGGGTGTAATGGTATATAGCAACACTGAACGACTCATAGAGTCAGATTCCAGATTTCTAAAGTATAAAATGCCTGTATACCTGTTCTAAGGCAAAAAAAAAAAAAAGTCAGTTCAGAGAAATACAGTACCAGTCAGCCAGTCTCCTCTTACCCTAAAGATGAAGTCCATTCTTTTATAGGCACAAGAAAATAAATAACAAGGTTGATTCGATGCAACCACATTTTTGAATTCTCAATATGTATATATGCTATAGATATATGTTATATCTATAACACAAGTTCTCAAAAAGCATGTGGATGAAGTGCTATCTAATCCTTCAGTTATGCCATGCTCTTTCATGATCCCATTTATATATATATATATATATATATATGTATGTATACATAAGATTTTTTCTTCTGGAATGAAAACGCTGAATTTTCAAGTCTCAGTTCATATGTCAACATTTCTATTAATTAATTCCCAACTTCTCTAGGCAAAGAAATCTCACTCTCCTCATTTCTATAGTATTTTAACATCATTACTTAGTATATTTGAAATTCAGTTCAGTTCAGTTCAGTCGCTCAGTTGTGTCTGACTCTGCAACCCCATGAAATGTAGCACACCAGGCCTCCCTGTCCATCACCAACTCCCGGAGCTTACCCAAACTCATGTCCATTGAGTCAGTGATGCCATCCAACCATCTCATCCTCTGTCATCCCCTTCTCCTCCTGCCCTCAATCTTTCCCAGCACCAGGGTCTTTTCAAATGAGTCAGCTCTTTGCATGAGGCGGCCAAAGTATTGGAGTTGCAGCTTCAACATCAGTCCTTCCAATGAACACCCAGGACTGATCTCCTTTAGGATGGACTGGTTGGATCGCCTTGCAGTCCAAGGGACTCTCAAGAGTCTTTTCCAACACCACAGTTCAAAAGCATCAATTCTTCGGTGCTCAGCTTTCTTTATAGTCCAACCCTCACATCTATACATGACTACTGGAAAAACCATTGCCTTGACTAGAGAGACCTTTGTTGACAAAGTAATGTCTCTGCTTTTTAATATGCTGTCTAGGTTGGTCACAACTTTCCTTCCAAGGAGTAAGCATCTTTTAACTTCATGGCTGCAATCACCATCTGCAGTGATTTTGGAGCCCCAAAAAATAAAGTCAGCCACTGTTTCCCCATCTATTTGCCATAAAGTGATATTTGAAATTACATCATGATTATCTGTTAAGTTGTCTGTCTCTATCCTAGATTATATATTACATTCTGGAGGACATGTACTATTTTCAGTTCATGACTGTGTTCCCAGGAGAATGCAGTCTCAACCTTGGAACACCTAGGATGACAATAACAGGGCGACAAAGAGGGGATGTTAAGACAAAAAAAAAGCCAATATCAAGATAGTGGCTGGGCCAATACCCCAAAATGTTGACTAATCATTCAAGTAATCCAGTTCAGTAGGGTGGGTTTTCTTAATAGGAACCACTGGGTAATGGTGAAACTTGGTATCAGGCTAATAGCAGTATTTGCATCTAAAAGATACTCCTGGGTTAAATCTAGACATCAGCTGGTGGTGACACCTAGTGCAGAGGCTGGTGAATCATAATGATAGTATCTGCTAAGTTGCTTCACTCATGTCTGCCTCTATGGGACCCTATAGGCTGTAGCTCGCCAGACTTCTCTGACTATGGGAATTCTCCAGAGAAGAATACTGGAGTGGATTGTCATGACTCCTCCACGAAATCTTCCCAAGCCAGGGATCGAACCCACATTTCTTATGTCTCCTGCATTGGCAAGTGGGTTCTTTACCACTAGCACCATCTGGGAAGCCCTGAAGATAGTATACCAGCAATGTAAATAACAGACCAGAACAGGAGAGGAGACAATGAATGAGCTGAACACTAGGACCAAGAGTTTCTCATTTGCATTCCTTTAAATACTATTCATCAGTAATAATAGTAATAGTGAATAGTAGCAATTGTTAGTATTATCAGCAGTAATAATGAAGAAAAATATTTCCAATGTACTCAGTATACGTTTCCTCATAGCTCATTAGCCAGAATGAGGTAAATAAGATAACACACTCAAATATGTTAACAGTATGAATGAAGTGCTCAATGACAAACACAATACTAAAATACTGTATTTCTTACTTTTCCCTAATATATCTAATCTGAACTCCAAGACTCCATTTGCTAGTGTTGGCAAAAGGTCACTATCAGTCATGTTGGTTTGGTCTCCCTTAATTTCTTTAGTCCCAGAAAAATGGAAAAACACCCTAAACGTTAAGCATGGTGTTTATTCCTAGAGTCACCTGATCCCTCTTAGTTGATTATTGTCAACTGGACTTTCTTGATTGCCTTAAATCAATAATTATATATTCCCTGGATCTGAGAATGTTATCATACAAATAAGTCAACAACAAAAAAGTGAAAATGGCCATTAGGTAGGCCACCAACGGTATCTATCACAATCTAGTTGAGAAAAGGTACCTCAAAATATCAAGAAGAGACAGAAGTAGGAAGAATGAAAGATGAGTTATTTAAATATTGAGAAAAGAGAAATATCAATTTAAGGTAATATATTAATTTTACAAGGAAAAACAAATAAATATGGGGCAAGACATTTTAGGAAAAATAATGATTTAAAATTATCAGAGTTAAAGAAAAATGTAAGATCTCTGATTGAAACAAAGCATAATGGCAAACTGGATAAATTAGGACAAATCCACATTGAGACATGTTATAGTGAAAATTAAGAACATCAAGTAAAAATAAAAAGATAAGTTCTAGAGACGAAAATCCAATCACTCATATGAGTTAGAATCAGACTGACACTGAAATTCTCAAGGACAATATTATAGCCAAGAAGACAATGAAGTTATAATTTCAAAGCATTGAAAGAAAAGTACATTATATTCAACATCCAATTAAATAGTTTCTCTATATGCGAGTGTGAAATAAAATATTATTGGCACATTATTGATTCAAAAAGTTTATCACACCAAAACCCCTTTGACATGTTCTCCAGAAAGTAAAGAACTACCCCAAAAAAGATGCTGCAAATACAAGGGAACTAAAAAGATGAATAAATAACTTAGGGAAATATTTTATTATTTAAAATAGCAATGATGATAAGAAAAATTTTAAAAGGAAGAAAATATTCCTAACAATCAAAAATTAAAACTATGGGTGATGTACAAATGGAGGGTTTGTTATTGTTTAACCTATTGAAATCAAATTCATGAATATCTATAAGCTAAAAAACTAAGCAAAAACAAGACTTAAGCATAAGATTTAATAACGGATAAAACCATTTTCAAACCAATAGAAAAAATCCTTTATAATCACTGGATATTAAGAAAATAGAAAAAAACCTTTGAATAAATTGAAAAAATAGGATACACTGTCAGAAGTAAATTCCAGTATAATAGTAATTAAAAGAACTGTTAATGTCTGTTACCATTAATCAAAAGACTTGCTGATGGAATTTTTTTTAAGAGTCAGAAATATTAAATAGCAAAACACATATAGTCTGAAAGTTGAGGGACAGAAAAAAGTGACTTCACGCTTGTGAGAACCAAGGGAAAGCAAGAATCAAACACAATAATTTAAAATAAAATAAAAATTACCAGGAGAAGAAAAAGAGGTGTTATATATTTATTGGTTATCTATAATCATCATGAGTCTATCTCCATATAATAGTACAGCTGAAAATACTACATAGTAATTTCTCACAAAACTGCAAGGAAACATGAATAAGTCAACAATTGTAATTGGAGGTTATTTCACTCATTAAATAATGCATGTGCATGTGTGCATGCTCAGTCATGTCCCACTCCTGCAACTTCATGGACTGTAGCCTGCCAGGCTCCTCTGCCCATTGGATTTTCCAGGCAAGAGTACTGGAGTGGGTTGCCATTTCCCACTCCAGGGCATCTTCCCTATCCAGAGATCAAACCCATGTCTCCTGAGTCTCCTGCAATGGCAGGCAGATTCTTTACTACTGAACCATCTGGGAAGCAGTATTAAATAACAACTGGCAATAAATCAAAGAGACCAAAATAAAAGCAAATATATTTCTTACAGATTAAAAAAAAAAAAGCTCCAAGTAATAAACTTTATATCAACAGAGAATATGAATTTTTTAAACCAAAATCAGAAAATTTAGAAAAATTATCCTTGTAGAAGGCCACAAAGTCTCAATAAATTCCTCTGTGTGTGTGTGTGTGTGTGTGTTAGTCATTCAGTCATGTCCAACTCTGTGAAGCCATGGACAGTAGCTCACCAATAAATTTCTAAGAATCAATATTGTACAGCCTTTATCAATGAAGCAGTATAATTATAAATCAATGGTACAGAGAGAGCTAAAATATTACTAAAATATTAATGTCTAAAAGAAAATACTTCTCAATAAGCCTTTGATTCAACATGGAATTTAAAACATGGAATCAGAGCAGGAAGATAGCAGTAGCCCTATATTTTAAAGTTTGATCATTCTTAAAGCTATATTGGAGTTAGAGTTGACTATAATCTCAATATGAACTGATAAAGCTGAAAACAGACATTAAACAAATAGCAAATTAGAATTAACACATTTTTTAGTGCAAGTACAGTATCCAAAAAAAGTTCAGACTTCTTTCTGAATACTGTAATATGTATTAGATGGCACAATATAAGAACTACTAGGAAAAATATTTTATCACACACAAAAAAAGGGCACCAGGATGGAAATATTCCTGGGTTCAACATCTTAGTCAGATGACTAGGAGTTTAGGGTAATGAAAAAAGTACAAGCACACTGATCCTCAAATCTATTTCAGGAGTTGCTATCTGCATAGTCGTGGACCATAGACAGATGGTCCACATTACTCAAAGGGGTAAAAGTGAGACCAGTGTCTAGGAATTTCAGTAGGCAGAAATACTAAGATGATTTTTTTAAAGGATATTCTTAACTGTAAAAAGCAGATTAAAAACAATTGCTCAAAATAGTTAGAAACTTAAAAAGGACTGGATTAATAGAAGGAACTCCTACAAAGAATAAGTCATTGTAGAGCAGAACACCTATGGTCCCTGGGGACTCAAAATTTCTCAAGTTCTCTGTTTTCACAATAAAAATACCGACTCTGAAAACTGGTTTTGTATGCAAGGAAGCAGTGATCTCTACTGAAATTTAACACTTTCTTATTTCTGGTCATGTATCTTTTAGTTCACAATCTTAATGATGTAAAGTAATTTTGCCTACAATACTTTTAGCCCTGATTTACCCCTCTCCACCACAAGTAGAGTGCTAAGCACTTGTGTGTCTTTCTTTCACAATAGTGTCTGTGTGCTCAGTCACTCAGTTGTGCCAACTTTTTGAGACCCCATGGGCTATAGTGAAAGACTGCGAATTCTTGTTTCTATTGTCAACACTGGCTGCTTATTAGAAAATGTTCATGAGAGGAGTTTCCAGTTTGCAAAGACAAAGTGAGATGTCTTTTAGTAAATGTCTTCAACAATATGAGCTTGAGCAGCAAGGGATGAGGTATCCCTCATTGAAAAGCAGAAGAGAAATTGCAGCATAAACCATGTAGAAAGCACATAAAAAAGGCAATACTCTCATTCACCTGTTAATATATTCATCCATGTACCATGTAAATGACACTATGCATAATAGCGAAGAGCATGGCATGAAGCCTGCCTGTGTGGGTATAACTCCTACTTCTGACACAGGAGAGTTGTATAAAACTTTAAACAAGTTGGTAGATGACTCTGTACTTCAGTTCCTTGGTTTGTGAAGGATAAAGCAGTACTTACTTCCTGGGTTGATGTGAGGATTAAATGATGATAGAGAGAACAAGAACAATAGATTACAAGGCGCCTACAGATACACAGTGCCTAGAACAAAGACGGGCCTATGTGCTATCTAAATGTTAGATGTTACTATTAGTTTCCAGGTACTGTGCTAGCTGCCAGCAATACAATATTTGGTAAATGAAATGTAGTTCAAGATCATATCATACAGAGTATGACAGGGCAGATTATGGAAATTTACTTAATCCTAAAAATACAAGGGAGCTGTTTAAAGCTTTGAAATGGGCAGGTCAAATGGTCACCTTTGTTTATTCTAAAGATTATTCTGGCTGCAGTGAGATGGATGGATTGATTAGGGAAGGGGATAAGTGGACACAAAGAGAGACAAGTGAAATGTATTAAATGCCAAAACCAGTTGCAAAGGAAGGTTGAAAATTTCTTCTTTTGTGAAAACTTGTGTGTCTGTAGGCATGTCTCTGCATGTGTGTTTATCGTGACTAAACTATCTGTGGGATCAACTCTACATTAAGAACTAGAGTAAATAACCCTCTGAACTTTTCAAAGTTTATAAGCTTCTCTTATAAGAAGAATTAATTTCCTCTTTTTGTAAAATGTTGATGCACAGCATTTTCGTGAGAACTAAATAAAAAACTGTATGCAAAAAAAATCTTTTTAACCCTAGAGCCCAGTATAAATATTCTAGCTGTCATAATTATGTGGGGATGTGGGAGGGGAAACTAAATCTCAAGTTCTCATCTAGGATGTTTATTTTACCAAAGGAAAAGCATAAAGATGGAAATGTGATATCAGGAGGTAAGAAGTTGTGTGATTAATAGCTGTTCTTACAAACCAAGTTTTTCCTTTAAGAATGTCCTTCATCTGGAATGATGCTTCAAGGTTCCCTATCTCTGACCAACTGCTTCTATGTATTCAGCTCACTCCTTTATGACTCTAATTCTTACAATTTTACCCCTCTAGGACAGGATCCAAGCATCTATTTTTTAGCTTTTCCTCACTGCTGTCATGTCCTCACATTTCTCTTTAAACCCAGCTTAAATTCCACGGTTAGTCAGCATAATTATTTCTGTGCACCACCTCCCCACTCATTTCATCATATGGCCCTGGAAAAATCTCAACCTAGTTAAATTGAACCATTCACATACACTTCTCTCACTCCTGTGAGCTGAATACATGAACAGCAAAACCACACTGACTGGACTCTGGACTCATTCTATAATCATGATTACTAACTACAACCTATTCCACTTCCCTTCATCTACTCCTCCCATTCTTCTAGACTACTGTCTCCTGGTTGAGCCTCTGTTCAAATTCCAACTTTTCTGCCTTCATCCTTATCCTCAGCTTCTGTCCATTTCACTGAGGAAAGGAAAAAAGTCAGAAGATAACTTTCACAGAATCTGCAACCCCACCTCCCTTTAACACACATCTGTACCCATACCTTCCACCTTCTTTCTTGTCACTACAGAGTGACAGTCTGTCCAAATTAAAGCTGGTCTCTACCTTCACGCACTGGATCCCAACCAAACTGGCTACTCCAAGACATTGCACAATGCTCCTCATTGTCCTACTGTCACTGTTTTTCCTCACTCTACTAGATTACTACCAGCAGCATACAGGCATTCTAAAATCTCTCCACTGCACATTATCCTCCAGATTCCATCCTGTTTTTCTGCTCCCCTACATGAGGACACTGTTCTAGAAAGTTGCCTCTATCTCCCCATCATTCATATATATTCTCTTTTCTCCCTCCATCCCTCTCTCCCTCCTCTCCTTCTTTCCTTCTCCTTCCTTTTCTCTCTCTCTCCCTCATACACATACACACATCAGTTTTTCCCATCAGTGTACAAACATCCTATTATTTCTTCCACTGCTAAAAGAAAAAGGAAAGTCAAAGCGAAGTCACTCAGTCATGCCCGACTCTTTGTAACCACATGGACTGTAGCCTACCAGGCTCCTCCAACCATGTGATTTTCCAGGCAAGAATACTGGAATGGGTTGCCATTTCCTTCTCCAGGAGATCTTCCCAACCCAGGGATCGAACCTGGGTCTCCCACATTGTAGGCAGATGCTTTACCGTCTGAGCCACCAGGGAAGGAAAATCCCCACAATCCTTCCAGCTAAACATTCTATCTCATTTCTTGTTCCTGGGAGTAAATTTTCAGGACTGGTATTTAATATAATATCTCCAATTTCTCTCTTCTTTATTTTCCTTATAAGTATAAGTATATACTTATACTTCTGCACCTACCACTTCAACTTAATGTTCTTATCCAGCTCACAAATGACCTCCATTTTGCTAAATCCAATAGCTCATTCTCATATTACTTATCCATAACAGCAGCATTTTATACTTTGCTATTTAGCAATCACCCCAAACTGGAAATTTTGGACTCAGCATTTGTTTAAGTCCTCTTACCTTATGGTCATCTTGTCATTCTGACTACCTGTATGAAACAACCATCTCCCCTCCATGTAACACACACACACACACACACACACACACACACACACACACACACACACACACACACACACACACACACACACACACACAGAGGCACATGAATCCACAATACATGCATACACAGACTCATTAAAGAAGATCCTATCTTCTTTATCCTACTTGATTTTTTCCCCATGGCATATGTCACCATTTGACAGACTATGCATTTATTTGTTTGTTTATATTTCACAGCCCACCATTAGAAGGTAAGTTCCACAAGGATATGACTTTGTTTTATTCATCCTTACATCCCCAGAGCCTACAAATGTGTTTGACATTTAGAAGGTATTCAGCAAGTTTTATTGAACTAAATGAGTGAAATAAATATTTAAATTAAGGAAATTTTTCAGAAGAGGAAAATACTTGTTTATATAGCAGCACAAATCAAACATGTTAACAAGCCCCAACAAACATTCTACGCAAGCATTTTTTCATTTGTAGTATTTATAACTTGTCTATATCCAAAAAGTGATATGAGGTAGCTGTAATGTTGATATCACTGCTATTTATAAACTGAGTGCAGAGTATTCTGTCTCTCTCTTATGAAGGAAAAACAAGGCTAATTCTTTTCATAAAATATGGGTAAACCTTCCAAAGGGGAGGAGAAGGAACAGATTAATATAGCTTTCTTCAAACGATAACTGTCTAGTAATTTAATTTTTAAAATATATTTAAAAAACATCAAGTGGGCAGAGCTAAAGCTGGGGGATATTTGAGTTAGAAACCGAGAGGATTTTTTGATTTCAGAAGTGAAGACATAAAATGAGCCTTTACTCTCTTCTTTGATATACCTATGCTTGCTTCTAGTTTTACTAGCTCAAAAGACAACTCCACATACATGAAATATAAGTATTGAAATTTTCATATTATAAAAAAGTCCTTTTAAAGTCTTACTGTTATCACTTTGGCATAAAAACAGAAGTTTATCCCAATTTTAAAATATTTAAATTAGTCAAGACATTAAATATCTCTACCTGTATTTATTTGCCTAATAAAAGTTTTACCCTATAAAATAGAGATATGTTTTAGTTTCTAGTAAGAAAGTAATTTTCATGATGAGACTGGCTAGCCTCTGGAACAAGTTTCCCATAGAAGTAGAGGTTTTGAGGCGATTAAAATAAAACCATACAAAACAATGGAAAATGTACTATATTATGAGGAAAAATGCCGCCCAGTTCCCTGGAGGCTGCAGCCCAGAGCTGAATAGGCCTTTTCAATCTCCAGCCATTATGATTCTAGGTAACTATTCTGAGAAGAGATGAAAGCAGAGGTTTTTCTATCCATGTTGAGTTCCTATTAGCCCCTTGAGGAAATAGGGGTTTTGCAGAAAGTGTGAGTTCTCTGTTACTGAAATGACCTTGTTTAATTTCTTAATAAAACAGGCAATCTAATGGTAGCTACATTAATAATATTAACAAAGCTGCAAAATTACCACAAGTTGGAATAATTTTCCTTCGCTTGGGTGGCAAAACCCTTCAATGTCCTTGTTCCTCTTTTTCCAACTTGCCACCCCTTTTATAGTCTATGTTTGCTCTTTAATATTGATTTTACATTTGATTCCAGTCATCCTGTTACAAAGCTGCAGTGTGAAATTGAAAGATTCAAAAGGGAAACAGGACATAGTTGCCACCCTACCATAAGTAACTCCACTGAATTGTAAATTTATCCTGCATTTAATTACTCAACTAGTTGATGCAAGGATAAGATCTCCAGAGTGTTGTACTATCATGAGTGATTTGAGTTTGCTTGCAATAATAAGCTTTTCTACAGCTAAGCCAAAAGGTTAAAAGTATACATAGAACTTCAAGGCAAGCATTGTTTTTAAATAGCTGCGAAACCAAAAGAATAACAGGACCTTCTTTTGAATGAATGCTTTCGTTTCAAAAACTTAAGTTGAAGTAGGAGAGTTTAGTGGAAAAAACTGTGTTTTCTCAAGCAAATTTACACGTGTTTGGGTCAGTAATGGGGGTGGAAAGCCCTCCCCATACCAATTTCTACCACAATCATAGTCCCATTAGCTGGTGTTTGTGTAATGAATAGCAAAGATGATTACACTTGTGAGATGAATCAGCAATTCCCAATTAGAGCAGCAAAATAAAATTGTTTTCTTTCTGAATCACTGTGGAAGGCAAATGGTAAAGTGACAAATAGACCTTGTTCTCCATCAGTGATGGGAGGGGAATTTGTGTTGGGAGCCAAATTTCCAAAGTAAGGCATACCAGGCTTGCCAGCAAAACTGTTCACACCCCCACAGAGACCACAAAACCCTGCAGCTGTAATTTCAGAAACACACGTGTGTATAAATCAAGTAATTGTACACCTAACTATCCACTTGAGCCTGTGTGCCTGGTTGATTTTTTTTTTTTTTTTTTTTTGCAGATGCCCAGGGAACTTGTGTTATTTGGCTTTGAACACAAGGTTTAGTTTAATTGACAGGATATTATCAAATTCAAGCTGACTTGTATGTACAAGTCTCAAAATATGAGGGTGGCATACAGTATCAAACAGGACATATGAATGTTCCATATGTGTGTTTTGCAAGGTCCCTGCAGCTGACTGAATTCTAAACAACAGAAAGGGAAATAATTAAAATGTCAAATTAGTTCTAATCCATGAAAGTACGTTTCCAGAGTACTCAATAAAGCAAGATCATTTTGGAACATTCTACCACTTACAGAAAGAGACAGAGTAACAGAAAGAGACAGGGAACATTGAGCAAGTATTATTTTGCTTTATACAATGATGTTATTAAAAGGGATGAGGGGGTGATTTGGGTCTACTGGCTGCAAGAACAAGCAGATCCATGTTTCCATGTTCCAGTTGGCTGGAGCCCCAGCAGACAACTATGGAGCAGGATGCTGACTGCCCGGGAAAGGGGTACTTGCCACAATATGGAATCTGCCTGCAGGCTAAACTTGTGCTCTAATTTTTCCAGGAGAAATTCAGGTTCGTGGGACTTCAGAATATGTGTAATTACTACTAAATCCCTACAAATGCTTTACAAGTTCCAGTAAAAATAAAATTAATATAGAACCAGTTTTTCCATAAATTCTGCTGCAAGTCAGCACACTTCTGTAATTTTCACCTTGAGAGATAGAAAAACATGACATTTATTTCACAAAGATATTTAAACCACCAACCTCTCATCTACCCCCATACTCCGAGAAGTATATAGATTTTTTTAAGTATACACATACATACATACACACGTGCATGCACGCACACACATGTGGACATTGTAAACCAATAAATTCCTAGTAGAATGATGCCAAAATTCATTAGCAAATAATATGATGCTGCAAGTAGTGTCTCCCACTTCTTATTCTATTTGTAAATCACCACATTAACATTGCCACACACTACAGGGAATTAACTGAGGTTCTAAATGAAATATGAGAAATTCAGCCTCAGCATTCTTTGCATCTGGTTCATATTTTACTATTTAAAATAAAGAAATGAAATCAGAGGTCCCTTGCAAGTATAAAAGGTGATATGGTAAGTATAGGCAAAATCAATCTTGTGATAAAATGTCCCATAAGGATGATCTTTCTTAAGACAAAGTCAGTAGTCAGCTAGAGGAAGGAAAAGAGAACTCTATGCAAAATTTTGCCCTAAAAATGTATGCAAAATCCCACTGGTCCATTTGGGCAAAAGTTCCAGTAAGTCTTGTTTTTACACAGTGATTATCAAAGAAACCCTTTATATTTGCATTTAACATTAGCCAGAAATAACACTTCAATGTGACAGCAACAAAATTTAACCTTTCTTTTTTTAATGACTTACAGATTTGTTTTATTGGAAACTTTAACCAAAGGCCTGGTTTTGATACTTTTAGAACTGACAGGTTCTCTTTGCTGTGTTATCAGGGAACTTGAAAATGTATAGGGTGTTTATGGCATATTAAAGAACCACTAGGCCATAAAAATAATCTGCCTGTAAAAATGATGAGGAAAGGTGAAATGTACAGTATAGAAAGAACAGTCTGATCACTGTATAAAGGCGTAGTAGGAAAGCTGTTGATTCCTTTTCCACCAAATAAACATTAACTCTCAGTTGAATTAATAGGTTAAAAAATAAACTTGAATCTAACATGAAGGAAAGAGAGGGAGCAATACAAGAGAAAGAATGCCAGCAACCTACCATACATTTGAAATTATGTCTGTGTGTATTGTGAGGGAGGCATATGGAATGATCATCAATAACAGACCCAGAACTATTTGCTATTCAAACACATAATATCCCCCAAAGTAATCATTCTCACTTTGGAGGATAAAATTTGCTGTGTTATAAAGATATGAAGAATATAACAAGTTTCTTGGCACAAGTTTTTGGCCAAGTAATAATTATGGTTAATTGTTAATAATTGTGTTGTACATCACAATAAAATTATATTGTTATATAATATTACTATAAATTATTTTAATAATAATTATATACTGCAAGTTTGGAACTTGAAACTGGCTTACTTTTTAAAAATAGAGGATAATCAAAGTTACTGTTATAATAATATTACTTTATTTAATTTGTATTCCCAAAAACTTTCTCATGAGAATCTTGGGAAAATCATTAATATTTCACTTATGTTAATGTATATATGAAATGCTTTGTGGCAAGGAAACAGGTGAGAACTAGTCCCCAAAAGGAAGCAATTATTTTCATTGTTCTAAAGGGCAAAAGAATCAATGAGTAGATCTAATAAAATATTGATAAAGTCTGTATAATATAATCAAAAGTTGACTGAAAATGCTTGTGTGCTAAATTGTACCCATAGGGATAAAAATAGAAGCACATTCTAAATTCCCCCAATGTCTCTGCATTCCATGTCTACTACAATGTTTTATCAACTTTATGTATTAAGAGACTTCTTTAAAAGCCATTGTTTCTTTCTCTTTTTTAAATAGGGCCCTATTCCTTTTAAGCTTTTCCTGCAAATAGTTCACAAGAGTTTCCTAAATTTCCTTAAAGAACATGTAAAACTGTTACTTACCAGAAAATGGTCCCTAGGGAGAAAAAAAGAGGACTCATGAATGCCCCACACAAGGTGATAAGTTTGGAGATAAGCTTCCTAATCTCATTATTATCACTTTTCCTTACTCATATTAAATTTGTTTAATATTTATTTATTTTTAATTGATTGATGATTGGTTTACAACATTAGTTTGATTTCTGTCATATATCAACATGAACTAACCATAGGTGTTTTTGAATCATTGAATCTATATGCAATATTATTTTATTTTATTTTATTTTATAAATTTATTTATTTTAGTTGGGGGCTAATTACTTTACAATATTGTAATAGTTTTTGCCATACATTGACATGAATCAGCCATGGGTTTACATGTGTTCCCCTTCCTGGACCCCCCACCCACCTCCCTCCCCATCCTATCCCTCTGGGTCATCCCATTGCCCCGGCCCTGAGCCCTTGTCTCATGCATCGAACATGGAATGGTGTTCTGTTTCACATATGATAATATACATGTTTCAATGCTATTCTCCCAGAACGTCCCACCCTCACCTTCTCCCTCAGAGTCCATAAAATTGTTCTATGCATCTGTGTCTCTTATTCTGTCTCACATATAGGGTTATCGTTGCCATCTTTCAAATTCCATATATATGCATTAGTATACTGTATTTTTGTTTTTCTTTCTGGCTTACTTCACTCTGTATAATGGGCTCCAGTTTCATCCATCTCAGTAGAACCGATTCAAATGTATTTTTTTTTAATGGCTGAGTAATATTCCATTGTGTATATGTACCACAGCTTCCTTATCCATTCGTCTGCTGGACATTTTTATTAATAATTTTCAATTTTCTAAATGCTATTCCATTGTTCTGTAGATCAGCACAACTCACTTCAAAAAAGCAATTCTAGAAGACATCGAGGTTTCTTATATTTCCATACAAATTGTGAAATGATTTGTTCTAGTTCTGTGAAAAATACCATTGGTAGCTTGATAGGGATTGCATTGAATCTATAGATTGCTTTGGGTAGTATACTCATTTTCACTATATTAATTCTTCCAATCCACGAACACGGTATATTTCTCCATCTGTTTGTGTCCTCTTTGATTTCTTTCATCAGTGTTTTATAGTTTTCTATATACAAGTCTTTTGTTTCTTTAGGTAGATATATTCCTAAGTATTTTATTCTTTTTGTTGCAATGGTGAATGGTATTGTTTCCTTAATTTCTCTTTCTGTTTTCTCATTATTGGAGTATAGGAATGCAAGGGATTTCTGTGTGTTAATTTAATATCCTGCAACTTTACTATATTCATTGATTAACTCTAGTAATTTTCTAGTAGAGTCTTTAGGGTTTTCTATGTAGAGGATCATGTCATCTGCAAACATGAAAATTTAAATGTAAACCTTAAAATGTCAAATGATAGGCTAAGAGACCATTAACATATATGACAGAATCTTTTGTACACAGTAAACAGAGCTCCTATATATCAATAAGAAAAAGACCTGAAACAAAAATAGTGATAAAATATGATAAAAAATACTACAGAAGATAAAATCACAGATAAAGATATGTAAACATGCTCAAATTTATCATAGTTAAGCAAAGTTATAACAGATTTTATTATATACTGCTATATTATATTATACTAGGTCAGATCATATTATGTCATCAAAAGCTATAAAAAACAATATCCTGTGTTCTTAAGATTAAACACAGGCACTCATAGATTTCTGATGTTTGAATGAAAGGCTGAAAATATTTTTGCAAAGTAGTCTACAAATTTCTACTTAAATAAACATATGTAACTCCTTTGACCCACATATATCATTTTGAGAAAATTGCACTACAAAAAAAAATATTGTCAGCATGTGAAGCTGTTTGTGTTGTAAAGATATTATGGCAACATGGCTTATAGAGGCAAACTGTACCAGAGCAAAATTTGCAAGCAATCTGAATTCAACAATAGGAAAATGATGAAATAGGTTATAGGATAGTCACACTATAGAGTAAAATTCAGCTTTCAGAAAGGATGAGTAAGTCCCAGTAATACTGCAGAGTGAACAAGGAAATTTTCAGAATAAAATGTCTAGTTTGTTTCCATTATCTAAATGAAATATTAATATATACAAATATAAATATATCACAAGCTACTTGCAAATTGAAAGACGCTTACTCCTTGGAAGGAAAGTTATGACCAACCTAGACAACATATTAAAAAGCAGAGACATTAATTTGTCAACAAAGGTCCGTCTAGTCAAGGCTATGGTTTTTCCAGCAGTCATGTGTGGATGTGAGAGTTGGATGGTGAAGAAAGCTGAGCACTGAAGAATTGATGCTTTTGAACTGTGGTGTTGGAGAAGACTCTTGAGAGTCCCTTGGACTGCAAGAAGATCCAATCAGTCCATCCTAACGGAGATCAGTCCTGGGTGTTCATTGGAAGGACTGATGCTGAAGCTGAAACTCCAACCCTTTGGCCACCTGATGTGAAGAACTGAGTCATTAGAAAAGACCCTGATGCTGGGAAAGATTGAAGGCAGAAGAAGGGGACGACAGAGGATGAGATGGTTGGATGGCATCACCGACTCAATGGACATGGACCGACTCAATGGAACTCAAAACAACAAAGTAAATGGTAACGGGACCATACTTATCAATAATTATCTTAAATGTAAATGGGTTGAATGCCCCAACCAAAAGACAAAGAATGGCTGAATGGATACAAAAACAGGACCGCTATATGTGCTGTCTACAAGAGGCCCACCTCAAAAAAAAGGGACACATACAGACTGAAAGTGAGGGCTGGAAAAAGATATTTCACACAAATAAAGACCAAAAGAAAGCAGGAGTTCAGTTCAGTTCAGTCGCTCAGTCGTGTCTGACTCTTTGCGACCCCATGAATTGCAGCACGCCAGGCCTCTCTGTCCATTACCAACTCCCAGAGCCTACCCAAACCCATGTCCATCGAGTCGGTGATGCCATCCAACCATCTCATCCTCTGTCGTCCCCTTCTCCTCCCGCCCCCAATCCTACCCAGCATTAGGGTCTTTTCCAATGAGTCAACCCTTCGCACGAGGTGCTTAAAGTATTGGAGTTTCAGCTTCAACATCAGACCTTCCAATGAACACCCAGGATTGCTCTCTTTTCGGATGGATTGATTGGATCTCCTTGCAGTCCAAGGGACTCTCAAGAGTCTTCTCCAACACCACAGTTCAAAACCATCAATTCTTCAACTATCGGCTTTCTTCACAGTCCAACTCTCACATCCATACATGACCACTGGAAAAACCATAGCCTTGACTAGACGAACTTTTGTTGGCAAAGTAATGTCTCTGCTTTTAAATATGCTATCTAGGTTGGCCATAACCTTCCTTCCACGGAGTAAGCGTCTTTTAATTTCATGGCTGCAATCACCATCAGCAGTGATTTTGGAGCCCAAAAAAATAAAGTCTGATACTGTTTCCACTGTTTCCCCATCTATTTCCCATGAAGTGATGGGACCAGATGCCATGATCTTAGTTTTCTGAAAGCAGGAGTAGCAATACTCATATCAGATAAAATAGACTTTGAAATAAAGGCTGTGAAAAAAGACAAAGAAGGACACTACATAATGATCAAAGGATCAATCCAAGAAGAAGATATAACAATTATAAATATATGTGCACCCAACATAGGAGCACCGCAATATGTAAGGCAAACACTAACAAGTATGAAAGGGGAAATTAACAGTACCATAAAAATAGTGGAAGACTTTAATACCCCACTCACACCTATGGATAGATCAACTAAACAGAAAATTAGCAAGGAAACACAAACTTTAAATGATGCAATGGACCAGTGACACCTAATTGATATCTATAGGATATTTCATCCCAAAACAATGAATTTCATCTTTTTCTCAAGTGCACACGAAACCTTCTCCAGTATAGATCACATCCAGGGCCATAAATCTAGCCTTGGTAAATTCAAAAATATTGAAATCATTCCAACCATCTTTTCTGATCACAATGCAGTAAGATTAGATGTCAACTACAGGGGAAAAAACTATTAAAAATTCCAAAATATGGAGGCTAAACAACATGCTTCTGAATAATCAATAAATTACAGAAGAAATCAAAATCTGCATAGAAATTAATGAAAATGAAAACACAACAACCCCAAACCTATGGAACTCAGTGAAAGCAGTGCTAAGGGGAAGGTTCATAGCAATATAAGCTTACCTCAAGAAACAAGAAAAGAGTCAAATAAATAACCTAACTCTACACCTAAAGCAACTAGAAAAGGAAGAAATGAAGAACCCCAGGGTTAGTAGAAGGAAAGAAATCATAAAAATTAAGTGAAGTGAAGTCATTCAGTCGTGTCCGAATCTTTGCAACCCCATGGACTGTAGCCTACCAGGCTCCTCCATCCATGGGATTTTCAAGGCAAGAATACTGGAGTGGGTTGCCATTTCCTTCTCCAGGAGATCTTCCTGACCCAGGGATTGAACCTGTGTCTCCCACATTGTAGGCAGACACTTTACCATCTGAGCCACCAGGGCAGAAATAAATGCAAAAGAAACAAAAGAGACCATAGCAAAAATCAACAAAGCCAAAAGCTGGTTCTTTGAGAAGATATATAAAATAGGCAAACCATTAGCCAGACTCATCAAGAAGCCAAGGGAGAAGAATCAAATCAACAAAATTAGAAATGAAAATGGAGAAATCACAACAGACAACACAGAAATACAAAGGATCATAAGAGATTACTATCAGCAACTATATGCCAATAAAATGGACAACTTGGAAGAAATGGACAAATTCTTAGAAAAGTATAACTTTCCAAAACTGAACCAGGAAGAAATAGAAGATCTTAACAGACCCATCACAAGCACAGAAATCGAAACTGTAATCCGAAATCTTTCAACAAACAAAAGCCCAGGACCAGACGGCTTTACAGCTGAATTCTACCAAAAATTTAGAGAAGAGCTAAAACCTATCTTACTCAAACTCTTCCAGAAAATTGCATAAGAAAGTAAACGTCCAAACTCATTCTATGAGGCCACCATCACCCTAATTCCAAAACCAGACGAAGATGACACAAAAAGAGAAAACTACAGGCCACTATCACTGATGAACATAGACGCAAAAATCCTTGACAGTCGTAGCAAACAGAATCCAACAACATATTAAAATGATCATACTTCATGACCAAGTGGGCTTTATCATGGGGATGCAAGGATTCCTTAATATCCACATATCAATTAATGTAATACACCACATTAACAAATTGAAAGATAAAAACCATATGACTATCTCAATAGATGCAGAGAAAGCCTTTGACAAAATTCAACATTCATTTATGATAAAAACCCTCCAGAAAGCAGGCATAGAAGGAACACACCTCAACATAATAAGAGCTATATATGACAAACTCACAGCAAACATCATCCTCAATGGTGAAAAATTGAAAGCATTCCCCCTAAAGTCAGGAACAAGACAAGGGTGCCCACTCTCACCACTATTATTCAACATAGTTTTGGAAGTTTTGGCCACAGCAATCAGAGCAGAAAAAGAAATAAAAGGAATCCAGACTGGAAAAGAAGAAGTAAAACTCTCACTGTTTGCAGATGACATGATCCTCCACATAGAAAGCTGCTAGAGCTAATCAATGAATATAGTAAAGTTGCAAGATATAAAATTAACACACAGAAATCTTGCATTCCTATACACTAACAATGAGAAAACAGAAAGAAAAATTAAGGAAACAATTCCATTCACCATTGCAACAAAAAGAATAAAATACTTAGGAATTTATCTACCTAAAGAAACAAAAGACCTATATATAGAAAACTATAAAACACTGGTGAAAGAAATCAAAACTGACACAAATAGATGGCGAAATACACCATGTTCTTGGATTGGAAGAATCAATATAGTGAAAATGAGTGTACTACCCAAAGCAATCTATAGATTCATTGCAATCCCTATCAAGCTACCAATGGTATTTTTCACAGAACTAGAACAAATAATTTCACAATTTGT
The DNA here is from genome assembly GCF_054371585.1 of Giraffa tippelskirchi. Classification (NCBI taxonomy): domain Eukaryota; kingdom Metazoa; phylum Chordata; class Mammalia; order Artiodactyla; family Giraffidae; genus Giraffa; species Giraffa tippelskirchi. The sequence continues at coordinate 103,661,561 of NC_137280.1, read as the reverse complement.
ATGGAAATACAAAAACTTAGAATAGCCAAAGCAATGTTGAGAAAGAAGAATGGACCTGGAGGAATCAACCTGCCTGACTTCAGACTATACTACAAAGGCAGTACAAGGCAGTATGGTACTGGCACAAAGACAGAAATATAGATCAATGGAACAAAATAGAAAGCCCAGAGATAAATCCATGCACCTATGGACACCTTATCTTTGACAAAGGAAGCAAGAATATACAATGGAGAAAAGAAAATCTCTTTAACAAGTGGTGCTGGGAAAACTGGTCAACCACTTGTAAAAGAATGAAACTAGAACACTTTCTAACACCATACACAAAAATAAACTCACAATGTATTAAAGATCTAAATGTCACCAGAAACTATAAAACTCCTAGAGGAAACACAGGCAGAACACTCTGACATAAATCACAGCAGGATCCTCTATGACCCACCTCCCAGAGTAATGGAAATAAAAGCAAAAATAAACAAATGGGACCTAATTAAAATTAAAAGCTTTTGCACAACAAAGGGAACTATAAGCAAGGTGAAAAGACAGTCTTCAGAATGGGAGAAAATAATAGCAAACGAAGCAACTGGCAAAGAATTAATCTCAAAAATATACAAGCAACTCCTGCAGCTCAATTCCAGAAAAATAAACGACTTAGTCAAAAAATGGGCCAAAGAACTAAACAGACATTTCTCCAAAGAAGACATACGTATGGGTAACATACACATGAAAAGATGCTCAACATCACTTATTATCAGAGAAATGCAAATCAAAACCACAATGAGGTACCATCTCACGCCGGTCAGAATGCCTGCTATCCAAAAGTCTACAAACAATAAATGCTGGAGAGGGTGTGGAGAAAAGGGAACCCTCTTACACTGTTGGTGGGAATGCAAATTAGTACAGCCACTTTGGAGAACAGTGTGGAGATTCTTTAAAAACTGGAAATAGAACTGCCATATGACCGAGCAATCCCACTGCTGGGTATACACACCAAGGAAATCAGAATTGAAAGAGACACATGTACCACAGTGTTCATCGCAGCACTGTTTATAATAGCCAGGACATGGAAGCAACCTAGATGTCCATCGGCAGATGAGTGGATAAGAAAGTTGTGGTACATATACACAATGAAATATTACTCGGCCATTAAAAAGAATACATTTGAATCAGTTCTAATGAGGTGGATGAAACTGGAGCCTATTATACAGAGTGAAGTAAGTTAGAAAGAAAAACACCAATACAGTATACTAACGCATTTATATGGAATTTAGAAAGATGGTAACGATGACTCTATATGTGAGACAGCAAAAGAGACACAGATGTACAGAACAGTCTTTTGGACTCTGCAGGAGAAGGTGAGGGTGGGATGATTTGAGAGAATAGCATTGAAACATGTATATTGTCATATGTGAAACAGATCGCCAGTCTAGGTTTGATGCATGAGACAGGGTGCTCAGGGCTGTGTGCTGGGATGACCCTGAGGGATGGTATGGGGAGGGAGGTGTGAGGGGGGTTCAAGATAGGGAATACATGTACACCCATGGCTGATTCATGTCAATGTGTGGCAAAAACCACTACAATGTTGTAAAGTAATTAGCCTCCAGTTAAAATAAATAAATTTTAAAAATAAATAAATAAAATGAAATAAAATCTCTGATTTTTTTTAAAAAAAGAACATGTTAATATAAAATGTGCATTAGGATGGCTTCTTAGAACAACTCTAGAGATCATGCAAGAAGACGGGGCAGTGCAATCATTCCCATCCAAAAAAAGAGCATGTTTTAAAAGCCAAATTATCTGAGATAGGTTTAAAGTATCTGCAGCAGAATACTAGAAATCAAGCTCAGGATCTGATTATTTGGGTGGCAGAACTGCAATGGAGACTGCTGCTGTTGCTGCTGCTAAGTCGCTTCAGTTGTGTCCAATTCTGTGCGACCTCATAGACGGCAGCCCACCAGGCTCCCCCGTCCCTGGGATTCTCCAGGCAAGAACACTGGAGTGGGTTGCCATTTCCTTCTCCAATGCAGTGGAGAATAAATATGCATCTTTCAGATGTCTGTATTATAATCAAGGCAGTAAGAAAGAAAACGTGGGACCCTGAGACTTGAGTGGGAATATTTTGGTGTGTGAACCCAATAGCCTAAACTATCTTTTCTTAAAAGAGTAACTCTTTCCCTGGAAACTAAATAATGAACAAAGCCAAAATAGGTGCCTCACAGGTTGAGGCATGTTCTTTCAAAGCATGGACCCACCATCCCTTCTTGCCAATTGTGAAGACTACAGCTTTATTGCACTAACTCTATTTGCTTAGTCCTCCAGCAGCAAAGACTATACACTTATTTGAAAGGGTCTCTATAGCTGATTGGACTCAAGGAGAAGAGTAAGGGTATCTCTAGTAAGGGTATCTCACACACAAAAATTACAAGGGACTTGGATATAATGGAGTTATAAGTGGTAGACTGTAGTGTATAAAAACTTTGTTTCCCTCTGCACCAGTTAGGTTTTCACAAAGAAATAACTTCCAGGTAGTATTTGACATTAGATAATTGTGGACACTGGTGAAACTCACTGGTGTCTTCTTGTCTGATGTTGGAACTTGAGGGCAGACAATAAAAAAGGAAGATGGATACAAAATGGGGAGAACAATAAGAAGCTGAAACCCATGAGGACAAACTAAAACCCAACCTTGATGGAGTATGTATCCTTGAGGAGAAGTGGGTACCTTTCATTATGAAACTAAAAACACACTGGGCCCAGGAGTGAAAGTGAAGGAAAATCTATAGGAAGAAGGAGGACACATTCATGCAATGAGTTGACTGAACAGGTGAGCAACAATACGTGAGAGTTATAAAAGCTCCAAAAATCAAAGTTATGGTTTTTCCAGTAGTCATGTATGGATGTGAGAATTGGCCCATAAAGAAAGCTGAGTGCTGAAGAATTGATGCTTTTGAACTGTGGTGTTGGAGAAGACACTTAACAGTAGATCCAACCACTCCATCCTAAAGGAACTCAGTCGTGAATATTCATTGCAAGGACTGATGCTGTAGCTGAAACTCAATACTTTAGCCACCTGATGCAAAAAAACTGACTCCTTGGAAAAGACCCTGATGCTGGGAAAGATTGAAGGCAGGAGGAGAAGGGGACAACAGAGGATGAGATGGTTGGATGGCATCACCATCTATGGACATGAGTTTGAGCAAACTCTGGGAGTTGGTGATGGACAGGGAAGCCTGCAGTGCTGCAGTCCATAGGGTTACAAAGAGTGAGACACGACTGAGCGACTAAACTGACTGAACTGATAAAAGCTCCTGACTCAAACTTCAGAAGGTCAAAAATAAAATGGCTGGTGCTTCACTTTGGTCTTTTATATCTCATGTGAAAATGTACTTTGTGGCCACCTGAAAGGAAGTCTACAGGAAGAAGAAATCCAGGAAATAAATTCAGCCCAGCCACGTTAACACATTACAGTGCCCCCATACCCTCTGTAAGTTCCCTTGGTGATTACATTTTTTTAGAAAGGACCACCTCCCTCCTGTATCAAAGTCACCATGGTTGCCTTTGGCAAGCTTCTCAGGGTGGATTCTGAGTTAGAGTGCTATGTGTATATGGCTCCTCATCCCACACACTGAGCCTATCCATAGCAAGCCACCCTTCCACTCTGGCCTTGAGTAAAATGCTACACCATAGGGCTTCCTGAACATTCTCCAAATGGTAAGAAAATGCACCCTAACATCACATGATAAATGGGAGACAAGCAGGAAGTAGATGTTATACTCCCCTCTTTTCACACTTTCATAGGCTACTCTGAAGTAAACGTTTTCCTTAGAGCTCAATTGTAGAAACTCTCTGCCTGCTGAGAAATATGCCTGCTGAGTGACCCTCTGGATCACTTTACAGCCCACAAGAAGTAGAGAGGGCACAGATAATTCATCACATGGTGTTATGTTGCATTTTTTTGTGGCTTTATTCGCATTTTCCATACTTTCTTCATCATTCCCATCAAGAAGAGCATATTTATCCTTGCCTCAAGCTCTGTGCTGTAGAGAACCTGAATAAACTCACCAGGCAGTTTGGAGACTCATTTGAGGCTGAGGGTGATGAATGTGGAATAGAAAAGCATCTTCTTTATTTTGGTGATTCCTAAGTCACACTTTCTGGTTCAAGTACAAACACACAAAAAAAGACAATTGCTTGGTTCATCCAGGGTTAGAGTTTTATCAAAACACAAATGAGCCACATACCTGATCAGTGAGTGACAGTTGAAACAGACTTCTCTACTATATCTTTTCCAAGTATTCAGTCAGGAGAAATAAGGTCTGATGGAGGAGGAAGAAAAGGGCAATCTGGAAGGACAATCTTTCTAAGAAGCTAGGGAGCAACTTGGACAAAATGGCTCGTAAGAATGGACAAGGAAGCACTGTTGGAGAGGATTCTGACTGAAAGGGTTTTTAAAATTCTCAACTTTTGGACTTTCCTCAACTTTTGGTGGTCAGTGGTTAAGAATCCCCCTGCCAATGAAGGGGGCACAGGTTCAATCCCTGACTGAGGAAGATCCCACGTGCCATGGAGCAACTAAGCCCATGCGTCACAACTACTGAAGCCCATGAACGCTAGAGTCCCTACTCTGCAACAAGAAAAGCCACCACAATGAGAAGCCCATGCACCATAACTAGAGAGTAGCTCATGCTCTCTACAACTAGCGAAAGCCTGCCCACAGCAAGGAAGAACTAGCACAGTCAAAAACAAATAAAAAATTAAAAAAAAAAAACTCTCTGCCTTTGATGTTAGCATAAGCATATTGTAGACTTTTTTGTTTTCTTTAAACTGCCTTCCAATTGTAAGCAGAACACATCTGGAGGATTCCTTGAGATTTTCTGCCACAAAAATGCCATTATAATATATACCTGCTTCTATAAAGCAGAGGACTTATGTATAGACAATAGGAAAAATAGCGAAAGGATCTTTCCCTACATTTTAATTAAACTAACATTGATCAAGCATTCCACATGGGCCACATATAATTGATGTTATTGAGTGTAAAAAATCTTTAACATTCATATAATGTGATGAAGAGAGTGGTGAGAGAGGAAAACATGAAGGGCTGTGACAGGAAACACATCTATTTCTGGGACTTTGAGAGGACTTCTGGAAGAAGTGAAAACTACCTGAGATTTGAGGAACAACTAGGACTCATCCAGGCAGAAGGGACAGAGGTATTTCAAAATGACCTCTGATGTGTATTTATCACACCACTTACTAAGTAGTTAAATATGTTGCCCAAAATGTCTCACACATCATTTCCCGGACCCCATTTCTTCACCTGCTTTACTCTTCAAAACAAAGAGACGAAAGAGAACAATTCCTTCATTTGACTGGAACATGAAGACAATATTAAAGATAAAAAAATAACTAAACTGGAGGCTTTTCAAAACCTGAAATAGATTTTAAATTTAAATAAATGTATTAATATTCTCTCTGGAGCTGTTTTTCACAGATGCAGAGGTTTTTTTTTTCAAGTAGATTTATTTGTAGCTCAAGTTATTTTTGTAGCTAAATGTACGTCTAGAACCTCAAGGAGTGAAATGAAAGAGAGAAACAGAGCATCAAAGAGCAAATGATTTTCACTTATTTACATGGTGAAAAGAGTTTTGCTTCAGGATTTCTGGTACATTGTCAGCACTAAGCTCTTTTTTCTCTCTCTCTCTCAAAAGAATGAGGTCTCTTTCTGAGTCAAAGAATAAAATCAGCCAAGTTGGCGTTCAAGACAGAAATGCATTTCCCACAGTACAACTGGAAATTTTACCTGCCCCAGTACTTCGTTCATGATGGAAGAGACAAAGGAAGCCTGTTATTGTGCTATCTTCTATTCCTGAAGGGATTCCCAGGTGGCTGAGTGGTAAAGAATCCACCTGCCATTGCAGGAGACAGGTTTTTCGCTCAGTGGGGAAGATAGCCTGGAGGAGGAAATGGCAACGCACTCCAGTATTCTTGCCTGGAGAATCTCCATGGACAGAGGAGCCTGGCAGGCTACAGTCCATGAGGTCGCAAAGAGTTGAACATGACTGAGTATGCACGTACCTCTGTTTCTGAAAGTTATTAAAACAAGTTATATGAAACCAACTTAATGAGATATATCTTTGGTCTATTTTTTTTTCCCATTTTCATTTTCTTTTCATGTCTTCATTTCAGTCTTGAAGATGAACTATTAACAAATCACATTTTCAATGAATTTTCCAATATTTTCTCTATTCCTGCCTGAACATCCACTCAGGCAATTACATGAATATCTTTTCATCCTTTTTGAAATACATCAGAACTACACAGAAATTTTTTAAAAACCCTTAAGCCATAACAGGTTAGAACCTCAGGACAGGTCCTTGACCCAAAAAAGATAACTATCATTTCCTTTTTATGAGATCTCTATGTAGATTATTATCTTCCTATCTCTTTTTCCTTATGTTTGATATGTTTCCAGTGAATCTTTGAAGTATCTAGTCTAGGAAAATATGATAATGGTTATAGCTCAAAGGCTACCCTCGCCAGGGCAAGAGGATAGATACTGTGTACCACATCTTCTCAGATTCTACACTTTCATGATCAAAAGTCAAAAAGGAGACAGGTTCCTACCAAACTCCTTCCACAGTTCAATGTCAAATCCTTTTCATCATTATATTCATCAAATACTTTGTTACCGTTCATGTCAGTAACCAAACCCCACCAATTTAAAACCCATTCCACCAGACTATCCACTGTCCTTCACTCTTCTGATAGCCATAAGATAACTCTTCTTATTACCTGAAGATTTTATCTATTGCTCACAGGCACTACTCCTTATATAACTGTGCTTTCTATGTCACTTGATCTGTGATAATTTTGAATAGATAAACATTTTACTTTCAAAAATGTTCCCATTTGGTCAATAAATTATTTAGTTACCTTGGTCATAATTAGTGATATGTGCAGGAGGCAAACAAACGATCCTTTAGATCTCTGATCTCCTAATCTCTCATTTCTTCTTATCCAGTGATGTTGCCCTATTGCCTACCTGGATTATTCATCCCCATGACTCTACCCTAAATCAAACACTAAACCCCCTCTTCCAAAATCTGAATTTCAGTCTTCCCACTCTCTGATCTTTCCTATCTTTTCAAATCATACACATTATTACCCAACCCCAACAATCCTTTCTCCCCATCCTTACTTACATTGCCTCTATGACCTCTCCCTTTTCCCTTACTCCTATGTGTCCTCATTTCTCAACACAAGCAGTTTATCCTAACTAGTTATTAAAATCTTTCCATTGCATAAACCTTCAGTTCTTTAGTTTCTCTCATCTTAGTCCCTCGGCTAAACCAAAATCTTAAGAAAGTTTAAATTTTCTGCCTACTTCACACTTGCACCTAGGTAGTTGAATGAGATTGAAAATAGATGTGCACATATACTCAGAGGCACACACACATTCCCACATCAACTATTATAAGTTACCATGTTGATTTTACTTACTTTAATTTATGATCACTTTAAATGGGCCCATAATGCTACCTGTTAGTTTTACTCTATTTCCCTAGACCATTCGCTCTCCCACTCACCTGGATGATTCCCTATAGTTTCCCCTATACTCAAACTTTGAAATTCTCCTCCCTCATCCTCTCTCTGCTCATCAACTTGCTTCCTATTTCAATGAAAGAAGAGAAGCAGTCAAAAGTGAATTTCCACAAGACCCCTCCAACACATCATTATGCCCCCTGCATTTAGGTTCAAATAGCCTCCTATCTCTCTTTTTGACTGTAAAACCTCTAGAAAAGGACAACTCCTTCTATTACCACCATATCTCATCCACTGACTCATCACAATAAGCCTCACCCATTCTCCTAGAAAAAGAAAAGACAGAAAGAAGAAAAAAAAATTTTTCAAGAAACAGGAGATGGACTAAGAGAAAGTAACATAAAGCACCAAAAGCATCAGAAATGATTCCAACTCTATATTCAGAAACTATAGAAATACCTACAAGATGGATATGGGGTCCAGCTGGATCTACTACAGGTAGACTCAGGCCAAAAATATGCCTCATATAATCTAAAAATCTGATTACTAGGCCATGGTAATCAGCTATTTTATTGCTTACTTGTTTTCATCTAGGTTTCCCATAAACAATTAAGTACTACTAAAGATTCATGTTGTTTAGATTACTCAATTTACCAGGCTGGTTTTGCTGTCTATTATGGTAGCTGGTCGTCTTTGCTTTTAATTAACTTAGCTATTAACTAAACTGCTTCTCAGCCTTTGCCATCCCCTGGGTATTTTCTTCCCATGAAAATCATGGAGCCCATTTAATTGCAGTTTTCCCTTTACCATTCCCACAGTAAAGAGAAGAGTCAACACAGCCTTTGTTGTCATCATCTCTGTACTTACCAAGATAGGCTTCAATAAGAGGAAAGTTTGCAAAATCTACTCAGCAGTGCACAGGTGGTACATGATAAACCCACCCCAGTAATTCTCTCTTCCAAAACATGTCAAAGTAGAACAAATTTTACATGGCTTTATAAACTGAGTCATGTGTCAACTTTATTTTAAAAAATCTATATGTTTGTGCATGTGTATGTGTGTTAAATCTCTTCAGTTGTGTCTGACTCTTTGCGATCCTATGAACTGTAGCCTGCCCACGGGGCTCCTCTGTCTATGGGATTCTCCAGGCAAGAATACTAGAGTGGGTTCCCATGACCTTCTCCAGGGGATCTTCCCGACCCAGGGATCAAACTCTCATCTCTTACATCTCCTGCATTGGCAGGCGGGTGCTTTACCACTAGTGCCACCTGGGAAGACCATAAAGAATGCATTATTAGCATACACTAGTTGAATTAATTATCATAGGTCAGGGAGGTCATACCTAGTGGATAAATTTTTACAAAGGCAATGAGCAAATTTCACTCCTGATAGAGGAGTGAAAAAATATAATTCTTTACAACATAAATTTTATGATATATAGTTTTTATAAGAAATAAAGTTTTTATAAATTAATAAGCTAGGAGTCTTTGGAAGGTAACCATTAAATTAACTTCCAAACATTATTGAAAAATTATTTACCTACTTTTAGTAAAGTATAGAAATTCAATTCCATGATGACAAGAAAAATAGTGTGTAAATTTAACTTAAATTTTTAATGAATGGTTGGTAAATAATCTCTAAATTTCTCCAAAACAAATGGTTTTTCCTTTCTCAAAAGCACTCATGTCAATAACCTCACTAAATGTATTTCATTCAGTATCCTTGAAATGTATAGTGATAGACTTCAATTAGAATTTTCACCATGGCTAAATAATAATGATCCATGGTTTTAAATATTTTGTTTTATAAAAACTAATTTCTGATCATTTCTTTTAGAGTGGGACACCATTGAGTCCAGTGTTCAGTCATCAGTCAGCAGAGCGGAGGGTCCTTGATTCAGTTCTCTGGTATGTTTATGCACATAGTTAAATTCTGCCTGACCTAAAATGTTTCTCTCTTCCTGGATGTGAAATTTTAAGAATTGTTGCCACATATATTCCTAGATTTTTGTTCCTATAAATTACCAAAGTAGTGAAATTCTTTTGTTTCTCGCTTCTCCCTAGATTTGACTTTACAGTTGGCCCCCTGGGTCCTATTGGCATCTGAATCCACTGTTATGACTGACTGTTTAGAGGGAAATAGGCATACAGTAAATTGTACTCATTTTGACAACATAACTTTCATAGAGGAGGGAGATTTAATATCTTCAAGAAAGGGAAGATATCCTAATAAAATAGGGGAAATGTGCTTAAACAATCAATAAAGGCCCAGTGGGGGATGAGAGTCCTTCAATTACCCTAATTCATTCTCATTTAAATTGTGGAAGACTATTCTTACCTAATCAATACCCTTGCATGCACAGAAATGACCTGGTGAAGCTGTAATTCAAATAACAATGTATTTCAGCAATATTCTGCATCATATTTTTAGTTTGATTTAATTTAGTCACCTTAGCCCTGTACCTAAAAGATAGGAAGTTCCTATTGACAGAGTCATGGAAAGTCTCATTTTCAGTGCATCCCTGTGACAAGAATTTTTGGATTTGAGCCTTGTTATTCTCATTTAAGCTGTGCAACATTGTTAGAATGAGATAATATGGTTTATAGCACTATACAGAAACAACAACATGGTCACTCCAAATCTTAACCTCAATAAGCACTTCACTCAAGGTAGCTGTGGATGATAATTTAATTAACTTCTTGGCTACAACTAAGAAGGGATTCCACAGTATCATCACAGGATGTTAATGAAGTTCTCATGACCCTGACCCAACCCAGAACAGAAGACCAATCCCACATCCTCTAAAGCCTCATTTTCCTGAGAGTCTTTCACTGAAAACCCATTCCTTTGTGCCAAAATCTATCCATCCATTATTATTGATTGCAAGAAAGAGAAAAAACTATGGGAAATTTAAATAAAAAAGGATTTAAGGATAATTAGTAGGTCATGGGATCAGTGAGATGCTTGAAAACAACAGGCTTAAATGTCAGGCAGTGTCTAAGGAAGGTTAGATGGGAAAGCATAGACAAGGTAACATACAAAATAATCACACCAAGGCTTTTGGCAGAGTCAACACTTGACACATAGCACCATAGTTGCTTGAACTTGATGCTTTTTTTACAAACTCCTGGACTTCCCCTAAATGTTTAGATCATTTCTGTAAGAGTCAAAGTCCTCGGTAAAAACACTCAATTAGACAAGCCTGTGTCCATGTCTCCTGCTAAAGCTGAAACTAATCATCCCTTAAATACAAAGGTATTTGGATTTAACATGAAAAGTCAAATTTGTATTCACACTAGCAATAAGCAGAAACAAAATATAGTATAAAATACCTTATTCTGTACACAATTAAAAGCTAAAATATGTTTGAATAAATATAAAATGACAGATTTTTCATGAGGAAAACCACAAAATTTTACTGAATGACACAATCTGAATAAATGATGAGACACACTATTTTCTTAGAAGGGAAAATCAGTGGTATAAAAATACTTAAACTCAATAAATTTTATCATTAAATTCAAGTAAATCACAATAAAATTTTCAGTTCTTTTCATTGACTTTAGTAAGCTGACTTGATAACTGTATCAAGGGAGTGTGCAAGCACAGACAGTCTAGACTATTTTGAAAGATAAAATAGTGGCAAGGGACTCACACTACAAATGCTAAAAATAATTATAAAGGTATAGAAATATAAATGGATAGTTGGCTGAAGTTTTATGGTGCATATGGTTTCTGTCACATCTACTCAATTCTGTTATCATAGCACAAAAGCAGCATATATGTGGCTGTATTTCAATAAAACTTTATTCACAGACATGGAAATTTGAATTTCCAATAATTTTCATGTATCATGAAGTAGTATTCTTTTTATTTCTTTTGCAACTACTTAAAAATGTAAAAGACATTCTTTGCTCACAGGTCCTATAAAATCAGGCAAAAGGTTTTCTTTGGCCTTGGGCCATAGCTTGCTCACTCTTATTCTAAATTGTAGAACATGATTACTAATATTTAAACTATGATTTAATTCCATTTATTACATTATGATAAAATTTTTCAATTTGGCTAAAATTAGTGGGATTATTGTGTGGGCCAATTAAGAACTGGTTAGTAAAACATGAAAATAAATGCTGCTTGAACTGTCTGACCTTAGGTAAGTTTATCTGTAAAATTAGGATATTTACAGTATTTCCCCCCACAGGACTTTTTGATGAATAAATAAGGCAGAGCGTCAAAATCATTTAGGACAGGTGCCTGGTACAGACTAAGAGTTCAATAAATGATAAATTAATAATAGGCTCCAAATCTCTGGTTGCATGGGCAAGTTCATCCTTAATATGAAAAAAGACTCTGGTAGCTAGCATAAGATTTCTAATATTTTCATCCTGTTGGCAAGACCACCCCAGTGGGGAGAAGGATGCAATTAAACATTCAATTCATCTAACTCCCCTGATTCTGGTTCTATACTATCAGGAAACAACTTCCAACAACAATTTAACCACTCATGTAATCTATTTTCAGATCATCTCAGGCTCTATAGTACTAATGTATTATTGCAAACATTCATTTTTGCAGCCGATCATGGGAGCTGAGTTCATGAGAATGTATCCCAGAATTTGAATCCACTTGTAGTATTCTAAATAAGATTTTTGAAGCTGAAGACCAAGTGTTAGACCCTGAACCTTGATAAATTCACCAGGGTAATGAGAGATGATCACGAAGGCCCCCTCCAAAGTTCATATCATCATCCTAATATCATCGAATCCATGTGGGAGCTAAATAGCTGTCCTAGCAGTACTAACTATTCCCTCTGGGTGTTGGTGCTTACCACAATCCTGTTCCTCTGCCTAGGTACTGAGGTTTCCATTTAAGGGTTAGGTGGTCAGGTAAGGAAAGTCTTTTAGTAATCCCATCATATTACAAAGCAGACAAAGTAACACTATGACTGGAGAGGATGATATTTTAAAGAAGTGACAAAATTAAATAGAGGAGATAGAAGATGTTTACTTCCTACCAATACTATTAATTCTGCTTTCATCAGAAATATTTATTAAATACCAGCAAAACCCCTGCTCCTTAAGATCTTTAAAAATACACATTGTGTCCACAGGCTTTATATACAGATACAGGCAAACTGTTCCAGTGTGTTACTGGGTGGCTGTTGTCAACATGAACCTCAGCTGTCTTTGGGGGCTCATTTTAGATGTGGGAAATTGCATTGCAGTGACTAATGACCAATTTGTGGTAGAAAGTGGAAGGCTTTGCCTGTCTCATAGAAATGCTCATTAATGCTTTAATATTTCTCCTTCAACCTGATTGCATCTGTTAACCTTCTTTCTTAATGTACTTCTGAGTGGGCAGTGAGGATTTAGGGTGAGGTTTTCATTACATGTGTCTCTGATTTTTTTCTTTTAACATATATCTATCTCGTTTTATATGCGCGACAAATGCATTTAGCTCACAAGCAGAGCAAAGCACTCTCAGAGTAACTGACTCATTTAGCGGTGCTTGGCTTCCTGTGCATGTCAGCGGCAGGTGACATTTAGCCCAGGCTTTATCTCAGTTGTGGTAATTACGGGGCTGACATGAGCTCTCACACACAGCACAGATTGTTTTCAGCAGATGTAACCAAGCAACTCTGCTTTCTCTTGAGCAGTTTATCTGGCTTTCAAATTGTGGCATTCCACACAGACACACACGCACATACACATGCACACACACACAAATGGTTTAATGTCATTTTTGTGGAAATACTCACTCTTTGTTGCTCTGACTATATTGATTTATGCCATGAGGTGGTGGAATGGGATATCTTCATTGTATGCGACTTCTGCATTACATGCTGGTAGTGAATCCTATTAACAGAAAGGTTATTGTTATTGTAATGTATCTCAGCAGTGCACCAAATGCTACTTTAATGATGTAATTAATATGCTTGGATTTACCATTTGATGTTCTTAGGCACCAATCGTGTTACTGATGGGATAGCAACGATTTTTTTTAATTCCTGAGAGCAGTATATTTTTCTTAGAGAAGTTGGAATGGAAATAAAATGTTCTAATAAAGGAAGTCACAGTCCCTAACAACAGTTAATTATTTGTGCCAGACACATCTCAGTGATGTGGTAACTTTCAAGATAACTCTTAAGTTCAGACAATTTATCATTTATATTTAATCAAATTACTTATCCTGAATACCATGATATGAGAAAAAAAGAAGAAAAGAATCACTTGGCTCTTTATTTTTTCCATTTTAATTGACATTCTCCTATTTCCAGTTTCTCAGATTACTCTGGTGAGTGAGAAACTACTTTACAGAAAATACATAATCATCCAGAACCATAATTCAAAACATGTCAGTTATATTATCTTTGCTATAAGTTGTGACTATATAAATGTTCAATTTTCATTTAACTGAATTGTATGGCTAGACATCATGCTGTTTAATGGATAGGGACAAGTAATAGAATTACTACTAATAAATTACTACATTGTAGATCATGAAATGCATGCAGGTTTCAGCCCAAGGGTTCTGAGCAAAGTGCCGGACTGATGGCAGTAAGTTTGAAAGAGGCTTAGGTCAGGTCAGGGATGAAGGGAAATGATGAGTGAGAACCTAGCTAATCAGAGGAGAATGGCCCACCGCCATTACGAACAGAAACAAGAAAAGAGAGAGAGAGCAAAGCGAGGAGGGGGAACAAACTTGGCCATACTACTTATGAAAATCAATCCATTTGTTTAAAAAAGCGGAAAAAATATCTCAGAGGTATTTCTAGACCTTTAAACGTTATAATAAATATTGGATGAATTGAGGTTGAGCCAGATTGTAATTATACAAAATAAAGCTTTCTGTTAAGTAGAATTTCCATAAGAAATGTTAACCTCTGGCATTTAAATAAGAAGGCAAGGGATGAGGTGCCATGATGAATAAATGTTAAACCTGAGCAAGATATGGACTTATCAAAAAAACTGAAAAGAATTTTCTAGCCTGTCCTCAAATTCCATCAAGGAATTAAATGTATTGTATGAAGTATCTGCCACTTAATATGCCAAATATGGATTTGAAATAAAAATACTAAGTGACAGTTAACATCACAGAGTACTTTTACTTCATTGTGAGGGAAGCTATCTTTTGATGGAATTTACCTACATTCCATAAGACACTTTAAGTGGCAACTATCTTTTAAGAATGTGTTTATTCATAATACCATTTTTCAAACAAATGAATGTTGACTTGAATTCAAATTCCATTCACTTAACACGAACTCTGCTTCTATCTAGTATAAAACGGCACTGGTGCCAAGTTATTTCAAAATCTTTTGTTAACTGATAATTGACCTCAGAAATGCTCTGGATGCAGGTTTCCATCACAATGCATTTACCTATAATGTGCAGAGAAGGACAGTTTTTGTATTATTTCTTTCAGTGTTTTCTCTGCCCAGAGAAATGAAGGAAACCAGATGGACCAGACAATGAAGGGAGAAAGATTCTGAGTAGGAAGAAAAACAAGTTCAAATGCCGGCTGGCACTCTACCACCTTGCCAGTCTTGAACTCCTGCATTTTAGAAAGTCATTGATACTTGCCACTTCCCTTCCTTGCAGAGTGGTTAGCAAATAATCAAACCAATGTGTCTGAGATCTTTACAGGGAAGCCTTGATATTACTATAAAGGGTTATCGTTGAAGTAAATCTCAGAAAATCTCCTAACAACCATTCCCTGTATAAAACATCCACCCTCTTTGAAAAGTGAATTTCAAGCTTAGCAAAAAATCACCATAATAACAGGGCTGAAAACTGAAGCCTTCCACTTCCTTATAGACCACAAGAGAAAAGCAAACCAAGCTGTAAGTTATTCTCCCAGTGAGATGAAAGAGAACAGAGCATAATCAGCCCCACATACAGCCTACAGCAGGCCATGGACACGTGCGATCAATGCACAGCTGTGGGCTGGCTTTGGAGAGAGACCCTGTCTCACAGCCCATCACTTAGAGGTCATAATATTTTGTGACTCTTCTCTCTGAACATAATAAAACCTGCAGATAGTTAAAGAGAATGAAAGTTCTGTTTAAAGCAGTGGAGTGGAAGGAAGGGTAAAAGGGAGCTGATGAAAACCAAACGTCTCCCATGTGGTTCTACATAGAACTGCTTGAGGGCCATGTAAAAAATTAATCCAACTCATACAATTATGCTTAAGGCCAAGTATGTGCACATAATGAAAATGCAACTCAAATATGACACATCTGGGTTTTTTGACAACATTGTGTGATGCAGGATTAATCTGCCTTAATAATTGATTAAGTTGGCAATTTATTGTGTTTTTTTCCCCCTTACACTTTAGGACCTGGCATGATTGGGAATGGAAAAGATATTTCCTCCTATCTTAGAGAGTAAAAGGATTATGAACATTTACCATCCTTTCAAGTGATATCACTTTCTAATATATGTAAGCTTAGTGGTTACTCTTTTCACATATTATGGGATAGCTAAATTCTTCTAAGAGGTAACAGAGCTTTATAATCCATTAATAGAATATTCTGTGAAGCTCAAGCTCTGGTTTCTCTCCTTTGTTTTTAACCTAAATAGTTGGAATGGCAAAACTTTAAAGGGATGTTCTTCTAGATAATTTTAGCCAAAAAAAGGACAGAAAGAATGAGTTTGAATGAGATCAGATGTGAAAATGGGACCATTCCTAAGTGTACACTGATCCCCATGTCATTTGTCTTCCTCTGGAAAGCATATGCAGAACAAAATGAATCAAGTTGTAGCATGAACTGAGTGAATAATTCAAAGCCTATATACCAAACTAGAGACTGAGTAGAGGCACATACAGACAATGATTTATTTAACAGTAAGGTTTGTGCCAGGCAATCAGTTCTACAGATTTGTGACAAAACATAATGTGCTTCCAAAGAGTGACTGAGAGCTTTGCATCAGGGTTAGCCTATAGATAAGAGATAAGGATTCAGTGTTACATAGTGAATATTCAGGATTATAAACATTTAAAAGTGTGTCTGGCTAATCATCCCCTCATATTTTCTCCCCTAGCAATTGTATGCATCTGTATTATAGACTTTTCCCACTCCGTTACAACTGTTTACTTATCTTATTTCTAGACTGTGAACATCTTGAGATTACTTATTCTGGTCTATTCATCTTTACTTCCTCAAAATGCAGCACAATGTTTAAGAGATGGTGGTATACTTAATGAGTTAAACTTATACCTAGTGTGCCCACTGTTTCACACATTGCTCTGGGTACTATAGGTTCACAGATCTAACCAAACCCTGCCTTCAAAGAGCTCATAATTCAAAGGGGATGAATCTGAGTTGATGGGCAATTGCAAAAGCTCTGCACTAGTTCACTTCAAATGTTCTCATACAGCATAAGGGTTGTTCAGGCCAGAGGGGGGCATCTAGAATGTCTTCCCTTCCTTATCTCTCCTGGCTAACTGTAAGTCAATGCAATGGATGAGAAGAGTTAAAAAAGAACCTTTTATTTGGCTCTGTGTCCAGACAATGCTAGCGCAAAAAAGAAAGCAAAAATAAAAGAATTAATGGAACATTTGAACAGCTTTACCTCAGAAACAAATAAATTAGTAAACAAACAAATAAAAATATGAGATCCTGGGAATAAGAAAAACGAAGAAGCAGCACTGCCTAGAGATTAGGCTGAGGACACACATTCTAAAGAACCTATGAAAGAAAGCCAGGAAGATGCACAGACTTCATGATGTAGTGATACGATAGGTAGGGGAACTCTAAATTAGCCTGCCACTGTGGCCTGAAAGCATGATTACGAGAAAAATATAAAGGGCAAAAAAATCTACAAATAGCTAAAATCAGGTACAGGCTAAATTGTAAGGATGAAGAGCAGTAACTTCATCCAGTGGCTTTGGGGTTCCCACCAGCAGCACCTGTTCACATCTCTGAAGAGGTACATCCTGCCTGAGTCCAGGCTTGCATGCAGAGCTCAGCTGATACATGAGGTGTGATTGTTGATTGTTTGGGGGCATTTATTTACATGTGCTGCCCTTTATGGGGACTTTCTTTAAAAATTCTTTTGTGTTTACTTTGTCCTATTCCAGAGGCGAGCTTCCCTGGTGGCTCAGACGGTAAAGAATATGCCTACAATGCAGGAGATCTGGGTTCAATCCCTGGGTCGGGAAGACTCCTGGAGAAGGGAATGGTCACCCACTCCAGTATTCTTGCCTGGAAAATTCCATGGATAGAGGAGTCTGGCAGGCTGCAGTCCATGGGGTCGCAAAGAGTCAGACATGACTGAGTGACTAACACTTTCACTTTCATTCCAGAGGCATGAGGCCTGACATGAGGACCATGGAAAGGACACACAGAGAGGAAGGGCACTGTGGGCCTTCACCTGTGTTGTAGTTGGTAGAGAAAAAACACAGGGGTAGGGCCGAAGGAGTTTTTTCCATGAGAGTGTTTTGTGGAAACTGAGTGGTACCAACAGGTTTGTGAGTCTCTTTGACTCAATGGTGGGGTCCCCAGAAATAGTAGAGTGCATTTGCAAGGGACATAAAAGTTGCATTAATGATAAGTGATAAGAACAAGAGTTATTTATGTCTGTGTGGCTTGGTTTTATGCACAAGGCTGGTGAGAACTGATGAAATTGGGGTACATTGTGACATGACTAATGATGTTGACCTACACATCATCTGTCTACTTCTTCATGACCTAGAATCTCACTTTCTTGCTTCCTCTCTGACTTTTACTTCTTCTTGAGATTTTCATATATTTTTGGTAGGTGTGAATATTTCCCTCTGATGGATCTATGTATTCTTGTGTACATTTTGTTTAGCTGAGACCATAACTCTTTTTTTTCTTTATAAAATATTTCCATTTCTTGATGTCTTTGAAATTGTAAGATTAAATATATGCTTCTTGTAACAAGTGAAATAATACAACAAAAGATGTAAGAAGGCAATGCACATTATCCCCTGCACAAGCTCCAAATCGCTAATCTCACTCCCTTTGGGGTAACCAACATCAACATCTGGTGTGTATTATTCACTCTTTCCCCTGGCTCATACATGTGTAAAATATACACATGTGTATGTAATTTATTCATTTGTTTGTTTTACTAGAAGAATAAGTATATACATATTTTGAAACTTCCTTCCTTCATTTAACATACTTTGGATATCCTTACAAATCACAGATACAGATCTAAATCCATTTTTTAATCTATTCATGCACCATATCACACATTTTATATACATAGGTTCACACCATTCATGGGGAATTTAGAACTATTTTATTGACTATATATTCAGAAAAGAGTTCCCATTACAAATGTCTCCAGCTTAATGCGTTTTCTCACAGTGAACACACCTAACTTCCACCAAAACAAAAAAGAAAAACAAAACTAGCAGTACCTAGAAGTTCCTCAGCCCCTCAGTCACTACTCTCCTCTGCCCAGTGCTTACTATCCTGACTTCTAACGTCATGATTTTGCCTCTTTAAACAATTATATACAGATGTAGAGAACAAATGTATGTATACCAGAGTGGGGAAGAGGGATGAATTGGGAAATCAGAATCGATATATATACACTACTATGTATAAAATAGATAATAAGGATCTACTGTATAGCATGGGGAAGTCTACTCAATGCCCTGTGGTGACCTAAATGGGAAGGAAATCCAAAAAAGAGGTGTGTGTTAGTCACTCAGTGATGTCTAGCTCTTTGCAACCCCATGGACTGTAGCCCTCAAGGCTCCTCTGACCTTGGAGTTCTCCAGGCAAGAATACTGGAGTGGGTTACCATTCCCCTCTCCAGGAGATTTTTCTGACTCAGGGATAGAAACCAGGTCTCCTACACTGCAGGCAGATTCTTTACCACTGACCCACCAGGGAAACTTGAAAGGATGTTTGTAAAAATACAATTGATTCACTTTGCTATATAGCAGAAATTAACACAACATTGTACAGCAACTATACTCAATAAAAATTAATTTAAAAATTATATGAAGGAAATCATCAATATGCAAGCTACTGTATCTGGCTTCTCCCACTCTCCAGTATGATTATGAGTTTTATCCATATTTTTACATGTAATTTTATTCTTTTCCATGCTGGATAGGAGTCTAGTAAACAAATATAACACAATTAGGGTTGTATCCAGTTTGGAAACTGATACTCATAATGTGGATGCAGACCTCAAAATATGGAAGCTTCCCCAAAACTAGTCTCCTAGGAATCAAAAACCAAATGAATTACCTTTTTTTTTCCCCAAAGGTCTTGCTTCCACCAGTGCACCAAAAATCTGTTTTAAAATTCAAAGTTGAAGTTTGATTGATTGATTTTATTCAGCACTTTTGAAATGCCAAAGACAGTGTGGGTGGAATGTTCTAGCTGCCTGGACTGTGAGCTAGAGTCTCATGTTTCAGTGAAGTGCAAGTATAGACAATTGAAAGGCACTGGAAGATACTGGCAAAAACTTCCATAGCATCTACAGTCATGCTTTCCAGTGAAGAATGGCAACAGTAACCATCATTCTGCATAGCAGGATATAAACTAGAAGCCTGGAATCCAAGAGAGGTGACAGTCAGAAGGACCTGAAAAGAACTACTGAAGAATTTCAATTGTCCAGTAAAATGTGGAAAGAGAGAATATGGAATGGACGCAGGGAAAATAAGCAAGCTCTAGGAAGGAAAGTTGGAGCAGAAAATTTGGAAAGGGAAGAGCAATGACTCAGCAAGTGATGAGATAGCAAATACAACTTTTTTAAAAAAATAGGAATTTATATAGGTGAAGGGGATCAAAAGATACAAACTTCCAGTTATAAGTCCTGAGGAGGAAAGGTACAGAATGGTGACTATAGTTAATAATACAGTACATGTATATTTGAATGTTTGAAACTCAACATTAAAAAAACTTAAATCTTGGCATTCAGTCCCATCACTTCATGGCAAACAGAAGGATAAAAAGTGGAAGCAATGATAGATTTTATTTTCTTGGGCTCCAAAATCACTGCAGACTGGGACTGCAGCCATGAAATTAAGACGCTTGTTTCTTGAAAGGAAAGCTATGACAAAACTAAACAGCATATTAAAAAGCAGAAATGCTGCTTTGCTGACAAAGGTCCACAAAGTCAAATCTATGGTTTCTCTAGTAGTCATGTTTGGATGTGAGAGTTGGACCATAAAGAAAACTGAGCACCAAAGAATTGATGCTTTCAAACTGTGGTGCTGGAGAAGACTCTTGAGAGTCCCTTGGACTACAAGGAGATCAAACCAATCAATTCTAAAGGAAAGCAACCTTGAATATTCATTGGAAGGACTGTTGCTGAAGCTGAAGCTCCAATACTTCAGCCACCTGATGCGAAGAGTGGATTCAACGGAAAAGACCCTGATTCTGGGAAAGACTGAAGCAAAAGGAGAAGGGGGCAGCAGAGGATCAGGTGGTTCAATAGCATCACTGACTCACTGGACATGAATCTGAGCAAACTCAGGTGACAGAGGAGGACAGAGGAGCTAGTGTGCTGCAGTCCATGGGGTTGCAAAGAGTCAGACAGGACTTAGTGACTGAACAACAACAGAAATAACAAGAAAGAGAGTAACTTTTAAAAGTTCTCATCACAAGAAAAAATATCTATAAAGGTATGTGGTGATAGAGGCTAACTAAATTTATTGTGATGATTATTTCACAATATATACACATATCAAATCAACATGTTATTCACCTAAAACTAATATAATGTTATATGTAAACAAATAGGAATGGATAAATCTAATTTTAAATGATTTTCATTGCTTTGATCATACTAGCTTCCATATCACTTGAATACAGCTGATTTTTGTTCTCTAAAATTTCCATATTTGTCAATCACTTAACTTGCTAAAATATATTTGTAACTGCAAAATCATTCATAGAGTCATTTTCACAGTCATTTGCAGACATGCAGAATAGTGAGAAATTTGAGTTGAACAAAGTACTCATTCCCAGCTCGGACTGAATAAGACGATCCTCTGCCTTCTTGTTTCAGCTCTGATATTGTAAACAAGTGCCCTTTGGGTCATCTATTTAACGTACTGACCTATTTAATGTACTGTTTTCTCATTTTTTGCTTTTCACTGTCAGGATACATTTAACAGGAGGCTTCCTGTGTGCTGTTTTCACTGGTAAATCCACTGTTCAAAGTGGCCCCAACATCCTTTCACCTTTGGGGAAGCAATAGTGTCTGTTCTACATGGGTTTAGGTGGGGAAGGACAGTGCAGCCCACTTATTCTATGATAGAGCAGAATCTGGGGACATCTGTTTGAGGGGAGAGCATGTATAGACAGAAAAAAAAAGTTTGAAGTTTCACCTCCATGTAGGAGCTCATTGTTCCCGAATCTCTTCTTTTCAAAAGGTTGGCATTTCAGCATATTAAGGTCCTTCTGCCTGTGAATGTGGTAAAATCTTTAAATAGCCCCTAGGAATAGTCTGAAGCACTGTCTGGTGTCCCTTAGCATAGGAAAGGTGTGATATGACTTACAGAGAAAGAAAGCTTTCTTTAGGCATGGCTGTTGACTACAAGTTCAGTGTTAATGAATCAAAACATATATGAAATAATGTGCCTTTAAAGACAAACACACATCATGTTATTATCAATCAGTTGATGAAAATGTGACTAAAAGGTTTACCAGAACTTTATCCTATCTTTCCACTAGAAGCAATAGTTCAGTATTTGCTAAATTCATTGCTCACAGTGATGGTATACAACATGTGTGTGTGTATTAGTTGCTCAGTCATTTCCAACTCTTTGTGACTCCGTGGACTGTAGCCCACCAGGCTCCTCTGTCCTTGGAATTCCTCAGGCAAGAATACTGGAGTGGGTTGCCATTCCCTTCTCCAGGGGATCTTTCTGACCCAGGGATTGAACTCCGGTCTCCTGCATTGCAGACAGATTCTTTACCATCTGAGCCTCCAGGGAAGCCTTGCCTACAACATCACTATTGCAAATAAGAAGAGATTGTTCTAATAAAGTCAGCTGCATACAAGGGTCTTTTGAGAGGAATTTTATATGTGCTTGAATAGAAGCAGGGGTATAAATTTAGAAGAGGGAAAAAGATGCAGTTGAAATTATACTGTTGCTTCCAAGGACTGTGTCTCATGGTGGTGTGATGCTTGAATGGCATCAGTTCTGTATGAACAGGAAAATAACTATGGCAAGACTGGATACTGACAAGCAGTTAAAACATGATTTTGTGTGCTCAAATAACCTCTTCAGTACGACAACATCTCTCTTTGGAAAATGAACAGCATCCCATCTATCAATCTTGAGGGAATGTTGTCAGCATGAAAGTGGCAATATCTAGAAAGTGTTAAGGATGTTTTTAGCAGAATTGGATTATGATGAACTTGTTAATTATTGCCAAATAAAACACAGTAAAATAATGTTCAATGAAAATTAGCACATAACACATTACACAAATTCCATCTTCAAAATCAATTATGTGACTTATATCTCTAAGAACATATAATTAAAGGAAAAGGGCTTACCTTTTTTACTTTTAGAATATATAACTGGAATACACAAATAGTCAAGCATACAAGAGTATCATTATTTGTATCAAGTTATGCAGAAACACAGAATCTAGTGATTGCACCACTAGTTTCATTGTCTCATCAAATATAAAATGAAGGTCAAAAGTGAAATGAATTAAATGTATAAATGAAACTTCAGAATGTTCCTAGTTGTGCCTCTGAAGAATTCATAACATTAGTATGTTCTGATTTTTTTCTTGCTTATTTTTGCATTAAAATCAGACTCTAAAAGAAACCAACAAAATGATATACTATGACACCATTAAAGGGATGACATTGCCCATTGAATATCATTTAGCTTGAATCAGTGGTAGTACTATTAATTTCTCCCTTTTTAATGCACACTTTAGCTAGCACATGACCCATACCATGCACATCAGTTACACCCCAGGGACCAGATATTAACAGCAAGTGCTACGAATGGTTTATTTTACAATTGCTGTGAAATAAAAGCTGATGGAAATGAGCCACTGGTGAATTACTTGCCAGCAAAAACAACAATATTTGTATCACTACTGAAAAACTGCCTCCTGAAAAGGGGTTTCCTTGTGCTCTTCATGCAGAAACACAGAAATAGAAGAGGTTAAGGAAGTAAACAGTTAAGAGTCTGAAGTTCATTATTTGCAGTTAAACAGAATACATTTTAGTATCTGAGCTCCAGTACCATAACTAATTAAAGCACAATTTGTACACACACACACACGTACATACATACACAATCATGGAAACAAAATAATAAAAATTATTTCCAAATAAACCAGTCCATCAGATCTTTCCTCTTATAAAAGAAACATCAATATGACTTCAATCTTTTGACATAGGTGATATTTCTAGAGCAATCTGGAGGAAGAATATTAAAATCTCACAGCAGGTTTTTCACAGAAGTAATTTATCCCTGGTTTTGTTGTTGTTGTTTAAATTTAAGACCATTGCTTCTTCTTGCATATTGCTTATCTATTAAACTCAGTCAATATCAGAACTGTTGATATTCTCACAGAAGATATGCAAATGGGCTCTGCTTGGTGGCTCAGACAGTAAAGTCTGCCTGCAATACAAGAGACCCAAGTTAAATCCCTGGGTCAGGAAGATCCCCTGGAGAAGAGAATGGCTACCCACTCCAGTATTCTTGCCTGGGAAATCCCATGGACAAAGGAGCCTGGTGGGCTATAGTCCATGAGGTTGCAAGGAGTCGGACAGGACTGAGCAACTAAACTTTCACTTGTTTCAGAAAATACATAATTCTAACTCAGTGTAATCCATACATAAAGACTTTATCAGTATGGAAAGGAAGCACTCGACTTATTTAAATCCAATGCTCAAATATAATATCAATTACTCCCAGCTTCTTGTTCTTAACTAGATTTAATCTGTTAACCTTTCACCTTTCTTTAAAGAGAGACAGAATGAGCAATAGACATGAAAGAAAATGGAGTTTGCAAGAATAAAATAGCACGATGGTATACACTAAAAGTAAGAAGACCCGTTAATTATCCTGCTTACAGGTTTACACACACACACTTTTGTCTATTGTCTATGATTAACTGGATTGTACGGCTGTTGTTCCTTTTACTGAAAGCTTTGACCTTTTTCTTAAGCCCAATCTAACACAAGGAAATCATTATTCATTTCTCTCCCACTCAAAGTCTAGATGCAGATTTGAAAATGTTATTTATTGTCTGGCTGTTAGTCTTTAACATGCAGCCGTTATTACGAAAAGAGACAGCTGGCTGCATCGACCTATCCTTTACTGCCCCCAAGGCCACGCATACCTAATTCAAGGATATCAGATAATGGTATGTGGCATGATTTACATGCAGAGAATTCAGAATTCATTGTGAGCCTATTTATAACTACAGCACTTTCGATAGAGAAGATGATTTAATAGAGGTTGTAAGGGTTTTCTGACAAGAAGCATTAATATTAGAACCTTTTCCCAAGTGCTGCAAACAGTGGTGTGGAGCTGTAGCTTGCCTGAGCTATTTTTCATTGGCGACCCTTTTTCTGTTCATTAGCTCTTACATTCCTGAGGTTGAGAAGCCACTGTTTTAACTCTAATTTGTATGTAATGAGGATATTCAAAACAAGGAGACTTTCCTTCATTAACAAAGCTTAAAAAAAAGCTGGTAACTGATGAAAAAGGACATCTAATCTCA
Source organism: Giraffa tippelskirchi (assembly GCF_054371585.1). Taxonomy (NCBI): domain Eukaryota; kingdom Metazoa; phylum Chordata; class Mammalia; order Artiodactyla; family Giraffidae; genus Giraffa; species Giraffa tippelskirchi. Next base: position 103,636,315 of record NC_137280.1, on the reverse strand, counting down.
TAGAGATTTAACAAGTCCAGTTTTTGCAGGTGGTATTGGGAAAACCAAGGATCTGCTCTCTAGAAATGGTCAAGGTTGATGATAAAGATTCTGTAATGTCTTTTCAAAAGAGAAACAAGCTGATGTCTTAGCCAATACATCTCCCTTTAATAAAACTAACACTAATGGATGAGGCTGCCTCTGGGTATTGCTAAGAACATAAAGGCAGCTCTATTTGCTTTCACAGATGCTGCTCTGCCAATCACTTCAGAAGGCATTTTGGGATGCCTCAAGTATTTTCTTAAAGAAAAAAAAATGATACCATTGATCTAACAGTCATGAGAATTAACCACACATTCGAAAATGCAGCTTAATGGAGCATGTTATCAAATAAATCTTCTTTTTTAATAAGACTTCCGGTTTACAATAGATGAAACAAATCAGCACCTTTGGGGGTTCATTTTATTTTTAATTTGAAATGTAAAACCAGTGTTATACTTCAAACAGTGATTTTCACATGAAATGTATCTCTAACTGGGACTGGTTGGCATTTATTTTGAAAAGCATGTACAGTATAGCTTTAGGGGTGGCATATTTCCTTTGGGGATAAAATATTTCCCTAGATTACTATCAACTCAAATTCAAGCTTTAGAAATCTCTAGATGTCATAATGAATGACTTATATGTACAAGGCTGAATTTTGTTGTTTATTAAATAGGAAAAAATGATTCTGAAGTCTAAATTTGAACTAATACTTAATTTTTATTAGTATCTCAGATTAATAATTCTAATGTATTTTAAATTATTTTTTAACTAATTCATCATTTAGAACAAAAATAGTATCTTTCAAGAAGTCTTCTAGTGAAAATAAAAGCAGCCAGTGAAAAATAATATCCCTAGTACATACATCATCTTAAAGCCAAGTTCATCTAGTACTTGCTGTTCACTGCTGTTTCATGTTGTTACTGTACTTAAAACATTTGAGGGTCTTCAATTGATTGCCTGGAAATAATGGGTGTATAGGTAAAATGCAGAACTCAGGCTATACAAGTTCTGTTTTGTTTGACCCAAAGGGAAATAAGATCCTCCTATTTCACTTGGCTCAAAACAATTGGTGACAATATGCCTTCTTGAAAAATCAGGGTTGGATCTATGTCATATTGTTTATAAACTATCATTTCAGTTGTATTTTTTTAAGAGGCTAAAAGCAAACACAACAAAGACTATCAAAACTAAAGCAGATGGTATGACCCTGTATTCTTGGACCTATATCAAATCAAATGAAATCAGAATTAAGTTATTTTGAAGGATATAAATCCTATGGTGCAGAGGACTGACTGTTTTCCTGTTTCCTCTTATTAATTTGCCATTAGTCAATTTGAACTCAGTATATAGGATAATGCCTTCTCTCTTCAGGTTTTCTGGTGCAAAAGGGAGTTGACAGTTGACTGCCAGTGTTTCCAATGAAATGAAGAGAAAACTGGCAAAATGTTTACTAAAATTTATGACAAACATGAAATGAGTTGAAAATAATAACTAATGACACAAAAATAAAGATAAATAAGTTTGTAATTGAGAATTCATTTCCCTTAAAGTAGAAAAATTTAGGTTGCTTTCCTTGTTAATTTAAATAAAGTAGCCCAGGTAATTAATACTTACTAAGCAAATCTCGTATTCCATATACTTCCTAAAATCATCTTAAATGATATATATGAAGCAATCTAGAAAACCATATATTGCTTTAGAAATATAAGATACTATGTGTAGCAATAAATCATAAGTGAAAAAGTTAACCATTACATTTCTTCCAAATTTAACAAAAAGATGTACCCTTTCAAATTAATAACTTATCTTGGAGATCTGAAATCTATATATTCTAAGACTTAATTTAGATTGCAAGGTACAACCCTATCAGAGTCTTGGAATGTATGTTCCCAAAGCAAGACAAGAATGCATGTTCTGTACTTGGATGAAGATATGGAAATAAATTATTTCTGTAATGTTTACAGAAGTGTTTCAAGCTTCAGATTACAAGAACTATATTTTCAAATCTCCAAAGAGATGACAACTAGATTTATTCTTCTCAAAGTTGGGCACACAAATTTGATATGTGCTGTAAAGTAAAATTATTTTCAGCAATATGGCAGTCAGTTTTTCCTTAGAAAATTTTATTACTTAGAAGATCAAATTGCTATTCAATAGAGGACCAAATATCTAGGAGAGTGGCTTTTTCTATCAAAGGATACAGTTCTTTTTTATCTCATGGATAGAAAACTATCAGAAAAAAAGCTACTTTACCTTGTTCCTTCAGGCGCTGAAAAAGTACTAGGTGCAGAAAAACAAAAAAGCAAGACTTCACAATAGCTTAGAGCAATAGCTTAAGAGCTTAGAGCCTCACATATATTAATAAATGCTTACTGACTCTCTAATTCAGTAGTTCTTAAAAGCGGGGAGGAGAGGTGCAAGGCAGAAATTTTGCTTCCCAGGGATATTTGCCAGCCTGTGGTGAAACTTTAGTTGTCACAACTTGAGAAGAATTTTGTAGGTCATCACAATTGGGGATTATAGGTTTCTACCAGCATCTAATGTGTAGAATCCAGGAATTCCCTGGATTGTAGGAATTCCCTACAATCCCAGGGAAACCTCTACAACAAAGAACTTTTCAGCCCAAAATGCCAATTGTGTCAAGATTGAGAAACTCTCCCTTAATTGCATGTAATATACGACACATTGGGAAAGCTGGATTATGGGTACATGGAGACTGTCTAGTTTTGCAACTTCTTATGAGTTTATACTTTTTTCAAAATAAAAACTTTTTTTAATATTTAGTTTTTTAAGTGGGAACACTAAGATCAGATGAGTTTAGCCCTGGAGAGAAGAATTTAAATAAGAAGAGCTCTGAGAATAAACTCTTAGGAAGTCAATACACATGGCCAGCAAAAATGTCACAAAGGAACATCTAAGGAGAGTATGAGTAGGAAAGTCAAAGGAAATAGGTTTTCACACACACACACACACACACACACACACACACACACACACACACGGTGATCAATAGCATCCACTGCTAAAGAAGAAGGAATGGGGTAGCCTGGTGTTGAAAATGATTGCTGAACTAGAAGTACAAGGACAAGAGGAAATGGAAGCAGCAAGTGAACTCTTCCAAGAAAATTAACAGACAGACAGGAGAAAGAAAAAGCCACACAACAGACCAAGAAGAGATAAAGCAAAGAGATTCAACTTGTCATAGGACAAAGAAATACATTTTTAAGTGTGACTTAAAAATGAGGAGTTCTGTAAGGAGGGGAAGTGTTTGCACCTTCAAGAAAAGGAGAAAATAAATGACAGGGGAGATGCTAAAAAAAGGAGATGGGATCAACTGCTCATATAGAAACATCAGCCTTCTAGAATATGATTAAATGTGACAAAACCAGAGAGTCAAATATTTTAAATTTGAAAAGCATCATAATATGAATGACTACTATTAGGTTTTATGAATTATAACATATTTTACAAAATAATACAAGCCTAGATATAATTAATCAAAACTGAAACTGACCATTGTAATGATGCTGCGCCTGAAGGCATACAGTTCTCATCTATGCGTGTGTGAAGGTAATTCCCCGTGGTTCATAACGACACAGGCTTGTTGAACAGGTGCTGACTTATAATCCTAAAACTAAATGCTATGGATAATTTTACTTTCTTATACATGCTTTGTTAGTCTGAAATTTTTAAAAACTTAGGTACATAAGAATTTTAGAGCAAAACTCATTTTATATGTGTCACATTAAAAATAAATATTTAATAGCTTATGTACTAAATTCTGTTAAAGCTAAAAATCAGTCTTTTCTAAAGAAGATATTTAACACTAAGACTTGCTCAATAATTAACTGATGATAACTGCCCTTACATGTGATGCCAAGCTTGTTGATATTAGCCTTATTTGAAATACATTGGTCACATACATTTCTGACATGCATTATAGATCAACGTCTGGTGATGAAACAAAATAGTATTCAGGGAATGGAAGCCTTTACTTTAAGAGTTTGAAAGTTATCAAAGTTCTCGAAAATAGCTAACAATATTTTACTGACAAGAAGAAAGAAAAGAAACCTTAATAACAGAGAGTAAGGCTTTCTTATTTTTATTTGTTTGGATCATAGCTTTGAATCATATTTTCTGCATGAGTGCATATACATAGCACAAAATATTATCAGGATCAAATATGATAGGGTAGCAAATATACAGACATGAAAATTCATATGAAAATCCTAGGAGAATACTCACTATCCTGCTAAACTTAGTCATCTTGGAAAATAGAGAAACTGAAGAAGGGGTCTTAGAAGAAATTTCATTTTTATTCCATATATCCTGTATCACTTTAGCTTTTTTCTCTAATAAATATATTTGTGTTTATTTCTATAATTAAATAAGTATATGTTTAAAAATTTAAAGAAAATATTTGATATACACTTAGGTTCTATCTCAGCATATAATAATGAATATACATGATGTAGGGAATGCTCAAGGCAAGTTAGCTGTTATTATACTACTTTGCCAAGATAATGAAAATGATTCTCTGAAGGCATATGGCAGATAAAGATTAAAAGTTGCAAATGGACACTCTTCCCATTGAGAGATAGTGTGTATGTCCCCTGTTATTGAATCTGGCCTAGCCCATAGCTACCTTGGTCAATAAAATATGGAAATTTTAAAAATATGTATGTGATAAAAGTGATATCCTACTGGTTCTGAGGCCAAACTTTAAGGGAACTGGCAGCCTCTTCTGCAGTCTCATGGAGCCCTGAGTCACTCAGTAAGGACAGATGTCCTCAAGCTACTGAACTGTGAGAAGCCTAGGCTACCTGGAGAAGTACTAGATGAGACACTGTGTGATGAGAAAAGAGTTTCTAGGACTATGGAGAGGCAGCACAAGGAAGTACCTTGGTGATGAAGGAAGAGTTCTGTATCACGATTCTCATAGTAGTCATATGAACCCATATATGACAAATATCATAGAATTATATACAAAGACATGTAAAAAATGAACACAAATGAAAAGCAGTAAAACTCCAGTAAAAACTATTGTTTAATTAATTGTATTTCACTGAGCAACACAATTTAAGAGAGAGTGAAAAAGCTGGCTTAAAACTCAACATTCAAAAAATGAAGATCATGGCGTCTGGTCACATCACTTCATGGCAAATAGATGGGGAAACAGTGGAAACAGTGTCAGACTTTATTTTGGGGGGCTCCAAAATCACTGCTGATGGTGATTGCAGCCATGAAATTAAAAGACGCTTACTCCTTGGAAGGAAGGTTATGGCCAACCTAGATAGCATATTTAAAAGCAGAGACATTACTTTGCCAACGAAAGTCCATCTAGTCAAGGCTATGGTTTTTCCAGTAGTGATGTATGGATGTGAGAGTTGGACCACAAAGAAGGCTGAGCGACAAAGAATTGACGCTTTTGAACTGTGGGTTTGGAGAAGACTCTTGTGAGTCCCTTGGACTGCAAGGAGTCCAACCTAAAGGAAGTCAGTCCTGAATATTCACTGGAAGGCTCATGCTGAAGCTGAAACTCCAATACTTTGGCCACCTGATATGAAGAACTGACTCATTTGAATAGACCCTGATGTTGGAAAAGACTGAAGGCAGGAGGAGAAGGGGACAACAGAGTACAAGATGGCTGGATGGCATCACTGACTCGATGAACATGAGTTTGAGCAAGCTCCAGGAGATGGTGATGGACAGGGAAGCGTGGCGTGCTGCAGTCCATGGGGTCCGCAAAGAGTCGGACATGACTGAGCGACTGAATAACAACAACAATTGCACAGAGAAATTACCTGACATCACCAAAACATCAGGTATGTGACTGAGAAAGTCATCTTGAAAATGGATACTCTGGAAATGACACCTGATTAATCAGAGACAAACTCCCCAACCAAACATTATCAGACCCAAAAAATTGTGAGTAAAAATTAAAATGGTGTTTTTAAAACCTCTGAGATTTGAGGTAGTTTGTTACATGGCTATTGACTAAAAAGGTAGAGTTAAAGAGTCTTTCCTTTTTTGTCTTATATTCTTAAATTTTTCTATAGTAATCATGTAATTCTTTGATATACAAATATATTATTTTGGTCTACCTGAAAAGTCTGAGAGAAGATGGAGTAGTTTACAGTAGAAAAGCATTCCACAAAAACAATTAATAAAGCTGGCTATATCTATAGATCTGTTAAAAGATCCTTCAGACAGCCAATGAAGAAATGTGAATCAGAGGGCTAAAGTTTTGTCCAAGAGGAAAACTCTAGATGTTGAGCTTTGGGTCAGCCATACTAATATCAGACAGAGTAGACTTTAGCAAGAAGAATAACTACAGAAACAAATATTTCATCATGATAAAGTGGCAAGCACAACAGTAAGATATAACAATTCTAAATCAATATGTTCACAACAAAACACTGTCAAAATATATAAAGAAAAAACACAGAATATTATGAGGAGCAATAGATACATTCACACTTGAATAAACATTAACTTACTTCTTGTAATAGCTGATAGAATAGGCAAACAAAAAATAATTCTTAAGGATATGTGAATTAATATCAACCACAATGAACAAAATTGACCAATTCAAGATATATGTTGAACAGCACCTAGCAATGAAACTTACATTGTTTTCAGGATTACTTTCATATGAATTTTTCTTTCAGTGTTTTAGGCTCCTTTAAAAGGCACTACACAAAAGAGGATATTCCAATGGCTAATAAACATAAGAAAAAAGCTCAGCACATTAGTCATTTGGGAAATGCAAATTAAAACTTTAATGCAGTATCTCTACATACATACCAAAATGCCTAAAATGGAAAAGATAGCCAGTGTCAAGTGCTGGTAAGGAAGTGTGTGGAACAACTGAAACTAGCATACAATTTGGAAAATTGTTTGGCAGTATCCATGGAAATGGAACACATGAATACAGGATGTGTGTGCATGCTCAGTGGCTCAGTCCTATCCAACTCTTTGCAGCCCCATGAACTGTAGCCTGCCAGGCTCCTCTGCTCATGGAATTTTCCAGGCAACAACACTGGAGTGGATTGCTACTTCCTACTCCAGGGATCTTCCCAACCCAGGGATCAAACCCATGTCTTTTGCAACTCCTGTATTGGCAGGTGGATTCTTTACCAATTACCCATCAATTCTTCCCCCCAGGTATCTGTGCTTCACTCCAAGCCCCAATATTCAGTTACTAAAAAAAATGCATGCAAATACTCACTACAAAAGACATGTATAACTTCCATAAAAGCACTATTTTTAGTAGCCAAAAACTGAGAAAATTTCTTAATATTCATCATCAATTTAATAGAGTGATAATTGGTAGTATAGTCACATAATGAAATGCTACACAGCAATAAGGATGAGCAAACCACAGCTACACACAGACATAGACAAATCTAACAAACATAATGTTGATCAAAAGAGATCAAACAACAAATAGTAAATACTGTATAGTTTCTTTTTTATAATAGTGTAGACATAGAGCTGCACCACCCAGATACCCCAGTGGAGATTATGCTGTCCTAATTGCTGGATATGTAGTGAGAAGACAGTTTTCAGCTGTCAGATCCTTCAGGAAGCACCTCAGTTGCACAGAACTGCCTTACCCACATTCAGTAACTGATGGAGACAAGGATATAAATAAATGCCTGGCAATTTGGGCACAGCGGTGGGTAACGCTGGCCAGCCATGTTAGGTTCAGAGCTCATGGAGGAGGAGCCTGAGGCTGGCAAGTCTACACCCCAGCTCTTTTTCTCCCTCTGCAGCATATGATGTCAGAACAGGTCAAGCTGATCTATGGTATTAGGAATCAGAATAGTGATTATCCTTGAGTTGGGGATGGAGGGGGCTCTGCCTGGAGGGAGGCAGTCTTCTGTGATGCTGGTGACATTCTGTTACTGAGATCTGTTTAACTTTGAAGTTTCATCAAACTACACAATTATAATTTTGGCATTTATCTATATATATGTTACACTTTGATTGAAGGTAAAAATAAATATATGTATAAAAGATAAAATGTACAAATATATTAAAATGTGAATACTTTATAGGTATTATGCTTCAACAAAATGTTAACCTAAAAATTTTGACTTTAAAATAGATGAATGAGAAAATTAATTTTTTCAAATTAAATAAAAATATTGGATTTGAGATTTTTAAAAAGATATGAGGTTAGTCATTATCTCATTTACTGACTACTCTGGGTTTTTGCACAAGTCTCTTGAATTCCCCAAGCTCATAGTTTCTCAACTATAATGAACTAAAACTTTGTCCCTATTTGCACGTCATGTTTATATATATATATATATATATATACTCATTTTTCAATCCCACAACTGTTATGAGTAATAGATAATTGGGGTTTTTTATACCCAATTGTCTGATAGCGAAACTACCTCTGTAAAGGTCAGGCCATGTGCTCGCAACTACAAAGTCAATGAGATGCAGAGGAAGCTCTAGAATCCAAGGTTCTGTGTCTTCAACATCAAAACAAAACAGTTTAAGAGAGGTATGCTAATGGAAACAACCATCTAGGAAGATTAAGCACAGAGAAAAAATGAGAGAAAAATTATCAGACATTAGGAGAAAGCCTGATTCAGTGTCAAAGTGATAGTGAAGAGAGAATTCAGACTTCACAGTGTGGAAAAAAAAACTAAAATTACTCAAAATAAGTAACCCAGTGGAAAAAAACAAAAAATGATTAAGAGAGGAAGAGACAAAGAATATCTATTCTAGCTTGTAGGAGCTATAGTACTTATGATAGAAATCTTGTGACTCAATGTTCTATCTTAATTCTTATCACTGAGATTCTAAGACATAATCCTATCATAAGCAAAGAAGTGTTTTCTTAGTGAATTGTCATTCTATTGGTCTGAAAATTCAGTATTATCTCTGAAGATCTGACTCCATACTCTGTTCTTCTGGATAAAACCCATTAAATTATATTTAAACTTCACTAACAGAACCATACAAACTTTTAAAACAAAAAAGGAAAACAATAATGTCTTCCCCTTCTTTCAAAACAAGGCTCAATGTAAATTTAAGAAAGTATAAATTACACAGCAACTTCCATCCAGCCTTCATCCTGTACTAAACTCTGACTTCCTCACTTTGATTATGGCACACTTGTTTCTCTCAGGAATCTTTAAGGGACAGTTAGTTGGCCCAAATCCAACTCAGTCACACTGTTTGCCAAAAAAACACTCTAGTGTGCCCTTTAATGTTTTGATGCCTATCTTCTTTTGAATACCTTATAAAGTTTACAATTCCTCAAGTACTGGAAAAATGCCCAGTCCCTGCTGCACTGTCCAGTTACCCTCCAATCCTAAAAGATCCCTGGTTTGCCAATTAAGTCAGTTAATTTGTAGGCCAATTAAGTTAGATCAATCTGTTAGTTTTCTTAAATTAATTAAATTGGTTGTTTGGTATCATACAGGACCAGCATAGAACAAAATAAATCTTATGCCCATAAGTCAGAAATAGCTGAACAAATGAATCATTAGAATGCATCTTCTTACGAAACAACAAGATGCTATGATGAAAACCAATTCACAGATATGCACCAATTCACAGGTGTGCATGTGTGCTAAATCGCTTCAGTCATGCCCAACTCTTTGCAACCCCATGGACCGTACCCCGCCAGGCTCCTCTGTCCACGGGATTCTCCAGGCAAGAATATGGGAGAGGGTTGCCATGCCCTCCTCCAGGGGATCTTCCCCACCCAGGGATTGAACACACATCTCCTGTAGTTCCCGCATTGTAGGCAGATTCTTTACCGCTGATCCACTGGGGAAGCCCAATTCACAGGCACTTGATCCTTTTTCCTCAATTTCTTGGTGCCTCCCACCACCCTACTTGGATTACATGAAATACTTACAAGAGTAATTATAAAAGATATAAACAGCAGTTCCTCAAGAAACTATTAAATCAGAGTGACACATTTTCTTTTACATATTTTCCACAAAATGCTAAACAATTAAATTTGCTGTAAAGTGAACTAAGAAACTTGTGAATCACAAAGCCATATTCATTCATCAACATTTTTAGGGATTTATAGAACCAATAGTGCTCAGACTCAGAAGGTCCTAACGATCATTAGGAAAGATACTTTAGAATTCTCTTTGCATTAGATTTTAATGTTATGGCCCCCAAAACTTTAAAGGCTAGTTGTACACATGAAGTAAATTAAACATTAGTGAATTTTTTCCATTTAAAATGTGTTTCTATTTCAAATAATTAGTCCGTTTAGACGAAAAAGTCGCTCAGTCATGTCCGACTCTTTGTGACCCCATGGATTATACAGTCCATGGAATTCTCCATGGAGTGGGATAGAATCCGCCCACAATGCGGGAGACCTGGGTTTGATCCCTGGGTTAGGAAGATCCCCTGTAGAAGGGAAAGGCTACCCACTCCAGTATTCTGACCTGAAGAATTCCATGGACTGTTCACTCCATGGGGTCACAAAGAGTCAGACATGACTGAGCAACTTTCACTTCATTTCACTTCACTCCACTTAGATGAAAAAAGAAAGCAGAAAACAATAGAAAGTTTCTTTTAACAAGATCCATATTGATATTTCAATCATAACATCATTTTAAGTGACAGTTTTTTGCCTTTTTTCTTTTCATGGTCAAATCAAATAAACGTTAAGAATTTCACTTACTCATCAGTGCACAATGCAACTAATCATGAAACTAGAAAATAAAAAGGAACACATTTTTGACCAAAACCATTATACTAAGGCACTGATTAATTAAATCCTTGACAGAATCTTTCTTTTCCCCTCATTCCCAACCCAAACCCTTCCACAGGCTGGCTCCAGAAAACAGGTGGATAAAAAAGCATTTTTTATCAGAATGTCAGATAACTTGTGACTCACAGTGATTGGTCATAATATATCGCCTTGAATGTAAAGGGAGGCACATGCCAGAGATGAAGCAAACAGAGTATCTCATAAAGTAGCAAAGGCATAAATTTAGACTTGAAGTAATAGAGACAATAAAAAGTCATCATCCGGGTCTGCAATGTTAAGTGTTATAGTGCTTATGAAATGTGCTGTAATACCCAGCAGCATAATGACAGATGAAACAATGCATAGTGCCTGCATGGAGCCACAGGATCCTAGCACACCACACTCCTGACTACCACCAGGTGGATGGCGTGCTCCTAACACACCCACTAAATTAATTTCATAGGATGTGGTCCACAATTCCTGGTGAGAGTGGTCTAGGGAGCAGGGTGTTGTGCTGCTTACACGTTTGCAAAACTGTTAACAGAACTGTTAGTGATCTAGGATAAATGTTTGCTTGTTCTGTGTGAAGCCCAAACCTTTGTCCAGTTGGGGGCATGTTTTTCTCAGATATTTCACCTCATCGCTCCAAACTGGCCCAGGTGTAGAAAGCTGGCATGGCCACATTTGGGTTATTCCAGTGCAATGACAGGATTTGGAGGGTTGTCTTGCAGTGCTGCTGAAAGGTGAGAGGTGTGGATTGCTCACATCTGACAGACTAGTGGGTGTGCAGTTTCATTCCCATAGAGAGTTACAGAAAACGAGAACCTGAAAGATAAATTCTGTATACTCACTTGCTGCTTATGGTACTGGTAAGTACCCAGACATTACACATACTCTTTAGAGATGCTTTTCAGAGAAAACAAAGCAAAAAAGAAAAAAAAAGACTAAATATGTATGTGGAGAGAAACATTAAAATTACTCTTGCTATTGCTTTATAATCAGAATTCTGAACTACACCTAACTTACTTCCTGACCCACTAAGTTTCCATTCATTTCTTAAATTATTATTCAGAGCTGTACTCATTTTCCTCTGATCTGTTCTTATGAGAAAAAGGGTCCTAACAGTGTTGTGGTTTCAGGGACATAGGGAAAGTGCTTAGCACACCCCCTCCAAAATTCCTCCAGCCAGCTGACTAATTCCTGAAATGCCACAATCAGTAATTAACTGCTTTGTCAAATGTTTATTTACTGATGGCATGTAAATTTTAAAATAAATATCAGTTTAGCCTTACCAGTCAGTCATTTTCAACCATATAAACAGGTTAATAAAATGCTATCCTTGAGAGCAGGTGAGAAGGAGGACACATAAAGCCTACATATATCACACTGCACGGAGGATGCTAGCTTGGGGGAGGAGAGAAAATACCCAAGTAGAGAGTAATTGTAAAGAGAGAAGTAAGGTAGAGAAATGTGCATCTCATGGATCCTCTATGATCCCGAATTCCTTTCTGCAGATCCTGTAGCTTATTCTTCGGTTGAATGCTATGCATTGTGAATGTCTCTGAAGATTCTAGCAGGTTTCACAAGGAACAAAAAGAATGAACTTCAGGAATGGGTTTGCTGAATTCCCTCCTCTCAGTGAGGCCAAACTGAAGCTACATTTCAACAGGAGGAATGAAAATAAATAAATAACTATATAAATACATATATATAAATTGGCCTTTTGAATATGGCAGATTATATGTCTGTTACCCCCTCATAACACTAATAAATTGGGATGACGCAGGTGAAACCTAAAAGTCTACAATTCTTCCTCCAAAATCCTCAAGATGGTAGGGTCAAAACATAGTACAGTACATCTATCAGATATGTGGGACTTGGATGGCTATTTATTATCAGTGTAATTTCTACCATGAAGTTTGATTTTTTAGCTCTTTTTGTACAAGAACCAAGAATAAAGTGATTGCAGATTTTACCATAAATGTTTCTCTTATAAATTGTGGACTGGGATGATCAAGAACTGCTTCTACAGCATTTCTCTGTAGCATAAGCAGTTCCAAGTTTAAGATCTATATGTCAAGGGGAGGAAATGGTGTGAGTGGATGATTTTTATGCTTTATTCAAAGTTTCTTAGCCAAGCACTCGCCAAAGCTGGAGCGAATGAGGCTGGGAAGATGGCTTTTCTTCCACTGCTCTTCCCTGATCAGTATCTCAGGCAGAGCAGCACTACTCCTAAGTTAAGATACTATTATCATTGAAGTGCAAGTGAGGAGGCTTGAAAAGGAATAATGGACAGCGTCAGCTTGCTACCTTCTTTCTCCAGACTAATTGCCTTCAGGATCCTGCCTCTTTTACGTTTAAATGTAATTTCCTTCTTCCCTGCTGTGCATAGACATCATTATCTTTCAAGTTCCTGTCCCTGGTCACAAGAACTTATCAAGAGAGTTGCCCACTCTCCTTCTAGTCCAGCCTTTTGTTTAGAATAACTAGTCCCATTTCACCTGACTAATGTTGAAGTTATTGTTTTCACATATCCTACACATCTCCAGCCCTAGACCCTCAATTTATTTCTTGATGTTGCTTCTTCAGATAATGTACGCTCACTTCAAACTAAAGCTGAGCTCCTAATATTCTCCTTAAAATTGGCTTCTTTCCAGTCTTCTCTCTCCCACAGCCAAGGAAACTCAAAATTCTGAGGCATCAATGACTCCAGTAACTACTTTTCCTCCAAAATAAGGAACAGTGAGCAAGACATTCCAGTTCTTTATTTGGAAAACAACTCTTTTCTTTTCCAACTTATTTCTGAAACTCACAGCCTTCTTCATCCATACCTGATCTACTGGAGCACTCTTACAAGAGAGAACACCCCACCTCATCTTCACCAAGTCCAACAACACGTCAGAGTCAATGAATCTTACTGAAATAACTTTCCATCTTACCCTTGCTCTGTTTAGAACACAATAGTGTTGCCAAGAATTAGAAATTATGTATGTACTTTTTAATCTGCTTTCAGAGCCTCAGTAACACAGACCCAATTTGCTTTTCCATTTTTATTTTTCAATCCTCTGCTCCAACATGTCTAAAGATACATTGGTCCCAGTACATCATTTGAACTTATCAGCATCTCCCCAACCCCTTTCATTTTCATTCTGTTCATCTGCTTCAAATCTGACTTCACTCACTCATTAAAGTTCTAGTTTCACTTATCCATGAAGACTACTGGTTACACTCATACCACACTTATCCATGAAGGCTACTGCTTACGCTCATACCACTTGGATCATGTTTCTATGTTTTCTGGATATGGAGATACAGAACATACACTGGTCATTGGTACAATGTTGGTCAACGGCCACTCTAGTCACCCACCAGCCTCCTGAATCTCAAGAGTAGCCTCTCCTATTGGCCTCAGGACAGATGCGCAAGAAAGCCCAAGTGTTAAACCAATACATGGCCACTGTGAAAAAAACAAAATGTAGAAAATTATGGTGGATCATCATGTAAACTCTATCTGCTAAAAATCAAAATGAAGCCTTGGGACTTCCCTGGTGGTCCAGTAGCTGAGACTCTGTGCTCCCAGTGCAGGGAGCACAGGTCTGATCCCTGATCAGGAACTAGATCTCACATGCCACAACTAAAAGATCCATCTTGCTGCAACAAAGACATGCAATGAAGATCACAAATCCTGCGTGCTGCAACCTAGACCCTGCACAGTCAAAATAAATAAATAAATATAAATATTAAAAATAAAAGATTAGGCCTCTTTATGGGGAGAAATGAGCACAAGCCCTAGAATATGTTATATAGCTATTGATCTAGAACTAGAAGAGAAAATACATAGAGGAACAATGGTACGTGATTATAATCTTGTTTCAAGATTGATCAATTCTCTGACTCTATGTCATAATTCAATTTTCAAAAATTTCAATCATCTCATTTCTCATAGGGTATTATATTGTTCCACTATATTAATGGCATCACATTGCTTGGACTTGGAAAGGAGGCAGCAAGTACTCTATATACCTTGTATTGACACTTATGTTCTAAATTCAGGAAATAATTATTAGCCAGAGTCTTTAAAAAAAAGATAGAAAACAGATGGAAGAATATTTGGAGAAGGATGTGAAAGGGTTTGGAGTGTGAGAAAATTGATTCTTATGTATTGATCACTCACCACAACATCCTCACTAAAGAATATGCTCCCAATGAACAGGCAGATAGAAGTTGGACTCTATCAGTTCAGCTCACTTCAGTCACTCAGTCATGTCCAGCTCTTTGTGATTTCATGGACTGCAGCACACCAGGCATCCCCATCCATCACCAGCTCCCAGAGCTTGCTCAAACTCATATCCATTGAGTCGGTGATGCCATCTAACCATCTCATCCTCTGTCGTTCCCTTCTCCTCCTGCCTTCAATCTTTCCCAGCATCAGGGTCTTTTCAAATGAGTCAGTTCTTCACATCGGGTGGCCAAAGTACTGGAGCTTCAGCTTCAGCATCAGTCCTTGCAATGAATATTCAGGACTGATTTCTTTTAGGATGGACTGGTTGGATCTCCTTGCAGTCCAAGGGACTCTCAAGAGTCTTCTCTAACACCACAGTTTAAAAGCATCGATTCTTTGGCACTCATCTTTCTTTATAGTCCAACTCACAGCCATGTCTCACAACATGACTACTAGAAAAACCATAGCTTTGATTGGATGGACCTTTGTCAGCAAAGGAATGTCTCTGCTTTTTAATATGCTGTCTAGGTTGGTCATAGCTTTTCTTCCAAGGAGCAAGCGTGTTTTAATTTCATGGCTGCAGTCACCATCTACAGTGATTTTGGAGCCCAGAAAATAAAGTCTTTCATGGTTTCCACTGTTTCCCCATCTATTTGCCATGAAGTGATGGGACCAGATGCCATGACCTTCGTTTTCTGAATGTTGAGTTTTAAGCCCGCTATTTCACTCTCCTCCTTCACTTTCATCAAGAGGCTCTTCAGTTCCCCTTCACTTTCTGCCATGAGGGTGGTGTCATCTGCATATATGAGGTTATTGATATTTCTTTCTGCAATCTTGATTCCAGCTTGTGTTTCTTCCGGCCCAGCGTTTCTCATGATGTACTCTGCATATAAGTTAAATAAGCAGGATGACAATACACAGCCTTAATGTACTGTACTCCTTTCCCAATTTGGAACTAGTCTGTTGTTCCATGTCTTGTTTTAACTGTTTCTTCTTGGCCTGCATACAGATTTTTATATGGTACTAAATATGCTCTGAACCACTGACAAACATGTATCCTGCATCCCATTTACTGAATACATAGATCCATGACTACTATGGGCTGAATTTTGTCTCCCCTAAATTCATACATTGATGTTCTAAAACCCAGCACCTCAGAATATAATTGTACTTGGAGATAGAGCCTTTAAAGAAGTAATTAAGGTAAAATAAGATCATATGGGAGGGTCTTAATCCAGGTGACTGGTTTCCTTATAAGAAGAGATTAGGATATAGATACACAAGGAGAGAAGGCCATATGAAGACACTGAAGGAAGACGGCCTTCTACAAGCCAAGGAGAGAAACTTCAGAAGGAATCATCCAAGCTGTCACTTTGATATTGGAGCTCCAGTATGAGAAAATTAATTTAAAGTCACCCAGTCAGTACTTTGCTGTGGCAGATGATGAGTCGCATCTCTCTTATTGCATTTAATGACTCACAAAAATCTCCATGAATCTTGACTTTTTGCTGGGGAAGAGGAACAGAATTTGCAACCCAAAGATATGTCTCCCAGGCAAAAGATCATTTTAGGCTGATCAGTTTTAAGGAATGCAGGTACAGGAGGAACCCTGAAAACGGAGTACAAGAAACACTTTGTAAGAGACACGTGCATGTATAATGAAAATCTTCATTTGTAAAGGAAGAGCTTCTCCCTCACAAAGGCAGAAAGAGGAGGGTATTCAAATCCCTAGAATCTCTTGTCAGTGGAGAAGGCTAGGACTTAAACCTACATCACAACTTTACGCTTGTTCACTGTGATTTTCCTGGTAGCCTCCCGTAAATGACTCTCCACCTCCCACATCTTCATTTGTCTTTAGCTGAAGATAGTATTTAAGTGATGACTTCTGCCGTTTCAGAGAATTATTCAGTTTTCCTGTGTACCTCCCATGCATACAAGAGGTATACATGTTATTAAACTTTTAGGTTTTTTCCTCCTCTTAATCTGTCTTATATCAACTTAATTACTACACCTGCCAAAGAACCTAGAAGAGAAGGAGGAAAAAGTTTTCCTCTCCAACACCGGTTAATGAGCCTCGGTACCCAAAGGGCGCTGAGGAGTCAGGAGGTCGGCAATGTCAAGCTGCTGTCCTCCCATAACACGGCCTAAATTCTCCATCCCCCATGGGGTCATCTGGCAGAATGGTTAGGGGAGGGCAAAAGTCGAAGAAATCTGAGACACATAGCATTTTTTAAAGAGACTAAAATGACCAAAGAGACTTGTTAAATTATTATATTTAATATTAATAACAGATACAACATTGTTATGTATTTTCCTGCTCATGAACAGGAGAAGGTTGATGGGGAAGATTGACAACAAATACATAAAATAGAAATTTATATTATCTCTGCATATTAACTTGCTGTTGGAATCACATTTTGCAATCCTTACTACAACAGTATTGTGAGGGAATAAAATTTGCCACCCCAAAATGTGTCTCTTTGGCATGAAGATTATTTCAAGCTGAAAATAATCAAAGCCCAAAAGACTAAAGAAAGCCTGTTTGTGTTAAGTCACTTCAGTCGTGTCCAACTCTTTGTGACCCCATGGACTGTAACCCTCCAGGCTCCTCTGTCCATGGGATTCTCCAGGCAAGAATACTGGAGTGGGTTGTCATGCCCTCCAGGGGATCTTCCAGACCCAGGGATCAAACCGGCGTCTCTTATGTCCAACCTGCATTGGCAGGCAGGTTCTTTACCAATAGTGACATGTGGGAAGCTATGACAACCCTAGACAGCATATTAAAAGGCAGAGACATTGTCGGGATCCGCGTTAGACATTACTGACAAAATGGAGGCACGGCCCCAACCCCCTTTCCACATCCCGCAGGCACGGTCCTGGGAAGAAGGAGTTAGGTCTTGTGATTCTGACTTGTCCTTTCCTTCCTTCGGTTGAGTTGGCTGGAAAAAATGTTAAGGTGCTTATTGTTCTTGCATGAGAAAGCACAAAGCCTTCTGCAGTTGCCCAGGAAATAATCCATAAAGTTACATTTGTTCAAGGACCTTTACAAAGAATGTTCCAGGATGAGCACATAGGTCGCAGCTTGAGGCCATGGGAAAGACTGTTATTGAGACCTGCTTGTGAGGGAAATGTTTATGGCAAAAGAAGTTTGCTGAGTTTAGGGTTTAGCAATAATTAAGAATAGTTAGAAGCTAAAAGTTTAAGGTATGTTGTAGTGTTGGCATATTTTACTATAGCTTATAGAGACTAGGAATTTTAGAGATACTAATAGCTAGAAGCCTTTTTAGGAGATAATGAGCTTAAGTTACTAGGGGATAGCAGGATTTAGAAAGATAAGAAATAAACTGAGGAATGTGGTATACAGCACAGAGACAAACATGAGTTACAATGTAATCACAAGGACACTTAAGAGGGAACTTTGAAGGACAACAATGATTTATGGAGACAGTAGATCTGGGTGAGGGGAAACTGAAGATGTCAAACCTCTGACCTAATGCTTTTGTAAAAGTATAAAAGAAAACCTGATGCTTAAAATAAACATGCAGTTCCACACTTTGAGTCAGAGGCTGCATCATTCTCCACCGACACCACTCATCCCTTCAGGACAATTCCCTGGCTGCTGAAGCTGGACTCAGGCAAGACATTACTTAGCTGACAAAGGTCCATATAGTCAAAGCTATGGTTTTTCTAGTAGTCATGTACGGATGTGAGAGATGAACTATAAAGACTGACTGTCAATGAATTGATGCTTTCAAACTGTGGTGCTGGAGAAGACTCTTAGGAGTACATTGGACTGCAAGGAGATCCAAGCAGTCCATCCTCAAGGAAATCAGTCCTGAATATTCATTGGAAGGACTGATACTGAAGCTGAAGCTCCTATACTTTGGCCACCTGATGCAAAGAGCCAAATCATTGCAAAAGACTCTGATTCTGGGAAAGATTGAGGGCAGGAGGAGAAGGGGGAGACAGAGGATGAGATAGTTGGATGGCATCATCAACTCAATGGAAATGAGTTTGAGCAAACCCTGGGAGACAGTGAAGGACAGGGAAGCCTGGCGTGCTGCCATTCATGGGGTTGCAAAACGTCTGACATGACTGAGTGACTGAACGACAGTAATAGGTGTTTTATAACTAATTTGATCAGCTTTCTATTATTCAAGCTTTAGATCATTTCCAAATTTTTAAAACTATAAATCATGTTATCTTAAGTTCTAATAAATGATTTTTTTTAATATTTCTGGTTATTGACTTAGGCTAAATTCTAGAAGTGGGGTTTCTAAGTTAAAAGACTTGAACAATCTTATGGCTTTTGGTATTTATGATATTTCTTCAAAAATAGTGTACTAATGTGTGTTTCCACCAGGAACATAGAATATGTCCATTTATTTAAATCCTATCAAATAGTGGATTTTATATTGTACATTTAATAATTTGATGGAAGGCTATATTATTTCAATTTGTATTATTATTATACCATAGGTAAACACTTGAAATGTTTAAGTTAACCACTGAAATCTCTTTGATGATCTCAAGCACTAGACTATAACTGAACTGGTCCAAGTCTAGTTTCAATAACAAAGTCAACAGAGAGCTGCATAGTAATGATGAATATCATCCATTTTAGATAATTGAGGATGTTACATGGGTGAAATGTGCCACATAATTAGCATACTAATATGTGTGGCGTAAGGATAGGCTACCTAACAATGAACAAAACAACAACATTGAAGTGTCAGCTTGATACTTGAAGATAATTACACTTTTTTTTTAAACAGCTAAGCCTAACATCTTTTTTAAAATGGAAAATTAGATGTGATAGTCTTTGTTGAGATATTTTTAATATTAGTTAAAAATAATCTTCAAAACAATACCATTTTTGTCATATGAAAAGCAAGTGAGTAACTTGAGGAGAAAACTATGTTTTAATTTAATTTTCAGGAAAAAAGTTTATTTTTTTTCTTGTTTTTCTAAAGCTCTCTTTAAAAACTGAATGGTTAACAATGAGATACAGATAGACTTTGCTTCCCATGTCAAAAACAATTAAAATGAAAGACAAATATTCTTTTCATATTTTCATCTTTTGTCTGTAATATAAGCCTTCATTTCAATAGTTTAAATACTTTCCCATCTCTGATTCAGTCTTTGGTCACATCTTTCAAGTCTCCAGAACTTTTAGTTAGCTTGAATTGTCTTTGGATATCACAGAGCTAGTTGCCAGGCTCTTTATTCTAAAGCAGAAAACTTCACACATATTCATAGTCTTTGATATAGCTGTGTTTGTTTTGCAAATGAGTTCTTGTTCTAATCAAATAAAGTATTATTCAGGACAAGTAGGCTCTAAACTACCAAAGTAACATGTATATTAATTAATACTCTGCAGGCAAGCTCATCATACTGTAACTCTATCAGAATTCACAAAACTTTCATCACAATTATAAATTATTTTACTGATTGAGGACCTTTAAGAACATTGCTGGGTTTAGCTACACAATTAAAAGATTTATGAACTTGAAATGTAGACAGGACAGAATTTAGAGATCAACTATATTACTAAAAATCCTAATAAGCTCTCATAGAGAAAATTACAGTGTAAATAGCTCAAATAATAATACTAAGTTCTTAAAAAAAAAAAAATGAATCCTGTTCATTTGACTACAAGAAAAAAAAAAAAAAACATGCCAATGTCTTCAACAGAAAGGCTTTCAGACTTTGAATGCACTCATTCAAACAGGAAATTAAAATGAAGTTGTGTAGGTTTGGGAATGAGGAGAGGATTGGCTTATGCTAATCAGAATATACACCTGAGTTACACTGAGGTGATATCTGAAAGAGTGAACTAATGTAGCTGTAAAAGTAAATCAGTTTTACCCTTTGATCATTTGTTAAGGAGTCTCTGATTTTTGTCTTGGATAGTCATTTTGTTGCAGGAAGGGACCCCTTCCAGGGCCCAAAATTGAAATGTCCAAGGAGACATATGTGCTGACAAAGCAAGAGATTTTATTGGGGAAGGGCCCCTGGGCTGAGAGTAGTAGGGTAATGGAACCCAGGAGAACTGCTCTGCCATGTGGCTGGCACTCTCAGGTTTTACGGTGGTGGGATTAGTTTACCTGACTCAGAGTCTTTCCCTGAGGATTACTCCTCACTTAGGTGCACGCCTTGTTCAGCCAAGATGGATGCCAGTGAGGATTCTGGGAGGTGGTCGGACATGTGGTGTCTCCTTTTGATCTTTCTCGAACTTTTCCAGTTGGTGGTGGCTTATTAGTTCCGTGTTCCTTCCCAGGACCTCCTGACGTAAAACAACTCATGCAAATGGTTACTATGACGCCTGGCCAGGGTGGGCGGTTTCAGTCAGTGTGCTTCCCCTAACAATTTGTTGATATGTCATTCAACAAAATAGGAAATACAAGAAGTACTATTTTCCTAAAATGGGTAAATATAGATAGAGCTGAGAAACAAGAATGTGTTTCAGTTTATTTAGTGAGACATCTATGTTGTGGATTACGGTAGGCAGGGAAATATAAGGATCTTAAATTCTAAATAATCTCTAGTTCACACCAAGTTTTGGGTACAACCTATGGGAACCGGTAAGATCGTTCAGGAAAATGACATGTCAGAGTTAGAAAAGTAGCTTGGCAAATGACAGTAATAATGAAATGAGTCAAGAAAGCATTCTCAATAAATGGAGATTAAAATTTAGCCACAAGAGGGCAGGAAGTAAAGCAGAAAACTTGTTATGGAAGCCAAAGAACAGAAAGTGTCAAGAAGATAAAGTCTCAAATATCCTTAGCGGAAAATAAGCACTAAAAGTGTCCACAGGAGTTAGTCATAGGAAACCAATAAATGCTACTTGGGTGAGGGAGTTTTAGGGCATGGGGGAGGCAGAAGGCTCAGCAGTACACTGAGTTGATCAGTAAACAGGAGAAGAGAAAGTAAACAGGTGTGCACGCTGTCTGGTTTCTCTCACCCTCAAAAATCTTTGTTTCATAAGTTAAACCAATGAGAAAATTTGCCTGTATTTCTCAGGAACACATGGGGGATAGTCTCACATCAGTTCAGTTCAGTTCAGTCGCTCAATCATGTCTGATTCTTTCCTACCCCATGGACTGTAGCACGCCAGGCCTCCCTGTCCATCACCAACTCCTGGAGCTTACCCAAACTCATTTCCATTGAGTCAGTAATGCAATCCAACCATCTCATCCTCTGTCATCCCCTTCTCCTCCCACCCTCAATCTTTCCCAGCATCAGGGTCTTTTCAAATGAGTCAGTTCTTCGCATCAGATGGCCAAAGTATTGGAGTTTCAGCCTCAACATCAGTTCTTCCAATGAATATTCAGGACTGATTTGCTTTAGGATGAACTGGTTGGATCTCCTTGCAGTCCAAGGGACTCTCAAGAGTCTTTTCCAACACCACAGTTCAAAGACATCAATTCTTCAGTGCTCAGCTGTCTTTATAGTCCAACTCTCATAGCCTTACATGACTATTGGAAAAACCATAGCCTTGATTAGATGGACCTTTGTTGGCAAAGTAATGTCTCTGCTTTTTAATATGCTGTCTAGATTGGTCATAACTTTTCTTCTAAGGAGTAAGCATGTTTTAATTTCATGACTGAAATCACCATCTGCAGTGATTTTGGAGCCCCCCAAAAATAGTCTGTCACTGTTTCCACTGTTTCTCTATCTATTTGCCATGAATTGATGGGACCGCATGCCATGATCTTTGTTTTCTGAATGTTGAGCTTTAAGCCAACTTTTTCACTCTCCTCTTTCACTTTCATCAAGAGGCTCTTTAGTTCTTTGCTTTCTGCCATAAGGGTGGTGTCATCTGCATATCTGAGGTTATTGAGATTTCTCCCAGCAATCTTGATTCCAGCTTGTGCTTCCTCCAGCCCACTGTTTCTAATGATGTACTCTGAATATAAGTTAAATAAGCAGGGTGACAATATACAGCCTTGATGTACTCCTTTTCCTATTTGGAACCCGTCTGTTGTTCCATGTCCAGTTCTAACTGTTGCTTCCTGATCTGCATACAGATTTCTCAAGAGGCAGGTCAGGTGCCTGGTATTCCCATCTCTTGAAGAATTTTCCAGTTTGTTGTGATCCACACAGTCAAAGGCTTTCACATAGTCAATGAAGCAAAAATATATGTTTTTTTGGAACTCTCTTGCTTTTTCAATGATCCAGCAGATGTTGGCAATTTGATCTCTGGTTCCTCTGCCTTTTCTAAAACCAGCTTGAATATCTGGAAATTCATGGTTCACGTATTGTTGAAGCCTGGCTTGGAGAATTTTAAGCATTACTTTACTAGCATGTGAGATGAGTACAATTGTGCGGTTGTTTGAACATCCTTTGGCATTGCCTTTCTTAGGGATTAGAATGAAAATTGACCTTTTCCAGTCCTGTGGCCACTGCTGAGTTTTCCATATTTGCTGGCATATTGAGTGCAGCACTTTCACAGCATCATCTTTCAGGATTTGAAAGCGCTCCACTGGAATTCCATCACCTCCACTAGCTTTGTTCATAGGGATGCTTCTGAAGGCCCACTTGACTTCACATTCCAGGATATCTGGCTCTAGGTGAACGATCACACCATCATTATTATCTGGGTCATGAAGATCTTTTTTGTACAGTTCTTCTGTGTATTCTTGCCACCTCTTCTTAATATTTTCTGCTTCTGTTAGGTCCATAATATATCTGTCCTTTATTGAGCCCATCTTTGCATGAAATGTTCCCTTGGTATCTCTAATTTTCTTGAAGAGATCTCTAGTCTTTCCCATTCTGTTGTTTTCCTCTATTTCTTTGCACTGACCACTTAAGAGGTACAAATAAAACCTCACAAAAAGGTACAAATAGAACACCTAAGGCCACTCATTTGCCTCAACACTTTTGAAGGACATTTAGGATAGAGTATGGTTGGGGGGATGAGAATGATTTTTTAAGCATTTTTAGTACACTGAACACTTCTCTAAACTTTTAGATAAATTATCTCATTTAGCCTTACACTAGCAACTCTAATTTGGATAATTATACTTGAAATTTTATAGGTCAGGATTTAGGCTCATAAAGTGAAGTTTCCAAAGTGCATGACAGCAAATTGGAAAAGCTAGGAGTGCAAGCCCCAGCTGGCTGGTCCCAAAGCCATACTTTTTAACCATGGATTATTCCTCACTTCCAACATGTCCTTCTGCTACGGTCCAAGCCAGGCACAAGTTCACACACTATCCCTGGGCTAAGGATATATTTTTATATTTCCTAAAAACCATCATCCCAAAGCTTTCTTCAGTGTAGATCCTCAACATCCTGTCCTTGAGGAATCTCAATTTATGATCTAAAGAATTTACCAATGTTCTTCTTTATGTGTCTCCCTTCCCCAAAATTCAGAGGTAAACATATGTCAAATGAGTCCTAAGAACATGCAGTAGTCTCACAAAGTTTCAGAATTTACGGAGTTCATTCAAATAATCACTTTTAAATGGTTTTTACTTGTATTAATAACTTTGACACTAATCATGTAAGCTTTAAATAATGTAAATGCCTGCTTTTCCTGATTAGAAAATTATGATCATTGCTGGAAATTGGGATAGATTTCTTAACTGATACCCACTTAACAGACTTGCTGGATTAATCAGCACTCTTCACTTTCTCTGTAAAGCGTACTGACTAAAGCCCAGAGGATACTGAGCTTGCCTGTGGCTGGCAAACCTTTCTCTGACATATTTGCAATGTCTCCTCTCACTGGTTGATTTGTATGCTCACCAGAATAAGGTTATTTATTCACAAACTCATTTATGCCAGTTGTACCTATTAATGTGTTTATGGAGCATAATTACATGTCACATAAACCAAGAAAATATGAGTATGAAAGGAGAGCTATTGAGTCTATAAAAATAATTTGAATTCTTTGGAAAGACTTGATAAAGACAAGTAATTAAAATTTGCTGTTGAGTTAAGTGTGGGTATAATCACTTTTTCAATCATAATAATCTGTACTAAGATTGTTTCCAAACCTCTTTAAATCCTTACTAAAGAAGCCAAAGCAAAGTAGTTTTTATGATAAAAAAAAAAAAAGAAACTCCTATTAGCAGAACTTAAAAAAAAAGCTGTACCTTTCAAGAAAAATCTAGGAAATAAATAAATATTTATAGGTTAAAAGTTTAAATAAAATATAATATTTAGCATATGTATTTTTTCTTTTGATTCTGTCCTTTAAATTATTAATAATTGACCAGCTACCTAAAATAACCATGTTTAATAAAAATCACCAATAATCCTACCAGCAACAATGTTAATCACAATTAGCATCACAGCACATTTCCTCAAATTCTGTTCTTTCCTTTCATTTCACATGGATTAGGATTAGGTCATGGGGCTTCCCTGGCAGCTACACTGGTAAGAATCTGCCTGCAATGCAGGAGACCCCAGTTAGATTCCTGGGTTGGGAAAATCCCCTGGAAAAGGGATAGGCTACCCACTTCAGTATTCTTAGGCTTCCCTGGTGGCTCAGATGGTAAGGAATCTGACTGCAATGCAGGAGACCTGGGTTTGATCCCTGGGTTGGGAAGATCCCCTGGAGGAGAGCATGGCAACCCACTCCAGTATTTTTGCCTAGAGAATCCTATGGACAAAGGAGTTTGGCAGGCTACAATCCACGGGGTCACAAAGAGTCAGACACGACTGAGCAACTAAGCACAGCACAGTAAAAGATTAGTTCATACTGTATATTCAAGTTTGTAGCTCTCTCATTTACTGACAAGTTTATAGCAAACATTTTCCCCTATAAAAATCATTTTTTTCTTTTCCAAATTAACTTTTAGTTTATAGTGTCCTATTATTGTAATAGTCTGTCTCATATACAATAAAAATGCACAGCTCAATGACTTGCCATGTTTATACATCCACATACCAAAAGCTTAAATTAAAATATAAAACATAACCATCAGCACCCCCAGAAACTTCTCTCATCCTTCTCTCTAGACAATCATCACCACCACCACTTCAGAGGTATCAACTTACTGATTTTTATTACCATAGAATGCTCTTGGCTGGACTTGAATTTCATATAAATGTAATCACACAGCATGGATTCTTTTGTGTCTGGCTTCTTTAGTTCAACCTAATGTTTTTAAGACTTGATCATGGTGTTGGATATGGTAGTTTGTTCCTTTTCATTAATGAGTAGTATTCTATCGTATGGGGCTTCCCTGGTGGCTCAGACAGTAAAGAATTTGCCTGCAGTGTGGGAGACCTGCATTCAGTCCCTGGGTTGGAAAGATCCTCTGGAGAAGGGAATGGCTACCCACTCCAGTATTCCTGCCTGGAGAATTCCATGGACAGATGGGCCTGGTAGGCTACAGTCCATGGCACTGCAAAGAGAATATACTATAGTTAATTTGTACTTTCTCCTATTGATGAACATGCAGTAGTTTACAGTTTTTAAGGATGCTATATGAACATTCTTGTACAAGCCATATTGTGGACATACGTTTTCATAACTGGGTCACTGAGTGTAAATATATTTACCTTTATAGAAATCACCAGTTTTTCAAAGTGGTTATAGCATCTTACATCCTCACCAACAGAGTGGCTTGGTTCCAATTATTCTCAGGTCCTCACCATCATTTTCAGAATTTTTTGTTTTATCCATTATCCATTCTTTTGGATGTGAAATGGTATCTCATTCTATTTTTGATTTGAATTTCACTGAAGAGTAATGATGTTAACCTCTGTTAGTGTCCTATAAACATATTTTCAGTACCTGAGTTATTCTATGTTGTGGATACAACTATATTCACCTTCTTAGCTAGGTCTTTCCTATCCACCTTACATAATTTCTCTCCAGTATCTTACTCCAGAACAGTGTTATCTTAAATTATGTCATCTCTTATGAGACAAACAAGGCTATTTATTCTTAACATGCTATAGCAAGCAAGTCAGCCGCCATCACTTGCATTTGGGCAGAGACTCAAACAGGAAGAGTAGTGGAAAGGTTTTATAATGGAAAAAGGGAAGTCTTTGATGAAGGCTGTGAGAATGGGAAAGCTACAGGCAGTCTTACTAAAAGAGAAATATCCCATGCAATTGGTTATGGATGCCTATTTGGATTTCTCTGCTTGGTGCTTAACTGGAAGAGGGGATTAAAAAGAAACCTGTCAGTTATTAAGTTATTAGTCAAGTCCTGGCCATTTAGAGCCTATTATTACAGGAGCCATCATTTAGCTTCCTGGACTGTCACTGGAGATAGCAATCTGGCTTCCTACAAGTCTGATTTATACCAGGCTGGCTTCCTGGGTTGTTTATTATAGATAAGGGGTTGGTTTTCTGGGTAGATTGCTACAGGTTGTGAGGTCAAAGATTTATTTTTATATATGATCTGGCTATTGAATATTCAGCCTTTTCATGAATTCCCTGCCCTCTGCTATGGTTCTATGTCCTCCTCTCTTCCTTTGCTCATGGGTATTGGCCAAAACAGATAAGTCCACTGATATTTCAAACTCAGCCCTACCTCCCAGTCTCTACACATGCTGGCATGGTTATCTCCTTCTCAGTCTTCGTATCTCAGCATTAATGCAATTTTGTTAAACAGTCTTTCCCCAAAGAGTCTATTTAAAATCAATTTGCACCATCACTACTTTGGTAACTATTAACCATTGTTGGTTTCTTTATTTCATTTACAATTTTGTGATTATTATTATTTCTTTTCCTGCTTTTATTTCATCTGGCTGCTCCACTGAACTGTAAGCTTTTGGAAGCAAGATACAATTTTTGCCATTATATTTCCACTACCTAACAGAGTGCCTAGAACAGAATAGCCTTCAATAGAAATGTATTCAGTGACCACTTTGTCTAACTCTCTCATTCTTCCTATCTTGCTTTTAAGACTAGCAAATTAGAAAGTTTTACATATGCTATGACTTTTGCAAGAATTAGAAATATGATGAAAATAATTATTAAACATCAAACCAGTATGGCTAATATCTTAAATTGGAGTTATTCTCATCCTTATGCAGCATATAGATCATTATTTTTAAATCCTATTCTTCAAATACTTTAATAGGTTTATAGTTCAAATATATGTAGTGTGTCGAAATTATTCTCTATAATTTGTGTTCCTTAATAATCTAATCCAAGATTTCCAATGGAACAACAAAAACCACTAATAGCAAAAACACTGTATAGAGGAAACAAAGAAAATGCATTACAATTTACTTTTGATTTGTTACATTCTGTAAACTAATAAATTCTGAGCATACTGAAAATTGACAAAGGACAGCAAATAATGTAGTACTCTACAACACAAATAAATGGTAAAATCATGTACCTGTTCATTAGCAATTTTTTGAGAATTCAGAAGTCACGTCAACATCTTCTGGAGATTCACATTCATCTTTAATGATAGCAAGAGTATTAGCTCCTGTTTCATATGTATAAGTTTATGAATGAAGAAGGAGGCAGCCACTTTAATTACTTGGACACTAACCAAATATGAGTCTCCCTTATCATTTTACTTAATAATTAGAATCTCAAAAATGATTTCTTTCTAAATTATTTTTTCACATCAAGCTGTCATTCTAAGAGAGAATGGTAAAACACTAGGTTTTCCAGTTACAAATATCACTTAGGATCCTACGCTTTCTTAGGCCTAGAAGTCAGGACACAGATTAATGGACAACAGACAGAGGCACTGAAAATGAGGATCCTGTAAAAATGTGTTCCCATCGTTTCTTCTCCGGGACTAACTGTGGACACGTGATAGGGGGGCACACTATCCTTGCCAATTGACCCAAGTGACAAAATGTCTTTTGCAGCCTTTCAAGGTGTTAAGGATTAGAGCTGGGGAGGGGTGAACAGTGTTGCCTTTATCTTTGCACCTTTTAAGACTAGGGAAGCCATTCAATGTTGCACGCAAATTCCAAAATGGTGATTACCTTCAAAATATATGATAAAAATATGCTAATGAGATAAGCCAACAAGGGCAAAAAATCTACTTTATAATGCAATCATAGGAGAAAGAGGTTTAAGTAGATATGAGGAAATTATCATAAATGTCAAGGTTCAAAAAATTATAATAAAAAGGATTGATGTGAAAAAAAAAAAAGGATTGATGTGTTTTATACATGCTAAATCACTGATGGGGATTTATTATCTACACAATACTCCCAGCCAACAGAAAAACAGGCTTAGCACATAGCAATAACTTTTGTAAAACATTACCATTTAATTTTACATTTTTCTCTCCTTTTATGCTGAGCTCATAAATTAAAAATATTCCTATGCATTAAAAGGATATTAAAACTTTTGAAGGAGGTGTGAAAAGTATTTTGTTACTAATTGCATAAAAAGAAGCAATTAGGTACTGGTTATTTTCATAAGCATAGCATCTATATCTCTCTCAGGAGTGAACACCAATATCTCCATTATCAAGACTACAGTGAAAACTCAAATGAAATCAGTGTTTTCCAGGATAAAATTAAGTGCAGGGAAAAAAGGCATTCATTTTATATTAAGAAAATTAAACAAAAATAAAAATAGATATCATTTAAGCTTTCTTAGGAAAGGCTATAAAAATAACCTCAAAGGAATCAAACCAAAGCAAGAAGAGATTAGCTTGGAGAAGAAGCCATAACATTCTAGAGAGGTCAACAAATTTCTGGAAAATAGAAATTGAAGAAAAGCATGTTAACTGCTGAAAAGATAATGAAGTTAGGAATATGCCTAGGTGAAGGCTACAATAAGAGTAAGATTTAGTCTCCTTTCTTTTCTCTAGGGTCCCCAAGCTCAGAAGGAGGAGTGAAAAGCAGATATTAAAATATGTAGGCTAAAGAGGAAAAACCCACACCATTTTCCTTTTCCCACCATGTGCAGAGCGACAGCAACCCATGATGGTAATGTGCAATCCAAGCAAATATATCAGAGAAATCTTCTCTAAACATGCTGAATAAATTGACTGGAAAAATTAAGACTTCGAGTTTGAGTGTTGGCTCTGCATCATATTTTTATGGAAAAGAAGAAAACGTCCCAGAACCCTTGAATATCATAAATCTTCAGACAAAAGGGGCCTTCTGAGTACCAGGCAGATTCAACAAAGACAGACACACACCTTTTACTTTTAGATGATTGAAAACTAAAATTTATTCCAAGTTTGAGAAGAATAAATAAAATTATGGTACATTTGAGGCCTGACTATACACCTAATTATGGATAGCCACTGATTCTGGCTCTTGCAGCCTGAGTCAAGTTGAAGGTTCATTCTGCACATTGACAGCATAATGCCATGCTTGCCTTCTCTGATGTTGCACTGTAATATCCGTATGTTGTGCAAAAGTACCCAAAAAAGAACTAATTTAAGGATAAAAATTATCCAGTCTTCAACTGACAAAGCCATTCCAATATCCTGACAAGGACTACGCTGAGTTCACAGCACCAAGTCCAGAAATTCCCTTAGCTCTGTCATTTGTAAGATGGAATTTAAATCAAGAGCACATAGGATCCAGGCCATGATGAATTCTAGCTCATATAAAAGTAAGTTTTCAAGCAAAGACAAAAAAAATAGTTTCATGACAATTATCCAATTATAAACAGCAGCTCTTAGACAATGAATTAGATGTTTTGTTTTAAAAGTCAAAATTCAAAGGTAAAGAAATAAGAGATCTTAAAAGTTTCCAGGGTAGAATTTGGGAGAAGAGATTGTATACAAAACAAATAAACAACCAAACCAATACTTGGGGTGGTATTAGATTTCTTATCCAGAAAACTTTATGCAAGAAGACAATGGGGCAGTACTTTCAAAGATCCAAGGAAAATTATTTTGAACTAGATTTTCAGACCAGTTATACTATCAATCAAATCTAAGAGTAAAGGCATTTTCACATGCCTAAAGGCTTATAAGTATTCTTGCCAAGACTGCTTCTGAGTTACTTGAGAACATATTGAAACAAGCAAACTCAGTCAAAATCAAGAAAGGGAAAATGTGAGATCCAAAAAATGCTAGAACTTATGTAGAAGTGCAACGAATATAATCATAATCTCCCAATCTTCAAAGTGGAATAAAAATACAAAACACAATTGATCAAGAATACCAAGAAAACAGCACCAAAAAAAAAAAAATCTTCAAAAAGAAAACTCATGGTATAAATGCCATTCTGACAATAGAATGATAAGAGACTGGAAGTGATATGGTGAATAGGCATTATTTTTCTTTCAACAAGAATAAATGAAAGACAATTAGAAACTCCAGGGAAGCCCACATGCAACCATGTGCAGACACACACACAGAGTGAAATACACGTGGCATGATTCTCAGGTTCTGTGTGTAAGAAAGATAATTCATTCATACCATAATGCTAGAAACATTATTTTTCAGGTTGTACAAGGGTCATAATTTTGGATAAATGAGAAAACTATAATCCCTGCCTATAATTTGTGCAGAATAATATTTACACAGGAAAATAGTTAAATGCCATTTATTATCAACTCTTAGAATCAAACCATAGAGAAAGCATGCACAATTAAGGATAGAAAACAGAATGTAAAGGCTATTATCCCTTATACCATAAAAAGAAAAAAAGTACAGCTGTCAACTGCTAGAAGGAAATTGGATGAGATAAGTGAAGACAATAGTAGAGGGAAAAAAAATCTCAACTTACTAAGAAGTCAAACTTGAAACTTACTAAAATAAGAAATCATTCTTTGAGTATATTATTTAAAACTACAGCATAATCAATAAAGCAACTGAAAATAATAACTTAGAGTAAGGACTGAAAATGGTGCATAAAATTAATAAACTAAGAAAAAGTGAAATATTTATATTATTTAGTTATATGATATTCCACCGGCTTCCCAGGTGGCACAGTGGTAAAGAATCCACCTGCCAAAGCAGGAGACACAAGCAACTTGGGTTGAACACTTGGGTGGGGAAGATCCCCTGGAGTAGGAAATGGCAACCCGCTCCAGTATTCTTGCCTGGAAAATTCCATGGAGAGAGAAGTCTGGTGGGCTACAGCCCATGCGGGTCACAAAAAGTAGGATACAACTGAGCACACACGCACTCATACGATATTCCACCCACCTTAAGACTAAAGACCAAATAGCCAAATGGGGTATTATTGCTCTTATTTTCAAGCTACTGCATCAGATCCCTCTTGTACATAGCCTAACAGATTCTTAGCCTTACCTTTGTTTCCAGTCATGCCCATGGTAATTATTTTGTACAAGTCTCAATTCATAACACCCTGATTGCCCCTTAAGTAAGTGCTCTGTGCTGTGCTTAATCGCTCAGTCGTATCTGACTCTTTGTGACCCCATGGACTGTAGCCCTCCAGGTTCCTCTGTCCATGGGATTCTTCAGGCAAGAATACTGGAGTGGGTTGCCATGTCCTCCTTCAGGGGATCTTCCCAACCCAGGGATCAAACCCAGGTCTCCCGCATTGCACACAGATTCTTGACCACCTGAGCCACCTACTGCCTCTAACGGCCTTTTCTCTATGTTCTAGTGAATTTTTGATGTGGCTGAAGAGCAGCATGCCAGTGGGAAGCCCTCCCATGCATCATTGTGCAGCCTATAGAGTTCGGAATTCAATGATCAAATGCTTCTACAAGACATTCTTGGGCAGATAATCCTGAGAAACATTCTACACACTCTTAAAATCTTTGTGTAACTGAGCTGCAGTTGCCCACGTGGGGACCAACTCAATTACACTCCTTACAATAATTTGTCTTTCCTTTTTAATTTTTCCCACTCTCTCCCTTCTCTGCACAATCACCTCTCAAATAAATTACTTTCCCAGGGGCCCTTTTCTCAGAATCAACCAACAAGGTAAACACAGACTAAGACATCTCTTCTACATCACTTTTATTTGTTTACTTTTTACCATATGCATGCATTAATTTTATTTTAAAATTCTTATGCATATTCACATCATTTGTTATAGATCATGCATTCCTTTCATACTTATCACAAGTGAAGAGTTTTAATTTCTCTTATCTGGTTCATTGATAATTGTTACTATGCACTAGGCACTCACTGTGTGCTTAAAATGATTTCTCATGTCAAGAAAGATGCTACATCTAGAATCACAGAAGAGAATAACAATGAACTTACAAAATTCTAGTCAGTGGAGTATCAAACTGGGAAATACAAAGACAAGAAAAACACAATTTAGAACTGACAACATTCCCATGATGATTGAACCTGAATCTCTTTCTTCTTTTTACAGCACAATAACATTTACTTCTCAGGAAACTGAAATGAGTTTTTAATGATTTCAAGTACTTCTTGAAGCCTGAGTGCTGAGATTTCACAATGTATTATATATTTAAACTATTCAGTTCTCAAAAGCCTAAAGTAAATAGGAAGTGCTCTGAGCAAGGTATCAGAAGATAGGGATCCTTAATTTACCTCCACCTCATTTTTATTGTAATATTGATTAGTGGAATTAAAACCTTCTGAACCTCAGTTTCCTCATTTTAAAGATAATGTTAAATCTGCCAAATATCAGGAGTTACTACTAAAGGTTAACAAGCAAATATGTGCAAAACTCTTAGGAAACTGTTAATATCAAATATTTTACAGAATCAGGCCATTACCATATCTCTGGGAAGAGGATGGCAACAGTCACTGAGAGAGAAAAACCTTCATTAATAGAATGTCCAAATTGAAAAGTTTTGAGGCTGAATCCCCACAGGCAATTCGTGGGTGTTCTAAAGCCAGTTTCATGAAAAAGTTGCCCACGGCAGCCAGCAGAAGTACATTGTTTGCTGTCACATTGTTTAGAAAAAATACGAGTCACTTGCTAACACTTAAAAGAAGTTAACATAAGAATCCAAACTTTCAGCTGCCCTGTAGAATCTAGATGTGATCACCTGGCCTCTGTCCTGGAATGTCACTGTCCCTGGATTTGAGTAAGCTCTTTCCCCCGTGGATGTGGAATAGACCCTTCCATTTGCCACAGGCTCCACTTCTCCCTTCTGCCTCACACCTGACCCACTTTACTTAGATTATTGATTTTGTCTCTGTAACAGTTGAGTTTGAAGTGGTTTTTCTAGCATTGGGCAAAGAAATAGATTAATGTTCTCTCAATGATGTGAAAAGGAAAACTTTGTAGTTTGGAAGACAAAGACTTAGAGCTAATGAGAGAAGAAAGGGAATGTTATAGGTTCTTGAATTGCAGACGATAAAGCTGGAAAAGAGGAGATGACCAGAGAACTTTCCCTGCTGGCTGGAATACTATCAGGATTTTCAATACTAGGCATTATTAACATTAATTTTCGCACTGCTTACTCTGCTGAACTACACTATGCTATGTTATGCTATAAGCCTGTGCCAAATATGGCCCCTATAAAGGACACTACTAATTGTTACCCATATTATTTCCTCCAACATTAAAAAGAACTTGGGGTTTTCTTTTTGGGAGGGAGGCTACCTTTCCAGCTTTATTAAGATATTATCGACATATAACATTATATAAAGTGTACAGTGTGATGATTTTATACACCTATGGATTGCGAAAAGTTTACCACAAGAAGGTTAATTAACATATCTTTCATGTCACATAACTAGAATTTTGTTATTGTTGCTGTCATGGTAAGAACATTTAAGATTTACTCTCTGTTACCTTTTAAGTATATAGTACAGTGTTGTTAACCATAGTCACCAGGTTGTATACTATATCCCTAAAAATTATTCCCCCTATAACTGGAAATTTAAACACTTTGATCAATATTTTCCATTTCTACCATCCCCAAGTCCCTGGCAATGACTATACGTGCTGCTATGACTTTAGAATTTTCATATTTCACATATAAGGGAGATCATATAGTATTTGTCATTTCTCATCTGACTCATTTCACATAGTGCCCTCAAGGTTCATCTATGTTATCACAAATAGGATTCCCCTTATTTCATGGTGGAATAATACTCCATTGTATATATACCACTTCTTTATCCATTCATCCATCCATAAACACTTTGGTTGTTTTCATATCTTGACAACTGTGAGTAATATTACAATCAACTAGGGGGCAGGGGAAGAGAGATCTCTTCATGATCTTTATTTCATTTCCTTAGGACATACACCCAGAAAAGGTATTGTTGTATCAAATGGTAGTTCTTTTTTAAACTTTTTGAGGAACCTCCACACTGCTTTCCATAGTGGTTGCACCAAGTTACATTCCCACCAACAGTGCACAAAGGGTTCTCTTTCCTCCACATTCTCAATAACACCTGTTATCTTCTGTCACTTGTAGCACAGCTTTTCTAATATGTGTGAGGTGATATCTCTTCGTGGTTTTAATTTGCATTTCCCTGGTGATTAGTGATGTTGAGTACTTTTTCATGTATCTGTTGGTCACTTATATGTCTTCTTTGGAAAGATGTTTGTTCAGGTCCTTTTACCCATCTTGTCATCATATTTTCTTCTATTGAGTATCATGAGTTCACTATATATTTTGGATATTAGTCCTTTATCAGTGATATGGCTTGTAAACACTGTCTCCCTTTCCATAAGTTGCCTATTTCTGTTTTATTTTTGCTGTCCATAGATTTTTAGTTGGAGGAAGTTGATTTTTGTTTTTGTTGCTTATACTTTTGGTGTCATGTCCAAAAAATTATTGCCAAGACCAATAACAAGGAGTTTTTTCCCATATGTTTTCTTCTAAGAGTTTTATGACTCCAGGTCTTATGCTTAAGCCCTTAATCTATCTTTAGTTAATTTTTATTAGTGGTGTAAGATAGCATGGTTCAATTTCATTCTTCTGCATCTGAATATCTAGTTTTCACAACATCACTTACTGAAGAAACAGTCCTCTACTTGTTGAGTATTCTTGGCTCCCTTGTCAAGTATTAGTTGACCATATATACGAAGGCTTTTTTCCTGGGCTCTCTTTTCTGTTTCATTGATTTATATATCTGTTTTTAGGCCAATACCACATTGTCTTGATTATTATAGCTTTGTAAAATAGTTTGAAATTGGTAAGTGTGATATCTTGCTTATTATCAAGATTGCTTTGACTATTCAAGGTCTCTTGTGGTTCCATATGAATGTAGATTGTCATATTTATGTGAAAAATAGCATTGAAATTTTGATAGGGATTACACAGACTTTTGGTAGTATGAACATTTAAACAACGTTAACTCTTACAATCCAAGATCACAGAATATATTTCCATTTACTTATGACTCCTTCCATTTCTTTCATCAATGTCTGATAATTCATCAATGTCTTTATTTTCTTAGTTAAATTAATTTTTAAGCATTTTATTAATTTGATGCTGTTGTGAATAGAATTATTTCCTTGATTTCTCTGATACTTAATTGTTAGTGTATGGAAACACACCTGATTTTTATATATTGATTTTGTATCCTGAAACTAAGAAATTCAGTTCTTAGTACCATCAGTTTTTGTTTTTGTTTTTGTTTTTCTGTGGGTGGGGGGTAGTCCTTAGGATTTTACTATGTATAATATCATGTCATCTGAAAATAGAGACAATTTTACTTCTTTTTTTTCATTTGGATGCCTTTTGTTTAGTGTTTTTTTTCTTGCCTAACTGCTCTGGCTATGACTTCAGTAGTATGTTGAATAAGAATGGTAAGAGTGAGCACCTTTGTGCTATGGGCCTATGAAACTTTTATCTGGCTTTAATAACAGAGTAACATTGGCTTCTTACAATGAGTTTGGCAGTGTTCCCTTCTCTTCAATTTCTTTAAAGAGTCTGAGGAGGATTAGTGTTAATTCTTCTTTAAATGTTTAACAGAATTCATTTGGGAAGCCATCTGGTCCTGTTTTTCCTTATCTGGGAGGAATTTGATTATCGATTCAATGTATGCATTCTTAGTTGCTTCAGTTGTGTCTGGCTCTTTGTGACTCTATGGATCATAACCCACCAGGCTCCTCTGTCCATGGGATTCTCTAGGCAAGAATACTGCCATGTGTCTCCTCCATTGGCAGGCAGGTTCTTTACCACTAGTGCCACCTCGATTCAATACTTACTCATTTTTGGTCTGTTTGTTAGTCGCTCACTCATCATGTCCAATTCTTCGCAACCCCCATGAACTGTAGTCCACCAGGCTCCTCTGTCCATGGAATTCTCCAAGCAAGAATACCGGAGTGGGTAATTTTCTATTTCTTCATGATTCCATCTTGGTCAGTTTGGGTATCTAGAAATTTATCCATTTTTTTCTAAGTTGTCCAATTTGTTGGTGTATAATTGTTCACAGAACTCTCATAATCCTTTGTATTTCTGTGGTATTAGGTGTAGCATCTCTTCTTTCATTTATAATTTTATGTATTCAGGTCCACTTTTCTTTTTCCTCAGTAAGTCTAACTAAAGATTTGTCAATTTTATTTATCTGTTCAAAAACTAACTCTTAGTTTTGTTCATCTTTTCTATTATTTTTATTCTCTATTTAATTTATTTCAACTATGATCTTTGTTATCACTTTCTTTCTGCTAACTTTGGTCTTCATTTGTTCTTTTTATAATTTCTTGAAGGGTAAACTTAGGTTGTCTGTTTAAGATCGTTTTTTTAATATAGGCATTTATCACTAAAAACTTCTTTCTTTCAATTGCTTTTGCTGTATTATATAAGTTTTGGTATCTTGTATTTCCATTTTCATTTGTTTAAAGGTATTTTTAATTTTCCTTTAGACTTTTTCTTTGATTCTTTGGTTCTTCATAAGTATGTTGTATAATGTGTGCATATTTGTGAATTTTTCAGTTTGTCTTCTGTTGTTGAACTCTAGATTCGTATCACTGTGGTTGGAAAATTGTGATTTCAACCTTTTTAAATGTGTTAACCCTTGTTTTATGACTTAACATATAGTCTATCCTGGAGAATGTTCTATATGTGCTTGAGATAAATATGCATTCTGCTGCTCTTGGAGGAAATGGAATTCTTAGTTTTAAACTTAGTACATAGTCACCCAGAAGAAATATTTCCCAGTCTTTCTTGCAGCTAGGTATGGCCATGGGCCTAGGTTTGAGCCAGTAGAATTTGAGGGGAAGTAAAATATGTAACTTCTGGGTATAATTTGAAAGGGAAAGAAGGTATTTTATCCTCCTACTTTCTCTCTATCCTGATGCCCAGGATGTGGATACAATAACTTATCTTGGACTAGAACAACAAGGCTAACACATTACAGATGATGAAGTCATATTATATTAACAGAAGGAAGTTGGGTTCCCTGGATGACTTTTTGAAGTGGAGCCAACATGCCAGACTCAGAACATCAGCCTCCAGATTGTTACAAAGCAAGAGAAATGAACTTTTATGATATTTAGGACGCTGTTAATGTGGGTCTGTCTTATACATATCCAAATCTATATTCTGACTAAAATATCCCCAAAATCTTCAATAAAGTCTGGCTGTACTATAGGCTTGAGTTGGTGACACAGTATAGAGGGAAACAATTGAAAAGATGGCCAGCAGGGCTCTGTAGAGAGGCAAATCAGGTAGTGTAGCTCTTGCATCAGTAAAAGCAAGACTCACAACCAGAGATAAGTCTGCACTCCAAATGCCTACAGGTGCTGGGTCTTCCACCATTTAGATGAGAGTTTGAATCAAGATTCTTAGGTTCCAAGGACAAAGTTATTCAGCATACTGGAGGTGTGGAGAATATGTGGGCAGAACACACCTACATTTTACACACATGCATGTGCCACACATGCACATATGTGCTTATGCACACATAAAATAACATCCACTCTTAACAGAAAAAAAAAATGCCTACTCCACAATTGGAATTTTTTAAAATAGGAAATGGTCTCAGGAAAAATATTCTGCCCACAAAATGGCATCACAACTTTCGTATTCAATAACATCATTTAAAAAAAATTAGTCTATCATTTGAATTCCATATTGAAATATAATTTTGTGAGTTCTAAAGCAAAAGGGAGAATCATACCACTAGGGACAAAGAATGCTACCAAACTTTAATGTATTTTGTTGACAATAATACTCTGGTGAC
Source organism: Giraffa tippelskirchi (assembly GCF_054371585.1). NCBI lineage: Eukaryota > Metazoa > Chordata > Mammalia > Artiodactyla > Giraffidae > Giraffa > Giraffa tippelskirchi. The sequence continues at coordinate 103,597,369 of NC_137280.1, read as the reverse complement.
TTTCAAGAGAAACAAATTAAAAATAATAAATTGAAGTTCATTGCATCTTATTTTGTGTTGCAAAGACAATGGAATCTGCTGTATTAAATTATTCATTAAATACATCTTACTTTACTCATTTTGCTTTGTATCTATATTATTTCTTTGAATGTTTTCACTTTAATTATTAAAACATCCCTTGCAAAGTTCATCATAATTGCTATTATCCTGGCATCATTATACAGAATGGAAATAAAAATATGGGTAAATAGAAGATGATAATTCTTCCTGTTGTAATTCCTGTTGTAACATCAAAACTACAAAAGCCCAGTAACAGTAATCAGTCCAGACATACTTAATCCATGCCTCATAATCACATTATAAGGGGACATTCCACTAAAAACTTGAACAGTTTTTCAGACCATAAAAAAAAACTGCATGATGAAGTACAATGGAGCTACGATCAGGGCACAGTGCAGTTAGACTTTGGACTCTGAAAATCTGTATTTCTTGTTTGATATTCTCTTATTGACCCTCTTAGTGTCTCCTTACTGGCATGTCAACCATCCCCTTTCCAATGCCACTGCTTCACAGAAACACAAACACTTGAATGCTAGTTTTGACAGTAAAGAGCTAGAGAGACCAGTCTAGAAGGAGCAAAAGGAGAAAACTGGCCACTTAGGCGATATTCTAGGTTTCAGATTCCCATAAGATAGAGGCAAAGAAGATCTAAGATTTTCATTACAATTGTTCTGCCAAGAGCAGGAAATGAGACAAATTTCTGTTAGTTTAGATTGAAGAAGAAGTTATCTGATAACCTGGATATTCATTGGAAGGACTGATGTTGAAGCTGAAACTCCAATACTTGGGCCACCTGATGCAAAGAGCTGACTCATTTGAAAAGACCCTGATGCTGGGAAGATTGAGGGCAGGAGGAGACGGGGACGACAGAAGATGAGATGGTTGGATGGCATCACCGACTCAATGGACATGGGTTTGGGTAGACTCCGGGAGTTGGTGATGGAGGGGGAGGCCTGGCATGCCGTGGTTCAAGGGGTTGCAAAGAGTCGGACACAACTGAGCGACTGAAATGAACTGAACTTTACTTCTCAGTTCTTCTTTTGCAATTTTAGTTTATATATGAAAGAGGCAATATCTAGACAAACTTACTAATAAACACATACACAATTTACTAGCTCTTAAATATTTATAGTTTGCCCTTTTAAGGAACATTTGTTAAAACAACACCCATGGAGATGAAGGAAATGGTCACTTTGGGGGGAATATTGGCACTGGATAGTCAAGATTCAATCCTGGGTACTTCCCTGGTGGTCCAGTGGTTAAGACTTCACCTTCTAGTCCAGAGGGGGGTATGGGTTCGATCCCTAGTTGGGGAGCTAAGATCCCACATGCCCTTTGACCATAAAACCAAAACATAAAACAGAAGTAATATTGTAACAAATTCAATAAAGCCTTTAAAAATGGTCCATGTCAAAAAAAAAAAATCTTAAAAAAAAAAAAAAGGACTCAATCTTGCAGTGAGAATAATGATTCTGACTCAGGAGAAGTGTACAAAGAGACTTGATTTTGAAACAAATATTAACCCTCTATGATGCATAGAGTGAACCTACCCTCCTGTATATTTTCAGTAACCTACTCTTTCCCCTTTTCCTAAAAATAGGCATGGTCAGAACCCTTCCTTGTCCTGTACTTCATTGCTCATCTCTGAAGCAATATTTTTGTATTTTCATTAATGTTAATTCTCCCTCAGAGAGGAACTTTAAAAATAATTATTACTCACATGTAACACCCTTCTTTCCAGAAAAGAGGAAACACTATAGGAAAATGCAGTTTAACGCTCCAGTGACAGCCACACCTTGTCTTGATTTCTCTTTAGGTCATAAATTCCTTAAGAACAAGAACAATGTCTTTTCCATTTCTGCAAGATCCCTTGGGTAACAGCATAATGTCTGCCTCTCAATGGATACATTTCTTTCAGTTTAGGAATTTTTTAGAATCTTAAAGATATTTTCTTTTACTACAACTATAATCATTTTTTCTCTTTAATATTAAGAGACAAATGTAATTTTAAAGCTTCTACATAGATTTTTTTAGGAGGAAATATGTTACCCAATGCAGAAACAATAGGTATAATACTATGTAAAATAATCCAGTCTCTTTGCCATCCTCAATAGAATCCTAGACTTTTTATTCCTCCCTGCCCCCACAAAACTATAAAAAGAAAGGAGAAGAAAGGAGGAGGTATTTTCAAATTATGCATTTTGCATTTTGTGTGATAAAGGCCTGGGACTCACGAGGAATACATCTTGTAATTGCTAACATAACTCTTTCATAAATTTCACAAATCTGAAATTTAAGTTGACACTGCTGGATTCAGGGTCTGTTCCTAGGGAGAACATTTATAAGGGATTAAATACCCTTAGATAGAACAAGTTGAATAAACATTCTCACTTTAAGAAAATGTCCACATAAAAGAGCTATATTAAAATGTTTGAATTATAAATTCAGCACTGTGATTTATTTTGCAATCATTAGCAGAAAATACTACATCACTATGTCAATAATGTACCTAATTAATGTATTTTGTAACCAAGATCTAGAATTTTAAGTAAGAAAACATCCAATGTGTTTTCCTTTTTCTCTTTTTCTATTCATTTGTTATCTTGGAAAACATGAGGATTGAAAAGAACTTTGTGGGGACAAACCCTAAAATAACTGTTTATCTTGGCATTTGAATTTCTCATTTTTATTTGATGAAATGAGTAATATATGATAATCCCAAGAATAAATTCCATTTCCAGATTATTTGACATCCTGCTAAGAGCAAACTTAAGACTGTCAAATGAAAAAAAAAGCACTAAAACTAACACAACATTGTAAAGCAACTATACTCCAATAAGAATTACACAAGGAAGATTTTATACTGGAAAAAGTATGCCGAATGCAAGTAAGCTATAGAAGGACACTGACACAGGAGGTAGTGATAAAAAGAAAAAAAAAAACTCAGAAATACACATGTATTTTGCCAGTATGTACAGACAGCACACCCCAGGATGACATCCTTATTGCTTTAAGCATCATCCCTTAAGCTAAGAAGTACCTGTTTCTGGTCATAAAATCCTCAAGACCAGGAACAGTATCTTTTGCACATGATATAAAATCCCTTGAGTAATAACATCACACCTCTGATAATATTATTGTTAATAACTTACTTTATGTGAATTATCTTATTCAGTTTCCACAGTAACTCTATAAGATATTACTTAAACTCATTTTGTACATGAGGAAATACACCCTAAGAAGTTAAATTATCTCCAAGATAATACAGTATCAGGGCTGGGATCCAAATCCAGACATTCTGAGTCCCAAGTCCTACTTATTTGAAATAACTATATATTACTTATTAAATATGAGAGCTCTCTTCCTGTTTTTAGTCTGTTTGCTGCCTTCCTGCTGTATCCTCAAGAAGAGAGAGACTGAGGGAGAGAGACAGAGAAGAAGAAGAAATGTGGGGAGGGGAGAGAGATCCCGTGTCTCTTCCTCTTTTTATAAAGGGCATTGATTCCATCATGAGGGCCCCATCTTCATGACCTAAACTAACTGTAATCACCTCCTAAAGGTCTCACCTCTCAATACCATCACACTAGGGATATTGACACTTCATTACATAAATTTCAAGGACACAAACATATAGTCTATACTATTCTCCTTGCAGAAAAGTATATATTCTGGAAAAAAACATCACCTGAAAAGTAGAATGATATCCTTCACAAACATGTTGACCTATAAAAGTACTTAAGAAGAACTCCACAAAATGAGACCCCCATAGTTGAGATGAAATAGTAAACAGAATTGAGTGAAATGGGAGATTTCAGAGCTGAAGAAACAAATTGAGAACTAAACCAGCACAAAGAGTTATTTCTTTACTCAATTCTAACTAGAAGCTGAGGGGTGGGTGTGAGCTTTTGCACTCACCTCATTCATCTCTGCTGACCCAGGATGGCCAGGTATTAGCCTCAGGCAGAAAACAGAACAGATGTGAAGGCTCAGATGAGCTTCCTATAACCTGTTGCTCTGGGTCCTGCATGAGGAAGAAGAGTATGGAAGATTCTAAGGGAAGAAGAAATGGCTCCAATCATTCTCCAGTCTCAAAGGAAGCCTGTCCCACCACCATGGCTCCTCCAGATCTAACCTAGCCATCATTCCCCTTTTTGCAGCATCTTCAACGTTCCCCTCACTGACCTCTCCTCCTAAGCTAACAAGAATGCTCAAGTATCAAAAAATAAAAATACTCTCCTTATCCTTTCCAAATACCTAGAAGGATATTCAATCCACACAGAAAAAGAGGAATAGCAGGAGAAAAATTAGTTTAAAACTACTCTCTTGAACACCTTGGTAGCATGCTAAGCACTTTACATAAATTATCTTTAATCCTCACACCAGCTCTAATAGGTAAGACTTTTATGCCTATTTATGGAAGAGGAAACTGATCAATCCTTCTGTTAAGTCACTCATCTTGTAAGCAATAGATCTACTATTCAAACACAAATCTGACTAACTAAACAGCAGGCTTTCTGGTGGAGATGGTTGTGAGACAGGTGAGCCTTCCTTGGATCTTTAAATCTACTGCACGAACTTGCCCCCTCTTCACATCCCTCCACCACACTGAACCTAGATTTAATGAACATATGCAAGACATCAAAAAGCCCTCATCAGTAGTAAGTCAAGGCTCTAGAACCACATGGTGAATTGCCTGAAATTGCAGCAAGAGCTTCAAGTTGGTGGCAAACACAGACAACTTCCCGGTGGAATGTTTCATGGGTCCAGAAAACAATTACCCCATTTCCTTGTAGAACAGCACTGAGATAGCTGGACCTCAAACATGAGTAGCTGCTTGTATGGAGGCTGGACACTGGGTAGCCAAGTTCCAGCCTCAGGAAATCTTCCCAGCTTCTAGACAGGCACAGAAGCAGGAGAGCCTCAAGGGCTGAACAGTGCTCCTTGATGTCAGTGTGGGTCAAAGATCAGAGGATATGCCTCTAAACAGTGTATACCAGTCATTTCCAAGATATAAATTTATAGCTATAACTTAGGGTTAAATTTGTATTTAGGTGTAACTTTATTATTTTTAAAAAAGTGAGAACTTAAACACAGTCCATCTGTCAGACCCTCTTATTTGGGGAGGAGTATTAGCTAACGTGAAGACAAAGTGGCATGTCTAACACCCAGAGGGCAAATGACACTGGCACTTGCATAGGCTTTCACCAGCTTCCTGTGTATCGCTGCTGCTGCTAAGTCGCTTCAGTGGTGTCCGACTCTGTGCGACCCCATAGACGACAGCCCATCAGGCTCCCCCGTCCCTGGGATTCTCCAGGCAAGAATACTGGAGTGGGTTGCCATCTCCTTCTCCAGTGCATGAAAGGGAAAAGTGAAAGTGAAGTCGCTCATTCGTGTCCGACTCTTAGCAACCCCATGGACTGTAGCCTACTAGGCTCCTCCGTCCATGGGATTTTCCAGGCAAGAGTACTGGAGTGGGGTGCCATTGCCTTCTCCGTGTGTATCGCTAGGTATTGCCATTTCCATACCTTAGTTTATGGATTATATGCTCTCCAATAAAGAAGCTTTCAGTGTAGTGGAATGAGAAGGGGTGTGACCATCTTTCATTTAAAGTTATCTAAATGCAAAGTATTGAATAGAACCATCAAATTGAAAGATGGTCCTTATTAAAAGATTACTTTTTCCTACAAAAAGACATGTGTTTCAGATTTGTTTACCTTCCCTGTGATAAGTGAATGACAGTACTAAGCTAGAAGACATTTAAATAAAAAAACAAAAAAAACATTATTTCTTGCTCCTTCAAGGTAAAGGTGACATCTTAAAAGTGGTAAAAAAATTACTACATTCTGAAAGAATTTCGAGCAATAGAGAGACCATTTTGAAAACAGATGTTTGGAAATGGAAACATGTGACTCTGCTGCCAAAATTAAACAAGCATATTATCTATTTAAAAAACCACTTCATACCTTATACTTTAAAAACTCAGAAAGATAATTTTCTAGGCTGTTTTAAAATCATCTACAGAGTTTCATGAGATTTGAACCCTTTAGTAAAGATGTAATAAAGAACACCTTTGTGTTAATGTAAGACCATTAACTCACTGACATCATGGAAAATGGAAATGTATCAGATTAATTTCAACAAAACCTTTCTATTATTGGATATGAAAAAAAGATTATAATTTCACCAATGGAGTCAAGTTTGCACTTCATCCATCTGAATCTACTTACCTTTATTAGGTTCCTTTTCTGCTTAGTTTTCATTAAAACCAAGTGTGAAAATATACAGACTTATGATCAAGCATTTGAACCACTGATACAATGAAGATTTTCAAAACTATAAAGCACACTCAAGTTTTGTTCACTAATAAACAATAATAATGACCAAGATCTATTCTACTAATGTTAAAATTAAAATACTTTTAAAATAATTGGTTTTTTGTTTTTTATATATGTTTTACAATAAATATATTAATAGAATACTATATGTACAAATTTTTAGAGGTTATTTTTCTTAATCTGTGTAAGACCATAGAAACACAAGTCTATTTTGGGAAGGATGAGAAGTAATTGAATGAGTTTAGGTTTCTTGCCACATTCACGTGTAGGGTGATTAAGAGATTTAGAAAAACAAAATAAATAACCTGTGTTTCTTCCACCAAAAGTTATAGAGGAAATTCACATACTTTCATTAGTTATCTCTGCTGTGAATCATTTTCCTTTAACCATTTATCAGGAATCCACAAATGGAATCTATTCATATCTGCATGATAACAAAAAGTCCTGTCTTTCATAAATCTAGATTAAACCCAGCAAATTTTTAATCCTATTCTTCCCATCTCCCCATTTACAACACCCCAAACCAGCCATACTGCTGAACATGGGGAAGGGAGACTCCTAAAAATGGTAGAACCCTTGTACAGTGGAACAAATACAATGTCCATCATAAACAATTCTTTTAGTTTAAAATAAATTAAAAAATAAAATTCAACAGCTTGAAGAATGGACTTCTCATGAGGGAAGCAAACATCTTGAGATCAACCTTCCCTTTCTTTGTGGTATCTCCATGTGGTCCATTTTCCTGAGTGAAGAGTTTAGGATTATTCAGTCACTTGCCTCATTCAGTTTCCAGCCACCAAAATGTGATCTTTGAAAGGGACTCCCCACCTCCTCCACAGAACGTTAGTCAAAACCTCCATGCAGTTATTCACTCACAGTGCAGTTGGCAGAGAGGGTTGGAGAAAGGAATTTCCTTCCACTCATCTGCAGATAAGCACCTTTCATCCTAAAGCATAAATTTTGATTACCCAGATTATTTTAGCTTTCAGAGCCACAAGGGTTATTAGTGGTAATAAAATCATTCAGCCTTATAAAAAAGTTTTTTTGAGAAAAGGATTCCAACCACAATAGTTAAGAATCTGACCTCACAGCACATTATCCACCCACTATGTAAAGCAATTTTTTTGTTGTTGTCAGTGTGATCTGTTTTTCATTTCTTTAACTACATTTACAAAAGAAAATGAAGTGATGTGACTGACCTCATCAGGGTAGACTTGTTTGCAGCTGAAGCATGGGGGTCTCGTTTTGTTTCATTTGTTTTTCTGTATAAAGCTAACTGACCCAAATGGATACCAAAAATCAAGAGCTTACACTGTTCACACTGTGTGTGCATGCTAAGTAGCTTCAATATTGTCCAACTCTTTGCGACCCCATTGACTGTAGCCTGCCAGACTCCTTTGTCCATGGGATTCTCCAGGCAAGATACTGGAGAGGATTGCCATGCCCTCCTCCAGCAGACCTTAGTGATCTAGGGGTTGAATCTCGGTCTGCTGCATTGCAGGCGGATTCTTTACCAGTGAACCACCTGAGAAGCCCCGTTCACACTACACTTAAACCCAGCTGAGAGAGTCAACAAACTCTGGTGGTTCCTAAGCATGAGTACCTGCTAAAGTAACAGTTGTGTTCTCCACAGAGAAGAAGAGGCGAAATCCTTCCAATCATCTAATTTGGTCCTCCTCACTACCTCGATAACTGTGGCTTTAAGCCATCTCTCAAGGACTCTGCTAATATCACTATCTAATAAAGGCAGAAATTTCTAGAAACTTTCCTTCCCTCAACTACCCCTCCTAAAATATGCATTAAATTTTGTGTTTACCTTTAATACTGTTCATTTCTAATATCTAAACCTTCATAAATCAATTGGCAAAAGCTACTATTTTCAAGAGGCATCTTGCAATTCTAGGAAAATGCATGTTGACATATCTATGATACAGTTGCATTCCCTGTGGATTCATGTCTATCTCTGGAATGAGGAATCAGGTTTTCAAACAACCCAGTGAGGCATATGGAAATCTGAGTAGGCATTTGCAAAAGAATTTTTCTCAAAGAAGTTACAAAAGTGTGAAGATAAAATGACTCCTTATTTCTTTTTAATCCCACATGCAGAAACAGTGAAACAATTGAGAAATAAAATACTTCTAAACATTGTAATGGAATTATGTTTCTTTTTCTTCTTTTCCCTTTTATGCTTCTACATTTTCCAAAAATCTACCATAGACTTGCTATTTTTATAATCAAATGTATTGAAAGTATATGAATTAGAGTGGAAGGATTTCCTTCCTATTACAGCTGGTTTAAAGCATACGTTATTTGAATTTTAGAGTATTTGGTTTTCAAAATGATTCCTTCAAAATAAATCTGTGGCATATGCAAAATATAAATTATGTCTGCTTTATAGAAAGATTTCTTTTAATTTTATTGCAGGTTACTTCCAGTTAGAGTCACTAAATCACCACTCTGCTTGAATTTATCTTTTCTTGCTTGTACCTAGTCAAGTATTTAACAAAATGAGAACACATAGCAAAAAGGTACCATACAGTAATTGCTTTAAATGTCCTGTTCAATAGAGTCTTTTGAGGAACATGACTTTATTTTTCATAATTAAATAATCCTCTACTTCTATACATTTTTAACACATACTTCTGCTGCTAAAATAAGCAGATAACACTAATATATTTTCTTCTAGTAAATATTTTGGGAATTTTGCAGAGAGAGGTAAAATGGGAAGAGAAAGGAAAGGGAGGCAGCTAATTATTGTTATATATTAACATATATGAAGGACAAAGGTGTATAATTGGTAATAAAAAAAGGAAAATGAATTTTCAGAGCAGTTTTATTTTTTTAAAAAAATAGAATCTATTCAATGGCTGAATTTGAAAAGCAGTTTACCAGTTATTACAGTAAATATATTCAAAGTGAATCATGTAACCACTAATTAGGTTTGAATCACTCAAGTGTATATTTGCTGTGACAACAGTTTTCCCTTTACAGATCATCCCTCTATTTATAAAAGAACTGAAAATTAACATTTCCTGCTTTTGTCAGACTGAAGCATCTTTCAATAGTTCTCAGCAAACATCTGAAGGATTCTTGCATTCTGAGATCATCTGGCCATTATGTTTTCAAGTATTGTCTCTCTTCAAGAGCTGAGGGAGGCACACAGAATAAGTGATTGCAGATTCTTCGTAAAATAGCAACAAGAACACAACAAAAATACCCAATGGAAAAGAGATCATGGGTTACCATTCATGGCAGATGGGAATCAACGTAAATTGACAGTGGAAGTTTTCATTCTGCTTTGCACATGACTAACCACAAGTAAAGCCTGAGCCCCAGAGAAATAAAATGCAAGATTGTGTGGCTATGTTTTTAATACAATGATTATTAGTAGATCCAGATTTAAACAGATTTTTTTCTTAACTAAAATAGTTTCTTGAAGAACATAGTTTTAAGAGCATGTGCTGTTCAATACCAAAGAAAGCTTAATGCCTACTCATTTTCACAAGTATTACTCTAAAGTAGAGACAGTTTTCTGGGTTAATTTTAATATAGCAGCTCCCAAACATCAACCAAACTGTGATACACTGCTATCAGGAAGGAAAGCATTTTTCTCTGGGACTCTTAGTTGAAGATGTTAAAAAGAGGAGTGGTCCTACTTATTTCTCTGACCCAAAATATAATGTGATTTCAAATAAACTATTGTGGAGCAAAGTCAAATGAAGGAGGTGTTATTTGAACAAGTCTTTGAAGGATGAGCACTATTTCAACAGCAAAGGTTGAAGGTAGGTGTAAGAAAGATGAGCCATGAACAAGGAACAGTACTAGATTGATTGTAACATACAAAGCATGTTGGAGAAGGTAAAATGAGTAAAGATGACAGGAGATAACAACAGCAATGAGAATCAAAGGGTAGGAACATCCTTCCCTTAAAAAAGTGAGCTCAGAATGTGTCAATTTAAAATTGATTTCAGAATAATTTGTCACCAAGAATTCAATTTGAAAGACTATAAATTAATCACAACAATTGTGGGAAATGTAAGGGAGTATAGAAATGGAAACTTTAAGGGAAAAAAAAAAAGCAGGGGAAAAAACTTGGAAGAATAAGAGATGAGAATAAGAATGTGCTCAAAAAAAATAAGTAGGAAACATCTTCCAGATAGTTGACCTTTACAAAATTTCTTATGTGTCTGCCACTTGGAGAACTGAATAAATCCTGTGACAAAGCATTACTTTATTCACTCCTTCAAGAACTGAGACTGTGCTACAGATCTTAAGATGTTCCCTAATAAGAATCTCAAGGGTTAATTTATACTTAGAACTCAGCATCTGGTCGGTATCTACTGCTTGTGCTCAGTCATTTCCAACTCTTTGTGACCCCATAGACTGTAGCCCACCAGACTTCTCTGTCTCCTAGGCAAGAATACTGGAGTGAGTTGACACTTCTTCTTCCAGGAGATTGTCCCAACCCAGAAATCAAACCTGCATCTCTTGCATCTCCTGCATTGGCAGGCAGATTCTTTACCGCTGCACCACCTGGGAAGATATATCTACTGCTTATTCAGTACCAAACAAATGTATGCTGAAATTGGCTAAATTTTTGACAATACATACTGAACATAAAAGAACATTTTTTGTCTCAAAACACGTACAATAGAAGGAAATCTAAAGGAATGAGGAAATAACACTCAGGTAGATTAGAAAATCTAGTTTGAGTTTCACCACCTATGTCATTTTGAGGATGAGGATTTCATTTCCATAAATACAAAACAGAGAACTTTAAGGAACTTCTTCGTTGACTTTCAAATCTTGTGTAAAATGAAACATAGTAGAATATATCAAAGCATTTTGAAAACTGAGCCTCAATGAGGACTAAAATAACCAACATAGAGAAGGAAAATATGCCAATCTGTAAACCAACCAAGACAATTAGTCTTATAAAGTTAGATTTATATAAGTCTAGAAGAGAGGAGTTAATATGCAATTCAATTGTCTATAATTATGCAAGTTCTCACGATGTGTAAGTCAGTAGCCAATTTCCCGTCTTCATAGGGAAAAAAAAAAAAGCTGAAAGGAAATAGCAAGATAATATTTAAGGAAAAAGAAGATATTTTGTTGTTGTTGTTGTTTTGGTGGACAAAGGAACATTGCACAGCAGTAATGATTCCAAACAGTGGAACAGGTTTTCAAGAGGGTAGAAAAGCCTCTTTAATTAGAAAAGTCTTTCAAAAATAGCATTGACCATCAATTATTATTATAAAATCTAAGTAACACCATTTTTAATAAGCAAACTCAATGCTAGGAGATTCTCTGTGATGCCCCTGCCCCAAAGCCATAGAAGACTAACAGTGAAATTTAAGATCTGTAGAGACAAAATGAGTTTACAAAGGAAAAGGCAATTTGCTCTAAGAATTAAGCACCAAGCACTCATAGACTTTGCGATTCTAAACACCTGCCCAAAACTTTACATTTCATTTAAGAGATGAACTCTCGTGATATTCAGCTTTACTAGACCGAGGTTCAGAGTTTTATTTGTTAGTTGAAAAGCAATCTGTTTATAAAATAGTCCTCATTCTGACAATGCTTTTCAAATGGTCACTTTTGGCTGCTGCTGCTGCTACTAAGTCACTTCAGTGGTGTCCGACTCTGTGCGACTCCATAGACAGCAGCCCACCAGGCTCCACCGTCCCTGGGATTCTCCAGCCAAGAACACTGGAGTGGGTTGCCATTTCCTTCTCCAATGCATGAAAGTGAAAAGTGAAAGTGAAGTCGCTCAGTCATGTCCGACTCTTAGTGACCCCATGGACTGCAGCCTACCAGGCACCTCTGTCCATGAGATTTTCCAGGCAAGAGTACTGGAGTGGGTTGCCATTGCCTTCTCCACACTTTTGGCTACTGTTTCACATAATAGCAACATTAACACAACCGATGTTTCTGAGTTTTCAATCACACAAATTTCAGAAAAGAATCTTTTCAAACGACAATTCCTAGATATGGCTTTAATCAAGCAATGAACAAATCATCCAAGAAGACACAGTTTTACATAATAAAACTCTGCCCTCCAGAGTTGCGTTTTTTAATCAAAACAAGAGCATGTGGAAAAAAAGTTTTTCCTATAGAAACTATGTATCTGACTTTTCCTACTCAACCACACTCTTTCTAAATAAATTTGTGTAAATAATGCCATTTATTCATTTGAAAATATTTTTGTACTTACAGGTATAACAAATTAGTAAAACCCAAGACAGTCCACCACAAAGAACAGTGAAGTTTTACTCTGGCCTCACAGACTATGTTAGATTGTTATATGACAAAAACAAAAAGGAGGCAGATGATAGGAAAAAATAGGAGGAGGAAAAGAAGTGAAGAAGAACAAGAAGCAAAAATAATAACATCCCAAAGAAGTTATCTATCTTGCTGCTAAATTTGAGATGAGAATTTTAGAATTGATTTAAGTGATACATATACATGTATATATAAATATCTTTTCTGACAACTTTTTAAAACATATGCAAAACTAAAGAAAATCAACGATTAAGAAAAAATCCTGAAAGAAGCCAGAGGGGAAAAAGCACCTTACCTACAGAGGAACAAAGGTAAGAATTACATTTAACTCCTCCTCAGAAAACATGACCCTCATTGGGAAAGATCCTGATGCTGGGAAAGATTAAAGGAAGGAGGAGAAAGGGGTAACAGAGGAAGAGATGGTTGGATGGCATCATGGACTCAATAGACATAAGTTTGAGCAAACTTCTGGAGATGGTGAAGGACAGGGAACCCTGGCGTGCTGCAGTCCATGGGGTCACAAAAAGTCAGACACAACTTAGCAACTGAACAACAACAGAAAATATGCAAGCAGGAGAGTGACATGAGACATTCAGTGTTGAGAGAAAGAAACCACTAACCTAGAATTCTGCACCCTGAAAAATTATCCTTCAAAAATGAAGGAGAAATAAAGACTACAGACAAACAAAACTGAGAGAATTTGTTGCTAGTAGAGCTGTCTTACAAGAAATGTTTTTAAAAAAAAAAACAGGTTCTTAAGAAAGAAGGAAAATAACATAGGTCAGAAACTCAGATCTACATAAAGTGAGGAGGAAACCTGAAGAAGGAATAAGTGAATGTAAAATAAAACATGAAATATGTTGGTTTATACCAGCATTAACAGTCTTAGATGATACTCTGCTAGAGTATACTTTATGGCATAAAGTATAAATGAAAAGGGAATATGTGTGTATATAAATATAAAATAATTGTAGAAATACAGTGGGAGGGAAGTTGATAGGGCATTTGCCTATGGATTTCCATTACACTGAACATAAAAGTGCAAAGAGCTTTTAAATGTCTCTCAAAGGTTAAATTTTCATTGATTTTATTAATATGTGAACAATCAAAAACTATTATGATTACTTGAAGCAGACAGAACTGGAAATTAGGGACCTATTTCCTTAACATGTATTTGAATTTTTGACTTTGTTGCTTACAGTTATACTTGGTGGTGTGCTAGTTAATGTTTAATAACTGGCCTGCAATGCGGGAGACCCGGATCCGATCCTTAGGTGAGGAAGATTTCCTAGAGAAGAGAATGGCTACCCACTCTAGTAATCTTGCCTGGAAAATCCCATGGACAGAGGAACCTGGCCAGCTATAGTCCATGGGTTTGCAAAGAGCCAGACACAACTGAGGGACTAACACTCTCACTTTTCACTTTCTGTGAGTCAATGTGAGCCACTCCAGCATACCACACTTTCCTCCTTGTCAGACCAAAGTATTCAGCTTTCATTGCTATCAACTTGCCTGCTGTTACTGACAAAGTCAAAATTTTTTAAACAATATATTTGCCAAGAAAATTGCCAACTTCGATGAAGTACCTAATTAATTATAATCTAACTGGAAATCAGAAATGAAGTCAATGACGTTACTCCACTAAAACAATGGTTAATTATCTGGGGTTTTAGATGTTCAGATTTAAATCCTGTTTTCAACTCTTAGGAGACATGATTTTGAGCTTGACACTTAACCTCTATAAACCTTTTCCATATCTCTAAACTGAACATAATACAAGGCCTGCCTTACTATTGCATAAAAATTAAATTAAATAATCCATGTTAAAGTACATCCAATCATCCCTATATGTTCATGGCATACAGAAAAACAGTCATATTCTATCAGTTCTTTTTATTGAGGAGAACAAGAATATTTACAGTTATAAATATCCAAAGTAATAGTTCCTCTTGTGTAAAAATGAATTCACTTTCCTTAGCTATTTATAGTGGCATTTTCAATTTATTTTCAAAAGTGAACAAGTACATTTAATTTAAAATTAATAAGACCATTATTGTGTATTCATTAAAATTTCATGTGATTATTGGAAGCATTTACTAGGTACGCAATTGACTCATTATATAGAAGAGACAGTAATTGGGCCTTAATAAAAGGAATTTTAAATAATCACTTATAAAAATATATTATTAAATTTGAGATCTCATTTTAAAATCTATCAATAATTTCTATTTACTATAGACAAAGTAAGAATTATATGTTTTGTGAATATTTAAACAAATAGAATTAATTTTAGAAACGGATGAGAAAGGATAAGTCTTCTAGCCAGAAACAGTCTGCTTGCTAGAAAATTGTAATGCAATCAGGAGATTCTGTTGATGTTCTTCTCTCCATCTTAGTTTTCAATAATCAAGGTCATTATTTAATAATGTCAATGGAGTTTCTTTTTTCTCCCCCAAACACTGACAATAAGCAGAAAGTTTATTCATGTGTTGTCACAAAGGTCAGTGCATAATTTACCTCACTAATAATACCTGTGTGATTTAATTTGATGCAGGTAATCTGTCTGGCTTTCTTTTTTCCCCTTATTTGTGACTTTGCAAGAGAAATGAAAAGGTTTAATTTCTTTACTTTAAAATCACTTAAAAAGCTAGATCATAAATCCCATGAAGACACCAAGAATATTTTTATTACATTTTTTCCAGCTGCTAAGGAAATGGCAGCCCACTCTAGGAGAATCCCAGGGACGGCAGAGCCTGGTGGGCTGCCGTCTATGGGGTCACACAGAGTCGGACACGACTGAAGCGACTTAGCAGCAGCAGCAGCAGCAGCAGCACAGTGTCTGGAACACAACTGGGGAGAAAGAAAGTAAGAGAGAGAGAAGGAGGGAGGGAAGCAAGAAACAAGGGAAGAAAGAAAAGAAAGAAAGAAAGAAAAGAGAGAAAAAAGGGGGAGAGAGAGGACAAATGAAAGAATTAGTACCAGATTATCTTTAGAGATAACTAAAACTGTTCAGACAGTGTTTTCTTACTTCAAACGTGAGCTCCTTTAACTTTCCTTCATAGTACTTCTTTTTTTTTTTACATTGTTTATATGATTGATTGATTATACTCCCCACAAGACTATTTTGCCTATAGTGATACTCCCAACTTTCAGCACAGGACCAGACACATAGCAGGTATTCAGGAAACACTGATCAAGCCTCTTTTTTGGGCACCTTGGTTAATTAGCAGATATAAGAGTTCTACTCTAAGACTCTGTGCCCTATTTTACACAATAAGAAAACCCTGCAATAAAAATATATTCAGTGCATAGCCCTACACACTGTCAGTGTGACCTTTGGGTCTCTTTCTATGGCCCAAGGGAAAATACTATGGAAAATTCCCCATACACTCTCTAATCTCTTCTGTTAATCTATTATTCGGCAGGGATAGTAATGACACATTGTTTCACCTTCTGTAGATTTATAGTAAGTCTTGAAACCAAGTTTTATACATCCTCCAACTTTGTTCTGTTTTGAAATTGTCTGGGCTGATCTAGCTTGATTGCATTTTCATAATCACGATGGTGTGATCACTCACCTAGAGCCAGACATCCTGGAATGTGAAGTCAAGTGGGCCTTAGAAAGCATCACTACGAACAAAGCTAGTGGAGGTGATGGAATTCCAGTTGAGCTATTTCAAATCCTCAAAGGTGATGCTGTGAAGGTGCTGCACTCGATATGCCAGCAAATTTGGAAAACTCAGCAGTGGCCACAGGACTGGAAAAGGTCAGATTTCGTACCAATCCCAAAGAAAGGCAATGCCAAAGAATGCTCAAACTACCGCACAATTGCACTCATCTCACATGCTAGTAACTGCTACTGCTAAGTAATGCTCAAAATTCTCCAAGCCAGGCTTCAGCAATACGTGAACTGTGAACTTCCAGATGTTCAAGATAGTTTTAGAAAAGGCAGAGGAACCAGAGATCAAATTGCCAATATCCACTGGATCATCGAAAAAGCAACAGAGTTCCAGAAAATCATCTATTTCTGCTTTATTGACTATGCCAAAGCCTTTGACTGTGTGGATCACCACAAACTGTGGAAAATTCTGAAAGAGATGGGAATACCAGACCATCTGACCTGTCTCTTGAGAAACCTGTATGCAGGTCAGGAAGCAACAGTTAGAAATGGACATGGAACAACAGACTGGTTCCAAATAAAAAAAGGAGTACGTCAAGGCTGTATATCGTCACCCTGCTTATTTAACTTATATGCAGAGTACATCATGAGACACGCTGGGCTGGAAGAAACACAAGCTGGAATCAAGATTGCTGGAAGAAATATCAATAACCTCAGATATGCAGATGACACCACCCTTATGGCAGAAAGTGAAGAAGAACTAAAGAGCCTCTTGATGAAGGTGAAAGAGGAGAGTGAAAAAGTTGGCTTAAAGCTCAACGTTCAGAAAACTAAGATCATGGCATCTGGTCCCATCACTTCATGGCAAATAGATGAGGAAACAGTGGAAACAGTGTCAGACTTTATTTTTTTGGGCTCCAGAATCACTGCTGATGGTGACTGCAGCCATGAAATTAAAAGACGCTTCCTCCTTGGAAGGAAGGTTATGGCCAACCTAGATAGCATATTTAAAAGCAGAGACATTACTTTGCCAACAAAAGTCCATCTAGTCAAGGCTATGGTTTTTCCAGTGGTCATGTATGGATGTGAGAGTTGGACAGTGAAGAAAGCTGAGCGCCGAAGAATTGATGCTTTTGAACTGTGGTGTTGGAGAAGACTCTTGAGAGTCCCTTGGACAGCAAGGAGATCCAATCAATCCATCCTAAGAGATCAATCCTGGGTGTCCATTGGAAAGTCTGATGTTGAAGCTGAAACTCCAATACTTTGGCCACCTCATGCGAAGGGTTGACTCATTGGAAAAGACCCTAATGCTGGGTAGGATTGGGGGCGGGAGGAGAAGGGGACGACAGAGGATGAGATGGTTGGATGGCATCACCAACTCGATGGACATGGGTTTGGGTAGACTCCGGGAGTTGGTGATGGACAGGGAGGCCTGGCGTGCTGCATTTCATGGGGTCGCAAAGAGTCGGACATGACTGAGCGACTGAACTGAACTGAACTGAACTGAGCTTGATTGCATTTTCATATACATTTTTGAATCAGCTGTGTATTTCTTCAAAATAGCCTGCTGAGATTTTGGTAGGAATTGGATCTATAGATCAGTCTAGGTAGGATGGAAAACTGAACAATATGACTTTTTCAGTCCATGATATGATATCATACATTTATTTAAGATTTCTATAATTCCTCTCAGCTGTTTTGTAATTTTCCATATAGAGGTGTAGAGGTCTTACATACTTTCATTAGATCTACTCCTTAGAATTTGATCTTTTAAAATACCATTATAAATGGCATTAATTTTTAACCTAATTTTCAAATAGTTTGTCAAAAGTATATAGTAATACAATTGATTTATGTGTTAATCTTATATTCTCAATCTTTCTAAATATGTTTTTTAGTTTTAATCATTTTTCTTATAAATAGCACAGAGTTTTTTATAACCATGATCATATCCTGAAATAATGACAGTTTTACTTCTTGTTTTCTAATATATATTCCTTTCACCTTATTTTACTGCCCTGTTGAATTGGTATGAACTTCTACTAAAAGTTAATAGAAACTGGAGAATAGAGAAGTAGATATTTTTGCTTTTTCCCAAAATTTAAGGAAAAGAATTAATGTTTCAACATTAATTATATTACCATGGATTTCTTATAGATTCCTTTTATCAGATTTAGGTATTTCCATTCTATTCTTATTTGATAAGAGATAATGTCATAAAGGGCATTAAATTTTGTTGCATGCTTTATTACAACTAATAGGAAGACTACATGGATTTTATATTCTGTTGATGAGATGAATTACCTTAATTGATATTCAAATGGCAAATTAATCTCACATTCCTGGGATAAACTCATTGCCCATGTTGTATTATACTTTTTACATGTTACTAGATTTGATTTGCTAAATTTTTTAGAAAATTTTGTGTCTATATTCATAAGGCATATTGGCCTGAAATTTTACCCTTATTTTATCTTTGAAAGATATATTTTATTGTTTCAAAAAACAAAACCATAAAAAGAGTTGTGAAAATTTCCCTTTATCAGGCTTTTCTGAAAGTCTGTATAGAACTGCAATGTTATCTCTTTAAAATATTTAGTAGAAACCTGGGGTAAAAACATTAAAATTAGAGGTATCTTAGGGAGAGAATATAACCAGTCATCAAGAATTCAACTTCTTCAGTAAATACAGCACTGTACAAATGTTCTATTTATTTCTATGTTAATTATGGTTAATGTCTTTCAAGGAATTTGCAGAATTTATTGGCATATTGTTGTTATTCAGTCACTCGGTCATGTCTGACATTTGCAACCCCATGGACTGCAGCACTCCAGGCTTCCCTGTCCTTCACCGTCTCCCGGAGCTTGCTCAGACTCATGTCCACTGAGTCAGTGATCCCATCCAACCATCTTGTCCTCTGTCGTCCCCTTCTCCTGCCTTCAATCTTTCCCAGCATCAGGGTCTTTTCTAATGAGTTGGCTCTTTGCATCAGGTGGCCAAAGTATACATAAATTTTATGTATGTATTTATTTTATGTAAACAATAGTTCATAAATTCCTATTGTTTTTATTTTAAAATCTATAGTATGTGTATCTGTTGATGTCCCCTTTGTAGTTCCTGATGGTGGTAATTTGTATGGTGTCCTTTTTAAAATGTTTTTCCCTGATTAATCTTGCTAGGGATTTTAAATCTTTATTAATCATTTTTTAATCAACTTTTAACTTTGATAGAAAAACAAGAGTAAACTAAACTTAAAATAAGTAGAAGGAAGTAAATAACAAAGATAACAAATGAAAAGCTTGACCAAAAAAGATAATATAGAAAAGCTTAATAAAGTCAAATGTTGGTTCTTTGAAAAAAAATTAATAAAACAATATCAAGCAAGATTGAGCAAGAAAAAAGATAAAACTTCAAATTGGCAATATCGAGAATAAAGGAGGGGACATTTCCATATATTCTAAAAATATTAAAAAGTACCTCTATATCAATAAAACTGATAACTAAGATAAAATGGACAAATCCTCAAAATACACAACTACCAAACTAATTCAAGTAGAAAAAGAAATTTTAAATAGCCATATATCTTAAAAATTGAGTTTTACTTAAAACTTTCCCAGGTCAAGACAATTTTATTTGTGAATTCTTTTAAATATTAAAGGAGAAGGAAATAATTTAGATGGTTTCTCTAGTGAATTCTGTCAAACATTTGAGAAAAATAATTCATTATTATGCATACTTTTAAAAAATATAAGAAGATATTCCTAACTTTTGTCTGAGTTTACCATAACCTTGACACCAAACCTGACAAAGATATTACAAAAAATAATCCCAGGCCAATGTCTCTCATGAACATAAATGCAAAAATTCTCAATGAAATATTAGCAAATTATATCTGGAAATATATTAAAACACAATGTAATATGATCAAGTGGGATTTATCTTAGGGATGCAAAATTAGCTTAACCATTTGTATAAATCAATATATTTACCATATTAACTATAACAGGAAATGACATGTGCAGTTCAATATATGGAGGAAGCTTTTGGCAAAAAACAGTTTTTTATCAAACTAGGAATAGAAGGGAACTGCCATAATCTGAAAAGGGCACCTATTTCTTTAAAATTATCTACAGCTGTCATCACACAATGCTGAAATAGTAAATTCTTTCCGCTTCTATCATGAATAAGGCCAAGATGTTGACTTTTAACACGCCCATGTAGCATTATACTAGAGGTCCTAGCCAATAATTGAAGAAAGAAACCTAAATGAAAGCTATAAAGATTAGAAAAAATGAAGCAAAACTATACTTTATTCAAATGCAGCACAACTAAGAATGCAGAAAATCCTATGAACCTATGAAAATCTGGTAGAAGCATATATTGTATATATCAAGGTTATGAGATTTAAAGTCAACATATACTACCAATGAAAAACTTGAGAATAAAATTTCTAAAGATTATTATCATTACAACAGCCTCAAAAAACATTACTTAGTTGTAAATTTAACAAAGGATGTATGGAGACTTCTCAATTGCAAACTATAAAATACTACTGAGAGATATTTTTAAAATGCCTAAGTATATAACTAAAGATATATCATGTTAATGCAACTAAAGACTTAAAGTTATTAAACTGTCCATTCTTTCCCATGTAATGTCAACCAGAATCTCAGCAGACTTTTCAGCATAAAATTTGATATACTGATTCTAAAAATAACTATTGAAATAAAAAAAAGATCTAGAATAGCCAAAATAGTCCTACAAAAGGAGGAAAAATTTGGACAACTCATTATTTCCGATTTCAAGATTTATTCTAAAGCTACAGTAATCAAGAAATAGTACTGCTGACTTAACAATGGATAAATAAATCAACAGATGAAAAGGGAGAGTCTTTTCAACATAAAGAACTGAAACAACTGGAAATTCTTACATACTACTCCTTAAATCATACACAAAATTTAGTGTGATATGGATTAAAGGCCAACCCTAAAAGCCACATATTCGAAAGCAAAGGACAATGTCTTTATGACTGTAGGATAAGTAAATCTTTTTAGAACACAAAAAACACTAACCTTCAAAGAAAATATTGATAAATTGATGTTCATCAATGATGAGAAATCATTAGTAAATTATAAATGAAAACCACCAATGAGATACCAAACACACTGACAGGAATGGCAAAAATTTTAAAAAAAACAAAACACCACCACCAAATAATGACAAAATTTTCAAGTAACAAAAACTTTCGTACATTGTTTGTGACAGTACAAAATTATACACCTTTTTGGAAAACGGTTTGAAAAGTTCTTATATAGTTAAACATACACCTACCTATGATCCAAAAATTTCATCAAAGAGAAGTAAAATCCTATTTTTACAAAAAGACTTGTCCAAGAATGTTTGTAGAAGCACATTCACTACAGGCAAAAACTAGAAACTAGTCCAATGACCCACATCAAAAGATTGAATGAACAAACTGTAGTCTATATTCTGGAATACTACTCATAAATAGAAAAGTCCAATTAATTACACGTGCAACACTTCTAAAATCTCAAAAACTTTAAATGAAAGTAAAGCCTGGTATAAGAGTATATATTCTATTATTCTATTTATGTGAATTTCAGGAACAAGCAAAACTAATTATAGCAAAAAGATTTCAGGAAAGTGGTTGCTTTCCACAGAAAGCAAATTGGCTGAGGAAGGCCACAAGGCAATCTGGGGTGATGGGAATGTTCTATATTTTGATAGAGTTATTGGTTACATGGCTGCGCACATTTCTCAAAATTCATTGAACTGTACCATTTAAGGTTTATTTCACTGCTGCTGCTGCTGCTAAGTCACTTCAGTTGTGTCCGACTCTGTGCGACCCCATAGACGGCAGTCCACCAGGCTCGTCTGTTCATGGGATTCTCCAGGCAAGAATACTGGAGTGGGTTGCCATTTCCTTCTCCAGCCTTATTTCACTACATGTAGACATAAATCAATAAAATTTTAAATAGAATATACAAAAATTGAATAAATCAGGCAAAATTAATCTAAAGTGGCAAAACCCAAGACAGTGGTAATACAAGACATGGAACTGTGACTTGACAGAGATATGTGGCAGCTTCTTAAGTACTGATAACGTTCTGTGTCTTGATCTGGGTCCCATTGTGCTATTATGTTTACTTTGGGAAATTTCAAGTACACTAATGATATGGACATTTTTTTTAATATGTGGTACTTCAACATAATTTGCATTTAAAATTTTTGTTGCTAATAATCACAAAAGCCCTCTCTATCAATTACTACCTAGAAATGCATCTACTGTGTCACCAATACAGTGGAACGTGGGGAGGTTGCTAGCTATACCACCACATTGTGCATAATAAACTCCTAGTGGAAAAGCTTTAACCTGTTACTATGACAGCATGCTTTGACTGTGGCATTCACAGAGAATAAATCATTTCAATTTAATCTGTCCAGTTGCTTTGTTATTAAAGATGACAAGGAAGCAACAGCAAGCATCACTAGAGAAATCACAGCAATATAACATCTGTCACATTGTAATACAGAGGGATCAGAGATCATTCAGGAGTGTCATAATTGTAATTTCAGAAAACCAAATACAATTTATGTGATAACATCCACCTGTATCTCTTTAACTTGCCTTTTCAATTTGCTGCCTCTTTGTATCTATTCAAAACTGAAGCATCTCATGTCATTAAAACTATGTAAATAAGTTAGGCCTGATTGTGAAGGATCAGAAGCTAACTGGGATACTTCAGCTTCTGGGGCCAGAAGATTCTATTTTAACA
Organism: Giraffa tippelskirchi; assembly: GCF_054371585.1. Taxonomy (NCBI): domain Eukaryota; kingdom Metazoa; phylum Chordata; class Mammalia; order Artiodactyla; family Giraffidae; genus Giraffa; species Giraffa tippelskirchi. Next base: position 103,574,276 of record NC_137280.1, on the reverse strand, counting down.
ACACCCATATGGTCCTTGAAGCACAGCTTAAGCATTTTGATAGACATGCCAAGATTCAACTAAGGAGATAGACTTTCACCACAGATGAAACTGTCTCCCAGTGAAAGAGAACAGATTAATGAAAGTGTCAGTTAGGGTTCTTTGGTTACAGTCAATAGAAACTCATTCTAGCTAACATATGCAGAAAAAAAAAAGAATTTGTTATAAATTGATTTGGGAATTGCTCACTGTATTAAGGTGAGGAAGGACAACAAGGCATCTGTGGAGTTTTGAAAAGGGGAACTAACATAAATATGTATTGGATTCTGCTTGGCCCCACTTCACATCCTCTTAGGTGAACTTTTTATTCTAATCATTGCTACAGAAAGCAGCTACACAGGCATAATGTGACAGTCCCGTCTGTATAGGGATTTCTCTGCCACATAGGTTCCTTGTAACACCCCACTCAGCCATTCTGGCACAAAAACAAAAATATGGAGATGTGAAGCAGGTAGAAATTCATGTGGCAAGCAATGGGGCATGTGCTCCTGGAAAACGTTACCCTTCTCCATCCCCACCTGGATAATTGTGCACTGCTTTCTACATGGTTCCACATATAGTCCCCAGCATGATTAAGCCTCACTTGCCAAGAATAGTGATCAGCTTGCCTTGAACAGTGCAACTCTGACTGGGCTCTCCCTCTTACCTGTTTTATCCTCCCTGTCCTCTACAACTGCTGCTTGGAACTACTTCTCAAAACACAATACCTGCCCACAAGCCCTGTCCTAGGCTCTACTCTTTTAGAGAATGGCAACTAAAATAAAAGTTACCTACAGAGCCCCATAGCTGCCAGAATGAATGAATTTCAAATCTGTTCAGTCATTTTTGTTCCTTTGCTCATGAATTGAATCCTGGGACAGCACACAATTGGCCAAGCTTTGATCCTATGCCTACACCTTACATATGAAAGGTGAGGCATGCTAGATATCTCATAATTCAAGGAAATGAAAAGAAAGGGAAGGGAAGAGAAGGGGGGAAATGTTGCTCTTTCTATACCTCTCCGTGTGTCTAAAATATTGCATTAATATTTTGAGCAACAAACTCAGTAGAGTGTGATTATTTAACAGCACATGTAACATTATATTTACAATGAATCTATTTTTACTAAGTATTTGACATGATAGGTCACTTCCACTTATGGTGATTAATCTAAAATTCAACAAAAAAATAAAGATGGTTAGGTTAGAACCTCACGTCCTACTCGTTCTTTTAAAAGGTTTGATATTACATTGCCACCAGAAAGGAACCAAGGCTACTAGGAAAGATGGAGTAAGCACATCCCACAGTATTTATCTCACTAAACAAAATACATGAAAGTGAAAATGAAAGTCACTCAGTCATGTCCAACTCTTTGCAATCCCATGGACTGTAGCCTGCCAGATTCCTCTGTCCACGGAATTCTTAAGGCAAGAATACTGGACTGGGTAGCCACTTCCTTCTCCAGGGGATCTTCCCTAGCCAGGGATCAAATCCAGGTCTCCCTCAATGCAGGCAGATTGTTTACCATCTGAGCTGCTAGGGAAGCCCAAACAAAATGTATAGAACAACTATATATCAGAAGATTATGAATGGCAGAGAAAAAGACAGGCTGGCTAAGGATCCATGAACTCAGGGAACAGTGTGGTGATGAGTTCTTTGGTTTGGTTTGATTTTTATCCCTTATCTATCTTGGCCTTGACACTACGGCAGGCTATAACCCTGCAACACAAAGAGGTAAAGAGATATAAACAACAACAAAAGACTGCTTTTGCCATCCAAAGCTCAGTGAAGAAGACAGTCATAGGGGACAGAACCCTTTGACAACATCTCTCCTTCTCCAGGCCAACACCACACACACACACACAAATAAAAAACCTGCCTCTTTCCCTTCACATCAAGCATCACAGCAACTGTGGAAAAGAGCCAAGTCAAACATTTACACACTGCACCAAGCAAGCAAAGTCTCCAGAGTCTCCCACTCCCCCTCTTCCCTGGGTGCTGCCGATACTATGACATTACTGGGTTTTCATTTGCTCCTTGGAAGAAAAGCTATGGCAAACCTAGGCAGCATAATAAGAAGCAAAAATATCACCTTGTCAACAACGGTCCATCTAGTCAAAGCTATGGTTTTGCCAGTAGTCACATATGGATGTGAGAGTTGGACCATAAAGAAGGCTGAGTGCCAAAGAATTGATGCTTTTGAACTCTGGTGCTGGATAAGACTCTTGAGAGTCCCTTGGACTGCAAGGAGATCCAACCAGTCCATCCTAAAGGAAATCAACCCTGAATATTCCATTGGAAGGATTGATGGTGAAGCTGAAGCTCCAATAGTTTGGCCACCTGATGTGAAGAGCTGACTCATTGGAAAAGACCCAGATGCTGGGAAAGATTGAAGGCAAGAGGAGAAGGGGACAACAGAGGATGAGATGATTAGATGGCATCACCAAATCAATGAATATGAGTCTGAGCAAACTTTGGGAAATAGTAAAGGACAGGGAAGCCTGGTGTGCTGCAGTCCATGGGGCTGCAAAGCATCTGACACGGCTCAGCGACTAAACATGAACAACTGGGTAGTATTCTGTCAACCAGTCCTACTCTGCAATAGCTACAGAGGCAGAGCCTTTTTCCTCACCCCATCCAAAAGCCCATCATGCTCTACATGAATATAAACAGAGGCAGCATCCCTCCTTCTTCCCCATCAGGCACTGTGAGGACTGTAAAAGAAGCCCTGCCTACACCTGCCCTGCACTAAGGGAATATCTGCAAAGAGGAGCACTCCACTCCCTCCCAACTAAATTGTGGGCATTATGAGATTAGACTAAGGAGAGTAGTGGCCTGGAAAAAGGGATTCTTTATATCTGAGAATAAAATCACAAGCACACCCCAAGCAGTCTATGTGAAACTGACTAGAATCAATAAAGCAAAAACTTTAAAAACTGAACTATTACACAGAATATCACTCAGGTTTCAAACTTACCTTAGTATTAATAAGCAGAGTAGTAAAATGTAGACTAATGCTGCAAAAGTTTGAAAACTAAATTAACATTGGAACTATAGCCTGCAAAAGGGAACTAGGTCAGGTTTTCTGAACCTAAACAAGTCTATTGCTCACTGAAACAGATTTACATAGCAACCAGAGTCTCATAACTTAATACTTTAAAAAAAGAAATGCAATCCAAAATATGTGTCATACAAGAACCAGTAAATTCTCAATTCAAATGAGGAAAGATAAGCAACAATGCCAACACTGAGCTTATCCAAATGTTAGAATTATCTGACTAGAATTTTAAAGCAGTTATCATAAAAAATGCTCCAACAAGAAATTACACTCTTGAAATAAATGGAAACATAGAAAGTCCAAGCAAAGAAATAGAAGATACTAAAAAAAAAATCAAATAAAAATTTTAAAACTAAAAATAAAGTAAATGAAATTGAAAAACTCCCTGGATGGACTCAGTAGCAGAATGGAGATAACAGAGCAGAAAAAATCAGTGAACATACAGATCAATAGAAATTACCCAATCTGGACAGCAAAGAAAAAATACATTTAAAATAGCCAAACATCCTCAGCAATGTAGGGCAAAAGATCTATCATTTGCATCACTGATGTCCCCAGAAGGGAATGAGAAAGAGGTTGGGGCTAAAAGAGTACTTGAAGAATCAGTGGCTGATATATTCTCCAATTTGACAAAGGACATAAACCTACAGGAAAAAAAGAGGAACAAGCATAAACAGGATAAATACAAAGAAATGCATATCCTGATATCAGAATATATCCTAATATATGATTCTAATGAATATCCTAATCAAGTTCTGAAAACTACCCCAAAAAATAGGTTACAAAATTCAAAAGCAGCAGAAATACATGAACTGTAAGGAAGCAACAATTTCAATCCTAAAGTATTTCTAAGCAGAAACAATAAAAGCTAGGAAGAAGTGGCCAACATTTTTCAAGAGGTGAAATTAAAAAAAAAAAAAAAACTATCAACCCAGAATCCTACATTCAGTGAAAATATACTGAGAGTTTTACCAAAATAAAAATTAAAATCATATATTTGGTGTCACTTGAAAAATAGAATACTTGGCCATCAGGCCTGATATCTTCAGTTCAGTTCAGTCGCTCAGTTGTGTCCAACTCTTTACGACCCCATGAATCACAGCACGCCAGGCCTCCCTGTCCATCACCAGCTCCCGGAGTTTAACCAAATTCATGTCCATTGAATCAGTGATCCCATCCAGCCATCTCATCCTCTGTCATCCCCTTCTCCTCCTGCCCTCAATCCTTCCCAGCATCAGGGTCTTTTCAAATGAGTGAACTCCTCGCATCATGTGGCCAAAGTATTGGAGTTTCAGCTTCAACATCAGTCCTTCTGATGAATACCCAGGACTGATCTCCTTTAGGATGGACTGGATGGATCTCCTTGCAGTCCAAGGGACTCTCAAGAGTCTTCTCCAACAACATAGTTCAAAAGCATCAATTCTTCGGCACTCAGCTTTCTTCACAGTCCAACTCTCACATCCATACATGACTACTGGAAAAACCATAGCCTTGACTAGACGGACCTTTGTTGGCAAAGTAATTTCTCTGTTTTTTAATATGCTATCTAGGTTGGTCATAACCTTCCTTCCAAGGAGGAAGCGTCTTTTAATTTCATGGCTGCAATCACCATCAGCAGTGATTTTGGAGCTCAAAAAAATTAAGTCTGACACTGTTTCCAATGTTTCCACATCTATTTGCCATGAAATGATGGGACCAGATGCCATTATCTTAGTTTTCTGAACGTTGAGCTTTAAGCTTACTTTTTCACTCTCCTCTTTCACTTTCATCAAGAGGCTCTTCAGTTCTTCTTCACTTTCTGCTATAAGGGTAGTGTCATCTGCATATCTGAGGTTATTGAGATTTCTCCTGGCAATCTGGATTCCAGCTTGTGTTTCTTCCAGCCCAGCATTTCTCATGATGTACTCTGCATATAAGTTAAATAAGCAGGGTGACAATATACAGCCTTGATGTACTCCTTTTCCTATTTGGAACCAGTCTGTTGTTCCATCTCCAGTTCTAACTGTTGCTTCCTGACCTGCATACAGGTTTCTCAAGAGACACGTCAGATGGTCTGGTATTCCCATCTCTTTCAGAATTTTCCACAGTTTATGGAGATCCACACAGTCAAAGCCTTTGGCATAGTCAATAAAGCAGAAATAGATGATTTTCTGGAAATCTCTTGCTTTTTTGATGATCCCACAAATGTTGGCAATTTGATCTCTGGTTCCTCTGCCTTTTCTAAAACTATCTTGAACATCTGGAAGTTCACAGTTCACGTATTGCTGAAGCCTGGCTTGGAGAATTTTAAGCGTTACTTTACTAGTGTGTGAGATGAGTGCAATTGTGCAGTAGTTCGAGCATTCTTTGGCATTGCCTTTCTTTGGGATTGGAATGAAAACTGACCTTTTCCAGTCCTGTGGCCACTGCTGAGTTTTCCAAATGTGCTGGCATATTGAGTGCAGCACTTTCACAGCATCATCTTTCAGCATTTGAAATAGCTCAACTGGAATTCCATCACCTCCAATAGCTTTGTTCATAGTGATGCTTTCTAAGGCCCATTTAACTTCACATTCCAGGATGTCTGGCTCTAGGTGAGTGATCATACCATTGTGATTATCTGGGTCTTGAAGATCTTTTTCGTACAGTTCTTCTGTGTATTCTTGCCACCTCTTCTTAATATCTTCTGCTTCTGTTAGGTCCATACCACTTCTGTCCTTTATCGAGCCCATCTTTGCATGAAATATTCCCTTGGTAACTCTAATTTTCTTGAAGAGGTCTCTAGTCATTCCCATTCTGTTGTTTTTGTCTATTTCTTTGCATGGATCACTGAGGAAGGTTTTCTTATCTCTCCTTGCTATTCTTTGGAATTCTGCATTCAAATGGGAATATCTTTCCTTTTCTCCTTTGCTTTTCACTTCTCTTCTTTTCACAGCTATTTATAAGGCCTCCTCAGACAGCCATTTTGCTTTTTTGCATTTCTTTTCCATGGGGATGGTCTTGATCCCTATCTCTTGTACAATGTCACGAACCTCTGTCCATAGTTCATCAGGCACTCTGTCTATCAGATCTAGTCCCTTAAATCTATTTCTCACTTCCACTGTATAATCATAAGGTATTTGATTTAGGTCATACCTGAATGGTCTAGTGGTTTTCTCTACTTTCTTCAATTTCAGTCTGAATTTGGCAATAAGCAGTTCATGATCTGAGCCACAGTCAGCTCCTGGTCTTGTTTTTGCTGACTGTAAAGAGCTTCTCCATCTTTGGCTGCAAAGAATATAATCAATCTGATTTCAGTGTTAACCATCTGGTGATGTCCATGTGTAGAGTATTCTCTTGTGTTGTTGGAATAGAGTGTTTGCTATGACCAGTGCGTTCTCTGGACAGAACTCTATTAGCCTTTGCCCTGCTTCATTCTGTACTCCAAGGCCAAACTTGCCTGTTACGCCAGGTGTTTCTTGACTTCCTACTTTTGCATTCCAGTCCCCTATTATGAAAAGGACATCTTTTTTGGGTGTTAGTTCTAGAAGGTCTTGTAGGTCTTCGTAGAACCATTCAACCTCACCTTCTTCAGCATTATTGGTCGGGGCATAGACTTGGATTATCGTGATATTGAATGGTTTGCCTTGGAAACGAACAGAGATCATGCTGTCGTTTTTGAGATTGCATGCAAGTACTGCATTTCAGACTCTTCTATTGACCATGATGGTTACTCCATTTCTTCTAAGGGATTCCTACCCACAATAGTAGATATAATGGTCATCTGAGTTAAATTCACCCATTCCAGTCCATCTTAGTTTGCTGATTCCTAGAATGTTGATGTTCACTCTTGTCATCTCCTGTTTGACTACTTCCAATTTGCCTTGATTCATAGACCTAACATTCCAGGTTCCTACACAATATAGCTCTTTACAGCATCGAACCTTGCTTCTATCACCTGATTTATTACAGAGCAATAACAGTCTTGAGGCAGAGGGAGCAAATGCTTCCTTTAGATGAGGCATCTACCTTCTACTTACCAGCATGGCTTCTTACCCTGAGTACTGTTTCATTTACTCTATGTGCCTGGCTGTTGTAAGTATTGGGTTTATGGCATCCAGACTATTAGTTTAAAAGTTTTCCAGAAAGTCTAATAAAAGCCATAGATCTCCAGAAAGGCACCCATGCAAACAATTTTGTATTTAGTTTCAAAGGTCATAGACTCATATGATCCTAAGATTATTCAGATCCCACTTTAAGAACCCCTTATTTGACCATCAAGTGTACTATCCTAATCTAATCATAAAGAGATTATTGATTGCTCACCTTTTCTGTTAATATTATTTAGGAATGCCTCCAATATTGCCATATGTGTTTGCTGTATTATTTTGGGATATTCTATTCTACTAGGGAGAGTAAGACAAGGAAGATAAATGAAACTAAATATAATAGCAAGAACCTTCTGAAATGTATTAGACATAAAGAAAGTAGTTATGGTCTATATATGAAGGAATAGTAGAACCAAGTAGTTGCCAAATATTTATGAAACACTTAACAGTTTCTGGGACATAAGTTTCAGAATGAGCAAACAAATGAATGAGTGACTGCAAGGCTCAGCTTTTCCATCACATTACACCTCTTCCTCTTACCACTAACAGATTACTTTTTCCCTATTTGTTATTGTTTCTATTACATCATAAATTTATTGTAGACAAGGGCCATAAGTTATGTTGTGTACATAAGATAAGTTAATAAATACCTGAAAGCAGTGGTCACACATAGAACAGTGATTCTCAGACTCAAGGGTACATCACAATCACCTGAGAACTTGTTTAAAATGCAACTATCTAGGGGCCAGCCCTGGTGGTTCAGACTGTAAAGAATCTTCCTGCAATTCGGGAGACCCAGGTTTGATCCCTGGATCAGGAAGATCCCCTGGAGAAGGGAATGGCAACCCACTCCAATATTCTTGCTGGAGAATTCCATGGACAGAGGAGCCTGGCGAACTACAGTCCACGGGCTCACAAAGAGTCAGATACAACTGAGAGACTAACACTTTTCAGGAGCCAGTCCAAGGAGTTTTAATTCAGTAATTTAGAGAGGTGCTATTAAAAAAAAATTATATTTTTTACCAGAACTTCTACTGCTTTCAATTTAGGGGCTCCATCAACAACATATCAAAAACAATTGAAATAGTAAACATGGAAAATCTAGGGCAAATGGTAATCTCTGTCTCCACTCTCACTAAGGATAAGTTATCAAATAGATTAAAATGTACTTCAGAGCAGCCTGAAGGACACTGGCGGAAAGATGGACCTAGCTCCTTTACCTCAGGTGATATGATTTGGGGGTAGGGCAGGGTGGGGAGAAGAACTTACTGTTATCTGTGTGAGATACTAGTTTTATGAGCTTATAGAGCCACTGTCTTCTGCCCAGTCAGCTGCTTCTTTTTCATCATTGCTCATGGCCAGAAAATGGACAAGAAACAAGAACCATAACTTAATTCCTGCTGCAACACTCTCAAGATTTGAATGGTTCTGCTTCTTGTTTGATTGATTTCATAACACTTATTATTTGGACAGCACTTATTGCATACCTAGAGCTGAACTTAAAACCCCAATGTAACATTTTTAATTAATATTTAGATTTTTTTAATTAAATATTACTTTTAGACAATTTCAGATTAAGGAAACACATAACAATCATCAGGGATTTTTAAGTTGGAGGTTTGTGAAAGCAGAAACACTTTTCAGTTTGAGCAATTACTTTATGTATGGGCTTATAGTAGGTGAAATAAGTAGCCAACTGGATTCTCTTGATTTCTGCTTTACCTTATGAAAATTTTTCATGGTGTTTTCCAACCTGCTATCATGTAACAATTGACTAAGTGCATTTACATATGCCAGTCCCCAACTATTACATAAAGTTGTCGATCCAATACTCAAACTTTCATTTCTGGAACATGTATAATCAATTTGGAATTCTAGATAATACGTGTAATCACAAAATGTATTAATTAAGAAAAAATTTGTACATATGTCTAAATTATTTATTTACAATTCCATTGAATTTGTGAGAACTGAATTCCAAGCTCTTTCAAATCACTGAAATTCAAAGAAATTCACAACTAATCCAAAGTACCATAAACATTTGTATGCTAAGTAAAGGCAATTGTCTTCCTGCACAAGGTCTTATTTTCCCCAGTTCACCATAGCAATTCACAGAGAAACAAACAGCTAAACTAATGAAGGAAACAAATGGAACATTTACTGACACCTTACCTTATGTGATATACCAAGGAAATAATAGCTTAGTTATGTATTCAAGGAATATTAAGACATCAAAAAAAATAGTAAGAATAATTCTTTATTTACCAGTCTGTACCTTGCTTACTTGGATAATGCAGGTGATGGCTACACTTTTAATTTTCCATCCAATAATAGATTATAAAAATAGAAAGAGAGGTTATGATAGAAGAGTTGTAGCATTATTTAATGCTGTACTGAGCCTGACCCAGGCAACTATAGAGAAAACACACAGTCAACTGATCTAACATGACACATCAGTTTAGGGCTTTTCTGAGTAGTGCAAAAAAAAAAAAAAAAACCCAAGTGCCTACCAAGGACTACTAACCTCCTATCTTATAGGAATCATTTAAAAACAATTAGACAGACTAATATAACCCCCCTTAAGGTTTAGTTAACATTTTATGTTGGTTTCACACTATTTTCCTTCCCTTATGTTTAGATATAAAATAGTAAGTTTCTTTCAAGTTTGCTATTAATAATATGACATGAGAATATTTTCCCAATTTCACTGTTTCTTACTTGATGAACTCAACTAGTATCCTTATTGTATTGGAGTTTTATCCTTTTGGAAGTAGTATTTGGCTTTTCAAATCTCTAAAGGCCTTAATTCTGAATCTTTATTAAAGGATTTTTATTTCTTAAGATATATTCAAAAGAATCTTACATTAAAAATAATTTTTATAACACCCTTCAGTCATCTGGGGCCTCTCTGACTCTGAGATTTACATAGCACCTGACCGAAAATTTAGTATGTCTTTTGGTAAAATGTTGTTTTACAGAAGAAAATAAAGAGCCTAATGAGAGGATTGGATATTTGAGGATTTTTATCTGGAGAAAGTTTATCCTATTGGAGAAAGAATTACAAAAAATACATTTTAGCATCCTAGCTGGCCATACCACAACCCTGCAGTGAAGCACACCCAACCACACCCATGGGAGTTTTAGTCTCCCAAGATTAAGAATTCATGAAAGGCACTTCCCTGGCAGTTTAGTGGTTTGGGACTTTGCCTTCCAATGAAGGGGATGCAAGTTCAATTCTTGGTCAGGGAGCTAAGATCCCACATGTCTGGTAGCCAAAAAAAAAAAAAAAAAAAAAAAAACATAAAACAGAAGCAATATTGTAACAAATTCAATAAAGCCTTCTAAAACGGTCCACATCAGGGAAAAAAAAAAAAAGCTCTTAAAAAAAAAGAATTTATGAAAACAAAAGGTGATACACATATGAAGAAACCTCCTTCCTGAGTGTAAGCAAAATGGCAAAGAAAAAGAACTAAGAGGAAAACAGAAAAGTAGGAAGTGATAAAGTTAATTCATATATCCAGACCCACAAAATGGATGCTTCCCCAGTGGCCCAGACCATCTCACAAATCAAACCTAAATCAGCCTGGGCTCATGAGAAATAACTGAGAAGGAAATCTAACATAAACCAGTTACAATCCTTATCTCAGCTTTAAGTATCTTACCTTACCGTAGAAAACAGAACTTGCTAGCCCTGTCAGAAAGCTCCCATCCTTCTGGCCATTCATGTTTCCTCTCCTAACATTCCCTAAAACTCACTCTTGCCTAAAATCCCCCGGGAAGGACGCACCATTGCTTGTGAGACACCATACTCTACCAATCCATAGACTGATTCCCTTGAATAAAGGAGATCAAAATCATCACTAAATTGTTTTAGTTTTGTCATTTGACAGTTCTGGCAGGCCAAATAGGACCTTAAAACAGCTCCTGAAGATCCCTGGGATGGCTCTGAGACCAAGAGAAGGTACCGACAGAGCCAGTTTGTTTGGCTGCCTCTTCAGCTGCTCTCTGAGATGTCTAAGAAGCTGCTCTCTGATCAAATTCTACTTATTTTGCATTCAGAGTTCTTCAAGTTTTTCTGCTAATCCTTCCAGGTGGAGAATCAAGGCCTGAAAGACTCCAGATTTTTCTGAATGAGACTTAAGGGGTCACTGTATTTGGGCTTGTTTTACCTCATCTCAAGGCAACCCCCTTCAGGAGGTCCCGACAGGTTTCAGGAGCTGCGCTCTGGCAACCAGAAACAGTAAGTCTGATTGAATTAGGGAAGACTCTTTCAACAAGGAAAAATAATGGCTACTCCTCAATCTAAGAAAGCAAGATGGATAGCAACCATTAGGAGACTCACAAATCCTTGAGTTAAGTCCACAGAACAAACTGCTTTGGGGACTTAGGGAAATAAATTAAGACAAGAAATGTGGGCTATTTTGACCAGTGGCACATCAAAATCTACTTGAAACTATTAAAAGCCATGAGAGAACCATCCACTGTAAAGAAAACTTCTTGTGAAAAGAATAACAGGTTTATTGCTTACGAAAATTTCATAAACCAAAGCTTCAAAATTGGTGGGCATGAATTGAGCACTTAAGAGTTGTTAGAGTGCTCACCACTTAATGCTAAGACTCCTGTGCTAGAATAAACTGGTCATGGAACAAGTTATATTGATACTAGGTCACCAGTCAACCTCAAGAAATTCTCTGTGCAATGAGGTACACTGTGAAAGTGAAAGTGTTAGTCACTCAGTCGTGTCTGACTCTTTGTGACCCCATGGACTGTAGCCCACCAGGCGGCTCTGTCCATGGAATTCTCTAAACAAGAATACTGGAGTGGGGTGCCATGCCCTTCTCCAGAAGATCATCCCAACCCAGGGATCAAACCTGGTCTCCCACATTGCAGGCAGATTCTTTACCATCTGAGCCACCAGCACCACTTTCCTCTTCCCTCTGAGAGACCCAAAGCTTAGCTAAAGTAACAAGATCCTCAAGTTTCAAAGAATTGAACATGCCACCTCCCAACACATCTTATTTTATGTCTAAGAACTGTGGTTTTAGAAGCTATAGATAGCAACAAAATTACAAAACCTTTCTAAGACAACCTAGAATTACAGTGGCTATATGTGAAACATTTCAAAATACAAGGTCATTTATTCCTTAAAGTTCACTTGAAAGTTGTTGTTTAGTCACTAAGTCTTGTCCAACTCTTTTGCATCCCATCAACTGTAGCCCACCAAGCTCCTCTGTCCATGGGATTTCCCAGGCAAGAATAATGAAGTGGGTTGCCATTTCCTTCTCCAGGGGATCTTCCCAACCCATGTATCAAACCTGCATCTCCTGCATTGGCAGGTGGATTCTCTACCACTGAGCCACCTGGGAAGACTCTCACCTGAAAGTAAGGGTTCCTAAATCAAATAAACAGAATAGCACACCTATTTTAATTGGTGTGCAGAAGACTCCAAAAGACTTCAAGATTCCAAAACAGCCCATTGAAAGATTCATTGTGTAAAATGGGAGTGAAAGTCACTCAGTCGTATCCATCTCTTTGAGACCGCATGGACTATATAGGCCATGGAATACTCCAGGCAAGAATACTGGAGTGAATACTGGAGTGAGTAGCCATTCCCTTCTCCGGGGTATCTTCCCAAACCAGGATCAAACCCAGGTCTCCTGCATTGCAGGCAGATTCTTTACCAACTGAGCTCAGTTCAGTTCAGTTCAGTCACTCAGTCGTGTCCAACTCTTTGCAACCCCATGAATCGCAGCACACCAGGCCTCCCTTTCCATCACCAACTCCCAAAGTCTACCCAAACCTATGTCCATCGAGTTGGTGATGCCATCCAGCCATCTCATCCTCTGCCATCCCCTTCTCCTCCTGCCCCCAATCCTTCTCAGCATCAGGGTCTTTTCAAATGAGTCAACCCTTCCCATGAGGTGGCCAAAGTATTGGAGTTTCAGCTTCAACATCAGTGCTTCCAATGAACACCCAGGACTGATCTCCTTTAGGATGGACTGGATGGAACTTCTTGCAGTCCAAAGGACTCTTAAGAGTCTTCTCCAACACCACAGTTCAAAAGCATCAATTCTTAAGCACTCAGCTTTCTTTACAGGCCAACTCTCACATCCATACATGACTACTGGAAAAACCATAGCCTTGACTAGACGGAACTTTTTTGGCAGAGTAATGTCTCTGCTTTTAAATATGCTATCTAGGTTGGTCATAACTTTCCTTCCAAGGAGTAAGCGTCTTTTAATTTCATGGCTGCAATCACCATCTGCAGTGATTTTGGAGCCCAGAAAAATAAAGTCAGCCACTGTTTCCCCATCTATTTCCCATGAAGTGATGGGACCAGATGCCATGATCTTAGTTTTCTGAATGTTGAGCTTTAAGCCAACTTTTTCACTCTCCTCTTTCACCTTCATCAAGAGGCTCTTTAGTTCTTCTTCACTTTCTGACATAAGGGTGGTGTCATCTGCATATCTGAGGTTATTGATATTTCTCCCAGTAATCTTGATTCCAGCTTGTTTCTTCCAGCCCAGTGTTTCTCATGATGTACTCTGCATATAAGTTAAATAAGCAGGGTGACAATATACAGCCTCGACATACTCCTTTTCCTATTTGGAACCAGTCTGTTGTTCCATGGCCAGTTCTAACTGTTGCTTCCTGACCTGCATACAGGTTTCTCAAGAGGCAGGTCAGGTGGTCTGGTATTCCCATCTCTTTCAGAATTTTCCACAGTTTATGGAGATCCACACAGTCAAAGGCCTTAGCATAGTCAATAGAGCAGAAATAGATGTTTTTCTGGAACTCTCTTGCTTTTTCGATGATCCAGCGATGTTGGCAATTTGATCTCTGGTTCCTCTGCCTTTTCTAAAACCAGCTTCAACATCTGGAAGTTCACGGTTCACATATTGTTGAAGCCTGGCTTGGAGAATTTTGAGCATTACTTTACTAGCGTGTGAGATGAGTGCAATTGTGCGGTAGTTCGAGCATTCTTTGGCATTGCCTTTCTTTGGGATTGGAATGAAAACTGACATTTTCCTGTCCTGTGGTCACTGCTGAGTTTTCCAAATTTGCTGGCATATTGTGTGCAGCACTTTCACAGCATCATCTTTGAGGATTTGAAATAGCTCAACTGGAATTCCATCACCTTCACTAGCTTTGTTCATTGTGACGCTTCCTAAGGCCCACTTGACTTCACATTCCAGGATGTCTGGCTCTAGGTGAGTGATCACACCATCGTGATTATCTGGGTCATGAAGATCTTTTTTTGTACAGTTCTTCTGTGTATTCTTGCCACCTCTTCTTAATATCTTCTGCTTCTGTTATGTCCCTACCATTTCTGTCCTTTATTGAGCCCATCTTTGCATGAAATGTTCCCTTGGTATCTCTAATTTTCTTGAGATCTCTAGTCTTTCCCATTCTATTGTTTTCCTCTATTTCTTTGCATTGATCACTGAAAAAGGCTTTCTTATCTCTCCTTGCTGTTCTTTGGAACTCTGCATTCAAATGAGTGTCTTTCCTTTTCTCCTTTGCTTTTGTCTCTTCTTTTCACAGCTATTTGTAAGGCTTCCTCAGACATCCATTTTGCTTTTTTGCATTTCTCTTTCTTGGGGATGGTCTTGATCCCTGTCTCCTGTACAGCATCATGAACCTCCATCCATAGTTCATCAGGCACTATCAGATCTAGTCCCTTAAATCTATTTCTCACTTCCACTGTATAATCATAAGGGGTTTGATGTAGATCATACCTGAATGGTCTAGTGGTTTTCCCCACTTTCTTCCATTTAAGTCTGAATTTGGCAATAAGGAGTTCATGATCTGAGCCACAGTCAGATCCTGGTCTTGTTTTTGCTGACTGTATAGAGCTTCTCCCTCTTTGGCTGCAAAGAATATAATCAATCTGATTTCCAACTGAGGTATCAGGGAACAAAAAATTAAAGAGACAAGATATACCTAAAACCAAAGACTGATGTGACTCCTACTCCCTCCTCTAACTTTCCCTGAGTCTGCACATGTACCAATTCTCTACCTAAATTGCCTTTTCACTCTGAAGAGTTACAAGACCATAAACAAAATTCTACAGCTAGTGACCTTAGAGACACCCCCATATCTACCATAAAGGGGAACCTCATGGAGCCCCTCCCAGGGTTGATGAGACTCTGGAGGATTCCCTAATAAACTACCACCAGTTACTCCCATAAACAATCAAGGGGAGACCAAAATTAAACTTATGGAAAGCAAATTCTTTTCATTAAGGAAATTCTGGTAGATACTAGAACTACACTGTCCACTCTAAACCTACTTGTTCGGGACCCTACAGAGGGGATCCTGGAAAAACAGGCAGAAACTGGTGAAGAGTGAGGATTCTTACCAGAGTCAGCCCTCTCAGATAACTGTTTGTAACCTGGTCAAGCAAGAAAGGTAAAATTTCACACTGTCTTTTCCTTTCTTAATCCAGATCCATTGGTTATTGATCTTTTCTATCCCAGGGACATCTATTGGCTTCTTGTTTGTCTCATTTTGTGTCCTGAGAACTCAGCATGGCAATCACCAGGTTGGGAACCCCCAAAATACAGCCAGACTGAAATATGGGTTGTGCTCCATTTGCAGCTAGATAGGACCAGAACATGTGAATTCATATCATAAAAATGAAGCAACTGGATTAATTATCTTAAATGTTCCTTTCATTTCTAAAATTATTTAACTACATGAAATTGAGTGACTTCTCTAAGTCCAGTTATTAAGATAAACCCAGTAGCCTAAACTGTAGAATTGGATAGAAATTCCAGTTCAAATGACCTTAAGAAGAAAAAAAAATTAATGATTCACTTAATGAGAAGGCCAAAAATAACCCTGGCTCCATACATGATTGGATTCAGAGGTTCAATGATATCATCAGCACTTGGGTTCTCTCCAGCTCTTGGCTCTTTTCCACAGAGTTGGCTTCTTTCTCTGGCTTCACATTATGGCCCCTGACAGCCCCACGATCATAATCTCCCAGGATGATCTCTGACTGGACTATTTTGGCTGACATATACAGCCCTGAATCATTGCAGCCTGAGGCTCATACTCAACTCTGACTGAATTGTGAATTTCTCCCCCACTGCAAATTTTCTGTTATTTTCATATGAGTACCTTTTAAGTAATACAGGTTTTGATACCAGGAAATCAGTCACTACAGAAAAAAACATACTGGTTTTATAGAAGATAAAGGATACAGAACAGAGAGGACCTTACTATTTCCTCTATACTTCTTTCTGGAAATATTATAATTTATTTTCAAGATACATTTCTTTTATGCTAAAACTCAGTCAATGTGCTACTAAGGCTATAGCATTTGGGGACTTGATGGCCCAATGTAAACACAGAGGAAAGTAGAAAGCCTCATTAAGAAGAGTCATTTCTATAATCCCAAAAGATAGAATTTTGTAGTTAGAAAAATTGAATGGTCTACCTTAACAAATACTGATGCTGGACCAGATTGGGAAGTAGGTAATTTGGAAGAATATAAGACTGAGGTATAAGAAAAACATGAGATTCAGTCGAGTCCTATTAATAATTCTCTACCTGAAAAAGGTAGACATGTTGATGTTCACCAACCCAAAGCTATTGTTTCAAATCTTTTCCAGGGACAGGCCAAAAATAGATCAAGGCTATTAATCTAAGATTCTAGGAAACAGAATCTTGTTGCTAGGAGACCAAAGTCTTCAACTCAAAAAACATGACTACATTAAAATCTCTTGATATTGCATCACAGAGTGAAAATTATAAGTACATATGGACTGGGCTTGATCATAAAGAGCTATGACTTAAATCTTAAATCTCTTTGACACACCCCCAGGAAGTGAGACACTAAAGCTGTGGAGCTCCAGAAAGGGCATCATACCCAATGCCCATCTCATTTGAGAGACAATGGAGAAAAGTGACCTTCCCAGGTGGAAGGATACAGGGTGAAAGAGAAGGACTGATAAGTGAGTTTATCCCAGAAAGCAGAATTAGATGCTGCCAATATGTAACACAAGAAACTGGAGAAGAAAATGGCAACCCACTCCAGTATTTTTGCCTGGAAAATCCCATGGACAGAGGAGCCGGCAGGCTACAGTCCATGGGGTCACAAGAGTTGGACACGACTTAGCGACTAAACCACCACCATATGGAACACAAAAAGTCACTACACTACCAGGTGAGAAAGTTCTATTTCCAGCCACCAGACTATGCTGTCTGCTATGTACCAGGGAGCCAAGTATGCACTGCGCTTTTCCAAATGAAATTTTCATTGTGCTTATCTTGTTCTTTCTCCATGAGATTAAAGTATGTTGGAAATAAATAATAATAGTGTTTCAGATTTGATACAATGAAAAGCTACATCTAGATGTGATGGGAGGAAAAGTAACTCAACCGGAGACTTGGAATCAAGACAGGAGAGATACTGAGCTGTCCGATTTGTGGAAGAGTAAATGTTTTATGCCAATGAGAGAATTTTAAGGGTGCATATTTATTGTGAAAGAGCTAAGTTTGGATGTTGAGCAGTTAAAGGGAAGACTATATTTAACAACTGATTAAATTCTCAACATCTATCCCAAACTTTCCCCATTATATAATAGCAATAGAGTTTGAATACTTTTTCAAGAATAGTTCCTGAATTGTCGAACCAATGAGTATAATCTCTTCTCCCTTGCTGGTGATTAGTTCAAAATCCAGGGTAAAATCAATCAGCAAATCCTCTTACACCAATGACTCATATAGGGATAAGTGAAAGTGAAAGTAACTCAGTCATGTCCGTCTCTTTGAGACCCCATGGGCTATACAATCCATGGAATTCTCCGAGCCAGAATGCTGGAGTAGGTAGCCTTTCCTTTTTCTAGGGGATCTTCCCAACCCAGGTGTCAAACCCAGGTCTCCCACATTGCAGGCGGATTCTTTAGACCTAAATTGTCTTAGACCTAAATTGTCTTGCCCTTGGTATAGCGATGAGGAGGTGACCTAAATTGCCTCCATCAAAATGAAGGTAAGGATTTATGGGATACTGTCTCCATCAAAGTGAAAATAAGAATTTATGTTAAATTTTTGGTGGAAACTTGAATAGAAAGTCAATGAGATGAAATCAACAGAGAGGATGATAAAGTAAAAATAGGGAAAGTACATCAGTACCAATATCCTTGGTAAGCCCCAGAATAACAAATCCTGGAGTCTGTGCTTCCTCTGGATTTCCAGTTATGCAAGATTAAAGACATCATTGTTTAAGTCAGATTCATATCTTATAGCCAAAACACCCTGGCTAATATGATATATTTCTATACTAATGACAACTTGTATCAGTTAGGAATTGCAGTCAGCTGCAAGGAATAGAAGCCTCAATGACAGTGACTTAAATACATTAGAGGATTGGCTTTTCTCATGAAATATGACATCTGGAGATGGATAGTCCCAGATAGACACAGATTCTTCTATCATTTTGTTCAGCCTTCTTCAACATGCAATTGTCACCTTATTTTCAGAAACAGAAAGGAAGGAAAGAAAAGGCAAATAACAAAAGGTCAATGCTACTCTTTCAGATAGGATTCCCTAGTGGCTCAGTTGATAAAGAATCCACCTGCAGTGCAGAAGACTGCCTGCAATTCAGGACACCTGGGTTTGATCCTTGGGTCTGAGAGTTCCCCTGGAGAAGGAAATGGCAATCCACTCCAGTATTCTTGCCTGGGAAATCCCATGGACAGAGGAGCCTGGCAGGCTATAGTCTGAGTAACTAAACCATCACACCACCACTCTTTTAGTTTTCCACAAAGTATGTATGAAGTACTTCATACAAAATGCTACATTCATTTTATTGGCAAGAGCTATATCATGTGACCACCCTATGTTCAAGGGAAGCCGGGAAATACTATTTTTATAATTTGGACCTACTTTCACTAACAAAGCAAGTAAGAATCATATCTGTAAGATTGAAGGGAAGATTGGCATTAGGTAGGAAAACCAGTCACCTCTGCTATACTCTCAAATGAATGTCTCCAGCTCAGACCACTCCTCTGATCTCTTGAGTCATATATCAAACCTGTTACTTAAATTCTCCATACTTGTGGACTATAGACATCTCAAACTGAATATGTGCAAAACAAAACCAGTTGTCTTACATTCAATCTGTCCCCCCAGGATAGTTACTTTTATGTGTCAACTAGACTTGGCAACAGGGTACCCAGACATTTGATCAAGCATTATTCTGGGTGTGTCTGTGAGAGTATTTGTAGATGAGATTTAAATTTGAATTGGTAAACTAAATTAAGCAGACTGTCCTCCCTAGTGTGAGTGTGTCTTGTCCAATCAATTAAAGATCTGAATAGAACAAAAAGGAAGGATCTCTGAGATCCTTCTGAGTAAGAAGGATTTCTGCCTACCTGATGTTTGAGCTGCGACATCAGTCTTCTCCTGTCCTCAGACTAGAATTTATACTATCAGTTCTCCTGGTTCTCAGTTCTTGGACTTGGATACAACATATACCACTGGTGATTCTCCTGGGTCTCCAGCTTGCTAACTGCAAAACACTACCCAACCTCCATAGTTAAATGAGCCTTATAATATATCTGTTTCTCTGTGCATCCCTGTCTAGATTGATAGATAGATATAAAGATATATAGCTATCTGCTTCTCTAAAGTGGAGAAGGCAATGGCACCCCACTCCAGTACTCTTTTGCCTTGAAAATCCCATGAACGGGGGAGCCTGGCAGGCTTCAGTCCATGGGGTCGTTGAGTCGGACACAACTCAGCGACTTCACTTTCACTTTTCACTTTCATGCTTTGGAGAAGGAAATGGCAACCCATTCCAGTGTTCTTGCCTGGAGAATCCCAGGGATGGGGGAGCCTCGTGGGCTACTGTCTATGGGGTCGCACAGAGTCAGACACGACTGAAGCGACTTAGCAGCAGCAGCAGCAGCAGCTTCTCTGAAGAACTCACCTCAAGTCATCACCATTTCAGTCAATGTACCACCACTTAGCCACTGAACAACTGTGCCAATTAGAAAGTGTACCTACATACCTGCAGAATCCTCAAAATGTCATTCAGCTTTTATTCACCCTTTCCCATGCATTAAATTCATCATCACACTGAGTCAGTACTTCCTTCCAGTGTATTTCAAATAAGTCAATTTCTCTCCATCTCCAATGCTGCCACTTTAGTCAAGTCACTGTATCCTGAAATTCTGATTCCCCTGCTTCCACTTAATCCTTCATGATATAATTTTCATGTAACTTTTAAAACCTGAAATCATATGTCACTCTCCTACTCAAAACCCTCCAATGGTTTACCATAATACTTCATCTAACCATGGTCAACCAGGTCTCATGAAGCAGTTCATCTCTACCTTTCCAACTTCCTCTCATGCCTTCCTTACTTCCTTTCAGCCACATTGTCCTCTTCTCTGGTCTTCTGATATACCAAGCTCTTTCCCCATAACTGTAATTTTGCACTTTGTGGACTGATCCACCTCAAGATTTTCATGTGGTTAGCTTATTCTCATCATTTAGATCTCCTCAGACTGGCTCTTCCCATTCTCTCCAATCTTTAATCACTTAACCACGTACTGCTGTTAGGTGCTAAGTTGTGTCCAACTCTTTGCAACCCCATGAACTGCAGCCCACCAGGCTCCTCTGTCCATAGGATTACCCAGGCAAGAATATTGGAGTGGGTTGCCATTTCTTCCTCCAGAGATCTTCCTCACCCAAGGATCAAACCCCTGTCTCCTTCTTGGCAGGTGGATTCTTAAATACTGAGACACCTAGAAATCATCATCTATAATCCCAATCTGTAATTATTTTGTTTTACTATGTCTCATCCCCTAACTAGTATATATGGTCCAGTAAAACAATGAACTAGTCTTTGAAGTTAGTTAATATTTCTAAGTCAAAGCACAGTGTTATTTCTTAGCCAATACTCAAAGAATTTACTGAGTGATTTCATTTATTTATTCAGCAAGGGTTTATTGAGGTCTTAGAGGAAAGTGCTCCAAGCACTGAGCTGCAGTAGTAAATTAAAGGGCTAGAGTTTTTGCCTTCATGGAGCTTATCCTCTAGGGTGGGGAAAGACAGACTAAACAAATAGTGTGTCAGGAGGAGATTTTTTATGAAAAGACCTCACTGGTTATTTGTTCAGAATAATCTTTCTCATTACTTAAAGACTAGACACCAAGAAAACACTGGGAAGTTTGGCACATTCTATTCATTCCCAATAATCCCTTAGAACTTGTGAATGCTGTCATAAACACTGGAAACCAACCAAGGTATCAGTTTCCCTGAAATATACAGAAGAAGCTAATACCTTCAAGGGACTCTGAGAGGTGGGTGTAGGAGAATACTAAATACTTGTTGACTGAGATTATGAGTAGATAGAAAAATATGCCATAGTCAAACTCATTGTGAAGATTCACAACCTTATTTATTCCAAGGCCAAGAAGGTCAGCAAGATGGAATGTGATGTACTAATTACAAATGTCAAAATGCTGAACCAAAAGGAAGCTGGTACTACATTGAGAAGGAAAGAAGAATAAATGGGATACCAGATTAGATTACTGCCTGTCACCAAAACTTACAATAGGGCTGACTGCCAGCTGTGGAAATGCTATCAAGGAAAGGTATGCCATCCCAAACCGTCACTCTCCCTCTTGCCAAGGCTCCTATCAACACACATCTGGGCATTTCTTAGCAAAGACTTTGGTGTGCTCTCTCAATTTATTAACAATTGCCTCATCTTTTGTTGATACCAAGAACCAAATAATTCTAACATTTCTCGTGGCTGATGAAATGAATTGCTAAATTCAGACTTTGGGGATTATTTTGCCAATAATTCTTGCCCAGATTCAAGATAAGATCATTTCCAGTGTGTTCACAAGCTTTAATGACACCTGCAAGTCACACATTTCAGCCTCGGAGTGCTAACATGCTCTTAGAAGTTCTACTTGGTGCTGAGCGTGTAGATGCCAAACACAAATGAAGGAAAATCTAAGTAAATGTTACAAGTAAGCAGTAGCAATAATGATAGTAATGTTTTAAAACCTAACATTTATTAAGTCAGGCACTTTACTAAGCACTTTATTATGCATTATCTCACTTAGTCCTCACAGTAGTGTTATAAAATAGGTACAATTATTTTCCATATTTTACAAAAACATGAAACAGGTAAGGAGGAGACAGACGTTGGAAGTGTGCACCTGTTATTGTTCTGGAGGAAGCAAGAAGACAAAATGGGAGGGAAAAGGGCAAAGGAGTAGGATAGCAGTGGATTTATACCCTCAGTTTTACTCAATTCATTTGACCAGGATAGAGTTCAAATTGATCATAAAGAGAAAAGCAGTAAGTTTCTTCAAGATATCACAGAAAGTGGTTTGCTATGCCTAGTAATCACACTTCTTGTTCAGTTGCTAGGCTGTGTCTGACTCTTTGTTGGACCCCACGGACTGCTGCACGCAAGGCTTCCCTGTCCATCACCAACTCTGGAAGCTTGCTCAAACTCATGTCCATTGAGACAGTGATGCCATCCAACCATCTCATTCTCTGTCATCCCATTCTCCTCCTGCCTTCCATCTTTCCCACCATCAGGGTCTTTTCTAATGAGTCAGTTCTTCACATCAGGTGGCCAAAGTATTGGAACTTCAGCTTCAGCATCAGTCATTCCAAAGAAAATTCAGGGTTGATTTCCTTTAGGATTGACTGGTTTGATCTCCTGGCAGTCCAAGGGACTCTCAAGAGTTTTCTCCAACACCACAGTTCAAAAGCATTAATTCTTTGGTGCTCAGTCTTCTTTATGGTCCAACTGTCACATCCATACATGACTACTGGAAAAACCATAGCTTTGACTATATGGACCTTTTTCAGCAAAGTAATGTCTCTGCTTTTTAATATGCTGCCTAGGTTGGTCACAGCTTTTATTCTAAGGAGCAAGTAAGTGTCTTTTAATTTCATGGCTGCAGTCACTGACTGCAGTGATTTTGGAGTCCAAGAAAACAAAGTCTCTCACTGTTTCCATTGTTTCCCCATCTATATGCCATGAAGTGATGGGACCAGATGCCGTATACTGCAATAGAAGCCAATCAAGAAAAAGATATATACTTATAAAAATTATATAAAATTATATAAAATTCTGGGAAATCCTGACTAATGTATACGGACCAAAAGTAGATGAGGTATTGCTTGTGAATGAGAGGATTACAAAGAGCATAAAGAAAGTTTTGAAAAGGACCAGTGTGTTCATTATCTTTATTATGGTGAGAGTTTCATAGGTATATTCATGTATCAATCATCAAATTGTGCACTATAATGCAAATGGTTTACTTTATGCCTATTTTACCTCAAAAAGCTGTTTCTTAAAAATAAGAAAAAATTGGCGAGAAATGTTTCCTATTCTATATGTGCTCAGTCACTCAGTCATGTCCAACTCTTTGCAGCCCCATGGACTGTAGTTCACCAGGCTTCTCTCTCCATGGGATTTTTCTAGGCAAGAATATTGGAGTGGGTTGCCATTTCCTCCTCCAGGGGATCTTCTCAACCCAGGAATCAAACCTGCATCTCCTGCATTGGCAGGAAGATTCCTACACCATGCTCTTTCTATTTCCCTTTGGCTTTGGAGGATATCAGACAAAAGACATAAACCTATTCTAAAGTGGCTGGTGCCTGGTGACTTTCCAACAGATATTGACAGAAACACTAAATACATGACACTTCAGCATCAAACTTCACCCTGCAGAGCGAGGTTTATTTAGTTGCTTAAGTGTTGTCCAACTTTCTGTGACCCAATGGACTGTAGCCCGCCAGGCTCTCCTGACCATGGGATCTCCCACCCAAGAATACAATTGCCTGGGGTGGGTTGCCATTTCCTTCTCCAAGGGATCTTCCCAACCCAGGGATTAAACCTGTGTCTCTTGCATTGACAGGTGGCTTCTTTACCACTGAGCAACCTGGGAAGCCACAGAGCTATAAAAGCCTGATGGCACAGAGCAATAGTACTGATGCTAAAGAAAATTGTTCCAAAAGATGCTTTATCTGGGTAATTTGCTTTGTCCCTTGCTTGACTTCATTGTTTCTCATGATCATCTTGGTTCCTAATTAATCCCAAACTTAGAAAACCATATGAATCTTAATTAAGTATAAGTTACTTTATGAGATATGTGAAAAGTCAAAATTTAAGAATCATAAAATCATTATCTATTGTTATCACACTATATAGCTCCCTTGATTACCATCTAATGTGTAAAAAGTAAAACAGATCTTTATCTCATCTCAATTTGCCCTCCATTTCCAAAATGGCATACGCTGTATCACTGACACTTAAGAGAATCAGCCACACAGAGGGACCTGCACAGGGTTAGGTCTGCTGAGTCACGGGCTGTTGAACAGGAAGTATTCTGGGACCCGGCTGTACACACCACAGGGATCTGGAGTGGGTTTAGCAGTACTCTTGCCTGGAAAATCCCATGGATGGAGGAGCCTGGTAGGCTGCAGTCCATGGGGTCGCTAAGAGTCCGACACGACTGAGCGACTTCACTTTCACTTTTCACTTTCATGCACTGGAGAAGGAAATGGCAACCCACTCCAGTGTTCTTGACTGGAGAATCCCAGGGACGGGGGAGCCTGCTGGGCTGCCATCTATGGGGTCGCACAGAGTCGGATACGACTGAGGTGACTTAACAGTAGCTTGGAGGCATTTTACAGTAACTAAGTACTGGCTTCTTTAAAGCCTGTTCATTACTGTGATCTTTTTCCTATGTTGTACAGCATAATGAGCCAGAAAGTCAATGGTAGAACCTAGAGAAGCACAGGAGCTGTACAGAAATGCTGAAAAAAGAGAGGATTTTTCCAAAGGAGCTGAAAAAGAATGGTAGCCCTCCCCCACTCCCTTATACAAAGGAGAGCTCAGGAAAAGGTTAGTTTCCTTGTGATTAAGTCTACACAATTAAAGTTTTTAAGTGACTGATTGAAGGCTAATGTAACAGATTTTATTCAGCATCAGATACCTCAAGAGAAATTCAGCTTTCCTTTATTACTTTTACTGCCTGCACACATTTTCCCTTAGAAATAAAAATTAAACCTTTGTACAATTGCTTCCAAATGCATTTTGTTTTTATTCTAACAATGATTTTCATGAAACATCTATAGCAAATTAAAATGTTTCTTTTTAAAAAATGCGTAGAGTTATTAAGAAACTGATGAATATATGAATATATGCAAGGATAAATAAATACCTGCTGCTAACTATCCATCTTTCTAAGTACCAAGGAGTGAGTACTCCTTTTTACAATTTGCTTACCTTTTAGATAAATATCATAGTCAAAACTATTCAAGAATATATAGAGGGATGAGAGTATGGAAATCTCAAAAACAAATTTATTCTTTCTCTTTTTCACACTCTCAGTTCCTTATAGTGATACAGATCATCGGAAATTAAGATTGCTTGTTGATAACAACATACAATAGCCAGATATGAAAGTGAAAGTGTTAGTCATTCAGTTGTGTCCGATTCTTTGTGATGCCCTGGACTATAGCCTGCCAGCTTCCTCTGTCTATGGGATTTCCCAGGTAAGAATACTGGAGTGGTTGCCATTTCCTTCTCCAAGGGATCTTCCCATCCCAAGGATAGAATAAACCCCTGTCTCCTGCATTGGCAGGTGGATTCCTTATACCTTTTGAGCCACACAGGTCTGGAAGCAAATACTCATTGATAGATGAATGGATAAAGATGTGGTATACAGACACAACAGAATATTACTCGGCCATAAAAAAGAATGACATAATGGCATTTATAGCAACATGGATGACCTAAAGATTATCATATTAGTTAAGTAAGTCAGAAAGAGAAAGACAAATACTATATGATTTCACTTATATGTGGAATCCAAACTATGACAAAATTACCTTATCTATGAAACAGAAACAGACTCACAGACATAGAAAAAAAACTTATGGTTACCAAAGGGGAAAGAGGGTGGGGGAGAAATAAGTCAGGAGTTTGATTAGCAGATACAAACTACTATATACAAAATAGATAAACAAGATCCTACCATATAGTACTGTGCTGTATTTAGTCACCCAGTCGTGTCCGACTCTTTGCAACCACATGGACTGCAGCCCACCAGGCTCCTCTGTCCATGGGGATTCTTCAGGCAAGAATAGTAGAATGGGTTACCATACCCTCCTCCAGGGGATCTTCCCAACCTAGGAATTGAACCCAGGTCTCCTGCATTGCAGGCAGATTCTTAACTGTCTGAGCCAACAGGGAACTATATTCAATATACTATAATAAACCATAATGGTAGAGAAAATTTTAAAGAGTACACACACACACACACACATATATATGATTATACCTATGTGAGTTATTTTACTATACACCAGAAACACACAACATTATAAATTAGCTTAAAAAGCTTTTAAAGATTATTCAGTGATATTCTTACTTCCTCTTTTTGATGAGCTTAATTTATTTTTGTAGGCTTTGAAATGTAAAATAGGTAGAAATGAGAGAAATACTAAAGGTCTTTTGGGGAATGGTCAGACCTACAATAATAGTGGCTAGCATTTGTTGAATGCCTCCTGCTTTCCAGACATCCATCCCTTTTAATATTGCGTTCTTCCACACAGTTTGCTTTTTTGTTCTCATCACTTAACAAGTAACAAAATTGGACTTTAGCAAGCTCAAACTAACTTTCCCATGGCCCTATTAATAGTAAGTGACAGAGTCATGAACCAAAGCCAGATCTTCATGAAAGCAGCACATGTTATTTAGTGACTTAACTTTGTGGGAAAAAAAAACTTGCTCACTCCTAGAAAAAAATTATACATGCATGCACATACACTCATAAATTCCCCAATTTCTGCGCCCATGTCCTTATATTATGAAGAAGAAAGTCACAGTACTAGAAACTAAAAGCAAAACTTAATATTAACATGGAGGAATAATACCACTAATACTATGTCACCTATTGTCCTGACCCTCTTCCAGGTGCTTTATGTATATTTATTCATTTAATCTTCACAAAATCCAATAAGACAGTTCCTACTATTTTCCCTATTTTACTGATAAAGAGACAAAGATGAAATAATTTACATAGGATCATATGTAGTAAATACAGAAACCAGGTCCAAATTTAAGGGGTCTAGCTCCAGAGTAGTACCATTTATTTTTTGTTGTTTATTTATTTTTTTTCCTTTCTCATCCACTAGTACAAATGTAATCTAGAGCTAGTGATTACTAGCTCTAGATGGTAGCCAATTTTTATAATAACTGACAACTTTGATGAAGTGGGCTGTGGTATTCCAAATTATCCAACTCTAGCTTAGCTTTCAATTACCAGCAGTATATACTAGAATGGAACATCAATTTCAGACCTCCTCTCAAAAGTGTGAAAAATATTAAAGACAAAAAGATAAAACTCTGTCTTCTTTACCTCTTGGTCCACTCAGATTTCATCTTATTCTGTGGAAGTCTTACATGCTTACTGAAACCAGATATAAAAGGTACAATAGAAAAATTGTGCTGTGAATTATTTGAAAACATTATTTCTAAGAAAGTATTACTTCGGGAAGAAAGAAAAAGAGATAGTTCATTTCAATCCATGTGTGTTTCAGTCCATCTTAGGGAAATAATACACAGGTTGAGCATGTATTTGCCCTGGATAAGTTAGATAAGTTGAATTCTTTCAGAATAAGTATTGCCCATAGACTATCACTGAGATCTTTGTGATGTTCTGAGAAAAAGCCAAACTTATCCTCTCTGCTCCAAAAAAGAAACTTTTTATCAGACTTGAGAACACTCCTGGTAATAATACTGCCTTTAGCTATATATTTCCTGGGCCAATCTTTTCCCCTGAGAAACTATGGCTTTGAAATATTTCATTTGTAATAGTTTTGTTGCCTGTAATATTTTGTTTTATTGAAAATTTTCCAATCTGAAACATTTATTTCCAATGAGGAAATATATATAAATAAATTCCACCATTAATCCAATAAAAGTTCTGAGTATTCACTATGTGCAAGGTATTACATTAGACACTATAAATAATAACACTATGGCAATAAATCAAACAACTTCTGTTGAAGACTTCTAATATAATTCAAGATAGGTGCAAAATTTGTTTTAAATATTCTGGCTGAAAGAAATTTTTAGAATTTAATTATCATAGGTAAAAAAACTAGTTTAACTAGAAAGGGAAAAAAAGAAACTTGACATGACAGTGTGCTAGATATGAGGAGCATCACTGTATTGGAGTTATTTCATTTTTACAGCAAATCCATGAATGGAGTCTTGTTATTTTCATTATACTCTTAGAAAGTTATATGAATCGCCTCTGGTTGATGGCTGATCATAGTATTAAAGTAGGAGAAAGCCCTCCTGGTCTCTAGGTTGTGCAACTTTTACCATCCACCTATATTTTGAAGAAATCTTTGGAACTGGTAAATGAGATAATACATACCAGTGCTTTAGCATGATACCTGAAAAGATTAAATGTTCCACAAATAAGAGCTGATGATAATAATAGCAATAGTAATAGCAGAAGTATATCAAGACAGCATCTGAAATCCGTTCCCCTCCCATGGTCTACAAGTCTCCACCAGGAAGAACAGACTAACCTCAACCTCTCCACATCACACCTCTACTTCCTTTCCCATATAAATTCTAAAATTCCTAACTTCTCTCTACTTATCGGATGTGGGATTGCTTGTGACATTGCATTTGAACCCTCAGTAATTCCACTTACCCACTGCTACTTGCCTTTTGTTCATTTATCCCTTGTTTCATTATCATGTTATTGGCATAAAACAATTTTCATTCCTTCCCTCTTTCCACTTCATGTCCTCCCAATCGACCCATTAGCTTTTGTCATTAGCAACTGACATATTCCTTCAGAGCTTACACAATGATAAATTGAAAGCTTCACAAGAACCTGGGACTCAACAAAGGTGGAACTATTCTGGGACTTGACTCCATCTAAATTATTTTAAAGTTCAGCTCCTGAACACAGCTGGCTTGCTATCAGCAATCTGAACAAGTTTTAACAACACTGAGTCCACCTCAAGGTTATTCCTTCAGTATTATACAGAAATTACTATAAATGAAGGAAATATGATACAAAGAAATAAAATAATTTAGCTTATTTTTATGAAGTTTCCCTGATAACTTGGCTGATGGAAAGAGAAAATAATTTTCATAAGAGTCTAGCTGTTGTACATATGAAATATTCCTTACAAAATAAGCCCTCTTCCCCAAGACACTAAAGCACAGGACTGTGTCCCTGTGTAGTAACTATTAATTTAAAGAAAGGAATTCTTTCATGTTTAAGCTTTCATATTCTCTCAAGGTTTGTAATCCAATCAGATGATATTACCTATTCAAAATGTAATCTAGACCTCTAATAACTATGAACTTTTACTAAGTTTTAGCTCCTTGCATATAGGCACGGGATTTAGATCTATAAAGTCAATATAAAAAGCAGTGTTCACACCATGGCAGTCCTTTGCAATCACTCAATTCATCGAATGAAGCAATTTGTGTCAGATTCGTATGGCTTAGATTTATTTACACAGATTGAGCCATTGAATATCATTTAATGTTCATCCCTTATTCTGAAGATGGCACATAATTCAGGAATGCTGAATCAGAAGAGCCATCCTGGGGGACTAATTCTCAAAAACCAGGATAACATGTATCTGCTTTGTCGATTTCCATTTAAGCAGAATTAGAGGTTACCTTAACCAGATGCTCTAAGCGCTAGTAATGAACGTGCATTTCCCTCTATGAGTGTCACAATAAATTCAGAAAAGGTCCAGTTCTGACATCAAAAGGGCAGCAACATTATATCACTGACAATATGCTAGTAACAGTCACTTTCACTTATTACTGTTCTTCAGTCTTATAGTGGGAGGCTTATATTTTATTACATCTTCATCAGTTCAGGTCAGTTCAGTTCAGTCACTCAGGCGTGTCCAACTCTTTGCAACCGCATGGACTGCAACACACCAGGCTTCCCTATCCATCACCATCTCCCGGAGCTTCTTCAAACTCATGTCCATTGAGTCGGTGATGCCATCCAACCACATAGTGTTTTCCAGATTGAGCCAAAACCCTGCATTCTTTTGTATAAGTACTCTAAGATTTCACACAAATTATAACAACATTTTCTCATGGATTCATGCATTACAGGACCCAACATCACCCTGAAGTATTATCTTCCCAACCAGTTACTGAACAACCCATCACTTCATGGCAAATAGATGTGGAAACAGTGTCAGATTTTATTTTTCTGGGCTCCAAAATCACTGCAGATGGTGACTGCAGCCATGAAATTAAACGACGCTTACTCCTTGGAAGGAAAGTTATGACCAACCTAGACAGCATATTGAAAAGCAGAGACATTACTTTGTCAACAAAGGTCCGTCTAGTCAAGGCTATGGTTTTTCCAGTGGTCTTGTATGGATGTGAGAGTTGGACTATAAAGAAAGCTGAGTTCCGAAGAATTGATGCTTTTGGACTGTGGTGTTGGAGAAGACTCTTGTAAGTCCCTTGGACTGCAAGGAGATCCATCCAGTCCATCCTAAAGAAAATCAGTCCTGAATATTAACTGGAAGGACTGATGTTGAAGCTGAAACTCCAATACTTTGGCCACCTGATGCGAAGAGCTGACTCATTTGAAAAGACCCTGATGCTGGGAGAGATTGAGGGCAGGAGGAGAAGGGGATGAGAGAGGATGAGATGGTTGGATGGCATCACTGACTCAATGGACGTGGGTTTGGGTGGACTCCGGGAGTTGGTGACGGACAGGGAGGCCTGGCGTGCTGCAGTTCATGGGGTCTCAAAGAGTTGGACACGACTGAGTGACTGAACTGAACTGAACAGCAACATTCTCAGAGCCTTAGGGATCAGAACTGAATCTGCCTTCTTTTTCAAAGAGCTTCCTCTCAAGGGGTTACCCAAACGTACCTCCTAGTCCCCATGATCAATCACACATCCCAAAATTACCCAGTATACATCTGGGCAATTTTTCAAATAACTCCTTGTCTACACATTTCATTTCTACCTCCAAATCTACTCCAAGTTGTCTTTGTACTAAAAGAACAGATTTCCTAAACCACTGCAGATGCCTGAGTACTTTTTTATGCATATACTGTATAAACAGCATTTTCATAATTAAGCTTAAAGGTTACAAGGCAATTAATACCCAAAAAGAAATAACATTCTCATCCTGTTAATTCCAAAGAATAACAAGAAAAAGAAAAGAAATAGAGGAAAAGATGGTCAGAGAAGGAAGAAAAAAGAAAGAAATATTGTTTAGAAACTGGAGGTGAGTGGAGAAAAATGGCTTTAATCACCTGGAAAGGGAGAAGACAGTATTAATAAGAAAGAGTCACACAGACCACTGAGTGAGCTTTAACCTGAGATAGGCTGATGTCAAGCACTGCAATAGAGAAATTCTCTATCACAGAACAGAATATTTTTCTGCTAAACTGGGTAAAGATGATATAGTGGATGCTAGTCATTTTTCAGAAGGCTCGTTTACATTTTGGGGAATTTCCCACATAATAAGTCCTGGCAAGAGACAGGACTGAATTCTAGATAGATGCTAAAATTTCCAGAAACTCACTGCTAGGGTTTCTCCAGTAGCTAGGGTGTGAGTACATGCCCTGGTCCCAGCCTTTCAAGACGAAGGAGCTCTGGGGGACCTCCGCTGGTAGAGGGGCTGAGGGCTGAGGGACCAGCTCCTCAGGCAACAGTGGCAGCAGTACAAGCTGCAGGTCTAATTCAGAGGTGGCAGCATGAGTTTTTCTCACCAGGTCTGTTCCGTGACACCACCCCAGGCACTTTGTTCCAGCTACAGACCCCTAAACTGGTTTTTAAGCCCTCCTATTGATTCTGTGACCTAGCCAATATTTTATTTTATTAAATTCCTTTTCTGCCTAAATCAGCCAGAATATATATAGCAAGGGGCAACCATCTAATGGAGCAAAGTAAGGACTAGAATGATTTTCAGTTCAATGCCTTTTCCATCACACAACACTGGCAGTGTCCATTAGCTAGGGTGTTACTTTTATTACTTAGTTACTTTTGTTTTTTATTTTGTTTTGTTCTAAGAAAGATCATTTTAGGATTCTATTTCAACTGTTTGTATTTGGTGATCTGATAATTTGTTAATGTTTAGAAACAGATCATGATGAGAAATTCAGGGAAAGGTCAAGCATTCAGAGGCCTGAATGATGATATGGAGAGTAAGCTTATGTTATGATGCTCCTTGGGGAAAATACACTTAATTAAAGCTACATTCTTCTGAGAGGTTCTGCTTAGCTAGTATTACTGCAGAGGATCTTAGAATTTTAATGGAGCCCAGTTCACACATAGATATAGTTAGGATATTTTCAACCTTGAACTGTATGAAGAAAACAAAAGGATTTGTTGAAAAGAATTGAACTCATGGTATAGAATGTGAGCTATCTACACATACAATTAACTTAAACACAACCATGAATAGCAAATAGTTTGTTGCATTGTGTTCAGGTGTGTCAGCTTCTGACCTTTTTTTAATGGGTTGTGACAGTATATAGCTTAGTCTGTCTTTTGAATCAATTTAAAATATTTTTCTTCTTGAATTGTCTCAGTGTTGCTGATGTTCATCTGTATGTGAAAGCAATTTTGTCCCATGCTATCTTGGCTTCATCTGGCCCTCATATATCAGAGTCATCATTGTTTTAAACAAACCGTCCTTCTTTAAACCCACTAAGTGAAGTACTTTGTAGTATGCTGTTATTCCACAGTATTCTTCAAGAGATTTGCCTCCCTCCAACACACCCTGCAAAAAGCCTAACACTAATACACTATCTGCCTTCACTAGAATGGCTTCACTAACCTGAGCATTCTGTGCTCTAACTAATCTATACCCTACAATTTAGTATTTTTCATTTTCCAGATGATATAAAAATGGAAAGTCTTTCATACTAATCATGCACTGATAAGTAGCTCCATTTTTGTTAAGATCCAAGTTGAAATCAAATTTACCACCATCCAGAAATGTAGACTTCATGAAAGTGCTCCCCCCACCCACTAAAGTGTGCTCGGTGTACACACACACATGCACACGTCCACACACTCATACACACATATTCTAAATCAAGTGGCTTGAAAAACCAAAACAGGGAGCATATGTATGGATGGCCACATATCTTATCCTCACATCCTCTAGAAACTCTATCCTTTCCCTAAGTAGAGGCATTTAGTCATATCTACCTAAGAAATTCAATTTTAATGACCTCTCTCCCAAAACAAAGCTGAACTGACAGTTCACTTCACTTTAAAATCACTCCAAATTATCCACACTGTAGAGGATCCATTGTATGGATTATCCAAACTATAAATAATCTAAAATGACACATCCTTGGTTTTACAATGCATTACCTTTCTGAAACCAAACTAAAGCATTAATCATATTTGGCTTCAGCAAACATTAACATTTCTTTACGAACCCTAACCCCAAACACTGAATGAGCAGGCTTGGGTGTAAGCTAGAATCATGCTATGCTCCAGAGAAAGCGAAACTTACAGTTTACACCACTAACAATAACCTACAGATCAGTTCATCCTCCCAGGAGAGATCAGCTCTAAGCCAACATGTGATCCATCCTCTGGAAGGTCCAGTGCATCTGTCCCTACCATCTTGACCTAGATGATTTAGTTGGCTTTGCTGCTAGCATACTCCTTGACACATAGAGATGCATAAATTGCTTTTAATGATATATTTGGGGCTCTCCAATTAAATAATCAGGTCTGGAATCACTATTATTTTAACAGCTGCCACACTAACCAACTTTGAGTAGGTCACGCTCTATCTTTGGACTGAAGTCTAAGGATCCAAATGTTTAAGACTGGGAAGATGGGAATGGGGCAGGGAGAGGCAAAATCATGTTCCCAGCATGATCTCTGAAAACATCAAAACACTGTCTGTTCTGGCCTTTTGTGAAGTCAGCCCTTCAGCTATTTGTTCAGGTTTCCCTACAAATTTGATGATGAATGAGATTTTCCAAGGGGTTTTACACACAGCACTTGTATTTCACTGGGCTTGGTGAGTACTTTAAACAGATGAAGACAAAGAAAGCCAGCCATGTAATTCAGCATTTGATTGCTCTTCCACATGTCAGTGGTGAAAGGCACAACTCTGCCTTGAGCAGCTCAGAGTGGCTGACTGATTGGATCCAGTAAAGGCTGATAAACTTTCAAATGCTCCTTCAACACAAGAAAAATAGCATCAAAATGGAAGACTATACTATAGTGCTTTGTACCTTATGAGAGAACCCTAGAAACTAGTGCTTGCCACAAAGAGAGAAAAACTAGAAAGCATTTCCCAGACTGTTTCAGGAATCACCAACATCTGGAGGATGAAAGCTGACCCACATACATTTTAACTTCAAATGACTTTTGAGGTTTTGACTGTAATTATGTATGTAAACAATGAGTTACTAACTTAGAAACAAATTCATTTGCATAGTGAGCATTTCCAGAAACAAAAATTTAAAATATACAGTGGAGTTTATTCTTTCTTTACATCACATTTCCTACAGCCTGGGGAAAGAAACATTTGTACATGCCTTACTCCAACAGCCTTCCCAGGACAGGAGGAGCAAAGAGTAGTGCTAAGATCCACATGAGCTATATCTTTGGAACCCAGGTAACCACTCTATCTCAACAAATAAGAAAATCTGATCCCATTGGAGGGAGTTGATAAGAGAAAGAGATGAAGAACAGGATCAAACCTTGGGATACAATTTCATGCAAAGGGAACCTCACCCTCCACGACTCTGCTTAGTTACATACATGTCACCTCTCAATGCTTCAAAAACTTCCCTGCAGGGTTTGCTTGTATACGTCCTTGAAAGAGCTGGTATAAAAGGCTTTAACAAACAGGTCCATGAGTAGAAGATTTCCCTTGGACTCCAGGCCCAGAATCTTCCACGTAGCTAAATAACAACCATTCACAGTGAAATTACACATAATCAATAGTCTGTCCACTGACCCAAATATCCCAGGGACCCATTCCTGAAGATTTTATTGCCCATCTATTCCAGGCCTACATACGGTAGAGCCTATCGACTCAGGCACAGCTGTTTTTCTCCTGTTGGCGTGTGATTATTTTCAAGAGTTTTACTAGAACAGATGTTTTAAGAGTGTGCTGAGTACACGACTTTCCTCAACTGACACTTTTTCATTTATGTAAACAGCAGATTGCTATGCTGCTGTCCTTTTGAGATGGTGAGGAAAGGGGTGGAATCACCAAATAGCGTCAGTTTTCTCCAACACTATGAAGCAGAGGCTTTTCAGTCCAGCGCCCTCCCCACAGCCCTGCTGGCAGAGACCCTCTGACTATCCTCCTGCGGCCACTTGTTCTTTTTTTGATCATTTTTCCCATCAGACTGTTGGAATTTGGTTTTTCCACATCGAGACTTTTTCAGCTGGAGTAAACTGAAATACATCAATGTCCAATACAGAAAGCAATTTTCTCTGCCGGGTTTGTACCTGGTCCAAATAGGTGAATTTAGATAACAACTTATTTCCTGAGA
Source organism: Giraffa tippelskirchi (assembly GCF_054371585.1). Classification (NCBI taxonomy): domain Eukaryota; kingdom Metazoa; phylum Chordata; class Mammalia; order Artiodactyla; family Giraffidae; genus Giraffa; species Giraffa tippelskirchi. The sequence continues at coordinate 103,538,567 of NC_137280.1, read as the reverse complement.
GTCAACATGTACTTCTGCTTGAACCCACAGCAAAGTAAACCCCATACTGGTGCTAGAAAAAAAATCTGTTACTATGGAAAATAATATTACACTACACATTCATCAAAAGAGACTGCCAACCTTGTCGTTTCTGCATCAGCAGAATGCACATAGCTCTTAAATGGAAAAGCTTTCCCACCTAAAGAACACGATTTCAGATCTTTAAGCATGTAATACAGATGACTTTGTGTCTTTAATAGGTTAAGTGATTCTCCAAAGTATTGGTAGGAAAGTAAAGATTTTTTTCTGACCCTCACTCCTTGTAAACTACTTCTTTCAGGATTAGCACAATTGTTCAAGTGACTATAGAATTATTCTAAATTTAGAATATTTGGAGAAGCTATCTGGAGGCAGGAGAAGATGGATTATCCTTTTCAATTCCTCTCTGCCCTTTCAGACATAACCTTTCTCTTCACAGTACCTGAATTCAATACAACTTTGTTCTTTCTACAACTTCATCTTCAATTCCAGTCATTAGGAATTGTGATTTGAATGACCATTTCATATCTATCTCTTTTCACAAAGAACCAATCAGCTCACAGTCAATCACTGAGTCAACATTTATAGAGTTCCAGTTATACTTTATATACATTTTGCTATGTGCTGGGAACATGGATGTGAGTCAAGCATGGTCACTGGCTGGGAGGGAAGAAACACACAGCAACAGACTGCTGAGGACAAGAGCTCTGTCCAGAGGGAAGCACCAAGCACACGAGGAAGTGCTCGCCTTCTCTCCACACAAGCGAATTAACTCACCTCCAGTCAGAATTTCTACAGAAAGGAAGCTCTCTTTTCCCCCTTCAACTCAATACTTGTGTCTGACTGAGACAGAAGGACAAAGATTGAGGAAAATAAACATTAATTACCAAAAAACATCTGTAACAAGAAGTTAAACAGGACTTTTCCTACAATTGTGGCACTGAGAACAATAGATGATGAGAAACACCTCTTTCGGAGAAGAAATGTTCACTTCGGTTCAGTCGCTCAGTCGTGTCCGACTCTTTGTGACCCCATGAATCACAGCATGCCAGGCCTATCTGTCCATCACCAACTCCCGGAGTCTACCCAAACCCATGTTCATCGAGTCGGTGATGCCATCCAACCATCTCATCCTCTGTCGTCCCCTTCTCCTCCTGCCCCCAATCCTACCCAGCATTAGGGTCTTTTCCAATGAGTCAACTCTTCACATGAGGTGGCCAAAGTATTGGAGTTTCAGCTTCAACATCAGTCCTTCCAATGAACACCCAGGATTGATCTCCTTTAGGATGGATTGATTGGATCTCCTTGCTGTCCAAGGGACTCTCAAGAGTCCTCTCCAACACCACATTTCAAAAGTATCAATTCTGCAGCGCTCAGCTTTCTTCACCATCCAACTCTCACATTCATACATGACCACCGAAAAAACCATGACTAGAAGCACTTTTGTTGGCAAAGTAATGTCTCTGCTTTTAAATATGCTATCTAGGTTGGCCATAACCTTCCTTCCAAGGAGTAAGCGTCTTTTAATTTCATGGCTGCAATCACCATCAGCAGTGATCTTGGAGCCCAAAAAAACAAAGTCTGACACTGTTTCCACTGTTTCCCCATCTATTTCCCATGAAGTGATGGGACCAGATGCCATGATCTTAGTTTTCTGAATGTTGAGCTTTAAGCCAACTTTTTCACTCTCCTCTTTCACTTTCATCAAGAGGCTCTTTAGTTCTTCTTCACTTTCTGCCATAAGGGTGGTGTCATCTGCATATCTGAGGTTATTGATATTTCTCCCGGCAATCTTGATTCCAGCTTGCGTTTCTTCCAGCCCAGCATTTCTCATGATGTACTCTGCATACAAGTTAAATAAGCAGGGTGACAATATACAGCCTTGACATACTCCTTTCCCTATTTGGAACCAGTCTGTTGTTCCATGTCCAGTTCTAACTGTTGCTTCCTGACCTGCATATAGGTTTCTCAAGAGACAGGTCAGGTGGTCTGGTAGTCCCATCTCTTTCAGAATTTTCCACAGTTTATTGTGATCCACACAGTCAAAGGCTTTGGCATAGTCGATAAAGCAGAAATAGATGTTTTTCCGGAACTCTCTTGTTTTTTTGATGATCCAGCGGATATTCGCAATTTGATCTCTGGTTCCTCTGCCTTTTCTAAAACCAGCTTGAACTTCTGGAAGTTCATGGTTCACGTATTGCTGAAGCCTGGCTTGAAGAATTTTGAGCATTACTTTACTAGCATGTGAGATGAGTGCAATTGTGTGGTAGTTTGAGCATTCTTTGGCATTGCCTTTCTTTGGGATTGAAACGAAAACTGACCTTTTCCAGCCCTGTGGCCACTGCTGAGTTTTCCAAATTTGCTAGCATATCGAGTGCAGCACTTTCACAGCATCACCTTTGAGGATTTGAAATAGCTCCACTGGAATTCCGTCACCTCCACTCGCTTTGTTCGTAGTGATGCTTTCTAAGGCCCACTTGACTTCACGTTCCAGGATGTCTGGCCCTAGGTGAGTGATCACACCATTGTGATTATCTGGGTCATGAAGATCTTTTTTGTACAGTTCTTCTGTGTATTCTTGCCATCTCTTCTTAATATCTTCTGCTTCTGTTAGGTTCATACCATTTCTGTCCTTTATCGAGCTGGGGGCCGGGGGCAGCAGCCAACAGGGGCTAGGCCGGGCCGGGGACCAGGGGCGGCGGCGAGAGGAATTACCCAAGGCCCAAGGAGCAGGGTCTGCATGGGCACAGGATGGCCGAGAGGAGTTAATCCACTTTCAAGGTCAGGAGGGGCCGTCGTGAGTAGATACCCATTGTCCAAGATAAGAGAAACGCAAGTAAGACAGTAAGTGTTGTGAGAGGACTACAGAGGGCAGACACACTGAAACTAAAATTACAGAAAACTAGCTAATCTGATCACACGGACCACAGCCTTGTCTATCTCAATGAAACTAAGCCACGTCATGTGGGGCCACCCAAGACGGATGGGTCATGGTGGAGAGGTCTGACAGATTGTGGTCCACTGGAGAAGGGCATGGCAAACCACTTCAGTATTCTTGCCTTGAGAACCCCATAAACAGTATGAAAAGGCAAAAAGATAGGACACTGAAAGATGAACTCCCCAGGTCAGTAGGTGCCCAATATGCTAATGGAGATCAGTGGAGAAATAACTCCAGAAAGAATAATGGGATGGAGCCAAAGCAAAAACGATACCCAGCTGTGGATGTGACTGGTGATAGACACAAAGTCTGATGCTGTAAAGAGCAATATTGCATAGGAACCTGCAATGTTAGGTCCATGAATCAAGGCAAATTGGAAGTGGTCAAACAGGAGATGGCAAGAGTGAACGTCGACATTCTAGGAATCAGCGAACTAAGATGGACTGGAATGGGTGAATTTAACTCAGATGACCATTATATCTACTACTGTGGGCAAGAATCCCTTAGAAGAAATGGAGTAGCCATCGTGGTCAACAAAAGAGTCCGAAAGGCAATACTTAGATGCAATCTCAAAAATGATAGAATGATCTCTGTTTGTTTACAAGACAAACCATTCAATATCACAGTAATCCAAGTCTATGCCCTGACCAGTAACGCTGAAGAAGCTGAAGTTGAATGGTTCTATGAAGACCTACAAGACCTTCTAGAACTAACACCCAAAAAAGATGTCCTTTTCATTATAGGGGACTGGAATGCAAAAGTAGGAAGTCAAGAAACACCTGGCGTAACAGGCAAATTTGGCCTTGGAGTCCAGAATGAAGCAGGGCAAAGGCTTCATTTTTTTTGCCAAGAGAATGCACTGGTAATAGCAAACACTCTATTCCAACAACACAAGAGAAGACTCTACACGTGGACATCGCCAGATGGTCAACACCGAAATCAGACTGATTATATTCTTTGCAGCCAAAGATGGAGAAGCTCTTTACAGTCAGCAAAAACAAGACCGGGAGCAGACTGTGGCTCAGATCATGAACTGTTTATTGCCAAATACAGACTTAAATTGAAGAAAGTAGGGAAAACCACTAGTCCATTCAGGTATGACCTAGATCAAATCCCTTATGAGTATACAGTGGAAGTGACAAATAGATTTAAGGGACTAGATCTGATAGACAGAATGCCTGATGAACTATGGACAGAGGTTTGCGACATTGTACAGGAGACAGGGATCAAGACCATCCCCATGGAAAATAAATGCAAAAAAGCAAAATGGCTGTCTGAGGAGGCCTTACAGATAGCTGGGAAGAGAAGAGAAGCGAAAAGCAAAGGAGAAAAGGAAAGATACTCCCATCTGAATGCAGAGTTCCAAAGAATAGCAAGAAGAAATTTTAAGGTATCCTTATTAGAATCCTAGCCTATCAGTGACCATCTCCTACCTCCAATCCACATAAGAGAAGGCTAGAGATTGGGGAGCTCGTTTAAAGGGAATTTACAGAAGTAGAAAGGTAATGCAGATCACTCCCCTCTGCCTCCCATAGGCACTCCACCTGCAAGCCAAGCAAGGAAGTTTCTCAAGAGAATCCATCAGAAGTACTGGGAATTTCTGTAGGAAGGGAAATGATTTCTCATTAGTACAGAGTACATTGATAAGTGTATCAGAGGTGAGTTGTATGCTGGTGTTGCAAGAAAATTTGGGGGAGAAGTTAACACAAATTCCTAGAATTGGTCAGGGGAGGATTCAGGAAGCAAAGATTAGAAGCAACCTCATATCTATACACAGAGAAGGCAATGACAACCCACTCCAGTACTCTCGCCTGGAAAATCCCATGGACCGAGGAGCCTGGTAAGCTGCAGTCCATGGGGTCGCGAAGAGTCGGACACGACTGAGCAACTTCACTTTCACTTTTCCCTTTCATGCATTGGAGAAGGAAATGGCAACCCATTCCGGTGTTCTTGCCTGGAGAATCCCAGGGACGGCGGAGCCTGGTGGGCTGCCATCTATGGGGTCGCACAGAGTCAAACATAACTGAAGCAACTTAGCAGCAGCATACCTATACAAACATAAAAACAGGAAGTCATCTAAGGCAAACAACAATGACAGAAACAATAATCACGTGGCAAGAGAGGAGCACAGCTTTTGCTTAAATGCAATGGAAATACATCTGAAGTTTCTATAATCAAGAGATACTTTGGAGATGAATAAGGCATGAACCTGAAAGGACCTCAGCTAAGGAAACTGACTATAGGAAAATTCTCCCAGTCCAAAGGATCTATGGATTCATGGTGGGGGTCAAGGATATATATGGAAGGATCCCAGTGTGCATTATCCTGTAAGAGGGAAGAGTAGAGGGAGGGAGAGTGGAGGGAGAGCTACTGTCTATATCCTTGTTATAAGAATGGACATCAACAGCCAAGTTGCAGGAGCACTGCTCACCATCAGTCTGTGTCCTTTCTCTAAATCCACCCTCCCCACATCACTCACTCTGAGGGAAGAGCAAAACAAATAGGAGCGGCTTGGAAAGCAAGGAATACAAAGAAAGGGACCACATCAACTACCCGTTCTGGGTTTTGTTGTGATAGCTAGAGCTGGAGCAAGAAAGGTAGTCTGAATCTTTAACTGGATGAAACTTTGAGGTTTGACATTGAAATAGGTTAGTTTTTTTAAGACTACTTTATTATCAGACTAATTTATAGCTTTAAAAAAAACCCTAATTTATAGCTTAAAAAGAAACATATACACATAGAGTCCAGAAAGAGTAAAGCAGAACTTCCTCTAAAACAATGTAAGAGTGAAAGAGAGCCCTTTCTGATTCAACCAGTTTAGCACATTCAATAAGCCAATTATGTCTCTCTGTATCCAATACAGATTGGATCCAAAACCTCTCACCACCACCACAAACACCAAAATCCACAGATGCTCAGGTCCTTTATATAAAATGGCATATAACCTACACATATTCTCCCATATATTTCAGAGAATTCCAGAAAAACATCTGCTTCTTTGACTATGCTAAAGCATTTGACTGTGTGGATCACAATAAACTGTGGGAAATTCTTCAAGTGATGGGAATACCAGACCACCTTACCTGCTTCCTGAGAAATCTGCACGCAGGCCAAGAAGAAACAGTTAGAACCAGATATGGTACAACAAACTGGTTCCAAATTGGGAAAGGAGTACATCAAGGCTGTATATTGTGACCCTGTTTATTCAAATTATACGCAGAGTACATCATGAGAAATGCCAGGCTGGATGAAGCACAAGCTGGAATCAAGACTGCTGGGAGAAATATCAATAACCTCAGATATCCAGATGACACCACCCTAATGGCAGAAAGTGAAGAGGAACTGAAGAGCCTCTTAATGAAAGTGAAAGAGGAGAGTGAAAAGGCTGGCCTAAAACTCAACATTCAAAAAACTAAGATCATGGCATCCAGTCTGATCACTTTATGGCAAATAGATGGGGAAACAATGGAAACAGTGGCTGACTTTATTTTTGGGGGCTCCAAAATCACTGCAGATGGTGACTGCAGCCATGAAATGAAAAGACACTTGCTTCTTGGAAGAAAAGCTATGAACAACCTAGACAGTATATTAAAAAGCAGAGACATTACTTTACCAACAAATGTTCTTATAGTCAAAGCTATGGCTTTCCCAGTAGTCATGTATGGATGTGAGAGTTGGACCATAAAGAAAGCTGAGCACTGAAGAATTGACGCTTTTGAACTGTAATGTTTGAGAAGACTCTTGAGAGTCCCTTGGACTGCAAGGAGATCCAACCAGTCCATCCTAAATCAGTCCTGGGTGTTCATTGGAAGGACTGATGTTGAAGCTGAAACACCAATACTTTGGCCACATGATGCGAAGAACTGACTCATTTGAAAAGACCCTGATGCTGGGAAAGATAGAAGACAGGAGGAGAAGGGGATGGCAGAGGATGAGATGGTTGGATGGCATCAATTACTAGATGGACATGAGTTTGAGCCAGCTCCGATAGTTGCTGATGGACAGGGAAGCCTGGCATGCTACAGTCCATGGAGTTGCAAAGAATCAGACACGACTGAGCAACTGAACTGAACTGATCCTCCCATATACTTTAAATCATCTCTGGATTACTTACAATACCTAATGCAATGTAAATGCTATGTAAATAGTTCCTGCGGCACAGCAAATTCAACTTTTGCTTTTTGGAACTTTCTGGAATTTCTTTTTTTCAAATATTTTCCATCTACAGTTGGTTGAATCCACAGATGCAGAACCCACAGATACAGAGGGCCAACATGTCAGCATCTGTGCAACAGAAGAGTATACAGTGGAAGTGGAAAGCAATTCAAAACCTTTGTAGATATCTGTGTTGCTCAGTTTGTGCTGCCATAATAAAATACCATAGACTGGATGGCCTAACCAACAGAAATGTATTACTCACTTTTCTGGAGACTAGGAATTCCAAGATCAAGGTGCCAGCCACTTCAGTTACTGGTGAAGGCTCACTTCCTGCCTTGCAAATGGCCACCTTCTTACTGTGTGCTCACATGGTGGAAAGGTGTCCCTTCTTATATGGGCACTAATCCCATTGGATCAAGGACCCAAGAGTTATGACCTCATCTAACCTTAATTACGACTCTAAGGCCCTATCTCCAAATACAGTCACACTGAGGGCTGGGGCTTCAACATAAGGATTCTGGGAGCACACAGTATTTGGGAAGGTGTCTAATAAGAAAAAATATAAAGAAATCTCTACCCCCACACAAAATATCTTAAAGATGAGAAAGAAGTATATAACTTTGTGCTCAATGATTATCTGAGGAAAGAACTGCTAAATTATTATATGTAAGCATAAGAATGCATCAGTGTGGAGCGGTGGAGACTCATTAGAAAAGCAAATCATGATGAGGAAAACAGGGAACCAAAAAAGTGACCTTGAGCCTACTGTGTTCATAAAATATTACATAAATAATTGAATGCATGTGAAGTCTATGGCAGATTTATGGTGGGAAATAGATTTTAATATAAATGCCATGTTAAAAATCATGTCAGGTAGGATCTTAAACTTTAAAACTTTTGAGTTTAAAGAATATAAAGTAAAACTGACTTGAAAAAAGAGCAAGTATAGGAAGCAAAAATAAAAATGTGCATTTATTATATTTATAAGAGCCTGAGTTATAACTGAATATTTGAGAAAACTTTGTTGATTTGAATTTAAATATACTAGATAAATGTGTTGGTTATTTATTATAAACTGTGAAAGAGTCTGGCTTCTTAAACAAAAAAGAAAAATCGCAGAGATATGAATTTAAAGTAATAAAATTTAAGATGGTAGACTGCATATGCGTTTGCCTCTTCTCCTCTGAAACTCATTAAAATGGCAGTTAAAAAAGACACAAGGAAGTATATATATTCAAAAAGTGGTGAGAACATATGGGACATCAATGGACCAGATATTTTTGCAGATTTCTGGATGACAGTGTAGGGAATAAGACAGTACTATGTATACATGAAAGCAGAGGGAGCCATCACTCAAACCACGATCAGAAGGGAGGGCTGAGGCAGAAAGTTCATGGAATTCTCCAGGAAGAGCAAGTTAAAGGATCAGGAGAACGAATTGCCAAAATTTTTAAGTGCAATAAAATGGACAGAAAATAAAGTTGAGACAGCTTTCTGATAATAGAGTAGAAAGGACAAAGAAGCTGAATATATGAACAAAAAGAAAAAAGGCATATAAAATCAGTCCAGCTTGGCCATCATCTGATTTAATAGAAATCCTATAAAAGGAAAATAGAGGTACAAAAGAAAAGATTCCATTTTATCCTGATGAGTGGCCTGCAGGCAAGTAATAGAATCCAGAAGAAAAGGAGTCACAGCACACTGCACGTCTCAGCAGTAAAAAAATAACCATGTACTTGGTGTAATATAAAAGATTGATTATTTTTAACCTCAAAGGCAACAAACATAGGCAGAAAGCACAGAAAGTATAGTTGCAGTTGCACAGCAGAATGTAAATATTATCAGTCTTGACAATATAAAAGCAAAATTAAAATGAGGAAGGTGGGAAAAGAAAACCAGAAAGAAGAGGCCGAGGATAGGGTAAAAAAAAAAAAAGCACCAATATTTTCATCTTAGATCAAAATCAAGTCAGTTGACTAAAGGAAAGGAACCAGAAAAAGAATTACTGATATATTTTCTAAAGTTATGAAAAGAACTAAAAGTAAAACTAAAAATAATGATGTAACTATCAAAGTTTAGGAGAAGGAGATGGGGGTGGGCAGTGAGTGGCCCAAATCCTCATCTTTTACATTACTTAGTAAGTAGAAATTGTCCAAGATCATTAAATCAAGAAACAGTGGCTGACAAATTTTACTCAGATAAATACCAGAAATATTTTTGTAATGATGAAAAGAGATGCTGGTGGAAATGAGCCTGGGTGTGTGAGGGGTAGGGCAGAAGTGTTTCATTTCTTAACATGCACTCTTTGTATTCCTGGTTTATTACCTTGGTCATGTATTACCTGGGCATAAACAAAGAAGAATAAGTTCACAAAAAGTTAAATATTAATGCCAACTTCATTTTCTAAATGCTGATGGAAGTCAAAGCTACAGCCAGGTATGAAAAGAAGATTTTAACCTAGTAAGAAATGGACTGAAGATAAAACATCCTATATAAGTAACACATAAGAAACATACAGGAAATCAAACAAAAGAAAGATCTTGCATTTTTCTCACACACACACATATACATACATCCCATAGAATTTGCACATATGACTGTTTCTCTGCAGATACTGACACACAACACAAATAAAGTAATAACTCCTTTTTCCCAGAATTAAATAATAAATTCTTGTATTAAAATAGATTCATTCTAGAAATAAACTGTATGTTCACACAAACATAATGTAGAACAAACGGTAAACATCTTTTTACCAGATTTCTCAAATCACATTATCAAAATAACCAAATATCCCAACAAGGATGCACCACTAGAACACTTGATTCAACCAAAGCTTGGATTGACAGGCTTTTTCTTAACGAGCCACATAGTACAGGTTTACAGATAGTGCTCAACTCTGCCATTATAGCAAGAATGCTAACAATAAATAGCATTGAAACATGTATATTATCATATGTGAAACAGAACACCATTCCAGTTTCGATGCATGAAACAAATGCTCAGGGCTGGGGCAATGGGATGACCCAGAGGGATGGGATGGGGAAGGAGGTGGGAGTGGGGTTCAGGATGGGGAACACATGTAAACCCATGGCTGATTCATGTCAATATTGGCAAAAACCACTACAATATTGTAAAGTAATTAGCCCCCAACTAAAATAAATAAATTTATTAAAAAAAAAAAAAGAAATTGCTCTCAGGAAAAAAAAAAAATACACAAATGATCAGGAATGTCTGAGTTCCAATAAAACTTATTTACACAACAAGCTGTGAGCAGTATTTAGCCCATGGCTGTAGTCTGCCCATTCCTGAACTAAAGGATCAAGCACATTAAGACATTTTCCAAGTATTAAAAATGCAGTACATACTCCATAACTTAAATTACTTGTACTAATATTCTAATATCAAATATTATCCTATCAATTACTGCTGTATATAATTCCTGATGTTCAAATGCCTTTTGAATAAGATCTAGCCAAATAAGAGCCAGAACATATCCATTCTATTCCTCTTTCCTGCTCATCTTACAGACAATAATAAGATGAACATAATGATCAAATCAGCGATCCCTGGTAAGGGCCCATTTTATTATAGATAGCTAACATATTTGATCTCCTATTTCTCCATCAAAATTAAATCTCCAATGGCTTAACTATGTACTCTTTTGTTGCATTTTGAAAACAGTGCCAAGGAACAAACTCTCAATAGCAGTCGACACTGACACGCTGCTTTTGGAGAGGGCCCTTAAAGCATTTTGAGTGCTTCAAACAGGCGACATCATATAAACATAAAGATTAACACTTGGCAGGGACATTGATGGCTTGCTGAAAAATGTCACCTTAATCACTATCAAATCATATTTATTAAGCAACTTTGTGCTCCTGGGGCCTAACTGAACACCCTCCCAAGATTTTTTTTTTTTAATGAATTGGCAGTGTGGATAAAAAGCAAGATTCAAAAATCAAATTAGCTTCCACATCAAAATCCTAATCATATTTGTGATGGCTGTGAGCAAAATAGGATCCTAAATAAAACTGTAAATAGTACTGGTAGTATGGCTAAAAAGGATGAAAAATCATAAGTGACAAGGAAAAGCATTTGATACATGACAAAAAAAAAAAGAATAATAACAAAGGATATCTTCCAACCACACAAAGAAATCCTTAGGATTGACCTGGGTGATTTTTACTAGATATGACATGATTATAAATCCAACACCCAGGTGAAAGGGGAAAAAAAACATATCTTACAAACCACAGTATATCCAAGATTGAAGTAGATTGACAATAATAACCCCTGGCACGTGCACCAAGAATTTAAATCTAACAAAAATGAATGTTGTACAACAATAAAAGACCATTCTGGGTAAAATCTGCACTGTTTTTTCAACTCTATAGAGAGAAAGAAAACTCATGCACCTACCCAGTAAATTCACAGCTGGGTTACACACCAGCGTGAACACAAGCACAGCTAAAGAAGGCTTTTTGATATTCACTAAGATCTTTATAAGTGAGCCATTCTTCCTTTAGCCACTCCAGATCCTTCCCAGGCAAAGAATATTTCCCAATTCTAACCAGAAAATATATATACAATCCATATGCAAAGTTTATTTGTTCAACCCTTGCTTCAATCTTCACAGACACTTATTAATCAATATGCAAATGAAGCATGCTTCCCTGCAAAATTATTGGTTATTTAATTTTAGCATTAAAATAATAGTCACCTAAGAACTATTCCTTAACCCAAAAGCTGCCAGCATTTAAAAACTGTAAAGCACTATTTAGCTGAACACAAGCATTCATTACAAGAAATAGGAAAATCATTATAAACAAAAACTTGTTTTCCTAGGAAAAAAATTCAAAGTAGAAGTATTTCTAAAGGATCATCCTGTCCCTTTTCCATCAATTGTGCCTTTGCCCAGTTTGTCCAAATACACATACTGCTAGGTCTGTCCTACAAAATGATCCATATTCCTGCTATTTCTTTTCCCCTATTCTGTGATCAAAACTGCCCATTATCTGAGTCCTAATTAGGTGACTGGCTAAAAATCTGCAAAACTATTTCAACCAAAGGTATCAAAGACCACTAAAGGAGAGTGTGTTACAATGTTGTGAATCAACTACACTCCAATATAAAATTAAATTAAAACAACAAAAATAAAATGTTTCCATATAAGTACTGTGTGTTGGTGCAGGTGTGTGTGTCTGTGTGTCTGTGTGTTAGTTGCTCAGTCGTGTCTGACTCCTTAGGAACCCATGGACTGTAGCCCTCCAGGCTTCTCTGTCCATGGAATTCTCCAGGCAATAATACTGGAGTGGGTAGCCATTCCCTTTCCCAGAGAATCTTCCCGACCCAGAGATCAAATCCAGCTCTCCTGCATTGCAGGCAGATTTTTTACTGTGTGAGCCACCAGGGAAGCCCAAAAAGTACTGGAGCAAAATGTTAAAATAATAAAGAAGTATGTAAGGTAGAAAAACCCCTTCCCCATTATTCTCCAACAATCTCTCCATTCTGCCCACAGCTGTGAAGAGTTTGATAAATATACTTCCAAAAAAGAGAGAGTTGTGTTAGCTCTTCCCAAATAATAAATACATTTTAACTGAAACCTTCAGTGCTGTGAGCTAGTGGGAATTCTGGGTCCCATGACTGAGGAGATAAGACAAGTAGTTCAGGGTAAAAGGGTCTTAAGCATCTGTGGAATCACATCATTTAGTCAGCTTTCTATTTTACCTACACATAGACCAGCAACGTCCATTTGAGTGGACTAATCAGAAAACATGGACATTGTTTAGCGACTTAAGAGTTCATAATGAAAGGTCAGAGAAGAGCCATCTCCTTGACAGAGAAAAATCTGAAACAGACAAAACCCCAATATGTAGAGAGAATGCTTGAGATCATTGGTGAACTGACGTCTTTAAGCAAGCCATCTCTTATAAAGTGTCAGTTCAAGTCTCATTTTTAAGTCTCCATGAGGCTATATATTCCTGCTCTCTAAAACATATTTATTAAATGTTTAAAAGTTAATATGCTTGAGATATATATGCGTGATAAATAGATTGTTAATGATAAATGAAGATGATAAACTTCACATGCCTATATATTTATTACATTATATTACAGAGAACAAAACATTTCTCAAAATATTATCCAAGAAGCACCCACATCTCAATCACTAGCTACATATTTTAAAATACATATTCCTGTGCCCCATCACAGAATTTCTGATAGAGAATCTCTGGACAAGTCAAAGGATCTGCACTTTTAGTAGATTCTCTAAATGATTCTCATGATGGTATTTCCACAGATCATTTTTTGTTTATTGATGTCTAACATCATGGCAACAAGCAAAATATCTTCAGAAATAAGAGAAGAGTTTTATACTCAACAATCTGAAAACAGTAATCACCTCTTACTGAGACCACCAGGATACTTCTCTTGGTGACAGCAACAGCACAAGAAAGCAATATTGTAAAGTAATTAGCCCCCAACTAAAATAAATAAATTTATAAAAAAAAAAAAAAAAAAAGAAAGCAAATGGAAACATTCATATCCTCTTCCAAATTCTAGTCTTGAATCTGGTACACTGTCACTCCTTCATTTTATTGGTTAAAAACAGCCACATGACCAAACCCAAAGTCACACAAAACAACTGTATATCATTTACAAGGATGCATATGTGAAAACATCTAGCAAACACATTCAAGTCAGAGCTGACTGGACAGGCAGGAACTGGGGGTGGGTTTCTGAAATAAAAGTAATTAAATGAGCCTTGCACAGCCCAATGAAAATGATGTTCTACAAATTAAGCAGTCTAAGTAACTCAGTATTTTGCAAATGAATTCTGCTCCCATACCCATTCCCCAAAGAAAGAAGAAATAGAAAATAAATGCCTTCAGACTGTTGAAGTAACTTACCCAGTAAGTTATTTGCAAAATACTGAGTTACTTAGCAAGAGCTCTTTACATGTAAGGAGCTAGGGCTCAGGAGAAGAATATTAACGAGCCAACATGAAAATATCTTTCTGACCCAGAAGCAGCTGATCTATTTACCCACACCTTAGGAGAAAAGAAAGAAGCAATTTCTAGTAGAAAGCAATTATGAACAAAGCAATTGCAAAGTGTAAAGTAATACACAGAAAAAAATAATACAAAACTGAGAGAGTGGCCGGCTTCCCAGGTGGTTCAGTGGTAAAAGAATCCACCTGCCTATGCAGAAACCACAGGAGACACAGGTTCAGTCCCTGGGTCGGGAAGAACCCCTGGAGAAGGAAATGGCAACCCACTCCAATACTCGTCAATCCCATGGACAGAGGATCATGGCAGGCTCCAGTCCATAGAGTTGCAAAGAGTTAGACACAATTGAGTGACTGAGCACGCACGAGAGTGGTGCGCACAGAGAAACACAAAGGAAAACAAATGTGCAAAAGAGAATTAACTTTAACAAAACATTCCATTATGAAAAAATCTAGGGTCCTGGCAAGAGACCCTAGGTAGGATTTAGACTCCGGAAGTAATTAAAATACAGATCTATTCAGGCTAGAAGCAGGATTGCCAGGTCTCATCTGCAGTAGGCAGAACATGGAATGAAGGTTTCTACTTTCCTGGAATTGGATTAGCTCAGAATCTGGCAAGAGTGGCAAAGCTTAAGTAGACAGAAGACTTAAATCAAAGAGGAATAAAGTAGAACGGTTTTCAAAGTACACGGTTTTCTTTGAAATTCACCCAATGATTATCTTGAGCAAGAAAATCCTCTCTCTACTGCTCATTGATCTCTTTATCCATTCTACTGGGCAATTCTACCACACAGCTATTAATACACAACTGTCACATACTTCACCAAGTACTTCTGTAGATTTCACCTTATTTGATTATTGGTTTGGCAGAAAAGGGATTCCCTGGTAGTTCAACAGGTAAAGAGTCCACAAGCAATGAGGAGACCCCAGTTCGATTCCTGGATCGGGAAGATCCACTGGAGAAGGGACTACCCACTCCAGTATTCTTGGGCTTCCCTAGTGGTTCAGCTGGTAAAGAATCTCCTGCAATGCAGGAGACCTGGGTTCAGTCCCTGGGTTGAGAAGACCCCTTTGAGAAGCGAATGGCTACCCACTCTAATATTCTGGCCTGGAGAATCTCATGGACTGTATAGTCCATGGGATCGCAAAGGGCAGGACAACATTGAGGGACTTTCACTTTTACTTTGGCAGGAAATGGGGCTTCCCTGGTGGCTCAGATGGTAAAGAATCTCTCTGTAATGCAGGAGACCTAGGTTCGACCATTGGATCCAATACCTGGGTCGAGAAAATCCACTGGAGAAGGGAATGGCTACCCACTCCAGTATTCTTGCCTGGAGAATTACGCGGAATAAGGAGCCTGGCAGGCTACACAAACTTTTTTGTTGTTGTTGGCATGCAATATCCCTACTCGACAGAAGAGGGCAGTGTGGAGCTTTTGGCCGGTACAAGTTCAGCGCTTGTTAAGGCTGAGTAACAACTCTGAATGTAAACATACAAATTTGTGTTTTCTCATCAAAAAGTAAAAAAATCAGTAAGAAATTTGGTATTTAAAGGAGAGAAATCTGGGGGGCACCTGAATAAAAAAATAAAGTTAAAAAAAACATTCAAAAGGATTATAAATTGAAGGGTGGTAGAATGAACAACCAGATCCACAAAGATAGTGTCCATCTCAATTAACCACAGGCTCATATGCTTCTTTCCGGGGCTTTCTATGACAGGGTAATTCGTCCATCTTTTGTTTATTTCACTTCATAAGCTCCTTGTCATTTAATTAATGCTTTTAAATGAAACACAAAATTTATCAATTCATTTCAAAAATATATCCTGACTTGTTAATCTCTCTCTTCTTTAACTAGATTTCTATAGCTTACATTACAAGAAATGACAAGGGCAATTACCGTTAAAAACTGAGCAGAACAAAGCTATGGTAATGAGAAGTGCTACAGTTCATTCACCAAGACACTAGGTGATAAAAGGATAAAAATCAACCTACCTCTCTCTTTCTGATAACAAAGCAATTACAACTTGTAGAGTAATACAGAGAAAATAATAATTTAATAGCAAACTGAGAGAATGGTAGGCACAGAGAAAGACAAAGGAAAACAACTCTGCACAAAAGATAATTCACTTTATCAAAACTTTCCATTATGAGGAGAAAACGACTTGCCAAAAATGTCAGAATGCACAGCAATATTTTTCCCAGGAAAAATAATTTCTCTCATTAGTATTCAGAAGGTTGATAGCAGAATGATATAATGAAAAAAGTTCAGTCTGTCTTTGAAAGTAGCAAAGCAATGAAGCACAAGCAGAGGTAAAGTAAAGATAGTATAATATACACATATACAATATAGAGGCACATACACACACCACATAGTCAAACACACATAAAGACACATACACATATACACACATAAAGCACATATGCACACACATATACACACAAACACACATACAGACATACACATACATACAGATACAGGCACATATACACAGTCATACTCAAATACACTGACATACATACACATACACACACACACACCCCCACAGACATACTCGGGCTTAGAGAAGAATTCTAAGGAAAAGAATCAACGACCAGAAACCACAAGATTAAACATTCTTAATGAGCAACTGACATTTGAACAAAGCAAGAGATGGCAACTCTTGTGAGCTTCAAAGATGTTGGGGAGTGCTCCAGCTGCCAGGATGGTATCAGCAGTTTCAATGCAATGCCAGCCCGCCCAGGCTGGCAGAAAGCACATCTGTGTATCAATGCCAGTTCAAGAATCGCTGGCTGGAAAGTATTAATCACAGGAACTTAAGCATAAAACTGACAGTCAAAGCATTTAAGCTTCTGTTGGTAACCCTGAAACTCACTCCTAGGGTTTTAAATCATTTCCATTGTTTCATCTTCAAATTGGGAATGGCACCACTTACCTGTCAGGGATGCCATGAAGATCCGGTAATGATTACAAAGTGCTCTGAAGCTGAGTATTAAATATTACAAGATACAGCACAAGCTAGAATCTGGCCTACACAGCTGACATGGGCTCTGAACTGCTCTCATCACAAATCATGTCACTCTCCCGGGTGTTACTGACTGCAAAAGAAAAACTCTAGAAATTACGTTTTACTTCCCATACTTAGGGAAAATAACATCTTCCCACAATAGCTGTGATAATGGTGCCAAAGTGGATACAAAGAGTGTACATCTTTTATGAATGAGAATCAAAAGCTGGATGCTGAACTGCATGTTCTTCTGTTCCTTACAGACAGCCTGCATCTCCATCTCTCCCCACCCTCCTTCAGTTCCCCCTCCCATGCTCCTCTTCTCACTCTGGCTTTTATAAGCTTTCTCATGCACTTATTTGCTCTTAACTGTTGTTTCTCAACTTTAATATTCCATAAAATAAACATCACATATGATAGCAATTTTTAACCCTTTCCAAAGTCTCCACAATCCAGGAATAACCAGTTACAGAGAGGAACTATAAACTCACAGACTATGAGTATGTGATCATTTGGTTCAGTCCTTCACTGGATAATTGAATCCTGTCTGCATCATGCTCAAATGCCTCCGCTGATGATGAATTCACTCTACTCATAATCTGTTCCATTTACAAAGTTCTAATTGTTTGAAAGTTGTTTTGAATATTGCTTCCCAATAGTTTTCGGTTCTGTACTTTGAAGCCACGCAAGTATCTAATCCCTTGCCTTCATTTCAGCTCTTTAAATATCTAATTGCAGTTATCTGCTCCATCAAAACTCTAAAAAGACTGGTTAAGAATACTTCAAAGTTTTGCTGTTACCAGCATAGAGAAAACTTTTCTGAGAGTTTCAAAGGGCAGCCCATCTTGGACAGCCTCAAGGATGTTTTTAAAGAAATAGAATCTTATTTCAATATTAAGAGATTTATCAAAGTGTGCTTCTTTATCAAGGTACAGTCATATCATTGAGGATAGACGTTTCCAGGTGAGTCATGGACAGGCAGAGAGATATCTGTATGTTCAGTAATAGGTGTGCAAGTTTGCTTGGCTTGAGCAGAAAGCCTGCACTACAGGCTGCTGAGTAGAGTTGGGATAAGAATCAGAGAACAAGGAAAGCTCAAAAATGTTTTGAAAATGGGAAATAAGCAATAAAAACTACAAAGGTCTAATGTATTTGGTTTTCACTTATTTTCTGAGGTTTTTGGATAGAAGTGATTATTTAGAAGCATTTATTAAGCACCTATTATTTTCCAGCCACTGCTTGAGGCACTAGGAACTCAGTGGTAAAGAAGATAGACAAGATCCTTGCCTTCGTGGAGCATACATCTAGTGAAAGACACAGACAGCACACAAGTAAATAAATAGAGATTACTGCTCTAGAAAAATAAAGCCATTTCCCAGTTGCATTCAGGACAATTCAGTTCAGTTGCTTAGTCATGTCCAACTCTTTGCCACCCCATGGACAGCAGCACGCCAGGCTTCCCTGTCCATCAGCAACTCCAGGGGCTTATTAAAACTAATGTTCATCGAGTCGGTGATGCCATTCAACCATCTCATTCTCTGTCATCCCCTTCCCTTCCTGCCTTCAATCTTTCCCAGCATCAGGGTCTTTTCTAATGAGTCAGTTCTTCATATCACGTGGCCAAAGTATTGGAGCTTCCCCTTAGCATCAGTCCTTCCAACGAATATTCAGGACTGATTCCTTTAGGATGGACTGATTGGATCTCCTTGCAGTCCAAGGGACTCTCAAGAGTCTTCTCCAACACCACAGTTCTAAAGCATCAATTCTTCAGCACTCAGCTTTCCTAGTCCAACTTTCACACCCATACCTGACTACTGGAAAAACCATAGATTTGACTATAAGAACATTTGTCGGTTAAAGTAATGTCTCTGCTTTTTAATATGCTGTCTAGGTTGGTCATAATTTTTCTTCCAAGAAGCAAGTGTCTTTAAATTTCATGGCTGCAGTCACCATCTGCAGTGATTTTGGAGCCTAAGAAAATAAAGTTTGTCACTGTTTCCACTGCTTCCCCATCTACTTACCATGAAGTGATGGGACCAGATGTCATGATCTTAGTTTTCTGAATGTTGAATTTTAAGCCAACTTTTTCACTCTCCTCTTTCACTTTCATCAAGAGGCTCTTTAGTTCTTCTTCACTTTCTGCCGTAAGGGTGGTGTCATCTGCATATCTGAGGTTATTGATATTTCTCCTGGCAATCTTGATTCCAGCTTGTGCTTCAACCAACTCAGCATATCTCATAATGTACTCTGCATATAAGTTAAATAAGTAGGGTGACAATATACAGCCTTGATGTACTTTTGTCCTGATTTGGAACCAGTCTGTTGTTCCATGTCTAGTTCTAACTGTTGCTTCTTGACCTGCAGGCAGATTTCTCAGGAAGCAGGTCAGGTGGTCTGGTATTCCTACCTCTTTAAGAATTTTCCAAAAAAAAAAAAAAAGAATTTTCCACTGTTCATTGTGATCCACACAAAGGTTTTGGCGTAGTCAACAAAGCAGAAGTAGATGTTTATCTGGAACTCTCTTGCTTTTTCAATGATCCAAAGGATGCTGGCAATTTGTGGTTCCTCTGCCTTTTCTAAAACCAGCTTGAACATCTGGAAGTTCACAGTTCACATACTATTGAAGTCTGTCTTGGAAAATTTTGAGCATTACTTTGCTAGTGTGTGAGATGAGTGCAATTGTGTGGTAGTTTGAACATTCTTTGGCATTGCCTTTTTTTGGGATTGGAATGAAAACTGACCTTTTCCAATCCTGTGGCCACTGCTGAGTTTTCCAATTTTGCTGGCACATTGAGTGCAGCACTTTCACAGCATCATCTTTTAGTATTTGAAAGAGCTCAACTGGAATTCCATCACCTCCACTAGCTTTGTTCATAGTGATGCTTCCTAAGGCCCATTTAACATCACATTCCAGGATGTCTGGCTCTAGGTGAGTGATCACACCATCGTGGTTATCTGGGTCATGAAGATCTTTTTTTGTATAGGTCTTCCGTGGATTCTTGTCACCTCTTCTTAATATCCTCTGTTTCTGTTAGGTCCATACCATTTCTGTCCTTTATTTAGCCCATCTTTGCATGAAATGTTCCCTGCTATTCTTTGGAACTCTGCATTCAAATGAGTATATCTTTCCTTTTCTCCTTTGCCTTTCTCATCTTTTCTTTTTCAGCTATTTGTAAGGCCTCCTCGGACAACAATTTTGCCTTTCTGCATTTCTTTTTCTTCGGAATGGTCTTGATCACTGCCTCCTGTACAATGTACAAACCTCCATCCATAGTTCTTCAGGCACTCTGTCTATCAGATCTAATCCCTTGAATCTATTTGTCACTTGCACTGTATAATCATAAGGGATTTGATTTAGGTCATACCTGAATGGTCTAGTGGTTTTACCTACTTTCTTCAATTTAAGTCTGAATTTGGCAATAAGGAGTTCATGATCTGAGCCTGTCAGCTCCTGGTCTTGTTTTTGCTGACTGTATAGAGTTTCTCCATCTTTGGCTGCAAAGAATATAATCAATCTGATTACCTTAGATCATTTTAGTTTAATCTTTAATGTTCTTATCTCTAAACTGAGTACTATAATAGTCCCTAAAACATAATGTTATTAGAAGAATTAAGTTAGATAATATAAAACACTAATACAGTACCTGGCACAAAGTAGTTGCTCAAGTAATAATTAAAGTCACTACATAAACTTTTTCCTGCCCCAAAGAATTTGTTTCCATAAATCCTGTGTGGTGGAAGAAGTTGGGGAGCTAGACTTCACTGACTCTCCAATTCTGTCTATTCTTCAGCTACAAGAGCCTTGTGCCATGTAATCCACACTGAGGCTGAGGCTGCTAAGCATCCATGTCTCTGGTGAGCAGTGCAGTGGGCCTGATGTTTCTTCCCGTCCTGCATCCACTCCTCATCTGACCTTGCCTTGGGGAAGCCCACACTCAGCCCACTTCGTTGCCAGGGAAGCAAGTCCAATTCAAAAGCCTAATCTCCTGTGTGATTATTTAGGGGTAAGCATGGTGACCAGGTGGGGCTTCCGAGGTGGCTCAGTGGGTAAAGAATCTGCTGCAGTGCAGGAAATGGAGGCAAATGTGCGTTTGATTCCTGGGTGGGAAGATCCTCTGAAGAAGGGCAAGGCAACCCACTCCAGTATTCTTGCCTGGAGAATCCCATGGACAGACCATAGGGTCACAAAGAGTTGTATATGACTGAAGGAACTGAGCACGTACACATACATGGTGACCAGGCATGATCCCATAGACAGAACCCCAGGATCTGCCTTGTGGCTATCAGGAAGTAGTACATATTTTCCAACGGACTTGAAACAGGGTGAATGTGAACTTGGACCCCTGAGAGGCCACTTGTTCAGTCAATACAGAGGGAAGAAGAGCCAAAAAAGGGCAGGATCCTGGGTCCTGGTGAGAGATTTGGTTACCCTCAGGTCACACTTGATGCCAGTGGATATTTGTATTATATAAGTCAATACACCCCCTTTTTATTTAAGTCAATTTGAATAGGAGCTTCTAGCTGAGAAAGATCTTCTGTTTAGGTACAGTCTTATCAAATTTTCCCTATAGCAAACATGGTCCAGACTTGGATGAAAGATTAAAAGGTTCCTATAGGAAAGAATTTCGGTGACCACTCTAAAGTCATATGAAGGTCCCTGGGTTGAGGGAGGGATGGCCTCAGTTGTAGGGGAAAAGGGGGAAAGAGAAAAAGTGAAGTCGCTCAGTCATGTCCAACTCTTTGCAACCCCATGGACTGTAGCCTGCCAGACTCCTTTGTCAAGGGGATTTTCCAGGCAAGAATGCTGGAGTGGGTTGCCATTTTCTTCTCCAGGAGATCTTTCCCAACCCAGGGAATGAACCCAGGTCTCCCACATTGCAGGCAGACTCCTTGGCATCTGAGCCACCAGGGAAGCGTTAGCAACTCTCTCCTCTTATTACCAGTCAGGGCAGACCTCCAGGACTCAGCTTCTCCATCCCACACAGATGCTCTCTGAATCATTCAAAGACATTGTACTTGTGCCATCCTCATCCTCTACCCCTCCTCTTACTTCTTTACATCCCACAACCTCTCACGCATCTCTCCCAATGCTATCACCAGGAGTGTTCTCCCCACCCCTCGTTCCCTCAGGACCCACCATTGCTCTCTGGGTGAGTGTCCTCCTCTGCCTTCTTCAGGTTTTGAATGTCAGCAGCTTTTGTTGCCTTGTTGAGTTAGATAAACTCAACAAAAAGTAGGGAATATCTAGCTTGGTCTCCTCTGAAAGGGGAAACTGTAGCCGCTTCTCCCAGAGGATCTAAAATCAAAAACCTTTTTAACACCACAAAACAATTATTTTAAAAATATAATTTCCACTGGGGGAAAAAAAAAAAAAAACATGTTTCCACTGGAAATTCCAATTACTTCTACATCATAAGCTGTACTGCATTCTTTGAAAAGTAATACTTTAGGGCTTTATTATTACCTCTCCTTGACCACTTTGGGAAATTGGGAAAGGAGTACGTCAAGGCTGTATATTGTCACCCTGCTTATTTAACTTATATGCAGAGTACATCATGAGAAACACTGGGCAGGAAGAAACACAAGCTGGAATCAAGATTGCCGGGAGAAATATCAATAACCTCAGATATGCAGATGACACCACCCTTATGGTAGAAAGCTAAGAAGGACTAAAGAGCTTCTTGATGAAAGTGAAAGAGAAGAGTGAAAAAGTTGGCTTAAAACTCAACATTCAAAAAACGAAGATCATGTCATCTGGTACCATCACTTCATGGCAAAATAGATGGGGAAACAATGGAAACAACGACAGACTTAATTTTTTAGGGCTCCAAAATCACTGCAGATGGTGACTATAGCCATGAAATTGAAAGATGCTTGCTCCTTGGAAGAAAAGCTATGACCAGCCTAGACAGCATATTGAAAAGCACAGACATTACTTTACCAACAAAAGCCTGTCCAGTCAAAGCTATGGTTTTTCCAGTAGTCATATATGGACGTGAGAGTTGAACTATAAAGAAAGCTGAGCACTGAAGAAATGATACTTTTGAACTGTGGTGTTGGAAAAGACTCTTGAGAGTCCCTTTGACTATAAGGAGATAGAACCAGTCAATCCTAAAAGAAATCAGTCCTGAATATTCATTGGAAGGACTGATGCTGAAGCTGAAACTCCAATACTTTGGCCACCTGATGTGAAGAACTGACTCCTTGGAAAAGACCCTGATGTTAGGAAAGATTGAAGGCAGGAGGAGAAGGGGATGACAGAGGATGAGATGGTTGGATGGCATCATCAACTCGATGGACATGAGTTTGAGCAAGCTCAGGGAGCTGGTGATGTACAGGGTAGCCTGACGTGCTGCAGTCCATAGGGTGGCAAAGAGTCAGACACGACTGAGCAACTGAACTGAACTGAACTGAACTGAAATTGACCACTTCACTAAATTTCATCATCCAACCTTCTGTAAGCCAGACTGTTTTTCACTGATTCTTGTAGGGGAGGGAGCACATGTTTCAGTTCATCTCTTCATATTAATATTATTCACTTCTCTTTCGTAGAGTAGGAAGAGTTCACAGACTTTTCTCTAGACAAAGGGAAGTACTCCTTAAATGACCTACTGCCCTTTGTCCTGATAGCATGCTCATGAGGCAATCCCCAGTCCCTCCTTCAGATTTCCTGGAAAGGAATACCCATCACTGTCAATGAACAAGCTGACATTGTGATTTACACACCTGTCTCTTTTAAGTTTGGATAGTGTGATTTGGTAGATGGAAAACTGTCTGCTCTGGATATTTTGTTGGATGAAGCTTCTGGATGCAAAAAGTTGGAATCAAAGCTTAGATGCAGTGACCACCCCCCCCAACACAGTGCCTCCCTCTACTTCCCCTTATATAATCCAGCCAGCAGCTCTAGATACGTCTGCATATTTCACTTCTCTCTAATTGCAGCAGGTAGACTGGGCCCCTGACATTGGGAGGAGGGATATACTATGGGAAGGTGAATCGCTTAAGACCAATATGAATACTCACAGATGTCTTACACCTCTCTGTTGCCACCCTCAGGTGAGCTTTTCCTGGGATTCCTTCGTAACAGGGAACCATAGACCTTAATCAGTCCTAATATATGGGGAAAGGTGTATACCTGGCTTCCATCCCCTTCTTTCTAAAGAAACCACCTCTCTAAAAACTACTTGTCTTTCTTCAGTCTTACTTAAGCTCTTCTGCTCAGTTTCCCTTTCATTCATTTTTCTATTTGGATTTGAGGATAACTGCTCTGGTTTTTAGATATAAATATACTCTGACACAATCCAACAGCATTTGATGTAAGATAGCTAAGAAACCAACACCATGATCTCATCATGGCGAGAGTCATTCAAGCACACCCAGTGGGAGGTGTGTGATTACTGGGAGGAGAAGGTAGATGGACACAGGTGCTGTCAGCATTACGGGAAAAGTAAAAGGACAGAACAGGCAAAGATAAGGACTCAGAAATGCATGAAAGTTATATGGGCAGAGGGCACTAGTGGACCAACAAGACTTCCCAACTGGTCAATGGATTCTTTCTTTAATAAATGGAGATCATTTGGAATACTAAAACAAAGTGAGATCAGGAGTTCCCTGGAAGTCCAATGGCTACCGTGCTGCCAGTGCAGGGGGCCTGGGTTCAATCCCTGGTCAGGGAACTAGACCCTGCATGCCACAACTAAAAGGCACAGTGAAACCAAATATCTAAATAAACAAACTTTTTTGAAAAATGAGGTCACAGAAACTACGAAAGCTGGATTGAAATGAGTACTCCACAGTCCATAGCCAATGGACACCAAATGTGAGTTCTTGAGAGAAGAATCAACAAATTGCTGTTTAGAAATAGGAATCTGGTAACAGTAAACAGGGAAGGCTGGAAAGGAATGTGTTTAAATTAAAAAGTAGACTCAGACAGCAGCACTGAAATATATACATTACCATGTGTAAAACAAATAACTAATGGAAATGCCAGTATAGCGCAGGGAGCTCAGCCTAGTGCTCTGTGACAACCTAGTTGGGTGGGATAGTGTGGGAGGTGAGACTGAGGTTATTGAGGGAGGTGACATGTGTATGTTGTTGTTTAGTCACTAAGTCCTGCCTGACTTTTTGAAACCCCATGGACTGTAGCACGTTGGGCTTCCCTGTCCTACACTGTCTCCTGAAGTTTGCTCAAATTCATGTCCATTGAGTCAATGATGCTATCTAACCATCTGTACTGGAGCTTCAGCTTCAACATCAGGGACATGTGCATACCTATGGCTGATTCATGTTGATGTATGGCAGAAACCAATACAACATTGTAAAGCAATTATCCTCCAATTAAAAATAATTTTTTTAAAAAAAAAGTAGATTCAGGGAGATGTAGTAATCCAGATCCTGGCTTCCTAATAGTAGGAATAAATGGTGTGATATTTTTTTTAATATTAAAACTAAATAACTGTACAATATTCAACCACCTATAAGAAAAAAATCAAAGATTATTCTAAATACTTATATCTAGAACACTGGATGATGAGCAGAGGCTCATACAAGTTTGCCAGCATGTTAAACTGAAATACAAATGCAACTTCTCATGTTAATTCTTCAGAGCTTTCACATCCAGGTCAAGAATCAATTAGAATGTCCCAGAAGCTCTAAGCTAGTGTTTTACTATATTGTTACCAGGAAAAATGTATTCTAATATGGGTATGGATGGAGAAGATATTAGGGGGGTATTTTTCTTTCCAGAAATGCATAGAACATTTCATTTGTTCTTCTGTAATGAAAAACCTGCTTACAGAGAGTGAAATCAATGTATTAGTGCAGCTATAAGTAAATATTATAGTATATTTATTCTCTCTACAATCAAACAGGGGTAGGGGCAATTCCAGATCATTTATACTATTTAGACTTATTTCCTGTGTCATCTCTATAGCTATTTTTTGGACAGATATAAAAAAAAAACTGCTTGAAAAGTAACACTTCACTAAAAGGTACTTTTTTTCTTCTGTCAAGAGTGTTAAAATAAATCCTATACTTTTAGCAAATAAATAATCATTCCAAGAGACAGAAAATACTCAACATTTTTACAATAACAGGTTATTAGTATAATTTACTGTGCGTGAAAGCATGTAAAATATATTTATAATGCAGACTGAATAAAGGTTAAGTATATTTTGTATTTTATTCTGTATCAAGCATAAATATCTGTCATACCAAACACTAGACTAGACATACGATCTTAGAAATCTGTGATTCTCAAGAGGATGGCAAGCAATTGGAAACATTTTGTCTTCTTTAGATTAATTCTATATCAAGTAAACCTAGAGGCCAACACTAAAGGAAGAAAATAACAGCATAATCAATCCACAGGGTAATGTCTACAAAGTGTCACCCTGGAATCCTCAACAACACAATCCCACAACATCAGAAATACATTGTGGTAACAGCTGCGACAGCGCACCAGTGCGGCCGAGAGGAGCTACCCTGGGCCCGAGGTCAGGGGCGGCGGCTGCACTTTGCTGGAGCAGCCGAGAAGAGAGACCCCACGTCCAAGGTAAGAGAAACCCAAGTAAGACGGTAGGCACTGAGAGAGAGGATCAGAGAGCAGACAGGCTGAAACTATAATCACAGACAACTAGCCAATCTGATCACATGGACCAGAGCCTTGTCTAACCAAATGAAACTAAGCCATGCCATGTGGGGCCACCCAAGACAGGCAGGTCATGGTGGAGAGGTCTGACAGAATGTGGTCCACTGGAGAAGGGAATGGCAAACCACTTCAGTATTCTTGCCTTGAGAACCCCATGAACAATATGAAAAGGAAAAAAGATAGGACACTGAAAGATGAACTCCCCAGGTCACTCGGTGCCCAATATGATACTGTAGGGCAGAGGAGAAATAACTCCAGAAAGAATGAAGGGATGGAGCCAAAGCAAAAACAACACCCAGTTGTAAATGTGACTGGTGATAGAAGCAAGGTTCGATGCTGTAAAGAGCAATATTGCATAGGAACCTGGAATGTTAGGTCCATGAATCAAGGCAAGTTGGAAGTGGTCAAACAGGAGATGACAAGAGTGAACATCGACATTCTAGGAATCAGTGAACTAAGATGGACTGGAATGGGTGAATTTAGCTCAGATGACCATTATATCTACTACTGTGGGCAGGAATCCCTTAGAAGAAATGGAGTAGCCATCATGGTCAACAAAAGAGTCCGAACTGCAGTACTTGGATGCAATCTCAAAAATGACAGAATGATCTCTGTTCATTTCCAAGGCAAACCATTCAATATCATGGTAATCCAAGTCTACGCCCCGAACAGTAACACTGAAGAAGCTGAAGTTGAATGGTTCTATGAAGACCTACAAGCCCTTCTAGAACTAACACCAAAAAAGATGTCCTTTTCATTATATGGGACTGGAATGCAAAAGTAGGAAGTCAAGAAACACCTGGAGTAACAAGCAAATTTGGCCTTGGAGTACCGAATGAAGCAGGGCAAAGGCTAATAGAATTCCTCCAAGAGAACGTACTGGTCATAGCAAACACCCTCTTCCAACAAAAGAAGAGAAGACTTTATACATGGACCTCACCAGATGGTCGACACTGATATCAGATTGATTATATTCTTTGCAGCCAAAGATGGAGAAGCTCTATACAGTCAGCAAAAACAAGACTGAGAGCTGACTGTGGCTCGGATCATGAACGCCTTATTGCCAAATTCAGACTGAAATTGAAGAACATGGAGAAAACCACTAGATTATTCAGGTATGACCTAAATCAAATCCCTTATGACTATACAGTGGAAGTGAGAAACAGATTTAAGGGACTAGATCTGATAGACAAGAGCACCAGATGAACTATGGATGGAGGTTCATGACATTGTACAGGAGACAGGAATCAAGACCATCCCAAAGAAAAAGAAATGCAAAAACGCAAAATGGTTGTCTGAGGAGGCCTTACAAATAGCTGTGAAAAGAAGAGAAAAGAAAATCAAAGGAGAAAAGGAAAGATACACCCATTTGAACGCAGAATTCTATAGAATAGCAAGGAGAGATAAGAAAGCCTTCCTCAGTGATCAATGCAAAGAAATAGAGGAAAACAATAGAATGGGAAAAGACTAGAGATCTCTTCAGGAAAATCAGTTACCAAGGGAACATTTCATGCAAAGATGGGCTCAATAAAGGACAGAAATGGTATGGACCTAACAGAAGCAGAAGATATTAAGAAGAAGTGGCAAGAATACACAGAAGAACTGTACAAAAAAGATCCACATGACCCAGATAATCACGATGGTGTGATCACTCACCTAGAACCAGACATCTTGGAATGTGAAGTCAAGCGGGCCTTGGGAAGCATCACTACGAACAAAGCGAGTGGAGGTGATAGAATTCCAGTTGAGCTATTTCAAATCCCAAAAGATGATGCTGTGAAAGTGCTGCACTCAATATGCCAGCAAATTTGGAAAACTCAGCAGTGGCCACAGGACTGGAAAATGTCAGTTTTCATTCCAATCCCAAAGAAAGGCAATGCCAAAGAATGCTCAAACTACCGCACAATTGCACTTATCTCACACGCTAGTAAAGTAACGCTTAAAATTCTCCAAGCCAGGATTCAGCAATATGTGAACCGTGAACTTCCAGATGTTCCAGCTGGTTTTAGTAAAGGCAGAGGAACAAGAGATCAAATTGCCAACATCCGATGGATCATCGAAAAAGCAAGAGAGTTCCAGAAAAACATCTATTTCTGCTTTATTGACTATGCCAAAGCCTTTGACTGTGTGGATCTCCATAAACTGTGGAAAATTCTTCAAGAGATGGGAATACCAGACCACTTGACCTGCCTCTTGAGAAACCTGTATGCAAGTCAGGAAGCAACAGTTAGAACTGGACATGGAAGAAAAGACTGGTTCCAAATTAGGGAAGGAGTATATCAAGGCTGTATATTGTCACCCTGCTTATTTAACTTATATGCAGAGTACATCCTGTGCAATTCTGGGCTAGATGAAGCACAAGCTGTAATCAAGATTGCCAGGAGAAATATCAATAACCTCAGATATGCATAACCAATCTTATGGCAGAAAGGGAAGAAGAACTAAAGAGCCTCTTGAGGAAGGTGAAAGAGAAGCATGAAAAAGTTGGCTTAAAGCTCAACATTCAGAAAACTAAGATCATGGCATCTGGTCCCATCACTTCATGGTAAATAGATGGGGAAACAGTGGAAACAGTGGCTGACTTTATTTTTCTGGGCTCCAAATTCACTGCAGATGGTTATTGCAGCCATGAAATTAAAAGATGCCTCCTCCTTGGAAGGAAAGTTATGACCAACCAAGGCAGCATATTAAAAAGCAGAGACATTACTTTGCCAACAAAGGTCCACCTAGTCAAGGCTATGGTTTTTCCAGTGGTCATGTATGGATGTGAGAGCTTGACTATAAAGAAAGCTGAGCACCAAAGAATTGATGCTTTAGAACTGTGGCATTGGAGCAGACTCTTGAGAGTTCCTCGGACTGCAAGGAGATCCAACCAGTCCATCCTAAAGGAGATCAGTCCTGGGTGTTCATTGGAAGGACTGATGTTGAAGCTGAAACTCCAATACTTTGGCCACCTGATGCGAAGAGCTGACTCATTTGAAAAGACTCTGTTGCTGGGAAAGATTGAGGGCAGGAGGAGAAGGGGACGACAGAGGATGAGATGGCTGGATGGCATCACTGACTCGATGGACATGGGTTTGGGTAAACTCCGGGAGTTGGTGATGGACAGGGAGGCCTGGCGTGCTGCGGTTCATGGGGTCGCAAAGAGTCGGACACGACTGAGCAACTGAACTGAAATGAACTGAACACCATTACATCAACTATTTGAGAATAAGTAATCAAGATCAATGCTGGCTCTTTCCACAGAAACATCATTTCTTTTTCTGAGCAGTGACTCAAGAAGAACATGTGAAAGAAAAGTACGTATCTTGAAAAATACAGACACTTGCACCATTCTTCTGAAAATACTTCCCTAGAATTCTCAAGATATTGTGATGCCCAATTAAAATGAAACCAAAAGGGAATATATGTGTGTGTGGGGGGGGGGTGGTAACTGAGTCACTTTGCTGTACAGCAGTAATCAAGACAACATTGTAATTCAACTATACTTTAATAAAAAAATTTTTAATAAACCAGAGATTGTTTATAGCAACAAATTTTCAAGAAATAAAAACAATGACAGAGAGGGTGGGCCTTCCTACTAAAATATTTACAGGCCAAAGAATTTGAAGAGAAGTTGCCCTTATTTTCAAAAGACCTTATTTGCTTATTGTCAAATCCTAAGTATATATAAACATAAGTATTTTTTTAGCATAGTTGTACCCTCACCCCATCTAGTAAAGGAGAGATTTACAAAATACATTTGTTTTCCAAAAAGATTTTGTACTTTATGAAAGGATGCACCATAGGTTTCCTTTAAAAAGCATACTCCCTGCTGTGTTTAAAATTAGTCAATTTACCAAAATGTGAATTAGCCGCAATTCTTCAGAAGTGCACTTGCTCCCTAAAACAAGGCACACCTACTGAAAACTGCAGGCCTGAATATTAGTCCCCAGGAAATCTATATTTCAGACTCTTCGGTTTAAAAAAAATGGAAAAAACAGTCTTTAGAGTTTATAATCACTGGCTTATACTATTAACCTGGCATAAAGCAAGACAATTTCTGAAATCTTCAATTCTCTTTTGCATGCACCAGCTGCTCCCTGCCATTGACACCTACAACCTGTCTTTTTTAACCTACCCCAGGATACTAAAAAGGAGCACCTCCCCTCTACTGTCGAATCTTTTTGGCTCCTGCAACAGCTGGTGCATGTTCAGCCATGCCCCACCTCCTGCCAGCCCCCCGCTCAGGGCTCTTCACACTGTCCTGTGGTTCCCTCCAGCCTTCTCTCAGCAGCCCTCACTTATTTTCTTTTCAGCTCTCAGCTCATTTCTTCACCGATGCCTTTGACATCATGACTGGGACTAGAGGAGTTCTCTTGTCACGCTCTATCACAGCCACTTGTACTTCTCCTTCATAGCACTTGTCCAGGGTTTATATTTAAATAACTGGGATTATTTGATAAATATCTGTTTTCCCTTGTTTTATTCCAACTCTCACTTCCTCAACTTTTGCTCTCCCCCTCTCCCTCCCATCTCCCTTTTTTGCTTTTCTTCAAGATGATTACCTTCCTTCCCATTCCAGCCTCTCCTGACCTCACTATGCCTGTCGTTCTCCTGGTCCCCAGGTTTGAAAGCTGTCACTCCCAGACATTCATTTAATTAATGACATTGGTTCTCTTCAGGGAAGAGTCCTACTGCCAAAGTTTGCATTCAGGTTCTCCTTAAGACTAGCTCCTGGACCACTGTGACCTGCCTCCTCACTCTAGTCCATTCTCGGTACCACTGTCTTCTTCAAACATAGCCCAACAACATCAACTTCCTTCCCATTGCCTCAAATACCAAATACATAAGCTTCACCTTCACCCTCAATGACATCAAGCCATTGCTCTCTGAAAAACTGAGTGATTTTAAACACATCTGATAGTACCCTATTTCTGTGCCTTTGGTCACACATAAACCCACATTTACATTCTTATTCACCCCAGTCTAGTGAAATTTTATCCCTGTTGCCAAGTACATTACAAATGTCTCCCCAAGGAAGTTTTCCTGATTTCCGAAATGAATTAAACTTTCTCTCTCTCGACCTCTCTTAAGCCTTTGTATTTGCTTGGTAGTATAATTATTTATCTCCAAAGATAACCTTCCTCTTATCATGAGATCTTTAAGAATAAGTGCCTTGCCCACTTGAAAATTTTAAATACATTGCTTTGAAACCCCCTTAAACTGGAAACCCCCTTAAAAGGACATACTTTACTGAGCAAAAGGATTCTCTAAGTGGTAAGTTTTAAGAAGCGCTTTTTAGGGTTCTAAATTATAAACAAATTTTGGGGGGGAATTAAATTGTCAGTTGACCAAAACTGAATTATTAGGTCATTTATTTCAGTGGCTTCTAATAGCATATGATGTTTTTGAAGGCAAGGAAAAACTTCATACGGCAAACAAGCAAACGGGATTCAGAACATGCCACCCCAAAATGTGCCATTTTGGCCTACTGATTCAGTTCAGTTCAGTAGCTCAGTCATGTATGACTCTTTGTGAGCCCATGGACTGCAGCACACCAGGCCTCCCTGTCCATCACCAACTCCCAAAGCTGGCTCAAATTTATGATCATTGAGTCAGTGATGCGATCCAACTACCTCATCCTCTGTCATCCCTTTCTCCTCCTGCATTCAATCTTTCCCAGCATCAGGGTCTTTTCAAATGAGTCAGTTCTTCACATCAGGTGGCCAAAGTATTGGAGTTTCAGCTTAGCATCAGTCCTTCCAATGAATATTCAGGACTGATTTCACTTAGGATTGACTGGCTGGATCTCCTTGCAGTCCAAGGGACTCTCAAGAGTCTTCTCCAATATTACGGTTCAAAAGCATATTCTTTGGCGCTCAGCTTTCTTTATAGTCACGCTCTCACATCCATACATGACCACTGGAAAAACCATAGCCTTGACTAGACAGATTTTTGTTGGCAAAGTAATGTCTCTGCTTTTTAATATGCTGTCTAGGTTGGTCATAGCTTTTCTTCCAAGGAGCAAGCACCTTTTAATTTCATGGCTGCAGTCGCCATCTGCAGTCATTTTGGAGCCCAAGAAAATAAAGTCTGTCACTGTTTCCACTGTTTCCCCATCTATTTACCATGAAGTGATGGGACCAGATGCCATGATCTTAGCTTTCTGAATGTTGAGTTTTAAGCCAACCTTTTCACTCTCCTCTTTCACTTTCATCAAGAGGCTCTTTAGTTCTTCTTCGCTTTCTGCCACAAGGGTGGTGTCATCTGCATATCTGAGGTTATCGATATTTCTCCCGGCAATCTTGATTCCAGTTTGTGCTTCATCCAGCCCAGAATTTCGCAGGATGTACTCTGCATATAAGTTAAATAAGCAGGGTGACAATATGCAGCCTTGACATACTCCTTTCCCAATTTGGAGCCAGTCTTTTCTTCCATGTCCAATTCTAACTGTTGCTTCCTGACCTCCATACAGATTTCTCACAAGGCTGGTCAGGTGGTCGAGTATTCCCATCTCTTTAAGAATTTTCCACAATTTGTTGAGATCCACACAGTCAAAGGCTTTGGCGTAGTCAATAAAGCAGAGATAGATGTTTTTCTGGAACTCTCTTGCTTTTTCAATGATCCAGCAGATGTTGGCATTTGATCTCTTGTTCCTCTGCCTTTTCTAAAACCAGCTTGAACATCTGGAAGTTCACGGTTCACGTACAGTTGAAGCCTGGCTTGGAGATATTTGAGCATTACTTTACTAGCATTTGAGATGAGTGCAATTGTACAGTAGTTTGAGCATTCTTTGGCATTGCCTTTCTTTGGGATTGGAATGAAAACTGACCTTTTCCAATCCTGTGGCCACTGCTAAGTTTTTCAGATTTGCTGGCATATTGACTGCAGTACTTTCATAGCATCATCTTTTAGGATTTGAAATAGCTCAACTGGAATTCCATCAACTCCACCAGCTTTGTTTGTAGTGATGCTTCCTAAGGCCTACTTGACTTCGCATTCCAGAATGTCTGGCTCTAGGTTGGTGATCACACCATAGTGATTATCTGGGTCAATTTTGTATAGTTCTTTTGTGTATTCTTGCCACATCTTCTTAATATCTTCTGCTTCTGTTAGGTCCATACCATTTCTGTCCTTTATTGTGCCCATCATTTCATGAAATATTCCCTTGGTATCTCTAATTTTCTTGAAGCGATCTCTAGACTTTCCCATTCTATTGTTTTCCTCTATTTCTTTGTATTGATCGCTGAGGAAGACTTTCTTATCTCTCCCTGCTATTCTCTGGAATTCTGCATTCAAGTGGGTATATCTTTTCTTTTCTCCTTTGCCTTTCACCTCTCTTCTATTCACAGCTATTTGATTTGTTTTGTTTTAAATTAATTTATTCATTTTAATTGGAGGCTAATTACTTTACAATATTGTAGTGGTTTTTGCCATACATCGACATGAATCAGTCATGGGTATACATGTGTTCCCCATCTTGAATCCCCCTCCCACATCCTTCCCCATCCCATCCCTCAGGGTCATTCCAGTGCACTGGCCCCAAGCACCCTGTCTCATGCATTGAACCTGGACTGGAGATTTATTTCGCATGTGGTAATATACATGTTTCAATGCTATTCTCTCAAATCATCCCACCCTCACCTTCTCCCAGAGTCCAACAGTCTGTTCTTTACATCTGTGTCTCTTTTGCTATCTTGTATATAGGGTCATCATTACTATCTTTCTAAATTCCACATATATGCATTAATATGCTGTATTAGTGTTTTTCTTTCTGGCTTACTTCACTCTGTATAATAGGCTCCAGTTTCATCCACCTCATTAGAACTGATTCAAATGCATTCTTTTTAATAGCTGAGTAATATTCCATTGTGCATATGTACCACAACTTTCTTATCCATTCATCTGCCCATGGACATCTAGGTTGCTTCCATGTCCTAGCTATTGTAAACAGTGCTGCGATGGACACTGGAGTACACGAGTCTCTTTCAATTCTGGTTTCCTCAGTGTGTATGCCAAGCAGTGGGATTGCTGGGTCGTATGGCAGTTCTATTTCCAGTCTTTTAAAGAATCTCCACACTGTTCTCCGTAGTGGCTATACTAGTTTGCATTCCCACCAACAGTGTAAGAGGCTTTCCTTTTCTCCACACCTTCTCCAGCATTTATTATTTGTAGACTTTTTGATAGCAGCCATTCTGACCGGCGTGAGATGATACCTCATTGTGGTTTTGATTTGCATTTCTCTGATAATGAGTGATGTTGAGCATCTCTTCATCTGTTTGTTACCCATCTGTATGTCTTCTTTGGAGTAATGTATGTTTAGTTCTTTGGCCCATTTTTTTATTGGGTCGTTTATTTTTCTGGAATTGAGCTGCATGAGCTACTTGTATATTTGGGGGATTAATTCTTTGTCAGTTGCTTTGTTTGCCATTATTTTCTCCCATTCTGAGCACTGTCTTTTCACCTTGCTTATAGTTCCCTTCATTGTGCAAAAGATTTTAAGTTTAATTAGGTTCCATTTGTTTATTTTTGCTTTTATTTCCATTACTCTGGGAGGTGGGTCATAGGGGATCCTACTGTGATTTATGTCAGAGAGTGTTCTGCCTATGTTTTCCTCTAGGAGTCTTCTAGTTTATGGTCTTACATTTATATCTTTAATCCAATTTGAGTTTATTTCTGTGTATGGTGTTAGAAAGTGTTCTAGTTTCATTCTTTTACAAGTGATTGACCAGTTTTCCTGGCACCACTTGTTAAAGAGATTGTCTTTTCTCCATTGTATATTCTTGCCTCCTTTGTCAAAGATAAGGTGTCCATAGGTGCATGGATTTATCTCTGGGATCTCTATTTTGTTCCATTGATCTATATTTCTGTCTTTGTGCCAGTATTATACTGTCTTGATGACTGCAGCTTTGTAGTAGAGCCTGAAGTCAGGCAGGTTGATCCCTCCAAGTTCCATTCTTCTTTCTCAAGATTGCTTTGGCTCTTTGAGGTTTTTTGTATTTCCATATAAACTGTTAAATTATTTGTTTTAGTTCTCTGAAAAAATACCATTGGTAGCTTGATAGGGATTGCATTGTATTCACAGCTATTTGTAAGGCCTCCTCAGACAACCATTTTGCCTTTTTGAATTTCTTTTTCTTGGGGAGGGTCTTGATCCCTGCCTCCTGTACAATGCCATGAACCTCCATCCATAGTTCTGATTATTTTGAGCTAAAAGCACTTAAGAAACAGCAGATTCAGGAATTCAGATTGCCTCCCCCTTTCTTCTTAAAAACATCTCATTAAATTTCTCAGGAGAAGGGGCCCTCCCTGTACCGGGAGGAGGAGAACATTCTTATAACCTGAAACTGAGAGTTGATGCCAAAATGAATCCATCCAAACTACCTATTAAATTAACCCTTATCTTCCCTTAGCTTAATTAACTTACACAGCTTACTGCCCCATGCCTCTGCCTTGTCATTTTCTCACACATTTATCACTTCTTTATTTTAGAAACCAAATATGTAAGCTCTTTGTCCTACTTGTTTCTTCAGGTCTTCATTCCCCTTAGGAGGACTTTTGCATTCATGTCTGCTTTTCTCCCATTAGTCTGTATTCTGTGAGTTTAATTCTCAGGCTTATACACAGCACCTAAAAGGAGAGAAGAAAGTTCCTCCTCCCTGACACCAGCTAGCAAAATTTAAAGTTTTGAGGGCTTGGTATTGTATACATTGAATATGTGCTTGTATGCTTAGTTGCTCAGTTGTGTCCAACTCTTTACAACCCTTTGGACTGCAGCCCACCAAGTTCCTCTGTCCATGGGATTGCTGGGATTTCCCAGACAAGAATACTGGAGTGGGCTGCCATTTCCATATACATGCATTAAATTAAAAAAAAAAAAAAACACCAAGAACATCTTTCCTAATTATCAGTCAAAGCTCTGTGCTGTCATAAGAGAAGCTTCTTTATCATAACAGATAAGGGCAGACACTTGGAGAGAGACACAGGAGCCTTGACTGTTACTGGAGAGCTACCAGCCACAGATGAAACTGAAAGAGGAGAGTGAAAAAGTTGGCTTAAAACTCAACATTCAGAAAACTAAGATCATGGCACTGGTCCCATCACTTCATGGCAAATAGGTGGAGAAACAATGGAAACAGTGACAGACTTTATTTTTTGGGCTCCAAAATCACTGCAGATGGTGACTGCAGCCATGAAATTAAAAGACGCTTGTTCCTTGGAAGAAAAGATATGACCAACCTAGACAGCATTATTAAAAAGCAGAGACATTACTTTGACAACAAAGGTCCATCTATTCAAAGCTATGGTTTTTCCAATAGTCATGTATGGATGTGAGATTTGAACTATAAAGAAAGCTGAGCACCAAAGAATTGATGCTTTGAACTGTAATGTTGGAGAAGACTCTTGAGAGACACTTGGACTTCAAGGAGATCCAACCAGTCCATCCTAAAGGAAATCAATCCTGAATATTCATTGGAAAGACTAATGCTGAAGCTGAAACTCCAATACTTTGGCCACCTGATGTGAAGAACTGACTCATTTGAAAAGACCCTGATGCTGGGAAAGATTGAAGGCAGGAAAAGAAGGAGACGACAGAGGATGAGATGGTTGGATGGTGTCACTGACTCAATGGACATGAGTTTGAGCCAGCTTCGGGAGTTAGTGACGGACAGGGAAGCCTGGCGTGCAGCAATCCACAGGGTGACAAAAAGTCGCACACAACTGAGCAACTGAACTGAACTGATCACCCACGAGAGGCTCAGGTCTCTCAAACTGGAAGCAGGGGAGCCCACTACTAACTAGTCCCTCTTTCTCTCTCATTATTTTCCTTCACCTGCAGCAGATATAGGTAAAAATGTGTCATGAGTTGTGCTGAAACTTCCTATACCATTATAGAAGGCCATTAGTTAGAACTGGTGGGTTTAAGCAATCGAGAACATAGGTGTCTGAATATCTTCTTTTATATATAAAGCACTACTACTCAGGTCCAGGATACCCAAGACCAAGACCACGGGGTTTAATCAAGAGGAAGTATGCTCTGAGTCAGAGAAGGCAATGGCACCCCACTCCAGTACTCTTGCCTGGAAAAGACCACGGACGGAGGAGCCTGGTAGGCTGCAGTCCATGGGGTCGCGAAGAGTCGGACACGACTGAGCAACTTCACTTTCACCTTTCATTCTCATGCATTAGAGAAGGAAATGGCAACCCACTCCAGTATTCTTGCCTGGAGAATCCCAGGGACGGGGGAGCCTGGTGGGCTGCTGTCTATGGGGTCTCACAGAGTCGGACACGACTGAAGCGACTTAGCAGCAGCAGCAGCAGCAGTCTCTGAGTTTTCTCTTTGCAAGGAAAGCTACAACACTTGCTTATGGTACAAATATATGTTGAATCCCAAAATTTATCAACTGCTTGAAAACATCAACAAGTTATGAAGGATCCAAAAACTGAGGCTGGTTTATGGCAAAAGTTAGCTGAAGGGGTGTTTTAGTATTAGTTTTTTTAAAAATCTGGAAACAAACTAGATATTTGAAAGTAAGGGACTGATTGAGTAAATTACAGCCTACCCATACAATGAAATGTGCTTCAGGCCCTAGAACTGATATTGGAGGTGTATTTCTTAACGTGAAAAGTTGTATAAAAACAGGGGTAGAGGAGTTTAATATAATCCATTTTGCATATGTGGTATATAAACTTATTTATTAATATTCTATAAGATACACCAAAAATGTAATAGCACTCACCAGGTGATATAAATTATACATTTTATCCTCCTTCTTTTAGCTTATATAAGTTTTCTATAAATTTAGTCTTTCTACAGTGAACATGTATTTTTTTAATGTTATCTGTATTAAAAGGAAAAAATGGGGTCAGTACTCTTTAAAGATGGAAAGCAAGAAAAGGGAAGTATATAAATGCAAAACAAAAACTAAAATTACACCTACAAGACTCTGTGGGGTAGAAAATGGAAAAGTATTTTGAAGGAAAGATTATCCTTATCATTATGTAAATAATTTTTTTAAACTCCCACACACCAGAATTTTTGTAAAACATCTCAATGGGAAAGAAAAGTACAAAGAGTTGAATAATGATGAATGGGTAAAGGTGGAAAGCAAGGAAAGGGGAACAAAGAACAGCCCACAGTTAACAAATTACTACAATCCCCAAGTAAACATTTGCTTAAAAACTCACTCTTCCTTACGACTGCTTTGTGAAATCATAGCAAATGTTGACTATGTCTAACATAAACCTAGAACATCCCTAAAAACATATAACAAAATTTATTTTAAAGGAAAGGAAATTTTAATTTCTATTAGACTATTTTTCTTGTGTACTTAAAAGCTGTCGGACTTAAAAAAGATCAGCTTCTGTAGCTTCCTTGATGGCTCAGCAGGAAAGAATTCACCTACAATGTAGGAGACCCAGCTTCAATCCCTGGGGTGGGAACCTACTCCAATATTCTTCCCTGAAGAATCCCATGGACAGAGGGGTCTGGTGGGCTACAGTCTACGGGATCACAAAGAGTTGGACACGACTGAGCCACTAAGTGCAGCGCAGCTTCTGTTGTGCCCAACTTTCTTGTTATACTGACTATTATTAGGGGCGATGACATTGCTCTAAGCATTTTCCTGAGTCTGCTTGATCTCCAGGACAATCAAGATTCCACAATTACTGTTGAAGGGTCACCATATTGAAATAATGACAATAGCTGGTAGCCCAGCATCTCATGTCACTTGCCTTGCTGACATGA
This sequence comes from Giraffa tippelskirchi, assembly GCF_054371585.1. Taxonomy (NCBI): domain Eukaryota; kingdom Metazoa; phylum Chordata; class Mammalia; order Artiodactyla; family Giraffidae; genus Giraffa; species Giraffa tippelskirchi. Next base: position 103,499,056 of record NC_137280.1, on the reverse strand, counting down.
CCTGGGTTGCCTGAGCAAGGACCTTTCATTCTCTTTCTGGTTTCAACTGCCCTATTATGAGGGTCAATATTGTTGCTTTAATTCAGATGTTGTCTAGTATCTTCAGTTCCTTTGATCATTTTACATACATTTTTTTCTTTTAGAAAAATGAAAGAACACTCCCTTTTTTCTGCTAAATGAGCATAAATCACACAGTTGTTTGCTCAGGCAGAAGACACAGCACTGGAAACTACATTTTAAAGTTGCTCTCTGAACATCACTAGCTCTCTTCCTTGCTAACCCAGTCAACAGACTTTCACTGTTCTGATCTTTTCCATGTGAAACCTTTGTAGGGAGGACACAGCTGCATGCATCATTATTTCTCAGAGGTAATGACTCTGAAGTTAGACAATGGGGGACGCCCAAAACCCTTTACTGTGGAGCCCTCAAGCTTTGTCTTACTTCTCCTTGGCCAGTGGTTCCCAAACTTTCCCTTGCATCATGATCATCTGACAGGCTATTAAAAATCAGTCTGCCCAGGCCCACTGAAGCAGACTCTGAGCTGATCTGGTGAGAAATTCCCCCTCATTTGTCCCTGGAATAGGGCACCTTAAAGACTTGTGGTTTGGAGAGTCCTTCTAAGATCAAGAAAAGCCCAGATCACTGCTAGTTTCTGAGGCTCTAAGTACACTAAAAAGAGGGAAATGTGAAAAAGCAATTTCAATAATGATGAGGTGTTTATTTGATAAACACCTACAAAATATGTATATGCATGTATATGTATTTGTATATATTGTCATATGTATATATTTGGATACATATGAACATGCATAATACATTTATATATATAATTGTACTATTCATGTGAAATTTTAGTATGTAATTTTTAAATCCCTTCAAATACCACTACAGGCAGCATGGACTACTAATGGGCCAAACATTTAAAATTGTATAATGATTACATTCTTAGCATTTCTCAATGTGTCACTGTGCTTGTAAGTATTACCTAATTCAGAGATAATATCAAAAGTCTGAATCTGAGGTTCCATGAATGAGAGTGAGAACAGGGCTAAATGTCCCACCTGCCACCTCCAACTCCAAAGGTAGGCAAGCACTTAGAGATAATGGACTTAGAGTATCCATCACAGTACCCAGAACATAATAAATGCAAGCTTTAACTATAATTAGCTCCTACTCACTTCCCACAGTGCTATGAGGCAATATGTAAATGAGTTAACAGTTTAAATATTCCTGTTTTCTATATAAAAGTCCCAACATGATATCTCCATCTACCAACTTCTAAAAACCATTATTGTGTTGAATGTGAATTTGACTACATCACTCACTCAATGTTTCATTATCAGTTCAGTCACTCTGTCATGTCCGAACCATGGACTGCAGCATGTCAGGCTTCCCTGTCCTTCACCAGTTCCCAACTCATCAAACTCATGACCATCGAGTTGGTGATGCCATCCAACCATCTCATCCACTGTATCCCCTTCTCCTCCTGTCTTCAATCTTTCCCAGCATCAGGGTCTTTTCCAAGGGGTCAGTTCTTCCCATCAGGTGGCCAAAGGATTGCAGTGTCAGCTTCAGCATCAGTCCTTCCAATGAATATTCAGGACTGATTTCCCTTAGGATGGACTGCTTGAATCTCTTTGTGGTCCAAGGGACTCTCAAGAGTCTTCTCCAACATTACAGTTCAAAAACATCAACTCGTCAGCGCTCAACTTTCTTTATAGTCCAACTTTCACATCCATACACAACTACTGGAAAAACCATAGTTTTGACTAGATGGACCTTTGTTGGTTAAGTAATGTCTCTGCTTTTTAGTATGCTCTCTGGGTTTGTCATAGATTTTCTTTCGAAGAGGAAACGTCTTTTAATTTCACGGCTGCAGTCACCATCTGCAATGACTTTGGAGCCCTAAAAAATAAAGTCTGTCACTGTTTCCATTGTTTCCCCATCTATTTGCCATGAAGTGATTCTTGCCTTGAGAACCCCATGAACAGTATGAAAAGGCAAAAAGATAGGACACTGAAAGATGAACTCCCCAGGTCAGTAGGTGCCCAATACACTACTGGAGATCAGTGGAGAAATAACTCCAGAAAGAATGAAGAGATGGAGCCAAAGCAAAAAAAACACACAGTTGTGGATGTGACTGGTGATGGAAGCAAGGTCGGATGCTGTAAAGAGTAATATTGCATAGGAACCTGGAATGTTAGATCCGTGAATCAAGGCAACTTGGAAGTGGTCAAACAGGAGATGGCAAGAGTGAACATCTACATTTTAGGAATCAGTGAACTAAAATGGAATGGAAGGGGTGAATTTAACTCAGATGACCATTATATCTACTACTGTGGGCAAGAACCCATAGAAGAAATGGAGTAGCCATCATAGTCAACAAAAGAATCCAAATTTCAGTACTTGGATGCAACTTCAAAAAAGACAGAATGATCTCTGCTTGTTTCCAGGGCAAACCATTCAATATCACAGTAATCCAAGTCTATGCCCTGACTCGTAATGCTGAAGAAACTGAAGTTGAATGGTTCTGTGAAGACCTACAAGACCTTCTAGAACTAACACCCAAAAAGGATGTCCTCTTGAGTATAGGGGACTGGAATGCAAAAGTAGGAAGTCAAGAAACACCTGGAGTAACAGGCAAATTTGGCCTTGGAGTACAGAATGAAGCAGGACAAAGGCTAATAGAGGTTTGCCAAGAGAACGCACTGGTCACAGCAAACACTCTCTTCCAACAACACAAGAGAAGACTCTACACATGGACATCACCAGATGGTCAATACCAAATCAGATTGATTATATTCTTTGCAGCCAAAGATGGAGAAGCTCTATACAGTCACCAAAAACAAGACTGGGAGCTGACTGTGGCTCAGATCATGAACTCCTTATTGCCAAATTCAGACTTAATTGAGGAAAGTAGGGTAAACCACTAGACCATTCAGGTATGACCTAAATCAAATACCTTATGATTATACAGTGAAAGTGACAAATAGATTCAAGGAATTAGATCTGATAGACAGAGTGCCTGAAGAACTATGGTGTGATGCAATTTGTCGTGACTTTTGCATCTCCAGGCTTCCCTGATAGTTCAGTTGGTAAACAATCCACCTGCAATGCAGGACACCCCGGTTCGATTCCTGAGTCAGGAAGAGCTGCTGGAGAAGGGGTAGGCTACTCACTCCAGTATTCTTGGGCTTCCCTAGTGACTCAACTGATAAAGAATCTGCCTACAATACGGAAGACCTGGGTTCAATCCCTGGGCTGGGAAAATCCCATGGAGAAGGGAAAGGCTACCCACTCCAGTATTCTGGCCTGGAGAATTCCTTGGACTGTATAGTCTAAGCAGTGGCAAAGAGTTGGAAATGACTGAGCAATTTTTACTTTCACTTTGCATCTCCAGAAACCCAAGAGGAGCTTAGTTGTTAAGATGAACTCAAGCATATAGTTCTTTTGTTAGTTATTAATGGCCCCATTCCACCAAAATTAAATTTCCACAGCTGCCAACAACAAAAGTTCAGTTGTCTCCGGAATGCTAGAGCCAGAGTCTGATTCAATAATGACCAATGTAGTTCACCTCCAGCTACAAACAATTACTCAGAGAGGGCAACTCTTAACCCTACAGAGCTCACTGAGGAAGAAAACAGCATCAAGAAAACTCCTCACAATTTTTTTGTTATAACATTAGATTATCAAATGCATTGATCATCTCTAAAGGCAATGAAAGAAAAACAATAAATCTCTCCCCAACCCCCACTACCTCAACCTCAGTTCAGGTTTTAAGATTACAGATTGAATCTAAAACAGTCATATTTTTTGCCAGGGAAATTATAATAACTAACAGGATTGGGGGCGGGAGGAGAAGGGGACGACAGAGGGTGAGATGGTTGGATGGCATCACCAGCTCGACAGACATGGGTTTGGGTAGACTCCGGGAGTTGGTGATGGACAGAGAGGCCTGGCGTGCTGCAATTCATGGGGTCGCAAAGAGTCGGACACGACTAAGCGACTGAACTGAACTGAACTGAACACACATGTAATGCTTTTATGTGTTGGATACTTCACAAGTATTATTTTGTTTAATCATCACAGAATAGCTATAATGTAGGTGAAAAATGAAAGTATTAGTTGCTCAGTCATGTCTGACTCTTTACAAACCCATGGACTGTAGCCTACCAGACTCCTCTGTCCTTGGAATTCTCCATGCAAAAATACTGAAGTGGGTTGCCATTCTCTTCTCCAAAGGATCGTCCCGACCCAGAGATTGAATCCAAGTCTCCTGCATTTCCACAGATTCTTAACCATCTGAGCCACCAGGGAGGTAGTTAATATTAAATTCATTTTACAGATAAAATAACTGAGGCTTAGTAAGGTTAAGTAACTTCTCAAGGTCACACAACCAGGATCTGAACCAGTCCAACTCCAGAGTTCATGATTCAGAACATAGGTTCTAGAACATGCATTATGAACTTAGGATAATTTCATTTCATTACTTTTGGTGAAAAAAAGATTTTTAAACAGCAAGATTATATATTTTTAAAGATGTATATGTGCATAAAATATATCATACCCACACTTATCTATAGAAAAATATCTGAAAGGTATTTTAGAGGCATTAATAGTATTTATTTTTGACAGATGGAGTCAGGAGGGAGAATTAATTCTTTGTTACCTATAGTTTCTACTTTGTCACAGGAATTATATTGCTTTTGACATATTGTTTTGATGATTAAAAAAACAAAGTTACTCCAGTTATAAAAATAACAAGCCAGAGTCTATATTATCAGAGATGAAAATCATGGAACAGACATATCTTAATGATGAAATTAATAGAAAGAAAAATTGAAAAGGCCTGGATGAAAATTAAAAGACTGGGAAATAGGTATGGATTCATAAAAGTCTTACTAGAAAAGTCTTATGGTTATATTTGAAATTGTTAAACATATGTACTGGAGAATCCAGCATTTTCTGAGGAGAATTTTATAAATCAATTTCTTTACAATTCATAAATGGAAGATAGGAAGTATTATTATACTAGCCATGCAAAGACAAGAGTCCATTCATCTTAACAAGAAATTAACATTCCTGTGCAACAACAATCATAGAATCTGACCTCTCGTCTCCCTCTGGAAGGAAATTACATGTTCCAAATTCCTCTGACTCTGGATAACTTAGCATTAAATCAAACAGTTCAAAGTAGGTAAAGACTTAATATTTCTGATAGGAAATTCTTTGTGAATCCAAGAGAAAAATCTCCATGGTTCCACAAACTTGTCAATTTCATGCTATCTTCCTGAAACTGAAACCTCTATTCTTTTAACCACTTAACTTCATTACTGATTGAAATTTATATCAGTTATGATCATAATAGCTACTGTATAGTATAATTCATTTATAATTTTAATAATTCAGCCTATATCATTGCCCACATACAATAACTTTCTAAAATAGAGTAAGTGAGTGGAAATCTGTGTTTAGTCCCACACTTGGTTGCACTAATCTTTTTCTCAGCACACCATCTCTCATAGCAGAGCTGTGGGAGGCTAATCTTTATTCCTTTGGCCTTTCTGTCTGAAGTCAAGAGAGTAAGGATATATTCAGTGAGCATCAATTCACGAGTTGAGGGTTACAAGTAGAAATCATTCAATGTCTCCTACAAGCAGAGAAATGAGGTACTAAAAAAAAAAGAAAGAGTCAATAATTTAGTCACCTGAAGGATCAGTGTGATCATATCAGCAATGTGGCAATGTGTGTCAAAAAAACTTCTTTAAAAAGTAAATTTATGCTTCTCATACAAAAACAAACTGAATACATGTCAAGATTTTATTTATAACTCATTCATTAATGAGAGAATCAATAAGATATCAACAAAATTCAAATGAGTATTCAGAGGACTCATGATACATGAACATTGCTGACATGAATTTGCTAATAGATGCAAAAATGGCCAATATTAAAGGACAACAAAATACAGTTTTTGGAGTCATCTTTGAGGGGTATCAATTACATTGCCACCCATCTGACAAAATTTATTCGCATCTCACTGAGCAGGGACCATTCACTTTACCACAAACATCGAACTTCTACATCATCCAGGAAACTTTGTGCCCATTTCTAAATATTTCACAGGATTTTTATCAGCCAAGTTGGGCTGAGGGTATCTCCCTCAGTGCATTACAGGTAGTTACCAAGTGCTCTAACAACCCACTTCTTCCCCTTACCTGGTTCTTCTCAATCACTGGCACACACAAATTCCCCTTGAAGTCATGGTTTTCAGGATCTGACATGATACCCAGACATATTATGTTGAGTTTAGTGGCTCACTACACTGCTTCAGCATAAAGTACAGATATTGTACAGGACATACATAATCAACTTTGTTGACAAAACACTTAGGATCTTCCAAAAGAAGTAAATAGCTGTCCTCTCAGCTTTCGTTGAAAATGTTCAATGAAAGCTCACAGTATTTTTTTAGTATGGAAATTGGTTAGAGTCATTGCATTTGAATCTGCCTACAAAACAGATAGTTCTACATGTGTCTTGAGAATAGAACTAAATTTTGTTATGAATTCAGTCTTTGAAATAAAAATCTACAATTGTTTTTAAAAAAAATTTGTCCTAAAACTAGTATAATCTGGGTGTCCCCTAGTCCACTCCTCTGGGTTTACATTATTCTGTAATATCCAATTTAATTTCCAAGACCTGACCCGTAAACCATAGGAACACTTAACTTAAATGTATATGTTCAGATACAATTAACAATTCCCCCATTCCTCACTCCCTAAAACACCACAAACAGAAGGCTGTAGGATTTAACAGATTCTCTCCCAAGACTTTGGGAATAAAGAGGAAATGACAGCACAGCATAAAATGACATCTTAGCATTCTTAAAGTTTATTGGGCTCTCTGCATTCATGGGACTCTCTCCCTGGCTACTTTGCTCTAGAGATCTCATCCACATGCTCTGTTCCTGGCCCCTCCTTGCTACCTTCACTGGTGACCTCTATCTCATCTCTGTTCTTCTCACCTCCCAGGGACCCCACATACCTTATTAGTTCCAGGGATACCCACATGTTCTGGGGTCACATACACCAAAAGAAGAACACTAAAATGTGATGCAGCAGTTTCACCCTTTTCTATCAAGCCTCTTCCTGCAGTTGGGAAAGTGATAATGGTCAGGGGTCAGTTTCATAACCTAAAAAAGCTACTGTCATGTTTTTCTAAATAGCTCAGCCGTTTATCCTGAATTTCCATTCTTACTAACAAAAGTAATAGCAAAGTTTTAAAACCATGTTACCTTAACATGCTCCAGATCAAATTCTTAGTGCTTCAGCCACCAGAGCAGTATAGAGGAGAAGGAAGCAATAGCAAAATGTATATGTTCACCATTCCTGAGCAAACCACCAGTGACATCATTTTTTTCTTATCCTCATAATAGCATATATAGGGTATATAAATTAAATATTTTTAAAGTTTGTTGTTGTTGTTTAGATGCTAAATCATGTCCAACTACTTTGTGATCCCATAGACTGTAGCCCACCAGGCTCCTCTGTCCATAGAATCTCCCAGGCAAAAGTGCTGGACTAAGTTGCCATTTCCTTCTCCAGAGGATCTTCCCGACCCAGGGATCAAACCTGCATCTCCTGCATTGGCAGGTGGATTCTTTACCACTGAGCCACCAGGAAAGCCACACTTTCAAAGTTCAGCAGCAAAATATAAGCTATTAATATGTAAATTGAACAGCCCTAATGTTATTAAATCACCAAGTAGAGAAATACTTTCTTCCAAACATTTCTAGGAGCTAAAATAAAGACTGTAGAACTTCTAAGAGGCAGATAATAATAGTAGTTCATTTTAAAATGTATTATTTATACTTCCAAAAAAGGAATTAAGACAGCTTAGATCAATGACACATCTTCATCAAATGACACATCATCAAAATCAATCATCAAAATTATTAAAAGAAGGGTGAAAGGACCAGAAACAAAATAATGACAGAAAAATAGGAGGAGAGAAATTGTCCTTTTGTTTATCATTGTTATTGTTACAAAACTCTCTCAAGTACAGCAATTCTTTGATTCTCATAGCCTCCCCTGGAGAAGGTAGGAGCCATGGCAACATTGCCATTTGCGTGCATGCTAAATCACTTCATTGTGTCTGACTCTTTGTGACCCTATGGACCGTAGCCCATCAGGCTTCTCTGTCCATGGGATTCTCCAGGCAAGAATACTGGAGTAAGTCGCCATGCCCTTCTCAAGGGAATCTTCTTGACCCAGAAATCGAACCTGCATCTCTTACGTCTCCTGCATTGACAGGTGGGTTCTTGCCCCACAAAGCATACAGAGGCTAGATGATTTGCCCCAGTCCAGAGAGTCTGAAGTGGCAATTTTAGGTCTGGAAATTATATCATCTGACTCCAAGCTCAAAGTTTATTTCTTTCCACCATGCCACCTCATGATAACAAAAAAATAATTTTTGACCATTTTTTATTGAAGTATTACTAATTTACAATGTTGTGTTAGTCTCCTGTGTACAGCAAAGTGGTTCAGATATATATATATATAGATAGATTTTCACAATAGGTTATTACAAGATACTGAGAGTTTCCTGTGCTATACAGTAAGTCCTTGTCGTTTGTCTGTTTTATACATAGCAGTGTGTATATGTTAACAAAAAATAATTTTAATTTGTAATACACATAGGACTAACAATACACTATTGAGCTTCCCGGGTGGCTCAGATGGTAAAGAATCTGCCTGCAATATAAGAGATCTGGATTCAAGCCCTGCGTCAGGAAGATCCCTGGAGAAGAAAATGGCTACCCTCTCCAGTATTCTTGCCTGGAGCATTCCATGGACAGAGAAGCCTGAAGGGCTTGCACTGGTTCACAAAGAGTAGGACATGACTGAGTGACTAACATACACAACAATACACTATGAGATTTGTGTAGTGAATGCAACACTTTTAATACTTTAAGACTCTAAGATTGCAAGTTGATTAGAAATATTGCAATAAAACTTCAACATCCCAGAGAAATACTCAAGAACTATGAGACCCATAGCTGATAGAAGCAAATGTTTCCATAATGACTATCTGCCTCCCTGCACAGTCCCTAATTCCTCAAGCCTCTGAATACTTCCTGCACTTCGACCCTAGACAGTTGGTCTTGAATTGCCTTTCCATGCAGTTGTGGAATTTGAACTTACTTTATTCAAGGAACTATGAGTGTAACATCATCACTTCCATTTAAATCACTGCAGCAGAGGAAATGTTGAGGCCATTGATTAAGCCCTCCAACTATGGCCTTGAAAATCTGACTATACAGGACACTTCATACTAAATCTAGCTAAAAGGTCCATACAGTCAAAGCTATGGTTTTTCCAGTAGTCATGTATGGATGTGAGAGTTGGACCATAAAGAAGACTGAGTGCCAAAAAATTGATGCTTTTGAACGGTGGTGTTGGAGAAGACTCTTGACAGTCCCTTGGACTGCAAGGAGATCAAGCCAGTCAATCCTAAAGGAAAACAACACTGATATTCACTGGAAGGACTGATGCTGAAGCTGAAGCTCCAATAATTCTGCCACCTGATGCAAAGAGCTGACTCATTTGAAAAGACCTTGATGCAAGGAAAGATTGAAGGCAGGAGCAGAAGGTGGTGACAGAGAATGAGATGGTTGGATGGTATCACCAACTCAATGGACATGAGTTTGAGCAAACTCTAGGAGACAGAAAAGGACAGTGAAGGCTGGTATGCTGCAGTCCATGGGGTCGCAAAGAGTCAGACACGACTTAGTGACTGAACAACAGAAAACATCCCACAGATAATAAATTTACAGATATCACACAATAACTGACAATCATAGCAGCTCCATTACCATCATGCTGGAAACATAAATTAACACATTTGTTAGTGTTTCTTTAGGTTGTGTTTGAATAGTTATTTTTATCATAGTTATTCTTATGAGATATGTACATATATATGGGATATATATATATATATAAATGGGTTGGAGGCACTGAGTGCAGCATTGCCTGCATGGAACCTTTTGAAGGAGGTCGCCATTATCTTCATTACCTCCACGATAGTTTGGCCAACAGAATGATCTCTGTTCATTTCCAAGGCAAACCATTCAATATCATGGTAATCCAAGTCTATGCCCCGATCAGTAATGCTGAAGAAGCTGAAGTTAAACGGTTCTATGAAGACCTACAAGACCTTCTAGACTAACACCAATAAAGATGGTCCCCTTCATTATAGGGGACTGGAATGCAAAAGTAGGAAGTCAAGAAACACCTGGAGTAACAGGCAAATTTGGCCTTGGAGTACCGAATGAAGCAGGGCAAAGGCTAATAGAGGTTTGCCAAGAGAACGCACTGGTCATAGCAAACACCCTCTTCCAACAACACAAGAGAAGACTCTACACATGGACATCACCAGATGGTCAACACCGAAATCAGATTGATTATATTCTTTGCAGCCAAAGATGGAGAAGCTCTATACAGTCAGCAAAAACAAGACTGGGAGCAGACTGTGGCTCAGATCATGAACTCCTTATTGCCAAATTCAGACTGAAATTGACAAAGTGGGGAAAACCACTAGACCATTCAGGTATGACCAAAATCAAATCCCTTATGATTATACAGTGGAAGTGAGAAATAGATTTAAGGGACTAGATCTGATAGAGAGACTGATGAACTATGGATGGAGGTTCATGACATTCTACAGGCGACAGGGATCAAGACCATTCCCAAGAAAAAGAAATGCAAAAACACAAAATGGCTGTCTGAGGAGGCCTTACAAATAGCTGTGAAAAGAAGAGAAGCGAAAAGCAAAGAAGAAAAGGAAAAATATACCCATTTGAATGCAGAAATCCAAAGAATAGCAAGGAGAGATAAGAAAGCCTTCCTCAGTGATCAGTGCAAAGAAATAGAGGAAAACAATAGAATAGGAAAGACTAGAGATCTCTTCAAGAAAATTAGAGAGACCAAGGGAACACTTCATGCAAAGATGAGCTCAATAAAGGACAGAAATGGTAGGGACCTAACAGAAGCAGAAGATATTAAGAAGAAGTGGCAAGAATACACAGAAGAACTGTACAAAAAAGATCCACATGACCCAGATAATCACGATGGTGTGATCACTCATCTAGAGCCAAACATCCTGGAATGTGAAGTCAAATGGGCCTTAGGAACAAATGGGCCTACGAACAAAGCTAGTGGAGGTGATGGAATTCCAGTTGAACTGTTTCAGATCCTAAAAGATAATGCTGTGAAAGTGCTACACTCCATAAGCCAGCAAACTTGGAAAACTCAGCAGTGGCCACAGGACTGGAAAAGGTCAGTTTTCATTCCAACCCCAAAGAAAGGCAATGCCAAAAATGTTCAAACTACCACACAACTGCACTCATCTCACACGCTAGTAAGGTAATGCTCAAAATTCTCCAAGCCAGGCTTCAACTGTACTTGAACCGTGAACTTCCAGATGTTCAAGCTGAATTTAGAAAAGGCAGAGGAACCAGAGATCAAATTGCCAACATTCGTGGGATCATCAAAAAAGCAAGAGAGCTCCAGAAAAACATATATCTCTGCTTTTTTGACTATGCCAAAGCCTTTAACTGTGTGGATCACCATAAACTGTGGAAAATTCTGAAAGAGATGGGAATACCAGATCACCTGACCTGCCTCTTAAGAAACCTGTATGCAGGTCAGGAAGCAACAGTTAGAACTGAACATGGAACAACAGACTGGTTCCAAATAGGAAAAGGAGTATATCAAGGCTTTATATTGTCATCCTGCTTATTTAACTTATACACAGAGTACATCCTAAGAAACGCTGGGCTGGAGGAAGCACAAGCTGGGATCAAGATTGCTGGGAGAAATATCAATAACCTCAGATATGCAGACGACACCACTCTTGTGGCAGAAAGTGAAGAAGAATTAAAGAGCCTCTTGATGAAAGTGAAAGAGGAGAGTGAAAAAGTTGGCTTAAAGCTCAACATTCAGAAAACTAGGATCATGGCATCCGGTCCCATCACTTCATGGCAGATAGATGGGGAAACAGTGGATACAGTGGTTGACTTTATTTTTCTGGGCTCCAAAATCACTGCAGATGGTGATTGCAGCCATGAAATTAAAAGACGCTTACTCCTTGGAAGGAAAGTTATGACCAATCTAGATAGCATAGTAAACAGCAGAGACATTACTTTGTCAACAAGGTCCGTCTAGTCAAGGCTATGGTTTTTCCAGTAGTCATGTATGGATGTGAGAGTTGGACTATAAAGAAAGCTGAGCGCTGAAGAATTGATGCTTTTGAACTGTGGTGTTGGAGAAGACTCTTGAGAGTCCCTTGGACTGCAAGGAGATCCAACCAGTCAATCCTAAGTGAAATCAGTCCTGAATATTCATTGGAAGGACTGATGCCGAAGCTGAAACTCCAATACTTTGGCCATCTGATGTGAAGAACTGACTCATTTGAAAAGACCCTGATGCTGGGAAAGATTGAGGGCAGGAGGAGAAGGGGATGATAGAAGATGAGATGGTTGGATGGCATCACTGACGTGATGGACACGAGTTGTAGTAGGCTCTGGGATTTGGTAATGGACAGTTAAGCCAGGCGTGCTACAGTCCAAGGGGTTGCAAAAAGTTGGACATGCCTGAGCGACTGAACTGAACTGAAGATTTCCCAAACATGAAGCAAACTCACAAGCAATAATTGGATTCACATTTTGTGTCCACAATGTCAATACTTTCGCCCTTCATTATAGCAATACAGTGATAGAAATTAGTGAAGTGGCAATAAGATACAGAGAGAAAATTGAAACAAAAGAAAGAGAAAGTTGTCACAGTTTTGAACTACAGATGGTGCATCCTCACCAAAAGACTCCAAAGATTAAAAATCTACAGATGCAGGACAGCTATGGAAGAAGACAGGGAGAGGAAGCGGGCAAAGCTTTCTGCATGAGGGGAAGGAAGCAGATTTTCTCTTTGAAAAGCAAATGAAGGTTAAGCCCTTGGGGAACTCTGACTGATGATTCTCTTTCATGAACCAGCACACCTTAAACACATTTCCCTTTAGAAGTGGCATCACCATTTCATTTCATGTTCAAGGTCACTAAAATGCTCCAAAAATAAGCTTGAAGCAGGAGTAAGAAAAAGTAAGTGAAAAAAGCAGTTTTGACAACAAAATGTTGATATGAACAGGTACATTGTGCAGTGGCTCAAGGCTCTTATCCTGACAGGTCATTTAGCCCCTGTGGATGTGGCCTTTGTGTCTCTTCTAATGATTCAGCTTCTTTTCAGTAACTACAGATTCATGGAATGAAAGATGACATAGGACATGCACAGTAATCAGAGCAAGTAGTTATGGAAATCACATAATACTGATCCTAATAACAAAAGAACACAATTTAGAAAAAAAAAAACAACTGAAAGTCTGGTGTTTCTTCAGGGTCACTGTCAGAGACGCTGGACAAGCAAAGTCATAGTGAGCCTGAATTGCTTTGGGGAGTGAGGCAGAAATGGCCCCAGTATGTTAAATGCAATAGATCACCCAAGCCAAACTTGAGGATACCTTGGATGTTATTTACTTCTCAGTATTTAATTCAGTACTATATCTTGTTCTTTCTTTTCCTGAGGCTTCGTTGATAACTATCTTTACCCCTTTATTTCATCTCTTTGCAATCTGCAGTTCCCTGACAATCTCCCTGCTGCTGCAACAACTCTCCATATGGTCTCCTACCCTCTGGTCACTTTCAAACTTCAGTCCAGTCTGCATTCCATTGCCAGATCCATCTTGCTAAACTATCAGTTCTTAAATGACCGGTTTCACTGATTATTCTCCTAGCTATTTAATTAGCTGCCCCTTCCCTCCAGTTCTTTCCCATTAATAGAAAACATGCCTTTATTCTAATAACAACAACAACATTCATAGTAATAGTCTATTCTCTTAAGCATATTGTCCTCTGTAGCTACCACTATATTCACTTCTTTTCCTTCACCATCATATATTTGGAAAGCATGATTTTCACTCAGGGCAAACAAAATAAATCAATATTTTTTTTTAATTATAAGATAGGAAAAAAAAAAAACACTTTCCCCATAAATGAAAGAAACAGCTATGTCATTTATTGTCTTTTGCTCACCCTGATGTCCATATGTAATTGGCACATAAGAATGTTCACACACAATCAATTATATCAACACATCTGGAAGTTTCTAGATGGGTCATTCCAGTGACTTAAATTCTCTCTACACTTACAACATATTTGAAGATATTTGAAGGAAAATGAGACAAAAAAGACAATCAATTTTTAAAGAATTTGGATACATGTATAGTCATTATATTTTATATTATACATTTTCAGTATATTTTTCATTGTCTTTGACAGTGTTCTATAAAATACTCAAAACATATTTGGTAATACAGCAACATTCATATAACCAATGATGGAACAGGGATAAGACATAAGAAGGAACACTGAATATACTTTAAGTTTATCAATATTATTTCTACAGTGTATTATTTATTCACAAATGCATACATATGTACATACATGCACATATATGTGTACATATGTTGTTATTGTTTAGTCACTAAGTCATGTCTGACTCTTTGACAACCCCTTGGATGGTAGCCCACCAGGCTCCTCTGTCCATGGGATTTCCCAGCCAAGAATATTGGAGTGGATTGCCATTTCCTGTACATAGTCTATAAACATACATATATAAACACATACACCTATAAGAGAAGCTCATATTTATCAGCCATATGCTATAAGCCAAGCATTTCTAAATTCTTTAACTGCATTAACTAATTTAATCTTCATAACTTTAAATCACATTAGCATCCATGTTTACACAGACAAGGAAACTGAAACAAAAGAAATTTAGTTATTGTGCAACATCTCCTGCAGAACCTATTTGGAAGACAAGCAGTTTGACTCCAGAATCCATGTTCTTACCCAACAGTAAAAACAGATACATACAAATTCACGTTTATCCAACAGGTTTACCTGCTTCAACCTGAGCATTTTCTTGTCTAAATTAACCACTGAGCAAATCTTTTATTATACACTGAAAAATTGAAACAACTGCAATAATTGTTCAAATAAACAATTGAAAAAAATTGTTCCAAACTGAAACTGTTTGGAAAATCTGGAGCAAGCTAATCCACTGAGGTTTGAACATACTGTATTAAAGAATTTTTTTCCTCTTGTCTTTAACGCTGTTTGGAGTTTTCATGAGCTGTGAAGACTCAAGGGAACAAGTCAAAGTATCCTTGCAGAAATTCTGAACACCAGTAAAACTAGCTGTCAAGCATAAATCGGTGTCTAGCTATTTTCCAACCTATTTATAAAAGTGCAGCTGTGAATGCGATCCAAAATACAAATCTGAGCACATTTATCTGAAGATGGTACTATAAGCAATAACCTTTTCAAACAAACAAATGTCGTCTGTCTGTCAAAAGCAAAATAATTGCATTGTGTCAAAATGTTGGGGGTAGAGTATTTAAGTTACCCACGTAGCTGCTATGATAAATAGTGGAATTTCACCTGATGTCAGCTTCATTGTTGCTACCCTGGGGCTTAACACTAGCACCGGCCCGGATCTGGTTTTTATTGAAAGACGAAATGTGTCAGGATGAGACACTGTTTCTGGATTTCCAGTGAATACTCTCAGAGGTTCTAACATTTCATGCTCAAGATGAATTCAGTCTCCAAGATTTACCCTAGCATATGTTCCATGTCATATTCAGTATCAATTTTCTTTTCAGAGGTATTAGCCTATTGTCCTGGAAATTAGACAAATGCCACATGTTTCCAATGCCTCTTTTTAACAATGCACATTAGTTTTATTAAACAAAATCAACCAGGAAAAAATCAATACAAAAAGAATTTTCAGCCTCTTTGATGCTCAAAATTTATAGAAAAGTATGTATAATACATGCCAGAACCATATGAAGTTCTGAGCAAATGCAGATGTCACTTACTGGTATTGTTTCATTGGACAACAATTTTTTATTCACCAATCTATTGTAATATATATTCAGCTGGAAAACTCTAGGCATTTTGTTTTACTCAGGGGTTTTGTTCAATTATAGCCAACAAAATGATACATATGGAAAAGTCTTATCTCTATTACAATTCATAGTTCTTAAGTAGAAATTTGGAATAATCTAAAACAGAAATAGATATCTGAACAGCTTTTAAGGGGGAAAGTGCCATACTAAATTCTAATTTATACATATTTTTAAAATTCTGTGAATTCTCTACCAAAAATAAACCATAGGGATTTCCCTGGAGGCCCAGTGGTTAGGACTTGGCAGCACTCTCACTGCCAGGGACCAGAGTTTGATCCCTGGTCAGGGAACCAAGATCCGGCAAGCTGGGCAGCACAGTCAAAAAATAGAAAAGAAAAAAGGAACCCTAATATTTAAGAACAGGAGTGTTGCATGTTCTGTTCAATCCCTTAAGCTAAACAAAGTCTGGCTTTCAAGTAATAAAAGATAACCTCATTTTACATACATATAACATAAGAAATTCAGAGGACAATAGTCTTCTTTTTAAAAGACTAGCCACATCAGTAAATACTGGTAAAGAAGATTACTAATTTTAGCATCAAGCTATAATCCAAAGCTGGAAAAAATAAATTACTTTCTGTTATAAGAAAAACCAAAGAAAGGTCAAGAGACTTTTAGACATTGTAGATTTTGTAGAAAGGAATTAAGTGCAATTTGTAAGTTTTTGGGTACTCTGACTTTATGCAAACTGTGTTCATAAAGTCTGGTCAGTTCAACACAAACCTATCTGTAATCAGTATTATTAGCTACCATCTACTGAGTCATTCCACCTAGTATATTGGGTACTCTGTATATTGCTTCTAATCTTAACAAATTTCCAGATTATAAAACTATGGCAAAGAATTTTAAACACTTGCCCCAGAGCCACATGATGCTGAGGAATGTTCACAGTCCCCAAAACTAGATCTCTCTGGCCATGAATCTGACCTCTCCCTTCTAAATCATATTACTCCCAAAAGTTCACCAACAGCAGCCATCCTAATGCAAGTCACTCAATATAGCTTGGAGAAGGCAATGGCAACCCACTCCAGTACTCTTGCCTGGAAAATCCCATGGACAGGGGAACCTGGGGGGCTGCCGTCTATGGGGTCGTACAGAGTCAGACACGACTGAAGCGACTAAGCAGCAGCAGCAGCAATATAGCTTACGTCTTCACTTTCAAAAGCCACAAAAGGGTGTGATGAAATTATATTATAGGTAACTTAAAATTCCTGGCAAAAATAATATGGTCATTAAAACAAACAACTTCAAAGAACTATGGAACAAGAAGCAAATTATCCTAATTACTTTTCCATCAAGTATCATATTAAAAATACAACTATTCTAGTAAAATTTTCATTTATTTTGGATTGCTTTCTCTTAGCATAATCAGGAATTTCCACAAAGAGGTAAACTGTATGAAAGAGAGGTTATATGTTTTCTAAAAGTGATGAAATTTCTCCTCTATTAATACAGTCAGCATACCGATAACTTGAATCACAAATGATTTATTCATTTAAAAATGAATATGCCTGGAAATCAACCCTGAATATTCATTGGAAGGACTAATGCTGAAGGTGAAGCTCCAATACTTGGGCCACCCAATGTGAAGAATCGCCTCATTGGAAAAGACCCTGATACTGGGAAAGATTGAGGGAAGAGAAGAAGGGGGTGACAGAGGATGAGATGGTTGGATGGCATACCAACTCAATGGACATGATTTTGAGCAAACTCTAGGAGATAGTAAAGGACAGGGAAGCCTGGCATGCTGTAGTCCTTGGGGTCGTAAAGAGTCGAACATGACTTAGTGACTGAACAACAACAATGCCTTGGAAGACAAAAAAATGCATTTAGTAGATATATGCAGCAATGTGAATCATGTGTATATGTTTAGAGAGATGAGGGTATGTAGATATATTCATAAGGTAATAAAATAAATCATTATAAAATATATGATTTAAAATTTTAATAATGCAAAGTTTTTAGTATTAATGTTCATTCTGCTTTCAGGAAAGTATGAGTTATTGACCTTATTTTGTAAGATATATACACGGTTTATGTGGTGTTATTTTGAATGTTACAAAATTTTCACCTAATTATGATAATTTCATTATTTTTCCTTGTCTTTTCTTCCTGCATGATTTTATTTCAAACAGTCAATGGTTCATCCACAATGTCCTTTTAAGAAAACGTATCAGCTGACCTGGATGAATTGCAAAGCTACCTTCTATTACCTGTTCCTTTCAGAGTATTTTTCCCAGGATTTATATAAGCTGCCTCCTCATCTTAAGGATTGTGCTCATAGAGGTAATCCATGAAATCACTCACCAAATGGAGAATGTTTTCAATGGCTTGGCAAATCAAAATGAACAATACAAAGACTTCCCTGGTAGTCCAGTGGCTGTGACTCCGTGCTCCCAATGAGGGGAGGCAGGTTTGACCCTTGATTGGGGAACTAGATCCCACATGCCACAACTAAGAGTTCACATACTAAAGAATGAGCATCCTGTAACTAAAGATCCTGCCCACCACAACTAAAAGATTCCACTTGCCACAACTAAGACCCAGTATAGCCAAAATAAATATTTTTTTAAAGAACAATGCATTCCTAAAGATGGTGCTTGTGCTGAAGTCTAGATATTTGAATGGGGTTCTGTTTACATGAGATGTTTACAGTCTGCCTTTATGATGGACAAGGTATCAAACTTTAAAATACCATAAGAAATTTATAAACATCCTGTATGTGTAAAACCCCCACCAAACACCTCAGAGGATTTCACCCATAGGATGGAAACCAGAGGCTTCAATTTCATAACTGTGATTTTGACCACGTAGTAGGCCCTTCTTCAACGGAGACACATGACAGTGAAGTACAACTAACAGGCTTACTTTTTAGGAGTGAACAAAGTGCTTAATATGGAGAAGGAAATGGCACCCCACTCCTGTATTCTTGCCTGGAAAATCCCACGGACAGAGAAGCCTGGAGGGTCCCAGTCCATGGGGTCATAAGGGTCGGACATGACTGAGTGACTAACACAACACAACAACAAAGTGCTTAATAAGAAGAAGTTATTTTATAGTATTATGCTGTCATGGGTTTTAGATTACCCTTTTTTAAGATTACTTTTTAAAGTAATAACATATTCTTGTAATTTGTGTGAGGGACTGATACTACCTGTGTGGACATTTGGGAAATTTTATAATATAAATGGAAACATTCAGATTCAGAGTAAGAAACACTTAGATCTTCACTCTATATAGATCTAACTCTAAGCTTTTTGGGTAGGAAGTCACCTAAATTCTACAGGAAAATTATAAAGATTTTATTAAGAAACATCCTATATAATTAAGTAAAGTTGGTTCATATTTTCTTGATTATTTTCTTTTCTTTCCTAAATGCATGCAGAAAATCTCATTTAAACATGGGTTTTAAATAGTGAGCTTAGTCCATATAAAAGGGTTAAGATTAGGAAGAGAGAATTACAGCCAGTTACTCTAAATAATTAAATGTATAGAGTTATTCATTTTTTAAAAAAAAACTCCAAGTATTATGGACTATTCTAATCACTTTATACTTATTATTTCACTTAATACTGACATATTCCTGCAAGGTAACATTCTTAACCCCATTTCACTGTTGAAGACACTGAGTCTTAGTGCAATGAAATGACTTTCATAGAAGCAAAGCAGCTCCTTAAGAGCTTAATGGCAGAATCAGAACTCAGACCCAGTTCTCTCTGTGCAAAGCCTTTGCTCTAGGCTCTACCATGTCTCAAAATGCCCTAAGGCAGGGGTCCCCAACTCCAAGATTTAATGCCTGATAATATGAGATGGAGCTGATATAATAATAACAGAAATAAAGTATATAGTAAATGTAATCATCTGGAAACCATTTCCCCCCATCCACCTCAGTTTGTGGAAAAAACTGTCTTCCACAAAACCAATCCCTGGTGTCAAAAAGATTAGGGACCGCTGCCCTAAGGTATGTCTCATCAAGTCCCTAGCCACTTTCTCACCTATATGATTGGTTTAAACTTGAGAGATCAGCAGAGTTTTACCAAACCTCCAACATTAACCAGCTCAGGGACTAGAGGTTGACAATAGCCTAAAAGGAAAAACTGCAATTTAATTTTAAACATAAACTCCATACAAATAGAAAAAATGTGTTCATAGCCAAAACTGAAACCTAAATCTTGCTTTTCTAGAAAAAAATTTTTTTTCCACATGTTAGCCATGAGTCCTCAAAACACATATTACTCTGAAGTCACTCAAGCAATATTAGTGCTCAGATACAGTACAGTTTTTGACTCTTAGGAATGTGACAAGCTGAGGTGAGTATACGAAAAGACATATAAGTTACCTGAAGCCAACTACCTTTCATTCAGAGACCTCCAAAAGAAGACTATTCCCTGTTCCTGCCCGTCAGGAGCAATTGGCTCCACTGGTTACACTAGGAAAGTTGTACCCCAGTTGGAAAATTCAGACAGCAGGCAGCCAGAAACAGCCCTCCATTCTTAATCCTCCTTGATAAAATTTCCTCCTTAAGACCAGCTTTAAAATATGCGGGGTCCAGTGCAAAGTGAAAATGCAACGATCTTTATTCAAAAGTGACTAAAAATTTTGAGAGTGACAGCAGAGAATGAAGTCAAGCATGGAGCCATTTAAGCACACATGATGTCTGCTAGGCTTAGGTAATTTAATTCCCTTTCAATACTGCCTTTGATGTTTCTTTAGTGTTTTTTAACTGAGTGATACTATGAAAAGTATCAAATATCTTATGGGTTCTCTAAGAACTAGTTTGTTCCTCACTCAGCAACAGGTCATTTGGGTCCATAGGCTCTCCTTCAATGACCAAGGCCAAGACTTTATTCTGATGTCCCAAGCAATGACACATTACCCAGAAATTGATGATCCAATGAAATTCTCTGAACTAAGGGTTTTAAACTGAGCCCTTCAAGACAACACCGTGCTCTTAAGGCCCAATCTAACTCAAAACGTAGCTGGTTCACAAGTATGTCCTTTGTATGCCTTTTCTCAAAACCAAACACATTTATAATAGAAGGTATCAGTGCATTGTATCCATTAATTCTCTTCCTTTCATAAGTTCCCAAAAAAATGCCACAGCATGTACTTCAGCTGTTTAGTTCTCTTTTTGTGTTTCAAAAGCTCCCCACCAGTAGAACTGCATGATCATTTGCACCATCTGTGCATGGCAGAGAGATGTATTATTATCCAAGCCAACGCTAAGGGTATTCTCTCAAGAAAGGAACCAACTCATCAGGGAAAGGTTATGCAGAAAAGCTCCTGCCAGAAAACTCACTGCTTCCTTCTTTTTGTCTCCCTCTCATTTGAAATTCATGAAGATGAAGTGCAGCTTTTGTTTCCCATCAGTGAGATGAGGTTTAATACACTCTTGCCAAAAGCAAGCTAACACAGAGTAATTGTTTTTCATCTAAATCGCACGTCCAACCTGCTTAGTCTTCAAAGAACATAGATAGCACAGCTTTGATACCCACCTGCAAAACAACAAAGAGAGGGCACACAGCACATGGGCACAATGAGAATTTTTAATCACCACGTATCTATCAGCAAGCCCTGGAACTCGGGGGCAATAGGAGGGGAGAAAAGAGAGATTATTCATAAGGTAGGTAAGGTTCCATATTTCTTTCATTTGAGACCAACTCTTTTTTTTTTTTTTAAGGGGCAAAAAAGTGATTTAGAGGGAATTAAGATTCCCCAAGGTGTTTTTAATCTCTTTTCACTCCAGGGCCAGGTGCCTCATGTAGCACTTAAAAGGTTTTCAAAAATGAAAGTAAATGCCTAGAACACAGAAAAGAGATACCTATCTACACAAAGCATCTGCCTTTGTTTAAGAAAAAAGTAGTTTCAGCTTTATGAACTTCACATCCAGACGTTTTATAATTTTGATGCTTTAGTGCTTATAGACTTTCGCACTGTGTACTCTACAGCCAACACATAAAAAGAGGCAAAGTCATCAATATCTAATATTTTTTTATATTTCAAACCTCCTTTATGTCAATGAGTGAGTTCATTTAATTGTACATAACTGCAGAGTGTTTGCAAGGAGGTCTATGTGATGAGAATAAAATCAAATCTGCTACCAATGCCACCTTCAGCAGGTAGTGCATGGATGCTCAGTGGCTCAGTCATATCTGACTCTTTGCAACCTTATGGACCGTAGCCCCACCAGGCTCTACTGTCCATGGGATTATCCCAGAAGGAATACTGGAGTGGTTTGCCATTTCCTTCTCCAGGGGATCTTCCCAACCCAGGGATCAAACCCTTGTCTCCTGTGTCTCCTGCGTTGGCAGGTGGATTCCTAACCACTGAGCCAGGTGGAGATGCCACCAAAAATCTGTGTGGGCTTTATCATTAATCCCTGTGCTTCTTTGTGTAACCAAGTGCTAAGACAAAAGATTTGATTCCCTTTACTGTGCTTGTTCCAGTTAATTTAATTCGTCTTGCCTTTAAACTTCTATTTTCTAATTACATTCCTCATCTCCACAGAGACTGGAGTACTACACCTTTACACTTAGAGAATGTGGACATAAACTACAAAATTACATCCATCCATGGCTGTCTTTAAATAGTGCCTCAGTCCTACAGCATCTAATCATTGGAAGCTTTTGACCCCAGACAGCCCTGCAATAGAAAGTACCTCCTAGAATGCTGTCAAGTAAAGAGAAGGGAGAACTAGTAAATCCACTGGGCTGTGAAAGTCAGAGCAGGGTAAAGTGCATGGCTGGAGATGTAAGCACCAGTGTCAGCTCCACAGCTAAATGAGCTATACAGCTGAGGCCACATCACCTAAACCCTCTGTCTCATGATGCTACCTGTAAATTGTGAGTCCTGCACCCATCTCCGAGGTTATTTTTCTAGATCTAAAAGTCCATAACTTCAATCTCAGTGCTTTCCTTTCTTAAGAGAATCAATTTCAGTTTTAGCTTTTCTGAAAGTTTGGGCCAAAAAACACAACTTTTTAAACTATGGCTTTTACATGAAAGAGATACTCTGCAGTCATTAAGATGTCATTAAACACTAGGAAGCAGTGACATTATATAAGAACTTTGAAAATAAAATGTCAATTTACAATGCTTACACTGAAGGTAATGTGTTTGTCTAGATCTAAACTGAAGAGAGAGAGAGAGAGAGATCTTGGATATAAATATTTACTAGACACTTGTCCCCTGGCCTTTTATTTTAAAATACACATAGAAATGCTATAAGAAATTACTATGAAACTATCTTAATGACTTAGAAGTTTGGCTACTTCATTTATCAAGGTTCAGGTATTTCTCAAACACCCAACTCAGCTTAGATATTTGTCACTAAGTGGAGACAGTTGGTTGTGGTCTGCAAAAAAAAAAAGAAATTTAAGCAAATTTAGTGATTTATGTACATTTTCAGAGGTATCACTATCTTCAGGCATGGCTGGATCCAGACACCACATCACCAGGGCTTGGTCTCTCTCTTTCTATCTCTTGGCTCTGCTTCCTCAAATGTTTGCTATATTCTTAGGCAATGAATATACATGTGGAGGCAAACATGGCCCCTTAGAACCTCAAAACTTAAATGGAGTCTAGGGAGGAAAAGAACATACATCAATTACATATTTTGATATCAATATCAAAGTTTTTCTTCTAGTTTTATGTTAAACTAGAATAAGGGAAGCCAGTTGGTACTGTCTGGTTGTTCGAGAGCCAAGCTGAAAATTTCCAAAGGAGGCAATATCACTGCATGCCTCTTTAGGGACAGTGTCTTCATGTGGTCTGTGCAAAGATATTTTATTTGAATACCAAGCTTTCTTTGACCTGACTCATAAATATGATCACAAAATTCATTTACTTTTCCTCATTTTGCATAAAGACAAATTACATGGTCTAGAGGGCTTTAGGGCTTCCCAGGTGGAACAGTAATAAAAGAATCTGCTTGCCAATGTAGGAGATGAAAGAGATGTGGGTTTGATCCCTGGGTCAGAAAGATCCCCAGGAGTAGGAAATGGCAACCTACTCCAGTATTCTTGCCTGGAAAATTCCATGGATAGAGGAGCCTGGCGGGTTACAGTCCATGGTATCACAAAGAGTCAGACACAACTGAGCACACATACACACATACACATACACACACACACACACACACACACACACACACACACACAGGTCATTTGATGAAGAAGAATATTTGAAAGTCTAGGATTCTGTGACCCCAGTGGTTTAAAAAGTCCTTTAAACTCACCAATTGAATAAATAAAATGAGAGTGCTGAGTAAAATAATTCTAAGGCTTGTATTGGGTTCTGAAATGTAATGAATCCATGTAGTGCTGACCTTGCTGTTACAATCTTGCAAATTTGATTTTTTGCTTTCTGGATACTGTTTTTTCCTGGACAAGGGAAACCTATCCCTCAGAATTCTGAGAAATGGACTATTAAGTAGGTCAGAGATGTTTTGCAAGAAATGAAAGCGTTCAGAAGTTTTGCTGGTGATCGGCAGATAAGCAAATAGCCCATTACCCTGAACACTTCGACTTCCAGAGGAAAACAAGTGAGCACAGAAAGCAGTCAGTCCAGCTTCACTACAAGCTGCGTGCCCACATATTGATCTTCTGTCTGACTGGGTCACAGGGGTGCTGGTGTACATTAAGTAGGGAAAGGACTGAAAATTACATTAATTCAAATGGCTAAATCAATATTTAACAATGCAGTTAGTGGTAGTTGACCTTAAATGCACCTTTAATAAAACAAAGGTGATTCAGGCCAGCCTCCAGCATATGCCAGTCAGAAATGTGAATTAATGCAGAACAGAGACATTAAAGACTGCTACTAACACAGACACCTCTGCGGATTGGCAAAATGCGTGAACACTGAAGTCGCTCTTTTAACAAGGGCAACTCGATTTTATTCATGTGATGCTGTGTCTTCATTTATCACCTCTCCTCTGTCTCAAGGATTGGATAGCCTCAATCTTCGCATATTTAAAAGTAGGAAAATTATCTCTGCAACTATTTCACCAGCAAATTATAAATCTTTAGTGATAGCTTTGTAACCTTGAGAAATTTTTACATGAGCAAACATAGATGAAACCAATTGTTACTCTAGGAACACTGACTGTCTTACTGTAACATTATTTGCATATATTTGTTTAAAACATATAGGTTTGTACTCTATTTGCATTAAGGCTTACTGAAATTAAGTTTGCTTATATTAAAGAGGATGCAGGGGGAAAAAAGAAATAAGAAAGAAATGAGGCAATCTTTTCAAGATGTCAGAGAACAATTTCAGATGTTATTAGCTATCAGGCTCAGACTTTTTAAATTACTTTGCTGTCTCTAAAATATCTTAAGCTATAGAGCATTATAGTTATCACTACTAAGGACTTGGTGATAACACTAAGGAAAAGGTCAGTCTAAGAATCTATTTCAATATACCTTAAGGCAGCAGGAGGCTCTAAAGAATTCCTAAAGGAGCACAGGAAAGTTTCTGTGATTTTGTGACCTAAAGATGCCAGTGCCAATGGAGCCATTTCCCTTACTCTGGTTTGGCTGCAAGGACAAATGTGTGATAATTAGAAATCTCTCCTGAGACAATTCCCTTTGATTTGTTGTTTGGCAATGGCTATAGTTCCTCTGCAGTCTTGCTTCTCTCAGGTTTGTCTGCTGGTTACCATGGAAATGTGGCTCAACGCATCCTATGAGCTAAATCAGCATTCTGCCTCATGCAAGCTGCTGGCAGTGGAACTTCACAGAGAATTGGGCAAGTTTCTAGGTTGAATGTAAAACCAATTGCTTGAAAATATGATCGTACAGTTGAAAGGAGGGAGGGACAGTCTACAGAACAAAATCATGGTTTCTTTGTCATCAAGGACATCAAACAAACATCTAATTTCCCATAGGGCAGCCACGAGCCCTCTGACTGAGTTGGGGGTGGGGGTGAGAGTGGGGATGCTAGCAAAAAATGTTAGGCTCTCCAGCTAATGCTGAGCTAGG
This sequence comes from Giraffa tippelskirchi, assembly GCF_054371585.1. Lineage (NCBI taxonomy): Eukaryota > Metazoa > Chordata > Mammalia > Artiodactyla > Giraffidae > Giraffa > Giraffa tippelskirchi. Next base: position 103,472,997 of record NC_137280.1, on the reverse strand, counting down.
AACAGAAGTTGCTTATGACCCCAAGGTAGCCAAGCAAAACTTAGCTCCTGGAAATTCCCTCAGCCCAGGGCATCCCACATACAAACCAAAAGGCACATCCACATTTTCATAAAGCCTCTATGTTCACATATTCACTAAATTTAAGAATAAGTGTCAGAAGTTCATAGTGACAGATGCCTACATCAAGAAACAAGAAAGATTTCAAATAAACCACATTACTTTGCACCTAGAACTAGATAAATAAGAATAAACAAAGCCCAAAGTTCGTAGAAGGAAGGAAACAACAAAGATAAGAGGAGAAATACATGAAATAGAGACTAAAAAGACACTGGGAAAGATCAATGAAACTAAAGGCTGAGTCTTTGAAAAGATAAACAAAATTGACAAACCAAGAAAAAAAAAGAGAGAGGAGTCAAATAAATAAAACCAGAAATCAAAGAGGAAAAATTACAACCGATACCACTAAAATATGAAAGATCATAAGAGAACACTATGAACTATTATACACCAATAGATTGAACAACCTGAGGAAAATGAATACATTTCTAGAAATGTACGACCTATCAAGAATGAATCACAAAGACATGGAAAATCTGAATAGACTGATTACTAGCAAGGAGACTGAATCAGCAACCAAAAACTTCTCAACAAACAAAGTCTGGGACTACATAGCTTCTCTGGTGAAGCCCACCAAACACTCAAAACAGAATTACTGTCAGTCTTCTCAACTCTTACAAAAAATCAAAGAGGAAGGAACATTTTCAAATTCATTTGACAAGGCCAGCATTAGACTGATACCAAAACCTGACAAGGACACCACAAGAAAAGAAAATTACAGGTCACTATCCCTGATAATGGGGCTTCCTAGGTGGCTCAGTGGTAAAGAATCCACCTGCCTGCCAATTCAGAAGATGCAAGAGACACAGGTTCGATTCCTGGGTTGGGAAGATCCCTGGGTTGAAGCAGGAAATGGCAACCGGCTCCCATATTCTTGCCTGGAAAATTCCATGGACAGAGGAGCCTGGAGGCCGGCAGTCCATAGGGTCACAAAGAGTTGGACATGACTGAGCTACTGAACAACAACAGCAACAACACCATGATTGAGTGGGATTTATTCCATGGATGCAGGGATGGTTCAACATCTGCAAATCAGTCGATGTGATATACCACATTAACAAAACAAAAGATGAGAAACATATAATCATCTCAATGCATACAAAAACTTTTTTTTTTTTTTGGCGTTTATAAATTTATTTATTTTAGTTGGGGGCTAATTACTTTACAATATTGTAATAGTTTTTGCCATACATTGACATGAATCAGCCATGGGTTTACATGTGTTCCCCTTCCTGGACCCCCCACCCACCTCCCTCCCCATCCCATCCCTCTGGGTCATCCCATTGCCCCGGCCCTGAGCCCTTGTCTCATGCATCGAACATGGAATGGTGTTCTGTTTCACATATGATAATATACATGTTTCAATGCTATTCTCCCAGAACGTCCCACCCTCACCTTCTCCCTCAGAGTCCATAAAATTGTTCTATGCATCTGTGTCTCTTATTCTGTCTCGCATATAGGGTTATCGTTACCATCTTTCAAATTCCATATATATGCATTAGTATACTGTATTGTTGTTTTTCTTAATTTTTCACCATTGAGGATAATGTTTGCTGTGGGTTTGTCATATATGGCTTTTATTATGTTGAGATATGTTCCTTCTATTCCTGCTTTCTGGAGGGTTTTTATCATAAATGGATGCTGAATTTTGTCAAAGGCTTTTTCTGCATCTATTGAGATAACCATATGGTTTTTTTCTTTCAATTTGTTAATGTGGTGTATTACATTGATTGATTTGCGGATGTTAAAAAAACCTTGCATTCCTGGGATAAAGCCCACTTGGTCATGATGTATGATCTTTTTAATATGATGTTGGATTCTGTTTGCTAGAATTTTATTAAGGATTTTTGCATCTATGTTCATCAGTGATATTGGCCTGTAGTTTTCCTTTTTTGTGACATCTTTGTCTGGTTTTGGAATTAGGGTGATGGTGGCCTCATAGAATGAGTTTGGAAGTTTACCATCTTCTGCAATTTTCTGGAAGAGTTTGAGTAGGATAGGTGTTAGCTCTTCTCTAAATTTTTGGTAGAATTCAGCTGTGAAGCCGTCTGGTCCTGGGCTTTTGTTTGCTGGAAGATTTCTGATTACAGTTTCGATTTCCGTGCTTGTGATGGGTCTGTTAAGATCTTCTATTTCTTCCTGGTTCAGTTTTGGAAAGTTATACTTTTCTAAGAATTTGTCCATTTCTTCCAAGTTGTCCATTTTATTGGCATATAGCTGTTGGTAGTAGTCTCTTATGATGCTTTGTATTTCTGTGGAGTCTGTTGTGATCTCTCCATTTTCATTTCTAATTTTGTTGATCTGATTCTTCTCCCTTTGTTTCTTGATGAGTCTGGCTAATGGCTTGTCAATTTTGTTTATCTTCTCGAAAAACCAGCTTTTAGTTTTGTTGATTTTTGCTATGGTCTCTTTTGTTTCTTTTGCATTTATTTCTGCCCTAATTTTTAAGATTTCTTTCCTTCTACTGACCCTGGGGTTCTTCATTTCTTCCTTCTCTAGTTGCTTTAGGTGTAGAGTTAGTTGATTTATTTGATTTTTTTCTTGTTTCTTGAGGTACGCCTGTATTGCTATGAACCTTCCCCTTAGTATTGCTTTTACAGTGTCCCATAGGTTTTGGGTTGTTGTGTTTTCATTTTCATTCGTTTCTATGCATAATTTGATTTCTTTTTTGATTTCTTCTGTGATTTGTTGGTTATTCAGAAGCGTGTTGTTTAGCCTCCATATGTTGGAACTTTTAATAGTTTTTTTCCTGTAATTGAGGTCTAATCTTACTGCATTGTGGTCAGAGAAGATGGCTGGGATGATTTCAATTTTTTTGAATTTACCAAGGCTAGATTTATGGCCCAGGATGTGATCTATCCTGGAGAAAGTTCCATGTGCACTTGAGAAAAAGGTAAAATTGATTGTTTTGGGGTGGAAAGTCCTGTAAATATCAATTAAATCTAATTTGTCTATTGTATCATTTAAAGTTTGTGTTTCCTTGTTAATTTTCTGTTTAGTTGATCTATCCATATGCGTGAGTGGAGTATTAAAGTCTCCCACTATTATTGTGTTATTGTTAATTTCCCCTTTCATACTTGTTAGTATTTGCCTTATATATTGTGGTGTTCCTATGTTGGGTGCATATATATTTATGATTGTTACGTCTTCTTCTTGGATTGATCCTTTGATCTTTATGTAGTGTCCTTCTTTGTCCCTTTTCACATCCTTTATTTTAAAGTCTATTTTATCTGAAATGAGTATTGCGACTCCTGCTTTCTTTTGGTCTCCGTTTGCATGAAATATGTTTTTCCATCCGTTCACTTTCAGCCTGTGTGTGTCCCTAGTTTTGAGGTGGGTCTCTTGTAGACAGCATATATAGGGGTCTTGTTTTTGTATCCATTCAGCAACCCTTTGTCTTTTGGTTGAGGCATTCAACCCATTTACATTTAAGGTAATTATTGATAAGTATGATCCCGTTGCCATTTACTTTGTTGTTTTGAGTTCGTGTTGAAACATCCTTTCTGTGTTTCCTGTTTAGAGAAGATCCTTTAGCATTTGTTGGAGAGCTGGTTTGATGGTGCTGAATTCCCTCAGCTCTTGCTTGTCTGTAAAGCTTTTGAATTCTCCTTCATATCTGAATGAGATCCTTGCTGGGTACAGTAATCTGGGTTGTAGATTATTCTCTTTCATTACTTTAAGTATGTCCTGCCATTCCCTTCTAGCCTCAAGGGTTTCTATTGAAAGATCAGCTGTTATCCTTATGGGGATCCCCTTGTGTGTTATTTGTTGTTTTTCCCTTGCTGCTTTTAATATTTGTTCTTTGTGTTTGATCTTTGTTAATTTGATTAATATGTGTCTTGGGGTGTTTCACCTTGGATTTATCCTGTTTGGAACTCTCTGGGTTTCTTGGACTTCTGTGACTATTTCTTTCCTCATTTTAGGGAAATTTTCAACTATTATCTCCTCGAGTATTTTTTCATGGCCTTTCCTTTTATCTTCTTCTTCTGGGACTCCTATGATTCTAATGTTGGGGCGTTTCATATTGTCCCAGAGGTCCCTGAGGTTTTCCTCATTTCTTTTGATTCTTTTTTCTTTTTTCCTCGATGGACATGAGTTTGAGTAGGCTCCAGGAGTTGGTGATGGACAGGGAAGCCTAGCATGCTTCAGTCCACAGGGTCACAAAGAGTCGGACATGACTGAGTGATTGAACTGACTAACAATAATATAATAATATTTCCTCTTTTAAATGAAGAAAGAAAAACAGTATAAATACTAAGTCAGATGGAGTACCAGGATGTTAGGGATAAACCAAATGTGTTTCAGGCCAACAAGAATATGTTCTCTCAAACTTAACATTAAAATGTTACAGGGCTAACACTGAATACTGACTACACAAAAGCCATGCACAGCTCCTTTCTCAGATTAACAGTTGGAAAGTGAGAACACCTTCTCTTGCTCCCTGAACCTAGGGGCGGCTTCGTGACCCAATTCTCGCCAATGATATGTAAGCATATGCTATTGGATGGGGCTTTGGAGAAAGCTTCTTTTTTTTTTTTTTTTTTTAATTTATTTATTTTAGTTGGGGGCTAATTACTTTACAATATTGTAATAGTTTTTGCCATACATTGACATGAATCAGCCATGGGTTTACATGTGTTCCCCTTCCCGGACCCCCCACCCACCTCCCTCCCCATCCCATCCTTCTGGATCATCCCATTGCCCCGGCCCTGAGCCCTTGTCACATGCATCGAACATGGAATGGTGCTCTGTTTCACATATGACAATACACATGTCTCAATGCCATTCTCCCAGAACGTCCCACCCTCACCTTCTCCCTCAGAGTCCATAAAATTGTTCCATGCATCTGTGTCTCTTATTCTGTCTCGCATATAGGGTTAGAACTGCCATATGACCCAGCAATCCCACTGCTGGGCATATACACCGAGGAAACCAGAATTGAAAGAGACGCGTGTACCCCAATGTTCATCGCAGCACTGTTTACAATAGCCAGGACATGGAAGCAACCTAGATGTCCATCAGCAGATGAATGGATAAGGAAGCTGTGGTACATATACACAATGGAATATTACTCAGCCATTAAAAAAAATACATTTGAATCGGTTCTACTGAGATGGATGAAACTGGAGCCCATTATACAGAGTGAAGTAAGCCAGAAAGAAAAACAACAATACAGTATACTAATGCATATATACGGAATTTGAAAGATGGTAACAAATCATCTCACAATTTGTATGGAAATATAAGAAACCTCGAATAGCCAAAGCAATCTTGAGGAAGAAGAATGGAACTGGAGGAATCAACCTGCCTGACTTCAGGCTCTACTACAAAGCCACAGTCATCAAGACAGTATGGTACTGGCACAAAGATAGAAATATAGATCAATGGAACAAAATAGAAAGCCCAGAGATAAACCCACGCACATATGGACACCTTATCTTCGACAAAGGAGGCAAGAATATACAATGGAGAAAGCTTCTTAAAAGAGGCAAACTGGCAGGCCTTTTCATCACTTGGCCCTTCAGCCTTCTCCTTTCTACTTTCTTGTATTCAAATACGATGACTGGGAATCCAGTAGCCATCTTTTAACTGTGAGAAATGAGAAAAGATGGCAATAAAGATGCTTGAGTAATTGATGATATTGTAGATACTATGGACTGGTCTTTGGATCTCTTTTTATGCACGCACACACACACACACACACACACACAAAATCTTTCTTTGTTCATGTGGCTCTAGTAGAGTTAAGTTCAGTTTGCAGTGAGACACTTTCCTAATCGAAATGTATCCAAGTTCTTTCAATAAAAATACCTAACATTCATTATACCCATGAAAGTATTTCTCTCTCTGCTAGTCTTCATTAACTCTACCAAAAATGAAAATTTGATAACTTATGAGTCGTGTATGTTAGATCTAAGGTACCATTTGAATTCAATATTAAGACACACACTAACAAGCTTTCTTAATACATTTAACTTCTTTCCCAATTATTTAGCACTATCTAGAGGCTACATAATATTTAATTTTTATGCATATAAGTCATCACAACTTTATTGAAAACTTCTTGAGGGCAGATATAGGCTCATATACTTTGGCTGACTCTATGAAATTTATCAATAATTGACTGGAAGCATTTTGCACAGACTTTCACTTTCCTAATTATCAGAAACTGTTAGAAATGTTTTCTTACAGGTTTTTGTTTTAAATGCTTTTAAAAGCTCTAAAAAATTTCTCTGAATTAAATTATTTCAAAAAGTAGGATGAAAAGTGTATTCCCTCTTTTCTTAGATTAGTTTTAAGTAAACTGAATTTTATATCCCTGTTTAACGTTTTTAAGTTGTTGGCAAGAAGCCAGCTTTCAACACTGTACAAATTAACCACCTGAGTTAGTTATTTTTAAAAAAGCAAATAGCTCATTTCAATTCCCCTGCCCCAAAAAAGCTATTTTTTACTTCTCTTAGAGCAGATCTGCCTTTAAATGAGAGGATGATTGTGAATCACTCTGAGTTACTCACAGACTGTGTTATATTGTTCCTCAAGATGAACTTTAAGAGGTATCTTGTGATTTATGTATTTGTAATCAAAAATAAAGGCAGCCTGATGTATTTACTCTGGGAGCAATTTGCATTCCATTATATGTGCTTAGTCAAATGCTAGGTATACAACTGAGGCAGAGGAATGAAGAAAGCAGAGTAATTGTAGGTCTTTGTGCTAGAATTTACCTGGTTTTGTAAGATCTGAAAGTGAATCACTTGATTGGTCACACACTGTTCTGCTGGGATCCACGTGATAATTTGTACATGTGGGTCAATTTTTGCTCCCCAACTGGACTAGATTATTTGTGGACAAGAAATGTGCCTTTTATACATTGTTTTCTGTCTTCACTGAATGATGTGCTCCTGGGCACATAGCTGAAATTGCATGAATACCATTCGAATGATTGACTGACATCTCACAAGTTGATAGCTATTTTAGGAGCATAAGACCTTCCAGTGATTACTAAAGAGAGAAGAATAGAGTGTCCTTGATTCCCATATTTGTAAGCACATATTTAATAACACAGCTTCTCAAGGGCATTTCTTTATACTTTGAAAATCACTTGGAAAATATTTGGCATCTATTCTTGGAATGAGTATTAACTTGAAGGAAAATGCCTATAAATTCTTTCAGAGTTATTCCTTCTGTGTTTTTTTTTCTTACTGTATTCTTTTACTGCTAAAAATGAAAACCAAAACAACAACAACAACAACAAAAAGACAATTCTCAGTTGTGTATTAAATTAAGAAATCCTTCAGCTTGATATTAAACTTCCTACTTTGATCCTGTGTTCCAGCCAAATTACCTGATTTCTGCAGTCCTGGACCCAGTTCATGCTTCCCAGCCACTGTCGTGTCTTGCTGTTCTCTATACCTGAAACACTTTCCTCCATTCTTTGCCTGTCATGATTCTACTCATCTCTGAAGATACCTCCCAAATAATACATCATCCATAGCCTTCTCAAAGGGATGTCAGCTCTTCTACCCTTAAACCCCCCATATTAGTAAGGTTTCCTAGGTCTCCTATTTGACTCTATTATATAAAATGATGAGGTTTGCTTTAAATTGCTTCAGCTGTCTGTTATACGGAACTAAAAAATGCCCTTCATTAAGTGGGAACTGTTCCAGGAACTGTTAGTTCTCTGTATGTTGTCATTTGATTATCAGAGCAACCCATGTTACCATCTCCATTTTACACATGAAGTGCTAAGCCCTGGGTGGTGACTCATATTTAAGCTCTTGTCCATGGGAAAATGATCCAAGAAGCAGAGTTTGGGCAAGAAATATTTAATATAGTGACCGTGTAGCTGGAATATGCTTAATTAAAATAGAAACATGACTGATATTTAAGGCATGAATTTCCTCTCTACCTGGAATCTCCATTTTCCTTCACTGAACCAAACTTGATCTTTCTTGGTTTGCTAGCATTTTCTCTAAACTTGGAAGTCTCCTGAAGGAGCACTGTGAGGTCTCAGATTTAGCTTCCCACCTATACCGTTTCAACACTCTATCCTTAGATGTTTTTATCTCACAATCTAACAAGTGCTAGTTTGAAGTCCGTACCTACTTGCTGCCTATGGGAAAACCATTCAGTCTTCAGTTGAGTATCAGACTCTTGCTTACACTCATTATTTTGGGTCCAGAAAGTTGGTATACATTTTAGAATATTGCTTTATTAATTTCAAATAATCTATAGAAAAAAACTTCTATTGGAATGATACTCTGAAAATGTTGTGGTCTGAATTTTCTAACATTTACTTTTTAAAATTATCTTAATCACAGTAATTATTTTTTCTAATGTTACACTAAAAGTAGGAGCTTAAATTGTTGGACAGGAAGATATACTTTAATGAAGGGCATCTTTCTCTACATTGACATGGATGTTAAATCTTTTTTTTAAGATTCTAATGTGGCCTAATTACTGTAATTTAAAATTGTGGGTATGCATGTTTTATTCATGACTTTCTAGATGATGGAGAAAGTTTTTGCAGCTCCTTTGAAGCTCTAACTTTGGAAATATAACAAATAATGAAGCCATCATATTTTCAAAATGCTCAGACAGAGAAGACTTTTGAAAGACAGTGTAATTGTGAATCAAAGCTTAATCAGCTGCTGTGAAATGAGTTTTTAATTATTACATTGCCCCTGATACACTGGAGTTCACCAAGGGTAAAAGAATGACCTCACACACATTTCCTCTGAAACGGTAGATTTTTTTTTTCCTTTGCAGCATATCACCTTGAATATTCAGAAAGTAAGCTGCTCTGCCTCCCATGAAAATACCCCTCAGAACAAGTTTTCACATACCTTGGTTAATCTTACACAAGAAATGGAAAGTGTCACTCATTTTTCTCTCACTAAAATACAATATTTCTGCAGTGGGCATGATGGTTTCTGAATCAGAATACTCATCTACTCCCACTGAAAAATCCACATTTTACAAAGCTTTTTTAAGTTCATTAAAGAGAATATCATAAAGGGTGCTCAAGACATAAATCTTTAGATCTCGGAATTCTGAATCAAAATAACTAGCTTTATTTCAAGTGGCCGACGATAATACAGATTTTCCAAGCTGGGGAAGAGTATGTTTACACAAAGAGACTCTCCAGGCAGTCAGTACCTGATATCTCTTCAGATAAAGTTCAACTCAAATTTCCATTTTTAGCAAGTGGTAATCTTGAGTTAAGAGTAAGACAGACACAATGTAAATAACTTCTCAAACTTTCTGCTTCAAGTGTAGACATTTACATCTATATATTCTAATCTCTGGTCACTAAAGAAGACAAAGAGATCAGAAGCTGTATGTTTTATGGGAGGAGGGATAAATTAGGAGTCTGGGATTAACATATACACACTACTATGTATAAAATAGATAACCAACCAGGACCTACTGTATAGCACAGGGAACTCTACTCAATATTATATAATAAGGGAAAAGAATCCAAAAGAGAATATATATATATGTATATATATATATATATGTATAACTGAATGGCTGTGCTGTACACCTGAAACTTACATGGTATTGTAAATCAACTATACTTCAATAAATAATTTTTTTAAAAAAACAAACATGTTTTACAAATATATTTTAATGCGTATATATGAAATCTAGAAAAAATGGTATTGATGAACCTATGTGCAGGGAAGGAATGAAGACTCAGATACAGAGAATGGACTTGTGGACAGTGGTGGAAGGAGAGACTGCGACAAACGGAAAAAGTAGCATCGACATATATACACTACAATGTGTAAAACAGATAGCTGGTGAGAAGTTGCTGTATAACATAGGGAGTCCAGCCTAGTGCTCTGTGATGACCTAGAGCAGTAGGCTGGGAAAAGGGGAGGGAAGCTCAAGAGGGAGGGGATATATGTATATTTATGGCTGATTTGCACTGTTGTACAGCAGAAACCAACACAACATTGTAAAGCAATTTCCCCTAATAAAAATAATTTTTTTAAAAAAAAGGAAAAAAGAACTTATTTATTTATTTTAACTGGAGGATAATTGCTTTACAATATTGTGTTGGTTTCTTTTTTAAAAGTTCTCCAAGAATCACAAGAAAACTATTACATCACCACATATTCAAAGCAAAGCCAAAAGACTTTTGATTTCAATTCTGTTGCATATTTTTCCTTTAGATTGTAAACAGAAATTCACAAATGAAAATCTAAGTTCTCCATAGAAATCAGCACTAACACCTTGACCTTTTCTAAAGCTCTCTCTACATATGCATTTGAACTATGATTCCAATGTGATTTTTTAAATTTATTTTTTATTGAAAGATAATTGCTTTACAGAATTCTGCTGTTTTCTGTCAAACCTCAACATGAATCAACCATAGGTATACATATATCCCCTCCCTTCTGAAGTTCTCTCCCACCTCCTTCCCCATCCCACCCCTCTAGGTTGATAAAGAGCCCCTGTGTGAGTTTCCTGAGCCATTAACTCAAGTATTTGAAAGTCAAAATCTCTCAGGTTCCTTAAATATATATATATTCAATCAAATCAAAGAAACAGGTGTAGCTGTTATGTGAAGCATGACTCAGAGTTCTTACTGACAGTTTTCCTTTCTGAGGAATGCAAACAACCTTGGGCTTATTTAATGAGAATAAGTAAAATCCTGAAATAAGTGTTACTTACAGGAGAGTTGTCATTAGAATGCAACAACAGAGGTTCAATTTGCATAATAACTGGTTACATTTAGTGGCTGTTCACGTACCTGTGCTGAATCGATGTCACTTCATCCACACACAGGTTATCTTTTCTGCTCACTTTAGAATGGCCTCAAATTCTAATTGAGAAATGCAGCTTCACACACCCCATATGTTCCTCTGTCACCTGCTTTGTTTGCACTAGTTCTTGGCTTATAAAGGAGATCACTCAAGTCTCATATAACATTTCTAAAATTGAGCAAACCCTGTGTAATTTATCTCTTCAAAATGCTATCTATGAAAGTATCTGACATCTCTGCCAATGGAGATAAATGACCTAAGAGATAGTAGACTCACTAGAAATAATAATAGCTAGCATTTATTGAGCAATTACTGACTGCCAGATGCTAAGGTAAGACTTGCCCAAGCATTTAATCTATCATCGGACCTTCTGGCATCTACTATTGTTAACCTCATGTTTACAGGTGAGAAAAATCAAGGCTTAAAGAGGTTATTTACCTAGCTCAGTATCACAGACTCCTCACTGTTGGAGTCAAGACTTAGATTCTAAAGTCTATGCTCTTAGATATGCATGTCCCAGGCAGGAGCTGAATAATCAGTGCTCTAAAATTATGCAGACCCACGCAAAGCTAAAGCAGAACTCTGCTTTTATTAGCACTGTTGAAACTTAAGAAGCAATTCCACTTCTGTGGGACAAAAATCATTCAGAGGTGTCATCAAAGTGCATTGACCTCTCAATGACACTAAGCCCAGAATAGGACCTGAGTTCCCACCCTCAACCCTCACCCTGCATCCTGATTCTTTATATCCTAGGCACTTCCTGCTCCAGATCTTAACTGGAAACCACAGGGAGGAAAATTGACAGAAAGCCAAAATTGTGCTTTTTGTAATGCACTGAAACTCAGTTTGTGTTTAAAATTTCTACTGTAGTCACTGAAAACACAATTAGGAATTGATGAAAATATTGTAAGCTAGTAATACTAATAGAACTAAAAAATCCCCAAAATTATTGTTAAGCCATGTTGACTACCTGTACAAACACAAACATGTCTTACTTACCATATACCCAGATATACCTATGTATACTAACACTAAGCAAATAGAGAGTTTCACTATTAGAAATCAATTAATATGCAAATAGAGGGCTTCTGTTGCACATGGCTATGATCCTAGTTTTGCCCACACTCTATTGGAACATATGCAAGGCATTTGTGTATATTCTACTTCTCTAAGAAAGATTTTAAAACTCAAATACTATGAGTCCCAGCCTTTGTCAGAATATTGAGATTTCCATGAACACAAATACTGAACATGGTAGTAATATAAATTGCTAGAAAATGTGCCCTGCTAAAACACACCTATTAAAGCAACAGATTTTTTAAAAGCACTGTTAAAACAACAACAACAACAAAATCCAGGTTAAAATAAAAGATTATTTTATGTAATTAAGAGATCTTTGTGTGGCTGAATGAGAAACATATTAGCTCATAAATAGCAAATATTATATGCCATAGCTGCTTCTGGATATTTTTGCGAAGTTTCATCAATTCAATCAATAAATGTTTATAGAGTACCTACTATGAGCAAGGCAGAAGGATAGACACTAGAGAATACAGAATGATTAACACATGTGCTACACAGCCCCTGCCTTCTATGTTCACCAAAACCATCAGTAACAATGAGTTGGAATACTGACAATGAGCAGAGCCCACAGGCTCTCCTAAGCCTAGACCTGTGCTAGCACCCTGGCAAGGAGTCTGCTTTCTCATCTCAGGGTGGTTTACAGACTCTTTATTTTTGGAGCCCTCTGTGTGAAGCTCTTAGTCAGGGGACATACAGGTACAGGTATGGCCTGTACCTGTATCATCATCATGAAGGATTTTAACCAATAAGGTGAAAACTACATGGTCTAAATACAGGATGCACAGTGTCCTCAATCCTGGAAACAGGATTATCTTTTCTGGTAAGATATGTGAATGGAGTACTGGTTGTCTTCACAAAGAGGCAGCACCTAGGATTTCGAAGAAATGCATGAATTGATCCTTACGGACAGGCACATGTGTAATATATACACATAGGTTAGCTCTTTTGAATTTACACAGTTATACATACAAGTAGCTAATATTAAACCTGTGCCAAATGTTTGAATTTTTCATTTGTACATTTTGGACTTTTTATTTTGGTTGATTAGAGTACTAAAGTTTCATATGCAAAGCGTGTCAGTTTTTTTTTTTTTAGAGCAGATAGAAGGAAATTGCTACCTAGAGAACAGCCTGTCTAGAAAATATTGTTAGACTTGTTCTTACAACTAAGCTAAATTACTCAGTAATCAATCTAAATCTCTGAGAGAAGAAATAAGGCTTCCAAATTATTTCATCTCATCTACTGTTCACTGAATTGCCAGAATTCACACAGAAGTCATGCTGCTGCTGCTAAGTCGCTTCAGTCGTGTCCGACTCTGTGCGACCCCATAGATGGCAGCCCACCAGGCTCCGCTGTCCCTAGGATTCTCCAGGCAAGAATACTGGAGTGGGTTGCCATTTCCTTCTCCAGTGCATGAAAGGGAAAAGTGAAAGTGAAGTCGCTCAGTCGTGTCCGACTCTTAGCTAGTGGACTGTAGCCCACCAGGCTCCTCTGTCCATGGGATTTTCCAGGCAAGAGTACTGGAGTGGGGATATGTAACCAAAAAACAAGTAATATTTCTATACTCCAACCTGAAATATCTGAACTCCAAATTAGTTCCCAAGACATTCTGAACCATCCTTTTGTTTTCTCTGAGTAGCTCTGTTACACTTGTGTCCTCAGAGAAGTGACTAATAAGTTTCACTCTTTCATTGAGGATCAACTTTTGACTGACTTTGGCCTGAGGGAGGGAGGCATATAAATAATATTTGGATCAATTTTAGGCACTGATTAAAGAATAGAATGTTTTCATGTACAAAGCAAGAGCCTAATGAGCATCAGACAAACCAGGCGCGGGTTGGAGCGTAGCCTTCCTGCCTTTCACTACGCTGCTGTTAACTTAAGTTCTCTTCTGTCTCAGTGCCCCACTCTTCCCCCCTTTCGTGCCTCCACAATATGGAGTACGTCCCTTTGATTTCCCTCATGAACACTGTAAGATGGATTTGAAGATGTAACCAACCCTCCCTCCTCATTCTCATATTCTAATGTAACTCCTAGTTTCTGCTTGTGCCAGTTTTTACAAAATCTTAACCTGGTGCCTGCCCTCCAGCTTCTATCTCCGAAAATCACCCTAAATCACCACCTGGTTAATCTTTCCCAACAATAATTTCAGCCTCCAATTACTCACTGAGGATGGCACAGTAAAATACAAACCTCTTTAATATGGCTTCTTTAATGGGCTTCCCTTGTGGCTCAGCTGGTAAAGAATCAGCCTGCAATGCAGGAGACCTAGGTTCAATCCCTGGGTCAGGAAGATTCCCCTGGAGAAGGGAAAGGCTACCCACCCCAGTATTCTGGCCTGGAGAATCCCATGGACTGTACAGTCCATGGGGTCGCAAAGAGTGGGACACGACTGAGCGACCTTCACTTCACTTTAATATGGCATTTAAGTCCCTCCACTTCAAGGCCCCAAGGAACTAAATGTCAGTAGTAGCTCCATCCAGTCACTGCGACAACTGAAAGCAGGCACACATGCTTCCACGCATACCCTGGAAGACAGTGTCTCCCCAAGGAGACACAGACCAGCCTGTGTCACTCTGCAGATGCACATGAGGAAGTTTCTTGTGGTCAAAGCCTGGGTCTGTTTCTAACCTTGTCTGTTTCTGGGATGCACCTCATCTGATGAAAGCACTGAGAGACTCATTCTCACTTAAATACATTTTTCCCCAAGGCACATGAATTAAAGGAAAAGACATGTAAGCGTTAAAGAATTTGAAAAATGTTAAGGTGACAGAGGTTTCCCAAAATGTCTAAGAGTTGTACAGAAGAAGATTCTTATGTGAAATACTAGTCCTATTTCCCCTGAACCCAAACTAGGTGTCATTATTCTATAAAAATGTAAGTAGAGCAAATCCCTGGCTCTATCTTCCCCAAACTTTACAAATTTGATTAACATTCTTTTCTAGTCTACTCATATCTTTATTTTCCAGATTGTGCTAAAGCTTGAGGACATTTTAGCTTTGGCATTTTTGAAAAATAACGTTACTTCTAAGAAACAGTGTAATATAATGCACTAAACTGGGAAGTCCTTGAGAGTAAACACTATTTTAATTATATCTGTAGATTTTCCAGCCAATTGCCAGGTCATTCTTAGGGTGAAAACAGAATGGGAAAAGCGTGCTTTGGAAGGCAGGAATTTCACCCCTAATATGCCACCTACTGACAATATAGTTGAGAGGAAATCCCATAACCTATCTGAGTCTAAGTTTGCTCAACGGCTACAGAGGGGTAATAACAACACTTACTTCACAGGATAGTCTTGTTGTGAGGACTAATGATATAATGGGTAACAGTGTGGTTTGTAAATGATAAGCACTGCATGATAGTGGTTATTGTCACCCCCAAGTATGAACTTGAACTCATAAAATGGGTGGAAAATAAAAAGAGAAAGCTGCACACCTGTAAACAGGCATGTTCTCAATCAGGAAAGCCAAGGCCAAAACCTGGAAAATACGTTATCCACCTGAAAGTCTTCCCCTAGTATATGTCTACAACAGAAAGGAAAAAAGAAGCAAATTTCTTTTAAATATGGTAAATTGGATTTGGTTTATATTCCACCAATTGAATTGGCCAAATCCAATAAAAAGTTGAAATAAAAACTTTGTTTTTAAAGCTGTATGGTTTATATGTCAGACTAATTTGTATCAGACTAACCTTCAATGGAAAACAACTATAAAAGATGGATAAAACACTTGAAACAGATACTTGGAGTCAGAAAAGATCAAATAAGTTAGCAGAACTTGAAGGAATAAATCCCAGAAAGAAAACGAAATGCACATGTGCACTGGAAGTAGCCTGGACATCAGCCTCCACTTTTCTCCTCATACCATTTTCTGACTCACTGCACACACACACAAAAAGAGCCAAACTCAAAGTAATAGAACTGCCAGTCTCACTGAAGATGATTAATTAATTGATTGGTTGACTGATAACTGAATTTAAGAATTCCATAGATGAATTTACTAAAATTCTAAAATTAAATGAGCAAAAAAAATCATTGATAACTGATGCTGGATCATTTGGGTAGCCATATGGAAAAAAGATCCTGTTGACCCTTACCTTATACCATACATACACACAAAAAAATCAGTTTCAGTTAGATGATAGACCTGAATATGAAAGACAAATAATAATGCTTCTAGAAGTTAATATAAGAAACTATATTTGTGACCTTAGTTTAAATAAAGATTTCTTATACAGGACACAGAAAGAGCTAACTATAAAGAAAAATGTTCATAAATCATATTTTATTATACTTAAGAAAGTCTATATGTGAAAATATATCACTATAAGAAAGAATAAAATTAAAATAAAAAATATTTTTTTAAAAAAGTGAAAGAGGCAAGTCACCAAAGAGGAAAAAATATTTGCAATATATATTTCCAACAAATAGATCATTTCCAGAATATATAAAGAAATATAACAAATCCATAAGAAAAAAGCAGACAAACCAATTTTCAAAAATTGACAAAAAATCCTGAATATATTTTAAAAATCCAAATTGGCTAATTTTAATGACAATATCTAGTGTTAGTAAAAATGTAAATCATCTGGAAGATTATCAGTAGGAGTATGAGCCAGTAAAACCACTTCAGAAAACATGCTGTCAATATCTGCCATAGCTGAACATACGTATCCTTTTTAATCCAACAATTCCACCACATGAAAAGCATTAAGATAAGCACAAAAGACATACATAAGGATGTTCACAACAGCCTTAGGCATAATTTCCCCCAAACAAAAATAATCTAAATACCTATAGAACGAATAAATTGTGGCATGGTGCTTCAATAATGCTGCTGCTGCTGCTGCTAAGTCGCTTCAGTCGTGTCCTACTCTGTGCAACCCTATAGACGGCAGCCCACCAGGCTCCGCCGTCCCTGGGATCTCCAGGCAAGAATACTGGAGTGGGCTGCCGTTTCCTTCTCCAGTGCATGAAAGGGAAAAGTGAAAGTGAAGTCGCTCAGTCGTCCAACTCTCAGCGACCCCATGGACTGTAGCCTACCAGGCTCCTCCGTCCATGGGATTTTCCAGACAAGAGTACTGGAATGGGGTGCCATTGCCTTCTCCGCAATAATACAGCAGGGATCAGCAAACTATAGCCTGTGGGTCATATCCAGCTATACCCATTTACAGAACTATCTACAGCTCTATTTGCACCACACCCGCCAAGTTCAGGAGTTGCAACATAGACCATATGGCCTACGAGGCTAAAAAGGCTTACTACATCTGGATCTATACAGAAGTTCGTCAATCTCTGCAGTGAATGAGAGTAATGAAAACGAATGAACTAGTACTACTACTTTATCATTACAGCAAGACAAACTTGACACACATCATGCTGGTGTGTAAAAGCCAGATACAAAAGAATGCATGTTATGATTCAATTTATGTAACTTTATATAAAGTTCAAACACAAACAAAATTAACATAAGTCAGATAGAAATAGTGATAGATGCCAGAATATTGTTTACATTTGGGGAAACAAAATAACTTGGAAGGGCTTCCCTGGTAGCTCAGCTGTTAAAGAATCTGCCTGCAATCCAGTAGACCTCAGTTTGATTCCTGGGTCAGGAAGTTCCCCTGGAGAAGGGATATGCTACCCACTCCAGTACTGTTGGCTTCCCTGGTGGCTCAGATTGTAAAGAATCCACTTGCAATGAGGGAGACATGGGTTCAATCCCTGGGTTGGGAAGATCCCCTGAAATAGGGCATGGCAACCCACTCCAGTATTCTTGCCTAGAGAATCCCCATGGACAGAGGAGCCTGGCAGGCTACAGTCCATGGAGTCGCAAAGAGTTGGACATGACTGAGCGACTAAGTAAAGCACAGCACAGAAACTTGGAAAAGCAATGGTGCAAATGATCCCTCTCTCTAAACTTGATAGTCTCACTTAAAAGTGAAGATGAAGCAAGCAGGGCTGGAGAGAAGTACCCACACCCAACTCAGTCCTCCACAGCACATCACAGAGGCCACTGTCAAATCTCTCGTCAGATTACACTATAGGTTCCTGAGTTGAAAAGACAAAAGGAGACAAAATCAATCGATCCATAGCTGCTGGGAAGTTTAGATAAAAACCTATTACAAATCTCCTCTGATCCCTTTGTATTTGAACAGTAGGAAAAAAGTGAACTACAACAATCTAAACCAAATAGAGTGCTTCAATGTCAACTAAAAGAATATGTCCACCCCAAATCCACCCTCTTCATTTGGATGAGTGAATGAAATTGCTGGAGGCTCATAAGAGTATTGATTTTGGAACAATAATTAAAATCTAATGGAGTTAATCAGTTTCACATAGAACTATAAATTTCATCCAAAGACATGATAAATTGCTTTAAAAAATATCTGACTGCTCATCTACTCAATTTTTTAAAATTTAGATTTCATTTTCTGACAATGTTATTCATTTTAACTGAGAGAAATATTCATACCATCTGAAGTGCTGGACATTTTATTCGAAGAAGAGGAGGGAAAAGGGAATCATTTGGTTCTTTATGGGGGTCAAATTAGACATCAAATAAAGTATGAAGTTTCTTCACCAGACACATTTCATAAAGTTAAATGGTTCTTTCAAGATTATGCTGACAATAGAGTCTTCAGTCTTTATTATAATATAGTCTATGACCTCACTAATAAGGATAATAATGTATCATCAAAAATGCTGTTAATTGAAAACTGTAAGTCTAATTAACCAGGGATGTGACCATGCATAACATATTATTAATAGAATGAAAAGATCGCACCACACCAACTGCCACCCAGGAAAAAAAACTACAAGGACAGTCCAGCAGTTCAAAGACGCTTCACATCCATTTTGGCAAAAGTTACTGATGTTATTTTCCTTTCATTAAACTGTAGGCTTCATTGCAGAATGACTTAAAACCAGAAGAAGTAACTTGAGACAGATTTAAAAGATAGGTCACAGGGCAGCTGCTTGGGATCCAACCTATAAAGGACCCTCAAACGCTGCTGAAGACATCAGAAATATGGTGCCAATTAACTTGTTTCCACATGAAACTCTTTACATACTGGGTAAAATGTAAGTTGGTCCCACTTCCAGTGAATTAATTCCCTGTAATGAAAAATATATTCTGTCCTAGTGCTCATCTCTTTTGATTGAGTATTGCGTGATACGCATGCACATCAGGAACCTTCGGGACCACTACAGTTTCTCAAAAGTGTTAGCTGCTCAGTCGTGTCTGACTCTCTGTGAACCCATGGCTGCTCTGTCCATGGAATTCTCCAGGCAAGAACACTGGAGTGAGTAGCCATTCCCTTCTCCAAATCCCAAAACAGCCACTAATATTTACTGAAAGTCAGCTGTTACAGCTAATAAAATTTCAAGACTTAAAGAATATGTGGTACAGGACTCTCTCCAGAGAAAAATGGATTTATTTTATTATCTAAATTTTAAATTCTATTCCTCCTAAGAAGTTCCCTGTATCAGGAAACATCTTTTAAAAAATCTAACAGATTAAAAAAAAAAAATCTAACAGATAAACTGCACTACAGGAAGATGGAACTCATTTTGCCAATATTAAAAGTGAGTATCCAGATGAAAATGGCTTGCTGAGAGCATGTTAAAATCTCCCCAGTCCAGCAGCTAAGACTTAAAATAATAGATTGAATACAACAGATATAGATATAGATCTTTAAACATATATATCTGTAGTTGAAGACAAGAAAATAAAATCTCTGGGTTAGAAAAGGGAACTCAGTAACAGATGCTTAAGCCTCATGGCTCAAAGGAACTTGGATCTAGTTTGGAATACTGAGACTAAGGCCTCTATGGTCTCATGTGATTGCTTTTAAATGTACCCCAGGGACTTCCCTGGTGGTCCAGTGGTTGGGACTCTTCTTGCTGATGCAGAGGACATGGGTTCAATCCCCAGGTCTGAGAAGATTCCCTGTGCCATGGGGTAACGAGGCTTGTGGGGCACAAATATACAGCCTATGCTCTATAGCAACAGAGATCCAGTGCAGCCCTAAATAGATAAACAAATATTTTTTAAGTGTACTCCACACAATGTCGGAGAAGTCAATGGCACCCTACTCCAGTACTCTTGCCTGGAAAATCTCATGGACGGAGGAGCCTGGTAGGCTGTAGTCCATTGGGTCGCTAAGAGTCGAACATGACTGAGTGACTTCACTTTCACTTTTCACTTTCATGCATTGGAGAGGAAATGGCAACCCACTCCAGTGTTCTTGCCTGGAGAATCCCAGGGACAGGGGAGCCTGGTGGGCTGCTGTCTATGGGGTCTCACAGAGTCAGACACGACTGAAGAGACTTAGCAGCAGCAGCCACACAATGTGGGTGACTCAAACCAGGTTCTCCAATTAAAGGTGACAATTCAGTGTCATCCATGACCTCATGTGAAGCATGTTCAGGGAGCATGACTCTCTCTGTCCTCTAGCATCAAAATTAAATAACAAGCTGGAGCCGTTTTTCAAGAGAGAGATTTCTGACTGGAAATTCTGAAGTCACTACACATTCATTTTGTTGCAATATTTTAAATTTTTATTTCTGATAAAAGTATATATAAATCTTAGTGCAATTAACACTAACAAAATTGTTACATCTACTGTATTTGAATAGGAAGGGTTAGTAGACTTCAATACTTTGAAAAAAAAAATTGACCAAAGATCTCCCAATAAAAGTTAGTGATGTGCTGAGAAATTTAAGGTAAGTGTTTAAGAACTTTAAAGATATAAAATCAGTATTATGGTTCATAAAATAAAAGCAAGAGTCATGAAGCAAGGGAAACCTAGAAATGAACACTGTAATCATTGAAATTTAAACATTCAACAAGTAGATTATATAGCATATCGTGTGTGTGTAAGTATATGTTCAGTTGCTCAGTCATGTCCAACTCTTTGCCATCCCATGGACTATAGCCTGCCAGGCTCCTCTGTCTATGGAATTTTACAGGCAAGACTACCGAAGTGGGTTGCCATTTCCTTCTCCAGAGGATCTTCCCGACCCAGGAATCGAACCTGCATCCCTTGCATTTCTTGCATTGGCAGGCGGATTCTTTACCACTGTGTCACCTGGGAAGCATATAGTATATTGGGCACAGCCAAAGAGAAAACTGCCAAATGGAAAATGAAATTGAGGAAATCTCCCAAAGCACAACATAAGGAGGTAAGATATGGACATATAGAAGATACAGAAGTCCCAACATGCATGTAAGACTGCTATAAGAAGAGACTAATGGAAAAGCTATGTTCAATGAGATAACTGCAGAGAATTATACAAAAGTAAAGAAAGACATGAAACCTCAGGTTGAAAAGCCCATTGAGTGCCAGACAGGACAAATTTATTTAAAAATACATGCTAAGATACAGGCGTACCTCAAGAAACAAGAAAAAAATCAAATAAATAACCTAACTCTACACCTAAAGCAACTAGAGAAGGAAGAAATGAAGAACCCCAGGGTCAGTAGAAGGAAAGAAATCTTAAAAATTAGGGCAGAAATAAATGCTAAAGAAACAAAAGAGACCATAGCAAAAATCAACTAAACTAAAAGCTGGTTTTTCGAGAAGATAAACAAAATTGACAAACCATTAGCCAAACTCATCAAGAAACAAAGGGAGAAGAATCAGATCAACAAAATTAGAAATGAAAATGGAGAGATCACAACAGACTCCACAGAAATACAAAGGATCATAAGAGACTACTACCAACAGCTATATGCCAATAAAATGGACAACTTGGAAGAAATGGACAAATTCTTAGAAAAGTATAACTATCCAAAACTGAACCAGGAAGAAATAGAAGATCTTAACAGACCCATCACAAGCACGGAAATCGAAATGGTAATCAGAAATCTTCCAGCAAACAAAAGCCCAGGACCAGACGGATTCACAGCGGAATTCTACCAAAAATTTAGAGAAGAGCTAACACTTATCTTACTCAAAATCTTCCAGAAAATTGCAGAAGATGGTAAACTTCCAAACTCATTCTATGAGGCCACCATCACTCTAATTCCAAAACCAGACAAAGATGCCACAAAAAAAGACAACTACAGGCCAATATCACTGATGAACATAGATGCAAAAATCCTTAATAAAATTCTAGCAAACCGAATCTAACATCATATTAAAAAGATCATACATCATGACCAAGTGGGCTTTATCCCAGGAATGCAAGGTTTCTTTAACATCCGTAAATCAATCAATGTAATACACCACATTAACAAATTGAAAGATAAAAACCATATGATTATCTCAATAGATGCAGAAAAAGCCTTTGACAAAATTCAACATCCATTTATGATAAAAACCCTCCAGAAAGCAGGAATAGAAGGAACATACCTCAACATAATAAAAGCTATATATGACAAACCCACAGCAAACATTATCCTCAATGGTGAAAAATTGAAAGCATTTCCCCTAAAGTCAGGAACAAGGCAAGGATGCCCACTTTCACCACTACTATTCAACATAGTTTTGGAAGTTTTGGCCACAGCAATCAGAGCGGAAAAAGAAATAAAAGGAATCCAGATAGGAAAAGAAGAAGTAAAACTCTCACTGTTTGCAGATGACATGATCCTCTACATAGAAAACCCTAAAGATTCTACCAGAAAATTACTAGAGCTAATCAATGAATATAGTAAAGTTGCAGGATATAAAATTAACACACAGAAATCCCTTGCATTCCTGTACACGAATAATGAGAAAACAGAAAGAGAAATTAAGGAAACAATACCATTCACCATTGCAACAAAAAGAATAAAATACTTAGGAATATATCTACCTAAAGAAACAAAAGACTTATATATAGAAAACTATAAAACACTGATGAAAGAAATCAAAGAGGACACAAACAGATGGAGAAATATACCGTGTTCATGGATTGGAAGAATTAATATAGTGAAAATGAGTATACTACCCAAAGCAATCTATAGATTTAATGCAAACCCTATCAAGCTACCAACGGTATTTTTCACAGAACTAGAACAAATCATTTCACAATTTGTATGGAAATATAAGAAACCTCAAATAGCCGAAGCAATCTTGAGAAAGAAGAATGGAACTGGAGGAATCAACCTGCCTGACTTCAGGCTCTACTACAAAGCCACAGTCATCAAGACAGTATGGTACTGGCACAAAGATAGAAATATAGATCAATGGAACAAAATAGAAAGTCCAGAGATAAATCCATGCACCTATGGACACCTTATCTTCGACAAAGGAGGCAAGAATATACAATGGAGAAAAAACAATCTCTTTAACAAGTGGTGCTGGGAAAACTGGTCAACCACTTGTAAAAGAATGAAACTAGAACACTATCTAACACCATACACAAAAATAAACTCAAAATGGATTAAAGATCTAAACGTAAGACCAGAAACTATAAAACTCCTAAAGGAAAACATAGGCAAAACACTCTCCGACATAAATCACAGCAGGATCCTCCATGACCCACTTCCCAGAATATTGGAAATAAAAGCAAAAATAAACAAATGGGACCTAATTAAAATTAAAAGCTTTTGCACAACAAGGAAACTATAAGCAAGGTGAAAAGACAGCCTTCAGAATGGGAGAAAATGATAGCAAATGAAGCAACAGACAAGCAATTAATCTCAAAAATATACAAGCAACTCCTACAGCTGAATTTCAGAAAAATAAACGACCCAATCAAAAAATGGGCCAAAGAACTAAACAGACATTTCTCCAAAGAAGACATACAGATGGCTAACAAACACATGAAAAGATGCTCAACATCACTCATTATTAGAGAAATGCAAACGAAAACCACAATGAGGTACCATTTCACACCAGTCAGAATGGCTGCTATCCAAAAGTCTACAAGCAATAAATGCTGGAGAGGGTGTGGAGAAAAGGGAACCCTCTTACACTGTTGGTGGGAATGCAAACTGGTACAGCCACTATGGAAAACAGTGTGGAGATTCCTTAAAAAACTGGGAATAGAACTGCCATATGACCCAGCAATCCCACTGCTGGGCATACACACCGAGGAAACCAGAATTGAAAGAGACGCGTGTACCCCAATGTTCATCGCAGCACTGTTTACAATAGCCAGGACATGGAAGCAACCTAGATGTCCATCAGCAGACGAATGGATAAGGAAGCTGTGGTACATATACACAATGGAATATTACTCAGCCATTAAAAAAAATACATTTGAATCGGTTCTACTGAGATGGATGAAACTGGAGCCCGTTATACAGAGTGAAGTAAGCCAGAAAGAAAAACAACAATACAGTATACTAATGCATATATATGGAATTTGAAAGATGGTAACGATAACCCTATATGCGAGACAGAATAAGAGACACAGATGCATAGAACAATTTTATGGACTCTGAGGGAGAAGGTGAGGGTGGGACGTTCTGGGAGAATAGCATTGAAACATGTATATTATCATATGTGAAACAGAACACCATTCCATGTTCGATGCATGAGACAAGGGCTCAGGGCCGGGGCAATGGGATGACCCAGAGGGATGGGATGGGGAGGGAGGTGGGAGGGGGGTTCAGGATGGGGAACACATGTAAACCCATGGCTGATTCATGTCAATGTATGGCAAAAACCACTACAGTATTGTAAAGTAATTAGCCCTCAACTAAAATAAATAAATTTATTTAAAAAAATGCTAAGATATATTGTTAATAAAACAAAAATAGAGAGATTCTTAAAAACTTCCAAAAAGAAAAGGCATTATCTACCCAAGCATGACAATCAGATTGACAGCAGATATCAGGTTACAATCCCATAAAAGAAAAAAAACTTAACCTGATACAGTCTAAACTTTCTCAATTAACTATACCAAGGCTCAATTAGCATTACTGTCCTCTGACTTGAAATGTAAAACCACTGTTTAGTCTACCTTGACCACTGTCCTCACATCCTAGCCTTCTTACTAAAGTTACTTTCTTATTAAACTTACTATGCTTCCCAGGAGGTGCTAGTGGTAAAGAATCCACCTGCCAGTACAGAAGATGTGGGTTCAATACTTGGGTCGGGAAGATACTCTGGAGAAGGGAATGGGAACCCACTCCAATATTACTGCCTGGGAAATCCCATGGAGAGAGGAGCCTGGCCGGCTACAGTCTGTGGGGTCACAAAGAGTGCACAACTGAGCGCACACACACACTTACTAAAATTCTTAATTTCAAGGCTAGACTACCTGATGATAAAATGTAGGAAATGATAATTACTATTCCTACATATGCATCATCATATGTAAAAAGAATTCAAAGTTCGTTCTTTGTGAGAAATTCTTCCTGGGATGAATCTTCTCGTTTTAAAAAACAGATTAGACTGTAGGAGAAGTAAAATGAATTTCCACTTCCTACATCACATGTCCAGTGGCAATAAGACAAACAGTAAAAGGGAGCTCAAGGCTTTTGCACACTAAGTGTCCTTATATGTTGGACACTGTAACAGTACACAGAGATATCAATGCCCCATTGAATACATAGGATGTATTTTAATGTAAACTAATTTTTTTCAAAGAAAAATAGAAAAAATGAAGACCTTTTCCCAAATTCTCGTATAAAGCATTGTTAACAGAAGAGCTCAGCAGTTTTCTACCTTGAAAAGAAAGGTTGTACTTACATTTCTTATTTTTGAAAAAGTTCTTCCACCTGTATTGAATCTGTGCTTCAGTCTAATTGAAAATGAAAAATCTCCAGATAGGAGAAATCCAGTGACATTCAGAGCCTAAGGCTTGTCTCACAAAGTAATTCTACCAGTAATATTTTTATGGTTGCAGAAAATGGAAAAACACAGATATTTTGGCTTGTAGTATTAAATTTAATTCATAAGGTTTAGTAGTAATACTTCTGAGGAAAGAGAAAAGCCAGCTTTCAATATAACTAGTCCAGAAAAAAAAAACATTGCTGTTGTGGAAATTGCTTACTTCAAATTTCAAATATAGGCTTCAGGGTTCTGAAACACTGAAAGATATAAATGGTTTATTATATATCTCAGATTGCAAAAGTATCAAAAAGATTTCCTAGGGTGAATATAGCTACCTAAAACCATAGAACAAAATAACAGAACAAAGAGAAAAAGGTATTGTTTTATTTTTATTAGTTCTCCTGTCATTCATAATAAACAAACAGGATTCAATATTAGTTTTCTGAATAGATATTATGAGGACTATAAAAACATCTCAGAATCTAGTCTATTCCCCCCTTAAAAAGTTATATGTTTTTAAGAAAATAAAGAAAACAGGAGGAAAAGTCTTGGCTTGTGAACATATGCACATATATATCATTTGAGGGACTCCCCAAATGTAATAGAAACCACTTACAAAGATCAAACCACATTCTTTCATTGTTTTCACTGACCATGTGTCAGAATACTGACCCATTGAAGACAGTTAACGCACATTGATTAAGTATAGAAATAAAGATTTCTCTCAAAGAAGACAGTAAATGCACCCTCTTCCTTTTAGCATTTTATCCATATTAGAGGAGAGAGTGGGAAGCAACCTCAAATGTTCAAGTAGGGACTTAAAGAGAGCTTTCTGTACACTATAACATACAATGCCTGTAATGAAATAACACACTTTAGAGAAATACTGAAAGGAAAATAATTACATTCATAACTTAAATATAATTCTGCAATTCTTCATTTTTAAAGTAGTGTACTTTTTCATGATTTACCTAATTCCAAATCCTACTTCACCTGGGAAAGGAAGGAAGGGGGAACAGAGGGGAGGAGGAAGGGAGGAAGGAGGGAGGAAAGGAGGAAAGGAAGGGGGAAGGTCCTTTTTCTCTTATTAGCTCAAAGATTGTTGTACATCTTCAGAAGCCCAGAAAATATTCTACTTTATTCATGGGTCTAATTTTCAGTCAATGGAAATATTATTGTTCACTTACCATCTAATGAAGGAGACATTTCCACTAAAAAATGCTAGACCAGAAAAAACATTAGGACAACATATTAAACATTTAAAAGAGAAAAGAAAATTATAAGTTAGACATGGACTTCACTATTTACTCCAAGTTAATTCCAAATGGATTACACATTTACATACTTTACAAAAAACAGAAGTACCAGACAAATCCAGAGGTTTAATATAGTACTGGAATGGAGAAGGCCTTTCCAAACATGTCACAATTACAGAAGCCATAAATTAAATAAATAAATAAATTTGGTAACCTATTTGGTAAAAAGTAAATGTATACAGAAAACTACTTTAAAAGGCTAGGCTATCATGAAGCAATCCTGTTGATTACACTGAGTTACCATAAAGCAATCATATTGCAGCTTCTTCATTATCAATGTACAAATCATTTTACTTGTAGATAAATATGAATTTTTTTCACATTACTTTTTCATTTTTGATGCCTAGAATTAGTAATACACATAACATCTACAGTGTTTCGTATCATATAAGACAATATTGATATAGGTGCTGACAGATGATCCATCTTATAAACAGATGAGGTAAACTTATGGTATTGATAAATACAGTACAGTATTGTTGGAGAAGGAAATGGCAACCCACTCCAGTGTTCTTGCCTGGAGAATCCCTGGGACGGCGGAGCCTGGTGGGCTGCCATCTATGGGGTTGCACAGAGTTGGACACGACTGCTGCGACTTGGCAGCAGCAGTACAGTATTGTAAACATATTTTCTCTTCCTTACAATTTTCTTAATAACATTTTCTTTTCTCTAGCTCATTTATTGTAAGAATACAGTACATAGTACACATAACATATAATTATGTGTTAATTTTTTATATTATTGGTAGGGATTGTGGTCATCAATAGGCTATTAGTAGTTAAGTTTGAAAGAAAGCAAAAGTTATACATGGGGGCTTCCTTGGTCGTTCTGTAGTAAAGAATCTGCCTGCCAAAGCAGGAGGCAAAGTTTCAGTCCCTGATCCAACATGCCACAGAGCAACTAAGCCCATGCACCACAATTATTGAGCCTGTACTCTAGAGCCCGAGAGCAGCAACTACTGAGCCCACAAGCTGCAGCTACTGAAGCCAGAGTACCTTAGGGCCCATGCTGTGCAACAAGAGAAGCCACCACAATGAGAAGCCCACACGGTGCAACTGGAGAGTAGCTCCTGCCCTTGGCAACTAGAGAAAAAGCCCGTGGACCAAGAAAAACCCAGCACAGCCAAAAATAAACTTTTTTTTTTAAGTTATACATGGATTTTTGACCGTGTGAGGGTTTGGCGCCCCTAATCCTAACATTATTCAAGAGTCAAATGTATATTTATTTTCCAATTACATACATATACACTTGACTAATGTATTGTGTACATTACAAACTACACACCAAAAAACTGTACTTTTTATTTACTTGTTTTTCTTCCATATATATTTTTATACAATTTTTAAAGGTTACACTCCATTTACAGTTATTACAAAATATTGGCTGTATTCCCCATGTTGTACATTGTTGAGCTTATATTACACACAGTAGTTTGTACCTCCTCCTTCCCCACCACTGTACTGCCCTCCTCTCCTTCCCCCTGTGCTGTGCTGTGCTTAGTTGCTCAGTCGTGCCCGACTCTTTGCAACCCCATAGACTGCAGCCCACCAGGCTCCTCTGTCAATGGGGATTCTCTAGGCAAGAATACTGGAGTGGGTTGCCATGCCCTCTTCCAGGGGATCTTCCCAACCCTGGGATCGAACCCAGGTCTCCTACATTGCAGATAGATCGATCGATCTTTCCTTCCTTCCTTCCTTCCTTCCTCCCTTTTCCCCTTCTTCCCTTCCTCCCTCCCTCCCTTCCTTCCTTCCTTTCTTTTAATTGGAAGCTACTTACTTTACAATATTGTGGTGGGTTTTGCCATACATCAACATGAATCAGCCTTGGGTGTACATGTGTCCCACCATCCTGGACCCCCCTCCCACCTTCCTCCCCACCCCATCCCTCTGGATTGTCCCAGAGAACCAGCTTTGGGTGCCCTGCTTCATGCATCAAATTTGAACTGGTCATCTACTTTACATATGGTAATATACATGTTTCAATGCTATTCTGTCATATCGTCCAACCCTCGCCTTCTCGCACATATTCCAAAAATCTGTTCTTTCCCAGATTCTTTACCATCTGAGCCACCAGGGAAGCCCATGAATACTGAAGTGGGTAGCCTATCCCTTCTCCAAGGGGTCTTCCTGACCCAGGAATTGAACCGGGATCTTCTGCACTGCAGGCAGATTCTTTTACCAGCTGAGCTACTAGGGAAGCCTCTCCTTTACCCTGGTAACCACTCATTTTTTCTCTATGAGTCTGCTTCTTTTTGTTAAATTCACTAGTTTATTGTATTCTTTAGAGTCCACATATAAGTGATATTGTATAGTATTTTCATTTCTCTGACTTATTTCATTAAGCATAGTACCCTCTGGGCCCATCCATGTTATGCAAATGGCAATTTTTCACTCTCTTTTATGACTGCGTAGTAGTCCATTCTCTATATGTACACCACATCTTTATCACCTTGTGTGTTGATGGATACTTACGCTGCTTCCATCTCTTGGCTATTGTGAATAATACTGCTATGAACATTGGGGTGTATTTTTTCAAACTAATGTTTTTGTTTTCTTCAGATATATAAATAAGAGTGGAATTGTTGGATCATACACTAGTTCTATTTTTAGTTTTTTGAGGAAACTCCATACTTTTCCACAATGGCTCCACTGTTTTCCACAATGGCTACACCAATTTACAGTTTCATCAACAGTGTAGGAAGGTTCTCTTTTCTCCACACCCTCACCAGAATTTATTATTTGTGTTCTTTTTGATAATAGCCCTGCTGGGAGATGTGAGGTGACACCTATTGTGGTTTTGATTTGCATTTCTCTCATGATTAGTGAAGTTGAGCATCTTTTCATATGCCTGTTGGCTATCTTCATTTCCTCTTTAGAAAAATATCTATTCAGTTCTCCTGCCCATTTTTAATATGTCTAAGGTAATCTGTCACAGTATAATTAATAATAGCAAAAGATTGGTATTAACCTAAATTTATGTTAACAAGTATCAAGTAAAATGAATTATGGTAAATCCATTCTACATACTATGATACAGCTTATTGAAGTGAATAAGAACCTCTTTACATATTTGCTTATGTACACATAAAATTACTAGAAGGAGCTATATGAAAATAACTGCTACTAGGGAGCAGACTGGATTGCTGACAGTGAGGAAGCCGACTTTGCGCTCTCTATACTTTTACACCTTTGGATCTTTGATCTATGTTAATGTATTGTTCATTAAAATAAAATAGTAAAGAATGGTATTGGCTAATAATAGTCACTTGTGCTTGACACTCTACTGTTTTACATATTATTTTATTTAATTCACACATTTTTTTAAATGTTCAATCTCACTCATGATAAATAAATGTATGCCGAAACTACATTGAGATGACTCTTTTCACTTATAAGATCAGCAAATATTCTAGAGTTTGAAAACACACTGTCTGGGCAGGGGGAAAGTTCACTTTCAGAGGAGGACACTGAGACCCATGAAGGCTGAGACTTCTCTGTAATCAGAGGCGGGGCTGGAATATTATCCCAGAAGGTCTGGGTCAGATGTTATGCTGCCTCTCACCACTAAAGGGTGATTATAGCAACATTTTGGTAGAAGACACAGATGTGACTTTTCACTCTTTACAACAGTCAATAATTATCAACATAAAATTGATTTTTTGACATTACTTAAGAGACTTTACAGATGATATTCAAAAGGAATCAACAGAAATGCACTGAACCAGCCATCAGGAGTCGTCGATTCCAGCCTGACTCAGCCATCACTTTAAATTCTCTTGGCCTTCACATCTATGTATAGAAAATGAACAAGAAAATATCAAGTTTCCTTTCAAACTCTAAACACTTTATGTGACTCAAGTCAACTGTATGATCACAAGTCCTCTAGCACTTGGGGATCAGCTCTTTATGCAAAACCAAGTCAGATAGTTTATGTGCCTAACCCAAGTCATAACATGGTCTAGCCTCCTCAACTCTTTGCTTTTCCAAAAGTCATATTTCTAATGTATTTAAGACCACAAGATTCATTTTTTACCCATCCCTAACAGGTTACATGGAAGCCTGCTTCTTTGCTGTTGCCATACACCTAACAAGCTGTATTCACCTTCTGTCCCTTGCTGACAGTCACTGCTGGGAGCTCGGGAACTGACACCTCTTTCTTGATCCCACTCCAGCACCCCTAACACAATAACAGACATTTTCAGGCACTATCAACAGAATATAAAACAAGCAGAAACAGCTACAAATCAATAAAGAGGTAATGCTATACAGTATTCAGATCACTTTGCTGCAGAAATGGTTGGGGATAAAACCTATTCCTAACAAGGAAACAGGAAAATCCTACTGTGTCCCCCTTTCCAAGCCCAGCTCTAACAATAAAAGTCTTGTAAAATAATTTGTAATCATAAGAGGGAAGTTTAAGCCAGAGGAGTTTGGTTTTAGTCTAAATGGGTGCTTCTCTCTAGGCTAGAAATAGTGGAATGCCCAAAGAGGTGAATATGGGCAAGAGTTCATGAGCTTCCTTATATTTACTCACTCATCCCCTGAAGGTCATAAACTCAATAAAGGAGAAGAAAATACAGAAAACAGCTCTCTTATTTCCCCTAATTAAAACATCATCTCTGTAATAGGTGAAAGAAAAGCTTTCAAGTTTCCATGTGATTTAAAATTCCTTCTTTCAACAGTGTGACAGAGAGCAAGAAAATTTACACACCCTTGAGACAAGACAGTGAAAATATATTATTGTCCTGTGAAGTAGATGCAAATTGCTAGGGGTGATTTTTTTATATACAGATGTAGAAATAAATGTACTGGCCAAATCTGTTGCTAATATTACAGGCATACTGGATAGCTTTTCCAGAATTGAAACAATCTCAAGTCCTATATTAACAATGGTAGGAACAATTTTATTACATCAGCAGCAATTTGTAGTTAGTCTCTCAAAATCATTTAAAATGACCACAAGGAAAAGTTGAAAAGCAAAATAGTTGCCTACCTGGCATCTTTCAGACCTTTAATGATATTAGGGGTCTTTCCAATTACCTCCAGCACTCTATATTATTTTGCATGAACTCTTCAGACAACCACCTAAATAATGGTAAGCAGTGTAAGTTCTAGTATTGCCCTTCTAGAATTTCCACTCACAACTGGTTTAAATTACTTGGGTCCATTCTGAGACAGTAGCTGGCATTCTCCATACCTTGAACAGATGAAAAGATAATTATGTCAAGAAAACTGGCTCTGTTTTTCCCACTTGGGGAATTAAAAGCACCTATTTTTCTAGGCTTGTCACCTTACCCTCGAACCTGCAAATAAAAATATTTTTTATTTGCTTCAGACTTTGTTGGCCCTTCCTGGCATTTCCAGGTGCTGCTAATCCTATGTTCAGTAATTTTCCAACGGAGAGCATGCTATATTGTCCCATGAACAGTGGATACAAGCAAGGTTATGAGGTCCAGTATCCTAGCAAAGATGCGCAAGGACCAGGTCTCCTGGTCTCAATTATGAAGTTAAGGCACTCTCATTCCCTTCGCCCACCTCAGGGGCCCTGGAAAGACAGCTGTTACCTTGAAGTCATTGCTTCATCAATGACAGGAGTCAGTAGGCCTTTTGTCAGGTGGGGTCCAACACCCAGGGACTGGGTCATCTCTCTGATACAAAGTGTGAAGTTGAGGCAATCAGAATGCTTTTCACACAACAAGAGGTAGAATGGCATCCAGGTTAGAAACTCAACTGCCTGCCAGTTGTGTAATCTTGATGGAGTCATCATTTTCTCAGTTAATGTCGGGATAAAACTTAAATCATGACTTCTTTTCGAGCACTAAATAAGTTTGTACATGTAAAATGCTTGGAACAGTGCCTGGCACAAAGTAACTACCTAATAAATGCATTAAGTACAATGAGCTACCATTATATTGATTTTGGTTCGTAAAAGTCCAGCAGGCATTCCATGGGACCAGCTTTCCAAATCACACCAACATTCTAAGGAGCCAAGGCCATGAAGTCTCTTGCATTAGATGATATGGTCCCCATCTTGTGGATCCCATTTAAATAGACAGCAGGTATGTAGGTTTAGGGAGTGTAAATATACCCCAATAAACCAGGTATGCTACTGTAGCCATGGATCTCCTCTTTAATGACTTCTCTAATTCCATCTGAGATGGTTTTCTAAGAATGCGGAAATCTGACCTTGCTCTGACTCTCTCTTTGCCCCATCTAGATCAGCAGTTTGATGGATAGGATAGCTCATGGTGTAAATGATGCAAATAGATGCAACTCTGATCTTCATTTCCAGGGCCTGGCTGGGTAACAGAGTCAAAGCCCTTTCTTAAATATTAAAGTGGTGGAACTCTGGCCATTCCGTCACCCTCTGCAGAACATCGGGCTACCTCAGGGCCAACTGCCCTCAGCTTTGGGCTCTTAGATCAAAACTATGAAATAGTAGGAGATATTTCAATTGACATCCTGTTACATTTATACCTGTTTTGCCCTGGTGATTTCTTTTTTTTAATGACATTTCTTATTTTCTTTACAATTTTACAAGCAATATATCTTCAACATAGAAACTAGAAATACATAAAAGCATAAAGTAAAAAATAGCAAACATCCATAATCCCTACCCTCTAGAGATAACCATCATTAGCATTTTTATATACTTTCTCCCAATGTCTACATATTTTTTAATTGAAGTATACTTGACCTACAACACTATGTTAGTTCCAGGCACACAACATAGTGATCTGATATTTCTATACATTACAAAGTGATCACCATGGTATGTCTAGACTGCTTACTTCTTTACCTTCCAATGTATTCGGAAATTCCAAGTCACTTGCAAAATGTCAGTAAAACTGTGTACAATGAAAGAAAGAACCCTGGAGAATCCTTTTTGGAATCAGCCAGCAGGGGAAATAGCATAGCATTGAACATTAAGAACGGCTGCTGATCAAATTTAACCAAAGGCTAGTTGTCTTGACTCAGAACTTCCCAGAAAGAGTAAATAAGAAATAAAGTTGACTTGATTCATTTTGGCAGCCAATAGATAGATTTTGGTTTATTTTCTTCCTGTCCTACAGGGTAATTTTTTTTAAGGCAAAGAAAAAAATATATGGGGAAGGAACAAGGTAAATCCCAGGTTGATTTTTAAATAAATTTTCTACTTTGTCCAAAGGGAGCACTGAGCTCACAACAGGCATTAAAAAAGAAAAAAAAAAAAAGCTAGGATAAATACTAGACAGTTGAAAATGTAATCAATTGGCAATGCCCTCAAAGGCCACAGGGTACTAAGTAACCCCCAGCAGAACTTTGTGAAAAGCAAGTCCAGTCAGGAAGCAAACAACCCCTCCTCCCCTCCTCCTTTCCTCCCACAGGGACTTGCTACGGAGAGATGATGAACTGGCTCTTGACTTGGGACAAGCTTTTTTTAAATTCTGTTATACATGAGGTAATAAGATAGTGATCAAGGCAGCTTTCAGCCCTTGGGTTTAAAATATACTCAAGCTCACAAAATACAATAAGAAGTTGATTATTTACCGTTATTTTAGAAAACACAATGTCACGGATCTTGGCTTTGCGGTTTACACATTTATC
Organism: Giraffa tippelskirchi; assembly: GCF_054371585.1. NCBI lineage: Eukaryota > Metazoa > Chordata > Mammalia > Artiodactyla > Giraffidae > Giraffa > Giraffa tippelskirchi. The sequence continues at coordinate 103,438,413 of NC_137280.1, read as the reverse complement.
ATTTCCTACACTAGACATATTGACAACTCTCACTTCTACTGATAATTAAAAGAAATTATAAACATCTTCTCTGTGTAGCACAATGATCACTTTAACCTTACAAAATACAATTTGCTGCCCACATATTACCATTTTATCTTGCCATTTAACTACAGATAATGATCCTTTATGAATCAAACTCACAACCTGGAGATTTTCTATCTCATGTTCCTTTGGACCCTTGCAAAAACAATACAGAACGCCTGCAGTGTAAAATTAGGCCAAAACTTAATTATCTTGCAGCTTATTTCCTGAGTTTAATTAACTTTTCTGAGTGGTTTCTACTGCAATGAGGACTAGGCCCATTTTGTATTATTTGGTGTCATAACTTCACTTCTCTCTCAGTTCCAAGGACACCACAAGATCCCTCCAGTCCTAATTGTCATGGAAAATGCAGAGATATGAGAACTGCAAAACAGCTATAACCAAAATTAAGAATGTGCTGCTGTGCATACTAACACAGGGACAGAAATGTATGTGTGCGCTATCTATAATCCCTTCTAGCCTCCAAATGAACTGACTTTAAATATTTAATTATCTTGTTAAGCAAATTCAGATTATGGATTCAAATTCTCATCATTACAGATCATCAGGCTGTTTCAGAAGAAGAATAAATTGAGGCCAGGCCAACAGGCTTTTATAAACTAGATAATGATGCACAGTTTATAGCTTTAAAGTCCTCCTCCTCCATGCCTATGAATACTACTTCTCTGGACCCCGAGAGGGCTGAAAGTGACAAGACATTCTGCCCCTGGAGTGTCCAAACCTCGCCCCCATGCATAGTGGAGTGAATGTGGCCTTTGGATCCCAACAGATGAAAATCAATCCAGACTGTTCCATGATTTGCTCTGTAGCCACTGGCAAGTTACTAAGTCTCTCCCATTCTAGACAGTCCTGCTGTTAAATGCAGGTAAAGGTAAATGCCCCCACTAAGGGTTCTGATGAATGTGGAACTGTGACCTGGAGACTGGGAGGTGAGATCACCAATGGGCTACCTCACCCTCCCTTCCCCCGTAAAAGCATTTCAGGAAAGAAAACAGTTTCCCTCCAGGGAGAATTGTCAACTGATTTTTAACATGCCAAAGTGCTTTGTGAATGCCTGAGAGCTGATAATGAACAGGAAATCAGACTTGAGGGAGGAAACAAACTCTGTTGAGAGGCGTAAAAACAAAAAGACTAGAGGAAAGGTAGTGAAGACCTAAACATTGCTTGTAACAAAAAATAAACAGACAGAAAATGCAGTAGAGGGGAGGGGTAAAGAAAAAAGAACATGAAACATCCAGAACATTCTGATGCAAAGTGCAAGAAAGAAGGAGAGTTTATGACAAAAACCAAGGAGAAACCAGAAAGAAAATAGGAACACCACTAGCTCACCTCCCAGTCTCCAGGTCACAGTTCCACATTATCCACTATTGTGCGCTGTTCTGCCCAGAGCTTGTCTTCACTCTACAGGGCTAGGGAGCAGCTGAGAGTCAGTACTGGGAGATGCTGTAACCTTTTAGATGCCACCAGGTAATTTGCGCCTACCCACCTCTCCACTCATTCTCGCTGCTGGTCCAGTCACACAGCTGAGATTCTCCTTGTTTTAAGCACATTTTATATCCTTAGTTCTGTAATGTGGAAGAGTGGAGTGGCCCACCACTGTTCTGGGTCAGAGGGATACCTTGATCTGGCTCCATTCAGTCTCTCCTTGGTCCCTCCTAGGCCAGCTCTGGAGAATTTTCCTTCACACCAACATCCATCTTTTACCTGTCCAGGACCCTACACTCGCTCCAGGTTTAAGGGTAGGTAAAAACAAGGCCTATTTAAGATCTTCTGAGCCATGGAAAGGGCCATCTCCAGTCTAGAAGGAAGGAACACAGATTTATGACAATAGTGAGAGGAAGGCACTGACCAAGTGATGTCCTCACATTAGAGAAAACAAGACGATAATCACTATAGATTTTAGGCTCAGGTGACCAGTGATGCCACAGTTTTGGCTGACACCTAGGATAATGACTGATACCCGCAAAGTTCCTTCCTAAGCTTTACAAGCATTGCTGTTTATAGTCTAAAACACTCAATGTCTTGAGAAAACTTTGGCTTTCCTGTGTTAAGTGTCCCATACATGAAGATGCTGGGGTTGATCTAGGCAAAGACATGGCTATAACTAGAGTGATGACATCTGTTGAGGTCCTGGCATTTTTGTTATTGCTGCTGTTACTATTCACATCATCTCATAGACCAGGAAGAATTCTCCTCCACGTATTCATCTTCTTGCTGTTTTCATTCTGAATTTTTAAATCTACCTTGTCCAGGGAAATAATTCTCGATAATTAATCTAATATATGATTTCACTCTTCAAAAACAAAAAGGACACCTAGGAAACAGAGGATCTATATTTTATTCATATTTAGTCCATAACCTTGGCCTTCACAGGCCCTCACATCCATGCACCAGTCCTTATTTTATATTAAAATGTAAAAACTTTGCCTTGAGGTTATTCTGAGGCACAGAGGACTTTGTACCTGAAAGTCTCCTGCCTGCATCTGGTTCCGCAGCCTTCCACACACTCTACTGCACAGGCCTTAAATCATCCTGCACACCCTGCTCTTGTACCTGCCAACATCATCCACTGTCTAAATGCAGCTAGCAGCTGTTTATTTACAATTAGATCTGCCAGCTGGAAAGCAAACATTCTCCGTTACCGAATCAATCAATGTTACAGGGAGAGAAAAAAAAATTAGGTACAGCATGAAATGGAGGGCAGCAACATCACATTATATTGCAGCTGTCCTTGTGCAATGCCATTAGATGTTCTCAGCACCAAGAATTCATATAACTACAGCCTATGATCAGTTGTCTTCCAGGTACAGATTTGACATCTAAGAAATACTGCCTACTAGAAGTTAAGGTTTGAGCACTGGAAGCCCACAGCCACCATCTGATGTCATGAACAACATTGTCCTAAGGGGTAGGTCTCTTATCATGGAATCAGGGCTTCTGCCCTATATTACATTACCATTTTTGTTTCCTCTTTTATTCAAGTAGTGATTAGAACTGAATCATGCATATTGATATTGAGCTTTCAAAATAATATATTACCATGTTGATTATTTGGGGGCACTCTCTCATTTTGGAACTCTCAAATAATGATGAGTAACTCTTCCTCCTTGTAAAGTGGTCCTGCATAAATAAATCCTTCGATTTCTATTGGTTTATGTACTTACTGATGTTCATGACCTTGATTTGAGTTTAGATGTTAATTTATAAGGCATAAGTTAAAATACTCTTGACTGTTTAAGACCTTTGACTGTGTGGATCACAATAAATTGTGGAAAATTCTGAAAGAGATGGGAATACCAGACCACCTGACCTGCCTCTTGAGAAACCTGCATGCAGGTCAGGAGGCAACAGTTAGAACTGGACATGGAACAACAGACTGGTTCCAAATAGGAAAAGGAGTATGTCAAGGCTGTATATGTCACTGTGCTTATTTAACTTATATGCAGAGTACATCATGAGAAACGCTGGGCTAAAGGAAGCCCAAGCTAGAATCAAGATTGCCGGGAGAAATATCAATAACCTCAGATATGCAGATGACACCACCCTTATAGCAGAAAGTGAAGAAGAACTAAAGAGCCTCTTGATGAAAGGGAAAGAAGAGAGTGAAGAAGTTGGCTTAAAGCTCAATGTTCAGAAAACTAAGATCATGGCATCCAGTCCCATTACTTCATGGCAAATAGATGGGGAAACAGTAGAAACAGTGACAGACTTTATTTTTGGGGGGCTCCAAAATCACTGCAGATGGTGATTGCAGCCATGAAATTAAAAGACACTTACTTCTTGAGAGGAAAGTTATGACCAACCTAGAGAGCATATTAAAAAAGCAGAGACATTACTTTTGTCAACAAAGGTCAGTCTAGTGCAGGCTATGGTTTTTCCAGTAGTCATGTATGGATGTGAGAGTTGCACTATAAAGAAAGCTGAGCACCGAAGAACTGATGCTTTTGAACTGTGGTGTTGGAGAAGACTCTTGACAGTCCCTTGGACTGCAAGGAGATCCAACCAGTCCATCCTAAAGGAGATCAGGCCTGGGTGTTCATTGGAAGGACTGATGTTGAAGCTGATACTCCAATATTTCAGCCACTTGATGCAAAGAGCTGACTCATTTGAAAAGACTCTGATGCTGGGAAAGATTGAGGGCCAGAGGAGAAGGGGACAACAGAGGATGAGGTAGTTGGATGGCATCACCGACTCAATGGACATGAGTTTGGGTAAACTCCGGGAGTTGGTGATGGACAGGGAGGCCTGGCGTGCTGCGGTTCATGGGGTCACAAAGAATTGGACATGACTGAGCGACTGAACTGAACTGAACTGATTTAGACCTCAAAATTAGTAAAGAGTAACAATTTAATAGGAATATGGCAACAAAAGCATAGCAATATGGTTTGTTTAAATAGGTGTTCAAATGGTGAGGCTCTTTATCTGCAGGAATTTTGTTTGGTTTATTCTGTCCCAATTTTTTTTTTTTTTTTTGCTAGTAATTGATGGAGGAAAAAAGGTTACCAATTAAAAATTGGAGGGTCACTAAACATGAGATTCCAATACACATCCCAACATTTTTAACCGACAAAAATTACTTATGAATGCATTCATACTTTTCAGCACCCCCTAAAACTCACTGCAGTTTGAGTGTATAGCATTTCAAGTAAATACTATAAATGTCCTTATCTGGCCCTGGTGTGATACAAATTGGAAGGTTTCCCCTCTCTATGTGCTCCTAATACAAAACTCAATCGCACTTGGTATAACTGCAGAAACATCTGCTCTATCCACCAACTGCTTATGGAAATGTACAGCCAAGGCTGCTGCAGACCTCCTCTGTCCTCATTAGAAAATATGCTGGCAGCAAACAGAAGCACAGCAAAACTCAGAGAGCTAAAGGAATCGGGAAAAGACAGTGAAGACTTTCAGGAGGATAAATGAAACACTCCCAGTAGAGAAGTGGGAGTGGCCATGAGTAGATCCAAAGCCTTCATTCAGAGCTTCCTATGTTCTACATCTGCAGGCCCAGATGCCACCCTTTTCATCTACCTCAATTCTAAAGGCCATGGTCTACTTTCTTACTGTCTGCTTCACTTAATGGGGCTTCCCAGGTTGCACAATGGTTAAGAATCCTCCCGCCAATGCAGGACTCACAAGAGACACAGGTTCAATCCCTGGGTCAGGAAGATCTCCTGGAGGAGGAAATGGTAACCCACTCCATATTCTTGCCTGGGAAATCCCATGGACAGAAGCTAATGTTCCAAAGTACAGTATAAACACTGAGCTTTCCAGAGTACACAGAAGAGGACTTGGTTCAAAATTATAACCACGTGCTGGGAGATTGATAGGTTGACCACGTATATAGGTAAACTTGGGGCTTCCCTGGTGGCTCAGATGGTAAAGAGTCTGCCTGCAAGGCAGGAGACCTGGGTTCAATCCCTAGGTTGGGAAAATCCCCTGGAGAAAGGAATGGCTACTCACTCCAGTGTTCTTGCCTGGAGAATTCCACGGACAGAGGAACCTGGCAGGCTATAGTCCATGGGGTTACCAAGAGTCAGACACAACTGAGTAACTAACATACACATACATAAACTTACAGAGGGGCCAGACTCATTTCCATACACCATGACATTCAAGTAACAGCATCATATTGGCTTGGATTATCTGGCTGAATGTAACAAAAAATGTTCCGGCTAACTTTAATGAAGAAAAAAATTTTTTTAACTTTTTGGAAGGAAATGAGGTAGGTAGTACATCAAATGGAAGGATAAAATGAGCAACCAGATCTCAGGACAGATAAAACCCAGAGTAACGCTGGGAAACAATGTACGGTCTCTTCAGACTGCCAGAAGAATGAATCATGTTTTTTATCTTAAGCCCTTCTGCTCAGGCTGAGATTCCCGTGGACACTACATGGAGTGTGGGACAGGAAAATTCCCAGCGCCAGAGGCCAGGCAGGCATCACAAGTGGCCATCCACCACAGCTGTAAATGGACACACTTGTTCACGACACTTTAACACACAGCAATGGCATGGAACTCAAAGAAACAACATCATCAGGGTCAGCCCTTAAAAACACAAGTCCGTCAAACTGCTTTTCATTTCACAGCAAAACACATTCTGCTCCAACACCCACATTTGGTGAATTTTATTCCTTTTAGAAATGTCTCACTTCAGTATCTAACTTTCACACTGAACATTGCCTGGCTTTCATTCTCCACTCTTGCTCATGAAGTAATTCTGATTAATTCTGTTTATCATGAAGAAAAGCAAGATAAAGCTATAGGAAAGGTCTCAAAAAAAAAAAAAAAAGGCATTTCAACCACATCAATGCTGTCCAAGAGAACTTTCTGTGATGATGGAAATATATATCCAGGTTGTCCAATATGCAAGCCACTGGCCATATATGGCTATTGACCACTTAACATATAACTAGTAAGACTGAGAAAATTAATTGTATTTAATTTCAATTAATTTAAATATAAATCTAAATAACCAAATATGGGTAGTAGCTACCATACTAGACAGTACAGAATAGATACATAATTTTCAAGAAATTCCTTGTTCTATTTATTTTGAATCTATGTGGCTTTTATATCCTGTCACATTCATGTGTACCGTGAATGTGGAATATTAAAAGCCAAATTAAATATTTTTCTGGGAAAGTTAAAAGGAACTCTGAACCTATTGTATAAATATGACAAGTAAGGCACCTTGTGGCTAGACAACTTGCATCAGGTCACCCAAAACTGAAAACATCCCAGGTAAATACACAAAGCTGCAGGAAGTCCTGAATTCTCTTTCTCTCTCTGGGTTTCCCTAGGCATGTGACCCTGGGCAAGCCAGCTTTCTCTTTCTTGAAAGGAAAGGGTATGGACTAGATGGGTTCGGGTTCCTTTTCCAACACTAAAAGACTTAATTTCTTTTTTCCTCTCACTAAAATCTGGAAGCTATAAGACATGGTTCAGGTTGGTAAGTGAATAAAACTTGCCTGATGAGATTTGGAGCAAATTGAACAACACATGTCCCAGCCAGTCATGCAACAGGGAATGTTAGCCCATCATCTGGAGATTCTGGTTTCCAAAAAGACCCCAGAAATCCTTTATGGTTGGAGTCTAAAACTGTTTTTAAGAAAAATTTCTGTGAGCTAAACAAATCTCATCCATGGGAAAGGTGCGACATAGACTGCTTCAGATAGATAATCGCTAAAAACCTGGAATTCTCAAACTCTGTCCCAGCACACGACCCCCTGCCCCCCACACACACACATACTTCAGAATTTCATGACCTTCTCCACAATCCCATATTGTTCTCTGTTTAAATGTTAATTTCCAAATTCCTCTCTTCTAGGTTCCAAACAGAATTTAAGTTAAAATACCAATTGTTAGATCAAGCCATGACACTGCGCTGATTGTGAAGGTGACTTTGTTTCTAATAATCAGAACAGAGGATAAAGTTGTAATATGTCAATGATAACCGGCAGATGCCGCATCTCTCATTTATCATTTGTGATGCTATTAAGGGAATTCAAGTCTTCTTTGATTCATTAAATTTGTGTTTTACGGGAAATACATTCAACTCATTCTCAGACAAAAGCTCAAATAATTACCTTCTCAAAAATTAACCTTTCCCTTAAGCATTACTTCACATGTCAACTCCACAAATCTTACTGCAGTAAAGGAGCATAAACACCAGATGGCAGCATTATATCATTAAAGACACAGACCTTGAAATTGAGGTACATTGATAAAATTTGTCTTGGCATATTTAAATCAGTCCTCCAGCCTTCTGGATCTCTTCTTAGCTGATAAATTTATTTATAATTTATTTTTTAATCAGTTATTACTGTTATTTGAAATTTATAATTATGGTGACTTAGCCATTAACCTGAAATAGGCCTTCAATTTTGGAAGGTTCAGTTACCAACACCTTTGGTGTTAAACAGTATAAAATCACGTAAGGATAATTTTTTAATGAATTTGTTTTAAGCAATGCCTATTATTAATCTGTTTTATAGATGCCTGGGAGTGATCAGTGTTGCATTTTGGAAGGGAAAGTCTGGATGGTTAAGATTTTGAATCCCAGTACTATATAGTCTAGGAGATAGCTTCAATAATAAGCAAAAAACCTCTTTTAAAATCCAAGAATTGCACTTCCATGTATTCTGGAAATGAAGCCTTAGTCAGATATCAACTATAATGCTTAAAACCTGCTCCCCAACAACTGAGAATCAGAGACTCTCCCATCCTCCCTGCCTTCATCCACACATGATCCACTTTGTTTTCAGTCTGCCTCTGTAAATTGCCTTCTCAAAATTCAAACAAAACATTTATTTTTACCACATTAAAAAAAAATTGTGTATGGGTTTGTAAGTAAAAGGATTTCCTAAATGACTCAGTGGTAAAAGAATCTGCCTGCCAATGCAGGAGATACAAGAGATACAGGTTCCAACTCTGGGTCCGGAAAACCCCCTGGAGGAGGGAATGGCATCCCACTCCAATATTCTTGCCTGGAGAATCCCATGGACAGAGGAGCCTGGTGGGCTACAATCCATAGTGTGTCAAAGAGTCAGACACAACTGAAGCGACTGAGCACGCACACATGCACGCACATGTAAATAGAAAGATAGATATACATTATGCCATTTTCTACTTAACAAGTAGTAGTAATTCCTTAATATCATCGAATATCCAGAAAGTGTTCTAATTTTCCATTGTTTCCCTCAATTAAAATGTCCTCAATTCTTTAAAAGAAAAAAGGTTTTTTTTGCATACCTTTTATGCTTCCTGTCCCTCTCCATATACAATTACATCTGGCTGAAGTCTCACATTTGGACTAGTCTCACATTTGGACTTGGGAATCCTTTGCTGGGAGGAGCAGGGCCAATGCAGGCCAATGCAGGCCAATGCAGGGAGGAGCAGGTGTTGCCTTAGGCTCTTTGACCCTGAGGGCTCACTCCCAAAGTGACCCCTCCCAAAACAAAAGACAAATCTGCCCCATCTCCATTCTTAGAGGAGGCACAGAAGCAAATTCCTGGCAATTATAGAATAGCCGATTTTATTCCCGATTCCAGAAATCATAGTTCAAAAATAATAGTCAACTCTAAAAGGACCCTGATAACAAATGAGATATATTTTAACTAGAAAGGGAAAATCATATCTTTTTCTTTTACTCTTTTCATTTAACAAGGCAAGAAACTAATGCATTGAATCATTCATTTCCTGCTAGTCTTACAAGCCCCTTAGAAAACCTCAAGGAAGTTATGAACTCTCTCTGCACCAAAAAAAAGCTGGCATGCCCTAATGCAAAGAGTACATATTTTCTGAGGATTGAGGGATGGAGGACCCATCGTTGGCCCCAGTGTAAGAACCTACAGCACTTTCAACCTCTGTGGCCTGTGAGAGTTGTGCTGCACACACAGGACAACACACATACACATAAAGCCAAGTAGACTGACAATCTGTCTCCTTAATCTAAATACCAGTTTCTAGCAGGTTTGTTTGTTGTCTGCTTGTCATTTTATTTTGTATTGCTCTATTTTTTCCACACAAGGCTTGTGGGAGAGCTATAGTGTAACTGAGAGCCATACAGAAAACCACATTCAGGAAAGCAAGTCAGAAAGCCAGGGCAAAGGTCTAAACTCTCAGATTTTCTTGATGGGTGAATAAATTGGGCCGTTTGGAAACCTACAAAGAGACTTCAAATTCTGCACATGCCTTGACCTGGCAATCCTACTTCTAGAAATTTATCCTAAGGAAATAACTGTGACTGTGCAGGTGATGGTACCCAAAGGGTAGTCATTAGAAATAAACTGTCTGACAATGCTGAAAATGTTAAACCAACTATGGTACATCCATTACACAAAATAATATTCAGCCTTTTGTACTGACTTGATAAAGGTTAGTGACAATACTGAAATAGGTTTGCTATATTAATAAGTAGGAAAAGCAGATTCTAAAATAGTCTATGCTATATCATTCTATTTTGATAACACATCCTGAAATGATATACACAAAATGGCTAATAAATGATTGATGCCTCCAAATGATAGAATTATGGTTGGTTTTATATTTTGTCCCTTTTTTCCTTTGAGTCTTATTTCTTCTTACCTGTATTTTTCTAAAGATAAATATTGTTTTTATAATAAAAAAGGTTAACAAGTATGTTCCAGACATAAATACAGTCTGAGGATCCTTGCTGATTAAGGTCAGAGGCCCAAACAGACAGGAAATTTGGAAAGCAAGAGAGGTAGGCTCCTGTCAAGCATAAGCATCAATATGCAGATTGAAACCAAGTCAAACTCTTCTCCAACACAGCAAGATTTCAAGGTACAGGCCAAGGAGGAGAAATCCCAAGAGGCATGGGTCATGTCGAGAACCAGAGATGCTGCAGGTAAAGAGGTGCAGTGGTATTGACACCTACCCACGCCCTTATTTTTTCCCTTCTCCTGAAGTGATTCTTGATATATAAACTCTTTTTATATAAAGCTAATAAGGAAATAAATCCAAGTTTCTAGAGCTTTATAAAAAGTGGCTCCCAAAGGAGAGGGTGGGACGAATTGAGAGGATAGCATGGAAATATATACACTGCCATATGGAAAATAGATAACCAGTGGGAAGTTGCTGTATGACTCAGGGAACTCAAACTGGGGCTCTGTGACAACCTAGAGGGGTGGGATGGGGTGGGAGGTGGGAAGGAGGGTCAAGGGGGAGGGGACATATGAAAATTTATGGTTGATTCATGTTGATATATGGCAAAAACCAACACAATATTGTAAAGCAATTATCCTCCAATTAAAAATCAATAATTTCTTTAAAGTGGCTCCCAAAGTCTTAGCCTGGGAAAAAGAAAATTTTTATCTTTGTATGCAAATCCCTGCCCAAGTCCAGAGAAAATTGCCATATATAGAGGAGAGAATGCAGCACTTTTCCCGATAAATAAGATTAATAGCAAGTTCCAGTTTCTCTGTCAATATTTTTTTAAAAGGGGCTTTGTTTCATTTAAGAACATTTGAACCTGCTTCTTTGTAAATCTGAGCACTTTTAACTCAGACACTTATTAAATTCCCAGAATAGGTCCTTTAGATTTGTGAACCTCAATTGATTTTTCTCCTATAATCCATGTCTCTAGTCTTATCTGCCTTTCACAATGGGCTCAAGTACTCTAAGACTCCATCCCCAAAGCATGAGTCTCTGCAGAGGCCATCCACAAACCCATCAATGACATTCTTTAAAAAAAAATCACGAATTCCTCATTTCCTTGACTTAGAGACTATCCCTTGTGACAGCATTAGCTAGAACCAAAAACTTAGTGTTATAGGTATAGTAATTTGATTTACATTTTGAGCTCCCATTTTGTGAAGATGGTAAAAATTCAGTTCTTATTAATTTGAAATTCTTTCCTTTTAACTGATTGTATCTAAGTTTGGGGGAGTTTATATAAAGCCAAGGCCTCGGGACTTCCCTGGTGGCACAATGGGTAAGAATCTACCTGCCAATGCAGGGGAAATGGGTTTGATCCCTGGTCTGGGAAGATACCACATGCTGCAAAGCAACTAAGCCCATGCACCACAACTACTGAGCCTGTGTGCCACAACTACTGAAGCCCACGCACCTAGAGCCCAAGCTCCACAACAAGAGAAGCCACCACAGTGAGAAGCCTGCACACTGCGAAGAAGAGTAGCCCCCACTAGCCTAGAGAAAGCCTGCACAAAAGCAATGAAGAGCCATCGCTCAGTTGTGTCCGACTCTTTGTGACCCCATGGAATTCTCCAGGCCAGAATATTGGAGTGGGTAGCCTTTCCCTTCTCCAGGGGGTCTTCCCAACCCAGGGATCGAACCCAGGTCTCGCACCTTGCAGGCAGATTCTTTACCACCTGAGCCACAAGGGAAGCCCAAGAAAACTGGAGTGGGTAGCCTATCCCTTCTCCAGCTAATCTTCCCAACCCAGGAATCGAATCAGGGTCTCCTGCATTGCAAGTGGATTCTTTACCAACTGAGCTATCAGAGAAGCCCTAAGACCCACTGCAGCCAAAAATTAAAATAAATAAATAATTTTTTTTAATCCTCTCTTAAAAAAAAAGAAAGCCAAGCCTTGAGAGGTTCTTGTGTCATCAATCATGAAGGTATCCCCCAAGCTGCACCCAGCTGCCCCATGGGCTGAGAGGATACACACCCCCTAAACTCTAAGAAAGGGAGTCACAGTTTGCTTGTGCCAGTGGTTGTCCCCTCAAACTAAACATCAAATGGTCTACCCAAGTCTGAGGAATTCCATGAGGGAGGGAATCTCTACCCTAGACAGAAAAAAAAAATTCCACAGATTCCACAACTGGTATCTATCATGTTTTGTTTTGTTCTTTGGCCACACCACTTGTGGGATCTTACTTCCCCCTCCCGGGATTGAACTTGGGCCCTTGGGGCCTTGGTGCAGAGTCCTACCCACTGGACTACCAAGGAATTCCCATTTCTATGGTTTTCTTTACCCAAGTATTTTTCCTAGATCTTTTTGTACCAAAAAGTTAGTTTTAACTCAGCTTTATTCAACTCTGAAATCTTACAATATTTTTTATGCTTGAATGGTTCTAAAGTATACACTCTGGAGTAAAATTAATTTAGACTTAGCATGTACTTTATCTGGCTTTACATCACATTGGTATGTATGCCATCTTCCCAAACGATATGTTATCTCAAGGCTAACACTAGGATCTTTGCAGGACATTTTTGTGCCTTTGTTCCCCTGTCAATCTGCACTGCAGTAGGTGTCCAATAATTGTGGGCCTTGCTATGATTCCCTTGCAACTAAAGATCTGTCTAGTCAAAGCTATGGTTTTTCCAGTAGTCATGCATGGATGTGAGAGTTATACCGTAAAGAAGGCTGAGTGCCGAAGAATTGATACTTTCAAATTGTGGTGCTGGAAAATACTCTTGAGAGTCCCTTGGACTGCAAGGAGATCAAACTAACCTATCCTAAAGCAAGTCAACCCTGAATATTCATTGGAAGGACTGAGGCTGAAGCTGAAGCTCCAGTACTTTGGCCACCTGATGCAAAGAGCCATCTCATTGCAAAAGACACTGATGCTGGAAAAGATTGAGGGCAGGAGAAGGGGGTGAAAAAGGATGAAATGATTGGATGGCATCACTGACACAATGGACATGACTTTGAGCAAACTCCAGGAGATAGTGAAGGACAGGGAAGTCTGGCATGCTGCAGTCCAAGGGGTCACAAAGAGTGGGACACGACTTAGTGACTAAACAACAAGGCAGCAGTTACACACACTGTCCAGAGTGTGGGCTGTGACCTCTGAGGACTGGGTTTCAACACCAGCTCTGCCATGATTAACAGACAATCTTAGTGTTCTCTCTGCCTTAGTTTCCTCTTCTGAAGAATAAAGTAATAATAATATCTGTAACATAGAGTTGTTTAGAGGATGTAATGATATAATGTATATCACACACAGAAAAGTATGCAGACACAAATATATACCATTTTTAACACTTCCATGAAATCAAATTATAAATCAGGCCATTCTAAAGGGAATCATGTTTTCTCACACTACTCTACAGAAGTGCTACACACCTGTATAGCTTTCTTGGGCTGGGGGGGAGTGGTCTAAGGGATTGTGTTTATTTGCTCATTTGTACAAAGATTGGCATCAAAGGACTAATGGCTAGGCCAGAAAAACTCCACTGAAACAAAAATTAATTACAAAGATGTAAACCTTTGTAATTAATCAAAATAGTAATGTGACTGAAGTTCCATATAAATACACCAACCAAACCTCTAGTTCTGGAGAGAAGTAAAACTTCATCTTAAGAAATCTTGCCACCAACACCCACTTTCACTAGATGGCAATGCCCATATATACCAGGATATAAAATATAAAAAGACCCATATGAAGGAAAAGACTATAGTTGTACATGCCTTCATTTAACAGTACACTCCAGAGGGGGAAAAATACTGATGTATTTTATATAGAGTGTACCAGACAGGTAAGGAAGGCTTACTCTTTTGACAAAGACCCTAAGGAGTTATCATTTGCAAGGTATATTCCTTTGAAAATCTGGATACCGACTCTTTCTGGTTTGCAAGATACAATGTTGAGGCTTTTGTCTTCTGAAACCTCCTATGAAAAAGTCACTGCTCAGAGATAAGCAAGGGCTCTTTAGTCAGGTAACTACATGTGTGTTGATTTAAAATCCTTCCAAAGATAACCCTCTCTGCTGTGAAGAGGCCTTCTTAGCACTGCACAATTCATTCATCATCCTTAGCTTCTGTTGAAAAAAATTTAGCTGTTCACCTCTCTCTGAAGATCAAACCCACTGTGCTCAAGACAAATTGCTTCCTTCTTAGAACTTTAAAAAAATATATTTACTTCTAAGTCCTAATGAAGATATATGACTTCAAAAGCTATAAAATAGAAGTCCCAGATACAGCATGAATCCCAAGAAAGGTCAGCTAGGTTGTAGACATAAGAGGTTTCTGTTGCCTTGAATCAATCCCTCAAAGTGTTCCTCTAAGCTCTCTGCAGTCTGTGCTAACCAGCAGCCTTGGGGGGTCAAGGAAGGGCCATCTGTTGGAAATGACTTTCACCTCTGAGACAGCAACTGAACAATGAGATGATTTTTTCCTGCAAAGGAGGATGCTTCTACACTCCTTTCATTCAATATGTTCAGAGGGGAAGACCAAAATGGCAGCAGAAAATGCTTTCCACAAAAGATGCAATAACAATTCTCTTTACTCAAGCCCTTAGAAGGGAAGTGGCTAAGAGTTTTCTACCAGACAAGGAAATAGTCTGAGACATCAAGGTCCAGAAGAGTTCAAATCGCCTCCACTCAATCAGGTACAAAGGCAGCACTTTGAAAGACTTAATACCAGCTCCCTCTTTTCTCCCTGAACCTTAGTGAAGCACAACTCAGTCAGAGGTCTTCACAGCACCTTTATGGAAAAGTGAGGGGGACATAAAGGGTGATCCCAAGCAATTTTCAAAAGGCCATTCAGCAAGACAGTGGCAGATAAGGAAGCGTTTTCCCGATTCTGATAACTACATTTCATTTTCTCTTAACACAAATATTGATCCCGGAGGCCTAACCATTAGATTACCACAGTAATACAAATTGCTCTTTTTAAGAAACCCAGTTGAAAATGTCACATGGAAAAGTAAATTACCATCTCAACAAGAATCTTTATTGTCTTTAGCACACTCCAGGCCTGAGTAATCTCTCCTGACTTTGGGAAGTACAGATTCAGCTCGAGTGGTTTTCAAACCTGACTCTGTGATGCCTCTTTAGAGAGCTCTGGGGAATAAGAAGAGCCAGATAGGACTCTGCCTTTCAACCCCAACTTCAGCCAGAAAAGCTCCAAGTGCATCTGCTCAAAGGCATTCATGGTTTTTAAATATTTTCAACAATCTAAGATAATTATATTCCTTTAAAAATGAAGGAGGACTTCCCTGGAATTCCAATGGTTAAGACTCTAAGCTCCCACTGTAGGGGTACAGGTTTGAGTCCTGGTCCTGGTCAGGGGAAGATCCCACATGCCAAGTGGCACAGTAAAAAAAAATGAAGGAAAAGAAGCAAAAAGAAGTTAAATAACTAGAGAGAAGCATGCGTGAAAGAATGAGTGGTAGAAATCAGTATGCAAAGCAAGCAATCAATGCTTGGGGTCTAAAGAAGAAAAGAAGGTGAGCTTGGATGGTCCTAGGACCCAGGAAGTTAAGCACTTTCAAGAGGTGATCCTCATAAGGACATAATACAACCCAAGGGGGACTTAGCTGATTGGCTTAACATTGGTCCCTCTTCCTTTGAACCTCATTTTCTTAAAACAGGTGAATAGCAAACAGTACCATGACTGTTGACCTCCTTCATCATAAATACATTTACCCTCCTACAAATTAACCTAAGTGATTCTTTTCCTTTTCTCCTCTTTCAGTTCTAAACTTCTCCTTTCCTAGGCTACCTCTTCAAACCCCAATCCTTCTATGAGGTTTTATTCTGAACTAGTAAAACCAGTTTGGTCCCACACAATTCCATGTACATTACATTATCCAAAAGCATCAATTCAGTCTTGCATCTGCGGCCAATTCTGTCTCATGGAAAATGTCTGGAAAGAATACTTACAATAATACAAGAGATAATTTTAATCTGTGTGTTCCCTCCATACACTGGGACAGTGGAATCAGATGATATAAGGATTATAGAGCTAGAGGGTCCTTAAGAGACCATTCTAAATCACCACCACAATCTTCATAGAGCAACATCCTACACTCTTGACAATAAGAAACAATTTAAAACGCATCCAGAGATAAACTTTAACACACATTTTAAATAAAATTGTTCCCCTGCCTTCTCTTCTCAGTTTCCATTTCTATATTCTGTCTTCATGTTTTTTATTTTTTATTTCTATTTGTTATCTTTTGACCCTTCTTTATACTCTTCTTGGTTCTGCATATCCTCCTCTCATCTTGAAATGTCAAACCATCTACTAGATCTCAGCAAAAAACATTTTTCTGAGCTTCTACATACTAAATTCTTAACTGGGCCTCTGAGTTGCTTTTTCCCAAATTACTTGAAGCCTACTAGCAAGTAAACAGTATTGTTAACATCTTAGTATACTCTTTCACTCTTTTTTCCTTTCTTTTTTTTTCTTTTTGACTGCTCCTTTCGGCATATGGAACTTTCTCAATCAGGGCTTAAACACCCACCCCCTGCAGTAGAAGTGCAGACTCTTAACCACTGGGCCACTAGGGAAGTCCCTCACTAATTTTTCTTTGTAGAAGGATAGATAGGTTCAGAATCTTACTGACCACATTTTTTTAAACTTTTTTATTCAACAATATCTTTTGGACATCTTTCTATATCGTTAAGCTAGATCAACATTGTTGTTTCCATGCTTTTCTAGTATTTCATCATCCACATGCAATAACATTTAAATCAAGGACGAATTCTGCCTTCCAAGAAGTTGCTTTCCCCTCTTTAACTCACTATCCTTATAACTGAGTTCTTATAACTATCCTTATATCTTATAGCTATCCTTATGCTGATCTTATCTTCCTAAAATACAGGAAGGATCATGCTTCTCCCCTTTTTACGATCCTTCTACTGCTCTTTGCTCTACTGCTTGAAACCCCTTCCAGGACATACAAGCTCTCCTCAAATCCGGCTCTAGCCTGGGTTTCCTGCTCCATTCCCAGCCTCCCATTTCTCACAGCCCCTACACATGGGTTTGGGTAAACTCCGGGAGTTGGTGATGGACAGGGAGGCCTGGCGTGCCGCAATTCATGGGGTCACAAAGAGTCGGACACGACTGAGCAACTGAACTGAACTGAACTAAACATAACAAACTTCTCATCATTCCTGATCACTGCATGGAAATCCAAGCTTCTGTGCTTTTCCTGCTACCTAGAATGCCCTTCCCCACCTTTTCTACCTGGTAAATTCCCACTCCTCTTAAGATCCTCCTTCATAGCCTCCATGTCACCAAGAGAGTTCATCTCTTTTCTCTTCTATGTGCATGAAGCCATTTCTAAATTTCTGAGCAATGGCACTTATCATATTGTGTTATAATTTTTATGTATATGTTTATCTCTCCCACAATCCCGACTTTACCCTTAATGTTTTATACAGTAACTGCCCACTCAATAAAAATGTGCTGAAGTAAATTCAATCCCTCAACCTATGGACTGGGCTTACAACAATATAGGATAAAGCACTCAATCCAGCTTAACTTCTGAATCCCAAGGGGGAACTGTATTTCCACCCATCACAGTTGTATCCCTGATACAATAACAGCAATTGAAACTGCTAACCTATTTTTCATCCTCCAGTTTCAACTCAAAGGTAACACCTCAGATATGCAGGGAAGAGTCTTAAGGATAGTGTCACTGATGTTATTTCAACCCTTCCAACTGGTAGGAGGGAATGGTGAGTTCGGGCATTATGTCCAACATTCTATTACTATCCACAAACATCCTGGAAGAGGCACCAACCGTGGGAGAAGTCAGTACTGTTCTAGGAAACAATACAAGCCTGACAACAGCATCTAAATAACATTTAGATGTGAATTTTGGCAAATATGAGGTATTTTATTAGTTTTATCATTATAGATGACTTCCTTTTTCCTTTCCTTTCCAAGAAAGAATATACAGCTCTCAGAACAGAATCAACCAAGAAATATCAAATGCCATAGTCTTAGTCTTAGATTTTGTTTTCAGAGTGGGTGGCAGCGGGGAGAGAAGCTGTCTAGATAACATTGGCTTCAGTGATATCAGTGTTCAGTTTTCAGTTTCCTCTTAGGGTTTCTAGGTTTAGTGGAGCATGGTGATTGTTTTTTTTTCAGTAAAATAGTCCTAAAGCACTGCAATACTAAACATGTTGTATTTTGGTTTGCTTTGTATTGTTTTCATTGCTTCTGATTGCCACTGATTTATTGGATGTTTGCCCTCTTAAGTGTGGTTTACATGGAAACAAAAACCCAATAAAATCAAAATCATCATTGCAATAAAGTGGGTCTGAAAAAACAAATAAATGGTGCTAACTTAATGATACTCAATCTCAGGTTTCCCTTGAGAGTTAGTGAGAACCATTTTTCCTTTATTCTATTTTTTAAAAAACTGTAACAAAGAAATAGCAAAGTGCAAAAATCATAAGTGTGCAACTCAATAAATTTCCACAAGCCAAGCCCACCAATGTAACCAGTACCTAGTGGGGCACCGCAAAAACCCCACTATGTAACCCCTATCCTGGTTGAATTATAGATGAACTTAGCCTGTTTTCGAATTTTACACAAATGGATTCATACAGTGCCCGTTCTTTTGTGTCTGGTTTCTTTCACTCCAAGTTATACTGGTGAGATTCATCTTTGTTTTTGCTTGTGGATACAGTGTGTTCATTGTCACTGCTATATAGAATAACCCCTTTTTCATTATTGTTTTAGAAGCATCTAAACAAACAAGTGTTCTGAGGAAATAACATGGATCCCAGTGTTAAAATATAAATGCTTTAGTCAAAAGAGGAAACAGTGACTAAGATGACCTTTAGAAACAGCTTGAAGTCAATTGTCAAGAAGCAGCTGTCTGAAGAAAGAAGTGGAATAGTAAAAAGCAGTCTGTGAGATAAGCCAGAAGAGCAAGCTTGGGAAGAAACGCCCAGAACTGAGTCAGGGATCTTGGCTCAAAAGAAAATAAAATGTGGCCTTCTGAAAAGGTTTGATTTAGGTTGTCTCTGCCTCACATCTTTAGCAAAATCTTTCTCCGCCTGTGGAGTTCTGCCTCCAAAGCCCAGTGGTTGTGAAGGCAGGATCTCCATAAAGGATCAGATTACCACATCTTTTCCACTCTTTGTATACTATTTGACCAAACAATTCCTTGCATAAAAAGACATCTGCATTCTATTTCTGCCTCTTTTAAACACAGGTTATCAAAAACTTCTTTGTAAGCCTTAGATATTACCATTATGGTGAACTACTGCTTTATAAAAGCTTATAAATTACTAAACCATTATTGCCAGCTAATTCTGATATTTAAGATAATGAAATTTTTACTAGTGCTTCTTTAAACTATCTTCACTTAAAACATTTTTATTCTATTATGAAGATGTTTATTAGAGCGATTATCAAAATGTTCCCATAAATATTGATGCCATATTCTGAAAACAAAATATCCCTTTCTTCTTCCTTAAAAAAATTCACACATGAAAAAATTTTGCTAGTTTAAAAAACAATCCATTTGAAGTATTACATTTGCTATCATTTTAAAAAGATAGTAATTGATTCTAGTGGTCCAGAAAATATTTATTCTGAGAATCTAAGCTTTCCTCTGCATCTTTCTCCTTACACAAGTTTACCTAAACCTGTCACATATTTCAAGGGTTCTGGCTTAAAATAGTTACCAGGAATGAGAATAGACACATTGAATTATTTACCTGGGTATTAGTAGAAGAGAGTAGAAATGATTGTCAGCACATGAGTAATATGAATTCTTGCTTTAAAACAAAATCCACAAGTAAGAGGATACGGCACCCAAAATTCATTTCATTGGCTACTAAAATATACTAGAGTAAATCAAAAATGAACATAAATTAATCTAGCTCCTTCCATCAAAAAACAGAGTCTCTTTCCTCACAATGACAGACTGAGTCAACTTGTGACTGCTTTGACCCATAGGCAGAAGTGACACCATGTGACTCTGAGCTCAGAACTTAAAGAGGCCTTGAAACTTTGCTCTCACCTCCTGGACTTGCTGCTTTCACCAGACAAAGCTTATGAAGGAGGATGTCGTGTGGAGCAAAGACAAGTCCTCTCAGCTGAAGTCCTTGACTGTGATGGGGAAACCATGGGTGACGAGTGAAATCCATTTCTCCTGCCTTCACTAATCAAGGTCATTTTAAGATGTCCTTCAGCGGGGGAAGGAGAAGGTGGGACAAATGCAGAAAGTAGCATTGACATTTATACACTATCATGCGTAAAATAGATAGCCGGTGGGAAGTCGCTATATAACACAGGGAGACCAGCCTAGTGCTCTGTAATAACCTAAAAGGGTGGGGTGAGAGGAGGGGAGAGAGACTCAAGAGGGAGGGAATACAGGTATAATTATGGCTGATTCATGGTGTTGTACCGCAGAAACGAATACATTGTAAAGCAATTTTCCTCTAGCTAAAAAATAAATTTTAAAAAAGATTTGCATGTCCTTCAAGTAACACATAACCTAAGCAAAAAGATGTTTGCTCAAGTTATTGTCCAAGAAAGTGGAATCAGCTGTGTCTATTTCAGCTGAGTTGGTTAAGACTGGACAGGACCTCCGATCCTCCAACTGAGCATGTTCAGAGTCATCTCAGTGTCATTTGCACATGCAGAGGACTGCAGCTGAGTTATGCCTGTGCGGAACATGATAACACCTTTTCCCAATCACCTTTCCCCACAGTCCCACACTCTCCATGCCTCAGATCCAGCCCATGAATATACCGCTTCTTTATCCCATGAATATCCCAGCCCCTTATCCTGGGAAGGCATATTTAAGATTTATTTGGTCTCCTTAGTTGGCTGCCTTTGAATAAACCCACTCTTTGCTGCAAATCTCACTGTCTTAGCATTTTGGTGTACTGTGTGTCAGGCAAAACAAACCTGGTTTGGTAACAATAATTAATATATGTGTCAACTCACCTGGCCTAAGAGATGCTCAGAAAGCTGGTAAAACATTATTTTGAGTGTGTCTGTGAGGGCAGTTCTGGAAGAGATTAATTTGATTCAATAGACTAAGTTAAGAGAATCTGAGCTAACCAATGCATGTGGGCATCATCCAACCCGTTGGAACATAAAGGCAAAAAAGGGTGAATTCTTTCTGTTTTTAAACTGGGACATCCATCTTCTCCTGTCCTCAGTCATCAGAGCACCAGATTCTCACCCTTTAGGCTTGCCTGGTTCTTCAGCCTGCAGATGGCAGATTGTGGGACTTCTCAGCCTCCATAATTGTGTAAGACAATTCCTATAATAAATCTCCTCTACTATGTTTATATGTGGGCTTCCCAGGCAGCACAATGGTAAAGAATCCCCTGCCAATGCAGGAGATGTAAAAATGACAGATTCAATCCCTGGGTTGAAAAGATCCCAGGAGTAGGAAATGGCAACCCATGCTTGCCTGGAAAATTCCATGGACACAGGAGCCTGGTGGGCTACAAAGAGTCGGAGATGACTGAGCAACTGAGCACACACAAACACACAAACACACTAACACACTGCTGCTGCTGCTGCTAAGTCGCTTCAGTCATATCCAACTCTGTGAGACCCCATAGATAGCAGCCCACCAGGCTACACCATCCCTGGGATTCTCCAGGCAAGAACACTGGAGTGGGTTGCCATTTCCTTCTCCAGTGCATGAAAGGGAAAAGTGAAAGTGAAGTCGCTCAGTCGTGTCCGACTGTTCGCAACCCCATAGACTGCAGCCTACCAGGCTCCTCCGTCCGTGGGATTTTCCAGGCAAGAGTACTAGAGTGGGTTGCCATTGCCTTCTCCACACACACACACTATATATATATATATCCTATTTCCTATTGGATCTGTTTCTTTGGAGAATCCTGACTAACGTATAGTTGACCTTTGAATGACGCCAGGATACCGATGTTCCATGCACTTTAAAATCCACGTAATAATTTAAAGTCAGCTCTCCATCTCTGCATCCACTGTCCTGCAGCTGAGGTTCCTTTGCATCCTGGATTTAACCAACCATGGACACATAGTACCACATAATTTACTACTGAAAAAGTATTAGTGGACTCACATACTTCAAATCTATGTTGTTCAAGTGTGTGTGAGTGTGTGTGTGTGTGTGTGTGCTCAGTCCAACTCTTTGTGACCCATGGACTGTAGCCCACCAGGTTCCTCTGTCCATGGGATTTTCCAGGCAAGAATACTAGAGAGGGTTGCCAGTTCCTCCTCCAGGTGATCTTCCCAACCCAGGGATCGAACCTACATCTCCTGTGTTTCCTGCATTAGCAGGTGGATTCTTTACCAATGAGCCACCTGGGAAGCCCTCAAGTCAATTGTACTAACCATCAATCAAACCTCAGAAGACAACTTCTTAAATACATTCCAAAAGGACAGCAAAAGAACTGCCTACCTGAATCCAGCCCGACGTTTTTTCTTCTATTTTTTGGCCTCACCCTATGGCATGTGGGATCTTAATTGCCTGACCAGTGATTGGACTCATGTACCCTATAATGGAAGCACAGTGTCTTAACCACTGGACTGCCAAGGAAGTCTCCAGCCCAACTTTTTGAACAAATAAGTTATTGATTTAAGCCACCAAATTTTTTAAATTAAATTATTTTAATTGCAGGCTAATTACTTTACAATATTGTGGTGGGTTTTGCCATACATTGTCATGAATCAGCCACAGGTGTACATGTGTCCCCCATCCCAACCCCCCTCCCACCTCCATCTCCATCCCATCCCTCTGGGTTGTCCCAATGCACCAGCTTTGAGTGTCCTGTTTCATGCATAAAACTTGGATTGGTCATCTATTTCACATATGGTAATATATACATTTCAATGCTATTCTCTCAAATCATCCCACCCTCATCTTCTCCCAGAGTCCAAAAGTCTGTTCTTTATATCTGTGTCTCTTTTGCTGTCTCGCATATAGAGTCATCATTACCATCTTTCTAAATTCCATATATACATGTTAATATATTGTATTAGTATTTTTCTTTCTGACTTACTTCACTCTATATAATAGGCTCCAGTTTCATCCACCTCATTAGTACTGACTCAAATTTAATAGCGGAGTAATATTTCATTGTGTATATGTACCACTTTCTTATCCATTCGTCTGCTGATGGACATCTATGTTGCTTCCATGTCCTGGCTATTATAAACGGCGCTGTGATGAACATTTGGGTACATGTGTCTCTTTCAATTCTGGTTTCCTTGGTGTGTGTGCCCAGCAATGGGATTATTGGGTCATATGGTAGTTCTACTTCCAGTTTTTTAAGGAATCTCCACACTGTTCTCCAT
The DNA here is from genome assembly GCF_054371585.1 of Giraffa tippelskirchi. Lineage (NCBI taxonomy): Eukaryota > Metazoa > Chordata > Mammalia > Artiodactyla > Giraffidae > Giraffa > Giraffa tippelskirchi. The sequence continues at coordinate 103,414,845 of NC_137280.1, read as the reverse complement.
AGTGGCTGTACTAGTTTGCATTCCCACCAACAGTATAAGAGGGTTCCCTTTTCTCCACACCCTCTCCAGCATTTATTGTTTGTAGACTTTTTGGTCGCAGCCATTCTGACTGGCGTGAGATGGTACCTCATTGTGGTTTTGATTTGCATTTCTCTGATAATGAGTGATGTTGAGCATCTTTCATGTGTTTGTTACCCATCTCTATGTCTTCTTTGGAGAAATGTCTGTTTAGTTCTTTGGCCCATTTTTTGATTGGGTTGTTTATTTTTCTGGAATTGAGCTGCAAGAGCTGCTTGTATGTTTTTGAGATTAATTCTTTGTCAGTTCCAAAGAGGTGGTCTGAGTTTTAAAACCATCAGCCAAAGCAGAATCATCTGTGTAACTTGTTTTTCAAAACTCTCATGCCTAAACCCTATGTCAAACCCTTCCCTGGTAGCTCAGCCATAAAGAATCTGCCTACAATAAAGGAGATCCGGACTCGATCCCTGGATGGGAAGATCCTCTGGACGAGGGCATGGCAACCCACTCCAGTATTCTTGCCTGGAAAATTCCATGAACAGAGAAGCCTGGTAGGCTATAGTCCATGAAGTCCCAAAGAGTCGGACACAATTGAAGGGACTGAGCCCACAGGATTCTGAGACATACCAGGAAAGTCTGAGATTAATACCATCCACAAAAATGACTGGTCTCTGAAACAGGATGTGTTAACCACTAGATGGTGCCAGGATTCTGAAAATGGAATATTCGTGTACATTTCCCTTTGAGTAAATAGTATATTCATTTTCCCTTTTATCTCTCTCCTCCACATCTCTCTACCTTTTAGAAAAGGAGTATAACATACCAAAATAACTCAGCATCTTTCTTCTTGAACTTATTTCAGTTGTCTTAGTCTTTCTCTGAGCGGGGCTTGAGGAAGGCTGTTTTAGGGCTTGTTTTTCCCTTAGCATCTTCCTTTCTGAGTAGAAATGTTTGGAGGAGAGCTGTGGCTCCAATATTTTGGTGTAGTAAGAGTAAGTTTGAGATGTTTATTTAATACAGGAAAAGTTAGGGGGAGATTATAAAATTTGATGGTCATCAGCACATAAATAGAATTTAGAGCCATAAGGCTGGATAATATCACTTAGAGAACATGTGTAGATAGAGAAGAGTATTGAGGCCTGAACCCACTGATTACACTGATGCTTGATACTCTCTCAATAAGACTATAGTGGTTATTTATAATATGATGTAGTTAAGGTGAAAATAATAATACTCCATATGGTTATTGCAAGGAATAAATGAATACATAAAATATCTCAATGCCAGACAGAGTAGATTATCAACAAGATATTACTTTTTTTCCCCTATTTCATGCCTTGGTAAAAGTGGATTCTGCAGTACATTCCAATAGAATTAAAATATTTCCATTAGCTCAGATGTCTTTACAACTGAAGGAAATCTTAAGAATCATCTGTTTCTACATCTTCAAAATGAGGTTTTTCTAAGGTGTTCACAAGTTTCCAGGATCTCTGTTAAGCCTGAGTTATTAAAGTTCAACAGATTTCTTACAATAAAGACCTACTGTATAGCACAGGGCACTATAGTCAATATCTCATAACCTATAGTGAAAAAGAATCCAGAAAAGATATATATTAATATTTGAGTTAATATTTGCTAAAGCTTTGACCCATAACTCAAAGTTTCTAAATCAGCACAAAGTATCTTTTACCAGTGATCAAAAGAACATTCAACTAACTTTTTAAAAAGCAACAGCTAATTTTTTTCCCTAACTGTAAGATTACATCATGGAGAAAAAGAATAGCGCATCACAGAGGGCACTTTCTCACCGACATTTTGCAGAGAAGACTGGAGCACAAGGACATCAAACCTTTGGCATGGACTTCCCTGGTGGCACAGTGGTTAAGAACCCACCTGCCAATGCAGAGAACACGGTTTCCATCCCAGGTCCGGGAAGATCACACATGCCTTGGAGCATCTAAGCCTGTGGGCCATAACTATTGAGCCCGCACTCTAAAGTCCTCCAGCCGCAACTACTGAGCCTGTGTCCTTAACTACTGAAGTCCACACGTGCCTAGAGCCTGTGCTCTGCAACGAAAAGTAGCCCTCACTCACCACAATTAGAGAAAGCCCATGCAAAGGGAACAAAGACCCAGCGCAGCCAAAAATAAATAAATAATTATATATATATATATATATATATATATATAAAAACCCTTAGCATGCCTGGGCACCCATCACACACCAGGCACGAGCTGGATTGGAAGCCTGCTTCGTCTTACACCAAAGAAGTCACAAGAGTTTCAGTGCAAAGACATAGAACATGGTTAAGACAGGGGTAAGAAGAAGGACTTCCAGAACAGACCTGACAAGAGTAAGTGGCAGGTGCTGCTGTAGGATTTTCATGGGGAGTAGGAAGGCTGAAGGGGAGGCTGGGGAGGAGGAGGATGTGGTGGCAACTGTGTGCTGAAGTTGCTCAGTCGCGTCTGACTCTTTGTGACCCCATGAACTATACAGTCCATGGAATTCTCCAGGCCAGAATACTGGAGTGGGTACCCATTCCCTTCTCCAGGGAATCTTCCCAACCCAGGGATTAAACCCAGGTCTTCTACATTGCAGGTGGATCCTTTACCATCTGACCCACCAGGGAAGCCCAACAGTGTGCTAGTCTACGTCTTTAAAAGATGTCCTCTACCCTAACTTACCTTAAAGCTACCTTTCCTTATTTCTGATGAGAAAAGTCTTCTGAGGCACATTCAGCTATTCCCCTAGGAAGATTCCACTACAGTCTCCAAGTTCCCTCTGTTCACTTAGTGAAACTGAAGACACTCTCAAAGTTACTTTCATGTAACTCAAGCAGTTGACAACAGGTAAAATATAAGTGCCCCTAAAAGGAGCTATTATCATCTTACTCAATGCATTAGTGATAAGAATGTAGAATCTACAAACCATCTCAAAACATATGGGTTTAAAACAGCTACTTATTGTTTATGAATCCACATGGTAGCAGGTAGTTCTACTGATCTAGACCAATTAGATTTTGGCTGGACTCAGTCACATGTCAAATAGCAGGTCAACCGGGAGCTGAGTGGTCTATGAAAGCTGGAATGGCTCATCTGTGCTCCACAGGGTCTCACCTGGAAAATGCCCCTAATTCAGGCATGTTGCCATGGTGACCACAGAAGAGCCAGAAAGGAAGCAGAAATACACATGGCTTCTTGACTCAGACCTGTCACCACATCATTCCTGCTACATTATATGGCCAAAGCAAGTCACAAAGGTAGCCCAAGGTAGAGGATCAGGGAATCCAAGGTTATCAGACAAATAGTATGAACAGAGAGAAGCCATTAATTTAATTGAGATCATTAATGCCTTCAATCTAACACAGGATGGAAGGGCAAATTTTGAATGAAAGAGTAGGAAAGAAATGATAGAGAATAAAATTATGTGTATATTTAATAATATTATGCATGGAAGTCTCTAGTTCTATTATCTAGTTTTGAACTCAAGCAAATTGCACTTTTTCTGCTCTATGTAAACCTTCATCTTAGTATTTCTGATACAGATAAATCATCTCCCCACATAAATTTTGGTGTGCAATGATCTTAGATTAAAATGAATTAGATACTCTAAAATATTTACATTTGAGTTCAGTCAATTAGACTTTTGTTTGAAACAGAGAAAAAAAAAAACTTTAATGTCATTTTATTATTTTTCTAGTTAATGAGCAACTTAAGTGTCTGCATTAGTGTCATGGTAGAACAGCTAAAAAGAAGGAAGAATAAAAAAAGATCAATTTCCCAGTAAATATGGTTTTAAGTATATAGCAGGTTTATCACCAGTAAGTATTTATTGAGCCTCCACAGTGAGGAAAGAACCATGATGAATACAGTATAAAACATGTTCTTTAAAAAAAAAAGTATATTCTGATTATAGAAAGCACAGATGAGACATGGGTGATAAAACATTAATGTTTTATCAATATTTTGATAATATCAAATTTGTTATGTTTAATTCAAATGAATATGAAAGTTATTATGCTGGACATGTTTAGTTTAAATAATGTGCAGTCATGAACTCCAGGGAGTAAACTGAAGACCATTTAGGAAGAATTAGGGTAGAACCTCTGAGGTAGCAGGTACTTACTGTTTTCTAAAGTGACAAAAGACATCAGATTTGGTGTCATCATGAATCTTGAATGAGGGGTCATCATGAATAAGGGGTCAGTGAAAGTAACCCCACACCAGCCTCAGGAAAAGATGAAGCTCCTGAGGTGAGAGGATAACATTATCCTAGGAGTCACATAGAAAGTCTCTGTGGTCAATTCTTGACTCTCACATGTGGGTTTCAGATGTGGCTGATCTGTCCCTCTAACCAGACCCTGAAAGAGAAATTTTCTTATATACTATTTGTGAGGGAAGAACAGGCCACTTGGCTGAAAGGTCTGTTATTGGCCACGTCAGGAGTAAACTCAAAGTTCCTTCCTGACACTCTTCAGAGTTTCTTTAAGATTAGTTAGCCTCTAGAAGATGTGGGAAAGACAACAGGCCCTGGCAGCAAAGAGGAGCATCTAGCAGACATTCCAAGCACAGCTTATGCCGTGAAAGAGTAGGCTCTAGGGGAAAGCAGTGAAGCCAAAGGATCCTGACCTGGAACTGTGACAGGTCTCAGATCTGGAAAAAGTAGTTAAGTGTAGAATGTTGCCTCTTTGCTGCATTAAAGGTCTTTTGGGTATCTCAAGGACAGAAAGTATCCACAGGAAGGAGATCCTATCAGGGGAAGTTTCTATGTTTAATCATCAAGGATTTGAGCACAAAACAAGAGTGGTCCACGGTGCTCAGGAATCTCTGATACAAATGCCTTTTGCTTATAGGTTGATTGCAAAGGAGAACTGGTAGAGTTTAAAGTTCTTCATGTCATTCAAGCTGAAGAGGGAGAACTCAAGCAGAGGGAGACCATGAACAATTCTAGGAAGGACTTGCAAGTATGGTTGCAATCTGGGACACAGTTTGTCCAGGAGAACTCATTATGTTATATACAAGGGAAAGAGGATGATTACACTGTTACTCATGCAACTTGCTGTGCAACTCTGCAAGTTTTGGTTTTAAATTCCTTTTAATCTAGAAAGATAGATTAGGTTTTAGGTTAGTTTCTTTGACTTCATTATAAGCAGACACTGTAGATTAGGCTTTTGGTTTTGTGACTTTTACTGTGTTTATTAGTTTAAGGTTTGTAAAACTACTAGCAGGGCACCACGTATGTGGCAAGGTGTTGAATTTCTTTTTTAATTTCTCTACAGTTCCAACTATGAATGCAACTGCAACTGCTTCAATATCCCTCAAAGAATCCTACCTGCAAAAGATTCTCTTCTGGGAAGGTGATCAGTCTCAGCCTAGACCCAGGGCAATTAATAGAAGGCATGATGGGAACATAAAATGTAATATAATTTATAAGTAGGTTGAAGAAATCAGGAACAGGAACCATGTGTTTTATTTTCCTTTCAGGAAAACTGTATGATAGCGGAAAGACTTTGGATTCCAAAGGCCTACATTTAAATTTCAGCTCTGCTGCTATTTAACTGAATGTGTGAACTAGCAAAAGAAGCTGTTTTTCTTTAGTTTGGTTCCCTTTTCTCTGAAATGATGAGAAATATACTGGCTTCCTGGCATCACAGAAGGGTTAAATAAGTTTCTATATGTAAAGTGCCAGGAATACAGAAATTACACAACAAGTATATTCACTTCCACTCTTTATCCTCCCTCCCTGAAAACCTAACAAGAAACACTGGAACACAGTTTCTCAGAGGAATAGTCTATCTCCTCAGCCCCATGATGGTCCAGGCAACCACCAAACCCCACCTTACTCTACAGAGTTTGCACAGAAGCATATGGCAGAATTTAAACTCTGGTTTACCAGAAATCTCACGATGACCTCACAGGGGCTAAACTCTCCCTGTGGCTATGGAAGGGTAGATCAGCATCTATACCTAGGTTTGAGTCTCAGCTTGGTCACACACAAGCTATGAGATGTGGGATTAGTTCATGAAACTCACAAGCCTTAGCTTCCTCCTCCACAAAACGAGGATAAGAACTCCTTTATGGAATATTTCCAGCATTGAACACATACATGTTAAGAAGCCTACCACCAGCTGTAGTCTCAAGTGGTGCTGCTGAAGTGGGCAAGTTCATGAAATCCAATATTATGGATTTGATCTTGGCCAGATGCTACTCTAGACACAAAGTGGTCATCATGAAGAACATTGATGATAGCACCTCAGGCCAACCCTACAACCATGCTCTGGGGGCTAGAATTGACCACAAACTGACAGCCACCATTAACAAGATGAAAATTGTTAAGAGGTCAAAGATCAAGTCTTTTACAAAAGTTTATAATTATAATCACCTCATGCCCCACAAGGTACTCTTTGGATATTCCCTTGGACAAAATCATTGTCATTAAGGATGTCTTCAGAGATCCAACTCTCAACAAGACAGTTCAGTTCAGTTCAGTTCAGTCACTCAGTCATGTCCCACTCTTTGCGACCCCATGAACTGCAGCATGCCAGGCCTCCCTGTCCATCACCAACACCCGGAGTTTACCCAAACTCATGTCCATTGAGTCGGTGATGCCATCCAACCATCTCATCCTCTGTTGTCCCCTTCTCCTCCTGCCTTCAATCTTTCCCAACATCAGGGTCTTTTCAAATGAGTCAGCTCTTCACATCAGGTGGCCAAAATATTGGAGTTTCAGCTGAAGCATCAGTCCTTCCAATGAATATTCAGGACTGATTTCCTTTAGGACTGACTGGTTGGATCTCCTTGCCACTCAACAAGACACCAAGATCAAATTCAAGGAGAGATATAAGAACTGCAAAGACAAATTGCTCTTCCAGAAGCTGCAGTTTTAGATTTGTCTTGTTTCGGTCATTTAAAACACCAAAAAAAAAAAAAAAAAGCCTACTACCATCACCACAAATTTGGCGATCTTTAAAAAAACTCTGCTAATTTGTTACCCAATTAGGTCATCATCTGCATTTTTTATAACTAGTAGAGAATATTTTTCACTTATTTATTATCCATGTACATTTCTTCTTCCATAAATTTCACACTTCTATCCTGACTCACATCTTAAAGACACCATAAAATAACTTTTTAAGACTAAACTGTCACAGACAGTACCATCACAGTCAGTTGTTGTAAATTCAGCCCAGCCTCACCATTCATTACTGTTTTTTTTTTAATGTTACAAGATGAATGCTAAATTGAAGAAAAGTAATCAACAGTAAATAGAAACATATTAGTAAGTGAATCTCTTTCTCTTTGCCAGTCTTTAAGACTGGTCTTTTAGTTCATTCCCTTCTAAATGCTTGAAGATTTTGTAGAGAATCATTACTACTAATGTTGTTATATCACTGCTACAAACAGGTGAAATAAACCACCACCTAAAAAACATGATTTCAGGATTACCAAGAAGGATAAAGGAAAAATAACAAAAATGCTGGTCCTGGACTTATGTAGACCATATGAAAAAGATAAAAACACACGTCTTCAAAAGAAACAGTGTTAATTAATCAATTGTGAATACATTTTTAATTATATTGTTAAAATAGTCAGAAATAAACCTAACATTTACAGTCAATTCATTTTCAACAACAGTGTCAGGAAAACTGGCCAAGTTAAGTGCTGGGACAACATGCGAAAGAGTGAAGTTGGACCCCTAACAAATAATACATTTAAGAATTAACTCAAAGTGGATCAAAGACCTTACACTAATGTAAATGCTAAAATTATAAATCTCTTAGAAGAAACATAGGAGTAAATCTTTATGACCTTGGGTTAGGCTATTATTTCTTACGTATAACACCAAAAGCACAAGTGATAAAAGAGAGAATTGATAAATTGGATGTTACCAAAATTAAAACTTTTGTGCTTCAAAGGTCACCATCAAGAAAGTGAAGACAAACCTATATAATAGGAGAAAGTATTGCAAATCATATATTGGAAAAGGTACTTATTTCCAGAATATATGAAGGATACAACTCAATAATAAAAAAGATAACCCAACTCAAAAATGGGCAAAGGATAAAACAGATTTTTCTCCAAATAAGAGCTATAATGGCCGATAAGCACAGAAAAATGCTCAACATCATTTGTCATTAGGAACATGTAAATCAAAACCATAATGAGATACCATTTCACATCCGCTAGAGTGTCTACATTCAAAAAGAAAAAAATAATAAGTACTGGCAGGCATATGGAGGTATTGGAACCTTCATCCATTGCTGGTTGGAATATAAAATGGTGCAGCCACTTTGGAAAGCAATTTGATAGTTCCTTAAAAAGTTAAACATAGCAATTTTACTCCAAGGTATACAACTAAGATAATTGAAAATATATGACCACACAAAACCTGTACTCAAATTTCCATAGCAGCATTATTCATAAAGCCAAAAAGTGGAAACAATTCAAATACCCATCACCTGAAGAATGGATAAATAAAATGTGGTATATCCATAGTTGTTTAGTCGCTAAGTCATGTCCAGCTCTTTGCAATCCCATAGCCCACCAATCTCTTCTGTCTATGGAATTTTCCAGGCAAGAATACTGGAGTGGGTTGCCATTTCCCTCTCCAGTATCCATAGAGTTGAATATTATTTGGTCACAAAATGGAATAAATTACTGATACATGATACAATGTGGATGAAATCACATGTTAAGTGAAAGAAGCCAGTGGACTATGCTAAGTAAAAGAAGCCAGTCAAAAAAGATCACATATAGTATGATTTCATTTACATATGATCTCATTTATATAAAATACTCAGATAAGGTACTTTCTTTCTCTCATATAGAGCAGTTACATTAGTAGATTAGCAATTGCTGAGGGCAGAGAAAGGAGGCTGTGAGGGGATGGAGAGTAACTGCTCATGGGGTACAAGGCTTCTTCTTGGAGTGAGGAAAATGTTCTAAAATTAGACAGTGGTGGAGGTTGTGTAACTCTGTAAATAAGCTAAAAACCACTAAGCTATACACTTTAAACAGGTGGAGTTCAGGTTATGTAAATAATATGTTAGGCTGTTTTGAAATCTTGAAAAACAGATAATTAGTTACTGTATATAAGGCCCTATGATTTTATTATAAATTTTCCAGGCAAGAATACTGGAGTGGGTTAACTTTTCCCACTTTTATAAATGTTGATAAAAATAATTATAAAAGTTGGTAATAATTACAGCAACTTACTGAGTGCTCCTTATGTGCCAGACAATATTCAAAGTCTTTGCAAGTATTAACTAATTTGATTTCCCAACAAACCTATTAAGTAAGTACTATTACTAGTCCCATTGCACAGATTAGAAAACTAAAGCTATTAAGTTGCATCATAAGAATTCAAGCACAGAGAGTTGGTATTTTTAAATAAAATGTGTACTGGCCCTAGAATCCAATAGCAAAATATGGGGAGAAAAATCCCTGAAATTCACAGAGCTGGAGAAAATTTCAAATATCAAAGCCTAAAAAAGTTAGTATCTAAAAGAAAAACTGCTGCTTCACACAATAGCAGTGAGAAATGAAATGTATAAAGACAAAAGCAAACACAGGTGGGCTGCTGCTGCTCCCTGATATGTTCTCATTCTCCTATGAATGACAAGAGGAGGAATCCTGCAGACCCTCATGGTGTGAACAGGAGCAAGGTTACCAGGCCAGGAGTGAAGAGGCAGCCCCACCTCTGCCACTATATAATTATTCACATGACCTTGGGTGGGTCATCTAACCCTTCTGGATACATCTATAACGTGAAATATCTTTAGGTCCCTTTTGGTTTTAAAATCTCATCATCTACCATCTAGTTCCTAGACTATAAACATCTTGGCCAGTGTTGTGCTTACTCCCAAACAAATTTTGCTCAAATCTATTTCATGAAATTCTCCAAACATGTCTTTTCTGGCTCTACATCAACTTCTCTGGCCCCAGATGCTCCAGCTGTGGGGAGGCAAGTGAGAAGATATATCTGTTTATTCCTCACTTTGAATGCAAGGCCCCTTAGAAATAATAAAAATCTGTTTAGTAAATGTTGAATATTTTTCCAGGATTAACAATTTGACAGTCCTTTAGAGTAACACATGGCAAAAAGATGGGGAAACAGTGGAAACAGTGGCTGACTTTATTTTGGGGGGCTCCAAAATCACTGCAGATGGTGATTGCACCCATTAAATTAAAAGATGCTTACTCCTTGGAAGGAAGGTTATGACCAACCTAGATAGCATATTAAAAAGCAGAGACATTACTTTGTCAACAAAGATCTGTCTAGTCAAGGCTATGGTTTTTCCAGTGGTCATGTATGGATGTGAGAGTTGGACTATGAAGAAAGCTGAGCACCGAAGAATTGATGCTTGTGAACTGTGGTATTGGAGAAGACTCTTGAGAGTCCCTTGGACTGCAAGGAGCTCCAACCAGTCCATCCTAAAGGAGATCAGTCCTGGGTGTTAATTGGAAGGACTTATGTTGAAGCTGAAACTCCAATACTTTGGCCATCTGATGAGAAGAGCTGACTCATTTGAAAAGATGTTGGGAAAGACTGAGGGCAGGAGAAGAAGGGGATGACAGAGGATGAGATGGTTGGATGGCATCACCGACTCAACGGACAGGAGTTTGGGTGGACTCCAGGAGTTGGTGATGGACAGGGAGGCCTGGCGTGCTGGGGTTCATGGGGTCGCAAAGAGTTGGACATGACTGAGTGACTGAACTGAACTTGAGTAAAACATAATTTTGATGATGCTAAAATATTCACTGTGATCATTCCTGGGAACTGAGGATTATAGATGATTTTAAAATTTTCTTTATATTTTGTGTATTTTGTCTTATAAACCTTATGGTAAAACATTATGAACCACATTATCCACATTATTTAACCACAATAAAAATAATACCAAAAAATCCATTATGGGGACATTAAAAAATCATATACTGTTCATAAATATTTCTCTGGAAATTATTAATATTAACCAATTTGTATAAAATCAAACAAAACAGAACATACTATAACTCCTACACAATTTATCAGATGATTGTTGTTATTGTTGTTCAGTCACTAAGTCATGTCCAACTCTTCACAACCCCGTGGACTGCAGCACACCAGGCTTCCCTGTCGTTCACTATCTCCCCGAGTTTGCTCAAATTCCTGTCCACTGAGTCAGTGATGCAATCTAACCATCTCATCCTCTCCCACCCTCTTCTCCTTGTACTTTAATCTTTCCTAGCAATTAGGAGCTTTTCCAGTGAGTTGGCTCTTCACATCAGGTGATCAAAATATTGGAGCTTCAGTTTCAGCATCACACCTTTCAGGGAATACTTAGGGTTAATTTCCTTTAAGATTGACTGGTTTAATCACCTTTCTGTCTAAGGGATTCTCAAGAGTCTTTTCCAGCACCACAATTAGAAAGCATCAATTCTTCAGCACTCAGCCTCCTTTATGGTCCAGCTCTCACATCTGTACATGACTACTGGAAAAAAGGCGGGAGGAGAAGGGGATGACAGAGGATGAGATGGTTGGATGGCATCACCGACTCAATGGACATGAGTTTGAGCAAGCTCCAGGAGTTGGTGATGGACAGGGAAGCCTGGCGTGCTGCAGTCCATGGGGTCACAAAGAGTCAGACACAACTGAGCAGCTGAATTGAACTGGAAAAACATAGCTTTGACTATATGAACCTTTGTCAGCAAAGTGATCTTTGCTTTTTAATACGCTGTCTAGATTTGTCATAGCTCTCCTCACAAGGAGCAAGCGTATTTTAATTTCATGGCTATAGTCACCATCTGCAGCGATTTTGGAAACTAAGAAAATAAATCTGTCACTGCATCTACCTTTTCCCCTTCTATTTGCCATGAATTTGATGGGACCGGATGTCATAATTTTCATTTTCTGAATGTTGAGTTTTAAGCCAGCTTTTTCACTTTCCTCTTATACTCTCATCTAGAGATTCTTTAGTTCCTCTACTTTCTGCCACTAAAGTGGTGTCATCTGCATATATGAGGTTGTTGATATTTCTCCCAGCAATCTTGATTCCAACTTGTGATTCATCCACTATAGCATTTCACATGATGTACTCTGCATATAAGTTAAATAAACAAGGTGACAATATCCAGTCTTGACACACTCCTTTCCCAATTTTGAGCCAGTCTGTTGTTCCATGTAAGGTTCTAACTGTTGCATTCAGTTGCATTTTTCTAACCCACATTCAGGTTTCTCAGGAGACAGGTAAGGTGGTCTGGTACTCACATCCGTTTAAGAATTTTTCTCAGTTTGTTGTGATCCACACAGTCAAAGACTTTCAGGTATCCATGAAGCAGAAGTAGATGTTTTTCTGGAATTCCCTTGCTTTCTCAATGATCCAATGAATATTGGTAATTTGATCTCTGATTCCTCTGCCTTTTCTAAACCTAGCTTCTACATCTGGAAGTTCTTGGCTCACATACTGCCGAAGCCTAGCTTGAAGGATTTTTAGCATAACCTTACTAGCATGCTAAATGAGCACAATTGTCTGGTAGTTTGAACATTCTTTGGGATTGGAAAAAAAACTGACTTTTCCCAGTTCTGTGGCCACTGCTGAGTTTTCCAAATTTGCTGACATATTGAGTGCAGTATCATCTTTTAGGATTTGAAACAGCTCAGCTGGAATTCAATCATCTCCACTAGCTTTGTTTGTAGTAATGCTTCCTAAGGCCCCACTTGACTTCACACTCCAGGATGTCTGACTTTAGTTGAGTGACCACACCATTATGGTTATCTGGGTCATTAAGACCTTTTTTGTACAATTCTGTGTATTCTTGCCACCTCTTCTTACTCTTTTCTGCCTCTGGTTATGTCCTTACCATTTCTGTCCTTTATCGCACCCAACTTTACATGAAATGTTCCCTTGATATCTCCAATTTTCTTGAAGAGATCTCCAGTCTTTCCCATTCTATTCTTTTCCTCTACTTCTTTGCATTGTTCATTGAAGAAGGACTTATCTCTCTTTCCTATTCTCTGAATTCTGCATTGTTTAGGTATATCTTTCCCTTTCTCTCTTGCTTTTCACTTCTCGCCTTTCCTCAGCTATTTGTAAAGCCTCCTCAGTCAACCACTTTGCCTTTTATAATCTCTGTTTGTAAAGATACAGCACTGTGACTTACTGGAAAGCATCAGAAAAATGAGGTATTTCCGTCATTGGTGGTCTTACTTAAAACTGCCTTCTAGCTGTCAGTTTTTGTCTTGTTTAGTTTTATGTATTAATCTCCCTTTCCATGGAAAGATATGAAAGGTCTCTGCTATCTTTATTTTCATTGCATTTTGGCTGTTAGCATAGATCATACTTTTTTTTTTTTTTTTGCCAGTGTCTCTGTCATCTGGTCTTCATTTCCATTTTTCCACATAAAAATGAAAGTTGTGGCAAAGGCTAAAAGTGCCTTGAGTATAGGCCACATCTAAATACAGCGAAAGGGGTAAACAGTGGCAGCTGAGGGTGTGCAGGTGTAGATTGATGCACAGCTGTCAACTGTCATCCATTTAAAAACTAAAGTAATCAGTCACATTTCTTTCAGTGGTTATGTGCTATCTGAACCTTATTCCTATTTGAACATAAAGTACAGACATAACTACTAGCAAAATTTTTAAGACTGATCATAGGTAGCTCATATCAAGAAGTGGAATTCAGTAGAAAAGCCATGACAATCCTGCCTTCAGACAAGTTTAGGTTGCTCCCTCCCACCAGCATCTGTAGTTTCACACTGACAAGTTCTAGGGAGGGCATAAGCGCTCCACTTTTCTGCCACTTTCTACAGACCTCTATGCCCCATCTCCCCTGTCATGGTTTTACTTATCTTCTGGGTCTTGAAGTCATTTGAGTTTGTGACCCATGCTCTAGAATTTCAGCAAAACTCATCTCTGACACAGTTTCTTATGATAAGGAATGAACTCAATATCTTACGTAAGAGTTCAGTCAATACTGTTTCCACTACTTCAGGGCTGCCTCCCATAGGCTAGTAGTTGCTGCCTCTATGAAACAACCATATCCCCAGGTGATTGCAGTAGTGAATCCGCTCATTCCCTTCTGTTTCTAAAGCATTATGCACATGGCCATCAAACTAATCTTTCCTCACTTTATTTCCAGCGCCTACAAGATAAAGCTTGAACTACCCACCAGCATTCAGGGTCCTTTATAATTCAGCCACCATTTAGATGTTCAAAGTTCTTCCCCTACCTCCCTGACACAAACACTCCACTCTCATATACATACACGGTCCGTGCCTGTTTATTTGCTCACAAGCCCTGCTCCCTTCCTGTTCTGCCTTTCCAGTATCTCCTCAATCTTCAGAGCTCAACTCAAACTCCACCTTTTCCTCTAGGCCTTTCTAAATTATCCCAGTCTCAGATGATGTTGCCTCCTTTTAAACATTAACACTTTAATAAACATTTCTTGAATGCGTGAATCAAATCTGGCAAGATCACATTCTATGGCCACTTAATGATGGCCAAATTGCTTAACTTTTTTAAACATGTATTTTCATCATCTGTAAAGATATGGCTTTGGCAATGATTAAATGAGATGTGATTATGAAATTATCTAGCAGAGACACTACATAGACACAAAAGATGTTAGATAGTACAGAGATTCAAGAAATATTAGCCTGATTTACTGCTTTCCTCCCTCTTTCATTGGTTAGTTAACTTTTCAATTACGTATATTTTCTCTTCCTAGCTACATATTGGAACAAGGACCCATTTCTTAAAATAGTTTTGTATCACTCACTGCATAGAGACTTGCTGATAAAATATTATTGATTGAGTGAATATTAAGAAATCTTCTCTGATGAAAAATATGTCCAAAGACTGACTGCTGACCCTAGGATTTCTTCCTTTTGAGACATTTTGTCCTAAGTTAAGCATTGCCCCCAGTTATAATCCAAACCAGCCTAGGAAACAGTAACATTATGTTTCATTAGTTGTAGTATCTGTGCTGAGGAGACTTTCTGTTTATAAGGAGCAGAAACTACCTTATAGGTTGCTGCTATTATAGAGGTTTGGTAATGGATTTGATTTTTTTTTTTTTATTGAAGTATAGTTGGTTTACAATGCTGCCTTAGTTTCAGCTGTACAGCAGAGTGATTCAGGTTTTATCAATAGATAGATTCTTCCATTACAGGTTAATGTGAAATACTGAATATAGTTCCCTGTACTAAACAGTAGGTTCTGGCTGTTTATCTATTTTATATATAGTAGTGTGTATCTGTTGGAGAAGGCAATGGCAGCCCACTCCAGTACTCTTGCCTGGCAAGTCCCATGGGTGGAGGAGCCTGGTAGGCTGCAGTACATGGGGTCGCTAGGAGTCGGACACGACTGAGCAACTTCACTTTCATTTTTCACTTTCATGCATTGGAGAAGGAAATGGCAACCCACTCCAGTGTTCTTGCCTGGAGAATCCCAGGGATGGGGGAGCCTGGTGGGCTGCTGTCTATGGGGTCACAAAGAGTCGGACAGGACTGAAGCGACTCAGCAGCAGCAGCAGCAGTGTGTATCTGTTAATCCCAAACTCTAAATTCATCCCTCCCCCACCTTTCCCCATAGGTAACCATCAGTTTGTTTTCTATGTCTGTGAGTCTATTTCTGTTTTGCAAATAAATTCATTTGTATCATTTTTTAGATTCCACATATAAGTGATATCACATTTGTCTTCCTCTGTCTGACTTACTTCATATGATAATCACTAGGTCATAACAGGTTTGATTAATCCACTTTAGTATAAATTACTTACCTAATATCTTTCCAACATAATTGCAACACAAAAGGGGTACATAAGGGGAAACATAAAGGGAAAAACAGAAATACGTATACTTCACTATCAAAAAAAAAAAAGAAGGAGGGAAGCTGGGTGCAATGCACCATCAGAATTGTAACAAGACAACACTTGGAACCAGGGTGACTACCTTCCTTGGTTTGCCCAATCATAAGAGGTTCAGAAGATATTAAGAAGAGGCAGCAAGAATACACAGAAGAACTGTACAAAAAAGATCTTCACGACCCACATAATCACGATGGTGTGATCACTCACCTAGAGCCAGACATCCTGGAATGTGAAGTCAAGTGGGCCTTAGAAAGCATCACTCTGAACAAAGCTAGTGGAGGTGATGGAATTCCAGTTGAGCTATTCCCAATCCTGAAAGATGATGCTGTGAAAGCGCTGCACTCAATATGCCAGCATATCTGGAAAACTCAGCAGTGGCCACAGGACTGGAAAAGGTCAGTTTTCATTCAAATCCCAAAGAAAAGCAATGCCAAAGAATGCTCCAACTACCACACAATTGCACTCATCTCACACGCTAGTAAAGTAATGCTCAAAATTCTCCAAGCCAGGCTTCAACAATACATGAACTATGAACTTCCAGATGTTCAAGCTGGTTTTAGAAAAGGCAGAGGAACCAGAGATCAAATTGCCAACATCCACTGGATCATTGAAAAAGCCAGAGAGTTCCAGAAAGACATCTACTTCTGCTTTATTGACTATGCCAAAGCCTTTGACTGTGTGGATCACAATAAACTGTGGAAAATTCTGAAAGAGATGGGAATACCAGACCCTCTGACCTGTCTCTTGAGAAACCTGTATGCAGGTCAGGAAGCAACAGTCAGAACTGCACATGGAACAACAGACTGGTTCCAAATAGGAAAAGGAGTACGTCAAGGCTGTATATTGTCACCCTGCTTATTTAACTTATATGCAGAGTACATCATGAGAAACGCTGGGCTGGAAGAAACACAAGCTGGAATCAAGACTGCCGGGAGAAATATCAATAACCTCAGATATGCAGATGACACCACCCTTATGGCAGAAAGTGAAGAACTAAAGAGCCTCTTGATGGAAGTGAAAGAGGAGAGTGAAAAAGTTGGCTTAAAGCTCAACGTTCAGAAAACTAAGATCATGGCATCTGGTCCCATCACTTCATAGGAAATAGATGGGGAAACAGTGGAAACAGTGTCAGATCTTATTTTTTAGGGCTCCAAAATCACTGCTGATGGTGATTTCAGCCATGAAATTAAAAGATGTTTACTCCTTGGAAGGAAGGTTATGACCAACCTAGATAGCACACTGAAAAGCAGAGACATTACTTTGCCAACAAAGGTCCGTCTAGTCAAGGCTATGGTTTTTCCAGTGGTCATGTATGGATGTGAGAGTTGGACGGTGAAGAAAGCTGAGTCCTGAAGAATTGATGCTTTTGAACTGTGGTGTTGGAGAAGACTCTTGAGAATCCCTTGGACTGCAAGGAGATCCAACCAGTCCATCCTAAAGGAGATCAGTCCTGGGTGTTCATTGGAAGGACTGATGTTGAAGCTGAAACTCCAATACTTTGGCCACCTCATGCGAAGAGTTGACTCATTGGAAAAGATCCTAATGCTGGCAAGGATTGGAGGCAGGAGGAGAAGGGGACGACAGAGGATGAGATGGTTGGATGGCATCACCGACTCGATGCACATGGGTTTGGGTAAACTCCGGGAGTTGGTGATGGACAGGGAGGCCTGGCGTGCTGCGATTCATGGGGTCGCAAAGAGTCGGACACGACAGAGCGACTGAACTGAACTAAAATAAAGAGGTTCCTAGGATATGGGGCATTCAATGCTAAAAACTAAGGATATTCTGGACAAACTGGGATAAACTGGTCATTTTGGTAGGCACCAGTAAAATCCTACTGAAATATACACTTTATCTAATAATTTCAAAAATTTGCTTAGAGTCAGTACTGCACACAGAGAAGCAAAAACCTACCCCTGACTGGTTATCAGCTGATTAGAGCAAAGTGCTAACAAGAGCAAGGCTAAAGGTTTGATTTCCCAGGAAACTTTGCTCTCTTCCACTATCAGAATCTGTGTACTTCACTTAAGGCAGTCATTCTCCAAGTCACTGAATAATCACAAGGGGAACAGAAGAGAGAGAATATAGCTCCTTTGAACTAAATCCTTCCCTGCCACTAGTAACACTGGTGAAAAACTGATGTTTTTCTTGTGCAGAAACATTAAGTGATTGACGATCTGAAGATTATCACACAGTAAATTCATTTTCCCTCCTGCTTTTAGTGGGCTTCTCTGCTGGCTCAGGCGGTAAAGAATCTGCCTGCAATGCAGGAAAACTGAGTTTGATCCCCAGGTCAGGAAGATTCCCTGGAGAAGAGATTGGCAACCCACTCCAGTATACTTGCCTAGTGAATCCCATGGACAGAGGAACCTGGAAGGTTACAGTCCACTGGGTTACAAAGAGTCGGACAGGACTGAGCAAATAACACTTTCACTTTCACACTTTTAGTAGGGCTCTAAATAACAATAATGATAAAATGCAGAATATTCTCTAATATGATTTCCTTCTAATCTTGCGAGAGATGCATGGTTGACATGCTTGGCAGGGTTGGGATCGCCTGTGGTTAGACAGCCAGCATGCAGTGGATGGAGTCTAAGCCCTTAACTCCTAGTGTTTTTTTGTTTGTTTGTCTTTATTGTCATCACCATTTTGGTACCGAGTACAGTTTCCTATAACTAGCAAAATACATAGCCTGAATGTTGAAGCTCCCCCAACTTCCATAAGAACTCTAGAGCTCTCCAGGTCCCAGAGACTCAGCACCACAGCACACAGACTCCTGTGTGTCTTACCAAACATGGGCTGGTGTCAAGCACATTCCCTGCCCTTTTGATCAGGTTCAGAAGGTTAAAGAAAACATCTCTGCTTTTAATGTTTAGTTACTGCCAGTCTCTGCATCTCATTCTTTTAAGTCTTTGAGTTTCCATAGACTTTTCTGCCTAAATCCAGAGAGTATGGTGTTCCTATTAGTAAACTGAAAGCTGAGTCTGCCAAACATGTTTATTTCTCCTTCAGAGCAAATGCGGGTAGGATGAAAATCACTCCGTGTTATACTTACGTTACTCATTAACTGGCTTCAAACAAAAAAAATCACCTCAGCTAGATTAGGAGTCATGTGAAGAAAGAGCTTCCCACAATGCAGAAACCAAACAAGGCTGAAACTTAGAGATTTTCACATGATTGGAGAGCTTGAAATATGAACCCTTGAGTTTACTTCTCAAGTTGGCGATTGACAAGTGTACAATGGTGAAGAAAAGGCTCTCATCAGGCAATGACACCATGTTCCGGTCTGAGATTCCAGGCAGCCCAGGCAAGTCGGGTGCAGAGGCCCAGAACAGCATTCCTGACAGCCCTGGCTCAGTGTTTCTCAGGTGGGTACATCCTCTCTGCCTGTCCCCAACCCCATGGCCTTGGCCACCCGGCAGATGTTGCTTGGAGAGCTCCTTCCTCATCCCTAAAGGGAGGATTCTGCCAAGGAGAAAGAGAGGGCACAGCCCAGGCCCCTGGGCTGGTGGATTTTAAAGGAGTACAGAGCAAAGGGTGTTATTTGCTGAGCAAATAGAACTCTTATCATCATGAAGGGATAATAATTGTTGTTGACTTGTTAGTACTATTAATACACACTGGAAAATTGGCCAGCTATGCAGTTACTCGATTCCTGACCCACTCTCAGGTTCATAGTAAGTGAAACCAAATTGTTGTTGGTGTTGTGGTTGTTGTTGTTTGGTTGTCAAGTCATGTCGAACTCTTTGAGACCTCATGGACTGTAGCACTCCAGCCTTCCCTGTCCCTCACCATCTCCCAGAGGTTGCCCAAGTTCATGTTCATTGAATCAAATAGTTAAACCAAAAACCTCCCTTTGCTGTCAAAATTATGGTATAAGTATCAGAATATGCTGTGTGCTTCATCATTCAGTCATTTCCAACTCTGTGTGACCCTATGGACTGTAGCCTGCCAGGCTCCTCTGTCCATGGGGATTCTCCAGGCAAGAATACAGGAGTGGGTTGCCATGCCTTCCTCCAGGGGATCTTCCCAACCCAGAGATCAAACCCAGGTCTCCCGCACTGCAGGCAGATTCTTTACTGTCTGAGCCACCAGGAAACCTAAGTATCAGAACAGTAATTATTAAAATATTAAAACAGTTTCCTTCTTTGGAGCTTTCTAAATTAAATGTTAAAATAACACTGGCTGTGGTCTGGTCCTGCTACTTACTGTAAAATGATTTATAGCAGCTTTGACTATATTCAGAACATATCTTTTTTAGCTGTAAATATTAATACCTACATGAACACTACTCTGATAATTTATATTTTTAATGAAAATTCATTTATCTACTCTTTATTCATTTTGTCTCATAATAATTTTCTAGCAGCTTATACAATGGGGAAACCAAGGGCAAATGGAAATCCATTACAAGAAAAAGTTTCTCATCCAACTTTTTTAAAATTGAAGTTTAGTTGATTTACAAAACTATATTAGTTTCAGACATACAATGCAATCAAATTTTTATAGATTATAACTCATCCAACTTCGGTGTAAATTTTTTTAATGGAGGTGACGTTGGTCTATAATATTATATGTTTCATGTTTATAACATTTTATTTCTACTTCTATATACATTACAGCATGCTAACCACCTAAAGTTTACTTTCCATCTGAGATAAACATTAATGTAACTTCCATGTAAAGTAATCAAGTCAAGGCAGAAGAGGAACCTCCACATCTGAACTTCACTTTTGCATAGCACCATATTCAGAAAGTCAATCATCTGATTTATTTTTTAATCATTTTAAATCATTTACACAAAAAAGTACTCAAAATTATAGCTTTTAAAAATTAAATAGAAAATAAAGAAATCCCACTAATAGCATTCACATATTAGACTGTCAGTTTAGGAAGACAAATTCAATCATTTTTTAAAAGTTTTTGAGATCAAGAGTCTGAATTTATGTAAAATGTTTCTCAATACATCTATTTAAAGTTAGTTTAATTTTTCCATCCATCAATAAAATAAATCTACCTTACTTGCATTATAGTTGTTTGAGTAAGAGTATAATTCTGATTGAAAATACAAAACTCTTGGATTATTTCCATATTTTCGTGAACTTTGTTTCTTTAATTACTTTGTCTACCTAATCCTTCTCTTACATTGACTGTAGTGCAAACCCTTCTTGTAGCTCAAGATCTAACCAGGAAAAATTAAATTAAATGTATAAAACTATTAAAATATATAAAATATGCAAAATATAATTTAAGTAAATATAATACACATGACTTAAATAAATATAGATAAATGGAACACTAATAAACTAAAAACCTGCATCAATCCATATTTAAGACTTTTTAAAAAGAGCCCAAGCCTATTTTACCTGCATCTTTGAATATTCAACATCAAATCTATATATTAGTATATGTAAGGTTTTTTTTTTTATATGTATTGGAACCTGTTTTAAAACATTATTCATACCTCCAAATATTTTGGCACTAGAGGAGTTTTAGTCTAGTTGAAAGATCTACTTAACATATTGTGTATAAAATCATTTAAAATAATTTTTTGAAGCACTCAGTCATGTGTTGGTTAATTATTTGAGGTCAAAAATCAGATAGAAACCAATAAGGACCTACTGTAGAGCACAGGGAACTATATTCAAAATCTTGTAGTAACCTATAAGGAAAAAGAATCTGAAAAAAATATACATATACATATAACTAAATCACTTTGCTGTACACCTGAAACGGACACAACCTTGTAAATTAACTATACTTCAATTTAAAAAAGAATCAAAAAAGATAAACACTTCCCTTTACCTTCTAAAAAAATGTTGGGAATTTATGTGGCTGTTGTATTATCCCATTATCTTTCCCATGAACTAAAGCTAATCAAATGTACCCTCAGATCAACAAACTACTCAAACAGACACATACAATTTATGCAGTTCTTTCATTCAATCATTCAGTTCAGCAAAGATTTATTGACTAAGTATTATATGCCAGGCTATCTGGAAGACACAGCAAGTACAGTCAAAAGCAAGATAGACCTAGTCCTTGTACTCATGAAAGTTATGAGTTTAACATAGAATATAGGCAAAAAAAAAAAATACTATGATTTAATGCATATATCATGCATAATTTAAATATTTATGTATATTATTATAGGAAACAATCACAGGGCAGAAATGGAGAATAAGATGGGAAAAACTACTTTAGATGAAGTGGTAAGTCAAGGACTCTCCAAGTGATATTAAGGCTGACTTTGAGGATGAAAAAGAGTCAAGCACAAAATGACTGGGAAGGAGCCTGTTGCTCTGCAGTGGAGAAGACATGTGTCCTGAGGAATCACAGTGGGCACCTGATGAAATCAGAGAGACGAGCGGAGGATGAGGAGTTTAAAATTCTGTTCTAATTGAGGTGGGAAACCACTAGAAGATTTAGGGGAGTATCATGATGTAATGTTCCCTTTTGCCCCTCTCCGGATATTTCCTGTTTGTTGCTCATTCCAGCAATGCTCCATCTTTGTGTCTGGTGTGCTTATGCAAAAGTGTCTCCAAGGCACCTACCCAGGAGAGGAACAGCGGGGCCATATTACGGACATGATTAACTTCACTCATTATGTCAACTTCCATTTCAAAGTTCTGTATCATTGATGCTACCACCAGCAGTTATTCTGCTTCATCAACATTGCCATTATCTAAATTTTCATTTTTTTCTAATCTGGAGGGTGTGAAATGGCATTTCAAAATAAATGGTTTTAATGTGCATGTCTCTTATTAAGACGAGAGAAGCATCTTTTCAGTATGTTTATTGGTCATTTTCATTTCCTCCTCTTTTAAATTACTGTTTATAAATTTATGACCCTTTGGGGAAGCAGAAATGGAGAGAGAGATTACTATTTTTTCCTTAATTTTAGATAGCTTTTGAAATACTCCCAATACTGATCTTTTGTTAGCTATGTGTGTTGCAAATGTTTTATTCCAGAATATGACTTGTCTGTTCATGTTGTCTATTATGTCTGAGCTCTTATTTTTAACTTATTAGTTGGTTTATTTTATTTTTTATTGAAGTATAGTTGACTTACAACATTTCAGGTATACAACATAGTAATTCAATACTTTCATAGACTGAACTCCATACAAAGTTACTATAAAATATTGACTATATTCCCTGCGCTAAACATTACATCCTTGTCACTTATTTATTTTATACCTAGTAGCTTGTACCTCTTAATCACCTTGACCTATTTTGTCCCTGACCCTACCACTCTCCTCTCTGGTAATCACTAGTTTGTTCTCTGTATCTGTGAGTCTATTACTGTTTTGTTATATTTTTTCATTTGTTTTATTTCTTAGATTTCACATATAAGTGAAATCATACATTTGTCTTTCTCTGACTTATTTGACTTATTTCACTAAACGTAATGTCCTGCAGGTCCATTCATGTTGTTGATGACAAAATTTCAATGTTTTTATAGTACATGAGCAATATTCTGTTGTACATATATACCAAACATTTATCCATTCTTCTGTTGATGGACACTTAGGTTGCTTCCATATCTTGACTTTTATAAATAATGCTGCTATGAACACTGAAGTGCATACATCTATTTGAATTAGGGTTTTTGTTTTCTTCGTATAAATACCCAGGAGTAAAAATACTGAATTGTATGGTAGTTCTATTTTTAAGTTTGTCAAGTACCTCCATACGGTTTTTCATAGTGGCTGTACCAATCTACATTCCCACCAATAGTGCATGAAGTTTCCCTTTTTTCCACAGCCTCACCAATGCTAGTTATTTGTTGTCTTCTTGATAATAGCTGTTCTGACTGGTGTGAGGTGATATCTCATTTTCTTAATAATTTGCACTTTCTGTAACTTAAGAACTCCTTCCACTCTGAGGTTATAAGAATGTGCTTGTATATTTTCTTCTAAAAATATGTTTTCTTTTCAAACTAGGATCCTTTATGTATTTGGAATTTATTTTTGTTTCTGGTGTGAATTAAGGCATCATGTAATCATTTATAGGGATAATGAATTCTTCCCTGGTGACTTAGACCATAAAGAATCCGTCTGCAAGGCAGGAGACCTGGGTTTGATCCCTGGGTTAGGAAGATCCCCTGGAGGAAGGCATGGCAACCCACTCCAGTATTCTTGCCTGGAGAATTCTATGGACAGAGGAGCCTGGCAGGCTACAGTCCATGGGGTCACAAAGAGTCAGACATGACTAAGCAACTAAGCACAATACAGCACATGTGTTTGGAATTATTTTTGTTTCTGGTGTGAATTAAGGAATCGTCTAATCATTTATATGGATAATGTATTCTCCCACCTTATTTATCAAATAGACTTTCCTTCCCCATTAATCTGCAGTGCAGCTGTGTCACACATTGCTGTTTTCATTACTGTCACTTATAAGGAAACTTTTTTATCTGATAAGACAAGACTTCTTACCTACTTCAGAAGTGATTTGCTACTTTTGACCCTTTGCTCTTCCATTTAAATTTTAGAATGTGGCTTGTCAACTAAAGAATTTAAAAGTTGAAATTGCAGAAAATCTATTGCTCAATTTGAGAAAATGTGGCATTTTCTGGTGTCCAATATACCTACTCATATACATGATATGGCCTCCATTTATTTATATGTTTAATATCCTTTGATAAAGTTTTAGAGAATTCTACACAGAAATCTTGCACATCATTTGTTAGATTTATTCCTAGGTACTTTACACTTTTGTTGTTTTTGGAAATTTTAATTGCATTTTATTTTGTTGATGTTGTACATAAATATAATTTAATTTCTAAATTGATCTTATATTCCACATTCTTGCTAAATCTTATTAATGTTAATAATCTGTAGACTGTGTTTTTTGTAGACAATAATAGTATTAGAAATTTTAAAAACAATTTTTACCTCTCTGAACTTTAGTCCTTTTAAATCTTTTTTATTTAATTATATAAGCAAGGAACTCCATATAATGTTGAGTATAAATAGTAATTTCAGGCTTTCTCATTTTGTTCCTAATTTAAAATGGAATGCTTTTATTTCAGATTGTATCAACTTTTCTGAGGTTGAAGAAGTTTCCTTCTTGTTGAGGTTTTTTTAAAAGGTTGTTGAAACTATTGAGTGCTTTCCTGGACTCCACTAAGATGATCCTCATTTGAAAATCTCTGGCACTTATAAAGCACACAGCACTTCATTTGAAGTTCATGAGAAGTCATCATTTCCCAAAATACAGAACACTGGAAGGCCTTGAAAAACACAAATTGCTTTAAGCTTCATAAATAGACTGGAAAAGGCTCTGATGAATTAATAGTTTCATAAATTAATCATTCAGCAAATAAAAATCAGGTATTTTTAAATTAGTTTTTGGAGATTTACTGTACAAATTAGCCATTATATCTATTGCTTATAAAAAATTTGTTTCTCCAAAATATTTCTTTTTAGA
This sequence comes from Giraffa tippelskirchi, assembly GCF_054371585.1. Taxonomy (NCBI): domain Eukaryota; kingdom Metazoa; phylum Chordata; class Mammalia; order Artiodactyla; family Giraffidae; genus Giraffa; species Giraffa tippelskirchi. Next base: position 103,389,542 of record NC_137280.1, on the reverse strand, counting down.
TTGTCAGTCTATTTCCATTTTAAGCAAAGATGAAAGTTGTCCAGTGAAGCTAATGTGTTAAATGGGGCACCATGGCCTTTGGGGGAATAGACAAGGGCCAAGGTGACAACAAAAGAGGGCAAATATGGGGCATTACCGAGCTGGAATGTGAAACTAGGATGGAACCGGTGCTGGGCTATGGTTTGGGGAACCATTCCAGGCTGCAGTGGACGATGAACTTGGTAGGTTCAAAACAGCTTTGAGTCACTTTCACTGTGCCTCCTCTTAGTGACTCCAATGACTCTGCTTCTACTCCTCTGCTCATCAGTTGTCATCAATGAGTGGTAGAGGAGATGTTGGCCCTTCTTCCTTTCCACTCTCCCCTCCCAAGAGCCTTGGTTTTTCTTGGCCAGTCCCATTTCTGCAATTAGGGAAAGGATAGAAGACTACTTGGTACCTGAAGAACAGGAACATGGTAGATACTATACCTTGATCCATTTTTACTAGGTAAGCCCCAAGGCCTCAGCTCCTGTTCACAGGAGTTGTAGAGTTAAGAGTGATACATAGAAGCTAAAGGGAGGTTGAGTTTTAGGAAGTGGGTTTCCTTCTCCAGGAATAGGGGTGAAGGCTAGCAATCAAAGAAAGAAGGACTGTGTTAAGGGGAAAGGTAATAGTGTCCTGAGCACGAGGCAAGGATTTCAGTGAATGGAGTAAATCTATTCTTAGCAGGTGAGGTCAAAGTGGCAGGATCAGTGAACTCTGCTGGGCCTTGGGGTACAAGGATGTAGTGGAAGTTAGAATGAGGAGGTGACATACAGAGGAAGAGGCCTCTTTGATGGAAAAGTTAGAATTTTCCAAGAAGAAGAGAACTCCCCAGCACTAACACTGCCAGAAGAGGAGTGCCCTACAGTCTCCTTCCCAAACTGTGCCAGACACTTCCTTACTGTCTAATGATACAAAGCACTCAGGATTCTCTCAGTACACATACTCAAGCCTATTACCAGGCTTTTGTAAGTGTAAGTCTGAAAATTCCTATTCTTCTTTCCAGATGCACCTCCTGAAAGGCTTAGTATAACATCACAGCTCTTCCCTTGCCCCCTTACCTCTGCTCTCAAAACTAGAAGCCTTTTCTTATTAACCCATATTAACTATGTATCAGAATGTATTGTCATAAGGGAAGTACTTATTATAAAACCAAAGAAGCTTAATCTTCTATCTTCATTTATTTGGGCCCTTCCAAGGCCCTGGGAATGTGCCTAGCAAGATATTCATGTAGTCGTACATTTTCGCAAACTTTTCAAATATTTTAACTACAATTATAATTGCCTTCTCTTCATTCCAATATTCTCTCTGTCACATGTCCCCTCCAGTCAGGTAGCCAAGGGCATTTTTGGCACTGTGTACTAAGGGGAAGTTGTTTGGAGATACATTTAAGTTCATTTCAGTTCAGTCGCTCAGCCGTGTCCGACTCTTTGAGACTCCATGAATCACAGCACACCAGGCCTCCCTGTCCATCACCAACTCCTGGAGTCCACCCAAACCCATGTCCATCGAGTCAGTGATGCCATCCAACCATCTCATCCTCTGTCGTCCCCTTCTCCTCCTGCCCCCAATCCTTCCCAGCATTAGGGTCTTTTCCAATGAGTCAACTCTTTGCATGAGGTGGCCAAAGTATTGGAGTTTTAGCTTCAACATCAGTCCTTCCAGTGAACACCCAGGACTGATCTCCTTTAGGATGGACTGGTTGGATCTCCTTGCAGTCCAAGGGACTCTCAAGAGTCTTCTCCAACACCACAGTTCAAAAGCATCAATTCTTCACCGCTCAGCTTTCTTCACCGTCCAACTCTCACATCCATACATGACCACTGGAAAAACCATAGCCTTGACTAGATGGACCTTTGTTGGCAAAGTAATGTCTCTGCTTTTAAATACGCTATCTAGGTTGGTCATAACCTTCCTTCCAAGGAGTAAGTGTCTTTTAATTTCATGGCTGCAATCACCAGCAGCAGTGATTTTGGAGCCCAAAAAAATAAAGTCTGACACTGTTTCCACTGTTTCCCCATCTATTTCCCATGAAGTGATGGGACCAGAGGCCATGATCTTAGTTTTCTGAATGTTGAGCTTTAAGCCAACTTTTTCACTCTCCTCTTTCACTTTCATCAAAAGGCTCTTTAGTTCTTCTTCACTTTCTGCCATAAGGGTGGTGTCATCTGCATATCTGAGGTTATTGATATTTCTCCCGGCAGTCTTGATTCCAGCTTGTGTTTCTTCCAGCCCAGTGTTTCTCATGATGTACTCTGCATATAAGTTAAATAAGCAGGGTGACAATATACAGCCTTGACGTACTCCTTTTCCTATTTGGAACCAGTCTGTTGTTCCATGTCCAATTCTAACTGTTGCTTCCTGACCTGCATACAGGTTTCTCAAGAGACAGGTCAGAGGGTCTGGTATTCCCATCTCTTTCAGAATTTTCCACAGTTTATTGTGATCCACACAGTCAAAGGCTTTGGCATAGTCAATAAAGCAGAAATAGATGTTTTTCTGGAACTCTCTTGCTTTTTCGATGATCCAGTGGATGTTGGCAATTTGATCTCTGGTTCCTCTGCCTTTTCTAAAACCAGCTTGAACATCTGGAAGCTCACAGTTCACGTATTGCTGAAGCCTGGCTTGGAGAATTTTGAGCATTACTTTACTAGCGTGTGAGATGAGTGCAATTGTGCGGTAGTTTGAGCATTCTTTGGCATTGCCTTTCTTTGGGATTGGAATGAAAACTGACCTTTTCCAGTCCTGTGGCCACTGCTGAGTTTTCCAGATTTACATTTAATTTACATTTAATTACATTACATTTCCAGAGATACATTTAATTAGAGATAAATGGAATAATGTGATTTGCCATCATTTCTATGTGCTAAGTTATCACTAGTCCTCCTGGCTTCCAGGAGTACTCCACTAAGCAAATTCACCTTACTTGGTGACATGGAAGTGCAGGACCAGGGACTACCCTGGTGGTCCAGTGGCTAAGACTCCGTGCTCCCAGTGTTGGCAGCCCAGGTTTGATTCCTTGTCAGGGAACTAGATCCCACATGCCACAACTAAGAGTTCACATGCCACAGTGAAAATCCTGCATGCTAAAACTAAAACCTGTGATGGCCAAATAAATAAATAAACGTTAGGGGGGAAAAAGGTGCAGGACCAAAGATGATACCATCATATAAACATGTCCTACAAGTGCCATGCATCAGAAGCATGTAGGTAATGGAAGAGAAATTAAACTGGAAATGTACAGAGCTGAAGGTTATCTCCGGCAAGGTCTTCCCATCATCACATGTGTAAATTGTAACTTCTGGGTTCTGTTCTCACTAACACCAAGTCAAAGCAGAAATTCTCTCTCCTGTTAAGACTTGATACTTGATAATGCAGCTGATATAAGTATACCCAACTTTATTTATGCATATTACACAATTTATCAGAATTCTTTGTTTATGGGGCACAAACCCAAGGTAATACTAAAAGCAGCCATTGTGTCTATGTGTGTCACATAGTACATTTTAGCATGACCTTATCAAGAACAGGTTTTGAAACTGTCTGAGAATGTCTAACCTATTGATAAAACTCATGGCTTCCCTGGTGGCTCAGATGGTAAAGAGTCTGCTGCTGGCAATGCAGGAGTCTCAGGTTCAATCCCTGGGTCAGGAAGATTCCCTGGAGAAGGAAATGGCAACCCACTCCAGAATTCTTGCTTGAAAAAATCCTATGGATGGAGGAGTCTGGCAGGCTACAGTCCATGGGGTTGCAAAGAGTTGGAAATGACTGAGTGACTAACACTTTCACTTTCAAACTCTTTCTAGAGAAAAGACTGTATTATCTCTAATTGAAAATTACAAAACTTGAGTCATATAAAAGGATCAACAAGTATCAGTTAAAAACAAGAAAACAGCATAGAATATGTCAGGCAGTTAATTTATAAGAGTATTACATTAGTTTTTTTGATTTGGAGATGTTGATGGAGTTTGTCAGCTATTTCCAAACTAATAACTTCTTTTCTCTTTCTAAATATATACTCCCTTTCATGCCTAATTTTTTGTTCATAATTTCTCTTAAAGAAGACCCTAAAGTAGTATAAGCCTTCGATCCACAAACTCTTGATATGCTCCTGATTCTGACTGCTTCTGTGTCTGTGTTCTCCAGGAGATCTGAGCCTTTTGGTCTTAAAACCTCACGGAAATCTGTTATGGATAAGTTTAGCTTAAAGTCCCACTTTCATTAAGAGTTTTTTTGTTGTAACAGATTTTTAAAAGTCAGATTCATTTCCATGCCTTCATCTCTTTCCTTCCCTCTCTCTCTCTCTTTCCCTCCCTTCCTCCCTCCTACCTCTCATCTATGAGAGTAGAGGGGACACTGGTTTCAGAGACAGGCATAATTCTGCTTGAAAAACTGAAGTTAAGAAGACTTTTTCTGGGATTCTGATTTTTACATTTAGTCATTTTATGATCCTGTGAGTTTCAGTTAAATTTATGTTAAAAGACAATGGTATTTGCTCTATGTACTTTTGAGCAATGACAAAAGAACAATTTCATTTATTAGAAAGTTACAGAATACTTTCTAAGATCTCTGTGTAGGGATGCTCTGTCTAGGGAGGACTGCCTGGTGTTCATCTGGTTTCATCACTTTCTAAACTGTGTAATTCCTCTGTGCCTCACTTTCCTCAACTGTAAGATGGAGATAATCATAGGATTGTGGAGAGTATTAAGTGAGATAATACAGAAGGTGCTTGGCACACAGCAAATGTTCTGACACTAGCTGTGATTATTATAAGGCAGTGAGAGAGTAATAATGGTAATATTCACTTGTCACCTAGAGCTCTTAGAGGCTAGAAATACATCCTGTCTCTGTATCCCTAGCACCTAGCACAAAGAAGAAACTCTATGATAAGGAGAGACTCCTGTGGAGTAAAGAAATGGCTAAAGAAGGGATGGGATGGGGAGGGAGGTGGGAGGGGGGTTCAGGATGGCAAACACATGTACACACATGGCTGATTCATGTCAATGTATGTCAAAAACCACTACAATATTGCAAAATAATTAGCCTCCAATTAAAATAAAAAGAGAAAAATTTAAAAAAAAAGAAATGGCTAAAGAGTCAGCTCCTATTTCCGAGGGACTTCAGTTTCTGCTGGAGACAGACACATGCTCAGACAACCATAAAGGGTAGGGAAGGTGCATGTACCTTGAAGATTAAATTATTGACCGAACCTCCAAGCTATAATTTCCCACAGCATATTTCCTGTTAATCCCAATGTTGCAATACTTAGATCTAGAAATAAACTACACATTTCAAATGTTTAGTGGGACAAAATAAACTTTTCCTGATGTGGAAGTCTCACAGCTGCCAGGATGATCCTGGAGGAAAAGAAACTTCTACTTTATTCCCTCCAATAAACCCAAAGGGGCAGAACAGGTGCCATGAACAAGCCTCACTCCAAGCGAACGTGTTCAGTCATGTCGGACTCTTTGCAACCTCATGTAGCCTGTCAGGCTCCTCTGTCCATGGAATTTTCCAGGCAAGAATAATGGAGCGGGTTACCATTACCTACTCCAAAGGATCTTCCCAACTCAAGGATCAAACCCACGTCTATTGACTCTCCTGCTTTGGCAGGTGGGTTCTTTACCGCTGCACCACCTGGGAAGCCTTTCTCACTCCAACCATGCTGCTGCAAAAGGAAAAAGAAACTTGGAAGCAGGAATGATCAGATCACACAAGTGTGTTGATTATCTCTGAGCATTGTCCTTTGGACTGTAAGCAAGGCACTCTGTGACCTGGTCGGCTTCTCTGTCACATCTCTTGCCCTGTTTGTACCCCAGAGAGATTACACTCCAGCCACACATGCTAGTTCTGGGCCTTTGAACCTTCTTCTCTGCCTACAAGAGTCGGACACAACTGACTAACACACACACACTGCCTACAACACACAGGCAGAGTAAAGTCTGAGCTGTCTTTCAAAGCTGGACCAGTACCACTGCCTTCAGAAAGTCTACCCTGACCTTATCCCCCTTTCTCTGGACTTACACTGTAGCTTTTGTTTATTTCCATTACTGCATTTATCACACACTCAATCTTACTTGTTGTTAATATCTCTCTTCCTTACACTCTGCCTTTTATTCCTAACCAATCACTCGGCACAGTTCCTGGCCTAAACTAAATAATGATAAATGTTGGAAGAATGAATGGTGGTGGATGATGGATACATAAGGAGCTCCCCTGAATTGACCAGAATAGCTGACCCTTGCTGGGGTGCTGCTGACCACACCCCAGGAAGGCTGAGGAGGAACAGACAAGTTGGTAATATGCTCAGTGTAGGGAGAGCAGCTAATGGAAAAGTCAGATGACCTCTCAGATCTTCTGACTCCAAGTCTAGAATCTTTTCACTCTCCCACTAATTTCACTCTTCTTCTAATTCATTATTAGATCTCAACTGCTATTTGCCTCACTATGGTCCCAAGGGCTTTACCCTTGCCATTGGGAAGAGAGAGGAGAAAAGTACACAACTGAAAGGCTACGAGGAGCAACATAGGCTGAAATTCCTGTTTCCATAAATAAGCTTAATTTTAATTTAATTCTACACTGAATTAATTTAAGTTTAATAAGCTTAATTACTCTAAAACTAATTTAATAGATATAAATAATTTAATAAACATTGGTTTTTAGTTTAATAAATAATCCCTCAGAGATGCCTCACATTCTCATAGCTTCATACTTCTGTTCCTGTTTTCTCTCTACCTGGGATAGTAGTTCCCTCAAGCAATACTTAACCAACAAGTATTTTGCATTTTTGCAATATCCTGTTGGTTACACAGGTTGACCCAGCGTATTCAGTGGGCATGGGGACCATCAGGGTGGAGAAACCCAAGAAATGGGGGGATCACATGAGACCATCGTGGAGGCGGGGCACCGCAGCAGTTTGTAGATGACACCAAAACTACTACATATTTCTAATCTGAACAGTAATATATGAGGGAAGGGCAGGAGCCTCGGAGTTACTCAGATCTGTATTTGAATCACAATTCCAGCACTTACTGCATTACTTTAGTCTAGGTACCTAACTTTTCCAGACCTCAGTTTTCTCATCTGTAAGATGGGGCAAGTAGCACCTCTTAGGACTGTTTTGAGGATTAGGCATGCACAGTACGTGGTGGCAAGTAGGGCACTCAAGAACTGCTGTTATGGTGACAAGCATGGTGAAGTGTTACTATAGAAATACAATAGGAAGTCATAATCCAGACACGTGTCAAATCTTAAGGGTTCCCCCAACCCATTTGTTTTATTATTCCCATGGGACTTCCCAGATAACTCAATGGTAAAGAATCCACCGGCAATGCAGGAGACCAGAGTTCAATCTCTGGGTCGGGAAAACCCCCTGGAGAAGGAAATGGCAACCCACTCCAGTATTCTTGCCTGGGAAATCCTATGGACAGAGGAGCCTGGAAGGCTACCAGTCCACAGGGTCTCAAAAAGAGTCGGATATGACGACTTAAATAACAACAATAAATAATAGCAAAAGCCCGTGTGCCCAATACACAGAGGCCAAACAATACCAAAATGTCAGAGTTTGGACCAGAGAAAGGTTTACTGCAGGACCATGCAAAGAGAGAGGTCACTCATGCCTTAAAAACTCCCAAGCTCCCTGAAAGCATTCAGCGAAGCCCTTTTCTAGGAAAGGTGAGGGAGTGTGTGGTTAGTTTTTGCAAACTTTTTGGTGTCACATCCTTTGTTCTTGACTTCCGGTCATGGTCAGGTAAGGATGTTCCCGTAACTCTCTAGCAAATGAATGTTTTTCTCTGTTCTGACAAGAAAGGGCAAGATCCCAAGGCATAGTTTTCACCCTCCAAGGTCCCGGTTCTGGCTAAGGAGGCAGATATCAGTTGGCAGCTCCCTCAGGGCCGGGTTCCCAGACCCTGTCCAGCTGTCATCCCTGAGAGAGCCAGGCACCCAGGACCAACTGGCCCTCAGGTTCCTCAAGTCACACAAACGATGGGAGCCAGGTCCCAAAGACTGTGTCCTAAGCAAACGGCTCCTGACATTAGGTCGCAGAGGCAGGCATCAGGGAGAGGCTCACCGTGGCCCGACCAGCCTTGCTGAGGGCTCTAGAGCCCTGCAAAACACAGCCCCCAGCCTGTTCCCTGGGCCCGCCGCCCCCAACCCCTCACCCACCGCTCACCTGCTGGCCCAGAGCCTGTAAACTGGAGGGTCTGGAGTAGAAGGCCAGGAATGGCCTCTTACCTTGCTCTCTGTATGAAGACCGCCCCTTTGCGCAGGCCCACCATTGACTCAATGCACTCGCTAACCGGCGGCTCTTTGACGGTGGCTTGTGGGCGGGTCCAGCTGCGGCGCTGACCAATGACTAAGGAGGACCACTAACGGTCCCGCTGGCTTAGCGTTCAAGACTCTGCCTGCAGTGCAGGAGACCCGGATAGATCCCTCTCACTTTGACTTTCACACCCGTTGCCTGGTTAACAGGGTAGGAGCTAATGATGCACAGCATGTGGATGTTTGTTGCTCAGTCGTCTCCGACTGTTTGTGACCCCATGGACTATAGGCCGCCCGGCTCCTCTGTCCATGGGATTTCTCAGGCAGGAATACTGGAGTGAGTTGCTATTTTCTCCTCCAGGAGATCTTCCCAAAGTCAAGTAAACAACAAAACAACTCAATGAGAGCTAAAAACAGGGGGGTAAAGTAGATGCAGCTAAAAAAACAATACTTTTTTATTTATTTGAAACATGGAAACACTTTAGAACTTTAAGATTCAAACTTGAAGAGCCAAGCAGCTGTCAAAGTATTTCATTTCTTCGTTGTAACTGAAGTCCATGTTATGATGGTCTTAGAAAAATACGAAAATAAGGGTTAAAAAACAACAACAACAACAACAACCGATGCTGGGCTAAGTAGTTTCCTCAAAATTACACTATTTTGTGTGGCGGCAGGGGGCGGGGAGGGATGTGATTATCTCTAGGAAAAAAAAAAAAAGGTTCAAAAGGTCTGTGTCACATCAAAATGAAAGGTTTTCCCAACAGTGCTACCAGTTACAAGGTGAAACAATGTTTGGTACTCAGGAATTCCACACTTTGGGCTTTGAACTTTGTTGTAAATTTGTCCAAGCTTAGCTTCTTCTCCAGTAAAATAACACTAAAGACCCTAAGAAAAAAGGCTTCTTCATTTCTGATACAAAATATTCTTTCTTCAAATTCATCTGCTGAAAAGAATAGTGGAAAGACCCCTAACACACTTCTGTGACCTGGAGCAAATCACTGACCCTTTCTTTTTCCTCATCTCACAAAATGGAGAGATCTGTTGTGAATAAAGTTTTTCCGGACAACTGAGAAATTAAAAGGAGAAAAAAAAAATCAAATGAGGTAGTATACATAAAGTTTAAAATTACAAGATCCTTCTGAGGAAAAAAAAAAGTGAAGCATTCTTTTTGGGTATTTTATTCTTGTGGAATTTTTTCAAATTTTATTTTAGTTACTATCTGAAGTGGTGGTTTATCATTCAGGCTAATAAAGCTGAAAATTTTAGGGCCTATCAGAATGAAGCACTTCTAATTCAATATTCATTCTTTGTACCTAATTTTGTAGTGCTTCTTCTGAAAGAAGTCCTCCATATTGTTTAGGCTTTAGACCCTACAAAACTAGTCTGCTCTAGTTGCTGCATTTTTCAATCAAGACTAATAGACATTATCATCAATATTTCATAAAAGTAAAATGGGAAATAATCTAACAGTTTAACAAATCTATGCAAGAAGCTATTGTGATGGTATGAAAGAGTATTTCCAAAACTGGAAAATATGGAAATAAAACTTATTCCCTACATAGACATACTTTGAAGGAGACCATTCATACTGTCATACAAGACGACCACATTATATAATCCATATATACTAGAGTATGTGACATATACTTAATGTAGAATTTAATTTTAGAATAAAACATAAAGGTGGTAACATCTTTAAAAGAGAGGAAGGAGTTATCAGATCTTTTATTTATATGCATTATTATATCCCACATCTGGGGAGTTTTGAAAAGTAGAGGTTCCAGAAATCCAAAAGCTACTCTACTAATAATAATTCCTCTTTGAGTTAAGAATTAGCATAGGAGAGTAGTTAAGAAGACCAATTCCTCAGCCAGATTGCCTGGTAGCCCACTTCATTTGAGTAGCTTGTCATGTCTGTACTTTATTTACCTCTCCTATTAAAGTGGGAGGGGGTGATAGCTCCTATCTCAAAGAGCTATTGTAAGGATTGAATGAGTAACTGGATTTAAGTGCTTAAAAATCTGCCTACCGTATATAAGTGCTACATGTGAACTTGTATGCTCAGTGATGTTCAACTCTTTGCGACCCCATGGACTATAGACCACCAGGCTCAGCTGCCCATGGAATTTTCCAGGCAATAAATGTTACTTAACACACCTTTGGCTGATTTCTAACTTCGACTATCACCTCACAAATTGCTTTATCAACTTTATGAAAATTTTCATTTTATCCTACTGTTGTTTTCCCATTAATGATAGCATGTTGCCTCTAGATCACCTACTGAATTGCCAAATTTTTAGTCAGAAAGACTGTGTTATTCATCTTTATATCCCCTTAAGTTTATTGGCTAGTCTTCTGGCCTTATTAAGGACAGGAGTAATCACTAAATACTTCTGAATTGCAACTCCAGAACAAGTGAAATAGAAAATCATGTGGCATAGCTTAAATGTTTCACAGCATAGGATTATTATGGGTTTTTTTAAAAGAGTTTTTAATATTTGCTAAGTTTTCCACATTAAGAAGTATAATTATGCCAGTTACTGAGCAAGAGTTGAACTTTTGATGATGAATAAAGTAGCAGAATTTTAGGTTGAGTTGGTTGAACAGAAGATATTAAAAAGCTTCTTTCTCTTAAGTATCAATAAGATATTTCTACTGGAAGCTGCCTCATTATTAGTCTACCTGCCACACAGGAGAAGCCTATCAGGATGATTTTACTTTTAACTTTCCCCAGTATCTGGGTTTATCATACTAAAACAGAGTATGTTTTTATGCCCTAAACCACTCTGTTTATGTGAATACTAAATGACTGGGTTAGTTCTAAAGTCATGTTGTAAAGTATGGTAAATATTTAGTGGAAATATTGAGTGACCATTCTTAAAGTCCTTTACCTAAGTGACAGGTAGGGAGTTTTGTTCATTTTATAGTTGTATAAATGGCCCTTAATTAATGATAAATAATAAGAAACACATGGTGATGCTGACACCACAGTTTTTTTGGCCTAGGTCTCTTCTTTGGACCCCAAAGAGAAATAGCTTTGTTTATTCCTGAATTCAAAAGAAATAAAATCATCCTACTGTGTCCCTATCAGATTTTTCCATAGTGCTGGAAAACTACATAATAATAAGCAAATCTGCAGTTCTCTGTAATTTTAGCAGCCTATCCAAAATGCACAGTTAGAAACAGAGTGATAGCTCTACTTCTATTGAGTAATCCTTGATTAGGTCCAGGCTTAGCTCCACCTTCTCTTAATAAAAATGACAATAGCCTAGTGTATATTAGATACCTCCTATGTGCCAGGAACCACAGTAAACTCTTTTTGCAATTTAGCTAAGTCAAATTTCACAATAGCCTTATGAAATAGTTAACTACCCAATTCTGCAAATAGAAAACTGAAGTTTGGAAAATTAAGTACTTATATTCCATGACAGATGAGTTGAACTCAATCTTTAGATTTTAGGCGCATGTTTTTTCTATCTCACTATACTCCAACCCCTTCCACTTTTAATCTCCTTCCATCATGGAGTAACAGTACTGGCTAATGGATGTGGACATGCTAAAGTAAGCGGGGTGGTTTAAAGCCCCACCAAAACTGGAGAATTAAATGTGACGCCCAAACCCTAAGTTACAAAAGAAATAATAAATTGGACCTCATCAACGATAAATACCAAAGACCATCAAGAAAATGAAAACAACCTGCAGAATGAAAGAAAATATTTATAAACTGTGTATCTGATAAAAGTATAGCATCTGGAATATATAAAGAATTTCTTACAACTCAATAATGAAAAGACCATTCATTTTAAAATGGGTAAAAGATTTGAATAGCTTTTTCTTCAAAGAAGATGTATAAATGGTCAATAAGAAGTAATATGGTGATCAACATTATCATTCACTAGGAAAATACAAATTAAAGCCACAACGAGATACCACTTCCCATCTAGTAGAATGACTATACTCAAAAAAGAGAAAAACCAAGTGTTAGTGGGCATGTTTGAGAAACTGGAGCCCTCATACATTATTGGGAGTGTAAAATGGTACAACCACTTTGGAAAACAGTTTGGCAGTTCCTCTAAAACCTAAACTTAAAGTAGCTGTGTGACCCATCAATTCCACTCCCAAGTATATACCCAAGGTAACTGAAAGCACATGTCTAGGCCAAAACTTGAACATGAATATTCATAATAGCTAAAAAGTGGAAATAACCCAAATGTCTATCTATTGATCAATAAAATGTGGTATATCCACAGGATGGAATATTATTTGGTATAAAAAAGGAATCAAGTACTGTTACATGTCACAACATGGATGAAAGAAGCTAGTGACAAAAGACCTCATCATTCTATTTATATGAAATGTCCAGAAGAGGCAAATCTATGGAAATAGAAAGTAGATTAGTGGTTACCAAGGGCTACGGAAAAGGGACAATGGGATTGACTACTAATGGTGACAGGGTTTCGTTTTGTGGTGATGAAAATGTTCTGGAATTAGTGGTGACAGCTGCACAACTCTATTTAGTGATACTAAGACCCCTGAATTATGTAGCCTTCAAAAGAGTGAACTTTATGGTATATGACATATATCTCAATTAAGCTGTCATTTTTTTTAAATGCTAGTGAAAGATTATAAGAAATCATTAATTTTTTGAAAGTTCATATTCTGTAAGTATAAAGAGTTTATACTTAAAGTCATGTAAATAAATTTTCCATGACTGATGAACTGGCTTGTGCATGCGTGCTCATATCTGACTCTTCGTGACTCCATGGACTGTAGCCTGCCAGGTTCCTCTGCCCAAGGAATTTCCCAAGCAAGAATACTGGAGTGGGTTGTCATTTCCTACTCCCAGGATTTTTCCCAACCCAGGGATCAAGCCTGCATCTCCTGCGTTGGTAGGCGGATTCTTTAACACTGAACCACCACCTGGCAAGCTCGATAAATTGGCTTCCTGACTTTTAAAAGGAATGACATGTTTTTACTGAACCAGAACTTCTAGATCAATATTTTCTTTATTTGCCACTTAACTTTTTAAAAATACTTCCCTTTTACCCTCTCACCAGAATTGTGTAGCTTTAGGATAAGAATCGGAGAAGGCAATGGCACCCCACTCCAGTACTCTTGCCTGGAAAATCCCATGGACGGAGGAGCCTGGTAGACTGCAGTCCATGGGGTCGCTAAGAGTCAGACACGACTGAGCAACTTCACTTTCACTTTTTACTTTCATGCATTGGAGAAGGAAATGGCAACCCACTCCAGTACTCTTGCCTGGAAAATCCCAGGGACGGGGGAGCCTGGTGGGCTGCCGTCTATGGGGTTGCACAGAGTCGGACACGACTGAAGCGACTTAGCAGCAGCAGCAGGATAGGAATACTAGAGTACTGTAAGAAAGGGGTTGTGTCAGAGGTCCCCCAGAACAGCCCACACGCAGAGATTCATGTTGCAGGGAGATTCTTTACCATCTGAGCCACCAGGGAAGCCCCAGAAAGACTCACAGAACTCAGCATATGGTTGTACACGTGGTTAGGATTTATTACAGTGACATGGTAAGTTGGGCCATAAGGGAAAAAGATACTGGTGGAGTCAAGAGTCTATGTACAGGATTCCTAATGCTCTCTCCCTCCCATGGAGGGTTACAGGGAATGCATTCCTCCCCCAGCAACAAAAATGTAGCAACATGTTTATGATATTTCTGCCCAGAGAAGCCCATTAGAGACTCAGGACCCAAGGTTTTTATTGGCAGCTAGTCACTTAGGCACCCTCTGCCTAGGTCATACTCCAAATACAAACTCTCAGAAAAAAAACAGATGATCAGGGAATTCTATGGTGGTCCAGTGGTTAAGACTCGACACTTTCACAGCTGAGGGCTTTGGTTCAATCCCTGGTTGGGGAACTAGGATTCCACAAGCTGTGTGATGCAGCCAAAAAAAAAAAAAAAAGCAGATGATAGGCATAAATTATATTATCTGCGTAGTCTAGGCTCAGTGAGGTGGAGAACAGTGGAAATACCCCAAAATCCAAATTCCCAAATGCCAACTAAGAGTCAACCTTGCAAATAGGTCTTTCTTAGAAGTCTCAGACATGCTATGTTACCTCTTCTCTGCACAGGAGTGGAAAATGAAGATCTCAAAACCAGCATCCAATGAAAATAGATTCTTGAGGGAAAGAGGAAGAGGATTAAGAGATTTTGAAATAGACTCAGCAAGGTTTCAGGGCCAGGGGGGACACTGTAAGGTTTGGTTTTCAAGTCAGAAGTCTACTGACTCCCACAACCTTGGCAAGAAGATTGATCCACTAGTCTTAGGACCACTTAGGCCTGATCACTTTGAAGTAGTCCCAGGAGTTTCTAGCTTAAAGTCCTGTCTCTTACCTCCATCATGGCCTTCCACTCTCCAGCCTTCGAAGTGAAAGTAAACCCCGGTTCCTTTCTGGGCATCAGCATATTGCAATGGAAAGAAGGATGTCGGAATTACAAACATTCCATGATTCTTACCAAAAGGTATCAATGGAATGCCCTGGCATTCCAGAAAGAATCCTCACAGATGAACAGATGCTGAAATGGTTAGCAATAAGAGCAGAGTTCACAACACACCCTCGAAATACTAATCAGCCCATGTGTTCTTATTAGCCCAGATGTGATCGGCAAAGATGTAACCTTGAGGAATAAGCCCTAGGCAGGAGGGCTCCAATTCAGTCCTTTTGTTTCCTGCAAATACTGAATAAGAATAATCTTCTTCTCATGGAAGTGTAGAAGAATCTGTTGGCTGTTCCCGCTCTTTTTGGAACTGACTAACACCATAAATCCACAAGAATACATCTAAAAAAGGAAGTGAAAGGGAAGTGAAAGGAAGTCTTTTTTCCCAGGGCAATGAATTTCTATTACATAAGAATTGTTTAACTTTGACCATTGAGTTACTAAATATATCATAATGCAGAACTCAAAGTGCATGCAAGAAAACAGGGAAGGACTCTCTGGCCACTTGGAAATACTTAGACATGCTACCTTCACTGTCCCATTTCACTCCCCACCCCTCTCCTCCTTTCCACTCCCTACCTTCACTCATCAGCTTCCTCCTCTTGCTTCTCCTGTTTTCCATCATCCCACCTCCCCAAACAATTATAAACTGAATGTAATTCCAGAGGATTCAAACAGCTGCAAAGAATTTTATTTTCTTTTACAATTTTATTGCTCTACCCAAATGTGAACATATTATCTCACTCATAGATTATTTCTAGTAAAAATACCTACATATTTACATGTACCTGCATCTTCTACATTAGTGTCATTGTTACTGTTTGGTTGTTAAGCCACATCAGAACATCAGATGCTTTGCAACCCCATGGACTGCAGCATGCCAAGCTTCCCTGTCCTTCACTATGTCCCGGAGTTTGCTCAAACTCATGTTCTTTGAGTCAGTGATGCCATCAACCATCTCATCCTCCGTTGCCCTCTTCTTCTCCTGCCCTCAATTAATAGTTTGATTTAAAAATTATCTTTAGCCAATATTAAAGTTCATGAAAAATCAATAAATTCTTTTTGTTAAATTGTGCCTTTAGCCCTATGGGGAAAAAATACAGTAAATTCTTTTTCAGCACCTGCCTTTCAAAATCTTCAGAATTCTATCATAACTGTCAGGTGTCCACGTGGGGAGACTTAGTTTCCCAGAATCAGACTTGGCAGTCCTAATGATTGGCTTGGATGCCACGAAAGAAACATTCCTGACAGAGATCACTCAGGGAGAAATGCTCCATCTAACTCTCTAGATTTAATCTTCACAAAGATTCAAATTATCTTGAATCCAGATAAGTCCTCTTGGAAACAAGACACAACAGATGAACCATTAGCAGATTAAACCTACCTCCAAGAATTTGCCTTCCTTTTAGGTAGGATCTGTGGAGACTAAATTAGAAGTTCTCTCTGAAAAGCTGAAAAAATTGATTTCTCAAAAAAATAGAAAGTAAATTTGATATTAAAAAGCACCAATAGACTCTAGAATGCAGAAGGTAACCATCCCATGCAGGTCAGGCCTTCTCTGACCATCCTGCCTACTCAAGTGATAGTCTGGGCCATGCTCAGAGGGGAATCTGAAAGCATGGAGAGACACTAACATCTACACCGCTTGCAGATGAACTAGGGTTATTAGTCTGCAGAAGCAAAGCCCAGAGGCCAGGCAGGGAGAGTGGGACATGAGGGTGAGTTCACACATTTAAAGGTTTGTCACAGTGTAGAGAAAGTCTGTGCAGCCTGATGGGGTAAAATGGAACAAATGTGTGGGAAGAGATGACAACCCAATCATTATAAAGGGAACTCTGAACAACCAGAAATGCCCAAGCATGAACTGGGCTGCTTTGAATGGTAATGAGCTCCTGTAGCCAGAGGTTTCAAGTCTTTGATAGTTTCATTCAATATTCTACATTCCTTTTATCAAATAATTACTCTGAAGGCTCAACATAGACTACACACAGATAAATGAAATAACCATGGTTCCTGCTCTCATCCAACAGAGGAGACTCAAACATACATCTAAGACAGGATCTGTGAAATTTTTCCTAACCTCAAGAAACTACGAAGTAAAATCCCTATTTTTTTCCCTACATTTGAAGAGCTCCAGATATGTTTTTATTCTTACCAAGAATGAGCCAGCCAGATTAATAACCTTTAGTTATGAAACAACTGAAGGCTAGCATGAAGAATATTTGGGATACTATTGGGATCAAGCCATTGAAGTTATAACTGTGGGTCTCCAAATTGCATTAATAAAGGAACCTCAAGTCTATCTTCCTAAAGTGAGTTATTTAGAATCATCCTGGTGCTTTTGCAACAGGTTTCATGGTTAGAAGATATTGAATTGGCCAAAAAGTCCGTTCAGGTTTTCTGAATAACTTCTTGGCCAACCCAATAGTTTTCCTTTGGAAAAATAGAAAAACAGTATTTCGTAATTCGGAAAGAAACACAAGGCTGGTATATATTGAGAAAGGTTTTTTTTAATGGTTAACATTAAAAACATTAGTCTCAGAATTAAATCCCTTAATGAACAAAGCTGGTTAAGTATTTATAATCTATCCTTGCCTATTAATGTTAATTATTGAAGTTCATTTCTAATTATTTACCTAATCACCACATTCCAGGACATGATTAGTTTACCTTAATCTGAATTTAACAACTATGATCTTAGACTTGGATCACATGATAACTTGGAAAAATGACCTGTTGTAGCTAAAATGCACCTTAGAGTTTGCATGGATTGTCAGGAAGCAGAGGAGAGAAACTCTAGGGAAATTCCAGGAGGTTAGACTCACTGAACCTCCCAGCATGGCTCCAGGCAACAGAGAACTCACAAATATGCCTTCACGGAAAACATTCTGACACTAACAAAAGCTCAGCTCATTTCCTTTAAAAAAAAAAAAAAAAACACTTTATTTTTATTGCTAAGACTAATCCCCAAAACTTCTAAAAGCAAGCTATGTATTAATCAAAGCTAGAATGCAGAAGTTCAGAAGAGAAGGAGAAAAAACAAAACAATGTCAGGGACTGAAAAGTCAAAAGCAACAGGAGAGAGACTGCTACTCAGTTTCTAGAATGAGAAGAAGTGTTTTATGGAAACTTCTGGACTTAGATCTACTTTATTTCTACTTAAACAGGAGAACGGGCTTCCCTGGTGGCTTGGCGGTAAAGAACCTGTCTGCCAATACAAGAGATGCAAGAGACACGCGTTCGATGCCTGGGTCGGGAAGATCCCCTGGAGAAGGAAATGGCAACCCACTCCAGTATTCTTGCCTAGAGACTCCGCATGGACAGAGGATCCATGGGGTCTCAAAGAGTTGGATATAACTCAGGGCACACACACGCATTGCAGAACTGAATTGAAGAGATTTAAGGCTGTGAACAATGTCTACTTATCTCACTTTATGGGAATATTCACACATTTAGCTAAAGAAATATTATTGTGTTGAATTACAAGCTGGTGATATTATGTAACATGCAGCATATGTGTCATATTACCTTCCTAAAATCCAAAAATCTCTCTGAATTCCAAAACACACCTGTCCCCAGGAGTTTTGGATATAGGTTTGTTAGATCGGTAATAGCATCAAAATTAGTTCCAGAGGTTTTTTTCAATATTTTCCGCAGCGGACTGAAGAAATTATACAGGATTGTGGCTAATAGGGAGAGGCCATGTATAGAAAATTAGAAGTCCTCATAATTGAGTGGAAAGTCCTCATAATTTAACGGAAAGTGAGTACCTCTATAGAGCCAGGAATTAGGGTAGAGTGTCTCCCAAAGCCCTGGAGAAGACAGCCCTTAACAGCCAGTTCCTTACCTTTCTGGATGCCTGCGTGCATGCTTAGTCGCTTCAGTCGTGTCTGACTCTTTGCAATCCTATGGACTGTAGCCCACCAGGCTCCTCTGTCCACAGAGTTTTCTAGGCAAGAATACTGAAGTGGGTTGCCCTGTGCTCCTCCAAGGGATCTTCCTGGTCCAGGGACTGAGTCTTCATCTCCTGCCGTTCCTACGTTGCAGGCAGATTCTTTACCTCTGAGCCACCAGGGAAGCCCTATCTCTCTAGATTTCTTTGACAAATATTCACCCAGGCAGGAAACTACATGGAAAGAAACCAGTTCTTGAATTCAGTGCAGAATTCCCTGTGGGATAAAATATTTCATCATCTTACAAATTTTAAAATGATGATTTGATTCCTGAGCTAACCCCTCAAAAGTTTGCTCCTAGCATAGCAAAAGCAGTAGAATTTATAATATGAGATAAGCTCACTTTTAAGAATGAATCTATAGATCTGAGTTCTTTTCACATTACTATTTAATACGAAAAAATATATATTCTGCATCCCAAATAATGATATGCAAAATGTCATTTGGAACACAATGCATTTCTACATTGGATGTTGCCTATAATATGCAGTGTTTTTCTAATTGTCGTCATTTATTGTTCAAGAAATATTTACTGAGCACTAGTCGTAGGTACTGGAATTAGAGAGTTCAACAAGAGACAATGAACCAGCCCTCTCACAGCTTAGATGCAAGGGGAGAGACAGTAGGAAAAAACGTGAAAGTAAGCTCTTTATTTTTTTTTTTTTTGATTGAAGTAAAGTTGATTTGCAATGCTGTGCCAATCTCTGCTATACAGCAAACTGACTCAGTTATACACACACATACGTTCTTTTTTTTTTATATTCCTTTCCATTATGGTTTATCCCAGGAGATAGATACAGTTCCCTGTGCTGTATAGTATTCAATAGGACCTTGCTGTTTATCCATTCTTAATGTAATAATTTGCATCTACCAACCCCAAACTCCAAGTCCATCCCTCTGTGTCTCCCCTCTCTCCCTTGGCAATCACAGATCTGATCTCTATGTCTATGAGTCTGTTTCTATTTTGTAGAAAGGTTCATTTGTGCCATACTTTAGATTCCACATGTAAGTGATATTATATAGCATTTGTCTTTCTCTTTCTGACTTACTTTACTTACTGTGATAATCTCTAGTTGCATCCATGTTGCTGCAAATGGCATTATTTTGTTCTTTTTATGGCTGAGTAGTATTCCATTGTATATATGTTCCACATTTGCTTTACCCATTAGTCTATTTGTGGACATTTAGGTTGTTTCCATGTTTTGGCTATTGTGAATAGTGCTGCTATGAACAGAGGGGTCCATGTATCTTTTTGAATTACAGTTTTGTCCATGTATATACCCAGGAGTGGGATTGCTGGTTCATATGGTAACTCTATTTTTAGTTTTCTGAGCAATCTCCTATACTGTTTTCCATAGTGGATATACCAACTTACATTCCCATTCTTTTTCTCCACGTGTTCTCCAGCATTTGTTATTTAGGCTTTTTAATGAAAACTATTCTGACTGGTGTGAGGTAGTAACTCAGTGTAATATTGATTTGCATTTCTCTAATGATCAGCAATGTTGAGCATCTTTTCAAGTGCTTACTGGCCATTTGTATTTCTTCTTTGGAGAAATGCCTATTAAGTCCTTCTGTCCATTTTCCAGTTGAGTTGTTTGGTTTTTTTTGTTATTGAGCTGTACAATTTGTATATTTTGGAGATTAAGCCCCTGTCAGTCACATCACTCGCAAATATTTTTCCCCATTCTGTAGGTTTTCTTTTTTTTTTTTTTAATGGTTTCCTTTGCTGTGCAAAATCTTGTAAGTTTGAGTAGTTCCCACTAGTTTATTTTTGTTTTTATTTCTATTGCCTTAGGATATGACCTAAGAAAATCTTGGTACAATTTATGTCAGAGAATGTTTTGCTTATGCTCTCTTCTTGACGTAAACTCATCTTAATGTAAAATTAAGTATTCATAAAGTTACATTTCTCCTGTAATTTATACATCAAAACACTTGCATGATGAGTTTTATCTTATTTAAAAGCAATTTCAGATTTCCTGATATTGAGTTTGACACATTCAAAGATTCACATTGAATAACTCAAAAGCCTCCAAACCTTCACAAAGGCCAGGGAGGCTTTCAAAATACATGTATTCATCTTCCAGGTTCTGCTTTTAAGGAAGAGGTTATCTGGAAAGGAACAACTTACATAGTGGAATAATAGTGTCATTTTTCCAAAACTCAGAGACGTTGAACAATATTTGAATCTTAAGACAATAGTGATGAATTTGTCATTAAAAAAAAAACACACACAACTTTTCCAAAAAAGGATGGAATGCTAATGTTTGATTGTGGTAGTTCACACTTTTAGAAATGTTCCATATATCATACTTCAGAAAACAATAGTTTCATGCTACTGAAATGCCGTGGTTAAATTTTCTGAGTGGAAATCAAAAAACAATAGCAACCTCCCTGAAATCAGGAAATCTCAGGATTCCACAGTCTTGACACAACCCAAGGAAATGAAGCCTTGGACTTTTCTGTGATGGGAATACTTGCTAGAGAGTACAGTGTGAAGGGAGGCAAAAAGAGATAAAGACCTTACTTGTTCTCCTGGCAGCTTGAAGGTGGGGTTAAAGAAACAGTGCTGATGGAAATGGGAAGCTGTAGGCATACAGCACATGCTGGGATTCCTTGCTTGTTACACTAGTCCAGTTTGTATCAACCACATAACACCAAGGATAGAAAGGCAACACATGCTTGATGTTACTCCCCTAAAGGAACAACAGAGAAATAACTAATTCTTGAATTGAATCATGAGCAAATGCAACTACCCCTGTACTTTTAGATTTCTAAAAGCAATGAGGAATTCTTGAGATAAATGCTGGCTGGGAAATCTTATAATCAGGGTTGTCAAGAATAGCAGGATAATGTTTGGATTCTGCACTTGATGGAGTTGTTAACTGGTGATATTTGGAAGATTTGAAAACTCGTTAGTTAGGTAAATGAAATCAATTCAATAGGTCTTTGTTCTGTGTCTAGAATTGGTTTTTTGTCGCACCTCTCCACTTCCGACATGTGGGACCTTAGTTCCTTGACCAGGGATCGAAGCTGCACCCCTTGTATTGGAAGGCAAAGTCTTAACCACCAGACTGCTGAGGAACTCCCATGTCTAGAATTGTTAAACATCGATCTTAGCACTGAAGGGAGAATTACCAAGATGTGCCAGACCCATCTCAATCCCACCAGAAAGGCCAGCCTACAGACATGTAACCATAAATCAAGAGAGATATATTATGCTACATAACAACAAAAATGATTCACTGATATTCATGAGACACTTATTACATACCATACCCCATTTTAAAGGGCTATCCATGGTTTTTTGTTTGTTCATTTTTCTGATAGAGGCAGATTCTGTGTCCCCAGGGCCCTTAAACTTCTATAGTGTCTGCTGCTAGTAGTCTTCCAAAGGGAAAGAGAAAGGGAAAGTATGATCTGATGCAATGAACATTTTAATCACATGACAATAAATTGTTCCACTTGTAAATCAAGCCAATGAGGCATATCACGAACATCAATCTACTTTTTTTTTTCCACTGTTAGTGAATGTATGCATGGTCTAGAAGAAAGGTCCTGTATACAGAGACTGACCAGAAATACCCTGAAACATATGAAGTGAGCTTATACTGTGGCAATAAATGAGAACAAAATGTCAATATCTCTAACGAAGTTTCTTGCTCACTACACACGTTCAACATAGGTTTATTGGGGGAAAGGCTATCCATATTTTAATACATTTAATTATCACAACCACTCTATGAGACAGGTACTATTATTTTCTTCTTTTTCACAATGAAGACACTGAAGCTCAGAGAGGTTAAGTAACTTAATCATGGTCACACAGCTCATACATGGTAGAGAGGGGATTTAAACTCAGGCTCCAAAAGTCATTCTTTCATACCATAAAATATATGCAAATGATTTTAATTCTGATTAGGATAGGTTAGTGAGGCGGGATGAGGTAGGGAGATGAGGAGAGAAGTAGAGGGAGCTTCCAAAAAGAAATACCCCAGATAGACAAAATATAACCTCCTTAGACCCAGTTTCTTACCTCCAAACAAGTGGGACTGATGAGATTACCTCTAAAATCCCTTTGAATCTTTTAATCACTTCAGAATCCACCTCTTGTGACACTACTGGAGATAACACAAAAGGAGTAAGCTTCAGAAATCAACATAACCGAATTATTAGCTGTGTGATCTCTGGAGAGTTGTTTATTTTTCTGAATCTTAGTGTTTTTTCATTGATGCAATAAGAAAATCCTCATAAGGGTGTTGTGAAGATTAGCCATCTAGGCATAGAAGTCACTCAAGTAATTTTTGTCTCTTTTCCCTTAGCTGTGTGTACAATTCTCAGTCACTCAGTCATGTCCAACTCTTTGCGACGCCATGGACTGGAGCATGCCAGGCTCCTCTGTCGATAGAATTTTCCAGGCAAGAATACTGAAGTGGGTTGCCATGCCCTCCTCCAGGGGATCTTTTCAACCCAAGGATCAAATCCTCATCTCTTGGGTCTCCTTTGTTGGCAGGCGGGTTCTTTACCACTGCGCCGCCTGAGAAACCCCTTCCTCCTTACTTTTTCTTTAAATGTATATAATTTAAGTTCTTGAACTGACCTAAATCTTAGATCACTGTGTGGCTGCACAATAGTAGGGTACCATTTGGAGGCAGACGGTAAAGTAAAAGAAGATATTTGAGGGCATCAAATATTTTCTAAAATATATGTTAGACCTAATTTGCAGTGCATTTATTTGGGGAAAGGAATGGCTACCCACTCCAGTATTCTTGCTTAGAGAATTCCATGGACAGAGGATCCTGGTGGGCTATAGTCCATGGGATTTCAAAAACTCAGAGTCAGTTGAGAGACTTTCACTTTCACTTTTTTCAAATGCCATTTGCTTCTTTTGCTCTTTTTGTTTCTATTACTCAACTGACTTATTAAATCATCACATGATAAACTGGAAATCAAGAGGTGAAGCTACATACTATTTTTAAGCTGTGACTGATATGGCTCAGAAAGCTTTCAGTAGATACTGCATGGGTTGTGCAAAAGGTTCATAGTTAAGAGTCTAAAATTTTTTTAATATCACATACTGAAGTAAACATGTGAATGGAAATAAGAAGAAAAAGTCCTATCCAAAAACTCTTTTGTCATAATTTGAACTTTTATTATCAAAGATGGAGATAATAAGATATACATCCATAGAGAAAAAACAAAGATCATATTGATACTCAAGAGAAAAAAATAGATATAAAGACCTTTATTTAAGTAGGTGTTTTGTTTCTTCTTTCTGTTACTTTATTAACCAGAATACATTTTTTTAACTAGCTCTGACTAAAGAGACTTGAGGCTTTTCCTTTTACTTCTTTCAATTGAGGTTTACCTTATATACATTTGTGCTTCCCGGGTGACTCAGATGGTATAGAATCTACCTGCAATGCAGGAGATCCAGGTTTGATCCCTGGGTCGGGAAGATTCCCTGGAGAAGGGAATGGCTACCAAGTCCAGTATTCTTGCTTGGAGAATTCCATGGTCAGAGGAGCCTGGCAGGCTACCTGAGGTAGCATAGAGTCAGACACGACTTGAGTGACTTTCCTTATTTCATTATACACATTAAAATGCACAAATCTTGGCAGTGCACTCAAAAACTTTTACATAGGCATATGCCCACATAACCACACTCAGATCTATATATAGAACATTTCTAGTGCCTTTGAAAGTCCTCTACCCCCTTCTTAGTCCATACCCACAAGGTAACTACTATTCACATTTTAAATAAAGCAGGTAACAAAAATAGAAAATGATAAATGAAAAAGTAAAGGAATCCTAAACCTGATTTTTTTTTTTCTGTTGTAAGAGTTTTTCTTTACAAAACTTACATTTGTGGTTTAGTAACCATTAGTAACCATACCCAAGGCTCTAAGGAATTAGCTCACTAGGTGGTAAACTAAAAACCATAGCCTAGGGCTTAACAGAAGAAGCAGACTTCAAATTCTTTCCGTATTAGAGTCAGGTGGCCCAGTTCTTTCTTCTAGAGACACATGATAAAAGAAAGCATCTGGAGAATTATATTGGATTGTTTACAACCTCAGTATCAACATAAGTACAACTCAATTAGGTCTAAGCAAAAAGTCTGCATTGTGTTTAGCGAAGTCAAGATAAGTAATAACAATGAGACACTTAGACCCAAACTCTTGGTTGGATCATGAAGCTATGAATTCTGGGGACAATTTGACACTAATGGAGCATGAACTCTGAGTTGTTTTTCAAGTAATTGTGGTAATTTCACCCCAGCATTCCATACTTTCAGGTTATTAAATAAATTTGGGAGTACAGTGAGTGACAGAGGGTACCCTACTGAGCAGCAAGACAATAAGATCCAAGAGTCTGGTCCATCAGATCCTTAGCCTAACAACTGAACTGACATGATATTTCACTTTGGGCAGTACTATACGTTGGCTATCAATAAATTATCCAAATAGACACACCTTTTGAAAGTAAAAGGGGCCACTATCATAATTATGCCAGAACAGTAGAACTAAATCAGGACTAACCCAAGCAAACCAGGATATACAGTCACCTTAGCTATCACAAGCCTCCAATCCATAAAAGTTCATACTGATTAACTCTCGGTTCCAACGACTCCTTTACTAGTTAAGCTAAAGCTTTTACAGTGGCAAAGACATCTGAGAGAGAGAGAGAGAGAAAAACAACAACAACAACAACAAAGGATGACCTAGAGATTATAGCTGAGTTACAGCAAGTTAAACACATCAATGCCACTGATACAACGATGCAACCTTAGCTTCTGACATGAGGAAAACAACCTGAAGAGGGTTGAGGACTCAGAGGAAGAGAAGTTACATCTATAGCTTTTGTAAATCTGTCTAGCATGTGACATAATACTCCACACACCGTCTTTAAATACTGAGAGCTGATGAACTAAGGGAGGGCAATACCCTCATTTGTTAAGATATTATTTGCTCAGTAATAATATAATAAGGATCATCAGTAGTTTGTATAACTTGAGTGCTTACTATGTACCTGGCTGCTGCTGCTGCTGCTAAGTCGCTTCAGTCGTGTTCGACTCTGTGCGACCCCATAGATGGCAGCCCACCAGGCTCCACCGTCCCTGGGATTCTCCAGGCAAGAACACTGGAGTGGGTTGCCATTTCCTTCTCCAATGCATGAAAGGGAAAAGTGAAAGTGAAGTTGCTCAGTCGTGTCCGACTCGTAGCGACCCCGTGGACTGCAGCCTACCAGGCTCCTCTGTCCATGGGATTTTCCAGGCAAGAGTACTGGAGTGGGTTGCCATCACCTTCTTCATGTACCTGGCAATGTGTGCTAATTCCTTTATATACATTTGCTCTTTAAATTCCCCAATAATCCTTCAAGATAATTTAACTTCTGTTCCCATTCTTTCCCCACAGATAAGGAAATTGAGGCTTAGAGGAGGTTAAGGCATTGGTCCAGGATGTATGATGCATATTAGGACTCTAAGATCCATCTGACTCTTAGCCGCTCTCTGGTTTTACACTACATCCTCTCCTCCTGAAAGTGAAAGTGATAGTCATTGAGTCATGTCCAACTATTTGCAACCCTATAGACTGTACCCCATCAGGCTCCTCTGTCCTTGGAATTCTCCAGGCAAGAATACTGGTGTGGATAGCCATTCCCTTCTCCACCCCTCCTAGAGCTCTTTAATTGGGGATAAACTCATTCAACTAGCTCAAACAAGGGACATGTTTACTGACAGGACAGCACGGGAAACCCTTGGATGTCAAGGGCAGAAAAGCAAATACTGTAGGACCACCTGGGGCAGGCAACTGAGAAGCTAGGAACCAAAAGCATGCCCAACAGCTCTCATCTCCTGTTTCTCTGCAGTGTCTATTACAATTTTTTACAATATATTTTTGAAACCCTGGGACTTGGGATTCTATACCACCAAGCATTTCCAATGTCTAAATCTCCCTCTACTATATGTCATTTTTTAAAAAACACATTTTTTGATACGGAGGAAGGATGAACTTTTCATTTTGTTGACTACTACTCAAACTAAAAATTAAATTCTGATTTTAATTAGTCTGTGATCTTAACACACAGGAAAACATTCTCTTTTCATCTGGTTTGCTTTTAAAAGTAGAAATGAATGCAAAGAAGCACAAAGTCCTGCAGGAAGGGGATCAAGGCCCTAGCTTCCCACAGGAAATAGGTTTCCATAATTACTCTCTCCTCATGAGAGAGTAAAAAATTAATTTATTTAAAATTGGCATTTCCATGGGTAAATGCAACATTTCTGTGTAAAAGGTGTTCTGTTTTTTCCCTCATTCTTACAGTCAGTCTGTGTAAGGCAGAAAGTGATGTGGCTATAACTGTGAGGTTTAGGGTCTTTCCCTTGAGGCCAGCGTTGTTACTTCAATGCCATGTTCCATGAATAGATCCACATTCCAGCTCCAAGCACAGTGCTTGGGCTAGAGTCCAGTCCTCCTGACTTCCAGCCTAGAGCCTTTTCAACAAGTTGTGCAGATGTCTGGGGGTGAGGTGGCTTGTGTATGACCCCAAAAGCAAGAACCTGAAGAATCAAATGTCCATCTCCTGCCCCTCCCACGACTTTACATCATGATGTTACTTGATCCAAGTGTCTTGTTGTGATATACGAAGGTGAGAGTTTTTGACTAAGGTTTTGTATGTGTATGTTTTGTAAATATCTGTATCGTGAACTTTCCCATTGCACTGCAAACTCACAGCAAGCAGACTGTGTGACTAAGTGCGTGCTCAGTCGTGTCTGACTCTTTGGAACCCCATGGACTGTAGTCTACCAGGCTCCTCCGTCCATGGGATTCTCCAGGCAAGAATATCAGAGTGGGTTGCCATTTCCTTCTCCAGGGGAACTTCCTGACCCAGGGATCGAACCCACATTTCTTGCATTGGAAGGAGGATTCTTTACTGCTGAGCCATCAGGGAGACCACACCCAGAATGTAGCCTTGCACATAAAAGACATCAAAAAAGTATTGATTGGAGGGAAGAAAAAAGGAAAGGAGGAAAGAAGGAAGGGAAAAAGGAAGGACGGATAGAGTGCACGATTTGCCTCAAATGTAGGTTCTGTTTATGAGTCAACCAAAAAGTAAAAGCAAAGTAACCTTGAGAGAGAGATAAACTTTATTTGCCTGAGATGTTTTTTGTTTCCCTCTCCCATGTTCCTTCTGTGTTAGGTTATTTGTTAGATAATTTTTTTAAATAAATAGTGCTACATGGAGAACAGATTGAAAGAAAAGATAACAAAACGCTAACAGGAATTGTCAAAAAAAGTGAAGGTATGTAAAAAAAAGAATGAAAAGCAATTAAAAGTCTATGATATTGGTGACATTAAGAAAAAATGCAACTTGAAGAAACTACTTTAATAATAATTACATGTTACCTGGCTTTGAAACAATGTGCTGATTGGGCTACATAGACTGCCTTGTCAAACATTTCACAGGGAGGGAAACAGAACATGCCAAACCAGGGTGCAAGGAAAGAGAAAGGCCAGTTCGCATACTGACATGATCATTAGTTCCCAAAACAAGGAAAGGAAGTAGCTGTATGAATGTTTCTCTAAGAAAATAGGAGTGATTACTTTCAATTGTTGCCTGTGGGTTATAAACAGTAATTCTTTGACTTCCCCTGGAGCTAGACCATCTGGGAGTCCTGTGACCTCTCTGACCCGTTTGAAGCAGCTATACTCAGCTAGCAGACAAGTGAGCAGTAGTACAGGCCTAAGGTTTTCCTTCCTAAATTGGGAGGGAGGATTTAGAAAGGATTTAAGTTATATTTCTTTTCATGCACTCTTTTTTTACCCCCTGCAAATTGAAAAAAAAAAATGACTGATATTATTCAACATCAACATCTCAGGTGAGCTGGAGTGTGGTTGAGAACCACTGGCTGGAAACAATCATTCAATGATTCATTCATTCATTCAGCATGTATTTATTAAGCATCTAACGTGAACCAGGCACTGTGAGTACAGTGGCTAACACAACAGAAAAGTGAAAAAAAAAAAAGTGAAGTCGCTCAGTGGTGTCCGACTCTTTGCGACCCCATGGACTGTAGCCCACCAGGCTCCTCCATCCATGGAATTTTCTAGGCAAGAGTACTGGAGTGGGTTGCCATTTCCTTCTCCAGGGGATCTTCCCGACCTGGGGATCGAACCCAGGTCTCCCGCACTGCGGGCAGACACTTTACCATTTGAGCCACCAGGGAATCCCCAACACAACAGACAAGTCCTTTATTTTTGAAAAGGTTCCATTCAGGTAGGAGAGGACAGATAATAAACAAATGGGCAGAGAAGATAATATCTCTATGAGACCATCTCCTTCCACGCTTCTCTTCCCTCATACTCCAGGTAAGGTGTAGAACAGTGACCTTCTTGCCCTTCCTAGAATATGCCAAGCTTAGTCCCACCTGGAGGCCTTTCCCCACGCCCTTCCCTCTGGCTGGTAAGCTTTGCCCCCATACATCATATAGCTTCTGTCTTCCCCTCCTTCAAGTCTCAGCAAAGATGTCACCTGTCACAGAGGCTTCCTTAATCTTCCTATGTAAAACAGTCTTTGATCTCTTTCACTAGAATGTAAGAGTCCCAGCAGTATGGGTTTTTCTTGTTTTGTCATGTCCATATCTCTCAAGTTTAGAACAGTGCTGTTAGAAATCCCCATTTACCCACATGCCCGATGACAATGTATCTAGCCTCGGAGGACCTAATCTCTTATCTGCACTGTAGTAGCTGGTCTCCAAAGTTGGCCCACAGTGAACTGCACTACTGGTATTCGCACCTTGGGTAGTTCCTTTGCCTTGAACCTGAGCTGGCACTGTGCCTCATCTGTGACCAACAGAATGCAGCAGAGATGATACCTGATGTCCAAGGCTATCGCATAGGAAGCCTTGCAGATTCCATCTTGGTATCATGGAACACATATTTTGAAGGAAACCCCCAAGTTAAAAAGTCCAACTATATTGGGACTTCCATGTGTAAGGAAGCCCAATCTAGCCATGTGGAGGGCCATGCAGAGAGACTCAAATGTTCGGCTAGTCCCCAGCCATTTCTCCTATGAAGCATGGATGTGAGAGCACACATCCATCAGCTGAGTCTTCAAATGACCCCAACCCTGGGGCCATCCGACTGCAGCTGCATGAGAGTCCCCAAAAGGGAACTAGCCAGCTGAGGTATACTGAACCATAAGAGAAAACAATACATATTGTTTTAAGCCATCAAGCTTTGAGGTGGTTAGTTATGCAGCAATAATTGCAGATAACTGTGAAATGCAGCCACCAAAGCTAGCTCCAGGGCTTCCCTGGTGGCTAAGTAGTAAAGAATCCACCTGTCAGTGCAGGAGACAAGGGTTCAATCCCTGATCCGGGACAATCTCACAAGCCGTGGAGCAGCTAAGCCCATGTGCCACAACTATTGAGCCTGTGCATCACAACTATTGAAGCCCGTGCGCCCTAGAGCCTGCTCTCCACAACAAGAGTAGCCACCACAGTGAGAAGCTTATGCACAGTAACTAGAGAGTAGCCCCAACTCGCCACAACTAGAGAAAACCCTGTGCAGCAACAAAGACCCAGCACAGCCAAAATTAATAAATAAAGAAATTTTTTGAATTATATAAAAAAAGATAGCTCTAGATTCATACATTATGTTTCCTGTAAGCATAACATATGTCTGAGGGTCCTTGGGCTTTGCCCACCCCCATTCTTTAATAAGGCAGGTGTCTCTGCCATTAACAAGCTTTGTTTGCACTGTTCACTCTCTTATTTTCCTTTATAAGCACTCACTGGAAGTCAGAAAAGCTGAGTCTTCTTCCTCATGGGACCACTGTAATTCTGGGTAAGTCACTAAACTCTCCAAAGCTCAAGCTCTGAAAAAATCATCAGTTCAGTTCAGTTCAGTCTCTCAGTCGTGTCCGACTCTTTGCGACCCCATGGACTGCAGCATGCCGGGCCTCCCTGTCCATCACCAACTCCCAGAGCTTACCCAAACTCATGCCCACTGAGTCGGTGATACCATCCAACCATCTCATCCTCTGTCGTCCCCTTCTCCTCCCACCTTCAATCTTTTCCAGCATCCGGGTCTTTTCAAAAGAGTCAGTTCTTCACATCAGGTGGCCAAAGTATTGGAGTTTCAGCTTCAGCATCAGTTCTTCCAATGAATACTCAGGACTGATTTCCTTTAGGATGGACTGTTTG
Organism: Giraffa tippelskirchi; assembly: GCF_054371585.1. Classification (NCBI taxonomy): domain Eukaryota; kingdom Metazoa; phylum Chordata; class Mammalia; order Artiodactyla; family Giraffidae; genus Giraffa; species Giraffa tippelskirchi. Next base: position 103,358,629 of record NC_137280.1, on the reverse strand, counting down.
TATCTCCTTGCTGTTCAAGGGACTCTCAAGAGTCTTCTTCAACACCACAGTTCAAAAGCATCAATTCTTTGGCGCTCAGCTTTCTTTATAGTCCAACTCTCACATCCATACATGACTACTGGAAAAACCATAGCTTTCACTATATGGACCTTTGTTGGCAAAGTAATGTCTCTGCTTTTTAATATGTTGTCTAGGTTGGTCATAGCTTTTCTTCCAAGGAGCAAGCGTCTTTTAATTTCATGGTGGCAGTCACCATCTGCAGTGATTTTGGAGCCCAAGAAAATAAAGTCTGTCACCGTTTCTGTTGTTTCCCCATCTTTTTGCCATGACGTCATGGGACCAGATGCCATGATCTTAGTTTTCTGAATGTTGAATTTTAAGCCAACTTTTTCACTCTCCTCTTATATGAAAAATCATAGTAGGGGTTTGATTTTTAAACTCTGGGTAGTGTGTGATACGGAGAAGGCAATGGCACCCCACTCCAGTACTCTTGCCTGGAAAATCCCATGGACGGAGGAGCCTAGTAGGCTACAGTCCATGGGGTCGCTAAGAGTCGGACACGACTGAGCGACTTCACTTTCACTTTACCCTTTCATGCACTGGAGAAGGAAATGGCAACCCACTCCAGTATTCTTGCCTGGAGAATCCCAGGGACGGCGGAGCCTGGTGGGCTGCCGTCTATGGGGTCGCACAGAGTCGGACACGACTGAAGCGACTTAGCAGCAGCAGCAGCAGCAGTGTGTGATAGACAACCCTTTCCCCCCTGCCTCCAACTGAAACTAACACAAAACAGAAATCAATGAAAGAGACACAAGCAGAAGAGTCCTGTTGGAAGCAGGACAGGCTATATATTAGAGTAGTGGTCAGAAGTAGAAACTGGAGTCAGAAGACCTAAGCTCAGATGCCAGCTCCTCCCCTCATCAGTCCACCAGAACCCAGTATGAAAAGCACTATAGGGGTGGTCTCAGACGGCCTTTCCACTTTACATGTTGTGATTTTTAACATTTATCACACAGAAAATAGACGTATAACTTCAGGGTATATTTTAATGTATTGTTTATATGGTTTATATTTTTTTATTTAAATAAGTATTTATTTATTATTACTTATTTATTTGGCTGCACTGGGTCTTAGTTGCGGCACATGGAATCTTTCAGTTGCAGCATTCGGAATCTTGTGTTGTGGCATGTGGGATCTAGTTCCCTGATCAGTATCAGACCTTGACCCTCTGCATAAGAGTGCAGTCTTGGTCACTAGACCATTGGGGAAGATCCCTCCTTTTTTTTAAATTTAAAAACAGAGTACTGAACTGGAAGAGTTTTGTTATTGCTTCTGCTTTCTTATAGAACCAGATTTATCCTAGTTTTTCCCAACCACTATCTGCCCCTAGAGCAGTAAGCCCTTATGATCTTGCCTGTTCATTTCAATACAAGTGCTAAACTTAGTTCTTGCCTCATCCTTAGAGAAAGAAATAGGGTATTTCAAATTTTCCCATCTGCAGTATAACTTGGTTTGGGAAATACTGGCTTAAAATCATTCTATTTTATTTTTTAATTAATTAATTCATTTATTTTTGGTTCCACTGGGTCTTCATTGCTGTGTGCAGGCTTTCTCTAGTTGCAGTGAGAAAGGGGCTATTCCTTGCTGTGGTTCACAGACTTCTCATTGCTGTGGATCATGGAGCACAGGCTCTAGGCACACAGGCTTCAGTAGTTTCAGCATTCAGGCTCAGTGGTTGCAGCTCTTGGGCTATAGAGCTCAGGGTCAGTAGTTGTGGCACAAAGGCTTTAGCTGCTCTGTGGCATGTGGGTTCTTGCCAGGTCAGGGATCAAATGTGTGTTCCCTGCATTGGCAGGTGGATTTCTATTCCTTGTACCACCAGGGAAGTCCCATTCTATTTGATTTTTTTAATATTTTCAAAGGCCTCTACAGTAGGAGATTTCATAGCCTACTATACATTCCCACTCCAATGTTTAATGAGTGTATTCATTAGGAAACTTTCCTTCATTTTTGACAAAAATCACTCAATAAAGGTCCCCTTCACATAATGCTTCTCAACTTTCATATAACTTTTTTAAAAACTCATATAATTAAGTTTTTCAGTGTCATTGTACTAATGTTCCTCTGAACTCTCTCAATGTTTTCCCATTTTCTCCTCTGCATAGTGACCTTAAATTGAAAACAGGAATGGTCTGAAGAGAGTTCCTAAAATTATTTGACTTGTGATGTATGTTAAATACTATGAGTAGTTAAATTATTACAGCACTTCCAGGTTGCATATTGATAAGAGCATCAACATCTTCTAAGACATACGTCATCAGACAATATGCATAAAATTACAGGCATGTGATGACACTTTACATGTGCTTATGTTGGCTAATAATTACATACCCTGCCCTGTGTTGTAAATTAGATAACTATTTGACCATATATTGCAACCAAATAGCCACTCAAATCTCCAAACTCATATTTGAACTCTGCCCCAAGACTATGGACAGGTGTCCAGTGTATCTGATCATGTTAAAAGCAGACCACAATCTGATCAATATTTGACTGAAGAAAAACTGCACAACTTGAAAGTTTAAGGTGGAGTTTTATTTGAGGATCTTACTGAGGACTGTGTCCCAGGAGACAGTCTCTCATAGCAAAGAGAGATAGAGGAGGTAACAGAGGAGCCAGGATATATACGAGTTTTTTGCTGGGGGGAAAAAAAAACATTCAGTCAAATGTCAAGAAATCACTGCTAATCACAAAGACTAGACATCTCAATGTTTTTAATGTTTTTCTATGTGTGAGAAGATATAAGACTCAGTTCATTAAAGTTATTCCTTAGATATGTATGCATCTTAACTATCCAGTATCTAGGACCAGTATCCAAAGTACAAAAAATCTTCCTGCTCTTCTCTATGCTGAATTCCCCTCAGGGTGTACCATTGATGGGTACCTGGAGTGGCTAATGGCTTGATCCTTGTAGAAAAGGGATGATGGGCAACATACTTTGTTTAGGAAATGTCAGGCAATATTCTCTGTTCACAATATTCCAAGCTGTTGAATGGAAACCCCTATATCCTGAAAGATGATGGATTAGGCATTTTCTGCTAGAACTCCTTCAACATCTGGAAAAAGTATCAGCTAGAATTTTTCTTTGATATCAGAAACAAGAAATTTTATTCCCAGAGGCTTGTAGGAAGGAAGAATAGAGGGTAGAGCTTTTTTTTTTTACTGGTGTGAAATCAAAGAGTATCCCAAAATGTATTTTAGACATAATCTTATGTCTATTTTATCACGCTATAATTAAGTTTCCCCTATTGTTTCACTGCTGTGCGTGCTGTCGCTCAGGTGTGTCTGACTTTTTGCAACTCCCTGGACTGTAGCCCATCAGGCTCCTTTGTCCACGGAATTTCCTAGGCAGGAATACTGGAATGAGTTGCCATTTCCTTCTCCACGGCATCTTCCTGATCCTGGAATCAAACCTGGGTCTCCTGCATTGGCAGGAGGATTCTTTACCACTGAGCCACCAGGGAAGCCCTATTGTAGAACAGCTCCAGAAAAAACAAATTATGAAGCTGTTTGACAGCATCTTTTACACTTAATCAAATGCCACTAAGTAAAACAATGTCATTTACTAGCTCCTTTCTTTCTTTTTTTTTTAAATACTTTTGGCTTCACCAGGTCTTAGTTGCAACACACAGGATCTTTGTTGTGGGATCCAGGATCTAGTTGCCTGATCAGAGATCAAACCCAGGCCCCTTGCACTGAGAGCGGGGAGTCTTAGCTACTGGACCACCAGGGAAGTCCCCCTAGCTCCTTTCTAGTTCTTCCTCACTCTAGGAAAATGCTATTAACTATTTTCCCCACCTGCTCCTCCTCAAATCCCTCCCCCACCCCCAACTTTCTCTCCCTTTCTCACTTAAGATCACACTTCTGGAATTCCTCATCTCGGGCACTGAGGAACACAGTTCAGGGCAACTGAGTGTTCCTTAGTTCAACTGTAAGCCTGTGTGGCGAAGCTATGAACACTTGCCCTTACTCATGCATCAGAAGAGATCTGACCATGGTTTCTGAAAAGGTTGAACCTAGAACTACCAAAAGACCCAGCATTTCACTCCTAGGTATATACCCAAAAGAATTGAAAGTAGGGACTCAAACAAATATTTGTATATCAGTGTTCATTCCAGAATTATTCACACTAGCCAAAAGGTAGAAACAACCCAGTGTTCCAGAGATGAATGAATAAACAAGGGTGGAATATACATATACTATCAAATAGTATTTAACAACAACAAAAAAAGAGAATAAAGTACTAATAAATGGTACAACTTGGATGGACCTGGAAACATCATGCTTCATGAAATAACGCAGGCACAGAAGGAAAAATGTTGTCTGATTCCACTTTCATGAAGGCCCCAGAATAGAGAAATTCATAGTGACAGAAAATAGAATAGAGGTCACCAAGGCCTGAGAGAAGGTGGGATGGAGGAATTATTGTTGAATAGATATAGTTATATCAGGGTGAATTTTTAAGTTTTGGGTCCAGATACTGGTGATGGTTACATACATCATGAATGTAATGTCCCTAAATTGTACACTTACCAATGCTTAAAATATTATGTTACATAGCTTTAACAGCAATAAAAAAAAATTACTTAGGGTGCCAAAAAGTCACTTCTGATCTGAATTCTGCAGTGAGGGTAGCTTGAAGTACACCTGAGTTTTAATGAGAGCGTCACTACCCAGAGTTTGGGATGGTGACAACCTCCTCTATATTCTAAGTCCACTCCCATCCCAAGTATAATGGTGAACTAGAGAAGGGACCGGGAGCCTGAAGGCATCAGTAATATCCCCAAGCCTCTGGGTCACCCAGAACCTTCCCCACCCTGCCCAGCCAGGCTCGTGCAGCCAGGGGGTCAGTGGTGGTCAGGTAGGAAAAAAACAGGGAGAGAGAGAGATCTGACCAAGCCAACTCAAATGGAATTTCTGTAAACTATTTTCTTTTACTTACTTTTCAAGTGTCATGAGAGTCATTTTTGGAGCAAGAAGGTCACAAAAAGATACTTTTGTTCTCTCAGCTATTAAACATATAGGGAATAGGAAAACTTTGGAAAGGACTTTCACTTTCAAAATGTTTGAGGTTATTTAGAAGGGTGGGTTTTGTTTTTTTATACACACACACACACACACACACACAAACATTGTTGACTGAAAAAAATGCACAACCTAAAAACTGAGAATTACATTGTATTCCATGGACTGGGAGACAGTTTCTCAGATTGCTCTGAGGGACTGTTCCAAAGAGGTAAGGGGGGAGCCAGGTTATAGAGTTTTTGCAAAAAACAAAAACAGGGCCCTAACAACACAGGTAGTTGAACCAAAAGATTACTGTTAAAGAAAGCCAGAAACTTCAAATTAATAAATTCAGCATTTTTCTATGTAACGGAAGATGCAAGAATCTGGGTTTATTGAAATAATACCTTTGATGTGCACGTTAACTGTCTAGGGCCAGTATCCTGTTTTTCTCCATCGTGAATCCCCTTAGGGTGCACAGTTGTGGGAAGCTCCAGTGGCTTGTTGGCAGGCGACATTTTTCCTCCACAAATAGATGCTATGGTTGCCTATTCTTTGTAATTATTCTTAAACCTAAAATTATTTTTAAAAGAAAAATTGAAAGCAGCCCCAGAGCATAAAGTCAGTCATTTTTTTTCCCAGCCATAAAGTCAAACCTCCAACAATAAGGTTTTATATTATTCCTATTCCTAACTACTCTGTAGTAAATCAGAAATCTACCAACACATATCTTATTTGCTATTGTAGGGGAGCAAATTTGCCATCCCTAAATGTATCCATTTGGCATGCAGATTATTTCAAGCTAAAAATAATCAAGGCTCAAAAGATTGGAGAAGAATCTTTGACTTCTACTCTAACTGCCAAAAAAATTTAGCTAGAAGACCTGATCCAGGAAGGGACTTGTCACTGTAGATTACTACAGTATAATACAAACTAGGTGTGTACACAGGGAGGAACGTAAGCAGAGTCTGTTTGTTAAAATTCCTCTCTGTGTTCCATTGTTTCTGTATGGCCCAGCAAACATTTTATCAAACATTTGCTCATTTTCATCTTTCTGTGAATGGCCTTCCTTCCCTTTTGTGGATAAGAATGTTGCCTGCCGTATCAGTAAACAACAGATATTACAGCCCCATCAAGTCATCAACCACATGACACCCACAACTGTGCCCCCTGATGGGATTTAGGATGGAAAAAAGGACACTGGCCCTAGACAGTTAAGGTGGATATCAAGGAACGATTTCAATAAATACAGAGTCTTGCATCTCCCCATACATAGAAAAGTGCTAAATTCATTAACTGTGATGTCTGTTTTTTCTTTGCATGCTAAGGCACTTAAGTTGTGTCCACTCTTTGCACTCTATCAACTGTAGCCTGACAGGCTCCTCTGTCCATGGCATTCTCCAGGCAAGAATACTGAAGTGCATTGCCATGCCCTCCTCCAGGGGATCTTCCCCACCCAGGGATGGAATCCACATCTCTTATGTTTCCTGCATTGGCAGACGGGTTCTTTACCACTAGCGCCACCTAGGAAGCTCGATTATTCTTTGATTAATAGTCATCTTTTAAGGTTTTTGTTGCCAAAACTCCTATATATCCCGGCTCTTCCCTTACTTCAGGTCAGTCTTTTAATACTATCTGAAAGGCTGTCTGTTGGGCCTTATAAATTTATATAAATATATAAATTTAGTCTGCCAAATAAAACATAATTCTCAACTTTTAGGTTGTGCAGGTTCTTTTTGTTTTTCAGTCAATACTTTGAAGTCCCAAATCCCTGCCTGCCCCATTCTCTTTTCTCAGGTGGCTCATAAGACTCAATAGCCTAACTTGTCCTTGGGTCTCATATGTTGGGCAGTCCCCCGAACGCAGGTAATTAAATTTGATCTTACCCTGTTAATCTATCTCACTTCAGTGTAATTCTTCAAGGAGCCAGAAGAACCTAGAAGGGCAGAGGAAAGTTTTTTCTTTCCTCTCTCTACTAAGTGGATGTTTAGAATAATGCCTGGAACACAGTAGCTCCCAAAGTTCCTTAAATGAGTAAGTGGATGCTCCAAACACAAAACTTCAGACAGAATCAGCAAGATGGGGAAGAAGAGGCATTCGTTTCATTGGCTGGGCGCATAGTAGGCAAGTTGCTGGTGAGATTGTGATGGCTGCTTCTCCATGCTCCCCTCTGCCCTCATCAACTAGGAAGGGTTAACCAGGCAACCAGCTCATATCACCTGTTACAGGGCCGACCTATTGCTTAAGCTCTGTCAGGCAGTCCTCAAAGAGGGTACACTCTGCTTGAATAATTTGGGCTGGGGAACAGGCCAGCCCACCCAGCGCATCCGTGCACGAAAAGCCCTATGGTTTCCTGTATCTACAACTGGCTGCCCACTGTTGAAACTCCGTAGTTACAGCCTAGAATAGAAAAACCAAAAAAAAAAAAAAAAAAAGACCAGGTTCCTAGGAGGCTACTTATAGGGCGCCGGGTTAGGCAAATGTTTCACCTGCTTGGCCAATTAGCTTCTTCTCCTAGAAAGACGAGTTCTACAGGTTTCCTTTTTCTCTTCCTCTGCCTCCTGGGTTGGGAGAAGAGGCTGTCACTTCGCTTCGACCCTCCCCTTCCCTCCCTCCCGGCTCGGCCCCTCTCGCCCGGACCAATCGCGCCAGCCCGAACGTGTCCAGGTTGGCGGCCCCCGGCGCGGGCGGCCCGGATGCGCCGAGCGGCCCAGGACGCAGGGGAGGGCGCGGCGGGCTCGCGGGGCCTGCAACCCGGACAGTGGGAGCCGGGGGAGCGGGGAGGAGGAGACCGCGTGAAGGTGCCCTCCCGACGTGGCCCTGATGACCGAACTACAGCAAGATGTGGACGACACAAAGTCTGCCAAAGTGCTCGGCAAGAGGGAGAGCAAAGTTGGCTCAGCCCAGTAAGTATGCTCCGCTGGACCCAGCCGGGGCGGGAGAACCCGCGCTGCCCAGACTTCTCTGCCAGGGGCGAGCTGGAAGTGGACAGGGCTTTCTGGAGCTTTAAACGTGGACAGACTTGTGCTTGAACTCTTTCTGTGGCGCCCGGTCTCTTTTTTCTTTGACCCCAATTCTATAGCAGAGAAAACGCACGGCAGAGTTTTCTGGAATGCACTGCAGCATGCATTCCCGTGGGGCTGGGAATAATTTGAGCCGAAAGCACGGTTGGTGTTTTATAAATCCCGAGGGAGGTCTGGGGCGAACTTTCAGATCTCCGAGCCAAGTCGAGAAACAGCGCTTCACATTTATTCTAACTGTCTTACTTCTTAATTTCGCGTGTGGAGATGCGGCTGTCCCGTAGATGGCATCACGTCAGTAGCTTCACAACGATGCGTATTTTGTCATTCTGATTCGGACGTGAGGGTATTTTTCCCTCATCCCCTTCCCTGTTTACCCTCTATAGAGACCGCAAAAGTAGTGGAAAACATGAAACACATTTTATTTTCCCCCCTCAAAGACTGCCTGCCGTTGTTGGATACTTAACACAAACTTGTTACACACTTTTTAAAAGTTTATAAAAAGGGAGGATGCGGGAGTGGGGTGGGGAAGCACAATGAAAGTATAACAAAATAAAACACAACAAATGTTGGACGGTGACTGTCCTCTTAAAGGACTCGTGTGGGTAATAGGATTTGAACATTGTTTGGCCTATAAACTCTTCTGGTTTAAGAAACTGAAGACGCAAATATTTGATCACAAGGATTGGCTTCCTGTAACAACATTTATCTCGTGTACTTAAAAAAAAAAAATCCAGAAATATGGTTGTTGTATGATTGTTATTCCCAAACTCTTCTTTTAAAAAGGAGAAGAATCTTTATTTGCTAATTTTCTACATCACTATAACATTAAGTGAGAGTAAAGTAAATATCTAAATAAGCCCAGTTTTACTTTTTATGGTACCAAGCTGTTGGGTATCTAAAATGCTTTATTGATACTAATATAAAAAGATGACACACTTTTTAATAGTAAAGATTCAGTCCAAAAAAAAGAGAAAAGATTTTAAAAATTCAATCCCCATCATTCATTATTTCAGCACTTAGTGTTTTTTTAAAAACACAGCCTGGTTCAACATAAAGATGTGCATTTGCAAAAGTATATTCCACTCATTTATTGAAGTTTGAGCTGACCTTTTAGAAAAAATAATAGCTTTTATTCACTGCTTTGATTTGTGGTTTCAAAAGCTTTGGTCACATTCTCTTCCAATGTCTGCTTTCTTTGGCTTCTCTTACATTTTCCCCTCATCTTCGTCAACTTAAGCTGATGTTCTTTCCTCTCTACTGATTGAAAAGAGATGATTGAAGAAAAATTCCTATAGGTATAATTCTCACAACATATTCTTGTTTCCTCGCCCCAAAATAAAATCCTTATTTTATACTAATAATTCAAACCCAAGAAAAAGATGAACTAGCAAATGACATATATTTCTTTTGTACTTAATCATTCTTTAATAAACTTTACCTCCCTGAATAAGACATGTCACCATTTCATAGATGTCTGAGGTGGTAATTGGCACAAGGAAGACTGGAACTCTAAACTCCTAGTTCAGAACTCATCCAAAGGCAGTATTTATTTCCAGCTACTCAAGGCAGAATGAGTCAAGTCTACCCCACAGATCTTAAGTTTTAAGTTATCACATTCCCAGTCCTTTAGGTACTCAGTCAAGGAGCTCATTTTGATTGATGGAAAACGTCTATTATAGACTAAATGTCTGCTATTTAGACTAATTTAGTTAAATTGAAACTCTTTGGATATTGAGAAAATAATTATGTAGAATATAAGCACAACAGCACTGAAGCTCAAGGCCCCAAACAGCCAGCGCCTTCATTTGGAACATTCCATTTCACAAATTCATTTCAGTTCTACAAATATTGGAATACTTACTATTTCTTCAATAATGGTGGGGAATACAGGAATGAATGTGATTTGGTATCCATCCTTCTGTAACTCCAAGAGTACCGCTGAGGGGAGGCACGTATGTATATTACCATTAAACACAAAAGAATCTATAAAAAGTTTGGCCTACAACTGAATCTTCTCCACAGTTAGGATGTTTATCCATTTGGCAGTCCTTGGTTTATTGGGTTTTTGGTTTGCTTTTCCCAACAAAGTGGTAATTCCTAGACCCACTGAAGTCACTTCTGGTTCAGTCTAAGATTTTAGACACCATTTTATTCTGAGCTTGTAACCTCTTGCTTTGGTAACAGAATAAATGTCATTTAAAGACATAGGTAGATACATTATCACAGTGATATATTGGTGTGCTAATTCCATGTTTGAAATCATGGTGACAGTTTTATGCTTGGAAACTCAGTCTAACTTCTCTGTTTTGAATTTCCTATTTTAGATTAATGATCAGTCAACTCCAAGTTGTTGAAATCTGGGTGTCCCAAGGGACATTTTCTTCAAGAGTGTTAGAATGGCTTGCTCCCTCCCTGGTCTCTACATCTGTAACTTCACCCACATAAGCCTTATCACCTAAGACCTTAGCCTCTTAATTAATAATAGATGCCAATTATGGAGAATGCCTGCTATGTTACAGGCCATGTGCTCAAAACTTCGCATTCATTTTCATACAAATTCAGATCGACACTATGATTATGGCCATTTTTAAGTAGTAACATAGAAACTCTGAGAAGTAACTAGGCGGGCAGAGACACACTTAATAAGAGAACAGCTCAAATTCAAGTCCAGGACTCCTCTAAGTCTAGAGCCTGAACTTGAATCTTTATCTCTACTCCTATACTGCAGAAACTAAGATGGCCCTCTATGACCTACTCTAAGAAACAGGCTCCTCTGCCAAGAATTTAAGACGCTTGATGGTCTGGACACACGTAGACCATTTCCTGATACTTGTTTCCTAGTACTAGTCAGTTTGCACAGATTCTGCAGCCAACAATAACACCAACAGCTCTGTAATTCAGCGGTGATAATGCAGAAGAATAAGTAGTATTCAGTCATAGTACTGAATCAAGCTTCCTCATCCTTCCCTCCTCCTCAGCTCTATTACTTTGTTCAAGCAGTGTGCTCTCTTCTTTCTCTTAAGATACTTCTGTAAATCAGCTCAAGCTTTCCTTCATTTCAAGGCTCTCCTATCACTGGCCTCATTCTCCTCTTTCTTACAAGTGCTCACTTTGTATGTATGTGGTCAGCCCCGAGATGTGAGCTGCTACTGTTATTACTTTTTATCAATAGTTGATGTTTATGTAACATTTAGTATGTACAGAGTACTGCTTTGTTAACATATATTAATTCAGACACTAGTCCAGTGTACCTTAGTTAATTGTCCCCAAATAAATTGCAAACTCCAGGCACGTTTTTTTTGTATTGAATTTCTCAAAGAACTTGGCAAATAATCACTTTCAGTAACCAGCTGTTGATGAGCTGTGAAGGCTAAGACCCATCCCACCTACTTAAGGTATATAATATGCTTATAGCTGACTTTCAGTTTGACTATCTCAGGGGAAATTATACTTTTAATCAAATTTTCTGTCAGTAGCAGGAGAATTTTTAGATACCTTTACTTGCCTGAGAGCTGTGGCTTATTTATTCATCTTTGTGCTAGAAGTGAGACTGCACATTTACTTACCACCAAAGTACATGTTTGACTTAAAAAATAACCCCCTGACCCTTTTTTTTTTCTTCCCAAGAATTGGTAGTTTTTGCTGCATATTTCTTTTTGAGAGCCTAGTTTTTCTCTGCTTTATCTTTTTCATTCTTGATTTCTTTTATGTTCACAATACATAGATATTTCTAACATAGACTAACTTTTTTAGATACATTTTTATTTCTTAAAGTGTCTGGTGGATCTAATTTAGTAATGGCCTAATTACTTTTAATGAATTTCAAAAAGTATCTAAAACTAATACATAATTCTGGGCAGCTGATTTGTATTTCAAATAATGAATTACATCACATGTAACATATACTTGTAATACAATTTGTTTTTTTTAATACTAATTTTCTTAGAACACAGCTATTGATTCATTTCTGGCTGCACTGCGTCTTTGTTGCTGCGGGCGGGCTTTCTCTAGTTATGGCATGCAGGGGCTACTCCCTAGTTGCGATGTGCAGGCTTCTCATTGCAGTAGGGGTTTCTCTTGTTGCAGAGCACAGGCTCTAAAGCAGTGGGCCCAGCTGCTCCTTGGCATGTGGGATTTTCCCCGAGCAGGGATCTAACCTGTGTTCCCTGTATTGACAGGTGAATTCTTAAATACTGGACCACCAGGGAAGTCCCTGCAATTTGAATTTTAAACATTTAAGCTTTAATACCTTAGGACATAACAATTCTATAAATTTGTTCAGTTTCTTATGTGTAGAGAAAGAGAAAGTAAATAAGTGTATGCAATGTAAGCATTTTTACCTTAAAAGGAAGTTGTCTGGGATTATCAAGAAATAATAATTATTTGTGAGATATACTTTAACTTTAAATAGTGAATTCAAGTAAAAATAAATTACCTGTAGTGAAGGCATTTCTCTTCCAATTACACTGTCTTTGTGGGTACTTGACAGAGAGAATAAGGGTTGCAGTCAGGGCTTGATCTTGCGTTGGAAACAAGAGGAGTAAAGATGAATCCTTATTGAGTATAGCTTGATTTCTTAGTGCTTTCTTAACTCCAAACTTTGAAAGTGCCTATTTAGTAAGAAAATCTCTATAATTATCTGTATATTTTATATCTTCCCATAAGTGTGTATATTTTTCTTTTTTAATTCTAATTTTCAGGTAACTCTGATAGGTTATCCAGGGTACTTTTTAATATAAACTTCTGGATAAGAGGAAAAAATTATAACATATTAGAAAATATTTAAATTATATTAAGGTACAGTGCTTAATTGAGGAGTTTGAAAAAATGAGAAAAATAAACAGTGCTCTAGTTTGAACTGTTTTGAAAAGAAATTTAATGACCCAAATCAGCTCCATGGCTAAATGTCATTAGAAATTGCCGATTTGTCAAGACAGTACAGAAAAAGATTAAGAATGCAGGCTCTAGAAAATGAGGATTTGAAATATGACTTTCTTGTCTCCTAGGAGTGTGACACTGGAGGATTTACTTAGCACCTCCAAGCTTTGTTAGGTAAAGAATAATAAAATCAGCTGTGGGAATTACTGGCAGTCCAGTGGTTGGAACTCCAAGCTTCCACTGCCCCAGAGCACAGGTTCAGTTCCTGGTCAAGAAACATCCAACAAACCCCATGGCATGGAAAAAATAAAATAAAATAAAGTCAGCTGTTTCATATAGGTTTACTTAGAGGTTTATCTGGAAAACGTCAGAAACTCATTTCACCTAGTTCCTGAAATGGTTAGGATTCCATAAGCCATATGGTAGTGCTTGCTGTTGAAGATCTGGGACATGCTGTGGGGTGGGGAGGAAGGGTGACATAAAATGTACTTAAACAAAATAGTCAAAATTCATCCCCGGCCCCACTATTTTCTGTCTCTCTAGATTTCCTCTTTCTGAGCTTTTCATACAAATGGAGTCATATATAATATGTCATCTCTTGTATCTGTCTTCTTTCACATACTATCATGTTTTTGAGGTTCATCCATGAGCCTGGTAGGCTGCAGTCCATGGGGTCGCTAAGAGTCCGACACGACTGAGCGACTTCACTTTCACTTTTCCTTTCATGCATTGGAGAAGGAAATGGCAACCCACTCCAGTGTTCTTGCCTGGAGAATCCCAGGGACGGGGGAGCCTGGTGGGTTGCCGTCTATGGGGTTGCACAGAGTCGGACACGACTGAAGCGACTTAGCAGCATGAAGTAGCATGTGTCAGTGGCCCATTCCTTTTCATTGCCAAATAATATTCCACTATGTGGATAGACCATTTGTCTGTATGTCCACCTGTTCATGAACATAATGCTGCCTTGAATACTTGTGTGAAAGTCTTTTTGTGGGTATATGTTTTCATTTCTCTCAAGCATGTACCTAGACATGTGATCACTGGATCATATTGTAACTGTTTGTTTTAACTTTTTGAGGAACTGGCAAACTGTTTTCTGAAGCAGCTACACCATTTTACATGCCCACTGGCAGTGTATGAGGGCCCGTGGTATAGATTTAAGAGAAAGTGCTTTCACATAGCAGGGAAACAAGACTGTAAGCACCTTAAAGATACGTCAGTACCTTACACTTAATAACATAGCAGATATCTGTTGCATTGTTAACTGAATGACATTAATACTTACGATTTTGAAAACTCCCCCAAACTACAGTGTTAAAAAGATAACTCAGGTTGTCATACTTGGGTCCTGTTTTTACAATCTCTTAAGATTTTGCATGTAACATTTATTACTGGGTTATTTTTAATGATGAAATTGACAAGAAATTTTTAAATGAGACTATAATGTTCCCCCATACGTGCTAACATACTTAAAAGCTAGAAAATTAAAACAGTGTAGATAGGTATAAAATGAAAAGTGAAGGTATTCCTCCTCTCTTCTACCTGACAGTTCCTTGTCTCAAAGGTAACTACTTGCCAAGGGTTCAGGTTTTGTTCTTTTTTTTAATAATGTATTTTATTTATTTATTTGGCTACGCTGCTGGCTGTTAGTTGTGGCACTCGAGATCATTGATTGTTCTGGCATGAAAGATCTTTTAGTTGCTGTGTGTGGGCTCTCTTGTTTAGTTGGGGCATCAGAACCTTTAGTTTTGGCATGTGGGATCTAATTCCTTGACCAGGGATTGAACCTGTGCCCCTTGCATTGGGAACACAGAGTCTTACCCACTGGACCACCAGGGAAGTCCCATTGGATTTTGTTCTTATGCTATTGTCATTTAAAGCCAGAGTCAAGTTTTTTTGTTGGTTTTTCTTTTTCTTTAGAATATCCACCTTCCAATATGACTCTTAAGTGTGCTGTACTTGGCACAATGAAGCACCTCATGAGGTTGTCAGGAGGATTAAGTGTGATCCTACCGTATCTGGACTGTACACCATAAGAGAGCTCAATAAACAGCAGCCATTATTCTCATGAACAACTTTTCCCAAGCTTCTTCACAGAATAATTAACCATCTAGGTGACCTGGGCTTCTCTGGTGGCTCAGAGGTAAAGAACACGCCTGCCAATGCAAGAGACACAGGTTCCATCCCTGGGTTGGGAAGATCCCCTGGAGAAGGAAATGGCACCCCACTCCAGTATTCTTGCCTGGTAAATGCCATGGACAGAGGAACCTGGCAAGCTACAATCCATGAGGTCGAAAAGAGTCAGACACAGCTTAGCGGCTGAGCACAAGCAAGATGACATACAGAGCTTAAATACTGATGAATAAATAAATCCGTGAGAACAGAGGTTTGCCTTAGCCAGGTAGACTTGGAGTGTTAGATGGAAGAGTTGATGTCCTACTGACCCATCCTCAACTTACTAGTTCATCTTCTAATCTTTTCTGTGCCTCTGTCCTACCTGGATGAGCCTGGAAAGGCTTCTGGTCAAATGAAGCAGCAAGAAATCTGGACTACCTCGTGAACAACTAGACAGAAGTCACAGTAGGGATGAGACCTGAGCAGAGCAGAGACCAGAGTGGAGAAATGGAAATATGACGTTGGAGGCAATGAGTAAGCAGATGGGGAGAGAATAGAAGAGCTTTAGAAAGATGAGAGGAAGATTGAGTCATACTGAAAAGATGAAAAAACAAGTGGTACTTCACCACTGACCTATCTAATCTCCCCCTTCTCTCCTGGGACATGCTCCTCCCTGTCTCTCCCCATTATATTCTCTGTCTTGTCGCTGAAATCCCAGGCACTGATGGTGGCTGACATGCCTCTCCTTCCCTAATGGAGCTGCTAATCTCCATACAAGTGTTGGTGTTTTCTTCAAGTCTGTATATATCAGGTTTATGATGATATCCATGTTTATGACCTTCTAGATTTTTCAAATTGTGTCTTCCGTCCTGTTCAATGAGTTAAAAAATGGGAAGAAATCCAAAGACTCTGATTTTTGTGTCTTTTACTATTAAGGATTATTATCTGAGAACAGTTATCTTGTGATCCTACAGATTATTTTGAAACATCTAATGTGTAGAGCTATAAAAGCTGCATTGTGAGTTGAGTTGCCATATGTCAACAGTGAAGAAAAACTATTCATCATGACAACTTTTATTATCACTGTCCTGTTTCTGTAATTCATAGGAAAATAGTTCCTCATTTGATCCTAACAACTTAAATGTTTGTATAACATGTAAGGTGGTCCTCTGAGAGCCTATATAAACTGTCAAGAATGTTTTTTCCCTCCCTCTTTCCCTTCCTCTCTTCTGAAGTTGAACTAGTTTTGACATGAAGCTGGTAGATAGCTTATACTTTTTCCTGATTTGATCAGAATCTTTTCTGAAATTTTTATATACAGAGAATCACAACACATTTTCTAAATTCAAATTCTGAAATCACCAAATGTCATACTTTTCAACAGAACCTGAGATGAGAGAGTAATAAATGGTATATGAGCTAGGAGAAAGGCAATATTTTAACAATTGATAAGGACCAGAGAGATTTGCTCATATTGTCAGCTGACGTTTATCAAGGAGTTCCATGTATTGGGCACTGTGCTGAGTGTCATGGCAGTCACCAAGATGAAGATGGGGCCTTTGGCCATGCAAAAAAGAGTAAAGGAAAGGAATATATACATATATATTTTTGAGATTTCTTTCAAAGAAGAAACTAGGTAGCTCCAGAAAATGTATACCAAATATAGCAGTTGATACATTTAGATGAGATGAGATAATATCATTGTTACATGCTAGACCCTTTTCAAAGTATTTTTATATATATACATGTAAAAAGGAAGGGACAGTTATCATCACATTTTTATGCACAACAGAGACACGGTGACTTCTTCAAGTTTATAACAGCTGTTGAAATGTTGGAGCCAGAATTCAAATATAGGGAGTCTAATCTGAGTCAGGCTCCTAAAGTCATTAATTCTACAGCTCGGTAGAGTTGGGAAGAGCAAAAATGCAGAAGGCAAAGTGGCTCCCATTAGGTATCTGTGCATCCCAGTTTAGATATCTTAACTTTTATAGGTCTGCTTTCTCAATTATAAAACCGAGACTCATTTCCTTTCTTTCTACAGGTCAAACACTGGAAGGATTTCTAACAGTCTTACAGAGGACAGAGTAGAGAGAGCACCTGTAGCTGCCAGTTGGGAGCTGGTGCTCTGTGTACTGTCAGACACAGGTGCCTTTCTGGATTCTTTTGTCTCCATCTGAGCTCAGACCTGACAATATAGACCTGAAACTTTATTGTTTCAGTTCCAGCTTCACATGGTGATTTGCATAGCAGTCATTGAGATTCCAATTTTTAAAAACCATCGTTAGCTGCTTCTTTGCAGAAGTACATGCTGCTGCTAAGTCGCTTCAGTCGTGTCCGACTCTGTGCAACCCCATAGACGGCAGCCCACCAGGCTCCCCCATCCCTGGGATTCTCCAGGCAAGAACGCTGGAGTGGGTTGCCATTTCCTTCTCCAATGCATGAAAGTGAAAAGTGAAAGTGAAGTCGCTCAGTCGTGTCCGACTCTTAGCGACCCCGTGGACTTCAGCCTACCCGGCTTCTCCGTCCATGGGATTTTCCAGGCAAGAGTACTGGAGTGGGGTGCCATTGCCTTCTCCAGCAGAAGTACATAGTGTTTCTGTAAAGTAATGTGACCGATTTTGTTTTTAAAAACATGTAAATTTTTTTAAGTAATTGCCAGAGGGACCAAGAACTTTTGCAAAAATTCTACAATTACACAGACTCTTTTTTAAATTCTTGTGAAGTTACTTTCAGAGCCTGGAGCTCATTCTTTGAATAGTCATAAGGTTGGCAAATCCTCTTTCTTTGAGAATGAATTCAGTTTTGGGAAACAGCCTGAAACCAAATTTGGTGAATAAGAATAGTTTAAACACCTTTAAACCATTCTATGAATAAGATCATCTTTGATCCAAAAAGAAGATGTGGCTATAAAATAATAAGTCAGAATTTCTGATGAGACTTACAAACCAATTTCTACACCCAATTTAGGCTTATTACTTTGTAACCTCATTATGAAAACAGTAAAATGTTCTACTTATTATTCTCTTCTAAAATCATTTTTCAGTGTATATAATCTACCCATGTAGGTGTTGGGCATGTGATAGGCATTTAAAAATACTTTGAGAATACAAATGTAACAGGCGATGACTTTTTTCTTGAGGAGTATGCCCTATGAATAATGAAAAACAGCTTTTGAAAAACATTTCCATGAGTTTACACAGTGAAGTAAGTGAAAGGGTCAGCTATCACAATCATCTTGTTCTCTCTTCTGCTTCATTGCACACTATGGGAATTTGTATACACATTATGTTTTTTCAGGTCCACTCCCCATATCCTCATTTTATGCCAGATGGACTTTTCCACTGGTATATTCAAGGCATGATTCATGCCTTTCCCATATGATAGCAGTCAATTAGCTATGAAGCTCATGAGGCTTTCCATTTTTCTGTTCTTTTTTTCTCCATTCTAATTGTTACCTGCTAGTTAATATCTGTGAGCTGACTGGTCTACTACCTACCAGTCCTGGAGCCTACTTAAAAACAAGCATATTTTGTTATTCCCTTTTCTTGCTTTTGAGTTGGAATGGATTCCTTACCATAGCATATCTCAGATCTGATTTGAATCTCGTGTTGTTTGGTAACTTCTATGTAACATATCTCTACTCTTCTCTAATTCAGTGTAATTAAGCAAGCATTTCTCTTTTTTTTTAATTTTAATTGGAGGCTAGTTACTTTACAATATTGTGGTGGTTTTTGCCATACATTCACATGAATCAGCCATGGATGTACATGTGTTCCCCATCCTGACCCTCCCTCCCACCTCCATCCCCATCCCATCCCTCAGGGTCATACCAGTGCACCAGCCCTGAGCACCCTGCCTCATGCATTGAACCTGGACTGGCGATCTGTTTCACATATGATAATATACATGTTTCAATGCTATTCTCTCAAATCATCCCACCCTCGCCTTCTCCCACAGAGTCCAACAATCTGTTCTTTACATCTGTGTCTCTTTTGCTGTCTCACATATAGGGTCATCGTTACCATCTTTCTAAATTCCATATATATGCGTTAATATACTGGATTGGTATTTTTCTTTCTGACTTACTTCGCTCTGTATAATAGGCTCCAGTTTCATCCACCTCATCAGAACTGATTCAAATGCATTCTTTTTAATGGCTGAGTAATATTCCATTGTGTATATGTACCATAGCTTTCTTATCCATTCGTCTGCCAATGGACATCTAGGTTGCTTCCATGTCCTGGCTATTGTAAACAGTGCTGCAATGAACATTGTGGTACATGTGTCTCTTTCAATTCTGGTTTCCTTGGTGTGTATGCCCAACAGTGGGATTGCTGGGTTGTATGGCAGTTCTATTTCCAGTTTTTTAAGAAATTTCCACACTGTTCTCCATAGTGGCTGTACTAGTTTGCATTCCCACCAACAGTGTGAGAGGGTGCCTTTTTCTCTGCACCCTCTCCAGCATTTATTGTTTGTAGACTTTTTGATAACAGCCATTCTGACCGGCATGAGATGGTACCTCATTCTTAATCATGTACTCTGTGCTAGGAATGCATGACTGAGTGAGATGTAGACAATGCATCTGAGTGAGAGTTTTAGGAGCTCTCAGTCTGGGGAGAGGAGGGTGGAACGCACACACATACACACATACATATGCCCCCCACACACAAGCAATACTATGTGATAAAAATTGCACAATAATTATCAGGTGCTAATAGAAATGGTATAGCTCATTGCCTCCAAACAGCTCCCTTGAAGACTTTGAGTGTCATGTGCCAGACATAGATTCATCACTGAATTGGGGGCACCACAGTAAGGAGACGTCCATCTCACTTCTACGCCTGGCTTCTGAAAAGTCTGTGGGTTTTGTTTCTGGGTTTTTTTGGTTTTTTTTTTGAGGTGAGCTGAGCTAAGCGCTGGTGTCTAAAGTCCAGCTGATGGGTAAGAAAGAATTTGGCTTCAGCTAAGGGGAAAATTATTCCAGGCGAGGGATGAACAAGGACAGGCTACTTGGAAGTTCAAATGTGTGTTTTTGATGAATCCTTAGGGGTCTGCTGTGGCTGGACTGCTGACTGGTCGGGGCAGGAGAGCAGAACTGGGGAGGACCTGGAGCCCCCATTTACCAATAGAATCCCCTTGCTTGGCTCTCTGCGCTGCACTTCTGGCTTTGGCTAGACTGTTGATTCTTTGGAACTTTGGGGAAGTTGTTTTCTTTGGTCTTCAGTTAACTCCTCTATAAAGAGAGAGGGCTGAGTGACCTGATTTGTTCAATCCCTTCCAACCTGAAGAGTATGAGCTCTTTGAAGAAACTGCCCTACTTCTCTGCTCGCTTCTGTAGCCTTTGTGTGAAAAATTCTATCAGACTGAACACACTGAAGAAAGTGTTTTGAATAAGAATAGAATCCTTGCTTTCTTACTTGGTTTGGCCTCTTTTTTTTTTTTTTTCCTTCTCTTTGGTTAACTTATACTTGGTTAAGGCAGACTGCCACTGGAACATACCTCAAGTCCCCTCTTACATATTTATAGATACACATCAGCATCCATGTTGCTTTTGGACAACCGTGGCTTGCCCTTTGGCTACGGGTGAAAGGACTGCAGTGCCTTCTGAACAACTTGTAGTAGAAAGGTCTAAGCAAGTAACCATGTAAAACCTCTAACACAAATGGGGAGCAAATTCATTATCAATGGAACTGCAGGTTTCTCTGGTCTACTTCAAGTCTGAAAATAATCATATATTGCACTTGAATATAAAAGACAATTTAAAGTGAAAAAGCCCTTTCCTCAGATACGAAGTCAAGGGCACCACCTTATCCTTTCCAATTAATAAGTATTACAGCATTTTAATTGGAAGGGGTAAGCTGGTATCCTTGGCTTGGTATCTGAGTCAGGAAGATCCCTTGGAGAAGGGAATGGCAACCCACTCCTGTATTCTTGCCTGAGAATTCCATGTACAGAGGAGTTTGGCGGGCTACAGCCCATGGGGTCACAGAGTCGGAGACGACTGAGTGACTAACACACACACACACACACACACACACAGCATTTTAACGCATGTTGTATTCTTTAAAGTACTTTTGTATGTATCAGTAGTTGGAATTTAGCACAGTTTTTGTGTTAAGCACTTGACACTATTGTCAACCACTATAGTGTGTTACAGGAATAGTAGGATATTGTAGATGTGGGCCTTGCCCTCAAGAACACCACAGCAGATTTCACTATAACTTGAGCAGTATCTTACCATGACACTAAATACCAACTTCAGCCTATTGTGATAACTAAGAATATGTACGGGCATTTTAAGAGAATAATGGAGAACCAACCAGCCCAGTGCAGGGATTGTGTAGAAGCCTTCTTAAAAGAAATGATGATACCCAAATTTTGAAGGAGGAATAGGAGTTAGCTAAAGAAAAAAAAATTAGAGAGGTAATTTTATCCAGACAGAATAGCCTAGATGAATGCAGGGTAATGTGAAACAGTCTGGTGATTATGGGGAACTAATATTACTAGAACATAAAATATATATTCAGTGGCAGTACCTGGGCAGGCGCAATGGACTGAAAGAAGGTCACAGAGGATGACCTTGTATGCCATGAGAAGGAGCTTGGACTTACCTATAAGACATAGGGAGTCACTGAAAGGTTTACACAGGTATGTGATAAAGTCAAGCTTTAGTTTTTCAGAAATGAGTCCAGTAGCAAGGTTTAAGGTAGACTTGATGGAGAACAAAATAGGAAGCAAGGATTAGCTGTCTGTGAAACAATCCAAATGAGATTGATTTAGGTGGAAAATGGGAGAACGGGTTTGAGAAACGTCAAGGGGATAAAATCGGAAGAACCAGGTGATGGATTGGATTGACAGAAGAAGGGAGGTAGAGTGACTCTTAGTTTCTCTCTCCGGGAAGGCTGCATGGATTGTGATGCTGTTAATTAAGCCATGGAACATAGGAAAAGAGAGATTGGGATGGAGGTCTGTGCTGTAATAAATATATTTGTTCTTTGTCCCCAGTTTCTGGCACAGAGTTCCAGAATTGGAATTTCCTGATAGGAAGGAGGGTCCTTTGTTATTCATAATGATGCCTTTTGATCACACCTGAGTTTATGCTAATGAGATGGTTTAGGGCAGTATGCCTAGATAGCCTCAGGATGGGGCTGGCCACTAGCAAGGCCAGGTGATTAGAGGTTGGGAGCTTTTGGCCCCCATCCCTGGCCTCCTGGGAGAGGAGGGCACCAAGAGATTAAGCACTATAAAAACTCTTAATAAGATTTGATGCACTTCTGGATTGGTGAACACATCAAGATACTAGGAGGGCAGTGCACCCAGAGAGGACATGGAAACTCCACACTTCCCTTTACCCTACCCTATGCAACTCTTCCATCTGGCTATCCTTGAGTCGTCTTGTATAATAAAGTAGTAATGTAAGTTAAGCATTCCCCTGAGTTCTATGGAGAAGGAAATGGCAACCCACTCCAGTACTCTTGCCTGGAGAATCCCATGGAGGAGCCTGGTGGGCTACAGTCCATGGGGTCACAAAGAGTCGGACATGACTAAGCAACTTCACTTTCACTTTGAGTTCTACGAGCCATTCTAGCAAAGTATCAAACCTAATGGAGGAGGAGAGAGGTGTCTTGGAAACCTCTGATTTATAGCCATTTGGTCTGGGACTTGCAGCTGGCATCTGAAGTAGAGGCAGTCTTAAGTAGAACTAAGCCCTTAACCTATGAGATTGGATCCAACTGTGGGTCGTTAGTGCCAGAATTGAACTGGATTGTTGGATATCCAGTTGGTATCTGGAGAACCAGAGAATTGGTTGTTGGTGTCAGAAAATATCCCAGAAGGTCACAGCTGGGACACAGAGCTGGGAAATGCCAGCATAGAAGTGATAGTTAAAATCCAGTGGATGGAATTTTCCAGTGGAGCAAAAAGGACCAAAGAGAGAACCCAGGAGTGATGCTACATTGAGATAAAGGTCAAAGAAGAGGCTGCAAAGGTGATGAGAATAAATAGTATAGCAGAAAATAAGGCAAAAGCAAACAAACAGAATGGTATAGAAACAGGAGGAAAAAAAAAAGAGAGAAGGGAAATCTCAACATATAGTCAACAGTGGGAGGTGCCACCAACAGTAGCATTGAGAGAACTCCTTATATGCCCTCAGCATTTAGCAATGTAGAGATTGCTGGTGAACTTTGCCAGAGAAATGTTAGTGAAGCAATGGGAATGGAGGCCAGACTGTAGTGGAGTGGGTTAATGGGAAATGTGGAAACAGACCCAGCATGGGTAGACTATGGCTTTGACAGCCTTGGCTGAGAAGTGAAGGAAAGACAGGAATGTAACCTTAGAAAGTGAGAACTAAACAAGATTTTGGCTTTTTTGATGGAGAGCTTTGTGAGCCTGTATATAAATTAGGAGAAAGAACCAGCAAAGAGGAAAAGATGAAGACGTGGCTCAATGATAGAACAAGCCCAGAGGTATCACAAAGTAGGCTTGAACATCAATAAGAAAGAAAATGTCTTCTGACACTGGAGGAATGTATGATGCAGTAGATGCAGGCTTAGGTGATTGTAGTCAGAGGAAGACTTGCCCTTGTCTGAATACTTCAGTTTTCAATTGACTCAGCATAGTGATAAGGTAACCCCTTTCATCCAAAGGTATGAACTGTGTTTGGTTAGGGACTTGAGAGCCTGGAGAATGTTTGGCATGCAAGTTGAGGGAATAGGAGAGAACTGCCAAGGGCCCAGCTGACAACAAATGTACTAGTCCACCATAAGGGCTAATTTCTCCCCCTTTAACAGTGTGCAGAGCTGGTCTTGGGGTATTTGTGCTGAGTGGCTGTGCAAAAGAATGGGCATAACTGGAAACTAAAGGTGATCAGTCATGTGTGTGTGTATATATATATATTTATGTGGTCTGAGCTGCTTCAAGAAATAAATCCAGAAGGGATTGATTCAACTAGAAGAACATGGAAATATCAAGGACTGTAGTCTGTGTCTGAGGCCAAAAAGTACATGAGGTGGGAACTGGAGAGATTATAGGCCGAGAGTGGAAGGTTAGAGATGTCCTAATTTCCAGATGATCCTGTTTCTGGATGGAGCAATCTGAATAATGATGAAACCAAGACACTGGTGGTGGTTTATTCTATTCTGTTCTGTGTGTAGGTGCTCAGTCATGTCCGATCTTTGTAACCTTTTAGACTGTAGCCCACCAGGCTCCTCTGTCCATGGGATTTTTCAGGGCAGAATACTTGAGTGGGTTGCCGTGTCCTCCTCCAGGGGACCTTCCTGACCCAGGGATCTAGCCCACATCTCCTGCTTTGTAGGCAGATTCTTTACTCCTGAGCCACCGGGAAATTGTGAAGTGAAAATAAAGCTCACTGGACTTAAGGCCAAGTTGTTGGATGCCATCCCTCTTGAATATTGGACTTCAAGGGATCAAGGTGTCAACGTTCTCGAGAAACGGAACGTGACTAGTATGTTAGAGGATGAAAGCAATAAGGAACTAGGTCAGTGTAACTCACAGGAGGTTGGACCCTCTGTATGCTGAGCATAGGTAAAAATTAATTTTAGTTTTTAAAATCAAGTAAGCTAACAAAGTTAGAAACAAGAGTATTCAATAAGTTAATTATCTGAAATATTTAAAAATTAACAGCAGAAACTAACACACCACTTTAAGTCAACTGTAGTGAAAGTGAAAGTCACTCAGTTGTGTCTGG
The DNA here is from genome assembly GCF_054371585.1 of Giraffa tippelskirchi. Taxonomy (NCBI): domain Eukaryota; kingdom Metazoa; phylum Chordata; class Mammalia; order Artiodactyla; family Giraffidae; genus Giraffa; species Giraffa tippelskirchi. The sequence goes on along the minus strand of NC_137280.1, from coordinate 103,333,840 downwards.
CTCTTTGTGACCTCAAGGACTCTACAGTCCATGGAATTCTCCAGGCAAGAATACTGGAGTGGATAGTCTTTCCCTTGTCCAGGGGATCTTCCCAACCCAGGGATTGAAAGCAGGTCTTCCATATTTCAGGCAGATCTTCGACTGAACCACCAGGGAAGCCAGTAATACTGGAGGGGGTAGCCTATCCCATCTCCAGCGGATCTTCCTGACCCAGGAATTGAACCACAGTCTCCTGCATTGCAGGTGGATTCTTTACCAGCTGAGCTGCCAGGGAAGCCCTTTAAGTCAACTATAAGCCAATAAAATGTTTTTAAAGAATCAATTACTATCTAATAATGCTAATTTGAAAAGTAAACTGGAGGAAGAAAAGACCCTGAGAGCAGCAAGAAATGAAAACTCCCAGAAATAGATGTGATAGGACTTAAAGCTATATACCTACTAAAGTGAAAGTGAAAGTCGCTCAGTCATGCCCGACTGTTTGCAACACCATAGACTATACAGTCCATGGAATTATACCTACTAAAGCAGACAACTTAAATGGAGAGGTTTACCTTCTTTTACAAGAAAACCTTCACTTTATAAAGATAGCTTCATTACTTAAATTTATAAGTTCAGTACAACCAAACAAAATCTCAGTGACTGTCTTAAGAAACATTAAGGGTGGTCCAATGGCTAGACAATGCAGGGAAAAGGATTCCATCCCTGATCAGGGAACGAGATCCCACACACAGCAACTAAGAATTTTCATGCTATAACTGAAAGATCCCCTGTGCCACAACTAAGACCCAGCACAGCCCAGTAAATGTTTTTTTTTTTAATTACAGAATGATTCTAAAATTCTTCTCAAAGGATAAGCCTGTAAGAATATCCAGCCTAAATCTGCATGACAGAAGAAAGGCTCATAACTTGTCTCCCTGACGTATTGTCAAGCTATTGGATTTAAATTTAGCATATTAACCCATTAACTCCTAATCTCATATTCAGCTGCCTTCTTTACCTCAGTATTTACATCAGTCATCATTTTGAAATAAGCTCCTTCAAAACTCTATTTAAGATGTGAAGAACTTTTAAACAATATCTTAGTAAAAGTCACTCAGTCGTGTCCGAATCTTTGTGACCCCATGGACTCTAACAGTGCATGAAATTCTCCAGGCCAGAATTGGAATGGGTAGCCTTTCCCTTCTCCTGGGGATCTTCCCAATCCAGGGATTGAACCCAGGTCTCCCTTATAGCAGGTGGATTCTTTACCAGCTGAGCCACAAGGGAAGCCCAAACAACATCTATGATTATAGTAAGTTCCTCTTCATTTTCTGCCATAAGAGTGGTGTCATCTGCATATCTGAGGTTACGATATTTTTCCTGGCGATCTTGATTCCAGCTTATGCTTCATCCAGCTGGCGTTTCACATGATGTACTCTACATATAAGTTAAATAAGCAGGATGACAATATACAGGTTTGACATACTCCTTTCCCATTTTGGAACCAGTCAGCTGTTCCGTGTCTGGTTCTAACTGTTACTTCTTGACCTGCATACAGATTTCTCAGGAGGCAGGTAAGGTGGCCTGGTATTCCCATCTCTTTCAGAATTTTCCAGTTTGTTGTGACCAACACAGTCAAAGGCTTTAGCATAGTCAACAAAGCAAAAATAGATGTTTATCTGGAATTCTTTTGCTTTTTCTATCATTCAACAGATGTTGGCAATTTGATCTCTGGTTCCTCTGCCTTTTCTAAATCCATCTTGAACATCTGGAAGTTCTCAGCTCACATACTGTTGAAGCCTAGCTTGGAGAATTTTGGGCACTACTTTGCTAGCGTGTGAGATGAGTGCAATTGTGCAGTAGTTTGAACATTCTTTGGCATTGCCTTTCTTTGAGATTGGAATGAAAACTGACCTTTTCCAGTCCTGTGGCCACTGCTGAGTTTTGGCAAATTTGCTGGCATATTGAGTGCAGCATCTTTTAGGATTTGAAATAACTCCACTGGAATTCCATCACCTCCACTAGCTTTGTTTGTAGTGATGCTTCCTAAGGCCTGCTTGACTTCACGCTCCAAAATGTCTGGTTCTAGTTGAATGATCACACCATCATGGTTATCTGGGTCACGAAAATCTTTTTTGTATAGTTCTCCTGTGTATTCTTGTCACCTTTTCTTAATCTCTTCTGCTACTGTTAGATCTATACCGTTTCTGTCCTTTATTGATTCCATCTTTGCATGAAATATTCCCTTGATATCTCTAACTTCCTTGAAGAGATCTCTAGTCTTTCCCATTCTGTTGTTTTCCTCTATTTCTTTGCATGTTTAATTAGGAAGGCTTTCTTATCTCTCCTTGCTCTTCTTTGGAACTCTGCATTCAGATGGGTTTATCTTTCCATTTCTCCTTTGCTTTTCGCTTCTCTTCTTTTCTCAGCTATTTGTAAAACCTCCTCAGACAGCCATTTGCCTTTTTGTATTTTTGGGGGGAGGGGGATGGTTTTGATCACCGCCTCCTGTACAATGTTACAAACCTCTATCCATAGATCTTCAGGCACTCTGTCTGTAAGATTTAATCCTTTTAGTCTATTTGTCACTACCACTGTACAATCGTAAGGGATTTGATTTAGGTCATACCTGAATGGTCTAGTTGTTTTCCCTTCTTTGGTTTAATTCTGAATTTGGGAATAAGGAGTTCGTGATCTGAGCCACAGTCAGCTCCTGGTCTTGTTGTTGCTGACTGTATGGAGCTTCTCCATCTTATTTTTGCTTTGTTTTTTTAAAACCATAAATCAAAGGAAAAAAAACAATAATTGTGTCTACCAAAGAATTTTAGATAGTGATTTTAGATAGTGCATCTAACTAGTATAGAAACTTCATTCCTAAAGTATCATTACACATTCATCAGTAAGGGGGATTATTTTTCCAGAAGTACTTGTTTGTGCTGATAAATTAACCCTTCTCTCCCAGTCCTCATCATACAATTGCTGGTTTAAAAAAAACAAGTCAATTGTTTTCCACTCAGCTCAATAATCTTGGCTTGACTGACACTCAGTAATTTCAAGATTTTAATGATTATAAGACTTCAGGGGGTCTGAAGTTGGGCTAAGAATGTGCATTTTTACAAGACCCTCTGCTAACCACAGATGGGTCTGAGATAGAAGGTCCTTAGGTCCCACTTTGAGAACCACTACATTGTAGAATTCATAGACTGATCTTACCAGAAACCATATGGCTCAGGCACACCTAAAATACACATCCTGGAGGAGAGAAACATTTTTTAGCCTAATTTGTCTTCTCAGTCTTGGTTTTGGTACGTATTGTTTTAGTCTGTATATTTGTGTCCCGAGCCCAGGGTTCTATTCGTTAGTTAAAAGAAAATAGGATCCAGGCAAAACCTTCAGGACACAGAGTCCTCCCACATCCTCTTTCACCTCTCTCTTCTCTTGTGTTTCCAAAGACACCTTCTACCCAGTCACCTACTGCTGTCCCCATGGAGATGTTGACACAGTGATGACACTGATCTTGCTGTGGTGGAGAGACGTCCTCAGTTACTTCACATATCAGTAGGTTCATCAGTACCATTTTTCTAGATTCCACATATATATATTAATATATATATTAATTAATATATAGATTAATCTAGATTCCATATATATATATTAATAAATGATATTTGTTTTTCTCTTTCTGACTTACTTCACTCTGTATGACAAGCTCTAGGTTCATCTACCTCAGTTCAACTCAAATTCATTCTTTTTTATGGCTGAGTTTTTTGCATTGTATATATGTACCACAACTTCTTTATCTGTTCATCTGTCAATAGACATCTAGGTTGCTTCTGTGTCCTGACTATTGCAAATAATGCTGCAATGAACATTGAGGTGCATGTCTTTTTCAATTATGATTTTCTCAGGGTATGTGCCAAGTAGTGAGATCGCTGGGTCATAGAGTAGTTTTAGTCCTAGTTTTTTATGGAACCTACATACTGTTCTCCACAGGGACTGTATCAGTCTGTATCATTCCCACCAACAGTGCAAAAGGGCTCCTTTTTCTCCACACCCTCTCCAACATTTATTGTTTGTAGCTTTTTTGATGATGGCCGTTCTGACTGGTGTGAGGTAGAATCTAATGCTTTTGAGAGCACTGCTCTTTGCACCTAGATCTCCAGATTGTGTTTCAAACCTACATCCTGCTTGCTTTTTATATGGTGCAGAATTGACACTTTTCTGTGCTCAGGAGGTGTGACCTAACCCTGTAAATTCTCAAAGGACAGCCCAAGGCTTTGCTGACACCTACTGTTGATGGGCCAGAGGAAATGGCAGTTGCACTATCACATCACCACCTGTGTCTGCTCTGCTCAGGTTTCTCTCGAGGCTATCCTTTGGATGTGAGCCCAGGGAGGTTGGAGAGGAGCAGCTGCTGCATGAGGCGCAGGCAGGCTACAGGTGTGACTCCATGGTCCCACCTAGAGTTACGGTAGCTCATTCAGTTGGATGTGCTTTGCTCATAATTACAGCTTGCTTCATGTTGACCCATGTAATTTTGAATCTCTTTTCCTTCACCCTCAAGAAAACCTAATCTGGCCTACGTATTGAGATTAGGGAATTTCATGTCTGTTCCTTACTCTCCCCAGAGTAGCCAGGGCAGCTAGGCTCCCAAGAGAAAAGGTACCCCTAGCAAGTAAAGATTCCAAGGTGGGTACCTTCTACTGCCAAGCTGGCGACAGCCACGTGGACTCATACAGGAAATGTGAACTCTCCCAGATCCCATATTGGATGCTCAAATATCCAGTTCTGTTTAGAGATGATTCAGTTCCTATAGTCTTAAATACTGGACAGCAGGAAAAATAATTTTCTCTCTACCCTTCTGAGTTCTTAGCTATATATGTGTGTGTGTGTGTGTGTGTGTGTGTGTGTGTGTAGGTTCTGAGACACCTATAATACAAGACAGATTAACAAGAGAAAAGCAAAGAGAAGTTTATTAACAGGTAGAATTTGTATATACATGGAAGATTCACCAGGAGAAAATGAGCAACTCCAGGTGGTTATAGAATTCAGGATTAAATACTATCTTAATAAAGAAAGAGGAGAGAGGATATAGTCCTCCCAGGGGAGAGTAAATGATTTTTAGGAAAGATGAAGGGCCCATAGAATAAAGGGGAGGTATTATAGTTGTGACAGAATTTGTCTGGGTGTGGTGTAAGCTCCTAGTCTCCTCTCTGTGATGAAGTCAGTCCTCCCTGGTTGGTGAAACTTGGGCAGGGGATTTATGACAGTTGAGTTCCTCTGGGAGAATCTGTCTTTAGGCAGACATGAGACATTCAGAGAAAGCCCCTCCCTGCATTTGCTGTTCTTCAGGTACCTACAAGTAGCTCAAAATCATTATATAATACCAAATTGACATCTTTTAGGGTAGCATGCTCTGTTACTCTTCAATAATAATTCATAATGCTAGAGACTTCCCTGGTGGTCCAGTGGTTAAGACTTTGCTTCCACTGCAGAGGGCACAGATTCAATCCCTGGTCAGGGAACTAAGATCCTACACGCTGAACAGAGTGGCAAAAAAAAGAAAAAAGAAAAGAAAGAAATTGTCTTCCACTCTGAAATAATAAAACGTTTAATCTAAAAAATAACCATTTGTAATGCCAAAACCTTCCCTGAAGAACAGCTAGATTTCACGTGTTTTTTAGTTAATTACAATTAGTTAACTAAATTAATCCTTTTTTGAGTGTTACTGGTATTGTGTTTATCTTTTCTGAAAAAGTGCTTATCTTTTACAGCTACATATTCATTACAGATGTGAAGATAATGTGGCTATTTGTTGCACAAAAAATATGAAGTGGGTGGAATGAACAGAGATACAGGTGAAACAAGATACTCATCTGTGCTATGAGTAGATAATCATTCTTCTGCCTACTCTATTTCATAAAATTTTCATAGTAGGTGGTTGGAAATTTTTGCAATCATTTATGAAAGTAAGTGAAAGTACACCTTTAATTACTCAGCTATGATGTAAATTGGGCTTTCCTGGTAGCTCAGCTGGTAAAGAATCTGCTTGCAATGCAGGAGACCCCCGTTCGATTCCTGGGTTGGGAAGATCCCCTGAGAAAGGATAGGCTACCCACTCCAGTATTCTTGGGCTTCACTGGTGGCTCAGTTGGTGAAGAATTTACCTGCAATGCGGGAGACCTGGGTTCTATCCCTGGGTTGGGAAGATCCCCTGGAGCAGGGCATGGCAACCCACTCCAGTTTTCTTGCCTGGAGAATCCCCATGGATAGAGGAGCCTGGCAGGCTGCAGTCCATGGGGTCGCAAAGAGTCGGACACGCCTGAGTGGCTAAGCACAGCACAACACATGAGGTAAATTATTAACCCCGAGTAGAGAGTCCGAGTTTTTCTGATGAAATCTATGCCTGATCTTCAAAAATTGCCACTATTCCTCTTGTTAGTGCCACCTAGCTTCATTGGTCAAATAGAAAAATGCATATATTTTTCTAAACTCCTTTATGCCCTCCCCTTTTTTAAAAAATAAAAACAGAATATGTTTTCTAAAATCAAGTTTGATGTGGCAGAGAGCAGCTCGGTGCAGTGCTGCTTGTAACACATGTTGTGGAAGGGAGGATTTGGTGTGGAGATGAGAAAGTCAGGCTCTCATTAAGACACTGAAATATGATAAACATCCCTTATGAAGATGCCACTCCCAGAAACCATGCATTGGGTTGGTTTTAGAAAGTCACAGCATTGATTCTTCTCCTTGAGCCTTAATCCAGTTCAGAGGTGTAAAATGAAGAAAAATAATCCTGTTCTCTTCCTGTTTCTTAGAATCTACAATAACCAAGCATTACCCTCAAAGTACTCTTAAAGCCACTTAAGGTGTAAGGGCCCCTCCCAGCTGTATGACAGCTCATTTGCCCTTCCTAAGGCAGACTCCATTACCTTTCACCCAGTTTGGGAGGAAGGAATGGTGAAGCTTCCTCAATGGAAATGTTTCTTCTCTGCCCCCAACATTTGCAGATTCAGTTTGTCAGATCTTTGTCTGGCAGGCTTGGAAAGGCAGGCCATGGCCTCACTAAAACTGCCCTTGACTAGTTTTAGTCTAAGTTTGCCAAACATGACCCAGCCCCCAGCAGAAAAGTTCCCTGGTCTTTCTCATGACAGTTTTCCTGAGACCAGGAATTCACAGTGGAGTATATCACTTCTTATTGCTATTTATAAGGTCTGTGTAGTTAAAAAGGGTTCTGGGCTAGAAATAAGAATACCTGGCCTTAGTTGTGATATAAGGAACATGAAATGAATAGAGTCCCCCCTCCCCAACCCCCACCCCCACATCCCATATAGAGATAGATAAGACCCAGGCCCTGCCCTCCAGGGGTTATGGTCTAAGAGTAAAGGTGAACAAATAGTAGCCCCTTCATAATTCTTAAACCCTACATTAAAGCATACAGTTTCCATGGCAGTCATACCTTTTAGGGTACTGGGGAGAATCATTAAGTAAAGGAGGGTTAGTCCTCAGGGCACAGAGAGGATTGGGGAAGGCTTCCTGTAGGAGGAGGCCCCAGCCAGAGCTAAATCCTGAAAGATGACCAGTGCTTGCTGGAGCCATGAGAGGAGGCTTGGGAAGCCCAAGCACAGGGCTGGACAGAACGTGGCAAGAGGGTAAATGCCAGTGAGGAGGCTCCAGATTGCAGAATGCCTCCTGTACTCAACTTCAGTTTTATCCTATAGGTAGTGGAGAACAAAATGGCTTTTAAATGAGGTGAGACTGGGGAGATGATGTGAATATTATAGTATATTTGGGCTTTTCAAAGATCACAGGACAAAGTGATCTTCTGCACAGATGGAAGGAGAAAGTGTTGGATATCATTCAGATGAGGTGGGGAAGTTGAGGGGTCCGGACAGGAAACACTGAGGACCCTAGCTGACCCAGTAGAACTGGGAAAGAGCAGGAGGGGTCATAACTGGAATATGTTAAGGACGTACAATCCACAGGTCTTGGTGTCTGACTAGCTCTGGTAGGAGACGGATAGTCAAAGTATTAAAGCAGTGCAGGTCCAGTCACTCAGATCGTTCTTTGGTCACTCAAGGCTCTCATTTTAGTTTCCTTATTTGTGAAATATGGATAATACCTTTCTTACATACCTGCCTCATAATGTTGGCAAGAGGACTAGTATGGCATGGTGGTGTGGGTGTGAATGCTCTGCGAACAACAATGCAAGTGTAAAGTCATCTGGAAAATCCAGGAGGAGGGTGTGGCAAGGAAGAGGGGAGGGGCCAAGAATAGATGTTTTCCAAAGCAATATATATTTTAGCACAGGTAGAGAAAATGCATATTTGTAGTGGGAGAGATAAAGGATAGGAAATGAGGATATCAGATGTAAGATTTATTAGACTTTTACTGTCTATTTCCTTGAAAAAGGTACTCATTATTATGTATAAATTACATTAATTATAATTATAAGCATTTCTTTTCAACAGAGTTCCTAGTTCTACAATTATTCCATATTTTGATACATGTATCAATTATATATTATATAATACATGATATACAGCATATAATATGTATTCTTTTTATGATATTTTATGATATTAATAATATTCTGATATGTGATATACTTTTTATATCATAGATATTATATAATTATGGAATCCCATATTGAAATAACTAAAAATGTACTCTTTTATTTTTGCCATAGGGTGGCATGAACTATTCTTCCCTTAAGTATATCTAGTTTGGAAGTGTTTTGGTTAAACCAAAGCCTTTTACAGAAAACTGTTTTCTCTAATGTAGAGTTTTCCCATTTTTTAAAAAGTGATAGTCTCTCTCTTCTTTAGAAATTGAGTCCCATTACTTTTTCATTGGGAAGAAATCCTGAGTTTCAGTAATACTATCTAGCATCCAAGCAGAGAGAAGTTTCATCTGTGGTAATGACATCCATAAGGTCCCATGTCCATTTTCATCGCTGGGGATGATGTGGTGTTTCCCAGTGACCTCTGGGCAATTCCTGTGTGCTCCATCCTGAGCTGTCCTCATACACGTGTAGTTCTGCACCTTGAGATCAGATTACAGGACAGTGAGACAGTGGTTCTGCCAGTTTTAATTGGGGGAATCAAAGGAAAAATAAGTTTCTAGACGGCTCTCTTATACTATTTTGGACTCTTGTGGCAACTTTTAACTCTGCTGCAATGCCTACGTACCTTGGTCTTTCAGCTCTCTCGCTTTTGACCTTTTCTCCTCCTCCCCTACATGAAACAGAAAGATAGAGTTCCAGGAAATGAAGGGTATAAGAGGAAAGAAAACACTTCAGTCATCACCGCCAGAGTAGTAGGAGACAGCTCATATCTCCGCTGTTTCCAGTCCAAACACCTCCTGCAATAGCTAAGGGCCGGAGGAGCACAGCTGGTCTCCACAGGGACCAGGATTTCTGAAAACAAAGCAAATGTTTCTCTCTTCCCAAGTCGGCTTCTAAATGGCCTTGTAGTTTTACAGTTTTCTTTAACCTTAAATGTTAATGTGCTATTCATAGGTAAAATATTCCCTTCTGGCTAAATACATGCTTTTCTGGCATGGTACATTCTGTCTCTCTGTCGCTCTCCAGATAAAAGTTATTACTGTAGGTATGGTAACAAGAGAAAGGAAGTCTAACTCCAAAGGAATTTCTGTGAACATAAAACACTGTTCTACCAGTGCAGTTTACTAAGACTCCATCCCTTTGGGGTGTCTCTCCCTCCTCTTCCTTTTCGCATTTACCACCTGGTCCTCATTCCTTCTCTTTCCTGAAGAGTGCCTCTAAAATGGAACTCCCTGACATGCTTCTCTTCCAGTACCCACGTATCAGAAAATACACATCAACCTTAGGAGTAGCATTTTCATAAAGCTGAGCCTCGTTTCAGGAGACCATGGCAGGGCTCTGTTAATCTCTCGCAAACTCAGAACTCCTCTGCTCAGCTGCACCCTCATCCCTCCAGGCTTAAGGACAGCACCTCAGACACCCGGTTCTTTGTAGTCCTACCTCCCAGATTCTAACACTACAAATACCTTCTTACTGGCATTCCTGATATACAAGGCACTTGTTCTTTTTTTCTTCTCCTTCTTTGCATACTGTAAAGTTTTTATGACTTTGCCTGAAATCCTCATCCTCCCAGTTCTTGATCCTCTGTTCCTTTAAAATGGGGTTCCTAACTGATCTGCTGTGAGAAGGATTCCACTTCTGAGAAACCCAAAATAGAGGTCTTAACTTTTTTTTTTATCCTGGATTTTAATGGGGTTGTTTTGACAGTGGATTTAGTTTTCTTCTGTGTGTGCTTAATCTACAGTACCTGAGTAATTTCCAGTCTCATTTGATATTTATGATCTTTTGAATATTTGCCATAATAGCTGAAGATTTGTTAATCCTGTGTTGTTGTTTAGTTGCTGAGTCATGTGTGACTCTTTGTGATCCCACTGACTGTAGGCCACCAGGCTCCTCTGTCCATGGGATTCTCCAGGCAAGAATACTGGAGTGGGTTGCAATTTCCTGAATTTCATGCCCGACCTGAAATTTTCATTCTTATCTTTCTGTTTTGGTAAGTTTCTCACTACACTTTTAAAAGTCTAGGTCTTTCCCAAACACTTCCTCCTGGCCAAAGCCTTAATTAAATAGATTTCCTTTAACGTATCTTAGGTATATTAAAAGTGTCAGTTGGCGGAAGAACACTTTCAAAACAAGAGTAGAGATAGAAATACAAAAAAATATTTAAAGTCCTTGCCCCTGGGAAGATTATTAGCTTGACGGAGATATATATATTTTAGAAACTTTGTTAGCATGAGCAATGTACTATACAAAATCCTGTTTACATGCTGAGGGTATAAATAACAAAACAGAGCTATCAGCAGCATCAATCTACCTTTCCTGGAAATTGGAAAAGTCAATTGCTGTCTCCTTGATGCATTTTCTTGTCACTTTCTTTTGTTGTTTTCCAGTTGTGCTTGGCCTCAAAATACCACTGTCGAGAAGTTATTTAGTTTGATTATGATTTTGCTTACAATTGTTGTTTCTTCCAACAGTGAAGACAGTCAGTTTTCATATATTTCAAATTATTACTCACCTAACTAATGATCAGTTTGAAAGATAAGTTTGCATACAATGCTGAATCAGTGAAAGGAAGACAAATTCCCCCCCCCCACCTTCCACCTTCAGCCTGTTCCTCTTCCAACAGGATTTAAAATCACACTTGGAAAGGAGTTTTCTACATAGTTCTTGAGATTAAATTTAAGCTCAAGCCCCTTTTCCAATGCTGATTATGGTTCTGAACTTTATACATACTCAAAATTGGCCAGTCAATGAGTGTTAATTACATAATTTTTTCATGTCCAGACATTAGAGGTAAAGAGGGGCTAATATCAAGAGGGACATGTCCTGGGCGTGGAACAATGAATAGTTGTGGGTTGTTAGGAAGGAGCAGAAAGGACAGTGTAGGCTAGACGAGCCAAGAGCCATACACAGACGGAGGATGAAACACAAAGCAAGGCTGTGGGCTTCCCTGGTGACTCAGTAAAGAATCCGCCTGCAATGCAGGAGACCCTGGTTGTATCTCTGGGTTGGGAGGATCCCCTGGAGAAATGAATGGCCACCCACTTCAGTATTCTTGCCTGGAGAATCCCATGGACAGAGGAACCTGTCAGGCTACAGTCCATAGGGTTGCAAGAGTCAGACACAACTTAGCGACTAAACCTCCATGGTGAGAGGACCAATGTGGCTGGAATGGAGGAATCATTTTAGAAAGTAGAGAGAGACTGAAAAACTCTGGAGAGTCTTGACTCACATCCAGATGCCTCATTCTGATGCTCAATAGGAAGCCGTTGTTAGTTCTGGAACAGGGGCATGATGGAGGCACATAATGGAGGCAGTGTCTCAGGGGGATGAATGGGGCATTGATGTCCCAGAAGACTTGGAGAGGGAGACCCTGGAGATCACCGCTGTGTGTCTCCAAGGTTGAGGGGACATGTCTGCAGCTGCAGCTCTTCTCTACTGTTAACTTCATCTTAAAGCAGTGACAGAAGCCCTTGTGGGTGGCTTTTTAAAAATAAAAACATAAACCAGCTTGAGTTGGGCTTCTATTCCTTCAGAATCAAAATCTTGATATTTGAACACACTTTGAAGCTATGTGATTTGCCTTAGGCTTTGAAAGAAAATCAAGGAAAACAGAATTCAGTACAGTTCAGTCACTCAGTCGTGTCTGACTCTGTGCAACCCCATGGACTGCAGCACACCAGGCTTCCTTGTCCATCACCAACTCCACAGCTTGCTCAAACTCATGTCCATCGAATCGGTGATGCTGTCCAACCATCTTATCCTCTGTCATCCCCTTTGCCTCCCACCTTCAATCTTTCCCAGCATCAGGGTCTTTTCAAATGAGTCAGTTCTTCGCATCAGATGGCCAAAGTTTTGGAGTTTCAGCTTCAGCATCAGTCCTTCCAATGAACACTCAGGACTAATCTCCTTTAAGATGGACTGGCTGGATCTCCTTGTAGTCCAAGGGACTCTCAAGTGTCTTCTCCAACACCACAGTTCAGAAGCATCAATTCTTCGGCACTCAGCTTTCTTTATAGTCCAACCCTCACATCCATACATGACCACTGGAAAAACCATAGCCTTGACAAGACGGACCTTTGTTGGCAAAGTAATGTCTCTGCTTTTTAATATGCTATCTAGGTTTGTCATAGCTTTTCTTCCAGGGAGCAAGCATCTTTTAATTTCATGGCTGCAGTCACCATCTGCAGTGATTTTGAACCCCCAAAAAATAGTCTGCCACTGTTTCCATTGTTTTCCCATCTATTTGCCATGAAGTGATGGGACCAGATGCCATGATCTTTGTTTTCTAAATGTTGAGTTTTAAGCCAGCTTTTTCACTCTCCTCTTTAACTGTCATCAAGAGGCTCTTTAGTTCTTCTTCGCTTTCTGCCATAAGGGTGGTGTCATCTGCATATCTGAGGTTATTGATATTTCTCCCTGCAATCTTGATTCCAGCTTGTGCTTCATCCAGCCTGGCATTTCGCATGATGTACTCTACATATAAGTTAAACAAGCAGGGTGACGATATACAGCCTTGACATACTCCTTTTCCTATATGGACCCAGTCTGTTGTTCCATGTCCAGTTCTAACTGTTGCTTCCTGACCTGCATACAGGTTTCTCAAGAGACAGGTCAGGTGGTCTTGTATTCCCATCTCTTTCAGAATTTTCCTCAGTTTATTGTGATCCACACAGTCAAAGGCTTTGGCATAGTCAATAAAGCAGAAGTAGATGTTTTTCTGGAACTCTCTTGCTTTTTCGAAGATCCAGTGGATGTTGGCAATTTGATCTCTGGTTCCTCTGCCTTTTCTAAATCTTGTGCCTCTTGAACAGCACAAACAAAACCTTGTGTACACCAGGACCCAGGAGAAAGGAGCTGTGACCCCACAAGAGACTGACCCAGACTTGCCCACGAGTGTCCAAGAGTCTCCAGCAGAGGCATGGTTCAGCGGTGGCCCCCCTGAGCAGGATTAGGGGCACTGAGTGCAGCTGTGCATGCACCGGCCATTATCTTCATTACCTCCACCATAGTTTAGCCTCAGATCAAACAGGGAGGGAACACAGCCCCACCCATCAACAGAAAATTGAATTAAAGATTTACTGAGCATGGCCCCGCCCATCAGAACAAGACCCAGTTTCCCCCTCAGTCAGTCTCTCCCATCAGGAAGCTTCCATAAGCCTCTTATCCTTATCCATCAGAGGGCAGACAGAATGAAAACCACAATCACGGAAAAGAAAGAAAGTGAAAGTGAAGTTGCTCAGTTGTGTCTTTGCGACCCCATGGACTGTAGCCTACCAGGCTTCTCCATCCATGGAATTTTCCCGGCAAGAGTACTGGAGTGAGTTGCCATTTCCTTCTCCAGGGGATCTTCCCAACCCAGGGATCAAACCTGGGTCTCCTGCATTGCTGGCAGACACTTGACCACCTGAGCCACCTGGGAAGCCGCAATCACAGAAAACTAATCAAACTGATCACATGGACCGCAGCCTTGTCTAACTTGGTGTAACTATGAGCCATGCCATGTAGGGCCACCCAAGACAGACAGGTCATGGTGGAGAGTTCTGTCAAAATGTGGTCTACTGGAAAAGGGAATGGCAAACCACTTCAGTATTCTTGCCTTCAGAACCCCATGAACAGTATGAAAAGGCAAAAAGATAGGACACTGAAAGATGAACTCCCCAGGTCGGTAGGTGCTCAATATGCTACTGGAGAACAGTGGAGAAATAACTCCAGAAAGAATGAAGAGACGAAACCAAAGCAAAAACAACAGCTAGTTGTGGATGTGTCTGGTGATGGAAGTAAAGTCCGATGCTGTAAAGAACAATATTGCATAGGAACCTGGAATGTTAGGCCCATGAATGAAGGCAAATTGGAAGTGGTCAAACAGGAGATGACAAGAGTGAACATCAACATTTTAGGAATCAGCGAACTAAGATGGACTGGAATGGGTGAATTTAACTCAGATGACCATTGTATCTACTACTGTGAGCAAGAATCCCTTAGAAGAAATAGAGTAGCCATCATAGTCAACAAAAGAGTCCGAAATGCAGTACTTGGATGCAACCTCAAAAACGACAGAATGATCTCTGTTCGTTTCCAGGGCAAACCATTCAGTATCATGGTAATCCAAGTCTGTGCCCAAACCAGTAATGTTGAAAATAGAATTGGGAGTAGGTATAAAGGTAGAAATGAATCACGTGATTGTTCATGGAACCAGGTTAAATGGCCATGTTGGGGCCAGTTGGTGGTCTGTGCTCAGCCATTCCTCCAGCCCCGATATTGCAGTCAAGATTTAGAGCTCCCCTGATAGCTGAGTTGCTAAAGAATCTGCCTGCAATGCAGGAGACCCTCATTCAATTTCTGGGTCAGGAAGATCCACTGGAGAAGGTATAGGCTACCCACTCCAGTATTCTCGGGCTTCCCTTGTGGCTCAGCTGGTAAAGAATCCGCCTGCAATGCAGGAGACCTAGGTTTGATACCTGGGTTGGGAAGATCCCCTGGAGAAGGGAAAGGCTACCCACTCCAGTATTCTTATAGTCCACAGGGTCACAAAGAGTCGGACACCACTGAGCCACTTTCACTTTCACTCCCTATGTCAGTGTGCTTGTGACTCAACAGAAATCATTTCCAGCTGACAAGGATTTCCAACTCCTCTGCAAAGACAGTATCTTTTTGTTGTTGTTCTCTGGGTTCTGCTGGTTTTCAAATACAGTTTTTTACCTGCTACCAATATATGTCTATTATATGGCAAACTAGATTTGCAAAATCACTCCCACAAAACTACAGTTCTTCTTGTGTTCCCTGTAACTACCCCTGCTGGTGCTGATCTTCTCCACTCCCCAGATAACCTTCGGGTTATCTTGGATGTTCCTCTCCATTGCTTGTTCTCTCACTCAATCTGGTGTTCTCTCTCGATTATCTCTCCAGTGTCTGCCTCTCTCGAGGTCAGACTCCTCCCCCATCTGCCTTTCTGTTTTCTCACTGTCTCCAGCCCCCACCTGCGCCCCTTCCCGTTCTTGTACATTGATGCGAACGTAACCCTCCATGAGCACATATATCATCAGGCCCCTTGTGATGTATGTGCCAGAAGAGGTAAGCATTTAGTAATATCTCATCTTCATCATTTCCTTCTGTCTAAAAATCTTCGATTAATCCCCACTGCCAACCAAATAAAGTCTAACCACAGCCCTCTCTCATTAAGAACCAAACTTAACAACAATTTAATTTGCTTCTTTCTGCTGCCTTTACTCCAGAAAAAAAAAAAAAAGAACTTCTAAGTTTTTCATCTGCCTCCCCAATAACTTTTAACTGTGCTTGATTTTAGTGGTAGTGTTACTTCATTGTCTATAAAAATGTATGCATCCTGTTCTTTCTTGCTTGCTAATTCTCTACTTTCTCTCTCAGCTTCCTGTTTTGGTGGAACATATGTGTCAACTCATTTATACTAACTTCCCTGCTTGCCTCTCTTCCTGCATATCGCTTTCTCCTTCCTATTTTAATGCATTTGCCTCTTAAAAAAACACCCTGACCAAAATATCTTGTGAAATTGACTCCCAACTTTTTAAAATAAGAAGTTAGGAACCTCTGCCCATCTTTAACCTCTTTACCGCTCATATTTTTGGTTTAATAATGCCTTCTTTTTTTTTTTTTTTCTGTTTAGAATTCCTATTCATTTGACATAGAAGTACGAGGCTTAAACATGTCTTGTTTTTCCCTCTTACTTTTTCTCTTTTCAAATTTCTGTATCTTGATGCTATTTTCCGACGCTTTGATTACATAAATGGGTCTCATTCAGTTCAGTTCAGTTCAGTTGCTCAGTTGTGTCTGACTCTTTGCGACCCCATGGACTGCAGCACACCAGGCCTCTCTGTCCATCACCAACTCCCGGAGTTTACTCAAACTCATACCCATTGAGTCGGTGATGCCATCCAATCATCTCATACTCTGTCATCCCCTTTTCCTCCCAGCTTCAATCTTTCCCGGAATCAGGGTCTTTTCAAATAAGTCAGCTCTTCACATCAGGTGGTGAAAATATTGGTTTCAGCTTCAACATCAGTCCTTCCAATGAATATTCTGAAAGGATTTTCTTTAGGATGGACTGGTGGGATCTCCTTGCAGTCCAAGAGACTCTCAAGAGTCTTCTCCAACACCACAGTTCAAAAGCATCAATTCTTCAGCGCTCAGCTTTCTTCACCGTCCAACTCTCACATCCATACACGACCACTGGAAAAACCATATCCTTGACTAGACAGGCCTTTGTTGGCAAAGCTTTTTAATAATCTGTGTAGGTTGCTCACAACTTTCCTTCCAGTGAGTAAGTATCTTTTAATTTCATGGCGAAGTCACTATCTGCAGTGATTTTGAAGCCCAAAAAAATGAAGTTTGCCACTGTTTCCACTGTTTCTCCATCTATTTGCCATGAAGTGATGGGACTGGATGCCATGATCTTAGTTTTCTTAATGCTGAGCTTTAAGCCAACTTTTTCACTCTCCTCTTTCACTTTCAGCAAGAGGCTCTTTAGTTCTTCACTTTCTACCATAAGAGTGGTGTCATCTGCATATCTGAGGTTATTGAGATTCCTCCCATCAATCTTGATTCAAGCTTGTGCTTCATCCAGCCCAGCATTTCTCATGATGTACTCTGCATATAAGTTAAATAAGCATGGTGACAATATACAGCCTTGACGTACTCCTTTTCCTATTTGGAACCAGTCTGTAGTTCCATGTCCAGTTCTAACTGTTGCTTCCTGACCTGCATACAGGTTTCTCAAGAGGCAGGTCAGATGGTCTGGTATTCCCATCTCTTTCAGAATTTTCCACAGTTTATGGTGATCCACACAGTCAAAGGCTTTGGCATAGTCAATAAAGCAGAAGTAAATGTATTTCTGGAACTCTCTTGCTTTTTCGATGATCCAGTGAATATTCGCGATTTGATCTCTAGTTCCTCTGCCTTTTGTAAAACCATCTTGAACATCTGGAAGTTCATGGTTCATGTGTTGTTGAAACCTGGCTGGGAGAATTTTAAGCATTACTTTACTAGCGCGTGAGATGAGTGCAACTGTGTAGTAGTTTGAGCATTCTTTGGCATTGCCTTTCTTTGAGATTAGAATGAAAACTGTCCTTTTCCAGTCCTGTGGCCACTGCTGAGTTTTCCAAATTTGCTGACATATTGAGTGCAGCCCTTGCACAGCATCATCTTTTAGGATTTGAAATAGCTCAACTGGAATTCCGTCACCTCCTCTAGCTTTGTTCATTGTGATGCTTCCCAGGGCCCACTTAACTTCACATTCCAGGATGTCTGGCTCTAGGTGAGTGATCACACCATCATGATTATCTGGGTCATGAAGATGTTTTTCATACAGTTCTTCTGTGTATTCTTGCCACCTCTTGTTAATATCCTCTGCTTCTGTTAGGTCCATACCATTCATGTCCTTTATTGAGCCCATCTTTGCATGAAATATTCCTTTGGTATCTCTAATTTCCTTGAAGAGATATCTAGTCTTTCCCATTCTATTGTTTTCCTCTATTTCTTTGCATTGATCGCTGAGAAAGGCTTTCTTATCTCTCCTTGCTATTCTTTGGAACTCTGCATTCTAATAGGTGTATCTTTCCTTTTCTCCTTTGCTTTTGTCTCTTCTTTTCACAGCTATTTGTAAGGCTTCCTTAGACATCCATTTTGCTTTTTTGCATTTCTCTTTCTTGGGGATGGTCTTGATCCCTGTCTCCTGTACAGCGTCATGAACCTCCGTCCATAGTTCATCAGGCACTGTCTATCAGATCTAGTCCCTTAAATCTATTTCTCACTTCCACTGTATAATCATAAGGGATTTGATTTAGGTCATACCTGAATGGTCTAGTGGTTTTCCCCACTTTCTTCCATTTAAGTCTGAATTTGGCAATAAGGAATTCATGATCTGAGCTACAGTCAGCTCCCAGTCTTGTTTTTGCTGACTGTATAGAGCTTCTCCATCTTTGGCTACAAAGAATATAATCAATCTGATTTCAGTATTGACCATCTGGTGATGTCCATGTGTAGAGTCTTCTCTTGTGTTGTTGGAAGAGGGTGTTTGCTATGACCAGTGCATTCTCTTGACAAAACTCTATTAGCCTTTGCCCTGCTTCATTCTGTACTCCAAGGCCAAATTTGCCTGTTACTCCAGGTGTTTCTTGAGAACGTAATATTTGAGTAATGACTTGAAGGAAAGGAGAGAGAGAATCATGTGTTGCCCTTTATGGGGACAATAGCACTCCAGGCAGAGGGAACAGCTAGTGCACAGATTTTCTTGTGGGAACATGAATTGAGAAAAGGGGGTTAGAGGGATCTGGAGGGGCAGAGACAGCAGGTCTGGAAGTGCTTTGTAGGCTATAAGGATTTGAACTCGATCCTTTTGCATAATACTGTGGTCTGTTTTATGAGGTCTGTCTTCTCTCTGAAGATATTAATTAGAAGGTTTTGGGTTTCTGTTTTGCTTGTTTGCTTGTTTATTTTCTTATGTTCTCTGAAGTCAGTTTTCTAGGGGTTTTACCTTCTTGTTGGTTTATCCTGGTCTTTTCTTTAAGACTTCAGATTTTCTTCAAGGGTCTGGCAATCCTTAGCTGTCATTTCTTATGTAAGAATGAGGGACTGGTGGGTGTGGGGGGTCAGATGAGGAATTAGAGTAGTTCAATAGAACATGGATAGGGAGTTGGTACTTAGCTTGGGACCACTTTGCTCAATATTCAGAAAACTAAGATCATGGCGTCTGGTCCCATCATCTCATGGGAAATAGATTGGGAAACAGTGTCAGACTTTATTTTTGGGGGCTCCAAAATCACTACAGATGGTGATTGCAGCCATGAAATTAAAAGACGCTTACTCCTTGGAAGGAAAGTTATGACCAACCTAGAACGCATATTTAAAAGCAGAGACATTACTTTGCCAACAAAGGTCCGTCTAGTCAAGGCTATGGTTTTCCTGTAGTCATGTGTGGATGTGAGAGTTGGACGGTGAAGAAAGCTGAGTGCCAAAGAATTGATGCTTTTGAACTGTGGTGTTAGAGAAGACTCTTGAGAGTCCCTTGGACTGCAAGAAGATTCAACCAGTCCATCCTAAAGGATATCAGTCATGGGTGTTCATTGGAAGGACTGATGTTGAAGCTGAAACTCCAATACTTTGGCCACCTCATGCAAAGAGTTGACTCATTGGAAAAGACCCTGATTGGGGGCCGGAGGAGAAGGGGACGACAGAAGATGAGATGGTTGGATGGCATCACCGACTCGATGGACATGGGTTGGGTGGACTCCAGGAGTTGGTGATGGACAGGGAGGCCTGGCGTGCTGCGATTCATGGGGTCCCAAAGAGTCGGAGACGACTGAGCGACTGAACTGAATTGACTTTGTTCAAAGTGGAAAGAAGAGAAGGGATTTATTCTGGGGTTTCAGCCTCCATACTAGGTACCCTGATTTTCTGCTGCTAAGTTATTCATTTTTTTAAATTGACAACCTTTCTAATTTTTTTTTTCTCACAGGCTAAGTAGCTGACTATCTGACATTTCAGTGTTGAGGTCGGGCGGGGGGAGAGGGGTGGCGAGGTGGAGAATGGGCAGAGATTTTGAGCACCCACATACACACCTTTAATTTTCTTTAATGTTTTCCACACTTCTTACATCCTCCTCTTCTAGCACCTTATTGAACTCTGAGAAACATGTTCTGTTCTCTTATCTTCCATTGATGCCTAAATTCTAAAATACAACTTCCTCTGCTTTACCGCATGAGTTCATGTTGTGCTTCGCTTTCATTTTCCAGAAATGTGGGGCAATCACTCTTCTGTGGATGGTTTCCCACCATTATTGTAAGCAGGATTATTATTTCTCATTTTAACAGGCCTCAGAAAGAAGAGGCAAACATCTGTGCTCCTGTTCTCCACCCTGAACTGAAGCCTGTCAGGTTTCAGCACAGGTTTTGCCGAAACCAAAGAATACTATGTTTTTGGCTTTTCTTTTTAAAATCTGCCAGTAAGCCTATCAGGAAAAAAGGAAAAGTTAATTTGTCATTAATGTTTTATTTTAACGTTATGCTGACCTCTAATATCCATTTAACTTTTCTAAATGTTTATTTATTTAAAAAGTCAGTTCTAGGATATTGCCAAGAATTTGGTGATGCATTTATGATCAGAATTGTTTTCCCTAAATGTTTCTATAGCAGCCCATCAGAAAAAATGGCAAAATGTACATAAAAACAGCTCATTTGCAAAACAGGAAATAAAGAACACACATATGAAAATATACTCAACCTTACTTATCAGAAGAGAAATGTAAATCAAATCAAAACTATAATGGGATTTTTTTTTTTACCTCTCACATTTGTAGAGATCAAAAGTTTTAACACTTAAAAAAAAAAAACTTTAACACTAGTCATTGGTAAAATTGTTATTCTATGTGCTAGGTACCTGCTAGGCACGCTGAATTATTTTTTAAGTTTAACACTTTGGTAGAAATGTGTAAACTCTGATACATATTATGGGTGTGAGCCACAAAACCTTTACTAAAGGCAGTTTGGCAATAACTGTAAAAATTTTTTTATTTGTGTACATTTTAACACAGCAGTTTCATTTCCAGGAAATTATCCTGTGGATATATTC
The DNA here is from genome assembly GCF_054371585.1 of Giraffa tippelskirchi. NCBI lineage: Eukaryota > Metazoa > Chordata > Mammalia > Artiodactyla > Giraffidae > Giraffa > Giraffa tippelskirchi. The sequence continues at coordinate 103,312,698 of NC_137280.1, read as the reverse complement.
ACACGTAATAACATACGAGGACATTCTTAGTCATGTTGTCTGTATTTATGATAAGACTGAAATCACCTAAATGCCCATAAATAAGGAACTAGTTAAATTATAAGTCAGCCATTACAGTGGCGCTCTATGCTCTCATTAAAAAGAATGAGGAAGCTCTATGGGTACTAATAGGAAAAGAGTACCAAGATACTGTAAGTTGAAAAAAAAAGGGGTCAGGGGTATAGAATAGCGTACTGTCACTTGTGCTTAAAATACACACACACTCATATGCACTCAGATTCCCTGGAAGGGTACACGGGAGCTGGGAACAGTAGGTGCCTCTGGAGAGAAACAGGGCAACCATGAAACCGGGGTGGGCACAAGGGAGATTTGTTTTTCCATTTGTAACTTTGAATTGTTGTGCTTCTAGTACCTATTCAGGAATAAATATGTCAATAGATAAATACAATGTAAAGTTTCCAGATAAAGATATGCTTACATCAGAATTGTAAAGGAAAGACCATTCTTCCTGACTTACAAAAATCTAGTTTGCTCCCAAACTAGATTGAGTTTACTTTGCACTTGGGAGAGGCCGAGAGGTTCTTGGAGAGGCACTGATCTCCATCACCAACTCCCGCATCTTGTGCACCCCGTGCTGCTTCCTGCTTCGGGTACTGTGCTATTTCTGTTTGCCGTATGGCTGCTGCCCAGTGGTCCCCAGAGTCCTCCTCTGTCCCTACAGCCCATCCCTCTGCTTCCCAAGGACTGCCACTCTTGCCCACCGGCCAGGGGGTCACCAAGCAGGCAGCATACTAAAAACAAGTCGGAGGCTACAGATCTTGGCAAGTCCAGGGGCAGCCTAGTTTTCAGCACGGGGTTTCAGCATCACTCTGCTTTCACAGACCTGACCTTAATCGTGACCATCCGATTTCCAGGATTTTATTTTCTGGTGAAATATATGCTATCTTCAAGTCACTTCTTAACCTTTGTTGGGCAAGACTGGTTTCGAGAAATGATAATCAGGGACTTTTTAAAATGATAGTGGATGTAAAACTATCTCACTGGTACTACCATAAAGGAATTTAGTGACTTTTCTTATGCCCAAGCTTAGACTAATTTAACTTGAAGGGAGACAAACATGGGTTTATCACTGTAATTAGGAAGGAACACAGCTTCCTGGACTGAACCAAAGTGAGGCGCTTGTTTGCCTTTATCTGAGATACAGCATAATCATTCACCTGAGACAGAACCTAATTATCACTGAGATGTGATGGTGCCTGAAGTACAACACAGCCTTAGCAGGAAAGGCAAAGGGCCTGGGAGATAGATACGTCAGGAGAGAGGTGTTGAGTTTACTCTGAACTCAGAGAGAGACTTTCCAGGAGGAATAATAGTGGACTCCATGTAAAAATTCTAATTCTGAAACATTGTGAAGTCTGAATCAATTCATCATCAAACTAATGAGGTCAAGGAAGTAAGAAATATTAGACTGTTGATAGGGATTGTCAACCTGTTTTTTTAATTTATAGATTGTGTAACAGTGTGTGGCAGTGTCTTATTGAAACCATCACTTCCTAGCTGGTAATACATATGCTGCTGCCTAGTAGGTAAAGTCAGGCTTGGTTAGTATAAGTGTGTCTGTCTTATCTCCCAAGCATTGCCACCCTTGTCTATCAATGGCAATTGCTCACAAACTCCCTACTGAGAAGCTTTCAGAGCCCATAACTGATGCTTAAATTGGGTTTGAGATTGGAGAAGAAATAAGCTGCTAATACCAGGTGAAGATGGATCCCCTGTTCCCAGCATCTTCTCCCGCTTCTGTGCTTCCTTAAAACTGAAACTCATTTATCTGTCTCACCCGCTTGGCTCTGAATATCCAGCTGGGCCAGCAGGGACCCATCAACAAGCATTTGTTGAGAGAAGAGGATCGTTGACTTGGCTTCTTTTTTTTTTAAGTTAATTCTTATAGTCAGTGTCCTTGAAAGAACCTCATCTTCTTGTTTTTGGTTTGTTTGTTTTGTTTTGTTTTTTAAACTGATTTCCTTGTTTTCATGACCTAAATGAGACCTGTTATTTCATCTCCCTTGTCAGTGAGAGTTCAGCTTCACTGACTCTAACTTGACAGTGACTGAGAGGCACTGAGGAAGTGGTTTCTTTCTTCCCCTACACCTTCCTCGCTCAAGCACAGGCAAGTCTCTGTTTTTCGTGTTCTAGCAGTTAGAGTCTGCTGCTGACAAAACGACCTCTGGGATAAGGAGTGCCTCCAAGAATCATCTTACCAGTGTTAGGAATTAGCTTGCTTGAGTTTCCTTAGCGTCTTTGAGTAAACAAAAACCCCAAAATGAATTGGCCCATAGATGAATTGCACTTCTGCTTTAGCATTACAGAATCAAATAATTGTCAATCCCATATCGATCAACACCGGCAAGTGACCACAGTAAGCAAAATGCTGATTTGAATGTAGTGGAAAAAAACAGAAGTTCCCTGCTTTTAAGGAACTCAGTCTCATAGTTGGATTGATAAGCCAGTTGGGAGAAAAAAGTTAACAGTCCACAGCATGAATCAAGGAGGGGTCCAGTGAGTTATAGAGACAGCAACAGCAGAGCTGGGGCGACTGGGCTGGGAGGTTCTGGGGAGTTTGTGTCGCTGAGGAGGGCCTTCCTGGGAGGACCAGTGCTGGAGACCAGGCGGCAGTTTAGGGACTAGAAGGGTGGAGACTCTCTTTATAGAAGCCATTTTAACCTATGCATACCTGAATGTTCTGTCATTGACAAGCATGGCTTCTGTGGGCTGACCTAGAGGCAGGGTCTCTAATTCTGTCAGTGCTAAGCTAGGGGCCCTGCATCAGAGTCGCCCACTTGGTGAAAGCTGAGGGCCCCGCACTGCACACAAGTGTCTGGTCAGGATAGGTGGGGCAAGGAGGGGCTGACATCCGGCCACTTTGCTTCCTCTACATCTTGGCCCTGGGCTCTTTCTGCCCAGAACAAGGGGCACCATTTCTCTGGCAGGCCATGTGTCCACAGGGCTACAGTCAGACAGACAGCACCTTTTCATGGGTGCCTTTGACTGGGTATGGCTCTTTCTGAGTCCACAAAGGTGCTGCGCACGATGGGCCTGAATCTGACCCTTCAGAGAATTTGGTAAATATTTGAAGGAATGCTGACGTGGATTATTGAAGTTCCACACACCGTTTTTCTCCCTACTTAAAGAGGGACTCTCGAGTGGATTTCTTTTTTTTTTTTTTTTTGGTTTATTCAATTTACTTGACTAGGTTGTGGGAACTTTTTTCCTGTGTCTACCGCACTGGCCCTCCTCCATCCATTAATGGTTCAGCATACGAGCCTCTGACTTACTGTCCCCTCTTCTCCCTCTTTCACCAAGGTCAGACCTAGTTTTCCAAAAGCCCATTAGGTTGATTATATACCAGCACTGTCCTAGACCCTGAGGTCAGTATAAAGATCAATGAGATTTTCACCCCAGCCTGGGGCTTCCACATCACACAGCTAGTAAGAGGGCTCAGAGGACAGACATGTGGTTGGGGGGATGGGTGAATGCGAAGAAAGAAAATTTGAGAATGGCCTTCTACACAAAGGCCTCTCAGATGGACAGACCTGAGTTTGAATCCCAACTCATACAGGTGCCAGTTCTATGAATTGGGGCGAGTAATTCACCATGTAAGAGCCTCAGGTTCTTCCTCTGTGAAATGGGGGTAGTAATTCCCACCTAGCCTAGGTGGTGGTGTGGATTAGAGATTGTAATTGCTGGAGAGAGGCACTTGGTGAAATTAGTAACCACCCAAGCCAAGTCCTGTAGGACTACAACAAAAGGTGATAAGTGACGTAAGTGCAAACAAAAGGGGTGGGGGCTCCCGGGGGACAACTCACACCTGGCAGGAGGCCACACTTGAGCAGGTTCAGGAGGCCCTCCCAGCCTCCAGGTGACCTGCCACCTCCGTGCTGGGCAGGGCCGAGCCAGGCAGTGCAGGGCTCATGGGCCACAGACCCGGGAGCCAGCAAGTCCCTGCAAAGTCGGACATTTACCTGCACATAAACCTGCAGGTGTTTCTGAAGCCGGCATGACCCAGAGCTCCTCCTCCTCTGACACCAGCGGAGGGACCAGAATGGAGGGATGGGAAGGGCACAGCTGTCCTTGTTGACTTCAGCCTGTCGCAGGATTGAAGATCATTCCACTTTCAGAAAAGTGAGGTCACGTCATCGTCTATCCATCCTCCCCACCCTGGATGTCTAAGGTGAAGCGTTTTCTCTTCCCCAGCTCAGAGGCTGACAATGGTGTGGAGGAGAAGAAGAAGGTATGCAGGTCGCCAGCAGCCCTGTCTCCCACCCCATCCAGCGAGGCCGAGTCCCAGGACCAGAAGAGAACCATTTCCCTGCGGTGAGTCCTCACATGACTCCCTCTGTTTTTTTGGCCTTTCAGGAGGAGGGGTTGCTGGAAAGCGCTGGTGTTTCTAGTTTTATGGTAGTGGCTAAGACGGAAGATCTCCCACAGACAGGGGACACCCCTGAGAAAGAAGTGAGGTCTTTTTCCTTCACATCCAGGCACTGGCACCTGCTTTCTCTCTGAGCTCTTCCTAGCAGTCTCTCTTCTCCTTCCCACCCCAGTCTTCTGCAAACTTTCTGCCCCTTTCTCAAAGCACTGATTTTGCTATGTGATAAAGCCCGGGTGGCCCCCTCTCTGGCACAGAGTTAGAAAGCACCTGGAAAGACTGGCAGGGTACTGATGAGGCCACCCTGGCTGAATTGTGTGCTCAGCCTGTGGGTGTGTACACCTGCCGTCTCACTTTCCTGGCAGCTGCAGAGAGGAGAGGAGGGAAAAAAACCTTGCCTGGGATCCTTGGGCAGGGTGTGCACTGCCTGTTTCCAGGGACCAGTGCTGGAAACCAGGCTCAGTAACTCTGGCTGTTCATCCACACCGAGTGGAGTGATAGCTCTCTTCCCCTTATTAGAACTGTCAGAACTGCTGCCTTCTACGTCTTTGGGCCTCTGCTAAAGGATGGTTCAATAACTCCTACTTTTCCCTTCCTTCCTGGCTACCCCAGCCCACGTCTTCTCTGCTAATCTATTCCTCGCTCAGGACCAAGCATAAGTCTTGACTGTGCCCCCTGATTTTTCTTTTCTATCACTCCCAGTTCTCTCTCCATCTTTTCTGCAAGTCTGTTTTGATGCATCTCACTTTCAACTGTTCTTTCTACAGCTGTTTTCCTGTCAGAGCATCCTGCCTTACTCAGCAAAGACATAAAGCCTGTTGTTTTTTGTGACTTGCACCACCATTGACTGGCTACCGCAGGTGCTCTGGAATACACTACATATGTAACTCCACTCCCCAGGCTTCACATGCGACTAATACATTCATCATCTTACACCAAGCACCAGGGCTTGTGAAACTTCTCCAGCGTGTGATCTGTGTAGTGCAGAGAGCTCTGCACTTGGTTGAAGGCTCTGCTCTCACTGTCTGGAAATTCTGAATTTTTTAATAAAAATTTTTGCACTAGGCTTCAGGTCCTGCTCATAGTCATTTGTAAGAAGTGAGAAGTTGAAAAGGCACAAAGAAATCATATATGTAAATGAACATCCCTCCCATCCTTACTGCAGACCAGTGCTGTGCAGACAAACCCTTCTGCTTGTGCCACTTGAAACCAAGGGCCCAGCGGCCCTTCTGTCGCTTTTGCTTACAGCCCGTAGTTCTTTGAAAGGTCTGATCATTGCCTTGACAGTACCATTAACATTTATTAATTTGAATCAATAGAGGTGATAAATTCAAATTAGTGACTGGTATAAATAATAGGTAATTTGACATTTGTAAAAACTATTTTCAAGCTGAGTACAAATGTTTACTCAGTTTTTTTTTTTAAGTAATTCCTAGAGTTCTAAAGGCATTTATATCCATAAGTTGGTTCAATGGCCACTAGTTGAATCTAAATCTCTGTGCCTTGAATTGATTGATAGGTATCTTGGACTCAAACTGTTGGGGCTGGCAGAGGCCTGGGACATTGCATGGTCCATCGCCTCATGGCTGAGAAAACCAGAGCCTAAAGTCTCTCTAACTTCATTTCTGTTTCTGTGTCACACCCATATGCCACCCCAATTGCTTAAGAGTCTTCTTAAATTCACTTTGAACCAAACATTGTTTTTAAGTGCGCCTTGATCTAAAGAATCCTGTTGTGGAATCATGAATTTCATGTGCCATGTTCCCCCCAAGAAACAAAAAAATCTATATAATTGTATCACGAAACTTGTTCCTGAATATACCTCTAAAAGTCATGCACGCATTCCACACTGAAATGGCTGTGTTTTGCTCTATGGTTGAAGATGCAAATGCTACCCAAATGGAGAAGCAGGACTGGAACTGTTTCGGAAAGAAGTCCAGGAGCTCTGACCTCTGCCCTTAGGAGAACAAAGGAAGGACTTCCAAACATGGTCTTTTTTTAATCATGATTTCACTTCTGCACTTCCACTCTGTGATGATCTGTCTCTCTTTTCCTCATACTCGGTTCCTGCTCATCCTGTTAGGCCCAGTGTATTAAACCCATGTTGTCCTGTTGGTCTCTTCTCTTACCTCCTGTTGGACTTACTGTCTCTGTATCTCCTCCTAACGCCTGTGATATGCATTGTTTTGATGCTGTATCACATACTGCCTTTTAAAAGAGATGCTTGATGTGTGCACAGGCTCCTTAAGGATAAAGACTGTCTTGTCTGTTCTGATGCATTTAATGCAGCATCTCACTCAATTAACACTTGTGAAGTATTGAGAGACTTTTGAAACCAAAATATTCCTGGATTGAACTATAGCTGCAGCTTCCATTATTGGCCCCCAGTACTACTCTGTATACTGCTTGAAGTACTGTTGAGATGATATAATTACTTTCACAGCTTGATCAATACTTCCTTCTTCCATAAGATATGATTTCTGTAGTTTGGGATGACTAGCTGCTGAAATCACCCCGTCACCCACATCACATGCTGGGTAAATGCCCTTAGAGTACTGAGTGATCATTGATATCTAGAAGAGAAAAACCAATAAAAGGCTTTGTTGTGAGCTGGCGTGATAATTAAGATGTAATAAAATTACTGGGTAGCATAAAAAAAATTCATTTTATAGACTCCCTGGATTTTCTTTCCTCAGGTCAAAATCCAGTTTCGACGGTACCCCTTCAGCAAATGAGAAAAGTGACTGTAAAACTGAAAGCAAGAATGACTCTAAGATTGAAAGGAAAAAGTCCTCATCTTCAAGCCAGGTAATTTAGGAATGAGATGTGTATCGTCTCAGAGGGCGAATGGGGTATTGATTTGAAGCCAGCTGGAGGAAGGAACACAAGGGCCAGGACTAACGCAGGTACAGATTTAGAGAACATTGGATTTCACAGCTGACCTTGCAGCATGTGCTGAATGGTAGTGAGTCCTGCACTGTGGCCCCAGACTCTAAGTGCCCAGAGAGCAGGGGCCAACCCAGATTCATGTGCTTGTCTAATAATTAGCTGAGACCAGGAGAACTGTGACATCCTTGCACTGCAGTTATAGTCTGATAAGGCATCTGTGTGAATAGAAGGCCTCCCAAGTGCACACAGAGGAGGAAAACCTGGAACAGGGTTATGATTCTTCTCCAGAAGAATCTGCTCTGAAATACACCCAGACAGATCTGTGTCATAGAGTACGACATACTGAGGTCAACAGTTTGGGGTTTTTTGACACTTCACTCCTAAGATACTTGAATATGTGTCTCCTAACAACTAAAACAAGAAACTGTTGACTCACCCAAGAAATTTAACTAAATAGTAAATTTATGAAAATATTACTAATGTAAAATCCATTTTCAATTTCCACAGTTGTCCCAGTAGTCAATGTCTTTTACAGAGGTTTTTTTTTGCCCACTCTCTAGAATCTAATTGAGCCATGCATTGCATTTGTTTGTCATGTCATGTTTAATTTAGATCAGTCCCTGCCTTTTTAAAATTTGATTTTTATTCACATTTTTGAAGATTTCATGGCCCAGGATATTTTTAAATCAAGCATGCAGCCAATACTTACTATAGCCATTGAAAAGAAAATCTCAGCAAAACTCTGATAGAACACCTAGCTTTTTAAACTTTTACTGGAGTGTAGTTGATTTACAGTGTTGTGTTAGTTTCTGCTGAACAGCAATATGAATCAGTTATACATATCCACTTTTTTAGATGCTATTCCCATATAGGCCATTACAGAGTATTGACGGAGTTCCCTATGCTATACAGTAGATTCTTATTACTTATCTGTTTCTTTATAATAGTGTGTATATATCAATCCTAATCTCCCAATTTATGCCTCCCTCCCACCCCCACTTTCCGCACTGGTAACCATAAGTTTTAGAGCAACACCTAGCTTTAATCACAGGGAACTTTCTGGATGCAAGATGCACTCCAAGAAGCAGCATGAACTAACCTACTTTATGTGAAGTGTTCATCTATGAAGTAGTTGTCTTGAGGGGACCGTCTGTCATATGAATGACTTTTTTGGCAATACTAGGACCATTTATGCCATTGAGACCACTTCTAGTTTAGATAATAAATCATCAAGGGCCAATTTGTGGTATCTCTTTTCTGCTCATAAGATTCTGCCTGCTGGATGCTTTTGAAGAAGAGTGATCCTGTGGACGGAGGGCCCAGCTCTACACCTCTTAGTAGATGTGGGGAGCCAGTTAAGTCCCCAAGTATCCCTGAGGCACAGGTCCCTGAACTCTGCAGTACGGACCAGGTTATTGTGGAGCTGGGAGTGGTGTTTTGTGAATGCCCTTTACAGGCTGTAAATTGCTGTCTGTATATTGTTGTCATAACTGGAAACAGGTGCCTTGAAGATGAAGTGATCTGTAGCATTTCAGACTCTTGGGCCTTCTACTACCCTGGAGAGCTAAATCTTTCATGTGAAGTCCTATTTGTCATCTCCCCCAACACTGGTTAAGGAAATACCTTCACCACAGTAATAGTGATAGGGACAAACCCAGTAGCAGGTCCTGGAGATGTATCCCCCCATTTAAGCCTTAGGACATCCTTCTGACGCAGGTACAGAAAACTGAGGCCCAGAGAGTTTAAGTTACTAGGCTAGGATCACATACCACAGAAGACGTGGAGCCAAGACTTAAACTCAGGGTTATCTGATACAGAGCTTTTAACCACTACCCTCTTCTGAGAGTACTCACTGGGATCTTGAGTGCCCTGGGATTCACTACATGGTGAGATTTCTGACAGTTCTATCTCATTTCTTATTAGGGATCCCCTCGTCCAGCCACTTCTGCAGAAAGCTGCCCACCAGCTACTTCACGATTATAGATACATGTCCAGTCATCAGGTCACAAATCTTGTTGGAAAATGAAACCTTTGTGACCTCCACTGTTTTTCACTGAAGGACTGTGTTGGAGACTATAAGATCAGGGAGAAGGAATTCCTAAAAATTCTTTATTTAAGAGTGGGAAGCCTTGTTAAGTAATTTCAGTTGACGTTAAAATTTGTTTATGTTTGACAAGAACACCGAGGGCAGTGACTTCTGTCTGTGCCTTGTCTTCCTTGTAGGACAAAGCAAACATGCATTTCCACAAACTGTTTCTAGATGTCCCCACGGAGGAACCCCTGAGACAAAGTAAGTTCTGACCTGGTTGACTTTGAAAAGATGCTAATTGGTTTGAGGGGTGAAAGAGTCTGGGGACTGAATCACCAAGGGGAATAGGTTTCTGAAAATCATGATGTGACCGTAATGCTGACCTCACTTAGCTCTCACCCAGCACCTTGAGAGATAAGAAAGTAGAATGGGGAACTGACTCCCTCCGTGGGATCCAGAGTTATCCCAGAGGTTTCCAGAATGTCCTCGCCTTCCATATTTGTGCTAACATGCATTGTGATTGGACTGTGCTGAGTTTTAGGATAACAAGACCAAGCAAGACCAGACTGGAAGAAGGCAACACAGACCTAGGTAGACAGACCTGTCGACCCCTGCGTTGTGCAGGGCTCAGCGGTCACACCTTAACACCTGGCCCAGCACGCCATTCAGCACCTGCTTGGCTCCACCTGGGGGCAGAGGGGCCCAGGGTTCCATTCCAGCCTCTGTGGGTACACAAGTACTAAGGCAGCGTGCTGGGTTCCTGCCATTATCTCCACACAGGAAGGCGTGGGTCATATGCTCTGCCCACAATGAGACCATCTATTTCAAAAGAGTGATTACGACCATCCCAGGGAAGGAGGGGCAGGCAGCAGTGTCAACATTAGCACAAGGGTGACACACCTTCCCAAACAGAGATTTTTGAAACATCCTTCTGAACCCTCATCTGCAATGACAGACTTGCCTTTCTATTTTGATGTTTATACTGAAGTTTGTAAGACTTGGAATTAAAAAACAAACTCTCATCTCCATAGCTTTATTCCACTAAACATGACTGAAAAACAGGGGCGAGATCTTTTGAGCATATGAATGTGTTATCTCTGCCCATCCCTGAGTCATCAACAGATATATACAATTTTCATTTTAAATGGGAATTCTAAATGATGTTATACCTGTGTATATCTTCCCAGGTTTTACGTGTGCCCTACAGAAAGAAATATTATACCAAGGGAAGCTCTTTGTATCAGAAAACTGGATTTGTTTTCATTCCAAGGTCTTTGGAAAAGACACCAAGGTTAGTATTTTTTTAAAAAAGAAAACTAACCCTGCATTTTCTTACATATTGTTAATATTAATTGTTAAATGTAGCAATGTTTGTAAATATTTGTGTCATTATTATACCTTTATACCAAGTTTCCTTTACTGTAGTCCCAAATACTACAGGTTCTAAATGCCTCTGCATGAGAGTGCTAAGTCTCTTCAGTTATGTCTGACTCCTTGTGATCCTATGGACTATAGCCTGCCAGGCTCTTCTTTCCATGGGATTCTCCAGGCAAGAATAATGGAGTGGGTTGCCATGCCCTTCTCGAAGGGATCTTCCCCACCCAGGGATAGAACCCGTGTCTCTTCCATCTCCCACACTGGCAGGCAGGTTCTTGACTACTAGCGCCACCTGGGAAGCCCCCTACATGCCTCTAGATGACACAAACTTCTCTTTTTCCCCAAACTGCACTCTTTTCATTCATTTCCTTACATACATATATCCCTCCTGAAATCCTGCCTTAAATCCTTTTAACCAAGATGTCACCAGCACATTCAAAGTTCTTCATATGGAGGGTGTGCTGTAATTTGTTTCAAAGACATACCTTAAACCCAAAACAATTCTTTAAAAAAAAAAATTTATACCATATTCACACAGTTACCATGAGAAATCTAGGCAAACAGGCCTATAACTAAGCTACTTATTTGAGCTCCCTTTGTCACTACTACAAAATGAGCAGGCTTTGGAGCATTTTGGTCCTGGTCTGGGAGTCACATACAATCTCCAGTAGACACTGACTGACATCTTTTCCTTCTCACTAAATATAGATTTGGGGGAACAGAGTCCCATGTTACCTGAACCATTAAGCTGAATAGCCTGAACGAGTTGGCAGTTTTCCCAGGGCACCACCTTTTAAAACAAGGCCCTTGGGAGTTTGGCGTAAGAAGGGAAAAAGCTCGTTCCTTCCCACTGACATTCTTTCCCTTTGAGCTATGACGTCACATCACCCAGTTCAGTCAGGCCACCAGAACAAGGAAGCAAAGAAACACCTGGGGTTTGCGTGACCTTGGTGAGTTTTTAATCATTCTGATTCACGATTATGAATAAGCAACTTTTATATTCATGAAATAGCTGATTAAAAAACTCCTTTTCTTTTGACTGGTAGATATGTTTTATTTAAATACTCTCCCTAAAGCTACTGGCAGTCGTATAAATAAAGGCCACTTAACAAATATAGTGGAAATTCTTTATGTTGGTGTTGAGTCAGCAGACTAGCATCAAACATGTAATTTTTATTGTATAGAGTTGTGTTGAGATAAACATAGTTTAGATTCACAGGATTATTTGAATCAGTATAATGGAAAGCCATATTGAGTAGTATCACACCGTGTTTCTAGATTTCTGGATTATAAGCTCTTGTGCATAGAGTGGATAAGGAGACTGATTCCAGTTCTTCAGGATAAAGATAATTCGAAGGAATAGCGTAAGCCAACACCTCTAACCAAAGCAGCAGGGATTGAAAACATTAGTGAACGAAGAATTAGCCTTTGTTAAGGGATGAGGAATTCACAAAGCCAGTAAGTATGGTTTCAAGCTAATGTTATTCTAGTAATGGTTTCAAAATCCCCCCTCTAGCTAAGAAAGAACTGACCAGAAAAAAAAAGGATTGACCTGGTTTTTTCAAGACAAGGACACATGGGATTGCTTTGGCCTTTGCTGTATCTAATCTAAGAGGGGTGGGAAGATAAGAACCACAATAGTGACTTGCACATTCCCTCCCCACTGAGGATGGTGTCATGGAAACTTGGGCTTCAATCCTCTGGCAGAATTTGCTCCCTGCCAACAGACCTTGGCCCAACGCGATCTTGCATGAACTAAAAGGAGTCAAACAATCTGCACCAGGAAGGAGAATTTTCTAAGCACCCTACCCTAGAGAAATGTTAATAATAAAGTGTAACCTTAATTTAATCAAGACCTTTTCAGCCTGTGTGTATTTTCAGATGCTAGTAAAATTAAAGGCATGTATCGCATTCCATCTAAGCTCAAACAGAGAAATGATTCATGCTTTATTTCTCCAGGGTTATCTAGTTGTCATTTTATACTTATGAAGCAATTGATTGAAAACTCCATCTTAAGGGTGTTCCATGCCTCAGATTCTGCAAAAATCCAAATTTATAGCTCTTGTCACTGTGTATTTGTGTTGCTGCTGAGAATCAAAATTAGACTCATTGTTATATCATCATCTTTCTTGGAAGATACTAAGTTCTTTTTTCCAAAGTAATCCCAGTTTATCACTTCTGAATTATTTCTCCAACTTCAAAAGTTTTGTGGGTAGAGTTCTTTGGTGAAATAGCTTTCTTTCCTCTAGTGTCTAATTTAGATCAGCCCCTCTTTCTTCACAGTCTTCCCATCTGGGGCAGTAGAACAGCTCCATCTTGTAAACCTCAGTAAGAACGCAAATATCCTAAATTTAAGCTTAAGAAAATTACAAGTTCAGTTTTGGTCGTTCAAACTGGAAGTACTAGCATAAGGCCTTCCTTGCCCCCACTGACCTTGTTGATTTCTTTCAGAATATATAAAGCATTTTTACAAAATGTATGTTCATGTGAGTGTGTGCACCCGTGGGAGAATTCAGGCCTTTGTTACCAGGAGTGTGGGTGCCTCTGTTTTCGGGGATCAAAGTGATGTGATCCATTTTCCTTTGAGATAAAACCTGGTTGATCTCATAAAAATCAACCAGGTTTGATTAAAATATGAGGAACATCTACTATTTGTGGAATCCGATACATTCTTGTAGTACACTGTATAAAAAAGAACCCCTGTTTTGGATCAGAACCAGATTCTATCTTTGTAATTTATTTATGACCCTGAGAAAGTCATGTGTATTAGTCATTCAGTCATGTCCAACTCTTTGAGACCCCATGGACTGTAGCCCACCAGACTCCTCTGTCCATGGAAATCTCCAGACAAGAATGCTAGAGTGGGTAGCCATTCCCTTCTCCAAGAGATCTTCTGACCCAGGGATTGAACCCAGGTCTCCTGTATTGCAGGCAGATTCTTTACAATCTGAGCCACCAGGAAAGCCCTGGTGAAAGTCATATACCTCTCTAAACAAACATCCTTATCTCTTAGAATATCTATATTATAGGAATGTCATAATTAAATGAAATTGTCGTCTAGTGAATAGGTATTGATAATGGTAGCTGCTGTAATTGTCGTTATTTCTCATTGTTTCAATCAGAAAAGAACTTAAGAGTTCTTTTATTTCACCCATCCCCTTTTTTAAGAGACAGATGAGAAAATGAATGACACTTTTATTGAGTGCTAGGTATTTTCCATCTGTTATCTCATTTAATCCACAGAAAATCCTGGGAAGTAGGTAAGACTGTCTCTCTAAGTCAGGGAACTGAGGCCAAGACAGCTTACGAGGTTGGATAGGTCATGTAGATAGTAACAGAACTGAGAATACAATCCAGGATTCCTGTCCCCAAATGGGTCTGCTACACCAGTGGTTTCAGCCTCTTCCCCTAAGGACAGAGGAGAGCAGGGTGGTTGGAGATGAGCTCAGAGTGGGTAACCACAAGCACTTAACTTTAGGTTCTTAGGACCACCTTTAAAATGACTGTACATTTTGCATTCTGTTCCCATGTCTAAAGATAAAGGTTTCTCACCAAACCCTTCAACAGACTCAGTGATCCACACTTACCCTCCTGCTTTGTAAACACTACGTTGAGACCTCGGTGACACACCATACCACTGTTTAAGATTCCCTTTTCTTCATGGAGACTGAAGAGCCGGCGGTTGGTTTTATCTTTTCTTTTTCCTTCAACATGAAGATTTGGAATGCTGCTCTGTGAAGCCTGAACCCATGTTAACTCAGTGATTCTGTTTCAGATCTCGATTCCAGCTTTCTCAGTAACCTTGATAAAGAAAACCAAAACTGCCCTCCTGGTGCCAAATGCCCTGATTATAGCGACACTCACAGACAGGGTGAGTACACAGCAGGCGTGGGCACTCTGCTTTGTCCTGCTCTGGGTTTCATTGACTTAGGGGCCTCTTGCCAAGTACCAAGACCCTGAACCATAAATACCATGAATTGGGAGTTACTCTAGAAGACTCATTTTTAAAATCACAGCCTTCAGACATTTGTATAGTGTGGTTTCCCCTGACAAGGTGATTTATTCTAATCGTTGCCTATTTTGAATTTCCTGCTGACTTCATTATACTTGCTTGACCAAGGTCCAAAAAATTAAAATTCTTTCCCAACTTCCCTTTCCCTAACATCTGTCAGGTCAGGTCAGGCTAAAGGGATCTATTTCATTTGTTTATTATTATTTAAAACCCTACCACTGCCTTGTTTACAGGGTGAGGCAGGGTGATAGGAGGAGTCCCTGGGGTGGGGGTGGCTAGTCTCCCCATAACCTCCATTGGTGCCTCTCCACAGCCAACCTGAAAACATAAAAGTGGGGCCTGCTATTCGGGTGCAGCTTCAGGCCCAATTCTAGGCCCTCTCTGCTTCCAGGTTGCCTTAACTACCCCTCTTCGATACAGAAGTTCTGGAGTTGTCATTGGCCTTGGGCTACCCCAGGCATGGACAACCTGAAATATTTGCATGGAGAGCAGTGTTTCTTTCATCTTGGCAAGAGAGAGGCAGTGGAATGGTTTGGTTACTCATTTTTCACTTGAAATTTTTCTTTTTATATCTTTTCCCTACTGTTTTTATGAAAGCATAAAAGCTAATTTCTAACCCTACTGAGTAACTTAAAGAGGGAAGGAAAGACAAGGGAAGATTAAAAGAAGCTATTCTGATGAGCTAGGAAATATGTTGATACCTATTATGAGATTTTTTTTTTTTTAATACTAATGGCTAGCAAGCATCAGGTACTTCTTGCCAGATGTACACAAGATACTTTCCTTGTATGTACACATTTATTTCACACTGCCCATACTATGAGGGGTAGGGACTGTTAAGAAAACAGAAACTAAGAAGCATTAAGTAAGCAATTTGCCCAATGTCACCCACTTGGTAAGTAATGGAGCCAAAATTTGCAACTCGGTCCATCTACTGCCAGAACCCATAACGTTAACTACTTTGGAATACAGTATTTGCTTGGAAAGTATATCAAGTTCTCTCATGGGTGAGCAAGAGAGGGTAGTCACAAACTTTGGAAAACGAGTGTGAAAAGATTGTGTGACTCGAAAAAATGGAAAAAGAGTGAGCTTTTTTATTGTTAACATATGGTTGATGGTAAAATCATTTTTCCTTATGTTATTTGTCTCCAAATGACTTGTCTAGCTCTGACTTTACTTCTTTCTCATAACTTACTTATAAGCGTTCCCTAGGAAATCTCCATATTTGTACAAGAAAGAATCTGAAAGTGGCTTGAAAAAAAATGAGCCTGTTAGAGCAGCTGGGAAATTTTCAGTGGAAATCTAGGTCAGAGCAGAGACAGCAGACCCTTGGGAACTGTTAAATACCTTCTCAAAAGGAGGTGGGGAAGGGGGAGAGAGAGACTTAAAAGAGGACCTGGCAAAAACACCACGGGCCTTTCTTTACTATCCAAGTCTCTTTCTGTCTAAGCTTGTCTGGGGCACCAAGGTTAGGGTATCAGAGCTTTCCTTTTGCTATACATTTCTCTATTATTTAAGTTGGGTTTGAGAGTTTTGTTGCTATTGTGGGAGAACATATTCACTTTATTCCAGGAATGGAATAAAAACTCAATGTGTGGATGAGAGGAATGAGTGTATAGACTCTATATAGAATATAGGCTACATTGTTTGAAGATATATATAGAGAGAGAGACAGATAAAATTTTTAACTCTTACTTCTAGTCAAGCAGTATCTGTTAATAATTATTATTTTGTTTTTCAGTACATATTTGTCTCCTTACTCTCCAGAGATTCAACTTACAAACTACTGAAATCTGTATGTGGGCACTTAGAAGTGAGTATGACATCTCTGAGCCTCAGTTGCTGTCTCTCTTCTGTATTTCTTAGTTTTGGAGTTGATCTGGTTTTTCCATTTTGTAAAAATAATTTTGTTTCAATAATTTCAGAATACAGGTATTGGCAATGGTCCCAGTCCATCTTCTCTTGAAAACAGTTTCCGGGCAGACCGCCCTTCATCTCTGCCTCTGGTGAGTTGCCTACATAATGATCAAAATGCAAAAGAAAGTGAGAAGGTCCCACAATGGCACTGCTGCTTACACCATGACCAGGGTGTGGGAGGAATTTAGGACCATGGTATCTGAGGCAGAGTTGAAGAGGGCATTTCTGTCCTGAAGAAGAGAGGACCATAGGAAGTCATAAACTTATTCGGGTAATTGAAGAGCCATCCTGCAAAAGAAAAGAAACATGCTAGTGGGCTGACTTGGCCAGTTACTGGTCCACAAAGGTATTCATCAAATCTTGATATATTTATCAGTGTTGTTTAGAGGGATTCACCAATTTATTTGGGGAGGGCATGATTCAGTCCCACAAGTCATTGAACGTCTTCTATGTTCAAGGCACCATGTTAGCGTAGTATACCCATAAAGACACCAGGAAAAGTCAAAACTAGTTCTTACCTTCAAAGATTTTACAGCTTAGTAGATGATGAGGGATACTCAGAAATAACTGTGGAAGAAGAAAGTTGTAATGCCCAAGTAAAAGGCAGAGAGATTCTTTGATCCCCTTAGACTTTTTGACTATAGAGTAAATCGCTAATGGAAATAGCTCCCCCCATTTGTATAGGATTTATACCTGAGATGGTATAATATAAGCCCAAGGAAGTCCCAGCCATGTTGTTCAAATGGTTATTCCCAAACTGATGATTGTTAAATGTTTTAATACCTTTGGTGACATGGGATGAGCCCAGAGTTTCAACATCTAGAGATCTTTTTTTTTTTCAGAGCTGTTAAAAAGTACTGGGATTGAAAACATGTTCACACAAAAACTTAAGCCAGAATGTTCATAGCTGCATTATACATCATAGCCCAGAAGTGGAAGCAACCCCAATATCCATCAGCTGATAAATGGATAAATAAAATGTAATATATCTATATAGTGAAATATTATTTGACCATAAAAAGGAGCTATCAATACATAATACGGCATGGATAAACCTTGAACACATTATGCTAAGGGGAAGAAGGCAGACACAAAAGGCCACATATTGTATGATTCATTTATATGAAATGTTCAGAATAGACGAATCCATAGGAACAGAAAAGGCATTAGTGGTCGCCAGGGGATGAAAGGAGGGAGAAATTGGAGTGACTGATAATGGATAAAGAGTTTCTTTTGGTGGGGAGATGGGCATATCATGAAATAATATGTGATGGTTGTACAATAATGTAATTATTCTGAAAACCACTACATTGTATACTTAAACTGGTGAATTTTATCTCAATTAAAAAAAAAAAATCTACCTTAAAAAAACAGTGAGAAATAGGATAAAACACTTATGATTTGGAATCCATCAAACCTGGTTTCAAATCTCGGTTCCAGCCAGCTGAGCTATGCCATCAGGCAAGCTCTTTAATTACTCTGACTCGGTTCCTTCATCTGGTAAAATGCCAAGCTCCTTACATGGCTGTGAAGATTAAGTACAGTCATGAAATCATATGTATGGAGCTTTGCATACTGCCTGATCTATGGTAGGCATTCCATTAATACTTATTAAATTGAGATTTGAATTAACTTTCTTTGCCCTATAAATTCTTGCATGAAGTTGCAATGGCTGTTGAAATGATCAAGAGACAGCTCATTGAAGGTGAAATGTTGGTAATTTGCTTACAGGCCATGTTTCCTTTTCTTCACTTGGTTGCTAAATAAATTGTGAAAATCTCGCCTAATTTTACCTTTGCCTAACCACTTAATTGTACTTTCACCAGCACATTTTAGTGATGCCTCTTGTCTCTTCATTTCTTAAGCACTTTGGGGAACAAGTAGGGTACACAGCAAAAACATCCTGCTTTTTCCCAACTCCACACTCCTGTATAACCCTTCTGTCATTGAGAAATATGTTACTGACCCCGTTTTGATTTGTTTGAGGGAAGAAAAAAAGCTAAAACTTTCCCTTCAGTGTCTAATTTGCTTAGGCCATTTTCCCTTTTCTGTTTCTAATACCTCTTTTAAAACTATAATTTGAAAAAACCTTTCTCTGCATTTACTGTTGTTCAGTCACCAAGTCACGTCTGACTCTTTGTGATCCCATGGACTGCAGCACACCAGGCTTCCTTGTCCTTCACTATCTCCAGGACTTTGCTCAAACTCATGTCCATTGTGTCAGTGATGCCATCCAACTATCTCATCCTCTGTCACCCCCTTCTCCTCCTGCCCTCAATCCTTCCCAGCATCAGGGTCTTTCCCGTTGAGTCAGCTCTTCGTATCAGGTGATCAGAATATTGAAGCTTGAGCATCAGTCCTTCCAATGAATATTCAGGGTTGATTTCCTTAAGGATTGACTGGTTTGATCTTCTTGATGTCCAAGGGACTCTGCATTTAGAACATACATTTAGAACTTTCTAGCTACTTTTTTGTCTTATATATGTGTATTTCAGTCACTTTTTCTCATTAAAAATGCTAATGAGACTTCTCCAGCTTTACCTGGAAGCTTTTCTGTCATCAGCATTCCAGTTTTTTCCCTAGACATTTGTTGTTTCAAACAAGTGGCCATGGTGTATTAACCAAATTCTGACTGCCCAGAAAATCAGTAACCAGATACTCTGTCTGTTGAGGAAACCCAGTAGTATGGGGTAATCCTTCCTTATTTGTATTTTATAGGTCAGGCCTAAGTGAAAGGCCTGCATGCTGAATAAAGGATAATGGGCCTCTTTGCATTTCATTATTTCCCTTCAGGATTTCAACGATGAATTCTCAGATCTGGATGGAGTGGTGCGGCAAAGAAGGCAAGACATGGAAGGATACAGTAGTTCTGGATCTCAGACCCCTGAATCTGAGAACTCTCGAGGTCTGGGAGATTTTTGTATCTTTACTGAAACCTAATTCTCCACAAAACATCCTTACCCCAACCAAAAACAAAAAAACAAAACCAACCAATAAACAACACATCTTCTGAGCTTACAGTTAAAACAAAGGGTAGTTTGAAAGTTCAAGGGAAACGAATTGCCTATGTGGTAAAAACCCATTTCCCTTTATATGTATGTAACAAATGTCTCTTTGAGAATGCCCTGATTGTCCAGTGGTTAAGGCTCCACAGTGTTACTGCAGAGGGCCCAGGTTCAATCCCTGGTTGGGGAACTAAAATCCCACAAGCTGTGTGGTGTGGGAGGAAAAAAGAAATCTCTTAAACAGACATAATATTGGGGTGGTCGAAAGACAGAAACATGCAATATTTTCTTAGCTCAGTCAGTAAAGACTCTGCCTGCAGTGCTGGAGACCTGGGCTCGATCTCTGGGTTGGGAAGATCCCCTGGAGAAGGAAATGGCAACCCACTCCAATATCCTTACCTGGAAAATCTCATGGATAGAGGAGCCTGGTGGGCTGCAGTCCATGGGATCACAGAGAATTGGGCACGACTGAGCGACTAACACTTAGTTACTTCTTTAGTAATATTACTAATTATTATGGCCGAATGATCCCCATGAGTCAATGGGATGAGGACAAACTGCCTTTGTATCGTTTTATTTCTTATTTGCTTAAACATTGAATTTCATCCCCAAACCACTCAACCAGCTTGTGGGAAGATCCATTTATATTCCCAACCATTATGTATATATTCAGGGATTGATTTGCTTTGTGGTTGATCTATGTGTGTGAACGCACTGGAGGGAAAACTTACCCAGCCCTGTTTCATCTTGGTAGATTTCCATGTGACAGAATCCCAGACAGTTCTGAATGTCTCCAAGGGAGAAGCAAAACCAACTCGAGCAGATGCCCTTGTGAACAGAGTACCTGAGGGAAAAGCCAAGAGTCTCCCTGGGCATGGTAAGGAATGGATTATGATGGCAGGAAGGTAGTGGGGACATCTGCTTGTAACTTTAAAAGGTCCTCATGTTTCACTTTATGACTGCCTTTCCACTTGCCTCTCCTCCCTTCCTGCTGTAGGTCTTTGCATATTAGTTCATTTATTCACTCAACAGACAGTACCCAGTTCTGTGCTTTACTGTAAGGGATACAAAGATGAATAGCTTCTGTAGAGGACGTTTCATCATTCTGAATACATTAAGACTATGATTCAAAAATTACCCATTAAACGAAATTATTTAATTATTATTTACTGATTATTATTATAACTGGTCACCGGTTGTCCTGGTAGGAGATCAAGGCTGGGGTCTGTAATGTTCACCAGTCACTCACTCTATCCCAAGGCTTGGCACAGAGAAGGCTCTCAACAAATATGTATTGAATGAAACATGTGGGAAGGAATTGTAACCACTGCTTGAAATGAAAACTGGGAGGGTTCAGATAGTATTTTCTCTGATTCCTATTGCCTGGAAATAATTCTGTCTCTCAAGTACTTCTTCCCTATAGGGATACTGCTGCATGAAGGACATATGTTATCACTTTAAAACATATATTTTGTTTTCCATTCAGCAGGTCAGTCAGAAACCACTGGAATCATACCCAGAGTAAAGTCTGAGAAATGTCCAACTCTCCACCATATTCTTATATTCTATGCAATTGTGTAAGTAAATGTATTTACTGTGAATGACTTAAGACTTGTATTTTACTGTTAATGACTTAAGAAAATGATTCATTTCACTAAAGGGAAAATCTCTTCACGTTGTCAAGAGCCATGAATCTCTAATGTCTCTAATGTGACCCAGATCTTTAGGGGGGCAATTTTCATCTCCTACTTCAACATTTTTTTTCTTAAATTTAGGTCACATTTTCATATTCATCCTTTTTTATTTAAATAAATAGTGGAGAAGGGAAGAAAGAAGAGCAAAATATGCCAGATCCAGCAGAGGACTAAGTTCTGAGTAGATACTCTTAGTAGAGAAATTGTTGCCTGAAATATGACACATCTTTGTTCTTGTTTATTTTTTCATCTATCCAATGTCTTCCGGTTAGAAACCAAAACAACTTTAAAATGTCATTCCCTTAAAATTGGACAGCTACAAGTAAATCAATGAAGTTGGAACACACCATCTCACCATATACAAAACTAAACAAAATAGCTTATAGACTTAAACATAAGACGTGACAGACATGACACCATAAAACTCCTAGAATAAAACATGGGCAAAACATCCTTAGCAATGTTTTCTTAGGTCAGTCTCCCAAGGCAATAGAAATAAAAACAAAAATAAACAAATGGGACCTAGTCAGAGTTTTACAAGCTCTTGCACAGCAAAGGAAACTGTAAACAAAATTAAAAACCACAGATTGGGCAAAAGAATTTGCAAATGATGTGACCAACAAGGGCTTAATTTCCAAAATATACAAACAGTTCATCCAACCCAACAACAACAAAAAAACACAACCCAATTGGTAAATAGGCAAAAGACCTAAATAGATAGCTCTCCAAAGAACAGCTACAGATAGCCAAGAGGCACATGGAAAGCTGTTCAACATTGCTAATTATTAGAAAATTGCAATTCAAAACTACAGTGAGGTACCACCTCACAGCAGTCAGGATGGCCATCGTTAAAAAGCCCAGAAATGCTGGAGAGTGTGGAGAAAGGGAACCCTGCTACACTGTTGGTGGGAATGCAAACTGGTGCAACCACTGTGGAAAACAGTATGAAGTTTCCTCAGAAAACTAAAAATAGAGCCACCATGTGATCCAGCAATCCCATTCATGGGCATAACTCCAGACAAAAGTATAATTCAAAAAGACACAGGACTCCTATGTTCATAGTAGCACTAGTCATAGTAGCCAAGACATGGAAGCAACCCAAGTGTCTGTCAACAGGTGAATGGAGAAAGATATGGTGTGTGTATATATACATATATATATATGTATGCTGCTGCCAAGTCGCTTCAGTCGTGTCCGACTCTGTGCAACCCTATAGACGGCAGCCCACCAGGCTCCGCCATCCCTAGGATTCTCCAGGCAAGAATACTGGAGTGGGTTGCCATTTCCTTCTCCAGTGCATGAAAGGGAAAAGTGAAAGTGAAGTTGCTCAGTCGTGTCCGACTCTTAGCGACCCCATGGACTGTAGCCCACTAGGCTCCTCCGTCAATGGGGTTTTCCAGGCAACAGTGGAATAATACGCAGCCATAGAAAAGAATGAAATAATGCCATTTTCAGCAACATGGATGTAACTAGAGATTATGACACTAAGTCAGAAAGAGAAAGACAAATATCATACTGATATCATTTATATGCAGAATCTAAAATATGACACAAATGAACCTATCTGTGAAATAGAAACAGACTCATGGACACAGAGAACAGACTGGTAGTTGCCAAGAGAGAGAGGGTGGGGGGATGAAGTGGGAGGTTGGGGTTAGCAGATGCAAATTATATACAGTTATAAAATATAATGTATAGGAGAAACAACAAAGTCCTACGGTATAGGACAGAGAACTATATTCAATATCCTATGACAAACCACAGGATAATAGAAAAGAATGTTTAAAAAATGGAAAATATTTTAAAAGTATTAAAAAACAGTAGAAAAGAATGTTTCTAAAAATGTAAATATATGTATAACAATCACTTTGCTGTACAGCAGTAATTAGCACAACACTGTAAATCAACTGTACTTCAATTTTTAGAAAATTAATCCCCTTCAATAAAAACTTAAGCGTTGACTTTTTTAACTTCCCCCTCAGCTTCCACTCTGTAAACAGTTGTTCTTCTGAAAATAGCCGGACCCAGTTCTAGGCTGTTCCTCACAACCAAGGAAGATGTGCCCGGTTTGGTTTTCAGATAAAGCAGGGAATTTGTGAGTCACAAGACCAGACACTCACTGGCCAGGACTTCCCACAGTACCTGGTGGGAGGAGGAGCCCCAGCTTGACAATCTACATTGGCTGGCTTTGAGTAAGACTCCTGAATGGCCATTATTTGTAAATTGAGGAACTAGAGAATTTAATATCCTAGTTCTAAAGTTTGGTGCAAGCATCAGTCTGTTGAAAAAAAAGAATGACCTTTTTAAAGTCTACAGACAAGTTGTTTTGGTAAATACCTTGCCTCAAATGTAGAGTTTACATTTATTGCTTTAGGAACATCAATCAGTTCCTGGCCATTAACCTATTGATAATTTCTCTTTTATCCCTTTCCAGTGTCTGTGCACTGATCATCTCGACCTTCTACATGAGATACAGAATTAATACTCTGGAGGAGCAGCTGGGGTCACTAACCTCCATTGTGGACACCCATCAGACTGAGTAAGACAGTTCCCTCCAGTGCTGTCTTCTGCTTGCTTTTCACATTAGTGTAATGTTTGAGCTGAGCATGGCATCCTTCTGGCAAGCATTAATTGAGGATACATTCCGTATGAGACGTTTTGCTAAGTGTACATGTAGAAAATAAAGAGGTAGGTGGGCCCTGGAGAAAAAAATGAATGACCTGACTCTGCATGTTTTTGAGTTGCTATAGTGTTGCCAGCAAGAAGGCAAGAAACAAGCCTAATTTTACATTATCTTGTTCTCTTATCCTAAGGCCGGTTGTGACCTTGGCCCATTTATTAAAATATTCAGGTTTATCTTTGTAAAATGGCAGTGAGTCAAGTCATTCATAAAAAAGAAGCAATTCAAGTAACTCAGCACATTTCATCATTTATAGCTCTCTATAGGAACTCACAAATTTACAAAACTCTTGACCACTATAAAGATTCATGTGACCAGTAATTAGCTGAATGTGTCTGTAAAGATTTTCTACCACAGTATTTTTAATATGCCCCAACTAATTAAATCTATTGACATAAAGGTCTTTCCTATAAACCCATTTACATGAGGATTTTCACACATTCCCTAAAAAGTAAAATAAAAGCGTACTGCTAGCTGAAGCTTTAAAAGTAGAGATATTTCTTTATAGAGTATGTACCATGTGCTAGAGGCACTATTACCATAGATACTTTCACACACCAACAATGTTCTCTCATTATAGCTTCACCATAACCCTATAAGATAGGTGTTATTCCCCCCTTTACAGATGAGGAAACTGAGACTCAGAGAAATAGTTTGTAAAAAAAAAATAACAGAATCAGGATTCAGGTCTGTATGACCATAGAAACTTAGTCTACCAATGGTTTCTTGCATGTAAGTAACAGCCGAGAAGTCAGTCAGTATATTTTCATTGTGTGTCAGAATCATCTGGACAGCTTATTAAAATAGACTGCAGAGCCCATTCTCCAAGCTTCTGGTGCTGGTCTGGGGTCTACACTTTAAGAACTATTATGAATTAAAATAAATAAAGTTATATTAAAAAAAAAAGAACTATTGTGCTATACCATTCTGGGGCCTTTCTTGAGACTTCTAAAAGTTTTGTTCTATGGCTTATGTGTATGCTGTTACACAGATTATTTTTGTGCCATGAACATACATTTAAACCAATAATAAGAAGTCTAATGAATGGTTTGGGATAGACTTATACCCTGCCCTTACTCTTTCCCATGTTGTTCAGAATGTTAATAATACACCTTGAGCTAGGAGGTGACTCTACGTTACTGTAAACTATTCATATTAGTTCACTATCATATAAGTGATATAAGTGATTTTATTAGGAAAATGTACCTCCTGTCCTGTTATCATTTAATTAACTTGGTGACAATGAGGGGGAAATTCTACTAATGAAAGTCAAATGGAATATTTATTCTACTATTTAGATAGTCAACCCAAGAAGAGGTAACAATCTGAAAAACAATCATTTAAAAGGAAAATTACAGAGGTCACATATGACATGAGGTCAGGGAACATCTATGATGGGATAGTCTGTTAATAGAGTAATTTAACAGAACCTAAATTTCCTCTGTATCTTACTTCATCCAGGGTCATCCATCCATGCTGCTCAGGTAGCTAAATCTACACTTGTAATCTGCTTTCATTGGTACAGAACCATTTTTTAAATATATACATTGTACTAGCTTTGTTAGTGGGTTCACAGCCTGTGGACTGTCAGAATTTCATGTGGATAAATCAGTACCTTGAGTCTCAGATCCCTCATTTAGAAACCAAAAGATTTCACCAGGTAACTTCCCTGGTGATCCAGTGGCTAACACTCCACACTCCCAATGCAGGGGACCGGATTCAGTCCCTAGTCAAGGAACTAGATCCCACATGCTGCAACTAAGACCCAGTACAGCCAAATAAATAAATTTTATATATATATATATATTTTTTTTAAGATTTAAACTCAGTTTCCTTTCTGGGATATAAGACTTTGATACTATGGATCAAGGTTAAAGAAAAAACTGTTTCACCTCTGCTCAATGAAAAACATGTTTGCTTTCTTAACATTTAGATAATCATCAATAAGTTACCGAGTATCTATGGCTCAAAAATGGATCCTATGTAAAATAAATTAGACCAGTTAATGCCATCTAAAAACTTCACAGCTTATAACAAGCACATGAAAAGATGCTCAACATCACACATTATTAGATAAATGCAAATCAAAACTACAATGAGATACCATCTCACACCAGTCAGAATGGCCATCATCAAAAACTTTACAAACAATAAATGGTGGAGAGGGTGTGGAGAAGAGGGAACACTCTTGTACTGTTGGTGGGAATATAAATTGATACAATCACTATGGAAGATGGTATGGAGATTCCTTAAAAAACTAGGAATAAAACCACCATGTGACCCAGCAATCCCACTCCTAGGCATATACCCTGAGGAAACCAAAATTGAAGAAAGACACATTTATCCCATTGTTCATTGCAACACTATTTACAATAGGTAGAACATGGAAGCAACCTAGATATCTGTCCATCGACAGATTAATGGATAAAGAATTGTGGTACATATACACAATGGAATATTACACAGCCATAAAAAGGAACACATTTGAGTCAGTTTTAATGAGGTGGATGAACCTAGAGCCTATTATAAGAGAAGTGAGTCAGAAAGAGAAAGATAAATATCATATTCTACACATATATACGGAATCTAGAAAAGGTACTGAAAAATTTATTTACAGGGCAGCAGTAGAGAAACAGACACAGAGAGAGACTTATAGACATGGAGAGAGGGGAGGAGAGGGTGAGATGTATGGAAAGAGTAACATGGAAACTTACATTACCATCTGTAAATAGATAGCCAATGGGAATTTGCTGTATGGCTCAGGAAACTCAAACAGGGGCTCTATATCAACCTAGAGGAGTGGGAAGGGGGGAGATGGGAGGGAGGGGGATATATGTATACCTATGGCTGATTCATGTTGAGGTTTGACAACAAAATTATGTAAAGCAACTATCCTTAAATTAAAAAAAAAACAAAAAACTTTACAGCTTAAATTACAACCAAGAAACAGAGGAGATACAAACCACGGTGCTTGACCTTAACATGAAAATCTGATCAATGGTTTTTGAGCAGCTCTCCAGGAAAATGTATACACATCTCTAAATGTCCTACAGTTTTAGCTGGTATAGGACCCCAGTGAACCCCAGAGTAAGGGCCCATGCCTTTAACACTCAAGTGGTTAATAGTGAATATATCAAGTGTATATTACTAGACAAGGGCAATTACATTTATATGGCAGGTCTCAAGGAAGTATAGAAGTCACATACATCAACAGAAATTTGATTAAAGACAGGCTTCTCTGTCCATGGAATTCTACTGGCAAGAACACTGGAGTGGGTTGCCATTCCCTTCTCCAGGGGACCTTCCCGACCCAGGGATCGAACCTGGGTCTCTTGCATTGCAGGCAGATTCTTTACCGTTTGAACCACCAGGGAAGCCCAAACATTATGAAAGTTCTAGTGTAAATGGTTGCTTCTCCCATAAACAGTACAAATATGACTGAGAAAAGCAATACTCCTTAAAAATGCATGCCATCATGGACAGAGAGAAGGTATCAGGGGTTAATAAAACAAGTCTAACAAATCACATGCTTGAGAATAATTGATTCATGTTTGGAAGCTGAGGTGCAACACAGCCACTTAGACAAAAATAGCTTAAGAGATTTCCAGCTGATCTTTGTTGAATTAGTCCCCTAAACATCTAGTCTGGAGTTATGGATTACTGCAGGGCCTTTCTGATGTTAGCAGGTTAAATGCACACTGTCTTCCATTATAACCTACTTTTCTGTTCAAATAAATTTAAAATGTGTTCATTCCACTTGTTTCTTTGCCATTCTTGCCCACAGTAATTTTTCTCTTGGTTCTTACAGACAGACAGCACCATCTGGCCTGGGGTCACAAGTCCAGTTAAATGTGGAGGCCTTGTGCCAAGAGCTTACAGCTAACATAATGAGATTAGAAAAGGTGAGTGCTTTCTTTCCTGTATTGGGGTGGTCACGGTACTTACTGCCTCAGTCAGTCAGTTCAGTCGCTCAGTCGTGTCCGACGCTTTGCGACCCCATGGACTGCAGCACGCCAGGCCTCCCTGTTCATCACCAACTCCCAGAGCTTACTCAAACTCATGTCCATTGGGTCGGTGATGCCATCCAACCATCTCATCCTCTGTCGTCCCCTTCTCCTCCTGCCCTCAGTCTTTCCCAGCATCAGGGTCTTTTCAAGTGAGTCAGCTCTTC
Organism: Giraffa tippelskirchi; assembly: GCF_054371585.1. NCBI lineage: Eukaryota > Metazoa > Chordata > Mammalia > Artiodactyla > Giraffidae > Giraffa > Giraffa tippelskirchi. Next base: position 103,284,501 of record NC_137280.1, on the reverse strand, counting down.
GCATCAGGTGGCCAACATATTGGAGTTTCAGCTGAAGCATCAGTCCTTCCAATGAATATTCAGGACTGATTTCCTTTAGGACTGACTGGTTGGATCTCCTTGCAGTCCAAGGGACTCTCAAGAGTCTTCTCCAACAGCACAGTTCAAAAGCATCAATTCTTCGGTGCTCAGCTTTCTTTGTAGTCCAACTCTCACATCCATACATGACTATTGGAAAAACCATAGCCTTGACTAGACAGACCTTTATTGGCAAAGTAATGTCTCTGCTTTTTAATATGCTGTCTAGGTTGGTCTTACTGCCTGGTGACAGTTTTTATGCTAAGATTCCTATGAGCAGTGTGTGCAGCTTATGACTATTTATAACGTCAACACATGCATTTTGACCCTAAATCCTGTCTTTGCTGATTCTGCTTTGGGACACAGATTTACGTTGGTACTATAGGCCCCCTACCACATAGGGCAGGGGTTACACACACATGGGTGTGCAACAGGCCATTGAAATGACTAAACCTCTCCCGGGGATTTTCCACAAAGAAATAGGTTTCAGCTCATTTTCCTTGTTATTAATAGTAGATTTTGTGGTTTTCCTCCTTGGTTAGAAATTATTCTCTTGTCCTAGGCCCCAAGGATAAGTGATAGCTGACATGGAGCTGCAGGGAGGGACACTGTAGGGAATGTCCTGACCAGAAAGGGCAGCCTCAGCTCCACCCAGGCTGGTTGTCACCGTGCATAAAATATTTGCATTCAGTCTCTGTAGATGTCATTGTTTCCATCTGACAAAATGATCAAAGTTTCAAGTTAACTTACTCAAGGAGGCAGAGCCAGAAAGTAGACAGAGCTAGAATTTGAGCCAGGTCTGACTCCCACATTTGTCCTGAGAAGTCCTCTGCTTTACTGCTCCCCAAAAACCCAACCTCATGGTTGGGGATACAGTCACTGAAGAGTGAGGCAAACAGGAGAAGATGGTAGGCAGCCAGAAATATCCTGAAGTTAAACCTTGTTAACATTTCTTATCTCTGCTTTCAGCATGTCTTTCCCTTCCCATCTGATGCTTTGTTTTGATCCTTATCTCAGGAAAGGTTTAGTGAATTATTCAATTCTAATTGCTGCCACAAATGCTTAATATTTGGTGGATTTCCTTAATAGTACAGTTATGCTTACTTGGGAAGAAACATAAAACACAAATGAGTCAAATTAAGTTTGTCCTGTGATACCAAATGGTACCTAGCACTTAACCACTTAAGTATGGAGAGCAAAGGAGTTCACAGGTTTCTATTCTAAACCAAGGCATGACAGATAATTCCCACTGAATCACTGTATCAGTGGGCAGACTCAGACATTTTCTCTTTTCAATCCATAATCAAGCTAGAGAAGGTATGGAGTAGCAACCAGAACTGTTTTCCTTTCTAAAACATTAGTTGCTAGAATTGAAGATAAAATTTCTTTGATGAAATGCTGAGACATGTTTAGAACTTCCCTGATAGCTCATTTGGTAAAGAATCTGCCGGCAATGCAGGAGACCCCAGTTATATTCCTGGGTCGGGAAGATCTGCTGGAGAAGGGATAGGCTACCCACTCCAGTATTCTTGGGCTTCCCTTCTGGCTCAGCTGGTTAAGAATCTGCCTGCAATGCAGGAGACCTGGGTTCGATCCCTAGGTTGGGAAGATCCCCTGGACAAGGGAAAAGCTACCCACTCCAGTATTCTGGCCTGGAAAATTCCATGTACTATATCACAAAGAGTTGGACACAACTGAGTGACTTTGACTTTAGACATGTTTGACTTCCTTGCTGACCTGGAGAATGGAGTGGCAATTTTCTCTTTTGTTCACACTGGCGCATGGTGATGTTCTTTGGACTGGGAAGCATGCAGAACCCAGTTGCCCTCTTGCGCATTTCTTCCCATTCTCCTGTGGATCCTGACAGGGACAACACTTTCTGTAATGAGGGACAGGAAAGCAGGAGAGACAGCTGGCCACGTCTTGTGCAGAACCCAGCCACTCGGCTAGGGTGCCAACATAAACCTGTGTCCCAAAGCAGAGGCGAGAAAGAGGGTATTTAGGGTCAAAATGCATGTGTTGATGTTATAAATAATCATAAATTGCACACAATTGCTCATAGGAATCTTAGCAGAAAAACAGTCACCAGGGCACACCCGCGTGCTTGTTGCTCAGGCTGTACCCCCCAGCCCCGCCCTTCCCAGAGGCAGGCTGGTGATGACACAGCAGCGCATGGCGGAGGTGCAGCAGCTATGGGGAGGTAGCAGCCAGGTCTCAGCTGTTTCTACTCAACACCAGCAACTCTTTAATTCTCCTGCAGGGACTGGTCATGCATGTCTCAGCCTCCTGATCTGCCCGCTTATAACTTACCCATTTCTGTTCATGGCATCACTGCCCTTTCAGTCATTCTTGTTGGAAACTGAAGAATACTTTAACTCCTTCCTCTTTTTTTTACTTGCCACTGAAACACTGCACAAGACTTTGTTCACTAATTAGTCCATCTTCAAATGTCTCCTCAGATTCTCTAAGGCAGGCACCATCTTAGGCCATTCTGGCCCCCTCCCATCTCCTACACTGAGTGTGAAGTCAGATCTCATGGTTTATATTTACATTTTCCTGATTAATACTGTGGTTGAACATCATTTCATATATATATATATATATACTCCTTATGGATTTCCTTTTTTAAACTGCCCATTTATCTCCTTTGTTTCACTTTTGGGGTTTTTGTCTTTGTAGGCATTTTAAATATTTTGGATATCAATTTTTTTTTTTAATCATTTTTTTCTCCCTTCCCACTCCTGCTTTTCCATTTATCTTTGGTCCTATGGATTAGGTAGGGAAGATGTGAAGTAAGAATATGGGGAATGAAGGCAGTGCCCTCTACAGGTAAAGAAGTAAATACTTATTTTCTTAGTTCTGGAAGTAGCATTAATGTCGGAGCAGTACCCACACTGGAGAAGGGGACGACAGAGGATGAGATGGTTGGATGGCATCACCGACTCGATGGACATGGGTTTGGGTAAACTCCAGGAGTTGGTGATGGACAGGGAGGCCTGGTGTGCTGCGATTCATGGGGTTGCAAAGAGTCGGAGACGACTGAGTGACTGAACTGAACAGTACCCACTGCAGCATTCTTGCCTGGAGAGTCCCATGGACAGAGGAGCCTGGTGGGCAGCTGTCCATGGGGTCGCACAGAGTCAGACACGACTGAAGCGACTTAGCATGCATGCGTGTGTTGGAGAAGGAAATGGCAACCCACTCCAGTGTTCTTGCCTGGAGAATCCCAGGGATGGAGGAGCCTGGTGGGCTGCCGTCTATGGGGTCGCACAGAGTCGGACACGACTGAAGCGACTTAGCAGCAGCAGCAGCAGCAGCAGCAGTGCAGAAGAAAAAGCATAAACTTTTTTATGGAGTCAGATATCTGTTCTTTCCCCTGCTGTGCCACCTACTGTGTGACTAGTCTTGTTATATAGTGTCTCTAGCCCTTAGCTTTACATAGAAAACCTACCTCTCTGTGTGAATGTGTGTGTAGTTAAGGTGAGCATACATGAAGTTCCTGGGACATACTTATTAGACCTTTTCCTCTCCATTTACCCTGTGGATACCAGTAGGACATCACAGAATATTCTTGCAAAAGAAGACTATGTTCTCTTTCTCTTGTTCCACAGGGTTCCCTATTCCCTTCACATTATTGGTCCTTAAAAATACCCTGCTCTGGATTCTTTCAAATTCATTTACCCAAACGTTTACCAAACCCATTTTCAATGCCCATTTCAATGCCCAATGCATTTATTTGCCTGATCTAAATTTAACCCATGTGTAGCTTTTTATTCAAGGTAGAAGAGATTAATCTCAAGCATTATATGAACCATAGCAAATACGCTATGGTTACTGTATACTCCAGACAGTGTAATAACAGGAGCTTTTCTCTCTATTATTTCAAGATACAAAACAACTTACAAAAGCTGCTTGAGAACGGTGACTGAAGCTCGAGCCACGCAATACCTCGCACTTCCCTTGAAGTAGGTGCTCCCGGGGTGTTCTGGTGGAGCTCCCTGCTGGCCAGAGGAGCTAGCGGACGGGCAGCCTCACTTGCCCTTGGAGGTCTCAGGCTCAGGAAAGGGAGGAAATGGGGAATAATTCTGGTTCCTGTGCAATACAAGTTTACCTTGACTCTCTGAGGAAGTTTTCAGTGCTGCTGCCTGAAGAAAACAGACTCAAGTCTCTGGAGGTCTCAGGAAGGGCCCGGCGGACACTTGGATGATTGTGGTTCAGCAGGTTATCATGACTGTGTCAGCAAACATATTCCACTCCAGCCTTTTCAGTCCTACCCATCTGCTTTTTCTCTCCTAAACCGCCCCCCCCCGCCCCCCGCCCTTAACCAGCCTTCAACATAAGAGATATATCATGTGCCAACAAACTCGATACAGTCCCTTGAAGAATTTGCCATGACTTTCCAAAAGGGCAACAACAAAAAAAGAAACTGATGGGCAAACTTGCTTCAAACAAGTAACATTTGAGTTTTGGGGGGTTTTTTCCCTTTCTGATGTGATGTTCTGGTTTAAGTTACGTGTGTATCTTAACTTCCCAGCCGAGTATTGGCAAGAAAATCAGGCAAAGCTTATTAAACTATCCCATTTTATGTTTTGTTTTGTTCCTCTCATTAATACTTAATAGGATTGATTCTCACCCACCCCAGGTCAAGAATCTGTGAGACATGAGACTAAAGTACTAAGTTTAAACTGACTTTGAAACCAAAACTAATCTTTAAACCAAAGTATAATAGTGATTTGATACTGGATGGAAGATACTGCATTTTTAAGATTGTAGGTGGACTGTGTTTGTTTTGAAACAGGATGTCTATAGTTAATGCTGAAACCCATCAGCATGATGATAGCATGCTTTTCTCTTTTGCTGACTAAAATATATAACTGGTGGTTTGCTAACTTCTATTTACCATATGGGTTGGCTGGTTTTTATTAATAATTATTTAGGTACCCTAAGATTTGTTAATATAAAAGATATTCTGTTTATCTATAATGCATTTTATAATCATTTCTATGAAATGTATTTTGTTTAATCAGATAAGCTAATAAGTGAATTGGTTACATCATTTGTATTTGTTAGCCTACTGGACAGGAATTGTGCCTGGTGCACCCCTGGCTTTTAATAAATACTCACTGGTTTAAATGCCTTGCTAACACTGTCTTTTGTCAGTCTGTAAATTCTTGTAACTAAGACAGTATGCTTTTTAACTGCTTCTCATCCCTCTCTACTACTTCCAACTCACCCATACTTCTTTCCTCCCTAGTATTCACTTGCAAAAAAACTGCTCTAAGTTCTTGTGTTACAACAGTCTAGGGGAAAGAAAATGAACTTTGAAATCAGAACATCAATGCATGATTCCTGGGTCCTCATTTTGAATTATGTGACTATAAGCAAGATATTTGGTTATTTTCCCCCATTTTGTTGATGAGGATAAAAGTACCAAGGGAAAGTGTTATTGTGAGAATTAAATGTGATAATGTTTCTAAAGCTGATGGCCTTGTGAGGCAAGAAGTATACTCTTTTAACAGGAACCGTATTCATTTTTTCTTAAAATGTTTGCATGTCTGACAGTCTGGTGTTATCAAAGTTCTACGTCAATGCTTTATAATTAAAACCATTAAAGATTCAAGAGTGTCAGCCACCTCTGGAGAGAAATTTTGCAACGGTGTGATGAGCCTTTAAAATTTATTTCACTGAATTAATAAGGCTATCCAGGAATTTATCCCAAAGCAATAAGAGATTTCCTCAAAGATTTACATACAAGAATATTCTTTGAAGCCTTAAGGGCAGAACATTAGTGACTGTTCAGTAGCAGAGCACTTAAATTATGTCACTATTTAGAATGGCATTGTCAAAAACAGGCATAGAAAATAGCATTAAAAAAGGTAAGCATTATGGAGATAATGTGGAGATAAGAAAACTCTCCTACACTGTTGGTGGGAATGAAGATTGGTGCAACCACTATGGAAAACAGTGTGGAGATTCCTCAAAACACTAGAGCCACCATATGATCCAGAAATCTGACTCCTGGGCATATATCCAGACAAAACTCTAATCCAAAAAGGTACATGCACCTCTTTGTTCGTAGAAGCACTACTCACAACAGCCAAGACACGGAAACAACCCAAACGTCCATCGACAGATGAATGGATAAAGATGTGGTCCATATATATGATGGAATACTACTCAGCCATGAGAAAAATGATGCTATTTGTAGCAACATGAATGCAACTAGAGATTATCATACTAAATGAACTAACTCAGGAGAAGAAAAATACCATATGATATCACTTACATGTGGAATCTGAAATATGACACAAATGAGCCTATCTTCAAACAGACTTACACAGAGAATCTATGATTAAAAACATACTATTTAGGTCTATAGAAATTACCAGTCTTACATATGGAAAGTAGACATGATTATTGATCTCTCAAGCTGTGTCAATATTGAAGATATTTTCCTAAATATATACAACACTCCAAGACATGTCCCAGCTATTCATTTATGTAGTTCTTTAAAACCATCCCTGACACATTTTTTTATGTATTAAGCCTAATAAATAAATACATTTAGAAAATAAAAGTTATTCATACACGTACATACAGATGCAGAAAGAGCAATCTTTTCAAACAATAAATGCATTCCTGTCTCTCCTCTTTTTTTTAATTGAAGTATAACTGATGTACAATGTTGTGTTTATTTCTGGTGTACAGCAAAGTGATTCATATATATATATATATATATATATATATATATGTATATATATACACATATACACATCCTTTTCATATTCTTTTCCACTCTAGGTTATTACAAGATACTGGGTATAGTTCCCTGTTCTATATAGTAGGACCCTGTTGTTTATCTGTTTCATATGCAGTAGTTTATATATGCTAATCCCAAACTCCTAATTTATTCCTTACCACTCCCTTTTTCCCTTTGTAGCCATAAATTTGTTTTCTACCGGACACATGTTTTTGGGGGGTGGGTCTGTGCTATGAGGCTTAAGGGATCTTAGTTCCCCAACCACGAATTGAACCCAGGCCCCCTGCAGTGGAAGCACAGAGTCCTAATCACTGGACTCCCAGAGGATTCCCTACCAGACACATTATTTAATGCTTTTTCCTTGCCTTCCACAACTCACCCTAATTCATAAATTCAGCGAGTCAGACTGAAAATTTTCCAACCTATTTCTTAATTGTGTTGTATGCTGTTTTGATTTATGTATCCTAAAATTTCAATTCAGGTGATAGTTTCCTTGTTTATTTGTTTCTGATGATCTAAAGATGGATGGACACCTGTAACATGGACACTAACATGTTACAGACAGCCCAGTGGATTTTGCTCTCAAGCATTGTTTTAAAGTCAGAATCTACCCATCTGTAATACTGTCATTTGGGACCCATAACCTGATCTTCTTACAAAGGAGCTCAGTGATATAATACTTCTCATGCACTTCTGTTAAGCCTGTCCTTACTAATAATGATATTACCAGTTCTTGACTTTACAAAACAAAATCAAAGACATTAAATGGAGCATCTTTGACCATTAATATTTCCAGCACTTTTGTTTTTTCCAGATGCTAAGCCTTACTCAAAGCAATGTACAGATTCAATGCAATCCCTATCAAAATTCCAATAGCATTTTTCACAAAAATAACAATCCTAAAATTTGTATGAAACTACAAAAGACTCCAAATAGCCAAACAAAGCAACCAAGAGAGAGGAACAAAAATGGAGGCACCACACCCCCTGATTTCAGATTAAATTACAAAGCTACACTAATCAAAATAGTATAATACTGGCATAAAAACAGACACATAGATCAATGGAACAGAATAGAAAGCCCAGAAGTAAATTCACACATATATGGCCAATTATGACAAAGGAGCCAAGAATATTCAGTGGGAAAAGGACAGTATCTTCAATAAATTGTGAGTGGAAAACTAGCCATATGCAAAAGAGTGAAATTATACCTCTATCTTATACACAAAAATTCACTCAAAAATAGATTTAAAACAGTTACTGTCTAAATTGACATTTTTCTGAGGAAGACATACAGATGGCCAGTAGGCACATGAAAAGATGTTGAATGTCACTAAACAGGAAAATGCAAATCAAAACTATAATAAGATATCACCTCATATCTATTAGATTGTCTGTTATCAAAAAGATGAGAAATAATAAATGCTGGTGAGTTTGGAGAAAAGGGAACCAACCCTTTTGTACTGATGCTGGGAATGTAAGTTGATGCAGCCAGTATGGAGATTCCTCAAAAACTTAAAAATAGGACTACCATAGAATCCAACAATACCACTTCTTGGTATTTATATTGAGAAGATAAAAACACTAACTCAAAAAGATATATACACCCTCATGTTCACTGCAGCATAATTTACCATAGCCAAATATGGAAACAACCTGTGTCTATATATAGTAAATGGATAAAGAAAATGTAGTATATGTGGTGTGTGTACACACACACACACCCATAAAAAGAATGAAATCTTGCCATTTATGACACTATGGATGGATCTTGAAGGCCTTATGCTAAGTTATATAAATCAAAGAAAAACAAATATCTATGATCTCATATATATATGCAGAATCTAAAAAATAATAAAAATAAAAACCAAGCTCATAGATACAGAGAATGGTTTCCTGGTTGCCAGAGTGGGATGGGGTGGAAGTGGTGGTTGAAACTGGAAGGAGATCAAAAGGTACAAACTTTTCAGTTATGATATAAGTCATAGGGATGTAATATACATACAGCATGGTGACTATAGTTAATAATGGTGTATTGCATAATTATAAGTTGCTAGAGTAGATCTTAAATTCTCATCACAAGAAAAAAATCATCAACTGTGTATGGTGACTGATGTTAACTAGACTTATTGTGGTGATCATTTAGCAATATATACAAGAATTGAATTATTATGTTGTATACCTGAAACTAATATATGGGATATGTCAATTATACCTCAATTTTTAAAAAAGAAAAAATTTTGGTTTTAGCTACTTTTGCTAAGACAAAATTCTTTTTCAGTTTCTGTTTTTAATCTCCTAAATGGCTGTTCCAGGTCTTAATTCTGTCTCCTATAGAGAATAGAGAAGAATTCTTCCTCAAAGAATATTTTTAAAAGCCGCCAAGATATATTTGATGTTATGATGTTCAGTGAAAAAAGCTGAGTGCAAAATTATATGGCAACTTCTACATAAAAACATTCAGCTTTGTGGACAAATCCCTGGAAGGAAATACAAAGTAATGAGAATACTTGTTTTATTACAGTGGTGGAAGTGTTCATTGGAAGGTCTGATGTTGAAGCTGAAACTCCAATACTTTGGCCACCTCATGCAGAGGGTTGACTCATTGGAAGACCCTAATGCTGGGTAGGATTGGGGGTGGGAGGAGAAGGGGATGACAGAGGATGAGATGGTTGGATGGCATCACCGACTCGATGGACATGGGTTTGGGTAGACTCCGGGAGTTGGTGATGGACAGAGAGGCCTGGCATGCTGCAATTCACGGGGTTGCAAAGAGTCGGACACGACTGAGCGACTGAACTGAACTGAGTAATCTCTGGACCCAAGCAGTATAGGCTCTTGCCGTCCCTCATTCTTGGTCCTGGCCAGGCAATGATCCCATTGCCCCTTCACCCTTTCTCCATTCAAAGATTAAGACTGTGAACTCTATTCCTGCTTGTCTGCACATCTATGGGCCAGAGTAGGAACTAACAGAAATCTTCCCCAGGACCTAGCACTAGGGATTGCTTGCCCCTGGATGAAAGCGACCAACCTTAGTCAGAATGCCTTCAAGGCAGTCGAAGTAGGAGAGGAACAGTTTTGCTGGCTGCCAAAGGAATATATGTGCACTTTTGTCTAACCAGCAGCATCCTAACAGTGCTTCAGTTTTTAAATATTTATTTATTTTTAATTGATTGATGATTGCTTTATACTATTGGTTTGATTTCTGTCATACATCAACATGAATTAACCATAGGTGTACATATGTCCCCTCCCTCTTGAATCTTCCTCCCACCTCCCGCCCATTCCCACCGCTCCAGGTTCTTACAGAGCCCCAGTTTGAGTTCCCTGAGTCATACAGCACATTCTCATTGGCTGTCTATTTACACGTTAGCGTATGTGCTTCCATGCCGCTCTCCAGTCATCTCACCCTCTCCCACTTCTCCCCCACCCTTGTCCATAAGTCTGTTCTCTATCTCTGCATCGCTACTGCTGCTCTGCGAACAGGTTCATCAGTACCATCCTTCTAGATTTCATATATATGCATTAATACACAATATTTGTTTTCCTCTGACTTACTTCACTCTATAAAAGGCTCTAGGTCCATCCATCTCATTAGAACTGACTCAAATGTGTTCCTTTTTATGGCTGAATAGCATTCCAGTGTACATATGTACCACAGCTTCTTTATCCATTCATCTGTCGATGGACGTCTAGGTTGCTTCCATGTCCTAGCTATTGTAAATAGTGTTTCCACTTTTTAACATTTTTATTGAGGTATAATGTATGTATATAGTAAACTATACATGTTTAAAGTACATGTTTTAAGTATATACCTGTGAAACCATCACAGAATCAAGGTAAGAAACATATCTAACACCCCCACAAGTAATTTCTCTGGGAGCACTCTCTCTGCCCCTCTCCACAGCCTCCTCCCCAGACAACCACAGATCTGCTTCCTGTCTCTATATATTACTGTATTTTCTAGAATTTTATATAAGTGGAACCACAGAGTCTGTACTTTTTTGTCTGGATTCTTTCATTCAAAGTAATCCTTGTAAGATTTATCTACTTTTTGTATGTTTCAATAATTCATTCCTTTTATTATTTAATAGTATTTCACTGTATGTATAAATATATATACAGTGAAATATTATATATATATCTTATTACTTAATAGTATTTCACTATATGTATGAATATATATTTATACATATAATGAAATACATATATATATACACCTCTTTTTGAGATATATGTATAATATACATATATTTTTTGAGATATATATAATATACATATAATGAAATATATATATATATATATACACCACAAATTGTTTATTCATCAGTCTGTGGATAAACATGCAGATTGTTTCTAATTTCTATTTATTACAAATAAAGCTGCTAAGAATATTTCTATAAATCCTCTGTGTAGATATACACATTCACTTCTTTTGGGTAAACACCAAGGAGTGGAATGGCTGGGTCATATGGCAGGTATATGTTTAACTTGTTAAGAAACTGTCCAACTGTTTTTCCCAAATGTACCATTGAACATCAGCATCAGCAAGGTATGAGAGTGCCAGCTCCTCTACATCTTCAACAGCATTTGGTATGATCAGTCTTTTAAATTTTAGACTTTCTACTGTGTTGTCGCATTTCATTGCAGCTCTAATTTGCATTTCCTTAATGATCACTGATGCTGAGCATTTTTTCATGTGCCATTTGACATTATTTGTATACCTTCTTTGATGAGAAGTCTTTAATCTATTTTTTTTAATTGGGATGTTTACTCATTATTAAATTTTGAGGGTTCATTATATATTCTAGATAAAAGTCCTTCATCACATGTGTGATTTGCAAATATTTTCTCCCAAACTGTGGTTTGTTTTTTCTTTCTCTTTATGTCTCTCAAAGAGAAGTTGTCTCCTCTCCAATGCTCTGCTCTGCCAACTCTAACCACCTGGGTTTTCTCCTACCTCCATTTCTGCAACCCTCATTCTGCCTGGATTCCCTTCCTGCAGCCTGAACATTCTTTCCAGGAAGTCAGCTGGAGCAATCAGAGAACTCACCTCCATTGTTTCTCTTCTCTCAGGATTAGCTGTCCTTCAGTACCTAATCTCCAGCATCTTGAAAACCACTGTTTAGACATTTTTTTCTGGATTTTTTTCATTTGGATGTTAAAATCAAAATCAAATGGAGATTCTTTGAAAATTCCCTGAGCAGACAAAACCAGTTTAGACATAAAAGAGAAGTTCAACGTAGTTTATTTTATAAGACTCAGTTGACCTGGGTCATTTCTTCTTCATGCTTCCGGAAATCATAAGCAAAACTTGAAGTGTTTCCCAAGGTTGATATGAAGTATATATCCTGACCAATTTTCCCTATCGGTTAAGAAAATCCTAATATGATAACCAATAACTGAAAATTAACCAGTTACTGCCTTTCCACTATGTAAGCTGCTCCATAACAATGTACCCCTGAGCCTCATAGCATGAGCCTCATTCCATGTTTGGTTTGAGTGCTCCCAGTTCATGGACCGTCTTTTTGGTGTGTGCACAATCAACTTCTACTCATTACCACTTCAGTGATTCACTGATTTTACTTCAGTTGTTGCTGAACTTTTGACACACACAGACAGCAAATCTAGTCCATGTTACTCCGTCTTGAGTGGAAATGGAATTTCCACACCAGAGAAATTTGATCTCAAAATAGGTAGAAAGAACTGTTAACTTGAACACACCCCCACACCATATAAAAAAATAAACTCAAAATGGCTTAAAGACTTGAACATAAGACATGATACCATAAAACTCATAGAAGAGATCATAAGCAAAACATTCTCTGACATAAATCATTGCAATGTTTTCTTAGGTTGCCTCCAAGGCAATAGAAATAAAAACAAAAATAAGCAAATGGGACCTAATCAAACTTACAAGCTTTTGCACAGCAAAGGAAACTATAAACAAAATGAAAAGACAATCTACAGAACAGGAGAAAATATTTGCAAATGATGTGACTGACAAGGGCTTAATTTCCGAAATATACAAACAGCTAATACAACTCAACAACAACAAACAAACATCCCAATCCAAAAATGGGCAGAATATCTAAATAGACATTTCTCCAAAAAGAAAGAAAAATGGTCAGAAGGCACATGAAAAGATGCTCAGTATTGCTGAGTATTAGAGAAATGCAAATGAAAACTACAGTGAGGTACCACCTCACACCAGTCAGAAGGGCTGTCATTAAGAATTCTACAAATAAATGCTGGAAAGGATGTGGAGAAAAGGGAACCCTTCAACACTGTTGGTGGGAATGTAAGTTGGTACAACCACTATGGAAAACAGCACGGAGGTTCCTCTAAAATAGACTTACCATATAATCCAGCAGTCCCACTCCTAGGCATATATCCAGACAAAACTGTAATTCAAAATGATACACACAGTCCTATGTTCATAGTCAAAACATGGACACAACCTAAATGTCCATCAACAGATGAATGTATAAAGAAGATGGGGTACATATACACAATGGACTACTACTGAGCCATAAAAAAGAATGAAATAATGCCATTTGCAGCAACAAGGATACAACTAAAGATTATCATACTAAGTGAAGTCAGAAAAAGAAAGACAAATACCACATGATATCACAATATCACAAAATATGATACACAATGAACCTATCTGTGAAACAAAAACAGAATTACAGATATAGAGAAGAGCCTAGCGGTTGCCAAGAGGGGGGAGGTAGGGGGAGGGATGGAGTGGGAGGTTGGGGTTAGTGGATGCAAGCTATTATGTATGGAATGGATAAAAAACAAGATGCTACTGTATAGCACAGAGAGTTATATTCAGTATCCTATGATAAACCATAATGGAAGAGAATATTTTAAAAAAGAATTATATACATGTATAACAATCACTTTATTGTACAACAGAAATTAACACATTATAAATCCATTATACTTCAAAAGAATTGTTAACTTGATGATGTAACCGAGCAGGGTCCTATGAAGCCTTCTCAGAACAAACTCCAACCTCCCCATGTCCTCTACCTATCTCTTGTCTGTAGAAAAACCTTAACCTGGTAGGCATTCCCTGAGTTCCAGAGTAAATTTAATCGGAGAACTGAGAAAATGCAAAAGGAAGGGAAAACAGTCAAGCAAGACAAAATCAAAGTTTAGCCATTAAACAAAGTCAAGGACCTTTTGTTCCTCCTCAAGGGCTACGGATAAAATTCTGAGTCATGTCCTTTAAGCTGTTTTGCAGATCCTGAAACTGCCACCAAGTGGAAGAAGTTAACTGTATGCTGCCCACAAGCACAGTAGAATCCCAACCCGTTGGAACCAGAAGGTTGATGATGTTGACTCTCAATTACCTCACCATCAGCCAGTCAAAAGAATGTCCATGAGCTGATCACACCTCACAACCCCCTCCTTCACCCTGTCTTTAAAAAACCTTTCCCTGAAAGCCTTCAGGGACTTTGGGCCTTTTAAGTATTAGTTGCCTGAACTCCTTGCTTGGTGCCCTGCAATAAAAGCTGCACTTTCCTTCACCACAACCTGGTGTGTCAGTAGATTGACTTTACTGCAGCAGGCAAGTGGACCCAACTTTGGTTCAGTAACGGTGACAGTAAAGACAATCAGAACACAAAGACAGCATGGAAATAGCAAACCCAGGTTTGGAGGGAACAAGAGTCAGGTGGCTGAAACGATCTGAGCTTAGAAGCTGGGGACAAGCTGGGTGGAGCTGAAATCCAGCCTTCTGCAGAAGGGGCACGTCAGGGGGCAGTAATGTGTCAGAGGGGGCGTAATGAGGATGGTTCTGCAAATGCTGGATAAACCACAAACCCGATCCACCTGCTGCTCCAGAACAAATTGCCAGTGCCAAGCCGAAGCCATGAAAATAAGATAACACTCACTGTAACAGAAAGAAGTTAAGAAACCGGAACGAGGAGAAATCCCTCCTTCCTATCCAGCCTCACAGGCTCTCCCTAGAGCCCTATGTTAGCAGAATCCTACATGGAGCAGCTGGCAAAACAGAAATATGGTTTGGAAAGTTGCAACTTTAGCAGCACAGAGTGCGAAGGAGGGGCTTTAATCTAGGAAAGAATTCCTTAATAATGGCTATGAGGCACCCCTTGGGCTACTCAGCTTCCATACACATCCCTTCTATAGACACTTGAACTCTCACATAAGAAACACAACTTTGTTTCTAACATGATGCAACTCTACTTCATGCAAAGGAAGGCAGTCTCATCCTTACCCAAAAATGATGAGATGCAAAATCCCAACACTGGTTGTATCCATTTCTGTGATACAGCAACTTCCACAAGCTACTTGGAGATCCAGACCACCTCCTCTGCCCAACCTCCTCCACCTCCTCCATGACTTCCTCGCTTCCCCTCTCCCAGCCCCGACCCTCCCCATGCACAGGTGTTTGGTGGTTCAAAGCCTCGGTGGTTGAAGTGCCTCAGAAAGGGGCTAAGAACTCAGCATGTTTCACAGTCCACGTGTCTGTGCTCAATGACAGCTCCCAACTCAATGAGTTCTTCTGGGGTGGGGAGGTGACAGTCCTCTGAAGTGTCCAGGGACCTGCACATCCTGCCACCTTCTCTGATCCCAGCACCATCCCCTTGATGAACCTGGGCTCCGGTCCTTGTTGAGTCCTGGTTGCACCAGCAACCCGCAGAGAAGAGGGGTGCAGAAGAGAAGGGGCCTTGAGGTGTTGGAAGTGCCAAGGGACCATCCCCTACCCTACACCCTCACCATCCAGCTCTGCCCACCTTTAACTGTGGGAGCACCAAGGAGGCATCCAGTGCCCCTGCCGAGGCCCCCTCACTGAGGCCGAACGTGCCCTCTTGGACCCCTTTTCCAAGGAAGAAGATGCAGGCCTCATGCCTGCCCTCATCGGTGAGTTGGCATCGATGTGGACAGAGTCATACAGGCTGAATCGGGGTCTTGGGAAACAGGAGGGCAGGGAGGGGCAAAGGAAGAAAGGCCCACCCCTGCTGATCTGAGCTAAGCTTCAGAGCTTCTCACCCAGGGCTGCGGGAGGAGAGGGCAAGCCTGCAGCTCTGCAGGGTTACCAGGACGGCAGGCACACGCTGTTTCAGGGAGATCCCAGTGTCCCATCCTCTGGTCTCAGGGAGGGTGTGAAGAAGGCAGCCGGCTACCTGAAGCAGAGGAGGCAATCCTGCACCAGCACCTCTCCCAACCCCACCCCGGGAAGGAGTAGCCCCTTCCCCAGGGCTCTAGCACCGCCAGCCATCTCCTTCTCTCTCCCTGGTATCTGGCCCTGTCCCCAAGTCTTGTAACTCTGGGAGACATCTCTGTACGTTACTGGACCAAGGATGAGAAAAATAAAGAATTCAAAGCTCCCCAAAGAGTTTTAATTTAAAATAATAATTAAAAATAAATAAAATTAATTATTTTTCATTATCCCTCCAATTTGGTCATAGTGCCATCTGAATATTCTGCTCTCTAGTGACTAAATTGTAAAGTCAGCCTCCAACAAAACAGTATAGAATATTAAAAGGATAGGAAAAAGAAAAAAATTTGTTACTATAAACAAATATTAATACAAATCATACAAATACACACACATACACACACAAAACAAGAAAATACACATAGCTGCAATAGCCTTCATTTTTGTAACTAATCACAAAAATAAATTTATAATCTCCTTCCATCTTCCACTACCTTTACATCTTTTCTTTGACCTCAGAAAGAACTTCAGCTGATTAGAATTCTTTACCCAGCGAGGTGGCCCAAATCTTTATTCCTGAAGGGTCTGAATCCCCAGAGCCTTTCTCTCCCTTTCCTTCCCCCACCACTTTTTGTTGGTAGTGGCGGTGGTTGTGTATTGGCTCAATGGCATGAACAAACCAAAATAGATATTTGGCAGTCTTAGCTTCCAATTCAATAGAAACATTTATCCATTAGGACAAACACTTGTCTGCTCCAAACCAGCAGAGTTCAAAATTGCAGGGTTGAGGGGGCAAGAATCCCACAAGTAGATTATTATTAAACAGTAATAGTGAAAGGAAGACTTTCCTGGTGGTCCAGTGATTAGGAATCCACCTGCCAGTGCAGGGGACGTGGGTTCGATCCCTGGTCCGGGAACCACATGCAGCATGGCAGCTACACCATGCAGCTACTGAGCCCGTGTGCCCGAGAGCTTGTGCTTCTCAAGAAGAGAAGCCACCGGAGTGAGGAGCCTGAGCACTGCAACAAAGAGTAGCCGTAGCTCACTACAACTAGAGAATGTCCACACATAGCAGTGAAGGCTCAGTGCAGCCAAAAAAAAAAAAAAATTAATTAGTTTTGAAAAATATTGAAAGGAGATACACTTAACTCCAACCTTGACTCTTGGGCCTGTGCCTATAGGAGAGGCACGCATATGCTGGTTTCTTTCTTCATCTTGTAAGATAGAACCCTATGCTTTCAGGGTGTCTCTCCTAACTGGTAGTCTAACAGGGCCTTTACGAGGCCATGCCCTATCTTATTAAGCCAGCAGCTTCTGAGTGGTGGCAAAAAAAACAAACAAAACACAATGGATTCTGTGGGCACTAGCCCTCTGCTGAAATTCTGTATCATGAAACAAGTTCTTGATCAGAAGCAATGTGGCATGGAGTGAAGTCACCATGATAGTGAGTAAGGCAGAAACATGGACAAGGAAGGCAGATCCATATCAAGAACACATATCTATTCCAAAGAGAAATCTTTCCCCTCCACTCTGGAAGAGGTCCCAAGCAACAGTCTTGCCACCAAGTGGATGGCTGGTCCACAGAGGAATGACATTATATCAAAGGTTGTTCCCAGGTTAGGCACTCAGATGGAACATCCCTGGTGAAGGGAACTTTGTGTGGTTGAATCTAGAACAAAACTTCATGATAATCAATATTCATTCTCTATTTAAAGATTAACATCTGAATGCACTATTTTACAATAGATTAAACAAGGACTCTAGCCCTTAGGGTCCCCCTTTCAAAAAACAGAGATAATCACAGTTTCCAGTCTGCCTCCCCACCAGCATTGGACTTGTTAAAACGCTGTTTATTAAGTGGATGCCTAGTTGGGCAGTCAATCCGAGGTGGTCAGCTGTCAGGGACATGCGAAAAAAATTTCCAGATTGCTTGGCTTTGCACAGTTCTGCTGGCTACTTCAGGAGAGAAGAGCGGTGAGTGAGCCAGCTGCATCTCTTTCATGGCACACCTCCTCATTTTCAAGGCTGTGGCAAATTTCCACTCAAGGGTTAAAGCTGCCCATGGGGAAATTAAACCATCTCTCGCTCAACAAAGAAATAAGAACAACAGCTACATGATAATGCTGGGGCTCTGACACACTTGATCTGTATAACGTTGCATGGACGATGTGATATGCTGTTGGCTTTACAGACAAGCATATGTGACCCAATTGGTTTGCCACACAGTTATTCTAGATAGGTAGTTTACTGACAGAAGAAAAATGAAGGCAAAATACTGACTGCACAATCAAAGCCGAGTGGCTGCTGAACAGAATACAATGCTGTGTAAATCCTGAAGCCACCCCGGAGTAAATAAAACTAAATAACAAGGAGAAAGAAATATTCACTAGAAATGGAATACTGGGTGATTTCTACTTGCATCTCCCCATAAATTTTTTAAACTTTGGTAACTAAAATAGTCACGGGCTCTATTTTGTCAGTACTACTTAAAGGTATATATTTAATTTTCTTAAATTCCCTTAAAAAAGTTAATTCTATGGTTTTGATTTTAGGTTGCAAACATTTAAAATCTGCAGCAGTAAGTTCTCAGTTTTGCCAGTTCTTTTACTGTCATGTAACCAAGTAAGTTTGTATGTGGATTTCATGTTACTTTTTGTGTATTTAATCATGAAATTTAATTTTGCATACTTATTCGTAATGTTTATTTTAAATAAAAGTGACTAATTTTGTTGATAAGAAACAGGGGGAATAAACACAGTCAGTCTCCATCTGGGCTCAAATTCCTCCCCATGAGCAGAATCTGACTGGCAATCTTGATAAAAGAAGCAAATAAGCTCTGTGTCACCATACACATCCTTTGTTGTCATTGTTGTTAAACTCTTAGGAATCCTTTTTTTTTTTTTTAAAGTAATTTTATCCTTATTATTTATTTATTTTAGTTTATTTTATTTGACTGCACCGGGTCTTAGTTGCGGCATGTGGGATCTAGTTCCCTGACCAGGGATCGAACCCAGGCTCCCTGCATTGGGAGTGGAGAGTTTTAGCCACTGGACCACCAGGGAAGTCCCTTAGGAATCCTTAAGAGAGGTTTTCAAGTGGATTTTACATCCTTCTGTATGAACAATGAATGGTATATGATATTGATGCTTTCCTCCAACACTGTTTTCTTTAATGTGAACATGAAATTCAACTTACGGCAAGTCTGTCTTGCAGGCTTGTGACTGTATGATCCTACTGCCCAAATGGATTTTTAAATAAAGTTTTATATACAAAAGAAATAACACAGTCTATGGACTTTTTGAGGGGACTGAGCTTCCTCAAGACTCCTGATCTTTTTCTTGTACTTTCAATATTAGTTTCAAAGAACAAACAATATGAAAACAGGTATCCAAAACTGAGAGGAATTTGGCCTAACAAGCAACTGTAAACCTTTCTGAGAAATTGATTCATTTCTCCACTTGAAGGAAAGGTAATTAAATTAGGTGGGAATCCACCTATGTCAAGTTGTAGTCTCTAAAAGAAGGATTTAGTCAGGGAAGAAGGATTTAGTCAGGGAAGGAAAGAACATGCCTGGCTCCAATCAGAACTAGACTCTTCCATTTCTGCATGGAGCCTAAATGAAGGTTAAAATTTTGCTAGCTTCAGACGAAGATGGCAGAGTGGGAAGACCCTGGGCTCACCTCCTCCCATGTGCACTGCAAAATTACAACTATTTACAGAGCAACTACTGATAAAAACAACCTGACCAACAGAAAAGATTCTCTGCAACCAAAGACATAAGGAAGGAACCACAATGAGATGGGCAGGAGGGGTAGAGATGAGGTATAGTCAAGGTCCACATCCCTAGCTAGGCAACCCACAAACAAGAGGATAATCCCAGTTGCAGAGGTTTTATCAAAAGAGGGTTTTGAGCCCCACATTGGGCCCCCCAGCTCAGAGTCCTGCAATAGGAAGACCGGTCCCCAGAACATCTGGATTTGAAGGTCAGATGTTTTGGGAGAGTCAGAGGGCTGTAGGAAACAAGCTCCACTCTTAAGGGCTCACATGAAAATCTCATGTGCTCAGAGACCTAACACAGAAGCAGTAATCTGAAAGGAGCCTGATCAGACCCACTTGGAGAGCCTCCCAGAGTGGGAGGAGGCAAATGGGATTCCCCTTGGGGACATAAATACTAACAGCACTCATTTGAGAAGCTTGTTCTACCACAGGACACTAGTCCTGCAAAGTGCTATTTTGCAGTCCTCGCTCCAGCCTGTTAGCACCAGGGCTTACCTGCCCACCAGCCAGGTCAGAACCAGTCCTGGAAACCCTAGACTGCATAGCTTCCTTACCTCTGAACCCAGCCCTGTCCACCAATAGGCCAGCACCAGCCCCAGGCTTCCCTGGGATGTGCAGCCAGCAATGCCATGACGCTACCCTACCTAACAGCAGGCCAGCAGCTTATGTATGAGGCAGGGTTTGTCAGCCAACCAGACCAGGGCCCAGCCCTACCTACCCGTGGGCCAACAGTAGTCAGCCACACCACAGCAGATGGGCCCATAGAGCCTGCACAGGGGTAGCCCTCATTTCAGTTCAGTTCAGTCACTCAGTCGAGTCCAACGCATGAACTGCGATCCCATGAACTGCAGCACGCCAGGCTTCCCTGTCCATCACCAACTGCTGGAGCTTGCTCAAACTCATGTCCATTGAGTCAGTGATGCCATCCAACTATCTCATCCTCTGTCATCCCCTTCTCCTCCCACCTTCAATCTTGCCCAGCATCAGAGTCTTTTTAAATAATCAGTTCTTCACATCAGGTGGCCAAAGTTTTGGAGTTTCAGCTTCAGCATTGGTCCTCTCAATGAATATTCAGGATGGATTTCCTTTAGGATTGACTGGTTGGATCTCCTTGCAGTCCAAGGGACTCTCAAGAGTCTTCTCCAAAACCACATTTCAAAAGCATCAATTCTTCTGTGCTCAGCCTTCTTAATAATCCAACTCTCACATCCATACATGACTACTGGAAAAACCATAGCTTTGACTAAACAGACCTTGGTTGGCAAAGTAATGTCTCTGCTTTTTAACATGCTGTCTAGGTTGGTCATAACTTTTCTTCCAAGAAGCAAGCGTCTTTTCATTTCATGGCTGCAGTCACCATCTGCAGTGATTTTGGAGCCCCCCAAAATCAAGTCTCTCACTGTTTCCATTGTTTCCCCATTTATTTGCCATGAAGTGATGAGGTCAGAAGTCATGATCTTAGTTTTCTGAATGTTGAGTTTTAAGCCAACTTTTTCACTCTCCTCTTTCACTTTCATCAAGAGGTTTTTTAGTTCTTCGCTTTCTGCCATGAGGTTATTGAGATTTCTCCTGGCAATCTTGATTCCTTCCAGCTTGTGTTTCATCCAGCCCAGCATTTCACATGATGTACTCTGCATGTAAGTTAAATAAGCAGGGTGACAATATACAGTCTTGATGAACTCCTTTTCCGATTTGGAACCAGTCTGTTGTTCCATGTCCAGTTCTAACTGTTGCTTCCTGACCTGCATACAGGTTTCTCAAGAGGCAGGTCAGGTGGTCTGGCATTCCCATCTCTTTCAGAATTTTCCACAGTTTGCTGTGATCCACACAGTCAAAGGCAGAAGTCAATAAAGTAGTCAATAAAGCAGAAGTAGATGTTTTTCTAGAACTCTCTTGCTTTTTCAATGACCCAACAGATGTTGGCAATTTGATCTTTGGTTCCTCTGCCCTTTCTAAATCCAGCTTGCAAAATACTCCTTACTGCAAAATTCAGACTTAAATTGAAGAAAGTAGGGAAAACCACTAGACCATCCAGGCATGACTTAAATCAAACCCCTTATGATTATACAGTGGAAGTGACAAATAGATTCAAGGGATTAGATTTGATAGAATGTGTGAAGAACTATGGATAGAGGTTCATGACATTGTACAGGAGGCAGTGATCAAGACCATCCCCAAGAAAAGGAAATACAAAAAGGCAAAATGGTTGCCTGAGGAGGCCTTATAAATAGCTGAGAAAATAAGAGAAATGAGAGGCAAAGAAAAAAGGGAAAAATATACTTAACTGAATGCAGAGTTTCAGAGAATAACAAGGAGAGACAAGAAAGCCTTCTTAAGTAAATAATGCAAAGAAATAGAGGAAAATAATAGAATGGGAAAGACTAGAGATCTCTTTAAGAAAATTAGAGATACCAAGGGAACATTTCATGCAAAGATGGGCACAATAAAGGACAGAAATGGTATGGACCTAACAGAAGCAGAAGATATTAAGAAGGTGGCAAGAATACACAGAAGAACTATACAAAAAAGATCTTCATGACCCAGATAACCACGATGGTGTGATCACTCACCTAGAGCCAGACATCCTGGAATGTGAAGTCAAGTGGGCCTTAGGAGGCATCACTATGAACAAAGCTAGTGGAGGTGATGGAATTTCAGTGGAGCTATTTCAAATCCTAAAAGATGATGCTGTGAAAGTGCTGCACTCTATATGCCAGCAAGTTTGGAAAACTCAGCAGTGGCCACAGGACTGGAAAAGGTCAGTTCTCATTCCAATCCCAAAGAAAAGCAATGCCAAAGAATGTTCAAACTACTACACAATTGCACTCATCTCACACACTAGCAAAGTAATGCTCAAAATTCTCCAAGCCAGGCTTCAATAGTATGTGAACCATGAAATTCCGGATGTTCAAGCAGGATTTAGAATGGGGCAACCCTAGAGCATATAAATCTGGCAACCAGAAGAGAGTGCGCTACTGGGTCCCATAGGATATCTTCTATGTAAGGCCACTTCTCTAGGGTTAGGAAACATAATTGATCCACCTAACACAGAGAAATAAAAACAGAGAATTAGGTGAAATGAGAGGACAAAGGAATATTCCAAACAAAGGAATAAGAAAAAGTCCCAGAAAAAGAACTAAGGAAAGCAATTACAATGAAGAGATCAAGGTAGTGATCGTAAAGATGCTCAACAAACTCAGGAGAAGAATGAATGAATACAGTGAGAAGTTTAACAAAGAGTTTGAAACTAAAATGAAAAGCCAAACAGAGTTTAAGAATATTCTAACTCGGACTTCCCTGGTGGTCTAGCTGTGAAAAATCCACCTGCCAGTGCAGAGGACACAGGTTCGATCCTTGGTGCAGGAAGATTCCGCATGCCATGGGGCAACTAAGCCCAGGCACCACAATGACTCACACCCTGTTAGTGGGAATGTAAACTGGGGTAGCCACTATAGAAAACAATATGGAGTTTCTGGAAAAAATCAGAACTACCACACAACCCAGCCATTCCACTCCTGGGTATTTTTCCAGAGAAAACAAAAACTCTAAAAAAGAAATATGCACCCCACTGCAGCTTTATTTACTAGCCAAGATATGGAAGCAACCTGAGTGCCCATTGATAGATGAATGGATAAAAAAGATGGTATACACACAGATACACTGGAATATTGTCATAAAAAAAAAGAATGAAACCTTGCCATTTGCAACAACATGTATGGACCTAGAGGGTATTATGCTAAGTGAAATAAGTCAGGCAGAGAAAGCGAAATACCATATGATTTCATTTATATGTGGAATCTAAAAGCAAAATAAATGAACAGCACAGCAAAACAGTAACAGACATAGATACAAGAACAAAAGAGTGGTTTCCAGAGGGGAGGGAGATGGGGGGAAATGAAATAGGTGAAGCATAAATTTCCAGTTATAAAATAAATGAGTCATGGAGATGTAACACCCAGCACAGGTATACAGTCATTTTGTAATAACTTTGTATTTTGTAATGTATAGTAATACTGAATCACTGTGTTGTGCACCTGGAACTAACATAGTGTTGTAGGTCAATTATCCTTCAATTTTTTTTTTTTTAAGTTTGCTAAATGTCCTCTGGGGAAGTGGTGATGAATATGAAATAAGGACACCTGAAAAGCTCCTGAAGCTATAAAATGACATAAAACTGTAATAAGATGATGGCGCTTACAGGGCTGCCTTTTCTGAGGTGAGTAACCTTAACGGCCTGAATAGATCTCTGTGAAAGGCTGCCAGCTTTCTGTCTGGTTCTGCTGCAAGTAAATATTCCCCATGACCACATCTGCTAGTGAGGTGTGCTTTGTGCTTAGTCACACAGTTGGGTCCAACTCTTTGTGAATCCATGGACTGTAGCCCACCAGGCTCCTCTGTCCATGGGGATTTTCCAAGCAAGAATCCTGGAGAGGGTTGTCATGCCCTTCTCCGGGGGATTTTCTCAACCCAGGGATCAAACCCTGGTTTGATACAGGTCTCCTGCATCGCAGGCAGATTCTACCATCTGAACCACCAGGTAAGCCCCATCGTATAGAAATAAGAACCCAATCTTCCTGGAAAAAAAGGAAACTATATCTATTTCTTTTTTTTTTTTAATTTTAATTTGAGGCTAATTACTTTACAATATTGTAGAGGTTTTTGGCATACATGAATCAGCCATGGGTGCACATGTGTTCCCCATCCTGACCGTCACTCCCACCTCCCTCCCCATCCCATCCCTCAGGGTCATCCCAGTGCACCAGCCCTGAACACCCTGTCTCATACATCGAACCTGGACTGGCGATCTGTTTCACATATGATAATATACATGTTTCAATGATATTCTCTCAAATCATCACACCCTCACCTTCTCCCACAGAGTCCAAAAGACTGTTCTATACATCTGTGTCTCTTTTGCTGTCTCGCATATAGGGTCATCGTTACCATCTTTCTAAATTCCATATATATGTGTTAATATACTGTATTGGTATTTTTCTTTCTGACTTACTTCACTCTGTATAATAGGCTCCAGTTTCATCCACCTCATCAGAACTGATTCAAATGTATTCTTTTTAATGGCTGAGTAATATTCCATTGTGTATATGTACCACAGATTACTTATCCATTCGTCTGCTCATGGACATCTAGGTTGCTTCCATGTCCTGGCTATTGTAAACAGTGCTGTGATGAACATTGGGGTACACATGTCTCTTTCAGTCCTGGTTTCCTCAGTGTGTATGCCCAGCAGTGGGATTGCTGGGTCATATGGCAGTTCTATTTCCAGTTTTTTAAGGAATCTCTACACTGTTCTCCATAGTGGCTGTACTAGTTTGCATTCCCACCAACAGTGTAAGAGGGTTCCCTTTTCTCCTCACCCTCTCCAGCATTTATTGTTTTTAGACTTTTTGATAGCAGCCATTCTGACCAGCATGAGATGGTACCTCATCATGGTTTTGATTTGCATTTTTCTGATAATCAGTGATGTTGAACATCTTTTCATGTGTTTGTTAGCCATCTGTATGTCTTCTTTGGAGAAATGTCTGTTTAGTTCTTTGGCCCATTTATTTGATTGGGTCGTTTATCTTTCTGGAATTGAGCTGCAGGGGCTGCTTGCATATTTTTGAGATTAATTCTTTGTCAGTTGCTTCGTTTGCTATTATTTTCTCCCATTCTGAAGGCTGAATTTTCACCTTGCTTATAGTTTCCTTCATTGTGCAAAAGCTTCTTTTGTTCCAGTACCATCAGGTTTTTACATATGAAAGACTTCCTGGCCTTTGGATAAATGTTAATAAATCAACCCAGGTGTTTATAAAGAACAAAATAAATCACTCACATTCTTTGCTTCCAACTTCACAAACACTACCTGAGCCAGTGAGGTTAAATAATTTTCTGGATGCCAAGCACCTAGAACTGACCAAGGGGATTTGCTTTAGACCATTCAGTTTCCTTTCAAATCTGGGAGCTAGTCATGTGGATGTTTTTATTAATACACACCTATATGATGGGGAAAAAGTGGAAACAACAGCAGATTTTATTTTCTTGGGCTCCAAAGTCACTGCGGACAGTGACTGCAGCCATGAAATTAAAAGATACTTGCTCCTTGAAAGAAAAGCTATGGCAAACCTAGACAGCATATTAAAAAGCAGAGATAACCTGCATCATTTGTGTTCAAGTTACTTTGAAGGGGTTGCCTTGCTTGGATGGCTCTAATCTTTTTCCTCCAGGGAGAAAGAGAGAAGTGTACTTGGAAGCAATGTATGTTTATATCAATTTGCAAATTCCTATACATAGAGATATATTTTTTTAAGTGTGAATGTAACAACATACTGTGAATTTCATCTTGGTTACAAACGAGACTCCTTCAGTCAGTTACCCAAATAAAATAAGTTCTGACAAAAAAAACAGAGACATTACTTTGCTGACAAAGGTTCATATAGTCAAAGCTAGGGCTTCCCTTGTGGCTCAGCTGGTAAAGAATCTGTCTGCAATGCAGGAGACCTGGGCTCAGTCCCTGGGTTAGGAAAATCCCCTGGAGAAGGAAAAGGATATTCCTTTTTTTCCACTCCTGTATTCTGGCCTGGAGAATTTCACGGACTGTATAGTCCAGGGGTCGCAAAGAGTCAGACACGACTGAGCAACTAGGCGCACGCGCGCGCGCACACACACACACACACACACACACACACACACACATAGTTTTTCCAGTAGTCATGTACAGATGTGAAAGTTGGACCATAAAGAAGGCTGAGTGCTGAAGAACTGATGCTTTTCAGTTATGGTGCTGGCGAAGACTCTTGAGAATCCCTTGGACAGCAAGGAGATCAAACCAATCAATCCTAAAGGAAACCAACTCTGAATATTCATTGGAAAAACCGATGCAGAAGCTGAAGCTCCAATACTTTGGCCACCTGATACAAAGAGCCGACTCATTGGAAAAGACCCTGATGCTGGGAAAGACTGAAGGCAGAAGGAGAAGGGGGCAACAGAGGATGAGATGATTGGATGGCATCAACAACTCAGTGGACATGAGTTTGAGCAAAGTCCGGGAGATAATGAAGGACAGAGTAGCCTGTCATCCATGGGGTCGCAAAGAGTTGGACACAACTTAGCTACTGTACAATACCATCTAGACCTTGGTTTCAGGAAGTAAGCATGCATAGAAGTTAATTTTTTCTTTCATGAATTTGATTTTCATTAAGCATTTAGGATCCCCTGAACACCATATTTCATGTTTAATAGTATTACTTATTTACTGAAACTTGGCACCAGACAGTACAACTAGACACTGCAATTCCCTGGTGAGACTAGTTTGAACAGCTAGGACACAAATGCTGCCTGAGTTTGAAACACTCAGCTCAAGCAGCTCATTTTCCCAGGTATTTAGGTTTCATCTATCTTCAAGCTCTCCTAACTTACTCTGGCACCAGCAAAAGGACAGGCCTGCTGCAACAGAAGTGTTCTCATCTGCCTCTCTTTCTCAGTCTGATTCTGTGACCACAGGCCCAGTCTGAGGAGGAATTCTTTGATTATTGGGCCATTCTGTTTAGCAACTCAGCATTTCTCAGGGATAAACTCATAATGGAATTAAAGGCATTGGCCCTCCCACCGAAACGACACAGTCAATGCCAACCTCAGCATCCCAGGGAGGCAGATCCTGAAACCCCGACAGATCTCCTGAATTAAAATTTCTGGTGATGGGTTTTTCTAGTCTTCTCACTTAAAATAGAGTAAAATGATTAAATTCAAATGCATGCTAGTTGTGAACCATGAGTTCCTTTACATTTGCAACAGATGACAGTAAATCTAAATATCACATTTATTAGGTAACTTGAGAACTTCATTCTCAGACAAACGTACTAAAAAGGATCACAATATGCTATCCCATTTGGGCATAGAATTACTTTGTGCTGAAGGCTTTTGAGTCCATGAAATTGCCTATCTACCAAAAAGCAGAGCCTCCCAACAGAACTCAATTGTCATAAGTCCACTCCCTGAGAAGAACAGACATTATTGGAAGACTAGCATTTTTCTACTTAGTCTCTTAAGTGAGCTCATTTACCTTTCCAAAACTTCATTTGTTTTCCCCTAAGTGCCTTTTCTCTCCCTCCCTTTCTCCTATTCAGCTAGGTATATAAGACTCTAACTATGCAACTGCTTCTTTGGGGTTTTCACTTCTTTTCTGTGAAGTCCTTCATACATGTAAAATTATTTATATCAGTAAAATCTGTATAGATTTTCTCCAGTAAAGCTGCCATTTATCAATTTAATTTTCAGGTCTCACAGACTGAACATAAGAGGATAAAGGAAAAGGATTTCCTCCCCTACAATGTCAAGTAAAGTCCATGGAAATTTGTGACATTCATCCAGTAGAACAACAATAAGAAGAATTTTGTATTTTTAGATTAGAACTGGCCCAGCCAAAGGACATAGATATTCTTGATATTCCCAGGAGTTCTGGAAGAAGTGATATACCAATTTCTAAATCTAGTGACTTGTGAGCTCAAAAGTAGTTAGCAAGTGTCAAGGCCATAGATTCTGGAACCCAAATCGCTACATTCAATTTTTTTTCCAGTGACTTACTAACACTGAGGTTTGGCAAAGTTCCCTGTCTTTTTGGCATTCATCACATTGCCTGCAATGGAGATAGTGACTCACAGTTCTGCATGTTTATTGGGAGCATTCAATGAAATAATGGACACAATGGTTCAGTAACAGTGTCACCTGGTGCTCGACATTGCTGTTGTTGATGGCAGCATGGGAAGACAACCTGAGCCTCACCTTCCAGGGATATTACATGTAAAATTCCCCCTTTATGATTATTTTTACTTGATTTAGGATCACTTGTGTTGGAACTGAGTATCTCATCATAGAATGCAATTAATAACATATCTGAGGTTTCTCCTTATGAGTCACAAATTACATGAACATTTTGTTTCTCACACAAATAGTAACTAGAAATTGTTACAAAGCTCTTTTATATATATATATATATATATATATATATATATATATATAATGTGCCTTCAAGCCACAGAAAAATCTGGCTAAAAAAGAATTTATTCCCATATCAATATTAAAATTTTACAAATGAGGAAGCTAAATTCTGAGAAACTAAATGACTCTACTAAGGGACTAAATGGCAGGGAACACACTTGACCCCAGATGCACTGATTCAAAAATCCCAGCCTCTTCCTACTGCACACTCTGCCTCATGAACTTGTCCTAAATCCACACTGAAGTACTTTGAAAAATCTCCTAACCAGTAGGGCAGAAAAAAAAACCTAATCCCAAAAGACTCTCAAAATTAAAATTATTGTAGACTTCATGTTATATCACATTTCATTAACCATAATGAGATGTCACATGTCACAAACCAGCTATTATATGGACAAGATTAATACAGCCATTCTTTAAATAACTCAGTTTGCATTTTTTGTTAAACATAACAGTAGCTTAAGAATTTACATTTTGCTTCAAGTTATGCAAACTTTCCCCAGGAATTCTGAAATAAGTTTGATTTTGATCTCATGGTAACAACTCTCCTTTGCTTAAGGGCAAAGTGTTGGGCCCATTAGCCTTTCAAAATCCATTTAGTGCAATGATTCTACGATTTTACTGAGACCTGAAATTGAAGTTCAATTGTATGACCAGTATTTGTGACTATGGTGTTGCCATGGTAACTTACATCATTATAAAGAAGTTTAATGCACATAGAAGGTTGCTATTAAGGGGCAAACAAATTCATTACAAAAGTATCTTTGATAAGAACTAATTGAAGTCCACATAGTAATGTGAAATTACTATTCTCTGGACTTTCAGTTCAGTTCAGTTCAGTTGCTCAGTCGTGTCTGACTCTTTGCAACCCCATGGACTGCAACATACCAGGCCTCCCTGTTCATCACCAACTTCTGGATTTTACTCAAACTCACATCCATCGAGTCAGTGATGCCATCCAACAATCTCATCCTCTGTTGTCGCCTTTTCCTCCTGACTTCAATCTTTCTCAGCATCAGGGTCTTTTCCAATGAGTCAGCTCTTTGCATCAGGTGGCCAAAGTTTTGGAGTTTCAGCTTCAGCATCACTCCTTCCAATGAATATTCAGGACTGATTTCCTTTAGGATGGACTGGTTGGATCTCCTTACAGTACAAGGGACTCTCAAGAGTCTTCTCCAACACCACAGTTCAAAAGCATCAATTCTTCGGCACCCAGCTTTCTTTATAGTCCAAATCTCACATCCATACATGACTACTGGAAAACCCTTAGCTTTGACTAGACGGACCTTTATTGGCAAAGTAATGTCTCTGCTTTTTAATATGCTGTCTAGGTTGGCCATAGCTTTTCTTCTAAAGAGCAAGCGTCTTTTCATTTCATGGCTGCAGTCACTATCTGCAGTGATTTTGGAGCCCTAAAAAATAAAGTCTGTCACTGTGTCCATTGTTTCCCCATCTATTTGCCATGAATTGATGGAACCAGATGCCAGGATCTTCATTTTCTGAATGTTGAGTTTTAAGCCAACTTTTTTACTCTCCTCTTTCACTTTCATCAAGATGTTCGTTAGTTCTTCTTCGCTTTTTGCCATGAGGGTGGTGTCATCTGCATATCTGAGGTTATTGAGATTTCTCCCAGAAATCTTGATTCTAGCTTGTGCTTCATCCAGCCCAGGGTTTCTCATGAAGTACTCAGCATATAAGTTAAACAAGCAGGGTGACAATATACAGCCTTGACAGAAATGTAAATCAATTCATGTACTACAGGTATCAAATATCTCATATGAATCTAGTCCTAACACATTAAGATTTAAACACCCACATTCTATTCCAAGCATCCAGGGAATTTTTGAGCTTAAAAACGTCTCTACATCTCCCAGATAACAATGCAACTGCTCATCTGCTCCATTAGTTTCTACTCCTACAGAATTAATTTACATCACCTTATTTATCCAGATTTCAACCCTCCAGAATTCTCAAGCAACCAGAGCATCTCATACTCTGATGTTCAAAATAAAAGAAAGCAAGAAACAGTAATAAAAAGGCAAGAGTTAACCAAACAACTAAAAAGATAAGCAGCCCAAAGAATAACTGAACACACAACTTCTGGAGGTTGTCAGAAGGCAAGAGTCTGGTTTTCTGATGACCAGGTCTGGCCCTTTGTATAAAGGTCATAAAGCAATGGAGAAATAAGAGATGATTGGAGAAAAAGAGCAAAGGAAACCAGCAACGGCTGTTGATAAGGAGAAAACAGGATGGGTCAGGGAGCCAGGCAGCGTCCACTTAGTAAAAGAGAGCAGAGGCACCCATCTGATAGGGTCTCCCTCTCTGAATGGGTCACTCAGGCTTCTACCAGCCCTGTGAGTGCCAACACCAGAGCGGGGGTGCTCTGCACCCAGAGGACAGCCTGAGGACAAACCAGTTCCCCCTGTCACCTTGGGGGGAAGGCTGGGGGCCAGACCCAGCCAGGAGAGCCCTCAGACCTTATTGTAAGTCTAAGCCCAGGGAGGAGACTGAGAGAAGGTTAGCTGAAAACATCACAAAAGGTGGGTTAGGCAAAGCCGTCAAGAAGTCCTTGGGCCAAAGGGGCAAACAAAGGAGCTCCAAGTGGTCCAGGATTAGGTCTTCACATTCCACCATGCGCAGTGGGCTAGGAGCAGCCGTGGGGGCCTGGCCTCAGTGCACCTCGGTGATGGGTGTCAGAGTATAGCGGCTGGCGCCCTTGGTCAGTCATGCTTCCTGCAGCCAGAGGTCTGTGAGGCACATCTGAGTGACCACCACATCCCCCACCCCATTGGATAAGTAGTAAAACTGAGTCACAGAGAAGTTAAGTAACTTCTGAAAAGTCAGAGCTAGTTAGTAGAGGAACCAAGGCTTTGATACTGTGGTTTCAGAAGCCATACTGCTGAGCACTATGCTATAGGCTGTCTCCTGTCTAAGCCTACATTTTTCACACCTTCAAAAACTGTTTAAAATTCACAACATTGTCTTTAACAGACAACTGCATGTGGTCCACTGGGAATACAGCATTCAAGAAAAGGCAATCTATAATAGTTTCAGTAGATGCCCATCAAAGCACAGTTACTACATTCATAAACCACCAAAATTAGGAGAGCATTTCCTAAGCCCAGATAATTACAGAGCAATCTAAAAAAATAAAATAAAAATCACACATCCAGAATGACTCCTGAGCCCATGATGTGGAATAATTGAAATGATCACTATTTCTTGTTTTGTTTTATTTCCATCCCACCCCTCACCCTTGACAACCACAAATCAGTCTCTATGTCTAGTCACTATTCTTTTTAATAGCACAACATCAGTCAACTCTATTTCATTAGGTCCCTCAAATCTTAGAATACCTGATGTATGTTTCCATTCTCTAGGACCAAGCAAGGCCAAATTCTGAATGAGAAACCAGGTAAATAGTCCTGTATCACCGGGTAAAGATTTTCTTAGTAGACTTGGAAACATGTCTCAGTATCCTAAGTTTCTTTCCTACACGTAAACATTTCTAGAAAAATTTTCTTTACGGAAAAGGGACTACAGAACTGAAAGCCCTGGAAACAAAAGCTGCACAAGGGCTCCCCCAGGGCCTTTCATCACATCTCAGGCTGAATCAAGTCCACCTGCCATTTGCTGCCTGGCTCCAGCTCTGGAGGTCAGTGCAGGCACCCTTGGCCTCCACAGCAGCCCGGCAACCTCGTCTAATTCCCTCTGTGGCCAGGGTTGCAGCCAGTACCCAGTGCCCTGGAAGCAAAGACATAAGGAACCAAAGCCGCTCCTCATTCATGCCCCACACCCAGGAGCTCCAGGGGCCCAAACTTCCCATTTCTTTATAGTCACCTGGGAATAAACCTATTAAATTGTTCAAGATTTTGAGGGCCGGTGAAAAGTTATCCCAAACTAAGTAAAGTCTCCTCCTGGAAGCCATTCAGTGGAGAACATCTACACTCCGGCTTCCATCCATCCATC
This sequence comes from Giraffa tippelskirchi, assembly GCF_054371585.1. Taxonomy (NCBI): domain Eukaryota; kingdom Metazoa; phylum Chordata; class Mammalia; order Artiodactyla; family Giraffidae; genus Giraffa; species Giraffa tippelskirchi. Next base: position 103,251,749 of record NC_137280.1, on the reverse strand, counting down.
CATTCATATTTTGCACCCAAGGGCACTCATTTAGGAATCACAGTGTCCCTGGACTCAGAATCATACAAATGTCAGGTCTTCTGTCCTCTTTCTGGGCCTCAGATTGCTTAATAAAGTACATTTCAAGTGTCTTACTCCCTCCACATGTGACAGACAACCAGAAACTTTAACTTTTATATAAAGAAAATCCACTAAAAGCAAAAGCCTATTTGTATTCATTTGATTTGCTTTCCTTATGATAATTCAGGAAAATAACTGCCAAGAATAATGGTCCCAAATTCTCTAAATCTGAGTTTGGTCTGAATTTGCAATGTATGAGGCCACCCCCCATTCACCCCAACAAACACACCAATTCCAGAATGCACTGGGCTCCTGAGACTACAGCTGGAAGCAGCTGGCACACCTCAGATCTTAGGTTTCACCAAAAAGTGGATCAAGTGGGAAATTTCAGCTGGGTGGGGATTGTGGGTGGTTCTTCCTGCAGGCTGTGTGAGAATGTGGAGGTGTCCTTTTCTCACCATCCACAAAGCTAAGCTTTCCAACGCACAGACAAACGTGTAAAGAATCTCCCTTTTCTAACACCCTGTTAAACCCTGGGAAATCACCCACCTGTAAAAAAAAAAAGGCCTTGGTTTTTTGTTTGCTTTTGTCTTGGGTAAGCCTGCCATCAAGTATCACCCAGAATACGCCAATCATTTTTGCCACATGTGCCTCTTAAAACATTGTCTTTTTCACTATGAAGTTTGACTAGTCAGGACTGGATGCTGAGATTCTCAGCATTGAAACTCTGAAAGTAACTCATGTCAGATGGGCAAAGGCCATAGTCCCTGTCTCCCTTTTGGTGATTATCAACTGAAAACAGTGATGATGACCCAAAAGAGGATAGTGATGCAAAGCAAACACAGTATCTCCCCAAATGCCCCACTGATCTACCACCTGAAAGGCAAAGGGGCTATTAATTTCTCAGAGAAATCAGAGTATTACTCTGGCAAATATCAAGTTATGTGATATTCTGAAGAAAATAAAAGTAGACAATAGACAATACAAGGTGTTACAATTTAACTAATAGTATTAACATTGTGTACAAATTCAATTTTATCCTCTGTTTGGGCTTCAGAGAAGGCAGGAGACAGGCCAATAACAAAAAAGGATCTTTTCGTGTCAGGAGAATGCCCACTTGTGAATTTTTACTCAGTTCCAGGGGAACTACCTTCATAGCGCCATATACAGGTAAGGGGCAGTTTTCCTGTTACGTTGGTAGGAGGAGCTAGTCTAGTTCCCCAGGTTACAAAGGCAGTGACAGAGCAAGAAAACAGGCAGGATTACCTGGGTAAGGACCCTGCCGCAGCAAAAAGACTCTGGACCCAAACCGTAGGTATTGATAATTTAAGAGAGTAAGTTACAAACAATAACGGACACAGACTTATTCCATTTTTGCTTTTAAAACTACATATATAACTAATATCCCCATGAGTCAGAATTCTAGCTCTCTTCCTAGTCTCATGAAAGTGTGCACCATATTCCCAGCACACACCCCCTGCCTCACTCCAGGCCGGTCACACCAGTCTCACCCCTCTCCTCCTAAAAAGTCTGTCCTATGTGCCAACCTCTTTCCTGTTGGAGAAGAAGCTATTCCTCCACCCTCTCAGCTTCTGTGGCTCTGGAGCCTTTGGACTGAACGGACAAAAGAGAGATTAAGAACAAAAATTTCCACCAGGCCAACCTGATGACCCAATCTGCTTTCAGGACATGGGGCACACAGAGCTAAAAGTGCTTATTTTAATGTCCCATGACTCCAATTAGATTGATAAAATTCCCAACTTCATGACTGTCTAAGCTTAATAGGAATTCTAGAGGGGAAAAAACATTATAAACTGGAAACTGAAGGGAAAGCCTTTTCTCATACAGCCATGTCTCACAAACCTGTTATCTAGAGGCATAGCTCAGACTGTCCCCTCCCCACTGTCTGCACGTCACCACAGTCACCATTCCTTGAAAAGAGATAGAATTTCCTTGTTCCTTTATGGTTAAGGTAAGTGAAACAGAGCTTAGACAACTAGTTGCACGTAGGAAAGAACTAGTTTAAAAGATAAGGAAACACGTGATTGTCAAGAAGTTCTTACTCATATGAGCTAAGTTAGACTAGGCAGTAAAGAAATTCAAATGTTATAAAGGACACCAGGAAACAGAAATTGCTTCCAATGACATAAACATAATAGGGGAAAAAATCTTAAAAAAAAAAACCCAAGTGATTGGTTCCACTCTCCTTATACTTAAGAGCAAAAAATACCAAGGTGGGCATACCAAAGCAAAAGAGGTTTTGCTTTGCTGACAGTTGTAGATGCACAGCTACTTTCAGTCTCATAGGACAAATCAATAGATCGATACTTAATGTACTGATTTGTTATTTACATTTCTAATCCAAAGGGTAAGAGGAGACATGATCCATTTTGGTGAGCATATTTATGAAATAAATTACCAAAGAAAATGGGCTTCCCTCGTAGGTCAGTCAGTAAAGAATCTGCCTGCAATGCAGGAGACACAGTTTCTATCCCTGGATCAGAAAGATCCCTGGAGGAGAGCATGGCAACCCACTCCAGTATTCTTGCCTGGAGAATCCCATGGACAGAGGAGCCTGGCAGGCTACAGTCCATGGAGTCTCAAGAGTTGGACACGACTTGGAGACTAAATCACCACCACCAAAGAAAATACCCTCAGCTGAGGCTGTCCTAAGATTCAGAACATCTCGAACTGTCATGGTTCTCTATGATCATCCCAGCTAGATTCAGATCTCTAATCCAAATCACCACCACCAAAGAAAATACCCTCAGCTGAGGCTGTCCTAAGATTCAGAACATCTCGAACTGTCATGGTTCTCTATGATCATCCCAGCTAGATTCAGATCTCTAATCCAAATCTCTCCTCAGAAATGCAAAGAAAAGCCGAGACACCTGTTACAATTAGGTTTGGCTGCAAGTCATAAACAAAACACTGTAACTGCAACAGCATAAACAAGGTAGATGGTCATCTCTCTGTCTCAAAAGAGCCTAGGAGTTGGCAGTCCAGAGGTGATTCGTCTGCACCTAGAAGTCTTCAGGAACCCAAGCTATTTTAATACATGGCCACACCTTGCTGTAAGAGACGGGCAGATGCTATCTGTCTTTATCCAGGCACTCACGCACCCTCCACAAAAGGGAGAGGGTGGATGCTGGAGTAGGAAATGAGCTGTCTCTACCAGATCCAAATTCTACCAAACACATAAAAGGGATCACAATATGCCGCCCCCAAATATGCCACTTTGGCATAAGAATTCTCCTTGAGCTGAAGGCAACTGAGAAAAAGCAGACACAGGAAAAGCTCTCTGCTCATTCCCCATCAGCCTAAAAGCTTAACTTGCCTTGTGAAGATGTCCTCCTCTCTCATACCCAGAAGGAAAGGACAACCTTTATCATCAGAGCTTAAGACAGCACCGAGACGAGTCTGCAGAAACTAAACCTTCCTATTGACAGATAACCCTTTCTTCCACTATGTTTCCCCATATACTGAACATCCCAAAATTTACTACCCCTTGAAACCCAAACCCCCTTAATTTCATCTTTTCAATCCTCCACCATTCATTGCCCTTTGTTAAAATGGAATTAAGTCCCCAACAGTAACTACTTTTTGGGTTTTCACTTCATTTGTAAGAAGGCCTCTGTGTACATGCATGTTAGTTGCTCAGTCATGTCCAACTCTTTGGGATCCCATGGACTGTATGGACTGTAGCCTGCCAGGCTCCTCTGTCCATGGCAATTCTCCAGGCAAGAATACTGGAGTGGGTTGCCATTTCCTTCTCCAGGGGATCTTTCCAACACAGAGAATGAACCCAGGTCTCCTGCATTGTAGGCAGATCCTTTACGTCTGAGCCACTAGAGAAGCCCCCTCTGTGTACATAAAATAATGTTAAAATTTGTATTTCTTTTCTCCTGTTAATCTTTTTCTCAGTTTAATTCACAGGTCTCAGTGAAAGAACACAAGAGTGAGGAAAAATTTTTTCCCTTCCCCACACATATAAATAGAAGTCAAAGCCTCCACAGAGGATCCGTTTATTTCTTTATTCAAAAAACATTTACTGATTTCATACCATGTGGGAGGAGAGACAGAAAACTTGGTTAAGCTTGGCAAGGTCCTGCCCTCACAGAGCTTTCCTTTAGTGAGGGAAGCAGACATTAAAAAATTACTGGTGCAGGGCTTCCCTGGTGGCTCACTGGTAAAGAATTCTGCTCATGCAGGAGACACAGATTCAGTCCCTAATCCGGGAAAATCCCACATGCCCCGGAGCAACTAAGCCTGCGAGCCTCAACTACTGAAGCCTGGAAGCCTAGAGCCACTGCTCCTTAACAAGGGAAGCCACCGCAATGAGAAACCCGTGCACTGCAACAAAAAAAGTAGCCCCTGCTCTCCACAACTAGAGAAGAGCCCTCAGAGCAACAAAGACACAACACAGCACAGCCAAAAATAAATTAATTAATTAAAAAATAAATTACTGGTGCATCAAAACCGTGGGGATGCAATAAGAAGGAGATCTAACACTGGGTTGAGAATGATCATAGGAAACTTTCTGTAACCTTCCTTATTGTTGTTAAGGAACAGACAAAAAAAAAAGAAAAACCAGAAGTAGACCTTGTAAGTTCAATAATAGCCCTGAAGTGAATATCCTGTAGTGATTGACTTGGAGCCACAGAGCGGCCAGCACCATGCTGCTTAATGGTAAACAAAGGTCAGCCAGGGAGACTTCACTGGAGGAAATCGGTCGTCCAGTTAAAAAAAGTCTCTTTTGTTTCTGGAAGCTACTAAAACTCCAAGCCCTTCGAGTCATTTGGGCAACACAGAGGGAACAATTGGGCTTTTCCCTTTTGCAGAGGATGCACTTTACATCCTGCTGGGGGAGAACGAGGGCAGCACACTGACTAGGTTCTTTATAAAGATCCGGGACTGGGGGGATGTCGTGACTTCAGCCACTTAGCCAGAGCGGCACGTAGACTGTGACATCTTGACCTGGGAGGGAGGAGGCCCTCGGGTGCGGAAGCTCTGAGAGGGCGGGGAGGGAGGCGGGGGCAGGCGGGGGCGGGCCGCGCGCAATACCAGCAGCAGCCAGCTCTCTGCTTTCGTGAGTAAGAATAAAAAGAAACCCCTCAAGGAGGGAAGGAGGGAGTGTGGTCATGAGAAAGTCCTTGTTAAAAGTGCTGAGGTCAAAAAATACAATGGGGAATGCAGACTCAGCTTACCTGTGTTCATAGGAGATGCTGGAATGATCCGCCACTTACTAGGCGGCTAAGGCAGACTGCAGAGGTAGGCAGAGGTGAGAATTCAGCTTCTCTTTTTCTGACTCTTTGTGCAGGGCAAACTGCGAGAATAAAAAATTCACTGCGTCATTCCCACAGAGTCTACAGCCCAAAGCTGTAGAAAGTTTCCTGGTGCTTTTCCCTCAGAGGTTCTTTTCCATTTCAAGAGGTTAAAATCATTTGATCATTCTGTTTTGGGATAGCTAGAGCCTGGATTTAAAACACCAGCAAACACTGCAATGATTATGCAGAATTCTTTTAAGTTAGGGCAGATCATTAAGTCAAGAAAAGGAAGAAAAACCTTCAGTGAATCATCTTTGTTATTCCTAGCACAATTTGTTACATTTTTTAAATGAATAACTGAGGGAAGTAATATAAAACTGACATCCGATTCTCCAAGTTGCAATTCAAAATAAAACAAGATGCATCCCAGAGACACTGTCCCCTCCTGTTATCCCCAGAAAAGACAAGGCCATGTGCCATCTCCTCCCCCAAAAAGAACACAGGAAAAGACGATCTCGATCTCCTAGTCCTCTCACGAGGCCTCCTCACAGGCTGTTTGAGATTATAAGCAAAGGGCGCTCCCTGGCTCACAGCTGAATGTCCTCATTTTAATTGCAAATTCAATCCCTAAACTGGAGAAAATGTCTCCTCTTTTTACTCAGATTTTTTCACAGCTGAAAGCCAAACAATTTGAATATGAGTTCACCAGCTCAAAAGGAGAGATTCAGTGGTATGGCATGCGGCTCACTGCAATCCAAGATCAAACCAGTTCCAGTCATGGTTCTTGGGTTCCTCTCAAGAGTCCTAGGTTAAGACTTCCTTAAAGGGACTCTTAGCTCATCAGAGAAAGCACTGGCAATCCCACCACAACAGGAGAAGCCCAGTCTAAGGAGCATCTTTCTGACCATACATGAGACTATGCCCATCCTCCCGACTCCTTTCCAGATACGTGTCTATGCTGACAGCCTAGGTCTAGACCTGTCAAATAGGGGTTAACCTCCACACTGTATGGTCTCTCCCAGACTCTGTTTGCCAAAGTAATGACCTTTGAGTCAGAGGTGACCCCCATCAGTCCAGACCTCTGAGCTCCTCTTAACTAAATCAGTGCCCCTGGGCTGGCCCAGACCAGCTCCACACAGAATACAGGGAGCTCCACCGCTTCTTCCAGTATCACCATGCATCTATTACCCTTTACCCAGAAAGTTCTAACATCTGACATAGCACTTGTATTTTACAATAGTGCTGGGAAAAGAAGTATTGGAGGAAGATTATGCCCATTTTACAGAGGAAGACATGGGCCTCAGAAGAGATGTGGTTTTCCCAGTGTTATGAGGCGCAGAGTTGAGAATGGAATCTTGCCCTTCTGACAGCCCTGATACAAAAGATTAGAAATCCACTGAGCCACACCAGAAAATGCAGAGGAAGCTCACATCTGGTTCTCAGCCTCTCTCCCTTTTCCCTCTTCTCTTTAACCAGCACTGACTTCTCCAGGTACCCACTTTCCACTTGGCTGTTGGCTCTCTACAAGATTTCCTGTCTTTGTCAACTCTACCTCCAACTATCCCATTTGTCGAAACTTATCTCTTCCACCTCCCGTTCTGTTCTAACCAACTCTGAAATTTCCCTGACTGGCTGCTTTTGGAAGCTCATGACTTCTATTTTTTATGAAGGGTCATGATGAATAGCCCTAAGTAATGATAGCAGAATCTAATGAATTCTTAACTGGCTGATTATCAGAGCCTAAGGAAGTAAAATGACATGTGACAGAAGACATTCCCCAGAGTGGGCAGAAGGGAGTATTTTAAACAAACTCTCTGGTAGAAGTTGCTAATTTCCCCCCAATAATCTTTTTGTTCTCTCTCAACAGAACACCCAAGTTGGGTACGAGCACACAGCTCCCAAAAATAAAGGTTTCTCAACCTCCCATTCGGCTGTATATGCTATGTGACTAAGTTCTGCCATGTGATGTGACATGTTGCAATTGACATGTGCAACTTCCTGGTCACACCCTTAAGTGGAAGAGTGCCCTCCCCTACCCAAGTATGTGGTAACGATGAGTCATCTTTCATCAAGCAGAACAATCAGAAACTTCAGGCCTAGACACCAGGTCACCAGTCCACCCTGGACCACCTACATCTGGACTGTTAAGTAGGAAATATTACCTTGTTGAGCTTTCATTGTTTGCAGCCTCTGAAAGAGAAACTAAAATCATATCCTAAATATGGGCCTTGACTAGAAGTCTATAAGCTGTTTTCATTCTTCTTGGTATAAATACTGCCTTTAGCTGAGAAGGGTCAGACTAGGGCAAGCTTGATTCACCAGAGCCTAAAGAATAAAACCTCAGAACCTTTGGGCTGGAAGGAAATGTGTGAAACTTGGAAAGACAATCTGAGCTGTGGCCCACCTGTGGCTAACTGGCATGCACAGCCTCCTTCCAAAGAAATTTAAATTTAATTTTTTTCTGAAGGCTAACACCTAGGTATAAATCAAGTACTTGGCCAATTTGACCCATGGTCACCACATGGCCCAGCCTATTCATTTTATAGATGAGAGAGCTAGGGCACAGAAAGGTCAGATTACTCCTCTAAGAACATTCAGCTTCTCAGAAGCAGAGCTGTGCTGAGGACACAGGTGCTCCACCTCCCAGACCTGTGGCACCTATACATCTAGCTGAAGCACCAGGCATCTCAGCTCCCAGACAAGCAGGCAGGGTGAGGGACAACATCCTTTTAACTGACTCAGGATTGAATGTTTAAGGAAAGGTCAGAGAAACTACCTTGTTGAGGCTTCATTCTTTGTAGTCTCTGTTACAGGAACTAACATCTACTCTTTGTCTACTTTATTTCTTCCAGAGCAGTTCAGTCCTAACACTATTAGGCAGGTGGAAGACTGTCCCCATCTGGGGACAGCTATGTATAGGATGCCTGAGTTGGCTGAGAAGGAAATCCACGTGCGAGATGAGACCAGCATCCTCAAAACCAGAAGTAGGTGAGGGCGGTGTCCTCAGAAAGATGAGAGATTAGTTATTCCAGTGAGAAATACATCAAGGGTGATGAGAGGCAGTTTCTTACTATCAGAGTTGCAAATACCAAAAGATAAAGAACTAAAATGAACCCTGTGATGTTGGGTTGGATATGGAAGTTTTGATGTGAACTCCTAGCTCTCAGTATAAGCAGATAGATTCAGAAGTAAACACAGAGGTACTTGTGTATACAGTTGACCCTTGAACAACACATTAGGGCACTAACCCTCTGCAGTCAAAAATACACATATAGCTTAAAGTTGGCCTTCTGTATACGAAGTTCTGATCCTGCAGATTCAACCAACATACGACTGTGTAACATTCTAATTCTGTTGAAAAACATCTGAGCGTAAGTGGACCAGTTCAGTTCAGTCGCTCAGTTGTGTCCAACTCTTTTGCGACTGCATGGACTGCAGCATGCCAGGCTTCCCTGTCCATCACCTGTCCATCCTGACGCTTGCTCAAACTCATGTCCACCGAGTCAATGATGCCATCTAACCATTTCATCCTCTGTTATCCCCTTCTCCCCCTGCCATCAGTCTTGCCTAGCATCAGGGTCTTTTCTAATGAGTCAGTTCTTCGCATCAGGTGGCCAAAGTATTGGAGTTTCAGCTTCAGCCTCAGTACTTTCAATGAATATTCAGGGTTGATTTCCCTTAGGATTGACTGGTTTGCTCTCCTTGCAGTCCAAGAGACTCTCAAAAGTCTTCAGCACCACAGTTCAAAAGCATCAATTCTTCGGCATTCAGCTTTATGGTCCAAATATCACATCCATACATGACTACTGAAAAAAACATAGCTTATGTAAACTAGACAGACCTTTGTCTGCAAAGTAATGTCTCTGTGGACCAGCGCGGTTCAAACTCGTTCAAGAGCCGCTTGTACATGTATTTCCCAGCTCTGTCCTCTGTAAGGACCTAGCAGCAGTTATATCTTCATATCACTAGTCATATGTACACCAGATCTTGGCTTCCAAATATGATTCTATTTTTTTGGCTGTGTTTCATGGCATATAAGATCTTAGTTCCTTAACCAGGGTTCAAACCTATGCCTGCTGCAGTGGAAACAGAGTCCTAACCACTGGACCACCAGGAGTGAGTGAAGTTGCTCAGTCGTGGCCGACTCTTTGTGACCCCATGGACGGTAGCCTAACAGGCTCCTCTGTCCATGGAATTTTCTAGGCAAGAATACTGGAGTGGGTTGCCATTTAATTCCCCTAAATATGGTTCTTGACTAAAAGTAATCAGAGGTCCTGGGAGAAATGGCTGATAGCAGAACTGGGGTAGGTTAAGTACAAGAACAACCTGGGACATCTTGTTTCAAAAAGCTAGGAAGTGCCCAAAGAACAAGGACACATTCAAAAAACACAGAAGCCAGCTCGAGGGGAACTCTGCTGGCCAAATCAGCGACATCAAGGTACATCGTGAGCATCCAAAGTAATGAAACAAATAGATTATAACTTACTGTATAAAATAGGAAAACAGATGAGACAACTAAGTGGATAAAAGAAAGTCTGAGGGAGAACTGAACACAAAGGTAGTTTCCACAAAAAGATATTAATATACAAAGGAGAAATAGTTCACAAGGAAAAAAGCTAGTAGACACCACTCTGGTCAAGGTATCAATGGCAATATGAGTAATAAGACAAAATGCAATCATGTACCACCTCATGGGACGTAGTTAGGGGAACATGCCATCACTTCTGCAATTGTAACTGCTAAAGGTGCACAACCTGAACCTAATCATGAGGAAACACCAAGTTGAAGGTCACCCTACAAAGTAAGTTACAAAGTAAGTGGTCTGCAGTTTCCAAAGTATCAAGGCCATAAAAGTCAAGAAGAGACTAAAGGAAACTAAGTATACATGACATGACTCCCTTTGCTATAAAAGACTCTACTGGCTCAAATGAAAAGATGAATGGAATCAGAGTATTAGTAACACATCAACTGTACATGATTACATAGTAAAATGTATTTTCTGGGAAATAAACCCTGAAGTACTTGGAGTTGATGTGGAATCAGGTCAACAACACACTCTCAGTTTAAAGGGGGAAAAGTTACTTCCATTTTTAAGTTCATGATTATATAAAAATTAAAGAACATTACCAAAAAAAAAAGAAAGATTAGCGATTGAGAAACAGGCTGGGAAGGAGGCATTGCTAGCGCTCCAGTTTCAGGGGCTGCAACTCCTGTCACCAGACACTAACTCTGGGGCCAAAATACTTGGGTGCAAATTTCAGTCCCATCCCTTTTCAGCAGTGAGACTTGAGGAAAGTTGCTTACCCCTTCTCTGTACCTGTTTCCTCATTGGTAAAATGAAGATCATAATACCTAGTTTGTAGAATTGATATGTTGGGTTTATATTTAAGTGCTTTGAAAAGTGCCTGGATCACAGTTTAGCTTTATGTTTTACCTAAGCACAATAATCAACTGCAGCAAAGGTGATCTGTGTAGTTATCAGATGGAGGTAGGGACGGCGGGTAACCAATGATGCTGGAATGAAAAGAAGCTCAGAAAAGCCGGGCATTGAGTTTAGCACGTTGAGTTGAACGCAAAACCTTTTCCATGGTGACTTCCTCGATACCTCGAGTCCGAACGACTGACTCACTCCGCTGCCAACCTGAGGCGCTTGCTCTGATCAACAGCGCCACCTGCAGGGCAACACCGTGAAGGCAATTTTCCTGACCAGAATCCTCTAATAGAAAACTCTAGAATTGCCAGAGAAGGCAATGGCACCCCACTCCAGTACTCTTGCCTAGAAAATCCCATGGATGGAGGAGCCTGGTAGGCTACAGTCCATGGGGTCGCTACGAGTCGGACACGACTGAGCAACTTCACTTTCACTTTTCCCTTTCATGCACTGGAGAAGGAAATGGCAACCCACTCCAGTATTCTTGCCTAGAGAATCCTAGGGACTGCGGAGCCTGGTGAGCTGCCGTCCATGGGGTCGCACAGAGTCGGACACGACTGAAGCGACTTAGCAGTAGCAGCAGAATTGCCAGTGAAAAGACCAACAAATCGCAAACGCTGAGGAGTTACTGAATCTGTCCTATTTTCACACCTAATCTACCCAGGGAAGAAAACTGCCTCTGCAACAATTTACACATAAGGAAAGAGGAAAAATCCAACCGACAACTAAAATCGTAGATTATAGGAATAAATTTTGCTAAGAATGATAAATATTTGAATTCAACAGATAACGTATACCTAGATTTTTAAAATGAGTATTATAAATTGGCTCTTTCCTACTTATAAATTTATGATTCCAATAAACATTTCAAAGAACTTCACTTTTCAAAAACCTATGCTTCTAACTTTCAGGAAAACACATTAAAAAAAAAAAATTTAAAGTGCAAAATACAGAACACACCCTAATAATAACCAACATTTACTGAGCTCTTACCATTGACAGGCACTATGTTACTTTTGTAAATTTTTTTTTAATCTTTGTAATTGTTACTGTCCTGTAGAGTGGAAACGCTAATCACAGCTGCTCAGGTCCACTGTGGAGGCGGGAACTCTCTCAGTATGGCTGCAACACTCAGGGAGGGTCAGACAGTCACAGGGGATTCAGTGTAACCAGTAACCAGCAGCACAGGACTAGGACTCCCAGCACCTTAAATCACACGGCCAGAAATAATGCATACAGGTGTACATTTTAACTTCTATGGCTAAAAATATGAGTAACTTTTATTAAGTCAGTAATAAAACAAAGAGGGCCATTTAAAGGCAAAATTTTTTAATAAATGTCACAACAAAAAATGTCCTTGTTGCTAGAAACATGTAAAACTGAATTAGTTTCAAAGAAAACTTTTGGAATCAGTTTAACTTGACTTTAATAACCTAGGATTAGCGCTGCTGGTACCCCTCTCACCAGTGTTTTGGAGATTATTATTTCAAATTGGCTAGCATGGCATGGCTTCAGGAGATACACAGGAAGATGGAGAACCTTCTTAAATAGCTGATTGGAGAGAAATTATAAATGTAAAAATTTAAAAATTAAAACACCGACACAGCTTGTGTTTCAGAATACTTGTTACAAAATAAAATGCTTGGAAAAAAACTGGGTATAGAAAATATTTCAATCACTATTAATGTCATATAATTTAACAAAATGAAAACAGCCAGTTACTACACGGCTCCTAAAAATGTTTTAAAATAGTGCTTTATTTTCTTCAGGCTATATTCTATAGACAGGGCTACAAGACCTAGCACTGTAACTTACAAAGAAAAACCACTGCAAGGTTTTTATTAAAAAAACAAATGCCCAGAGTAATTTTCTCAATCATCAGCTTGTATTAAAAAGTATGTATATATCAATACAAGGTGATTTAGTCTATTCTGAACTTCAAAACATGGAAGAAAACTTGGCATTTCATGAGATGTTTAAAAGGAGTCCCTAGTTCGATAATGGGAAAGAGACAAGTGTGCGTGTATGTGTGCTAAGAGTGGGGGTGGTGGAAACAGGATCAAGAAACAGGATTTCAAGCACCTGATTCTCCAACATCATTTTCTTCTTCATTGGCTTTAATTTTTAATCAAAGTTATACATCCTCTTGGATTTAAAGAGACAAACAGCTCTACAAGACCTGTTACAGAAAACAGCAATGCCTCCTTCTCCATGTCCCTCACCCCCAACAATTTACCTTCTCCTGAAGCAAAGATTTTTTTTCAGAATTTCCTCCCTATCTTTATAAGCCTACGTTGGTATTTCCTGTTTTGTAATTTTAGACATTATTGATTCTCTACCACAGAACATAACATAAACTGCCTGCCTTTCTAACCTACTCTCATACACTGAACTTCTGCCAACATGCTCTCAAAAGGTTTATCACCATGTTTGGCTTAATAGTCAAGGTTGATCACAGCTTTACCTAGCTGAACACTAGTCACAGCTGGGCCATGGAACATGCTACGAATACCTTTCCTTCCCTGACAAATTTATAATTGGTTAGCCTTTTCATTTGCTTGCTTCTCTGTCATAACTCAACCCCAAACTCTTCGCCCATTGTCTAAATCTCTCCAATACATCCTGACACATCAGGTCCTGTACAAACATCATCTTCTTCCAAGGCTTCTGCCCAGTCCAGTCTGGCAGGAGTCAAGGTGGTGGGCAGCTGCTACCCATTAGAGGAGCGAAGGCTGCCAGGAAGACGGAACTGCAGAAGCCAGTGTGCACTTGGTGGGGCCCTTGGCTGAACCACTTCAGGGGCTCCTGGGCAGATTCTCAAGAGAAAGAGGCAGATGCTCAGCAAAGTGAACTATGCAAACACATGCAGCTACACACTTGGTATTCTCTAAGAACAAACCTAAAGGCAATTACAGAAGCCTAACAGCTAAAAAGGATGGTCTGAGGTTGCCTAAGAAATCCAGAGGTGCTTTGCATAGAAGTCCAGTCATCCACAGGTGCAGGTTCTAGGCGGGGCAGGGGCAAAATCTCTGTCTCGCCAATTTCCTCTGGGGTGACACAGGTGATCCTGAGCGAGAGAAGCTGTGATTGTGATGAATGCTCTCATTCATCTTAAACAGAAAGTCGATCCACAAGCATAACTGCTATGGTCCTCCATAAACAAGGGACACTCTTCAATCACACCCTTTCCAGGGTGTGAGGGTGACATGAATCAAGCTCGCCACTGATTTCTTTATTTGCTTAGGAGATGTTCCTGCATCTGTTGACAAGACTTCTATTTTCTTCTCTATTATGTTCTGATTTTTTCCAAATTCCCACCATGACATGTACTATTTTTTTTTCTGAATTATAAAATTAAAAAAATCAGTAACTAAATTTAAAAAATCAGTAACTACTAGTAACATAAAAATTCAACTACTCTACTTTTTATTATTTGAGACAGTGTCATGAAAACTTTTATTTTTAAAAAATGAGTCTCTTGATTTAGGCCTCAGAAGCATAAGGGATTAGCCACCGTCATATTCAAAATGATGCGTTTATTCAAGGCAAATACTCATTTTCTTTGTCTTCTTCAGAAGAAAGAGTTACAACAATGCATGAAAAACTTGAAACGTCAATTTAAAGCACTTTTTACTGAAACTTGATTCCTTGGGCCAGAGGAAGGTCCTTACTGTAGTTGATGGTACTAAGGGGGTTAAAAAATGAACAAAATTAAAAGAAGGATAGTACACATGTAATAGAGGAAATTTTATGCCATGAAAAAAATGTAGCCGATCTGCATGTTAACAAGGGCAAATGTTCAAGTTATAAGTTGGTGAAAAAAATTAGTATACAAAAAAGTTAGTATAGATCCAGTTTTATAAAAGGAAAAAAAAGGAGAAACACAAAAGTCTGAAAAGACGCACAGCATATGTGTTAGTCATGGTTTTCAGCGTGTAAGAATATGGAGACTATAACTTCATCTTCTTTATGTCTCTCAATAATGTGCAGTGAATTAGCAGGAAAAACACAGGGATTCACATTTGATAGAAAAAAAAAGGAACTATAATAATTTAGAAAGTAAAAGGTTCTCTCTTAGCCATCTGGCTTTACTCCTGACACAGAGTGTCCCCATTAAATGGGTTCCAAAAAGGCCGCAGCTATTAATACATGCTTGGTCCCCTAGATCCCAAGTACACAAGACAAATAAAAGGAACAAGACTGTCTTCAACAAAAGGGAATCAGGCAAAGAGCACGCGTATGTCTGAGACCAAACAAGCCATAGCCAAAGCACCTCAGAAACTCCTGACATACATTCAAAAATCTAAGAGTAGATCTTAAGCACGCATGCACGTGCGTGCACACACACACAATGCTGTGAGGTTAATTAAGGATGTGCTAACTTGACTGTGGGAATCTTTTCACAATGTATGCATATGTAAATCATCATGTTATACATTTTAAATATATTGCGATTTTGTCAATTATATACCTCAGTAAAGCTGGAGGGGAAAAAAAATTCCTAGCCTACATGAAGTTGCTGGAGAACCCCCTATCTGCTCCTTCTGAGGTTCCAGAGCCAGTGAGAAACAGTAAATGAGACCAAGACAGTGTCCTGGTTCCTCACCCGTGCTCCTTTAACACCTAACACCACACGGGCCTAACCTCACATACCATCTTATTGCACTTGGATAAAGTGATTTCTATTTAGAGGGGAGGGAAAATAGAAAACAAGTAAAAAGTCCTAATCAAAATCTCCCAGCAACAGGTTCCCTCACCAGCTACCCTTGTGCTGGGTGAACGTGCTATTCTACTTTCAAGGCTCATGCTCGCTCTTCCCAGAGAGCAAGATCCTCCCCCCGCCACTCACCAGCCAGGCCTGCAGGCAGCCCACCCACCTCCATGTCCTTCTACCCTGGTAGACTGCAGGGGTAGGTTAACTGAAGCCAAGGGAAAAACTCAAAGGACAGCCTCTCCCACTTCATCCTGCTGGCTGACCCCAAGCGTCCTGCTACGGTGCTGTCCCTAGACAGAAACCACTGGTTTCATGGTCAGGTGCTGGGCACTAACTGAAGCTGGACAAGACAGTTAGGAAAATAATAGTACCAAGTGGCTGATCTGGGAGGGGAGAGCTGTGGAATGTTAGAAACAGAAAATCAAGACAAATTACACAAACAGAGCAGAAAGCAGAAATGTGCAGAAGCATGTTCTAGAGGCTGTAAGGCCAAACCGCTTCCCCAAAGCCTTCTCTTACCAAGTAGATCTCCTCATGTACTGCTTCCAGGCGTCACTGCCCGACTCCCTGCCACCGCCAGTGTGCTTCTCTCCTCCTAGAAAATTGCACAAATAGCTCATGACTCTGAGCAGCGCCTCCGGGGGGGCTCCCACTCAGTATCATGGAAATGAAGACACAGCGGACCAGAGCTACCTGACCAGTTACCTTACCTGTGGCCACAGTAGCTCCTCTGCAAACAAATAAATAAAAGACAGAGACCAAAACAAACACAAACAAAGGGAACTGCTTTGAAAAATAAAGTTAAAGGCATGAACAGAAAATAGAAATATCAAGCAGCAGAAGGAAACCTTAAAAATAAACCTTACCGTTAGACCAAGGTGTTAAGAGTAGAAACTTCTCGAGAAGGGAAATATAATTTATTTTTCCATTTATGCTTATCTGTATATAATTTTCTAAAATATACATAAACTGATCTTTTAATAAAATGTTTAAATGTTATATTAATATTTTTAAAGAGATTATAAAAAGATAATGATTCCACAAAACAAGAAAAGGTTACATTTAAAAGTATGCCATCAAAGTACACTTAATATCGTTTTTTGTAAGAGCAGAGGAGAAAAAACTTGAGAGAAGGATTAGAAGAAAAGTTTAACAAAATCTCTCAAAAAGACTAATGAGACAGATAAAAGGAAAAAAACACAAAATTAGATAATTCTTCAAGAGATAACATTCAAATAATAGGAGTTCTAGAAATTAAAACAGAAAAAAATCAAAGGGAAAAAAACTCAACCACCACCAAAACAAAACTATCAAAAACTTTCCACAACTAAAGCCTGTGAGTTTCAATGCTAAGGCCAATTACTAGCTCACTGACTAGAATTTTACCACAATCTCCAGAGGCACATTACTGAAGAATTTCAGAACATCAGACATAAATAATAGACCCCAAACTTTTGAAATGAGGGAAAAGATCAGAAATCAAAGTGGATTGGGTTTTTCAACTACAGTAATGGAAACCAGAAGACAAGTATGTTATAAGTTCAAAGTCTGAGAAAAGTTACAATCCGTGCAGAAAATACACGGCAGATCTGTTTCCAATGCCGCCAGCATCTGGAAATGTACAGGCTAACCAGTTCCCCATACCGTCTCCCTGGGCAAACAATGTAGTTTACGTTTAATACCTGCTTTGCTTCTGAGAGTCTGAAATTTGGGGGCATGTTAGGCCTTGCATGCCTGTGTGACCAACTCCCAATAAAAGCTTTGGGTACCAAGTCTCTATGCTTTCTTGGCAGACAATGTTTCACACATGTCCAACATGGTAAAGGAAAAAGGATTCTCTACATACCAAATGCACCTCCAATCTCAGCCCCACTTGTTGGAATGTTGACGTTTACGATGCCACAATCTGATCCTTTTGGTCTGCGTATATAAAAAGGGAGGCACAGTGAAAGCAAAATATAGGGATGTTTAAAATATATATATATATATATATGTATATATATACACACAAAAATGAATAAATAAGCCGAACAAAACTTCCAAGAATGTCAATGCTGAAAAACAGATTTTCACCTATAATGGCTTCATTTTCTTTTTTGTAAAGTCCATTCAACACAAATCAGACTTACATACATTTTCAAAATAGACAAAGTTATACCCAAGCCAGCGAAAGATTCTGCCCATATCCTTGGTAAAGATGCTACTTGAAAGTCCCTGTTTGACTTCATTATTCCATGCAAAGACCTCATCTTCATTCTAAAAGGATAGACATTGGAAGCTGTTAGATGATACAGTGTTAGGTCCAATCACTAATGGTAAACTCATTCCATAAAATTTACCAGTATAATCGTAGGGGAACTAAGGAGTCAACATCTTCCTAATACAGTGCTTTGTGGGATCTTCCCCTCAAATGAACTTTGAGAAAAACATATAAGGAGACTTGTTTGGCTGTCCAGTGGCTAAGACTCAGTGCTCCCAACACTGGGGATCTGGGTTCCATCCCTCATCAGGGAAGCAGATCCCATATGCTGCAACTAACAGTTTCCATATGAAGACCCAGCACAGCCAAATAAATAAATAAATATAAAACACACACACACAAGTACATTCTTCCATTCAAGCCACTACATATAAGATCTATTATTTACTAAGCTCTTACTACATGCAACACAAACACACTGACCTAGGCATTGAACATAACATTTATATATTTAATTTTCAGCCAATGACACAGGCTCAGTGTTATCCCAAATTTACAGACTAGGCAAGAGGGGCTAAATGATACGCTTGGGAACTCAAACACGTAGACACACGACAAAACATGAAATTACAATTTATGGTCACATTATGTGGAACAATAATAGACAATTTAAAGCAAGATTTTAATTCATGCAATCACATAATTGCAACAAGGTATGTCTCATTACCCTTTAACTGTTAATCATAGTAGCCAAGCCTCGATTCAATCTCTAAGCTTCTGCTGGCAGAGTAGGGCCTGTTGCACGTGAGGAAGGAGACCCTCTAGATACCTACGTCTGCTGAAACCTCTGTCCTCTGATACAGGTTGTAACTGTATGTTTGTATCTTCTCATTTTGTCCATTGATATTGAGCACTCAGACTATCAAACTACCTGGGCCCTTTTGTGCACGAGATGATTGCACAGCATACACAGCTCAGAATCAGGTGATACAGACAATGTGTGCCACATTCTCCATCAATTTTAACATTGGCCCTTGGCTTGTCTCAATTCTCCTGGCATCTAGCTTAACATGCTTTATTGTTTAAAGTGTTCGGATCATCATATTTTGTCCTTAACTTTCAAATCTCTACTAATCAGTCATTTTATAAAATCTCCCCAAAGGCTAACTGAGTGAAATTTAATATGCCTTTATTTTCTCCTGGTCTTCTCATTTGTTTCAATATTAAACTAGACAAAAGAGAGAAGGAATCCACATTTTACCTTGAATTTAAAGGCATAAAGAATCGGGGCAAAAGTCTCTGTGTGTACAATGGATGCATCATGGTCAAGACCTGTCACAATTGTCGGTTCTACATAATTTCCAGGGCGATCCATAACCTGCAGTAGAGAAAGGAAATAAAACCAAGAACATTTGCTTTTGGTTCTTTGGTTCAGAGGATACCATCTTTGCCTATACTTTAAGGTGTTTTTTTTTTTTTTTTTTGATACGGACCATTTTTAAAGTTTTTATTAAATTTTTCACATTATTGCTTCTATGTTTCGGTTTTTTGGTGGGGTATGTGGGATCTCAGCTCCCCAACCAGGGATCGAACCCACACCCCCTGCATTGGAAGGCAAAGTCTTAACCACTGGACTTCCAGGGAAGTCCCGTGCCTATACTTTTGGGAAAAAAATAAGTATCATTTATAAGTGAATTATTTCTCCAAAATAACTTCCCATCATGAATGAAAATTTCTCTGCCACCTATTGGTTCTAACTTAGTTGGTCAGAAAAAGAAAAGAAAAAAAGGTCAAGGACAGAGAGCTGGGCTATGCATCATGACCAAGTTACAGTGAAAAATGTGGCTACAGGTGGCTATTTTTAACCCCACATAATTTTTAAAGAGGTAATCTATATGCATCCTGTTACAATGTACCCCACCCCCCACTGCCTCCCCAATTCTTACATTGAAGCCTTAAACCTCACCTTTTCCACTATGACAAATTTGAAGACAGGACCTTCAAGGAGGCAAAGTTAAATGAGGTCATGTGGGTGAGGCCCTTATCAGATAGAACTAATTCCTCCTAAGAAGAGACACCAAGGACCTCCTCTCTCCAGGCAGACCATGTGAAGACACTGAGAGAAGGTGGCCACCTGCAAGCCAGAGGCCTCATCAGGAAGAACCAAACTTGCCAGCATCTCAACTGTGGACTCAGCCTCCAGAACTGTGAGGCAATAAACGCGTTGCTTAAGCCACCCAGTCTGTGATGCTTTGTTATGGCAGCCCTAGCAAACTAACGCACAGTAACACATAAACCTAAAGCTCCAAAAGTGCATGCTGTAGACACCCTCCTAACTAAGCTCCACGTAACCAAATTACTAGTTCATCTCCACGTAACGTGTATAAAATATTCTGATGCCAGCAGCAAGCTGCTTGGCCAGTGGTCAGTTCTCCAGTCTGCCTGTACAATTCTGCTCTCACCTTTTGAGCTGTATGTTTACCAAGAGTCATCTGTATTACTCCCAGTTTCGTATGCAGCAGCTATATTTGTTACTGTAATCCTATATTGCCTTATGTAACTTAAGTAAATATTACCCAAGGGGGTAAAAAAGTTACTTCTAAAAAGATTAAGTTATATGCTTAAAAAGAAAACACTCAAGGTAAATAAGTAACAAAAATACAAATATGCATACACATCTCTATCAGGTGAAATGTAGGTATGTCAATGTTAAAAGGATTCTGCTCTCAGAGAGCTTTGCCAGACTCAGTTCACTGTGATTTTTAAAGAACTGAAAATACACTGTAGATAATAAATGATATTTATAGCTTATTCAAGGATGAAGACAAATTTCTATCATACATGAAGAAAATGCATTGGATCTACATCTCAAGAATCAAACAAATAGAGTGTGAAATGAAATTCATATTTTACAGCAAGACAAGAAAAATTTAACCATCAAAAGCTTTCTCTGCCCTATGGCCTCCTTTCTCCCCTCTCCTGTGCATTGTGTATCTGTATTATGCGTCAACCAAACCTCCCCATAAGCAGAAATACCTGCTCAACCATAAAGAGTAAACATTCTCCTAGCACCAATAAGACAATTCCTTAAAATATAACACTCCTTCATTATCTTGTAAGGAGTCACGATGACATTTCTCTAGACTGTGTAAACTGTCATTTAATATACAGCCCTCTGTCTAAAATACTTTTATAAACGCCTTGACTCTAACAGGCAGAATGGTTCTCGAAGCTTTCCAAGATGCTGTTCCTGGGTTATAATCCTCAACTTGGCTCAAATAAAATTTTCCATTTCTTTCTTAAACCAACTAATTAATTTTCCATTGACAACAGTAATATGTGTTAAATTAAAATGCTTGTAGTGTGTATCTTTTTTTGATTCTCTGCCTTAAATGACTTAAAAATCACTACTGAATGCAGATTTAAACTGCACTGAACATAGTCTTCCCATGTGCCATGAAAAAGAGGTCTTCATCTTCCTTCCATACAAATTGCCAGGCACTCAATTCAAAGATATCCTTGGCTCTGAGTTGTGTCTTTTTGCGTGTTACATTGTCATTCTTTCAAATATGTACTTACTTCACTGTTGCAAAAGGAATGCAGAAAAGAAAACTGGCAGTCAGGGACACTTCATCGATTTACCCAGAGCCTACCTGTACGCAAAAGGAAAAGAAAGTCCTTAGCTCTAGTGGTCATTACCTTGCCACCATAGACAACGGTGCCACCTTCCTTCTTTGCTTCTTCCACTGCTCCAAGAAACATGCTTACTGCCTGTTTGGTGTGGAGTGGCCCATAGAGAACGTTAGCTGGAGAGAAAAAAAAAATGCTCTTCATTTCACCCTAAAAGGCATCATTTTATTATTCTAACAGCTATCCCAATGAGCAGACCAATCCCTTCATACATCACTTCAGTTTAGAGCAGGAGGTTTCAGCAACCTTTCTCTGCAAAGAGACAGACAGTAACTATTTAATGCTTGGTGTGACACATGTGGTCTCTGCCATGACTACTCAACTCCACCAATGCAGTGCAAAAGCAGCCACAGAAGATATGCAAAAAAGCAGGTATGACTGAGTCCTAATATGCTTTCTATAGAGAAACATGGAGGGTCAAATCTAGGCAAAGAGCTATCAATTCATCAGAGCACTGCAGTCAAGATATAGGCTCTGCTTATTCATTACAGGGTGACTATTCTCTCAGAACTTCATAGGCCCAGCAGTCGTGAACAAGTTAAGGGTGCACAGAGGGTTGGGTGGTAGGGTGGAAACAAGATCAGACCATGCAAGACTGTAAGCTTGCTAAAACAGGGCTCCAAAGGCATCGAAGTTTTAGTCCAAAAGCAATGAATGTGTTAAGCAAGAGAGTAAATTATCTAATTACATTTAAAAAATTGCTTTGGTTATGATGGAAGGCAGAAATGGAAGCAGAAAAGTCAGGTAGGTGCCTCTCGCCACCTTGCCTGAGGGAAGATGGTGGTAACTCCAAAGAGGGAAATGGAGAAGGAGAAGCTCATCAAACTCACCCCATCTCAAGATCATTTCCCAAGCTCACCCAGCAGCTCACATGAAACACTCAGATCCTAACTTGGAGCAGACTTGTCACCCTAAATGCCTAATAATAACCTGGTTCATATTCCCTTGGGCCTCTCAGAACAGGGAAAATATATATATAAATATATATATACACACATATACATATACATAAGTAGAAAATCAGAAACTCTTATTAACACCAGCAGTTCAAAAGAAAATCTCTGAAATCAACCATATACTCACAGTCCCAAGGGTTCCCAACACGGATCTGTGCGTAGGCCTTTTTAAGTCTATTGACAACTTCATCGTGGATGCTTTCATGTAAGAACTAAATGAAGAAACATTCAAGGGATTAGGAAATACAAATATACTATTAAATGGTACATATAAATAGTACAAATAAACGCACAAAATTGTTAACAATGTACAATTTTCTTTTTTTCCTGCAGCCTTTTTTTTTTTTGGCCGCCTCATGAAGCTGTGGGATCTTAGTTCCCTGGCCAGGGATTGAACCCATGCCCTCAGCAGTGAAATCTCAGAGTCCTAACCACTAGACTGCCAGGGAATTATCCCAATTTTTCTTAATAGTACTGATTTATACAGGTGACCCTGAAACAACATGGGTTTGAACTGCTCAAGTCCCCCTGTATAAAAATATTTTTCTAGAATAAATGCTACAGGACTACATGGTTCACAGTTGGTTGAAACAGAAGATTTTGAATACAGAGGGCCAATGATAAATCATACAGAGGTGTGTAGTACTGGAGTGGATTTTTCTAAAGACACTACTGTCCCTATAGAAATTGATTTGGGTTATGACCAATAGTATCCTTTAATATTTGACACTTAATGGAAAGCATAGCTATGCGTATTTGCTCCAGGACACAAAGGAAAAACAAAAGTTAACCAAATAAAGAAATGCTTGACATTCACATCATTTCATAGTTTGCCATGTAATTAAGACTATAATATTTTGGAGTATGCCTGTTTCCTTCTAAGCTTTTAATGTAATAAATGCTTAAGGTGAACAAATTTAATAAATTGTAAATACTTTATGAACATTGTAGCTTAGATGTTTTTGAGAACTTCAACTGAATAATGTAAAAACAAAGAAAATATTGATATTCATTCATTGTAAAATATAAGAAAAGTGAAAATGAGAAGTCATGGCAAAAGTAAAGAATTAATTTCCCTATTATCTTATTCTAATTTAGATTATGCTAACCTTATAAAGAATTTGTTCACATTCATTGTGGGTGAGAGGAAAAACTCAAAGCTAATTTCTCCATAATTCAATTTTTTTTTTTTAATGACAGGAGGAAAACTCAACAATAATTACTTTTAAAAAGGCAAATGTAGCCAAATTTTCTGCCTAATTAAAACTTGTTTGGCACAAGTTTACAGTAGCACAAGTCATGAAAATCAAGGTTGTATCCCATAAAAAAACATTTTAAAATCCAGCCCAAAACTAAGTGTGGATATTAAACTTCCCAAGCCCCAAACACTGAAGGGAAACCACTCTCATCATATTCACTTACTATTTATGTGCCCCACACACTACGTGTACAGACTTAGACATTTCTAAAGAGAGAATACACACACATTTACTTTACAGAAAAGTATGTCACATCAAGTCAAATCCAAGATTTGACTTACAGGCCAAAGTTTTTTTAATTTTTAAAGTATTTTACTACTTAGAATGTCTTTATAAAAAAGCCAAAAGTGTCTATCGTTTAGCAAACAGTTTCGAATTTTTCAAATGTTTTGTTGCTGCTGTTCAGGCTCTACGTCGCGTCCGACTCTTTGCGACCCCATAGGGTGTTTAGGTTGTTTTATTGTCTAAGTGACCTGAGACTCTGTCCACATTGTTAGGTGCAGGATTGAAAGCAGGTCTAATCTCCCAAGTCCAACTCCAGTGAGGGCTTGACCACATCCAGCTTGGGGCAGAACCGAGGCAGAGACCCTGGCTGACCAGCAGAAATGTGCCATGAGCACAGAACAGAGCAGGAGCGTCAACCACGTTCAGAAACCGCAGGTTTCTAGTAGCGCTTCTATCACGCTTCCTGAATGGTACAGTGTATTAAAAAATGGCAATGGAAAAGCAGGACCCTCTCACATGCCCGTGCAGACACTCACCAGGCGCCTCGCGGTGGTACACCTCTGGCCGGCTGTCCCCACGGCTGCAAAAAGAGCTGAGGGGACGACTAAGCTGAGGTCTGCATCTTCAAAAGCTTAGAGAAACAAAAGGTACCCGTCAGTGTCGTGAAGCAGGCAGACAAGATACTTGACACTAAATGATGTAAGATGATGCCTTTAGAAAGCGCAGGAAGAGAACCTCAGAACTATTTCTATGAGATGAGCAGGTTCACACTGCAGGGGCAACTTCCCTCCCAGGGGAAATGATAGGAGACTAGAGCGATGAGTTCATCCTCTTCTGACTTGCCTTATCTTTCACCTCTCGGGAGTTTCTGGTGCTGACTAAGCCTTGTCTGCACCCCCATGTGATCGCTTCTCTAAGACACTGTCGTCTTTGTCAGTTTTACTTGCCTCCACCCTCAACCCCACGGCCAATTACAACGGCAGCTTCCCTGGGCCATAGAGAGCCGATTGGGACCCTTCTGATTTATTACCACCATCAAACCAAACTCTCTAACAATATCTACACCCTCACCTGCATCAGTCCCTTCCCTTAAATGCCACTTGTTGCCCCCTGTACAGAAGTTTTTTCAAATCTCTCAAACCCCTCGTGCCCTTTACTCCTGCACCAGGTGACCTCAGCCTGCACTTCGCGGAAAATCTTGAAGTGATCACACACCAAGCCCTTTCCTGCTTCCTCTGCAACTCTGAAGAGATCAACGCAAAATCACTTCCAGATTCCTCTCCCCTTTTGTCTATATTCCTTCCTGCTACTCTTTTGCCCTCTGAACAAAAAACTAGCATTGTCTTTACAAGATTAACCCTTCCAGTGATACATTGTATTACTTGTAACTCCTTCCTTTCCACCCCCTCCATAAACTTAGTCCCAATTGCCTTTTACATCCTCAATTTTCCCCTGTCCAGTCTAATAGCATTCTCAGACTAATGTGATGGTTAAGAAGGCAGTCTGTACAGCCAAACAGACGAAGGTTCTTATCCATCCCCATCCCTTTTTTCGTTGTATTATTTTACCTTTTTAAGCCTCAGCTTCCTCATCCATAAAATGGAATACTATTATCTGGGGTACTAATGGACAATAGGAAGGAGTTTTAGAAAGAGAGCTGTGCCCTGGGGTCTGATTGCCAGGATAGAAATGCTGACTCTGTCACTTCAGGCAGATATCATTTTAGCCTAAGTGTAACCTTCAAATGAGATTAATAAAGGTATCTGCCTCATGGGACTATTGTGGGGATTAAATGACATATGGCATATGAAACAGCTTATCACAGTACTTGTCAAATGCCTAGTGATCAATAAATGCTAACTGTATTTTTTAATCAGCTCTCTTTTACAAGATTAGAAGTGCATCCAGAACAAATCCTTCATCATACACTTTTTTTATTCCTGGTGTTCCCCACAAACACAAAAGCATTAAACACGATAATGATAGCAATGTACAATTAGGAAGTTTTTTTATCATAAAATTCATGATTCTATGAAGTCTCAACCAATTCATATTCATTATATTATCCAGAAGTTATGCTGGTAGACTATTTCCTTTTGTGTCAAACAAGTGAAAAAGAGAAGTAAATAATCTCTAAGACTATAGCTAAATGACAAAATACCTTAAGGAAGTGTTCCTTCCCAATATAAAAGCACTCAATATTCCACCGAAGACAAACTAGTATTTCTGGGAACAGATCATATGCTGCTGCTGCTGCTGCTGCTAAGTCGCTTCAGTCGTGTCCGACTCTGTGCGACCCCATAGACGGCAGCCCATCAGGCTCCGCCGTCCCTGGGTTTCTCCAGGCAAGAATACTGGAGTGGATTGCCATTTCCTTCTCCAGTGCATGAAAGGGAAAAGTGAAAGTGAAGTCGCTCAGTCGTGTCCGACTCTTAGCGACCCCATGGACTGTAGCCTACCAGGCTCCTCCGTCCATGGGATTTTCCAAGCAAGAGTACTGGAGTGGGGTGCCATTGCCTTCTCCGACAGATCATATAAGAGTGACTTATTTATTCTAGAGAAACATGTGGCCAGTTTAAAAAAAAAAAAAATAGGAGAACAAGCAACATGCCACATTAGAAAGCCTCACACGCAGGTTCTAAGCCCCAGGTAACATTTTCCAAACATGAACACGCTGTGTTCTGTCTCAAGGAAAAGTTCCCACGCACGGGAGTTAGATCTCAAACCACAAAGAGCAGATGAGTCCTCACACAAGTTCTACACATTCAGGATGACTACTGAAGATATGTCAACTAGAAAACAAACAAACAAGGCAGCCTTACCTATAATGGCATTGTTTCCTCCAAGTTCTAACAAACTTCTCCCTTTAAAAATATATAAACACAAATTAATGCCTATTTCAGTTTATTGCACATACCTGCAAACCACAGCCTATCCCATTTGTTTTACTTTCAGATTTAAAATATAGCATAAGCATAAACCAGTTGTACCTTAATGAAAAGAAAGAAGAATGAGCATTGCATTCATGTCCAGATGACTGATTTTAATAACTGTATAATGGTTATACGACAGAAAGTCCTTGTTCTTAGGAAATACGTAACCATACTTAGAGGAATACAATGTCTTCAACTTTCTCAAAAGGTTCAAAAACAACATACTCTCACAATATATACGTGTTTTTGTGTGTGTATGTGTGTGTGTGCTACTGAAGAGAAAGTGATTTTAAAAATGGGGCAAGTGACTGGTAAAACTTGTTAAAGAGTATATAGGATTCTTCGTGTTAGTCTTGGAATTTCTCTAAGCTCGAAATTATATCTCCTTAAACTCTAAACAGTTAGTGTAAAATGGTACAGTCACCAAGGAAAATTATATGACAATGTGACAATTTCTCAAGAACTTAAACACAGTACTACAATAAGATCTAACAATTCCACCTCTGGGTACTTAACCATAAGAAGTAAACAGGGACCTGAGTAGTATTTGCAAAAGCATTTTTCACAAGAGCTAAAAGGTAGAATCAACCCAAGTATCTACTGAAAAATGCATAGATAAATAAACAGTGGTATATCCACACAATGGAA
The DNA here is from genome assembly GCF_054371585.1 of Giraffa tippelskirchi. Lineage (NCBI taxonomy): Eukaryota > Metazoa > Chordata > Mammalia > Artiodactyla > Giraffidae > Giraffa > Giraffa tippelskirchi. The sequence continues at coordinate 103,224,366 of NC_137280.1, read as the reverse complement.
TATTATTCAGTCTTAAAAAGGAAGTTCTGACACATGCTACAACATGGGTAAACCTTGAAGATACTATGCTATGTGAAATAACTGAGACACAGAAAGATATCTACTGTATGATTCTACTTATAAGAGGAAGTTCTTAAAATAGTCAAGTCTGAGACAGAAAATACAATGCTTGTTTCCAAGGGCTAGGAGAAGGAAGAAATAAGGAGTTGGTTTTTAATGGGTAGAGAGTTGGGAAGACAAAAAATGTTCTGGAAATGGATGATGGTGACAGTTTCACAACAATATAAGTGCAAATGTACTTAATGCAACTGAATTGTATAGTTAAAATATATTTACATATATATATATATAAAAAGTTAAGCTTTGTTATATATACATATGTATATATTACCACAATTAAAAAGTTTAAAAATTATGTGCTCATTGTAAAAAATTATTTGGAAAAAAAAAAGAATCAAATAAGCCAGAGGCATGGCAAAAGTTACCATGAAATCTCTCCTCATAATTTGATACAGTGCCTTCCAATCTCTTTCCTATACATCTATATTCAGTTGAGATCATAATAATCAATTTTGCTTTATTTCCTTAATAAAAACCTACACCTTTTCTCTAAATTATTAAGAGCTTTTTTTTAAACATCACAATATAGCATTCCATCACAATGATATAAGCCAACTTTTATTTAACAACTTCTCTAGTGTTGAATATATTGGTTATTGATTACCTACCTCTCGATTATCTACTTAGGTCAGGGCCAAAGTGTATATCCTGATATACACTGCCAACTTACATTCTAGGAAGATATACAGGAGGCTATGTACACCATTCTCATTTTATACTCCTGAGCACTGAGATTTGAGATTTGTTTGCCTCAACTTAGAGCTGTGTTTACTACTGACCTTTTAAATATATATATTTTTTTTCTTAACTGCACTTCAAAATCAGCTTCTATGTAAGTAACTTTTATTTACTTGTGATATTAGGAGCATATGTGACAACAGGAGAGTATGTTCTCACCTCCACTACTCTGAAACAGTTAAGCATCAAATGGATTTTTATTTTTAAAGGATTTTTTAAAAATTATTTTATTTTTGGCTCTCTTGGGTCTTCCTTGCTGCGCGGGCTTTTCTCTAGGCACAGATAGAGGGGGCTACTCTCTGGTGTGTGGGCTTCTCATTGAGGTGGCTTCTTTTGTCGCAGAGCACGGGGCTCTTGGGCGTGTAGGCTTCAATAGTTGTGGCTTCTGGGCTCAAGAGCACCAGCTCAATAGTTGCGCACAGCTTAGCTGCTTCAAGACATGTAGGATCTTCCTGGATCAGGGATCAAACCCATGTTACCTGCAGTGGCAGGTGGATTCTTTACCACTGAGCCACCAGGGAAGTCTAAGCATCAAGTGGATATTAAATTACACGGGGATGGGACTGTTATTACCAAAGCCACCGAGCGCTACATCATAAATGAGAGAAGAACAGACTCAAGTCTTCTACACCACATTCACTCTAGGTCCTGTACTCTGAATGGTCCTGTTTAAATTGCGAGTTTTCTTTTTTTACTTACTAAACTGGTCTGATACAGATTAATAAATACATTTGATATGATTCTACTACAGTCAGGGAGGGAATGACATCCTTTTCCAAATTATGATATTATATCTGCTGGTAATATTAACCCACTATTAACTATATCTTTTCTTTTACTTGGACAGTCAGTCAAATAATCCATGGAAAAAACCCAGTCTTTAGAGCGCACATCCATCGTTGAGGGTATTAAAATGCTCATTATAAAGCCAACACTTACCAAACCTCTCCTGTACCATAAGGGCCACCTGTTTTCCCACCTGCGTGCTTCCGGTGAAGGACAACAGGTCCACTCGCTCATCCTTGGCCATTGCTGTGCTGCAGGGGAACAGACACGGTCACCCAAGCAGAGAAACCCAGCAATGGTGCCATCTGACAGTGCCTAACCCATTCTGGGAGCTCTCCATAAACAGAAATCACCTCAAGGATATTGTTAAGGAAGATATTCCTTCTTGTACTAATGGGTGACTGGACATTGCAACTGTAGCATTTCCTTGATGAGCATCTCAGTTATTTTGAAGTCTCTTAAAACTGATTCTTTCAAGAATTAAAAGTTTAGGGACTTCCCTGGTGGTCCAGTGGTTAAGGCTCTATGCTCCCAATGCAGGGTGCACGGGTTCAATCCCTGGTCAGGGAACCAAGATCCTGCATGCCTCATGGCTTGACCAAAAACAAACTCTTCGAATAAAATAATTAAAATATATTTTTGAAAAAGAAGTGCAAAGACTGTATGGAAATATCCTAATCATCCCCCATGGAAGCTGACTTAGAAAGTCTGTGCTAGGATTTCCAGTTTCTAAGGAAGGTAGACCAGACACTGTCAATCTGAACCTCCTTGCTTATGGCTCAGCGCTTCAAAGGGTGTGGTGTGTGCCAACCAAGACAGACACAGATTCAGACCAATGCAGGGCTGGAAATGCTTGATGACACCATACATGTGGGCTTCCCCAGGTCAGTCCAGCACATATGGGCACTGATACTCAAGTGGGTTGCCGCTTAAAGCCCTCTTGCACACACTCCTGTTATCATCTAAGCTATACCAAGGCCAACTTAAAGGACTGCACATCCTAAGTACAAGAACAGAGTGGGTCAAAGGATAGACATGTTTTAAATGTCACGTTTTAAATGACATTTAGATAATACTTAATATATGCACTCTTTATATAGGAGTTGTATTTTCTAAATAAAGTTTCTAAAATGTTCTCACTTATCTAAAATTAAAAAAAAAGTCTTGACTACTCCTTTTTGAGACTGCCCATTAAGTACGATAGATGGGGACAAGATTAAGACTTTCACCATATCAGTAAGGGTTCTAAGATCTGACTCCCAGGAAACGCCACCTAATAAAGAGTCCAGGTCAGTAGAACCAGCTTTTACCATGGTTCAGAGAAAGTATAGTCTGTTCCAGCTGAAAAAGAGGTTGCGGCATTCTGCCAAGTGAAAGAAGCCAAACATAACGTGCTGTATGATTCCATTTGTAAGAAATATCCCAGATAGGCAAATACACAGAGACAGGAGGTAGAAGAGGGGTTGCCAGGGGAAGAGGGAGGGGAAGTGACCGCTATGGGTATCAGGTTCTCTTGAGGGGAGGGTAACAAAAATGTTCTGGAATAAGGTAATGAGGATGGCTGTACAACACTGTGACTATTTTAAAAACCACTGAATTGTACATTTTTAAAGAGAGAACTTTATGGCATGTGAATTACAGGGCAACTTTTAAAAAACAATAAATCAGAAGTTGGGTCTCCAGGGTTCCCTTCTTTGGTCACGGAAGAACCCAGAGAAGAGGCTACGTGTCCTTGGTGGGGAGTGAGACACCAGAGCGCAACTCCACAGCTCTGCTTTGTAGGTGAGCACATTGATAAAGCAAGCGTCAGGGAACCACAGGCTGCCCGCTGGCACAGTAATGTGTCACTTTAGAACACAAACACCCTACAATAGTAGCTCTGGGCAATGGAAAAGACAATTCTCACTCACCCTCCAACAACAGCTACATATTAATGAAGTAAAGCCCAGTGAGATCCGTAACAGTCAAGATTTCAAACCACTCTCACGTCCTCCACTATACTGGGCTTTGAAATTCTAGTAAAGATGATTCTAGTTGATCATCCCAGGTCCTTCAGTAGAAAGACACTCTGGGCCTGCTGACATACCCGATATCTGCTCCACCGCAAGTCAAGGAACAAATTGCACCAGGCAGCTTGTTGTCCTCCAGAACTTTGGCTATTATCCTAGAAAAGAAAAGGCGACTCTAAGGAAGGGACTGATTTAATTTCTTACCATATTTAGAAAAATAATAAATTCCAACCACCTGGCTTTCCTTTTTCAAATTTCTCTCCCATCCCTCAAATATCTAGGCCTAGATTTCTCCTCAGATACTAGAGTAGGTTTTCAAACACTTAAACGCAAAACTTTTTTTTTTTCCCTAAAAGAAACTTCAGAAGAAGACAGGCAAAATACATAAAAGAACTAAAGCATTGGTCAGGAAGTTCAACTGATCACTGTTCTTAAATATTTTCTGCCCAACTATGAAGACATCTGGTTCAAAGTGGTAAAGGGCTTTTTGGGGGCAGGTGGGGGAGTCCTTTCTCACCACAAATCCATTAAAATAATGTTAAAGAAATAAAAAGGGATATATGGAATAAAACCCAGAAAGATGAAGAAAAGGAAGGATAGCTCCCATTAGCCATGAGACGTTTTGCCGCATCTCTTCCAACCAGAGCCAGCTAGAGAAATGGTAAAGGATGAGAAGGGAAAAAAGTTTCCCAAACCAAGAAGGGATGTGGAGGAAACAGCAGAGGGCGCAGGACCTGCCTGCAAAACCCCAAAGAAGTTCAGGACTAGTGTCTACTGGCTTCCCACCAACCTCTTAGTCAGGAAATAGCACCCCACCCACCAGACTAAAGTAAAGTGGACAAGCACAGTCTTTTTTTGTCTGCTGCTTACAACTTAGGCTGTTAGAGTCAAAATGAGAAACACAGTTCAATTTAAATCTGATTTTAAGTTGCAAAATATGGCTCCAATAATTCCAACTTCTCTGAAACAGGGTTCTTTCATTGATTTTGAGCTTCCTGAGAAGAAGGTGCTTCAATGGGGCAAAAATTCTTTTGATCCATCACCCCAAGCTACTGGCTACTTTCACCTGAAATTTCATAAAGATCTAAATCCTATACCCACTTCCATAAAAAAGATACAATTATCATACCCAAGTAAATTCTCCAATTGGCCCCCAAAATGTCCTTTACAGCTGTTTTCTTTCCTCCACCCATCAAGGATCACACACACCCATCAAGGATCACACACACACATCAAGGATCACACACACCCATCAAGGATCACACAGGCTGTCATGTCTGAGACTTAGGATCAGGGTGTATAATTCTCTCCAGGGACTCAGGGTGTATCTACTGTCTGCGCAAGCAGCTGATTACACCTGAAGGGTAGGCATTTTGCTTTGCACCTGTGGGTAAAAGTTAATCAAACCCTCTTTCCCTAATTCATGAGAATCTGACCTTGGGTTAACTCTTCAGTTTTGTTCCTCAGGTTACCTGATAAATGCCAATGTCAACAATGCTATCTAGACAACATGGCTCATGGTAAAAGCAACCCCTGACTGATCACCTTCATCTAAACTGGAATAATGACCTGAGAACTATGACTGGAACCTTATGCTTTTGCTCTTCTCTGAGCGCAGTGGTTTCTGTAACTACATGTCCCTTGTGAGTGGCTGAAAGCCACGCATACAAGAATTGTTACAAGACTTTTTGGTTTCTGTGGGGCACTGAGCTTCTAAGCCAAGGTAACCCCTGTCCAGCTAAGGTCTATTAAACAATAGCAATAAAAGTATCGGCCTGAGTAGAAATTAAGACCATTAACATGCTACATAATTACAGCATATAGCCCCTAAATTGCAAGACTATTTCCTCTCCACTGGATTTGTTTTTATTTTGCAAGTGACAAAAAAAAAAAATGTTTTAAGAGTTGAAGTTCAACATTTGTATCAGTATCTGGCATGTTTCCCACGACTTAAATGACATGGTCCTGAAAAGGATCTGTAAACTACATAATGATATAAAAATGTTATCACAATCACAAAGAACAAGGTTTATCCAGATTCTATGCTAAAATAAATATGACGCTTTCATGTCAGATAAAAAATTCAGTGCCTATCAATCACCCTTTTAAGATTCTCCCAGACCCAGGAAAAAGAAAGCCACACATACTTACTTTGTGACAGCTACACTAATGAGGGAAGTTGTAGGAGCTCCTTTCCTTGAAAGAGTAAAAAATAAAAACAAAAAATCAGCTTAATTTGGTGAAAATCATAAATACCTTTTATTTTTAAGCAGAAGCAACAGTCTTTGTGAGACAAAGTTCTAAATAAATAACAGAGCCTAATAACTGAAAGAGAAATCACTCCAGCTTGGTGCCTCTGGGGCCCAAGGGACTATAAAACTTGCGTAAGTATAAAAATGGCAGATCTGAACCTGCTTGCTGCACTGATCACAGGAACTTTACATTAACCCCCATCTATTGTGGAAACCGAGTAAAACAGAGATCAATCAACATGAACTTTCACTGGAAGACTCAGGGGGCTGAGGAAAACCATACTGCTAGCCTTTGGTAACATGATGCCGAATCGTTAACCCTTCCAACTATGCCTTGTTTATATAGTCTTTGACTACCTTTTATTGAGAACACCACCAAGATCAGTACGTATTAGTGGGGCAAACACAAAATGGGCAAAGACAATTCTCCTGGTTTTCCTGATTTAAGTTCCTCTATTGAACACGAAAGCTAAAAGCAAGCAACTGTTTTGTTATCTATAAATACTGACATTTCCCCAGCTAACTTTTACTATTGCATATTTTATAGCGATGTAACATGTAACACAGCAATGGGAATACTGGCCAAGTGCCTCAGAATCACTTGGGAATTCACTATCAAATTTTTATTGAATTAAAAATAAAAGAATCGTGTTTCTAAAAGAAGGTTGTGACTTATCACAAGTTCTCTTTTCCCTCCTACTTGTTCATTTAATTTCCTGCTTGTGAAATGTAGCGTAATGAAGACTGTATCTGGTGTTCAGTTCAGTTAGTTCAGTCGCTCAGTCGTTGTCTGACTCTGCCACCCCATGGACTGCAGCACGCCAGGGTTCCCTGTCCATCACCAACTGCTCGAGCTTCTCAGGGATTTGGCTCCCAGTTTCTGGCATACCCAGTATCAACAACCTTGGAACTGTCTGAGTGACAGAAGGGCCTTTGTTATGCTACTGAGGTAACTAGTGCCCCTCCCTACAAGATAGCTTCAGGATGGGAGGTGGTGATGAGAAAGATCAATCATGGGGATGGAAGGAGGAAGACTTGAGTTCAATCACATGTACAATGATTTACTCAATCATGCCAATGTCATAAAAACCCCATAAAAATTCTGGACGCCAAAGCTCAGTGGGGCCTCCTGGTTGTGAAAGTGGTATGTCCTGACCTCACAGGGAGAGGGCAGGGATGCTCTGTGTTTGAAACCCTTCTAAACCATGCCCTAAATATATACTTTACAACAAAAGTGCAACCATTAAATACTGCACTTTCTTGAGTTCTGTGGGCCCTTCTAACGAATCACTGAAACCAGTGTATGTGCTGTGCTTAGTCACTCAGTCCTGTCCAACTCTTTGCAACCCCACGGACTGTGGCCTGCCAGGCCCCTATGTCCATGGGGATTCTCCAGGCAAGAACACTGGAGTGGGTTGCCATGCCCTCCTCCAGGGGATCTTCCCAACCCAGGGATCAAACCCAGGTCTCCTGCATTGGAGGCAGATTCTTTACCATCTGAGCCACCACCAGGGAAGCTCTACTGAAACCAGTGGTAACTTCCAAATCTGTAGACAGCCAGCGAAAACTGCAGATGTCCTGAGGACTGGGAACATTTGCAGCTAGCATCTTAAGAAGGAGGAGTCTTACGAAGACTGAGCCCTTAAACAGGTGGAGTCTGACACTGAGTCTAAGTAACTAGTGTCAGAATTGAATTACAGTATACTTGCTTGGGGTAGAAATAACTAGAAGGAACAGGGTATAAGGTTGTGTCAAAAAGTTAAGTCAAAAAATGTAAATTTTATCAATAGTAAAATATGTAAATAACTAAAACCCAGCATTTCACAACTAGCATGTGTGACTTGCTATGTTAACGGAAAGAGTAGTAGAAAACGTTTCCATGCATTTGCAATACTCTCAGTAGTACCTGAAAATGGAGACTTTTACCAACTACTGGATAAGAAAATGAGCCGTTCTTACCAAAGGCATGCATTCCCACAGATCATGGCAATGGCATTGTTCCAGCCATACACGGCCACAGGGAAGTTGAACGCAGTTATGATTCCAACCAAGCCTACAGGATTCCACTGTTCAATGAGAGCATGGCCGGGTCCTGAAGATGGAAAAGGCATGGAACATACTTAAACACATTAATTTAATGCCTGTCGAGGTCACAAGAACAAAGTCTACAATCTTTCATTTTCAGAACAAAGGTGCACCAGATCACATGAGGACTACAGGTGCTTTATAGCAGATCACCTAACACCCCTGGGGGACACTGCTACATTCATCAGCATACAACAAAAGATGTTATTACCAGACTTTCTTATAAACCATGAGGATATCCATTAAGCCTCTACTCCTCAAAGGAACTCTGTGTGGATCAGGGCAGGCCCAACCCATCTGGGAGACAAAGAAACTTCAGAGAGTAAACGAGACATGTCCTCGGTGATGTGATCGCCAAGGGCAGGGCATGACCACAACACAGGAGTCCCGAATCTCAGGGCCATGTTCCTGACGGTGCCCGATGGAGCCCTCAGCTCATCTAAACTCAGGACAAGGTGACTCACGTACAGGGGGAAAAAAGTTTTAATAATTACATAAACGTTGAATGAATTAATTGTACACATCTTTACATACCTATAGGAAAACTGAAAATATAAATTAAAATAGTTGTATCTTATAGACAAACTTAAGGCACCATAATCCTACAAGTTGTTGCTGTTCAGGCGCTCAGTAGTGCCTGACTCTTTGCAATCCAAGGGACTACAGCACTCCAGGCTTCCCTGTCCTTCACTATCTCCCAGAGTTTGCTCCAACTCATGTCCACTGAGTTAGTGATGCCATCCAACCATCTCACCCCACAAGAGCCTTATTTAATCAAAGGCAGCTGAAGCAGTGAAGAACCACAGCGAGGAGTGCGAAGGTTCATGAAACCTGGCTAAAAGCATTAGGAAGGCCGCACCCCCAGCCACCTACACTTCGGGCCACGCTCACCCTGCCACCAGTTGCTCCACCTCATTCCCAGGCCCTCCCTTAGTCCGGGAAGCCTATTCTCCCTAGAGGTGATGTGCTGGTACAGTCTCTTCCTCACAGAGCCTGCCTCCTCCTCTCTGCCCTCCCCTCTGTATCCTTCTCTTCAGGGAGACAGCATAGCTCTGATGACATAACTCCCCCGCTTGCCACACTCTGGCAACCCCATCACTACTGGAACTGCTCTCAGGATAAAGTCCAAACTCCAGGAAAAGTCCCTTCCCAAGGCTCCTTCTCCACCCATCTCTCCCTTCATACTGCGCCCTCCAGCAGGGCTGAAGTAACACAGTTCCCCAAATAAGCCAAGTTCTCCCATCTTAAGCTTTCACACAGGCTTCTTCCCAGTTTAAAACCACCCCTGGGAATACCCTGGCAGTCCAGTGGTTAAGATTTCATGCTTCCACTACAGGGCACAGGTTTGATCCCTAGTTGGGGAACTAAGTTAAGATCCTGCATGCTACGTGGCCAATAAGAAAAAATTAAATTAAAATGCAAGGAATCTACAGCTTTATACATTTCTTGAGGGAAAGGACTACACTTTTTCAACCAAGTATTACCTATTAGATCACTTGGCAGATACTCAACAAGCATTAATTGAATTAATGAAGTCAAAGTTACCCAAGAGGTTCTGCATAAATGAATAATCTATTTTTTTAATGTGTAAACAATTGAAAAGGATTTTAATTGGTGAGTCAGACGTTACAGCAGGTAAAAAGCAAAATTACTTGCTTGCACATATATACCTCCCCAAATTGGCAGTTTACTTTCTTAACTCTGAAAAACCTCTGAAAAGTGTTCAATATAAAATTAACCTTGGCTAATGGGAATCGCTGTTACATATCAAATTATGGACAATAAGTGTACTTTTGAAAAGAATTCCCTCTTTCTACCAGCAGGGAATTTGTCCAATATTCCAAGAGGAAACAGGAAAACGTGATTTTTTTTTTTTAATGTCTTTTCCTGATTATAAATGTAACCTAATTCCTAGTGTGGAAACTTTGGAAAATATATAGAAGAAAGACAATGCCAACCATTAATAGTTCTGCCTTGACAGATAACCACCATCACTACTTCAGGCGATTTCCACCTCTGTGCTTTCAATACAGTTGCATGAATTCACCTGGTTTATTACACTGACACAGCAAACACTACAAACTGTGTAAGCCCTTGTCCCCATCACTGACTACAAGGTTGCAGCACAATTTAACTGCCAAACACTGAAAACACCCTAAATGTATATTACTTGGGAACTGGTCATCCTTACAACAAAACAGCCATTAAAAAAAAAAAAAAAGATGAAGGAAGCACCTTATTGGAACAACACAAAACAATTTCTAAGATACATTAAGTAGGAAAAAAGTATAAAACAGAACACATGGTTTGCTAAGATCTGTCTGCAGGTGAAAAAGCTCCAGAAAGATATACTCGAGAAACCAGAAACATCTGATACGTTCATGGGAATACTATGGAGTATCCCACTGGAAAGAGGAAAATATTTCTTCACCTTTTTATTTCTCTTTAATTTTGTGACATGAAAAATACTACCTTTTCAAAAAAATCAAAATAATCTAAAAATAAGTTAAGTATATATAAAAAAAGAAGACAAAAGAAGTGAAAATAAGTAAGTACAACTTTCCTATAAAGTTTGCGGGTGGGGAAGGCAATCTTTATGATCTCTTGACAATATCTGCTAATAGACTGCCAAAATTATTTGCTCATGATTGGACATTTAGGCCATTTCCATTGTTTCCTGTTGATGGGACAATGCACACCTTAACACTTGAACCTCAGCTGCATTTCAGATTATTTACTTAAATCAAGATTCTGGAAACTTGCATTAAATATTTAAGGGATTTAAGGGAAACTTGCATTAAATATTTTTGGGATAGATATTTTTCCAAACTGTTTTCCAGATAAGATTGGTGATTCACTTCACAAAGTCTCCATAAAAAAGTGTCAGTCTTAACCCATGAACTTGCCAACACTGAGCTTTATGTTAAAAAATTTAAAAAGTTTAAGCATCTTGATCTGATTATTTTCACCTGCTTTAATTTGACTTTCTTAGTAAAGAGATTAAAGACATTTTCATATACAAGTATTTTGTGGAAACTGCCCACGACCAGAGAATCTGGGGGAGTTCTCTGTTTCGGAGTGCAATACTTAGCAGAACCGACTTCGCTGCTTACTTTCAGAAGGCAGGATGGGTCCCCCAATCATCCGAGATAAGCCAACAGCATAATCACAAACATCCACGTATTCCTGAACTTCTCCCACACCTTCCACCAAGATCTTCCCCATCTCCAAAGACACCTAAAAATACAAAAGACCAAGCAGCATTTTTCCAACAGGATTCATGCTTTAAACATTAAATTTGAGGTGGGGAAAGCAAAACATTTTGTTTCTGCTTTGTGAGGGTGATAAACCACAGTCTGTTTCTTAGTTTTCTGAAGAATTTTAAAGCCCAAGAATTGTCTTCACATTTTCCTGTCCATCTTGTTAATCTTTCCTCTAAAGAAAAGACTTTTGAAATACATAAGTTACAAATTTGTGTACATATATATTTTTGAAATATATAAATTATGACCTTAAAAACATCACAATCTTATACACAAAAGTAGAAAATAGCCTTATTCTTCACTCAAAGTACTATATATATTTACTACAAAAATACTTTACCAAGCTTCCTAGTACTTGGATCTTCTCCCGCAAGGCATCACCAATCTGTCTCACTACTTCTCCTCGCTTTGGAGCAGGAATCTAAGGAAGGAATGGCATTTCAGTGTCTGCTGAAAAGTGTAAGCTCATGTCTATTAACACAGTACTAATGTGCTGTAAAAGAACAAAGCACAACCACATCAAAAGCATCTGTTTTGATCCCATCCGTGTCTGATGTGACAGGCCTTAAAGCCCATTCCAGAGACCAAGAAAATATACAGATGACACATTCTTGGGGAGCAAGGGCTGTGCCAAGTACAGAGAGAAATTCAGATTGAACTCAACTTCTTGGGATGACTCTACGTGCTTAGTTCTTTGTTCCTTCAGTCGTGTCTCTCTGCAACCCTATGGGCCATGGCCTGCCAGTCTCCTCTGTCCATGGGATTCTCCAGGCAAGAATACTGGAGTGGTGGGATGACTCTACAAAGCTCTAAATACCTTACATAACCTGTAACCCTATATGATTCCCAGTGATGTTTTCATATGGGTCAAACTGATTGCAAACCCAAACCCTAAATTCAGCTTACTTAGGCTGGTGTCCAAAATCCATTCAAATCATGCCACTCACTCATGAAATACTTTCTGAGCACTTACTGTGTGACATCAGCAATACTAGGCAATGGGGCTAAAATAATTGAGGCACTCATGGAGCTCAGGGCTCTTCTTCACTCTCTTCCCCAAATGTACACCAAATATCCTTGTATAGTTTTTCTAATCTAAGGGTAGCCTGGCTTTCTATTAACATTTAAAATGCATCCTGCGCCCCTACTACTTTGAACAGGCAGTTCTACTTCTGGAAATTGAACATATACATAAGTGTGCAAAAGTACAGGTTACAACAGCATTTACTGCGGTGCTGTTTCCAGTAGAGAAACAGAAACCATCCAAATGCCCATCAGCATGTGATTGGTTAATTATGGAATAGCCATAAAATGGAGGGCTTCCCTGGTGGCTCAGATGGTTAAGAATCAGTCTGCAAATGCAGGAGACTGGGGTTCGATCCCTGGGTTGTGAAGATCCCCTGGAGGAGAGCATGGGAACCCACTCCAGTATTCTTGCCTGGAGAATCCCCATGGACAGAGGAGCCTGGTAGGCTACAGTCCACAGGTTCACAAAGAGTTGGACACGACTGAGTGACTAAGCACAGAACAGCACACAAAATGTCTGGACACTTTCTAAAAAGAATAAAGTAGATTTATAAGGAAAAACTTTAAAGAGCCATAACAAGACAACAAAAAAAAAGCAAGATAAATGCATATGGTACGTAAATTTTTGCTTAAATTTGATAGAATATACAAGAGGTTAACAGTTGCAATTTCCAGGAAATGGAATCATAACACTTTGATTCTCTGCATTTTGTATGCCTGCAACATTTGCCACTTTTATGATACATGCACACTTTTGGAAACAGTAAACAAAAATTTTAACGTTAAATGAAACAGCAAAGATCCTCTGTATTTTCTAAGGCATTGAATGAGTTGCACCGAATTTAGCCTGCACATTTATAGCCTTAGCAAATTGGTTAATTTCAACTCAGAATGCCTAATTCAGTACACATGACTATTCTGAGCTTATTTATTCTATCAGTCTTTGAACCACCACTTACTGCACACATTTTATGTGCCAGATACTGTGCTATTCCCCAGGATTCAAGGGAAACAAGGGAGCTAGATTCAAGTCCACTGGGGAGGGAAGACACAAAACAGATTATACTCTCACGTGGTAAGCGCCATAATGGCGCTAGACTACACAAGTGGACCACCTATGACTATTAACCCAGCGTTACTTGGGGGCAAGGAGGTGGGAAGGAAGGGGGCTTTTTAAAGAGTTGAGGCCTAAAGCATGATTGGTGTTTGCCATCTGGAGAGGTAGATAAAGTAGAGGGAAATTATGAGGGACAGAGAACATAACATATGCAAAGGCTAAAAGGCAAGAGAATATGATAATTTTGGGAAACTATAAAGACTTTAAAGAAGTAGGAGCGGAAAGTAGGGGCCACACTGCAAAGGACCATGTAAAGGATCCAAAGAGCAGTGGGGAAATCACTAGAGGGTTTTGTACAGGAGCAGCAAGAGATAAAAAGAAAGTCAGGATTAAGTATAAGGTGAGGGATGAGGGGGAGCAGGAAACCAGGAAGACAGTCCCATTCCCCGTGTGGGTTTGACCAGCCCAGCACAACAGCACATCAATAACCTTAGACCCTCCTGAGACAGCCACCGAGAGTCCTCATCCCTGCCCACTTCATTCTGAAGTCAGGTTTACAGTGAGCATCAGAGGCAGCCATGAATAGGGAACTAAAAGCACTGAGTTAGTATCTGCTGAGCCCTTGGGGAAGTATTGCAAAGACAACCGTGTTAAAGAGCTACAGAGACATATGTATACCTATGGCTGATTCATGTTGATATTTGGCAGAAAACAACAAAATTCTGTAAAGCAATTATCCTTCAATTAAAAATTAATTAACTAAAAAAAAAGAGAGAGAGCTACAGCTATCTGGAATCCCTTTATGCAGCTGGAGCAGGCTCAAGTTCCTGACATCAAGAGAAGAAAGAGACTCTGGCTTTCCTCCTCACCAGGAATGCAGAAGGAAAGTGATGATGCCCACAGGGGATGCAGACGGGCAGAAACAGGTAGCATTTGGACTAAATCAGCTCATGAAAGAAAGCAGCAGAGCAAGAATTCCCAACCAGGTTCTCGGTGGTTAGTTTTAGTTAAGACAAACATTTTTATAAACTGCCTTTTCATATTTTCATACTGCCTCATTTTTCCTTAACAAAAAAAGTTCCCTTTGAAAAATTCCAGGTCGGATACAAATGAACTATATGAAACTGCGGTTTGTCCTCACAGGCAGGGCACCCAGAAGGCTCAGGGCCAAGCAGAAGTAGCCCCATGCAAGTGAGGATCCAAGAGGAAAAGTGTGTACACCAGGAGGGAACCAAGCTTTGTTCTGCTCATGTTTGAGGAATTTTGGAGGCACATTGAAGAAATGCTCTGCTTCCTCCCTAAACTCTGGACTCAACTGCTTAACTCAAATTCTAACAAGTGGGATTCTCAATTGATTCTACCATCACCCAGGAAAGCCACTCGTTCCCACTTAGCAGCCCCACTCTATGGAGAGGAATAAAAATTAAGAGCAGAAAGAGAAAGAACACTAGGTGCAGAGGCTGGCATGACTGTGGAAGAGAAGACTTCAAATAAGAACCTGAATTCGAAAACAGCAATAAAGCACAGTACAATATCAAAGACATCACAGTGCCAACTGCCACCCCGTTGGGCAAAGCCAAGACTGACCTAAAAGTCAGTTCAGGGAAAGAAAAGACCCTGAATTAACACTAATCTTTTTTCAAACAAGATTGTATTTACTGTGGGTACATACACACACATAATGGAAGTTTCTGATCAAAAGTTCCACTAGCATTCAAGACAGCACACGCAAAGAGTGAATCTTCATGCAACTTATGGACTGTAGTTACTACTGATGTGTCTGTATTGGCTCACCAATTATAAGATGTACCAC
The DNA here is from genome assembly GCF_054371585.1 of Giraffa tippelskirchi. Classification (NCBI taxonomy): domain Eukaryota; kingdom Metazoa; phylum Chordata; class Mammalia; order Artiodactyla; family Giraffidae; genus Giraffa; species Giraffa tippelskirchi. Next base: position 103,209,217 of record NC_137280.1, on the reverse strand, counting down.
ACTAATGCAAGGTGTTAACATAGGCAACTTGCAAAACTGATAGGGAGTAAGGATCTCTGTACTTTCTGTTCATCTTTCTGATGAAGGAGTTCAGAATAAGCTACCACAGAATGGGCCGTCCAACAAGTTCTTTGGCAGTATTTTGAGCTACGGATAATTAAGGCCCAGGAGACTCAGGAAGAGATTTCTAACTCCCCTTAACAGCCTAAAACAAATGAGAAAGGGAACTATACCGGGAGTTATCACCAGAGACAACTTTTTACATCTAACTTATCTACATGAGAGGGAAAACATCTGCTTACCGAACACTTGCTCTGCTCACATTCCCAGCAATCGTCCTCCTTCTCTTTGAAGCCCTGGGCTCCTACCCCTTTACTTAGCTCAAGATGCTGTATAAGCCTCAACTGCCTGGCTGCCTTTGGGTCTCATATCTTTATGCCTCCCCCTCCTAAAAAATTAAAATTTGTTTTTCTCCTGCTAATCTGTTGTATATTGGTTAATTATTAGACCAGCCAAACACCATAGAAGGGAAGAATAAAAAAATTTCCTCCCCTATAGTTTCACCCTAAAACTGTTCTAAAATAGTCTATTAATTGAAAAAACAAAAACAATACAGTTGTCCCTCAGTATCCATGAGATTGGTTCAGGACCCCCATGGATTCCAAAACCTATGGATGCTCAAGCCCCTTATACGGAGTGGTGGAGAACAGTCAGCACTCCATACCTGCAGATATGAGCCCCGCAGATGTGGAATGAGCTGATTTAAAATAAGTTGACATGGCGTCAGTCACTATTCTCTACATTGGTAAGGTGAACTTCACTTAGCACACTATTTACTTTTGGAAGCAGTATTTTCTTTGTTCAAGGATTTTTGTCAGTTCAGTTTTTAACTGTATATAAGAAAGTGAAGAAGAACTAAAGAGCCTCTTGATGAAAGTGGAAGAGTGAAAAAGTTTGCTTAAAGCTCAACATTCAGAAAACTAAGATCATGGCATCCGGTCCCATTACTCCATGGCAAATAGATGGGGAAACAGTGGCAACAGGGGCTGACTTTATTTTTGGGGGCTCCAAAATCACTGCAGATGGTGACTGCAGCCATGAAATTAAAAGACGCTAGCTTACTCCTTGGAAGGAAAGTTATGACCAACCGAGACAGCATATTAAAAAGCAGAAACATTACTTTGTCAACAAAGGCCGTCTAGTCAAGGCTATGGTTTTTCTGGTAGTCATGTATGGATGTGAGAGTTGGACTATAAGGAAAGCTGAGCGCAGAAGAATTGATGCTTTTGAACTGTGTTGTTGGAGAAGACTCTTGAGAGTGCCTTGGACTGCAAGGAGATCCAACCAGTCCATCCTAAAGGAAATCAGTCCTGAATATTCATTGGAAGGACTGATGTTGAAGCTGAAACTCCAATATTTTGGCCACCTGATGCAAAGAGCTGACTCATTTGAAAAGACCCTGATGTTGGGAAAGATTGAAGGCAGGAGGAGAAAGGGACAACAAAGGATGAGATGGTTAGATGGCATCATCGACTCAATGGACATGAGTTTGGGTAAACTCCGGGAGTTGGTGATGGACAGGGAGGCCTGGCATGCTGCACTTCATGGGGTTGCAAAGAGTCGGAAACAACTGAGAGACTAAACTGAACTGAATAAACCCTGAGCCTAACTTATAGCCAAAATTAGTTAAAGGAAACGTTCTTCCTGCTTTGCAGAGGCAGTCTCTTGGCTAACAGTAACCCTGCATCCAATTCAGGGCTCTCCTGGAGAGTCTGCCCTTCCCCAAGTTCCCAGAGCAACCACAGATTCTGGAGAAAAAAACAAAAAAACCACTGAGGCTCAGCAGTTCCAAACTCAGCAGCACATGGTTCTAAAAATCAAACAGATACTAAGGTTTACCCCTGCGTGTGAGCATATTAAATGATTAACTTATTTAACCCTTATGATAACCCAAAAGGTAAGCACACCTGGCCCCCCCTTTTCTACAAAAGACAAAGCACACTAAGGCAAAGTAATGTACCTGGGGCAGAGCTGGGTTAACCTTTCAGTATATTCCTATAGCTTCAGGACAAGAATCTCAGGCAGAAGACCAAAAGGGATGTTCAGGGTAAACCGGGAGATCCAGACTAAGCCAGTTCTTTACTCTCCCCTCCTCCAGAGCCTGGCCCTCATCTATAGACAGCCCAGGGTGGCTTAACCCAGCTCCAGTCATTTCCTACACCTGCTCACAGAACTGGTGGAGACAGAGATGGGGGAGGCAGAATTAGCCTCAAAGCCTCATCAGACTGCCGAGGAACTGGAGACTAGGCCCTATGAGAGAAGCTGCTGACACTACTCCCTCTGAACCAAGAATGCAGACCTACTGCTAAGATCCCCTCCCTGCCCCTAAAAAAACTTGGAGGTGGGGGAGGAACATATGGTTTATTTTTAGCATAGATATTCCTTTCTCTCTGCTTAATTTTTGGAGACTTGGGTGTTCATAGATCAGTTGGAGATGAAAGTGTTCATAGATTGTTTATGCTACAACAGTACAGAGTTCTTTTCCCTTTAAAATTACCCTGCTATTGAAGGCAAAATATGGAAAAGAGTACTAGTTTAGGAATACAGCTTAGAGATAGTCACAGCCCCCAAGAAGCTCCAGTTATCAGCAAGGGGACGCTGGCTGCCTCTTGTCTGTCATTACAGTAGGTATTTGTGTTACGGACTCCGTACTTACATCTGCCCAGATGCTCCATGCTTCTCTTGCTTTCTTTACAGTTTCTTCATAGTCAGCCATGCTGGCCTAAATAAAGATTTGGAGGGAGACAAAGGGAAAAGGAAAGGGCAGTGATGATCTTCTCCTAAGAACATAGACTTTTGGAAAAGAATTGTAAAATCTCCAGGTGACCCTAAGATTTGTGGTTTAAAATGGTTATCACAGCTTACACTTCCCAAAACTTGCTGGAATTTGCTAAGTTACAATCTGTCCTTTTTTAAAACCTTGCTTTTCAAAGCAAAGTCCAGGAGCCTCATCTGTGAGCAATACCTAAAGTGTATTAGAAATTCAGAACCTCAGGCTCCAACCTAGTTTCAAGAGGTCAGAACATTCATCTTAGCCCAAGTCCCCTGGTGATCCAGAAACATAGACTTCAATGGAATCCCTCTTGGGTCGTCCTCTCTAGGGGTTACCTTTTCCTGGGCACATACACCCTCACAGAGTACAGGGTCTCCCCCCCAATTTTTTTTTTTTTTTCCTTTCCAGCTGGGCAGTATAGCATGCAGGATCTTAGTTCCCAGACCAGGGATCAAACACATGTCCCCAGCAAGGGAAGCCCAATATCTTAACCATTGAACCTGCAGGAAAGTCCCTCCCCCAGATATTCCTAAATGTTAAATTAAAAGGAAACATTCTTTTACTTTGTAAATTAGAATTACTCATGATGGATGGCACAAACTCCCTAAGGGCATTTTTGCATTTAAAAAAAAAAAAACAAAGAAAGACACTTACTTGTCGGACTCTTGCAATGGGCTCATTGTTAGCAGGGCAATAGGTGGTGATAACCTAAAACAAAAAGATGATCTACATAAATAGAAAATGTAATCTCAGACTTGGGGAAAAGACCAAATGGGGGAAGGAAAAAAGGAAGGTGGGGGCGGGGGGCGGGAACTAAGATACAATAACCAAACTTAAAACCTTTACATTAACTTGTTACCAGCAGGAGACTACAGAGTTTTCACTTTTGACCTCAACACTCAGAACCACCTTTTCTGCAAAACCCACCTTCGCCATCTAAATATTAGGCATCTAAACAAAAGCCTAAAAGTAACACCTTATTTTGCCTCTTTTTCCATTAACAAAAGACCAAAGTTACAAGTTTTAGCGACTTCCCTGTAGCTCAAATGGTAAACAATCTGCCTGCAATGCAGGAGACCTGGGTCAGGAAGATCCCCTGGAGAAAGGAATGGCAATCTGCTCCAGTCTTCTTGCCTGGAGAATTCCATGGACAGAGGACCCTGGCAAGCTACAGTCCATAGGGTCGCAAAAGAGTTGGACACGACTGAGCGACTCACACACACACAGTTACAAGTTTAGCTATTCCCTCTCTTCATACCTCTGCCCACCCTCTGGTCAGAGGTGAAAAGGCCAAAGCTAGGCAACCATGAGAAAGGCCTGTGTCCACACGAACTGGAGGGATAAATCAAAAAAAAAACAAACAACCCAGGTATAGCTTTAAAAAGGCTCTCAGGAGAGAGTATTTTATCCACGAATCTAATGATCGGATGCCACAGGAAAAACAGGATAAAACCATCAATGGGGGATTTGGGAACAATTAAACCACCTGCCCTTCCTACAGCCACAGTTAACTAAAAGATGCCTTTCCTCTAAAAAGCAGGTTCATTCAACAAACTGTTGGGATGTTATATAACGTTTTCTTATGAAAGTTTTCTTCCGTATGCAGTCTTCAAAAAAAAAATCCGAGTGATAATAACCTTACCTTTCCATCCTAGTCTGTAAAACATTTTATTGACCATTAACGGAGAGTCAAGCTATTGTTAGGATCTGGAAATAGAGAAATGCTGAAAATCTCAAGGAAGCTCTGAGCCCAAAGAGTGCAAAACGGGATTTCAGCAAGTCCGAGCTTGCATTCCAGAGGATTTCAAAAAAAGATAATATAAAACTGTACCGTAGAACATTACCTGTGGCGCACGTCACATGTGAGGAGCCACAGTCAAGCAGAAAAGTCAGATGATTTCCACCGCCAAGTATGTGGCATTTCGCACTACCGAGTGCAGAACTCTGCCGTGCGGTTTTAAGCACGCTTGGGAAGTTCAACCCCTTTCTGCTCCAAAATGAACTCGATTCTCGGTAGTAACGCGGGACTTAATATCTAATGGTACTTTTAATGGTTCTACTTGAGAAAACGTTTACTATGGACTTCAAAACTTCCCCAGTACAAGCCGACAGCGTCCGCGGGGATTCGGGCTGGGCAGTGTCTGTCCGGCCTCCCAGGGCGAAGAGAGGCCGCAGAGATCTGCCCAAGACGTGCATACCTCTCCACGGCCTCCCCAGCTTCCATTATACACGCCGTCGTTTTCCTCGCGGAGCCCCAGCTCCTTCAGCCAAGCATATTGGGGCTGATTGATGAGCAGAGTGGACATGAAGGCGGCAGGCCTGTTCCACGGTCCGGACAACTTGCTCTTCCTCGCAACGTGCACACAGAGGAGACCGGGAACGCGCCACATACCGAGTCAGGGAGGCGAACGGCTCCTGCGGCCAGAGGAACCACCGAAGTGGAGCCCCGCCCCCCACCCGGAGGAGCCCATTGGGTAGGCCCGGCCCCGCCCTCGGGCTCGCCCCCGCGGTCGCCCTGCCTGCCTGGGTCTTGCGCGGGATCCGGGAGCTGTGGCCTGGAGGTTGACCAGCGCCTGGAAAACAAGGAGGGTGAAACTCGGAGGAAGTGAGCAGGCTACTGCCATCTAGTGAAAGACGGCGGGAACAGCGGCACCAGCTAGGAATTCTTTTCAGCAAAATACCGGCTCTAAAATACAGTGAGTTAGAGCAGGGCCTCTCAGGATGTAATGTGCATGGGATCTCACCTAGCTATCGTGTTAAATGCACATTGTGATTCGGTAGGTCTGGACTGGGGTCTGAGAGTCAGTATTTCTAACCAGTTCTGGTGGAAAGGAGAGGACTGTATCTGCCCCTTTGTTACATTACAAGTTCGAGTTTTCTAATTAATGAAAAATGGTAAATTGCGGTAGTTCCCTCCAAATATTCTGCGTGAGTATATTCTTGCTTTTGAAGAACAAAGACAGTTTTGATCAATTTCCTTTTTTCTCCATTTCTTCTCTCTTTCTGCAATATTCTTGCCATGCCCACCATCCCATCTGCCACCTAATTCCACAATAACTAGGCCTATCCTATTTAAGGGAAATGGCAGCATCTCAATCAGCATGATTTGGGTAGGAGTTTAAAATATATACACACTCTCAAATCATTGCATAAATAAGATGATTCCAAACCTACTTTCCCAAAATATTACTTCTCCGTACTCGCCTTGTGGCCTTCCACATGGCAACCAGACAGTTGAGAGTCACACGTTTCTTTACAAAACCTGTGTTTTCCTCTCATGGTGCCTTTGCCCTACTGTTCTCTCCACCTGTAAAACCTTTCCTTCCATCTCTGCATTCAAGCTTTATCTGTTCGACCCTTAGAACATAAATGATTTCAACAAATCATGTTGAAATAGGCGTGTATCCAGCATCTACCAGAAACTGTGGTAAGTGCTGGCGATATCTGAATGGTGTTTCCACTTGAAAATGTTATGCTTTTCCCCCAATAAGGCAAGGACCGCCTCTGACTCATCCTTGCATGACTCCACAATTCCCAGCATCCTACCAGGCTCACATTCATTTACATCACTGGGGAAAAAAATGAACCTACGAACACAACTCAGCAGTAATAAGCAAGGATACCCTGTTCAGCATTGGTAATCTGTATCAACAACCCAACTACTCCTGTCCATCCACTCCTAGGACTGACGCACTTATTTCCTTCATTTTAATTCTCATTTTAATAGAGAATGTAATTCCCCTCGCTTTCTGGCTTCCAGTAAGATTCTTTGTACATGTATCCCAACATCACATCCTTCCATTCTCTTCCCCTCCACCTGATTCAAAATGAAAAGACATTTACAGATGCACTAAATTTTAGAAGCAACACATGATGCTCTCAAGGAATGTTAACTTCCATCTCTTCACTAAGTCAAAAAGAGAGGTTCATGGTGGTCTCCCTCTAAACAAGTATTGGGACAATAGACACTAGCAACTGCCTATATGGAAAATAGGGATTACATCTCTCTTCCACCTTCTTTTTTCAAAACTTACTTAGCCTGTCAATAGGAGGTCAGGAAAAATCACCAAAAATGAATTTTGATAGGGCAAAGCAGGAAGATACAGAATTAAATGAATCCTATGAAAGCACATTTCACACTTGAAAAAGAATTAAATGGATTGTACATGAAAGCATATATAAAAACTGTAAAGCCCTACAGAAATTTAAATGTCAGGATACCTTGAACTAATTTTGTATTAAAAGTGGAGGAGTTAGTAGATGGCAAATTCTACTTTTCAAATGCCTTATCAAAGGCCTCAGAGAGTGGTTAAAGGGAAGACTCTGGAGTCATAGTGTAAGTACAAATGACCTGTGCTTGGTAAGTCCTCTGTGAATAGTAGCTGTCTTTATTCTTCAAAGATTGTTGGCCAGAAGGCAAAGTGATATGAACATGCATGCTTGCCCCAAGGCAGCAGTAAATTGGAGAAATCACCACCACCCAGAATATAATTTCATTATTGTAAACTCAGCATCTGATTTTTCAGAGCATGAGTGACTGACACAACTATTGCTCTGGGCAGACTCAGATTAATCAAGCTCACCAAAATATCAAAATATGATGTTGCAACTAACATGCTGGCTTATTATTTAATGGAGAAAATTATTCTCAGAAAGGATCAACCATTCACATCCTCTAAATACTGCGTTCTCTCCCAGGGTACATTCTACCTATCTACTGGTTTAATGAGCCCAGTGTCAGAAAAAGAGTTATTGATTAATATTTGATTCCAGCATTCAGTGGTATCAGGCTACTACAGTCTCTCAAACATCCAAATTAACGTATAGATTCAATGCAATCCCAATCAAAATACCAGAACTGACAAGCATATTTTAAAGTTTAAATGGAAAGGCAAAGGAACTCGAATAGTCAAAACAGTTTTAAGGAAAAAAAAAAGAACAAATTTACATTATCTGATTTTAACAATTATTTTAACGATTTTACAATTGTTATAAAGCTACAGTAATCAAGAAAGTGTCACAGTGGTATAAAGACAGACATAAATATCAATGGATCAGAAATAGGGTACTCAAAAATAGATTTTCACATATATAGTCATTTTCAATAAAGGTGTCAAAGAAATCAAAAGAAAGAGAATAGTCTTTTCAACAAAGAATGCTATATTATTTGGATATTCAGGTGCAAAAAAAAAAAAGAAGAACCTTGACTTCCACTTCATGCTATATACAAGAATTAAGTCAATATGAACCATCGACTTATAAGTAAGAACTAAAACTCTAAAACATCCAGGGGAAAACATTGGAGAAAATCTTTAGTGTGAGGGGCTGTTCTATGCATTATATTTAGCTGCATCCCATACTACACAGTATAATGTTAATAACAGCATGAAAATGTACTCCTACCTCACACTACACACAAGAAGCAATTCAGGGGAACTGTAATTCTATGTAAAAGAAGTAAAATATCAGTTGTCTAAGAGGAAACCTTAGACAACCGAATAGACCTATTAGGAGACCTGGAGTCAAGACAGAGGTCTGCGATAGCTTAGCTATGTAATCTCCGTCAGTTACCAAAATAAAATGGGCCAAGTGACTTCTAAGTTCCTTTATAGGTACTAAATTCATATTTTAAAAATACAAATTCATTTTTTCCCATACCGTCTCCAGAGACATATACTAAGGAAATAATAAAACAAGTTTGTAAAAAGACATGTTCATTGCAAAACTGGCTACACTTTAAATGTACACCATCAGAAACTAAATAAATGATGCTATCTCCATGCAATGGAAAACTGGAGAGTCATTAAAAAGGAGCTAGATCTTTATATTTTGGTATAGAAAAGTGTCCTGGATAAACAGCTATACTGTTTCTTTTTGAAAGGAGATTAGAGAATAGTACAAAAGGTACAAACAAGAAGATCCCCTTTATACCCCAAAAAATTCAATTAATATTTCTTCACCATGTTTACATACAAGAAATCACTGGACTGGGCACAGGTAAAAAAAAGTGAATAAAATAGACATTTTGGTGGGGAATTCAGACAAAAAAAATATAACAAATAAGCATATGACTATTGAAGCCATGAAGGAATAAAAAGGGTGCGAGAGTGACAGTAAAGAAAGGACCTTGTTTTAGTGAGAGTGCTTGAAGAAGACCTCTGTGGGAAGGGCGCATTTAATCAGAATTCTGAATCATGTGAGAGCATCACCTCTGGAAGAATAGGGTGTTGGGGAATTGGAGGGTCTGCAGGCCGAGGGAACAGTAACTGCAGCGCCCTTGGGCCGGGAAAGGACCAAGGGTGCCTGAGGAACAACGTGAGCAGCGCCAGCGTGGCTGGAGAGCAGGAGAGGGACCCCAGCCGGAAGCACACGCCTGCAGCTCTGTCGGCTGTGCTGGGGTCTGAGACGGGCGGCGATCTCACGTTCGGTCTGGAAGGCTCCTCAGGAAGCTGCTTGCAGAGTGGATCACAGAGGAGCAAGAATGGAAGCAGAGAGGCCTGCCTGGAGCATCCAGGCGAGGACTGTGAGATCGAATGTGAGACCGAGGGAGGAATCCCTCACGGCTGCCCTGAGTGCATATCTTTAGGCTTCAAGAGAGCAGGTCAGAAGAAAAGGCGCCAGAGTGTTGAGGCAGCAGGGGCTTTCATTTTCCCAGAGGAGCATAAGTGAGCAGTTTGCGATGATGATGCAACATCAGCGAGTCTCCATTCAGGCGTCCGGGCCAGGCCCCAGCGGCTGCCGGGGCGAGAGCGGCCCCCTCGCGGGGGCGCCCGAGCACCCACTGCCCGCCGCCCCGCCGGAAGTGCTCTCCCGGCCCGCCGCGCCGCGCCGGGGGAAGATGGCGCAGGAGGCCGGCGACATGGAAGATGGGCAGCTTTCCGACTCGGATTCCGACATGACGGTGGCACCCAGCGACAGGCCGCTGCCGGTGCCGGTGAGTGCGGAGGGCAGGCGGGTGACTCGGGGCCGGGAGCGGGGGGCCCAGGCGTCCTCCTGTCGGGCGCGCGGAGCCCTGCAGGCGGCGGGGAGACAGCGGGCCCTACGAACCTGGCCTGGCATTTAGCTGCGAGGCGGGGTGCGCGAGGCGTGCGGCTCCCCGGAGGCGGGCGTGCGGTCGTCTCCTTTCCGCCTCCCGTGCTCCTCTCCTTGTTTTCTAAACCTACGGAATTCACCACTTCGGCGTCGCTAGGTTCTCCCCGAAGGGCAGATTTTCCCGAACACGTAAAACGTGGGGACGTCGGCCCACAAACAGCCTGTGGCGCTCATTTGCGCCCTGAGGAGAAAGGGAGTGAGGACCGGGAATGAAGTTCATGTCTTGCTCAGGGGCCTGTTCTTCCATATTCCCGCGGAACCTAGCTTCGTCGTGCCATAATGTGCCACTGGGTTTTATGTTAGCTTCCCAGGTTTCTAAATAGGCGTTTGTCTTGGCCTCCCTACTAAGTAGCAAGCTGTTTTGAGAAGGCTTTAGTGCCAGGCTGCCCGCGTTCGAATTCCAGAGCCGCCACTATGTGATCGCTGACAGGGTATTTAGCCTAGTGCCCCATCTTTAGAGTGGGAATAATAGTACCAGAGTGATAGGGTGGCTGTAAGGATTCGGTGGAGCCTAAATGATGGCTGACAAGTGTTAGTGCCGTTATTATTTCCAGATACGAAGACTTAACCTTCTAGCTTTAAAATACCCCTCTCCCATTTCTAGCACGGATTAGGAGCTCAACAAATCCTTTGATGTTTAGTTGAAAAAGCAAGGGTGATTCCTTTTGCATAGGAGCATCTTGGGAAATCGGTACCAAGATATTTTGTTTTTTAATCTTTTTCAGTTTTGCATAGATTGACTCTTGACTTAGTAAACTTAATGCCATGGACTCTGCGGTTTTACTAGTAATTTGTCAGTGATGCCTACACATGGGATTTTACTCTCTAGTCTAAAAGGAACAGAGTCCCCAAACCTTATAAAGGCAGTTGATATATCCAAATGCATGACAGGTGCCTTTGGAAAAGAGGAAAACAAGTTCTAACTGCCTGTAACAATTGTTGAACATGTCATTTTCAAACGTTCTGACAATTGAAATGATTGAAAATCTTCTCAAGGTGAAAATTAAGAGCTTTGGTAATTTTTTGGAAAGCTGTTTTAGCACTAAGTGCTGCATTAGCTATATAGAAATAAGAATTTGTGGCTTTAAAAATGGAAATTCCAGGGAGTTCCCTGGTGGTCTAGTGGTTAGTATTGGCCACGTTCACCGTGGGGGGCCCAGAGTCAGTTCCTGGTTAGGGAGTAATCTTCGGAAGAACTCTGAAACCAATTCAGTCCCTTACATGGATTTTTCTCTTTTTTTGTTTGGCCGCTTGCAGGATCCCCGAGTGACTCAGGCTAACACTCTCAGGGATCCTGCAAGTGGCCAAAAAAAAAAGAGGAAGTTCCATGTAAACCTTTAGAAATCCAGGTACTGAATTGGTTTCAGAGATCTTCAAAGATCACTGCTGCTTTAAAATGGTTCAGCTGAATCCCTAATTTTTTTTTTTTTTTAAATAGCACAGGATGTGTGGGGGTAATGCCTTTTGTGGAATTGACTGTAATCTTCTTCAATTGCAGAAAGCACTAGGCGAGGACTGTGCCGTGAGGCCCTTCCAGAGCACTGCAGCAGTGTGTGCCCCGGTCTCACATTATCGGACCGTTAAAAGTGTGGATTCAAGTGAAGAGAGTTTCTCAGATTCAGATGATGATAGCTCGCTCTGGAAACGCAAGCGACAGAAATGTTTTAACACCCCTCCCAAACCAGAGCCTTTTCAGTTTGACCAGAGCAGCCAGAAACCGCCTATAGCTGGAAGGAAGAAGGTTAACAACATATGGGGTGCTGTGCTGCAAGAACAGAACCAAGATGCAGTGGCCACTGAACTTGGTATCTTGGGAATGGAAGGCACTATTGACAGAAGCCGACAATCTGAGACCTACAATTATTTACTTGCTAAGAAACTTAAAAGAGAATCTCAAGAACATACAAAAGAATTAGACAAAGAGCTGGATGAATATATGCATGGTGGCAAAAAAATGGGACCAAAGGAGGAGGAAAATGGGCAAGGTCATCTCAAAAGGAAACGACCTGTCAAAGACAGAGTAGGAGAGAGACTAGAAATGAACTATAAAGGCCGATACGAGATCACAGAGGATGATTCTCAAGAGAAAGTGGCTGATGAAATTTCTTTCAGGTGAGCATTTAAATATGTCTACAAGTGAACACTTGACCAATTATCTTCCATTTATAAGAAATACCATAGATTCCAAATACATTGTTGGTGTTTGTTTTTGAGATTTTTAAATCCAAGGCAAAAACTGGGCTTACGTGGTTATGTGAATGTGAATATAGTTGGGTGTTCTTAAATTTGGGCAGACCTGATAGTATAATTTTGTAGATTTTTGTGAACTTTTGAGCAGCTCTTTCCATTGAGGGCTGTAGAACTCAGATAAAAACAGATCCTTTTAAATCATGTAGGTTTCTTGGAATGTTTTCAAGCATTTGTGATTTTCTTTTTACAACTTTATTGAGGCATATTATACGTGTAATAAAATTTGTCCCTTTAAGTGTTGACTTCTGGTAAATTTATCGGTTGTACAACCATAAAGCACTTTTAAAACATTTCCATCACCCAATAAGATCCCTCATGCCACATGCCCATTTAAAGTTAGTTCCTGTTCCCATTCCCAGGTAACTGCTAATCATTCTATTGCTGTCAATTTGCATTTTTTGGAAATTTCATGTTAATAAAATCATAATATGTAGTCTCTTGTGCCTGGCTATTTTCACTTAGTGCAGTGTTTTTGAGATTCGTCCATGTTGTAGCAGTCATCAACAGCTTATATATTTACACACACAAACACACACACACTTGTATTGGCTGTTACACTTTTTGGGAGTTATGAATAATTCTGTTATGAACTTCCATGTACACATCTTTGAACACGTATTTTCATTTATTTTGGATAGATAGGAGTAGAGTTGTTTGATGTATGGTGAATTTACATTTCATGTATTTTTAACATGAAATTTTTAAAGTTGAAATTTTGTTTACATTTTATTAGCTCTAAATCACTAGTGAACAGTGTCACAAGTTTGAAAACATGTTTGGTTCAAAGGTAATATAACTAGTAGGAAAACAAATATTTGCTTCCAGGCAAGCCTGTCAGTAGTAGTACTGGGTTTTTTAAGTACTGAGGTGGTTTGGAATTTGAGTGCTGGAAAGAAACCTAGAGATTTTGTAAACCAATACCTTCACTTTACAAATAGGAAATTGAGGCCTAGTAGTCATGTGCTTTGCTCAAAGTCACTAATGTGTCAGACCTGGAAATGAAGTCTAGTCCCTTTGTTCCTAGTTGTGCTTTTTCCACAATAGAGAAAAAACAAAAGAAGCCAGAGCTTGCTAGGGAACTGGTAAGACTTCTGTAATATTAATCCTCCTTCATCTCTGGAGAGTATGGTCTCTCATGTTGGGTATTGCTACTTACTTAGGCTTCATGTGTTTTTACCTGTCAGTGGTAAAAGTAATTATATCTGCTTTGTAAGATTGTTGAGAGAATTAACTGAAATATAGTGCATATATAGTTCTTAGGATTGTGCTTATCTCATAATAAGCTTTTGGTAAATATTAGCCATATCTTCTGAGACAGGGAGCCCATGAGGGAAAAGTCCAATCCATTTTAAAGCTCCTAGACATCTCAAGTTAGGAGAGCTAAATTTTAGAAAACGTGGTATATGTTTGCTTTTAGACTTGAATTTGTCATGATGCGTGTGCATATTTCTTTTGAAATTTACTGTAATCCCATAAGGCAAAGAGAAGAGGCCAGTATGGAACTGAGATGGAATCTTGACGTTACTGTCTCCTTGGGTGACCCAAGATAGGAATGTTTCCATGTCAGTGATTCCAAGGTTAAATATTAAAGATTTCGGAAAGCAAATGGTACTAGAATGGGATGTTAATTCTATTTGGGAACTGAATTGGAGACTAAGGTAGATTTCCTCAACTTTATGCAACAAATAAAAAGGTTGATATTACTTCATTTGTTCCTTATCAGGTTGCAGGAACCAAAGAAAGATTTGATAGCCCGAGTAGTGAGAATAATTGGGAACAAAAAGGCAATTGAACTTCTGATGGAAACTGCTGAAGTTGAACAAAATGGTGGCCTTTTTATAATGGTAAGACTAATAAAATGCCCTTGTCTCTGAATGTTGGTTCTCTTATTTATAGATTATAACCAGTGTGTTTCAGACTTTTAAAAACCTTCATTAATAATGAAAATTGAATTTAAACATTCAGTATGGTCAGTTTTTACAATTAGTACTTTTCTTATTAAAAATATATCTAAATTGTAGCTTGTTAGTGTGTAGTCAACAAGAAATCTCTTAACAGGCTTCATTAAGGGTAGGGGCTGAAATTTTAAGAAAATAGTCAGGGCAAAGGACCTGGAAGCTCAAATTTAGTGAGTATAGGTTTTGGAGTTTGGGGTTTCTTGTTTTGAATTTTGGATGTGCAGCATACTAGATGTGACATTTGGCTAAATTATTTGACTTCAGAGACCTCAGTCTCAGCTACAAAATGGGATTAATCCTCTAATGTAAGGATTAAATAAGATAATGCATATAAAGTGCTTATCACAGTGCCCAGAACTCAGTTAGTAGTGGTGAAGAGAAGTGTTATTTTTGGTTCATTTAATTCGTACATTCTTGGAAACTGATTCTTGGGGTGGGAGTGGGAGGGCAAAAAAAAAATCTTGTTATGTATAAAGCACAGATAAAATATATCTATGAGCAGTAAAATTCCGTGGGTGGTAGGGGTGAATAGCAAACAAAATGTCTAAAGAGGCTTCTGGGGTTGAGGAACGGAAAAAAAAAATGGTTAAAAAGCACTTTACTGTCCCAGAATGACTGATAGAGTAATTCTCTTGCTGGGGCCAGATCACTAGCAGTAGCAGTTTATGCCGTAGAATGAGTGGTCTTGCAGATCTCATTTAATTGAGCTTTCATCACAGGGTGAGCATGAAGGTCAGATGGTTTTCTTATTTGTTCCTCATGAATTTGAGTAATAACATCACAAGAGACTCCCTCAATATTATGCTGTGGAAATGGAGAGAAAAGTAACCAATTAAAAGTGATAGCACTGGGTGAGGAAACAGCCTGTGAACATAGATTATAGAAGTTAACAACAAGCTATAATGATCATGAGTGTAGTGGCACCCTGTCTGTGTCGTAGTTTAAGATACTGTTTTAGACTCAGGAAGCTTATGTTGTAATAGGGGGTAGGAAGGAAGCGGTCTAAAGAATGAATGTAGTATCTTCCAAGTATGCTAGCAAATGATACTTGCTATGAGAAAAGATATAGAGCAAATGGGAAGTCTAGAGAGGCGAGAAGGACATTGCAGTTTAACAGAGTGGCATAGTAAATCTTAATAGCTCCTTAGGAATGTCTCTGAAAATTGCTCTGACCATTCATGGTAAGAGTCTACACGGGATAATTTTTCTGTTCCTTTTTGTAGAATGGTAGTCGAAGAAGAACACCAGGTGGAGTTTTCCTGAATCTCCTGAAAAACACTCCTAGTATCAGTGAGGAACAAATTAAGGTAAAAATGATAATGTCCTTGACTTTTAAGATAATCATAATTTGATTGCTACTCAGCCTCTAGCTTCATTTTCTATTGATCTATATTACTTGCTCTGCCTTACATTGACTGATTTTTTTAGTTGCTCTTTTCAAGTAAAACTTGGACCTCTTATAAAACTCTGCCTCCTCTTTTTTCTCCCCTTTCCAAGGTCATGATTCCTTTTATGGCAATTTTTCCTGGTGTCTTAGCATGTAATTATTTTTTTCTACTTTCCTATAACTTGGCTTTCAGAATCTTAAGGCTTCCCTGGTGGCTTAGATAGTAAAGAATCTGCCCTGCAATGCAGGAGACCTGGGTTCGATCCCCGGGTCGGAAGGATCCCCTGGAGAAGGGAATGGCAGTATTCTTGCCTGGAGAATCCCATGGACAGAGGAGCCTGGCAGGCTATAGTCCATGTGGTCACAAAGAGTCACACATCACTGAGCAACTAACACACACACAACTTGGCTTTCAGGATCTTAGTTCCCTGACCAGGTATCAAACCTAGGCCCTCTGCACTGGAAGCATGGAGTCCTAACCACTGGACCACCAGGGAATTCCCTCTATAACTTTTTATTAATGAAAAATTTCAAATGTGCAGAATAGATGAAAAAAAACAGCATGTATACCAATATATCCTTTACCTAGTTTTAGAGGTAGTTCATGCACTGGAGAAAGAAATAGCAACCCACTCCAGTATTCTTGCCTGGAGAATCCCAGAGACAGTGGAGCCTGGTGGGCTGCTGTCTATGGGGTCGCACAGAGTTGGACACAACTGAAGTGACTTAGCAGCAGCAGAGGTAGTTAATATTTTGACTTTTTTTTTTCTTCTGTACCATTGAGAAATAAGAAGCAAACATCATGATATTCAGCCCTAATTATTTCAACAAGAATCTCTCAATAGTAAGGACAATATCCTCCATAGCCACACCTAAGAGAAATAAAGATGATGATTTCATAGCATCATCCCATTATCTATGAAGAACTTATTCTGGTTTAATGAATTGTCCCAAAAATGTATTTTCTAGCTTTTTTCCTCCCCAAACCAGGATCCTATCTAGATTTCCACATCCTCTTTGTTATATCTCTTTTGATCTTTTTAATCCTACGTTTTCCTCTATGATTTAGACCTTTTGATGAGTCCAAGATTGCTCCCTTATAGAGTGTACCGCATTCTTGTGATTGTCTGCTCATGCATTTGTTTTGTTTGTTTCTCTATCTCCTGTATTTCTGATAAACAGGAAGGTGGGCACTTTAGTATTCTTAATCATTTTTGTATTACTAGAATGTCATATGGAAAATCTTAAACAGTGTGGGTTTTTCACAGCTCAGAATTTGGTATCTTTTAATTTGTTAATTAAGGAACATGACTTGGTGTTTAACACATCTGATCAAAATTAAAAACTGGCTTCTTACACAGGAAGGAGGTGGTACTCATGCAACGCGGCTACAGTACTTGAGAAATTTTGTATTCTCTTTATTATACCAGTGGGTGATAAAGGTCATAGGAATGTACTTAAGCTATTTTAATATAAGGCTGATGGTGACAGAAAAATAAAAGCCTTTTCTCTTGAGCTGATGCTCCATGTGAGCATATTTTGCATCTACTCAGTTTTTTTTTCCCCTGGCTATTCACTTTTGGTCATTTTTTTAAAAATATGTTATTGAAATTCCTACAAGAAATGTTCCCGTTGCACATTTGGAATCTGTATTCCTTAAGTGCTTTTTTCCCTCATTGGACAGTTATTCTGATAACATGAATTTGTAACGATGTGTATTTCCTTGGGAATACAACTTGTGAGTGATAGGACAGAGCTTACATTAATACCTTAATGTTCTCCCTCCTCCCCTAATATTATCCGTGGCCAGAAGTATGTACTTAGAAGGAACATTCTTCTCAGGTTTTGGTTGATAGCAACATGTCACTCTTTTGAAAGATATAGTATGATGTGATGAAAAGGATTCTCTAAGATTCAAAATCTAGGTTTTAATCTTAATTTTGCCAATTAGCGATTGTAGACTGTGAGAAGATTGCTTACTCTCTCCCCCAGCCTTGATTTTTTCATCTATAAAGGGAGGACTTTATATATATATATATGTGCCCTGCCTGTTTAATATTACCATAAAAGAGTTAAATAAAATGATATCTAAAAAAGCTTTTTCTTGGTAACTAAATCTGGACAAACAATTTCCAGAAGCAGGAGAGAAGAAAAGAACATTTATTCACCGTGAACCTGTCACCAAGGCCAATATTTACAGGACTTACTCTTGACAGCCTGTCATTAGGTGTCAGCCTGCTCTGCAGATAAAAGCAAGAAAAGGATAGGTCTGAGATCACACAGGACTCTGCATTCAGACCCGTGTTGTTTTCACTGAATCACCTCTCTTTGAAATTCAGTTCTTCTAACTCGTTGTGAAGAAGGGAATTTCATGTTTGTAGATTTTTATCTTAAATTGTCAGAAACACTGCGTTATAATAAACAGTGGAAACATTTTTAATAGTATCCAATAATAGGGGAATGTTGACTTATAAGGACATTCTTAAAACAGCTATTGTTTAGCCTCTATTTTTGTGAAGCAGTTCTAAGAAAATTAGAAAATAATAGCTGAAAGGCAGAGTACAGATTTTTAAAGAAAAAGAGTCATGGGACAATAGATTGGTAGTTAAAACACCAGAATGTTACCAGTGCTTTGGTCTGTTGTGAGGGGTTAGAAATGTTTTGGCTTTTAAGATTTTTTTGTTTTCTGTTTTTTCCAAATTTTCTGTTGTATATGGATTGACTACCTTTGTTACTAGGAAGAATATAATTCTATTGCAGGTAATTTCATATTTCATCCAAATAATGGTGTTATAATTTTTCTTTCAGTCACTCTATTGTTAACAATCACAGTCTGTAGAATTTGGAAGCCAGAACTGAACTGAGTGGGCTTGTTTTCAACTTTTTCTCATTTGATTTTATTTTAGTATATGGCCTTATAATTTTTCTTCTAGAGAATGCAAAGTTTGTGAAGATAAAAAGAGTAAGAATAGTTAGAGGTTAATTTGCTATATTTTTTTAAAGTCCAGCTATAATGATCTCCCTCTGAAAGTAGTATGCACTAGGTTCTTAACTTGTGGATGGGAGAAGAAAAATTTCTCTCAGATTATCTATTGTCTGCATTTGTTGTAACATGTTAACAATATGATAAAAAGACATTTCTTTAGGCCATTCCCTGGTTTGTTTTATTTAAATATATAACCCATGGGAATGACATTTCCTCTTTAATAAGGTTTGCTGTATTTGGAGGGAAAGGGCGAACTTCACAATTTAATTTAGTTATTGCCAAGCATTGTACTAGTTAGAATTTTTATCAAGATGTTTGGATGTGTTTTCATATAAAATGAAAATACTGCTACTATGCTCCACTTAAAATTAAGTAGACACTTGAAAAAATTGTGAATTTTCACCGTTGTGAAGGCAACATAATAGAGTTTAAGGATATGGTAGTTTTAATAAATAGTAGTTCTTGTTTACTAAAGTTGTTCCTTTATTGTAGGACATTTTCTACCTTGAAAATCAAAAGGAATATGAAAATAAAAAAGCTGCTAGAAAGAGAAGAATGCAAGTGATGGGGAAAAAGATGAAGCAAGCCATTAAAAACCTAAATTTTCAAGAAGATGATGATACATCACGAGAGACTTTTGCAAGTGACACTAATGAGGCCCTGGCCTCTCTTGATGAATCACAGGAAGGACATGGAGAAACAAAGTTGGATGCAGAGGAAGCCATTGAGGTTGATCATTCTCATGATTTGGACATGTTTTAGTACCTTTTGAGGAATAAATCTTTCTAAGATAACATTGTAATAAACCATTTCTACTGAGATTATTTTACTTTGCACTGATAAACACAAAAATCTAGAGAGAACTGTTACCTTGTTTTAAATAAAATTGAATATGTGGGAGATGAATGTGATAGGAACATTTAAAACTTTCTCATGTCTGACAAAATATTTAAAAGTATATAGTGGAGGATTTAATTTCTTAATCTGTTGCATGTGCTAATTATTACTAGTTGATCATCAATTTTGTCCAAGTCATTATAACATGCCATTCAAAAGTTTTTCTGATTTATCTTTGCAATGAACTAAGATTGGTTTCAAAACATTCCATTAAAAGATCCTTTAAGACATAAATTGTTAAACTCTTACAAATGCATTCAAATTTAGTTTTTCTGTGTTTTAAGAACTCTTAGGCTTTTAATGATAGAAAATAAAAATAGGTTTATACTAGTGACTCTTCCCACTTATGTGTTTGTTCCGAAGTAAATAAACATCAGAAGCTTTTCAAAGAAGTATCGGTTCGTAACTTTAACTTTGTTTTTGACTTATTAGTTATTTTGGTCATATATTTAAATACTGAATATAATCCATACGTGCATAATTACAATGACATTTAAAAAATTCCCAGTGTTGGCCTGCCTAAGACAGTTTTACCTTATGTTAAGGAAGTTAGGTATTAAAAATGTTTCTTCTGCATGATGTTTAAAATTATTCATTTTTATTTAAGAAAATAAAGGTAGTTTACTTAAGGTGTCCCAAGAGTTGACTACAGTTTACAGAGTAAGCAAAAATATGTAGGAAGCAGTTATTATCTATTCTTTGCAGTAATGTACTTGAAGTCTTTCAGTAGTTTTTGAAACACATAATCATTGAAGTTGGATCTAAGCAGGGAAGGAAGAGGAAAATGGTTATTGGTTACATTTTATTCATAAAGAATGCAGAAATAAAATTGGAATTCTGGAAGTCAATGAGTTTCAAGTGATTTTATTTTTTAATCTCAAATTTTCTTTCATAAAATTGCCATAACCAAGGAAAGAAGCATTTTAAATAGGTAAGTATTTAAATATTGTCCCTAAAGTTTTTTTTACCTTTTATTTATTTATTTGAAGAATTTTTTTCTAATTGAAGTATAATTGACTTACAGTATTACATTAGTTTCAGTTGTACAGCATAGTAGTTCAGTATTTTTATATATTGTAAAATGATCACCACAGTTACTGGGATTACTTTATGTGAGGTGATTTTAAAGGTCTGATATATTAGGTAAGATAACACTCAGAAATCTAAATGTCATGTATCCTCGTAAATATTAACTAACTTTTCTAGTGAAAGTTACAGTTTTTGAAGGATATTAATCAGGCTACTTCATCTTTAGTGGATTGCTCCTTTCTCCCCCACCCGCCTTCCTAGCTTGTTTTCATTATTTTCTTAACATTTGCAAACTACACAGATTTCTGGATTGTATTACATCCTAATGTATATAGAAACCAGTGCTTCAGTTTTTAAGGTTTAAAGTTTTGTTTATTAACATTACTCTTCTCTAAACCTTTCTAATCATCCAGATCTAGGAATGTCTCTCCAAACTCTTGCCAGAAATGTATTCTCTTAATACTGTCACCATACCAGCATACATTACAGTCATTCTTCCTGCTCAGCCTAACATGCTTCTACTTGCTGGCTAGTAGGATTAACAGTAATAGCCCTCCGTGTCTCTGGCTTAGTAATTTAGGTGCTCATCCTCATTCATAACCTTTATTAGAATGAGTTTTTTTACCTAAAATACTCTGTAATTCAACTCAAAACCTAGGAAATAAAATGGGTTGGATTGGTTTGGGTTAAGGCAAGTTTGATTTACACTCACAGTTGTCTAAATTATGGCAAAACAGAAATGGGACATATCAGCTATGTGCAATATATAAAGAGGAAAATATGAAGTGATTATTTGTGGGTAATAATTGCTTAGTCCACTATATTTCCCAGTATCTTTGTCAAAGTTGTAGTATGTCTGCAAACATCCTTATTTTTTAAGTGCTCATGATAAGAACGGAGAAGGCAATGGCACCCCACTCCAGTACTCTTGCCTGGACAATCCCACAAACGGAGGAGCCTGGTAGGCTGCAGTCCATGGGGTCTCGAAGAGTCAGACACGACTGAGCGACTTCACTTTCACTTTTGACTTTCATGCATTGGAGAAGGAAATGGCAACCCACTCCAGTGTTCTTGCCTGGAGAATCCCAGGGACGGCGGAGCCTGGTGGGCTGCCGTCTATGGGGTCGCACAGAGTCAGACACGACTGAAGCGACTTAGCAGTAGTAGTAGTAGCATGATAAGCATGATGATGTACTCAAGGAGTATTTAAAAAACACTGGAAATGACTCTAAGCCCCACATTCTTAATTAACTGCTGAAGCAATTGCTATCGGTTGCTATGAAGTTAACAAAACATTGTTACATCTGAGGCAGCACTGCCATCACAATTAGTAGACTAGTGAAGTTCTAGATGAGAATTCCTGTCACTACTGGCAGTGATGGCTTCAAGCAAAGACACTTGTCCGATCTTACCTAAACTCACCAACAACTGTTCTGATGAGAATTCAGATAAGCCTGCTGATAAGTGAGGACTTAAGGGTTTGGGGTTTTCCAGTGGTTTGGTTTGTTTTCAGTCTGGGAGTTACATTCATGGGGACGCCAATTCTGTGCTTCCCCTTGGCATCTATAGAGAAAACTTTATGTTCCAGAACAAAACTGTGTGTGCTAGAGAAAGCAAGACTGTCCTGAAGTGTAGAGGATGTATTAAATTCAGAAGCTAAATTAGTTACTGATTTTTGTGACTGGCCAGAGATTCCTTTAGCCAGTGCGTAGGCCTGAGCTAAAGCATGGTGTGCTGTTTTTCCCCTTAAAATAAGGCCAAAATGAACATGAACAAATTGTAAAGGACAGCATGCAGTTAGAGAAATGATATCCAGAGTGGACTCTTGGTGACACTCGGGGATTTAATGGGTCAGTTATCTACTATTAATAGGTGAGTCTCAAAGCAGTGACAGCTCCGTCCTGGAGCTGTGGGGATCCAAACTTCACAGACACAACTGCTTCCATTCCTTCAAATGATGCTAAAGCAATTGTATTTAGTTCACAAGATACCCTTTCTTCTTGCTTTCTTAATCTTCAGGTGTTGTGAGATTCATTTGCCACGGTTTTCCTTAAAGCAAGGGATGATCCCAAGACGTTATGTAATGCCTTGGAAACAGAACATGAAATTCAGGAATGTGAATCTGAAGGTATTTTCCTATATATATTCATAATTTTCTTAAAAAAACTATAGTATGTAATATATCTGTGAATAAACATACAACTACAAAGTCTGTCTTGAAATTTATTTTTCATTTTTTCAGCTTTATTGAGGAACAATAGACAAATATGATTGTGTATATTTAAAGTATACAACGTGGGACTTCCCGGGTAGTCTAGTGGTTGAGAATTGTGCTTCCACTGCAAGAGGCACAAGTTTGATCCCTGGTTGGGCAAGTTCCTCATGCTTTGTAGTGTGGCCGAAAAAAACTACGGAAAATTGTGAATCACTATGTTGTACAGCAGAAACTTACATAATATTGTACATCAACTATACCTCAACAACAACAAAAAAATGTGAGGGCAACTCGGGGAAATATTTATAGCATATACAGCAAAGGGCTAATTTATTGAAAAATCTTTAAAAATAGGAGCTTCCCTCTAGTGGCTAAGAATCTGCCTGCCTGTGAAGGGGACACAGGTTGGATCACTGGTCCAAGATGATTCCACATGCCACGGAGCAGCTCAGCCCACACGCCTAGAGCCTGTACTCTGCAACAAGAGAAGCCACCACAATAAGTCCACACACTGCAACTGGAAAAAGTCCACATAAGCAAGGAAGACCCAGTGCTGCCAAAAATAAATTTTTTTAAGTGTACAGCATGATGCTTTGTACATCACTGATTACAAAGATCAAGATAATTAACACATTCATCATCTCTCATAGTTAACTTTTTTCCTTGTAATGAGAATGTTTCAAATCTACTCTCAGCAGCTCTCAAGTATACAGTACCATTTTATTAACTATAGTCACTGTGTTGAACATTAGACCCTTAGAACTTACTCTTCCTAAAACTGAAAGTTTGTACCCTTTGTCTCATTTCTTCCTCTTCCCAGGCCCTGACAACCCCCATTGTAACAAAAGTTATTTGGTGCACCTTCCACATAAACTTGCAAACAAAAGTTAAATAGCAATATCTTACTCAATTAACCCAATTATAAACTTAAAATAGATAAACCAAAAGATATCAGAAATAATGTCTACATTTTCTCCACATAATGCCAACTCACAGTTGTTAAGTTCATCAGTCGTAGGCACCATTAATATTAAGGCTGTAGTACAGTGTGTATTTTTTTATTGAAGTATATTTTATTTTCAATGTGTTAATTTCTGCTGTACAGCAAAGTGATTCAGTTATACATATATATATATAAATATACACACATTCTTTTTTATATTCTTTTCCATTAATGGTTTATTACAGCATATTGAATATATTTCTCTGTGCCATACAGTAGGACCTTGTTGTTTATCCATTCTATATACAATAGTTTGCATCTGCTAATCCCAAACTCCCAATCCAACTCTCCCCTACCTCTCCTCCCCCTTGGCAACCACAAGTCTGTTCTTTACAGAGTGTATTTTTACAGCTGTATTGAATACTCAGGTTGAAAGCTATGGGAACAGTTTGGCTAGATTTATAGATAAGACTCCTTGTTCACTCAGCGCTCCTATTCAGTAGTCAGCAGTTTCAAAACATTTTCCAAATTCAGATTGACCATTCACTTGTAAAAAGGTAAGTAGTTTCTTTAAAAGAGAATATAATATTTTGTAATAATCAGACAACAAGAAGTTTCAAGTTACGATTCCGGAAGAAATGTGTTTATGTAAATAATTTCTACATTTCTAATCAATAAACAATTAATGTTGAATAAGAATATACTTTACCAAAACAGATGATATTATAAAATATGAATATTATATATAGAATATATAAAAATATGGCTCAATTATTTTATTATAAAATGCTCATATACAATGCAATAAATGAGGCTGCAGTTTGCATTGAGATGACTGTTTTACATGTATTTTTATCCAATATTTTGAAAACAAATATAAAACTATGGAAATCAAGACTTGAATAACAGGCTTAATGATCAAATTTATATGGTTATTAAGACTCTACACTATCTTAATACTGGGCTGTATTTCATGTAACTTAGTGACTTATCAAGTTATTTTCAGTGTCCTAAATAGCTTTAGCATGGTGACAATATTAGCACTGACTTTCTCTCTTTCATTTACTAGAACCACAGAATGTAAACTTTGAGTTGAAATCAATAATGAAGAACTGTTTTGAATGCATCAAAACATTTCTATTATTCTTGACCTTACTCTTTAGAGCTATAATTCAGCATAAATTTTTCATTGTTATTTCACTTCTGCAATTTAGTTGACAGTGTTCCTAACAGTTTTAAAATGTAATTAACAACTGGTGTATGGAGCATCTATCTTACAGAGTAAAAGTGAAAACTAAACGAGAATTATAATGAAGTGAATGTGCACTGAGTAAATGCTAGCTTTGCTTTTCTTCCATTGTACCATTTTTCCTATAGGAGATAAAATAGCTATTTAACAACATAAAAACAAGAGCATGGCATAGGAGAGAGGGGGCTGCACCCCAAGACCAGGCCAGACTGCTATTCAGCAATATCAGAGAATCAGAAATAGATGTACAATTCAGATAATAACCTCTTATTACAGATAGTAAGTAACTGTTATCTCTCCAACAGCAGTTGCAGCAGCCTCCGCATACTCGACAGCTTATTTTACTTTGTGTTGTGGTTTAGTTGCTCAGTGGTGTCTGACTCTTTGTGATCCCATGGACAGTAGCCTGCCAGGCTCCTCTGTGCATGGGATTTCCCAGGCAAAAATACCTGAGTGAGTTGCCATTTCCTTCTCCAGGGATCTTCCTGACATAGGGATTGAGCCCAAGTCTCCTGCACTGGCAGGCAGATTCTTTACCATTGAGCCACCAGGGAAGCCCTAAAAAGAGCTTTGAAAGTCAGCAAAAGATTTTTCATTCACATATAATGTTTTATTCAACATCCAAAGAATTGTTTAATAATTCCCATTTTATATTTGAGAAAACAGTCTCACAGTGCATAAATGACTTGTACAGGACACATAAGCGGTGAAGCTAAAGGTCAGTGATCTAACTCCAAGTTTAGAGTCTGCAGCCCACACCACTGGCTCTTCCTGTTGGTTGGAAGACACCAATTAGCACTGCTTTTTAAAAATGGGTTATTGCTCTGCCCACTAGAGATTCCTTCTTGACAGTAACAGAAAAACTACTGGGCAACTTCCATCTTAATATAATAAAGTGATTTTTGGTGTGATACACAGCAGATTTTTTCTTCCTCTTAGCACGCAGAAGCATGTGGGATCCATGCTGGCCCTTTGGAAGACTCTCTGTTTTTGGATCACAGTGAAAGGCTTTGCCATGGGGAAGATCGTCAAGTTGTCTTGAAGAAAGGCCCACCAGAAATAAAAATTGCAGATATGCCTCTGCATTCACCTCTCTCCAGGTACCAAAGCACTGTGATTTCCCATGGCTTCAGGAGGCGACTGGTCTGATCAAAAAATAAAATAATCAAGTAGTTCAGCATCTCCCTCTCTCTCTTCCGTAAATGTTTCACCTACAGGTATAATTTATTCAAAGGCTATAAGGCAACTGCATATTTTTTTACATTATTATAGCTTAGAAAGAAAATTGACTCATTGGAAAAGACCCTAATGCTGGGTAGGATTGGGGGCAGGAGGAGGGGATGACAGAGGATGAGATGGTTGGATGGCATCACTGACTCGATGGACATGGGTTTGGGTAGACTCCAGGAGTTGGTGATGGACAGAGAGGCCTGGCGTGCTGCAATTCATGGGGTCGCAAAGAGTCGGACACCACTGAGCGACTGAACTGAACTGATATGTAAAAATGATGCACTACTGTGGAAGACATTATAGTGGTTTCTCAAACAATTACACACAGAATTACCTTATGATCCAGCAACTTCAATTCTAGGCATATGCCCCAAAGAATTAAAAGCAGTGACTTGAACAAATATTTGTACACCAATGTTCACAGCAGCATTATTCATTATAGCCAAAAGGTAGAAACAAACGTCCATCAATATTTGTTGGGGAGGAAAAAATTTTCCTCTATTCTTCTAGGTTCTTCTGGTGGGTTTAAGAATTGAATTGACATGAGACAGATTAACAGGAGAGAATCAAACAAATGTTAAATAACATGTATACATGGGAGAGACCCAGGAAAACTGAGTAACTCACCAAAATGACTGAAACCGTCACTTTATATATCATCTTCAGCTAAAGACAGAAGAGAATTTGAGAATAGTGATTTGGGTTTCAAAGAGGAGGAAGGTAATTGACATGGAAATGGAAAAGCAAACGTTCCGTGAATGTTTGTTGGGCCATGCAGAAACAATGGGACATAGAGTGGATGGAGATCTTGAGCGTTTCCCCCACCATACCTTGCTCATGTTTTTGCAGACATCTCTGCTGATAGCTCTATTCTTGTAATAAGCCTTCTATCTAAATTCCTTTAGGCACTTTAGGGTACCTGGCTCAGTGACAGTCTCATCACCCTACAGTACCAATTATTCTGTTCTACTTAATTTTCTCTAATTTTGTGTGACCTCTAAGTTACATCCTAGTAAGTGATTCTCTTTCAGATTATTCCTCATCTAATTTCACTCTCTTAAATGTAAGCTCTAATTTGTACCTATGGCTTCCTTCTTTAAAAATTCCAGGAACTTCCCTGGTGGTCCAGTGGCTAAGACTCTGAGCTCCTAATGAAGAGGGCTGGTTCAATCCCTGGTCAGGGAACTAGATCCCACATGCTGCAACTAAGAGCCCACATGCCTCAATAAAAAACGTGGCTCAGCCAAATAAATAGATAAATATGTTTTAAAAGATTCCCCATTCCACTGCAGTTTAATTTAAAACTCTGAATTTCTTCCCAAGAGAGCAGATTATCATGCTGCATCTTGGCTCAGATGGGTTAACCCCAGTGACTGGGAAATCTTTGAGATTTCCAGGGTCAAAAATGCCAAGAGATATATTTTACACATATTGAGAACATAGGTGATCGTATTTGACCATTACTAATTAGCTACTGGCAGGCTAAGGGGCCACCAAGAGCAGGTGAATGGGTGTGTCCCACACAGGGGTGTCTGGCAGAGAAGGTGAGCAGTGGCTGGAAGGGAGCCAGCACTACACTCCCCAAGCTCTGTGCACCTCAGTGCACAACTGGGGCCCTGGCAATACAGGGACCAGTTCCAAAGTCTTCACTACAACTTCTCTGGCTTTTCACGTGATTTAGCACTAGAAGCCTGGCTGTCAGAAAGCATCTTTCTTCTTTTAAGAATGTGGCCAAAACAGTGGCCACTGCTGAACCACCAGCAGCCAAAATGAAGTTAAATTTTTTGTGGCTTCTCATCAAAGCAAGAACCAGAAAAGGCACATCAGTGCACTTCCCCACATTCACAGGAAGGTTATGTCTTCCCCTCTTTCCAAAGAGCTGAGACAGAAGAGCAGTATTCGATCCGTGCTTATCTGAAAGGATGAAAAAGTTCAGATTTTGCGAGGGCCCTGCAAAAAGCAACAAACTGGCAACACATCCTGAGCTTATGGGAAGAAGAACGTCACTTACACAGTGCAGCAAGAGGAAGCTAATGGCACAACTGTCTACAGTTCAGCCCAGCACGGTGCTTGTCACTAGACAAAAACCAAAGACTGAAAACGATCCAAAATCTCGCCAAGTAGGAAAGGCAATGAGCAGACATAGGGAGAAACAATTGAGAAAACACAAGAATCATCTTATTAGCAACTTTCATTAAAAACTTAAAAGGGGACTGCCCTGGTGGTCCAGTGGTTAGGAATCTGCACCTCCACTGTAGGGGGTACAAGTTTGATCCCTGGTTGCACATGCTGCACAAAAACAAAAAAACTGTTAAAATGAAAAAAAAGGAGAATGTGGCAAAATATGTGGGATAGCAGGCTGGATTAAAAAGTCAGGATGTATCAACTTGTGTGGATAAGAAGAATGCCTATGACCAGATAACAGTCCTGGAAGCCAGAACATCAAAATGTTTACAATATTAGTTCTGAAAGGTGGAGTTATGATTCTTATTTACATCCTCATATCTTTGTATTATCTGCAGCAAACACTGCTGTATTTTACCTTTACAGACACTACTCCCCACATGTGGAAGGCCCTCCTTTCTATTCTGCTGTCAGAGTTTCATATTCAACACAACTGCCAACTCTTCTATGAAACCTATTTCATATTCTTGTTTCTCCAATACCAATTCTCTCCACCTTAACCTTTTGCAAGTTGGTTCTCTGCCTAAGCCTTCTGCTTGTTGACCAGAAGAGGTCTCTGCTGTGTTGCTCAAAAGAAAAAAAAAAAAAAGCTTTTTTTTTTTTTCTAATGTTTTGTTGGTTTGCACATTTTTAATAAGGGAAATCTTTGTCATT
This sequence comes from Giraffa tippelskirchi, assembly GCF_054371585.1. NCBI lineage: Eukaryota > Metazoa > Chordata > Mammalia > Artiodactyla > Giraffidae > Giraffa > Giraffa tippelskirchi. The sequence continues at coordinate 103,180,310 of NC_137280.1, read as the reverse complement.
ACCTGTTAGAGATATTGTGATATTATAGAAATCAGAGGTAGAAATTCTTCAATGCTTCTGTAACTAACAAATTTTCAGATAGAGCATTTTATTCACGAAGGGGAGCTTAAACCCTTTGGGTCTACCCCTCAGTGCTTTGCAGTGGAATTACACCTGATATCTAGAAATTTGAAAACTGTAAAGAAAAAAGAAACTAAGGGATAACACATTTAAGACAGAAAAACATGTCTTTTTCTAGGAACAAATTAAAAACCATCTGTAAGGTGCTTTGGAATTCAAGGAAGGCCTCAGAGGCTAAATTTTTTCTACAGACAAGAGGCAGGCAGAGGACATGCTGCGGGGAGTCTGTTCCAGGAAGGCCCATAGGGTTCTGCTGGGTTACAGATACAGAGCAAAATCAGCAAAGCAAAAAGGCGCATGGGGTGAAGTCCAAGGGACAATGAGCACTAATTTCCAAAAGTCCTCTTTCAGTAAAGTCACACAAGATATTTTTAATTACCCCTAGCAATGAGCTGTGACAACTTTGTTCTTTCTTTGATCAGGAAAATTAACTTGTGCATTCTTTGGTCTTTTCTGGGGATTTAGGAGAATATTTTGCAAGTACAGTTCAGTTCAGTCTCTCAGTCGTGTTCGACTCTTTGTGACCCCATGAATTGCAGCATGCCAGGCCTCTCTGTCCATCACCAATTCCCGGAGTCTACCCAAACCCATGTCCATAGAGTCAGTGATGCCATCCAAACATCTCATCCTCTGTCGTCCCCTTATCCTCCTGCCCCCAATCCTACCCAGCATCAGGGTCTTTTCCAATGAGTCAACTCTTCGCATGAGGTGGCCAAAGTACTAGAGTTTCAGCTTCAACATCAGTCCTTCCAATGAACACCCAGGACTGATCTCCTTTAGGATGGATTGATTGGATCTCCTTGCAGTCCAAGGGACTCTCAAGAGTCTTCTCCAACACCACAGTTCAAAAGCCTCAATTCTTCGCGGCGCTCAGCTTTCTTCACCGTCCAACTCTCACATCCATACATGACCACTGGAAAATCCATAGCCTTGACTAGATGGACTTTTGTTGTCAAAGTAATGTCTCTGCTTTTAAATATGCTACCTAGGTTGGCCATAACCTTCCTTCCAAGGAGTAAGTGTCTTTTAATTTCATGGCTGCAATCATCATCAGCAGTGATTTTGGAGCCCAAAAATGTAAAGTCTGACACTGTTTCCACTGTTTCCCCATCTATTTCCTATGAAGTGATGGGACTAGATGCCATGATCTTAGTTTTCTGAATGTTGAGCTTTAAGCCAACTTTTTCACTCTCCTCTTTCACTTTCATCAAGAGGCTCTTTAGTTCTTCTTCACTTTGTGCCATAAGGGTGGTGTCATCTGCATATCTGAGGTTATTGATACTTCTCCCAGCAATCTTGATTCCAGCTTGTGTTTCTTCCAGCCCAGCATTTCTCATAATGTACTCTGCATATAAGTTAAATAAGCAGGGTGACAATATACAGCCTTGACGTACTCCTTTTCCTATTTGGAACCAGTCTGTTGTTCCATGTTCAATTCTAACTGTTGCTTCCTGACCTGCATACAGGTTTCTCAAGAGACAGGTCAGATGGTCTGGTATTCCCATCTCTTTGAGAATTTCCCACAGTTTATTGTGATCCACACAGTCAAAGGCTTTGGCATAGTCAATAAAGCAGAAATAGATGTTTTTCTGGAACTCTCTTGCTTTTTCGATGATCCAGTGGACATTGGCAATTTGATCTCTGGTTCCTCTGCCTTTTCTAAAACCAGCTTGAACATCTGGAAGTTCACGGTTCACGTATTGCTGAAGCCTGGCTTGGAGAATTTTGAGCATTACTTTACCAGTGTGTGAGATGAGTGCAATTGTGCGGTAGTTTGAGCATTCTTTGGCATTGCCTTTCTTTGGGATTGGAATGAAAACTGACCTTTTCCAGTCCTGTGGCCACTGCTGAGTTTTCCAAATTTGTTGGCATATTGAGTGCAGCACTTTCACAGCATCATCTTTCAGGATTTGAAAGAGCTCCACTGAAATTCCATCACCTCCACTAGCTTTGTTCGTCGTGATGCTTTCTAAGGCCCACTTGACTTCACATTCTAGGATGTCTGGCTCTAGGTGAGTGATCACACCATCGTGATTATCTGGGTTGTGAAGATCTTTGCAAGTACAGCAAGGTTCATTTTCTTCCTGGTATTAGGAGACAAAGATCATGGGTTTCTCAAGCAATCACAGGTGCATTTTATCCTAAGTGATGACTAGATGATCAGGCCTCAGTTGGTGCTACCTTCCAGAGGAAAGTTAAGCTTTAGAGTGTCAGAGAAATCAGAGCAGGTTCTAGCAGGATGCTGGGTTTGAGCAGTGGGTCAGATGTGAGCCCTTGAGAGCTAGAAAGGACTTTCCACACATGGGAAAAGCATAAACAGAGGTAATGAGGAAAAATCACTATGTTTATAGAATATGTGAGGATATCCTGGGCAGAGAAAAGTTTCCTGCTGGGAAATTAAAGAAGGTAATCTTAGGAAAAAGGATCCGGCTTATTGAGGACTTTAAATTCCAAACAAGTGGTTGAAATAGATAACTATTAATGATCACGACAGAGTTTGAGAAAAACTAATCTGGCAATAGTTCAAAGGATGGATTGAAGATTAAGAGATAAATAAACTGGTTTGAACATAAATCCAGATAAGAAGCCCTGATTAGAATCAAAGCTATGCAGATAGAGATTAGGGACCTGCATCGAGATGGTTTATATTGGAATGAATGAAGTGCACAAGCAAGGCTTGAGCACGTGGTCAACCTATCCTGGAAATGAGTTTAGCTGCATTTGGTAAGTTACCTTTATAAATCAGGTCAGTAAGGCACTATTAGAACCTTTTTTTTTTTCATGCACAGCCTGTGGAATAATTCCTCAACCAGGGATCAAATCCCAGCCCTTGGGAGTGAAAGGACTGAATCCTAACCACTGGACCACCAGGGAAGTCCCTAGTAGAGCCATTTTAACCTCCAAGAAAAGTTATAAAACACTTTCTACTAGAAAGACAGATGATAATGCAGAGAGGAAGAAATCAGTGTGTAATGTAGGAGTACCAGGAGGTGCAGTGTTTTTTATTTTTTTTTATGGTGAAGTATTTTAAGAAAACCATTTAGTGTGACTAATCTGTTTTCCCTTTCAAAGGTAGTTCATTTAAGTATAGCCTGATCAGAAGGACTAAATAAGGCATGCAAGGTTAAGATTGGACTTGCTGTGTTAACTTATAAAAATTCATGAAAGCAATGATATTTAAGAGTGCATACATTCATATCTAAGATATGATACATTTGAAATAAGCTATGAGCTGATGTGGGGGGGTGTATTTTTAATAAAAGCAGAAATGACATTTCTTTTTTAAAAAAAATTTCATTGAACTATTAGCTGATTTACAATGTGTTAATTTCTGCTGTATAGCAAAGTGATTCAGCTATATATATATATCTATATATCCCCATATATGTACATTCTTTTTCATATTCTTTTCCATTTCGGTTTATCACAGAACATTGAATATAGGCCCCTGTGCTATACAGTAGCACCTTGTTTATCCATTCTCTACACAATAGTTTGCACTGCTAACCCCAAACTCCTAATCCATCCCTCCCCCAGGTCCCCTCCACCTCTGGCAACCACAAATCTGCTCTCTATGTCTGTGACTCTGTTTCTATTTCGTAAATAAGTTCATTTGTGTCGTTTTTAGATTTCACATATAAGTGATAGCCTATGGTATTTCACTTTCTTTTTCTGACTTTGCTTAGTATGATAATCTCTAGGTCCATCCATGTTGCTGCAAATAACATTATTAAATTATTTTTTCTGGCTGAGTAGTAAGGAATAATGTTTCTAATCACACCTCTCAGATTTTCTCAGTACAAAAAACAGATAACATTATTAAGATGCTTTAAAGATGTAAAGTGTCTTGAGGCAGCGGTAGTCAGAATAAACCCCAGCTGCTGCCTGTGTCATGCTGCTCTGTCAGATTCACAAGCTCAGTCTCTCCATCCTCGCCTCCGTCACCCCATTCCACCGGCAATGGCCTTTCTGCACTTCAAACATGCCAAGTTAGTTCTCATCTCAGGACTACCTGGAATGATCTTCCCAAGATTTTCCCGTGGCTGCCTCCCTCTCATCATTCAGCTTTGAACCTGTATCATCTCCTCAGGGAGGGACAGAAGATGTTGTTGGAGGCCCTGCCCATATGCCCCCTCACAGGGTGTGCACCCATCCCCCAGGTGCTGTGGATGTTGGCTGCTCCTGGCTCCTTTCACGTGAATTGCCCTCAGCTTGCAGGAGCCTCCTCACCTGGAACTGGTCCAGTAGCTAATGGCAGTAACTTACACCCCCCACCCAGGGGAAGGCCGTGGACAAAAGTTGAGTGATGAAAGGATTAGCAGCCTTCACCTCTGATGGTTCAGATGGTAAAGAATTCGCCTGCAATGCAGGAAACCCCAGTTCGATCCTTGGGTTGGGAAGATCCCCTGGATGAAGGGAATGGAAACTCACTCCAGTATTCTTGCCTGGAGAATCCCATGGACAGAGGAGCCTGGTGGGCTACTGTCCACAAGGTCACAAACAGTTGGACACAGCTGAGCGACTAACACATGACATGACACCTCTGGGTGGAGCGATTCATGATTCAGGGCTTCCCATGGGATCAAGCTGAGACTAGACTTCTCCGAAAGCCATCTTTACTGCACTTCATCCCCTGATGTCTCCTACTTTTTTTCACTCCCTAAAACGTTTCTCCTTAAGATCTTTTAAGTAAGAAGCCCCACCTCAGGTCCCGTTCACAGAGAAAGTAATTTAAGACAGCTAGTGAGAGGAATGGTCCTAGGAAGCCAACTGGATGTAGGTTTGGCATTGGAATACTCGTCCCCTAGATGGCAATGAGAACCCCGTCGTCGATAGCGAGTGAACTATTGTTACTACTTGACTTGCTGTAGTGGTGCCATTGCTAAGATTTTCACCTGCAGAGAACTAGGACAAGATATAGGAAGAAAAAGCTGCATTGAATTCTGCAATGGCTCTGGGTATTTAACATGTATGAAGAAAACAGGGGGAAGCTTGGTACACAGGAATGCTGGTACTGTCTTTGCCACTTCTTGGGAGTCTGTAGTTATTTCAAAATTCAAAGTTGTAAATGAAAACAAATAGCTATTTAGTGGGTGATGAGGAAGTTTACTGAGCTTCCCAGATGGCTCAGTGGTAAAAAATCCACTTGCCAATGCAGGAGACGGATTTGATGCCTGGGTCGGAAAGATCCCCTAGAGAAGGAAATGGCAACCCATTCTACTATCCTTGCCCGGAAAATCCTTTGGGCAGAGAAGCAGGGTGGGCTACAGTCCATGGGGTTCCAACGAGTTAGACATGACTGAGCAACTGAGCTTGCAACATGAGGGAATCTACCAGTTTAAGTGGGACTTAGAATACAAAAGGGCTCCGTACTGGATCTAGGTTATGGTATAAGAAACACTGCTTTTTGGGCCACATGACCCCCAAAATTCTAGAGTATTTGATGTATCTGTGGTAGATAAAGAGCCTATGTGAAATACTTGAGAACCCCAAATGTGAGAATTGCATTGCAGATCTCTAGGGTTCTTGGGCAAGGCTGTGTTACCTGTAGCAGAGAACTATACACCATTCACAAAATAGCATCTGACACATTATTGCGACCTGGAAGTGACTATCTGATTATGAGACATCAAACGACTATGAAACAAGAGCTGCCCACCACAAGCTAGGTTTGGTCAGACCTACCAAATCGTAAGATTGGGCACATTAGCAGCATCCATCATAAGATGGAAACAGTGCATCTGAAACTGGGCTCGAGCGGTCCCCCAAAGCATAACAAAGCTGTGCAAACAAGTAGATCAGAACAACTCCCACTTTTAACCTGAGGACAGCCTGCAACATCAAAGTTGTAATTTGTTCCAATAATTCTCCTCTTCTAAGTACCAGAAATGGCACCAACAAGAATGCTGGAGGACCTGAAACCAGATGGAATGAGAATAACATGAGAAACAATTGGCTCTGAGAGGTACAAAGGGTGGATTGTAGCAGATGCTATTGGTGCCTTCCAGGTGGCTCAGGGCTACAGAATCCGCCTGCCAATTCAGGAGACACAAGAGACGTGGGTTTGATCCCTGGGAGGGGAAAATCCCCTGGAGGAAATGGCAACCCACTCCAATATTCTTGCCTGTGAAATTCCATGGACAGAGGAGCTGAGTGGGCTACAGTCCATGGGATCACAAAGAGTTACATAACTAAGCAACTGAGCATGCATGAAATCCCCTTTACAAACTGGAGTACCAGTGTTGGCTGCTAATTACACCTGCACTTTTCCCCAGGAGGTTGCATTTGGCTGATTGGCGATGCCTAAGTCAGAGATGAAGCCTCCTTCCACAGTGTACAGAGGCAGCTGTCCAGCCATGGACTACACTTGCCAGCCTCTCTTGCAACTCGATAGGGACATGTGAATAGTTCTCACTGAGAACTATTGAGATGTATTCTCTCAAGACCAAGATTAAGAACCTTTCTCCATTTGTTTTTTCCCTATGCTCCTCCTGCATGTAAAGGGTGAAAACCCTGGGAAGAGGAGGCCACAGATAAAAGGAGGCTGAGTTCCTGAGTCACCATGTGGAAGCTGCTGCCAGTCAGGAATTCGTGTATTGTTAAATGACTGGAGTCACAGTCGCGGCAGCTGCATTACTCTAATATCCTCTCTCTGTGAACTTTAATGGGATTCCTGACATACTGGGAAGTGGGACTGGATGCTTCTGAAAGCTCCTTCTGATACAGATTCGCTGGCACATTTCTTCTGAAATTTATAAACTATTGTACTTGATGGTTATGTTGTCAAATAGGATCATTTAATTACCCTGTAGTAAATATGGTAGAGCTTAAAACCACTGGGTCAGAACTGGTTTCTAGCTCTGGCTCTTCTACAAGCCTGTTATAGAGTCTGGAAAATATAACTTTACCTCTCTGAGCCTCAGTTTCATCAACTGTAAAATACAAATAAAATGTAGTGTGAACAAGGAGACAATATGACCTCTAAGTTCCTTTCCAACTCTTATGGTTATTACTTCTCTGTATCATATTAAAATAAAATCTCTTCGAGGAATGTACAGCAACAGCTCTTTATAGGCAGAGAGAAGTGGGAGCACAGAACTTTAGTGCATTAGTTAATATTGCACTAAACTTAACCTATAGTAAATTCTTTAATCACAGAGTATCTTTTATTATTGGACTTAAAAAATTGGAGATGAGTCATTAGGTTCTTTGCTTTTGGCTCTAGATATACTCCAATTGTCTTGATCAACTCAGATACTCCATCCAGTTGAGGCAGTAATTGGGGATGATTTGTTTCGGGAGTAGGAAATGGGGCCAAGTGAGTCCAGTGGGAAATGACTGGCAATGCCAAGAAACACTCCGGGGCACCAGGCCATGACCACGTCAGTGACACACAGCCTGTACTGACCATGAATCCCACAGTAAACTATAGGCTGATTGAAGTTTTGGTTTCCTTTATAAACAAATAGGCATGGCGGTATTCCAATAAAACTTTGTTTACTGGTTTTGGTTATTTATTTTTTTAAAGTAACCCACCTAAGAAAGTCATTTAGAAGGCACAAAATTATTACAGAAAAAATTCTGCAAGCTATTAGATAAATCTGTTTCCCTGGTAAACATGAAGTCTTCTGACACTCTGCATCTCTTAATCACATCATTTCATTTTGTTTCTGTTGGACAGGGCATTTGACTAATCTCTTGGTGTTTGTGTAAGGAACCTGGGCCCGCCGTAGATAAAGGAGGGATTGGGCTGCCTTGTGTCTTATCCATTGTAGAATATGCATGTTTTCATTGGGTTGATTTTCCTGCAGGTGAGCATGATGAGCAATTCTCAGAGGTTGGAGGAGCTGCTGGGTCCAATCTAGGCTGTTGGATTATATCTTCCTGAATGGCCACCATGCAAATGTTTGTCAAATTCTAAGGTTAAGATGCAGCTCCAACAATGATATCTGGTAAAGTATCTCGAGGGACGGAAAAAGGAGATAACTTCCTCAGCCTCTTACCAAGCATCAGTTCAGTCCAACTTCCCACAGACCTGGCTCCCAGTGTTGGGCTGTGTATTCCTTGCGCTCCTAATAGTAATATAAAGAGAATGCACTGACTTTCTCTGCTGAGGCTCTGTGGACAAATCTGATGTCTCCTTGCATACAAATACATCAAACCATGAGAGGACATAGTGAAGGATCCACATGTGTCTAGGACATGCTTTAAGGATTACCCAAACTTAAAATCTTAGCTCTGTCTGCCCCCACCCCAGACTGCCTCTTACCTTCTATAGCCAATCACTTGCCAATTTATGTTTTTTTTTTTAATAAATTTATTTATTTTAGTTGGGGGCTAATTACTTTACAATATTGTAATAGTTTTTGCCATACATTGACATGAATCAGCCATGGGTCTACATGTGTTCCCTTTCCTGGACCCCCCACCCACCTCCCTCCCCATCCCATCCCTCTGGGCCATCCCATTGCCCCGGCCCTGAGCCCTTGTCTCATGCATCGAACATGGAATGGTGTTCTGTTTCACATATGATAATATACATGTTTCAATGCTATTCTCCCAGAACGTCCCACCCTTACCTTCTCCCTCAGAGTCCATAAAATTGTTCTATGCATCTGTGTCTCTTATTCTGTCTCGCATATAGGGTTATCGTTACCATCTTTCAAATTCCATATATATGCATTAGTATACTGTATTGGTGTTTTTCTTTCTGGCTTACTTCACTCTGTATAATGGGCTCCAGTTTCATCCATCTCAGTAGAACTGATTCAAATGTATTTTTTTAATGGCTGAGTAATATTCCATTGTGTATATGTACCACAGCTTCCTTATCCATTCGTTTGCTAATGGACATCTAGGTTGCTTCCATGTCCTGGCTATTGTAAACAGTGCTGTGATGAACATTGGGGTACACGCGTCTCTTTCAATTCTGGTTTTTTCGGTGTGTATGCCCAGCAGTGGGATTGCTGGGTCATATGGCAGCTCTATTCCCAGTGCCAATTTATGTTTATTCAACATACACAGGGGTTTTCATGTCTTTCTAGGGCTACTCTCACTTACTTCAGAGCCTCTCACTGACACTATAATATTACATTCTAAACTGCCTTTCCAGACCCATGCATCTTAGACATGCTAGTAGACTAAGCGTTTGAAACCTGGTTCCCATCATGTTAATTTCTGCTCATCCTTCTCAGCTATTTCCTGTTGCATATATAATTATGTGTAACCTCCTCCTGGCATCTCTTAAAATTAAGCTCAAATTTGCATTTTCCAGTCTTAATCACCTATTTCACACATCCAACTCTAATATAACTACCTGGAAAAGCTGAAACTTTCTTATGTATGTGCTGTTTTTCATATTATGCCTCAATTCTCCTTTGAAACTTTTTCCATATAAGCTGGCTCTGGTTTTGTTTTCCTTCACTACTCCAAGTACAGAGCTATTTACATAGCTGGTTTTCAGTACATTTTTGTGGATCTGAGTTTGAAGGTGAAGTCCTTCAGGTACAATCCAAGATCCATTCTCTCATGGTTATGTGTCAGGCATTGTTCTAGGACTTGGGATAAAAAAGCTGAACACACCAACAGGACTAGATGTATGCCCTCACAAAGCTCAAATAGGGGGAGCTTGGGTAGGAGATGAGATATTAAACAAATAAACAAGCAACATACTTAGAAGGTCATATGAGATGTGAGCTATAAAGAAAAGCAAAGTGGGGAGGGGAAGGGTGAGTACCAGAAGTGGCTGGGTTAGGGGGAGAAATTTTAAATAATAGTGGTCACAGGGGGTCCTTCTGAGAAAGTGATGTTTGAACAAAATACTTATTGAGGACGAACTTGTGGCTACTGAGGAAAAAAGCCTTCTAAAGAAGGGCACGAGATATGTGGAGGCCCTGAGGCAGGAACTTCTGGTGTCCCAGTAATAAGTAGCAAAGAAAGCAAAGTGAGCCAGGCAATAGATGAGAGTGGAGGGTCTCAGTGGACCATCAGCTATTATAAAGACGTTGATGTTTACCCAAAGTCAAATGCAGAGACTTGGCAGGGCACTGAGCAGAGAAGCTCCATGATCTGCATTATATCTTAAAAAGATCTCTGGCTCCTTGAGAGTGAACTGATAGGCCAGGTGGTAGAAGCAGAGAAACCACTTAGGAGCATCTATGTAATAAGCTAAGATGGTGACTTGGACTAGGGTGGTGGTGAAGGGTTTGAAAGGAGGTCAGATCCTAGAAATATTTTTAAAATAGAGCTGATAAGAACTGCTGATGGTTTGAATGTGGCATGTGAGAGAAAAAGAGAACCAACAATGAGACTTTCCGAGTGGCCCACTGGTTAAGAATCTGCCTTCCAATGCAGGGGATGTGGGTTCAGTCCCTGGTCAGGAAACTAAGATCCCACGTGCCACAGGAAAACTAAGGCTGAGAACCCCAACTAGATAAGCCTGTCCACTGCAACAAAAGAGGCCCACATGTGGCAACCAGAAGAAGCCCAAACACGCCCACATGTGGCAACCAGAGGAAGCCCAAACACTGAAATGAAGCTTGTGTGCTACAAGAAAGACCCAGTACAGCCAAAAATTTTAAAAAATAAAATTTTTAAATTAAAAAAGAGAGAGAGAGAAAACCAAGGATAAGTCCAGGGTTATCCTTGGGTAAGTAGAAGAAAGTTGGCCTCATCAAGATGGGATAAACTATGAGAGGAACAAATTTCAGAGTTTGGATGGCAGGATGATCAAGATTTTTATTAGGTTATCGGTGATAATTTAAGGTAATTCTGGTCTCATTCAAAGTTTTAATTAGAATGTTCCTTTCTAGCAGACCGTGAATTTTATCTCAAAGCCTTTTTCTTCTAGTACTCTTACAACACAAATCCAAGACAATGTAGACAACTAAAAATTAAATTATGTTTTAAAAGTTAGCACAGCAAAAACTACCAAAAGCAAAGACTAAATACAAATGACAAACCATGAAACAGTATCTGTAGCTCATATTATAATCCTAGCTTTCTTAATATATAAAAAACTGTTATAAGTAAGTAAGAAATAACAATAACAACCCAAAAGGAAAAATGGACAATGGATGTGAACAGGCAATTCATAGAAAAAGAAAACCCACTATGAATGCCTCTTAATCATAAGACATTCAATGTCACTCATTTAAAGCTATAATTAGATAGCTTCTTCCCTATCAAATTGATAAATATCAAAAAGCTTAATAACTCAGAATATTGGTTAGAGTATAAGGAAATAAGCTTTCTCATATATCAACATCTATAGGGAACAATTTAGCAACATCTGTCAATATTTTAAATGTATACACTCCAACAAAGTGATTCGGCTTCTAACTAGGTATGGTAGAGATATAGTAACATATTTCAGAGAAGATACACACACAAGATTAGGATTTATAGCATGGTATCTAATTTTAAAAGATTCAGAACAATGTTCAATTCAGTTCAGTCGCTCAGTCGTGTCCAACTCTTTGAAACCCCATGAACTGCAGCTTGCTAGGCTGCCCTGTTCATCACCAACTACTAGAGCTTACTCAAACTCATGTCCATCAAGTAAGTGATGCCATCCAACCATCTCACCCTCTCTGGTCCCCTTCTCTTCCTGCCCTCAATCTATCCCAGCTTCAGGGTCTTTTCCAATGAGTCAGTTCTTCACATCAGGTGACCAAAGTATTGGAGTTTCAGTTTCAGAATCACTCTTTCCAATGAATATTCAGGACTGATTTCCTTTAGGATGGACTGGTTTCATCTCCTTGCAGTCCAAGGGACTCTCAAGAGTCTTCTCCAACACCACAGTTCAAAAGCATCAATTCTTCAGCACTCAGCTTTCTTTATAGTCCAACTCTCACATCCATACATGACTACTGGAAAAACCGAAGCTTTGAATAGATGGACCTTTGTTGGCAAAGTAATGTCTCTGCTTCTTAATATTCTGTCTAGGTTGGTTATAGCTTTTCTTCCAAAGAGTAAGTGTCTTTTATTTCATAGCTGCAATCACCATCTGTGGTGATTTTGGAGCCCAAAAAATTAAAGTCTCTCACTGTTTCCCCATCTACTTGCCATGAAGTGATGGGACTGGAGGCCATGATCATAGTTTTTGAATGCTGAGTTTTAGGCCAACTTTTTCACTCTCTTGTTTCACTTTCATCAAGAGGTTCTTTAGTACTTCTTCACTTTCTGCCATAGGTGTGGTGTCATTTGAATATCTGAGGTTATTGATATTTCTCCTGGCAATCTTGATTCCAGCTTGTGCTTCTTCCAGCCCAGCATTTCTCATGATGTACTCTGCATATAAGTTAAATAAGCAGGGTGACAATATACAGCCTTGATGTACTCCTTTTCCAATTTGGAACCAGTCTGTTGTTCCATGTCCAGTTCTAACTGTTGCTTCTTGACCTGTATACAGATTTCTCAGGAAGCAGGTCAGATTTTCCATAGTTTTTGTGATCCACACAGTCAAAGGCTTTGCCATAGTCAATAAAGCAGAAATAGATGTTTTTCTGGAACTCTCTTGCTTTTTTGATGATCCATTGGATGTTGGCAATTTGATCTCTGGTTCCTCTGCCTTTTCTAAATCCAGCTTGAACATGTGGAAGTTCACGGTTCACATACTGTTGAAGTCTGTCTTGAAGAATTCTGAGCATTACTTTGCTAGCATGTGAGATGAGTGCAATTGTGTGGTTGTTTGAGCATTCTTCCAATGCAGATAGCTGAATACTGTGATAGCTACAGTGCACCTAACCCAGACGGGGTGGTGGAGGAGGGATGGGGAAGGCTTTCTGAAAGCCTAAAACAAAATTTTAAGGATAAAAAAATGCGTTAGCTAGCTAATGGTAATATGTTCCAGGTAGGGAGAAGAAGCAAATCTCCTTCTACTTGAACTTCCACGGAAGGAAACTGAGAGAAGGGACAGCATGTTTAGGTAGAGAGTAATGGTTAAATAAATTGTGGTGTATCTATTGTAAACATACATTAAAAATAATAAGGCAGGTTTGCAAAGCATATTATTAAAGGATAAATATATAATTAAATAAGTAAATATATAATTAAATATCTCAACACTCAGAAAACTAAGATCATGGCTTCTAGTCCCATAACTTCATGGCAAATAGATGAGGAAACAATGGAAACAGTGACAGAGTTTATTTTGGGGGGCTCCAAAATCACTACAGATAGTAACTGTAGCCATGAAATTAAAAGACGCTTGCTCCTTGGAAGAAAAGCTATGACCAACCTAGACAGCATATTAAAAAGCAGAGACATTACTTTACCAACAAAGGTTCATCTAGTCAAAGCTCTGGTTTTTCCAGTAGTCATGTATGGATGTGAGAGTTGGACTATAAAGAAAGCTGAGCGCTGAAGAATTGATGCTTTTGAACTGTGGTGTTGGAGAAGACTCTTGAGAGTCCCTTGGACTGCAAGGAGATCCAACCAGTCCATCCTAAAGGAAATCAATCCTGAATATTCATTGGAAGGAGTGATGCTAAAGTTGATACTCCATTACTTTGGCCACCTTATGTGAAGAACTGACTCATTGGAAAAGACCCTGATGCTGGGAAAGATTGAAGGTTGGAGGAAAAGGGAACCACAGAGGATGAGATGGTTGGATGGCCTCACCGACTTGATGGACATGAGTTTGAGTAATCTCCAGAAGTTGGTGATGGAGAGGGAAGCCTGGTGTGCTGCAGTCCATGGGGTCGCAAAGAGTTGGACGGGACTGAGTGACTGAACTGAACTGAACTGAACTGATATAATTTTAAAAAAGGCAAAATGAAGAATGATTTGTGTAGTGAGCTACCATAGGTTTTAAAAAATATGAGACAGAATGTACACATATATATTTATAACTTCCTGGAGCTTCTCTGCACTTATTATGGCAAAGTAATAAATATGATGGCTTCTGGAAAGCAACTTAGGGGAGCCCTCTCTTTAGATATATGACTCTGACATTATTAGACCCCCTGGAGCTACCATCTCATCCAAGAGGATTCTTGCGTTCCTTTAAGGCACCCATTTCCTTCAGGTGTCAGAGGAGGAAAGAGAAATAAGCAAAGTAATCGTGACTTGAGAAAGAAATTCATAGCTCCATTTTAAATGAAAAGTGCCATATTTTATCTCCTTGTCTAATTTTAGATAGAAAACTTGGCTACATCTAATTTGAAACCATTACATTTTAAAATAAATTTGGCATCCTTATCTTTTCTTCTGTTTCTTTCTTTTATTATGAAGTTAACATATTCACAGAATACCCTGGTGGGCCAGTGGTTAAGACTCCGAGCTCCCAATGCAGGGGACCCAATTTCAGATCCTGGTCAGGGAACTAGATACCGCATGTCACAGCTAAGAACCAGTAAGCCAAATAAGTAAATGTTTTAAAAAATAAAATAATATAAAATATTCATATGTTACTTAAATTCATTGGGAAAAAAAATGAGATTGAATGAGACTTAAGGAGGAACTTCCCTGGTGGTCCAGTGGTTAAGAATCTGCCTTCCAGTGCAAGGGCTGGTTGGGGAACTAAGATCCCATGTGCTGCAGGGCAACTTGTCTGTTCAGGCTGCTATAACACAGTGCCATTGACAGAGTGAATTAGAGACATGAAAATTTTATCTCCCACAGTTCTGTAGGCTAAGAAGTCCAACAGCAAGGTACCAGCAGATTTGGTGTCTAGTGAGAGACTGTTTCCTATTTCATGTTAGTCTTTTCCCTATGTCCTCACATTGAGAAAGGGGTGTGGAGCTCATTGGGAATCTGTTTTATAAAGACACTAAGGTCACTCATGAGGACTCCACCCTCAAGACATAATCACCTCCCCAAACCTACTCCTCCCCTCCCCCACCCTGGCCAAATACCTTCCACATTGGTGAATTTACATTTAATGCACCAATTTAGGTGGGGGGCTGGTGAGTTCAGTTCAGTCACTAAGTCGTGTCTGACTCTTTGTGACCCCATGGACTGCAGCACGCCTGGCTTACCTGTCCATCACCAAATCCCAGGGGCTACTACAACTCATGTCCATCACGTTGGTGATGCCGTACAACCATCTCATCTTTTGTCATCCCCTTCTCCTCCTGCCTTCAATCTTTCCCAGCATCAGGGTCTTTTCAAATGAGTCAGTTCCTCGCATCAGGTGGCTAAAGTATTGGAGTTTCAGCTTCAGCATCAGTCCTTCCAATGAATATTCAGGACTGATTTCACTTAAGATGGACTGGTTGGATCTCCTTGCAGTCCAAGGGACTCTCAAGAGTCTTCTCCAACACCACAGTTCAAAAGCATCAATTCTTCAGCGCTCAGCTTTCTTTAGAGTCCAACTCTCACATCCATATATGACCACTGGAAAAACCATAGCCTTGACTAGACGGACCTTTGTTGGCAAAGTAATGTCTCTGTTTTCTAATATGCTGTCTAGGTTGGTCATAACTTTCCTTCCAAGGAGTAAGTGTCTTTTAATTTCATGGCTGCAGTCACCACCTGCAGTGATTTTGGAGCCCAGAAAAATAAAATCAGCCACTGTTTCCTCTGTTTCCCCATCTATCTGCCATGAAGTGATGGGACTGGATGCCATGATCTTAGTTTTCTGAATGTTGAGCTTTAAGCCAACTTTTTCACTCTCCTCTTTCACTTTCATCAAGAGGCTCTTTAGTTCTTCTTCGCTTTCTGCCATAAGGGTGTTGTCGTCTGCATATCTGAGGTTATTGATATTTCTCCCAGCAATCTTGATTCCAGCTTGGGCTTCTTCCAGCCCAGTGTTTCTCATGATGAACTCTGCATATAAGTTAAATAAGCAGGGTGACAATATACAGCTTTGACGTACTTCTTTTCCTATTTGGAACCAGTCTGTTGTTCCATGTCAGTTCTAACTGTTGCTTCCTGACCTGCATATAGATTTCTCAAGAGGCAGGTCAGGTGGTCTGGTATTCCCATCTCTTTCAGGATTTTCCACAGTTTATTGTGATCCACCCAGTCAAAGGCTTTGACATAGTCAATAAAGCAGAAATAGATGTTTTTCTGGAACTCTCTTGCTTTTTCGATGATCCAGCGGATATTGGCAATTTGATCTCTGGTTCCTCTGCCTTTTCTAAATCCAGCTTGAACATCTGGAAATTCATGGTTCACGTACTGCTGAAGCTTGGCTTGGAGAATTTTAAGCATTACTTTGCTAGCATGTGAGATGAGTGCAATTGTGCATTGTTGTTTAGCCTACCGCATTAATTAACCTTTTCATATATTTACTCTGAAATGTTCATCCAGTTATTCTCTGAACAGATGGTCCCCAGAAGTTACCTCATTCAGAATAGGGTAATTAAACATGAAAATTATGATACGAGTTATGGTCCCATCTTCCACAGAAAGTGCCACAAAATCCTGCAGACAGGGTGGATTTAAAAAGTGTCTTCAGGTATGCTGTGCTTAGACCAGAGAGTGAAAGAGGCCCATACTTGTGTAAAACAGGTTACAAGAAGAATAGAAGCAGTTGTTCCTGTATTTCCAGTTAGTAAGGAAAGAACTTTCAGAGCTCATTGGCTATCCAACTCCCCAGGGTTGTTAGTGGTAAATCCCTAGTGAATATGTCAGATTTTTCTAGGGCCTGATCTTTCTGCATGAAGCCTTTGGATTATAAGATAGTTGCAAAGTCTTCACTGCTTTGGCATATTAAATGTCTGGTTGTAAGTCAGACATTTGGAAATTGCATGAAATCTTCAAGATGCAAAGTTTAGTCCAACCTAGTGGATGATCTGTATACAGTGATAGCTAACAGCTTATTCACCAATCATATCCTTCCAATGTGATGCATGATTATAATTCTTAAAATAATTGATAAGTAAATAAACTGGAAAGGGAGCTACTAGAACTGATTGAACAAGTTCCCTTTATAAAGACATATTTAAAATTCAATAGGCATCCCAATGTGTCACCTATAGTAGTGGTGAAATTATGTAATGGCTTGAAAAACTTTCTTGCAAATCTGTAGATCTGAAAGTCTGATAGCCCTGGTGAGGTGTGAATATTAACATCATTTACTTATTCATTTGTAGGAATAACACCCCTCCTCATTTTCTCCATTAATGTAGTATGTTGTCTTGGCCTATGAGCCTTACGTTTCCTTTTCTTATGTACAAATATAGATCACATTGTTTCCTGCTATTTCATTTTTCTGTTTTTATTCTGATCCTCATACTTCTCTTAAACCCAGTCCTGTCAATTACAAGCAGCTGCAAGGATCTGACTGTTTCTTGTCTTTCAGTGCTTCACCACTACGGAAGGTGTGGTCAAAGGACCAGCAGCATCAACCTAACCTGGGAGTTTGCTGGAATTGCAGAATCTCAGTTCCCTCCAAAACTACCACATTAGGATCAGCATTTTTTACAAGATCCCCGGGGCATGCATATGTACAACTAAAGTATGAGAAGCACTGTGATGGTATAACCATGCCCTATGGTTCACTTGCTGAAATGGTGAAAAATTACATAATATTTTATTATAAACTGTGGTATGGGCTGAATTGTATCCCCTTAAAATTTATATCCTAAAGGAGATCAATCCTGGGTGTTCATTGGAAGGACTCATGTTGAAGCTGAAACTCCAATACTTTGGTCACCTCATGCGAAGAGTTGACTCATTGGAAAAGACCCTGATGCTGGGAAGGACTGGGGGCAGGAAGAGAAGGGGACGACAGAGGATGAGATGGTTGGATGGCATCACTGACTTGATGGACATGGGTTTGGGTGGACTCCGGGAGTTGGTGATGGACAGAGAAGCCTGGCATGCTGCAATTCATGGGGTCGCAAAGAGTCGGACACGACTGAGTGACTGAACTGAACTGAACTGAAAATTCATATTGAATTTGAAGCCATGACTCCTTCAGAATGTGACTTTATTTGGAGACAGGGCTTTACATAGGCCCTGATTAAGTTAAAATGAGGCCCTTGGTGTGGGACTTAATTCAATCTGAGTGGGATCAAAACAGTATGATACTGGCATAGAAACAGACATATTGATCACTGGAAAAGAAAGGAGGCCAAGAAGTAAACCCACACATATATGGTAAATTCATTTATGACAAAAGAGCCAAGAATATACAAAAGGGAAAGGATAGTCTCTTTAATAAATGGTGTTATGAAAACTGGACAGCTACATACAAAAGATGAAACTATACCCTTATCTTTTGCCATAAACGAAAATCAACTCAAAATGGATTGAAGACTTGAAACTATAAAACTTCTAGAAGCAAACATAGGGGGTGAATTTCTTGACACTGGTTTACATTGCTTCTACTCGTTTAGAAAATATACTGCAATTTATTTTTCTCATTGGTAAGCCCTAAAATACAAATATATTATTCGACAAAGTAAAAACTTGACAATTTTGTTTTCTTCCCGAACAATTCAAGAATTTCAGTGTGCTTTAACTTTGAGAGTGCCACTCTCATCTATATTGCTTTTGATCTAAGAATTACATTAAGAGAGTTTGTTTTCTTTACATATTTGTATAGAAGGGCCTTTATTTTGTGATCATGTTAGTTAGCCTAGTTTTACTGAATTGTGAATAGAGAATGTGGCCTCTATTATTACCATTCAAAGTTTGTTCAGTGTTTTTTGTGGACCAATATATGGTCAATTTTCTGTGGACACTTGAAAATGAAGTATATTATCTATCTTAAGGAAACATAGTATACCTAACATGTGTTATTGAATCCGGTCACAGTTTCTTTCTTTTACATTTTAAAATCACTGCTTGAGATTCATCTTTCAATTTTGGCATCTCACAGATGCCTTTGGCCAGGTGGCAATCATAAGGCATTGCTGACACAGGCATATACTTTGCCCCTGCTGTTTACATCATCGACACCTCAGCTGAGATATATTTATATTGCTGACTCTGTACATGTTGAGTTTAGTTACCATTTTAAGCGGTTGAAAGATTACAGTGTATTTTGGTGTTGAAACTAAAATTTATTGGGTATATAGAAAGGCTTGGAAAGGTGTAAATTTGATACTAGTAAAGCAAATATTATTGAATGGCAAACTATACATTTTCTTGCAAGAAACAACCAAAGACTGTACAGAACCTTGGAACAATAAAGGAGAATAACTATGAGTAGATGAATCTGTGTGGCATTTATTCCTGAGATATTGGTTGAAGATACCTATTGCATATCAACTGAAGCAACCGAATTTAGGAGAAATTGCAAGATCCCTCAAAATAGATGAAATAAATTTCCTAACTAGCAGAGGATACTGAGACTTCTTCAAGCATTTTGCAAGCCATAAGGCATGTGTCATAGTTTAATTGATAGCACTTATTTTCTTGTGCTATATTTAAAAAATGACATGTTTTACAGGTGATGGCATCTTACATTTGAATGAAATGTGATCTATTGACTGGCTTTAGCTTATGCTACTTATGTTGTCTATGTTCTCACATCCCTTAAAAATCTCTTTGATCTACCTTAAATGCAAATGAAATATCTCCTAAACAAGCCCATCTACTTCCCTTTGTTATCTCCTGTATGTCTGCTCCTTGAATGTTGCTACCAAGCTTTAAGGACATATATACCATAAGTGTTACATCATCATTATCATTTAAATCTTATAATTTAATATTATAAGTAGCTCTGCTTGGTCTCATTTTATGGCTTTTTGGTATGAATATCTGTTGCTAATATTAAGATCACAAATCCTGCTTTTTTTTTTTTTTCGCATTTGCCAAGTTTACTTTTGCCCATCCTCTTATTTTCAACCTTTGTGAACCACTTTGTTCTAGGTGTGTTTCTTTTACATACTAAAAAGTTTGGATTCTTGCCTTGTACTCTAATCTGAAAGGCAGTATATTTCTAAAAGGTAAATAAGCACATTTTAAAAATTTAATTGGCATATTTGTCTTTTTTGTTATTTTAAAAAATTTTTAAATTCCCTCATGATATAACTTATTTTCTTTGCTCTTTTGATAATCTGATATTTGGAGAAGTTTGTGGTTTTTGTGACTTTAATTTTAAATTGTTACTCAAGAAAATATATTCTTTTGCAAATAATACATCTGATAAATGAATTGTATCCAGAATATTTAAATGACTCTTACAAATCAATAATAAAAAGACAAAAACTCAGTTTTAAAATCGACAAAGTATTTGAACAGACATTTCCTCAAAGAAGATAAACATATGAAAAGATGCTCAGCATCATTAGTATTAGGGAAGTGAAAGTTCAGATTCACAGAAATACTACTTTATATTCCCTAGGTTATGGACTGAATGCCTGTACTCTAGCAAAATTCAGATGTTTAAGTTCTAACCCCTATGTGGCTAAATTTGGATACAGAGTCTGTGGATGTAGAACCAGGGATAGGAGGAATGGTAGATACAGGTGTATTTTTGACCACAAGGGGCAGTGCTACACCCTCTAATGCCTGTGTTGTTCAAGGGTCAATTGTAGTATTTAGAGAAAATTAAGGAAATGAGGGGAAAAGGTGATATTAAAGCCAGGGGGTAGTGGAATAGAGGTAGGGCAGGGAGGAATGCTGTACAGGAAAGCAAGAACATTCAGTCATTATATTCAACCTGGCTTAGCCGTGAATAGTGTTTACATAGACATAATAATGAAATTCTGATTATTTATATAAGCAATCTTACAGTATAACTGTGGAGACAAGGGGAATGGGAAATGTGTGTGTGTGTGAGAGAGAGAGAGAGAGAAAGAGATACAGAGTTAGAATTCATGTCAGTCTCCCCATGGTGTGAGATCAGTACATAATGCCTACAATTAGCAATTCAAGAAGTGATATTATAAGCACATTATTTAGAGATATGGAGGTAAGTATCTAAAAAAATGCACAAAAATAGTTAAAAATCATTGCTATGGGAAACAGAAGTGGGATGTTGGGGGAGTGTGACATGTTGGAGAGTGGGGAATAGCTGGGATTTTTAAAGTAATAAACATTATATTTAAGTCTACATATGTATATACAATTTTTGGTAAAAAAATAAAACAATGTATGGTCAACTGTGTTGAATATCACACACATACAAAAAACCCCACCAGATTCACTAACAGGAATTAAAAATAGATAGTGAGCAACTTTCCCAGAGGTCTAGTAGTTAAGACTTCTCCTTTCAATGCAGTCAGGTAGCTAAGATTCCACATGCCTCAGGGTCAGAAAACCAAACCATGAAACAGAAGCAGTATTGTAACAAATTCAATAAAGACTTTAAAAATGGTCCACATCAAAAAAGTCTTCTAAAAAAAAGTTATATTAATAACACTTGGCAACATTAATTTTTCCAACAATTGTATATGTTTGACTATCATCTTTTTTACACGCTTTCCCTCATTTTATTTATGTATAGAACCTAGAGGAACTATCCACATGAATATTTTTAGTTCGTTATAAATTACAAGTTATCCATTGTCATAGTCTATAAAGTCATCTGTTTGTAGGAAACTTCAAAGGAAAAATAATGTGTAATCTCCATTCCTTCCCACCCAACTGGTTCTCACTGAAATTCTTCACCTGTACCTTGAGGGCCTCTCCCGGCAGTTAGGTACCAGTCATTCTTGTTTTAGGGGATGAGTTTCATTATCAGCATGTTAAAGTTATGAAGCCTGAAAAATTTAGAGACACATTTACAGTTCCCTGCCTCCCTCTCCCCATCCACCCCTTCTGACTTTTGACCAAATTAAGATTCCACTGGAGGAAAGGAGAGACAGAGGGGACAGACCGCACAGGAAGAAGTGGGTGGAGAATGGCATCGGTGGTCAGCTCGAACAAGGAGGCCCAGTGTCAGCGGCAGGTCAGCTCCCAGAGGCCATCCAGTCTCTAGGCAAGTGAGGACGGTTACCTGCTCCACAGTGTTGCCATGTTAATTACCCTCATCTGTTCCCTCTCCTTCCCTCTCTGACACCCAGAGAGATGAGTAGTCTGTTAGGAATGACCAGCCTCTTTCCCAACAGAGGTTTTGCCACCTCCCACCCCACGTGCTCCACGTGCTCGGCTGGCCTTTCTGTGGCCATCATCGACAGCCCTTGTCTGAGCAAGACTGGACCAGACACAAGCAAAGAGGCATCTAATACTGAGGGGGGTGTTGGGGAAACATACTCTCCATTGTGATCCCAAGTGGTGTTGGGCCATCTGGGGGAGGCAGAGCTTAAGGATACAGA
The DNA here is from genome assembly GCF_054371585.1 of Giraffa tippelskirchi. Classification (NCBI taxonomy): domain Eukaryota; kingdom Metazoa; phylum Chordata; class Mammalia; order Artiodactyla; family Giraffidae; genus Giraffa; species Giraffa tippelskirchi. Next base: position 103,158,030 of record NC_137280.1, on the reverse strand, counting down.
AGGATGGAGGGCGTCTGCAATTACTGCTCCGTTCATGCTTCAAAGACCACTGCCTAACTCTGCAAACTCCACCTCCAGAGATTCGACCCAGGACCCCGGTCTCTGCTAAGGTGGGGAGGAAGGGCCAGTCCTGAATGTACCTTGTCCATCCGCGTGACAGTATGTAAAACAGCTGTCTTTTTGCAGTGTTACTTATTTAACATCAATAGTTTTGTTCTGTTATTCAGTAATTGTTCAAGTTTTCAAACGAAACCCTTTGCCTTTCTCTACTTTTAGCAAAATGAAATATTTCAAGTAGATAAACACCAAAGCTGGCCCCAGATATTCTGTAACCGTCCCTTTACACCATTACATGTTGGATAAGGTTATGATTATCTTGAGGCCCATAGTGATTTAAAATACTGAAGAATGATGAAGGATGATATAATTTGTTTTGAACTAATAAACTAGTTTCAGCTGAATTATTTGTAAGATTTTTTTTTAAATGACCCAAATCAGCTTTTTAAAAACCTAGAAACTTGCATAATTGTAAGAACTTGACAAATGCCACTTCTTATCCTAGATAGATATATAAGCACTGGCAGTTCTGAGATCCATAATTCAGCACTAAAATTGCTCATGTAACATTGATTTGTGAGGTTTTAAACACTTATCGAAGCCAAACTTAGACAAAAGGGCAACAATTTAGTGCTTTGAAAAATCCTATAAAGTTTTCTAAACATTGCTAACCCTTACTTTAATTTTAATCTTTTTCAATCATTTACAGACTAAAAGCTGAATTATAATTTTATATTTTGAGCTAAACTTTGTAATCATAAAAGTAGCTATTTCCCTGACAGGATCTCAGAGACTAATCTTTAAGCTTAATACAAATATTCTACTACATTTTCCTAAGAATCTATTGTTTTCAGAACTGAAATAGTAAAGATATTTTAAAATTAAACCCAAATTTTATGTGAAAACAAAAAACTGTTTGTAACTCTTATACCATTTCTACGTTTGAATAGCAAGTGATAATTGCCAAAAAATTAGAGAAACTGCTATCTTCCCTGGAGTTTTAAAAGGTACTTCTTCATTCTTTTATGAAAAGATAAAACTCGTGACTGAAGACGTTGGATTGTTTTGAATCTGGAGGCACAGATTTAATAATACTGGATGGACTATTTCCTCTGCTGCTGGGACTTACCCCTAAGGGCATTTGAGTCTCAAAAGAGCACAGCAGCTGCCTTGAGCAAAGCAAAAAGCAGGGTTTAGCAGTAGCTCATGTGAAAATGATTCAGGGAATGCAGGCAGCAGTTGTATCAATATACACCCATTTTGAGGTTTACACCAAAAAAAATAATTATAATAATGAAGTGACTATGATCTTGGTCTGCATTAAGAGAAAAGCAGAGATGACAGTTGCTCTGTCTACTCCAGAAACATGACTTTCAATTCTGGACGTCACATCTTATAAGGAAAAGAGACAACCGCAAAATACTCAGGGAAATCAGGAGCACGAAGGGCCTCGACACACGTTACACAAGGAACAGTTACACAAACAATTCTAAGTGTGTTTAGCTTTGAAAAGTGATGTCTCAGGCTGACTGACTTTACTTTGACTAGTATTTTGTACAGGATGAATTAGACTTGGCCCTTATTGCCTCAGGTTGTAGAACCCGCGTGAACATTACACAAATTCAGGCTTAATTTTCAAGATACTATTTTATTAATGTTTCCAAACACAGAATGAGGTGCTTCAGAAAAGAGTGAGTTCCAGTCTTAAGAGCTCTGCTGAAATAGGCTGGACAACTCCTGGCAAGAAGTTTTTAATGCTGTGTGTATGGTTAAATGAGACAATCTTTAAAGTTATCTCCAAAGTCCAAAATATAGATTTCAGGGCCTCAGCGCAACAGAATAAATGCCCAGTTCTCTTCAAAACGTAACTGAGGTTACATATGATTTGGGGTAGAAGCAATGCCTCCCACCTGCACATATCCTCAGATTATCAGCAAGCTCAATTTTTTAAAAAATTTTTATTTGAGTACAGTTGATATCCAATGTTCTATTAGTTTCAGGTATACAGCTGCAAGTTCAATTTCTACTCCTCAACCCCCATGTCTCCTCCAATCCCATTATATTTGGGACCCTTTCAAAGTACTGTTACCGAAACAAGTTTGTTTTGCTTGATGCCCAGCAAGCAGTTTGCTGCAACACAAAAGTTTGAAGCAAATAGAGGGCTTATCCACAAAGCAGTCAAGCAAGGAGAAGAGAAAAAAAAGTCTCAGATCAGCCTCTCTGAAGACAAGGGGATGGGGTACTCATGGTATAAAAATACAGCAGCAGTCTGAGGCAAGGGGAATGTGGGGAAAGGTGACTGGGAAAAGGTGTGTAATATCTTCCTGCACAGGTGTAAGTCCTCTGCAGGCCTCCGCAAATTCAAAATGGAGGCACTTAGCACGCTCTGAGGGCGGAGTTTTGGCTCTCTGAAGTCAAACGGTCATGGAGCCGACATGTGCACATGCCCAGTTGGAGGGCTGACATCCTAGCCAGTCTTAAGCAGCTCAGATCCGCCGATCAGTCCTGTCCGACTGTTAGCGACCCCGTGGACTGCAGCACGCTAGGCCTCCCTGTCTATCCCCAACTCCTTGCTCAAACTCATGTCCATCAAGTTGGTGATGCCATCCACCATCTCATCCTCTGTGTCCCCTTCTCCTCCGCCTTCAATCTTTCCCAGCGTCAGGGTTTTTCCAGTGAGTCAGTTCTTCACATCAGGTGGCCAGAAGATTGGAGTTTCAGCTTCAGCATCACTCCTTCCAATGAATATGCAGTTATTTCCTTTAGGATGGACTGGTTGGATCTCTTTGCAGTCCAAAAGACTCTCAAGAGTCTTCTTCAACACCACAGTTCAAAAGCATCAATTCTTTGGTGCCCAGCTTTATTTATAGTCCGACTCTCACATCCATATATGAATACTGGAAAAATCGTAGCTTTGAATAGATGGGCCTTTGTTGGCAAAGTAATGTTTCTGCTTTTTAATATGTTGTCTAGGTTGGTCATTGCTTTTCTTCCAAGGAGCAAGCGTCTTTTAATTTCATGGCTGCAGTCACCATCTGCAGTGATTTTTGAGCCCAAAAATACAAAGTCTGTCACTGTTTCCATTGTTTCCCCATCTATTTGCCGTGAAATGATGGGACCAGATGCCATGATCTTAGTTTTCTGAATGTTGAGTTTTAAGCCAACATTTTTACTCTCCTCTTTCACTTTCATCAAGAGCTGATGAGCTCATTAATTCACAGCTGACTTTCCACAAGTTCCTGGAAAGCAACTGGGGCAAACCTCTTTACGCTACATGCTGCTTGGTGGACATTCACGTCTTAAAATGACCTTGCTTAGTGAAATGGACCTGATGCAGGGTTTCAGTGCTTCATTTCAAGGGACAGTCCTCTTTGCTCATGTCTCACTGTTAGAGACCAAACAAAACTCAGACAGCCACCCTCACTTGAGCTTTGGAGACACCAACATCTGAAGGCAGTTGCTCTAGAGTAGAAGGAACCTCCATGCTGCTATTGCTATAACCAGAGGGCAGTGGTAGCTTTGAATAGATGGGTAACTTAGGTAATCAAAGAGCTCTCTCCTCACATCTGTTACCATCACATACCATTGCTCATCGTGTCCAAAGCAACATGACTGAAGCTGTGGCTCACTAACACAGACACTTAACACACTCTTGGCAGTTCTGCAAGGAGTTTCAAAGGGTAAGGAGGAGCAATACTCACTCTGGTCAGTCACAGCACCTGAACTCCCAACTGAACAAACTTTTAAACTGAAATCACCAGCTAAGTTCTGTATGTCCCAAGACTTAATCTCTTTAAACTACACTCAGCTACCAGGAGAAAATTAATCAGGAAATGTGGAAAGACTTGATGCATGTCCATGAAGAGGGTTGGTAAAAGGGCAAGAATTCCCATATCACATTATCAAACCAATTAGGAGAATGGGAGCCACTTTGATCCAAATGATTCGTTGTTAATTTATTCTGGATTTATTAGCCAACTGGGAAATTGCCACTTAGTGGTTAGGACTGGGGGTTCTCAGGCTGGTCTGCCTGGGTTCACATCCCAGACACATTACGCCTCAGAGCCTCTGCTTCCTCATCCTTGTTTTAGAGATTATAACAGCATCTACCGCACTGGGCACTTGTAAAGATTAAATTAAATGACCCACATAAAAGCAAGATTAAGAAAATAGAATTCAATAAATTTGAGCTTTAAGACGGATTGCTTCTGGAGAAGACCCACTGTGCTAGGAATCCTGATTCTGATTTCCAGGTACAATCTGAGAATGCCTGAACAGTAGGCTCTCTGCTAAAAACTTACACTAGTAATTTAGGAGGGTATCCTCTACATTACCTAGTTATCTCCTTTTTCTTACTAACATCTCTGGGACTGTATTTTTTCTCAGACTTATCTTCAGTATACCTGTACTCAAATATCCTTGTATCCATAACAAGACTGCTGAACTTACAGGGGAAACAAAGCTTAAGATAGATTATCTTCAAAAATGTTTTTGAATTTGATCCAGTACTTGAACCAGACCTCTCTGGTAGGTCCCTCCCTGTCCCAATTCCCCTTCAAATGTGCTTTGCGTACTCTGAAATTCTCTGCCCAAATTGCCTCAAGAAGTTCATTTTCAAGACCTGGCTGACTGGGCCCTGTCCCTAGTCCATTCTCCCAAGAATGGGCCACAGCCCTGATGTGCTTACTTCTAGACCAGGGGCTTGAGCAAGTATGTGGATACAGCTTGAACAGGAGAATGAGGTAGTCTCACAGGTGCGCACAGCCCCGTTCAGCCAGAATAGAGCTGGGAGCAGGAAGAAAAAATAGATGGGCCATGAGTGGACCAGAGCTGAGACTAGACTAGCTCTTCCTATTTCTCCAAGCTGGGGTACACTTGACAGTACCTATTGTCTGAAATTTGAAAATTCTGAATTGATATCTGGAATTTTAGGTGGTTCTGAAGGTAGATGTGTCTGGGTATAAATAATGGTGCCTGAAATATTCTTGCACACATGTAATTGAAATGTCTCCAAATTCCCTTGCCTTCTGGATTACCCAGCCCACGCCAGTATTCTTGCCTGGAGAATCCCATGGACAGAGGATCCTGGTGGGCTACAGTTCATGAGGTCACAGAGTCAGATGCAACTAACACTTCCACTTTTCATCCCATTCAGAGTAGTCCAGGATCTTCTATTTTATACTAAAAAGCCTCTTAAGGTGAGAGAGAGGAAAAGGGAGGAAGAAAGGAAGGATGGAAGGAAGGATGGAAGGAAGGGTGGGAGGGAGGGAGGGGAGGAAGAAGATGAAAAAGAAGAGGAGGAAGAGGAAGGTCGAGAAAAGAGGAGTAGGGGAAGAGAAGAAGAATAAGAAAGTAATTTCCTACTTAAAAGACAGACTGCTTGTTGTCTGCTGGGACCAGGTAGAAATTTTATTTCCTTTACACACACACAAGTCTTTGTTCTTGGCACTGGTTATTTTCTTAGGCCAAATCCCCAGAAGTAAACTACTGAGATAAGGGTCTCATTGTTTGTTAAGCATTTTAACATATGTTAAACATATTGTCGAGTTCTGCTGCAGCTGCCATGGCCTGATATGTGGTTTGCTCTCCTTGACTTGATTCAGGCCTCCTACTGGCCACTCTGGACTTTCCTGGTGGCTCAGAGGGTAAAGAATCCGCCTGCAATGCGGGAGACCTCGGTTCAATCCCTGGATTGGGAAGATCTCCAAGAGGAGGGCATGGCAACCCTTCTTGCCTGGAGAATCCCATGGACAGAGGAACTTGATGGGCTGCAGGCAGTGGTCGTAAAGAGTCGGACATGACTGAGTGACTAAGCACAGCACAGCATTGGCCACTCAGCTTGTGTTGCCCATGACTTGTTCACAAGACTTTCGTGAAGTAAAGGCTGTTCCCTGACACCTTATCCCTAAAACAATCTAGAGAATCCGGTGCCAGGTGAGAACGGAGATCACCTTGCTGTATTGCTGGCCGTAATGAGAATTCTTCCTGGTGTTTTATTATTGAATAGAATGTTGAGTTTTGGTGTAAGACATACACTTTCAAAGTCAAGAAGATATTTATCTTGGACTAGTCAGGCTTCTTGTTTTCAAAATCCCAAACAGAATCTAGGTAACTTAAGGGAAAAAAATATTGGATGCCTATTTGATAACCCATGGAATCTGGGTAAATTGAAGATTCAAACTCAGCTCATAAGAACAAAAAAGACTGGGCATCATAAAATTGGAAATATTTTAAAATATGGGGTTTTGCTTATTCCCAGACTGAGAAGAACCCAGGGATAAATCTCCAGTTTGCATATATGAGTTCTTCTGGTCTGAGTACCATCAGATATTTGAATCATCTTCGCAACATTCCTATCAAGTGCAGATCAATCAGCCTTTATCTGAACGCCAAGACCAATGCCAGAAATTGGTCTTGCCAATTTCCTTTGACCTCCTGTGGCATTTACCCATCATTACTAGCTTTATGGACAGAGGAGCCTGGTAGGCTGCAGTCCATGGGGTCGTGAAGAGTCGGACACGACTGAGTGGCTTCATTTTCACTTTTCACTTTCATGCATTGGAGAAGGAAATGGCAACCCACTCCAGTGTTCTTGCCTGGAGAATTCCAGGGACGGGGGAGCCTGGTGGGCTGCCATCTATGGGGTCGCACAGAGTCGGACACGACTGAAGCGACTTAGCAGCAGCACTAGCTTTATGCCTCGAGTCATCAGAATAAACCCAATGCATTCTGTTTGTTGGAGAAGGCAATGGCACCCCACTCCAGTACTCTTGCCTGAAAAATCCCATGGACGGAGGAGCCTGGTAGGCTGCAGTCCATGGGGTCTCGAAGAGTCGGACACGACTGAGCGACTTCGCTTTCACTTTTCACTTTCATGCATTGGAGAAGGAAATGGCAACCCACTCCAGTGTTCTTGCCTAGAGAATCCCAGGGACGGGAGAGCCTGGTGGGCTGCCGTCTCTGGGGTCGCACAGAGTCAGGCACAACTGAAGTGACTTAGCAGCAGCAGCAGCAGCAGCCAGATGTTTCTGATACAAGTTAAAGTTCAAGAGCCAGTGAGCCAGAAATATAACCATATTAGTCAAACATTCAATGGAATACGGCTGAACCAAAAGGTAAGGGCAGGTTTGAAGTTGGAATCTTCGGAATGTCTTTTGGTTCTGTGTATGGAGCTCTTCTTTCGGGGAGCAGATTCTCTCCAACAGCAATGCAATCGGGTGATTTTGATGGGGCTACTAAACCAGGATCCTACTCCATAGTGGGCACAGAACACTCCAGACATTCCTAATATCCTAATATCCTGGGCTTCCCTGGTATCTCAGATGGTAAAGAATCCATGTGCAATGAAGAGACCTGGGTTCTATCCTTGGGTTGGAAAGATCCCCTGGAGAAGGAAATGGCAACCCACTCCAGTATTCTTCCCTGGAGAGTTCCATGGACAGAGGAGCCTGGCGGACTACAGTCCATGGGGTTGCAAAGAGTCTTACATGACTGAGTGACTTTCACTTAGTAGGCAAAGGCATGCAACCCAAGTCAGGCCGATGGAAATCCCTCCTGGGATTTTACACTTAGAGTTGGAGGGGAAAGCACTTTGCTTTTTGTGTTGTGGAGGTGGGAGAAAAAAAAAATTTTTTTTATTTATGTGGACCATTTTTAAAGTCTTTATTGAATTTGTTGCAACATTGTTTCTCTCTTATGGGTTGTTTTGTTTTTTAGCCACCAGGGATCAACCTGCACTTCCTGCCTTGGAAGGCAAAGTCTTAACCACTGGACTGCCAGAAAAGTCCCAGGGAAAGATATTAACCAGGAGACATTGGCTGATAATCTCCCTGCTATGTGGAAAAAAGCCTGCCTGCATAGAAGAGAATAGGTCCAAAACAGTTAAAAAAAAAAAAAGCAAAGTTGAGAAATCTGACAGGCTTATCTGAAACCCTGGATCTGTCATCCTGAAACCAGCCACACCCAGAACACCATGAATTTACCAGTTACACACAAGGCAGTAAACTCTCCCATGTGTGTTAGTCACTCAGTCGTGTCTGACTCTTTGTGACCCTGTGGACTGTAGCCTGGCAGGCTCCTCTGTCCGTGGGATTCTCCAGGCAAGAATCCTGGAGTGGGTAGCCATTCCCTTTTCCAGGGGATCTTCCTGAACCAGAGATCAAACCTCAGACAACTTTGAGTTGGCTTCTGTCACTTGCAAAGGAAAGCATGCGGCTTACTACACTAGAGGCAGGGAGTGTACGGAGGGTGTTAACCTATTTCATAATCACAGTATTTTAATTTTCAAATCTACAAGTATTTTGGCAACAGCAAAGGGCTTATCTAAATTATGCTTTTATACTATTTCATACCTTATGCCTTGTGTAACTAAAGTGATTTGCTTTTTGTATGTTGTTGGTCCATAAACTTGCAATTTCTTTTTTGAACTCAAGCCATTACTTCCATCTGTCACCAGTGGACTATGATACTTTGCATCCCCGCAACTGGCAGCTGCCACAGAAAACATCAAGTCTAAACTGCGGTCCCCTCTGGGAGTTTGTTCACTTGGAAGAATACTGAACAGGGCAAACCTTGGCAGCTCTCTTTGCTCTGTTTGGCTTAACCAACAAGAAAACACATAGGAAGCCCTCAAAGAATATTTACTGAATACATGAAATACAACCTGGGAAAGAAGTAACAATTAAAAATGAAGAACACTGAGGATTTTATCTCAGCAGTTAACTTCAGTATCCATGCATGAATTAAGGAAATGTATTCACTTTGGGAAATGTTATGTGTCACAAATGAGTGTAGTTGCAGTCAGAAAAGTTGTGTTATGGTGTCTTGAAGCCTTAGGCGGCACAACCAGGACACCTGTGCCGAACAGCCAGAGTCTGGGCTCATCAGGTGGGAGGTAAACTAGGAACATTTAGCTGGCGCTGCTTATCTCTGACCCAGCTTCACCCTCGCAGCTGTCCAAGTGGATTACTGTATTGTCTTGGCTCCTAGCCAAGGCTGGCTTGGATGTGTATTTTTGAAATATTTATGGCTGGTGAGATTCCAGCCTGAGTGGTGCTAAGCATTTACTCGGCTGAGACATCATCCCTCATGGGATATAAATTCCAGAGAAAAGGAAGTTCAGGGAGACAATTGATTCCTGCTGGAGTACTAGAAAGATTCCCTTCTCAAGTTGTGGTGTACTGGCCTTTTTGAGAATGGACCTTGGGACTTCTCCACGAGGTCCAGTGTTTAAGACTCCACGCTTCCACTGCAGGGGGCTCAGGTTCAATTCCATGTCAGAGAACTAAGATCCCACATGTCCTATGGCAAGGCAGAAAAATAAAAAGTAAGAAAGAAAACTGACCTTGTTAAATAGAAAACAATTGGGTCTTAGATTTATTGTTCTTTTTTGAAAAAAATTTTATTTAACCTCCAACTATGAGTATCCTTTGGCTATCTGACTCTACAAAGTAGATTCTTTAAAATATAATTCAGTTCAGTTCAGTCGCTCAGTCGTGTCTGACTCTTTGAGACCCCATAGACTGCTGCACACCAGACCTCCCTGTCCATCGCCAACTCCCGGAGTTTACTCAAACTCATATCCATTGAGTCGGTGATGCCATCCAACCATCTCATCCTCTGTTGGCCCCTTCTTCTCCCGCTTTCAATCTTTCCCAGCATTAGGGTCTTTTCCAATGAGTCAGCTCTTCGCATCAGGTGGCCAAAGTTATGGAGTTTCAGCTTCAACATCAGTCCTTCCAATGAACACTCAGGACTGATCTCTACTAGTTGAATCTCCCTGCAGTCCAAGGCACTCTCAAGAGTCTTCTCCAACACCACAGTTCAAAAGCATCAATTCTTCCGAGCTTAGCATTCTTTATAGTCCAACTCTCACATCCATACATGACTACTGGAAAAACCATAGCCTTGACTAGAGGGACCTTTGTTGGCAAAGCAATGTCTCTGCTTTTAAATATGCTGTCTAGGCTGGTCATAAATTTCCTGCCAAGGAGCAAGCATCTCTTAATTTCAAGGCTGCAGTCAATATCTGCAGTGATTTTGGAGCCCAAAAAAATAAAGTCTGACACTGTTTCCACTGTTTCCCCATTTATTTCCCATGAAGTGATGGGACCAGAGGCCATGATCTTAGTTTTCTGAATGTTGAGCTTTAAGCCAACTTTTTCACTCTCCTCTTTCACTTTCATCAAGAGGCTCTTTAGTTCTTCTTCACTTTCTGCCATAAGGGTGGTGTCATCTGCATATCTGGGGTTATTGATATTTCTCCTGGCAATCTTGATTCCAGCTTGTGCTTCTTCCAGCCTAGCGTTTCTCATGATGTACTCTGCATATAAGTTAAATAAGCAGGGTGACAATATACAGCCTTGATGTACTCCTTTTCCTATTTGGAACCAGTTTGTTGTTCCATGTCCCGTTCTAACTGTTGCTTCCTGACCTGCACACAGATTTCTCAAGAGGCAGGTCAGATGGTCTTGTATTCCCATCTTTTGAAGAATTTTCCACAGTTTATTGTGATCCACACAGTCAAAGGCTTTGGCATAGTCAATAAAGCAGAAATAGATGTTTTCCTGGAACTCTCTTGCTTTTTCGATGATCCAGCAGATGTTGGCAATTTGATCTCTGGTTCCTCTGCCTTTTCTAAAACCAGCTTGAACATCTGGAAGTTCACGGTTCACATACTGCTGAAGCCTGGCTTGGAGAATTTTGAGCATTACTCTGCCAGTGTGTGAGATGAATGCAATTTTGTGGTAGTTTGAACATTCTTTGGCATTGCCTTTCTTTGAGATTGGAATGAAAACTGACCTTTTCCAGTCCCGTGGCCACTGCTGAGTTTTCCAAATTTGCTGTTATATTGAGTACAGCACTTTCACAGCATCATCTTTCAGGATTTGAAATAGCTCAACTGGAATTCCATCACCTCCACTCGCTTTGTTCTTAGTGGTGCTTCCTGAGGCCCACTTGACTTCACATTCCAGGATGTCTGGCTCTAGGTGAGTGATCACACCATCGTGATCATCTGGGTCATGAAGATCCCTTTTGTACAGTTCCTCTGTGTATTCTTGCCACCTCTCCTTAATATCTTTTGCTTCTGTTAGGTCCATACCATTTCTGTCCTTTATTGAGCCCATCTTTGCATAAAATGTTGCTTTGGTATCTCTAATTTTCTTGAAGAGATCTCTAGTCTTTCCCATTCACTGTTTTCCTCTATTTCTTTGCATTGATCACTGAGGAAGGCTTTCTTATCTCTCCTTGCTATTCTTTGGAACTCTGCATGCAAATGGGAATATCTTTTCTTTTCTCCTTCGCTTTTCACTTCTTTTCTTTTCACAGCTATTTGTAAGCCTCCTCAGACAGCCATTTTGCTTTTTTGCATTTCTTTTTCTTGGGGATGTTCTTGATCCCTGTCTCCTGTACAATGCCACGAACCTCTGTCCATAGTTCATCAGGCAATCTGTCTATCAGATCTAGTCCCTTAAATCTATTTCTCACTTCCACTGTATAATCGTAAGGGATTTGATTTAGGTCGTACCTGAATTGTCTAGTGGTTTTCCCTACTTTCTTCAATTTAAGTCTGAATTTTTCAATAAGAAGTTCATGATCTGAGCCACAGTCAGCTGCTGGTCTTGTTTTTGCTGACTGTATAGAGCTTCTCCATCTTTAAAATATAAGCCCTTTGAAAAAATCCATAACTGCAATTTTCATGCATTCCAGTTGCAGTTTGCTAATCCTCTCTGGGCATTCTGGACATTCATAGAACAGAAAACAATGTCAAACAGTTTGAATTAATCTCTCTTTTCAAAAATTTTTGATGAATTGATACTACCACTAAATCAACACTTTATTCTGCATTTATTGTCTCCTTTGGGTACTTTCTTTAAATATCCTAAGGTTTTGATTCTAAGTGGATTTAATTAACTAAAATATTCCAAATATTTAGAAATGTGAAACCTAGACAGTATTCTTCTAGAGCTTTCATTGGATATCGTAAGTGTAATGGTCTCTGTAGTAGACCTTCAATATTTGCAGAGTAGGTCCAATTTCTTGACTCCGGCAAATTATACAAGTGAGCTCTGTTTGAGGGATTTTCTGTAAAGGCCACCCTAGCACAACCAAATAGATACATTTGATGACATTTGATATCTCTGGTGACATTTATCTTTTGTTAAGATGATCAAAAGATACTCCTGTAGATCTGTTTCTGAAGACTGGATTTGTTTGACTTGAGGGAGTAGACAGTTTCACCATTCTCTAAGCAGTTGAGAAACAAACAGAATCATGCTATTTATTATGGAAATATGCAAGTTCTAAGTTGCCAAAAGTAAGTGTCTGACACATATAGGGGAGGTTTTGGCATGCCCTAAAGATGCTGCTTGGCTTCTTTATACATTTACCAAATGATCATGGGTGTCCTCTGAACAATGTAGCAGGCACTCCCTTTGGGGCATGAAAAGCTTTGGGAATGTAAGCTAAGAAAACAAAAACAGCACCTCTTCTTACAGAATATTTTACATAGATATGTGCTGTTACACAATAGAAGTCGGTTCCTTTTTAAAACTTTAAGTCACAAAATACCAAAGATGATGACAAAGAAAAGTTAAAAGATTTTTTAAGAAAAAAAAAAAACAACAACAACTATACTTTAAAGACAAATATCCAAGAGTCTCACTTCTTTAATGCATACCAGCCATCAAGCCGAGTTCAAGAGCTTTAAACCTACACAAATGCTGCATTCTCAAACTAATCAAAGTTATTGACTCAATTGGGTCTCTGAAATAATTGAGTCTAATTCTTATTTGGCTTGTCAGAGCCACCTGCCTCTGCTCCATTCTACCCAAAGCTTTGGGTCATTGACCCCAAAACCTCATTTAAACTTTCTTATTCTTCCTGAGTGTTCTATTCTGGAATATTCCAAAGCATTCAGCCTGACCAAGCAACATTCTATTAGTAGAATGTAAAAGCTCCACTTTTGGCAATTGCTAAAGTCTCTGAAACTGCTCCAGGAGTTTCTGGTTCCTCTGCTGTTTGGGGCACATTCCTTGTTCTCACCTTCTCTGGCATCTGACTTCCTTGGCCCTCCACCTCTCCTGGTGCCTGCCTCGGGCCATTTGCTCCCTCGCTCTGACAGTTCGTTTTAGACACACCTCCCTGAGTAGTGCTCTTGTGAATGGATTGGATCCACATACTGTAGCTGGGGATTAAAAGTGCTTGTCCCCAGCGTGACCCTGAGGCCCAGAAGCACCAGAAGACCAGCCAGTGGTGTCACTAGGCCAGCCCTGCCCAGCTCTCCTGTAGCTCCACCTTTACTCTTTGCTGTTTCTAGTGAACACTGTCAAGCTCCCTGTGAGTGAATCACTCAGACCTTCCCTTTTAAAAAGGTAAAAAAAACAAAAAATCACACCACTCAACACAAAAATTATGTTACACATAGATTTCTTTAAAATACCCTTTATTGTGTCAAGAACAGCTAACAGCAATTCCAAAAGGTAGATACATATGAATAAAACTAAAAACATTTTCAACCTCTGAATTTCTTTAATCTTTTTTTTTTTTATTCATAAAGATCTTACAAAGCACCAATGGTACAAAGATTCTGAAAAGAAATTTTTACTATTTATTTAACCAAACGTGGAAGAGAGGGATTTTTTCTCCCATGTTCACACCCTATTTTTCCTCTTCCCCAATTTTTTCTAACATGATAAGACCCTAGAAGTTATGTCATAAAAAGTAACCAATTTTAGCAGGAGAAAAGTTTGTTTTCTGCATCTGCAAGCCAAGGAGACAGACCTTAAAGAAACCAAATTCCTTGATTTTGGACTTCCAGTCTTCAGAACTATGAAAATAAATTTCGGTTGTTTAAGCCATCCAGCCTGTGGTATTTTGTTATGGAGCACTAGCAAACTGATGCACTATGTGTCCAGAGGTTTCACTCCTAGGTATGTTGCCAAGAGAAATGAAGACATGTGTGCGTGCATGCTGTGCTCGGTCGCTTCAGTCGTATCCAACTCTTTGCAACTCTATGGACTGTAGCCCGCCAGGCTCCTCTCTCCATGGGATTCTCCAGGCAAGAATACTGGAGTGGGTTGCCATTTCCTACTCCACGAGATTTTCCCAACCCAGGGATTGAACCTGCATCTCTTACATATCCTGATTGGTAGGTGGGTTCGTTATCACTAGAGCCGCCTGGAATACATATGACTACACAAAAATTTGTACATGAGTGTTCATAACAGCATTATTCTTAGTAGCCCAAACCCCAAATGTCCATCACCTCTATGAACAGATAAAATGTGGCCTATCCACACAATGGATTATTAATTCAGTAATTAAGACAAATGGAGAACTGATAGATGTTACAACATAGATGAACCTTAAAAAACATTATGCTAAGTAACGGAAGCCAGACATTAAAGACTACATATTATATGACTTTGTTCAAATGAAATGTCCAGAATAGATATGTCTATAGAAACATGGCACTAGTGGTAAAGAACCTGCCTGCATGGAGGAGACACATGAGACTCGAGTTCAATTCCTGAGTCAGGAAGATCCCCTGTCCCCTCCCTCCCCTAGAGGGCTACTGTCCATGGGGTCACAAATAGCTGGTCACGGCAGAGCAACTAACACACACACACACACACACACACACACACACACAGAAACAGAAAGTGGTTGCCAGAAATTGGGGATGGAAGGGAATGGGAAATGATTGCTAATGGGTAGGAAATTTCTTTTAGGGGGTGATAGAAATGCTCTGAAAATAAATAGTGGTGATGCTTCCACAACTAAAAACCACTGAATTATACAGAGAAAGAGAATTTTATGGTATGTATGGTACATCAAAACCAAACGAAAACCAGTATGTCCCTTATTATTGATCTAGATTGTTGTTCTTCAGTCACTCAGGTGTGCCTGATTCTTTGCAACCCCATAGACTGCGGCACACCAGGCTTCCCTGTCCTTCACTATCTCCCCGAGTTTGCTCAAACTCATGTCCACTGAATCAGTGATGCCATCCAACCATCTCATCCTCTGTCATCCCCTTCTCCTCCTGCCTTCAGTCTTTTCCAGCATCAGGGTCTTTTCCAATGAATCAGCTCTTCACCTCAGATGGCCAAAGTATTGGAGCTTCAGCTCCAGCAACCGTCCTTCCAGTGAATATTCAGGGTTGATTTCCTAATTTAGGGTTGACTGATTTGATCTCCTTGCTGTCCAAGGGACTCTCAAGAGTCTTCTCCAGCATCACAGATGGAAAGCATCAAATCTTCGGCACTCAGCCTTCTTTATGGTTCAACTCTTATATCCATACATGACAACTAGAAAAACCATAGTTTTGACTATAAGGACCTTTTGTTGGCAAAGTAATGTCTCCTTTTTAATACACTGTCTAGGTTTGTCATAGTTTTTCTTCCAAGGAACAAGCGTCTTTTAATTTAATGGCTGCAATCACCATCTGCCATGATTTTGGAGATCAAGAAAATAAAGTCTCTCACTGTTTCCATTGTTTCCCCATCTATTTGCCAGGAAGTGATGGGCCTAGATGCCATGATCTCTGCTTTATGAATGTTGAGTTACTTTTTCACTCCCTTCTTTCACCTTCATCAAGAGGCTGTTTAGCTTCTCTTTGATTTCTGCCATAAGGTGGTGTCATGAGCATATCTAAGGCTATTGATATTTCTCCTGGCAATTTTGATTTCAGCTTGTGCTTCATCCAACCTGGCATTTCACATGATGTACTCTGCATATAAGTTAAATAAGCAGAGTGACAATGTACAGCCTTGAGGTACTCCTTTCCAAATTTTGAACCAGTCTGTTGTTTCATGTCCAGTTCTAGCTGCTGCTTCTTGACTTGCATACAGGTTTGTCAGGAGGCAAGTAATGTGATCTGGTATTCCCATCTCTTTAAGAATTTTCCACAGTTTGTTGTGATCCACACAGTCAAAGGCTTTAGTGCAGTCAGTGAGACAGTAGATGTTTTTCTGGAATTGCTTTGTTTTTCCTGTGATCCAACGGGTGTTGGCAATTTGATCTCTGCCTTTTCTAAATCCAGTTTGTACATCTGGAAGTTCTTGGTTCACACACTGTTGAAGCCTGGATTGGAGGATTTTGAGCATGACCTTGCTAGTGTGAGAAATGAATACAATTGTGTGGCAGTTTGAACAATCTTTGGCATTGCCCTTCTTTGGGATTCGATTGAAAACTGACCTTTTCCAATCCTGTGGCCATTGCTGAGTTTTCCAAATTTGCTAGCATATTGAGTATAGCACTTTCACAGCATCATCTTTTAGGATTTGAAATAGCTCCACTGGAATTCCATCACCTCCACTAGCTTTGTTCGTAGTGATGCTTCTTAAAGCCCACTTGACTTTACACTCCAGGATGTCTGGCTCTAGGTGAGTGATCACACCATTGTGATCATTTGGGTCATGAAGATCCCTTTTGTACAGTTCCTCTGTGCATTCTTGCCACCTCTTCTTAATATCTTCTGCTTCTGTTAGGTCCGTACCATTTCTGTCCTGTATGGTGCCCATCTTTGCATGAAATGTTCCCTTGGTATCTCTAATTTTCTTGAAGAGATCTCTAGTCTTTCCCATTCTATTGTTTTCCTCTATTTCTTTGCACTGATCACTGAGTCTCTCTGAGCTATTCTTTGGAACTCTGCATTCAAATGGGTATATCTTTCCTTTTCTCCTTTGCCTTTTGCTTCTCTTCTTTTCACAGCTATTTGTAAGGCTTCCTCAGATAACCATTTTGTCTTTTTGTTACAGGAGGGAAAGGGGCAGGGCACAACTTTTGAAAGAATGACATAGCCCGTGGACACAACATAAACTGCTTAGAATCAAAAGGGTCCAAGATGGCAAACAAGTCGACTTTGATAAGGCCTTGATCCTCAATCAACAAGCTAAATGACACACATAGATGAAGCACAAGCTGGAATCAAGATTGCCAGAAATATCAATAACCTCAGATGTGCAGATGACAGCACCCTTATGGCAGAAAGCTAAGAGGAACTAAAGAGCTTCTTGATGAAAGTGAAAGAGGAGACTGAAAAAGCTGGCTTAAAACTCGACATTCAAAAAACTAAGATTATGGCATCCAGTCCAATCACTTCCTTGCAAATAGATAGGGAAACAATGGAAAGAGTGAGAGACTTTATTTTCTTGGGCTGCAAAGTCACTGCAGATGGTAAATGCAGCCATGAAACTAAAAGACGTTTACTCCTTGGAAGAAAAGCTATGATCAACCTAGCTCAGTTCAGTTCAGTTCAGTTGCTCAGTCGTGTCCGACTCTTTGCAACCCTGTGGACTGCAGCACACCAGGTCACTCTGTCCATCACCAACTCCTGGAGTTTACTCAAACTCATGTCCACTGAGTCAGTGAGGCTATCCAACCATCTCATCCTCTGTTGTCCCTTCTCCTCCCACCTTCAATCATTCCCAGCAACAGGGTCTTTTCAAATAAGTCAGTTCTTCACATAAGGTGTCCAAAGCAGTGGAGTTTCAGCTTCAGCATCAGTCCTTTGTTGGCAAAGTAATGTCTGTTTTTTAATATGACCAACCTAGACAGACTTTATTTTTTCAGGCTCCAAAATCACTGCAGATGGTGATTGCAGCCGTGAAATTAAAAGACTCTTGCTCCTTGGAAGAAAAGCTATGACCAACCTAGACAGCATACTAAAAGGCAGATACATTACTTTGCCATCTAGTCAAAGCTATGGTTTTTCCAGTAGTCATGTATGGATGTGAGAGTTGGACTATAAAGAAAGCTGAGCACCAAAGAATCGATGCTTTTGAACTGTGGTGTTGGGGAAGACTCTTGAGAGTCCCTTGGACTGCAAGGAGATCCAACCAGTCTATCCTAAAGGAAATCAGTCCTGAATATCATTGGAAGGACTTATGCTGAAGCTGGAAGTCTAATACTTTGGCCACTTGATGCAAAGAACTGACTCATTTGAAGTGACCTTGACGCTTGGAATGATTGAAGGTGGGAGGAGAAGACGACAACAGAGGATGAGATGGTTGCATAGCATCACTGACTCGATGGACATGAATTGGAGTAAACTCTGGGAGTTGGTGATGGACAGGGAAGTCTGGCATGGTGCAATTCATGGGGTCACAAAGAGTCCAACACGAGTGAGTGACTGAACTGACTGAATCTACAGATCTTATTCAAGCCTTTCCAGTTGTTGGAATAATGGCTTTTATTTACTTATTTATTTTAATGTGACCGCCTCCACCCTTTAGCTGAAGCACACAGCGCTATGTGGCGTTGTGCGGACCCAGTCATTGGTGCAATGTGAACTTAGCCGCTCTGTTGCCGTTGGATCTTATTTCCCCAACCAGGGATGGAAACCAGTTCCCCTGCATTGCATGGCGGATTCTTAACTACTGGACCATCAGGGAAGTCCCTGAATAATGGCTTTTATAGTGAGAGAAAATCCTAGATCATGTATTGCTCTCAGTTTCTAGGTCTATTTAGGCTCCTTTAATCAGAAAAAAATTCTCTCATTCCTTTCATGATAAAACTTTTGAAGGGTTCTAGTCATTTACTGTGCAGGGTGTCCTTCAGTTTGGGTTTGCCTGGTATCTCCTTGTTGACTAAAAAGAGATGTACAACTTGAGAGCTGCGAGTTAAGTTTTATTTGGGGCAAAATGAGGACTGCAGCTTGGGAGGCAGCATCTCAGATACCCTGAGAGATTGCTCCAAAGCAGCAGTGGGGAAAATTAAATATATAAGGTTTTGGTGAAAGGAGAGTTCAATACCATGAAGCACTCATTTTACAAAAGTTTTTTTTTGTTAGTAGTGAGGATCTGATGTCACCAAGAAGGGATTTCGTGCTTTATATGAGGAGATGCAAGGATTGAGATCATAAAATCAGTTCCTAAAAACATCCAACTATCTAAAGACCTGTCCCACCAGATTCCTTGGAGCACAGAGGGCCTCACTCCACCCTGAACTCCCTCAGGGGGTGTTGAAGGTCAACAGCTATAGCAGCAGAGGCAGATGGCAAATGCCTTTGTTGTTCAATCGTTGGCAATGCTCTTGGTAAGTGCCACTTTTTAGTTGACATCCTTGTGATTAAAATCATACTAGGTCCTCTGGGCAGAAAGAAATTCCACATATTTCTCAGTGCACAATCGGAAAGCACATTATGTCAAACTTGTTCCCTATCGCGTGAATTTAACTGCAGCCTCTGGATAAGAAGTTGTTTGGCAGTTTTCTTCACTGTAAGGGGACTAATTTTCTCTGAGTAATTAAGAAGAATATTGTGGCGAATATTGTGTTTCAACCACCAAGCTGGAGCTCCTCTGGTCCAGGCAGTAAGCTTCAGGGTGTGTAGGGGGCAGGCCTCACAGCTCACCTGCTCCTCCACCCCGCCTGGCCTGCTCCTGAGGTCTGTGCCTCAGACCCATGCCCAAGGTCTCAGCCTGGCCAATCCTTCCCCGCGGGCTGCATCCTTGGGATCCACCTCCTTGCTCAGTTTTCAAGCCACTCCACTGCATAATGGTGAGTAGATGGCTCACTTCTTGGAGTCAGAATAGTGTTTTATTTATTTTGGTGTTTTGGAATGTGTTAATTGGTTACTTTTTTCAAAGGTTGGAAAGGTAAGGAGAAACACTGGGCCTCTCAGTTCAGTTCAGTCACTCAGTCCGTGTCTGATTCTTTGCAACCCCATGGACTGCAGCACGCCAGGCCTCCCTGTCCATCACCAACTCCCAGAGTTTACTCAAACTCATGTCCATCGAGTCAGTGATGCTATCCAACCATCTCATCCTCTCTCGTCCCCTTCTCCTCCTGCTTTCAATCTTTCCTAGCATCAGGGTCTTTTCCAATGAGTCAGTTCTTTGCATCAGGTGGCCAAAGTATTGGACTTCCAGTTTTAGCATAAGTCCTTCCAATGATATTCAGGACTGATTTCCTTTAGGATAGACTGATTGGATCTCCATGCTGTCCAAGGGACTCTCAAGAGTCTTCCCCAACACCACAGTTCAAAAGCATCAGTTCTTCAGCGCTCAGCTTTCTTTATAGTCCAACACTCACATCCATAGATGACTACTGGAAAAACCATAGCTTTGACTAAATGGATTTTGTTGGCAAAGTAATGTCTCTGCTTTTTAATATGCTGTCTAGGTTGGTCATAGCTTTTCTTCCAAGGAGTAAGCGTCTTTTAATTTCATGGCTACAGTCACCATCTGCAGTGATTTCGGAGCCCAAAAAAATAAAGTCTGCCCACTGTTTCCCTATCTATTTGCCATGAAGTGATGGGACAGGATGCCATGATCTTAGTTTTCTGAATGTTGAGCTTTAAACCAACTTTTTCACTCTCTCACTTTCATCAGGAGGTTCTTTAGTTCTTGGCTTTCTGCCATAAGGGTGGTGTCTTCTGCATATCTGAGGTTATTGATACTTCTCCCAGCAATCTTCATTCCAGCTTGTGCTTCATCCAGCCCAGCATTTCTCTTTTTTTTTTTTTTAATTTTAACTAGTTTATTTTCTCTTTTTTAACTTTACAGTAAAAAATATGGAATGCTTCACGAATTTGCGTGTCATCCTTGTGCAGGGGCCATGCTAATCTTCTCTGTATCATTCCAATTTTAGTATATGTGCTGCCGAAGCAAGCACAAGCCCAGCATTTCTAATGATGTACTCTGCATGTAAGTTAAATAAGCAGGGTGACAATATACAGCCTTGACGTACTCCTTTTCCTATTTGGAACCAGTCTGTTGTTTCATGTCCAGTTCTAACTGTTGCTTCCCAACCTGCATACAGGTTTCTCAAGAGGAAGGTCAGTTGGTCTGGTATTCCCATCTCTTTCAAAATTTTCCACAGTTTGTGGTCATGCACATAGTCAAAGGCTTTGGCATAGTCAATAAAGCAGAAATAGATGTTTTTCTGGAACTCTCTTGCTTTTTCAATGATCCAGTGGGAGTTGGCAATTTGATCTCTGGTTCCTCTGCCTTTTCTAAAACCAGCTTTAACAACTGGAAGTTCATGTACTGCTGAAGCCTGGCTTGGAGAATTTTGAGCATTACTCTGCTAGTGTGTGAGATGAATGCAATTTTGCGGCAGTCTGAGCATTCTTTGGCATTGCCTTTCTTTGAGATTGGACCGAAAACTGACCTTTTGCAGTCCTGTGGCCACTGATGAGTTTTCCAAATTTGTTGACATATTGAGTGCAGCACTTTCACAGCATCATCTTTCAGGATTTGAAATAGCTCAACTGGAATTCCATCACCTCCACTCGTTTTGTTTGTAGTGATGCTTCTTAAAGCCCACTTGACTTCACATTCCAGGATGTCTGACTCAAGGTGAGTGATCACACCATTGTGATTATCTGGGTCATGAAGATCCCTTTTGTATAGTTCTTCTGTGTATTCTTGCCACCTCTTCTTAATATCTTCTGCTTCTGTTAGGTCCATACCATTTCTGTCCTGTATGGTGCCCATCTTTGCATGAAATGTTCCCTTGGTATCTCTAATTTTCTTGAAGAGATCTCTAGTCTTTCCCATTCTATTGTCTTCCTCTATTTCTTTGCACTGATCGCTGAGGAAGGCTTTCTTATCCCTCCTTGCTATTCTTGGGAACTCTGCATTCAAATGGGTTTATCTTTCCTTTTCTCCTTTGCTTTTGTCTAACTCAATGAAACTGTGATCCATGCCGTGTAGGGCCACCCAAGATGGATGGGTCACGATGGAGAGTTCTGACAATATGTGGTCCACTGGAGAAGGGAATGGCATACCACTTCAGTATTCTTGCCTTGAGACCTCCATGAACTGTATGAAAAGGCAAAAAGATAGGACACTGAATGATGAACTCCCCAGGTTGGTAAGTGCCCATTATGCTACTGGAGATCAGTGGAGAAATAACTCCAGAAAGAATGAAGAGACTGAGCCAAAGCAAAAACAACACCCAGATGTGGATGTGACTGGTGATGGAAGCAAGGTCTGATGCTGTAAAGAGCAATATTGCATAGGAACCTGGAATATTAGATCCATGAATCAAGGCAAATTGGAAGTGGTCAAACAGGAGATGGCAAGAGTGAACGTCAACATTTCAGGAATCAGAGAACTAAAATGGACTGGAATGGATGAATTTAACTCAGATGACCATTATATCTACTACTGTGGGCAAGAATCCCTGAGAAGAAATGGAATAGCCATCATAGTGAACAAGAGTCCAAAATGCAGTACTTGGATGCAATCTCAAAAATGACAGAATGATGTCTGTTCATTTCCAAGACAAACCATTCAATATCATGGTAGTACAAGTCTATGCCCTGACCACTAATGCTGCAGAAGCTGAAGTTGAACGGTTCTATGAAGATCTACAAGCCCTTCTAGAACTAACACCCAAAAAAGATGTCCTGTTCATTGTAGGGGACTGGAATGCAAAAGTAGGAAGTCAGGAAACACCTGGAGTAACAGGCAAATTTGGCCTTGGAGTACAGAATGAAGCAGGGCAAAGGCTAATGGAGTTTTTGTCAAGAAAACGCACTGGTCATAGCAAACACCCTCTTCCAACAACACAAGAGAAGTCTCTACACATGAACATCACCAGATGGTCAACATAGAAATCAGATTGATTATATTCTTTGCAGCCAAAAGGGGAGAAGCTCTATACTGTCAGTAAAAACAAGACTGGGAGTTGACTGTGGCTCAGATCATGAACTCCTTATTGCCAAGCTCTGACTTAAATTGAAGAAAGTGGGGAAAACCACTAGACCATTCAGGTATGCCCTAAATCAAATCCCTTACGATTATACAATGGAAGTGGGAAAGAGATTTAAGGGACTAAATCTGATAGAGTGCCTGATGAACTATGGACGGAGGTTCATGGCATTGTACAGGAGACAGGGATCAAGAGCATCCCCAAGAAAAAGAAATGCAAAAAAGCAAAATGGCTGTCTGAGGAGGCCTTACAAATAGCTTTGAAAAGAAGAGAAGCGAAAAGCACTGGGTCTCTAAACTTAACTGATGATGAAATGTGAAAGCAGCTCTTTTGAAAGATAAAAAAGATGTAAATACTTCTTCCTTTTTTTTTTTTAATATGGAACGCTTCATGAATTTGGATGTCATCCTTGTGCAGGGGCCATGCTAATCTTCTCTGTGTTGTTCTAATTTTAGTATATGTGCTGCCAAAGGGAGCACAGCTCTTGCTTGTAAATAAATCAATTTACTTCTTCTGGAGACCCAAGTGACCAGATATTTCCAATCAGGAGTTTTATTTTTCTTTACAAAGGCAGAGAGAGGTTAAAAGATCCTCAAGATGAAGAAGAGCTGGGGCTGTAAGTTTAAGATTCTGAGTCCAAGCCTTCCTCATACTGCCAAATTCATTTTGGTCTGGTTCATCCCTTTACAGGTATTCCCCTGTGGCTCAGAGGGTAAAGAATCCGCCTGCAGTGTGGGAAATCTGGGTTCTATTCCTGAGTTGGGAAGATTCCCTGGAAGAGGGCATGACAACTTATTCCAGTATTCTTGCCTGGAGAATCCCATGCACTGAGGAGCCTGGCAGGCTATATAGTCCATGGGTCGCAAAAAGTCGGACTAATCACATCCCTTTACAGACACAAAGCGGGATGGACCCTAAAAGGTTTTAACAGCAAATTGTGGTTGCTCGACAATCTTTTTTCTAATTGAGGTGAAATTCACATAGCATAAACTTAATGATTTGTGATTTTAAAGTATACAATCCAGGGGCGCTTGCTGTACTAGGTTTTCGCTTCTTGTTTTCTTATTTTAAAAATTTCACATCCAAGATTCCATTAGACCTGGTCTCACTTAAACTCCAGATAAAGAGTTATTTTCAGTGGCAGATGAGGGAAAGCTTGTGTAGAGAAGGAATGCAATCAGTCCTCCCCTCACACAAACTACAGAGCAGGAGAGATGCTGAGTTAAACCATTCAGTGGATACTTGCCAAAGGCGATAAATAAGTCACTTCTTCCAGGGCACTATTTTATTATGGTTTGTATTGCCATTTAATTTTCCCTGCTATGCCTTAGGTGTAAAAAGAACAGGGGGAAAAAAGCCTAACAGCTTTGATGACAGTTTTGGTTTGACTGTCATCCATTTAAAGAGCCTGGGGGTGGTGACTATTTAGGAAGCCCTGTGGAGGTGGGAGGGGCTGACTCTCATCCGGTCATTGCAGTTTCAGTGGGTTGCACCTCTCACAGGAGACTTTCCTCCTTGTCCCCAAACCCCTCCCCACACCCCTCCCCCAACATCCTGGGGTTCACTTTGGGGGCTAATCTTGTGGTTCCAGGTGCAGAGTCCTGAGTTTTTGAGTGGTCTTTTAATACATTAATACCTTGTTCAGGCACTACAGTTTGACTGAATCCTGAAATCTCTCTGTATTTGCCAAACTTACTACTTTTTCTTTAATTCGATAAATATGTGTTGTGGTATGTGTTAAATTGTTTCCCTGTGCATGAAATTTGTCTGTATGGTGTGGAATCTAAAATTTAAGTCGATATAGTTCTTACTCCCTTTGAAAACTCAATTCTAATAGGAAAGATAAAAAGGATATGTTTATTTGACAAATATTTATTTATTGAGCTTCCTAATAGCCCACATGATGGTAGGTGCTAGGGGATGCAAAGATGAATTGGACTATGTTCTAACACTCAAGGACTCGTTCACGGCATGATGAGAATTGGCAGTTCAGGCTGACAAATAGACTTGTTTCTGGACTCAACCAGAAGATCCCTAGGACATGTTTGAATTTCTCATTTAGGCCAGGGAGGATGTGAGATTTTAAGACATCTTCACAAAAAGGTAAGCCTAAGAATTCACTTACTATCTCATAAACAATTACTTGAGGATTAAAGAACCATAATGAATTGGTGGGAGGGGGTTAAGGTCAAATAAAAGGATGTTCTATTTAGGGGCAGATTGGCACTCCAACTCAAGTCACCACGTCTAATCTTACCCAACACTGTCCCCAGGTTTAAGCCATTTATTTGGGGGCAAAATGGAGGTCAGATAAGTTCTGTGATGCCTACTTGTGCCCTCAATAGAGATTTTCAGGTTCAGCAAGATATTGCTGCTTCCAGAAGCAGGGGGTGGGCCTGGGAGGAGCAGAACCATCCACTCAGTTTTCATGATAGAGAACCCGAAGAAGAATCCAGAGGTGCTTGCTTTGATATTAGTGTAATTGGAAACACACCCTAAATGTTAGACAAACCTAAATGGTTGGTTTCATCTGAACTCAAGAAGAATTAAAGACTCTGGGTTAATTACACTGCCCACTCCCACACTAAACAATATGCACCTATTAAGTTCTCCCAGGGCTTTCCTTATGGCTCAGCTGGTAAAGAATCCCTCTGCAACTCGGGAGATCTGGGTTCAATCCCTGAGTTGGAAAGATCCCCTGGAAAAGGGAAAGGCTACCCTCTCCAGTATTCTGGCCTGGAGAATTCCATGGACTACACAGTCCATGGGTCATAAAGAGTCAGACAGGACTGAGCAACTTTCACTTTCACTTTTCAGAGTTACCTGAACCTATGAAACAATATAATCCAGTCCAGTGAATGTGGCAGAACAGGATACTATGTATTTTGTGGCTGCAACTGTAGTCTGCATGTGTTGGTGAGAGTTCTGCTCTGTTTCCTGCTTTTTAAAATTTTTTGAAACCTCATTGCCATAAAATGACTTAGCATTTTTAAATCCTGAGTAGGTCAGCAAAAACATTTATACCTGGTGCTTAAGCCAAAATGAAGACTCTCCTTTGGTTATAGGAAGTTGAATGGCTTTTAGTTATGGTTCACAAATAGTCTCCTGGGTGATGCTGGGATTCTAAAAGAAAGTCTAAAGGACTTTTTTTAAGTTAGTGTACAAATGAATAAACCCCACATTTCCCTACAAATTCCTTAAATTATTTTCTCTTATACTGCTTTGTTGTTGTTTAGTCACTAAGTCACGTCTGATTCTTTTGCGACCCCGTGGACTGTAACTCGCCGGGCTCCCCGTCCATGGGATTCTCCAGGCAAGAAGACTGGAGTGGGTTGCCATTTCCTCCTCCAGGGGATCTTCCTGACCCAGGGATCGAACTCATGTTGCGTGCATTGCAGGCGAATTCTTTACCACTGAGCCACCCTGATCTAACCATACAGCTTTAACCTACTTCAGATAATTCTAAACATGTCAGCTGAGGTTGTTTGGGGTTCTTCATAAAGGACAGTGTTAGGTAGAAGATAAGTCTATGATCTTCATCCTACCAGAAACCATAAATTCCATGTTAGCATGGAAATAATGTCATATTAAGCATGTGTGTTGTGTTAGAGTTTTCTCTGCTTACAAGTGAACAAAAACAAAGAGAACTTAAGCAAAAAACTGAAGGGTGGAGGCCCTTGTGGGTAAATAGTCAAGCATGGCCTTGAGTGCAGGGGAGAGTGGGCAGCAAGCCTTGCAGTGGCACAACCAGGGCATCTCTGGGAACCTCAGTGAACCCACAAACAGTCAGGGACTTTCTCCTTAGCGGTCTTGCTGCTTCAAACACTTCTTGGTCAAAAGGTACCTCCCAGGGAAGAGAAACTGATTGTCCCTCTTTGCTCAGGGTTCTGCTCCGGACTGGTCAGCCATTCCTGTAGGACAGAACTGTGCACCAGAAACGAGACTTAGGAGAACCCACTCATCTGGGAACACTAGGAAGTTCTTAATGAGAAGTGAGGAGGGAGAAGGTGGGGGATGAGGGGTAGTGGTCAATTGCCCACCACACATTGACTTTAATACAATAACCACGTGTTACAATTCAAGTCAAGCTTTGTTTATTTTCCATAGTACAGTGATGAACACGTTAAGTGTAATGTTCTTTCCTAATACTCTGTTTTCAAGATTTTAAAAAATGAAGGCTTGGTGCAGTGATATGAGTCAGAGGCATGACCAAAGGAAAAATAGAGGATGAGTCTGGCATCTTAATATGCAGTGGGAGATATGTGAGAGACAGACAACTTGCAATTACTATAAACATACAATCAAAGACAGATCTCTTATTTAATTAGCTTTTAAAATAGAATTAAAAAAATTTAAAGGTCTCGAATGTATATTTATTGTTCTATGCCATGGGTATTAATTGGCTTCTATTCTTTATTATGTGTGTGTGTGTACATATATAGACACATGTACATATATTTTGACATCACTGTTCTTCATCACATCCAAAAATACTATCTACAGTCTTTCTAAATATAAAGATGGAAAACCATAATTAACAATGCCTATATTATGCACATAAATACAGTTGTTGAAGTCACTAGTTTGGTAGCCTGTGCTTGTTTAATGACCTATCTTTTCTGTCTCACATGAATGTCCTAAGTCTGTTTCCTATAGCTATATGGTATACTGGGCATGATACATCTAATGCAAATCCTGAGGTGAAAAGACTGTCAAAATGTTTTTTGGGAAATCCAGAGAAGAGCTCAGCATGCCTGCGATGACCCTAGATTTGAACACTTCATTACTAGGAATGGGACTGTGTCAGCCGCCCTCCATCTGCAGTTCCTGATGTTAGAAACTGCGAACTGTAGGCCTGCACAGATAGTTTCCTGCCTGGTTAATAAGTTGTCTTCATTTCTAGAGACACATATAGGCAAATGTTTATTTCTCTCCCAGAACTGATTTATTTGGCTGAACCAGGTCTTTGGTGCAGTATACGGGTGGCAGGCAAACTCTTAGTTGCAGCATGTGGGATCTAGGTCCCCAATCAGAGATTGAACCTGGCCCCCTGCACTGGGACCCGGGCCACCATGGAAGATGCTCCCAGAATTTAATATGTATGGGAGTCCTGGAAATCCTCACCCCAGACTGCAACAAGCACTTATATTTCACATGAATAAATGAAGATGTCATCTCTTGAACTATTTATCTCCTTATCATACCATCAGCTGGGATTTATTTATTTTTTAATAGTTCTCTAAAAAAATTGACTTTTTTTCCCCCCATTATTTAGTAACAGAAAAAAAAAAATGCGTAATTTACTCCCTCTGTCAACCTCAACCCACAGACTGTGAAAACACATTAGTCACTCAATTTACACCTCTGAAGGAAAACAAAACACCAAATAGAAAAAAAAAATGTATCAAAGCAAATGCACTGATTTTTAGATCATCAGATTATTCCAAACACAGTTGATGTATTTGTATCTCAACTGCCAGACTGAAATCCCAGAAACCTGGGGTAACAGAGCAAAAGGAAGGGACCCCTGCTCTTCTGGGAATCTGCAGCGCCCAGTCTTGGAGTCTCTAGATCTGCACGTAATGTTCCCCTTCACCCACAGCCTTATTGCTGCCCTTTGTTCTTGCAGCATCTTCCAGGGGGGTGTACAAAGAAACTGGTTTGTAGACAAGCAGGCCTGGATTCCAGCTCCTCCTCACACCCTCTACTGTGGGGCTCTGACTATCCTATCCTCAGTGTTTACTTCTCCCTCAAGCTGGAAGTAACCACATTGGACAGCAGCATGCTAGGCTTCCCTGTCCTTCACTATCTCCCGGAGCTTGCTCAAACTCATGTCCATCGAGTCAGTGTTGCCATCCAACCATCTCATCCTCTGTCATCCCCTTCTCCTCTCGCCTTCAATCTTTCCCAGGATCAGGGTCTTTTCAAATCAGTCAGTTTTTCACATCAGGTGGCCAAAGTATTGGAGTTTCAGCTTCAACATCAGTCCTTCCAATGAGTATTCAGGACTGATTTCCTTTAGGATGGACTGGTTGGATCTCCTTGCAGTCCAAGGGACTCTCAAGAGTCTTCTCCAACACCACAGTTCAAAAGCATCAATTCTGCACTCAGCTTTCTTTATAGTCCAACTCTCACACCCATATATAACTGCTGGAAAAATCATAGCCTTGACTAGATGGACAAAGTTATGTCTCTGCTTTTTAATATGCTGTCTAGGTTGGTCATAACTTTCCTTCCAAGCATCTTTTAATTTCATGGCTGCAGTAACCATCTGCAGTGATTTTGGAGCCCGAAAAAATAAAGTCAGCCACTGTTTCCCCATCTATTTGCCATGAAGTGATGGGATCAGATTCCATGATCTTAGTTTTCTGAATGTTGAGCTTTAAGCCAAATTTTCACTCTCCTCTTTCACTTTCATCAAGAGGCTATTTAGTTCTTCTTCACTTTCTGCCATAAGAGTGGTGTCATCTGCATATCTGAGGTTATTGATATTTCTCCCGGCAATCTTGATTCCAGCTTGGGCTTCTTCCAGCCCAGCGTTTCTCATGAATGTACTCTGCATATAAGTTAAATAAGCAGGGTGACAATATACAGCCTTGACATACTCCTTTTCCTATTTGGAACCAGTCTGTTGTTCCATGTCCATTTCTAACTGTTGCTTCCTGACCTGCATACGGGTTTCTCAGGAAGCAGATCAGGTGGTCTGGTATTCCCATCTCTTTGAGAATTTTCCACAGTTTATTGTGATCCACGCAGTCAAAGGCTTTGGCATAGTCAATAAAGCAGAAGCAGATGTTTTTCTGGAACTCTCTTGCTTTTTCGATGATCCAGCAGATGTTGGCAATTTGATCTCTTGTTCCTCTGCCTTTTCTAAAACCAGCTTGAACATCTGGAAGTTCACGGTTCACGTGTTGCTGAAGCCTGGCTTGGAGAATTTTGAGCATTACTTTACTAGCGCGTGAGATGAGTGCAATTGTGCGGTAGTTTGAGCATTCTTTGGCATTGCCTTTCTTTGTAATTGGACTGAAAACTGACTTTTGCAGTCCTGTAGCCACTGCTGAGTTTTCCAGATTTGTTGGCATATGGAGTGCAGCACTTTCACAGCATCATGTTTTAGGATTTGAAATAGCTCAACTGGAATTCATTACCTAAATAATTATTTTTAAAATGACTTCTTTGATATTGGAAGAAGATCATCAGGTGATCTAGGAAGTTTAAAGTTAGAGAATGTAGTTAGCAGTAGGGAGGGTATTTTTCCCTTAATACTATTTTGCTGGTCTTCTCCCTTCTGGCGATGAGAGTTGTGTTACGTTTCTGATCCCCATCCCCTACCCCCTGTCTGGTCAAACATCTGAGAGGTGTGTCTGCAACCATCCCTTTAAAATCAGTTTGGTTTGCTTCAGCAGCGTCCCTCCAGCTGGGCGCTAGGAAAGGGAAAGAATGCTATTTTGGCTGACCCTTGAGTGATCGGTAGGATTGAGAAGTCTGTTGGTAAGTGGAAAGGAAATTCCAGGTATAGGAAACAGCGTGATTGATGGCACAGACATAGGAATGTCCAGGGCAGATACAGGAACGTGTCTGGAAGTGAAGAAACTCCTCCACAGCTGTGATGTTGGGCAGGCCCAGGCTCCTGCCGCAGCTCGGACTCTTCCAGCTATGATTGACCCAGTCCGGGAGCTTTCAAGTGTGCGCTTACATTCTGTGGGCCCACAGCCAGCAGCTTCTCCTTTAAACCTCACATAGTAAAAAAAAAAAAAAGTCAATTACTACCAAGTGTGGTTTTCATTTTCACTTGAATATTCTCAACTTCCCTCTGCCAGTGCTGCCAATTTTTAGGTGGGCATGCCAATCTCTGCTAGATTCTTATTTGTTACATTTTATTTCTTTTCAATGATAACTTCCTGATGTATTCCAAACCTTGAGATGTTTGTGATACTATTGTCCCAGATACAAGCATCTAACCTGTTGTGAAAGGGAAGTGACTAGTCAGTTATCCGTTAGACAGGAGTAACAATTTCTCAGTTCCCAAAAGGTTGCAGTTCTCGCACCAAATGCCAAATGTTTAAAAGCTGAGATCCCTAAACACTTAGAGTAGTTTTAAAACCACTTTGTTGAGATACAATTCACATAAGATACGATTCACCCATTTGAAGTGTACAATTGAATGACTTTTGGTATGTCATTAATATTTTTAAACTGTGTTAATGTATATCTAACCAAATTTGTCATCTTCATCATTTTAAGTGTAAAATTCAGTACCACTAATTACACTCATGATGTTATGCAACCATCGCCACAATCTATTTCCAAACTTTTTCATCCCCCTAAACAGAGCTGTTTATAATCTTGCTGTGGTGTAATTAGGTCTAGACTAAAAGAGTTTGTTTATAATTATAAAGCGGTGTTTAAAATATCATACATTAACACATATATATGGAATCTAGAAAAAATGGTACCGATGAAGCTATTTGCAGAGGAGGAATGCAGAGGCAGACATAGAGAACCGACTTGTGGACATAGTGGGGGAAGGAGAGGGTGGGAAGAATTGAGAGATAAGGATTGACATATATACACCACCATGGATAAAACAGGGAGGTAGCAGGAAGCTGCTGTAGAGCACAGGATCTCAGCTTGGTGCTCTGGGACCTAGAAGGGTAGGATGGGGCTGGGGTAGGAGGCAGGCTCAAGAGGGAGGGGATACATGTATACATATAACTGATTCATGTTGTACAGCAGGAACCAACATGACATTGTAAAGCAATTATACTCCAATTGAAAAAAAAGTGTTTAATATTATCATCCTTTCTTATGATTCCCTACCCCAGGTATTCTTTCTTACAACCCTTCCTGCTGCCTGTTTGAGCTGGGAGCTCCAGCCTTGTGGTGAATCCCATTCATACTAGCAGGTAGGCTCATCTTCAAACCCAAAGGATGCATGGCTGGAGTTTCTTTCCCTCCTGGAGGTCTCAGGGGCAGAGGAAATGGCACCAGGCATGTGGGCCAGACACGTTCAGATAAAAGCCCATCATTCTTCATGAGTTTATTCAGCCATTCCCTTTTATCTCCACCCCCGACTCCTATTTCCAATTTCTGTAGGCAACCAGATTCATGTGTTTAATGTACATTATTTTGCTTTATATTTTTGTAAAATGTCTATAGTTTTATACTCCTGCTTTTTTAAGCTGTATAAGTTATCTAGACCTGGACCTAGATAAAGGGATAAGGCTTCCCATCGTTGTTTCAAGAGTTGATACCAGAATGGATTCTCCTGTCTTGCAATGCTTTGGGTCAAATTCTGGACCTGCTGCACCTGATTGGCTAAACCTAGGCCTGCTCCCCACCCCACCCCCACCCTCCCACCCCCCCACCCCCCACCCCCACCAAAAAAATAGGCTGCCTGGCTTTCTGAGCATCTATAGTGGAATGCAGACCCTGTCTCTTGCTAAGACTCAAATGGTGAGGAATTCCCCAAACATAGAAAGACAGTTCAGAGTGAACAACCAAAAAAGTTACAGATGTTCCCTACAGGTAGGAAGCATCTGGTGTTCTGTACAGATCTGAGTCACAGCTTAATTTTATCTGACTTTGAAAAATACTCTAAACTGGTTTGTTGGCCTCCCTTTCCTTCTGTTGTTAAAAATACACACTTGAGCAATTAAAAAAAAAAAGGTAAAAATTCTGACATCAAAATCTCACAGTATTCTTGTCCTTTTCAAATATACATTGCTGTGCTGAAATATAACTATGGACCAAGTCTTTTCATAGTAAGCTTAACTACAGCTTTTTTCCAAGATTCTAGTCAGATTCTTATTCTGACCCAATATTTACGGTTTTGTAATTTTCAAAGTTTGTTTTCTATTGTGTTTCTTCTTTTAAACTGAAAGAGTTAGATTTTCTTTTTTTTTTTAAAAAGTACATAGCTTGTATTACTACAAGGTAGAAAAAGAGAAGTAAGTCAGAACAAGAGGAAAAAAATATTATTTTGTAACCAAATCCAAAATTAACAAAGATTTTTATTAGTGAAACATCAGTTTATCCAGATTGCATTATTTCCTAGGTAAATAGAATCATATTTCCTGTGTGTTAATAGCTACTATGTGTTTATTGACTAGTTAGAAGACTCATTCTATTTATTCTTTAAAGTCTCAAAATCTTAATCTGCTTCACTGATGTCCTATTTATCTGACATCTTTTTAATGAGTAATGGCATTTGGGCTGTCCCTGCTGTTTCACATTGAATGTACCCTCTCATCATTTCCTGTGGCTTTATGGCGAATGATACTATCTTTACTCAGTGATTTTGTTTCTATCTCTTCCCCTAAAACTAGTTGCCCCTAAAAATTCACGAGAGAGACTCAGTGTGGGAATTAGGTACTGGTCTATCAGACAATTGTCCATTACAAAGTAGATTGGATTCCAAACCTACCAATTTCCTTGGACAGGGAAAAAAGATGTTTTAAGGTTTCATCCATGAAAGACAGCATTGTTGGTGTGAGTGGGGGAGGTAATTTGCATAATTTCCTTTCAAATTTTAGAAATGCATGGCCCAGAATTCTGCTGAAGTCCGTTCTTGTCTCTTCCTAGGACAGGCAAATGTCTCTAATCTCCCCTAGCCAGAGGATGTGGAAAGAAGCTGGTATGAGAGGGAAGGGAAGGTCACCAGGAGAAAGGGCCAAGGTGTTAATTAGCTTTTCTTGGCTCACCCAGAGCCAGTGGCAAGCAGATGGCTGCACCCTTAATACCACCTTTTTTTTTTTTTTGTCCAGCAGGCAGTATCTTTTGGGCAGGCAGAAAGCATGCACTTTTGCTTTTTTCCTCTTCAGAATGTGGAAGTGGTGAAGAAACATACAAAGGGAAAAATCTAGATTTAAATGTTATATGTATCTAAGAAAAATAGACCTTATCTCTTTCCATCTTTTGCAATAAGGAGATGTGCCTTCATATTTTGAGAACAACTGAGAGTGATTTGTTCTTTCTATTACAAAAATCAATCTAAACTAATCAAACTGTGCCTGGATGTCTGAAAGATAATCTGTAAAATGATAAAAACAGCTATGAAGTTCATACTCAATACCATAGCATCTTGTGTTTGGAGAGAGGCTGGCTTGTGGACAACTCTCAGAAGATTCAGCAGAGCATATATGAGAGGTACTGACATCGACCTCTCCCCTTGAACACCGGCAGTTTCTGTGGGGCGGGGACTGTGGCTTGATCATTTAATAATTTCTTTTATACACTGGCCATAATGATATTCACTGGAAGTTTACTAAATGAAATGAAGTTATAGTAAGTCAACTGTATTATACGTACTATTCAATGTTTGTATAATTAATGACTTTATGTCAAGATAAAGATTAGTAAGCATGACAAACGTTAACAGTTTACATTTTGAAAATGTGGTATTGTAACAGGCACAGATTTTTCTCAGTGCTAGTATAGTGCTTTATATGCCAAATTAAATAGCTTTCAAAATTGAGAAGTTAATATCCTGACATCTGTTTTTGAGGAAGGGAAAGGAAAAATATTTACTAAGCTTTGCCTTTGTAACAGATATACTTTAGACACATTAACGTATTCATTTATTTCAACATCCCTATAGGGTAGTTTCTCTGCTTTTTACAGATGAGGAAATGGAAGTTCACAGATGTTAATTGCTAGAGGTCATATAGTGACTGAGAAGGATACACACTTGGGTATGCCTGCCTCTACTGTCCTGCCTTTACTTTCCCTGAACCCCAATATCTTCATTGGTTCCCCAATATTCTCAGTTTTATTTGTCCAATGATTGGTCAAATCAGCCTACTCTACCTCTAACGTGGGCTTCCCAGGTGGCACTAGTGGTGAAGAATCCACCTGCCAATGCAGAAGACACAGGAGATGCAAGAGAGGCAGGTTGGATACCTGGGTCAGGAAGATCCTTTGAGGGAGGAAATGGCAACCCGCTCCAGTATTCTTACCTGGAAAATTCAATGAACAGAGGAGCCTGGAGGGCTATACTCCATGGGCTTGCAAAGAGTTGGACATGACTGAGCACGCAGGGCAACTCTATCTCTACAGTAGTCTCCACATTCTTTCTTGGCCCTGCCCCAATGACAGAAACAGATCTGGCATCCAGATCTTCAACTGCTTAGTGAAAGTGAAAATCGGTCAGTCGTGTTTGACTCTTTGCGACCCCATGGATATACAGTCCATGGAATTCTTTTAGGCCAGAATACTGGAGTGGGTAGCCTTTCCCTTCTCCAGGGCAACTGCTTAACTCTTAAAACTAAGTCATTTTTACAGCTTTAAAAGACAAATGGGAACTGAAATAGTATATTGGTGGCAATCCAGGGTAGAAATGGTTTTTTTTTGGCTGCATGGAGTGGTACGTGGCGGAGAAGGCAATGGCACCCCACTCCAGTACTCTTGCCTAGAAAGTCCCATGGACGGAGGAGCCTGGTAGGCTGCAGTCCATGGGGTCGCTAAGAGTCGGACACAACTGAGCGACTTCACTTTCACTTTTCCCTTTCATGCACTGGAGAAGGAAATGGCAACTCACTCCAGTATTCTTGCCTGGAGAATCCCAGGGACGGCGGAGCCTGGTGGACTGCCGTCTATGGGGTCGCACAGAGTCGGACACGACTGAAGCGACTTAGCAGCAGCAGCAGCAGCAGTGGTACGTGGAATCTTAGTTCCCTGACTTAGGGGTTGAACCTGTGGCTCCTACATTGGAAGTGTGCAGTCAACCACTGGACCACCAGGGAAGTCCCAGAGCATTAATTTAATCCCAGTGTACAATTGTGCAATTCTACCAGATTCCCACACATCACATTCACCTTGTCTTGCTAATGTGTGTTACACATGTCACATTTTTGTATCTCTATTTGATATTTGGGACAGGTGATACATCTATGGTTCTCTTTCTCATTGCTTAGCATACCACACTCAATTTTTAAAATATGCATTTTAGGGAGTTCCCTGGCAGTCCAGTAGTCAGGACTCTGAGCTTTCACTGCC
This sequence comes from Giraffa tippelskirchi, assembly GCF_054371585.1. Taxonomy (NCBI): domain Eukaryota; kingdom Metazoa; phylum Chordata; class Mammalia; order Artiodactyla; family Giraffidae; genus Giraffa; species Giraffa tippelskirchi. The sequence continues at coordinate 103,122,312 of NC_137280.1, read as the reverse complement.
AAGATTCAGGTTCAATCCCTGATTAGGGAACTAAGATCCCTCAAGCCATACAGTGTGTCAAAATACAAATATATGTATGTATGATATACATATGTATTTTATTACTTTTTTAAAATTTATTTATTTTTTAATTGAAAGAAACAGTGTGGACCTAAGACAAGCAGAAGATATTAAGAACAGATGGCAAGAATACAGAGAAGAAGTATACAAAAAAGATCTTCATGACCCAGATAATCACAATGGTGTGATCACTCACCTAGAGCCAGACATCCTGGAATGTGAAGTCAAGTGGGCCTTAAGAAGTATCACTACAAACAAAGCTAGTGGAGGTGATGGAATTCCAGTGGAGCTATTTCAAATCCTAAAAGATGATGCTGTGAAAGTGCTGCGCTCCATATGCCAGCAAATTTGGAAAACTCAGCAGTGGCCACAGGACTGGAAAAGGTCAGTTTTCATTACAATCCCAAAGAAAGGCAATGCCAAAGAATGCTCAAACTACCGCACTATTGCTCACATGCTAGCAAAGTAATGCTCAAAATTCTCCAATCCAGGCTTCAACAGCACATGAACCGTGAACTTTCAGATGTTCAAGCTGGATTTAGAAAAGGCAGAGGAACTAGAGATCAAATTGCCAACATCCACTGGATCATCGAAAAAGCAAGAGAGTTCCAGAAAAACATCTATTTCTGCTTTATTGACTATGCCAAAGCCTGTGTGGAGCACAACAAACTGTGGAAAATTCTGAAAGAGATGGGAATACCAGACCACCTGACCTGCTTCTTGAGAAATCTGTATGCAGGTCAGGAAGCAACAGTTAGAACTGAACATGGAACAACAGACTGGTTCCAAATAGGAAAAGGAGTACGTCAAGGCTGTATATTGTCACCCTGATTATTTAACTTATATGCAGAGTTCATCATGAGAAACACTGGGCTGGAAGAAGCCCAAGCTGGGATCAAGATTGCCAGGAGAAATATCAATAACCTCAGATATGCAGATGACACCACCCTTATGGCAGAAAGTGAAGAACTAAAGAGCCTCTTGATGAAAGTGAAAGAGGAGAGTGAAAAAGTTGGCTTAAAGCTCAACATTCAGAAAACTAAGATCATGGCATCTGGTCCCATCACTTCATGGCAAATAGATGGGGAAACAGTGGCAGACTTTATTTTCTTGGGCTCCAAAATCACTGCAGATTGTGACTGCAGCCATGAAATTAAAAGACACTTGCTCTTGGAAGAATAACTGTGACCAACCTAGATAGCATACTAAAATGCAGATACATTACTCTGCCAACAAAAGTCCGTCTAGTTAAAGTTATGGTTTTTCCAGTGGTCATGTATGGATGTGAGAGTTGGACTATAAAGAAAGCTGAGCACCAAAGAATTGATGCTTTTGAACTGTGGTGTTGGAGAAGACTCTTGAGAGTCCCTTGGACTGCAAGGAAATCCAACCAGTCCATCCTATAGGAAATCAGTCCTGAATATTCATTGGAAGGAGTGATGCTGAAGCTGAAGCTCCAATACTTTGGCCACCTGATGTGAAGAACTGACTCACTGGAAAAGACCCTGATACTGGGAAAGATTGAAGGTGAGAGGAGAAGGGGATGACAGAGGATGAGGATGAGATGGTTGGATGGTATCACCGACTCAATGGACATGAGTTTGGGTAAGCTCCGGGAGTTGGTGATGGACAGGGAGGCCTGCCGTGCTGCAATCCATGGCGTCTCAAAGAGTCGGACCCGTCTGAGCGACTGAACTGAACTGAACTGCTTTTGTTTTCTGTCAAACCTCAACATGAATCAGCTATAGGTATACATATATCCCCTACCTTTTGAACCTCCCACCTAATATAAATAATATATAAATATTTAAATAAATATAAATTAAATACATTTATATTTAAATATAAATAAATATATACGTATGCATTTTAAATCAAGTGGTTGATTTCCTCCAATTTCTTCATAATGAAGTTTGCTGGAAGAATTTGAGATTACATAGTAAATCTGAAACTGAGATAGGCTGCTGGTATTTAAGGAAAAAAAGTCTTACCTTATATATTGTTATTTACTATATTTGGTACTATTTTATCAATAATAGGTAGATAGTCATGAAATATACATTACAGATCAGACTCATTTTCAGGCAAAACTTATAGAAAATAAGAAATTTTCCAAATGGAATTCTTACTAAGTCTTTAAATAATTGTTTTCTGAAGTTTTAAGAGTATCTCTTGGGAGTTTCCTGGTGGTTTAGTGATTAAGACTTTGCCTCCCAATGCAGGTGAGGATTCGGGTTTGATTTCTTGTTGGGAAGCCAAGATGTTTCTTGGATGGGACCAAGAAACCAAAGCACAAAAACAGAACGAGTGTTGTAGCAAAATCCAATAAAGACTTTAAAACGATTTTTGTTGTTGTTCATTGCTAAGTCATGTCCGACTCTCTGTGACCCCAAGAACCGCAGCACGCCAGGCTTTCCTGCCCATCACTATCTCCTGGAGTTTGCTCAAACTCATGTCCTTTGAGTCAGTGATACCATCCAACCATCTCATCTTCTGTCGCCCCCTTCTCCTCTTGCCCTCAATCTTTCCCAGCATCAGGGTCTTTTCCAATGAGTTGGCTCTTCACATCAGGTGGCCAAAGTATTGGAGCTTCATTTAGCACCAGGCCTTCCAATGAATATTCAGGGTTGATTTCCTTTAGGATTGACTGGTTTGATCTCCTTGCTGTCCAAGGGACTTTCAAGAGTCTTCTCCAACACCACAGTTTGAAAGCATCAATTCTTCACCGCTCAGCCTTCTTTATGATCCAGCTCTCACATCCATACATGACTACTGGAAAAATCTTAAAATAAAAATCTCTCGACTCATGCCTGTTAGTTTTCACTCACTTCTTAGATGAGGTAGACTTATTATGAGAAATGAGAGATTGATGAAAGGCCAGGGGACTTAGACTATCCACTGTTGTATATTTCTCCACTCCCAGTTGGGTATTGTGGACAGAAAGGTGACAATATTTCATCATTTGCACTGTCCCTCAAGGAATTACTCCACTGGTGAAGAGTCTTGTGATTTGGTCAAAATGATAAATCGAAAAGCAATATGCTTTGTTCCAAGTGACTGCTGGAGATGATCATGCCAGGGAGGTTCATAGGAGGAATGACATCTTAATTATTTTGGGGTGCAGCAGATCTTTTAGATTCACTTCACTTTTAAAAATAACGGTGCTGGGCTCACCCCTGTGACTTCTGTTTTTCCAATGACAGTGGAGATCTTGTTTCTGCATCCCTCATTTTGAGATCAACCCAACTTAACTCCCTTAAGGGAAGTATGTAGTAAATGAAAAGAACTAAGAAGTTTAGAGAAATGAAACTAATTTCTTTTAAATGACAACACATTTCTGAAAACCGTGTGAAAGGGTTGATTCAAGTTACCACAGGGTGATTTCTTTCCAAATGAATGTCACAGTAAAAGAACTTTTCTGCAGTCATGGTTGTCATGGTGGGTTGTCTGACTTAGTTAGTTTTGGTATGTAATGGTATACAGGCATGTGTGGTTCTGGATGTAACTCAAGAGCCCCAGCAAGACCAAAGGCAGGATCTGTGTGGTGTACGTCCTCTACATTCTCCACTGCAGTGTCTCATAACTTTATCATCTCACAATCTCTTTTGATAAGCATAAAAATCTCATCTGCCCACCCAAATTAAGAAAGCCCCTTATAAACAAAGTGCCTTCTGTCTTTCCCCGCAACACTCAGTTAAGCATCACAGCTCTTACAATGCCTGTCTGGCCAAGAAGATTTAGTCAGACTTTTAAATATGTTTATTAAAACAACAGATAATTTTTTTGCTGTCCTAGATTTTGATAACCCCCCTTTTCTTCCCTTCTTCCTGATCCCCATCCCCTTTGAAAATTTCTTCTCTATTCTTATTAATTAAACTGTAGTGTGTCTTTAGTGTTTAGAAAGTTGTTATATTAATAGAAGAATTTAGGACCTTGGATTACTAGAGATCAGTATTTGTATCTGATTAACAGAATGATCAGCATCCAAATATGTCATCTTATAAAATGAAACAAATATTGGAGTGAAAAACAGAATTTCATGGGTAGAAACTACCGTTTTAGGTTTCTTTATTTAGAACTTCCTTTATTAAGTCCTCAGTTTTTTAGTGTCTGTATTCCAAACTTTTCAAGACAAAAGTTGGCAGTAGCTCTCTTCAGGTCACCAGTTTCACCCTTAAAATCTGGCTTCATTACTCAAACACATCATTTAAATCTGATTAAGTAATAGACTTTTTTAAAAAAAGGATTTATACAATTTTTGACTGCTGAAGAAATCACGGAGATTTATAGCGCAGGTGTAAAAAATGAACAGTCCACAGAAAATTTAGAATTCAAGCAACAAATAAGATGGAAATGGTATTCACTTACCAAAAAAAAAATAACTTCCAAGTATACCTCACGAGTTTTTCAATTTAATCGTAAGAGACTGGGTTATGTTTATGTTTTCATCCTTGTAAAATTTACATATAGCAAAATGCACAGATCTGAAATGTACAATTTAATGAGATCTGATTATTGTATTTATGCATGTACCTATGCTCCTGTCATTCCAGAAAGTTCCTTCATGTCCCTTTCTAATCAATTCTCACCACAATAGACAACCAGTGTTCTGACTTCTTTCACATAGATTACACGTTTTTGAATTTCATATAAATGAATCACATAAAACGTGCTTTGTATTGCTTGTGAGATTCATCACTTTGTTACACGTATCTGTAGCTTATTCCTCTTTATTGCTCAATAGTACTTTACCATAACTTATTTGCCTATTCTGTTGACTGGCATTTGTATTGTTTCCAGTTTGGGCTAATTGTGAATAAAGTTACTATGAACTTCTTATATAAGTCATTCAGTAGACATGTGCTTTCATTTGTTTTGGAAACAGAATTACTGGAATGCAGCATACAAGCATTTTTAACTTTGTAAGGAGCAAACAGTTTTCTGAAGTGGTGGTACTGTTTACACTCCCATCAGCAATCTATGAACGTTTTACTTCCTACTTTTCACAATATACATGTAAATCAGTTCAGTTCAGTCGCTCAGTCGTGTCCGACTCTTTACAACCCCATGAATCGCAGCACGCCAGGCCTCCCTGTCCGTCACCAACTCCCGGAGTCTACCCAAACCCATGTCCATCAAGTCAGTGATGCCATCCAACCATCTATCCTCTGTCGTCCCCTTCTCCTCCCACCCCCAATCCTTCCCAGCATCAGGGTCTTTTCCAATGAGTCAACTCTTCACATGAGGTGGCCAAAGTATTAGAGTTTCAGCTTCAACATCAGTCCTTCCAATGAACACCCAGGACTGATCTCCTTTAGAATGGACTAGCTGGATCTCCTTGCAGTCCAAGGGACTCTCAAGAGTCTTCTCCAACACCACAGTTCAAAAGCATCAATTCTTCGGTGCTCAGCTTTCTTCACTGTCCAACCCTCACATCCATACATGACCACTGGAAAATCCATAGCCTTGACTAGATGGACCTTTGTTGGCAAAGTAATGTCTCTGTTTTTAAATATGCTATCTAGGTTGGTCATAACCTTCCTTCCAAGGAGTAAGTGTCTTTAAATTTCATGGCTGCAATCACCATCAGCAGTGATTTTGGAGCCCCCCAAAATAAAGTCTGACACTTTTTCCACTGTTTCCCCATCTATTTCCCATGAATTGATGGGACCAGATGCCATGATCTTAGTTTTCTGAATGTTGAGCTTTAAGCCAACTTTTTCACTCTCCTCTTTCACTTTCATCAAGAGGCTCTTTAGTTCTTCTTCGCTTTCTGCCATAAGGGTGTTGTCGTCTGCATATCTGAGGTTATTGATATTTCTCCCAGCAATCTTGATTCCAGCTTGGGCTTCTTCCAGCCCAGTGTTTCTCATGATGAACTCTGCATATAAGTTAAATAAGCAGGGTGACAATATACAGCCTTGACGTACTTCTTTTCCTATTTGGAACCAGTCTGTTGTTCCATGTTCAATTCTAACTGTTGCTTCCTGACCTGCATACAGGTTTCTCAAGAGGCAGGTCAGGTGGTCTGGTATTCCCATCTCTTTCAGAATTTTCCACAGTTTGTTGTGCTCCACACAGTCAAAGGCTTTGGCATAGTCAGTAAAGCAGAAATAGATGTTTCTCTGGAACTCTCTTGCTTTTTCGATGATCCAGTGGATGTTGGCAGTTTGATCTCTGGTTCCTCTGCCTTTTCTAAAACCAGCTTGAACATCTGGAAGTTCACAGTTCACATATTGCTGAAGCCTGGCTTGGAGAATTTTGAGCATTACTTTACTAGCATGTGAGATGAGTGCAATTGTGCGGTAGTTTGAGCATTCTTTGGCATTGCCTTTCTTTGGGATTGGAATGAAAACTGGCCTTTTCCAGTCCTGTGGCCATTGCTGAGTTTTCCAAATTTGTTGGCATATTGAGTATAGCACTTTCACAGCATCATCTTTTAGGATTTGAAATAGCTCAACTGGAATTCCATCACCTCCACTAGCTTTGTTCATAGTGATGCTTTCTGAGGCCTACTTGACTTCACATTCCAGGATGTCTGGCTCTAGGTGAGTGATCACACCATCGTGATTATCTGGGTCGTGAAGATCTTTTTTGTACAATTCTTCTGTGTATTCTTGCCACCTCTTCTTAATATCTTCTGCTTCTGTTAGGTCCATACCATTTCTGTCCTTTATCAAGCCCGTCTTTGCATGAAATGTTCCCTTGGTATCTCTAAATTTCTTGAAGAGCTCTCTAGTCTTTCCCATTCTGTTGTTTTCCTCTATTTCTTTGCATTGATCACTGAGGAAGGCTTTCTTATCTTTCCTTGCTATTCTTTGGAACTCTGCATTCAGATGGGAATATCTTTCCTTTTCTCCTTTGCTTTTTGCTTCTCTTCTTTTCTCAGCTATTTGTAAGGCCTCCTCAGACAGCCATTTTGCTTTTTTGCATTTCTTTTCCATGGAGATGGTCTTGATCCCTGTCTCCTGTACAATGTCACAAACCTCTGTCCATAGTGCATCAGGCACTCTATCAGATCTAGTCCCTTAAATCTATTTGTCACTTCCACTGTATAATCATAAGGGATTTGATTTAGGTCATACCTGATTGGTCTAGTGGTTTTCCCTACTTTCTTCAATTTGAGTCTTAGTTTGGCAATAAGGAGTTCATGATCTGAGCTACGGTCTGCTCCCAGTCTTGTTTTTGCTGACTGTATAGAGCTTCTCCATCTTTGGCTGCAAAGAATATAATCAATCTGATTTCGGTGTTGGCCATCTGGTGATGTCCATGTGTAGAGTCTTCTCTTGTGTTGTTGGAAGAGGGTGTTTGCTATGACCAGTGCATTCTCTTGGCAAAACTCTATTAGCCTTTGCCCTGCTTCATTCTGTACTCCAAAGCCAAATTTGCCTGTTACGCCAGGTGTTTCCTGACTTCCTACTTTTGCATTCCAGTCCCCTATAATGAAAAGGACGTATTTTTTGGGTGTTAGTTCTCAAAGGTCTTGTAGGTCTTCATAGAACTGTTCAAGTTCAGCTTCTTCAGCGTTACTGGTCGGGGCATAGACTTGGATTACCGTGATATTGAAGGGTTTGCCTTGGAAACGAACACAGATCATTCTGTCGTTTTTGAGCTTGCATCCAAGTACTGCATTTCGGACTCTTTTGTTGACCATGATGGTTACTCCAAGCAAAGTCCAATGCTGTAAAGAGCAATATTGCATAGGAACCTGAAATGTTAGGTCCATGAATCAGGTCAAATTGGAAGTGGTCAAACAGGCGATGACAAGAGTGAACGTCGACATTCTAGGAATCAGCGAACTAAGATGGACTGGAATGGGTGAATTTAACTCAGATGTAAATCAGAGAGGCTGCTATTTTCTTTTCAATGTCACCTCTTTTCAGTGACTTTAATAGAATATTTTTGGTATTGTTAAACCTCAAGCATGTGGGGATCCAAATTCTGGATACTTCTTGCCGAGTTTCTAATATACATGCTAAACATGGAGAAATACAAATGTTTCATGCAATCAAAAATACAGAATCATCTCACTTTATGGAATAGTTCTATTCCTGAAAAATTGTGTGTCAAGATAATTTTTTTATAAATCAAATCTCTTACTAAATAAGACTTTCTCTACTTCAATGTCTAGTTAAATCTTTTTTTCACACTGTCCTCTCATTCTCTAATTTCTTCATTCTCTATGTTTTAGCAGAGATTTAACACTTGTCAATGATGTCATTCTTTGAGGCCTTTGTCACTCACGATTTAGTTGCCTAACCTATTTATTCTCATGTATACATTTCATTTCCACACACACAAGATGATACCTTTATGGAAGGAATGAACCACATATCATACTTTAAAACATTTCTTTGAAAGCATGTAGTGCTGTGCTTTGCACAAAGGAGTTACTCAAAATTTCCTGCTTAGTTGATTATCTACTTTTGTTTTGCTTTACGTGAGGCGTAACTGTTCTTTTACAACTCAGCTTAAGTAATGTACTTGTTTTAATTTTTCGGTAATTTCCTATTTTTCCTGACAATGTAAGCTATGCCTAAAGTTAAGATTGTTGACCAACATCTGCTTCCCTTACCACCTTTACTAATTCCTAGTTTAAAGCACTCTGTATGCAGCGTGGTTTGAAATAAAAAGCACAACATCAGGAGGCTAGGATTCCATCTAGGGTTTCCCCCTAATTCTCCCTGGAGGTGTGGGTTGCCATTTACTGGTCTCTACTAAGTCCCCAACACATTTTCCAGTCCCTGGAGGCCGACATTCTTCCCAGCCCAGCTCAAAGATCATCTGGCTCCAAGTGGTTTCCTCCTCCCAACACAGAGGCCTGCTTGGTCTTTAATGAATCTACACTACCTTGTTCATGCCTCATTTTTAGTACAGGGCACTGCGGGGTGGAATTTATTTACACAAATGCTTGCCTGTCCACCACTGGACTGCGGAGCTCCTCAAAGCAGGGATCATGCCTGGACTTTAGTCATCCCTGCTCTGCACACAGTTAAAGTCCTCCACAGATGTCTGATGAATAAGTGCATGGATTAATGAGTGAGCAAATGAGCATAGCTTTTTAGGTATCCTGAACCTTTGTTTATACTTAAATATGTATATTTTTTAATGTGCAAATCTCTGGAGAATTTTAGGCCAGCTTCCCTGGCTGTTCTGCACTCTCTTGCTCCTCCCACCCCTTTTGGTCTTTTTTTGTTTGTTTTTGAGGCTGCTCACCAGAGTGGTTTTAAGGAAGGCTGCTCTTGGCTTCTGTTCTGTTGCCTTGAGATAGAAGCAAACAGGAGACTTTGTTGTGAGGCACAAACCATCTCCACTCTTGGATATCCTCCACCCCTATCCTGAACTCAGTTCAGGGATGGGACAAGGGACCACGACTCTCACAGTGTATCTGGCTTCAAATTCTCCTCCCTTTCCTAGCCAGGAGGCATTTATTGGGGTTGAGATGGTAAGGATGAGAAATGGGGTGGAGGTCCAGCCAGACTACACTTCTTTCCAAATCTTTTCTTATACCAATATCAAAGCTACTGAATGTAGAAGCTGAGAATGGTGTAATTATCTTTAATTCTGGTTTACTGTGCCATTCTGGGAAGAAGGCACCTCAAAATCGTGGTAATGAGGAAGAAGAAAAGAACACATTGACACATGGTTGAAGCTTCATTCTTCTATTTTCCCCTTTCAACTATGCAGATACTGTGTCTTCCTTTTTCCTCTGCTTTCCTGAACTCAGTTGTGGGGTCTGGAAACAGTGCCCTCACTTTTCTAGACGGACCTGAAAGACTAAGTTTTATGGGGAAATCTCAGGCAAAACGAAAGAGGAAGACCGGTGGGGAAATTTTAGGCAAGGAAAGTCTCAGCTCAATAGTCTAAGAACTAAACGAGTAAATTAAAGTATAATTGGGAGGGATAAACCATACATCAAGATAAAGTGACTAAAGACCGATCATGAAAAACTGAGTGGGGTCAGTTCCAATCGGAGCAGAAACAGTTGAATTACTTGTAAATCCTACACTTGGACCCTAGTCTTTTGTTATTTTTACCATTTAAAGGCAAAGATGCAGAATATAGGGTGAAGGGGGATACTTTTGAAGAGTAAAAAAAAAAAAGCTGTTAAAAGCCAGGTATTAGTTTAACAAATGCTTTAAAGATAATTTTTAAAAATAATTTAAATAAAAACACTGTGTCATGAACATATTTTGGCATAAAATAAAACTAAAATACAAAACTGCAAATTGGTTTTTCTTTTTGGCTAAATCACAAGCTCTCAGATGGAACCACTGAGTTAAAATAATCCTGTCACTTCTACTTTGCCCTGTGTCCAGATATTAACAAGCAATTTGGAAGACAATTTTCAGCAGTATATAAACCTCAAGGGGCGATGCTAAGAGAACAACTCTACTGAAGGTGAGAAATATCCTCTAAAACTCTTATTAGGCTGTGGAGTCACAGGTTAACTATTAGTAAACCTGCTAGACTCTGCACTCCCACTGCAAGGGGCACAAGTTCAAATCCTGCTCTGGGAACTAAGATCCACAGGTGGTGTGGCCAAAAAAAAACACAAAAAAGAAACAAAACAACAACTACAAAAACTCAGGCGTTTTTAAAACACAATCATTATTTTTATCAGAGTTGGAAGGGATTTTGTAACATTCTGTAACAATCTTCTGAAGCAATCTTCTGAAACATGATTTATTATGTTTCTATGATAACTGGAAAAGTACTAACTTTGCAAAGTATATTAAATAGAAACAATCTGGAGTAATGTAAGACCATATATTAATTTTTTTCACCATTCAAATATTCAGAAAACATACACCAGTTAAAAAGAGCGACACCACTTAGCAATACTTTCATTTGTATTGAATCCCTAGCTACCCCATGTGTTTATATTGTATACTCAGCTATCTGCCAGCTGTCACCCCGCTCTCCTGGGACAAAACTGGATTACTGCTAGCTTTCAGTCTCTCCTTTTCTTCTCCCTTCCTTCCCACCCTCATCCTAGTCTGGGTCCCTTCTGCCCAGCCATGATAGGTATCCTGTATTTTCTGTCCCAGATCCATATAACATACAAAAAAAAGGAAGGCAAAGGTCTAATTTTCTGTATGTAGTGAGGTAGCTGTGTGCTGTGGGAGGGGTTTTACAGAGGTGAAGGATGCCCTGGGAAGTTGAAGTTTGGTGGCGATGTATATGGCCTAACCACTAATCAGAACATGTGCACTGGCAAGTAAAGGTTCACAGGAAAAAATCAGGCAGAATATTTGAAATCATGGCTGTTCTTGTCACCATACTTATCTCGTATTTACTTCTCATTTACTGGGGAAAATGTTGGAGGTAACGGGATTGCAGGAAATGCTTAAAAGAGGGCTGGACACACTTAGTATGAAAGAACAGGGAAGAAACAAGTCTTACTCCAGGTATGGAGTAGGCATGGGAAAAGCCAAGAGAATAAGTAAGGAATGTGTACATTTGGTAAAGTGCCTGACCAAGTATTTGCACAATTAATTAATTCTAAAGCTAAAATTCCATTTTTTTCATTGCTTTTGATTGGAGACACAGGATAACTATTAGTAAGGATTACTATGTAGCCATCCTGTATTATGTCTAAACACTACACATATTACTTTGTTACTTTAATTATTGCAAACCCCTGCTAGATAGGAATCATCTACATTTTCCTATGAGGAAACCAAGGAATAATTTCCATACAGTTAACACTGCTATCAACAGCAAAACCTTAACTGTCTGACTCCAGTGTGTGTTATTTCAGTTAATAGGATATAATGTTTCCTAAACCAATGAGATTGAGGAATTCCCAAATTTTCAAGGGACAGCTTAGTATTGAGAGCAGTAGAGATCATGCCTGAAATCACATTCAATCTTGCAACTTCAAAAATGGGAAGAAAATAATTTTTTAAAATTTCCATTTTTTTAAATGTCTGAGGTGTTAAAGGAGAGTATGGAGTGAAAGCCAAGTCATCAGTGGGAAAGGGCCCCAAGGAGAATGGATTTACATTGCAATCCAGATTCTACTACCTTGGGCCCAGTATTCACCTTCTGTAGGCCTCATTTCTTGTAAGTAATTTAGACTTTCAAGATCCTTTTAAGTTATTAAAATTATTTTAATACTCATTTATAAACTCCTAACACCAACTTCAAACTAGAACCTTTTCAATTTTTTTAATTGTCAAGGAAGTTAAGTAAGGAAGTATTTTAGATAACAGGGCAGGAAACAGAACCACTAATAAGGAGAGTGTCGTCACTCTTAGTGCCAGGAAATTGACAGATGATACTCAGCCTGGTGCCCCTGACTAATTCTTATGTATATGACTGATTAATACTTAAAGAACATTCTAGTTTTCATTTCTGCCATTATTAAGGTAACTAACCGGTAATTTTAGGGGATTCCCAGGTGGCACAATGGTAAAGAATCTGCCTGCTAATGCAGGAGACAAGAGTTTGATCCCTGGATGGGGAAGATACCCTGGAGTAGGAGGTGGCAAGGTGCTCCAGTATTCTTGCCTGGAAAATTCCAAGGACAGAGGAGCCTGGCGGGCTGCTGTCCATGGGGTTGCAAAGAGTCGGACACGACTCAGCAACTGCGCACAAACTGTAATTACTCTATAGATACATCTCTAAAGGGTTATGAGATGGCCTTCTAGGTTATAGCAGAACGGCATGGGTTCAAATACTGTCTAGTCGCCTGACAGGAGATTGTAGAGAAATTCATGTATGAAGTGGAGACATTTGCTAATGGAAAGAATCTAGTTTCTATACCACAGAATGTCTGTCTGGACCGATAATCCACGAAAAACCCAGGGCAGGGGACACAGTAAATGTCAATAAATGTTAAACATGAAAGTTTAAAACTCTCAAAGGGATTAATGGACGTTCTATTAGACCTGTGTTCAACAGTTTAGGGGCTCCTCTTTTAAGGCAAAAAGTCATTTCTACTTACATTTTCACAAGTTTAGATTTCGATGCATCGGATTTTATTGAAGCATGAGCATGAACAGTTTGTGTCACATACTTAGTAACGTGTTAATCATATCACATGTGAGGTTTTGATTTTATAAGGCCCTAAGTTGTTAAGAAATAAAACGGAACAGGGACCGCCTGTCAGCACTGATTTTTCTTCGGTTTTTATCTTGTCTTCAAGACACACGTGTGTCAATTTGATGAGAGGGTGTTCTGATACGTTTTCCACTGAGGGAGAAAAGCACAGGCTTTGCACTTGGAACCCGCACGCGGTTGGCTGCGAACCTCGGTCATCAGCGCTCATTACGTAACTCCACCGCGGTCCGGCTCCAGGTCGTTTTCCGAACCTTCTTCGCGGGGCGGGGATAACGTTACAACGCCCGCAGTCATGCCAGCCTCGGCGAGTTCTGTGTGTGGCTATTAGAAACGTTTACTTTTGAATTTCCCTGAACTGCCGGGTGTGGGTGGTGGCACGGAACCGCCCCGGAAACCTCTGGGCCCCTTCCCGCCATCCGCTGGCCCTGCCCCGCCAGGGGTCCCCGCGGGGTGGTGGGAAGGCCCGGCCGGCCCTGGGCTCAGGGCCGCGGCGCGAGCAGTCCCCGTTGCCCCTCCCCGCCGCCCTCGGTCCTTCCCCAGCCACGCCCAGCCAGGCGCGCGGAGCCGACGGTTGCCTGAGGGCCCGATTTTGAATTTACAGGCCCGGCCCCCGAGCTGCGGGCTCCTCTTTGGCCAGCGACGGTCACGTGGCGATGCCGGAGCGCGCCGGCCATCTTGGGGAGGGAGCGCGGCGCCGCCGCCCGCGCCACCTCCGCCCCCCGCGGCTCGCAGCCAGCCCGCCCCTCCGCCCTCCTCCCCCCGCCCGCGGCTCTGCGCCGCCTGAGAGGAAACAAAGTGCTGCGGGCGGGAGACTCGGCGGCGGTGGCGGCGGCGCGCGGACTCTGCTCGGCCCTCTCGGGCACCCTCGCCCCGTATTTCCCTAGCGTGTGTGTGTGTGTGTCTGTGTGCGCGCGTGTGTGTGTGCATGTTTTTTTTTTTTTTACAAAGGGCGTTTTATGTTTGATCGATTCGCAGTCCTCCCCCTTTGCCCTTTGTGCTGTAACCCGTCTCCCGCCACCCCCGGGTCCTCCGTCTTGCCTCCTCACGGCGGCCTCTCCGCGAGCGCGGGTCGCCGGTTGGTGCCTTCCTTCCCGCTTCGCCTTCTGCTGCCCTCTCCTTGTCCCGGCGCTGCCCGCGGCCTCCGCGCTCCGCTCTCCCCGCCGATCGCCATGGCGACAGCGACCCCCGTGCCGCCGCGGAGCGGCAGTCGCGCCGGCGGCCCCGCCACGCCGCTGAGCCCCACGCGGCTGTCGCGGCTCCAAGAGAAGGAGGAGCTGCGCGAGCTCAACGATCGGCTGGCCGTGTACATCGACAAGGTGCGCAGCCTGGAGACGGAGAACAGCGCGCTGCAGCTGCAGGTGACGGAGCGTGAGGAGGTGCGCGGCCGTGAGCTCACCGGCCTCAAGGCGCTCTACGAGACCGAGCTGGCCGACGCGCGACGCGCGCTCGACGACACGGCCCGCGAGCGCGCCAAGCTGCAGATCGAGCTGGGCAAGTTCAAGGCCGAGCACGACCAGCTGCTCCTCAAGTGAGTGCTCGCCTGGCGGCCGCTGTAGCTCACACACGGACCGGGGGGTGCCGCTCGGGCGGGAGTGCCCACGCCCTTCGGAAGGGGCAGGGTCTCGGTCTCCAAGAAGAAAGAATCTAGTGTTTTTTATTGGGGGCAGGGGTCGCGCAGAGCCCGCAAGCACTGGTGATAGTGGGACGGGGGATGTACATTTTCCGATCTTGGATACCTAGTAGGACCCGGCGAAGTGCGTGCGTGGGCCCGCCAACAACGAGCGCCCGGCTTGGGGCTTCGGACCGTAAGATCCAGAAGGCTTTTCCGCTCCGGGACTCGGCGGGCGCCAGGTGCGGGGAGGTGGCGTTAGGGCGCGCGCTTGAATGCGCGCCCCGGTTTCCGGCCAGGCCGGAGACAAAGCGTCTGGTGGGTTTGCGGTGCAGGAATGGCTCTCCGGGGAGATTCCGCTGCCCGCCTGGAGAATGAATGAGCTCTGCGCGGGCCGAGAGAGAGAGGAAGGGGAGGGACCTGCCTCCGGCCTCCCGGTCTCCCGGGGGTGGGACCCGCTTTGGCGCGCTTAGTCTTGGCCCTGTGACATTTTGCTCTCGTTCTGCGCCTGCCTTGCTCACGGAGGGAGGGGAGGAGTCTGAACTGCGCGCCACTGTTTGCTCCCGGCAAGTTGGGTTTATCAAATTGGTTAGCTTTGGGGAAAGGTGTTCTCTCTGTGGAGACAGAAGCGGGTCCTTGGATGCTTTGCACAGGACTTCGCAAGCTGAGTTTTTGCCTACGTGGCCACTGCTCTCCGATCGCCTAACTTTTGCATCGCCAAGAAATAGTCACTTGATTTTTCTAATGTAAGCTAGACCTAGCACTGTCCCCCCAACTGTCGTGTTGACAGGCCAGAGCAGGTGAAAGGGTGTTGTATAAATGTGGAGAGTTGTGGGAGTTTGTAGTTGTTGCTGTTTAGTCGCTAACTCTTGTCGGACTCTTCTGCCAGCCGGTGGACTGTAGCCCGCCAGGCTCCTCTGTCCATGGGATTTCCCAGGGGCAAGAATACTGGAGTGGGTTGCTGTTTCCTTCTCCAGGGGATCTTCTCAATCCAGGGATCGAACGAAGGAAAGCTTGTAATTAATTCTCTTAAGAGAGTGTGAATTATTAGTCCAGGGCACAGAGATAAACTTTGCCGATCCTACCTTGCCTTTGTGAGGCAAAAAATTATGGCATAATTATCACCAGTAGGCAGTTAGTGTTGATGTTACACTTTGGAGTATTGCTCAGTTTGCCGCCAGAATTCCTGTGGTCTCCGTCCCCTCTTGCCAATTGAAATTTCTGGAGATACCTGATTCTGACTTTTACCTTGTGTTCCCCTGAGTGTCTTTTTGTCTCCATCCGTGTAAACGTCCCTGTCTGGCTCCCTGTGGTTTTGTATATGTGAATTTCAACTTCCCCGATGTTAGATATTTGAAAAACGTTTCAGAAAGAGTATGTACATTTGGTAAAACTGAAATACTATATAGACTGGCTTATAGTGATAAATGATGTCTCCTGACTCTTTCCAGGAGACAAATCACATTTAGCTCTTTTTGTTTTTATTTCTTTGAGTATTTAGTTCCACAAAATCAAAAAAATAAGCTGGGACTTCCTGGGCAGTCCAGTGGTTAAGATCCGTTCGAATGCAGCCGAATGCAGGGGACACACATGAGTTCCATCCCTGGTGGGAGATGGTCTGGTAACTAATATCCCCGCTTGCCTCTGGGCCAAAAAAAAAAGCTTGTATTTCTGTTTCCTGGATTTTTCAACCTTTGGAGTCAGCTTTTGAAATGGATCAGTACTCTGACTGCTGTCCCCCTCTTCCTCCAAATTTGTTGTTACTGAATTTCTTGTTTTGGATGCTATTGCTTATGTGATTCACCAGTATATGTACCACCAAGAAAAAAGAAATTTCAGGGCCAAATATGTAGGATACATCCTGTTGGACCCATCCTGGTTTCAGGGATGTTAACTGTGACAGTTCAAGTATCTGTTATGTGCCAGTAGCTGTTTTATGTGGAGGATACAGAGATTAAAAAAGTTACTGCTCTTATGTTAATGTAGGGGAGATACTCAGCAAGTAAGTAAGAATTGTATTTCATATAATCTGAAACATTTTTGGTGCTGGTGCTTTTATTATCTTTCCAGAAGGCATCCACCAGAGGTTTTTTTTACATTCTTGCTGAGTATCTCCCCTTCATTAACATAAGAGCAGTAACTTTTTAATCTCTGTATCAGCCACATAAAACATAGTAACAAGACTGCCACCTGGCTGACTAGTTGTAGAAGGCTCTGCATGGATTGTAAAATGCATGCTGGTTTCAGCAAGATGAGAAAGTGAAGAATATGTGTATTTTTAGTAGAATCAATGAAGTCAGTGTATGTGATATAATGCTAGGGTAACAGATACTAGGGGAATACAAATAAAGTAGGGTGAGGGATGGTGTAATTCAGGAAGGCCTGTCTGAAGGCTTGACAACTGAAAACAATATTTTAGATGTCTACTGGGATTTGGTAGAAAAATAGCTCGATAGATGTATATCTACTGTATATTTATATATGTAGAGCCTATACATATATTTTTGTTGTCAGAGTCAGATATATTTTCTTTTGTAGTATGTATCAACTCCTCAAAACATGCCACATTTTTCTTTGATATTTCAATCCTAACTTTCTTTTGTTCTTAAATAGCCTTCCATCTTTCTTGCTGATTAAAGAAAAATTTGCCTTTAGCATATCTTCAGATGTTTTGAAGATATCTAGTTGTAATATCTATCACGTGAGGCCACTTTCTTCCTTCAAGTTCCCTGCTCCTAAGATATGATGTGCAACTGACAAACTAATATACCAGATCCAGTTTCCTCCTGTGGCACATATTTTTGGTTCCTTGGTTCCTTCCTTCATTTTCTTGGGAGAATCTTTAAGTTACTTATTCAGAAAAGATAGCAGGAGTTAAACTTTCCAAGTCTTGTATGTCTGAAAAGAACTAACTTTTGTCTCATGCTTGATTGATAGTTGGGCTAAGTATAAAATTCCACTTCAGAATTTTTCCTCACAGCTTGGAAAGTATCATATTGACCCATTGTCTTCTAGCACTCAGTTGTTGTTACTGTCTACCTAATGCCAGTCACAGTTACTTTTTTTTTGGTAATTGCTTTTGATTTTCTTTTCCTCTCTGAAAGCTTTGGGATTTTCTTTTATCCTGGTTTTCTGGGATTGCATGATGATAGGTCTTTAGATATGGATATTCTCTTACGCATTGTAGTTGTTATGCATCTTTCTATTTCAAGGCTTGATCTTTATTTAGCTCTGGGACCTTTATTCCATATGTTTTTTGAGTTCTATTTTCTTAGTTCTCTCTTGTTAGAATGTTGAACTCTTGGGTATCTTGTTTTCTCATAATCGTTTTTTGTTCTGGGAGATTACTTTGCTTTTCTCCAGCTCAGTAGTGACATTTTAAAGGCAGAGTCATACTTTTAATTCCAAGAAATCTTTATACAGATATTTCTCTTCATTCAACTTGTGTCTGTTTAAGGATGCATTATTTCCTTTAATCTGTCTGAGGGTAATATTTAGAGTTTCTTTTTAAAATTCTCTTCTGCTCATTGGATTATCTCTTTTTCTTCCCTGGTTACTTGTCCTTTTGTTTGGGTTGGTTTTTTTTTCCCTACTAATTTTTGTCAATTGCTGATCCTTGGTAGTCTACATTTGCAAGTGAAGGACTAGGTAATGCTTGAACATTACTGCTGGATTGTTTAGGGAGCTCCTTCCTGCTTTTCTGAGTAGAAGAGTAAATTAGGACTTCTTTATATATGAATGGAATGTACTCTTGGCCCACTTATTGCAAAGCCTGGATTTATGTTAAGGGGTACCCAAGAGGGCGAGGTGCAAAGCTGTTTCATGGGTTAATCCATCATTTTAATTCTGCTTCACTTTATCTTGTAGCCTTTGTGTGCATGATCTGTGATAGGTACATTTATCTACATTTCATCTACTAGAAATTTGTTGAAATGTTTGCTAATGAGCCCTTTTCTGTTCACTTTGATCCTGTGGGTTTATTTGTTGTTAACTGCTTTTTTGTTAAGAATCTAGTGGGGAGATCAATGCATGGTAATCCTTGGAAATCTTGGAAATCATTTAATTTTGAGCAATGTAATAATTGAAGTATAATTTGTAGGATGACAAAGAAGTAATGTTTTATTTTCTGGGTCCATTGAGCTCTTTTGTTATGAATAATTTTCTCTAACTTACTTGGAGTCAAAGTCTTTGTAATTAGTCTTATCATTTGGGTGTATTTAGGTTAGGAAAACAAATCCTAAGAGAATTATAGATTCAAAAATTACTTAGTTCATTTTTGGTTTTTAGCATTCTTTGTTTTAGCCTCACCTCTCCATGTGTGGGTCTCCAACCAGGGATGAACCCATGTGCCCTGCAGTGGAAGCATGGAGTCTTGACCACTGGACTGCCAAGGAAGTCCAAAGACGGAAGAATTCTTGGGGACACTTGTCTTGTTAGAAAGAATTTGACAACAGTTTCTGTGCAGGTGGTCTCTTGCATGGAAACTGATCTCAGATCTAAGATACAGCGACTTTGATTCACTCTAAGAGTCCCTCGGACTGCAAGGAGATCCAACCAGTCAGTCTTAAAGGAAATCAGTCCTGAATATTCATTGGAAGGACTGATGCTGAAGCTGAAGCTCCAGTACTTGAGCCACTTAATGGGAAGAACCGACTCATTGGAAAAGACCCTGATGCTGGGAAAGATTGAAGGCAGGAGGAGAAGGGAAAGACAAGAGGATGAGATGGTTGGATGTCATCACTGACGCAATGGACATGAGTTTGAACAGGCTCTGGGAGTTGGTGATGGACAGGGAAGCCTGGTGTGCTGCAGTCCATGGGGTTGCCAAGAGTCGGACACGACTGAGCTACTGAACTGAACTGAAAGCCTAATTATTTAGTATGTTTCATTGGAAGGTTTTTGGGGAACACTTGCAAAAAATGATGATGCATACCATCAGTCAACACTTTAGACAAAAAATAAAAAATGGATTTAATTGAGAATTTCAGTATTAGCTAATTATGCAGAAAAACTAAATATAAGAGAAAATAATGTTGAATGATTGTTTAGTAACTAATTACATGGAACATACTTTTTTTTCGTTCAGTGGTATAAGTCCACAGTCTTGTATGTAAAACCCACATGGCCACATGTGTTTGGAATTAAAAGCAATTCCAAATGTAAGAAGGTAATATGCATGTAGACACCCCCATTGGGGTCTGGGGTAGCACTCTGTGAAATAGACATTTCTACAAGGAAAGATATTAATAGTCACAGTAAGTGGAGAACAGTGTCTAAAAATAGCCTCATATCCATTCAGATCAAATTTTGTCACCAAATGAATTAATGAAAATGTAAGCTTTAGAGCTGTGGACTTATGTATAGGAAAGAAATGATTTATGTTTTTTAATTGACTGCTTAGTAACTTCACTTGGCTTATCAGGTTCTAGAAGTTGTACTCTATTTGTCAAAAACAAATAAATTTGATTGATTGATTCATAGTAGATATTCAAACTTGAAAGGATGCAAAATTAACTCTAAAGTGATTTTCTCTTTTTTGAGAATTATGAATAATTAAGAAAGTGGAAATGGGAGCTCACTGGAATGTAACTAATACAGTGGATGCTGTAGGACTGTTTGAGATGCTGAACAAGTCAGCTCACATTTCTTCTTTAAAAAAATTTTTTTTAAAGGATATCCCAAGAAACTTAGTTTAGTATATTATAGATATTAGGCCTCAAAGACTGTTTTTTCATATTAATCTTTGAGGTACTGGACAAATGTTTTGTTAAAGTGGAATATCTTATCTTTTCAAAAGTTGGTGCTTTTAAAATATAATTTTGTGAAAAGAATGGCTTTTCTCCAAACAGAATAAAGTTTAGTGTTGGTTGTATTTTTTCATGCTGCATATGCATCTGAAGATTGGTAGGCTTCCTACTTCCATCTGCAAGCAAATTTTGAGTAGGATAGGTTTCAGGTTGAGGGGATCAAGCCTACATAGTATATTCCTTCGGGAAAATGACATTCCTCTGATTTTTGCTTTGTTAATACATTAGTAAGGAAACTTCTTTTGGAAAATTTGGATTTGTGTGTTTTCATTAAAAATTGTGTACAGGTGCTGATGTGCTACTAACAAGTATAATTGGGACACTTGTCAATCGTGTCTCGTGATAGCCTGAGATAGTAGTAGTACTTCCTACTTTTGTGATTTGGGACAGGTACTTCAGTTCTTTGAACCTTCATTTCCTCATCTGAATAATTGGGATAAGGTATAAGTATCATTTTCTGACTCTCAGGAAGAATGAAGAAACCCAGACCTTTTTCTAGTCTTTCATTTACGTGTCTTATATTAACGGGTGGGTTTTTAGCAGGATTGGGAATTTGAAGAAATTAGAAAGCATACTGAAATGCAATGTAAATCACATAAGCTATTTATTTTTCTCTTACTTTCCTCAGGGGAAAAGGGAGTGGTGGGGACTTACTGTATATTGGACTTACTGTATATATTTATTCTGTTGACTTTATACATATTTTGGTCACAGAGACTAAAATTTAGGTGCATAGACTAAACAATACCTGCAGGTTGTTTTAATATTCATATTTTCCAGTTTTCAAATCTAAAATAATAAATGCTAATCTGCTCTAGGGACTTTTCTTTGTATGTAGTATAGTTAATTGAAAATTTTAACTCCGAAAACCTTGATCTCATGTCTTACTTGATCTTCTGTTTATGTCCTGATTTTGCCATGGTAGAAATATGTTGCCAGTAACTTCCTAGCCTTAATATAAGAAGTATAAAACTTCATGGTAAATATTACTTTAATTTTCAAGGGAAGAATGGGAAGGATTGCTGCCTAGAATTGGTATTAAAGTCTAGGTGACAGGTTCTAAGTAATGAAACCGTCATGATGCTTCCTTCCCATGCTTTCAAAGGATGTTTGGTAACGCAAGATAACTTTTGGAGTTGTTTATTTAAACTAGGAGGATAGACTAGGTATTCTTTTGGTGTACCCAGATTCAAGGAAGTAAACACACAGAATGAAAGATGAAGCACTATAAAAATGTGCTCGGTGTTTTTTCCCTCCATACACTCCATATGCTTGTTCTTTTCTTTGTTCAGATGACGTCACCTCAGGTATTTTTGAATTAGGTATCTTTAGACTTTTACATCATCACAGTAGATATATTTCTTGCACACACAGTGAGAATGAGCCCTAAGTATCAATTGTGTGATGGGACCCTGTCTAACTGAAGTTGCCAGTTATTTCTGGGGTCCAGTGTTTCCTAATCGGCGTTTTTAACTCTCTACCCCCTCTCCTCCAGTATATCTTATAAAACGGTTTGTGCTTTTGGCTGTTATTGTTGGGGAATTAAAAAAAAAAAAAATATATATATATATATTTTGTGCTACACAAAAACTATATGTACTTTGTGGAAAATAGAGGTAAACACAAAGGAGAAAATAAAAATCACCCTTAGTTCCATAAAGAAGAGTTTTAAAGTTTTCCTGTTTATATCCATATAATTAACAAAAATGGGTTCATGATAAATATTGATGTGTAACCATATTTCATGCTACACTGCTTTGTGAACTTCTTTACATGTCAGTACATGTGCTGTAGCATCATTTTAAAGATACATCAACAGCCTTTAGGGTAGGATTAGTTTACTGTGACCAAAGATGTAGGTTTTGCAGTGGCTATATCTACCTAATTTCTTTTTTTTTTTAATTAAAAAAAAATAGTTTTATAGCTTCAAAAAGCTTTATTGTTTCCATTTGGTCCAAGGCTTGAGAGAGGGCTCCAGGGTGTTAGAAAGCTGCCTAGTGGCTGCAGAGAGGGGCTTCAGGCAGCCCTGATGTCAGTTGGGTTCTTCAAAGGCCACTTGGTCTCCAGAAGCTCCTAGTCGTGCTTGAGGGTGAGCCTTTCGAAGAGATACTTGCCCAACCCAGCCTGGGGACCAGCCAGCCTGCGGAGGTTGGTCAGGTGGTCACCCATCTTCTTGATGAGTTTCACTTCCTCATCTAGGAAGTGGTTCTTAAGGAAGTCACAGATGTGGGGGTCTCCGCGGGCAGAAGCCAGGCCATGCAGATCCAACAGGGCTTGATTCAAGTTCTTCTTTAGGAGAAGGGTGGCTTCCATAGCGTCCTGGGTTTTACCCCACTCATCTTGAGATGGCTTCTGCACGTCCCGGAAGAGGGCGCTGCCGCCACACTGGTTTTGCAGTTTCAAGAGACGCCCCGCGCCCTCGCGCTTCTCCTTGGCCAGTTCGCGAAAAAAGTGATCCACACCTTCCAGGGTCACATCGTCGTGGTTGAAATAGAAGCCCACAGAGAGGTAGGTGTAGGAGGCCGGCAGTTGCATGTTAACCAGGCAGTTGACGGCGGCCTCCACCTCAGTAGACTAATTCTGACGAATCTGGGAGCTCATGATTGGTCGGTAATAAGGAGTTAAAACATGGTGGCTGGTTCCAGTGATCGCGGACAGCTGAGTGGCTCACTTCGGGGGTTGCGACTGGAAAAAAGTTGGGGGGTGGTCGGAGGCTGGAGCAAGGGGCGTCCCTGGGTCTGTTCCGTCCAAGCACTGTTGAAGCAAGAGACAGATCGTGGGGCCGCCGAGCACACTTCTCTACCTAATTTCTGAGAGGTCATAGAGGACCATGATTATCTTCTTCTCTCTTGCTGACAATGTAAGATTTTTTTTTTTTCTCTTGGTTAACCTAAAATTGGTTAAATGTTAACTAATTTATTGGTTAACTGTTAACCACTGCATAAAGTAATTACAACTTTGCCAATTTTTGATGCCGCTGACAGTATATGGGTGTACTTTTCTTGTTTCAAGGAATTTATTTTTAGTTTCTGGGGGTTTCTTTTAGTTCTTGATCATTTTTATTGTTATGGTCATGTTGCAAGCATAAAGGAGTAAAGATTCACATTTGGGTCACAATCTTAGGTTTTTGCTGATGTCTTTACTGTAGACCTGAATGAAAATGACAGTATCACTTAGCTAGTATGTTTACTTCGTCCTTTTAAAATAAATTTTATGCCTTTACTGCATTTGTATTTATTGCATTTATAGAATTACAGCACTTTTACTGCTAGGAGGAGACTTGGATCATCTGATCTATCCAGACCACTTTGTAGGTTCAGAAATTGAGACCTAGAGAGATTAGAATACTGTGCAAGATGCAGGACAAAAAGAGCTAATGTTTATTTTGTGCTTATTGTGTTTGCCAAGTACTGTGCTAGATGCTTTACAGTTACTGTCTTTTAAGCCTTATGATAACCTTGTTCAATGGGTGAGGAAACTGGTGTAGTAACTGAGGCAGCTGTTTGAAATACTGAGGCGATATGCTAATGCATATCCAGGCTTCCCTGGTGGCTCAGTAGTAAAGAATGTGCCTGCCAATGCAGGAGACGTGGGTTTGATCCCTGGGTTGGGAAGATCCCTTGGAGGAGGAAATGGCAACTCACTCCAGTATTCTTGCCTGGGAAATCCCATGGACAGAGGAGCCTGGTGGGCCACAGTCCACGGGGTCACAAAAGTCAGACAAGACTTAGCGACTGAGCACATAAGCGCATGCTAATACAATGTAATCAGTGCTGTGATAGCAGTATCCTCCTCATGCTGTGGGGGAAGGGGCTGCCAACCACCCAGGGCAGAATAGGAGCCTTGTAAAGCTGCTACTGAGGAGAACTGGGGAGGCAGTGAAATCTGAATTGAATGTTGAGAGGTAAGCAGAATTGACTTCTAAATGGAAAACTTTAGAAGGGCAAACTAGAGCTGTGTGAAAGTGAAGTCGCTCAGTCGTGTCCGACTCTTTGAGACCCCCATGAACTGTAGCCTACCAGGCTCCTCCGTCCATGGGATTCTCCAGGCAAGAGTACTGCAGTGGGGTGCCATTTCCTTCTCCAGGGGATCTTCCCGACCCAGGGATTGAACCCGAGTCTCCTGCATTGTAGGCAGACGCTTTACCATCTGAGCCACCGTATAGATGTATATAAAAATGAGGTGAGGGAGGGTTTGATTTTAGGTATTGAAGAGCCTCAAGATTTTCAGGCACAAGACTGACAAGATCAGTCTGGCTTTTGTGTGGAGGAAGAAAAGCGTAGAGGTAGAAACGTGAACATGTGGGGTCATGGCTCCTGAACTGAGGTAGGAAGTGGGAAAGGGCAGCGGTGGATTGAAGAGGTACTGAGTGTGGGAGGTAAGGGAAATTGGAGTCTTGGGTGACGGCTTCCATGCATGGGACTTGGGGAGATGGAGTTGCTCTTAACAGAGACTGGCAGGAAAGGACCAGATGTGGAGCATCCTACTCAGAATTATTGAGAAGTTAATGGTGTTAGTCAGTTAGTTGTTGCTAGATGGAGATGCCAGCCACTTGGAGGAATTCTCTGGAGCTCTGAGGAGAGACTTGATTGGAGATACAGTTTTTGGAGCCTGATATTGAGGGGTAAAGAGAGAAAAGAGAAGAGGGACAAAGTCAGAGACATGGAAAACATCTACATGTGAGGAGGAGGTAGAGAATGGAAAACCTACAGTGAAGATAATAAGTAATAGCAAGAGAAGTAGGCCCAGAATTGAGTCATGGAACAAGGAGATTTACAAAGGAAGGTTAATGCAGTTCTGGTTTGATAAGGCCTAAAAAGTATCCGTTCACTTTGGTTCATGGGAACTTATTGTTGACTGGGAGGAGCATCTAATGCTAGTCAAAGGCCACTGACCATTATTAAGGAAGAAATGGGAATAAACATGTAGGTCGCAAAGGGTGCTTGATGTGAAAGGAGGAAGACATTCTTAAAGGTTGATTTAAAGTAGATTTTTACTTGATGTTTATGTAGTGAAACATTGGATAGGGTACCAGAACACTTACCCCTCTTAAGATTCTGCACTAAAAAATGTGATTGTTTCACTGCCTTTGCCTAAGACACTTTTAAGTAGCTTCCAGGACTGTGGCTTCTAGCGTAAAGAGTAAACTCGTCAGTATCACCTAATAGATTGACCATATAATTTAGCATCCAAACAGGGGTACTTCTTTCTGTGTTTGAAAGAGAGAGCTATTGATAATTATGCTGGGACAACTGGTACCCATGGAAATTGCCCTAGACAGACTTGGACATAATGGTCATTCTACCTAAATGTTCTTCCCTGCATGAGCTGGCTCCTGAGTGACTCTCTGGCTTCAGCTTACACTGTACTTGGCTTTGCTCCCTCCTCTCCAAACATGAAGTTTTTTTTTTTTAGTCCCATCTATGGAAGATGAAGAATTGAGTTTTTCATTCTATTCTTCATAATACAAATTTTTCTTCCTCTTTTCCTCCTAATAGTCATTTATTATATTTTAGTTGAAATTAGCTTTAGGTCAGTTTTTGGTATATAAAGTATTAATGAATGGTGTTCTGCTGCAAATGCTCCTGGAGCACCAATTTACTCATATGTGACTGGTAAATAGAGAAATGGTATAATTATAATTGGAGGTTGTATTGATTTACATGTGACTTTTCCTAGTAAAGGAGAGTCAGAATATCAAGAGTAGAGTTCAGAGGAAAAAAAAGCTCTGACTTCAATTCCATTTTAGCAAAGTTAAGGATCCTGCACCCAGGATTCCCTCTCCCAGAGAGGTACTCTACCTTTGTTCTTATAGCCTTAGTTGTATTCAGTCTATTTCCATCTCTAATGTCTCAGTTCCTGCAGATCAGCAAGGCCTCTCTGATGTTGTACATCTCTGAGCATCTCTTGAGGCAGCTCTAGCCACACTAAACTGACGGTTTGCATTGCCCAAGCCATCTCCTGGGGTACTAATTATGTTACTGCTGGTGCTTTGGTTACATGGCTGTGTAACTTTTGAATGATTGGTTCCAACCATATTTTTCCCATTCTCTTATTTTTAATGTGCAAGATTTTTCAGAAACACATATTGTGTTACAGCAGAAAGGCCTTTATTCTATGAACATAATCCTCAACAGAACTCTGTAGTGTTCTATAGTTTTCCTTTCCTGTACCGCTTTTCCTTTTGATTACCTATGAAAATAGTATTTTCCCTACTTACTTGTTGTTGTCGAGTCACTAAGTCATGTCAGACTCTTTGTGACACCATGAACTGCAGCACGCTAGGCTTCTCTGTCCATCACTATCTCCCTGAGTTGGCTCAAACTCATGTCCCTTGAGTCAGTGAAACCATTCAACCATCTCATCCTCTGTCACCCCCTTCTGCTTTTGCCCTCAATTTTTCCCAGTATCAGAGTCTTTTCCAGTGAGTCCGCCTTTTCACATCAGGTGGCCAAAGTACTGGAGTTTCAGCTTCAGCACCAGCCTTTCCAACAGATATTCAGGGTTGCTTTCCTTTAGGATTGACTGGTTTGATCTCCTTGCTGTCCGAGGGTCTCTCAGGATTCTTCTCCAGTGCCACAGTTCAAAAGCGTCTGTTCTTTGGCACTCAGCCTTCTTTATGGTTCAGCTCTCACACCCATGTATGATTACGGGGAAAACATAGCTTTGACTATATGGACATTTGTGGGCAAAGTGATGTCTTTGCTTTTTAAACACTGTCTAGGTTTGATATAGCTATTCTTCCAAGGAACAAACGCCTTTTAATTTCGTGGCTGCAGTCACCGTCTGCAGTGATTTTGGAGCCCAAGAAAATGAAATCTGACACTGTTTCTACGTTTTCCCAATCTATTTGCTTTGAAGTGATAGGACCGGATGCCATGATCTTAGTTTTTTGAATGTTGAGTTTTAAGCTAGCTTTTTCACTCTCCTCTTTCACCTTCATCAAGAGGCTCTTTAGTTTCTCTTCACTTTCTGCCATAAGGGTGGTGTCATCTGCATTCTGAGGTTGTTGATATTTCTCCCAGCAGTCTTGATTCCAGCTTGTGATTCCTCTAGCCTGGCATTTCGCATGATGTACTCTGCATATAAGTTAAATAAGCAGGGTGACAGTATACAGCCTTGACATATTCCTTTCCCAGTTTGGAACCAGTCCATTGTTCCATGTCTGGTTCTAACTGTTGCGTCTTGTCCTACATACTGGTTGCTCAGGAGGCAGGTAAGGTGGTTTGGTATTCTCATTTCTTTAAGAATAGTGTACAGTTTGTTGTGAACCACACAGTCAAAGACTTTAGCATAGTCAATGAAACAGAAGTAGATTTTTTTTGGAATTCCCTTGCTTTTTTCCCCCCACTTACTTAGTTTTGTTTAATTATAAAGAAAGATGATATCAGTTGTTAAGACATCAAGTCAATAGGAATCATGAGGCTTTCTATTAGTTTTATCTTATTATAGAAATATAATTTGGCATCTGTGCTCTTTTCTAGTCTAGTTGCATTGCATAAGCATTGATACTTTGGGTATAGAATTCTAAGTTGGAAAGAATATTTCCTCAGGATTTCAAAGGCATGCTCTACAGTTTTCTAGCATTTGTTGTTACTAAGAAGTACTAATGACTGAAAAGTTAAAGAGCTTATAAGACATATCCTTTTGTTTTGGAGTACTTGTGGAAGGTGATGACCATCACAGCCACTGTCTGCCTCAGGGAGCTGGACGTCTTGAATCTGAGGCTGCTGGCCTTGAAGGGTCTCCTGTGGAGGTGGGCGGCTGGCTGTGGTTCACTCTGGAGTCATAAAATCTGGTGGTGAACATATCAGGAGTATCCATCCGCACAAACTCTCCTTGAGGTGGACATCTTGCCTGGGTCACCATCACCAAGGCCTGGCCCCAGTCAACAGCCTGTAAGCTCCACTGCTCTGACTCCTCAGGCCTAGCAGACAACCAGTGGGGCACATAGCCCCACCCGTCAGCAGACAGGTTGCCCAAAGGCTTACTAAGCCCACAGCTGTCTCTGGACACTTTAATATTGTTAAGCTGGCAGTTCTCCCTAAATTGACCCACAGATTCAATGCAGTCTCTCTCAGAATCACAGTTGTCTCTTTTGCAGAAATTGTCAAGCTAAGCTTAAAATTTAAATGGAAATCCATGGTATCCAGAATAGCCAAAACAGTCTCAAAATTGGAGGAATGAGTTTCAAAATTTGAAATCAGGAACTGATTTCAAAATTACTGTAGTAATGTATGTGGTGTTGACCCTGCTTGTCAGCAGAGAAATTGTCACAAATACTAGGAAGGTAGCCCCATGATACTTCCTTTTGTATTATGGGTGTACCAGCGAGAGTATATACTTTGCATCCAGAATCCTAGCTGCAAGAGATTCTGGCAAATGTAGTTTTACGTTTTCTAGTTTAAGAAAGCACAGCTAGGAGGGTGGAATGGACATTGGGTGAGTCAATTTACAGTGAGAGTTTTTCTCAAAGGTCTGATGACTGTTATATGTCCTCTGTATTCAGAAGCAGGGCTCTAAAAATGGGAAGCTGTATACATGAATGGAGCTTCTTCACTAAGCATCATTGTGTAACAGTGGAATCATTAAGTTGGGAACACCCAGTATCAGTGTCTTCAAGTCTTCTCTCTTGGATTTTGGCTGTACAGTGTACTTTAAGTTGAGGGAGATTGAGAGGCAACATTAGCATCTGTAGAAGTCCACTGGAATTCTCCTGCCTTTTCAGTATGATAGTGCTGCCTTTGGCTGTTCCAGGTGGTGCCAGGTCTGAGATTCTGTTTTACTCCTTAGACAGTAAACTTTTCCTTTTTTATCCTGGTGAATGAGGAGCCATTGGCCCAGGAACATAGAGTATGGTCTGCTTTGCCTCTCAAATAGATTTTCATCTAGTCCTACTTCAGGTTACTGGGGTATCTCTTGCTATCAACAGTATCTGCAGTATAAATTAGGTTATTTCTCACATAGCCCTGAGTGTGGCTTGAGATTCGGCCCTCTATGGCTGCCTAAGCTCATTTTCACTCATCTAATTTTAGCTTCTAAAATTTTGTTCTTTCCTTGTCAGTTTGTTACTCAGTTGTTGTGTTTTTAGATGGGGTAATAGTGGAGCCATGTTTAATGTGCCATTTTTATTTGGAGGTTACATCATGTACTGTGTACACACAGCACTGTGTACTTTTTTCTGTTTCTTAGGGATGTTGCTGATAGGTTTGATTTGTTAAGACAGTTTTGTGTGATTCATTGGTTCCCTTGCTGGACTAGAATCTCTTTGTGCACAGGGCTGGAGTCTGATTTTGCTTCTTGTATCAGCACATTTCCTAGCACTCTCTAGGCTTCTCCAAAATAATTATTGACTTAGTAATAACCATTTTTGTAGGAGACTATTTCCCCTTTAGATTGGGTTGCACATAACCCATAGAGGAGCAATGAAATAACTAAGAATAGTAATTGTATTGCTGGATAAAATCTGGGTTTGAAAAGTGATTTTCTGATGTGAAAAATGGCTGTTGATGTAAAATCAGTCTCTTTCTGAGCACACTATATAAAATGATCATCCTCCCCGTCTTTCTCTAACTCCTTATTCTGAATTATTTTTCTTTGAAATATTGATTATCCCTGCTGTTATATGTATTTGTGTCTCTCCCCAGTATAATGTACCTTCCGTAATGATCAGGGACTCTATATTATTGTTTTGTTCATTGCTAGTTTCCACACACCCAGATCAGTGACCTGGCATAATGAAGTTGTGATTTTGGTTGTTTTTTCCCCCAGTAAGTCATTTTTTTATTAGAACTTAAACTGTATTTGTCCATTCCTCACTCTTGTGTGTGTTTGTGTCAGTGGATTTCTTTTGTTCAGAGAAATGGTTCTGTTGGTCCAGTGTTGATCTTTCTTAATGTTTTTCCTAATTTTAATCTGATTGCAATTAGAGTTTACCTGATTTTGATTGGGTTGTTGCTAATGTGTTGACTGCTCAGTTTATTTATTTATGTTTATTTTTTGGCCACGCCACTTGGCTTGTGGGATCTTAGGTCCCTGAGCAGGGATGGAACCCATGCCCCCTACGGTGGAAGCACAGAGTCCTAACCACTGGACCACCAGAGAATTCCCAGCTGCTCAGTTTATTGAATGAGAAGCAGAATTTTATTACCATCAGAAATTATCCATTTTGGGTTTGTGCAGAAGCATCTTAGTCTTTTTGCTTGTGTCAGAGGAGACCCTTATTAATGGAAATTGTGATCACATGACTTTGGTGACTTTGTATATTAAATTATACTTATCTTAGTTGTAGTTAAGTTTCCTTGGTAGAAATATTGTGGATCACATCCCTTCTCCCTTTGGAAGAGAAGATACTTTGAGGACAGTAGTGAGGCTAATGAATGAATGCTGGGGCAGATTCACTTAATAAGCAGTTTGAGTCTATTACTTTAGATAGATTACTCAGTTTCAGGACAAGGTTTTTGTTTGGGCATATTAATAACCTTTATCTTAAGCCCAAACACAGTTCTGTCTCAGTCTCTGTGGGGTCTCTGGGTCCTGGTGCAGCACAAGGTTTGTTTGAGCCCTCTGAGCGTTTCTGGTGGGTATGGGGTTTGATTCTAAACGTGATTTTGCCCCTCCTACCATCTTGCTGGGGCATCTCCTTTGTTCTTGGATGTGGGGTATCCTCTCAGAGCTGCTCTCCAGCCTCACAGCTGCCATGTAGCCTCCGCTCCAGCGCCTACCATCTTGCTGGGGCTTCTCTACCCTTGGACATGGGGTATCTCCTCACAGTCGCTCCCATGCTGCGCAGCCGCCACTCCCGCGCCGACACATTTGAAAAGACCCTGATGCTGGGAAAGATTGAAGGCAGGAGGAGAAGGGGACGACAGAGGATGAGATGGTAGGGCGGCATCACCGACTCAGTGGACATGAGTTTGAGTAAACTCTGGGAGTTGGCGATGGACAGGGAGGCCTGGCGTGCTGCAGTCTATGGGGTCGCAAAGAGTTGGACACAACTGAGCAACTGAACTGAACTGAAGCCCAAAATAAAGTTTATTTTTGCACTAAAAGTCTGAACCATGGCTACATAATATAGGGCATGTTGATTCTGAACTCTGGGTATGAAAAGTGCCTTAGAAGCTGGATTATTTGATAGTCATTCAATAATTGCACTAGTGTTGAGTGGTGTTCAGCTGCCACCAGACAGCTGTTCAGAAGAACCTTACTGTATATTGACACCAAAGCTCAAAGAGCTGGGCCTGATTGGCCTGGCTCTCCATGTAGAGTGGGTCTATTTTGAGGGATTTTAAAAGCCTTTGTGGATATGATTAAAAATAATTTTATAAAGAATGGTTCCTGTTATGTGATTGGAGGTTAAAAGACTAAATGACTTTTCCCTTTCATTCTCTGTAATTTGCTTTTCTAAATAAGAATGGTCCTGAAGTAAATGTTAGTGACGAGTGCTGAGTTAAGAAAGGTAGCTGGACAGCTGCCGAGAAATCATTGGCGTGAGTTGTTTTTGTTGGTCTTTCATCTTCCTTTGTAGTCTCATTTCTTTCTAGGAGGTTATAAATTAGGAACATTATTCAGTCTGAATTTGTTGAGTAGCTACTCTTACATAAGATGAACCTGACAATCTATAATCGCTTTTCAAAATTGCAAATAAGTGATCTGAGCAACCAGAGTTGCCTAGTATTTTGCTATGGAATATGAGTGGGGTTTAAAACATACCTGAGAGTGGTTCCTTTTTGGTTTCCATAAGCTGTTGTCTGACATGTGAAGGCAGTAATTAAAAAGACCCGATACTTGTATTTCTGGTTTTATCTTTAGAAACATGAGTGTTTCTTTCCTGCCCCCCCCCCCGCCCCCAGATGTGTGGCTTTTTAAAGTCAGTATTCTAAAGTCTATCATTATTACAATTTGGATGTATTTTTTCGTAAGAATACATATCTTCAACAGATTTTATGAATTTAGCAAGCATTTGTGTGTGTGTGTGCGTTAGTCGCTCAATTGTGTCCGACGCTTTGCGACCTCATGGACTGTAGCCCGCCAGGCTCCTCTGTCCATGAGATTTTCCAGGCAAGAATACTGGAGTGGGTAGCCATTCCCTTCTCCAGGGCATCTTCCCGACCCAGGGATCAAACCCAGTTCTCCCTCAATTGCAAGCAGACTCTTTACCATCTGAGCCACTAGGGAATCCCCTAGTTTTCTTGCCCTTATCTATTCTTGTATATTTGCAGTATAATAACCTTTGGTAAATTTCATGGAAATGCCATTTAGTATCCAAAAAGTAATTTTGTATACCTTCTTCTAGTTATGTAACTATTGTATCAACTAAGAGACCATCTTACCATTTAGGTCTTTTATTTTGAATTGCTTAATGTAACACTTTGTTACTTATATTTCCATATATGAGAATCAATGAACAAGGACAAAAGTACTTGAGAAAAAATTGAAAATTAATGGCACGTGTGAAAGAAGGAAGCCAAACTGAAATATATAAATCCTGTCCTGAAAATGAACATGGATTCTTCGTTCATGGGTATGTAGTAGGTGATTTAGAGAACCTGAACTCAGGGACTTTTGGGGTTGTGTCACTAGTCAAGCTAGAGAATTCATTCAGCTGAGCATTGTGCTGTATACTGACTTGTGTAAACTGATCGATGAAATGTTAACGGAAGGGCAGTAAGTTGCCAAGTGAAGTGAAGTCGCTCAGTCATGTCCGACTCTTTGCGGCCCCGTGGACTGTAGCCTACCAGGCTCCTCTTCCATGGGATTCTCCAGGCAAGAATACTGGAGTGGGTTGCCATTTCCTTCTCCAGCAGATCTTCCCAACCCAGGGGATTGAACTCCGGTCTCTCCCGCATTATAGGCAGACGCTTTACCTTCTGAGCCACCAGGGAAGTTGCCAATGCCTGACTAATTAAAACTGTTCTGTAACAAGTTTCAGATCGTGTTCTAGTATGTATTTGTCCCTCTAGTTCTGCTTAATTTCTGGTTCACACTAATTCCTCATTCCTTAATTTAAGTGGTCAACTTAATTTTTCAGGTTTTACAACTACAGTATGATTCATAATTAACTTTTAAGTCGTTATTGTATACTTACTAGGTCTTAAGTGATTTTCTGTGTTGTGTATATGTGATGTGACTTTAGTTAAAATGTGCTCTACGGTTACTACCTGCCGATGATGGATATCCCCTAGGAGCTCAGTTAAGCATTTGTTTTCCGGCAATTATGTAATTGGTTGCATTTTCTAATCTCCATGTATTTATTGGTGGGAGTAGTCTGGAATGGGGTACACTTAAACAAATGAAGGATACTGAGGGAGTGGGATACTTGTCATCTAAGGAGAAAAGGTAGTGCAGAGTCCTCAGCAAACAGACACAGAGTCCAAGAGCCAGGCAGTTCAGTGCTGAAGCCAGGGTTGAAATGCTGATCCTAAAACTAGTCAAGTTCAAAGAGTTGGTAGGTTGAAAAACCAAGATGATTAAAGCAGTGAAGCACAGTGGTTTTCTTGGTAGTCAGAGGTGGTCAGGAGTAATTCAGAAAGTAGCAGATAATGAATTGTATTTAGGTTATTTAGTCCTACAAGCCTCAAGAGATGATAAGGACAGGTCCCAGATTGAGGTACCAGGTTCTATTGGGAAGTACATTATTATTATTTTTTTTTTTTGCATATGGCATTCATTAAAACTTTTAAACTTTAATAATTCTCTTCCTTAAAAAAGCCATTTATTCCTTTAAGAAACTAAGTTATTTACCCTAAGTTGTTTTACGCCACCATCTGGATTTGACTGTCCCTCCAGGTGTTGTTCAATTTGTTCCTCTATCCCCTTGTATTTGGGGCTTGTATTCAGATTGAATATTTTTGACAACAATCCTTCCTGGGTGGTGCCTGCTGTGTGGGAAGTACATTATTGAAGGTATGTCTGTTTTTCTTGATCCACCGAGATAGAATAGCAGTAATGTAAATGTAGCCTTTCCAGCTGATTATTTTTTTAATAGTCAGATATTTGATTAGACCTGGTTACTTGTTATGAATGAAATTCAAGCTTGTTTAGTCTCTAAGGTGTGTCTGACTCTTTGCAACTCTACAGACTGTATCCCATCAGGCTCCTCTGTCCAAGGGATTTCCCAGGCAAGAATATTGGAGTGGGTTGCTATTTCCTTCTCTATGACTGAAATTCAAACTTACTTGAAATGAAAGTAATTTTGTTTATTAAGGGAGGAGATTCTTAATTAGAGTGTGCTATGCTATGCTATGCTATGCTAAGTCGCTTCAGTCGTGTCCGACTCTGTGCGACCCCACAGACGGCAGCTCACCAGGCTCTGCCGTCCTAGGATTCTCCAGGCAAGAATACTGGAGTGGGCTGCCATTTCCTTCTCCAGTGCATGAAAGGGAAAAGTGAAAGTGAAGTCGCTCAGTCGTGTCCGACTCTTAGCGACCCCATGGACTGTAGCCTACCAGGCTCCTCCGTCCATGGGATTTTCCAGGCAAGAGTACTGGAGTGGGGTGCCATTAAGCTGTGTTTTATAAACCTTTTTTTGTTGCTGCAATTTAAAGTTTTGGTTCTTAGGTAAACACCTCCAGTAAATGGGTATGTTTTCTGACTTATACTCAGCATGTGCGTATGTGAGAACATCTCCTTTGAATAGACAGGTCAGTAACTGAAGAGATTCAGTTAGGAAGTATAGTCTCAGAAAAATGCCCACTGATGCCTTAAGTGATACTTCCTGGTAACTTTGGATTCCTGTCTAAATTACTCCTTGTTCGGAGCATTCTCAGATGTTACTCTGTGCTTAGGTGATGCATACTCATGTGTATATTATATGATGTCAGTTTTGCAGGTTTCTGGACTTTGACCGTGTGCTGGTAATTAGACCAAGACTTCCTGCTTGATCTTTAAAAATAATTTATTTATTTTTGGCTGTGCTGGGTCTTCATTGCTGTGTGGACTTTTCTCTAGTTGTGGCGAGGAGGGGTTCTCTGTAGTTACCGTGTGCAAGCTTCTCCCTGCAGTGACTTCTCTTTGTTGTGGAGCAGGGACTCTAGGGCGCAGGCTTCAGTTGAGGTTCCCGGCCTCTAGAGCACTGGCTCAGTAGTTGTGGCGCAGGGGCTCAGTTGCTCCGTGGCATGTGGGATCCTCTCAGACCAGGGATCAAACCTATGTCTCCCGCATTGGCAGGTGAATTCTTTACCACTGAGCCACCAGGGAAGCCCCTCCTATTTACTGACTTAAATATTAGTCAGTGATGCAGGAGAATCTTGTAACTGTTAAGTAATTTTGAGTCAGTAGCTTTTGTAAATATTGTGCAATTCTCTATAAAATATGACTGGTTTAAAATCCAATGTATTGTGCTATTTCTCCCTTCCAGGTCTGGTCATTTATATTGTGGGGTAAAGTAATGGCTCTTCCACAAGCATTGATTCTTTTCTATGGTGTTCCTAGCTTTGGGACCCAGCAATTGTATGAATTAGGCATTTTTATTACAAATTAATGACTGTATGGGAATTTTTTTTTTCTCCTACAGTTGATTTTTTTCCCCCCCCCCGCCTTTCTAAACGAAGTCTTCAGGAAAAGACTGCCATCTTGTGGTTTTTAAAAATACAGAATTTAAGGAAAAAAATTCTTGTTATGTGACTGCTGAGATTTTATATGTGTATGTAGTTGTTTTATAATACCAAAATGAGTAAAAAATGAGTACTATTAAATCTTATCTTTACACTGCCTTGATTTTTCCTTTGGATAGTTTTTTTTCTTCATTTTATTATAGTATTGATATAACAATATTTTAAGGATTTCTGTTAATTAAAGATTCCTCTGTTGAGCCCACTCTCAAACATCAGTAGTAGAAATAATTCTCTATAATAGCAGTTTTAATTAAGAACATATATTGAGAGTTTTTATATTATTAAGGCTTTTCCAGTATGACCTATTGATGATAATGGAATTATTTGGATTAAAAAATACTGATCTTTAAAATATAATTATTTGACAAACTATATCCTAAGGAACCTTAATTTTATAATGTAGAATTCCATTTAATAAAAAGTGATACTTAGAAGTAAAATACACCTTGATTCTAGTTTCATTTTTGGATAGTTATTAGTATAAACTGAAAAAATTGTTTTCTTCAAAATACTAGGAAGGCGCTATTTGTAGTTAAGAAAGTTTTAAAACCACCTCTTGTGTAAGAAATGGAAACTACTTGCAAGCTTGGGGTCAGTTCTTAGGTAATGTCAAAGAAGTGTCTATCAGTGTATATCAACAAGTCATAACATTACTTTTTGAAGTAACTTTTCATTTTCATTTATTTCATTCATTTATATTGACTTATGTCTTCTGTATGTCTTGATTTTTAATATTCATTGTATTTAAAATAACAAGTGTTCATTTCTTCAGAAATGTTTTGGTGAACCATATAGACAACTCTTTATAAAACAAGGCTTGTGTTCTCCCTCAGAGACAACCAGATTCTGATACATTGGGCCTCTGGACATCTTACACCTAAAGTCATTCCTAATCAGGGAAGGGTAGTCGTTGAAGGAAAAAGTTATTATCCACCAAAGATAGCACTCTAGACGGAGTGCTCCTGAATCACCCCTGTAATTTTAGTAGGTTGTGGCAGCCTTTATTTAAATTGCCTCCTCTTTTGTTTCCCCCTTAGACAGGGAGGGAGAATGGTTCAATTCAGGGGTATAATATGATGTCTTGCACTTTTTCAAATGTTTTGCAGTTATGCTAAGAAAGAATCTGATCTTAATGGAGCCCAGATCAAGCTTCGAGAATACGAAGCAGCGCTGAATTCGAAAGATGCGGCTTTGGCGACTGCGCTTGGTGATAAGAAAAGTTTAGAGAGTGATTTGGAAGATCTGAAGGATCAGATTGCCCAGGTAAGTTAGACTCTGCTCTTGAGCTGTATATCACAGGTTAATTGCCCCATCTGTCTTGATTGTAAAACTTGTTTTATGCTTTTTATCTTAAAAACTGTATTGAGTTATTTTAGCTGGGGGGCGGCGGTTACACCTGCAGGGGAAGACTTGAGCTAGCTGACATGTACAGCACCCTCACCTCTCGGTCGCTGCGTCTGGACGTGCAGGTCTTGCCGCTGCCGTTCGCCCTCCCTGTTGTGCTTGTGCTCATTCGTTTCCCCATCTCACAGCCTATCTCATTATTGTACCAAAATGTAAGGTAAAAAGAGAGAAGATGTCTTAATGGTGCCCTCCACCCAGGAAAAAATGAAAATGGTAGCTGAGATCGTTCGTTTGAGTCTTGAAATGTAAGCCATAGGTATCTCTTCATCCCCTGTTGCTGTTTACCAGATTTGCGGGATGTTTTGATGTGACACTCTGTGGGTGGGACCAGCAGTTGAACCCACAGTTCTGTGATAAAGATTATCATGAGGGACTCTCATACATTGACAAATATATAGAAATTGTAATGCTTGACTTGATTCAGTCCGTAGGTATCTATTAAATTCATTATTAAATGATTGCTGTATAATTTTCATTAGTTCTTTTTCCTTCTATTAGTTGGAAGCCTCTTTAGCTGCTGCGAAGAAACAGTTAGCAGATGAAACTTTACTTAAAGTGGATTTGGAGAATCGCTGTCAGAGCCTTACTGAGGACTTGGAGTTTCGTAAAAACATGTATGAGGAGGTAATTATATATAATTTTTCTTTTTTAAGGAATGGAGGGATCCCAAAAGGCTTTGTTATAAACCGTACATGTGAAAAAATGGGAAGAATTTTGTAGGCAAAGGATCAAAGGCACTGTTGCTAAAAAGGCTGCATGTAAGAATTCAAGGTGCTATGGTAAATTTATAAGCTTTTACTTCACCTAGAGCTTCCCTGATAGCTCAGTTGGTAAACAATCCACCTGCAATGCAAGAGACCCTGGTTGGATTCCTGGGCTGGGAAGATCCTCTGGAGAAGGGATAGGCTCCCCACTCCAGTATTCTTGGGCTTCCCTGGTGGCTCAGCTGTTAAAGAATCTGCCTGCAATGGGGGAGACCTGGGTTCGATCCCTGGGTTGGGAAGATCCCCTGGAGGAGGGAACAGCCACCCACTCCAGTATTTTGGCCCAGAGAATTCCATGGACTGTATGGGAACTGTATGGGATCACAAAGAGTTGGACATGATTGAGCAACTTTCACTTGTGCAATAATATCACTTAAATTACTTCATCTAACTTAAAAAGGTCTGGCCACAGCTGTTAATTAACTGTCAACCTCTTTAAGCATTTGTATTAGTGATATATTACTTCAAAATTTAGTATCTTAAAATCACAGACTTTTACTATCTTACAGTTTCTCAAGGTCAGGGATCTAAGAGCTGTTTAACTTAGATGGTTGTCTTCAGTGTCTAATGAGGTTGCAGTCAGGCTTTCAGCCTGGTCTGGAGGAACACGTCACAGTTCATTCACAACTGTTGTCTGGAGATACCAGTTCAGCATCGGCTTCCTTATGTGTATATATTAGTCGCTCAGTCATGCCCACCTCTTTGCAACCCTATGGACTGTAGCCCACCAGGCTCTTCTGTCAGGGCTGCTCATGATGGGATTCCTCAAGAGTGGATGACGAGAGAGAGAGAGAGAGAGCAAGGCAAGCCACATTCTCTTGTCGAGACTAATCCCTAAGTGATATACCGTCACTCCCCATCACACAGACCAACCACGATACGGTATGGAAGGGGGCTCACACAGGAGATACCTGGAGGCAGCAGTCATCGGGGGCTGGCTACCCACAGCGTTTATAGTTATATGTGTATATTAAAAAATATCATTTATCAGCCACAACTTCTGTGATTCAGCCTTGAGAGGTAAAAGTAACAGCTGTTACCAAAAAAGACGTGTAGTGTAATACAGTTGAAGAAAGGGGCATGTGTATTTTCTCAAAATTGAAAAGCGTTTGAGAACATGCAGGTTAAAGAACATGCCGTTAAATACTTAAATGTTTTTTAAAGTAATGTAATGTTAAAAACAATGACTAACAATTTTAAAATAGGAATTTATTAAAAAGTTAAATAATTTTAGTTGGAGAAAAATAATTTAATAGAAATTGACCATTTTTACTGGATATTGTGGGGACAAACTGCACTCATTGAATAAGCAGCCAGACTTTGGACAGTTCTTGAGTCGTTTTCTTATTTAAAAATGAAATACCAATGCCTGCTGTTTTTTCCCCAAGAAATGGTGAGGATCAAAGTGAAATACCATGTGTGAAAGCTCCTTTTAAATTAGTGACTGCTATCATATAATTATTCACTACAGTTCATAAATTGAAGTATATTTATGTTGACTACATTTTTGTTTCATTTTGTTAAAATTGCCCATGATCTATTATTTCTTAGTTTTGAAGCTGTGTGGATTCCTGCATCTTTAAACCAGAGGTTGAGAATTTTTTTCTTTGCAAATCATTTATTTTATGTAAAATACTAAGTGATAAACGACGTCAGTAAAAAGTAATTTAGTATTTTTAGAGTGTTTGGTAGCAGCTTTGAATTTTGGGGTTTTGCCTTTTTGAGAATGAATTAAAAAAAATATTCCTCATTTCTTCTTTTTTCACATGGAGGGTCAAATTCTATTCAGTAAATATACCTAGATTCCTTATTATGAACAGTTAAGGGGTAAGAGGAAGGAGAAAAGCAGCAAGAAGAGGAAGGGAGGCAGATGAAGGGCAAATGGCTAGTAGGTACCTGATACTGGTTGAACTAAACCTTTCATTTGCATATTTTTATGATTTAAGTAGCATTCACTTTATAGAGATATGAGCCCTAGGAGACTAGTAGCAGAACTGGAATTTGATCCCTGGTTTTCTGATTCCATCCAGCTCATCTTCCTCCGGTTAAGTGAAAGATGAGGACATGCACAGAAAAACCGCATGCTGGAAGAGGATACAGAAACAAGTTCTTCTTATATCCCCCTCTTGTGGCCTCTTTAATTATTGCCACTAAGGACAGATCTGTATTTTCAGAGCTAGCCGCTAGAATGGAAATTTTATTCTTGGACTTGTGTTCCTAGCCATTCTAGTTTGGATAATTCCTTAAAACCTAATGTGAAGGATTATGCCTATTATTTCTATTGTTTGATAGTGAATTGTCATATGTACTTGAGATAGAAAAGTAATATGGTCAGTAAGATTCTGTATCAATTGATGTTGGTACCTTAGCATCACCAGCTATTAGGATGAGTCATGTAAATTGGCTTGCTCTGTCCATTGCATCTTAGTATGTCTAAGACAAGTTTTATTGTATGCATAAATCTTCTAGTTGAAGTTTTACTGATAAGTTTCTAACGTTTTGTGTGGAATTTTTTTTCAGAGTTATTCTTAGTACTGTCAGTACAACTTAGAAAAATAATTACATGCTATTCAGTAAACCTAGTTATCCATGATTACATGGTAAAGTCTTCCAGCCATTCCTTGCCTTTAGAGAAATAAATAGCTGTGCTACTGAAAATAAACATAAAATTCCTAGGGTTTGACATGCTACCATTTCTGTCATTAGTCCTGTCTCAAAAATCTTCTCATTTGTAAATGAAGGCAAAAAAGTGTCTATTCACATGCTTGTCCTAGGACAGACATGAGGAGGTTGGTGTGTAAAACTTGATATCAGCCATGATAAGTAACTTGGTTTTATGTCCTTTTTTCTTCCTAGGAGATTAATGAGACCAGAAGAAAGCATGAAACCCGCTTGGTAGAGGTGGATTCTGGGCGTCAGATTGAGTACGAGTACAAGCTGGCTCAAGCCCTCCATGAGATGAGAGAGCAACACGATGCCCAAGTCAAGCTGTACAAAGAAGAGCTAGAGCAGACTTACCATGCCAAAGTGAGCAGACTCTGCCCGGGATGGCTGTGAACACTTAAAGCTTGTGTTTCAGAGTCTCCCTGAGAACGTAACTTGTTGTTTGGTTTGTTCTAGTTTTATTAAATGAATTCCTGCAGTCTCCATGAATATAGAAAATTGCTTGTTTTTTTTAAGAAAGCAATTTTTTATAAAGTAAATGTTAATTAGAAACTACTCAGAGAAAGTAAGGTTATTCCACTTTTACCAGAGGCAAGGTCTTTAACCTCTTTGTCCAGGTGATCATTCATGTCAAGTTATATTAGTTAAACTCCAGCCATCTAAAAGTAACTTTTCATTCAGTAACAAGTACTAACCTTGTTGGACCACATCTAATTTTGACTGCCTGTCATCATTGTACATAGATTTTGACTCCCACGCTTTGGGCTGTTTTGAACAAAGGCCAAAATGGACAGTCTCTGATACTTCTTCCTCAGCCACTAATTATTCATTTTAAAAAGGCTGTAGAAACTTCTCTCTTATATTAGGAGACCATGCAAAAATTTACTAAATCACTGGGTACAGGCTTTCATAGTAAATGATTTTATCCCAATGTGTTAAATGTTACATGATTTGATTAAAAAGTTATTAGTGGAAGACTTAGAAAATAAGTCATAGAGGTGTTGAAAATAATTTCCATTGCATGGCCTCAAATTGGTCATATTGCTTTTAATCCACTTTATGAAATAGTAATTGGCTGCTGAGAGGGTGATCTTTTAATCTCTTCATTTAGTTGTTCAGTGCTTGCTTAGTGCTGGCACCATGCCGGGCACTGAAGAAGCTAAACTAAGGATGGGTCTGTCACATAGACTCTGGTCTCAGAGAGAGTCAGGGAAGAGACATAGAGAAGACATACCGGAAGACAGGCAGGACAGAATGCCATGGGCATTTGGAGGAATGGGCTATTGTTTTTACCAGAGGAGCTTTTTTTTGCTTCTGAAAGGAAGTATTTCTATTTGGTTTGAGATAATCTCTTAATTAGTACTTGTGTTTATTGTTTTATATTCTGTATCAGATTTGCTGGGTTAGGGATATGTGATGCTTGTTTTCCTACAAACACCACCATGGCTAAATTGCCCCTGTTCAGTCTCCTTATTAGCAGCATTGTCTGAGACATTATAGACATATAATGGATGAAATATTGAAGCCCTAAATTTTGGGTAAACCCATGTATATCAGTATTGGTGTTTTTTTTTTTTAGTTAGGGGCTAATTACTTTACAATATTGTAGTAGTTTTTGCCATACATTGACATGGATCAGCCATGGGCTTACATGTGTTCCCCTTCCTGGACCCCCCTCCCACCTGCCTCCCCATCCCATCCCTCTGGGTCACCCCATTGCCCCAGCCCTGAGCATTTGTCTCATGCATCGAACATGGAATGGAGTTCTGTTTCACATGTGATAATATACATGTTTCAATGCTATTCTCCCAGAACGTCCCACCCTCCCCTTCTCCCTCAGAGTCCATAAGACTGTTCTATGCATCTGTGTCTCTTATTCTGTCTCGCATATAGGGTTATCATTACCATCTTTCAAATTCCATATATATGCATTAGTATACTGTATTGTTGTTTTTCTTTCTGGCTTACATGGAGTATTGTTAAGCTCCCATATTGGAAACTGAGCTGAAAAAGCAGAAAAACTTTTAAGGTACTCATGCCACATCAGCAAACTTCATGATGCTTTTCCTGTTTCATCAGCTAGTTACTGACAGGGCTCAGGTTTGAAATGAAATATCTTGAGATGTTCATGCTTCCTCATTTGTTTGTTCTAATTCACTAGATAAGACTGACTGTGGTGTGCTTCTTTTCTTAGCTTGAAAATGCCAGACTGTCATCAGAGATGAATACTTCTACTGTCAATAGTGCCAGAGAAGAACTGATGGAAAGTCGTATGAGAATTGAGAGCCTCTCGTCTCAGCTTTCTAATCTACAGAAAGAGGTAAGTAAGCTTCGGAGTTGTACTTGAAGGCTACCTCCACCACGGTAGTTGACCTGCTTGGCTCTTCCTGAAATCACTTTTCAGAGAGGATAGTATTTTCTTGAATTCTGGTTTCACAGTGCTCCCCAGAGATTTTTTTTATTCCTCACTGCATAAGCATCCTCTGGGCAGACTGTTGTTCCTAACCTAATAGATTACCTGGAGCTAAGGGAATTGCCCTTGAGGGAACGACCTGCCGGCTTATTCTCTGGACTTACCCCAGGACCCTGGTTTTCTGACCCAGCCAGCAGTCTGATCTCCACATGGTGCTCTTCCCAACATACTCGTTTTCATCACATTTAGAAACTGTTATGAAGAAAAACCTGCAGAAGTTCTTTGTGGGTGATAAATGCTTCGTGTTTCTAGACAAACTCCCTTGGTGCTTAGAATACTCAGCAGTTAGTATCTTGGAAAGTAGCATCAGTTGGCATCTTGGCTGATAATTTAGTGACTCACTCATTCATCGGCACACCTAACTGTCTTATGACTGTTGCTGGTTGTGTTGATCGGTGCCTGTCAGTACGTGATGGTGCACTCTAGGTGCTGCATAAGCAGGTGTGGACACTGCCTGAAATCTGGTTTTTGGTTCAAGGGTGATGCTGATATGCGTGCAAAGTACATGTACAACCATGTAAGTGTGTAGGATATGTTGATAATCTACTGCTCACCTTAATGACTTAGGCAGTAACTTCAGCTTCTGTTTTCCTTAAGGGAGGAAATTTTGTTGTTTTAAGTTTTTCATATGAGTAAACTTTTTTATTCTTGATTAAATAAGCTTTCTTTTTTAATATTTTGTTTTTAGTAGTATCCTTTTCTGCTTATAAAACTGAAGACATTTATTGTAGAAATTTAGAAGACCCTTTATTGTGTAAAATGAGGTGATTAAAACAGCAGTTTTTACTTTGCCGTTATCACATGTACTTCATTACTCACAACATAAAGTTAAACAGCTGGAA
Organism: Giraffa tippelskirchi; assembly: GCF_054371585.1. Lineage (NCBI taxonomy): Eukaryota > Metazoa > Chordata > Mammalia > Artiodactyla > Giraffidae > Giraffa > Giraffa tippelskirchi. Next base: position 103,078,007 of record NC_137280.1, on the reverse strand, counting down.
GGACAAGGGCCTTTGAGTTCACTCAGTCTGACCACAGACCTGGGTGAGTTTAATTACCAGCCCAGAGACTGTAAGCTGACAAGTGGGTTTCTTTCACTGTTCCCAATTTTTCTCTTTATACCTTACTCTCTTCAAAGATTTTCCTTTAAGAATTGAAGTCTTTTTTCCATTGCCTCATTTAATAGGTACCTTTCTAAAGATAGTCCTGTCTGTTTTTACTCAGAGTTGACATTTACTACTTTTCTCCATTTCATAACTGGTTTTCTGGTTATTCCCTCTCCCTCAGTTTTACATTTCTTTATCTTTTAGGAGGTGGGGGTAGGGGCTGATGCTTAATGCACTTGATTATGCCAGGTGTGGATGTTCTACAGGTGGGTGAATAACACTTGCCTGTGGTTAAATAGCAGTAGGCTCTGAAATTTGGCAGCTGTGTCTTCTGACTCAGGTCCAGGGCTCTTTCCCTGTTTGCCTGTTAGTTATGTTCCTGTCATTGCAAGTTTTTTGGTTAACTTCAGGTTCAGTTCAGTTTAGTTCAGTCATGTCCAACTCTTTGTGACCCCATGAACTGCAGCACACCAGGCTTCCCTGTCCATCACCAATTCCTGCATCTTGCTCAAACTCATGTCCATTGAGTCAGTGATGCCATCCAATCATCTTATCCTCTGTCATCCCCTTCTCCTCCTGCCTTCAATTTTCCCCAGCATCAGGGTCTTTTCCAATGAGTCAGTTCTTCACATCAGGTGGTTAACTTCAGGTTAGCAGCTGTTAAACAGCGTTAGGCAGTGCCCTTGGTGTTTTGAAGAGTTCCTTCCTTAGGAAATAGGAGAGAAGGACCTGCTTCAGCCAGATAGTTTTAAATTTCTCTGTCGGGGGTGGAGAGTGATCCTTTCTGGTATCAAATTTTATGATAAATAATATATCTTGAGGGATATCTTCTTTGATTGATGAATTTTAGCCTTAGATCATTAAAAAGAAAAAGGCATCTCTAAATTTTTGTTTTAGAGTATTTGTTGTGAAGTCATTGATTTCATCATGCTGCATGTTAGGCCATAGAATTTCCTTTTTGGTTATGTGACTCATGTTAATGAAGTAGCTCTTTAGTTTTACTTACAAATGATATAGCCTTTAAAATGATGACTTAGAAAATATTTTTACATAGTATAGTAGTAGCAGTATTATGTTTTTAGTATTAGGCATTACATATATTGCTTACAGCTTTTCTTTCATTTCTATCTAGATTTTTGACTTTGGCCAAATTAACGAATTGGTCAGGGTCTGTTTGAGTTGCAGAAGAGTTTAGTGGCACTTTGAAAGCACCTCTATTTTTTGTTTTTCTAACAATCAAATTCTGGAAACTTCTGCGAGAGCTAGATTATAATAAACTGGTACAATTATGTACTTTAAAACAAAGAGAACCCGACACCATTAGAAATAAGGAGTACAGTTTTAGAGTTTTGAGGCAGAGTCTTACAGATAGTCTCGTTGGACCTCTTTGTTTTCCTAACGGTACCAGTTTAGTGAGGTGTGTCATTTAATGGCAGAATCAGGAAGAAGGATCTAGATCTGTCTCTCGTGTTGTATTCTTTGTATTTCACTGTGAAGCAGGTGTAGTGCAGCTATTTAAACTACATTTAAATATTTCTATTTAAAAATACAAAATGATTCAGAGTAACTTTAAAGCTTATTTACACCTAGATTTTGATTTTTCCCTCTTATAGAACCCTGTAGCATCTAAGGTGGACAAATAGAGTACATTTTGGCCTTTACAGAATGAGGCTAAAAGTTTTCTCTGAATCTTGAGTGATTCATGTCCCTTCAGATTAGACATTGTTGCCCATCTGTCTCTCCCACCTGGTAAATAAAAATAAAGAGATTGATTGAAGAGGAGACATTTTACTTCCTTATTTTTAGGCTGCGCTGCATGAGAGATCTTTGTTACTTGACCCAGGATCAAACCTGTGCCCCCTGCAGTGGAAGCACAGAGTCCTAACCACTGAAGTGCCAGGAAATTCCCAAAGAACATACATTTTACACTTAACTGTTTTTTATTTTGGAGGAAAGAAAATATAAGAACCCTGAGAAAGGGAAAAAATGGATTTCTCAGTTTATAGCCTGTTTTTTTAAATTTTTTTGCAAATACAGTTAAATGCATGTTCTCTGAGGCAGGATTTTGTTTAGCATCCCTCTTGAGATGAATGCTTGCTTCTGATACAGAATGTCTCTGGATTTTAATTAATTCATTCATTGATTATTTTTTAAATAATATTTTTATTTTGGCATAATTGTAAATTTGTAGGAAAGTTGGAAAGCTGGTACACACAGCTCCCTTAGCTCCCTCCCCAGTTTTCCTTCTTTGTTAGCATCTTAGATGGCTGTGGTTCATTTGTCAAAACTGAGACATTGCCATTGGCACATTATTGTCAACTAGACTAGACTATTTGGATTTTACCAGATTTTCTGTTACTGTTCTTTTTTCTGTTTTGGGATACCACAGATCTCCCTAGTCTCCTCTGGTCGGTGACAGTTTTTCAGACTCTCTTTGTTTTTCATGACCTTGACAGTCTTAAGAAGAGCTGGCCAGGTATCTTGTAGGCTGTCCCCCAGTCTTAAGTTTATCTGGTGCTTTTCTTATGATTAGCCTGGAGATACGGATTTTAAGCGCCCTTCTTGTTGCATCATATCAGGGATTACATAACATGCACACAACATCATTGTTGGTGATAACCTCATCATTGGCTAAGACACTGTTTGCCAGGTCTCCCAACTGTAAGTTACTATTTTTGTGTTTCCCTACTCTGTTTTTAGGAAGCAAGTCACTGAGTCCAGCCTGCTCTCAAGGATAAAGAGCAGTAATTATGCATCACATTCTGAAGAGAGTATTTACCTTTATTAAATGGAAGGCTTTTGTAAAGATTCGTCTCTTCTTCCCCTATTTGTGTATTTATCTATTCATTCATTTGTTTCTGTCAGTAGAGACTCACGGAAATCTTTTTATAATTTGGATTGTATTTGGATACTAGATTATTTTATTGGCTCAGATTGTTCCAGCTTTGGCTTTGAGGAATTTTGTTAGGTTGGCTACCATGTTCCCCCCTTTTTGGAGCACTTCTTATTTTTATGGTTCTGTAATATGCTCCAGGCTCATAGTGTATTTTCCCTATCTCAGCACTGGTATCAGCTATTTCTTCAGGGAGCTCTGGTTCTTTTTATTGGAGAGTGGTATCTAGAAAGTAAGTTCTGGGCCCTGGGTATGTTCATTGGTAGGGGGTGTCATTGTTTCTAGGCCTGCTTGTGGGCAGAGCTAGGTAAATGTGTATATGTTAACCCATGTTTACATGCTTATCTGTAATTGTATCTCCCACCACTTGTACTTATATTAAGATAACCAAGCATTTACACAGATGTCTGGAACTCTAACCCTGTACCACTGGGTTCACTTTAGGCTTCCTTGCTTGCTTACCTGTAACTTCTCTCTCTGAGAGTAAGAAGCCTGGTTTCTAACATCCCGTTTCCTTATTTGTCCAGCCTCAGTATACGTGTAAAGCAGTTTCAAATTTCTTAACCTATACCCCTGTGTGAAATAAACTCACTAGCTAGAGTGTAATGTTTCTGCACAGAATAGAGATCCTTTTTATCTTTAGCCTTCCAGATTTCACTTTTGCACAGTATGTGCCCTTTCCCTCCTGCTTTGATGCATAGGTATTTGTGATTTAAGGGCCTAAGCTCTATATCAGTCTTTTGGAGTTGATTACTTTGGGCATTTTCTGAGGTTAGGGAGATAAATTCTGTTGTGGAGACATGCAGATGAGTAATTACCTGGTGAACGACAAGGTTTCTAAGATGAACCTTCTTGTGTAGGAGGTGTGAGTTTTCATTTTTTTTAATACCAAATATGAGGTTCCCATGTTTACAGTAATATTTACAGACTGCACTATATCATATGGTCTTTGCATGCTGATGGAGTGTGGGAAAGCACCCCATGTCTGAAGCGGTAACTAGAATCCCTTTTGTTAAGTTTCTGAATTGTTCTAGCAGTTCCCCATAAGATACTCAGTTTCTTTTGTCAGTGAGTTTTCTTTTAATTCTTTGCTTTTGTTACTTTATACTTTTGAGCTAAATGGTTTGTAGGGGAGCCAGACTTTTTTACTAAAACCACAGCTTAAAATTTTGTTTCCTTTGGTCAAACAAAGAAAAATTATATGTATATTTATGGCACATTTGATGAATATCTTTTCCTAGCCTTTTTATAAGACAAAACCTTCCTAAGAGTTGTATTTTGTATTGGAGGAATTTTGTTTTTTAATTTCTTAAAATAAAAATGTTCTTGAATTCTGGTGTTAAGAGATTGGATTTGTTCCAGGTCAGGAAATGTTTCAAAATAGCTGTGCCAGTGTTGTGCTAATGTTGGAATGTTCCTAGAAAGTAAATGTGTTCCCTTGAATCTTTAGTCTAGAGCATGTTTGGAGAGGATTCAAGAGTTGGAGGACTTGCTTGCTAAAGAAAGAGACAATTCTCGCCGCATGCTGTCTGACAAAGAGAGAGAGATGGCGGAAATACGTGATCAGATGCAGCAACAGCTGAACGATTATGAACAACTTCTTGATGTCAAGTTGGCCCTGGACATGGAAATCAGTGCTTATAGGAAACTCCTAGAAGGTGAAGAAGAGAGGTATGTAACTTGCTTGTCACCCTACCTCATAGTCTACTTTTTGCCCCCACCTTTTCTATTTAAAGAAAAGTAAATAGGATTTTTTTTTTAAACAATTAGGACAACTCTAAATGTTTTCTCATTTTTTTTTTAATATCTAGGTGTAGAGGTAGGTAGTAATAGATCTTACTTCTACATCAACAACAGAAGATGTACAAACAGTCTTAGTATTATTATTTTAAATGCTGAACTGTGAAAGGATACCATTTCTCCTTTGGGATTTTAAATATTTTGGTAATTTAATATGCTTCAAAATGACTTCCAGGTGGCTCAGTGGTGAAGAATCCCACTGCCAGTGCAGGAGCTGCAGAAGACATGGGTTCAACCCCTGGGTTGGGAGGATCCCCTGGAGTAGGAAATGGCAACCCACTCCAGTATTCTTGCCTGGGAAATCCCATGGACAGAGGATCTTGGCGGGCTACAGTCCATAGGGTCATAGAGAGTCGGACACGACTGAGCGTGCATGCAGGCATGCTACAAAATACTGCAAAAGATTTGCTGAAAGAGACTATATTTTTCAAATCTGGTTAGTGTATAAATCCTTTTAAACCTTTACTGAGAAAAAAGTTCCTAAGTTCTCACTTAGAATAAAAAGACATTTAATTTCAATATTGCATACATTGTGATTGTAATTTTGTAAACAGAAAATACAGGTTTGAAAAAATTAAGGCAAGTATGCTAAATGTAACATTGGTTGTGGTAGGGTGATGGTAGATGAGTTGTTCACCCCCACCTCTCACCACCCCTCTCCGTTTTCCAAACTTCCTGCATTATGGTTATGGTCTTTTCTTAGCTAAAACATTCAGATAATAATTTTTAAAAAGTATGTTGATAGTGGGCATTGTAGCACAAATAAGTTTCTTTCTGTTAAGATGTACGTTGGCTTTGTCTAATAGATTGTCATTAATGTGCTTTAGTAATGCATGTGCATTAAGATAGGAAGAGCATATGTGTTTCATAATTGAAATGTGTTATTTCTCCCATGTAGATTGAAGCTCTCTCCAAGCCCTTCTTCCCGCGTGACAGTATCACGCGCATCCTCGAGTCGCAGCGTGCGTACCACCAGAGGAAAGCGGAAGAGAGTGGATGTGGAAGAATCCGAGGCCAGCAGTAGTGTCAGCATCTCTCATTCTGCCTCAGCCACTGGGAATGTCTGCATTGAAGAGATAGATGTTGATGGAAAATTTATCCGCTTGAAGAACACTTCAGAACAGGTGAAAACACAGACCTCTTTTTGTCCAGGGAGGCTTTCCTGATTTGGGGTTAATGTCTTGCAACTGTAATAACTTCTCAGCCTTTATTTGGATTCAGTGATCTTCATGAAATAAGTTCAGTTCAGTTCAGTTGCTCAGTCGTGTCTGACTCTGCTACCCCATGAACTGCAGCACACCAGGCCTCCCTGTCCATAACCAACTCCCGGAGTTTACCCAAACCCATGTCCATCGAGTCGGTGATGCCATCCAGCCGGTGATGCCATCCAGCCATCTCATCCTCTGTTGTCCCCTTCTCCTCCTGCCCTCAATCTTTCCCAGCATCAGGGTCTTTTCCAATGAGTCAGCTCTTCACATCAGGTGGCCAAAATATTGGAGTTTCAGCTTCAACATCAGTCCTTCCAATGAACATGTAGGACTGATCTCCTTTAGGATGGACTGGTTGGATCTCCTTGCAGTCCAAGGGACTCTCTTGAGTCCCAATACCACAGTTCAAAAACATCAATTCTTTGGCGCTCAGCTTTCTTTATAGTCCAATTCTCACATCCATACATGACCGCTGGAAAAACCATAGCCTTGACTAGACAGACCTTTGTTAGCAAAGTAATGTCTTTGCTTTTTAATATCCTGTCTAGGTTGGTCATAACTTTCCTTCCAAGGAGTAAGTGTCTTTTAATTTCATGGCGAAGTCACCATCTGCAGTGATTTTGGAGCCCAGAAAAATAAAGTCAGCCACTGTTGCCACTGTTTCCCCATCTATTTGCCATGAAGTGATGGGACCAGATGCCATGATCTTAGTTTTCTGAATGTTGAACTTTATGCCAACTTTTTCACTCTCCTCTTTCACTTTCATCAAGAGGCTCTTTAGTTCTTCTTCACTTTCTGCCATAAGGACGGTGTCATCTGCATATCTCAGGTTATTGAGATTTCTCCCGGCAATCTTGATTCTAGCTTGTGCTTCATCCAGCCCAGTGTTTCTCATGATGTACTCTGCATATAAGTTAAATAAACAGGGTGACAATATACAGCCTTGACATACTTCTTTTCCTATTTGGAACCAGTCTGTTGTTCCATGTCCAGTTCTAACTGTTGCTTCCTGACCTGCATACAGGTTTCTCAAGAGGCAGATCAGGTGTTCTGGTATTCCCATCTCTTTCAGAATTTTCCACAGTTTATTGTGATCCACACAGTCAAAGGCTTTGGCATAGTCAATAAAGCAGAAATAGATGTTTTTTTGGAACTCTTGCTTTTTCGATGATCCAGCGGATGTTGGCAATTTGATCTCTGGTTCCTCTGCCTTTTCTAAAACCAGCTTGAACATCTGGAAGTTCACGGTTCAAGCATTGCTGAAGCCTGGCTTGGAGAATTTTAAGCATTACTTTTCTAGCATGTGAGATGAGTGCAATTATGCGGTAGTTTGAGCATTCTTTGGCATTGCCTTTCTTTGGGATTGGAATGAAAACTGACCTTTTCCAGTGCTGTGGCCACTGCTGAGTTTTCCAGATTTGCTGGCATACTGAGTGCAGCACTTTCACAGAATCACCTTTCAGGATTTGAAATAGCTCAACTGGAATTCCATCACCTCCACTAGCTTTGTTCATAGTGATGCTTCCTAAGGCCCACTTGACTTCACATTCCAGGATGTCTGGCTCTAGGTGAGTGATCACACCATCGTGATTATCTGGGTCATGAAGATCTTTTTTGTACAGTTCTGTGTATTCTTGCCACCTCTTCGTAATATCTTCTGCTTCTCTTAGGTCCATACCATTTCTGTCCTTTATTGAGCCCATCTTTGCATGAAATGTTCCCTTGGTATCTCTAATTTTCTTGAAGAGATCTCTAGTCTTTCCCATCCTGTTGTTTTCCTCTGTTTCTTTGCACTGATCACTGAGGAAGGCTTTCTTATCTCTCCTTGCTATTCTTTGGAAGTCTGCATTCAGATGGGAATATCTTTCCTTTTCTCCTTTGCTTTTCGCTTCTTTTCCCAGCTATTTGTAAGGCCTCAGACAGCCATTTTGCTTTTTTGCATTTCTTTTTCTTGGGGATGGTCTTGATTCCTGTCTCCTGTACAATGTCATGAACCTCCATCCGTAGTTCATCAGGCACTCTGTCTATCAGATCTAGTCCTTTAAATCTATTTCTCACTTCTACTCTATAGTCATAAGGGATTTGATTTAGGTCATACCTGAATGGTCTAGTGATTTTCTCCACTTTCTTCAATTTCAGTCTGAATTTGTCAATAAGGAGTTCATGATCTGAGCCATAGTTTCCCTCAAATTCATGAAGTGTAGCATAAACTTGAAAAGGAAAAGGAAGAGTGATGGTGCACTCAGTGGTTTAAAATTTTTATTCATTAGCTCTTCTTTAGAGAGCCAGGGATTTTTTCACACCCGGTCATTTTGTCACCATAGCCTTCTTAAGGATGAATTATTAATATTCCCTGTCCTAGCCAGAGTTGTGAAGAAGATAGATTTTGTAGATATTCTTTCACAGCTGTTAGCTTTATGAAAGGAAGAAAATGTGAGCCCAGACTCTGACACATGTTAGGAGTGTTTTTCTCTCTGAATAAAGGAATGAACACTGTTGATTTAATATACACTAGGAATAGCATGAGCCCAATCTTGAAATTATTTAAAAATAAACATAAAATATAGCAGGGAATCCTGAACTTTTGAGCTGGGGCCATGAAGGGTTGTCAGATGATGCCAGAGGCAGTTCTGGGCTAAACAGTGGAATGGATCTCACTTTCAGAAGCATGTTCAGAATTTGTAAAATGTCTGCAAAATCACTTCTTTTCTCCTCAAAGCTATTAAAACCATCTTGCGTGTGGATGAATAAATACTTTGCAGGGGCAAAGGAGCTTTAGTGGCTCTGATACAAAACAGCACAGGCTCTAAGCCCTCTTAGCCACGACTTGAAAAACTGAAGGACAGAGGAGCCTCTGCTGCTCCATTGTAGTAGTTTGGCTGTGTTACAGGAGTCATCGCCGCCCTTTTTGGAGCTGTTCCGGAGCTGGCTCTCAGCCTCGTTTATTCCTGTCTTTGAGTAAGAGATGGATATAAATACATTAGTGCAGCTAATTGCTTTAATACCCTGAACTGCTGCTTAGGAGTCAGGCAGCTCTGGGCAGCCTACGGGCTAGCATTGACAGCCAGCGCTTGGGACTGGCTCATTATGTCCTTAACCCTTTTTGAGCCTCTTATGCTTTAAGGTAAGTGTTAAATATGGGCACAAGTGGTACAGATGTGGAAGAAAAAGGGTGTATTTTCTTCCTTCTCTTTCCAGGCTTTATGTGTCTGTATTTTAAAAGCTTATGGTGGTCAAAAATTCGATGTGTAAAATGGTAGTTATTAAGCTAGATAATGTTATAAATTTAAATTATGCACCTAATTTAGCGTTGAATATGACCATTTAGTTTGGTTTACATATCTTTTCTTCCAGTTTTGCCCACTTTAAGATCACGCACCTTAATAATTAAGATTGCAGCATTGTCAAAGTTTCTGTTTTGCTGAATGACAAAACCATGTTTTCTTTTTATAGTAGGGAAAATAGGAACCATGGGAAGACAGTCATAAAGTTGTCTTATGGATTGATTTGATTATTCCATAACTTTTTGTATATTTGAAGTGACCTTGATTTCTTTTGTTTTTTTTTCAATAGGACCAACCAATGGGAGGCTGGGAGATGATCAGAAAAATTGGAGACACATCAGTCAGTTACAAATATACCTCAAGATATGTGCTGAAGGCAGGCCAGACTGTTACAGTAAGTTAATTTACTCATTGTTTAATTTCATTGTCTTAACCAATAATTAAAGTAATTGAAACCATTTTGGCTTAAAGAGACACATTTTATAAATGGGCATTAAAACGTTTTTGACATTATTAGGGAATTACAAGTGCTACCAAAGATTTTAAAAATTCTGTGTTTTTGAGATGGTAATTGACTGTTACAAGTGAAAGAACTGACCTCTGAAATATTTTTATCTACTCCAGTAGATATTAACAGCTGGTTCCCCCCACCCCTCCCTGCTTGTCTCCCCGCAAAAGAAAAACAAAACAAAAAAAAGCAGCTGCCTCTTGAGTGTTACCTGGTAGCCCAGTGTAATGCAGATCACCGTTAGGAGGTGATCTATTAATGCTGGGGTATGCCTTAAAACAGCAGTCTTTAGCCTTAGGTGAGGATCAGTATCATCTGGATAGAGTTTTGGTGTCTAGACTCTACCTCACTCTTAGTTACCATCTCTGAGGTTGGGGTAGGGACTTGTTTTAACAAAAGTTACTAGGGTTCCAAGATCAGTGCAGATGGTGACTGCAGCTATGAAATTAAAAGATGCTTGCTCCTTGGAAGAATAGCTATGTCAAACGTAGACAGTGTATTAAAAAGTAGAGACGTCACTTTGCCCACAAAGGTCTGTATAGTCAAAGCTATGGTTTTTCCATTGTCCTGTATGGATGTGAGAGTTGGATCATAAAGAAGGCTGAACACTGAGGAACTGATGCTTTCAAACTGTGGTGCTGAAGAAGATTCTTGAGAGTCCCTTGGAGACTTCAAGGAGATCAAACCAGTCAATCCCAAAGGAAATCAACCCTGAATATTCATTGGAAGGCCTGGTGCTGAAGCTGAAGCTCCAATACTTTGGCTACTCAGAGCGCACTCACTGGAAAAGACTCTGATGCTGGGAAAGATTGAGGGCAAGAGGCGAAGAGGGCAACAGAGGATGAGATGGTTGGATGGGCATCAGTGACTCAGTGGACATGAGTTTGAGCAAACTCCAGGAGATAGTGAAGGATAGGAAGCTTGGCATGCTGCAGTTCACAGGGTCGCAAAGAGTTCAACGCCACTTAGCAACTGAACACAGCTAGGTGATAGGTACTGTTGTACAGTATCATTCTCTAAACATAATATTTTAGCAAGATTAGCGTGGTTTTTCAGATATCGAAGCTATCAAGATTTAGAGGGAGATGGGCTTCGTGCCATTCTGACTCTGTTTTGAATTCTAAATGGTGCCTTGTTGTGTTCTGAAGTTCCACATATGTAATCATTACTAAGTATTACTGACTCACTTTTTAGAGAAATATTCTCCATTGAGCAAACACACAATTCCTTTGTTTTTACTAAGTAAGTAGATTTAGCAAACAAAATATGTTAAGTTTGATACAGATTTTAAAGAAGTCACTGTTTTCATCTGTAAAGAATGTTGAAGTGACTGTCCTTTTATCAATTTTTTTTTTTAAATATTAAACAAATGTTTGATATTTTATGACTGATACAAACCCTACTTAGTGTTGAATATCAAAGCCTCAAATAGGTTAGAACTTCTCTTTTAAAAAATGTATTCATAGAACTTGCCACCACATTATGAAAATATCAGATGCTAATTTTGTAATAATTGGTGAAAATGGGAACATACCCTAACCACACTGTCTTTTTTTCTCTTTCATGATTATTATAGTGAGAGAAAATTGCTCAGTCCTATTGTGTGTCATGTGGAAGCTGCATAATATGGTGGAAAGAATCTGACATTTTAATTCAGAATTTTCAGATTTGAGTGTACTCTTCATCTCTTTAAAGTAGTATAAAACTGTTAGGCCAGTCATCTGCTTCTTCTACTAAATGTAGTTCCTCGATGACTAAATAGATATATATACTCTATGGACCTAGGGGAGAATCAGTTTTCACATAAAAAGTAATACTTTTTTGTTCATTTGTTGCTGCTGCTGCTGCTAAGTTGCTTCAGTTGTTAACTGGCGTTAAATGTGTTAAGCTCTGTGGAACATGGTAGTGATAAGTGATCTTCCTGTAAAATTGTACAAGACAAGGCAATAGCAAAGATCAGTTTAAAACTAGAACAGAAATAAGGGAACTACACATGTAATTTTAAATTTTCATGTAGCCACATTTAAAACAAGTGAAAAAGAAAGGTGAAATTAATTTTAGAACTATTTTTTGTTTAACTCAGTTTATCTAAAATATTATTATTTCAACATCAATATAAAAAATTACTAGATATTTTACTTTTTTTTTTTTTACTAAATCTTTATACTTAGAGATATACTTACTAGCCACATTTCAAGTGCTCACAAGCTTCATATGACTACCATGTTGAACAGTACAGCTCTAGGACATGTTAGTTTTAGATTAAATTACCCAGTAAGGTTACTGATGTGTTACAATTATTATTAACACTAAATCAAGTGTATGATTCCATATGGAATAGTGAAAAGTATAGCTTGAGGTTAGATTAATATTCCACAAAACCCAAAGGGTCAGCCTGGATCCAGTTCTTTTTCTCAGTTTTATCCTAGTAAATGCTTTCTGCCGTTTTCCATTTATAAAGCTGATGGAAGATTTGGAAGCTTCAAGGGAGCACCTTAAGAGGAAAGGGGTCTCTCCTAATTAGTAATTAATAAAGTTTTCTCCCCATTTAAAAAGATACCAGCTTATACCATCTCCAGTCTTCATTTTGCCATTGTATGGCCCTTTATGTTCCTAAACAATTTATGGAGTACAAAACTGCTATCTGTTTTCATATGGTCTTTTAGAAAGATCAGGACTGGTCGTAGTGTCCCTACAGGAGAGGACATAGAGGTTTGTAGAGGTGTAGTGTTATGCTCACTGGTAAAGAATCTGCCTGCAGTGCAGGAGATGTAGGAGACCCAGGTTTGATCCCTGGGTTGGAAAGATCCCCTGGAGAAGGAAATGGCTACCTACTCCAGTATTCTTGCCTGGAGAATTCCATGGACAGAGGAGCTTGGCAGGCTAAAGTCCATGGGGTCACAAAGAGTCAGACATGATTGAGGGACTGTCACATCACATATTGCACACATATGTCCATGATTCAAACCCAGGTTTTCTAACTTTCAAGTTTTCTCTATTCTACCAATACTCTTCTGCCAGTAAATACATTAAAATGTTGCGGAATTTCCCTGTTTAGGAAAAGGGAAATATTTCTTTTTGTTTGTCTGTTTCAATAGCAGTCATATTTTCCATTGAATAATGAGTGATTTTTCTGTTTCCTGACTTCTTTTTGGAATTCAGTCTCAGACACTCTGGGGTATTATGACACTGTCTCTAGTTGGGTACATACCACGTTCCATTACTGTATTCTAGATAGGCTGTCTGCTGCAGAGGTTTTGAGAGAAGTTAGTCATCTCCTCAGTTCCTGCTGTAGGCAGCTAGAGGATCCCACTGGAGGAGGGCAGAAGGCTGTACATGGAAGGACAGCCCATAAAACCCATAGAATCATAGAGTGCTGGCAGTGAGAGCTTATATTCATTGAGGCAGCCATCTCCTCTTTGTGGGCCACCATTTTCCTTCACAGTGGTCCCACGTATTAACAGGACCGCTTCTGTCCCATTGGAGGGTAAAAGTAAGGTAGCTTGCTCAAGGTGAGCTGACATGTTAGGAGAACTAGGATATGAATCTAGTCCTTGTAGCAGCATTTTTACTTATTAGATGGGGAAGCTGAGGTCTGGATAAGCTCTGTGGCTCTTGGAAACATAACTGGTTAGTATAGCAAGGCTGAAGCTAGGCCATAGTCCTGGAAATTCTAGAATCATTCCTCTTACAAGGTGTTAAAAAGTCTCATCATTATGTTGTTACTGGCACGTTGGAGAGCAGGGCTGTGTCTAGACTGGTTTGATTTCCTTTCTCTTTTCCAGATCTGGGCTGCGAATGCCGGTGTCACAGCCAGTCCTCCCACCGACCTCATCTGGAAGAACCAGAACTCTTGGGGCACTGGCGAAGATGTGAAGGTTATATTGAAAAATTCTCAGGGAGAAGTACGTATTGGTTCCACCAAAGTGTCATTTTTTTTTTAATTGAAGTATAGTTGATTTATAGTGTTGTGTTAATTACTGCTGTACAACAAAATGATTCAGTTATACATATATGTGTATTCTTTTTAAAAAATATTCTTTTCCATTATGGTTTTCCATAGGATAATTGAATGTGTTATTTCTCTGTGCTATTATAAAGTAGGGCCTTGTTTATCTATTCAATATGTAAAAGCATACTTCTGCTAACCCCAACCTCCCAGTCCATCCCTCCCCCTTGGCAACCACAAGTCTGTTGTCTGTGTCCTCACCGTGGCGTCAATTTCATTTGAAAGTTCATCCTGCAAGTGTGATTTCTTTTCAAAAATGAAATCAAATGTGAAGTAACTGATTGCTTAAATCAGACCAAGGCTGCTGAGTCAATCAAAGTAAAGCTAACTGCAGGTTTTAGATTTTAGGAATGAAATATGAGTTTGTTGCAGTTTTGATTGTTAGCACAGATTCCAGAATTCAGTCTGTGTTCAGTTTCTGTCTCCACTGCCCAGTGACTTTGTGACTTTAGGTGAGTTCCTTCAGCTCTCTTAGTTTTATCATTTTAAAGTGAAGATGGTAATAACAAGGGAATTACTATAAATGAGATGATAATAAGAGTAATATAAATGAGACAGTCCTTGGGAAGTGCTCAGAACAGTATCTGGCCTCTGGTAAATGCTTATATTATTAACCTTGTTAGTAGCTTTCAGCATGCTTGTGAAACTGAGTTTAAAGATTGAGGAGTGTACCTTTGTTTGATCTGTATGTTTCCAACATATCAGTCGTAGAATTCTTGTCAAAGAACCTAACCTACCCCTACTGTTGCATAAAGACACCCCCAAGTTCCCCCAGCTACACACATTTACTAAGAGATGAAAGTCTGCAAAGGAAGGCCCACGTGGTTACAGGTCAGGAGTTCCTCCTCTGCTCCCATGGTGCCAGGGCACAGACCTTGCCTTGCTTGTCAGGTTGTCTTGTCTCACTAGAGTAATAAATAAGCACACCAGGGACAAGGACCTGTTCTGAGTTTTCCTGGCACATATTCAGTAAGATAAAATTTTAGGCAAATCAAACATAGACCTTCACTTAAATACAGAGAAATAAAGTTATTAACTGCATTCGTGATGGGTTCTGAGCTGTTTGCATATGAAGCGCCTTATGCCCAGCCATCTTCTCATCCATCCCTCACTGTAAACATCTGCTGGTGTTTAGACTGTTCTTCATATGGAACTCCCTGTCTGATGCAAGAAGAATGCCCTTGATCTCAGACTGGGCTGAAAATGAAAGGGCATCTGATTTTTTTCACTGTAGACCTCAGTACAGTTCACCTTCAAAAATACCTCCTAGGTTCTCAGGGTTGGAGGGTGTTTAAAAATGCCTTCAGTAATTGACAAACTTCAAGGAACTGAATCTTCCTCCTCTTCTCAGCGTGGAGCGCTGCTTATTTCTTTCCTTCAGCACTTAGGAACTCTTCCCAGCTGTCACTGGTGCTGCTGCCCGAGTGCTGAAATTACTGCAGCTCCTAAATTGGTAGTTTCTCCAACGTCTGAAACTGGAGGAGTACATGTGTTTTTCAAAATGTTATGAGTGGCGATTCACCCAGATTGAAAAGTGCTGTTATAAAGGGCCATGGTAGATGAAATAGGTTTTTATGAGCCATGGAATCTAGTCCCATCTTTTTTGTGTGTGAAAACATGTTCAACTTAGAAACGATCTTATAGGAAGATAATTTGGAATGCAGGAGGTTTAAAAGCCCACAAAATAGGTTCAAGGACAAGTGAACAAAGTAGATTCCATGACATGGGATATGTCTAGAGGTAGTATTACTGATGATGTATCAATATAGCTGACTGAAGTTTAGGTTTCCCTTCATAATTCAAACCACTGAATATTAGATGGTTGAGTGGTTTGTTTGCCTGTTCTTTTAACAAACTTCTGACTTCTGCTTGCAAAACTCTGTAAAGTGACTTCTGTCAGAAATGAGGAAAGTAGGAAAGTATTATGAATACGGTTCTTATTTCTGTGATTGTCACACAAGTACTTTTGGCACTTATTTATTTCATTCTGTAAGGCCATGCTCATTAGTAGGTTCCAGACTATATTTATCATAATTCATAATTACCACCTGTAAAGACCATTTTTCTATAAGATTGTAGGTAACTGACTTATTGAGTCAACTTAATTTTTCAATGCATGTTTTCTTGCTGAGGCATTGGAGATATCAGGAAACTCAGTTAAACTGGCTTTTGTAATGGGGATATGTGAGCTCACAATACCAACAATTCAGGGAGAGTGGACTTGATCCATTGGCTCACCCAGCATCCCCAGGGATCTTTCTGTGGTCTGTTTCCTGGGATCTTTCTGCAGTCTCTTTCCTGAGTGTCTCCCTCATGGATGCAAGATAGCTGCTGGCTCGAGGTGCCATCACTCCAGAATGACTTCTTGTGGGCAGGAGCATGGTGCCCAGTCAGGTCCTCGTCTGGGCTTCACTCTTGTTTTACCAGCCTTGGTCATGTGCCCATCTCTTAGCTAGTTTCTGGGTTTGGGAGCGTAGAATTTGAGCTTGAGCCCTCGTCCACCTCCACGGCTAGATCACACTCGGCTCCTGTGACACATGTCACATCTCCATGTGAGAGAGGGTACCAGGTAAAACTGTGCGTTATTAATGAGAAATGAGTGGGGTGGAATGCTGGTGCGTTAAACGCAGTAAATGTCACCACAGAAAAAAATTTTTTTTTTTTTTTTTAATGAGGAAAACAATAAAGCGGTCTCTCTGTACCTCTAAAATATAGGCGTCCCTGAAACTTTTGTACATGTAGTTACTACTTGTGTGTCCTGAGACACCATAGTTTAACAGTCAGCTCCTTCACCAACAAAAACCACCTTGATTTGTGGTAACTGCAGATTTCTGTGGTGTAAGTACTCACACTGGTAATTTCAGGCTACCCACATGTCATGACTGAGTGCGGAGTTGGAGAGACAGTATGTGAGCTAGCCCTGCTGCACTGCTGGGTAGACGGTGTACCTTTATGTACCCAGGGCTTTACCTGGGCAGACCCTTGAAATGTTGATAGAGAAACAAACCGTCTATGTGTGCCTTTCAGATCATTGATACAGTTCGGTGTCCTTCTGAGCGGAATTTTTTTGGTAAAGACATTTATCTTTAGTACCTTTTGGGGCTTAAACCTCCCAACAAGTTTGGATTCTGAATTTGTTTTATTATTTTTTGATTTAAATCTGTAGACATTTAGCTCACTTATATTCCATACAGGCTTTCTGCATTAGATTAATTGGTTTTTAAATGTTGTCAAATGAAAAGTGCTTAACAGCAGGCTTAAATTAAAGGCAGTTACGCTGAAGTAATTCATAATTAATGAAGTTGGGCAAATTGCTATTTTCTAAGCTTCTCATTTGAGGCTTATAGTCTGGTGTTTCATCACAAGCTCTAAGAGCCAGTGTTTCCATATGGGATGTGTACATTGTCATGACCTGCTGCTAGAAGCTTAAATATGAGAATTCTGTAACACTTTTTTTTTTTAACCATCTTTTTTTAAAAAAACGTGTCTTCTTTCTTTCCAACTGTGCTGGTTCTTCATTGCTGTGCATGGGTTTTCTCTAGTTGCGGCTAGCAGGGGCTACTCTAGTTGTGGTGCATGGGCTTCTCATCGCAGTGGCTCCTCTTGTTGCAGAGCACGGCTTCTAGGGCGCACAGACTCAGTGGCTGTGGTGCATGGGCTTAGTTGCCCCAAGGCCTGTGAAATCTTCCCAGACAAGGGATTGAACTTGTGTCCCCTACACTGGCAGGCAGATTCTCAACTGATGGACAACCAGGAAGTCTGAGAATTCTGTAAAAGATTCTGTTTGACTTTTCTTATTTTAAGATGACTTGAGGGAAGCTAGATACTCTGAAAACTTTCTGAAAGTCTTTTTTCTGTTTTGTGTGCCACCATACTTCAGTGCATTTATCTTAGTTCAAAGAGCTGTAACTTATCTAAGGATTCATATGTTTTTTTATTAGTACTAATTTGGTTTAAGCAATCTGACACAGACTGATCTCACAGAATTGAAGTTTCTGGCTAATAGAGACTCAAAATGGTCCATCTTCTTTGGCCATGCAGCAAAAATCAAAAGTCTATACAAAACATTACTGTGCTACCTCAACTTCATTTATAAAATATATCCATGGATATACTTTAAATTGAAGTCTCATGTCTGACACTGTTCTCTGATTTTCTTCCTTTGCCAGTTTAAACTAGCTGGTCCATGTTTAAGTTTCAGATAAGCTTTTACTCACATGATTTTAGCATCTTCATCTGGAGTTACCTTTCTTGAGTGACCTTAAGACACAGTACAGACTAAAATTAGAAGCTCTGTAGCACTCAAGGACACATATACTTGCTGCTAGATCATCAGGTTAGCCTTGTGCTTAAACAAAAACACTGCTGCATTTGTGCAAGTCAGCATTCTCTATAGGAAAGTCATCTATATTTGCGCCTACTTTCTGTTATACCAGTGAATGACAAATCAGTTTTTTTTGTGCAGAGTACGTTGGGACTTCACTAGCATGTTATGAATAAATACTGTTCCTGTGTCTTGATTCCATTTCTTTTAAGAGGAACTAGTTGCTGAAGGGATGAAAGCTTGTCTTTTTCAGTTTCAGGAGGTCTTCTTGCTACCAGCATCCCCGAGAGCACAGCAGTTGGCCTCTTACTTCCATTTTATTTGGCATTTATTTAGTACCCTCTCTTTGCTAGGAGCCAGGATGTTTAAGCTGAATTCATGTTGAGTATTATACAGAATTTAGTGTGCCAAATCATTTACAGAATTCTTAGTAACAGAATGGGATAAAAAGCAGTGGAAACTTCTCAGTGGGTATTTCAAATTGGATCCCAGTAGCTTCCCTGCAAGGAATATTGAAGATCTAAGAACTGCTACTAATTATGCAAAAATTCTGGTTTAGTAGTTGAAGCTACTGATGAAGCACTTGAAAAAAACAGTCCCTGATGTAGGAATGCAGTTTCTTAAATTTATGCGAAGAAGGGATGTCCTCCCACAGACTTTGTGGTTTTAAGTGTAGTGTTTTAACTTAAAATCAAACTCTTGTTTAGGAGGTTGCTCAGAGAAGTACAGTCTTCAAAACAACCATACCTGAAGAGGAAGAGGAGGAGGAAGAAGCAGCCGAAGTGGCTGTCGAGGAGGAACTTTTCCACCAGCAGGTATTACTTCAACGTATAGTTCTTTTTAAATTTTATTAACATAGTTACATGAAGACCAAAAGCCAATAATGGGGCTTGATTTTTTTTTTCCCCTGTTACTTGATAAACCAAATCAGTGATTACCAAGTGGTGTTTGTTTTTTCTGAGGGGATATTCAAGATACAGTAAGTTTGAGTACTGGAAGAAAATGTTAGCACTTCTTTTTAAAAAATTATTTCTCATATTGAATTTCAGTTTTGTCTTTTGTTTTATAATGTATGTAATACGTTATAGTAGGACATGTATGCCACGTAAGTATATATGGATTGGAATGCATGCTCAGAATTATTTATTGAAGGGTTCATTGAGTTTAGATGACTAAGTTAGAGTAGGTATCTACATATAAACTTTTAAAAAAGAATAATATTCAATTTCAATGTGAAGCAAAATTCTTGCTGTCTTACGTTTTTAATCATTTAATTGCAAGATAGATTTTAGCTGATGCTTGGACTTTTGAGAGCCCTTGAAATAAAGGAATTCCAAATTTGATTTTAAGTAATTAAATTGGAATTATTAATAAGTAATAAGCGTTCAGTTTATATTCTCAAGCTGTTCAAGTCTGATCATTAATCAAAATTCCTACCCTTATCCTTATATGACTTCATCACCATGTCTCTAGATTTATAAATCTGTTCATTTGCTTTAATTAGCCCCAGTCCTGCTCCAAATAAACATCCTCTTATGTATTCAGCCTCCAGAGTCAGGAGTTAGGAGCTCGCTCTCTAGAGTGAGAACCACTTAGACTATGGTAGGATGGATTTTTGGCCTGGATACTTCCTCATACATTGTGGAGGAATATTTAACACATTATTGCCCTGGGGGTCTGGAGGTTGTAGAAACTAAGGCATGTAGTATTAATACATCTCTGGTGAGTAATGCGTTAAGAACAGGTATTTTATACTTGTCTTTAACAAGAAACAGACACAAGATCCATTTCCTGCCCCTATGGGAAGCATTATAACGACTGGTAGTAGAGTAATATAAGAGACTAGGGGTTCAGAGCTTGAGTTACAGCAGGTCAAATGCTAGAGAAGGCTCTTTAAGCCACCAGAACAGTTGAGAAGATCTCTGGAAAATAGGGTCTGTCCAGTATTTTGAACGATAGGCAGTTATTTGAGTATTAAAAGTCAGTCGTATTCTGGGCTTCCCTGGTGGCTCAGACAGTAAAGAATCTACCCCGAAATGTAGGAAACCTGAGTTTGATCCCTAGCTCGGGAAGCTCTTCTGGAGAAGGGAATGGCAACCCATTCCAGTAATATTAACAGTATTCCAGTACCCATGGACAGAGGAGCCTGATGAGCTGTAGTCGATGGGGTCAGAGTCAGACACGACTGAGTGACTAATGCACACACATGGTGGTGTTCTATGGGTGTTTAGATTGTCTGTTGTTGCTACATTAAGAAACCACGTTAAAACAGTGATTTCTTAATTCCTACGACCTGGGCTTAACTGGGCATTTTTTTAATTCACACAATGGAGAGTGAAGTCAGTCATGCAGTTGCATTCAGCTGGAAGCTTGGCTGGGGCTGGAACGCTCTCCATGTCTCTTTCCATGCAGTTTCTCATCATTTGGTGGTTTAACCCAGCCTTCTTTACAACATGGCAGCTGGTTTCCAAGAGAGTAAAAACAGAGAGCACTAGATTTCTTAAAAGCCCATATTCTCTTAGTCAAAGTAAGTCATAGGCCAGCTCCAACTCTGGAGGGGGTGGGGGTGGTAAATCCCGGGTATCTCATAATGGGAGGAATGGCAGTGAATTTATGAGGATTTTTAATTCATCACAGGGGATATGTCAAGACTTGAGCACCAGGTATATCTGTCCATCCAGATTTGTTGTAGGTTGTGTGTGCATGAGAGAGAAATGAAGTGGGAAGATTGGTGTTAAATTGACATAGTTAGGAATGCCTAAGGAAGTAGCTTATGCATACTTTGGAGCAAAGGAGAATTTGAGACAGTATTAGAGGGATGAGTCTAGAAGGGAGACTGCAGACACACTGAGAGACTGTACAAATGGAGATTCATTAAGGCATAGTGACTGAACTTGAGGGCAAGAAGGAAAAAGAAATCAAAGATGTGCAAGGTTTTTTAGCTTCTGTGATCAGAAGAAATAATGATATCGAGGTTTAAGAGAAGGAAGATGGAAGGACAGATCAGCTATTTTGACTTCACATTAGAGAAAGAGTCCAGTGGCCTTCTGAATTGATTTGAAGTCCTTCAAGAAACCAGTTTCAGTTTAGTCAAGTGGTGAGTCACAGTCATGTTGTGAGATTTTAAGGAATTAGTGAGTGAGAAAGAAATGGGTAGATGGAGCCCTTTTGACTTCTCATTTGAAGATGAACCCAGTGCAGATGCTTCAGGATATGAAAGCTGAGGATTCAGCCAGCCGTATTCTCATGAGTTCAGAAATCCTGTCCACTGATCTCTTGTTGACTAAGTTACAAAAGGATGTTATTGAACAGTGGTTTTCAGCTTCAGCTGCATATTAGAATTACTTAGGGAACTTTAAAATGACTTATAGATGGATACTTTTCCCCAGGTAAGTGAGAAATTCTCATTTACTCTAGAGGCCTAGGTCAGCTTTTTTTTTTTTTAAAGCTCCTCAGGACCTGTACACGCAGCTAGAGTTGAGAGTCAGTGTTCTGGAGTCTGTTGGCGTATCCTAGGGGGCAGTCCATAAGAGAAGGTTAGAAAGGGTGAGAAGTAATAAAGGTCCATTTGAAGATAAGTGATAATCAATTTATAGTATCTCTATCTTATTTTAAAATACTGTGATCCATTGTCTTAGCACTAAGTTTTCTTTCTGTTTTCCTCATCAGGGAGCCCCAAGAGGTTCCAACAGAAGCTGTGCAATTATGTAAACTTCTCAAGTCAACTGTCTTCCTCAGAATAAAGAAGTATGGTAATCCTTACCTACATGCAGTGCAGAGCCTTCTCAGAAGCACAGAATATTTTTATATTCCTTTATGTGAATTTTTAAGCTGCGAATCTGATGGCCTTAATTTCCTTTTTTGACACTGAAAGTTTTGTAAAAGAAATCATATCCATACACTTTGTTGCAAGATGTGAATTATTGACACTGAATTAACTGTACTGTTTGGAAAGTGTTCCTCAAATTTTTTGACATTTTTTTGTATGTGTATTTTTTTTTTTTAAGTTCTTAGGAGGCGGAGGGGGAGGGTAAATAAACCACTGTGTGTCTGGGTTTAATTTGAAGATTGCTCCATCTAGATTAGCAATCTGCTCTTGATTATCCTCTGCTATATATAACGGTGCTGTGAGGGAGGGGAAAGGCATTTTTCAATATATCGAACTTTTGTACTGAATTTTTTTGTAATAAACAATCAAGGCTACAAAAATTTTTTTTAACTAGAAAAGAGAAATTTTGTAAGAAGGCAATATAACCTAATCATCATGTAAGCACTCTGGATGAAGGATTCCACAAAACTTTGTTTTATGGTTACTTCTTCTCTTAGATTCTTAATTCGCAAGGGGAGTGGGGGGAGGGGGAGGAGAGGGAAGGGAAGGGTTTCTCCTAAAACGCATTAGTTGTGTTTTTTAAGATAGTGTAACTTGCTTAAATTTCTTACATGACATTAACAATAAAAGGCTGTTTTAATATTAATCTGCTGTCTGTTTTAACTTTAAAAACATTTTGAGGGGAGAAAATTGTTGTTTCTGTTGTACTTTTGATAAAAATAATTTGGCTTCTTGTTTGAACTAGGTTTTTCTTTAAGGCTCTGACAATGGGAAGATAAACACACAGACTCTTTTGGGGTCTCCCCTATTTTCAGTACCCTGCTGTCATTAATAGTAGCACTTATAATAAAAGCAATAATAATAGCTAATTTTTTTTGAGCCCAGATATCATTTATATTTTTTAGCTTATTAACAGTAAGACCTTTTAAAATCTCTTTAAGAAAGCCATGTGGGAACGTAGGGACTATGGGAGAAATTGAGGAAGATATTCCTTTTAAAGGAAAAAGATGGACATAATATTTCTAGAATCTAGTTTTACTGTCTCAAAATATGAAAGAGATACTCAGCAGTGGCCACAGGACTGGAAAAGGTCAGTTTTCATTCCAATCCCAAAGAAGGGCAATGCCAAAGAATGTTGAAAATATCACACAATTGCACTCATTTCACATGCTAGCAAGGCAATACTCAAAATCCTCCAAGCTAGGTTTCAACAGTACGTGAACCAAGAACTTCCAGAAGTACAAGCTGGATTTAGAAAAGACAGGGGAACCAGAGATCAAATTGCCAACATCCATTGGATCATAAAAAAAGCTAGAGAATTCCAGAAAAATATCTGCTTCATTCACTATGCTAAAGCCTTTGACTGTGTGGATCACAACAAACTGGAAAATTCTGAAAGAGATGGAAATATCAGACCACCTTACCTGCCTTCTGAGAAACCCATATGCAGGTCAAAAAGCAACAGTTTAGAACTGGACGTGGAACAACAGACTGGTTCAAAATTGGGAAAGGAGTGCATCAAGGCTGTATATTGTCACCCTTTTTATTAAACTTATATGCAGAGTACATCATGCAAAATGCCAGGCTGGAGGAATCACAAGCTGAAATCAAGAGAAATATCAATAACCTCAAATGCACAGATGACATACCACCCTTGTTGCAGAAAGCAAACAGAAACTAGAGAGCCTCTTGATGAAGGGGAAAGAAGAGAGTGAAAAGGGTGGCTTAAAACTCAACATTCAAAAATGAAGATCATGGCATCCGGTCCCATCACTTCATGACAAATAGATGGGGAAATAAGGGAAACAGTGAAAGACTTTATTTTCTTGGGCTCCAAAATCACTGTGGATGGTGACTCAGCCATGAAATTAAAAGATGCTTACTCCTTGGAAGAAGAGCTATGAGAAACCTAGACAGCATATTAAAAAGCAGAGACATCACTTGGCTGCAAAGGTCCATCTAGTCAAAGCTATGATTTTTCCAGTAGTCATTTATGTATGTGAGCTGCTGCTGCTGCTAAGTCTCTTTAGTCGTGTCCGACTCTGTGCAACCCCATAGATGGCCGCCACCAGGCACCCCCATCCCTGGGATTCTCCAGGCAAGAACACTGGAGTGAGTTGCCGTTGCCTTTTCCATGTATGTGAGAGTTGGACCATAAAGAAGGCTGAGCGCCGAAGAATTGATGCTTTTGAACTGTGGTGTTGGGGAAGACTCTTGAGAGTCCCTTGGACTGCACGGAGATCAAATCAGTCAACCCTTAAGAAAATCAACCCTGAATATTCGTTGGAAGGACTGATGCTGAAGCTGAAGCTCCAATACTTTGGCCACCTGATGTGAAGAGCTGACTCATTGGGAAAGACCCCGATGCTGAGAAAGATTTAAAGCAGGAGGAGAAGTGGTCGACAGAGGACGAGACGGTTGGATGGCATCACCAACTCAATGGACATGAGTTGAGCAAGCTCCGGGAGATGGTGAAGGACAGGGAAGCCTGGAGTGCTGCAAAGAGGTCGACAAGAGTTGGGCACGCCTGAGTGACTGAACAACACTGATTAAAACACGGTATGAATGATAGAAAATACAGGGAGGTGTGTGCTCTGTGAGGTAGTTCTATATGGTGATAACTAGGGTGTCATTTGTTACACATTTGGGCGATTTTTATCTTGTGATTGCTTTAGCTCAGTGAGTTCATCTTGTAGAAAGTAGAATGTCCAAATTCTCCCTAGACTGAGCTGATGATAACAATTCAGAAGCTAATCCAGAGTCAGTGTTTGCCTTTCTCTTAAAATATTCCTGCAGTAAGCTGTGCAAAGATTAGCAGCTTACACTTGAAAATAACTCACCAAGTCTCAGAATTTCTGTGCTCTGCAAATTTACTGCATACTCTGGTGCTGTCGCAGACACAAGATAAATGCTGGGTTAGAAATCCTGTCTGGTGAAGCAGATAAAATCGTAACTTCTCCGCACAGATTTATCTTCAAAATGAGAATGGCAATGCTGTGTGTGGCCCAACTTGTTGTGAAAAGTGTTGCCACAAGATGGGGTTCTTGTCATCAGGACCCAATCTAGGTACTTTACTGCTGGATAAATTAGGTTATAGAAATCACTTTAATAGTTAGGCATTAAGAAACTTGGGCAGTTTTAATACAGAGAAATATTATATATGCTCATGAAATTTAGACTGAAAATCCAGGACTCAGTTAATGCATAGTTGGGTGCCACTGAATATGTGGCAGGAGCCTTTGGAGTCTTTTTAAGCTGACAGACTTGATACCAAAGAGAAGTTTTCTGAACGTGAGCTGCACCTACGGCTGTTCCCGCAGAGCGTCATGGGGACAGAGACTCAGGCTGCCTCTATGTGTAGCAGATGCATCTTGGCATCAGTGGAGGTTAGGGCTGCATTATTGAACTGTTTCATAATGAGTGTGAAATTCCCCCTTTTATCTTGTATTCAGTGGTCTGGTTTTACTACTATGTTTAGATACAGGTTTATTTTCCTCTCACCTCAGGGTTTTTGACCAAGAAAATTCTGGATGCTCATATTTTGTTGAGTATTAGCTCATCCCCTTTTACTGTTCTTCCCTTTTGGGATTTCTTTCAGACTTACACCGAACCTGTCCTTTTTCATGTTTTAGGTTTCTTTGTGCTGTATTCTCAGTATTTACCTCACTAATTATGTTCACAGCCTTGTCTAATCTGTTTATCCCACTTGTAGTTTCTAGTTTCCTTAATTATACTTTTCATTTCTGAAATTGTGTTTGATATTTTTTCATATTTGCCTGTTCCTTATTCAGTTTTTTAAAAATCTATAGTTCCCTTCCTTTGAAAAGGTCATTTGAATCACACTTATTTTATAGTCTCTATATTCTTGAGTTCTTGGTGGTGCTCATTTTTTTTCTCAGGTACCGAAAAATGAATGGTGGTTTGTTTCCTCGTGGGGTTTTTAGGATTACGAACTTATCTTCAGCAAGGGCTGTTTATTTTGTGAGTGGGTCCCTGTCCCAACGTTTTGCTACAGAATAATTTGGAAGTTTCCCGTGTGTCTCTTTGGTGATGTGATGGTATAGGGGTTTGGACCTTCGTTACTGCTTTCTCGCCTGTGGTAGTGAAGATCCACTAGGACACTGCTGCGGGGTGTTCTTTGTTCTCACAGATGACTTCCACATGCCGTCCCCCAGCCTCAGCAGGAGTTGGTTCTTGCTCTGGGCTGGCGGGCGGTGTTCTGATCGCCTGTGTTGAGGGCTGCACTGCACGGTTCTGTGCTCTGTGCAGCAGGCCCTCTTCCTTAAATGGACTTAAAAACATGTTTCCTGTCTGTGTCTCTAGTCCCTGAGGCTTCTTCAGACCGAGTTCTTTGTTCCCTTATACCTGGACATTTCTTATTTTTTTAGGCTTGGCTCTGTATTAAAACAAAAATTAGTTCTATGTTATCAGTTTTATAGAGGAAACAAGGGATCACTTGATCAGTTCATTCCACCATCATACATACATACAAATAAATGCACTTTATTTGTATGTGTGTATATTTTGAAGAGATACAGTTATGCTAAATCATGTTCCTTTGAGTTTTCTTACCCATCATCCCTTTTACCGAACCTTAAATTGCCGAGAAATTTATTTGAATGCCTCTTTTTTTCCTGGCCAAATCACATGTTTAAAACAAAGTGAGAAATTGAAAAGATTCTTTAATCCTTGCTTCTGGGTCATTGGCTTGTCAACAAAGCACAGATCTTCTTAGTTCCATTGCATGAAGTGGCAGCATGGATATGATTTTATGGGATACCACCAGAGGAGAATGAGGAAGATCAAACTTTCGAACCCCGGAAGCAGAGTTCTGGAATTTCCATGATACTTACCTGGCTAAACCCAGAATTCTGAAATTGAGACTGACTCCATTCCTCCCTACCAAAGAAAGGCACCGAAAGAGGTAGTGTTTAGCATTCGATATTTTTGCCGTTTGTCTTCCTTACTAAAAGGGCATTCAGAATCAAGTTGATGGAATGAGGAAAATAGGCAAAGTACATGTAAAGCTCACAGAGGTCATACTTGAAGTTGGAGGGAGGGAGCTCCTTCCAGTGTCAAGAGGGAGCTTGACTAACGTGTTGAATGGGAAGAATAGTAAACTGATGGGGCAGGACTGGGAGCCAGTGCAGCTTCGCTATTTTGAAGGGTCAGAGTGCAGGCAGAGGACAATCACTGAGGTCCCCCAGGAGCCAGTTTACCCCGGAGACATGCATTGACAGCAGGGAGTCATCTCATTCCCTACCTCTTACCCTCACTTCCACCATACCAATTTTTCTTTCTCTTTAACAGCGCAGTAAATCCTGTCTTCTGCTGATGTTTCTCAAGAGACAAAATGCACCTCTCAGTTTAAGGAGACAGCCTGTTCAGTACCTTGATTACTTACAGCAGTAAAACACATATTCATGTGGATTAATTACATGAGTACCCCAGCCCATGTACCCTAATAATTCTCTGCATTTTGTATGCCATTTTCTAAATAGTGCTGTTGACTTCTTTGGTTAAAATAGAATCCTCACCTGCCTTTTAAGCCTTCTCTCATGACCCACTTGACCTGCAACTCGTGTGCCCTAATCCTCTTTGCCACTAGCATCTGCCAGCCTTCTGACTTTCTCCACACAACCGGCTTAGGGCAGTCCCCTATACAACTGTAACAGTGTGTGATAACTTCCCTAGTCTTTGTTTTTCTTCCGTGCTTTGTGACTCAGTCTGGGTAACTATTTTCAGACAGTCTGATTTGGTCTATTAAATAAACTTGGGTATTTCCATAGCCCCCTCCATATAATCCTATATCCTGTGACAAATTCGCCATGAGTGTAAGCTAAGTGTCCATTGTGTGACCACACCGGAGGGACACGTCTCAAGATAGCAGGTCTCACTGTGGCAGAAATGTGGCTTTCTAGCTTAGTGGCCAAGAGTGATATTAGTGGCAATCTTAGATCATTGTCTTGTCTTCCAAACCCTGAGACCCAGGTACTTGTTCCCTTCATCCTTCCCTTTTTCCCTCCTTTCTCTGTATGTGAGCCAGGCAGTCTCCCAGCTCACCCCCTGCTTTAACAAGCACTGCTTTTTGACCTAGGCCCTGGCAGCTGCTCTTTTCTCTTCTGAAACTGGGGTGGTGACCCAGCCTTCCTCTTTGCGGCCCGCTCCCCACTCCTTTGGTATGCTGCCTTCCAACCAGTGTTAAGACGACTAAACCCAAGCTCTTTCAAGGGCGAGAATTCTCCTCTGAATCGTTTTCCCAGGTGACCATTACTCTTAAGTATTTGTCCTGCTAACAGAAAAAAATGTTAGGAAGTTTGAACATTGGAAAAACGGGCTGAAACATTGACTGAGTGCCTGTTGCCTATTTCTTACTCTGTGTTGTGAAAGAAATAATGGGCCTGGGCTGAGCTCTGGGAGGTGCAGCCATAGGGTCACTAGGACTGCTGCTTACGTTCATCCATGTGGGAGAGGACCTTTTGTGGAGAATGAAGGGTTTGGGCATCAGAGCGGGGATGACTGTGGGTGACTCAGGGTGCCTCTTAGCAGAAATTTCTATAGGAACCTAAAGCAGGGCCTTAGTTGTGTCAGGTACCTGGGGAACTTTGGGAACCCAACCAAAGGAGAACGGGCAAGGGCAGTGTCCTAGACATGCACTGCTGCTCTGACATTGTGTGGGGAGCACAGAATACCTCTCTGGTCTCGTGCTTACTTGTGGAATAGTTTCAGTCTCATAAAGGAGAAGGAAAGGGCCATGAGGAAGAAGGGAGAAAGCGAAAGGGTCAGATGTTTGTTGAATGTTCACACAGCCAGGCAGTCTGCTCAGGGGCGTCACAGCAAATGTTAACTCACTTAAAGCTCACAGTGCCGCTCTGGGCAAGTGATGTTACCACTGTTCCTGCCCAGTATGTGTGCATGCTCAGTTGGTCGAACTCTTTGTGATCCCGTGGGCTAGAACCCTCCAGGCTTCTCTGTTCATGGGGTTTCTCAGGCAAGAAGAATACTGGAGTGGGTTGCCATGCCCTCCTCCAGGGGATCTTCCTGACCCACGGATGGAACCCTGTACTGACAGCGGGGTTCTTTACCACTGGTACCACCTGGGAAGCCCCAACTTGCCCAGAGGTTAAGTCATTTATTCATTCATTCCTTCAACAACAGTTCACCGGCGATGTAGTTTTGCTAGGCATTGCCTAGCAAGCACCTGGAATACCAAGATGAGAGATCCAGTGGTTTACTTGGGAACTCAGTCTGATCCCCCAGGCCATTATTATTATTATTATTTTCCTTTTGACCCTGCGGTTTGTGGGATCCTAGTTCCCTGACCAGGGATTGAACCTGGGCTCCTGCAGTGGAAGCGTGGAGGCCTAACCACTGGACTGTCAGGCAATCCCCAGGCCACCATCTTTGATAGCTCTGCCTATTCTGTTGTCCCAGGCAGCTGTTAGAAAATAATGTACATAGCTAGTATACCAGTGACAACGGTGTTCCTCACTGGCAACAATGAATGGGAATAATCCCAACTGTCAGGTGACCCCCTAAGCCCTATTTTAAGTCTCTGGTGTTTCTGATGTTCTTCACATTAATGGCAAATGTAATGAATATTATTTGCATGCTGCAGGTTAGGAAATGCTTTCATGTAGATTAGCTGATGTGTCTTAGTCAGGAGCCAGCAAGGGATTCTGCTTTCTTTCCGGAGCTCGAGCTTGCGCTCATTCCGTCTGCCTCACTCTGCACTGCATTCTACCCTGTCAGAGGAGATGGCAGGCCACAGCCTGGGTGGACTGCCCTTTCCTGAGTTGGCTATGTTTTAGGATGCATCTTCCCTGATATCAGGGAGCTGATTAATTGTTCTGGTTTAAAGTCTCCTGTGGGGTCAGCGTCAGGTAAGCTAAGCAGAGGTGATGGAGGGCTTAAAAGAGCAGGTTGGGCTTCAGTGAAGCAAAATGTTAGTGTCCAATCTGGGAATGGTTCAAAGTGGCCTAGAGAGTGTGCACATATTTCCCACTTATCCTAGCGGGTAGTAAGGGACTGTGAATGACAGGAATTACTGGAACTATGATTCAGCTCTGATTACAAAGGAGATTGATTTTTTTTTTTTATCATAGAGAACTAACTATTCTCTAAAACATTCCAAGTGTAGTAATGGGTTATGTCCCAAATTTGTACTTTCCCACATGGATGGTCCTTCTCCACAAGACAGGCTGTATATAGAAGAAAAAACAGCATTGTTTCTGTCTTTGAACTAGCTCTGAATGGAAAACCCTGGATAGGGGCAGTGTTAGTGACACTGTTACTGTCACTTAATGGTATGATCCTGACATTTCTGTTGCTCAGTGTCCTTATCTGTAAATTGAGACAAAAAAAAAATTCTATTAGCTGATGGTAGAATTATATTAGAACACGTAGAACGATCATACAAATACGGTAGGTCTAAATAAATACATAGGAATTTGAAACTAATGACTACCTCAAAATTTTTGATGAGGAGAATTGAGAAGTAAGGTGAGACTTCGGTTTTGAAATGGTAGGTTGTTCATTGTTCTTAGCACACGTGAGTCGACTAGCGCAGACGCTGTGGGTCAGAGCTAACACTTCTTGTCGACTGGTTAAACAAGGAAAACCATTGAGATTACTGTAAGTGCCACATTTTATTCATTTTGTGAATAAATACCAATTTCATCAAAGATTTATTCAGCATTTACCAAGTGCCCTCCTGTGTTCTAGCACTGGCCAACACTCAGCACAGTACTGAGTAAAAGGAAATCTTGTCCTGACCCTGAAGGAGCTTTACAGCTCAGTGTGGGCCTCAGTCAAATAATCTCACAAAGGTGGAAAACCACGGCTGTAGTAAGCGTGCTTCTAAAAGGAAGGCATCCCACACAGTAGGTCTCCCGTAAGAGACCATGGGCAGCTGGTCTCCCATTAGAGGAGGCAGGAAGGAGGCACTTGTGAACTCTGGTTTTAAACAACAGGGGCAAAGGTGCCAATGTGGCCAGCCTGTCACAGATTGTCAAAAATGTCAAGGTGCCTCTGTGCTCAGGGCTCAAATGGGAAGTGGAGATGATTTCTGGAATGTGTTTGGCAATCAATTCCCAATTCTCCACTGAGACCCCATCGCTGAGGAAGTCTTTCGGCTGCTGCCAGTTGGCCACCCTTCTCCGAGTGCTTTCCAAGCATGGGGCCTGCACACTGCCGAAGCTGGGCTGTCCACGCGTGAATGCTGGGGCACTGACTTGTCTGTGCTTGATCCAGGGAACTGAGATGACAGGATTCCTCTTGTCTTTAATCTGGTGGCTCTCGGTTGATTTCAAATTTTCATTTAAATAAATAATTCCAGCCTTCAGCTGGGAGAGGGGACAGCTGCGTTGCCAGGCATAGCCTCCCTGGAATGCTAAAGCTGCACGGGACAAACCAGGGGGATTGAGCTCCTGCCTCCCTGCCTAGTTTGCTGGAAGGAGTAACTATGGGTGTTTGGCAGCTCTTTCCCGAACTGCATGATGAAGGTTGGGAAACACTGAATTACGAAATAGAGGAAGGCAGTTGGGGTGCTTTTGTCATCCTTGGCTCATGAATGCTAAGTTACAGCAATGAGCTCATCCCTGTGATGGTGTATCACAGGGTGCCGTGCTAGTCTTTAGCAGCTTTTTTTTTTTTCAGTGTTTTATTATCAACAGACTCAGGATGTATGAGCTGACCTGTGAATGACTCTGGGTTTTTATGAGTGGGGAACAAGTGAACGGCTCACCCATTCTGTCTCGGGGAAGTGAGGAAACCGACAGGATCCTGGAAGGCTATTGTTTGAGGAGGCTTGTTCAATTCCAGGAAGAGGGAAGGAGCAAGAAACTTGAGCTTGTCTACTCCCCATTAATTGACTTGTACAGCAAGTGTCCCCATCTGAAGGCCATTATAGAAGAGCTGCCTGGAAGTTGTGGGTAGGGAAATGTCCTCCCCTCCTCTCACCCCCGACCTGGGCAGGGCTTACAGCCACTTCTTTCCCGTGTCTTCTTTGCAGGGTCCACTTTTGCTTCTCACACCCGCTGGCTCATTCTTTTTCCTCCTCTGATCACCCTGTTCCAGGTACTTCTTTCCTGAGTGGTGCTGAACTCAGGAGTGTGGGTGGGGAAGAAGGAGGAGAGGTTTCAGAAGATGTCACCCTGAGACACTCTGATACTGACAGCAAAAAGAGTCGGCCTGTCCCAGGATTCTCTTAATGCTGTGTGTGTGACAAGAGTGTTTTTTTTTTTTCTTTTTTTTTAGGAAATTCTGTTTTTATTTATCAATTTATTTTTCGCTGTGCCTCGAGGCATGTGGGATCTCACTTCCCTGACCAGTGATCGAACCCGTGCCCTGTGTGATGGCAACATGGAGTTTTAACTGCTGGACCATGAAGGAATTCTCCAGAGTGTGTGTTTATTTAATTGGAGTATAGCTGATTTACAATATTGTGTTAATTTCAGGTGTACAGCAAAGTGATTCAGTTGACACATATATCCACTCTTTTTTAGGTTCTTTCCCCATATAGGTCATTACAAATTACTGAGTAGAATTCCTTGTGCTAAACAGTAGGTCCTTATTAGTTACCTATTTTGTATATAGTCGCGTGTATATGTCAATCCCAATGTCCCGATTTATCCCCTGCTTTCCCCCTTGGTAACCGTAAGTTTGTTTTCTACATCTATGACTATTTCTGTTGTGTAAATAAGCTCATTTGAACAATTTTTTGTTGTTGTTAGATCCCGCAAAGAAGCGATATCATAGGATATTTGTCTTTCTCTTTATGATGGGGGTTTTTAATGTGCACCTGTGTATGCATGTGTGGGTCTATGGGAGTGTATACTTTCTGGTTCACAATTACTTTTTAAATTGTTAAGTTAGTTTTTCTCTAGGAGAAGAACCCCATTTTTGGTTCTTGGTCTAGGTGTTGTTAACTCATTTTGGACCCAAAGAGGGTTTAATTGACAAAGCTTTCTCCTCATTTTGCCCTTTGGGTGGCAAGTCTCTGTTATACCCTGGGACCCACTAGGCACATCCTCCTTGTCCCGGGTGGGGATAGATCAAACCACGAAGCAGTTGATCTTGCCTTGTGTAACATCACTAAGAAAAATGACCAGGCTTGACCCTACAGCCTCTGATTCAGGCCCTTCCTGGTTTCTGTGTTCTTGCGAAGCCTCTCACTGATATGGCACTGGCTTCAGCCTTCCCTCCCTCAGCTCCCTGTTCCCGGCAGAGTGGGGAGGCCTGTTAGAGAGTCTGTGTCAGGCAGCTGTGCCCTACTTTTTGTTTCTTTTTTTAAATAATTTTTTTTACAATGGAAAAGATTAGACCTGTATAGACGTGGAGAGAATAGTATAATGAACCCCGTGTACTCATTTTCAATAATAATCCACTTCTGGTCAGCCTTGTGTCTTTCATAGGCATGCACTCAGCTCTGCTATCCAGCAGAATCTCAGCTATTGCACAACTTCTTCATAAACCCTTCAGAATGTAGTGTGGAAAAACTCGAATGAACTCTTTGGCCAACCCAGAGACAAGGGCTTATGCTTATATTTATAAACATAACCATCATTCTGTAACCAGACCTAAAACAAATAATTTCTTAATATGATCAAATATCCACTGTTCAAAGTTCCCTGATAGTCTCATAATTTAAAAAATTTGGGGGTTTTCTGAATCAGGATCCAAACAAGGTCCACATCTTGTATTTGTTGATATCCGTTTTTAAAGTCTAAATGAATTATCCACCTGAAAGGGTCGATAGTGATGGTGCTCTTTGCTGTTAAATGTCAGTGTCATTTAACGAACTATTGATCCCTCTCACTCCTGTAAACTAACAGACAGCAGTGCTTGATCACATGCAGGTTCAGTTTTTTGCAGGAATATTTCCCGGTTCCTACCTCATCACATCAGGATGTACCCAGCGTCAGATTTTCTCCTTCTCATGATGTTAAGATCCATCTGTGAGTTTGGGTGATGAGGGTCTGACTTCTCTCGTAAAGTGCCCCATCAGCTAATGGTTTTAGCACCTGCTAATGATCATTAGGCACATTGATGATTTCATTTAGATTCTGTCATTATTTCTACATTTTTAAGGTGCAAGTCTTCTCTAAAGAACTTTCCTTCATCAATTATACCCCAAGGTACAGAGCACACAAGACACTTAAAAAAGCCATTATCGGAATGGTGGTTCAGTTCTGTAGCATGCTCCAAAGGTGGCCGGTGAGGTGTTTTTTTTTTTTTTTAGCATCATTATAAACTCGTGACTTTTAACATAGATGATGTGTAACAATTCAGTGCAGTCTTATTCTCTGTGCTGCTCATACTGTTTCACCTTAGGCTGGTGGGAGGGAGCCTGTTTGGGTTTTATCCTCTGTCCTCTGGGCATGACCACAGGAGTCCCTTGCTTTCTGGTATGACAAGGTGCTCCATATTCATCTTAACACATTCCCTGTCTCTGACCTAGACTCAGACATTTCTCTGAGAAGACCTGATTCATCTTAGTAGGAAAACAGTATGTAGAAACCACAACCAGCCATGCCCAGTTTTTGAAGGCTTTGCATAAATAACAATGAGCTTGTAAGAGGTCTCTATACACAGAGGGGACCCAAGTGGTGTGCAGGGGCGTGACCAACAGCCACTGCATTTTCCACAGGTTCATTAAACAAAATAAACCCTACCCGAGCTCCCTCAAATGGAGTATGATTTTGCAGACCCTGCCTAAGTATGTTTCCCAGCCCTCCTCCTGGGATGAATTAGATATACCCACAAGCATTCGATCTTTTCTTGCCCTTCTGTGAGCACAGGCTTCTGAGAGGAGATGGTCAGGCTGAGGATTCTCCAGTCCTCTGTGCTTTAAAAGCTGCTGGGTGCAGAGCAGCTACTGCTCTGTAAGATCAGCCAGGCTGCCCCACCCCTTCCAGAGTGGTGCGTACGTGCCCTCAGACAGGTTGTTGCACACACAGACTTCCTAACTCAGGATTGCTAACTTTGTGGTAAGATGTCCATGAAGCCTGGGTCCTGTGCCCTCACAGACTGCAGAAGAGATCCAGTGGTACCCAGATTACAGAGTCTTAGATCACTGCCCATAGACTCTCTCTTCATCTTTCCCTGTGGTCTGGGGCCAGGGTGCTGGTAGCCCCTTGCTGCTGAGAGGTCTTGCAGAGGGTAAGCTCTGAGCCAGTGTCCTGTGGATGTCGCCAAACTGCCTGATACCCTCCTCAGCTGCTAAGCTGGAGGCATCAGATGTGGTTGGCCCCACATTTACTCGGCAGGGACAGTGAGAAGAAAGGTAAATGATAGAGAAAAGCCAGTGACATTTTCAAGCTCTGTAGGAGTATATTTATATGTTGCTGCTGCTGCTGCTGCTAAGTCGCCTCAGTCGTGTCCGACTCTGTGCGACCCCATAGACAGCAGCCCACCAGGCTCCGCCGTCCCTGGGATTCTCCAGGCAAGAATACTGGAGTTGGTTGCCATTTCCTTCTCCAGTGCATGAAAGTGAAAAGTGAAAGTGAAGTTGCTCAGTCGTGTCAGACTCTTAGCGACCCCATGGACTGTAGCCTACCAGGAAAAGCTATTTGCAAATTTCTCCAAAGCCAGTCTGAGCTTCCTGTTTAAGGGGCAGGAAAACAGTTCTAGCTGCTGTATGGTGGAAGTGATGCCTCTCGCCCATTGTGGGGCCATCCACCATCACAGGCTTGCTCACTGCCTCCTGGCCTCGAAGGGCCTCCATGTATTAATAGGTCTATGATGGGTGTTCTGCACAGTCGGCCTCCCGGTCACTCCTAGGCATTTTCTCCTACAAATCTCCAGATTAACTTAAAAAAAAAATCCTAACATCAACAGGCTTTAAGCTTTATCTGAGAGTAAAATGCAGTTCATATGTCTCCTAAGTATTACTTATTTGCAACTGGGTTAAAAGTCACAGATACCTTCTTGCTGTGAACTGAGAGGGGATGGAGTGGGGAGGGGGAGTCGCTTTTCATACAGGAATGGCCCACTCGGCACAGATCCTTTCCTGCCAAGCACTTCATCACCTTTTGTAAACCCAGGGTCTCCAAGAGCCAGGAAACCAGATGAGGTTGCTCAGGATTTTAGAATAAAAAAGGACCCAAGACTTCAGCAGTGAGGTGAGATCTAGCCCAGACCCCTAGTATATGAAGCGGAGGTAAAGTGGCTGGGTGGGGCTGGGGTACCAGGGCCAAGGTTGTGGGCGCTCTTCCCATGCCCTGTCCCCTGCAGCAATCCAGGGCTCCAGGAAGGGCCTGGCCGCCCACTAGGACAGGAGAGAGCTGGCTTGGAAGGGGATTCACAAACTGTGAGAATGAATGCAGAGGTCAGCAAAGGTGCAAATGAAAGGACAAGAGTTCCTCTATACCAGCTCTAACCAACACAAATTAGAATAGAAAATCAGACATCACTTATTGTACTATAGCAACACAACTGTCAACTATTTAGAAATTTAACAAAGGACGCACAAGAATTTACTGACAACATTTAGAACTCTTATTTTCAGGATGGAAAGAATGGCTGAGTAAATGGTGTTACGTTACGACTATCATATGAGATTGGCTAAAAACTGTAAAGATTTGTGAAGATCGTAATTTTCATGAAATTGTTGTGTAAATTCACTACAATTCCGATCACAAGTCCATCAAGACTTTTAAAATGACTTAACAAAATTATTCTAAAATGTATACACAAGAATAAAAAGCCTGTTCCCAAGTAACGAAGTCAGTTTTGAAAAATAGAGTGAGGTTGGTGGGTTACTAGTCTTTCCACTAGATAATGAGGCACATTATGAAGCCATTAGTAAGAAAAACAATGAGGTAACAAGGGAACAGACAAAAGGGTTAAAGTCATAAACTGAGTATGCAAAACCAGATAATGTTTATATGGAAGAGGATACACCATCCAGGTGACGCCACAAGTGAATGAAGAAAGGGAGACTGTCTAGAAGATGGTGATGGCAAACCACCTACTTTAGGGAGATAAAGTTGGATCCTTATGTCAGATACAGAGGAACTCTAGATCAATGGAACACCTAAAGGTGATCCATAAAACCGTAAAGATAAAGGAAGAAAATGTGGGAGAGTATCTTTGTGATTTTAGAAAGAGAAAGGACTTCTAAAATGTAAATCAGATAGCCCATAGTACAAAACTCATGAAGTTGAGATCACTAAATTAGAGGGTGGTTTGTTAGGTAACAATGGATGAGGTCATTGTAAGGATTAAAGGAGGTAATCTTCAAAGTGCTGAACAACACATGGCTTTTGGGAAGGGCTTGACACTATGTACACATTTGTGGAATAAAATAGAACAGGGATCTATATTGGCTCATGGTGACAGAAACTGTGTCATGGACTAAAATATATGAATAACTCAATTCTTTGTACCTGGCGCCCACAAATGAGATAAAATAAAATCTCACAGGTCCATCTATTCATTTCCTTGATGGGTAACTATGGCCCAGTAGGTGCAAAGTGTATCCAAAAAAAAAAAAAAAAAGAATTTTTCAAAAGGAAGTAAAACTTCCTAAGCCATCTCCTTTTGCTGTCTTTGTGCATGGAATTCAGAACCTCTAAGAAGGCACTAGATATATGAGCTCAGTGACTCACGAGTCCCTCATTTCTGGGAACACAGACAACTGATGAACTATATTTGTTTTCCTCTGTAGCGTGAGATCCAGAACTGGCACATTTTTCATCTGTGATGAATTCTTAATTAGCCATAGGCTCCAGTATCAGGAAATGCCAAGATAACTGAAATCCACGTGTGATTCAGAGATCTCAATCAAGTCAGTCATTTCAACCTCCAGGAGGATCTCTCACAGTTCTTTGTACTCCCAAGCACAGTGTGCTGGATAAATATGTGTTGATTATTTAAAATTAATCCGTCTTTTTTTTTTTTAATCCCTCGTCTTTTTGAAAAGGATTTAAAACTCTTTATGGTTCTTCAAATCATTGATCAAAGTTGTTAAAACCCAGGCAATCAGCTAGATGTTAGCAACAGCGAACAGAAGGAAGGGGAAGGAAGGGTGCTGATGTTCATTCATGCGCTGCCTACTGGGCACCTTAAAAATCCTATAAGGACGGTCTGAGGTAGGTGTTATCCCCATTTTATAGATGCAGAAACTGAGGCCTACATAGGGGGGAGCCCTTGCCCATAACCCACCGCTGGTACACTGCAAACCCAGGGTGACAGGCTCATAGCTGGTCCTCTCCCGCTCTGTCCCACCGAGAAGCAAAGAGTCAGGCTCACCCCAGGGCAACTCAATAGTGAGGGAAAGGCAGAGTGGCCCAAAGCCAGCTCCTCTATACAAAGACTTTCATAAAGTCAGAAAAGGTAGATCATGGGACATAATAGACACGACACATTTTGGAGAGGGTCTGCAGTTTCCCAGGTCATCATTACCTAGAGCTGATTTCTCGTGACTGCAGTCTTCGTGGCATGAGGCCTCTGGCCGGCAGCCTGTGAGATCCTGCATGTGCTTGGCTGGGAGGGATGGTATCCAGCCAGGTCTGTCCTGGTCCCAACATCTCAACCTAAAATAATCCTGGACACTGTCCCCACCTGCTGGCCCACTTCCCATCCCACTTAAGGCTTCAGAATCATAACCTGTAAATCTGTTCCAGCCTGAGCTCTGCCCACTCTACAGCTGGTCTGCCGGGAGCTTCTGGGAAGACACTGGATGAAAGTGGAGAGGGAACATGTGCCTCTTCCCTTTCCTTCCTCCTTAGGGTCTTCCAGCCTGGGGACTTTTCCTGGGAGGACAGGATGAAGACAGAGCTTTTGTGCACGCCAGGCCTTTCTGTGAGCTGCATGGAGCTTCGGGGCGAGGCAAACCCAGGCGGGGCCAAGAGAAGTCCGAAGGGAGGGAGTCTCCAGCTGGCTGGGGCCCCAGTGCAGATAGCTGGGCTGCCCATTCACTTCCATATTCTTCTTTGGCTTTTCGGCATCCTCAGATGAGTTACTAGCCCAGCCACATGCAAGGGGCCACCACGGCACTGGGGGTCCAGGGAGGGAGACCTGTACATGAAAGACAATTATAGGCAACTTCTAAGTCAAGCTACTTATGTCTCCTTAATTGGGTTTTACAGCTCATCTGAGCTGCTGCTCAGTGCTCTGAGGAGCTGGAGGATTCGGGTGCACGCTCTGTGTTCCTGTCCTTCCCCAGAGGAGAAGCAGTAGTAGCAAGCTGGTGATGACATGTGGGGACGGCGAGAGTGCCCTGGACTTGTTTCTGTTGTTCCTTTCCCCTCTGGCATTGCTGTGACACACATTTTTTCTGTAAGATTCTCAAGGAGAGGATGCAGCAAGGGGCGCCGAGAGAGGACTGTGTAAGGGGTCAGGGGAGGGAAGCAGTGAGCCAGCAGGATCCTTTACCTGCCCCGCCTGTGCCTTTTCCTGTTTCAAAAAGAAAGAAGCAGAGAGAGAGAGAGAGAGTGCAATACAAGGCTGGCAGGGCCACTGGTAACCCAGGCAGCGCCTTCGTGCCAGTTAGGAGTACACTCAGCTTTAGAAGATGCAGTGTGGCTCAGTGACAGATGCAGAGCCTGGACCAAAGCTCCTACTGCCTCTGTCCTCTTGGCTGGTGTCTTGTGCTTATGCTGCAGTTCCCTGGACTCTCCTGCCTTGAACGACCTCAGAGTTAAAAGGGCCAAGAGGGGATGAAGTGTCTTCCAAGAACTTTCAGAATCCCAGACAGACCCTGGTGCTGAGGGAGATCAGTCTCTCACAGGCGGAGACCGAGCAGGGAGGTACTGATGCTTCTCTCGGCTGGTCAGGTGTCCTGGCCACCACCCCACGTGCAGCCCGCTCCTCACACATGAACTCTATTCAATTTCCCAGGGTGGAGATGCCCATATAGGGAAGGGGTGTGGCCCAGGCACAGTACCACCTTGCCAACCTTCCCTGGTCCGGAAGCCCCAGCGAGCTGCCGGAACATGCCTGCTTTTGCTATTTGGCTTCATTATATCTCATCTCATGAACCAAGACAGCAGGAATTTTCTGCAGTCAACCTCAACAGGAAACGATCCTGAGAATCTGCTGCTTCTTCCTTAATTCATAGAAAACACAGAAAGGACAAGTTCCTCTCAGGAGTGTTTGTGCCACTCAGTTGAGAGGTGTCACTGGTTCACCTGATAGCTCGGGGACCCAGGCTGGGTGGACATCGTTTATCAACGATAGTACAGGGATGCAGTTTGCAAGCTACCAAGTTGGACTCTTGGCTCTGGAAATTTAATGTGTGACAGCTGCGTGCAGCCAGTGGTGTCCAGCATTTTAAAAAGGTCAATTAAGAAACGGCTGATGGTGGTGCAGCTCATGACAGCCCAAGGGGGTGAGCAGGGCCAAGTAAACAGAAGGGCTGAGACGTATATTACTGGAATTGAAGTGCCGAAGTGAAGCGTGGTGGGGAGGAAATCTATTGTCACAAGCCATAAAGCACATTTGAGTTTTGCAGCGGAAAGCAGTACAGCTGTTTCCCTCCCCAGGGCAGCACAGGGAGCGGTCTGTGAACGGAGGGCTTGGCAGACAAAGGCGACACCTGCATGGCTTGATCAGTCTGCAGACAAAATTGTTAACCCTCCTCACTGCCTGTTCCTTTGCATTTCCTGGAGCACAAGGCAGATGCTGAAGTGATGGTCACAATGTGGGTCATGTTCTAGAAATCCATATTTTAAGCATTCTCCCAAGGCTGGGCTCCACCTTCTCTTCAGGGCATGTGGGTGAGTGGGCAGATGGGAGCCTGAGGGCCAGCGTGAGCGAGTGCCTTTCCCCAGATGCACGTCTGCTCCCTGGCTTCAGTGGACACCCAAATCCAGGGAAAGTCTAGACCTTTTACATTGTGATGGATAAAAGAGGGGTTCCTTAGAGGAAGCCTATTTCAGCCGGTGACAGAATTGGCTCATGGTTGGGGGAAGGCACTGCATGGGGCTCTTTTTTGAAAATCAGACAAAGGGGTCTTAGACTGCTCGGACAGGCTTTATTTTTTGCTATATCTACCTGTCAAGCTAGAAATTCAGCAGAGCAATGGGAGTGCTAATTGATATGCAAAACAGGTCCAGAGTTCCTAGAAATGTCTAATGATCTTCCAATCCATTGTGAATGCAGAATTAAGACCTGCACTAAATGAAACGGGAGTAAGAACACCAACCTTTTTGCTTTCCCTTCTTTTTATCTTTCCTTTTTTCAAATCGACTTTGGGAAACCTCACAGGTTTTATGATTTAAAAAAAAATAGTATAGCCATCAGTGGGGTTTGTCTTTCACACACTGGGTATTTATTATTAGAAAATAGCTTCTATCAGCTGTCAGTACCAAACAAGTTGAAAGGAGCGTGCTTCTCACCATAAATTGTTTTTCTCCTTAATGAAGTTTAAATAACAGTTCACTGTGGGGAGAGTTGTCACGACTTTTTTTTTTCTTTAAAAACTGAATAATTAAATGGATTTTAGTACAAAACATCCTTCAAATATGACTTATCCTGCAGTTATGCTGTCCCCTTGAGTAAGGGACTTGGAAGAGATGGAAAAGACCACTCAAGCTATCAAATTACCCCAAAGAATCTACAGTAAAAACTGGGAAACAAACCAATGAACCCAAACAAAACCCATCCAAACCAGGAAACCA
Organism: Giraffa tippelskirchi; assembly: GCF_054371585.1. NCBI lineage: Eukaryota > Metazoa > Chordata > Mammalia > Artiodactyla > Giraffidae > Giraffa > Giraffa tippelskirchi. The sequence continues at coordinate 103,036,422 of NC_137280.1, read as the reverse complement.
GTTTTAACGTTGGCTTTTCAATTTTGATTATCATCTGAGTTTAATATATATATATATATTTATATTTGAAATAGTAATAAAAAAGGAAGAATTGAATTGCATCCTTAGCAGGACAACCTTCCTCACATGTGAAAGAGGTGTTCAGAAAATTCCATACAGTATCTGCTAAATAAACATGTTTGGCAGCTTAGCAAATATCATATGATTGCAGCATCCATGATTTGAAGTCAAAGAGCATTCGCTTTCTTCGGGCGGAGTCCGTTGGTCAGGGCGACGTGATTACATGGCTCTGGATGTTCTTCGACCCACAGGCTTGAGGAAGGGTTTGGGAGTGGCTCAGTGCATGGCCCCAGTGCAAAAACTTCCAAACCCCAAACAACAAATCAACCAACCAACCAAACACACAAACATCAAACAATTGTCTCCTTTGAGTTCCTCTTGACAGAGTGGAGGCCCAGCAAGGACTGCTGGTTAGAAGGGATGTTGACAGACTTTGGAATGAGGAGAATCACCCTCTGATTGGTCCGACGCCATTCGTTGTACAATCGACAGTGGTACCTAAATGACACCTGGGGTCGGGAGAGGAAAAACAAGAGAAGGTTTCAGGTAACGGAAGCTGGTTATCAATTCAAACAACCTATGTGCCATTTAAAACAGTTCCAAACATCAGTACAGCCGGGCAAGAGCCTGGGGCAAAACCGCTCTAGCAGGTAGATGCGTGCTGAGTCTGAGGTTCAACCAAAGAGCACTTGTGCCCTGAACACAGAGGCAGGGCTCCCCTCATGCCTCTTCATACTGGGTCAAATCATAGTATTAATAGGAAATAACATTCCTCCTGAGTCTGGACTTATTTTCAGAGTAGTGGTTTGGACTCCAAAGGGGAAGAAAGTTGGTGGGGGGCAGTGGGCAGAGTGGGTACAGTGACAGTCTTCACGCAGCTGTGCGACTAGGCAGCGTGCTCTTTGGGTCATCTAGTTTCTCTCTGTTAAACGAGAGGGATGCGAGGCTTCACATGCCCTTCTGTAGGTTGGACACTGCACAACTCAAAGGACCCCATTCACGGTATGACAGGAAGGGCACCCTTCTTTGTACTGTGATATGGACAATCTGCACCACTGTACTTGGCAGCCCCTGTGAGTGATCTCCATTGCCCCCAGCTCCATGGCTTCCAGTGGAGAAGCTTCAGCATGGGTACCAACTCCCCTGATGAGTTCTTCCTGAGCCAGCACCTGTACCCACCTCAGCATGGCATCAGTGCCCTGTACGCCACTGCCCTCATTTCTCCCTCTCCCTGCACTAGAAGCATCTTGTTGAGGGCAGGGGCTTCTGTTGTATTCATCTCTGCATGCTCTGCACCTGTCACAGTGCCTGGCACTTAGGAAGTTGCTCAGTTAAGTTCACCGAGTGAACGGATGAGTGAATAAATATCCTGTACCTTCTAACTGCAACACTGTTTTTAGACTTAGGCCTCTCTTACACAATACACGACAGCATAAGCAGTAAATGCATCATCAACTGTGACCTAACTGTGCCCTCAAAGTGCTTGCTTTTTGTGTAAATATACTCGAATGAGATGCTTCCTTGTTTCTGTGGCTTGCTTTGGAGAAGACAAGAAAAGCATCTATCAGTTTGTCCAGGAAATTCAAAGAATCGATTCTTCTGAAGATGTATAAACTGCCTTTAAAAGTGGAAGTATAGGTTCTAGTTTGAGTATATCCAGATGTCTAGGTAAGTGTTGGGGAAGAAGGTGCCCATGACCTCAAGATGACAAATTATTCAAGGTACGGACTGTTTAACCACCTGGGGTAGGTGAGTCATGCTGACCCTAGTACAGTCCCTGTTGGCCAAAGTGGACTGACCCTATGGTTTGAGCTCAGTGTTTCTGGAAGAGAATGCAGGCTCTTGATCAGAAAGGGCTTGTTTGTCTTCATGGAAGGATCATGAAATCCAAGGCCACTCACTCAAATTTCTTAGGGCAGAAAGCAGATACCACAGACAGAATGCCAGAGAGATTTCAGTATGAAAGTATAAGCTTTTAAACTCACACAGATGTGCTTTTCTCCAAAAGGCTCTGAACATGCCAGAGTGGATCAGAGGTTTGTTTTTTTTTTCTTTTTTTAAAGCTTGATTCTCTTATATCTGTTCTGTTCTGCTGCTGCCTGGTGCTACTCATGAATGTAAGAGGCAGGCTGGAAAACGTGTTGATCAGGGCCAAGGGCAGGGAAGGGGTAGGAAACAGACAAGTACTAATGAAGAGCTGGGGCAGTACAAGAAATCTGGAATCTGGAAATATTACAGGAAAGCTGGATTTGAAATCGAGTCCCTCCGTTGGGATGATAATGAACTGCGCATGCTCAGCAAGCTCAGGCGCCGCGGCAGCTGCGCGCAGTAGGAGCAGCCCGTGGGATGCCTCGTTCGTAAAATGTGAATAATGATATCAGAGATAATGCATAAAAAGCATGCTGCATAGTGCCATTGCCACATGTTAGTGTTCTTGGCCTGTTATTTCTGGCGGGTTAAATCTGAAAATAAGATAATTTTTCAGCACTCCTTAGATACAGGAAGGTGGGGGAAAAAAGAAAAAGGTTGGGCTATTTCCTCTAAAGCCTTGCTCTCAGTGTGGCCGTAAAGGATGCACCACCTGGGAGCTTGTTAGCATATAACAATTGTGGGCTCCACCCAGACATAGGGAATCAGAGCGTGCATTTTAACAAGATCCCCAGGTGATTCGCATGTACATTGAAGCCTGAGAAGCACTGCTTCAAGGAACGCAGGGAGTCTATGACTTAGCAGATCTCCCAGTTCCTTGGCTGGGAAGTACAAAAATAAGACCCACGTTCAGACAAACAAATGAGATCTTACTAGGCATTCATCTATCTTAATTGCTGTTCACCACCATGGTCTGCAGGGGAATTCAATCAATAAGAAAGCATCATGTGAAGATGACGTTGCGTCGGAGATAATGAAGGTAGGTGCAGAGCACCGGGATCATGGGTCTGCAGTTGCCCTGGGTAGTTCTGGCTCTGGTCTCTAAGAGCGCCAAGACACGCCTTCCCCTCAGCGGAACAGAAGGAGAATAAGACAGGTTTGATTTAGAGAAACAAAGAGGCAGTGAGGGAAAAAAAAAGCAACATAAAGGGAAAGAGAAGCTATGGCAGTAGTAACACTGGGAACTTCATTTAGATATTTATTACATTTCTGAGGTTTTAAAGAAAGAGGAGGAAGAAAGAGCACAGGGCCACTATTCTAAAAACTACTCTTTATGGGATGGGTTTCTTGAAGTGTCTTCATTTTTTTTCACCCAAAGTCTATTTATTAACCTCCGGTCATGGGCGAGGTCTGTACAGAGTCGCAGTCATGTGCATGGCACCCAGAGGGCTGGCGCGTATTAGCATCACCTCTCCCCCAGAGGCTTCCCTGGTGACTCAGCAGTAATTAGCCTGCCAATGCAGGAGACATGGGTTTGATCCCTGGGTTGAGAAGATCTCCTAGAGAAGGAAATGGCAACCTGCTCCAGTATTCTTGCCTGGGAAATCCTATGGTCAGAAGAGCCTGGTGGGCTACAGTCCATGGGGTCACAAAAGAGTCAGACCAACTTAGAAACTAAACAACAATAGCTCCCCAAGGGAGGTGACTGGCTGAGGCCGAACGTTTGCTGTAAAGTCATGGCATGATTTGGGAAATCCTCATTAGGAATTTTGATTCTGCCCTTTCTCTTTGGAGTTCATGGTGTGACTGAAGCATATGGATGAGGCCAGGGCTGTGGAAGTTGTCTTCCCAGAATGGGGCCTGACCTCTGATCTGTGATGGTCCTGTGGAAGACAAGAGGGCGGTGAGGGAGTGAGTCAGCCACACTGGGTCTTGCTGGACACCCTCAGGGTGTGTCTGAACCCATCGTGAGCCTTGCCAGGACAGCATTCTATTCAAGCTTTCCCCTCTGTAAAGAGAATTTAAATGATTGACCCACAGGACTGGGAGTCAGCCAGAAGGGCTGGATCGTTCATTCCTTTCATCTGGTGATTTAATCAGTTGCCACTGAGACTCAGTAGATGGCGGTACCTCCTGGTAGGGGGGGTTGGTCACTGCACATGGGCATTGCTACACTGGACTAATGCAGATCCTATGTAGACACTTTCTGAATTCTTCACATGGACTCAGTTCTCACCTACTTGTGTCTGTCCAGGGACTTGAAATGGTTTGTGGCATGCACAGTGATGTTTCTGGAGCACCTCTTCCCTCCAACTCTCAGGGTGGTGGTGACCGAGGTCTTGGCCTCCTGGGTGCCAGACACCTGTGTGTCCAAGCAGCGGATTCCAGAAGGCAGAACTCCCTGAGTCTGTCAAGCCTGGGCCCCAGTGGAGGCCCCAGAGCTCCAAACGCACGTTCGGGCAAGCAGCATGGGTGCCGGTCCCTCTGACAGCGCCGGCAAGGCCCTTCCGGGAAGGTTCCTCCGGGGAGACCCGGGCTGGGACTGACACCATGTTTGTTTATCTAAGACATTTTCACAGCATATTCTCCTTAAGTCTGACAGCTTGTTTACAGTGGGTTTCTGCTGGAGGGCAGTTTCCAAGTGCTGTCAGCTTCTGAATTACGGCTCTTGCCAGGCCCACTCAGTACAGCATTTATCTGGGAAGGAGTTAGTCCAAATTCAGTAACCTATCTCTGAGCGGTGGCCGCTGCGGGTTTTTCACAGCAAGGAGGAGAAACGCCTGTCTTTCCCTCCAGTTGCTCTTCGTTTTATAGAGGGGGCAGGGACAGTGTGAGATGGGGGAGCACAGCAGCTAGGGGAAGAGAGCCCATGCCTCTGCTGAGCACCCTGATGGATGTTCCCGAAGTTATCTCACCTCATCCTCACAACAGTTGACCCAGGGGTCAGCAGTCGTTTCCTCAAGTCTGTACATAAGGAGAGGGATGATCAGAGAGGTTAGGGACCCTGTTTGAAGTTACACAGCTATTTGGATGCTAAATCTTGGGTTTAAACACAGAGCCTTTGGATTCTGAAGGCATGTGCTTTTTTTTTCTTTTTTTTTTACCAAGCACCGCTGCCTCTTGGCAGCATTTCTGGAGTGAATTATGTCATCAGTCTCCTGAAAGAGCCAGTCCAGGTACATTTCCCACCCAAGCCTTCCTTTCACCTGAGATGAGAGATGAAACAGGATAACATCCGTTTTTCCCTAGGTAATCTCTTGTTTTCTTTCCTTCTTTTTGCCCACTCCCCCTCTTTTTTTTTTCTTCCCTGTTAGGTAAGTGTATGCTTTACAAAGCAGATTTTCAAAAAGGCCTTAACTTAATTTGAATGTCCAGCGTTTAAGACTACATCTTCTTTCAACCTTCATCTTAGGAACTTGTATAAGAAAAATGAGAAACTAGTAAACTTCTCAACATGGTAAAACCTACACTTAATTGTTTTCCAAAGTGCTCTCCCACATACGCTTTCACATCAATCTCCTAAGGCCAGGAGAAGCTAGTAGGATGGGTATGACTCTCATCCCCACTTTACAGATGAGGGCATCGAGGCTCGGAGAAGTGAAATGACTTTTCCAAGGTGGTGCAGGACTTAGACGGTAGTGGACAGACAATTTAGTTTCTTATTTCTAATCCTCTTCCCACAACACTGTCCTTGCAGCTTCTGAGTCAGCCTGATTGCTTGATTCACAGTGAATCAAGACACAGTTTAGAAGCGTAGATGTTTAGAGGAGACAATAAAAGTTTTGGTTGAGGGCTTTATTAGGCTGGGAAAATGAATGCCTCCCTTAACCAGAAGACTCCCATAAAGTTCCAAGCACTGAAACACTCCCTATTTACCCAGGCTCAAGTCAGGCCCCTTTTACTGAGACTGAAATGCATCCCCCACTTAGCATCTGAAACTCTCACCTGAGAGGAGGCACAGAGCTAGACAAGAGGGAAGTGCAGTGAGCAGGGGGTTGTGGTCAGTGTGGTAGGGATGGCAGCTGGTGGCACAGGGCTTGGGATATAGGGTAAGGGAGCAGGTGTGGGCACCATAAGCTTCACATGCTGACACTGTGCTGCAGAGATGGGAATGGGACAGCCTAGACAGGAAATACATATTGAATAACAATGGAGCGTGCTCAGATTAGAGATGAGCAGGCACATGCCGGGAAGCAGGGGGGCCAAGTTTCTGAAAACCTAGAGGACTATGACATTCTTCCCTGCAGGTCTCACAGGGAAGTGCCAAGAGAGAGCAAATGCTGCCCCCTCTTTGTGGGCGCTGCCAACTGGTACCCAAGCACTCACAAGGTTAATTAAAACAATAAAAAACCAGAGAGGGTTAAAATTTTTTTCCTTCTATCCAGCAGGAACACCTATTGGGAAATGGTTTTTCTTTAGTGGCAGCTTCTCAGCTAGATGAATTAGTGGTTTTATGGGCAGCAGAATCAATGTCCCAACCCAGAATAATCAGCAGGCGAAGTGCATTTCCTCGCCCAACAAAGACTTTAGGCCTTGTCAGGACGAAAGGAGAAAATAACTAGCAGGAGGATTCATGATCTGTGCAGGCAGCGACAGCAACGTTGGCCAAGCACATCATTCATCATGTACATCATATACTACAATCCTAGCAAAAGTGAGGAGCGTGAACAAGAGAAAGAAGATGCCAGGTCTGCTTGGCTGTGAGAGGGGAGGAATGCCCAGGGAGTATGCCTTTGACTGATGAACTCTCAGAAGCTGGGGCTTTTTCTTTGCTTCATCTGCTCTTCCCAGCAGTGCACATACATGTACACACACACACGGACACACACACACCCCAAATCACTATTGCCAGCACTTGAAGGTCTGTTTGCTCCCAGGCAGGTGAGATGAGCTACAGACAAGAGGGAAAGCCATGCCAGGCGGGTGCTGCCAGCTCCCACCGGCCGTAATCCCCAGGCCCCGGGCCATACTTACTAGTGTCCAAAAGAGGTAAATAGTGAAGAGTGCAACAGTGAGTGCAATCAGTCCGACGGCTTCGAGCCGACTGCTAAAGTGCAGGTGGTCCACAGCGCCCCGCAGGCAGAGCCAGCCCGAGATGGTGGCTAGCGGGGTGATGAACAAGAAGCACACCATGTCTCCAAACAGAGTCCGCTTCTCGTGCTGGGGACCTGGGTTTCTGAGCCACTGCCGGGGGAAGGGAGACAGAGAAAAGCAGGGACAAGGTTAAACACCAGGGAGGAGTGGAGACAGGCTACTCTGAGGTTGTATTTTTCTTCAGCATCTGGAAAAGGCACTTCTGACCTGTTCTGAGATCACACGGAAACAGTAAGGGCTCATTCCCAGCCCTGTCCCATCAATAGTAGTGATGATGATAATAGTAATAATAATAAAAGCATCCTTGCTGTAGATGTCCTGCTGGTTTTGAAAAGAGTTCAATGACTATTATTATGAATCACAATGACCTATGGGGAAGGCAGAGAGAATGTTATCTTTGAAAGGTAATTGAGGTGCAGGAAGTGCTGTAGTATGCCAGAGCTTTCCTGTGTCTTGACCCTGGGAATGTGTGCAGGAAAGGGTTAACTCAGCATGCCCACGTTGCACCCACATTGCTCAAATCCTGCACATTTCCAAGACCTGTTTTTTTTTTTAAGATTGGCTCCTAAGAAAAGAGCTCTGAGTCCTTGTAATAATGTGCCTGATAAGAGTATTTTTGTAGGCCTGAGGCCTTGGGCCACATGGTGCCAGGGTAAGCAGATAGTTTATGCCAACGGTGTGATTTATGCTGAACACCTATTTTTGCTCCAGTGGCTGGAGTCTGAGTAGCTGAGGTCTTTCATGCAGGCACTGCATATCCTATGTGACTGACCCTAATAAACGCCCTGGACACCAAGGTTCGGGTGAGCATCCATGGTTGATAACGCCTTGCACGTGTTGTTTTATTGCTATAAAAATTAGGGACATCTGTGTGGTATTACTGGGAAGGGACATCTGGGAGCTTGTGCCTAGTTCCGCCTGGACTTTGCCCCAGCACCTTCTGCCTCTGTTGATTTTAATTGGTATCCCTCTGTTGTCACTCATTGTAACCATGAGTATAAGAGCTTTTCTGGGTCTTGTGAGTCCTAGTCAGTCATTGAGGGTGGTCTTGGGGAAGGAGACTCACCTTTACTCCATGAACTCCATAATGCCTCTTCCCTTATATTTTAGGAGCCTGGATCTCCTACTTAGGACTGTCTCTGACATCTTAGACTTCCCTAGTGGCTCGCACGGTAAAGCGTCTGCCTACAAGGCGGGAGACCCGGGTTTGATCCCTGGGTCGGGAAGATCCTCTGGAGAAGGAAATGGCAACCCGCTCCAGTACTCTTGCTTGAAAAATCCCATGGATGGAGGAGCCTGGTAGGCTACAGTCCATGGGGTCGCAAAGAGTCGGACACGACTGAGCGACTTCACTTTCACTTTCTGACATCTTAATTGTGCTACCATCTTGACTGAACCAATCCCAAAAAGGGTGGGGAAAACATCAGCTTGTTGAAAGACTAGAGATGAGCATTCCTGCAGGACAGGAACAAGGCTGTCCTCCCACTTGGGGAATTGCTGAATGTCTACTGAGATGTTTTCCATAATCCATCTAGGAAGAGTCATGCTTACGTATCGGTGTCAGTGCATATCGGTAACAAGGCCAGGTTGCTTTCCTTCAGCTTATCATGGAAACATTGCCCAAGTAATTTCTCATCTCACTGCCCCATCTAGCAATGACAGAGGCCAAGGAGTCCAGAGAAGGAGTCAGGTGAGGTGGGAGAGACGCTGGCTGACTGTCTTCCATGTCTTCTCAGGGGGCAGCAGTGCTGCGGGCTGCTTGAGAAGGTACCCTGAGGGGCCAGCACAGTGATTCCTACAAAACCATTGGTGGGAGGGAAGGGACCATGACAGGGGAGACTGTAGAGAGGGAAGGCTATACTCGAGGGCAGACCCAGAAGACACAGAAAAGAGGGCGAGGGAACTGAGGAAAGAGCTGTGCATAGGCCAGCAGAAGCCTCAAGAGTGAGCCCAAGAGGTGGAGGGTCAGAGGCACTGAAGGCAATTTTCTGTTCAAGGAAGGCGCAGAGTTTCCTTGAATGTTTGCCTAAGGCAAATAGTAAATGAGCCCAAGTGCCTACATTACCCCTTTCCAGTGACAACCCACTTTTTAAACTAATTAATTAAACTTATTTGGCTGTGCCAGGTCTTAGTTGTGGCACGCACAACATTTGGTTGTGGCATGGGGGATCAAGTTCCCTGACCAGGGATCGAACTCTGGCCCCTTGCATTGGGAGTGCAGAGTCTTAGGCACTGGACCACCAAGGAAGTCCCTGACATTCCACTTTAAAAATGGCTGAGATGCTGGAAGAAGTCACTTCAGCTCAAAAATGGACCTGAATAAGTACTAAAACATAGATAATGGGGAGTTGGCTTGTCTGTGAATATAAACACAGTATTATAAAAATTTAATACAAATACCAAAACGATCAAGTGCAAACAGTATTAACCTCACTACGTGTTGTCATGCTACCTCAGACATCTCAGCAGCTTCACAGAAGTTCAAAGAGCCCTTAGTAATTAATGTTTTCTTATCTAAATACTGGCAATATTTCTGTGAAGTGGAGAGTAGAAACGAGATATTGTTATCCCCACTTTACAGAGACTCAGCAAGGGAGAATGACTGCTCCGGGTGATACTGAGAGGGGATCAGGGTCTCTCCACTATTGTTCAGGTGTCCTGCCAGTGAAATATTTAAAAACTGAAGTGGCAAGGCATTCAGAAATCCAGATTCTTAAACACTAGTGCTGACCTAGCAGCAACCTGACTCTCCTGGTAGCTTAGATTTTCCCAGGAAGTAGATTTGGGAAACTGGCCTGTTTTTCTCTGTGCCCCCACTTGCTGGAACATAGTAGGTTCTCAATAAATTTGCGACAGGTGTGCAGACAAGCCTACCTCATTGGCTAAGATCCCCCTGCACCTCCCCAATTTCTGTTCCTTGGGAATGCTGAACATGTTTTGTTAAACCTAACTTAGCACTTTCTGTGGCCCTTGACACTGAAATGACTCAGGTATGCAAGGAGGTGATTATCGATCACTGCAGAAGTCTGCCTGATGCACAATAAATTGCAGAGGCAAACTAGAAATTACTATTGTTTGTTCCCAGTTTCCTATTTTCTAGTTGTTCTTTGACTGTCTATATTCCTAAAAAATTTCTGGGTCATTTTTTATGTCTATGACCACCAGGACCTGGATTCTGCATATTATTAACACTATATATATATATTTTGCTCACTTTACTCTTTGTGTTGTTTGCTGCTGGGTCATATTTAGGTATGAAGTTCTTTTTTTAAATTAAGTGCTTAACTGATTGTTGGCTCTGCTGGGTCTTTGTAGCTGCGCTTGGGCCTTCTCTAGTTTTGGCAAGCAGCGGCTAATCTCTAGTTGTGGTGTGCAAACTTCTCATTGTGGTGGCTTCTCTTGTTGGGGAGCACAGGCTCTAGGCACGCAGGCTTCAGTAGTTGCAGCACACAGGCTCAGTAGTTGTGGTGCATGGGCTTAGTTGCTCTGAGGCATGGGGGATCTTCCCAAACCAGGGATTGAACCCATGACCTCTTCTTTGACGGGCAGGTTCTTAACCACAGGGAAGCCTAGTATGAAGTTCTTCAAACAGGTACTGTTATGTTAAAATCTGTGACTTTTTCAGAATCCTAAGTATAATTCATCTCCTACAAATGCAGGCCCCGTGAATAAGACCACTAGCAATATCTGTTATTGAGGAAAAATTCACCCTGTGCCATGGTAAGACCCTCTGCCAATGTGTCCAAATAAGTTGATACAGGATATTTAAACAGAGTCTGTAACAGAGAAAATGTGATTTTGTCTCAAGTTCCAGCAATAAGGGATTGTCTAAATACAATATGGCATTTTCTTAAAACAGACTTCTATGGAGTAATCTCAAGTGATAACGTATATTTTGTATTTACTGACATGATATATTGCTGAACAAGAAAAGAATTCTACTAGACAGAATTACAGTATGATCCTGTATATATAGTGATATATCTACATGCACATGAACATTTATACTTACATAGATGTAGTGAATTTACATAGACAAAGACCAGAAGGATCCTAGCAAAACAGTTGCTATTCTTGGTGGTAGAATCAGAATGGTCTTTAACTTTTTTCCTTTTTGTATGTATATTCATGTTTTTCTAAAACAAACATGGATTACCTGTGCAGTTATGTACAAAACATCCAGAGAGAGAGAGGGAAGGAGGGGGTGGAGGGAGAGAGATGAAGAGAGAGGAGGAAGTCAGGCAAGGCAGGTGTTTAGAACACAGCAAACTATAGCAATAAAATGAACTATTACTGAGTCAAGGCTGGGGCAAGCCAGTGCTAGATATTTGGAGTTTTTTGTGCAATAGCTCATTGAGTCTTCACAATAACCCTGTGAGGCAGATCCTAACATTAGCCCCATTTTACAGACACAGACACTGGGAAACAGAATTTAGCAACGTACCTAAGGATAGATAGCAAGTGTTGAGACTGAAACCAGCCTCAGTGTTCTGATCCTTGCTCTCCATATTTATGTTTTCTTTCTGCACCAAATGATATTTGCATGTGTGCATGAGTGAGTGTGTGTGTATGTGTGTGTGTGTGTATACACCTGCACATGTACACACAAGATGTTTTGCAGATTTTCGGCTAGCTGGGATATGGTAAGTCCTGCTGTTTTCTTGGTACGTCACGTAACTGAATGGTTGGCTGGCCAGGATGTTATCATGGTAACTTTATAAAATTTTGCTTAGGCTGCTGTTCTGTTCTATGTTAATTCTTTTACCATACCACACCACAATATTCTGGGTGTTTAATCTCAGCTACATTATCATGCATTTTAGCTTAATTCATAATAGGCAAAAGATTGATCTCAACTATTGTTCAATTGCATTTCTTGCTTTTTACATGTCTTCTGTCTCTCTCTTACCAGTTATGCTTATTTAACATAAAGTATTATCCCTATACTGTAGTAGCATCTTTGTGTTCCAAACATTGAGTAAAGAGCAGACAGAGGCAGAACGGCAGGTTTGTTTGTATGTCTAGTCTTCCCACTGACCTGAGGTGGCCCTTACCTTTATATCACTGGTGTTTTACAGCACTTTCAGCATTCAGAGGCTGAATGAATGACAGTAACTTACGTTTACATGTTAACTCAGACCTTACAATATGCCAAGCACTATCTTATCTGCTACATGTAGTAATTTATCCACTCTTCAATAACCTTTGAAAGAGGTTACCATTATTAATATTAGTATTTTATATTATTAGGGAAACTGAGGCATGGAGAAGTTAAATAAGTTATAGAAGTTTGACCTTGTCTTGATCTGTGTAGTCTAGCTCCAAAGATTGTGCTCCTATTATATCTTCATTCTTTAAAAAAAAAAAAAAAGGTTGGGGTGTGGGAAGGGTGGGTGGATAAAGGGGAGAGGAGGAGGAGGTCTGCACCTTAACTGGTTTTATTACTGCAAGAAGGAATATTTACTTATCATGGTTCCCCTGGTGTGCTCAGTCTTGTCTGACTCTTTGTGACCTTGTGGACTGTGGCCCACCAGGCTTCTCTGTCCATGGGATTTTCTAGGCAAGAATACTGGAGTGGGTTGCCATTTCCTTCTCCATTGTTCCCCTGGAATGAAATACCAATTAATTTATCCTGCTGCTTGTGGACAGTTTTTGTAGCTAAATAATCATCTTTTTTTTTTTTTTTTGAGGGGTATCTGTGCAGCTTGTGGAACCTTTGTTCCCCAACCAGAGATTGAACCTGGGTCTCTTGCAGTGAAAGCTTGGAGTGAAACCACTGGACTGCCAGGAAATTCCCTAAAATATCATTCTTATGGAGTCTTTAGTTTGACCCTAGTCCTCAGCTTGTACTTGGTGGAGGGTTGTATTTTTAAGAGCGGAGGTCAGTGATGGAGAATGCTCATTTGTATGGCCTCTTTCGCCTTGGCAGGCCCACCTGCATGGCTGCCAGGGGATCTGTGGGCAGCCCAGGGCATTTCTTCCTGGCTTTTGTTCTCTGTCCATCAAAATCATAAAGCAGAGAGATTGTGCTGTTGAAAGCCCTAGCAGGAGCTGGCTTTGTTTTTGTGGGGCTCTCATTCCAATCATTGGCTTGTTCCCAAATGATGAGATTGTTCTACTCTTGGAAATAGGTACAAAAGTCAACCAAACAACCAACCAAATGAAACAAAACAGAAACCTCCATGGTAATCAGCAGTGTAGGGCCCGAGACAGCAGAGGGAATCAAAGCAGCATTCCACTGCCGGGGACACAGCATCATTCACTGGCTGTAAACGGATGTCCAAGCTGAGCCAGGCACTAGTGGTTATTTGCAAGGTGGGTTAACTGTGGGTTCAGTTCTTATTACAGTGTCAATTTGTTAAATCCCTTACTGCTGGGGAGGAGGGAGGGGGTGCAGTGCTACAGGACATTAGATTCTGCCTCCCAGACTCTGAGTTAATCGGCTTTAATCCCCAAGGTGGATAGGACATCGTGCAGGTCAGTTTGTACTGGAACCAGATTACACTCTGGTGGCTAATAGCTCTGATCGATTACAACCTTCCCCATGAATCTCCTTAATGAGAAACCATCATGAGAATGAAAGAAACTGATAGGAGGGATAACAACCGATAGAACCATAACAAATTTATAGGGTAGAAAAACAGAAAAAAGAAGGCCTGATCTCAGAATGTTTACTCACTTGGGTTTATCTGTCCGAGTGTCTCCTGCTAATCTGACACTTGGCAGAGTTATTCACCAAGTGCTTGCCTTTCTTGGAATGAGGCTTCTTCTTGAAGCCCAACACAACACAGCCTGCACTGAGCTGTCTGGCTTGCCCAGAGAGCTGCGATGGGAAAGGGGCAGTGCAAAGATCAGAAGACATGTGACAGGTCTTCTGCATGATTTAGAACTGAAGATGAAACTTGAAAATGACACATTTCAGCTAACTTGAAACATAGCAAAGAACAAAACCAAACAAACTCCCACCAATGTTTTAAATCCCTGAACTTTACAGTCTGTCAGTGAATTTCCAGGACAGTTGAAGCTGCTTAGGAGGAGATTCTGACTCCGAGGAAGCTAAGGAGATGCTCGCTCCAAATGTCCACCAACCCCAGCTGCAAGCAACGTACCTCAAATGAAAACTTCACAGATGATTTGCTTATGACCCTAGATGCCAATCTCCAGCCTTGGCCTCTCTCCAAAGCTCCAGATGTGCGTATTCAGCAGGCCACTCCACCGCTCCACTTACATGACTAATAGACAACTCAAACTCTCTAGACCACTGGGGAAGTCCCCAAAGCTGAACACTTGATTTAGCATGGACTTCACCACCTTTCTTTTCTGCAAGGCTCCCTATCAGTAAATGACACAACCAACCACCTAGTTGCTTCGTTAATCCTATTTCCTTTCTATGTCGTACCCTGCAAATCTAGTCCTTCTGTAAGCCCCGTCAGAACTCTTTCAACACACATCTGGAATCTGTGCTCCTCTCTCCATCTCCATTGCTGCCATCCCCAGGCCTCCATCACCTCTTACTTGGGAGGCAATTGCATTCCTGCTTCCACTCTGGTCACCTTCTAGTCCAGATCCAAAACAGCAGTCAGAGTGACCTTGTAAATAAACCAGACCACGTTGCTCCTTTGCTTAAAATTCTCCAATGCTTAGAATAAAGTCCAAACTCTGCCCTTCCTCTGTGTGTCTACCCTGCCTTCCTCTGTGTGTCTCCTATAACCTCTCCCCCTTCATTTCCAAATTTATACGTGGCTGTCCCGCACAGAGTCGGACACGACTGAAGCGACTTAGCAGCAGCAGCAGCAGTTCCCATAAGGGGAACAGGCTCTGCCCATATTCTTGCACGGTTGGCTCCTTCTCATCATTTAGGTCAAAAATACTCCTTGCACCTCTTAGCATTAGCTGGTTATATTTTCTGTAGAGTGCATTTAACTCTATGAAATGATGCTGTTTATCTATTTATCTGATTGCTTGTTTATTTTTTGCTCCTCACTTCAATGAGAGCTCCATGATGGTAGGACTTCATTTTTGTTCATTCTTGTATGCCTTGATCCAAGAACAGTACTGGAACATAGCAGATGCTTCATGAAAATGAATGAATAAACATCTGAGATGTCAGTGGCCCTGACCAGAATTGACTCTACAATATGTTAAACTAATGAAATCGGTCAGTGAGAAGCAACTCTGTTGGCTGGTAAACATCAAGTCCTAAAGTTCACTGCTTTTAGCCTTCTAGTTTAGAGAGAGAATTCCTTATATAGCACTCCTTTTTGGTTGCCAAGAAAATATCTACAGTGTTTTGTTGCTACAAGATGAAAAATCCTGTAGATTCTGTTCAAGTCATCTTTTTACCCTAACATGTAAATAATCATGAAATGCCATCTATTTTTCTATAGGTCATGAAATAGCATGAGAAATCCAGTAAATTATTCAAGGTCCTTTGTACTGTTTTAGTCACAATTATTGTCTTTTTTTTTTTTTTCTAGAAAAAAAAATCTACTT
Organism: Giraffa tippelskirchi; assembly: GCF_054371585.1. NCBI lineage: Eukaryota > Metazoa > Chordata > Mammalia > Artiodactyla > Giraffidae > Giraffa > Giraffa tippelskirchi. The sequence continues at coordinate 103,020,906 of NC_137280.1, read as the reverse complement.
TGAAATATATGAGAAGAAGACAATACCAAGTGTCCATTTAAAAATTATACAACTTGAGTTCAACTAAAAATAGATGCCCAGTGCCTATTATGTGCCAGGTATTTTTTACTGAATTTAATGACACCAGATGGTGGTGTTATTCCCATTTTGAATTGGGTTATTAAGCCTCAGTGAGGTTAAATGATTTGTTCAAGGTTACACAGTGGAGGAGCCAGTAGTTGAAATCTCCAGCCTACTCTTCTTTCATATCTTCCCTTCAGCTTGTTTCTGTGCTACAGAAAACCTTGATCCTAATTTTTGTTTGCTCTCACGATGAGTGAGGTTGGAGAAGCAGCACTGAGCAGCAATAAAACATGGGATTAGAAGCAGGAGATAGGATCCTGCTTCCAGCTGGACCTTCTTGCTGCTGCTAAGTCGCTTCAGTCGTGTCCGACTCTGTGCGACCCCATAGACGGCAGCCCACCAGGCTCCCCCGTCCCTGAGATTCTCCAGGCAAGAACACTGGAGTGGGTTGCCATTTCCTTCTCCAAAGCATGAAAGTGAAAAGTGAAAGTGAAGTTGCTTAGCCGTGTCCGACTCTTCGAGACTCCATGGACTGCAGCCCACCAGGCTCCTCCGTCCGTGGGAGTTTCCAGGCAAGAGTGCTAGAGTGGGGAGCCAATGCCTTCTTGGTTCCCCCTTGTGCTGTGTGAACTTTGTAAAGTTCCATCATCTCTCTGGGGGAGTGAAAGTGGGGGTCTCCCTCCAAGGAGTAAGGATGGTTCAGCTTTGAGGGGATGGTGAACACCCCTCACTAGTTGTCTTAACGTCCCACTTTTGTTCAAAACACCAGGTCCAACTGTAGAGTGGATATGTCATCTTTCAGCCCTACTCTTTTCTAAGCTCTAGGCTCGTGGATCCCACTGCACACTGAATCTCTCTCCGTTTGTGTAACAAACATCTCACCCTTCACCCCTCACCCTTCACCAGGTCCACAGTGCCACACTGGGTTCACCACCACCACCCCAACTCTCCCGCAAACTGACTCCAGTTCCTCTCCTAGGTGGTTCCACGCCAGTCCATGGCAACACCAACAGCCACAGGCTCCTGCAAACAACCTCCGCCTCATTATTCTCCCTTTCCTCCTTCCCTGCTCCCTCCACCCAACCCATCAGCAGATCCTGATGTTTCGGAACATGTCTTGAACACATTCACATCTCTCTCTCTCTAGGGCCACTACTCTTTTCCAAGCCCCCTCATCTCTCACTTGAACCATGTAATAGTCACTTCACTCTTCTAGTCCTGTTACCCTGGAATCCAGGTTCTATATAAAAAGCAGCAAGATCACATCACTTCTCTTGCTTAAAACTCCCCAGTGGCTCCCCATTGCACTTAGTCTCATGCCTCGCTGTGGCCCATCAAGCCTGCATGTTGTAGCCCCACTGTTTGTACCCTGGGCTCTACACACCCCAAGGGGTCCAAGGATATGATTCATGGGGTCTGTGATTTTACGACGGGGGGAGAAAAATCACATCTTTATTTTCACAGCCTCTAATTGAAGTTTAGTATCTCATTGAGTTATGCGGAAAATCTTAAGTGATGTGAGCAGTACCTGTGACTGTCACCTAGAGAAACCGCAGATATCTCACACTAAAACTGTTGCAGATATCTTGACAAATGATACTTCATAGTCATTAGATCTGCTACAAGACGTGTTAAAGCAGCATCTATATTTTATGTCACAGCTTTGTCTTTTAAATATTTTTATAGCTGTATTATAATGTAATTGGTTTTCTTTGCATTCCTATGTATTTTATCTTGTGTGTGATAAGTCACTGCAGTCGGGTCTGACTCTTTGCGATCCTATGGACTAGAGCCCACCAGGCTCCTCTGTCCAGGGGATTCTCCAGGCAAGAATACTGGCCCTCCTCCAGGCCATCACCCAGACCCAGGGATTGAACCCATGTCTCTGAGGTTTCCTTCATTGGCAGGCAGTTTCTTTACCACTAGCACCATTTGGGAAGGCCTGTATTTTACATGATGAAAAACATGATTCTGAGAAGAGATCCACAGGCAGACTGGATCTGCCTATGGGACCCATGACAGAAAACTTGAAGCACCTTGACACCCAGCTCCTTTGACCCCTCAAACAGTGTTCCTTTGCAGTGGTTTTTTTTTTTTTTTCCTGTTTCATAAATACTCAACTGGCCTGGCTCAGCGCCTTTGCAGTAGCTGCTCCTTCTGCCTGCCCCTCTTCCCACATCTAGTTCCTTCTCGTGGGACATGCCTCTGTTCATACATCACCTCTTCAGAAAGGCATTCACAAACCCCCAAATTCCTTCTCCTCAGTCATCCTGTAACATAACAGCTTGTTTCTTCCTTCAGAACTTGCATCACTATCAGAAATAATCTTAGTTACTTGTTTATTCCGTCATTCTTCCTAGCAGGTAAACTCTGTTAGTACACAGTGTTTTGGCCTGTTCATAGTTGTATCCCATTTTCTAAAATATTTGTGTTTGATAAATGTTAGTTGAAGAAATACATAAATCCTTCTTAACTTGGTGATCGCTTTTAGTAGAAATCAGATGAGTTTAACTGAAATATATACACACATATATAAAATCACTCCCCATGACTCTTCTGATCAAATCCAGTAAAGTGATTTTTGTCCCAGACACATGCTTAGCAGTTGTTCTGGCCTTCACAGCTGTGAATTGGCTGAAGTATACATCATATTCAAGGACACCCTAGAGATTTGTGATGCTGTCTGGAGGACTCAGGCCAATAAGCCAATTAAAGGGCTATAATGCTCCATAAATACTATATTTGTGTCTGGAACATTATAATTTGGCTTCAGCATTATTTGAACAACTGCTATACACACTCACACCAATGGTTTGAGATTTTGCAAAGATAAGCATCACAGCAGGATTAGATGGCAAAATAATTTTGTATATTCACTTGCAATTTCAGATATAAGTAAAATGGGGAGTCATTTTTTTCTATTTTATATCACTGTGTAGAAGTGATCACAGCCAAATGCAGACTGTTTACCCAAAATACAAGAAGATACTGCAGAATTCTGTGGCGTATGTGGTCCATATAAAGCCAGAAACGTAAGAAGATGAGATAAACAATGAAGAGAGCGGGGAGAGCAAGAAAACAGAAATTTGCAGATGAAGTTAATAAAAAGCATAGTGCCAACAATAAAAACGATTACTCTGGAGACAGTGGTTTTATACTGTGTAATCTATTACAAACAGGACACATACAGCGGCTCCAAGTTCCTGGAGCTCTTATGGGACCCCTGGCCCTCCAGCTGGTAAAGTTGCTGGCATCTAACACCCCTTCTGCTGGCCTGTGGTTGGAGTCCAGGATTCTGGAGCTTTAAATAATTACTTCCAAGAGCAAGACAGGATCACAGAGTATATGGTGCCATGACAGGGTACCAAGTAAGAACCCTCAATGGAACACTGGGTGAAGTATGAGAATATGATAAAGAACATGTATAAGAATAATAAATATCTATTTTGAGAATCAGGGATGTTTAAAGGAATACAGAGGGAGAAATCAGATTTACAAGCAGATCCTCAAAATGGGACCACACTGAAAAACCAGTAGTGAAAAATCTTCATGTATTAAGAATATGAGTATGAAAACTCTCCAAGCAGAGTGTGGTGGAGGAGTTTCAATGAAATATGATCCATGTGCAAAATAAAGGATAGAAGAGACATTCTCACCAGGACCATATATTCCCAAAGTTAGCAAGGATGGGAACACTTTGAGAAGAGGAACTCTCGGCTAGATGGACGACTGTGAGAATAGAGGAACTTTTAGATTCACAGTGCTTACAGTTCAGTGTTTTGCTGCCAAAACGTTCCCCAAATATTTAGGGCTTGTCTGATCTTGCTGACATTGGACACATCCTAGCAACCAATGGATCTGGAATCCTTCAAGGCTCCACTTGAGACAATGGCTTAAGTTTACAAGTTGCAGCATTTGGCGGAACTTCTTTATTTTTGTTTGGCACTCCTGCCCTAAAATTTCAAAGGGAGCCCACCAGCCCACAATCCAAGTAATTTGGATTGTGCTACGAACTCCATGCTCATGTTATCTACGTTTTTCATGATTTGTAAGATTTGAGACATGCCCTTCCTTAGCCTCCTCACATCCAAATGAAAGAGTCTCCCTCTTTCTGTCCAGGCCACCCCAGTCACCTGTTTTTCTGGCTCCCTTGGATTCTTCAGGGGGCTTCCCAGGTGGCACAGTGGTAAAGAACCCACCTGCCAATGCAGGAGCCATGTGGGAGACTTGGGTTTCATCCCTGGGTGGGGAAGATCCCCTGGAGGAGGGCATGGCAACCCACTCCAGTATTCTTACCTGAAAAACACCATGGACAAGAGGAACCTGGTGGGCTACAGTCCATCTGCAGAGGGTCGCACATGACTGAACACACACACGTTGGACTCTTCAGATATCCATCATTAGGAACGGGTCCCAGAATACCAGACCACCAAGTAAACATACACCGTGGTGTTACATGAAGGGAGGGGGCCAGCTTCGTCTTTTGGCATGAGTTGTTTTGATTATGTTCAGTGTTTGTAGACCACTTTGCTACAAATCTCCCATGGTTGCCTTCAGGGAAGACATTCATAAGGAGTAGTGGCAATGGCTGGATGTCAGGGGTCATGATGTCAGGGACTGGCGTTTACGGAAGGCCAAGCAGGAGACCAGCTGGAAGGACACAGCTGCTGTCTGTGGGAAAGCTTGACCCGAACCAGGAGACGTTTCTAGCTTGAGTGACCCTGAGACATGTGTCCTTGCAGCAGAACCAAGCCAACCATGGGAGAACCCAAGTTAATAACCAGCCCAGTGCTGTATGTGGGCAGAACTGAATCAGCTGCTGCTGCTGCTAAGTCGCTTCAGTCGTGTCCGACTCTGTGCTACCCCATAGACGGCAGCCCACCAGGCTCTGCTGTCCCTGGGATTCTCCAGGCAAGAACACTGGAGTGGGTTGCCATTTCCTTCTCTAATGCATGAAAGTGAAAAGTGAAAGTGAAGTTGCTCAGTTGTGTCCGACTCTTCGCGACCCCGTGGACTGCAGCCTATCAGGCTCCTCCGTCCATGGGAGTTTCCAGGCAAGAGTACTGGAGTGGGGTGCCATTGCCTTCTCCGGAACTGAATCAGCAGCTGTCCTTTTAACACTAGCAAATCATATCCACTGTTGTGGATATCCGCAGAATCATAATGTGGCCTCCTCACAGAAGAAGGAATTTGCAGTGAAGCAATGAGAAGTTTCCCTTTTAATGGTGCAAGAGACACTTTTGGACAGTCTACATGTTCCCTTGCAGCCTATGTTACTGTTTGTGTAGGTCAAGGATGTTTGACCCTGGGCACAGGGCTTCAGAAAATCTGTGACCCCTTTGTGACTTTATGTGAACACTGGGTGTCTGTGCATTTCAGGGGAGAGAATTCAAGCCTTGATCCTATTTTCAAACATGACTGAGGGGAAGCAGTACTGTTCCAGAGCATTTTCCTAAACTGTTTCAAGACACTCTTTGGTCTGGTCCAGCTTTCTGAGCTTCGATAAATTTCAGAATATGGGCGGTAGGATGTTGATTACCTTCTGAGAATCCATAATCTCTCCTTAGACCCGGATTTAAGACAAAAATCAACCTAGGGCACAAACTGTGATATTTAAAAAATAAATTGTGTGGTTGTAGGGCAGCAGAATCATGAAAACGTCTAAATTAAAAGGCTTAAGGGAAAAGACTTTTACTGGACAAAGATGGCAAAATTTCAGACAACATAAAATCAATGCATAATTATTTCTTCCCAATAAAAGTGAACAGGGTTTCATCACATAAATTGTGATAGGGAAAAGGCAAAACTTTAAGAGGGGAATAAACCATCCACATCTCTGTGCCACTTTCTTCCTTTCTAAAATGGAGAAGGTTGGGGACTTTTCTTGTGGTCCAGTGATTAAGAATCCACCTTCCAAAGCAGGGGATGCAGGTTTGACCCCACATGCTACAGGTCAATTAAGCCTGAACAATGCAACTACTGAACCTGTGTGCCACAATGAAGACCCAGTGCAGCCAAAAAAAAAAAAAAAATGGAGAAGGTTGTATATGCAAATAGTTGAACAGGAAAGTGGTACAGGGTAGAACAGTGGCATAGGGTAAAGACTCTGTAAATGACAGCAAATAGGAGAGGAAGCGGTATATTAAGGTAAATAGAATGTGCAGAAGGAGTAAAAAATGATAGCAAGGAAGCTTAAGATATGTTTTCTATAAATTCTGACATTGGACCTTGCAAACCTTATGCTGCATGAAGGAAGCCAGTCTCAACTGCAGGGTTCCATTTATAGGAAATGTCCAGAACAGGCAGATCGATCCACAGAGATATGAAATAGATTCTTGGTTGCCTAGGGCTGGGGGAGGGTGTGAAGGTAGCGATATGAGGACTGGAGAGTTAAGGCTGAAGTGTGTGATGTTTCTTTTTCAGGTGATGAAAATGTTCTAAAATTTCTGTGAACTATATGGTATATGAATTGTATCTGAATAAGTCTGCTAAAATTTTAGACTGAAAAACACCCGTGGTAAAAATATCCTGAAGTGGCCTGTAGATTTCCCTAAAGAATCCCTTGTCTTGCATGAATTCTGATTTGCAGGTATTTCTTTCCACCTTGCCACAACTTCATCTAATAGGGTTATGCTTCAGATATATGTATCTGTCAGGTACGTCTTACAAACAGCTGAAAATGTGTATATTTTGATGAACGAATGACTTCTGGGTTTCAACATTAAAGTCATAGCTTTTAAGCAGATGAGCCAGTGTTTAGAAAAATATTAGAGTCATTTTATTACTTTCATCTCTCATCCCTTTTCTCCCATCATCTACCAGCGTTAATGCAAAGAGCTAGCCTTTGGAAGTAAGCAAAGTGTTAGGAGAGGTTGCATAAATTTCTAGGATGGTGAATATTTTCTCTTCATCTCCTGATTTCTGCTTTTATTGATTCTACACAGATATAAGTCCTTAATGCCTATAAATTCTATTTTACAACTTTCCTGCAGTTCCTACCTGCCAGCAGCATTTCATATATACTACATTAGCCATTTTTCCTCAGAGCCCTAAAAGATTTTGAACTTCACCATTTATGCCAACTTTCTGTCTCTAATAGCATCGCTGGAGATGAAGTGATGATAAAATAATGATTAGAAAATATTTCATTTTCTTCTTTTAATCTGACCTTGGTCTTTACAAATAGATCTTTTACACATTTTAATAAGTGGCACACCTAAGAATTAAGCCTGTTTTTCAGCATTCTAAACTAAAAGCTTTAAAAGTGTTTTTCTTTCTCTTTTATGTTAGACACACACCAATATAACTTTGCTCTCATATATCCATCACAGCATAAACCTATCCCTCTAGCTTTGTAATAATGGGCTGCAAAGAAACAATTTTATCCCAGGCAATCTCGCAGGGTCCCTATTTCTTTATGAATGAAGGCAGGCAGCTACGAGGCACTGCACAGGAATATACATTTAGTGAACAATGGAGGAGGAACACAAAGCCACAAGACCTGACAGGGTTTTTCTTATCTTTCCCCAAATTTGCTGCACCTGTCAAGAAACGGAAGCAAAGAACAGAGGTGATTGTATAAATAATTCAAGAGAAAGACCAGTGTTTTCCTTCATGAGTTGCAAAATCAGTTTCACCAATCTGAGTTATATAGATGACAGTGTTTAAAGAAATTCACCTCACACGTGTGTGCAACCATATTATAAGCAATTCACCTTCACAACCTGCTCCTGAAAGGAGGGAAAAGGCTCCTAAACATTTTGGGTTCACCAAGCTTTCTCCTAGTAGAGACCTCTGAAGAAGTGAGTGACATTATGATTCGTGGAAATGAAGACAAATGCAGAGAAAGAGTAACTAGATGAAAAGGGAGAAAGACAGGCCATATAAAGTCCCTTGGAAATGAAGAATGACTTCTCTGGCTTCTAATAGGGTGGCATACCTCCGAGCTCTGTTTCCCAACAAGCCCAGAGTATCAGAAGCACAGGGAAGAAATGCCATTCCACTTGCCCAGCACCCAGTCTGGCACAGCTCGTTGTTGTGTTTTTAATACACTTCATTTTCTAGAGGTGGTTTTATATTTGCAGCAAAATTGAATGCACAGTACAGAGTCCCCATATATCCCCTGCCTCCTCCACTATCAACATGCTCACCTTAAGAGTGCTGCATTTGTTACAATCGATGCACCTACGTGGTTACCTAAAGTTCATAGTTTACATCAGCATAAATGTACATCACTCTTGGTGTATATTCAGTGGGTTTGGACAAATGTATAATGACAAGTAGCCACAATTGTGGTATCATACAGAATAGGTTCACTGCCCTAAAAATCCTCTCTGCCCTGCCTGTTTATCTCTCCCTCCTCACTAACAGCTCTGTATTTAATAGAGGGGGTCAATGTCAAGAGGCACATCAGGGCTGTAGTCATCACTTTTTTCATGCTTCCCTTTCTAAAGTACATATAGTCCCTTAGAAACTCTGGCTATTGGTAAAGAAGCCCTCAGTTCTCTGTGTGCTTGTGTGTTAACATGTCAATGAGCAAGTGGAAGAAAGACCTCTTGAGCCGGGAGGGAAAAAGCCAGGTATGGTGGCAGGTGCATGGACTCTGGAACCAGAGGAACCTGAATTTTTCTTCTACCTTCTCTGCTTACTGCCCTGTGGCTGAAAGTCTTTAAGATCTCTGAAGAGTGACTACATCTCAGAATCTCAGCTTCTTTATCTATAAAATAGGATAATATCTATTACAGGGATACCAGATACAGTGAAATAAGATGGCTATATAAAATGTACAGCATACATCTCTCTCCTTTGCCTAGGAAATGGTTAAATAAGAAGAGAAAACTCTGGGGTGTGAATATCTTAAGGATAAAAATAGATGGACTCAAAGTGAAATTAATGAATGCCAGTGGATTTGAATATCATGTCCAGACCTGTGCCTATGCTAGAAAATGGAGATCTTAGTATAAATGGGCAAAGGAGGGTGTTATTCAGTGAATAAATGACCACTGGGCTCCTACTGCCCAACTGAAGATACTTCTCCACTTGGCTCATTCGAATATAATTGTCCATTAGGCAGCATTAACCATAATCATGTGCTATTCACAATATTTCAGGCCATTATGTATTTCAAAATGTGTATTCTTTCTTTGGAGTTAAAAGTGTCAGGTGTTGACACTTAAAACTGAAAAGGCAAGAGGAGGGCAGGCAGATGCCCTCAGTGTGGAGTTTTATGCATATCTGATAACTCTGTCTGAAATTTGCACCAGGGCTCATGCAATTTATGTCTCCCTTCAGTTCACCCTGGTGCCTTCACCTGCACAGGGCCGCTCCTGTGGGCTAATTGTGCCTTGTTATTTCAGCAGGACTTAGGGGAGAGATGATTACTTGGTGTAGTTATGCAGTGACATTTCACTGCTTCTTGATCATGCTCGCCTTGACAAAGCTCTCTGGCCAGCTGCCCAGGGACACTTTCTTCTCCACCCCGCACCGTCCCCCCCCCCCCAAACTCCCATATAATAGCTTCCAACTGTCTATCTTTCAAAGAAGTGGACCCTTTGGTGGCCAGCACTACTATACTATTTGTTCTTACATTTGGAGGGAGCTCAAAGGGGCTGGAATTTTTCAGGATTATCTTTCTCATTCTGTTTACTTGTTATTGGCCCAGATGTGCTTCAGGGAAACTTGGCTCAACTTCTCCTGTTTTTGATACTACCTGAGGATGAGTTAGTGACAAGTGTGTTAGTTGCTTAATTGTGTCTGACTCTTTGCAACCCATGACTGTAGCCCACCAGGCTCCTCTGTCCATGGAATGCTGCAGGCAAGAATACTGCAGTGGATTGCCATGCCCTCCTCCAGGAAGTCTTTCTGACCCAGGGATCGAATCCGGGTCTCCCACATTGCAGGCAGATTCTTTACCATTTAAGCCATTAAAGAAGCCCGAGTTAGTGACGACTACAGACATTTTCTCCCTGCCCCCTCAAGTGGCTGTTCTTTAAAAGATGTGTCGCTCACAAAATGGTGACATTTGTTAGTTCTAGGTGGTGGATACACACCTGTTTATTGTTTTTTTCCCCCTTCTCTCTATGTGTTATAACATAGAATAATGGAAATCAAAAAGTTGTGTGAAACAGTTTGTAGTGTTTTGCATCTTTGTGCCTCTGTTCCAGGGACCCTCAGATGGGGAGAGGTTGAAGGCAGCTACTAGGACTGAGAAAGGCCCTCTTTTTAAATTTATATTTAAAAAATTTAATTAATTAATTCGTTTTTGGCTGCACTGCATCTTTGTTGCTTTGCACAGGCTTTCTCTTGTTGTGGTGAGCAGGGGCCACTCTTTGTTGCAGTGCTTGGGATCCTTATTCCGGTGGCTTCTCTTGTTGTGGAGCATGGGCTCTAGGGTGCATGGGCTTCAGTAGCTGCAGCACGTGGGCTCAGTGCTTGCAGTTTGCTGGCTCAATAGTACTGGCACACGGGCTTAATTGCTCTGAGTTACGTGGGATCGTCCCAGGTCGGGGATTGAACCTGCGTCTCCTGCATTGGCAGGTGGATTCTTATTCACTGAGCCCCCGGGGAGGTCTGAGAAAGGCCCTCTTGAAAGCATGATTTCTAATTTGTATTTCAACCCAAGTCACTGCAAGTGTCAATACAACTTGAAATGCTAGAATCGGTCCTGTAATTCTTTTTATGCAGGGAACAGGATTTCCCCTCCAAATTAGTCCTTTCCCAACAGTGGATGGGCTGAACACCCAGGCACCAGGCAGTTAGCTCCCTTCCATCTGGCATGGCCATGTGAACACTTCAGTTGGCTTGCCTTTTTAATGAAGTGATTTTTAACGAAGCAAGCTGTGAATTTAATAGATACCTTAAAACAGCTTCTTTGTAAGTAAGCTTTAAGTAACGAAGCAACTGCCAAATCAGCCACCAGAATCAAGAGAAAAATCCAAATCCGAACAACTGTAGGATTAAGCATCTCTAGACTTCAGTCATCATGCAGGTCATCTCAACTACTGGATAAAGGATGGGGAGGCTGGTGACAAGGAAGGCAAAGAAGTGCTTGGCCAACACTACGGCACGCTGCAGTGTACAGTCCTTCTCACCAGTGTCTGTGCTAGTTCTCTCTTACTGATTCATTAATTGTGTGATTTTGAACCAGCCATTTCAGCTCACTCATAATATGAGGACAATAGGAGGAGATCATTAAGTTCAGTCTGTACTACCTTGGGAGAAAGATGTCGGTAGAAAGAAATCACACACCATTAGCAAATTCTTTTAAAAGTGGGGTTGTTGTTCAGTTGCTAAGCCATGTCTGACTCTGCAACTCAATGGAGGCAGCATGCCATGCTCCCTGTCCCTCACCATCTCCTGGAGTTTGCCCAAGTTCATGGCCACTGAATTGGTGATGCTGTCCAACTGTCTCATCCTCCGCCACTCTCTTCTTTTGCTCTCAATCTTTCCCAGCATCAGGGTCTTTTCCAATGAGTTGGCTCTTCACATCAGGAGGCCAAAGTATTGGAGCTTCAACTTCAGCATCAGTCCTTGCAATGAGTACTCGGGGTTGATTTCCTTTAGGATAGACTGGTTTGATCTCCTTTCAGTCCAAGGGACTCTCAAGAGTCTTCTCCAGCACCCCAGTTTGAAAGCATCATTCTTTGGTGCTCAGCCTTCTTTATGGTCCAACTCTCAGATCCATACATGACCACTGGAAAGACCATAGCTTTGACTATATGGACCTTTGTCAGCAAAGTGATGTCTCTGCTTTTTAACACACTGTCTAATGTTTTAAAGGTAGGGGATGCCACCCAATTTGAGAATCTCAAATGTAAAAGGCAGGCACATGCTGCAGAGGGTGAAGAGGACTGGGTGGGTGTAAGCAAAAGGCAAGACCTTTGGGAACTAGACAGTGCATGCATGTCCAACCTGAAGGCATTCAATTTTTAAAAAAAGAGTGTTAATTCAATAAAGCACACCTGTGTGCAAGAATGAGATCACCCGTTGGCTAGTTCTGCTCTGTTTCACTGGTGAGAAGACTGACGCATTCAGAGGAGGAATGATTTGTTCAGGTTCTCACTGAGATGGTGGGAGGCCAGCTGGCTGTCTCATGATTCTACAATAGCAGCCACAGCCGGGGTGTTAAGCCCCACTAGGAAAAGTCACCAGCACAGATGTCACTCAGTGTGAGGGGCTTTTGTTGTGTTCTCTGAAAAACAGACACAAAAGTCCCTCACCATGCCCCCTTTCTGTTATGTAATCTTTCCTTTGCTCTTGGCTTTGGGAGCCTCAACCTGGCCTGGAGCGGGTGGAAGAGCTGCCTCCGGGAGACGGGGCTGGAGGGGAAGGGCCTGATCAGCCCTGGGGAAGCTGAGGCCCCATGCTTGGTGGACAGGAGGGAGGAAGTGGGAGCTCCAGGTGGATTCAGGTAAATCCATTCCCCATCCCACCGCTCAGACACTGCATGTGGCTTTTCCTCGTCCCTCCAGGGCACAGGAGGAGAGCAAGGCCTGAGAGCGGTACCTGAGACCTTCCTTGCTCCTTGCTGGGATTTTGACCTCACATGAGTGAGTGAGTGTTAGTCACTCTGTGTCCGACTCTTTGTGACGCCATGGACTGTAGCCCGCCAGGCTCCTCTGTCCATGGAGTTCTCCAGGCAAGAATATTGGAATGGACTTCCATGGCCTTCTCCAGGGGACCAAACCTGGGTCTCCTGATTTGCAGGCAGATTCTTTACCATCTGAGCCACCAGGGAGGCCCACGGTAAACCTGTGTCTTCATCTACCACGTGGGCCAGACCATCTTTCCCCCCACAGACCATGCTGAAGACTTTGCTTGCCCAGAGCTTGCATTCCAAAAAGCTTGACAAAGGCCAGCGGGGCCTGGATCTTCCCAGTCGGCCTGAGCCTCCCCACTCCCGGTCTCCCTCCTCTAACTCTGGTCGGCGTCTCCTGGCCAAACTCTGAAGCACACGTTTTCTCCTCACTGGTTGCCTGTGGAACAGGGCTCCTGCCACCTGCCTTCCTGAAAACATGGCTGAGGGCTGATGACTAGTAGAAGGCAGGCAGAATTTGTCAGAATCATCACATTTGTTGTGTAGCTCAAAGCAGTGGTGCTGGTTTGTATTATACAAGCCCTTGTCCAGCTGTGTCTGTCTTGAACTGAAGGGCAAAGGGTCATTCTCTTTGATGTACAACCACAGGCTCCAAATATGATATATGGCTTGCAGTTGGGAGGAAGATTCTCCGTTTATCCGTCTGTTTAATGAACAGAGGCTTTGTGACGGGCTATCACGTGCTGTGATTACAGTCCAGCCATCTTACTCTTGGGCTGTGGTTTGCTCACTGGCTGGAATGAAGAGGGCAGGTTGCCCACCTTCCTTTGAGGAAGTAGGGGGTCCTTGTGCCTGGGAAGCTTCCTCCAGCAGTTTCTATCCCCTCTGGTGTCATTCCTTAATTATCCCAAGGCTACAGGGGTTTGCTTATGAAAACGAACACTCTGAAACCAAAAGTTCATGTTTTAACCTTGTTGTTGTTCAGTCGCTCGGTCATGTCTGACTCTGCGACCCCATGGACCGCAGCATGCCAGCACATTTTAACCTAGAAGAATACATATGTACACACTGCTGTATTTTAAAACAGATAACCAATGAGACCTACTGTATAGCGCAGGGAGCTCTACTCAATACTCTGTAATAACCTACATGGGAAAAGAATTTGAAAAAGAATAGGTACATGTATATGTATAATTAAATCACTTTGCTGTGCCCCTGAAACTAACACAACGTGGTTAATCAGCTATACTCCAATATAAAATAAAGTAAAAAAAAAAAAAAAAACCCACTACGATGAAGTGAGCAACTTCCTTTCCTAAGCCTGATAGAAGCATAGTAGGAGGGTTTCAGGGAAGCCTCAAATCTATTAAATAGCCAAGCGCCAAGGTACAAAGTCATTTCTTCACAGCAGTTCAACTCTGCTCCCTTTTGTATAGCTGAAGATGACATTGAATCCTAGGCACATTTTAAAACCCATTTTCCTCCAGTGACTTAAAAAATTATAAATGAAAAGTTTGAAAAAAAAAGTCTTTAATCCTCATCACCCAAGCTTTATATTCCATTATTCTGAGTAACTGATATGTGTGAAAACACTCTCAGTTTCAATTTAGCTCAACCTCAGACTCACTGGGAACAGCTTTTAAACTGTTCAGACAATTCCTATCAATCAGTTGGGATTCTGTAAAGGAAATAGGAATACGGAAACCTAATCACTCCTTCTGTGAAAAATCACCATGTTTTCCTGTTTGGAGACAGATCAGATCCTGGGAAGCCTTTCCTGCAGATTTCCACCATTTCCTGGCTGTTTCATTTTAATCTTGACATTGTCCAGCTGATCTATTACTTCATGAGTTTCCCGGGCAAGGGCAGGTGTTACTGACATACGTCTTAGGAAAGCCCATTGGCAAATATTCCCATCCTAGAAGCTGATGTTGCAAGCACGCTATCTGCACATAGTAAGCTGGACTTCCTTGGCAAAGTGCTCAATCAGATATGCAATCACGGCAAAAGGCGGAAGTCAAGGCACACATTTTTGGGAACAAATTGTTGTATTTTTATTGGTTTGCTGTATTTCACCCTTATAAAAGAATGGTATTAGAGTTCATCTTACAGACAGAAATGAGGAAAACTGAAAATGAGTAGAGAGGAGACCATAAAACCACCCAGGCTAGTCATTCCGTGAATCCTTTTATGGTTATCCTTTCATGGTTAGTGGATGTCTATTTACTGCATTCTACCAGGTCAGTATTCTTGGGGCTAATTCATCTGACAGATTGCCACTGGGCACATCTTCCATCATCAACAAAAATACGTAGCCTTTTTGAGAGAAGTGCTGGCTGGGTAGGTATGAAATGTATATGGGTTATATCTGTTTTCCTTTTTGCTATGGACAGTTCGAATGCTTTCCTTTCAAACTTTGCTCAAGTAGACACAGATCTTTTAGGAGATTTACACTAGCTGGACCGTAGAGGAAATCCACCCATAACTGATTAAACCCAACCAACTCTCTTGGGTTGAAACTAACTTGTTATACTAGCTTACTTAGCACCAAGGAAATATTTAGGGTATAAAACTGGCAATGAATTAAAAAGACTAAAAGAATTAGTCTCGCCATGTAGGTAGGTAGATAAGTAGATACACACAGCAACTTACTGAAGCACTGGGTTGGCCAAAAAGTTTATTTGGGTTTTCCTGTGACAGCATATAGAAAAATCGGAATGGACTTTTTGGCCAACACAATGTAATTTACTCACCTTACAATGGGCTCATTTTAAGTGTAGAATGTATTTTTTTTTTGCACAAGAATTTGAGCCTTCTAGATACCAAAGAGATCACAGAGAATCTGCAGTTCACCCTCCACACTGCAGCTCAGAGAAACAAGTATGTCACCCAGATGGTCAGTGGAAAGTGGAGAAGTAATGCCCAGTTTGGAGATGCTATTAATAATCAGTCTATTGACTTGGCCATTTTGAGTAGAAACTCATTCTTTGCAAGGAGAGGGAAGAAAGACTTTATGTAGCAGCCTGTGTAGAAGATAGCTTTGGGTTCCCGATCTGTTAAAAATGAACATCCAGCTGCTGGCTGCAGAGAGTGTAAGCAACAACAGGAGAGGAAGTATCTTCAGAATGGGATTGAGGAAGATGAAGGCTTACGGTGGAT
Source organism: Giraffa tippelskirchi (assembly GCF_054371585.1). NCBI lineage: Eukaryota > Metazoa > Chordata > Mammalia > Artiodactyla > Giraffidae > Giraffa > Giraffa tippelskirchi. The sequence continues at coordinate 103,005,149 of NC_137280.1, read as the reverse complement.
GAAGGACTGAGAGTTTACTAAAGAATGGGAGTCTGAGGAGTTAAGCAATTCTGGCTGATGTAACGTCTGGATGCTGACAAATAAAATTTATAAATGGCTTTTTAAACTGCTTCCTCTAGCAATGGGAGTTGTTACTATCACATTGATTTTGAAATGAAATGTTATGGAATTTTCTTGCTTTAATGAGAAGGCAGAACCAACTGGTAAATAAAGTAATGATTAAAGCAATTAAAGAGGGAAAATGATAAATAAAGTAACAATACTCCTAATGCTTAAACCCAAACAGGCAGGTTTTGCTGATTTGCTCAAAAGATTCATTTTCATCTTGAAGTAAACATATTGAGAAGCAATGCTCACTGTGAATAAACCTGCCCTTTGGTAAGAGGAGAAAAGTCAGTTAGTAATGTCATTTGTTTAAAAATCTGCCTGCACCTGGTGCTCATTTGTCCTCCAGCTGAGAAACCAAAGACAACTTCTTTTTATTGCTTGTGGTCAAACAGCAAGTTCATCTCGCCATCGGATGATCAAACGGCCAGCCTCCCCCAGCTTGAGAAGGCCTGCCTTTCACCTTCAACTGGTTCAATCATCATTAACTCTGAAAAATGTCACATTCCATTTGTGCAATGAAAATTTCACCACCAGTGACCGTTTGGGTGAAGTTTTTGTAGGCGAGGCCCTAAATCTTGCAGAGCACCTCACACATTCTCAAGGTCTTTCGCCTTGTTTCCTTGTTTAATGACAGTGGTCTGAGATCCTGGAGTCCATCTACAGCCTGACACCCGTGGCTCTGAAGAAACCTCTGTGTGGGGGTACATGTCCCTCTCTGAGACTGCAAGGGTTCACTGCATGACCTGACACATGTGCGTTATCTGACATGCATGCACCCCCAACCCCAGCCTTTGTTAGCTATTATGCATACCCACACTGGGGTTTTTGCCAAGTAAAAAGCCTTCTCTACTGGGGAGAGACCAATTTAAAAAAAGACCACTGGATACAGCCCATTTCAAAGCAAGGTTTTCTTATTTTGGGAAGCCAGCTGCCCTGGAAAGAGCTGCAATATTAACCTGGGGAGGTTCCACAAAGTTTCTGGAAAGGAGAAATAGGCTTCTTTTTAACTTTTGCCATTGGGCTTGAAAATCTTTGCCTCCTTTGTTTATTATTTAATTATATTTCCTCCTCTGCAGAGAAGTTCTGAAATGAAAATCCCAAGGAATGTGGTAGTGAGCTAAATCCTCATGGCACTCTACCAAAATGAATTTCTGGAAGTAGATGTCAAGCAGCAAGACACCTAAATTAAGAGGTCACTTGGTCTAGAATCTTAAAAAGGAATATTGAGTTTTTTGGGGCAAGTTGAATAAATTTTGTGCCGTTTGGCAAGCAGGTCACAGCTAAAGCAGCCCCCAGTTATAGGTCCTGATTAGATTTTCAAGGTCAAAACCAAGAGAATGTATAAGCAGAGCTCTCTAGAACCTTAGTGCCAGTACGCTAACATGCTGTTTTAAATAGCCTCCAAGAAGGGCTTTTTGATTTCTAGCTTTAGCTTAGTGTCAAAGTTCCACTGAGTCAGCTGAAATGAGGTTATCAGCCCAACTGGATTATAGGCACAATGTCTTGGCCCCTTCCAGCTAGCTTTGGTTCAAGTGTATTAGAATATTTATTGTTGCCAATATGCAATTTTTGTTTGACTGGCAGCTGGGGTAGGAGAGAAGGCAAAAATAATCTAATAACTTTTTCCAATTTCTCCAGTTAATACAAAGACACTTGCTCCTTGGAAGGAAAACTGTGACGAACATAGACAGCATATTAAAAAGCAGAGATATCACTTTGCTGACAAAGGTCTGTATAATCAAAGCTATAGTTTTTCCAGTAGTCATGTATGGATGTGAGAGTTGGACCATAAAGAAGGCTGAGCACCAGAGAATTGATGCTTTCAAACTGTGGTGCTGAAGAAGACTCTTGAGAGTCCCTCGGACGGCAAGATCAAACCCGTCAATCCTAAAAGAAATCAACCCTGAATATTCACTGGAATGACTGATGCTGAAGCTGAAGCTCCAATACCGTGGCCACCAGATTTGAAAAGGTAACTCAGTGGAAAAGACACTGATGTGGAGAAAGATTGAAGGTAAAAGAAGGAGGCAGCAGAGGATGAGACAGAGAGCATCACTGACTCAGCGGACATGAATATGAGCAAACTCTGGGAGACGGGAGGACAGGGAAGCCTGGCATGCTGCAGTCTATGGGGTTGCAAAGAACCAGACACAATTTAGCAACTGAACAACAACAATACAAGACCAGACCCTGGGTCTAAAGAGGAATCACGTGGCTCCTAAAATAGGAAAGCTAATGTCCGGCCATTTTAATGGCTGGGTTGACAGCATCACTTTTAAGAAAAGAGATACCAATACTAGGTTATTAGCTGAAAAAAGCTTGTGTGTAATTCCCTAGGAGAGATTTTTCATTCAAACTCTTGCATATATACCTAATATTATAAGTGTTTTATAAATATTAATTCATTTACCCCTCATAGTAACTCCAAGAGGTGAAGTCACTTACCTAAGGTGTATAACTAGTCAAACCCAAAAGTGTAGGTCTGTGTGCGTTATACTACACCCCACTCCAGTATTCTTGCCTGGAGAATCCTATGTGCAAGGAGCCTGGCGGGTTACAGTCCACAGGGTCACAGAGAGTTGGATGCGACTGAAGCCACTGAGCACACATGCAGTTATACTTTTCTACAAAGATTTCTCAGACTAACAACCCAAATGCCCATTTATCTGTTGCTTCAAGGTGAGCAATGGTGTGCAAAGAGAACAATGTTTGATCTGTTTGCTCCGTGTCACAGGAATGGAAAAATGGAGATCAAGTCTCTAAAACGTCCCCTATCTCCTCACACTGATTTCTTCTACTCTCTCATCTCCACTTCACAGAGGTCACCTTTCTGCCGTTGGCTCCCGAGTGCTGGCTCTGTGTCTCAGGACTCACACACACACACACACACACACACACACACACACACACACAAACACACGCACGCACACACACACACATGCACACACAGCTATTACTATGCTTCAATGAAGCGGCACAGGGTCTGTGAGCTGGGCATGAAAGCAGACATCATTTGCTCATTAGAGCTAAGTTTTCAAGACGTGCCCCAATTACTGACCTCCACTAACGGCCTGGGTTTGCGCTCGACTGCAAACCTGAAGTGGCAGAGTTCACAGTAGCTGGTGTTTGAGGATGACAGCCAGTGTTCCAGGCAGCTCCGATGAATTGTCCCCAAGGTCCCTGTACATTCACACGGAGAGAGCAAGTCCTCTTGACTGCTGCCCTCGTGGCAGATCCTGCACATCGGCCGGTCATTGAAGGGACTGTAAGAGAAGGAGGGGCACCTGCTGGTCATGGGCTGGTAACCACCGCCACGCCGTGGTCCTCCAGCTCTGGGGCCTTCGGACCCTCCCCCGCGGCAGCTGCTCAGAACATACATCCGCTTTAAAACCCAGGATCTACACTGGCATTCAGCAGTGGGGGCTGGGGTCCTTGGGCATCTACTTTTGTCAAAACAACGAACTAAGGGGTGGCTAATACCAGAGTAGGCGGAGCCAGGGACATAGTGAGGGAAAAGGAGCAATGTGTTAATTTTGCCTTGGACGTCGATGTCGTTCAGGCAAACTACCAATCGAAAAATAAAAACCATCTTTGCTAGTAAGAAATTGTTTGCAAACAGCACCGATTATAGTTTCTAGACAAACTGAGTCTTTCGAACCAGGCCGGGACACTTTTGAATACCCAGAGGTTCTTTGCCTTTCTCTTTTTAGTGGGATGGGAGAGTGAGAGGAGGAAAACAGGTGGGCAGCTGACCCTGAAGCCGCCACGCAGAACTGCAGTCTGAGCCGGAGAACAGAGCTGGAGCTTTCCTATGTTGTGCTTCGGGCTGCTGAGGACACTCAGCTGAAAGCCAGTAAAGGTATGTCCTACCAAGGTGGCCTCAGTCCAGGGCTTGGCCTTTAACTTGGAAACATCACCCCTGTGAAGACACGTGATGTTGTGGCTAGTGAGGCAGGCTCTGGAGTCATGCCACTTGGGCTCAAACCCCAGCTCTGCTGCATATGAGCTGGCTCACTTTGGGCAAGTAATGTCATCTCTCTGGACTTTAGCTTCCTCATCTCTAAAATGGGCACAAAGCAGGGTACCTTCCTCATATGGTGACTGTAAGGATGAGAAAGTGTAATCCAGGTTATAAGCTTAGATGAGGGACCAGCATGTAGTTAAGTGCCTAGTTAATGCTCACTATTTTCACTTGTAGAAGAACTCAGGTCAGGGAAAATCAAATGACATGGCCCTCATCACATATGTCAAAGGCCAAGGGAAAGCTCCAAGTAAGACGGCCTCAGTTCTCAATGGATACTGGAGGGCTATCTGCCTCTGATCAATGTCTTCTTATATTGTTAGAGGTTCTTATAGGGTATTAGATTTTTAAAAGTCATCACTGTATGTGCCAACCCAAGAACCAGCCTCTTTACCCACCTTTCCGCACTTCTTCCTGTCCCCCAAAGCGGACAGTGACCCAGGCTTATGCTCACCCCCTCTCTCTGGCTCCATCTTTGTGGCAACAGCCGCGAAAACACTGCTCTTTCCCAAAGGTCTTTCTGGGGATGATCCTGGGACTGAGTGAAGGCTAAAAGGGGATTAAAAGAGGAAAGTATCTCCTTCCCACTTGTCAAAAGGAGCCCCACATGCTCAGGGGCGGGAAAAGAAAGTTTAAAGAGTTGACTTTTTTCTCTCATTACTCCTGGCCTCCGTCATTCACATTGAGCCAAATGCTTATAAAATTGTAAAAGTTCTGGTTTACACTACTATATGGTAGGAGAACATGTAAAAAATGCCTGACACATGCGTGCACACACACACACACTGGCTCCCAGGTCTCAGTTGTTTCAGCTCTGCTTCCTGATCAAATGAGGTGTTTGATGGCTCAAGGGTGACGGGGGCACATGGAGACAGATAACTATCTGTCTCAGTTCACAGCTGAGCACTTACATTCACTGCCTCCTTGTATTCTGAGTCCTAACCAATTGTTACAAGTCTTCCCAGAGGTAGAAAAATATATATTGACCTTTTTTTTTTTCTTCCCTTTGTGAAAGCCACACAGATTGACAGTAGGAGGCACGTGGATAATGTTTATAACATGTGTGGGTGGGTGAGTCCACGTCTGGCAGCCACCACATGTGGGGCCAGGGGTTTGGGGGTGGTACAGAGAGTGCTGTGGTGTCACCAGGGGTCCCGTTGCACGTAGGGGTTGATGAGCCTGTATCTGCACTGGAGAGGTTGGCTGAATTGCTCAGACCAAGGTAAGCAGTTGAGGCCTGAGTGACTGACCCGAAGTTTCAGGGTCAGATGTGTCAGCAGTGAAATCATAGGGCATGTCTAGTATTGAAGTACATTTTACAGTCATAAGTCAGGTCCCACTTACTCATTCTGAAATAAATGGAGAAGCCGAGGAGCACTTAGTGGCCAGGCAGCCTGTGGCTCTCCTCCTGCCAGTGGGCGGCAGGAGCACCAGAGGAGACCTCCAGGGACAAAGGGCGGGACTGGAGAAACCATGTCTTGGCTGCTCAAAGCCTTCAGTCTGGCTCTGGTTCATCACTCAGGGGAGGTGAGCTGCGGAGGGTTAATGATAGTAATTCACAGGGCAGAGTGTGTGTGAAAGATCATGGAGGGGGGACGTGGAGGGCAAAGGAGGAGGCAGCAGAAGAGGCCCCCAAATGGGGATATGCCCGAGGAGACCTACAGGAAGCTGCGCTGAATAGGCCCCCATTATGGAGTGCTTACTAGCCTGCACACCAGAACGTCACTTTAAAAGTTTTACCCATGTATCCAATCACTTTGGCTCAGTGACCTGAAACCAGAGGCCTCCTTGGTTCCATCCTAACAAAGGGGGCTGCCTTTGTTAGTACCTGAAGTCGACAAGAAAGTAATTACCGTTGCAAGGTCAAAATAACAAATGTTAAGCAAGTGACCCTGCGCCTTGTGGGATCCTTCCCCGCCTGGCTCTCGGTGAGTGTGACTTTAAGCAGAAAACTCCACAGTGTGAGTTGTAGCTTTTTACCCCATTGCTATAGAAATGCCAATAACAGAACTTGTGCAGTTTTTTTTTTTTCCTCCCCAGAACCTCCTGTCACCTGACACAAAGACCTGAGCACTAATTACATTCCCTTTAGCATTTCACATCTGACAGAAAGCACTCGGGATCAATTACAGAGTCATTGATTTTAATGGTGGGACTACCTCTGGGTGGCGAGGGTCCGCACTACTGTTGACAGCAGCTGCCCGTCCTTAGCGGAAACTTGCATGACATACTGCGGCTGCCCATTCACCAGGCTGCCACAGTCCTCCACGGTCTTCACCACAGGCGCGGCGGAGCCGGTGCAGTCTGGCAGCACTTCGGGCAGGTGACTGCAGCGGCTGGTTGTCATGGTAACAGACGGCAATTACTCTGCTAATGGCTTCCACGTTCATACAGGATTTCCATCTAAGAGAGATCAGAAAACAGTTTACTTGGGCAGGGTACTTAATAGAAAACGAATTATGGCCACCATCATCGTGTCATGATTTAATAGAAATAACAGGTGGTACTTGATCTTGCAACCATTTACACAGCACACGCACACACTCGGCCCATGAGAAACAGTGGATATGGTTATGAACAGGACAGTGAGCGTGTCAGTGTATGTAAACACAGAGGCTTGGAGAGGGGAGGGCATGGTGGGCCCTGCAGCCAGATCTGAAGAGGAGATAAGCAGTTCTCCCGCTCTGGGCCAGAGAAGCAATAAGTCTTTGTTGACACTCTCTCAGAGTTACTAGAACCATTATTAAAACCGTTTGCAACTATTTTTTTCTTGGAAGCAATTTATTCTCTATGCAGCTTCATTCTGAGATGCTAAGATTAAAAAGAGAGAGAGTGAAGAAAGGCAAAAAGAAAGGAGGAAAAAAAACACACCAAAACATGTGAATTTGGCCAAGTAGCACCTTCCTGGGCAATATTTGCCAAACATGAATCACTCAGTTAATGAACCACCTTTCTGACTTTTCCCATATCTGTTCCATAACAAAATTATCTACTTAATGTGTCTTGAAAATTAGCTTCCTTTAAAAAGTTAACCTATTTTGCTGCTGCTAAGTCACCTCAGTCGTGTCCTACTCTGTGCGACCCCATAGATGGCAGCCCACCAGGCTCCCCCGTCCCTGGGATTCTCCAGGCAAGAACACCGGAGTGGGTTGCCATTTCCTTCTCCAATGCATGAAAGTGAAAAGTGAAAGTGAAGTCGCTCGGTCGTGTCCGACTCCAAGCGACCCCATGGACTGCAGCCTACCAGGCTCCTCCATCCATGGGATTTTCCAGGCAAGAGTACTGGAGTGGGGTGCCATTGCCTTCTCTTAGCCTTGTCTTAAAGTTATTCATGAAATGATGAGTTTGATGAGCTTGTTATACCAATTTTCTTTTAAAGATTTTATTTTATTTTTTTTGGATGTGGGCCATTTTTTTTTTTTTTATAAATTTATTTATTTTAGTTGGGGGCTAATTACTTTACAATATTGTAATAGTTTTTGCCATACATTGACATGAATCAGCCATGGGTTTACATGTGTTCCCCTTCCTGGACCCCCCACCCACCTCCCTCCCCATCCCATCCTTCTGGATCATCCCATTGCCCCGGCCCTGAGCCCTTGTCACATGCATCGAACATGGAATGGTGTTCTGTTTCACATATGATAATATACATGTTTCAATGCTATTCTCCCAGAACGTCCCACCCTCACCTTCTCCCTCAGAGTCCATAAAATTGTTCCATGCATCTGTGTCTCTTATTCTGTCTCGCATATAGGGTTATCGTTACCATCTTTCAAATTCCATATATATGCATTAGTATACTGTATTGTTGTTTTTCTTTCTGGCTTACTTCACTCTGTATAATGGGCTCCAGTTTCATCCATCTCAGTAGAACCGATTCAAATGTATTTTTTTTAATGGCTGAGTAATATTCCATTGTGTATATGTACCACAGCTTCCTTATCCATTCGTCTGCTGATGGACATCTAGGTTGCTTCCATGTCCTGGCTATTGTAAACAGTGCTGCGATGAACATTGGGGTACACGCGTCTCTTTCAATTCTGGTTTCCTCGGTGTATATGCCCAGCAGTGGGATTGCTGGGTCATATGGCAGTTCTATTCCCAGTTTTTTAAGAAATCTCCACACTGTTCTCCATAGTGGCTGTACTAGTTTGCATTCCGGATGTGGGCCATTTTTAAAGTCTGTTGAATTTGCTACAATGTTGCTACAATATGTTTTGGTATTTTGGTGGTGAAACATGTGGGATCATAGCTCCCCGACCAGGGATTGAACCTGTACCCCCTGCACTGGAAGGCAAAGTCTTAATCACTGGACCTCCAGGCAAGTCCCTATATATATATTTTTAATGGACATTACAATACATACATTAGTACTAAGCTTTTGGTTCTTTTTATGTACCACTGAAAATCTAGGGATACTGCCTTCTCAGAGGAGAACACATAGGCGAATGAGGTCTCTACCACCTATTAAGAATAATCCATTCTTAATAAGGACCTTACCTCGCTGACACATAGCCTGTCACATAGACTGCAAGAAATTCTGTTCCCAATTGGTGCGTTGTAGGCTTGAACTTGACCTCAAGTTCAAAGCATTCAGACAGTGGAGTAAGGAACCCCACTGCATTCAATAATAGATTTGCATGTGATGTGTAAGAAATAGAGGCCTTAAGAGAAACTCGGCAGGAGGCGGTTTTTTTGTCTAAAGTTGAGAGAACACAGTTTCACGGTCCATACACACCGTCTCTGCCCAGCCTGCTTACCTCGAGCTTCTGAGCCCGGCACAGCCTGGACTCAGTGGACAGTGGCAGGGCTGGTAGACAAAGTTCCTGACAATTAGTAGTCTGGGTGGTCAAGGCCCCAAGTGTAAACAAATCTGCCTCCCAACCCTAAGAGGATTTTTGGAATTCCTCAAAGGGTTATTTTCTACTAGATATTTGTCTCTATTTATTACATTTTACTTGACTCCTACAGGTCTGGAAAATAGGGTTTTCCCAACTTCCAGAACAATGTCCATCCACTGGACATTCTCAGGAGGAGAATGCTGGGTTTTCAGATGAACTTGAGCTGATGCGGTCACTGCTGACAAGCACATATCCGCAGCCCTGACCGGCAAATGGGAATGGAATCCCCTCTTTCCTGCCGAGGAGTCTGGCTGGCCTCCCTTTCCTGTCCTCCTTGGCTGCCTCTAGTCCTCTCGGGGTCTGTGGTCTGGCCTCTCCCAGGAGCCCTTTGAAAGCTGGCAATGGGGCCGGGGCTGTGGACACCAGCCACGGTCTGAGGCCTGATGTGAGGCAGTGGCAGGGCTCCTGCTATCGTGACCCCACGGCTTTCTCAACCCCCAGGTACCGCGCATTCAAGAAACCCAGTGAGCTGATTAGCTAGTATAGTGTTGCTTGTTAAATAGGATTTGTCTTTTATTTTTTCTCACATTACAAAATCAAGAAATATATGTTATAGAAAGTACAGAAATGCACAAAGAAAATAAAACTCACTCAAAATGCCACCACTTGAATAACCATAGTAAACGTTTTGGGTGGATAGCTTTTTAAGTTTTGGCAGGATTGGCAGGGTGGAGTTGATTTGTAACTGGGGTCAGATAGCTTTATCTTTCTTTTTTTCAAAGTTTTCAGACCACAGAACAAAAAGGATGTTCAAAGGTCGCTTTGAAAACTATGTCTAACCCCTCTTCCTTTGGCCTGCCCTGATAAAACCCATTGACATGATTTTAAATTCTCATAATGCCTGACAGTCACAAAGTGTAACTTCCTGGCACAGCTCTCTTGCTTCATAAGGCAGCCATAGATTAAGAGCCAGGGGTGTGCTGGCAGGAAAAGCAGACACAGTGACCTTCTTGCCGCACGAAATCACTATGTCTGGGTACGCTCTGCGAGTCTATTTTCGGGTTTTGCATAACTCCAACTCAGAGGACCAAGCACTCCCTCCCTCCACTCCATGGAGCTGCAAGGAGGAGAAGAAGGGATGCAGAGTGAGAAAAGGAGGCCAGGCCGTTCAGCACTGAGGGTGCCCTTAATGAGGGGACTGCCTCTCAGACACATGAGATCCCCAAGTTCATTCACTTATAAACTTAGATTAAGCCCTCACTGAGGGCTTCCCAGGTGGCGCAGTTGGTAAATAACCTGCCTGCCAATACAGGAGATGCAAGAGACGTAGTTTGATCCCTTTGGTCTGGAAGATCTCCTGGAGAAGGACATGGCAACCCACTCCAGTATTCTTGCCTGGAGAATCCCATGGACAGAGGAGCCCGGCGGGCTACAGTGCATGGTGTCACAAAGAGTCAGACACAACTGAGTGACTGAACACACACACACACATAGGAAGTAGTTCTAAATGTATGACCTAAATCTGCAATAAAATTGCCCTTAAAACAGTTCTGGAAGTAGAGTTTCCTTAGAAGTATAATTTTACTTTTAGATGATATTCTTCATTTCACTTGCCTTCTTAAAGGCAATGGAGCTATTACCCACCATCTGATCAGTTTATTTCATTCACAGAGAGCACCAGGCTCTGAACTGGGCATAAAGGAAAAAGATTCCTCCTCTACTTTGCCTTCTCCTGCAAGCAAGCCCTGGCTCTTTCCCTCATGCTCTGCACCCAGGTGCACCTTAGCACCTGATTGAAATGATACTAGCGTCCAACACTCGCTGAAGGACACACCGGCACATCTGCTGATCACCACATACCAGAATAATCCTGACGTACTAAGCCCGGCGTGCCAGAGGTGAGTCCCGACGCTCCTCAAAGACTGTGTCTTGAATTGAAAATACGGCGGGAGGGATTACATGGAGGATGGGCACCCTGACCTTGGTGGGAAGGGCTGAGTGGGCGCCAGCCCCAGAAGAGGGCATCTAATCAGGTGGAAGAAGAAAGAGGGGAGCATGTCTCCCCACCCTCAGTCAAAAGAAGCCCTGAGGCTGAGATCAAGGCATGGGGCAGGAGCAGTTCTCTCAGGTTGTGGGCACCAGTTGGCATGCACATGTTTGCACCTGGGGCAGTGAAAAATGGCCCACTGCCTTGCCCTGTCTCTTCAGAGCCACCTAGGAAAATAGCAGGCTGTTGCTGAGGATGCTAAAAATAGTCAAGCTGTGGGTCCGTAGCCTAGTACTGGTCTTCCACTGATTTTCCTGAAAAATTTCAAGTGCCTTTTGATCGCCTTTTTTTGTTGTTGTTGTTAAAATTAATACGCTCCTAGGAAATTCCCCCAAGAGTTCTGCTGTCTGGATTTCTCAGGACAAAAACACTAATGCTGGGAGGGAGCAGTGTCCGTATAAATGCGAAACCTCAAATTACACTGATGGGAGTTCTTTGTTGGTTAGGTTTGACACCTTATGCAATTCCTCAGGCTGAGAATAAAACATGATTTGGCACTGGCCAAATTCTGCTGCACTCAGTGGGCGGACTGGGAATAGGTGTGTGAGAGGGAGACAAATAAAAAAGGAAGGAGTGGCTACAGAAATGAAAGCCTGATTAGACAATTGTGAAGATAAAAAGGACTGTCTGTGAAACTGTGACCCCTTTAAAGGCTAGAGTACAGTTTCATAAAAGCACGGACCCAACCAGGCTAATCATGGCTGAACAGGCTGCTGAAGGTAAGTGATTTCCATGGGAACACGGCTGGCATCATGAGGATGCATTCAGAGGACGTGAGGGAAGGGCGAGGAAGCGAGCCGTGCTCACCTCTGCAGCCTTCGTGCCCCACAGCCCCTGAATCTCCACAAAGATCGTGGAGTTACAGGAAAGGCTCTGTTCTTAGAAGCAGGACACCCAAGCCTGCGCCCTGCCTCAGCACTCACCGGAGTAAACCACACAGTCTCTCAGACTTTGCTGAGATTTCTTGCATTTGAAATCAGAGTATTGATACTTCCTGAGCCACCTCTTCTGGTTATTTGTGAGGCCTAAAATAAGATGAGACATGTGAACGTGCTCTGCGAGTTGGATGAGCCATGCACAGGGAGATATGCATATGCACATTTTATTACTACGTTAACTTTCTTTCTCGTTCTTTGTCTGGTCTGAGCTGCATCTTGTTTCTGTCTTCTACAACTGTCTTTCTCCATCGCCGGTCAGTGCAGTGTACCCACTGCACCCTTTAGATCACACTTGAGCCCTGACCTTGTACCACTCCGTCTTCTCCCAGTGGGGAGTACAAAGGGAATCTTCCTTGCACTCAACTTCTCATTCTCCTGAGACCTGTCACCTCCATAGCCCCCTACACAGGTTACACTTTTCCGTGAAAATGTTTAGTAAAGATACATGATGAAAAACTGCTATTATGTTTAGTATTCATATCTATTTGTTACCGTAGCTACCCTTATCTTGGGCTTCCCAGGTGGCAGTAGTGGTAAAGAACCTATCTGTCAATGCAGGAGACTTAAGAGATGTGGGTTCTATCCCTGGGTCGGGAAGATCCCCTGGAGGAGGGCATGGCAACCCACCCCAGTATTCTTGCCTGGAGAATCTGATGGATAGAGGAGCCTGTGGGCTGTGGGTCTATAGGGCCACAAAGAGTTGGACATGACTGAAGCAACTTAGAATGCATGCATACCTTTATCTTAGCTAATCTATTGCATGATAAATACACTGAAAAATAAAACACAAGCCACTCCCAGATACTTTTTCAAGCTTGCTTCTATCAGAACTGTGTTTTCAGTGCCAAGTCAACTTTAATTTCTCAGATATAAGATGAGAAAGTTATTTGGGGGAGGTACCTGGTACGTTGTCAACTCTATTTGGGTATAAAAATTATCCACAGGATTTAAAGGTGTAAATGAGCATAATGCTGTGTGTACGCTGGCACTAACCTGGTCATGTGGGCTGCCTGGGCAGTGAGCTATACAGGCCTAAGCTCAGAGGGGCATTTCAGAGCTAGCTTGGACTCCAAATTCAACCCTAATGATAATTCCAGAGATTTTAAAAAATAGGCTCCTCAGATCACAATACACCTGGAAGGGTCCTGTATCATCTCTGCAACCAGAGTTTTCAACAAAAGGATTCACTCATTCTTCCATCCATTCAAACAAGCATTTTTTGAGAGTTTACTACATATTCCTAGGAAGTTTCGGGGTGCAGAGTCTAACCATTTCAAGTCCTGCTTTTCATTTCCCAAAGAAAAGCACAGGTCACCAGTCTGGAGTGTTCCCCAGACTCTCTCCAGGGCTGCAGAGCCATGAGGCTCTGTATGATAGAGTGGGCTTTGTACATGAGTCCACTGTATGACAAGGCTGTATATTGTCACCCTGCTTATTTAACTTATATGCAGAGTACATCATGTGATGGGCTGGGTGAGTCACAAGCTGGAATCAAGATTGCTGAAAGAAATGTCAACAACTTCAGATATGCAGATGATACCACTCGAATGGCAAAAAGTGAAGAAGAACTAAAGAGTCTCTTAATGAGGGTGAAAGAGGGAGTGAAAAAGCTGGCTTAAAACTCAACATTCAAAAAACTAAGATCATGGCATCTGGTCTCATTACTTTATGGCAAATAGAAGGGGCAAAAGTGGAAGTAGTGACAGATTTTATTTTCTTAGGCTCTAAAACCATTGCAGACAGTGACTGTAGCCATGAAATTAAAAGACTCTTGCTCCTTGGAAGGAAAGCTATGACAAACATAGACAGCATATTAAAAAGCAGAGACATCACTTTGCCGACAAAGGTCTGTATAGTTAAAGCCATGATTTTTCCAGTAGTCATGTATAGATGTGAGCGTTGGACCATAAAGAAGGCTGAGTACCAAAGAACTGATGATTTCAAATTGTGCTAGAGAAGACTCCTGAGAGTCCGTTGGACTGCAAGGAGATCAAACCAGTCAATCCTAATGGGACTCAATCCTGAATATCCGTTGGAAGGTCTGATGCTGAACTGAAGTGCCAATACTTTGGCCACCTAATGTGAAAAGCTGACTCACTGGAAAAGCCCCTGATGCTGGGAAAGATTGAAGGCAAAAGGAGAAGTAGCAGCAGAGGACGAGATGGTTGGATGGCATCACTGACTCAGCGGACATAAATTTGAGCAAACTTCGGGAGATAATGAAGGACGAGGAAGCCTGGTGTGCTGCAGTCCATGGAGTTGCAGAGTCGGACGTGACTGAGCCACAGTAACAACACTAGCAATCGTGCACTTGCTAATTCAGAGGACACCACTCCATGCCCTAAATTTGAGGGAATGAAAGTGCAGAACTATGGCATGGCTAGATGGCTTTCTGCTCCCACAGAGCTGTGCATCGTTAATGCTGATCCAGGATTCAGAAACCTGACATTAGTTTTACATGAGCAAATCTGCTTCAAAAAAGGTCTCTAAAGTGTCCCTTAGCCTTCTTTGAGGAGCTGCATACTCATGGAGCAAGTCCTCCTCTAATGAGGCCAAGGAATGGATGATACAAACCTGTTGGTAATTGAAAGGGGAAAAAATAGCAATAATGACCTGTCCAGGAACTTTTCCTTCTGAGTTGAATTCTAAGAACAGTCTCTGAGAATAGGAACACTCTTTGATAGAATATTTCCCTGGGTTTTCTGGCATGTTATAATCAGACAGAACACTGAATGGCTGATGAACTGACTTAGAATCCTGAATGTTCAGAGAAAATGAAGGCAGGCAGGAAATCACACACTGACCTTCCTTTCCAATGAAAATGGAGCAAATGACTAATTTCAAAACCATTAACATGTAAAAGCAGCATATTTCTTCTGAGAACAGGGCACAAAGGCTCTCCAAGGAGATGGCTGGGACATGATTACCAGCAACATTTAAGTTTCAAAAATATGCCAAGGAGGCTATCCACTTAGAGCGTGTTAGCGGCAAAGTAGCTGCTTCATTAAACTTAAATAGCCACAGCAGGGCTGTGCTTACAGACCCAAGCTACCAAATTATACATTTCTTTTCTGGATGCTTCACTGACCTCATTATGTAGAGCGGAGAGTTTGTCATTCCAAATAAAGTGACCATCCAAGTCTGTATAAACATGCCCATCAGGTGCTTGGTAAGTCTGCAGAGTGAAACACTAGGGGCCCAGTGGATTAAAAAAAAGAAAAGAAAAAACCCTCTTTTTGTCGTTTCACTTTTCTCTGCTACGTGCTCATTGTCACACTTACAGAGCAGAGTAAGCAGTGAAATGCCTGTTTCCAAGCAGGAAGGAATGTTTGATTTGGGGGTTATGGCATTTTATTGAGAAATGTGTAAATACCAACAATGAACCCTGGGGAGAAAAAAGTCCAGACCAGCATAAGGCAAGCTGGCTCCAGAGAGAGTTACAGCCTGTTCCCTGTGTTCTATTTGAAACTTATATCCAGAGTTAGTTATCATTTCCCATCCATGTTATTAATTCTGACTCTCAGCCACAAAAAGTATCAGACTAATTTTTCTTCCATTTAAAATGACTATATTTTATTTTCAGCCAGGTAAAATTCTCTAGTTCTGCTAAAGGCAAGTACGAATTATCATATTTATACATATTTTTCCCCTCAAGAAGTACTCATGAAATTAATCCAGATTTTGGAGACTATCCCATGTTTTCATTTTATTTTAATTATACAGAGGAAAATGGCAATTAAAGTCCCACAGCAACAACTCTGTGTGTTCAAAGACATAGTGACAGCTGAATCACACTTGTAAATAACAACTGGTCCTGTCCGGGAAGCCCTGCTGTGTTGGGGGAACCGAGGGGAAACAGAGCTGCCCGGTTGAGTTCCGGGGGCCGGTGAACCATCAGGGCACATCAGAAAAGTTTAAACGTCAAGTTTGAAAAACAGATGGGAGCAGGCAAAGTAGAATGAGATGTTCATGTGACGTTACTCAGAGATGAGCAATAAAAGTGTATGGTTCAGATGACATTCAGGGTGCCCTGTGCCATAGGGCTGCCTGTCTAGCATATGGACGCTATGAAGGGGACGGCACACTGCCCAGGATGTCTGAGGATACGGGAGGAAGCTATTTCAGCTACAAGTGAGGGCTGAAGATGCTCTGAGAACTGTAAGTTTTGGATTTGTGATTAGGTTCATACACATCTTCCACCAGTGTCCAACTGAATGCTCATCATTAAAGGAATTTGATTTGGGGCTCATTCCAATTCGTGACCCACTCTCCTCTGTACAAACAACTCCCTACTAGCTACACAGATGTGCTCCATCTTGACCCCAGCCTCCTGCAGCCTGGAATCAAGCCAGCTGCGGCTTACTTTAAACCCCAGCGTTCCCCAGGGCTTTCCTGGGCTGCATTTCACCAAGGCCATGAGGAGGTTGCCATCCTGCCCTCTCAGGAGGCAGGGTCCAAGCTCCGCATTCTGCCAGGCTCGGGGGCCCAGGCCTCCCTGCAGTGTCTGTTGGAGCCCCAGGAGACATGTGGCTGGCTGACCTCTATTTACACACGAGGATATCTGAGCTTACTCAGCTAGCCGAGGAATAGCAAGGCAAGGGCAAAGACTAACACTTTTCAGCTTTTGCTTTTTAGCTGTGTCTTTGGCATTATGGGTAGGCTCCCCATCATATGCTTCATGTTGCTGAAGGTCCCCAAACCCCACTGGTTCTTTCTCACATGGTCAGAGTCCCTAGGTGTTTCGTGTTATCTTTGTACATCCTTGGCTTTGATTCAGAGGAAGCTCTGGGGGACATTGCAGGGGAGGGGACAGAGCCTTGGCTTTGGATCAAGGAGTCTAGGGTTCGAACTGCCACCCAGCACCCACTTGGCACTGAGCTTCAGCTTCCTTCCTGACACTGTGGCCCTGGGGTAGGTAGGTATGTGCCTGGCCTGTGGTAGACACTTGGTAATGGGCAGTGCTTAAGACCGCAATGCCCAGACCCAGAGATTGTCATACAGAGGGAAGTTAGTCAGAGAGAGAAGAACAAATTCTGTATATTAACGCATATATGTGGAATCTGAAAACACTGTTATAGATTATCTTATTCACAAAGCAGAAATAGAGACACAGATGTAGATAACAAAGGCATGGATACCAAGGAGGGAAAGGGAGGGACAGGATGAATTGGGAGGTTGGAACTGACCTCAATATATACACTATTGACACTATGTATAAAATAGATAACTGCTGAGGACCTATTGTATTGCACAGGGAACTCCACTCAGTGCTCTGTGGTAACCTAAATGGAAAGATAATGCACAAAAGAGGGGATATATGTACACTTATAGCTGATTCACTTTGCTGTACAATAGAAACTAACACAACACTGTAAAGCAACCATTCCAAAATAAAAAAGACTGCAGGGCTGCAGGGTCATCTCACAACAGCCGAGGACCAGGGTGAGGAAGAGAGGTCCCTTCCAGACCCTACCTCTAGTTCCCTTGCCTAGCCCACCTCTCTGCAGTCCGCCTCACTTCCCTCCCGTTTTCCCAAGCGAATGTCTTGTAGGGGCTGAAATGCTTTGACAGTCTTTATGAACAGAGGTAAAAAACCACAGCAATGCCCCCTGGAATTACTCTGCTCTTGGACACTGCTACCCTTTCACTATACACACTCACACATACACACAAAAATCACAGTTTCTTTTCACTGGTTCCCTAAAAGTGTCCAGTCTTTTAAGCCATCAAGATATAAACAAGCACGAGGAAAAACTAACACTTAGCCCAGGACCAAGTTATCTGAGCTGTCTTTATCACTTAATTTCTTCACAGTTGTATATCCTGGATTCTTGTGGACCATGAAATTGGTGGTGAATGGGGCCTCATTTGTGCTTGCTTCCTATTTAACCTCAATGCAAAGCACTTCTGAACCCCTTCAAAGGGACCTCCGAGGCCTTATCTTTTCTAAGAGCACGTGCCCCCTCCTGCATTTGCTTCTCTGGCTGTCTGTCCCACCTCGCCTTTGGTGGATGCACTGGTCCCTGCATCTTACACAGCCCCCACCTGTTGGAGGACCAGCTTCCCTTGGACTTGTTCAGTGTGAGAACCAGCCCATTCTCTCCTTAAGCCTCCAGGGGAGCCGAGGCTTCACAATCGGTGAGAAATGCCCCAGTGCATCAGCTTACACAGAGGGCTGTCTTCCCTTAGGCCCCTCAGCCACTCAGAGGGAAGGACCTAAATCAAGTATCTGATCTGTTTGTTTCTTTGTATATTTGTCCTTGCAAAAATAATGGGTGAGGTTCCTTAACCTCATCCCACCTGTTTGATAGAAACAAAAGCAACTTTTACATGGACACTGAATTATTACCCAAGATCAAACAACCAAATATACAGAGGTTTACCATAATGTTAAAATTTTCATCTGATGGTAGTTTTCCTTCAGAACAGACGAAAAAATTACACTGTTAATGGCAAGAGTGTATTTTTCTATTTTCATAGCACTATTCACTTTCCATTCTGTAAGTACTTGATAAATACAGTGGGTCTTTACTGCCTTCCAGGGTGAAAATAACAGTTATACCCCCACAGAGCTCATTCATTTGCTTTATGGGCTAAAAAATCTCTAGTGTGTCACAAATTAACACAATGTTCCTGAGGACTGTGTTTTACTCTTGAATCTCCAATTTCACTAATAAATGTGAAAAACACATGTAGCAAGATAGGTCCTTAGAGACCAGGCACTGCAGATGCTGAAGAAAGCAAGTTATTCCAGCTGAGATCAGCATTCACTTTCTCACAGGGGACAATCTGTCTCCCAAATTCTCCTCTAATTGCTTGACATAAAGCGATGAAACTTGTTTCTAGTAATTACCTCCAAAATCTAACAAAACTTTTTTTTTAAAAGAAGGATATTAAAAAAAAAATTTTTTTTTGATCTTTAGAGAATGATCTTTCTCTAATCACATCTCCAATGGATCCCCACCACCTTCCGAGAGAGCTGTTACTCTTTTAAAAACATTTTTATCATGAAAAATTTCAAAGAAATAGAATTCAGGAACCCACATATTTTCCATCATCTCAGTCTAACAATTAATCAAGACTTTGCCACGCTCGTTTCACCCTTACCTCCTTCCTTCTATCCTATTAAAACTTTTAAGCAAATCTCAGAAATTGTCATTGTACCTCTACATACTTCAATATGAATTTCTAAAAACATGGACATATCTTACAGGACTGCAAAGCCATTATCATACCTAGCAAACTTAATAATTTCTTTGCATCATCTGTCATCCAAACTGTGCTCAAATTTCTCCAACTATCTTGAAAAATCTTTTTTTCCAACTTTAAACTTTTTGTTTTGTATTAGGGTATAGCCGGGATTTCCCTGGTAGCTCAGCTGCTAAAGAATCTGCCTGCAATGCAGGAAACCCCAATTTGATTCCTGGGTCAGGGAGAAGGGATAGGCTACCCACTCCGGTATTCTTGGGCTTGCCTGGTGGCTCAGATGGTAAAGAATCCACCTGCAATGCAGGAGACCTGGGTTCGATCCCTGGGTTGGGAAGATCCCCTGGAGGAGGGTATGGCAACCCACTCCAGTATTCTTGCCTGGAGAATCCCCATAGACAGACGAGCCTGGCGGGCTACAGTCCATGGGGTCACACAGAGTTGGACACGACTGAGTGACTCAGCACAGCACAGGGTACAGCCGATTAACAATGTTGTGGTAGTTTCAAGGAACTCAGCCATACACATACATATATCCATTCTCCCCCAAACCCCTCTCCCATCCAGGCTGGCACATAACATTGAGCAGAGTTCCATGGGCTATACAGTAGGTTATGGTTGCTTTGTTTAAATGATCCAGACAAGGTGTAACATCTGGATACATCCAAGTCCCTCTCACTTGCACACAGTCAGCTCTCTTTTTTTCTCCATGCTAAAGAAACTCATACAGGGCTCCACATGAGCCCATCTCAATAGCCACATTCTTAATTTTTCTTGTAGTATCATTTAACTTGTTCTTCTATCCCCTGTATTTTCTGGAAACTTACTGTCAACTCTTCTGCAACAATAACTCATCGGTGGCACTGTGTACTTATTTACTGCATCTTGTAGAAGGCTCCTAATATAATAATGATCCATTTTTAGTGGCTTCAGGTAATGGCAGGATGATTCCTCCATTGTGGAGTTCTTCATGATGTTTCTAATGGTCTAATGATTGCATCCATTGATGACAGGTGCTTGACTCAAATTATTTCATTTGGGGTCTACAAAATTATGCTTTTTCAATTCTAACTTCCCTTCCACATTTAGTGGCTAGAATTCTCATGTGAAGAAGCACTTCCCTTCATCAACCCTTTCAATCTGGTTATTCTGAAAAACAGTTTGCACAGAAAAGTAATCATTTCTTCATTCCTTCCTTTGACTGCCGATTTTCAGAGTAAGGGACTGGTGCTTTATGTATATCCTATTACTAAGTTGTTTTTGTTGTTGTCTGTAATCTGGTTGCACAGAGTCGGACACGACTGAGGTGACTTAGCAGCAGCAGCAGCAGCAGCATAAGCTGGTAAAGAATCCACCTGCAATGCAGGAGACCTGGGTTCAATCCCTGGGTTGGGAAGATCCCTTGGAGAAGGGACAGGCTACCCACTCCAGTATTCTGGCCTAGAGAATTCCATGGACTGTATAGTCTATGGGGTCACAAAGAGTCGGACACGACTGAGCGACTTTCACTTTTCACTTTCATATTATTCTTAAAGGTCCATCTGCCTTTAATGAAGTTAAAAAAAAAAAAATCAAACCACCACCCTATAACTAACCCTTCTGCTTGAGTACAGAGATCTAGATTTGTAATTTACAAGGACACAAATTAAGTCTGAGCACAAATCCCTGTCATCTTGTAGCTGTCTTCTGACGGGAAGGCCAGGCACTGTTTCCCTTGCTTGCTTTGGTATATGACTCTCCTCTTTAGGTCTGATAAAGTCTTTCCCTAGGCTGGCCGAATACTCCCAGCAGACAGTGCTTGTCTGCATTTACTGATCCCTTGGGAAAACAAGAACAATCATAAAATCTCCCCTCTTCTGCTAATTGTGGCACAGATGACTTAGTGTCAACTTGCCCCTGTGGATTTCCACCATCTTAGTATTTACTAAACACATCAGAAGGTGCCTCCAGTCTGGAAGCAATCAGCAGAATTGCACCACTTCAGACTGCATAGCTGAGGCTATCAAGTCAAAATCACATTATTGGGCTTTGTCCATGATCCATCAGGAAGCCCTTCCCGTCCCATAAAGCCTTCAGGTGCCATCTGGCATGGCCACACCCAGCTCTAGGCTGCAAAGGTGGTGTAGTTTCTTCACCAGTGGAAGCTTTCCCCACTTCCATTGGGAAAGAAACTGCATGTGGGTGAACGCTGCACATGTATTAGAAACAGCGCCTTCTTTTCTCACTAATAAGGGTGAAAACACTTAGGCCCTCCATAGGTCTTCCTTAATGACGGCTGACAAGTGTCTCTGAGACTGACAGGAATCCAGGAGCTTTCTTTTTTGCTCTCTAGGAGCAGAAATATTTTCTGCCCATTATCGCCTTGTTTTACTGACAGGCATCTATCAGTTAGACATTAAAACAGAGTGATAATGGGAAGAGAATGGCTTTGTCCACACACTTCAAGAAGGAAGCACTCATGAAAAATGTGTATTTTGGGAAACCTAGAAACTCATGTGCCCATCTGCATTTCTATTAAGTTGGGAATTGAGTGGAGGATAACAAAGCAGTGAGAAGAGGGAATAACAGAGAAAAGGGATCAGAAGAAATTCCTAAATGGCCCTGCAGACACCAGAGGGACCGCTGCTCTGCCCAGGAGAGGGGCTGGTCAGGAAATGCAAAATGCATCCCAAAGAGGATGAGCAGGATGAAAGCAGGTTTTTTTTTTTTTTTTTTCTGGCCTCACTGGAACTCTCAGTGAGCTGCTGAACCAAGGAACAGGCAGTAAACATCTTCCACGGCTCTGTAAATGGAGGATGTTCACACATTCTGAAATAACATAAACACTGCCTTTTGAAATGGAGGTGAAAAGGGAACTGCACAGTTTAAATAAACTAATAAAAGCAATTCAATTCCTACTGAGAATCTTTCTAGTAAATAGTTCTCTGTCAGAAAGTAATACCATTACTCAGTTATCTGAATCTCCAACCATATGTTCAGGCCCTGACTTCTTGGCTAATGCAAATAAAAGCATATCCTACACACATGCCCTGTATAATACCGTCTTTTTTTCAATCCAGTGAATCTTAAATTTATTCAATTAATGATTGTAATAGAATGCCATGTTTATGCTAACAATTCACTGTAAAATCTTGTCATCCTGGATTGAGCCATGGAACCTAGAGACTATTCAAGTATAATTCCTACTGTTAAGTTCTAAGATGGGCATGGGTAGGAGGAAAATAGGTGCCATTGTGTCCAGTGGTGGTAGTCAACTTGACTAGGAGAGAAGCCAGAAATCACTAGCCTCACCAGTGAAGTAGTGTTACAATTTTCTTTTTTAAAAGCAAAATGAGGGAAGGTTATTTTCTGCAATGATTCAACATGTGAGCCACAGAACTGGACACCTTTGGTTTGAATCCTAGAGTTTTCCATCTATCAGTTCTGTCTTCCCAAATAGTGGAAATAAAATTGTGCCCATCTCATATTTGAGGATTCAGTGCAATGATGTATGTAAAGTGCCTAACATAGAACTTGGCACAGAGCAAACACTGCTACCTGCAATATTGTGCTAGGGCCACGGAAACTTCAATGTCTCCAGGGTAATCTGTGTTATTCGATATTTCTGCTCAAGCCAACAGACATTTATCCTTATGTGTGTGTTTAGTCGCTCAGCCGTGTCTGACTCTGCGATGCTATGGACTGTAGCCCACCAGGCCACTCTGTTCAGGGGATTTCCCAGACAGGAATTCTGGAGTGGGTTGTCAATTTCCTTCTCCAATTTATCACAATACTGATCATAATATGGGAAGCAGTGTAGCACTGAGAGGCAAAATGGAGAAGCAGAAAAAAACATGAGCTTAGGAATCAAGCACCTGGCTTTAAATACTGGCTCCTGCCACCAGTTACCAGGGGTCAGCCTTGGATACGATGCTTCTCTTCAGGTCAAGTCGCCCATCTTTGAAAAGGCTGACTTTCCTACAGAGTCATTGTGCGGTTAGCCCACAGGGTATGTACAATGCCTTACCCAATGAGAGCCCACTCAGTAGTATCTCCCAGAATTATTAGAATAATACAAAAGGCTCTAGAGAGGGACAGAGGTGGGCCTGAAGAATCCTGCACTAGATGCTGTGATCCTGGAATGGACATGCCAGAACTTGCCAGAGGAACTTCAGGGTGGGACTGAACACACATCCCCAGGCACATCAGAAGTCTAAAGAAATTAAATGTTACTGGAAAGTGAAGTGTGCAGAGCCTATTATCTTAAAACACTGCATCAATGTAACACAGAATATAAGACTGTCTCCCTTCATATGGTGGGCATGTATGAGGCTTTGGGGAGCCAGGTGGGCCACTATAGCTCTTGGAACTTTCCCTTTATCCTCCCTGGGTTTACTAAAGAGCCAGGTACCATTTTGGCCCTAGAGTGATATAGCCACTCTGAAGTATTCAGCATGGATACAGAGAAATGAATGGTGCCATTCTTTTCTGGGGAAGATGTGTCTTTGCACTTGCCTAACAATTAACGGAGAATCAAATTGAGTTTGTAATTCCACTTCCATCTGTTGATGTCAACATTGTCAGAACCGGACATGGTCTTTATCTTGTTTACACAGTATTCAGCACAAGGCCGGCTCAGATGTTTACTAGGTACTTTAGGAAGAAAGGGATGTTCTTTTAATAAAACAGGGATATGTGGATGGAGAAATTTACAAAACTTTTTGGATTTTTAGGTCATAAGGATCTGCACACTTGAAAGAGGTTAGAATATACTGTCTCATGGTTTTTATTAAGTTCTACTTTCAAGGTGACATAAAATATGTGTCTTGTCTGCAGGGGAGAAAATGCAAGGAAAGCTAATCCATGATGACAGTGTGTACAGATGCAAAATGAGGGATGTTGATTTCTCCAGCTTGGTCTGTTCATAAATGGGACTCATTCCTTAGATTTACAAACGATGATCACTATGGTAAATTCAATAACAAAATTCTCTGCTCTAAACATGGCATTCTCTTCAGTAACTTTTTAGAGCCCTTAAGTGGTTTTGATGTACATGAAGGTAAAAGCTGGGGGAATTAAAAATTACACAAATAATGAAGATGAGTTCCTAGGTGAATTACCCATTACTGTGGAGGCTTTTGGATATTTTCATTATAAAGAGTAAAAAGGCCATTTAAAGATACTTGTGTATCTACAAATGATTGTAAAGTCATTCTCTTTATTTCTTTCCACTCCCATAAGCCTCTTTTATTAGTTCCAAGGAATAAAGCTCCAATCTGCTTCAGTAAACTGCATTATTTTTTAAACTACAAAATATACGTGGTTTCTTTACATGAGCAATCTTCTTTAATGTTAATGCGGTCATTGGGAAGACTGAATTAAAAGGTATGTTTTATAGATCTTCCCGCTGCCTTCTAGCCTCTCTCTACTTTCCTTTTTAAAAAAATATTATTAAAACCCACTTCTTTTTCACAAGTATCTGGCATATAATATTTGCTGACTCATTCAATGAATAAGTGAATTCACTATCTTGATATCAAATTCTGGATCCAGATATTTTCTAAATATTTCTAAATCAAGGCTGATACCTCTTATTTAGAAAAACAATACCCTCTATCTCATTTAACTTCTATGCAGTCTAGCATTCCCCTCTATTACTTGACAGTTACCTATATTTTAATTTTTTTTCTAGAATTTCGGATAATCCTTATCTTCATTACCAAACTTGAAATCTACAGGCTGTTTAGAAAAAGTAACCTGCAGACCATGAATTTGAAATCTTAACCTGGAAATGACTTGCAAGCATCCCTAAAACGAAGAATTTCTAATTCCCTTCCCCACTTGCCCCAGGCATGTAGTATGAAGTTGGCATGGAGGATACTGTTGAGAAATAAGTATCCTTAAAGAATGAATGTAGTGAAGAAAGGACTGAATGAGTAAATAAAGGTCCGTAATACTTAGAGGTAAAGCAATCTCTATTTTCCCATCAATTCAGGATACTTTGAAAGTGCAGGAAAGAGGGATCTCAGGTCAATGATCCCACCCTGTCTATGTAGGCTTGATTTGCTGTGTGAGGCAGAAGCATGGTGCAAGCTGCATGTTTTTGGCATCCTGATTTGGAACTCGAGGGTACATTTTCCCAGTGGGGATGAAATGGCTAGTTAGAGTTGAAATGGTACCCTTACTTCCACATTCAGAAACATTGTTACGTGATTGGGCTCTTAAGAGCTGGTGTTGGAAACCATCACATCATCAGGTTTCTTTTTGTCACCACACACCATGTTCACAAGTTAAGGGAGGCCTGCCCATTCTGTTTCTGAATGATGTGAAGTAGGAAAATCACCAGAAAAAGCTACTGTCCTAAAGAAAAAAAAATGTTGCTATTTAATAAGTCACCTGAGGTGTGATGGTTAAGTTTATGTGTCAACTTCACTGGGCCACAGGATGTCTAGACATTTGGTCAAATATTATTCTAGGTATTTCTCTGAAGGTATTTTGGGATGCATTTAACATTTAGATTGATAGATTGAAGGTATTTTGGGATGAGTTTAACGTTTAAATTGATAGACAAGCAGATTGTCTTTCCTTTTGTTGGGTGGGCCTCATCCAATCAGTGGAAGATCTGAATAAAACTAAGGGTTGACTCTGCCATGAATAAAAGGGAATTCTACATACCTACCTATTTTTGAGCTGGGATATAGGTTTTTTTTCCCTGCCTTCAGCCTTGAAATAAAACACTGGCTCTCCTTAGGTTTCAAACCTGCCAGCCTTTGGAAGCAAACTTATACCATTGAGTCTCCTGGGTGTCCAGCTTGCCAACTTACCTTGTAGATCTTGATATTTGTCAGCAACCATAATTATGTCAGCCAGTTCCTTAAAATAAATCTCTATCTCCCTCCTATCCCATTAGTTTTATTTCTCTGGAAAATACTGATTAATACAGCAGGAAGCACCAAGGAATTGATAACCTAAAAATACACGTGTATGTGTATGTATGTGTGTATACATATATATCAGTCAGTTCAGTCGCTCAGTCATGTCTGACTCAGTGTGACCCCATGGACTACAGTACACCAGGCTTCCCTGTCCATCACCAACTCCCGGAGCTTACTCAAACTCATGTCCATTGATTGGGTGATGCCATCCAACCATCTCATCCTCTGTCGTCCCCTTCTCCTCCTGCCTTCAATCTTTCCCAGCATCAGGGTCTTTTTCAATGAGTCAATTCTTTGCATCAGGTGGCCAAATTATTGGAGTTTCAGCTTCAGCATCAGTCCTTCCAATGAATATTCAGGACTGATTTCCTTTAGGATTGACTGGTTGGACCTCCTTGCAGTCCAAGGGAGGACTCTCAAGAGTCTTCTCCAACACCACTGTTCAAAAGCATCAATTCTTCAGCACTCAGTCTTCTTTATGGTCCAACTCTCACATCCATACATGACTACTGGAAAAACCATAGCTTTGACTATATAGACCTTTATGGCTTTAAAATCCATGAAGCAAAATCTAAGCAAATTTCCATCTATTTTGTTGATGCTCAGGCTATTGTAAAAAAGTAACCCATGATCCCAGTCATACACTGAGAGAGTAGATAACAGGGATGTGATGGGCAGAGAAGACACAAGTTCTTCTCAGCATGTGATGAGCCCTCACACACACACTGAAAAGCAGTTTGGAAGTGTGTTTCAATGGTCTTAAAATGGTTGTAGCTTTCCTTTTAGGAATCTATTTTTAAGACATAATGTTTGAACCTCTTCTTAGGGAATCTATTTTAGTGACATAATCAGAAATGCAAACAAGGACTTAGGCACAACCTGCAGTGTTCTTTTATACAGTGCAGGATTCCTTTTAGTAATACAGGACAACTGTCCCACAGATATGATGTTGTACTTGGTTGCTTCAGTCATGTCTGACTCTTTGGGACCCCATGGACTGTGGCTCGCCAGGCTCCTCTGTCCATAGGATTCTCTAGGCAAGAATACTGGAGTGGGTTGCCATGCCCTCTTCTAGGGGATCTTCCCAACCCAGGGATTGAAACCAGGTCTCCCACATTGCAGGCAGATTCTTTACCATCTAAGCCACCAGGGAAGCCCAAGAATACTGGAGTGGGTAGCCTGTCCCTTCTCCAGGGGAGTTTCCTGACTCAGGAATCCAACTGGGGTCTCCTGCGTCGCAGGCAGATTCTTTACCAGCTGAGCTACCAGGGAAGCCCATCCCACAGCTGGGGAAAGATTAAACAAATAGAGTACATCCAAAAATGAACTGTGGGTGGAACCATCAATATTACTGTTATAATTGTGTAACGGCACTGAAAATACTATGTAAGCCTATGGCGGCGAGGGGAGGTGGACTATACAAGTATTTGTACCTATGATTTCAACTACCAAAGACAGAGAGAAGGTATATCAAAATGTAAACAGTGATTTTTTCTGAGTAATAAGTGATTCTTATTTTTAATGCTGATGCTTTTTGCATTTTATAAAATAAAAAATACTTTTACTGTATTTAAGAAAAAAGGACGAATGAATAACATTTTAGAACCCTCAAGAGGGAAAGCATATTAAACCACCTCCTGAGAAAGTAAACAATAAACATAAAAACCAAACCAGCCAAACCCAAACTCAAAAAAAAAAAAAACAAAACAAAACCAAAAAACCCCTAAAACCACATACCTTCATGATAAATAATCCAAAAAGCAGCCAAAAAGATTTCCTTTATTCTATAGGTGCAGACGTGACATTACAGATCTCCAGGGAAGAAAGTCAGATAACCCCTGTCCAGAGCAGCCTGCCCTAGGAGCTAGTGTAGCGCGAAGGCCCCTGGGTCGGACCTCAGAGGCCCCAGGCTCTTCGCTACTGACTGGCTGGGGTCACCAGCGTGTCGTTTACTCTCCCTCAGTTTCGGTTCTTTCATCAGGAATACATGAGAACTAAATCCGTTTCTATGAGCCACACTGGGGTTTGTCAGAATCAAGTGAAGTAGTAAATTCACAAACACTCCCAAGTACAAAGCCCTGCAGTGGTGTGACAGTCATCGGTGGTCCCCACCACCAGGTTCGTGACTGAATCTTCTGATGGCCCCTTCTACTCCCCTGGTGCCAGTCACAGATGTCAACGGTGGGACAGACACAATGACCCAGACAGGCTGTTCTCTCTCTCTCTCTATTTCCCTCATACACAAATATAACATGCCCTAAATGAACATTTGGTTGACTTTTTTCTTTTTTAACCAGAAAACATGCCAATTTAGATTAAAACCCCATATACTTAATGTGAGTCATATCTTTGCCAGAGAAGACAAATGTATAAATAGAAGCTGTAATAACCAGCCAAGCTCTTCTAAATCATCATTTATCATTCCTGTTTGGAATTGATATAATTGCCTGGCCATCAATTGTATATTTAAGCCACATGGCCTTATGAGACTTGGAGAGCATTTTCACCTCTGTTTCTTACATGAGGAAACCAAAGCAGAGGAATTTTATGATTTTCTCTGCACCCTCCGGTTAGTGGAAGAATCTGATAACTCCATCTCTGACTCCCATTTCTATGCCTTGTTACCACTATTGTTATTTAACACGGATCAAATGCATATATGATGCAAGGTACCCAATGGCTCACCAGTAAAGAATCCGCCTGCAATACAGGAGGCACAAGAGATGCAAGTTTGATTCCTGGGTCAGAAAGATCCCCTGGCGAAGGGGATGGCAACCCACTCCAGTCTTCTTGACTGGAAAATTCCATGAACAGAGGAGCCTGGTGGGGCTATAGTCCACGGGGTCACAAAGAATCAGACATGACTGAGCATACCTGCATATTCTATACCCTTAGTAATTCTGGCCGGAGAAGGCAATGGCACCCCACTCTAGTACTCTTGCCTGGAAAATCCCATGGACGGAGGAGCCTGGTAGGCTGCAGCCCATGGGGTCGGTAAGAGTCGGACATGACTGAGCGACTTCACTTTCACTTTTCCCTTTCATGCGCTGGAGAAGGAAATGGCAACCCACTCCAGTATTCTTGCCTGGAGAATCCCAGGGATGGCGGAGCCTGGTGGGCTGCCGTCTATGGGGTCGCACAGAGTCTGACACGACTGAAGCGACTTAGCAGCAGCAGCAGCAGCAGTAATTCTGGCTAGGGTGAGGGTGGGTGAGAAGGAAGAGTAGGAAAAACGAAATTAAAAAGTGAAAACTCTTTTCCTCAAAGTTAAAGTTAACAAAGTAGGTGATTTCTCCAGTTATGACAAGCATATTCCACAAAAGAATTTCTGAGTATCCTAATAACACTGAGTAGGGTTGATGCTTCAAGGGAAAGTACCTGCTCTTTTGATTAGGCTCAAATTTGGAAACTGGAAGAATTCTTGGTATTTTAAATGGTTGGGCAAAGCAGTGTGTAATGGTTGCAAGATTTCATGATTAAATCTTATGATAGGCAGTTGTAGAGGCTATCACATGGATGTACACCTCAGGTTTTTTCAAAACATATTTTACTTAGAGGTGAGTAGAACATAATTCTCAGCTCTGTTGATCTGATTCTGTATAACTTTTTTTAATGAGTAGGGCACAAAAGTAGAAAATAAATTAAAAAAACCTTGAAGTTGAATCACTTTCCTTAGTATTCCCAAAGGCTCACACTGTGGATGAAATTTCACTTCTTATCTGTGAATCATCACACATTTTTATAAGCATCACAATTCATCCACTTCCCATCTTGTGCAATGATTTAATTTTCCCCACAGCACTTCAGAACTGTGGGCTACAAAGTTCTGTGAGCTGTCCTACTGAATTACAGAAAATTAGAATCTGCTTTGAGGGAAATAACGTCACATGTGCATTACAATGAAGAAAATGTAATATTTCCTCAGTTTTTCACAGAAGCCAAAATAAATAATTTTCCTCCTTTCTTACATACAACGAGAAAAGTCCACACTGATCTCCTCTGCTATTAAAATCAGGTATTTTGGGAGTAGGCGCTGGAAATCACAGATTGTTCTTCCATTGAATGAAGGTGAATTCCGTGGATATGGTAATCACTAAAGTTGCAAATGGCTCTTTTTCTTAGAAAAGCTTATAAAAATTGCCAGAGGTTTCCCCCTTTTTGGATACTGTGTAATAATAGTGCATGTACAAATTCCTGTTAGCATCCAGTTCTTTTACAAACATAACCTTATGTTAGGGTTGATTTTAACAACTTAAACACTATTACTTATTCATTGACAACTCCATTCTCTTGGCTATACTTTCCTTGTATGAATAGGATGGATCAACATCTCATCCATATAATCCTTCCCTCCGTGCCCTTTCCTGAAAGGAAAGCTTTCCTGGTGGTATAAACTGTTTGGCAAGGGTGGGCAAAAGCTCTCGGCAGTGGCTGGGATGGGAGATCACTTACTAACACTTCCCTGGCTGCCACCCACTTCTTCATTTCCTCTTATCCCCAACCTCTTCCAACATCATTCGTGCTGGGCATTCGGCCTTTGCTATGATTCCTTTCTGAACATGGTATAATATTAATAAAATAGAGAACTGTAATTATCTTGGAAATA
The DNA here is from genome assembly GCF_054371585.1 of Giraffa tippelskirchi. Taxonomy (NCBI): domain Eukaryota; kingdom Metazoa; phylum Chordata; class Mammalia; order Artiodactyla; family Giraffidae; genus Giraffa; species Giraffa tippelskirchi. Next base: position 102,974,465 of record NC_137280.1, on the reverse strand, counting down.
CTGGAAGAAATTCCTGTTAGTGCTTTGAGAATAACTGTTGTAATTATAAATATGAAATAGTTATAATTTTAACAGCCAGAGATTCTTCTGGAGTAATAGTACGTAAGCTCCAAATCTAAGACTTGAAAGTAAATCCAAAAGCAGCTGATTCTTGTTATTTGAGGTAGTTAGTTCTATAAATTGTTGAGAACACTGAATGAGGGAATAGCAGACCTTTGCTCCTAGTGGAAATGTAGGGTCAGTTTCCTGTGAGCCTCTGGTCACATTTTTATCAGTGCATCAATACATAATCTTGTTTTATGTGTGTTTTTGTTTGAAGATATATTATTTAATATATATTGTTGATTCATTAACATTGAACTCAGTACCAACAATGCTATAACTCATGCCTGAATGAGACTTATCTAACTTATACTTTCCCCATAAGGCACATCACAGCGTTCTTGTGCTCAGGGACACATAGGCAGCATTTCAGCATTCTGCTTGGGCCATTTTAAAGAGCAAAAGGAGGAACAAGAACCACAGGAGTATATTGTAAAGAAGATACAATATAAGAGCTGAAACAAGAAGGCAGAGCTGAGCATTGCCTGTTTGACCTTGACTGGGAACATATTAATACGTAAAGGGTGATTCAAATTTTTTCCCTCTCTGTGCATGCCTGCATATTGCAGTGAAAATGCTACATTTACTGATTTTAGGGTTACAAGTAAATTTCAACAAGTAGGTATAAATTCTCAAATATGGAATCCATGGATAATAAGCATCAAATGTAGAAATTCTGCCTCTCATCCAGTAGCAGATCGTGCTTTGTTTATCTCGTTTCTCCTAAGCACTGATAGTCTCAATTAAAGTGACCTCTCATGCTGAACACCAAAAAATATCTTTATGCTGGGGGCTGTTAAAATTGTAGTGCAACTGTATGTTATTTATATGCTTGCTGGTTTTTGTTTTCAAGTAGATGAATGTTAGAAGATTTGATTTTGAAAAACCAATGAACATTACTGTGAGTGGTAGAAAGTATAAAACTAGTAGCTCACAAAATTTCCTCCAGTTCCCTGCTACAGTAAAAGATAGTGTTGAATCTGAGTTCTGATTTGAAAAGATACAGCAGTCAATTTTTGTAATTCAAGTAAAACTACCAGTACTGCATTATAACTTGTTCTGGTTCAGAAATGGTATGCTCAGAATTTCGTAGAAGAATCATGACCCATTCCTAAATGTTCTAGAAAGGGAGAGATTCTGAACTGAACGTATCAAAACGAGGCCTTTGTCTTCTTAAGCCTTTTGTCCTGAGCTGCATTTCAGGAACTTTCTAACACTCCAGGCAAGATTAGAAGTTCAAACCTACTTTTTAAAAGTTGTTATTTTCTCTACACTGTGGAGAAAATTTTTGACACCATCTACTCAATAAGCAGGTGTAATAAATAGGAAAAACAAATACAAAAAAACCCCCAACCAACCAGCCAACCAAAAAACCAAAAAACAAACCAGGTGGGAAAATTCACATTTGTTAGAAACAGTTTTCAGAATTGTGCTTGGGTTTTCAAAACTTAAGCCAAAGCATGTTTATGTGTGATAAGTGTCCCATGGAGTAGAATCTGAATAAGGCAGGACTGACTTGTGTCTACGTCTAGGACAGCATTAAAATAAGATTCTGACAGGGTCACTGTTTGCATTTGGGCCCTGACTGCAGGAAAGCACATTCATTCATTCATTAGTTGGATCATTGGAGGAAGCACATGGAAGTGTCTCAGGGTCCTTCTGTTAGTAATGCTGCCAGCAGTCACCCTGACCACACCACTGCTATTGTTTTATCCCAGATAGATTCCCAGGCACTCCACTCATGGAAGAAGTTCAGGATGGAAAGGAGAGTTAAGTGCTGTAAGGTGTGAGCACACAATGAGGGTATCATAATAACAACAAACAGACCGTCCCAGTTAATCTTCTAAACAGCCCTGTGCAGTACCAGTTATTGCTAGTTTGTAGACTCCTGTGGCTGTCTGAAATTCAGTGTTGCAGGTTTCCTGCCTTGTGCTTCTTAATGAAAATGAACTTCATAGGTATCTCTGAAAGCAAGCCTTCTTGAGCATTTTGAGCTATTTAATCGCATATGGCTTAAAAAGAGACAGCATCACAGCACAGGTTCCACCATTTCCATGTTTAAGAAGCGCTGAAAATCTTGAAAGCCTCAATATGACCATCATAGTATTTCCTGATGAAACCTTACCTTTTTAAGGGATCTACTAGTTATCTTGGGCTTCCCAGGTGGTACTAGCGGTAAAGAACCCTCCGGCCAATGCAGGAGACAGACTCAGGTTCAGTCCCTGGGTGGAGAAGATCCCCTGGAGGAGGGCATGGCAACCCACTCCAGTATCCTTGCCTGGAAAATTCCATGGACAGAGGAGCCTGGTGGGCTACAGTCCATAAGACATGACTGGAGCGACTTAGCACGCATGTACCAGTTATCTTAGGCCAAGAGTCAGCAAGCTTTTTCCATAGGGACAAAGTGTAAATATTTTAAGCTTTGCAGACCATTCAAACTCGTCACAACTACTTGACTCTGCCATTGTAACATTAAAGTAGTCATAGACAATACTAAATGAATAAGCATGGCTATGAAAAAGCTTTAAAGAAAATGTTACTTATAGACACTGAGTTTTGAATTTCATGTGATAGTCACATATCATAAAAGAGTAGTCTTTGTTTTAGTTTTGTTAAAAATCATTTAAGAATGTAAACATATACTCTCGGTTCAAAAACTCAAACGCAGTCCCTGTCTAACTGCTTAGGAGTTTAATATCTAAAGTGATGACTATGAGCACAGACAAACAAACAAAACACAGAGAAATAAGTATACACCAGACACAGTAAGAAAACAGGAGAGGGTAAATCATTTGTATTAGATGGAGTTTAATGTTTCTGTATGTTTTACTCAAGACGGTACTTTGCAAAGCATGTCTTAAGCCTTGTAAAGCCACTGGTAAATCGACATGGAGAAGGGAAATCATTAGAGCTTTCTATGAGACAAGTCCAAGTGGTCACTGGATTTCATTCTAACTCTATGATTGTCTCAGATCAGTTTTTTGACATGCTTTGAAACTTCCTGGCTTAAAGCTCAACGTTCAGAAAACTAAGATCATGGCATCTGGTCCCATCACTTCATGGGAAATAGATGGGGAAACAGTGGAAACGTGTCAGACTTTATTTTTTTGGGCTCCAGAATCACTGCTGATGGTGATTGCAGCCATGAAATTAAAAGATGCTTACTCCTTGGAAGGAAGGTTATGGCCAACCTAGATAGCATATTTAAAAGCAGAGACATTACTTTGCCAACAAAAGTACGTCTAGTCAAGGCTATGGTTTTTCCAGTGGTCATGTATGGATGTGAGAGTTGGACGGTGAAGAAAGCTGAGCGCCGAAGAATTGATGCTTTTGAACTGTGTTGTTGGAGAAGACTCTTGAGAGTCCCTTGGACTGCAAGGAGATCCAATCAATCCATCCTAAAAGAGATCAATCCCGGGTGTTCATTGGAAGGTCTGATGTTGAAGCTGAAACTCCAATACTTTGGCCACCTCATGCGAAGGGTTGACTCATTAGAAAAGACCCTGATGCTGGGTAGGATTGGGGGCGGGAGGAGAAGGGGACGACAGAGGATGAGAAGGTTGGATGGCATCACTGACTCGATGGACATGGGTTTGGGTAGACTCCGGGAGTTGGTGATGGACAGAGAGGCCTGGCGTGCTGCAATTCATGGGGTCGCAAAGAGTCGGACACGACTGAGCGACTGAACTGAACTGAAACTTCCTCAGAAACACAGTAAAACATTCCTGAGCTCGAAGGCTGGCTAGCATTGTAGCCCTACTAACAGCACTGCACTACTGGCAAGGCTTTCTTTTCCTATAAGTTACATCAATAAAAGATGCTTAATCACCTCAGGGTCATAAAAAATAAAGACTGATAAAGAGAAAGTAACAAAAGATACAAAAGCAATACTGAGTGTTCACTCTATGAGAAGCAGAGCTTTATTTATTTAGCATGAATTATCTCATTTAATCCTCATATCAATTCTTGGAGGGAGGCACTATTTCTTGAAAAAATTGTTAGTAGTAGGAAATGATGGCATAAAAATATTACAGGTTCAAGGTCACACAGTGAAGAGGTGGAATAGGGTTTGAATCTAGGTATCCGATTCCTGAACCTTTGCTCTTAACCACTCACAATCCCACCTCTCAAATACAGGGTATCTGACACTAACAGCTGTCACTCCCTTGGTATTCCTTTCCCAAGATACTGTGTCACATGTGCTGGCCCCAGTGTGCATACACACACGCATGCACACACACATATGCACACACGCATACACACACAGCATTCATCATTCCCAGTCTTTGCCTTTCCCTGCACCATTACTTGCCTCACTCCAGTCCATGCATGTGTCTGGTTATCTGCTTTCGAGCTGTGAGCAGGTATGTTCATGTGGGAAGTCACCCTAAATAATAAAGGAATGTGGGGCTGGAACTCGAGACCTTGGTTCTAGTTCAGGTGTGAACTGTGTGACCCCCTACACAGATCACTTTACCTCCTAAGAGACACAGTTTCTTCATCTCCCGAGTAACACCTAACCTAACATTTCTGTGAATGTGATCAAATGACACGAAGCATGTGGAAGCATTCTATAAACTACAAAGAAGGGGTGATTGTTGCTGGTTATTTTCAGCACACACAGTGTTTATCTTTTCATCTCTCATTCTTTCTTTACCTGTTGTGACTATCTTAGTATTTCTCAGCATATCAGTCCCTTTTCCTGCCAGTCTTTTCCTCCTCTTCTTTTTGTCCACTGAGGAATTACACAAGGATCAGCAAAACAAAGAGGATCTCTACCCTCCCCCCAGTCAGAGAAGACAAGACAGATGTCTAGTGTTTTACTGAGGCTGGCTTCTTTCCAACAGTTCTCACCAATTTCTTTCCAACTCCATATTCAGTGAAGCCATGCTGGTAGCTTGAAACTGGCAACGGTGGAAGTATTTACACTATGGAAACTGGCAAATGCTACAAATTTCTCCTTCCTTCCCCACTCCCCAGAAGCTGGTTGTTGAACTTGTACCAGCACACCACTGGATACAGAAGCAAAATGATAAAATAGCACAGGTGCTGGGGTGCAGAAAGTACAGAGTGACCTGGGAGCCTAAAGGAGGCACTTGTTATTGTGAACAGGGCAGTGAACGGGGCATCCAGAGAAGGTGTCCTGGAGGAAATGCTATGCTAAGTCGCTTCAGTCGTGTCCGACTCTGTGCGACCCCATAGACGGCAGCTCACCAGGCTCTGCCGTCCCTAGGATTCTCCAGGCAAGAATACTGGAGTGGGTTGCCATTTCTTTCTCCAGTGCATGAAAGGGAAAAGTGAAAGTGAAGTCGCTCAGTCATGTCCGACTCTTAGCGGAGGAAATGAGTTTTACATAAATAATGAGACCAAAATAAGGACGGAGGCTAGGCAGACAAAGGGGAGAGAAGAGAATTCCAGAAGTAACAACTTGTGTCAAGACCCAGCATGTTAGACCAGCTGAAGAAAGGTCCTTAAGGCTACAGTGTAAAGTGCTAGGGAGGAGAAAAGAATGAAGCTGGAGAGGGTAAGAGGTTCAACTTGATCCCAAGGGCAACCAGTGGGCTTTGTGGCAGGGTCAAGGTAGGAGTGTGGTGTTCAGTCAGAGCCATGCCATTTGAATTCTGGCTCCACCAGCTGGGGATCCTCAGGCAAGCATCTAAGCTCAGCTGAGCCTCATCTGTGAGTGATTACAGCGCTCAGACCTCCTGCAGTTGGAGCTCTGCAGGTCAGGTGCTCAGCACAAGGCCTGGCTCCTCGCAATTGCTGGGCAGGCATCCCAGCACAGACCAGCTAACGAAAGAGCAGACGCACACCTTCTCTAGGACAGGCACTGTGTATGCAGCTCTTTCCACCTCAAAACACTGCTTGTCTAGGACAGTGTTTCTCATACTGTGGGTGGTGACCCACTAGTGAGCTGTGAAATGAATTTAGTGAGTCTTGGGCAGCACTTAAAAAAGAAAGAAAAAGAAACAGAATTAAATGGAGCTACGAAAAAAATAAGCACTGTAGCCCACCGTACGTTGCAAGGTAAGTTTTATTTTGTGTTTGTGTGTACTGAGTTGCCATGTTAAAATTTATTCTTGAGGACTACAGTTAGAAAGTTTTCCACAGGAAACTTCCCGTGAGCTTTCTGGGTTAGTGCAGGCAGGATGAGAAAGAACAGGACTAGCCCAGCTTTCTCCTACTTCAGGAGCTAGGATTGTCAGAGTTAGGGGTTTATTCCCTTGAGTTTCCAAGGCTTTTTAGCTTCCAGTAAAAATTGTTGCACTGTGGTCCCAGATGGGACCCTAGCTCTAGCCTATCTGCTGTCTAGTAGCCCCTGAAAGTGACCACAAGCCAAAGACCGGGGAGGGAGTATTTCTTCTAAGCAGGAGTGGCTGTGTGAATGGGGAGGAAAGGGTACTAAGGGCCTCCAGCTGCCCTGTGGTCACTAAACTCAGCCCTAAAGGAGTCAAACTCACTAACACCATCCAATCAGGTTGCTGCCCAAAGGCTTGGTGCAGAAAAGAACTGAGAGGTGAAACAGACATTTAGTTTGGAAAGATAATTCTCTATGTGAATAGACTTTAGAATAATTTATTTTCACCCTATGTCAAAATATATCCAATTTGCCCTTTGGAGCTGCAAGAACTGCTTGGCATTTCTTTTTGCCCTGCAATTTAAAAAATGGAAAGTAATGGCAGATGCCTGGTCAGAGTTTGGGAGAAAAAACAAGTGCTGCATCATACGATGATTTAGTTTCCTGAGTGTCCACAGGGCTCATTCCCCAGGCATATGCAATCGGCATTAGATTAGCTGCCGGCGTTTATCGACAAAGGAATTAATCCTCACCAATGATGTTTTTTAAAGCCCATTCTTTACAGTAAGTTGCCACAGCACATCAGGGCTTCTTCACTTTGCCTTTTCCTTCTTTTTCTTCTGACAAAAGTGGCTAAAAATAACCTCTTAAACCCTGATTCCACTGAGGAAGGTGAGGGAGCAAAAGAACAGAACATCTTTCCCTGCGTGCAAGCTGTCACGTGCCCAGTTCAGACAGTCACTGAAACCACAGCTATTAGGAAACCACCTCTCAGGTGGGGGTGTGGGGGGGCACCGACAATAGGATAGCAGACACCCTAAACATGACAACCATGTATGTGGTCACAGGAGACATTTTCAGCAGTGTCTGCAGGTACCTACTTCTTGGCTTAACTGCATTTTCCTGCAAGGCTTTTCACTCACCAAAATCATCTTTTGGTGGAGGGAGAAAGCAATATATACATCCTATAGCAACAAAATAATGCCAGGCCAGGAACCGCCCACTTGCGTTCCCCAAACACCACCAACAGCCCCTTGTAGCCTGATTCTAGGCGGCCACTGCCAGGCATTGTGGGCTCTCTTCAGTGGGACTGCCGGGTTTCTCAGCCAGGTTGTTAATAATTGAGCATTCACTCTGTGCACCAGACCAGGGCTTGTGCAGAAATCCACAAAGACATAGAGAAAATGTTGCCCCTGATCATCTCCATGCTCCTTGGAAAAACAATACCTGGAACAAAAGAATGCATGCGACCATTGAAAATAGTCCCTAATTGTGGTATTGGAGTTTCTCTGTTATGTGGTGTTTTGCATAATGATCTTGGAGCCAGGTCCAGTGGGGGTTATTTCTTAAGTGCTCATGGATTTCATCATGTCTGTGACACAGGCCAGCAGCCTGGAACTTGGTGACACTTATGGATGAAAGACTCTCGTGTGTAGAGAAGACAATGAGAAAACAGAGAATTAATAAAGGTGGATGGATCCTCCCTAAGTCATGATCTTCAGTATCTGTGTCTGGTGGAAGCAGGCTGAGGAAGCTGTTATAGTGAGGGCAGGCTTCTTGGCTTGGCACCATCTGTTGCGCATGTTTCATGTGTGTGCCTTTGTTGGTGTGCAGCTGGGGAGGTGGGGAGGCAGACATAACTGGGAATAGGGCATGCAAAGGGCAGAAAGGCTTTTTCCCACCATGAAGGCAAATCTTACTTGGTAATCAACAAGGCTTATGATACCAGCATAATGGAATTCTTTCTTTTGAAGTGAATTTTAGCTTTTCTAAAGGCAAATCCCAGTGGAGGAAATACCTTAAAAGACAAGGCTTAAGAGGCAAACACAGGTATTTGTGTGTGCATGCTAAATCGCTTCAGTTATGTCCAATTCTTTGCAACCCATGGACTGTAGCCCACCTGGAAAGGCCCATGAAACTTTCCAGGCAAAAATATTGGAGTGGGTTGCCATGCCCTCCTCCATGAGATTTTCCCAACCCAGGGATCAAACCCACATCTCTTGTCTCCTGCATTGGCAGGCAGTTTCTTTACCACTAGTGCCACTTGGGAAGCTCAAATACAGGTATAAATACACCCAAATCCATATTCCAACTCCTGTATGTATATGTTAAAACAAGGCACTAGCCAGCTAGTAAATGATACAGTGTCTCAAATTAATCCTCCCTAAGGAATTTAGTTTTTCTGTTAAACTGAACTAGATATTTTAAGAGAGTGAATTTTATCATACATGAATTATATCTCGATTTTATAAGAGTTTTCTCCCCAGATATCTGCCTGGGTTACTCCTTTACCTCCCTCAAGGCTTTGCTCCAACTCCATTTTCTCAATGAAAACTTCAGGCACCTTACCACCCTCCTAGCTCTCCTGATCCCTCTTATCCTGCTATATCTTTTAATCCGTATATTGGATTAAGAGCAATAGTATGTTTCAGCTTCCAACATAATATACACGTCACTTACTCTGTTACTGTCATTTCCCTACAGTGAAATGTAAACTCCATAAATTCATAAATTTTGGAATTTTTGTGTGCTTGTTCACTTCTGTAGTGCAAGTGTCTAGAATAGTGTCTCGTTCATCAATAAACATTGAGTGAATGAATAAATTAATACTAAGCAGATTTGCAGAAGACCATGGAACCATATGGAATAATATCCAATTATTCTTAAGTGAAAAAAGATTATTAAACAATATATATTTTGTGTGTGTATATCTGTACATACATATATACATATACATACACACACTATAGATAGATAGATAGATAGATAGATAGATATAGTATAGAAATCTATCCATCTATCTATCTATATAGTATAGAAGGGGCTTCCCCAGTGGCTCAGCAGTAAAGAATCCACCTGCGATGCAGGAGACTCAGGAGATGCAGTTCTGATTCCTGGGTCGGGAAGATCCCCTGGAGGAGGAAATGGCAACCCACTGCAGTATTCTTGCCTGAAGAATCCCTTGGACAGAGGAGCCTGGCGGGCTACAGTCCATGGGGTCGCAATAGAGTCAGCTACGACTGGGCACAGCACAGTACAGAAAGAGATTCATGACCCCCAAATCGGTAAGAAATAGAAAATGCATCACACTCAGAAAATACACTGGGAAGATGAGATATATAAAAGTACATAAAAATCCCAGGGTGTTGATATTATAATTGTTAAATAACTTCTTAAAAATGTATTCATATTTTCTAAACTCAAGAGGAATCAGGCAGATTTGGGACATATGTTCCATTTCCTACTGTCTATGTAATTCTGAGCAAGTTATTGAACGTTGAGTCTGGCTCTCTGTGACCCTTTGGACTGTAGCCTGCCAGGGAGTGAGTTGCCGTTTCCTTCTCTAAGGGATCTTCCCGTTACAGGGATCAAACCCTGGGTTGATGTCTCCTGCACTGTAAGGCACATTCTTCACCTGCTGGGCCACTGAGGAAGCCCCTTCCATATCTATAATTGGAAATAATAATGGTACTAACCTCATTAGAATCTTCTGAAGATTAAATAATACACATAAAGCACTCAGCACAGTGTTTGGCATATAATAGGCATTCAGTAAAACGTTAGCTATTGTGTTTAATGGAATTCAAAATGTTGTACTACTTGTAGAAGTTTCTTCACAATAATATTTTGAGTCATACTTTGACTTCCTCTGAATGAACAATGAACTTGAGTATGGAGTTTCACCTTTGTTATTATTGTACACTATATCTCTAGTCCATCCATTTCTCTGCTGACTGGGTTCCTGGGACTCACTCTTTTCCCTGATAGTTTTGGGTAACGTTTGATGCATCTGGATAAGAGTAGTGGATTAGATGTACCACTAACAGCATTGTCTGTAAAGCAGTGACCTTAAATGTTTCCATTAGAGTTCTTTGGACATTTTTGTACATTGTTCAGTGTTTGCTCTAGGGTTTTTGAGTTTTGGCCACACTGTAATCTAGGCTCTTTTACTCTCTAAGAAGACTACCAAAATTATAACACAAAGAGCTTTGACAGCAAGCTCTTGCCCTTTCCTCTGGCTGGACTCTTTTTATGGAGTGGTGGTGGAGGAATCAGCAAGGCAGAGGGAGCCTTACAATTTTTTACCTCCTTTTTAAAATTTATTATAAAAGTAACGAACTTTCATGGTTATACAAATTCACTCCCTAAAGGAGGATATTTATAACACCTCCAGATTATATACCACCCCTAGTCCCAGGGACCAGCTGCTAGGATTACTGGTTTCAGTTGTTCTTGCAGTACTGATACATCCTCCTCTCTTGATTTATCAGATTTTAGCAGCTTCAATTAGCTTTCTGTTTTTAAGAAATTAGAAATTTAGCTCACTACCTTTTCCTTCCCTCCTTCCTCCTTCCCCCAAATTTTGCTATATTTTTTTTTACTTCTAAGTTCTTTGCTAGCTTTAGAACTTTAAATAACATGCCTGAACATTTATTTCTTAATCCCTCAATTTAAACCAGGATCTCTTAATTGTGTAGCTCGAGGAAAGTGGCAGCATTGCACTTCCCTCCGTTGCACTTCTCTTCTTCCATCACCTAAATTCTCTCAGCCGTAGCATACATTTTGCATTTTAGGGTTTATAATTAAATTGTTGGTAGTCTTAACTGCCTCCCACCAATCCTCTGCAAATAAACTGTAGAAACTGAAAACCAAGAAAAAGCATTTCAGTATGATAGTTCTATAGATAGTACTCACTTCAGCTCCTGAGAAAAGATGATACTGGGTTGCTTAATCTATATTGCTTGAGAGAGAATCCTCCAAGCCTCAAGGTCAAAACTTTAAAAAATTGTTATTATATTCCACCAGGTGCTCAAAATCAAATCTCATTTTCATTTGTTTCATAGCTGGACTATATTTCTCGTGAAGCTTTTTGTTTTTCCTGACAGTATGAACTGCTTCTGTTTTTGTTTTGCTTCTATCTGTTGACAGTAGCAGCTTATTTTTTGCCTTAATATTAATTTCATATGGCTGGTTAATCAAATCAATACAGAAAATTCACATTCTTCTTGAAGATTTCCTGTTGCTTTCTGACTTTATGCTGTAATTCAGACATAGTGTTATCTAAACATGCCACAACTTTGGGTTTCTTTTCATTGTACTTTTTGAGAGTGAGGTCAATATTTTTTCAAATGATGTTCTTTTTTTCTCTCCTTCAAGTTCCCTGCTTCCTCTCCTAGAAAATATTCTCAAACAAGTACTCCCCTGGAGAGCTTTATTCCTGAATCTTCCAAAAAAAAAATCTTTATTTTGCCTTTTCATTGACTAATAGCTTAATGGTATATAAAGCCTAGATTCAATATCATCTTTCCTCAGAACTGTGAATTCATTCTTCTAAAGTGTTGCTGATTGGAAATAAAATGCCACTCTGATTCTCATTTCTTTGTAAGTAACTTCCCTTCCTCCTCTGAATGCTATTAGCATATTCTCTCTATCTTATGCATTTCCAATTTCACAAGGATTTACGATTTAAATCTGAAGGCCCTTGCTTTTTCTCAGCTCTAGGAAATGTTTTATTATCTCCTTAAATACCTGTTACCTCCTCACCTTTGTCTTTGTTTTCTCTTTCTGGAGCTCTTATTAATCAGATGTGAGACTTCTAGGATTGAGTGTCCATGCCCATTATATTTTCTCTTGTATATTCTATCTTCTTGTCTTTTTGGTCTAAAGTCTAGGCGATTTACTTGATTTTATTTTAAACTCAGTAAATGAATTGATTTCATCTACTGTATTTTGAATATCCACTGTTTCTTATTCCTTATTCGCTTTTATATAGTTACCTCTTCTTGTTTTATGAATTAAACGTATTCTCTATTTAAACAGTTTTATAAGCAGAGAAAATAAACATTTCCAAGTCAGATTTTTTAAAAAAGTTTATACTTTGTCATTTGTGCCTCAGATGAATTTTTATTAGAAGAAATAAGACCACAGAGGTAAACTGAAGTCTCCTTTGTTTCCCAACTCCTACTCCCAAATTTCTTCTTCTCCTTTTCTCTTTGCTATCATCCTTCCCTTTTCTTCCAGCGTCAACTACCATTAAAAGTTTGTGTTTTTTTTCTAGACTATGTTTTACTATATGTAGGTATCTATGTAATATTGTTTCCTGTGTATTAAATTTGTACTACAATATACAAGTTCAAAAAGCATTTTGTTCACCCAACACTATTTCTGGAATCTACTGATATTGATACATATGGACCTAGTTTATTCATTTTTAATGCTGTAAGTATCCTCCACAGTCAGTCATTCAACAAATATTTATGCATACCACCAATGCTCCTGGTATTGTTCTGGTGGCTAGGGACACAGCAATGAAGGAAACAAAATATGAACATAGCATAATTTATTTTATCTTTACTCCATTAACAGACATTAGGTTTTGCTATGACAAATGAATGTCCTTATTACAGGGCTTCTGTTGCAAGTGCTTCTCTAGGGAATATTTTTAGGGGTAAAACTGCTGCTTAATAGACCACATTTTCAACTTTACCAGGTACTGTCAACTTGCTGTCCAAAAAGGTGTACCAGATTGCATGCCTAGCAAGCTGAGGAAATGCTCCATTCCATTCATCCTGCCCAACATTTGGACAGTCATACTTCATAATTTTTTGTCATTCTGATGGATGAGGAATGGTGCCTATTTTAGTAAGCATTTCTCCTAATTGTTAGTAAGGCTCAGCATCTCTTATATTTATTTGTCCTTTAAATCTCTCTCTTTGTTTACTTCCTGGAAGTATCTTTGTTACTCATTTTGTAGTCAGTTGTTTGTCTTTTTAATATTGATTTGAAAGGATTCTCTGGGTTTCCCTGTTGGCTCAAATGGTAAAGCATCTGCCTGCAATACAGGAGACCCAGGTTCGATTCTGGGTTGGGAAGATCCCCTGGAGAAGGGAATGGCTACCCACTCCAGTATTCTTACCTGGAGAATCCCAGGGACAGAGAAACCTGGCAGGCTACAGTTTATGGGGTTCCAAAGAGTTGGATATGACTGAGCGACTAACATGTTCACCTTTTTAGGCTTCCCTGGTAGCTCAGATGGTAAAGAATCTGCTCACAATGTGGGAGACCTGGGTTTGATCCCTGGGTTGAGAAGATCCCCTGGAGAAGGGAATGGCTACCTACTCCAGTATTCTTGCCTGGAGAATTCCATGGACAGAGGAGCCTGGCAGGCTATATAGTCCATGGGGTCACAAAGAGTCGGACACAACTGAATGACTTTAACTCACTCACTCATCAAGGATTCTCCACCTATATAGTCTGGACACCAATATACTTTCTGTTTTATGTGTTAAAATTATATATTTCCAGTCCAAGGTTTGTGTCTTAAGTTTATGCGTAGTGGCTCTCGCATAATAGAGTTTTACTTCTTAATGTAATCTTTCTTTTATGAACTGTCCTTTCTGTGTACCAACTGAGAAATAATCTATCCCTGACAGTCATCAAAATATTCTTTTGTATTTCCTTCTAAAACATTTAAGGGTTTATTTTACACACTCAGGCCCTTAATCCACCTAAAGTTATCCATCTGTATGGGGTGAGGCATTTACTTCTGTTTTTTCATAATGAGAGCTAAATAATTTATCAAATAATCCTTTTCCCACTTATTTTTCATGCTTTAATTTACCCTCATAGATTTGGGGAGTTGTTTCTGGGGTTTCTATGTTATTACAACGAATAGATCTGATATTTAGTCAGATTCCCTCTCCAAACAGATTCTCTCTTCTGGTCTCTAAATTTCCCATCTTTCTCCCAGTATCAGTGCTTCTCTTGTCTTCACTTAAACTGACACTCTTTTTAAACCCACCTCTCTGTTTACAGATGAGAAAACAAAGCAGCAGAGATCTTACACTTCCTGTTTAGGTTCACACTGCAAGACAGAAGCTTAGAGTAGGATCTCAGCCTGCATTCCAATCCTCTTTCCACTTACCCTACCTCTCCTATGAATTTCCATTTTCTGTCAAGGTTTTACTTCCACTGGTACCGAATCTTTGCCAAGACTGGGTTTTCATTGTTTTAAAACATCTCTTCAAATTGGCAGATTAAGGATAGTATTTCGTTATTAATTTCTTGACATAAATAAGTAAATATACAAATATCAGGTAAATAAATACTCCTTAGAAACTTCTTGGCCCATAATATTCTGGCTTTCTAATTTGTTTACTCATGCCTTTCCCCCAGATTTCTATTCTTTTTTCCTTTTCCCCAGCTTTCTATTATTTTTTTTTTTTGGCCTTTTTATTAGTGGTGTTTAGAAATTATATATATATATATATATATATATATATATGAAAGGAACTTTTTGCCATATATGTTTAACTTGCAAGAGATCCTGTCATTTATCTTTTAATCTTGTTTATAGTGTATTTGACTTGGAGGTTTTAGAATTTAAACCTATCGGTTATTTTCTCTGTGGTTTCCTCTATTACTCCTCTACTTAGAACGGTCTTCTCATTCCAAGTGCAAATAATTCTTCTGAGATTTTCTATGACTTTTATGACTTCATAAACTCTTCAATCCATTTATAATTCATTTTAGTGTATGGTATGATATCAAAAGCTAATTTTCATTTTCTATGAATTGTTTATCAGTTGGTTCAATCCTATTTATTGATAACTTCTTCATTTATGTATCACTTTTATCTAGAGTAAGTTCTTACACATACTAGAATCTCTTCCTATGTTCTGTCTCAGTAATCTGTCCATTCTTGTAAAATGCCATGTTTTAAAGTTACTATAGCTTTATAATTCATTTTAATAACTAGTAGAGGAAGATCTCCAACATTCTTGTCCCCCAGACTTTACTGATCATTTCTGTTTCTTCTTGCTTATTTTTTTTTAGTCACCATTTTAAAGATGTGATTTAATCTTCCCATTTAGGAACACAGCATTTATGTAAAATTTCCTTTTATTTCTCCCCATAAAGTATTTTAATTTCTAAGATATCATTTATTACTATTTATTATTTTATACTCTAGTAAATGAGATTTTTTCCATTATATTTTGTAATTACTTATTGTCCATAAGAAAAGTTACTGATTTTAGTTTATTTTGTATATAGATTTTGATTTTTAAGACATTTTTATTTATTATTTTTGTTCTATTAAGTTTCTAGATAAATAGGAATATAACATACAAATAATGATTATCTTTTTCCTCCCTTCCTCTGATTTCCATTTCTTAGAGAGGGTTGTAGCTTCCAGGAGAATACTGAATGATCATGGTGAAATTGTCTCACTCCTGATTTTAATGCAGTGTCTCCAGCTTACCATTCAATATGCTCTAAGCTGTTTCTCTGGCTGAGACACTCTTGATTATATTAAGATGTATGTTAGTTTAATAAATGGTCTAGGGCATTTATCTTGAATTTTAAGCTCATTTTTCACAGAGTTCCTTTGTTTACTTCTAAAAGCCCATTGCTTTTGTATTCTATAGTTTTGTTTTGTTTTGTTTTCATTATCTGAGTCTTTATATTCCAGTTTTTGTCCCTATTTACTTCTGATCTAATCTGTTTATCACTGCTTTTAAAATAATGAATCTTCAAATCCAGAAAGGGTCTCATGATTGGGTAGTATATACTAGGAGAAGAAAGATCAACTGAATAATCCGGTTAATAACCAAATATGACTGATTTTTAAAAATCCTACTTATTCACCTGAGTAGAAACTGATTGAATACGGGAATACAGGAGAAAAGTTGGTAACTACCAATTTGACTTATTTTCAGTGCAAGAAACAATTAACTTGAAAACAAATAATCACTAAAACCCCACAAAAACCAAATACCCACAGTGGTGAGGGGTTATGTCAAAGAGATGTAGGATCCAAGTGTTGAGAACTCTAGTGGCCAAAGGTGGAATAATCTGAGAAACAAAATGAAGCAGTATTGCGTTATAACTCAAAGTATAAGAGTTCATACTGATATAAATAATTGATTGAATAAATGAATGGGAGGGGGACAAGAGAAGAGACAAATCTCTTGGGCAGAGAAAATTCAAATAATTTGTGTAGACACTCTGACCTGAAGGACGTGGAACATAACTCTCCACTCCTTAAGTGTGGGCAGTGCATAGCGACTTCCTTCCAGAGAGTACGTAACAGTCACATTACATGGAGAAACCAGACAAATAACCATCTCAGACAGGTGATCAAGATCAGCATCAATGTATGTGCCCTTCATATTTGATGGCACCAACACTTTTATTTTGGTCTTCTTCTCCAAAACTCATAACCCCAGTCCATTTATGAGAAAAGTGAAGTCACTCAGTCGTGTCCGACTCTGCGACCCCATGGACTGTAGCCTACCAGGTTCCTCCAACCAAGGGATTTTCCAGGCAAGAATACTGGAGTGGGTTTCCATTTCCTTCTCCAGGAGATCTTCCCGACCCAGGAATTGAACCTGGGTCTCCCTCATTGTAGGCAGATGCTTTACCGTCTGAGCCACCAGGGAAGTCATTTATGAGAAAAATATTAGACAAATCTCACTTGAGAAACATTCTACAAAATACCTGACCAGTGCTCTTTAAAACTGTCAAGGTTGTCAGAAACAAGGAAAAGTCTGAGAAACTGTCACAACCAAGAGGAACCTAAGGAGACATGACAGCTAAATGTAATGTGGGATCTCAGAACAGAAAAATGGGTATCAGGCAAAAACTAAAGAATCTGAATGAAGTATGGACTTTAGTTAGTAATAATGTATCAATACTAGTTGATTGTTGTAACAAATCTACAACTAATATAAGATTTTTTTTTTACTGTCTTAGCTATTTTCAAATACAAAATACAGTATTATTAAATATAGTCACCATTATTTATTTTATAACTGGCAGTTTGTATCTTTTGAACCCTTTTACTCATTTCATCCACCTCACCCCTCTCTCCTCTGGCAACCACTGTTCAATGTATCTATGGGCTTGGTTTTTTGTTTTTGTTTTATTTTTTTAATTAGATTTTTTATTTTATATTGGAGTATGGCCGATTAACCATGTTGTGATAATTTCAGGTGGACAGCAAAGGGACTCAGTAATACATATAAATGTATCTATTCTCACCCAAATTCCCTCCCATCCAGGCTTCCACATAACGTTATACAGAGTTCCCTGTGCTGGGCAGTAGGTCCTTGTTTGTTATCTGCTTTAAATATAGCAGTGTGTACCCATCCATCCCAAATTCCCTAAGTATCCCTTCCCCTGCCCCTGGCAACCTTAAGTTCGTTCTCTATATCTGTGAGTCTGTTTTGTAAATAAGTTCATTTGTATCATGTCTTTTCAGACTCCACATTTAAGGGATGTCATATGATATTTCTGGACTTGGGGTTTTTTTCTTTTTGTTTTTTTGCCTTTTAGATTCCAAAAGTAAGTGAAATCATATAGTATTTGTCTTTCTAGGTCTTATTTCATATAGCATAACGCCCTCAGGATCTATCCATGTAGTCATAAATGGAAAGCTTCCATTCTTTTTTACGGCTGAATAGTATTCCAGTATAGATATCATATTTCCTTTATCCATTCATCCATCAATGGACACTTAGCCAATATCCTGGCTATTATAAATACTACTGCAATGAACATGGTAGGGGGTACATAGATCTTTTCAAATTAGTGCTTTCATTTTCTTTGGATAGATACCCAGAAGTAGAATTGCTGGATCACATGGTGGTTCTGTTTTTAATTTTTTGAGGAATCTCCACACTGTTTTCCACAGTGGTTGCACCAATTTTCATTCCTACCAACAGTGCACAAGGGTTCCTTTACTTCATCCTCACCAACACCTGTCATTTGTTATCTTTTTGATAACAGCCATTCTAACAGGTATGAGGTGATATCTCATTGTGGTTTTGATTTGCATTTCTCTGATTAGGGATGTTGAGCATCTTTTCATGTGCCAGTTGGCCATTTGTATGTCTTCCTTGGAAAAATGTCTTTCAGATCTTCTGCCCATAACCAGATTGTTTCTTTTTTTCTTTTTTGCTATTGAGTTATATGAGTTCTTTATATTGGGGACATTAGCCCCTTGTAAGATACATGATTTGCAAATATTTTTTTCTATTCCATAGTTTGCCTTTTTATTTTGTTGATGGTTTCCTTTGATGTGAAGAAACTTTAGTTTGAGGAAGTCTCACTTGCTTATTTTTGCTTTTATTATCTTCACTTTTGGTGTCAAATTAAAAAATCAAGGCTGATTGCCAAGACTGACGTCAAAGAGCTGACTGCTTATGTATTCTTCTAAGAACTCTATGGTTTCAGGTCTTTAATCTATTTTGAGTTAATTTTTGTGTATGGTATAAGAGTGGTCCAGTTTTACTCTTTTGCATGTGGCTGCCCAGTTTTCTCAATACCATTTATTAAAAAGACTGGTCTCTCCCCATTATATATTCTTGGATCCTTTGTCATAAATTAATTGACCATATATGCATGGGTTTATTTTTGGACTCTATTCTGTTCCATTGATCTCTGTGTTTTTATGCCAATGCCATGATATTTTGATTATGATAGCTTTATAATATAGTTTGAAACCAGAAAGCATGATGCCTCCAGCTTTGTCCTTCTTTCTGAAAATTTCTTTGACTATTTGGGGGGTCTTTTGTAGTTCCATACACATTTTAACATTGTTCTATTTTTATGAAAAATGGGAAATTGGCACTGAATCTGTGGATTGCTTTGGGGAGTATGGGTTTTTTTTTTAAAAAAAACCTTTTATTTTGTATTGGAGTATAACTGATTAACAATGTTGTGATAAGTTTCAGGTGACTAGCAAACGGACTCAGTCATTCATATACACATATCCATTCTCCCCAAAACTCCTCTCCCATCCAGGCTGCTGACATTAATACTGAGCAGAGTTCCATGTGCTTGACAGTAGGTCCTGTTGGCTATCCATTTTAAATATAGCAATGTGTACCTGTCCATCCTAATGGACATTTTAACAATATTAATTCTTCCAATCAATGAACATAGAATATTTTTCCATTTATTTGTCTTCAGTTACATTCATCAATGTCTTACAGTTTTCAGTGTATAGGTTATTTCACTTCTTTGGTTAATTTTCTTTCCAGGTATTTTGCTCTTTTTGATACAATTATAAGTGGGATTGTGTTCTTATCTTTCTGATACTTTAGTTTTAGTTTTTAGAAAACAACAGATTTTTGCGTATTGATTTTGTATCCTGAAACTTTACTATATTTATTAGTTTTAACATTTTTTTGGTGGAATCTTTAGAGTTTTTTATACATAAAATTATGTCATCCTTAAATCATCTCAGTTTTACTCTTTCCTTTCCAATTTGGATGCCTTTTATTTTTGTTGCCTAACTGCAGTGGCTAAGACTTTCAATACTACATTAAATAAAAGTGGCCAGAATGAGCATCTTTGTTTTGTTCCTGATCTTAAATGCTTTCAGCTTTTCACCATTGAGTATGATGTTAGCTGTGTGCTTATCATATATGGTTTTTATTATGTTGAAGTATGTCCCTTCTATACCCACTTTGTTGAGATTTTTTTTTTCATAAGTGGATGTTGAATTTTGCCAAATGCTTTTTCTGGACCTATTGAGATAATCATAAGATTTTTATCGCTCATTTTGTTAGTGTGGTGTATCACACAGGTTGATTTGCAGATGTTGACCCCATCCTTGCATCCCTGGAATATATTCCACTTGATCATTGTGTATAGTCATTTTACTATATTGCTGAATTCAGTTGGCTGATTTTTCCTAAGGATCTTTGCTTCTATGGTCATCTGGGATATTGGTCTACCATTTTTTTATTTTTTTGGTGCATGTGTGATGTATGTGTCTGGTTTTGTGATCATGGTAATGCTGGCCTTGTAAAAATGAGTTTGACAGTATTCTCTCCTCCTCAATTTTTTTTGAAGAATTATGAAGGATTGCTATTAATTCTTTGAATGTTTGGTAGAATTCCCTGATGAAGCTATCTGGTTCTGGACTTTTGCTTTTGGGGAGGTTTTTGATTATTTATCAATCTCCTTACTAGTAATCACTCTATTCAGATTATCCACTTCTTTATGATGCACTCTTGGAAGGTTGTATGTTTCTAAGAACGTATCCATTTCTTTCAGGTTGTCTAGCTGGATAAGATGTTAATAATAGGGGAAACCAGGTGTGAAGTATATGGGAACTCTGTACTATCTTTGCAATTTTTCTGTAAATATAAAACTATTCTAGAAATTTATTTAAAAAATAATCTTACCTTCAGTAATTATACCCAGTAATACTTGGGTGTCCTTAAAGCTGCAATTATTATAATGGCATGAAAACTCAGTAACTAACAGACAGCTAGCCTTGCTTGGTATTCCAGCCAGCATCACTTCCTGTACTAATTACCAATGTACCTTTTCTCCTAGGTTATTGCTTAGTTATAGTTCCACAGAGGGTACTCAGTTATACTGTAAGAGCTCCTTTGAGACAATAGCAAGAACAAATGGACATAAATTGCAGCAGCAGAGTTTTGAGTTAAGAGTTCTGGTATGCTGTGAATTCAAGTTATGTGATATTCTTTGCTAGTTAATCTTTTAAGGGTGAGTTGACCATACATTGGTTTGGTCCAGCCTGGCTTCAGCCCATCTTGAAGTAAATCAGGCAAGAAACTGAATTTCTATACTTTCCAGAAGATCCAAAAGAGTTTTTATATCTTATGGAAAAAATTTACGTAAACTATAAGTTGGCGTAAGTGATACTGATCACACAGAAATTGTTCATCAAGTTATCTACGGTCTCTGCCATTCTCTCTATCAACATATGATTTATTAATTTTGTTCCAGAGATTTGAGTTAAAGCTGCATAAATCATGAATAAAGATTAGTTTAACAATCACAATGCCCCCTGGGACAATGTTTCAAGTGAAGAAAATGCAAAACTGTCACAATGTGAAAATAATATGATGGTTGTACCAATATTTGCAAGTTGAAATGATAGTCAACACCCTTACAGAGGCAGAGTATAAATCTTATTTCTGCTTATTTTATGCAAACTCTAAAGCTTTTAAATTTTTATTAATATTTGCCCTTGTGAAAATGTTTTGAAAAAGAAATCTAAGAGTATTCTGATCTGCCTCCAGCTATTAAGCAACATTATTAGACACTGACCTCCTGCTACCTGTTTGATGACTTAAATACTTTAGAAAAACAACGTTTTAAGAGGCCCCCAAGTCATTTACAGCAATGATATCTTCCTGCTTTTTGCGATTAAAGAGAGAAGTGTCTGGCACGTGGCAAATACCACAGTTTTAATATTCAAAATTATATCAACTTGTGTCTGTTGGCTACCTGACTCTTTAACCTTTACAAAACTCTAATTGTTCATACACTCAAATTTATTCTACTGCTTAAGAAAAATGACCAGGTTATAAATACTCTGGTTAGAAGTTACTCACCAGACTAAATTGAAGTTGGTTAGGAATAAGGGAAAACGGCTCATTATTCAGATAACTGAATTTTGTATTATTTATATCATTCTTATGGAGCTGATGGTGTGGTAAGTACAGACAATACAATGACGTGTTAGAGGCAATTCCAGCTATGACTTCATTCATCCAATGGCATCTCTTGTTATAAACACTTGCTTCAAACGTCTGAATTCTGGGTGTGCTGGATGAAGAGAAGAGAGGAAACAACAAGCAGAATGAAGCAAACCAAAGTGCACCACATCAGTTCCCTCTCCGCTTCACTAATGATGTGTTGTTGGAAAGGTTTCAACATACTCTCTTTGTGAGAAATGAGAAACATTGATCTGCATGCAGGGTTTACATAGAGGTTATCAAAATAAAATTTTAGAGAATCATTAAAGGGCTGAATACAGCATGTTAAATCCTTAATCAGAGATGCCAAAACCCAGAGTCAGACATCTGTCTTTCAGGAGGACCACCATAAGGCTGATGAAAGAGAGTTCATGGAAAGGTCGGGAAAAAAAATACCAACAGTTATGGTTACTGTTATAAAAAATATTTATGGTAAGCAGTGTGATTTGCTCCCTTTTTGTTGTATATTGTCCCCTTTTCATTTGTATAACTACAGTATTGAGTTTATTTCATTAGCTAGTATTGGGAAATGAACAAAGCTTGATTAAAATTCAAATTATAATTCCATCGTGATGTATTCTGCCCTGGTATTCTCTCGATCTAATAAGAAATTATGCCTCATCAAACATACATAATTTGGCTTGAAATGGTGATAGTAGGAAGCCAAATTTATAGACATAATAAAGTTGTCTACACTGGATATTTTCATTTCAGAGTGCAATATGCACTGGATAACCTAAGTCCCCCAGGCAATCATTTAGTCATCCAATCTCGTTCTGGGTGGAGCTTGTTTACATTCGATAATCACACCATTAACACTCACTGCTAAATATACACACAAGGAGTGGATACTAATGTTTGTTTCACAACTCCAGTGATACTACTATACAATTACATTGATAGGCTGGATAGTGAGAACCTGGAAGCTACCCTGGTTACTCTTTGACAATGTAAACAAACAAGCATCTGCAACACTGAACAGCCAGTATGCAGTATGTGTCTTTGTCCATAGAGGCAGGGAGGCGGCATCATGTGAAGAAACAAGGATGGGTCTGTGCCATGAGCACAGGGATTTTGCAATGTGAGAACTCGAGGAAGCAAGGAAGTTTTGGACAAACTTACAATGTTTGGGGAACTCCTGTTCACAGGAGGCACACAATACACATGTGCTGACCACGTCTGAAATTCACACAGCTGGCTGTGTCCCTGGGGGCCCGTCATGTCACTTCCGGGGACCTTAACTTCGTCATTTGGAAAACAAGAGTATAAGATATTGCCTGTGAATTCCTTTCCAGTCTAAGGTTATACAACAAGGATCATCTCTGTGTGTGCCTATGCATATATATATATATATCTGTATGCTTCCAACAACCGCGATAGTACTAAAACTCATATGAGCTTGAGATTCTGTAACTTGTTATTGGGTTTATTATTTTTTAATAACAGGATTTTCTTTCAGCCCAGGTAACTGTGGGCATGTTAATGTTCTCCAAGCTTTTGTGTCCTTTTATATAAATTAAGTTGATAATAGCACATATCATTGTTTATAGCATGTTGTGAGTATTACCCAGATAATATATGTAATATTTGGCCTAGTGCAGGGTACACAGTAAATACTTGATACATTTTTTAATATTATTTTGTAGCCCTCTCTATTTTGTTTATAAAACAAGTAAATAAATAATAAGTTGTCTTATGATTATCCAATTGGAAGGGAAACTATGAACTGTTACAAAAATATTTTTTAATGAATTACAGTTATTCAGACAAGCAGCATCTGAGTTTCAGAAATACATGTGTTCAACAGAAAGAAGAGATCCTAAAATCATGCAATCCTCCTTTAAAATATAAACTAGAGTAATTACACACTGACTTTGCTATTTTGTAGGATAAGCCCAGATGGTACTGATTTTAATACCCATGTAAACCAAAATGGAAGATATGACCAATCTTAGGTAACCTGTCAAAGTTATCAGGGGGAAAAAAAACAAACCTTAGAATGTTATTGCTAACAATTGGAGGAGAGAAAGGAGGAAGGGGGAATGCTACATATGAAAAGAAAGTTAAACCAAGCACATACATTTTCTGCCTGAATAAATGACATAAAAGATGTTTGCTACAGAGACTGACTTATTAGACAGAACTAATGTAAGATAAATTTGATCTTAGACACTAAACATTTTTAGAGCTAGAAGCTCACAAAAATTTAGTTTTAAAATTAGTAAATTTTTAGGGACTTCACTGGTTGTCCAGTGGCTAACACTACATGCTGTCTTTAATATGTCCAGACAGCATATTAAAAAGCAGAACATTAAAAAATAAATAAATAAATAAATAAAAAGCAGAACATTACTTTGCCATTGAAGGTCTGTCTAGTCAAAGCTGTGATTTTTCCAGTAGTCATGTATGGATGAGAGAGCTGGACTATAAAGAATGCTGAATGCCAAAGAATTGATGCTTTTGAACTGTGGTGTTGGAGAAGACTCTTGAGAGTCCCTTGGACTGCAAGGAGATCAAACCAGTCAATTTTAAAGGACATCAGTCCTGAATATTCATTGGAAGGACTGATGTTGAAGCCGAAACTACAATACGTTGGCCACCTGATGCAATGAAGTGACTCACTGGAAAAGACCCTGATACTAGGAAAGATTGAAGGCAGGAGGAGAAGGGACGGCAGAGGATGAGATGGTTGGATGGCATCACCGACTTGATGGATATGAGTTTGAGCAAGCTCCAGGAGTTTGTGATGGACAGGGAAGCCTGGTGTGCTGCAGTCCATGGGGTCGTAAAGAGTCGCACAAGACTGAGCGACTGAACTGAACTGAAGACTCCATGCTCCCAATGTAGAGGGCCTTGGTTCAATCCCTGGTCAAAGAACTAGAGCCTGCATACCACAGGGAAGATCAAAGATCCCATGCAGCCAAATAAATAAACAAATATATATATTTTAAAAATGAGTAAATTTTCCAAGAAAAAAGTCTGATGAACTTTTGAGCAGTTGAAGAGTTGAGAGACTCTTGATTCTTCCTCAATTGGTATATACTCTTCTGTCAGGAAAACCAAAGAAGAGTAGATGAGGATGTCAGAATGTCAAGGGTATTGACTGTAAACTAAACTTTTGGAACTCATCAAAATAATTCATCAATATTTCCTTTATCCTCTCTTCTCTTTGTAACATAGAACTGACCTGAGGAGCAGTGTCAGAGGACTAAAGTGCTTCTCTAGAAAGCATTCCTACTCTGGGCCCTATTTTCAATATTTAATAAAAAATTTGACTGACACCGTCACTAGTTCTGGCTGAGGGGACTATGTGTGAGCCAGGTGCTGGCTTGAATCAAGTGGTCAAGGATGCAAGGCTATCCTTCAGTTGATGCTCTGTAGGGAGGGTATATGACAAAAAGATTGACCTAAGGTTAGCATGACTTCACCCCAATACTGCCAGACCATAACCTCTGCCTTCCTCTCCACTTTCTCTGTGCTGAACCTCATCAGTCATTGGCCTGAAGGTGGAATTAACACCCTAGGGTGCAGGGTACAGCACACACAAAGGTGGGGATAACAAGATTTGCCTCAATATGAGGTTCAAATGAGTGGTGTGATGTCATAATGCTGGATCAACCTGATTTCTCTGGTTACTCCATTTGCTTGATATACTGCTGCTGCTGCTAAGTTGCATCAGTCGTGTCCGACTCTGTGCGACCCCATAGATGGCAGCCCACCAGGCTCCCCCGTCCCTGGGATTCTCCAGGCAAGAATACTGGAGTGGGTTGCCATTTCCTTCTCCAGTGCATGAAAGGGAAAAGTGAAAGTGAAGTCACTCCCTTGTGTCCGACTCTTCGTGACCCCATGGACTGCAGCCTACCAGGCTCCTCCGTCCATGGGATTTTCCAGGCAAGAGTACTGGAGTGGGGTGCCATTGCTTGAGAGATATATATATATGCACACAGAGAGACACACACACACACACACACACACACAGAGTTTCTTAATTAACTTACTCCTTATTATGATTCATTCACTTCCTGACAGATTTCAGTTTCTCCAGACTCAGGAGCTAGGGAAGATGCAATATTGGCTACTCCATAAAGACCTTATGTGCAGATGCAAAGACAAGCATTTACCAAGTGGTCTTTAAACTGGGCTTCTTAGGTGGCACAGTGGTAAAGAATCTGCCTGCCGATGCAGGAAACACAAGAGACGTGGGTTTGATACCTGGGTCGGGAAGATCCCCTGGAGCAGGAAATGGCAAGCCACTCCAGTATTCTTGCCTGGAGAATTCCATGGATAGAGGAGCCTGGCGGGCTACAGTCCATCAGGTCGCAAAAGAGTTAGACACGACTTAGCGTGTACGTGTGCACACACACACGCACACAGTTTAAATTGAAAGCCTGAGACTGGGGAGTTTTCCTTTCTCATGGTTCATGACTTTGGGAAATTGAACTGGAAAAAAAAAAAAAAAGATTTTCTGGAATTTTAAGATGTGAGTCCAGTGAGTTTTTTTTCCCTACTATCCTATTATGGTTGTTTGAGGCTGGGGTCCACATAGCAGCTGCATACAAATCCCATGTAATTCTCCTGAACATGTGGGATGTTACTTAAGGCTGAATTCTGGAAGGAAGCAGGATGTTTCAGTGTGAGATTAGTGGAAACAGCTGAGGCAGAGTGCGACATGGTAAGCTAGGCTTGAATCCAGGCTTCTGAGCAGGCGAGCCAGACTGGAACTGGTGAGAGAAGGGTCACATCCCACCTCAGACTAGGCGGCCCCAGGAGGAGTAGAGGGTTGGGAGGGAATGACCTTGAGGGTGAGGCTTGTGGGAAGCTAATGGAATGGGAGTCTCTGACTTCTAAGGGGAGAGAGGGAACATGATCCTGGTCAAAGGCAGGAAGAGAGAGAATTCGCATTCTAGAGAACCTCTTGTTTTTTCCTGTGATGAGCTTTTTCTTCAATGAACACATCTTTTTAAAGCTTCCATTTGTTGAGCAATAAATATGGACTAGGAATACTGCCAAAAGCTTTGTATACACGAGATCACTGTCCTCAGAACAATATATGTATAATTATGACCCCCCCCTCCCCAGATTGCAGATGAGGAAACCGAGAC
Source organism: Giraffa tippelskirchi (assembly GCF_054371585.1). NCBI lineage: Eukaryota > Metazoa > Chordata > Mammalia > Artiodactyla > Giraffidae > Giraffa > Giraffa tippelskirchi. The sequence continues at coordinate 102,947,439 of NC_137280.1, read as the reverse complement.
TTTGCATGTTAAAGAATGTGCTCCTGAAAGATGCCAAGATTCTCACCCTGGTCTGACTACCTCTTTAAGCTAGAGCTCTTCATCTTTAAACTGCACTGCTCTTCTTTCATGAACAGAGACCCTGGGTTCCATAGAAAGTTGACTTTCAAATGCGTAAATAACATAAATTGCCAAGACTTTAAACGGTTGTCATTGCCTACTTATTAGAAAGGAACATAAATGCTCTTTCAGAAACAGTTTTTGGCTATCAGTGCTGGGAAAAATATTTTGTGTTTAAAATTTTAGTTTTTTTTTAAAAATAATCTTACTTATTTATTTAGTTTTGGCTGTGCTGGGTCTTCATTGCTGTGTGGGCTTTTCTCTAGTTGCAATGAGCAAAGGCTACTTTCTAGTTGTGGTGTGTGGGCTTCTCATTGCAGTGGCTTCTCTTGGGCTCTAGGGCATGAAAATTTCAGTAGTTGTGGTTCTCAGGCTCTAGAGTACAGGCTCAATAGTTGTAGCATACAGGCTTAGTAGCTCCTTGGCATGTGGGATCCTCCTGGATCAGGGATTGAACCTGTGTCTCCTGCATTGGCAGGTAGATTCTTTACCACTGAGCCACCTGGAAACATATATATAAGTAACACTGTATATAATTAATATATGACTAATAAAACTAAAATTTTAGGGCTTCCTGATGACTCAGTGGAAAAGAATCTGCCTGCCAATGCAGGAGACTCAGGAGATGTGGGTTTGATCCCTGGGTTGGGAAGATCCCCTGGAGAAGGAAATGGAAACTCACTCCAGTATTCTTGCCTGGAGAATCCCATGGACAGAGGAGCCTGGTGGGCTACAGCCCATGGGGTCGCAAAGAGTTGGACATGACTGAGCAACTGAGCATGCGTGCACAAATTACATATATAATTAATTAACAGTATATCAATATTATTGATGGTTGAAGCCTAAAAAAGGTTTGGATCCATATGGAGAATATTTATATGAGTAAAAGGTGAAGCCCCTAAAGCAGCAGACAAAATAATGAGCCAATGAGAGATGAAAACCATTGCAAGAGGGGGGATTTTCTCTCTACTAATTCTTAAGCCAAGGTAATGGGCTTTAACTGTTACTCTCATAGATTGCCAGTGGGAGTATAAAATGGTGAACCACTTGGGAAAAGAATTTGGCAGATTCTTATTAAATTAAATACATGTTTTACACATGACCCAGCATTGGGACAGAGAAGGCAATGGCACCCCACTCCAAAACTCTTGCCTGGAAAATCCCATGGACGGAGGAACCTGGTGGGCTACAGTCCATGGGGTCGCTAAGAGTCGGACATGACTGAGCGACTTCACTTTCACTTTTCCCTTTCATGCACTGGAGAAGGAAATGGCAACCCACTCCAGTATTCTTGCCTGGAGAATCCCAGGGACGGCGGACTGGTGGGCTGCCATCTATGGGGTCGCACAGAGTCGGACACGACTGAAGCGACTTAGCAGCAGCAGCAGCATTGGGAATTTACCTAAGAGAAAATATATGTCCATAAAAAGACTTCCACGTTTTTTTTTTCCATAGAGCCTCAAATAGAAAACTACAGGTGAACGGATAAATAATTTTGGTTTCCCTGGTGGCTCAGATGGTAAAGAATCTGTCTGCAATCAACCCGGGTTTGATCCCTGGGTCAGGAAGAGCCCCTGGAGAAGGAAATGGCTACCCACTCCAGTATTCTTGCCTGGAGAATCCCATGGACAGAGGAGCCTGGAGGGCTACAGTTCTTGAGTTTGCAAGTAGCTGGACACAATTGAGCGACCAGCACTTTCACTTCACTTTCACATAATGAATACTGCTTAGTAATAAATTGAAATGAGCTCATAGCATGCAGCAGTATACATGTGTTTCATAGTTATCATGCTGAAAGAAGTTGGACACTGCAATATATACAGTACAAGTCTGTATGAAATTCTAGAGGCAGAAATAATCAACAGTGACAGCTGATTCATATTCAGTGGTTTCCCAGGGCAAGGTGGGTATTGGGGTGTGGAACTGACTGCAAAGGGGCACAGAGTTTTGCAAAGAAACGTTCTGAATGTTGAAGGGGTGGTGGTTACGTGAGTCAAGGTATTCAGATGATAGACTTAAACTGTTTGTAAATTATAACTCAATAAAATTGACTTAAAAAAAAAAAGATTACTGGCTTAGAAGAAAGCATGCATTAAAAAACAAAAATTCCTCCATCTCAGTTTCTCTCTTCCACAACGTTTTCTGTAACCAGAATGTTACAGGAATGTTTCAGGAAGTTTATACCCTGTTATTTTTCCTTAGTTGCAAGTTAGACTTTGTTCATAAAAGCCAAGTAGAAAAAAATTATTAGACTTTAAAAATAAAGCTATTTAGAATTTTTAAACCATCTTACCTGGATAATCAGATTTCCTCTGTATTTGAGGTTTTACCACTCGGAGTATTCTTAAAATGCTATCTTCTAAAATGAATATTTACCTCCATATGCCTTAAATAACATTTACTGAATATAATTTAATCTTCTCTGAATGCCTCGAGGTCATCATTATGAACATAAAAAGTTGTGCTATTCTGTAATATAGTGATGATTTCAGTTTGTTATTGCACATAGAACTATTTGCTTCTATGCTAAATGGCCTCAGAATACTGAGCTTTTTAAGTTTTTGTGCTTGCATCTTATTCTTTCCTATTTTTCTCTTGTTGGGCTATCAGCAAGCTTTTTTTTTCTTTTTTTTTGCTGTTGCCTATTTGTCTCCCTATAGGAACTGCTTTCCTCTCTTCTAGCTTCTAAGATAATCAAATTATCAGCACATATATGTACAGAGCAGTAGTTCCCACCTATTGACCAGCAATTGACTGGTTTCAAATATATCCCTGGAAACTTGTCAAAACTGCAGATGTCCAGGCTCCCTCCTCAGTGATTCTAATATCTAATTCAGGATGCATCCCATATCACCTTTCTTTAAATTATGGAAATACGCTTGTGTATATTGATCACAAAAGTAGAAAAAAAAGTGTAATGAACCTCTACAGCATCCAGTTCAACAATTATTAACATTCTGTTGATCTTTTCCATGTATCTGCTCCTTCCCCATTTTTTTTTTTTTAAAACAAAAAACAAAAAGTTGTCCCCTTAGGCCAAATCCAACTTGCTGCAAGTTTTTAAAAAATTGAGATATAATTCATTCACAATAAAATACACCCTTTTAACTGTATATAATTCAGTGGTTTAGTTTACAAAGTTGTGCAATCCTCACCATTATCTACTTCTACAGCATCATCATCAGCCCCATCCCTAGTAGTATGACTCAGGCCCTGACCACCACGAATCAACTTTCCACATCTATGGCCTTGACATATTCTGGACACTTCATATAAAGAAAATCACACAATATGCAAGTTTTTTTGTGTGTCTGGCTTTTTCACTTAGTATTTACAAGGCTCATCCATGTAGCAGCATGTATCAATACTTTACTCCTTTTTCTGAATGAATAAATATCCCATTCTATAATTCACCACATTTCGTTAATCCATTCACCAGCTGATGCACATGTGGGTTGTTTCCACTTTTCAGTTGTTATGAACAAGGCGGCTGGGAACATTCATGTGCAAGTTTTTATGTCTCCAGTTCTCTTGGGTATACACCCAGAAGTGGAATTGCTGGTTCAGATGATAACTGTACGTTTAACTTTCTGAAGAACTGTTAGACTGTTCTCAAAGTGGCTGTGCCATTTTATTCCCACCAGCAATGTATGAGGCTGCCAATTTCTCCAGATTCTTCCCAGTGCTTGCTGTCATTATGATTCCTACCATTCCTATTGTGAAGTGGCATCTCATCATGGTTTTGATTTGCATTTCTCTAGTGATGAATGGTGCTGAGTGTCTTTTTTGTGTGCTTATCAGCCATTTGCGTATCTTCTTTGGAGAAATATCTGTTCAGATTTTTTGCCCATTTTTAAATTGGCTTATTTGAGTCTTATTTTTCACTGTTGAGTTTTTAAACCAAGGTACTAGACTCTTTTCAGTTAAGTAATTTGCAACTATTTTCTATTCTGTGGACTATCTTTTCAGTATCTTGATAGTGCCCTTTGAAGTGTAAAAGTTTTAAATTAATTGTCTAGGTTCCAGAAAAACATCTATTTCTGCTTTATTGACTATGTCAAAGCCTTTGACTGTGTGGATCACAATAAACTGTGGAAAATTCTGAAAGAGATGGGAATACCAGACCATCTGACCTGCCTCTTGAGAAACCTGTATGCAGGTCAGGAAGCAACAGTTAGAACTGGACATGGAACAACAGACTGGTTCCAAATAGGAAAAGGAATACATCAAGGCTGTATATTGTCACCCTGCTTATTTAACTTATATGCAGAGTACATTATGAGAAACGCTGGACTGGAAGAAGCACAAGCTGGCATCAGGATTGCCGGGGGAAATATCAATAACCTCAGATATGCAGACGACACCACCCTTAGGGAAGAAAGTGAAGAGGAACTAAAAAGACTCTTGATGAAAGTGAGAGAGGAGAGTGAAAAAGTTGGCTTAAAGCTCACCATTCAGAAAACTAAGATCATGGCATCCGGTCCCATCACTTCATGGCAAATAGATGGAGAAACAGTGGAAACAGTGGCAGATTTTAATTTTGGGGGGCTCCAAAATCACTGCAGATGGTGACTTCAGCCATGAAATTAAAAGATGCTTACTCCTTGGAAGGAAAGTTATGACCAACCTAGACAGCATATTAAAAAGCAGAGACATTACTTTGCCAACAAAGGTCCATCTAATCAAGGCTATGGTTTTTCCAGTAGTCATGTATGGATGTGAGAGTTGGACTATAAAGAAAGCTGAACGCCGAAGAATTGATGCTTTTGAACTGTGGTGTTGGAGAAGACTCTAGAGAGTCCCTTGGACTGCAAGGAGATCCAACCAGTCCATCCTAAAGGAAATCATCCCTGAATATTCATTGGAAGGACTGATGTTGAAGCTGAAATTCCCATACTTTGGCCCCCTGATGCGAAGAGCTGACTCATTTGAAAAAACGCTGATGCTGGGAAGGATTGAAGACAGGGAGGAGAAGGGGACGACAGAGGATAAGATGGCTGGATGGCATCACCGACTCAATGGGCATGTGTTTGAGTAAACTCAGGGAGTTGGTGATGGACAGGAAGGCCTGGCATGCTACAGTCCATGGGGTTGTAAAGAGTCAGACATGACTGAGCCACTGAACTGAACTGAATTTTTCCTGGTTTGCCTGTGCGTTAGGAGTCATGTCTAAGAAACCGTTGCTGATCTAAGATCACAAAGATTTACACCTAAGTTTCTTCTAAGAGTTTCATAGTTTTAGCTCTTACACTTAGGTTTCATGCATCTGAATTTTTCAAAAGCTTCTTGTGTGATTCTGAGGTACAACTAGTTTTGGAAAGGAAGCTTAAGTAGATTCTGGCAGCCTTTAAGAATTTTATTTTTTTAAGTATGAACTTGCGTGTACAGTTTTCTTAAAAAGTTGAATGAGAGATCTTTTTAATCTCCTTTTTGGTGTTTTGCTATATTGCAGAATGTTGAGATGTGTGGAGAGCTGATTCAGGAAAAGTGTGTGCTACTATTTAAGTGTATGGTGACCTCTTAGTACCAGAAAACTTAAAACGGTGCAAATATATTTAGGAAATGCTCCTTATAGTTCCAAGTTTAAAAACACAGACTATCATCTTAAGTCATTTTTAGTGTACGGTGCCACATTGTTCTGATCCACATATTGGAAAATATCAGGGAGAAAAGAAAGCAAAAAGCAGCAGCTGGGACCTAGCTTCTAACCACAAGAGGACAGCATGGTGGCCACACTTTTCAACTGTAGAAAGACAGCCAGTTGTTGCTGTCGTTCAGTTGCCCAGGCACGTCCGACTCGTCACGACCCCATGGACTGCAACACGCCAGGCCTCCCTGTCCCTCACCATCTCCCAGAGTTTGCCCAAGTTCATGTCCACCCAGATACATCCACAAACCTTCAGTTGTTAGTAGACAGTTTGTTTTAGACCCTGAGGCCAGTAGTTATCAAACTTAAATGAACATCAGAATCACCCAGAGAGCTTGTAAAAACCCAGATTCCTGGGCCCCATCCCCAGAAATGGTGGACAACAGGCTGGGGAAGGGCCCCAAAATGTGCCTTTCTGGTAGGCTAGGAGATTCTGGCCCTAAGACCCCACTTTGAGGATAAATGGACTGCCCATCCCGCCCTGTTGCTTAGTGAACCCTGAGCCAGCAAGCTTTAAGCCAGGAGACTCCTCTGTGCTCCACCTTGGTCAGAAACATGCTAATAGTATACTAAGGAAGTCACGAGGCTGTGAGTATACTTTCCAAATTTGGTTTACATTCTTAGTCACTGACAGTCTCATTTCAGGTTCCAAGAATATGATCATTTTTCCAAATGCCATTTGGTCACTTGGGAATGCATCCCGATTTGAATGCATCCTGATTTCATAAAATTAGCAGGGATTATCTAAATTATTTTGTTTTTCTGATTTTTTTTCCTTTGGTATTTGATTTGCTTGATGCATGTATATGTCAGCTGTGGTTAGGAATGCTATTCAGGAACATCCACTGTGTTTGCCATAATGGATTTGACCTACGGCCAAACAGTACTCTTGAGAGATGTGGTTGTGACTTTGACAGATTGAGCCAAAGTTAAATTCTGATCAACTGCAAAGGAATTTTATCAGTCCCAGGATGTTTGCCAGCTGAGCTGGGCAAAAGAGTGACTTTCTAAAACGTCCTGCACAATCCACATTTACTCTGTCACCTGTACTTCCTACTTTCTGAAAGGTCAGCTAAAAACTTTCATTTTTCCTATTTTCTGTCATTTCCAGGACCACAAGCTTAAACCTGAGAACTGAATGTTAAGCTGGGTTCCTGTCTCTCACGAATCAGCAGGGGCAGAGTTCAGCAAGCAGAAGGGAGTTTACAGTTCTGCTGATTGCATGGTGGCAGAATGAGACCTCAGCTTATTTGGCTTCTTGGCAGAAAAGGTAAGTAGAAAAGTTTCTGTTGGTCAGTTGAGGTGATCAAGGAACAGAGAGAAATCTGACAGGCCGGACACAAGAAGACACTTTGCATTTAGGTTCTTATAGCAATCCCTGAAGTCTGTTAATCATTTTTTGAGAGAGATGGGACATTGGCTTTGAGAAGAAGAAACGAAAGTTCTGTGCCAACCCTGTCCGCAACATCTGCAGACCCAGCTCTGCTCCAAGCTTCATTTGCACTCTCAAGCCGTCTGTTACCCAACCACCCACAGGAGGGGTTCATCTTCCATCATAGCAACCCTCCCAAGGAGGAAGGAAGCTTTTTAAATAGACCACAACCCAATGAAAACCAGTCATCCCAGTATCCATACATCCACCAGAGGGAAACATGTGCAGTGAGTGGTATTAGTCACTAGGCTTCTAAGAAGTTTGACTGTGTTATTCCACCCTCACTTTTCTAAATTACAATGGCAATAACTGCGTTTGCACAGAAATCACCCCAACTGGTTAGCTACTTCATTTAATGACCACACGATTTCTATTTTATGGGTACAAAATAGTTGATCTCATTGAACTGGCAATTTAGAAACCTGAGGCAAATTAGAGCAATTATTAATAAATTATATATTTGGTAACTAACAATTTGTCTATCATCTAGAAATGTGAGGCAAAACTGCCAGACTCCCTGGCCCTGTGATTCTGACCAGGTCTTTTCATTTTTTCCTTTCCAAGACCCAAAGTTTTTATTATCCATACCAGTTCCACCATTACTGCTGCTGCTTTTGCAGAGCGCGACATTTATCACACCAAGAATATAAGGGATGGCATTTGCACTCCATTTGGAACAGAAGGTGTGGCTGCTTAAAATTAAAAGAAAAAAAAAAAGCAACAAAAAACACCCTACCCTAAACAAAACAAGAAATGAGCTTCACTTCAGCTTTCCCTAAAAAAAGTTAGCTCATAGAGGAAACAATGGCAAGAGACAGGAGCAAAATATCTTCTTGTCTGTAATCACTGTTCATAATCACTACCGTGTTTCGTTTCTGGGTGAGGCGGTTTGATGAAATTAAAGGAAGTTCCGTGTTATAAATCATCCATAGTTCTGGAGGGAGGAGGTGCGAGTAGGTCAATTAGCAAGATATGATCTTTCTCTTCTTGCCTGCTTGTCTCACATAGCCCTCGGGGGTGCCATTCAACGTGAAAGGCATTGATGTCATTCATTAATTGAGGGCCGGATTCCTCCATCGGCATATTCCTCCCAGCTGGTACCACCTTACCACCAACCACTCACATCCCTAGCAGGTTTCACCTTCTGTGACTGCTGTCAAAACGTGAGGGGAGGGAGAGCGAGGCTTTTACTCCTGAACGCTCAGATTCATTCTCACTGGTTGCTGCTGCTATGTTGTGCTGAGGTGTGTCTGACTCTGTTAGCCCACGGACTGTAGCCCGCCAGGCTCCTCTGTCCATAGGATTTCCCAGGCAAGAGTACTGGAGTGGGCTGCCATTTCCTCCTTCAGGGGACCTTCCTGACCCAGTGAGCGAAACTGTGTCTCCGATGTCTCCTGTGGTGGCAGGCAGATTCTTTACCAATGAGCCACCTGGGAAGCCCTCGCTGGCCTCCTGGTCAAATGAGAAGAAAAAGAAAAAGTATCCAGATCGCGGGAAAGGAGGTCCGATGACTCGGACCTAGTTGTTGAGACAGAATGTAAGAAACAGCACCTCAAATAAAACTTGCAAATTCGAGAGGATTTAGAGATGAATCCCAAATACCCTCAGGCAATGGAGAAAATTTGTTTCCTGCATAATTTATATACTGCATTTCCCCCATACCCAGCAAAAGTTATATACCTGTTTCTCTACATCACATGATCATCATGTCAGTTTTAAAACAGTTTCTCTCTTTTTGCCTTGAATACAAATGAAACCTTTGTTCATAATCGTGTATTTTCACACTTCTCCTTATAATTTCAATATGTTTCAGGCTCTTTGTTTAGCTATTTTTGCTGAATACCTGGTTACAGGACCTGAGTCCATGTCATCATGGCTCCCTGGAGAATAACACTGCAAGCGTCTCCCTTGAGAATCACTAACGTTAGGGAGAAGAAAGGGTAATCAACACTTATTGTTTTCTACTAGTGCAATAAGCAGAGCTTAAAACAAAACCAGCCTCCCTGTGAATTCCAAACGCCCTTCTAAATAACCAGGGGTGCTATTTCACAACCTGACCTGCATACTTCCTTTGGGCTGCCGTGGGAGTAGGGATGACTCTGTGTCCACACGTTTGCAGGTGGGGTCATCGTAACTAAGTAAACACATTCTGTGTACCCTGTAGTGTGTGGAGGCCTGAGGGAGTGCGCCCCAGCGCATGCCACCTCTGGGGGGCTCCTGCCAGGTGGGGTGAGCCAGAGGAAGCAAGGCTTCTTCCTGTAGGGGATGTTCCTACACACCTGGCAGCCTGGAGGTCACAGGACTCTGTGCCTCTCACCTAGTCAGAGGCTAACGCAGGCGATCCCAGAGCAAAGAAGGCGACGGGGAGAGCCGGACTAAACAGCCCTCAACTCGCACATCCCTTTTGCCTAAAAGGCATCGTAATGACTCTATCAGTTTCCAGTGCTAGAAAAGAAATGTTGGGGTGTGGATGATGGCTATAAAGTAGGAAGTGATCTCTATTAGTGGGAACATGTATATGTTTTTGTAGTTAATCACTACACAAAAGCGGCTAAAGGTGATGGCAGAAAAGAATATTCATTTAAAACACTAATTTTTGGGGCTGAAGGATGTCTTAGAGGAATATATGCTTCATATTCATAACAGAGCAAAAGCTATTTTTTAAGGTGGGGGCCTAGAATGAAGAAAAGATGGGTAGGGAGCCCTCCGTCCACCAAGACGGTCTGATTGCTGGGGATGGCGGTCCAGGCCTCTGGCTCCCACCTTACTCTGTCAAAGCTACACCCAACTGAGCAGAAGAAAAAAATCCTGGAAGCCATCACCCTAGGAGGGAAAGGCCTCATCAGTACGTTCTACTTCTGAATTCTATTCTTTTGGCCCAAAGAGGCCTTGCTTTCCTCCGTATTTGGGCAGTGTTATTCTCTGGATAATGAGAGGTGGAGGGAAAAATAAATAACCTTTTCATAATATTCCTGCTCTGGTATTTTGCTCAAAACTCTCTGTTACCAAGGAAATGATGAAGATCCTTAATTAGGGGTTTTCAAATCAAAAGCATTACACCGATCAGAGGTGGCACCTTTCTAGCAGTGTTCATATGATGAACCCATTTGAAAACAGAGTTCAGGGAGTCCTGACCAAGACCTCAGATCACATTAAATTCACAGAAACTGGCTATTTAGACAACAAGGAAATGGTGTCTTTTCATAAGACACACTCCATTTACTAAGTTTTTGCATATTCAATCACATCCTGAGTATCACTTTATTACAAAAAATTGATTTTTATCTATGACTTAAAAGTCTTAACAAAAAGCTTAAGTTATATGTGACAGTTGAAGTCATTTGGTTATCACTGCTTCTGTTTGTGTGCTCAGTCATGTCCAATTCTTTGCGACCCTAGAGACTGCAGCCCACTAGGCTCCTTTATCCATGGAATTTTCCAGGCAAGCATATTGGAGTGGGTTTCCATTTCCTCCTTCAGGGAATCTTCCTGACCCAGGGATTGAACCCATGTTTCTTGTGTCTCCTGCATTGGCTGGTGGGTTCTTTACCACTGAGCCACACCCTTATATCTATTTTAAAATAGAATATGGTATTCTAACACTAAAACTTCATTATTACATTTTCTTGCTTTCCTGTATATAGGTTCACATTATATTTTCACTTATGTGGTATTTCTGGTAAACTTATACCAGAAATATACTAGAACCTAAACTGGGGTCATATTTTCTCATCAACCACATTCTGCCAATACAGTAAGCCAGATACTCCCAGGAAGCTCTTTATCACCAGGAGCTTCCCTGGTGGCTCAGTGGTAAAGAATCTGCCTGCCAAAACAGGAGATATGGGTTTGATCCCTGGATAGGGAAGATCCCCTGGAGAAGAAAATGGCAACCTACTCCAGTCTTCTTACCTGGGAAATCCCATGGACAGAGGAGCCTGGTGAGCTACAGTCCATGGGGTCACAAAAGAGTCAGACACAACTTAGTGACTAAACAAAACAACAATGGAGGGATGTAGAATATGGGAATGGGGAAGCCTTTCTCCCAAGAAGAGCAAAAGCAGTCTGTTAGCAAACTGATGTGAAAGGTGGTAGGTTTTTAAAATAATGGATCAGGGTCTATGTGGGTGAAGCTAAAACCCAACAACTTCACTGGCCGAGACTCAGGATGATTTGAAATGCAAATTTTCACAAGGAAGCACCTGAAAGGAATCAAGGAAATTTAATGCCCCTCGAATAGATGAATCCTCTCAGACAAGAAATGTGCCTCCTCTTCTCCCCATGCCATGTCACATCCCCAGCAGGCCTGTCCCAGCTTCTCTTTTGGTTTCTTTTACTTCCTTTGGAGGTGCCCACTGTTCTTACATCTTTATCTCTCTTTTGTGACTCCCCAGGATAACACAAAGCTTCCTCAGTCAGGTTCTCACTTTCTTTTTCTCTTCCCCTTGGATAACTCTCCCCTCGGATAACTCTCCCCTCCTTTTTTCTACTTTGTCACCCAGGGAATGACAAAGGAAGATATCTCTCTTTCTGCATTCATGGGGCCGCACTACATGTTCTGAATTCTCTTTTCCTGCTCTTGATACATTCCTGATATGTCCTCCATGGGATGTGGTTGGGTGTCTGGACTATACTGCAGGTACCTTGAGGGTAAAGTTATCCAGAGCTCACTGGGATTTGGGGACAAAGTCTTACATGACTCAATCAGTTTTGTTTTCTAAATATTTTGCCAGTCCTGACCCTTGGAGTCTCCCTTCTTTCTTGCTAGCTTGCCCTCCTTTCAAAGCCAGGTCCAAGTCCAGGTATCACTTAGCAAGCCTGAGGCTGGGTATATAGCTTCATTCCCTCTGCTCTGGGTTGGAAGCTTCCTTGAAGAGCCATCTGACCATCTGCCCAGGGACACTCGAGTCCTTGGTGATTTCGGGGAAGCTTATCTCCTTTCTCTCTCCACCCAGGCTTCCTCACATCCTCCATCCGCCAGCTCCACACCTGGGGGGCTAATTAGCACGTTCTTCCCTCCCAGCTGAGCTCACTCAGGTTCCTCCTTTCTCCACTCTCCAAGGTCTGAGGTCTGAATTTCCCCCAGCCCCTTCATGAGCCCACTCTTAGGCACGTACAACTTGCACCGATGGCCCCTGGCTCCTCACTCCCTCCGGGATCCTTGCCCTCAGCCTTGGGCAGCACAGAGAGCGCGGCCGTCTGGCACCCTGCCCGCCTACCTGGCAGGCAGCCCACGTGTCCTGCCCAGGGGCTGTCTCCGGAGTGTTTCCCTGACTAGCCTTACTCACACTGGCCCAGATTCACTTCTGGTCTCTTCCTCCGAGGCAATTCCCAGAAGCTTTTGGGAGAAAGGAAGGTCTGTGTGTTCGAGTGATGACACTTGCTCTGAATGCCTTGCTATCTGGCCACGTTCAGAGCAGAGGCTTGGTGTATCAGTCTTGGCCAGCCTGCTCCCCACCCAACATAATCAGCACATGGGCACCTTAAGACAGGGCTCTGTTCCTGGGCAACGTGTTTTGGGTCTGAGAAAAATGAGCAGACACAGGGGTGCTGTTGGGGTCACATGAGGTTGCACTGCTAAGAACACTGTCTTGCCATACGAGGTCCTTTATATGAGGCCGCCAAGCTGTGACTTTGTTTTCGGATGTGGACTGCCTTCTCCATTCCCCTGCTAGCCACTTTCAACCCTTCCTGAATCAAGGTGGGAGATGTATAAACAAACATACAGAATGAGGTAATTTTACAGCAACTTGCAAGAGTCTCTTTTACACAGTTGGTGGGAAGATAAATTTCTGGACAGCAATAGCTATTAAATGTTATAATGTACATACTCATGAAACAGAAATACCTATTCCAGAAATTCATCCTTCAGACACACACAAGTGTGCAATATTTATTTGACTGTAGCACTGTTTGTAACAGAAAAAAACGAAATAAAGTAAATGTTCAGTAAATGGTGAAATATTAATACATCATGCTGCTGTATACGATGGCACACTATGCAACCATTAAAAAATGAGAGATGAGTTTACACGCTCAACCCATTAAAGGATGTCTTTAATGTATTAAGTGGAAACAAAAACTGCCTTGTGGCAAGAGGGAAAAGGAGGTTCTATTTGTTATTTAAACTTTCTCCCAATCCCACCACAAACAGAATGAACACTAAGAAGGACTTGTTGCTGGCTGCCTGGTATAAACAGAACCGTGATCCTCAGCACAGAGGCTTTCTCATATTCACGGCAGTATTAGATAACAGGAATGAAGAAGCAATGCTAGAAGCTCAGGGAGCTCTGTTCTCTGACTTATTCGCCCATGCTATAGGGTGAGGAGGGGTGAAGAGGAAAGATGAGGGGGCTGGCCTCTGACAGAGACAAGCTTTGGCAGCTGAGGGTTGCCTGTTGGGAATCTGGGTGTGAAGTGCGATGAGTTTTCTTTTCACCCTGCCTGCCAAACTGTCAGTAAAATCTACCTGTTTCCCAATGCTTTTGCAGTTGGATTTGCTTTGGAAGGACTGTGGTAAAGTGTTGTATCCAACCCAAAGGTCAGAGAGGGTCAAGGACAGAGACCGCCAAGAGTGACCATCTGGGTCATCAACAGATAACCAGGTCCCATGCACAATCAGTCCTGCACATACCGGGAAATATAGGGTGGGCGGGGATGGGGGGAATGCAGTATGTCAAACCAGCCTTCTGCAAAACCAGCAGTCTGACTTACTAAATACTGAGGTTAGTTTTCATACCCAGGATGACAAACAGCAATTTAGGAAAAAGCTGTGAAAGGATCACAGTTTTGTGATTGTGCCAGAGTAGCCATGGTTATTTACATGAGAGATAACACAGAATGCTAACTCTGTGTTGGCTGAGTGACACCTTCATTGAAAATGCCCTTCACTGCCCGCTTCACCTCTGTGCACCTCAGCCCCCTGTCCTCACACAGAGCTGCCCTGACTGTTGTTGGTATGTGGCTCTGTCTCTTCTGGCACCACTGCTTCCACATCCTGTGTGACCAACCCAGTGAGAAGGTTCTAGAGATGAAGCCGGCCCCATGGATGGGCTCCCCAACCCTGGAATGTCATGCGGCGAACTATTGTGTGTGGACAACTTTGTAGCAGCGGATCATGCTCTGATTCACGTATCAGTGGGCTGATCCCCTAAGGACCTTTGATTTAGAAGTCTGATATGGAACTCCTCTTTAAAAAAAAAAAAAAAATCTGATGTTTCTAAGGCTGGACGCCCAGCTTGGCATACAGTTAGTCCTGAAGCTCACGTGGAGGTGTTTAATATTATGCTCCTTATTTTCTAGATGAGGAAAATGAAGTCTTCTGTGCAGATCCATGTTTGCAAGACTCGAAAGCCTCGATGTCATGTGCACTCGATAAACACTGAACGAATGCTGAATGAGTAATGGTGGTGGTTACGAATGCTTCCATCGTGAAGGTAAGGAAGCTGACCTCTATCAGCATGGGGTGTGGGAAGTTGAGTCAAAAACTCAGTTTAGCTGTCTTCCATTTAGTGGGCCTTTCCATATACATCTCTTTGTTTGAAATAGTTTTTATTCCTTATTAGACATGAGTGTGGAACCTTATATCCTAAATTGGACTCATTTCACCTGTCTCTGAATTCAGGACTCAGGCACGTGTATGATAATCTTGTTTATCATTAGACCAAATTTCATACTGACAGGCACTTTGTCAAAAAATCTGGTACCACTGTCCAAACACTGTCCAAACATCAACAAACAAGGTGCCTTCTCTTGTTGGAGGGTCCCAAACCCGAACATCTAAGGGGATTAGTAGATAAAGGAAGTGACTCAGGTGGACTGGGTAAGAACTGGGGCACCCAGAAGGGAGCCACATCTAATCCGAAGGGCATAGCTGCCCCCCTGGACTCACCGCACCACTGTCATGTGAGAATGTTGGCCCAGGATGGCCACATCTTTCAAATTTTAAGAGAAACCAGAAACGTAGATTTAATATGGAATTTCCTGAGTTTTAGATGTTGACAACTCATTCAAGTATTTTTTTAAAAACAGAAAATCGGCCAAATAAAACACATCATCTATGGCTGGGTGGGCCTGTGAGCCACCAGTACGCAAACCTGGTTTTCATTTGGGAAATGTCTGGGACCCTGTTCTGATCCAGTCAGGCAGATTGAGGATATGGAGGGGAGTTTAGTTCTGCTGCTTGTTCAATTCTTTATTGAAAGGTTTGTAAGGGAAGTGGTTAAAAGCGAGGCTACAAGTTTTAGACCATCTGTGGGTTTGAAAGAAGCCATCCATGGCCCCAAATGGAAAATCAAGTTGTGTGTGACATCCTTAAGCTTCAGTCAAGCTCTCCACTGCAAAGCCTCATCCTAGGATGCCCTGACACATGACTTCAGCACTCTTCAAGCTGGTAGTTAGCATGCAGCACTCTGCTGAATCTGCAGAAAAATCCACGACCCGCCGCAGGTCTTCTTGCGTTGTGTGCGCTTCTGCAAGGCAGAAAATCAGCCTCCAGCAGCGAACAAATGAGTCTTTCCAGGACTTCTCCAGTTAGTCACAGTCCAGTGAGGAAGACCAGCTTCTCGGAAGAATGGACCTTCTCCTTAAAGATGGGTCCCTACTACACCTTGTTCTCTTGTCAAGCCAGGCTGTGCAAAATGCCAAATAAATCTAGGCTCGTTCAGGGATCACCTATTCCAGCATTCAGGCACCTGGGGCCCTCAGCCTACTTCCCGGACAGCAAAGCCTCTGAAGGTCTGATGGAAGAAGCCATGCCAAAACATGACTATGAAGATGAGATTTTGGAGAACTTTAAGCATTAGTTTCCATTAGGTCCCACTCAGATCTAAGACTTGTATGTGGAGAAAACTTCCTCGAGCTGCCTTCTCTTCAAATACATTAGTGAAATGGAAGCAGCATATTAATGTATTTTGCAAGGCTTTGGGAAGTAATACTGAACACAGTGTTCCCTTCATACTGAAGATGTTGTATACTGTACGTGTTTAATTTGGAGACAGACTTCTATTTGTGCACTCACAGAACTTCCCTCCCATCACACCAGCAATCCGAGAATTTTCCAACCTTTTTTCTTTGAACAACAACAAAAGAAAATATCATATCAGATACCTGAGCCAACAGTAACAGAGCACTAAAGTGTGGACAGTATCAAATATTATGTTTGGAGTGAAGCTTAGTTCTTCATGGGCTGCCAGGCAGGCTCATTTTCATTTTACAAGGAGAGCACATGACTCGACTACTGTGGTATTTAGAATCCCTATCCTGGAGTATTCCCAAGGTTTTTCATGAAATATCCAAGGCTGTTTCCAAACGGTACTTTCCATTTTGGCTAACACTTTTAAGTCAACTTGATAAATTGTGCCTAAGTTTGAGGCTAACTCAGATTTCCCCACACCCGGTTCCCAACCTGCTTTAAGGAAATACCAATGATCATGAAATCTGATACCACTGTCCAAGCATCTGTACTTTGCAGGTTTAAAAATGATGGACCAAGATCAAATACATATTTTAGTGTAAATCTCAAAGACAGAATCTGTTCAATCTCTCCTTTTCTATCCCACTTTTTCAAATCACAAATATGTAGGAGCATATATGTTAAAAAGAGGCCAAGAAGAATGGTTCTCCCAGGGAACAAACAAGACAGCAAAGGATCATGGGTTTTTCTCTCCTGCAAGCAACTCTGGTTCTTTAAATAAAGAATCTAATTATTCCTTAGATTGCTTTTCCATCTCCGAATTCACAGGTTTTTGCTTCTTGCTCTGACAATTAAGGTAACATATGAAAGGGAAGTGAGTAAGGATGTGTATTTTCTCTGCATAAGAAGTCAAGATGCCCATATATACTTGAGTCAAAGATTGGATACAATTTGGAATTAGTTTTTGGTTTGGATTTTATTTTTAGTCAAGCAAATAATGACAATTTGAACAGAATGTATGTATATACTCTTATATTAGTATTGAGATATAATTCATACACTGTACAATTCACCAATTTAAAGTGGGTTTCAGTATATTCACAGAGTACTGCAACCACTCTCATAATCAATTTTAGAACATTTTCATCACTCCCCAAAGAAATTTCACATCCATCAGCAGTCACTCTCCACTTCTCTCAGCCCCCAGTCCCTGGAAATCACTAACCTACTTTCTGTCTCTATGGATTGCCTATTGTGAACATTTTACATACATTGTATCAACAATATGTAGCCTTCTGTGTCTGGTTTGTTTTTCCCACTTGTCATAAGGTTTCTAAGAGATTTATACATATGTTACACACACACAAGAGTATTGTCTGAATGCTCCAAAAGCACCCGGGCAGCACTGTCCTGCTGTTAACTGCCTCACCTTTTTCAGAGACTTTGCATCACATCTCAATGCATGCAGGAAATCAAGCAGGTCCTGTGGTCTCTCACTGCAGATGTTCACTTGCGAGTAGCCATCTTCTGGTCTGGTTCTTACAGCATTTCACACTCAGTGAAATGAGTGTGAAATGAAACCTCAGCATTTTCCCTCTCCAAACATAATACTCTTCTGTGTCCACTCATCTTTGTTAATGAAAAACCTTTTGCCCACACAAACTTGAACACCTAGTCATTTTCCCCTCATTCAAGTCGAATGAATCCATTTCTGTGCTAGATGCCTGCACAGCATCTCCTGCCTGCCTGCCTCTCTGTCCTCAGGCTCACTCCCGGCCCCAGTCCCCCTCACAGCCACCCTCCTTGGCTCTCTGCCTGCAGTCATCTGCTCCAGTCTGCACCATGGCTGAGCCCTAGCCTGAATGAACTGCAGTGAATGGATCTAATTTTTTAAATGTATTCAGTTGAAGTATAGTTGATTTAAAATGTTGTGTTAGTTCCCCGTGTACAGCAAAGTGATTCATATATACGTACACATATATATGTATATATACACATATATACATATATATAATACATACATATGTATGTGTAGACTCATATATATACACACACACAGCTTTTTCATATTCTTTTTCATTATGGCTTATCACAGGATATTGAATATAGTTCTCTATGGTATACAACAGGACCTTGTTGTTTATCCATACCACATATAATGGTTTATATCTGCTAATCCTCATCCTTTCCCTTCAGCCTCCTCCTTGGCAATACAAGCTTATTCTCTATATCTGTGAGTTTATTTCTGTTTCAAAGATAAGTTCATTGTGTCATATTTTAGATTCCATATATAAGTGATATTATATGGTATTTGTCTTTCTCTTTCTTACTTTGTATGATAATCTCTAGGTCCATCCATGTTGTTACAAATGGCATTATACCGTTCCTTTTTGTGGTTGAATAGTATTCCATTGTATATATGTACCACATCTTCTTTATCCATCCATCTGTCAGTGGACCTTTAAGTGTTTCTATGTTTTGGCTATTGTGAATAGTGCTGCTCTTGGCTAAGTAACTTTTTGAGTTAAAGCTTTTGTCTGGGCATATGCTCAGAAGTAGGACTGCTGGATCATATGGCAACTCTATTTTTAGTTTTTTGAGGAACTTCCATACTTCTCCATGGTGGCTGCACCAATTTACATTTCCACCAACAGCGTAGGAGGGTTCCCTTTTCTTCACACCCTTTCCAGCATTTATTGCTTGTGGACTTTTTAATGATGGCCTGAATGGCTTTGTCTTATGGGAAGAGAGAGGGGAGGAAGTGCAGGAGAGCTGGTAGTTTTGCACAGACCTATGCTGAGCCTGGGGCGAGCGTGAGGCAGGCTGTCCTCTCAGTGCTGGAATGGAAGCTGGGTATTTGGTAGCTTTTGCCTGGGCCCCATCTGAAGAGGCCCTGACATTATTTTCAAAGTCTCCAGGTGACTCTCACATGCAGTTCTGGGATCTCACAGACTGTCACAATAGCATGGTGTCAGTAGGACAAGCAAGGGCTCTTGGGTTAGACGACCTTGGTCTAGCAGAGGTTAGCTGTGATACCTGGGGCGTATTAATTCTCTGCTCTCAATGCTCTTACCTGTAACGTGGGCTAAACACACATTTTTCATGGAACTGCTCTGAATATGAATGAAATCAGATGAAGTACACAGCTGAGTGCCTGGCACATAGAAGGTGCTCAGAAAGTGGACAGTGGAGTAGGGAATACGTGCCTAAGTTCTGTGTTGTCCTTGTCACACTGCTCATATGGCTAGTGCCCACCAAGGAGCACTGTATGTCTCCTACAAGGGCCCACATTGGGGTGACTCTTTTGTTGAAAGACAAAGCGACAGCTGCCTGAGGGTACCATGGCTCTTAAACTGATCCTAGCACAGGTGCAGGGCCTAGTCCCAACATTTTGCATCGCTTTAGTGTCTTACAGCGCAGGGAGGCACGGTCACGCAGGCAGGGTGGTGTGCGGAGGGACACCGAGTTATGAGACGAGAACCCGGTGTGCTCTGTGATGGGAGGAAACTTGCCCACATGGTTCAGGTTGTTCTTGACACCCTATTCCACAGCCAACTCAACACAATCATCATTTTTCTCCTCCCACGGGCTCACTATACATTAAACTGAGATACCTGGTAGCCATGGGCTCGCAAATACTTTGCAAGGTCTCATTAACAAGTTTTAACAGTGACAAAGCCTTCTCATGGAGCTGGCTGTGCACACCCCATTCTTCTCCCTGGGCAGGAGAAGCACTGGATGAAGAAAGCCATGGAGGAACCACAGAGCTGCATGGTACAGACACTGCCCAGCCTCTCCCACACGCCCCAGGGGAGGAGGTGGCTTTGGCTTCCCAAGAGAACTGCTTATTTTTCAGCAGTGAAGGGACAGATGGTCCCTTCTGAAAAGGTGGCCTTGGAGTGAGAGGGAAGGCCTGGGCAAGAGGTCTAGTGGGGCCGTGGCATCCTCCATTGCTGTCTGAGGACAGGAACTAACCCTCTGCCTATGACTCAGCTTCCCTGTGAGTCTGTGAGGCCACAGGATGCTCGCTTCTTCGGCTCTGGATCGAGTATCACAAGCAGCAAAGGGACAGCTCAGAACTCTGACTGACAGCAGGGATCTAAAGATGGCAGGGTGAAGTCTCTCATCTGGGAATCAGCAAAGGCTGGCTATGGAAGATGGCAGCAGGCTCAGAATGAAGTCCTGGCAGGGAGCCACTCTGGACTACAACGGCGGTTACTCGGGGCCCCAAACCTCCCTCACTGCCAATGTGACTTATGATCTGGGGTCCGTCCACTGAGGCTCCTGTGGCCGAGGAGCCAGACCCCTCAGCTTCCTTTCCAACTGTGTCCCCTCTGTATCCCAGGCCCTTCCGTCTGGTGGCGGACCAGAAGGTGCACAGGCTGTGAAGGGGTCTCTTAGAAGAGGCCCAAGGCACAGACCCTAACCAAAGGAAAGCACTGGAACTCTATGGTTCTTTGATCTTTTTCTTATCTTTTATCTCTGTCCAGCTTCCTGTTTTTCAAATTTAATCAGTGTTGGCTATTTTTTCCAATCCTGAACATTAAAAAAAGTTAACCAGAAAATGTAGAAACTGCTGTCATAAAACCAAGAGAGGAGAAGTTGTTAAAGTGAGGCTGAAGCAAGGTAAAACCTGTTTGTGACCTGCAGCTGACCCTGGATGGGACTGATGGGAGGCAGGGAGCGACAGGATGTTATATAATGTTAGTGTGGGATCTTGCAATTGTAGGGGGATAGGAGGGAAGGCAGTACCAGGATTTCTCAGGGCAAGGGGGATGCTGTTGGCCCCTGGAATATGACTCCCTGAGAAAGTAAAAGTGTTAGTCACTCAGCCGTTTCCGACTCTTTCCAACCTCATGGACTGTAGCCCCCCAGGCTCCTCCGTTCATAGAATTATCCAGGCAAGAATACTGCAGTGAGTCGCCATTCCCTTCTTCAGGGGATCTTCCCAACCCAGGGATCAAACCTGGGTCTCCTGCGTTGCAGGCAGATTCTTAACCATCTCAGCCACTAGGGAAGCCCCTATGTGTCACCCTTAAGGAGGGCAGTGGGCCTGGGATGGACCAGGTGGACTGATGAGGGACAGTGAAAGTGAAAAGTGAAAATCACTCAGTTGTGTCTGACTCTTTGCGACGCCATGGACTATCCAGTCCATGGAATTCTCCAGGCCAGAATACTGGAGTGGGTAGCCTTTCCCTTCTCCAGGGGGTCTTCCTAACCCAGGGATTGAACCCAGGTCTTCCGTGTTGCAGGCGGATTATTTACCAGCTGAGCCACAAGGGAAGCTCAAGAATACTGGAGTGGGTAGCCTATCCCTTCTCCAGCAGATCTTCCCGACCCAGGAATCGAACCGGGGTCTCCTGCATTGGAGGAGGATTCTTTACCAACTGAGCTATATCAGGGGGCAGAGGGTTGAGGAAAACTCCTGGAGATGCTCTATGTTCAGGAAAGATATTCTAGGATAAACCAAGCTGGAGTAGAACTACTTGGGAAAGAAACTGGGCAGGAATACCTTCTACACCAGGACAGGGGGATGTGCAAAGGAGTAAGAAAAGTCAAGCAGAGGTTAGGTCTAGCCAACGGGCAGCACACTTGAGAGAAAGTGCAGGAAGCAAAGCCCAGTACATCTGGGGAAACCAGGCGGGAAACAGGCAGCTGCTCCAGGGCCTGAGGGATCGATGCCAGAGCCCAGCCCAAGCCTCAAGCAAAAACAGAAGAAGCTGGAGGAAGCTCACAGGCCTCTGAGAGCCAGTTGTGCTTCTTAAATATTCTTGGGTCATGGGTCCCTTTTAGGATCTGAGGAAAACACTAGACCCACTTCCCAGGAAAATGCACTTATGCTCATATTATTTCACCTTCACGTCTGCAGATTTACAGGTCCCCATAGGCCAAGTCACATACCCATGGTTATGAGCCCCAGGTCCTAAGGATGCTCCTAGACACTGAAAGAAGAAGAGTGATAACAGGAAATACTTGAAGGATTGTTTAATCCTTTAAGCCTCTGCCAGACTCAGTGGCATAATATGAGACCTGGCCTGAAATCGGTCCAAACAATCCATAATTTACAACTAGGATTAGTTAAGATACTTCACCTGACGGTGAGTACATGAATCCAGTGGAGAGGTGGGAACTGGAAAGGGCAGGAGAGAAGTGTCAGAGGCAGCCCTGATAAAAAGTGGAATAAAGAAAAATTGGGAAACCAAAAGTAGGGAGTATTTGGCAAGGAAACTACCCCTCATTCACCCCCAGGTGGTGGTGGGAGAGGTTAAGTCAGAACAATGAATGGCCCTGCATGATGGGGCTCTGCTTTTAGGAACCATTCTTGGCTTTTGTCACATTTGCTTTATACTAAATCGTAACACATGGTATTTCTTTAAAAAAAAAAAAAAAAAAAAGAATATTTACTTGCACCAGTGAGCCTATACTTATATTGCAATGATGTTCTTTTCCGAACAAGGCATTGTTACTTTTCCTCTAGTCATTTAATTAAACCACAACATTATTTTTGAAAAGCTGCATCTTGGAAGGTTTTGGGGGAAAAGCGTTGCAGCTCTGTTTTCTGTTTGTAAATTATGTGTTGGGTTTAATTGGATGTTTTTGTATTAATACTAGAGCTTTTCTCGTATGGATGAATTTTTGCTGGTGGCGAGGAGGATCTGGTTCAGAAAACACAGTGGTTTTTGACTGTTAAACATGCCTTTGCTCTGAGAGAGTCTGACCTTAGGAGCATTTTTCATGCATGACTCTATTTGGTCCATGGGTACAGAACATGCAAGGGCACAGTGAGGGGGACTGACTGTCCAGGGAAATTTAGCTTCTTACAAAAGAAAGAAATAATTTAGATCATTAGCAGAAGATGCCCTGAGTATGAGTCCATCACAAACATACCTAATGGCACTAGGATTTATAGAAATATGCCCCCTGTTTAATGTTCCTATTAGGATGTATATAGCATAACCGCAATGTATCCTAAGTAAAGAGCATAGAATTAGGAGTCAGAAGACCTGGGATCAAGCATATTCAGAAATTATATTGTAAGTTACATGACCTCAGCAAATTATTAACCATTTCACACAGACTCCAAGTGTCCTACCAGTAAATAAGACCAAAAATGTCTGCAACCTCCCTATCCCCAGCAGCATCAAATGTGACCAGTGAACGAAATATCAGAAACTAAAACATTTGACATCTGTAAAGTACCATATAAAATTATGACATTATTATACAAAGCTAAAGGGCTTTTTGAAAATGTAAGCATATTGAAAACTTTTTGTGTGCCTATTTTGAATAAAGCACTTTTCTAGGTGTTGTGAATTACAGAGGTGAATATAAGTCCTTAAAGAGCTTTGCTTATGATTTAAAAATTAAAATAAGAAAATTAATGGTCAGAATCCATATTATGAAGATTTTTTTTCATCTATTTCAAAGTTGGGTGGATTTACAGCCAAATGAATAGGAAAATAAATAATTTCACTTAGATGGGTCAGATTAAATAAAATGAATACTTGAAAAAAATCTAAATAAGTACAATGCAATAGATAACTAAGAATCGATACTAGTAAATTGAGTAATATGTAAAGCAAATAAATTTGAGATGAATTGTGATGCCTTTTTTCCCTCTCACCTTAAAAGGGCTGCTGATCTCTGCCAACAGGCCAGTATATAAGACAGGCACTTGCATGAGTAGTTAGTCTCTCTGAAAAAGAAACTTGGGTGTCTACTAATAGTGGAATATATACAAGCATCTGTCTCTCTGGACGCTAGTAAAATGATACTGGGGGAGGATGGATATAACAGTGGAGCAACCAGGAAAGAAACATCAGGGAAAGAAGAAAGATTTCAACAGATTTCTGGAGGTCAAGGAGAGGATGGCAAAGAGAACTGGGCAGACGATGGTTAACTTTTTGTGTCAACTTGGGTAGGCTGTAGTGCTCAGTTGTTTGGGGAACAAGACTGGCCTGCTGCTGCTGCTGCTAAGTTGCTTCAGTCGTGTCCGACTCTGTGCGACCCCATAGAAGGCAGCTCACCAGGCTCCGCCGTCCCTAGGATTCTCCAGGCAAGAACACTGGAGTGGGTTGCCATTTCCTTCTCCAGTGCATGAAAGGGAAAAGTGAAAGTGAAGTCGCTCAGTTGTGTCCGACTCTTAGCGACCCCATGGACTGCAGCCTACCAGGCTCCTCCGTCCATGGGATTTTCCAGGCAAGAGTACTGGAGTGGGGTGCCATTGCCTTCTCCAAGACTGGCCTACATGTTACTATAAAGATGTGATGAACGTTGATGATCATGTGACTTTCTGTGGAGGAAATAATCGTCCATAATGTGGTAGGCTGAGGGGAGACAGGGTCTGACCAATCAGATGAAAACTTTAAGATCCACAACTGAGGTTTCCCAGAGAAGAAGGAACTCTGCCTCAACACTAACATAGAAATCCTGCCCCAGTTTCCAGGCTGCTAGCCAGCCCTATGGATTTGGGACTCAAGACCACAGGAGCAACTCATCTGAATTTCTAGCCTGTTTGCCTGACCTGTGGATTTTAGACTTCCCAGCCTCCACAATCATGTGAGCCAATTCCTTAACATAAATCAACCTCTGTGTCCATCACTCTATGTATATCTGTATTTACCTTGTTCTTTTTTTCTGGAGAACCCTGACTGATATGGAGAAAGAATATAAGAGTCTAGAACATGTAGGAGAAAACTTTGGTTAAGTGGGAGGGTGGGAGTGAGCAGTTTGACAATGTACCAGTAAAAAGCCCAGGCTCACTGGGCAGCTGCAACAGAGACTGGGATTTTGAAGGGGATGAAAAACAGAAAAGTTCACTGAATCTACCTAACATACATTTGCTCCTTGCAAGAAAAGCTATGACAAACCTAGACAGTGTGTTAAAAAGCAGAGACGACACTTTACCGACAAAGGTATGTCTAGTCAAAGCTATGGTTTTTCCAGTAGTCATGTATGGATGTGAGAGTTAGACTATAAAGAAGGCTGAGTGCTGAAGAACTGATGCTTCTGAATTGTGGTACTGGAGAAGCCTCTTGAGGGTCCCTTGGACTGGAGGAGATCAAACCAGTCAACTCTAAAGGAAATCAACCCTGAATATTCATTGGAAGGACTGATGCTGACGCTGAAGCTCCAATACTTTAGCCACCTGACACAAAGAGCCAACTCATCGGAAAAGACCCTGATGCTGGGAAAGACCCTGATGCTGAGGGCAGGAGGAGAAGGGGGCAATAGAGGATAAGATGGTTGGATGGCATCATTGACTTAAATGGACATGAGTTTCAGCAAGCTCCGGGAGATAGCGAAGGGCAGGGAAGCCTGGTGTGCTGCAGTCCATGGGGTCTCAGAGTCCGACACAACTTAGCAACTAAACAACAACGATGTACCTGTGGCCTGCAGGTACCCCTCACTGTCCTCCCCATCCTGGGCCTTAGGTCCATGTGCTGTGCTAGAAACTCAAAAACTAACTTGTGCCCAAACTATCAGAGGACTCTTTATCTATAGAGAAAACTTAGAGCTGCCTGGAAACTGTACTATATGTAAGACATTAACATTAGGGGAAGCTGAGTGAGGAATATACAGAAACTCTATTTTTGTAACTTTTCTCTAGGTCTAAAATTAGTTCAAAATAAAACCCTAAAAATATGGTCTGGAAAGGCGTAGGAGGGCTAGCATGTGTTCCAACACTCTAGAATAAAGTCCTCGCTCAGACATTTGGCAGAGAAGGCAATGGTGACCCACTCTGGTACTCTTGCCTGGAAAATCCCATGGACAGGGGAGCCTGGTAGGCTGCAGTCCATGGGGTCGCTAAGAGTCGGACACAACTGAGCAGCTTCCCTTTCACTTTTCACTTTCATGCATTGGAGAAGGAAGTGGCAACCCACTCCAGTGTTCTTGCCTGGAGAATCCCAGGGATGGAGGAGCCTGGTGGGGTGGCACAGAGTCGGACACGACTGAAGCGACTTAGCAGCAGCAGCAGCAGCAGACATTTGGAGTACCACCTCCAAACTCCTGTCTAAAATCTAGCTCCTTCTCAGTGTTGGGGGTTGGGGGGTGGCACATGGCTTTTCATATAAGCATTTCTGTGATATTCTATTTTTTAACTTACACATGTATCATTTTCATAAAAACTTAAAAGGAGTTTCTTCAAAAATATTCTTTCAGACTTGAATGAGATGTTTTTTATGTAGGTGACACTCAGTGACATCGCTAACACACTTCAGTGTAGAAGAAAAAAGCCTATAATAATAGGACCAAAGGGAAACAATTTCAAATGCAGATTGAGAAGTTCAAACAGGAAGATGATTAGGAAATTTCTGAACTGTCCTCTTTGTCAAAAAGCAAAGGAAGTTTTAAAAAAGCACTTTAGTAGCCCCTCTCTCTCCCCCAGATGCTGTGGATTTTGTCAGTGTTTGAGCGCTGGTCCACCATAAATCTAAGCAGAAAAATAGACCAAATGCTTCTATAAGCTGGTCTACTGACACCATCTCTTGGCTGAGGAATGAGATTTGTGGAGTATTCAGCACTACTGTGACCTAGCAAACCATAAATTATAATACACATCGCAGAGAGAAATGTTTTACTGATAGAACCAGTATGAATACATTAATTATAATACTTAAAGCACATCAATGATAATTATGAACAGCTTCCTATGATATTATGCTCTCATCCTCAGGGTCTCCTGCACTGATAGCAACTTCCCTTATTAAGAATAAAATTTAGCAGCATCAGGCTGCTTCTCTGAGTTTTTTTCTCCCTTACATTCATTAGCACTGTGTTCTTTCCCTTGGCAAATGTATTTATTGGCCTGATAAGATGCCTAGCTTTGTGAACTCACCATATGCCTAGCAAGCAAGAGTCCCCAAAGATGTTTCCATTTACTCTCTGCCTTTTGGAATTGATGCACAGGGCCTGCCAACTGGGTCTTTCTTGGGCCACGTGCAGTACACAAAGTTGGACCATTCACTGGGGCTGCCAACACCGGCAGCCCTGGGGAAACAATTTCCCGGACAATAATAGGGAAAGCCATCCTGTGGGTTTAGTTAATGCCAACTGAAAAGTTACAAAACTGCTGGGTGCTCCAGGGTTTGTGGCACAATCAAAACCTGTGATTGTCTTCCTGCACTGCTCCAGCTTCTCTCTCGAATTCTGATAGCTCAACTCCAAAGAGCTCACCTGCAGTCACATCTATAGCTGGAAAGAAAACAAGCCGCTTCCTCTCAATACCTCAGGTATCGTGTCCATTGGTCCTTAACATTCTGATCAAACTGGCATCACTAAGAAGACTGTCACATCAGCTCCAAAAACAGACCTGCCAATTGATGCTGAAAAACCTTCCACAGCCCCTCCGAGCACACAGACTCAAGGAGGGAAGGGGAGCTGGAAGCTGTGACCCCCAAGAGGCAAGCACTGAATGGACAGTCCCTTGAAGCAAAATCAGACAGAAAAATCATTTTTCCATTTGCTTTTCCATCTCCTCTCTGTTTTATTCAAGGAGATGCTGTGAGGTAAAATACAAAACCCCCACTGTGCCCTTGGTTGGAAGTTTGCCTTTAGTCAGGATCATCGCATTCATTCCTACTCAAACACTGCAAGTAACTGGTCCCCAGAGGACACGGGCTGGATTTCCAGGTCAAGTGCTTGATACAATTACTACACAACTTTGAAGGTTACAAAAGGGCATTAGAGGTCCCCACGTCACTGAATTTTTTTTCCTTCCTGTTTTTGATGCCCAGCTGACTCTAAAGCAAACCAGTGTGACCCACAACAAGCTGTAGGAGGATGAGGCCTCCAACCTGAAGAGCCTTTGAACTGATCTTCCTGTTGAGCGCAGCAGTGCTGATGGCAGCAGAAGCCAGAGCGCCCACAGATACAGCTCTCAGGAGTCAGGGCTGAGGTTCCAAGGCCAGTGGGAGAGGCCAGATCCACAATCCCCCTGTACGAACCACATAAAATCTAGATGATAAGTAGCCTTTCAAGGAGAGTATGCCCAGTGGTCAGAATCTGAAAGCACTTAGGTGAAGTGCTACGTCAGTTATCAGGCAATTGAGAATTTGAATAAAACTTGGAAAATCATCCTTAGAAGACGTGCCATCTTCAGATTCCTGGTACTTGAGGTTATCCAATATCATCACACCGGGACGCTGGGGACTGCCCAGAGGGGCGTGGGAAATGACTTTGTGGCCCAGTAGATTTTCTGAGCTTATCTGCAAAGCTGCTGTAATATTCCCTGAATATCAGGTCTGTGGCTTGCCAAGCAAGCACTCACTCACTTTAATCATTTTCAGGCAGAAAAAAAAAAAAAATTCTGTATATAAATAAAAAGCTTAACCCACTGAGATAGGGTCTACATCCCTCTTCCACTTCTCTCCCTTCCTCTCGACTCAACCACAGCTGAAGCACAACAACCTCACGGACACCTTTAAGCGACTTTCAATCCACTTGAAATATATAATCCTACTGAAGTGATCTAAGATGGTATAGATGTAACCTTAATTCTAGACCTTTCTCGGAATGCAAAATAGAACAGCCACTTTGAAAATGATTCAGCAGTTTCTTATAAAAGTTAAACACACACTTGTCATACAACCCAGCAATCCCACACCTAGGTAGGAGAAATGAAGACTTGTGTTCACACCAAAATAAGATGGTATGTGAATGTTTATAGTGACTTTACTCACAACGACTCAATTCTGGAAGCAACCCCAATGTCCCTCAACTGGTGAAGAGATAAACTGCAGTATACCCATACAACAGAGCAACAGAAAGGAGTAACTGCTGATCTACACAACAGCGTGAATGGATCTTGATATATTTCGCTGCATGGGAGAAATCGGACTCAAAAGGCTACATACCACCTGATTCCATGTATGTAACATCCTGGAAAAAGTCAAACTATAGGGTCAGGAAACAGGTCACCAGTGGCCAGGGGCTGGGAGTAAAAGAAAGAGTTGACTATAAAAGGGCATGAGAAATAAAATCTCAACTACCAAAAGTAGTCACACACACACAAAAAAGACTTGAGAGAATCTGGGGAGATGATAGTACCATTCCATATCTTGATTATGGTGTTAGTTATATGACTATATGTATTTTTTAAACATGCATAGTTCTATACACTAAAAAGTGAATTTTACTGTATGAAAATTATGCCTCAAAAAATGCAACTTGAATATAAAATCTCAGCAGAAAATGTTCAATGATTAAGAAAGGCAGCCTTCAAAACTGCTGATGAACTTCCTGCCTAGATCAGGATCTGGAGGCCTTCTCCCAAACTGGATCTAGGGGTGCTCAGAAACCAGGCACTCAGTCACTCTTGGACACATAAATAAAGCACTAATACATAAATCAATAAAGTCAACGTATCAGCATGTCCCCATGTCTAGGGTTACTCATTTAGATGTTTCCAAGCCTGTACTTCATGAGAAAGCTTCTGACATTCAGACATGAAGGTGCTTTTGACTGTGCAAGGTGCTGCCTATGTTCCTACCTTGCTTTGCCTAATGTTCTAACTGCCTGGATGTCACTGCTTTTATAACCATTAGAGTTAAAAGTTATTTCAGACTGAGAATTCGAGCCTGCCCTGTGTCTGTTTTCTATGATAAAGAAAATTAACCTTATTATTCCAACCAGACATAACACAAAGAAAATAGACTTCCCTAATTTAGTGATACAGATTCCTTGCACAGAATTTTTTTGGCCAAAAAATATTTATGTCCATGATATTCAAAGGATTTTGTTTGGTTTTCTTCTGGATGCCCTGACCATAATACACTGTCTCCAAAACTAGGCTTGATTTCTTCTCTTTTTCCTAGTAAGAACATCTGTTAGGAATCTACTATATGGAAATAAATGCTGAAGGCAGACAGAATGAGAAAATCATCAAAGGCCCAGGCTCTTGGATGGCCAACATCAGCTATTCAAAACTTCCCATGGAAGGGAGAGTGTGAGGTGCTATAAGCACAGGCTAAAATATAGTGCTAAAGCAGCAAGGGTGAGGTGAAACACTCTGGGAAAGTGGAATTTAAGCTGGGCCCCTGAAGGATGGAGAAGATTGAGACTGCAGACGGTCCAGGCTGAGGAACTACTTAGCATAAAGGGTCCTGTAAATGCACGTTTGTTCAAATCAGTTATCATCAGCTAGCGTCCTAGAGCCTGAAAACCATGACTATTTAAAATTCTTCTGGAATTTCCATGTCTTGAGGCCTTGGGGTTCTCCATTTCTCCATGAATCCCAATGCACACACAACAACTTCAGGTACTTAAGTTACTGCCTTTTCTATAAGGCATTTAAGTGGATTGATTGTGGCTGAGTAGCTAGTTATGAAGAGGTGAGTGAAAAATTTAAAATGAACAGAAAAGGGAGAAGAGGGCACCCTGGTGGCAGGCTTCAAGAGGGGGTGGAGCACTTGTCCCTCTCCAGTGGGGTATGGATCCAGGATCTTCAATCTCCTTGGGGAGTGGTGTTAGCAAGAAACACCAGTAATGAATGAATGCAGGGAAAACTTCATTGCAGCACTGTCACTACTGATAAGATGAAAATCATCTAAATGCTCATCAACAGGGAACTGCTTAAACCAATAACTGATCATTTACACAATAGGATATTATAGTCAGTAAGAAAAAATAGTGTGAGGAGACAGGAAGACCTCTAGGATAAATTACTCATGTTATTTAAAAGTCAGGGTGCAGAAGAGTATGTATAATGGACTCCCTGCTATATCTGCATTTGCACACAAACTTCTAGGATACATAAAAACTGTTAGCATTGGTTATATTTGGAGAGTGAAAAATGAGGGTAGGAGAAATAGAAATGTTTACTTTTCAATTTATACCCTTCTGTTGTTGTTGTCCAGTTGGTCAGTCGTATCCGACTCTGTGACCCCATGGACTGCAGCACGCCAGGCTTCCCTGTCCTTCATTATCTCCCAGAGCCTGCTCAAACTCATGTCCATTGAGTTGATGATGCCATCCAACCATCTCATCCTCTGTCTCCCCCTTCTCCTCCTGCACTCAATCTTTCCCAGCATCAGGGTCTTTTCCAATGAGTCGGCACTTCACATCAGGTAGCCAAAGTATTGGAGCTTCAGCATCAGTCCTTCCAATGAACATTCAGGGTTGATTTCCTTTGGGATTGACTGGTTTGATCTCCATGCTATCCAAGGGATTCTCAAGAGTCTTCTCCAGCACCACAATTCAAAAGCATCATTTCTTTGGTGCTCAGCCTTCTTTATGGTCCAACTCTCATATCTGTGCATGACTACTGGAAAAATCATAGCTTTGACTATATGGACCTTTGTCAGAAAAGTGATTTTTCTGCTTTTTAATGCACTGTCTAGGTTTGTCATAGCTTTTCTTCCAAGGAGCGAGCTTCTTTTAATTTTGTGGCTGTAGTCACCATCCACAGTGATTTTGGAGCCCAAGAAAATAAAGTCTGTCACTGTTTCCATTTTTCCCCCATTTATTTGCCATGAAGTGATGGGACCAGATGCCATGATCTTAGTTTTTTGAGTACTGAGTTTTAAGCCAGCTTTTTCACTCTCCTCTTTCATCTTCATCAAGAGGCTCTTTAGTGCCTATTTGCTTTCTGCCATAAGGGTGGTGTCATCTGCATATCTGAAGTTATTGATATTTCTCCTGGCATTCTTGATTCCAGCTTGTGGTTCATCCAGCCCAACATTTTCCATGATGTACTCTGCATATGAGTTAAATAAGCAGAGTGACAATATACAGCCTTGTCATACTCCTTTCCAAATTTTGAACCAGTCTATTACCCTTCTGTAACTGAGTTTATTGAGTTTATTTTTAATTACTTATGCAGATGATGATAATTTTGATCACATAAAGTATTAATACTTATAATGGTTCCTGGGCTGACTTGCAATATAAAGTGAAGACCACTGACTACTATTGTTAGAGGGCCAATTCAGAGACTAGAGGTTCATTTCAATAATTATTAAACAGTTTAATAAGTGGTTACTGGATATGTCATTGTTTTAGTTCTTGAGCAGCTAATAGTAGAGTGCAGCAGTAAGTTAAGAAAGAGAGAAACACAACAGACATAATGCGAATGTGTGGGAAAGCCAGGCAGAGGAGACTTCCTGGTGGAGGCATGGCTTAGGGTTTGAATTGGTGAAGCAGAAGAAGCAAGGAAAGAGCAGCAATGAGAAAACAATAATATGGCAAGCCCTTCACTTGACATAGAGACATTTGCCCTTCTTATTTCTGTTTTGGATCTGATCAGTATTAGAAGCAAGAAAAAATTCCAAGACCTGAAAATTTCAGCCCCTCTCAGTCACAAGAGCTAATATTTTTCCATCAAAGGCTTTAAAAACTGAAGCTATGTGGACCAAGACCCAAGCACTAGAATTAGTAATGAGAAAATACTACTAAAGAATTCCCTCCCCTGCCTCACAAACATGCTGGAGTGTGTACATGGGCACTTTAAAACAAATTCTCATCTCCCTTTCTTTGTCAGTGGTTAAAAAGCGTTGGTACATATATGAATAATATTCAACCAGAGCAGCCAGCCTCTCACAGGATTGTTCTTTACCAGTGTATATGCTTGGTGCTCTATCTCAAGAACCTTCTTGAGAAACTCTTCTCTTTGCAAGTGTGGGGACAGGAGTAGGAAGAGGAAGCCCTCTGCCCTGATCAACAGGCTCACTCTTTCTCACCATCCCTGGTACTCCAAAGTGGGAGGGTCAGGGGACTCCGGGCAGCCTTTCCTGTGAGTCCAGATTCTCTTTATAACAGAAACTATAGAAGAACCCATTCAGTTTATTCTTCTAAATGCCAGCTTAGCCAAGATGACTGGATACCTTATTTTTTGGTAAGATGATCATTTTTTGCAGAACTCTGTCTCTCCGAAGAACATTTGTGAGATGAGTGATCATTCTCTGTGTCCATTTACATCTGACCGGCCTAGGCGTTACTGCTACCATTGTCAGGGAATTAACCATTTGTACCCTGGTATCAATATAGCAAAGAAACAGTGCCAGTGACCTTAGAAAATAAATAATTGGCTGATTATTTATCACTACAAAGAAAATACTGAAGAACTTTTATTACAGAAACCCATTGGAGGCTGCTGGCAATCTAAGAACAAATGAGGAACTACTAAGAGAAAAAAAAAAAATGTTAGCCTATTCCTAAAAATTCTCCTGGCTGGCATTATAAAACAATCTCTTGAATGGCAGGAAATAATAATATATCTTACAACATGGGAAATCTTAGGTGTTGGTGGGTTATTCTTTTATTTTGTGTAGGTCCCAAAAGAAGTTAGAAAACGTCATGTGCAAGGGAAGGAGGGTGCATGGAAGTGCAAAAGTATTAATCGTAGCTTCCAAGTGGCCCATGTGGCAGCCAGTGAGCTTGGTAACCAGGGCTCAGCCAGGTCTGGCGACACCTGCGGATCAGAAAGCAGAAAGTACTGACTTACAGTGGAGCAGAATTCGGCTCGCATAGCTAAGAATAAAGCACAAAGTTCCTGTTCTGTTTTCAAGCCACTCCTTGGCCTTCCTCAACCTGGATAAGGTACTTCAGCTTGGGTCACGGACAAAACCAGAGCAGCCACACTAGAAGGGCACTTGGCCTCATACAAACATGCTTGTTCCTCCACTTGGCTCTCTGCGAACCCAGTGCAAACATTCAGCATCCCATGGTCGAGACCACACCTGGAAGCCATCAGGTGGAAACGGCTCCACCAAAACATATTTTCTCACAGTGGGGAGAACAAGTGGGAAGATGAGGAGCAGAAAAGTGAAGAACAGGGTGGAGAAAAGGCAACCTCATGACTACTTTAAGATCTATGCCAGGAGGACAACAAATGGGTATCGCCCTGGCTATCAAGCTGAGAAAAGCCATTTTTTTTTAAAAACAACAGTCTCACTTGTTCCCCTGCACCATTTCCTCTGTACCAATCCCCAAACCATGACAAAACAAGCTGAAATATAAAGATTCGTGGTTAGAAGAACAAGCTCCAAAATATTTGTGGATGTTACCTAAAGAGGCCCCAAAGTGAGGAACTGAAGTGAAAAAACTAAGAACTGGAGGAAACATTACCACATGCCACCAGACATTGGGAGGAACTGAAAACTGGAGGGGCCCCCAGAAAGTCCTCTCTCAGGGACCCTCTTCAAGGAGAGCTAGCATATTGAATTTGCCGTATCATTGCTTTCCAGGTCTGTCTCTCAAATAATCCCTAAGTCAGCAAACCAACAGGAATTTTTATATTGATCCTATAATACTGGCAGGTCTGTGAGCTGTAGGCCTCAGTTGGGGCAAACAGATAAAATATTGCCAATGGGGATAAGAAATTTCTATCTAACGTACAAGATGCAGAAAATGGGTTCATTTCCTTCCTTTGTTCCAGACAGCAGACTTTTTTTTCCCCTTATACAATGCCCATCTTAATGGCAATTATGCCCAGACCAGTTTTCAGTGAGCCCATTAGAAGCAGCCAGCCCAGCACAATCTCGTGGACAGCCTGCACCTTGGGGACAGGCAGGCTATTTACAGGGCAAAGTCCTGAATGACTTGACCTACATGCTGGGCCTCCCAGCTCCAAACTCAAATCCTTGTTCTTGCAGGCCCTCACTATTCTATTCCGGGCCTAAATTTACCCCATTACAGCATCTGTCCAGCCAGTCCTTTTGCAGTAATGACTCCCTGCTGATTCAGCCCCTCGTCCTCTGGTCCCTGGCTGCTTGGGGGGGTCATGACTTCCCCTCAAAGAGATGTATTTTCAAGACATGCAATTTGTTTAGATGGTCAAGTTCTCTGTAAATCGAATATACAACCTAATTTATTTATTTCAACAGACCTCCAACACTTATGATTGTAAGACTGTTAAGTAAGATCTGTACTTTTTTTTTTGGCCACCTCACGTGGCATACAGGATCTTAGTTCCCTGGTAAGGGACTAAACCCATGCCCCCTGCAGTGGAAGTCGAAGTCCCTATGATTGTTAAGACTCCTAGTGCTGAAGACACAACAAATAAGGCCCTGCTCTCACCCTCAAAGAACTTACCCATCACTAATGCCCCACACTGCATAGAAATCAGCCCACTCCATGGTAGCCATATTATGCAACCAAAGCAAACTAATAACAATGCCTCCGAGTCATTCTCAACTTTATAGATTTCAAGAGGCTAATACATATATTTCAATATTAATGATCTTAAGTCAAATTCTCACTAGTGAATTGAAAGAGATCCTTAACATCATTTAACCAACTTTACTTGTGCTATCTCTATTCCCCTCCTCTTCAGCACACCTCCCTTATTAACCTCCTTCTCCCCAAAACTTAGGAGGCATCATGCTTCCTCATTCCATTCCTCATGCCACATATTCAATTCACTTTCAACTCCTGTTTGTTCTGCCACCTTGAATTTACACACTTCTCTCCAGCCTCACTACTGTCACCTAATTCAAGCCATTGATATATCTACCTGCATTACTGCATTACTCCTAATTGGTTGCCTTGCTTCCACTTTTGTCCAGGTACAGTCTATTTGCCATGCAACAACCAGTGATCAGGGGGCTTATAACATGCAAGGAAATGGTGGTGCATTTGGTCCCAGCAACTTTTATTAGTCTGGAATGCTGGGCAGTGATATAACATGAAGGAAAATGAGGAATAATTAGGAGTTGGCAATGCCAGTGACTTCAAAGCATCACTGTTCTTTGACAGAGGCAAGAATGAATTACTCCATATAAGGTTCTAGGAAGACAGCTGTAATCATTTGGAGGCATGCCACCAGAGACATGACAGAATGGACACCACACATAGTGACATATTCCAGAGGGTATGGCATGAGAAACGGAGGAAGACAAAGGATGAATTGAGTTGACTTAGTGAAGAGTGACATGGTGCAAAAGGATTTCAAGAATGAATCTGGGAAACCAACAATACCCAGCCACAAGAAAGATATTAACCCTGTCATGAGTGATGAAACCAGTGAAGAATTCCATCCACACAGCAAGGCCCTGAAGGGTAAAGAGCTCACATTATCTCAGCCCTGATAACTGTTTGTCTGGTGATTATCAGAAAGACGGAGGAATAGAGATGAGAGTTATATTTAAGATGTTTATTAGTTTTCAAGTTCCATTCCTACTGCTTGCTTGAAGTCTGGCCTGTACACAACTGGCATAGTTTTTTGACTGTGGAAGATGAACTGCCTGTCACTATTCTTGGTGCCTCTTTCATTGAAAATACACTGACGTTGTATTTGGATGAACAGAGGAACTTAGAAAAGATCTGAAGGGAAGAGATGGACACAGAGATGATGGAAAGCAATTTTACCAGCCCCAAACTGAAGTAAACTGTTACCACGCATAGTCAGAGTTGGTCTTTCAGTCACGCAGTCATGTCTGACTCTTTGCCACCCCATGGACTTCAGCACACCAGGCTTCCCTGCTCTTCACAATCTCCCGGAGTTTGCTCAAACTCACGTCCACTGAGTCAATGATGCCGTCCAACCATCTCATCCTCTGTCGTCCCCTTCTGCTCCTGTCTTCAATCTTTCCCAGCATTAGAGTTGGTTTGCTTGTCTGTTTTTGGTACTGTTTTAAAAATGGTTAGTTATTTTAGCATTCCAGTGCTGTACTAGCACTAAAACCACCACATCAGAGTGAAAACAGTCAACAGCCCATTTCCCAGAGCCTGGACAGCCATGCCCTCAAGTGAAATAACATCACTGCAGAGGGGTAGAAGGTGGTCAGGATCATTAGTACGCCTTTGGCATTTTTAACACACAGAATCCAAGCCCTTCTTAAATGACGCTTCAAGGTGGGTGAGCCTGCTACAAGCCAGTTCTTTTCACAAATCAGATGTCGCTGGGGGTTTAAGAAGGAATTCATTTCTACTGAACCAACGCTTAGCTATACTACAGTGGAGGATGCTGGCAAGAAACTGCCTGGAGGGAGCGATCAATAACTAGAGTTGAGAGAAGAAGGCAGAGCACAGACCACAAGTCCCACCGGACTGAGCAGCTTGAGGACAAAGATTCTGCCTTGTCTCTTGAGCCTCAAATCTCGAAGCTGTGACCAGCACTCACTTAATGTTTATTGAATTGAACTGACAGTTGTGTGTGGGGGGGAAGTCACCCAAGGGTGGAAGCCTGGTGAATAGGGTGGGAAGGAAATTAGAAAAATAAGGGCTTCAGGAGTATTTGAGGACTAAATGACTCTGGTAAGAAATGAGTGGAAAGAAAAAAAAAATTACAACAATTCACCAAAAATGAATGGAGAACCAAATGTCAAAAGAAGATCCCACAAAACATTCCATTCATACACAGGTATGCACACACACACGTACATACACATGTGCACACAAGCATGTACATCAATGGGGAATAGAGCTTGCTAGAAGAACTGAAGGGCAGGAGGAGTCTGGGAGGCACCCTCTTTGTTTTTAGCCCCTGCTCCCAGGAAGGCAGGTGGCAGGTTGCGGCTGAGGGAGGCTGGGTGCAGCCCATGGAGCAAAGTCCAACCGGAGGCAGCACTCAGGTTGCGAGCCCCAGATGCCAGACTCCACAGGTCTTTCCTTTGTTCCATAGGAACAAAGGGGAGGAGCCCTCTTCACTAATTCTGAAGGAGATCCCTTCTAGTTCTATTTCCTAATATAAACCAAAATTTACCTGACAGTTCACCTTGTTTTTATCACCCATATAGAGCAATGAACGAACTGCTCCCTATAAATAGGTTTGCAACACCAGGTTGTGCCTTTTGCAAACATTAAAGTGGAAATGGCTCTGACAGCGATCAATAACGCTTGCCGATTTCCCTGCGCTGCTCTGTTTATTTTTAGTCCCTACACAGAGCACAACATTTGTAGGAAAAAACTCTATATCACTTTCAAGAATATTACTAACTAATGACCTAGGCAGAAAAAAAAAATTTACACTTACTTTATTCCTATCATTCCCTTTTTTACAGACTCAGCAGGAATTTGTTCTACTACCTTATTACATAGATTCAGGCCTTTGGGGAAGGAGATCATGAAGCTTATAAAATTCCATCCCTTATTTATTACTCCCTGTTTTCTTCCATTTGCCAGTTTATTTAAGAGTTCATTTCTCTATTGCACAAAGGCATGCAGTTTAGTAGTGCACACAAGCTCAAAAAGAGAGCTTTTGGTTGCTTAGAAATAGGAAAGAGCATGACCCCGCTGCCTCACCTCTCTACTTGTACATTGTCATTTAGTGCAGGAAGCTGCAAAATCCCAATGAGTAGCATCACTGGGTTGAGCAATATAAAAGATGCGTTAGAAAAAGCCCTGGAAGCTGGAGCAAGTAATTGGAACCTGATTTTCTACAAGGGTTGTCTTGCCCATCTCTGCATTTCCTATGGAGTGCAACACAATGCCCTCACACAGTTAGTGTTATTTAAGGCCAGTCAAATAAACAAGTTTCTCCTAGACATCAACTGTATCATGATTATTTGTTGCACGTTGGATTTGCCAGGGAGCTTGTGAATTTCTTGGGAGCCCAACTAGAGTTCCATCCCCATGTCTGCATCCTCAGCAACCAGACCAAAGGCTAGAATGACATATGCTCAGAAAGTCTTGATTGAAAGATCAGATTATGTCACTGGGTGACTATGGGTAGGCCGCATGACTCCTTAGGTCATTCAGGTCCTCATCCTGGGGATCGAATGGAGTCCATGACAGTAACCATCAGTGGGCATGTGACTGCCCTAAAGTTCTGGGCAAAATTTTATTTGGCAGAATATGTGTATAATATTTGTGAGAAGAGGGTGCATATCTTTTATTGTTTCAAAGACTCTGTAACTGTTATTGCCCCCAAAAGTTTAAAAAATCTTTAGCCTAGCAATAGTTTCCAAAATTACTGAATCATGAATTCCAACACTAAAAGCCTTTGAACATGCACACCCTGCTCATGTATTAGGTATGAGCACATGTATTATATTAGGTACATTATAAACAAACATCAAAATGACAAATGTACAAGGTAAATATGAAATAAAGAATATTTTCTTTATTTTTAAGAGTAAAAACTTTTCTTTTTTTTTTTTTTTTTTGGTGGGTACACACGTAGCTGATTCACTTTACCATACACCTGAAACTAACACAACACTCTAAATCAACTATACTCCAATGAAAATTTTAAAAAGGAGAAGAGACTTGGTTCTAGCTTTGTGACCCTCAACATGACACCCTGGGCTTCAGTTTCCTCATCGGTTCACTGCAGGCATGTGGCTGCTGCTGCTGCTGCTAAGTCGCTTCAGTCGTGTCCGACTCTGTGTGACCCCATAGACGGCAGCCCACCAGGCTCCTCCGTCCCTGGGATTCTCCAGGCAAGAACACTGGAGTGGGTTGCCATTTCCTTCTCCAAAACTTTTCATCTTACTAAACAATCATCATTTTGTCAAGGGCAGTATGACTGAATATACTTTGTGTCTAAAAATCTAGATTTTATTATCTGTGATATGTTACTTTGAAGGTCTAGTTTTAACTTCAATTTATTTTACAAAGATGGGTTTTAATGCTGTCATAATTTTAAGCAATAAAATCACGTAACAACATAAACACTTCCAAACACTGTTTTCACAAGGTTCTCTCTATAAAAGTTTCTTTCAAATTCAGTTATTTTCTTACTTAGTCTTAAAATGATACCTTTATTTTGAAAGAACAAATTAACTTTTTTAATGACCTGTAGGTAGTATACTATCCAAGTTGCCTATTATCACAGAAGTGGTTACAAAATACAAAGCCATTTCCTTTTTATAAAAGAAAAATGAATATAACTTATCTGTAAGTTTGACAACTAAGCATTTTCCCACAAGATAACCAGCAAACCTCTGTGAGGTACAGAACTTGCATGGTCTCTTCTTAACCTTGTACAAAATATTGCACGGCTTCCACTATACTGTATATTAAAGGCTTTTTATTTTTATAAAGTTAACTACAAAGTAGCATCCTGCAGCATTCTGTGTTCCTCTGGCTTCAACAACTTGGCTGCTTGCTTATGAATGATGCAGTGAATGAATTTATCTCTTGTAACCTTACCCTGCAATCCTTCTCTAAGCAACAGCTGCTGCTTAAGAGAAAATGCTACTCAGTTTTTTTCATAAAACATTTTCATTAAGATTATGAATAAATCTCACCTAGTGGTGGCTCACCAAATAGAAGCACTTAGTATATGTCATCAGTTAAAGAGAAATGAACAAATACAACAGGTTAGATCTAACATCTTACCAATGTAGAACAAGTTTTTTGCTACCCCTAACTTGTTTTAATACAGTATTTGCTTCTTCAGCAATATCTTCACTAACACTCTCAGCAGTATTTTCTGACAAGGAAACTCATCTTAGATTGTTTTCAGCATATCTTATCTGGTCTTGTATTAGGAGGAAGAACCAGTGTTTCCTAAAGATATGTTGCTTTTCTACTTTTGGGTACAAGTAAAAGACGTCGAGAGAAGTTCAAACCGCCATTTAGTTGTATGAAATTTCATAAAGATTAGTAGGTGAATTTAAACATTGGTTTAAAAAAGTTGCAAAGGTTATCCTCCATGTTTTTCTAATCATGGTACCTTCATTTATCATCAGGAAATTTCTCAAGGCAAAGTCTACACCTCCTTCTAAAGTGTTCATTCTTAATGATAGTAGCTATAAGTCCATATTTCAATTATTTGTTTTGAAATCTGAGGGCTAGTTTCTGATCAGAATGGATCATACCATTACTGTTTTTAATTTACAATGCAGCTATCAAAGAGCGTGTCCAAGAATGAAGTGTCAGCTCCTCCATCTTCGTATTGTTCCCCTCTGCTTGCTTTCACAATTAGTGATATCTTTAATTCACACTTTGTCTCTGTCAGAATCTTTTTAAGCTACCTGCCTTTTTTTTTTTTTTTTTTTGATGATGGTGGTGGCGGGTTGTTATTGCTGAAAGGTAGTTTAATTGAAGCTAAGAATATTCTGCAAATTAACTGGACACATACCAATACAATGCAACATACTACAGACAAGTGAGGGGACAGACAACACTTGTATGTTGAGGGAAACTTACTCCTCCCTCAGAATATAGTGTCTCCTGACTTGAACAACAGGGGAGGGTGAACATATAAATTCATATATAGTAGTAAAATTTAATTTTTCTTATTTTTGGAATATAAAAAGGTGAATAGGAGTTCTAGTATTTTCTTCCCCATGCTC
This sequence comes from Giraffa tippelskirchi, assembly GCF_054371585.1. Taxonomy (NCBI): domain Eukaryota; kingdom Metazoa; phylum Chordata; class Mammalia; order Artiodactyla; family Giraffidae; genus Giraffa; species Giraffa tippelskirchi. The sequence goes on along the minus strand of NC_137280.1, from coordinate 102,906,166 downwards.
CACTGGTTTATCATGGACATTTCACTTTCTAAACCCTGATTTAGACAATCTCCAGTACCACTTCCACCTCAAAAATTAAAAATTAATGGATGTTCTGCTAGAAAGATATTCTTATTGTTTGACTGCTCAAACAACTCCTAGATAACCCGCAAACTTATGTTTCTTGGTAGCTCTGGAAAAACCCACCACGCACAAGTCTACTGAGTGAGGAATGAAGACGGGTTACCTGGCTGAGTCATCTTCTGTCACCTGGAAGACAGCCTTCTTGAATTCATCCAGAAGAACCAGGTAAGGTTGGCCAGTCTCTGTCTCCCGATCAGACTACACTCACATACCCCTCGAATGAACTGGCAGTTTTCAGCCTCCACAAACATTAAAACAGGTGATAGTGATGTGTCTCCAAGCAAAATAATTCAGCACACACAAACTTCACTTGCAAGCCTGGACAGCTGCAAGTGGGAGGGACGGGAAGGGGAGTCATGGGTTTTCACGGTTGTTCTGGACAGCTCCAGATTGTGTGGGAAGAAGAAGCAAATAGTCCTCTATTAGGTGGAAGGGAAAAGTCTTCTAAATTTAGACTCTTTTAGCACCTGGATTATTTTTGTTTTCTACATTTGCCCCGCTGAGGGGTAGGAGTTCCGGAACTCTAGTGTGTTCTTTGCAGCCAGCAGTAAGAATCATCCACTGGGCAGTCGGCCAGACAGCCCAGTTCAGAGACCAGAGCCTGTTTCAAGAGTCTGGAAGGACAGACATAAACATCTAGAAGAAGTTATTTGTACAGTACCAAGATCTGGTTACCCTTAGGTAAAATCTCTTAAGGCACTAACTTACAAGAACAGGTAGGTTTTAAAATAAAGATAGGACCAAAAGATGATCTTTGGAACTTTGTCCAGTCAACTTTCCTCCCTGAAAATTAGCTTCTCTTGTATTGTTTGACAACTCCCAAAAAGGAGATTCCAAAGCCTCTAATTCCTTTTGGACGAACCACTCTCACAACCAGAGTCCTTCAGAAAAACTAAGGATAAGTCACACTTACGAAAGTAACCTTGATTGGCTATGTCTGTATTTGAGGACAGGATGGTGTAGAGACTACAGGTGATGTTCAGTCTTTCATTCTTTGCAAAGAAAGTTTTGTTGACAAAAAGACAAGAAAAATAATCCAGTCTAGGTTGTTTTCTGCATTTTAGAGATTCCACCAACATTATCTATCATCAGAAAGCCTAAGATAATGTAAAGGATTATTTGTATCTCAGTTAAAATTATATAAACTCTTTTCAGTAGGCCTTTTAGAAAGTGACAAAATGGCTCTTATAAATGAAGCTTTTATTTGTGCTACTTCCTTGCACATAGGTTTATAAGCATTGGTATTATATGTCCTATATGCAGGGACAGAGGTTATTAAATGTGTGAATCGTGATGGGGTTCCTGTTACATGTTTGCATAATGGATTCCCTCTCTGTATTTTCCCACGGAACTAGGCCCTCCACACCCCACCAATATCAACCACCCCACCTTTCCTCCCTATTTATGCCCTTCTTGTGTTAAAATGCAAAACCTACTTATAACTTTGCTTGAAATTTGTGATCAGACAAATTGTATTTGAGCTCTTGCATATAACACTGGTAAAGGGATGTCGCTGGTGGTCCACTGGCTAAGACTCTGTGCTCCCAATGTAAGGGGCCCAGGTCTGATTCACTGCTTGGGGAATCTAGATCCCACATGTGACAATTAAGAGTTCCCATGCTGCAACTAAGACTCAGCACAGTCAAATAAATAAATAAACATTAAAACAAAACAAAATAAAACACAGCTAAAAGAAACAGCCATAAAAAGCACTCAAAAAGACAACCAGTAGCCTGATGAGTATTGCCATTACAATTGAAAGTTGCCAACAAGAAAATTGTACGTATTTCTCACTACAGAAAGGAAAAATAAGCAAACACACTGGAAAGATTAATAATATCATAAATTATTTAGATTGGAACAAGTCCATAGAAATGATCCATTTTTCTGTTCCTTTCCTAGAAGAGGGATACCAGGTTTACAAAGCATCCTGGGAACTTACTCTATATTTACCTCTTGTCACAGGCAGGCTCAGGGTTCTGACTGAGGTCAAAGTAGAATGGTATAACCTGACCCTCTGGTCATTTACACTGATATCAAAGAAGAATCTCATGTAGCAGTATCTAAAATTAGATAACCAATTTCATAAGGTGGTAAGGAGTTCTAAAAGGCACGTAAGGATTTAAATATTTATTAGTTATTCATACATTTTTGAAACTAGAAAAGAGATTTTTCAAAGCAAAAATCTATTTCAGGCACGCCTAAATATTTTCTAGGATGTTCCCATCAACCTCTGTCAACAGAGGCCTAGAAGATGAGCTAACTTTACCACTCACAATCAGCTTACATCATTTTGGGCAAGAACCCGGCACATACAGTGATGCAACCAGACCCCATGGCCACATCGCTTGTGTTTGCTTCAATCAGAAGCCAACAGACCTCTTCCTGCCAAATGAAAACCACTCCCAGAATTTTCATTCCAGAGGGGAATCTGTGAGAGCTGTGCTTCCAACCCCTTTCCAGCATACTTCCCCTGGATCAGGAATAAAAATGACACTCTGTACTTCAGCCGAGAAGGAATAAAGACTAAAAACACTGTTAAGATACTTTTTTTCATTGAGCCTCCACACCACTCAGGTCACCTCTTGAAAGTTACAACCTGCCTGAAATAATCCTAGTTCAGAGCGTATTAATCTGCATTAATGACCTTTGAAAAGGTGAGTCTAGGAAGACCTTGAGATTCAAGCAGTGAAATGATCTACACAGAATATATGGAACCCATGAGCCAGGGCACTTCTGTGAAGGACTCTGTGCTGGAAGTAAATGAATCCCCAGTGCTCTAAAGACAGATTCAAATTCAGTCATCTCAGCATGCCTCCATCTATTCATCCAAATAAGTGCTGGCACTCTGGGCTTGTGTTTGGTTGCTCAGTCTAGCAGGAGGGGATGGCTTCTCTCATAATCCAAGGCTCCATCTTGATCTGGCCCCTCCCAACCAGGTATGGGGCAGATGCCAGAGAGCACTGCTTTTTTTTCCCTAATCTTTTGTTAAAATTAGAATATGCAAATGTATGCAAAGTTAAGTAGTTTCTGTGGTGAAAATTCCTACATATAAATATTAAATCTTCCTCATAAAAATGTTAGTCACTCAATCGTGTCCGACTCTTTATGACCCAATGGATTGTAGCCTGCCAGGCGTCTCTGTCCATGGAATTCTCCAGGCAAGAATACTGGAGTGAGTTGCCATTTCCTTCTCCAGGGGATCTTCCCAACCCAGGGATCAAACCCAGGTCTCTTGCATTGCAGGCAGATTCTTTACCATCTGAGCCACCCAGGAAGCCCTGGACTTCCTCATATTACCCCTAAAATAAAAGTAAAAAGCAATTGGATTCCCTAAGAGTAGACTTTTCTCCCGTGTCCATATACTACTTTACATTCAAAGATGAAGATACATGAGATTTTAAGAGAATGCTTTTTTTTTTGAGGATTCATTTTAACTGCTTACTCCTTGTTAGGAATTTCAAACACCAGGTATATCTTTTACTATAACTGTACATAGCTGATTACTGCTTCGCATTTATACTTCTAAAATGTGACGGCTACCATTTTAATTGGTATTCAGAGGTCTGCTCATGTGCAAACCCAAGCAGTTCAATTAGTTTGCCCAACTGGGAAAGTGAGTTATATAGGAACAAATGGGAATGACAGATTAAAAGGCTATCCTTGTTAATACTTTTAAATTGGGCTAAAGTTAGTTATACCCTGTTGAGTGCTTCCACTTCTTAGGATGAACAATGCAGCGAGCATGGCGAGACATACTGCTTGGCCTCTAATCTTAGCTGTGACATTTCCTGTCTCATGTTCTACCATCAATAGTGACCTACTTGCTATACTATGTGACTTTCCAACTGGGTCTTTTAATGCTCACACATGGGAAACACAATTATTTTTATATTTAGCACAAAGTGTAGCTGTGAAACATTTCAAATGATTTCTGGTTCAAGATATCCACACTAATCTTATTTGGTGGTAATCTTTTTTTGCTTTGTCACTTAGGAAAATAACAATAGTTATAACACATTAAAAATAAAGTTTTTGTCTTATTCTTAAATGTGAAAATGCCACATTATGTGAATATCTAATAAATTGAAAACTAATGAGCAGAAAGTAAAAGAATCGTTATGTCCTAGTTACTTATCTTGTTTGAAGAATTGGACACAAATGGCTCTTGTTGGAAGTGACAAGAAACGACACTGCTGGTATTATTTAGGTTTGAAATTCTTAGAAAAGTGGAAATAACTTAATAATGATGATGAAACACTAGAAATGCAACAGAAGTGTACAAAAAGAGCCACAGAATTTGTTAGGTAAAACTAAAAGTCACAAAAAAAATGTAAATTAAGATTACAAATACTGAGCAAGAAAGCCTTATAATACAACAGAAAATGTCTGAAAGTAACTCAAGAAAGCTGATTTGCTAGGCAAAGTAAAACTGCCATGCCTAGTTTTATAAATTAAGAAAAAAGCCATCATTGCAAATTTATATAAGTGTGTATATAACATAGCAAATGACTGTTCAAAATTTTAAGCCTTGTCTTGTCAGCTTTGACCCACAAACCCTAAAGAAATGAACAAAGGATCCAACATTCTAATGAGAAATACTTGTGCCATGTCACTTGTGAATAAGCAAATTCCCAACACTCAACCAAATCTCCAAAACAGATGTCAGGAGTCTGCAGTACACCTTTTTTAAGTGAATTTCCCAAACTCTGTGACTGTATCAACTCAAAAGCAGCTGCTTTTGTGAATCATAAAGGACCTTTCAAAGCACAGTGTTCACACGTGGAAAAGCACAGGTTCTACTTTGCCTCTGCCAAAGAAACCTCCCCGCCTGCCCCCTCACCCCACATATCCTTGGGAAATATTCCAGCAATGTGTGTGTGCACATTATGGATTCTTTCTCATTGCTACTGCTTTCGCTATACATTTTCTATAACCACATGCTGTTTCCCACCCACACAGCTTAGAAAGAAAGAAAGAAGCCTTTGTTGAGCCATGAAAGGGCTAATCTACTGTATATGCAAACTACCCTATTGAAGGCAGGCTCTCAAGAGCATATACAGACCATGCACCTGTCTAACTTTAGTAATGATGATACACTGACCCAGCCCCTTAATTACTGAGCTCATTGTCACCTGAATCCTGATGATCTCTTACCCAATCACACACCCAGATCTACACAGGTTACAAAGTGAGGAAGAAAGGGGTCCCTGCCAGGATACACACCAAGGAAGTACAATGTGAACAGCATCAAAACATTTTTCTCCTTGCCCCACCTGCCTTTTGACTCGGCTCTGGTACAGAACAAAACAAACTGAAAGAACTAGATTAGAAGTTACTCTCAAATATAGATGCTGAAAAGCCAAAGAAAAGGGAATTCGGAGGAAAGCACTCTCTTTCATTTCTGTCGATCCCATCCAGGTTAATATGTGAGGTAAAGCTGTTTTTCAATTTGCACCTTCATAATTACCTCAGAATAATTAATAACACAGTTCTAAGAATAAATCATTGTAGTAGTTACATGAGTTCAAATGAAAAATTATGTGTAAGCAAAGAAAACAATTTTAAGTGAATTTGCTATTCCAAATCACCATGCAATTATGATTCTATTTACAACTTAGCCTTATATGTATACCTTCATTTTTTTTTTTTTATAAATTTATTTATTTTAGTTGGGGGCTAATTACTTTACAATATTGTAATAGTTTTTGCCATACATTGACATGAATCAGCCATGGGTTTACATGTGTTCCCCTTCCTGGACCCCCCACCCACCTCCCTTCCCATCCCATCCCTCTGGGTCATCCCATTGCCCCGGCCCTGAGCCCTTGTCTCATGCATCGAACATGGAATGGTGTTCTGTTTCACATATGATAATATACATGTTTCAGTGCTATTCTCCCAGAACATCCCACCCTCACCTTCTCCCTCAGAGTCCATAAAATTGTTCTATGCATCTGTGTCTCTTATTCTGTCTCGCATATAGGGTTATCGTTACCATCTTTCAAATTCCATATATATGCATTAGTATACTGTATTGTTGTTTTTCTTTCTGGTATACCTTCATTTTTAAACTTCCCTGGTGGCTCAGATGGTGAAGAGTTTGCCTGCAATGCAGGAGACCAGGGTTCAATCCCTGGATCAGGAAGATCCCTTGGAGAAGAAAATAGCTTCCTTCCAGTACTTCCTTCCTTCCATACTCATTCCAGTATTCTTGCCTGGGAAATCCCATGGACAGAGGAGCCTGGTGGGCTATAGTCCATGGGGTCACAAAGAATCGAACATGACCAAAAGGCTAACATTTTTCATTTTCATGTCCTAAAATGAAAGGAGTTGGAGTCCATAAAACTAAAATCAATATAAAAACTAGAGTTAAGAGTATTACTCAGATTTCTTTCTTAGATTAAGCTCTTGAACTTTTATGTAATTCTATTGTAATAGTAAATCTATCTTTTCTCCAAAAAAACTTTGATATCTATATTTTATTTTCCCTCAAAGAGAGAAGGAAAGAAAAGTAGACTTTTTCAGTTCTCAAATTTTACAGGAAAAAGAACTAAGGTGCACGTACCTAGCTCACTGATGATTAGTATCCTACCTTATTCATTGTGTAGGAGATAAAAGACCGACCATAGATTCTTAGAGGTTAAGACTTCTAAACATTAATTCCTTTATTAACTTACTTCCCTGATCATTTTTTTTTACATATACCACCTCTGCCATCATGGAACTTAATTAACGGGGGATATAAACAAAAACAAGTAGACAAGTTGGTTAATTACCTACGGTTGTTCAAGAACCGTATAGGAAACAAAAATGGGACAGAAACAAGGAATTGAGTGGGCGCCCTACACAGATGAGATGGAAGAGTTCTGGGAGATGCCTGTGATGAGAAGCCCTGAATGGAAAAGAGGGAGCTGTGTGAAAGGAGGACATGTGATCCAAGCCGAGGGAACAGCAGATCCAAAGGGTCAGAGGTGGGAATGAGACTGGTTTATTAGACAGCAAGGAAACTGGTGTGGTTGGAAAACTGAGTGAGGGCAAGAGAGTAAGTGGTGATACCGCAGAGATGGGCGGGACCCTGCAGGCCACAGGGGTCTTGAGACTGTCCTCCAAGGCAAAGGAGAGCCACGGAGCTGAAGGAACCTGAGCAGATGAACCTAAGTCTCGATCCAAGCTTGCCCACTATGTGGCATAAGCAAATTGCTGGCATGTCTTAGATGCTATTCATAAATTCCTAATTTATAAAAGGCACTCAATAAATAATGACCAGTTATCATCATCAGTAATTATCATTATTGTTAATGTTCTGACAGGTAAATAAAGTTAATACAAATTTTTTTCCATTCAAATAGGGCTATACTGTAAACTAATATCAGAAATACAGAATTATTGAGAAATAAGCAAAAAAATCTTTTTTATTCCGTAAAGATCATATTCTTATTGAGGACAAATAGACATAAATTAGTACATTCAAATTCATTAGGGCTTATTGTGGTTCTAATCAGAATAATTATTGATCTTGGCTCAGTTCTGTCCTTAATTAGTCTGCATTGTGGCTTTTCTCTTCTTGTCAACCAATAGCCTTGTCATTTTGTATCCAGAACTGTGTAGCAGTTCAGTGGTATCTATCAACTACACAGCAGTCATAAGGGCGAATTTCACAGCTATTTTTCAAGTCACTGAGTGCGGTGAAAGTGAAAGTGAAGTCGCTTAGTCGTCCCGACTCTTTGCGACCCCATGGACTGTAGCCTACCAGGCTCCTCCATCCATGGGATTTTCCAGGCAAGAGTACTGGAGTGGGTGATAATGGCCTGATATCATCTACTGCCCCCCTCATTCCCACACGCATACTTCTTTCTTACTAACAGAATCCTGATATTGTCCTCTTGCAAGTGACTGATGTAGAGATGGGGCATATAATCCTATTGTAATCAATGAGAAGAAAAGACAGGTCTTCTTGGATTCTTCTGGGTAATGTTTCCATACTCTCCAAAACAAGAACCTGGAAGAGGGGATCAGTTTTCCGTGCTGTAGATATTGTCCTGCCTGCAACGACATGTCAGTACTACTGTCACCATCCTGCAAAAGAAAAGGACCAGTCTTAGGTGAAATGGTCCCTGAGGCCAACAGTGGCAGAAAGATGAAGGAGATGGATAAAACCTGTATCACTGTCTTTGTGTCACTGAGTCAACCAATCCTGCCGCCTGACCTGCTTCTCACATGAGATAATACACTTCCTTACCACGTAGGTCAGTTTGGGTTAGGGAATTCTGTTTTGTGTGGAAGATCTCCAAGCACGTTACCTCTACATGGACATTTATATTTGGAAACATCACTCATTCCTTTGGTTTTGGGAAGGTCTGCAAATGGAACTAGGACTTCTGACTCCAGCCCAGTGAACTCCAGCCTTCCTGGATATGAGCTGATATAGCATTTTAATTTTGATGCAACTCTGGGATAGTCACCCAAAAAAGCCCAAGGGGAAAACACCCTAGAAATCACCACAGGAAGACGGTACTTCGGCATGCGTAGCTGGTACCAAATGGCCTGTCTCTGGCTTTCCCAATGTTTCAAAACCTTTGCTTTTCATCTCCCACTTGCCTAGGACGACTGTTTTTTTCCCCAAGACCCAAATAAAGCACGGCTCTCATTGGCTTTTTTTTTCCCCATAAGGCTGCCGACTGTGAACACTTATCTAATTACAAGAATATGAGCAGAGAACATGCAGGACAAATACAAATCCCAATTTGAATTGTGGTTCTGGAGAAGACTCTTGAGTGCCCCTCGGACCGCAAGGAGATCAAACCAGTCAATCCTTAAGGAAATCAACCCTGAATATTCATTGGAAGGACTGATGCTGAAGCTGAAGCTCCCATACTTTGGCCGCTTGATACAGAGAGTCAGCTCACTGGAAAAGACCCTGATGCTGGGAAAGATTGAAGACAAAAGGAGAAGCGGGTGGCAGAGGATGAGTTGGTTGGACAGCATCACCAACTCAATGGACATGAATCTGAGCCAACTCCAGGAGATGGTGGAGGACAGGGAAGTCTGGTGTGCTGCAGTTCAGGGGGTCGCCAAGAGTCGGATGTGACTTAGTCATTGAACAACAACAAAGCACAGATCCCAGGCACAGGCAGAAACACTCCAGAGAGGAGGTGCAGTATGGCAACTTGTAGGCAGGGGGTTTTCCTCCCTCCTGAAAAGGAAGGAAGAAATGCTATGGTCATGATAGGATCCTGCCTGTTTTTGTTTTAGCTGTGCAGGATTATTTTAAAATTGAAAATATTAAAGACCCATGAAATAAAAGACGCACCTTGGAAAAAAGGCACAGATGATAACTGACTATGTAGGGAAGGGATACAGTGGGATTACGGCTTGTGGAGGTACTGGTGGGCGTTGGGAATGAAGTAAAACAAAGATTACATAAATGTCTACAATGATTCACGATAAGCAAAGAAGCAGTATGGCTTGAAACCAAAGTAACCATTCCAGTCTAATAAGCATTTTTCCTATGAGAAAATTATAGAATTATAGATTTAGCTTATAATGGAGAACAGAAAGGGTAATGCACACAGATTCCATAATGTTGCATAGTATTTGAGAAACACTACTTAGAAAATGGGGTGAGCATTATAACTGGTGAAAATTTGCTAAAAGATTGTAATTAAAACAGAATAGTAAATGGTGCCTTAGCTCTCGAAAGCGTCCCTATCAGAATGGCACTTAATGTCTTCATTACTAATCTGCAGCGAAAATGGGAATTCATTCAACATAAGGGCTAGGTTTAGCTGTGAGACGTTGTCAGGGGCAGGAAAGTGGAGGAAAAATATCTTGAGGAGTTAGAAACAACACCTGTTAAGTAGGTCACGATAAACAACCTGAAACAACCAAAAATAAAAAATAAATGAAGGCAACAAAACTGAAACTTGCAGGCAACAATTTTGAAGGGAAAGAAAAAAGTGACAGCTATTAACATTAGCTATAAGGCAATTACCCAGCCTCAGAAGAGAAACAGGCCGGGGTTTGTCACAACAACAAGTTAAGAACTTAATAAAAGATGCATCAGTTCACATATCCTTGCTTTTAAAGAAATCAGGGTGACTCGACCCATCTTTTCTGAGTATGTCAGGTTTGGTTTTTGTGGAAAGCTTTACCTCTTTGGTTGTAATGAGTATGTCTAGTGTTCACAGAGATGTGTGATCTTGTTTCTTAATGATAGAAAAAGTGAGCAGGAGGTGGTTAAGAGTGATTAGGCAGGTGAGGGAGGGTGTCACTGGCAAGCATGGGTTAAGCTGGTGAAAAGTGAGGTTTTGTGAGGCTAATTACTTTTGCACTGTGGAAGGCTGTAATATCCCAGCGAGGAGGAGCTGCGCTGTTGTGATCTTTTTCTTAGCATCGGAAACACACACACACACCGGAATGCTCTAGGAAATTTCTTTGAAAATGGTCAAAAATGCAGTTACTCCTGCAGGGAAAAGGTGAATAGTAACACTGATTAAAAGAACTTCCATAACGTAGAGTTCTTACCTGAACAGAAGGGAAAGAGAATATTAAAGAAAGAAAAACATTATTGCAGGGTAGGGCTACAGGAGAGAGAGAAGTTGAAATTAGGAAAACTTAAGTTAAGGATGAAAACTTGCAGAGTGTGAGAACCCCTGTTGGGTAACACACTCACAAAGGAAGTAAGAGGAAGAAGATTGGCTCTTAGGTTTCTGATTTCTCAAATCAGAAACAGATTTGAGAAAATGCCAAAGCCTTGCACAACAGGGAGAACCTCCACTGACTGTGGGGAAGGGGATGACCTGCGTGTTGCACTCAGGTTTGCCTCAACCCCCACCCCTCCACTGAAGCCTTCCTCAAGTCCCCCCAGGCCCCAGCTCCCAGGGGAAAGCAGAAGCCCCAGGGTATGCAGGGACGGGTGCTCCCGACACAAGAGCCAAAAGAAACCAGTGGTTGAGTCCATGACTTAATCTAGGGTGGTTCACCTTCTCTGTTGCCTTGAACGTTGAAATAACTTTTAGATGTAATCACCCAGTTTTCTAGTGATATTTTCTTGGCAGGCATGAGAAGACGGCACCTATATTAAGAGAGGCTTAATCTCCCAGATGAGATGGAAAATAGGGGTCCTTGATCTCTTGCAGTCATTTAAAGCCCATTAAGATCTAACATAAAAGGGCTATCCTAATGGCCCTGGCCTCAGGCAATTACACTTAACTCAGCTGATCCATAAACTGCCTGGACACACAGTATGTACACCACCTCAGTAACCCAGCTCTGAGGTGAGAGCTGGTATTTATCTAAGCCCTCAGACTGTGTCATAAACCTGACTATGTAGGAACGATGCTTCCTGAACAAAGGGTGATTTATCAATGAAAAATATTATGCAAGTTAATCTCTGAAATAAAAATCTGCTGGAATTAAAAAAAAAGCTTAACTTAAATGCCAAATTCCCTCATTATGCTGGGCTTAGGATACTAGCAGCCTCTAGGCACAGCACCATCTAGTTCCTGCAAGGCTCCTAAACCTCCTATGGCCAAACCTAGGTAGTCACCTGCATTGGATGGCAAAAGAGACCAAGCCATCTGAGACTTCAAACAATGCAAGCGTGAGGCTGTCCCAAGTCTCAAAGTGGGACCCATGAGTCAGCTGCTTTGTCAAGATATGCCAGTGGGTATGGGAACATCAAAGGAACCAGGGCAGATGGCCTGGTTGGGGCAGTGGGAAGTTGGAGACATTCTTCAAGACACAACTGGGAGGTGGTAAGAGAAGAAGGCAAGGCAGGGATAGAGCAGAGAGACCCTGAAGATGCAGTGGGCAGGCATGGATGATCATTTTATGAATTGCTAAGACTGGGCTACAGCAGAAAGTTTGGGACTTCGATTCAGTTATTACTACCATGCAGACTGGGGGTAAGTATCCTGTGCATGTCCTTTTAAGGCCTTGCAGGTGTTCACCTATAATTCTTTATAGTCTCTAGTGCACTAAGCAACTATTTCTTGAATACCATCTCTTGAGAAGCTAGAAGATGTCAGGTGTGGTCCTTGCCCTTAAGAGGCTCCCAGTCTGGAGGGAGGGATTACAGCAGGTAAGGGCTCTGCTGGTCGTATATGACCAGGCCATAGAGGAGCATGGAAAAGGTTCCCAAAGGTGCTTATACTTGAACTGCATTTTGAGTTGGCTAAGCTGAGAAAAGGTGCTACCTGTGATAGACATTCAATTACTACTTGCTAATTCGTTTCTGTTCATTTTGGTTTGTGAGGACTGCTTGGAAGATTGTTCAAGGACTAGGAGATAGTTCTAGTCCTATCACCATTGTTTTTGTTACTGTTGATCAAAAAGGTAAACCTATCCTGTTTAGTGTCTATGGGTATAATGTGAAAATTACTATACCTTATCTTTGGCTGAGGTGAGGAGTGCACTTGTAATTTTTCTAATTACAAGATGTCTTCTCATTGTACTTATTTCATAGCAAAAAGTTTTAAAAGCTTTTGAAAAGATCACATTTTGTTCACTTGAAATATATGTGTATATTTTAGCATAAAATATACTTGGCAGCTGCTAACATAATTGGGTGGCTACGCCTTGCAAAAACTTGATTTCTTTTTAATCAAATTTTTAGAATCATACTGGATTTCTTGCCAGTGCTGCTATAGTGAGCAATAAATACATCATTAGATCAATGATGGTTGGATGATAGATTACTCAAAGATAGTTCCAGCCAAGAAAAACAAGCCCAGAAGTCTCATTGTGCAAAGAATAATAAAATACTGTTTAAAACATAGATCCTGAGTTAATATAGCAGGGAAGAAAACACTGCAAAATAGAACAGAACAGCCTTGGGTTTATAATGTATGGATATTGATCATGGATTTTCCAAAGTATTCTAGAACAGCCACACTATCATAAATGCCTCTGATTAGACTCAGAGATGAGAAGGAAAAGAAACTAACCATGAGAAGGCTTGCTGCTATAATAAATTATTTAAAGCAAGCAGGGCTAGTGGGTTGTGAAGACAATATAAAACAGAATCAATGCCCCCAAGAAACCCCAAACCATCAGCACCTCTATAAATTTCTTACCACCCTATCTGGCATTTTACTGGAGGTATTTCTTTCCCATCCTATTTCCATCCCATCCCAACTGTGACCCTTCACTTTTTTGCCAATTCTTTTCTCAGAGCTTACCATTTGTTTTTCTTCTCTAATCCAGGATGCTGTATTCAGTTATATTTCTCAGCTTGTATCACAAGAGTATATGTAAGGACACAGATGAGTGAATCTGTCACTTTATTCATCTGGATCTTAAATTTCCCATGGAAACTATATGCTGGGAATATTTAATAAGATACTTATAACAACATGACTTTCATATTATCCTTCTTAGTTTTTCTTTTTTCTTAATATTGTTATAGTTAATCCACAAAGTTAAAGCTGAGGTGGAACTTCCATAGTTCAATGACCATTCTATTATTAGAAGATATTACTGAATCCAAAAACCAAAGTGAAGGTAGGAACTTAAGAGGCCATTATGGAGGAGAAAAAGTCAAAATGTTGAAGGTTTAAGTATTAGGAGATGTTAAAAAGGCAGATTGATTTGAAAAGTAAATTTTTTATATGTAGATTTCACCATGGGAATAAGCATATGGAAAGAAAAGTCAAAAACTTGAATTTGTCAATTTTTTTTTTGCCAAAGAATTTTGCCCAAAGTGTGTCATGGGTCAAAAAAAAAAAAAAAATTGTGGGAATTGTTGCTTAGAATCTTGCAATGACCTATGGCCAGTTTCAAGAAACGTAGCATTCTACTGTATTTTTTAACTAGGCATAAATCAGTATCATTGTAGAATCAGGGGCTGTGACTGTACCTTAGGCTTTGGACATTTTCTAGGTCCATCCAATCACACAGAAGCTGGGCAAGTTCTTTTTGCCAGCTTAACATTATTAGCCATACAACATGACTCAGTAGGCAACATACAGTTCTAAAATAGTACAGTTCTAAAATATTAAGTCTCCCAAATTCTACATATAGGCTTTGCTGCATTTGGGTTTTGTGACCTTTTGCAAATTATTTGCCATTCTGGGTCAAACCTAGATGGTTAAGGTCAGGATCATTGAATTATTATCATATTAATGTATGGGGGGTGGCTGGTTAGCTTTAGAAAGAAAATTGTTCCAAGGTCACATGCAATATAAAAAATTTGAAGAGATGAAAAAAAAAAAACTTAGATGATATGAATGACTAAGCATGACTCTATCATCTCATCACAAAGTTACTACATAAAAACAATTCCAATACAAGACCAACTTCTCAGTTATTGGTGTCATCTTTGGATGTGAAAGAAAAAATCTAGATAAGGTTGGCTCTTGGTATCTGGGGATGAGCAACCCTTGAATGATGAACCTGTGGATATGGAATGGCAACTAAACTATGCCATTTTATATAAGGGACTTGAACATCCTCAGATTTTGGTATCTGCAGGGGTGGGAGTCCTGGAACCAATCCCATGAGGATACTGATAGATGACTGTATTATTATTCTTTTGTGGCTGCTGTTTGCTCACCTGTAACAAAGTGGGAAAAAATCCTTGCACTCAAAGGATTGTTAAGATAAGCAACCTATAAACATGCCTGCCAAGTGTTCCTCAGAACATAAATTGCTCCATAAAAGTACCTGTAACGATCCGGTGGCCTGGAAGAATCCAAGTTCAGTGCTCTAGCCTATACAGGTCCTTTCATCAGCAGTGAAGTAAATATTCTGGGCACATCTGACCTCAGAGCAGTCAAATGGTTATTTAGGTACTTGGAGGGTAGGGAGAGGGAAGGGCAGCAACTTCTGACAGATCCTTTCTCTTTTAAACTTTACCTAGGAGTGTTAAACATGGAGAACTATGCCAGTCTGAAAGGGAAGAACAGGATCTGAAGGTCAGTATCAAACTACATATAAAAAAGCTAATTGACAATGATTAATACATCAAAATCACACTGGTTTTTTTTTAACAACTGCTTTTTAAAAAGTTAACTAATTTATTTATTTATATGGCTCTGTCGGGTCTTAGCTGCAACATGCAGGATCTTTGTTGAACCACGTGGTGTCTTTCACTGCAGTGTACAGAGTGCACGGACTTCAGTGGTTGTGGCCCACAGGCTTCCTGCTCCATGGCATTTGGAATCTTAGTTCCCCAACCAGGGACTGAACTTGCATCCCTTGCACTGCGGGCTTCCCAGGTGGCGCTAGTGGTAAAGAACCCACTTGTCCATGCTTAATACTTCAGAGACGCAGGTTTGATCCCTGGGTTGGAAAGATCCCCTGGAGAAGGAAATGGCAACCCACTCCAGTATTCTTGCCTGGAGAATTCCATGGGAAGAGGAGCATGGCAGACTACAGTCCATAGAGTCACAAAGAGTCGGACTTAGCACGCATACACCCTTGCATTGCAGGACATATTCTTTACCACTGGGCCACCAGGGTAGTCCACATGCTGATTTGAAAGGAGAGGTGGCTATCAGTTCTCAACCCTTCTCCCTGTGATCTAAGAAATTCTGTGTACCTGATTAATTGGATACCTCAAAATACTTAAGATGACTTTCTGAAACCGAGACTCCCTGAGCCTCTGGGTTGTGGCCTGGGACACTCTCCTGACCAACAGGCAGACCAGCTACAGCTTCCTAAGGGGATCCCTGACCTCAAACAAGTCTGCTGTAGCCCCACTGAGGTTCTAGCTCCCAAGCTTGGAGTGAGTCAAAGGTGGCTCTCAAGAACTGGGAGTCTTGTACCCTGCAGGGAGAAATGCCCAACAATGTGAGTTAGGACTCGTTACCCCAGAGCACCCCAGGAACCCACTGGACCTGGAGGAGGGAAGGGATCCAGCTGGGGCGAGGTCTCTAACTACCTTGCTTCCCAAGACAGACTTCCTTAGAATTGGGGCTAACCTGAAACGGGGATTCCTAAGGAGTCCCCAGACACTTCTGAACATAGCACAAAAGGTACCATTGTTGAGGACACAAGAGTTTACCTATAAATTTACCTATAAATTTCACAAGGCTAGTAAATGCCACCTGGAAGTTTTGGAACAATTATTTATTGAATCAACTTACAGACTGTAATTGTTCTTTTATATTATAAATGCTGTTGCAGTGTTTCTCAAAATATTGTGAGAGGATCCCTGACATCAGAGTAACTTGTGGGTGCTTGTTAGAAATGTAGATTCCTAAGCCCCACCCCAGATTCCTGAATCTAACCCTGGAGACTGAAGTCCAGCCCATAAACTGAATTTTTAAGGAGAAGCCCAGTTGACTCAGGTGACCCATATCAAGACAGGAGAATTATTGTGTCTACACAGTCCATCAGAAATGTATGGATTAGGGGTTAGGATATTTTCCCCCTAATATTTAAGTACCATAAAAATGAAAACAATGTTTGTGGTAAATTCTTAAGAACCATGCCAGTATTTTCTACCCACGTATAATTAGCACCATTATTAAAATGTGATTACGAGCAAAAAATTATTGGGTAAAATATCAACCCTGCTTCTCAAAAACACTGCCTTTATTTTGTCACCAAAAGTAATGATGCTATTAAAGGAATTTATAGTTTTTTTAAGTATCAGTCACTTGGCTACAGGAACTTAATAAGCTGTTCCACTCCTCCTACAGCCATTTAGTCATCAAAAGTTTAGTGATAAAGACTTTTTTTATTATTATTATTTTAAAAGTATAAATTGTGAACCATTGGACCTAGTGATTAGGCTGAATATGAATTTATATCCAAGTGATAAATTCTTAAAAATATGTTTCATTAGAATTACTAAGGCAGTCAGAGCTAGTAGATTAAATAGCCTCTGTAGTAACGTTCTGTTTACTTCTATTAAGATTTTTTTTTGGGGGGGTGCAAAAAATTCAGTTTTAATTCATTCTCTTAGAAGCAAAAGGAAACAGTTTCTGATATACATGCTACTGCCAAGCAGTAAACCAGTGTTGCATGGTTATGTGACAAGCTCCACATTTCTTTTCTAGAGGGATTTTTTTTCCCTCCTTATATACTCCCCCTTCCCAAACCATGCCTATAATTATCTCACAAAATACAGTTTGTCGTTTCTGAAGAATCAAGCACTCCTTCTCTCCCTGACCAAAAATCACATGTTCAGGCTGAACTGTGAATGAAAATGGACTTGAGAGGAGGCTTTGTTTGTAGTATGTTGTTTCTACTGAGGGTTGCCCCCTACCCATGTTCCACCCTAGAGCTCCCAGTGAAGTATACATACTATGTTTTAACAGATGGGCCGGCTGGCGGCTGCTGGGCTATAAAACAGGAACTGGGAATCTGCTTGGAGTGGTATTGAATTGAATGCTCATAAAGTTCATGGACATACACTGACCCAGACAGACTAGGCAGATCCAGACATGCTTACACACACACTCATCATACACCCCACAGATCAGACGACGTTCAAGGCAGTTTCCCCCTCCATATCTTTTTCATTTGCTTATCAGTTATATACACACACATATAAATACACACATATATAGGCACATCTACATATGCATGGATAGCTATATATCTCAGTGTTTTTATACATTCTCAAGGATCAAAATATCCTCCAATTCTGTCCCTAAGTCTCTACCTAGTACTCTCAATAAGCTCTCTCTCATTCATGTTAAATAAGAATTACAAGAAGATAATTAATTCTATTTAGTCCACACATAATATAAATTACATGTATGTAACCACCGTCAAAAACAAAAAAAAAACAGCTGCTTTTACCCCTTATTAACCGCAGGAAAAAGAAAATCTATCCCAGACTGAGTCACAAACATGTAGTGTCAGGTTTAACCTTGAATCCTCTGTTGTCAGTTCCTGTCACAACTTCATCACTTAAACGTACAGGAGCTCAAACAAACACCAATCGACCAGGCTGGTGGTCGTTTTCACAGTCTTTTGGATTCCCCGGGGCCTCCCAGCATTGGGACAGACAGCAGCTACCCCTGGTCCTAAGGAAGTCCTTAGCGCCTACCTTGCATAAGGATGTAGAGGTCCGAGCACCTCATGAGGGATGTGGATTCAAGTGCTAATGGGAAGTAATTACTTTACAAAGTTTTATATCCGCGCTGTCCATTCCTTTCAGTAACTGCAAAGCACTAAAGCCGCTGCTACGGAACCTGACTGGTACTAAAGTTCTCTGACCCCTAAACACCCACCCCGAGCCGGGTGATCGCTGGCATCAGGCACAGGGCTACCTCTTCCCGCCGACTCCGGCGCGTGTTAATTTTTCAGGAACCCATCTTCAAGCATCTAGGAACTACTGTCCGCACGCCACTGGAAACGAAGACAGCCCCTAGAGCGCGTGTCACCGCTGTAGAGGGCCAGGGGGACGCGTCCTCCGACCCCATCTAATGACGGCAATTACAACACACCAAGTTTTCGCCAAAGCAGAGCCGCATCCTGGGCCGATTTGGGACGCTTCGAAACAAGAAGTTCGGGAGTGGGGGGTGCTGGCAAGGAGCGAATACCGCCAAGCCCTGACCTCCCATCAAGCCGATACGCTCACACGGACAGATCGACGCGCCCCAGCACACGTCCAGTACCCCCCCACACGTCCCCCCAGTCGCCGAACGACACAAGGGGAGCCGCTCTCCTTGCGCGCGGCCACTCACCCTCGTAGCCGAGTCCCGATCGCAAACCGACGCCCCTGCTGCGAGTCCCGAATCCCAAGTTGCCCCGAACCAGCGACAGCTCTCGCCCTGGCCGACCGGGGCACATTAGCTCCGGCAGGCACCTCGGAGGGAGCACCACTAGCCCGATGGTAGCCCCGGCTCAGCAGCTGCCCGGAGCGCGCCGACAATTCACGGACCTGCTCTGCGAATGAGGCGGACAGCCGCGTAGAGGCAACCCGGCTCCGGAGGGAGGCGGGGCCAGGAGGCGGGAGGGGCGGGGTCAGCCCGGGGCCAGCCCTGCGGGGCGGGGCGCCCTTCCAACCGTGACTGGCGGTGCCTGCAGCCAATCGCAACTGCGTCAGGGCCTGGGGCGGCCGCGGGCGTTGCTGAGCGCTTGTCTCCGCCCCGCCGCCGCCGTCCAATCGCCCGCAGCTGAGGGCTGGCTGGGCTACGCGCCCGCGGCGGGGAAATTGGCAAAGGTGTGGAGCCTAGGCTGCGGGCTGGTGCTGTGGGGGCGGTCGCGGCTGGACCCCGACGCCTCGGAAGGGAAGTGGTGGCCCCAGAGGGCCCCTGTGGGCCTGGGGCCACCTGGAACCACCTTGAGTCGGCGCGCTGTGGAGCAGGAAGCCCGAGCGCCCCGCGGGCCGAGACTGGGTCGACACCGTCCACCCCTGGCGCCCGCAGGAGGTGCGAAACTTGGCGTTCCCAAAGAGGGTCATCAGGAGGAAACTGAGACCCAAAGATGATGAAGCCCGGGCTGGATCACGGAGGCACCGGTGGGCATCCGGGACGGGAACTGCGAGCTCCGGGTTTTCTGAAAAGGTTCTAAGGTCTGGTGTTATCTCCGAAATAAATCTCCAACTCCGCCAACCCTGCGGAGAGTTCACGACACCGTCCCTCCTCACCCCGACCCTTCACACTACCGGCAGCAGGGACTTTACCAGGTGCCTAGACTCCCTTCCCGACCCGAGGCGCCCTGGCACCTGCACAGGGCCCGGGGGCGAAAGGAGGGCTTAGGGCTGTCTGGCGGGATGACCTCCGCAGCGGTGGCTCCCCCTGCCGCTGTCCCTGAGGTCTGCTGGATGGACCAGGACCGTCCCATCTTGGCGAGCAGGAACGCCGCAGAACGAGCCCCGCCTGTCTCAGACTGAGCGCTCTTGCCCCCTCTCCTTCGGAAGTCCCTGGTCCTAGGTAGACACCTTCGTAGTGCCTGGACTTGGGGGCATTCTGAGCTCGCTGGGTCAGTCCGTGGCTGAGTGGCCTCGAAGGAAGGCTTTGTGGGCTCTGCCCTCCCTGGACGGCCAGGTCACTGTTGCTCGTTTTCTCGGCGAATCAGCTCTTCAGCCGGGTTTAAAGTCCTTGCCTTGGCTGCTGCACACTTACATACAGAGCTGGGGGTGTCAAGAGTCACAAAGCAGAGCTGGGTGCTACTTTCCAGTCTGAGGCCTAGAATGTTAGCAAGCCCTTGACTGTAAGCTGTTCGTGGGGAGCGACCTCCATATGCCTTCCACAGGTAGACACCCAACCCATGTTAGTGAAATGAAGATGTGCATGGCAGGACGGAGGTCAAGCTCCCTGGCACCCTGACACTCACCTCCATCAATGACTGTTGTCTCCCACGCATCCCATAAGTCCTAAAGGTTGTAGTCTCTCAGTATAGTTAACTATTCAGGATATCACACATGAGGGAGTACAGACCTCATGAGGTGTTATTTCAGTGGCTCCCTAGCCCCTATCTGGGTTCGATCCCTGGGTTGGGAAGATCCCCTGGAGAAAGGAACAGCTACCCACTCCAATATTCTGGCCTGGAGAATTCCATTGACTTAACAGTCCTTGCGGTTGCAGAGAGTCCGACAAGACTGAGTGACTTTCACTGGCCCCCGTAAGGACCTGCATCATAAGTAGCCCACCTCTCAAGAGCAGGTTCTGATGAGGGTCATCGGCAAGAAGGAAGGAAAAGGCCTGTGACTGAAAAGGAGTGAAATGGCCTTTCTAGCACGGAAGGTTGCAGCTCTGAGGGGAGCTATGTGCTTGGACTGAGTTTCAAATTGTGTCACCTCAGCTCCCCATCTCAGTGAGGAAAGCAGGCTGTCAGGGGGGCAAGATAATCAGGGTCTGGACAGTCCTTAGTAAGCCCTGAAAGATTGATTGTGCTAAGTCACTTCAGTCATGTCTGACTCTTTGTAACCCCATGGACTGTAACCTGCCAGGCTCCTCTGTCCATGGGATTCTCCAGGCAAGAATACTGGAGTGGGTTTCCATTTCCTTCTCCAGGGGATCTTCTCAACCCAGGGATCGAATCCGTGTCTCTTCTGTCTCCTGCACTGGCAAGCAGGTTCTTTACCACTAGCACCACCTGGGAAGCCCTGAAATAGAGATTAGTCATGCAGAAATTGTGCATATTTAAGCCCTTCCTCCCTGGTCACTCAGACAGTAAAGAATCTGCCTGCAATGCGAAGACCTGGGTTTGATCCTTGGGTTGGGAAGATTCCCCTGGAGAAGGGAATGGCTACCCATTCCAGTGTACTGACCTGGAGAATTTCATGGACAGGGGAGCCTGGCAGGCTATAGTCCGTGTGGTAACAAAGAGTGGGACAGGACTGAGCGACTTTCACTTTTTCACTTCCATCTAATGAACCAAAAGACTGGTAGAGGCAAGGAAGACCATTCCATCCAGTTCCAACAGTTGTTTAGCATTTTGTCTGTGGAGAATGGCCTTTTCCCACAAGGAATTAGATGTAGACTATGTGAATGGAATATATACTAGGACTGTCTATACTGAGGTCAGGATGGGAGATAGAGGAAAAATGTCTTTCCTTGGGTTTTTGTTTTCAACTCCTGGATGACTGGAGAAAAAGTTTTCTACCAGTGTTTATCATATTAACACCCTGTGAAGGTTTTGCACAGATGCTAATGATTATTTTTTAAAAAATCACCTTGATAGTAGGAACCAAACATTGGCTGTTGACTACACTTGATATAGTATTTATGTTCAGTTCAGTTCAGTTGCTCAGTCATGTCCGACTCTGTGCAACCCCATGAATTGCAGCACACCAGGCCTCTCTGTCCATCACCAACTCCCGGAGTCTACCCAAACCCATGTCCATCGAGTCGGTGATGCCATCCAACCATCTCATCCTCTGTCGTCCCCTTCTCCTGCCCCCAATCCTACCCAGAATCAGGGTCTTTTCCAATGAGTCAACTCTTTGCATGAGGTGGCCAAAGTATTGCAGTTTCAGCTTCAACATCAGTCCTTCCAATGAACACCCAGGATTGATCTCCTTTAGGATGGATTGATTGGATCTCCTTGCAGTCCAAGGGACTCTCAAGAGTCTTCTCCAACACCACAGTTCAAAAGCATCAATTCTGCGGCGCTCAGCTTTCTTCACCATCCAACTCTCACATCCATACATGACCACTGGAAAAACCATAGCCTTGACTAGACGGACTTTTGTTGGCAAAGTAATGTCTCTGCTTTTAAATATGCTATCTAGGTTGGCCATAACCTTCCTTCCAAGGAGTAAGCGTCTTTTAATTTCATGGCTGCGATCACCATCAGCAGTGATTTTGGAGCCCCCAAAAATAAAGTCTGACACTGTTTCCACTGTTTCCCCATCTATTTCCCATGAAGTGATGGGACCAGATGCCATGATCTTAGTTTTCTGAACATTGAGCTTTAAGCCAACTTTTTCACTCTCCTCTTTCACTTTCATCAAGAGGCTCTTTAGTTCTTCTTCACTTTCTGCCATAAGGGTGGTGTCATCTGCATATCTGAGGCTATTGATATTTCTGTTAGATAATGAAAAAAGGAAATAGGAAACGTCTTTTCATGAAATAAGTTACAACTAAACAAGTGACTTCCATGTCCCAATTTCCAAGTTTTTTGTTTGTTTGTTTCACAGAGACCTTCCCATCTGTGGATTCGTAGACAAGCAACTGGTCTGGTTTTCCCCTATAGGATGGATGACATTGGAAGAGGCAGAGCATGTCTAGATTACATTCATATTTCCATGCCATGTTCTGTTGTAATTGGTACTTGACAGGAGCTTATCACTCAGGCACAGACTTACTCCATTTGTTGCCAGTCCCCCTAATGATCTCTTGAGTTGGGGTCATCCCCATATTCTATTAATACAAAGGAACAGTAGACCTATTACTTGTCTAAGAACTCATTACGGTCCTATTTGTAGGAAACAAACAAAACCAAACCAAACCACGGAAATCTGAACTTGGAAATCTCTTGTTTAGTTCTTCCTGTTTCACCAAAAGAAATATTCTCTCTCTCAAAGGAAGGAGGAAGTTTATGGAATGGCTTGGAAGATTGAAAAGGGAAGAATGAGAAGATTGAGGTGGGACCATGGAAGCAGGGCTGGTCTCTTTGTGGCTGGTGAGCAAATTTGCCTTCAGGCACTCTCGCCCACCTCTGACACAGAAAGAATATTTTGGGACCTCCTAAATTTCAATAGGGTGTGACTGATAGGGGCACTGGGTTCTAGTCTGAGTGACTGCTGTGGTGAGTGCTCCTGGCAGTCCCTTAACCTCTGTTTACCCTTGCTTCCTTGATCGTAAAACAGCGGTGGCTGAATCCACTGTATCTATCTACTTAAGGCGGACACCATGACGATGGTGACACAGCACTGTAAATGTACCAGCTGCTGAAAAGGAGAACAAAACAATGTTGAAATGGGAAAATAGTGTGGTCTGAACAATTCCTTTTTACACTGGCAATTTCTATTCATTTTAATCTCATTGGATTACTGTCCTTCCATTCTGCAAATGGAAATGAGGGCAAAGGGCCCTCACAGTCCTTATTCTTTGATTACTAAATATTTTGAAACTTTTACTTAGTGAATAGTATTTTTCCCCTTTCCCATGTCTACCACCTCTTTCAACATATATTCAACTTAGAAACTTATTCAGAATTTGAACAGGTTGAGCAAAGAAATGCAGTCAGAAGTAGCAGATTCTAATACCAGCTAAGCTATGAGTTCATTCTGAGACCTTAGGCAAACCATTAACATTCCCCATACCTTGGTTTTTCCATCTTTGAAACTACAGTGATACTTCTGATTAATATCACAGAGGTAGGAAAGATAACAAATGATAAGGCACTTTGAAATATTAATTGTAGTGCAGACTACAAAACATCATGTAGATGTTTTTGGCACACTAAAGTATGGTGTTAATTTGTATGCCACAACTAGGAGATATTTTTGTAACACAGAGTATTCTGGTACAGTATCTGTGGCCAGGGTAATACTACCCCAAAAACAATGATCTCTCATTGCATTTGAATGACAGTGCCACTGTTCCATTGGACGGTGAAGAAAGCTGAGCACCGAAGAATTGATGCTTTTGAACTGTGGTGTTGGAGAAGACTCTTGAGAGTCCCTTGGACTGCAAGGAGATCCAATCAATCCATCCTAAAAGAGATCAATCCTGGGTGTTCATTGGAAGGTCTGATGTTGAAGCTGAAACTCCAATACTTTGGGCACCTCATGCGAAGGATTGACTCATTGGAAAAGACCCTAATGCTGGGTAGGATTGGGGGCGGGAGGAGAAGGGGACGACAGAGGATGAGATGGTTGGATGGCATCACCGACTCGATGGACATGGGTTTGGGTAGACTCCGGGAGTTGGTGATAGACAGAGAGGCCTGGCGTTCTGCAGTTTATGGGGTCGCAAAGAGTCGGACACGACTGAGCGACTGAACTGAACTGAACTGCCACTGTTCCGTATGAGAGTATATTGCCACAGACCCAACTAAGTAAAAATGTAATAGCAGAAATGTGTGGAGAAGGGAAAAGCCTCTATCCCACAGAAACGTGGGATTTGCTCATACATACCCTAGAAGAAAAACTACGTTGAACTTCTTAAAAATGAATGCCACTGAGTGAGCACAAGTCTGGTGAAAGACAAGAATGATCATGGAAAAATGGCCTGACATAAAAATTAGACAAGTTGGTCTAGAAAAAATAGTCCTAATTTTAAAATTTCATAACAAAATGAGTAAAACTGAGGAATTAGACTTTGGGGAAGGGGGGACATGTGTTCAGGAAGGAAAAATGAACTTCCAACATAAGTAAAATTTAAGAACGGTAAGGCTACTAAGAAACAGGACAAAGAATATGAGCTCTGGAAATACCATAGAGCGAGGGTTGGATTTTCTTTCCATTGCTTCCTCACTTTGAGACCTTGGATAAGTAGTAGTCTCTTGGAGCCAGATGGAGTGGGGGTGTAAGGTGATAAGGTTTTTCTTACTGGTTTGTTATGATCTCAAATTCTGAGCACAGGGCTAGGCTGATTAGTGGGCGATCTTGTTCAGTTGCTAAGTTGTGTCTGACTCTTTGTGACCTCATGGACTCTAGGATGCCAGGCTCCTCTGTCCTCTACTATTTCCCCGAGTCTGCTCAAATTCATGTCAGTTGAGTTGGTAATACTTTCTAACCATCTCATCCTCTGCTAGCCCCCTTCTCCTTTTGCCTTCATTCTTTCCAGCATCAGTCCTTTCCAATGAGTTGGCTCTTTACATCAGGTAGCAAAAGTATCGGAGTTTTAGCTTCAGCATCGGTGCTTCCAGTGAATATTCAGGGTTGACGATGTTCAGGTTGATATTAAGCTATGACAAATCTAGACAGCATATTAAAAGCAGAGACATCACTTTGCTGACCAAGGTGCTTATAGTCAGAACTATGGCTTTTCCAGTAGTCATGTATGGATGTGAGAGTTGGACCGTAAAGAAGGCTGAGTGCCGAAGAATTGATGCTTTCAAACTGTGGTGCTGGAGAAGACTCTTGAGAGTCCCTTGGACAGCAAGGAGATCAAACCAGTGGGTCCTCTACCAATAATAATAACCTCTAATATTTATTGAGCAACACTTAGTGCTGTGCACTGTTCTGAGCCTTTTCATCTAATGACTCACTTAATACTTGCAACTACCTTGCGATGTCTCTGCCATCTCCTCCTCAGTTTCTATCTATGTAGAAGGGCTATTCTAGGAATAGTATCCTGCTATGCAGTAAAAATCAAAATCTTCCTTTTATAGGTACTGGAAGTATTCCAAAAAATTAATTTTTCTATAGGCAACCTCTTTCTTGAACATACTAAGAAAGAAAATAACATTTTAAACTACCATTGTCTTGCTTTCATGTGGAGTGGGCTAATACCACCTTTCCTGGTATCTAGAAAATGAGGCTACCATGAGTACTCTGTGGCACATATGTTGCAGCAAAGCAAATGAGGGATTCAGAATTTAGCACAAAAAGGGCCCTAGAAAATAAGTGCTTCAAAACTCCAAATCAATTTCCAGGTCTTAGTTTGTAAGCTTCTGGAAGATTTGGGCTTCTAAACTGTGTGCTCATCATCTGGGTTTTGGTTTAATGGAAGTTAGTTCCCTTGAGGCAACAATATTGGAATCATAACTGGCTGGCCAAAGAAGGAAAAAAATGGATGATCCCTTAAAAATGAATTCTATCATTAGTTATTATGAATACCCCAAATTATGAAAAATTCACATATAAGTATGCCAGGGAAAAGTAGCCGTGAGCTATAATACACACAATCATTTATTACCCAAGAGAATTTAGGTGCTAATGTGGATGGTATTGCATCTGTGAAATTCTGGAACTCACAAAGGATTCCAAGATATAAAGCCAAATAAAACATAATACAGAGGGAAACGATTTTGATTATGTAACATTTATTTATAGCATTTCATTTTACATTTTCAAATTGCTTTTCAGTCATTGGTTTATTCTTCACAGCACACCTGGGGAGTACATCCGTGCTATTATCCGCTGTTCACAGCTGAGACTGAAAGAGGCAAAGCGTTTTGTCCAAGAACACAACAGGGGCAGGGTGACAAATCACACATCCTTTCAATCACGAGTCTATTCAGCACCTGCTCTTGGCAAGGCACCACGGTCTGTGGTGTACAGAGGTTGGTACCGTATACAAGGCCCCGGCTTTGCACGAGCTTGCAGTCGGCTGGAGCAATAAGTGGTTGGTGGATTATGTCTTCCGGAATGATCTAGACAGCAAGGATCAGGGTTTAGAGGAGGACGAGGTGAGTCTCCCAAGATTCCAGGAGATAATGGGATTTGAGACCCTTGAGAGATGGGTAGAATTTTGGAAAATAGAGGCTGAGAGTGATGGGAGTGACAGAGAGACACAAAGATGGGCAAATTCAAGGTGTATTAGAGAATGTTTGACCGCAGCAAGGCAGTGGAGGAAAAGGGGCTGGAGAGTGGAAAGTAACAGATTTTCCAGGGCGCTGAATTCCCAGTTAAATATAAAGATTTTAGCCTGTGGATGATGGGGACTGGACTCATCTGTGACTTCTCCCACCCACTCATTATTCTAACAGGTACTGAGTGCTATTATTTTGTGCTTAGTCTCCAGATATTTCCCCCATACATCAGCTTTTCTAACCTTCACAGCATTCCAGCAAGATACAGGTTATCATTCTTCCTTAAGTGGATGAAAAAATGATCATGTAGGTAATGACAGATGAGGAATTTGAAAGGAGCACTCTTTACTTCCCCATGGGTATGTACTTATGGAAAGAATAAGTGCACGTTGCAGACAGTGTACTCAAGATGCCCAGCTAATAGTACGCCCCTCTCTCTAGCTCACTGTCTTTCCAGAAACAAAGTACGTAGGAGAGAAATAAAGTTAATTTCTTAACATGTAAATTATTCTATGTCTAAAGTTAGCTCCAGGTTAAAAGAAAGACAAAGGGTGTTTCCTCTATTTTCTCTGCCCACAATTAACAACAAATGCCTGCATTTTTATAACTTTAGTCTTATAAGTGTCTTTAATATATTCTGATTTCAACTTAGTGTTTCACTAAACCAGAATCTCTTTCTGGAGTTGGTCAATTTGATCTAATCCCTTCCCGTTAGCATGTAACCTAACCCATTGATCTTAGTACCCTGTAAGGTCTCCATTTCATCTTGAATTTTGCCCGTCAAGAAATAAGCTTTAAAAAAAAAAGAAAGAAGCTTTTTTCTCTCCAGATACAGGCTGCTAATTAGCATTTTTACTGTTTAATTATCAGGACTAAAATACAAGTGAGAGAAGAATGACTGTTAGCCCAAAAACATTTAGAAAGGAAACAGATTGCTTACTTAAATCTTTCTATAAAGGAATAAAGCAATGCTCTAAGGAGGTGGGTGGATGTTTAGGTGACATAAAAATTAAAGGTGAAAAATTTTAACATACTTTATAAGTAGGATGATTTTTTTTTTTAAAATCAATTTGGTTTTGTGGGAGAGTTTTCTTTGAAAATGCTTATCCATGATCAGTCAGGGAAGTCTTCCTTTAGGTCAAATATCTATCACAAATGATAGGCCAATTTTAACTTTCTGCCTGAAAACTAATGGGAACCACTAAAATGGGACATTTTAAAACTCTAGATGCAATACACAACATTCTCCTGTTTCTCAACCCTCTAGTGCCTTGTTTGGCTTTGCCCAGATTATATTTTATGACCCAAGTCATAGATTCATGAGTAAGTGGTTGAGTGTTTCTTCATGTTTGGTGTATGTGTGTGTGTTTAAGAAGTTGAAAGAAAGTAAAGCTAACAGGTAAGAATGATTACATTTCATCTCAGATCTTAAGATCGTAAGGATCCCCTGTGAAAGATATGGAAAACAAGCACTAGACCAGAAAATTGTACCTGATTTCCCTCTGATTTCAAGGAAAGCAATGGGCTGAGATGTGGTGGCCTGTGTCTCACTGAGGAACACGATGAAACTAATTCACAGCGTCTTGACTTCTAGATCCACAAAGCAGGGCTTCTTACCTTGAGATATGGAGGAAACAGGACTTTGAAAGACTTAGAAGAAATCAGACAGCTTATTGGAACCATTTGTATCTCTTTACAGAGGAAAATCCACAGCGTGTACGTCTGGTGATTTTTCCACATTGATGGACGAAAATGTTCAGAGTACCAAGTGAATCCCATTGAAGGTATGTATTAGCATTAATTTCTCCTAACTATTGAAATGAAGCCTACATGGCTCTTTCTTCCCTTAAGATATTCAGCAAAAATGCTGAGACTCTCAAAGCTTATTGGGGTAGACACATGCTGGAATTAACCTTATTTAAAAAACAATAACTATGCATAATAGATAATTTGCCCAACCAACAGGCTTCCTGTACAGAGGCTCTTTTCACAAGAGCTTCTGAACTCTGATGAAGTCTAATGGGATATCGCAGGCAGGAAAATGTGTGAGAAGTTAAACGACATTTCAACCTGATGTCTGCTGGTGAAGGCCAGTCCGGGAGTCCCCAAGAGACTAGTATGTCAGTTGACCAAACCTTAGGAGTCTCTGTGGGGAAGATGTTGGTCTTGTCCTGACTCAAGGATCCAAGGTCACTGAGTTGTAGCAACCTTGTAAGCCTCTCAAGCAACTCTTGGTAGCCTCCACAGTAAGCACTATAATATTATCCACAGATAAAAGTACTCAGTAAGTTTAGTTGTTAGCAAGTGCTAAGCTTAACCAGTATAGACAACTTCCCCTGTGAATAAAACCAAAACCCTCAGAAGGCACAAAGAGGAAAGAGCATGGTCAAATGTCAAGTGGCCCCAGAAAGGTCACGCTTGCTTAGGATTCCTGGTTCAGATCAGCTATGGCAGGTGTGAGGATACAAATTCAAGTTCACAATCACAGAAACCATTCAATTGTAAATGAACTGGAATATGTAATTGGACCTGGCCCTTTAAAATTTTGTGGCCCTTTCAAAGTAAAATGGAAAAAAAAGGAAAACCATGTCTGTTTTCTGACCTCCTTTTCCAAGAAGCTGAAAATATGGTGTCATTGAGTCTTTAGTTGTGGGTTATCATCCTTATGAGACTTGTCTCTGATTCCAAGATTGGAGGCTCTTCCTCTGCCTCCCCATTTTTGCCCACCCCCAACTTGAGATAGATCTCAAAGTCTCATTTTGACCATATATTCTTCCAGTTACATGGTGGAAATGAGGATAAGCTAAATATAGCCATGTGATAACTATCAGCAAAAACAACTTCAAGCTTAACGTCAACAGTGAGTATGTAGCATCAGCTTGAAGAGTTGTGTGAACATGTACAAATATTTTCTAAGAATATTTTTCAGAAAAGTATATTTATAGATACAATCTCTAATTGCATTGTGAATGATAAACAACAAGGTTAGCAAACTATATTTCAGGACTGTTTTATATATTTGCTGCCATTATTAGCTCTTTCTTTGTGACTGCAAATTATATCTGCTTATTAATATTGGTGGAAAGAGGGAATTGCTGTACTTTAGTGCTGGGAAAGGATTTTTTTGGTTGACAATGAAGGTTGCAGGAAGTCTTGTTTAAGAGTTTATTTTGGTGTTTGTCTCATCTTAAAAGGCTGTGACTGGGACTTCATATCTGCTAATAAGCATGCATGTTACATTTTTATGTTTGCTGAGTGCCTTACAGTCTTCCATTAGTCTACAGTACAATACCCCTTGAGGGTGGGTCAGTATTACTGCCTACAGTTTACAGTTGAGAAAATTTGTGACACTAAGGGATTATGTGATTTGTACAAGGTCACCCAGCATGCTAGCCTAGCTAGTAAAAGATAACATCAAAGCTCTTTCCAAATAAAAGGTACCTTATGAATGTTAGGTAGTATTAATGGGCATGATCCCAGGATGAGTAAAATACGCTCCGGGAGTAAAGTGCTATACATGTTCTATGAAATTAATTCTTTTTAACCACAGAGCAATTTTCAAAATAGAAATTCTTGAACCTAGCTTTGTATTAGAAACATCTTTATAGTTCTGAGAGCATGTGAGCACCTGGCCTCCTACCTGAAGAACAGAATCACAGTCGGGTGGAGGACCCAGGTGATCTGTGACTTGAAAAAGCTCCAGGGGGATTCTGATGCTCAGCTAAGGTTGAGAGCCACTATTCTGGGTCAGAATAATAATCTCAATTAAGCAACAATAACAACACTGTGGAGTCAATTTAGGAGAAATCTCCTAGGTTCTATCCACCAGTTCACAACTGTTACTAGCAAAGGAACTGCCTCCATGAAATAATTGACTGTAGTATCCATGCGTGGAATTCCAGGAAATAACACAAAGATGAAAGTTTACTTAAGAACTGGTAAGGTTTGAATGCTATAATTTGTTGGGTAAACTTACTGGATCCTTTCTTGGATTATTATTCAGTCTACCCTGATGTTTTTATTCTGATTACCTTGTGTGATAATCAGCATATTCAGAACCTATAATCTCTGTCCTTTCATCCATTTTTCAAACATTTACTGAATACTTACTATGTAGAGATTGCAGAGTAAAAATGGTCCTGGCCCGCAAGGAGTTTATAATCAAGTGATGAAATAGACACAGGCCAAACAAACCAAAATCCTATAATACTAAGCTACACGTGTTAAATGATAGTCAAAGTGTATATGAGGCCTTATTCATAGTTGCTGAAAAGTTGAAACACCCCAAATGTCCATCAGTTGATAAATGGATAAAGAACATGTGGTATGTCTACACAATAAGCTATCATTCAACAATAAAATGCAATGAAGTACGGATACATGCTACAACATGGATGAATTTTTTTAAAATTATGCTAAATGAAAGAATCCAGTCATAACCACATACTGTATGATTCTATTTACATAAGATGTCCTAAATAAGCAAGTCTATAGAGATAGAAAATAGATTAGTGGTTGCCTAAGGCTAGGGGCTTGTCAGGGAGGAGTGGGGAGGAACTGTTAGTAGGTACAGGGTTTCTTTTGGCGTTGATTAAAATGTTTTAAAATTGTGATGATGGTTGCATAACTCTGTGACTATTCTAAAAGACCATTAAATCATATACTTTACATAGGCGAATTGTATGAGAATCATATCTCAGTAAAGTGTGTGTGTGTGTGTGTGTGTATATATATATATATATATATATATGCAGCTACTGCTAGGTCACTTCAGTCGTGTCTGACTCCTTGCAACTCCATGGACTGTAGCCTGCCAGGTTCCTCTGTCCATGCGGTTCTCCAGGCAAGAATACTGGAGTGAGTTGCCATGCTCTCCTTCAGGGGATCTTTCTAACCCAGGGATCGAACCTGCATCTCCTGAGCATTTCTCGCATTGGGATGAAGCCCTCAACTCTGACAGCAGCAGTGAGCACTGAAACAAAGACAGATTTGAGAAAACATTTAAGAAGTAAAATCATAGAATTTTGTGACATTGGGGAGTAGGTGAGAAGAGTATCTTGGACCACAGAAAGGCTGGGTCCTTTTATGTAATTTAGAATCATAATTCATATTGTTGAAATAACACCAACCAGCCAAATTGTAGCTCTTTAACACCTTGTCAACAAGGGTTTGATTACAGAGATTCTTACATTTCTTAACAAAGGAATGTATATTGTGAATAATGGGTGGCTGGAAAAGAAATGCTATCCCTTCATTTTGGGAGCTCATTGGAATCAGACCTCCCTACATTGGAGGTGAAGCAGTCATATATGGCCTGTTGAATGACCAAGTATTTATTTACCTCTTGCTCAGATAGCTTCCCTGGAAACCCTTCCCTTGGTGTGAGCAGCTTGGATTTACTGCCAGGGCAACACCTCCCCTCCAACGCCCACGCTGCCTCTTGGCTCTGTCCTCACCGGCAGGTGTTTGCAAGCAGCATTCTGTTTTGCTTCTAATGAGAGCACAGCCTCTGAAAAGCATAGGCTGAATGTACCACACATTTGTAACTTTCACTTACCAGTGTTCTTACAGGGAGATCTGAGACGGTGGGAGTCTTAAGGATCATGAAGTTTGCTTTTGCTCATATTTGTGGCAGGGCCACACCTATGTTTTCCATTAGAACGAGGGGCAGCCAGTTCCTGGGCAAGGTCAAAATAGACCAAGTCTCTCCCACTGCCTGGTATTGGTTACGCTCACTAGGGGTCTCCTTTGGAGGCTTTGGAAGGTGTTGCAATGACAATGCCTGCTGTTATCTGAATTTGGGAACAGTGTTTCTGATAAGTGCCTTACATGAGTTTAACCAAGCAGGGAGCACCGCTTAGAACACCACTTGCTGACATGCGGCTCTTATCAGTGCCTGTCAGTGAACAATGACTGCAACGAGCTATGTTCAATCACAGTTGTTAGCAGAGCTAATTACAGCAGTCTCGGGTGGGAGGAAGCCCAACAGATGCCTCTAACGGACTTTTGTCACACATTCAAACTTTGGTTTTGCAGGTAAGCAATGGAAACAGGCCCCTTGGGGGACCTTTAAACAACAGTTCTCTGCAGCTCTGAACACAGATCCATCTTCACTCCTCAGTTGGTGAGGGATCACATTCAAAAGAAAACCACCAAAGGGTAAAGGAGGAAAGGGATGCTGAAAGCCAGTAGGGTGAATGTTCTGGATTAAACAAAAGCAGAACTGAGTATCATTCCTTAGACCTCCTTTGACTGGCTGCCTGACCTGATGGAGGCCACTTCCGCTTTCTGGGTCTCACTGTTCTCATCTCAAAGATGAAGATAATAATAGTGGCCCTATTTATATCTCAGGATTTCTGAGAAGGAAAAGAAAAAGAAAACATATGTTAAAAATAAAAGTTAGGGGAACATAGAAAATGCGATGTAACTCTAGGTAGTGTAGTTTATTTCCTGTCGATTGTTCCACATTTTACTTAGAAATGATGAAAGGGAACAAGAAAAAAAAAAAGTCTGAGCTGTTGTAGAATCTCACAGTACATTTTCAGATACCTCTGAGTGATTCTGTGGTTTGCTCGTCTTCAGATTTGCCTCTCCCTCCCCAGAGCACCAATTCTGGTGTAAACTCATCTTCAGTTTGAGGGTGGAGAAGACCCGAGGAATCTAAAGAGTCAAGGGCCTGCAGCTACCTGGTCATGAATTGCAACGTCACCTCCTGAAGCCCAAATCCCAAAGGCCTCCTCTCTCCCCTCCCTGAGACACTCGATTCCAGAGGATGTTAGCCCTGAATGAGTCACACAGTCAAACTGGGGCTCCAGGAGATACGTCCGGGATAGAACTGAAAAGAATGTAATGTGCTCTGAACATGTCTCAGTCTAGATCTCTAACTACAGTCTTGTTCTTGCTGAAAACCACAGTACACTTCTAACCAAGCAAGACACATTTACTTATCTGATGGTGCTGTCATTGATAGGCTGGGATCGTATTATGGATTTGGCAGGGAGGAAAAAGTTTTATTTCCAAGAATTGAAGATTTATCTTTTCTGCCTATGCAAAACCAGTCAAATCATTAAAAAGATATCAATGAAAAGTGATCATGTTTTGTGAGCAGGAGTAACCATTCTTGACTTCAAAATTACACAGAATATTTTTAAGGATCCCAAATTCATGGTTTAAAGAAAAAAAAGGTTTGACCCTTCCCAGTCCAGGAATCGAACTGGGGTCTCCTGCATTGCAGGCATATTCTTGACCAGCTGAGCTCCCAGAGAAGCCCCTTACAACAGGATCCAGCAGAATTATCAGACTCTTAACTGCCCCCTTATGGTGAAGTGCTGTCTCCATTTAAATGAATGCCTTACAGGGAATGTTTAAATTTCCCCCTTTCTTTCTTCTCCCCATCATTTAGCTTTTCCAAATATTCAGCATAACTAAAAAATCTAAGCAGGGAATTGCACACAGTTGTAGGCTCTGCACCATTGGCAAGGTGATGCGTCTTCCTAAATATTTGTAATCATTTATTCCACTTTTC
Organism: Giraffa tippelskirchi; assembly: GCF_054371585.1. Lineage (NCBI taxonomy): Eukaryota > Metazoa > Chordata > Mammalia > Artiodactyla > Giraffidae > Giraffa > Giraffa tippelskirchi. Next base: position 102,871,683 of record NC_137280.1, on the reverse strand, counting down.
CTTCCTCCTCCTGGAAAATTTACTTAGAGTGATTATTGTTGTGGTTTAGTTCCTAAGTCATGTCCCATTCTTTGCAGGCCATGGGCTGTAGCCTGCCAGGTTCCTCTGTCCATGGGATTTCCCAGGCAAGAATACTGGAGAGGGTTGCCGTTTCCTCCTCCATAGAGTGATTGTAGTATCCTTTATTTCTCTTGAAGGCATCCTTTTGACCTCACTTTATGTATAGGCTATAAAACATATCAAGAGGTGAAATACTGTATTTTTCATGCAGTCACAATATATAAAAATAGAAAATACCACCTTCAATGAATAGAGCAAAAGGGGGGAGGGATAATGTCTCAATTCAGTTTTATCTATCACAGTCATTTGTTAAAGTAAAGAAATTAAAAAAAAAAAAAAACTTTTGTAACTCAAAGGTCATGATAACCCTGGATGTATTGGCCTGCATCTGCCTGCTGGGAGATTGTTTTCTGCTATTAGGTGAGAACTCAGTGGCATCCTTTGTCCTCTCAACATTTTCTTTATTACTGGGTTAGAGAAATGTGACATTGTTAAAAACTCTAACTTGAAAATGCTTCACAGAGTGGGATCCTTGCCAAATTCAGGAGTCTTGCTAGTTTCCAAGACGAGAGCTATCATGCAGAACAGAAGGCCGATACTAGAAGTCAGCAATCACAATGGGAATAAATCCCACAAACTGTGGTTTCCGAATGTCTTACTCTTCTCCAATCTTAAAAGAGTGATGCTGGCTTTACTTTGAAGAAAAGGAAGGGACAGGTGGAGCCATTAATAATTCCTGAATTTTAGATCTTCTGGCAGTGACCTAGCTCTTCTGGATCTTCCCAATTTCTAATGCCTCTTTATTACCCAGATTATAAATAGATGCCCACTTTCTCTTCTTGACATTAAATTCATAACAAAGAACGTACAAGATCATCTTCCTTACCTGGTCAGGCTATAGGTTGTCCCGAAAAAAGGAGTTCCCCAACTGATCTTTAACCTAGTCTCATGATGCAATTGGATGTTTTAACACAGTTTTGAAGGAAGTGTTTTTTATGATTGGTTTCTCCTGCTTTGGTGGGCAGAGCATGCGTTGACCTTGTCAGGAGGACGTGGGGTCATTGCTGGGGTCTGTACAATGCAGTACTGCTGGAAGGCCATCAGTGTTTCTCAGGGGAGTCGGGTCACATTGGTACATGGTGAATAGCACAATGAGACCTTAGGCAGAACTTGCCTTTAACTTGTGTCTTTCCTGCTTCTTGTTTCTGAATCGTTAAAATTCTAAATTGATATTTTGCTGTGTACCCTGTTTCTGAGGGTAGAAAGCTTTCCACCAGCAATAGTTCAAATATAACATTTTGGTGTGAGGAAGGGATACCTATGGCTGGATTCGTCTTGCTGTGTCTAAATCTATTGGCTGCCACTGCTTGTATGAGTTGTTCTCCATCTTTTGTATGACTTTAATATTTCCCCCCTCTCCTGAAATTATATGCTCTTCTAGACTTTAGAATTCAGAAGTACTGTAGCTTGGGTAGTCATCCTTTTTGAACCTGAGAGGGGAGGCTAAGGGTAAATCTGCTGCTGCCTAAATTAAAGACTGGCCAGATGAGGCCATTGTCTGTTGGCTCAATGGTTGGTATAGCTTTCTGTGTTAATGGAGAAATATAAGATCTGTGCCAGGTGCAGGATTTCCGGTCACAGTTTCAAAGTATTCTGGTCTCTGTGATGAGCCGGAGCCTTGGGTCTGGTGCATGTCTGCAGATGAGAATGTGGTGCTGTGGTCTCCTCTCCAGTGTCAGAGTTGCACTGGGAGCCCCTGGATTCTGCTCTCCAGCTGCTTAGCTCTTCTAAGCTAGGTTGAAAGTTATAGCACTTCCCTAACACTGCTTACCATTTTGAGGGTTTGAGCTCATCAGTTAATCAGGTCTTCAGCTCTTCTCTGATGCTTTTTCTTAGAGGATTAATTGAGGTATGTTTGAAAACTTCCTGGAAGTTAGATACTCTGCCATATCTTCTGAACCTCCCACTTGTCATCCACATGCAGTTTTCTTTGTCTGGGTCTTCCTCCCTCTCCCCACCAAAATTGTTCTCCATAAGGTCAAATTACCTTTTTTGTATTAGTTTCCTGTTGCTGCTGTAACAAATTACCAGAAACTTGTTGGCTCAAAACAGCACAAGGTTATTCTGTGACAGTTCTCTAGGCCAGAAGTCTGAAATAAGTTTGACTGGGCTAAAGTCAAGAGGCTGGCAGGACTTGCCCTTTCTGAAGTCTCTAGGGGAGAATCTGTTTCTCTGCCTTTTCTAGCTTCTGGAGGCCACTTGCATTCTTTGGCTCAGGGCCCCTTTCTTGCATCACTCCAACCTCTTGTTTCCATTGGCACATTTCCTACTTCCTCTCTGCAGTCAAATCCCTCTCTTTGTGCCTTTTATAAGGACACTTGGGGTTATGTTTAGAACCCACGTGATAATCCACAATAATTTCCTCATTTCAAGATCCTTAATTACATCTGCAATGTTCATTTTCCATCTTCGGTACCATTCACAGGTTCCAGGGATTAGTTACCAGGTATTTGGAGGCCATTATTTCATCTACTCGGAGAAGGCAATGGCACCTCACTTCACTACTATAGCATTGATTTCCTAATGTTCAAACCCAGTGTCTTCTTTTTATTCCCATCCTTGCTCAAATGACATTTGATACTGTCGGTTACTCTGTGGGAAAAACTGCTCCTCTGACCTCAAGCTGCTGCTGCTGCTAAGTCGCTTCAGTCGTGTTCGACTCTGTGCGACCCCATAGACGGCAGCCCACCAGGCTCCGCTGTACCTGGGATTCTCCAGGCAAGAACACTGGAGTGGGTTGCCATTTCCTTCTCCAGTGCATGAAAGTGAAAGTGAAGTCACTCAGTCGTGTCCGACTCTTCGCAGCCCCACGGACTGCAGCCTACCAGGCTCCTCCATCCATGGGATTTTCCAGGCAAGAATACTGGAGTGGGTTGCCATTGCCTTGGGTTATTTTGTTTTTCTTCTTTGATATGATTTTGTCTCTCCCTCTAGAATGCAAGCCCCTGAGTAGAAATCTAGGCTATCTTGTTTCTAAGCTCTATCCCCAGTGATTAGAATAGTCTCCACTACTATCAAATAATGAAAGAGATTGAATAATACAAATTGGATGAACTTTCCCACTCATAGTTCTATCACCTCTCATTCTTATTTTTCTTCAGTGGTCCTTCCTCTACCCATTCAGTCAAGATTGGTATTCCCTTCAGGACTTAGTGCTAGTCTACTTTTCCCCTCATATGCCAGGTAGATGCAGTCCCAACCATATTATTCTGGGGGCTCTCAAATCTGTACAAGCCCAGACCTGCGGTTTGAACTTCCAACTTTAATCTTTATTTGGATTTCCCACAAGCATAGCAAATTCCCCATGTCCCATCCTTCCCATCCACCAAGTACCACCAAAAACTAACCTGCCCTTCCCCTTATACTCTCTCTCTCTCAGGGAGTGGGAAGTACCAGGATTTACTTAATAGCCATAGCAAGAAGACTGGGAGCCATACCAGACTTCATACTTTCTCTCTACTCACTCTTCCCCTATCCCCTTCAGTCAGTCATGTCAACCTGACTGCTAAGTATCTCCTGATATCTCTTTCTGTCTAACTTGCATTGCCATGGTTCAAGTCCTCGTCACTCCCACAAGTAGGAGATAAATGAACTTACCAAACTGTTCCTCTTGACTTCTCCTGAATATGGTAGAACGACATACTCTTTGGTTGTGGACCAGAGCTGCTGATCCCCAGCCATGCTCTCAGTCTCTGCTGAGTGGGCAGTGACTATAATTTGCATCACATGATCTTGGTCCCCATAGCCAATTGGGCCAGGGATGGGTACCTGATCCAAGGGTGGTTCTTTCTATAGGCTTGATCAGCCAATATACGACTTGGGTGGCTGGTTGCAAAGTACAAGCTGGTAAAGTTTCTCCTTTGGAGGAACTTCCAGAATAGAGAAGCTGAGAGACTGGAATCACTGCATTGCTGAACAGTAGGGTCAGTTGGAATGATGGGCGTGAGCAAGCTATAGTTATGAGAAAGCAGATACTGTACCTAAGGAGGGGAGCCAGTGAGCAAGATGAGAACAGGGAAAGAAAGAAGCTGAGGCACTGTGAGCTGGATGCTGCCTCAGTTTCTGCTATCCTTTTTTTCTTATCATTTATATTTAATAGAATTTTAAGGACTCATGTTAATCCAATGCTTTATTTTTCCAGTTTTGATTGAGATATAGTTGACATACAGAATCATGTTAATTTACACACATCATGAAGTGATTACCTCAATAAGTTTAGTGAATATCCATCATCTCATATAGATACAAAAATTACAGAAATAGAAATGTTATTCTTTTGCTGAGAACTCTTAGGATTTACTCTCTTAACACCTTTCATATGTAACATCCAGCACTGTTAATTATATTTATCATGTTGTACATTACATCTCTTCTGTGGTTCTTGAAGAGTAATTCCCGAGGCCTGGCCCTGCTCTCATTCCTATTGTCAGAGTTCCGGGAGTCATGACATTATTATAAACAAACCAACAACCCTAGTCTGAGTGAACCCCTGCTTCGTTCAATAAATTGGCCAAAGAGTTATGTGTTCCAGCAAGCCTTTACCATGTTCTGATGAGACATCTGGAAGAAAGCAGCACTGTAACCAAAAGCAGCAGTGTGCAGTCCCAAACTCAGTGTTCATTCCATTTCATTATTAAGCATTAGCTTAGGAAAAACAGAGAAGGTTTTTCACTGTTTCCTCTGGGAGTGGGAGAATATTATGAGCTTCTTGTGTCAAAATCAGTCAACAAATTGATACTTAAACATAATTTTAGAAAGGAAAAGTAATTGCTGCTACAAATATGATACAAAAATGACTATAATAAGTGACATAACATTGTCTGATGCTTAGCAATGGTGGGATAATTAGATGACATGTTTCCAGAGAGCTGCCTTTAGACCTTCCAGCTGTTGAGACCAGAGGGATTACTGAAGGTCTCCAGGAATCTTAGACACAGGACTGCATTTCTCTCTCAAACAAGCGTAATTAAATTCATGGAAGATCTATAGATAAAAAATGTTAGGTACATGCAATCAATGCTCTGAATATGGAATACAATTAGAAAGCATGTTTGTTTATGTTTCCCTCTATCCCTGTAAAATGTATTCATTGGGAGTTTCTCCCTCTGTTTAGGGTAAAATAAAAACTAGGTAGTGTTAGGACTATTTTGAGCATTCTTAGGCAACAGAAATCTTAGGCAAGTGGTCAATCATAAGGAAATTAACCCTGAATATTCATTGGAAGGACTGATGCTGAAACTGAAGTTCCAATACTTTGGCCACCTGATATGAAAAGCCAACTCATTGGAAAAGACCCTGATGCTAGGTAAGATTGAAGGCAGGAGGAGAAGGGGATGGCAGAGGATGAGGTGGTTGGATGGCATCACCAACTCAGTGAACGTGAATCTGAGCAAACTCCTGGAGACAGTGAAGGACAGGGAAGCCTGGCGTGCTGCAGTCCATGGGGTCACAGAGTTGGATATGGCTTAGTGACTGAACAACAGGCAATAGAAAATCCTTGGTCACTCTAAACCACCTTTTAGTGCATCAATTCCTATGTTGCATAATGTGGAACTTGGCTTAAAATTACATCTTACCATTACCCCAGTGAGAAGCCACGTGTAGTCAGTCAGCTGAGGAAGGAGAAGGTCTTTTTTTCCCCGCTTCTGCCAGGTTTTGGTCCTTCTGGGGCTGTGGTGCAGACATTTCACAGAGACTTCCGCAGGTTTGTGGGAGGCTGCACTCCTAGCTGGTGTCATTCACCTGCTATTTCCTTGATTCAGGCAAATGCGCTCCTCACTTGAGCAGCCGCCTGCTTCCTCAGCCCGAGGAACCAGTCTGCTCCCTCTGCTTCGCCTCCTCTGAGGCCGGCCTGTGCCCAAGGCTTTCCCCAGCCAGCCCTCTCTCACGTTTGGCACACATCTGATCCCTGAACATACACCCACCTACCCTTCTTCCTTGGACAAACTCAGGGCAGCATTTGTCCTCCTTTACTCCACGCCAGAAATGCTTGTAAGCTCTTCTTTCACATGATTCTCCAGAAGGGAACTAGACCACTGTGTTCTTCCTACCCAGCGGCATATATTAGGCTTTCTGATGAATTGCACTCATGTCCCTTGTTCTTGACATTACGTGACCCCAACTTTTTACTTTGGTGGGAAGTGAGAGCATATTTTTCTTTTAAAACATCCTCCAAATATCCTCTCTCCCCAGTCTCCAGCAATCCTTACATGATCTCGTATTTCCTTTGGAATGTAGCACCTCATGTGTCTTTGTGCCTCAGCCAACACTTTAGTTTTAACACCTTGTGAGTACATGGTGGATTTTTGTTTGCTTGTTTGAAATCCTAATGTCAGAAATGTGTTGTTTGGATGAAGTCCCTGCAGATCCTCCACACATGGCTATCCTCAAGCAAGAAGGGGTCCAAGAGAACAACCTCCAGGGTCTCTGGCCAGCCCCGATTTCTGAAGGGAACCAGTGGATTCTCTACTTCTTAGCTCAGCAGGGCCTGAAACTCTTGGACCAACAGCCCGAGGACGGGGGCCATTTAGCTTTCAAGTTGCCTGGAGCAGGGAGGAAGGAACACAGGGTGCCCAGACACACTAAGAGGGCGATCTTGTCTATGGCCCCCTCAGGCCTGGTTGTACTGAAGATGTCAATGTCCTGTAGGGCTCCTCAGGGGACTTCTGAGCTTAGCATGCTTGAGGACTAGGAGGACTGTGAAGGGCAGAAGTAGAGAGGCCAGATACCTCTGAGGACTCAGGAGCCAGAAGGGCTGACTCTGGGCGAGGGCAGGGAGTAAGGGAGGGCACTGCTGCAGGGAAAACACCACCTTACCTGAGGTCCTTCACCATGTGGACGCCTATCTATTTCATCAGTCTTATGTCCTTCACTTCCCTCCCCTTCATGCCAGCCACACAAAGCCAGCTGCCATTTTCGAAATATGCCATGCCCTTCCACACTCTTACTTTTCACCTAATTTAAGTCTAATTTTCTGTGACGTCTTCCTGCCACTTTCCCCGTCTGGCTGCTGTACCACTTTTCACCTGTCTCAGCTCTAGCTCTCACAATGCTACATCGTAGTGCTTTGTCAACTTGCCTCTCTCTGCTGCCCGACACAGTGAGTGTCTCTGAGACAAGGACTGTGCCTGATTCACTTTTACACTCCCACCACCTCCCACTGAGCTTCAGTGTTGTAAGGACTTCTATTAGTTTTCTATTGCTGTGTAAAAAATTACAGCAAACTTAGCAGCTTGAAACAACACACATTTATTATCTCATAGTGTCTGTAGATCAGATGTCTAGGCATGGTGGGGCTGAATTCTCTGATCAAATTCTCACTGAGCTGAACCCAAGATATAAATAACCCAGGGCTGTGATTCTCACCTGGGTTTCATGGGCCTCTTCTCGACTCACTGATTGTTAACAGGATTCATCTCCTTGAAGCTGTAGGGCTGATGTCATTTTCCTGCTGGCTGTTGGCCAGGTACTACTCTCAGCTTCCAGAGGTTTCCCAGTTCCTTGCCTTGTTGGCAGTTCACAACAATGATGTCTGATTCTTTCTAGGCTGGTAGGAGCACATCTTTCTCTATCTTTTTTTTTCACTAGGCAAAGAATTTTATTTATCTTTGTTTCAAACTTTATTCTTAGGCTTCTTCAGCTTAATTAGCTGCGAAGAATGAATTGTATATAAGCAAAAACTGAAAAGAGCTGCAGTGTCCAGGGACTTAGGATTAAAAATATTAAGAGATCTAGATTTTATCAGATCCATAAACAAAATTTTAAAAAGCAGTCATAATATACAATAGCAGCTTCCAGTAACTTCTTCAAGATTTATTTTCTTCAGAAGTTACCTCAGTTCAGTTTGCTTCATTCTTGGAAGCCTCATCAAAATTCTCCACAAGATCTGGAACATCATCATCATCCTCCTCTCCAGTGGCAAGTGGTGCTTTTCCATCCACAGATTGTTTGGGCAGAGCTTCAGCCAGTCTCCTTTCCTTAAACTGATCAGACTGTCTGCGCCAAGTTGGTTTAAGATGCTGGGGAGAATTTCTGCCAGTTGCTTTGACTCAGCATGGCCTGTAATGGTGAAGGTGTTCGCTGCCAGAGATGCCTGAACTTTAGGGTTGTTAAAGTGGATCACTGTTCCTTGATTTGTGAACATATTCACCGCTTCAGTACCAGAGATACTGTTTACCCCAACTTCTTTAAAAGAGAACTGAAGTTTTTTGTCATCTACTGTGGCTGTTCTAGGAGCCACCTTCTTCTTTCTGCAAGCAGTTCCTTTCCCACCAATGTGCGCTTGTGCCTGCAGTTTGGTGAGTTTCTCTTGGTTCATGAGTTTCTTTCATCTTGTTGGAGTGGAAATGGGGGCGTGCAGGGGACTAGGGTTGGCACATCTCTTTGATTTCATTTTCTGCAACCAGCCAGAGAGAACCAGGCTGCTTTTAATGGGCTCACCTGATTAGACCAGGCCCACCCTAGATCATCTTCCTTTTGCCCTGTAATGTAACATAATCACAGCGGGGCTATTTCATCATATCCATAAGTTTCACCCATATTCAAAGGGGAGAGAATACAAGGGTAATGGTTCTTTGGGGTCCTCCTAGAATTTTGCCTACCATAGGGCTCAATGAATATTTATAAAATCAAATGACATGTTCCAAAATTTATCAATTAGAAACACTGACATTCAATTGTAAGATTTTTTTTTCCTGTTGTTACTTTGGAAGGTTTCTGAAGTTGTTTCTTAATTTGTGTTGGTCCAGAATGGTTAAGAATGCTTTATGTGAGATAACACAAGGCCTCCACCCAGGTGGTACTAGAGATTTTGGGTGCGTGGCAAGACCTAGTCTAACATCTGACTGGCTGTGTGACTTAGTTAACTTTCTGAAACTCTTAATGTCAGAGTCCTTTTCATGTATAAAATGAGGGGGGTGGATCTAAACAATGTCTAAGATTGGCCAGCTTTAAAATTCTCTAATTTCTAAGACTAACTCAGACTGATAAAATTACAATCCAGTTAAGTGACTCACAATATCCAAATTCATTGAAATAGTTTACAAAAGAATTTCGTTATAGATGAAATTGCAATGATGTGATTTTAAGAGAAAAAGGCAGTTTTGTTTTTAAATGAATTGATTCCTCTATTGGCTGAAAGTGAAAGTGAAGTCGCTCAGTCGTGTCCAACTCTTAGCGACCCCATGGACTGCAGCCTACCAGGCTCCTCTGTCCACGGGATTTTCCAGGCAATTGGCTGAACCTGACTATAAATTGAGAGAATACAACTACATTTTTAATACTCTACATAAGGTGGTAAACAGTATTTTGTCTTTAGGTGACATATCTGTTCAGTTATGGTCAGATGTGAATTTTCCCCAAGATATTAAAACCTGATAAAACCACTGTCTTAAAATATGCTCAATTAACTCAATTGATGATAACTGAAAAACTATGAAAGGCAGTACTCAAATATTACAAATCAGTTCACTGACTATGTATAAAATATGTTGAGATTCTTACATACATTTTGGGGTTCAAGTCTTTTGTTTTTCTCAAATGAAATGTCTTTGGCTAGGATAGTTTATTCTCTTCTGTCCAAAAAAATAAGCTCTGATTTTAAACAGGTATTATTAAATTCCTCTGAAATAGACTTCATGCAGATGTATTTGTTAAAACATCCTTTTATTGACTGTGTACAGTTATTAGCAATTCACATTTCACTTTATCTACCAAGTGGAAGAACATTTATTCTTTCATTAAAAAGTTAAGCCCTTAGGGCAGCAGCAGGGACACAGAGCCTTCTTCTTATAAATGGCTCTGTCCAGTGAATGTGAGATGCTTCCATATTAATACAAAAGAGTAAAATAAATAAAACAAGTGGATTTCTCCTGCCTTCCATCATCCCTTCCCTGCCAATACACTCCAATTATTTTATAAAATGCCAGCACGTAAACAGTTCCCACATTGGTACTTCCATTAATCACAAGAGGAATATCACTATTTGGTACCACTGAGTTCAGAACATCTGTAGAGCTGTGTGAAAATGACAAAAGGAGTTGGAAGCCATGGTCATTTTCTCAGGAAAACATGTTCTGGACAGAGAAGGTAGAAAATCATGAGGGTGTTTGTCAGCCTCCCGCACCTTGCTGCTCAAGTTTCTGGAGCTGTTTTTCAAGTTTTGAGATGTTTACTCGATGCATCATCAGAAACTGGCCATTCAAATGAAAGACGGGGATGTCAAATTTATACCTGTCATACCAAGCAGAGTTTTCTGGAAGTGTGATGTCCACCTCCTGTAAAATAAACTGAAACAGAGACAGACTAAAGCTCTATTTTTCAGCAACATGGAACAATGCAATGGTTATAGTGACAAACTGATCCCCAGACCAGTTCTAGCACTCCGAGATTTTTTTACTATTGTTTGTTTGAGGTCCACGGTCATCTAATGACCTTGATTTCCCTACACTGATTGATTTCTTTATATTCCTTAATTCTCTATTTTGCTACTTTTCTGTTATATCTGTTAGGTTCAGCATTACTACTCTGTTGAAATGAAATAAAGTATGTCCCCAACTGGGAAGCTGCCTGAGACTCAAGAAAGACAGTTTGGACTGGAAGATTGGCAAAGGTGTCACAGTTTGCAACTGGAAAACATTTCCATGGAAATGACAAAATAACATAAAAGGAATAGGGACAAAAGCTTAAAGCATGAATACTGTACCAATGACTCATTTTAACAGTCAGAGTAAGAAAACCAGTGCTGCTCAGAGAAAAACACTTAGGTGTAATGACTTTTATGGAAATCAGCACTAAAATCTCTCTGAAGAACAGAAAGAAAATTTAAATGAAAAATTTAAGTGAAAAATAATTTAATGTCTCTTCCTAAAGAAAGGATCCAGAGAGATGCTTTGTCTTATACTACATATACTATCCATTCCATATACACAAAGCTATAGTATATCATATTACCCGGTTTTTATAAGGCTCCAGTACTTCCTTGGCTTCATCACAAAGGGGACATGGATCCTATAGGAAGAAAAAAGCCATTAATCCCAGAGAAATGGCATTCAGCCGGACAAAAGCCACAAGAAGCAGATTATACTTAATTTAAAGGATTCTTTTCTCCCAGGTTAATTATACTGTTTTATTTCCAAAGCAAAACACTGCTACAGAATCTTATAAATAGCTAGTATTTCATGGTAAATGGGCTTTTGGCAATTTTTAATTGTGTTTTGATTTTTTTCTCTACAAGCATATTTATCCAGTAAATGTTGACGCTTACATGTTACACATATATATGTGTGCATATATGTGTATATATATGTACATGCAATACATTTAGATGTTTATATGTTCTTATTACTGGCTTAGTATAATTGATACCTGGGAAGATCATTTTCCAAACATCTATAGTTTTAGGGCTTTGTCCTTCCTAGATGAGGAGCACCTTCTAGGCCTGGCTGACATTGCCAGAATGTCTTAAAATCTGTTTTGACTGGGGGTACTGAGCTTTGCCAGCCTGTTTTTCCATTTATTTTACCTTTGTTTTTCTTTGGCCATGCCATGCGGCTTGAGGGCTCTTAGTTCCCTGACCAGGGATTGAACCTTGACCCATAGCAGTAAAAGCATGGAGTCCTAACCCCTGGGCTGCCAGGGAAGTCCCCAGCCTGTTTTTCCTAATAACCCCCTGGGATGGAGTTAGATAGTTACTGCCCCGTCTTTAGAAGGGAAAAATCTCTTTACTTTGGATGCTGATTTTACCAACTCTTTAATGTTTTGTCAGTTTTCTCATTATAAGTGTCAGAAGTAGGTTTCCCCGAGTAACTCCACCATAGGAGCATGCAAGTTTCAGTGGCTGCTGTTGTTTGCAGTCTAACTGTCTAGAGAAGTCTGCCGAGAATGCTGTGGACCATCGGCAGATTTTAAAGGCTTGTAAGGCCCTGACTCAGTGAACAAGGACTATTGTAGGCTCTCTTGTATGAGCTAAAAACAGATTCAACGTTACTGAGGCTTATATAAAACCTGCTTTTTAACAGGATAGAAAACGATGAGCTGTTATAGAGGCCCTTCCTCCAGCTTAACTCACCATATTTTGAAATAAGAGCCCAGATCATCAAAAAGACATTTTCCTTCAGAAAGGTCTTTCTGGCCCTATTTTCCTGCTTCAGAGAATTGGGCTCATTAGGTTATTATTAGCATTATAATAAACAGATTATGGATAGTCTGTGATTTTTAAGATAACCACATTAAAATTTTCTGAAAAAGTTCAAAAAAGTCAAGAGAGGATCTTAAAAGCAAAAGCAAAACAAAAACCAGTGAAATTGCAGAAGTACTTGCTTTTATAATAAAGAACTTTAGTAGATCTAGGATCACTTTTTTTTTTTTTTAAACCCAGGGACCATGGAAGTCTGGGCAAATTATCACAGGTGTATGTATTTTTATGAGGAAAGGTTCATCAAATTTTAAAGAAATCTATGACAAGATGGTAAAGAATGCAAGAGACCTGGGTCTGATCCCTGGGTCAGGAAGATCCCCTGGAGAAGGGAATGGCTGTGCACTCCAGTATTCTTACCTGGAGAATTGCATGGACAGAGAAGCCTGGCATCAGTCCATAGGGTTGCAAAGAATTGGACACAACTGAGCAACTAACAAACACATACCCTAGCTCTTCCACTACAGATAACTCAGGGACTGGCCAGTCATAGACAATGGATAGTATGAGGCTTTTGCTGGGGTTTCTGTAGATACCTGAAATGTGAGATCTGGGATTGGGATTGCTGTAGTTATCCATCTGAAGAGCTGGAGTGTGCACTGATTTAACTCAGAGAATGTGGAGCTGAAAAGATTGGTAATATGCTTAAGTTGCAGGATCAAGCTACTTCTGAAACCAGACTAACCCATAAAATCCCTTTTTCGTTTAAGCCACTCTGGGAAGTACTTTCTATTATTTATAACTGGAAGAAACCTGATATGTACTTTTTCTTTCAGAGAACTGGGAACTCCTGGAGGTGATAGTAATATCTTGTATGTCTAATGACACAAATGAAGGGTTCAGTACAAGTTTTAAGCTGAATGGAAGATTACTGGAGGTTTTTTTTTTGGGCACTTGTGTTGGCTTACTTAGGCTTCCGTGGTGGCTCAGATGGCAAAGAGTCTGCTTGCAATGTGGGAGACTTGGGTTTGATCCCTGAGTTGGGAAGATACCCTAGAGGAGCAAATGGCAACCTGCTCCAGTATTTTTGCCTGGAAAATCCCATGTACACAGGAGCCTGGCAGGCTACAGTCCATGGAGTCACAAAGAGTCGGACACGACTGAGTGACTTCACTTTCTTTTTTGGCTTACTTGGCTGTTGTTCAAACTGAAAACTGGTGCAGAATAGTTAGGCCGAATGAGCACCATTAACCTTAAGGGATTATTTTATTTTTGTGCTTAATTTTCACATGCATTTCTCATATGTAGACACAGATTATGAAATATTTTTGTTCCATAATGGTGCAATATATTATTATGAATATGAAAAGTAGTTAAGATTATTTTTAGTAAGAAATTAATTTTAAAATTTTATTAGATAATTGTCAGATATACTCAAATTGCTAAAATGCCTGAAATCTGAGTAAGTCTATTAAACAAGAGACCTTTTTTGTTTGAATTGCAGTATTTTTCACTAAAGTTAATTCTGTTACCCAGCACTTTATTTCTTTTTTGATTATAAATCACACAAAGTAATGTTAATTAGCAAAAGGAAATCCATAATGTTTGTCTTGTAAGTTTTAGAGGAAAAACTTCTTAAAAAATTTACACTTGCTTTATGGCTTAAAAGTAGTGTTAGGGATAAGAAAATAAGTACAGTCAGTCCTCATTACTTGTGGATTCTGTAGCTGCGAATTCATCTATTCACTAAAACTTATTTGTAACCCTAAAATTAACACCCAAGCTTTTGCGGTCATTCATGGATATGCAGTTGCATACAGCAGTGAAAAATCTGAGTTGCCCAAAGTGTACATTTCCAGATGAGTTGCGACAAGATGATGCTCTTTCTTATTCTAGCTCTCATACTGTAAACAAGTATCCTTTTCATGATCTACTTCAGTTCAGTCGCTCAGTCATGTCTGACTCTTTGTGACCCCATGGACTGCAGCATGCCAGGCTTCCCTGTCCATCACCAACTCCTGGAGCTTGCTCAAACTCATGTCCATTGAGTCCATAATGCCATCCAACCACCTCATCCTCTGCTGTCCCCTTCTCCTCCTGCCTTCAATCTTTCCAAGCATCAGGGTCTTTTCTAATGAGTTAGTTCTTCGCATCAGGTGGCCAAATCATGATCTACTCAGTGCCATGCTTCTTGCATCTTTGTGTTTTTCTGCCATTTAAAATAGCCCAAGTGTAGTGCTGAAGTGCTGTCCAGTGTTTCTAAGCATAAGAAGGCTGTGATGTGCCTTAGGGAGAAAGTACTGTGTTAGATTTTATCTAAGCTTTGTTCAGGCATATGTTATGGTGCTGCTGGCCCTGAGCTCAGTGTTAATGAATCAACAGTATATATTAAATAAGGTGCCTTTAAACAGAAACACACATAAAACAAGGTTATGTATTTTTTCCCCTCCTCTTATCCTCTCTTGACCAACTCCCTAGAACTTGCTCCTCATCATTTCTCTGAAAATGCTCGTAAGTTCCAATGACCTTCATGTTGCCAAATCCATTGGTCAGTTTTCAGACTTCATTCTTTCAAACTACCAGCAGTATTTGGCAGAGCCGACCATCCTCCTTAAAACAAAGGTTATGTACTGATCAGCTGACAAAAACGTTGTGACCAGATGCTCAAAGGACTCTAACCCTATATTCGCCCTAGGAGCAGTGGTTTGGTACTTGCTAATTCAGTATTTGTAGCGACTTTATAGACTATGACTATCACAAATAACAAGAACTGACTATATTTCTAAACGATACACTTGTAAACATCAGTTCTTTTCTTTCATTGTAAGGATTAGATGACAAATATATTAATTTACTCTCTGAAAACAGTGAGACAATGAAGTATCTGGGTAGGGTAAGAGTTACCATTGTTGTAAACTGATGAGTGGGTCTGAAGAAAATTTATACCATTGCTTGCTTTCCTTTCAACATTTTCCCCCTTTCTTAAATGTATAACTTTCTTCCCCCAACATTTGAATACTTTATGTTTTTCAAGTATTTTACTTTTTCCTCTGTACCTTTGTGAATAAGGTCAGCACAGGCAGAGCAGTCTTTGAGGCAGAGAGATTTCTCAAGAGCAGTTGAAAGGAGTGTTTGGCAAGTTGCATGCTATTTCCTTGAAACCAGAGCATCTTAATTCTGCCAAAAGAAAAATAGAGCAGTAAACTTATGTGCCCTAGACTTTGCTCTTTATAATAGGAACAGTAAGCTGCAAGCCTGTAATGGAATTTGAAGACTTCAGATGTGCTTCTTGGAGTCCAGGAGTGGCAGAGAGGCCAAGATGTTTGGCAAGTCTCCATGATGCCTCAATATCCACTATATTCCAAAGAAAACAGAACTTAGAAGGAGAAAAATCCAAATGTATGGATTAACTATGTGCTGATCACTTGGTTTCTGTAAGCAAATTGCATGCGTGTGTTAATGAGAATAAAAAATTAACTTTCACCTGTAGGTTTTGCTAGCATCCTGATGATCTTCTAAAATGTGGAAGTTTCCTGAGATGGTTTTTATTTGCAGAGGTAGCTTATCTTATTTGTAGGCATTCAACAGTGCCCAGCCACCTTCACGGTAAAGGAACAGTAAGTAAGCACAAGTCTCCAGCTGAAGGTTAAGGCTGTTACTTATGAGATCTGTACTCCTCTGCTGCAAGAGGTGGGGCAACACAGAGCAGAACTTAGAGGAACTTACAGGGAGAATTAGGCTGAGCTAACTTGTCAAAAACAAAAATCTACTCAATTCTTTTAAGAAGTGTTTTAAAAGGAGGTTGCCATCATTTTTGAAAGCATCCACAAATGTACTAGTGTTTCTGCTGGAGAGATTCCAATAAGAACAGCTTGGTAACAGCAGCATGTCAAACACTAGGCTTTGAAGTTCTCTCATCCTGCTACTTTGCACGACATAAGACACCCTACTTATTTCTAGTTATTCTACTGAGCCTCCAGCTTTGTCCTGTAAACTACATATATGATCATTTTACTTTTAAAACATACGCACTGTTGACTTTATTGCTTATCAATATTCCTAGCATGAATTCATTCCTGGGATCTTCATTTCTTAACTTCTCTTTACTCCATCTCTCCGACTTCGTCTATCAGTTTTCCCCTCCCTTACCTTGGCAAGTTGCAGAGCAAAGATTTTCTTCTGTTCCTTGAACAACCAAAGATTATTTCTTCATCAGGATTTCTGCACTTCCTGTCCCCTTGTGTGAAAAACTCTTAAGTAGCTTCTCATTTGGCCTGGGCACATGTCACCTCCTTAGAGATGCCTTAGTGACTACCTTATCAACATGGGCCAGTCCACCGCTCTCCTTCCTCGTATCCTGCTATAGTTTTCTATTATCCTTCACGATCTAAAATTGTTTCTTTACCTGTATGTTCCCTTTACTACAACATGAGTTCCACAGGAGCAGATACTTATTCACTCCAGTAATTCCTGAGTGTCTACAATTAACCTGGTGTATAGTAGCTGTTTAAATAATTGTTTGAATGTTAATAGTATTCGAGTGAGCCTTTCTCCTCCTCTCCAGTTTCACCTCTACCCCTCATCAGACACTCAGGGTGCAGAGCGGTCACTGTTTGGGTAGAACTGATATCATAACTAAAGGTAAGCGCTCCACAAGAAGCAGGCAGGGCACTGCAGCTGGTGCCAGCCCTTCCCCACCATCTCGAGTCTCGTTCTGCTCTGCTCCACAGAGCAGGCCTGTATTAACTGTGCACTGGGCTCCTGGTGACCAGGTCTCTCAGTGTTTTAGCTTCAAACTCATTTCAAACAGAATGATATGACTTTAAGAGCACTAAACCCATATCAAACTAGAGTAAAGACAGACAAAAGGACTGAATTCTGACCTGTGGAAACAATAATCTTTCCTTCTCTCTTAAACCCTTAGTCTTCCAGTTCTCCCTGGATCTCCCTGCTAACTAAATGATCCTGATAATGCATAAAAAAGAATGTGGTAAGAATTCTGCAAGGACCCAGCACTATTCTAAGGTGGAAAGTAGATCTAAACAGTTTCACAGTATGCTGTGCTACTCTCAACTAAGCGATAAGCCCTGGTGTATATATTTTCCATAAATTCAGCAGAATCAGCACTCCAATAGGTGAATGTGGTTGGAGACAGCAGCTTCAAAACATGTCTCTGTCTACAGAAGATATAAATGAAGGGGGAAAGCAGAATGTTAGCCATGTTTGCACTAGGTACAAATTTCTGCATCGTTGGTTTGAGGAAAGCATTATGCTAACAGTGACACACCCTCCTAGGGTATGAAGGTAAAGAAGCTGTATTAAATGAAGGAGAAAGAAAATTCTGAAGATCAGTTTTGTGAGAGTAAAAACAGAAAGGCAGCCCTGGAAATGAGAAGCAGGCCATGTAAGGCAGCGACCTAAGATGACAACCAGGATAGTGAATGGCAGCTATGTGCTTTGGGTGGAAGGATTTAAGATTTATTGATGTCTGTCTGGTAAGGAATAGAAAACTTATTGCTTTTAGCTAGCTAAGTTGAGAATGAGGTGTTAAGGCTTTTGTAAAAAAAAAAAAAAAATCACAATCACAGTGGAAATCTGCTTTAGTATTTCCAACATGAGAAAACACAGCATGTAGTCTTGGTTGCACCCAAGACAAATAAAACCTGTCATAGTAAACAGAGTTGCTATTCATTCCAGATTTGCAGAATACTTGTTCAACTAACCCAGAAAGCTAAATAAAGTCTTCAGAAATGCCACTACCGTTCTGCCTAAACTAGTTCTCTTCTCCATGTTAGTCTCCATTTCTCCTTTTTTTCTCCCATGTGAATTTAATCACTTAAACATGGAACATTTGTTTATTGAGAAATGTATTAGCATTATGCAGTTTTACTACCTGCATATTTTCCAAATGCCCTAAGGCACATGCATTTTACCACACTGTTAAATTAACTTATTTCTTTGTAAGCACTGTATTATAAAATTATATTGGAGTCTGATACATAAAAAAAAAAAAATTCCCTATACCTCTCCTGGGCAGAAATAAGATATTAAAGCTAAAGTTCTGACCACTGGAGTTCACTTAGTTTTAAAAATAAAAAGTAAAATGAAGAATGGAACACTCCAATTGGAATCCTATAATATTCTTCTTAGAATATTTTATTAACTCTGTAAACCCTAATACCATTGCTGTCAATGTCATATTCACCCAATCATGCCTTCTTGAAGTAAAATCTTCATATAGACTACTCTGTCAATGTGACATTTTCATAGTTCTATTATTTTTGAACAGTATCTCAGCACTGTAAGAAATATTCTGAAAGGTGGTCTGTACCTGTTGGCTCATGACTAGAAGGACAACACCTTTTTGATTATGTCATTGAATTTAGTCATGAAATGTGTGTCTTTACTATACACACATACACAATTTTATCCTTTGTATTCTGTTACATGCCTCTATAATATAAGCAAAAAGATCTGTGTGCATAATATCAAAAAAGAACAATTGGGTCACCTTTGTCACAGACAAAAAAAAAAAAGTATAAGACTGGATTTGGAATGTGTCTAAAACAAATTCCACAGCCTAACAATAAAGATGGTGACTCCAGCTGCTTCAAGTACACGGCTGCTCAAAGGCATAGATCACCCCAAAAGAGAGAGGGAATGCTGGGTTTTCAACAAAACTGAGGCCGACTTCAGTGGTCTTATGGCCTAATCAAATACAGCATGGGGGAGGGCTGACTAGACCCAATTCCATCCTCCTTGAAGCAGTATAAGAAAGGTAACTTTATAGCGCTTTCCCTGCGAAGCACTGAAAGGCATATCATTAAAGCAACTGATCATAGGACAGAAAGAAGCCAGGGTCATTTGCGCCTTTATTAAGGATTATTCATTTCTTGCATGAGGAGCTGCCCATGCTCTGGCTGCACATCACTTTTGTGGGGCTCCTGGTGTTGGAGAAGACTCTTGAGAGTCCCTTGGACTGCAAGGAGATCCAACCAGTCCATCCTAAAGGAAATCAGTCCTGGGTGTTCATTGGAAGGACTGATGTTGAAGCTGAAACTCCAATACTTTGGCCACCTGATGCGAAGAGCTGACTCATTTGAAAAGACTCTGATGCTGGGAAAGATTGAGGGCAGGAGGAGAAGGGGACGACAGAGGATGAGATGGTTGGATGGCATCACTGACTCAATGGACATGGGTTTGGGTGGACTCTGGGAGCTGGTGATGGACAGGGAGGCCTGATGTGCTGTGGTTCACGGGGTTGCAAAGAGTCAGACACGACTGAGCGACTGAACTGAACTGGATTCTTCAAATGCTGTGTGTGTCTGGTTAGAAGGCAAACAACATTGTTCTCACTTGAGGAGAGAAACTGACCTTCACAGATCAGAATTTTTATTCATTCAAAGAATCCTTTGGCACACCGAATCTCCAAGCTCACATGACCTCTCATCAGCAAGCTGCAGTGTTGTTAGTTCATGTGCAAAATCAAAAAGTCTGTATAAGCTCAGGTACCACCTTCATTCAGTTCAGTTCAGTTTAGTCACTCAGTTGTGTCCAACTCTTTGCAACCCCATGGACTGCAGCACACCAGGCTTCCCTGTCCATCACCAATTCCAAAAGCTTTCTCAAACTCACGTCCATTTTTTTTCAATGAAGCAGAAGTAGATGTTTTTCTGGAATTCTCTTGCTTTCTCTATGATCCAATGAATGTTGGCAATTTGATCTCTGGTTCCTCTGCCTTTTCTAAATCCAGCCTATACATGTGGAAGTTCTCAGTTCACATACTGTTGAAGCCTAGCTTGGAGAATTTCGAACATTACTTTGATAGTGTGAGATGAGTACAGCTGTGCAGTAGTTTGAACATTCTTTGGCATTGCCTTTCTTTGGGGTTGGAATGAAAACTGACCTTTTCCAGTGCTGAGTTTTCCAAAATTGCTGGGATATTCAGTGCAGGTCTTTCACATCATCATCTTTTAGGATTTGAAATTGCTCAGCTGCAATTCCATCACCTCCACTAGCTTTGTTTGTAGTGATGCTAAGGCCCACATGACTTCACACTCCAGGATGTTTGGCTCTAGGTGAGTGATCATACTATCATCATGGTTATCTGGGTCACTAAGGGTCTTTTTTGGGTCTTATAGTTCTTCTGTGTATTCTTGCCACCTCTTCGTAGTATCTTCTGCTTCTGTTAGGTCCATACCATTTCTGTCCTTTATTGTGCCCATCTCTGCATGAAATGTTCCCTTGTATCTCTTATTTTCTTAAAGAGATTGCCAGTCTTTCCCATTCTGTTGTTTTCCTCTATTTCTTTGCATTGATCACTGAGGAAGGCTTTCTTATCTCTCCTTACTATTCTTTGGAACTTTGTACTTAAGAGGGATATATCTTTCATTTTCTCCTTTGCCTTTCACTTCTCTTCTTTTCTCAGCTATGTGTAAGGCCTCCTCAGACAACCATTTTGCTTTTTTGCATTTCTTTCTCTAGAGGATGGTTTTGATCACCACCTCCTATACAGTGTTACGAACCTCCATCTATAGTTCTTCAGGCATTCTATCTATCAGATCTAATCCCTTCAATCTATTTGTCACTTCCACTGTATAATTGTAAGAGATTTTATTTAGGTCATATCTGAATTATCTAGTTGTTTTCCCTACTTTCTTCAATTTATGCCTGAATTTTGCAATAAGAAGTTCATGATTTGAGCCACAGTCAGCTCCCGGTCTTGTTTTTGCTGACTATATACAGCTTCTTCATCCTCAGCTGCAAAAAATATAATCAATCTGATTTTGGTATTGACTATCTGGTGATGTCCAGGTGTAGAGTTGTCTCTTGTGTTGTCGGAAGAGGTTATTTGCTATGACCAGTGTGTTCTCTTAGCAAATTGTTAGTCTTTGCCCTGCTTCATTTTGTACTCCAAGTCCAAACGTTGGAGCTTCTTCACAAGAGTATAATGTAAATTTAATACTGAGCTGGAATTAACCTAAGACTATTACCGTTGCTCTTGCTGGACCTGAGTTCCAGAAAGAGAGGCTCAGGGCTTCTGTTCAGTCATTTGTGCCACATGAGATATTAAGTGCTCCATTTCACAATCACTACCATCTAAGTATAACATTCCTATTGTTACCCAGTGACTAGAAACACGTGTGTGTGTGCACACACACACACAGACCCACACAAACACCCCTCTATTGGGAACAAAATCCAATAGATTTTGTATTTTTGATTAATGAGAGCTCATGTAATAAGGTGAGAGTGCTCTTAGGGCACTCATCTGGGTTACTGGGCTCTGCTTAATCCAGAGAAACAGGGATGAATGATGCCTCCCCAGGGGTCTTATGTGCTTGCGGTCAGTCAGTAGTGTCCAAACCTCTCTCTCTCCCAAACAATTGGCAGCCTCGCCTGGGATCCTGGGCCCAAGGGTGGAGCCAAGAGTGACAAGGTGAGGCGGCGTTCAGGGACCCAGTCAAAGCTGCAGACTGAGTTGATCCTTTGAGGTGTCAGTTCCAAGAGTAAGCAGGGTTAGAATGAGGCTGCAGAACAGAAACAGAGGGTAGGGGGTGGAAGGCAGCCTGGAGGGGCCCTCACTCCCTGGGTGGGATCTCAGGTGCTTTTTCAGTACCTCAGCTGCAGCAGTCAGGGTACCTGGCCAGGGGAACTGTCAAGGAGATAGCCCCAACTCAGACATGATGTTACAACAAGGATCCCTGGCTCACCATGCACCTGTGGGGCCACCTGTACATGGCTTCATGCTCAGCTCCATTCTTTTTTTAAATAATGTAACACTGTATTAGTTTCAGATATAAAATATACTGATTTGATATTTGCACATGCTGTGAGATGATTATCACAGCCTCATCTGTCTGTGATCCAGACTGCTGACTTGATCCCACATAACACATGAGATCCTGAGCAGACACACCCACACGTCCACCCCGCTCCCTGCAGCTTCTATTTCTAGGATTCAGAGGCAACAGGTTCATCACACGGGGGAAAGAGGAGCCTGTAGAGAGAAGCAGTTCCAGAAAGGTATGACTGGTCACATGAGTTCCTAGAGACAAAACCCCCTTTCTAACTTTCTTTTAAATGATTACTATGACTCTGGGGTTTCCAAGTATCTGGATGTCTCTACTCCACTGTTTGGATGCAATGGGTGCTCCGTTCATTTATATTCAACACACTGGTCTGCACAAAAAGTTTTTTCACTGTTTGAAGTGTGGGCCCTGGCCTATCCAATAAGATTACAACTCCTCCGAAGGTATACGGGATTTACACGTCCATCACTTAGTACATACACTCTGCTCATCTATACCACTCTCTTCAAATTCTCAGTAAAATTAAGCCCTTATTGTTTTTTCTTCATCCCGTCTGGTGTTTAGCCCATTTCTTTCCCTCCAAGTAAAACTCTCACATGGAGAAATCAACTCCACATTCTGCATATGAGCAACAAGCATTAGAGAGAGACACGCTCCAATGGATTTAGGAGGGAGTTAAATTCTTCACTGAAACAATATAAATACAGGAGAGATCACAACAGGGACATCTAATGGGCAACTTCAGATGTTATAGAGAAAAGAAGAGAAGAGTACTGTGGGCTGATGTTGGAACTGGTTTCACGAGAGAAGGATCCTAAGTCATATAGGATTTGGATACGTAGAAAAGGGGAAAGCATTCTGAAGTCAGGGTTAGACACAAAGGCATGAGGTAGGAATGCTGTGGCCTTTTGGATGGGAGCCAAAGAAGGGTTTTAAAGAAGAGAGAGATGCGATAAAATCAGTATTTTAAGAGACTGCTCTGGCAGCAGTGAGCAGGATAGACTGCAAAGGAAAGAAGAATGGGGGCAGGAAAGAGTTGAGTTATGCAAATCTAGGTGTGGGATGAGAGTCACTCATTCAACAATTACCTGCTGTTTTCCACATATGAGATACTCATAGGTACTGGGTTCAGCGGTGCACCGAAAAGTTAAGTCCCTGCCCGCATGGGGTCCATACTGTCCCTGGGCACATTAAAGAGACTCTTAGGTCAGACAATATCAGACAGTAGTAAGCAGAGGGGAGGGAGTGAAACAGGGTGATGTAACCAAGGCAGGCCTTTAAATAAGGTGCTCTGAGCAGGTGTCATTTTTGCTGAGACCCAAGGTTAAGAAGGTACAAAGATCTGAAAGAAGAGCATTGTGGGAAAGAGAACAGTAAGTGCAAAGGCTCTAGGGTGAGGACAACTTTGATTTAGTGGAAGAAACAGAAAGGACAATGTGGCTAAAGCAAGTAAGCAAGGCGAAGAGTGGAGGAGACAGGTCAGTCGGGGCTGGAACATCTAAGGCCTCATGGGTTATGTTAAAGAATTGCGGTTTTAAGCATAATTAGATTTAGAGGAAGGAAGTTACATGATCACATGTACATTTTAAAAAGATGACTGTAGGGACTTCCCTGGCGGTTCAGTGGTTAGTGCTCCCACTGCTGGGGACCCAGGCTGTATCTCTGGTTGGGAAACTAAGATTCCCTGCAAGCCACATACATGTGAGTGCTCAGTTGCTTCAGTCGTCTCTGACTCTTTGCGACACCACAGACTGTAACCTGCCAGCTCCTCTGTCCATGGGATTCTCTAGGCAAGAATACTGGAGTGGATTGCCATGCCCTCCTCCAGGGGATCTTCCCGACCCACATCTCTTATGTCAGGAGACATAAGACCCGCATTGGCAGGCGGGTTCTTTACCTCTTGTGCCACCTGGGAAGCCTGGCAAGCCATATGTCACGGCCAAAAAAGAAGAGATGACTTTAGCACTGTGTGGGCTTCCCTGGTGACTCAGACAGTCAAGAATTTGACTGCAATGCAGGAGACCTGGGTTCGATCCCTGAGTTGGGAAGATCCCCTGGAGAGGCAACGGCTACCCACTCCAGTATTCTGGCCTGGAGAAGAGCAGGCAGAAGAGCCCCTGGTAGGCTACAGTCCATGTGGTTGCAAAGAGTCGGAGACGACTGAGCAACTTTCACTTTCACTTAGCACTGTGTGAAGAATGTGTTTGGGATGGCAAGAGTGGAACCAGGGAGCCAGTTAGGGGCTACTGTAGTAGTCCAGGGGAGAAAGGCAGGTGGCATGGACAGGCCTGAAAGGACCTGCCAATGAGCTGGATTTGAGTAATTAAAAATGACAGTTAAGGACTATCGTAGTTTCGGTTGTGAGCCTCTGGGTGGGTTGCAGTGCCAGTTTACTAAAATGAGGGATGCTGAGGCAGGAACAGATTGAGCGGGGTATGGGTCTGGGAGCTGAGTGAGGGACAGGCTGGAGCTCAAGTAGAAAGTGGCATGTACAGGTTTGGTAGCCAGGAGAGAAACCAGGACTGAAGATAAAATTCAAGACTCCTTCAGTTTGAAGGCTCCAATTACAGCTGAGATTGTGAGATCATCTAAATAGCTAAGAAAAGAACAGGGCCCAGGAGAGACCTCTCAAGCAATCCAACATTCAGAAGTAGCATAGAGAGGAGCCAGTGAAGGAGGCAGAGAGAAAGGTTGATGGGGTAGGAGGAAAATCAGAAAAGTGGGCTGTCATGGAAGCCAGCAGGAGAAAGTGTGTCCAGAAAGATAGGAGTGGCCGATTGTCAAAAAGAGTGATGAGGGCTTGGACTGGAAAAGGGACAGTCAAAGAATCTACCATGAATCAGATAAGATGTGTCTGATGTCCCTCCAAAGGAATGAAATCTTACAACCAATGCCTACCCCTAAAATGAATGGCCTTGTCTGGTCTCTGCCTAATTTCACCTCTTAAACAAAAGGAGATATTTCTGGTGAAGATGGAGGCAGTGGGGTATGGAGAAGAGTAAAAGCAAAAGTTGGATGGGTGACTTAAAAAGAGATAATAAATGTAAAAATCTTTGTACAAATTAAAAAGCAGAATAGAGAAAGTTTAGCTCTTTGTTACTAAATAATACAAAGATAAGGTATTGTTATTAATAATACTGATGATGATGAGTCTACTGACTGAGATGTGCTTTTACTGGACCCAGAAGGAGGATTTAAAACTCTAGGAATGATAGTCTCAGAAACAGGGAATTGAAAACTGAAAAACATTTCAAACAAATAGCTGAAAAGTTTCAGATTGTGAACATTATTTAAATGGGAATTCCTAAGACAGGATATAACTGATTCAAGACCCAACATATTTATTTTATGGTGTTAGCTGGTCAGTTGTATCCAACTCTTTTCGACCCCACAGACGTAGTCCGCCAGGCTCCTCTGTCCATGGAATTCTCCAGGCAAGAATACTGGAGTGGGTAGCCATTCCCTTCTCCAGGGGATCTTCCTGTCCCAGGGATTGAACTGGGTTTCCTATATTGCAGGTGGATTCTTTACTGTCTGAGCCACCAGAGAAGCCCATTTATCTTCCACTAAGACTTAATATCTTGACCAGCAAATACTCTGGCACCAGGTACTGGCTTAGCTTACTCAGGCCTCACATAGGACAATGAAATTCATTTTGCAAGAGGTAGAGGTTTTCCCTTGATGGGCTCTGAACCAAGGTCACTTCCTTTCCCGTTATTCCTTCCTAATACTTGCCTTCATATTTTCAAAGAAGGGAAAATTCAGTATTCACTGTTATTTTATCAATGATATCCTCAACTCAACTCCTGTATATCAAAACAGAAGCTGCCTAGGCAGTGGTAAAGTTGGATTTATTAATAATCTTTAAAGACAAAACTTGTTCCAAAGTATTTTGAATAAATGTGTAGACAGGTCAAAGTAAATGTAAAGGAATATAGCTTCCACTAACTCATCGGTCAGGGGAATTAAGCACAAATGGCATGATTCTTCATCTAAAGCTTTAAAGTTACTCTTTCTTATAGAGTTTCAGCTGGAATTCAGCACGTTTGAATTCCTGGGTGCATTTCTGTGTGAGGATTTCATAAATCTAAACCCCAAAGACAGGCAACTCCACCAATTAGTTCTCTGATGCTAAGCAATTCCTCATGTCTTTAAGCCTCAGTTTCATCAACTGTAATATGGAACTATGATCTCCTGTCCTGTTCTCTCTTTTTACAGAGGCTAGGAAAAACTATACCCATAGGCTTTGGGTAACAAATGTCCTCCAGATCAGAGAAGGGGCAATCACATACAGAAGAGATGCTGTGGCAATAGCTCATGATGTCAAAAGGCTCCAAAGAAAGCCGTGAAGTAGTTAGGTGTAGGAGTCTAAAATGCTAGGCCCATTTAAAGAGGACCAAAAGTCATATATAGATCTGGGCAGAAGTGTACACAGGCTTGCTTATCCCAAGCTTGTTTCTCTAGCTCCTTGATCATAACTGGGAAGGCTTGACATCCAAAAATACCCTGCAGGAAAATGGAGGAGGTGACATTGATCTTGCATTGTTTGAGCATCTGAGATGGAAAAGTACCTCCAAAAAGAATACTAAGAATGTGCCTCCAAAAATAAGAATAATGTTTCCTATTGACAGACACATTTAAAGAATGATTTTTAATGACAGACTCTCATCATCTTGGCATTCTCCTCCACTTCCAGAAGTGTGGCTGTGTTTGCCAAGGCCAATAGCAAGCTGACAAATGTGAAATGGGAGGGAGGAGGAATCTTCTGAGTAAGCAAGAGTTTGTTTTAGAATCTTTGGACCTTAGCAGTCACATTTTCCAGATCGTTGCTTCAGAAGAGCCTACTTGGTAATAGGGTTAGTTTCCAGAAAAACATTTAGCTAAGAAAAATAAAATGAAGATGCTGATCAAGAATAGTAGTAGAGGGAAGACCCCTCCCTCTAGCACCCAGGGGTCCGAAAGGGATTCCAGACTAATTCTTGTTCACACAATGGGGCTCGCACACACTATACCCGTCCCCTCATCCTCAACTCCAAAGTTACTGACTCAGCATCTGGCCTAGAGCCAGAGGTATATTCTGAATTCAGATCGTGCAACAATGTTCAGTACAATTAGGACACAATGGCTGCAAAGCTGTTCCTGAAAGCCAGGAAAGCCTGAATAATGTGGTTGGGTTATATCATACATGAGGGCTTAATAGTTTAAAAAGCAATTTGAAAATTCCTTCATTCCATAAAGATAGCATTAAGATGAGGGCAAAATCATGCCAGTTCAAGGGTTGAGGATAAAGTGCATAAGGAATTATGCAGACTCCTTTCCACGTTATCCTTCTTAACCAAAATGACCCATTCCCTTTGAAGGTATCTCTAATGCTTACTACTGACCCAGAAAGAAGGCAATTTCATTAAAACATCTTAGTCTTATTGTACCCAGCTAGTAATGCCAGTTTCCTTGCTGTTTCAAAAGCACACGATTTCATTTCATTTCCAGAAACAACTGTTTGCAATTCAAATGCCATTCATCTAGGCAATGTCTCCCATTTGTCACTAATACTCCACCATTTCCAATTCATCTTGCAAAAGAGGTGAAGTTATCCACATGACCACACTAGACCTGAAAGATGTTTCATTCATTTTTAGCCATTTTGTAGTAAATGGCTTTGGAACATTTGAGATATTAAATCCATCACTTCTTTGGACTTGTGACACTAATACCAGAACATTAGGGACTATCTACTCTTGAGGTCCTGCTCTAGCAACCTTCAGATACATGAGATTCCTCAATTCTCTCAGTCCTATTCTGGTTACTTAAGAGCTGTCACATTGATAGAAAATCTTAATATTTTGCAGCTGGATTCCAAGGGACTTTGGAGATTACCATGCTTGATAAAGAAGTTGTTTTTACCAAAGACTTTCACAATTTTTTTTTCTGCAGTTTTTTTCTCTATATTTTCTCTTTGAACAATGCTTATTTTTCATATGAGACCAACACAGTTTTCAGAATAGAAGGGGATCTCCAAGGTCAACTCTCTTTTTTTCCAAAGTTTCCAAAAGCTTTATACATTAATCCTCAGAGTATACCAAGTAACGGATACCACATTTTGTTTAAGATTTAATTTAAGGATGGAGAGAATGAGGAAATGTCTCAGCTTCAGATGGCAGAATTCTTTTACTGTAAGAATGAGGTTCTGATCTCTAAATCTAAGATGATACAGATTAACTTCATTTTTGAACTTGGAGAAACAGAGTTGAATTTAGATCTCTCTCTTTTTATTTTTTTCAGTCTATGAACTAAGCTGCTTCAACTGACTGAATTTCTATTAGTTTTTTTTTTTCTTCTGAATTTCTATTAAATAACAGTATCCTTTCTCTTGGCTGACTGGAAGAACTACATGTTTTAAGAAGTAAAGAATGAAAACAAAATCAAATAATTCAGTCTTATGTCCTTACCCCTGACTAAACTAGAAGCCACTTCCCCATTATTTCATGATTAATATGAAAAAGCACAGGAACAATGAGAGGAAGGTCATCTGTTTCCAGCAGTAACATTCTGGTTTCTGCTGGACTCCCACTGGCTACAGAAGGAAGCAGCATATACCACATGCCTGCCCTATTACAATACAAAAAGCTGACAAGTTTGAACTCTTTTGAAATGTCAGTGAAGTAGAAAAGATGATGTGGCTTTCGTTCAATATTATTTGGGTTCAGTTCAGTTCAGTCGCTCAGTCGTGTCTGACTCTTTGCGACCCCATGAATCGCAGCACGCCAGGCCTCCCTGTCCATCACCAACTCACAGAGTACCCAAACCCATGGCCATCGAGTCGGTGATGCCATCCAGCCATCTCATCCTCTGTCGTCCCCTTCTCCTCCTGCCTCCAATCCTTCCCAGCATCAGGGTCTTTTCCAATGAGTCAACTCTTTGCATGAAGTGGCCAAAGTATTGGAGTTTCAGCTTCAACATCAGTCCTTCCAATGAACACCCAGGACTGATCTCCTTTAGGATGGACTGGTTGGATCTTCTTGCAGTCCAAGGGACTCTCAAGAGTCTTCTCCAACACCACAGTTCAAAAGCATCAATTCTTCAGCGCTCAGCTTTCTTTATAGTCCAACTCTCACATCCATACATGACCACTGGAAAAACCACAGCCTTGACTAGATGGACCTTTGTTGGCAAAGTAATGTCTCTGCTTTTTAATATGCTATCTAGGTTGGTCATAACTTTCCTTCCAAGGAGTAAGCATCTTTTAATTTCATGGCTGCAGTCACCATCAGCAGTGATTTTGGAGCCCCAAAAAATAAAGTCTGACACTGTTTCCACTGTTTCCCCATCTATTTGCCATGAAGTGATGGGACCAGATGCCATGATCTTAGTTTTCTGAATGTTGAGCTTTAAGCCAACTTTTTCACTCTCCCCTTTCACTTTCATCAAGAGGCTCTTTTTAGTTCTTCTTCACTTTCTGCCATAAGGGTGGTGTCATCTGCATATCTGAGGTTATTGATATTTCTCCCAGCAATCTTGATTCCAGCTTGTGCTTCCTCCAGCCCAGCGTTTCTCATGATGTACTCTGCATATAAGTTAAATAAGCAGGTTGATGATATACAGCCTTGACGTACTCCTTTTCCTATTTGGAACCAGTCTGTTGTTCCATGTCCAGTTCTAACTGCTGCTTTTCTGACCTGCATACAGGTTTCTCAAGAGGCAGGTCAGGTGGTCTGGTAGTCCCATCTCTTTCAGAATTTTCCACAGTTTATTGTGATCTACACAGTCAAAGGCTTTGGCATAGTCAATAAAGCAGAAATAGGTGTTTTTTCTGGAACTCTCTTGGTTTTTCGATGATCCAGCGGATGTTGGCAATTTGATCTCTGGTTCCTCTGCCTTTTCTAAAACCAGCTTGAACATCTGGAAGTTCACGGTTCACGTATTGCTGAAGCCTGGCTTGGAGAATTTTGAGCATTACTTTACTAGCGTGTGAGATGAGTGCAATTGTGTGGTAGTTCGAGCATTATTTGGGAAACCTAGCCTTAAAATAGTGAACAAAGTCCTTTATCCTTAAGGCAAAACCAAACCAAGATATTAGTGGCTTAGATAGGCTAATAATTTGGTATACCATCAAATGGATACTTTTCAGATATTCACTCAACAGGTGTTTGAGTGAGGAGTTGGGCACTGCAGACCTTGAGAGAATGGAGATAGGGCTGGTGTGGTCTCTTACTTTGCTTATTCCGTTCAGTATAAGAAAGACCCTGCAACTCATCAGACTAGATCACCTTGGATGGCAGTTTGGTGACCATCTGTAGATTCTCAAGTACACCCTTCCCTACTCCAAGCTGTTTATAAAGGCATTAACTGTAGCATTTATAACTGCATCTGGTAGCCCCTTGAAAGATTATTGTTTTACATTCTTTTCTCTACCTTGCTGATTCCCACTGATGCTTTCACATTCCTTATAGATCAAGCCTCCCCTTTATACCATGTATTGAGTGTTTGTAATGTGCTAGGTACTGTGCCAGGTACTAGAAATAAAAAAGTGATTCAGATACTTTCCCTGCCCTTATAGAACTCACACCTTGGGTAGGCAGAAGATTTACAGACAAATAATACAATACCACAATGATGAAGTCTACAGCAGTAAAACGGTTGTTACTAGATATTGGTAAAATGCTCTGAAATCCTTGGAGATAGATACTTTCTTAAAATAGAAGATATTTTGAGTTTTACTTCTATCTCTGGAAATCTTATCTTGGGTAAGGATTGGAATAAAAAGAGAGTAATGTTTTCATGCCTCCATTTCCCTGCCGCTGTAACTGAGATGGGGAGGTAGGGATGTGGAATAATATCTAGGTGAAACTTAGCCAAAACTTTTCACTTTGCATGTTCTTCCTCAAATAATTTTTTGTCTCTTGAACTTGCCATGATACTAGGGGAAGGATGATGGAAGCTCACCTAGTCCCTGCTACCTGGGTAACTATACATCCCTGGATCCAGATGGTTTCTCCCTTCAAAATAATTGCAAACAAGGTTAAAACTGTAAGCAGGAACTATTCCATCTGGCTTTTGGCTTCCTCTGCTGTACACCCCTTGAATAAAGCAGTGGCAAAATTAGATTTAAAATAAGGAACATAAAAAACCTTACTACTTGTACCAGCTCACCTCAAGGTCCTGCTATGTATGAAACCCTGAACCCTGGCATTAGAGTAACTAAATGCATCAGCCAGCTGGAATTTGCACATTATGAAATACAAAAACCTTAATAGTAAGAAAAAGAAAACTTATTTTGAAGGCATACCTCCACACTGCCTCTAAGTATTTAAGAGTCTGCTGGAAACAGGCATCTGGAATAAACAGAAATACAGTCCAATAAATTCCCAAGTTGGAAAATCCTCATTTCTATTTCCTTACCTGCCATCAATCCATCTAAAGAAAACCACATAGCCACATTTTCCTCTGGTAAAGGAGACAAAAAAATATCGATCCTTCTTTGGCAGGCAGTTACTACTGACGACAGTAAGCATGAAGAAAAAACTCTGGGGAGTCTGCCTATCTAAAATACCAGGCCCACCAACCTTAATTTTCACACCAGGACCTGTTCTGGTTCCAGGCAGTTCCTCGGCAGAGCAGGACGCAGGTTATTAGGTTACGACGTTTCACACAGAACCATGATTTAGTTCTGCCTTAGCCCCAACATTACTATAACCACTCAGTATTTCCAGGGAACATCTCTTTTTCTAAGTGTTTTCAGTTTCACTGTATATAGCTCCAAATATTGCTAGCATCATAAGCACTTTCATACAGCATTTCTGAAATAATTAGTAAATGAGAAGACTGGCCTCTATCAGCCACCTCATCTTTTCGCAGTCACACACTGAAACATGGCTCTACTGTTGCTTAACCAAGGCAGTGTGTGGCTAAGGAAACCTACTTATGTTGGGAAATGTGCCAGAGAATGTGGGGGACGTAACAGATCTTAGAAACAATCTCCATGCTATAGGAGCTGAGAATCTTGGGGTTGAGCTGGGTCATACTGTGGATTTTTTAAGTGTTCTAAAATACAAAGTACTACATACAAAGTACTACATAAAATACTTTCTATTAAGAATAAAGATCAGCCAGGTTTAAAAAAAGAAAAAATTACTCCTTGTTCTTTAACAGGACAACCTTAGAAAGACACTTGCCTATTCATGTTAGTAACAATCCAGTAGGGACTTCTCTAACTCTGGGCTTATTAAAAAAAAAAGGATGAGTGAGTGTCAGGGGTGACTGACAAGGCTAAATATTTATTGAGAATTGCATAGGCTCTGATTTATTCTCTCATGGTTCAGCACCCAGAAGGCTGCTTTTGTCCAGTAAAGGCAGAGAGGAGGTCCAGAAAACCCCAGGACTCACAGTGCTCCCCACAGCACTCACGATTAAACCTTTTGGCCCTCAATTAAAGGTCAACATGGCTGCTCAAAAATGTTTATTTCAAAAGGCAGTTATCTCAGCCAACTGAGATTATATTGCCACTTCACAGAACTCAATTAAATCCGAAACAGAGCAACTGTAATCAGGGAAGAGGCATGAAGTTGTGATGTTTTCTGCTTCCTCTTAAAAAGCTGCCTCTTCCCACCCGTGTTCACTTCCCAAAGCGCCATCGCGCGCGCGCACATACACACACGCTTATAATTTGCCCCTGGAGGTTCACGGATTTATGGCTCCCGGTTTAATTAAATTTCCTGTAATGACAATCGAAATCGGCAGTGTGCGGCACAGCGTGGAGCTCCCGCGACCTCCTCTCCCGCCCGCGTACCGGCTCCGGGCTGGGGACCGCGAGCGCCCACCTGCCGGCGCCCGATCGCTGGGACCCACCTGAGCCTCAGCCGCCCCTGTCGCCGCTTCCGCCCTGCGCCCGGCACTTCCGCCCCGGCCGCAGGCGCCCTCTCGCTCCCGCACTTCCGCCCCGGCCCTCAGCCCCTAGGGCTAGCGTCAGTGGAGCCCACACCGAGCCAATCGCCCCTCTGAACCGTGGCCGCGCCTGGGCTGTTACGCGTGAAAACAGACGCGAAAACCAAGGCCACACTGGTTTATTTTTTTGTTTTTAAGACCACGGAAAAGTGACCTGGCATGTTTGGGAACCATTTAATAACCAGCATCAGATGTGAAAGCCAGCTTTTAGAGAATGTGCAGTGGAGGCCGTTTTAACTCCCCCTCCACCGCATTCATTCATTTCTTGTTTACTGCCCTCTTTCTCTGAGTCCTGGCTGAGCTAGGTTATGGGGAATGGGGATGATGAACAAACGAAAGGGCACCTGTACCCACCCAAACTTCAGGGCTGTGTAGGCAAGTCAAACATTTGGAAACTGAGCTTTACAAGTCATGTGTTCCCTGAGCTAACTGTTGTGAAAGGGACCTCTGGAAAAATAGGAATGTACTCTAGGTAAAGAAGCAACTTTTAGGCTGGAACATACAGGGTTAGGTTGGGCAGGGACTGTGCTCTCCAGGCCTAGGGACAGGTGACACTGAGGGAGCAGGAATGTGGGCAATGCGTGGAAGAGGGACCAGCAAGGCTGAAGCCTTGAGGGATGGGGGCAGGGGTCCAGGGGTTGGGGGTTGGAAACAAGCTGAAAAGGGTAGGCCTGAGTAGACCCTGTAGGGCTTTTCAGGTTTGTGCTGAGGGCAGCTGGAGGACTTTTTGTTTTACTGTTTTTGTATGTGGAAGCAGGTTGAATTGATTGCTTTTCCATTATGAAAAGATCACTCACCTTTAGGGAGGGCATGTGAAAGGGATGGGGTAGAGGAGAGCAGAGCTGGAACAGGAAAGGCAGGATGTGATAAATATTCTAGGAGTGAGGTGTGGTGGCCTGAATATGTTACTGTAGTTGTTGTTTAGTCACTAAGTCATGTTGGACTCTTTGTGACCCCATGGACTGCAGCAGCATGCCAGACTATCCTGTCCTTCACCATCTCCCAGAGCTTACTCAAACTCATGTCCATTGAGTTGATGCTGCCATCAAGCCATCTAGTCCTCTGTCACCCTCTTCTCCTTCTGCTTTAATCTTTCCCATCATCAGGGTCATTTCCAATGTGTTGGCTCTTCCCATCAGGTGGCCAAAGAATTGGAGTTTCAGCATAGTTCTTCCAATGAATATTCAGAGTTGATTTCCTTTAGGATTGACTTGGAGAAGGCAATGGCACCCCACTCCAGTACTCTTGCCTGGAAAATCCCATGAACGGAGAAGCCCGGTAGGCTGCAGTCCATGGGGTCGCTAAGAGTTGGAAATGACTGAGTGACTTCATTTTCACTTTTCACTTTCATGCATTGGAGAAGGAAATGGCAACCCACTCCAGTGTTCTTGCCTGGAGAATCCCAGGGACGGGGAAGCCTGGTGGGCTGCCATCTATGGGGTCGCACAGAGTCGGAAACGACTAATGTGACTTAGCAGCAGCAGCAGCAGGATTGACTGGTTTGATCTCCTTGCTGTTCAAGGGACTCTCAAGAGTCTTTTCCAGCACCACAATTTGAAAGCATCAATTCTTCTGTGCCAACCTTCTTTATGATCCCACTCTCACATCCATACATGATTACTGGAAAAAACATAGCTTTGACTGTATAGACTTTTGTCGGCAAAGTGATGTCTCTGCTTTTTAATATGCTGTCTAGGTTTGTCATAGATTTTCTTCCAAGGAGCAAGCGTCTTTTATTTTCATGGCTGCAGTCACCATCCACAGTGATTTTGGAACCCAGGAAAATAAAATCTGTCACTGTTTCCATTTTTTTCCCCATCTATTTGCCATGAAGTGGTGGGACTGGAGGCTGTGATTCTCATTTTTTGAATGTTGAGTTTTAAGCCAGATTTTTCACTTTCTCCTTTCACCTTCATCAGGAGGTTCTTTAGTTTCTCTTCGCTTTCTGTTATTAGGCTGGTATATGCATGTGTATCTGAGGTTGTTGATATTTCCCCCCAGCAATCTTGTTTCCATCTTATGTGTCGTCCAGCCCAGCATTTTGTGTCTGACTCTTTGCGTCCCCGTGGACTGTAGCTTGCAAGACTCTTCCGTCCATGGAATTCTCCAGGCAAGAATACTGAAGTGGATTTTCATTTCCTTCTCCCAAGTCTGCAAATAAATTAAATAAGCAGGGTGACAATATACAGTCCTTTCCCAATTTTGAACTAGACAGACCATTGTTTCATGTCCGGTTCTAACTGTTGCTTCTTGACTTGCATACAGGATTGGCAGGAGGCAGGTAAGGCGGTCTGGTATTTCCATCTCTTTAAGAGCTTTCCACAGTTTGTTGTGATCCACATAGTCACAGGCTTTAGTGTAGTCAATGAAGCAGAAGTAGATGTTTTTCTGGAATTCCTTTGTTTTTCTCTATGATCCAACGGATGTTGGCAATTTGATCTCTGGTTCCTCTGCCTTCTCTAAATCCAGCTTGTACATCTGAAAGTTTTTGGTTCACATATTTTTGAAGCCTTGCTAGAAGGATTTTGAGCTTTACCTTGCTAGCATGTGAAATGAGTACAGTTGTGTGGTAGTTTGAACATTCTTTGGCATTGCCATTCTTTGGGATTGGAATGAAAATGGACTTTTTTCAGTCCTGTGGCCACTGCTGAGGTTTCCAAATTTGCTGGCATATTGAGTGCAGCACTTTCACAGCATCATCTTTTAGGATTTGAAATAACTTAGCTGGAATTCCATCACCTCCACTAGCTTTGTTCATAGCAATACTTCCTAAGACCCACTTGACTTCACACTCCGGGATGTCTGTCTCTAGGTGAGTGATCACACCATGGTGGTTATCTGGGTCATTAAGACCTATTTTGTACAGTTCTTCTGTGTATTCTTGCCACCTCTTCTTAATATCTTCTGCTTCTGCTAGGTCCCTACCGTTTCTGTCCTTTATTGTGCCCATCTTTTCATGAAATTTTCCCTTGGTATTTCTAATTTTCTTGAAGAAATCTGTAGTATTCTTTCCCATTCTATTAATTTCTTCTATTTCCTTGCGTTGTTGACTTAAGAAGGTTTTCTTATCTTTCCTTGTTATTCTCTGAAACTCTGCATTCAGTTGGGTATATTTTTCCTTTTCTTCTTTGCCTTTCACTTCTCTTCTTTTCTCAGCTATTTGTAAGGCCATTTTGCCTCAGACAACCGTTTTGTCTTCTTCTATTTCTTTTTCTTTGGGATGGTTTTGATCACTGCTTCCTGTACAATGTTATGAACCTCCATCCATAGTTCTTCAGGCACTCTATCAGATCTAACCCCTTGAATCTATTTACCACTTCCACTGAATAATCATAAACGATTTGATTTAGGTCGTATCTGAATGGCCTAGTGGTTTTCTGTACTTCAGTTTAAATCTGAATTTTGCAATCAGGAGCTCATGATCTGAGTCACAGTCAGCTCCACGTCTTGTTTTTGCTGAGTGTATCGAGCTTCTCCATCTTTGGCTGCAAAGAATATAATCAATCTGATTTTGCTATTGACCATCTGGTGATGTCCATGTATAGAGTCGTCTTTTGTGTTGTTGGAAGAGGGTGTTTGTTATGACCTGTGCATTCTCTTGGCAAAACTCTGCTAGCCTTTGCCCTGCTTCATTTTGTACTTCCAAGGCCAAACTTGCCTGTTATTTCAGGTATCTCTTGACTTCCTACTTTTGCATTCCAATCCCCTATGACGAAAAGGCCATCTTTTTTTGTTGTTAGTTCTAGAAGGTGTTACTGTAAATAGTGATCAAATGGTGGATAATAATGAGTAATTTTTAAAGCTAACACTTGTTGATTTGTTCACCACAGCTTTACACTTATGACTTGATTGATCCTGAGAACAATCCATTAAGTACAATTAGTACCATTTTATAGAAAAGAAATAGAGGCTTAGTAACTTGCTCTAGTTCTCAGTATTCTGGCTCAGTGATAAAGAATCTGCCTGCTGTTTCCGAAGATGCAGGAGATGTGGGTTCAATCCCTAGGTCGAGAAGATACCCTGGAGGAGGAAATAGCAACCCACTCCAGTATTCTTGCCTGGAGAATCCCATGGACAGAGGAGCCTGGTGGACTACAGTCCGTGGGGTTGCACAGAGTCTGACATGACTAAGCGATGGACCTGGCAGTCACCACTAGTTCTCCGAGCCAGAAAATGGCAGAGTTGAGATTCTATCCCGTGCTGTCTGATGTCAGTATCCATGAGCTTACCACTGTGCATTCAGGATATATTCAGTGATTTACAAGAAGATACAAAACAAACTAAAGTCAGGAATGAATGCCCTAAACAACCACATTGGTTATGTAATAACTTTTAGAGGACATATCTAGAAAGTTGAGTTTTCAAATTCTTTATCATTTTCAGCATGTGTTGAGAACAAAAGAGGGAATTTGTGACTCTCTACAGACTACTTATGATTATTTTTGAGTTGATATATTTTGATAAGACCCAGTCTTTCTGAAGAAAACGAGAAAGAAGTCAATCGACAAAGTATACTTCACCTGACAGTTGCTGATATATTATCTTTAAAGAAGTTATCCTGGGTCTAGTTATAAACACCTTGGTGGAAAATGTGTAACTCACATTTTGTGGTGTGATAGGAAAACTTCCTAGAAATACAACTCCAAATCAGCTTCCAAATCTCATTTCTTGGAGAATGGAAATAAAATTGGATTCATGAAACCTAGTTTCTTCTGCTGAATGAGAAGAATGACTCCACCAAAGGCCAACAGTGAAGGCTTTTAGTATTGGTTAAAGGTAAATATCTCCATGGAGCCCAAAATTCACAAATTCTAGAAACAACATTTAATTACTAAGAATTTCTTGGGTTGTTCAGGTGATGGCACAAGACCTCCTTATGATGTTTTTAGTTTAGAGTGGAAGTCCCACGGATGGTTGGGCATCCCTGTTGACTCGCTGTAATTGATGCCCAGTTACTCTGAGAGAGCTTGGCTGAGTGCCATGAGCTCAGAGGACCAGTTTACCTCTAGGAGGAGGACTCACAGTGCTGGGCATATGAGTTAAGCTGGAGAAAATGTCTGAAGTCTCACCAGGAAGAATTGTCTCCAAAATAAAAAACATCTGCCAAAGCAAAATTAATAAACATTTATTAATGGTTACAAACTGCAGTATTGTGTCATGTTCATTAATTGCTGGATTCCATGTTCATAACAATTTCTTTATATTTGAAAACAGTTTTTAGATGAGATGCTCTTCCTGAGTGAGAGTTCTTAAATATGCATGAGTGTTGAGAAATCACAGCATATTTTAGTTACTTTAGCTTTCAAAAGTAAAATTATAAAATCTTGTATAGCAAAATTATCAAGTGTAGGATGTATATAGATTTTAACATGGTTCATGTGATGTGAAAGGAAGAGTCTTAAGAGAATCTGAAGGTCTTAGTGCAGCCATGGGTCTTAAGTGACTTTGTTCACTCAAAACTGGCTTGTCATAGGGATTTTTTTTTTTTCAATTTTGGCTGTGCAGGGTCTTCATTGTGGTGGGCAGGCTTCTTTGCTTCATGGCATATGGGATCTTAGTTCCCCAACCAGGGATCAAACCTATGTCCTCTGTATTGGAAGGCAGATTTTTAACCACTGGACCACCAGGGAAGTCCTGTCATAGGCATTTGATCTTGTCATCTGGGTCTGGACTCCAGTTCCAAGCTATGCTCTTGGAATCTGGATAGAAGTGGTGTGAGGATCTCTATGTTCTGGAATGTCCATTCTGAACTCACTTGAGTTGAATTGTCTGTTGGATCTCAAGACCCTGCCAGCTTTGTGATCAGTTCTGAGACAGAAGCCTGCTCTAGAGAAAGCCTGCTGGTATAGCCTGGTCTATAGCTCCTCAATTCCAAGGGTGCTTTAGAAAACACGGTGCTTATTCTTCCAGAGATGGCCTGGAGCTGGGCTTCCTTTTAAGGCCTCCTAAGGGCTGGATGTGTGGTGAGGAGTGAAGCATTTTCCCTCCGCATGCCAGGCTTTGCCTCTGGGAGAGAAGGAACAAAGAAATGGCTTTTGATGTCAATGCCTTCCCTTGAGAACACCTTAGAAAAATAACCTAAGTCCTGACAGTTAATGACTGTCATGCCAACTCTTATTTTACAGTAACCTGGCTCTGTGCTGTCACTGAAGAAAGATGCAGTCTGAACTTTGACTAGGAGGGACAGCCCTAATAACTGCCCCAACTGGGCAATGTGATCATGATGGTGGAGGTGTTGAGAAACCTACCTTCCCTGGTCTTTTTCTGGCCTTTATAGTGAGCTGATTTGTTTGTCTCTTGAGTGTCTCATCCCCAATACTGCAAACTCTGCAGGAAATCTTCTGTAGGGACCAGATATTGTGTTATGTTTAAGGTCATTGAAAAAAACAGTGGCAACCTCCCAAAGAAAAGACAAGCTTTTGAGTCTGGATGTGTTGGATCAGCTGGGTCACTGTTGACTCCTCCAGGCCAACCATTACAGGAAAGAGAATTATAAGTCTGTCTTACCAGGGGAGAATGGATGTCAGGAACATGATTTCTATATTCCCCTTGACATTTAAAAAACTCTGCTCTCATGCCAGACATTCAGAGGAGAGGGAAGAAAATTTCAAAAGGAGAAAAATGTTTATTTGTTTTAAGCCTTGCTCAGTAATCCACTTATGCTATTTACATTAGTTAAAGAGCCTTCCATGTAAACACTATTAATTATGTAGTATAAGAGCCAAATAAAAATGCTAAAAAATAAAAGTAATTGTAGAATAAATTAGTATAGCTTGAGTGCACATATGTTATACAGAGACTGCAGTCTTTTACATTTTATTGAGGGAGGTGGATTTGTGATTTTCTATTGTTTGAGCTACTAGGATGGAACCAAGAGAAATGACATTTTACAGATGGATACCAAAGCTGTTAAAGTTTAAACCCACACCGGCAATGAAATTATGGTTTTCACAGGAGCCTGGACTCATCCTGCCTCTCTATATCTGTCCTGAAAAGACTGTGGGAGGAGATGAGGATTGAGTGTCCTGTGGATTTCTCCAGAAGGTTTGCTGGAGCAGGACCTGACTGTCTACCCCCAAACTGGTATACTCCAGTACTTCTTGACTGTAGTAACAGAAGACTGCCCATGTCTGGGCAAAAGGCAGTGTATGGTGTGCAGCCTGCGAGGCACAGAGAAGGGCAGAGACTGACGCTGCTGAGGAAATCTGGTGTGGGGACCTTGTAGTAACAATGACAGGATACATGTGCTTACCTTTTGTAGTATTTTGGAAGTTTTCATGTATGTGATTTATTTGGATCCTTCACAAGAATTCTGTAACATAGGTAGGGCATGTATTTTTACCAAGCCCATTTTCTAGGAAATTCTTGCTTGGGGAGGGAGAACACAATGAAGCAGGGATTGAAAAACATGTCCTAACTCTTTATTTGTATTTTTTTTTCCACTACCACAATTCATATTTCTTTTTAAATGTAAATGAAAAAAACATGGTTCAGTGTGTAGCAATATTTTGTGCTATGTGGCGTTTTTTAAGAATATTTGAGTGCATTTACATCATTTCCTCAGGGAAAGCTTTGTTTTACCTAGAGAAGCAGGAAATGGATTTGCAATGGGAAAAGTTTTTCACTTTTATGGGTTAAACCCATCTGTTATGTTCACTAAACCTCAATCATGGAAGAGAATATGTTCTCAGAACATAAAGAGAGGTGAGAAGAGTACAAAGTGCTTCCTTCGTTCCCTGCTTCCGATCCACACCTATCCAGGGAACCCTGTACAGACAAAATGGGGTAGCCAGCCCATCAGTCCGAAAGAGACATGCCCTTACACACTGAGCACCCTTCCACAGAGTCAAAGTTAACACTTATTGCTTAAAAGAATTCTGAGGGATACTTTTTTCCCACCGCTTTCAGCATCTTTTACAAATACGTTTAAATATTTTGCTAAATTATCTACTCTACCTGCACAGCACAAAGTAAAGGGAAATTATCTTTCATTCATTTATTCAGAATAATGCTTACTGAGTATGTATGACATGCCAGTGTTGGGTGCTAGAACTCTGGGGTTGAACCCAGCAGACATGCCCCTTGGTATAATGGAATTCACAAAGTGGGGGAGATGGGTGTTAATCAAATGATCCCATCGATAAATATTTACTGATCTTGACTGCAGAAGTCCCTTTATCCAGAGAGCAAGACTAGTAGCTGGTTAAGTGATTGGGAAATGCAGGCAGAAGGAGCGTGTGTGTACATATGTATACACGAATATAACTGTTTTATTTTGTACTTAGAACGCATAAACAAACGTTTATTTGCCGAATTTGGTAGGGCCCAGGTGCTTTCTTTGAGGATCAATCTGATAACTGAAGGTTAACATCATCTTTCTTGCATAAAGCCCACTCAAAATGTATATCATGTATAATTTCCAGTTTCCAACGTATTAAAGTAGAGGGAGAACTTAAAGACACTTGCGAAGTAATTTGAATTCATTTAGAACTTATTATTTTTCCCCCAATCTTTTATACTTATCTTGCCTACAATTTAAGAGCAATTTTCCCCCAGTTTTTTCAAGTCTTTTCATCGCAATGGCATTGAACTTAAGTTTTCATAGAAACAGTGACTCTTTTATGCTCACATTTGATCAGCTTAGGTGATATTTAATTAAACTATATAATTATAGTAATCAAGTTCAACTGCCATAAACAAGTGAGGAACAAAAACAACCCCCTCTTCCTAAG
This sequence comes from Giraffa tippelskirchi, assembly GCF_054371585.1. Classification (NCBI taxonomy): domain Eukaryota; kingdom Metazoa; phylum Chordata; class Mammalia; order Artiodactyla; family Giraffidae; genus Giraffa; species Giraffa tippelskirchi. The sequence goes on along the minus strand of NC_137280.1, from coordinate 102,829,945 downwards.
GCTAGAGCACTGCTAGGCAGGGGGGAAGTGATGAGGGTATTACGCGGCAGAAGTCACAAGCATTTATCATACTCTGGCTATCAGTCAATACGTTTTCCAGATGGATTTGAAAACATCAGTTAATTTCTCAGAGGAGCTCAATTAAAAGAGTTTCTATTATGATTACAAACTAATAAACATCGGTAAGGAAAAGCAGTGGGTGCCATAAAGGTCTGTAACTGGGGGATGTGACTCAGTCTCCGGGTGTCAGGAAAGGCCTTGCAGACAACTTGACAGTTCAGTGAGGTCAGAGAATGATTAGGTGTTTGCTCAGAAAGGGGCCGGGGCAGGGGTCTGGAGAAAAAGAGTTCCAGGCAGCAGGAGTAGCAGAGCCAATGCTGAGGGGGTGGAGGGAGCACATATTGAAAAGGAGGAAGTGAAAGCCGCCAGTATTGTCAGAGCCAAGAACGGAGGCTGGGGAGCCGGTCGGGGTGAGGGGCAGGGAGGCAGAGGCCAGTTCACACCAGCGTTACAAGCTCTGAAAAGCAGGAAGATCTTCCTCTCTATTGACAACCGGAAGCTGTCAATGGTTATGAAGCAAAAGTCTGCTTATGTGATCAAGAGCAACAGCCAATTTGTGGAGTTTTGACCTCCAAATCTAATTAGGGGACTTGGGATTATTTGTCTTTACAATCTAAATACATTACAGGTAGTGGAGGGAAAAAAAAATATTTTCTTAATCTCTGGCACCAGACTATCTCATAGGGATAAAACTATACTTGAATAGGAAAATATACTCATCAACTGCTGGTGGCTCAGATAGTAAAGACTGCCTGCAAGGCAGGAGATCTGTGTTCAATCTCTGGGTGGGGAAGATCCCCTGGAGAAGGGAATGGCTACCCACTTCAGTGCCCTTGCCTAGAGAATCTGGTGGACAGAGGAGCCTACAGGACTACAGTCCATGGGGGTTACAAAGAGCTGGACACGACTGAGTGACTAACATTTTCACTGCTCACAACTACTAGTGGGTCAAACGGAGTAGGCGATGGCACCCCACTCCAGTACTCTTGCCTGGAAAAATCCCATGGACGGAGGAGCCTGGTAGGCTGCAGTCCATGGAGTCGCTAAGAGTCGGACACGACTGAGCAACTTCCCTTTCACTTTTCCCTTTCATGCACTGGAGAAGGCAACGGCACCCAATTCCAGTGTTCTTGCCTGGAGAAGCCCAGGGACAGCGGAGCCTGGTGGGCTGCCATCTATGGGGTCGCACAGAGTCGAACATGACTGTAGTGACTTAGCAGCCGCAGCAGCAGCAGTGGGTCAAAGTTGAGGATATAAGGGTAGGTGTCAAGATCATATAAGATGCTATATATCTCTGGTGAGAAAGTGGGAGGAAGGGAAAAAGAAGGAAGAATTAGGTATTGTATTAGTTTCTTAGGGCCGCCATAACAGAATGGGGCTTAAAGTATCACACATTTATCCTCTCACAGTTTGGGAGACTAGAAGTCTGATATCAAGCTGTCAGCAGGGTCACGCATCCGCTAAGATGCTCTCGGTTGACTCCTTCCTTGCTTCTTCCTAACTTTTTAGGAAGCTAGCGGTGGCTGGCCATCCTGGGGATTTCTTGGTTTGCAACCGTATCACTCCAGTCCCTGGTTCTGTGGTCACATGGCATTTTCTGTGCCTCTTCTCCTCTTCTTATAAGGACATTAGTCATATTGGATTAGGGCCCACCCTAATGACTTTTTCTTGACTTGACTACATCTACAGAGACGCTATTTCTAAATAAGGTCACATACCCAGATACTAGGGGTTAGGACTTGCATGTATCTTTGAGGGGACATAATTCATCCCGTAACAGATGTGACGGGAGAGAGGTGTGAAGGCTTGGTAAAATGATGGGAGATCATATGGCTGAGGGACCACAGCTACTGAGAAACTGATGGTGCAAGGATGGTGAAAAGGACTAACTCAGGGTTTTCAAGTGCTTTTCTCACAGATGCTTTGATGGTAGAGCGGAGGGAGCACATGACAAGTAGAGTCATGGAGAAGGATTTGGGTCCCAGGTTAGGGTCACGGGTGTAAACACAGGAAATGAAATAAAGTGAAAGTGTTAGTCGCTCAGTGGTATCCAACTCTTTGTGACCCCATGGAGTGTAGCCCACCAGGCTCCTCTGTTCATGGGTTTCTCCTGGCAAGAATACTGGAGTAGGTTGCTATTCCTTTCTCCAGGGAATCTTTCCAAGTATCAGACTTGGGTCTCCTGCATCGCAGGTAGATTTTTTACTGTCTGAGCCACCACACAGGAAACCTCAGAACAATTCAATAGAGTCTGAAACGCTGAAAAAAAAAGTACTTCTGTGACTATAACTCCTCCCCACTCCCACCCCCAGATACTCAGAGAACTATTAGACTTCCACAGTCTCCAGTATGAGGGTTTGGGTCAACCTTATCTCTATCTTACTGAGCTAGGACCAGATTTCAAATACAATTATGAAAACTCTTACATTTCACTTTTTACTGTCAGCCTTTTCAAGGTATATGCATGACTTTAGCTAAATTAGGAATGTTTGTGAGTTACTTTTTAAAAAATGATTAAAAACACTGTCTTCTTTATCTCTTGCTCTAGCATTTTCTAAATATAAAAACTCCACATGGATTGTCACTTTGATTCCAAGAGAATGTTCTCAGAAGTTCAGTTCTCATTTCTTGTCAGTTTCCCTCTTTCCTTCCTAGAATACCTTTCTGTTGCGGTTTTCTGTTGGTGGCTGAGACAAAGAAGCCTCTTACCCACCTTTCACTCAAGTTGGCGACCGGCTCTCAAAATGAAGGGAAGGATTTCCTGTAGTGAGTCCAGATGTTTGTACGAACATTATTGCTATTAGCCATCAAGTCTGAGCATAGCATAAAATTAAATCTGTCCTTGAGGCCTGGAAGGGAAGACAAGCTTGATAATAGTTTAATGTCCTCTGAGTGAAACAGCAGAAATGGGAGAAGAACCACCATCTCCATGAACTATGATCCCAAAGACAGCATTTCTGTTTATTTCTGTGCTTCATTTACGCTGGTATTTAACATAATGTGGTTTTAGAACACATAAAAGCCCCTTTAAAACCTAAGTAGCTGGCAAAAGAATAATTAATAAAGCAGGGTTGTTGTTTTTTCCCCCCCGTAAGCAGCTTGAAGAAAATGGGAAATTTTGCAGTTGGCCAAAGCATTATTTGTGGCTAATCTATCATGCCTCTGTGCAGGCTTTCACACACTATTGTAGGTATTTCACGAGTGCTGAGGCTGCTCAGGCAAAATAAAGTAAAAAGCAGAGCAATTATCTGGAGATTAAGAACACCATATGAGGTTATGGCTGGATATTTAGGCAACAGATCTCTAGGGTCTTCTCTTACTTTGTGAATCCTGCATGAATTGTTTGTTGGCTGGAGTAGCTGGATAATGCTGTTCTTTCCCTGATATCTCAGTTGGTAAAGAGTCTGCCTGCAATGCAGGAGACTCTGGTTCGATTCCTGGGTCGAGAAGATCCACTGTAGAAGGGATAGGCTACCCACTCCAGTATTCTGGCCTGGAGAATTCCATGGACTGTATTGTATAGTCCATGGGGTTGCAAAGAGTTGGACATGTCTGAGTGACTTCACTTTCACTTACCCTTGAAGGAATTGGTTTACCCATCCTTTTCCTCACATTATGCCTTGGAATAGTTGTCTTCTGGACACTAAGGGAAGATGAACCCTCTTGGTGAACCTGATAGTCATCCCCTTTAGCCTTTGAGAACCAGCCTGTCTCTCCCTTGAGTCAAGCTGTGTCTTCATGACTCCTGTCTGCAGAGGGAAGATGTCCCCCTCAGAGGAGGCGCCCTCTACTTTAGGGCCAGGAGTTCTGAGACCTCCCAGAGAATGCCAAAAGAATGGCCTCTGTGGCTGGACCCTTAGTTCTGGATAGTGTTCTTTTCTTTAATTCCTCTGTGAGGTTCTGTTTCCATAGTTCCTGTTCTGCCCTTCTTAGTCCTCACAGCAACCCTTTCAGGACAATTATTTAGCAGATATAAGAAATGCCAGTCTTCTGAGACATTCATGTTTTGGCCACACTGTAAGCCCCAGACTATCTTCTTGTAACTCGATACAAGCTCTCAGTGGCTAATTCATGTTAAAATGATTAAAGCAGAGAAAAAAAAATCTTACCTTGAACAAGCTCATTGGTGCTAGTTACCTTGCAGGCATAAAGTATTCTTAAGTTTTAATCATTTCAATTTTTTTTTTTAATAACAGCAGGTCAAGTTGGCCAGGATCCATAAATCTCTCGAAATAGTGATATATTTTAAAAGATTCTTTCTAAAATCAAGAGTGTTAGCTACTTTCTGGGAAAAAGGAGGAAGACTGAGAATACAATATTTGGGCAGATATGAGTATTAGAAAGTGGGGATCAGTTATTCCCATTAGTCAAAGAGACAAGAGAGGTATAGTTGGCATAAGCTTGGTGGAAAAAAAGATATTTAATAGAAGAAAAAAACTCCTTGTAAGTACAAGGAAATTTTAGCATTGCCCTCTTGTACTGCTGGTGACAGTTCAATTATAGTATAGTCACATGTCTTATTTTGTAACTGTTAATTGGTTAAAGCGTAGATCATCTTTATGATATTTCTTTCTTCCTATGTGTGCACACATCTGTGTGTATGTGCAACTGAATAAACAGAAACACAGCAGGGACCTAAGTTACTAGCTCCATTCATCTGGGGAAAGCTCATAACTCAGAGTTACTCTTTGCTTCCACTACAATGAATGAAGTAGATGGTTGCTTGTGAAGACATCTACTCACAGATTTTTGCCCCCCAGCATCTAATTCTGGGGTTATCTGTGACTTCTTGGTTTACCGCTGGTCTCCTTTATGATCATCATTGACTATCACCTAAGTGCAGACAATGAGGCAGAACCTAAGCAAGTAGAATGGTCAGTTCATGTTTCACTGCATTTTTCTCTGCCCATCATCTATTTGAAAAGATTTCCTGATTGTATTTTCTCTCATAGCTTGCTTGAATTTCTTCCCTCTTGGACTGGAAAGATAGAGAGTAAGAGAGAGAGAGAGAGAGGCATTTGAAGTTTTTGCCGCCTCATATCACCTGTACTTTTGCAGGTGAGTTGCACACCACTGTCTGCATGCTATAACTTGGTAACTCAGTGGTAGCCTGGCCTTCAGCTGCTCTTCCTCTCTGAGCAGGGGCAGAGGAGGCCATTATTGCAAGAAAATAACATGTGGTTGTCCAAATTGCGTGAAATACATCTATCGTGACTAGATGAATTACATATTCATGAAAATGTCTGAATGGAAGATCCACCACTTGTCAGACATTCCTTGGCTGATTATGTGCTGTGCTTAGTCGCTCAGTCGTATCTGACTCTTTGTGACCCCACAGGTTGTAGCCCCCCAGGCTCCTCTGTCCATGGAATTTTCCAGGCAGGAATACTGGAGTGGGTTGCCATGCCCTCCTCCAGGGGATCTTCCCAACCCAGGGATTGAACCTAGGTCTTTTGCACTGAAGGTGAATTCTTTACAGTCTGAGCCACCAGGGAAGCCCTTGGCTAAGTACAAGGCCCGGCAAACAGTGCAAAGCTCTGGCTCACTCATTTCTTTATGTGTGCATCACAAGCACAGGTTTCTAGGACATGCTTTGAGTCAAATGGTAAGAACAATGGAAACATATTAGCCTACACCACCTCCGACTCCCAACAATGGCCTAGTAGGAGCCAACAACTGTCATCCCTGGAGAGCTGCTAATGAGTCCTATTCTTGGAGACAACGTCACATTGGCAGCTTCTTGATTTCCAAGCTTCCTGAGTTTGGCAGAGAGGGCCCTCCCCTTAAGAGGGGTGGGGAGAGTTCTGTAGTGTTGATTTAGAACTCTTCTCTCCAGACTTAGCATAGAGACGGCTCCTCCTGACTGTTCATTGATTTTGTTAGCATCCTGTTCCTTGTATTAAATTTCTTTCTACTTACACTCGCTAGAGTGGTTTCTCTGATCTGCAGTGGAGTCCTGACTCATCCGCTGCTCAAAGATCACCTGGGAGCCCAGTGCACCCTGAGTCAGTCCATATTCTGTCACATCATGTTGCATTTAAGTCATTCACTCCCTCCATCTCTCCCTCTCCTTCCCACCACCCCCTGGGACCTCAGGCTGTGAGGTTATTCATCTTTTAATTCTGCTCTATCTGTGAGAAAACTTGGCATATAAAATTCACTGAAGAGATCTTTGTTTGAATAAATGGATGAATGACTAAATGCACAGGACCAAATATCCCGTGACGCCAAGTTCATGAAAGAATGAAAAACTTGTTAAAAATGCAGTTTCATTTCATACATATGCCATGAGTGTATTTTATTTAATAAAAGATAGAAAGGCACACACTTTTAGCTTGATATTAATCATTACCTTTTACTTAAACAGTCAAATAGGACTTGCCGCTCAGCAGTTAAATATGTTGCTGTCCCCGGAAGACTAGCAATGCGCATTGATGAATGTGAGCCTTGCCTCTTGGCTCCTGCCTCCTACCATTTCATTTCTTCCTGGGTAAATTCTGAACAGGTGCTACTAGATGCCTCATTAACTGCACAGAGCTATGGAAATCGTGGGTGAGATAATCTCTCACCAGAAACTAAGCCGTGCATTCTTTAAACACTGCACTGGACTTAAAGCATTGATTCTCTCTGTGTTGCCATCGGTGACGACACTAGCTTACAGTGCCAGGAGCTTGAATTGAGGTTACATCTTATCTTCCCTCTAATTCTGCCTTCTTGTAATTATTCAGTCTGCTCTCCATCATTCATCTATCTGTTTCATTTCCTCATTAATATGTATTCAATGCCTACAAGTTGCATTGTAATAATAATAATATAGTATAATTTTAAAAGCCATTTTAAAAGGCTTTCTCAGTTTGTAACTCATTTAATTCTTGCTAAAACTTTCTGAGGTCAGGAGGGTAGGCATTTCTATTCTCATTTTATTGGTGAGTGCAGAGAGATGCAGAAAGTGTAAGTGTCCTGCTAAAAGTTATTCAGGAGGGACTTCCCTGGTGGTCCAGTGTGGCTAAGACTCCACATTCCCAGTGCAGGGGCTGAGGTTCCATCCCTGGTCAGGGTACTAGATCCCACATGCTGTAACTAAGAGTTCACCTGCCACAACTAAAGATCCCACATGCTGCAATGAAGATCAGAGATTCCATGTGCCACAACTAAGATCCGGCAGAGCCAAATAGGTAAATAAAAATAAATATTAAAACATGTTATTCAGCAGAACTGGGCCTACCTTGTAGCAGCTGACCTTACTTGTAGGTTCAGTATTTGTCTTGATGCCATACTTTTTGTGGTATAAAATAAGACTACGATAGATTAAATAGACGATATCAAATCTTTAAGGTTTTGCACTGCAAACCAGTATATCACATAGGAGAAAACATACAAGAAATGTCTAGATGAGAGTTTGAAATTCTAGATGAAAATGTCTAGAATTGAGAGTACCTCAGTTCAATTATAAAAGGTGTTTCTACTATCAGTGTATGTACATGGTCCAGCCACACGAAGGACCCATATGAAGAGAACACGGGAAGCTTAACTGGTGATGATGAATTTCTTTGGCATTGATGATGCTACCACAGCAGTGGTGAGGAGGTCACACACTCACAGCATTCTGACCTGGTCTGATGACACATGGGATATTGAGCAACATTCCCAAGTAGGAGAGCAGCCAGGGGAGGGAAATCAGGAAGAAAGAAATCCCAGAAACCAAGACAAATGGGGATGGATTAAAGAGTCTGGGAGGAGAGAGGACAAATGAGGGTGGGGAGACATTGTGTGAAGTGTTTTCTATGTGACATCAGAGAGTAAAATACACCAGTGAGAAAATTACAGTGAGGTAGAAGAAAACATGTTCTGACAATTACAGGAATGCAAAAGTGATATGAGCTACCATGGGAGGTAGTGGAATGAACAATGGAAACGGTGAAAGACTTTAAAAAAGTTTTTCTTTCTTTCTTTATATTTTTATTTAGTTTTTTGACTCCAAAATCACTGCAGATGGTGACTGCAGCCGTGAAATTAAAAGATGCTTGCTCCTTGAAAGAAAAGCTATGACCAACCTAGACAACATATTAAAAAGCAGAGACACTGGGAGGTAATAGAATGGGAGGCATTCTAGACACTGGGAGGCAAAGAATACTTTGCCAACAAAGGTCTGTCTAGTCAAAGTTATGGATTTTCCAGTAGTCATGTATGGAAGTGAGAGTTGGACTATAAAGAAAGCTGAGCGCTGAAGAATTGTTGCTTTTGAACTGTGGTATTAGAGAAGACTCTTGAGAGTCCCTTGGACTGCAAGGAGATCCAACCAGTCCATTCTAAAGGAAATCAGTCCTGAATATTCATTGGAAGGACTGATGCTGAAGCTGAAACTCCAATATTTTGGCCACCTGATGTGAAGAACTGACTCATTTGAACAGACCGTGATGCTGGGAAAGATTGAAGGCAGGAGGAGAAGGGGATGACAGAGGATGAGATGGTTGGATGGCATAACTGACTTGATGGACATGAGTTTGAACAAGCTCCAGGAGTTGGTGATGGACAGGGAGGACTGGCATGCTGCATTCCATGGGGTCACAAAGAGTCAGACACAACTGAGTGACTGAACTGAACTGAACTGGGAGGTAATAAACTCTTGGTCATTGGAAATGTGCAAGAAGATGACCACCTGTCAAGGCTACAGGAAGGAAGTCTCCCTTGTGAGGACGTTAGATATTCATCAGGTGTCATACCATCCCCGACTGGGAGCTGGCTGAGAAGCAGGCCGCACCCAGGGGTCTGATTCAGCAGCTCTGCATGGAATCTCTGCTGGGAAACCACTGGACCGGATGAGTAGACTCCACAGTGGAGGAAAGAATGAAAAAGACATCTCCTTTATATTTACTTTACATCTCCTTTATATTTACTTTTATCTAAAAGTTTAAAAAAGGGAGCAACTTTACTGGTAAGATTGCAGGCAAAAGAAGAAGTGGCAGAGGATGAGGTGGTTAAATAGCATCACTGATTCGATGGACATGAATTTGAGCAAACTCCAGGTGATAGTGAAGGACAGGAAAGCCTGGAGTGCTGCAGTTCATGGGTTTGCCAAGAATCAGACATGACTTGCTGACTGAACAACAAAAACAACAACAAGCTTACCGGAATTTGAGATCTAGTAAATCGGATCCCGTCTCATAACTGAGATGTCACATAGGACACTGCAGGCAGACAGGAGAACCCCAGCACTGAAAGCTGCAGCATTATCTTCATTGTTCACTCATATTAGGATGCTTCCATATGTTGTAGTTTATTGTATTCCGTTAAAGAAATTTATGGACAATATTATATTAAATAACAGAACTGCAAATAGTAGAGGCTTTACAATATTTTGAATGAAATGGGGAATAACTATGGCAATCTTTTGTGTCATAGAGAGGTCTGTAGGTTATATTGGGTCAAAATAATTAAGGCATAGTCAAACATAAAGCTATGCATTTTTTAAAATAAAAATACATATGTCCAATTACGCTGATCTTCTGTGATGACAAGTAGCTATTGGTAGTAGAACTCTTGGCAGAAATTTTTGTGAAACTAAAGTAACACTTAACACATTCCATTTACGTATGGTTTAGTATGAGCCAGATGTTCTATTTTAATGAATTAAGTCAGTGACTCTTCACACAGTCTTAGAAGGTAGAGACTACTAAGTCCATTCTACAGATGAGGAAACTGAGGCCTAGAAAGGTGAAGACTCTTCCCCAAGATCACTCAGTTAATGAAAGAGTGGAATTTACATGAAGGTTTTTAATCACTCAACTAATTTCCTAAAATAAGAAATTGGTTGTTTTTTGAGAGAAAGCATTTTGAAAATAATGACTGAAAATGTTTTCATTATTAAAGTTATTTTTGTTGCCAAAGCTGTATATAAGTGTGTAAATTTAAAAACCATATCACAAACAGAAAATTAGAAATAGCATTTCAGTTCAGGTCAGTGGCTCAGTCGTGTCTGACTCTTTGCGACCCTATGAACAGCAGCACGCGAGGCCTCCCTGTCCATCACCAACTGCTGGAATCTACGCAAACCCATGCCCAATGAGTCAGTGATGCCATCCAACCATCTCATCCTCTGTCCTCCCCTTTTCCTCCTGCCCTCAATCTTTCCCAGCATCAGGGTCTTTTCAAATGAGTCAGCTCTTCACATCAGGTGGCCAAAGTATTGGCGGTTCAGCTTCAACATCAGTCCTTCCAATGAACACCCAGGACTGATCTCCTTTAGGATGGACTGGTTGGATCTCCTTGCAGTCCGAGGGACTCTCAAGAGTCTTCTCCAACACCACAGTTCAAAAGCATTAATTCTTCGGTGCTCAGCTTTCTTTATAGTCCAACTCTCACATCCATACATGACCACTGGAAAAACCATACCCTTGACTAGACAGACCTTTGTTGGCAAAGTAATGTCTCTGCTTTTTAATATGCTATCTAGGTTGGTCATGACTTTCCTTCCAAGGAGCAAGCATCTTTTAATTTCATGGCTGCAATCACCATCTGCAGTGATTTTGGAGCCCAGAAAAATAAAGTCTGACACTGTTTCCACTGTTTCCCCATCTATTTGTCATGAAGTGATTGGACCGGATGCCATGATCTTAGTTTTCTGAACATTGAGCTTTAAGCCAACTTTTTCACTCTCCTCTTTCACTTTCATCAAGAGGCTCTTTAGTTCTTCTTCACCTTCTGCCATAAGGGTGGTGTCATCTGCATATCTGAGGTTATTGATATTTCTCCCGGCAATCTTGATTCCAGCTTGTGCTTCTTCCAGCCCAGCGTTTCTCATGATGTACTCTGCATAGAAGTTAAATAAGCAGGGTGACAATATACAGCCTTGACATACTCCTTTTCCTGTTTGGAACCAGTCTGTTGTTTCATGTCCAGTTCTAACTGTTGCTTCCTGACCTGCATACAGGTTTCTCAAGAGGCAGGTCAGGTGGTCTGGTATTCCCATCTCTCTCAGAATATTCCACAGTTTATTGTGATCCACACAGTCAAAGGCTTTGGCATAGTCAATAAAGCAGAAATAGATGTTTTTCTGGAACTCTCTTGCTTTTTCGATGATCCAGCATTTCAAAACTGACTTAAAAATGAAGGTAGCCATATTTTTTTAACTCTTTTATTAAATATTTGTGCTTCCCTTGTGGCTCAGCTGGTAAAGAATCCACCTGCAATGGGGGAGACCTGGGTTTGATTCCTGGGTTGGGAAGATCCCCTGAAGAAGGGAAAGGCTACCCATTCTAGTATCCTGGCCTGGAGAATTCCATGGACTGTATAATCCATGGGGTCACAAATAGTCGGACATGACTGAGCAACTTTGACTTTCATTAAATATTTAAAACTACATTTAAGTTCTAATTTACTGACAAGAACAAATGTTAGGGCAGGAAAAATTGAAATTTACTAGCAAATTTCTACAAAAACTTTCACATAATTGGTGAATGAGATTAAAAATGAGTTTCATAATTTAGCAAGCCCAGCCAGCAATGCATTTTCCCCCCATTTTGATATATTTTTAAGGAGTAACTTTCTCTCTGGTGGCAGCCATTAAAGCTGCCCCAAACTTTCAAATCCCAGTATCACAGGTAGTAAACTAAAATTTAAAACAATAATAAATCATTTTCAACTGCATTACTCTCAGTAGAGAAATATTATCTATAAAAGTGTCTTTTTAACAAGAGCAAAAATTCTTTGTTCTTATTAATAAAATATAATAAAATAGGTGTGAGGGGAGTTCAGGATGGGGGATACATGTCCACCCATGGCTGATTCATGTCAGTGTATGGCAAAAACCACTACAATATTGTAAAGTAATTAGCCTCCAATTAAAATAATAAATTAATTAAAAAAATAAAATAAAAATTATTTTAAAACATTTTGTCTTCATGTATTTAAATTTTATTTATTTATTTTTGGCAACACTGGGTCTTTGTTGCTGCACATGGGCTTTCTCTAGTTGCAGCACACTGGAGCTACTTTCTAGTTGCAATGCATAGGTTTCTTATTGAGGTGGCTTCTCTTGTTGTAGAGCATGGGCTCAGTAGTTGTGGCCCACAGGTTTAGTTACTCCACAGGATATAGAATCTTCCCGGACCAGGGACCAAACCAGTGTCCTCTGCATTGCAAGGTAGCTTTTTAACCACTGGACCATCAGGGAAGCCCCTATCTTCATGTTATTTTTTAACATTTTCTCATTTTGTACACTTTAAAGATTGTAATATATTCGTCCAATAGTATATACATTATATATATATATATATATATATATATATTACATTTAAGTAAATACATAAAAATACATAAAAATAACATGGTGAGTGTTCAAATAATTTACTGAGATGGGCCCATAGTCAGCCAAGTTTAGAAGGGGGTTGAAGGGTTGGAGACTGCTGGCTGTGACATCCTCCAAGGTCCATTCCCTAGTTTGGAATCTTTGATTCTCAGGTAAATACTCGGTTGTTATTTGGTAGGTGATAAAACCTAAGTGCCAGAAAGACTGTTCCCTCAGGGCAGGTAGCACCTCATTATCCAGCTCACTGTCCCAAATCCCATTAAAAAAAACCAAAACACTGAAAACAACGCTGAAGACCTACATTTCTGAGTGAGTCAATTTGATTTATGATCTGGAGCTCTCTGAGTTTTGTGCAGCATCTAATACACTATGGATACCCAATAAATAACAAATCATGATATTAATAATTAAGATTTCATGTTACTGCTCCTGTGAAATGATTTTCTGAAGAATTATCCCCTAGTTACTCATGAAGAAAAATGAGAGGTAGAGACAGAGCGATAGCTTTTAAGGAAATTTAGCTCCAGCTACTTTGTGTGTGTCTGTAGTGTTATTCCCCCCATCTGTGGTACATCTGGTGAATAACTGAGCAGGACAGACTCAGAATCAGCCTAAGCTGCTTCCCTTAGCACCAGTCTTTTGTCTTCCAGTGTTTAGATAGGAATGTCTACGATGTTGAATTGTATGACTTTAAAGTGCTTGACAAACATTAATTAACTAGGGGCACTTCTTTGTTTGAAGAGAGTTATGTCTAATTGTGAATACGTCTCCAATTATCTACTCTTCTTTTCTGACTGTATTATTATCTGAAATCTGCAGTATCTGACTTGCTTGTACCTTTTTTAATATGCTTTTTTGAATAGGTGGCAGCCATGAAAAAAGGGACATATAGTCACCTTAATGAGACATCACAGTTATACAAGATTTATGTTTATGCTCATGTATGCACATGTGTATATGTACCCACACACATCCTTCCATTTGTAACCCTTTCAAGCTCTGGATTTTGACGATTGTCATAACCCACACTGAACTGGACTCCATTCCTTCTGAGCTGGGAGATTGTGAAGACTCAATTTTTAACAGCGGAAATCAGCAAAGCACTCCAGAAAAGTAAATTAATCCTCCTGCAGAAGCGAGTGTAATTAATCACAAGAGAAAACTGGCTATGCATGTCAACGGAGTCTAGAAAATTGGCTGAGCCTTATTGATTCATTACCTACCATGGATCCCTCCTCCCGCCCCACACAGGAAGAGAGGTGACATGCGACCGTCAGCCATACCTGACATTGGCAGCATGTGCCTGGAGACCAGATGGACTACAAACTGTGAGAGATGCTGGGCTTGTGTTTTGGCATAAGCAGCGCACAGTGTTAATTAAGAGCATAGCTTTGAACAATGTCTTAAATAATTAGCCAGGGCAGGTATGTACTTGTGCAGGGGCGGATCACAGATTTTTCTGTTGCTTAGAGAGATTTTCTTTAGTAACAAAGGAACACAATGTAAATTAACCCACAACTGCAGGACTTAACACTTATTATGCATTTCAAAGTCAGCTTCTAAGAAAACCATCTACCAAAACATTTAAGACAGCATATAAACAAAGACGTTGAAGTCACTTGTAGTCTTGTGTCTGCTCTGCTCATCCACTTTTAGAGGCAGTGTTATATGGTAGAGATGACAGACTTTCATGTTAGTCCCAAATTCAAGTCTTGCCTTTACCATTTACAAGCTATCTTGGACACAGCAGATTTTAAAACCCTAAGTAAGACAGGAATCATAGTACCTGTTTTGGGCTGTATTATTTCTCCCCACCAAATTCAAATGTTATAGTCTTAACCCCCAAAACCTTAGAATGTGACTGGATTTTGAGATAGAGTTTTTAAAGCAGGGATTAAATTAAAATGAAGGTGTTAGGGTAGACCTTAATCTAATCTGACTGGTGTCCTTATAAGAAAAAGGTAATTGGACATACAAAACAGACTCTAGGGATGCAGATGCATAGATGGAAGTCTGTGTGAAGAGGCACCAAGAGGGTGGCCATTTGCAAGCCCAGAGAAGAGGACTGGAAGAGACTCTTCTATTATGACCCTCAGAGGAAACCAACCTGCTCTCACCTTCCTCTTGGACGTCCAGCCTCCAAACCTGTGAGATCATGTATTTCTGTTGTTGAAGCCACCTAGTCTGTGCTATTTTGTTATGGCAGCCCTAGCAAACCAATACCTGTTGCACCTGTTATAGGGTTATTGTGCATATAAATGAGGTAATTTTTGCATAGAGTCTGCATATGTCCTTAATAAATGACCATAGTTATGATCATGTGAATATTCAGTAAATATCATCTATCTTTTCTTCCTCACGGAAGAAGTTGTCATTTCTCAGAACTCCCCATCATGTGCCTGTGCTGTTTGGAATTGGACTTGGGGCAGTATGGTCCTTTCTTTGTATCCAAGAAGGTGCTGTGAACACAACCTCTTTATGGAGCAGTAAGCCACCTTTCCCCAGACACGCCTCTGTTCTGGATTCCTCCCCCTGGCTTTTTTCAGATTTAGCTCCAGGATAGGGTGCCTCCTCTGACATAGGCTGATTGGATAGGCAAATCTACCTTCTTCTGCCAGTTCAAAGTCTACAAAGGAAAAATTGTCTGCAAGTGGTGGAGATCACTATAAAGAGAGAGTGAGAATATCTCATTGGATCCTGGTGGTGTATGTTTCTGCACTTTTTTCATTGACATGAAGAGCTAGATACCTCATGACTCCACAACTTGTGCAAAGTCAAAGCAGATGTCATCTCAGAAACAAGCACAAATATCTGTGATGGTCCCACTCTGACGTTTGTCTTTGGAGTCAGGCAAATTAGCACAACCCATGGTCACAACACTTATGTCCCAGTTGTAGACAGAAACAGCTAGTGACTCACAGCACTGGCCTCACATCCAGCCCCTCATCTGGGAAGGTGGTGTGGACCCCTGACCGCTGTCCTTCTGGGCTAACAGGGGAGAAACAGAGAAGAAACCTGGGCTGAGCATAGGCACTACTTGAAAGGTGTTTAGGAGGTAAGTGATTCCCAGGCATGGGATTCAGAAGTGTTCTCTTTCCTCTATGGACCAAGAAATTTGTTGGCTGCAACCGTTTCTGTATTCATTAAATTGGCAAAATTTACTGTATGCCTACCAACTGCAAACCACTGAACTGCTCTCTGAGGGGTATAGTTAGAACAATAATGAATATTTTGTTATGTCACATGCTTTGGACTAGGCCCTTTACATATTATTATTGATAACATTCGTTGAATGTCTGCTGTTTAGTAGGAACTCTGTTAGACAGCTTGAATGTACTTTATCGTTATAGTGCCTTATGAGGGAGGTACTCTTGATCCCACTTCACAGATGGGAAAGCTCAGGTTCACATTGTTGGTACGTGCTGAAGCCAGGAGTAAAATTTAGGTTGTTCTGATCCCAAAGTTTATTCTTTCTTTAATTGGTTGTCCAAAAGATAATTGAGAAAGAATCATTGATAACTGAGGTTCCTTGTACCCTATGCTTGGAAGTCACTCTCGAGAGAAACATTCTTCTCTAAACAATGATAGCTTTATTACACCAAAACGTGCATCTGGTGTGGTTTTCAGACTTATTGCTCTGGATGCTCACATCTCCACCTTACCCCCTGTAACCAACTTTTCATGGACGTGTGAGAGCTATTACTTTGGGTTAAGGCTGTACACAGTCGTGTGTGCATGGAGGATGTTTATACTATTACGTTCTTTGCACCTCCAGGTGAGTGTGTTTGTCACGTCGTATTCTCTTGGTGGTGCTGGAGAGGTCAGAGCTGGTTGAGAGGAAGGAACAGGGCCACAGAATATGTGAAGGTGTGCGGTGCAGGCTTCTCCAGGGCAGAGTAGACAGTGACGCTCAAGTCTTCTGAGGGACTAGCTGGTGTGTGTTATTGTGAGCTGGGATTGCCTGAAGATCAAGGCTGCTCTCTTTCCAAATCCATCTAATCTCCAGACGGATGAGGGCTTGGACAGAGAGGTTAGGAAGGAGGCAGAGTCAAGCTGTTTGTGAATAAGAGAAAACTCCAAATCTCTGAAATTAATCTAAGCATGGTCATGTCTACCTACATGCAGCCCATTTGAATGGAAATAGGATTCTCTCTGTTTAATCCAACTACAACCTATTACTACTAAAACTAATATTTACATCATGCTGACCATTTACAAAGCACTTTATTAGGCATTATCTCATTTGACTGTTCTAGCCCACTCTGGGATGGGTCATTTCCTTCCTTTTCTCTCTAAGGGAGCTGAAGTTCACATAGTTGAGTGACTTGCTGTGTCACGGAGCCAGGCTGTGGGACATGTAAAGGGAGGGATTCCTCTTCTCGGGCAAAGCCGGAAGTCCTTGGCCACATCACACTGCCTCCTTGACCACATACTCATTTCCCTCATAGAAACCTGAAAATGCTGGGCTTCTAAATCACAATGCAGTTTCAGTAAACAGAAAGACCGGCCGAAGTCTTTTTACTCCTCCTGGGTATACACAGTCAGTCTGAAGCTCAAATCGTGGAAGCACTCTGTCTGACTCTGCTCTTGCTGGAGAGGACTTTCAAGGCTCTGCAGCCGGTTGAGTCGACTCTGCTGTTGAGTGGGTGGAGCAGAGACTGTCAGTGCTCTGACCTGATTCTTCAGAGCTCTCCTTATTGTTCGTGTATGCCCGTAGGTTTGGTATGATGTGCCTTCAGTGGCCAGGTCTGTGACTTTTGTTCTCAGGTGATGGTCCTGACTGACGAATGTGGCAGTGCTTCTGGTTGGATGACTGTGAGGTGGAGCTGGCATTTCAGGGCTACCCTGTAGGATCGGGTGAAGTCACTCCAGGAGCATCCACCTAAGATCACACTTTGGTTGATTTCCTGCCCTACCCAGTCCTGCTTCCCTCACCCCCATCAGAGGCCTTGGGGAATTCTTCCTGGATAAATCACTTGCCCAGGAATCCTTGTCCCCAGTTCCTCTAGGGACGCTGACCTACAATAGAGGGATCAGTAGTATATTCTAGAATCTTTCAGGTGTCCTAGTTTAGTGTTTATTTTCGTATCTTCAATTAAGCAGTTTTGATGTTGATCTAACTTTAAATTATTTAAAATCTCCAAGCCTCTTCTGTCATCTCTAACATGGGGATAATCACACCTGCCTCTCAGGGCCATGGGAGGGATTGAATTAGATAAGATAAACCAACCATTTCACAATATTTATAGGTGGTGTTCAGATATTATTACCTCTTTTCCAAATTTCCCTAGTGGCATTCTGGAAAACACTGTGGGTAGAATGGATCACAGTCACAGACTAATTCTGCAATGATGCAGCCTTGTATGTCTGCAAATTTCATAGACTTAGTGAGAAAAGCTGTTTATAGCATGCAATCCAAGCAGGATCCAGCAGCTGCTGATTGCCAATGAAGTTGCATCATATTAAACCCCAAATGTCAGTAGCAGCCAGCAAACCCCCTTTGACTGGCTTCTTGTTGACTCAGAGAAGCCCAGTTGTTTATAGAGCCCCTCCGAAGGGCGCTCACATATGTCCCCAGTCATTCCCCACCGATGTTTACTGAGCCGGGATTTACAGCTTTCTGTCGCGTCGTTTGCACAGAGTTGCTGATCCCAGCCTACCGCTCTGATCCTGTCGGCACTGCTGCTGATGCCTCTAGTGAAGATGGAGAGCCCACACCTAATGTCATTTTTGCAAAACCTGCTACCTTCCAAGGCCTATGACCCTTGTTATTGTTTTTGTGAGGATGGGGGGAACTTTCCTTTTTATTTTTTGTACTCAGCTGGGAGAGGTATGACCAGGTTGCTTGAGCCCTCTGTAGTTGCTGATGAAGTTCATTCAGCTGGAGGTGGTAATACCAGGACTCGACAGCAGCCACGCCGCCCCAGTATGCACAGACTCTGGTAAAACTGGAAACCCACTGCCCCCTAGCATGAAGAATCAGGAATCTTTCCACTGGGCCTTGAGGGCCACCATATCTGACAGCCACGAAATGAACAGAATTCTCCTTTTTCTTTGTCGCGCGCGCGCACGCGCATGTGTGTGTGTGTGTGTGTGTTGGCAGGGGTTGGGGTGAAGTGAGGTGCAAGGATACAGAAGCAGGAACAGTGAAAAGTACCCACGATGAGTTTACCTGAGCTAAAAGATTTTCAGAATATTTAATATATTCATTGGAAGGACTGATGTTGAAGCTGAAACTCCAATACTTTGGCCACCTGATGCGAAGAACTGACTCATTGGAAAAGACACTGATGCTGGGAAAGATTGAAGGCAGGAGAAGGGGTGACAAAGGATGAGATGATTGGGTGGCATCAGCAACTCAATGGACATGAGTTTGAGCAAGCTCCGGGAGATGGTGAAGGATAGGGAAGACTGGCGTGCTGAGTTCAACACGACTGGACAACTGAACAGCAACCAACAACATATTTTCAATTAACACACAGAACCCTTTTCTCCTTAGGAGAAAGACATGCTGTCAATCTCCTTGAGTAGCAGTGAGTTCTGGAAGCTGCTATCACCTATAACCAAAGGCACCTGTCGATCCAAACCCAAGCCCTGTTGCTGGTCTTAGAGCACAGATAAAGCAATTATTATTTAAAGTCACAAATGGCTGCGGCAGCTTCAGCCTATAAGGAGGTATAATATCTCTCTGGAGTAAATAGCCTTTTATTTAGCAAAGATGAGGCTCACGGGGCATGATTGGAAGGAGGCACTGAAACAAAGAGATAGCTAAACCAATCAGCATAACAAATAAACAAGAATTTTCTGGGGAGAAAAGACAAGGTAGGTGGAGAAGGGGGAAGGAGCCTCCATGGATTAATCCGAGGTGTGGAGGCCGACAGTCTGCATGAAGGCCGTGTGTTAAACGTCACCAGGGCCAGAGGATGTTCAAAGGCAAGGATGTTTAGTGTTTGATTTTAAGCTGCTTGCTCTGTGCCGAAAAGTAATTGCCTGAGGTAAGGTCTTGTGCCAATGGTGTTTCCGGGAAAATCAAGGGAAAGCGTCTGTGTTATTATCGGAGAACTAGAATGCAGAGTAAATGGAGCAGCTCTGGGAAAGGCTGGGGAGAGTGACTGACAAGGAGAAATCAGAGGGAGAGCCTCTGGGGAGTCATGGCAATATTTAGGGGGAGCTAACTCTCCATTAATCATAGGGAAGGGAGAGTGTCAGCCATTTATTTTATGTAATTCTCAGAGGACAAGGTGACCGCAACTAATATCTGGATGAGAACCTAACTAACCCTTTTGCAATTTGACTGTCAACCACCCCAGCCTATTGACCACGGCTGTATATGTGTGCATTGGTGGAGAGCAGGGGTCCTTGCCGCCTCTTCCCTTGCTAGATTCTGTTTCTAGTCTTCCAGGGCTGGAACACAGTAGGGGACGAGGGAGAGTTAAGTGGGGCTCAGAAAGGTTCTCATGTGACTGACACTGTCTTGCGGGATTGTGGTCTGTGGGCTGGGCAGCTGTTTTAAGTTAAGCTCTGTTTCTTTGGAGAACCTCGTCACTGCAGGCCTTTCATTTGGAGCTCCCTTGACCCAGAGGGAAGCATCTCCATTATGGCCGATTTCTTATTCCTTCAGCCCCCGGATATCTGGCAATATCTTTAACTTCTCTCCACTAGGGCCTCATTGCCTCCCTGGAAAGTCTCTTTGGAGGGAGAGAAGCTAACCCCATATTCATTCTTTGTTATGTGACTCACTTCTGCCCATGGGAAATATGCATCTGTGCAAATCTGGAAAACTCAGCAGTGGCCACAGGACTGGAAAAGGTCAGTTTTCATTCCAATCCCAAAGAAAGGCAATGCCAAAGAATGCTCAAACTACCACACAATTGCACTCATCTCACACGCTAGTAAAGTAATGCTCAAAATTCTCCAAGCCAGGCTTCAGCAATACATGAACCATGAACTTCCAGATGTTCAAGCTGGTTTTAGAAAAGGCAGAGGAACCAGAGATCAAATTGCCAACATCCGCTGGATCATCGAAAAAGCAAGAGAGTTCCAGAAAAACACCTATTTCTGCTTTATTGCACTATGCCAAAGCTTTGACTGTGTGGATCACAATAAACTGTGGAAAATTCTTCGAGAGATGGGAATACCAGACCATCTGACCTGTCTCTTGAGAAACCTGTATGCAGGTCAGGAAGCAACAGTTAGAACTGGACATGGAACAACAGACTGGTTCCAAATAGGAAAAGGAGTCCATCAAGGCTGTATATTGTCACCCTGCTTATTTAACTTCTATGCAGAGTACATCATGAGAAATGCTGAGCTGGAAGAAACACAAGCTGAAATCAAGATTGCTGGGAGAAATATCAATAACCTCAGATATGCAGATGACACCACCCTTATGGCAGAAAGTGAAGAAGAACTAAAGAGCCTCTTGGTGAAAGTGAAAGAGGAGAGTGAAAAAGTTGGCTTAAAGCTCAGCGTTCAGAAAACTAAGATCATGGCATCTGGTCCCATCACTTCATGGCAAATAGATGAGGAAACAGTGGAAACAGTGAAAGAATTTATTATCTTGGGGCTCCAAAATCACTGCAGATGGTGACTGCAGCCATGAAATTAAAAGACGCTTACTCCTTGGAAGAAAAGTTATGACCAACCTAGATAGCATATTTAAAAGCAGAAACATTACTTTGCCAACAAAGGTCCATCTAGTCAAAGCTATGGTTTTTCCAGTGGTCATGTATGGATGTGAGAGTTGGACTATAAAGAAAGCTGAGCGCCGAAGAATTGATGCTTTTGAACTGTGGTGTTGGAGAAGACTCTTGAGAGTCCCTTGGACTGCAAGGAGATCCAACCAGTCCATCCTAAAGGAAATCAGTCCTGAATATTCACTGGTAGGAGTGATGCTGAAGCTGAAACTCCAATACTTTGACCACCTGATGCGAAGAACTGACTCATTTGAAAAGACCCTGATGCTGGGAAAGATTGAAGGCAGGAGGAGAAGGGGGATAACAGAGGACAAGATGGTTGGATGGCATCATCGACTCAATGGACATGAGTTTGAGTAAACTCCGCAAGTTGGCGATAGACAGGGAGGCCTGGTGTGCTGCAGTCCACAGGGTCACAAAGCGTTGGACATGATTGAGTGAATCAACTGAACTGAACTGACACCCCCTGATAGATGAGTGGGTAAAGAATCTGCCTGCATTGCAGGAGACCCCAGTTCGATTCCTGGATCAAGAAGATCCGCTGGAGAAGGGATAGACTACCCACTCCAGTATTCTTGGGCCTCCTTTGTGGCTCAGCTGGTAAAGAATCCGCCTGCAATGAGGAAGATCTGGGCTCAGTCCCTGGGTTGGGAAGATCCCCTGGAGAAGGGAGAATTCCATGGACTATATAGTCCATGGGGTTGCAAAGAGTCAGACACGACTGAGCGACTTTCACTTTCACACCCCCT
Organism: Giraffa tippelskirchi; assembly: GCF_054371585.1. Taxonomy (NCBI): domain Eukaryota; kingdom Metazoa; phylum Chordata; class Mammalia; order Artiodactyla; family Giraffidae; genus Giraffa; species Giraffa tippelskirchi. Next base: position 102,808,133 of record NC_137280.1, on the reverse strand, counting down.
CAACAGACTGAGAGCATAGGCTGGCTCATGCAGCCACTTATTCTTTGACTTATTCATCAGCTCATTTTAAGTGAGAGTCAGACACCAGTCCATGTGTTCTTCAGTTGTTCTCCTCAAGCATGTGCCTGTTACCCTTCCCAACCTTCCAAATGCAGAAGTTACAGCACAGTTTTTCAGGGAAAATCTCTGTCCCCACATCCTCTGAGTCCAGGTGCTCTTATGCCCTCCATATAAATGAAAAGCCGAAGATTTCTTACCATTTCTTGTCACTAACTCTGATATTTCTGCATGGAAATATGAAACAGTTAGGGTTGTAAGCTGTTGACTTTATGCTGCGGCTGAAATGTTCCCTCAGAAGCCGCATGGCTCCTCTTTATGATCTGACTTGCATCAGGGCCACCCACCCATCAGACATGGCAGTTTATGTCTGAGTTCCAATAGGATGAATTTCAAGTCTTTTTTTTCCCTCTGGGAACTCTTCAGTTCCAATGACAATAAGTGATACAAATGGTTAAGGGGAAGGAGTTTGTTTCCTCAGTATATTTCCCAGAAGCACTTGGGGCTCAGGGTCTGCCTCACCAAGCCTCCCGGTGACAATTAAGAAATGTCCGATGGTTCTCCTTTTTCACTTTTGGTGGAGGGACAGAACTTGCTGAGGTGAGGGTATATCAAGATTAGTTTTGAAAATTTGCTCGTGAGTCTCATATAATGAACCTCACATGTTAGGTTCTAGCAGAGTGTGGAGAAATACCATAAATCTGTGTAACCATAGAGGAAGGAAGAAAGTGATTTTTCGCCACTCTCTTGTTCTTCTCATTATCGTATCGGGAAAATACCCCTTGGTTGTCATTTGGACTAATCTTTCCTTATACAGTGTAGTGGCCTTCATTTTGAAGTTTGGAACTGAGTTTCATGCTTGGCTTAAAACTTACGTTCTGAAGGGTGTGAAAGTTACATCAAATTACAGATGTATCTTGTGCAATGTGGTTGCCTGCAGCCAAAGAACCATAAAAGTGCAGTAAGAAATAAGACCTATGGTTTTGACAGTGTGCTATTTGAGATACAGCTCTCCTTCTAAGTTGGCCAACTAGGCTGAGATTGTGAGAAAGGTGGTGTGTGTGCTCGCATGTGCGTACACATACCGTTCACTCACCCAGTCAATTCCGGGGAGATAACACAGAGAAGGCAAAAGAAGTGGAGAGAGAAGAAGTGGACAATGGGTACAGATAACCACTTGTTCCATTCCGTGGTATTAATTAGTAATGAGCATAATAAGAATTTTTTTTTTTAAAGGTTAGGCAGTGTAGTTTAGTGAAACAAATAAACACCAAACAGAAACCTCTCTGCCATTTACTTTGAATCTCAAACCTTGGTTGCTAGTTCTGCCTCCAGTTTTGGCTGAAGGACCCTAGACAGAGAACCTCTTTGAACTTCAGGTTTCTGCATCTGTGAAGTGGTGACCACCCAATCTGTTGTGTGGCCCTGTCATGTCAAGGAGACACCGTGCGGGAAGCTGTCTGTGAACTGCACAGTGGGACCTGGTGTGCTGGATCACGGCCAGGTGATGGTAGAGTTGACTTGAGATCTGACACGGCGCCTTAGGACCTTGAGTCCGGTTTTCAATTTCACTTTGAGTATGAGCCCACTGGCTGTATTGACACAGCACAAAGCCAGGGGCAGATTTGACAATGATTTCTTTAATTTGATTGATGAGGGCTGCAAAACTGGGTCACTCAGTCTGCAGAGTATCTAGGCTATAATGATCTGATATAGACTGTCTACATTCATCAAACTAAGTGGATAATTAGCAGAACACCATTTGACTTTGCAATGTATAGACAGTAGTTGTGACTCTTTTTCAATTAACAACCTCATGTAAAGTCGTGACATTGGTTGTCACATCTGTACAGATGATTTCCATCTTTGTACCTCCAGCTCTGGGTTCTTTCTTAAAAAAGCTGTTTTATTTTTCCATCAGTCACCAGGCATCTTCTGTAGCCTCTCTTTGATATATTGTCCCTCCCAAATTTTCCCTTCATCTCCAATCCTCATTTCAGCCAGTCTCAAACCCTCGGTGTTAATTCTAACTCCTTCCACCCCTTCCATATGCCATCAGATGCCAGACTCTATTAATTCTGTGAAATATCTTGAAATCTTCTTCCTTCTCTTTAATTCTGCAGCCCTGCTATCCTGTGATTTCATCAAGGCCCAGCCTATGATTACAAGCAGAAACCCTGTAATTGACCTCCCTTTTCCAGTATGTTCTCATTCCAATCCATCCTATACATTAATGCTCTCATCTTTTCCTCTGCTGCAGAATCCCCTGGAGGATTCTCACTGCCTAAGCAGTGGAGCCCATAGCCTTCCACCTGGCATTCTCAACCTGGCAAAGCCTAGCTCTAACCCATTTTTCCAGCTTCATCATTTTCCACTCCCCTTCCTGCCCACTCCTGGGCATTCTGTCCCTGCCCTGGTTCCCTGTCCTGACTCATGCCCTTCCAGATGCTAGTCTGTGTTCACATGGTTCCCTTCTCAAAAGAACATTCCTCCCCTCATTTGAGATCTCTAAACCTCACTCCAAATGCTATCCCATCTTTAAGAATCATCAGATACCTTTTCCTCACTGCCTTAGGTTCTTGTTTAGAAAGACTCTCTCTCTAATCTGTACTCCAGGCACTTTAACAAGATTTGCCCCGCTTTCTCCTGTCTAGACTGTAAGTTCCTCCAGGACAGGATTTGTGTCAGATTCATCTCTGTATTCACCAGGGGCCATGGATCTTGCATCTATGAATGTCTGTAAATGAAGCAAGTTTTCCAACATATTTGTTTCTCACTTTCTTGTGTGGGAAGCAACTTTATTTGAATATTGTAAATTCATTTGCTGGAATGTTTTCCTTTGAGAATATGCAGTACACTCCTATGGCTTCTTTTCTTTCTGATAATGTAGGTCCTTTATCAGTGTTGTGTGGCACTAATTATAGGGAGGAAGAAAGGAAATTCGGGAAAGTAGTTCACTGAAGAGGAAAATGAACATGAAAATTCTAACTATAAACGGAATAAATAATACGTTTGCTGAGAAGGACATCTTGAAAGGCAGTATTCTTTTAGGACGGTGCTGTTTTTAAGAGGAATAATAATAATATAAAGAAGCAGCATCTTGGAATTTTTTAAGGAGAACTTGTAAAAACTATAGAATAATCAAATCATTGAGAAATTGGGCAAGACTTTTCCTAGAATTCTGTGGCCATTAGATTTGACAAGAGAAATAAAAATGACGGTTGGGCTGGCACAAAGGACTAATGGAGACAAATTACAGGAATGGTAATGGTTTCACCCCTAGGATAGATGGACGGTGAACTGCTATTGTCACTCCCATCACGCTGGCGAGCACACTGAAAGAGAAAATGGGCAAACCCAAGCCGTGCATTTTGATGCAAAGGGTAGGACAAAAGATGGGATGAGTTTTGAGGATGGAGGTGGCATTTCATTTGGATACATTTCATAGGAATAAAGCAAAGTGTGCCTTTAATGGTTTATTTTTACGCTCACTGAAAGAGCCCAAAGTCATTAAAATGTCCTGCACCAAGATCTCTCTAGGAGATCTGAGTTAGAGCTTTCTGATCATGCAGTGTGATCAGTGACTGAAGGAGAGCCTGATAAAATCAATGCTCAAGATATTACTTTTTGGGGCTTCTCTGGTGGCTCAGATGGTAAAGACTGCCTGCAATGAAGGAAACCTGGGTTCTATCCCTGGGTAAGGAAGATCCTCTGGAGAAGAAAATGGCAACCCACTCCAGTATTCTTGCCTGGAGAATCCCATGGACAGAGGAACCTGGCAGGCTATAGTCCATGGGGTCTCATAGAGTTGGACACGACTGAGTGACTAACATTTTCACTTTCACTTTCAAGGTATTACTTTTTACACAGTAGCTATTAGGTTAAATGCTGTTGGGTAAAAAAACCAAGGTTAACTGTTAAATATTCACAAAGGTTCAGATGTAATTCTGCTTAAAGGCAAGAGGGTGAGCTTCATGTGGACAGAGCATCTATGATTTTTAAGTAGCTTTGCTATTTTCAATACATGTATAAATGTAAAAGTAAAGTTTTGTGACTAAGTTCACAACTCAAAGAAAAATCTTTTGTGGAGCTTTTGGTATACACAATGTGGAGACTGTAATCATGTGGCCTGTTGGGGTCCATTCTCTTTGGGAATTGATTCTGCTGTAACCTAATTTTTTTTTTTTTAATTATACAGAGACACTTTGTAAACTAAGATTGGGTTTGTTGGTCCTAACAGGACCAAATTTAATTTCAAGGTCTCCCTCTCTTTCTGGTGTTCTCCCCACTTATTAAATGTGTGGGCTCAGGTTATGAAGGATCAAGGGGAAGAGAGTATAAGATCAACATCTTCTTCCCATCCCTACTTTCCATTGCTTTCCAGTCTACTAAAGTCGTTCTTGTCAAGACCACTCAAGGTGGCTAGATCTATTGACCAGTTTTTCCTCCATATCTTACCTGATTTCTCAGTATTGTTTGACACAATTGGCATTACCTCCTCCGTAAACTGTTTTCCTCACTTGCCTTTCAGAGACACTTTTCCTCCACTCTCACTGACTGATCTTCCTCGGTCTCTTTTGTTGGGTCTTCCTCTTCTCCATAGCTCAGGCCTGAGACCCTTCTTCAGTTATAGTCACTCTCATTTTTGTTACTCAGAGCCATCTATTGACTGATGACTCTGAAATATACATCTTCAGCCCCATGATCTTACTGAACTCTCTTGACTTATATAAGCAACTGACTACCACACATCTTCACATGGATCCCAACAGATGTATTTATCATTTTCTCAGTGTTCTTAACATAGGTGAGTTCAGCTATTTTTACTTGCCTTAAAACTTTCAAGCTTCTAATTAGGCATATAAATGTTCAGAAGTACATATAATTATCATAAATGCTGCAGCTTACTACCCTCAAAAGAGGTGACTCGTCTAACCTTACACACTGTAGAAATTGTAAACCTAATTTTAAAATGATTAAGTATATATCAGAAACTTAATACCATTCTTAAAAATAGTTGCTACCTGTCTTTCACTGTCAGTATCCACATTATGAGTAGTAGGTGTGATTTTCAGGTGATTGCTGCATGCTTTCTTATTTATCCAGTAGAGTGACTATGTTCCAACTCAGATCTGGCTGAAACCTCATGGAGTTTGCAGATGTAATTGACAACTTATGATTGTACCGCTTCTTGAAATTTTTTCTTATAATGTATCACTTGCGATTCACTGAAAACTAAGCACTAGTTAAGGCAGGTATCATTTTTAAAAATTTATTTATTTAATTTACTTATTTGGCTGTGTCAGAACAGTTGCAGCATGTGGCATCTTTAGCTGTGACATGCGGGATCTAATTCCCTGACCAGGCATAGAACCCCAGCCCCCTATGTTGGGAGCATGGAGTCTTAGCCACTGGACTACCAGAGAAATCCCAAGGCAGATATCATTATATATATATATATATAAAATTTTATGTATTTCTTTTGGCTGTGCTGGGTCTTTGTTGCTGTGGTGGCTTTTCACTAGTTGTGGCGAGTGGGAGCCACTTTCTTAGTTTGCACCGGCTTCTCATTGCGGTGGCTTCTCTTGTTGCTCTTGGGTACAAGGGCTCAGTGATGTGGCTCCTGGGCTCTAAAGCACGAGCTCAGTAGCTGTGGCACGCGAGGTTAGTTGCTCTGTGGGATGTGGGATTTTCCCGGATCAGGGATCAAACCTGTGTCTCCTGCATTGGCAGGCAGGTTCCTTACCACTGAACCATCAAGGAAGCAACCCCACCACCACCACCGCCACCTTTTTTCTTCCCCCTCCACCCCACCTTTTTTCTTTCTGTCAAAAATTGAAGTTGAAAGAGCATGGTGATTTGTTCTAATCACCTAATATAAATGTTATTGTTGCTTTTTGAACCATGGGTCATCTGATTCCCAACTCCTTTCTTCTCGCATTACCTTAAGGCATTTCCCGTTCAAGGTAACATCCATGAAGTTTCCAGGCAAAACACAGTAAAGTCATGACAAGGTGGGTCAGTTTTTCAGCTGATAATTTTCAGTGATTATCCGTACTATTAAGAACATTGCACTATCCTCTTGCCATTTTTCCAGAGTAAACTGCATTAGATGTTCCTCTCTGTTGATGTTTCCTAGCTTTAAAAATTGTCTGTAATTATCCAAAAGATACACAAATAAAATGGAGAAATAGGGAAAGAAGCAAATAACATTAACTTTCAAATCAACCTTCCAAATGAAAAGAAGTGATCTTCCACACACATTTGGGCTTCTATTCTGTGGCAAGCAGCAGATCAATGTTCAGCTTCATGCTGTTTTTCTGAAGCTCCTTTATTTATTTTTCATTAATCTGTCTCCCTTGTGTGCCTGGTGCTCAGTAATCTGCTCATCTCTAGCGTGATCCATACTATAATCCATTGCTTCTCCTTTCATGCATTTTAATGAAGCCATTTTTGCCTCCTTTACATAACTGCTGTCCTGATTTCATACTACCGCATAACCATTCACTGTCACATTACTGAAAGCAAATCTTTAAAGGAATACCTCAAAACGGAATGGATACAGATTTTTGACTCCTTTTTTTTCTTTTTTTAAATAAAAGAAGGCTTTGTGAACTCAGCAGCATTTTCATCATTTCACCTTCAGTAGATGCTCAGGGTTGGAAATAGACATCCCCGGACACCAATCCAAGTAAGAAAAACAGAGGCAATCAGAATCTGTGGGCCAGGGCTGCCAGGTCCCTCTGTCCCCTTCCTGCTCCATCACTTGTCTGGGTGTTCTGAACTCCTGCCCCCCTGCCCTTGGGCTGCCCTTTCAGGAGAATTTCTGTAGTTGTGGAACCATAGAGGAACCGTGCAGGAAGGGCTCGCTTGTCATTGCTGTTTGGCTTCCGTCTTCCTGCTAGCTTGTCTTGCTCCTCGCCATTGTTGTTTCCTGTCCATTGTTCTGGACTTGGACCTTCTGCTCCACTCTACTCACTGGTGTTCATGCATTCCAGGCCTGTATTTGCCTGTCTGTCTTCTGACCCTTGCTCCCTGTGTGAGGCTGGATTCATGGCCTTGCTCTGACCCTGGTGTCCTGGCTGATGTCCTCTCCTGGCTGTTCTCAGGGCATCAGGGTGCTCCTTGTTCTGAGCTTCACCTTCTATGTCTTGTTTCAGCTGGCCTCTCTCTCCCTTTTCAATCTTTCTCTGGATTTCTGGGTCATTCATTCATTCATTCAAAAGCCAATTATAAAATGCCTCATGTGTGCTATTGATATAAAGATGAACAAGACAGGCTCTGCTGGTATAGAATTCACCAACTAGAGGATAAACAGGCCCCAGAAGAGGTAGATCCTGATTTTGTGAAGCTTGTATTAATATAAATTTGGGGGCTTTCATTATGAAAAAGAATACAAAGTTATGAATATATACTTAGGAAGAGGCCTTGGAAGGGGATCTGTGTGAGCAAGATCCCTGAAGCTTCATTATATAGTAGATTCACCTGTGTGGATGGATAAAAGTTTTAAGACAAGTCAAGTTCTGGAGTAGAACTGTGCAGGGCACCAAGGAAGGGCAAGTAACCTATACCTGGGTCTGAGGGATGGCTTCCTGGGGAGGTTACTGCAAATGAGTTTTAGAACTGAGTACTATTGAAATAGATGAAGACAAGGTGGAAGGAGAAAGCAGCAGGCAGGGTCTTGCAGGCAGAGGGTCCAGCGTATAGAAGATTGAATCCTGGGCAATGCCAGAAGCTGTGTTTTGCTGGAGCATCAAGGAGATAACAGGTGGAATGTAACACTGAGGTTGGAGAAGGGACTTGGTACTAAAACTCTGAGAATCTGTGCCACAGTAAGGACCTTGGATTTTTCCTGCTGCTTAGATTTTTGTCTCAAACCACTCTGGCAGGAGAATATACAAGTGTGACTATCAGTTGGGAGATGTGGCTAGAGGTGACAGAGTTATGAACTAAAGTTATAGCAAGAGGAATAGAAGGAAGAGATGAGTCAGGAACTATGTAGAAGATTAGATATAGGCCTGGTGAAGAGTAGAAAGGAGCTGCAGAAGTGTGAGGATGGCAAGATCTTCAAATGAAAAGGTAGGTGGAGAAGGTTAATGGTTTAAAGGGAGATGAAGTGTTTAGTCTAAGGGAAACTCACTGGAGGCATTCTTTTCAGTTCAATTCAGCCGCCCAGTCGTGTCCAACTCTTGGCTGCCCTATGGACTGCAGCATGCCAGGCTTCCCTGTCCATCACCAACTCCTGGAGGTTGTTCAAACTCATGTCCATTGAGTCAGTGATGCCATCCAACCATCTCATCCTCTGTTGTCCCCTTCTCCTCCCGCCTTCAATCTTTCCCAGCATCAGAGTCTTTTCCAGTGAATCAGTTCTTCGCATCAGGTGGCCAAAGTAATGGAGCTTTGGCTTCAGCATCAATCCTTCAAATTAATACTTAGGACTGATTTCCTTTAGGACTGACTGGTTTGATCTCCTTGCTGTCCAGGGGACTCTCAAGAGTCTTCTCTAATACCACAGTTCAAAAGCATCAATTCTTCTGTGCTCAGCTTTCTTTATAGTCCAATTCTTACATCCATACATGACTACTGGAAAAACCATAGCTTTGACTAGACGGACCTTTGTCAGCAAAGTAATGTCTCTGCTTTTTAGTATGCTGTCTAGGTTGGTCATAGCTTTTCTTCCAAAGAGCAAGCATCTTTAAATTTCATGGCTGCAGTCACCATCTGCAGTGATGTTGGAGCCCAAGAAAATAAAGTCTCTCACTGTTTCCATTGTTTTCCCATCTATTTGCCATGAAGTGATGGGACCGGATGCCATGATCTTCATTTTTTGAATGTTGAGTTTTAAGCTAGCTTTTTCTCTCTCCTCTTTCACTTTCATCAAGAGGTTCTTTAATGCTTCCTCACTTTCTTCCATGAGGGTGCTGTCATCTGCATATCTGAGGTTTTTGATATTTCTCCCTGCAATCTTGATTCTAGCTTTTTCTTCATCCATTCTAGCTTTTTGTATGATGTACTCTGCATATAAGTTAAATAAGCAGGGTGACAATATACAGCCTTGACGTACTCCTTTCCCAATTTGGAACCAGTCCATTGTTCCATGTCCAGTTCTAACTGTAGCTTCTTGACCTGCATACAAGTTTCTCAGGAGGCAGATCAGGTGGTCTGGTATTCGCATCTCTTTAAGAATTTTCCATAGTTTGTTGTGATCCACACAGTCAAAGGCTTTAGCATAGTCAGTGAAGCAGAAGTAGCTCTTTTTCAGGAATTCTCTTGTTTTTTCTATGATCCAGTGGATGTTCTTTTAGAAAAATCTTGTCTGAATTTGAAGCTGGGGGAGTCATGTGGGTACTAGGTGCAGATTAAAGAAATATCAACATATAGGTAGTAACTGAAAGCAAAAGAATGAATGAGCTAACCCAGGAAGTGTGGAGAGAAAGAAATGGAGGGTGAGATCCTGGGAAGGGTCCTTGGGAAGGTGTTGACACAAACCATAGGGAGGGAGGTCTGAGGAGGCTGGGAGAATCCCTGCTTCACAACAACCAAAATAATAATACACAGCAATTGGCCAAAAGCTGCCATCTTGCAATAAAAAGGCTGAAAAATGTGCTTTGGATTTGTTGACAGAAAGTAGTTGGAGATGATGATGGGAGTAGTGATGAGAAGGAGCCAGTTTTCAATAGGCTGAGCACTGAATGAGAGGTGAGGAAGTATCGGTGAGTGTGGGATGCTGCAAGGAGATGTTTGAATGAGAAAGTCATCCAGTTAACTCCATTCATTAGCATTAGCACCAGTCACTAGAATCTAAGGGATCTTTTCTTTTTTTTCAAGATGGAGATACTTGTGTGTGTGTGTGTGTGTATATATATACACACACATACATATATATATTTAAGATGGGAGAGATGCTTGAGCATTTTAATAGCCAGAGTTTAAATATTCAGAAGATGAGATAGGATGTACAATGGAATAAAGCCTTGTTATCTGTCATCTTGTTTGCTTGTTTTCCCTGGGAACTCACACCTCTGATTCTAGTGCTCCGTCTATGAGATGAAAATTGTCCTTTTCCAAGGTGACTAGTACAGATCTGGCTGATTGGGCTTCAGATCTTTTATGTTCTCTGTCCACCTTGAGGTTCAGTGATGATTTATCGATGGTCCAAAGAAACATCAGTGCATTTGTCAGCCTCCAGTGGTCTCGAGCCGGGTTACCATGGAATGAGAACAGCAGAAAGGATAAAAATGGGTGAAAAGGCATTCTCATGACCCTCCAACATCCCTCTCTTTTCTATAATCATCATTCCCTCACTGACTTGCCTGGCAGGGAACAATTTGTTTCAAAGGGAATAGCATTATTTTGGAGTAGAAAAAAAATCAGGAAATGGTCAGTTTGCTCTTGCTTCTGGAAACCTGTGATTTAGGCCATTATTAAAACCACTGGTATCCATTCTAGAGGCTAAGGAGATCAAAAGCTATGTCCCAGAGGCCGTCTCAAATCTGTTAAACTGAGATCCTATTTGCTAGCAGCTGAAAGCAGAGCAGAGTTGGGTACTGACAATAGATGTGAAATGCTTTATAAACTAGAACATGCTCTACAAATGCCAGCTATCACAATCCTTTCTGAACACTGTTTGCAGTAATGTTTGCCTGAAGTCCCCATAGTACTCAAAATAAAGCAACAATAACTCAAAGGCAATTGTATTCCTTTGAAAGCATATGTTTTATTGCAGCACGAGAAATGGAACTTCATTTTCTGCTTAATGCCCGCTTGACAGACTTGGTGGAATCAAAGAGCTCATCTCCCATCATCTCTCATGTGCTGCCTAAATGTGTATCGAAGCAGCCCTGCTAGCAAGTAACCAAACACAAAATGAAAAGCACTTTGGCACCGTGTTCCCCTCAATGTCCCCCACCTCCGCCCCCTGCCACCTTGACTGTTGTGTGAATGATAAATATCCAATAAAAACCATACACTAAAGGCCAATTAGTGTTAGTGCTAAAAAGACTTTCACCCATTTCAGGAAGAATATATATATATATATATATATATATATATATATTTATTACATATATAATATATATTTGTTATATAATTATAATCAAGGGAATGATGAGTTATAGGCAAATTAAAAAAAGCCATTAGGACTCATGGTGGGTAACACATTTATTATTAGTACTCAGGAATTAAACCGGGGTTTCCTGCATTGCAGGCAGATTCTTGACCAACTGAGCTATCAGGTAAGCCCACTCAGAGATACACAAAAGTTAAAACAGAAACACTGTCTTGTATGATTTGACTTTTAGAGACAAGGGAATCCAAACTCAGTTGTTCTTTCTCAGACTCAGCCATCCATATCTTACTTATTGAAACCTGAATATATATGATGATGACTCTATTCCTGTAACTCAAGGCTTTGCTCCTGGTTAAAACAAATTCCCGGGCAAGGCAGCATTTGAAGGTTCTCCTCATTATCCTCTAAATCTGAATGAGTTTCTGTTTTTTTTCTCTAAAGTAGAAGAGTGTTGTTTCCCAAGTGGGGATGAGAAGCGGGGAGTAGAGGCAAGGAGCAGCCCATGCTTCTCTTCAGTTTGCTTAGGGTCAAGGCAGCCTGAGGAATTCTGGCAGAGCTAGTGATATTTCACCCATATCCATGATCCATCCATACACTGGATATCTATCCAACATCCATCCATCTCAGTGGCATTAGAGTCCCAGTTTTCATTTTGAGTAGAGACATATTGAGGAAAAAGACCATGCTTCTAAATTTCTTCCATCTCACTCCTTGCAGCTAAGGGTGGCTAGTGAGATACAGGCAGAAGTTACGTAGCAGAAATTCCAAGAACATTTCTTAGAAAAAGGATAGGCTTCTAAGAATATGCTTTTTTTTTTTTTTGCTTTCCAACATCTGTTATCCTCGTTTCTCCAAGGAATGCAGATAGGATGGCCTATGAAGGGCTGGTGCTCTAGCAGCCTCTTGTAAGTATGAGGTTAAGGGCTAGCACTGTCAGAACAGAGAGTTGAAGGAAGCCTGGTTTCTGTCAGAAGGGAGTTCCCATAGCAGCTCTGGACTGCTCACCTCTGGATTTCCATTACATGAGAAAGAAATATTAGAAACCTCTCTACTCTGCTACTGACAGTTGAACCCAGTTCTTAACTGATACAGATGAACATGGATTTTGTAGAAAACACATCACATGCACCTGCATACACACACAAATAAAGTAAAATTTAAAGACACTGGGCAGAGTGCTGTGTCCACCTTTGGATTCGACAATCAAAGAGGGATAAACACAATATGGTAAGCTTTCAGAGAAGACGCTCTTACACACACACATGCACATATACATTTCCTTGTCTAAATATATTTATCAAGCATGTTATTACCTATAGTATGTTACTGAGTTTCATGACAGAACTATTTCTTGTTTTCAAGTAGTTCACAATCTGATAGATCACACAGATGAAGGTATGATAAAATATTTGAAAAGCAATACCTGCAAAGACAAGTTGAAAAGACTAGGCATATTTGGAGAGACTATAAAAAGTGATATAAAATGTCTATTGAAACGGATTACTGTACAAAGAAATTTGTGCTGGCAGTTCGCATATCATGTAAGAACAAAGCAAGTGGAAATGATACTGATCTAGAAAGGATTTTAAGTAAAATGGGAATTCAGGGGTGGGTTTACTGAGAAGTCAATGAAGCTCACCCTTCAGAGCCCCTCATTTGCGTAGGCCTTTTCTAAGATCTTAGAAGATGTACTAGATACATGTTCACATATTTTTCTGTTTTGTTTTTTTTTTTTAATTTGCAGAAGTGGTACTTTTTAACCTTAATCAGTTCAGATCACTGCTTCTTTCCAGTTGGACTTCCCCTTGTCGCACTTCCTCTTGTGTTGGTTGGTGAAGAAACAATTAAGGCATATTTGGGATCCACATAAAAGGAAGTTGAGATAAGAACACCTTTAGTTCACATTTAGTGGGACATAGTTATGAGGGTCGCGATCACATCCGTGTGCAGTTAAGTTATTCCCAGCCATCGGGGGTAGGAGTGGCTTCCAGGAGTACTCCTGCTGCCCACAGAGGCATTGTGACATGAAGGTGCAGAGCCAGAGGTCACACAGTGATGGGGATGTGTACTACGGCTTCCAGCGTTGAAAGTAATTGAGCAATAGAACAGAACTGTGTTTGAAATACACAGAGTAGAAGCTACTCTAGAAAATTCTTTCAATCATCTAATGTATAAATTTTTTTAATTTTTTTAAAAAATGTGGTTAATTAGATAAAACTTAACCATGTTAACCATTTCTAAGTGTCCAGTTCAGTGGCATTAAGTACATTCACATTGTGCTGCTATTACCACCATCCATCCACAAGGTTTTCATCATGTGGAACTAACAGTAACTCCACACAACTCCTTCCACCATCCTTGGGAAACCACCATTCTCTTTTCTGTCTCTGAATTTGACTACTCTAGGTTCCTTGTATGGCTTCCCAGATTGTGCTAGTGGTAAAGAACTCGCCTACCATTGCAGGAGACGTAAGAGATGTGGATTTGATCCCTGGTTTGGGAAGATTCCCCTGGAGGAGGGCATGGCAACCCACTCCAGTGTTCTTGCCTGGAGAATCCCATGGATAGAGGAGTCTGGCAGGTTCTAGTCCATAGGGTTGCAAAGAGTCAGACATGACTGAAGCAACTTAGCATGCACACATAGGTACCTTGTATAAATGGAATCATATATATATTCTCTTGTTACTAGGCTTGTTTCACTTGATATAATGTCTTCAAGTTTGATCCATGTTGTAGCAGGTGTCAAAATGTCCTTCCATTTAAGGCTGAATAGTAGTCGTTTTTATGTATATACCACATGTTGCTTGTCTGTTCATCTTTTGATGGACACTTGGTGCCTCCATCTTTTGGCCATTGTGAATAGTGCTGCTGTGAACATTGGTGTACAAATATCTCTTAGAGACCTTGCACTCCTTTGGGTTATTTGCAATGTCTAAACATTTAAGTGGAGGTTCTCATTGATGCCTAGTTAAAATGGACGTTCTTGCCTATAGAAATTTTTTATAATATAGAATATGCAGTTATAAAAACGCTGCACATACAGCCTATTACTTTTTTGATGGAAAATGCATGACTTAGAATCTATCAGAATTTCTTTAGTTTAGGCACAAACCTACAGCAGGACTGTACAACTGCCACAGTGTTCACATGTGAAGTCTTGTTTCCTGCATCCCAGCTTTCAAAATAGATTTTCACCAACATGCTAGAGGAAAGACTGATTTATCTTTCTATTTTCCCTGTAGAAAGTGTTGTAACATTATCCTTATAAAGAGGCAATCAAATATTAATATCAATGTGCTGTGCATGTGCAAGCTAAGTCGCTTCAGTCGTGTTCATCTCTTTGGGATGTACTGTAGCCCTCCAGGCTCTTCTGTCCACAGGCTTCCAGAGACAAGAATACTGGAGTGGATTGCCATGCCCTCCTCCAGGGGATCTTTCCGACCCAGGGATCGAACCGTGTCTCTCATGTCTCCTGCATTGGCAGGCGGGTTCTTTACCACTAACGCCACCATCAGTATCAACCCATAAATTGTAGAAAACTGTTGTAGAATGCAGTTATATATAGCCAATAATTGCAGAAAACAATTACAGTAAAGATGTGGAAGGTAATTAATGAGTAAAACATATTTTGTTATTTTCCTGAACTTTGTGGTGTTTTTAGGTTTTGTGAGCTTTTAAAATTTGGTAATTTGTTATGCTCACCTCAGTGTAGATGCCGTATTCACATTCTTACCTGATCTTGTACGTGTAGTGTTGTACTCCTTTTCCCTTCAGTTGCATTTGTTTTGTTCCACACAAAACCTGAATCTGTTGCAGTAGGGGTCCTGCAGATCCTTCAGTGCCTGGGCTCAGAGGGAGGTCTCCATTTCTTTACCTCCCTCCCACTAGATGTCCTGGCTTTCTTGGGTCCTGCTGCCTCATGTGGGGAATGTCTGAGTGGGGCATTGAGCACCAGGCTGAGCAGAGCCTTAGTCACTGATGGGCGCTGGGTCGTGAGGTGCTTGGTGCCCATAAGGCATACTCCTCTTTAGTCAACCACCAGGAGGACTGACAAGGGAGGGCAGGTAAGGGAGCTTTGTCGCCCAACTGAAGGTTGGGCGCTTGTGATAATGACTCTGCTCCCATGAGCTTCTTTTAATTCTCTGGCAGCATCCTCAGGAGAAGTTTACAGGCTCCTTTGATAGCCCGTCCGTCCTTGTCCCCTGCCCAATACCCTTGATTTCTTTTTATTCTAGAGTAAATCCCCCCTCTTTCTTTGAGTTTTTATCAGAGGTACTTCTTCATCACGAACATCTCCTTTGTTCTTAAAAATAGACTTCTGATCCCCTCAAAAAGAGACTCTGGAATTGTTTGCAACCCCTAATATGATTTCTCTCATCCTGGGGTGGTGGGCTTCCCAGGTGGCGCTAGTGGTGAAGAACCTGCCTGCCATTGCAGGATACATAAGAGACATAAGTTCAATCCCTGTGTCAGGAAGATCCCCTGGAGGAGGGCATGGCCCTCCCACTCCAGTATTCTTGCCTGGAAAATCCCATGAACAGAGGAGCCTGGTGGACTACAGTCCATGGGATCACAAAGAGTAGGACACAACTGAGCAACTTAGCATATAGCACACACTTCCTAGGGTGGAAGGAGGGACCCTTAATTTTCAAGTCCTCCCAGGAGAATGAGAGAAAACACATGTATTCTATTCCTTTAAAGCAGCAAATCAGGGGAAGAAATACCACACGGTAAAATTGCCTTGTTAAAAGGACCTCACTATTCATATCCTGGCACAAGCATGATAAAGATTAATAGAATTTTAGAGTTGTAAGTGAGCTTACAGATCCTCTTGTTATCCCCTACAGTTTTAGAGATGACGCACGTACAATTCCTAAGGGTAAATGATGCAGCCAAGGATGAAGCTCTGTGGCTCAGAGATCCAGCCCCACTCCAGACCTCTTTGACTCCAGTCCAGTATGTTTTCTCTCTGTTGCAGTCACATTAGATGTGGAGAGGAAGTTTTAGATAGAGTTGTTGATTGATATTTTATGAAAATGGATTAAACATTTTTTTTTCTTCTGGAGGTTGAAAAAAAAAAAAAACTAAATTCTCATTTGAGTTGGCTTGACTGTGACCTGTCTGAATGCTTCAGAAAAGGCTAGAAGAATTTTCAAGATCCTTTTACCTTTAATAGAGTATGATTTCCATTCATCTATCCTCTCTAGCAGGAATTTCTTGAGGCATCTTCTATAAACAGAGCATCATATTGTGCACACATAATAAAATAAGATAATGTGATAAAAAACAGAATGTAAAACATAGTCCAAGCCCTCTGGGAGCTTACTATTCAGTTGAGGAACAAACACTGTGCCCCCATCCCTCCAGCATACAAAAGTGTTTAATATTAGCACTTACCAAATTATGATACAAAAAATTGAGTACCATGGCATCTGTGTGGGCATAAATGCATGCTGGATGAAATTCTCCTTAAATTAAGATGGGTGTCAAGATTGTCTTACATTTATTTAAGAATCATAAGCCATTATTTTGAGTGTTTTCCAAGGTAGGACATGCTTTCTTTCACGACCACGTTGAAGCTTGGGTGCATATGTATGCAGGTGTCCTGGATGGTAATGAATCTCCTTGATAGGGTAGGGCCTGCAAACAAGGAAGCTAACACAGAGGAGGACTAGGAGGAGGTCAGTGTTCCAGTTTGGGTGGGAGGAAAGAATCAAGGTAAATGTCATGAAATGAGGTACATCCTTTTGTTCAGCGTTTTATCCAATATTTGGGAAGGGGAGTGGCAAGTAAAATTATGCTGTTTTTCTCCATACACCTCAAAGCAACAAAGCAAGTAGTATTTTTTGAAACATACATTGATTTCCCTCCTCCTTGAGCTTGCCCCATTTCAAGCTTCTAGGCAGTTCTGGGCTCCCCACTAGAAGGTTCTTCTGGGCTGGGAGTGTATGTGGGGAGAGATAGTGGGAAGCTGATGTGAGAAGAGTTTGGTAGATTCCAGAAGGAGGGTCTCTGCACCTATTTTTTGAGAGAGTCCCAAGGAGATGGTAAAAGCCTTGAAAGATGAGGAGGAATTTGAGACGAAAAGGGCCCTGTAACTGTAAGTGTCCTGAGAAGCTTGAAAGGCCACAGAGAGGGAGCGTCTGCACAGAGTCCAGCCTGTAGGGTGTGGACAGTTCTGTAGGTTCCTGTCGGTTTCCATGTCCTAACTGAGCAGAGAATCACAGAACGATAACAAAGTCTACATATGTGACATGGAAGTAAGAGACAAGGCGGGGCTGTCCCAGTCATGATGCATGGACTACAGTCAAGGGCCAGATGCTTCCACTGCCAAAACTGGGCTTGACACTGATCTCTTGGAACTTAGATACAACCCCAGGGTGAGGGTCAGGGTCTCCAGCTGATAAGAGAACCTCCTGCTGTCTAGGAGGTATGGGGGAATCAGACCTTCTAAATAGAAATTGTCTTAACTATAGAAGAAAAAGTTTTATTTTTGCCTCTCCTGAATTTATTCACTGAGATTCATACCGACTATACCAATTTATTTTTCTCTGTAAAATATGTCTTGAACAATTACTCTTGGCTTTGTTTGAACTGTTGAAGTTTCATAGGCAGGATTCAGATAAAAATTCACACAATATTCCTAAAACTGCTTGCCTTCTTGTGGTTTCCTACCAATTTTCTGGTAATTGTGCAGAGTTTAGAAATACCAGTCTAAAATTTTGACATGACAATGTGGCAGAGATAAAGCCTTTAGCAAACCCACCAGAGCCATCCTTCAAATAACTAGACTCTGCTGGAAGCATTTCTGGGAAGATTGTTGTGGGACTTATATATGTTGAGACTCTCCTGGAATTTACAATATGTACAACTGGAACTTATCAATGCAGTGTTAGCTAAATCCATATCCACTGAAAATAGTACCATCTCAGCAGAAGGCAGAAAGCAGGGGCAGAAGCAGAGGCAGACTACGCCCCAAACGAAAGCAGCCCAGCTGCCTATTTGTTGCAGGCAGGAAGGGTGAAGGGGAAGTGAGTGAGTGATCAGAGGCCAAGCCCTATAAAACCATCTAAAACTTTATGGCCAGGAAGGTTCTGGATGACTGGCTTTGGATGAGAAGTGAGGATGGGGAGACCACCTTCTCCAGAGTGTAGATCAAATGTTTTAGATGCCAAAAAGCAGAGAGGTTTGTGAACCTCCAACAGCGCTTAAGTGAAAGAGAGATGGAAATAAAGAAAAGATCAGGGATTCTACCCTGAATAAGTCTTGCGTAGTGACTAGAAACCTTTTTTTTTTAATTGAAGAGACATTCACTTAACATGAAATTAACCATTTTCAAAGTATACGGTTCAATGGCATTTAGTACATTCACGGTGTCATGGGACAGCTACCTATATCAAGTTCCAAAATATTTTCATCACCCCAAAAGAAAACCCAGTACCCATTAAGTGCCCAGTCCCCACCCTCCTCTCTGGAGTAGCAAATGGCCACCCACTCCAGTATTCCTGTCTAGAGAATTCCATGGACAGAGAAGCCTGGTGAGCTCCAGTCCATGGGATCACAAAGAGTAGGCCATGACTGAATGACTGAGCATGCATGCATGAATGCATGCATCCAACTCCCCTCTCAAGTTGATGCCTGAAAACCACCAATCTGCTTTTTGAGTCTGTGGATGTATTTTTCAGGATATTCATATAAATGGAATCATACAATACATGACCTTTTATGTTCTGGCTTCTTTTATTTAGTACATTTGACTCTTGAGCAGCATGAGTTGGAACTGGATGGGTCCACTTATGCACATATGTTTTTCAACAAGTTTATACTATAGTACTCACAACCTGAAGTTGGTTGAGTCCCCATATGTGGAACTGTGGATACAGAGGGCTGACTTTGACGTTATACATGGATTTTTGACTCTGGGGGATCAACTGTATAATGTTTTTGAGGTTCATCCACATTGTACCATTAGAGTAGTTACGGTTTGATATACCACTTCTGATAGACCACAGAAAAAGTAAAATGTAATGGTGTGATTATCACCACTTTGAAAAGAAACTTAAGGTCCAGTTCATTTCCCTAAGTAGACCTCATCTTCTTCTGGATTCTTTATCCTCAGGGTTTTTTAAAATTAATTTTTATTGGTGTATAGTTGCTTTACAATGTTGTGTTAGTTGCTGCTGTACAGCAAAATAAATCAGCTATATGTATTCATATATTCCCTCTTTTTTGGACGTCCTTCCCATTTAGGTCACCATAGAGCACTGAGTAGAGTTCCCTGAGCTCTGTAGTAGGTTCTTATTAGTTATCTGTTTTGTACATATTAGTGTATATATGGAGAAGGGCATGGCAACCCACAGCAGTATTCTTGCCTCGAGAATCTCCATGGACAGAGGAGCCTGGCAGGCTATAGTCCATGGGGTCGCAAAGAGTCTGACATGACTGCGCGACTCGGCACAGCACAGCACAGTGTATGTATGTCAATCCCAATCTCCTAATTCATCCCTAATTCATTCTCTTCCTCCCTTGGTACCCATAGGTTTGTTCTCTATATCTGTGTCTCTATTTCTGCTTTGCAAATAAGTTCACCTGTACCATTTTTCTAGATTACACATATTAACTATATTACACAGTTTTTGTTTTTCTCTTTCTGACTTATGTCACTCTGTATGAGTCTCTAGGTCCATCCACATCTCTGCAAATGGCACAATTTCATTCCTTTTTTTACAGATGAGTAATATTTCATTATATATATGTACCACATCTTCTTTAGCCATTCCTCTGTTGATTGACATGTAGGTTGCTTCCATGTCCTGGCTATTGTAAACAGTGCTGCAATGAACATTGGGATGCATGTATCTTTTTGAATTATGATTTTCTCCAGGTATTTGCCTGTGAGTGGGATTGCTGGGTCATATGGTATTTCTATTTTTAGATTTTTAAGGAACTTCTGTATTGTTCTCCATAATGGCTGTATCAATTTACATTTCCACCAGAAGTTTAAGAGGATTCCCTTTTCTCCATACCTTCTCCAGCATTTATTGTTTGTAGATTTTTTGCTGATAGCCCTTCTGAACGGTGTGAGGTAATACCTCATTGTAGTTTTGCTTTGCATTTCTCTAATAACTAGTGATTTGAGAATCTTTTCATGTGTTTGTTGGCTATCTGTATGTCTTCTTTGGAGAAATGCCTATTTAAGTCTTCTGCTTTTTTTTTGATTGGGTTGTTGGTTTTTTGATACTGAACTGCAAGAGCTGTTTGTATATTTTGGAGATTAATCCCTTGTCCATTGCTTTGTTTGCAAATATTTTCTCCCATTCTGAGAGTTGTCTTTTCATCTTGTTTATGGCCTCCTTTGCTGTGCAAAAGCTTTTAAGTTTAATTCGGTACTGTTTGTTTAGTTTTGTTTTTATTTTCATTACTTTGGGAGATGGGTCAAACAAGATCTTGCTGAGATTTGTGTCAGATTTCTGCCTGTTTTTTCCTCTAAGAGTTTTACAGTATTTGGACTTACATTTAGGTCTTTAATCCATTTTGAATTTATTTTTGTGTATGGTGTTTCATCCTTTTACATGTAGCTGTCCAGTTTTCCCAGGACCACTTATTGAAGAGACTGTGTTTTCTCTATTGTATATTCTTGCCTCCTTTGTCGTAGATTAGGTGACCATAGGTGTGTGAGATTATTTCTGGGCTTTCTATACTGTTTCACTGATCTGTATTTCTGTTTTGGACATTGGTTGTTCTTGTCCATCCAGTCTCTGAGCCCCAAGCAACAGCTCTTGATTGTGTGTAGGGCACGGTCTTTCCCCCACATAATCTTTGGAGTTCATGTAATACTGATCCAACCTCCTTATTTTGGAATAGTCATTGACCTCAGGCTACCCAGTAAGGGCTTTCATCCCAATGGCTACAGTTCAAGATGGATAAGTATTCCAGTGCTGCCTTTCTGTTGAACTTGAAGCTGAGTCATTTTGTCAAGTGTCTCCATGCAGAGAGTCAAGACAATGCAAAAGAAAGCAGAGCGAAAAGAAGGTGTGAGAGAGCTGAATCATGGGGACATTGTTGAGCCACTTTGTCCAATCATGTTTAATTAGTTGAAGTCTTTTGTCTTACAGCTGTTTGAGTTAGACCTGTCACTGCAAGGCCTGAGCCTGACCACACTCACCTAGGGCTGGGGCAGTGTGCATGAGGACATTCTATCCCTAGGCCCAACCAAGCCTTAGTATTCTTTGAAGTAAGGACTTTGATACTCTATCTTCCTGGCTTGCATGGGTAGTTCTTTACTTTGTCACAGCAGTAATGGAAAAGTAAAATACTATTTAGAGTTTTGCTATTTATCTACCTACCTATTTATGACTCTATCTTTAATCAGAAGTATTTTTACTATAAGCTCACGTGAAAGAAGAAATCTGAACTTTTCCTCTTCAGTTTCATGACATTAGATCCTTGCTAGGGATACTCTTTTTTTGTTTTGTTTTGTTTTTTGTTCAATAGATTGAAGGAAAAAATTCCATTCAATGGCATAGAAAAAATGTGGGTCATTTTTACCAATAAAAAACCTTGAGGAATGACATTTTGTGTTATCAAGATCTTTTCTGATTCAAGCTGTCATAAACACTGCATACAAAAAAAATAGCTAGCTTTCAAAAATTAGAGTGGCTTTTCCCCTTAGTCTTTTTAGATTCTCATGTTTCACAGTAATAAAGATGAGCACTTTGCCTATTCCCTAAAACATTCTCCTCTCCAATATAAGTCAAGGTTTTCAATAAACTTTCAGTAAAATCTGGTAAAAAGTAACCAAGAGAGATTTCCTCCCATTTTTCTCTTTTTGCTTTAATTGAAAAAAAGAAGATAAATTATAGAGAAATAGTTCCAAAGGCATATTCTTTTCATCAAGGATCTCTGTTTTCGTTGCAGATTCACTTCACCTTTTGGTCTTTTGTGAGCATGAGAAATGAAACAGCTTCATCAAAACTTATCTTGGCATGCAGAAGTTAATAAATTGATTTCTTTAAATGTAAAAATCTGAATTTTTAAAAAACTGTAAATAATCTGGTCAAATATTACTATGGATTGAATTGTGTCCCCTGAAAAGATAGGTTAACTCATAACCCCTAATGCCTCAGAATGTCAGCCTATTTGGGAATAGTGTTGTCACAGATGTAATTAGTTAAGATAAAGCCATGACTAGTGTCCTTGTAAGAAGATGGCCTTGTGAAGACAGTGGTGCATAGTGAGAACAGCATGTGACAATGAAGGTCGAGATTGGAGTTATGTGGCTGCAAGCCAAGGAATACCAAAGATTGGTGGCAAACCAGCAGAAGCTAGAAAGAGGCGAGGAGGGATTCCCCTACAGGTTTCAGGGGGGACAGGGCCCTGTCTGCCACCTTAATTTCAGACTTCTGACCTTCAGAACTGTGGACAATAAATTGCAGTTGTTCTAAGCCACCTAGTTTGTGGTACGATGTTGTGGCAGTGCTAGAAAACAAATTATAATTGCTTCTTTATATAATAATAATATTTTACAATGATAGAAAAGGAAAAATACCATAAATAAGACTCCTAGGTCTATCAATTTCAAAAAGCCTTTGAGTTCTTCACCACATCTCCTGTGAGAATGTAGCCATCCCAAGCAATCGACTGTTGATATCCCTGGTAATGTTGACATCACTCTAAAGGGATGAACAGTTATTGTGAAGGGTCCCAGAGGAACCCTTGGGAGGGACTTTAATTACATCCATATAGAACTCAGTCTACTTGGAAAGAAAAAAAGAGGTTCTGGGTTGATAAATGGTGTCTGAGTCAGTTCAGGCTGCTGTAACAGAATCCCATAAATTGAGTGGCTTATAAACAGCAGAAATTTATTTCCCACAGTTCTGGAGGCTGGAAAGGCCAAGAGCAAGGTCCTGGCAGATTTAGTTTCTGGTGTGGTCCTGCTTGCTGGTTCATAGATGTAAAGTCACTAATCCAGTTCCTGAGGACTCCACCTCCAAATACTACCACACTGGGAATTAAGTTTCAACATATGAATATGAGAGGAACACAAACATTCAGTCTGTTGTTCAGTCACTCAGTCATGTCTGACTCTTTGCTGCTGCGTGGACTGCAGCACACCAGGCCTCCCTGTCCCTCACTAGCTCCCCCGGAGTTCACCCAAGTTCAAGTCCATTGAATCGGAGATGCCATCCAACCATCTCATCCTCTGCTGCCCTCTTCTCAGTCTGTAGCAGTGGGGAAATAGAAGGGAACTGGCTACAGTTCAAATTATCTGTACTTCATATATAGAACATGATCAAGAGCAAGATACTGGGCTTCCATCACAAGATGAGGTGTGTATATTCTCACTTACCTATCAATGCTATTGTTCAGTAAAATGGGTCTCTTATTAAAATTGAATTTGTTGAGTGAAAAATACATTTGTAGGACTCAGATGAGGCCAAAGCATTGCTTGTTCAGTATTTCAAGCCCAGAAAGATGTTATTAATAAATCTTCGAGGAAATGACATTGACTTCATATCAGATTTAGCTGCTTTTAACAACAGTTAAAAGCAAGGTTATCAGAAAAAGTTTGGACGATGTGTTTCTGAAAAAGGAACAGTTCAGCAGGCTAAGATCTAAGAGTTTGTCCAGCTATGGAAGCCACAAGATGCCGGATGATTTCTAAGACCTATTTGTGAAACTTTAAAGATGCGGTAAAAGCCCTCTATTGATTTGGGGCTTTTTCTTAAGAGAGAGAGAGAGAGACCGAGACCTCGATAGGTCACTTGACAGTATTATCCACAATGCTTAAAAAAAAACAATCTGGCAATTTTGTATCACAGTCTTCTTATGTAGAAGACTATAATTATGATGGAGCTAAAAATTCCCCAAAGGCATGATGGGAAGCAGGTAATGTCCTGCACAACTGCTGTTTCCTTGCACTGGACCCAGCTCCTTAAACTCAGAGGTTCTCAGACTTTGTGTGAGGACCCTCTTAGTGATCTCTGCATTTCCTCTTTCCCCTCACTTTCCTCCTACTTGCCCTTGCTTCGTTAAAAAAAATTCTGTAAAACTACCAAGCTAGATTCATGAAGACACTGGTGCCCTTTAGATGGGACACCAATGATAGAACCTCTTTATTTTTAACGTGATGCTTCTGTTATTTTTCTGGGTAAACCGTAAAAATAACCCAAACACACAAGAATTCAGACTGCCAGCCGCTTGGAAGATATTCCCAACTTCCAGACATCCCTGGGCGGTATCTTGAGAATTGCTGCAGTAATTACCTGGTGCAGTGGTTTTTGATTCTGGTTGCACGTGAAAGTCACCTAGGAAACTTTAAAAGCCTTCTCACTCCAGATCAATTAAACAAGAAACTCTGGGGATGGGGCCCAGGCACAAGGAATTTGTAAAAGACTCTCCAGTGATTCTAACACACAGCCAGGATTGAATGCAGGCTTAATCTCATATTTCGCTAATGTTGGAGTCCAAACTCTGATAAAGGGAGGCAGAGGTGAGCACCCATTTCTGCCACTTACAGCCCTCTGCTTTTTGTCTGATTGGAGCTATATAAAGCCTAAGTGGAGCTAAGACTAAGCCTGATAACTGTCATGGCAATGCCCTAGATTTTCCTATCAAATCCAATCTTATTTAGGATGGGAGATGCAGAAGTGACTCTAGTGAAGTTAAAATATTTCTGCCCCTGTTTAGAATATTCAGCATTAAATTCAACAGAGTTTTCCCATACAATTTTAAACACTAAAACTTTTTCAAACAGCCGATCTTACCTGAATCAAATAAATGTATCATTAATTGTAAAGTGTGCTTGATCACAGAGAGTTTTCTAGGCAATCAGCATCATGTATAGCCTTTAATGCCTCCTGTCTGCTAAATGTGAATTCTGCATGTTGAGCACAAATTTGAAAATTTCTCTGCTTATGCTTCATCACTCAGTTCTCTGATTGAATATAAAACAAGCAAGATTTGAAAATCATAGACTTGGGAGGGACGTGGGGAAACCATTTTATCTAGTCCTCTGAATTTACAGTTAGATGCCTAATCCACTAACAGAGTCAGGCTACCGAGGTCTTTTGTTAAGTTCATGAATGCTCTAGCATGGAGGATGACAACATACTTCTAACTGGCTCCCCCCCTTTAAGCCCCCCACCCCTTTTTCTCCACATTGGTCTCAGAGTGATCATTCTAAATACAAATCCAATCAAGTCACTCCTTGTCTTGTTTAACATTCCTCAATGACTCTGTTTGCCTCAGGTGCAAATTCAAATTCCTTCGCCTCTCTTACAATCATTCATAAACTGATTGGACCAAACGCTGAGGGAAATGTCTCCTGGAGCTCATGTTTCTCACTGTAGATTGCAGTCAGACCAGGGTTCGCAATAGTCTAAATGTAGTTTCCCATATGAGTCCTATCTGTCACCACACATTTGCACATGCTGTTCTTTCCCCCAACGATGCTCTCTCCCCACTAGGTAAAGAGATCCCCTATTCTCTCAAGTCTCTCAAGGAGACCCTTCCTCTATTCTTTAGTGAGCAGGGGAGACATCAGAAATTGCAGCACAAGGTGTAGAAAGTAGGAGAGGACTTACTGAGATGAGGGTGGAAGATTGAATGGTAGTATTTATATTCTGAAATAAAAGACCTTATTAGCTGTTTTTGTATAAAAGAGCTTCAAAATTACACATAAGACTAAGGTTAAATGGGTTGGGAATGAAACTCTGGGGTGATGGTGGTAGTACTTCTATTTCAAAGGCCGTAATGGGAAAGCAAATTGTTTCTTCTATTTTTATCATCATCATCATCTACTGTCTGTCATTCTGTCTTGTTGTTCACTCACTAGGTTGTGTCTGACTCTTTGCAACCTCATGAATGGCAGCACATCAGGCTTCTCTGTCCTTCACTATCAACTGAAGTTTGCTCAAAGTCATGTCCATTGAGTCGGTGATGCCATCCAACCATCTCATCCTCTGTCGTCCCCTTCTCCTCCTGCCTTCAATCTTTCCCAGCATCAGGGTCTTTTCCAGTGAGTCAGTTCTTCACATCAGGTGGCCAAAGTATTAGCACTTCAGCTTTAGTATCAGTCCTTCCAATGAATATTGAGGGTTGATTTCCTTTAGGATTGACTGGTTTGAACTCCTTGCAGTCCAAGGGACTCTCAAGAGTCTTCTCCAGTTCGAAAGCACTCAGCCCTTTTTATGGTCCAACTCTCACACCTGTTCCTGACTCATGGAAAGAACATAGCCTTGACTATGTAGAACTTTGTTGGCAAAGTGATGTCTTTGCTTTATAATACACTGTCTAGGTTTGTCTTAGCTTTCCTTCCAAGAAGCAACTGTCTTCTAATTTCATGGCTACAGTCACTGTCCTCAGGGATTTTGAAGCCCAAGAAAATAAAATCTGTCACTGTTTCACTTTTTCCCCATCTATTTGCCATGAAGTGATGGGACCAGATGCCATGATCTTTGTTTTTTGAATGTTGAGTTTTAAGCCAGCTTTTTCACTCTCTTTCTTCACCATCATCAAGAGGCTCTTTAGTTCCTCTTTAGTTTCTCCCATTAGAGTGGCATCATCTACATATCTGAGGTTGTTTATATATCTCCTGGCAATCTTGATTCCAGCTTGTGATTCATCCAGCCCACATATAAGTTAAATAAGCAGGGTGACAATATACAGCCTTGATGAACTCCTTATCCAATTTTGAACCAGTTTGTTGTTCCATGTTTGGTTCTGACTGTTGCTTCTTGACCTACAGTCAGGTTTCTCAGGTTACAGGTAAGATGGTCTGGTATTCCCATCTCTTTAAGAATTTTCCACAGTTGTGATCCACACAGTCAAAGGGTTTAGTGTAATTCAATGAAGCAGAAGTAGATGTTTCTGTGGAAGTCCCTTGCTTTCTCTATGATCCAATGGATGTGGCAATTTGATCTCTGTTTTTTCTGCCTTTTCTAAATCCAGCTTGAACTTCTGGAAGTTCTCGGTTCACATACTGTTGAAGCCTAGCTTGAAGGATTTTGAACACTACCTAGCTAGCATGTGAAATGAGTGTAATTGTATAGTAGTTTGAACATTCTTCAACTATGCCTGTATTTTGGATTGGAATGAAAACTGACCTTTTCTAGTCCTGTGGCCACTGCTGAGTTTTCCAAATTTGCTGGCATACTGAATGCAGCACTTTAACAGCATCATCTTTTAGAGTTTGAAATAGTTCAGCCTGAGTTCCGTCACCTACTAGCTTTGTAGTAATGCTTCCTAAGACCCACTTGACTTCACACTCCAGGATGCCTGGCTCTTGGTGAGTAACCATACCATCATGGTTATCCAGGTCATTAAAATCTTTTTTTTTTGTATAGTTTTTCTGTATATTCTTGCCACCTCTTCTTAGTCTCTTCTGCTTCTGTTAGGTCCTTGCCATTTCTATCCTTTATCTTTAGTTGGAGCTCAGGTGCAGAGATTTTAATTAACCACACTTCTAAATTTATGCCATGTCATTACCATTGGTTCACATAAAGCTGCTGTTTAATTTAGTTTTTTTTGAACTTAAAAAAGAACTTTTATGCAGATCCTTACTCCTTTTTCCCTCTTCGCACAGAGGAAACTATTCCAGTGTAATGCGTAAAATTCACTGGGGTTCATTGTTTCAGTTCAGTTCAGTCACTCACTTGTGTCCGACTCTTTGCGACCCCATGGACTGCAGCACGCCAGGCTTCCATGTCCATCACCAACTCCCAGAGATTGCTCAAACTCATGTCCGTTGAGTTGGTGATGCCATCCAACCATCTCATCCTCTGTCATCCCCTTCTCCTCCTGCCCCCAATCCTTCCCAGCATCAGGGTCTTTTCCAATGAGTCAACTCTTCGCATCAGGTGGCCAAAGTATTGGAGTTTCAGCATTGGTCCTTCCAATGAATATTCAGGACTGATTTCCTTTAGGATGTAGTGGTTGAATCTCCTTGCATTCCAAGGGACTCTCAAGAGTCTTCTCCAACACCACAGTTCAAAAGCATCAATTCTTTGACACTCAGCTTTCTTTATAGTCCAACTCTCACATCCTTACATGACTCCTGGAAAAACCAAAGCTTTGACTAGATGGGCCTTTGTTGGCAAAGTAATGTCTCTGCTTTTTAATATGCTATCTAAGTTGGTCATAGCTTTTCTTCCAAGGAGCAAGCATCTTTAAATTTCATGGCTGTAATCACCATCTGCAGTGATTTTAGAGCCCCCCAAAATAAAGTCTGTCACTGTTTCCATTGTTTCACCATGTATTTGCCATGAAGTGATGGGACTGGATGCCAAGATCTTAGTTTTCTGAATGTTGAGCTTTAAGCCAACCTTTTTACTCTTCTCTTTCACTTTCATCAAGAGGCTCTTTAGTTCTTCTTGGCTTTCTGCCATAAGTGTGGTGTCATCTGCATATCTGAGACTATTGATATTTCTCCCTGCAGTCTTGATTCCAGCTTGTGCTTCATCCAGCCCAGCATTTCTCGTGATGTACTCTGCATATAAGTTAAATAAGCAGAATGACAATATACAGCCTTGACATGCTCCTTTCCCTATTTGGAACCAGTCTGTTGTTCCATGTCCAGTTCTAACTGCTGCCTCTTGACCTGCATACAGATTTCTCAGGAGGTAGGTCAGGTGGTCTGGTATTCTCATCTCTTCAAGAATTTTCCACAGTATGTTGTGATCCACACAGTCAAAGGCTTTGGCACAGTCAATAAAGCAGAAGTAGATGTTTTTTTGGAACTCTCACTTTTTCGATGATCCAGTGGATGTTGGCAATTTGATCTCTGGTTCCTCTGCCTTTCCTACATCCAGATTGAACACCTGGAAGTTCACAGTTCACGTACTGTTGAAGCGTGGCTTGGAGAATTTTGAGCATTACTTTGCTAGTGTGTGAGATGAGTGCAATTGTGTGGTAGTTTGAGCATTCTTTGGCATTGCCTTTCTTTGGGATTAATGGACTTTTCTGGTGGCTCAGACAGTAAAGCGTCTGCCTACGATGCAGGAGACCCGGGCTCAATCCCTGGGTTGGGAAGATCTGGAGAAGGAAATGGCAACCCGCTCCAGTATTCTTGCCTGGAAAATCCTGTGGAGGGAGAAGCCTGGTAGGCTACAGTCCATGGGGTTGCAAAGAGTCAGACACGGCTGAGCGACTTCACTTTCACTTTTCTTTGGGATTGGAATGAAAAGTGACCTTTCCAGTCCTGTGGCCACTGCTGAGTTTTCCAAATTTGCTGTCATATTGAGTGCAGCACTTTCATAGCATCCTCTTGTAGGATTTGAAATAGCTCAACTGGAGTTCCATCACTTCCACTAGCTTTGTTTTTAGTGATGCTTCTTAAGGCCCACTTGACTTTGTATTCCAGGATGTCTGGCTCTAGGTGAGTGATCACACCATCATAGTTATCTGGGTCATTAAGATCTTTCTGTATAGTTCTTCTGTGTATTCTTGCCACCTCTTCTTAGTATCTTCTGCTTCTGTTAGGTCCATATCATTTCTGTCCTTTATGGTGCCCATCTTTACATGAAATGTCCCCTTGGTATCTCTAATTTTCTTGAAGAGATCTCTAGTCTTTCCCATTCTATTGTTTTCCTCTATTTCTTTGCACTGATCACTGAGGAAGGCTTTCTTGTGTCTCTGAGCTATTCTTTGGAACTCTGCATTCAAATGGGTATATCTTTCCTTTTCTCCTTTGCCTTTCTCTTCTCTTCTTTTCAGAGCTATTTGTAAGCCCTCCTCAGACAGCCATTTGCCTCTTTGCATTTCTTTTTATTGGGAATGATCTTGATCACTTCTTTGTGTACAATGTCACAAACCTCTGTGCATAGTTCTTCAGGCACTCTGTCTATCAGATCTAATCCCTTGAATCTATTTGTCACTTCCACTGTAGTCAGTGAAGGCTATACTTTTCTTTTTTGGTAATGACTTTATTTTATGGTGAAGCCTGGTATGGTGGGTTTCCCTCAAGTCTTCTTTTTCGTTGTTTAGCTATTTGTGTACATTTGTTCTTCTATAGAATTTTTAGACTCAATTCTTGAAAAAATGCAAATGGCATTTTGATTGGTATTGCTTTGAATATGTAGATCAATTTGAGGATAATTATTATCTTTATAATGTTAATTCAAGAATTTGAATTATCTCTCCATTATTCAGATCATCTGTACATTCTTTCATTGAACCTTTATTTTTTCTCCATGGCGATCTCTTCTAAATTAATTCCTAGGTACTATATAGTTTTAAACTATGAATAGTACTTTATCTTTTATATTTTGTAGTATGTCTTATGATTTTGTCAGTTAAAATATGTAAGTTGATGTCATATCTGGCAGTGATACTGAGCTATCTGAAAAGTTATGATATTTGGTGGCTTGAAACAACAGAATGTATTCTTTTGCAGTTATGGAGATACCTAAAATCAGTGACACTGTACCAAAATCAAGGTGTGGGCAGGGCCAGACGCCCTCTGGAAATTCTAGGGGAAAATCTGTTCCTTGCCTCTTTCACTTTCTGTTGGTATTTCTTGGCTTATCACTCCAATCTCTGCCACCATGGTTACATTCTTTCTCTCTTGTATATATCAAATCTCCCTCTGCCTCCCTCTCAGAAGGATATATTTAGATCCTCCACATATAATTCAGCATAATCTCTTTATCTCAAAATCCTTAATTTATTTATATTTGCAAGTTTTTGTCATATAAGGTAACATTTACAGATTCTAAAGAATAGTACTTGATATTTTTTAGGGGGGCATTATTCAACTCATTATGCTTTCTCAGTTGATAAAATATACATATATAATTCAGCTCCTAATCTTGCATGTTACTTAATGAGAAGACACTAACACTAAAGTCAGGTACTAGATAGGTTTTATACAACTCCTATGTAACATTTTTTTGAAGCTCCTACCTATTTTAATTAAACAAGAGGAAATAATTGGGGGATGTAATCATTGGAAATGAAAAATTTGAACTCTATTTTCAGATAACATGATTGTATATGTGAAAAATCCAAAGAATTAATAAGAAATGACCTCAAGTAAAATAATTTAGTAATATAACAGCTTATAAAATTAATATTCAAAATCAATAACCTTCATAATAGAAACAAAAACCAATTACAAAATGTAATGGTGGAGAAGATTTCTTTTATGATTTTAAAAAAAGAAGTGCCAAGGTAAAACTTAATTAGAAGTATCCAGAGCCTACATGAGGAAAACAAACCAGAAAGTTACAAAAATTGATTTCAATAAATGGAAAAATGAGCCTTGTTCTTGGATAAAATCAATATCATTAAAAATATGTTTTCTCTATTTTAATTTATAAATTTATGAAATTCCTAGTAATAGTATAATCGGATTTTTCCCTTCTGGAGCAATAAAAGTTGATTAGAAAACTTATCTGAAGGAACATACAAGCAAGAATGGTTAAGACATCTTAAACACAACAGCAGTTGTGTAAGAGAATGGGAAGATTAGTGGTTACATTACACCAAATCACAAACCCTTTATAATTAAGATAGTTTGGTATTGACACATGAATAGACAGATAAGTAGGGCAAAGAGAGTAATGAGAAATAGACTAAACTGCAAATGGAAATTTAGTGTACAATAAAGGAAATATCTCAAATCAGTAAGAAGATGCATTTTTAAAAATAAGTATTTTTAATAATAGAAGATTGTGATTTACTTACAGAAATATTAACACACTGAAGAAAATTCAGCATATTATTTATTTGTCAATGGAACTCAGTTGACCAAACTATTAAAACATTGTTCCTTGCTTTATAGTTCTGGATGAAAATCACAAGTAATGGTTTCATTGTGCTCACTTTAAATTAGAGATATAAACTTTTTAATAAGTAAAAGTGAGATGCTATATCACCAGGGTTGTGCTAACAAATGTTTAATATACACACATATACCTGTGTCTATATATGTGTATACACACACACACATACATATATATATGCATACACTTATATTTGTATATATATGTATTATTAGGGCTTCCCAGGTGGTTCAGTGGTAAAGAATCCACCTGCCAAGCAGGAAACTCGGGTTTAATCCCTGGGTTGGGAAGTTCCCTTGGAGAAGGAACTGGCAACGCACTTCAGTGTTCTTGTGTGGAAATCCCATGGACAGAGGAGTCTGGCAGGCTACAGTATAAGGAGTTGTAAAGAGTCGGACACGACTGAACAGCTAAACCACCACTATGTATACTATTTTACTGATATAAAGAATATTTAGTAAGTAATTTACTAACTGTAATAAAATATACAGTATTACAGTATTCTCTATTGTAAGCTCTATATAAGTAATTGATTCTCACAGAATGCTTTCTTTGATTTTTGCCAGATTCTTATCCATGACAAACTTATGGTTGTAATTGATAAAGGTAGCTCTCATCTGAATGTATGTATGTATTTTCATTCGCATTAATGAATAAGCTGAAAGTGAAATGACAGTGTTGAATCTTGACTTATTTGTCAAGGACATGAGTGACTTCTTTGTTGAATTGGATAATAGTTTTCAAATATTGGAAGATTATCTCTCAATTTTTTGTGCTATTCACAATGTAACAGATACAGACAAGATGCACTGTAAAGATGAATCTACATTGTTGATATTTTCTCCATTATTTTCTTAAGTCCTTAGGCCAGAGGTCAGCAAACTTTCTCTAAGGGTGAGATAGGAAATACTTTAGGTTTTTGGGGTTAAATGGTGTCTATTGCAGCTAATCACCTTGGCCATTATAGCACAAAAGCAGTGATAAACAGTATGTCAAAAAAAAAAAACTTAGCTGTGATTCAGTAAACTTTAGGTTGAATTTGGCCTACTGGCCATAGTGACCTCCATAGTATACGGTCAACAAAGCAATAAATTAAGCCCTGATTTTAGAACAGCCAAGTTTCGTGATGTGAATATTTCTACCCTAGCCAATTTCATGGTATTGATATGGTGATTAATGCCAGTTTGAGGAGAGCAGCATGCCATTCTGTAGTCTTACCACCATATAGACCCCGCAGACAAAAACTGCCCCAAGAACCTTGATAATAGTAAAATGTACTAAAATAATTAGAAAGTGATTGAGTTTTGAATATTTATTAGCGTTGCTTTTAACATGATTTATTTCATTGTACATTTGTATAATTTATTTTGTATTAATGGCTGTCTTTAGCAATCAGCTCATGAAATTCCTGAAAATTAAAAAAAATCAGCTCTTGTGAGCTGGCATAAGCCAGCTCCAGCACACCACTCTGTGTAGCCATATGGGGAAAGAGAAAATTTGATTCGTTATTTACAGTATATACCAGAATAAATTCCAAATGGATCAGAAACACAAATGTAAAAATAAGACGAAACCATGCAAGTACTAGGCCAGACACAAATGAATTCCTCTATAACATGAGAGAGGGGAAAACTTTCCAAACTGGGGCTTAAAAGCCAGAGGCTCTAAGGGAAATGAGATAGATTAGCTTTAGAAAATGACCTGAGAATTATTCTTTCTTTTTTGCATTTTCTGGAACGACTTCTATAACATAGGAATTGTGTTTTTAATGGTTTGATAGAATCTATTTTAAAAGCATCCAGCCTAGAGCAATTTGGAATGTAGTTTAACTACCAATTAAATTTCTTTGGTCCTTGTAAGTCTATTTTAAATTCCCTTTTTATTCTCATACCAGTGTGGCATCCTATGTTTTCTAGGAATTTATCCATTTTATCTGTTAGTTTTTTTAAATCTGCAGTTATTTCCCCATCTTCATTTTGATCTGTGTTTTATTTACTTTTGTTGTCTCCTTTTCCTCTTGATCAGTCTTGTCAGAGGTTTATCTTGGTAGCTTTTTCAAAGTAGAACTTTAATTTTATTAATTTCCTCTACTAAAAAGTCATTATATTGTTTCTTTCCCTCTCTTATATCCTTTGTCTTCTTTGGGCTTGCTTTGATGTTCTTTCTTATAACTTCCTGAGTTGAATGTTTACCATATTTCTTTTCAACTTTTATTGTTTCCTGATAAGCGTATTTAAAGGTATAAATGTTCCTTCTAACACTGCTTTAGGTATGTCCCACACATTTTGTGTTTTCATGTTCATTCAATTCTAGATAGTCTCTCATTTTGACTGTAATTTAATTTTTTAACCTATATTTAATAATATGATATTTTCAAAATATAGGACATTAAAATTTTTTTCCTGTTATTAATTTCTAATGTTAATTCATCTGTATGGTATTTTTCCTGGCAAGTTTATTGAGACTTTCTGTACACCTGATCTATTAGTTTAAACATGTGTATGGTTCTAAAAAATGTGTGTTTGCTATTTGTTGCATGAACTATTATAGCATATATATCAAAGCATATATATTATACATAGCATACCACTGAACATACATATCAAAGATCTCAACAATATACTTAATAGTATAAGCCCACTAATTATACTGTTTAGATAAAGATCTGCTTAAGTTTTTTTTGCTTAATACATTTTTGATAATTTGGTTTTAAATGCTCTGTTTATCTGTTTCTCTCTACATGTCAAGTTATTGTGACCTATTACTGGGTTCATATATGTTTGTGATGGTTATCTCTACACTCTATTTTTTGTTTACCTTTTACCTTAAGCTTTTTAAAATCAGCTATTATGATTGCTATTCTAGCCTTCTTTCATGGTTTTGGGTTTTTTCCCTTGTCTTGAATTCTTTCATTCTCAACCTTTTTGTGTCTTTTGGTTTTCAGAATTTTTCTCAAATAGGACATATTTTTGGATTTTGTTTTTATTTCTTAATACCATCAGAAAATATTTTTCTTTGTTAGTTAAATCCACTTAAATTTATTGTAATTTCTTTTATATTAGGAATTATTTCTCCCACCATGTCTTATATTTAAATTTGTTGCATTTTCTACTGGCCCAAAAAATTATTCTATTTTTGTTCAAAAGTAGCAGCTTTTAAGGTACTTATTCATGTTTACTTATGCTATTACTGCCTTAAATTTATCAATGTCTATATATCCAAGGAAAACATTTTCTTCCAGAAATAATGAAGAGATCAGCTAAAATAATCAAATTGAACAGTGAGCACAAGATGACAAATGGGAAAAATATTTTTTAAATATTAAAGGAAAATAAATTTGAACCTAGAATTTTATATTCAGCCTAATTGTCTTTTAACTGTAGTGACTTAAAAGATATATATATATATATATATTTATTTATTTATTTGTATATATGTGTATATACATATATGTTCATTTCACTTCCAGTGCCTAAACTTTAAAACTACAGAACAGACAACTGGGAGGGGAAGATGGAAGTCAGGTGTGGGTGAGCAGGACAAGTTGGAACTTTTGTACAAGCACATGCTGGAACCTGGGAACAGACTGAAATTCATGTGAGTTCTTGTTGCCTCTAACCTTGATCATATATGTTTCTTGCAGAAATTGGGACCTTTAATCACAATGGCCAAACACTCATCTGATCCAGGAGAACCTGATCTATTAGTTTAGAGAACCTCAAGGTGATCCATGAAAGGTGGAGCTTTTGAAGACTCCACTGCCTCTTGACACCACTGACATGAGCTGGCAAGTAAGTGACAAGGCCCTTAGAACTTTTCGTGGGGATCTAGCTTATAGTCCCATAACTGGGAATATACAAGCAAGGGAACTTGGAGAAAGGGAGTTCAGCCTAGCTAACTTGACATTGCGCAAAGTCACCACTCACAGGCATTGGTCTTTTTCCTTCCGCCACCTGTATCTTTTAGCTTTTTGGTGTTTTTTGTCTTTCTCTCCTCTCCTGCTGACCTCGAGGAGAGGTTCTCAATCTGATCTTCCAACTCAGTGATTTATTCATCACTTTTGTCCATCTTGCTATGTATCTTATCTATTGCTTTTGTCACTTCGGCTATTACATATTTCATACCTACTACTCAATTTAGTCCTTTCTTATGTTTTCTTGTTCTTGCTTCACATGCGTATCAGCCTTAGCCTCTTAATGTATTCATCTTCATTTTAATTTCTTGGTCCATTTCCTCTTATGCTGCTGCTGCTAAGTCACTTCAGTCGTGTCCGACTCTGTGCGACCCCATAGACGGCAGCCCACCAGGCTCCGCCGTCCCTGGGATTCTCCAGGCAAGAATACTGGAGTGGGTTGCCATTTCCTTCTCCAGTGCATGAAAGGGAAAAGTGAAAGTGAAGTCGCTCAGTCATGTCCGCCTCTTAGCGACCCCATGGACTGTAGCCTACCAGGCTCCTCCATCTGTGGGATTTTCCAGGCAAGAGTACTGGAGTGGGGTGCCATCTGTATAATTTATATGGTTTATACTGTTGAGTTTGTTGTCCTTCTTATGTAGTAGTTGTATTCCTTATATGGCTTTACGGCTATTTCTTCTGAAGAACTCCTCTTCCCCTGAGAATATTGGTTACTACACATGGCTCTGTGCTGGGAAATGGCTGTAGCTCAGCCTTCACTTGATGTACCTGTAGGTGAATTAAATCCAGGGAAGAGAGGCTCAGGGACCCTAGAACTGATAGTGTTAATTCTAAATTGCCCACCATCTACAAATAACTTCTCTAGTCTGTATTTCTCACTGAAACTCTCTAGAAGCAGTCTCCATAGGTTCACTCTCCCTGCCCTGGGGATTTGGAGACTCCCCAAGACTCGCTGGTCAGTACACGGCCACCCTTTCCATCCCTCCTTTCTTTTGCAGGGCTTTGGCATGTCTCTTGTTCCCTCCGGGTCCCTGCAGGCCCTGCTGTGGTTGTCAGTTTCCGTGGTGACTGGCAGGCTGTGACCGTCCACACTGGGGAGAAGCAAGAGCAGAGCAGAAACTCCCCTCTCACCTCTCTTCTCAGAGCCGCCTCAGCCGCCCTCCCTGCCTGACTGAAGGCTTTCTCAACTCTCCTCCCACCCCTACCCCTCCACAGCCCCACATAACACTTTCTGAATCTTCAGACTCCCCAGGGACTTCTCCTAGTGTTTTATTTATTTTTAGTCATTCCTTCCTCAAATCTAAGTTTCCCTCCAGTTCCTATAGTTTCTCTCTGGTTGATTTTCAGGAAGCAGCCAGTGGCCAGTGTAGTTTGTCATTTTGACAGGGTGAGAGAATGGTTTATAGGATGAGCAGGTGTACCAGAAAAGGGGGAAAATTAGAGACGGCAGATGTATGAGTTGTAAGAACAGAGAGGCTACCAGTGCACACCAAGAGATGCTTTCTTATGCACTTAATTCTTAAAGTTTAATTTATCGATCTATCTACCTATCTCTAACTGTGCATTTGTATTTATGTATGTATGCATATATATGTGACTTTAAAAGTCAATGCTTTCAAGCTTATAATGGAAACAGGAGTCTTCACCCTTTCTTCTCCAAACTTCTGCTCCCTCAAGGCAACATGCTTCGACCTTTAAAAAAAAATGTTGCTTCTGGTGTTTGTTTCCACATTCTGAGTAACATGCTTATGTAACTGTTTCTTGATATTTTAATGTTAGATACTATCTTTGGTTTATGAATATATAAGATGGGGACTTGGTACTCACTGTATTTTCCCTTCCAATGAGTTCTCTTCCCCGTCTTGCTCCAGCTCCTAATATAGTTACATCACGGCTTCCATTAGTAATACTGAATGTTTATACTATCATGCCCATGCAAGCAGTATTCACAGTTAAGACCTGTAGCATGCTAAGATTATATTTCCTGCCTTATATAACCTTGTATTTTCTTAGGGTTAATACTCTAGCCTCGCCCCATCCTCACCACCCACTCTCTTTAGCCTGTCCTGGTTTTCTGATAAGAGTTGTTGGATAGTTTCAGTTGACCTACCTGATTCTTCCCCTCCCCCCTCCTATTCTAGCTCCATCTTCCTGCTCACAGCAGAGTGCTGGTTAAACCTTCCCTTTATCATCATCTTGAAACTTCCCTTGCCCACCTCCCTGTGTTAGAGCTCCTGTTTCTTAGTTCTGTATCTCCTTATTTCTTGATTCACTCCTTTATTTGATGAAGAAACTAATGTTTTCTGGTTGCTTCCTAAAAACGAGTCCGTAAGACGTAAAAACTCATGTCGGGTGTAGTGGTCATCTGTTATTCAGACTGCCCCACATTTTTGAACACCCCTTTTCCCATCGTTTTAGTAGTTTTCCCACATTATAAATTCCACATTCTTAAAGAAGGGCATTTCCTAGCTGTTCAGACATGTGGTTTTGATTACACTCGTCAGCTGCATCTGTGTGCGAGCCAGAGTCTGGGTCTGGAGCTGGATTACTTGGGAAGGAGGCAGGGCCTGAGGCATCCATTTGACAGGTGCAGGTCTGGGTGAGGCCGCACAGCTGAGTGTGAGGATCCAAAGTGGTGGCAGAGGCAGAGGCAGGACCTGGAACTAGTGACTGCAGCCTCCTGGCTCGGTGGTTTCAGTCAGAAGCAGTGACTCCCTCGCTAGGTAGCTCTTTGCCTTGATGTTGGGGTGTCACTCCTGGAAACACAGTCCCTTTCCTTCCCTTTAGTCTATGGACTCTATCTCATAACTAGTCCTTTTAGCTTAAACTGGTCTCTCAGTCTGCTGTGCTATGCTTAGTCGCTCACTCATGTCTGACTCTTTGCGACCTTATGGACCTGTAGCCCACCAGGCTCCTCTGTCCATGGGGATTCTCCATGCAAGAAGAGTGGAGTGGGTTGCCATGCCCTCTTCCAGGGGATCTTCCCAACCCGGGGATCGAACCCAGGTCTCCCGTATTGCAGGCAGATTCTTTGCTGCTTGAGCCACCAGGGAAGCCCCTCAGTCTGTTAGGACCGCTATAATAGAGTACCATAGACTGGGTGGCTTAAAACCAACAGACGTTTATTCCTCACAGTCCTGGAGGCTGGAAATACAAGATTAGGGAGCCAACATGCTCCGGTTGGTGCAGATCCTCAGCAAGGTTGCAGGTGCCAATTTCTTGCTGTGTCCTCACATAGTTCAAGGGAGCTTTCTTGTGTCTCTTTTATAAAATATATTAATCTCATTCATGAGGGCCATTCACCTTCCAAAGGACCACCCTCCTAATACCATCACACTGGGCATTAGGATTTCAACATATAAATTTAGGGGACACTAATATTCAGACCATAGCAACTGGTTAGAATAACTTCCGCTATGTCAAATTAACCTGGCACTTATGCCTTGCATGCCTAAAGGGGTCTTTATTCTACTGTAACACATGAATTTGATTGAGAATAGAATTTGGAGCATCTTCCTCAAAAACTAGAAAGCATTTCTACATTACCTCTGGCTTCTATTGTTGTTGCTTAGAAGCCTGAGGTCACTCTTTTTTCTGAATCTACATGGGATTCAGTTTTTCTCTGCAAAGTTTTTTTGCGTATCTCAAAGTCGAATTTACTTTAAATTTTTTCTTTTTATATTACCATATCTACAAATGGTCATGGTCATATTTTAAAGACTCAAATAGTTCCAGATGTTGTTTTATGAAAAGCCACTATTTCCTGATTTTTTGCTCCCATTTCTGCATGATAATAAGCAACCACTTTTACTACTAGTAATCCCGGTGGCTCAGATGGTAGAGAATCTGCCTGTAATGCAGGAGACCCAGGTTCCATCCCTGGGTTGGGAAGATCCCCTAAAGAAGGGAATGGCTACCAACTCCAGTATTGTTGCTTGGAGAATTCCATGGACAGAGGAACCTGGTGGACTATAGTCCATGGGGTTGCAAAAAGTTGGACAGGACTGAGCGACTAAACCCAAATAGTTAAAATGCATTTTTAGCCCAACAAAATGAATCCCAGGAAGCCTTTCAAAATTCTCACATTTAACTGTTATTCACTTTTTCAAGAAAACATTACACATAGAAGAAGATGACTACCTTTTACCTAAACAAACTTTAGGATGTAGGAGTTAGAGATCTCAGAATAGCAGTTATTGGTGAGATGTTCCTGTCTATTTACTCATTTGATGGTAGAATCTGAATCTGGGCTGGGACCTAAGGTATAAGAAGCTTCTATTTCTAAGGAGTGGCTCAGTGGATGAATGAGAGGTCTTTGAGGTTCCTGGAAACCAGCATTCAGAATGGGACTCCTGGCCTCAGAAAAGGCTGGGGAGTGAAATCTTAAGAGCTGCATTTGAAAGCCTAGAAAGGTTGGTGTGGAACTCATCCACTGAGCCTAGTACTGTGTGATTGGAGTACCCCTCCTGGGAACCTAGAAGAACCATTAGAGGCTGGGCAGGCAGTGCACTGCAGTGGCCAGCATCAGCTGCTCACTTCACTTTGGATTCTATTTAAGCACCTTCAGAAACAGCAGCATCAGGCAGAGGAAGCCACTCCAGGCTGTCCAGGCTTGAGCCGCTGCTTCATTTGCTCTCCATGTGCCTGCTCACTCTAAGCTGACCAGCTTGGGTAGCTGTGGTGAAATTCTCCAGCCATAAGGGACTGTGTTTGGCCCCAAGGGAGCAAAGTAGCAGGACAGAAGCGAACAGGGTTCCCTCCTTAGACTTTTTAGCATCCTGCAATCCTGGAATTTCTGCATGCATGGAAGGGATGAAGGGATCCAAGAGATAATTTCCTGCTAATATGGACATTGGGGGCTTGAGTGCAGCCTCAGGAATCCTCCTGGGGCAAGACTGGCTGTTTTTCAACAAACAACCTTGAAGTAAGATGTGCTGGTTTACATAAATTATATTTTGCTGATGCTATCTCTCAACACTTTTTGACACTAACAACGCTGGTTACCTGCTATATGGAATATTTATGTCTCCCTTCATCCCCCAGATTCATATGTTAAAATACTAATCCCAATGTGATGGCATTAGGAGGTGTTGCCTTTTGGAGGTGATGACTTCATGAGGGTGGAGTCCTCATAAATGGGATCAGTGACCTTATAAAAGACAGCCTAGAGAGCTCTTGCCCCTTCCTCCACGTGAGGACACAATGAAAAGAAGACTGCTGTCTATGAGCCAGGTGAGCAGGTTCTCACCAGATGCCAAGTCTGGAGGCACTTTGATCTTGGACTTCCCAGGTTCCAGAAATGTGAGAAATAAATGCTTCTTGTCTAAGCCACCCAGTTCATGGTATTTTTGTGACAGCAAAGCAAGACACCTGTGATTTAACTCTTTTAAAAAATTTAACAGTTGAAGATGAGAGGTTGGGGAGTGAAAAATGGGAGAGACTGGACCTGCCATGATTTTCTTTGTCCAAAACTCTACCCCAAGTTGCCCCTGTTGAACCAAGAAAGTTTCTACAACTCACAAAGCTAGATTTGAATACAATTTGCATATCTATGCTAGCAGAATAAGACATTTTATCAAAGATAAAGAAAAGTCTAACAGGTTTAAAGTTGGGCATAAGGAACTCTGACCTTATTTTCTCCAAATAGCCAAAAACAAAAAAACTAAAAAAAAAAAAATCCCCAAGCCATAAAACAAAACACCCAAAACAAACAGAAATACTTGGTGCATCTTGAATTTTTATACCAGGGTGAATTAGATAGTTTCTACAAACAATGATGAGCCTGATAGGAAACTCAGAGCAGTGTCAACTGCTGAAGCTTTTCTGGAAATGAAAAGGGGCAAATTTTCAAACCAGACCACATATCTGTAACCCTCACTAAACGGCCTGTTTGCTCCATCACAGCTGTTTTCAAG
The DNA here is from genome assembly GCF_054371585.1 of Giraffa tippelskirchi. Lineage (NCBI taxonomy): Eukaryota > Metazoa > Chordata > Mammalia > Artiodactyla > Giraffidae > Giraffa > Giraffa tippelskirchi. The sequence goes on along the minus strand of NC_137280.1, from coordinate 102,766,397 downwards.
GTCCCTCATTTAATCCAATGTAAACTGGACCCACGGAGTCTTTTAGTCACACATTGTCTTGCCACAGTCATATTTGTACAGACATTGTGTCAGCTGTCCTGATTCCATGGATGATGTGGGGCTGTAGCTATGACTGTGACTAATGAAGGACACATTTGTCCTTTGTAGTTAGAGAGAAAAGGCACCAAAGAACAGATCCATGTATTAAATGGAAGGAGTAGGTTGGAAATGAACAAATGTATTCTAATAAGATAAGGGAGGTTACTTAAATTTGATAGTAAGTGGTTGTAGCTTAAGGAAATTCGAGTATGAGAGGTTATAGTCAAGCATTTTTTTTTCATGAGAAAAAGCAAATCTCTAAAGCAGGCAGAAATAATCAGAATGTATCAGCTCAAGAGAGAATAAGATATGGCACTTGGAAAGGAAAGGTAATATTGGCAATAATAATGTTCAGCCTCTGTTATTTCTTGAGGCCAGTTCAATAAAATATAATGTTACATTAGCAGTTTCTTGGAAAAAAACCAATCAACTGCTCTTCTTTTTTATCTATGGCTTTATATTCCACATGAATTATTCACTGCTGTGGTTAGTTCCTCATAGTTGGTGCATCCCCAAAGAATTCTGCGATGTTAAATAACAATGAAAGTAAAGTTTGTAATATTTTATTTAAGAATAAGTATTAACTAAAGCTTTATTTATAAATGATCATCCATTTATTTTTAACCTAAATGCTTCCTCAATTTCGCTATTGATTTCACTCCATTTAAATCTAGGATTTGCTCTAGTCTGATGTATTATGTTATCTTTTTCAATTCAAAATATCCTAGTCACAGGCAGAGTGATGTTTCCATGTTGCTTGCTAACCTGTTACCTTTCCATAGCCTCAGAGTGGTGACTGTGTAATGTGTTACACTGAGAACAAAATCAAGTCTGAGGCAGTGTCTTCTAGGTGTTTCTGTTTAATCAAGGTGGGTACCAGAACTCTAACATCAGCTAGGGTTTATTTGGTCCATTTATCTGTATGATAATTCTGAGGGTCTTTTTAACTAAGGGTTTTATAAAGATAATGAAATGATTTTTTGAGAATAATTGACACCAAAGCCCTGGAATTAAAACTAATGATCAACTTTGGCATTAATATAGACAACAAACTACAAGCTATCAGAAAGTGGAACTTGATCTCATTTTCTAGTTTTCCTCATCTGCGTGAGTGATTCAGAGAGTTTTTTCTGTTAGCATATCTCTCCTCCTGAGTTCCCCTTTTCTTCATCCACAGCCCATGCTTTTCAATGACCCTGGCTCTCTGCTGGGATGGGCCCATATTGCTCTTTCTCTGGCTCTGTATATGTCAGGACTAAAGATTGTTTCAAGCCTAGGCTGTATCAGTTGTTACTGTGCTTGAGTGTGGGATGCTCTGGAAAGTACTGATGTCCTGCTGTACTTGTGTGCCTGGATACAACTATGGATCTTATTAATAGGTGCATCCCTCCATCCTTCCTTTCTCAGCTGAGCACTGTCCTGCGTCCCCCCTCTCTCCTCCAGCTGTCATGTAGTCCTCTTGCTGTTGACTTGGGTGATGTGTAGGATTCTAGTCACCTGATTTTGGCTGAAAAAGTTTCTCCCTCATAGCTGTTGCTGCTGCTGCTGCTGCTGCTAAGTTGCTTCAGTCATGTCCGACTCTGTGAGACCCCATAGACGGCAGCCCACCAGGCTCCCCCGTCCCTGGGATTCTCCAGGCAAGAACACTGGAGTGGGTTGTCATTTTCTTCTTCAATGCATGAAAGTGAAAAGTGAAAGTGAAGTCACTCAGTTGTGTCCGACTCTTGGCGACCCCATGGACTGCAGCCTACCAGGCTCCTCCGTCCATGGGATTTTCCAGGCAAGAGTACTGGAGTGGGGTGCCATTGCCTTCTCTGCTCCCTCGTGGAGGTAAAGTGAAATAAATTCCTCCACTCAGTGGTACTAAGATAACTCCTACTCAGTGCCCTTAAACATCCCCCAGACAACAGTGGTTCAGGACACGTATGGTTCCTGTCTACAGAACATGCAAAGGTAACCACATAGACATGAGGATATGTGTGTAGAATTAGGGAGAATGGCTCACACCTCCATCACCAACAAAACTCTCTCCCTCCCTCTCTTTCCCTACCTTTTTCTCTTCCCTTCTTACTCCTTCCAGTTGCTTTGGAAAGAAGTATGATTTACCACATACTGGACACAGAAGTGGTGGCTTATTAACCCATGTACTCAGTCACTCACTCTTGTCCAACTCTTTGCGACCCAATGGACTGTAGGCCACTAGGCATATTCCCACACATTTTTAATCTTGACTCTGCATCAGATTAATCTCTAACAGCTTAAAAAAAAAAGAAAAAGGATAAGAAGCCTGACCTCACTTCTAAAGTACTGAAAATGAGTCTCTGGGGATGAGAATCTAGAAGTCTGTATTTTGAAAAATCTCCACTCTGTAAGTAATAATACGCAGCTAGATTTGAGAACCCACAGTCTGAATGTTGCCTGTTGTGACAATGATGTATCAAATGTTACATCTGATTGCACTGATGATGCTAGTTTCGTTTGCCTGTCTCTGATGGCCAGGCTTGAGGGATGGAATAGTGACAAGGTTGAGTATATATAAATGGTTACATCAGGCTGCTAGTGTTCAAATCCTAATTCTACTCCTGTATGTTTTATTGAGCAAATTATTTAATCTCTTCATGTTTCAGTTTATTCATCTGTAAAATAGCATTAAAAATAGTACCTATCTGATAGCACTGTTGATGAATGAACAGGAGACAAAAAGCAGTAAGAACAACACCTGCCATATAGTAAATGCTGTTAGGATATTAGCCATTAGCATTTTATGATTATGCTTGAATCATAGGGGTCTCCTAGAGTTTGAAAAGACTTTAAAAGATGATCTAGTCTTCAGGCAGTAGTATATTATTATGATTCCCATTTGACAGATTAGAAAACTCAGGCTCTTAAGTGATATACTTGCCCAAGATGATTCAGGATGAAAACAGCAATAATTATGATAGCAAAAACAATAACAAGTAGTATCTATTGTGTGTTTACAACATGCCAACACTGTATTAAGTGTTTGAAGTATGTTATATCATTAACCCAGTGGTTTTCAACCTTTAACACGCATACACAGTCATCTGGCGATAATGTTAAAATGTAGATTCTGTACATCTGGGATGTGGCACAAGAAGTCTACATTTCGGTTTTTTTTTCTCTCATTTTTGATTTTTTAATTGGTGGAAAATTGCTTTACAATTCTGTGTTGGTTTCTGCCATACAACAGTGTGAATCCATCATAATTATATATACATCCCTTCCCTCTTGAGCCTCCCTTCCCATCCCCATCCCACCTCTCTAGGTCATCAAAGAGCACCGGGCTGGACTTCCTGTGTTAGTTAGCAACTTCCCACTATCTGTTTTACACATGATCATGTATATATGTCAATGTTACTTTCTCAGTTTGTCCCAGCCTCATCTTCCCCTGTTGTGTCCACAAGTCTGTTCTCTACTAGATTCATCAGTACCATTTTTCTAAATTCTGTGTGTGTGTGTGTGTGTGTGTGTGTGTGAATCACTCAGTCGTGTCCGACTCTCTGTGATCCCATGGACTGCAGCCCGCCAGGCTCCTCTGTCCATGGGATTCTCCAGGCAAGAATACTGGAGTGGGTTGCCATTCCCTTCTCCTCTAGATTCCATATATATGCATTAATATACAATATTTTTATCTTTCTGACTTCACTCTAGATTCATCCAACTCAGTGCAACTGACACAAATTTGTTCCACTTTGTGGCTGAGAAATATTGCGTTGTATAAATGTACCCAAACTTCTTTATCCATTCATCTGTTGATGGACATCTAGGTTGCTTCCATGGCCTAGATATTGTGAATATTGTTGCAGTGAACATTGAGGTACATGTATCCTTTAGAATTGTGGTTTTATCAAGGTATATGCCCAGTAGTGGGATTGCTGGGTCATGTGATAGATTTATTCCTAGTTTGTTAAGAAATCTCCCTACTGTTCTCCATAATGGCTGTATCAGGTCAGATTCCCACAAGCACTGTAGGAGGGTACTGTTTTCTCCACATCCTCTCCAGCATTTATTGTTTGTAGATATTTTGATGATGGCTGTACTGACTGGTGTGAGGTATATACCTCATTGTAGTTTTGATGTGCATTTCTCTAATAATGGGCAGTGTTGAGCATCTTCTCATGTGCTTATTGGCCATCTGTATGTCTTCTTTGGATAAATGTCTGTTTAGGTCTTCTGCTCATTTTTTTGATTGGGTTATTTGTTTTTCTGATATTGAGCTGAATAAACTGCGTATACATTTTGGAGATTAATCCTTTGTCAGTTGTTTCATTTGCAATTATTTTCTCTCATTGTGAGGGTTGTCTTTTCATCTTGCTTATAACTTCCTTTGCTGTGCAAAAACTTTTCTTATTAGGTCCTATTTGTTTATTTTTGTTTTTATTTCCATTAATCTAGGAGGTGAGTCAGAGAGAATTTTGCTGTGATTTATGTCAAAGAGTGTACTGCCTATGTTTTCCCCTAAGAGCTTTATAGTTTCTGGCCTTACATTTAAGCCTTTAATCCATTTTGAGTTTATTTTTGTGTTCCATTCTTTTACATGTAGTTGTCTAGTTTTCCCAGCACCACTTATCGAAGAGGCTGTCTTTTTTCCATTGTTTATTTTTGCCTCCTTTGTCAAAGATAAGGTACCCCTATGTGCATGGGTTTATCTCTGGGCTTTCTATCTTGTTCCATTGGTCTGTATTTCTGTTTTTGTGTCAGTACCATACTGTCTTGATGACTGTAGCTTTGTAGTATAATCTGAAGTCAGGGAGATTGATTCCTCCATCTCAATTTTTCTTGATTGCTTTGGCTATTCGAGGTCTTCTGTGTTTTCATACAAATTGTGATGATTTTTTGTTCTAGTTCTGTCAAAAATGCCATTGATAATTTGATTGTGGTGGTTTAGCTGCTAAGTCATGTCCAGCTCTTGCGACCCATGGAATGTAGCCCTCCAGGCTCCTCTGTCCAGGCAAGAATACTGGAGTGGGATGCCATTTCCTTCTCCAGGGGATCTTCCCGACCCAGGAATTAAACCCGGGTCTCCTGCGTTGCAGGCAGATTCTTTCCTAATTGAGCTACAAGGGAAGCCTTGGTAATTTGATAGAGATTGCACTGAATCTGTAGATTGCTTTGGGTATACAGTTATTTTGACAATGTTGATTCTTCCAATCCAAAAACATGGTGTATCTCTCCATCTGTTTGTGTTGTCTTTGATTTCTTTCATCAGTGTCATAGTTTTCTGCATACAGGTCTTGTCTCTTTAGGTAGTTTTATTCCTAGGTATTTCGTTCAGTCACATTCACCATTGCAGTAAAAAGATTTCTACACTTCTAACAACTTCATAGGCAATGATAACCCTTCTGGTCCAAGACTCACCCTTTGAACAACATGGGTTTAACCCACACAACAACTCTATTTGATGGGTACTAGTTTTTTTCCTTATTTTGTGTATAATAAACTTAGGTTGTGAGGATATATAACTTTCTGGTGATCACAGGTCTTGGAGCAGTGGTACTGGGCTTAAAGTGATTCTCATGCCAGAGCCTGCCTCCTTTATCAACCTGCCTGACTATGAGTATGTATGTAACAGGGGTATCTATGCCATTTTGGCAGAATGTTGAGCAAATGGCGTGTGTTTCCCAGAGTTTTAAATTTATGTGTCTACTTGAAGGAGAGACACTGATATGGCGTTTTATATATTTTAAATTGTTCATTACATCCCTGACCCTTCTAGCTAGCCGCTAGAGTGACCCATTTATATCTGTGGTTTCTCTTGCACATAAAAGAAAGTCCTAAATTCTAGCTGATGGTAAACCTAATGGTCAGGTCTCTCCTGAGTTATAACATGCTCCACCACTCTTTTAAATACTGACCTTATTTGATTTGAACCCATTTCAAGTTTAGAATTCTGGGCTCGATAAACTTAGATTGGATCCTCAGCCTTTCTGTGCTGACTCTGACTTAGCCTCTGCAGCAGACACAGAGATGCATCGCTCAGGCCCCCTTTGAAGAAAGAACTTGTTGCTCAGCATCAGGAACGCTTCCAGGTGTTGACCCCTTCGGGTTTGCTTCAGCTTTGGATCCCAAGCCAGCTCTTCTCTGCTCCTCCAATCCTGGCCATTTCCACTAATGCTCACACTCTCATGGGCACCCTCTGCTCAGAGCTCCTCTTTGGGCTGGCAGAGGCTTTGTGAGGTCGGCATCATCATCTGACAGCTTCCACAATCAATTTTACTTTCTTTCTTTTTTTTTTCACAAATATTACTCCCCAGCCTGTGTGTGTGCTCAGTCTCTTCAGTTGTGTACGACTCTTTGCGACCCTATAGACTGTAGCTTGCCAGGCTCCTCTGTCCGTGGAATTCTCCAGGTAATAATACTAGAGTGAGTTCCCATGCTCTTCTCCAGGGGATCTTCCCAACTCAGGGTTGAAACCTGGGGCTCCTGCTTTGCAGGCAGTTTCTCTACTGTTGAGCGTCTGGCGAAGCCCACTCCCCAGCATAGTGAACCTTTTACATTTCTAACTCCATCTTAGTGTCTTTTCCAACCAACACCTCCTACCACTTAACCAAGTGAGAGCTCTAAGTCAACCCAAACCAGTGCCTGGATAGGCTTGGCCTAATACTTGGTAGATATCTATGCCCGGGTAGGTGCTTAAATTATATATTGATATAATCATTCAATAGACAGGTGCATATTGAGTAACCATTGGGTACTCATACCTTCAAAAGCATAATCATCTCTTCTAAATGTCTCAGATAAAGGAGAAATGTGCCAAATTTAGATACCATGCCTCTATTTAGCCTTTGGTTCCTGTGGTGAATTGTTTGCCAGAGGTTAAAATTTACATCTTAGGATCATTGGGTGCTGCCTACAAAATTATAGCATTGTGATACAGTGAGGAAAAACAGATGTCACCAAAATAAGATAGGAAGTAAGTAGCAGTGTCTATGGTGGAAAGAATACAGACCATGAGTCAGCAACATCGAACTGCAGCTCAAAAAGTAAATCACACAGTGGATACAGAAAAATAAACAGAGTAAAAGATTGAGGGTTTTTTTTGGTTTGGTTCTTGTTTGTTTCAGGTTTTGGTGGGGGGTTTTTTTTTGGTTTTGTTTTTTGGACTATTTATTACTACTACACAGACTCCTGTGTCATGGTTCTAATTTCAGATGAGGAGTTGTCAACATGATTTGATTGGATGGATTCTCAGAAACCCCTCCCTAATTACCCAATATCCATGTACTCCTATATTGGAGGGTTTGAAGTTTTGAAAGAGGGGGCAGGTAGAGGAGGAAATGGCAATTTTTGAGCATAAACTGCTCGCCAAAAGAATAGTCACTGCTGTTTAGTTGTGTGTGGCTGTCAGTGGAGAGGTGATGAGATGAAGCTCTGACTGTCCAGAGGATGGACTGAAATCTTTCCATCTCTGGAGAAGGATAAATGACTGAGAGATGGAAACAGTGTTGGGAAAGAAGTAAAAGGCAAGTCCAGTTTAGATTAAAGCACATTTTGGGTGCAATAGCCTGAGTCTTAGAAAACCTGTAGGTTAGAAGCAAACCATAAAAAAAAAAGCAAATTAGAGTTACGCAATGATATATGTGGATAGGCAGAAAGGTTTGAAAAATGCATTATTAAGTTGAAGAAGGAAAGTGAACTACCAAAGAAATTCTCTAGAAAATGAGCTCTGCTTAGTGCAGAAAGGGTAATTGTTGTTGTTCAGTTGTTTATTTGTGTCCAACTCTTTGCAACCCTGTGGATTGCAGCACGCTAGGCTTCCCTGTCCTTCACCATCTTCCAGAGTTTGCTCAAACTCATGTCCATTGAGTTGGTGATGCAATCGTTTCGTCCTCTGTCGTCCCCTCTTCCTCCTGCCTTCAGTCTTTCCCAGCATCAGGGTTATAGTTATATCGAAAGTTGAATTTCTTGTCAACAAAGATTGGCATTATAAGTTAACCTGGGAGATTTTGTGAAATTGACATACTTGAAGGTAGCTCCAGTATGGTCCTGCATGGAGTTGAGAAAACAAGCAATAACCAATTTTATTTTATTTATTTATTTTTTATTGCCTCCTCTGAGCAGCTGGCACCCAGTCAAACTCCATAGAGAACTTCCACCCAGAACTTGGTGGAAGATGTGTTAGATGTTTGCTTGGCAGACTGGTTTCCCCGACCAGACTGCCTGTATCTTGAATGCAGGATCATTTCTTTCTTGTGTATAATCATATTCAAATGCCTGGAACAGCACCTGTAAGGTACTTAATAGGTGCTCAGATAATATTTATTTTTTATTTATGTATTTATTTTGATTTTTTTTTAGTGGTTTTGCCATACATTGACATGAATCAGCCATGGGTGTACATGTGTTCCCCATCCTGAACCCCCCTCCCACCTCCCTCCCCATCCCATCCCTCTGGGTCATCCCAGTGCACCAGCCCTGAGCACCCTGTCTCATGCATCGAACCTGGACTGGCAATCTGTTTCACATATGATAATATACATGCTTCAATGCTATTCTCTCAAATCATCCCACCCTTGCCTTCTCCCACAGAGTCCAAAAGACTGTTCTATACATCTGTGTCTCTTTTGCTGTCTTGCATATAGGAGAAATAACCAATTTTAAAATCTATCTAGCTCCCACAATTCTCTAATCTATGGAAAAAATTAACATTTTTACTTTTTTTTTTTCACTTTACCTACAGTTTGATGTGCTTGCAGCAAAGGTTTGAATGTATAGTTTTCTGAATCAGTAGCCTAGAAACCCACCAGAGCACACACAATGAGGTAACTCTGTCACCCATGGAGCAGCTAAAGTGGCAATCAATAAATCATAAAATATGCCCAAGAGGGCATTATAAATCATTTAGAGTTGCTATTAATATTTTAGACATGTTCATTTTTAGCAGTGTGTTAAGGTTTAGTGTTTGCATTCCATTTTTAATTTAGCACTTGATAATTGAAATATGATACTGTTAAAAGTGATGTAAGTTTTTTTTGGCCGGTTATTTAAAGATTAAATTGAATAAGGGAACTGATTGTTAGCTTTATTCTCTCTAAAATTCCCTCCTGGTACTTTGGGCACTGGTTCTCTTGGAGTGCGGTACGGTGTAACCATTGGTGTTCTCTGGTAAGGAGGGAGCATTCTGATGTCCTTCCTGATAATCCCCTTTCCTGGCTCTGGAGCTTTCCCTTCTCAGGAATGTGGCAGTGTGATGGCTGGCAAGGGGACCTGTTCCTACCAGGCTGCCTAGGACTTTCCTAGTTTTAGCACTGAAAAGTCTTGGGTTCCAAAAAACCTGTTGGTCCAGGTCAAACAGATGGTTGGTTACCCAGGCTGGTCCCCAAATCCAAAGTAATATTCTTTGGCAGTACTGGCCCAGGAAAAGTGGTGGACTTTAACACATTTGTTAGTAGCCCTTGTTTACTTTCTTTCTGTGACCTGCAGGCCATTCCGCTCCTGACTTCCTTGGTTGCTTTGTGTTTTCTCTAGTTGTTCAGGGCATCCTCTCAGACTATGCTTCTGTGGATATCCACTTCTTTCATACTATTAAAAGCATCTCAAGTGATTAATAAAAACCACTCACTACTGAGAATCTATTTTGTGTCCAGCAGCGTGCTAAGTATTTTTTATTTACAATATCATAGGTCTTCACAAAAACTGTGTGAGTAGAATACTATTACCCTTACTGCTTATAAGGCAATTTAGGTTCAGAAGATTAAGAAATTAGGCAGGTGGTGGCCCAGAGGCTAAGGCTAAGGCTTCCCTGGTGGTCCAGTGGCTAAGGCTCTGTTCTTCCAATGCAGTGGGCCTGGGTTCTATCCCTGGTCAGGGAACTAGATTCCACGTACTGCAACTAAGACCTGGTACAGTCAAATAAATAAATACTTTTTTTTTTTTTTAAGAAATTAGGCAAAGATCTCAGACCTGGTCACCAGAAGCTGTCTTTATTCTAAAGCCCATGGGTATTTCTAAGTCAGAACTTGGTCCCCTTAGGGACTTGCCTGCTGATACTTATGGCTTCGGTGTGTGGATCTCTGTTAAGAGATGCCAACATTGTAATAGCTCATCCTTCATGAATCATGACTTACTAGCTACCTCTTTCTAGAATACTCACTTTCTTTTAAGCACAAAGGGGTAGTTCAGGTAGCCTTCAGGTGTCCTGGAACAGGGCTGCATGATGGACAGGTTCTAGTTTTCCCAGAGTTGGTGAGGAGCAGAGATGTATGTCACTTAGGACTCTTGATTTTTTTAAAGTGACACAAATGTGACTTGAGCTAGATGAAGAAGTAGGTGCTTCCTGGCTTACCCAATTGTATAACTGTAAGGTATAAGGGTATCTCTGGCTTCAGGTGTGGCTGATTCAAGTATAAACAGCTTCATCAGGACATTGTCCCTCTCCATCTCTAAGTTCTGCTTTCCTCTGTGTCAGCACCATTCTGGGCAGCCTTTCACATATAGTGATTCCCACAAGCTTTCAGTTTAGAGCTTCTTGGTTTATCAATTTCAGGAAAATCCCAGAATTTAGTCTGTTGGGCTGATTTAAGTCATATGTCTGTCTCTGAACCAACCACTGAGGCGGGGAGGTGGAACACACTGTTTACTAAGTCCACACTTGGATTAGGGGATGGAATGAGGTCATCTGACCTGAGTCACATGTGGTGGGAGGGGTGTGCTTCATCAAAGGGAAATAGAACTTTACTATCATAAGCAAGGGAGGAATAGCTTCTGAGCAGGGAAAAACTAGAGATGGACACTTAAAATAGCTATTTAAATTGAGTGGGTTTGAAGGTGAAATGAGAAAATATAAAAGCATTTGATAAACTAAAAAGCACCATGTAGTTAAAAAAAAAAACTCTTTTATTAATTGATGTACTGCTCCACTCAGAGTTGAGAAATGAAAGGCTTTAAAAGCTTGCACTTTGATTTGGTTTGTAGATCATTCAGTAGATACCAATGCAAGTAAAACCAGCATAGCCTTACTGGGGAAGCACAGCTGTGGAATATATATGTATTTTTTCTATTGATTTTATGGAGAAGAGCGTCATGGAGGGGGGTCCAGGGAGCAAAGAGGGGCTGGATAGCTTGGATAGCCTTGTATATCAAGAAAGGTCTATGGTCAAAGAAATGTACTTTTCCCTCTTCAAAACGATGATTTATTTTAAAAAGTAAATATTGATTTCCTTAATGCAAATAAAGTTTATATGCAGTTTACTGTAGGTGTAATGTAGTCTAAAGTGAAAATGTTAGTCACTCAGTCGCGTCTGACTCTTTCTGACCCCATGGACTGTAGCCCGCCAGGCTCTTCTGTCCATGGAATTCTCCAGGCAAGAATACTGGAGTGGGTAGCCATTATCTTCTCCGAATGTAGTCTAAGTTCATCACATAAGCGTCAACTTGAAAAGATTACTACTTACTCTAATTGTATGTTTTCTCCTTTTGCTTCATGGAGAGAACTACCCCTCCCCCCACCCCAGTATATTTCTATTGTTCAGAAAGCTGTGTAGCCACTTCCATGACTTAGGAAGTTTCTGCTCAGATGTTGAGCCCATTAAGGCAAGTTCTTTCCAGTTTAATTACCTTCATGGAATGCCTCCAGAAGAAGGCAAGATGTCGCTATATCCTCAGCATTCCCAGGGCCTTTTCTGCTCACTCTACCTGTCCTGAATCTCATTTGCCTCTGAGGAAAGAAAAATTCCCTTAGGCCATATGGTTTAGCCATCATGAGAGAAAGTATCTGTACAATGTATCCTTCTCCCTCTCAAATCCCATTTATTCATTCTTCACATTAAATGCTCATCTCCACTGAGAGTGTGCTTTAGTTAAGTCTAGAAACACCTAGAAATGGAAAAACCTGATTCCCAAAAAGACACATACAGAAAAGTATATGAATATATACATATAATTATAACTCTTATGGATATTTTATTATAGAAATGTATGTTCATAAAAATGTTTAAAAAAAGAAGTAAGAAAAAGATTAAAAAATCATATTACAGCACTCAGATAATTGTGGAGGCTGTTTTCATTTTTAGAGGGAAGAAGGATGGCCTGGCATTTCATATTTTCTCATTTATAAAAATGAGATCATGTTAAAACACTCATTTATATAATCTTATTCTTAATATAGCCATTGCTGGTTAATATTCTTTTCTTCAACAATCTATTTCTTAAAGGGATTATGTCTTATTTTTTCTCCTAAACATCTACTTTAAAATGTTCTTGAGCACCAGTTGCTAAATACAAATGTATAGTGATTTTTCTTTTTGCATTAACATACTGCTACCCCTGCCAAGAGAGATGTTTGTATTTTAATACTGCTCTTCTATAGACAGTGCCTTAGTGCAGGGAAATAAATCTAACAATTGGTCCCCTGGGGGACATTTTAAAACAGAGTTCACCATTATTTTTTATCATGACACATAATCTGTCCATTCATTTGCCCTTAAGAATGACCCAGCTCTAAAGAGAAACTTACCCCTTCTTTCCCCATGAGTGTTTATAGAGGAAAGGGAGGAATCAGATTCAATATTTATTTTAAATGGCATTGATTAAAGATCTTGCTGTATATGCTTGGCATATTGTATCAATGTCAGCTGTACCCTTGAACACAATGCATGTCTGGTATACCAGTTAGCCACAATCACATTTTAAAATGCATGATTCTCTGTTCATTTATATGTGGTACACAATCGTGTTAGATTTTGAAAATGGAACAAGAAGACACCCAACTATTAGTGTATTTCTGTCACTTGAGTTTCTCAGAACATTCTCTGATTGAACAAACATGTATTTTTCTTATGCCAATATCTTTGTAGTATGAAAAATTTCATTTCACCAGTGGGGCAGAATGTTTCCACTTTAGAATTGCAGAAATATAATGTTTAAGTTGGGTAAAATAATGCCAGGGAGGAAATTTGGAGGAAAGTAAGTTGCAGATAAGACTAGAAGTGCCAGATATGGTCAGTTTGAAAGTGGGCCAGAAGACTTCCTTCTAAGAACCAGGGAATGAGTCTGGGTCTTTGATCAGAGCAGGGCAGTAGAGTAGGAACCAGAGCTGACTTTGGGGTAGTACTTATATCCAAATACTCCTTTCCATGAGAGGAGGTTTGCTTCTGGTATCTCATGGGTTGAAGAGGCCATAACAAGACAGGATGAGGTTCAGGCAAGGCGTCAGGAAGCAAATGTTAGTTTAGCAGCAGATCAATTACCACCACGTACCAAGAGCTGCAGGTATGCTAATTGCTAAAGTCTAGGGATGTCTCTGAAACAAGCTGGTGGAAACCTGTGGCAGCAGCAGTTAAATATGGCTTCCCTGGAGGGTCCATGCTCAGGACTAAAGGTTGTTTCCAACATTACCCCTGGCACATCCAACTACTCGTATAAGAGATAAAGGTAATTGATGCCAAGAGCATGGGAGCATGGGCAACCAGGTACATTTTAAGAGCTGTCATTTTAGCCTGAGCATCTTGTTTGGTGGGGAATGGTAATAGATGAGACTGAAAAAGCAGTGGGAGAAGAGAATTCTTCTAGAGAAGAATTTGGATGTTTTCTGTGGGTGATGGGAAAACTTGATGGGTTAAAAGCAGAAAAGTGACAAAATCAATCTTGCCACAGAGATAGATTATTCAGGCAGAAATGCAGGGGTTTGGAAAGTCAAAGAAGATTAATATGGAAGGCAAGGGAGCCCATTAGAAGGCTAGGGCAATAAAAAGATATTTGTGGCAGCACTATTTACAGGGGTAAAAACACTTGAAACAATCTCAGTAACAATAGGATAGGAGTGGGTTGATAGGATAGGAATACGATAGGATAGGTTGATACGATAGGAATGAAGCTGTGCAGTCATGAAAAAGAATATAGTTCTCTTGATATACTGATATGGACTGATATGGACTGTTCTCCAAGACATGTTAATTGAATAGAGCCAGGTTCAGAGTAGTGTGTGTGTTATTTTAAATATTTGAATGAAAATAAGGAAAAAATAAAAATATATGTTTGCATAGGCATAAAACCTAGTATCAGGCTTAACTTTGAAGGGAATCTGGGGTGAGAAAGGGGCTCAGGACTTACTATACAATCTTTTGTGTAGTTGAAGTATTTTCCAGGTGCAAGGATTATGATTTTTAGACACTCAAAGCCTTATAAAATAGCCTATTTGAGAGAAGAGTTTTGGAACTTAGTGATCCCAAGGTATGGGTTTTGCTGAGATCAAATCTCTTAATTGAAGCCACCGAGGCTTCCCAATTAGTGTGTAATGTCTTGACCCATTCCATTCTTTTAGTGGCTGCAGCCTCTCCATTCTGGCTCAGTGGGTAAAAAATCTGCGTGTAATACAGTAGATGCAGGTTTGATCCCTGGGCTAGGATGATCCTCTGGAGGAGGAAATGGCAACCCACTCCTGTGTTCTTGCCTGGAGAATTCTATGGACAGAGGAGCCTGGCGAGCTACAGTCCATGGGGTCGCACAGAGTCGGACATGACTGAGCATGCACACGTCTCCATTCTAGCCCCCATCCACTTTCTGGCCCAGGTGGGAGATGACTTGGGAGAATGGAGCATTAGAGGAGCAAACTGGGACTGTGGGCATTCTTGTAAATCTTCCCCCCTTACCTGAGAATTCTCTGCCACAATACAGAATTCTGCCTGCTTTCTTCCTTACCATGCATCCCAGTTTTATGGTGATAAGAATAGATAATAATCTTTATGTGGCATGATGTTATGGAGGCCAATATTTGGTGAATAATACATATTTTATTTAAAAACAGTTGTTATGACAACTGCAGTGAACACAGGGATTTCATGTTGTTAAGGAAAAAAGAGTACTCTCCCTCCAACCCCCAAGCCTACTCCTTCAAACCAAGGTTAGTTCTTCGGTGGCTTTTAAAATGTTAACTTCTGGATATAAATGTGTAGACATAAAACCAAGCAGAGATCTCACTCCCAGTGGGTTATTCATGAGCTTGCCTTTTGTCCAAGATACTTCAGTTCTCTCATGTTGCTTAAAGGCTTTGAAGGAAAAAAATCCTAGAACTCCGTGGTATAGATTTTTCAGTCTCCCTGAAGCATCGAGAATTGTTTTTTATTTCTCTTCCCTTCTGAATCCATGAAAACAAACCTTTTTTTTCTTAATACAGTTTTATTCACACATCATTAAGCTGACTTACCATATTATACACCACTGTAGGCTTAGCAATCATGCTTTTCTCTCATTGTGGGAATGAAACAATTATTCAGAATCTCATATAAAAAAAGAGATTTTGCCCGATCCTGAAAGTACACATCACTGGGAATTTTGCTAAAACCTCTGATGTTATTAAAGTTCACAATGAGGGAAGGCATGGAGGGATAGCGATTAAGCAAATTATAAATGCAACAAATAAAATGCTAAACTGTAAAGTAGGAGTGTGTGGTCCTTGGGGCTCAATTGGCTGACATAAAACATTTCCAAGGAATAGTTTTTACCTGGGGTTTCATCATTCCTTACTTTACTTTGGAAAGTGCATTTTGTTGGATGGTTTGGTCTGTGTTTTGGAACTCCCTGATCCCAAGTTTGCTCTCTCAAAACACATGCTACAATTGTTTCCCTCAGTAAATGCTAGAATTTTAAACATTCTGTAGTCTTCTCTAGCACAACAAAGAAAGAAGAATCAAAAGTGATTATCCACTAATGTTTAGTGCTCCGAGACAGGATCACACACAATAACGAGTTGACAACACACGGCACAGTTTGGAGATAAGTAAACAAGGGACCATTACTCCCTACTGTGAACAAACACCTGGAAGCTGAGACAGTGGCAGGAAAATAAATGACCAGCCGCAAGGTTAAAAGCTCATCATTCAAGGAGTGTCCTTCATCTACTTGAAAGCATCTGAAAAGTAACCGGCACCAGCATTAACTGCAAACTCATTTGTAAGGCTTGGCGGCATCTCTCCACTTGACAGTACCCTAATCACTCATCTTGTGGCCTGGGAGTGTGCAGACTGTGCGTGTGAAAAGACAAAGTGAATACTGAACACCAGCAGGATTTTACCACATGGATGCCTGCCAGTGGAGGCAGAGGCAGACTGGAGGAACTAGATTTTTCAGACAATCTTTACTTGCCCCTTTTCCCTCTCTTTCAGATCAATCTATTCCAACCATCTTTCAGCTGTGGTTTTTTTTTTTATGTTTTATAATGAGCTTTTTCTTTTTTTTAGTTTTAATTTTTTATTTTATTTTTTTAAACATAGTCATTTATTTGGCTGCACCGGGTATTAGTTATGGCGAGTGGGATCTTTGATCTTCCTTTCGGCCTGTGGCATCTTTAGCTGTGGCACGCGAACGCTTAGTTGCAGCATGGGGGATCTAGTTCCCTGACCAGGGATTAAATCCAGGCACCCTGCACTAGGAACATGGAGTCTTAGCATTCTCTGGAACTACCAGAGAAGTCCCACGTCTTAATTTTTTAAAGAGAAGTTTAGGTTGACAGCAAAATTGAGAGAGGAAGGTAGAGATTTCCTTACCCCTGCGCACATAACCTCCCCCATTATCAACATCTCCAGCCAAGACGTACATTTGTTAAACTGACGAACCTATGTTGATACATCATGAACACCCAACGTCCATAGTTCACATTAGGGTTCGCTCTTGGTGTTGTACATTCTATGGATTTAGAAAATGTACAGTGACTTATATCCACTATTATAGTATCATACAGAGTTATTTCACTGCCCTGAAAATCCTCTGTGTTCTGTCTGTTCATCTCTCCTTCTCCAGCTCCTAGCAACCACCAATTTTTTACTGTCTTAATAGTTTTGCCTTTTCCAGAATGTCTTGCATTTGGAATCTGGAAAGGCTTTTCAAACTGACATCTTGAGTTAGTAATATGCATTTAAGTTTCTTCCATGTCTTTGCATGGTTTGATAGCTCACTGTTTGTTTGTTTGTTTTATGCTGACAGTGCATTATATGGTTGTATCACAGTTTGTTTATTCTTCATCTACTGAAGGACATCATGATTGCCTCCAAGTTTTGGCAACTATGAATAAAGCTGCTGTCAGCATTCTTGTGCAGATTTTTATGTGGACATAAATTTTCAGCTCCTTTGTGTAAATAACAAAGAGCATGACTGCTGTATGATATGGTAATAATATATTAATTTTCTAAGAAATCACCGAACTGTCTTCCATTTTGTATTCTCACTGGCAATAAGTGGGGCTGTTGTTCTACAGACTCACCAGCATTTGGTGGTGTCAGTGTTCTGGAGTTTGGTTGTTCTAATAGTTGTGTGGTGGTATCTCATTATTGTAATTTGTTTAAATTTGCTGTTTAATTTTCGTTTAATTTAAATGACATAAAATGTGAAGCTTTTTTTCATATGGTTATTTGTCATCAGTATATCTTCTTTGGTGAGGTATCTATAAAGGTCTTTGTCCCATTTTAAAATCAGATTTCTTGTTTTTTTGTTACTGAATTTCTTTGAAATTTGGTTTTTTGAAGAAGGAACCAAGCAGGAGGAGTTTTCTAATATTCAAAATGAAAATGCAACATCAGTATTTCTATGAATTAACCACAATTTACTTAAAAAGACTTCATTAGATGTTGCAGTACATGTGATACCAGATATTCTCCAGATGTTATATAGAGTAAAAATTACAGGTTTACAGTGAAATCAGATGTATATTTCCAAAATGTCCCCTACAATGGGGTTCTAATCACAAATTGGCAGTATATTGTAAGTATATATCATGAAAAATACCCTATTGATAAAGGTTGGAAATATTCTTTCCATAGGAGGGCAGCATGCTAAGGAGCCCACATATGCTCTATTGACTCATCAAACAGTGATGTTAAGAATGGGTCCCCTGATGTTCCCCAATCTAGGTGTTAACGTCCATGGTAGAAGGTGGGACCCCATTGGCAACTGGCACAGCACTTTGGACCAAGTATTGTTCAGCAGTTCCAGAAAATAATCCACTCCAGTGTTAACTTGTACTTCAAATTTATTTGAAACTTGGGTTTTGTAGCTTCTTCAAACTCATGAACCCATATTCAATATAATTTATTTAGTAAATGACAAAGGGAATTCTTGGATGACATCAGTTCAGTTCAGTCCCTCAGTCATGTCTGACTCTTTGCGACCCCATGAATTGCAGCACGCCAGGCCTCCCTGTCCATCACCAACTCTCGGAGTCTACCCAAACCCATGTCTATCGAGTCGGTAAAGCCATCCAGCCATCTCATCCTCTGTCGTCCCCTTCTCCTCCTGCCCCCAATCCTTCCCAGCATTAGGGTCTTTTCCAATGAGTCAACTCTTTGCATGAGGTGGCCAAAGTATTGGAGTTTCAGCTTCAACATCAGTCCTTCCAATGAACACCCAGGACTGATCTCCTTTAGGATGGACTGGTTGGATCTTCTTGCAGTCCAAGGGACTCTCAAGAGTCTTCTCCAACACCACAGTTCAAAAGCATCAATTCTTCGGCGCTCAGCCTTCTTCACCGTCCAACTCTCACATTCATACATGACCACTGGAAAAACCATAGCCTTGACTAGACGGACCTTTGCTGGCCAAGTAATGTCTCTGCTTTTAAATATGCTATCTAGGTTGGTCATAACCTTCCTTCCAAGGAGTAAGCATCTTTTAATTTCATGGCTGCAGTCACCATCTGCAGTGATTTTGGAGCCCAAAAAAATAAAGTCTGACACTGTTTCCACTGTTTCCCCATCTATTTCCCATGAAGTGATGGGACCTGATGCCATGATCTTAGTTTTCTGAACGTTGAGCTTTAAGCCAACTTTTTCATTCTCCTCTTTCACTTTCATCAAGAGGCTCTTTAGTTCTTCTTCACTTTCTGCCATAAGGGTGGTGTCATCTGCATATCTGAGGTTATTGATATTTCTCCCGGCAATCTTGATTCCAGCTTGTGCTTCCTCCAGCCCAGCATTTCTCATGATGTACTCTGCATAGAAGTTAAATACGCAGGGTGACGATTTATAGCCTTGACGTACTCCTTTTCCTATTTGGAATCATTCTGCTGTTCCATGTCCAGTTCTAACTGTTGCTTCCTGACCTGCATACAGGTTTCTCAAGAGACAGGTCAGATGGTCTGGTATTCCCATCTCTTTCAGAATTTCCCACAGTTTATTGTGATCCACACTGTCAAAGGCTCTGGCATAGTCAATAAAGCAGAAATAGATGTTTTTCTGGAACTCTCTTGCTTTTTTGATGATCCAGCAGATGTTGGCAATTTGATCTCTGGTTCCTCTGCCTTTTCTAAAACCAGTTTGAACACCTGGAAGTTCACGGTTCACGTATTGCTGAAGCCTGGCTTGGAGAATTTTGAGCATTACTTTACTAGCGTGTGAGATGAGTGCAATTGTGCGGTAGTTTGAGCATTCTTTGGCATTGCCTTTCTTTGGGATTGGAATGAAAACTGACCTTTTCCAGTCCTGTGGCCACTGCTGAGTTTTCCAGATTTGCTGGCGTATCGAGTGCAGCACTTTCACAGCATCATCTTTGAGGATGACATAGGTGGCTTTATATGAGAAAGGTCCTAACAGAAAACTCACTAAATAGAAGAAATCAATTCATCCAAAGCCTCTATGGATCATAGGATGAGTCTTCCAGTACATGGCAAGGACCCAAAGACTTGAAAGTAAATGACAACGTTCAATGACAGAAATAGTCATTCCTTGTCAGTCTGAAAGAATTGAATGTATGGCCAACCAACGCCTGCTTGTTATTTTAGAGTCAGTTTTTCCAGCTTACCAATATTGTTTACTTCCCAACAGTCTCAATAGTCCCATGGAAGCCTGAGCTTCTGATCATAATGTATATCAGATGAGAATTGCTAAGAGCTGAAGGAAAAGCTGTTTGCAGTTAGGTTAGAACTAGGGAGTCTGGGAAAAATATTTTAATTACATATCTAAATTCCAAACACAATGTTTCCTCACTTGAACACACTTCTCATAACTTCTGAATTAAAGTATATAAAAGAAAGGGATGAAGCTCAAATATGGAGAGCTGAGATACTCTCAGTATCTAGAAACCCCTAAAAGATATGTCATTCATTCTAATATTACTCTCTTTTTGGAATCAGAAATTTATCTGTTCAGGTTCAGAAATCCCCTGAGGAAATGATAACATTGCTCAAGTTCATAGAAAAGCAACAGCCTGAGATGAGTCAGAAAGGATAGATGTTCACACCAGGGGAGACTTAGCTCTGCACCCGACAGTTGGAGCAGCTCAGATGTGGCCCATGAGCTTGCTTTACTCTATTTGGGTAAAGAGGCCTTGCTTTTTGATTTGAAGATGCAGAATTTAAGTTTTGATGCAAAAATAGGGCAGATGCCCAGAGGAGTATTGGGTGACATTGAAGACCACAGTAATTGATCTCACTTTGTTGAAGGTGGTAGCAGATGATTTTCCAACAATTTCTTTAGAGATTGATCTCTAGTCTCATCTCACATGGGATGGTAATCTGAGTTCAGGAACCCTGACAATGGCTTCTAGAGTTTTGGAAAACAGAGGAAGGTATCAGTGAGATTTGTGAAACTACCTTTACATTATGAATAGGGAAATTATGAATCTCGTTATCCCAGGAAGAAAGAAATTGGAACTATAAAGATTTACTAGGGACTTCACTGGTGGTCCAGTGGCTAAGACTGCGTTCCCAATGCAGGGGGCCTGGGTTTGATCCCTGGTCAGAGAACTAGATCCCACATCCTGGAATGAAGATCAAAGTCTCTGCATGCCACAACTAAGATCCAGTCAGCCAAATCAATATTTTTAAAAAATGAAAGCTATAAAGAAAATAAAAAACAGGGTTTATTAGAAAGCTATAAGCTATATAGTTAGAAAGCTATATAATTCAAATGACAGAACTAAATGTGTTAGGGGAACTAAGACTTTGGAGAAAAGGTTAAGCTTCTATTTGGGGCCCTTTGTAAGAGAGTTAAGCTAATTGGTCTGGATTCCCTGGTGATAAGCCCTGGTGGTTAGACAGTGGGGCTGAACTCAGATAGTTGGTGAACATTTGGAAGAGGGAGCAGTGATAATTTAGGGGTTTGACTGCAAGTAACAATGTCCTGAAAAATAATGTCTTAAATAAGATAGTTTCTATCTTGTCTCTCTCACACACATGAAAGGAACCTGGAGATAAGGCAATCTAGGACTAATGTGGTAGTAATGGTCAGGAAACTGCCCTTGTTTGGCTGTATTGTGTTTGTTGCTTCCATTCTCAAGGCCACCTCACGGTCCAAGAGGGCTGCTTTGGTCTTGGCATTATATCCCCATTCCAAGCAGGTGGATGGAGGAAGGTGAGAGAAGAAATAAACCTCCTCCCATACAAGAAGATTTCCTAAACTTAGCACACAACACTCTTCAATCAGCATACTGGCAATATGTCCTAAACTGACTGAAAGGAAAGCTAAAGAGTAATCTTTTACCTGGATAGAAATGTATCCTGCTTAAAAAAATATTCAGAATTCTTTAACAAGGAATTAGTGGAGAGTAGATTTAGGGGGTTACCTAGCAGTGTCTGTCACACCTGGATAACCCTCATGTCCCCCTGTTTTACGGGCTGTTGCTTAAAGTTCTCGTTAACTTTTTGCTTCTGAGTTTATTGGATCAGAAGTCCCCACCATCAGATGACCAGGCCCTGGCCCTTCCCCATTCTAGTCTCACATTTACTTCCCCTCACTGCCTGGAATCCCTGTGCTTGGGCTCTTGTTCTCTGTATTCTTCTCAACTATTTGCTGCTGGTATGACTACTCATGTGTAGGTAGAATGTTAGTCCATACAGTCTGATATATTAGAAATGAAATGTTATGTTATCCCAACTCTATGTACCCATTCTCTTAGGGAATTCAACTTCTGGTTTTCTTTGAGGATTCTGCCCCAGGGACCTTACCTAGTGCCAGCAACTTATGTGTATTGTAGCAGAAAAAAGCACATATTTTTCTGTCTTACTTGTTTTAATGCCCCTGCATCCAGTGGGTGACATCTGTCTCATTGATCTCTGCTTCATTCACGGACATAGTCCCTGATGGTTTTCATCACCTCATTGCAATTCTGAGACTTCAGAAGCTGCCTGTTAGGGGAGTGGGATGATGCATTGTTTCAAAGTACAGTTGTTTTGTTGTGATACTTGGTCTTCCAGGTAAAAGTTCCCTATACTTTTTAGTCTACTGATTTTTAATTGTATTTTTTAATTAAAAATTTTAAATTGAAGTGTAGTTTACTTACAGTGTTGTATTAATTAGTCTCTACTGATTTTAAGAGGAATCAGTTTAACCACATAGCTCTTTTCATTCTGGTATGTGTGGAGACCAGCTGGGGACTAGGTCAGGAAGAAATGAAATACCATGTATACCATGTGAGAAGAGTGCAGACTCGGGGCCAGAGGACAGGATCTGGAATGTTGCCTTCTCTTTGGAGGAGAGAAGACTGGCTGTTCAAGCACAGGTTGTACAGCTGCCTTGAAGGTGGCACTGACCACCCTGCTGGCTATCTGCCAGGCACGGATCCGAGCTTCAGCTCTAGAAGAGCCAGGGATCCTGCTAGATCTGTCGTTGAGACACCTCCATTACCTACTTGCTCACCCCTGTGATTTCTTTAAGGGCATATAAGGAGGTGGGGTTTTAATTGTGCTTCTGGGAATTTCACAAAACCTTGAGTATGCCCGAGTGGATATTATCTGTTAGTGTGATAGTCCAAAAGAATTGAGAATCATGGAATTGGCAAATTATGGCAATCTTTATTTGGATTTCATCTAGACTCTTGACTAGCTTACCCGTGATATTCTTGAGGATGGGGTAGGGGGTGGAATGTAGTATGATTGAATCTGATTAAATTAGTATAGTCAGTGGGTGGGTATCTAATGGGTGTCATTGGGCTCTGTCCTTGCCTAATGAAGATACAGAAGGTGTGCCAGTTTTCAGGTAACATTAAGTTGGAGTGATAGCCAGTATGCTAGAGAATAGGTTATAGAGAATCAGGACCCCAAAGCATCTGAGCAACCTGAAATAATGAACTGAACCTAACAACGTGACGGTTAGTGAAGAATAAACGTGATATCCTCTCTGGAGTCCTCATGACCAACCTCACATATACATATTCAAGGAGACCTACTTAGGTCCACCATATTTGAGCAGGCTTTTTTTCCCCTTGAACTACAGTTTGACAATAAATAAATAAATTTCAAGTGTACAACATCCTCATTCACAATTTTTAAAGATTATACTCCATCTATAGTTATTATAATATTGGCATATGCCCTGTGCTGTACCATATATCCTCATAGAACAGGAATTTAACTATCATTCATTCTTCCATTCATCCATTCAAATATTTCTCCAAGTCCTTCTTTGTACCCTTTCTTTGTTTGGTTCTGGGGGTTTCATGATGAACAAGATAGGCATAACTCATTTCCTTATGGAAAGAAACTATTGAATAAAAAATCAAGTAAATAAGAACTGTATCCTAGAGAATACAAAACTTTAACATTCAGGAAACTTTACCACGAGAAAGTGACATTAAAGCTGAAATATGCAGGATGAGCAGGAGTTGGCTTACCAAGCAGTGGGGAGAGGAGAGAAGGCTCCAGGGGGAGGGAACAGCATGTACAAAGGCCTGCAGGTGAAATGACATAAAACCGTGATGGGATGGGAGGAGGTTTATTGACACTGTGACACAAAGGGTGGGGGAAATAATGAGAGATGAAATTGGAGAGGGAGAACTAGAGTAGGTCTGGAAGGGTTTTACAAGTCACTTAAAGAGCTTGGATATTATTTTTGTAGGATGACAATTTACAAAAAATTCTTAAGCAAGGAAGTGACTTAACCAGAGTTTCCTTTTGGAAGCTTACCATGTTGAGGAGCGCAGAGGTAGGAGGGTGCACCCAGTGACCTGTTAGGAGGTCGTTGCAGTCACGGAGGTGAGAGATGGTGGCCAGCACGAGTGACAGTGCAGATGAAAAGAAAAGGGCAGAGCTGAAAATTATACAGAAGAGAAATCAAGGATTTGGTGATGGTTTGCATGTGGGGACAGGAGAGAATCTGAGTGGCTGTCCGGCTTCTGTCTTGAACAAGTGAATTGACAGTGAAGCCATGTTCTGATTTTGGGGAACAGCAAGAGAGGAACGTATTTAGGAGAAAAGGTGATGTAATCAGTCTGGGACAGGTTGAGTTTGAAGTAATCAGGTGTTGCCTGCTGGTGATGCCCAGCATCTGAGTACCGCATTTCAGACTCTTTTGTTGACCATGATGGCTACTCCATTTCTTCTAAGGGATTCCTGCCCACGGTAGTAGATATAATGGTCATCTAAGTTAAATTCACCCATCCCACTCCATTTTAGTTCGCTGATTCCTAGAATGTCGACGTTCACTCTTGCCATCTCCTGTTTGACCACTTCCAATTGTGTGGATCACAATAAACTGTGGAAAATTCTGAAAGAGATGGGAATACCAGACCACCTGACCTGCCTCTTGAGAAACCTGTATGCAGGTCAGGAAGCAACAGTTAGAACTGGACATGGAACAACAGACTGGTTCCAAATAGGAAAAGGAGTATGTCAAGGCTGTATATTGTCACCCTGCTTATTTAACTTATATACAGAGTACATCATGAGAAACGCTGGGCTGGATAAAGCACAAGCCGGAATCAAGATTGCCAGGAGAAATAACAATAACCTCAGATATGCAGATGACACCACCCTTATGGCAGAAAGTGAAGAGGAACTAAAAAGCCTCTTGGTGAAAGTGAGAGAGGAGAGTGAAAAAGTTGGCTTACAGCTCAACGTTCAGAAAACTAAGATCATGGCATCTGGTCCCATCACTTCATGGGAAATAGATGGGGAAACAGTGGAACCAGTGGCCAAGTTTATTTTTTTGGGCTCCAAAATCACTGCGGATGGTGATTGCAGCCATGAAATTAAAAGATGCTTACTCCTTGGAAGGAAAGTTATAACCAATCTAGATAGCATATTAAAAAGCAGAGACATTACTTTGCCAACAAAGATCCAACTAGTCAAGACTATGGTTTTTCCAGTGGTCATGTATGCATGTGAGAGTTGAACGGTGAAGAAAGCTGAGTGCCGAAGAATTGATGCTTTTGAACTGTGGTGTTGAAGAAGACTCTTAAGAGTCCCTTGGACTGCAAGGAGATGCAACCAGTCCACCCTAAAGGAGATCAGTCCTGGGTGTTCATTGGAAGGACTGATGTTGAAGCTGAAACTCCAATACTTTGGCCACCTCATGCGAAGAGTTGACTCATTGGAAAAGACCCTAATGCTGGGAAGGATTGGGGGGCAGGAGGAGAAGGGGATGACAGAGGATGAGATGGCTGGATGGCATCACCTACTTGATGGACATGAGTTTGGGTGGACTCTGGGAGTTGGTGATGGACAGGGAGGCCTGGCGTGCTGCGATTCATGGGGTCGCAAAGAGTCAGACACGACTGAGCAACTGAACTGAACTGAACTGATGCCAAGCAGGCAGCTGGGAAAAATCTGGGGCCCAAGAGAGATTTGGACTAAAGATACTAACTCAGGAATAATCTCAAGGAGTCAAGAAAAATAGTAAAACATCCCTAACCATCAAAGTAGGACCTAGAATATGTGAATGGTAGTCCTGGCTCTGGAGTACAGATGGCACAGGGGCTGAGAGCTCTGGTTCTGCTCTGGACAGGCTGTGGGGCCTGAGGGTAGTGACTTGCGTCTTTGGAGTTTCAGTTTTTTCACTATAAACTGGGGATTATAAAACCAGTGGCTACAGAGAAAGACAAATACCATATGATATCGCTTATGTGTGGAATTTTTAAAAAATGGTAACAAATGACCTTACAAAACAGGAACAGACTCACAGACATAGAAAACAAAATTATGGTTACCAAAAGGGAAAAGGGAAGGGATAAATTAGGAGTTTGGGATTAAAATATACAAACTACTATATAAAGTGAAAGTCACTTAGTCGTGTCTGACTCTTTGCGACCCCATAAACTACACAGTCCATGGAATTCTCCAGGCCAGAATACTGGAGTGAGTACCCTTTCCTTTCTCCAGGGGATCTTCCTAACCCAGGATTGAACCTGGGTCTCCCACATTGCAGGTGGATTCTTTACCAGCTGAGCCACCAGGGAGCCCAAGAATACTTAAGTGGGTAGCCTATCCCTTCTCCAGGGGATCTTCCTGACCTAGAAATTGAACCAGGGTCTCCTGCATTGCATACGGATTCTTTACCAGCTGAACTACCAGGGAATCCCAATATAAAGTTTATAAACAACAAGAACTATATAGCACAGTTCTGTGTAGCTCAGGGAACTGTAATCAATATCTTGTAATAACCTATAATGGAGAAGAATCTTAACAAGAACATATTTATATCTACATGTATCTGAATCACTTTGCTGTTTTCCTGTGTACTGTAGGTCTACTATAGTTCAATAAAAATTTTAGAAAATAAAATTAAGAAAAAAAATCTCAGTTACTACACAGTATTTTTTATAAGAATGGAAGAAAATGATGAATATAAAATGCATAACAGTGCCTGGCATATGGTTACTGCTCAAGAATTACTAAGTATTTTCATTATCATTGTCGCTGCTTTTGTGGTTTGCTTATTGTTTGGGAGAACTCACTCGAAGAGGGAAAGGCAGACTGTGCCTTGTTCAGATGAGATGGTGAAATGTGTGAGTTTATCAGAATGGTTAAAGAGCCTGAGGCCCATCAGCTTGATTTACAGGAGTTCTGAGATTGCACTTTTCAAATACCCAGAAAGCTTCTAGAAGAGAAAGGAGATAGAATTGCCCAGTGGGACCCCGGAGGATGGAAACAGGATGAACTGATGGGAGTTTCAAGGAGACTGACCTCAGCTCAATATATCCAAAGTTCTCTAAAGATAGATTAAGTAGTTTTTTTTTTTTTTTTTAATTTTGGAAGGAGGACCTTCCTTGTCTCTAAATTAGAGATCCCATAATTGCAGCTGGAAGAGTTGGACCTGTTATTAGAGATGGGCTCGGAGGTGGTCTTGCTAACTGTGGAGTGAGTGCCTAGTTTGAATTGGGTGCTTGTTTAGGGCCTGGGATCCTCAACAAGTTCATGAAAATGCATTACAATATTCATTCTCTAACCATAAAAGAGATTGTTTTCTCTACCGAGCAGGGCAGGGACTGAGATAGTCCAGGTGGAAACACCTCCCTCACGTGGGCCTGCATTCTGCCACCACCCAGTCTCCATGTCTCCTGAGCACGGTGTCCCGGGTAGAGGCCACCCCACCACCTGAGTGCTGCAGGGAGGTTTTGTTTTTCCATGGTCCCCTCTCACCTCTGGAACGCATCATCCCTCCCCAGCTGAGCAGTCTCCTCCCTCTCCATCCTCCGTCCAGGGCACAGCTCCAGGGAAGGCAGAGGGAAGGCAGAGGGAAGGCACAGCAATATGTAATAAATAAGAAGAGGTCAGGTCTTTAAATCTCACCACCCTGGGCTTCTTTTCTGATCATAAAATGGAAGCAAAATAGAGTGAAACCTCCATGATTGATGGACTCCCTTCTCTTCCGAGATTTTCCGGTTGCATCTTTGTGCTACGCTTGACATTTATGATATAAGGTATTAATATCTGGAAAGAAGAGCTGCTGGTGCTAATTTTTCAGACCTGCTCTCACAGTGCACTGGTGAGCAACTCATATGTCAGATCCCATCTATGCATTAAGTCTTCAACCTAAAGTAGGTGGGAATTACGAGGCACTGTGGGCTTTCACTGTATACATTTCACAGAAAGTCTGTAGGATATTTCAGTAAATCAGCTGTGATAGAGTCACCGAAAAGCAAGCCAATAACCCTCTGATATATGGAATCCTCAGGAAAGTCTTTGACTTAAGAAATGTGCGAGGAACACTAAAATGATATAAGGGAGAAAAAATGGAAATGATGGGACTAATTTATTTTGATTCAGAAAGGAAAACGTTTGCCTCCTCTGCTAATTCTTCAGGTTGTCAGATGTGCCTTGTTTCTAGTAGCTATTTGTAAAATTAATCATTTTAACAGTATCAAACAGACTGGGTTTTTACACTTGATAAATTTTTGATGTTGAACCTTTGAAAAATGCAATGATGTGATTTTCTTCCCCCTCTCTCTCAAGAGTTTCTCCCCAGAAGCCAGTGTTAATTTGCAGATGCCAACACATGACTAATGGGTTTTTATCTCAAAAGATTAATACACATTAAATCTCCATAGGATTAAGGACTCCGGACTGTACAGACTTTTGTCATGAGAGCATCCAGACTTGATGATTCTGACAGGTAGGTTGGTAGCCCTCTCCTCATGAGGGGCAGTTGGTTAGTTGGTCAGTCAGCCTGGTTAACCCTGTTATTGCTTAGCCAACAGTCAGTTGTGTCTTCTCCCTTGTTAAAGAGCCCCGGTTTTGTTCAAGGAGCAATGTGCTCAGCCCCGGGTGATGAGATATGTGTGGCTTCAGCCAGTTATGGTGAACCTCATCTTTGCCTATGAGCGGTTTAGGAAGAAAATGTGTTGTAATTCTCGCCAGTGAAATAAAGAGAAAGGACAGTGCTTTCTGAAAAAGAAATTAAAGGAGACCATCACGTGAGAGGTAGTCCTCTGTGTCTCTGCTAACTTTTTCTGATTTGGGATATGGTGGTGAGAAAACTGCTGTCCAGAGCTCAGCAGCCCTGTTGGGATCATATGGGAAGACCACAGATGGTGGTTTGGGTGGCTGAACAGAAAGATGGAAAGAGTCTGGGTTCTCCCTGACCTCATCAAGCCAGCAAACCACCCTGTCTACCCCTGAATCTTTCTGCATACAAATAAATGTCATGATTTAAGTCACTGTTAGTCAAGTTTTCTGTATATTGCTGCTGGAAGTGTTCCATACAATTACAGTCAGTTAAGTTTGCAGGCCTGGGAATTTTTCTGTACAATTTTTTGGTTCATGAGAGTCACACTTGCATGCAGTAAAACTAAATGTCAAACAGTATGTAAAGCCATTAAATAACAAATGAACGTCTATTATCCCAGATCCCAGTATCCTCCACGGAGGAAATCACTTTTAATTGCTTCTGTTTTTAGTCCTTGATAATTATGACTATAATTTGCCTATTCTTCTATTCTAAGTGTATTATTTAAACAGTATCTATTGGCTCCCCATTCTGAAGGATGAGGAATTTATCATCAACTTCTACTCCCTCCTCATATTTACTGCATTTCCTTTATCAGTTATATTTGTAGCTTTGTATCAATAAACATCACTTTTCATATGCTTACTATATAAATATTAAGTGCAGCATCAAGTGGTATAGCTTAAACCCTAGAAAAAGGAATGGAATCCTATGTCGCTAAATTATACAAGGAAGCACGTTTTAGATGTTGGTTCTCTTTCTTCACAATCAGTTCAGTTCAGTTGCTCAGTCATGTCCGACTCTTTGTGACCCCATGAATCGCAGCACGCCAGGCCTCCCTGTCCATCACCAACTCCTGGAGCTTACCCAAACCCATGTCCATCGAGTCAGTGATGCCATCCAGCCATCTCATTCTCTGTTGTCCCCTTCTCCTCCTGCCCCCAGTCCTTCCCAGCATCAGGGTCTTTTCCAATGAATCAACTCTTCGCATGAGGTGGCCAAAGTATTGGAGTTTCAGCTTCAACATCAGTTCTTCCAATGAACACCCAGGACTGATCTCGTTTAGGATGGACTGGTTGGATCTTCTTGCAGTCCAAGGGACTCTCAAGAGTCTTCTTCAACACCACAGTTCAAAAGCATCAATTCTTCAGTGCTCAGCTTTCTTTATAGTCCATCTGTCACATCCATACATGACTATTGGAAAAACTATAGCCTTGACTAGACAGACCTTTGTTGGCAAAGTAATGTCTGTGATTTTTAATATGCTATCTAGATTGGTCATAACTTTCCTTCCAAGGAGTAAGCATCTTTTAATTTCATGGCTGCAGTCACCATCTGCAGTGATTTTGGAGCCCCCAAAGATAAACTCTGCCACTGTTTCCACTGTTTCCCCATCTATTTCCCATGAAGTGATGGGACCAGATGCCATGATCTTAGTTTTCTGAACGTTGAGCTTTAAGCCAACTTTTTCACTCTCCTCTTTCACTTTCATCAAGAGGCTTTTTAGTTCTTCTTCACTTTCTGCGATAAGGGTGGTGTCATCTGCATATCTGAGGTTATTGATATTTCTCCTGGCAGTCTTGATTCCGGCTTGTGCTTTATCCAGCCCAGCGTTTCTCATGATGTACTCTGCATATAAGTTAAATAAGCAGGGTGACGATATACAGCCTTGATGTACTCCTTTTCCTATTTGGAACCAGTCTGTTGTTCCATGTCCAGTTCTAACTGTTGCTTCCGACCTGCATACATTTTTCTCAAGAGGCAGGTCAGGTGGTCTGGTATTCCCATCTCTTTCAGAATTTTCCACAGTTTATTGTGATCCACATAGTCAAAGGCTTTGGCATAGTCAATAAAGCAGAAATAGATGTTTTTCTGGAACTCTCTTGCTTTTTCGATGATCCAGCGGATGTTGGCAATTTGATCTCTGGTTCCTCTGCCTTTTCTAAAACCAGTTTGAACATCTGGAAGGTCATGGTTCACGTATTGCTGAAGCCTGGCTTGGAGAATTTTGACCATTACTTTACTAGAGTGTGAGATGAGTGCAATTGTGCGGTAGTTTGTGCATTCTTTGGCATTGCCTTTCTTTGGGATTGGAATGAAAACTGACCTTTTCCAGTCCTGTGGCCACTGCTGAGTTTTCCAAATTTGCTGGCATATTGAGCGTAGCACTTTCACAGCATCATCTTTCAGGATTTGAAATAGCTCAACTGGAATTTCATCACCTCCACTAGCTTTGTTCATAGTGATGCTTTCTAAGGCCCACTTGACTTCACATTCCAGGATGTCTGGCTCTAGGTGAGTGATCACACCATCGTGATAATCTGGGTCGTTAAGATCTTTTTTGTACAGTTCTTCTGTGTATTCTTTCCCCTTCTTCTTAATATCTTCTGCTTCTGTTAGGTCTATACCATTTCTGTCCTTTATCGAGCCCATCTTTGCATGAAATGTCCTCTTGGTATCTCTAATTTTCTTGAAGAGATCTCTAGTCTTTCCCATTCTGTTGTTTTCCTCTATTTCTTTGCATTGATTGCTGAAGAAGGCTTTCTTACCTCTCCTTGCTATTCTTTGGAACTCTGCATTCAAATGGGAATGTCTTTCCTTTTCTCCTTTGCTTTTTGCTTCTCTTCTTTTCAGAGCTATTTGTAAGGCCTCCTCAGACAGCCATTTTTCTTTTTTGTATTTCTTTTCCATGAGGATGTTCTTGATCCCTGTCTCCTGTACAATGTCATGAACCTCCGTCCATAGTTCATCAGACACTCTGTCTATCAGATCTAGTCCCTTAAATCTATTTTTCACTTCCACTGTATAATCATAAGGGATTTGATTTAGGTCATACCTGAATGGATTACTGGTTTTCCCTACTTTCTTCAATTTAAGTCTTAATTTGGCAATAAGGAGCTCATGATCTGAGCCACAGTCAGCTCCTGGTCGTGTTTTTGCTGACTGTACAGAGCTTCTCCATCTTTGGCTGCAAAGAATATAATCAATCAGATTACAGTGCTGACCATCTGGTGATGTCCATGTGTGGAGTCTTCTCTTGCGTTGTTGGAAGAGGGTGTTTGCTATGACCGGTGCATTCTCTTGGCAAAACTGTATTAGCCTTTGACCTGCTTCATTCTGTACTCCAAGGCCAAATTTGCCTGTTACTCCAGGTGTTTCCTGACTTCCTACTTTTTTTTTTATTTTTTTTCATTTTAGTTTATTTATCTATTTTTTAAGTTTACAATATTGTATTTGTTTTGCCATACATTGACATGAATCCACCATGGGTGTACATGTGTTCCCCTTCCAGAACCCCCCTCCCACCTCCCTCCCCATCCCATCCCTCTGGGTCATCCTGGTGCACCAGCCCCGAGCACCCTGTATCATGCGTCGAACCTGGACTGGCGATTCGTCTCACATACGATAATTTACATGCTTCAGTGCCATTCTCCCATATCATCCCACCCTCGCCCTCTCCCATAGAGTCCATAATACTGTTCTATTTGTCTGTGTCTCTTTTGATGTCTCGCATGCAGGGTTATCTTTACCGATTAACTAAATACCATATATATATGTGTTAGTATACTGTATTGGTGTTTTTCTTTCTGGCTTACTTCACTCTGTATAATAGGCTCCAGTTTCATCCACCTGATTAGAACTGATTTGAATGTATTCTTTTTAATGGCTGAGTAATATTCCATTGTGTATATGTACCACAGCTTCCTTATCCATTCGTCTGCTGATGGGCATCTAGGCTGCTTCCATGTCCTGGCTATTATAAACAGTGCTGCGATGAACATTGGGGTACATGTGTCTCTTTCAATTTTGGTTTCCTCAGTGTGTATGCCCAGCAGTGGGATTGCTGGGTCATATGGCAGTTCTATTTCCAGTTTCTTGAGGCATCTCTACACTGTTCTCCATAGTGGCTGTACTAGTTTGCATTCCTACCAACAGTGTAAGATGGTTCCCTTTTCTCCACACCCTCTCCAGCATTTATTGCTTGTTTGACTTCCTACTTTTGCACTCCAGTCCCCTATAATGAAAAGGACATCTTTTTGGGGTGTTAGTTCTAGAAGGTCTTGTAGGTCTTCATAGAACCATTCAACCTCACCTTCTTCAGCGTTACTGGTCGGGGCATAGACTTGGATTACCGTGATATTGAATGGTTTGCCTTGGAAACGAACAGAGACCATTCTGTCGTTTTTGAGATTGCATCCAAGTACTGCATTTCAGACTCTTTTGTTGACCATGATGGCTACTCCATTTCTTCTAAGGGATTCCTGCCCATAGTAGTAGATATAATGGTCATCTGAGTTAAATTCACCCATTCCAGTCCATCTTAGTTCGCTGATTCCTAGAATGTTGACGTTCACTCTTGCCATCTCCTTTTTGATCTCTTCAAATTTGCCCTGATTCATGGATCTAACATTCCAGATTCCTATGCAATATTGCTCTTTACAGCATTGAACCTTGCTTCTATCACCAGTCCCATCCACAACTGGGTGTGGTTTTTGTTTTGGCTCCATCCCTTCCTTTTTCTGTAGTTATTTTTCCACTGATCTCCAGTAGCATATTGGGCACCTACTGACCTGGGGAGTTCATCTTTCAGTGTCCTATCTTTTTGCCTTTTCATACTGTTCATGGGGTTCTCAAGGCAAGAATACTGAAGTGGTTTGCCATTCCCTTCTCCAGTGGACCACATTCTGTCAGACCTCTCCACCATGACTCGTCCATCTTGTGTGGCCCCACAGGGCATGGCTTAGTTTCATTGAGTTAGACAAGGCTGTGGTCCATGTGATCAGATTGGCTAGTTGTCTGTGATTGTGGTTTCAGTCTGTCTGCCCTCTGATGCCCTCTCTCAGTGCCTACCGTCTTACTTGGTTTTCTCTTACCTTGGATGTGGGTATCTCTTCATGGCTGCTCCAGCAAAGCACAGCCGCTGCTCCTTACCTTGGATGTGGGGTAGCTCCTCCCGGCTGCTGCCCCTTCACACTCAGATTCTTCAAAATCATGCCACACTTTTGTTCATATATGAACATTGGTTTTTTTTTTAACACTTTTTTTTTTCACCCTGTGTTGCTAATTGCCTT
Source organism: Giraffa tippelskirchi (assembly GCF_054371585.1). Classification (NCBI taxonomy): domain Eukaryota; kingdom Metazoa; phylum Chordata; class Mammalia; order Artiodactyla; family Giraffidae; genus Giraffa; species Giraffa tippelskirchi. Next base: position 102,732,622 of record NC_137280.1, on the reverse strand, counting down.
ACTTTTTTCTTGTGGAGAGTAGAAACAAAAATGTTTGCATTATATGACAGATACTAACTTCTTCATCATGTTGTTGGTTAAATGGAAAGTACTTTCTTAGCAGATATTATTCTCATCGATGTCTGACTTCCTGTTCTAATTTGGCCAGTAACATATTCCTGCAGAACTATGAAAAGGCATGGTTCCACTGTCTTCTAGTGTTTTGCAGATGAGAAGTTTGATGCAGTTTTATATCAATTTTCCTGTAAAAATTGATTCTGTTTAGGTCCCTTTTTCTTTTTCTTTGGTGTTCAATTCCAGAGGGATGGATTTGGAAATAAGCATCTAAATATTTACTCTAGTTGATACACGGTCTTAAGTCTTATGTCTGTTGTTGTTGTTTTGTGTTTTTGTTGTCATTGTTCTGAGAATTTTTTCTACCATTTCTTGGGAATTAACATCTAATTCATATGCTGTAAAATGTAATGTTTTGTTCAAGGAGCAAATACCATTAATACTTTTTTTATGTGTTCACCAAGTTGTGCACCCATAACCACTGTCTAGTTTCAGAACATTTACATCATCCCCAAAAGAAACCTCAAAATCATTATTAGTCATTCTCCACTCCTCTCTTCCTTTGGTCCCTGGCAACCACTAATCCACTTTCTGTCTCTATGGCTTTGTCTATTCTAGGCATTTCATATAAATGGAATCATATGGCTTTTTGTGTCTTGTTTCTTTCACTTGGCATAATGCTTTTAAGAATCATCCGTGTTGTAGCATATATCAATATTTCTTTTTATGGCTGGATAATATTTCATTATATGTATAAGCCACATTTTGTTTATCTATTCGTCAGCTAGTGTTTCTTTAATCATTTTCTCCTTTGCATTTTTTCAGTTCTCTCTTTCTGGAAGTTTGGCTAGCAGAGTGTAGGAGTTCTTATAATGATCCTCTATGACTTCAACTTTTGGTTTCTTTCTTTTCTGATCAACATTTTAGTAGATGTCCTTTATTTTATTTTTCAGCCCTTCTATTACATGTAAAAAGTTTTAGCAACCATATTTTAAATTTCCAGTAACCCTTTCTTGTTTTTTGATGGTTCCTTTTTCATAAGAAGCTTCTTTTATTTTTGTTTCTGTGACCTTTAGTTCACATTATTGAGTACCTATCTAGGTGTTCCCAGCTGACTTAAGATGCCCCCAACCAGTCCTACCCAGGGTGGTGAGGGACGTTTCCCTAGTAGTTGTGAATTCACTGTGTTGTAAATTGAATAAAATAAGGGATCTCAGTATGTTTGGTGCTCAGTGTGTCCTCAGTGTACACAGGACTTTCTCTCTCTCTTGCTTCTACATCAGTCAGGCCCACTTCCTGCCTTTGCTGAGATGGAGCCAGCCTTCCCACTGCCACTCCTCCGTGCTGGCACACCAGGAGACAGACTCTCAGGATCGCTACAGACCAGGTCAGATGTCACAACTGTAGGCATCTTTCCTTTTGTGGTTTGTGCTATTTTGTTTAAGTCCAGGTTTATTGGGGCACAATTCATATACAGTAAAAGACACTCTCTAGAGATGTTCGGTTTGATGGGTTTTGATACGTACATACACTTAACGTTACCACCACCGTACTCAGGGTAGAGAATAGTTTCATCAACCCCAAAAGTTCCCTTGGCATCCTACTCAAATTTCTCATTTTGGCATGGATTTCTTTGAGTATTAGAGATCAATACTACAGATTACTGTTACGCATTTCCCTGCTGCTGCATGGGTCCTGTTCTCTTAAAAGGATCCCTACTGACCATCAGAGCCCAGGGGTCTGTCTGTGAACTCTGTGGGCAGGACATGCTGACAGGATGATTTTCCTTTAGGGTATGAGGGTGTGGAGTAGGAAGGCAGCAGTTCTGCTTCTCAGGTTCCACAGCCTATATATAATTGCTTTGATGCACGGGGATGGGAGTGGGGTGGGAGAGGCTACCTGTACCAGATATTTCATAACAGCACTTTAATTAATTATACTGATGACTGCTTTGCATCCTATTTCTGCTGTTGTTTCTCATCATTTATACATTTATGGTCCCTTATGACTCTGCCCTAAAGAATGGCTTCTGTCTCTACTGAAAACTTCTTCCTAATGCATTCTAGGTCTTAGCTTCCTTCACTTTGATTGATCCAACAATATGGTCCCATCCTTTTTCTTATTGCCAAGAAATGTATCAACTTAAGTTTCTCACTGATATTCTTCCTCCTGATCACGATGGTGTCATGACTATTCCTGCTGTATTTCTTTACCATAATTGTCCTGTGACTTTGTGAAAGAGTAGAAGTAAGAATATGTGCTGGGTATGCCATCTTAAAGCATAAGTCTTCATAAGAATATGTATATTCAAGAGCTCAGCAAGCAATTACTTGGATGTCTTCTCAGATGACACATTTCTTCAGGGAAAAGAAGAAATGTGATCCTGACCTGGGAACAAGCTTTGTGACTCACATCATCTTTAGCATGTACTTTGGTTTCCTGCAGGGCTTCCCTGATAGCTCAGTTGGTAAAGAATCCGCCTGCAATGCAGGAGATCTCAGTTCGATTCCTGGGTTGGGAAGATCTGCTGGAAAAGGGATAGGCTACCCATTCCAGTATTCTTTGGCTTCCCTGGTGGCTCAGCAGGTTAAGAACCCACCTGCAATGAGGAAGATTTGATCCCTGGGTTGGGAAGTTCCCCAGGAGAAGGGAAAGACTACCCACTCCAGTATTCTGGCGTAGAGAATTCCATGGACTGTATAGTCCATGGGGTTGCAATGAGTCAAACACAACTGAACAACTTTCACTTACTTTCACTTTGGCTCTCTGCATTCAAGTTATTTAAGTAAAATGAAATTAATCCCTAATTAAAAGAAAAATGAACAGACTCTCACATATAGTTTCAGAAAGTCCCAAAGATACCTAAGTATTGATATCATATGCTAGTTTTATCCATTTTGTAAATATGGTTTTACTGTAGTTGCTTCATCAACTCACATAACATGTGGAATGTAGATGGAAGTTGTTGTTCAGTTGCTCAGTCATGTCCGACTCTCTGCGACCCCCTGGACTGCAGCACACCAAGCTTCCCTGTCTTTCACCATCTTCCGGAGTTTGCTCAAACTCATGTCCGTTGAATCACTGATGCCACCAAGGGAAGTTACAATTTAATTTTTACTAATGTACAACCTGAAACAAGGTCACTTGATTTAGGTCACAGAGAAATTCAAAAAGGAGTCAAAACGTTGTGTCAAAATCTAGTAGAGTGGATATAAAGATACAGAATATGTAGTACCTCATCTTCACGCCCACTCATTTTTTGAAAGAAATGCTTCAGAAAAGGAGAATCAATTTAAAAGCAAAACTAAAACACCAGTGTCTTGTTCCAACCTATAGATTACCGCTAAGGTATCTTTCATTTTTAATCTTTCCTTTCTCTTCCTTAAATTATAGGGGGGAGGTAGAGAAGCCTATTAAAATGTTCCGTCTTTGAGTTGCCAATGAAAAAGCTTCCTGCAAACAAAAATCTCTAGTGGATATAGCTGCAGTATCCTCACCATGAGCTCTTGTAGTTAGAATATTCTGGCAATAAGAGCTTTCTATTCTAGAAGGAGGAGGGAAAGGGAATGAGACCATCCTGAGCTTTCAAACATCTCACAAGAGCTTGGTGCCCAGCGGGTCCTGTGTAGGGGAGGGTGGTGAAGCCCTCTCATTTTACCACCTTTTCTTTCTTCTGGGCCTTGGCTGTGATCACGTCCCTCATCCCTCCCGTGGAGTACCTGAACATGTTAAAGGACCTTGGTGTAGGGGTCTCAAGTATTTGAAATGGTGAGAAGACTGACCTTCACCTCGCTAACCCCTGTCAGGGATGCTGTCCCACATGATAAGTGTGCTTTTGATATGTGATTTTATACAGGTCAGTGATGTTTCGGGTAACGTGCTCAGCCTAGCCATGGATTCTAGCCGAGCTGTTATGAATGTCTGTCTGATTGGAACAGGCAGCTTAACCTTCATATGAGCTATTTTCTCGCCTATAAGGAGGGGATTGTAATACATGCCCTCCTCACACGAAGTAATAGATATACCAGAGTCTTTGTGCCTGAGTTTGAAAAGCAGAAAGCTCTCTGTGCATGTAAGACAATGCTATTGTGGCTTCCCTTACCACTGCTCCAGCTCAGCGCCTGACCCTGCCCACAAAAACCAGCTGCTCCTGTTTCTTCTGTGACCTGTGATGGCATCTAGGGTACTCATGCGTTCATGCGTTCAGCCTTCTCACTGTCTGCCAGCCGTCACTGGCTAGGTCACTCACCTGTTACGCCCTCCCCACCTGTGGGGCTGGGCGTGCCTGTAGCAGCCTTGGCTCTGGAATTAGGCCCTGCCACGTGGTCTGCTCTTTGTCACACGCCCAGACTTCACAAGAGTACAGTCACCTCTCCCAGTCAGGGTCACAGGCCCTGGGGCCAGCACTGAGCTAGAGAGGAACAAAGAGTTGCAGGTCTCTCAGAATATTCAGGGAGGTGCTGAGTGAGTGTGTGTGTGAGCAGACAAGGGTGAGGCTGAGATGAGCTCACGTTTGAAGAATTTGAAGAATTGGATGTAGGGAGGGGATGTAGAAAGAGGCTGAGGGAATATGAAGAATGAGTTGGGTCCGTTTGAAAGCAGCTAATGCTGTGTGAGCGAGGAGGAAGCAGGACCAACATAGGCGATCTGTGAACTGCTTGTGTTTTTCAAGTCAGTTCCCCCACTGCTCCTGCGGTGTGTGCGCATGCTTCCCTCCATTGTGTCTCTTCCCCCAGTGCCATTAGCCGGAAGGGGGGATGGGAGGAAATGAGCTCGGCTGCCGGAGGGGAGAGAGAGTTGCTCTGCCCTCTAGCTGCCGCAGCAGACACTACAGGTATAACTTGGGTTTCTGTCTGGTCAGCAAGAAACCTTAGAAAAACTTCTTTTTTGCCTGACTCTCGGGGAATTCAATTTTACAGGCTTCTTCCTGAAAGGAAAAGTGAGCGAATGTGATAAGTGAAAAATAGAGGCATAAATTTAAAACTGAGTGTGGGAATTCCCCAGGTGTCCAGTGGTTAAGACTTTGGGCTTTTATGGCTGAGGGGCTAGGTTCAATCCCTGATCAGGGAACGAAGATCCCACAAGCCTTGCGATGCAAGCAAAAAAGAAAAAAAAAAATGATGATGATCATTTATGAGTGAGTTTTTATTGTGGTTAAAATTTTGGTTTTTGTTCATTAAAAACATGACGTGGGGATCAGATAAGACCATCATATCCCTTCTTGCAGTGTGCCCATCTTGTTTCCCAAGGGTTGAGTACTATGGCCATCAGCAACAAAAAGGCATGTTGGTGGAATTTCAGGGTATGGGATCTCTTTCACCAGCAGCCTGAAGCCTTCCATCACCTTTTCTCCTGACCCACCCAGTTCTTGAAGTTCTTCCTGTTTATTAGGAAGCAGAGTGGAGCTTGAAGGCAGGGAGAGGTGAATAAGCCAAAGTTAAGCTGGAATGGTGAAACTCCAGTGTGGACAACTTGGAGTCCAGAGGCTTGGAGCTGGATGAGGTGCCTCCCTCATCAGCACTCAGCTTCCAGGTGGTCAGGCAGAGAGGTCAAGGGTGAGTGACTGCCTCAGGGAAGGGCTCAGGTGAAGTTCTCCTCTGGGCATCCCCAATCTTGGAATTAGTTTATCACCAGAAAGAAGAGAAATCATCCAGTCAAGACGTTTACAAAGTGACCTGGAAGAAAGGAGAGAAGGGACAAGTTGTAAGTCTGTAAGGAAAGGAGGATGTGCAATTAACTGAGCACCATTATATTCTAATTGCACTCATCTCACACGCTAGTAAAGTAATGCTGAAAATTCTCCAAGCCAGGCTTCAGCAATACGTGAACCGTGAACTTCCAGATGTTCCAGCTGGTTTTAGAAAAGGCAGAGAAACCAGAGATCAAATTGCCAACATCCACTGGATCATCGAAAAAGCAAGAGAGTTCCAGAAAAACATTTATTTCTGCTTTATTGACTATGCCAAAGCCTTTGACTGTGTGGATCACAATAAACTGTGGAAAATTCTGAAAGAGATGGGAATACCAGACCATCTGACCTGTCTCTTGAGAAACCTGTATGCAGGTCAAGAAGCAACAGTTAGAAATGGACATGAAACAACACACTGGTTCCAAATAGGAAAAGGAATACGTCAAGGCTGTATATCATCACCCTACTTATTTAACTTATATGCAGAGTACATCATGAGAAACACTGGGCTGGAAGAAACACAAGCTGGAATCCAGATTGCCGGGAGAAATATCAATAACCTCAGATATGCAGATGACACCACCCTTATGGCAGAAAGTGAAGAAGAATTGAAGAGCCTCTTGATGAAAGTGAAAGAGGAGAGTGAAAAAGTTGGCTTAAAGCTCAACATTCAGAAAACTAAGATCATGGCATCTAGTCCCATCACTTCATGGGAAGTAGATTGGGAAACAGTGGAAACAGTGTCAGACTTTATTTTTTGGGGCTCCAGAATCACTACAGATGGTGATTGCAGCCATGAAATTAAAAAAACGCTTACTCCTTGGAAGGAAGGTTATGACCACCCTAGACAGCATATTTAAAAGCAGAGACGTTACTTTGCCAACAAAGTCCGTCTAGTCAAGGCTATGGTTTTTCCATTAGTCACGTATGGATGTGAGAGTTGGACGATGAAGAAAGCTGAGCACCGAAGAATTGATGCTTTTGAACTGTGGTGTTGGAGAAGACTCTTGAGAGTCCCTTGCACTGCAAGGAGATCCAACCAGTCCATCCTAAAGGAGATCAGTCCTAGGTGTTCATTGGAAGGACTGATGTTGAAGCTGAAACTCCAATACTTTGGCCACCTCATGCGAAGAGTTGACTCATTGGAAAAGATCCTAATGCCGGGGAGGATTGAGGGCGGGAGGAGAAGGGGACGACAGAGGATGAGATGGCTGGATGGCATCACTGACTCGATGGCCATGGGTTTGGGTAGACTCCGGGAGTTGGTGATGGACAGGGAGGCCTGGCGTGCTGTGATTCATGGGGTTGCAAAGAGTCAGACACGACTGAGTGACTGAACTGAACTGATTATATTCTAGGAGTCTTAGGTAATTGTATTAGTTATCCCTCCCAGCAGTCTGGTGAGCAAGGTAGTTTTATGATGCCATTTTTCAGATGAGGAGAATGAGGCACAGAGCATTTTTTTTGACCAAAGTCACGTAACTTTATGGGGTTTGTGGGAGCTTTATGGAGCTTCTGGCCTCTGTTGTTCCAAAGCTTGTGTTATTCTCTTAATAGGAAGGCATATCATATCCCAATTGTCCAATAGTGCTATGCTGTTTCAGTGCTGAAGAAGTATCTGAGGCCATCTACTCTGCCTCTTTCAGTATCTTCATGTCAAAGTTGGAGACCAAATTGACCAGGGTCAGGCAAGACAGGCTTGGAATGCTTTCCCATCTCAGTAAGTGGCATCCTCATCAACGAAAGTCTTCAAGCCAAACATCCAGGAGCCACCTTGGTGACTCTCGCTCACCTCACACAAGGGATCCATCTTTAAGTCCTGCAGGTTCCAACTCTAAACTATTAAATCCTTCCCCTTCTCTTTCCTGAATTTAGGCAGCAGTCTCCTAATTAGTATTCCTACCTCCAGTCTCCACCCAGTAGCCATAGTAATCTTTAAAAAAATGGAATCTGTCGCTCCTCTGCACATCAAATACTTCCTATACACGTAGATTAAAATATAAACTCCTCATGTGACTCCTGGGCCCTCCATGAGCTAATCCTTTTCTACTGAACTCACAGAGGGTCCCTCTCTAGCCTGCTGGCTGTCTCTGGCCACACTGGTCTTCTGTGCCTTAGACATATTGAGCTCTTACTCATCTTAGGATGGTTTTGGTGGTATTAGTCGCTAAGTCGTGTCCGACTCTTCATGACCCCATTGACTGTAGCCCACCAGGCTCCTCTGTCCATGGGATTCTCCAGGCAGGAATACTGGAGTGGGTTGCCATTTCATTCCCCAAGGGATCTTCCCGACCCAGGGATCAAACCCAGGTCTCCTGCATTGCAGACAGATTCTTTACCATCTGAGCTGCGAGGAAAGCCCATCTTAGGATAAGATGCCTGAAATGTCCTTTAGAACTTGTAGTACCTTCTCATCCATCAGGTCTCAGCTTAAATATCAGGAAAGCCTTCTCTGACAACCATATTCCTTTTTCCTGCTTCGGGTAGTATCTATCACATTACCCCATTTCTTTCTTTCTTAGCATTTATCGTTATCCAAAACCTTCTCGATTATTTGTGTACTTGTTTACTGTTTTTCTCTGTTGGAATGTCTGCTTCCTAAAGGCAGGAACTCTGCTGTCTTGTTCATCATTGATTTCTAAGGCTTAGTTCAATATATGACTCATAGAAAATGCTTAAAAATACACTTATTGAATGAAAACAAAAATGACCAAATAAGACTGGGCTTCAGGCCAGTGTTCCTTCCTTCAGGCTTCCCTGGTGGGTCAGCTGGTAAGGAATCTGTCTGCAATGCGGGAGAACTGGGTTCGATCCCTGGGTTGGGAAGATCCCCTGGAGAAGAGAATGGCTACCCACTCCAGTATTCTGGCCTGAAGGATTCCGTGGACTGTATGGTCCATGAGGTCACAAAGAGTCAAAAGAAAATTTTCAAAGGAAAGAGTTCCTTCCTTCTCTAGCTGACTAAGATAGAGAATTTGTGACATACTCGGGAAATTGAAAACAGAAAGTTTGCCCCCAACAGCGAGTAGCGTCAGCAGAACAGAGAATTGGCAAGGAGAAAGAGAGCCGGAGCACAGGATGAGGAGCGTGGGAAGGGAGACCAGGGGTTGAGTCTCTGAAGCAGCCTGTGCCAAGATCCCCAGTGAACATTTCTTGACTTACCCACAAACATTTGTGATGGAGTCTTATTACACATAACTGCAAATTCCAGAGCAGCAGTGACAGCAGAAAAGAATGAAAGGCTACGGAAACAAGCCCTGAGAAGAGCAAGTAGCTTTTGGACAAGAGTTCCTTCATCTCAGCATTTTTCATGCATTTCAAATATTTCAAGAATAATATTTTTATTTGCACATTCATCTTGAAAATAAAAGCTATCTAGTCTCAAAATGGAACTGATTAAAGCACACTTGGAAGCTTTTATTACTATTTTATATTTCTAGTAAGTGCAGTGGTTACCACCTCCCCAGCCACTACTCAGGTATTATAGGCATATTCTGAAGTATTGAAAATTATCTCCCCAACAAAATTATCTTATCCCTTTTGCTAAAATTTCCTCTGAGTAGCTGGATGCGGCTTTAAAATCCTAAGAAATAGTATCAAAAAGTACTCATTGCAGATTTATTATGTTCACACCTGTGAGCCTTTGACCATGCATGATACTCAGACTTGAAGAATCTCAGGGACAGGCTTTATGTTCTGTTTATTGTACTGTTTCAGGGCTGGGACATAGCAGGCCCTCACAAAGTATTTGCTGGTAATATGGTACTATGCTAGGTATTTGGGAAACAGTCACTGTCCTCGGAGTACACAGTAGATGTTCCACACATTTTTTAAAAGGTGTGTGTAATGAGAGAGCAGATAGGAGATTGTAGCACAAGGCGGTGCCAGGTGAATGCCCCAAGAAGAGAAGAAGTCAGTAATTTGGACATGAAAAGGAAGAAATTATGACTTACGATTTCAGGATCAAAGAGGGTTTTGTGAAAGGAAAGTGAGGATAGAAAAATCTGGACACTCATTTACTAAACCAGTAAATGCATTTTGGTCAAGGGCAGAAAATCTGAGCAAAACTGGAGTCAGGAAAGCCTAGTGAGCACAGGATTCACACAGGAGAAGAAAAGCCAGTGTCTGGGGCTACCAGTTCAAGGAGACTGTGCTGTTGAGGCTGAGACACCAGTAGAAGGAATTGGTACTGGCGGTAGGAATAACTCCTAAATCAAAGATGGAGTGTGCACAATACTCCTCCGAGCCTTTACCTCACCTCACCGGAAGTAACTTCCATCTTCTCGTTGGGGATTCTCTTTCCTTCCCTCAGTATCTCAGAAACTTTTGTGGTTCCTCGAATAACAAAGGAACTGCCCCCACGTTTTGGCTCATCATCCTAGTCCTCTTGTCAAAGGTGTCACAGATGCTGAAATGGCATTGGTTCTCTTTCTGTCCTCTTTAGGGGCTGCAGGAATATTTCTTTATGTGGGAACCCTGTCATCCAGGGTACAGCCTCCTTCATTCCACCACACAGTCATGCCCCTTGGAGACCCTGTCCTCTCATCCAGGTACTATCAGGAGTATGAGGGGGTACCCACTGTTTGTGGACACCATCGTACTTTTCTGGTACACGGTCCTGTCTGTTCTCTCATTTGCTGCACCTGCTTCTGCCTCCCTCCCCCAGCTTAGTACGCTTGAGGAATCAAGCTCCCGAAGACACACAGCAGGCAGGAGTAGTAATGAGTTTACCTTTAGGCTTTTACCACAAAACTCCCCTGAAGTACACCAACAGTTAACCTTTCTACTTGCTTAGAATAGAGGAGGAAAATACTGGTCATACAGATTAATAGTTTAATAAATTATCTTACATATTGTTTTTTAAAATTTATTTAAATTAAAAACAATTTTTATATTGGAGGATAATTGCTTTATAATGTTGTGTTGGTTTCTGCTATACAACGGTGTGAATCAGCCATAAATATACATATATCCCCTCCCTCTTGAATCTCCCTCCCAGTCCCCATCACACCCCTCTAGGGTACCACAGAGAACCAGGCTGAGTTGCTGTTATATAGCAACTTCCCCCTATCTTGTGTATGTGTATTAGTTGCTCAGTCGTATCCAACTCTTTGCAACCCCATGGGCTGTAGCCTGCCAGGCACCTCTGTCAATGGAATTCTCCAGGCAAGGATAATAGAGTGGATTGCCATTCCCTTCTCCAGGGAATCTTACTGGCCCAGGAATCAAACCCAGGTCTCCTTCACTGTAGGTGGATTTTTTACCATTTGAGCAACCAGGGCACTGTCTTACACATTCTTAAGTTGAGTGGACAATGAGAAGCCATTGAATGTTAGTAAGAAATAGTATTCATATTTATGTTCTTTTTTTCCCCCTTCCACCATGCTAAGGATGAGGGGAAAATGCAAACCAAAAATAAAAACATAGTGTGGAGGGTGTTAGAATTTTGTGATTTGATAGACACAGTCTTAGATGGAAACTATTTAACGTGGCCTGGCTGCCCACCCCCATTTCCCCTTACTTTATGTAACCCAATAGCGGGTTGACAGTCTTCCTATTGTATCTATGTATCTAAAAAATCAACTCTTCATTTTTTCCCCCTGGGTATTGTATTAACTTACAGGCTGTTTAAGAAGAGATTTTACCTAAGACCATTTTCAAAAAGGGCTTCTGGGTAGAGAGAAATTACAGTAGACCTCAAGAAATCAAAAATGGTGACAAAAATTAGAGGTTTTATTATTCTTACTTCCACGTGGAAGTAGGAAGTCTAGAGCTGATACTGGGGCTCCGTGAAGCCCCCAGGATCATCCTGTATCTCTGCTTAGTGATCCTTACCTTGTTCTTGGGGCCTCAAGGTCCCAACATGGTTACTCCACCTTGAACAAGATCTTTCCAAGCAGGACAAGGGTAAGAACAAAGCATATAGGCAGCCAAATCTATTTACCTTTTAAATAGATTCAAAACACCTTCCCAGAAGTTTCACCTGCTGACGTTTACTTACATTTCACTCACCTGAACAGTGTCACTTGGCCATTCATAGGTGCAAAGCAAGGTGGGGAATGCAATTCTCCCCTGGGCACACTAAAACCCTGAGAAAAATTAAGGATCTGTTAGGAAAGAAGCGGGGAATGATGCTGAGTGGGTAACTAGCAGTGACTGCCACATTCCATACTGTTTTGCCCTTTTATTTAAGTTAATGTGCCTTCTGGAAGACGAAACCAACTTTCAGCAAACAAAAGTAAATCTTTTGCAAACTCTTCTGTCTTCTGTTTACCCACCCAAAGACATAGTGATTTTTGTGTTGGCAGTTCATATTATGCATATTATAGTTTCCCTCCGTCAGCCTAGATCATCCTGAATTGATAATGTTTGTGGATGCATACGTGTGGTTATTTATACAATTGCCTCTAATAGATAATTCCTTATTGAGCATCTTTTAGTGCTTTTCTCTGCTCTCACTCTCTACTTCTGTATGTGTGGTACAGCACAACTATATAAATACTTCAGCAGCCACTTATTTCTAGCTACCAGATCTTTTAGTCTGAGCCAGTCCTCGCTCATGACTGTGTAGTCTGATATGCTGCTGCTGCTGCTGCTAAATCGCTTCAGTCGTGTTCGACTATGAGCGACCCCATAGACGGCAGCCCACCAGGCTCCGCTGTACCTGGGATTCTCCAGGCAAGAACACTGGAATGGGTTGCCATTTCCTTCTCCAGTGCATGAAAGTGAAAAGTGAAAGTGAAGTCTCTCAGTTGTGTCCAACTCTTAACAACCCCATGGACTGCAGCCTACCAGGCTCCTCCGTCCATGGGATTCTCCAGGCAAGAGTAATGGAGTTGCCATTGCCTTCTCCGTATTCTGATATACCTAACTCCATTTAGGAAAAAGACTTAGTTTCACAGTGCCTTAATTTCAACATGCCCAAGTTGAACTCATTGTCTTTTCTTCACAAAATTCTACCTCTTCTGTGTTTGTTCATCTTGATGAATGTCCATGTCCAGGCCAGGAACCTGAAAATCATTCCTGTATCCTCTCTCGCATTCCTTTCTCCCCACAACCATTTGATGTTAGAGTCTTGTCCAGATAGGGTACTGAAAATTCTCCTCTTTGCCCTCTTTTCTCTAACCCACTACCACCTCTTGGGGTCATCTAGTTCAGACTAGCTGCTTTTAGCTATATTGTTGCCACAATAAATATCTGTTGGATTTCTTCATTAGCCTTCCATATACTCCAGAATCTGTAGCTCTCTGTGCTATTTTAAAAATTACTTTGATTTTATCTAGATGACATTGAAAAAATATAAGCAATTGTGGATCACCTGAATGGCTGTCTTAGAACTGAGTACTGCCAATAGATTTTAGTGCCTGCGTGTGTATTTATGTTTTTATTGTACCAATGAGCATTACTATAATTATCAACAGCCAACACAAAAAAGAAAGCAGAGGGACTTTGTCCCAAAATGAAGCATTTGGGACAGATGAAATTCAGTGAAGTCACTGTCTTTTGTTATATTAACAAAGGTTTATCCTAGTTTAAGTATGGAAGACCATCATGTGGTCCAAGTAATTTAAGTTGCTAAATTCAAAAGAACCGGTACTCAGCAGCCAGTCCCATGTGAGGAGTGGAAATTTGTTTTCATATTAAAGATGTTATCTGTCATATTGAATTAATAAAATTCATTTGAATGTCAGTTTTGCTTAAATTTAATATGCAAATTTGTATAGTTATGTAAGAGCAGTAAGTATGAAATGCTTACAGCTGGTTTTAGGTTTGCACAAATATAAGTATCAATACACTGAAGATATCTGAGTGGCACTTCAGGTCTTTGAGAAGTTTTTTAAAGAAGGTACATACACCAAAGGAAACAGTCAACAAAATGAAGACAACCTACCGAATGGGAAAAAATATTTGCAAACGGAATGACAGATATGGGATTAATATCTAACACATAAAAGCAACTCAAACAACTCAACAGCAAAAAATAACCCAATTAAAAAATGGTAGAAGAACTGAATAGACATTTTTCCAAGGAGGAAATGCAGATGGCTAACAGGCACATGAAAAGATGATCAACGTTACTAATCATCAGGGAAATGCAAATCAAAACTACCATGAGATATCACCTCATACCTGTCAGAATGGGTATTGTCAAAAAGAACACAAACAATGAATTTTGGCGAGAATGTGGAGAAAGGGAACTCTCAAATATGGTTGGTGGGAATGCAAATTAATGCAGCCATGATGGAAAACAGTATAGAGGTTTCTCAGAAAACTAAAAATAGAATTACCGCATGATCCAGCAATTCCACTCCTGGGTATATATACAAAAAACAAAACAAAAACACTAATTTGAAAAGATCCATGTACCCCAGTGTTCATAGTAGCATTGTTTACATTTGCCAAGACATGGAAGCAACCTAAGTATCCGTCAACAGATGAATGGATGAAGAAGATGTGGTATATCTATACACAATAGAATACTGCTCAGCCATAAAAAGAACAAAATCTTGCCATTTGCATCAACATGGATGGCCTTGGAAGGCATTATGCTAAGTGAAATTAAGTCAATCAGAGAAAGACATACTGTGTGATACCACTTATGTGGGAAATTTAAAAAATACAACATATTAGTGAATATAATAAAAAAAAAGCAAACTCATAGAACAAACTAGTGGCTACCAGTGGGGGGAGGGAGGTGCAGTAAAGGAGTAAGGGTGTAAGAGGTACAAACTATTAGGTATAAAATAAACTACAAGAATATATTGTACAATATGAGAATATAGTCAATATTTTATAATAACATTAAATGGAGTTTCAGAATTGTGAAGCACCTTCTCCTCCTGCCTTAAATCTTTCCCAGCATCAGGGTCTTTTCAAATGAGTTAGCTCTTCGCAACAGGTGGCCAAAGTATTGGAGTTTCAGCTTCAACATCAGTCCTTCCAATGAACACTCAGGACTGATCTCCTTTAGGATGGACTGGCTGGATCTCCTTGCAGTCCAATGGACTCTCAAGAGTCTTCTCCAACACCACAGTTCAAAAACATCAATTCGTCAGTGCTCAGCTTTCTTTATAGTCCAACTCTCACATCCATACATGACTACTGGAAAAACCACAGCCTTGACGAGACAGACCTTTGTTGGCAAAGTAAAGAATGCTCAAACTACTGCACAATTGCACTCACCTCACACGCTAGTAAAGTAATGCTTAAAATTCTCAAAGCCAAGCTTCAGCAATACGTGAACCGTGCACTTCCAGATGTTCAAGCTGGTTTTAGAAAAGGCAGAGAAACCAGAGATCAAATTGCCAACATCCGCTGGATCATCGAAAAAGCAAGAGAGTTCCAGAAAAACATCTATTTCTGCTTTATTGACTATGCCAAAGCCTTTGACTGTGTGGATCTCCATAAACTGTGGAAAATTCTGAAAGAGATGGGAATACCAGACCGCCTGACCTGCCTCTCGAGAAACCTGTATGCAGGACAGGAAGCAACAGTTAGAACTGGACATGGAACAACAGACTGGTTCCAAATAGGAAAAGGAGTACGTCAAGGCTGTATGTTGTCACCCTGCTTATTTAACTTATATGCAGAGTAAATCATGAGAAACGCTGGGCTGGATGAAGCACAAGCTGGAATCTAGATTGCCAGGAGAAATATCAATAACCTCAGATATGCAGATGACACCACCCTTATGGCAGAAAGTGAAGAAGAACTAAAGAGCCTCTTGATGAAAGTGAAAGAGGAGAGTGAAAAAGTTGGCTTAAAGCTCAACATTCAGAAAACTAAGATCATGGCATCTGGTCCCATCACTTCATGGCAGATAGATGGGGAAACAGTGGAAACAGTGGCTGACTTTATTTTCTTGGGCTCCAAAATCACTGCAGATGGTGATTGCAGCCATGAAATTAAAAGATGCTTACTCCTTGGAAGGAAAGTTATGACCAACCTAGATAGCATATTAAAAAGCAGAGACATTACTTTGCCAACATAGGTCCATCTAGTCAAGGCTATGGTTTTTCCAGTGGTCATGTATGGATGTGAGAGTTGGACTATAAAGAAAGCTGAGTGCAGAAGAATTGATGCTTTTGAACTGTGGTGTTGAAGAAGACTCTTGAGAGTCCCTTGGACTGCAAGAAGATCCAACCAGTTCATCCTAAAGGAGATCAGTCCTGGGTGTTCATTGGTAGGACTGATGTTGAAGCTGAAACTCCAATACTTTGGCCACCTGATGCAAAGAGCTGACTCATTTGAAAAGACCCTGATGCTTGGAAAGATTGAGGGCAGGAAGAGAAGGGGACAACAGAGGATGAGATGGCTGGATGGCATCATCGACTCGATGGGCATGGGTTTGGGTGGACTCAGGGAGCTGGCGATGGACAGGGAGGCCTGGCGTGCTGCAGTTCATGGGGTCGCAAAGAGTCGGACGTGACTGAGCAACTGAACTGAACTGAATGTCTCTGTACAACAATTAGGCTTCAATAAAAAAAAAGAGTAAAAATGATGTATGCAAAAACAATAAAGAGGAGGCATATATTTCTCAAGTGGATTGTAGCAGGGTCAGGAAACCTTTTATGTAAAGGAATGGAAGATAAATATTTTAGGACCTAATGGCTGTATGTCACCTATCAGAAGCCCTTGGCTCTGATGGTGTAGTATGAAAGCAGCATGAATATTATGTAAACAGATGAGCATGACTGTGTCCAACCAAACTCTGTTTACAAAACCAGGCATCAGGCCAATGTGGACTTCATGTCCAGTTTGCCGACTCCTGGCTTAGAGAATACAATCCCCATTCCTTGTCTTGAGGTACACCTCTGTTCACCTCTCTAGATGTATCTCTTCCCTGCTCTATCAAACCTTGTGCTCCAGTCACAGGAAGCTGCTTGCCTTTCCCAAGCATATCACAGTTTCCCGGATTCCACACTTTAATCAATGGTTCCTGTGACTTCCTTCCCCATCTTCTCAAACCAGTTAACTCCTACTCACCCTGATTTAAAAATCGCTTCCTCTCAGAAGCTGTCTCTGGCCCCTTGTGGCTGAGTTTTTGTTCTATCTGCTCCCTTTGTGCTTTTTTATATTCACTCTTCTCCCCTATCACTCTCATTGATCTTGTGATTGAGCCTTTACTGGACTATTCTACTATCTTCTCTTCTAGGCTGAGCTCCCTCTTCTCTGCAGTATGTGCTGCCCCTAGCTTATAGTTATGATCATCTATCCCACACTGAGAGGATTGATGGAAAGAACAGAAGGAAATAAGAAGCAGTGTATTTATCCAAAGAAACTGAGAAAACCCAGAAATGTCTGAGTTTTCTTTAAATTGACAAAGTTAGGTATTCTCCCATCTGTGGAAATGGAGGCTTGTGACTGAAGTCAGTTTTGAAGAAATAAAGGGAGGTTTATATTTGTACCTTTAGCTTCTGTGACTGTAAAATTTATGCCTGTGATGGAAGTTATTTAACGTTGACAAATGGAGTCAGCTGAAAAAAATAACAGATAATGAAGAATAAAAAGAAGACATACTGTATATGTTTGGGGTGTTGGTAAGTGGAGAGGGTTTGAGGTGTAATAGACAGTGGGTAAATATACTGTGGTTGCGTTCCCTAAGCAGAAAAATACCTTGGAAAATTTACAACCAAGTTGTAATTGAAAGGTTTAAGAAGTGATTTCTGAGACTAGCCTGGGTCCTTGACTAAATCTCTGAGCAGGCCTTTTTCTAGTTGTGATTTAAATCTTTCCATGGGAGTGTAAATATTATTTGTATACTCACTCACTGGACAGATCACATACATGTCACTAATGAACAGGGGGTAATAAAATCTTCAGTGGGAAGTGTCACTGGACACATTTCACTGTTAAGGTTACCATTTCTTATTTGGGAAATAAAAGAGCTTGTTAGCTGATGGTTAAAAATCAAACTCTTCTGCCCTAAGTCGTTCCTATTAGATGGTGATGTTAGTGATTTTATGCAAACGTGTTGACATTTTGCCATATTATATTTCTAACAGGGTCCAACTTTCAGGAAGTATTTTTTTTTTTTTTTTTTTTTAACAAAGAAGACCTAAGTTCTTCCTTGAGTCAGTACAGGGTCCTGCACTGGAAGCATCAGCATCACACCGCTGAGAGCTTGTGTGTCAGACATTGCATATGTAGCAACTCAGTGCCCATATCAGCTGTAGAAGGTGAGTTCTCTGATCACTCATGTCACAGATGTGGAAGCACATCCATAAAGTGCAGGTCACTTGTCCAAAGTCACACAGGCGGTGAGCAGCATGACCGGGATCACATCCCCGACAGTCTGGTTTCTGAGGCCACACCCTTCACCTCCACACTTTCCTTCTTCTTAGGATTCCAGTTTTCCAAGTGTCCCGACTTCTAATTGCTGCGGGATATTCATTCCCAGACGGTGTCTATTTATGATCTATATTCACCTTCCGTGAATAAAACTGACAAAGCTTTGTCTTTATAAATGACCTATGTTAATGTCTCTTGGCATTAAGATGCTCACAGGGAAATAGAAATTATATTTTGCAGCGCTTGTCTGGTTTCCTCAGTAATGGATTATGTCTACAGGATATGAATTCAACCTGTTGAAAAAGTGAAAGAATTATCATTAACAGTGGTACAACTGACATCATATGGCTCCCGATGTGATACACGAAGAAGGACAAAATACCACCTATGTGATGGTACTGCCAAATGTGCCACCTGAATCTAATCATGAGGAAACAGACAAACCCATATTAAAGGACAGCCACAAAGTAGCTGGCCTGGATTCTTCAAAGGCATCAGTGTTAAGACAGACAAAAAGGCTGAGGAACTGTTCAAGATTGGAAGATAGAGAAGCAGAGCCATAAAATGCAGTGCATAATCCTTGTTTGGATTCTGGATCAGGGGTAAAACCAGCTATAGAGGAAGTTATTAGGACAAATAGGATGTTTTTAAAATATGAACTGTATATTAAATGGGTTTCCCTGGTGGCTCCAGGGTCAAGAAACCACCTGCCATGTAGGAGACACAGGTTTCATCTCTGGGTTAGGAAGATCCCCTGGAGAAGGAAACGGCAACTCATACCAGAATTCTTATCTGGAAAATCCCATGGCCAGAGGAGCTTGATGGGCTATAGTCCATGGGGTCACAAAGAGTCAGACACAACTTAGCAACTAAACACCACCACCACCACACATATGTAGAACAAGTTAACAGCATATTAACAATTAGTTAATCTAGATTGATGATAAATTGGTGTTATACTGTTCTCACAACTTTTCTGAAAGTTTGAAATGTTCATAATTTTAAAAATATATATAGGAGTAGAAAAATGAGTAGGGGTATAGGTAAAACAAATTTAGCCCAGAGTTGGAGCTAAGTGTTGAGTACAGAGAGTGTCATTATATTATTCTGTCTACTTTTCTTTATATATTTGAAATCTTCCCTACTGTTTCAGTCAGATTTCATGGTGCTGATTCTCAGTACATGATGAAAGTAAACTGCCTGACAGATTCTGTCTCTGCTTTTCTGTATTTTGACCTCATGCCCACTCTTAGCCAGCCCAGCTACCATTTTCCCTTGCCAGCGTCCTGACTCCACCTCCCATTTTGTCATTCAGCCTGAAGCCAAAAGGATTTTTTTTTTAATGCAAAATTGATCTTTCCAGGCTCCACTTACAACCCTTCAAGTTCTGTACATTGTTTTAGGAGGAAACTTACCATTCCTACAGACTTCCCTGGTAGCTCAGATGGTTAAGAATCTGCCTACAATATAGGAGACCGGATTCAATCCCTGGGCTGGGAAAATCCTCTGGAGAAAGAGAATGGCTACCTGCCCACTCCAGTATTCTTGCCTGGAAAATTCCATGGACTGAGGAGCCTGGCAGTCTGTAGTCTATGGGGTCACTAAGAGTTGGACATGACTGAGTGACTAACACTTTAAACCACTCCTTCTCAGTCCGCCGCTCCTCACTCTTCACCTCTTTCCCCTCGGCTCTGGGTGCAGGGTCCTCTCAGCCCTCCAATTTTTACCCTGCTCTTCTGCACTCTTATGAAGAGGCTCGTCCCTCTCACCGGAATGCCCTTTTCTCTCTTTACCTACTTAGTGCTTGTTCATTCTTCAAATATCACTGCTTCACGAAATCCATCCTTGGTCTGTCTGTTTAGAGTGCTGTCTCCTATGCTGGTAGGCACATTGCTCTGGTAACATTTATCCCAATTGAAATTATAATTCTCTGTGATTGGATTAATCCTTCCTCTCTCCCTAGGCTGCAAGTTGTCTCATGTATTTATTTTGTTTACCATTGTGTCCAAAATAGGTGCTTGGTATTGATATATGATTTTTAAATATATTTTTCAAGATAGTTTTTTTCCACTAAGAATATTTAGAATTTTTCCTTTTATAGAATTCCATTGTGCTTATCTTCAAAAGGATAGGAGACTGTCTCCTGAAGTTTAATTTCAGTTCTTAATTTGATGTGATCCCTCTGACAATATAGAAACATTACTTTCATAATGCTCCTTGAAAAATTGGTTAAGTCACTTGGCCCCTGTTTCCTTTCACAGTCAATATGACTTCATGCAAAATGATGCAGCAGTTCACATCATTCTGTCAGTCCTCATCAAAGAAATACTGTCTTCCAAAATTAAAATTGTGAATCAACTCACAGGAGGATGTTGTCAAATAAACAAAGAATCATCGCTTATATTACGCTGCCAAGTTTTTGATAAGCTTAATTCCTCTAAATGCGTTTAAATTTAATGAAGAGTAATACAATTTAATAACAACATAAAATGGAATCATTTATCTTCCCAGTCCTAGACATTGGGCACATGTCTTTTCGTTAATACATTGTTTCAAAACGCAAAATTTTGGGGGTTTTTTTTTCCCCCTATATCTCCTTTAGATTTGTCTCCCCTTATTTCTATGTATGTAGCTTGGGGAGTGATCTATATGTACACATTTAGTTAAATCACTCATCAGGCTGTAGTTTTCATGGTTGGAAATCTCAGCAATTTGTTGTTTCAAGTTCCCAAGGCAATGATATTTACATAACCCAATGGAATTTGATAATTATTAGTATATTAGTCAAGATTATTTCAATTGCAAGTGATATAAAACCAAATTCTAACTGACTTAAACAAAAATGAGAATTTACTGGCACATGCAACTGGGGAGACCAAAGGTGACTGCTGGTTGAGGGCCCAGGTGAGGAGGATGGGGGCCTCTCCTCGTTTCCTCACTTGCTTTCCTCTCTGCTAGCTTAATTTTCAGGTAAGCATGCCGGTAGGATGTTCATGGAGCAATAGCAGGTTGTTCATTGATGAGGGGGTGATCTTTGAATATTTACAAATGAAGTAAGGAGCTCTGGCTGAGCAGAAACTGGGATCTGGAGTCTGCCTGGGTGTCTGTTTGGGTGATCTCACTTTTTCTTTTTGCTCCTTTTTCTTTTTTGGTTTAAAGAGATGTTGTGTTCTAAGGCTTGGGAGAGGGACAGGTGGTGAGGCGTTATTGGTGCTATCTCCCACATGGCCCAAGGACTAATTTTTGAGCCCTGTGAAAAGTTGAACTATAACTGATGATGAAGTCATTGTTTTTATGAAGACTTTTATAAAATATGAAGGGAATGCAGCACAGTTATTTGGTGTATTAAGAGTGTGATAGCTTTGAATTGCTCCCAGGAGGCAACGTTAGTGCAAGACTGAACAGCATCTCAGAGGGAAGCCCTGATGATCCCAGAGGCTATAGTTTCTTTGCTGAACACCTTTTGGAGGCTTCCAGAGACACTTGAGTGTCTGGTGCAGAGGCAGAGCAATGCGGATTAGAGTAACAATAAATTTAACCCCCTGTATTGTGGAGGATGACTGTAATACATTTTATATGGATAGATTATTTGACTCCAAAAGTTTTCTTATAGAGAAGAAATAGTGCAGAAGACATTGTCAGAGTTAAAATGGAGTAAGTGAATGTGAAAATACAAAGAAACAGTGCACTATGTGTTGACAAATGTTTCAATTTGATAATTCAATAAAAATGCAACTTACGTAGTAAGTAGTAAGTCTGTGGCATTATCCTGGGAAGGTTTTCACTTATTACCTCTAGGAAAGTCATGTCATTGCTCTGTATGGGCTTTCAAAGACAGAACTAGTGTTAGAAGAGCCATTTCCAACATGTTGCAAATAACTGAGCAACATCAAGATTCCTCATCGAGAACACCTCTTCCTGTTTAACCTCTTCTCTGGTTGAAAGCATTTCTTTTAAGAAACATGAATAATGGAATTGTAGAGATTTATACATTCAAGTGAGTCATGTGATCTGCAAAAGTTAACTGTAAATTGTAATCTAGGTAAAAGCCTCTCTTATTTTTGTTTGTATAAGCTCGAGTCTTAAATAAAGCAGCTGCCAGCAGAATGCCCATCAAAGTGGATTTAAGATTCCAAATAAAAAGTTAGTGATTTAAAAATGGATAAACATCACTAAACCTCTAGAATCATCTAAAATTATTAAATACCAGTTTAGTTACTGTTTTCTTTTAACTATCTTCTTTATTCAAGTAAACAGTATAAGGTATTATGTTTGAAATTAAACTGAAAGATATCAGTCAATAGTAATTTCCCACAGACATTTAGAAATTAATGATCTGCTGAACAATGGTGATGGGTTTTGGTCTTCGTTGCCCCAAATTCCGGGCCCTTATAAAAAAATAGCCTACTTCATGTCTGTGAGAGGGAAAAAGATTAGGATGAGGTTCGATGATAAATTTTTAGCCACTAGCATCTGGCCAAAAGAGCCTAGGTTGGCCCTATCACGTTTCTCATGTATATTTATGTACTGTACCATTTGGGTATTATAATAAAAATTTTTATCTGTCCCTGGAGGCAAAATTGAGTTATATATTTAATGATTATTTTCTTTGTTTTCTGCTTAGGTATGCATGTAATGTGGTAGCATAATATATATTCCACACTTGTTTCATTCCTGCAGAGAGATAATATTTTTGCAGCTGACAGAGTAAAGACATCCTGTGCTTCCAGAAAAGGAGAGAACATATTGGCAGTATAAAATACAGATGTTCCCAGTGTTTTTTCTACTTCATGGTTGTATTCAGCAGAGGTTAACTTTCATGGACACATTTCCCTATCCTTGTTTAGGCAGTCGCACATAGAAGTCCACAGTAAATTCAAGACTGTAAAGATGGTTTCAAGGAAAGCATGTCAAAGTGCTTTCAGTGGGAGGAAAGTAACTTAAAAATGTCTTCCCTCTTCCTCTTCACAAGAGTCTCTTTTCATAAGATTGTTGGAAACAGAACAACCTTTTTTCTTGTCTATAAGGAAGGAGCTTGGAATATATCCAACTTTTCTTTTAAAGGATTTTAAGTGGGAAACAAATATAAAATTTTCTTGTCACAGTATAGGAAAATAAATGGGAACTGCTGTGACAAAGATGGTATCCTAATTACATGTTTGCTGTCTTCTTCTTTCCTGTTTCATAAAGAAACCACCCAAGGGATGTAAAAGAAATATAAAAAGATCATTATGTGATATGATCAGAAACTTCTCACCTGCATCTATGAAGCTAACAGTCAGAGACGGAACTAGCACAGGTAAGAGTGAATGAGGGGATCGCTGGTGATCCACTGGTCCCATTTTGAGTGTACATCTTGGAAAAACTGATTCTTCCTCTCTAAGAGAAAAATTGTCAGGGAAATTGAGATATTCAGTAGCTCAAATGAAAGGAGTCAAATGTTGAGCACTCAGATTAAATACCCTCTAGTAAAACAGAGATGCTGTAGAATAAAGGGGAGAACTCGAGGGTGGTGGGAACTTATTTTCTTAGGTTCAAAAGCATCATGTATTAATTTTGTTTAAAAAGTAGAGTAAAAATCAAGAAATAAACGAGAAACATAAAAAAGAAGAGCAACTGGGACTTCCCTGGTGGTCCAGTGGTTAAGAATTCACCTTTTAATACAGGAGATGTGGGTTCGATCCCTGGTCAGGAAACTAAGATCCCACATGCCGCAGATCGACTAAGCTCACATTCCACAGCTACTGAAGCCCATGTGCTCTGGAGCCAATGAGAAGCAACTTGAGAGCCTCTGTGCCACAACTGTTGAGCCCACGTGCCACAACTAGAGAGTCGGTGCACCACAACGAGGATCCCACATGCCACAACTAAGACCTGATGAAGCTGAATAAATAAATGGAAGGAAAAAAGAAAAAGTAACTATGGGACATTCTTCTAGAACTCTAAGAATTGAGAATTCAAGAGAAAAGTTGAGAGGCAGAAAAACTTAAAGCAGGAGAAGCAATATTGTTACAGGAGTTCCAGAAAGAGAAAATAGTATGGATGAATGAAAAACAATAATTAAAAATAATTTCAGAGTTGACGGATGCATTGTTTACATGGAGAAAGCTTACCAAAGACTGGGCAGGTAGAATGAAAAAGAATCATATTCAGATGGTTTTCCATGTCCTGGATAAACAGAAAATGCTAGAAGCAGCCAACGGTAAAAAAAAAAGGGGGGCGGTCACTAAAAACATGACATTAGTTTTCTTATTTGCAACACTAATGCCAGAAAGATGATGTTGTGAAAGTGCTGCACTCAATATGCCAGCAAATTTGGGAAACTCAGCAGTGGCCACAGGTCTGGAAAGGTCAGTTTCATTCCAATCCCAAAGAAACGCAATGCCAAAGAATGCTCAAACTACCGCACAATTGCACTCATCTCACACTCTAGTAAAGTAATGCTTAAAATTCTCCAAGCCAGGCTTCAGCAATACGTGGACCGTGAACTTCCAGATGTTCAAGCTGGTTTTAGAAAAGGCAGAGGAACCAGAGATCAAATTGCCAACATCTGCTGGTTCATCGAAAAAGCAATAGTTCCAGAAAAACATCTATTTCTGCTTTATTGACTATGCCAAAGCCTTTGACTGTGTGGATCACAATAAACTGTGGAAAATTCTGAAAGAGTTGAGAATACCAGACCACCTGACCTGCCTCTTGAGAAACCTGTATGCAGGTCAGGAAGCAACAGTTAGAACTGGACATGGAACAACAGACTGGTTCCAAATAGGAAAAAGAGTACGTCAAGGCTGTATATCATCACCCTGCTTATTTAACTTATATGCAGAGTACACCATGAGAAACACTGGGCTGGATGAAGCACAAGCTGGAATCCAGATTGCCGGGAGAAATATCAATAACCTCAGATATGCAGATGACACCACCCTTATGGCAGAAAGTGAAGAAGAATTAAAGAGCCTCTTAAAGTTGGCTTAAAGCTCAACATTCAGAAAACTAAAATCATGGCATCAGGTCCCATCACTTCATAGGAAATAGATGGGGAAACAGTGGAAACAGTGGCAGACTTTATTTTTGGGGGCTCCAAAATCACTGCAGATGGTGATTGCAGCCATGAAATTAAAAGATGCTTACTCCTTGGAAGGAAAGTTATGACCAACCTAGACAGCATATTGAAAAGCAGAGACATTACTTTGTCAACAAAGATTCGTCTAGTCAAAGCTATGGTTTTTCCAGTGGTCATGTATGGATGTGACAGATGGACTATAAAGAAAGCTGACGCCAAAGAATTGATGCTTTTGAACTGTGGTGTTGGGAAAGACTCTTGAGGGTCCGTTGGACTGCAAGGAGATCCACCCAGTCCATCCTAAAGGAGATCAGTCCTGGGTGTTCATTGGAAGGACTGATGTTGAAGCTGAAACTCTAATATTTTGGCCACCTGATGCGAAGAGCTGACTCATTGGAAAAGACCCTGATGCTGGGAAAGATTGAGGGCAGGAGGAGAAGGGGATGACAGAGGATGAGATGATTGGATGGCATCACTGACTCAATGGACATGTGTTTGGGTGGACTCCAGGAGTTGGTGATGGACAGGGAAGCCTGGCATGCTGCGGTTCGTGGGGTCGCAGAGAGTCGGACACGACTGAGCGACTGAACTGAATGCCAGAAAACCTCAGAGAGAATATAAAGACTTCTGAAGCAAAAGAATTATGTTCTAAGAATTATAGACTGAACCAAGCTATTATCTAAATGCAAGGCCAAATGAAAGCCTGGTTCAGATTTTTAAGAGTTTAGAAATTATATTACTCATGTATGCTTTTTGGAAAAAATGTAACTTAAAGTAGACCTTAAAGAAGAAACTAAGTCAATTTATAACAAAGAATTTTAAAAAGAAAAATATATTCGATAAAAAAATTTCCTTAGAAATATTGTGTGGGAAGAGAGGTGGAAAAGAGAAAGTAAAATATGGTAAAGATTCAACGTCAGACAATGAGGATCCATATTTGTAACTGTAAATTTGACATTGACATTGATAGGGAACAAATTAAAACATGTTTAAAAGTTTTTTAAGCAAAATCAATTTTCAATGAGACTGTGAGAGAAAAAACCACATAGAAAGCATTATTATTCTAAAAGTGCCAAAGTGTGGGTATATATGTCAGTGTGTTTAGTGGGGTAGTAGCAAAAAATAAAATAAAAAGAAGTGATGAAATAAGATGCAAGGAGTAAAACAATAAGAATTTCCTCTATTAGACATGTACTTCCAGGCTGTCATGGAGTAACTGCTGTTGAATTTACTTTTCCATTTTTAAGCTGAACAAAATATGTGGTGGCTCTTTTTATTAATAGGCATTGGAGAATAGGCAGTGCAGGACTAGAGTCCTGAAAAGTCCAGACATTATGAGATAAGCACCACATTCAACCTTGTTTTTTGTCTATGGGCACTTCCTTGAATGTGGTACAGGGATGTGAAGCCAAGTGAAGAACATCAGTCTCACTGAGCTGAGGATGTAGAAATTAAAACAGAGGGGTTGTAAAGGTAGCTGGATTTAGCAGAATAGGATTTCTGAGAGAAGTAAGCTGTACAGATGAAGGTCTCAGAAGTCAATGCACAGGTTCTCTATAGCTCTTTGACTAAGAGCTGGTCTGAGACTTACATTAAGATTCTGCAAGAACTCGAGATCCAACAAAACAGCAGCTGATGTGGAGTTAAGAAATGAATAGAAATGCCAGAGATTATGCAGTGCTAAAAGATGTTGAAGTTTTGGTCCAGTCATAGTGGAAAAACTTCACTGAACACATCAGTCATTAAACTGAGACCTCAGAAAGGCTACTCTTTAGGAGCCAGGAGTAAGACCATATCCTATAGTTAAGTCAAATTAATATATACTTGCCCAAACAAAGCATACAGTGAAGCCCAATGAATCAGGAGAATTATCCAGCTATGTAGTTGCTGGCCAGAAAAAAAAGTTGTACCTTTAAAGGAGAGACAGCATAATCCAGATGCTCTACACTATATTGTCCATAACATGCAATATTCAATAAAAACACTACTGCATGTGCAAAGAAGTAGGAAAATGGGACCCATAATAAAGACAAAAAAACAAGCAAAAGAAAGAGATCTTGAGATAACTAAAATTTTGGAGTTAGGACTTAATTTTTTAAATGGTAACTATAAACATGTTCAAGGATTTAAAGGAAAACATGGACATAATGAGCAAACAAGTGGGAAATCTCAAAAGAGAAATATAAGTTATAAGAAAGTATCAATTAAAAAATATTGAACTGTGGTTCTGGAGAAGACTCCTGAGAGTCCCTTGGACAGCAAGGAGATCAAACCAGTCAATCTTAAGGGAAATCAACTCTGAATACTCGTTGGAAGGACTGATGCTGAAGCTCCAGTGTTTTGGTCACCTGATGCAAACAGCCAGCTCTTTGGAAAAGTCCTTGATGCTAGGAAAGATTGAGGGCAGAAGGAAAAGAGGGCATCAGAGAATGAGATGACTGGATGGCCTCACTCATGCAATGGACATGAATTTGGGCAAACTTTGGGATATGATGAGGGACAGGGAGGACATATTTTTTAGATGACTCTAAACTGAAAGACTTTGTTTATAGTCATCACACACTAAAAGAAGTGCTAAAGAAAGTTCACCAGGGTGAGGATAAAACTTAGAATTATAAGAAGAAATAAAGATTGTTGAAAATGGTAAATGTAATATATTTTATTTAAAGAAATTTTTTTTAAAGATAATTGACTGACTCAAGCAAAAATAATAACTGTGCTATAGCATTTCTAACATATGCAATGGTAAATTATGATAAGTAGTGTTAAGAATTGCATGGGATAAATGGAGTTCTATTGTTGGAAGATTCTTATATTCTACATGAAATGGTATAATATTAATTAGAAATAGCCTGTGATAAGTAAGGATGTGTACTATAATCCTAAGAGCAATCATTAGTATACACATCCATATACAGAAAGAAAGGGAGAGAGAGAAAGAAAAAGAGGCAATAAAATGGAGTAATAAAAGTATTTTATTGGCCTAATAAAGCAGAAAAGAACCAACAAAGAAGCAAACAGGAGATGGGACAAATAAAAAACTAATTGCAAGATGGCAGAATTAAGCCCATTAAACCAAATTAATAATAATATTCAATGCAAAAGCACTAGATGTTCCTATTAACAAATTTCACAACAGAAAAGTCAGTTTGTCAGGAGGATACAACAATCTTAAATGTGTATTCATAGCTCTCGACACATGTAAATACAATTAACTCAAGGATAACTCCACACAAGGAATCCATTACTGTAATTCACTAAGTAGATAGATCAAAGGAGGAAAACTTCATGACATTTCAATATGAGCAAAAATATATTTGTTGAAATACAACAATCACTCTTGATTAAAAACAAGTAAACAATAAGTCTTGGCAAGTGATTAATAGAAGGAAACTTTCTTAGGTTGGTAAAGGTTCAGTTCAGTTCAGTTCAGTTCAGTCGCTCAGTCGTGTCCGACTCTTTGCGACCCCATGAATCGCAGCATGCCAGGCCTCCCTGTCCATCACCAACTCCCAGAATCCACCAAAACCCATGTCCATCAAGTCAGTGATGCCATCCAACCATCTCATCCTCTGTCGTCCCCTTTTCCCCCTGCCCCTAATCCTACCCAGCATTAGGGTCTTTTCCAATGAGTCAACTCTTCGCATGAGGTGGCCAAAGTATTGGAGTTTCAGCTTCAACATCAGTCCTTCCAATGAACACCCAGGATTGATCTCCTTTAGGATGGACTGGTTGGATCTCCTTGCAGTCCAAGGGACTCTCAAGAGTCTTCTCCAAAGGTTAGCATATACCAAAAGCAAATATCATATTTAATGTGAAGCATTCCTGCTAACATTAGAAACAAGATAAATTAGCTCCTAGCATTATTGCTCTTTAACCTTAAGTGGAATCAGACTGTAATGCAATAAGGCAAAAAGAATAATATATGTGTGTGTGTGTATATATATACCCACTATAAGACAAAGACACAAATATAATTATTTGCATAAAAGATTACTTGCAGTAAAGAGTTCAGTGTGATGACTGTATACAAAATTAGCAGAGGAAAAAATCAATGCTTTCCTATATATTATTGATAATATATTAAAGAATAAAACAGAAAACATGGAATCCATTCTCAATAACAATAAAAACTGTAAAGTGTCTAACAAAAATGTAAGATTCATCTATTGGAAACTATAAAACTGTAGGAAAAAAGATGTAATAAGATTCAATCGATGCAGATAGATAGCCCCTTCCTAAATACACAATATTTTTGAGATATTAATCTTTCCCAAGTTAATTTAGAAATGTAATACAATCCTAATCATTCTTGTTAGACTTAACAAGTTCATTCTGTAGGTCAAATGGTAGTAATTGCATGGAAAATTCTAAGAAGAAATAAATGGAAGAAACTTCTTTTAGAAATTAAAACATTTTTGAAAATATAATTGTGAAAGTATAGGGTTGGTACAAATATAGACAGAGATATTGATTAATAAGATTGACTAGAACTTAGAAATAGGAGTATACACTGCTACTTTATATAATAGTTAAAAACTCCAAATCACAAGCCAGGCCACAAAGTAGCTGTGCATTCTTGGGAAAGTTAATTAAACTTTCTATGCCTCAGTTTCCTTATTTGTAAAATAAGGACCACTATGTCACCTGTATCTTATGATTGTTGTGAAGATTAAATACGTTAATATATATATAAAGCCCTTAGAAGAGCACTCGGTCAGAACTTAGAAGAATATGTAAATACTAGTTGCTATCAATGATAAAGATGGTAAATTAGTTGGAAAACATTCAATTACCTTTCCACTCAGGGTGAAGTTCAGTTATTTATTTTGAAAGAAGTATAGTTGAGGTAATTAGTTGTCCATTTTGAGAGAAATAGTTAGACACATACCTTATGCTATATACAAAAGACTAGATATAAAAGTATCAGACGCATGCATGCATGCATGCATGCTCTGTTATGTCCGACTCTGCGACCCCGGACTATAACACACCAGGTTCCACTGTCCATGGAATTCTCCAGGCAAGAGTACTGGAGGGGGTTGCCATTTCCTTCTCCAGGGGCTCTCCCTAACCCAGGGGTTGAACCCACATCTCCTGCATCTCCTGCACTGGCAAGAGACTCTTTTACCACTCTGCCACCTGGGAAGCCCCATGAAATTATCAGGTAAAAATATAAAAAAGGCATTAAGACATTCGTAAGCTTGGGGTGAAGAAATCGTATCAAAGATATAAAATATTAAAGTCATAAAGGAAAATAGTCACATTTAAATATATAAAAATGAAAAACATCTGTACACAAAGAAATAGCATTAACAGACAACCCATAGCATAGGGATATATCTATATTATATTAATAAAATAAGCTGAACTTGAACGGTTCTATGAAGACGTACAAGACCTTTTAGAACTAACACCCAAAAAAGATGTCCTTTTCATTATAGGGGACTGGAATGCAAAAGTAGGAAGTCAGGAAACACCTGGCATAACAGGCAAATTTGGCCTTGGAGTACAGAATGAAGCAGGACAAAGGCTAATACAGTTTTGCCAAGAGAACGCACTGGTCATAGCAAAACTCTCCTCCAACAACACAAGAGAAGACTATACACATGGACATCACCAGATGGTCAACACCGAAATCAGATTGATTATATTCTTTGCAGCCAAAGATGGAGAAGCTCTAAACAGTCAGCAAAAACAAGACTGGGAGCAGACTGTGGCTCAGATCATGAACTCCTTCTTGCCAAATTCAGACTTAAATTGAAGAAAGTAGGGAAAACCACTAATCCATTCAGGTATGACCTAAATCAAATCCCTTATGAGTATACAGTGGAAGTGAGAAATAGATTTAAGGGACTAGATCTGATAGACAGAGTGCCTGATGAACTATGGACGGAGGTTCGTGACATTGTACAGAGACAGGGATCAAGACCATCCCCATGGAAAAGAAATGCAAAAAAGCAAAATGGCTGTCTGAGGAGGCCTTACAAATAGCTGGGAAAAGAAGAGAAGCGAAAAAGCAAAGGAGAAAAGGAAAGATATTCCCATCTGAATGCAGAGTTCCAAAGATTAGCAGGGAGAGATAAGAAAGCCTTCCTCAGCGATCAATGCAAAAAATAGAGGAAAACAACAGATTGGGAAAGACTAGAGATCTCTTCAAGAAAATTAGAGATACCAAAGGAACATTTCATGAAAAGATGGGCTCCATAAAGGACAGAAATGGTATGGACCTAACAGAAGCAGAAGATATTAAGACGAGGTGGCAAGAATACACAGAAGAACTGTACAAAAAAGATCTTCACAACCCAGATAATCACGATGGTGTGATCACTCACCTAGAGCCAGACATCCTGGAATGCGAAGTCCAGTGGGCCTTAGAAAGCATCACTATGAACAAAGCTAGTGGAGGTGATGGAATTCCAGTTGAGCTATTTCAAATCCTACAAGAGGATGCTGTGAAAGTGCTGCACTCGATATACCAGCAAATCTGGAAAACTCAGCAGTGGCCACAGGACTGGAAAAGGTCAGTTTTCATTCCAATCCCAAGGAAAGGCAATTCCAAAGAATACTCAAACTACTGCACAATTGCACTCATCTCACACGCTAGTCAAGTAATGCTCAAAATTCTCCAAGCCAGGCTTCAGCAATACGTGAACCGTGAACTTCCAGATGTTCAAGCTGGTTTTAGAAAAGGCAGAGGAACCAGAGATCAAATTGCCAACATCCGCTGGATCATCGAAAAAGCAAGAGAGTTCCAGAAAAACATCTATTTCTGCTTTATTGACTATGCCAAAGCCTTTGACTGTGTGGATCACAATAAACTGTGGAAAATTCTGAAAGAAATGGGAATACCAGACCACGTGACCTGACTCTTGAGAAACCTGTATGCAGGACAGGAAGCAACAGTTAGAGTCGGACATGGAACAACAGACTGGTTCCAAATAGGAAAAGGAGTACGTCAAGGCTGTATATTGTCACCCTGCTTATTTAACTTCTATGCAGAGTACATCATGAGAAACGCTGGGCTGGAAGAAACACAAGCTGGAATCCAGATTGCCGGGAGAAATATCAATAACCTCAGATATGCAGATGACACGACCCTTATGGCAGAAAGTGAAGAAGAATTAAAGAGCCTCTTGATGAAAGTGAAAGAGGAGAGTGAAAAAGTTGGCTTAAAGCTCAACGTTCAGAAAACTAAGATCATGGCATCTGGTCCCATCACTTCATGGGAAATAGATGGGGAAACAGTGGAAACAGTGTCAGACTTTATTTTTGGGGGCTCCAAAATCACTGCTGATGGTGATTGCAGCGATGAAATTAAAAGACACTTACTCCTTGGAAGGAAGGTTATGGCCAACCTAGCTGCTGCTGCTGCTGCTGCTAAGTCATTCAGTTGTGTCCGACTCTGTGTGACCCAATAGATGGCAGCCAACCAGGCTCCACCGTCCCTGGGATTCTCCAGGCAAGATTACTGGAGTGGGTCGCCATTGCCTTCTCCAATGCATGAAAGTGAAAAGTGAAAGTGAAGCCGCTCAATCATGTCCGACTCTTTGCAACCCCATGGACTGCAGCCTACCAGGCTCCTCCGTCCATGGGATTTTCCAGGCAAGAGTACTGGAGTGGGTTGCCATTGCCTCCTCTGATGACTAACCTAGACAGCATATTAAAAAGCAGAGACATTACTTTGCCAACAAAGGTCCGTCTAGTCAAGGCTATGGTTTTTCCAGTAGTCATGTATGGATGTGCGAGTTGGATGGTGAAGAAAGCTGAGCACCGAAGAATTGATGCTTTTGAAGTGTGGTGTTGGAGAAGACTCTTGAGAGTCCCTTGGACTGCGAGAAGATCCAACCAGTCCATCCTAAAGGAGATCAGTCCTGGGTTTTCAATGGAAGGACTGATGTTGAAGCTGAAACTCCAGTACTTTGTCCAACTCATGTGAAGAGTTGACTAATTGGAAAAGACCCTAATGCTGGGAAGGATTGCGGGCAGGAGGAGAAGGGGACGACAGAGGTTGAGATTGTTGGATGGCATTACTGACTCGATGGACATGGGTTTGGGTAAACTCCGGGAGTTGGTGATGGACAGGGAGGCCTGGCATGCTGCGATTCATGGGGTTGCAACAAGTCGGACATGACTGAGTGACTGAACTGAACTGAATGTCAGTATGAATCAATAGGAAAAAGAAAACACTCCAGTAGAAAAATTAGCAATAGGTATGAAAAACAATTTACATAAAAGAAATACAAATGTTCAATAAACTCTACGAAAATGTGCCAAGTCATTGGTAAATTAATGATACATTTTAATCAACCTTCATGCATCAGATTAGTAAACATATAAAAGCTTGATAACACCCAGGGTTGATAAGGATGTGGCAAAGGGGCACTTTGATATTCTATTGATAGGAGGGTAAGAGAGCAAACAATTTTTGGAGAGAAATTTTTGAGCATTGAGTAAGATAAAACTGCTCATTTTTGTTGAGCTGGCAGTCTTTATTGTAAAGACTACTTCTCATGCACATAGACTTGAAGTTTTATGTACAGCAATGATCACAGCAGGAATATTTATTATATTGAAAAATGGGAAAAAACTAAATATTCATCATCAGAAGAGCAGTTAAATACCATACAGTTATTAACAAGGATATAGGACGTTAATTTCATATTTTAATATATATGTGTAAGATGAAAAAAAGTAAATTTCAGGATCATACCTCCATTATTTTTATACACATATGCACACACATGTGTGGGAAGTCACAGGAAAAATACTGAAATGAAAGTATTAAGCTGTTAATCATGGTTAACTCTGGTATGGGGTGAGAGAGAACCTCATATTTTTAGTCTTTACACTTACATATAGTTTTAACTTTAATGAAAGCATTGTCACATACATCTTACATAATAAAGAGCAATGAAACATAATAGAAGAATAATGACTTGAGATGAGAAGTTGCAGAAGCATCAGGATGCAGATTACTTTCTCCATGAATGCTCTTAATTTAGCAGTTAATTCATGTAACCTTAAAGCAGTTATGGAGCAAACATATGAAATATTTTAATTAATTTAATATGGTTAACAGAAAAAAACCAAACCTGACAAAGATAACATATAACAAAGCTACAGTTCATGCTCATAAGTACAGATGCAAACACTTAAAGTAAAACACTAGGAAATACAGTTAAATACCACTTTGAAGTAATGTTATTACATAAATGTGAAAGTATTTTAATACTATGACAGCTCTTAAAGCTTTTCACAGATTGAAAGAGATAGAGCATCTGACTGTCTATAGAGGTGACCTGCCCATCATTGATCAATTCATTCATTCATTTAACAAATTTCTATTGAGCCAGCCATTCTTTTCAGTTCTGGCATAAGACAAAATGCTGTTCCATACCACTAGGAACATACATTGTAAGGAGAAAAATAGATAACTAGACAAAGGCTAAATGATAAATAATAAAGTATGAAGAGGTACTAATATTTAGATAGGGAAATACTATAAATAGGAGAAACAGATGGTCAAATGTTTGCTGAAATCAGTAAAAATAATGTTGGAGAAAACTAAGATTATATCCATTCAAGTTGAAAGCAACACAGCCACTCTCTTATTTTTAGAGCTGTATTGAACAAATTCTAACCAATGTAATGGGATAACTAAAAGAAATATTATACATATTTGAAAGAAAAATTATACAATTATAATTGTGCATTTATATGATTGTCTATCTAAAAAACTAAAGACAGTTGAAAAATATTAGAAATGTTCAGTAAGCTGGCAAGTTATGAGAAAATATAGAATAAATAGTATACATTTTATAAATAATAAATACAAATAAATATAGAAAAATTGTTATATGCTAGTAATAGTTATAATACGTAATGGAAAAAGATGTCATTATAATAGCAAAGAGTAATATAGCATGCTTTGACACACACAATGGAAAATGCATAGAACATATAACAAGATGATAAAACTCTGAGGACAGAAATAAGTCTTAACCATATTTTTAGAGAGAAATAATCGGAATTATAAAGATGTCAGTTCTTCATATAATGTTTATGTATAAACTCAGTGAAAGTCTAATGAACATAATGATGGAATTTGGGGAAATTTAAAAACTGTTTGTCTCTAAAATTTTAATCTTTGTTTTTGTCAGAGTTACACATACTTTAAATATGATGAGTTCTGCTAGCTTATTGTAACAGTTCTCAGCTTTACTCTTTTCAGCTTCTGCTTCCAACTCCCAAAGTCAATAGTTTCCAACACTTTGAGCAGGTTTTACTTTTTTCTTTCAGTTTTGAGGATTATCACTTCACTTCCTATTGTGAAAAGTAAGGTTTAGGGTTCTGATCCACTCCTCAAACCCCAACCAGACTCCTCCCCCAACACAAATACACACCCCATAAATGAGCACGCATTTCACGTTCTTCTCGTCACTGACAATATTTTTGACTCTATCAATATCGAATGTCAAAATTAGTATGTCTATGTAAATATTCTTATACACAGTGTCCAATAATTTCCTCTCATATACAACTTACTTTTGGAGGGAGTTAATAATTGTTCACTTTTAAATTTGCTTTGTGATTGATGCAGTTGATGGGGGTGGGGAGAAGGGGGGAGGGGAAGACAGAGAGAAATGAGGAAGAGAGAGAGTAAAAAACCAAAAGGATGAACCTCTAAATTCAGTCAAGCACTCATAAAAAAGTATAGGAATTCAGTTCTTGAAAATATGCATCCTGGACCATCTTTTCACTTCACACTGGACTTGGTTACTCTCCACACTTGCTGTCACACTTTTTCAGGACCTTCCCTTCATTGTCATCCTAGGAACGTTCCTTTTCCTCATGTTGGAGCGTCCATTTGTTGGGTTCCGTGTCTCTTTTATGGTTTATACCTTAGTTTGTGGGGAGCACTTCATCTAGTAGATTCTAGAAAACTGTGTGCCATGGAACTGGCCTAGGAGAAACACTGCTGCCACAGCCCCACCAGCTGATGGAGAGAACTGCCATCAGCTCTGCCGCTCCATCTCACACCAACCACTGGCACCTTCTGGGAAGTGCAGACTGCCTTCACTGCCCCCCACGGTGCCCAGAAGGCTCTGGGGACCTGTGCCTGGAACAGTGCTTTAAAATTAGCTGTTAGAGCCTTTAAATAAATCTTTATAAGCCATGTTTCTAAATGTTAAGAAAGGTTAATGTTAATAAAATCCCCTTCATTCCTTCTGCTCAGGTTGGAATAATTTGAGATAGATCAGGTGGTGCCCAGATGGGTTTAGTCTCATCAAGTTGGTGGGTAACACCCGCATGTTAGAGAAAATATAGTTTATAATTTTAAGTAAACATTTACAATGATTTTAAGCAAATATTTTAATTTTAAGTATACATTTCAACAAACAAAGTAATCCATAACACATGGTCTATTTGCAAAGTTGAAAGTCAGCAGTTAGTAGAATATTAAAAATAAACCTTCACATATTATAAGAAAGTTTTGTCCTTAGCAACTAGACTTATGTAGAAACTCAGATTTTCAGTGACAAGATATAGAATGTCCAGTTTTCATTTAAATTTCTTTGTAGTAGGTATGTAGATAATTACTAAATATCCATTTATAAAGTTGTGAGTGCTAGCACAAAGAATTTCACCTTTTCACATTTATGGAAAGTTAAAATATGCTCCTCTGCATCAGTAGAATTTTCTATCAATGCTCAACGAAAGAATATATTTAACGTAGTGGTGAAATATAGAGATTAAATTATTTTCTGCACATGCAAAGGTTTAAATTTTTTTGATAGAAGGATGATAACAGGAATAAGATACAGAACCATCAATCTGATACTCAACTTTGCTTTTCTAGTTGTGTTCAGTATTCGTGATTTGTGTAGTGAATTCTCTTCCCTGTGGAATGAAAATGGAAAATTTTTCTTAATTTCAGAATAGAGACCAAATGACATGAAGAAGAATGACTCAGTGAAGA
This sequence comes from Giraffa tippelskirchi, assembly GCF_054371585.1. Classification (NCBI taxonomy): domain Eukaryota; kingdom Metazoa; phylum Chordata; class Mammalia; order Artiodactyla; family Giraffidae; genus Giraffa; species Giraffa tippelskirchi. The sequence goes on along the minus strand of NC_137280.1, from coordinate 102,695,542 downwards.
AGAACATTAAGAAATAAGAAATTATATGATGACAACAGTTGTTTTCAAGCACTGTGCCACTTAAACTCTACAAACTCAGTCAGAGAAAAGAGTGGTAAGTACTTTCACATTCCAAGTTAGACCAACTTTAAGTTGCATATTATCCATCAGTAATGATTTAAAGTGTATTCTCTTCAGATTTGGAGCAGTGTGACTTTGGAAGACATGTAAGGAAAAAGGCTTAGGGTGGTGGAACAGAATATATAAGCATTTCTCTGAGTTTCTCTTACCTAATTATATATCCATTTTTTGATCAGGAAGACAGTGGTAATGGAGTGGTTGAAGGCAAGAGTTCTATACTAAGCCTTCCAATCAAGATTGCACCCATGAGCCTCTTGTAATATAAATTCCATTCATGAGATGGTTTAAGCCTGAACTTTGAACAATTCCAGATGAGAGTAGGTTGCAGAGGAGAGTAAGTTGCAGAGGAAGATTTGACAAGGTGGACTGTAACCCTCCATGAAGACAAGGTTGTAAATGTTGGGTGGGCTTGGGAATCAAGATGATCATGCTTACCCTGCCGCTCAGTGGCCGAAGAAAGAGTTCTGCGTGAGTGGGAGGTACACTCCTTGGGCTATGATTTTCTCCCTCCATAACTTCTTTCATTTTCCCATGATCCATCAATCTTCATTTTGAACTTCCATTCTGTTTGTTGGTGGGAAATTAATCCAGTCAATTTATCCTCCTCCTAAGGCTTGAGGGATGCAGGTGCGGGGAAGGGAGGGTGCAGCCCGGGTCATCATCTGTCCTGTGTGGCATTTGCTGTGATCTAGGAGACCATCTGGTTCCTGGTTGTCATTACCCTTCTCTCTTGATGTCTGCATTCCTACCTCATCTCTGCTTTTGTGTAGTTCTTGCCTAGTGTCTTCTCATCCTGGCTGCCAGTCCCCTCCAGGTCCACCAGCCCCATCTTGGCTAAATTTCTCAGTTTTTAGAGGTACCTTTTACATAATATTTCATGCCAGTGTGGGAAACTAAGGAGTTATTTCATGCCCTTTCTGCCTGGAGGGGCTGCCATTTCAAAGTGGCTCAGGGCATAAATTAAGATGTTTCCAGCAATGATAGGAAAGTTACCTCAAATTGCCTTGAGGCAAGTTATTAGCCCCTTTTAGATTTCAAGAGGTGAGGTGAGCTTCAGAGTGTGTAGATTCAACAGTTAACGAGTTGGGTTCGCTCTGCTCTGCCTTCTGCCAGTCATCCTCATTCTAAGGTGGGCTACTGTCTAGGTTATATGATAGCTGCCTGCAGAAACTAGGGTTTTCTCTTTTATATAATTGGTTTTTCATGCTTCTTTCTTAAGAATGAAGAACGTTCCTAGAAGTCTCTGGCAAACCTCTTTTTATCTTTTGTTTGTATAACTGGGCCACAGGCCTATTTCTAAACCAACTTTTTAGTGAGAAGAATGGGATTACCCTTAGACCAAAATCAGGCTGAACCCTGAAGCTGAGGCGGGAAGGGTGGGGGGAGACTCACAGTCTTGTCAGGCATTTGTCTATGTTGGGGAGGAGTGAAGACCTGCATGAAATATGGAATTTGTTAGGAAGAGAACAAGGCGGCTGGATGTTCTCTAGGCAATAATAACAGCAAGGGTTTAGTTAGGAAAACAAATCACTTTAGGAATTTCAAGCAGAGTGAGATTTAACCCAGGGAATTAAGCTACAGATTTGCAGGAAGGAATGAAAGAGAAAAAAAGGAAGGAGAGGAAATTGGTGTTAGTCAGTGTTTAGGGACTCCAGGAAGCTGCTGCAGGCCCTGCCGGGGACCGCACATGTCTGATCCTGGATCGCTCTGACCTATGCTCTTGTACCCCTGCAGAGCCAGTGCAGTTGCTAGAGGGGTGCACTGCTCTAGCACCCCTCTACTTGTGGCCCTGCCTTTCTTCCTCACTTTAATCTGTTTTTAGAAAACAGATTTACTGAGATATAATTTATATACCATGCAGTTCAGCCATTTAAGGTGTATAATTCACTAGCTTTCATATATTCAGAGTCGTGCGTCCATCACCACAGTCAATTCTGGAACATTTTCATCATCCTCGAAAGAAATTCCTTCTCCTTAGGTGTCACCCCTCAACCCCCCATCCCCCTCCCCAACCCTAGGTAAACTCTAACTGACTTTTCATCTCTATAGATTTGACTATTCTGGACATTTTGTATAAATAGGATCTTGAAATATATCATCCTTTGTGGTTAGATTCTTTTGCTTAGCATATTCTCAAGGTTCATGCATGTTGTAGCATGTATCAGTATTTGCTTTTATTGATGAATAATATTTCATTGTATGAATATACCACATTTCACTTATCCATTCATCAGTTAATAGGCATTTGGGTTATTTCAGCTTTTTGGCTATTATTGATAATGTTGATATAAACATTCATGTATACGTTTTTGTGTGGATGTATATATGTTGGGTATATAGTACCTAGGAGTTGAATTGCTGGGTCATATGGTAACAGTGGGCTTCCCAAGTGGCTCAGTGGTAAAGAACCTGCCTACTGAGCAAGGGACATTAGTTCTATCCCTGGGTCAAAAAGATACCCTGGAAGAGGGCATGGCGACCTACTCCAGTATTCTTGCCTGGAGAATCCCATTGACAGAGGAGCCTGGTGGGCTTCAGGCCGTAGGGTCACAAAGAGTCGGGCATGACTGAAGCAACTTGGCACAGCACATGGCACACAATAGTTCTTAATAGAGTCTAGATAACAAGTTCCTTATCGTGTATGTGATCTACAAATATTTTATCCCGTATTGTAAGCTGTCTTTTCACTTTTTGATAATGTCTATTGGCATCTGAAATTTTTTGATTTTGATAAAGTCTAGTTTATTTGTGGGTTTTTCTTTTGCTGCCTATATTTTGTTATCCTATTTAAGAATCCATTGCAAAATCACAATTTTATAGTTTTACTTCATGGATTTAGGTCTTAGATCCATTTTGAGCTAATTTTTATATATGATTTGGGGTCCAAATTCAGTCTTCGCTTGTGACTGTCCAGTTGTCCCAGCATTTCACTTTAATCTCGTACAAGTTCTTTCCACTCACAGGTCATGAACTGAAACCTGCCCACAAGGGCTGGGGCAGGGGAGGTGGGAAGGTGGGTTGGGAAATGTAGTTTCCAGACTTCTAGCCCCTGTAATATAAGGGAGAGCTTAGATGAGTGGGAACCAACCTGTAGTACTCAGCAAACAACTAACACATTAGCCTTCTGTGGGGATTTGCTGTGTCTTTATCGTCTAGACAGAAAGCAGGCCGCAAGTCCCCTGTGTTCAAAGATCCTAAGCCTATCTCGAATCCATTCATCACCCTCAGGTCTTTGGAAGGCTACAGGATATAGGGCCCCAACTTACTTTATCCTATTTCTCTCCTTTCTGGTCTTCCCTCTCCCCAGTTACAAGAATTCTAAAATTGAGTCTAAGAAAAACTCTGTCACATTTTTTCCAGGTATTTCTGTTTTAGGGGCTTCCCTGGTAGCTCAGCTGGTAAAGAATTGCCTGCAATGCAGGAGACCCTGGTTTGATTCCTGAGTTGGGAAGACCCCCTGGAGAAGGGATCGGCTACCCACTCCAGAATTTTCGGGCTTCCCTGGTAGCTCAGACAGTAAAGAATCTGCCTGCAATGTGGAAGACATGGGTTTGATTTCTGGGTTGGGAAGATCCCCTGGAGGAGAGCATGGCAATCCACTCCAGTATTCTTGCCTGAAGAATCCCCATGCACAGAGGAGCCTGGTGGATTGCAGTCCATGGGGTTGCAAAGAGAAGGACACGCCTGAGAGACTAAGCACATTTCTGTTTTACATGCTTTTGTTTTCTAACTTTATCCCTTCCCTCTCCTAGACTGAGTCTTCAAGCCAAACTGCCAGTACTAAAAAGTAGGGTCTTGATAGAGAAGGGGGCAGTGTTGGATCAATACTTCGAAGTATTGTCCTGCAACATATGGTCATGCTGCTAATGGGGAGAAAATAGAGATGAGGTGAGTGTGAAGTGAGGCAAATCCTTATTAACAGTTGATAAAGATTATAAAGTAAGCACCATGCTAAGACAAAAGAGCAACAATAAAGTTTTTCTACTGCTTTAAGAAATATATATGGTACTAGGTATTCCCTACCTTTAAAGACGTATTGCATTGCTTTCTTTAATTTTGAAACAGTTTGAAACATACCATGATGAGCTTTTTAAAAGAATGAAAAAAATCAAGGTTTATGCAATTAGTTTAGATAGATTATTATACAATAGAAAGTGACATTTTGCCTGACAGGTTGGTGTTTGGTTTCATGACTGTGACACAGTTCTCCAGAGAGAAGGATGAGACTTTAGGAAAGGAGGAGAGACTCTCAAGAGGGAGGTGAACAATTACAGATAAGGAGCTGAAACTAAGGAGTAAGTAAGATATTGATGCTTTTGTTAGAGATTTCCAGTTATGACCATGTAGGTATTAGGGACAACTTGGCAATGCTTTTACAGCTCTATTTTATAATAAACCATAATATATTACTATATACTGAACTGTTTAAACATCTTGGGAACTTTAATTTATTCAGCTTAAAGAGCTTAGTTGAAGGGAAAAACAATAATGGAAACTAAGCTGTAGGATTGCTTTTCCTGAATTCTAAATTTAGTTTAAACATATTTCTAATCCTCTGTGCCAGGAATGTTTTCCTGAAAATCATTTGAATTGTATAATTTGGTCACATTTATTAATACAGAGATTTAGATGGGCATAAACATATTCACTGTATTTTACTATGTCTATGTTTAGCCTAGATGATCCTATAAATGATTAATTATATTCTGTCTGATTATCAAACTACTTAACTGAAATCCAATATGATCATAAAAGACGAGTAAATCTTTTGTGCCAATAGAGGAGATTCTATACATGGATTATATCTAAGAAGACAAAGAAACTGTACCATGTGACCAGAACCTGAATAAGATTAAATTCATATTACACTGAAGATATAAACCAAAAAGGTAGAGACTGTGTGAAGAGCAATACAAATTCATAGCCATCCTTTTGAGTCTGTATTATTGAAGACAAATATTCTTGCTCTCTAAACTGATTCTCTTATGAAACTAGGTGGGGAACATTATATTACCAGCTGTACGAAATATCCTTCTCCATTTTTAATTTAGGTTCAGATGACTTCACATTATATATGGGTGTAAATGGAGAACTTTAAAATGAGCAATAAAAAAGGAAAACATTATGTAAGAACTCAAGGGTGTGATATCAGTAGAGGTCCCAGGGAAATGGGAACCCTCCTACACTGTTGATGGGAATGTAAATTGGTGCAGCCACTATGGAAAACAGTATGGAGTTTCCTTAAAAAACTAGAAATAGAGTTACTGCATGATCCAGCAATTCCACTTATGTTCAGAAAAGATGAAAACTTTAGTTCAAAAAGATATATGTACCCTAATATTCATGAAAGTGAAAGAGGAGAGTGAAAAAGCTGGCTTAAAACTCAACATTTAAAAAACTAAGATCATTGCATCTGATCCCATCACTTCATGGCAAATAGGTGGGGAAACAATGGAAACAGTGAGAGACTTTATTTTCTTGGGCTCCCAAATCACTGCAGATGGGACTGCAGCCATGAAATTACAAGATGCTTACGTCTTGGAAGAAAAGCTATGACAAACCTAGATAGCATATTAAAAAGCAGAGACATTACTTTGCCAACAAAAGTCTGTATAGTCAAAGCTATGTTTTTTCCAGTAGTCATGTATGAATGTGAGAGTTGGACCATAAAGAAGGCTGAGCGCCGAAGAACTAATGCTTTTGAACTGTGGTGTTAGAGAAGACTCTTGAGAGTCCCTTGGACTGCAAGGAGATCCAACCAGTCAATCCTAAAGGAAATCAGTCCTGAATATTCGTTGGAAGAACTGATGCTGAAACTGAAGCTTGAATGCTTCGGCCACCTGATGTGAAAAACTGATATATTGGAAAAGGCCCTGATGCTGGGAAAGATTGAAGGCTGGAGGAGAAGGGGATGACAGAGAATGAGATGTTTCGATGGCATCACCAACTTGATGGACTTGAGTTTGAGCAAGCTCTGGGAGTTGGTGATGGACAGGGAAGCCTGGTGTCCTGCAATCCATGGGGTTGCAAAGAGTCGGACATGGCTGAGTAACTGAACTGAACTGATAGATGAATCACTTTGCTATACACTTGAAACATTGTAAATCAACTATACTTCAAAAAATATATAGCTTACAGGGGAGATAAAAAAAAGGGAACCTGTGTACTCAGTGTCTCTCACTTGTAGATAATACTATTCTATTTCGTCCTCATGATAGACCTACTAGGAAGGCATTATTATCTCTTAATGCCGAAACTAGATCAGAGATCTAATTTGTCTGATTCCAAATTATATGCTCTTGTGGTCATTACATTTTGACAGCACCCTTTCAGGTCCAAAGACAGAAAGAAACACTATTCAAATTAAGTCCGGGAAAATAAGGAATATATAGGCTTATAAAACTGAAAAGTGTAGACATGATCCTCCTCATTCAACCATGCCTGCTACAGGCACGCCTGCTACAGGCATCGTTGGATCCAGGGGCCAAGTGGATCCAGGGGCCAGTTCTACTTCCCTCTGTGTTACACTCACTGTCAGGTGGGCTCTCAGGAGTTTCAGCTTCAATCCCAGGAAAAAAGAGATCCTCTTTCTAAGTTGGAAGAAAAGTCACAGTATTAAATTTCATTATTGTAGCTTGGCCTAAGTAGTCCTAACCACACACTATAAGCAGTTTGAAAGAAAAGTAAATGATCAGGGCCAGCTATTTCAGGAAATGTGAATTCTAACTCTTAAGCCTTATGTATATATGTTAAAGATGCAGATATAGACTTCAGAATAACTGCACAATTTCTCAGATTTTTTTCATTTAGATCATGGAGATAACCTGATAACTATAGCAACTGCTATGAATCATAAGGATTTCAGAAGTAAACAATGACATTTACTTCTCTGCTGTAGGAAAGGTATTAATCACACTGTAAAGGCATACATGCAGCTTCATTCCATATTTGTTTATGATAATATGTTGCATAAAATTCTTTAAAAACACATATAAAAGAGAATAGGGTTAACATTTATCAAGTACCTGCTACATACAGGAAGAATGTAGGCACTTTGTATCTACTTTTTAAAAAACTTACTGTTTATCCACTTAAAAAATTGGTGTATAATTTCTTTACATTTTGTGTTAGTTTCTGCTGTACAACAACATGAATCAGCTATATATTTTCATTTAGTGATCTATATTCCTTTCATTTTCTGGTCATGCATTTGGGTAATACAGCTATATATATATATATCCCCTTTGTCTTGAGCCTCCCTCCCACCCACTGCCTCCATCTCACCCCTCAAGATCATCGCAGAGCACCAAGCTGAGCTCCCTGTGCTACACAGCAGCTTCCCACTAGCTGTCTATTTTACATACAACAGTGTATATATGTCAATGCAACTCTCTCAATTTGTTGCCCCTACTCCTTCCCGCTGTGTCCACAAATCCATTCTCTACATCTGCATCTGTATTCCTGCCCTGCAAATATGTTAGCAGTGCCATTTTTCTAGATTTCATATATATGTGTTAATATACAATATTTGTTTTTATCTTTCTGATTTACTTCACTCTGTATAATGGGTTCCAGGTGCATCCACATCACTGCTGCTGCTAAGTTGCCGTTGCCTTCTCCCCACATCACTGCAAATGACCGAATTTCATTCATTTTTATAGCTGAGTAGTATTCCATTGTATATATGTACCACATCTTCTTTACCCATTCCTCAGCTGATGAACATTTAGGTTGCTTTCATGTCCTGGCTTTTGTAAACAGTGCCGCAGTGAACATTGGTTGCATGTGGGTTTTTTTTGAATTTTGGTGTTCTCAGGTTATATACACCCAGTAGAGGGATTGCTAGGTCATATGGCAGATTTATTCCTAGTTTTTTAAGGAATCTCCAGACTGTTTTCCATAATGGCTGTATCAGTTTATATTCACACCAATAGTGTAGGTGTGTTCCCTTTTCTCCACATCCTCTCCAACACTTATTGTATGTGGATTTTTTGATGATGGCCATTCTGACTGGTATGAGGTAAATACTTCATTGTAGCTTTGATTTGCACTTCTTTAATAATTAATGGGGCTTCCCTGGTGGCTCAGATGGTAAAGAATCTGCCTGCAATGCGGGAGACCTAGGTTCAATCCCTGGGTTGGGAAGATCCCCTGGAGGAGGGCATGGCAACCAACTCCAGTATTCTTGCCTGTAGAATCCTTATGGACAAAGGAACTTGGTGGGCTACAGTCCATGGGGTCACAAAGAGTTAGACACAACTGAGCGACTAAGCTTTAATAATTAGTGATGTTGAACATCTTTTCATGTGTTTGTTGGCCATCTGGACATCTTCTTTGCAGAAATGTCTATTTAGGTCTTCCATCCATTTTTTGATTGGGTTGTTTTTTTTTTTTCGTTACTGAGCTGTCTGAGCTCTTTATACATTTTGGAGATAATTCCCTTATCTGTTGCTTTGTTTACAAATAGTTTCTCCTGTTCTGAGGCTTTTCTTTTCATCTTGTCTATGATTTCCTTTGCTATGCAAAAGCTTTTAGGTTTAATTAGGTCCCATTTGTTTATTTTTGGTTTTACTTTCATTACTCTAGGAGGTGGGTGTGATTTATGTCAAAAAGTGTTCTTATGTTTTTTTCCCCCAAGAGTTTTATAGTGTCCTGTCTTAAGTTTTGGTCTTTAATCCATTGGGTCATTTGTTTTAGTATAATTATTTTAACAGTTTGAAATTTGTTTTGTTGTAATATACAAGAAAAAGATTATTTTCATTATTTTTAGGTAGTTAGATGATGGTAGAGAATATTTGCCATTTGCTTTGAATTCATTCACCTTTTTTTTCTAGAAAGAGCTCTTTATTTTCATTTAGTGATCTATATTCCTTTCATTTTCTGGTCATGCGCTTTGGGTAATACAGAAGTTGAACATTATAAGCCTGATATTTAAAATTTTCTTCTTGGCTGAAAAAGAACTGGAGCAGAAACCGTAGTCTTCGTTGGTAGTTTAATGGCAAGTTTAAAGAATGGGAGTTGGCTGAGATGTGAGCAGATAAGCCCTGTGCTAGTCATTACATCCTATTCATAAACAGGAAAAAAAGTTTAGAGTGTTTTCACATACCTGTCCTATAAAATGAATGTTAAAGCTGAATGTTTATTACATGTATTATATAAAGAAGTGGAGTTTCTATGTCTGTTTCCTGAGAAGACTATTTCAGTCACGGCTCAGACAAGAATATAAAAAGCACTGTAGTTGTTTCAGGCAGAGGCTTTAATACAATCAGTTAGTGCCTGCAGAACCATTACAGGGGCTGAAGGAGGTGAGACAGAGAACTACCACTAGCCGTTAGGTGCATCACCACAGAAAGTTACAGAGCCTTTGTTGGTAGCATTAAGATCACGTAAGAAACTCCTATCTGGGAATTCCCTGGTGGTCCAGTGGTTAAGAATCTGCCTTTCAGTGCAGGGGATGTGGGTTTGATCCCTGGCCAGGGACCTAAGCTCTCTGCTTAGGGGCATGCTGTGGGGCAACTAAGCCATGTGCCACAACTAGAGAGAGAGAGACCCAAGCACTGCAACGAAGAGCCCATGTGTTGCAACTAAGACTTGACACAACCAAAAATAAATACATAAATATTAAAAAAAAAAAAAAAGAAAGAAACTCCTATCCATCTCCTGGTGCTTTGTAGCTTCAAGATGAGTGGAATAGCAGGGGAGAGAGAAGCCACTCCAGAAATTCGCATTTAGAAGGCTCCTGCTATGCCTTTTACTGTTGCCAGAGAGCAAAGAAAAATGACTCCGGCCTCCCTGCTGCATTTCAAGTATCATACTTGAGTTTATCTGTAAGATAGAGCCTACATATGCATCCAAAACTTTGCTGGCTAGGGCATCAGAGAAATATACTTCTCAGGCTTCCAGCCTCTGCAATGTAAGGAAGAGATAGAAAGGTTTTTCCAGTGGACTGGATGTCAAATAGACAAACCCAACAGAAGGAGTGAGGAGCTTTCCTACAGTATTCAAATTCTTATTTTAAAAATCATATACTGACACATATATATGGAATCTAAAAAGGTGGTACTGATGAATTTATTTGCAGGGCAGCAATGCAGAAACAGACATAGAGAACAGACCTATGGACACGGGGGAAGGGAGGAGGGATGGGTGAGACGCATGGAGAAAGTAACATGGAAACTTACAATGCCATATGTAAAACAGATAGTCAATGGGAATTTGCTGTATGACTCGGGGAACTCAAACCGGGGCTCTGTGACAATCTAGAAGGGTGGGGTGGGGAGGGAGATGGGAGAGAGGTTTGGGAGGGAGGAGACACGGGTATACCTAAGGCTGGTTCTTGTTGATGTATGAGAGGAAACCACAAAATTCTGTAAAGCAATTATCCTTCAATTAAAAAGATAAGTTTAAAGAAAAGGTAGTATTGAAAAAAAATTCAAAGCATTGTTGATTTGAAATTTTGAAAGTAGACTATGTAGGAAAATATATTTGTTAGAATATTTGATGAAGAAAACAATATGAAGTTATAAATTACGTTTGTAATAGAGAATTGGTTTCACCCACCAACTGGTAAGAAGTAACTTCCTGTAACATCATTTAACCTAGCAAGAGCTTCTCATCAGGTCGGTCAACCAGTCCTACAGATGCTGCCGAGCAGGGCTAGGTGGCGTCAGAAGCCTTGCCAAGGACTCCAATTCCCTTGTGTATCCCAGGATGCTATATGATCATAACTGTCATCTTAGTGTATTATGAGAAAGGCTGCAAGGCACTGTATTTTAGTAAAGCAGTCTTCTGTTGTTTCAATGTGAATGATATTCCTGAATATGAAGGCTCCGAAGTGAATTAATGTACAAGAAGTATAAGCAATGACTCTTTCAGGGCACTTGCTCTTCACTTGTGTGAATACATCATGGCCATATAAGGCTGTAAATCTCAGGATATAGTATTGATATTCCAGAGAGTAATGCTGGGTAAATAACAAAGCAGCTGATAAAAATTCCCTGGGTTTTCAGAAAAGTAAAAGCCTTGATTAATTAATTCTTTATCTCCTCCTCCTTTTCTTGACTTTTATAGCAAGAGTGAGATAATTATTATAATCTGAGAGATAAGACTAAATCTTCCGAGAGCCATCTTTGTGCAACTCTGTGGTTTGGGCAAATTATTAAATGAATTAAGGAAATTCATGTTCAGAACCCTCTGATCTTAGAATAATTTCCTACTTAGAAGAGATAATTTCCAAGTGGAAAGTAAAAATCCTCTACCAAGTTAAATTTTTTTTTTTTTTGCTTAAAGTATATTCACTATTTTTGAGGAATTAATTGTGCACAAGGACTCCATTTGATGCTTGAAATATATCCGTAAAGAAAATAGACAAAGATGCCTGTCCTTGAGTTTATATTTGAATATGTAAAATATGAATAAATTATATAGGATATTAGAAGGTAAAAGCAATATATAAAAAAGAAAAAGTAGAGCATTTTAAAAGAGGTTAATGTGTCAGGGAAGCAGGGATGAGTTATGAGAAGGCACAATTTGGGTTAGACATAAGATGAGGGACCAAGCCACACATGCCAGGCAGAGGGAATAGCAAGGGCTCTAGTGGGGAAACACGGCTGGGGTTTGAGGTAAAGAAGGGAGACCAATGTGTCCAGAGCAAGGTGGGCAAGAAGGCAGTAGAGTATATAAAGAACTCCTATAACTTAAAAACAGCCTGATTAAAAAATGAGTACAAAACTTCAATAGACATTTCTCCAAAGGAGAGATACAAATGACCAACAACCTGAAAAGATGCTCAGTATAACCAATCATTAGGGAAAGGCAAATCAAAACCCCAGTGAGATAGCATCTCTCACATATTAGAATGGCTACTATTTTTTTTAAAACAAGGGAAGTAAGTGTCAGCAGGATGTAGAGAAATTGGAACCCTTGTGCACTGTTGGTTGAAATTGTGAAGTGGTGCAGCCACATGGAGAACAGTATGACAGTTCTTAGAAAAGTAAAAAATAGGACTGTCATATGATCTGGTAATCCCACTGTTGGGTATTTATACTCCCAGATTGAACACAGGGTCTCTCCAAGATGACTTTTGTCAATCCATGTTCATAGTAGCATTATTTACAAGAGCCAAAAACTGAAAGAAACCAAAGCATCCATCCACAGACGAATGGTTAATGAAATACGGTAGATACCACAATGCAATATTATTAGCATTAAAAAAGAAAGACATTCTGGCACATCCTGCAAGCGGATAAACCTTGAAGACATTATGCGAAGTGAAATAAGCCAGTCACAAAAAGACAAAAAATACTGCATGATTCTACTTATGTGAGATAACTAGAGTAGTCATATTCATAGAGGCAGAAAGTTAAATGGTCGTTGCCAGGGGCTAGGGGCAAAGAGGAATAGGGAATTATTATTCAATAGGTATAGAATTTTAGTTTCGCAAGATGAAGGCATTATGGCCATGGATGGTGGCTAAAATAGCCAAGAATGTTCAGAAATAGTGTTAGAGTGACAGTGAGCTTTTTTCCCACCCACACTGGCTCATCCTCAACAGGATACACAAACATCCTAATTCCTTCTACCCCAGAAAACCTTTCTTTGATCCTACATTCCTGAATAATTACTCTCACTTTTCTTCTGCAGTTGAGAGCAAAATTTAAAAGATTTGTCAGTACTCTGTGTCGAATACCTGTCTTTCTATTGTCTTCAATTTCCTTCAAATAGATTTTCAATCCACTTCTTTACTGTCAAAACTCCAGACATAGCATCTGTAAAAAACAACCAACCCAGAAGCACTGACTATACAACACACACAGTAAAATTGATCTGATATAGGAAGGTGTATAGTCCAGTCATTTCCTTAAATCACATCTACTTTTCTCCCTCAATTAGTCAAATGGAATGATCTAGTCAATTTGTTTGTCTTTATGATTTTTACTGTTTTCAGAATAAAAATGGGAATAACTTACTAATATTAATTTTAATAAATTAATATTAATTTAATTTTAATACAAAAATGGTTTTATGTAATTATAAAGCAGTTTTAAAATGATATACACCTTTTCTTTCACAAATACTTGACTGAATTATTGTAGCAATTGTGAACAACTGATGGTTCATTTTAACATGAAAGTATATAAACATTTTCATTAATCTCTTTTTGTTAAGCATGAGAAAGTTACTTCATGAATGAGGAGGGGAGTTGATGTAAATCTTTATGTAGTGTACTTATTTAAACTTTTAATGGTTCCAAGGAATTCTGTGTGATGATTGGAATGTGCCTTACCCTAGGTCACACCGCTAGGTGCCTCCATTCATTGGAGGCCAAATTCCACACGTGGTGCAAGAAGAGAGACTTTGCTATTGATGGTGGTTGTTTCACACTAAGTGATTATTCAGGATAATCAGGATTTTTGCCTAGTTTTTATTCACTTGTCCAGGGTCCGTGATAGCATTTCTTTGCTGGTCTTCATCAAGCTATGTGCTCATTATTTCTTAACCATCTCTTTTTCCCTTAGCTGAATATCTTCCTTTACATACCTGTCATCTCAGCTGTTGTTTTTGAGAGTGATTCACTTTATGAGCAGGGTTACTGCATACAGCTGTGTAGCCTGTGCTCTGCACACAGGCTCCCAGCAGAGAGGGCAAGTGAGGCTAAAATCCAGGCGTGCTCTCTCCCCTAAGCCCCGACAGTGGCATGTAAGCACTGGAGAAAGGAAATACTCTTTCTAATTTTGTTAACTGGAGGCATACATCTTCTTCATTTGCACAAAGCACTGTAGAGGCTAATAGCAGTCCTGCTTGTGAGAGTTGATGAGAGGAAGAGCCTTTCTTTTGGTATAGAAGCACAAAGGACAAATACTCGCTTCTTTGGACCCCTTTGCCACTGGGTTGTGGCTCTGCCAGTTGAATGTATTTGCCGTGGACTTTGACTTGGTAACTGGGACAAAGGAGAATTCTTCCCGGCAGCTCAGGGGAGGCAACAACATTCCCAGAGGCAGTGGTGATCTCAGTGGGTGTCTAGCGCTGGAGGGGTTGGTGGAGAGACCTCTGTCATTCTGGATCCAGCACTGGGGCAGGGCTTCCCGAGACCAATTCCACAAAGTGATTTTAGCTCTGAGTGTGAAACCTCACTATCCCTGGGCACCTTCCCAAGCCAGTCCTCCAACCTGCCTGGCATCTCACCAGCTCACCCCAGTTGCTTCTCAATAAATTATTTTTCTGCTTAAATTAGTCAGTTTCTTTCGCCATGTAACCAGTTTACTGGAGAGTCTGAGCTCAGTGGGATCCTAGCATGAAACTGCTTCATTTTCTTTCTCCAGGTGTGCTTTGATGGAGAACTGTTTTCTGTCCCTTCACAACATCTTGGGCAGCTCCTGCAGCATTTCAGAGACTTTCAGGTTTCGGAACATCGAGGACAGTATAGTCCACTGTACAGCTTGAATCTCGCATCCAGTTTCACACTCCTCCCCTCCCTTGGTCCAGGTGTGACCAGTGGTGCAGATGGTCCCACCTGGGGGGTTTGGTGTGCTTTGCTTATCTCCCCCTCCTCCACTTCCTTCTTTTCCTTCATCTTTTGGGTTCATCTTTCCTGTCTCTTTCTGATTTTTGGGTCCTGGAGGCAGAACTGAGGAAGGGACTAACATTGGATCATCAGTCCTCGGCCTGCAGAGGAGACATCGAGATATGGCAGAGGTAGAGTGCACGCATGGGCTCTTCAGGAAGGCTTGCAGAGAGGCCTCAGTTGCCCAGGCCTCCAACATGAGTGATTCTTCACAACCCAAGTTCTTCTGCCCTCTGTGCTTTCAGCTCCTGCTCCTCCGCTGCAACCTCCCACTAGCAGTCAACCCTTTTAGGCTAGATTGTGACGAAATTGCTTAAGCCTAGCTACCTCCCGTGGTATCCATTTGGCCCTGAGGGAACCTGAGCATTCTTTTTTAAAGATTGATAATTTCCCAGGCATTCTCATATCATGAAGCAGTGGGAGTAGGAGTTTCACTCTGTTGTCCCTTGACAACACCTTTCCTCCTCTTCTAACACATGGGCAGAGCTGCTTGCTCTATGTAAGCAGAAGTCTGCCTAGGGTGGCGATGCCAGCTTCCGCCTCTGGCCAGCACTCCTCAGCTTGTGATTGTTTTCCTTGCCTTCCCGTACATCTTAAGTTAACTTGCCATAGGGAGGGAAGAAATAGTTCCCTTCGCTCTAATATGGGGAGGAGAAAAATCACCATCTGGGTGGCAACTTCCACACAGCAGGAATTGTCAACTCTTCTGGAATTCTTTAGTTTTTTTCCTATGGAGACACAGGGATAGACATTGTGTGTGTGTGTGTGTGTGTGTGTGTGTGTGGTGGGGAGGGGAGTGTGTTGTAGTACCTGATAGTGCTATCAGAGCTTGGTTTTCTTTTTAATTATTAAGTTTTGCGAAGGTTGTATCTACATGCATTCTTTTAAGTGTGCGTCAATCAGCCTCTATTCTCTTTGTGTCTGAGACTACAGATACAATTCCCAAACAACTGGAAAACCTCCTTCACCATCCTGTTGTACTTGCAATAAGTGCCCTTGCTGATTCACAGTGCTCCGTCATGTATAGTTTTTTTTTTTTTTAATTAATTAATTTGACTGCAAAGGTCTTCATTGTGGCATGCAGAATCTTTAGTTGTGGCATGTGAACTCTTAGTTGCGGCATGTGGGATCTTGTTCTCTGACCAGGGATGGAACCCAGGCCCCCTGCATAGAGAGCATGGAGGCTTAGCCACTGGACCACCAGGGAAGTCCTCGTCATATAGAGTTAATTTGTGGTTCAGCACCTATTTGCTCTTCCCAATGGCACTCAGATTTACTTTTGGGGCATTTCCTTGCCCTACCTTTTTATACTCCTAGAGGAATGGTATATCAAATCATCCTTCTCCCATAGAAGTTTAAAGGGCCAGATACTTCATGTTATCCCAGGTCTGGCAAGAGGGAATGCAAAACCCAAGTTTAGCCAATGGATGCTCTCTCTTATGACTGTGATCTTGAGAGTGTGGTGTCAAGACTCAGTAAAAATTATTCAAGTTCATTAATCCAGGTGGAAATAGCATGACTAGGCTGTTTCTGCTCTGAGTCTTTGGGACCCTCTAGAGGAAGTCCTACTTGAATTCAAGTTTAGCCTCTTCCAATTTTGTTTTTATTAAGTTAGAGTTGACATTTGTTACTTGAAATAAGAACCTTCACTGACGTAGTGAATACTGATACTGCAGACTAAAGGAAATCACCCCATACCAGCAAATCACACACACCACAGGAAAATTTTTTTTCTTTTTTCCTGATATTCATCACTTTTTCTGTAATTTTCTTTTCTTATACGGTTATGAAGATCCTTATTATGAATAGTGCTTAGATTTATATATTCCTAATTGGAATAGATTTATTTATTGTGTCAAATGTTATAGTTTTAAAAAGCAAGGTCAGGAAGATGTCAATCCCTTTACTTCTGTCACTTTCTGGCCTTAATATATGGAAGATGACGTTGTTTTCTGTTGAAAGCCTTCCAAGCATGATACCACATCACACATAGACTTTTACAAGAATATCCTAGATAGCCATGTTGTTGATTCAAGAGCTTTTCCAAGCATAGTGTCACAGCTGGAAATGTACCCGTAGTGCTTTTACAAATTGATAGTCCAGATACACTTGAAAGTTTGAACAGTAATTTAGCACTTAAATAAAACAAAATAAAATGAAAAAGAGCTTAGCTACTCAAGGTGCATCCAAGAGACGTGCATATCCCCTTAGGAGTTTGTTAAAATGTAGGCTCCACCACAGCTACTGGATCAGAATTACATGTTAACAAAATCCCTAGCTGTTTACCATGTACATTGACATTTGAGGAGCACTAGAGTATAGAGACTATCAGAGGACATGACATATAGTAAGTGTTGTTTGATGAAACTTGTTCCAATCATATACCTATGAAATATGAATTTGATTATGGTGAAAAATGTACTTCTTCCTGTGGGTCACAGTAAAAAAAAATTGGAGAGAGTGACATAGGAGAGATAGCTCAGTAAGATTCCCTTTATTATAGTCCCACCTCCCAACAACAATTTGGCTTCAGTTCATAGACAAAAAGTGACCGTGGAAGCTGTGGGAGCTAGCATCAAACACCAAAGGATCTGGGAGGAGTCTCGCCCACCTGTGCATCGGGTACTAGGCATACAGACCTTGCTCTGGGCTGTGGACTGTAAAGTGGCCTGTGAACCTATTCAGTTCCTCTTAGCTGAGGTCCAAGAGCCCCTGGAGAATACTGCCTTTGACAGTCACCCACTTTTGAGCAAGCTTTTGGAGAAGTCCAAGAGTCCAGTGGGGAAGTTCTAGCACACCACTGGAGGAAAAAATAATCCAAGATTGGACTCATTGGAAAAGATATGAGAAGTGGTTTAACTTTATCCATGTCACCCCTCCCTCAGTGTGGTACAGCTCAGTGCCAAAGGAGCCCATGATTACTCCCTTGAGAGAGAGAGAGAGAGCTTGTGAGGGAGTGCCCGATTTCCCAGCTGAGAAGGATGCTACCAAAGAGACCCACTTCTCTTTAGCCTCATCCAGAGTACTGAATGGTAACCTATATGGGGTAGGGGGCAGTGAGCAGGTAAGAAAATGGCAGCCAAGGCTCAAAACAAATCAGAGGGATGCGAAGCTACCAGCAGTCCATTGGGAGGCCTGACTGTCAGCCACTGGGAGGTGTGTTCTGTGAACACAAGTATATTGTCACTAAGTGAGCTTTTAAATCATAGATTTAAAGACGTGATTGAGAGCTCTACAGAGAGGAGGCCATGGCTATAAGAAGTCAATCTTGTTTGCTAAGAAGCAGACCTGCTAGGCTGACTTCACTTTCTTTACTGGAAATATTATCAGACAGGTAAATTGAAGGAATGAGAATACATTTGGATTTATGAGATAATTGAAAAAAGTATCCCATGACATCCTTGTGGGTCAGATGAAGAATGTGGGCTGATGTAATAGAGTTGTAGAGTTTGTAAGTGGTTAAATGACTGTACTACGGGATGAAAAGAACTGTAAATGGAAAATGAAATCCCTGTCAGAATACGCCTTTGACTTTCACCTGGTTCCACATGTTTAATAGGTATTTGTTCAAGAGCTTTGTGGCTTGCTGATCAAACTTCAAATATATTGATTTTGAACTCCCTTGCCAGTATACTATGATAAGAATTAGCTCCTCCAAGATCTCAACAAGTTCTAAAATGGACTGCATATATAAAAATAGAATTTCATAGGGCCAAATGAATAGTTCTATAAAATTACTATGAAAGCTATGACTAATTATATAAATAATATTTTAAAAAGTCAGACTTAATAACAACCATGAGGAATAATTGAAGTTTTAGTAGATTCTAAATTCTATAGTATAGTTGACAGAATAGTAGAGTCACCAATTAAAAATCCCATTTAATCTTATATGAATAATGCTTATAGTATTCAGAATAAAGGTACTAAAAGTTTCACTCTGATCCAGGTTGTTCAGGCTTTATCTGAAATGCTTTATGTGTTCATTTTGGGTACCACATGTGTATTGCCCAGAGTTCTCAAGCAACAGAAACCAAGTCTATCCAACTCAAGGAAAATAAATAAAAACATACCAAACATGTGAAGGAATTTGCTCAAAGAGTAGCTCCTAGAAATCAAAGGCAAAGAATTTCTCCTTCTGACCATAAATGGTTAACTAGACTGATCTTAGGATCCTGCTTTGAACAACTGAAGTGAAAGCAGCTCTTTTTAGACACTGGGCAAGAAGATTGTGGTCCCAAAGGAAAAATAAGCAAATGAGGTGAACCCTAGGATCACTCTGGCTTTCTGATTAGAGGTATTTCCTGGACCGCAGTGCAGGTGAGCACAGGAGACAGACACTGGAATTCAGAGGGGCTGAG
The DNA here is from genome assembly GCF_054371585.1 of Giraffa tippelskirchi. Taxonomy (NCBI): domain Eukaryota; kingdom Metazoa; phylum Chordata; class Mammalia; order Artiodactyla; family Giraffidae; genus Giraffa; species Giraffa tippelskirchi. The sequence goes on along the minus strand of NC_137280.1, from coordinate 102,676,498 downwards.
GTGGCTGGAATTTGGAGAGCAGTGTACTAAAAGAGGAGAGAATTAAACCAAGAAAAACCTCCATAAACTTGCATAGAGCCCTTCTGTTGCTGAATAATAACCCAGGATGAATAAGGTGAGACTGTACAAGACAGGTACACCCCCATCAAGAAGCTGTAAGCTGAACAATTCCCAGAGACCTCGAGGGACTGTTAAACAGAGTGAAGGGTAAATAGTCTTAGGTGAACATCTAGGGACATTCAGTAGAGATCCCAGAAAGGTCACACCTTATAATGTACCAAGTGAAAATGAAAGTTGCTCAGCCGTGTCCGACTCATTGCGACCCCATGGACTGTAGCCTGCTAGGCTCCTCTGTCCATGGAATTCTCTAGGCCAGAATACAGAGAAGCTGTTCCCTTCTCTGGGGTATCTTCCCAACCCAGGGATCAAACTCAGGTCTCCCACATGGTAGGCGAATTCTTTACCATCTGAGCCACAGGGAAGCCCAAGAATACTGGAATGAGTAGCCTATCCCTTTTCCAGGGGATCTTCCCAACGCAGGAATCAAACCGGGGTCTCCTTCATTGAAGGTGGATTCTTTACCAGCTGAGCTACCAGGTAAGCCCAATAATGGATCAGTCTGGGTCCAGTTAACTAATTAGCCCCCAACTAAAATAAATAAATTTATAAAAATTAAAAAAAAAAAAAAAAGAGATAGAAACTACACTGGGTTAAACGGAGCGGGGCGGGGGAGTTCATGTAATGAATTATTAACTCTGGTAAAAAGTGACTATTAGATATGACAATTCTGTATGGTGTTCTAGGGCTGACAAAGTGCTTAAGAAAGAACAAAACTGGAAGGGGTTCAGACCTCATTGGAGAAGGTGTAGTTCAATCCACTGGTGAGCACAGAAGTTTGCTGGGTTGCCCAGGCTGGAGCTATTCTACCATCTCTAAGCCATCAAAAGGCAACCCTCTGTAGTGCTGGTAAAACACTGGTAATTAGTGACAGGTGGGGCTCCCCTGGTGGCTCAGTGGTAAAGCATTCCTGCTAATGCAGGAGATGTGAGTGCTGCACCCTCTACAACTCCCTGCACTGCTTGCCTGTGAACTAGAAAGCATCTACTGAGCTGCTGCTCACTCTCCAGGTCCCTATGTGGCTCATTGTGGTCCAAAGTGTTCCCACAGAAATACTACTATCCCTGCATGCCCATGCTGTTGTTGTTGTTTTAGCTGCCAAGTTGTGTCCAACTCTTTTGCGACCCCATGGACTGTAGCCCGTGACTAAAGCCCATGACTGTAGTCCATGAGTAAAGAGGCAATTGGAGTACCAGTGTGGGCAGGAGGCTTTAGAGTGATGATATAAGCAGAAGACCTTCAGGGCACTATCTTTACAGAGAGGTCTGCAGGACATTTATCACTATGCTAAAATGGGGCTATGAGGTCCATTGAATAGATCAAAATATTAATGAATCTTTTGCCTAACAAAGAGTCACAAGAAAATAAAAAATATAGACCAATATTCTTTCTGAATATAGACACACCTGAATAAAATTTTAGCAAATCAAATCCAGTAGTACACAAAGCCTGTAATACACATTGGCCAAGTAGGCTTTAACACAGGACGTCAATGCAGTTTTAACAATCAATTCAATTAATGAGATAAAGGAGGAAAACCATACAGTCATTTCAGTTGATGCAGAAAAAACTTTTGATGAAATTCAACAGTCATTTATGGTAGAAACTTTTAGTGAAGGGATTTTTCAACCAATAAAGGGTGTCTATGAAAAGCCTACAGCTAACATCCTACTTCCTGGTGAAAGATGGTTTATTTTTGCTCTAAGATGGAGAACAAGGCAAAGATTTTAACTTTTATCAACATTAACATCAACATTGTCCTAGGCATCCTATCCAGAGCAATAAAACAAGAAAGAGAAATAAAGTAGCAAAATTGTATTTATTTGTATGTAGGAAATCCTAGAGAATTTTAGAAAAACTGCTAGAACTAACCAGTAAATTTAGTCAGGTTGCAACATATGAAGCTATTGTACAAAATTCCATTGTATTTCTCCATGTTAGCAACAAACAGTTAAACACTGACATTCAAAAACAAATCTGTTGACAGTAGCACCAAAAATTTAAAAATATTTAGGGATAAATTTTTTAAAATATGTGAAAAACTGGCATGCTGAAAACTAAAATATTGCTGAGAGATGTTAAAAATGATCTAAATTAATGGAGCAATACAACATGTTTATAGATTAGAGGATTCAACTAACATGTCAGTTCTCTTTGAAGTTATCAATATATTCAAGGCATTCTCAAAGTGAGTTTTTAAACACTGAAAGCTAATTCTGCAATTCACGTAGGAGATTTAAAAAAACCCCAAATTTAGGAAAGCTAAGTAAATCTTGGGAAAAAAGGGAAGAAGTTGGAAATCAAAGTCTTATTATCTTGTAGCTATTCATTCACTAAGTAGTGTCCAACTGTCTGTGACCCCATGGACTGCAGCACACCAGGCTTCCCTGTCCTTTACTGTCTTCTGGAGTTTGTTCAGATTCATGTCCATTGAGTCAGTGATGCTGTCTAACGATCTTATCCTCTGCTTCCCCCTTCTCCTTTTGCCTTCAATCTTTCTCAGCATCAGGGTCTTTTCCAATGCATTGGCTGTTCACATCAGGTGGCCAAAGTACTGGAGCTTCTGCTTCAGTATCAGTCATTCCAATGAATATTCAGGGGTGATTTCCTTTAGGATGCACTGATTTGATTTCCTTGCAATCCAAAGGACTCTCAAGAGTCTTTTCCAGCACCACAGTTTGAAAGCATCAATTCTTCGGCACTCAGCCTTCTTTATGGTCCAACTTTCACATCCATACATGACAACTGGAAAAACCATAGCTTTGACTAGACGGACCTTTGTTGGTAAAGTGATGTCTCTGCATTTGAATATGCTGTCTAGGTTTGTCATAGCTTTTCTTCCAAGGAGCAAGCATCTTTTAATTTCATCATCTGCAGTGATTTTGGAGCCCAAGAAGATAGTCTCTCCCTGTTTCCATTGTTTCCCCATCTATTTGCCATGGAATGATGGGACCAGATGACCTGATCTTAGTTTTTTGAATATTGAGTTTTAAGCCAGCTTTTTCACTCTCCTCTTTCACCCTCATCAAGAAGCTCTTTAGTTCCTCTTCACTTTCTGCCATCAGGGTGGTATCATCTACATATTTGAGGTTGTTGATAATTCTCCTGGCAATCTTGATTCCAGCTTGTGCTTCATCTAGCCTGGCATTTCTCATGATGTACTCTGCATAGAAGTTAAATAAGCAGCGTGACAATATACAGCCTTGACGTACTCCTTTCCCAATTTTGAACCAGTCCATTGTTCCATGTCCGGTTCTAAATGTTGCTTCTTGACCAGCATACAGGTATCTCAGGAGGCAGGTAAGGTGGTCTGGTATTCCCATCTCTTTGTGAATTTTCCATAGTTTGTTGTGGTCCACATACCCAAAGGCTGTAGGGTGGTCAGTGAAGCAGAAGTAGATGGAGCAGACCTAAACATAACAGCTAAAACTATAAATTTTAGAAGAAATAGTGGGAGAAAATCTTCATGACCTTGGGGTAAGCAAAGATCTCTTAGATAAAACATGGAGAACACAGCTGTAAAAGAAATAACTGATAAATTAGACTGTCAAAATAAAAAAACCCTGTTGTTTGAAAGAAACATTGAGGAATTAAAAGGCAAGAGACAAACTGAAACAGTATATTTGTTGTACACATATATGACAAACGCCTGATATTCAGACTATGTGGAGAATTCATACAACAACAAGAACACAAATGATCTGATTAAAAATTGGAGAAGAAACTTTGGATACTTCATCAAAGAACTAATGGAATGCAAGCACATGAAAAGGTGGCAAACATCTTTGTTCACCATCATTAGTCATTTTTTGTTCTTATTTAATCTCTAAGTCATGTCAGACTCTTTGCGACCCCACGGAATATAGCCTGCCAGGCTCCTCTGTCCATGGGATTTCCCAGGCTATAATACTGGAGTGCGTTGCCATTTCCTACCCCCAAGAAATCTTTCTGACCCAGGGTTCAAACCCCCTGTCTCTTGCATCTTCTGCATTAGCAGATTCTTTACCACTTTGCTACCTGGGAAGATCATTAGTCATTAGGGAAATGCAAATTAAAGCCATAATGAGATACTACTATATACTCAATGGAATGGCTAAAATAAAAAGACAGACAATACTAAGTGTTGATGATAATGTGGAGCAACTGTCATACATTGCTATTGGGAATGTAAAGTGATGCATTAACTTTAGAAAACAGTTAATCTGTATTATATATGTAAACACACACTTACTGTATAATCCAGTAATTCCACTCCTGTGAAATAAGAGCGATAACAACATATGTCCAAAAAACTTTTACACGAAAGTTCCTAGCTGCTTTCTTTATTATAAACCTAAACTGAAAACATTTGGTGAATGGGCAAATGGCAGTATATCCATACAATGGAATAATACTCACCAATAAAGAGAAAGCAACCTACTTTTACAAACTATTTTGATGAATTTCAGAAACATTATGCCGAGTGAAAAAGTCAGACATAAAGGAATACATATTATATGATTCCATTGTAGAAGGACCTTCTACAATGGAAGGAAAGACAAATCTATAGCTACAGAAAGCAGTTGAGTGGGTCAGGGATAACATGAGGTGGGTAACTGAATTCAAAGGGAGTAAAAGAGAACTTTCTGGGAATAACTGTTCATTATCTTGATTGTGGTAGTGGTTCCACGGGTGTGTACATTATTCAAAACTTCTCAAACTCTATCTTTGCTTTGACAGCAATATATTGAATGTAAATCATATCTCAATAAAGTTAATTTAAAAAAATCAAAGGAAGTGGAGTAACCAGGTTTCATAAAGCATAAAGCAGGGAGCTTTATGGTATAAATGACATGACCTAATGGCCAGTCTCTAGAACACTGTCATATGGATCAATCAACACTAGATTTATTCCTCCTTGTCCTGCTCTGGTCAGAGTTAGTATTCCTGGCAGAGAAGGTCTGAGGGGACTAGCTTAGGTCAGGTGCCCACTCTTGTACTCAGAAAAGCTGGACCATCCTGAATGACCTTCCCATCCAGAATGCCCTAAATGTGGCAGGGGTGGTCCCTCAAGAAAAAGGAAGGAAGCTACTGTTAACCAGAAGAAAGGGTGATGTTATCTGGTAAACAAACAAACAGAAACAGCCTTCCACTGTTTATTTCCAGGGGTGATCAAGAGAATAGTGAGGGGCTTCAAATATACATGCTCATTCATTCCATTCAAGTATAACTTTGAGCAGGGACTGTTTGCCCTGTACTGTTACTGACTGGGGTCCCATATGCGTTTGTTCAGTTCAGTTCAGTTCAGTCGCTCAGTCATGTCTGACTCTCTGCAACCCCATGAACTGCAGCACACCAGGCCTCCCTGTCCATCACCAACTCCCGGAGTCTACCCAAACCCATGTTCATCAAGTCGGTGATGCCATCCAACCATCTCATCCTCTGTCATCCCCTTCTCCTCCCGCCCCCAATCCTACCCAGCATCAGGGTCTTTTCCAATGAGTCAACCCTTCGCATGAGGTGGCCAAAGTATTGGAGCTTCAGCTTCAACATCAGACCCTGCAATGAACACCCAGGATTGATCTCTTTTAGGATGGATTGATTGGATCTCCTTGCAGTCCAAGGGACTCTCAAGAGTCTTCTCCAACACCACAGTTCAAAAGCATCAATTCTGCGGCGCTCAGCTTTCTTCACCGTCCAACTCTCACATCCATACATGACCACTGGAAAAACCATAGCCTTGACTAGACGGACTTTTGTTGGCAAAGTAATGTCTCTGCTTTTAAACATGCTATCTAGGTTGGCCATAACCTTCCTTCCAAGGAGTAAGCATCTTTTAATTTCATGGCTGCAGTCACCATCAGCAGTGATTCTGGAGCCCAAAAAAGTAGTCTGACACTTTGAGGTCTTTCTAAAAAGAGTTTATATTAATGTAAGGAACAGGAGTGGCTCATCTGGTGTGAATATGGAGCATAAGTCTTTTGGGGAGTGGGGAGGATAGAATTCAGCTTAATATATATATATAAAAAAAAGCTAACAACTTTCCATGGATAAGAAGTGTGTATCTTCTCAGGTCGTTCTCATGCAGGTTAATTGTTTCCTAAGAAAGAGGATGGTGATCAGAGAAGGAGATTCCAAAATTCATGTCTCCCCAAATACACAGATGGGGAAAAAGCCTTTTCATCGTTTTCACTTTCCGTCATTGGGTCTCCTGGGGTCTCCCTGGAGAGTCAGCAGAGGGAGCCATTCCCCAAGAAATCTCCGCCCGGGAAGTCTTAGCTGGCCTGGAGGGATTTTGCTGCTGGCCGGTGGAGTTCTCTTGCCGCTCCGCCTCCGTAAATCGGACTCCCTCACCCCACGCCCCACCTCTCCAACCACTTTGTTGCTGCAGCGCACACTTTTGTACTGTTAGGTCACTCCTCCCTTCTCTGTCCCGCGGTTGCGCTCCCTCCCTGGCACCGCTGGGGACGTGCCATCCACTCCTGCTGGTTGCTCGGGTGTTGTCCCCACTCCCCCCAATCTTCACAGGGGGTCCAGAACACCCCTGGGGACTTTGACACTGGGGCCGTGAGAGTGAACTGGGACTCAGACGGGCATCCTCTCCGCTACCCCTTGGTAAACCCCACGAGGTAGCCCCAAGGTGTGCCAGTTTAGTAGCCAGACTATTGGCGGAGTCTCTCCGGGCGGTGGAAGCCGCTCAGGACAGGGACAGCCCGCGATCGGGGCGCAGGAACGGGCCGGGAGGATCCTGCAGGTCACACTAGGGACTGCCCGCCGCGCCAAGCGACGTCCCCCCCCCCCCCCCCACAGCAGTCTCTGTCCCGCGGCAGCAGCTGCAGCAGCGGCAACTGCTCGCATCCCGCGCGGGGCTCGGGTTACTCCCTTCCTCCTTCAGCATCTCGGGCCAGACGGAGAAAACCTGACTCAAGTTTGCAGCGAGTACTTTCTCGGTGCGCAAAACTAGGGGTCTGGAAACGCATGGAGACCCGTCTTCTTTCCCGAGCCTCTAAGCCTGAACGAAGACTCTGAAGTATCGCTCTTTTTGGGACGCTGCTCGGAACCGAACTGCGCCTTTTGGAACAGATTCTGTTTCTCCGCTGGCGCTGCGTGAAAACCCGGGGGAAAGTGTTGCACTGTGAATCTCAGGATCTCCGGTAAGAGTTGGGCAAACTCCCTTGTGGCAGCCGCTGGACCTTGGCCAGATGGGGGGCAGATTTTCCTCAGCCAGGATACCCCGGGTGCCCCGTGAGGTAGGGCTCGGTCTGGCTTGTTTACTGGTTTCCAGGGTTTATTGTTAGTGTTTGGATTTGGTCTTGTACTAGGAGCTGGGTACAACTTCTTGGAGTATTTTTCGTGAGATGCCCCCGTTACACATCTTATTTTGCATAATTTCTGCCCTTGTATTTCCTTGTTTGTGTTGATTCTCTGTTGACCAGTGTCATAGATGTGTGTAGGGAGATTTGGGGAGAGTGGGACTGAAACAGTTTTGGTGGGGTCCTTGCTCTCAGATCCACTTTGCTTCTCCTCTGGGATCTTGCTGTCTAAACTTCTCTTTCTCCAGGACTTGATATTAAGATTGTGCTGTCAGACTGGGATGTTCCCTCCTCCTGTGCTCTCACTGTCTTTTAGGGGGCATCAGGATCACAGGCTGGGTGAGTTAAACTGAAGGTGTCTCTTACCTGTTTGAATACCTGGTACCTCAGGGGATATTGGGAAGGGCGGTTCTTCCAGCCATGTGTGAAAGTGTTAGTGGGTCAGTCGTGTGGCTCTTTTGCCACTCCATGGACTGTAGCCTGCCAAGCTCCTCTGTCCATGGGATACTTCAGACAAGAATATTGGAGTGGGATGCCATTTCCTCCTCCAGTATAGTTACCATGCAAAGATCTATCTCCTGTTGGTCTTTTCAATTCCTTGGATCTAGGACTTTTACCCCTGGTTTACGAAAGTATTTTGTCTTTCTTTCTGGAAATGAGTGATACCACTGAGTAAATGAAATGTAGTGACATCTTTGATACTTCTTTAGAAAATATCCCCACAGGAGAATCCAAATTCTTCAGGGGAGAGTTAAAGTTTGAGATTTTATTAGTCCTAAAGTAGGCTTCCCGGGCGTTTCTCCTTTATATTCTGAGCCTCACTTTGTATATAGTCTTCACTGTATGTGATGTTTCACTTCTTATGAATGAAAAGACTAGGACTAGATCATTTTTCTGATGTTAACACTCCAAGAGGTCAGCTTGCAGGGTACTTTTTGCTGTCCTGCTTTGAGGTCAGAGTGTTCAATAGAGGGGATGCTTTGGGACCAGGGGGCCTGGGGGAAACTGCTAACTCTGCCACTATCTAGTTATATGATTTTGGGTATTACTTAACCTTTCTCTCCTCATCTGCAAAATAAGAAAAATAACAATGCTCATACCAGAGGGTAGTTCAAAGGATTAAATAAGTTGATGTGTGTGTGGAATGCTAACATGCCTGGGAATAGTAAGCACATATTAGCTGTTATTAGCATCATCATCATTTTTATTCTAACATTATTAACTCGTATTGTGATGATATAGTTTTTGTTAACTATCAGTAAGTGTTAGCCATTCTTTCTGTTTGGATGAGCTTTGAAAACTGTGCTCATCTAGGCTACACTCCCACCTAGAATGTGCTGCATTGTCAAACTTTGCCCAGACATGGTCTTTATATTGCTTGCTGCTGGGGCCTGTTTAGAGGAAAGGTGCATATTGCAGGGCTGGGATTTGTAGGGGACGGGTCGTGCTTGAGTGTCAAAAGGTGATTGGGACAGGTTAGCAGGTGGGAAGTCTACACTCAGTTTACAACCTGTAAACTATAGTGCCTTAGAAACTTGTTGCTTTACTATGCCTGCTTAAACCTATTTTTTTTAGAGTTCAAATCATTTGTTCAATAAATATTTATCAAGCATCTATTACAGTTCAAGCACTGTTCTAGGTTCTATATTATTTAAATTTGTGTGCTTCGTTTTAGAAATGGAAATGCACAAGTATTTGCTTTATGCCTACCCTCTCCCCAGACACACACACACACACACACACACACACACACAAGTTTAGAACTTCATGTGGCATTATCACTCTATAAATTAGTCCCCAACACTCTTTAGCTCTAGTGATTTCAATACCTGCTAAAATGAAGAGCCTATATCGCTGAGGGATTGAAAAAAATATGCAGTATAACCTTTAGCAGGGCGCTTTTCCCATCAGCTTCATCATGTGTGGGGAGGTAGGGAAAGAGCTGTGTAATCTCCGGTGTTCCTCTGGCTCTAACATCCTTAAATTAGCTGCCTTAGTTCATTGGTGGTTGTTTTTTGAATATCCTCTTTTTCTTTTAACATTTGTTTTAGGTTCATAAATTATGTCACTTACTTCATTGCATGTCAGTCAAATTGAATAATGACACTGCTAATAAAAAAGGAAAAGCATTTGACTCTGCTTGTATTTCATCGGCTATTCTCAGATGTATATCAAAAACATAGAGGAGGACTTGTTAAAAGTATTAGATGGATCTGTGAGAAACTGCTAAAATTTGACCATTTTTGACCCCAGTAAAATTGTGATTTCATGTATTTCTACCGAATATAAATCCTTGCTCCCTCTACTTGGATTCAGGTGCAGTAAGTCCTGGGTGAGATGTGGAAAGTCTGCAGTTTTACAAGTTCCCCAGATGGCTCTATTGCAAACCCAAGTTTGCATGTGCTCATTTAGCAGTCACGGATTTACTTTCCTCATGATTGTTTAATAGCGTTATTTGTAAAATACACATCTGATCGTGTCATTCCCTTATTTAATAATCTTTGGCAATTCCTCAGTTGGTGTCGTCAGTGTCACCTGGATACTTATTGAAAAATGCAGGTTCTGGAGCATGTAAGGGCCAGAAATCTGCGTTTGAGCAGATCCCCAAATGAATCTGGTAGCGGTGATCTCAAATCACATTTGGAGAAACACTGACTTATGGCATAAAGCCTAACCTCTTAACACCATATGTAAGACAACTTTGCATCATCTTCTCAGGGTTACTTCTCTGCTACCCTGTTCTTCAGCCTTTCAGCCCCGTTGATGTTGATCTTGTTACTATTTCTTAAAGAATGCATTGCCTCATTCTCTCCTCGCTGAGCTGGCTATGTGTGCTTTTCCCTCTGCAGGAAATGTCTTTGCTCCTCTTTTTGGTCTAACTAACTTCTTACGACCTACTCATCCTTCAAGATGCAGTTTAATTAAGACCTTTCCTGTGAAGCTTTTCCTAGTTCTTTCGCATTAACAGTGGTATCTCCTGGGATCCCTATTCTGCTTTGTGGATAATTTTAATACAGCATCTATCACACTGTATCTTACTATCAACTCTGTTACCTGAATTTTTTTTCCAGCTGATTGGGGAGTTTATCATTCCTTCTTCTAAGCCTCTATGCAAATGACTGGCACGTAGTAGTTAACCTAAAAAATGCCTAAAGAATGTGGAGGAAGAATGAATGAATGAATGCATTTGACTTTTTACTGACACACCAAGTGTTTGGGTTAGTCACTAGGTACATACTTAGGATTGTGGACAGGCCTTTCAAGAATTTACAGTTTGGCTAGACAGAGTCTACAAAGTTAATAACATCGAGTGGAAAAAGGACAAGACAGAATATCCTAAGAAGACTTATGAAACACCAGATGCCACCGAATTAATGTTGTAAGTTCAAAACTATATCCGTAGTATGATTCAAGAGCTGAATTTATCATACCTTTGGGATAGTTTTGGTTGTGAATGTCAGGGGACTGTAGTGGTTTACCCTGTGCTTTTTAGTTTATAGAACACCTTTCCATTTGTTTTTATATTTGATCAGAAACATGATGACTCATTCAATATTGTTTTTCCTACTTGAGTAGAGTAGGAGGCAGTCCTAAAAATAGGTCCAAAGGTTATGCAAAGCCTTACATGTTATAAGGGATGCTGGGCCTAGAGAGAAAAGCATATTATAAATTTTTAACTACATCTTGCCACTTAAGACACACTATTCAGTGTTTTCTTCTTTAATTTTTCTTTTTTTAAGTGTTCTATAATTTTGATATTTCCTCCTATTTGAGTCCCAGTTAACTTGTTCAAATTAAATAAGTATCTGATTCAGACTGAAGATTTGCCATTTGGGGCATGCCTAATATCTTCCATCTTCATTTCACATTTTAAGTTTATGAGACAAAGTCTTGTTATAATTATGATTATTTTTAAACTTTTTTCATTTCCCACTCATTTTTTGTAATAATGGAAATATGTAATACTGTTTTAACAAATGAACAAATTGCAAGGTAATGACAAAGATGGTAATGCTTCAAAAATTGAACTTTTAGCTCATGGACAACAACACCATAAAATAAACAACAAAGCAATGTTCATTCATAGGTTGATGTAAGAGATTTCCAATGACATAGAGCAGGAAGGTAGGAACATCAATGAATTAAGTACAAATGTCCAGATTGTTTGCACTTCAAACAAAGCAATATTAAGAACTGCCTTGGCTCTCATTTTCTCAAGGATGTGTACCCAGTATTTCATTAAAAATATTAACTTAGATTTAAGAATTAAAACAAGATTCACTAGCTTCTGTTGATTTGTCTTCTTTTTCAATTGTGTCTAGTATGAACTTTTTCTACCTTAATTTAAGCTTGCATCTGGCTGTACTTTCATAGGTCTCTTAACTGATCTCCTAATCTCTTTACTCATTCACTCATTTATTCTCTCTCTCTGAATTTCCCAAGATTTTATATTTATCTTGACTCCCTTTTCTTCCCAATTTAAGATTATTTTTCACTATAATCATTCTCCTTTTCAAAATAGTTTTTGCAGAAGATTAATTTATAGCAGTTAATAAAAGGATTTCTTATGCTATCAGGAAAAACTAAGTTGCAAACCAGTGTTATTCTCCTTGATACAACTTTATTTGTAAAACTGCAGGTCACCATGTGGCTTCTATTTGATGACGTATACTTTGTGCCATTAACCAGTCTGAAAAGTGTGAATGTGATAATATATCCTGTCATTATGGATGTTCATTACTAGTGATTTCCTCTTTTGTTTCATTGTCAATGGTTTATACTCCTAGATAAAGAAACTATGTAAAGCATTTTAACCACTTCAATTTCCTATTCAGAGGGCAATAAATGGTACCATCCCCCTCTTCCCAAACAAAGAAACAGTATTTCAGTATAGAAAGCTTCACCTTGACATATATGTGCACAGGATATCAGCATCTGTTAAAAACATCTTTGGGAGCAAGGAGGCCCCATCTAGAGGGTGACTAAGCGCCTTGTCCTTGGCATTCTGGCCCAGCTGGCTGACCTGCATAGACTGGCTTCGTTCTAAAACCTCACCGCAGATGATCGTTCCCGTAAAGTCTTTTAAATACCTTCTAGTAAAGGATCATGCTTGTCTTAAAAAAAAAAAAAAAAAAAATGGCAAATTGAAAATCAAACCCCGCAAATTTAGTTTGTTTCACACAGAACAAAATAAAAGTATGAAATCTTTGTTTTGGGTTTGGAGGATTAATTCTACAATCAAGACGAAAAATTTCAATTATCTATTCCCACTGATATTTGTGAAGGATACTTCATTTTTTTTTTTTCACAAGGAATCAGTGATAAGATGTGACTTTTGTTCTATAAGAAAGTAATTAGAGTGAGTTTTATTTTGGCTCCATCAGATGTGTGTTTGGCGTATATAGGACATAGGGATACACCCTATGTTCAAGTACCAAGATACTCGCCTTAAAAAATATATATTAAAAAACTGCAGTGACGGTGTAAGGCTGGGTGTAGTAAGGGCCTGGGGTGCAGTTCTGAGAGCGGCTCTGAGGGCTCATCCTAGAGAGAGGGCTGTGTGCTCGCCATAGGCGTCCTGACAGTGTGGGGCCTTTTTTTAAATTTTATTAATTATTTTAGTTGGGGGCTAATTACTTTACAATATTGTAGTAGTTTTTGCCATACACTGACATGAATCAGCCATGGGTTTACATGTGTTCCCCATCCTGAACCCCCCTCCCACCTCCCTCCCTATCCCATCCCTCTGGGTCATCCCATTGCTCCAGCCCTGAGCATTTGTCTCATGCATCGAACCTGGAATGGCGTTCTGTTTCACATATGATAATATACATGTTTCAATGCTATTCTCTCAGATCGTCCCACCCTCCCCTTCTCCCTCAGAGTCCATAAGACTGTTCTATGCATCTGTGTCTCTTATTCTGTCTCGCATATAGGGTTATCGTTACCATCTTTCAAATTGCAAATATATGCATTAGTGTGGGGCCTTGAAGGAGAGATGACTTGAGTGAATGAGGCATTTTAGACAGGGAAGTGTAAACACATGGCCGCAGGAATTTGTAAGACATCTTTAAGCAATAGTGACTAAACCATTCCATAGGAGTAATGAGTTAACATTTGAGAATTGTTTTATGACAACCACATCTGGGACTATAGGACTAGATTCTACCTGCTCCCACAGCACTTATGTGCATTAAAGGGGCCCCTCATATTATACTGCAGTTATTTTATTATATAAACCCAATGTGGTTTGGGGCACCCAATTGAGAGTCAAGTGAAAACTGAGCCCCTGTTCCATGAGAAGGTATGAAATGAGAAAACTGTTCTTTCAACCATTGTAGAGCTTCTTCAGGGGTGTGGATGGAGACAGGACTTAAGTTTCTTCTAACATCATCTAGATCTGAATTCATATTTTCCTTTAAGAAATTTAATTTAGAGATAACCTTGCCACACCACTGTACTGTCTTTTTAGCATGAGGTCATCAGCCCAACCATGTGTATCACTTCATATCTCCTTCATTTCATACAATATTACCAAACATTCAACTCTTAGTGCCTGACTTTTAAGGCTTAAAACTATGGAGGAAATTCCCATCTTAAAACTTTGAACTAAATATGAAACATGCTTGCTTTTTGTCCTCTGTTTGTCCCACCACTGGAACTTTCTCACCATTCATCCTTTGCTGAAGGTGCAGCCTCTGCCAGGTTGCTTCAGTTCAGTTCAGTCGCTCAGTCATGTCTGACTCTTTGTGACCCCATGAATCGCAGCACGGCAGGCCTCCCTGTCCATCACCAACTCCCTGAGTCCACCCAAACCCATGTCCATCAAGTCGGTGATGCCATCCAACCATCTCATCCTCTGTCGTCCCCTTCTACTCCTGCCCTCAATCCTTCCCAGCATCAGGGTCTTTTCCAATGAGTCAACTCTTCGCATGAGGTGGCCAAAGTATTGGAGTTTCAGCTTCAACATCAGTCCTTCCAGTGAACACCCAGGACTGATCTCCTTTAGGATGGGCTGGTTAGATCTTCTTGCAGTCCAAGGGACTCTCAAGAGTCTTCTCCAACACCACAGTTCAAAAGCATCAATTCCTCGGCACTCAGATTTCTTCACCGTCCAACTCTCACATTCATACGTGACCACTGGAAAAACCATAGCCTTGACTAGACGGACCTTTGTTGGCGGAGTAATGTCTCTGCTTTTAAATATGCTATCTAGGTTGGCCATAACCTTCCTTCCAAGGAGTAAGCGTCTTTTAATTTCATGGCTTCAATCACCATCAGCAGTGATTTTGGAGCCCCCAAAAATAGTCTGACACTGTTTCCCCATCTATTTCCCATGAAGTGATGGGACCAGATGCCATGATCTTAGTTTTCTGAACGTTGAGCTTTAAGCCAACTTTTTTACTCTCCTCCTTCACCTTCATCAAGAGGCTCTTTAGTTCTTCTTCACTTTCTGCCATAAGGGTGGTGTCATCTGCATATCTGAGGTTATTGATATTTCTCCTGGCAATCTGGATTCCAGCTTGTGTTTCTTCCAGCCCAGCGTTTCTCATGATGTATTCTGCATATAAGTTAAATAAGCAGGGTGACAATATACAGTCTTGATGTACTCCTTTTCCTATTTGGAACCAGTCTGTTATTCCATGTCCAGTTCTAACTGTTGCTTCCTGACCTGCATACAGGTTTCTCAAGAGGCAGGTCAGGTGGTCTGGTATTCCCATCTCTTTCAGAATTCTCCAGTTTTTTGTGATCCACATAGTCAAAGGCTTTGGCATCGTCAATAAAGCAGAAATAGATGTTTTTCTGGAACTCTCTTGCTTTTTCGATGATCCAGCAGATGTTGGCAATTTAATCTCTGGTTCCTCTGCCTTTTCTAAAACCAGCTTGAACATCTGGAAGTTCACGGTTCACGTATTGCTGAAGCCTGGCTTGGAGAATTTTGAGCATTACTTTACTAGCGTGTGAGATGAGTGCAATTGTGCAGTAGTTTGAGCATTCTTTGGCATTGCGTTTCTTTGGGATTGGAATGAAAACTGACCTTTTCCAGTCCTGTGGCCACTGCTGAGTTTTCCAAGCTTGCTGGCATATAGAGTGCAGCACTTTCACAGCATCATCTTTCAGGATATGAAATAGCTCAACTGGAATTCCATCACCTCCACTAGCTTTGTTCATAGTGATGCTTTCTAAGGCCCACTTGACTTCACATTCCAGGGTGTCTGGCTCTAGGTGAGTGATCACACCATTGTGATTATCTGGGTCGTGAAGATGTTTTTTGTACAGTTCTTCTGTGTATTCTTGCCACCTCTTCTCAGCACCTCCTTTAATTCTCCCCTTATCTGCTCCTTTTTTCTCATTGCTGTTCCTACCCCCAACTTCTATTATGTTCTCAACAGTCATTATTATTAGTTTTTAACTTTCCTGTCTCATTCCCCACATTACTTGGTGCCCTCATTTTTCTCCTCTCTCTCCTCGCAGTCATTTCTCCTGACATGAAGATTGGATGACCACAGTGTGAAGTACATGCCCTTTCAATATCCTCTCATCTCCTGTGTGTTCCTTGAACAGATAGGTGTGCAAAATCAGGCCATCAGCGAGGTGAGAAATGCTTGAGGCCTCTGCTTTCAAACTTTAGGAGCATAAGAATCACTGGCAGATACTGGCTTACCTCTAGTTTTGATTTAGTAGGTGTGCAGTGGAGCCCAGACCTCGGTATTTTTAGTATTGTAGACATCCCCAGTGGCTCAGTAGTAAAGAGTCCGCCTGCAATGCAGAAGATACAGGAGATGTGAGTTTGATCCCTGGGTCAGTAAGATCCTTTGGAGGGGGAAATGGCAACCCACTCCAGTATTCTTGCCTGGAGAATCCCATGGACAGAGGAACCTAACAGACTACAGTCTATACGGTTGCAAAGAGTTCGACATGACTGAGCACACACTGGCAGGCAGGTGTGCAGTGGGGCCCCGGGCTGTGTATTTTTTAGTATACGTGTTGCCAAATTGAGCCCTGGGGATGGGTGTTTCTGACAGGGTCTTCTGACGCAGGTGGTCTGTGTGTACACTAATAATCCTCATTAGGGCTCTATTGCTCCAAAGGCACAAATATTCTTTCCTTTTCTCTTCATTTCTAGTATTTAGTGACTTGGTCAGAGGGGGTCGGAGAGAATAGCTGGTCTGTGAGAACCCGTGCCTCTCCGTCTATGCTTGGAGGGACAATAGCTGTAACACAACGCTGTTCATGTGACAGCCGGAGAAAGGAGCCCATTGTTCAGGGCTTGGCTGATGCTCCATTCCTTTCTGGCCAGCCATCCAACTGAGCTTGGTAGCCCCAAGGAAACAGACACACTTAAATCAGAGAGACAAAGAAAGGAGGTCAAGGCCTTCCACAGTTAAACTACTTGCAGCAATGTGTCAGATGTAGGATTTGGGAAAGAAGAAAGTAATTTTGTGGAAGCATCATTAATCTGCTGGTTTGGGGGTATGAGACATGGCATTAAGATCATCTCAGGTAGTGCAGTGGTAAAGAATTTGCCTGCCAATGCAGGAGACACGGGAGATGCAGTTTTGATCCCTGGGTCCGGAAGATCCCCTGGAGAAGGAACTGGCAACCCACTCCAGTATTCTTGCTTGGGAAATCCCATGGACAGAGGAGCCTGGTGAGCTACAGTCCATGGGGTCACAAAGAGTCTGACACGACTGAGCAACTGGACACACATGACATGGCATTAAAGGGACACAAGTCTGTTAGAACCCCCAGCTGATATCTGGCCAAAGAAGAGTTGTTTCCTGCTACACCCAGTGACTTCTCTTATGGAAAGATTTTATTACTGATTTCAAAAATGTGAGATGTTCCTCAGTCCATGATACGCAAAGGTACATTTCTGGGCCTCTTTTCCCCAGCTTCATCAAAGACAAGAATCTGATCCGACCTAAATCAAGGCGTGTGATCTCAGATCTTTGTTCTGTGTTATGATCACCATGTATATGATGTATTAAAATTTTCTCTCCAAGTCTAGATTCAGATATTAAACTAATATCTGATTAATATTAAACTAATATCAGCTTCTAAACTAGAAGCTGAGAATCTTGTGAGATTGAAATACAGTTAAATGCATTAGAAAATTATTGATATGTTAGGACAGTTATGAGGTTGGGGGACTCCCCAGAAGTTTGGTAGATACCATTTCTCACCCCCAACTTCCAGACTGGATTCTAGCCCTGAAGGGAAAGGGTTGTAAACTTCCTGTAAAGATCTAATCCAGAGCCCAACAACTGGGTACATTCTTTGCATCAGAAAAAGATTCAAACTCAAGGTCATAGCCTCAGGAAAGGTCATGGACTTTTCACACAGGATTGTTCTTTTAGTCCGATTTATGAAAAAGTATGTCATTTATTCAGCCTTTGCCTCTGGGTTTCTTTTAAAGGGAAACTCAGTCCCTTGTTCCTGTGGATATTTGTAGGTGGCTGTTTTTTTTTTTCCCCCAGTTAGGCAAAGAGTACAGCCTTGAGTGAGGCCGAATGGCGGAAGCCTTTCCTGGGTGTGATAGGCTGTGGAGAGCCCATTTACACAGTGTTCAGGCAGCTGCTGCTCAGTGGCTGTAGGAATCCTTTTGTGTCTGAGATAAGAGGTTTTCTGACTGGGAGTATCAGGCTAAAGGAGGCTGGTACCCAGGAGAAAGCAATACATGACTCGCTTGAGGTCACTTAGAGCTTCTTGTAATTGAGTCCATCGCGGCACCTTGATTACAGACTATCATTGTGAGTCCATTAAAGGAGGAGAAGCAAGTGGATTGCAGAGAGGCAAGTGGTTTATTTATTCATGTTTCCACTCCCCCACCCCCTTGCAGTATGTTTATCCTTTACTAAGTGGATATTTGGTTTTTTACCAAGGATAGAGATGCCTTTGAAGTGGAGAAGGGGAAGAGGAGACTGTTCTTTGCAGGTGGCAGAAGAATTGTATTCAACACGCTCCTGATTAGTTAATTAATTCTCAATTCGTTGTCATTAGGCCTGTTAATTTGGCTCCATTCCTGTGATTTAGAGAGGCTCGCCCCTCGGTACTGCGAGGGATACGTACTGTGCTCTGCTTGAAGTTCTGTGTAGATGCTGCTTGTGCTGAAAAAATACACCAGTGATGTGCTCATGTCCCAAGGAGCACATTGGATGCTAAATGCACTTTTTAGGCACAGTGTGCTTTCTGGGACTTATTTTTGTGTTAGGATTAAAGCTTGGGCCAAGGAGGGCTTCTGAAATGCTCATATTGTTCTGTTTAATCTGTTGTTGTTCAGTCACTAAGTTGTGTCTGACTCTTTGCAACCCCGTCAACTGCAGCACGCCCGGCTTCCCTGTCGTTCACTATCTCTTGGAGTTAGATCAAACTCACTTCTGGTGTCATATCTTTTTGCCTTTTCATACTTTTGATGGGGTTCTCGAGGCAAGAATACTGACATGGTTTGCCATTCTCTTCTCCAGTGGACCCTGTTTTGTCAGAACTCGCCATCATGACCCATGCATCTTGGGTGGCCCTGCATGGCATGGCTCATAGCGTCATTGAGTTACACAGGACTGTGATCCATGTGATCATTTTGGTTAGCTTTCTGTGGTTGTGGGTTTTGTTCTGGAGGTATGGGATTATAGTTCTTGCTTCTTCTGTCTGCCCTCTGATGCATAAAGATAAGAGACTTTTGCAAGCTTCCTAACGGGAGGGACTGACTGTGGGGGAAACTGGGTCTTGCTCTGGTGGGCAGGGCCATGCTCACCTAAAAAGTGAAATTGTTAGTCACTCAGTTGTGTCTGACTGTTTGTGACCATGGAATTCTTCAGACAAGAATACTGGAGTGGGTTGCTATTCTCTTCTCTTGGAGATCTTCCTGACCCAGGGATTGAACCCAGGTCTCCAGCATTGCAGGCAGATTCTTTACCCTCTGAGCCACCTGGAAAGCCCCTTGGGGGCAGGGTAAATGGATGTGTTCAGTTGATGAAAATGTTTTGAGCTATTTTATTTTGATTTGTATACATTTGTGATATATATTTTATACTTCAGTAAAAAGTTTGAAAAACTTTTAAAGCATCATATGTAATATAGAATTATAGCTGTAACAGTGATGGAAAACACTAAACTCAGATTTCCAACTGTCACAAAATTTGGGTCTTGGAGGGGCTAAGGGGGCCTGAAACTTTCAGTTCAGTTCAGTCGCTCAGTCGTGTCCCACTCTCCGCAACCCCATGAATTGCAGCATGCTAGTCCTCTCTGTCCATCACCAACTCCCGGAGTCTACCCAAACCCATGTCCATCGAGTCAGTGATGCCATCCAACCATCTCATCCTGTCATCCCCTTCTCCTCCTGCCCCCAATCCTACCCAGCATTAGGGTCTTTTCCAATGAGTCAACTCTTCGCATGAGGTGGCCAAAGTATTGGAGTTTCAGCTTTAACATCAGTCCTTCCAATGAACACCCAGGATTGATCTCCTTTAGGATGGATTGATTGGATCTCCTAGCAGTCCAAGGGACTCTCAAGAGTCTTCTCCAACATCACAGTTCAAAAGCATCAATTCTGCGGCGCTCAGCTTTCTTCACCGTCCAACTCTCACATCCATACATGACCACTGGAAAAACCATAGCCTTGACTAGACGGACTTTTGTTGGCAAAGTAATGTCTCTGCTTTTAAATATGCTATCTAGGTTGGCCATAACCTTCCTTCCAAGGAGTAAGCGTCTTTTAATTTCATGGCTGCAATCACCATCAGCAGTGATTTTGGAGCCCCCCAAAATAAAGTCTGCCACTGTTTCCACTGTTTCCCCATCTATTTCCCATGAAGTGATGGGACCAGATGCCATGATCTTAGTTTTCTGAATGTTGAGCTTTAAGCCAACTTTTTCACTCACCTCTTTCACTTTCATCAAGAGGCTCTTTAGTTCTTCTTCACTTTCTGCCATAAGGGTGGTGTCATCTGCATATCTGAGGTTATTGATATTTCTCCTGGCAATCTTGATTCCAGCTTGTGTTTCTTCCAGCCCAGTGTTTCTCATGATGTACTCTGCATATAAGTTAAATAAGCAGGGTGACAATATACAGTCTTGATGTACCAGTCTGTTGTTCCATGTCCAGTTCTAGCTGTTGCTTCCTGACCTGCATACAGGTTTCTCAAGAGACAGTCAGATGGTCTGGTATTCCCATTTCTTTCAGAATTTTCCACAGTTTATTGTGATCCACACAGTCAAAGGCTTTAAACATCCTTTAATTTGCCCTTACTTCCATAGCCAGAAGAGCTGTGTGTCAGAAAGCAACAGACCAGCACCATCACAGTTGATTGTTGTACTTTTCCAGGCAGCAAATCCAGTGCCTAAGGGGTCAGCAGTGTCAGCAGAGCCCCACTCTTCAGAATCTAAAACAAAATCACCCCTCCAAGTTGATCAGCTAGCAAACCTTCCCCTTTCTGCTTTCCACTCTTCTTCTGTTCATTGTAATCTGTCAGGAAAAATCAGAGAGCAACTCTGGGGCATGGATGTTTTCCTGAATCTTTAGATAATATCTCTCCCAAAGTCTAGTATTGAAATGCTTTCATTTAATTCTTTCATTTTTCTAACTGGAAAATAGTAAGATGAGGTGTTGGCTCACCTCTCTCACTTTTCTCAGCCATCACTTCCTGAGCTGCACAGTGAGCTCCAGGAGCAATACCTGTGATGGTGGAATGGCCCTATGAGCAAAACGATGTTTCCAGCATATGGGGGCCCTGTGGTCCTTTTTCTGTCTAGAAGACATTGTTCATCATCAGTGTGGATTGTCCCATGTACCTATGGAACATCCTAACTTGCTGTTACCACACTCAACTGGTAGACTCAGATGGAAAAAATAGTTTTTTGTTTTTTTTTTTATTCCTGAAGGAGATTTTGGAGTTGTTGGCTTTGAAATGGTTCTAGCACATCTGTGAGAGGTTTGAGTATCCATTCTGTACACTTTCTTTGGGCATTGGGCTTAAAGGTGAACTGTTGATTTATGCAAACATGTTTGATTAAAGTCATGAGCGAGGAGACAAGACTTTGATGGTCGGGGTCTACTCCTCGCTGACCTTGTCATTTACTATATGAAATGTGATAACCCTGGTGAGGGTCCGATCTCCAGCCCAAACCCTTGTGACCTTGGCAGGCTACTTATCTTCTCTAAGCCTCTTTTCAACCCCTGTGAAATGCTAACAGTATATACTTCAAAAGGTGTTATGTAGGTACATAGTAAGCTCTCAATAAAACTTAGTTATTGTTTAACACCAAATAATGTTAAAATAGGAAAGAATAATTAACATGTCTAGGAATAAGGTTTGCTTATGATTTTATGAAAGAATTACCCTTGTGCTTAAGTATGATTGTATTAATTAAATACAGAAGTTAGAAAATATGGCCTATGATATACTATGATATAAACAATAAGGAATTCAAAATATTGTGGAATACAGCAACAATTAAATTTGCTCATGGACCTGAATATTTTTTTAATGATAATAGTATTTTACTAAGAGAAAAGTTATTTATCTCTACTACAGAACCAGGGGCTTTGGCTCAGACAGTAGAGAATCTTCCTGCAATGCATGAGACCCAGGGTGGACCCCTGGGTCCAAAAGATCCCCTGGAGAAGGAAATGGCAACCCACTCCAGTATCTTGCCCAGAGAATCGCATGGACAAAGGAGCCTGGTGGGCTATAGTCTATGGGGTTGCAAAGAGTTGGATACGACTTAGCAACTAGCACTTTTAGTCATTGAATTTGTTCTTTCCTAGTAGGATGTGAGCAGACTTAAGAGGAATTTGAACAAAAACATGTGGCAGCATTATTCACAAAAACTAAAAGCTGAAAACAACCCAAATGCCCACCAACTGATGACTGGAGACTGGATAAACACAATGTCATATCTCTATACAATGGAATATTATTCATCCCTAAAAAGGAATAAAGTATGACACATGCTAGGATATGGATGAATCTTGAAAACATAATGCTCGTGAAAGAAACCAGACATGAAGGCTACATGTTGTATGATTTCATTTGTATGAAATGTCAAGCACAGGCAAATCCATGGAGCTAAAAAGTAGATTAATGCTTGCAAGAGGCTTATAGGAGGAGAGTGAACAGTGATTGGGTGATTGGGTCATACAGGATTTCTTTTTGGGGTGATGAAATGTTCTGGAAGTATATGGGGGTGATGGTGATACAGTGTGGTTAAATGATGAATTTTACATCATGTGGATTTTACTTCAATTGTATTTTTGGCCTTTATTAAAAAGAAATGAGCAAATGTTTTGCCTTTAGATGAGATGTATCAGTCAGTTGATCTCTCTTCATGATGTGTCTGAATAGCCAAGTCTTTGCTGCATGTTGGAGAGGATATTCAACATGTCAAGGCCTGGTACCTGCCCTCAGCACTGCCAGTCTGTGGGGACAGGAAAGAATAAGGAAGCAGGTGATATGTTCTAAGTGAACCTGTCTCAGAAGAGGAAGAGATCCCTGTGGATTTGTTGAGAAGGCTTCTTAGAAGAGATGGGACTTTGAAAGATAAGTGAGCATCCTGTAATGGAGAAGAGGGAGAGAGTAACCCAGTTGATAGAAATTCAGGGCTGGGTGAGAGTGGGTGAGGGAAGGAACAGAGGCAGGCAGAGATGGCCAGAGTGGCGTGTCTGTTAATGGAGATACCAAGAAATAAAGTTGCAGGAGGTTGGAGCCAAGTTGGGAAATCTTTGAAAGCTACTTAAATTCACTAGGCAGTGATTATTAAAAGGTTATCATTGCTGACAGGAGTAGAAAATGACATAAAAATGGGGAAGACAGTAAGGAAACTAATACAGTAATTTCACTAAATCTAATACAATCTGTTATTTATTTAATAAATATTCATGGCACACCTATTATGTTCCATGAAATTTTCTATGCATTACCTAAGATAAGCAAGGTCTCTGCCTTCTTGGACTTACATTCTAGTTAGACATTTCAAACATTGATCACTCTGTCCAGTGGACCGCTGTAGTTGAAAAGCTAAGGCACAAGTTGTGCTATAATATGGCTGAAAGTGTGGGTTCTAGAACCAGACTACCTGGGTTTGAATCCTGGCCTGCTCCGTGTTTACTAGATGTATCACTATGAGCCAATTACTCCAGACTTCAGTTTCTTTATCAATTAAGTAGGGATAATATTAACTTTCTCAGAGAGCTGTCATGAGGATTAATTGAGATGATAAATGGAAAAGACTTACAACCTATCTGGTATATAGTAAACACTCAGTAAGTTTTACTTGATTGTATTGGATTGATTAATTTCTACTCAAGGATTTGTCGAGGTCACTGCCATTTTTAATTCAGTGAGACTGTTGTGGAATCCTGGTGTGTTGCACCTCAGGTCTAGGCTGTCTTTCATATGCTGTACTATTTTGGATATTGAACTTGTTGAATCAATAAGCATAGAAACTCTTCCTTCAGAATTCAGGAAAGCAGCAGAGCTCCTCTCTCTAACAAGCTACAGTTCTGATCTTGGTTTGGACAAAAGTTTCCAAATAATGTTCCTTCTACAATCTGAATCACGAAGTATTTTTGTACATCTTGGCCTGAGAGATTCTGTCCTTTCAGTATTAGAAGTCTAGTGATAAGGAATGTGGTTGGTGCCTTATGGTATCCAGTCTCCCTCTGGAGAAAGAGGCACGCTTTGAGTTTACTTTCTTTGTGTTACCTCATCACAAGGGCCCAGGCTGCCTCAGCTCTCTGTGCTTCTGTGGCCCTTTCTGTGAATTAGAGTAAAATAGCCAGCCCCCGTCCCCCATCAGAAGGTACCTTCTTGGAATATTTCTAAAAGTAATCCTTGGAGCTTGTGGGAAAAGACTGTGTAAAGTTTGAGAACCCTATGCTTTTAGCATAAATTAATTCTAGAATATAAATTTCCTGAGCACATGGGATATGTCTGGTTTACCATGCAGTCCCCAAATGGTCAGGCATAATGCCATGGACTTAGCTGTGTCTCTTCATCTGTTGAAATCCTGTCCCCTCAGTGTGACTGTATATGGAGATGGGACCTGGGAGGAGGTGATGAAGATTAAATGAGGTCATAACATGGGGCCCTGGTCATGTAGAGCTGGTGTCCTTATTAGAAGAGGAGGAGACCCTAGAACTCTCTTTCCATCATGGAAGGACACAGTGAGAAGGGGGCCATCTGCAAGTCAGGCAGAGAGTTCTCCCTGAGCCTGAATTGGCCAGCACCTTGATCTTGCACTTCCAGAACTATGAGAAATAACTGTATATTGTTAAGTCACCCAGTCTGTGGTATTTTGATATGGTAGCCTGAGCAGACCAAGACATGTAAACATTTTCTTTTTTTCTTCCCATTCCTTCCCTTAATTTTTTCCTCCCTCCCTCCTTCTTCTTGCCTTCCTTTCCTTCTTTCTTTCGTAGAATAGGAACTCAAGCATTTGTGGGCTTGACTAATTTTGAGATCATTCAGAACTATGGGTATAGAGGAATAACATGAAGAAGAGAACCTGACCCTCCATCCTACTGAATGGACAATCTTGCCCTTGTCTCCCACTGTACCCCAGTGAGGCCGCAAGGTAGCATCATTGCTTGATGAAAAACTTTCTCCAAGACCTCCTCTTTCCTCTAGTGGAGATGCTAATGCGTGGTGAATAGTCAAGAGTGAGTGAGAACCATCGTCTGAAGGATGCGAGGTGAGGGAAGGGGTGGACAATTTGTGCTTTGGACTTTCAGGTTTTGAACAGTTGACCTCCTAGCTAGCCTTTCATAGGAGGTGGAGAAATTAAAGTGGTGAGAGTGTGAAGGGAGGGTCAGTAATGGAGGCTGTGCCAGCCACACAGCACCTCCCCTGGGCCAGGAGAGGTCAGGTGGATCCTTCCACTGAGAAGACCTCCTCCTTCCAAAAGAGTGAGAACTCTGCCTGAGCCCAGGCAAGGCCTCAAGTGCAGAGAGTTCCTCAGGACAGCTAGCCAGATGGTCTACTTTTATTTTGGTGAAGACCCGCCTTGAGCAAAGGCACTTTTTTCCTACTGTTCAAAAACAAAAGCAAAAAGCTTATGATGTGGAGCTCTGCCAAGGTAGGGCAGGAAAAAAAAATCCTGGCCTTGTTTTTTCAAGGCAGGATGCAAATGATGCTTTGTAGTTTTGTTTGTGCAGCCACTGGGGATCGTTTGGCGGGCCTCCCCGCAGCCCATCATTGCTGTAGAGTAATTTTTATGATGGTGATCATCATCCTATAAGCTAACTCTCTAGGTCCAGTTGTCACCTTCCAGTGTAATTGTCTTTGATTGAGGATATTGTGTTGTTATGACATCCAGAGAGCTTCTGAAAGTGATCCCCTAAATTCACTGTTAGAATTTGAAGTGGGTACTTATGTGTGGCCCCCTCCCTAAAGGACAAAACTCTATTCTTTCTGAATTTGTAGAGTTCAGGTGGGGCAGACAGGGACGCTCCCTATCCCTGAAGGATTTCTCATAGCTTGATCTGAGGAAGCTCTTGCATAGTTGGGAGAATTTGAAAGAGCATTTTTCATTTCTTGGCTAGGTTGTACTGTGTGTGAAAACGAGGACGTGTCGTTAGGGCCCCAGTGGCATGTAGATTCCTTCCTTGGCGCATGTGGAGACCGTGGTGTTTTCATGGCTGGGTGGCTGCCGTGCCCGGTCTGTTTCCTTTGTTGGGGAAGGTGTCAGGCTATGCTGCTGAGGAGAATGGCAACCACAGCCTGGCAGGCAGATTTGCAGAACAAAGTGTCAGTCAGTAAACACGGGGCTTTGGAGGCCAGGCGAGTTTTGTCACTGAGTTCTAAGACCCAGTTCTTTAAAACAAAAGCGGCTCCGCCGTCTGTCGAGGAGTCGGATCCTTCACAAGGAAGACTCGAGGCAGAGCAGACCTAAGGGGAACCACAGTGAGCTTTCTTCTGTGGCCTCTTCTCTGAGATGTGAGGTGACCTCTGCCAGGCTTTGACTCGGTGCGCACAGAGAAAAAGCCGTGTGCAGTGGCCGTCCCGCTCGTTCTTTGTGTGCTGGAGTTATTGGCGGCTGAGCGGCTGGGAAAGGGAAGATGCCTGTGGGCGGTCAGAGTCAGGCCCCAGGATCATTGTTGAAGGCCCAGTGGGAACCCCACAGTTAAGGGATAGAAGTCCAGAGGAAGCAAAATTGTTTAAAGAGAGAGGGACTTGTAAGAGTTTCACTTCATTGATTTGGTTCAAGCTTTACCTTAAATGTACTTCATGCTGACTTGTGGGAGGTGGTGGAATCACCCAAGTTTGAAATTCCAGCATTACTCATGAGTGTTGCTGCCCACTTTTAGAATTGTATCACTTTGAGGTAGTTTTTTGTGCTTTCTCCTCTTGGTGCCAATGAAAAGCATACACAGTGATGTGAATCTCAAGATGAGCGTCGCTAATCTGTATCTGTCTATCTATCTATCTTCACACACACTGGAAAAAGGAATGGCAACCCACTCCAGTATTCTTGCCTGGGAAATCCCAAGGACAGAGGACCCTAGTGGGCTACAGTCCATGGGGTTGCAAAGAGTTGGACATGACTGAGCAACTAACACAGACATATACACACGCTTGCATGGCCTTGAGTGAAATAAGCAAATACTTCTAGAGTACGGGAGCATGCTCAGAGCTCTACTAGGTGGTCCAGAATAGTAGGATGATCAATGAACGCATCTGGAGCCTGGACCTCTTGACTTGAGACCTAAATCCGCCACTGTTTGATCTTAGGCACCTAAAAAACTGTCTTATGCCTGATTTCTTATTTATGAGATGAAGAGGTCAAAAAGGTCCTTTGCAATTCCATGACCTTGACCAGGAAGCCTCTGGGGCGACTCTGGAGTGCAGGGTACGGCTGAACGTGCGGGTGAGACTAAGGTGGGTGAGGGCTCAGTGCTGGCAGTGAGCAGAGCTGTCCACGAGGCTTGACACCAAATGGAGGAAGCATGATTGTGTGGCTCACAGAGCTTGCTCCTCATCCCTTCTCTGCCCTGGAGGAGCCTGGTATGAGTCTGGGCACGGCTGCCTTCCTGGGGACTCTTCCTCTGTACTGCCTCTGGTTACTGCACAGCTGGGCCCCGACATGTGGAACTTAAAGCACAACTTTAGCAAAGTCCTCAGTTATGGCTAACATGACACCAAATCTAAACTACCTTCTTCTATCCATGATGGATGTATTTTCTTCCACTCCATTGTGACAGATCTTCAGGAAAAATGGGTACAAATGTGCTTTCTGTTTCTCTTTTTAAGAATCTACGCATACATTAAAAAAAGAAGAAGAAAAGATAGTTAGCGTTTAAAATCTGATATCTGCTACTGTTCCCCAAGAGACTGTGAAGAGAGTGTCTGGTGACGGCACAGAGCCCTAGTTCAGGAGTGTGGAGTAGAAAGGCCAGTCCTGCCCCTCTGGGTAACAGAGAACTGGGACTGTCTAATCCATGCCACATGCAGTGACCTGAACAGACCCTACAGGACAACAGAAGGCTTGCTGTCTCCTTGCCGACCAGTTGCTCCGAAGCTCCGATACAGCTGTGGCTGGCTTTGTGGGGAAGTGCAATGGGACTTGATCTTTTAATCTCCTCTCTCCCTTATAGGTATTATAAATAACAACTGGTCTGTAGGAGTACCTGCCAGAAGGGATTGAGATGTGCATTCTGTACTCAAAAAAGCATTGTTTTGTGTCATCTTAACTTCATTAGTTATTAGACGAGTTGGCGGGGGCGGAGGGAAATAAAACTCCAAAGCAAAGCTACTTTGTTTTGACCCAGAAAATCCAAGTGGAGGAATTTGGAATTGAAATCGAGGAAGGCAAGTTACTCGGTTTTAACCTCAAATTCCTAATAACTTCTCCGAGAAAGTAAGATGGGCACATCAGTCTGCATCCCTAAGTCCATTCATTCCAAGTTAAACAAGCGAATGGAGTTTTGAATTCAGGCAGACAGGGGTAGAGAGCTGGGATTCTGACAGGCACAGGGGCTTCAAAATGTTAGATGCCCTTTGCTTTCCATTTGCTTAAAGCTGAGAGAGCGCACTAAATTGTCTATTTTGGCTTCTGATGGTGGGTTCCGGAGAAATCGTCTTCTGTTTAGAGCTCTCTAGGAGAGCAGAGAGGGGAGATTTTGCACCCCAATCCTGCAGAGAAGGCAGTGGTGGCACTGAACTGGCACAGGATCACTCCGTTGTTATCGTGTTACTAACGTTTCCCTCCTTCCGCCCTTGAGTTCTAGTGACTGGCTTACAGTCCCATGATCTGTGGAAGAATGCACAATGTGTGTTTAAATCATGCAGACAGGTGAAAAAAGAAAAGAAGCAAACAAGAAGTCCCTACCTCTTGGGCAGGTATTTGTTACTCACTCCTTAGAACTTGGCTTAGTTCTAGTTATTTCTATTTTTAAATTGTGATAAAAGAGGTGTAATGTTTGCCATTTTTAAGTGTACTGTTCTGTGGCATTAAGTTTACTCCTGTTGTTGTGCAACCATCGCCACCACCATCTGCAGAACTTTTTCATTTTCCCAGATGGAAATTCTGCACCCATTAAATAGCAAATACTGATGTCCCTGTGACCCCAGCCCCTGGCAACCACCATTCTATACTTTATGGCTACCAAGGTGTCTACTCTAGGTACCTAATATAAGGGAAGTCATACAATATTTATGCTTCTGTGTGTGGCTTGTTTCACTTAGCTTGATGTCTTCGTTTCCTTCCTGTTTTAGGATGTGTCAGAATATCCTTTTTTAAGGGTGAATAATATTCCGTTGTATAAATATACTGCGTTTTGTTTATCCATTTATCCATTAATAGACATTTGTATTACTCCTACTTTTTGGATATTGTGCATAATTCTGTTATGAACATTGGTCTACAAATCTGTTTGAGTCACTCCTTTCAAATCTTTTAGCATATATACCTAGAAGTGGAATTGTATCATATGGTAATTTCATGTTTAATTTATTTAGTTAATTGAAATAGCCATACTGTTTTCCACAGCAGCACAGTGTTTTGCATTCCCACCAACAGTGCACACATTTCCAAATTCTTCTCATCCTTACCAATACTTGTTATTTTCTGGTTTTTTATGTTTTGATAATAGCAATCCTAATGGATGTGGAGGGGTATCTCATTGTTTCAGTTTGCATTTTCCTAGTGATTAGTGATGTTGAACACTTTTGCCTGTGCATATTGGCCAATACTGTATCTTCTTTAAAGAAATGTCTATTCAAGTTCTTTGCCCATTTTTAATTAAATTATTTTTTGTTGGAGTCTTTGTTTTTTAATAGTCTGGATATTGATCCCTTATCAGATATATAATTTGCAAATATTTTTCCCATTGTGTGGGTTGCCTTTCTCTGTTGCTAATGTTCCTTTGATTAAAAAGCAAAGTTTTTAATTTTGATGAAGTCCAGTTTAACTCGTTTTTCTTTTGTTGCTTGTGCTTTTGGTATCATATCT
Organism: Giraffa tippelskirchi; assembly: GCF_054371585.1. Taxonomy (NCBI): domain Eukaryota; kingdom Metazoa; phylum Chordata; class Mammalia; order Artiodactyla; family Giraffidae; genus Giraffa; species Giraffa tippelskirchi. Next base: position 102,646,640 of record NC_137280.1, on the reverse strand, counting down.
AAGAAATTATTGCCAAATTGCTTTTAGGTATTTTAATGTGTAGCTTCTGTCTCTGGACTACCACAAAAACCATTATTTGTATAATTTTATCTTTGGAATGAACGTTGTTTTGAAATCACTCTCTTTTTGTTGTTGCTGGCAGAGTAGCCTTTATATAATTTCAGAATTGGTTGATTCCACTTCGGCCCTGCTCGACTATCTCTCTTCTTTTCTTAGGGGATCACAAAGGCTCATTGTGGATAAACAGAAAAGAGAATAAGGGAAAGGCTTAGTTTAAAAAGAGCCTCAATCATTTATATTATGGGGATTGAGGAGAGAAAGGCCGCGTTTCAGAAGTCTGGGGAATGTGAGAGGGCTCTTCAGCAATCATGACTTGCAGGAAGTGTGTGACACTAAACTGGACTGCTATTTGTCTGAGAAGTCTGAGATCTGTTTCCTGGAGCCCGTTTCCTCCCTCCCCTCACAAGGTGAAAAAATTGCTGAAAAGTGGGCAGGCGTTATGGGTGAACCTCTAGGGAACTGACAGTCTCCATCCCAAGGCAGAGAAAATGTCATATCTGAAATGCCTCCAAATGTATAGTCAATGACTTTTATCAATGTTCATTCCTTTTTGGAAAACCATACATCCCTTTTATTTTTATTAAATGCTTCTCTGATCTTTCTAATAGAGTAGAAAGTCCTTTTCCTGCTTGCCAACTTCTCATAGTTGACTCACTGTTATTTCTGAGTTATAGTCTATGCACAGATCACCACTGAGAGTAACCACACACCCAAAACACCATGGGTATTGCTTGGTATAAAAATGCACCTGGGGAGGGGTGTGCATCATAAATTTACACAATCTCATCCTCTAAGAGCAAATTAAACACACAGAGAGAAGGCCTCAAGGATATTCTTCTTTATACCTGATTGTTCCAGAAGAACATTTACAAGGTATATATATTGTAGTCTTTTCTCATCTCTTACGTTACAACCATATGTCACGACTTCTCTAGCACTGGGCCATTGTTTACTTTAGACAACTCTGGTTAGGCGAGTGTTTGTTTGTTTCCCTACCTGGCATGTGTTTGGGTAAGAGATTTCCTGCTTGTATGTCTGGTCTGAAGAATGATTTTCTGTGCTAATAATTGTCCCAGTGCTTCTGCCTGCACAGTAATTTGATTTAGAGATACAGAGAGCTGTGGGTGTCTGGATTTTTGCAGTTTTAAGTTGAAGGATGGCATATTTTTAAAAGGCAGCTGTTTTCAAATGAAATGCAGTTTAATTAGTAGATGCCCACTTACCTCCATACACAGACTTGGAAGAATCAGTGAACAGCTTTACTGGGGACACAGAGAGGTGGCTTTAAGTTTCTCTAATATATATGTTAGAAATCCCCAATGGCTCAGATGATAAAGAAACTGCCTGCGGTGCAGGAGACCCAAGTTTGATCCCTGGGTCTGGAAGATACCCTGGAGAAGGAAATGGCAACTCACTCCAGTATTCTTGCCTGGAGAATTCCATGGACAGAGGAGCCGGGGGCGGGGGGGGGGGGGGGGGGGGCGGGGGGTGCAGCTACAATCCATGGGCTCGCAAAAATTACAGAATGAGATGATAAGTTCCTAAAATCCAATTTGGTGATTGGTTCGTAGGGCAGAAGGCATCCAAGGATCTTGAGGTCCTGAGAAAGCAGCATCCTGGTTTTGCACATTAGATTCATGTTTTCAAGTCATGATTAGCTCGGTAACTAGTAAATGCACTTCATCGGCAGGATTCCATCAGAGCTCCTAACGTGAGTGGCTGCAGGTAGGACCACAACGGAGCTAGAGCTGGGCCCTCCTGGTCTTGCCCTGCTCCTTCCTCTCCCCACTGGGCCTGTTGTTTATCATGGGCCTCAGGTGAGCATGGTATAAATGGAGTCTACCATTTGAAAGAGAGAAAAAGAAATCAGAGCAAGCAGCCCAGGCCGTGCTTCCAGCTTAACTGGCACCAGGGAAAAGTGCCTTCAGCTGGCACAGGGGCTTGTGCACACCAGGCTGTGATTGTTGGCTGTGGAAATCCTGGTTGTAACAGAGGCTGCTGCCATTCAGGCAGCGAGCGAGGAGCTGCTTTCATGGGGAGGCTCTTTTGGCACTGTGTCCGACATACACTCCAGTCAATCACGGTAAAGTGCCTAATAACAGATGTGGTAATTAAGCCTGAAGAACTCCATCTCTATTTTTTATTGCAGGGAATAACAAAGTGCCTCATTAAACCTCCAATTCCACTGATTTTTTATTTGGGCATCCTGATGTTGTCAAAAATGACATCTTTGCAAGGGCTTTCTTCCCAAGTCCTTATCAGCCTAGGATGCAGCCAGCATAGTTAGGATCAGTTTTGGGAGGATAGTTCTGTCCTTTCTGATCTGCCCTTTGCACTCCAAAACTCAAGTGTATGCAGATTCCTGGGTTACCATCAGGTTCCTTAAAGTACCTTGGATATGAATAAACAGTTTTAGCTTTGATGTGCTTGTGTGAATATAAAATGCTCCCTGAATATCTTCAGTTCAAATTATTCTGTTTACAGCAAGAAATTAACTTCAGCTTTCAATCCTAGAAAGGTTTCATATAACCTGAAACCATGGTAAATTACCATATTTTAATAAGATAAATTATCTTGAAAAATAATTAATTACATCTGAAAAACTCTGTCTTTGATTGTGGCAGTTTATAAGGCAAATGTCTTCATTAAGGTTGTTTTTCCTTCTTTCTTTTTTAATGATGAACATGAGTCTGGCTCATTATTAGAGAAAATGAATCTAGTAACTAGGGACAGGTAGAAAAAGTGTCCTCAATAGTAAGGAAATGTGGCTTGAAACTTTCTCTGGAGCACTTCCTGAATTGTTTAGAGCTGGTTTATTGGTGCTCTTGGGAAAGACAGCCAAACACTGCCCATTTTTTATACGTTTCTACATGACTCTTGGATAGTGTAGATTTGAAAACAGCATTTATATCGTGGAGATGATTTTTTGTTTCTTTCTAATCCAGTGTGGCCATAAGCTTAGAGATGTTTAAATATTTTGAAAAGGCCCTGGATTCCATTTTATAAAATTATTCGTTTATTTCTGTGTCTCCTAATGCATAATTTTGAGTTTTTCAGGGTATTTCCAAGAGAATTTCTAGTTGATTGTATTCTGAAATTCAGCTCCTTTAATCTAACCCTGTGAAGCAAATGATTCATAGCACAAAGTCAGAATTTAATTAATAAAGCATAATAATAATAAATAAAGCATAATAATAATAATAATAATATAGCATAATAAACTTGACCTGCTCCTCTGATTAGCCTTGAACAAGCAACTTGTGTGTACTTAATATTTGTACACAAACATCAATGGAAAGGGATACCAATGTTAATGGCATTCCATATTTGTTTACTCAAAATGTGTTAGTCACTAAGTCATGTCTGACTCTTTGTGACTTCATAGGCTATAGCCTTCCAGGCTTCTCTGTCCATAGAATTCTCCAGGCAAGAATACTGGAGTGGGTTGCCATTCCCTTCTCTAGGGGATCTTCTGGACCCAAGGATAGAACCTGAGTCTCCTGGATTGCACGTAGATTCTTTACCGTCTGAGCCGCCAGGGAAGCCCCTTGTTTCCTCAAATGACATCTAATATTTATTAATCACATTTTACCACCTTTATCCATTTAGACATATTCTGCCATTGATGCCAAACGTATTTTTGCCAAATATAAAGGTAGGCACGTGCAGACTCAGACCTTACCACATTAAATTTATTTTCAGAAGCCATCTCTACGTACACCTTGCATCAAAAAGTGAGACCTCCTAGGTATAGTAGGAAAGACCTGTGGTTCAAAGGAAGACACTGTTGCTAGGATTATACAGTTGCTAGAAAAGTAAAACTTTTCTTTAAATAAGATTCTAATTTGTTTTCTTATATTTCCCCTAACAACAGCAAGATCTGGGATGACAGAATTCATGTTTCTCTAAGTTCCATTGCTGGGTAAATGTCTCTCTAAGTTCATAGCGTCACCTTTTGAAGAAGTGGCAACTTGGCCAGGAGTGGTCCTGAGCTAAAGCACCACCTCCTGGTGGAACATATCACTTCAGGGATGGTTTCTCAAAACTATTCAGGGGTTTGTTTTCCTCAGGTATGGATCCCATTCTCAGTTTATTAATCTCGCACCTCAAGCCTCTCAACTGTCTGTGACTCACAGGATACAATCCCCTGACTGCCCTTCAGCCTCTCAGATCACTAGTTAATGCAGTGTGAATGTTGTGTGCCCCAAGTTTTGACCTATTTCAGTTAACAACCATTTATTGAACATCTGTTGTATTCTTGCAGATGAGGAGAGCAGTAAAAATCAAAGAGGAGTGGAATGAAAGACGAAACAGTGACTTGAGCTCTGCATTCAAGGAGTTTGTAGCTAGTTAAGGAGAAGGGGTTGGTTATGTGAAAAGATGACCAGCAGCCCAAGGTAACTTGCTGTACCAGAGGAAGGATGTGGAGAGTTGGTTCCAGCAGAGATTTCTGTGCAGTTTTTAGTGAGAAGAGTAAAGAATATTTTTGTTTATGTCCTGGAAACATTGTTAATTAGACATGGGATGAGAGAATAAATTATTGCAAAGAGAGAAATAAGTTTACAGGAAGCTTACGTAATGGTTTGAATTTCAAACAATTAGGGAGGCGTACATGTTCACCACAGGGAATCATAGAAATGAATCATAGACCCTTTCAAATTAGCAGGGCAAGAAAAATATAATCCATGCAGGAAACTATTTCCATCCTTCATAGATTCTTCAACTGATATAGGCTTCGTGTATACTTTAAATTCATTAGATTTTATTTTTCCTTTTAAAATTAAATGATTAGAAAATTTAAAACCTTGAACAAACGACAGTAATATAGTTTATAGGGACATCTTCATAAGAAGGAAATTAATGTGTTCAGTATGATAGGGTCAACTTAATCTTGAACGCTTTCTGCTGTCTGTAGTTTCCAATATTTATGATAAAGTGAAGATACTACTATTAGAGATTTTGAAATTAAACAGAGTCAAGGAAGGGTATGTATAATAAAGGGAAAAAGGAAATAACATTTAAAAGATCAAGAACAGAGGAAGGAAAGAGATTAAAGAAAATGTCACAAGTTGAAAAGCCTGTAGTCCTGCAGAGTTCAGAACACATGGCTTTAGTTTGATTACCTTGAGCCTTGTTGGTCCAAATTGCCCTTAAAGAGTTATTAGAGTCTGCTTGAAAGTAAAGGTATTATTCACCATGAAACCTGTCTATATCGATGTTAATGTTACAGTTTATTTATTTATTTATTCTTAACATTATATTTGATGTGCATTTGTGTCCACCTGTGCTTTTCACTTTCCTTGTTTGGGTAATGAACAAACACTCATGTGCATTCAGAATGTTCTTTTGCTTGTAGTCACAACATGACCTTTATCAGACACCATCAAAGACCTTAGAGAGTTCTCAAAATTAAGCCTAAAAGTATATGAATCCCTATCTTTTCCTTTCTATATTTCAAGTATGTATTTTGAATTACTTTACAATATAACCTTTCCCTTTTTTTTAGGTTTGAGTGGTTTTTAATTTATTTATTTTTAATTGGAGGATAATTGCTTTACAATATTGTTTTGGTTTCTGCCAAACATCAACATGAATCAACCATAGGTATATGTATGTCCCCTCTCTCTTGAACCTCTCTCCCATCTCCCACCCCACCCCACCCCTCCAGATTGTCACAGAGCACTGGGTTTGAACTTCCTGTGTCATATGGCAAATTACCACTGGCTATCTATTTTGCATATGGTAATATATATGTTTCCATGTTACTCTTTCAATTCATGCCACACTCTCCTTCCCCCACTGTGTCACCAAGTCTGTTCACTATGTCTGCATCTCCATTGCTCCCTTGCATATAGGATTATCAGTACCATCTTTCTAGATTCCATATATAATAGGTATATACCCTGAAGAAACCATAATTGAAAAAGACATGTACCCCAGTATTCATTGCAGCACTGTTTACAATAACCAGGACGTGGAAGCAACCTTGATGTCCATCAGCAAATGAATGGATGAAGAAATTGTGGTATATATATACAATGGAATATTACTCAGCTGTAAAAAGAACACATTTGAGTCAATTCCAGTGAGGTGGATGAACCTAGAGCTTATTATACAGAGTGAAGTAAGTCAGAAAGAGAAAAACAAATGTTTTATATGAACCTTTCCCTTTTCTAAACTTTTTATATTTCACTTCATGAACTCATTGAAGCGTGGTGATTCTTCAGTTGTTATAGACTGTAATAACCTGCTAATTACTGAGGGTTTGTTATGGTGTGTTCCAGATATTGTTTTTCTGGTGAGGTTTGCTGAGATGGGTCTCTCTACGAACCCACACAGAAAGGCCCTAGGAATTGTGCTCTTCAGCCAAGGGGACTCAACTTTTTCCAGGAGTTCTAGGCACAGCAAAAGGCTCACTGAGCGTTTGGTTCCACTCTTCCTTTGTCCCTGACTTCTGTACCTTCCTTTGTTCCTTATATTGCCTGAATCCCAGCACATCCTGATCCCTCTCTTTGCCACTCCCAAATATTTGCTCATGGTCCCCTCCCTTTGCCCACAGCTGAGATGAATATAGGTCCACAACAATCATGACCAAATGTAGCCATGTTTGAGCAGGGCCACATGCTGAGAATAAAGGAATGACAATGAAAAGAAAGCCTTGAGATTTTAAATGAGTTTACGGGATAACTAACTTTAATTAAGTCCTTGAAAGGTATCTATAAGTTCTCTATAGAAACAACACTTTTTTTTCTCTAATTAGAGCAAGTATTTTTCTAGTAAAGCTTTCATTGTTTTTCTGTGTTTATATTCACTGGTATTGCAATCATTTTATTTCAACTCCAGGATTTCCTTTTGCAGTAGTCTAGTTTAACAACTAAATGGGATAAAATTTTGACCTTTCTTTTTTTTTAATATTGGGGAAAATATTTCAAGATCCAGGACAACTGATGTACATATTCTGAGGTTTATTTTTTTCCTATGGGTCATTAATTCATTCAGTCAGTGGTTAAGAAACATTATTGAGCCCTGCATATATGGTAAGAACACGTAGAGATGAACAGTGTACTCTTTTGATATCAGGGAATTCACCAGCTAGTGGAGAGATGAGTAAGAAAATGGCCAAGAAAATAATGTGTTTTTACTCGGACAAAGTCCACATCATCTATTCCCTGATGCCCCAGGGGTTATGAGGGCAAAGAAGAAGAATGTTTAGATTGGCCTGGGAGCTCTTCTAAGAGGAAGTAACTTATGATTCTTGAGGAAATGGTGAGAATTAAGTTGGCCAGATAGTTACAGGCATTCCAAGAAGAGAGAATAACATGGGGAAAGATAGAGGAGTGAGAACATGTAATATTTGGGGAAATTCAAGTAGCAAGGATTGCTCAAGTGATATTTAGAGTGATAAATACCTGTGTGAACTTGCTGGATGACAGGGCTCCCTCAGATCATGTTGAGTGAATGAAGGCCAGTTTGGACTTTACCACAAAGGCGAGTTCTCAAAAGCTTTAAGTATGAAATTCTGACATTTTGATTTGTGTTTTGAGAGAATTGGTGATAACATGGAGGATGAATTGGGGGTTAATCGGAAAAAAAGATAAGTTGAAAAACTTGGCTTTAAAACCTACTTTATCTTTACAACAACAGGTCAAACTAAACGACCAGTACTACTGAACTGTTCATTGCTGTAGTTAGAATGAAGAGAGAAACTAAGTTAATAATAAATGATAGAGGCATATATCTCTCAACTCTTTATTTCAGATATCAATATTAAAATAAAATTTAAAAACTTAATGATTCAGGAAGAGCCAAAAAATATTGGCCATTTCCTCATTCCTGATAGTTTTTTGCTAAGATATTAAAGTGATGAATTTAAAGTGCTGGGACTGTTCTAAGTATTGAGTTGGCCAAAAAATTTGGTTGAGTTTTTCTGTAAGATGTTAGATAGAATTGGCATTACTGACTGAAAATGAATTTTAAAAGTACTTTGGAAAGCTGATAAAATTGCCAAATATTATGTTAAAAGATAGTTGTAAAATCATCCTATAATATACAAAACATAAATACTTGAGATAAGAAATGACAGCTCTAGCAATGATTTTGCCATTGGAAAATTGCCTTAAGCCCAAAAAGAAATGAAAAATAGATTAACAAGAAACATTTCCAATAAGAAGATCAAGCATAATTGGCTGAGAATGAGAGAAAAATTAAATACCCATGAGAGCTGTAAAATTATGCCCTATTTCAAAGTAACCAAGTCTTCCATCAGAATTTTTTAAAAATAAAAGGAAGTTAAAGTTATAAAAGAGACACACAATGGCTTCATAGTACATAAAAATTATTAGTTCTTGAAAAACCCATGATTTGAAATATATTTGTTTTCAACAGATTTTGATTTGTTCAATTCCCCAGTTCCAAATCTTGCTTGAGAAGTCCTGCCAGACTCAAACCTTTTTCTTCAAGCTAGTCTTCTTAAAGTCTTTAGTCAAGTCTACATACTTGACTCTTCTCTGTACTTGATTATTCTTCGAATTCATTTAGTCATTTGTTCTTCATTCATTCTTTTGCCCTCCTCTCTGTGAGGTGCTGTTCTAGGTACTAAGGATATCACAAAGAACCAAAAAGGCATCATTGTGCTGAGGACTTGGAATGTCCATTTATCTTTCATCAACTCCTTTGCCTCAGCTATTAGCAAAGCTTTTATGAGGCTGTGTCTACCCTGCTCCTTCGATGCACAGATTGGGTAGGCATAACTCACTGTGAGTGAACTTCTCCTCCTTGGAATGAAAAAGAGCATTCACGAGTTTCCTGATTAAAGTCTTGGCCATTTTGTCAATATTTTAGTGACAAACTTTTATAAGAACTCTGGAGCCTGTAATTTGTGTATTTCTATTCTGTTAAGACTGGCATCAGTTGCAGGGAAAAAAAAGTAATTTCATCTTTATTATCTTTATGTGTAACAATTCATAATGTTGTACAAGGATCTTGAGAAGCTGTTTATGAAGTAGGTTTGTGACCTTGGGTGTACACAGAATTTCACGTGATCATGGCATCATTGTCCGTGACATTAGAGTATTGGACCAGCTTCCTGCTAACAGCTATTTTCACACAAAAGTAGATGAATCTTAGGCATTCTGGAGGTTTATAAGAAAGACACATGGAAAACACAACTCTCATTTTAAGTTTCCTTGCCATTAAAGCTCCTTTCCTGGCTAATATTTCTGAACTGAAAGCAAAGTGAGAATGAGTGAATTTATTAGTGATTGAAGTTTGACTCTGGGCCAGATTATAATGTCAGTTGCTATACCTTCCTGTCCCCATAGCATGCAGATGCTGAATTTCCCTGAAAATGGCAGAGAAAGACAAATAAGGAGAAGCCTGGGAATCGGAAGAGATTGTTATGGATAATGTGAATGAAGGAAGTAGTAAGCAGAATGACTCTTAACTTCCTAACAATATGAGATTGTTTTCCAACTATTATTCAGGGTCAGACAGGGTTACTTCTTGAATAAAAGATCTGTCTAGATACCACAGGAAGTGGTGCTGCTGCTCCAGCTTGTGGCATTTTATCTACTAAAACAAAGTCCTATTTTAAGAGCCATAAAGTTGGGATTTGGGTTGTGGCTTCTCAGATTTGCATATAGATGCTGTTGGTGAGGAAGTGGGGGCGGGAAGGATGACAGCCCCTGCATTTTCTCCAGAACGTCCTGGCCAAGTACAGCCTTTGAGTAATTACCTTCTGCCTACTTACACTTCCTCAGCAGTTCCCTCACATTTTGTCTGAAAGCTTCAAAGCTTTTCACCATGTGGGTTTAAAACCATGAGGATAAATGTGTCCAGACTCTTTTTGTGGCACTGCCTGCTGCTAGAGATGTCTGTGGTCACTCCACATCCTGGTCTGGATTAGTGGTTCTGAACTGAGTAGCCCAGGGAAGAATGGCCATGGAGTTGTGTTGTCACAGAGTATTTGAAACATCTGGGCAGTCTAAACATGGAAATTTACATTTTCAGTTTTGACCAAAAAATAGCTTAGTCACTTGGAAGTCTAATTCACATTTTCAGTTTTGACCAGGAAATAGCTTAGTCACTTGGAAATCTAACTTTGAATGAATTTGCATTTTAAGAGGCTCCAGTGCACAGATAGAGTATTATTTTAGAAAGAGTATGACTGTTATACCTGATGGAGAGGTAGTTTGACTGGAGTTAAGAAACCTGAGTTCTGAGTTCTAGTTTTGAACCACTCACAAACTAGCTCTGTGATCATGGTGGAGTCATCCATCATTAGGGCTTCAATATTCCATCCATAAAATGAAAGAATTTTGATTTGATTTCATAAAGCCTTAAACTGTAACTTTCTGTTCCTTTTTTTTTTTTTAGCACAAAAGCCCTGTGGACCCAGGACATATGTAGTGCCCTGAAAAATTTGGGGGAGCCAAATGAAAGTTAAAAACTTCAATTATATAGCCTGTCATGAAGTATTAAAAGTAGAGCAATACTCTGTGTGTGTTTGCCTTAATAAAATCTAGATAGATGCAATTGACAGGGAAATTTTCTAACATCTTCAGTTCAGTTTAGTCACTCAGTTGTGTCTGACTCTTTGTGACTCCGTGGACTGCAGTAGACCAGGCTTCCCTGTTCATCACCAACTCCCAGAGCTTACTCAGACTCATGTCCATTGAGTTGGTGATGCCATCCAATCATCTCATCCTCTGCCTAACATCTTAATTCCATAGCAATTCTTCTCCTTATGGGGTTTGTGTTCCTCTGTATTTTCTATTCTAAGAAATGACCTTGGAGGGAAGGAAGGCTTGACTTGGATTGCTCAGATGTGCCTAATGGTTGAGTAGCTCAGGAACTGAGGGTTAGCACAGTGACCTAGAGTTGGGCAAGCAGGTGACATTAGGTGTCCCTTGTCATGCCAGCGATGGTGCAGAATGACCATCATCTATCCTACTATAGCAGTATGTGCCACTGAAAAGGACCCTTCTGAGAGAGAAATTGTGCAAATACTATTATCTTTGTCTTTCCCCTACCCCCGGAAGGGGAAAGGAGAGACTTAAGATTCTGCTGACACTCAGGTATCCTGTTGCACATCAGAGAACTCTAATTTCTCCTCTTACCCTCCTGGTGGCTTAGTTGGTAAAGAATCTGCCTGCAGTGTAGGAGTGAAAGTGACAGTCGCTCAGTCGTGTCTGATTCCTTGCAACCCCATGAACTATACAGTCCATGGAATTCTCCAGGCTGGAATACTGGAGTGTGTAGCCTTTCCCTTCTCCAGGGGATCTTCCCAACCCAGGGATTAAACCCAGGTCTCCCACATTGCAGTTGGGTTCCTTACCAGGTGAGCCACCAGAGAAGCCCAAGAATACTGGAGTGGGTAGCCTGTCCCTTCTCCAGGAACCTGTCCCAGGTTCAATTCCTGTGTGGGGAAGATCCCCTCAAGAGGGAAATGGCAACCCACTCCAGTATTCTTGCCTGGAAAATACCTTGGACAGAGGAACCTGGTGAGCTATAGTCCATGGGGTCCGCAAAGAGTCGGACGTGACTAAACCACCGCCACCCTTTATTTTAATTTGAATTTTCCTTTCTAAAGGAGATTAGCTTCTTTTGTTATTCATTCTGTTTCCACTGGATTTTTTTTTCCTGTTTGTATTGTGTCAAGGGATTGGTCAAACCTGAAATGTTCAGCTTCTTTAATCAGTGGTGTTGGTTGAAAGAAAACAAAAAGCAGTAAGTCTCCCTTTCTTTCTGGGCTGATCAAATTTTATTTTCTAGTTCATTTTTCTTATATACATTTATTCTTAGGCTGCCTGAGGTCTCATGCTGTGTTTGGATATTTTATCTTGAGTGAATCTTAAACCATAATATTCAGTACCATCCCTGGCCTGTCTCTATAGTTTCTCTTGCATTCATAAGCGTTTCCACTCTGTGGTCCAGACAGCCTTGCCCATTGGCTCTTCCCTCTGGAAATCTGCTTTCTGTTGCTTTTGCACCTCCTAGTTTCTTCTGGTGCAACCTCTTCTGCTCCATCTACCCAGCACAGTCCTCAATATGGCACTTCTTATACCTGCTCACCAGCTCGAAATACTTTCCAAACTCCCATACTTATTTTGTAACTTATTTGGACCCTAATCACAGTTTTTATTGTCTTGTTATGATACAACCAACTCAATGGGATCGCAGAGGGTCAGACATGACTTGGCAACTGAACGACAATGATAGACCTCTCACATTATGTTGTAAACTCATTGAGGGCAGAGATCGCCTTCACCACTGTTTGCTGATTGAGAGAACAAATGTTTGTTTGTCAGAAAAGGCTTTGAAAAGTGTCTGTGTGAAAGATTGTTAAAATAAGTACATTATTAGGACATAATGAAATTTGAAATAGGTCTACAGATTAGATGGTAGTATTGCATCGGTGTTAAATTTTCTCACTTAGACAATTGGACTATATGGGGGAACATTCTTATTCTTAGGAAATGTAAATTGAAGTACTTAGAAGTATTAGTATATATACAGTTTACTCAATTTACTTTCAAATGGTTAATAAAATGTATATATATTGCCTATATATGTGTGGGTAGATAGTGATAAAGTAAATGTTAGCAACTGGTGAGTCTCTTTGTTCTATTCTTGTGGCTTTCAAGTACATTTGAAATTATTTTAAAATGAAGTGTTAACAAAATGTAACAAATTTTATATATCATCTAATCAAAGATAATTATAGAAAACTAGGAATAAAGGAAAATTTATTTGTAGATGAAAAATTACCTAGGGAAGAGTCCAGAATCCATTCACTTAATATTTTACAAATGACATTGCACAGAGCACTTGATAAACTCTCTGAGTTACTGTGAAGCCGGTTAATTCCTCTGGACAGTCAGATGTTAAATGATTAAGAATAAATGGCAGCATAATTTGGGACCGTGCTTTGTGTGGAAAAGTGGCAGATGTACCTGAAGACGCAGGCTTTGTGAGGTCATGCCTCTGGGGACACAGTAAGTTAAACTGTAATTGGAAGATGGTGAGCTCTTGACAGGAGTCTTAACGCAGAGAAAAGATTCCAGAAGCATTGGGGGTGGTTTCTTCCATGGACAACTGATGGTGAAGATGCCAATGAATGGTGGGCATCTTTGAGAACTGTTTGGGATGTCAAAATACTTTCTACATTAGACATATTTGAAATATAGGCATATTGGATCTCTATTGCTGTGTAACAAAATACCTCAAAACTTAGGGGCTTAAAACAACAAACATTTATTATCTTGCAGCGTAGGTGGGTCAGGAATTTGAGAGAAGCTTGGTTAGTGGTTCTGGCTCAGGGTCTCATGAGGTTGTAACCAGTATGTCAGCAAGGGCTGCAGTCATCTGAAGGTGGACAGGGGCTGGAGGATCCACTCACACGGCTGTTGGCAGGAGGCCTCAGCTGATGCTTGAGTGTCCTAATAATGTGGCAGCTGGTTTCCTACAGAGGTGATCCACAAAGCAAGATGGAAACTGTGGTGCCTTTGATGACCTAAGTGTGGAAGTTCTATTCGCTCAGTTTTATAATATCTAGTTGGTTACATAAGTCTATTCATTGTAAGAAGGGTTTACACAAGACAGAATTCATTGGTGGCCATTTGGCAGGCTGGCGACAACAATAGGGTGTACTTAGCACTGCCAAAGCATAATTGTTGTAAAAGGGAAAGAGTGTATCTTATAAAAGACATATAGAGCTTTTGTTGTTGTTGTTTTTGGACAGGCCAAAAAATTAGTATTCTTCATGTTGGGAAGAATAGGTAGGAATGTTACTGAGGAATGTTAAATTCTGAGACATTTAGGAAAATAGATAATTTTATTCAGTAAATTCTGGGATGAGAAGTAGTAGTTGAAGTCTTTTTCTATTAAAGAAGAGATGTATTTTTTTTTCCAGTGGGAGATTAAAATAGACTAGACTGAGAAAATATAACTGGGATAGAAAATTGTTTAAACCCAAAATAACTCTCCCTAATATTGACCCTATTTTATATTATTTCTCCCAATCCTGTCAATACTTTCTTTCATTGGTTTCTCAAGTATTTCCTATTCCTTAGACGACCAACCAACCTTGGACAGGCAGTTCCACCCTACACCTGAATGCACCCATTTTCTTTGCCTGCAGGAGGCTGAGGCTGTTTCCTTGGTTGGATTTTGAACACCTCAGTTTATTTCAGTTCAGTTCAGTCGCACAGTCGTGTCTGACTCTTTGCAACCCCATGAACTGCAGCACGCCAGACCTCCCTGTCCATCACCAACTCCTGGAGTTTACCCAAACTCATGTCCATTGAGTCGGTGATGACATCCAATCATCTCATCCTCTGTCGTCCTCTTCTCCTCCTGCCTTCAATCTTTCCCAGCATCAGGATCTTCTCAAACAAGTCAGTTCTTCATATCAGGTGGCCAAAGTATTGGAGTTTCAGCTTCAACATCAGTCCTTCCAATGAATATTCAGGACTGATTTCCTTTAGGATGGACTGGTTGGATCTCCTTGCAGTCCAATGGACTCTTCAAGAGTCTTCTCCAACACCACAGTTCAAAAGCATCAGTTCTTCGGTGCTCAGCTTTCTTCACCGTCCAACTCTCACATCCATACATGACTACTGGGAAAACCATAGCCTTGACTAGATGGACCTTTGTTGGCAAAGTAATGACTCTGCTTTTTAACATGCTATCTCGGTTGGTCATAACTTTTTTCCAAGGAGTAAGTATCTTTTAATTTCATGGCTACAGTCACTATCTGCAGTGATTTTGGAGCCCCCCAAAATAAAGTCTGCCACTGTTTCCACTGTTTCCCCATCTATTTCCCATAAAGTGATGGGATCAGATGCCATGATCTTAGTTTTCTGAATGTTGAGCTTTAAGCCAACTTTTTCACTCTCCTCTTTCACTTTCATCAAGAGGCTCTTTAGTTCTTCTTCACTTTCTGCCATAAGGATGGTGTCATCTCCATATCTGAGGTTATTGATATTTCTCCCAGCAATGTTGATTCCAGCTGGTGCTTCATCCAGCCCAGCATTTCTCATGATGTACTCTGCATATAAGTTAAATAAGCAAGGTGACAATATACAGCCTTGACGTACGCCTTTTCCTATTTGGAACCAGTCTGTTGTTCCATGTCCAGTTCTAACTGTTGCTTCCTGACCTGCATACAGATTTCTCAAGAGGCAGGTCAGGTGGCCTGGTATTCCCATCTCTTACAGAATTTTCCACAGTTTGTTGTGATCCACATAGTCAAAGGCTTTGGCGTAATCAATAAAGCAGAAATAGATGTTTTTCTGGCACTCTCTTGCTTTTTTGATGATCCAGCGGATGTTGGCAATTTGATCTCTGGTTCCTCTGCCTTTTCTAAAACCAGCTTGAACATCTGGAAGTTCATGGTTGACGTATTACTGAAGCCTGGCTTGGAGAATTTTGAGCATTACTTTACTAGCGTGTGAGATGAGTGCAATTGTGTGGTAGTTTGAGCATTCTTTGGTATTGCCTTTCTTTGGGATTGGAGTGAAAACTGACATTTTCTAGGCCTGTGGCCAGTGCTGAGTTATCCAAATTTGCTGGCGTATTGAGTGCAGCACTTCCATAGCATCATCTTTTAGGGTTTGAAATAGCTCAACTGGAATTCCATCACCTCCACTAGCTTTCTTCATAGTGATGCTTTCTAAGGCTCACTTGATTTCACATTCCAGGATGTCTGGTTCTAGGTGAGTGATCACACCATCATGATTATCTGGGTCGTGAAGATCTTTTTTGTACAGTTCTTCTGTGTATTCTTGCCACCTCTTCTTAATATCTTCTGCTTCTGTTAGGTCCATACCATTTCTGTCCTTTATTGAGCCCAGCTCATCTTTGCATGAAATGTTCCCTTGGTATCTCTAATTTTCTTGTAGAGATCTCCATTCTATTATTTTCCTCTATTTCTTTGCACTGATCACTGAGGAATGGTTTCTTATCTCTCCTTGCTATTCTTTGGAACTCTGCATTCAAATGGGAATATGTTTCCTTTTCTCCTTTGCTTTTTGCTTTTCTTCTTTTCACAGCTATTTGTAAGGCCTCCTCAGACAGCCATTTTGCTTCTTTGCATTTCTTTTCCATGGGGATGGTCTTGATCCCTGTCTCCTGTACAATGTCACGAACCTCCGTCCATAGTTCATCAGGCACTCTCTCAGATCTAGTCCCTTAAATCTGTTTCTCACCTACTATTTCTCACCTAAATCTATTTGAACACCTACTCTGTGTTAATCTCTAAAATGCCTCTGTCATCAAATAATGCTCCCTGCTCAAAAACTCAAGTGTTTTCCACTGCAGACAGGATAACATCCATCTGAACTCCTTAGCCTGAAGTTCAAGCCCCTTCATCAAAAAGCTCTCCTTCCTTTATAGCACTGCTGCTCACAGTTCCTTATAAGACCTCTTTTGTCCACTCTCAAGGCTTGGCTCAGGCTTTTCTCTCTGCCTCATGGCCTTCCCCTTTTCATTCATTTTTACCCAAAGTCTTCCTTTAATCCTGAAATGATACCCAGGGCAGATAGCAGACATTGCTGTCTCAGCCAGCCCTGTTCAAATCACTACTCTGTTTTAATTGATTTCAGGTAAAGCATTTAATCTCAGCCAATGAAATTACATCTGAGAGGTGTGAGGCACGAGGGGTACACTCAGTGATTTCTAGTTCTTTTCTTTTTAAAAACTTCCTTTTAAGTTTGACCTCTTTTATGAGCCTTCATTGTTCACATTGATTTTTTTTTTTTCATCGTAAAACTCTTGGCATATTCTTTCTGCACTGACTCATCTGGCAAATAATTTTACTTATAATCTTTCTCCCTAGTAGATTTTATACTATTAAAGCTAGAGACCATGCCTTTTAAGGCATAATACTCCTCACAGTTGCTTGTGCTTAGATCCTCAGTGAGTATTGTATGTGGATTTTCCCCCATATGTTGTAGGACACGGATTTATAGGGATGTTGTAGGATACTTTCCAGAGTTGATGATAAGTGGAGACTATGGCCTCCCCCTAACTCCCCCTGAATGCCACCTAATTACACCTGTGGGATTGGCTGCTTAAGGAGGTAAGACTATACCACTGTGTACCCCTAGCAGATCCTGCAGTCTTAATCCTTAATCATGGCTGTTCCTTGAGATGGTCTGTTGTGGCCCCCTCATTGTGTGTGGTGTGAGCCCCCTCAGGTAATTCAGTGGCTGGCATCCTCAGGGGGGTTGCCCAGTTTTTGCTTGATGTAAAGTGCTCAGTGAATGCCAGAATACCCAGTTCATGCTAATATATAGGGTTTTTTTATTTATTTATTGGTTGATTATAAAACCTTTTTAAGTTTATAAAGTAGGACTTGAGAATATTTTTCTTTTATTAAATGTTAACAGCCACACTCATTTACCTTTTATTTTTAGAAGCTTCCAAGGAATACTGGGTGGCTGCCATCGCAACATGATTTATTTTGACTTAGAAGCATATCTTGGATGTGGTATTTGATGTTAGCAACATGACGTGAGAAGGCCCAGACAAAAATGGATAGCATTGTACTGTCTCCAGTGAATAGTTACGCTTGAGTAAAGTAAAATGTTGTTAAAATAACTAGCTTTGGATGGTGAAAATAGAAATCAGGACAGTGCCTCAAGGATTCCTTTTATAAGTAAAGTAGTATTTCCATGGAAGTTTTCATCTGAGGTTGTTCTTGGGGCAACCGGGCAAGCATTACTCTTTTGACATCTTAAATACCCTGAAGCTGGACCTCTGATGTGCTATTCACAGACTCAGAGCTCCAGGAAGAACACAGCACATCTAGGCAGCCTTTCTGTGTGGTTCAAGGTAAAGTTAGTACATCCTTTATACATAACATGAGGGCTTCCCTGGTAGCTCAGACGATAAAGAATCTGCCTGTAATATGGGAGACCCAGATTCGATCCCTGCTTTGGGAAGATCCCCTGGAGAAGGAAAGAGCTAACCATTCCAGTATTCTTGCCTGGAAAATTTCATGGACAGAGGAGCCTGGTGGGCTACAATCCATGGAGTTTCACAGAGTCAGACATGACTGAGCGGCTAACACTTTTAACACTTGTAGATGACATGATAGAGTGATCAGTGGACTAGGTGGCTCTTTGGTACCCTGGGGGAGGGGTGTGAAATTATGAGAATGTGGCTGTTCATAATAAATCACTTCATCTAGAGAACTATGAGAGCATTTTAGAGTAGTGAGCTTGAAAAAACGCTGGGTGAGGGCCCCTACATTATTTCTATGTGTGCACTTCATGTTTCTAGCAAAGAGATAGATTTTAGAGCCAGAAAGAATTGTCTGGAATCATTTATCCTTCTGTTGTTGCAAAAATAAATTAGAAAGTCAACGCCCCGTTATTTATTTCTCCCTAACACACTGATGGAGAAACTGCTCCCTGTCATCACAATGCAGACTCATCCATGGTGATGATTTTATTCAACCTGATTGTTTACTGCAGTTTTTGTATCAGAATGAGCAAAGCCTGCCTTCAGAGTAGGCAGTAAGAGTTAACTACCTGCTGTGTTTCCTCTTTCTAACAGGAGCACTTTAGCAATGCTAATCAGTTGTACTGATTTTCTGTTTTGATTTTTCCATCATAATTAAGTGAATGATATGGAATGCAATCAAGTCTGACACTAGGGGGTTCATGCAAATGACTTTTTTTTATGTTTAAAATTTTGTTAAATGTAACCACATTTTGAAGGCAAAGACTGCGTAGGTAGGGGTAGTTTAACAACCAATTTAGAGTTTTGAATATTTTTAAAATGTCTGTTTCAAGAAGGCATATCTGTGTTGCCTTTTTTTTCAATTGAAATAATGCTATTTTTAAAGGATTGTATTTTGTTTTCATGTACACCCTAAAGTGGAAAGATTATAGTCTCAGACAAGATGATACGGCTTTGAAGAAAAATGTTCATGGAACTTTCTTCCTTCAGGGTAGACACAAAGGAAAAAAAGGTACACACATTTACTCCTCAAAGCCTATGAAAGAAAGCAAATCAAATAGGGAAAAGAGTATATGAAATGCCCTATCCGCTTGTTTTGATTGCCTATCAGTGACAAGACAAACAAAAGGAAGGACCGCCCATGTTTCTGAATATAGGGAAATATTGCATTTCTACACTCCTTTATAGCGCTTTGACACGTTTGTGAAAGATCTTCTCCCCCTACCATGTATGATATTGGAATTATTTTCTCAAGTGATTTTAATCACTTCATGTGAATTTGCACCTTCCCTTCTTGATCTAGCAATTTTTTGCTTTGACTATTGTATACTTCAAGGTAGATTGTTCTAAAACTCAGCTAATTTTCTAATTTTGACTTGGAAAATGCTTTGGGAATAAGGCTGAGCTACATATACTCAATCTTGCTATAAATGTACTGATATTTTCCCTTCCATGAACACCACCAGTAGCTTTGCAGTGAAGTTTGATTTTTCTCTGTGCTGAATTTCAGAAGCGATAAGGAGATGACCAAATTCTTCTACTTTTTGTTTTTTTTTCTCTGCCATCCCTGTAGAGAGGTTAAAGCCTTCACAGGGCAGTGGATCAAGTGCAAAGCAAAAAGAGATACCAAATTAACGCTGGAATTTTTGCCTTCAAAGAGAACAGACTCTTCCCTTTTCTTGGCAGTTTGATTCATTGCCTCCAGCAGTTTCCAACTTTGTACAGACTAAACATTTCTAATTGGGAAATGGATGGGTTGAGTCTGAGATGGTGACTCAGGATATAAACTTTCCAATTTGGGATAATTGTTTGTGAGTGGATGGTAGATTACTGTTGACTGGCTCTTGTTTCGTCTTGGAGGAAAGGATGAAAGTTAAGATGCATACTTCATACTTCGTTGAAACAGAATATTTACCTGGTATAGATAAGGCAATGAGACAGAGATATTTGTCATGCTTATTTGTTACAACCAGATATTATATGAAAGGATTACTTTTTTGATGGATGAGGAAAACATTACAATATATGGTGTGTCTTCAGCTGTGAAACGGGGATGGTAAAAATGCCTACTTAAGTTACTGTGTGGATTAAAAAGATAATTCATGTGAAAGGTTCAGTACTGTGCCTAGCACACAGTAACCGGTCAGGAAATGTTAGCTGTTGTTGTTTATCATCATCATTATCATTACTTTTTGTTTATTCCTGTTAAGCAGAATAGCTTCTTTAATTATATAATGTTAAGCTTCAGATTGTACAACTTCATGATAATTAGCCTGTGAGAAACATCTGTAATTTGAATTAATTTATAAGCCATATTTTGGCTAGTCATTTATGCTTTGTATGTTGGAATTACTTCGTGATGATTAGAATCCCCCTTTTAAAGATTTTACTACTTCTCACAGTGGCTTACACTATCTTTTAATTATCCTATGAATTCATGACATTTATCCATATTTCAAATCAAACATTTTCTTTTGTTTTAGCCTTTGTGGATTAGAGATAGATAACCTGTCATAACTGGAGAAGGAAATGGCAACCCACTCCAGTATTCTTGCCTGGGAAATCCCATAGACAAGGTGCCTGGTGGGCTGCAGTACTAATATACTGTATATACTTGTGCTTATAAACAGTTTTGATTTTAAAAAAATTAATGTTTCTTCATGGTTCTGTTTTCTTGAATTTGAAGGATAAACTGTTTCCTAAGGTTCAGTGTTTGCCAGTGTTGTTGTTTATTGCTTATTTAAGACAAACTTGCCTTTTAAAACCCCAAGATTATCATTCAATAAATTTTGTTCCCAGGTACTAAAACCTGGTAACCTCCTGGTATAGAAAGTTACTGTAACTTCTCAGAATGCCAGCTATCACCCAGAAAGTAACTGCTGGGCCCCATAATCTGGTCAATTTTTACTAGTTTCACTGGTTTACCAACAGGAAGGCTAATGCTTGCCTTCTTTTTAATTTGCAAATGGATCACCTTTTTGGCAGGAGCTGCATGGCATGTGGGATCTTACTTCCCTGACTCGGGATCAACCCTCCCCTCTCCCCCTTCACTGCCCACCCCTTGCATTGGAAGCGCTGATTCTTAACCACTGAACTGCCAGGGAGGTCCTGGATCAGCTATTTCTAATTCCATGTCTATTTTTATAATTATTGTATGAAGCCATTTTATTTAGTGAGACAACCTTTCCCTCCTCATTAAGTGCCAAGTTCCCCCCACCATGGCCCTCCCCTGCCTCTCAGGAAGAGAGCTTCTGTGCTTCCATCTCCATGAGTGGCTCACCCTCCGCTCAAGGGGCTGTAACAGGCGTCCCTCCTTGCTCTGACTCCCACATTCAGTCACCAAATCCTGTCCATTTCACCTCCTGAAAAACTCCCATATTCACTCAGTTCCCTGCAACCCCAGTGTTACTTCCCTATTTCACCCTTAGTCACCTCTCACCTGACCTCCCTCTAATAGTCTGTACCTGCGGTTCATGCTCCCCCTGCAGCCAGTAGTCTCTCTAATGTCACCCTGTACCCTTCCCTAGCTCTAGCTACCAACCTCTTCCCAACCTCTACCTAGCTCTCTGTAATCCTTGGATGAGGTTCACAGACTTTGCCATGTCTTATAAAATCCATGGTGATGTGCCCCTGCCACCCCATATCTTTCTCCAGCTGAGCTAGTATGAGCTCAGTAAGTGTGCCTGATCCTCCCTTACCTCTGTCCCCTCTGCCTTGAACATTCTCCTCCTCCCTCTTGTATCTCCTTTGTGGGCTTAACTCTTTTGTAGATGTGTTGCTATTTGTTTTTCCTCTTTTGGTCTTTCCTTCTCTCAACAATAATACCAGGTTCATTTTTTTCTAATACTGACCTCCGAACAGCTTTACACTTTTTATCTGTACACCTATGTAGAAACCTCTATAAAACAACTGGTTTAGTTTCTGTTCAGCAGATGGTGGGACAGAAACACTAAATATAAGAAATGTGTGTCACGATTACTAAATTATAAAGATCGTAGTGGGCAGGAACAAGAACTAGATCTGTGTTTTACGTCCAGTATTTGCACAGGAATGAATTACTGAATGACCCTCAGTTTAAGCCTGAGGTGCCTCTCTCTTGAGTCAATGGACCTTCTGTTCCATTATTTATCCTCTAGGACAAAGGAGGCCAGATTCCTCTGTGTGCCCTCTCCTTCCAGAAGGGAAATATGCCTGCTGAGAGAATCTGGAAGCCTGTGTTGCCCTGAGTTGTTCTGGTAGATTCCTTTAATGTCGGCTGGCATGGATGAGAAGGTCTTTTGTTATGGTGGCAATTAATGATGATTTGCACTTTTTAGTAATTTACAAAATAGTGGCCATCCTGACAACATAAGAAATATCTCTCTCTCCTGGACCATGAAAGCTGGTGACCCATCTATTTAAATCTAAGTCTCATTATTCATGTTTCAGCCCTAGTGACAACTGGCACTTTATAGTTACTGTACTGAAAAGAGTTCTTTGGGGGTCATTTTAATGCATCTTTAATTTGAATTTCTTTTTCTTGTAGGTTGTTCTTCAGGAACAATGGTTATTTCCTCGAACTCATGCCTGGGTTTTATCTGTTTATTGTTATGCCACTGGATCAGGATGGCATCATCTCTGAACCTTGAAGATCCCAATGTGTGTAGCCACTGGGAAAGGTAATAGTTTTGAAAGCAGTCTGAGAAATAATTTCTGATAGATTCCTTTGTATGCTATCAATATCAGTACCGCATATAAAATTAGAATTTGAGAAGAGATTATAAAATTGCTTTCATGTAAAAATCTTTCATTATATGTAATAAATTAGATAGTATAATTCACCTTGGCCTTAGAGAAGTACTGTCACCTGAGATGTCCTTGAAGACTTGAATGAGACCAGTGGATAACAGTGGTTGGCAGGGGTTCTAGGATGGAAGGTAGTTTGAAACCAGTGCCATGCAGACCACTAAGGACTGTACCCAATAAGTTTAGCATCGATACAATACAGGAGCAGGGCAAGATTGACTAGATTATATGAAAGCAAATGATGGAGTCTCCAGATCTGGGTTAACTTCCAGTACCTTTTGGAACACAGAAATAGCACAAACTATCTAGTGATACTGAAGTGCAGTTAAATGCAGTTTACTCTGTTACTTGTCTTCCTAAAAAAGTGTGTACATGTTTCTTTATCAAAAATGAACATTGCACTTGCAGGTTTTTAAACATATAGAAGGTGTCAAGTACTAGAGAGTAGTATGTAGTTGTAACAGATGTAAATGCAATGACATTAAACTCTTAGTCTCTTTTTCCTGTCACCCTCAGTACCAAGAGGAGTACAGCACAGAGCATACATTCCAGTCACTGTGTCATCCACTGGAAGGATGCTCAAAACTCAGAGTTTTTCAGGCATGGCAGCTGTATTATTCCAGGACACACTGATTCCTCATTCACAGTGTTAGTTTTCAGTGAGGGCCCATCCCCATCTCTGCTGGCAGTATTACGGCAGGGTAACAAAACATATTTTCCTGATTGATCAATAGAGTCTTATGAATGATAGAGTCTTATCATTATGAAACTTTAAGTGGAAATATGTATACGTAATAAAGTTCTATATATTTGATATTAACTATATTATACAGAATTTAGAAGGAGGGAATGCCTATTTTTATAATTTTCATAGAACGTCCCATAAAACATTTCACCAGCAAAGTATGTAATAAATAGGATTATAGTAATAAAAATAAATTGATGAATACATAGATAATAACATATCAGATTTAGAAAAGGGAGAGTCCATTGGTAGTTGAACTTCTTGGAGGATGATAGATTTGAAATGGGAGAAAAAATCAAATTTGTTAGGTACTGTGAAATAAAAATCAAGAGATCTTGGTAATACATTAACTGTGGATGTGAAAGAGACAGAAAAGACTGATATAGAACCTGCTGTGTGGAAGAGTGGGCGTGTCATTGGACGTTGTTGAGTTGCTGTCATGTTTGACTCTTTGTGACCCCATGAACTGTACCACGCCAGGTTTCCCTGTCCTTCACCATCTCTTGGAGTTTGCTCAAACTCGTGTCTGTTGGGCTGGTGATCACATATGGAGAGATAAAAAGAAGAGAGCTGATTTGACAGGGAAGAGATTAGTGTGGTTTTGTCATGTTGTATCGATAAGATCAATTTGAAATATGGGTCTAGATGAACGTTTAACTTTTCATTTAAAGAAAACATGAAAAAGACACTTCCTCCGGTTTGTTTTTACATTGCCCTATCTTATAATTGTCATGGACAAAAAGGCCTTATTAAATATAAGAAAGAGTACTAGCTTAGAATAATCCTGTGTGTTTTTTTTGTTTCATTGAAGGAGTCCAGTGATCTTGCGTGAGTCTCTTTTTTTAACGAATGAATGAATTTATTTATTTTTGGCTGTTCTGGGTGTTTCTTGTTGCCTGTGGGCTTTCTGAGCAGGGGAGACTCTAAACTTAACATAATTTCACTGTTGTACAAGTGATTGGAGTAACTGATAAAATACTAATGGGGAAGGAAATTCAATGTGAAAAAATAGGAAAATGATGGAGATTTTCTCCTGCCTATGTTTTTGCTATGAACTACTAAAAAGAAAAAGTTGACAGCTACAATCTTCTCATTGATAAATTTTCTGTTATATGGCCAGATAATGATTCTTTGAAGAAAGGTTAAAGAAAAGTAGAATTTGTTTTATAAGAATGGAGAAAAAGAGTATAAATTAAAATGAACAGATAAAGGTGCAGGTGACAGATTCTCCTATATTTTCAAAAACTGAAATGAACTTGAATTGAACTGGGGAGAGGAAGATGAGTTTCAGGGACAAAATTTTTGGTAGTAAGACCCAGTAGTACTCATTGCAGATTTTCCTTATACTAAAACCCACCTGTCACCAGTGGTTCCGAGCCATGGAATCACCTGCAGTCTTGCTCCTCAGAGTGGAGTCTGTGGAGCTGTGGTGGCAGGAACCTCAGCTGGGAGCTTTTTGGAATTGGAGACTCTCAGGTCCCTCCCCAGACCTACTGACTCATTTATTTTCAAATAAAAGTATACTTCATTTTAAGGCAGCACTTGTGATTCTTAGAAGTTGTGTCCAACTCTTTGCAACCTCATGGACTGTGTAGTCCATGGAATTCTCCAGGCCAGAATACTGAAGTGGGTAGCCTTTCCCTTCTCCAGCAGATCTTCCCAATGCAGGAATCAAAGCGGGATCTCCTGCATTGCAGGTGGATTCTTTATCAACCGAGATATCAGGGAAGCCCGAAGTAAAATTAAGGAGAATTAAATCATTTAAAATACACAAGAGATGCTTGTTATTAGAGAAATTCTGAACAACATCCCTTTGGAAAATGAATAACTCCATGAATCATCTGTCCCTTCTCCCCTTCTCCTTTCCTTGTTGTGTGAGTTTAAGAATTTCCACCTACGAGGGTTTCTTCTAAAGAAGGCACAAATGAAGAGAAACCATTCTCTGCCCAACCCCTTGGGGGTGGGACACAGGAGTGGTGATGATTGAAACTCCTGAAGTGAGCAGAGATAAGAAATGATAATTATTACCATATTTGATTAAAGTAACAGGGTAATTTAGGCAGATAGAGTGTAATTAACCACTTTGGAATGAGTCCAAGTGATGATGGCTTCCCCTACCCTGTTCTTTGACCTTAAATTAAATCTTGCTGAGGTTCCTCCCCAGATAATACTTGATAGGTTAAAATCATGGTGATAATATGTTTTCAGTGTGTTTGAGAAGATTAAACAAACAAGCAGGAAATAAAGGGTTTTGCATCTTGAGCCTGAAAATAGTGTAGAGCTGGGACCTACAGTTTTTATACCACAGTTTCACTGCCTGCTTTAGAAGCTTTCGATGTTCTATAATATCTGAGAGGCAGCAGAGGTACAGGATGGTTCTGGGGGTCTTGGTGTTAAAGTGCTGGCTCTAGACTGACTCCTAGTACCAGGAGCTCAGTGTGGCTTATTTGTGATGAAAATGGGATTGGACTAGACCAGGGGTCCCAAACTCCAGGATCTAAAGCTTGATGATCTGAGGTAGAGCTGATGTAATAATAATAGAAATAAAGTGCACAATTAATGTAATGTGCTTGAATCATCCACTAACTTTCCCCCCTCCCCGCCCCCACCCCAGTCTGTGGAAGAATTGTCTTCCACAAAACTGGTCCCAAGTACCAAAAGGGCTGGGGACCTCTGGACTAGACAATCAAGAAGATCTCATCCCATTCTGTGACTTTAAGAGCAGCTGCATATGAACATGGCGGTGTGGACTGTTAGCCGAGGTGCTAATTGAGGTCAAACAGCAACCCAGGTATTAGCCAAAGAAGTAGTGCTAAGGAGCAGGGGATGTCCTCCAGCTCTCAGAGACATTTGCCTTTATGGTGTGAGCACACAGCTTCCAGAAGGTGGCCCCTTGGAAAATGACAACTTGATTGTCTAATGATAGGTGGGTACTGAGCAAATTAGGTATAGTCACAAGTATTTGGCAGTCATAATTTGAAGACTGTTTACTAACAGGGAAAAATGCTTATGACATACCCTTAAATTCAAAAAGTAGATTTAAAATTATGTGGCTAGCATGAGTATGAAAATATAAAAGCAAACAAAGCTAAACTAAAGCTAAAAACTAAAAAACCCTAGGGATGGTAAGAGAAGTGCAGAAAAATGCTATGGGTAATTAGGTAAGAGTTATACAGTTTTTTCCCTTTCGTTTTAAAAATTTGTTTTCCAGATTTTATGGTGTGATTATAACATCATTAAAAATGAGAAATAAAAAACAGAGATTGTTTAGAAAAGAAAAAGAATGTATGAAAAAGAACAGAAAGGAAATCTGGGGTGAAGAGGCTCAGCATCCTTCTCCTTTAAATTTGAGTGGAAACCTCAGTATCTGATCAATGTGAAAAGTAATTTATATTTAGCCTGTTAGTCATTAAGTTTGAGACTATGAATAATTCTAATGAGTACTGTCAAGGCTGAAGAGAAATGCTCAACCATGGTAAATTTTATGGTTTGATTTCCCCTGAAATGTATATATTTCTCTGTTAAGTAAAAGCAGGTTATTTTAGCTTTTACGTGCTGGCCTCTTTTAAGAGCCCTTTGAAGGCAAGAATTACATAGAATTTATTTAATAAATGTTTGTTGAATTGGAATCCTTAATGGTTTAATTACCCTTTTATAGAGAAGAGCTTTTTTATATCCTAAAAGCAGAGAAACATCCTGCAAATGTAAGCTATTAATGAGCAGCAAATGTCCAGAAGAGGAAATTCATATGCTTTAACATTTTCTATTATTGAAGCAACCTTCCAGGCTGCAAGAAATTAGTGAAAACACTTTTCACATTTGCTTGTGGAGTCAGCTCCCCCATCATATGCAATGGCGAGTGTTTGGCCAAGGTCCCTTAGTTGATTATTGCTTTTGCACTCCAAGGCATTTGGATCTTAACACTATAACATAGCATGTGAACTTATGGGAATACTGCATCAGATCTAGTTCTAACAAACTAATTTAGTTAGGCTAAATTATTACTGTAGAGCCTGGCAGATTACATTTTTTCACCCAAGAAACATTAATTTAGAGTGGTTTCTTTTGCATTCCCATAGCACATGTGGAAAGTTGTTCTGTTTTTTCCCATGGGTAATGTGAGACTGCCTAGATGGCAGGTCCACACACAGAGGACACTCATTCACTTTTCTCTCCACTAGAAATGGAATGGAGAAATAATGCTGCAGGCCTCAAGGTTCAGTTATTTTCAAGCTGTTGGATGGCTGTTCAGTCACTCAGTTGTGTCCGCCTCTTTGCCATCCCAAGGACTACAGCACACCAGGCTTCCCTGTCCTTCACCATCTCCTGGAGCTTGCTCAGACTCATCTCCATTGAGTCATTGATGCCATCAACCACCTCATTCTCTGTAATCCCCTTCTCCTCCTGTCTTTTATCTTTCGCAACATCAGAGTCTTTTCCAATGAGTCGGCTCTTCGTATCAGGTGGCCAGAGTACCGGAACTTCAGCTTTAGGATCAGTCCTTCCAATGAATATTTAGAGTTGATTTCCTTTAGGATGGACTGGTTTGATCTCCTTGTCATCCAAGGGGCTCTGGATAGGGAGGGAAAAGAATTGGTGAAGAAAGTCTTAGAATTTGCATCAACGTGAACTTCAGGATGCTTCCCAGGTGGCTCAGTGGTAAAGAATCTGCCCGCCAATGCAGGAGATACAGGTTTGATCCCTGGGTTGGGAAGGTCCCCTGAAAAAGGAAATGGCAACCCACTTCAGTACTGTTGCCTGGGAAATCCCACAGAAATCCCACAGAGCCTGATGGGCTATAGTCCACGGAGGCACAAAGAGTCAGACACAACTTAGTGACTAAACAACAACAACCACAACAAACCTCAGGACACTGCTAGGGGTCTGAAGAAAATCTGAATAGCTTCATGTGATCACAGAGACCTCTTGCTTTACCCAAAAGGAGTTATATCAAAGATGTAGGTGATTGCACACTCGATGCTGGTCTGAACCTGTTCTTGCAGGTGTTATCTGCTGGAGTAGAAGGAAGTAGTTATGTGAAATGTATGTTAGAAATGCAGAAGCCAAATGGGAAGGGATCTTCAAGAACATCTCTTACCCCATTGTTTTACAATGTGATAAATCCACGGAAGTGAGATTCTCTGCTGCAGCTCAGCCAGGTTCTCAGTATCAGATCAGGATGCTAATAATCTTGCCTGTTTCTAATCCAGTGATCTTTTCATGAGGACCTACTACATTTGCCTCAGACCTGTGGAGGATCCCTAAATTTACCTAGAAATCAAGTTGCAATGTCCCAAAGAATCAAATACACAGAGTTTGAATAGTATGATGAGTTCATGGATGTCTCGTGATGACTGAGAGAGACCACCTGGAGAAAGAAATAGCACTGTGTGTGAGGCCAGTACAGCTTAGGTTTCAAATCAAAAGTTTCTTTTCTTTATCTAACCTGAATTCTTCATGTAGAAATTTTAACCCCATTCCTTCCATACTTTCTGTGGTTAATATTTCCTTTTAATGAACTTGGCCTATTGATCTGCACCAAGTGAGTCCATGATTGTGGCCTACTTTTGTTGTTATTGTTGTTAGCATGAATTAAAGATTTTAGTGGAAATCTTTAGAAGACTGCCAAAAAGTATAAAACAAATCGTTTTGAAAAGGGGATTCTCCAGATTTTCCTGTAGGCAAGAAACCTAAGCTCTTGAGCATGCAATAGACTGCTTTGAAATAAAGTAAGGAATTGAACAAGGAACATTCTTTATATTTTATTGGATCTTTTCAGCCACATTCTTAGACCCATCAGATTGCATGTTTTTACTCTTCAGTTAAGTCAGTTCAGTCACTCAGTCGTGTCCAACTCTTTGTGACCCCATGAATCACAGCACTCCAGGCCTCCCTGTCCATCACCAACTCCCGGATTTACCCAAGCCCATGCCCATCGAGTCAGTGATGCCATCCAGCCATCTCATCCTCTGTCGTCCCCTTCTCCTCCCGCCCCTAATCCTTCCGAGCATTAGGGTCTTTTCCAATGAGTCAACTCTTCACATCAGGTGGCCAAAGTATTGGAGTTTCAGCTTCAACATCAGTCCTTCCAATGAACACCCAGGACTGATCTCCTTTAGGATGGACTGGTTGGATCTCCTTGCAGTCCAAAGGACTCTCGAGAGTCTTTTCCAACACCACAGTTCAAAAGCATCAGTCCTTCAGTGCTCACCTTTCTTCACCATCCAACTCTCACATCCATACATGACCACTGGAAAAACCATAGCCTTGACTAGACGGACCTTTGCTGGCAAAGTAATGTGTCTGCTTTTAAATATGCTATCTAGATTGGTCATAACCTTCCTTCCAAGGAGTAAGCATCTTTTAATTTCATGGGTGCAATCACCATCAGCAATGATTTTGGAGCCCCCAAAAATAAAATCTGCCACTGTTTCCACTGTTTCCACATCTATTTCCCATGAAGTGATGGGACCAGATGCCATGATCTTAGTTTTCTGAACATTGAGCTTTAAGCCAACTTTTTCACTCACCTCTTTCACATTCATCAAGAGGCTCTTTAGTTCTTCTTCACTTTGTGCCATAAGAGTGGTGTCATCTGTGTATCTGAGGTTATTGAGATTTCTCCTAGCAATCTTGATTCCAGCTTGTGCTTCCTCCAGCCCAGCGTTTCTCATGATGTACTCTGCATAGAAGTTAAATACGCAGGGTGGCAATATACAGCCTTGATGCACTCCTTTTCCTCTTTGGAACCAGTCTGTTGTTTCATGTCCAGTTCTAACTGTTGCTTCCTGACCTGCATACAGATTTCTCAAGACACAGGTCAGATGGTCTGGTATTCCCATCTGTTTAAGAATTTTCCACAGTTTATTGTGATCCACACAGTCAAAGGCTTTGGCATAGTCAATAAAGCAGAAATAGATGTTTTTCTGGAACTCCCTTGCTTTTTCGATGATCCAGAGGATGTTGGCAATTTGATCTCTGGTTCCTCTGCCTTTTCTAATACCAGCTTGAACATCTGGAAGTTCACGGTTCAAGTATTGCTGAAGCCTGGCTTGGAGAATTTTGAGCATTACTTTACTAGCGTGTGAGATGAGTGCAATTGTGCGGTAGTTCGAGTATTCTTTGGCATTGCCTTTCTTTGGGATTGGAATGAAAACTGACCTTTTCCAGTCCTGTGGCCACTACTGAGTTTTCCAAATTTGCTTGTATATTGAGTGTAGCACTTTCACAGCATCATCTTTCAGGATTTGAAATATCTCAAATGGAATTCCATCACCTCCACTAGCTTTGTTCGTAGTGATGCTTTCTAAGGCCCACTGGACTTCACATTCCAGGATGTCTGGCTCTAAGTGAGTGATCACATCATCTTGATTATCTGGGTCATGAAGATCTTTTTTGTACAGTTCTTCTGTGTATTCTTGCCACCTCTTCTTAATATCTTCTGTTTCTGTTAGGTCCATACCATTTCTGTCCTTTATCGAGCCCATCTTTGCATGAAATGTTCCTTTGGTATCTCTGATTTTCTTGAAGAGATCTCTAGTGTTTCCCATTCTGTTGTTTTCCTCTATTTCTTTGCATTGATCGCTGAGGAAGGCTTTCTTATCTCTCCTTGCTATTCTTTGGAACTCTGCATTCAGATGGGAATATCTTTCCTTTTCTCCTTTGCTTTTTGCTTCTCTTCTTTTCACAGCTATTTGTAAGGCCTCCTCAGACAACCATTTTGCTTTTTTGCATTTCTTTTCCATGGGGATGGTCTTGAACCCTGTCTCCTGTACAATGTCATGAACCTCCGTCCACAGGTCATCAGGCACTCTGTCTATCAGATCTAGTCCCTTAAATCTATTTGTCACTTCTGCTGTATAATCATAAGGGATTTGATTCAGGTCAAACCTGAATTACTCTTACAAGAATCTATTAATGAAAATATATTGGAAAACAGACTGTTTAAGTGGCATTTTGGTGTTTGTATGTTTATTTCAGGCTAATTGTCTCAGCCATAGGTTTAGAATCAGGTTTAAAGGCTTCTTTGTAGCTTCTGTGTAGAGGCTGTATATATTCTTTCATTACCTGAAAGTAGGGCAGGTGCAAGAAAGAAAATTATTCAAAGTTCCAATCAGAGAAATATACTGTCTGATTTTCCAAAATCAGTAGCAAAATGTACTCAGATTTTCTGATTACACTTATTATTTAATTTTTGAATTGAAAGTTGCTCAGTCATGTCAGATTCTTTGTGACCCCATGGATTGTAGTCCATGGAGTTCTCCAGGCCAGAATACCGGAGTGGTAGCCTCTCCGTTCTCCAGGGGATCTTCCTGACCCAGGTCTCCTGCACTGCAGGTGGATTCTTTACCAGCTCAGCTATGGGTATTATTTTTTGAGGCCTATGATGAAAACTTTTTTTTGAAAGGTCTTGATATCCCTGGACCACAGGTTATGGGATGAAACTAAAACTACAGAAAAATATGTGGTGATTTTTAAAAAGTGTTTATTTGGCTGCCTTGGGTCTTAGTTGCAGTATGTGGGATCTAGTTCTCTGACTAGTGATTGAACCCAGGCCCCCTGCATTGGGATCATGGAGTCTTAGCCACTGGACCACCAGGGAAGTCCCTGTAATGGTATGCTTTTAAATTTAGTAATATCAGAGTTTTGGGTGAATAGTAAATGAGAAGTTTTTTGAAATTTATAGCATAAACTCTTGTGTTTTAAATATTTTAATGTTGGAATTTTCAGGGTTCAAGTTCAAATAGAAACTCATCAAAACATGGAGATTCTGTTAAAAGTCAGTGTGGAGTTGTAAGTACAGATAATTTAGCCAGTGACTGTTTTTTGGTACAGAGTCTATCACTAATGTAAGAGAAATACTGACTGCTTCTCTTTTCTCTTCAGCTACTCTGTGACTGTGCAAGAGTCATACCCACATCCCTTTGATCAAATTTACTACACTAGCTGCACCGACATTCTGAACTGGTTTAAATGCACGCGGCACAGGTAATGGAAACTCAGATGTGTTTATTTATTTGGCATAGTGGAATGGCATCTGACATGGTCAGAGATATTAAACACTTGAGAAGGTAGGCCCATTCATAGAGTGAATAGCTACTGAGGGCGGGTGGTTGTTGTAGCTGTGTTCCAAGCTGCGGGAGATATGGAAACACAAAAAAATTGTCTGTCCCTTGAGGAACTTACACAGAAAACATCTACTGATTACCATCATTTGATTAGCTGAAGTCACCCAGCTGTTGAGCAAAACTGGGGAGACACTCTTAAATATGGATATCACCAGATATCAGAAAACTCTATCTTAGCATATATTTCTACTTGAACATCTAATTCAATTTAGACTAACTTAAATTTGAATTAAATTTAAGAAAAATAAGCCACATGTTTATTTTTTCTATAAATATAAAAACAGAAAACAAAAACACTATATTAAATAATCATGTTAATATGGAAGAAAACTGTGCTACCTTGATTTCATTAGTAAAATACTTGTTGTCTGGGTTGTGGGTGGAATGTGGTACCTGCTGATTTATGATGCACTAAATGATGTCACACTCATTATTATTTCTTAGGACAAACTTTCCTTGACTGCTCTGTCTAAACCAGCATTCCTTCATGTCACAATCTATTCCCTTATTCAAGCTTTATTTTTTGACAGCATTTAATCATTACCAGCCATTATTTAATAATATATTTATTTGTTGAGTGTATATCTTAAATTACACAGGTCTATCTTCCCCAGAAGAACGTAAATTCCTTGAGGGCAAGAGCTTTATATTCTTTCACTCACTGTGAGCTTTTCCCCCAATGCCTGGAATATAGTAAGTGCTCAATAAACATGTGTTATATAAATGGATCAGTAAATGAATGAAGCTTGAGTTATACGTAAAGGTCTTCACCTTTTGGTGTCCTATTTTGTAGTAGGGTAAAAATGCACTGACATAGATTTTTAAAGGATTTCTCTGAATTCTTCCTCTAAAACCTATATAAATAAATGATGAGTGATTAGATAAGTAATACATATGAAACTGATCAATATCTTATAAGATATCTCAAGTGAAGTAGGAAAGACGTGAGGCTTCTGATTCCTTGGAAAAAGTGCTCATTGACTTAAATGTCTGTTCAGTGTATTCTTAGCAAATTGGTGAGTTAGTATAATATTGCTCAAAATATATATCCCATGTCTCTTCGTTATTATATTGGAGGACCTTGCTTTTTATACCTACATCATGTTTGATAGTTTTTTGTATTAAAATAGAAATTTTTGACTTCTAATCAAATTGCAGATCAAAAGATGTAACAATGTGATTTTTTTTTTTACCTCTATATAGAATCAGTTATCGGACCGCCTATCGACACGGAGAAAAAACTATGTACAGGCGCAAGTCCCAGTGTTGTCCTGGATTTTATGAAAGCAGGGAAATGTGTGTCCGTAAGTAAGGCTTAACATTTCTTGGAAGTTCATTTATTTTTTCCCAGTGTTGGTTTGCATCTGTTATTGGCAGCCTGTGGAGATGGAGATTGAGAACTGTGGAGATGGGGCATCTTGGATCCTTCCCTTATACTCACTGCCGCTGTCTTGGCCTGTGTAAGCAGGGAAGCATTCACTATGTCCCTCTGTCCTGTCACAAGTCTCCAAAGGAAAGTCACTTGAGGAGAAAGCAGAAGTTATAGAAAGATGATCCAAGATTGGATGCTGCATTGTTCGTTACAATTCTTCAAGAAAGGTCTGTTTGGAAATCAGTCAGGGAGTCATTAGAGAAGATAACAGAGATATAAGCTTCCTGCAGCAACTCACCAGAGTCTTGAGTCAACTTCTAAGGGGCCAGCATGTTCTTTTCTGGTACATAGACTGAAAGGCTTGTTAAGGAGCTTTCACAATATGAAATGGCTGTAAGTCTGAATCACAAAGTAGACCTTCTTTTTTCATTGTCATTTCTTTCTTCCCTCCCCTCCCCATCTCACTGATTCATTTTGAGATGTCTTGAGAGAAGTCTGATGTTTTATGATACACTTTAGGAAATCTTAGAATATCATGTGGAATGTAGTTTGCAATTGTGCTTTCTAACTATTGTGTGTAGGACTCTTAGAGACACTCAAGAGAGGTATTATTAAAAATGATTTTATTCAAATATTTTGGCTCAACAAAAAGCTAGAGGGACACCTTTGCTTTGTGAGATGAGATGCTGGTGTTGAGTAGTAAAAAGAGACAGAGTTCTGCTCTAATCTGGAGGCACTAGAAACTTCTGATCATGTCTGAGCTTCAGACTCCACAGAACTGAATGATAGCACTGACTCGGCCACCGCTCAACTGGGTGGCCTTGGATAAACCATTTATAAATGGGTTTATAATTTTATTTGAGGCTAATTTGCTCTAAATAGAGAGAGGGCTTGGACCAGTATATGTATCATCTTCCTTCTAACCTTTGGAGTCTATTCTTTATATAGAAAAGGTGTAGTGTTAGTCACTCAGTCATGTCCGACTCTTTGTGACCCCATGGACTAAAGCCCTCCATGCTCCTCTGTCCATGGAGTTTTCCAGGCAAGTTGGGTTGCCTTTCCATTCCCCAGGGTATATAGAGATGGAGTATATTGGAGTGGGTTGCCTTTCCATTCTCCAGGGTATATAGAAAGAGTGATATCTCAAATTTGATTCAAAAACAAGGCTATATATGATAATAAATGTTCATTGAATAGAAATTAGAAAATGTAACTAAGCAAAAAGAAGAAAATGCAAATATATTGTGAATGTCTTTCCTGGTCAGTAAATGTACTTCTGCGACAGTTTACAAATGTCAGTGTTTATTGCATTATAGATATTTATTTAACTGATCTCAGCTCTTGAATATTTACATGATTTCCAAGTTTTAACTATTATGGACTACTTTAGAAGATGTCATTGTGATTAAATTTTTGTTCATCTACATAATTAAATAGGTAAGGACACCTTCACAGAAGTAGAATTTCTGGGATAGAGGCATACACTTATTCCTAGAATGTTTGGTGTGTTTTCAATTTATACCCCCACCAGTAGTATAGAATGTCTTTTTGCTTATGTGGTGGTGGTGATTTAGTTGTTAAGCTGTGTCTGACTCTTTGCAACGTCCTGGACTATAGGCCACCAGGCTCCTCTGTCCATGGGATTTCCCAGGCAAGAATACTGGAGTGGGTTGCCATTTCTTTCTCCAGGGGATCTTCCCTACCCAGGGATTGAACCCAGGTTTCCTGCACTGCAGGCAGATTCTTTACCAACTAACCTACTAGGAAAGCCCATCTTTTTGCTTATACCCTATGCTAATTTTCCTTTTGCTATTTTTCTTAATTTGCATATGTTTGATTAATAATGGTGCTGAATAAGAAAAATTATGTTTATAATCAAACATCTTTGAGAATAATCATGAGCTGATCTCTGTGGCCTAGGCTGATGGGAAATTTTCAAAGGAAGGCCTCGCATACACACAGCCTGGAGAGTGGGGAGGCCTGGCTGGTCGGGCTGGCCACTTCCCAGACGCTTCAGGGAGACATTATCTTGGTGTACTTGCCAGGGTTTAAACCTACAAGCCTAGTTGTCGGCACACTGAGAAAATAGCTCTATCTTGTGGATTTTTTTGTTAATCCAAGTCCTAAGAGTCATATGTAAAGCCGGGGCACTATTTCATTGTTACACAGAACTTGGAGAGGTGCTGACACAGTATCCTGGTCATACCTTCTCCCCTTGAAGATCTGGCAGGTGGGAAACTAAATTTTATTGGCAGCTGATGTAGGGATTGTGGATCTGAGCAAGGTTAGTTAGAGAGAAATTTCAGTGCTTCATGGTTCTAGCCTTCCAGAGCCCGATACCTCCACCAGTAATACAGCTAATCTCAGAAAGCAGGGCAATCCCACAGGACCGTCATACCTGGTAAAAATTATTGCCGTAATGTGATGGTAAAGATATCATAACTCTTCTTTGAGATAAGTCTCATACTAGCTATATGACTCCTGACTGCTTGGATGGCCATCTCTAGCATTTGTCACTAAAATTTTCCTTTTCTAAGCCTTCTTGGGTGACCGACTGCCACTGGAGACAGAAGCCGTTTTCCTTTAGATATGTTAATACATTTAATCAGCTCACTGTCTGGTCTCAGAGGCCTGGGAGCTATGTGGTCTCTTTAAGGGTATTTTTTATCTCTCCACTCTGATGTCTTGATTTCATAGCTTACCCCCAGAGGACAAGCATGCTTCCGTTACTTCCTTGTTCTCGGGGATGCCTCTGGAACATCTTCTGTTCTCTCAACAGCTGGCACTAGTGAGACACCCTTGTGGATAGAGAAGGAAGAGAGAACACATGATTCTTGTTTCTGCTTTCATAATCTTTTTTTTTTCAACTAGGTTTTGCTGCCAGGCACCCAGCACAGCCACCATTTTAACTGTTTCCAGCAAGTTATCAACAGAAATTGAAACACACGAATTGATTATAACTTTGGTTTAATTTTGTTAATCAGTTTACCTAGAAGGCAAAAAAAGGATGGTTTCACATAACAACCTATATTAGAAAAAATAGTTTCTTCTACGTGGCTAAAGTAGCTCCCCTGGAGAGCAACCCATCTTCCCATCCCTCCTTCCCCCGGCTTCATCCTGCCCAAGATTATTCATTTCTACTAAACTCTCAGGCTGTACAGAAGCTGCTGGTCCACAGAGCACACTTTTGGTAGCAAGGCTTGGTGTTCAGAAGACAAACATTTACCATCAAGCAGGAAGAGCCAAAACAAAAAATGTAGGGGATAGTGTGGTTAGAAGCCTTTCCTAAGAATCTGGCTGGAAAAAAATAATGGATTGGAAAATTTTCCAAGAAGAAAATATTGCTAGACATGAAGATGTCTGTAATTCCTTTGTGAGGTTTTAACCTGTTCATAAAATTACACTTGTAAGGTTATTCATATTTCAAAGTTCCTATTATTGCCTGATTCTGTTTCATTATTTTTAAAAACTGGAATGTCATTTATTTTCTTGACTTAAAAAATTGAAATAGAGTTGAGATAAAATATGTTAGTTTCAGGTTAGTGATTTGACATTTGCATATATAAACAAATAATCTCCAGGATAAATCTAATAACTACCTCTCAAAATTATTACAAAGTTATTATAATAGTATTAACTGTATTCTTTGTGCTGTATATTACATCTGTGTGGCTTATTTTATCACTGGAGGGTTTTGCTTCTTAATTCCCCTTCACCCATTTCCCCCTCAACCCCCAATGCCAGAAACCACTCATTTGTTCTCTGTAGCTGTGATTCTGTTTTCATTTTGTTTTTAGATTTCACATATAATTAGAACTGGACAGTATTTGTCTTTTTTTTGTCTGACTTATTTCACTTAGCATAATACCCTCTGCATGCGTGCTAAGTTGCTTCAGTCTTGTCCTCCTCTTTGAGACACTATGGACCGTATGCCGCCAGGCTCCTCTGTCCATGGGGATTCTCTAGGCAAGAATATTGGAGTGGGTTGCCATGCCCTCATTCAGGGGAATCTTCCAAACCCGGGGACTGAACCCACATAATACCCTCTAGATCTATTCATATTGTTGGAAATAGCAAAATTTCACTCTTTTTATGGCTGAATAGTATTCCACTCTATCTGTGTATTGCATCTTCTTTATCCATTTATCCATTGACAGATGTTAGGTTGTTTCCATGTGTTGGCTTTTGTAAATAAGGCTTCAGTGAACATGAAGTGCAGATGATCTTTTTGTGTTAGTGTTTTGTTTCCATCAGATAAATACACAGAAGTGGAATTGCTAGATCATATGGTAGTTCTATTTTTAATTGTTTTGAGGAAACTCCATACAGTTTTTCATAGTAGCTATACTATTTTATATTCCCACCAACGTTGCACGGGGATTCCCTTTTCTCCACATCCTCACCGACATTTATTGTATCTTGTCTATTTGATGATAGCTATACTAACACATGTGAGGTGACATCTCATTGTGGTTTTGATTTGCATTTCCCTGATGATTATTGATGATGAGCACCTTTTCATGTACCTGTTGGCCATCTGTGTGTCTTCTTTAGAAAAAGGTATTTTCAAATCCTTTGCCCATGCTTTAATCAGGTTTGTTTTTTGCTTGTTGATAGTCTTGTTGGTGTTTGCTTTGCAGTAGTTTTTTAGTTTGATGCAGTCTCATTTGTTTATTTTTGCTTTTGTAGTCTTTGCTTTTGGTGTAAATCCAAAGACTCATCACTGAAATCCATGTCAAGGAATTTACACCTATGTTTTCTTCTAAAAGTTTTACGATTTCAGGTCTTATGTTCAAGTCTTTAATCTGTTTTGAGTTGATTTTTGTGTATGGTGTAATATATGATCCAGTTTCATTTTTTTGCATAGGGTTGTACAGTTTTCCAAACACCACTGATTGAAGAGATTGTTCTTTTCCTGTTTTATGTTCTCGACTCTTTTGTCACAAATTAATTGACCATATTTGTATGGGTTTGTTTCTGGACTCTGTATTCTGTTCCACTGATCTATGAGTCTGTTTTTATGCCAGTACTATACTGGTTAGTACAACTTTGTAATAAAGTTTGAAATCACAGAGTGTGATACCTCTAGCTTTGTTCTTTCTCAAGATCACTTTAGCTATCTAGAGTCATTTGTGGTTCCACGCAAATTTTAGGATTGTTTTTCCTATTTCTGTGAAAAATACCATTGGGATTTTGATAGAGATTGAATTGAACCTGTAAATGGTGGCTTTGGTAGTATGGACAGTTTGACAATATTAATTCTTCCAACCGTGAGCATGGAATATATCAAATGTATTTGAGTCAGGCTTTGTGTATTTGTATCTTCAATTTCTTTCATCAACTTATTATAGTTTTTAGTGTAAAGGTCTTTCACCTCTTTAGTTAAATTATTCCTAGGTTTTAAATTCTTTTTGATGCCATTATAAATGGGAATTTTTTATTGATTTATTTTTGCTGATCACTTTTACAATTAGTATTAACAATTAATTTTAATTTACTAAAGTTATAAATCCAAAACCTAGTTGTTTCTTGACATAGAAAAAGAATTTATGGTTACTAAAGGGGAAAGGGAAAGTGGAGGGATAAATTAGGAGTATGGGATTAAGAGATACACAGTACTATAAATAAAGTAGATAAGCAACAAGGATTTACTGTATGATACAGGGAACTATATTCAGTATCTTATGATAACCTAAATTGGAAAATAATCTGAAAAATATAACTGAATCACTGTGTTGTACACCTGAAACTAACACAATATTATAAATCAGCTCTACTTCAATAAAAAAAGCCAACAAAAATAACAAAACCTGCTTGTTCTTAAGCTAAATTCACCTGACAGATGTTTTACTCATCAGTGATTGATTTTTTTTGTATGTTTTGCCATTAAGATACATAAATGTATTTTTTTTTTTGCCTAACTTTAACCACCATGGTAATTGCAACAATTATGTATTCTTTTCATATAGTTCTTGTCTTTTATGACCACATATCCCTTGTAAATATTAGTGTCTGGTTGCATTTTGCAAATGTCATGGCTACATTTGAATTCCACATCATAACCTCTGAGGTCGTCTTGTTCATCCTCTTCCTCCTTGTCTTGGTGCTGGTCCCATGTATTCTCTGAAGTCATGAGAGTAGACGTTGTTTGGCTCTTCCTCCATAAGATCAGTAGTCTTAGACACTTCCCATCCTCCATCTTCTCAACCTTGATCCCTCAAGATTTCATATAATTCTTTCCTTTAAAATTTCGATCTTGTTCCTAAAATGAAAAGATGCATAGCACAAACTGGCTTAAATGCAGTGTTCCAAGGTTATCTGTTAACATCTATTTCCTCCTCACTTTTTGACTGCTTCACTTACATTTTCTTCCTTTCTTCTTTCTTTCCTTCCTTCCTGCCTTCCTGCCTACCTACTTATTCTAATGTTGGACACTTAAATGTTGTTCACTGTAACCACTAAACTATTTTGAATCTCTTTGTACACATGAAAGATTCATAAGACAAATTTAATAGGATTTCTTGGACAAAGAGTATGTATTTTGTATCAGAAAAGATTAGGTTTGGCTGTGAGATAAAAGTTTGTTTCTTTCTGACATGAATCCAGAGATTGGTAAACCAATAGGAAACCCAGCAATTTCTACCTTTCCGCTCCACCATCTCTAGGGTGCAGCTTTCATCTTCATATGCCATTATTGATTTCCTCACATTAATCTAGGTCCCCACTCCAGTACTCTTGCCTGGAAAATCCCATGGACGGAGGAGCCTGGTAGGCTACAGTCCATGGGGTCGCTAGGAGTCGGACACGACTGAGCGACTTCACTTTCACTTTTCACTTTTCACTTTCATGCATTGGAGAAGGAAATGGCAACCCACTCCAGTGTTCTTGCCTGGAGAATCCCAGGGTTGGTGGAGCCTAGTGAGCTGCCATCTATGGGGTCGCACAGAGTTGGACACGACTGAAGCAACTTAACAGCAGCAGCAGCAGCAGCAGCAGTGGGTAGAAGAGGCAAATGACAATGCCAGCTGTTTCCTGAGGAGAGTTCCTGGAAGTCATCCCATTCCATTTCTACTTTGGCGAGTACTTAATTACATGACCTCATTGAGCTGCACGGGCATCTTTGTTATGAGTGGTCAGGAGCCCAGTAAAAATATGTTTCTATAGGAAGGGAATAATGGAATATTAGGAGAAAGGAGAAATCTGAGTCACATTTTAAGACTTCTTGATACAAAATTCCAAATTGCTATCTAAATTGGTTCTAACAACTTGCCTGCCCACAAGGAATATATGAGGGTGCCCGCTTCCCTGTATTCTTACCAACACTAGATATGATTATTGCTTTCAGGCTTCTGCGTGACAAGAATACTTTGCTTTATTTGCATTTCCTTACTTATTAGTGTTGCTGTTCTCTTAAGAAATATATATTTGTTAGCTACTTGTATTTTGGTTTCAAGGGGGATAAAGTAGACTACCTTGTTCTTCAAACAGTTATAGAAATGCTGTTTAGAAACAATAGGTGGCAGTGGAGAGAAAAACGGGCTGATTTCCCAGCCGGTAAAGGAGCTAGTTTGAGACTGAGACTTGAATAATAAATGCCAGGAGTAAAACCAGCAGGTGCTTCGAGCTCCTTACTCTTACCACTGTCACTGGGATCCATTCTCCCCATCCTAAAGTCCACAGGTCCCTCTTTCCCAAGGCCTCACCTGTTTGTAGCTCCAGGAACGGTTTGGAGCCAGGGTGGCCGCTTGACTTCTCCCGTG
Source organism: Giraffa tippelskirchi (assembly GCF_054371585.1). Lineage (NCBI taxonomy): Eukaryota > Metazoa > Chordata > Mammalia > Artiodactyla > Giraffidae > Giraffa > Giraffa tippelskirchi. Next base: position 102,604,823 of record NC_137280.1, on the reverse strand, counting down.
GCCCCCACCATCGACACCAAGGAGAGAGCCATAATCTCTTCCCCTGTAGCAACCCCCAGCAGTCCTAGACAGCGACATGTGAGCTTGTGGGTCGGTGGAAAGGAGTTGAGACCCAGACTCATGATCACCGTGTTCTTGTACTTGAGTAGTGAATAAGGTCTTGAGGCTGGCCTAGGCATCTAATCATTATTAGCAACATTAGAACTTTCAGAAGATGTGTTGGGTTTACACATGACTGATTTCCAAACACGTCTTTGGTGTCTGACCTCTTTGCAAGTGGGAGTTGCTTGTAAATTTGGTTTCTTGAGACTAGGAAAAGCTCACAGCAATACAGCAGAATGAGAAGTTGGCAACTGTCCCTCCTTGGGAAGGACTGGCTAATCCGAAGATGAGACTAGAAATGCATTCTCCCTCCCAAGTCCTTGACTGATGGCAGAGAAAGCAGATCACTGGGAGCGGGGCTGCCTGCAGCAGGATTGTGAGTGGACAAAGGGCATGACTTGGGGCTCTTCTCCAGTGCAGCTCCTGTCCTTTGACTGTATGCCCCATCTTCTGTTGCTGGATGCTGCTGCAGACGAAAGGACTTGTTGTGATGACTGTTTCCTCTGTGGTGAACTTGACTGTTATCCTACTTTTGTTAGATGCATATATGTGTGCCAAGTTGCTTCAGTCATGTCCGACTCTTTGCAGCCCCATGGACTGTAGCCCACCAGGCTCCTCTGTCCATGGGATTCTCCAGGCAAGAATACTGTAGTAGGTTGCCATGTCCTCCTCCAGGGGATCTTTCCAACCCAAGGATTGAACCCATGTCTTTTAACATCTCCTGCATTGTCAGGTGAGTTCTTTACCATTAGCAGCACCTGGGAAGCCCTTTTATTAGATGATGGAGGTCAAATGCTCACTTCAAGTTAAAGCTGTGATGGGACTTTGCAGACTGTGTGGCTTGCAGGGGAGACACAGGAAGAGGTTTGGGGACTGAGTTGCCACCCTGTTGTCTTGTAGGCCAGCCCTGGTGGTAGAGGACCAGTTCCCATGGATATGCCCTGGCTGTCTTTGCACTCAGTAAGGGGACTTTGGAACCGTAAATAAGAAGCCTTCACTCCCACACACTGAACTGTATATGATTTCCTGGGCTTAGCAGACAGCAGTGTGACAATTGATTACCATAGCACTGAATGAATATTCACAGCTGATTTTTCACTTGGCCGGTTTTGTGAAAAAACTGAACTGGCTGGAGGCAAAGAAGGAGCTAGAACTCTGGTCTGTGTTTATATAGTAAATAATTCCTGCAAATGAGCTTGACTCTTGCTTGAATGTCATGTTTCAGTAGGCAGTGGGTTGTAAACTGAAATTTGGGGTTAAGAGCTTAAAGACATCTGCAGCTCACTTACCCTGGACTGTTTTCCTTCCAGGAGACAGATATGCCATATGGGTGGCTATTCAGGGGGCCCAGTTAGGCTATTTGCATGTAACTCAGAGACTTCTTCCTATGTCTTCTTTTATATTGGAATGTTAGGTTATATTGGACTGCGATTAACAATAAGTTTCCCTTTGGGGAGAGAGGGTAACATCTCTTAGGAGCCATTACCTGGAACATCATGTTTAGAAGGGAGTGAGAGCATCATGAGACCATGTCTGTGCTAAGAGGGAGGACAGGGTGACTCATTAATGATTTCTGTTACGGTCATTGGGTGGCCCGAGTGCCCCACATTTGCCATCCCTGTGTTAGACTCTTTCTGGCATCCTATGACATTTTGGACCTCTTAAGTCATGGAGATACCAACTGAGGTTCCTGAATTATGCACCTGGTCATAGGTTCATGTTATACCTTCTCCAATTAACTGGGAAGTTATATGTACTATTCCTGCCCTTGTCTCCAGGAAGAACGAGTTTCCTCTTTGTGAGCTGGAATATTTGACAAGCTAACTCAGGGTAGTATTGTCAGCAATTTTGTTTAAGGAATGGAAAAACATTTTCAGTGGCTACATTTTGCCCCACTGTCAGCCACTGGAGGGGAAACACAGGCTTGGGGAACTGGCTGAATGGGCAAGGTTTTTGGAAAGAACTTTCCTGTGGGTTCTTGTTTCCCTCACCTGGAGATGATGGAGTTGCTGTTGTTCAGTTGCTTGGATGTGCCAAGCTCTTTGCAACCCCGTGAACTGCAGCATGTCCGACTTGCCTGTCCTTCACTATCTCCCTGAGTTTGCTCAAACACATGTCCATTGAGTCAGTGATGCCATCCAACCATCTCATCCTCTGTCACCCCCTTCTCCTCTTGCCCTCAATCTTTCCCAGCATCAGGGTCTTTTCCAGTGAGTTGGCTCTTCATATCAGGTGGCCAGAGTTTTGGAGCTTAAGCTATAGTATCAGTCCTTCCAATAAATATTCAGGGCTGATGTTCTTTCAGATTGACTGGTTTGATCTCTTTGCTGTCCAAGGGAGATGATGGAGGTACACATTTAATTCTTTGTCCAGGCTTCATGTCATTTTGATCTGCTGCTGCTGAAAAGTTTTGGACTCAGATTTTTCTGGATAAGAAGAGCTAGAGTACAGGGCAAAAGTCTTGTTTGGGGCTGTGAAGATTCAGCCTTTGGCAGAGGACTGTTTTGGGGTGAGCGGTGCTTTTCTGGGGTATTTGGGGAACATGGTGAGGATTTAGGGGAGAAGGAGCACCTCTCTGAAGTTGAAGGCCATCAGAGCTTTCTGTTCCTGATTTGTTTGACTCTCACACTCACAGGCTTGTTTAATAATAAAGTTGTGATCTTGTCAAATATTTTCAAACAACCTTGGTGTGTAGACTCTTTTAAGCAGACTCTTTTGAGTATAGATAAAAGTGAGACAATCCTGTTAAGCTATCCAAAGAGACCCTTAACTGACAGCAAAACCAGATGGTATGTTCCTAAGTACACCTACCCGTGATGCCCTTTCTGCCACTGGCAGTGGATTTTTTCATGTTTCCATAGGGACCCTGCCTTCTGTTGCCATGGAGCCCGACTTGGTTCAGAGGAATGTACCAGTAAATACTGGGAAAGATTCTTTGTCCACATACTGCACCAGCAGAAATTCCAATTTTCCCACACATCTATTAGAACCTAACTTATGTTTTCTGATTGGGTCTTTGGTATCTGCTAGTAGTGAAGATTAGAAATCTGATAAACAATGCAGGAAACCTTTTTTGTTTTATTGCTTATAATGCATGCTGACTACTTAGGATTTTATAGATAGAAACCCTGAATTTAATAATGATAATAAAACTTCTATGTTTAGCCTCCATCTAAACAGATGGAAATCTTGTCTTCTGCCTGTTTTTTTCTTAAGAAAGTTTGACTTTAGAGTCCCATGGAGACAGGGCCAAAGGAAAACAATGGAAAGCTTTACATTATCTCTAGAAAATTAGTTTCTGCTATTTCAGTCTTTGCAGACAGGGAGAATTTTTACAGTTCCAATCATGTATGCAGTCTCCTTACGGGGATAGATAATAGCTAATATTATCTATTAGCTAGATAATAGCTCAGAACTGAGAAGCAATTTTTTTTTATTGCACTATAACTTTTTAGAGAAAGCTAATTTAAAAGTAATGGGAAAATTCCATTTTGATCTAAGTGACCAACTACAAAATATTGACATGACCAGGTGATGATGAACTTGAACTTTTTTAGTCTGGGATAGTGGCTGTCAGCACTTTAACAAATAATCCAGTGGTAAGCTTAGTACATCCCTCCAACCACATACCCAGATGCTAAAGGGAGAGATTGATACAGGCAGTGCTCTGTGGGTACTGATCTTTCCTGGTGTGTGTGCTCAGTCCCTCAGTCGTGTCCGACTCACTGTGACTCTGTGGACTGTAGCCCTCCAGGCTTCTCTGTCCATGGGATTCTCCAGGTAAGAATACTGGTGCTATTGCCCCCTCCAGGGGATCATCTTACACAAGCTTGGAAGTGTAGTTGCTCAGTTGTATCCGACTCTTTGTGACCCCATGGACTGTAGCCCACCAAGCTCCTCTGTCCATGGGATTCTCCAGGCAAGAATGCTGGAGTAGGTTGCCATTTCCTTCTCCAGGCGATTTTCCTGATCCAGGGGTAGAACCAAGGTCTCCTGCATCGCATGTGGATTCTTTCCCACTGAGGCACCAGGGAAGCCCGTGTTCTTTCCTGAAGCTACAGTAATAGCCCAAGTTCCAGATGTAGTTTTTTTCCTTGATGAGTAATTCTTAAAAAGATTGAAAGGGAACTATCTAGAGTTCCCAGAGAAGCACCGCATAGAAAAGCAGCTGTCTTAGTTAGGTCACAGAGGGCAGCATGGCGTGAAGGTGGGCCTCCCTGACCAGTTGGGCTCAATGGAGAAGCAAAGGCTGTATGGCAAGTCTACAGATAAGCCACCCAAACTGAGGTTTAAACTTTAATTTTGTTGTTTTAGTTGCTAAGTCGTGTTCGACTTTGCGATCCCATGGACCATAGCCCTCTAGGCTCCTCTGTCCCTGGGATTTCCCAGGTAAGAATACTGGAGTGGGTTGCTATTCCCTTCTCTAGGGGATCTTCCTGATCCATGGATCGAACCCACATCTCCTGCATTGGCAGGCAGATTCTTTACCACTGAGCCACCAGGGAAGCCCCAAGCTTTAAAAACAACTGAATCAGTTGATTGAACTTAGGATGTAATCAAGGGACAGAAAAAGAAATGTGCTACCTCAGATGAAACCCATTTGTTGATCCAGAGAAGAGAATAGGTGTCCAGAGACTTGGACCCCCTGGGCATTATGTGTAGTTGCATGACCCTGGGGTGAGCTATTGAGTACTCTTTTTTGCAGAATTCGCTGTTGCATTTAGCCAGTAAAATTGGAAAATGCCTTGTCCTAGATTCCCTTTCTCAAAAATTTAAATTTGACTTTTAAATTTTTGTTGGAGTAGAGGCGTGTCTCAAACTTACTTAACCATGAAATTCCCTACCCCTCCACCCCTCTTATCTATTTCTTCTAAGAACACAATGGGACTGATTGGTTCCAGAGTCTACTTATTTGGGAAACGATGCTGTAAAGCCTTTGGTTTGCTTTTATATAACCTTAGACTGGTAATTATAAATATTTAACTTTATCAGAAACTCTTTAGATGTTTATTTTCTTGTTTTCTTTAACTTTATTGAGATATTATTGACAAATAACATTGTGTAAGTTTAAGGTATACAGTGTGATGATTTGATAGATGTACATATTGCAAAATGATTACCATACGAGGGTTAGTTAACACCTTCTTCATCTAACATGATTACCATTTATTTTTTGTGGTGAGAATATTTAAAATTTACTCTCTTAACAGCTTTTAAGTATGTAGTACAATGTTGTTATCTATAATCACTCTGCTGTACATGAGCTCTCAAGAAATTATTCATCTTACATCTGAAAGTTTGTGCCCTTGGACAAACATCTCCTTATTTTTCTCATTCCCACCCCCTGGAAACCACCATTCTATTCTCTATTAGTCCATCTTTTTCAGATTCCATATATAAATGATGTCATACAGTATTTCTCTTTCTCTATCTGACTTACTTCACCTAGAATAATGCCTTCAGGGCCATCTATGTTGTCACAAGTGGCAGAATTTCCTTCTTTTTTATGAATAAGTAATAGTTCATTGAATATGTGTGTGTATGTATATATGTAGGTGTATATGTATACACACACACATATATACATACACACACATATTATATGATCTCACATTTTTTTATCCACTCATCAGCCAAAGGAAATTTGGATTATTTTCACGTCTTGGCTATTATGAATGCTCGTGCATTAAACAGGGTACTGCAGATGTCTCTTTGAGATATTGATTTTATTTCCTTTGTGTATTTACCCAGAAATAGGATTGCTGAATCATATGGAGGTTCAATTTTTGATTTTTTCAGTAGCCTATGTACTATTTTCCATAGTGACCATATTAATTTTCATTCCCACTAACAGTGCAAAAGTGTTCCATTTTCTCTATATCCTTACAGACACTTGTTATCTCATTTTTTGATTATAGCCATTCTAACAGGTTTGAGGTAAGGTGATACCTCCTTGTGGTTTTGATTTGCATTTTCCTGATAATTGTGATGACAAGCACCTTTTCATGTACCTGTTTTAGTGTATGATCCTTTTTATGTATTACTGAATTCAGTTTGCTAATATTTTGTTGGGGAATTTTGTATATTTATTCATCAGAAATATTGGCTTGTAATTTTTTTTTGAGAGAGTCTTTGGTTTTGGCAACAATGTATGATTAGATAGCATCAATGACTCAATGGACATGAATCTGAGCAAACTCCAGGAGATAGTGAAGGACAGGGAAGTCTGGCATGCTGCAGTCCATGGGGCTGCAAAGAGTCAGACGTGACTTAACAACTGAAGAACAAGTGATGGCCTCGTAGAATGAGTTTGGGAGTTTTAGCTGAGTTTGAGAAGGATAAGTATTAACTCTTTATATGTTTGGTTGTATTATCATGTGAAACTATCCAGTGCTGGACTTTGTTGAAAGATTTTTAGTTGCTGATTCAGATTCATTACTAGTATTTGGTCTGCTCTGATTATCTACTTCTTGACTCGGTCTTGGAAGTTGGTATGTTTCTAGGAATGTTTTCATTTCTTTTAGGCATCCATTGGTGGGCATTTTGTTTATTTCCATGTCTTATGTGAATTACTAGTGATATATATATAATAATAAGTAGTGAATTGGGAGTGCATGTATCCTGTTTGTATCAGAGTATTCTAAATTTGACTTATACTTGCCTTTACCAGTGTGTTATATATTTTCATATTTTTATGTTAATAATTAGCATCCCTTAATTTCAGCTCAAAGAACTCTTTTTAGCATTTTCCCCTCAAACTTAAAACTTTTTATTTTGTATTGGAGAGAAATATCATATGACATCCTTAAATGTGGAGTCTAAAAAGAAATGAAACAAATGAACTTACTAAAAAAACAGAAAGAGACTGACAGACTTAGTAAGCTTTTTAGAATTTCTTAAAGGAAGTTAGCATTTTGAGGGACAACTGCTGGATAGAGTATTCTTGCTTAGTGGGTTTTGTCTTTTGAAACTTTGAATACATCATTATCTCTAGGCTTTTAAACTTTCTACTGAGAAATCAGCCCATAGTTTTATGAGGGCCCCTTTGTAAGTTACAAGCTTATTTTCTCCTGCTGCTTTGAAGATTCTCTCTTTGTCTTAAATTTTTGACAGTTTTTAAATAATGTGATATAAAGATCTCTTTAAGTTAAATTTGTTTGGTGACTTATGAGGTTCATGTACTTAAATATCCAAATCTCTCCTACACTTAGGACGTTCTCAGCCATTATTTATTTAAATAAGTTTTCTGCTTCCTTTTCCCTCTCTTTTCTTTCATGATTTGCTGTTGATTCCCTTTATGGTACCCTATAGATAACACAGGCTTTTTAACTCTTTTTTATTCTTTTTTCCTTTGTTCTCCTCTGACAGGATGATATTAAAATGTCTGTCTTCCTTTTCACAGATTCTTTTTTCTGTTTGAGAAATTCCTTTGTTGATGCTCTCTATTGTGTTTTTCAGATCCAGAATTTGTTTGGTTCTTTTTTTTATGATTTCCGTTGCTTTATTAAGCTTATTGTTTGTGTATTTATCCTGATCTTATTGAATTGTCTTTCCATGTTTTCTTGTAGTTTATTGAGCTTCTTTTTAAAAAGCTGTTTTGAATTCTTTGTTAGGTAAATCTCAGGTCTCCATGTCTTTGATGTTGGTTACCAGAGGATTATTATGCTTCTTTGGTGATGTCATGTCTCCTTGATATTTAATGTTCCTTGAATTCTTTTGTTTCTGTTTTCACTTTTGCAGTAGCAGTCACCTCCTCAGTCTTTCCTTACTGATTTTAGTAGATAAAATGTCTTTTGTCAGCTCTGCTGCGGATTCTGAGACTTTCTGAGACCTTCTGTTGATATGCCATCATGGTTATATGGGTCATAAACATCTTTTTTATATAGTTCTTCTGTGTATTCTTGCCACCTCTTCTTAATATATTCTGCTTCTGTTAGGTCCATACCATTTCTGTCCTTTATTGTGCCCATCTTTTCACAAAATGTTCCCTTAGTATCTCTAATTTTCTTGAAGAGATCTCTAGTCTTTCCCATTCTATTGTTTTCCTCTGTTTCTTTGTATTGATTACTGATCAGTAGATGGGGAATATATAGGGAACTGATCAATAGGTGGGGAATAGATGAGGAACTGATCAATAGATGGGGAAACAATGGAAACAGTGAGAGACTTTATTTTCTTGGGCTCCAAAATCACTGCAGATGGTGATTGCAGCCATGAAATTAAAAGATGCTTACTCCTTGGAAGGAAAACTATGACCAACCTGACAGCATATTAAAAAGCAGAGACATTACTTTGCCAACAAAGGTCCATCTAGTCAAGGCTGTGGTTTTTCCAGTAGTCACGTATGGATGTGAGAGTTGAACTATAAAGAAACTGAGTGCTGAAGAATTGATGCTTTTGAACTGTGGTGTTGAAGAAGACTCTTGAGAGTCCCTTGGACTGCAAAGAGATCCAACCAGTCCATTCTAAAGGAATTCAGTCCTGAATATTCATTGGAAGGACTGATGCTGAAGCTGAAGCTCCAATACTTTGACCACCTGATGTGAAAAACTGACTCATTGGAAAAGGCCCTGACGCTGGGAAAGATTGAAGGCTGGAGGAGAAGGGGACGACAGAGGATGAGATGGTTTGATGGCATCACCAACTCGATGGACATGAGTTTGAGTAAGCTCTGGGAGCTGGTGATGGACAGGGAAGCCTGGTGTGCTGCAGTCCACGGGGTTGCAAAGGTCGGACATGACTGAGCGACTGAACTGAACTGATTGATATGCCTGCTCCGTGTTTCCTGCTTCCTCTTATGTGAGAAGTCTTAAACTTGTATGGTTTCTCTGCATTCTACAGTGCAGCAGGCTAGGGACTGACACCCTTCCTTTTGCTTTTCCAAGGGGAGAGCTAAATCTCAAGTTGAGATCTCTCCCTGGTCCACAGATTGAGGCGAGCTTTCTTCATGTGTTCAGTAGCAGTTTGCCAAAACTCATTCTCACCTCTGTTGGCAGCTTGCACAGTAAGCTGGATGAATAGTAGGGGGTGGTGTTGGTTGAGGTGCACAGAGTACTGGGAATGCCCATGGGCCAGTTAGGGGTATCCACAGGCTCATCATCCGCTTCGGCACGTGGGTGGGCTTCTTGATAGACTCTGTGACACGCATAGTTGGATCCACATTTCTTTAATGCTCTCTGAGATTCCTTTCTGCTTTTCTCCCAGCCTGCTTCCCTCCCCCTGGTCATGTAGCTCACAGCTCCATACTCTTGAACACAGTAAGAGAGAAAGGGGCCTCTTTGACAAAGTCCTGCGGAGCTGGGGAAGCTCCACCCATTCATATGCACTGGCTTTCCCCCACATGAGAAATCACAGGATGAGGACTCTCTCAACACGAGCTATGGGAGGGGTGGTTTGCATAAAGTCTAACCACTCCTCTTACCCTCTCCAGTGCGTCCAAACTGATTTTTTTTTTTTTTTTTTGCTCCAGTGATGTGCTGGAGCTTCTCCTCTGGACACCTGGTACTTCTCAAAGGCTATCCCATCCAGGTGTCATTGTCTAATACACTGTTCTCTTGGGGTTCCTAGACCGTGGCCCAGATGGACTGGGGAGTTCACAGACCTCTCAGTGTCCACAACTGAGAACAGATCTGTATGCCTATTACTTGATGCGCAGTTAGGTGAGACTGCTTCTGGGTCCCTTAGTATATGGTGTTGGATCCCATAGCCCCCACAAAGGTAAAGGGGGACACCATGATAGATGTCTTTTTCAGACATGTTGGCTGTGTCACTCTGTAATTTTCTCTAAGGACAGTGATAATATCTGTTTAAACAACTCATGAAAGAGAAGTTTTAGTTGAGTCATGACAGGATATAGCGGACACTTCCTTCCCTTCACCATTGTATAGACAATACACCTATTTACTATCTTCATCAATTGGTACAGCATTGGCTGGGCCTCACTTCCAAGTATTGAGCTATTATTAATAGAGCTATTTCATGGCAAATGGTTGTTTACCAAAAGTGAAGTTGTCAATGAGTTATCTGCTTCTGCATATGAAGCTGATTTTGATATTAAATTCAAATGGCTGTATAAATCATAGATTTGCAGTTAATACAAGAGTAAATACTAAAATTAAGAGAAAAGGGTGGATAAGTTTAAAACACAATCTGTCAAAGAGCTTTATGGCTCTTTATTCTGAACATTTTAAGACCATCACTGATGTATTTATAAAGCAGGCCAGTACTCTCTGCTGGAGGTGGCAAACTAGCAGGGTGAATGATTTGACACATAATTATGTTTTGTTTGGTCCACTTAGTATTAACATTTAAAGAACTTTTAACATGAAACCGAAGACTTTTATCTTCTACAGAAAAATCAAGAGATTAGTAACACTGGCTTGATCTTCTTATGTGGCAATAGGCAGGAGACACTACTGCCTATCAGAGCCTACCCTTTTATTTATTTATTTTTAATTAAGATATAATTGATATATTACATTAGTTTCAGGTGTACAACATAATGATTCAATATTTGTATATATTGTGAGATAATCACCACAGTAGGGCTAATTAATACTTGTCAGCACACACAGTTACAAAATGGTTTTTTCTTGTGATGAGGATTTTTATGGTCTTTTCTCTTAGCAACTTTCAGATATGCTATACAGCATTATTAACTATAGTTACCATCGTATACGTTACATTCCCATGGCTTATTTTTATTTTATAACTGGCAGTTTGTACCTTTTGACCCCCCTGGAGCTTCTGCTTTTTAAATGAGTGCATGCTCTCTGGATTTTCCAAGCCTTAACTGACCTACTTACTCTTTTCATTGATCCCCCTGGCTCCTGCAGGCATTTGAGTTTGTGTTCCCTGGTTTTTATGAGGCCTTCCAGTAGCAATGATCCTGCTGCCAGCTTTCTTTTAGATGTTTGATCCTCCCCTTTCTGAAGAACTTCTGCCACTTAATATAGATATTTGGCTTAAGGCTTCCATAGTGAAATGCAAATGTTCCTGACAAGGGAAATAACTTTAGTTGCTATAATTAGTCATTGATTCTTGGCTATGAGAACTCCATTTATTCTCAAGTTAGCATTGACAGAGAAGGAGAGCAGAAAGGACATGAGGGCACCAGAGTGCAAAAGGAAATGTCCAAGGGCCGTCACCAAGGAGGAAAGACACTAAATGGAAAAAGTGGCAACTGTGACCATCACTGCCCTCTTCACTTTCCCCGGAGCTGGCGTTTATTATGAACATGTGATTCAAACATATTGGATAGCCAGAAGCAAAGTGTCTGGAAACAAGTATCAGCACAATGAAATAGGGCAGACAGAGAAATGTCACGGGGGTGCAAAGCATGCTGTGGGAAGGAATATTTGTCACAGAATTCCATGGCTCCGTAGAAAGTGGTCAGACCAAGAGGAATGCCATTCTAAAAACAGAAGAGCCTGGTGTGGCAGTTCCCACAGAAACGCCATGCTTTCCCAGTAGATACAAGCATGACCAGACAGGAAGGAAAATAATTTATCCCAAATGAAGGTACCTTCCTTCTGGTTTCTTCTCTCAACTGTCTGCTGATGATTCTGAAATCCGTCTCAAATTGAATCAGTTTGCAGTTGTGTCATCAAATCAGTTTGTAGGCTGAGTTGTTGGGAATTTGTGCTTAGGAGAATTAGAGTTTATTCCAGCACTTGTTAACTTTTTGAAACTCGGGTCCATTAGGATCATGTTACTTATATTATTCAAATCTGATTTAGCTTAAAGAGACACAATATGGGAGTTGTGGCCAGAAGAGCTAATGCCTGTGTATGTGTGGAATTAAGCTGAAAACTTTCCATTTTTAAATAAATGAATAGGATTATGTGCTCCACCGATGGTATTACAATCCCTTTGTGGGATCCATTACAATAGTCAATTTCATTTTTTTTCCTTGTACATGTCATTTACTTTGTAGAGAAGCTTAGTGTAGAACATTGCATTGTGAGTTTGTTGTATTAACATTTTCCAAAATAAATATGTCTTGGGAGGCTCTAAAACAAATATCTTCATAAACATTTGGAGAGCCCACTCTCCAATGACCACACTTACTGAAATTGCAAAGTATGCTTATGGAGTTTAAGTGTTAACTCAGATTTTTCATTATGTCCTATTTGTATAGAGAGAGGTCTCTTTGCCCCTCTCTGGAAGTTCTTCTCACATTCTACCTTTCCTTTTTTAAGAATAGCTTTACTGAGGTAAAATTGCCATAAAATAAACTGCACATATTTAAATGTATGAGTTGATAGGTACTGACATATGTCTATAATCATGAAATCACATCAATCATGATAGTGAACTTGTTCATCAGGTATAAATATTTGCTCATGTCCCTTTGTAATTCCTCCCAGACATTCCTGCCTGCACCCCCCTCACCCCCTACTCAGGTAACCATTGGTCTACTTTCAGTCACTTCAGGTTGGTTTTATAGAGACATTGCATATAGTTGGCCACAAACAAAAATATGGAGTGGATAAAATTTATCTTAGAAATCAATTCTCTACTGTCTCTGTTTTTCTCATCTGAATCTTCTAACTCCTGACTTGCAGCCATCTAGCATACCTGCCCTAGTATCTGACCCAGTGAAGTTGCTATCATCCTTTTCTTCCTGTCTCCCCACTCCCATCAAAACTGATCAGACATTTTGGTCAACTGAGATTCAGACACCTGGAGTCACTCCTACTGCCTCTAATGCCGCTGCAAATATTGGGAAAATCATCCCATTTTCCAGGTCCCAGTTTTCTTATCTGAAAGATGTGGGAAAATGTTCAGTAAAAGTACCTTTAACTCAAAGAAATCTATGTTCCTCTGTAGAAATTCAGAATAAAAAATGAGCAAAACAAGGTTTGTCACTTTTTATTCATGACACCAAGATAGACTTCTCAGGAAAGATGGATTAGTTGGAAGGTGTGTGTTTCTCAGTTCAGTTGCTCAGTCGTGTCTGACTCTTTGCAACCCCATGGACTGCAGTACTCCAGGCTTCCCTGTCCATCACTAACTCCCAGAGCTTACTCAAACTCATGTACATTGAGTCGGAGATGCCATCAAACCATCTCATCCTCTGTCGTCCCCTTCTCCTCCAGCCTTCAATCTTGCTCAATATCAGGGTCTTTTCCAGTGAGTCAGTTCTTCGCATCAGGTAGCCAAAGTATTGGAACTTCAGCTTCAGCATCTCCTTCCAATGAATATTCAGGATTGATTTCCTTTAGGATGGACTGCTTGAATCTCTTTGCAGTCCAAGGGACTCTCAAGAGTCTTCTCCAACACCACAGCTCAAAAGCATCAATTCTTCTGCACTCAGCTTTCTTTATAGTCCAACTCTCACATCCATACTTGACTACTGAAAATACTGTATCTTTGACTAGATGGACCTTTGTCTCTGCTTTTTAATATGCTGCCTAGGTTGGTCATAGTTTTCCTTCCAAGGAGCAAGCATCTTTTAATTTCATGGCTGCAATCACCATCTGCAGTGATTTTGGAGCCCAAGAAAATAAAATCTGTCACTGTTTTCATTGTTTCCCCATCTATTTGCCATAAAGTGATGGGACTGGATGCTACGATAATAGTTTTCTGAACGTTGAGCTTTAAGCCAACTTTTTCACTCACCTCTTTCACATTCATCAAGAGGCTCTTTAGTTCTTCTTCGCTTTCTGCCATAAGGGTGGTGTCATATGCATATCTGAGGTTATTGATATTTCTCCCAGCAATGTTGATTCCAGCCTGTGCTTCATCCAGCCTGGCATTTCACATGATATACTCTGCATATAAGTTAAATAAGCAGGGTGACAATATACAGCCTTGACATACTCCTTTCCCAATTTGGAACCAGTCTGTTGTTCCATGTCCAGTTCTAACTGTTGCTTCTTGACCTGCATACAGGTTTCTCAGGAGGCTGGTCAGGTGATCTGGTATTCCCATCTCTTGAAGAATTTTCCACAATTTGCTGTGATCCACACAGTCAAAGGCTTTGGCGTAGTCAGTAAAGCAGAAGTAAATGTTCTTCTGGAACTCTCTTGCTTTTTCGATGACCCTGTGGATGTTGGCAATTTGATCTCTGGCTCCTTTGCCTTTTCTAAATCCAGCTTGAACATCTGGAAGTTCACGGTTCCCGAACTGTTGAAGCCTGACTTGGAGAATTTTGAGAATTATTTTGATAGCGTGTGAGATGAGTGCAATTGTGTGGTAGTTTGGACATTCTTTGGCGTTGCCTTTCTTTGGAATTGGAATGAAAATTGACCTTTGCCAGTCCTGTGGCCACTGCTGAGTTTTCCAAATTTGCTGGCGTATTGAGTGCAGCACTTTCACAGCATCATCTTTTAGGATTTGAAATAGTTCCACTGTAATTCCATCACCTCCACTAGCTTTGTTCGTAGTGATACTTCCTAAGGCCCACTTGACTTCACATTGCAGGATGTCTGGCTCTAGGTGAATGATCACACTATTGTGATTATCTGGGTCATGAAGATCTTTTTTGTATAGTTCTTCTGTGTATTCTTGTCACCTCTTCTTAATATCTTCTGCTTCTGTTAGGTCCATACCATTTCTGTCCTTAACTGTGCCCATCTTTGCATGAAATGTTCCCTTGGTATCTCTGATTTTCTTGAAGAGATCTCTAGTTTTCCCCATTCTGTTGTTTTCCTCTATTTACATTGTCACTGAGGAAGGCTTTCTTATCTCTCCTTGCTGTTCTTTGGAACTCTGAATTCAAATGGGTATATTTTCCCTTTTCTCCTTTGCCTTTAGCTTCTCTTCTTTTCTCAGCTATTTGTAAGGCCTCCTCAGACAACCATTTTGCCTTTTTGCATTTCTTTTTCTTTGGGATGGTCTTGATCCCTGTCTCCTGTACAATGTCACGGACCTCCATCCATAGTTCTTCAGGCACTCTGTCTATCAGATCTAATCCCTTGAATCTATTTGTCACATCCACTGTATAATCGTAAGAGATTTGATTTCGGTCATACCTGGATGGTCTAGTGGTTTTCCCTACTTTCTTCAATTTCAGTCTGAATTTGGCAATAAGGATTTCATGATCTGAGCCACAGTCAGCTCCCGGTCTTGCTTTTGCTGACTGTATAGTGCTTCTCCATCTTTGGCTGCAAAGAATTTAATCAATCTGATTTCAGTATTGGCCATCTGGTGTGTTTCTAGTGGACAGTTATTTTCAAGAGATGGATCGTGGAAGCATTTTTCAAATGAACTTAAATGTACTAATTATAATATATCCTTTAAGACACAGTAGGTACTGTGTTTAATGATGCAATTGGTTTAAAGGGGTCTCTAGTCTGTCCACTCTTACTTTCACCTTTCTGCCATTCCCTAGGTGTAAATCCAAAGGGAAATGTTTATGACAGAAGAGAAAACTATTGAATGTAGTTAGTGGCCCCCAGTATTAAAGGCAAGTATTTACAAGTGAAAGGAATGAGAGCCATGTAACTGGTAATGGGATTTAAATGGATTTAGGAACTAAGGCTGAAACAGGATCCTAATTAGAGAAGATTCCAGGGTCATCAGGTCAGTCCTCACCTGTCCATCAGGCAGACAGGCTGTCCACAGTTTTCACTTCAAAGATAGAGTGTGTTTTTCTCATCAGTGTGTCTTGCCCCCCAGTTCTTGAGGGAGAGGATGCCTTGCCTGCCCCTTGCAACTTGATGTATCCGCAGTGGTTTACCAAATGGCTCCACATATTCAGCTTACATCAGTGTCTAAAAGATTACTGAAAACTCAGAATGTGATTCTCCACCAGTTTCTTAAAGAAAGATGTGAAAAAGAATCATATTGGGTAGATTGTCTTTGTTAGCATTTTTCTGGTATTAATTGCACTTATAAAAATAAGAATAGGGGCTTCCCTGGTGGCTCAATGGTCAAGAATTTGCCTGCCAATGCAAGGGTCTCAGGTTCAATCCCTGATCTGGGAATATCTCACATACTACAGAGCAGCTAAGCCCCTGTGCCACAAATTTTGAGCCTGTGTTCCAGAGCGTGGGAGCTGCAACTACTGAGCTCACATGTCCCAACTACTGAAGCCCAAGTGCCTGAGAGCCCATGCTCTGCAATAGGAGAAGCCACCTCAGTGAGAAGCCCACATATAGCAACTAGAGAGTATTCTTTGCTCTCTGCAGCTAGAGAAAAGTCAGCAATGAAGACCCAGCACAGGCAAAAATAAATAAATAAATATTTTAAAAAGTAATACTAGAATAGGGAATAAAATGGCAGTTTCCCATGGATGAGAAAGCCATACTTAGGATGGTTCTTTTGTGCTTCTTAAAATTTAAGCTGTTAAGCATTTGCTGCAAGTGACTGCTGCTCCCTGTCTTCTTTTCCAGCTGACTTTGGAATTTTCTATATGACAAATTCATGTCTTTAACTGACCATGGTTTCTCATGTGGAGTTTGTTAGTCATGAAAGCTCAGCACCCAGAATAGCTGGCGTTTGAGGCTGAAAGAGGAAAGATGAAACTAGGGTAGGGATCTAGCTCAACCAGTTTCCTAGAGGGAGAGTCTGTGTTTGTCACCACAGATGCTATGGTCGTTTTCCTGCAACTTGGAGAATTGGTACATCAGAGAGCATAAAGTTTTCTAGCTTGCTCTCATCTCCTCCATTGTCTCTCTTGGCTCTCACTGGTCTGTGGGTTCTTGATGAGAGCTGTTGCTGGGTGTGGGGAGTCCCGAGCTGTGGGACAGGGCATGGAACAGAGATGATGCTTGTGTGTCAGTCTAATGCCATGTGGATTCTGCGCCACACAGCAGTAGAATTGTGTGTTCTTTCCTTTGAGAATCTGTACCAACAATATATTTCATTATTTAGATCATTATTTGACTTTATGCTTCAATGCCTTGAGGTGATTCCTTTGACTCTAGCTTTAATGAAGGGGGAAAAAAAATCGTTAGGAAAGCAGATTGTGCCTTCCAATTCCTAATTAACTTGCAGTCTAATTTGTTTTCTGCTATCTGCTTATGCTTTGCTTTAGACTTTAGCCAAATGTTATTTCAAGGTTTTCATTAAAAAAAACCTAGATTTTAAAATTACCGTCATAGGAGTTTTTTCATCTATTACAATTGACTGGTCTTGGTGTTCATTTCATAAAATACAAAGTTTGCATCATCAGGAACCAAACATGAGATCATTTGTATGAGTATTCAGCAATCTCAAAGCATTTTGAAGCAGATCTTCTTTGATGTTTACATGTAGAAATTCACTAAGTATCCTTTTTTGGAATCAACAAAACAAGAGTAACAAAGAACAATCAATTGGTATCCAAGCATAAGCAATTCTGATTCCTAAACTTTTGGGACCCAGGTTTAACTTACCATGCATTTTTTTTTTTTTTTTTTACCCATTTTAGTAATATATTAGAGAAAAGGTTCTAGACCGGTTTGCTTAGTCCTTCCTTTCTTTCTGGTTGATTCAGGTGGGTACAGTGCAAAAT
Organism: Giraffa tippelskirchi; assembly: GCF_054371585.1. Classification (NCBI taxonomy): domain Eukaryota; kingdom Metazoa; phylum Chordata; class Mammalia; order Artiodactyla; family Giraffidae; genus Giraffa; species Giraffa tippelskirchi. The sequence continues at coordinate 102,587,278 of NC_137280.1, read as the reverse complement.
CTTTTGGTGTCACCCAGGGGTGAAGAGCTAAACTACACCTAAAACCACAGTTTGGTTTGTAGTCTGTATCGTGGCTGTTCATATCAAAGACATAGTTTGGAGGAGAGAAAGGTGTGCAGTAAAAGAAGGTGTAGATGAAGCTAAGGAATGACAAAAGTGAGAGGAAAAAGGGAGAGGAGCAAACCAAGACTTGCCCATGGAACACCCCCAAACGCCCCCTCTCCTGGCCACGTGCTCTTTGTAGATAGAAAACCCCAGGTTACTGTCACCCAATCCAGTGACCTGGGTACCCAGAGATTTTCCAAGTTTCAGATGGTGGGACTGATTTTTTGATCAAATGAAATTATATGTAGATGACTAAGATATAAAGACAAAGTTGTGTTTTATTAATATAAATTTACCTTATAAGTTAACATTTATAACACTTTCTTAGTATAAAATTAATGGGTGAGACCAAGAGTGTTTTAAATAGACATCAAAATTGAAATTTGAGAATATGAATGGTACTTCTTTTCATCAACTGCTATATACAATTTCTGTGTTTTCTTTTGAAATGCACAGTAATAGAAATCTCTGGTTTCAAATTAAAGAGAAATAGTATCTAAATTTTAAAACTTCTCAAACTGTGGAAACAGAATTTTAAGTAGATTTACTATCTTGAAGGAGGAAAAATTGAAAATTGGATGTCTGAAGACTGATCACTAACAATATGTTGCACACATAGATGTCATCAGTACATTAGCCAAGTTGGACCAAGCACTGTCAAATTTGCATGTTTATAAAGGGTGCCAGCATCCTCTGTAAGATGGGAGTGTCCTGGGTATACATGCTACCATGTAACAGTGTGATTCAGGATCCAGACCATCCCCTGCACAATTAGGGGAAATTATATATTATATTATTATAAGATACGCACACACATATGTTGCTGAGCCAAAACTGATCATCACTTTTAAGGTTTTTATCAAGAAAATTCAGACATGAAGAGATATAAGGGAAAGACATTTTAGGTGAAGAGAAAGCAAAAGCAAGAGTAGTAAGAAAAATAAATGGAAGTGAGAAGATCTGTCTGGGTGCAGTATTTGGAGCAATATCTTTGGAAAGAGAGAGAGATACTTTGAAAATCAAAGTAAGGTATCAGGACTTTATTCTGAGAATTAGTGGGGAATATTCTAAAGAAAGATATAAATTTGTTGCAAGAAAAGATCAGGTAGGTCACCTGATGAGGACACTGCAACAAAATAGAGTGATCAAAATTTCAGGAAATACAAGTTTACATCCTATTAAATGTCCTATTACATCTTCTGGGCTTTGTGTGACATTTTGTGGAACCTTACATACTCCAGTTATGGCATTGCTGTCTTGTACTTGCACACCTAAAATTTAAAGAAATAATAGTAAGGCCTTTTGAATGAACGACCCATCTGCAATATGAAACATGCATGGAAATGGCAGGAGACACTGAATCCTAAGATTGGCACATATCAACTTAACCCGGCAGCATAAGTCAGCATGTTATAGGGCCGTGTGTTCGTATGTTACAGACAGATTTTTCTTTTAATTACAGTTACATATGTAATTGTGGCTCAGTGGTAAAGAACCCATCTGCCAAAGGAGGAGACAGACACAGGTCAGTCCCTGGGTGGGGAAGACTCCCCTGGAGAAGGAAATGCAATCCATTCCAGTACCCTTGCCTGGAGAATCCCATGGACAGAGGAGCCTGATGGGCTGTAGTCCATGGGGTTGCAAAGAGCTGGACACCACTGAGTGACTGAGCACATACATACAAGCATCTCCTTGGAACTCGTGTCAAAATCTGTAGCTCATACCATCTGTAGCTGGTACCCCTCACCAAATTGCTTGGGTATTAAGGAATTATTCTGGTAATAGGACGTAACTTTTATTTCCTGAAATTTTGCTCACTCTCTTTTGTTGCCGTGTCCTCATCAGGTGACCTACCTGATGGTTTCTTGTAACGAATTTATATCTTTCTTTAGACTATTCCCCACTAATTCTCAGAATAAAGTCCTGATACCTTACTTTGATTTTCAAAATCTCTCCCTCTTTCCAAAGATATCGCTCCAAACACTGCACCCAGACAGATCTTCTCACTTCCATTTATTTTTCTTTTTTCTCTTGCTTTTGCTTTCTCTTCATCTAAAATGTCTTTCCCTTATATCTCTTCATGTCTGAATTTTCTTGATAAAAACCTTAAAAGTAATAATCGCTTTTGGCTAAGCAATATATATATATGTGTGTATATATCTGATAATAATATAATATATAATAAATATATACACAATATAGACTTACAACAGTATATAAATCACACTAAAGATATTTAATGACATAGAAAGACTTTTTTCCCATTTTCTTGAGGAAATATAAATTGAAAAATATTTTGATTATCTTTTTTTCCTTAAGAGACAGGTTTATTTTGCTTGTTGGTATTTTATGATTGGGCAGTAGCTCCATTTTATTTTTATAATAAGAAATGAGTTAATAAAACTTATCTCTCAAGCGTGGGACAGCTTATCCCATCCTTAAGTAAAATTTTGGAAGATCTTAAATCCAAACAGGTTTAACCATGTGAGTGACACTAAGGGTGAGGGTAATACTGACGTTCAACAGCGCATCTTTCTGATGTCCCTTTCTATCTATCCATTGAGCTTTGTTTTGGAAATCATCAGACTACCCATCTGCTCATGTTTGCAATGATATCCCTTATCTTCACAGGTTGGGTCACACCAATGATATTCAGTAATGAAATGGGAACTGAGATTTACTATTTCCTAAAGACTTGGATGACATTTTTCAGCAATTCTCCTCAACAGACAAAGGATATCTAGTTCTGCTGTGTCATAGTTATGAATAACACAGGCACAAAGAAATTTGACTGTTTTTTCTAGTAAAGGTATTATGTAAAGGGAATACCTTTTGGTCTCCTCTGTTGCCTTGGAGTCCTGAGATCTTGCTTTGTGGTATGTTTGTGCATCCACATATGCTTCTGCTGAAACAAAGAGTATATATATGGTAGTCATTGATAATTTTTTAAAAAGTGGATCAGGCAATTTTCCTTGAAACTTCTTTCCTAACTTAGCATGAAGTAGAATTAAATAGTAGAAATGAAGGCATTTATTTGGAGGTATCAAAATAAGAAGGGGAATTGTTTGGTTACACAGAGGACTGCAAGAGGACTGAGGAACGGAATGAAGAAAATTATCAAGCATGCGTGTTGTTTTTAAGCGATACTTGAGACTGATATGTGAAACAGCTGTGTTGTTGGGTTTTTTTTTCCTGTGCCAACTTTCCTTATTTGATTGATTTTTCTCTCTGACAGCCCACTGCGCTGATAAATGTGTCCATGGCCGCTGCATTGCTCCAAACACCTGTCAGTGTGAGCCTGGCTGGGGTGGGACCAACTGCTCCAGTGGTAAGTGTCCACCTGCTGTTGTCTGTCTCCGGATGTTTTTGCTGTATGAGCCCCTTGTCTCCATGGGTTTCCCTGTGCAGCCCAATGCAGAATGTGGTGTGGATCCCCAACCCAGCTCACAAATAGTGTTTCTTTGAAATCTCTACATATATTAGACATAGAACTGTTATGAATAGAGTATAAAGAAAGGCACTTGGAAAGGAGATCTCAGTAATCTGATTCTGATACTTCTATGAGTATGAATACATATTCTAGAGTAGGATCCAGAATTCAGATTCCTCCATTCAGTAAGGCAGTTGTGGTAACACAGCTATTGTATTCTGACATCTGTTTTTACTTGTTCTTATATCTAATATATTTTCTTGCTGATGAAAATTTACCACTTGTTGGTTTTAAAGCAGAAGCAAAGTTGATATTTTCAACGCTTAACTTGTTTATTTATCTCTGAATTCTGAGGTACAAATAATAAGTACTTTCTCAGATAACTGGGGTGAATTACGTGTAGTAAATGAAAATTCGTGACCATTTAGGTACTCATTCATAATATATAATTTGTCTCCATTGTATTAGAATTATAATTCTAAGATGATGGTGTTTTGCACGATAAACAAATTGCACTTAAAATCCTGTATTCATGATTATGAGGATTAAATGATGGAACGTCATGTAATACAGTTGCTTTTCTAAATTTCACAGTTAAAACTTAAGTTTTCTGGCTAACTCCTTGCTGCGCGTGTAATTGTGTACTCTTCCTGTTCCTTTATACTTCATTTTGCCTTGAAAAATGTGAGAAAGAGCTCAAGTGCAACTAAATTGTAATGCATGAAATGTTAACATTTAAACAAAGGGAATAATAGTTTTCAAATTACCAGGCTCTCATGACAACACAGATTTGTCCTCGTTACTACCAAAGAATTTTCTGAAACCAGTCAAAAAGAATGTCAGACTATGTATAATAGATAAGCTGATTTTTAGGAATGTTTACTTGCTTCCCTTTGGAATTGGGAGGGTTATTCTTTATCTTGTTAGAACTGCTTTGTCTTAGACTTGTGATTTCTCGGCTGTCTCTAAAACAGCATCTATCTCCAGGGGAGGTCCTTGTGCTGTCTGTGCATAGAACATTCCATGTGAAAGAGCCTTTTTATTGTGTCTTAGGGAGCGTGTGTGCATGTCTCTCTGTCCCTGACAGGGTTCCCATTCCAATGGGTAACTGTCTTGCAGGATTTCGTTTGGCTTCTGCTGGAAATCAGGAGGAGAGTGGGCATTTTGTTCACACTGTTGAGGCAAAATGTTTAGGATGTGGGATCTGGCTCGTGTCCATTTTATTGGCCAACTGACCTCAAATGCAATGTTGCTTTCACTGACTTTTCCAGCTTAAAGATCAGTTGTGCCTACACATTTAGAAGAAAAATAACATTATTGTATAAACCATTGAGAAAGAGAAGAGTGGCTGTATTCTTCATCTGAAAAATGAGATTTGTTATTACTAATTTCAGGGGGAAAGTTGTGGAATAATTTTAGTCATAGTCATATTTTGTCCCCTAAGAGCTGCAGCTTACGTCATGCTAAGAGATCAGACTGAAGTGTGTATAAATGAAAGGAAAGCCAACATAGGTTTCAGACTCTCTACAACTGACTTAGGCCTTCTAGAAAATTAACTGTTGCTTTATTTTGGAATTGACCAACTTTTTAATGAAGTCTCTAGAATTCTTCTAGAAAGAAACACATGTTTCTTTCAATTCTGGGTGAAGATACTGAGGTGACTTTTAGTTTATTCTCCACAGCTCATGTTTTGTTATTATCATGAACAGAACCATTAATAAATATGGGCAGATATCTGAAGTCTTTAAAGATGGTCTGAAAAAAACATTTCTGACACCTTTTTTAAGCACCTAAACTCTGTTCTGAGTCAGAGCACTGAATTTTGTTACCTGGGTTTTGTCTATAGTTGTTACCCTAATATGCCTCATTAGGAGGTGTGTGATTTAATACTCTCAGCCAAATAATTCTTGAAGCAAATGCATACTCTAGTAACCTATTAAATAGCAGAGTTAAAATGACCTAGGTCTCAAGGATTTTTATCTCTCTGTCCCCTCCTCTCTGGTTATCATTATGCATATATTTGATACTGTATGTTAGATTGAGAAAATGATTTCTTTTTTAATTAGATCAATTCCTTGTATTAGTCAGGGTCCAATCGGGAGACAGAAATTGCAATAATTTTTTCGACTAAACCTTTCATTTTGGAACAATTTTAGTAAAGTTCCAAGATAGTAGAGAGTTTCCATATACCCACACCTAGTTTCCCCTTTAACATCTTAAGTTAGCATTAGCTTGGCAAAACTAATTGCCAAAAGAAATTGACCTGAATGCACTACTAGTTAGTTCACTACTAGTATATTGCTGTTAAACTCTAGACTTTGTTTGAATTTCATTATTATTATTATTTTTTTTATTAAAATCCTCTTTCTTTTCCAAGATCCAGTCCTGGTCACTACACTGCATTGTCATGTCTCTCCAGTCCCCTCTGGTCTGTGACAATTACTCAGCCTTTGTTTTTCATAACCTTGACAACAAATGGCGAGGTATCCTGCAGAATGTCTCTCCGTTTGTGTTTTCCTCATGACTAGACTAGGGGTACAAGTTTTTAAAAGAATACCACAAAGTTGAAGTGCCCACCTCATGACATTCTGTCAGGGGTATGATGATATTCACATGACATCACTGATGATGTCATCACTCGGTTAACCTTCATCATTTAGTGATGTGTCCTGTTTGCCAGATTTCTCCACATAAAGTTAATATTTTTCTCTTTCCCATTTCTATTCTCCAGGAATAAGTTGCTAAGTCTAGTCTATCCTCAAGGGTGAAAGGCAGCAATTAAGCTCCATGGTTTTGGGAGGGGAGACTATCTCTATATGTTATTTGAAATTCACCTGTAAAGAAGATTTATTTATTCTCTCCCATTTAGTCAGTCATTTGTATCAGTGTGGGCTTATATATATTTATATGAGAAATCGACATATTATTTTGTTGGTTAAATAGTTCTAGATTTGGCAATTGGGAGTTGTTTTAGGTGGCTTCTGTGTCCTTTTGACATGCCCTGGGCCTTTTGTTTGGCTCTTATGTTTTGTTCTGTCTTTTGAGCACTTCCTTACTTTCTGCTGCTGTAGGATTCTCCAGTCTCACTTTGTGTTTTTCCTACTTCGGTCCTAGAATGAGCCATTAAAGAATCGTATTTAGAAACCAAGGTCTGGATACTGGAGGTGCTCGTTGCTCCTGGAAAATATTGTAACTTGAGCAGGGAAGGTTTATTAAAAAGAATTATTAGCTCTACCAAGAAATTGTTGTGGGCATTGGCTGGTAGAAAGTAGACAACACTGAAAGGAATACAAGAATGGCAAATATAAGGAACACCCATACTCCCAGGGCTGAGACAGAACGCGCAACGAGGAAGCCCCAGTAGGGGGATGGTACAGACCTTACGAGAACACAGCCACAGCTTACTGAATGGCAGAGAGGCTGCTGTGGTTTACTCCTCATGGGACTTGCTGGAAATCTGCTGTCTGGAACTTGCTAGAAATCTGTTCTATAGGATGCTTGAGAAAGCTGCTCTGGAGACATGTCTTCTCAGAAGCACTCTGTTACTGGTAGCCCAAGGGAGGTGCCCGGGAGGTTGCTAGCTCGTAGGTGCTGCTCGTCAGTGCTCTGCAGGAGCTGAATGTTGAAGAAGTTGCCCATGCTGGAGGAGCAGGCGCTTCAGGAGTCAGCTGAGCTGGCACACCAGAAACACGGTGGGAAATGCCTCCCTCTTGCAGTGTCTCTCAGCACCCTAGGAAAGTGCTTAACAGTCAGCCAGCTGGCAAGGAGGAGTATTTACATGGCCCATATCCATTTTGTAGATAAAAATGGAGGATAACTTTAGCACTGAGAGGCAATAAAGTACGTCCAATCTACTCCTCTGGTTCCTTAGGTCTCCTGCACACCTTTCTATACACATTTGAATTCTTGCAGATAAACAGAACAACTCAGCATTTCCATCTAATAAAACACAGCCTGCCATCTTACAAGTTAGGATGTTCTTTGCTCTTTTCTCAAAATAAAGAGATGCAAGTACCAACAGTCGTAGTATCCTTTGCTGGTTATGTTAAATTTTCCTGAAATTCAGATCAAGTTCCACTGAATATTTTGTTGTTGCTGTTGTTTAGCTGCTATGTCTGACTCTTTTGAAACCCCATGGACTGTAGCCTGCCAGGCTCCTCTGTCCATGGGATTTCCCAGGCAGGAACACTAGAATAGATTGCCATTTTCATCTCCAGGGGATCTTCCCAACCCAGGGATCAAACCCACGTCTCCTACATTGGCAGGCAAGTTCTTTATTCCTGAGCCACCAAGGAAACCAAATATTTTGTTACCTAGATAGTAAAGTTACCTTCCAACAACTTTTATATAAGATAAAATGCAAAGAAAGAGAAGAAAAAATAGCTTCTACAAATAAACCTGTAGATGTAGCAAGCAAAGAGAACTCTTTTCTTAAATGACTCTCAGGCTGTACTTGTGTGTATGGACTCTTTCTTCCCCATTTCAGATATCTCTCTTCTCAGCCCAGACCTCAGCTGCTTAGGGTTCTTTGCCTGGAGGAATGACTCAAACCTCCACTCCTGAATTCTCAGTTGTCCTGCCTTTTTTGGTCATTGACCCTTTCCATTAACCTTTACTACTGGGCATTCGAGTTCCAAGAGGTGCCCCACAGAATCCCTTGAGTTCCAGACAGAGTTCAGCTTTCTCCCACTATGTAGCAGCAACCCAATTTCCCCTTGATGACCAGGATAAGTCATTCCAACCGGAAGAATAGCTCCTTTTATTTTACATTATGAGTTTAAAATGAAAAAATTGATAACTGTCACACACAATGATCTGTCTTGTATATTTTTTCCTTCTCGATATACATGGGAGATTAAGTCTGACAGTTACCTTCCCAAGCACAAGTTTACAAAGGCCACCTTTGGAGATTCAGTTTGACTGTTCACCTTGTCAGTGGATGGACAGATTCCTACATGTGGTATATAGTCAGTGTTCCTGAGTCTCAGTGTATCCTCTGTATGAAAAACCCAGGTGTGTGAGAGAACTGAGCAGAGTTTGTGTGCTTGCAGTGAAATCATGATTTATTCAGCTAGACTTGGGCATATTGCTTCTTTTTAAATTTGATTGAATGATTTTTTAAAAAAGCATACACATATTTTATGTTTATTGGCATCCTGATCTGTACCCTAGCCTATATGATGTTAATCTATCTTACCTCCACTTCTTTCTTTCCTCCTCTTTTCTGTTCTCTGTTCCTACCCCATCAATGTCTTGGGTTTGTTCATCAAACCTGTATTTCTCTTCCTCTCTCACTGGATGATAAACAGCTCCTGGAGGGTAGGGGCTGTATACTATTAATCTCTTTAGCCTCCGCTCTGCAGTCATGTGACTGGAGCACAGTGAATGTTTGTTTCATTTAACGAGATTGAAGGTATGACTCTGAGAAGGTCATTCATGTGTTCATGATGTGAACTTTCACTGATTACTGTGTGCAAGGAATTGTGCTGGATGCTGGGGATAAACCATTGACAGTTGCTGGACCCACAGAGATCGAAGCCCATTGGAAAGTATACAGACATGTAAGTGTCTTGTCCTGGGGAAGAGAACAGCCTCAGGAGAAAAGGTGGATGGAAGGAACCAAAAATAGTGGTGGGTAGAGCAGTGAGAGATGTTCTGGGTGGACTAAAAAGAAGGACCTGATGTAGTGATGGAAACAGAAATCAGACTGCTGTGTGGTGAGGGATGATGCAAAGATGCTAAAGCATAGACTCATCTTCTGGAAACTTAGCTGGAAGGTCAACAAGAAGGAGCAAAGAGATAGGGAGTTAGTAAAAGACAGATGCAAGCTCAAGAGCAAGTTTTGTGTTTGTTTGTTTGTTTGTTTGCTTTTGATTGTGTTTCAAGGTTAAAGAGGCTGAGAGGGTAGTGAGAGAGGGAAAGTCTGGAGGTTTAATTGAGAGGTCATTTAAATGAGGGAACATGGCTCCTGAGAAGACAGATGGCATCCTGACTCTGATGGAAGCATTGAAGTACAAAGTATTTCATGTTCCCAACAGAATGAGGGAGGAAAGAGTGGCTGGCAGCATGTGGATGGGTTTCTGGGCTCAGGAGCCCATGGGCAGTGGGGAGGAGGATCTGAGCGAATTCATATTTGACGACCTTTCTTCTTTTGGTAAACTAGAGAAGAGATGACCTGCTGATACCAAGGGGAGCAGAAATCAGGCACGTTGATGATGACAGCATCATCATTAAAGGGTGCTTCCTATGTGCCAAGCATTATTGCAAGGGCTTTATGGGAAATAACCTCATTTAATGCTCAACAAGATGAGATAGTTACAATTCTTGTTCCTATTTTACAGATGAGAAAATGGAGGCACAGAAAAGTTAAGTGTCTGGCCTACGTTTATACTTCTGGCAAAGAATGGAGCTGGACTTGCATCTCATTCAGAGCCAGTAATTTTAACCACAAGGGTACGGTGCCTTCTGAAGTGGAAAAGGAGGTTTCGTGAAGGTGACGAGGCCAGTGATACCAAGGGGAATGAGACAGGAGGCAGGACTGACACCCCCAGACAAAACAGCAAAGGAAAGTTCCTGAGAGATGTTGAGGGTGTACAAATATGTCATTTAAAATGACACCAATTTGGTTGGATGCCTTAGTAATTTTTAATTTCCTCATTTGTAACATTAAGGATGTTGGACCAGATTATATGTATCACCCCTTTCAAACCTATGATTTTATGGGTGATTTACTCTCATAAATATGTGTCTGCAATCCCCAAGACCTTTCTTTGTTTCAGAAACCCTTTAAACCTTTTGTATGAGTAGCAATCACACATTTGTTCTCTCAGCCCATATAATTCTATATATGATTTTCTAAAGGTCTGTAGAGAAATTTATTTCTCCTCTGGCGAGAGGGCATATTCAGAAACACACAGAGAGTCCTAAATCAGCCAGCAGCCAGCAAAGAGTTCTCAAATGCTTGTTCCCCAGACTTTTGACATTAGTACCAAGTAGAAGCAAAAAATGGAAATTAATTTTGGTCTAAAATATCCAAACTGAGGTTTATTTAGTCATCAATAGCATTTCTGGTTAAATGTACTTAGAATTAGTGAAAACATGCCTAGGAGGACAAATTTGCCCAAACATTTCCAATACAGCATTAAGAACACAGATAACCTTTTAGATAAAGCAAACACGCTGTGCTTCTTGGAGTAAGTAAGAAGAATTTGCCTGCAGGATATTCGAATGGGGGAATCCATTTGAAAGATATTACAAGCCAGAAATTGTAAGGCACAAAAAGCTGACTTGTTTGCCAGCACAGTCTGTTGATGTAAAGGTCTATTGACTGGATACAATGGAGGATCGATGTTGTCTGGGGAGAGAAGATACTGGAGCCCAATCCGTGTGGCAAGTTGTTAACATACCCATCGCACTGTCAGAATTGCTTTAGAAATCAGGTTGATGGAGCAGCAGGAATAAGAGAGGATCATTTGGTTTCACTGGCCTGGGGGCGAGACACTGATGGCAGGTGGGAAGGACTGAGCTCAGAATGAATGTTTCATCAGAACTACACGAAAGCAATTTCACTGTTGGACTGCACGAGTGATAGTGGTCAGACACACAAACTGCAGATTTTGCCTTTGTGAAAGTCTGAAATCTGGGCTGTAATTGGTTCCTCTTTGAAGGGGCAGACAATCTCTTCCACTTCTACTCACCCAACGCCCTTTTGGAACTGAATGGTAGTAGACTTCATGGTTCTCAATTCTGTGCTGTTTTGATGCCTCACTTTCCTAAGCTTAAAATAAGTTTCAAAGTATCTATGTCATATATTTGTGAGAATTAAATGATACAATACCTGTTGAGTACTCAGCACTCAGCACTGTGCCTGGCGGCATGATAACGGCTCAATAAATGATGTGAACATGTTAGTCACTCAGTCCTGTCCAACTCTGAGACCCTATGGACGGTAGCCTGCCAGGATCCTCTGTCCATGGGGATTCTCCAGGCAAGAATACCAGAGTGGGTTGCCATTCCCTTCTCCAGTGGATCTTCCTGATCAAGGGATTGAACCTGAGTCTCCTGCATTGCAGGCACATTGTTTACCATTTGAACCACCAGAGAAGTCCTACTTACTTAACAATTCCTTGTGTGACAAATGTGCCTCCCACCAGACTTTGAATCAGTCCAGTTTGTGGACTAGAGCATAGATGGGGCGGCTCTTTGTGGATATCTCATTTCTAGGTGATGCAGTGGTAAAGAATCCACGAGCCAGTGCAGGAGATACTGGAGATGTGTGTTCGATCCCTGAGTTGGGAAGATCCCCTAGAGAAGGAAAATGGCAACACACTCTAGTATTTCTTGCCTGGAAAATCCCATGGACAGAGGAGCCTGGTGGGCTACAGCCCATGGGGTCTCAGTGTCAGACATGACTTAGCACCCATGCGCACACACATTTTGCCCTGCAGGGCACACCCTTCTTGAGCAGGAGCCTCTTTTCCTTCACAGTTGCTTGCCAAGAGGCTCCCCAGACAGAGCCTCTGGTGGTGTTTTTCTCCCAACCTCTGACCATGAATGTCCTTACCACATGAATTCATGTCTGGTTTGTACTGCTCTGGGCATCCTGAGAATGCTATAGATGTTTATGTTACCCACGCTAGTCAGTTCATAAGCTGTAAATACAAGGCTGGACTGTCATTTTATTTAACTCCACTATGCATCATTTATTGATTTTTTTTCTTTTTTTCTTTTTAGCTTTGAGTAATTGCCCTGTATATCTGTTTATCAGAAAATCCTGGTTGAACCTCAAAAATCTAACCTTTTGCTACTCTCTCCTGCTGCTATTCAAATCCAAGCCACCATCCTCTCTTAATTGTGATCACTATAGTCTCCCTACTGTTGCATCTACTTAAGCCCCACTGGAGTCAGTTCTCTCTACTGAGACCAGAGTGATCTTGTCAAAATGTACTTCAGAACATGCTGCTCCTCTTTCCCAAACTCCCCAGTATTTCCCATTATTGTTGGAATAAATGCCAGAGCCCTGGGGTAGTCCACCAATCCTTGTTTGATCTGTCCCTCCATACCTTCCTGCCCCCTTTTCATCCTACCAGTCACTCAGGGCACCACACTGCTTAGCCCCTGCCTCTTTTTCCTGGAACAGAGTAGTTCCATTTTTGCCTCCGCACTTGATATTTCCTAAGGCCGATGGGCTTGCAACCTAAGTGTCACCCCCAGGAGTGGCTGTCCCTAAATCTCTATGAAGAATATTCCCCCATAACTATCTATTACATCTTCTTTTTAATTTTTTATGACACTATGTGAAAATATTTCATTTGTTCACTTCTCCTTTTTTGGTCTGTATTTTCCTCCAGGATATGAGACCCATAGAAACATGAATTTTGTCTGTTTTCTTCTCTGCTGCCTAGCGAATTTATTCACCTAATGTCTAGCACAGTTCTGGGTACCCAATGATTCTCAGTAAATATTTGTGGAAGGAAAGAATGAAGGCATAAATGTTTCAGGAGCAGTAATGGATATAAACAGGAGATATGAGGGATGAGTAAGGTTCTACCTCTTTTTTCACATGCTTTCAGTTTAATAGGATTGGAAGTCCATCTACAAATACATAGGCAAAAGGAGTCAAGGAGGAAGTGGTCAAATGTCTTCTAGAAGAGGGCATGACCTGAAGTCCTTCCTTCCAAGACCTTAAGGGGGCTCAGGCTCCAGTGGCTTCAGGATTCCCCTTGGCTGTGTACACTGCAGGTTCTTTCATCCCTGGAAAATTTCCATGAACTGGCAGCTGCAGTGAGATTGTAGAAGCCAGGTAAGATGGACTAGGTGTGGTTTCCATAGACTCTGAAGACTCTATGTACATAGACAGCTCCTCACCTTCAAGAGAAAAAAGTCTGTATAGTATAAGCACCAAGGTTATTACTCATATGGTATTGTGATTTATGAAATGGTGGCCCCATGAGTAAGAAAGGTATTTGAAAATCAGTCCTTACTTGAATGGAGAATGCTTATTAAAAATGTTGCCATCTAAACTTGAGGATATTACTTCTCAAGGTAGAAATTTTGTATGAGGATATAGAACTTAGCTAATAATTTGTACCAAGACAGAGTATAAATAGTAAGAAATTAGGTGAAGAACTCAGACTACAGATTATTTCAAATCACATAGCAACCATATTCTGATGGCAGTAATGTGCTTCCTAGCTGCTCTGTGCAGAGTAAAGGGATGAAATGTACAACATTAGGTGATTCTGCAGCCTCACTTGTTACCTTACCTGTAAAATCAAGCAGGCTAATACCTGATTTTTTAGTAAAGCCATGTACATTTCCTCTCATAAGTTTATACTGTTAATTATCTAAAATTAAGTGCTCTGGTTTAATATATAGTCCAATATCTTTTATGACTGTTTCAAATTTCTTATTGTTTGAGACTGTGTCAAAGAATATATTTTTTGTAATTACTTGAAACTTTCTTCCGGGAAGAAAAGACCAAACAAAAACTGTTTTTTTTCCTTCTTTGGTCAAAATACCTTTTAATCCATTGACAACCTAGTTGACTTTAAAAAGTTTGAATATTTGTACATGTGTGTTAGAGCAGAGTAATCATGTTTGAAATCATGAGATATAATCTTTGCATCTTTGTAACAGTGAAAGTTCAGAGACAAATAAAAATGGCATTTAATATGAGAAAAGATAGATTTATTGGAGATTGTTAACACAGTGTAATGCCATGTGGCCATTCATTCCTATAAACTTCTATGCAGTATTGATAATATACCATATTAATAAGTGTTATCGATATTAGTAGATCTCAATATCATAATATTGGGTGAAAAATCAAGATGCACAGTAATATACACATGTTTTTATAAAACTAATTAATAATTCAATAAAGGGTAGAAAATAATGAAACAGTGGTATTTATACTACTTATAAAGACTATTTCAGTAGGATAAGTATAGCAGAGGTTATAAGTGCCTTGCTCTTGGGCCATAATTCTATGAAAACCTAATGGTTTTGCTACTCACTACTCTTGCACACAATGAATGGAAGTAACTTCCCAAGAAAGTTTAAATTTTAATGGAATTGATTTGAACGTGATTAGTATATAGCTGTGAATTTTTGTTCATACACTAAAGAAAAGCACCTTTATCCTTACAAACAGAAATAGCCTAATGTTGTAAAATGAGTATTACACAAACCAGATTTATCCATGCTGAAAGTTAGTTCTTAAAATAATTAGACTTCATCAAAGTTAAATAATTCTTTAGGCCAAGACACCATAAGCAAAATTAAAAGAGAAAGAAGAGAATGGAAATATTTTTGTAACATATAAAGCAAAAGATTAATATTGATAAATAGACTATATAAAGAACTCTCAAATCAATAAGAAAAAAAAAACCTCTTGAATTTAGATTAGGCAAAAGATACAGTAAGGTAATTGAGAGGCAAGGAAACCTGATTGGCTAATAAGCATATGAGAATATATTTATTTTTGTAATAACTGAGGAAGTGCATGATAAACGAACACAGTGTCATTTTTCACCATCCAATTGGCAAAAGTTTAGAAGTCTGACAGCGTTGCGTGTTGATGAGAATGTGAAAGGAAGCCTCCACACACTGCTCTCAGGAGAGTAAGTTGGTAGAATAAATTTAGAGAGTGGTTTGGCTGTCTCTAAAGTAAAATTATTCTTTGTGTACACCATATGATTCTGTATTTTTACTTGTTTATAATTTGTATACCTTGAAGAAACCTTTGTATTCATGTATAGGGAATATAGCCTTTGCATCTTTGTAACAGTGAAAATTCAGAGACAAGTAAAAATGGCATTGAATAAGAGAAAAGATAGATTTATTGGAGATTGTTAACACAGTGTAATGCCATGTAACCATTCATTCCTATAAACTTCTATGTAGTATTGATAATGCACCATATTAATAAGTGTTATCAATATTAGTAGATCTCAGTATCATAATATTGGGTGAAAAATCAAGATTCACAGTAATATACACATTTTTTTTTATAAAACTAATAAAATAATTCAATACATTATTTCTGGACACACAGACTAGAAGGATACACATTAAAATCCTGACGGTGGTTCCCTCTGGAGAAGGAGTAGGGAAAGAACTGAAAATAAGGTACAAAGGAGATAAAAAGGGACTTCATATTGTGTTATTTTTTACATTAAATGATGAAGCAAATATGATGCAATGCTCATAACAGTTAATTCTAGGTTGTGGGTATGTGAGCCTTTGGTGTAGTGTTAAATAGTACTTGTCTTCTGTGATTAATTTTTTTTCTTTTTACTCAAGAAAACTAAAAATTTTCAGACCATCCTGTTAGCATTGAGGGTTTGGGGCCTGGTTTTCCTTACTGTTGGAGTTTAAGCAAACCATTTAAGGCTTTTTAGCCTCTCACATCCCTGATGGAGATAATAAGCATTTGCACAGTGGTAGTCCTGAGTACATATCCTTCGGTACTCACCTCCAGCCCTCCTCCTCGGGGAGCCTCCCCCCATCCTTGCTCTCCTCTGCCCGGAGGATATCAGGCCTCTGGAAATAAGGCAGTGGATAGAAGGCCTCTGTGTTCCTCAAGCGTCCTGTGCACTGCAAGGCTTATTGTTGTTCAGCTACTCAGTCGTGTCTGACTCTGCGTCCCCATGGATTGCAGTGTGCCAGGCTTCCCGGTCCTTCACCATCTCCAGGAGTTTGCTCAAACTCATGTCCATTGAGTCAGTGATGCCGTCCAATCATCTCATCCTCTGTTGTCCCCTTCTCCTCCTGCCCTCAATCTTTCCCAGTATCAGAATCCTTTCCAATGAGACGGCTCTTCATATCAGGTGGCCAAAGTTTTGGAGTTTCAGCTTCAGCATCAGTCCTTCCAGTGAATATTCAGCGTTGATTTCTTTAGGATGGACTGGTTTGATCTCCTTGCAGTCCCAGGGACTCTCAAGAGTCTTCTCTAGCACCAATGCAAGGCTTATTAGTGCATTCTTTTCTGATAAGTCTCACTATGGGCCAGTCTCTTCGAGTAGATAAAGAAAGCTATGGGACAGGTCTTAGGGAGGAGCAATAGTAAGTGCCCAACAACAAGAACTTAGTAGCCATGGAAACTGCTTAGTACATTTTTAATGAAAGAATGAATGAGCAAAAGAGCAAAACTATGGCAAGACTTTATAAAGTGAAAAATCCTGTAATGGCTCCCGAGGTCATTATTATGCTTTTGACTTCAGTGAATATAAATGTAATCCCCCCAAATCCCTGACAAATCCCAGCCTACAATTTATATCCTGGAGATTTTCCTGCACCGTGAATAGAGTCATCAATATGCTCTCGTTGAGAGACATCAACATTTATATTTAGACACATTAAAGAATAAACATTTCACGCCCTTTTCCCTGGTTCATCATTTGGGATAAGCATCCACTGTAGTTAAAAAATGACAGTTCATGCTTCAAAACTTCATTTAATAAACATTTTTTGAAGAAGAAGAATAAAGGTTCTCTCTCAGCCATTGAATAATATTAATATAAACAGCATTGGGTGGTTGTCAACAGTGATTGCTGGCACTCTGTCAGCTCTCCAGCCGGCTTTTTGACATGTGAAGGACATGAGGTTTTAGTGCTTTCAGAGGATCGGGAAAATACATTTTTATTGTTCTTCTTCATGGATGGAGAAGCTTTACAAACTTGTTTTATTTTTAAAGCACTTGATGTTTTGAATGAGGATCTTTTTTTTTACATTAACAAAAGGGAATGATACATCATAGCCTTGTTAGCCTGAGGCACAAGGAATGAAATCACAGGGAGAGAAAAGACCCTGAGGGAACCACGGCTTGGGAAGAAAGGGTATATGTTTCAGGAAGAATCGTGTTTTTCTATCCGTTGAGACAGCAGAAAATTATTTTGGTCTTTTCTAAAAGCTACTCACTCTATAGAGATACTTTCGTGAAAATGACTTATTTGTGCTTTGTTTACATATGAGACTATGAAAGGCTGAATTTTCTTTCCTGTTAATTTCTCATAATCACAGATTATACTGTGTTTAAAGTCAATGGAGAACATCACAGTGAAACTCCATATAAAAATGTATTTTTAAGTCCGTATAGCTGACTGCTATAACCTAATAGATGGTTGACATTTAGATGTTAAGGGCACTTATAGACATAGTTACTTCAAACAGCAACCCTGGTGAGGGTAGTTATGTACTATAAACTGACGTCACTTTCCCTATGATAAACATGAGTACTAAGATTCAATACATTATCCCATTTTAAGTGTCTGGTAGAGATGTAGCCACAAGGTTCTTGAACTCCATATAGCTCCACAATTTTACTTCTTTGATTCCAGAAGTATTAAACCAAGACAAAAGAAAAACACAGAACAAAAAATGGACTACTCAGTTCATCTAAGGTTTGTTTAGCCCTAACACAAGCACACAGAATTGAGCCCTTTTGTTACTCTCTATAATTCAGAACCAGTTGTTTTAAGAAAGTATATTATCCTTAATGTGTTTCAGGGCTGTTGCTGTGGTCTTGGTGGATGTATATAAGCTGGGGAAAAATCAAGTCCTGGGATTGATGCCTTCTAATACGGCAGATTCTCCAGATTTTATTTATCACCATCTACTTCTTTACTCCAAGAGGACGATTTCTAAGAATTTCACATATTTGTTTCTAAGTGTATTCCTTTATATTTCTGAGCTCCGTGTATGAGCCTGCACCTCTGGACCTGTTAATCATCAGCAAATGAAATATTTCTAAATCCAGTTTTTAATTGACAATTAAGAATAGGATGTAAATTAACACTGGATTTCATCCCAGGCCTGAGCTTTTTCCAATTGGCTTTATAAAAATATGGATGAAAAGAGGGATACCAGGGCTTGTTTTTTACTTTATGGAGTTACCGGGCAAGTTGTATTTTGGAATTCACATTGTAAGAACCAACTTGTCCTTTTTGGCATGAATGATTCATGCAAGACAAACAAATAATACAAACCAACGACAGGCCTGTTATTCCGGCCTCATATACAGCTGGAGGATGTTTTTTTAGGGTTGGGACATTTCACTGAGCCA
Source organism: Giraffa tippelskirchi (assembly GCF_054371585.1). Lineage (NCBI taxonomy): Eukaryota > Metazoa > Chordata > Mammalia > Artiodactyla > Giraffidae > Giraffa > Giraffa tippelskirchi. The sequence goes on along the minus strand of NC_137280.1, from coordinate 102,568,676 downwards.
ACCACGGAATAAAATTTCTACTGCCACCAGATCTGTGCTGTGTCACACATACCAACAAGTATTTTAGATGTAATTAGTATGTTTCACCATCCCCATTTGACAGAAAATTAAGTATAATAAAAGTCAGGAACTTGTTTCATGGCTATGAAGTTGCAGTGTCCCCGCTAAGGTCCAGGTCTGTCCAGTGTTAAGTGATTGTACCCCATCCTCGACCCAGCTAAGTGATTGATGAATTTTGTAACAAGGTGAATGTGATGGTAAACATTACTCTTTTCTCTCAGGGAAAAATGATTTCATCCTTTTTTTCCCCCCTGATGAGGGAGTCCTTTGGGTAAGACAGTATATTAATTGTGCCCATGTTCCTTCCTCTCAGAGTCTCTCTCCATTTAGTATATCTCTGTATCTCTAATTGTTCTCCTTTCTTTATTCTTGGTCTATACAAAAGCAAGAGATTTACTAAGCCATCTCTCATTTGTTCAAAGATTTTTTTCCTACGGCCTTGGTTTTGTCAATACGTGTGTGGCTATGGACATGTTGGAACGTTCCTTATCAAACCGTTCTGATGAACCTGCTACTAACACTTTGGAACCTGGGAACTGTCATTTAGGCCAAAAGTACTACTTCTCAAAACACCTTTGTGAGTTTTGTCCTACAGTGTTCCTCTTTGAAAAGCTGGCAGAAGCCAGTAATGTGCACTGGTAGCAGGTCCTGTAAGTGATGAGTGTTGGTAACGTGGGATGGTCTGCAGGGCGTGTGCAAGTTCACAGCTTGGGAGGCCTTGCTGGGTTTGGGTTGAACTCTTGCTTTTGCTACTTGAATGCTAGCGACTTTGAGCAAATTATCATCTAAGTCCATTTTTCACATGATATGTTGGAATAATTATACCTAGCTCATTGAGTTATTATGAGGATAAAATGAAATAGCTGCATATGCTGACACATGTTCAGAACTCAATGCATCTTGAAATCTCTTCTCTCTTTCCCTGTTTTTTTGCATGGCAAGCTAGACTGAGGGTTTGAAGTAGGTTAGGAGGAGAGAAGGTACCTAGAATTGTGATAATGGTTTTGCAGGTTTCTCTGCTTGTCCAGTTGGTTATCCTGTTCTGTGTGTGCTCTCACTTTCACTCACTCACCACCTGCATCTTGAGAGCAGCCATGTACCAGGTACTGTGTGGACCTAGTTTTCCGGTCAGAGTACTCAGCTAATGGCATCAGTACTGTTTTCACAGTGAGCTCACTGGCTTTTTTGTTTGCATAGAATCATTTTCAACTTACAGAAGCTCTTCGGATCTGACCATCCCCTTCATTTTATTTTCTCTTTGAGAAACACACTATGTTTTCACTACTGAGATAATTTCCTATTTTCAGTGCCCCTCGGTATTGAGTCACTGGCTGACCTCATAGGCTTGCTCAGTGAAAGGTCTTATCATTGGCTGCTCCACCTTAATGGATCATATTAGGTGAAACACATCATTGTGAGGTATGTTTAACCAAAACACTTAATTTCACTGCCTCAGGAGCAGAATGGTCTTGTGAAAAGTGTCTGGACTTTTGTTTGCGGACAACCTTGGGTTTGAATACTGATGCCACAGCTCAGTGTTTTTGGATGTTTTACCTAAATGTTCTCATCCTAAATGTCCTCTGTGTGCTAAAGGTGATAATTATGCCACTTTGTTGGTGCTGTGAGGACAAGAGAGAGAGGTGTGTAAAGCATGGAGCACAGAGAATGACACAATTCAGATGCTTAGCAGATCCAACTGTTTAAAAACATAACTTTTCCCTTGCTTTTCTCCTCACACCAGAAGGATACATTCAACTGCAGAGAATTTAGAAAATCTAGTTAATTCAGATGAATTAGCGAAAAATCACACACCGTCTTGAGATCCAGAATAACCATGTGGTCCCATATGACCACAGAGCTTTTCAGTATCTGTCTCTGTGTCCTTTTCATTCTCTCTCTTCTCCTCTCTCCCCTGCACATTAAGTTCAGTCATATACAATTGCTGATATGAGGTCATTTTTAACCTAAATTAATGACTGTTTCATGTAGTTGATTCTAGTCTGTTGCTAAAATTGAATCATGTGGTACATATTTTTAGTCTACTTTTTACAGTTGTGATATTTACAAACATCTTTCAAGTTCTCTGGGACTTCCCTTGTGGCTCAGCTGGTAAAGAATCCACATGCAATGTGGAGACTTGGGTTTGACCCCTGGGTTGGGAAGATCCCCCGGAGAAGGGAAAGGCCACCCACTCCAGTATTTTGGCCTGGGGAATTCCATGGACTGTATAATCCATGGGGTCTCAAAGAGTTGGACACAACTGAGCAACTTTCACTTTCACTTTTCAAGTTCACTAAGTATTCTTCTGTAATATCACTTTCAACTGATGCATGGTATTCCATTGTATGATTATACCAAAATTTTTTTTTACCAGTCTTCTATTTCTAGAAAATTAGATTGTTTCTAATGTTTTTGTTATTATAAACAGCACTGAGATAAACATCCTTATAGCTTTGGAGGGGGTAGAACATTGTGGTTTAGAAAACAGACAGGAGGTCTGTTCTTCACTCCTTTTTCCCTGTATGACTTTAAACATATCAGCTGATCTCAGTTTCTTCAAAAAAATAAGGGTTACTGCGGTCCCTGCTTCATAGGGACACTGTGTATCTGTCTCAGGTGCTTTCAGCATAATTGGTGGGCACAATTTGTAAATATTATTAATGAGCTAACTATTGTGAATTGATGTTGTCTTTATATACTTACGTTTGTTTCCTTTGGAAAAATCCCCAAAGATGAATTTATGAGTCAAGGGCTTCTGATACACTTTCCCAGGCTACTCTCTAAACTAAATATAGTATCTGCACTCCCACAGTAGTACATAGAGTGCTGGTGTTCCCAGAAAGGGAGTTATTATCATCCTCACTGTAAGGATCAAGCTCATCGTCATTATTATACTACTTTATGACTCAGGGGCACAGTTTTTCAGCTTAATATCTCTGACTCATTGGAAAAGATCCTGATGCTGGGAAAGATTGAAGGCAAAAGGAGAAGAGTATGGCAGAGGATGAGATGTTTAGATAGCATCACCAACTCAATGGACATGAACTTGAGCAAACTGCGAGACATAGTGAAGGATAGGGAATCCTGGTGTGTTGCGGTCCATGGAGTCACAAAGAGTCAGACAGGACTTCGCGACTGATCAACAACAACAACATCACCTCTGAATCAGAATGCTTCTCATTATTATTGTCAGCCAGGTGACTGCCAGGACATAGTTGTATGAAACCTTCTGACATTTGCTAAGATGTAGAAGGGTGTCTGTGTGTCTTAACATCTGTGAAATTCAGTTTGAGAGATATGAAAAAAGGCAAACATATATAAAAACTGTGATCTAAGTGCAAAGTTAGTGTCATGGAAAATACACAATGCCTTTTTCAGAGAGCGTCTCAGGTTGGGTCTGTAGAATGTACCTGAAGCACAGAGGTTCTGGACTGAGCGTGGCAGGCTGGGGAGGACTGATGGAGAGGACTTGTCTAATATCTCTTCCTCTCTGCCTATTTCTGTACTACTTTTTGTTATGCACACAGCTAAGAAAGATGATAAGGGCTGTGATGTGATAGTGTAGAACTCCAAGAGAGCATTCATGATTGTTTGTCTTTTCAAAACCTTTTGGCTGTTGCACGTATCATTCTGAATGTAAAACTGCCTGCAACCTCCCTCTTCTTGCAGTTCCTCCTTTTTCTACATACAAATCCTTCACGCTTTACCTATATATGGTTCACTCTGCCATTAGGACTCATTAGGAAAGCCTTTCCCTACTCACCAACACTAGTTAATGTCATCCCTGCGTTTTCCGTTGTACCCAGTCCATATGCTTACCTTACCGCTTATCACAGGGTATTTATGCTCTTGCCTACTAACTTGACACCTTGTCATTAAACTGTAAGCTTGTAGAAACATGAGCTTTATTATTCTCGTTTGAAGTCAAGGTCTAGTACCATGCCTGGCAGAAGAGATGTACTTAAAAGACATAGCTTGAGTCAATTTCAGTCCCTAGCCCTTGAGTGTAACCTCTGGTCATTAGAAGTTACAGCCATAAGTGCCCAGGGGTAAGTCCATTCTCTTCAGTGCTCTGCTAGTTGTCCTTAAGGGTTTGTAGCATGGACTGTACACTTCTGATATTGCATAGTAGTTTAAAATTCCTTTTATTTCCTTTTATTTTTTAACTTTTCTTATTATGAGAGCTTCTTAGAGTAAGCTGTCTATGCTGAGACCCTCAATAAGTTGTCTCCTGAAATAGCTGCATGAATCTGGGCACATGGCATCTGACAGCCTGTTTCTAGCTGTTAGCACAATGAGAGCTGAAGCCAGAAGCTGAAAAGGAGGCATCACCCCCTTATTAGCATCTGAGTTCTTTAATCTGAAACAAAATTTTTTCATTTACCTTTTCCTGTTAGGCTATTCAAGCTACTTCCATGTTAACTGCATTGTTTTTTTAAAAAATGTATTTTGTTGAAATATAATTGATTTACAATGTTGTGTTAATTTCTGTTGTACAACACAGTGGTTCAGTTATACATATATTTTTGAATGGTTGTTAGTGGGAGAAACCAACCTAGTCCCTTTTTCTTGAGGAGTGAAACATTTGCCCCTTGAAATTTGTGTGAGATGTTAACTAAAAGATGCCAGGTAATTTGAGTTCACCCTCTTCAAACTGTCTTTCCAAATGCAGTAGTTGAATTCAGGATAATTATCCAAGCTTGGCACTAAACATAAGGAACAAATTCTGCCTCTTGTCGGGACACTCAACATACTCTTGTGTATGTAGTAATCTGGGAAGAAAGCTGGCTTTTGTGCGATAAACTGTGTAACTCACTGGGGTACATTTAACAGTGGATATACTGAAGCAGTTAAATCTGACAAATGAAAAAAGGAAGTCACAGTGACGCCTACATTCAAGCCAGGCTTCTGTATCTTACTTACTCTACTTCCTGTCTGTTTTTCTGTAGACTTCTGTCTGTGGATTTTCCTCCCAACGGAGTCCATGTTGGTGCCTCATACTCACATCGTGAGGCATGTGTATCAGTGGCTTTTTTAGGGAAATGCAACCCTGAGGGGAGAAGCTGCCACTTCAAAGCATGCCAGAGTGCTTAGACACAGCCAGAAAATTAACCATGTCGGCACGATAATATTTCTTTAATGCTTTAACCCTTTCTTTGATGGTGATGTGTGTGTATGTGTGTGTGTGTGTGCTCAGCAGTGTCTGACTCTTTGCGACTCCATCAACTGTAGCCCGCCAACCTCCTCTGTCCATGGGATTTTCCAGCAAGATTACTGGAGTGGGTTGCCATTTCCTTCTCCAGGGGATCTTCCCAACCCAGGGATTGAACTCATGTGTCTTGACTACTGTGTTCCATGGGTTGATGGATTGATGCTGATAGTCATCAATTTCTGCTATAAACTTGTTTTTACCACAAGGAGGTATCTTAAGAGTTTTGTTTTTGTTTTTGTCTGATCATAAGAAAATAGAACTGATACCTGCCTGACTGCTGTGCTGGGAGAGAAGCTGCTGAAGAGGGTGGGCAAATAAATGGATTATAAAGGAGAGGAGAGACCAGCTCTGCCCCCTCAGTACTTGGCTTCTTCCTACCACTCACCTCTTATTGTAAAATATACTCCATAAAACGTATATGCTCCAGCCCACCCTTAACCCAGTTTCACAGTGAGGGGAAAGGACTCTAACCCTTCAGGAGTTGTTATTTTGTTCGTTTGTTTTAATTCTTTTAACATGATCATGTTATCCTTATCAAGGTAGATTTATTAGCTACATTGTTTTCTTGTGTCAATTAATTAATTCTCCACTATACATAAGGAAAAATGGATCTTTAATTTAATGTGAGGTTCCCAGAAGTTGAAAGGAATATGGACATTTTGGAGAGGATTTAGCAGAGGAAATGTGTGAAATTGAATAAACTTTAAAAAAGTACATCAAAGTATTGAAGTTGTAGTATTTAGTATATATTTGGGCTATATTGGCATCAAGGATGTATTTACATTTAAGGAGTAAAATCATTTATAATATAGAGAACAGTGCTACGCTAGATTGACTATACTGTGAAGAGGTTGTGGGGGAACAGGAGGATCAAATTATTGAATAATGGCTTTGGCTTACATAGAATGAAGATTTTCCTTACTCTTAGGACTCATGAACCAGGGCACTAGTTACAAAGGACTTGTTTACTTTGGGGGAACCTTCAGAACAAGATAGATTCCTTTCCAACTGAGATAGCTGGGAGGATTTCAAGAAACACACTATGTAATTTTTTTAAGAATGGATCTTAGATTGGAAGAATTAAAACTGAAAGAAAAAAGAGTGTTGTCCATATCCACAGGCAATAAAAAAAAACTACTCATGAATAATATTTAGGCTGAAATCTCATCTTGGAACCATCACCTAATCTGATTTTGTGAAAGAAGATTGTTCTTAGGTAATTGCTTTCTTGATCTGCTTTAGGTTCAATAATTCTTTCTCACTGCTTTTATTTAATTGTGTTAAAGTATGTTTATTAAAATTCTAATAAGACTAAAGCCATACTTATTAGAAACAGAATTATTCATTTAAACTTTTTGATATTATGAAATGGAAGGTAGGTTCGAATGCTGGAAGATGAATCCTGCAAGTCTAAAAAGTTGTTTTCTGTGTGCCTAGTTTTGTTTTTTTCAATAGTTTATTCTGTATCTGACATTACAAAATTTTTATGAAATGAAACTTTGTTTTATCATAAAGGCAATTTGTCCTAGGAATTCGAGGCAGGGTACTTCTTCTCCAGTGATTTTTACAGCATCTAATTAATAAATGGATGACTGACTAAGCAATGTATGTTAAGAGTAGACATTGCTTATTGTTACCCTTGATAAATTTTAGAATGTTTGAGACTGAAGTTTTTTTCTTCTCTGCTTTTTCCTGCTCATTGACTTGAATCAAAGCCATTATTCCTTTTCTTGGGAAATGCATCTTAAAGCCTTTTAAATGCTTTTTTTTGCCTTTGTCTTTCCTGGTTTTATCTACCTCTTATCTGTTTATTTGCTGTCCATTTTCAGGTTCAGGTTTGTTATATTTTTAAAATAAGTCAATGACTTACACATTTTAGTCAGTTGTTTTCCCTGCCTTTTCTGGTTACCTCCCAATCACACATATTTTTTAATGATTTATCATGAAGGCACATCAATTTCCTTTTCGGGAGCTCGGCCCAGGCCCATAGCTAGCAGGATCAGCCCACTCCACAGTGGACTGCTGTGGGTCATTTCTTTGTCCCTCTGGTCACTGAGTGATTCCAGGCCTCCTCACTAAGCTGCTGACTGCCATGCTTCTTGCCCGGTCTCTTGTCTCTTGTCAGCTCCTTCCTGCCCTTTCTTCATGCTGTAGGCAGCTGATCTTACTAGAAGGCAAATCTCCATTGACCCTCAGTGCTTAAAATCCTTTATTACCAATCCTCTGTCTACTAGATATAATCCCAACTTCTTGATGTGTATAAAACCCCTGCATAAGCTGACCATTGCCACCTGCCTAGTCAGCCTCCTCTCTGCCCACAACTGCTCACACCCTCCCCTAGCCGGTGACTCTGCCCACATCACATACAACACTCCAGGTGCAGGGAGCAGGCTGAGCACAGGCCTGGAGTTGAACAGTATAGCGATGCTTGAGTAATGGAGTGATAGAAAGTGGTCCACTGCTGAGCACCAGTGAAATATTGCCGTGGGTGTGTACTCAAGCCCTGCTGCTCAGTGGAGAAATGGTGATAAAGGGGTCATCCAGCCACTCTCTCCAAGGGGAGAGGGAAGCTGGTACTGAAGAGCTTGCCGTTATCCACACCCACACTCTGATGCCCTCCACTGTTTCTTTCCCCAACCTCAGCCTGCGACGGTGATCACTGGGGGCCTCACTGCAGCAGCCGGTGCCAGTGCAAAAATGGGGCACTGTGCAACCCCATCACGGGGGCTTGCCACTGCGCTGCGGGCTTCCGGGGCTGGCGCTGTGAGGAGCGCTGTGAGCAGGGCACCTACGGTAACGATTGTCACCAGAGATGCCAGTGCCAGAATGGAGCGACCTGCGATCATGTCACGGGGGAGTGCCGCTGCCCACCCGGATACACCGGAGCCTTGTAAGTGATGCGCCACTGGGCAGCGTGGCAGAGCCCGCCCACCCTCTCTGTTTCTGCTGCTGCCCTTTTGTCTCTCTGCCTAAGGAGTTACTGAGGGGACAGGACTCCAGGCAGTGATGGCCGCTAAGTGCTCCTGCTGTTTGTTGAGCATCAGAGCCCAGTCAGGGTCTCAGAACCAGCTTCTATGCCTTCCTTTGGCAGAGCAGAGATAGAGGGCCTGGATGTTGTGTTGAATGGCAATATTTGGGGTTGCTGGGGCAGATTTGGGTTTCACTCTGATGCTCCCTCGATTGCATTCATTTTACACTTTCGGCTATTAATGGTCCATGTTGTTCTGCTCTGTGTGGCAGTTAATTAGATGGATAAAAGAGGATGCATTCAGTGCCTTAGAGAAGGAAATAGATGTTAGAAATAGTTCATGCTCAAAGGTTAGCTGGGTTACATAATGCTCATAGATATGTATGTGTTGTTTTGTGAATATAAAAGAACTTGAATCACATTTGTGTCGTATATGTGCACACAGTTTAATTCTTTCTGGAAAACACAGAAGCAAGTACTTAATCTCTACTGTGTTGTGTTTAGTTGCTCAGTCGTGTCTGACTCTTGGTGACCCCATGAACTGTAGCTCAACCGGGCTCCTCTGTCTATGGGGATTCTCCAGGCAAGAATACTAGAGTAGGTTGCCATGACCTCCTCCAGAGAATCTTCCCAACCCAGGCCTCCTGCACTGGAGCCAGATTCTTTACTGTCTGAGCCACCAGGGAATCCCAAGAATACTGGAGTAGGTAGCCTATACCTTCTCCAGGGCATCTTCCTGACCCAGAAATGAACCAAGGTCTCCTGCATTGCAGGTGGATTCTTTACCAGCTGAGCTCCCAGGGAAGCCCTTGACCCTACTACTTTCTTTATTTTGTGGGAAGGGCATTCTTTGGTTTGCTTGTATTAGCAAATAGACTAAGAGGTAGAATTTGCCCCAAAAAGTGAGATAAAAAAATCTTGTTCCCTTACTGAGAAAATTACACCTGTAAATCACAGAACTAAAACTTGAAAAAATGTGGCTCATTAGGTAATTACTTCCTGCTGACAGAGTTAGGGCTGTAAAGTAGAGCTAAAGAAAAAACTGAATTAGCCAAGAAAGTCCTGATTTTCAGAAAAATGGATGAGCATCTCAGACTATTTAATTGTTAATGTTATTTTTATGGGTTTTTCTCAATGTCCCAGTTGAATAAGGCTTTGAGAAATTTGGAGCAATTTCATAGGAGAGTAAAAAAGACAAAGGCTTAGAGTAGGAGGTATATTCATATAATATGGGGAGAGCTTATCATTTTGAAGAAGAGAATGCTAAAAATTGAGTACAAGGAATATGTACTAATTAGGTGATGTGCAGATGTTTCATTCTTCTTTGAGATTATAACAAACACACCAACTACACTTCCAGTGTAACCCATGGGCTTTTTGAGAGTTGCATGGATAGTTCCTGTCACTAAGGAGTGTGTGGCCAGAGAGAGTCATCTCTCTGATAGGACAGATTCTCCTCAAATTGAAATGGTTTCAGTAGAAAATATCCCCCCGAAAGGGAAGGACAAGGTGACCCCTTGACCCTTCCAGTCAATATGATTGGTGCTCTTGATGTTAATGAAAGGAACAATATTGAACAGAGGAGCTTATCTATGTTAGGGTCCTGGGTGCTGCTGTGTTTGTGAACCTAAGGGTTGTAGGTTTGGATAAACCATGGTGTCCTTTGTCACATGTTAATCCCTCAGCTGTGAGGATCTTTGTCCCCCTGGCAAGCATGGAGCGCAGTGTGAGCAGAGATGCCCCTGCCAGAATGGAGGCATATGTCATCACGTCACTGGAGAGTGCTCTTGTCCTCCTGGCTGGCTGGTAAGCCCCCCACCCCACCCGCCAAAGCCCCCTGTTCCAGGATACTCGAGTGAAAATGCATGTGGAGAACTTTAATACAAAAGAATGTCACATCAATGGATAAAAATTTCAAAATTGGAAATATCTGACCGTTTCAAAGCAGGATTTTTTTAGTCCAGAGAAGACAGAAGGTGATTACATCCTGAACTTGAAGTTTACTAAGGGTCCTCATGGAAAAGTTAGTAGGCCATCTGTCCTGCATCTCCCTTTGGGATATAAAAGGGAAATATCTCGCCTTTCACATGACAGCAAAAGCTGTTAAATGCTGTAAGTATTCAAATAAGCATTTTCATAATTATGTTCTATGGATCATTATTATTCTTTGGGAACATTATTCTCAACAGGTTAAGTGTTGTGTGAAAAAGTTATTCGGTCTTTGAATCTGGAGACTCATTGAGATAAACCAAGTTTTCCAAGTATTGACGAACTCAGAGCCTTTAGTGTAATAATCTGTACCTTACTACACTTCCCAAATTTTGACTGTGATACTCTTTCTTTGTGTAGTATCTCACAGGCTTAATCTTCTGTGGAATACACAATGTCAAAGCTGGTTTACTAGGTAGATTACTCTAAAATCAAGCAATAATATTGGTTCGTGTTTCTCTGAGTTGGTTTGTGTAAACGTCTGCTTGAAGGCAGAAGAGTGAATGACCAATGTCTGTTTCCTTCATTAATATACAGAATACAAAACAGCAGTTTACTTCATGACTACCTTCCATCTCCAAGAGCTGTCGTGAAGTTGCTCTTGCAGGGGTACAAGTGATGTGATTGCCAGATTCAGTAACAACTCCTCTATCTTCATTCTGCTTCATTCCTCCAAAGCTTTTGACTCTGTTCCTCATCCACCTCCCTTTCCTAATCTCTCCACTTCTTTGATAACCCCTTCTCCTACCTCTCTTATTAAAGATCCCTTTTCCTAATCCTTCTTTTTTTATATGCCATTTTATTTCCTGTGTTTCACTCCAGTCTTTCTCTTTTCTCACTATACATCTTTCCTGGAAATCTCATTGAGATCCATTACTTTAACAATCATCAGCTGATTTTTCTCAACCTTAACTTTCTCTGGCCTGACCGCAGATATGTATTTGTCACTGTGCTGTTAGACTCCCCACCCTAGTTTCACCTAAAGACATGGAGTCACTCTCTGCCTGAACTATGCCTAGGCTGGAGCCTTAGAAGGCAGACATGGGATTGCCCCTGTTGTAGGAATAGAGCAAAGGAGACTTGAAGTCCACTTCCAGTCAGGATCATGGGAAGGAAGATTCGGTTCAAGATGCTAAGACCACGGGGAGAAGTGAAAAAGAAATATCAGACCCAAGGCAAGAATTGGGAATGATAAGCAGACAAGACAAAGAAGCAGAGCCTGGAGAAACTCCATGAAGCAATAGAGTCAGTGCAAGGGGGCCTTTTATTGAGCGCCTGATGGTGAGGCAAATAGAGAAGCTATTGAAGAACTACTGACCTGGAAGCAGTACCATCAAAGTCAGTGTTCATAGAACCAAATTTGTCATACACCTAAACCTTTCTTAAGGTGATTCCCTTTTTACCTTTTTTTTTTTTTGTCTTCAACTCTTCTCTCTTAGTTGCCCAAAGTAGAAATGCTGAAATATCTTTGATTCCTTCCCTTCTTTTATTTCTTATAGTCAGCCTTTTGCCAACACTGGTCATTACTTGGTTCTTGGCAAGGGGTGGATTTTGCTGAGGTAGCAGAGTGTCCAGGGAGCTCCATGTTCTTTGGATGAGGAGCTCAGAAATGTTACTTGGAGAATTTTTGTACAGACATTGTCTGTAGAGTTGCCTCATCTTGAGGTTGAAGCCTTCTTCTTCTTCTGGGTCGGAGTGGTCATGAGGTAGGATGCTGGTAACCACAAGTTTGGACCGTGAGTCCCAGTAGGTGGGCAGATGGCCCTCTTCATCCGCCCAGTGGAGCCTCCTGTATACTCTGCACCCCTACCTTGATGGATGTTTCTTACTGAATATTTCAGGTCATTTTTCTCCAAGTGCAGCTGAGCTTCCAAGTTACACTTCTCTTTGCAACATTTTATTTGTGCAGTAATCCTAGGTGCTTTTCATAGATGGATATATATTCCTATTACACATACATAAGTATATATTTCAACTAATAATGTCCTGTGTGCATGCTAAGTCACTTCATTCATGTCTGACTCTCTGCTACTCTATAGACTGTGGCCCACCAGGCTCCTCTGTCCATGGTTCTCCAGGCATGAATACTCGAGTGGGTAGCCATGCCCTCCTCCAGATCTTTCTGACCCAGGGGTCAAACCCATGTATCCTGTGTCTCCTGCATTGGCAGGCAGGTTCTTGCTTTCTTTCTTTCTTTTTGGCAGGCAGCTTCTTTAGTGCTAGAGCCACCTGGGAAGCCCAATAATATTCTACTTAAAGCTATTGATTCACATTAATCCTTCTTTGCAAACAGTATTTCAACAGCATCTCTAAAGCTTATGTGGGACCATTACAAAATGTGAGTAGTTCCTGAGAAAGTGAGAATTTTCACCAGAACCCCGGCTTACCATAGATTGACCCTTGGCATATTTATTTCATCTAGTCATGTTAATATGTTGTGCTAGAATGAGGGATGAGAGCTATTTTTATATCTGTCTCCCTCATCATATTGTGAGCTAATTAAAGGTTGTGACTTTATCTTTGATTCTCAGAGCTTAGCACGATGCCTGGCACATAGATGATTCTCACTTAAGCACTGATTTGAATCATCTCTCAAAGGCTTTTTCAGTTCCAAGATTCTGGAAGAATTTTCTCATTGGTAGATAGCTAGAAACCACCAGAGGAGACTTAATTAGCACACCAACTGCCTTTGTGTGTAGCCAGGAGTTAGAGGAAATACATTTTCTTACGCTGTCCAGAATAAACATTTACAAAACCATCTGGTGTTCACTAGCCTCCAATTTCAGAGTGCCCACAGTCTGTCTTTTTTATAGAGAAGGAGGACAAAGCAACAGCTTCCAACAGTTAAAAACATTGTAAAAATCCCTGTTATTTGGGGTTATTTTGTTTGATGTAATAGTAACTCCAATAAATACATGATAAGCTACAAAGCCAAGTTATGTAGCCAAGGGAAGTAGAAGATAGTAGAGTATTTCATTGACTTCCTGGTAAAGTATCTTATGCTTCTGCACATAGGACTGGAATAAATATGACAGTATCTGACAAGACAGATAGCCTCTAGGGTGAGAAGATGTGTCCAAGTTACTCTCTCGATGTCTCTCCCAGGAAATTAGTTTTCCTATTGATCTTGGCCCAGCAATGTTTGTTGAACCTGCTGAAAATAAAAGTCTTCTCTTCCAAAATAAAATGTCTAGAATTGTTTCTGTTGAAGTATTTCTTAGGCAATGTTAATATTAATTCAGATACACAAAATGTCAATCCTTTTTTTAATGCTTCCTTATAAGAAATAAAACCAATGATAAAGTATTTGAATATTCCATTTGGGCCAGATGTTATCTTTTATGTAATGGATGCTCAGTAAGTGCTGTTCGCTATTGTACATGTAAGACACAAGGAAGAACGCTTAGAAGGATTTGTAAATTCCTTAGGTTCCCATAATCATTTGAGGTGACTGTATTTTTTTTTAACATAGGTATTTCTTATGATTACTATGCTGCCACCTATGTGTGTATCTTGAGATTTAGGCTTACTAAGAAAATAAGTCAGTTTAGAATTTCTAACATCTTTGAGGTGATAAACAGAGTTTATGTTTTCTAAAATCTCCTTTACCTAATCTTTGTGCAGCCCTGTTCCCATATCCTGCCTTCCCTTCCTGCTTCCTCTCTTTTCTCCCTTCTCTCTCTTCTTTGACCCTTCCCCGACTGGAGGCCCATCTAATTTTCCAAGTCTCTTTGAATGCAGGGCACAGTGTGTGGTCAGCCTTGCCCCGAGGGTCGCTTTGGAAAGAACTGTTCGCAAGAATGTCAGTGCCATAATGGAGGGACATGCGATGCTGCCACAGGCCAATGTCACTGCAGTCCTGGGTACACAGGGGAAAGGTAAGGGCAGCCTTGTGCCTCTCTGACTATATCATGAAAGCAAAGTTGGGAGGGTCCAGGGAACACATTTATTACCATTTGTCTGTGACTATTCTATAATCTTCCAAGAAGCATCTCTAAGGTATCAGTGTATTTGACAGATTCCTTCCCAATTCAGTGCATAGCAACTGGACCACTGACAGCAATGGTGAATTGAAGTTGCAGAGAAAGCATTTTTTAAAAAAATGAGAAAATATCAGAAACCCATGATGGATGAGTTCTACACACTTAAGTGATTAGGACAGCCACTTCAAACCCCAACACTTCTAACATTTTAAAGATTTTTGGATAGATTTATTTTAAAATGGGGTGTGTACTTAGGTATCTTTAAAAAATATGTCAGGCATAAAGTTACCTTCCTATGACGCTGTGTACTCTTAAGAATATGTGTTGTTTCACTGTGTAGTGGTGATAGGAATAAGACCCGGTGGGACTTAACAGCTCTCTCCTGATGCTTGTGTGGTGTGTGGTTTTATATCCACTGCTTGTCCTTTTCGTGTGTTAGGTGGTAAAGTGTTACCCAGAGTGCTTTGTTCAGCGTACAGCTTCTAATTTTCTCTTTAATCCATTGTATCCTGAAAGATTTGATAACCAAGCTTGTTAGCTGTGTCTGTAAAATTAGAGGAAGAGGCTTGAGAAGCAGAAGAGTATAATAGCCCCAGACTAAGAATTTGAATCCTGTGTCCTTGGAAATATGCTCATCTATAATGTTCAAACAATAATTGTACTTTCTTCTAGGGTTGTTGTAAGGATTAAATGAGTACATTAAAGCTTTTAGAACAGTGCTAAATCTTCCAAATATTAGCTATTATTGTAGTTGAGTGATTCTATGAACTGTATAAATACTAGTAATTATTAACTTCAATGATATCTAGAAACTGTATAAATATTAGCTATCATTATTTTTTGATATCTGTGAATAAAAAATTCCTTTAACCTTCCTCTCTAATTTTTTTTCTTTCTAAAATTCTGGTCTATGACTTCTAATAAGATACTGTAGGGTGTTTACCCCCTCCAATTTAGGCTTCACACTTTCTTAGTAAATCTATTTATAAGTATTTTATAATTTTTGAAGAATCCCATGTAAGTTTTTAATTGGCTATTTCTGGATAAAGAAAATATTGCCTTTGAATATTTATTTTTTATTTAGTCACTCTACCAAAATTCTTAGTCAATTCTCATGTTATTTTTAGCAAATACTGAAGTTGTTTTATTATCTACAGATAAAGATAAATTAGTCTCTTCTTTTCAGTATTTGTAATGGGTCATTTGCTTGAGTGATTGTATTAATTTAAACTTCTAAATAATATCGTGGAATAGTGAATGTTGCTCAGTGGTATCTGCCTCTTTGCGACCACATGGACTATACAGTCCATGGAATTCTCCAGGCCAGAATACTGGAGTGGGTAGCCTTTCCCTTCTCCAGGGGATCTTCCCAACCCAGGGATCAAACCCAGGTCTCCTGTATTTCTGGCAGATTCTTTACCAGCTGAGCCACAAGGGAAGCCCAAGAATACTGGAGTGGGTAGCCTATCCCTTCTCCAGTGGATCTTCCTGACCCAGGAATCAAACCGGGGTCTCCTGCATTGCAGGTGGATTCTTTACCAACTGAGCTATCAGGGAAGCCCAAACTTCTAAATGAATGTTGACAAATATAGATAAAAGTGGGAATTCCTGTCTTGTTCCTAATTTTATTGAAAATAGCTCCAGTATAGTTTCCTGTTTGTTACTGGTTTCTAGTAGATGGTCTTTTTCATGTTTGAGTAGTTTTTTTAAAATCCCTGTTTTTATTAGAAACTTTTTTAGTAATATCTGTTTAATTTCATTAATACAGTTGTGTATTTTCCTTAATTTTTGATGTTATGAATTATTGACACCTTTAGCACATGGTTTCTATAACATGTAATTGGGATACTCAGAAAGTTTTTGTGCCCTACATCCTGGTTTATGGTTGTATTTTGGAAAATGAGGTTGTTAGATGAATTCTGGATCCATGTTGCATTAAAGTCTTAATATAAAAAGATGAATCAGGGCAAGAGAGGCATGGGACCAAACAGAACCCTAAATAATGGTTCAGTGTAATATTTTTGGACACTAAAAATTTAAATGTAATAGTTTTCTTGCCTTGTCTGGACGTAAGCCTCAAATTCAAGGAACATAAAATCAGCACACATACAGGCAGGCTTATGCTCATTTAGAACACAAGGAAAGGGGATAACAGCTAATTTTCAGGTGAATTTTTGATTTGAGGCCAGGCAGGCAAAGAGCCAGGGTAAGAGAGGAAAGTGAAGAAGGAACTTGCTTCTTAACTTGTTTTTATAACAGTTGTGTTTTGTTTTTTTTGATGAACTGATGACATGACTTCTGTTTCCAATTCATCTCTGACACACGGAGACACACGTAGACACAACACAATGACATCAAGCACATTTGTCATCATGAAAGAAACAGTGAGTGGTTATGCAACCATTTGTGGCAGGAGGTATGGGGAAAGCAGTCTGGGGCCTAGGCTCTTGCCATTTCCCCTATTTTGAGAAGTCAGCAAAACTTGACCGCTGAGGTCAGGCCAGAGGGGAGCAGGTACCACCAGAGGCAGCTGGCCCAGAGTGCCGCCAGGATGTGGCGATGGCCCTCCCAGCAGAGAGGACACAGAACAAACAAAACAGGCACCTCACAGGCAGACAGAGCAGCTCATGGGATGCCCACATAATAGGCTGTAGGGTTTGTGGGACGGTTGAGAGGATGGTGTGGTGAGGAAGGGTCATGTGGCACAGCCAAGTGTGGTGGCTCTCAGATCCTCACAAAAATCCTTCTGAAGGGGCTGAAAGAGTGTTCTTAATGCTGATGGGTTGTCATGGCATCATTGCACTGGGGCTTTTGGTGTCCATGAACGTGATTGTTGCCTCTTACGTGTTAGCTGGGTGGAGAGATCTGTGGATCAATTATGGACTCTGTTAAGGGGAAGCCCCAGAATGTTATGCTAAGCTGTGTTCTGTACCATCCTCACAGTGAAGAATGTGGGCCAAAGGAGGGGAAGTCCAGAGTTATAGACAGGAATTGGAGGGATGCAGAATTGGTCTTCAACAGAGGCAGTCTTTCCTGCTTCCAGTATGGAGGAAAATCTGACTCTCCCAGTGTTCTTTATATAAATATTTCCCCAAGAGCAGCAGTTTCAGGTGTTTGAAAGGCAGGCAGCCGATCTATTGATCCTGGTCTGATGAGTAATGTGATTCTTTCACAGTAAATCATGGTTTGGCCCAATTATTCTGGTCACTCGGAAAGGCCATACATAAAGGGACAAAGGAGAAAATGGGACGTGCACCTCTTCCATGCTAACACACTTTCTTTTCCATAAGTTCACAGTGAGATGCAATAAGATAATCAAAATGATAGTCAAACAAGTCCATGATCCTCATTGGTTTGGATATTAGTGCCATGTTTTACTAGATTATCTCAACTTAATGTGTGTCCGTTTTTCCAAATTCCAGGGTATTATTTCAAAAAATCTAAAAAAAAGTAAAATAAAATAGGAACTTCATATTTTCATATTTCTACTGTGGCCGGTATTTATTGCTATATTTTTATCTGCCTCTCTGCCATCTCTCCTAAGAAAGAAAGTATTTCCTCTTTTAATGACTTCTAGGATTACTTTTCCTATTCCACATGGGACCGCAAGAGCAACATTGGGGGCATAAAATTTGTTGGGATATGATGCTTCTTTCAGAAAAATGAGCCCAAAAGGGAGGTAAGGCCGCTTGACAAAGACTTTTAATTCCGCCAGTGAGAAGGGTGTAATCTACTTCACCACTGTGTTTATTTTCAAGATGGAAAAGGTCTGCTTCTAGAAAGATATCCTACCATTTTGGTGTGGTAGGTGGAAACTAACAGGGTTCTCTTACAAGAGCAACACTGATGAAAAAGCAGCAGGATGGTGAACCAAGCTTTACTGACTACTTGAGTAAGAAAAATTCGAATGGCTTTTTGCTGTTTAAAACACAAACTTAGTAGTGTGTTTAATTATAGGTCAGAAAGGTAAATCTGGGCCATGCCCAGCTATTATGGATTTTGATTTCTCAGAGAGAAGGAAGTCTCTGCCGAGATAGGATAGAATAGTCACACTGCTCCCCTGCCTTTGGTGGCAGACACTTTCCCGTGCTTCCCATTTCTGTCCTCTTCCCCATTTTTAGCACTGTGCTTTTCCCCAAGTTAAAATCCTGGAGTCCAAAATGTAGCATTTGGGTTTCTTTTAGTAATATGATTTACCTTGAGCATAACTTTTTCTTTTTTTCTGGTATTGCCTTGGAAGGACATCTGGACAGACAGGTTGCCAAACCGTCTTGCCAACCTTTAGCGGAGCGATGAAGAGGCCCGATGATTGACCGACAGCATTTCTTTCTCTGAAGTTTACATTTTGGGGAGTAAACTAAGTGACTTGGCTTAGTAAAGCTGCTTAGAAGTTAAAAATAGAGTGCCTTTAAAAAATACTCTGGTCTAAAAATAGGTATACGCGTGTGTAACTTTGCAACACATATCTGATTTTATGCTAAATGAACTTAGTTCAGTTTACTCCAGAACTTTACTAATGCTTTGTCGAGTGATTGATTTGAAGACTTCGCCTGTTGAAAAAAAGTCTACAGTATGTGAGACCATATTTGCAAGAGTCCCTTTTCCCTAAATATGTCAGAGCCAGAGTTAGCCAGAAAAATATAAAAGGGTTCTCAAGATTTATCCTCTGCTCTTAAATAGAATCCTATCCAGCCCTGGTATTGTTAGTCCTCACACCCTATCATTAAAAATATGCAAAGCCTTGTGGAAAATGTTTGCTTTTCAGCCCCTTTCCTGTTGCTTTGAAGTCTGCTTGGATTCATTATCGTGCACTTGCCGCTTGCCTTGTACCCATCTAAAAAAAATGCAGTGCTGACCTACATTTTGGACTCTGGGTCTGGCATGACTTGAGAGCCACATGGGAAGTGGCTGCTGAGACTCACAAAGAGTACCCTGCTTGTGGCAGCACTCTGGCTAGGCGAGACCCCGGCTGCCTCTCCCTTGGCAGAAAGCACTCCTTCTGCTGCGGAAAATCCTATCAAGTCACCTTGCCTTGTCAGAAAGAAAAAGCTAGCCCAATAGCGGAGCATACACTCCATGGATCCATGAGGATTTTTCTCTTCTTGAGTCCCTCCAGCAACTCGGCTTCCCACCCGATCTGACTTACCCAGAGCATATCCTCATGCCACAATCTAAGGCCATTTTTTAAAAGACAATAAGGTGGATTTTTGAGATCCGATTTTTTTTTTTCTTGCTGTTTGGTAGTCCTTCTTCCCAAGAGGGCAAAACCCCACTTAATAAAAATTTTGTGTTCGGAAACTCCCAGTCTCTCTACTGCCTCCTGGCGGGAGTTTCCCAGGTTGAAATTGAGGACACCTGATTTCAGTAGCTCAGGCTTTCCCAAATCTAAGGAGGACTTCTTTGTCAAGTTACAAAACTTTCTGAATAAGGAGCAGTTATTGCCATTCAGCTTTGAAAAGACAGGCACATGGCTGAGGTTAAAAATTAATATCAACATAAAAGCCAAGAGAATTAACATTTTGTTTCGAATTTGCTCCGAAGTTTTCACTTTGAAGTGGGGAAAGCATATATTTTATTTTATTTAAGAGTAGTTAATTTACAATGTTGTGTTAGTTTCAAGTGAACAAAAAAATGATGCAGTTATGCATACATATTCTTTTTTAGATTCTTTTCCATTTTAGGTTATTAAAAGATACTGAGTATAGTTCCCCATGCTATATATAGTAGGTCCTGTTGTTTACCTATTTTGAATAAAGGAGTGTGTATCTATTAATACTAAACTCCTAATTTATCTCCCACTACCCACTACCCACTTTGGTAACCATAAGTTTGTTTTCTATGTCTATGAGTCTGTTTCTGTTTTGCAAATAAATTCATTTATGTCATTTGTTTAGATTACATATATAGCTGATATTATATGATGTTTGTCTTTCTCTGACTTACTTTACTCAACATGATAATATCCAGGTCCATCCGTGTTTGCTGCAAATGGCATTATTTCATTTTTTGAGAGCAAGCATATGTTTTAATTCCCTAATAATGGCCTGGGACTCACACTTGGGCAATTCATTTTCTCCCTTTCCTGGTGTCTACTAAAGGGCTATGTATACCTTTAGCAAGGACTAGGTATAAAACATGCTTCCCATCCCAAATTCATAATTTTATTTTGTTTTTGATTTTACTATTTCTTTAAACAGGTTATATGACTGTTATTACTATAATTTTTCCTAATGCTTTTCATATCTATGATGGGACAATCACTAAGTAAATATCAAATCCAAAAAGGATATCAGTGTGTATACAACAAAACCTATCTGAACCTACAGTTTATTTTCACAAGGCACTGGCTAATCTTACACTCCCACCTCTTGCACAACAGGTGCCAGGATGAGTGTCCCGTTGGCACCTATGGAGTTCACTGTGCGGAGACCTGCCAGTGTGTCAATGGAGGAAAGTGTTACCATGTGAGTGGCTCCTGTCTCTGCGAAGCAGGTTTTTCTGGTGACCGCTGTGAAGCGCGCCTGTGTCCAGAAGGACTCTATGGCATCAGATGTGACAAGCGGTGTCCCTGCCATGGGGACCACACTCTCAGGTGAGGGTCAGCTGCCCTGGAGTGATGTGTTCTGTTACAGTTTTCACTGCAGAATCCCTGATGACTCAGATGGTAAAGAGTCCACCTGCAATGCAGGAGACTCAGGTTCGATCCTTGGGTTGGGATGGTCCCGTGGAGGAGGAAATGGCAACCCACTCCAGTATTCTTGCCTGGAGAATTTCATGGACAGAGGAGCCTGTCAAGCTACAGTCCATGGGGTCACAAAGAGTCAGACATGACTGAGTGACTACCACACACTACCACTATTTGGAAGGAGGGATTGACAGCGATATTCCCATCCTGAGACCCTTCCTGCCTCTGGGTCATCCTGGACAGGAACCACTCAGTATATGGAAGACTTTTACACTCAATGGTCCAAGTCAGAAGTGCTAAAGTTATTAGATGGCTATGGATGGATATGAAATCCTATTCTCTGTTAATGACCACTGGAAAAAATTAAACTTGCTGAGGCTAGTACAATGTTTCCCTGAGAGAGGGATTCTGTGACATTCCCTTAGCAGCCAAGATGCAACGAGAGACATAGGTTAACCCCAGTTGAGTATGTAAAACCATCACAAAATGGTTCTCACGGCAGCCTCTTTACTCAGTGTCTGTATAGGCAGGAAGTGTACTGGTGGAAGTCTTGAGAAAGTGCTTCACTTGTGGTTGTCACATGTGAGGTGTGTGTTCAGAATTGATTACTCGAACATAGAACTCATAGGGGTCTTTTAAAGGCTCAAAAATCTCTTGAAGAACTCAAGAACAGGAAACCAAAATCCCACCCACTTTTACTGTACTTTGTCTGTCCCTGAAAATGTCTTTCCAACCATTTCTTCCTCTGCCTCCCCCAAGGACCAGATACACATCACATAGAATTCTGGGCCTCATTTACATACTGCTGGAAAAGCTGAGTTTGACTATAATGTGGTACATTATATAGCAGTTCAGGTGATACCAGAATTACCTTTATTTACATTCAGCACAGCTGTTACTTCATTTATGCTTCTGAAAGATAACTTGTGGCCACATTAAATCTCAAATGCATTAAAGTTAAAAGTAAATAGAAGCCTGTGGTTGGTCTCTTCTTTAAACCATTGTTGGGAGCAAAAAAAAAAAAAAAGACTTTGCAGTGCGTGTGCACACACTGAAATACATTTTAGTGGACATATTAAAGGAGTGCATTCTTAATGTGTCTCCAGCAGTTAGCAAGCTTCTGAAGTCAATTTCTGGCCTTCTTCATTGGGAAATATCACCATCTCTACAGGACAGGTTAAATAAACATTTGGAGAATAAAAATGAATAATCTCTACAGGATTTTGGTTGTTTTTCAACTCTCCAGTGTTAAAATTTGGCTGCCTTTCCCACAGTGTAAGGGTTGTCCCAACAAAAGGTAATTCTCATTAGTAATAGCTAAGGACTTTTTAATGCCAGTGTTCTGCTTCATCGAATGTAGATACAGCCTGAAATCAAATAGATTAATAAATCTATACAAAGGATCTCTGCTTTGAGAAGAATTGGAGAAGCAGAGGAAGTGTTGATTTTGCTGAAATTAGTTACCATAATAGTAGATGCAGAGTACAAGTTGACAGTTATTTGATTGATGTCAATACTATATAATTTTGACATAGGTCACGTGTACCTAAGCACATATGCTTTAACAAAGAAGTAAATGAACTTATTTGATAGTTACACAGATCAAAAGAACACTCAAATGTGTCTAATAGTATATAACAAATAATCAGAAGATTAAAGACCATTAGCCTATAAAGTGCTTCTCTAAATAATAAAATCTATTTTAAAAGATTAACTTGTACAAATTCCATTAAAATTATATGACCTGTCTTTTTGAATTCACAGTTGGAGCCACCCTTCTACTCTTAAATCTTGGACTTCTATGTAAAATTCTTGAAAACACAAAGTTCCTTTGAACCAAAAAGGCATAGAATCTTTGTATTAATTCAAAGTTTAGCCTACCATTTAATCAGACAAGAGTGTAGCTTGCTATTGCATAATACATGATGTCTATCCTAAAATCCTTTGTTATAATTAATGAGATAACTAATGAAATGAAAACTATTAATTTATAGTATCTTTAGGTAAATTTTGAGTTCTATGAATGTTCACATATTGACATAAATCAAAACCATATATTTGAGTAAGGGTTTGTATCAGTTAGTTTTGCTGCATAAAACAAAAACAAAAGCCTATCCCAAACTTAGGGGTTTAAAACAGCATTTATTTATTAGCTGATGATTTCTTGCTTGACTCTTTGGGTTGGGCTTAGCATGGCGGTTCTTCTGGTCATCTGTGTGTATTCAGTTGGCAGATCAACTAGAGGCTGGAATTCCTGGGTCACTCACGTGTCTAGCATTTGGCTGAGTGATGGGAGTGACTGAGCCACATGTCCCCAGCAATCTAGCACATTAGCCTGAGCTTCTGTACATGGTAACTGGCTTCTCAACAGCTTTAAGAGACAGGGCAAGCCCCAACATGCAAAC
Source organism: Giraffa tippelskirchi (assembly GCF_054371585.1). NCBI lineage: Eukaryota > Metazoa > Chordata > Mammalia > Artiodactyla > Giraffidae > Giraffa > Giraffa tippelskirchi. The sequence goes on along the minus strand of NC_137280.1, from coordinate 102,545,374 downwards.
GCTTTTCAAACCTTTGGTTATACCATGTTTGCTAATGTCTCTCTAGACAGAGAAGGCATCATAACCAAGTCCAGGTTCCTTATACTCCACCTCTTAGGGGGTGGAGTTACAATGCATTTGTAACCATTTTTATTTTTCAAGCTATCATAAGGTTGAAATGAATTTAAATATATTTATAAGTGATGTTAGTATTTTCAATTACAGTACTATTATAGAGCCTAAGGGCATTCTCTGTGACCTGGAATTCTTAAAACTGACTTTTGTAGTGGAAATGATTTTGAATAGGAAAACAAAATTCAAGATTCACTGAGATTCCACATGAGATATGTATATTAGCTCTTGTTAATAAGGACATTTAATAGCTGTGGGCAATCAGGATGTGCCTACTTGCAAATGCCACCTAATTGTCATATATTTTAGCATTAATAATATCTAAGGAAATGAATACAAGGAAGTTCAGTGATTCTTTCTGTTTTCGCCAACATTATATTAGATACCTGAATAATTGAACTCTTAAACTGAAAAATTTACTAGAATGTTTTTATCTAGTTATATATGTAAATGTATAAAGTGGTAGGTATTCCTATCTGTGTATAATCCAATTTCCATATTACACAAAGCAATCTGTTGTTTAGAAAGAAATCAGGTAGGAGGATATTACCCTTCAACCTCCACTCGGCTCCTCTAACAACGACACGTAAATCTCATTACCAATTAAGCTGCCTGCATGAGAACCCATCAAATGCATCCAAAGTGCTCTAGCTTCCTGCATCTAATTACAAATTGCAGAATACTAATTTTGGTGTCAATCAATCTGAGAACCAGTGTGCTGTACTAATACTCACCGGGGGGACATTGAATATCAATTTCTCTGTCTGCCTCTAGCTTAGTTCAATTCCCTGTCCCTGAATTGTCTATTCTGTTTACCATTTATATCTATACCATGTATATTATTTTTTGCTTTTTATTATTGAGTAATATTTCCTACCAAAAGATGTCCTTTTTAAAAATAGTATCTATCTTAAGGGAAACTACTTTAACCAGTTCATCATTTGGAATATTTCTTTTCTTTTTGTCGTACGTAGGGCCTTACCAAAATGAAATTAAATTTGTCCCTGCTTTTTGCACAATTCAGGCTTCTATTGGTCCTAATAGTAACCCTTTTATCTGTGCAAAATCCTAAGTTGTTTTTTTTTTTTTAATAAATTTATTTATTTTAGTTGGGGGCTAATTACTTTACAATATTGTAATAGTTTTTGCCATACATTGACATGAATCAGCCATGGGTTTACATGTGTTCCCCTTCCTGGACCCCCCACCCACCTCCCTCCCCATCCCATCCCTCTGGGTCATCCCATTGCCCCGGCCCTGAGCCCTAAGTTTTAACAATTCCTTTTCATATCTAGCCCTCCTACCAGACTGCTACCAAATTTCCTTTTCCTTTGGTGTGGAAACAAAGAAAGAAACCTGGGTTCAAGTTTGATTCTGCCATTACCTGTGCGAGACTTGGAATAATTAGTACCTCTTTCCAGGTCTCTGTTCCTTCATTTATAAAATAAGAGTCATACCTAACGTTGTGAGCATTAAATGAAATTTTCCACATGGATTGCTTAGCATGGTGTTAGCACACATTCAGCACTGGTCTGTACATCCACTTGCAGTATCATCATAAATGTCACTTAAATGACTGTTCCCTGCAATTAATGGTGATTCCTTTTAAGCTATAAAGTTGACATTTTAAAAACTAATTTTAGGGGACATCTGGCCTTTGTATGCAGACATACAGATTATAATTTAACAAGGCTGGATGACTTGGAGAGATCAGTGGAGCAGATTCTGCGCCCTGCCCCCCGCACCCCCTCGCGACACACACACACATCAACTCTGATGTTTTCACCTGTTCACTCAATCTGTGTTTACCAGGGGCTACTACATGGTAACAAAACACACTTAATTCTCGTTCTTCTGGAGCTCAAAGCCTAGAGGGGAAGGGAGACAAGGGAAGGACGGTAAGAATAAGCGTAAGATTACAGATCGTGACAAGTGAGATGAGCAGAGGGCAATGAAAGAGACTAACAGGAGATTCCTAACTGAAATGTGATTGGTCAGGGAAGGCCTCTCTAAGGAAGAGAGATTTAAGCTGGGCCTGGAAGGATAAGATTGAGAGAGGTAGGCCAGAAGTGGGGAGATGGCATTCCTGGCACAGGGAATAGCCCATGTGAAGCCCTTAACTTTGAAAAAGTGCGATGCTCTTACAAAGTAAAAGAAATCTATTGCAGTTGAGCATAGTAATAAAGAGAGAGAATAATGATGAAAGAAAAGCTCGAAAAGTAAGCAGTGACCAGTTGATGAAGGCCTGTGGGCCGTGTTTCAGTTCAGTTCAGTCGCTCAGTCATGTCCAACTCATTGCGACCCCATGTACTGCAGCACGCCAGGCTTCCCTGTCCATCACCAACTCCTAAGGTCATCATTTATCTGATGTCTCGGATAAATGTCTCAGAACTGTTTGGTTTAGGTCTGTTGTCCTAATGTAATTATTAGTAACTTTCTCTTCATTCTTAAAAATGCCCTGGTGTAGACAGTAAATAATTTTCACTCTAGCTATATTAAACAGTATGGATTTTACTCTGAGTGTAGGCTTCTAAGGGAGCCTTTGAAGAATTTTAAGGATGGTGACACCATATGATCTGTTTTTTAGTTGATGATTCATGAGTGAACACAGGGAAGAAGATTGAAAGGCTCTTCAGGAGTAGAGGAGACAGATGCCCTTGCCTTGAGTAGGATGGTGACACTGAAGATGGAGAGATACGGATAGAGTCGAGATATATTATGGAGTTGGAATGGTTAGGCCCTAGTGAAGAAGGCAATGCAGGAGACGAGAGAGAGAGTTATTAAGAATAACTGAGGTTTTTAACTTAAACCACTGAGTGGCTGGTTGGTGCCATTGCTTTACTGGGAAGTAACGGAGAGGAAACACTGAGTGAGGAATGAAGAAAGGGGAGAGCCAGGGCTCCGTGTTTGATGGGTTAGGTTTGAGAAGCCATGGAGATGTTGGGTGTTTTGCCCAAGGATAAATACCAGATAAGTAGATCTCAGTAATTCTAAGTAGATTTGCGATTCAGACCTTGTTTTTGGAATCCAAATCTTCTCTACCCAAGAAACCATCTTATATATAGGGTTGTGCTTGGATATTCCTTCCTTCCATGTTTCCTGAGTCATGCTTGTGATGGATGCCTAAGCCTTTGTTTATGGGCACTTAGTTACAATAGGGGTCCAAAAGCATATTTAAATAAATTTCTGAAAATGAGTAGCAGACTGTCTAACCCACAGCCATTTTCTTTAAGAAAAAGACAGAAAGTGAGATTATGAGGTGTGGCAAGACCTTCATTTGACAGATTAGGATGTCAGGCCCAGGGAGGTTATGTGCTTCCACTGTGGCTGGCCAGGTTGTGGGAGAGCTGGAATTTACAGCCTCAGTCCTCATCCCTTCCAGGTCATGGTTCTTTGCAGAAAATCTGTGAACAGTCCTCTGGTGAGAGGTTATTTAGAAGATGTCTAGATGAGACAGTGGGTTTTGTTACGGCCCAAGTTAAGGGGAGGGTTTTATCTCCATTAGGGGAGGAAGACCATCTTCAACAGTCTTCCAGTTGTGAGCAGAGCTGGTTTGATTGTTCAGATTTTCCTTTGGCGAGAAGCACATGTGTTTTGAGCGATACAGAGCACCCTATTGTGTGAGCCTCGTTAACCCATGCCTCAGCACAGCTGATGTGTCCATTTGCTGCAGAATGACAGCTGGCTGCCTGGCCCATCAATGTGGCTGCCTTTTCAGGTAGAGACAGCTGTTCCACCACCAGGTATGGGGAGCTGAGAGAAGTAGGCTAGGCCGAAAAGGTCACTGCTTCTGGGGTTCCTTACTGACTTGGTGGTGTTCGTTGGATGGAGTTCTTCAGATCGTCTTATCTAGTTGACCTCTTATCGTATTAGTGCTTTCGCTTGACAAAAATTAAAATGAGTTTCAGACAAAGGGACACAGTTACAAGAGTCATCCTGCTAGAGCATGATGGTGATTTCATGCAACATTTGTGGTACCAGTCAGGTTTCAGCCGATTAATTAAACCATACCAAGCCTGAGAATGAAGTTTAAATTGTTGTGGAATTACCAACACATTTCGTGATCGTGGCTAGAGCAACATTTGTACAAGCCTTGGGTGTCATGTTTACCCGCGAGTGACTTGCTCTTTTCATCCACATCCCTCAGCTGTCACCCCATGTCTGGAGAGTGTGCCTGCAAGCCAGGCTGGTCGGGACTCTACTGTAATGAGACGTGTTCTCCTGGATTCTATGGGGAAGCTTGCCAACAGATCTGCAGCTGCCAGAACGGGGCTGACTGTGACAGTGTGACAGGAAAGTGCATCTGTGCCCCAGGATTCAAAGTGAGTGGCTTGGGCTACTTCCACAGAAGGAGGAGAGGAGGGGTGCAACTTGGAGCATATTGATACCATGATTTATATGACCTTTCTCTGAAGCCCTGTGAATGTGCTAAAAACCAATCGCATCATTAACAAGGAAGAAAATAAAGAGAAAAAAATAATAAGAGATATAAGTAATTACTTGAGAATGATGCCTGGGCAAGCTGGTAAAACTCTAAAGTGGCATTAATATTTAATAATTTAATTAATCTATATCATGAAGTAAGACAGATTTTAATTATTCCTTATGTAACTATGTAATTATCTCATCATGTAAATAATTTATAGGCAGCAAAGAAATTACTTTTCCAAATAGGATATGTTTTATTGTCCACAGTTTATGTTTTAATTCCTTGCAATTTGAAGGCATAGTTAGCATTTATTATGTATTAACAGCCAAGGATTAGTAGTATGTAAGTTTTTCAGTCCCTTTGAGAATCCAGCCCTTTCAAATATGCCTATAAGCTCATAGAGCAGAATTTTGCTAGTTTCCAGGATTTCTTGGCCACAGATTAGGAATTTTTGTTTTAAAGGAAAATGAGCTGCTCTTGAATTATTTTCTCCCATTTTAAAGAGAACATTGAACTGTGAAGAATGTTGATGACTTTTCCAGAGCACATAATATAGAACGAGTGGGTCACAAAGTCTCAGAGCTGAGATCTTTACAGGGTTTTCTAACCTGGGTCACAATGCTTTGGTTGAGCCCTTGAATTAGCCTTAAGAGTCTCTTTGTCTCTTCTGCTTTTAAAGGAGGTGACCTCCAGTCACCTTCTGTGACCAACTTCTGTGTTTAATGCTCCCTGTCAGATAATAAATTGAATCATGCTGCAGGCTAAATGTGTTCTGTTTCTTTGCCTTACCTACTGATCATATTACATATTATATAAAGCAGTCTAGGAATCATTGCAATTTAATGTATAGTTCATATTTGTTTTTACCTATAGACAGTACTTTTATAGCTGCAGTTTGTTGTTCCATGTCTACTTGTATGAGCAAGGACAGAGGATTTTGTATTTGCTACCAAGGAAAAGTAATGAAGGCAGCAGGGTTTTTTGGGTCATATTCAATACTTGTATCCTAAATATAGGCCAGCTGGCATTGCCCTTGGATCTGTACAGTTTGTATATCTGTACAGTTATAAAACTTTTTAAAAAAATACAATGTGTTAAAATGAGAAAGAGAGTGTAAAATCAGCACAGCCAAGATATATTTTTGTATATTTGTGTTGGCCCTATTTCAGGTGGTCATACTGCATGCATTTTCCTGTTTGTGCTTGTCTAGGGAATTGACTGCTCCATCCCATGCCCTCTGGGGACCTATGGGATAAACTGTTCCTCGCTCTGCAGCTGTAAAAATGACGCTGTCTGCTCTCCTGTGGATGGATCTTGTACTTGCAATGCAGGTGAGTGGGTGAATGAGTCTGTTATCTGATCCCAGTCCTGTTAGCTCCTAAAGACACAGGAAAGAAACCTTGACCAGGATTCTAGCTCCAGCTTTGCCAAAATACAGTACCAGTACTCAACAAACCCCCTTACCCAGAAAGGGCTCTCCTGCTTTCCAGAGTCAAGGGGAGAGGCTCCTGTGAGATGATCTCTGAAGTTGCTGCCAGCTCCAAAATCTATGAGTCTCTGTGCTTTGGGGAAGAATAAGCAGGCAGACCTGTGTCTGTGCCCCTAAATCGATTGGCCTGGAGTCCTGACAAGAGATGCAGTCAAGCACCCGATTGTACGTGGGGGCCAGAGCATCTTTAACCATAGTTTCTGCAGCAGCCAGCATTGTGGACATTCACTGTTCATGGTTCATGGGGTCTTGCTCTAAAGATGGGGATGTTCTTTCAAATGCAAACTTTCTTTTTCCTTCCCATATAAATATTTTATTTCCCGACCTGCACAAAACTCCGACCCCACAGTGCACATCACTGCATGTTAGATAGTAGTGAGGTACCCCCAACTTGATCTCTTTTCCCCCACTAGCACTTCTCACTGTTGGCATCCTTGACAGCTGTGCCGGTGCTCTGGTTCAGTTCTGAGAAAGGCTTTACATGGCAGAGCCATGCTCCCTGCACTGGGGCGGGGGCACTGTTGCCTACCTCCAAGATGTTTCTAAAGGGGAGTATGGTTGGGAGAGGCTGGCCAGGTCCCTGCTGCCTTTGTTTGTTCACATGCCCTGGCGCTCTTGTCATGGCAGGCTGGCACGGGGTGGACTGCTCCATCAGCTGCCCCAGTGGCACATGGGGCTTTGGCTGCAACTTAACATGCCAGTGCCTCAATGGCGGAGCCTGCAACACCCTGGATGGGACCTGCACCTGTGCACCTGGATGGCATGGGGAGAAATGTGAATTTCCCTGCCAGGTATGAGTCAGCTGGGAGGGCCGGGAGGACCCGATGGCAGAGGGTTAGCTTATTTTTTGCAGACTTCATGACTTAAAGTCCCTTATTGTGAACCAAACTAGAGTCACTGTAGAAGAATTGAGATGTTTGAACTCAAATTGGATACAAGGTAAGAAGGAGGAAAGATGCAGAAATTGGTTAGGCAGCTTTGTGAGAATCCCTTTTATCCTCTCTCTCCTAGTTCCTCCCACCTTTCCCCTCTGTTTTCTCTGTTCTAATATACCCATCTCTTCATGGCAACCAGTCATCAGTATTTGTCAAACATCCAGTGTATGCCTGTCAACTCTCCAAATATTGTGTTTCCATTATAATGGAAATCCTCCAGCCTTTGGGGTGGAAAGTGGCAGGGCGTTGAAAGGGGGGTGGTGATGGTGTCCAGAAGGGTTCAGTGAGGTGGTGAAAGGTTTGGAAACAGCCATCATTTAGCACAAATATCTCTGGAGTCACCTAGATCTCCATAGATTTCCATGGTTCAATGCTGACTCCCTCCCCTTCACCTACTTTGGAGATATGCCCCTGACCCCATTCTGAGTCTGCCGCAGGCCAATAAGCGTGGGCAATGGACAGTGCATTCTGTAGTAACAGCCCATTTCAATTTCTCCCTCTAAAGTACGGGGCCAGTTTCCTTCCCACTATTCCGTAGCTTTTTCTCCCTAGGCAGTTATTTTCTCCCGAGCCAGTAAGCATTCTCTCAGTGGTGTGTATGCTGTGCCTCCTGGGGATCACGTGATGATGAAGTGACACCATGACCCCGTGAACTGGACAGCTCCAGGGGGCCCTTCCACAGAGCGCTTTTCTCCCTGGGTTTCCTCCTCATTAAGTGCAACCCATTTCCCAGCTAGAGAGCCCGGGGTGCTACTCTGTGCCCTCCAAACCCCTAGGACACAGTTTTGTTAGTTTTGTCTCCTGTCATCTGCCAGTGAGCAGATTATCAGTACTCTGAGATGGGCTTAAAGATCACCTTTCACTTACACAAGTCTACGTGTAGATGAAGCAAATCTACACTATCTTGTCTGTTTTTTGGTGTGTTATTAGATGCATTAGTAAATCAGCCAAGGCTGGAAATGGTTTTTAGTGGCTCATATTATGGCAAAGCTAAATCCTATAGGGAAGGGGAAGTCGCTCAGTCGTGTCCGACTCTTTGCGACCCCATGGACTGTAGCCTACAAGGCTCCTCCGTCCATGGGATTCTCCAGGCAAGAATACTGGAGTGGTTTGCCATTTCCTTCTCCAGGGGATCTTCCCAACCCAGGGATCGAACCCAGGTCTCCCGCATTGGAGGCAGACACTTTAACCTCTGAGCCACCAGGGAAGTCCCAAATCCTATAAGCCTAAGGCAAACATTAGTAGGACTTAATTTAAAAAAATGTTTTATCTTAATAATCACTAGACAAATGAATATACCATTTAACACCTACTAAAATGGCAACCCGCTCCAGTATTCTTGCCTGGAAAATCTCATGGACACAGAAACCTAGCGGCTACAGTCCATGGAGTTGCAAAGAGTTGGACCCGACTTAGTGACTGAGCACGCATGCACCTGTTGAATGCTGGGTCTGGGTGCCTCCCTGTTGGTAATTTCATAGCCCCTGTTTTCCTGAGTGCTTGGTGCTGTGGGAGGTTTGCAGTTCCCTCCCTCAGTTCCTCAGGACCTGGCATGAAAGATCAGGGCTGGTAAATGCGGAGCTTTCATTCCTCTCCCACAAACTAAATGATCACGTCCGTGAAGAGTCTCATCTCCGCTGGACCACCAACGCGGATGTGCATGTGAAAACATTAAGGTCTGAAGGGGATGAAGGGGAAGGTGTGCCAGCACAGAGTCCACCCCTGCTTAGGAGCTTGAGTCAGAAGGCTTCATGTTGTTCAGATGTCATCATGGGAGAGAGGATGCTAATTAGGAAAAAGTGACAAAAGGTATTCATTTCTCCTTATAGTTCTGTGTATCTCACTGGCAATTTATGGACATGATCTTAATTCAGTTAGAACTATGTTGTTTTTTAAATTTTAGGGCTTCTTTTAAAAAAACATTATTGGGGTATAGTTAATTTACAACATTGTGTTAGTTTCAGGTCTACAGCAAAGTGAATCAGTTATACATATACATATACCCACTTTTTGTTTGTTTGTTTGTTTAGATTCTTTGCCATATAGCTCATTACAAAGTACTGGGTAGAGTTCCTTGTGCTAAATAGTAGGTGCTTATTCGTTATCTAGTTTATATTTAGAAGTATGTATTTGTCAGTCCCAATCTCCCAATTTATCCCTCCCCTGTCCCCTTACCCCCTGGTAACTACAAGTTTGTTTTCTACATCTGTGATTCTACTTCTGTTTTGTAAATAAGTTAATTTGTACCACTTTTTTTTTTTTTAAGATTCCACATATAGGGCTTCTTTATGTGGATCAGAGTCTTCTTTTTTCACTAACAAATAGAATGTTCTGTAGGAGAAAAAAAAATTCTGGGATTGTGTGTGGGGATGGATATTAACTAAACTTATGTGGTAATCATTTCACAATATATATAAATATCAAATCATTATATTTTACCCCTGAAACTAATGTAACATATGTGAATTGTACCTCAGTGGGAAAAAAAAAATACCCTGTAAGGAGTACTGAACTATTTTATAAAAATCTTTAGGAACAAAAAGACAATATTTTTATGAGTTATGGCTCACAATAAGATAAAGATTCTTTTAATTAATTGGCATGTTTACCTATCTTTGCACATATGCACACCAGCATATTGACATAGTTGGTTTCACCATTTGTATGCTAGACGTAAACTAAGGTTTGAGCGTTTTGAAAACACTAACCCCTTGCAGCCAGTATTTTAGGAGCCAAGAAGACATGGGAAGAGGTGATTGTAATGCATGCTGCTGAGAGATGTTTGGGAGGGGAGGGTGCTGTTTGTTAAATGGCTGACTGAGGTCGCCCGCTGTGGGATTCCCATCCCTCACTGCTGTCTTCCGTGTAGGATGGCACTTATGGGCTGAACTGTGCTGAGCGTTGTGACTGCAGCCATGCGGATGGCTGCCACCCCACCACTGGTCACTGCCGCTGCCTCCCCGGATGGTCAGGTGAGAGCCATGGGCCGCTATGAGAAACATGCCAATTTGTACCTAGTGTGGTTCCTTGCTACCTCAGAGAAACACTCACAGGTCAACCTTTCCGAAACAGCAAAATGAGAATATGGTAATGTCTCCAGTAAGGTGATAAATTTTTACCCTCAAAATGTTACTGCTAGGCCTAATTAATCTGTGGGCTTCCCTGGTGGCTCAGTGGTAAAGAATCTGTCAATGCAGGAGACATGGATTCAATCCCTGATCCGGGAAGATACCCTGGAGGAGGAAATGGCAACCCACTCCAGTATTCTTGCCTGGGAAATCTGATGGACAGAGGAGCCTGGTGGGCTACGGTCCATGGGATTGCTAAGAGTCAGACATGACTTAGTGACTGAAAAACAACAACAACAATTAATCTATAATCCAGGGATGACTTCTTGTTGAATCATGCAATGGCAGTTCTCTTGAACATTCAGGTAAGGTCTAACAGTGCAGATAACTAGCATCTTCTTTATAGATAGATAGATAGGTATGCTGCTGCTGCTGCTGCTGCTGCTAAGTCGCTTCAGTCGTGTCCAACTCTGTGCAACCCCACAGACGGCAACCCGCCAGGCTCTGCCGTCCCTGGGATTCTCCAGGCAAGAATACTGGAGTGGGTTGCCATTTCCTTCTCCAGTGCATGAAAGGGAAAAGTGAAAGTGAAGCTGCTCAGTCGTGTCCGACTCTTAGCGACCCCATGGACTGTAGCCTACCAGGCCCCTCCGTCCATGGGATTTTCCAGGCAAGAGTACTGGAGTGGGGTGCCATTGCCTTCTCTGATAGATAGGTATATAGATAGGTAAATAGACAGACTCTCATATGATAGAATTCACCTATTTAAAGTGTAGAATTCAATAGTTTTTAGTATAGCCAAAGAATTGTGCAGTTATCACCCCTATCAATTTTAGAAAATTTTCATTGCCCCTCCCAAAACCCCATTAGTACTTACTAGCAGTCATTCTTCGTTTACTCCCAATTCACGGCCCCACCCCCTTTGCCCTACCCTAGGCAGCCACTTTCTGTTTCTGTAAACTTGCCTATATGTGGTGTTTTGTATCTGGATTCCGTTAGTGTATGTTTCTAAGGTTCATCCATATTGGAGCGTATATCAGTGCTTCATTCCTTTTGACTGTTAAATAATATTCTGTTGCTTGGATAGACCACATCTTATTTACCCATTCATCTGTTGATAGTTTTTAATATTAATATTTACCCACTGATAAATATTGGGATTGTTTCCACCTTATTGGATATTATGAAAAATACTGTTATTCATGTACAATTTTAGTGTGGAGGTATATATTTTTGGTATATACTTAGGAGTGAAATTGCTGGGTTGTATGGTAACTCTAAGCTTAAGCTTTTCAAGAACTACTACAATTGTTTTCCAAAGCATCTGCACCATTTTGCATTCCTGCCAGCAATGTATGAGATTTCTACTCTCCACCACACTTTGTTATTATCTATCTTTTTTTGATTATAGCCATCCTGGTGAGTGTCAAATCTTATCTCATTGTGTTTTTGATTTCCATTCCCTCAATAAGTAATGATGTTGAGCATCTTTTCATGTGTTTATTGGCCATCTATGTATCTTGTTTGTAGAAATGTCTTCAGATACTTTGCTCATTTTTTAACTTGGCTTATTTGTCCTATTATTACTGAGTTGTAATGTTTCTTTGCCCCCTAGCTCTATGTCCTTTTCATATATATAAGTTGCAAATATTTTTCCTCTGTGGGTTATTTTTAACTTTTTTGATGATATCTTTTGCCACCAAAAAGGTTTTATATTTATAAAGTTCAGTTTATCTCCTTTTTCTTTTATTGCTTGTACTTTTGGTGTCTAAGAAATCATTGCCTAGTCCTGGATAACAGAGATTTATGCCTCTGTATTCTTAGAGTTTTATAATTTTAGCTTTTGCATTTAAGTCTTTGATACATTTTGAGTTTGTTTTTGCATATGGTGTGCATAAGGGTCCAAATTCATTCATTTTTGTGTCAAAATCCTGTTGTCCCAGCACCATTTGATGAGAAGAGCATTCCTTCCCCCACTGTATTGTCTTGATAACCTTGTCCGAAATCAGTTGACCATAAATGTGACAGTGTTTATTTCTAGACTCTCAGTTTTATTCCATTGACAGATATGTCTATCCTTATGTAAGTAACATACTGTTTTGATTGCTGTAACTTCATAGAAAATTTTAAAATTGGGACATGTGAGTCTTTCAACTTTGGTCTTTTTCAAGATTGTTTGGCTATTCTGGGTTCCTTGAATTTCCCTTTGTGTTTTTGGATCAGCATGTTAATTCCCGCAAAGAAACAGGGTGGAAATTTAAAGAGGATTGAGTCTATATAGCCATGACAGGAATAGCGCCAATTTAACAATATTAACTCTTCAGATCTTTGAACATAAGATGCCATCAGTAACCTCTGGAGTGGTGTCTCTCAGCTCTTTGCAATTTGTTGAGAGCTTCTTAAGCTTCTGACAAACTGAGACAAACTGTCTTGTGTTTGATTTCTAGTGTCTGAGAGCTACCTTGGGAACAGGTCAAGCCTTGTGTAATAGACTTTATTTTCTGTCATTAGGAGCTACCCACTGAAACACAGACCCCATAGCCCTCCAGTTCCTCCTTGACTTGCAAAGACTGAGATAACTCTGACTCTATAGTATGAAATTCCACTTTGCCATGTTTCTACTTGGTTCTCAGTTACTACATGTTAAAACTATTAATACATAGGAATTAAACCAGATTTTGTGACTTCGCAAGGGTTCCTGAAGTTCTCAAATGGAGTGGCCACTACTAAGTTCTCAATGACTACCATGAAGCAAATAGCATTTTTAACGCCCTGGCGTATTCAGGGCTTTTCTAATAGAGAAGCCACATCATTTGTTTTGGGCCATACTCCACCAAGGCTACTTTTGTCTTATGAATGTAGAGGAAATGTGACATGTTCCTGGACCCACCAGTCATCGATCAAGTATCCACCTGCTTTGATGGTTTAGAACCAGCTTGTGAAAAGCATGCTCTTGTATACATGAGAAAAGCAGGAGATATGATTTGGCCTGAAGCCAGCCAGAAAATGTGTTAGTTGCATTCCACAGTCTGGGTCATGGGGTAAGACAAATGATCGCATCTGGCCTTAGACCTGTGGCGCTCCTGCGGGAATGCAGTGGCTTTGTCACACGGCATAATCTTGTAATCCTCTGTCCATCTGTGACTGGTCTGCTTCTCCAAAGGGGAGGAAGTTTTGCTGCTTCATTGTTCTATCGCTTGTTGCTCACCATCTCTCTGCTTCATGGTTTCCAGTGCCTTTCTCTGGGTCTTCTGTGTGGACTCTTGGTCTGTTAAGTATCTAAGGCTGCCAGGAGACATTGTTTAGAGAGGTCATCCCCCACACTCATAGAACACACTTGTATAAGCAAATGTGTATAGAGGAAAAGAAAATTCCTGAAGTTTTGAAAAACACCCTACAATTGGCTCAAGAATTGCCTTGTTTTTCTGAAAGAAAAGTAAACTCTGTATTATTTCATTGTCAACATTGGGTAGACGTATCATTTTTTCATCACAAACTTGTTTTGAATGAGTACCTCATAAGGACATTTTGAAATAAAAACTTTGTTTTTCATTTAGATATCAGGTTTGGGGCAAAATAAATAACCTCAGTTCAGGGAAGCAAGTGATTCTCTTTCCTTTCTCCTTGCTGTGGAGTTTGCTCTCGGTGATATGTTGAGAATTGCCAGAGAGGGTAGCAAATATGTGGGATAAAAGCAAGGCTTTTGTGAAAGAATCAGAGAAATCTAACTTGGGAAACTGGACTCTTCCCTTGACCAAATTATCGAGATTTAATCTGTAGAGACACCGACAGTGCTCTGCCGCTGAGGACACTGAGGAGAGACTGATCTGGCCTAGGAGTGTGGAGATTAAAGAAAATGGGTCGGGAGAGTTTTATCCCTCCTTACAAAGAAATGGACATACCTACACTGAGGAAGTCAGGCACTAACGTGATATACAGAGGAAGTCAGCTTGCTTTCTCACCAAGGTGCTCATTCACCACCCTTGTAACTTCATTCTCTTTTCTAATGTTTGATGGTCTTTTTTTTTTTTCCTTAAAGGAAATGAGACTCTTATTTATTTATACTGTAATTGATTGTCCCATTTTACCTAGTCATAAAATAAGTCTTCAAAATGTACTACCATAAATACTAACCAAAAGTTGCATCTGACATTCCATATACTATTTCCAAAAGAAATGCACCATTTTTCAAAAGAAGAGACATACACTTTTATTATATGCTGTTAATTAAACCTTAATTTATTGATGTGTTTAGCCAATAGGTTACTTTATCAAACAGAGTCAGATTGCAGTAAAAAAAAAAAAAAGAGAGAGAAGAATAAAACATCCTTGTGTCCTGGGCTTCTTCTCCCACACCTCTGTTACACACACACACACACACACACACACACATACACATACTAATAAGTGAGATGACTTTTCAAAATCATTATTCTGAAATTCCAGAAATATAATTAGGTCTATGTGTATGTGTATGTGTGTTTCCAGAGTAGTGGAGTGATATCCTTTGTAAAGTACTTCCCCAAAACAGTAGAAACATGCCACTGTTTTTTCTCCTTCCTTTCCTCTCTGACTTCAGTCAGCCAGATCACCTCTTTGCTAAGTGTTACAGCTAATCAAGATTTCTTTCTAGCTGTCTGGGAGGATAAGTAGCCTCCAGCCTGGTTCCCAACCCTGGCTAAGATCATTGTCACCTGGGAGCTCCTTTAATTTGTATAGTCTTGGTCCCACTTCAGACCTACTGAATGACAATCTGGAGGGTGTGTGAGAAGGATGGAGCCATTGCCAGCCCATAAAGTACCTTTTGTACAAATTTAGAAACGGTTTGAAATGCCTCAGAGTGTGCTTGTTGGTAGTAGAAAGCAACAAGCTAGATTTATGCTCTGACTTACCCCTTTAGCCAAAGGCTTTTGTGCAGTGTACAACCTGCACAACCTTACTTGGTGGCTATGTCTGTTACTTGAAAAGTAGTCCCAGTAATTGTAGTGGTGATTACCCATCTGTGGGCTGGCCTTTGCTCTACCTTGCTATTCTAATAATTGAAGAAATTGGAGTCTAGGGGAGCATTTCTGCTACAGAAAGCCTCATAGCCAGTGGCAGAAGACTAGAGGAAGCTTAGAGATACCTTTCTAAGTGGCCCTACACACACCAACGTTGACACTGAGTAAGGGAGCTGCAACTCCGGGTACTGATCTGTGACACCTGAATTGTCATAGTAAGGGGACACCTATTCTTCTTTGTCCAGTGACATAGAAGTGCAAATTCAAGTGCTTTGCTTCCAATCAGCTACAAGTGCAAATGAATGACACTATTTGACCCTTCAAGGTATTGGGAGTGGGCGGGGGAGTGGGAAAATGTAACACATGCTTTGTGATGTGTCTGTTTGTTACCTGGGCTTGGGAGAGGCAGTAACTTAAAAGCAGAACATGGGGTCCCTAAAGTGAGGGTGAAGGGAGGGACTCACCTTCCTAAAAGAAAGGCTGCAGAAAAAGCCAAGCTTCCAGATTTACCAATCTGCCTGGCATTCTGTCTTGTTTGCTTTTATCTGGGTCCAGACTAAGGCAGACCATGATTTCTGGTGTTTAGTGTTGCCACTGCAAATGCAAACATCAATGATTTACACTACTTATTTATCAAGATTGTTTTCAATGTGGTGACCAATAGCAGATCCTTTTTAATGGCACTTTAACATTTATATTAATAGTATACGCAGAGAAAACTGATTTAACAACCATTTGCTGAGTGTTTCCACCTTGTATGCAACTGCAGTGTTTGGTGCTGGGAGCAGGAAGATGCTCACAGCTCCGAGGGAGGGCACTGGGTGGGCAGAGGTGGATACACCAGGGAGTTGCTTGTCTGTACTACTGTATGCCTTGGGGGTCCAGAGGATTAGAAAAGCAGAGACAGTGTTATGACCAAGTATTCAGTTGCTGAGTGTCTTCGGTTCCTCTCTCCTATAATCACCAAACCCAGTGATTATTAACAAATCACACTCTTCACTGTAATAGATATTTAGTAGTTCGTTGCTTGGGAACAGGACATCGAATTGAAATCATTTCCTTCATTCATTGATGCCCAAATATTGCAATACTGGCATAAGGAATATAAACAATTAAGCAAGACCAGGAGTTTGGGTTAGATCTCTGAGAGGGGGAAATAATGACACTGCAAATGATTTATTTACTGCATTCACATAATCACAAATGCCTAGTGAATGCTGATTTCATGTGAAGGCTGCAGGCATAATGCATCATGCGTTAAATGCATGAGTATTTCTTTAGAGCTGCTTAGCTGAAGTTTATCACGATCACTCAGCCATTGCCTAGCAACTCATGAGGGCTATCAAAGAGCTCTTTGTCCTTGGTCCTAGCAAAAGCAGTCCCTCACAGATCTCCTTATCAACGTTAGAACATTTATTAGGAAAAAATACTTCCATTGAACCAAAGAATCCTACAAATTTAAAGATATCCCCTTTCTGTTTTGTCCCTTCTTCCAAATAGTGTAGGAAATTGTTTCCTCAAGTAACTCGTATTAAAGCCTCTATCTGTACTTTGATAAACATTCCAAAGGAATTTCCTCAAGATATCCTTTAGATCTCCTGTTGCTTTATAATCTGGACTAACATTTAAAATCACAGACCTGAGCTAATGAAAGTCTGTTTTGTCCCAAATAAGTAAGGCAGACATTTCCACTCCCTTAGCTAGCAAGGGTCCTCATTTTAGTATACAGAATATTAACACGTTGGGCTTCCTGGTTTGAGTGTTCTTCTCATATAAGAATGGTATGGTTGCTCCATCCAGTTGGAAAATGGTCCTGAATATTATGTTGGAAAGAGGAACTGTGCTTATTGACTCATTCAAGAGACATTTATTTAGCATCCTTCATGTACTGGGCACTGCAGTGACAAAAATAGGCACCAACTCTCATGGGGCTGTGAGAATTCTTATATTACCCTGGATGGAGTATGGACTGGGGAGTGGTCTTTCATCTGCATTCTCTTCTGTACTTCTCTGGAATTCATCTCCCTCAGGTGGCAGTGATTTAGTTCAAGACCGTGTCATTTTTTTCACTGTTAACCCAGGAGGAAGCTCATACTCCGTAGCATGGCATCCTTGGCTCTTCCTTTTGTGACCACTGCCTGGCTGCCTCACTGTCTATCCTGCTTTTCCCAGCACCAATTTCAGCCATCCCCAACACTTTTGACTTCTGAAGGATAGACACATACCTCTTGGGGCCTGAGCCTTGCACTACCATTCTGTTAGCCTGGGACCCTCCTCCAACTTCACAAGCTACTTCCTTCCCTGATCATGATCTCCAGACAGGGTTAGATAGGTCTTTCCTGGGGCCATTGTCACTCTAGAGTTGGAGGTCTTTCTTAGAGAACCTGTCATCAGCAAGCCAGCAGTGTCTAGACCCCTTGAATATTTATTGAGCTGAATTCTCTTTTCTGTCTTTGACAAACAAGGAAACAAAAAGGTGTCTTATAGGGCTCCAGCAAGGTTGGCAAAGAGTAAGATGAGATCAATGGAAATAATTAAGACATAAAACACACACTCACACACAACACCCAGCTGCCTACCTTACCCCATAAAATAGTTAAAGCAAACTTACAATTCCCTATCCTGGAGAAAGTTTCATTGTAGGGTTAGCCTTATTTGGAGGGCACATCAGTGTCCATACACTAACTGCGACCTAGAAAAGCACTTACCCCAGGGCTATTTCCTGAATTGCAGTCAGCCTTACAGATTTAAATTCACAGCTATTTATTTCTCAGGCTCCTAACAGGTATGCTTTCTAAAATACTAATTTTCTAGAGATGATAACCCATCAGTAATAATAAATTTATCTTATCCCTTTCTGACTATAAGATGAAGCAAAAGATAACAGAAGGGCACAGAGGTCTGAAAGGGAGGAATAGCAATAGGAGAAAAAGGTGAAGCAAGCGGGAAAAACATAGCTTCATGCGTTTTTCCTGGAGTTGCCACCTGACTGAGACATGCTTTATATTTGTCTCCAAATAGACTTGGCATTAATATCTGCAAAATGATGACTGACTGTTACTAGTGATAGAGAAAAAGAAAAGGAATTGAATTTTCAGGAGGAGTTGATAATAGAATTGTTAAAATTTACTTGCCATAAAAAGACTCCTTTGCAGCCCTAAAATAAAAATTATTTAAATGTAAGCTTGGTTCTGTTGAAATATATGATTAGAGAAAGAAGTCTTGATAGGTGATCTCTAGAATTACCTGATTCTCCAGAAATGAAATGATGGGTAAATTATGTGAAAAAAGCTTATATTTGCTATGGATCTCCTTGCTATATCAGGGGCCTTGTTACATCTATGAAAATTACCTTGATTAAGTTGATTTTAACTGATGGTTATGCTAACTAGCTGGACAAACCTATTATGGAGGAGGAAATAGGTATGAAAAAAAGGATCACTTTATTCTGATTTGCCAATCTGCCCTGGAGTCATTTTTATTAACATGTTCTAATTGAAAATGTGCTAATTAATATGTAAGTCATGATAATCTCTAATGTGGAAAAGCAGCATATACTTTTTGATCTACAGTGTATTCCATTCCATTTTAACTGCATTTTATGAAATGTCATGTAAAAATCTGTTAAGTAGCTGATAAACTAAACCATGTAAATGGCTATATCTCTACCTCCCCCAACTCCTACCCCAGAAAAACAGTGTCAAAACTCAGGATTAATTTTCAGGGTGATTTTCAGATTATCCAGATATTCACTCAGCTTCCACGTCTCTAAAATCCTAAGTGGGATTTGCCCAGGTAGCTCCAGACCAAAATGGCCAGGGTTGTCTGGGTCTCTATGAGGCAAGTGTCTCATTTTACCTGCTGTAACACAGGAGTCCTGGCTCATGATCAGAACTTGAACTTGAATTAGAGAATGAAACAGGTTACCTTTGTGGGTACTTCTTTCAAGTTGGCAAAACAAACTTTAGATTTGCAGCCTCTTTCTAAGTGGTTTGGTCCTCTGTCCATTTGCTGCTTCTGCCTAGTAATTGAGTCAGAACACTAGCATAGACTTTGGGACTGTTTTAGCGTGCTTGGAGAGTAGAGCATTTGCAATCCCATCTCAGTTTTGCAAAAGAGATTTGCAAGAAAGATCAAATATTTGTGAACTCAAGGGAAAAAAATATCATAGTAGACCAAAATTCTGCATTTTATTCTATGGGGAACACTTAAACCCCAGTTGGCTTCTAACAGGCCTGCTCGCCTTTCTTCAGCCAGCAGTCCAGGCTGAAATAACAGTCTGTTGTCAATTCCAGTGAGACACAATGAGGCCTGTGCTTTTTCATGCCTGCTTAGCGGCCTTTACCACGTGGAAGACTTTCAGATGGAGAAAACCAGGAAGAGTGAAAAGTGGTGGAGTTATTTCAGTAGAAATGACTGGCCACCAATTAACAATGTTCACGTTAGGGTTTGGAACTGCTTCTGTATTAAGGTTCAGGCCATGGTAACTTTTCTTCTAATCAATTTAAGAGCAAAAACTGTAATACAAAACATGGCCTTGTCAGCCTCCTTAGTGCAAGCAGAATTCGCATTCTGGAATCGTCGGAGTGGGAGTGGGCTGGTTCTTACCATGTTTTCACTTGGTCGGAGGCCAGCAGTCGCTGGTTCACTCCTAATTATAACTCTTTCTTATTGCCTCTCAATACAGAGAGCATTTCTTTGAGTTGTGGAGTACTGTGACTTACAAGAAAGAGGCCCCTATGGTATTTTGAATACAAATTTACAAAGGAGACTTCCATTTATCTGAAATAAAACCTGGTTTTATTTTTTGCAACTTTGGATTTTCTCTCTGTTTCTTTTAGGCATTTGTTCACTGGGGACTGACTCTAAAGTTTCTCTATTTCCAGACTAAGAGTTAAATACCTGCATATGGGTTCTCAATAATCAATCACTTAGACAACAGCTATGAGTAACATCATTTGTGATATTCTGCCTATGCTGGATTAAATGTTTAAAGAGGAATTTGGTGGCACAGATTAGTTTATCTTTCTGTCTTGCACAGTGTATTTTCAAAATATTTTAAGATTATGTTTGTTTGCTCCAGGGGAAGATTTTCTTTATGTAAAATTATTTAACCACCTTTTTCTTACTTTATCTTTCTATGCTTTGCCTACTTTTCTGTAAAAAATAAAGGATGGGGAAGGGAGGAAGGCATTGAGGGCTAGATCATATAGTATTTTTGATAAATTTGGCCTTCAATAGACAGAGCCCTTGGGCTTCTTCTCTGCTGTCTCCTCCTAAGGAAGAAAAATCAGTATAACAAAGATGTTTTATTCCTTCTCCTTTATGATGCTATAGAGAATAGTCCTGGGATTATTTTAATGTTATGATGATATGATATATGATATAATATATGATGATGAACTGCTGTGTATAAGTGGATTTTAAGTTTTAGATCATCCCTGCTCACTGCTACCCGTGATAACTCAGGTTTGATATGGTGACCTTGGTCCTGGTCTCTGACTTAGCATCCGAGGTGCCCGCCCTCACAGTCTCTCACTCGGCCTTGCCCGTGTGCCTCGTTTCAGGTGTCCACTGTGACAGTGTGTGTGCTGAGGGCCGCTGGGGCCCCAACTGCTCCCTTCCCTGCTACTGTAAAAATGGGGCTTCCTGTTCCCCCGATGACGGCATCTGTGAGTGTGCGCCAGGGTTCCGAGGCACCACTTGTCAGAGAAGTAAGTGTCTCGTTAGCCAGCACTTCCCATCTTCCCTTCTCTGATCACCGTGTACGAAATTATTATCTCTCAATTCACAGAGATGATCTGTTTCAGTCGAGGGCAGAGAGGAGTGGCATAGGTCATCCTGTCCTTTACAGAGCTGTCCTTGCTCCAAAGCCCTGCCCCAAAGGCTTCATTTTTTCCATCTCTCAGGACTAACCTAACAGATGGGGCTCTAGCCATTTCTTCTCAGTAATGATTTCATTGCCTCATTGGCACCATCGTCAGTTTCTTGATCCTGCCTTAAATCTTGCAAATGGTGTTCCAGAAATCCATTGACCTGTAACTGTTTTATTCACCCATTTTGGCATTAGCCTTACCTCAATTACCAGAAGTCAACATCAGCCAAACCTAGCAGCAAATTATACATCCTGCTAGTAGTCTGAAAGCCAGTGCTCTGGGAAAAATAGGATTGCAGAGTTAAAAACAGGGACTGATGACATGGGTCAATAGAATTTTTGAGTTAGAGAGTATGAATCCATAAGATTTCCCTAAATCTTTTAGTAAATGTAATAAAAAATGAATATATGACTAATTATAAGATAAATTATTCCATTTTTTAATTATTAGTTTTTGTACTAAGAGTTCTATGCTGTCTTTCTACACTTAAATCCAAATAATGTCTTGTGAAGAACCTAATTATGAAGCATTTTGCTTCTTCACTTTTCAACCACAATCATTAACCTGAACCATTTTGAGGAGGGACAATCTTTCAATTCTGACTATAGATCTATTTATTGCCAGTAATGACTCTTAAGGAATAAAGGATTAACATGTGAGTATTTATTTGGGCCTTGCTAGTATTTAGAATTTTCTTTCTCTCATTTATTTGCTCAACAAAAATTCTTTGGGCCCCTGTTCTGTGCCAAGCGTCAAGCTAATTGGGGCCATAAATGGGAAAATAAAGAGAACTAAGACATTTGCTTGCCCTCAAGCAATTCAGAGTTTGCTAGCTTCTTTTCATTATTAAAAACTGCCCTTATTCCTTTTGTCATTGATTTATACTTGGAAAATTCTCAGTATCACTAAAAATAATTTTTTTTTTATCCCAAACTTGAACCAGATCCTTATGTGGAATCTGAGAGAAACATGTCTCAGGGAAGATAACTATTTCCTTTCTGTTTTCAGTCTGCTCCCCCGGTTTTTATGGGCATCGCTGCAGCCAGACGTGCCCGCAGTGTGTGCACAGCAGTGGGCCCTGCCACCACATCACAGGCCTGTGTGACTGCTTGCCTGGCTTCACAGGCGCCCTCTGCAATGAAGGTAGGGTACACAGACTTTGGCAAAAATATGTGGTGGTGAGCACTCCCCAAGCAGTCTGTCCTCAGGCTTCCCAAAGGACACATTTGCAGCTAGCGGCGGCTCCTGGTATGCTGTGTCTGCAGCTTCTGTAAATACGGCTTTGAGCTTGGGGAAAGCTGGCTTGCCAGTCCAGCACAATCTCTTTATTCTCTGAGCTGTGCTGCTCTTCAGCTTTAATTGGAAACAGGCTTCCATGAAAAATCAATATCAGGAAGGATTTTGATTCCCTGAGCGAGAAGCCAATGGAGATTTCTAAAAGTGTGGTGATGTCTCCTGGTTTGTGATGCCTTAATGGGGGCCCTTGGCTTCAGATGTTTACAAAAATGAGCCCATTTAGGATGAGGGATGCTCTTGAGTGGAAGCACCTTAGCAGAGGGACAGCTGGGTTGATGACCTTTAAAGTCGTTTCCTATCCTAAGAGTCTAGGCTTCTGTGAGATGAGATGTAATTATGAGTTTCTGACCTATGATTTATTCACAGTGTGTCCCAGTGGCAGATTTGGGAAAAACTGTGCAGGAATTTGTACCTGTACCAACAATGGAACCTGTAACCCCATTGACAGATCTTGTCAGTGTTACCCAGGGTGGATTGGCAGTGACTGCTCTCAACGTAAGTCTTGTTTAGGAACAACTGGTCAGCCATGTATTTCCATTTGTTTTCAATTTCTTTAGGATCAAAATATGAGTATTTAAATAATCAAGAAATAATGTATGAATAGTTAAAAGATTTTTTTAAATTTTTAAGTAGCTTCCCCCCCCGCCATCATTAAGAGTTCTATGTAACGATCCTGTATTTAAATCTAACTCATGCCTTGGAAAGAACCTAAACAGGTAGCACTTTGCTTATTCTCTAAAATGATTTTCCTTTGCAAAATGAGGGTCTTGTACTCAGAAGCCATTCAAAGATTCATTCCAGACTTCAAGTGTCAGCTATTGTTTTCCGTTTGCTCTTGGGCAAAAACGGTACACACAATTATGGGAGAATTTTTTTTTTCTTATTTTAAATTACTTCACATTTATTTATTATCTTTTGGGGGCCATGTTCCCTACTGGATAACCATATAGAAATTGTAAGTGTTCCTTCTTTTAAGTAGTTATGTTCTTGAAGCATTGGTATGAATATAAAGCAAATCGTTTTACTCTATAATCTTACATTACTTTATCTGAGGTTCTCATTGCTCTTTGATAGGCAATGATCCCTAATAATTTAGTTTGATTATGTTCTGCTTCTTCCAATTAAGAGTTTTTATAGTAAATCTGTTCTCACATGAAAATAGGAACCTTCATGTTTAAAACAAGCCTCTAGGGACAACTCTAGAGTGGAGTGACAAGTGCAGATTTAGAGATCACAGACAAGAATTATGTGACCTTGAGTACTTCTCTCAAGTCACACCATTTTGCCCATCTAATCTCTACTCAAATGTCCTCTCCTCAGAGATACCTCCCATAAAGGAATAGCTCCCATCATTCTTGTCCCCATTTCCTTATTTTATTTTTTCTTATAGTCCTTACTGCCCTTATGTTTTTGGCTGACTGGCTGGGTGACTAGCTGGCTGGGTGGCTGGCTGATTGGTTTGCCTGCCTCCCCTACAAAAATATAAACTTTCAGAGGGTGCTGTGGACCTTGCCTTGTCATCTACCATCTCCCCTGGACCTAGCACAGTGCTGGGCATATCTAGGTGCTCAGTGTGGGTTTGTTAAATAACTAACTCTGTAAACTTGGGATGATGTTTGCTCTGCCCACCTTGGTCTGCAGCATGTGAATGAGTATCATATCATAATGATGGCCACTGTTGCTGTCAGCATCGCCATCTGGGTTTGAGCCCTATGTGGAGCACGGTCGTTGTCAGTCCTGATGCTCGCTGCTGACCCGTCCACTGAAGAAGCTGTGTCAGGCGGGGGGATCCTCTCTGTGGGGTGCTAGCCTAGGGACTCGCACTGAGCTCTCCATGCTGTGCTGTGCTTTCAGCTTGTCCTCCTGCGCATTGGGGCCCGAACTGCATCCACACATGCAACTGCCACAACGGGGCCTTCTGCAGCGCCTACGATGGGGAATGCAAATGCACTCCAGGCTGGACGGGGCTCTACTGCACTCAGAGTAAGTGGCACGCCTTCCGAGGCTCACCAAAAGTCGGGGTGGGGGGCACTCCTGGGGACATGGCTTGCCCTGCACATGGATGAGCTGAGCTCACCAGGGTTCCTGGCATTGGAGGGTTTCTTCACCCAGTAACCTCTAGACGTCTGAATTCCTCTGGGTGGTTAAGAGCTGCCACGTTCCAGGCTTGCTGTCCCCGTGTCATATCAGGACGCTGAGGTGAAACATGAGGTGAAACAGCTTCTTTCTCTTCTCTCCTTTCACCAGGCCCTATTTATGTGGCTCAGTTGTTCTAGTAGCACAAAGGTTAAGATAAGTGACACTGATTAGAAACGAAGTGAAGACAGCAAGCCTCACTGCCTGACCTAATGTGTGCTCTGGGAGAAGAGCGATTCAGAGGTTCTAGAATTTTAGTGAGCTTCAGAGTCGCCCGGCTGACTGGACAAAGACGACTACTGGCCCTGCTCCCATAGTGTCTAATTCAGTTGGTCTGGGTGGGACCTGAGAATTCACATTGCTAACCCCCTTCCAGGGGGTGATATCAGTCAGGGATCATGCTTCAAGAACCACTCATTCTTTCTTCCATTTTATATCCCATAATGTCCTCACCATCTCTTCTTCTATGAGACTGTTAGCATTATAGGGTATAATGTACAAAGGAATTCACAGCTCAGCGCTGTGGGGGGCGGGGGGGGGGGAGACTGATCTCTGCCCTTTTGTCTGCAATGGAATAAAGGAGGCAAGACAAGAAAGCATGCATTATGGTGATCATTGATAATAATATATAATTTCACATCACGAAAATTAGCTGAGGAAGATGGGTCAGAAGTTAAGCAATTCTTGAAGTGAAGTGAAGTCGCTCAGTCGTGTCCGACTCTTTCGCGACCCCATGGACTGTAGCCTAGCAGGCTCCTCCATCCATGGGATTTTCCAGACAAGAGTACGGGAGTGGGTTGCCATTTCCTTTTCCAGGGATCTTCCCTACCCAGGGATCAAACCCGGGTCTCCCGCATTGTAGGCAGACGCTTTTACCGTCTGAGCCACCAGGGAAGCCTAAGCAATTCTTATTTAATATTAATTAGAGAACACAATTAGAGAATACGTTGAACGTGTCTTTGGGAAGTTTCTAGAAGGAGATGTAGACCTTGAGCTGTGATTTGAAAGGAAGCATTGGCAAGTAGGGAGGGTGTCTCAAGCATATTCTGCCAAGATTGTATATATAGAAAGTTTTTCAGCTCTTCAGAGAAAAGTACTTAAAACTTATTGTGTGTAATTCTAAAATTGGGACCTGCTTCAATCAGAGGGCCTTTTAAAGTAAAAGTAGCACAACTTAGTGGGAGGCACATGGGTTCTGGAGCCAGACCTCCCTGTGTTTGTATCGTGGCCCTGCAGTTCTACCATTTGCTGGCTGTGTGACATGGGCGCGATTCCCTTCTATAGAGGGAGAATATCCCTGTGTTTCTGGGCTACTGTAAAGATTTCATGAGAAGATGTAGGAAAAGAATCTGGCACAGGGTAGGTGCTAAATAGATGTGTAGCAATGATGTCACTTGCTGGCATCCTTACTCTGCCTCTGTTTCTTGAAACGTGAACTTTCATTAAAACCACGATAAGAAAAAGCACATGTGATGCATGGAAACAGCCTGCATTGATGCTTTCATGATAGCGGGGAGCCCTGAGCTCTCCTGCAGGGCCACTGCTGGCCCAGGAAAGCCAGCAGGGCTTGTGCATGTCCTCAGCGCAGTGGTCTGTGTCTTGAAATTGTGCAGCAGTAAGAAGGCTCTTTGCTTTTTTTTTTTTTTAACAATGCACCTATGAAGTACAGTTTTTTTTTTTTTTAAGTTCAGAATTCTACTACACATCTTTGCAGAAGATGCTATTATCTAAATTAGTAACAGATACAGAAGACAGGCCTAGTAGCAGACTTGGCGACTTTCTGTATTGTAAGTAGAAGCATGTAGACAATTTTAGCAAAAAGTACTCAGTTCAGTTCATGGAATTTGACTCCAAGATTCTAATAGTTGAGTGAAAGAAAAAAAACTATAAGAAATGTCCCCAGACGTCCATGGGGTTGATGGGATGCTTTTTTTAGAAGACACCAAACCTTTTATGTGTTACCTGAAAAGAAATAATACAAATGAACTGACTTACAAAAGAGAAAGTGACTCAAAGGCTTAGAGAATGAACTTATGTTTGCTGACGGGAAGGAATAGTTAGGGAGTTTGGGATGGACGTGTACACACTGCTATATTTAAAATGGATAACCAACAAGGACCTACTGTATAGCACATGGAAATCTTCCCAAAGTTGTGTGGCAGCCTGGATGGGAGGGGACTTTGAGGGAGAGTGGATACATAGATGTGTATGACTGGGTCCCTTTGCTGTTCACCTGAAACTCTCACAACACTGGTAATCGGCTATACCCCAATACAAAGTAAAAGGTTTAAAAAAAAGAAGACAGAAGCCTGCCTTCCAGGATACAAGTGATGGTTAAACTAACCCAGGCATGGAACTGTTCTGCCTTCTGCTCAGGAAGCTTCCTCCAAACAGCTCCAACTTGGGACTTCACAAAAGCTGTTGTAAGAAGCTTTGATTGCATTACTATCTTTATTCTCTCTCTACTGGCTCAGCATCCTTCAGATTCAAACACGTTGGAGGCAGAGCTGAGTTTCTCCTCGATGGCCTCTTGACTCTGCTGTCCTTCCTTCTTGCACAGGATGTCCCCTGGGCTTCTACGGAAAGGACTGCGCGTTGGTATGCCAGTGTCAAAACGGAGCCGACTGCGACCACATCTCCGGGCAGTGTACTTGCCGCACCGGCTTCATGGGGAAGCACTGCGAGCAGAGTGAGTGTGAGAGCGCAGCGTCTCTGGGTGCTGCTGTTTCCCTAGAGTCAGTGTTCCTACATAGCTGGCGATGTGAAGGCAGGACCCACAGCTCTGAGGGTGTTTGAGCTGATGGTTGGTCACTTCCCAGCACAGCTGACTTCCCCTCCCAGAGACCCGGCCACCTTGGGATTCTTGCTGGCTGTCTTTGTCCTCAGAATTCTTCTCAGGAACTGATCAGCGATCTGGGTGGAGGGGATGTGGCTACAAGGATGAAGACTGTATTCAAGTTTTCCATCTGTTCATCCTGGCTCTCTCTTCCTCCCCTTCTTATTTTTGGAACGTGGCTGCTCAGAGCTTTAAAAGAGCCAGTCAGGTTTTCTTCATGGCAGAGGCAGAACCTGATCTCACAATGGAGGAATGTGCATTCAGAGGGGCTGGGCACCCAGGTGTGTGTATTAGTTATTCAATCGTGTCCTGCTTTTTGTGACCCCATGGATGTAGCCCATCAGGCTCCTCTGTCCGTGGAATTCTCCAGGCAAGAATATCGGAGTGGGTTGCCATGCCCTCCTTCAGGGGATCTTTCTGACCCAGGGATCGAACCTGGGTCTCCTGCATTATTAGCAGGCAGATTCTTTACCATCTGAGCCACCAAAGAAGCCCACAGGAACCCAAGAGGAGTGTGCATTCAAAGGGGCTGGGAACCCAGAGCCAGATCCACTATAGGGGCGGGGGTGAGTCTGTGCAAACATGGCTATGCTTTTGACGACCTTCTCTTGATAGTGTTTTTATACTGTTTCCACTAACTACTCCTCATCTTAATCTTAACAGCCCTCCAGACAATATAGTGCCTTCATTTTTTTGTTCTTGTAAAAATTCCCACTCAGGGAGAGTATGCTGTGCAGGAATTCCCCATCCTTATGTTTCCATTTCTATCACCAGCTATGCATCTGCTCCCAGAGCTGTAAGAACATTAGCCTTAGACTTAGTGTTTCAGAGTAGTTTATTATTCCTTTCTCTGTGACTTTCATTGAGTGTTCACATTGAATAAATCAGGTCTTAGAGCTTATGAGGCTCACTCTCTTATCATAAATGACAGGAAAGGTGCAGGACACTTCCTGCTTACAGAGGATGTGCTCTTGAGAAAGACTAAAGATTACATGGTTGTAGGGACATTGTTGCCTGGAAAGGTCGGCAGGGCTTTGGCAATAAAGCATCATGCTCCCTCCATCAGGCTCCCTCCCCAGATCCTCATATCATCAATGGACAGCCAGGTTGTCTCAATCTTATTTGCTAAACTCGAGAATCGTGCTCGTACTAAGCTGCTTTAGTGGTATCTGACTCTTTGCAACCCTATGGACTGTAGTCTGCCAGGCTCCTCTGCTCATGGGATTCTCAAGGCAAGAATACTAGACTGAGTTGCCATTTCCTTCTCCAGGGGATCTTCCTGACCCAGGGATCAAGCATGCATCTCTGTCTCTAGCAGTGACAAGCAGGTTCTTTACCACTGGCACCACCTAGGAAGCCCAAACCCTAAACTCTAGAATATATATGCATATCCTGCATCTAGTAAATTGGAGAAGGCAATGGCACCCCACTCCAGTACTCTTGCTTGGAGAATCCCGTGGACGGAGGAGCCTGGTAGGCTGCAGTCCATGGGGTTGCGAAGAGTCAGACACGACTGAGCGACTTCACTTTCACTTTTCACTTTCATGCATTGGAGAAGGAAATGGCAACCTACTCCAGTGTTCTTGCCTGGAGAATCCCAGGGACGGGGGAGCCTGGTGGGCTGCCGTCTATGGGGTCGCACAGAGTCAGACACGACTGAAGCGACTTAGCAGCAGCAACAACAGCAGCAGTAAATTCCAGGAGTGATATTCAGGAATCAGCCTGGACAAAGATGGCCCCATTTTAGTTTTGCACTGCTAGTTCATTTAACCATGAAACAGGTACTTAGTCGCACAGTTGCCTGCACACCGCTTTGTGTTTGCAATATAATTATGTGTGTACATGTCTAAACGTGTATAAGTAAGTAGGTAAGTGAAAGTCGCTCAGTTGTGTCCAACTCTTTGCAACCCCATGGAATTCTCTAGGCCAGAATGCTGGAGTGGGTAGCCTTTCCCTTCTCCAGGGGATCTTCCCAACCCAGGGATCGAGTCCAGGTCTCCTGCATTTCAGGCGAATTCTTTACCAGCTGAGCCACAAGGGAAGCCCAAGAATACTGGAGTGGGTAGCCTACCCCTTCTCCAGCGGATCTTCCCGACCCCAGAATCAAACCAGGGTTTCCAGCATTGCAGGTGGATTCTTTACCAACTGAGCTATCAGGGAAGCCCCCCCAAACATGTATACACATGTATATGTACCTGGAAACCAGAATAGGCTCTAAACTGACTTTCACTTAAATCCTAGATTGTTTATAGTCTTATTAAATAAGCACATCTTAAAGTACTTCCATGATTACTCTGAACATCAAATTAAAACGTCCCAATTTTTGGAGACTTCTAATGCTTGTATGTGAGCAGAAACCCTGTGTCTGACAGAGAACTCTGATAATAATTGTGTATCGCCCCCTGCTGCTCATTTTACAAAAAGCATCTGTATTTTGTCACGATTTTTACATTTAACATGCCTAGTCTATTCTTTGAAATTCATGCCTAAGTCTTACACAACTATATCATAAAAATCCCATTATTTTAGTGTCTCAGACTTCAACCTGCAAATCCAAATTCTGAGGCTTTCTGTGGTAAATGAGGGCTTCCCTGGTGGCTCAGACGGTAAAGAATCCGCCTGTAATGTGGGAGACCTCAGTGGGATTCCTAGGTTGGAAAGATTCCCCTGGAGGAGGGTTTGGCAAACCACTCCAGTATTCTTTCCTGGACAATCCCCATGGATGGAGGAGCCCGTGGGGCACCAAAGAGTCAGACACGACTGAGCGACCAAGCACACACTTGGTAAATGAAGTTTTTACCTAGAAAATTAACAAACTTGCCCTCTCTCTCCTTCCCTGTTCCCAGCTAGTCCAAGGCAGAATATGCCTTCAGGCAGATCTTAAAGCTTACAGTAAAATGTACATCTTCCCAAGGAAGCATCTCCAGTTTATATTTTTCAGCGTAGTCCCCTTTTATCCCATAGTTTTGCTTGGTGGCGTCATCTCAGATTGCCCTTAATGATGATCTTCATCAGTTCTATTGGGATTCCTCAGACTTTCTACAAACCTCCATCAAGGAGGAGGGTATGTAGACTCTGGAAGAGCCAAGAGCTGGGATGAGAGTCTCAGTCTCCAGTCCGTTGCTGCCTGGCCTCTAGAGTCCCAGTGTGACTCAGGGAATGCCAGCTAGCTGTAGGTCTCCCTGGACAGGGATCCCCTGAAAGGGCTGGCCTCCAGGCATACCAGATCATACAGTGAGACCCTTACCCCAGGTTCCCAAGGCTGGAGAGCTATACTGGACTCTCATCTCCTTCTCAGAGTGCCCTGCAGGAACATATGGCTATGGCTGTCGCCAGATATGTGACTGTCTGAACAACTCTACCTGTGACCACATCACCGGGACCTGTTACTGCAGCCCAGGATGGAAGGGGGCACGATGTGATCAAGGTAAGGGTGCTAGTCAAGGATGATCACTCAGATGAGGACACTGCAGCTCAAAGACGTTGAGTGATTCGCCCAAGGTTACCTATATTAATATCTATAGTAGAATATATTAGGATTTCTAAAGCTCATGACTTTTCCACTGTGCTTTCAATTTTTGCAGCTTTATTGAGAGATAATTAGCTGTAAAAAAGCAGCACACACATATATAATTATACTTTGTATAAACACACATATATACACATACACACACACATATGTGTGTGTGTGTGTATATTAGGTTGGCCAAAAAGTTCATAACAGTGTGCAGAGAAACCTGAATGAACTTTTTGGCCAGCCCAATACAACACATATGTAAAAAACAAAGAATACCACTTGATAAAATCTGACATATCTATACATCCATGAAACTATCACCACAATAAAAATAATGAATATATCGTCACCCCCCAAAATTTCCTCATACTGCTCCCTACCACCACTATTCTCTAGGTCTCAGGTGATAAGTGATCTACTTTCTGTCACTAGAGATTAGTTTGCATTTCTTAGAATTTCATATACATGGAACAATACTCTACTCTTTTTCATCTGATTTTATTTACTCAGCATAATTATTTTGAGATTGAACCATGTTGTTGTGTATCTCAATACTTCAATTCTTTCTGTTGCTGAATAATATTCTATTGCGTGGTTATACCATAATTTGTTTACCCATCCGTTCACCTTGTTAATGGACATTTGGACTGCTTCCAGTTTGGGCTACTGCAGATAAAACTATTGTGAACAATAGTGTTTCAAGTCTTTGTGGCCTTTTGGGCAAGTTCATAGGAGTAGAAGGATTGGGTTGTATGGTGGTTGCATGTTTAGCTTTTTAAGAAACTTGCGCCCGTGGTTCTTAACTAGGATGTGTGGCACAGTCATCTGGAAATACAGTAAACATAATCAGTCCTACTTGGGCAATTCTGATTCTGGGGTAGATGGCGCCCCTGAGAAAGATGGTTCTGAAGCATGAGAGCTCTTAGTGCATGCGGTCTTAAACATGCAGGTGATAAAGGCTTTAAAAAATTCATATAGAAATTTCATAAAATTCTTGTAAGTGGAGTTATCTTAAACTGTAAACTATGTGGGTATTTGTGTTTAACTTTCTTTCATAAAATAACTTTGACATGTTCATGATTTGTACTTGGCCATCATAAAAGTCTGACATTATATTCCACAGTCACATCATTGTTACAATGCATTGTGCATTGTGATCACACTACACTGGCCTTGGTGCTCTTCCTTTCAAGGCAGGTTGTCTTATAAGAAGTTCCAGCATTTAGAATCATACGGTCATAGGGACACTTGAGCTGGAAGAACCTTCATGGAGGCCGGGTTCCTCTTTTACAGATGATGAAACTGCAGCCTAGGAGCTTAAGGGAAAGTTCAGAGTGTATGAATCAGTTTTTTTAGATGCCAGGTTTCTTGACTCGCAGCTCATATCATTTGTGTCTTCACTTGATGAAACTTGAGGGAGAACTATGTAAAGCGAAATTTTGAATTTTAATAAGTAAAGTTTTAGGTTAGGTGATGTCACCTGGTATTGGGACAGATCTTTCTGTCATAGAAAATTCTGCATAGAATATATTTTCTGATGTAAAAGGCCTATTGAAATTAGGACCAGACAGATCCTGATCTTGGACTAGATTTATAATGCACTTATTCTTAATTGGAAGGAAAATTACTTTCCTCTTAGAAATGCTAAGGAGAGACATAATATTAAGTTAGGGACTTGATTTAGCCATTGATAAGCTTAATGCTGGATAATAAATAAAAAACAATAAAAATTAGATAAATTGTTATCCCCAACTAATTTCTGGTCTAAGCATTTAATCAAAAATCTGGGAGACACTCCCAAACCCTACTGTTGAATTTTTGGGTTCTCTCTTTTTTTTTTTTTGAGCCTTAGAGAATCCTCCTTCTGGACACAGACAAACCAACGTCTGAAAATGAGGAATGTTTGTTTTTCCTTCCTGCTCTGTTTTCAAAAGTTTCCAAATGAAAATTTCATGTACTGAAAATATCCAGGCTTTATTAGCACTGTGGGAGACTTTTGTAAGTAGAGATCAAATGTTTGTCCGGCACATTGTCATCCTTACTCACATCTCTTTTCTTCCTTTTCTAGCTGGTGTTATCATAGTGGGGAATCTG
Organism: Giraffa tippelskirchi; assembly: GCF_054371585.1. Lineage (NCBI taxonomy): Eukaryota > Metazoa > Chordata > Mammalia > Artiodactyla > Giraffidae > Giraffa > Giraffa tippelskirchi. The sequence goes on along the minus strand of NC_137280.1, from coordinate 102,512,587 downwards.
AATAGCCTAAGCAGGACCAGTACAGCTCTCCCCGCTGATTCCTACCAGATCGGGGCCATCGCGGGCATCATCATTCTTGTCCTAGTTGTTCTGTTCCTCCTGGCATTGTTCATTATTTATAGACACAAGCAGAAGGGGAAGGAATCGAGCATGCCAGCAGTTACCTACACCCCCGCCATGAGAGTCATGAATGCAGACTATGCCATTTCAGGTGAGACTGGACTCGCTAGAGGCATTTCACTCCATGAAAAGTGAGGCTTCATCCTGGTTCTTTGAAACCAAGTGTTTGGCTGTGCTGCCCATTGGTACTGTCAATTAGCCTTGAGCAGCTTTTATGTTTGGAGAAGATGCATTGTGAGAGATGTGTTTTATGTGTCACCAATGGTAAAATCATCACTCTTTTCTCCTATGAGAGATTTAAAATTGGGCTCATTATATGGTTGCTTTAAATGTTGGGAATGTCAACCTAGAAGGAGCTTTGCTGGACACCTGATCCCAAGCTGTTGTCATATGTGGGGGACAGGGAGGGGAGAGGAAGAGGTGGCCATAATTTCACCAAGGTCATGGAGCAGATCAGAGAAAGAGCCAGGTCTTCTGTCTTTGGCCTTGGGTTCTTCCCAGGCACCCTCCAGCCTGTCCTGGAGCCCATGTACATCATTAGCCACACAGCAACCAAGTTACATAAACAGTTGGGGGGATTAGCAAGAACCAAGGCTGTTCTTTGATAAAACCCCTGAATCTTCCTTTTTGTCACAAGACCCCATAAAAGTAAATTTTTAAGTGATGCATTCAATCTTCAGAAGGTTCATGTAAGTGAAGGATTTGGAAACTTAAGGTATTTATTAATTTGGGGGCAATCAGTGAAGGGTTTCAGGTTTATAAATAAAGTGATTCTGGGGGAATCCATAAAGTAGCTGATTTACTTAGTGGTGCGTTTCTAGTGCAGAGTATTGTCTGGACTTCCCTGGTCGTCCAGTGGCTAAGACTTAATGCTCCCAATGCAGGGGGCCTGACTCAATCCCTGATCAGGGAATAGAGCCTACATGCCGCAGCTAAAACCCGGCACAGTTAGATAGATGGATGGATGGATGGTTGGATGGATGGATGGATGGATGGATAGGTAGGTAGGTAGGTAGATAGACTGATAAGTAGATAGAGAAATATAAAGAAAGAATATTGTGTCAAGAGCTCAAGTGTTTAAACACAGAGGAAAGTTACAGTGGAAGAAGCTTCAAAGCAATGCCTTCTCAGCTTGTACAAGCCCCAGAGCAGAGAGCAGTTGTTGGTGGATGCTTTCAGACTTTTCCAGGAGGTGGGTAGAAAGGCAAGCGCCTGCCGCTTCCACAGGCTTCGCTGAGCATGCTGGGCAGGAGGGGATTCAGCCCGCTTGTGATCTGGAATCAGTCCAAACACTTGTTCTTGTTGCTTTGCTTCCCTCTTTTCCACACACATTTAAGGAGCCTGCCATCTTAACCGTTTCCTTCTTTGTTGTCAGAAACCCTTCCTCACGGCAGCGGTGGACATGCTAACAGCCATTACTTCACCAATCCCAGTTACCACACGCTCACCCAGTGTGCCGCGTCCCCTCACGTCAACAATAGGGACAGGATCACCAAGGTAAGAGGAGATGGTCCAAGTCACTGAGAGTGGGCGGGGGAAGAGCAAGGAACAGGCGCGCCTGAGGGCTCCTGTTAGCCAGCTGCCATTCCACATACGTACATCAATTATCTCATTTATTCCTCCGAACAATCCCGTGGGTGTGTGTTAGGATCTCAAGTTTACTGACAAAAAAGCCCTAAGTAATGGGGAACTTAAGTCACTTCCAAACATAGCTTGTGAGTGAGGCTGCAGTGAGGTGAGTCAGTCTCTCTGTCTCTGCAACTTGTACTGTTTCCATTGCACTTCTTTTGGAAAATGTTTCTAATATTGCATGTGGTTTTAAAATAATGTCTCACAGCAGACCTATAGCAGACTCCGGCCTGGGTAAAACTGGCAGGTTTGTCTTTTGTGATCACCTTCTAGTGCCCTTTCCTGGCCACCTGTACTTGGGTAATGATAACAATAATAATATGCATTTATTTATTTTGATCGAACCATATGAAATTGCAGTTTTGTGGGTAAAAAGTTACCAAACCAAACAACCTAATACTATGTGCCAGGCATTTCTAGTCATTTTACAAATGTAAATTTGTTTAATCTTTATACCAATCCTATGACTTGAGTGATTATCCCATTTTACAGAGGCCCAAAGAGGTTGGAGGCCCAGGGCTGTCTAGAAGCTGGAGCAGCTCCTCTGGACCCATCCAGCTCATCACCAGGCCTCTTCCAGAGTGCTCTGAAATCCCAAACATTTCTCCCTTCCAATGGTGCTCGAGTTATATTTTCAATCTCCACTGTCTAATTCCAGCTCGCTATTACAAGAAAACCAAGCTAATTATTCAGTTGCAATTAAATTAATCCAGCTAGATTTTAATTTAGTACCTTATAGTTAAATAGCACTTCATATACTCCAGAGACTTTGGTATTTATCATACCATTTGTTCTCATTCCCATTCAGGGAGGGAGCAAAGTTGATCATCTTATCTTCGTGCTTATAGCTAAGAAAACTGCTAAAAATGACTCATACATGATTATACAGTGTTTGATGGGAAGGCTCAGAAATTATTTTTTTTCAGTTCAAAGTTCCATGTATGTAAATCCAAGTGAGGCCTAACTGGCACAGAGCAACAACTTAAAATGAAGAAGTAAGGTGATGGAGGGAATGGTTGGGGCTGAGAGGCACTTACTCCTGCTGCCTCTAAGTCCCACCAGGTCAGAAGCAGTCACCTCTGTCCCTTGGTGCATCCTCATCCTCAAGGACCAGTCCGTGATACGCTCCATGGACTTGCTTTCCCTAGATGGTAACACTGTGCTGCACCATATTGTATTTTCTTTTCTAAATCGTTTTGTTGTTTATATTTCTAACAGTCAAAAAATAATCAACTGTTTGTGAATCTGAAAAATGTGAATCCTGGGAAGAGAGGCCCTGCGGTAGATTACACAGGCACACTGCCCGCGGACTGGAAACATGGCGGCTACCTCAACGAGCTCGGCAAGTTCTCCATCCCCCAACCTCCCCCAGCATCTTTATCTTTCTGTCACTTCCAACACTCAGGGATTCATGACAGTGCCAAAGCAACTGTTGAAAATAGGCACAGAAAAAGAAAGACATAGCATTACACCTAATCCCTGTGTGGGGCTTTTACTGTCCTCAGTGCTTTATTTATTCAACATTTATTGAGTTCTTACTGTGAACCAGGCATCAATAAAGAGACAAGGATCTCTGCCTGCTTATAGCTTACACTCCACCTTTCCATGTATCAACTCAATTCTCACAAGTACTGCTGTAGGTACCATTGTTATTATCATCATCTCCCTGCTACAGTTGTGACACTGAGTCATAACGAGATTAAGTAAGTTGTGTAAGTCCTCAAAGCCTATTATATGGTGGAGCTGGGATTTGAACACCATCAGCTTGGTTCCAGTGTGTGTGCTTCTCTTTGCTCTCTGCTACACAGGTTCGATCCCTGGGTTGGGAAGACCCCCTGGAGGAGAGCATGGCAACCCACTCCAGTATTCTTGCTGGAAAATCCCATGGACAGAGGAGCCTGCTGGGCTACAGTCCATAGGGTCGCAAAGAGTCAGACACGACTGAAGCGACTTAGCACACATACACAAACTGAGGTACCCTTACTTGAGGCCCTTTCCTTTCTTAGGTGAGAAAATGAAGATATCAGTGGGAATATAGTGAGTCAGAGGTTATCAAACATCTGGGAATCAGAACGCTTTCATATAGCACCCGTGGCTGATTGATGTTGATGTATGGCAAAACCCACCACAATGTTGTAAAGTAATTAGCCTCCAATGAAAATAAATAAGTTAATTAAAAAAAAAAGTAATCAAGGATCCCCAAGAGCCCCTAACTAACATGGGTTGTATTTATTGATATTTGCCATAGTAGAAATAAAATCTGAGGGCTATTTATTAATTTATTGATTATAACAGCAGTCTCATTTCCTGATAATATAAAATGCATTTTTGTGAAAAATGACTACATTTTTCAAAATGAAACAACAACAACAAATTACTGAGAAGAATGGCTACTGTTTAACATTTTTATAACATCTGGCTTAATAGAAGTCAGCTGAATTTTCATATCTGCTCTGCGTCCAATCAAGAGTGATCTCACACTTGGTGTGGCTCCTGGAAAATGCCACCGTCCACCTGAGAGGGGATGAGAGTGGAAAGGACAAACAGTGTTGTACTAGGACAAGAATTGTTTTAACCTCAGGGTCCTCCTGCAGAGGGCCTGGGGTGACTCCCCTTAAATAACTGCTGTGACTCCCCACTGAGCGTGTGGTATATTCTTATTCTCAGGGAGGAGCTCCACATAGTAACTAACAGGGGTGCAGTGTCTAATGGGCACTTTCCTATGTATTGAAAGCAAACCCTTTCATATGTATTTATTTAATGATAAGGTTGGAAGGAAGTCCCATTAATTTGGAATTTCAGATAAGAAACAAATAATTGTTGGATAAGTATATCCCAAGTATCGCACAAGGCACACTTATTCAGAAAATTATTTGTTGTTTCTCTAAAATTCAAATTTAACTGAACTTGCTATGTTTTTGTTTGCTAAATCTGGCACCCCCCCACTGTGGGGGCCCTTTCACAAATCTTGTTTTATAAAGGAAGAAACAGGTTAACTCTTATCTAAGATTTCATGGAAGGAAGATGGTAAAACTGGGTCTCATAGCTGGCCTTCTGCCCACTCCCACTCTGATCCTTCTGCGAACACCTTAGATGTCAGTTCATCTAAGCCACTTGCAGGAACCATGTGTGGGCTCTGGAATCCCCTATTACTGTGGAAATAGAAAATAAGTTCAAATTCTTAGCTTTTATCTGAATTCTTCACTAACATTATCAATAGGATGTGTACTTCTATACACTCACAGTAAAATTATTTATATACCAGATTTACATTATACTGATTGGTGAAATCATTTAAGTTTAGGGAGGTTAATAATCTAGCTCAAAGAAGTACATGAATCGATACTAGTAAAATACCACCCAGCACTAATGATGGAAAAGTTCTCTCATTCCATCTCCACTTAATGGAATTTGTCCTGATTCCAGAATACACAGTCACTGTAATGGTCACATATAAATTTCTCTGCTTTCTGTCTCAGTGAGACCCAAGGGACTGATTATTAGGAACATAAAATCTTCATTGGAAATTCTGGATCTCCTTGGTTTGTTCCCATCCAAAAGTAATTCTGCATTTAATATCCCTGTGAAGTTGTGGTGTAGAAAAAGTCTTCTCTTACAAAGAACAGACTATGGCTCATTATGGATAATGAAGTGTGTAGTGTTTTAAATGATGGAAAAGTTGTGATGCTGTCTGAAAGAGCCCAGAATTTGACGCAAAGGCCCTGAAATCAATTCCTGGTTCTGTGGTATGACACTTGGAGTCACCCTCTCAAGACTGATTTGTTCATTTGTAAAATAGAGATCCAGTCCCATCACTTCATGGCAAATGGAAGGGGAGAAAATGGAAACAGTGACAGATTTTATTTTCCTGGGCTCCCAAATCACTGCAAATCGTCTCTGTAGTCATGAACTTAAAAGACCCTTGCTCCTTAGAAGAAAAGCTATGGCAAACCTAGACAGAGTATTAAAAAGCAGAGACATTCCTTTACTGATCAAGGACTGTATAGTTAAAGCTATGGTTTTTCCAGCAGTCATGTACGGATGTGAGAGTTGGACCATAAAGAAGGCTGAGTGCTGAAGAACTGATGCTTTTGAATTATGGTGTTGGAGAAGACTCTTGAGAGTCCCTTGGGCTACAAGGAGATTCAACCAGTCAATCCTAAAGGAAATCAACCCTGAATATTCATTGGAAGGACTGATACTGAAGCTAAAGCTCTAATACTTTGGCCACCTGATGCAAAGAGCTGACTCATTGGAAAAGACCCTGATGCTGGGAAAGACTGAAGGCAGAAGGAGAAGGGGGCAGCAGAGGATAAGATGATTGGATAGCTTCACTAACTCAAGAGACATGAATTTAAGCAAACTCCAAGAGATGTTGGAGGACAGAGTAGGCTGGCGTGCTGCAGTCCATGGAGTTGCAGAGTCAGACACAACTGAACAACAAAAACACAAAAAAATAGAGATAAGGATCATGTTCTGGCTTATTGTATGAAGTAAATTAATTTGAGCATTTGAAAACACCCATTCAGAGACTGAGACAGATGGGAATTTATGAGAAAGCCCACTTGCTCCCTTGTTAAAACTGCACCCTGATCAAGCAGGGCAGAGGAGAGGGAATCTCCCAAGCATGGCTAATCTCATAGCCCCACTCTTATTCCCTAATTTGTTATCCACCCCATGTTGCTTTCATCCCTTGGGGAAGGCTAGACCTTCCACAGCTAAGATCAAGATGGACATTTAAAAAGACTTTACCACAGCTTGGAGATGGCCAAGAGAACTAGGCAAAGGGTAATGTAGACATCCTTGATTAGGTTGCTCTCAGGCCACAGCCACTACTTGTCTTCCTGGGGGCACTTTAATAATAAGTCCAGGAATCCGTAAGAGCACCCTCACTTCTGATACCAACTACAAATCTGAAGGTCTTCAAGACTGCCTGTGGGATCAGTAATTTACTATAAAGACAGAACTCACTAAAAGCTGTTACACTCATGGTTACAGTTTATCACAGCAAAAAGATACAGATTAAAATCCCAAGGAGCAGAGTCCAGAAAAGTTCACAGTGTGAGACTTCCAGTTGTCCTTTTCCAGTGGGATCATCAGTTCAGTTCAGTTAAGTCGCTCAGTTGTGGCCGACTCTTTGCGACCCCATGAATCGCAGCACGCTAGGCCTCTCTGTCCATCACCAACTCCTGGAGCTTACCCAAACCCATGTCCATCGAGTCAGTGATGCCATCCAACCATCTCATCCTCTGTCGTCCCCTTCTCCTCCTGCCCCCAATATGGTGCTAACTTTTCCTAGCAACAATGTGTGACAGTGCACAGAAGTTGTCGCCAACTAGGGAAGCTCATTTCAGCGTCGCTGTCTAGGGAGTTTATGGGGGCTTGGTCACAGAGACATGGTTGACTGTCCATCTGGTTGACTTTAGTCTTCAGTCCGTCTGGAGAGTGAGCTGATACCAAGTGGCTCAACCCCCGCATATAAATCACTTTGTTAGACTGTCCAGGCCCCCAGGTAAAAGAAACACTCATATTGGGCAGGACATTCCAAGGACTTAGAGATCACCTCTCAGGAACCACGGACAAAGGCCAGATCTCTTTATGGTAAGACGAATTCTTCACTCCGCATCCTTTTATCCTGTCTTCCTGAACAACTTGGTGGCTTTCCCACCATCTGGGAGCTTGCCTGGTTAGACTTCACATTCCAGACTCAAGAGAGTGCACCTCAGAAAGTAAGCATCCCTGTCTCCTGTCCTCTGACAATTGATAGTAGACACACATTCTCTCTTTCAGGGATCCTCCCTCTTTCTCCACAGATGGGTATCCCCAGGGAATATCACCCTCTGAACTTGAGTTTAATATCACTCTAAGAAAATTACATACAGACATGCCATGCAGGGAAATAATTTCCTTACCCTTCTCATAGTTATTTGAATATTCATCACAAGTTACCACTTTACTTTCTGTTTTTAATCTAAATCCATGACATTCTATTAAAGAATAATTGTAGATACCCTGGAATGCTTATAGATAGACTGCCGCTGAGGGTATTGTGACACACGACATGTTATAGTAATTGATTGGTGCAGCCACTATGGAAAGCAGTATGGAAGTTCCTTAAAAAACTAAAAATAGAGCTACCATATGGTCTAACAGGGCTTCCCCAGTGGCTCAGTGGTAAAGAATCTGCCTGCCAACACAGGAGATGTGGGTTAAATCTCTTGGTTAGGAAGAATGCCCTGGAGAAGGGCATGGCAACCCACTCTAGTATTCTTACCTGTGAAATCCCATGGACAAAGGAGTCTGATGGGATATACTCCATGGGGTCACAAAGAGTCAGACACCACTGAAGTAACTGTGCACATATGCATGCACACGTGATCCAACAATCCAACTCTTGGACATATATCCAGATAAAACTATAATTCAAAAAGATACATGCGCCCCCACATTCATAGTAGCATTATTCAAATAGCCAAGACATGGAAGAGACTTAAATGTCCACCGACAGATGAATGGATAAAGATGTGGTATGCATGTGTATATACTACATATGGAATACCATTCAGCCATCAAAAGAATGAAATACTACATTTTCAGCAACATGGGTGGACCTAGAAATTATCATACTATGTGAAGAAAATCAATCAGATAAAGACAAATACCATATGATGTCACTTATATGTGGAATCTTTAAAAATGATACACATGAACTTGTTTACAAAACAGAAATATACCCACAGACATAGAAAACGAATTTATGGTTACCAAAAGGGGAAGAGGGTGGGGCGAGGAATAAATTAGGAGGAGTCTGGGATTAGCAGATATAAACTATTATATGTAGACTACAAAGCCCTACTGTATAGGGAAAGTGCAGACGTTAATCATACAGTCGTGTCTGATTCTTTGTGAACCCAAGGACTGTAGCCCACCAGGTTCCTCTGTCCATGGAATTCTCCAGGCAAGAATACTGGAGTAGATAGGTATCCATTCCCTTCTCCAGGGGATCTTCCCAACCCAGGGATCAAACCTGGGTCTTCTGCATTGCAGGCAGATTCTTGAGGAAACTATTCAATATCTTATAATAACCTATAATGAAAAAGAATATATGTATAACTGAATCACTTTGCTCTACCACAAAAACTGACACATCATAAATCAGGTATATGTCAGCAAAATCCATTTTTTAAAAAATTACTGACATCTATATTGACACCTCAGCATTTACAATGCCTTTCCATATGGTCTGTTTCACTTTATATTCACAACAACCCTGTGAGGCTTAGAAGGTGAGTTGTGTTTTCCCTGTTTTAGAGATATGAGAATTGAGGCTCATCAAGTTGAACGTCTTGCGTAAAGTCATGCAGCTAACAAGTGATGAAGTCCCAGTCCGTTGTCTCAGGTCTGCCTGGCTGTGTCCTTTCCACTGAGCAACCTTGAATCAAGTCAACCTTATGGATTCATTGGTTCCTCAATGTCTACCTCATGTTGACCAGCCTTTCCCAAGCCACTGAAACAGGCAGGAGAATGCTCAGGACGATACATAACATTTTGTTAACTCTGAAGTTCTGACACATCTGGCCCAAGTGATCTGGTGTCAAGGTTTGGAAAACAGCAGCCTTGGTTATTTCTTGCAGTGGGGAGACTGTGGGTGCCCGAACCATCATGCTCCAGTGACTTGAGAGTATTAGATGGGTTTTCTCTTTCTTTTTTTTTTTTTCTCTTCCTTTCAGTTCTCACTGGATGCTTTTTTTCTTCCTTTGTCACAGGCGCTTTTGGACTCGACAGAAGTTATATGGGAAAATCCTTGAAAGGTATTGCCTGAATTTGCAGAAGAAATACATTTATCAGAATCACAATTTAAAATATTTTTTAATCTCAGAGACAGAAATAATTTGTTGAACCAGCAAAATTGGCACAGTAGAGAAAAGGTAGCATTGTTGCTGTGGTACGTGTGTGCTAAGTTGTTTCAGTCATGTACGACTCTTTGTGACCCCATGGACAACAGCCTGCCAGGCTCCTCTGTCCATGATATTCTCCAGGCAAGAGTATTGGATCTTCCTGACCCAGGGATCGAACCTGCGTCTCTTATGTCTTCTGCATTAGCAGGTGAATTCTTTACCACTAGTGCCACCTGGGAAGGCAGTTAGTGTGCTAAATTACTCCAACAAACACACAGCCAGGTTGGACTGCCAGCAAGGGTGTGAACGTAGGTAGATCCTGTTAGAGCAGAAGTTTTAGAGAACCAAGATCTCAGTTTGCTGGGAAAACATGCATAATTCCCCTCAAAGAAATATGGCTTATGGAGAGAGAGAAATATGAAGAAGGAAGTAGCAGGGAAAAAAGGAAGAAGTCAGTCTGGTTACATGTTCACTGAAGCCAGCTTTTTGAGAAGAATTTGAATAATAACTTCATATGCCCAGACCTGAGGTTTTACGAGGAAGCCTTACAGCACAGGTGCCCTCCTCACCATCAAAATAGAACCTCCTTGTGCTCCTGGAGCCAGCAACATATGGGGTCTTGATCAAAGCCTTTGAGGATTCAGAGACTATTAGTAAAATAGAGTGGAATTAATTTTATTTGAGTGTGATAATAAAAGGGGATTTCCTGGTGACTCAGCTGGTAAAGAATCCACCTGCAATGTGGGCGACCTGGGTTCGATCCTTGGGTTGGGAAGATCCCCTGGAGAAGGGAATGGTTACCCACTCCAGTATTCTGGCCTGGAGAATTCCATGGACTGTATAGTCCATGGGGTCTCAAAGAATTGGAAAATGAAATCAAATCCATGATGTTTACACTGATCCTCACCTTGGAGAGGAGCCAAGATTACCTTGTGGATGGGTAATTTTATAGCAGATTTTCTCCAAAACAAGTGGAAAATGGATAGTATTCTTTTCATTGTTAGAAATGATAGAAAACTAGGTGCAAAGAAAAAGAAGTAATCTGTCCAAGTCAATTAATCGCCAAGAAAATAAATGACGTTGCCCATGAAATAGCATTTGCTTTTCACCCCTCTATCTCTCTTCACAGACCTGGGAAAGCATTCTGAATATAATTCAAGTAACTGCTCCCTAAGCAGTTCTGAAAACCCATACGCCACTATTAAAGACCCACCTGTCCTTATTCCCAAACACTCAGAGTGTGGTTATGTGGAGATGAAGTCACCAGCACGGAGAGATTCCCCATATGCAGAGATCAATAACTCAGCTTCAGCCAACAAGAATGTCTATGAAGTTGGTAAGTTTTCTTAACCAAAGAAAGAATCTAGTGAATGGGAATATTCTTTTGAAACAATTTTAAAGTCCTTGAGAATTCAGTAGTTGCAGTTCATATACATTTTATTGGAAATAATGGTCTGTATTTTAAATTCAGCCTGTGTTTATGGTGATCACATTAGTTGGTGTCAAATGAACTTTCCAGGAAAAATACTATTTCGAAAAGTCAAAGTAGGTTTTTTTCTTACCTCCCTGGTTATCCATCTTTTGTTTTGTAACCATAGTGAATATTTTAGCATGCATGTGGAACAGCATATGTATCATATTAGCTAATATGTTGAGTTAGCCAAAACAAATGGTTCAAGTGGATTAAACAGATGGTTCCATTTCCTGGTTGCATCCATTATTCCAATATAATGCTTTTAGCAGAATTTTAACAATTTACTTTTATATTTGTCTAATAGATCAGTAATATTCCCAGCTGTGAATCTGACACAAATTAATAAGAATTCAATTAATATTAGAGTTATTTTGATTGCCCCTTGCACATCCATTTGAGGAAAGCTAAAACATACCAGAGCTATCCTGGGCTAGATAGTAGAGCTTTATATTTTCATTTTTCTTTCTCCATATATTTCCCAGTATTTATGATTTGAACCTAAAAAAATTCTCTATTCTAGTTGATCCTTGAACAACATGGGTTGGAACTGCATGAATCCACTTACACACGGATTTTTTTCACTAGTAAATGCTACACTTCTACGCATTCTTCTGTTGGTTCAATCCAAGGATGTGAGATGGTAAATAGTGGGGCCAGTTTTAAAATTAACTGTGGATTTTCAGTTGTGGTGGGTTGGGTTTATGTGTGGAGCACTCCTAACCCTGAGTTGTTCAAGGGTCAACTGTACTTGTAAATGAAGTGACTTATTTAACGCTAGTCACTAGTCATTCATTTTATGCCATAGAAATGTCACAGAAAGATATGTAGCTCTTTTTAAAGTTTTAAGACAGCTTTTTAAAATGGAAACCAGGATGAACTAAATTTATTTTTGGAAGGGAGCAGCAGATCCCTTTTGAATTGTCCCCTAAGCCCACCACTGTGAGATAGGAACGCAACTGAAAGCCTAAATCCTGGCTCCTAAAGCTGTGAACTTGTTACTCGTTTCCATGAATCAAGTGATCACCAAAGGACCTTGTTGTTGTTACCTGTACAGGAAGGGGCTTGGACTAGATTATCTCCCAGGTTTTGCAGACAGTGATTCATGTCCAGGGTTTCTTTATATTCCTTTGATGTCTTCATCCCAACCACACAGTCACCCTTTGCTCTGAACATCATTTGTAAGTGTCAGTGGGTTACCAACCACAGAGTAGTCACCTCTGTGGGATTATACAAGGATTGTTTTTTAAAATACTTTCTTATATTTTTATGAACGTTCCTCTGGTGTGTTTGATACTTGCATGAAATGCCACATTGTATATTTTTAAAATTTCCATTATCAATTTATGTGTCCCTGGTTATCACAGAACCTACAGTGAGTGTTGTCCAAGGAATATTCAGCAATAATGGGCATCGCACCCAGGATCCATATGACCTCCCAAAGAACAGTCACATCCCTTGCCATTATGACCTGTTGCCAGTTCGAGACAGTTCATCCTCCCCCAAGCAAAAGGATGGTGGCAGCAGCAGCAGCAGCACCAGCAGTGAATGACACCAAAGACCACTGGGTAGCCACTGGACCCCTTTCCATAACTGCAGTCAGTTCTTCTCCATCCTCAAGTTTGCCACCCTATGTGAATGTTAATCTGCTTCATAGGCAATTGTTGGCCATGAACCAGAAAGCTCAAAGCTGAGGCTAACTGACCATAGGTCCTTCTTATACAGGTGGCTCAGAAGGAGATATCAATGTGATTTCCCATTTTTGTTAGTATTAGAACTGCATCCATGAAGCATGACTTACTGTAAAATCTTGGCTAAAAGCATGACCGTGCAGGACTCTTTCAGAGACATGGGTTGCAGTGGATGTTGGTATTGTTGCTTGAAAAATTAAAATTTAAATATTTTCTTTCTCATTTGCATCATAGAGTTGTACCTGGGATTGTGCAGTTTACCGTGAAATTTACTGCATTAAAGTGTCACATGCTCAACACATAGAAGAAAAGGGCCATCTCATTGAGTCCTTATTGTTTAACTTTTTTCAGCAGGACTCATTATTGTGAGGATAATAGGAACCCAGCAGGAAACATTCTGTCAAGTGACATTACTGGACAGACTCCGAATAAACTCTAGAGGTGCAGAGCAAATTTACTTATGAAAACTTTGGACTTTTTTTTGTAGGATGAGGAAATGTACATTTAGAATTACTTTAGAGGTAATAGAATTACTGCAACAATGAATACACAAATGTGCCAGACAGAGATGCTTCTCTGTTTCTCGGCCCATTTTAGATCCATGACATTATTCTGATCACTGTCCCAATCATACACATTCACCACTTGAGATCCATAACATATCAATAATTATTTCATACATACAGAAATGAAATAATTTTATTTTTGACAGATTGAATTGAATGGGTGTCTAATGATTGGAAAAGGTTGTAAATGTTAGGTGTAAGATGATGCTTAAGTTTTGTAAGCCATTAGTAATACATGCTGTAATATAGAATTAGCAGAAAATTTTGATTAACTTTTCCCTAGAAGTGACCGAAATATTTTTGTGCATATTTGAGAAAAGGGCACTTTCCTTTTATTAATTGTTGATTTAGAGAAACTATGCTTAAGCTGGTCTTTTGCATTGCTAATATGACATGTACCCCATTTTTCATTAATTTGTATTTCCATTTTTAAGTTGTATATTCTATGTTTTGTAGTGTTTGGATTGTTAATGAAAAAAATATTATATGTTTATTGTTTCTTGTGTTATGGCCACTTTTCTTTTTGCTTCAGAAAAATGCATTGCTCTTGTTTCTTTTATAGGGAAGAGAAGAAGATATATAAATCGAATCCATTAAAATTGGGCATTACTAAAATAGTATAGTAACAAGTAAATGGTTTATAATGGACATGGAGAAGCATTTAAGTATTCCAAAATGGAGTTCCTCTTGATCTGTGGGTCCTGAGTTTTGGTTAAACCAAAGGGAAGAGGAATGGGGAGTCATTGTCACTGAGCGAGTACCACAGACTGATCTTACTAAAGATCTTCATTAGGGTGATCATATAATCAATTATCCAAACTAGGACACTTTTGAAAGTAAATGAAGGCATTATGAATAATTATCCTGCAGTGGGCTTAAATGTGCACTGTAACAGGCAAACCAGAAGAGATATTCATCTTGTGCATTCTTAATGTAGTTAACATTTTTCAGTCTAATGGAGTTACCTCAGGAGAATGCCGATTCCATGCAAGGAAACCAGTTTCTCTTTGACCTACCTGAGCAACCTGAAGGGCTGAAAGCTGAATGAGGAAGCAATTTTGTAAGAGAAAACAGTGGCCATCCATCTTTTAAAGACATGAATACCTATGCGGTGTCCTGTATCAGTGAGTCAATTCACAAATACGTATTGTACTCCCATTCTGCCAGTAGTATACAGAAGGCATTGTTCTTGCCAGTTACCGAGTTGGGATATCCTGTGCTTTCATGTCACACACCTGCACCTCTGATGTGGGTTTGATCAGGTGGATGAGAGAACAAATATACTTCTTTGATGGCTGTTTCTTTCAGGGAACTTCAAAGTTAATTCAAGGAAATGGGAATTACCCGGAACACACCTTAGAAACAATTTATTTCAACAGTGACCTGCTGGTTGGCCGTTGATTCTAGGGAATAGAGATCTAATTGAGACAATTGGGTCTATAACCACATAGGAGTCCTTTTTGGTAAGAAAAAAGAAGACAGCTTTCTGCTTCTAAGATTCATCTCTTCAGAGCTCCGTGGTAAGTTGAGAATTCCCCATTACTCCCTGGAGATAAGTTAAAAAAAAAAAAAAACACCTTTTTTTTTTTCTCATTCCCCTATTTTTAAAAAATTGAAGCTTCATGTTCCAAGGCAACAGCGATGTAAATAGAAAACCGAGGAAACAGAGGCAGGTCCAGAGGGGCACTGATATCCCTCCCTGTGCGATCTTTCTGACAGATCGCCTCCTCAGGATGGCTGATGTCCTAAAACGACACTTGGACCGGAGGCAATTCTTACACATAGCATTGTGGATATTGTAAAACTACATGCTATATTTGAAGAGATCTAGTTGAAAGGTAAAAAATTTCTAGATACTTTGATAAAGACTTGGGTAAAGATACCTTTGGGTAAAAACACTTTTGTCAGAATGAGAATTGGAGACAAAAGAATCTGACAATTTTCCCCCTGAAATTACAGTATTTTGGGCTTTTTCAGATATATCAAATTTGATTTAATGGTAATGTTATGCTTTGTACATAGTGAATCTGTTTCCATGACGTTTGAAAGTGAAGTAGCTCAGTCATGTTCGACTCTTTGCAACCCCATGGACTGTAGCCTGTTAAGCTCCTTTGTCCATGGGATTTTCCAGGCAAGAATACTAGCGTGGATTGCCATTTCCTTCTCCAGGGGATCTTCCCAATCCAAGGATCTAACCCGGATCTCCTGCACTGCAGGCAGACTCTTTACCATCTGAGCCACCAGGGAACCCATGTTAATTTGGAACCTTAAAAATAATCTCTTCTCTATATCCTATAGTGGTCAAAGCAATGAATGAGCTTGGTGACATGTAGCAAAAGCCATTCATGTAGGGATGTCAGCCAAACTATTATACTTTCTCTAGAGGTTGATGTATCAGAAAATGTATAACCTATTTGTATCTCTATATAAATACATCAAAACTGGCCCAAATGACAGTTTGTATGCTTGCTTTAATACAGAGAAAATTATTTGTAGTTAATTATATGATAAAGAATATTTCATAATTATTTACAATGTTTGATATAAATTTCTCTCCTATGCTATAGCAGTAATGTTAACAGGGAGCTTAATGTGTTTTCATTATCCTTGTGGAAAATTATTCACCAAATTCAGGAAAACCAATGTGGAATTTTATAATAGGACAGTTATCAATCCCAAACAAATCCATTAGCACAATGACTACATGTTGTGAGAAATGCAGACAACTTTATGAAAATGTAACCATTTTGACCTCAAAGAGTCACAATAATAGTTATCAATTATTGGGATTTTAAACTATAAATATTACAAGAGTTGCAAAGGGTATTACAATACCATTTAGGGTTCATGTCAATGTTAGTTCGCTTATCACTTAAAATGAGATGAAATGATTAGAAAAATTGAGTTTTAAGGTTATGTCTTTTAAATAATAGATCTCCTAGCTTTAAGTAACATGTCTTAATTATTCATATTAAGTATTTAAGAGGTGTGTTGGTCTTAAAGGCTTTATGTCATGGACGTGTATCTAGATGTGTAAGTGTGAATCACATGGTTTAGATGGGTGTTTGTCTAGTAACTAAAGATGTACGACCAGTTGCTGTTTTAGGGTATCCTTAATACTGATGCCTAACACTATTCTGTCTATTCTAGTTCAGTATTTAGTCTAGGCTTCCTTTTGATATGAACAAATCACAATATATATTTTTAAAAGGAAAATAATTAAAACATATTAGGATGTATGTGATTGAAGCAAACAAAAAATGCTTTCAGTGTTAAAATATCTCTTTTCCCAAAGATGATTAAACTTTCATCAGTATTAGCCAACATTCTTATTTATATGACCAAATGAGTTTGTAGATTAATGCAATAAACTTTCTAATAAAAACTTTAAAGTAGTGTTTATTTCTATGTTTGATTGTATTGTTAATTAAAGAGGAGAAAAAACTTATGATGCTACTGAAAAAAGTTTAATATTTTTTCACATGTGATCCCTTAGCACTATATGTATTAAAAAAAAAACTATATTTTATTATATTTAATTGCTTATATACCTGCTTTTTCTCCAGATCATTTGTTCTTTAAAGACAGAGGCAACGTTTTTGTTCATATTTGAATCCCTGGAACCCAGGTTAGTGCCTGAGATTCAGGTCTCTGTAAAAAACTTCAGGTTATCTTATGTGAATTTGCTTTTTAAATCTCAGTAAACTATTGTGCTTCATTTTATAATTTAAAATTTTTTGGAGGTCTCACTTTATAGCTGGAGAAGGAAATGGCAACCCACTCCAGTATTCTTGCCTGGAGAATCCTGTGGACAGAGGAGCCTGGTGGGCTGCTGTCCAGGGGGTCGCATAGAGTCGGACACGACTGAAGTGACTTAGCATGCATGCATGCATGAGTGCCAAGAGCAGTTGGGGCTTCAGAGATATAGAAGACGTGTGCCCAAGTAGTTCATTATTTCATGAAAGGAATTAAGCATCTACTTTAGCTGCATGACTTTGGTAAGTTACTTAACTTCTCAGGACCTTGGTTTCTATATTATAATATGTTGGAAATAATAGTACCTATTACAAAGGGTTTTGTGAGAATTTAATAACTTTAATTATACCTACGAAACACTTACTTTAGTGCCTCTTACATAGTAGATAGTTGGAAAATGTTAGCTATCATAACTATTATGAAAAGTTATCTAAGGATCGGAGCCAGTTTGCAATAACCAGGTAAATGATGAAGCTAGTAAATCAAAAGTAAGCATTTAATGAATATTATAAAAAAAGTACATGATTGTGTGAATGTATCCTGATCTATTTTTTTACTACAAAAATATTCCATGCATATTTAGTTTCTAGAGATATAATTTAGAAAAGCCATAATAATATAATTTCACCTTCCAGTGATATGTTATCTTCCTAGGATTTGAGAATGATTTTTAAACTTTTGGTTGTGGGTTTGTGGGTAGATAGTGACCTAACGTCACATTCCCATCCTGGAGAATACAGCATCCAAAAAGTCAAAGGCTGACCTTGGCAACCTGATGAGGTTCCACACACAGTGAGACATCAAGTCCTTGAAAGAAGGTGCAGGTGGAAGGACAACTGGGAGTTGATGGGGCTGCACTGTGGGGAAGGGAGTGTGGGGAGAGCCTGCTGAACTGTATGAGTACACGCATGCTAAGTTGTTTCAATTGTGTCTGACTCTTTGTGATCCCATGGACTGTAGCCTGCCAGGCTGTCCTGTCCATGGAGCTCTGCCAGCAAGGATACTGGAATGGGTTGCCATTCCCTTCTCCAGGGGATCTTCCCAACCCAGGGATCAAACCTGAATCTCTTGCATTGACAGGCAGATTCTTTACTGCTGAACTACCAGGGAAGCAAAGCATATAATTATAGGACCAGAGTGAGTTTCCTAGAACTGAAGATAAGGATTTCTCAATTTGAAAATTTAATCAGTTCAGTTCAGTCGCTCAGTCATGTCCAACTCTTTGCAACCCCATGGACTGCAGCATGCCAGGCTTCCCTGTCCATCACCAACTCCCTGAGCTTGCTCAAACTCATGTCCATCGAGTCAGTGATGCCATCCAACCATCTCATCCTCTGTCGTCCCCTTCTTTTCCTGACTTCAGTCTTTCCCAGCATCAGGGTCTTTTTCCAATGAGTCAGTTCTTTGCATCAGGTAGCCAAAGTATTGGAGTTTCAGCTTTAGCATCAGTCCTTCCAATGAATATTCAGGACTGATTTCCTTTAGGATGGACTGGTTGGATCTCCTTGCAATCCAAGGGACTCTCAATAGTCTTCTCCAACACCACAGTTCAAAACCATCAATTCTTCAGCGCTCAGCTTTCTTTATAGTCCAACTCTCACATCCATACTTGACTACTAGAAAAACCATAGCTTTGACTAGATGGACCTTGGTTGGCAAAGTAATGTCTCTGCTTTTTAATATGCTATCTAGGTGGTCATAACTTTTCTTCCAAGGAGCAAGCATCTATTAATTTCATGGCTGCAGTCACCATCTGCAGTGATTTTGGAGCCCCCAAAAACAAAGTCTGTCACTATTTCCATTGTTTCCCCATCAATTTGCTATGAAGTGATGGGACCAGATGCCATGATCTTAGTTTTCCGAATGTTGAGTTTTAAACCAACTTTTTCACTCTCCTCTTTCACTTTCATCAAGAGGCTCTTTAAGTTACTGTTTGCTTTCTGCCATAAGGGTGGTATCATCTGCGTATCTGAGATTATTGATATATCTCCTGGCAATCTTTATTCCAGTTTGCGCTTCTTCCAGCCCAGCGTTTCTCATGATGTACTCTGCATAGACGTTGAATAAGCAGGGTGACAATATACAGACTTGATGTACTCCTTTCCCTATTTGGAACCAGTCTGTTGTTCCATATCCAGTTCTAACTGTTGCTTCTTGACCTGCATACAGTTTTCAGGAGGCAGGTAAGATGGTCTGGTATTCCCATCTCTTGAAGAATTTTCCACAGTATGTTGTGATCTACACAGTCAAAGGCTTTGGAGTAGTCAGTAAAGCAGAAGTAGATGATTTTCTGGAATTCTCTTGCTTTTGCTATGATCCAGCGGATGCTGGCAATTCAATCTCTGGTTCTTCTGCCTTTTCTAAATCCAGCTTGAATATCTGGATGGCTCATGTACTGTTGAAGCCTGGCTTGGAGAATTTTGAGCATTACTTTGCTACTGTGAGAGAAGAGTACAGCTGTATGGTAGTTTAAACATTCTTTGACATTACCCTTCTTTGGGATTGGAATGAAAACTGACCTTTTCCAGTCCTGTGGCCGCTGCTGAGTTTTCTAAGTTTTCTGGCATATTGAGTACAGCTCTTTAACAGCATCATCATTTAGGATTTGAAATAGCTCAACTGGAATTCCATCACCTCCGCTAGCTTTGTTTGTAGTGATACTTCCTACAGCCCACTTAAAAATTTAATAGAAGAATGTAAAAACAAAAAATATGGTAACTACTGAGAAATGCAGTCAAGAAAAGATTTCAAAAATGGTAAGTATGAGTAAGAGAATCAGGAAAGACTCATCCAAGAGACCCAGTAGTGAGACAGAAGGGAAAACAATTGAAGTAGTAACCAAAGAAATATAGAACAAAAATTCCATAATCTATACCCTTGTGTACTGTGAATCTTTCAGTTTTTTAGATCTTTCTTTCAGATATTGAAGGATCTACTGGGCAAATGAAAGAGAATTAATGAAAAAAACAGGGAGACAGATAAGTCCTGATGATTTTTCTGAACTCTTAAGACTGGAAAAAATTAAAATGGTACAAGTAGAATTAACAGAGTGCTTACAAAGGTAAGATATATTGAATAGAGAGAGTGTAGGGTGGAAGCAGGAAAGGGGAGGAGACCAAGGTGGGAAAGGATAAAAGACTGCTGACATGTTCTCAGGCCTACTATGCTTCTGCAGCAGCAGCTCCTCTCTTCTTAGGACAGCATGACTACTTGACAGGAGATTGTTAAATAGCCCTATTTCATTCTGCTTGAAATCTCTGATCCAGTTGGCATAGATCAGGAAGAGACTGTGGCGACAGGAAGAGAAAAAGGGCTCTATGTGACGGACTGGCACAGGATAAGCTAGAAATACCAAACCACCAGCCAATCATCCTTTGGTGGTAACGGTTTAGTCATTAAGTCATGTCTGACTCTTGCAACCCCATGGACTGTAGCCCACCAGGCTCCTCTGTCCGTGGGATTCTCCAGGCAAGAATACTGGAGTGGTTTGCCATTTCCTTCTCCAGGTGATCTTCCTAACCCAGGAATCGAACCCCAGTCTCCTGCACTGCAGGCAGATTCTTCACTGACTGAACTATTGGAGAAGCCCAGTCATCCTTTACTGAATTGCTGTTAAGGAATCAGCGAACGTGTATATGGCTGTCGGCTTATGGTGGGTAGTACTTCCTCCTATATTGATGGCCTGGACTTATTTACTGATGATAAAGCAATAGGAAAATCCACATAAGCCTTGAAGTAGCCAACCTGCCACAGTATGTTTGATGATTGGCATATGATTGAGAAGTTTATGGAGCAAGTGATCTTTCAATATGTAAGAGCAGAACTTGAAGTCCATTAATTTCTTAAAACCTCCACTAAATACTCCACAAATAGAGAGAATACTGCTAGACTGATGCTTCAGCCTTTCCCTTTTCTAGGCTTCTGCCTAACCTTCTGCCTGTAAACAGGCTAGTTTAGCTGCATCTTGTATATTAGGACAAACAGGAGAAGATAGGAACACTAACTTCTCTGAAGGTCCAGCTATGACCAGGGACTTGAGACATTGCATCCCAAGGGTTCTATTCTAATAGAACTTTAGATGCCATATTGAAATCAAGGTAAAGAATTTAATGGTTGTGGATGAAAGCCAAAGTTTATTTATATAGAATTCATTTTATATCCCATGCAGATTTGGAGGTTCATGCTTGAGTTCTACCAAGCATGCCACACCACAAAGGTTTACGAAGAAAGTGGTGCTACTATTTGTCATCACTTTCCAATAATCAGAATCATGTTTTAAGATTGATTTTATGGTTAATGAAAAGGAGACTTTCTTATAACCTATTCCATATAGATGACCTGGCTTGATAATAATATAGTATTTTATATTACATAATAATATAGTCAATATATCCACATGCAACTGTAGAGGAAAGTTACAATGATTAACTAATGAATGAAATGGCTTCTGCTTACTTTGGCAATGCCAGGTTTGACTTTGTTATTCCTCAGCATTTTTTTTAGATGACTTGGAAATGTTGCTCCTTCTGTCCCATTCTACAATTGCCATAATTCTTGACGAGATCTAAAGGTTCAGGAAGCTAGTAACATAAAGGGATATAGGATAACTACAGCCTGTCTAGCAAAATATTTTAAAATTTTATTTCAAAGCTTAAGTCAGGTCTTTGATATTTTGCCCACAAAGCTGAGAGCCCCAGTTCCAGAGGTTTTGGATGTCAAGAGCAGTTCCACTGAATTTTCTGGCAGGTATTGCTAGGGAGTTTATTTTAGTGGGAAATGTTACACTCAACTTCTCCCAGTCTTTACATCCATGAACCTTCTATCACAGCTCAGTTGTGCCATATGCTGGTCTTCATTCTGTGCCCAGATCCTCCCCCATCTTCTTCTTCCCCACACTTCTCCCCATCTCTCCCTTTGTCCCCATGTTGCCTGCACAAAATTTTCTCCAAGGCCTTGCTTTCCGTGGGCTGCTCTCAGGCAATGATTGAGTGCAGGAAGGAAACCAAGGAAAGCCCTTAACTTTGAAATGAGGAACTCCTCTGATGGGTGACTTTGGCTCAAAGACTCGCCACTGGGCTGACCTGAACTTTCTTAAAACTGTGCTTGTACTCTAGGATCTTCCTTCTGTCTCTGCTTCACAGGACTGGACTTGCATCAGCCTAAGGAGAATATAGAATGGGGCCATATTAATACCCCAAGTATTTTGAGGTAAAAATATGTGTTGTGAAATCTGCCCTGTGCAAACACATCTGTCTGGTCTGCTTTATGGTGGCACTCTGTTCTGTTACTTAAATTCATGGCTCTTTTCTTTCCTTGGTCTCAGCCTAGTGACCCCAGTGGTACGCTGGTAAATGTTTAACAGTCAGCTCTCAGAAAAGAATGAAAAAGCAGGGATTTGTAGCATTCTCCCAATTTCATTTTCCTAATGAAAATACATCCGTTTAAAATAAAAATAATTCTAAGCTTAAAAAGTTTCAGTTTAGTATTTCTACTTGCTGAGTAGGTGGGCGTTGCTAAGTATCAATTGCTGTCCTTTATGTTTGAATTGTGGCCATATATTTAGTAAGTTTAACATTTTTATGAATATTTTATTTGTACTGTAGGTAGATTTTCTTTTCTGGTAGAAAACAAACTAGAGTGGAGTCACTTGACCAAGGTAATTTTAAAACATCAGAATGAAAGGCAGGATTTTTCTTACCTGCCTGAGATGTTGAAAGAGAACCTTGAGGGGCTAAGCTGAAATGTTGATCTTCAGAAAGAATGTATTATTTTAAAGGGATAAAAAGAGGTGAGAAAGCTGGGAAAACATGCCGAGGCTGAAAATACTGCTGTTTTCCCTCACAGCGAAAAGTATAAGGTGATTACCAATGGATACCCTTAAACCTAGAATGGGGCCATATTAATCACTAGAAAATGTCTTTTGGATATGAAAAGAGCACTGTTTCATTTAGTAGGGTAACCAGTTCTTCTATTAGCTGAGCACCTGGTATAAATAAAATAGGGTTTCATAAAGTAATTCTGATTGAACAAACACATGTAAGAACATGATGTGCTTCATTAATGCTTTGCAAATGTGCGTGCTCATTCGCACAGTCACATCCGACTCTAACTTCATGGACTATAGCCTTGCCAGGTTTCTCTCTCCATGGGATTTCCCAGGCAAGAATACTGGAGTAGGTTGCCATGTCCTCCTCCAGGGACTCTTCCCAACCCAGGGATCGAACCCGAGTCTCCTACTTGGCAGGTGGATTCTTTACCACTGAGTCACTGGGGAAGCCCTCATTAATGCTTTGGACACTTTTAAAGCAAAAGTCAGTATTAAAATCATGAAAAATAAAAAGTCACAGTGCCATGAAACAAAAGCTTAAAGACTAAGCATGACATTTTAAAACATAGCCATGTAACTCTATATATTACATAATACAAATTTCCTCCTTGGTAGTTACTGGTTCTAAAGGCAGACTGATTTAAGTCAAGACAGCATCTCTAAAAAAAATTTTGTCACAGCCCAAGGTGATTATTTCAAGGAAAACTTTGCTTGGTGTTTACATCCTGAATTAGTCATTAAAACAAAAAGCTAGACTCACTACTTTTTAGTCAGAGCTCTTATATTGTAAGAAATTGGTTCAGAAGCTAAGAGAAAATCAGTTCTCCCAGGAAAACCTCAGAGGAATTTTGGAAAACCAGCAACTGCTCTGAGAGGCAAGGAGTGCAGTGACCCTTACCCAATGACTCGTGACCTCAGCTCTTATGGGTGTAATCAGCCAGTACCCGAATCCTCTAGTCCTAGTGGATTTCTTCTTGACGTTTTTACTCACAGCTGTTCTCAGCATCTTGTTACCTAAAGCACATCGAAGTGGAGCCTGTTACTTGCGTGTAACCATTACATTGTTGACTACAGTAGATGGCCTGCAGCCTTTCTTAATAGAATTGGAAGATGTTCCTTGATTTCTCTCTGCTAGTCTACAGAAGATCGTCTCAACCTTCTGTGAACTCCTTCCCTACATCCATCCCACTGCATGCAGACCACACCATCTCTTCCAAGTGACATTGCTTCATATTGCAAAGAAAATATTGCTAGTATGTTTAAGGGATTCTGACATCAATTCCATGGTTAATTACAGTTGCAGTAAGTCTCCCTGTTTATTTTACACAGACATTACTATCTTCACTGTCTGCTTTTGCAGTGCTTTATTAGTGGTTTTAATGTGATTACTTTAAATTCTTTGTCTGAATGACAACATACTCTTAAGTCAATATCATTTGAGAATGATAGGAAGAAAGGAAGAAATATGGAGTGGCAGGATTGGTGATTTTCAGTTTAGACACCTGTGATCTTGATCATGAAAGTTCATTTTACTTGGCTCTAGTCTATTCACCTGAAAAGATACACTGTTATTCATAGAATTGGCATAAGATGTAAAGTATATATTTGAAATCTCCAGGTGAATGTGCCACTTACTGGAAAATAATATAAAATAACTTGGAGATGTTGAAACATCTTGTTGAAGCTCAAATTTACCAAAATTATCATTGTAGGAAGAAGGGATATAAACATAATTTTCTAGAATTTGTAGAATGGTATAAGATACGTTTCTGGGGTGATTAGACATTTAGTAGATTCTTAGTCATTGGTGGACACTAAGGATAGGAAAGGATAAACTAATGGTTCCAAATCCTGATTTAACCTGTTCAGCTCTAAGATGAACCTTCTGGGTAGCTCTGTTTAAATCCCTTTACCTTCCACCATAGGAGTGACATCTGGTGTTTCCAACAACTGATGACATCAGAGAAATAAGGGTGGGGAAAAAATGTCCATGAGATAATTTGTGGAAAAGTCCTAACCTTTGTGGAATGATGCTGCTGTGAAAACAACAATTATTTTAGTACAAGGATAATCTCATGTTAGGAAACTATTTTTAAATAAATTAATGAACTTTGTTTTTTAAAACGGTCTTGCTGCTGCTAAGTCGCTTCAGTCGTGTCCGACTCTGTGCGACCCCATAGACGGCAGCCCACCAGGCTCCGCCATCCCTGGGATTCTCCAGGCAAGAATACTGGAGTGGGTTGCCATTTCCTTCTCCAGTGCATGAAAAGGAAAAGTGAAAGTGAAGTCGCTCAGTCATGTCTGACTCTCAGCGACCCCATGGACTGTAGCCTACCAGGCTCCTCCATCCCTGGGATTTTCCAGGCAAGAGTACTGGAGTGGGGTGCCATTGCCTTCTCTGAAAACGGTCTTAGGTTTACATCAAAATTGAGCATAAAAGTACATAGAGTTCCCCCAAAAATGTTCCTGTTGTACCACTTCCCTGATATCAATAGCCTCACCAAAGTGGTACATTTATTACTATCGATGAACCTACATTGGCACATCATTATGATTCAAAGTCTGTAGTTTACATTAGGGTTCATTCTTGCTGCTGTGCATTTTATGGGTTTTGACTAATGTACATACAAGTATAATGACATTTACCCATCATTGTGGTATTGTACAGAGTAGTTTCACAGCCCTAAAAATCTTCTGTGTTCTACCTATTCATTCCTCCCTCGCCACTAACCCCTGACAACCACTGATTTTTTACTCTCCCCATTGTTTTGCACTTTCTGGAATGTCGTATAGCTGGAATCATATGTCTGTAGCTTTTTCAGATTGGCTTCTTTCAGTTGGTAGTATGCATTGAAAAGCTTCCTCCATATCTTTTCATAGCTTGGTAACTCATTTCTCTTTGGTGTTAAATAATACTCCACTATGTGGATGAACCACAGTTTATCCATTCACCTGCTAAAGGACACCTTTATTGCTTCCAAGTTTTGACAGTTATAAATAAAGCTGCAATAAGTATCTATGTGCAGGTTTTTGTGTGGGCATAAGGTTACAATTCATTTAGATGAAAGCCAAGGTGTGTAATCATTGGATTGTGTAGCAAGTAAATGTTCAGTGTTGTAAAAAACTGTCAAACTGTCTTTCAAAGTGGCTGGTCATTTTGCATTGTCACTTACAGTGAATGCGTTTCCCTGGTGGCTCAGTGGTAAAGAATCCACTTGCCAATGCAGGAGATTTGGGTTGGCTCTCTCAGTTGGGAAGATCCCCTGGAGAAGGAAATGGCAACCCACTCTAGTATTCTTGCCTGGGAAATCCCATGGACAGAGGAGCCTGGCAGGCTACAGTCCATGGGATCTCAGAGAATTGGACACAACAACAACTGAACAAAAACAACACATAGTTGATTTAGTGACTTATCTGCTCATTCTTTTGATATTGTCTTTTGCAGAGCAGAAGTTTTTAATTTTAATGAAGTCCAGCTTATCAATTATTTCTTTTATGGATCATATCTTGATGATGAATCTAAACAGACATCATCATATCCAAGATCATCTAGGTTTTTTCCTATGTTATTTTATAGGAAGTTCATAGTTTTGCATCTTATATTTAGGTCTGTGATCCATTTTGAGTTTAACTTTTGTGAAGGGTGTAGTCTTTGCCTAGATTGATTGTTTCCTAGTGGATGTCCAGTTGTTCTGGCACCATTTGTTGAAAAAACAACCCTTGCTCCATTATATTGCCTTTGTTTCTTTATCAAAGATCGGTTGACTATATTTATGTGGCTCATTGCTGTGCTCTCTATTCTGTTCCAGTTGGTCTGTCTATTCTTTCACCAACCTTCTCCACTTCATCTGTAGGTTTGTGTCTGACATTAATTTGGGGGGAAATTCTTGATTATTGCTTAAATACTGTCTGTTTCTTTTCCTTTTGCTATTCCCATTATGCATAGCTGTCCCACAGTTCTTAATATTCTGTTCTGTTTTTTCTTTCTCTTTGCTTTCAAGTTTTAGAAGTTCTATTGTCATGGTCTCAAGCTCAGAGGTTCTTTCCTTAGCTGTGTTCAGTCTACTGTGAACCTGTCAAATGCATTTATTTCTGTTACAGTGTTCTTGATCTCTAGCATTTCTTTTTGATTCTTTCTTAGAATTTCCATTTATCTGCTCATATTATACACCTGTTCTGGCATGTTGTATATTTTGCCATTAAATACCTTAAATACCTTTTAAAATTCCTGGTCTGGTAATTCCAACCTTGGTGCCATGTCTGACTCTGGTTCTGATGCTTGTTCATCTCTTCAAACTTTGCTTTTGCCTTCTACTATGCCTCATAATTTTTTGTTAAATGATGTGCATGAGGTATTAGGTAAAGGGAACTGAGATAGATAGGTCTTCAGTAATGCAGTGATGAAGTATGGAGGGAAGGGGAGCATTCTCTTTTTTAACTTTTTATTTTATATTGGAGTATAGCCAATTAACAATGTTGTGATAGTTTCAGGTGGACAGCAACTGAACTCAGCCATACATATACATGTATCCATTCTCTCCCAAACAGGGGAAGCGTTCTTTAATTCTGTGATTGGTCTCAGCTTTTCCTGAGCCTTGCTTCTGAGCTGTGAACTTCACAGGTGCTCTCAATTTTTTGGTGGGACAAGTTGATGAGAAAAGGCTGAAATTTCCCTCCTGCCAGGTCAGGTGTGTGGGTTCTCAGTTGCTTAGTCATGTCCGACTCCCTGCTAGGCTCTTCTGTCCGTGGAATTTTCCAGGCCAGAATACTGGAGTGGGTTGCCATTTCCTCCTCCAGGGGATCTTCCCAACCCAGGGATGAACCACGTTTCTTGTGTCTCCTGGATTGGCAGGTGGATTCTTTACCACCGTGCCACCTGGGAAACCCCCAAGTCAGATAGGCTCTGATAAAAGCCGAGCAGGTTAGGCTGGGGTTAATTAGTTTCTCCTGAGGTAAGCTTGTTAAGGGCGTGCTCTGGTGTGTTGCAAAATGGTTCCCCTACCCCACACCCCGTTAGAAGCTGGAGAGGGTTTTTCTCTGATATTCACTGTGAGAACCTAGTCTGAGCTCCTGGAGCTCATGAAAGCGTGGAGGTCCCCCATGACTGGGTCCCTCTGGAGTTTTTAATTCTCAGATTTGTCCACACTGAGCCTCCAGCAGTTCACTAACTGCAGTTCGGGTTTTTCTGCCTCAGCACTGCTTCCTGCAGCCGTTTCTGCTCTGGTGAGTCATGACTCTCTCTAACCGTCTATCTCTTCAGTTTTAAGAGAAGTGGTCTGCTCTGTGACCTCCCTTTTCTGATGGATTTAAGAACAATTGCTGATTCTTTAGTCTGTTTGACTTTTTACTGGTTATTAGAATGAAGTGGTGACTTCTAAACTCCTTACATGCAGGCCTGGAAGCTGGAAGTCTCCAGTACCATTTTTATATCAAGTAAATTTTGACTTTTTAAAACTATGACTGTGAAATTGTGTTGCAAACAAATGCTGGATTTTTCTTTCCTCTTGAATGTGCCAAAGATCCTTATTCCTTGGTTCAGTACCACATTAAGAGGAGCCTGCTTTGTTTTACTGGAAATTTTCAATTATTAACATTTCAGCTGTTTTGATAATGGAAAAAATGTGCATTTTGAAAGTTTCATTTTAGTATTTCATGTAATGGTTTCCATGTGTATGGTGCAGAGTGAAATGTTGTACGTTTAGAAAATTATTTTTACCCTTTGGAAGCTTCTAGTCTAAATTGAATTTTCTTCCTTGTATGTGGGAACCATTCTCTCTGGTGTTTGATGGCAAAGCCAGGAGGAAAACTATTAATGTGTTTCCTCAGTAACTGGTACTTCATAAATCCATGAAAAGTTCTAAAATATTAAAATGCAACTATGCATCCCAAGAATAAGATTCACAAATTTATTTAGAAACAGCCACTAAAATCATTGTAATCAGACATTTCTTTCACATCTTGAGTCAGTTATTATCTAAGTTACTACTCAGGTAATCAGCTTTTACTTATTCATTTGAACAAGTCTAAAATTCATTCAGACTTTCCAATTCGACACTTTTTCCCTCCTGATTTTCTTATCCAAACATGTATGGAATAATGGCTGAATCCTTTCCTGTCGAAACCCTGCTGGGCAATAAATCACTTTCTGTTTTGAGCAACAAGTGATTTCATTTATCTCTGATCAAGACATTCAAATAGTTGCATAAATTAGTAAGACAAACCCAAGGGAAATAGGGCTCGGGATACCTCTGTTAACCTTTTATTTCTCTGCAATTTTTTTCAGTTACCTGGTGCAGTGGTCTTATGACTTTTTGATACTTGCTGCCATCTCTGCTATCAGCAGGGTTTTGCCTAGATTCAGCATCATATGTGATCTATTCTAAGTTTGGGGTTTTTTTTTTAAGTATTTCCATGGCCTAAATAAAAATGAAGTATGGTCATTTACCACTTTGAAAGCTAAAGATTTTTTTCACAGTTTTTCAGCACATCAATGAGATGGGGCTGGGCTTTTTTTTTTTTTAAACCACTAGTCCACAGCTCAAAGCTCTCATTGGAGAGTAAAGTCTGACCACATCCACACAGATTCAGTGCCCCAGGTCTTGACTGTTTTTCTTAGCATCATAAAGTTTCTCTGAGGCAGCTAATATGAAATGCAGGAAGTCCAAGCTCATGATAACTTGGCAGTTTCCACCGAAGGGCTTTGAATTCTCATGGACCAAAGTTCAGTCAGAAATCAAATGAGTTATCCAAGAAGTGAAATTGTGCCTCAATACAAACTCAGGGAGGAAGAGAAATCTTTCCAAATATTGAACAAAGAACCTTAGTTCCTTTCATAGGTTTGTGTCTAATCAGTGGAGAAACTCAACATGGATTAATAAACCAATGTGCACAGGTATCTTGTCAATATCCGCTGTGTGGTCTCTAACCCAGCAAACATTCCTATGTGTGGTTGTCCAGGTCAGAGGAGATGGAGAGAGGTAAAAGGCAGTTTGTCTTGAGTTTAGCTTCGGTCACTTCTGGCTTAGCTATGAGCATGTATGTCTGAACTGGGATGCGTTATGAAGATATGCTTGGATATAAAGAGTTTCCTAGACATCTGGCCTGGCAATAGTTGTGAATTTTTAGTAAAGAGCAATTAATTTGTCAGTTTCTAATGCACTTTTTAAAATTTCTACTTTTTCAGTTTCCTCTTTCTTTCACAATTTTTGAATTTAATTTTTATTTTATATTGAGATATAGCTGATGTACAATGTTGTGTTAGTTTCAAGTGTATAGCTGTGATTCAGTTGATCATATGCATGTATCCATTCTTCTTCAGATTTGTTTTTCATATAGGTTAAAACAGAATATTGAGTAGTTTCCTATGCTATTCAGTAGGTCATTGTTGGTTATCTATTTTATATACAGTAGTGTATATATGTTAATCTCAAACTCCTAATTTATCTCTCCCTACCCTGTTTCCCCTTTGGTCACCATAAATTTGTTTTTGAAGTCAGTGAGTCTGTTTGTTTTGTAAATAAGTTCATTTGCATCTTTTTTTAGATTCCTCATATAAGTGATATCATGTGATATTTGTCTTTGTCTGACTTAATTCACTTAGTATGATGATCTCTAGGTCCAACTATTTTACTGCAAATGGCATTGTTTCATTCTTTCTTGTGGTTGAGTAACATTCCATTGTATATATATACCACAACTTCTTTATCCATTCATCTACCAATGGACATTTAGGTTACTTCCATGTATTCACTATTATAAATAGTGCTGCAATGAACGTTGAGTTGCATGTATCATTTTGAAGTATGGTGTCCTCTGGATATTTGCCTTGGAGTGGGACTCCTGGATCATATGGGAGCTCTACTATCAGTTTTATAAGGAACTTCTATACTGTTCTCCGTGTTGGTTGTACCAGTTTACATTACCATCCACAGTGTAGGAGGGTTCCCCCCACCCCAGCATTTATTATTTGTAGAATTTTTGATGATAGCCATTCTGACTGGTGTGAGGTTATAACTCACTGTGATTTTGATTTGCATGTCTCTAATAATTACTGATGTTGAGCACATTTTCATGTGCTTTTATTGATTGGGTTGCTTGTCATTTTGTTATAGAGCTTCATGTGAGTTGTATGTATATCATGGAGATTAATCAGTTGTTGGTTGTATCATTTGCAAATATTTTTTCTCAGTGGTTTCCCTTGCTGTGTTGTGCAAAAGCTTTTAAGTTCAATGAGGTCCCATTTGTTGATTTTTGTTTTTATTTTCATTACTGTAGGAGGTAGATCCAAAATGATATTGCCGTGATTCATGTCACAGAGTGTTCTTTCTATGTTTTCCTCTAAGAGTTTTATAGTATCTTGCCTTACATTTAGGTCTTTAATCCATTTTGAGTTTATTTTTGTGTATGGTTTTAGCATGGAGAAGGCAATGGCAACCCACTCCAGTACTCCTTCCTGGGAAATCCCAGGGATGAAGGAGCCTGGTAGGCTGCAGTCCATGGGGTCACAAAGAGTCGGACACGACTGAGCGACTTCGCTTTCACTTTTCACTTTCATGCACTGGAGAAGGAAATGGCAACCCACTCCAGTGTTCTTGCCTGGAGAATCCCAGGGATGGAGGAGCCTGGTGGGCTGCCATCTATGGGGTCGCACAGAGTCGGACACGACTGATGCGACTTAGCAGCAGCAGGTGTTAGCAAGTATTCTAATTTCATTCTTTTACATGTAGCTGTACAGATTTCCTAGCACCACTTATTGAAGAAACTGTCTTTAATTCAGGTATATTCTTTCCTTCTTTATCATGGACTAATTGACCATAGGTGTGTGGGTTTATTTCTAGACTTTCTGTCCTGTTTTATTTATCAGTATGTCTGTTTTTGTGCCAGCACCATATAATTTTGATGACTGATGCTTTGTAGTATATTCTCAAGTGAGGAAACCTGTTTCTTCCAGCGCTTTTTTCCCCTCAGGATTGCTTTGGCTTTTCAGGGTCTTTTGCATTTCCATACAGATTAAAACTTTTTTCCTAGTTCTGTGAAAAGTGCCATTATTCTTTTGATAGAGATTGCATTGGATCTGTAAATTGCTTTGGGAATTGCTTTGGGTAATATAGTCACTTTCACAATATTAAATTTTCCAATCCAAGAACGTGGTATATCATTCTTTCTGTGTCATCTTTGATTTCTTTCCTTAGTGTCATGTAGTTTTCAGAGTACAGGTCTTTTGCCTCCTTAGGTAGGTTTATTTCCAGGTACTTTGGTCTTTTTGATGCAATGGTAAATGGGATTTTTTTCTTAACTTCTCTTTCTGATCTTTCATTATTAGTTCATAGAAATGCAAGAGACTTTTGTGTATTAACTTTGTATCCTGTAACTTTATTGAATTCATTGATGAGTTCTAGTAGTTCTCTGATAGCATCTTAAGGGTTTTCTATGTATAATATGTCACCTACAATGCTGATTTGAATTCTTTTCCAATTTGAATTCCTGTTATTTCTTTCTCTTCTCTGATTGCCATGGTGAGGACTTTCAAATAATCTATATTGAGTAAAAGTGGTGACATCTTTGTCTTGTTCTTGATCTTAGAGGAAATGCTCTCAGCTTTTCACCATTGAGAATGATGTTGCTCAGTCGCTGAGTCTGAACAACCCCATGGATTATTGCATGCCAGGCTCCTCTGTCTTCCGCTATGTGGAAGCAACACATGTCCATTGAGTTGGTGTGATTAACCAACTCATTCTCTGCTGCCCGCTTCTTTGGCTTCAATCTTTAACAGAATCAGAGTGTTTTCCAGTGAGTTGGCTCTTTGCATCAGGCGGCCAAATACTGAAGCTTCAGCTTCAGCAGCAGTCCTTCCAGTGAATATTCAGGGTTGATTTCCTTTAGGATTGGCTGGTTTTATCTTGCCATCCAAGGGACTCTCAAGAGTCTTCTCCAGCACCATAATTTGAAAGCATCAATTCTTTGGTGCTCAACTTTGTTTATGGTCCAACTCTAACATCTGTACATGACTGTTGGAAAAACCATAGCTTTGACTATACAGACTTTTGTCAGCAAAGTGGTGTCTCTGCTTTTTAATACACTGTCTAGGTTTGTCATAGCTTTTCTTCCAGGGAGCAAGCATGTTTTAATTTCATGGCTGTAGTCACTGTCCACAGTGATTTTGGAGTCCAAGAATATAAAATCTGTCACTGCTTCCACATTTACCCTTCTGTTTGCCATAAAGTGACTGGATGCCATGATCATAGTTTTTGATAGTGATGTTAGCTATGGATTTGTCACGTATTGCCTGTATTATGTTGAGTTATTATCATAAACAGGTGCTTAATTTTGTCAGAAGCTTTTCCTGCATCTATTGAGATGATTGTATGATTTTTGTTCTTTAGCTTGTTAATGTGGTGTATCATGTTGATTTGTAGACATTGAAAAATCTTTGCATCCCTAGGAGAAATTTCACTTTATCATAGTGTACGATCCTTTTAATATATTGTTGGATTCAGTTTGCTAGTATTTAACACATTTTAAAAGCAAAGGTTCAAGTTTAGATTTTGTCACAACTGTCTCCTTTTTTATATTCCCACTGGGAATATAAAAAGTAATATTCATCGCTAAACCTAATAATCTCTCTTCATCCTGAGAGAAATAACTCAGTAGATGGGAAAGGAGATTCTCTAAAAGGGTCTCAGAGATCCTCATTTCATGGACTCAACAAAGAATTTAATTCAGCTCTCAAGAAGGTGGCCATAGTGTCAGAAATGAAAAGAGAACCTTAAGTCATTTAAAGAGAGGTTACAACTCAGGAGTTAATACAACACTGATTCTGTGTTCCCATGACATTTACAACTGAGTATGTCTGACAGGAGTTGTATATCAGAGTATATACCCTCAAATCAATTGTTGTAAGATGGGTAAATATATGTTCAAGGTGAAAAACTGGTAAAAATATCAGAAAATTATTTACCTGGGCTTATGATATGTTTTAAAGACATTTATTTTTTTCAATGACTTTATAATTATTTTTATTTAATAATTGGTACTGGCTCTTTGTGAATTATTTCAATCCAGAAATAGGTTTTGTAACATGTCATCAGGGTACAAACATTTGTATATGCACAGAAAAGTTCTGGAAGGACATGTACACAAAAACAAGTTGTGGCTGCTTCTGGTGAAAAGAAGCAAGAAGGGAAATGGCTTTTCATTATATAAACTCGGTGGTGATTTTTATTAACCATGTCCAAATATAAGGTTCACAAATTTTCAAAAAGTACAAAACAGCAAATGAGAGAACTGTCATGTGTGTGCATGAGGAGCTTATTGGCTAATAATTTACTTCAAAATTAGAGTATGGTATGAGAAGTGATAAAACAGATTTGTGCTGACGTGGCAAAGAAGTGCCTAACTGCAATAGCTATTTTTTTTTTTTAAGTATAGTGGATTTACAGTATTATATTACTTTCAGATGTAAAACATAGGCATTTGATATTTTTATAGTTTATACTTCAAAGTTTTTCCCCAGAAAAGGAAAAGGCTACCTACTCCAGCATTCTTGCCTAGACAATTCTATGGACAGAGGAGCCAGGCAGGCTACAGCCCATGGGGTCGCAAAGAGTAAGACATGATTGAGTGACTAACACATTTCCAAAGTTATTACAAGATATATAAAAGACTATATTCCCTGTGCTATACATTACATCTTTGTAACTTATTTATTTTTAATTGGAGGATAATTTGCAACTCATTTTGTACCTAGTAGCTGGTTCCTCTTAATTCCCTTCTCCTTTTTTGTCCCTCCCCCAACCTCTCCCTGTCTGGTAACTGCTAGTTCATTCTTGGTGCCTGCAAGGCAACAGCTATTTTCTTACAAAAGCAGGAGAAGGTATTGCATGATGGGGCCCCCTTTTCTTTTCTTCTTATGTGGCATCCAACTTTTTTTGGAAAATAATCCTCATATACCAATTACCAGAAGCATGGAATTCTAATGTGCCTGAAACAGATTCTCATGAACAAAGGAAGTAAAAGCAAACAAAAACCAAAGAGTAATTGTTTCTAAACAGAATATACCATTCTCACTGTGGGAAGAATCGTTCTTTAATACAGTCTTCTCTGATTATTTTTCCCCTTTCTTTCCTTTTATTTCCAGCCATCTCTCAGGCAGGGTTGAGAATCATGTTGATGGTTTGCTGCTGTCAATTGTAAAGTAAAATATGCCCGTGGATTTGTTCATGAACTGTTGATGTTTTAAGTGAATCCTTCCATCCTGGATGATGGCCTGACCCAGTGGCTCTGTATCTGTGGCACTGGCTTTGCCAGCATATGACACAATGGTGACAGTGCCATGGCAGTCAAGCTGAAGGCCATTTGCACAGTGTGACATGCCTCCTTGCTTTGTGCACTTGCAGGGGTTTTGATGATGTGATCCATTGTTAGAGCCAAGGGGCCACTTCATCTTGACATGGACAAAAGGGCTGAATTACTGAAAAGCTTGAAGGAGTTAAGTTTCTCACAATAAACCAACAGTCTGGGAAGCATTGGCAGCAATATAATCCTTTAGAAACACATTGATCTTTGAGTTTCTGTTCATTGTCTGCTAGAGTTCAGAATTCCATGCTTCTGAACTTTTTTTGCTCGGCAGGAAAAAAAATGGAATGTTTTAAACGTATGAAACATAATAGCTTATTGTAATGGCAAAAGTATTGTGTTTGTAGGCCCCCGTTTGGCAGATTTTTCTTGAAAGTTTCAGAAAGCTCATGTTAACTTTTAATGCCTTTAATTGTAAAATGCACTTTAACCCCAAAGTCGCCGCATCGCTGAATTGTCACAAAAAGAAACTGGTTAGTTTTGTTTTCTTGCATGTCTCATTGCTCCTTTTCTTTCTCAATAGTCTAAGAAATAGTTGAAAAAAATATTTTTTATATTGAGAGTTTATCTCAATTGTTACTAAGACAAGTAATTCCGTTAATTAATATAGTCAAAGTGAATAGGAAAAAAATCTAAGTGAGTCCCCTTGCGTCCCCTTTAAGCTTTCTAGTTAGTGAGAGTGTAAAATACCTACAGCAGACAATTCAGGCAATGGTTTACCATTATGTAACAGCCAGTTTGCAACAAAAGCCAAAGGAAGAAAGGAAATAGAGTAAATAGGAATTTACAAAGCTTCTAAATAAAGATGAGAATTAGATAAACATTACATTCTGTACTTCCAAAATGATTTTTCACACTTGAATTTTCTAAAACTGACAAGCACAATTTAGAATTACTTGACCTTTTATACTACTGTTTCTAGTAGAAGAAAACTTTCATTTCTGTATGTAACTAAAGTTCTTTCCATATTCCACAACAGATAGTGTTTAGATGGTGTAAAAAAAAAAAAGCCAAGTTATTGTAACATAATTTTGTCATCATTTCTATTACCTAAAAGCACATGCTATAACAGTACAAAGAATGTCATCTAGCTTGTGGTAAATACAGCTTAATTTTAACTTTGTTCACATTAAGTATTTTGCTGAAAACAAAAGAACATGTTCTTAAATTTTAACCCCTCTCTCTATAAAAATGTTTTTACACTGATGTTGAACACCTGTTTCATTTGAATGAGTTTACTAATGTTAAGTATTATGTACTGTGTGAATTCTCTACAACCAATTAATGATCCAGATTGACTTTCCCTGCCAAGCTATGAGCTGATTAGTTCTGCGATGGACTGTTACCATCATAAAATGAAAAATCATTTAACATTGACTTCACTAAGACACACTGAAGACAGATTGGCCCCTACCAATAACATCACGCTCTTCAAAACCAAGTGGGAATGAATTTCAGGTCGTGGACACCACTGCTTCTTCCCTTCTATCACAGGAGTAATTAGTGCTAAATGTACTTTTCTTAAATGCATCAAAGATAATTTGATAGTTTACATCAAGATTTTTGCCAAGTGTGTTCCTACCCAACCATTAATCTATTAATCAATGCTCTTGGTAAATATTTAGCTCAAGATCAGTTTCCTGTCTTCTTATAAGAACCCTCTTCAGCTTCGATTCCCAGTTCTTAACCCAGTGCCTGACCAGTAGTAGTTGATCTTGTAGCTACTAGAATACATGCCAGATGTTGTTCCAAATTCCATATGTATTAATTTACTTAATATTCATAATAAGGAGTGAACTTGTTACTATCCCCATTTTACAGATTACAAAACAGAGAGGTTCAATAACTTTCCAAGTTCATTTAACTAGAAAGTGGGGGAGCCAGCCTTTAAACTCAGGCAGTCTGACTCCAGATCTTGCATCCCTAACCACTAAGCCATGCATACCTAAGCAATGTTGATTTCACAGGACTGATTTTACTTGATACTTCCACAGATACCCTGAGCAAAATGCCTTGAAAGGGGGATGAGGAAACTTATTTGTCCAATGAAATCTGATGACTTAGCAGAGGTGGAAGCTAAATTATGTTTTCCTCACGTTCTGATTTATTTTACGCTACTTTAAATTAAATACCAAGGCAATATTTCTTTTGTAATGTGTCTGAAACACTCCCAGTTCATAAGTTCTAGAATGTCACATGCAATTTAGGTTCGCTGTTTTCATCATTAAGTTTATTTCTCTTTAAATGAAAGATCCATTTAAATCAGCATGCAAGTTAATTAAGAATGAGTGTGTAATTCATTTTATGGATAAGTAAAGTGAAAAGGTGTTAAGACACTTAGGTGCATAACATTTGATGCAGTCTTTTTCCACTACAGTCTATGTTTATGCATAATGCTGTCTTGAGTGCCTGGCTATTTTTCTCAAAATCTGAGGTAATGCAATAACTATTATGAAAGGGGACTATGCTGTGCTATAGGCAGATAATAAATAATGTAATATTACTGTTCAAAGGTGGGAATGATTATCTCTGGTAAAAGTAGGATGTAGGAAGAAAGACCCAGAAGAACATCTCCCAGGATGGGTCTTGAAGAATAAGTAGAACCATTCTAAGTAGAAGGAATATTCAAAGGAGGACAACTCTGGTTCCTAAACTGTGGTAGACTCAGCTAACATGGACTCTTTCCTGATACAAACACTTGAAGATTCTGGGAAAAATAATAGGAAAAATAATGTAAACACTGTGGTTGAAACTGTAAGATAAAAAAAGTGGGAGGGGACAGTCCTTTTGGTATCAAAGAGAGTTCCTGAAACCTAGAGCAGTAGAAGTAGAGATCATTACCAGTGTGGTCAGAAGGTGGGATCTCGGACCCACAGTTAGGTCTTACAGGCCTAGAAGCTGAAGACTTAATGTCTGCCTAGAAATAAGAATCTTGCCCTCCATAAAGATATGAGCTAAAAATATGCATGAAGATAGGAAAGGCTGCTCACTCTATGACAGGAAGCTAGAAAAGTGACATCTACAGGACCAAGGATGGGGAAGAATGTCCAGAGCAATGTGTAGGGAAAAAAATTTCTATAAAAAATGTATGTAGTTCATCTAAGATGAAAAGTTGACATAAAAATTATTCAGTGGCTTGTGATATCCCTAGATACCAGATATTGTAAAAATCAATACCATTCCAAAATGTCACTTGCCCAAATCAAGCCACATAGGATTAAAGATAAATAATTAAATATTAAAGATACGACAATTCCTACTGAAGATGGACTTAACAACAAACATTACCAAACAAATGAGGAAATATATCGTACTTGAAAATTAGCAAATACAGTAAGCAGGAGAGTAACATCTTCAAGAATTTGAGATAATAAATCCATCTGAAAAGGGAAAAAATACTTATGTATATATTAAGTAGAGGGATAAACAAAGGAATGAAATCCATGCTGCTGCTGCTAAGTCGCTTCAGTCGTGTCCAACTCTGTGCGACCCCAGTGACGGCAGCCTACCAGGCTCCGCCGTCCCTGGGATTCTCCAGGCAAGAATACTGGAGTGGGTTGCCGTTTCCTTCTCCAATGCATGAAAGTGAAAAGTGAAAGTGAAGTCGCTCAGTCGTCCGACTCTTAGCGACCCCATGGACTGTAGCCCACCAGGCTCCTCCATCCATGGGATTTTCCAGGCAAGAGTACTGGAGTGGGGTGCCATTGCCTTCTCCAATGAAATCCATAAGGAGAACCATGAGGGTGGGACATTCTGGGAGAATAGCATTGAAACATGTATATTATCATATGTGAAACAGAACACCATTCCATGTTCGATGCATGTGACAAGGGCTCAGGGCCGGGGCAATGGGATGATCCAGAAGGATGGGATGGGGAGGGAGGTGGGTGGGGGGTCCAGGAAGGGGAACACATGTAAACCCATGGCTGATTCATGTCAATGTATGGCAAAAACTATTACAATATTGTAAAGTAATTAGCCCCCAACTAAAATAAATAAATTTATAAAAAAAAAAAAAAAAAGAAATCCATAAGGAGAACCAATACATCAAGACAACAAGTGGACTAGAGAAAGAATAAAATGAAATTTCTAGAAATGAAACATACAGTCATTTAAAGTGTCAGTTAAACAGCAGATTACACAGTCAAACAGGAATCGGTAGCAGCCATGAAACTGAGTGGGTCAGCTCTCCGGTAGGGAAGGTAATTGATGAATGGCCTCAGGTGCTTTGCTCTGAATCTATCCCCACATTCAGGCAGAGGCAATGCTTCCAACAGCCTGATCCGAATCGGTGACTAAGTGCTCTAGGGATACTAAGGCAGACTGAGTCCTCTGAGACTCAGGAGTCTTCTAATAAGTGACCGTGCCCCCAGGTTTCCCGATGGCCTGGCAGAAACTTTCTTAGGGAGTTTCAGACACCATGTATCCAACACTCCTTCCTTCCCTCACGCCTTTGAGGAGTCAGACTTGCATCCCCGGTCTGATAGCTCCCTACTTCCTCCAGGTTCCTCCTTTCCTCCTTCACCACCAAATCCTTCAGTTAATCTCTTGCTGTCTAAACCCACCTTGATGGGGACCAAACAAATGCAGAAACAAGATCTGAGATAGATGTCTGAGAAAAATTATCAAGAATGCAAGACTGTAATAGTTTCTATCATCCAAAAGTAAGGGCAAAATTAAAACATTTTTGTTTTTTTAAAAAGACAGCAAGTAAGGCATTTTACTCACAGATCATGTTTGCTGATATAATTCAGGAATAAGATTATTGAACCCAAAATGAAGGAATGGATCCTAGAAAATAATGATAAATACATGGATGTTTTAAAAATGAGAATTAAATATAAACAACAGCAAATGATATAGTTAGTGAGATTTTTTTTTTAAACAACCCTAGGTCATAGATAACATGAAATATGGGAAAACAGTTAAATCATTCTATGGAATAGTTATTGTTCAGGAAGAAGATAAATATTTGAATAAATTTATCCTTTTAAAGTCAAGTAAGCACAGTAACTCAGTTGGTAAAGAATCCACCTGCAATGCAGGAAACCCCAGTTCGATTCCTGTGTTGAGAAGAGCCACTGGAGAAGAGATAGGCTACCCACTCCAGTATTCTTGGGCTCAGTTGGTAAAGACTTGGTAAAGAAGCCACCTGCAATGCGGGAAACCTGGGTTCAACCCCTGGGTTGGGAAGATCCCCTGGAGTAAGGGAAAAGCTACCTACTCTGGCCTGGAGAATTCTATGGACTTTATAGTACGTGGGGTCGCAAAGAGTTGGACACGACTGAGCGACTTTCACAACCAATCAAAAGCACAAAAAGGAAAAGGTAGGCTCTCTTATAAACATGCTAGTTTGAACACGTGTTTAGCACCACATAGTTCCCAAATTGCATTAAAATGGCAAAAAATAAGAGGTAAATCCACAAGGAAAAGGAGAAGATAGGGTGATAACAGCCAGCCTATGTTTAAAAATAATTGAAGACATAAAGTATATTAACTAGAAAAATCATTATAGCAGGGGAATAGGAAATACAAGAGCGTTTAGTGAGTAAAACCTATAAGAAACAATCCAATTCACATCACACAGGAAAGGACAGAGAACTGCAAATAACAGGTTTTGCTAAAGCATGGGTTGAGGGGGGTGCGGTGGGGGGAAGGTAGAGCTGAAGAATTGATTGAAAGCATGAAAAGCAGTTCAAACCTCAAACCACCTCCACGCTGTAAACAAAGCGTCTGCTTTTCCCTCACCACAGCAAAAAAAAAAAAAAAAAAATAGAAAGTTTATTCTCTGAAGACACTGTCCTCGAGAAGCTCTGGTGTTATTGGGTTGGTGTGACTAAGAGCAGGGGTGAGGTGCCAAACTAAAAGAACAGTCAAGCTCTGCAAGCTCCCTCCGCAGTCCTCTCTTTGCCTCTGGGCTCTCAGAGGGCTGACAGTCTCAGGTAAATGATACAAAGACCCCTCATTGATGAAACTGACCAGCCCAAGATAACCAAATGAAACAGAAAACAACAATTCTAGATCCTCCATCATGTGGGGATGTCAATAAAAGAAATTTCAATTAGCTTTTAAGGGCCTTGTTCTTAAATGTGAATAGACATCCCATGAGCACTAGACATTCAAGGAAAACTTTCAGAGTAAAAGGGAGCCACAAAAATAATTGAATAAACAGATAGAAAATAATCTGGAAGATGGAGCAAATAATTTGAATATAACTGATTAATAGTCTATGAAAAATAGAACTTATTGCACCTTTGAAATAATAATAAAAATTCTCATTGAAAAATTAGAGAATAAAAAAGCTTTGGAAAGGAAAATTTGGACTGCAGGACCAAAATTTTTAATAGAAGAATTAGAATACTAAATTAAAAAACGATTCCATAAAGTAGAACAGGAATTTAATAGATCAGCAATAGAGAAAGGAAAGAAAATTCGAGGATCATATTAAGAGCTCTATCAGCCAAATAATAGGAGCTTTAGAAAAAGGAACAGAAAACATAGGAAAGTATCAATGATCTAGTACAGAAAAACTTAATGACCCAAAGATATGAGATTCCAGATTGAAGATGCCCCACTGAATGCAGAGTAGAATGAAAAGAAACAAAACATCTGTTAAGAAAGTATATCACTGTGAAACATCAGTACCTTAATACATAGGTGATTAAGAGAAAAAGTTGAAAGTTTCCAGGATGAATCACAGAATCAGATACAGAATGACATTGTACTTCTCAGCATAAATATTGGAAAGTATAAGGAATGGGAAAATGCTTTTGAGATTCTAAGGGATAATTGATTGTTGGTTTAGATTTCACACCCCCATATTCAGTCAAATAATCAAGTGTGAGAGTATGATAAATCACCTTTAGACATGCAAGTTGGGAGAATAAGCTGCATCCCAGGCACCCTTTTTTAAAGTAGCCTTCAGAAGTAATTTTCAGAATCTCAAGACAGGCTGGGAAAATAAGAAACAAGAATCATGGAGTATGGGGGTAGCAGAGCTAATATAGTAATAACAGGATTATGGTAAAGAGGAAATCCCAGGAAAGTAGTCATACTGGTTAAGTCAGTAGATCATGTCTAGAGTATTTTTTAAAGTAGTATAAAATACTGTTTTATAAAATGAATATAATTATTCAAAGAAAGAGCTCAAAGTGTTCAAAGAGTTTCTTCTGGGGAGTGGGATTTAATAATAGGAAGGCTAGCCTGTTCCTTTTCATCCTAAACCTAAGCACTAAAGCTTTGACTTTGTAACATTTTTGTGTGAAGCTGAAACTCCAATACTTTGGCCACCTCATGCGAAGAGTTGACTCATTGGAAAAGACCCTAATGCTAGGAAGGATTGGAGGCAGGAGGAGACGGGGATGACAGAGGATGAGATGGCTGGATGGCATCACCGACTCGATGGACACGGGTTTGGGTAGACTCCGGGAGTTGGTGATGGACAGGGAGGCCTGATGTGCTGCGATTCATGGGGTCGCAAAGAGTCAGACACGACTGAGCGACTGAACTGACTGAACTGTGTTACTTTAAGGAAATTAAACTTTTGGATTAAGAGAATCTACAAAGTACAAAAAGAAAGTAAGTGGGGGAGCAGTCAATGAAGTGGAGAAAAGGAAATGGGGAATATTTTTGTGCAGATGTATATATTGTTATCCGTCGCTCAGTTGCTAAGTCACGTGTGGCTCTCCGACCCCATGGACTGCAGTACACCAGGCTTCCCTGTCCTTGATTGTCTCCTGAAGCTTGCTCAAACTCATGTCCATTAAGTCAGTGATGCTATCCAACCATCTCATCCTCTGTCACCCTATTCCCCACCTGCCTTCCATCTTTCCCAGCACCAGGGTCTTTTGCAATGTCAACTCTTTGCATCAGGTAGCCAAAGCATTGGAGCTTCAGCTTCAGCATCAGTCCTTCCATTGAATATTCAGAGTTGATTTCCTTTAGGATTGACTGATTTGGTCTCCTTGCTGTCTGAGGGACTCTCAAGAGTCTTCTCCAGCACCACAATTTGAAAGCATCAGTTCTTCGGAGCTTAACCTTTTTTATGGTCCAACTCTCACATTCATACATGACTACTGGAAAAACCATAGCTTTGATTACATAGACTCTTGTTGGCAAAATGATA
Organism: Giraffa tippelskirchi; assembly: GCF_054371585.1. Lineage (NCBI taxonomy): Eukaryota > Metazoa > Chordata > Mammalia > Artiodactyla > Giraffidae > Giraffa > Giraffa tippelskirchi. The sequence continues at coordinate 102,469,150 of NC_137280.1, read as the reverse complement.
TCTCTGCTCTTTAATATGCTGTCTAGGTTTATCATAGCTTTCCTTCCAAGGAGCAAGCATCTTTTAATTTCATGGCTGGAGTCACCATCTGCAGTGATTTTGGAGCCCAAGAAAATGAAATCTGTCACTGTTTCCATTTTTTCCCCCATCTATTTACCATGAAGTGATGGGACTGGATGCGATGGTCTTAGTTTTTTGAATGTTGAGTTTTAAGCTGGCTTTTTCACTCTTCTCTTTCACCTTCATCAAGAAGCTCTTAAGTTCCTCTTTGCTTTCTGCTATTAGAGTGGTATCATCCACATATCTGGGGTGGTTGATATTTCTCTGGGAAACCTTGCTTCCAGCTTGTGATTCATCCAGCCTGGCATTTTGCATGATGTACTTTGCGTATAAGTTAAATAAGCAGGATGACAATATGCATGTTTGACATACTCCTTTCCCAATTTTGAACCAATCCCTTGTTCTGTGTCCAGTTCTAACTGTTGCTTCTTGTCCTGCATACAGATTTCTCAGGAGACAGGTAAGGCGGTCTGGTATTCCCATCTCTTTCAGAATTCTCCACAGTTTGTTGTGATCCACACAGTCAAAGGCTTTAACATAGTCAATGAAGCAGAAGTAGATGTTTTTCTGGAATTCCCTTGCTTTTTCTATGATCTAGCAGATTTTGAAAATTTGATCTCTGGTCCCTCTGCCTTTTCTAAATCAAACTTGTGCATTGGAAGTTCTCGGTTCTCATCCTTCTGAAACCTAGCTTGAAGGATTTTGAGCATTTCCATGCTAGAATGTGAAATGAGTGCAATTGTATGGTGAAGTCTTAGTTGCTCAGTCATGTCTGACTCTCTGCAACCTCAGTGACTGTAGCCCACCAGGCTCCTCTGTCCATGAAGTTCTCCAGGCAAGAATACTGGAGTGGGTAGCCATTCCCTTTTCCAGGGGATCTTCCTGACCCAGGGATTTAATCTAGGTCTCCTACATTGCAAGCAGATTTCTTTATTGTCTGAGTCACCAGGAAATGGTTGGTAGTTTGAACATTCTTTGGCATTGCCCTTCTTTGGGATTGGAATGAAAACTGACCTTTTCCAGTCCTGTGGCCACTGCTGAGTTTTCCAAATTTTGCTGGCATATTGAGTGCAGCACTTTAACAGCATTATTTAGGATTTGAAGTAGCTCAACTGGAATTCCATCACCTCCACTAGCTTTGTTCATAGTAATGATTCCTAAGGCCCACTTGACTCACACTCCAGAATTCCTGACTCTAGGTGAGTGATCATACCATCATGGTTATCTGGGTCATTAGGACCTTTTTTCTATAGTTCTTCTGTGTATTCTTGCCACCTCTTCTTAATATCTTCTGCTTCTGTTAGGTCCTCGCCGTTTCTGTCCTTTATTGAGCCCATCTTTGCATGAAATGTTCCCTTGGTATCTCTTAATTTTCTTGAAGAGATCTCTAGTCTCTCCCATTATATTATATTCCTCTATTTCTTTGCACTGTTCACTTAAGAAGGCTTTCTTATCTCTCCTTTCTATTTATTCTCTGGAACTCTGCATTTGGTTGGGTATCTCTTTTCCTGTCTCCCTTGTCTTTTGCTTCTCTTCTTTTCTCAGCTATTTGTAAGGCCTCTGCAGAAAACCACTTTGCCTTCTTGCATTTCTTTTTCTTGGGATAATTTTGGTCACTGCCTCCTGTACAGTGTTATGAACCTCCATCCAAGGTTCCTCAGGCACTCTGTCTACCAGATCTAATCCCTTGAGTCTATTCATCACTTCCACTATATAATCATAAGGAAATTGATTTAGGTCATACTTGAATGGCCTAGTGGTTTTCCCTACTTTCTTCAGTTTAAGCCTGAATTTTACAATAAGGTGGTCATGATCTGAGCCACAGTAGGCTCCAGGTCTTGTTTTTGCTGACTCTATAGAGCTTCTCTGTCTTTGGCTGCACAGAACACAGTCAATCCATGTTATCATTTTGGTTAGCTTTCTGTGATATATACATTCTTTTTCACATTCTTTTCCCATGTAGGTTATTACAGAGTATTGAATAGTGTTCCATGTGTGGTACAGTAGCTCCTTGTCAGTTATCTATATATGGTAGTGTGTATATGTCAATCCCAGTCTTGCAGTTTACCCTCCCCCCACCTATGCTTTTCCCTTTTGGTAACCATAAATTTGTTTTCTATGTCTAGGAGTCCATTTCTGCTTTGTAAATAAGATCATTTTATCTTTTTTTTAGATTTAACATGTAAGTGACATCATATGATATTTATCTTTCTGTCTCTTTCACTCAGTTTGATAATCTCTAGGTGCATCCATGTTATGGCAAATGGTATTATTTCATTTATTTTTATGGTTGAGTAATAGCCCATTGTTAACAAAGTACCACATCTTCTTCATCATTCATGGGCTGATGGACAAAGAAATGCTGTCATTTTGATTAATTTGTTTTATAAGAATGGAGGAAAAAAGCATAGCAACACCACAAATATAAAAGCACAAACTAAGATCATAAAAATCTAAAATATAAATTAAAAAATCATGTAACAGATTATACTAGTCAGATAAAAGTCAGAGTCTCATATAAAATAACAAATCCATCTCTGTTTTGTTTAAAAGAGACATACTTAAAACATGACAATGTAGAAAGATATAAATTTCAAAAATGGAAAAAATGTACCAAACAACACTAATCAAAGGAAAGTTGTCATCATTATATTAATGTCAAAATAGGCTGTAAGGCAAAAGTTTATTAGGGACAAATAATTCCTACTCGTGGATAAAATAATTTGCTTAGAAGCCATGATTTTGGATCCATATGAGCCTAATAACGTGGCTTCAATCTATATAAAGAAACACTGAGAAAATTTCAAGGAAAAGTGGAAAATGGGGAAAGTGTAGCATTTTTAAAAACTGTAACAATCTTGGGCTAAAGTTATATAAGTGTGTATGTGTGTGTGTAGATATAGTAGTGATACAGGTATAGACACGGATAAAGACGTATCTTTACATATGATTTATTGAACTATCAAATTAGTTTTTATAAAATGCAAGGAAAACACAGCAAATCTTTCAGCTTCTAAGAACTTTGCTCCTAAATATAATCTCAACAAGTCCCGCGGTTGTTTTCGGGAATTGAAAGTCTAGTCCGGTCCAGTATAAACAACACTAAATTGACATGATTTTAGACACTCTCCTTCCCCAGCTCAATTGTCATAGGTGTGAAAGCCCACCACAGGAAAGCTTGATGTGGTTGGCTTCTTTCCTTTTCCTTGGAAATCTCCCTTCTTCACTTCCTAGATGTGTTGTTGGCCAGTGAGGAAAGGAGGTGGGGCATAAAAGGGGATTAAGGAAAGGGAACAATTTTTGCAAGCTTACAGCGTTACAATTTGGTATGAAGCTTTGCTTTGTAGTCATACCCAAATTCTGGCTCTTTCTTTTAAGAGATACTTTTGTGAAAATTTATTTAGAGACTTCTTCTTATTGGCAGTTTATAAGTCCCTGGATTGGCTAGCTCCTAACAGTCCACCTTCTGTTTTAGTCACCTTGTCTCTTCTAAATCATGCTCTTGGGAGTATCTCCCTCCCAAGCAGCCATAAAATCTTGAGAAAACTATGCATCTGTTTTTGCTAACAGGTTCTGAAAGTACAGGCCAAATCCAGGCAGACCTCCAGCCAGGCTCTCATCTTTACTCATGAGTCAGGTACCAATTACAGCGTCCCCCGAGTCTAAGAAACACTTGTCTAGCTCTCTGATTGGTTCTTTTGAAACGGGCTCCTTGATTAAAATGAGAGTAGCATTAACACGACATGTGGATGGAGAGAAGAAGCACCGTGGCTCTTCAGCGTTTCTTCCCCAGCCTCTTCATCAACACGTAACCAGGTCCCTAGACCAGTCTCATGCACCCGTTGAAGTGAGTGATGATCTCATAGTTGTAAAACCCGCCTCACATTTTCTTAGAATGCCTAGGAAAGATGTCCATTGACAACTGTGTAACTTCTGCAAAACACTAAGCTAACAACAAATGTCAGTTAGTATCTTATTACACACACACTCACACATACACACATCACCTTGCACTCATAATTTAAAGCCTTTAAAAAGCCACGGTGCAGGTCTCAACACATCTCAAAGAACTGACATTACACAGACCGTGTTCCTTTATCTCAGTGCAATGAAAACACGTAACATTCAATGAAAAGATGACATATTCATAGACTGGTAAATTTAAACACAATTCTAAAAGAGTCATGGCTCAAAGAAGAATTATAAGGTCAGAAAGTGACTAGAATGGAATTACAAAGATAGTCTCTACGTATCAAAACGTGGGCACCTAAAATCTAACTTGAAGGGAAATTTAAATATATATAGTAGGAAAAAAATTTACCTGTAGAGAGTAAGGATTTTAACCTTGATTAGATGTCAATATGGTGTTGTTCACAGAGTTTATTGTATTAGATTATTTATACTCTGTGACTTTTTTAAAAAACAATTATTTTTTTATTTTTGAGGATATCTCAAGGAGTTTATTTTTTTGAAAAAATCTAGGAAAACTCAGGGTCTTAATGGCAATGGCAGTTTTAAATGCTGAAAGCTCAGAGAAAAAAAAAATTTTTAAGCTTTGAGCTCCCTCTACAGGCCCAAAGAAAAAATTCCCAGAAACAGTAAGAAACTACGATTAGATAATAAACCCCATATAAAGATGTTTTAAAATTCTCAGAACTCTTCACATTGCAGCTTCACTGTAAGGGGAACATCCATGATGGTGAAGCATGAATGTGTACCCAAATGCTACTGGAAGAACCTATTCACTTCACCTACTTAGTTATGAGAGATACATTAGCCCACCCCCTAGTGGACGTTTGCAAAAATGACACAAAGATATCTAGCAAGATTAAATTATTAAATCGAATGATTGAGATATCCCTGGTTGTTCAGTTCAGTTCAGTTGTTCAGTCGTGTCTGACTCTTTGTGACCCCATGAATCGCAGCACGCCAGGCCTCCCTGTCCATCACCAACTCCTGGAGTTTACCCAAACTCGTGTCCATCGAGTCGGTGATGCCATCCAGCCATCTCATCCTCTGTCGTCCCCTTCTCCTCCTGCCCCCAATCCTTCCCAGCATCAGGGTCTTTTCCAATGAGTCAACTCTTTGCATGAGGTGGCCAAAGTATTGGAGTTTCAGCTTCAACATCAGCCCTAGTTGAGGCTCTCAATATTATTTAATCCAATCAGTCATTTTGTGCTTAAGGAAATGTAACAAACATACTTATGACAAGAATAGAATGTCTTCTCCATGTGTATGTTTTTTTGTTTGTATTTTCTTGGTAATTTTTTTTTTAATTTCATTGGAGTACAGTTGGTGGCTCAGAGAGTAAAGATTCCTCCTGCAATGAAAGACATCTGGGTTCAATCTCTGGGTTGTGAAGATCCCCTGGAGAAGGGCATGGCAACCCATGCCAGTATTCTTGCCTGGAGAATCCCCATGGACAGAGGAGCCTGGCAGGCTACAGTCAGTAAGGATGCAAAGGGTCCAACACAACTGAGCGACTAAGCACAGCACAGCACCCAGCTGATTTACAGTGTTGTCTTAGTTTCAGGTGTACAGAAAAGTGATTTGGTTATAAGTATGTACGTGCGTGTGGGCTAAATAGCTTCAGTTGTGTCCCACTCTGCGACCCTATGGACTGTAGCCCACCAGACTCCTCTGTCCATGGTATTCTCCAGGCAAGAACACTGGAGTGGATTGCTGTGCCCTCTGCCAGGGTACCTTCCCAAAACAGGTATGGAACTCATATCCCTTACATCTATTTGTATTGGCAGGTGGGGTCTTTACCACTAGCGCCACCTGGGAAGCCCATACATATACCTATATCCATTCTTTTTCAGATTGTTTTCTCACATACATTTTTAGAATATTGAGCACAGTTCTCTTTGCTATAGAGTAGGTCCTTGTTGGTTATCTATTTTATATCTATTAGGGTATGTAAGTGTTTCCCAGGTGGCTCAGTGGTAAAAAAAAAAAAAAAAAAAAAAAAATCTGCTTGCAATGCAGGTGACATGGGTTCGATTCCTGGGTGGGAAGATCCCCTGGAAAAGGAAATGACAAATGGCAACGCACTCCAGTATTCTTGCCTGGGAAATCCCATGGACAGAGGAGCCTCGTGGGCTACAGTCCATGGGGATACAAAAGAGTTGGATGTGACTTATTGACTAAACAAAAATAAAGCATATGTAGATTAATCCTGAGCTTCTGATTTATCCCTCTCCTCTATATTTCCCCTTTGGTAACCATAAGTTTGTTTTTGAAGACTGTGAGTCTGTTTTCTGTTTTGTAAATAAGTTCATTTGTGTCATTTTTTTAGATTCTACATATAAGTACTATCATATGACATTTGTCTTTCTCGGACTTACTTCACTTAGTATGATAATCTCTAGGTCCACCCACGTTTCTGCAAATGTCATTATTTCATTCTTTCTTATGACTGAGTAGTATTCCACTCCATTCCACGTATTCTTTATCCATCATCTTGTCAGTGGATTGAAGGTTGCTTCTGTCCTGTGCTAAGTCGCTTCAGTCACGTCAGACTCTGTGACCCTGTGGACTGTAGCCCGCCAGCCTCTGTCCATGGGATTCTCCAGGCAAGAATACTAGAGTGGGTTGCCATGCCCTCTTCCAGGGGATTTTCCAGACCTAGGGATCAAACCCTTGTCTCTCAAGTCTCCTGCATTGACAGGAGAGTTCTTTACCACTAGTGCCACCTGGGAAGCCCAGGTTGCTTCTATGTATTGGTTATTGTAAATAGTGCTGCAATGAACACTAGGGTACATATACCTTTTCGAAGTATGGTTTTCTCTGGTTATATGCCCCAGAGTGGGATTTCTGGATCATACGGGAGGTCTATTTTTAGTTTTTAAGGAAATTCCATACTATTCTCCATGGTGGTTGTACCAATTTACATTCTCATCAACAGTGTAGGAGGGTTCTCTTTTTCTCCATACCCTCATCAGTTGCTTGTAAACTTTTTTGATGATGGCCATTCTGACTGACGTGAGGTTATACATTGTGGTTTTGATTTGCATGTCTCTTATAATTGATGTTGAGCATCTTTTCATGTGTTTTTTTAGCCATCTGTATGTCTCTTTGGAGAAATGTGTATTTAGATCTTCTATTCACCTTTGATTGTGTTGATTTTATATATATATATAGAGAGAGAGAGAGCACTACATAAGCTGTATGTTTTGGAGATTAATTCCCCTGTAGATCACTTTGTCCGTGAATGTTTTCTCCCATTCCATGACTTGGTTTTTTGTTTTGGGATTTTTTTTCTCTATTTATTTATTTTTAATTGAAGAATAATTACAATATTATGTTGGTTTCTGTCATACATCAGCATGGATCAGCAGTAGATATACATATGTCCCCTCCTTCTTGGACCTCCTACCCCATCCCACCGTCACAGAGCCCTGGTTTGAGTTCCCTGAGTCATGTAGCAAATTCCCACAGGCTATCTATTTTATATATGTTAGTGTATATAGTTCCATGCTACTCTCCATTGTCTTTTTGTTTTGTTTATGGTTACTTTGCTTTGCAAAAATTTTAAGTTTAATCAGGTCTGATTTGTTTATTTTTGTTCTTATTACTCTAAAAGGTAAATCCCAAAAGATTTATGTCAAAGACTGTTCTGCCAATGTTTTCCTTTAAGAGTTTTATAGTGTCTGGCCTTACATTTAGGTCTTTAATCCATTTTAAGTTTATTTTCATGTATGGCATTAGAGAATGTTCTAATTTTTATTTTATTTTTTTTACATGTAGTTGTCCAGTTTTTCCAGCACCACTTATTGAAGAGACTGTTGTTTTCTCCATTGTATAGTTATGCATCCTCTGTCATAGATTAATTCACCATAGGTACGTGGGTTTGTTTCTGGGTTTTCTATCCTGTTCCATTGATCAGTATTTCTGTTTTTCTACCAGTATCATGCTGTTTTGCTTACTGTAGCTTTTTAGTATAGTCTGAAGTCAGGGAGCCTCATTCCTCCAGCTCCGCTTTATTTAATCAGGATTGTTTTGACTATTCATGGTCTTTTTGTGTTTCCATACAAATTGTAAAACATTTTGTTCTAACTCTGTGACAGATGCCATTGGTAATTTGATAGGGAATGTATTGAATCTGTAGATCACTTTGAGTAGTATAGCTATTTTCACAATATTGATTTTCTCAACCCAAGAACATGGTATATCTCTGCATCTGTTTGTGTCATCTTTTATTTCTTTTAACAGCATCTTAGTTTTCTGAGTACAGGTCTTTTGCCTCCTTAGGTAGCTTTTTTCCTAGATATTTTACTCTTTTTGATGCGAGGATAAATTGGATTGTTTCTTTGATTTCTCTTTCTGATCTTTCATTGTTAGCGTATAGAATGCAAGGGATTTCTGTGTGTTAATTTTCTATCCTGTAACTTAATCAAATTCACTGATGAGCTCTAGTAGTTTTCTGGTAATATCTTTAGGATTTTCGATGTATAGTATCATGTCATCTGCAAGCAGTGACAATTTTACTTCTTTGCTAATTTGGACTCATTTTGCTTCTTTTTCTTCTGAGTACTGTGGCTAGGACTTCCAAAACTATGTTGAATATAAGTGATGAGAATGAACATCCTTGTTTTGTTCCTGATCTTAGAGGGAATGCTTTCAACTTTTCATGGTTGAGAATGATGTTAGTTGTGGATTTGTCATATATGACCTTAATTATGTTGATGTATGTTCTCTCTATGCTCACTTTATGGAGAGCTTTATTTTTTATCGTAAACAGGCATTGAATTTTGTCAAAAGCTTTTTCTGCATCTATTGAAAGGATCATATGGCTTTTATTCTTCAGTTTGTTGATGTGATGTATCACACTGATTAATTTGTGGATACTGAAGGACCCTTGCATCCCTGGGATAAATCCCCCTTTATCATGGGGCACAGTTTGTTTAATGTATTGTTGAGTTTGTTTTTCTAGTATTTTGTTGAGGATATTTGCATTTATGTTCATCAGGGATATTGGCCTGTAATTTTCTTATTTTGTAGTATCTTTGTTCTGGTATTGGGGTGATGCTGGCCTCATAGAATGAGTTTGGGAGTATTCCTTCTCTGCAATTTTTTGGAAATAGTTTCAGAAGTATGGATGTTAACTCTTCTCTAAATTTTTGATAAAATTCGCCTGTGAAGCCATCTGGTCTAGACTTATTTTTTTTTGTTTTAAAATCACTGTTTCCATTTCAGTACTTGTGATTGGTCTCTTCATATTTTCTAGTTTTTCCTGGTTCAGTCTTAGAAAGTTGTACCTTTCTTGGAGTTTGTCCATTTCTTCCAGGATGTTCTTTTTATTGATGTATAGTTGCTTGTAGTAGTCTTTTTATCACCCTTTGTATTTCTGTGACGTCCACTATAACTTCTTTTTTATTTCTAATTTTATTGATTTGCGCCCTCTCTCTTTTTTTCTTGATGAGTGTGGCTAAAGGCTTATCAATTTTGTTTATCTTTTTCAAAAAGCCAGATTTTACTTTCATTGGTCTTTTCTATTACTTTCTTCATCTTTATTTCATTTATTTCTACACTGATCTTTATGGTTTCTTTCCTTCTGCTAACTTTGGGTTTTGTTGATTCTTCTTTCTCTAGTTGCTTTAGGTGTAAGGTTAGGTTGCTTATTTGTGATGTTTCTTGTTTCCTGAGTTAAGATTGTATTGCCAAAAACCTCCCTCTAAGAACTATTTTTCCTGCATCCCATACATTTTGGATCTTTGTGTTTTCGTTGTCATTTCTAGGTAATTTTTTATTTATTCTTTGATTTCTTCAGTGATCCATTGGTTGTTTAGTAAGATGTTGTTTATCCTCCATGTGTTTGTGGTTTTTACTATATTTTTTCCTGTAATTGATTTCTAATTTTATAGCCTTTGGTTGGAAAAGATGCTTGATATGATTTCAATTTGCTTAAGTTTATTGAGCCTTGATTTGTGGCCCTAGATGTGCTCTATCCGGGAGAATGTTCCATGTGCACTTGAGAAGAAAGTATATTCTGCTGCTTTTGGATGGAATGTTCTATAAATATCAATTAAGTTCATTATAATGTGTCATTTAAGGCCTGTGTTTCCTTAATGATTTTCTGTCTTGATGATCTGTCCATTGATGTAACTGGTGTTAAAGTAGTTGTGTTACTGTTGATTTCTCCTTTTATGGCTGTTAGCATTTGCCTTATATGTTGAGGTGCTCCTATACTGACTGCATGTATATTTATAATTGTTATATATTTTTCTTGGATTGATCCTTTTGGTTATTATGTGGTGTCCTTCTTTGTCTCTTATAGCAGTCTTTATTTCAAAGTCTATTTTATCTAATATGAGTATTGCTGCTCTAGCTTTGATTTTCATTTGCATGGAATACCTTTTTCCATCCCCTCACTTTCAATCTATATGTATCCTGAGATTTAAAATGTGTTTCTCATAGACAGCATTTATATGGGTCTTATTTTTGTACCCATTGAGCCAATCTATCTCTTTTGCTTGAAGCATTTAATCCACTTACATTTAATGTAATTATTGATATGTGTATTCTTATTGCCATTGTGTTAGTTGTTTCAAACTTGTTTTTGAAGGTCTTTTTCTTCCCTTCCTCTTTTGTTCTCTTCTCTTGTGATTTGATGACTAACTTTACTGTTGTATTTGGGTTGCTTTTTCTTTTTTGTGTGTATATCTGTTGTAGAATTTTGGTTTGTGGTTCCCATAAATTTTTGATATAGCAATCTGTATATGTACAAAATTGTTTTAAGTTGCTGGTCTCTTAATTTCGAATGCATTTCCAATATCCTGCATATGTATGCTCCTCTTCTAAAAATTGCTGAAGGGGAGGTGTTTATTTTTAAATGGAGAATAATTGCTTTATAATATTGTGTTGGCTTCTGCCATATGACAACATGAATCAACCACAAATACACATATGTCCCCTCCCTCTTGACCCTCCCCTGCCACTCTCCACCCTATCCTACCCTCCTAGGTTGTCACAGAGCAGTAGGTTGAGCTCCAGTATGGAGATTCCTTAAAAAACTAGGGATAAAACTACCATATGACCAAGCAATCCCACTACTGGGCATATACCCTGAGAAAACCATAATGGAAAAGACACACATATCCCCAGTTTTAATAGCACTGTTTACAACAGCTGGGAAATTGAAGCAATCTAGATGTCCTTTGGCAGGTGAATAACTAAAGAAGTTGTGGTACAAATATACAGTGGAATATTATTCAGCCATAAAAAGGATTGCTGGTGTTGACATCATATTTGTATGAGGATGATTTCATACCTTTACTTCATGTTTACCTTTGCTGGTGAGCTTTCCCATTCATAATTTTCTTGATTCTAGCTGTGGCTGGACTTGAGTTTTCCTTCCCATGTTACGGAAGTTTTTGGCTATAATATCTTCAAATATGTTCTCAGACCCTTTCTCTCTTCTCCTTCTGGGACCCCTGTAATGCAAATGTTGATGTAAATATAGCTAGTATTTCTGATCAGATTGTGAAGTATAGTGCTCATGTGATCATGTTAGCTCACAAAATCTTTACTAGTAGCTGGAATCAGGACAAAAAATAAGAATGCATATACTCAAGGCAGCTAACAGCATGTGTGAAAAAGAGATGGTGTGAAATATTTAAAGCACTGAAAGAAAAAACTACCAATTACGGTTCTGTACCCTGCAAAATTATCCTTCAAAAGTGAAAGAGAAATAAAAACTTTCTCAGCAAATAGAAATTGAAGGAATTTCCTATCAATAGGCTGCTTAGCAAGAAAGGTTAAAAGACGTTCTTTTTCTGAAAGAAAATAATATATATTAGAAACACTGATCTACATAAAGAGAGGAAGAGCATTAGAGAAAGTACAGTGATATAGTATTATCTGAAAGTGGGCTTGGATTAGCTGTAAATGACTATTGCTAACTCTAGGGTTGTTGTTCAGTCACTAAGTCGTGTCCGATTCTTTGCCACCTCATGCCAGGCTTCCTTGACCTTAACCATCTCCCTGAGTTTGCTCAAACTCATGTCCATTGAGTCAGTGATGTCATCCTCTGTCGGCCCCTTCTCTTCTTGCCCTCACCTTTCCCAGCTTCAGGGTCTTTTCCAATGAGCTGGCTCTTCACATTAGGTGGCCAAAGTGTTGGTGCTTCAGCTTCAGCAGTAACCTTTCCAATGAATATTCAGGGTTGATGTCCTTTAGAATTGTCTGGTTTGATCTTCTTGCTGTCCAAGGGATTCTCAAAAGTCTTCTCCAGCACCACAGTTTGAAAACACCAATTCTTCACTGCTCAGTCTTTTTTATGGTCCAGCTCTCACATCTGTACGTGACTACTGGTTAAAAACCGTAGCTTTGACAATATAGGCCTTTGTCAGCAAAATGATGTCTCTGCTTTTTAATATGAAGTCTAGGTTTGTCATAGCTTTCCTTCCAAGAAACTAGCATCTTTTAATTTCATGGCTACAGTCACCGTCTGCAGTGATTTTGGAGCCCAAGAAAACGAAATCTGTCAGTTTCCACTTTTTTCTCATCTATTTGCCATGAAGTGATGGGACCACATGTCATGATCTTCATTTTTGAATGCTGAATTTTAAGCCAGCTTTTTCACTGTCCTCTTTCACATTCATCAAGAGGCTCTTTAGTTCCTCTTCACTTTCTGTCATTAAACTGGTATCATCTACATATCTAAGGTTGTTGATATTTCTCCTTGAAATCTTGATTCCAGCCTGTGCTTCATCCAGTTCGGCATTTCGAATGATGTACCCTGCATATAAGTTAAATAAGCAAGGTGACATTATATAGCCTTGATGTACTCTTTCCCCAGTTTTGACCAGTCCATTTCTCAGTGTTCAGTCCTAACTGTTGCCCCTTGTCCTGCATACAGGTTTCTCAGGAGACAGGTAAGATGGTCTGGATTCCCATGTCTTTAAAAATTTTCTGCAGTTTGTTGTGATCCACCCAGTCAAAGGCTTTACCATAGTCAATGAAACAGAAGTTGATGTTTTCTGGAATTTCCTTGCTTTTTCTATGATCCAGTAGATACTGGCAATTTGATCTCTGGTTCCTCTGCCTTTGTTAAATCCAGCTTATACATCTGGAAGTTCTCGGTTTATGTACTGCTGAAGCTGTTGGATTGAAGGATTTTGAGCATAATCTTGCTAGCACGTGAAATGAGTGCAGTTGTATGGTAATTTGAACGTTATTTGGCACTGAATGCCTCTCTTTGGGATTGGAATGAAAGTTGACTTTTCCCAGTCCTGTGGCCACTGCTGAATTTTCCAAATTTGCTGGCATATTGAGTGTAGCACTTTAACAGCATCAGCTTTTAGAATTTGAAATAGTTCAGCTGGAATTCCATCACCTCCAGTGTCTTTGTTCATGATAATGCTTCCTAAGGCCCACTTGACTCACACTCCAGGATGTCTGGCTCTAGATGAGTGATCACATCATCATGGTTATCTGGGTCATTGAGCTTTTTTTGTGTGTGTGCAATTCTTCTGTGTATTCTTGCCACCTCTTCTTAATCTCTTGTGCTTCTGTTAGGTCCTTGTCATTTTTGTCCTTTATTGTGCCCATCTTCACATGAAATGTACCCTGGGTGTCTCTAATATTCTTGAAGAGATCTCTAGTCTTTCCCATTCTATTGTTTTCCTCTATTCCTTTGCATTGTTCACTTGAGAAGGCTTTCTTATCTCTTCTTGCTATACTCTGGAACTCTGCATTCAGTTGGGTACATCTTTCCCTTTCTCCTTTGCCTTTCACTTCTCTTTCTTCGCTATTTATAAGGCCTCCTCAGACAACCACTTTGCCTTCTTACATTTTTTTCTTGGGATGGTTTTGGTAACTGCCTCCTGTACAATGTTATGAACCTCTGTCCATTGTTTTTCAGGCACTCTGTTTACTAGATCTAGTCCCTTGAATCTATTTATCACCTTCACTGTATAAGGCATTTGATTTATACCTGAATGGCCTAATGGTTTTAGGCCTAATAGCCGAATGCCCTTCTTTCTTCACTTTGAGCCTCAGTTTTGCAATAAGGAACTGATGATCTGAGCCACAGTCAGCTCCAGGTTTGTTTTTTTTTTCTTTTTGCTCACTGAATAGAGGTTGTCCATCTTCAACTGTAAAGAATATAATCAGTTGATCTTGGTATTGACCATCTGGTGATGTCCATGTGTAGAGTCGTCTCTTGTGTTGTTGGTAACCATTACCAAAAAATTAAGTCATTGTTTATATATTGAGAAAAGAGAAAAAATAGACTCTTATAAAATGGACGATTAAAATCACAGAAGCCAGAGAAAAGGGTGGCAGACAAAAAAATTAAAATATAAAAAAATAAGCCAATTAATAGAAAATTATATCAGAGTGGGTAAAAAGAAAGACCCAACGTGTTGATTATGGACACTTTACGTATAGGAGATTTTAATTCCAATATCTCAGTTCATAACATAGCAAATTAATAAGAAATAATTTTGTCAATGGAATATATAGATAATATAAGCAATAGGTAGGTAAAAGTGTTTTGCATGGAATTAAGTTCCATTTCTTCATATTCTCTTTACATACCCATTAAAAATTGGAGCTAACTGGATATGTTTTAGGACACAGAATCTTAGTCAATTTAAAAAAATATATGAATAAGAAGTATAAATATTATAAATAATTGATTAACAAAAGCAAATGAATTCATTGGCTATTGGATGCAAGTCAATTCAGTAAGATGACTGGTGAAAAAATTAAAATGATGATATAAATATCCTCCCTATATAAAAACAATAATCCATTAGAAAATGCAATAGAAGGAAAGACCCTATTGACAATGGTGGGAAAAATATAAAATACTTAAGAAAAACTTATGAAGGAATATTTAAGTTCTAAATTTTTTTAAAAATTTTTTGTGCCCTGATAGCATTTAAAGTGTTTTTGACAAGAAGACAGTATTATAAAGATATCAGTTGTCTTTAATGCAATCTACTTGATAGGTTCTCAATTAAAATATCATCTGAGTTTTGTTGTAGTATAGAAGAACTGATCATAAAGATCTAATAATTTGATACTAGAAAGATAAAAAAATTTCTGCATGGCCAAACACACATACACACAAAGTCAAAACCCAAATTATGAAGAAGACAAAATATTTGCAATATGTATTATATATAAATGCCTAATTTCTTTACTGTATGAAGACTGCCTATAAACTAATTATAAAGTCAATAATATAATGTAAACCAGAGATCATATCAAAAGAAATACAAACAAAAATGCTTAATCTTACTCTTCATAAGATAAATGCAAAGTAATATTTTTTCCACCTGTAAATCAGCAAAGATTCAAATATTTGATAACAAACCTCAGTTGGAGAAGCAGGCCTCATACCTTACTGATGAGGGTATAAATAAAAACATTCCCAAGAAGAGCAATTTGACAATATTTATCAAAATTCCAAAGATATATCCTTTGATTAAGTAACTCTACTTTGGGGAATTTATTATACTGATATGTTTGTGATGTGTAAAATGGCATGTATCCAAGTAGAATCAATATAGTATTGTTGGTATTAGCAGAAGATTAAAATGAACTAAATGTTTAGGAATTGGCACAAGTTAAAGAAGTTATTGGCAATCTAATCCATTCATTGGAAGTATCAACATATGTAGCTCTTTATAAATGAAGTAGCAGAAATGAGTGATGTGGAAATAGCTCCAAGGTGTGTATGCATGTGTGTGTGTGCATGCATGTGTCACTGACCAGGGTTCTTGGCCTCCTTAATCAATAGAAATTGATCAGAGGCCAGATGAGACATTCTGGCAAGGTTTTATTGGAGTACCTACAGTGGTTGGGAGGCAGGGGCTAAAAACAAGTAACAGGTTCCCTTGCTCACTCACTCACTGAGGGGGTGGTAAGCTGGTTCCTTATATGTAATGAGGGTTGGGGTGTTTTCAGGTGTTGGGTCAGAGGGGTGGGTTAGGTGACTTGCCCACCACTTGGTGGTGGTATGGGCAGGGGGCATGCCTGGTACCCTGCTTTTGCTCCTGACCCGACTTGTTTTCCTGGCTCTTCAGAAGTAGCAGTTAGGTTTGGGGTTTGTTTTTTTTTTTATATCTTGTCCATAATTTTCCCCAATGTTTCAGGCACGTGGTTATTCTTGGTCCCTTCTAGTTTCTTTGTACTTTGTTGTTCATGGAGATGTTTGTCCAGGTGAAGCATTGCAGCACCACAGCAAAAGGGTCCCAGGTTCCAGCCTCTCTTATTCCCCACTGAGAGATGCTACACCCTTATTCTTAAAGGGTAAGGGACTGAAAGTCTCTTCTTCTGAAACTTCTTTCTGTTGGACAGGGACTGTAGATGCTAACCTACCCTAGAGGTATAGAAGTTCCCTGCTGATTATACCAAAGAACTGTAGGGACCTGGGCCACTCCTGAAATGGGTCGAATTCCTTGAGCCATCGTGAGTGAGCCTTACTTCAAACTGTTAGAGCCTAGAAGACATAAACCTAACCAGAAGTTGAAACAAACAAGGGATGAACAATAATACCCAATTAAAGAGCCTAGAAAGGGAAGGAACCAGATTAACTTTGGGAAGACTTCTTTAAGTCTTGGTCTACCAGTGGAGGCAATATCGCCTCTGCCAAAATTGTGAAGCCACTCTGTGCAGGCGTTTATTTCCTTAATATTAACTTCTGCCTGTCCTGTTGCATTGATCCAGGGGCAGCAGGTAGTATTAGGTATCACACAAACTACCTTTTGATGGGGCCTGTCTTTTGGACAGGTATCTCAGGTTTTCCACTGGCTCACAGATGTATTTTTCCTCTGTTGTGACCTGTGGGGTTTCTGGAGGTAAAAGCTTTAGTCTGGACAAATGTACCCAACTACGTATCCTTGCAGTTTGACAGCAGTGAGTATGGCCAAAATTACTTCATAAGGGCTCTTCCATCTTGGCAGTAGTTGGTCTTCAGGGGAGCCTTTTTCCAGGTTTTAAGAAGAACTTGGTCCCCAGGGTTTATTTGTGAACTGTTCCTTTCTCTATATTTTTAATGGGAGCTGGCAGTGCTTTGTGGGCATAGTCCTAGATTGCCTTCTGAACTTGTCCTAGATTAATAATAAACCTCAGGGTCTGGTTCACTTCCTTCTCTAGTACAATGTCAGTAGTAAGAAAGGCCTCTCATAGGTTATTTTAAATGCACTGAGCCTCAGACCATTCCTTGGGGCTACACAGACCCTGAGGAGCGCAACAGAAAACAAGTTGGTCCCAGGTTCGACAGTTTCTTGGCAGAGCTTTGCTAAGGTTTTCTTTAAAGTATGGTTTATTTTTTCTACCTGTCATGGTGGGGAGAGGGGGGAGGATGCCAAGAGGTGTGTAGCTTGTAGTCTATCCCTAGGGTCATTGTAAGCCCCTGTGTGATTTTTGGCTATAAAAAAGGACCCGTTAGCACTCTGGAGGGACTTTGGAAGTCCAAACTGAGCAATTATTTTCTTTCAAAGGGACTTAACCAACTTCCATGGCCTTTTCAGATTGGATATAGAAGGCAACAACCCATTCTGTGAAAGTATCAATAAACACCAGAAGGTATTTATACCCTGATCAAGAGGGCATTTGGGTGAAATCTAACTGCCAGTCTTCCTTGAGATATGTCCCTTGGTATTGAATTGGTCTGAGTAACAAAGGAGAGATCGGATGAGCTTGTGAATTATTACGGGCTCATAAATCACAGGCAAGTGTCACTTATTTTATTGTTCTTTTAAGCCCCTTCCCTGAAAAAAGCCTTTTGCACTGAGTCCCATAGTGCATCCCTCCCATAATGGATGGTATCATGTAAGCTCTTAGTTTCCATTGTTGGGACTCAGGAATTAGAAACTTCCCTTCCTTTTAATATCAGCCTAAGCAGGGCAAAGGCTAATAGAGTTTTGCCAAGAGAACGCACTGGTCATAGCAAACACCCTCTTCCAACAACACAAGAGAAGACTCTACACATGGACATCACCAGATGATCAACATCGAAATCAGATTGATTATATTCTTTGCAGCCAAAGATGGAGAAGCTCTATACAGTCAACAGAAACAAGACCGGGAGCAGACTGTGGCTCAGATCATGAACTCCTTATCGCCAAATTCAGACTTAAATTGAAGAAAGTAGGGAAAACCACTAGACCATTCAGGTATGACCTAAATCAAATCCCTTATGATTATACAGTGGAAGTGAAAAATAGATTTAAGGGACTAGATCTAATAGAGTGCCTGATGAACTATGGACAGAGGTTCATGACATTGTACAGGAGACAGGGATCAAGACCATCCCCATGGAAAAGAAATGCAAAAAAGCAAAATGGCTGTCTGAAGAAGCCTTACAAATAGCTGGGAAAAGAAGAGAAGCGAAAAGCAAAGGAGAAAAGGAAAGATATTCCCATGTGAATGCAGAGTTCCAAAGAATAGCAAGGAGAGATAAGAAAGCCTTCCTCAGCGATCAGTGCAAAGAAATAGAGGAAAACAACAGATTGGGAAAGACTAGAGATCTCTTCAAGAAAATTAGAGATACCAAGGGAACATTTCATGCAAAGATGGGCTTGATAAAGCACAGAAATGGTATGGATCTAACAGAAACAGAAGATATTAAGAAGAGGTGGCAAGAATACACAGAAGAACTATACAAAAAAGATCTTCACGACACAGATAATCACGATGGTGTGATCACTCACCTAGAGCCAGACATCCTGGAATGTGAAGTCAAGTGGGCCTTAGAAAGCATCCCTATGAACAAAGCTAGTGGAGGTGATGGAATTCCAGTTGAGCTATTTCAAATCTTCAAAGATGATACTGTGAAAGTGCTGCACTTGATATGCCAGCAAATCTGGAATACTCAGCAGTGGCCACAGGACTGGAAAACGTCAGTTTTCATTCAAATCCCAAAGAAAGGCAATGCCAAAGAATTGTCCAACTACTGCACAATTGCACTCATCTCACACGCCAGTAAAGTAATACTCAAAATTCTCCAAGCCAGGCTTCAGCAATACGTGAAATGTGAACTTGCAGATGTTCAAGCTGGTTTTAGAAAAGGCAGAGGAACCAGAGATCAAATTGCCAACATTTGCTGGATCATCGAAAAAGCAAGAGAGTTCCAGAAAAACATCTATTTCTGCTTTATTGACTACACCAAAGCCTTTGACTGTGTGCATCACAACAAACTGTGGAAAATTCAAGAGGTGGGAGTACCAGACCACCTGACCTGCCTCCTAAGAAATCTGTATGCAGGTCGAGATGCAACAGTTAGAACTGGACATGGAACAACAGATTGGTTCCAAATCGGGAAAGGCGTACGTCAAGGCTGTATATCGTCACCCTGCTTATTTAACTTATATGCAGAGTACATCATGTGAAATGCCAGGCTGGATGAAGCACAAGATGGAATCAAGATTGCTGGGAGGAACATCAATAACCTCAGATATGCAGATGACACCACTGTTATGGCAGAAAGCGAAAAAGAACTAAAAATCCTCTTGATGAAAGTGAAAGAGGAGAGTGAAAAAGTTGGCTTAAAACTCAACATTCAGAAAATGAAGATCATGACATCTGGTCCCATCACTTCGTGGCAAATTGATGGAGAAACAATGGAAACAGTGACAGACTATTTTTGGGGCTTCAAAATCACTGCAGATGGTGACTGCAGCCATGAAATTAAAATACGCTTGCTCCTTGGAAGAAAAGCTATGACCAACCTAGACATCAGAGACATTACTTTGCCAAAATATGTCTATCTAGTCAAAGCTATGGTTTTTCCAGTAATCATGTGTGGATGTGAGAGTTGGACTAAAAAGAAAGCTGAGAGCTGAAGAATTGATGCTTTTGAACTGTGGTATTGGAGAAGACTCTTGAGAGTCCCTTGGACTGCAAGGAGATCCAACCAGTCCATCCTAAAGGACATCAACCCTGCATATTCATTGGAAGGACTGATGCTGAAACTCCAATATTTTGGCCACCTGATGTGACGAACTGTCTCACTGGAAAAGATCCTGATGCTGGGAAAGATTGAAGGCAGCAGGAGAAGGGGATGACAGAGGATGAGATGGCTGGGTGGCATCACCAACTCAATGGACATGAGTTTGAGTAAGCTCTGGTAGTTGGTGATGGAGAGGGAAGCCTGGCGAGCTGCAGTCCATGGGGTCTCAAAGAGTTGGACACAACTGAGGGACTGACCTGAACATTGCTGTGAGATCTGAGCCTTGGTTGGAAAGACTTTATATCCCCTTTCTGCCAGAAAATTTAGGACCCTAACAGTACTTTTATTCGAGTCTTATTTGGCCTCACTACTTATCAATAAATCATCAACGTATTGTAGCAGAGTTCCCTTCTCAAGACTCTGTTCCCTCAGTTCCAAATAGCTGGGGGCTGTCCCCAGAACCCATTGGAAACACTGTCCAGATATACTTGGTAGCCTCCTGGTTGTCAGGGCCCCTCCATTCAAAGGCCAAAAGATATATTGAGTCTGGATATAGGCGAATACAGAAAAAAAACACATCTTTGAAATTCAAAACAGAAAAATGCTGAGAACTCCCGGGCACTTGGGTGAATAGTGATGTCTGCCTCATTCACTGCTCATAAACCAACACTCCCTGTTAGGCTTTTGAATGGGAAGGATCCGGGTGTTGCAAGGGGATTGGCAGGGCCTAATGAGTCTGTGTTTTAGAATTCGGTAAGCAGTGGTTGGATTTCCCTCAGGGCCTCAGGCTTTAAAGGATATTGTCTTTTCCAGGAGTATTTCCCTGAGGTTTTAACCTTATTTTTATTGGGGGAGCACATTTTGCCCTTCATGGCACTGAGGTATCCCAAACTGCAGGATCTACTCATTCCCCAGTTTCTTGGGGGATGTCTTGTGCAATATTTTTATGACCAGCAGGTGGGTATTTGGGGCTACTAATTGATGCATTCTCTGAATTCTCTATCTCCTTGGACTTCACCTTGTTCTAAGACTACATAAAGTGAAAGTGTTAGTCACTCAGTCATGTCCAACTCTTTGCGACTCCATGTTCTGTAACCTGCCAGGCTCCTCTGTCCATGTGATTCTCCAGGCAAAAATACTGGAGTGGGTTGTCATATCCTTTTCCAGAGGATCTTCAAGACCCAGGGAACAAACTCAGGTCTCCTGCATTGCAGGCAGATTCTTTGCTGTCTGAGTGACCTGGGAATCCCTAGCTCCTCATTATTTAGCAAATCTCTTCCAAAGAGGGATACAGGGCATTCTGGCATATACAAAAAGGAATGAGTAATAATAGTGGACCTGACACCACAGACACTGGGAGACATAAATCACCCTGCCTTTGGCTGTCCACTGGCTTCTGTCACAGTACAGTCACGGTTGGAGAGGGGGCCGGCTGGCCAAGTCAGAACAGAGCAGGCGGCTCCAGTGACTACAAAAAACTCAGGTCTCTCTGCAGTAGTAATGAGGATGGATCGAGTGGGATCTGGAGCCAGGCAGGCGCTTGGGCCCCGTCAGTGAGTGCGCAGGACTCTCTCATCCAAGAGACTTGCAAGGAACTGGGGTGGTCAGTGTTGCCCCTCAGGTATCCTACAGGAGGGTGCTCAGGACAGACCCCCTTCCAATGCTCTTCCTTCTGGCAAAAGTCACGTTGGTTCAGGCCCAGATGGCTTCTAAGGGTCTGTCCCTCGAGATGGTGGGTGGATCAAAACAGCCAAAAGCTGTATTTTCTTTCTTAGCCTCTTATCCTAATTGGCCTCCTCCATGAAGTCTCAGTTTTTATAGATCTTGAAGGCCTCCTCTGCCAAGGTTGACAATGGGGCTTGTGGCCCAGCCTCAAACTTCTGCAATTTTCTTGGGATGTTAGGAGTAGCCTGGGTAATAAAATACCTGAGCTGTAGAATCCTCCCCTCTGTGGACTCAGGGTCTGTATTGGTGTGCTTGCTGAAGGCCTCTGTCTGCTGGCTCAGCAAGACTGTGGGTTTTCAATTTTACCCTGTGTTATCTCTCGGACCTTGTCATAATTTATAGGATTCACCATACACTTTTCAGTCCCTTTGACAGACGAGTAATATAACACCTCATCCTAGCCTGGCCTACACGACCTTCATAGTCCTCATGTGGGTCATGTTCTGGGATTTCATCCCCGCCCGCCTCACAAATTTGGTGTGGACTGGGGCCACTAGGCCATCTGCGTGTTTCCTGGCCTTTCTAGGTATTCATTCCTTTTCATCTGGGATAGAGCAGTGGGCCAGAATAACCATGATGTCCTGCCACATGAGAGGGAATGTCAACCCCAGCCTGATAAATCCATCCCTAAACTTGCCAGGGTTCTCTGAGAACCTGCCAAACCTCTCCTTACAGATTCCTAAGTCCCCCATTGAGAAGGCGACATGCACTCCAGTAATTGCTCTGTTCCCATCAGCTACTTCACGAAGGGCGTAAAGGCTTGTGGAACAGGGGTGGGGGTGAACTTTGAACCTGGTCCTGGATGACAGGCAGTTCCTCTACACGTTACCCCAGAGGGATTAGTCTCTCCTTCATGGTGTGATGGAAGAGATAAAGGGATATAAAGAGGCGAAGTTGGGATTGGTCAGAGAGACCTGGAGAAGTAGGTGGCTCCAGGGATGCAGAGTGGGGCTTGGTTTTGTCCCTGAGAGCTGGGGAAGGTTGAAAGGGGATCATCTAAAATGTTGCAAGTGTTTTCTGATTTCCCAGGCTTTTGATTACAGGAGTCACATAGAGTGAGGTTTTGGTAAAGGACCATGGATGCTTGAATGTAGAGAACCTCAGTTCATTTTTCCCATCTTGTGATAGCAAAGATCCAATTGCAAAATGGTAAGTTTCATATGCCTAGCATGTTTCAGGTGACAGGGTCATATCTTATTTACCAGGATTGCTCTTACAACAGATTTCCTCTTAGATAAGCTAGAGGGAAGGCAGCCTAATTAACAAAACATTGTCAAAGGACCACAGTATTGATTGTATAATAAAATCAGATCAACATCACCAAATAGGGACTTATAAACTTTGAATCAAGTGGTTGTAAATGGGCACTTTCAAATTGTCTTTTGAGTAGGTTACATATTTCTCAGATATTTTTGTTTTCAGTTTTACCTGGGGCATTCAAAATTAGTGGGTTTCAATAAGGTTTGCCATATGGTTTAATGGTTTCTTTTAAGTCTCAATAGGAAGGTCACATCAAGCAAATCATTTGTTTAGTATCTGCTAACATGTTTTCTGTGGTCTTTGTCCTGGGAGTCTGATAGAAAGTAAGAAACAAAGCAAGGCAGATAGTTATAAGGGTCTTATAGAAATGATACAGATAAAGTTCAATAATGGTTCAGAGAAAAGAAATTTTTTGAGGGTTCAAGGAGGACTTTATGGACTATAAATCTGATGGACCTATAATCTCCACAGGCTGTAGACCTAATAATGGAAAGGATTTGTTATTGCCATTTTTATGTTAAACAAGGTGAAGTGGTCATTTGTTTGAATGTTGGTATTTTGGATCATAAAAAGTAGGTTTCTATCAATTCTCCTTCCTAATTAGAAAAGAGAGCTTCCCTGATGGGTCAGTGGTACAGAATCCATCTGCCAATGCAGGAGATGAGGGTTTGATCCCTGGGTCTGGAAGATCCCTGGAGAAGGAAATGGCAACCCACTCCAGTATTCTTGCCTGGAGAATCCCGTGGACAGAGGAGCCTGGGTGGGCTAGTCCATGGGCTCCCAAAGAGTCAGACACAACTGAGGACTAAACAGCATTATAGTTTACAGACCCATTTTCAGGCCATTTTTCTCCATTCCCTAACTTATGCAAGGGCCAGGCAATGTTACAGTAGTTTTTCTTTTCTCAGCCTATTTTGAAAATTTTCCAGTTTTTGAGGATACACTGCAGAGATGTTTCTTCTGGCTTAGAAGAGGATCCTCGCATGTTGAGTAACCTGCAACCAATAAAGAGCCCTTCTAGAAGTGAAGTCTGGAAACATTTACCAGGAGGCTTTTGTCCTATCATAAGTTTCCCTATGCTGAAGATGTGTCTTGAGATTTGGCATCTATGAAGTCTAGGATGTTGGCTGCTTGGAAGTGGCCAGTCCAATATGAAATCTGTCACAATGTCTGGGCTGCCACAGTCTGAAGCAAAGAGGTCCTAGAGGTATAAAAAGGAACTCCTGAAGGAATTGGTGATGGGCACAATGGGAAAATGCCACAGGGGATTTTTTTTTTTTTTCACCTAGAGTAAGCTGTGAGACTAGGGAGTAGAAGAACCCCAAACCCTTTCCCCTATCTGTTTGGCAGCCATGATAAAACTGGGGAAAGCCTGATGATTCCATCTGACACAGGCAACAGTGAGTTTGGACAGTGTTTCCCGTGTAATTTAACATACCAAATGAACCCAGTTAGTTTAGGATCTCTGTTTGGGATACTCCAGGGGCCCCATGTAGCAACCATGAAGTGTCTTTGACATTAGCATTTCCTGATTGGAATATCCCATAATCTCCAGAAACATGTATCTTCCCAAAGCACAGTTCCTTTCCTTAGTATGGTGCAAGATGTATCTAATAAACCCAAACATCTTTAGTTTGCCTCTTACAAGAAAACAAAAGTAGGTAAATGTAGATCTGTTTAGCAATTAATGTTCCAATATTTCATTTTACTTAAAATGACCTGAAAACTCAGTGAATTTCTGTCATTTAATTTAATTTAGTTTTAAGTTACCAAAATCTGGAGGGACTTTTAAGTAAATATAATAGGACAAGAGCTTTTTAGTAAATTCTATAGAAGTACCGAAAAGCTCTTATCCTGGTTATATTTACTTAAAAGTGTAATCATATTGGGCAGTTTTCCTTGCTGACAAAATTGATAACAGAAACAAAATGTACTTAGTGACTTTCAGCAACCTAAGGTACAAGAAAAATATTATACTTAATGTTGATAACTCTAAAGACAGATCTGTATTAAATCCACAAGCTTAAACTAGACAAGTTAATTTTTTACAAAGCCAGATATCTCATAGTTTTCCCAGTTGAATTTAAAAAGCCTCCTTTTTTCTCCCTCAGTCTGGGGGACTTCAGTGGAACAGGTGGTTTCCGAGAGTCCAGGCAGAAGAGAAAAATGCAACCTCCTCTCTCTTATTGTTTTGCTCTTTAAAATCCTGCTGAGTAACCCAAGGCTGGAGTTTCAGGCAATGTGGGCTGTGTTTGCATTTCAAGACTTAAATGCTCCACTATGCCCACAGTGTAGACAGAGACTTGCAGGAGCAGCTGGACAGAAAGAAGTACATAAAACAAAGATCCTTTTAAAAACATGTACCAATAACAGAAGGTAGACATCCCTGGTGGCTCGGATGGTAAAGAACCCGCCTGCCAATGCAGGAGATGTGGGTTTGATCCCTGGGTCTGGAAGTTCCCCTGGAGTAGGAAATGGCAACCCACTCCAGTATTCTTGCCTGGAGAATCCCAGGGACAGAGGCACCTGGCGAGCTACAGTCCATGGGGTCGCAAAGAGTCAGACACAACTTAGCTTCTAAACCACTACCACCGCCAATGACAGAGACTTAAAGACACAAACAAGGAGTCTTCACGATGAAGGGGACAGGAGTGTAGGGGTGAGCACCAAGGGAGAGAGAAAGGGAAGAAGGACAGAAAAGATTGAAAAAGAGAAAGAGACAGAAAGAGAGAGATTGCCATTTTAATCCGCACCCCTGTGGGTGTCTATTCAGGCACCAACCTGTGCACTTCTAGAAAGGGCGAGAGAAGGAGGGAGCACCCTGTCCACCAGGGTGATCAAGCTCAGGAACCAGCCAGTTGTATGTCATCTGTGGGACTCTCACCTATGCATCAGTTCAGTTCAGTCGCTCAGTCATGTCCGATTCTTTGTGACCCCATGAATTGCGGCACGCCAGGCCTCTCTGTCCATCACCAACTCCCGGAGTCTATCCAAACCCATGTCCATCAAGTTGGTGATGCCATCCAACCATCTCATCCTCTGTCGTCCCCTTCTCCTCCTGCCCCCAATCCTACCCAGCATTAGGGTCTTTTCCAATGAGTCAACTCTTCGCATGAGGTGGCCAAAGTATTGGAGTTTCAGCTTCAACATCAGTCCTTCCAATGAACACTCAGGATTGATCTCCTTTAGGATGGATTGATTGGATCTCCTTGCAGTCCAAGGGACTCTCAAGAGTCTTCTCCAACACCACAGTTCAAAAGCATCAATTCTGCAGCACACCAGTCTATAGAAATCTGCTGCCTCAGCCTGTTCCCAAGGGGGCTTCTCTTGGTGGCAGGAAAGTACAGATGAGAGTACTAGGGTGATAGAACTTCCAGCCACTGCATGACACGAGGTTTGAACTGCTATCACTCTAGTAAATCTCCCATTTGGGAGAGACCAAGGTCTCCCTGGTGTGAGGGGAATCTCTCCCCCTCTACTTGTCACCCATCAGGGTGAGCCAGTCCCGGCCAAAGTGAGCAGGTTTCACAAGCGGACAGGAGTGATTCTGCGGCTGTCTGACGTCCACTGTCTCGGACGGGTAGGACACAAGTAGGAGAGGACAGAGAGAGGAGAAGTAGAGAGATTGCAGGAGAGGGAAGGGGAAAATGGTGAGAGAGAAAAGGCAAAGAGAAGGGGGAAAACCTTGCCTGAATGAAGGTAAGGGGCCAGCAGGGCCGACTTACAAAATGTAGTAACCCTGAGACAAGAGAGTCAGTCAGGTGATAGCTTGTCACCCGTGGGGAAGCTGCTTTCAAGTAGGCCCAAAGGTGCCCGATCTTCTCCTGGGAAGGGGACAATCGTCCCTTCCTGGTTACCACAAAGTATGTTACCGACCAGGGTTCTTGGCCTCCTTGATCAATAGAAATTGGTAAGAGGACAGACATGAAATTCAGGCAAGACTTTACTGGGGCCCCTGCTGCAGCAAGGGGGCACTAGAGCAAACAACAGTTTCCCTTGCTCACTTGCTCCCTGAGGGGGCGCAAGCTGGTTCCTTCTATCGGGAGAGGGTTAGGGTGTTCAGGGGTTGGGCCAGAGGACTGCCTTAGGTGGTTTGCCCACCCTTGTGTGGTGGTGTGTGCAGGGTGGGAGTGGGGGTGCATATGAAGTACCCTGATTTTGTTCTTGGTTCTTCAGACATGGCAAATGGGCTGTTGGGTCTTCTCTGTATCTTGTCCATAATTTTCCCCAGCTGTGTGTGTTCAGTTATTTTTAGCCCCTTATATTTTGTGGCTTGAGATGTTTGTCCAGGTGCAAGCATTGGAGCACTGCAGCAAACGGTCCCAGGTGCCATGCCTGTCTCAAACCCAGGTATGTGTATCCTTATGCATGTGCGTGCACTGCATTGAGCACTGCACACGGACCACTAGGTATAATATAGTATGTGTGGCATTTTTCTAGTTGTGCAAAAAAAAACAAGGAAAAGAGTATGTATGATATGTGCTTGTGAGACACAGAGCGGTGGTTGTCTCTAAGGAGAGGAACGCTGAGGCCAGAGAGAAACTTGGCATTACACACCTTTCTATAACTTTGAATTTTGTACTGTGTCTATACATTACTGATGAGAAAACATATCAACTCAAACTTTTAAAATATGTTAACATACAATCTGAATTTATACTTGCTAAGCAAGACTTAGCTATGCTTGTAGGATCCAGTCTCTGAAAAGAGAACTGCTGACTTTTATAGGGACCGTATTTGATCCAGTCATTGGAAATGCAATTTGACAGCTCTCTCTGCTCCACTAACCATATTCTTTAGGACCCCCAAACCTGTTAAAGCCTTCTGTTTCTTTGTAGACCACAGTAAAGCTCTGTGGAAAAGTATCGTAGAGGTTGGAGTGGAAGCAGGTGGGCCCTTAGGAAACTAGCGAAGATTTCCAAAGGAAGGGTGATGGAGTTGGCTAAGGTGACAGGGCTTCTCAGGTGGCGCTAGTGGTAAAGAACCTGCCTGCTAATGCAGGAGACATGAGAGACTGGGGTTCGATCCCTGGGTTGGAAAGATCCTCGGGAGGAAGGCATGGCAACCCACTCCAGTATTCTTTCCTGGGAAATCCTGTGGACACAGGAGTCTGACAGGCTACTGGCCATGGGGGCGCAAAGAACTGGACATGACTGGAGTGACCTAGCAAGGTGACGTCAATACAGCAGAGGGGGTGTGGTCAATACCAAGGATTTGCTAAAGGGTTGAATATGGAGGATGAGAGAAAGGAGGAGTAAAGGATATCTCTAAGGTGGTGGTGGTGTTTTTAAATTTTACTTTTCAGAACAGTTTTAGAGTCACAGAAAAATTAAGATAGTACAGAGAGTTCCCTTATACTCCACAGCCAGTTTCCTCCATCTACTAGCATCTTACATTAGCACGGTGCCTTTGTCACAGTTAAGGAACCAGTATTGTTATATTATTAACTAAGGTCCATGCTTTTATTTGGATTTCATTACTTCTAACCTAATATCCTTCTTCAGTTCCAAGATCTCATCCAGGATGCTTCTGAATATAAAAATGGACAATGGCCAGACCACATATAAAAGTAGAACTCTGACCCACAACCTGTAACAAACTGCCCAGGAAGCCAAATGGTAACCCCTGCAGCAATCAGCCCCAAATGGCCAGGACTTGATTAGTAACTGACAGCTTCCAATTTAGGACCAACCACTGGAAAGCAAATATGCACTCCTAACCAGTCACAGAGAACACTGGGCTTCCAGTTAGCTCCCCTACAGCTTCCTCATGCCACAGCCTTTAATAAGGGTGTACTGGAAGCCTGCCCTTCCTTTCACTAAAAGCTTTTTCACTGCACTGCCTGCCTTTGAGCCTCTGCTAAAATGGTGGTGGCTGAGTACCCTGCAAGATCTGAATTAAGAGTCTTTTCTTGTTCTCGTTTGGGTGGCCTTTGTTTCCACACCACATCATATTTACCTGACATTGTCTCCATAGATTCCTCTTGGCTCTAATAGTTTCTCAGACTTTCCTTACTTGTTTTTCAAGTGATGAATGGGTTTTATTTTTATTTTTTAAAATTTATTTTTAATCGGAAGATTATTGCTTCACAATATTGTTGGTTTCTGCCATACATCAACATCAATCAGCCATAAGTATATGTATGTCCCCTCCATCTTGAACATCCCTTCCATCTCCCACCCCATCACACTTCTCTAGGTTGTCACAGATCACCAGTTTTGAGCTCCCTGCATCATACAGCAAATTTCCACTGACTGTCTAAGTTTACATGTGGTAATGTGTATGTTTCAATGCTACTCTCTCAATTCATCCCACCATCTCCTTCCCTCACTGTGTCCACAAGTCCGTTCTCTATGTCTGCATCTCCATTGCTGCCCTGCAAAAAGGTTCATCAGTACCACCTTTCTAGTTTCCATACGTATGCGTTAGTATATGATATTTTCCTTTCTGACTCATTTCACTCTCTAAAATAGGCTCTAGGTTCATCCACCTTATTAGAACTGAGTCAAATGTGTTCTTTTTTATGACCTTGACAGTTTGGAGGAATACTGGTCAGATATGTTGTAATATATATTCTCAAAGTTCCTCAAGATTATGGATCTTTGGGAGGAAGACTACAGAAGAAAGTGCCATTTTCATCATATCGTACAGAGGGCAGACTCTATCAACATGGCTTACCACTGTTGATGCCGAGTTTGAGCCAAGGTGTTTTTTTTATCAGAGCAAATGGAAAAGCAGAATTGCCATTTATTGACCAGGAAGAGTATAAGTGGAGTGATTTTGGAAACATCAAGAGTTTTAATTAGCCTTCTGATTAAACACCAAAAAACTAAAGCTACTGAATAGGTTAGACTTTAGGAGAGAAGTAAATGGTTGAACATATAAATAGTGGAATCTCTGGAATATAGATATTATTTAAAGCCATGGACTAGATCACTAAGAACTTGAAAAAAGGGGTGCAGGGTTTTGTTTTTTTTTTAAGATTTCAACAGGAAGTTTTACTGCAAATGAGAACAGTTTTGGTTTATACTTTTCCTGTTAGATGAAAAAGATGAAAAGTTTTTTCTGACTTTAAGTGAAATCTTCTAATAGCTCCACATTAAGTATGATATCTTCTATGCTATTTTGCATATGCTCTTTATCAGGTGAAAGATGCCTTCTAATTCTAGTTAACCAAGAGTGATCGTGAATAAGAGTTGAATTTTCTCAAATGCTTTTTTTCTATCTGTTGGTATTATAGACTTCCCTGGAATCTGTTATACATATCTATAATACCAACACATACAGATTCTGTATCTGTTGGTATTATAGACTTCCTGGTGGCTCAGATGGTAAAGAATCCGCCTGCAATGCGGGAGACCTGGGTTTGATCCCTGGGTTGGGAAGATCTCCTAGAGGAGAGAATGGCAACCCACTCCAGTATTTTTGTCTGGAGAATCCCCATGGACAGAAGGGCTATAGTCCATGGGGTAACAAAGAGTTGGATACGACTGAGCAACTAAGCACATGGCATATTGGTATTATTAGATTCATTATTAGATTGATTTTCTCATATTTAAAATTTATTAAATCATCAGTACATTCTTCTGAAATGGAATCATTCTTGCATTCCTGGGGAGAAAACCTAGTTAATCACAATGTATAGCATCATCCTTGCCATCATCATTCTTGTATCCTCTGCAATTCAATTTTGTAACATTTTATCTAGTACTTTTCAACTATATTCATGAATACAACACCTTATTTTCTCATCTTATGTTAGGAAAGTAAAAGTGAAAGTGTTAGTCACTCAGTCATGTCTGACTCTTTGTGACTGCATAGACTGTAGCCTTCCAGGCTCCTCTGTCCATGGAATTCTCCAGGCAAGAATACTGGAGTGAGTAGCCATTTCCTTCTCCAGGTGTCTCTGATGATAATCTGCCTATGATGCAGGAGACCCAGGTTCAATACCTGGGTTCAGAAGATCCCCTAGGGAATGGAATA
The DNA here is from genome assembly GCF_054371585.1 of Giraffa tippelskirchi. Lineage (NCBI taxonomy): Eukaryota > Metazoa > Chordata > Mammalia > Artiodactyla > Giraffidae > Giraffa > Giraffa tippelskirchi. The sequence goes on along the minus strand of NC_137280.1, from coordinate 102,438,213 downwards.
GCTACCCACTCCAGTATTCTTGCCTGGAGAATCCTATGGAGAGAAGAGCCTGGAGGGCTACAATCCATGGGGTTGCAAAGAGTCTGACACAACTGTGCAACTAATGTTGTTTGGAATTCAACCATAATTAACATCTGTCTCATAAATCACTTAGCAATCCTTCACTTGTCAGGGAAGGAAATTAAAGCTCAGAGAAGGTAACTCCAGAGTTGCATTGTTAATTAGTGGCAGTATTAGATTTCTAGTCTAATGTGCTTTCCACCTTACTCTGATGACCTGCTCAGCAAGAGTTCTGAAAGAATGCCAGTGGGAAGACACCAAATGGCTATGTACATGCTGTTGGGTTGGTATGTGATATGTGAACTAGGGGGCTTTCTCATTGGCTCAGCAGTAAAGAATCTGCCTGCAATGCAGGAGACGTGGGTTCAGTCCCTGGATTGGGAAGATCCCCTGGAGGAGGGCTTGGCAACCCGCTCCAATATTATTGCCTGGCAAATCCTATAGACAGAGGAGCCTGGCAGGCTATGATCCATTGGGTCGCAAAGAGTCAGACACAACTGTAACAACTAAGCATGCACACATGTGACCTAGAGTCATTTATCTCCTAGGCTGTCTTTCCAAAATTTCATTTCTAAGCCTTTTAGAAAATGTTGAATTGCCAGAAGAATGAATACAAGTTTTGAGCTGTAATTATTGCTTGAAAATGAATGTGCTTATTAAAAACAACTGTTTTGTTTTTCTTTTTTCTTTTTTCTAAACTATGATGTAAAACCTAGAGGGGAGAAGTGGAGTGTTCTTAAATTCAAAGGTTTGAGAAGCACTACTACAGGTATAAATATTTAGGAGTTATTATGCATTGGAAACAACTAGTTAAAATTATGCAAACTTAACTTTGTAAAAATACAAAAGTCTAAAAAATTTAGAATCTTTTGTAGTGTTATCACATATTATCAGTGTGGTTTTTGTATTTGTTTTACCAGAAAACTCATTTTAGTTGCTTGGTTTCTTATTTAAAGTAAAATTTAATATTTTCCAAAGGAAGCATATTTGTTCTGCCTCCTACATGATTATTTTTAGCAAAATCTCATTTAGGGGAGAAAAGGAGATGATTATAAGTGTTTCATGCAGTGTATGTTCTATGCATAGATCTTCATAGAAAATTCAAATCCATTCAAAAAAAAGTTTATAGAGTACTCACTCTGTGTAAGCATTTGAATATACTGGGATTCTAAAGACAAAGTTATTGCCATCAAGGAACTTATAAATGAACAGTGAATATAGACACAACCAACAAAAATGCAATGCACAAAGATTTATAATAGAAGAAAACTTTGAGCTGGCTCTTGAAAAATGAGGGGTGGCTCAGATAGTAAAAAGAGTCTGCCTGCAATGTGGGAGACCTAGTTTCAATCCCTGGGTCAGGAGGATCCCCTTGAGAAGGGCATGGCAACCCACTCCAGTATTCTTGCCTGCAGAATCCCACGGACAGGGGAGCCTGGCAGTCCTCTGGGGTGGCAAAGAGTTGGACACAACTGAGCGACTAAGCATATCACAACACAGAAAGGGAAAAAGCCATGTCAGGAAGAGGGAGTGAACAGAGTAAAGGCTTGTGGTTTTAAGAGGTGACAGATCCTTGAGGCTGGTCCCTGGGGATGGAGGAAGATGCAGGAAGAGAAGAGTCTAGAAAATAAAAATAAGTTTCACTGTTGATGTTTCAATGCTACTCTCTCAATTCATCCCACCATCTCCTTCCCCGACTCTGTCCACAAGTCTGTTCTCTATGTCTACCTCTCCCTTGCTGCCCTGCAAAAAGGTTCATCAGTACCATCTTTCTAGATTCCATATACACATTAATATAGGATATTTGTTTTTCTCTTTCTGACTTCACTCTGTATAATAGGTTCTAGGTTCATCCACCTCATTAGAACTGACTCAAATGTGTTACATTTTATGGCTGAGTAATATTCCATTGTATATATATGTACCACAGCTTCTTTATCCATTCGAAAGGTTGCTGCTGCGAGCCTTGTGTTACGTAGGGATTCGTGACCTCCGGAGGAGAGGATTTCGATCCAGGGTCAGAGACGAGGCTTGACTACTTGGAGCTTTTTGTGTAGCAAAGTTTTATTAAAGTGTAATAGAGGTGGGGAAAGCTTCTGACATACACATCAGAAGGGGAAAGAAAGAGTGCCCCCTTGCTAGTTTTTAGCAAGGCATTTTATGTCTGTTGGCAAGCTTCTAATCAGATAAAAGAAACACCTCAAGGTTGAGGGAGTTTCACCAGGCCCCTCTCCCACAATGTGAATTTTTGAGATAGGATGGCACAATATGTGTCATCCCCAGCCTTAAAGCAATTGACATGAATACTGGTGTGTTGAGCCATTTTCAGTTCAAGGCTTGAGAAAAGAAAAAAAGAGGTTAGTCTTAGGCAGAAACAGTTTCATCAACAGAGAAGGGAAAAAAAATATGCATGCCATTTGCAATTTATTTCCTCCTGCTGCTTTGGGACCTCTGGTCTTCTTACCTGTTAGCCTCTCACATTCATATGTTGATGGACATCTAGGTTACTTCCATGTCCTAGCGATTGTAAATAGTGCTGCAATGAACATTTGGGTACATGTGTCTCTTTCAATTTTGGTTTCCTCAGGGTATATGCCTAATAATGGGATTGCTGAGTCATATGGTAGTTTTATTCCTAGGTTTTTTTTTAAGGAATCTCCATACTGTCTTCAGTAGTGGCTGTATCAATTTACATTTCTACCAACAGTGCAAGAAGTTTCCCTTTTTTCCACACCCTCTCCAGCATGTATTGTTTGTGGATTTTTTGATGATGGCCATTCTGACTGGTGTGAGGTGCTATCTCATTGTGGTTTTGATTTCCATTTCTCTAATATTGAGTGATGTTGAGCATCTTTTCATGTGTTTATTAGCCATTGTATGTCTTCTTTGGAGAAGTGTCTGTTTAGGTCTTTTAGCAGGTGGATTCTTAACCACTGGACCATCAGGGAAGGCCTGATAAGTTGAGTTTTTAGGATTTTACCATGCAAGCAATAAGGAGATAGAGTGTTTTTATAAATGCATATTTTTTAAAAGATTCATTTATTTTCTCTTTTGGCTGTGGTAGATCTTCGTAGCCACACGCAAGCCTTCTCTAGTTGTGGTGAATAGGGATTACTTTTTGATGCAGCATGCAGGTTTATAATTGCAGTGGCTTCTCTTGTTATGGAGCACAGGCTCAGTAGTTGTGACCTGCACACTCTAGATCACTGATTCAGTAATTGTGGCTTGTGGCCTTAGTTGCTCTGCGGCATGTGGGATCTTCTCAGACCAGGGATTGAACCAGTGTCCCCTAGCGTTGCAAGGTGGATTCCTAACCGCTGGACCACCAGGGAAGTTCCTATAAATGCTTATTTTAGGAAGATAAGTTAGTTCGTTGAAGCAAACTGCAGTGGACTCTGGTGATGATTGTGTTTGTGCAGGCAAGGGGCAGTTACTGACATTTCCACACTGTAACTCACATGTACAGAGAGTAATTCTTTAATAGCTCTGTAACTAGCATAAACACAAAATTTATTGTGCAAAATGGGACACTTTTGAGAATAAAAAGTGATTGCTTTTACTAGTTAAGCTGGGAATATAGTCGTAAATTGGGAGTGTCCTTGGTAAATTGAGAGGTTGAGTTACTTTGTAACTAGATGAAGTTTTCTTTCGTTGAAAACAAACAAGCACATCAAACCTTTATTTGGAAATTACAACTCAGACTCCCCTACATAAAAATCTTTTCAGTTTAAAATAGTCATTGTCGGGTGAATATTTAGACAATTTAAAAGTAAAAGAGTAACACTTACACAGAGATTGCTGTGAGTCTGCCACTGTTCTAAGCACTTGCCACATATTTAGTTATTCAATCCACAAGTGAACGACTGAGAAAAGTATTAATATAAGTTCTCAGTTTATAGGTGAAAAAAATCCAGACACAGTGATTTTAAGTGAATATGCCCAAGGCCAGCTGTTGACCTAGCAGGTATTGGAGGCAGGATTCAAGCCCAGGGCATCTGGTACCAACATCTGCGTCCCAGTCTTCCTCACACTGCCTCTTAGACTCTTGGTCATGGCTTGTTTGCCTCCAAAATTTGAATTCCAGATAAATAAAGAATAATTTTTTGGTATAGGGTATGGCGCCCCTGGTGGCTGAGATGGTAAAGAATTCTGCCTGCAATGCAGGAGACCCAAGTTTGATCCCTGGGTTGGGAAATTCCCCTGGAGAAGGGAATGGCAACTCACTCCAGTATTCTTGACTGGAGAATTCCATGGACAGAGGACCCTGTTGGGCTACAGTCCATGGAGTTGCAAAGAGTTGGACATGACTGAGTGACTAACGCATATATTCCATGCAGGGTTTGGGACAACCCTCCTCATTCCTAGTTGCCAAAGGCACTTCATATCCTCTTTTGTAGGAGCTGGGTGTGGGCATGAGACCTTGAGCTCTATGCCTGGGCCAGTACCCATCCGCTGACATGTCCTTCATGGCTATACAACTCACAGACTGTTCTCTCAGTAGAGCCCATGGTCTCTCAAACAGATTCAACTCTGTCTCTAGTCCTGATTGTGCTGCAGATGCTCAGAAACTCAGCCTGGTCTCCTTTCCACCTGGAGAAACACACATCAATATTCACATGAACAGTACAAACTTTATGGACTGTTTTAAGATTATATATAGATCTGTTAGCTCTGAACTGGGCTAGGAAAAAGCCTCAACTCAAGTGGGAAATAGTTTGGTTTGCCTTTGTTTTTGAGCCATAAAAACAAAATTCTACTATACCACTGTATATCTCATGGTAGCTCAGAAATGAACTCTATTATGTATTAGAAACTTTCTCTAAAAAGAAATTTGATGAGTTATGCTAGTAACCCAGGTGGTGCTTTTGGTAAAGAATCCACCTGCCAGTGCAGAAGACGCAAGAGACATGGGTTGGATCCCTGGGTCAGGAAGATCCCCTGGAGGAGGAAATGGCAACCCAATCCAGTATTTTTGCCTGGAAAATTCCAGAAACAGAGGAGCCTCACAGACTACAGTCCATGGGGCTGCAATGAGTTGGACATGACTGAGCACAAGACAAGACTACTAGCTAAAGCCAAAAGACCTAAGTAGTTTGTTTGTTGTCATTACGCTATATTTTTCCCTTGACTTTCCTCACTGCCCTTTGTCTAAGAACATACCTTATAACCCATCACCTCAAAATTAGGCAAGAATTTGGGGGTAGAGATAAAGAATTCTGGATTTGAATTCCAGGTCTACACACAGTTCTCAGAGCCTTAGTTTTCTTATTTCTAATATTGGAATAATAATAATAATACCTAACATACAAGTTCTTTTGAAATTCAAGTGAAAAGTGATGAGTAAACATATTATAAATGCAATTCAAGGTTAATGTCAAAACTCATTTTGTAATCCTGTTTATTTGGTTGACTCCTATCTCTCATGACCCATATAGTGGGTAGAACAGTGCCCTTCACAGAAAAGATACATCCACTGGGAACTTGTGAATAGGTTATTTAGAAATAGAGTCTAGACCCTCAAGTGCCTTTAGATGAGATCATTGTGGATTTAGGGTGTGTGGCTCATAATAAACTGTGGAAAATTCTTCAAGAGATGGGAATACCAGACCACCTGACCTGCCTCTTGAGAAACCTGTATGCAGGTCAGGAAGCAACAGTTAGAACTGGACATGGAACAATGGACTGGTTCCAAATAGGAAAAGGAGTACATCAAGGCTGTATATTGTCATCCTATTTATTTAACTTATATGCAGAGTACATCATGAGGAATGCTGGGCTGGAGGAAGCACGAGCTGGAATCAAGATTGCCGGGAGAAATATCAATAACTTCAGATATGCAGATGACACCACCCTTATGGCAGAAAGTGAAGAAGAACTAAAGAGCCTCTTGATGAAAGTGAAAGAGGAGAGTGTAAAAGTTGGCTTAAAGCTCAACATTCATAAAACTAAGATCATGGCCTCTAGTCCCATCACTTCATGGTAAATAGATGGGGAAACAGTGGAAACAGTGGCTGACTATTTTTCTGGGCTCTAAAATCACTGCAGATGGTGATTGCAGCCATGAAATTAAAAGACGCTTACTCCTTGGAAGGAAAGTTATGTCCAACCTAAGTGTTAGTTACTCAGTCGTGCCCGAATCTTTGCGACCCCGTGGACTGCAGCCCATCAGGCTCCTCTGTCCATGAGATTTTCCAGGCAAGGATACTGGAGTGGGTTGCCATTTCCTTCTCCAGGAGATCTTACCAACCCAGGAATCGAACCTGGGTCTCTGCACTGCAGGCATATTCTTTACCAACTGAGCTACAAGGGAAGCCTAGGCAGCATATTAAAAAGCAGACATTACTTTGCCAACAAAGGTCCGTCTAGTCAAGGCTATGGTTTTTCCAGTGGTCATGTATGGATGTGAGAGTTGGACTATAAAGAAAGCTGAGTGCAGAAGAATTGATGCTTTTGAACAGTGGTGTTGGAGAAGACTCTTGAGAGTCCCTTGGACTGCAAGGAGATCCAACCAGTCCATCCTAAAAGAGATCAGTCCTAAGTGTTCATTGGAAGGACTGATGTTGAAGCTGAAACTCCAATACTTTCGCCACCTGATGCGAAGAGCTGACTCATTGGAAAAGACCCTGATGTTGGGAAAGATTGAGGGCAGGAGAAGAAGGGGATGACAGAGGATGTGATGGTTGGATGGCATCACTGACTCAATGGACATGGGTTTGGGTGGACTCTGGGAGTTGGTGATGGACAGGGAGGCCTGGCGTGCTGCGGTTCATGGGGTCGCAGAGTCAGGCATGACTGAGCAACTTAACTGAACTGAACTACATGCTCAGCTGGTAAATAATCCACCTGCAATGCAGGAGACCTGGGTTTGATCCCTGGGTTGGGAGGATCCCCTGGAGAAGGGAACTGCTACCCACTACAGTATTCTGGCCTGGAGAATTCCATGAACTGTATAGTCCATGGGGTCATAAACAACTGGACACGACTGAGCGACTTTCACTTTCACTATATGCAGTGATGAGCATGTTTACAAGAGAAAGGCATACAGACACAGGAGAGAAGGCCATGTGGACACAAAGGCAGAGACTGGAGTCAGGCCGGCATGATCCAAAGAACAGCTGGCACCCCTCAAGCTGGATGAGACAGGGAAGAGCTCTTGGAGAGGCCCTGCTGACCCTTGAGTTTGGACTTCTGGTCTCTAGAACTCTGAGAGAATAAATTTCTGTTGCTTTTAGCCAACCAGTCATAGTAATTTGTTTTGGAGGTCTTAGAAAACTAATACGGTCACATCCAATCCATCAGTAAATCATGACAGCCTAACATTCAAAAGGTGTCCACACCATGTACTCCCTCCCCCGCCTGCCCCGTTAGTTACACTAAGGCATGTGTGTGTGCTGAGTCATGTCTAACTCTTTGAGACCCCACAGACTGTAGGCTGCCAGGCTACTCTGTACCCTAAGGAAGCATCACCTCATTGTGATCATTCTGCTTTTGTCTTTGCACCACCACCCCCTTCGCAGTTCTCAAACAGCAAACAATATGACTTAAAATGGAAGTCAAATCTTATCTGTCCTCTGCTCAAAACCTTCCACCTGCTTCTCATTTCTCTCCAAATATAACCCAAAGGCCTTAAGATGGCCTACAAGGCTGGCTACCATCTGGCGTCATTTCTAACCACTGTCTCAGTCCCAATTTCCTTCTTGTTCTGCAGACATGCCAGGCACCCTCCCTCAGAGCCTTTGGGTGTTCTTCCCTCTGTTCAAAGAATCTCAGGGCTGCTTCCCTGTGATCTCGACTGAAATCCTACCTGCTCAGGATCTGCCTCTCCCTCAGTGTAAGGATCTTGTCTGTCTTGTTCATTGCTACATTTCCAGTACTAATGCACAGAACATTGCAGACACTAATATTTGTTGATTGAATGGAGAAATCAACAGTTCTTACAGTTATTAAGGGTGTTAACCAAAAAGGATGGGAGATGGTAACTCTTTTCAGCCCCACCCCAAACAACACTTTATGGAGAGTAACCTAGTCAGCCACCTACACACATTCTCAGGGGACAAGGTAAGAGTCACCACTTCAGGGACCAATCCATTGAAGCTGCAAATCATTTTGTCTGAAATTAGGGCACAGTTAAAGAGTATTAACTTTTTAGCGAGGTATTTTAAAATGCTTTTAGCTGTCAAGTCTGAGAAATATATTAATGCTAATTCTACAGATGAGTTCCAGAAAGAATTTGGAAATAAGGTAAACAACAGTTATTCGTGTATTTAACACTCAGCAGTTTAAAAAGTGCTTTTGTGTGTCTTGATTCTCTTACCGGCTTGATTAGAGATGGCAAGTATTCTTATCTTACTGATAGAAATATGGAGACTCAAGGAGAACAAGCGATCTGTATAAGGTAACATTACTGCGCAAGCAACACTAGGGCAGTCCGGACTCAAACCAGGACTTCTGATCGCAAATTCTTTCCATTCCTCCATTGTACTGTATTGATTGATAAATAAATCATTATTGAGCACTGACTTTCAGGACCTGTTTTAAGTGCAGCACATAAGGTTAAGAAAGTGGATAATTTTCGGTTTTCCATTAAAAATATGTGTAATACATGAACTTTGGGAAAATCAGTATAGTATCTGCCACCCTGCCCTCTCTCTTTCCTGATGTAACCGCTCTTATCTGGAAATCTTTGAAAATACATAGGATAAGTCTGTTTTTGGAGAGAAGTCATGCCTGGAGGCGGCATGCCCTTGGGTTGGGGGGAGGTAATCACCTTCCCTGGGGGCGGGCATGGCTCAGAGTAAGTGAGCTATACCCAATAACAAGGGTTTCATTCTCGCATGCTGAGGTTGCGTAGTGGAAAGGAGGGCAGTCGTGTTTCTGGAGTGGGCAGCGCCCGGCCTGGTGGAACGCAGATCTTTGGACCCAGGTGCTCCAGCAGGTTTAGCTTGCCGCCTCCGGGCGGGGCTCTGGGGGAGCGGGGCGGGGCTCTGGGGGAGCGGGGCGGGGCGTGGGGCGGGACTCAGCGCGGGGCGGGGCGGCGCGCCGAGGACGTGGCAGCCTCAGGGACTGGCGCCTCCGGTGGCCATCTTGGAGGCGGGCGCGCGCGCGGCAGGCTCTTACCTGCGTCTTGCTCGTCTTCTCGCAGCCGTAGTCCTACGCCCAGCCTGTCTAGCCTCCACTTTTCACTGCCACGCAGACACTATCTTGAGCCTGCAGGTAAGCGTTAGTCCGGCAGCAATGCGGGTGCATGTGGGCGGTGGGATGGGGCTCAGGCGCCCAAACCGGCACCCTGGGGCACCTTGGCTTCGAGGTGGGCGGGCCGGGAGGCGAGGGTCGCTCGAGAGCTCCTCAGAGGAACAGTCCAGGCTCCCGCTGATGGAGCGTCCGGGGTTCAGCCAGGCACCGGTAGGCTTCATGAAGCAAGCATTCCCGCTGTGGATTTTGCGGAGAGTGCGGCCCGGGGGTCTTGGCCGGTTCTAGGGTCTAGTCCCCGGACCCACACCGGCGCCCCGAGCTGTTTGGCTCCACTTTCTACCGCGCTGGCCAGAGGGGAGAGACCAGAGGCAGGCGACCTTGGCCCGGCCCAGCCCGCCTGGAGACGTGGCAGAGCCTGGGGGAGGCCACTCCCGCCTAGGAGACTCCCGGGTCAACAAATGGGGGTGGACACTAGGAATTAGCTTCTTTAACAGTGGGTTCCCCCATAGATGCCTAGCGCCGCTCTGGAGGGCTTTTGCACTCGGCTGTCTCTTTGTTCATTTCTGGGACCTGCTTCGAGCAAATTTGCGGGACAGCCTGTGTCCTAGATTGGCAGAATCTGTCCAGTTTAAGAGAGCGTCGTTGGAAGTAGCTCTTGAGAGACAGCATGTATGTTTCTGCGAACATGACACATTTTGACATTCCAGTCTTTTTCTTTTACAGCCGCTATTTGGTCAATGAACATTTATAGAAGTTATCTTGGGGATCAGAACTGGGAATGCAGAGACAAAACTGAGACCTTCCTGCAGCAGTGCTTGCTAAAGGGTAGTAGAGAGCATCTTTTGAACCGGTACTACATCAACAGTAGTAATCGCTTTTAATAAGATTTTATGTTTATAAGAGGTTCATTATTCCGTCTCTTGCATCTTTGTAAGTAGCCACCTACTTTTAAGAGAAAATCCAAGGCACAAGCAAGTTGGAAGAGCAGAGTGCATCTAGAAACTGACCCAGTTTTCCAACCCATTTGCACCACTTTTTCTTTAATGCTGATACATTAATATACTTTTTGAGACTAAGCGTTAGAACCTCTCCAACTCTGACATTTCCCTGTTACTTTTATCACAGTAACTTTTCTTTAGTAGATGGTATTATATTCCCTGGTGGCTCAGCAGTTAAGAATCCTCATACAGTGTAGAAGACTTGGGTTCGATCCCTGGGTGGGCAAGATCCCCTGGAGGAGAAAGCGGCTACCCACTCCAGTATTCTGGCCTGCAGAATTCCATGGACAGAGGAGCCTGGTAGGCTACAGTCCAAGGGTCACAAGGAGTCAGACACGATTGAGCACATTGTTTATGAATCCAGGATTTACCCAATATTGTCGTTAAGCTAGTTCTCAAACAGTCAAGCTTTTAAAGACAGAAAGAAATGAAATTGACCAATATTCCGTTTTATGGGTTGTATTCATTGTACAAGTTCTTTTGCAAGTGCATTCAGTAGTGTTTATCTTTAAATTTGACTCCCACTACCACTAATCACTTTGAGGATTGGTAGCATTTGTAGTAGGAAGATGAATAACCAGTGGAAAAATGAGAGGAAAAGAGATAGCTTTGTCAGGGAGTGATAAAGTCCCCAAAAGGTGGTTCTGTCCCATATTATCTACCTTTGGTCTGTTGTTAAGTCGCTAAGTAGTGTCTAATTCTTTTCAACCCCATGTACGGCAGCATGCCAGGCTTCCCCGTCCTTCACTGTCTCCCGGAGCTTGCTCAAACTCATGTCCACTGAATCAATAATGCCATCCAACTATCTCATTCTCTGTGCTCACCCCTTTCTCCTCCTGCCTTCAATCTTTCCAAGCCTCAGGGTCTTTTCCAATGAGGCATCTATTTGCATCAGTTGGCCAAAGTACTGGAGCTTTAGCTTCAGCGTCAGTCCTTCCAGTGGATATTCAGGGTTGACTTCCTTTAGGATTGACTGTTTGGATCTCCTTGCTGTCCAAGGGACTCTGAAGAGTCCTCTGGTACCATGATTCAAAAGCATCAATTCTTTGGCATTCAGCCTTCTTTATGGTCCGTCTCTCACATCCGTACATGACTACTGGAAAAACCGTAGCTTTGACTATCGGACTTTTGTTGGCAAAGTGATGTCTCTGCTTTTTAATACAGTGTCTGGGTTTGTTATAGCTTTTCTTCCAAGGAGCAAATGTCTTTTAATTTCATGGCTCACCATCTGCAGTGATTTTGGAGCCCAGAAAAATAAAGTCAGCCACTGTTTCCACTGTTTCCCCATCTATCTGCCATGAAGTGATGGGACTGGATGCCATGATCTTAGTTTTCTGAATGTTGAGCTTTAAGCCAACATTTTTACTTTCCTCTTTCACCCTCATCAAGAGTCTCTTTAGTTCCTTTTCACTTTTTACCTTTAGGGTCATCTCATCTATACATCTGAGGTTGTTGATATTTCTCTCAGCAATCGCAGTTCCAAATTCTGCTTCATCCAGCCTGGCCTTTCACATGATGTACTTTGCTTATAAGTTTAATAAGCAGGGTGACAATATACAGCCTTGATGTACTCCTTTCTCAATTTTGAACCAGTCCATTGTTCTATATCCTCTTCTAACTGTTACTTCTTGACCTACATACAGATTTTTAAGGAGGCAGGTAAGGTGGTCTGGTATTTCTATCTCTAAGAATTTTCCACAGTTTATTGTGATCCACACAGTCAAAGGTTTTTAACACAGTCAATGAAGCAGAAGTAGATGTTGTTGAATGAAAGGATTTTGCCTGTCTGGATATCTGCTTTCTACTTCCTGCCCGTAGATCTTTCATCTACACTCACAGCAAAACTTTTAAAAGTGTTGTACATATTTGCTTTACTTCTTACCTCAGTCCAGTTGAAACTGGCTTCTATCCTCACTCTATTTTGGAAATAGCTCTCACTAAGTTGTAACTCCAGTTTGGCAAATCTATTGACTTTATCATATATCATCCTATTTGGCTTCTCTGCAGCATTTGATACCATTGCCTTGAAACACTCTTCTCTGGTTTTTGGACACCGCCACCTTCTGGGTTTCTTCCTGTTTTTCTGGTCTCTCATTCTCTCCAGGTGTTTTTTTCCCCTCCTTGGCTATTCTTCAAGGATTCGCTGGGCCATCTTCTTTTTTCACTTAGTCTTCTCAGATTATCTCTTTTCAGCACATGACTTTAGAGACTATCAGTGAACTGACGAAGCCCACATTTACGTGGTTTCTGAGCTGCAAACCAAGTCAGCTGTACTTGGTTGTTTCAAGGAGTTTGCACTTAGCATGTCCAGTATTAAATACTGTGTAGTCCCTTCTTTCCCCAAACATCAGACACACACTTCGACCTCCTCCAGTGTTCCTTATCTTATTGAATGGCACCACCATCTGTCCAGGTGTGCAAGGCATGCCTTTCCCCTTCCTAGACCCCATATCCAGTCTATCACTGGGTCTTACCACCCAAACATCTCTTGAGTCTATCCACTCTTCTTTGTCTCCACTGTCATCACTTTAGGCTAAACCAAAGTTTTTCAGCCTTGGCATTATTGGTGTTCAGTGCCAGGTAATTTTTGTGACTGTCCTGTGCATTGTAGAATTTTTAGCTGTATCCCCAGCTTTTACCTACTGCCGATGCTGCTGCGGCTAAGTTGCTTCAATCGTGTCCAACTCTTAGCGACCCCATGGACTGCAGCCCACCAGGCTCTTCCGTCCATGGGATTTTCCAGGCAAGAGTACTGGAGTGGGTTGCCATTGCCTTCTCCGTTTTACCTACTAGATGCCCCTAATACTCTCTAGTTTTTTGGGGTTTTTTTTAATATTTATTTATTTGGCTACACTGGGTCTTAGCTGTGGCATGCGAGATCATTCTTTTCAGTGCATGAACTTCTCTAGTTGTAACGTGCAGGCTCAGCTGTTGGAGTATGCACGCTTAGTTGCCTTGCAACATGTGGGGATCTTAGTTCTCCAACCAGGGTTTGAACCCATGACCTCTGCACTGGAAGGCAAATTCTTAACCACAAAAATGTCTTCAGACACTGCCAAATGATCCCCGAGGGGCAGATCACCCTTCTCTACTCCCTGTTTGAGAATCACTAGTCTAGAATGTTATTTGAAATACTTCTGTATCCTTAAGGGTCTCCCTGCATCTATTCTAGGTAGATGCCCTATGGCATGGTCTGCATACTTTGGTCAGAGGAATGTTTTCAAAACACAAATATGAATTGCCTAAAGCAGCCTGAATGTCCTTCAGCAAATAAATGGATAATCAAACAGTGGCACATCTATAAAATGGAATAGTATTCAGCAATGGAAAAGAACCAACCACCAATACATCCAATGGCTTGGATGGATCTTGAGAGCACTCTTTTGCATGAAAAAATTCAATTTCAGAAGGCTATATGCAGTATGGTTTTATTTTTGTAACATTCATGAAATGAGAAAATAGAGAACAGTTGTTGGTCAGGGTGTATGGCAGATGAGAGGGTGTAACCAAGGAACAGCAAGTGGGAGTTTCTTTGGGGAGATGGAACAGTTCTGTGTCCTGATTGTGGTGGTGGCTCCGTGAGTCAGTGCATATGATGAAATGTCATAGAACTGTATACAGACTCACACATGTAAATAAAAACAGGTGAAATCCAAAGAAGGTATATACTTCAGTTACTCATTTTGTGCAAAAGTTAATGTCCTAGATTTTATGGTTGAACCCTAGTTATGTAGGATGCTGTCATTGAAAGGGGCTGGGTTTAGGGTACTGATGAACTCTGCTCTATATTGGCATCTTCTTTTGAATCTAAAATTCCTTCAAAGAAGTTAAAAGACAAATGCATCATCCCTAGCTTGAATGCCCCCACAATGACTTTCTGTTCTTAGAAGATTCAACTCTTTAACATGGCTTGTAAATATCAGTATAGTCTAGGCTCCCATCCATGTCTCCAGTCCTCATTACTGTTCCTTTCTGATTTTCTATATATTCACTTTTTCTGGCATGTACCCTCCTTGTCTCCTTGCCCTTTCCTGATTAAATCCTGATCATCCCTTTCTGACCCCAAGTCAAAATCATTTTGTAGAAAACAGAATTGTTCTTATCCTCAGAACACATCATTCAGACTCCAGTTCACTGTATGTTGGTGTTATTGATTGTCTCCTGGGCTGGAATGTAAGTATCCTGTTTGTTTTTGCTTACAGTCTTATTTCCAGAGGCACCAGTATAGTTCTTGGCAAGTGGTTTGACCTTCACTGAATATTTGTAAAATGAATAAAAACTTCAAAAACATGTTTGATATATTTAGAAGTTCTGATTTTATACTTGAAGTAGGCTTGAAAGTTTGTAATTTTTAAGGAAATTTTCTAACATTGTGTAATCCATATTTGTCTGTTAGGAAAAATGCTTGTGGCACTTTTGCTAAAAGCTGACTTTTCTAAAAGCTGAGACCTAATCATTTAGCCATTATGTTGTTGTTTAGTTGCTAAGTCGTATCTGACTCTTTTGCAACCCCATGGACTAGCCTGCCAAGCTCTCCTATCCATGGGATTTCCTAGGCGAGAATACTGGAGTGGGTTGCCATTTCCTTCTCCAGGAGATCTTCCTGACCCAGAAATCAAACCCGTTTCTTTTGCCTTGGCAGGTGGGTTAACCATTACGGGAGTACCTTTTAGAATGGAAACAAAGAAAAACTGGGAATAGGGAAGAATACTGGAATGGGTTGCCTTTTCCTTCTCTAGAGGATCTTCCCAACCCAGGGATCGAACCCACATCTTCTGCATTGGCATGTAGATTCTTTTCTCTGAGCCACCTGGGAAGTGGAGTAGCCTGTTAACAGGAGTAGCCCATGTACACTGCTTAGTGAGGAGGGAGGAAGTGTTTCAAAAATACTTTACATAATTTATTTTTGAAGTAATAGTGACTGGAATCTAGATATAAATCTAACATGCATTCCTGAGGCAGAAATTTAATTAGTAATTTACTATTTGAAATATATTGTGTAACTACATAGTTAACATAAAATTATTTCTTAATTATGAAGTAGGTGTATGAAAATGTCTCAGATTGTTTGCACATTAAATAGTCTCACAGATTACTTTTTTAGAAATTTTGACAAATCCTTCACCTGGAAATAAGTGGCATTTATACAGTAAAAACAGACATCTATCTGTTGGTTATTTATTTACATTTGAGCTATGTAATTTTTATTTTATTTTATTGGCGTATAGTTGCTTTACAATGTTGTGTTAGTTTCCTCTGTACAACAAAGTGGATCAGCTATTAGGAATACATATATTCTCTCCCCCTTAAACCTCCTTCCCATCCCACCACCCCCAATCCCTCCCCTGTAGATCATCACAGAGCACTGAGATGAGCTCCCTGTGGTATACTGTTACACAACAAGTTCCCACTACTTATCTTTCCTACATGTGGTAGTGTATATATGTCAATCCTACTCTCCCAGTTTATCTCACCCTTGCCTTCTCCCCACCCCACCACCATGTCCACATGTCTGTTCTCTGTGTCTGCGTCTCTGTTCCGACCCTGCAAGCAAACTCATCTGTACCATCTTTCTAGATTTCATACATATGTGTTAATACATAAAATTTATTTTTCTCTTTCTAACTTACTTCACTCTGTATGACAGATTCGGGTCTATCCCTGTTACTATAAATGACCCAGTTTTGTTCCTTTTTATGGCTGAGTAATATTCCATTGTGTATATGTACCCCTACATCATCTTTATCCATTCATTTGTTGATGGATATTTAGGTTGCTTCCATGTCCTGGCTGTTGTAAATAGGGCTGCAGCAACATTGGGGTGCATGTGTATTTTGATTTACGGTTTTCTCAGAGTATGTGCCCAAGTAGTGGGATTGCTGGATCATATGTTAGTTCTATTTTTAGTTTCCTAAGGAACCTCCATACTGTTCTCCATAGTAGCTGTATCAGTTTACAGTCTCACTAACAGTGTACTAAGGTTCCCTTTTTTCCACACCCTCTCCAGCATTTATTGTTTGTAGATTTTTTGATGATGGCCGTTCTGACTAATATGAGGTAATATCTCATTGTAGTTTTGATTTGCATTTCTCTAGTAATAAATGATGTTGGGCATTTTCTCATGTGTTTATTAGCCATTTGTATGTCTTCTTTGAAGAAGTGACTATTTAGGTCTTCCGTCCATTTTTTGATTGGGCTGTTTGTTTTTTTGATATTGATCTACATGAGTTGCTTGTATATTTTGGAGATTAATCCCTTGTCAGTTGTTTCATTTGCAAATACTCTCTCCCATTCTAAGGATTGTCTTCTCATGTAGTTTATGGTTTCCTTTGCTTTGTTAAAGCTTTTAAGTTTTCTTAGGACCCATTTGTTTATTTTTGTTACTCTAGAAGGTGGGTCAGAGAGGATCTAGCTGCATTTTATGTCAGAGTGTTTTATGTTTTCCTCTTAAGAGTTTTATAGTGTCTAGACTTGCATTTAGATTTTTAATGTGTTTTGAGTTTATTTTTGTGATGGTGTTAGGGAATATTCTAATTTCGTTTTTTTACATGTAGCTGTCAGTTTTCCCAGCACCTCTTACTGAAGAGGCTGTTTTTCTCCATTGTATAATCTTGCCTCCTTTGTCAAAGATTAGGTGCCCATTGGTGCCTCAGGTTATCTCCAGACATTGAACTGTATTTCTGTTTTTGTGCCAGTACTGTATTGTTTTGATTAGTGCAGCTTTGTAGTACAGTGAAGTCAGGGAGCCTGATTGCTCTAGCTCTTTCTTCTCAAGATTGCTTCGGCTGTTCAGGGTCTTTGTGTTTTCATACAAATTGTAAAAATTTTTTGTTCTAGTTCTCTGAAAAATGGCATTGGTAATTTAAGAGGGATTGCACTGAATCTGTAGATTGCTTTAGATAGTGTAGTCATTTTCACAATATTCATTATTCAGACGAAGAACATAGTGTAGCTCTGCGTCTGTTTGTGTTGTCTTTGATTTCTTTCATCAGTGTCTTATAGTTTTCTGCATACAGGTCTTCTGTCTCTTTGGGTAGGTTTATTCCTAGGTATTTTATTCTTTTTGTTACGATGGTAAATGGGATTGTTTTCTTAATTTCTCTTTCTGATCTTTCATTGTTACTGAATGGAAATGCAGGAGATTTCTGTGTATAGATTTTGTATCCTGCAACTTTACTAAGTTCATTGGTTAGCTCTAGTAGTTTCCTGGTGGCATCTTTAGGATTTTCTATGTATACTACCATGTCATCCACAGTGAGCTTTATTTCTTCTTTTCCAATTTGTATTCCTTTTATTTCTTTTACTTCTCTGATTTCTGTGGTTAGGACATCTAGAACTATGTTGAATAATATTGGCCAGAGTGGGCACCCTTGTCTTGTTGCTGATCCTAGAGGAAATGCTTTCAGTTTTTTCACTATTGAGAATAATGTTTGCTGTGGATTTGTCATATATGGCATTTACTGTGTTAAGGTAGGTTTGCTCTGTGCCCGTTTTCTGAAGTGTTTTTGTAATAAATGGGTATTGAAATTTGTTGGAAGCTTTTTCTGCATCTGTTGAGATGTTCCTATGATTTTCCCCTTCAATTTGTTAACATTGTGTATCACATTGATTGGTTTGTATATATTGAAGAATTCTTCCCTCTCTGGGATAAACCCTACTTGATCATGGTGTGTGATCCTTTTAATGTGTTGTTGGATTCTGTTTGCTAGCATTCTGTTGAGGATTTTTGTGTCCAGGTTCATCAGTGTTGTTGGCCCATAGTTTTCTTTTTGTGTGATGTCTTTGTTTGGTTTTGGTATCAGTGATGATGGCCTCATAGAATGAGTTTGGGAGGGTTCCTCCTTCTACAATTTTTTTTGAAGAGTTTTAGAAGGACAGGTGTTAGCTGGTCTCTAAATGCTTTATTCTCTAACTATACAAGGTTTAAAAGTATACTTTTTATTACTGTGTAATCTTTATTACATTTTAATATTTTTACAGTTGTATTGAAATTGAAAAATGATGGAAGAGAGTGGAATAGAGACAACACCACCTGGGACCCCCCCACCGAATTCTGGGGGCCTGGCTTCTGCTGCCGCACTGTCTTCCTCCCCGGCTCCTTTAGGTACGTGCAGTTGTCTAGCAGCTGTGGGTTTTGAGGAGAGTCAGGATACTGTCATCTTTTCTCCGAGTCATTTTAAAAAAGCCTAGAGGCATACTTCAGACATACTGTGAGTTCAGTTCCAGGCCATTGCAATAAAGCAAATATTGTAATAAAGCAAGTCGCATGAATTTTTTTATTTCCTAGTGCATATAGAAATTATGGTTGCACTATACTGTAGTCTATTAAGTGTGCAATGGATTATGTCTTTAAAAGAAAACAAAGTACCTACTTCAGTTAAATACTTTGCTAAAGCATTGCTTAAAAATGCTGGCTATCATCTGGGCCTTCAGCAAGTTGTAATTGTTTTGCAGTGCCAAAGATCAGTTATCATGCATCATCATAACAAATATAATAATAATGTAAAGTTTGAAATATTTTGAGAGGTACCAGAATGTCATACAGAGACATGAAAAACAAATGCTGCCAGGTAAAATGGCACTGATAGACTTGCTTGACATAAGGGTTGCCACAAACCTTCAATTTGTAAAATGAAGCAAAATAAAATGAGGTGTGCCTGTATATTAAAACTTTTGTAATCTTTGCCAGGATGAAGGTAAATAGCCTTTTTAATTTAAGCCCAAAGGCAGAAAACATCTTTGTTTTGCTTTAATTTTTATTTTTTGTTTTCATATTAACTAGCAGTCATCTTTGTGATGACAGAAATATCCTAAAAAGCATGTGTTAACTTTGTCTAATGTTCTGTGACTTCATGGAGATTAACCTTCTGACCAAAGGTTTTGAGCCTTAAATTGTGAGGTTTTATGCTCGTATTAGCAGAGATGAAAAGCAGCTCTGTTTTATTAAAAGCACAGCAGAACAAACAGAAACACAAAGATCTGCAATACCATAACTTAATTTTCTATACCTGCTGCTTTTACAGATAGGAATTGAAAGTCATTTGCACTCAGTCATACTAATGTATTTTAAATTATGTATTTAAAGATAGCTCTTGGGGATAGGGTCTGTTAAATTTAAAAATTTTCCAAGATGGTAATGAGATACTTTGAAAACTAAGTGAAAAGCATGTCACTGAAGTGTGATTTTTCCTCCCCTCTTTCCCAGCCACGGCCAGCACCTTCTCTTCTCCAAGCGGGTCCTCTGTGCAGAGCCTGCCACCACAGATGTACTCCACCCCCCAGCCGTCCATACCTCCTGTGCAGCCTGCGGCACCCTTGCCCTTTATGCCATCTTCACCAGCCCCTTCTGTTCCTCCACTCGTTACGTCTCTACCACCTCCTGCTTCTCCACCGACTGCTGCTGCCTTCAGTAATCCTCCTTTATCCCACTTCCCACCTTCCACCTCTGCCCCAAACACTCTCTTATCTGCACCCCCTTCGGGTCCTCCCACTTCGGGATTCTCTGTTGGCTCAACTTACGACATTACAAGGGGACATGCGGGAAGAGCTCCACAGACACCCCTGATGCCATCGTTTTCTGCACCTCCAGTGACAGGTATTCTCTCATTGACACTTTGAAACAGGTGGCTATAGGGAATGTTTTATCTGTTTTTTTTTTTTTTTTTAAACAGCTTTATCGAGGTGTAATTCCCATACAATTCCCTTTCACGTATACAGTTTAATAGCTGTTACTATATTTACCAAGTTTTGCAGCCATCACTCCAGTCAATTTTAGAACCTTTTAATCACCCCCAAAGAAACTGCATACCTGTTAGCAGTCACTCCATACTTCTCCCAATCCTCATGGTTCTCAGAACCACTAATCTACTTTCTGTCTCTGTAGATTTGCTTGTTTTGGACATTTCATATAAATGGACTTGGATTAATATGTAGTCTTTTGTGGCAGGCCACTTTCCCTTAGTGTAATGTTTTCAAGATTCATCCATGTTGTAACAGGTGTCAGAGCGTTCTTCCTTTTTAGGACTGAATTATATTCCATTGTATGGATATACCATGTTTTGTTTATTCATTTCATCAGTTGATAAACTGTTGTTTCCACTTTTTGGCTATGAGTACTGATTTTATGAACCTTGGTGTGTAAGTTTTATATGGAAATGTTTTCATTTCTCTTGAGTGTGTACCTAGGTTCAGAATTGCTGAGTTTTTTTTTCCTGAAGGGCTTCATTTTTTTGTTTTTTTAAATGAAGTAAAGTTGCTTTATAACACTGTGTTAGTTTCAGGTGAACAGCATAGTTACTCAGTTATACATATATCTATATCTATTCTTTTTCAGATTCTTTTCCATTATAGGTTATAACAAGATATTGAGTAGAGTTCCCTGTGCTATACAGTAGGTCCTTGTTATTTATCTGTTATATATATATAGTAATGTTTTTCTGTTAATCCCAAACTCCTAATTTATCCCCTAATTTATTTTGCCTTTGATAACCATCAATTTTTGTTTTTGGTATGTCTGTGAGTTTGTTTTGTGAATAAGTTCATTTGCATCATGTTTTAAAATTACACATATAAGTAATAACATGTGATATTTGTCTTTGTCTAATTTACTTCACTTAGTATAATTTCTAGGTCCATCCATGTTGCTGCAAATGGCATTATTTCATCTTTCTTTATGGCTGAGTAATATCCCATAGTGTATACATATACCACATTTATTGATTCATCTGTTGATGGACATTTAGGTTGCTTCCAGTCTTGGCTTTTGTAAATAGTGCTGCTGTTGGGGTGCATGTCAGAATTGCTGACTTTAGTACAACCATCAGACTATTGTCTAAAGCAGCTGCACCATTCATTTTACTTTCTTACCAGCAGTAAAGGAGGGTTCTTGTTACTCTGCATGAATGTTTTATTTCCTTTTCCTTGATTTGCAGAGCTTCCTATTTTCATTTAAAGTATTAAAATAAAACTGATGTTACTTAATATATGATTTTTATATGATATAAAACTTAGAACATGGTTAGTATGTGAAAGCAAAAGTCGCTCAGTCGTGTCTGACTCTTTGTGACCCCATGGACTGTACAGTCCATGGAATTCTCCAGGCCAGAATACTGGAGTGGGTAGCCTTTCCCTTCTCCAGGGGAATCTTCCCAACGCAGGGATCCAACCCAGGTCTCCTGCATTGCAGGCCGATTCTTTACCAGCTGAGCCACAAGGGAAGGGAAGTGTCAGACAAAATTCCAAAATTTTGTCCTAACATTTTGTGTGGTTATAGAGAAACACCAAGGTGAAGTCTGAGTTTAGCTTTACTTAAAACTTATCAGGACTGAACGATCCAGGGAGTAGTTTTATTTAGCCATGTAAAATTTCAAAATCAAATAGGTGTATGTACTGTAAGTTGGTGGTATTGGACTATTGTATTTTCTAGGTCAAGAAAACCTACTTTTTTTGGCTTCCTTGGAATGGTTGTTGGAAAGCAGTATTAAAACTTCATCCTGTTATATTCTTCCTATTGTTTCTTTAATTCTAGGAAAAGAAACAACTTAGTTGTGATTATTTTTTTAATCCAGTTTGGATTATCTACTTTAACAAAAATTTTTGCAAAGTGCAGTTATGACACCCATGTGTATGTATATGTGGATTTTCTTTTTGAGTTAAAATATTGTATATGGATATGTTTACTAATTTTTATATGCATTTTGTATGATGAGCTTGAGTGCTCATATCAGTTATTTTTATGCTTTAAGGAGAATCAGGCTATAGCTGTCGGCGTCCACATGCTACATTGGGCAAACATGAAGTACTTTTGGGTATATTTTGTTGTCCATTTTCAGGGCACTAGATAATAAGCCTAAGAAGAGGGAAAGAAATTTCTTTTTTGGAGTTTGTATAATGTATTTAGGTGATTCTTTGAATTCATATCTCAGTGTTGAAATGCCTGAGTATGTAGTAACATAATTAAAGCTGTTTTGAACTACTCATATCATATGTTGTATCATCTTTTTTATGGGAGATATTTTATATAATAAATTACATATGTTAACATTTTTGCCATTAACTAGGTATTTTGCCAGCCCCTATTACTCAGCAAGCTGGTTTGACATCTGTGGCACAGGGAACGGGAACCACATCAGCCATCACTTTCCCAGAGGAGCAGGAAGACCCTAGAATTGGCAGAGGTCAGGATGAAGCTTCAGCTGGTGGACTCTGGGGTTTTATTAAGGTAAGGGGTATTTACTTTAAAAACTGTGTGTAATTTTTTAATTATAAAACTTAAGAGAATTTTGAAAATAAAAAAGAATAGTATAAGGAAAAATCATTGTAAAATATCTTTTTATTTTTATTACACTTTTTCGGGGCTTCCCTGATAGCTCAGTTGGTAAAGAATTTGCCTGCCATGCAGGAGACCCTGGTTTGATTCCTTGGTCGTGAAGATTTGCTAGAGAAGGGATAGGCTACCCACTCCAGTATTCTTGGGCTTCCCTTGTGGCTCAGCTGGTAAAGATTCCACCTGCCATGCGGGAGACCTGGGTTGGATCCCTGGGTTGGGAAGATCCCCTGGAGAAGGGAAAGGCTACCCACTCCAGTATTCTGACCTGGAGAATTCCATGGACTGTATAGTCCATGGGGTTGCAAAGAGTTGAACCCGACTGAGCGCCTTTCACTTTCACTGTAGTTCCTCTTAGTCTTCTGGATGTGCATATTTAGGTAGATATCTCTCTTTAATTAAAAGCAAAGTGGAGTAGTGACCTTTGGACACAATTTTGTGTCTTTTTGTGTGTATTTACCTAGCCATCACGAACATCGTCCCAGCCATAAAATATTCTTCAGTCTACTTTGCCCAACATGTCATTCATTGCTTTTATTTCCCATGTTTTATTTCACTAACCTGTTATTGCTGTTTTCTGGTTATAATTCTTAATAATAAAATTATGATGAGCCTCTTGTATACAAATCTTTGTGTACTTCTGTTTTATCAGAGTTAATTCCTAATAAATGCCAGTGTGAATATTTTAAAAACTACAGATATATATTGCTCTCCAGGTAAATTATACCAGAACACCCTGTTGTAAGATCTTTCACTTGCCAGAAGTGATTATTAATTGAAATATAGTATTTTCTAATTTGATAGGCAAAGAAAATAATACCTTGTTTAAATTTATTTTGTTACTGAATTTGAGCTTTTTTTTAAACTGTGATTTTTTTGACCATTTGTATTTTTCTTTTGTGAAGTCTGTATTCATATTCTTTGCCCAGCTTTGAATTGGGATTACTTTCTTCTTTAGTTGACTTCATAAGAACTCTTAAGAATATTTTATTTTATGCTGTCATATGTTGCCATATTCTCCATTTTTATCTTACATTTCAACTTTATTATGCTTTATTGACACAAAATCTTCTAAATTTTTGGGAGTCATTTCTATGAGTTTTTTTAAATGATAAAAATGACCTTTATGTACTATATTGTGATAATTGTTTTTTTATGATTTAATTTTCTTATGGCAGTATTTTTTACCATACCATTTGATATAGCTGATACTTTATTGTGGAGGTAGAAATCAAACTTACTTTTTTCCCAACCACTTAATCGAGTATTCTGAAATCATATCCCAGTGATTTGATATGTCACCTTCATCTTAGTTACTAAATTGTGTGTGATAATGTCAGTTAGTGGGCTCTGTATTTTATTCCACTGCTCTGCCTGTCCTTCCAGCAGTACCACACTATTTTAATTATTGTAACTGTTTATTACACTAATATTTATTGAAAGCCTACCCTGTGCTGAGGTGGGGATCGGAATATCTGTTGAGTCAGATAGAAAGGTAAGTTCACAGCCTTTGCATTCTTAAAGACAGATCAGCATTTGGTTGTATAAATTTTCTGTTTTCTCTTCAAAATTTTTCTCTACTGGTCTTTTCCATTTATTTTTCTTAACCACTTTCTTCAGTGATTCCAAAGTCACTTTGTCAAGTTCCCTTCAGTATTCTGAGGGTTTGGTTGTGATTTGATTATATGTTAAACATATTTTTTAACTGTTAGGTAGTTAAACTGATTTACAGCGTTTGAGCTTTTTGTATTAGAAAGATGGCATTTTTTCTCAGCTTGCTTCTTTTGATCACTTTGTGCTTTTTAAAGGTTTTCTTTATGTAGGAACTATCACTTCTTTTCCTTGTTAAGAGCCTGTGTTAGCATGTCAATTACCAGTTGTAATAGTTCAGCTGTACAGACTTTGTAAATAACTCTTCTAATATTCAGCATAAGATGAGTTGACAGTCTTAAATATCAATGTTACAAAGTCAAGTTTTGTTTTGAATCACCTGAGTTTAATGGTAGGTTGAGACAAGTGGAATCATGGCCTGTTAGCCAGATGCCATCTCAGGAGGCATTGCTCCCTCTAAGTCTCTTCGACTGTGGGAGAAGCATAGATGGAAGGAACTCCTCAGATCTGGTTCTTTCTATCCAACAGTGTGGTTTTAAGAATTTAGAGGAATAGGTCTGATTTTTTTTAAAAGTGAGAGTTTGGGAATAAAACAAATAGGAAGTAGGAAAAAAGAAAACTTTCATAGAATATAGAGTATTATATATTAAAGTAATTAATTTTTCTGGGAAGTAAAGATAAATTGTTTTTACTATTAGGGAACAAAATATGAGTCTTTGGAGACACATTTGATTACAGTCTTTATTTGGGACCCTAATGGACAAGTTTTGCCTAGTCTTTTATATAGATAACTAAATAATAATGAAATGAAGTAAAAATATATGTATACATAGAAATTAACATATATGCATACATATATACGTATATACAATAAACATACTTTCCAGGTCAGTGCTGCTTGAAGTGGGGTCTGTAGGTTACTGTCAATCCACAATGAGATGAAGAGAAGTTGAGAGGAAGCGCTTTGAAATTTCATAGCCATTTGACGTTGCCATAGCCTTATTTTTCTTACACTTTACAGAAGTATAGGTCTGCAGTGCATTGGAAACTTAAAGTTTTTTTCACCATCCAGTAATCACAGTAATCTTTGCTTAGAATGAGTATTTACATGTGAATTTGTTCTGTGCAGGGTGTGGCTGGGAACCCTATGGTGAAATCCGTGCTCGATAAAACAAAACATTCGGTAGAAAGCATGATTACAACGCTGGACCCTGGCATGGCTCCGTATATCAGTATGTACTTAAACTAGAGCAGCATCTGCCGTGTAAAGTATGTGCTCATGTCAGCCACTGAGTGTAATCCTACAGGTCTTGTAATCAGTGGCAATCCTCCTATGTTCTTACGTTGATTGTTAGTCTTGGTGCTTTTAATTCATGTTCTCCTTAGTCATCATTAAAATTTTTGAAAACTTCACAGCATGAACTTTGCAGGAGTAAAAATTATTTGAATTATTAGTGTACTTGCTGATTTTAATTATAAATATGGTTAGTGTTGCTTTATACGAATTTTACTATCACTGTTGACATCTGAAGTGTTGCTTTGTTCATATTTGGCTTTTGACATTTCTCCAGTTATCTGTTTTAATTAAATGTGGTTATGTGTAACTCAGGAATAAAATTTTTAGAGGCTGTTAATCTGTTTACTAATAATATCTCATTACTAGGTTTGCTAGGAAAGCTATTTTAATTTTAACCAGCTTGGAACCCTCATTACCAAGAATCCTCCAGATGGTTAATGTACATATCCAATAAGTGAAATAATCTCTCAACAGGATTTATGGCCAGTTAGTAGTAAATCTATTGAAGATAGTAATTTAGTGGCCAAAGCTGTACACCAGGTACTTGAACAGAGATTTCACTAGCAATAAAAAGTTAATAACTTTTTCGAGTCTTTTGTCTCTTGATAATTGACTGTCTAGTAAATGTCAAAACACAAGACCTACTAATGGTAAGTACCATTTATTAAATATTTGATCTGCCAGATATTAATTCTCATAAGAGATCTGCAAACTAGGTGTTATTTCCCCCAAGTTTTAGATGAGCAACTTGTGTTCAGAGAAATTTATTATTATTCTCTGTCATACTGCTTGGTAGAGCTAATAGCCACTTTGCTTCCCTTTAAGTAGAAAATTGAATCAAAGAATTAATTCAGCTGAATTGGTCTCTGTGTGTGTAATTGCCACGATTTAGAATTGGACCCTACCATATATATTAATTTTATATATTCATAGTAATCAAGTTTGATATCATTTGTAGTATATTATTCTTTTACTCATTAAAAATAAGAATATATGTGAAAAGAAGAAAATATTTTTGGAGCTCTTGTTGTTTTAATGGGTATTGTGTTAGACCCATCACCTATTTGAAGTATTTACCTTATCAATCCTTAGAGCAAGCTCTGTGAGGTGGCAGGAATTTTTCTACAAGGAAACAAGCTCCATGACTTCCCCAAGGTAACAGAGCTAGTAAATGATAAAATCGGGACTCAAACCCAAGACTTTCCTCAGACTAGTACTCTGCATGACATCTAGAAAAAGGAAAAAAAAAAGAAAAATACAAAATGAAATTTCTATTATTAGCAGATAAAAAGCAGTAAGTAAGACTTGAGTGTGAAAAAGCTATTGACAGGCAGCAAAAACTAGACCATTTGGATCTAACAAAACTCTAGTGGAACTTAACCGTATTTTTATACAAATATTTTAGAAATCACTGTAACAATTTCAAATGTATCAAGAAAGCACAGGAACTATTAGAAATGGATTTTAACACAGTTTAAGTTTTTACATTGTTTTGATTAGCTGTCTTTATAATTATTAAAAGTGACATGAGTCGTCACAAACTGATCAGCTTTTTGAACTGAAGCCTAATGGAGCACTACTTTGCTTGGGTCAAGAGCTATGTCCCACATGGAGGGGGAAAAAAAGACATATTCTTTTTCTTTCCTATGTAACCCATTGCTTTTAGGTTTTGATGACTTAAATTCCAATAAAGATGGGATCTGTGGAACATTATTTCAGTCAGGAAAGAGTCCATGATAAAAAGCTCAAATATTTGGAAAATACTTTCAGCTGCTCCAAAGGACACTTACTAAGGTACAGCATAGTGTTGTTTCGAGAGCAAAATGTTTCACAGCTTTCTTGAGAAATCTCAGAACAAGATGTTGTTAGAGGACAGGGTGAAGTGTGTGTGCTTACCTCACATGGTAGAGTCAAAATATACAGGCTTAGGGTTGAGTCCTGATATCATTGCTAAGTAGCTGTGTTACCTTGGGCAAGACCTTGTCAGCCTCAGTTTCCTCAGCCAATAAAAAGGTTAATCTGTATCTTGTGTCGTTTTGCCAGGTTGGTACTAATTATGTCATAAAATGTCGGTACATGTAGTAATTATGAGAATTTCATTAATTTGAAATTTTCTTCTGGTCTCTTTAGAATCTGGAGGTGAATTGGATATTGTAGTGACCTCGAATAAAGAAGTAAAAGTTGCTGCCGTCCGAGACGCCTTCCAGGAGGTCTTCGGCCTAGCTGTGGTTATAGGGGAAGCTGGACAGTCCAACATTGCGCCACAACCAGTGGGCTATGCAGCGGGATTAAAAGTGAGTAATAGAACATCTTTTTAGGATATAGAAACTGCTGGTTTATTTTTTCATGATTCTATGGTCTCTGGAGCTGTTGGGTTTTTACATACTGAAATACTGATTTGGTTTTTAATTGGACAACTCTCTAGTGTTACGATGATACAGTGGAATTTTAAAGAAACCTAAAATATGTTTTGATTATCGGGAGCTGCTGCTGCTGCTGCTAAGTCGCTTCAGTCGTGTCTGACTGTGTGCGATCCCATAGATGGCAGCCCACCAGGCTCCCCCGTCCCTGGGATTCTCCAGGCAAGAACACTGGAGTAGGTTGCCATTTCCTTCTCCAGGGTTTTAAATTTACCTGGTGAGTCCCCCTTTTCTCTTGTACTTGGTGAGGGGACTCAGCCACTCACCGAAAAAGCTTTCTTAGCTTGCTTACTTTGAGTCTTCCCTTTCCTAACTTACCTTAGAGACCCAACTACCTGGCAAGTTATAGGCACAGTGCCTGTGTATAACCAGAGTTTGCCAGGGTCTCACCAGCATGTAGAAACCTGTTAAATCTTATAATGCACTTACCAAAAGGAAGACAACCTTGTGATTGCATCTGTAGGTGTCTATAATCCTTACATCATAGTGGCAGATGATAGAATGGCTTATTTTGAAGACAGATTTCATACACTTGCATACTCACACCTCCACTTGAATTTCATATACTTTGTCTTCCGGCCTATAGTCATTAAAAACAAACAAGAAAAACACCACTGTCAATTATCCAAACCAATCCTATTACCATATTAGACATAGTCCCCTCTAGCCTCCTAGGTGCTAAAGTTCCAAGATTTCTGCCCTCCCTCTCATACACATTTCATCATCACCATCAGTATACAGACATGCAAGAACAAATGAACAGTTCATCAGCATACAAACACTGCTCATACCTTAAAAAGAAAAACCAAAGAAAACCTTAGTTTTTTTACCCCTCTTTCCCTATCACCTCCTACCTTAGCTTTTTGCTTCATTTTGCAGCAAAACTTGCAGAGTTGCCAACAGTTTTATCTCTAGTTCTTTTCTTCATATTCTCTTAACACTCACCTCAGTCAGGGTGTCATTCCCCACCACCCCACTGAGGATGTGCTCTCAAGATCCAGTGTAGTTCCATCTTCTTTGCTCTAGCATGGGCTTTAAGACTCCTCTATGTCTTTTGTGCTCACAGATGCCACACTTGGTTTCTTCCCTGCCTCTCGAATTCCTTTCTGCTTTCTTTGTTGGCTCCTCCTTTTCTCCTCAGCCTCTTGATGATCTCTGTCTGTGTTCATTATCCTGGTGATCTCATACAGTCCAATGGCTTTGAATAGCCACTGTGAACTCTTAGAATAGTGCCTTGTTTTTTTAAAAATGAATATCTAGCAGCCTTATTGAGGTAATTTGGTATGAAACCACAAACAGTACAATTCAAAGTGCTAGGGTAAACCTTTAAAAGTAATTTTCTCAACTAAACAGTCTAATGCAAAAGACATTTTCACTCTGGGCGCTGTTCCGAAGTTTGAGTAAACAAACCTTAGCAGAACAGATATTTTCCTTAAGAGAACCCTAGCTGCCCATCTGTTGCCATCCTGTGATAGAACCTTTACCATCAGACTGTGCACTGTCCTCACACTCGTCTCTGTGCACTTCTGGTGATACACAAAGACTGCAAGGTCGAGGTAGACCCAGATAGTTTTTAGGAACTCTGCGTCTCCTTCCTCAATTTCCACATGCATTCTTTCCTAAAATGTTCTGACTGAATACATACTTGTAATGGAGTCTCCTTTCTCATCTCCTCTTTATAAGCTCTGCCCTCTCCCAGTAGAAAATAAAGACATACCTTATGTCCCCAGATTGCCTCAGAACATGAAATCCTCCTGAGTGTCATCCAAAGGGACAGCTCCAAATAACGTTTTGGATGTTACGGACGCAAATGACACAGTGACTCAGTAAAATCTTCTGGCAAGTCATGTGGTGTTTGATTGTTCTGAAAAAAATAACCAAAAACAGAAAAAGAACCAGATAAAGTTGTCAGCTGATAGGTTGTTAATACTTCCTAATGATAGATCACTACATGATTTTTGGAATAGAACTAAGAATTTCATGGTTTTTAAGGCTTGAGTCTTCAATATTTTGTTCTGCTAAATATCGTTGCATCAAAGATACTTCAGATAAGTAGGCACTGAACTTGAAAGGCTGATGGAGATTTTTTTTCTGTAAAAACCTTTTATGAACATTAATAGTTCAGTTTATTTTGTGATTTTGTTATTATTTGACAGATTTTATTTAGTATTGGTTTTTGCCCTTCAAATTTAGACACGGTTTCCTTTTCCACAGTCTTTAATACAAGCTTAAAATTCATTGAAACTGATAAAATTACGAATCAGTTTGTATTTATATCAGTTGTTTATTTTGGGTACACTAGAGGGAGCTAATGAGAAGAAAATAAAGCAGAGCATTGAAATTTCAAACCAGATTGCTTTTTTTCCATCTGCTTTTATTTGAAGTGAATGGCTTTTTTGAACTAAACCTAAGTTTCCCTTTATGCATATGAAATTGTTTCCGTTCAGTTCAGTTGCTCAGTTATGTCCAACTCTTTGCAACCCCCATGGACTGTAGCCCACCAAGCTCCTCCGTCCATGGCCATATATATAAAAGGACTCAGAAGAGAAAAAAATGTCTTTACTATTGATAAGATTGCTTACCTAGAAAAATTTGAGAGAATCAACCAAAGAACTACTAGGATTGAAACATTTAAGATGGCCTCTTGCCAGATGAACATTAAAAAGCACATAGTTTTCTTATAACCAATTAGAACATGGGATATAAAATTACTCATTTCACAATAGCAACCAAAATAATACTGTGTATAGGAATAACTTGGGCGATGTGTTTCAGACTATCAATACTAAGGGAAATGTGAGCGAGCTTCTTCGCTGTTTATTCTCTGTTGTTCTGTATGTTTTCATGTTTATAATGAGTATATATGTATTTGGGTATAAATGTATACACATATTACTTATATAATCATCAATTAGCATATTTAATACTGAATAACTTGAAATAGTTTCTAATATACACTGTTTCTATTCAGGGTGCCCAGGAACGGATAGATAGCTTGCGTCGAACTGGAGTGATTCATGAAAAACAGACTGCTGTGTCAGTAGAAAACTTCATTGCAGAATTGCTTCCTGACAAGTAAGAGGCTTAAGTTATAATTGTTTTTTTCTTATAAAGAGAATTTTTCATCTTTTCTCTTAGCAACTTTCAAATATGCAGTATTCATTATTAATCCCATGTGGTACATTACATCCTCATGACTTATTTTATAACTGGAAGTTTGTACCTTTTAATCCCCTTTATCCTTTTCACCCTGTCTCCCACTCCGGCCTCTGCATCCACCCATCTGTCCTTTGTATCTGTGAATTCACTTCTCCCCCTCCACAGGTAAGGGAGAGCATATGGTATTTATCTTTCTCTGTCTGACTTACTTTAATTACCTTAATTCCATCCATATTATTGCAAATGGCAAGATTTTCCTTCCTTTTTAATGGAAAAAGATACTATTTTATATGCACATGCATATAAATATGTATACCACATCACATGTATATGTATGTGTGTGTGTTTGAATGTGTATATATAAATCACATTTTGTTTATCATGGACAAACACTTAGGTTGCTTCCATGCCTTGGTTGTTGGAAATAATGCTGTCATGCTTCAGTCTTAGTAGATTGTGTGTGTTTTTAGGAATTTATGCATTTCTTCTAGGTTGTCCAGTTTGTTGGTGTATAATGGGTTCAGTGAGTGGCTTATTATATTTCTCTTAGGAGCAAAAGTAGAATTGCTCACACTGAATGTCTAGTAAAAAAATGTATCTTATTTTAGAACCAGACAGAAAATATGTTATGGTCTAGCTATATCATCTCATTAGTTATGTGACCTGTGTAGCTTAGCTCACATTTCTACTCTTGTTTTCTCCTTTTTAATTATAAAATTTACTTTGTGTTGCCTGCATTCTAAGACTGTGTTAATTATCAATTAAATAAGATACAATAGTGTAGCTTTGACTTGGACGCTGACTTCCATAACAGACACAATCATCTTGCATAGCTGTTCAGAGTAATGGGAGGTCTGGCAAGATGGCCTGGAGGCAGTCACCAGGTTTGAGTTCTGTTGAGCACTACCTGTCATCTATTTAGGTTGGGAGAAAACCTCTAACAACATAATTTGTCATTGTTTTTGAGGGCATTAAACTTTTAATAGGTGGATTTTTTGATCGGAGAATTTTTTTTAATTTGCAGAATTGCCTTATATTAAAATAACTTCCCAACTGTTGAGACCTATCTTCTTCCTATTTACTGTGTGATTTTGTTGCTTTTGGGCTTCCCTTGTGGCTCAACTGGTAAAGAATCAGCCCGCAATGCAGGAGACTTGGGTTCTATCCCTGGGTTGGGAAGATCCCCTGGAGAAGGGAAAGGCTACCCACTCCAATATTCTGGCCTGGAGAATTCATGGACTGTGCAGTCCGTGGGGTCGCAAAGAGTTGGACACGACTGAGGGACTTTGACTTTCACTTTGTTGCATTTAATTTTTGTTTTAGTATTGAGTAACACTGTGCCTAGTACTTTGTAGCTATAGTATACAAAAAATGTACTCCAGCTTTGAGGGTCTATTATAGACCAGGTGGGAGAGAAAATATATACACAGATAAACAGTTTTAAATGACTCTGTAAGTGTGTAAATCTTTACTTATAGGAAATGTTACATACATTTTCACTGGAAATAATTTGATGTGGAATAGTGTCAGAGAAGAGTCTGTTACTTGGTACTTGAAGTGAAGTTTGAAGAGTAGTTAAAATTTAGATAAGTGAAAATAGGACATTCTATGTGGAGGAATAGTGTGAAGATGATTATGGTATATTTAGGTGTCAGTGATTATATCAGCTTGGCTGAACATTGTTGGATAGAAAGTCAGGAGTAGTTTGGGGACAGACTGAAGAGCTTTGAATATTGGGTTGGGAAGTTTCAACTTTCTGTATATGCACCAAGCAACAATCCACTGATCATTATTATTTCATTTTTTCCCCTCGATTAACCTTTTAATATTGATGTAAGGGTTACCTTAGAGATTCCATCATGCCTTTCCATATATTACATTATAGTACAAATTATGACTGTCGATAATACGATTTACCCCCTACATCTTGTGCAGTATTGTAAGTTATCTTAATTGTGCATATATTTTAAACTCAAGATACTGTTAGTATTCTGTGCATTCTATTCACTTATATTTATTCTTTGAAGACCTTCCTGCATTTTTGGTTTTAAGTCAGGGATCATTCTCACTCTGCCTAAAATCATTCTTTGTACTACATTAGACTTTAGCCATGAGTTCTCTTAGCTTTTGTCCAAAAATCCCTTTACATACCTTTATTTTCGTAGGGTGTTTTCTCTGGAAAAGATTGGCAGATCTCTTCTTATATAATACTTTAAAGATGCCGTTGTACTATTTTTTGGCTTCCATCGTTTCTGTTACATCAGCTATCCAGCTTGTTGTTTCTGTGAAGAGAATGTGTTGTTTTGCTGCATTTAGGATTTTTCTGTTTTTGCAGTTTTATTATGGTATGTATAGGTATGCATGTGTTTGCTTATGTATTAAGCTTTTGTGGATTCACCAAGCTTGATTCTTTCTGTCTTTCACTAGATTTATGTCTTTTGTTTGTTTTGGAAGGTTCTTAGCCATTTTACCTTCAGAATTGACTTCTGGCCCATTTTCTCTTTCTAGGACTCCAGTGACAACATTGTTCACTTTCTGACTGTACCCTACATTTCTCATGTGGTCAGTCCCCACTTCCCTGTACTTGCTCACTCTAGTTTTCCTCTCTATTCTTTAGTTTGAGTATCTTCTATTTACCTGTCTGCTGCTGTGTAGCCCATACACTGGTTTTTTTTTAAATAGATTCAATTTATCTATTGAATATCTTTTCTTCTATTGTGACTACTTTTACCTCTGTTTTCTTTAGTATGAGTCATTAAAGATCTGTGTCTACTGAATCCAGTGTATGGGCCTCATTTAGCCTCCTTTTGGTGTACTGATAAGGTGTTGTCTTTGTTGATGCCTCACCTCACAGTCTTTTAAAGCCAGGTATTGTTTATAAGAAACTCGAGAGTCTTCAGGTAATCCTGAGAAGGTTCACTGTTTGCTGTAGTAAACAGGAGTGAGGTGTGTGAAAGGGGTGGTTTGGTGCACTGCAGTCACAACTGACCTGAGTCCAGACTAGGTAGTGCTCAGCATCAGCTGCAGGTCTTCAAGGGTACCTTTATAAAGTTGTCTCTGTCTAGAACGTTACTTCATTTTGTCTTCCTTGCTCCTACAGCTCTTGGATACCTTTGGTTATAATTTATAATCTCATCCAGCTTTTCATTGGTCTGCCATCAACTGCACCATGATACCTAGACATAGTATTTTTCCTGCCACAGTATTCTTCCTGCCAAACATTAATGCTTTTTTGAGCAGAAGAGTAGCAAATAAGTAGTATTAGGAAGTCTGTTGATGGTTTCCAGGATGGTTAAGGATGAGAGAGGTTAGAAAGGTTGTGATATTAAGATACAGAAAGGGGATAGAGGAAGAACATGAGAGCAAACAGCAAACCCACAACCCAAAACACTTGATAGTTTGCTTTGGCTACTAATCTCTGTGATGTTCCCATAGGAAATAAATGCACAGAAGACAGAGAAATGCATGCTTATAACTAAGGCAAGAAAAGACCGATGTTGTTTGGCCCCTAACAGAGCAGAGCCAGTAAAGACCTAGCTATCTGTGATGACCTTTGCATCAGTTCATGCTCCATGAGGAAAATTAACATCTTGTGTACCAAAATGAAAAAATACCTATGTAAGCATGAACTGTCCTTATTCTGAATTAACCTATCAAGTTTAAAAATATTGGGTTATGTGTGAAATGGATTAAAATGTCCTTTTGGAAAGTAACCGGTGATAGTGGATAGTCTGTCTTTGGTAAAATACAAACTGGCATACCTGTATCAGCTCCTCAGGTTCTATCGATTTTTTTCTGCTACATAAAATCCGAAGTCTTGGAACTACTATTCTTCTTAAGTCCAAGTGACTTCCTTATAGGATTCAGCCAAGTCTGCCTTATTTCACCAGCCACAAGGAGAGGGTGAGGAGGAGGAGAGAGTTCCTTGGTGACTGTCCTTGAGCATGAACAGTGGAGACCACCACTCTTCCTCCTGCTGGGTGGAGAGGGGAGGTTGGGTAGAAGGACAGGAGGAAGGGGGGAGAAGACAAAGTTACTCGGCCAGCAACACTAGTGAGAGGTGCTGAAGAGCTCTCAGTGATCATGACAGTGACGGCACTTTAGATTTGAGTTGGGGGAGAATGGGACACTCAGGATGACACACGGGAGCATGAGAGTCGTGTGGAGACGGGGAGTTCTAGTGTGTGCTCACAGGCATTGTGGGAAGACTGCTTGTACCTTTGGGGCGCTGCTTTTCAGGAAGTCCGTGCCGTGCCTGGGAGCTGAGTCACTGCAGTTCTCTGCTATCTGCATAATACACAGTTGTGTACAATGAAATATTGATTCATATCCCGAATAAAATAATGATTCATATACCAAATAAAATACTTAAAATAATGATTCATATAAGATAAATTATTTAAGGCTCTCAATTTGCAGCAAAGTTTTAGGATATGAATACTGTAGACATCATAAACTGCCATTTTACCACTCAGAGTTGTTATTCTGTTTACTGTTTTGTTGTTTCTTTGAACATGTTAAAAAAGTTTCCTAATCTGTATTATATTTCATAGCACTTTAATCTGCATATTTTAAAATTTTCTTGCTCTGTATCTTCTCATTTTAAACCATGATTTCCTGCTTCTGGTTAATTAAAATGCTGATGATGTACTGATAACCTCACCTAAGTCAGTTTTAAAATTTATCACTTTTTAGTGTGTATCTTAAAATGGAAGAAATTTTTCTTGATTTCATGAAGCGTCCTCAAAGTGAACAATTCAGAAATATCAGGAATGAGGAGAGGATTTGTTATTTCCTGAATGAGGTTATTTTTTAAGTCAGTTAGTAAGTTTGCAACTTGGCTATATACTAATCAGAGTTGGTCGTATAAAATTTCCCATAGGTTAG
The DNA here is from genome assembly GCF_054371585.1 of Giraffa tippelskirchi. Taxonomy (NCBI): domain Eukaryota; kingdom Metazoa; phylum Chordata; class Mammalia; order Artiodactyla; family Giraffidae; genus Giraffa; species Giraffa tippelskirchi. The sequence continues at coordinate 102,402,264 of NC_137280.1, read as the reverse complement.
CAAATGATGTTTTTAATTATAAGCTATTTGCATTTTCAGATGAATAAATTTATCTGGTGCATATTTGAGCACCTTTAATTGCCATTCTTCTCCCCAAATCTTAGCAAAAGGAATTTTTGCTAAGGAATTTTCCATGATGTGTGATTTTCAATTATTTTTGTTGTTCTTCCCCATTTTTCCCCCTCTTGGACTTAAGCCAACTGGGGAATTTTATATGTTGTTTTTATGGTTTATCTTTTAATCAGTCTGCTAGTGTTTTATCTGAAGGAGAGTACTTTATCAGTTCATAGAACTTACTTAGCACATACACAACTTGAAACTCATACATTCTGTTGCAGATGGTTTGACGTTGGCTGTCTGATAGTTGAAGACCCTGTGCATGGCATTCATCTGGAAGCATTTACACAAGCCACACCAGTACCCTTGGAATGTGTACAACAGGTTAGTTTTATCCTTTTGCATTATGCTCCAGAAAAGCTTGAAATATTGTTCTCAAAATAAGATTTTTATTGAAAATATGGTATATTCTTGATTTTGCTTCACTCTTTTTCCTTTTAATCTTTTCTCCTTTTCAATTTTCTGTTCCTTCCACGTTGTTTCAGTACCTCCCTACTTTTATTTCCCAGCGGTCTTTGAAAAGGTAAATCTATTATATGGTTAGTTGCTCTTTTCTTCATTGTTTTGCTTGTTTGTTCTTATGATTGTGTTCATTACCTTTGGGTTAGAAAAAAATTTACCTATTCTGATTTTATGTTAACCTTTCATATACTGTCTCATTTATCTCACATTTTCATTTTTCCTGGTTACTCTAGTTCCTTTTTCTTTGTCCTCATCTTCCTCTTTAATTTGTTCATCGTTAAAAACATGTGGAAACACATTTAGAAGCAAGTTTACAAACCTTGGATGAAAGGCAAATGTCTTTTCAGTTTACTGAAAAATATTTACTTATCCACATAGTTTCCAGAAGAATGTAAGCATTCATCTATAACGAGTGTCATTCCATCTACATTTTTTGTTACTTTTAACCTTTTGTTGAGCAAAATGGAATGTAAGAGTTTATTTACATTGGACTCTTTATACTCATAAATGTCATTTCAAAAGTTATTTGGGACCTTAGGTTTTTGAGAATTCTCTTGGGATTCTCCCCCAAGAGAAAATGTGTATGATATATGCACTCACATATAAATTTGGCTTATGTGTTTATGGAGCCCCTTAAAGCAACCTGTGACCTTCTTAGGGGTTTACATTTTAGATGGGGAATAAGAAATGATGCTTACAGTTTTGTTACCATAATACCATACCACTGATACCATAATTTTTACCACAATTTCTTTTCAGAAAGCATTTTTATATACACGGTAATGTTAAATTCACTCCAATATGAGGGTGGTTAAAAGATTGTAAACAAATGCTATGCCTATTGCTATACCAATAATTTAGAAAAATTACATACTGTTGATTTTCTAGGAAAATATTCTTGAATTAACAATAGTAGTTTATAACCGTTAGGTTGAACCATACAAAATTGCTCTTTGAAGTTAAAAAAAAAACAGCCACTTTTGGCAGCTTGATGTGATTTAACTTAATTATCTATCTTCATGAAGCCTTTTGATGCAGGAATTTCACCTAGCTCCCCAAAAACTAAGTTCTAAGATTAGCTTAGCAGGCTACGGTTTATGGCATCGCACGGAGTCGGACACGACTAAAGCAACTTAGCGCACACGCACGCACAGTGGTGTTATAAGTGAGGTATAAAAGATACTCAAAGAATAGCTGACTAATGCGTCTAATGCATAGAGGTAGAAGTTTTCCATTTCATTCTGTGAGTCTGGCTTGTAACTTAACCAAAAACAATAATACAGTATCACTTAAGAACTAATTGGTAAAATTAATAAAATTTAGAAATAGAACAGTAAAAAGGGTTCTGAAACCAATTCCTGTGTGTGTGTGGGGGGGGGTAGTTCGTCTCACACCACCAAGCTGTTATCCAGTACCTGCTGGATATCCTATAATTCAACCCAATTCTGACACTTTCTACCTATAAAGAGTGTTGGATCCCACAGATTAAGGGGTCAGTCCTACAAGACTGCCTGCCTCCCTCCTTTTCAGACATCTCACAAGTCCAGATTGCTACATGAACTTCTGACTGAGGAAGGAAGGAAATCAGATTCTCGTAAGTGGTATCATATAATCTCACTTATACGTTAAAGAAAAAAATACAAATGAACTTATTTAGAAAACAGAAATAGACTCACAGACTAAAAAATAAACTTATGGTTGCCAAAGGGGAAGGAGTTGGGGGGAGGGATAAATTAGGAGTTTGGGGTTAATAGCTGTATACTACTATGTATAAAATAGATAACAATATATACTGTATAGTACAGGAAACTATTCAGTATCTTGTAGTAACCTATAGTGAAAAAGAATCTGGAAAATAACAGATGCATACATATATATGTATAATTGGACTACTTCACTGTATACCTGAAACTAATACAACATTGTAAATCAACAATGCCTCAATTAAAAAACAAGCAGGCATGCTTTCAGAAGTAGGATATGGCTTCATCCTTTCAGGCATATGGTATAATGGAGCAACAGACAGTATCATCTTTTGCTCTGAGTCTCTCTTTTTTTTTTGCCCCCTTTTTTTCTTTTCCTCCATTCATACTCAGATTTTTCTACCTTTTGAAGGGACTTAGGTTCAGCCCCTGTGCCAGTCTAGATTACAGACAGCAGTACTTAGTCTGGCAAGTGCTGCCCCCTCATCCACTTCTCAAACAAGGTAAGGATAGAAGGGTGCAGAGTGGGGTGGGATATCTTTACCACCAGGCCATATAGCAGCTATAACTGTTAGCCCCAGTTTTGCTAGATGGAGTAGGTTCATCACAAGCCCTTAGGAATTGTAACAAAGATTAAGAAACATATTTACAGTTTCTGACTTAGAATTCTTGCACTTGCCACTTTGGTCATCTGACTGCTACATCAAAGGGAGAAAAAAGTTGAGGTGATCTGAGAAAGAAAGAATTTATTATCCCAGTGTCCTCTGCCCTTGGTAAGAACTGCCTCATCACACTAGCACCGTCATCCCCCACCTCCTCCCTGCCAGAGCAACTCTGGACTCTTCCCTGTGCAGACACTCCTCTAGCTCTTCTTGTTCTGTAGGCCAGCCTCTCACACCTTTCTCTCCCCATTTAGACAACCAGGGTTTCAGTGACCTGTTCAGTTCTCTGTCAGACTCTCTCTGAGGGGGCTGCCTTTACCCACTGGACATTATGGGCTGTAAGAGCATGTTCCTTACTCTGAAGAAATGAAGCTCAGCCATCCAGATTGGTGCACTGTCTTCTGTTCCAGTTCTTTTACAGCACTCTGAGCACTTGCCTCTACCACTGGGTAAGAAAACCCTGGCCTGGAGTTAGCAAAGTCACCCAGGGCTACCCGATAACTTGCCAGATATGTTCAGGGCCTTCACAACAGGGCATCTGCCACACAGCTGTCTGCAGTCTCTGTTTTTTGCTGGCACTTTGTGCATCAGAGTGTACAAGAGGAATGTGTCTAGATTAAGCCAGTCTCACATTGCTGCACTAACCCCATATCCACTTACTTCTTGGATGCAGGTGGCTGTCTCAGGAGAGCACAGGGGGATATCTGCCTGTGATTCCATTCACCTTCCAAGCCCAGAAAGGAGTTCTCCTGATGGGCATCAACGTGTCCTACTTTAATGCATCCCTCTAATTCCCACAGATTTCCACAGGGCTCTGTGTCCCATATGGATATCCCTTTTATAGGCCAGGTTGCCACTGCCCTCCTGCCTGACCATATGGCCAGGCGATTGGCCACTGCCCACGAGTCAGTAAAAGTCAGAAGATAGGGGATGTTTATCACCATTCAGTTCTTTCTGGGAAAACAGCATGCATTTCAACCTTACTGAGCCAATTGATTTGTTTTTAACTTCCTCAGAGTGGTGGATTTCCAAATACTATATTATCTATTCACCCTGGAACTGCTACCCATAATCCCAGCAGCTCTTGGTTGTTCACTTGAGAGCTGTTCATAGCACGCTGTCTACCTGGCAGTTGGTTCCAGCAGGTTCTCTGTTGATTCCAAAGTCTATCCTGGAGGAAGAGCGACACTGGAACTGTGAGTGTTTCCTCCTAGTATTCCCCAGAGAGCACGATTCTTTATAAACCATTTCCATGTTATTACGGAACACTTCTAGGCACTGCCTTCCCTATTTGGGTGTTTCTCCACCATCCCAGATGTTATGGGTATTTCAGATTTCAAGATCATTTTATGTCCTTTAGTTATATGAGTAGCTTTAATTAATAATGTCCTAGGCTAGCAGTAAACACCCTTTAAATAGAAACTCTCTCATTTGAAGTCCAAGACATCTTTGCTGGGAGGCACTCAGATTTTTGCCATAAGCATCAGTCTACCCTTCACATAGGACTATAGCACAGAGAATTTTGTCCCTACCAGCACTGCAGCTTCTATTCTACACTGCAGGCTCAGACAGTATCACTGGTTCCGAATAGCATGTTCAGTTAAAAATGCTTGAAGCGTGGCTTTCCATCCCTTCTGTTTTACAACAATAGCTAGAGAGGAACTATTCTCCAGTGAGATAGAATCTCCATCCTCAAAGTATAATCAGGTTAAAAAGAGAAAAAACACAGTCACTTAACAAAACCTGCTCAAATACCAGTTCTACAAACTTACACATACTGTGATTCCATCATCACTTATGTTTCTCACTGTATTGCCCACTGAGACTTCATCAACAGGTTTGGTTTCGTAATACCAGATAGGGGACATGTTCCCCAGCCAGACATAGTATTCATCCAGCTGTGTAAAAGAGACACAACTTTGTTATACCTGCTTAAATATTCAACTTCATAATCCCATCAACAATTACATTTTTATTTTCAGTCTAACTGTAGCACATTTCAGACCTTTACCAGTGGACTTTGGTAACACAGCTCAAGGGACTCCCGTGTCAAGTCCCGGAAACTTTTTTTCTCCACTCTTGTACATACTGATTTCCTGCTTGGTTATCCTGCATGATTTAGCTCTTTCACGTATAAGCATATTATGAAAGTGAAAGTGTTAGTTAGTCAATCGTGTCTGACTCTTTGCAACCCCAGTGACTGTAGCCCACCAGGCTCCTCTGTCCATGAAATTCTCCAGGCAAGAAGACTGGAGTGGGTTGCCATTCCTGACCCAGGGATTATCGAACCCGGGTCTCTCACATTGCAAGCAGATTCTTTACCATCTTGGCCACCAGGGATGTGCCACCATGACCTGAGTAACAGGCATATTGAGTAGGTGAATAGCTCGGTCATCACAGAGCTGGTCACACATAGCCTGCATAGGAGGCATATTGGCTGCTTCATCTGAGTGTTCTGCTTGACTTTTATAATGGCATGATGGACAGAACCCTCTCAGGGTAAATAAACCTTACAGTGCTTTTATCTAGTTGACCAGACTGGCTTTTCCTTCAGAAGTAGTCTCCTATGTGTCTGGATCATACATACTTGTCTCTAATGGTTCTGCAACAAACTGTGGGCCCTGCATCAATGCAAACATGCTATTCTGTTCTGCAACATTAAAAACCAAAGACGAGCTCTTAAATTAGTTATTCTCATAATCTGTTTTAGCAAAAGTTAACTATTACCAAATCCACAAAATGAGCTGGCTCCTCCACACTGTATCCCTGGTTTCATGAGTTTCCTGATTTTGACCCCCCTCCACAGTGACTATCTTTTTAGTCACCAGAGGTCTTAAAAGCTCTTTCTGTTGTCCCTGTGCCACTTTTCCCTAGGGAGGAGATGACTTTTAGACAAGTGACCAAAGCTCAGACTCATCAAAATCTGAGCTTGGTCTGTTTTCCAAGGCCCAAACTAGCATTTTTTTCTTTTAGTTTAGCTGTTGTAGATAATAGTAACCAAGGATTGAATAGTTACCTTTTTTTAAAAATTAGTTCTCATTTCTTTATGCATTCAGTGAGCCAGCTCCCCAGGAGTTGGATGCATCTCTGCACTCCATTATCAACTTTTTTACCTTGAATAATGGATTGCCGTATATAGCTGCTACTGTGTACCACCCAGAAATCAGGTTCCTCATTCCCTACTCTTTCATCCTTTCTTGTCAGACCACACAGTTTCGTGAGCCAGGATCATTCTTGAAAATATTACTTCTGATAGCAGTTATGTAGGTTTTAAATCCAATTCTAATGTTTGGGAGGGTTTTTTCCCCACACTACCAAGCCATTCTAGGACATAGCTATGTGTACTATAATTCAGTGTTGACACTGTCACCAAGATAGCACCAGAAGCTGAGGGTTCTGTCTCACAAGACTGTCCCCAGTTCCCAGATGCCAGTAGCAAGCCTAGGCTATCACCTGGAATTCTCACTGGCATACTATATATAGGCTGGAGGTTGCAGTTACCTCCTCCTCAGGAAGTCCATTTACTCACTAAATCACCAATTTCTTAAAAAGAATATAACTTAGGAACAGCCAGATGGAAGTGATGCATAGGACGAGGTATGGGGTAAAGGCAGACAGTTTCCGTGCCATCTCTGGGCCCCATTCTTTTCAAATCTTCACATGTTCACCAACCTGGAATCAGCAAATCCTCTGCTTTTGAGTTTTTATGGAGGTTTTATTACACAGTATGACTGATTGAACCTCAAGCCTCTGTCCCTTCCCCAGAGGTTGGGTGGGATCCGGGTGGTGATCAGGAGTGAAAGTTCCAACTCTCATCACAGAGTTGGTTCCCTTGGCTACAAACTTATATCCTTAGGTTACCTGAGAGCTTTTCAAATATCCCCTCAACACAACAAAAGATAACCTTTGTATGGCTCTTATTGCTTAGAAAGTCCAAAGCAGCTTGTCAGAAACGGGACAAAGACAAAATATGCATTCCTTAAATTATAAGTCACAGAATCCCAAACATTCTGACCAAGGATTTGTCCCAAATTGGCCAATTGGTTCAAACGGTAGTGAATCAATTTATGGAGGTGAATATATAACAGATTAAGGGAGAAAAAAGATTGCATTAGTTGGAACTTGCTTGAAGTAACAACGATGCTTGGAAATCAAAAGAAAGCTGGCGTAGCAGTACTCCTATCAGACACAATAGACTTTAAAATAAAAACTATTACAAGAGACAAGGAAGGATGCTATATAATGGTCAAGGGATCAGTCCAAGAAAAAGATACAACAGTTGTAAACATATATACATATGGCATAGGAGCACCTCAATATAATGTAAATGTTAACAGCCATAGAAGGAGAAGTTGAAAAAATAACAACAGTAGTGAGGATTTTTAACAACCCACTTACATTACTGGTCAGATCATCCAGACAGAAAATTAATAAACACATGCCTTAATTGACCCATTAGACCAGATAAACTTAATTGATATATATAAGAAATTCCATCCAAAAGTAGCAGAATATACTTTCCTCTCAAAGTGCAAACGGGACATTTCTCCAGGATAGATCACATCTTGGGTCACAAATCAAGCATCTGTCAGTTTAAGGAAATTGAAACCATAGCAAGCATCTTTTCCAATCTCAATGCTATGAGGTTAGAAATCAGTTACAGGGGGGAAAAAAGCTATAAAGAAGCACAAACACATGGAGGCGTAACATTGTTACTAAATAACCAGTGTATCACCGAGGAAATCGAAAAGTACTAGAGAAATGACAGCAAAACCACGACAATCCAAAGCCTGTGGGATGCAGCAAAAGCAGTTCTAAGAGTTTATAGCAATACAGTCTTACCTCAAGAAATAAGAAAAACCTCAAATAAACAACCTTATACCTAAAGGGACTAGATAAAGAAGGAGAAACAAAACACAAAGTTAGCAGACTAAAGAAATCATAAAGATCAGAGCAGAAATAAATGAAATAGAGACAAAGAAAGCAATAGGAAAGATCAATGAAACTAAAAGCCAGTTCTTTGAAAAGATAAACAATTGACAAACCTTTAGCCATCAAGAAAAAGAGAGGACTCAAATCCAGTTCAGTCACAAGTACTAAAATTAAAACTATGATTTAAAATCTTCCAATAATAATAATAATAATAAAAACAACAACAACTCCAGAACCAGATGGCTTCACAGGCAAATTCTATCAAACATTTAGAGAAGAGTTATCACTCATCTTTCTTAAAATCTTCCAAAAAAATCCCAGAGGAAGGAACAATCAGACACGTTCTGCAAGGCCACCATTACCCTGATACCAAAACCAGACAAAGATATCACAAAAAAGAAAATTACAAACCAACATCACTGATGAACATACACACAAAACTCCTTGACAAAATACTAGCAAACTGAATCCAGCAATACCTGAAAAGGATCATACACCATGATCAAGTGGGATTTATCCCAGGGATGCAAGAATTCTTCAATATCTGCAAATTAACCAGTGTGAGACACCATATTAACAAATTGAAGAATAAAAACCATACGATCATCTCAATAGATGCAGAAAAAGCTTTTGACAAAGTTCAACACCCATTTATGATAAAAACTCTCCAGAAAGTGAGCACGGAGAGAACCTACCTCAACATAATAAAGGCCATATATGATAAACCCACAGCAGTCATCATTCTCAGTGGTGAAAAATGGAAAGCATTTCTCTAAAGTCAGGAATGAGACAAGTATGTCCACTCAGCACTTTTAGTATGTCCACTCAGCACTTTTAGTCAACAACATTTTGGAATTCTTAGCCACCGAAACCAGAGAAGATACAGAAATAAAAGAAATCCAAATTGGAAAAGAGTAAAACTGTCACAGTTTGCAGATGACATGATACTATACATAGAATATCCTAAAGATGCTATCAGAAAACCACTAGAGCTTATCAGTGAATTCAGTCAAAATATAGGGTACAAAATTAATACATAGAAATCTGTTGCATTCCTATACATTAGCAATGAAATATCAGAGAAATCAAGGAAACAATCCCAGTTACCATCGAATCAAAAAGAATACCTAGGAATAAACCTGCCTAAGGAGACAGAAGACTTATACTCTGTTCTTCAATCAATATCTTACAGTTCTCAACGATGACACAAACAGATGTAGAGATATACCATGTTCTTGGATTGGAAGAATCAATATTGTGAAAATGGTGTAGTACCCAAAACAATCTACAGATTCAGCGCAATACATATAGATTATCAATGGCATTTTGCACAGAATTAGAACAAAGAATTTTACAATTTTTAAGGAAACACAAAAGACCACAAATAGCCAAAGCAATCTTGAGAAAATAAAATCAACTGGAGGAATTGGGCTTCCTGACTTCACAGTAATCAAAACAATATGGTATTGGCACAAAGACAGACACATAGGTCAATGGAACAGGATAGACAGTCCAGAGATAAACACACAGAACTATGGTACCTAAGCTATGACAAAAGAGGCAAGAATATACAATGGAGAAAAGACAGTCTCTTCAGTAAGTGGTGGTGGGAAAACTGGACAACGGCATGTGAAAGAATGAAGTTAGAATACTCCCTAACACCATACACAAAAGTCACCTCAAAATGGATTAAAGACCTAAATGTGAGACTGGACACTATAAAACTCTTAGAGGAAAACATAGGCAGAAGAGTCTTTGACATAAATCACAGCAGTATCTTTTTGGATCCACCTCCTAGAGTAATGAAAATAAAAATGAAAATAAACAAATGGGACCTAATGAAACTTAAAAGCTTTTGCACTGCAAAGGAAATCATAAATAGGATGAAAAAACAATCCTCAGAACAGGAGAAAATGTTTACAAATGACAAAGTGACTGACAAGGGATTAAATCTCCAAAATAAACAAACAGCTCTTGAAGCTCAGTATCAAAAAAAACAACCCAATCATAAAGGGACAGAAGACCTAAACAGACATTTCTCCAAAGAAGACGGTACAAATGGCCAACAGGCACCACAACTATTGAGCCTGTGCTCTAGAGCCCAGGAACTGCAAATGTGCCGCAACTACTGAAGCCCACGCGCCCTAGATCCCGTGCTCCCCAACAAGAGAAGTCACTGCAACGAGAAGCCTGCACATGGAACTACGGAAAAGCCTCCGCACCAATGAAGACCCAGCACAGCCAAAAATAAATACCTTTAAAAAATTAAAAAACACTTAGATTGTATTTTAACAACGAGTTTAGTGTGTTAGTGTAAAGATTTTAAATCAAGTACATTCATGCAATTTTTTTTTTGTCACCTTATAATTTCATACATTTGGCAGCATAGCTGGGTTTCTCATGGTTTGTCATAATCTCTACTAAAACTAACCTGAGGGACTTTGAAATGTCACTTATAGCTGTTCCAGTGATTTTTTTTTTTTTTAGTGTATTAAAAATCTCAATTTCTTTTTTCCTGAGGCTCAAAGTCTGACTCCCCAGGACTACAATCTGAGGTGGTCTGGCCTTTTGGTGACAGTGGGTGAAGTCCTGGAGAAGAGTTTACTCAATGTCAGCCGGACTGATTGGCATATGGCCTTCACTGGCATGTCTCGTCGGCAGATGATCTACAGTGCGGCCAAAGCGATAGCGGGCATGTATAAACAACGGTTGCCCCCCAGGACCGTGTGAGAAGCCTGGCCCTGGGCTACTGACCCTCGCTCACTTGGAGCTACTGGTGGAGAAGAGACAGATCCTTAAACTGGACAACTTTAGTCAGTCCAACTGTTCTGATCATTTCCTGTAGGCTGCAGTTTTTCTTTTCTAGAAGGGTGTGGTATCATTCCAGTAGATGAAAAGAAACAGGTCCTTTTTATGATTATATAATTTCACATACCATAGTTCTCAAAAAAATGTATAAATATTTTTATAGCACAGTTTGATATACCAGATTTATAAGGTGCAAATTCATGTGCTAAGGTATTTAACTTAATGATCTGTATTTGATTATTTTGTTTTTTAAGAAATAGTTGACTAAAGAACTTGTTTACTGAATATTGTTTAAAAGCATTGTTTCTTTTAATTCATGATGAATATCTTCCCTGCCAGTCTTGGAAGCTTTTCGTGTGTGCATGTGAGCAGGTCTGATGCTAAGCTGTGGGCTCACCAACAGACTGTAAGACACCTACTTGTAGGGAGATGGTGCACTTTTCTATGCATATTTTTAACATGGGCCAGAATAGCAGAATCGACCATTTTCTTTTTGGTTATCGTATTATACACATATGGTCTGAAAAATTCTTTTTTTTTTTAAGTAAGTTTCAGCATTTCACATTCATACTATATGATAAACATTGGGATGATACATTTTATTTTTTCATTGCTCTTTGACAACTAAGTGACAAATGATTCCAGTCTATTTAAATTAGAAGCATTGGGTATTTTTTGCATAATACTATTCAGCGCTTCCAAGTAAACTCTTGACAGCAGCCATTATTTCTGCTTTAACTTATTTCTCCAGCTGTAACAGAGAAATTTTTGAGAGGAAATTATTGTTTATGAGATTATATGACTTACTTTAAGGTTACTTCTTATTTAGTTTGCCTTAAACACTGCTTTTCTAACTTTTTGCCATTCTGCCTTTACTTTTTATGCAAGTTTTCAAAGAAACTATTTTATAGTGAACCTGGTTTATTTAGTGCATTATGTTTGTATTTAACGAAGGTTTCTTTTTCCCCCAAATAATATATTTTACCAATTTTGGATTTATACAAATCAAAAATAAATACTTTGTCATATACTTTTGAACTCTATATATGAAAGTTTAAATAACTTTTGAAGATTGTTTCTTATAAAGATGTAATTTAATTTTTATTTACTCTTCTATATAATTCTTTAGAGGTAAAAAAAAATTAGCACAATCTTATAAAATCTTTTAAGGTGTTAAAGCTGTTATCCTGTACTGTCATTACATGTCATGTTTGCTTGAATATCATTTCAAGTACTTATTTGACTGATGCTATTTTTTTTAACCTAAGGGTGATAAGATTACGTATTAATTTTCCACCTATGTTATGTGTTAATTTCCATGCCCTGTATAATGATTGTTCAGTGTGATTCAGATATCTGTGTCATTAAAAATAATGAGAGAGAGAAGACAGATGTAGCTAGTTGCTATAGCATAACAGGAACAGAATACTTATTTTCCCTTTTTACTGGTATTTATGGAACACTTCATCTGTGTTTTCTCCATCTTCCATGATTAAGGGAAGCCTTTCTCTAACATTTGTTTCTTTTATTTTAAAAAGCTGCCTTTTATCATGATGTCAGACTAATGACACATCACTGTTAGGAATGAAGGAACATATGCCCATACTTCATAATTCTGCTTTTTTCCCATCTATTATAGGGAAATTTTACAGATCCTAAAAATAATCTGAGTTTTCTTTTTATTTTACCAAATCTCAATATCTTAATTGATGTTTTTGGAGATTGTTTTCATAAAATAACTAACATTGACATCCCATTAGAGGACAGTCTTCAGGTCCTCAGATAGCAATGAGAGTTATCCTATGGTTTGGGTACAGCTGATTTTCCAGTAGCTGGTAATTTGCACCTTCTGCTCTTTGTGAGTGGGTAAGGACTAGGGAAGGGCAGATGGAAAAGATAAATACATGATCTCATTCTGGCCTCTTATTCCTTTTTTGGCCCAGAGTTACTTTTGAAAGGCTGATGCTCATGACTGATTCCACACAGTCAACTTTCCCAGCTTCTTGTTTATTTTTTCGTGCTTCGATTTCCTTGTTGTACAAGGCACAAGAAAAGTAACTCATTCTCTCTCACACACTACAGCATCCTGGGCCAGGCACAGTCTTTTACTGTTGGTATTGTGGCATGAGATGTGCTGCTCATCAGCCTAAGGCCACAGCTCTCTTCACCAGTCATCCAGTCGTCCTGTTCTGTTCCTGCTTGCTTCCTTATAACTCCCCCACTAGCATTTTTTAGGGTGAGTTGAGGTGAGACTATTTGTGTTTTTTTACCCTCAAGCATCTTGGGACTACTTATCTTTAACACAATTCTTTGCCACTACTGTTTTGGTCATGTTTGTGTGTGTGTTTGTTTTTTTCTTTTGAAGTGCTCCCAGAACTACTTACTGAATTTGAGAAGTTTGTATACTTTTTTAGTTAAGAAGTGTGAAAGAGAATAGGAAAAAAATGCAGGAAGAGTAATTTTACATCAGCCTCAATTGACAGAAGGTACTCAGATTATTCATATTAATATCTTGTTACTAAGTTTATCAGGTAACCTAGAGCTGGGTCCCAGATTCTGGGTAGAAAAGATTGAGCCAATACAGTAGTTTTCTCCTCTGAGTCTCTTATTATTACGTCCCCTTTCTTTGTGCTTTCTCTCAAAGATTAATGAGGTAGAAAATTGAGATGAATGGATACAGACAAAATGGTAGTATGATAGTAAATATAAGTAGATAACAGATGAAAGTGGATTATATACATTAATTCAAAATCATACAAATTATTAATACACTCAGGGCCAGCTAAATTAGTTTAAGATGCTGTTGAAATTTACTTTGTTCCTTGGCTAGAAAAATTTCTAAACAGGAATTTGTGTTCTGTGAAGCCAAACTGGTAACATTCTATGTTCTAAAAGATGTTGGGTTATACATAAATTAAGAAACTTGGATTTTTACTCCCAGAATATGGAGCATAAGCTTGGAAGTTGGTAATGGACAGGGAGCCTGGCATGCTGCAGTCCATGGGGTCGCAAAGAGATGGACACAACTGAGCGACTGAACTGAACTAAACTGATGCAAGATGATGTACTGGATAAAGCCAATTTTGTACGTATGTAAATATGTCATAAATAAATAATACCTCAACTTATATCCCCAGTGATTTTTCAAATGTTAATCATATTCATATTATATTAGAAGGACCCATATTCCTTTTTGTCTCAACTTGCTACTGTCTGCCAAGAATTATGGAATAGCAACTTTGCCCATCTTTCAAGTGGAAAGGTAACATTCAAATACAGTTGACCCTTGAACAGTGAAGGCTTTGGGGAGCTGACCCCTAAACATACAAGTCCACATGCAACTTTATAATTAGCTCTCCATAGCCATAATTCCACATCAGAGATCAACCAACCACTGATTGTATAGTACTGTTCTGCTATTTATTGAAAAAACTGTGTATAAGCAGACCTGCACAGTGCAAACCCGTGTTGTTCAAGGGACAACTGTGTACCAGAGTTTCTAACTTCAAGGTTAAAGAAATCAGGATATTTGGGGGAAAAGGATACATTGGAGGTAGAAGGGAAGAAGTTAAGGCTGTTTTCATGAGGAACCCTCCCTCTCTGGTCATGAGTTTAATTTATCCTTGACCTCCAGGAGTATCCTCCTTTTTTAAAAAAAAAAGTTTATTTCTTATTCTGTTTGCTATTCTGAGCATGTGATCCCAAGATAAGAGATTTTTCTTTTGTTTTAGTGGGGAGGGGGTACATGCCAAAAGAGGATAGGATATTGATTTGAGGGCTTTATTTGCCAAAAGGCAAACTCCGGGGCTTCCCTGGTGGCTCATCTGGTAAAGAATCCACCTGCTATGTGGGAGACTTGGGTTCAATCCCTGGGGTGGGAATATCCCCTGGAGACGGGAACGGTTACACACTCCAGTATTCTGGCCTGGAGAATTCCATGGACTGTATAGTCCACAGGGTTGCAAAGAGTCAGACAAAACTGAGCAATTTTCACTTTCAAACTCCAGTGCATCCTGGCATGCTGCCGTCCATGGGGTGGCAGATTTCCAACACAAAGTATTTAACAACAAAGTATTGTTTTCAGTAGACAAGAAAAAAGCAGTTTAGAGCCCAGGAAAACCCTGTTAAATTCATACTTTGTTTCAGAATGAACTGGAAGAGGGGAAAAAATGTTTGGCAACAGAAACAAAATTGGCAAAGTCATTATCAAGGAAATTAAATAATTTAAGGATGAAGGAAATCTTTGAAACAATCCATAAAGTGAACTCATTTTAAGGATTTAAAGCAGTCAGAAAGGAAAGAGGAGCTAACATTTATGAGATAAGTACCTACAGATAGACAATGGAGGAAACACTTTTATAGATGACATAACCAAATCTTTTAAGCTGCTTTTCCAGTATCATCACAAGAAACCAGTTACAGAGACAGAAGTCTAATGGAATGTGTGACTTGCTAAACTATTTTCTTCCAAGACATCCTGAATATTTGCTTCAGGAAATTAATGGGTAAATCACTTACAATTATTTGTTGAATCTAACTGAATTCAAATAGTGGCATGAGGAATTTTCCCTAGTGTACTTTTAATTTTACAATATTATGTTTAAGGAAAACTATGCCTTATTTTTTTTTTTAGTTTGAGAGGGCTATTTTGGGCTTTGCTGCTGGTATGAAAATATATTTCTGATAGCTCATTATTCTGACTCCCCAAATGAGGAAACCATAAACTGGGTTTACCTTTGAGTATCATTTTTAGGATAAATGCCAGAAACATCATTATTGTTAAACTAGTTTTCAAGCAAGATAATGACCACATATATTATTAAACATTATAAAAAGACTTATAGCTGCTTTAGAAATATCTTTTTGAGAATTACTGCTGTAGTACAAATCCTGACTCATTCTGCAAATACTAAGATATTTGAGAGAGCCATGTCACCAAGATGGCAACACAGGTTGTTTTTGACTTTGCCTCCTCTCACAAGAAAACCAGCTAAGAATTATTCATGGACAAGCTACCATTAAGAGAATTCCAAGTCGTAGAGATGAGGCTTGAGCATTTTCCAGTGCCACAGAGGCCAAAACAGACCACATTAGATGGTAAAGAGGAATGGCTACACACCAAATGCACTGCTCCTCTCCTAGGCTGGGACAGCACCATGCTGTAAGCCAATGGTAGGAAGAAAGCCTAGGAGTGACACCCAGTATCGTGGGTGGTTCTGCAGAAGCTGCTACTCTGGTTTCCCCTGGAGGGTGCAGGAGAATCTGAAGGGCATGACCACTGGGAATCTGATTGTGATGGAGAAGGGAGAAGCAATAACTCAGATCTTGGGAGACCGAGTTCATACCTATAGTACTCAAGTGCCAAGAGCAGCTTTGCTTATCTACAGAAACAAGTCAGTGGAGCAGTCTGACCAGAGAGCTTGGCAGGTGCAGGTCTATCTGATTCAGGTCCTCACATTAACAGCCTAAATAGTCATGGAAACTTCTCTGCCCCAGTCCAGGCAAGGAAGGGGGCTTAGCCACAGGCCAGCAGACAAGTTGGGTGTAGCTCTTGGCCCTGCCTGACCAGAAAGGCTGGCATGAATGCCTAGAAGCTGCACAGCCCAGCAATATTTGAGCAGAGGATTGGCAGGCAGAGCTTAGAGTGTAGAGCAAGCCAAGTGGTTCTGTTCAGCCAGAGAACTTGGGGCACAGGACGACCTGAGTCATGACCACAAACTAAGCCTTACTGGCCTTGAGGTTTGGTCTCCCACTGTGTCCTGACAGGGAAACAAATTTGAAGCACCACAAATTCATAGATACAACCATCAGCCTACTCAAAGGGAACCTAACTAGAACACAGGAAGCTGTGTAGTCCATCCAACAGCCATACTTACAGTGGAACTTGACAGAACATAGCCCATGGTTTTCCCCCTCTGCAAGCAAAGCCACTGGCCCCAGCTGACCAGGGAATTCATTTAGTGTTGCTTGATTTGGGTCTCCAGAAAACAAGCTGTACAGGCTCTGGGATCTGTCCTGCTGTCCTGCCATAGCAAGGAAGCTAATTCATTGCTCCACCTTTGCTGAGTATGTATCCAACCCTGACTGCCTAGTAATCCTGACCAGAGAATCCAGATAGCTGCAGAGTCCATCCTATAGCCTCACTTGGGCAGAGAATCAAGCCAGCAGTTTTATCCAACTGTTTTCAGCAAGTGGCACCCTCATTCTGAACCTCAGAGCTTGACAGTGACTTCACCCAAAAATATACCTTGATAGGAAGTACCACCTGTCCAAGGATGTTACCAGCAGACATGTCCAGACACTCAAACTGAGCTGACCAGTGATAAACTTTCTCTGCCAATGTGGACCTGTAAATTCTAGAAAAGAAGATGACTTACTCAAACACAGAGATTCTAATGTAAGGAATCAAGGATCACATAAATGGAGGTAAACATAACACCACCAAAGGAAACATACATATCTAAAAGTTAACCATAAAGAAATGGAGATTATGAACAATCAGACAAATAATTACAAATAACCCTCAAAGAAGTTCAGTGAACTGTAGAAACAAAATGACAACTAAACCAAGTTAGGAAAACAAAGCATGAACAAATGAGAAGTTCAAAAAATGGAAATCACTAAAATAAGTAATCCAGAAATCTTTTAGCAGAAAAGCACAATAACTGAATATTTAAATTCAGAAGCTCAAAAGCAGACGTGGCTGTGCAGAATAATCAATGATCTAGAAGACAGGACACTGAAATTACTGAGTCAGAGGGGGGAAACGAAAAAACCTTCAGGAATTATGGAATTATGGGATGCCATCAAAAGAAACTATCTGCATTATGACAATTTCAGAAGGAAATGAAAAAGGACAGGAATTACATTTAAAGTTGCAATGGTTGAAAACTTCCCAAACCTGGTGAGAGAAATGGACATCCAAATCCGTGAGCCACAAAGGACCCCAAAGAGTTTGAACCTGAATAGGGCTCGACTGTGACACATTATCATTAAATTGTCAGAAGTTGAAGGAAATTTTGAGAACAATAAGAGAGAGACGTTATATACAAGGGAATCCCCATAAGGTTACGGGCACATTTCTCAACAGCAAAATTTCAGGTCAAGACAGAATGGGATGGTATGTTCAAAATACTGAAATCAAAAACCCACTCAACCTATAATTCTTTATCTGATAAAACTGTCCTTCAGAAATGAAGATAAAGCTTTTCCCAAATAAATGTAAGTGGAGGGAGTTCATCATCACTAGACCTGCTTACAAGAAAGGCTAAAGGGAGTTCTCTGAATGGAAGTATAGAGGCCAATTAACCTGTTAAAAAAATATAAGGAGGTAGTGTAAAACTAACTGGTAATGGTAAGTATGTTGTTAAAGTTAGATTTTGTAATATGGAAAAGGTCGTGCTTAATTCACTTAAACTCTAGTATAAAAGTTTAAAAAAAGTGAAAATAACCATAATTCAAATAATGATTACTATAATTAATTATACAAAAAATATTAATGGTTATTAATAACAAAATATTTTATTAATAATAAAATAATAACACTAATAATGGTGTTAGTGGTAACATCAGTTATCTAAAGTGTGGAGGGAAGGAGAGGGTGTCAAGTTTAGGGATGCTATTGAAGTTATCAGTTTCAAATAAGGTATTATAATTTTAAAATATTTATGTAAGTCTCATTGTAACCAAAAGGGAGAAACCTACAGTAATTACACAAAACAACATGATAAAGAGATCAAGCATATGGATACGAAAAGAAACCAAAACAAAGTCAGTGGGATAAGAAACCAGGAATGATTCTTCACAACAGACATAAAAAATTAAGGAAATGACAATAGTAAGTCCTCACCTATCAACAATGACTTCAAACATACATGGATTAAATTCTCTGATCAAAAGGCATTAAATGAGTGCATTAAAAAATAAGATCCAATGATTTGCTGCCTGTAAGAGATTTATTTTTTTTAAAAGACACAGAGACTGCTAACAGAGTTAAAAGAAGAAATAAATAGCAATATAATAATAATGGAAATACATTCTATTCTCATGGATTGGAAGAATTAGTGTTCTTACAAAATGGCCCTAGTCCCCAAAGCAATGTACAGATTTAATGTGATTTCAATTAAATTATCCATGGCACTTATTCATAGAACTAGAACAAATAGCCCCCCCCCAATTTATATAGAACCATGAAAGACCCAAAATGCCAAAGCAGTACAGAAGGAAAAAGTCAAAGCGGAAGGCAAAAGGCTCCTAGACTTCAGACAAGACTGCAAAGTCAAACTAGCATGGTGTTGGCACAAAAACAGGCATATGGATTAATGGAACAGAATAGAGAGCCCTGAAATAAACCCAAACACCTAGAATCTATCTTTGACCAATGAAGCAAGAATAGACAATGTGAAAAAGACAATCTCTTCAACAAATGGTGCTGGAAAAGCTGGAGAGCCCCATGAAAATCAAGGAAGACAGAACACACTCTAAGACCATACACAAAGATTAAATCAAAGTCCTTTAGATTCAAATATAAGATGGAACCACAAATCTCTAGGAAAGAAAATAGGTAAAACAAGCTGAAATAAATTGTAACAATTTATGTCAATTGTAACAATTGACACTAACAACTGTAACAATTCTTAGGTCAGTCTCTCAAGGGAGTAGAAAAAAAAAAAAAATTAAAAAATGGGCTCTAGTCAAACTTACAAGCTTCTGTACAGCAAAGGAAACCATAAACAAAACAGGCAAAAGACCTAAGTAGACATTTTTCCAAATAAGACATACACATGGCCACCAGACAGCAGTATGGAGTTTCATCCCCAAATTAAAAATAGAATTACTTCATGATCTACCAGTCCCACTCTGGGTATTTATCCAAATGAAAAAAGAAAGAAAGAAAACACTAACTCAAAAAGTTATCTGTACCCTCATATTCCTTGCAACATTATTTATAATAGCCAAAACATGGAACTACCTAAGTATCCCTGATGGATGAATGAATATAGAAAATGTGAGGCATATATGAAATGGAATATTATTCCATTTAAAAGGAAGGAAAATCTTGCCATTTACAACAACATTCATGGACCTTGAGGGCATCAGGCTAAATAATACAGGCCACAGAAAGACAAATACCTAAACGATGTCACCTGTATATGGAACCACAAAACTACTGCCACAATAATAGCAACCACAAACTCCTCATAGAAAAAGAGATCAGATTTGTGGTTACCAAAGACAGGGGGTTGGGGGAAGGGACAACTGGATCAAGATGATAAAAAGGGACAAACTTCTAGTTATAAATATGTACCAGGGATATTGTATAAGAGAGTGACTATACTTAATACTGCAGTATGATATATATAAAAGTTGTAAAGAAAGTACATCCTAAAGAGCTATCATTTTTAAAAAGTTTTTTTTTTTCTTTTTGGTTTCCTCTTTTTAATGTTTCCTTGGTGAGATGAGGGATGCTTAGTAAACTTACTGCAGTGTTCATTTCACAATAAGTCAAACCATTGTAATGGATTATATCTTAAATGTATACAGAGGTATATGCCAATTGTACCTCAATAAAACTGGAAAAAAAATTAACAAGTGTTGGCAAGGATGTGGAAAGAAGGGAACACTTCTGCACTGTTGATGGGGATGCAAATTGCTATTAAACAGTATGGAGGTTCCCCCAAAGTTAAAAATAGAACTATGGCACGGATCCCTCAGTTCTACTTCTGGGCATTTATCCAAAGTAAATAACAATAATAACTTGAAAAGCTATCTGCACCCTCATGTTCATTGCAGCGTGGCTAAGAATACCCAAGACATGGAAACAACCTGCATGTTCATTTGATTTGACAGATGAATGGATAAAGAAGTTGTAGTACTGGGGTTCCCTGGTGGCTCAATGGTAAAGAATCCATCTGCCAGTGCAGAAGACACAGGTTCAATCCCTGATCTGGGAAAATTCCACGTGCCTTGGGACAACTAGGCACATGCCCCATAACTACTGAACCTGTGCTCGAGAGCCTGGGAGTTGCAACTACTGAACCCACATATCACAACTACTGAAGTCCATGTGCCCTAGAGCCCTTGCTCCACAACAAGACTCGCCACCAAAATGAGAAGCCTGCACACCTCAGCTAAAGAGTA
Source organism: Giraffa tippelskirchi (assembly GCF_054371585.1). Classification (NCBI taxonomy): domain Eukaryota; kingdom Metazoa; phylum Chordata; class Mammalia; order Artiodactyla; family Giraffidae; genus Giraffa; species Giraffa tippelskirchi. The sequence continues at coordinate 102,381,440 of NC_137280.1, read as the reverse complement.
GCTGCTGCTCACCACAGCTAGAGAAAAGCTCATGTAGCAATGAAGACCCAGCACAGCACCCCTCCCCCCAAAAATTTTTTTAAAAAGAAACTGTGGTACATATATACAATGGAATACTATGCAGCAATATAAAAGAATGAAATAATAACATCTGCAGAAACAAGGATAGAAATAGTGATGATCATACTAAATGAAGTAAGTCAAAGAGAGAAAGAAAAATACCATATGACATCACTTATATGTGGATTCTAGATGATGCCACAAATGAGCCTATCTACAAAACAGAAACAAACTCACAGACATAGAGAACAGACTTGTGATGAACCAAGTAGGGGGAGGAAAGATGGAATGGTAATTTGAGGTTAGCAGATGCAAACTATCGTACATAGAATGGATAAATAACAAGGTTCTACTGTATGGAACAGGGAACTACATTCAATATCCTGTGATAAAACATAATGGAAAAATATGCATACATATGCATCACTGAATCACTTTGCTGTGCAGCAGAAACTAACACACATTATAAATTAACTATATGCCAATTAAAAATAATCATAAATGGAACATTAATATGCCATTCTCAACAATATTTAGGTCATCCAGACAGAGAATTCATAAGAGAGGATTTGAACAACACTAGAGACCAAAGAAATCTAAGAGACATGTGTAGAACATTCTATCTGACAGCATCAGTTTAAATATTCTTCTCAAGTGCTCATGAACCATTTTTTATGCTAGATCATGTGTTAGGCCACAAAACAAGCTTTAGCAAACTCAAGAAGGGTGAAGTATCCTCTCTGACCACCATGGCATGAAACTAGAGATCAATAGCTGGAGAAAAATGAGAAAATTCATAAATGCATGGATATGAAGACTCTTCTGAGCAACCAATGGATCAAAGAAGAAATTAAAGGAGATATAAAGAAATTTCTAGTGACAAATGGAAATAGAAACACAACATACCAAAACTGAGATAAAGCAAAAACAGTTCTAATTGAGAAGCCCATAGCAATATATGCCTACTTTAAGCACAAAAGTTATTAAAAAAAAACCAACAAACTAATTAAACTTGATGCATTAAGGAACTATAAAAAGCAGTACAAACTGAATCCAAAATTGGTACAAGGTAGGAAATAAGAAAAGATTAGGGCAGAAATAAGTGAAATAGAGAATAAGAGAATAAGAAAACAGAAAAGATAAATCTAAGAGTTGGATCATTGAAAATATAAACAAAATTAATAAGCCATTAGCTCGACTAAACAAGGGAAAAAAGAGAGGATCCAAATCAATGAAATTATAAGTGAGAAATGAGACATAACTGATACCACAAAAATACAAAGGATTGTAACAGCCACTATATGCCAATAGCTGGCAGTCTTAAAGAGGAGAAGTTCATAGAAACATACAACATACCACGATGGAATCAGAAAGAACAGAACATTGGTAAAGACCTGTAAGGAGGCTGAATTAAGCACCTGAAAACCTCCCAATGAAGAAAAGCCCAGGACCAGATGTCTTCATGGGTGAATGTTACCTAACATTTAAAGAAGACTCAATCTCAATTCTCAAATTCTTTCAAAAATTCTTAGAAGGAACACTACCAAACTCATGGTGTGAGACTCTGTTACCCTGACACCAAAGCAAGCAAAGGATGCTGCCAGAAACGTACAGGCTAATATCCTTGATGAATATAGATGCAAAGATGCTTACTTAAATACTAGCAAACTGAATTTGGTAGCACATTAAAAGGATCATTCACCTTGATCTGTTGTGATTTATCCCTGGGATGCAAGGATGGTTCAGCATACACAAAAATCAACGTGATATATGACACTGATAGAATGGAAGGGGTGGAGGAGCATATGAACATCTGAAAAACTGGTGAAATTCAACATCTGCTCAAGGTAAAGACTCTGAACAAATTAAATATAGAAGGAACAGGCCTCAACATACAGGTCATAACAAGTCCACATGTAACATGATACTCAGTGGTGAAAGATTGAAAGCTTTCCTTTAAAATCAGGAACAAGCAAAGGATGCTTCCTCAGCATTTGTATTTAACATAGTATTGGAAGTCCTACCAAATAATACAGGCTACAGGAAGAAATAAAAGTCCTCAGAATTGAAAAAGAAGGACAACTGTCTCTACTTGCAGATGACATTATTTTATATATGGAAAATCCCAAAACATCTTGATCTAATCATCCACGTGAGTAAAGCTGCATGACAAAAAATTAACATAAAAAAATCAGTAATGCATCCACACATTAATGATGCCTATCTGAAAAAGAAATGAAGAAAATGATTCCATTTATAGCAGCACTACCATGTTCATGGCAGGTATTATTTATAATAGCCAAAACATGGAAATATCTAAGCATTCACTGCTAGATGAATGGATAAAGAAGATGTGATACATATATGCAATGGAATATTATTCCACTTAAAAAGAAGGAAAATCTTGCCATTTACGACAACATGGATGGACCTTGAAGGGATTAAGCTAAATAATAAAAGTCAGAAAAAGACAAATACTATGATGTCACATATATGGAGCCACAAAACCACCACCACCACCACAAAAATAGTAACCACCAAACTCCTCATAGAAACAGAGATCAGATTTGTGGTTACCAAAGACAGGGCATTAGGGAAAGGAGGAATTCAATCAAGTGTCAAAAAGGACAAACTTCTACTTATAAGATACATGTACTAAAAATGTACAGGAGGGTGACTATAACTAACACTGATGTATGATACACATAAAAGTTAAGAAAGTATATCCTAAAGAGTTACAGTAAAAAAAAAAAAGAAACAAAAGGAGCTGTTTTTTTTTTCTTTCTGGCTTCCTCTTTTTATTGTTTTCTTAGTGATATGAGGGGTGCTAACTAAACTTAGTGTTCATTTCACAATACAGATAAGTCAAACCATTGTAATGGTTTATACCTTAAATGTGTACAGTGTTGTATGTTAACTATACCTCAATACAACTGGAAAATAATTAACAAGGGTTGGCAAGGACACGGAGAGAAGGGAACACTTGTCTCCTGTTGATAGGAATGCAAATTTCTGTGGCCATTGTGGCAAACAATATGGAGGTTCCCCCCAAAATTTAAAATTGAACTATTTCGTGGATCCCTCAGTTCTACTTTTGGGCATTTATCCAAAGGAAACAAAAACACTAACTTAAAAAGTTATCTGCACCCTCATATTCTTCGCCTAATTATTTACAATTGCCAAGACATTGAAGTAACCTAAGGGTCCACTGATTAAGAAGAAGTGGTATATCTATATAATGAAGTATTATTCGGTCATAAAAATGAAATATTTTCACTTACAACATGAATGGACCTTGAGGGTATTATGCTAAGTGGAAGACAAATACAGAGAAAGACAAATATATTGTGATCTTCATTTACATGTGGAATCTGATTTTTAAAAAAATGCTAAGAAAATCAAACTTGTAGAGAACCTATTAGTGGTTTCCAGTGTCGGGATGTGGTAAGCAGATGATAATGGGTAATGTTCAAAAATTAAAACTTACAGTTATTAAATATGCAAGTAATGGGCACCTTTATTATGTAAGTCATATGTAGCATGACGACTATGTTCTTAGTCATATGACTTAGTTCTTAACACTATATTGTATATGTTAAAATTACTCAGAGAACAGATTTTTTTGTTCTCTAAGAAAAAATTTAACTGTGTGGTGATGGATATTAACTAGACTTATTGTGGTAATCATTTCACAGTATACACAAGTTCTGCATCATTATGTTGTACACTTTAAACAATATAATGCTTATTACAGTGTCAATTATATATTATATATATGTCAATTTTATCCTAATTTTAAAAATGGTGGAGATACCTTTATCAACAGGGAGAGGACTAATGAAGAGTTGAGGAGGCTGAGTTCCGGATAAAGAACAAAACTCAGAATGGTCAGGAGAATGATACAATGAGCTCTTCCAAGGCAGAGCAGGGGGCTCATTCAAGCCAAAGAGAAAAACATTTGCCAAACTGGAAACCCGTGTAGTACACTCCAGAGATTCCTGTTCTCATCTGTATTTGTGACTTTGCATTTGGTTGCTATAGGTAAGTTGGACAAACCAATACAACTTCTAGTTTACACAGACAATATCTACCCAGTTACCATTTTGTTTAAGCTAATTGCTACTGAAATGTGGATTGTAGCAGAATAGACTAAACTTGTTATTTGCTTTGTTATCTTTAGAAATTTTATGGGCTGAATTAATTGTGCCCTTCCAAAATTCTTACACTGAATTCCTAAACCCGGTATTTTAGAAGCAGAGGAACTTGGAAATAAGATCTTTAAAGGTAATTAAGGTAAAACTGGACCTATAGGGTGGGTCCTAAGCCAGTATGACTGCTGACCTTAAAAGAAGGGACTAGGATACAGGTCAGTGGAGGAAAAACCATGTGAAGACTCAGCGTGAAGAAAGCCATTTCCAAGCTGAGGAGAGAGGCTTCAGAAGACAGCATATCCTGCTGGCCCCTTGAACTTCTAGCCCAAAGAACTGTGAGAAATGAATCACCATTATATTGAAAAGCACTTAAAAAATCATTTCAGGCAAAGTCAAATGCCAGTAGGGCTCAGGGAGGCAACAGAGGTGGGAAACGTGAAGGGGCTGCTCTGGCAAACACATAACCCCCCCACCAGGGACAGGTGTTCTCAGCTTCAGATAATTGTTGCCCTGGGGAACTATGGGCCTTGGTGTGGCAAGACTGGATTTTTTCCTGCCAGAAGTATCCAGATGTCAGGATTTTTATACACATTTCTTAAAACCCTGACCAAAGAATTTATGACAAAGGATTGAGATCCAGTCTCTGGGCTCCCAGTTATGACCTGTTGGAATCTAAATGACTGTAAAAATATACATGTCAATTCCCCTGAAAAGTTTTAAATGGGGAGAGTTCTGTGACTGGTGTGTGGTGGAGGCTCAAACTGTGGGTTTGTACCAACTGATCTCAAGAGCTAGTTTTTGCTAGAGCAGCACAGGATGCTACATGTATATTATAGATATTGAGATCAGAGTTACATTCAGTTATCTGTCACTTAGATCACCTATTCTCTTTTATTGGGCTGTTTCATCCATGCTTTCCTCCAAATAGTGTCAAGATGAGATTCTTTCTTTCCCGCCTTTGCAGAGTTGCTGTATCCAGGATAAATCCCAACACTTTGTGAAAAATTAGGACCTAATGCATTAGCCTAAAACTCTTCCTCCAACTTTTTATTTCACTTCTTTATTTAACATGGAAACAACAGGGAGAAAAAAAAAATCAAGTGTGTCTAACAAACATACCTAATTAGATTCTGAAATCTCTCTGTAACACAAAAAAACTGAAATACTTTTGAAGCTGAAGCACCAATGAGCAGGGCTTGTCATGGAAAGAACGCTTATAAAGCAAAACTCAGTACCACACTTTGAGGTTTGTGTAATGGCTTTTTGGCAGGCCAGGTGTTTTTCCCCCATTTCTTTGCCTGTGTCTAATGGTTTAAAAGGGTGTCATCAAGTGTTCTTGTCAGCAGGGACCTGGCATTAATACCTGGCATTCATGTCTCCTTCCTGCACCCCCTCCATGCCTTGCTCCAGCCTCCTGACAGTGAGACAGCCAGCCACCCAGGTAAGGTTTTAGGAATCTGATGCTATGAAAAAGAGGGCAGTAAATTAGGGAGCTGGGGTCTGTCTGTCTCTTTCAGAACACCCCACTTCGGGTATATGAAATGTGTGTTGCCAGCAGGAGTTTCTGAGACAAGATGATGAAGTAGAGGTTTGCTTATATGATTTTGTTTTTTCAGCTGACTTGGCCCTACTGGGTATATAGGAGGTGAGAGAGAAAAAAAATGATTAAACTGCCTAGTAGTAAAATCATACCTTTCCCCGCTTCCTAGTGTGAAACTAAGGAATGGTAGATAAATATTTCCATGAAGTAATAACTGCCTCTTGAATAAGCTTCCATTAGTATGAAAAAAAAGAAAAAAGACAGTCTATGCCAAATTCAAGTTCGAGTGAAAATGTGCATGGACTCATGGTGGAAAGAACAGAAATGTTCAGCATGAAATCAGAGAGACAATTAAGTAGATTTTCTGAGTTTCGGCTGTTGTCGCAGGAAGAACAAATCCACTTAATCATATACACATGTATATTACATAACAGATAGATTAAGTTTCGTTCAATGAGTGCCTATTTCCAGGTCTCCTATGCTCACGTCCATTACCTACTTTAACATCCACTTTGCAGGGAAGGCACTATTATCTCCATCCTGTAAGTGAGGTTCCTTACTTGCCTAAGGCCACAGAGCTAGTAAGGGGTGGCAGGAAGACTTGAACCCTGTCCTGTCAGGGCTGAATCTCATGTTCTTTCCATTGTAACTGGTGAGATATAGATACAATGAAGCTGACTTTCAAAGTTGTATAAAGTTGGATGCCTCATGTGTATGCTGCTGTATGCCAGGCAACTATGGGGGCATATGAAATAAATACTCCTGATTATGCTAAGTGATAAGTCAGAGAAAGACAAATACCATATAATTTCACTTATACGTGGAATCTTAAAAAAAAAGAAAAGAAGAATTCATAGATACAGAAAACAGATTGGTAGGTGGGGAAGTGGATGAAATGGGTCAAGGTTATCAAAATGTACAAACTTCCTGCTACAAAATAAGCCTTGAGAATATAATGTACAGCAGAGTGCTGTAGTTCTTAATTGTATACTTATGTATATGTAACATACGGGGTTGGCAAAAAAAATTTGTTTGCGTTTTCCTGTAAGGTGTTAAGGAAAAACCTGAACAAAACTCTTGGCCAACCCAATACATATATTACATAACCATGTGCTTGTATATGTGAAAAATGTTTACAGAGATTTAACTAGACTTATTTTGATTTGAGAAACCTGTATGGAGGTAAGGAAGCAACAGTTAGAACTGGACATGGAACAACAGACTGGTTCCAAATAGGAAAAGGAGTACGTCAAGGCTGTATATTGTCACCCTGCTTATTTAACTTCTATGCAGAGTACATCATGAGAAACGCTGGGCTGGAAGAAACACAAACTGGAATCAGGATTGCCGGGAGAAATATCAATAACCTCAGATATGCGGATGACACCACCCTTATGGCAGAAAGTGAAGAAGAACTAAAGAGCCTCTTGATGAAAGTGAAAGAGGAGAGGGAAAAAGTTGGCTTAAAGCTCAACGTTCAGAAAACTAAGATCATGGCATCTGGTCCCATCACTTCATGGGAAATAGATGGGGAAACAGTGGAAACAGTGTCAGACTTTACTTTTGGGGGCTCCAAAATCACTGCTGATGGTGATTGCAGCCATGAAATTAAAAGATGCTTACTCCTTGGAAGGAAGGCTGTGGCCAACCTAGACAGCATATTTAAAAGCAGAGACATTACTTTGCCAACAAAAGTCCGCCTAGTCAAGGCTATGGTTTTTCCAGTGGTCATGTATGGATGTGAGAGTTGGACGGTGAAGAAAGCTGAGCGCAGAATTGATGCTTTTGAACTGTGGTGTTGGAGAAGACTTTTGAGAGTCTCTTGGACTGCAAGGAGATCCAACCAGTCCATCCTAAAGGAGATCAATCCTGGGTGTTCATTGGAAGGTCTGATGTTGAAGCTGAAACTCCAATACTTTGGCCACCTCATGCGAAGAGTTGACTCATTGGAAAAGACCCTAATGCTGGGTAGGATTGGGGGCAGGAGGAGAAGGGGATGACAGAGGATGAGATGGTTGGATGGCATCACCGACTCGATGGACATGGGTTTGGGTGGACTCCGGGAGTTGGTGATGGACAGAGAGGCCTGGCGTACTGCAATTCATGGGGTCACAAAGAGCCAGACATGACTGAGCGACTGAACTGAACTGATTTTGATTACTTTGCAATATATACAAATACCCAGTCATTATGTTATGTATTGGAAACCAGTGCTATATGTCAATTACATCCCAATAAAAATATAAACATGCATTTAGGTTATCACTCTAGTTTTAGCAAATTTTTGTGTAGAGTACTGTATAGTATAAAACAAAATAAAATATTTAAAAAAATGAAATAAAAGAATAAGACTAGAGTTTTGTTTCAGGGGAGGTCAAAGTAGAAACAAAGGCATAAACAAGTGATACCGAAACTCCAGGAGCAGCACTTCTGTCAAAGCAGATGTAGGGGAGGCTTCCTAGGGGAGATGACACTTACAGGTCAGGACGAATGGCCAGGGGGTAGAATGTTCTACACAGAGGGCAAAGCAAGAACATGAGCATGTGGTGTGTAGAGTGAAGGACAGCATGCTCTGTGGCTGGGAAAATGGAAGAAGGGGCTGGAGAAGTGGATTGTGGCCGTTTTATGTTATTGTATTTTCCCATAAGATCACCAGATAATAAATACATATGTGTATAATACATACATATATGTATATACATATGTATATTTTTACAGAAACAGCTAGTAGCAGTGTAAAATATGTATTAATTAGCAAGGGAGAGAGAAGCCAAGTTGGAAGGTATAAAAACAGTTTCAGTGGGAACAGATCAAGACCTGGATTAAGGTAGTGGTGTCCAGGACAGATGAAAGCAAGATGTCTCACAGCTGGGTGATAATGCCAGCTCAGAAAAAGTGTCATCTGCCTCCAGATTATGTCAGTACCATCCCTGAAGATGGTTTTCCAGGCCAAGAATCTGTTGTGACAGCAAGAAGGGCTTCTGACAGTGGATACATATGTAAGATGCATCTATGGTTCTCTCTGGCTCTAAAGGATTTCAGCTCACGAGAGGTCCATGTTCTGTTCTGGCTATGGATTGTGGAATATTTGTGTCCTGCCCTCATTATTCCACAGTTTCAGAGCCAAGAGGAATTGTGTAATTTTTGGAGTGTACCAGAATTATCTGAGGCAGTCTGGAAAAACTCAGGTCCCATATTAGGGACGTTCTCAGAGATACCTGACTAAAGAATGTCCTCACCTGTGGAAACGTATCTCCAGGCATGTAAGACCCCTATTTTGTGAACCACAGATGGCTGCTGGAACTTGTCTCCCAAGCACCTTGCTTATCAGCTTCTCCTTTCTCTCTCAAAGGTAAATCTGGCTAAGGATACCTTACCAAGAGTGGAATTCTTTGACTTTCAAATGAGACAACACACAGCCAGAGGCTGCTCCCCCGTCACTAGAGGGCACCAGTTGAACATAAAATGTCTAGACATGCCCACCCATAAACTTCAAATATAGCAAAATCTCACCGGTATGGATTGCAATAAGGTAACTTCCCCACTACTTCATCCTTATTAGCTCCATTTCTGCTACTGAGTAAAACAAACATGCTAACTTTGATTCTGTAATGTTTTCAGAATTCTTTTTTAATTCATCGATCTAGTGAGTTGGAGACACGAAGAACATGTTTTTCACAAAATTACATGACTGCATCATCTTTGCTGCCACTTTTCTGGCTCTTATCACATGTTGGTTTGAGTGTAAAACCTTACATGAACTTTGCACATGGTTGAATTTTCGATTCCGCAAAAAAGTGAAAATGGTTGGTATGGGCGGAATGTCCACCCCAGACAGCATAACTGCAAGATAAAATTATACTCTGAAGCATATAGTTTTTCCATAAGACCTACTTGTTATGTTCTGTTGAAAATTAAGACAAACTGCTCAGACGCTGTAACCCTGCATGGGATTGCGCAGAAACAGAACCACAAAGAAGGTGCCAACTGTCCAGTTTCCACTGCTTTGCTCAGGAGCCCGACCCCCTGTGCCAAGACCTTGCTGATGTTTGTACAAGCAAAACTGGGCTGATTCTCCCTTATCTGCTATGTGTTTCCTAATCCATAATCTTGTGCTTCAAACGACAAAAAAGGGAAAGCGAGTATTCACCACGGAGCTATTTGATTCTGTGGAGTGCTGACAGGTCCTCTGTACTGAGTAGAATTACAGGGACTCTGCCTACCCCAGGCAGACCCAGTGTCAGGTCAGCTATAATTGGCACCTGGTGAGAGGTTGCGAAGCTCAGGCTGTGGGAGCAAGTGCATTAGGGGCCCTGTGACAGCAGTTGCCATGCGTTTTTTGAGTGCTGTCAGGCAGGATCTTCAATCACAGCGTGCTTTGTGCTGTGCGCTCTAAAAATGGAAATTAAACCACCAGATCCTCACCAGACTGTGAGGCTTGATGGATGAGCTTAATGAACACAGGATGAAGGAATTAGACCAAGTAGAATGTAGAAAAAAGACTAAGAACTGAGAGGCTTCCATGCCCTTGGGGAATCTACATATTCTCCAGGACTGAGGCAAGTGGGTTGTGGGGGGTCACCCTGTGTGAAGGCAGGGCTGGCTGGAGGTCAAGTTCGATCACATACTGAGAAGCCACTGAGTACCTGGTTCCAGGCTAGACTTTATACCAGTTCAGCCTTAATGACATTTGTTTCAGCCTTATAGAAGAAGAAATGGGGCTTACACTTATTTTAAAACCTTACCCAAGATGACAGTGCTCATTATAAGACGTCACAGGAGAATAAATAACAACCACCATTGACCACATACATACCCCGTACCAATGGCATTGTCTGATCTTACAACACTTCAACAAAGGTATCACAACCGTTTTGTAGATAAGAAACCCATGGCTGCAAGAGCTTAAATCACTTACCTGTGTGCCTCTCCATCTTCACCTTCTCCCGACTCTCTCGGCCCTGTCATCACCCTTCAGGTATCCTCAACTACACCATGTGTGCAGATTTACTGCTTCGTTCTAGAATTAAAAAAAAAAAAAATTCCTGATCAGTGAATCTATATGCATGCCCTGAAAATATAATTAAAATCAGGTCACCAAGACCAGCATCTCCCAGGCATGCAGCCCAGTGCTTCTGGTCATATCAAGGGTCCCATGGCCAAACATACTTAGGACACTGAACATGCTTTACCTTCTTTCTCAGAGGCTCCTAAATTTACCTACCACATGAGAACTGGGAAAAAGGAAGAAACATACTTAATTGAGGACAAGAAAGTTCTTCTCGTTTGCACAAAGCCCCTGTGCTTCAACCACGTGACCTTGAACCTCAGCCTCCTCCCTGTGAAATGAACTAATACATAGAAAAGCACATAGAACAAGTTCTGTAAGAGCAGGGCGATTATTGCTACCATCATCTCCAACGGAAAACAAGCCTCCTGGAGCACATGGCAGACGCATTGGTGGTCTCATCAAAGGTGTGGGCCCATCTTCCAGAGCCCCCTTGACACAAGCGAAAAGGTGCTTGGGGAAAGGTTGGGATTTTCAATTAGACAGTCATGGCTGGCACTCTGCTCAACCTCTGTGTGTGTGTGTCATAAGATGAGGAATAACAGTCTCTTCCTGCTACTTTTTGTGGAGATTAAGGAAGCAAAGAGCTCAACAGGTGTGGGTTGTTATCACTAGACGGTCAAGGGACCACACCTGTCAAACACCAGGCTCTGATGCAACCCAGGAGAAACTGAACTTCTCCAGGTGCTGCTTAGATGCCCCTGTGGGAAACGGGAAAAGTTCTTCATTTTAACATTTATTTGGTCCAAAGCATGTTTGAAGGTTAATCTCATTCCTTCTAGGGAGAAAGTCTGATGAAGCGACAGTAAAGAAAAGAATTCACTGAATGGAAAAACGTTTGGAGAAGAGTGAAGGAAACCCCTAGAAAAGGCTGCAGACCACTCTTTCCCCTTTGCTGAAGAGAGTCTGAGAAGGATCTCAGACCTCATCTGCTGGGATGCAGCCCAGGAAGGTGCGCAGTGGCACGGCCGAGTGCAGGTAGGGGAGGAAAGGTGAACGTGGGTGCCTACAAGGGATACTGTCTATTCATCTCTCATGATTCCATGTGAGTAACTGTCTCATTCCATAGATGTCTAATCTGAAGGAATAATAGGTATTTCTCTGGAAAATTACTGAGGATCAGAGATCCTTCCTCCCACGCTTGGCTCCGCCTGGTGTAAGATGGAGCATGTGGGTTTGTAGGCGCGGAGCCAGGGGAAGCTGACAGTGGGTGAGGGACGGGCAGAGGAACGGAAGGCTGGGGAAAGTCAGAGAATGTTATTCGGAAGGACAGACAGGCTTCTTTTCTCAAAGCTGCTTACGCCACACCTTCTTCCCAGAGGCTGATTAAGTCCTACCGGGGAGAGAGAACCCACAGAGAAGAAAACTTAGCATACACACTATGGAATAAAGGGAAGGAACACGTGTTTGTGCGTATCTGTGTATATTTGTGTGTGTATTTACATCAAAAACAGAAAAGGTACACTCTGCAAATCACAGGGGAGGGCAGCAATTTCGAGGATTAGACATAAGCCATTGATGAGACTTTGACATCTTAAAATGGTGCACTTAATACATTGCTTTTACTAAAAAAAATGTCCACTGAAGTGAACTCACTGGAAGCAAGACAGGTTTTTTCAGTTTAAACCAAGGGATTGCATCCTTATGTTTGTTGAATATACATGGAAACACTTGTATCAAAGAAGTGCTCAATAAAGATTACTATCTTTCTCCTTCCTGTTTTTTTTTTTTTATCAAAAAGGGAAGATAAAAATGAAAGCAGGTAGGAAAGAGGGGGAAAAAGGCTAAGAGAGGAAGGAAAGAAGGAAGGAAGTTCAAGAAAGAAAGGAAGAAAAACTTCCCTGAAGATTCTACCTGCAAAGACGTGGACTAAATTTGTGTCTTTAAATAGTGATGATGTTTGTGGACATTTCAGGCAGTTTCCTACAGTGCATCCTGTGAGTAAATACCATAGTATAGGGTGCTCTTTAAAAATTAGACTTTACAGCCAGTTCACTATATAACACCAACGGCACTTCTTAGAGAGACATGACCACCAGCCATCAGACGGTTCCTCCTATGCTTATGTCTTATCTCTGAGTGTTTCTCTTACAGAAAAAAAAAAAAAAATTATTTTCTTAGGAGCAGTTGTGAACTGTACCTTTAAAATCTAACCTTTGCAATCTGACTATGCTCATTTTATTGACCTTAGCTGGACTGTATTATTCTCTTGAAGTCGAAAGGCAAGGCGTGAATAGATCTCTTTGTGTGCTCAGCCCTCCTCCAAGCCACGCCAGCCTAGGTTTTATTTTGGCATATTCACGAGTACGACACAGACAAGTAGGTTTTGATTTACAGATATACACAAGTAGATGTGATTTCCTTTCCAGGAAAAGGGCACAATGGCTAATACGCTTTAATTTATACACACGGGGCTCTTTTAAAAGGCTGACCTGCAGTTGGGGCTTGGTTAAAGTGGGTCCTTCAGCAAGAAGCATTGCTTCCAAATGCTCCCTGGTAGACTGTCAGTCTGGAAAGACATGGAGGCAAGGAGGTGGGAGGGGAAGACTGACAGAGGAAGAATTTGGTGGGCAGGAACCTAAACAGCTCACTGTAAAGGTTTCCTAAATTTCACCCAAATTTTCTTTCTCCAAATCTGGTTTCCTTTTAGTTATTTCCTGTTTGTCAGGCACGGGTGGTCCTTTCGCCAGAAAATACCGACAGCTATGTTTTTTCTGACGTGTAGTTTTTTGTTGGTGAAGATTTTTATTAAAGTGAGGTTGACTTGGTCTTGTTAGCTTGGTGTCAATTTTCTAGTTGTATACATGGTTCCTTCAGGTGTCATAAGTGAAAGCTCTGACTTAACCATCCCCAAAGCTCAACAACATTTCCAAGGGCCCCAGAATGATGAGATTTTTGGATAAGTGAACTTTGGCAAATTTAAGCAGGGAGGCAAATAGGTAGGGTCTTTTTGAGCATCAGGACTCTCCTGTGCTAGGCGGCTACTCGGCCGGTTTGACCACAGTGCTGGGAAGGTCCAAAGAGGCTGTCTCCAAGTTGGCTAGACAAGCTGCACAGACAACAGTTTTTGCTTGCCCGCAGGTTGAACCCCTAAGCCTGGGGAAATGTCTGCATTTTTTAGAAGGGACCTTAAAGAAAAGCGTCTCAGCATTTCTAGCCCCATTCTGCACATTTGTCCTTTCTTTGTTCCCTGACAACCCGGAGAGACAAAGGCTCCTCTGTCCTTTGTTTGGTTGGCCTGCCCTCTGTGGAGCTCTCTGCTCCCCCTGCTATTCGAACTCCATTAGGACTCTTCCTGTGACGGGAAGGTGATAAAAGAAACACACTTCAGATAGTAAAAACAAGTGTCCAGGAAGGATCTTGTCATTAGGTTGAGACAAATGAAAAAGCCAGGCCTCTGGTTTCTCCACCTGGATCTGGAGCAGCTGAGGAGGAAATGTCACTGAGCTCCAAGCAGCCGTCAGCAGGGTGGGCGCAGGGGCTGGGCTCCTCCCCTGTGCACATGACGGAGCCAGGACCTGGGGGCCAGGGTACCTCCCAGCAGCGGCTCTCTCTGCACTTTGGACAGTTCTTCCTTCCTTTCATCTGTCAGTTTGTTCCCCTCCCTCCTTTTTTATGCTCTCACCGACCCCCTTTCCTTTCGTTACCTGTCAGTGTTCACCCTCTGTTCAAATCTCTTGACTCCAGTCATCTTCCATCCACTTAGCAGATCCTTCCTATGGCGTGACCCCTTCTCTATGGCATATAATACTAGTGTGTGTGTGTGAGTTGCTCAGTCGTGTCCTTCTCTTTGCAACCCCATGAACTGAGTCTGACAGGCTCCTCTGTCCATGGAATTCCCCAGGCAAGAATACTGGAGTGGGTAGCCATTTCCTTCTTCCAGGGCATCTTCCTGACCCAGGGGTTGAACCTGGGTTTCCTGCACTGCAGGCAGATTCTTTACTATCTGAGCCTCCATAATACTAGTAACGGCTATCAGTTATTGAGGGTTTATCATGTGCTTTTTATCCTGCTGTAGGTGTTCCAGCTGCCTCTGAGGTGCTGTGTTCATCAGGATAGGCTGGTGGTTGCAATAAGCAGTCCCAGCATTGTGGTGAGACTGTTTCTTTTTGCTTTCATGCAGAGTCTGGAGCATGTGTTCTCACTGGCAGCATCTCCCAAGGCTCACCTTTAAGCCTCAAGCATTGGCTTCTACACCCTTTTCATGATGTACCTTGCCCATTCTGGAGTTTTAGAGTAGAAGGCAGAGAGGATGTGGAGGGTCACAAGAACGTTTTTAGGGAGGCCACTGAGTGGTATCCGACCACTTCCCCCACCTCTTATCGTCCACAAGTCTGATATATGGTCCCTCCTAACTTCAGGGGAACCTAGAAATGCAGGATGAAGGTGAAACTGCATGATGGATGCATCATGGTCTCTTCCACAAGTGGGTGCTGTCAACCTCTCCACATAAGGAAGATGGGGCTCAAAGATTCAGAGTCAACAGCTGATAACAGGGAACCCCAATTCCAACCCTGCAAATCTGACTACAGAACTACACTCTTCATCTTGTGTGCTGCTTTCTGTGATTCTCTTCTGATAAAAAGCTAGTCCCTCTTTCATGCTAACAATTTACCTTTCACAAATCTTTACTTTCCCACTTATCATAGGGCTGTACCTACTGTACCAGACTGTGAATGCTCCAAGGAAAAGGAAAGCTCTTTCTCATAACAGTATCATCAACAGATGATGCACTATGCCTGGGGAACAGTGGGGCTCAATAAAAGCTTCATAAATGAAGAATAGCTGTGGTTTGTGTGTGGAGTCTTAGAAGGGCTCCTGGGGGACTAAATTACTTCACTCTACTTTTCTAGATGACTGTCAAGGAGTCTGGATCAGTGCAACAACCACCCCCACATAGCTATTTTGAACCCAGCCATAAGACTGATCCTTTAAAAACATAAGTCATAGGTATCTTCCTTCTGCCAAAATGTCTCCATGACAAAACTGTATCCAGATTTTTGTTTCTTAATACCATACTCTAACAAAAGAAACCAGGACTACCCAGAGAAATGGCTGACTTCAGGGTTGAGACTGGAAAAATATAAGATGAGCCTGAAGCATCTTAGAGGAAGTATCAGGAGATGAGGATATGCTAAACACAAAACAAAGTAAAAAACAGGGCATGTCAAATGGACACAGAAGCCAGTGTGAAAGAAGTCCCAATGTCCAAAGCCAGAACTATGGGAGTAACAAAATAAATAATGATAGTAACGGATTGTAAAAAAAAAATAAAATGATTGTCCATGAGTCTATACTCATATAAATAAATGAATAACCGAATAATGGAAAAGGCACAGAAGAATTCTTTATAGAAGAATTCCAAATATTAAACACAGAAGGAATTAAGGAAATAGGATATCACCATTAAAACATCACTTGTTACAGTCAAGATTTACTGATGGATGCTATTATTAGTAGGCAAAACTCTGAGAGAAGCAGGATATTTTCATTCTTTGAAGTTATCTCCTCCTCCAAAATATTAATGCAGGCATACCAGGAAGTTGTCTGGGTTTGGTTCCAGACTGCTGCAAAGTAAAGCGAATATTACAAAAAATCAAGGCACACAAATTTTTTGGTGAACCCATACATTCAAAATTTAGTTTAGGACTTCGCTGGTGGCACAGTGGATAAGAATCCACCTGCCGATGGGTCATGGGTTCAATCCCTTGTCTTGGAAAACCCTGCGTGCCATGGACAACTAAGCCTATGCATCACAACTACCGAGCTCATACTCTAGAGGCTGAGACCTGCAGCTTCCAAGCCTGTGTGTTTCAACTACTGAAGCCTGGGCACCTAGAGCCTCTGCTCTGCAACAAGAGAAGCCACTGCAATGAGAAGCCTGGTGCACTGCAATGGAGAGTAGCCCCTGCTTGCTGCAACTAGAGAAAGCCTGTGCAAAAGCAAC
The DNA here is from genome assembly GCF_054371585.1 of Giraffa tippelskirchi. Taxonomy (NCBI): domain Eukaryota; kingdom Metazoa; phylum Chordata; class Mammalia; order Artiodactyla; family Giraffidae; genus Giraffa; species Giraffa tippelskirchi. Next base: position 102,364,674 of record NC_137280.1, on the reverse strand, counting down.
AAAGACCCGGCACAGTCAAAAAGTAAATAACCATATAAGAAATAAAAATTAGTTTACATTATGCTGTAGTCTACTAAGTGTGCATTAACATTATGTCAAAAAAATGTATATACTTTAATTTTTAAGGCTTTATTGCTAAAAAAAAAAGTGGTAACCATCATCTGAGCCTTCAGCTCATCATAATCTTTTATGCTGGTAGAGGGTCTTGCCTCAGTTTTGATGGCTGCTGACTGACCAGGGCGGTGGTTGCTGAAGGCTGGGGAGGGGGTACCTGCAGCAGTTTCTTAAAACAGGACAATTTCTTGTTATATTGATGGTCTATTCCTTTCACTTGAACATTTAGAGGCCATAGTATGGTTATTAACTGGCCTATTTTCAATATTTTTGTGTCTCAGGGAATAGGAAGGACCATGGAGAGGGAGACAGATGGAGTACGGCTGGTGAAGGGAGCAGTCAGAGGACACACAGTTATTCATCAGTTAACTTTGTTGTTTTCTATGGGTGTGGCTTCTGGGGCCCCAAACCAGTTACAGTAGTAACATCAAAGGTCACTAATCAAAGATCACCATAATATAGTAATAATAAACATGATTGATATATTGTCAAAACTACCAAAATGCGACAGAGACACAAGTGAGCAAATGTTGTTGGAAAAATTGCACCCACAGATTTTTCCCAATTCAGGATTGCACAAATCTTTGATTTGTAAAGAACACAGTATCTGTGAAGCACAATAAAATGAGGGTGCCTGTAATTACTGTGGTGGTTTTAACATACTTCCCACAAATTCTTTGTTACTGTTCATTCTAGGATGTGGAATTGTAGACTGGAATTTCAACTCATTTCTGATGAACGTATGGAAAGGGGAAAATAGTAACTTTGCAGCAGAGAAACTTGGCAGGTATCACTTTCATCATGTGATCAAAATTAACAATACCATGGTAAATCATAGTAACATCATGTTCCTCATGATATGTGATGAGAAAGACACTTCATTTCTGTTGACTTCTTCCTTCAAACCCATAACCCTAGTCATTAGAAAACATCAGACAAACCAAAATTAAGGGACACTTTACAAATATCTCAGAGAAGGCAATGGCACCCCACTCCAGTGTTCTTGCCTGGACAATCACATGGACGGAGGAGCCTGGTAGGCTGCAGTCCATGGGGTCTCTAGGAGTCAGACACAACTGAGCGACTTCACTTTAACTTTTCACTTTCATGCATTGGAGAAGGAAATGGCACCCCACTCCAGTGTTCTTGCCTGGAGAATCCCAGGGACGGGGGAGCCTGGTGGGCTGCCGTCTATGGGGTCGCACAGAGTCGGACACGACTGAAACGACTTAGCAGCAGCAGCAGCAGTTACAAATATCTGACCAGTATTCTTCAAAAGAGTCAAAGTCATACAGAACAAGAAGGAGAAGCTGTCACAGTTTGGAGGAGAGTTCAGCATGGTATCCTGGACTGGATCCTGAGACAGGAAAGGGACATTAATAGAAAAACAGGTTATGTCTGAAATGTAGTTCATAGTTTTAGACTAATGTCGATTACTTAGTTTTGATAAATATGCCATGGTTATATAAGATGTTTACATGAAGGGAGGCTGAGTGAAAAGTATTTGAGAACTTTCTGGATTTATCATGGAAATTCTTCTATAAACTGGAAATTGATAGAAACCACTGAAGAAAAAACAAGCCTCTCCTTTCACACTGAATCAAATCTGAAGTCCTTCCAGTAGCCTACAGAGTCAGACATGATTCTCACGATCCCCTCTCTGTCTTACCTCCTCTCATTCCCTCCCCACCTCAGGCAGCTTCAGCTGCTGGGGGACTTTCCCTCTTATTCCTCAGACACCTCCGGCCTGCTCCCACCTTGGGGCCTTGACACTTATTGCTCCCATTGGTGGGAAAGCTTCCCCCCAGATATTCTCATGCCTAGCTCCCTTATCTCTTGGAGATCTTTATTCAGATGTCTCCTAATCAAGAGACTTTCTCTGACCCACCTATGTAAAAGGACACACACATCTGGCATAACCCGTCCCCTGCCCTGCTTGGCTTTACTTTGTTGCTCTCAGCATCATCACTCATTCAATAGACTTTGTCTATTTGTCTTTATTCTTCCTGTGGCAGGCAGAACAATGCCCCCCCACCCGCACCCCTGCAAAAATGTTCATGTTCTAATCCCTGGAACCTAAGACTATATTGTGCTTAGTCACTCAGTTGTGTCCAACTCTTTGCAACCCCATGGACTGTAGCCCACAAGGCTCCTCTGTCCATGAGATTTCCCAGGTAAGAATACTGGAGTCGGTAGCCGTTCCCTTCTCCAGGGAATCTTCCCAACCTAGGGACTGAACTTGGTTCTCCTGCTTTGCAGGCAGATTCTTTACCGGTTGAGCCATCAGTGTTGCCATATGTCAAAGGGGAAAATTAAGACTGCAGATGGAACTAAGGTTGTTAATCATCTGACCTTGAAATGGGAAGGTTCTCTTGGATTACCTAGATGGCCCATTATAATCACAAGGGTCTTTAAATGTGGAAGAGGGAGACAGAAAATAAATTGGAGGAATTCATCATGAGAATGACTCAATTCTCACTGGTGGTTTTAGACAATTGAGGCACCCGTGAGCCAAGCTGTGGGCAGGCTCTAGTTGCTGAAAAAGATGGAACATTCTTTCCTAGAGCCTTTAGAAGATTGTAGCCCTGTTGACATTTTGTTTGTAGCCCGTTTTGACCCTTGTCAGACTTCTGCTTTAAAGAAGTATAGGAGAAGTACTATGAAACTCCTAGAGGAAAATATAGCTAAGATACTCTTTGACATAAATCACAACAATATCTTTTTGGATCTGTCTCCTACAGTAATGAAAATAAAACAAAAATAAACACATGGGACCTAATTAAACTTAAAAGCTTTTGCACAGCAAAGGAAACCATAAACAAAATTCAAAGACAGCCGATGGAATGGGAGAAAAGTGGAGAGCTACATATAGACAAATAAAAAATTAGAACATCCTATAACAACATACAAAAAAAACCTCAAAATGGATTAAAGACCTAAATGGAAGGTCAGATACTATAAAACTCAGAGGAAAACATATGCAGAACAGTGACATAAATTGCAGCAAATTTTTTTGGATTCACCTCCTAGAATAATGAAAATAAAAACAAAATAAAATGATGAAACCTAATTAAACTTAAAAGTTTTGCATAGCAGAAGAAACCATAAACAAAGCGAAAAGACAACCCACATAATGGGAAAAAATATTTTAAATGAAGATACTGACAAGGACTTAATTTCCAAATATATAAACAGCTCATGAAGCTCAATATCAGAAAAACAAACAACCCAATCAAAAAAGGCAGAACATGTAAAGAGGTGTTTCTCCATAGAAGACACCAGGTGGCCAAGAGGCATACGAAAAGATGCTCAACATCACTAATTATCAGAGAAATGCAAATTAACCTACCACAAGGTATCACCTCACATCAGTCAGAATGGTCATCATCAAAAAGTCTATAAATAATAAATGCTGAAGAGAGAGTTGAGAAAAGGGAACTTTGCTACACTGTTGGTGGAAATGCCAGTTGATATAGCTGCTATAGAGAAGAGCATGGCGGTCCCTTAACAAACTGAAAATGGAGCCAGGATTTGACCCTGTAATCCCAATCCTGGGCATACATCCAGAGGAAACCATAATTCAAAAAAAATCTGTGCACCCCAATACTCATTGCAGCACTATTTTTAAATAGCTAAAACCACTAGACCATTCAGGTATGACCTAAATCAAATCCTTTACGATTATACAGTGGAAGTGTCAAATAGATTCAAGGGATTAGATCTGATAGACAGAGTACTTGAAGAACTATAGATGGAGGTTCCTGACATTGTACAGGAAGGAGGGTTCAAGACCATCCCCGAGAAAAAGAAAGGCAAAAATGCAAAATGGTTGTCTGAGGAGGGCTTACAAATAGCTATGAAGAGAAGTGAAAGGCAAAGGAGAAAAGGAGAGATATACCCATTTGAATGCAGAGTTCCAAAGAATAGCAAGGAGAGATAAGAAAGCCTTCCTCAGCGATCAATGCAAAGAAATAGAGGAAAACAATACAATGGGAAAGACTAGAGATCTCTTCAAGAAAATTAGAGATAGCAAGGGAACATTTCATGCAAAGATGGGCTCAATAAAGGACAGAAATGGTATGGACCTAACAGAAGCAGAAGATATTAAGAAGAGGTGGCAAGAATACACAGAAGAACGGTACAAAAAAGATCTTCATGATCCAGATAATCACGATGGTGTGATCACTCACCTAGAGCCAGACATCCTGGAATGTGAAGTCAAGTGGGCCTTAGGAACCATCACTATGAACAAAGCTAGTGGAGGTGATGAAATTCCAGTTGAGCTATTTCAAATCCTAAAAGATGATGCTGTGAAAGTGCTGCACTCAATATGCCAGCAAATTTGGAAAACTCAGCAGTGGCCACCGGACGGGAAAAGGTCAGTTTTCATTCTAATCCCAAAGAAAGACGATGCCAAAGAATGCTTAAACTACTGCACAATTGCACTCATTTCACATGCTAGCAAAGTAATGCTCAAAATTCTCCAAGCCAGGCTTCAACAGTATGTGAACCGTGAACTTCCAGATATTCAAGTCGGATTTAGAAAAGACAGAGGAACCAGAGGTCAAATTGCCAACATCCGTTGGATCATCGAAAAAGCAAGAGAGTTCCAGAAAAACATCTACTTCTTCCTTATTGACTATGCCAAAGCCTTTGATTGTGTGGATCACAACAAACTGTGGAAAATTCTTCAAGAGATGGGAATACCAGACCACCTGACCTGCCTCCTAAGAAATCTGTATGCAGGTCAAGAAGCAACAGTTAGAACTGGACACGAACAACATACTGGTTCCAAATTGGGAAAGGAGTATGTCAAGGCTGTACATTGTCACCCTGCTTATTTAACTTATATGCAGAGTACATCATGTGAAATGCCAGGCTGGATGAAGCACAAGCTGGAATCAAGATTGCTGGGAGAAATATCAATAACCTCACATATGCAGATGATACCACCCCTATGGCAGAAAGTGAAGAAGAACTAAAGAGCCCCTTGATGAAAGTGAAAGAGAAGAGTGAAAAAGTCGGCTTAAAACTCAGCATTCAGAAAACTAAGATCATGGCATCTGGTCCCATCACTTCATGGCAAATAGATGGGGAAACAGTGGAAACAGTGAGAGACTTTATTTCTGGGGGCTCCAAATCACTGCAGATGGTGACTGCCGCCATGAAATTAAAAGACACTTGCTCCTTGGAAGAAAAGTTATGACCAACCTAGACAGCATATTAAAAAGCAGAGACATTACTTTGTCAACAAAGGTCTGTCTAGTCAAGGCTATGGTTTTTCCAGTAGTCATGTATGCACGTGAGAGTTGGACTATAAAGAAAGCTGAGCTCTGAAGAACTGATGCTTTTGAACTGTGGTGTTGGCGAAAACTCTTGAGAGTCCCTTGGACTACAAGGAGATCCAACCAGTCCATCCTATAGGAAATCAGTCCTGAATATTCATTGGAAGGACTGATGGTGAAGCTGAAACTCCACTACTCTAGCCACCTGATGCAAAGAACTGAATTATTTGAGAAGATTCTGATGCTGGGAAAGATTGAAGGCAGGAGGAGAAGGAGATGATAGAGGATGAGATGGTTGGATGGCCTCACCGACTCAATGGATGAAACTCCGGGAGTTGGTGATGGACAGGTAGGCCTGGGGTGCTGTAGTCTGTGGGGTTGCAAAGAGTCGGACATGACTAAGCAACTGAACTGACTGAAAACATGGAACTAAATTAAATGTCCATTGACAGTGGAATAGATAAAGAAGATGTGGTACATATACACAGTGGAATATTACTCATCCTTAAAGAATGAAATAATGCCATTTGCAGCAATTATGGATGAAACATTAGAGATTATTATACTAAATGAAGTAAGCCAGAGAAAGACATAAAAAATGATATCACTTCTATGTGAAATTTTTTTTAAATGACACGAACTGACTCATTTCCAACACAAAAAGAGACTCATGGACACAGAAAACAAACTTAACGGTTACTAAAGTGGAAACAAGGGTGGGGAGAAGGACAAACTATCACATTGGGATTAACATATACAGACTATTATGTATCTTCCCAAGCGACGCTAGTGGTAAAGAACCCGCCTGCCAATGCAGGAGACATAAGAGACACAGGTTTAATCCCTGGGTGGGGAAGATATGTTGGAGGAGGTCACGGCAACTCACTACAGTATTCTTGCCTGGAGAACCCCATGGACAGAGGAGCCTGGTGGGCTACAGTTCATAAGGTCACAAAGAATCAGACATGACTGAAGTGACTTAGCACGGCGGGGCACTATTATGCATAAAATAGATAACCAATAAGGACCTACTCTATAGCACATAGAACTGTACTCAATATTTTGTAATAGTTTATAAGGGAAAAGAATCTGAAAAACAATATATGTATATATTCACTGTGCTGTACAACTGAAACTTAAATGATATTGTAAATCAACTATATTTTAGTAAAAAATTAAATATAATTAAAGAACTATAGGATTAAAAAATATGTTGTTTCAGGCTAATAAGTTGCAGAGACATTACTTTGCCGACAAAGGTCCGTCTAGTCAAGGCTATGGTTTTTCCAGTGGTCATGTATAGATGTGAGAGTTGGACGGTGAAGAAAGCTGAGTGCCGAAGAATTGATGCTTTTGAACTGTGGTGTTGGAGAAGATTCTTGAGAGTCCCTTGGACTGCAAGGAGATCCAACCAGTCCATCCTAAAGGAGATCAGTCCTGGGTGTTCATTGGAAGGACTGATGTTGAAGCCGAAACTCCAATACTTTGACCACCTGATAGGAAGAGCTGACTCATTTGAAAAGACCCTGATGCTGGGAAGGATTGAGGGCAGGAGAAGAAGGGGACGACAGAGGATGAGATGGTTGGATGGCATCACCGACTCAATGGACTTGAGTTTGGGTGGGCTCCGGGAGTTAGTGTTGGACAGTGAGGCCTGGCGTGCAGCAGCTCATGGGGTTGCAAAGATTCGGACATGACTGAGCGACTGAACTGAACTGAACTTGATACAGCAGTATAGAAGACTGACTCATGCACGAAATCAATGATCCATTCCTAATGTCCATACAGATACCTTGGTCTGACGAGTGCTGTCATTTGTCCAGAGTGGGAACTGCTGTCCAAGGTAAGGACACAATCTTGCCTCTGACTGTTTTATCACAAAATCTTCAGAGGTGATCAGAAAGAGAGTCAAGGCCTGGGAGCACAGGCTGTGTCGGAGGGTATGTGTCAGTGTGTGTGAATGAGGAGGGGCAGTGCTGTTGTGTTGAGTTCCTGTCATTCACTCAGTGACGTCACAGGCATGGGCCCTATCTTTGGGGTAAATGGTTAAGGTCTTTACCATTTCTTGTGTTCAAGATCTCAGATCTCTAGGTGGACTTGGACAACATTCCTAGGCACTTTCCCTGAGTGCCTGGCACCACCCTGTCTGCTATAGACAAGAGAGAAAACTGTCATTACATCATCCTACAGCATTAGGTTTAGGGCTGACTCTGAGGCATTAAAGAAATCTTATGAGAAGCTGATTTATGAAGGCAGTACAAGCACCACTCTTATTTATACTTAGAGTCCTTTTCAACTAGAGTCAGAATTTTGAGGGGTTATAGATCGATGGGTGAATTTACTTGTTTTTATTATGTAGAATAACAGAAGAGCCAGAAGCAATATAACCAAAATAGAAGAGAGCTTTATAAATAAAATAGGAATAATAGATACTTGAAAGATAATGTCCCCAAGCACTTTAGAAATGATGAAAGTGCCCTAGAAATGTTTAGATGAATGACTGTATATTCCTTTTGGAATGGGTTTTGGTTGTTAAATTTCCTTTTCTGAGTAAGTCAGCAAAAGTTTTTACCAGATATAAGACACAAATTGAATACCAGGCACATTCACCATAAAGTGTTCATTGATTTATTTAATATAGCTGTAATCATGGTGGAGCGCTAAAAGACTTTGGTTGGCATGTGACAAGAAAACCTGATTCAACTTGGCTTAAACAGTAACAGGGATTTACTGGCTTATGTAACCATAAAGTCCCACAGTAAGGCAAGCTGCAGCAAAGTTGATCCAGACGTTTACAGTGTCACCAGACTGTGCTATTTTTTCCTGCAGTTCTTTCAGTGCTACTTTCCAAAGCGTGTTGGCTTTCTCTTGGACTGGCTTCTCTCACCTCTATTGGTTCCCAGAGGGGTCAGCTTTCCTACTCATATTTGGTGGACAGAGCCATCCTGGAAACATCCCATCCCTGGGAAATTCAGGGTTGATAACAGCAGAGCAGAGGTCCCCACACAAGGCCTGCAGGCAAAATCTAGCCAGCTTCCTGACATTACACATCAGGTCTTATTAGACTACAGTCATGCCCTTTGGCTTACACATTGCCCATGGCTGCTCTCACACTGCAAGGGCAGGGTTGGGTGATTAGCACAGAGAACTATCACACACAGCCTGACATATTTACAATCAGGCCCTGGACAGAAGTTTGCTGACCTCTGAAACACAGTCATAGGGAATAACTCTGAGATAACTCTCAGCTCAGAAGCTGTTTTCTTCTCACCAACAGCAGTTAATTCATTCTATTTCTCTTTCTTTTTCCCACCAAAGAACAGATGGAAGACTTTTCTCAGGCAAATACGGCTAGTGGTTTTCAAGTCATGAGTCAGATTCTGGGCGTTTTCAGATTTACATGGATCCTCACAATAGCAATAGCTATAGTTAGAGAAATGGATTCCTTGAGGACCATACTGTAAATTAATGTTAATACCAACAGCACGACTAGAGGCCAGATTCGGTATAACACTCTCCCTATAGTAACCTCTCACAAAATCTTGTGAAGTGTGTCCCGTAATCATGCCTATTTTATAGATGAAGCACTGAGATATTAAGAAATGTCCCTGGTTTACACAGCTTGTAAGTGGTCCAGAGTTCATAGTGCTGATCAGTCCTCGTGGCTGCCTCTCTGAATTGGAATTACAACTGAGCAAATGCAGACAGGGACTAAGAATTATCTGTGATTTGTGATGTGGCTGAACACAACAGAAAAGAACAGGGCACTCCACATGACCAGATAAGGAGATAAAACAGAGAGGAAGTCAGGGACAGCAGATAAAACTTTCCTTTAGCCACCCTCGCTAAACGTTCAAGCAAGGAGCTGGTGAGAAGGGCTTTAGAAGGGAGCAACAAAGTTCCCTTAGTCCAAAAGTGCAGATTTCTAAATCGTCAAAGTTAAAACCTGAACCACATCAGTCTCAGACAGAATGAGTTTCTTAGAATATGTTCCTTAGAAATTGCTCCATTGAAAAACAGTCCTGGGGTCAACTCATGTGTGGAATACAGCATCCACTAACCCACTCGGAGATTCCCAGTGCAAACATTAGGAGACTTTCAGAAATGCTAAATAGAGTAGGGAAACCTGTTTGCTTAACCCACATTTGCTCCATTTATCTGACCACCAAACATTCTTTGGGGTATGTATAAAGTCTAAAGATATCCCAAAGAATAAACCATTTTTTTTAATTGAAGTATATTTGATTTACAATATAGTTTCAGGTATATAGCACAGGAATTCAGTTACACACATATATGTATATATCTATATTTTTCTATTCCTTTCCATTTATAGTTTGTTACAAGATATATATTTATAGTTTGTTACAGTATGAAAAGGCAAAAAGACGTGATGCTGAAAGATGAACCTCCCAGGTTGGTAGATGTCTAATACACTACTGGGGAAAAGCAGAGAAATAGATATATAAAGAATGAAGAGTCTGAGCCAAAGCAGAAATGATGCCCAGTTGCGATTGTTTCTGGTGGTGAAAATAAAGTCCAGTGCTATAAAGAACAATATTGCATAGGAACCTGAAAGTTAAGTCCATGAATCAAGGTAAATTGCATGTAGTCAAACAGGATATGGCAATAGTGAATATCAACATTTTAGGAATCACTGAACTAAAATGGACCGGAGTGGGTGAATTTAATTCAGATGACCATTATATCTACTACTGTGGGCAAGAATCCCTTAAAAGAAATGGAGTTGGCCTTATAGTCAACAAAATAGTCTTAAATGCAGTACTTGGGTACAATCTCAAAAATTACAGAATGATCTCAGTTCATTTCCAAGGCAAACCATTCAGCATATCAATAATCCAAGTCTATGCCCCAACTACTAATGCTGAAGAAGCTGAACGGTTCTATGAAGACCTACAAGACCTCCTAGAACACCAAAAAAAGATGTCCTTTTCATCAATAGGAGACTGGAAGGCAAAAGTAGGAAGTCAAGAGATACTTGGATTAATAGGTAAGTTTGGCCTTGGAGTAACAAAATGAAGCAAGGTAAAGGCTAACAGAGTTTTGCCAAGAGAATGCACTGATCATAGCAAACACTCTCTTCCAACAGCACAAGAGATGACTCTACACATGGACATCACCAGATGGTCAGTACCAAAATGAAATTGATTACATTCTTTGCAATTGAAGATGGAGAAGCTCTATACAGTCAGCAAAAATGACTGGGAGCTGACTGTGGCTTAGATCATTAGTCTTTATTGCAAAATTCAGTCTCAAATGAAGAAAGTAGGGAAAATCACTAGCCCATTCAGCTATGACCTAAATCAAATCACTTATGATTATACAGTGGAGGTGATGAATAGATTCAAGGGACTAGATCTGGTAGACAGAGTGCCTGAAGAACTATGGATAGAGGTTTGTAACATTGTACAGGAGGTGGTGACCAAAATTGTGCCCAAGAAAACGAAATGCAAGAAGGCAAAGTGGTTGTCTGAGAAGGCCTTACAAATAGCTGAGAAAAGAAGAGAAGCAAAACGCAAAGCAGAAAGGGAAAGATATACCCAACTGAATGCCGAGTTCCAGAGAATAGCAAGGAGAGATAAGACAGGCTTCTTAAGAGAACAACGCAAACACACAGAGGAAAACAATAAAATGGGAAAGAGTAGAGATCTCTTCAAGAAAATTGGAGATACAAAGAACATTTCATGCAGAGATGAGCACAATAAAGGACAGAAACAGCAAGGACCTAACAGAAGAAATTAAGAAAAGGTGGGAGGAATACATAGAAGAACTGTACAAAACAGCTCTTAAAGACCCAGATAACCATGATGGTTTGTTCATTCACCTAGAGCCAGACATCCTGGAATGTGAAGTCAAGTGGGCCTTAGGAAGCATCACTACAAAGAAAACTAGTGGAGGTGATAGAATTCTAGCTAAGCTATTTCAAATCCTAAAAGAAAATGCTGTTAAAGTGCTGCGCTCATTATGCCAGTAAATTTGGAAATCTCAGCAGTGGCCACAGGAATGGAAAAGGTCAGTTTTCACTCCAATCCCAAGGGAAGGCATTGCTGGAAGAAATATCAACAGCCTCAGATATGCAGATGATACCACTTTAATGGCAGAAAGTGAAGAAGCACTAAAGTGCGTCTTGATGAAGGTGCAAGAGGAGAGTGAAAAAGTAGGCTTAAAATTTAACATTCAAAAGATGAAGATCATGCCATCCAGTCCAATAACTTCATGGCAAATAGATGGGGAAAATGTGGAAACAGTGTTAGATTTCATTTTTTTAAGCTACAAAATTAACATGGATGGGTACTGCAGCCATGAAATTAAAAAACGCTTGCTCCTTGGCTATAACAAACCTAGACAGGATATTAAAAAGCAGAGAAATCACTTTGACTACAAGGTCTGTATAAGCTATGGTTTTCCCAGGAGTCTTGTATGGTTGTGAGAGTTGGACAACTAAGAAGGCTGAGCACTGAAGAATTGGTACTTTCGAACTGTGGTGCTGGAGAAGACTCGAGGGTCCCTTGGACAGTAAGGAGATCAAACTAGTCAATGCTAAAGGAAATCAACCCTGAATATTCATTGGAACGGCTGGTCCTGAAGCTGAAGCTCCAATACTTTGGCCACCTGATGTGAAGAGCTGACTACTTGGAAAAGACCCTGATGCTGGGAAAGATTGAGGGCAAGAGGAGAAGGGGTGACAGAGGATGAGATGGTTGGATGGCATCACTGAGTCAACGGACACGAGTTTGACTAAGCTCAGGGAGATAGTGAAGGACAGAGAAGCCTGGCGTGCTGCAGTTCATGGGGTCGCAAAGAGCCAAGTATGACTTAGTGACTAGACAACAACAAGATATTGAACATAGGATAAACAGACTCACGGACATAGAAAACAATCTTATGGCTACCAAAGTGGGAGAGGGGACAGGGATAAATTGGGGATAAAGGATTAACAGGCACGCACTACCAAAAAAACCTTTTGATTCCTTTTGTTGTATAATTTAAAAGCATCATTTCAATGCTTAATCATATGAGTTATTCCATATCCCATAATGCGAAACCACTGCTTCTCAAGTTAACTTTTTTGGTTGTCTTTTTTATAATCTTATTAAAAGAGCCCTTCCATGGCAATTAAAACAGGAATCTGAAGCAGATGGGTTTCTGGGGGCCAGATGGACTGACCCAGCCAACCGGGTGAGTTTCCTTGCCAAAATATGCTGTGTAAGACCCACTCATGGGAGGATCTGTAATATTAGGTTCACCCATTACAATGGTGGCATCATAAATAGTACTGCTATAATGTACTTAGGGCTTTCCCTGTGGCTCATATGGTAAACAGAGAAGGCAATGGCAACCCACTCCAGTACTCTTGCCTGGAGAATCCCATGGACGGAGGAGCCTGGTAGGCTGCAGTCCATGGGGTCATGAAGAGTTGGACACAACTGAGCGACTTCCCTTTCACTTTTCACTTTCATGCATTGGAGAAGGAAATGGCAACCCACTCCAGTGTTCTTGCCTGGAGAATCCCAGGGATGGCAGAGCCTGGTGGGCTGCCATCTATGGGGTCGCACAGAGTCGGACATGACTGAAGCGACTTAGCAGCAGCAGCATATGGTAAAGAATCTGCCTGCAATGCAGGAGACCTGGGTTTGATCTCTGGGTGGGGAAGATCCCCTGGAGATGGGGATGGCAACTCATTCCAGTATTCTTGCCTGGAGAAGTCCATGGATAGAGGAGCCTGGTGGGCTACAACCCATGGGGTGGCAAAGAGTCAGACATGACTGAGTGACTAAAACTTTCACAATGTACTTATATGTGAAAGAGCTAAATTGTGCAGGATAACTAAGTAGGAAATCAGAATACAGGAAGAAAAATAAACCCTGCAAATACTGCAAGTGATAAATTCAAAGGAATTTAAAGATTGAAGCTATTGGCATGGCAGGGACTATTGCCAGCAGTGAAGGGTACATGAAAGGCAGAAACGTCTGAGCTGGAGCTTAAAGGGTCTAGTGAGCATGGGTGGGGTGGAGAGGGAGGAGAGGTTGGGGTGGGGCTCAGACCAGCAGGAGCAGAGGTATAGCCTGGATGGACACAGGATTGGAGGCTTGAAGTGGGTAGAAGTGATGGACGTCGTTGGTGAGATATGAGAGGTGAAGTGGCCTATGCACAGAAGCGCCTAAAATCCTGAGAGGATTGTGGCTTTAATTCAGCTGATGACATTGTAGGTTTCTAAACATAATCAAAGTGTGTATTGTTTAACATAGGTGTTGCCAGCTGCAGCATAAAAATGAACTGGGAGGGAGGAAGCTGAAAGAGGAAGTAGCGTTCCCTTATGACAGAGGAGAACGAGACCACTGAAGGACTGTTTAATCCAGTTTTGTGCTTCCAAGAAGGGCAGATTTCTAAATTACCAAAGTTAAAGTCATTGATTTTATTTTTCATACATTTGTCCGTAGGCATTAATTCTATAAGCAAATGTAATGGATCCAATCCATTGTTCAATCACTGTTGTAATTCAGAAATGATTTGCTTGCTTTCTTTGAAAATAACCTGTGTGTGTCAAAGGCCTCTAACCATGTATATTGTTTATCACAACATCAGAAACAACTGTATGTTTTGGGAGTATTTCCTCCTGGAAGCAGTATGGTGGGGGCTGTGTGAGGTGGTGGCGGAGCTCAGTGGTCACTGCAGGGAGCCCTGAGGGGGTGAGCAGGGGAGGGGCCCAAGGGGAGGTCATGTGCACTCATCCTAAGCCCTGTGGGTTAGGGTTAACTGCTCTTGACAGACTTGAGCCATTTCAGTGACTTTTCATTCCCAAGGGGAGAGCCTCAAATGCCACCATCTCATTTTATGACCCTTTCGCAAGGCACCCAAATCGTAGCGATCCAGTCCTGCTCTAAGATCCAAGTCAGTAACATATATTGAAGAAATTTCTGCTTTCCACAGGTTTGAAATATAACACGAGTCCTTAGTGAAGTCATTTGAGGGGGAGATTGCATCATGTAACATGTAAATGACCTGCCTTAAAACCTCTTTGCCTGTTCAGCTCCTTGAAGCCCCACGGTGGCCAGCAGCGGCTCCTCCAAATCTCTTCCAACCCTGTCTCTAAGCCTTCAGGACCCTCTGGCCTTTTTACATTGCCTTTGCTTCTTAGACTGTTTCCTTCTCTCCCTAATGCTTCTGAACGTTTTCCTTTGCAGAGAACTCAAGCTTTTTATTATTTTTTTTTTCTTTTGTCTAAATGTACATAAATCAATGTAAAACCTCTAGGTATTTTTTCTTCGCTTTATTCACTACCCCATCCATGAAACAAAGGCCAGAAAGCTGAGCAACTCAGCTAAAGAATCTTTCTTAGAAAGCTGAGGAGAAGATAGTGAAAATTGTGTTTACCTAAGAGTGTACCTGCCTCACAGATGGGGCAGTGGGGTGGGGGTGACCCATATTACTAAGAGGCTGGAACTCTTTAATCCAGATTATCTGCAGATTAACTCAAGCAAAGATGATCTCTGGAAAGTAGAAAGCTGATTACAGCTAGCAAATCAATGGGCTCTAAACCCTAGTGGGTACCTAAAAAAACTCTGACTTCAAATGAACTGGCTCCTGTCCTGAAGTTTTCTGCTGCTTGGAAGCAAGTGTTTGGATGTCCTGATTTACAGGATGAAAAGACTTGTGCACCAGGCCAGAGCCCTGAACGCTGAGCCAGGCCACCTTGCTTCCCATGGTTGTAGTTTAACGTAAAGCATTTCAGAAATTTCTGCATGTTATTTGAGGCCTGAAAGGTGACTTGCTCTCAGCCTCATGCTCTCTAGTCTGTTGTCATCAAACCCAAAACATTACTATATCCAGCATCCACCTCAGGTCCCCAGGTTATGACCGTGAGAGGTGGCTGGATGAGATCTCACTTCTGAAAATAGCCAGGGCTTTCCTCAGCGATTCTAGGCATCCATAAGGAAATCTTTCTCTCCTGCTCTTCCTTGGGTCTGTGGGTCTGTTTTCTTTTACCCTGTCCTTGTCCCTCTATCTGTCTCACAGTTATACATAATCCTGGCTACATGTCTGGGTGTCTTCTCTATGATAGAGCTTTGTCTCAACTTGTCTTTGTGGTGTCTTCAGGAATTCCTTGAGCATAGAAAATAACTCTCCCTTTTAGCCATAAGAGATGGGTAGTAAAGTTGGCAATGGACAGCTACAAAAAGGATTTCAGCAGTTCACGCTAACATGTTTAAGGAACAAGACACTATTAAGAGAAGGGATTAATTGTATATTAAAATTATTCCCAGATGCCAGAGAGATTAGATGGAGGACACATATTTTAACTGAAAATCAGTAATGATGACCAGTAAGGATATGTCTCTTTATTTTTTATCAATAATTTGAATTTATGAAAAGGGGAAATTATATAAGGATATCAGTATTTTGAAGAATAGTGTGCTTTAATAGCCAGAAGGAACTTTAAAAATTACCTTGAGTAGCTCCCCAGCCCTGAGGATAAAGACCCAAGCTCACAGCAATGGAGTACTTCGCTCAAGGTTCTTCTGACCAGTGGTCAGAGCTTCTATGTCAGGGATCTAACATGTGTCAGATGTTATTCTAGGTCCCAGATATGTCACAAATGAGGTCAAGGTTGCTGTCTTCTTGGGGTTTAAACATCAGAGGAGGAGGCAGATAATAACAAATGAACAAGAACATTTTAAACAGTGAAGACTTCTTTGATGTTGTCAAAGGAAGGTCATGATAGAGAGATGGAAAGAGGTTCTGAAGACAGGACCTTGGTGCTGGGGCCTCAGTTGTGAGATGTGCTAGTCTGGTGGAGTGGTGAAAGTCTGCATGTGTGGGGCACCAGAGCACTCTCATGCCTCCAGATAAAGCACCCTTTTCAGTGCAACCATGGATGGAAGGTTGTCATCTCTTAGGAGGCCCCAGAAAGATAAGTAAAACCCCTATTAAGGATATTCTATAAATAAGCATCATACAAATAAGCACCTACCATAAATAGCAACAGTCCTAGAGCCTTAAAAACTTTTATTTACATAGCATCCATTCCCTGCCTTTGAGCATCTTAAAGCCTAGTAAACTGCTTCTCATTGCAAAAAAAAAAAAAAAAAAAACTATCACAACATTGTTCATTAATCACTATATTTGAAAATGAAGATCAGTAAGGGACTCAAAAAAAAAAAAGAATATGAAATAAAAAGTTTTAGAAAAAAGTTTGAAAAAAAGGGCTAGTCTAAGACAGGGTATTTTTTTGTTTGTTTTTAAAAACAGGTTTAACAGAGATGTTAGGATGTTTAAGACATTGACAGTTACTCTGAAATCTATCCAGGACAAAGGAATGGAGGCAGCTAATGTGACTTAAGCAGGTTCTGATCAAGATCCTGTCTTCTTCTAAAAAAGAGCTATTAGTCATTGTACCCAGGGCATTGGCTTCATGTTTTATCTACCACACATATTGAGGTTTAATTATGTTATTACACTTATACAGTACAACAAAGTCAATATATATATACACACACACACAGCACATAATATTGACTCTAAGACTGATACTAATCATTGGAAGTAAATGAGAAGAATCAGTGAAATTTCAGTGAGCAACTGCCAAACATTGCAAAGCATTTTTTTCTTTTTAAAAATAAAAATTTGGCTAAATATACTGGGATTGAATGTGAAGAATTCAAGCTTCAATTCGATCATTATTCTTTAGCCTGTGATCATCTAAAGAGCCACTAAGATATGGATTAATATACATTTAGCACTGATTATAAAAAATACATTTTGTTGAAAGTATTTCCATGCCTATTTTCAGAGAAAATTTCTCCGAGATTATGTGGGCTTCACATTACAACGGAAGAGGGAAAAACAGAAAACAGATACTCATGTTTAAATTTTGGAGACAGGGGAAAGGATGGGAGAAGGGATAGACAGGGAATTTGTGAACATGTACACACTTCTATATTTAAAATGGATAACCAACAAGAATCTAATATATAGCACATGCAACTCTGCTCAAGGTTATATGGCAGCCTGGATGGGAGGGGAGTTTGGGGGAGAATGAATACATATGTATGTATGGCTGAGTCCCTTCTCTGTTCACTCGAAACTATCACAACATTGTTCATTAATCACTATATTCGAAAATGAAGATCAGTAAGGGACTCAAAAAAAAAAAAAAGAATATGAAATAAAAAGTTTTAGAAAAAAGTTTGAAAAAAAGGGCTAGTCTAAGACAGGGTATTTTTTTGTTTGTTTTTAAAAACAGGTTTAACAGAGATGTTGGGATTGTTTAAGACATTTCCAAAGGATCTTTACAATGGTTATAAAATTGTTTTCTGTCTTACGGCAATAACATTCCATAAATTGTCGAGGGGGATGGGGTGACTGTAAAGAATATAGAAGAGTTTCATAGCCTTGAAAGTGTGAAAAATCCACATGGCCTAATCTTTCTCCAGGAAGTGGGGGTTTATATCCAGTCACGATGTGCGAGCCAGAGTTGGGTGAGCTGCTTGCTACTCCAGAACTTGGCAATACAAGGCGATCTGATTGTCACAAAGCGTAGAATTTCTCAGAAAGTGTAAGAGGTGGAAGGGTGAGAGTGTGAATGTACCCTTCCTGGAGTAAAACAGGACCTCCAAGCCTTCTTTGTGGTTTCCACTGAGCTTACTATCCAAGAATAAAACACGAGGCGCCAAGGATGTGATTACCCACGTGCGGGCGTGTTAAGGAGATGGCAGAAGCTCCGTGAAACTGATCAAGGGTTCACAGATGTTTTCTTTGGATGCAGTTTGCAGTGCGATGGGAGTCTCTACTGTATTTTTCTCTCATCCCAAGTCTGGCTATGGAGAGGGGAAGAATGTCACCCTTAGACCAAAAGAGAGGAGCTTCGGAGGACCACTCAGACAGCTGACTTCGTGTCGGGCACATTCCACCCCCAGGTTTGACCCTGTGGCCTAGAGTTGGCAGAGAAAAGATGGGTGCACCTTCTCAGGAGAGAATGAGACTGCGGAGTGAAAGTGACTGCTCTCCATGGATCGGGTGTGGGTCTCATAGGGAGAGCCAGCTTGGCCATGAGGACAGTCTGGAGTGGCACAAGGACACGCCTGAGGCATGCACTTCTGAAGCCTGAAGGCAGAGGGGTGTAAGCAGGCAGCTAGAACAGAGGCATTGTCTGTTCAAAGGCACTGGGGCCTGGGGGCACAGCTGGGTTTTCTGAGGAAGTTGCCCAAGTGTCCCACACAAATAAAAGCCAACCTCATATATCGCCCAAGCCCAAAGGGCACTGACACCAATTTACATCTGTACTTTTTCTCTCTAAACCCTACTCCTGGGCCTAGTCACAGGGCAGGTCAGAAACAGGAACTGGTGGTGAGAGAAGAGATGACGTGGTAGAACTCTGGTGGTGGGATCGGGGGGAGCAGATGTGGGTGGAGTGATGCGGAGACAACAAGTTTTAACTTCAAATGAGTTAGGGGTTTTGTTACTCTATCAGAACAGACTGAACTCTGTGCCAACCAGACCAGACTCGATAATGTTTGAAGGTGACCAGAGAACTTTTCTCATCTAAGCATCATTAGAAACCAGCGACATCCCTAAGATTTCATATCAGGTTCAGGAGAGCATGGCTGAGAGAGTTTACCAGGCAGAGAAAAATAAAATGAATTCGGCTTTTGGATCAGTTAGTTAGCTGGTTTTCTGACTGGAATACACACTGAGATTATGTGGCTTTTGGGTTCCAAGGAAAAGGTCAAATGCTGATGACCAGTGATGGTATTTGCTCTACTTGCTTTCTCTCTGAGACAGTGTCTGTAAAGTGCTTAGCGTAGCACAAGCCTCCATAAACAATAACATTATTATGCTAGTTATCTTTATTATTGCAGGGATCTGATTTAAGACATATCCAACTAGACTCTCAGCACTTCTCAACCAGCAGGTTAACAAGCAGGGATAGTTCCAGACCTCAGAAGAGGGAGTTCTGAACCCATCCCTTCACAGGCCAAGGGATGGTGGTCCCTCTTCCAGCTGTGGCTCCCCTGGTAAAACAATTTAAGTGATGTATTTGGGGGAAGTACCATGGCCGAGCGATCAGGTCATCCTGACTTGGAATCTTGGCTCCACATTCAGTAGTGGGACAAATGATTAACTTCTCTGTACTTCAACTTTCTCATGTTTAAAAATCCAAAAATAACATGTACCTACTGTGGGGGGATTGATATCTACTTAATTGGAGTGATGTGCATAGTGGATAGTCCTTTTGTTTGCTTTCTTCTTCCAGTTCACCTAGCCATGGTCCTCTTTTTAAATTCTTTAAACGCCTCTATAAAAGCTCCATTTTCTTAAACTTTACTGCTCTGTGCCTTGTTTCCTCCACTTACATGGGAAAGTGGCTTAATAAATAGATCTCTAGTAAGGCAGAAATGAATGTTCATTGCTTAGACTGGAGATGACCTTTTAAAAGAGAAATTTGGAAGACAGAGAGGAGAGAATAAATCTGAGATCCTGAAATTACATGCTTGTGCCAACCTGATGGGGAAGATTGAGGAATGGAAGGAGCACATGAAGCATCCCCAGCAGGCTGGGGGGGTCCCCTCATGACAGAACTTTTTTTTTCCCAGGTGAGTATCCAACTCTTACAGCCAGTGACTGGCTACCTGCTCTGTATGCCTCTGCACCCAGCTCTAAACTCAGACTGAGCTTTGCAACAGAATCACACTGGGTCTTTGTAAATCAGAGAGGAAGGTATTTTAGTCGAGAGAGAGGTGGCTTCTCAAACCCCAAACCAGATAGATTTCAAAGTAGTTGTTTACCAAACATACCCCCAATGAGAAGACGGCACTGAAATAGAAGGGTGGGTGAAAAAAAAAAAAGATGAAAACTTTGCAAAGAGGAGCAGAAGACGAAGAGATGAAAAGTCCCCCAATTTAAATGCTCATGGTTGTCCTTGATCTCTTCATCTGCCTTCCTCGTGAGTTAATACTTATTTCTGTTGGATCAGCACACAAGCTAAAATCTGCCAGGTACCCAGCCAGTGACAGGAGGTCACAGCCTAATGCCTATCCACGCTGTTTAATCTGGAGCTGGCATTTGGCAGTGTTTGTGGGGACTTAACTTTAATTAATTGACTCCTTAGGAATCGAGCTGACACAGTTTCCCTTTCATGGATTTTATAAAGTTGAAAATTTTTTCCTCAGAGAAGCTCACAGTGTTCTAAACCCTTGGTTCTGCAGAGGAAGCCGTCACAAGTCTTTTCTCAGAGGGTCACTCTCTTCACACAACAAACACAAGGTTATTCATCCTCATGAGAAACTGAAGGTTTTAAAGGATAATCAAAGGGAGAATTCAGTGAGGAGACTGAGGAGAAATAAAAATACTATAAATGAGCTGTGGCCCCTCAACATTCTCCTCTTCTCCTTTAGGAAACTTTCTGGTGACTTCCTACCTCATCACATTGAACTTTGTTGCATGATTTAGTTCTGCTGAAGAAACGTCAGCACCCTCCTGCTCCCTGCCCCATCTCACCCTCTCCCCAGAGGCTCTGAGCCCGCAGTCGGCAGTCATCCCTAGTCTGGAAAATACATGTGACCTCACGCTGGAGGCAGGAGTTGCAGCAGCAGGCTGAGCTGCGCTCTCCCTGGGGTCCAAGTAAGTGTGAACACGCCCGCAGGACAGAGGATGGGCTGCCAGGCTCCGCTTTCCTGTCTAACCAGGGCAGCTGGGCGAGAAGGTGCCCTGGAAGCAGAGTGAGTCATGCCGCAGGCATTGCACAGAGCTCTGGGGAAGCACAGGGTGAATCTGTAATTGCCCTCGAGGGTGTTGACATATGTCTCAGGGAGGTGGCTGAAGTGAGATGAGGTGAAAGCTAAAGACCTAGAGACAAGGTGCTGGTAGCAGAATCTACATTGATGGAAGACAGCTCCCTTAGCGGGCACAGCGCCTACCTTGATGTGGCTTTGCTGGCAACCACCTTGCTGTATGTTAGTGCCTTGGCCAGGTGGGAGCTGCAGTGGCAGCACTCTGGTCCATGTCTGCAGTAGCATGCCTCTCGTGGGCATGGTCAACAGTGATGGACATCGGGCTGCAGTGGGAAGTCAGCCAGGACAAGAGGTGGCTCCCGAGGGAACTGCAACAATACCTGTGAATACTGTGAGAAGTGAAAACTACAAAACCTGAAAGAACTGCTTCAGGGAGCATGTACAAGACCCCTCTGAGAATTCTCAGAAGTATCAAGTTGTATTCTGAGAGTTCCCCAGGCCTCACAGAGCTGAATCAGAGAAATTCTACGTAATGACATTGTTTTAAGACTCTTGCTATCCTAGCCTGCTGTGTTATAGGAAATCAAGCCTTTGTGTATTAGGATAGTGGATCTACATCTTGATTGTTGATGGTGGACCATGGGGATGAGACAGTTGGAATGCTGAGTGAGAAGTCTGCTAGGTAAGGAAGTGGCTGGGCCCTGGAACTGGAGGGTAGAGAGACCCAGTGTGGTTCTTGACTTTCCCTTCTCTTTGAGGTGGTGGCTAGGCTGTGTCAGCAGCACCACTGGTTCTGTGGAGCCTTGCCTATCCCTATGCTTCTAGTAAAACAGCACTGGGGACTCATTTTCTGGAGTAGACTAGTTGAGAGTAGAGAGAGTAGACTAATTGAGCCATGGTAGGAAGTGGTGTTTACACGGGGGGATACAATTCTGGACAGAGCATGTGTTAGATTATTGTATACCTCTAGAGGTATATAGCTACCTTAGCATCATGGGATGGTGGCCTCGGGATGGGGACTAGGTTTTTGTGTAGGGCTCTGGAGAGTTATAGGGCTGAGAGCATTCTTAGCTGAACAAGACACTGATGCTTCTCTCCCCTGAATGAGGAGAAATTCTGATCAGGTTAGCTTTGGCAGATATGCTATGGTCTCTTCAGCAGGCAAAGACTTCACTAGCACAGTGGAAATAACAACCTCTGCAGCTGAATCCCCAACTATTTGACCAACTGCTATAGGCTGAATGTTTGTATCCCCTCAAATTCGTATGTTGAAACTCTAAAACCCGAGGCAATGGCATTTGGAGGTGGGGTCTTTGGGAGATGATTAGATGATGAGAATGGGGCTCTCATGAATGGGGTTAGTGCTCTTATAAAAAAGGCTCCAGAGAGCTCCTTCAACCCTTCCACCATATAAAAACAGGAAAAAAAGCCCTCTATGAACAAGGAAGCTATGACAAATCTAGATTGTATACTAAGAAGCAGAGACATTACCTTGCCAACAAAGGTCCATCTAGTCAAAGCTATGGTTTTTCCAATAGTCATGTGTGGATGTGAGAGTTGGACCACAAAAACTGCTGAGTGCCGAAGAACTGATGATTTTGAACTGTGGTGTTGGGGAAGATTCTTGAGAGTCCCTTGAACTGCAAGGAGATCAAACCAGTCCATCCTAAAGGAAATCAGTCCTGAATATTCATTGGAAGGACTGATGCTGAAGCTGAAACTCCAATACTTTGGCCACCTGATGCAAAGAACTGACTCATTGGAAAAGACCCTGATGCTGGGAAAGACTGAAGGCAGGAAGAGGAGATGATAGAGGATGAGATGGTTGGATGGCATCACCAACTTGATGGACATGAGTTTGAGCAAGCTCCTGGAGTTGGTGATGGACAGGGAAGCCTGCTGCAGTCCATAGGGTTGCAAGGAGTCAGATACGCCTGAGTGATTGAACTGACTGACTGATGAACAAGGAGGCAGGCCTTCACCAGACCCCAAATATGCCAGAACCTTGATATTGGACTTCCCAGCCTCCTGAACCATGAGAAACAAATGTTTGTCATTTAAGCCACACAGTCTTTGGTATTTTTGTTACAGAAGCCTGAAAGGACTAAGATTCTGACCAAGGAGAGTATTCCATTTACTCATCTGAAAGGGCTGCTCATTTAAATGGACTGAATTTAACTGAATTTAATTCACTGGACTGAATAAACACCTCCGAGTCTTGGAACTTCTTTCAGGAAAAAAGATCTCTAAGATGGAACTTTCTTCCATGGGTAGATTGGGGGATAAGAGTAACTGAATTAGAATATTAAAAAGAATGATACCTTACTAGATTACACTGGTCAGAATGACCATCAGTAAAAAGTCTACAAATAACAAATGCCGAAGAGGGTGTGAAAGAAAGGGAACCCTCCTACACTGTTGGTGGGAATGTCAACTGGTACAGCCACTGTGGAAAACAGTATGGAGGTTCCTCAGAAAACTAAAAATAGAATTACCATAAGATCCGGCAATCCCACTCCTGGGCATATATTCAGACAAAATTATAACTAAAAAAGATACATGCAGCCATATGTTCATAATAGTACTATTCACAATAGCCAAGACATGGAAACAGCCTAAATGTCCATCAACAGATAAATGGGTAAAGATGTGTTTCATATATATACCATGGAATACTACTCAGCCATAAAAAAGAATGAAATAATGCCATTTGCAACAACATGGATGCACCTAGAGATTATCATACTAAGCGAAGTAAGTCAGAAAGAGAAAGATAAATACCATATAATATCGCTTATATGTGGAATCTAAAATATGGCACAAATAAACCTATCTATAAAACAGAAAGAGACTCATGGAGATCAGACTTGTGGTTGTCAAGGGAGGGTGCTAGGAGAGGGATGGAGTGGGAGTTTAGAATGGCTAAACCACAAGGTCCTACTGTATATCACAAGGAACTATTATCCAATCTCCTGGGATAAACCATAATGGAAAAGAATATTTTAAAAAATAGTGTCTATATGTGAACCAAGACACTTTGCTGTACAGCAGAGACTGGCACACTATTGTAAGTCAACTATACTTCAATTAGAAAGAAAGAATGGTATCTTATTTTGTTTCCCAAGCTGGTAAACAGTACAGAACAATCTTTTACGTCACTGCAGATTATTGGGACGCTAATAAATGTATGTGTCCACTCAACTGCCAATTGCCTTCAGTGCTGATGCAATGGCCTCAGGAGAACTTTGAAAAATTTGAGAAATCAGTAGTTCCTGCTGGGAGCTGTGCTCATGTAAAGATACAGAAGAGCCTGCAAACACAAGATAGACAAGTGAGAAAACAAGTTTGAAGCTCGTCTTCATGAATTAATTATAAAATGCCTGAAGTAGAAGATCGGATCTGGTTTGAAAAATAAAAATGTCCTGCAGTTTAAATCACTGAGCTGTCCCCATCAGCTTCTAGAAATGATCTCTGAACTCAGTCTTTCTTTTCACAGTCCTTGTGAAATAATGAATCACTTCTCAAAGATGACGGGTGGATAAAAGAAGAGATGAAACAACAAATAGGAAGATAAAAACTTTTTCTTCCAGGAAAAATGAGACTAGGCACCTTCAAATCTCACAGACTTTGCTGTAAAAAGTTTTCCTTCTTAAATCGTTATAGCACGTATTTACTCAAGTTTTGCTACATGTCCAGGATCAAGATTTAAGAATGAGTTGTGGTATTATTTCAAATGTTTCTCAGCTAATGCAATGATCCATAACACAACAGCTTTATTTTTTCACATACTCTCTTCTGAAGCATCATGTAGTCAAAACTTTCCAAGGCCAAATTGATTTTGGTCAGGCAAATTAGATTGTGTCCAGCAAGTGTCAAAATGAGTAAAGGATGCCTTGAAGACCATCAGGGGAAACCATCTCAGTCTACAGGTAATAGTCAATTGATTAGAAACTTTGTTCAGGTCATTATGAGGGTCATTGTATCTCTAATTATTATTGCTGTCTCCTGGGAAAACCAGGGAATTTTATATCTCAGGGCCCGACTTCATCTTCTTTTCCAATGCTAATTAGCCTTTGAGGCCTGTTCAGGTTATCTGAAAACCGTCCTTGAAATGGAGATTTGTGTGCAGTAGGTTATTGTTGTAGACACTCAAGAATAAAACCTGTAAAGAAGCAAGGGAAGCAAGACTGATCAGAGGAAGAAGTTGAGCTGCTACTGTTGCAACCAAGGCCTTCGCCTATCCTACAGGACCTCTGGAGCTGTGATCATTCTTCTGTGTTCCCTATTAGATATGGGCCATCCTCAGGAAGAAGTGTACCTCAGGTGAGGCAGTTTCTTTTGCTAAGGGCAATTCCTGGAAAGGGAGCCAGCTATGAGCCCTCAGGGGCCAACATTCCTCTCATCTCGGATGGAGAGAGATGGAGGGGTAATCTGGGTGAGACATTCAGATCCACCACAAGGTCCCTTACTGAAGAGGTCCCTTAATTAAAGAAGTTTTTTCCTGTGGTCTAATACTTTGTATGGAACACATTACCCCCAAACTTCCTGGCTTAAAACAACAAACATAATTTATTATTGCTGCTGGTATCTGTGGGTCAGAAATTCCCAAGTGGCTGCGCTGGGGTGTGTGTTCTGCCCGAGGTGTCTTGTGTGAATGTAGTCAGATGGCGGCTGAAGCAGCTGAGAGCTGGCCAGGCACCTTTCCCTCTTCCTTCAGTCTTGGGGCCTCTGCCGGTGGTCTCTTTGTCTGGCCTAGTTTGCCCTTCCTCACGGCATGGCCACCTGGTGCTTCTCATTGACTTGGAGCTTAGGGCTCCACAAGTGAAGTCCCAAGAGAATCTGGAAGACACTGCATGGTGTCTTCTAACTCAGCTCAGAAACCACTTGGTTTGTCAGGAGCCCACCCAGTCTCAAGGGGAAGGGGATCCCACCACTGGATAAGGAATGACAAGGTCTATAAGAACACATAGGATGGGACAGTTTTTGAGAATACAAAAGGTGATGAAGCCATTACTTTTTCATGGTAATAAACCCAATGAAAAAAGTTTAAAAATAATGGTATAGGGACTTCCCTGGTGGTCCAGTGGTTAAGAGTCTGCCTGCCAATGCAAGGGATGCAGGTTCGATTCCTGGTCCAGGAACTAAGATCCCACGTGCTGCAGAGCAACAGAGCTCATGCGCTACCACTACTGAAGCCTGTGTGGCCTAAGAGCCCCCGCTCCACAACAAGAGTACCTACCACAACAAGAAGTCTGCGCACTGCAACTAGAGAGGAGCCCCTGCTCATCGCAACTAGAGAAAGCCTACGTGCAGCAACAAAGACCCAGTGCAGTCAATAAATAAATAAATAGAAATAATGGTAGAATTCAGATCCTTCGATTTTGCAGAATTATATATATATATGTATATAAATTCAATTATTCAAGTATTATGGATCTGCATTAGCAATAAAACACTTGAAGTGTGTAAATTCAGCCCCAAACAGTCCATTAATTGTAAGGAACCAGAGGTACAGAGATATCAAATCCAGCACTACTCTTTTCTGTTAAGTGCTTTGTATGAGGATATGGAAGACACTAGCTGGGCTTCCCTGGGAGCTCAATGGTGAAGAATGCAGGAGACATGGGTTTGATCCCTGGGCCAGGAAGATCCCACATGCTGTGGAACAACTAAGTCCGTGTGCCGCAGCTATTGAGCCTGTGATCTAGAGCCTGGGAGCAACAACTTCTGAGCCCACATGATGCAACTACTGGAGCCCAAGCACCCTAGAGCCTGTGCTCTGTAACAAGAGAAGCCATCGCAGTAAGAAACCTGAGCACAGTAACTAGAGAGTAGCCCCTGATCTATTGGAGAAGGAAATGGCAACCCACTCCAGTATTCTTGCCTGGAGAATCCCAGGGACGGGGGAGCCTGGTGGGCTGCCGTCTATGGGGTCGCACAGAGTCGGACACGACTGAAGCGATTTAGCAGCAGCCGCTGATCTCTGCAACTAGAGAAAAGCCTGAACAGCAATAAAGACTCAGCAAAAAATAAATAAGTAAATAAATAAAATTATAAAAAAGAAGACACTAGCTAAAAAAGTTATTCCTGTGTCACAAAAGCCAATTAAATGAATAACTTCTACATTAGTTTTTCCTTCATTATCAACCTAAATTTTTCATTTTGTAATGCATACACTTCAATAGTCATTTCCCTTTTTTGTGGCGGTGTAGGTGGCTCAGACGGTAAAGAATCTGCCTGCAGTGTGGGAGACCTGGGTTCACTCCCTGGGTTGGGAAGATCCCCTGGAGAAGGGAACAGCTACCCATTCCAGTATCCTTGCCTGGAGAATTCCAAGGACAGAGGAGTATGGCAGGCTATAGTCCAGGGGGTTGCAAAGAGTCGGACACAACTGAGCGACTTCACTTAGGATATAAGATCAGCACTCATGTTTTCAACACCCTGAACCTCAGTTTTAGACCACAGACATACTATTGGCTTCCCTATTCTTACTTGACCAAAGAAATGTGGTCTCCACAAGGGAAATTTGGACCTCAAATTCAGTTCCAAAACCAACATAAACTTTGATATCAGGAAAATTCTGTTAGTTCTAACTAGGATGGACTTTCGGACTAGTTTTGTTCAGTGTTAATACATTTGTTGCTATGACATTTACTTGGTGTTTTCCCAGGAGGAAAATACTAACACTTCCCTGTGATGTAATGTGAGAACCTATCATCACGTCTCAGAGTTTTGCTCTTCGGTGATGGGTTTCAGACACTTCTTGCATCTCCGTCATTTCATCTGACCTCTCTCAGTGCCAGTCTAAGTAACTGGAGTTACTAAACACTGGTGGACATAACTATTGAGGCAGCCACTCAATCAGCATTTGTTACGGGGAACAAAAAATGTGTTTTAGGTTCAGAATCCACCAAATCATGCTTTTCACAAAAATGTCTCAATTGTTTTGTTATAATATCCATTGGTCTGGATAAGAAAGGTTGTTTAGTTTACAGCATGTTGCTATCAAGTGCACAATGTACAATTTAGATGATAATAAATGGGGTTCCAAATCCTTTTATGATGCAGAGCACTTTGTAGCGGCGCTTGGCAGTATAATCAATGTTGTTTTCACGACTTACAGAAAAAAGCATCTGATGAAAAACTGCGGTTGCAAAATGCCATTGTATTTTAGTGCTTCTACTAAAAATGAACATCTCTAAAAATAACTTCTAAAAGAAATGATTAAAACCCCAAAGATATAAGTTTATCTTAGTTAAATAATAGCTATCTGTACATTTCAAACTATATCCTAAAGCTGGAAATATTAAAAGCAAAGAATTTTTATTGTTTGACAAATATTACATATTTTCCTCTCTAGAGAAGCTTTTCAACTTTTTCTTTCTTTGAGGCTAGAGGAGCTGGTTGGGAGATAGGTTTGCATATTTGTTTGAAACCCTTCAGAACTATCTTCAGTTCAGTCGCCATCTGCCCTGAGTCAGGAGCTCTGACTAGAGTTGGTGCACTGGGTTTCAAAATGGAAAAACACAATGAAGGGTAAGGCTAGGGAACATTTAAAATTGCTGAATATTATCAGAGGTGCAAAGAAATGCTTTGGATGCTCCTCCTACCACATTTAAAACCAGCTGAGGGGAGAGGGTAAAAAAAAAAAATGGAGAGGGACAAAAGCAAAGGATGGGAAACAAAGAGGAGAGAAAGTGTTCCCTGCTGGTGATGTGGCATGGGGGCACCAACTGGGAAATGGCTTAACTTTGAGCGAGTGTGTGTGTGTTTTGTGTGTGTGTATATTTAAGCTTGGTCATTATTACTTAGGAGAGCATTATAAGGTAGGTTGGTATAACACTTCTATGCATTTTTATTTTTAATATGTGCTGAGTTGCTTCAGTTGTGTCCGACTCTTTGTGACCTTATGAACTGTAGCCCGCCAGGCTCCTGTGTCCACGGGATTCTCTAGGCAACAATTCTGGAGTGGGTTGCTGTGCCCTCCCCTCCAGGGGATCTTCCCAACCCAGGGATTGACTCTGAGTCTCTTACATCTCCTGAATTAGCAGGCAGGTTCTTTACCACTAGCGCCACCTGGGAAGCCCCTTTTATTTTTAATATTGAAGGAAAAAAGCTCTCAAGGAGCTTGGGTCGTAAGCAGGGGCCATGGCTGCCAGTTCAGAGAACCCAGATCACTGTCTTCTCAGGTACCTCTTCTGGTTAGCAATGATGAGGGGCAGGAGTTTCATTTTTTTTCCTTTAAGGGAGAAACACTAAGGGATTCTGGGGAAATGACCTTGAATGTTCTCTCAAAGAAAGAACGCAGGCAATTCTACTCTATGTTTTTCAACCTCTGTCCTTTGTTCTCCTCAGACTCTCTGAAATTTGTCACTTTTGTCATTTTCCTTTTCAGAAAGTGACAGTTCCCTGGAGATTTTTCACTCCACATCATCTCTTGACCTTTCTCTAAGAGGTTATTTCTCATTTCAGTGCCAGCTTGCTGCATGGCCCTTTTTTATTTGCAAGTTTTTTTGGGTAAATTCTTTCTTGTGTGAACTTTCTGTACTTCAGGCTGTATTTTACACTGGGACCAACTCTCACTTGTTAAAAGAAAACTTATAGCCAGGATAAATTAAAATAATAACCTCCTCGATTTCCCTGCAAGCTCTTGTATTCTCCCAATACAAACTTCCATATTTCAAATCTTATGCAAATTTGACTTCTGAGGATTTCTTCTTAAGCTTTGTAGGCAATTTCACTGAATCTGAAGAAATATTTGCTCCACTGAGATTATTGCAGAAATATCAAATCTTGGAGGATTTGATATTGCCCTTTCTCCTTAAGATGTTTTTTTGTGATGTGAAAGTTCAATATTCATAGATGATCAAAACCAGTAGCATTTATATTTTACTCTTCCTAGTTTGAAGCACCACTGATACAAGTGGATAAGATATTAAGAAGAAATATTTATTTAATGATACCTTCTAAAATAAGAAGGAAGAAATAATTTGGATAAAAATGTTGTCTTTGACAGCATGGAATTATTCCTGAAGTTTTAATGATGGAGAAAATATTTTTACCAAGCGTTGATTTAAAATAGCCAAACTACTTCATTTGTTGAAATGTAGTCTATTTGGACCTCAGCTGAATCACCTGATTCCATCCAAAGTAAACAGTAAAATAAACAACCAATAGGGAAAAAAACCTGGTAATATTATAGAGATACAAGAAAGAGAAGGGAAATGAATCTATCCCTCTTTTCTTGTTTTAGAAACTTCTGTACAAACCAAGGTAAGCAAAGATGAGTCAGAGAAATCCTAGAAGTTAATACAGCATTCATGGAAGACAGATTTATTTATAAAACTGCAGTAGTTTAAATATGTTCTAGTAAGTGTTATATCTTTACTTATCCAGTCTGTTATATATTCTTACCTCTCAAAAACTGTACTGTTTCTGAGAAGTTACATCAAGAAAATTTTCCATCATGGAATTTTTCAGATTATTTGGGTGAGTAAGCAAATTTGTCACCCTCCAACTCCTAGTATTAAGTGAGTAGCAACTGATGAAAAAATGCTTAGGCCTCTTTGGGCTGGGATGTTGGGGAGGACTCTATATCTGTTTTAAGAAAAAACACACTTGCTCCAAAGTAGAAGTGATACAAGGGGCTCCCCCCCTTTTTTTCTTCTTTTGAGTTTACTAAATGTACTAGATTCCTGCTACTGCTATAAGAAATACCATAAACCTAGTGACAGAAACACCATAGATTTATTCTCTTAATCTTAGTAGGTCAGAAGTCAAAAGTCAGTCCCACTGGGCTAAGCTCAAGGATTTGTCCAGGCTGTTCCCTTGTAGAGGGTTTAAGGGGAGAAATCGTTTTCTTGCCTTTCTCAGCTTTTAACGGCTGCCATCATTCTTTGGTTCACAGCCCCTTCCTCTATCTTCAGAGCCAGCGGTGTTAACATCTATCTTCTCTCACTTCTGCTTGGGTCCTTACACTTTCTGCCTGTGATCTGAACACCTCCTGCATCTCTCTTGTAAGGACCCTTGTGATTATCTGGGTAATTGGGCTCCCCTGGTAGCTCAGTGGTAAAGAATCTGCCTGCAATGCAGGAGATGTGGGTGTGATCTGTGGGTCAGGAAGATCTCCTGGAGAAGGGAATGGCTATCCACTCCACTATTCTTGCTGGGAAATCCCATGCACAGAGGGAACTGGCAGGTTACAGTCTGTGGGGTCACAAAAGAGTTGGACATGATTCAGCGATTAAACACCACCACCACCCAGATAGTCAGTATAATCTCCCCATCTCAAGGTCTTTAACTTAATCTCCTGAAAAGGCCATTGTGCTATGTTACATATTCACAGGTTCCGGAGATTAGGACGTGAAGAACATCTTTGGGGACCCATTAGTCCGCACACCCTAGTAAACAAATGCTCTACAGCCCTCAACATTTTTCTAGCTGAGTCATCTTTTAAATGTTAGAACACCAGGATGCCTTAGAGTCAGCAGGCCCTGTTCTCATATCTGAAGAGGAAATTATGAAAGGGTAGTGCAAAAGTTGAAATGGAAGCCCTGTTACAATTCTAATATTTACACCATCTTGTCTCACAGAGATCTCTCTGGTAAAGATTTATTTACAGACTTTAGGCTTAGGAACTTAGCTTTTAAACTTATACCCCTGTTTGCAAGAGAGAATGAGAATAGGAATATGTAGATTCTGTGAAATAAATTTTAGGAGTGCTTTGCTTTTTTGGACTTCTTCCCAGCAAAAACATTTTCCATTTAGAGTTGGCACCATTTTGAAAATGATTTGTCAAGGTTTCTTGAGGCTGGTCAATGAGTTTCAAATATTCTTATCAATGGACTAGGTTAATTTTTACACTAAGGCTTTTCCCAAAAGCATTAAATCAATATGCAGACATTTCTGTCAACTATTCTGTTCTTACTTAGGTACCACATTTTATGCTGATTCTCTATTCCAGAACAGGGGGACATTCAATAAGAAGGTACCTGGGAGTGAGATAGGAACAAATGAGTTCCAGAAATACTGGCAGATGGGAATAACAGACTGGTTGGCAGAGGGAAAAATGGGCTGAATGGTCGCAGTCCGACTATTGTATCCCATACCCACCCCCAATACACATGGTGCTTTCAGAAGTCTGGGGGGCATTTCAGTAGGTCTCAAGAAATACCCTCAGCTATCTCTGTCCCAGAGTATCCCATGGGAAAATCTTTATGTGCAACTTCCTAGGTTTTTTTTTTTTTTCATTTCTTCACTGGGTTACTATTGATTTTTAAAATTGATTTATTTTTAATTGGAGGATAATTGCTTCACAATATTGTGTTGGTTTGTGCCATACATCAACATGAATCAGCCATGGATATACATATATCCCCTCTCTCTTGAACCTCCCTCCCAACTCCCACCTCCCACCCCATCCCACCCTTCTAGGTTGTCAGAGTACAACTTCCTGGGTTTTTCATTCATTCCTGGAGCAGCCCCCAAGTGGAATCTTATCCTACTACTGTGGACCTCCACAGTCTGACTTTCTGTGCAATGACAGCATGGGCAGTCACTGAAAAGTACCAGAGCAAGAGGAGAGACCGGAGCAGCACCCATCATGCGCCCATCTTTGACATGACCCATTAAAATGTCAAAGATGTCATTCTTCCCTTCACACTGAGGGTTCATCACAGTTTTTGTCATAATGAAATAAGTCGTGTAATAAGGCTTCTTTTAAGATTTTCTAGATCCCAATAAATCTGTCTGCATTTCATTTTAATAAAAAATTTTAAAATTAGTCACAAAAATGCCAACAATGCCCAGTCATCATCAATCCTAGTTTAAACGTTATTTAAGGTGACTAAGAATTTTTTTTTCACTCTTAGCTTATAATTCAGTTAAGGATTTGATTTTCAAGAAGTCAGAAACCTATTTTTCTGTCCTAAAATATCTGTTTTTCTTGAGAAACATTAATATTTTTCCTTGTCTATGTATAAATTAGTTCACATAGGCAGTGGTATTTCTTTTTGAGTTAATCTATGAATTGGATTTTATGTTACCATAGGTGTCTATTAATTGCTTATGAAAGTACAAATATTAAATCTATGGCTTTCACTTTTTTTTTTTATAACTGTGATCCACAATAAGAAATGCATTTTACGGTGTAGCCTAACATAGACACACATTTCCTCTTTTTTTTTTTTGGCTGCGCTGTGTGGCATGAAGGATCTTAGTTCCCCAACCAGGGATCTACCAATGCTCCTTGCAGTGGAGTGTGTGTGGAGTCTTAACCACTGGACTGCCAGGGCAGTTCAACATTTACTTATTTTCCAAACAAAAGTTTTATCAGAAATAATTTCCCTTCTTTTAGAAGCAAGCTGCTATTTTCTGTTTTATTCTGTTTCATTAAAAAAGCTACTTGTTATGACCCACTAAATTGGTTTCATAACCAGCATATGAGAAACATTGTCTTACTAAATAAAACAAAAACTCATTTTATTTTGAGTTAACAAGAGAAAACAAGATCATGGGCAATCCAAATTAATTGTCTGACATTTTCCATTATAAAAAGATTAAAACATTAAATCCTTGAATCATGAAGATTTGTGAGGATTATGGTTCACAGTTTTGTTAGATATATAATGACTTTTGGAACACTGACACTGAGTATCCCAGACTATCAAGAAAAATAAGATTTAAAAAAAGCTGTGGAAATAGTTCGGTCCTACATGGTCAATACAATCCACTTATACACCCGTGGTCACATTTTAGCACATAGAGAATCTTGTCAAGGGTGTCCACACAAGCTAAATGCATATATCTAAGGGAGTCAAATGTTAGCCCTTTTCTTGATCATTTGTAACCCCCTTCCTCACAAAAAAAAGGAGTTACAAAGGTTGAGTGTTTTAATTTTGAAATAATATCAAGATTATCTCCATCTGGCAGAAGCTTCAAGATGCTCTAAAGCTGTTCTTTTGGCTCAGAGGAGAGGGTATTACAGGGAAAGGTAAGGTTCTGCCCAATGAAGGATGAAGTTTCCTTTTACAGATGAGTTGAGCTGTCCTCTAGAAAAGGGCCAAATGACCACGTTGAGAAGTTGAAGCCCAGAAAAGATTAAGATGCATCTCTACACCAGAGTTCAAAGGTGAAACAAGATTAAGCTGTCAAGTAGGAATGATAAACCAAACTCTTGTTTTTCCATTGGTTATCACTTCAATGTTGTGAACATATATAGAAGTTTCCAGTTTTTCCTCAGACTTTGTGGTGCCTCTGTTTTGGAAGAGCTCTAGGCACATCATGGTTATGCTGCCTGTGGCCTGGCCCAGCTGCTTCCAGGCAGAGGGAGGCTGGAACCCTGCTTGGTGGCTGGTGGTCCACTTCTTAACCATGTGTGAAGCACTCCTGCTGGAGAGACACGTTTTTCTTACCTTACTCCTCTAACACATTTTTTTACTGAATATAAATAACTTCAATTCATCTTCACTTTTATATTGCCTAAGTTTCTGATTCTACATGCATTTTGCATCAACTGAAGAGTTTGTTGAGTGGGTGACCTTCACATCCTTTTACAAGGAGGAAATACAAAATGAGAGCTGGGATTACCGTTTTAAATGGAAGAGCTATAGTTGCAAGAAAAATATCTCCTCAAGGTCCTTGAACCAGAGTTGATTAGTCACAAAGAGGTAGAGGCAAAATACCTCTCCTCTCTTTGCACTGTTTTTGCAGCATTTCTTGACTAGTTTTTAGGTTCTAGGTTTTAAAAGGAGACCCCTATATGCCAAGAAGGATGAATAAAAAATGGGAAATAACATTCTCTCAGTGTCAGGGGCTTTGCGTCTGTACTCACTTCAACTAGCCCAATGCTGCTGCTACTGCTGCTAAGTCGCTTCAGTCGTGTCCGACTCTGTGTGACCCCACAGACGGCAGCCCACCAGGCTCCGCCATCCCTGGGATTCTCCAGACAAGAATACTGGAGTGGGTTGCCATTTCCTTCTCCACTGCATGAATGGGAAAAGTGAAAGCGAAGTCGCTCAGTCGTGTCCGACTCTTAGTGACCCCATGGACTGCAGCCTACCAGGCTCCTCCGTCCATGGGATTTTCCAGGCAAGAGTACTGGAGTGGGGTGCCATTGCCTTCTCTAAACTGGCCCAATAATACCATTTTTTTCCTTCATCACATTGTCATGGAGCACTTCCTATGTGCCATGTTCTCATACACACACACACACAAACAAAATATATATTTTATATAGGCATATATGTATCTTCCAGTAAGTGCTAGAGAAAACAACAGTATATCAAAGCAAGAGGTAAAAGGAGTGTGGAAGGCAGGCAAGAGCTCTCAATTATAATGTCCTCTGACCAGAATCCTAAAGTCAGGGAGAGAAAAGAGCCCTATATGCACGCGCAAAGGCCTGAAGTGGGAACTGCTTGACAAGTCTAAGGGACAGCAGGAGGGTCCGTGTGTCTCCACTGAGTGAGTCGTGCAATAGGGGGAGGGGCAGTGGCTCGGGAGGTGGTGCATGAGACATACTTACACTAAAAACTATTTGCTGCTTATCTAAAATGCAAAATTAACTGCTGCTGCTAAGTCGCTTCAGTCATGTCCGACTCTGTGCGACCCCATAGACGGCAGCCCACCAGGCTCCACCGTCCCTGGGATTCTCCAGGCAAGAATGCTGGAGTGGGTTGCCATTTCCTTCTCCAAGGCATGAAAGTGAAAAGTGAAAGTTAAGTCGTTCATTTGTATCTGACTTAGCGACCCCATGGACTGCAGCCCACCAGGCTCCTCCGTCCATGGGATTGTCCAGGCAAGAGTACTGGAGGCAGTTGCCATTGCCTTCTCCCAAAATTAACTGACTGTCCTGTATATTCTTCTTGATCTATCTGGTAACTTTTTTCTTCTTCCCTCCCTCTTCCTTTCCTTTTGCGCGGTTGTAGCACTCATGTGCCATTCAGTTAGATTCATTTTTTTCAGTTTGCAATCAGTTTCAATTTTACTTTTCCATCCTTATTGATTTAATTTTATTTTCAAATATGTAGAATACTAACACTTTCAAGAATCAGAACTGTACAAAATTATGTCCTCAGAAAAGCATCACTCCCTCCTCTGTCCCTTCCACCACTGCTGCTTTTTTGGCCACCAACTTTGTCATCCCCATTCCTATATGTTTTGCAGTGATAAGAAAACAGATGTACATTTTCTAATTTTCATGCAAAATCTGGCATTCTAAATGTGCTCTTTCATACTTGGCTTTTTTCCTCTTAATAATATCTTCAGGAAATCCCTCTGTATCAGTTTCATAGAAATGTTTTTTTATTCTTTCTGAATAGTTGTATAGTATTTTACTGTGTGTAGTACAATAGTTTATCCAACTAATCTTCTGTGCTTGAACATTTAGAAGTTTCCAATGTTTTACACTCACAAACAATGCTGCAAATGAACAACCTTATGCATGTGTATTTTTGTACTGATGCATGTGTATCTTCAGGATAAATGGCTACAAGTGGGACTGCTGGATTAACAGTAAATCCACATGTAATTTTGTTAGTTAGTGCCAAGTTGCCCCCACAGGGATGATACCATTTTACATTCTGACCAGCAGTACGTGAGATCGCCTGTTTCTCCACAGCCTCACCAAGAAGTTGTATTGTCATGCTTTTGAATTTTTGCCCATCTGGATGAGCTATTGTTCAGTTGTGTCCGACTCTTTGTGACCCCATGAACTGCAACACTAAGAAATGGTATCTCAGTGTACTTTTAATATGCAGTCTACTTATTATGAAATGGAATATCTTTTTATATGTTCAAGATACATTGTTAGATTCTTTTTGTGAATCATCTGTTCACATCTCTTGCCTATTTTTCTATGGGTTTTTTCTCTCAAAAATAACTCATTGTCTCTTAGGGATAGCAACTCTGTAGCGATAATATGCTGCAAATATTGTCTCACAGTTTGCCATATATCTTTTGATTTTGTTCACAATCTTTTAAAGCTGATCAACTTCTGTATTTAATATTCAATTCCATTGATCTGTCTCTCAATTCATGGACTGGGATATGCTTTGAAGGTAGAGCTGACAAAACACGATTAATTTGATGTGGGACATCAGAAAAAGAGGAATCAGGCATTAACTCCAAGATTTTGACCCGAGCCACTAGAATGTTAGGGTTTCCACTTACCGAGGGGCATTCAGTTTTTGTGGGGAATACCAAGAGTTCTGTTTTGCAAATATTAAGTCTGGGGTACCCACTAGATCTCCTAGTAGAGATCTGAGGTGTAGATGGTTATGCATGTGGATTTGGAGAAAATGCAGGAGACAGACATTTAGAATCAGCCATGGAGAGACAGAATGTAAAACCATAAAGCTGATGTTTTAATACAAATGTTACGTCTGTTCTGAGAATATTTTCAGGGTTTAAGTCACTTGTCCAGAGCTGGGCCATGAATCTAGGTTTTGTCCTCTGGATTTGTTTTCTAGACCTGTCATAACAAACACCACAGACTGGGTGGCTTAAACAACAGAAATTTACTCTCTCCTAATTCTAAAGGCTGGAAGTTCCAGATCAGGGTGTTGGCAGGGTTGATACTTTCTGAGGCTCCTCTCCTTGACTTGCAGACAGCTGTCTTCTCCTCTCCATGTCTTCTCATCGTCTTTCCTCTGTAATGTGTGTGTCCTAACCTTTAAAAGGACTCTGGTCATATGGATTAGGGTCCACCCTAATGACCTCATTTTCATGTAATTACCTCTTGAAAGATTTTATTTCCAAATATAGTCATATTCTAAGGTACTAGAGATCAGGCCTTCCACATAAGAATTTTGAGGGAATGTAATTCATCCCACAATGCTTCTCTTTCTATGATACAAATAAAGAGTTGGACATGACTTAGTGTCTGAACAATAACAACAACAACAAATGTATCTGAGAAGAAACAGGGATTTAGAGTCTGAAAATATATTGTTTCACAAAGGAATTAAAATGATGATTACTTTAATGCTTGGGAGTTAGCATTTCTCCTCTGTTTGAAGGATATTTATGTGGAAGATATAGACATGAGTGATATTTAATATAAGCCCACTGTCCTCAGATCTGCTCCCAAGGAAAAGGCCTTGTTTCCTCTGGGAAACATGGGATCTGGAAATGCCCCTGACATAGAAGTTCCAGCAGTAAATTTGGGTCTTGTCTGTGCTGGAGGAAAGTTGAGTGAACACATTTTAGAATTTCTGTCTATATTTATCTTAGAGAAATCATTCTTTGACCACTAATAAATGTGTATTAATATAAACCAGAAACATCTCTCAGATTAAAAAAAAAAAACAAAAAACCCAAGTTCTATCAATATACTTTTAGCTATAAGTAACTTCGGAGAAGGCAATGGCAGCCCACTCCAGTACTCTTGCCTGGAGAATCCCATGAACAGAGCAGCCTCGTGGGCTGCAGTCCATGGGGTCGCTAAGAGTCGGACACGACTGAGCGACTTCACTTTCACTTTTCCCTTTCATGCACTGGAGAAAGAAATGGCAACCCACTCCAGTGTTCTTGCCTGGAGAATCCCAGGGACAGGGGAGCCTGGTGGGCTGCCGTCTATGGGGTTGCACAGAGTCGGACACGACTGAAGTGACTTAGCAGCAACTTCAAGGAAATTTCTCCTTTTAGATAGAATCCTAAGTTATTCAGGAAAATTAAGAGTCAAGGCATAAATTACTATAATTAAATTACTAAATATTTATATATTTGTAAATGTATTACAAAGAGAAGACTAAAACTCTCTGGGCTTCTGGAAATTATTCTGTAAGTTCTCCCAGTCACCTTTACTTGCAAAAGTCCTGAAAGTTCTTTCCTACACTATTTTGTAATCTGTTTTTTAATGCTTTTGCTACTTTGTTATTATTCACTAGACTACAACGGTCTTGGTACAGGAAAACATCTTTAATAACAATTACTAGCTGAAACTCATCGAGATTCTGTGGGAGACCAATTACTTTGAGTTTGCCTTCTAAGAATTTATAATCATTTTCTAGAACTTTGTCACT
This sequence comes from Giraffa tippelskirchi, assembly GCF_054371585.1. NCBI lineage: Eukaryota > Metazoa > Chordata > Mammalia > Artiodactyla > Giraffidae > Giraffa > Giraffa tippelskirchi. Next base: position 102,325,503 of record NC_137280.1, on the reverse strand, counting down.
GACATCTGTGTTAAATTTTTTGGAATTAGAATAGGTTATCTAACATTTCTACTTCTCCAAATAAATTATATGAACTGAATAGAATTTGCTTCAAGACATTAAACTGCAATAAAGTTTGAACAACTTAAACTTTGGCTATGATAGTCTAACGAGATTTTTTTTAAAGTATAAGATTGAAGGGTGTGTCAGAAAGAACAATTCCCATTACCTAGCTTGCTTAGGAAGGTGACATGGGCAGCCTAAAATGTGATGTCAGTTGTGGATAATGGATGGAAGAAAGCATAGACACTGCGAGATGAAATAAAATTCACACAAAAATGTGAATGTTGATTTCACCAGTATACCAGTTAATTAAGGTTAATTCATCCTTAACTCACCAGGGCTTCCCTGGTGGCTCAGATGGTAAAGAATCTGCCTGCAATGCAGGAGACCCTGGTTCAATCCCTTGGTAGGGAAGATCATCTGGAGAAGAAAATGGCTACCCACTCTAGTACTCTTGCCTGGGAAATCCCATGGACAGAAGAGCCTGGTGGGCTATAGTCCATGGGGTCATAGAATTAGACACAACTGAGCGACTTTCACTTCACATCCTTAAAAATTGGAAAATCTCCCCTAGTGAGAAAAAAATGTGGAAAAGAAATAACTTATAAATACAGTCTCATATCATATCCTGTCTTTGTAGGATTGACCCTCATCTTCAAAAGCCTATGACTTTCTGCTGCACCTTGGGCTCAGGCCTTGCACACAAACATTACCTCCAAACTGGGTTATTTAGGCTGTCACGGAGGTACACAGAGGTACACAGTGAAGTCTGAACACTTAAAATAATAACACACTACTTCATCCCTGTTTTGGCATTTCTCCTTTTTTCAATAAACAAAAATAGCCTGGGCCACTCTAGAACTGTGAGAACCCTAGCAGGTATGGATGACTTAAAAACACCACCAACAAAACATCCTCGCTGGCTGTGGACTCATTGTACTGTCATGAGCTGCATTCCCTAAATGATGTGGTTTGGAGCATAAATAAGGATTCCCCAGGCCTGAGTCCCTCTCTCCTATGGGCCTGACTCTGCTTCCTGTCCTCTGAAACTGTATTTTGAGGGAAAGTGACACAGGACTTTGGTCTCTGGATGGTTTTAGTTCCCTTATGACTGCCCCCTTCCAGTGAGGGCTATAATCTGGCACACTTTGAAAACATACCAAACTCATCCCAACCCAGTGAAATAAAAAGCCTGCTGCTGCTACTGCTGCTGCTAAGTCCCTTCAGTCATGTCCGACTCTGTGCGACCCCATAGACGGCAGCCCACCAGGCTCCCCCGTCCCTGGGATTCTCCAGGCAAGAACACTGGAGTGGGGTGCCATTTCCTTCTCCAATGCATGAAAGTGAAAAGTTAAAGTGAAGTTGCTCAGTTGTGTCCAACTCTTAGCGACGCTATGGACTACAGCCCACCAGGCTCCTCCATCCACGGGATTTTCCAGGCAAGAGTACTGGAGTGGGTTGCCATTGCCTCCTCCGTAGTTCTTCCTAAGGTACTTGTTTTTGAGAGAGACACTATCTGCTCCTTATCTGCTTTAGAGGGTATAAAATGACAGCAGAAGTGAGTGTGCTGAGCGACTTAAATGCTATCCAGTGGGCTTATTATACATCTGGATCACACACAGAGAGCAACAATGAGATCTCTCCTTGTGGCCTAATTCACGGTTTGGGTTAACTTTACTTTTATTACGTTCCTGATAAAATCCACTGGAGTGACCAAAACCACAACCAAAGTGCAATCAGGAATATGCTTTTATAATGCTCTCTCTATAAATTCACATACCTAGCAAATGGGTGAGTAGAGTTTCCACCGTGGAAATAAATGAAGACCACCCAAATGAGATCAAACAAAGTCTATTGCTTCAGGGCTTACTATAGTAAGGGAGTTAGCCACCATCACTTGGATTTGGCAGATACTCAAAGTCAAGCAAGGCAAGGGAAAACTTTGCAGTGGAAAAAGAGAAGGCTGCAGGTATGCCCTGACTGGAGGCTTTTGGCATGAGGAGGCTGTAGGCAGACTAAATAGAAGCAGGGCATTCAATATGATTGGTTAGGGGTGAATATCTGGCTTCATCCAGTTGGTCTGAAGACGGAAATGGGGGTAAATTAGGGAAGATGTCAGTTAATAATCAAGTCTTGGTTATTTTGGGCCAGTTGCCACAAGGGTAATTGAATTTGGGGGCTGACTGCTGGAGGTTGTGAGTTAGAGTTCTATTTTTATTGATACTTACAGCCTGGCTGTTTAGTCTGTACAGAGTCTCTCACCATAGGTGATTATATATTCATAGGGACTTTTTCTATATCCTGAAATGGATCCTATTTTCTATTGTATACCACAAACAATAGTTTCCCTCAGAACATTGATTTTCGTGTTGGAGTTTTATCTTTGTATATAATCAAATTTTTTTCTTTATGACTTTGGGAATTTGTAGCTTTACTAAGAAGGTGATTTCCTTATAAAATCACAACATATGTCTCCTAAATTTCCTCTTAATATTATTATAGTTTAAAAATAACTCTTAAATCTAGATAAACTTTATTTTTACATTGAGTGTAAAGAGGAATTATAATCCAGGGAAAATTATGAGCCAAAAGTATACACACACTCCAGCATTCATTGCAGCACTATTTACAATAGCCAAGACATGGAAGCAACATAAATGTCCATGGACAGATGAATGGATAAAGAAGATGTGGTACCTATATACAAAGGAATATTACTCAGTCATAAAAAGAATGAAATAATGCCATTTGCAGCAACATGGATAGAATTGAAGATGATCATGCTAAGTGAAGTAAGTCAAAGACAAATATCATACGATATCACTTATATGTGGAATGTAAAAATATGATATAAATGAACTTATTTATAAAATAAAAATAGACTCACAGACATAGAAAACAAACTTACAGTTATCAAAGGGTAAATGGGGGAAGGGTTAAATTAGGAGTTTAGGATTAAAATATACACACTACTATACATAAAATAGATAACTTACAAGGACCTACTGTGTATCAAAGGGAACTATAATCAATATCTTATAAATATCTATAATGGAAAACAATCTAAAAAAGAATATATGTGTATGTATTTATACATGTAAACTGAATCACCTTGTTGCATACCTGAAACCAAAACAACACTCTAAATCAACTATATTTCAACAAAATTTTTTTAAAAGTACAAGAGAAAAAGGATCTACAGCGTTATTTCATTTTCCAAATGGCCAGCCATTTGGAATCTCATTGGTTCAACAACCCATCTTTAACAAATATTAAATTCTGATATCTATCTGCATTTGTCTATGGACTTCATTTGCTTTTTGGGTCCACCTGTCTGCTTTAATTACTAGAACATCAGTTTATTTTGAGGGAATTATTCTCTTCACTTGGTTTCAGTTTCTTTCTTTAAACTTAGGTCACTGAAAAAATTACTTTCTAAATTTCAATTTTCATGGGCTTTTTCCCCCTGTGCCTATTTAAAAAGTTATTGCATCATAATACAAGAATGGGATCTATATGATTTCTGTTTTTTGATTATTGAGATTTATTTTGATCTAAAACATATCAATTTTTATAAAGTTCTTATTGATTATTAAAAAATAATGTACATTATTTATTTCTTGGATAAAACATGCATACATGTTCAATCTATGATAAACCTTGATTCATGGACCTAACATTCCAGGATCCTATGGAATATTGTTCTTTACAGCATCGGACTTTACTTCCATCACCAGTCACATCCACAACTGGGTGTTGTTTTTGTTTTGGCTCCATCTCTTCATTCTTTCTGGAGTTATGTCTCCACTCTTCTCCAGTAGCATGTTGGGCACCTACTGACCTAGGGAGTTCATCTTTTAGTGTCCCATCTTTTTGCCTTTTCATACTGTTCATGGGGCTCTCAAGGCAAGAATACTGAAGTGGCTTGCCATTCCCTTCTCCAGTGGACCATGTTTTGTCAGAACTCTCCACCATGACCCATCCGTCTTGGGTGGCCCTACACAGCATAGCTTATAGTTTCATTGAGTTAGACAAGGCTGTGATACATGTGATCAGTTTGGTCAGTTTTCTGTAATTGTGATTTTCATTCTTTCTGCCCTCTGATGGATAAGGATAAGAGGCTTGTGGAAGCTTCCTGATGGGAGACACTGACTGTGGGGGAATCTGGGTCCTGTTCTGATGGGTGGGGCCATGCTCAGTACACCTTTAATTCAATTTTCTATTGATGGGTGGGGCTGTGTTCCCTCCCTGTTGTTTGGCCTGAGGCCCAACTATGGTAGGGGTAATAGTGGTAATACCAGCCTCCGTCAAAAGGACTTTTGACTGCACTGTTGTATTCACTTCCCCAACCCTGCTGCAGGCCACTGCCGACCCATGCCTCTGTGGGATACTCCTGAACTCTCACAGGTAAGTCTGGTTCAGTCTCTTGTGGGGATACTGCTCCTTTCTCCTGGGTCCTGGTATGCACAGGTTTTGTTTATGCCCTCCAAGAGTCTGTTTCCCCAGTCCTGGGGAAGTTCTGTAATCAAATCCCACTGGCCTCCCAAGTCAAATTCCCTGGGGGTTCTCAGGCCCTTCGTTGGAGCCACAAGTTGGGAAATCTGTTGTGAGTCCTAGAACTTTCTTAACAGTGCAAGAATTTCTCTGGTATTATTGTTCTGCAGTTTGTGGGTCATCTGCTCCATGGCTCTATGGTGTGGCTAATGGCAGCCTCCTCGCAAGAGGGCTTATGCCACATGCTGCGTGTCCCAGGTCTGCTACAGCCAGAGCCCCTGTCCTTGTGGCAGGCCAGGAGATGGCAAGAGTGAACACTGGCATTTTAGGAATCAGTGAATTAAAATGGACTGGAATGGGCATATTTAATTCAGATGACCATTATATCTACTACTGCGGACAAGAATGCCTTGGAAGAAATGGAGTAGCCCTCATAGTCAACAAAAGAGTCCAAAATGCAGGACTTGGTGCAGTCTGAAAAATGACAGAATGATCTCTGTTTGTTTGCAAGGTAAGCCATTCAATATCACAGTAACCCAAGTCTATGCTCCAATCATTAATGCTGAAGAAGCTGAAGTTAAACAGTTTTATGAAGACCTACAAGACCTTCGAGAAGTAACACCAAAAAAAAAAAAAATGCTCTTTTCATCACAGGGTACTGGAATGCAAAAGTAGGAATTCAAGAGATATCTAGAGTAACAGGCAAATTTGGCCTTGGAGTGAAAAATGAAGCGGGGCAAATGCAAATGCACTGGCCATAGCAGATACTCTCTTCCAACAACACGAGAGATGACTCTGCACATGGACATCACCAGATGGTCAAATATCAAAATCAAATTGATTATATTCTTTGCAACCAAAGTTGGAGAAGCTCTATACAGTCAGCAAAAACAAGACTGAGAGTTGACTGTGGCTGAGATCATGAACTCCTCATTGCCAAATTCATACTTAAATTGAAGAAAGTAGGGAAAATCACTAGACCATTCAGGTATGACCTAAGTCAAATCTGTTATGATTATACAGTGGAAGTGACAAATAGATTTAAGGGATTAGATCTGATAGACAGAGTGCCTAAAGAACTATGGATGGAAGTTTGTGACATTGTACAGGAGGCAATGACCAAGACCATCCCCAAGAAAAAGAAATGCAAAAAGGAAAAATGGTTGTCTGGGGAGGCCTTACAAATAGCTGGGAAAAGAAGTGAAGTGAAAGACAAAGGAGAAAAGGAAAGATATACCCATCTGAATGCAGAGTTCCAAAGAATAGCAAGGAGAGATAAGAAAGCCTTCCTCAGTGATCAATGCAAAGAAATAGAGGAAACCAATAGAATGGGAAAGACTAGAGATTTCTTCAAGAACATTAGAGACACCTAGGATACATTTCATGCAAAGATGGGCACAATAAAGGACAGAAATGGTATGAACCTAACAGAAGCAGAAGATACTAAGAAGAGGTGGCAAGAATACACAGAAGACCTAAACAAGAAAGATCTTAATAAACCAGATAACAATGATGGTGTGACCACTCACCTAGAGCCAGATATCCTGGAATGTGAAGTCAAGCAGACCTTAGGAAGGATCACTATGGACAAAGCTAGTGGAGGTGATGGAATTCCAGCTGAGCTATTTTAAATCCTAAAAGATGATGCTGTGAAAGTGCTGCACTCAATATACCAGCAAATTTGGAAAACTCAGCAGTGGTCACAGGACTGGAAAAGGTCAGTTTTCATTCCAATCCCAAAGAAAGGCAATGCCAAAGAATGCTCAAACTACTGCACAATTGCACTCATCTCACACGCTAGTAAAGTAATGCTTAACATTCTCCAAGCTAGGCTTCAGCAGTCTGTGAACTGTGAACTTCCAGATGGTCAAGCTGGATTTGGAAAAGGCAGAGGAACCAGAGATCAAATTGCCAACATATGCTAGATCATAGAAAAACCAAGAGAGTTCCAGAAAAACATCTACTTCTGCTTTATTGACTATGCCAAAGCCTTTGACTGTGTGGATCACAAGAAACTGTGGAAAATTCTGAAAGTGAAAGGAATACCAGACCACTTGACCTGCCTCCTGAGAAATCTGTATGCAGGTCAAGAAGCAACAATTAGAACCGGACATGGAACAATGGTCTGGTTCCAAATTGGGAATGGAGTAAGTCTAGGCTATATATTGTCACCCTGCTTATTTAACTGATATGCAGAGTACATCATGAGAAATGCTGGGCTGGAGGAAGCACAAGCTGAGTCAAGATTGCCAGGAGAAATATCAATAACCTTAGATATGCAGATGACACCACTGTTATGGCAGGAAGTGAAGATGAACTAAAGAGCCTCTTGATGAAAGTGAAAGAGGAGAGTGAAAAAGTTGGCTTAAAATTCAACATTCAAATGACAAAGATCATGGCATCCAGTCCCATCACTTCATGGCAAATAGATGGGGAAACAATGGAAACAGTGAGAGACTTGATTTTCTTGGGCTCCAAAATCACTGCAGATGGTGATTGCAGCCATGAAATTAAAAGATGCTTGCTCCTTGGAAGAAAACTTGTGACAAACCTAGACAGCATATTAAAAAGCAGAGACATTACTTTGCCAACAAAAGTCCATCTAGTCAAAGCTATGGTTTTTCCAGTAGTCATGTATGGATGTGAGAGTTGGACTGTAAAGAAAGCTGAGCACCGAAGAATTGATGCTTTTGAACTGTGGTGTTGGAGAAGATTCTTGAGAGCCCCTTGGACTGCAGGGAGATCCAACCAGTCAATCATAAAGGAAATCAGTCCTGAATATTCATTGGAAGGACTGATGCTGAAGCTGAGCTCCAGTTCTTTGGCTACCTGATGCAAAGAACTGACTTACTGAAAAGACCCTGATGCTGCGAAAGATTGAAGGCAGGAGAAGAAGGGGACGAGAGAGGATGAGATGGTTGGATGGCATCACTGACTCAATATTCATGAGTTTGAGCAACGTCTGGGAGTTGATGAAGGACAGGGAAGCCTGGCCTTCTGCAAACCATGGGGTCACAAAGAGTCAGACACGACTGAGTATTTTAACTGAACTGATTATAAACCTTAAAACCTTTAAAACCTTATGGTCTTAAATATAAATAATAAAGTTATGTTAAATCTCTCTGTCTGATATTAGATTGCCAGTTTGCTGTTTCAATATCTAACAGCTTTTGGTTCATATTAAAGCACTGTGATTGTGTAAATTTTCATGACTACTATAATGTCTTGGTGGATGTCACATCTATCTTGAATGCCTCTTTCCCACTGTTGTTGTGGTTTTTTAGTCGCTAAGTTGTGCCAACTGTTTTGTAACTCCATGGCTCCTCTGTCCACAGTGTTTCTCAGGCAGGAATATTGGAGTTGGTTGCCATTTCCTTCTCCCGGGGATCTTTCAGAGCCAAGGATCTGAACCAGGGTCTCCTGCTTTCTGGACAGATTCTTTACCACTGAGCCAGCTGGGAAGTCCCTCTTTCCCAATATTAGATGGGAAATTCATAATTGGGAGGTAATAGGAAATTAAACATGAAGGTGAATAGACTTAAAAAAAAACAAAACAAAAACTTGGACAGAACTTGGACTGCTAGTCTCCTCAAAAGAAAACATCTCAGTGATAAAGTCCTTCTGTTTCTGAGAAGCAAAAAGCCTCTTCATAAGACTGTTCTTGATCAATACAGCCACAATGCTGCCCGAGAGTCTTCCTTCACTCGGTGTTTTGCTTCCACATAGTCCATTGCCCATTTACTTACTTATTTTTAGATACTCGGGTCCATCATTGGGAAGCCATTAAGATTGCTAGGCTTTTGTGTCTTGGCAATATTCTTCCTTTTATGCTCTTACTGTTATGTCTTGATTGTATAGGTCAGGCTTGCCAGTTCTAAGTACTTCATTCTATGTTCTTCATACTATCTTTAGATGAAAATGTTGAGGAAAGAAAAAAAAAGTGGCTGCCAAATTGCAATTAGATTGCTCTCTGAGTTGAGATTTCACGCATTCAGTGAAATGGTTTCTGATTTCCACTGGCCTACAAATCTATTTTGTACCTATCAAGTCTGGAAACCCGCTTTAATTCCAAAATGATGTGATTTCTAGGTAAAAGCAAGAGGTATGACTATGCCAGCGGCTGGGAGTGCCATAACCACTTGTGCAATTTTATGGGACAGTCTAGTTGTCACTGATTCTTTTTTTCTTTTCAAAAGAGGAAATCAATCTGAAATTAAATTTCTATAATGTTAGCTGGCTTCCTGTATAAACTAACAAATTCTGAAAATCCATTTATTTGTCCGGCTGTGTGTCCTGATTTTTTATGCAAAAGATGTGGTAGCGTAAACTACTGTGAACAGTAGAGAACACAAAGAACCTGTAGAATATTCCTGCAAGGATTAACAAATATCTTGAGAAGAAAACACCCTCCCCAAAAGGCCATTAGAAAATGGTAGAATACGGTGTAGAATCAACTGCTAATTTAAACAGCATTGTCTATAAACTTTCTGGAAGTTCAGAGAAAAATTTTTTAATTTAGATATACCTTGATTACTCAGGATAAAATTTTTTGTTTTAGACAGGATGCCTCTTCCCATCTCTGTAACTGAAAGCAGACCAGGTAATTTAAGGAGTCTGGGAGCGAGTAACATCCTTTCCCTTAGCTTGGAATTTCAACCTTTCCCAGCTAAGTGTAAGAAAAAATCCACGCCTAGATTTACTGAGTGCCCAGTCACTTGCCAAGTGCTTTAGTGAAAATCTCCATTTTTACAGACAACAAAACTGCAACTTGGATTGAGTTTCATGCCCGAGGTTATTGAGCCAGGAAGCAGCAGGGCCAGTGTTTTATACTGAGTCAGAGCTCCTGATCCTTTAAAATTGAAATCATGCCTTTGGTGAAACCACACACATGCTAATGAACGCATCCCACTTATTATTTATTCAGCTGGTTTTTCCATATAAATGGTTAGAAAGCAGGTATTTTATCTTTTTTGCAAACTGCATGTTATCTTCCTGAGCAATGTGCTCAGGTAAATCTTCTTTAGATCATTTCATAAACATTAGAACCAGGGGAGGAAAAGGATCCTCAAAATCCCCTAGCAGGGTTGCCAGATTCAGTAGGTAAAATACAGGATATTCCGTAAAACATTAGGGATATCCTTGTGCTAAAAAACATCATTAAATTATTTACTTGAAATCTGTGTTGAACTGAATATCCTGCTTTTTATCTGGCGGGCTTATTCCGAAGCCCCCATTCACAATTTCATCATTCTTCTCAAAATGGCAGATTTTTCCTTGTTAGATATTTACTCTTATTTTCTTTCCTATAAGCCCTGTATAGGAAAAGGAGAATTTTGTTTCGATAATTGAGTCATCAGCTCTCTGTGCCTGGTGTAGAAACTGTAAATTTCATCCCTAATTCCAAAAATTTCTGACTGGTGGCAAAATCTTTTAAATGACTTTATTAAATGAAAATTGTTCTGTTTTACTGGTAAGGGTCTTAGATGAGAATATTGGAAGGTAGGAGGGAGACCTATGCCACCTATGCGTGCATGCGTGCTAAGTCACTTCAGTAGTGTCTGACTCTTTGTTACCCTGTGGACTATAGCCCGCCAGGCTCCTCTGTCCTTGGGATTCTCCAGGCAAGAATACTAGAGTGGGTTGCCATGCCCTCCTCCAGGGCATCTGTCTGGCCTAGGGATCAAACCCCCATCTCTTATGTCTCCTGCATTGGCAGGCGGGTTCTTTACCACTAGCGCCACCTGGGAAGCCTTATACCACCTATACCATGCATTAAACTTGAAGTTTTACGTATATTAAACTCCAACTTAAAGTTTTGTTTTTTTTTAATACATTTCAAGAGACAATTTTCCTAATTTCCACGTATTGCAGAGTCATGTTGGCGACCACAGTTTCTGATGGATGGTTGGTTAATTAAATGATACAAAATCAATCTGGAAAACTTCCCAAGAATCTGTGGTCAGTTGGAGGTAAATACACATGGGAATCTTAGATAAATTCACTGTCACGACTGCCATGATGAAGGTATTAAAATTCATCTATGGTTTTCAAACACAAGGAAAACAACTGAATGTGGGTGAATGCACAGTCTCTGGAAAGATGACCTTCTTATTTTCAAAGGAGAAAAACTTCATCAAAAACTTGAAAATAGTTTCTGAACGTGATGGAAAACAGAGCATGGAGAACATGAAACAATACAGTAATTGAAGAAAAAACTGCAGTTTTGGTCAATGTCTACACAGGGGAATTTTTTAAATGCATATGTCACCCCCGGAAGACAAGTTTTATTGTACTCATGACATGTTCCTGCACAATGTTATAGATATTTCTCTATTAGTTATCCCTGAGGGATGTGTAGGAATGTCAAGTTTATAGAGATTGCAAGGTGACCTGCTCCAGCTCCTCCCAGGGTAGCAGAGAAAAGGCAGTTTCAATCACGGCTTAATGGAGAGGTGAGGATGGGAATGGGAAATGGAAGCACAAATACTTATTTATAAAAGTTTTAAAAGTAATTGCTAAAAAGTTCCACTGAGAGAGATTAAATGATTTTCAAAATCAGCCACTCAAGTATCTCATTTACCAGATATTTTTTTCTTAGGATTTCATTAAGATCTCTTTGATTACCTTGTGAAAACAATGAATACATCATTCTTTTAACCTAAATTGTAAGATAGTTTCTCCAGAGAGAGGTGCTTCCCTCCAGATTGAGATAAGGGAAGGTGGTAGGGATGGACCCCCAGTCATGGTGGGATCCCAGTGCTCTGAACATCTGCACTCACTTTGAAATATAATTCAGCATTTTTTTTTTACATCCCGAAGAACAAATCCAATTCTTCAGTACATGACAAGTATTTCAGGTGTTAAAAGGATTTAGTAGGAATGTAAGAAAGCAAATTGACATTGTCCCCCACTCCTGCCACTCCCCCCCCAAAAAAAACAAACAAAAAGAAAAATCCAAGCAATAAAAGTTCACGTTAGGTATTTTAGCACTTCACCATAGTTTCTCTCCAGCTGCCTCAAATTTCTGCTTTCTTTCCCCTTCCTTCTCTCAAACATCTCCACTTTTTTGGAGGAATACTGCTCTCACCCTCAGCTAGTATATCCCACTCAGCAAAAGAGCAGCCCTATGGACAGAAGGGACTTCCCTTGTGGCTCAGCTGGTAAAGAATCCACCCGCAATGTGGGAGACCTGGGTTCTATCCCTGGGTTTGGAAGATCCCCTGGAGAAAAGAAAGGCTACCCACTCCAGTATTCTGGCCTGGAGAATTCCATGGACTGTATAGTCCATGGGGTCACAGTCAGATAGAACTGAGCAACTTTCACTTTCTATGGACAGAAGGATCCTGGAAACTGCTCTCCTACTGACAATCATTATCACCCCAAAACCCTTGGGATCTCATGTCCTATAAGTAAGTGTTAGTCGCTCAGTCATGCCCGACTCTTTGCAATCCCATGGACTGCAGCCCGCCAGGCTCCTCTGTTCATGGACTTTTCCAGGCAAGAATAATACTGGAGAGGGTTGCCATTTCCTTCTCCTATGCCCAGTCATTTTTCAAGTATTCTTTAAGCAAGTTTTTTCCTTTGTGATAATGTACCTCAAGATGGCCCCCAATGATTCTTGCCTCCTGGAATTCACTCTTCTTGTGTAACCTTCACCTACAATGAATTGTGGCTAAGTTATCATGGCCCATACGGCCAAGAGAATCTGTTAGAAGTGACTGTGTATGACATCTGAAGACAAGTCTCAAAGTCATTGTAGATTTCACGTTGGTCTCTGGATAATTCACTCTGGAGGAAGCCATGTCTCTAGGACACTCAAGCAGCTCTGTGAAGTGGCCCATGTAGAGAGAAACTGAGGTCTTGCCAACACCAGCATCATCCACACTGCCAATCATGCTAGTGAACTTTCTTGGAACTGATGACAAATGTCTTGACTGACATTTGACTAAAACTCAGAGACCCAAACTCAGAACCACCCAAACTACCACTGGATTCTCAATTCACAAGAACTGCCAGAGAAAATATTTATTACTATTTTAAGTGACTAAGTTTTGTAGTAATTTGCCTTTTGCAACTGACAAATAATAAGCAATACATATTGGTCTCAGCCCTAGTTCAGGCTAACATTTGCTGTTTGATCTAGTTCCTGACACAGAGTTCCTAAAATATTTGTAATTTCCTAAGTGACAGATCTTTTGATCTAATGAGATGACTCTTGGTGGGCTCTTGGGTGGGGACTGGTCACCAGAAAGACCAAGCCACGATTAGAAGCTTAGAACTTTCAGCCCCAGTTCTCCTCTCTTCAGAGAGGAGATAGAGGCTAAAAACTTAGTTACCAATGAATCATGCCTATGTGATGAAGTCTCCATAAAAATCCTTAAAATATGAGTTTTGGAGAGCTTCCAGGTTGGTGATCACCTCGATGTACCAGGATTATGGTACACTTGACTCCACAGAGGATAGGAGCCTCTGTGCTCAGGACCTTTCCAGACATTATCCTATGTACCTCTTCATCTGACTGTTCATTTATATACTTTGAAATGTCCTTTGTAATAAGTTGGCAATACTAAATAAGCCATTTTCTTGGGTTCTGTGAACCACTCTGTTAAGTTATTGAGCCCAAGGATGGGGTCATGAGAACCTTGATTTGTAGCTGAGTCAGACAGAAGTTGTGAATAACCTGGGAGACCCACTACTTGTGACTGGTGTATGAAGTAGTCCTGTGAGACTGAGCCCTTAACCTGCAGGGATTGCATTAACCTAGGTAGTTAGTGTCAGAATTGCTTCATGTGGATAACCCAGACGTTTGTGGTCAGAGTGTTTCCTATTCAACAACAATGAATAAGCAATGCATTCTTAATGCAGGCAGTGATTCTAATTCTAACTCAGTTTAGAGGTATTAAGAATGCCTCAGGATTCACAGTATTGGATGACTTCTCTATTTCTTATCTTCCATCATGTTTTCTTAATAAATCAACGTGGAGAAATACAGAAACTGTTACCCTGAGTTTCTAATGGATTAATTATTTAAAGTATATTCTATCCAGACCTAAAGACATTAAAGCATTGTAGCAGTGGCCCATCTGGAGCCAAGAAAACTAGATTCTCCTTTTTCCCAGCTACATGGTCTTTGGCACGTTATTAATCTAAGACAGCTTTTCCACCTGTAAAATATGCAGAGTAATCACAAGTATCTCACAGAGATCTGAAGGAATGAAATATAATAGTACATGTTCTCTGTACCCTGCATGGCTTGTAGTGAGTGCACAAAAAAATGTTGGCTATTATGGAGCTGCTGTCCATATTAAAAGTATGTCTGTTCTGATTACATTTAAAATGGAAATTTGGCAGATAAAGGATAGAAGCTCAAACGCAAATCTTGCCAGCATCTTATTTTTTGTTAACGATATTAACCAGATCTGAATGACTTCCTGTTTATCTAGACTAGTTCACAGACAACCCACTGACACTGAATGTTGTGGAATGCTAATCATTTCTAACAATGTCAACTCAGGGAGAGCACCAGCTGGAGGAAATTTCATCAGGGATATCTTCCACATTTTATGCTACAGTCTACCTACACTTAACATAACTAGTTTGCATAGAGAAATCTTACAGTTATAGAATATTCATGAGGTGACTTCTTAAACCTCTCACGCTTCATTTCCTGGGTTTATCTATTCTTCCATCACATACACATGTACACACACTTAATCTACTCAGAAATCATTTCTTGGCTGATTTATTGGTAATTGTGATGCTCCCTTGGCGAGAAGATGACACTGATCGTGAGATTACTCTGTAAATGGGGAAGAAAAACAGATGTTTCTCTCAAAAAGAGTTGGAGAAGTAGCAGAAAAAAGGGAAATTTAAAACTCTAATAGAAAACTCCAACTAGAAGAGAAAAGTCATAAATAATGAAAATATGGAAAACATGGGAAGCCATAAGGAAAGTGAGTGTTTGCTTGGTGTGAAAAATTAGTACAGAATTGACTCAAGGGCAAACACTATATAAGAATTTCTTATGCCTGTCACTAGAACTTTTCATTCATCATTTCCCTTAGCCAATTTCTTTAAGAAGAACTCTATTATTGATTAACAGCACTAAAATGAAGTGAAAGTTTAGCTTGCAGATACCTTTAAACATTTACCATAAACCTTATAAGCTTACTGTTTACAAACATCGGCTTAATTTATAGGTTTGCTGGATCTTTATCTTCAGCACTGGAAATTGGGGGAAAAAAGGCTATGTATTGAGAAATAAGTTGATTAACTGCATCCCCAGGTAAATAGAGGAGATTACTGTTTAGAAGACCCTGGGCTATCACTGAGACAAAGTCTTCCCATATGTATACAGAAATCATATTATCTGTTCTTCCATCATAGCTGAGCAATAAGTGAGTCAGTGACTCGATCTGGTCCGTGAGATGTCAATACGCTCCTCATATTTATTACTTTAAGACAGCAAATTTCAAATGAATTCCACAACAAAAATGGGGAGGCCAAAGAGGGAGCAATGATCAGAGTTTAGACTATGAGTCCTCAACCTGAAAACTTAGGTGAATTTACAAGTATTGAATGCTGAGTGCTTAAGTGCACCACTGGGCTTCCATCACTCAGATAAGACCCAGGAAGTTCTCCTTTGGGAAGTCTGAACAGCCTAAAAGACCTAAAGTCACTGACATCATAGTTTTTTGATAAATGGCCCACCCAGATAACATGATAATGAAGTTAAAAGTCAGCAAGTCTCAAACACATGTTCAGAGCTTCCAACTAGAGAAGATCTCCAAGATGGAAGATAAAAAACCAAAACAAATAGGGAAAACAGGATAAGGCAGGAAAAGAAACTAGAGGAAGAAGATATTTTCCAAAGTCTATTCTACATATTTCAGGGAATTAAGAGAAGTTAGTGCATCCATGAATTGAAAACAAGATACTGGGTAAAAAGCATTCAGTAAACCAAGAAAAATCTTTGGAAACTGAAAAAAGATGATGGCAAAAATTATAAACTCAGTGGAAGAGTTGAAAATACAGCTAGAGAAATAGATCAGAAAGTAGGAGAAAAAAAACCCATAAAAGTGAGGGGAGATAAGAAATTTAGAAAACAGTCTACAAAATATAATATACAACAGTAGATATTCACAAAGAGCAGGGACAGAGGAAATTGAAGGTAGGAAATCATTGAGAAAATAATTGAAGACATATCCCCAGGATCAAAGGTCATGAAATTTCAGATTAAAAGAGTTCATGGGAGGCTTAAACAATGAATGAAAATAAGCTTATGTAAAGTACATCGATGTGAAATTTCAGAACTGGGCACAGAGTAGATTCTCAAAGTTTCCAGATGGAAAACCAAGTCATACACAAAGTGTTTAAAATCACATTAACTCTGTAAGTTAGAAAAATCAAGAAATTCTCTAAAATTCACAAACAGTACTATTTCATATGTAGAATTTAATACACAGCCAAAATATCAATCAAATGAGAGGAAAAAATGCAGATATTGTCAAACATATGAGCCATTCTCCACCCGCCCCCGCCCCCCACCTGCCAGAAAACCATTGAAAAATGTGGTCCACTGAACTGAGGAAGTAAATCAAGAAGGAGGAAAACACGGGATACAGGAACCATGGAATTTAACACTGAAGAGAGGCAAAGGAGTCCCTGGAAAAATAGTGAGGAGGGATTCCAAGAATGCAAGGTCAAAGTCTCTACTGCCAGATTTCAACCCTGAGAGGAAGAGACAGATATAATGAAAGTCAATGAAACCACTGTATTTATTGATGAGATCCATGCTGCTGCTGCTGCTGCTAAGTCGCTTTAGTCGTGTCCGACTCTGTGCGACCCCATAGATGGCAGCCCACCAGGCTCCTCCGTCCATGGGATTTTCCAGGCAAGAATACTGGAGTGGGTTGCCATTACCTTCTCCGATCCATGATGAGATAATTAAAAATTATGACTTCCACTAAAAATTGCTGTCTCTCTTTTAATCAAAATCTTGATAAGAGCCTGCAGTTCCCATAAATGAATGAAGAAAAAAACACATGAAAACTCCCTGAACATGACTGAATCTGCTTTATATCCCATTATTTAGACTCTGTTCTGTTTTTCTATCAATAAGGGTTGAATATGGTGTGCTGCGATTCATAGGGTCGCAAAGAGTCGGACACGACTGAGCGACTGAACTGAACTGAACTGATCCTTCTGGTAATATGTTGTTTGTCCCTTTTTAAGAAGTCACACTAATTTTGCATCATAGAAGTAGGGAGTGAATCAGAAGCACTCTCAGCAGGAGATTTGAGGGCTGGGAAACTCTACCCCCATGCAGCAGTGGGTAAGAACAGGGTCCTTAAAGGACAAGGCGTGTACCTTTCCTTTAAGGAATCCCTGGGATTATATGGAGAACTAAACTGAAGTGCATAGAGCCTTTGTTTTTACATGGTGGTCACTATAATAAATTTGTGCTTTTCAGTTCAATCCTGGAGATTGTGTGATTGAGTAATTCCTCACATGGTTTATTCCAAAAATATGCCCCTACATTTACTAATCCTAAGACCTAGAATTTCAGTGATTTTATTTAAAACATGCAGTGATTGAATTGTTTTGGTATATCTTGTTGTAAATTAATGCTACTCAATTTAACTATAGTCGGTTGTTTATAATATGTATTTAGAAAGATAGGAGAATTGAAAAATATCCTTCACAAAATTTCATAGATGAGATACTGCTTTTTCTCTCTGCCTCAGTATATCAGGAAGACATGCGATGGTTCCATGAGAAACAAGAGCTCCCTGTAAGTAGAACCTACCTTTATATCTACCCTTGTGGGTATATTCTTTTCTCAGTTGACTTTGATCTATGTTCTCTTTCAGACAACTTGAATATTGCTGTCAAAGTTAATCTATTCAATTTATTAAAGTCTTCCCTCCTTATATTTGTATTGGGATTTGACAGATGAAATAATGATAACTAATGGGAATTACAGAAATGAAAATGTTTCTTTACTTTTGTTTACAGAAGTTATTAATGAAGTTCAAGGTAAATTTTTGTTTTATTAGAGGAAAAATCCTTTTAAGTTAATTTTCACATGATTGGCAAAGATCAGAAATATTTCAGTTCCATTTTACCTGAATTGATTGCTTAGAGAACTTGCATTTTCCCCCATGACAAAGTAATTTTTGTGTTTGTGTTTAATGTCTCAAATCCTAACATCAGATTTAAAAGATGTATTTCTTAGCTGGTATCTTCTGTGGTTTATCCTCAAGAAAATATTATTTGTCTTGAGTGATTCTACATAGTCTCTTTGATTTGTCTTGAAAGCATGTTCTCTAATCCTTTTTATTTGCTTGAAAATAAACAATGAAGACAAGACCACTACGATGCTATCAGACAGTAACTTTCCAAGCATATGAATTAAAATAGATATTGAACTTTGGTTTTAAAGACACAAGAGTTTTTTTTAATACAGTCTGCTTTGCATTCACCCAGCAAAACACCTACATTATGTACAACTCAGTATTTTGAGTATCATTTGGTATTTCTAGAGTTTCTGAATATTACCTTTGAATCTTATGTTGTAAATTAAATTAAAAAATCACACAGTTGGTTATATAACTTCTAATCATAGCCCAGAGATATGCAAAATAAATGCAACTTATCTTTTAATTCTGAACTCAGAATAGAATGGCTTCTGTTTCTCATTCTGCCTAATACAAAAACTTTATCTAGTTACTTCTAAGTAATCTGTGTTACTCACAGATTTCTTCTCAGTCTCTTGGGTAAATGTTCAGTCAGACCCAGGGTTTCCACCTTCTGTCCAGGGTCAGTGTTCGGTGGTGGTATTGAGAAGAGCAAGTGTTTTTCCTCCCAATGGGAAAGACACTTAAGTATCTCACTAATTGGGGTACGTGTCCTTGTGTGCGTGTCTCCTTGTGTGTACACTCAGGGAGCAAGATATCCCTGCTGAGTGTACGACTTTGTTGTTAGCACTACTTTGGATTGGGTTGTAAAGGGTAGTTTTATGAAATGTTATATTTTGGAATACAAATTGTAAATCTAATTAAACAATCCCAGACCATGGAAGGTGGTTGAGGAGATTTCAATTTTCTTGTTGCCCCTTAATTGGGAAGTTCCAGGTTCATCATGGAGGAGGAGGCTGAATGGCCCCATCAATTTTAAGATAAGATGATCTGACTAATCAAGATATATATTGGTGTGTATCTATACATAGATTTACATATTTGTGATTATATATTGTATTCACACTGTATTTCTGTCATTTGAACTGATGGCCTTTTTATTTGTATCCCTGCATTATATGCTTGAAAATTTTAAGATTATGTGTGTATATATCATACACTCACATGCAGCAGTTAATGCTCTCCATTCTAACATTTTCACTATTATTCAAGATATTTAGGTCAAATGCATTCTTGGAATACAACTAGTCTGAAGGAAACTTTTGTGAAACTCCTGTGAGTAATCTTTTCACTTCCCCATTGCAGTGCTGTGAAGTCCATAAACGAAGTGTTATATGATTCCCACTTCTCATCACACCTGAACAGTTGCACCCACTCATGTAGAAGTCTTTCTGATAGGAGCTGTAATGAATGTGACATTCCCTCCCTGGCCTCTGCTGACCCTTTCAGCATCACCTCTCCTCAGGCCCTCTGAGTCCTCTGAGGACCTATGGTCTGGCTTGAACAAGAGTGATTTGTGCCTTTCCCTACTTCTATGTGTGAGCCAGTGGACATACAGAAAAGAGAATGAGACTCTGAATAACACACCCACATGGCAAGTGTGCAGCCAGTCAGCCACAGTGGAGGATTCTCTGAGGAGCTGTAGCCTCATCTTCTAAACTAAACTGAGAATGTTGGTGGCAAGAGGTGACATACTCTGTCCCACACCCCAGCATCTCAGGCCTTGAGGGTTGCTCACCAGATTTTACCCAAGGGAGCAAAAGGGAACATTATTATTACTATCCTGCCTTGATGGACCTTTTAAGGATCAAAATCATGGAGAGAGCTGGGACTTCAAGACCTTGGGGTGACAGAAAATTTCCCTTTGACATCCTATGGGAATTGAGGTCCTTGAGATATAACATAATAATCTTTCTCAAAATGTCAATTTTGCCTTCCTGGCCTAAAAATATAAATCATTAGTGTTCTATGCAAAAGGGACCTATTCTGTTCCCCATAATCAGAAATCTAAAGGTTTACTTGTTAATTACTAATTGCATGTAGATTAGAGTTTAATGATAAACTGAGTCACTCCAATATTTTGGCCACCTGATGCGAAGAACCAACTCATTGGAAAAGACTCTGATGCTAGAAAAGATTGAAGGCAGGAAGAGAAGGGGACGACAGAAGATGAGATGGTTGGATGGCATCACCGATGCAATGGACATGAGTTTGAATAGGCTCCGGGAGTTGGTGAAGGACAGGGAAGCCTGGAGTGCTGCAGTCCATGGGGTCACAAAGAGTTGGACATGACTGAGCGACTAAACTGAACTGAACTGAGTCACCCCAACCTGTCACTCCACTTAGAGTGGTAGCGCCCATGAGCTGGCAGGGCTTCTGTAAGAATTACTTGATATACTATCTGTGAAGGAGTCTGGGTCCCTTGACCCCAGGGAAATGTGAGATAAGCCTGGATGAAGGACGCTCCTATCCTGTTGTTACCCATGTCTCAGGGGCCTTAAAGGGGTCTACGTGTGCTCAGTGGCTCAGTCGTGTCCGAATCTCTGTGGCCCCATGGACTGTAGCCCACCAGGCTCCTCTGTCCATGAGATTTCCCAGGCGAGAATACTGGACTGGGTTGCCATTTCCTTCTCCAGGAGATCTTCTCACCCCAGGGATCAAGGCTGCATCTTTTGCATCTCCCGCATTGGTGAGTGAACTGGAGCCACAGTCAATTGTTAGCTCTGGTCTCTGGCCCTAGTACCAGGCCTATGGCCCCCCCACATTCTGGTAAAGGATCCAGAAATGATAGCAACACTGTTAAAGTGTGTGCTTTTTTTTTCTTTTAGATTTCCATGAGCCTCTCTATTGCTGTCCCATGCCTCTATGAACAGTAAACAAGCCTGAATGGATAAACGTATCTTTAGAATTAGGAACAAAGACAGTGTTTCCTAGCAGATTGCAATATTGTATTGCCATGCAGAAGGCTCAAATTTTCTTTTCTGCTCTGCGAGGCATTTTGCGTCCTTACATGGTGAGAGAGAGAAGAGCGAGGGGAAGACTTCTATGCTCTTTCGATTTTAGTTTCTTCAGCTATAAACTGATTACTAAAATAAGTGCCTTTTAAATGAATCTGTGAGAATAAGTGAGATATTGTAAGCAATAAATGGTAAATTCCAACAGAAATATTCTCTATTCATAGAAGTTAGTGAATATAATAAAAAATGTGAGGAGCCGCCCCCTGTAAATATCTGATAGATACTTATGAAATGTAGTTATAGCAATGATGCTTCTTTTTCTAGAAACATTTAAAAATCCTCCTGAAAAATGAGATCTATATATGATT
Organism: Giraffa tippelskirchi; assembly: GCF_054371585.1. Taxonomy (NCBI): domain Eukaryota; kingdom Metazoa; phylum Chordata; class Mammalia; order Artiodactyla; family Giraffidae; genus Giraffa; species Giraffa tippelskirchi. Next base: position 102,304,443 of record NC_137280.1, on the reverse strand, counting down.
CATAAACATATATGAATATATGTTTATGTTATGACCTCTTCCAAAAAAGAAATTTTAATTACTTGCATCTGGGGAAAAACTAAACATAAAACTTAGGATTTGTTTATAGGACTTTCCTCATTGTTAACCATATGTTTATTTAACACAAAAGTATTTTGTCTTCATTAAAATGTTGGGGGCTTATAGTAATTTAATAGCAGTGACTCAAGTTCAATTAATATTTTAATATTTATATTTGTAATAAAGGAAAATGGTTTTGTTCAGCTTGATAATTGTTTGCCCTTTTATTCACAGAAATATATATATATTGAACCTTGACTTATGATTTTTCTAACTACTTGCTTCTCTATGGTAATTGTCTACTGTTTAGTCTTTAGCTGCAGCTCAATCTAAGCAATATTTGCTTATGTATTTATTAGAGACCACATGCAGAAACATGTTAACCAAGCCTGGCCAAAATATGAGCTGGTTGGTGGTTTACTTGCTAAGTTGCATCAAACTCTTTGCAACCCAATGGACAGTAGTCTGCCAGGCTCCTCTGTCCATGGAATTTCCCAGGCAAGAATACTGGAGTAGGTTGTCATTTCTTTCTCCAGGGGATCTTCCGGAGCCAGAGATTGAATCTGCGTCTCTTACACTGTAGGTGAATTCTTTACCCATTGAGCCACTAGGGAAACCCAAAATATGAGCTACTTGAATGAAAATACATTTTCCTTTGTCATTGCCATTAATGACCTAACTAAGGTTGAGCCACTTAAAGAAGAAATTTTTTAAACTAAATTTTGATGTTAGAGGTATAAGTGGTAAATCAACTATACTTCAATTATAAACAAAGAAGTTTAAGTGGGTTGAAATTCATGAATTGACTTATCATGCACATAAGTCCATGTATAGCTCAAGCTGTCTCGTAGGATGTAAATTACATACAAGGATAATATCTGATGTTAGAGGACCATAAATCCTAGGACAGGAGATCTAACATGTATGGAGGGTGCTTGGGGTTTTCATCTGCCTGAAGTGCCCTAAGCATTGTTCTGATAAATGTTGAGGAGAGCTACATGACGTCCAAAGTTTATTCCAATTTCTTAATTCTAAGATTTTTCCAACTGGAATGAAAGTAGTCTACAGTGCTTTCATGTTACCCAAGTTTTAGAGGCTCTATTTAGATAGGCATTCGTTTGTATTAATAACTTCTAGATGCAGTAGTATGATTTTTAAAATATTTATAGATTTGAAAGTAAAATGATTTGGTCTTCTGCCTTGCATTAGCTCTCTCAGAGATCTTGCTATTCATTTGGAAAGAATACGTTCATGGTGATCAGGACAGAAACTAGCAGGAAACTTTCTGAACTGGCACTGAGCCCGTTTCTTCCCTGGACACTAGATAAACTCACAGCGCAAGTCATCAGCAGAGTTCAGTGTGGTTAAAGATGTCCAACTGAAACCCAGAAGCCCCATGCAACTCTGAAGCCATCTCTTCATCTCAAGGTTTTCTCTTCGGTTCAGAAGGATATAGCCTTATTTGAATTACACTGAAAGTGCTCTTCAACCCTAAAGCTATCATCGGAACACATTAACAAGCTGGAGATTTCTTTCTATTTGTATTTGTTTTTTCTCTTGTCTGTGATGAAGAATGATAATGGGGTGAAGCCATTACTTCCATTAACAATCATGGCTCATATCCCATCTTTTCAATTTTGATGTTAATCATGGTGAAGCCCCAGCAGCCTCTTGAAGCAGTGCTGAGCAGGTTCAACTGTGACCCGAATTCTCAAAGTAAAACATAAAGGCAATGTTTTCAAATAGCTTATCAAGAAATGTTTTCCCAAATAGCACAGTCCAATTTCAGCAACTCTTGAGATGTGACATTTCAGTTATTTATTTCCTTGTTCTTCCTTCCTTTCTCCTTCCTTATACTAGTTTGAAAATTCCTGTGATCATTAGCATTTATATTCATTGCTGATTATCTGATTATCACTGTAATTCAAGTGATGAGAAAAATATGGGTGTTACTCTCAAAGGTCTCATATAGATGAATTACAACAAGGGTAGGGGACCAATAGCCTGTGAGTCATACTTGGCCCATCACCTGTTTTTGTATGGCCTAATAGCTATACAGTAGCTAATTGTCATAAAGGAAATCAGTCCTGAATATTCATTGGAAGGACTGATGCTGAAGCTGAAACTCCAATACTTCGGCTACCTGATGTGAAGAACTGACTCACTGGAAAAGACTCTGATGCTGGGAAAGATTGAAGGCAGGAAGAGAAGGGGATGACAGAGGATGAGATGGTTGGATGGCGTCACCGATGTGATGGACATGAGTTTGAGTAAACTCTAGGAGTTGGTGATGGACAGGGAGGCCTGGTGTGCTACAGTCCATCGGGTCACAAAGAGTCAGACACGACTGAGCAACTGAACTGAACTGAATAGCTATGAAGAAAAGATATATCCAACTGAATTCAGAGTTCCAGAGAATAGCAAGAAGAGATAAGAAGGTCTTGTTAAATGAACAGTGCAAAGACACAGAGGAAAATAATAGAATGGGAAAGACCAGAGATCTCTTCAAGAAAAACTGAGACATCAAGAAAACATTCCATGCAAGGATGGGCACAATAAAAGACAGAAATGGTAAGAATCTACAGAAGCAGAAAAGATGAAGAAGAGGTGGCAAGAATACACAGAAGAACTATATACAACATGGTCTTAATTTTTTTTTTTAAAAAAAAGGTCTTAATGACCCCGATAACCATGATGATGTGGTCATTCACCTAGAGCCAGACATTCTGGAGTGTGAAGTCAAGTGGGCCTTAGGAAGCATTACTATGAACAAAGATAGTGGAGGTGATCGAATTCCAGCTGAGCTATTTAAAATCCTAAAAGGTGCTGCTGTTAAAGTGCTGCACTGAATCTGTCAGCAAATTTGGAAAACTCAGCAGTGGGCACAGGACTGGAAAATGTTAGTTTTCATTCCATTACCAAAGAATGTTTAAACTACCCTAAGACTGCACTCATTTCACATGCTAGCAAGGTTATGCTCAAAATCTTTCAAGCTAGGCTTCAGCAGTACATGAACTGAGAACTTCCAAATGACAAGCTGGGTTTCAAAGAGGCAGAGGAACCAGACATCAAACCGTCAACACCTTACTTGTCTTCTGAGAAATTTGTATGCAGGTCAAGAAGCAACAATTAGAACTGGACATGGAACAATGGACTGGTTCAAGATTGGGAAAGGAGTATGTTAAGGATGTATATTATCACCCTGCCTACTTAACTTATATGCAGAATGCATCTTGCAAAATTCCAAGCTAAAGGAATCATGAGCTGGAATAAAGATTGCCAGGAGAAATATCAACAACCACAGATATACAGATAATACCACTTTAATGGCAGAAAGTGAAGAGGAACTAAAGAGCCTCTTGATGAGGGTGAAAGAGGAGAGTGAAAAAGCTGGCTTGAAACTCAACATTCAAAAAACTAAGATCATAGCATCCAGTTCCATCACTTCATGGCTAATAGATGGGGGAAAATTAGAAGCAATGACAGATTTTATTTTGGGGGGCTCCAAAATCACTGCAGACAGTAACTGCACCCATGAAATGAGAACACGTTTGCTTCTTGGAAGGAAAGCTATGACAAACCAAGACAGCATATTGAAAAGCAGAGACATCATTTTTCTGACAAATGTCCATATAACCAAAGCTATTGTTTTTCCAATAGTCATGTACGGATGTGACATTTGGACCATAAAGAAGGCTAAGCACTGAAGAATTGATGCTTTTGAATTGTGGCATTGGAGAAGACTCTTCAGAGTTACTTGGACAATGAGGAGATCAAATCAGTCAATCCTAAAGGAAATCAACCTTGAATATTCATTGGAAGGACTAATGCTGAAGCTGAAGCTCCAATACTATGGCAACCTGATGAGAAGAGCCGACTCACTGGAAAAAACCCTGATGTTGGGAAAGATTGAGGGCAGGAGGAGAAGGGAACGGCAGAAGATGAGATGGTTGGATGGCATCATTGACTCAGTGGACATGAATTTGAGCAAACTCAGGGAGATAGTAGAGGACAGAGGAGCCTGGCTTGCTGCAGTCCATGGGGTCGCAAAGAGTCGGACATGACTTAACGACTGAACAACAACAAAACAAAGAGCTATGTATGGTTACATATTTTAAGTAGTTAGAGGAAAAATCAGATAAAAAGTATTTGGGGACACATGAAAATTACATGAAATTCAAATTTCAGTGTCTATAAATAAAGTTTTATTGGAACACAGGCATGCTCATTTGTTTATGCATTATCTATGGCTGCTTTCATGCTACCACAGAGTTGAGTAGTATGTATCAATACCACCTGGCCTGCAAAACCGAAAAGCAATCTAGATTTGCAATCTAGCCTTTTACAGAAAGTTTGCTGACTCCAGAATTAGAATACGAAGTAGGAAATTCTAAAATGCAAACGTGAAGAAAGTGCTGCCCTGAGGGGGAAATGAGTAACTGCCAGGGACAGTTACATTTTCCACAATCAATTTTTCCTGTTTAGTATTTTGAAGACATCTCATGCTTGTGGAGTTTTTCCCATCAATATTATTTAGCCATCATAAGTAATACAAGCTAAGGTGACTCCACGACAGTGAGTCAGAAGGAAATAACTCTTCCCACTGTGATGAGGCTTAATGAGAAAACTGAATCCATAGGAAAGGAAAATAGTGCTTACACCTAAAATAGTCTAGTAAATATCAATAAATAAATGTGTATTGCTAAGAGAATTGGAGAATAATTTTCCATTCTCTCTGGTATTGAGTTGGCTGGTCTATGGCTGAAAAACAATCCAGGCCTAGAGTTTAATGTAAGAAAGAACGATGGGCATAGAGGAAATGGTTCCTCAAGATTCTCCCACATGGCTGATTTCTAAATTCTCAATCTCTTCCCCCCTGCCTAGTTAGCCATTTTGGGCTCAAAATGGGTTAATGCCTTACCTTTGAAGTTGAGGAGACTTAGAATTCTCAGTCCTATTTCATGTTTTCATTTGTTGGGTCCTGATCATTATTTAACTGGGTACATGTTTTTGATGGACATTTTCAATATTCCATTCCTCTGAAAAGTTTCTGAGTATCATGTCTACTAATTAATGTCTTAAAGAGAGGAAAAATGGGGGGAAAAGGGAAGAAAGAACTAGTTTTCAAGAATGATCCTTACAAATCTGTAGTAATCAAAGCAGCATGATACTGGCACAAAAAAAGACAGCTCAATGGGAATAGAATAGAAACCCATCCACCTGTGGTCAGTTAATCTGGAATAAAGGAGGCAAGAATATACAATGGAGATAAGACAAGTCTCTTCAATAAGTGGTATTAGGAAAACTGTACAGCTACAAGTAAAAGAATGAAATTAGAACATTCTTTAACATCATATACAAAAAAAAAAACACCTCAAAATGGATTAAAGAATCAAATGTAAGACCTGAAACCATAAAACTCCTAGAAGAGAACATAGGCAGAGCACTCTTTGACATAAATTGTAGCAATGTGCTTTTTTTGATCTGTCTCCCAAGGCAAAGGAAATAAAGGCAAAAATAAACAAAATGGGACATAATTAAATTTAAAAGCTTTTGCAGAGCAAAGGAACCCACTAACAAAACAAATAGTAAGCTACAGAATAGGAGAAAATATTAGCAAATGATATGACTGATAAGTGGTTATTATTCACATTATATAAATAGCTCATATAACTTAATATCAGAAGAACAAACAACCTAATGAAAAAACTTGGAAGAAGATCTAAATAGACATTTTCCAAAGAAGACATACAGATGGCCAACAGGCACATGAACATCATTAAATATTAGAGAAATGCAAATCAAAACCCCAATGAGATATAAATTCACACCTGTCAGAATGGCTAACATCAAAAAGTCTACAAATAACAAACGTTGGAGAGGATGTGGAGAAAAGGTAACTCTTGTACACTGCTGGTGGGAATGTAAATTGGTGCAGCCACTATGGAAAACATAATGGAAGTTCTTAAAAATAAACTAAAAAGAGAAAACTACCACACGATCTAGAAATTCCCCTCCTGGGTATATATTCGGAAAAAACAAAAACATTAATTCTAAAAGATACATGAACCCCAATGCTCAAGGCAGCACTATTTACAACAGTTAAGATAAGACAGCAACCCAAATGTCCTTCAACAGATGCATGGATAAAGGAGATGTGACATTCCGTATGTACAATGGAATGTTGTGAAGTGAAGGTTGCTCAGTTGTGTCCGATTCTTTGCGACCCCATGGACTGTAGTCCATGGAATTTTCCAGGCCAGAACACTGGAGTTGGGTAGCCTTTCCCTTCTCCAGAGGATCTTCCCAACCCAGGGATTGAACCCAGGTCTCACGCATTGCAGGCAGATTCTTTACCATCTGAGCCACAAGGGAAGCCCAAGAATACTGGAGTGAGTAGCCTATCCCTTCTCCTATGGATCTTCCCAACCCAGGAATTCAACCAAGGTCTCCTGCATTGCAGGTGAATTCTTTACCAATTGAGCTATCAGGGAAGCCCTACAATGGAATGTTATTTAGCCATAAAATGAATGAAATTCTGCCATTTGCAGCAGCATGGATGTTAGGCCTAGAGAAGATTATGCTTAGTGAAATAATTCAGACAAAGACAAATACTGTTTGATATCATTTATATGTGAAATCTAAAAAAGAAAATGAATGTATATAGCCAAGGAAAAACAGACCCACAGATATAGAAAACAAGCTAGCGGTTACTAGTAGTGAGAGGGAAGTGGGGGAGGCAAAAAACGGATGAGGGATGAGATAGAAATTACTATGCTTAAAATAGATAAGCAACACGGATATCTTGTACAGCACAAGAAATTATAACCATTATTTTGCGATAACTTTTAACAGAGCATGATCCATAAAAATACAGAATCATTATGATGTGCACTGAAACTAATATAATGTTATAAATCAACCATTCTTCGATAAAAACAAAAAACCAAACCAACCAAAAAAGAATGATGATCTTGATTCATTATTATCTCCTTACACAGTAAGTCTTTTAAAAGACACATTCAGCTGTTAAATTGCTCCCTGGAATTAATTAAAGAGCAAAAACACACTCATGGGCAGCAAATGGAGAGGGCTAGCATACGTATCCTAATTTGACATCCAAGGAAACTGAGTCTTGAAAAGTTTAGTGAATTACCCAAGTTTATAGAGTTTGAGAAGTGGGAGAACTGGAATATGTACCATTGATTAGAAATGTTGAGCTCCTTCTGCTTTATCACAGCTATGTCCCTGTTATGGAATACAGTGAAAGCTACAGGGCTAGATATAGCTGTCTTTGTTGGACATAGTTTATATTATTATATAAACTATATATATATAAAATATATAAACTATATATATATTTAAACTATAAATATATAATATATATTATATATTGACTTAGCACATTATATATCTGAAAGAAAATCCTGAGACCCATCATATGATCTGTATCACCCAACCCAGGGCTCCTTAGAAGTCCTTGAAGCCCTATACCTGACAGCATCGGATCTTAAGCTAATATTGTCTCGAGAGTCCCATATTTACATCAAGGCCTGAATGATAGCTTTCCTTTAAAAGCAAGGTAGATGCAGATGGCTCACAGAAGAATGAAGACAAAGCCTTGCCAGGTGGGGCCCTGCGGATAACTCAGGGCTGACTTGACCAGATGTGTGGTATAGGGAAGAAGTGCTGGCAGGGGAAACCAGTTCTAAATCAGAAGTGGAAAAACCGCCTCACTCAAATGGAATTCTGTAATGTTTACCATCGGGTAGAAGGGATCACAGCAGTCCTAGTGTTTATGAAGGGCTGACTTCATCCATACAGGACTTTCTGGAGGATAAAAAGCTACTCACAGAAGTTAAAATATAATGAGGGAGATGGGACATCCATGATGTGACAGTTTGCTCATTAAATAAAATTGTGTCCCTTGTAAAGAATCTGAACTTGGGCAGCTCCTCTGAGTTATAGATGGCAATAGTTATATATACTGACTTATCCATTATTGCATAATAGTAGCTATTAGCTTAGAAAGTAAATGAGGAATTTTCCATCCACATAAAGAAAGAGTGTATAGGTTAATCAAGTGGTCTCTTGAGGCCAACTGCCTCCACTTAAATTTCTCATTCATCACTTTTCTACCTGTGTGATATTGGGCAAGTCAAGAAAAACAGTTTGTGTCTCAGTTGCAAAATTAGGATAACAATATCTAATTTCTGAGGATTAAATAAGCCATCACATGTAAAGCACATTTAAGGTATTTGACACACAGTGAAAATTTAATAAAAATAACTGTAACATATATGTTAATGTTTCAGATTAGAATTCAATAAATCTTTAGGGTTTCAATTCCAAGTGGAGGATAGGTAGCAGATTTTAAAATCATAAAAGCATTTGAATTTGCTGGATTTATGCTGCAATGAAAATTTATAACATACTTTTATCATAGGAAGATGTGTCATTATCATGGTGCAATCAGAAGAGAAAAAAGTAAAATTTATGATTATATGCTAGCTTTTACTTATATAAAAGCATATACTTTTATGTCCCAGAAACTATTCTAAGCTCTTTTATATAAATTTAATTTGCTTAATCCTTACAACAATGCTAGGAGATTGGTAAGTACTATGATTAGCCCCACATTACATACATGGAATATAGGCAGAGAGAAACTGAGAAAAAAGAAAAACAAGGCCACCATTTAAATTGCTTTTTTGTCTTATGTTGATGGTAACTATGAACTCTTAACCTTTCATTAGCTGTCATTCTTTTCTATGTTTATAATCTATTCATTTAATTTTTAAAGTGAAGTTTAATTTATGAATTATTTATATAAGATTTTGCTGATTGTGTGTCCCATGGAGGACAGTTATTTCAGTACAAGGCCAAGCTGACTGAGGAACTGAACTACAGTGGATGGGAAATTTCTGAGGATCATTTACAGATGGGTCAGAGAACTGGAGAAGCCAACATAAATGACAATTGCTAACAACAGAAATAATTTTGAAATAACATTCTGGTTTAATATGACCAGATTCCAAAATGGTAAGGATGCTTGTACTTAGTCAACTGTTTTATGAAGAAATCCTAATGGCAAAAACTCATCTAGCAAATCGTTCCAAGAAGCTTTTTCTGCTGGAAGTAACAATAAAAGGGTCATGATTTCTAACTATTCTCTGAAATGACTCTTTAGTTAGGTCTTTTTAGAATATGCTTCTGCTTGAAATCCTTTGAATTTATTTCCTTATTATAAACAGTAACCTTTGAAAGGAACATAGCCAGTGCTATTACCAGCCACTCAGTTGAATTGAACCAATTACTCAAATCATGATGGATATGAATTAGTTTTCTTTGTGTTTATGAAAATGTGCTTGTGGAACTGAATTTTTCTTTTCCATCATTCATCTATAAGAAGAAAGAGCAAGCATTTCAGAGTAACAGCACAATTCCCTATGATGGGTTTACAGGCAATGTTGAACTATTTTATACTCTAACAGATTGTGGAAAATGCTTCTAGATACCTGATATTTTCAATTTTAAAGGTAGGATTGTGTATTGAAGTTGCTACTGTGCTTCATCTACAATAGACCTGCGTCTCCCTTCTGCCCCAGAGAATGGCTGGCATATATATTAGAGCTGGATAGAAGTTTCTGAAAAAGGAAGAGGAGCTTCCCACATCTCACCACACTTCAGAGCTGTAAGTCCTTAGCTTCCCACAGCTGACTTCTGACTCTGCAGGTGATGAAGACTCAAAGCGAATAGTAATGTAGAGTTCCCCCATTCCTTCTGTCTATGAATGAAGCAGTCTATAAGGCAACATTGCAAGCTACTTTTCTGAAAGTCATGTGAGAAAACGCAAGAAATCTCTCTCATCCTCCAGATGAAAACTTCCTCCTGAAGCACTGGTGGCCCATTCTACCCTGCAGAGGTAGAAGGGCTTGTACTACCTCCAGTTATCCTGATGGAGGTGATAAGTGTTCTGGTAAGCTCTTCCAATTGATGCTTTTCAACTGTGGTGTTGGAGAAGACTCTTGCGAGTCCCTTGGACTGCAAGGAGATGAAACCAATCAACCCTGAAGGAAATCAGTCCTGAATATTCATTGGAAGGACTGATGCTGAAGCTGAAACTCTGATACTTTGGCCACCTGATGTGAAGAACTGACTCATTGGAAAACTCCCTGATGCTGGGAAAGATTGAAGGCAGGAGAAGGAGATGACAGAGGATGAGATGGTTGGATGTGGCATCACCGACTCAATGGACATGAGTTTGAGTAAACTCCAGGAGTTGGTGATGCACAGGGAAGCCTGGTGTGCTATGGTCCATGGGGTCACAAAGAGATGGACACGACTGAGTGACTGAACTCAAGCTCTTCCATGCATGGGAAAACAGTGGTGATTTTTTCTTCTGGGCATGTGATAGGTAGAGAATCTAGAATTTTAGGTCTAGTTATAACCTTTTTGATTGAATAGCTGGGGAGTGTGGGATACCAGAGTTGAAGATTACTTGGTCCCATAGCCACTGTAAGAGTATAGATCTGTCTATACTACTTTGCCTCCACCATGTCACAATCCAAAGGGCCCAGGAGTGTTAGGTAACTCTTCATCCTCTTTTCTCAGTAGATTACACTGTTCTGAATGTGTTACCACGTCCGAAATGATATAAAATTCCCTCAGACTACAGTTTGTTTGCATTCTAGTTACAATATATAGCCTGAGACTCAAAACCATTTTCCCTACAATAAAGGAACTCAATATTCTTAGAGTAGCAAAACATTGATTGCCATATTTATTGATACTTCCTATAGTAAAACATCCTAGAGATGGAGTGTGGAGGTTGCTTTTGGTTCCAAGCCACTAATTAGAGGACAGTGTTGAGAAATGATTTTATAATATAAAACATAAACATAAAAATATTGATGACTATTTCTGCTTTAAATCAAGTCATAATAATTTACGTGAAATTACGTGCAATTATAAGTTAGATGATCTATCCCCCCAGATCCAGTGCTATGCCCAGTTTCGAGCCATCTGTAATGTAGAATTTAACTCAAGAGCAAATTTAACTGTCTAAATGTAAGAGGTGAGGCAGGCAGCAAAAGACCAAGAGACCTCAGCTGCCCACTAGTTGGGTTAGCGGTCTTATATTCATAGTGGTCTATATTCATGGTGGCTACTTCAAGATCTGTGTTAACCTCAAAACTCAAAATCCATGCAGGAAGCTGAATGGGTCCCTCCCCATTAAGAACATGGACTTCAGGTATGAGGGTGGGTTCCCCATCCCCCTTTTTTTCTTTTTTGCTCTGAGGAGTTTTTTGCCTCTGCACTCACAAAGGCCTCAGGCTTATGTTCTCCTCAGAGGACGGCAAAGAAGCAAAATCCATTAGACAATGTTTATGCCTTGAGGAGTTCTAGTCTAAATGATCATTTCTACCTTATTTGAAATGATGCCATGCTTTTAAAATTCTGATTCTACGTGGATCTTGGAGAGGGGTTGGCCAAGGTCAGGGTGGTTATAAGAAAGATTTTAGAGATTTTGTATAGCTGGAAAAAAACCAGTAGAACAACAAAAGATGGCACAGGAGAACAAGTAAGACAAATATGAATAATCTCTAATTAGCAAAAAAATCATTTTTGAAACATTGCAAGTAGGTCAGAATGATGAAAAGGGGCACCTACATTCCCCTAAGGATATCAAACCCAAGAAATTGTTGGCTGTCTTATTGTGGAGATCTGGCTCCCTTCCACCCATACCCCCCTCAGATTCATCCAGGCCATGCTGTTTCTCAATTTGCTGGAACAAGACATTCCTGCAGACCAGAGGGGCAATGCTTAAAATTCAGATTGGATGCAATCTCATGTAGTGTCTACATCTACCTTCCCTGCCCACTAAGAAATGAATATCACTGTTTTTCCAAAGGCCTCTATCAAATTCTGAGATATTTTTAGACACTACCATGTCTGTTTATCTTAGGCCCTGCAGCAAAGTGAGAGATGGACAAAAATATTTTAAATGTGATCTTTGTGTTCCTGAGAAAATCACTTCACCTCCCCAAACCATGCCTATATCAGTTCAGTTCAGTTCAGTCACTCAGTCATGTCTGACTCTTTACAACCCCATGGACTTCAGCCCACCAGGCTTCCCTGTCCATCATCAACACCCAGAGCTTGCTCAAACTCATGTCCATTGATTTGGTGATGCCATCCAACCATCTCATCCTCTGTTGTCCCCTTTTCCTCCTGCCTTCAATCTTTCCCAGCATCAGGGGCTTTTCCAGTGTCTACATAGATATAAAATAATACTAATATTTTGTATCCTGGGATAGTATGGTCCCTGTGAGGAACCGGGTATGATACATGATCCATTAGGCTGGAGCCAGGATATGGGAATGGACCTAGAAATGTCAAGCTGTAGAAACCCATTGTGAAAGAGCCAAAATGTTCTGGGATTGTATCAGAAAGACAACATGCTCAAAAGACTGCCTTACGGCACCCAGCTAGAAAGGAAATAAGATGTAATCCAGAAGAGGACCCAATAGATCAGAGGCTAAAGAAAGCAAATGAACCTAGACATCAGAATCCAAGTGGAGGCTTAGAAGAAAAGGGGAGGCAAGGAGGGGTTAGCAGGAGATCTGACCTGTATGAGGTGGAGCTGGGTGGGAGATAGTTTGAAGATTAAAGCTCAAGGATCCTGAGATGCCAAAGAAAGGTTATTGTGGGAATATAATCTATGGGCGGGGAGGGAGGATGTGCTTCCCTGGTGGCTCAGAAGATAAAGAATCTACCTGCAATGCAGAGACCCTGCATTCAACCCCTGGGGCGGGAAGGTCCCCTGGAGAAGGAAACACCAACCCCCTCCAGTATTCTTGCCTGGAGAATTCCATGGAGAGAGGAGCCTGGTGGGCAACAGTCCGTGGGGTCACAAAGAGTCAGACACAACTGAGTGACTTTGGTAGGTGGGAAATCTATGGGAAGTCACTCTGTAAAGGGTAAAACTCTAGTTAACTGTAATGGTAGACTGCGTCACTCTTTGTCCATGTTCTGTGTTCCTATCTAGGGAAGGATTACACTACTCAGCCTATTAAATTCAGATGTGGCCATGACATTTGCTTTGCCCAGTGAAATTGAAGCCACTTGACAGAGGTCTTAAGAACTAGCACATACATGCCATGCTTTCTCTCCTCTCTACCTTCATATTGGTAGCGGCCAGCCCCTCTGTCTGAATCTAGGGATGACAGTAATGATGACATCGGAGCAGAGACCCCAAATGACCCTTAATGAATGTGTAGCAATAAAAAAAGTTTTTCTTATTTTTTCCACTCAAGTTTTTTTTTTTTTTTTTAATCACAGAATTATCTAGCTGCTTTTGACTGATACGAATGAAGATTACTGGTTGGAAGGCAGTAATTAATGGTTATGCCTGGTTAGACTTATTTTAATATGACAGGCAAAGTACGACAATGATGTTGCAAGAGAAAATAACTAGGAAAAATACGACTACAATGTTTATTTAGGACGATTTGTAACAAAGAGTGAAGTCTGTGGATAAATTATTACCTCTGCTAATATTATAGCCAGTCAAGTGAAAAATACATTAATAAGAGACTCAGCTTTCTTTATTCTCAAGTACCTTACAGTCTAATCAGAAAGCCTGAACAAATTCATACTCACACACACAACTTTCAATAGATAAAAACATGTAAAAGAGTTCAAGTCTTGTTACTGTAAGAGTCAAAAGTCAAAGGAGACCAAATGTACAAGCTTGCTGAATTATATTATTGTAATTGTGTTGTTATTCTAATTATCATCATCATTATTTTACTGTTGCTTTTGTGGTGTTAGATATTAAGACAATAAAAAGAGTAGTTGTTGACAGGAGTTGAAAAAATAAATTCCATTATTCTTATTTGTCCTATTTAGTATCCTGAGCCAGGTAACCTTTGAATGGACAATACTTCAGGGAAGAAAGCTAATTTATTATTTTTGATAAATAGATGGCTCGGGAATAGGAAACGTGGTGGTTTTGTAGTGATGAGACTACAGAAAGAGAAAGGATTGGAAAAAAAAAAAAGATGCAAGTGACTATAATCAGGTAGCCAGACAAAACATGGGCTCCATCCCTAGAGGGGAATGAAGACAGAGGAGCCTCAGGAGCCAGTGAGGGCTCGTCTCAGATCATAGAGGCTAATCCTTAAAGTCTGGACCAGGGAAGGGTTCTCTGTTAATGACGAATCTCCCATTCTGCCCCCTTGACTTGGCCTACAAATCTGGGCATGTGCAGGGAACCATGCAGAGATTTTTCTTCATCCTTTTTGCATTTGCAAACACAGCTTTTCTTGGCTTACCCATTAGTAATCCATAGTCCACTGAATATTGTATTGGCATTTGACCCAAGCCCCTAACCATATTCGTGATATGCAATACCGATTATGGGGCTATTGGGAACACGAAATGTTCATTTTTCTCAATTGACCCCACATCTACTTTTGAATTAAGAAAAATGTTGAGAACAAAACCAGGTCCCTTCCTGAAACTAATGCTGAAGGGCATTCCCATGAGGACAAAAGCAAATGGAAGTGAGACCTGGCTGATATCTGCTCTGTCTCGGGTTATTTTAAAGTGTTGTTCTCGAGCATTTCAAATGAAGAGCTGACTTTTTCACAAGCTCTCTGAAAACTGTTACCGAATTGTATTCAGTCTCTATTAAATTACTAAGCAGCATTTTCACTTCTGTGGTAGTAATATACACTGAATAAACTAAAGTATATGCTATTGATTTTGTTTATGTACAATTGCTGCAAAATAAAGTTTATAAAATACCTAGTTTTTGTTTTTAGATTAAATATGTTATCTAGTGTTTCAGCCAAACAACCATTTTAAAATGATTTTATCCTTCAAAACTTGAGAACAAATACATCAAGCCTTTCCTAGTAATGGGAAAATTCACCGAATACATAATAAAAATTTTTATGTGTCTGCTACCACTAATGACATGTAACCTATTGGACTTCATAGCTTTCTTCAAACGTTCTGAAGTTTAATGGGAAATAAATGTATACACATAAATAAATGGATAAATAATTAAACAGAAGTTAGAAACATAAGTGAATAGATAACACACATAAAATAGAGGTTGTAGGTGTGATATGGGAAAACCAGGGCAATAGTTTAGATTTTAGGGCACTGCATGTGATTACAAGAAATCAGATTTTAAGTGTACACAAGATGTTTGAGGAAGACAGAGAAGGATCTGTTTACTTGCATGCAGAATGGACCACAGCCCTTGAGGGGTGATTCTGGGCGTGTGAGGAAGCCTCTGTTCCCAAAGAATTATCCACCCATTCACTGACGGTCCTCAGAATGATACTGTAAAGGGACTCAGTGGGTTTCAGGCAGGGTTTTCATTTACTTCTTAATATTTGGCTCATACTACATTGACCGTCTTTGCAAAGTGAAATTGCAAATAGTCAAATTACTTAGAAAGAAAGGCTTATACCGAAAAGCAGCTACTCTGTGCGGTACTCTTCTCTCATGGCTAACCCCAGGGAGAATGAAATTTTAACAGTTCCTCCTTTTAGTGCTCTTGATATTTTCTTATTAACAAACTGACCTCACTCTTCCCTATTTGGTCAATGCTGATATCTCTTCTGTTCCTTCCATCAAAGGGATGACTTCACTCAGTCCCCCCCACCACCCATCTTGATAGTTACATCAGGATTCTAGCCTACCCATTAGTTACCTCTACAATCTTGGAAGGCAGTGGGGTCACTCATTTGTCCCCAACCTTCCACTTCTTATTTTTAGCCCCTTTTTTCTTTTTGACCCTAGTCTTCTCTGCCACACAGTCACCCCTTACAAAGCTGCAGCCTGCTGTGGATGTTTTCAAAGCTCAGCGTCATTAGCCAGTGCTCCTCCATCCACACGCCTCTCTCAGAAATAGACAGTTTCTCTCTGCCTCTTGTTCCACCATGCTGTCTTTAGCACCATGGGCTTCTATTCCTGTCACTGTTTACTACCACTTTAGCAAGAGGTAAGACAGGGAGGAGGGAGGGAAGAAAAAAAAAAGAGGAGATGCATGTGTTCTGAATGGGCATTTCAGTCAGAGTTTCTCAAAGCAGGCTGTATGCATTTTTCTAATGATTAGTTCAGGCATTCAATCCATTTTTTCAAAGAGGTACATGATACCCTAAATTTTAAGCTTAAGGTTCTTTCCTCATAGAGTTAAAATGCCTAGTATGGCCAAATATTCACCGAGAGGAAAAAAATTTAACTATATTACTTTCTAAGTGTAGACTTCAGACACCCTACCTCATTAATCATATTGGTTTCTTATTTGAAATATAGATTCTTGGTCTGATTTAATTAAATAATCTGGGCCAGGGCCCACCCCTTAAATCTGCAAGCTTAACAAGCTTGTGATAGAATGTAATATTAATGCTATTTTATTTATAAATTAAACGGATGTAATTTAATATTAGTAACAGAAACACAGGTGATTTATAACTTTTATGTACTTGCTATAGATAAACATGGGGGAAGGAAATGGCAACCCACTCCAGTATTCTTGCCTAGAGAATTCCATGGACAGAGAAGCCTAGTGGGCTGCCATCCATGGTGTCGCACAGAGTCGGACACGACTGAAGCGACTTAGCATGCATGCATGTGTTGGAGAAGGAAATGGCAACCTACTGCAGCGTTCTTGCCTGGAGGATCCCAGGGAAGGAAGAGCCTGGTGGGCTGCCGTCTATGGGGTCGCAGAGAGTCGGACACGACTGAAGTGACTTAGCAGCAGCAGTAGCATACATAAACATTTCATATATATTATTTAAAGGAAAAATTATAGATGGCAGGCCTCTTACAAACTTTGGGTGTAGAATCAAAAGAGAAACATATGCCCTTAATATCTGCCTTTTAAAATAATATGCCATATGACTAGAACTTCTGACTGATCTCATTGACATGATTGTAAACTTAAACATTTTTTCAATCAGCAACTAATTATATTACTCATAAAATGCAGTGTTGAATCAGCTGAAGTTTGTATTCACTGATCACATATCATAACTGCTGTTTATTACTATTTCCTCAGCCTTCTTTCAGTAATTTCTACAACTTTAAATATCAGGAACTGAGATTGGTTTTTCACTATATTTTTAACAAGGATTTTTTTAACTGCTTCATATGATTTTTCTCTCCTCTGAGTGTTTTCAAATTGATTTTTCAGTGGCAAGATTTTTAGTTCCAGAAATTTGTCAGGTATTAAAGTCAGGCTAAAAGGTCAGTAATTCTCAGATACATTCTATTTCATTTTATAAATCATCTTAATGCTCTAAGCTGCTTAATCCTCAAGTTGTCCATGTATTTTCTCTTCTACAGCGCAGCTGTTGAACAGAAAGAAAGAACCCTGCCAAAATGACAGCATAAAAACTTAGAGGGATGGTTTGTATAAAACTCTAATTGGTACTTTATATGACATTTTAAAGGCATTAAGTATTTCAAAGTCATTAAGCAAATGGTTATTATTGTACAAGTCATTTTAAAAGAATAAATTTACCCACCAGGCTGTTAACTGCTCAGTATGAATTTCCTTTGAGCAGTGAATAAGCCATAGTGATGTTCTTATACTTTCATGCTGTAATTAGAATAACTAAAATTTTGCAAATATTATCTCTAAATAGAATTAATATGATGTGTTTTGTGAAGCTGTTCCTTTTTAGGTTTGGACATCAGCTTTTTTATGAGCCTGATGCATTTCATTCCTATATGCTTTACTGTATTTGATTTAGGAAGAAATAAACTCAATAATTTTTAGGGCAATCTGTAATCCTGACAAGTATGAAATTCTTTTAGTGTTTTCTTTCTTTCAAATATAATTCCACTGAGTTGCACATTGTTTGTCTCTCATTTTCATTTTTATATTTCTCTGTGTTCCAGCTTCATCGACTACTAATTGAGCATTCACCATACAACAGATGTGATGGTACAGAAATGCATTCGAGAAAAGATTAAACCAGGAGGCTGCCAATTTGCAGTTGGACTTTAACCTGCTTGCTTTTTAATAGTGCTGGAATATAGATCCTTATTTATAAGCTTGGTATAAATATTATTAAATCTTTCCAACTATTCCCTTGAGCTTTGAATGTTCACTGACCTGTGAAGAGAGCCAAGTGGATAAACAAGCTTATACTTAGACCTGGCAAATCAGAGGGCTATTAGAGCTCATCTTGATTTTTTTTTTTAATTTCTTTTTTTTAATTTAAATTAGTTTATTTTCTATTTTTTAACTTTACAAAATTGTATTTGTTTTGCCATACATTGACATGAATCCACCATGGGTGTACATGTTTTCCCCTTCCAGAACCCCCCTTCCACCTCCCTCCCTGTACGTTACATGATACATTGATTTTTTTAAACTAAGAAGACATTTAAAAAAGACACACTTAAACTGACTTCCAATTCTCTTTTAATGAATTGAAAATGGTAGAGTCATTAGTACATATCCCAGCCTGTTTTCACATCCTCAATTTCACATTTGCTGGTAGTCACATAAGTTACACTTGGCTTTAGCCTTGGAAGGCTAAAGAGAGCCTCTGAAGGCAGAAGTTAACAAAGGAGAGGGGCTCTAAGAGCGGTCATGTCCATTCTTGCCACCGCATCCATCTTACTCTGTGTATTCTTTTCCCCATTCCTTCCTTAAAAAGAGTGGTCCGCTATGTCCAATGTCGTCACAAAGAACAGGAAAGATTAATGCTAAAGAGGTGTTTTTTTTTTTTGGTTCAGGCAATTAAAAGCTACAAATGACCTTGTGAAATCAGGTCCGCACATAATTTAGATGCCTTAAGAACATAATTTAGATGCCTGCTGGGTGAGTAGCAAAAGGCAGGGGAGGAAGTGGGGAATAGTGGAGGTGGGCTTGTCTGTCAAGAAGCTTAGCAACCATGGCTGGAAGGTAAGCTCCTGGGGCTCTTACTAGGAAGCCTCCTAGAGTTGTGCAGTGCACAACCAGAACAAACTCAAGCAGGGATGTAGTACCTATAGTTTTTGTTCTGAGCACACTTAACACAGAACATATCTGATTCACAGTGAATGGACTTAATGATGTTTCTTGAATAGCGTCAAAGAAAAATTTACCTAAAAGAAGGAAGAAAAGATTTTTTTAACCACGAATCCAGTGATGAAAATGAAAAGAAAATCATGTTTCTATTTTGAAAATTATACCAAGAATCAATTCAACTTGATTTTGAGAATTAGGTAGAGTCAGAAAGAAACAGTGATAATTAATAATAGTACAGCCTTGTGTTGGCATAAAGCTTGGCAGCTCTTGAACTTTTCCTCATATTCATTGTCTGCTTCTTTACAGAAAAGTTCAGTATAAGAAATTCAGGAAAGAATTGTAACCTAAAGAACATTAAAAGTGAGATGAAATTAGAAGGTAGGAAAAGTTCTTAAAATAGATTTCTAACAATACTAACTCAGGGTATCATGTGGTAAAAAGACTGAATTGACATTCGGGAATAACCCTGGGATCAGAGAAGCATAGTATATATATGACCTATGAAATCATCCTATTTCACCAAATTTCATGTTAGTCTGAAACATGAAACATTTCTGTGTAGCCTTATATGTTCCTGTTTAAAGCTGGACTAGAAAGCAGAAATTTGGGGAGGAATTCAAACAACTATAAAGATTATCAAAGACAAAAGGACTGGAACCTACTATGAAATGTTCAAAGAGATAAACTTTTTGTAAGTCCTTCACTGTTTCAGCTCATGACGACTGTCATAATGTAACTGCAGGGGAGAAAGGCTGATACTGATCATTCCAATGATAATTATCTTAGAAATATCCAAACTTGGCCTGAAGATCTTTATAGCAGCAGATCTTCATCAAATGTTCTTTGGCTTACCTAGTTTAGCTTCCTTTGTGGAAGAGCATTCTAAGAGAAGTTTGAGGTGGTTAATGACCACAGAGGGGATAGAAGAAAAAATGCGCTGACTCACTGAGATGAAGTAAGCAATGGAGGAGTTAGTTTAAACAGAGGTTGTCAGAGGGGGTTTTGGAATCTATTTCTCCAGAGAGTTTTAAAAATAGGCCAGGCACTCATCTCCCTGGGATGGGCTCAGGCTGCATAGTAGCTAGAGGACAATCACAGCCCTCTCGTGTTCCCAGCCACCTCTACTGTCTATAGATGACAACAATATCTGAGGGGCCTCTGGGCAGGGAACTGGTGGTAACCTGGCTCGTTTCTAACTAGAGTCCTTTTCTACCCCATGGAATGACAAGTATATAAGTGAGGGTGGGGTCAGATTGTTCCCTGAACCACACTCTGTTAGCATTACCGAGCAGGGTGCTCCGTCCACCAGCACCATCGGCTGAAAAGCATGGATACCAGTTAGTATTGAATGATAGTGCTCTGTTGGATTTCATTTGTCCCATTGCTTTGTGTGTCTGTGTGTCTTTGTGTGTGTGTGTGTGTGTGAGAGAGAGAGAGAGAGAGAAAATATAGTAAGTTACACTAACTGCAAAGGAAATTCGGTTAAAAAGTCTGGAAAACATCTGGGGAAAATACCTTCATGTTCTAGTGAAGCATTTGATTCTGATGTTAGACTCTAACCCTTAACATTTGAATTTCCTTGGATCTGAAGCTTACCTAGGATTGTTGTCTCTTGCTAGCAGGTGGGGGTTTTCCTCTCAGAGAATGAGCTCCATTCCAGTCCCCTAGCGCTACTGGGTCATGGCCAGCTTCTGAGGAGAGCCGAAGAGACAGCAGAGCTGACAGGCACAGGGAGAGTTAGCTTTGAATGCCTTGCACCCCATTATTTGGTGGGTGGGTGTTGTTGCTAATTGTTCTTCCATTTCAACAAAGAAAGCGGTGAGTTGCCAAAAATCAAGGATGTTCCATCTTAAGGATTAGGCTGAATGCTTTCAAGAGAAGCACCTTTTTTTTTTTTTTAAAGATGAATTTTATCGCATAATATTTTTCCGATTTATTTACGTACTTTGTCCAAGGAAAATAGTATAAGTGTTATGCCATGTAACCAGAATCTTTAGAATTAGTAGTACAACTTTCTCTCAGTGAAGGTTATCTTTAGTCACCGAGTGGGCTCAGATGGCCTGTGTGGGGTGGGGTACCTGCCAAGGTCACAATTATGCAGGCTGCCCAGAGGAGAGTGGACCTGGCAACCCACCACCTAGTAAATTTACAAACAGGTGGTGAAAATAGGATTTTCTTCTTTTTTACTTGTTCTTTCCTCAATGCCTCCCATAATCGTTGCTTTTCTGAAAGGTCAACTTTGTTTTTTTTAGGAAAAGGAGTCTTTCCTTCATCTCCTAAACGCTAAGTTGATGCCCTTCCCTAGAAGTCTTTCCATTAATTAAGTTGGCCTGAAGGTCATAAACCATGATCGATAAGGAGGCTGGTTGCTGCAAGGTGCTAATTGACATCCCCAAAGAGGAATAGTGTCAACAATCAATAGAGAAGAGCAGGTCACTGGTAGATTTATGGCTTTGATTTTTGAAAAGGTATGGGAATGCCCTGTGATGTTTTCCCCCCGTACTCCTTTTGAATGTTAATGCTTTCTTGAAGATGATTTCAGACACACTGCTAGGATACTGCCTCTACTCACTGAAGCAGAATTCTCTGAAGAGTTGCTGAGGCAGAACCGAAATCATGGCTCGCCTCAGAGAAGCAGCTGTATTGGCCGCTAATGATGCCTCACACAGAAAGACGATGCTCCTTTAACTCGGGGTTTTAATGGGAAGTTTCTAAGCCTGAAACAACAGCTTTAGCTCTGGGGTGTGCCATCAGCTGCTTGCAGCTACCACTGCCTATTGCTTTCTCACAGCCTGGTCGGGAAGAATGGAAACTAAGGAGGCTTGTAACTACCTGTAACTGTTCCACCAGGAAATGGATCAAGTGTTTGTTCAGCCAGATCCAGGTATTTGACCAAAATCGGTGTCTATGGTGGGCTAATTAAATGCTTTCCTCTAACTTTAAATATATGCATGAGCCATGATTGCATGGATGCCTTTTGGATCCAAGTTCTGAATTTAGATCTAGCTGTCAGATAAAGTCTAATTAAATAGTTGCTAGGTAAAATTAATGCACGGGGGTGAAATGTAATGATGCCTGTATTTTTAAAGCATGCTTAAGTTTACAATGTTACAGATACTAGATAAGAGAATAGTAAAACAGGCTTTTTTCTTTGCTAAGCTGCAGTAAATTATTCTTGAAAGCTCTTTGCCCATTACATTTTTTTTTTCTATTCACCTAAAACATCCAACCTTCCAAAATGTAACAGGGATGTTCTAATTTGGTTACAAAGGATCATGACCCAAACAACTCATAATGATAGTGCTGACTGTCCCTGTTGTCCCTGGGCAGTGTGCAGCCCTAGCCTTTTGAGGTATCAGCAAGCACTCTCTTTCACTAGGAAACACACAAGGAAAGAGAAGGAAAACTGAGTTGAACAGTAAGGTTATTGTTTGGACTTTAAAGTTCCAGTTTGCTCGTGGTGCCTTTTGACACCCCCTTTACTGACTGGGCACTCGCAGGCTATTTTTCTGACGTTCTCAGCAAGGCTGCAGTCTTGCCTGCAGTCCCTTTAAAACTCGTACAGCAGATGTCAGGAGGAAGATGAAAATAGGGAGGAAGTAAAACTGAGGTCAGGGCTCAGGCTGAAGATAAAGGTCCCCTGCTGACCAGCATGGTGAACTGGCTACAACAGGGTTCACTCCCCAAACCAAGCAGATGTGTCTGCAGGCTGACTTTGCAGAGATGGGCAGAGGAAGCCGACCTCCTGTGCAGCAGTGAGGGCTAGCAACAGTTCTCAAACTGCCTGTTGACATTTGTAGCTGACCACATTCACTCGTCTTTAAAATTGTTGTCTATGGGCTTTCTACTAGCCTTGGGGCTAGTTTTCGAGTGTATAAAGTAACATTTACTCCTAACCATCCTGTGAATTTGGAATCATCGGGGCTATTGTATCAGAACAGGAGCAGTGTTGAAAAAGAGGAACATGGAAGTTGCCATGTATTTATGTGAGCCAGAAAAATGGGGAGGGGGTGGTTAAAATGCCTGAAGTACTTAGAGTCAGGAAATCTCTACCTCAAGGTCTTGGCTGTTCACCAAAAGGGGCATGTATTCTGTGAATTTATAGGAAACATTTTGCATCTTTGCGTGTATATCCTGGAATGCAAGTTGGTCTTCACTGGATTCATACACAGAATTTCTACGAGAAATGAGGTGGCTTTGGTGGTGGGCTCACAGTTGTGGGTGGAGATGTGTAATAGGGTTGACTGGGATGTTTACACGTCAGGGGTGGGTTGGTGGAATGGACGATATAGCTCCAGACCCTCCAGCTATACAGACAGCAATGCAGTTGAGGCTTCCTCTAGCTCAAAAAAGTAGAGAGTGATTCTATTCTGCCTCAGTTTCAGGATATATTATTTCTTCCATCTTTACAAGACACGGTCACATTTCAAGAGCCAAGCTTCAGAACTATTGCAGGATAATGCAGCACTTTGAGGAAGTTTGTCCCTGTCAGTTGCTGCAAATTCAGTCCTGCCTACCTAGCCAACTCCCTCCCTATTTCATAGTCTACAGATTGGTCTCACTAGGCTGCTAGATAAATATAAACAAGGTACACAGGATGTCTTTGTGGGACAAGGTGTCCTGTCCATCACATGTGAGTGTAAACTGGACAAGCATGTGAGTGTTCTTGCTCGATGGATGAACTGTTTTTACATCTGCTTTTGAAAAACACATCAAGTCATATAACTAGCTTTGTGGCCTACAAGGTTTAAAAATTAGGTACAGAAATTATATGGTTTCGGAGTACTTAAAATACAGACTGTATTGTTTCACAGCACCCTGCAGGGCATTAGCAGTTGAAGGATGATGACTTTCTACTCATTCCCCTTTGAAGGGGGCTACTCTTTGAGTTTTTTGATTTGGGGCGGTTTATTTAACAATCTCCATTCCTGCATAGGAAATGAGCAGTAAATCTCATTTTGCACAACAATGAGATAAAGAGAAAACACTCATTCCTCATCACCTATTTTTTGAACAGCTCACAATGTGCCAGGCAGGACTATACACACACTGCATCTACTGCAGCTGTTATTGCAACCCATCACGAGAGGGACGACCACAAAAGTGAGATGGTGAAATCGAATGCCTGTGTGTGGTTTCCCAGGACAAGGGGCCAAATGCAATGAATGAATTCTGTTGCTGTCACTTGAAAAATAAGAAAGATATCATTACTTTAAGATAGTTCTCTCCAGACAAAATATTTTTTTCTTACTGTGAAATTTTATAATGAGATGAACAGTCCAAAGGCTCCAAGCTTGAGAAGGATGTGTGTTGACATTGATAGTTCCCATGTAAGACAATAGGATTCAGGATATTTTAAATGGCTACCTTTCCCCATCAAAAAGTAATCTAGGTAAGAAAGGATTGACCCCTTAAACAGAAGGGAGAGTGCTTAATTCCAGCTGATTTCTATATTTCAGACCCTACCCATCAGCAGTGAGGCCAAAGAAAATTTTAAAAAACCAAACAACTGCTTCTTACATCATGAGCTCTGTGACTATTAAAATGTCATTGTGACTCAGACTATTTGTGATTCTTTGAAACAAGATCTATTTCAACCACAATGGTCTGACATCCCAGTTAGGGTGGATGACATGTGCCTTTTTTCACCCCTTCTCTGTACCACCCAGCACCTCCAAGCTTGAATTCAGTTCCCTGAACTCTAAGGGGCCAGAGATTTATTTCAACCTCTATTTAGAGAGGCAACGATCCCAGAGCAGCAAGGAATTCCTCAAGGAGCCTGTAGTTTAAAAAGGGGACGGTGACGAGCAGAGTGGAGATACATCCTGTAATAGGTGCTGCTGCAGAGGGCAGGTGAAGTGTTCCCAGGGACAGAGCAGGAAGCGTCGGTGCCTTGGGTGCAGTGAGGACCGAGGCCCCGCTGAGGAGGAGGACTTTGGTGTGGACCCGAGGGAGGGAGAGAAAGCCGCAGGTGGGAAGAGGGCAAGGAGGAGAGCCTCTGGCAGATAGCATCATGACTCAAAGCTCAGAGGTGGGAAACCTGGAGGTGTTCAAAGAATACCAGGTGTGAGGTGGAGCTGCTGAACGGACAGAGTTGGGACGCTCTCCTTAGGGGACCGCAGATCAGTTACATGTAAGTTTGCTCTTGTCCACTGGTCATTTTGCTCAAAACCAAATGTGACTTGATCTTTGTTCCTTTCTGAACTTACTTTGAAAATATAGTAATACATCAGAAAAATTCCACTGACAGATTGCCATCTGATTTGTGGTCCAGAAAACGGGTATATCGGGTCCACAAGAGGGTTAAGGGGTTGGTGAGGGTCTTGGATATTGGAGTACAAGGGTTTTCTGAGGGGAGGAATGGTAAATTTGAACTTAGAAAGATGAATCATGACGCAGTATAGAGGAAATATGGGGAAAGAAAGAGAGGGTTTCTCTGCAAACGAACTAAAGTGAGTGGCTAGCAGTGAGAATGACTATGGGTGAGATGGACTCCTCACACGGGGCTTAGTGACTAATTCAGGGTGTTTGCACTTTGTGAACTTATAGTCCAAGGAGCTTAGTTTGAGAAAAGGGATGCATTACATGACTTTTGAAAATGGCATCTTTCAATTAAGGTTTCCTTCGTCCATGTTAAAATTAGACTTTATTTCCTGAGCACATACAAATGGACCCAGCAAAGGGAAGACAGGTGTGCTGCGTGATAGGGAAAGCCAGTCAGGATTAAAATACTGCTGTGAGTAACTCTGGTCCTTCTTAAAATAACTGCCTTTTGTTGTTATTAATGGTGATAATGGTTGCGTCAAAATCTTTCGAAATAATTTACTTGCCCACATTCCACTATTCATCTGAAAGGAACATTTCATTGTTTAGGTAAAAACAATTGTGACCATTCCCTAAGAATCATTTCTACCAAAAAAGGGACTTACAAAATTTGGATGTCTTTGAATATTCTTGTACTGTGGTAGCCAAGTGACTACATTTATTTCTATTTCTTTATCTTACACTGATGCTTCCTTTAGCTTAAACATGCTGTTGAACTTTCCAAATTTGTAAATTATTGATTAGTTGATTGCAGGTTTAAAATTAAGCAGGCTTTTCTAGGGATTTCAAGCAGTTCCAGGCAAAACTGGGAAACAGTTGGCATTTCTTTCTGAATTTCTGGACCTCCATCTCCCTTTATAACCATCTCCTCTTCTCATCTCTACCTACTCTCCCTCATCCTTCCCCTGGACTCTCCCTCTGGACCATCAACTTATATCCCCCATATCTGGTTCCCGCAAGTCCCTCTAGCAGTCCCCTGCTCCCAGCAGGATCTTTCTTCAATTTCCTTTCTACCTACCTCTTTTCTCCCTCCTCCAAACAGGAACAGTGTTCAAAGACAAATCCCTGCTTATGTGTTAGTATGTCACTTTCCCTGGTAAAATACTGCATTTTAATAGAGACCTGTGATGATTTGACCAAATGAAGTTATTTTAACAGGAACTCGGGCATCATAGTGCTGGGAGGGGAGAGGCTTACAATCTGTAAAGATCTGTAGAGTTCTCAAAATGCTTTCATCTCTATTGTCTCCTCAGTTTGATATATCTAAAAGGGGTTGGTGGTGAAAGGCTCAGAGAACAAGAATATATACATTTATATTTTAGCAGACTTCTCAAAACACCTGATCAGGTTGCAAAGAGTGTTAACTATATCCTTAGATCTGCCTTTTAATCAGCATAGCATGGTAAAATTGCAAATTAAAACTGAGTGTTAAGACATTCTGATAGTTGGCTTCCCTGTGAAGAAGTGAGGCCCCAGACTCATGTATAGAGATATGTCGCTGATAATCTGAATTGAGATGACTAGGTTGTTTACTGGGGCTTCTTGGAATGGTTGCCCATCACTGCATCCCCCAAATGAATGGGGTACCAGTTCTAAAACCTGAGTTATGGGATAAGCCTAGGAGTTATAGGATGCTTAGCTAAGAGAAAAGAACTTGATACTTTGCCTTGTACAAGGGACAAGGCTGGAGAAGACTGGTCCAGGGTGTCAGGATGGTGCTCATCATGATAGTGAAGTGAAGACCAGGGGTGGGAAGGGAGGGACTGAAAAGATATTGCTATATCAGTCAGACAGCTCATGGCTAGGGTGTCATTAACACAGGCTCAAAAGCTTCTATATCCACTTCTCCACTGTTTTCACTGAACTTCACAGATCTAGCAAACTTTGTGTTGTAAATTTACACAGTTAATGGTCCTTGTTTAACTTCTATTTCCCTTTTGGATTATGTAATGTTTTCATTAAAAAAAAAAATTCGTAAAATTGCAGACCTGTCTTGGCTGTGTTAAAGAACAGACAAAGAAAATGGCTCTGGCTTCACTTGGGCTAGAGGGAAAATGGACATAGTAAAATGGATTTTAGTAAGCCAGTGGGAAGGCCAGGGATCAGTAGGACATGGAAAGACAGGAGGCAACATAGTGTGTCTCAGTGGTAAAGAACTCGCCTGTCAATGCAGGAAATGCAAGAGATGAGGGTTCAATCCCTGGATTGGGAAGATACTCTGGTGGAGGAAATGGCAACCCACTCCAGTATTCTTGCCTGAAAAATCCCATGAACAGAGGAGCCTGGTGGGCTATGGCCCACGGGGTCGCAAGAGTCAGACACACCTAAGCACAGCACAGCTTAGGCATCTATTCCTCTATCACCATGCGGCTTTCTTTTGACCCAGGTTTTGGAGAATTTTTTGTTTGGTATGATTAAGTCAGGATTGGGTATGGATGTCCTTAGTTAGAAGCACCAGGGAGAGTTGCCTTGGCTACGTTCCCTGTCCCCTCTTCAGTTCCTATTAAGAATTAGCACCCAAGACTGGTAAGAAGCTCAAAAACAAGAAAACCAAGCCCAAGCCATGAATATCCTCTACACTCCTAAGGAGATGTTTTTAAAAAACAGTCAAATTTTATTTCAATCATATTTTAAAATAAAAATGAATCATAAATGAATCTACTGCAACTATTCTAACCTTTAAAAAAATTCAGAGTCAAGGAGCTGCAAAATATTATTTCCCCTAAACTGGTAACTCCTTCCTCCCAGATACCAGTTGTAATTCCCTTTATAAACTGTTTTTAAATTGTGATTTTATAAACCCTGAAGTGTCAACATATATGCAAACTGTTGTTATGCTCACAAATTCTATACCTCAAGACAATGATTATAAGTTAACTGAAGAAATACTATGTTAATCCTTTAGGCCAAAATTCTATTTTTATTTGGTTGCTTATTTTCATTGAGCATAATTTCTTTTGAATTCATGGTAATTTCCATAGATGACTATGTAATTTTTTTACAGATTCATAAATATGCCCTATGATTTACCTATATAGTAATGTCTAATGTAAATACTTTTCTTTATCAAATTTGACTTAAATAGGTTTAGTTCAACATATGAAGCTTTCATTGGCCTTGGAGTCTATTTCAATATGCCTTTAAAGACAAACAGTAATATCCATACACCTTAGTTTTTCTACTAGCAAAACAGAAATAGTGATAACATTTTTTTCTTTCTCTTCCTCTCACCAAATGGTCTTAAACAAACAGTAGGAAGCTGCTGTAAGGCTTTTTAAAAATGCAATCAATTTCTTTTCCCTAGCTTGGTTTTCTAGGTCCTTTCTAGGATCAAGTATTGAACTAGGTTTTTGTTTTTTGATGAAAAGAGAAAAAGCAGCAGGAGTTTGATGGTTTGGGAGTCTGAGACCACCCCCCTTCTCCTTTGGCCCAAGCGAGAGAGAGCAGAGGAGGAGCATGGTATCTTCCTTAGTTCTGTCTTCAGTGGGGCAACACTTTGTTTCCTTTGCTTTTCATCTTTCTATGCTTTTCAAAGGTTTTCCCTGACATTCATCTTCATGATAGCACCGTGAGATAGCACACAGCCATTTTTACTTCTCATCTTTCCAGCTTAGTGACCTCTTCAAGGTCCCACACACAGTAACACGGAGGCTAGAGACTGGAGACCCAAACCCAATGCTCCTTGAGAGAGTTTCTATATTAAGCACCTTTTCCAGCCTGGCTCAGACAATAAAGAATCTGCCTGCAATGCAGGGCACCCAGGTTCGATCCCTGAGTCAGGAAGATCTCCTGGAGAAGGGAATGGAAAGCCACTCCAGTATTCTTGCCTGGAGAATCCCATGGACAAAGGATCCTGGCGGGCTGCAGTCCATGGGGTCGCAAAGAATTGGACACGACTGAGTGACTAACACTTTTCCAGCCTCAGTTTCCTCACACTACAGAGATCCCTGCTTTCATGGAGCCTGTGGTAGCATGGCTATCTTCTGCTGTGTTTAGCTACAGTCCTGGCACACAGCTGGTGTCCAGTCAATGGTCTCATTATAAGAATGATGTGAGAGTATTACTATTGGAGGGAATCTGGAAGAGGCTTAGCAGGGAGGCTGGGTTTGGATGTCAAGTTGGCAACACACCTGAGGTCAACATTCCCTTGTACATTTCTCATCTTCTGTACCCTGGTTGCCCTCCCTGCCCATCCCTCCTGGCCCCAGGTGGCTGCCCTGAGAACAGTCTGGTAGTGTCATGCAAGAGTAACATATGCTTCCCCATAGTTATATGGAATTAAGCATCCCTGTTGAAAGAGTTTAGCGATTGCTTCTTCTCTCTGAAAAATAGGATGGGGAGCCTAGAAATAAAGTTGCCCTTTGATGTTTACTCCCTCTCCTTCCCTTCCTTTCTCTCTGAAGCCTCTCCAAGGTGCAGCCACCATGATCTCGGCAGGCTGATGATGGAAGAGAAAGAAGCCGGGAGACCCTGTGCTCCAGCATCCCTGGACGATGGAAGGAGGACAGCCAGTCCCTTCTCCCCTGGTGCCCCTTGGGAACATATCATCAGATTCTAGCATGTCTCTGGAGCAGAAAACCACATTTGTTTTTGTTATTTTGTTGTTTATTTTCTTGGGCATCCTCATCGTCAGGTGCTTCCGGATTCTTTTGGACCCATATCGGAGCATGCCAACCTCGACCTGGGCTGACGGACTTGAAGGCCTGGAGAAAGGGCAGTTTGACCATGCCCTTGCTTAGCAGGACAGCAACAGGAGTCCATCCTGAGGAAGAGAAGTGCTTCGTGTCTCAGTGAGAGGTTTTCTTTAGTCAACGTTCTCAGCAACTCAAAGTCTTCACCCTATCTGGTTCTAGAACCACAATCCATTTATTCAGTAAACATTTGAGGACATTGGAAATGGAGGTTTCTATTTCCAACCCAAACTAGGAAAGTTTCAATTTTGATATTTACTCAATGAATGAATATTGTTGCATGTGTGTGATGATGAAGCCAAGAGTACCAATAGTGACTTTGCCTAAAATGAAGCCCTACTGGACCTGGGGGACCTGACTAGGTCACCAGGAAAAAAGACCTGATTTGAACCTGAAGGCAGGACCAGAACAGACTTCCTTGCTCTAATTTTGTCCCCCAGCTTGTTTTATTTTCATGGGAATCTGGGTCCTGGGCAGAGAATGAGGAAGATGCTGCTGAGTGGACCCAAAGCAGTTACTTGTTTTCTCCTAAAGCTAAGAGCAATGGGAGGCAATTGGGAATGCTTGAAAGAAGTAATTGATCCCTGGGAAATACGAGTGAGGATGATGTTATTTTACTTTTCAAATAAAATGAATTCAAAGGCTTGTGGAGGTTTGCAAACTATTTACCAGGCCAAGTACATTCTATGTATTCATATTAATAACATGAGTAGAGGTAGCAATACATAATCTGAATTTACTTTCTTTGCACAATTGATTGAAATAATAGGTGGCTATTTCAAGTTGTGCTTTTTTTTTTTCAATAAAAAGTTAACTGTTTGGAGGAGAAGACTTCTATAGTCTTAGGAAGAATGTATGCTTATGACTGATATAGAAACCAAATAAAACTTTTCAAGAAACAGAAGTGTCTCCTCTCTCTTATTTCAGCGCTCTGGAGGCAGTATGTCATATTGAATGCTGAGGACCGATTGTTCTTAGAAAGAGAAAAAGACCAAAGACCATGAAAGGTCATCTAATTCATCCCTCTCCCATTTCAGGAAGGGCTTCCACAGACTGACCCATAGGACCTATTCTAAGCACTGTTTAAGTTTCCCAAAAAGAGAGATATGAAAACTTCTTATTCCAACTCCTCCTTAAGGCTGCATTTAAAGTCTATGTCTTCTAATTTTCTCCTCAATTAGGCTTCATTAAAAAAAAAAAAAGTTTAAAAAAGGAACTATGCCTAAAAAGGCAGCCCTTTTCCTTGTCTTTTTCTTTCTTTTCTAACATTTTGGAGATTCTTCTGCCTGCTTTCCCTTGCTCCCCATGTTCCCTCTTGATTTCTTTTCATTTAAAAAATATTAGCTCTATTAAAATGTAATTTATATACCACAATATTTAGCCTTCTAAAGTAAATAATTCACTGGTTTTTAATATATTCACAGAATTATGTGACCATCATCACTATCTAATTCCAGAATTCTATACCCACCCTCAATCATGTCCCATCCCTCTTTCTCTCTGATCCAATAATTTCTAATCCAGCTTCTGTTTCTATGGATTTGCCAATTCTGGACACTTCATACTAATGGAGTCAAAGAACACATGGCTTTTTGTGTCTGGCTTCTTTCACATAGCATGTTTTTAAGACAGACTCATCTGTATTGTAGCATGATCTGTATTTTATATCTTTGTATGGCCAAATAATATCCTGTTGTTTGGCTAGACTGTGTTGTTTCAGTCACTCAGTCATGTCCGACTCTTTGCAACCCCATGGACTGCGGCCTGCCAGACCCCTCTGTCCATTGGAATTCTCCAGGCAAGAATACTGGAGTGGGTTGCCATTCCCTTTTCCAGGGGATCGTCTCGATCCATGGATCAAACCCGGGTCTCCCACATTGAAGGCAGATTTCTTACCATCTGAGCCATTATTCATCTATCATGGTTATTCACTGGCCAGTCTAAAAAATGCTGCTATGAGCACATTTGTACAAGATTTTGTATGGATATGTGTTTTCAATTCTCTTGAGTAAATACCTGTGAGTGGATTTGCTAGCCCATATGATAATTCTATGTTTAACTTTTTGAAGAACTGTGAGACTGTTTCCCAAAGCAGCTGTATTAGTTTGCATTTCTACTAGCAAAGTATGTAAGTTTTGATTCTTAACTTTCCCCAATTACTCAGATTTCTTTAGCTATAGAATTTGCAACTGTGTTCACTTAATAAGAATAAGCCAGATTAAAAAGATAACCACCTCTTGATTTCATCATGCTACAAGTTAATTGATGCCATCAGAGATCCTACATTTCTAGTTCCAAAAACACAACACTGATGCTGATCTGTGGTCATCCTGTGGTCTATTAAGTCACCTAAGTATCTTTTTATTCTGTCTTACTATTGCATCTTTCTTTAACCTACTAATTATAAAGTTTTGTTTTTTCTTCAAATGTACCATGTCATGTGTATCCTTATTTAATTTTTCTCCTATTTTATTGGGAGTCTATTGAAACCCATTCAAGTACTTATTGAGCACCTGCTATGAGCCTGGCATCTCTAGCCCTGGAGAGATAGGAAAAACACAAAACGAGTTCTTGCTCTTGAGTAACTGTCGACCTCACTGAACAGCTGAGAAATGAAAGGAGGCGTGTGTCTGACTCATTGTTCCAACAACTGTGGGAACCTATGGTTCCTATACCACCAGAATCCTCTGAGAGCTTAACAAATATATATTCACCCCCACTAATTTTTATTATAAAAGGGGTATATGACCATGGTAAAAATGTAGAAACAATATGGAAAGATATAAAATAAACAGCCAAAGTTAAAATTCTGCCTCCTTAGCTCATTCCAGCTCCTTAGTTCCTCTGGGGGAGCTTGTTGAAAATGTAGATTCCTACAGCCTTCCCTCCCTACAGGGTAATTCTGTAGAGGTGGGTCAGCAAACAGATGCTCCAGGAGAGAGAATATGGGAGAGATGGATGTGGGCCAAGATAGTCAAGGAAATGTCCCAGGAAACAGTGAGTCAGGTGAGGACAGTGCATGTTTAAGTGCGTGGTATAAAACTTTATGCAATCTAAGTTGCTATTCTGAAATAAATTATGTCTTGACCTAAGATGGTAGACGTGTTTTAGATATGTTCATTGGAAGAGAAGAGGGAAAGTCATAGAACAGGAAAGGGGGTGAGGGTGTGGGGCTTAGAGGAAGGACAGCAGCCTGTCTGGACAATATAGTTGGAGGGAGAGTTGGAACTCTCATGGGAAGGATAAGGGTGGAGCTGAACATCCGAAAGTCGGAAAAGGCGAAATGAAGGGTGAGAGTCACTGCAGATTCTTGAGAAAGAAAATGACATGGGGAGTGGTGGTCAAGGCCAGTGTCTGCACCCTCCCTTGGGGCCACGCTAGGATCTGCTACTAAAACAGGAAAGACGTAAATAGCCATCTGCCCTCCACCAGGCGTTGGAACACAGGATTGCCAGTAAGTGCCACAGGGCCTCCCAGAGCCTGCTCTTCTTTCTCTCCTCACTTTATCCCCTACTCTATTTTTGTTTTTCCTTCTCAGATTACTGCTCCTTCTTCAACCACCCCCTCACTAGGTCTCCCACGCTCCACCCTCCCTTGTCCAAAGCCAGAGACCAGAACAAGTGATAAAACGCTTTGGGGTGTTCAGAGTAAATTGATCCTTCCAGTGAGAAGTGCTAACCCTCTGTTTTAATTACTCAGGACTCCTTGGGGTGAACAGCCTATTCTTGAAAGGTCACAAAAGGCCTCTCTCTCCTGGCTTTCTGGCTACAGGAGTTATAGTGCAGCATTTTGCCTACCTTACGAGATATTTATAATGATTGCAGCTGCCCTCTATCATGTATATCTGTATCCCAGGATGACAAAAATTATTTTCCCAAGGTCACGCTAGAATAGAGCTGACTTCTGATTCAGAAAAATGTGGCAGACTCATTCTCAGTCTGAGCTCTGTTTGTGCTCCCAAGAGACTCCAAGTTCTAGATCAACACTGCTTCTTCCAAAAGACCTCTTTTTTAAAACATCTTAAACCCTGTAAAATAAGTCTAATATGGAGTTTGAAGGAGATTAACTTGACTCCTGCTGTTAAACTAATGAACATTCCAAATAAGATTGTTCTTTTACTATTTTTAAGGGTTAAAGCTGAAACAAAATAAAGCAACAGTTTTAGGAGGCAGAAATTAAAAGTGGATGTATGCAGGGGAGAAAAGTACCCATTCAAGTTCCATTGTTTTACTGAAACACTGAAACTTTTATATTACATTGGTAAATTTGGTGTGATGACAAATTTTACTTGACGACAAATTTTACCTGACTAAATCATTGAAAGAAATCTCATAGTTTCAAGAAGATGTCAACTTTCAGAACTGACATATAAACCATATGGAAACACAATTATTTTCGAAAAAAATATTTTAAGCTCCAAAGCATTGAATAAATTCTGAGATGTGATTTGTGAGATCTGAGATGTATGTCTTCTGAGACAAAGTATACAAAGAGGGGTGCCTCAATTATTGACTCATCACAACATTGTAGAGAGCTGTGACCTCCAGAAAATGTGTTCAGTTCTCTATACGGTGCATATTCAGGGTGGGATCAAACTGGCCCAAGCCAGAAGGGTTTATTTGCTTGTTTTGAGATGCAAAAGAAGGACAACCATTTAAGTTTTGTCTCTCTTGTTACTTAAAAGAATAAATGAATTATTTCCAGAGAGGTGTCTACCTCTTTAGAAGCAAGTCCTCCCTACCCTTACAGCTTGCTCCTGCCTGATGAGTCAGCACCCAACACTTCAGCCAGTCTGGGGCTCTTACCAAGGTCAACTCTTCAGAACAGGATTCCCTGCTGAATTTAGACCACAGTTGAAGTTTTGCTTCCAGTTTCCTGCCATAAAGTGCACTCACATCTTGTCACTAAGCACCACAAGATATTCCTATATAATCCCATCCCATAGACTTCCCCAATATCCCGATTGATGTGTCTATGCTTTAGCCTAAGAGAGATTCCCTGAAACTATTTTTCAAAGGGTATTTCCATTTTCTTTTCCCTTCTAAGCTTCCCATTATTTTCTTTTAAGCCCTATTATATTCTTAGAGCTCCGAATATTAGACAGCTTTTAAGAAGGCAGCTCTTCCTGGATTCTCTGGAGTTTGCAAAGCTGGAAAGAAACACTCCTATCACCTATTTCAACCCCCCCCCCCCACTTTTCATGGAAAGAAATGGGAAGACAAAGAGGTCGAATGGCAAGCCCATAGTCACATCCACACCCACTAGTTACAGTTGTGTCATCTTATATATGTGGTGTGTGAGCACATGAATTCAAACAGAATGAACAGTTAGTAAATCTGCGAAGTGAAAAATGTCCTTTTGCTAACTGTCATGGGAGTTACTCTTAAATAATCTCCTTTTATTGGCAGGGGATGGGGGGGAGATGTGTTGTATTTCTGAAAAACAACCCTATGGACAGTATCTTTTCCTTTGGGATATTCCCAAGTTTCATTTTAGGTGTTTGGACAACAACAGGTGTTTCTAGGTAAATTATAAAGGATCCCTTAGCAAAGATTCTGGTTCTGTAGACACAGGATAATCAATCTAGGATAAGGCATCAAGTTTATTTCCAAATAGATCTTTGAGCTGTTTTTCTTAGCTGAAGAGGCCTGCCAAGGGAGATTACAACATAAAGTTCATAAAGGTTTTGGATACAGCCCTATCTCTGGTTTATCGAAGAGATGTCTGGATCCTCTTAGGACAGAACTAGAGCTTCAGAAGTTATACAATGAAGTATTTCAAGTTTGAAAGTACCCTTCATCCTTTTCTGTCATGCATTTTTTCCTAGTTACCTCACTTATTTCTTATCCTCTATTTTCTGATAAGTGGAGTGCTGGAAGAAGCTGAAAACAACATTAAATTCAGTACTGCTCTGGTGTATAAATATTTCTTCAACAGTCACAACAAATGGCTGCCTGAGTTCTGCCTGACATATCTAACTTCTCAAGGAGTCCCTTCCATCTTGAGCTCATTCTGTTTTACAGGAAATAATTTTAACCTACTGTAAACTTGTATTTTGGCCATTTTTGCCAAGTGGACACCATTGTTTTCTTCTGAAGTGGCAGATTTCTGATCTTCTTTAATAGGACTACCCTTGGGATGTAGCTATTGTTGAAAGACAAATATTCATGGATCCCTCCTCCTTTTTGCATGTCCTTCTAGCTGAGGCACTGACAGCGTTTAATTCCTTTGAAAGCTCTTTGTTTAGAGATAGTATCTCTCCTGCCCTAGGTAGATGGTTGGGCAGATTTGCTTGTTGTTCAGTTGCCCAGTCGTGTCCGACTCTGTGACCCCAGGGACTGCAGCACGCCAGGCCTCTCTGTCCCTCACCATCTCTTGAAATCTGTCCAAGTTCATGTCCACTGCAGGTAGCCTATTATAAAAGATTGGGATTTCCTGAGCTCTAGATTCCTCTCTTGTAATGCCGCCTATCATGTGTACAAGCATCATCTCCTCCGATTTGTATTCCCCTGTGCAAACTGGGATAAGGAGCTGACACAGGGAAATGCTGATACTCTGGGTCCTCTGATTGTTGTAACGAACTGTTCTCTGACTCTGAGTCTCATGCTTTCTACCAGGATCCATGAAACTGTGCCAGGCTAACAGATCAGCTTGCAAGTATGGTCAAATCTCAGCTCCTTCAGATTTCTTGACAGTTATCATTATTCCCCCAAGATAAAAATACTCCAGTTCCTTCCACCACCCTTTATAGTATCATATGTTTTGAATCATCTCTTATTCTTATCAAACATTCTGGATGCTCTTCAGTTTAGCTATGTCCCTGCTGCAGAGAAAGGAAAATAATAACCCCTATGTGGCTGACTAAAACGAGTGGAACCAAATTCTGATTTATTTTGTTCTCAGAAGCACATGTTACAAGATGCAGCCCAAGAGGAAATGATCTTTTTTGCAGCCACATTACTGTTCATAGTAAGCCATTTAAATTCACAGGCAGCTGAAACTCTCAGATATTTTTATGTATGCCAAGGAAGAAATTTACCTATGTCATGTGATGCCAAATGTTATGTCAAACATAAAATCCCATCCTCTTCTGGTACAGTTTTAACATTTTGCACCCCAGTCTAAGAATTTAAAATTTCTCTTTTTTATTTCATTGTATTCCATTTAGTCCATCAGTCTAGGCTTTATATAATCTGATTCCCTCATTGTGATATTCACTGTGCTCACCATCTTTGTGTCATTGGTACATTGGCTCAGCAAGCCTTCCATATTTTTTTTCACATTAATGGCAAAACTTCAAACATATCAGAGCCAAGTAGAGAGCCCTGGGTCATGCCACAGAGATCTCAATGCATTTAAGGAGTCTGTTGGCAGACGTAATTGTAAGCAAATGCTCCCCACAGCAAACTCCATGGAGATAGACACTCCATGGAGACGTTTAACCAAGAGAAAACCTAGGAAGCATGATGACTCATGCAAGTCTGCAGCAAAGTTTCAGAAGACAGGGAAACCACCAAAGTGATATTTGCACAACTTTCCAAACTCAGCTGAAATGTTATGGATCCAAATTGGCAAATGGAAGTCACACAAACGGCAAAAAGAGCCTCTATCCATTTTTGCTAGAGCTTCAAACTCATAGGCAATGAAAAGACTGTGAGCTCTACCTACCTCTCTGCCCAGCATTGTAACTCTGGTTCCACATGAAAACAATCTCATACAATCTGCTGGAGAAAACTCCTCCTAGTGGCAGAGATCATCAAGCATATACTAATCCACTTGAGGTAGTAGATATTAGATAACAGTATGGATCAGTGAAGGAGCACACCCTGGGCATTCAGGCAGCTTGAATCTTTACTGGTCCTAGCAGGAACCAGTTGAGAGATTTTGTATAAGTCCCTTAATTCCTCAGGGCCTCATTTTCTTTTCTTATAAACTGATATATTTGGACTAGTTAATCTCTAAGTACCCACTTTTCACTTCCTAAAAAAGCATTTATAGCTAGAAACTTGGGAACCATTTACTGAACACCAACATGAAAGAGATCTGAAAAACTTAGTGTGTCTCAGATCACATGGCCAGTGCGAGGTTCCAAGAGAATTTGAATGTAGGTGGCGCAGTGGGTAAAGAATCTGCCTACAATGCAGGAGACAGCAGTTCAATCCCGGGGCTGGGAAGATCCCCTGGAGGAGGGCATGGAAATCCACTCCAGTACTCTTGCCTGGAGAATCCCATGGACAGAGGAGCCCGGCAAGCTACAGTCCATGGGGTCACAAAGAGTCGACCCTATGGTTGCCATCTCAGTACAGCATGCACTGTCTACCAAATAGCACTAGGAACGGAACCAACAGCCAAAACTCTGAAAAGAAGAAAAACTCTAGAAATAGAAATAGTTTTCTAGAAATACTAAATTGAATCAACATTCTGCTGACACTTTTGTTGTTGTTTTTTTTAAGAAACTACCTGGAAAAGAAATTTTATGGGCTAACAAGTAGCCTTTCACAGGGCTGTGAGGTTCACTTAACATAGTTTTGTTTTGTTATGGATATTCAGCTTGTTTACATTTAGCCTCCAATCCTCACTCATTTTGTGACCTGGGGAAAATGACTTAACTTTTATACCTCATTTCTCAACTGTAAAATGGGCACGCTATTAATAACATTTTCCCCACAAGCCTTTTTACAGGAACTAAATGAGACTAGTATCTGACCAACAAGCTTTTGACAAGCACTGATTTGATAACTGTTATAATGAAGGAGGGATATTTTGCATATGCACCTCACTGAGACACCAAATTATTTAAATATGTACCCCAAACACAAAACTCTGCCTTTAAAAATTAGGCTATTAAGGGCAAATTTTGTAAAATTGTACTTTTGTGACTAGTTCGTGTTTCTAAATTCAGGATATAATGAAGAAAATATCCAGTTTTAAAGTAATGATTGATTTGAGCTCAGTACTTAAAAGCTTTATCTTTGGAACTAGTTCAGACCTCTAGGCACTGAGAGACAAGGTTTCTCTTTTTCATTCCCAGAAGTGCTCTTTCATCATACAGATTTTTTTCTTTACATGAGCCAACTTTCAAAATATTTGGGAACAGAAAGGATTCACTCTTAGGTTTCATATCATTGCTTTGCTGGTGACCTTGATAAAGTCAACTGAGTTCCTTCACATTCTCCATAAAATGGAAGTAATAAATGGGACTATGAGGCAAATAAATCAATGATCCTTTAAGTGGGCAAAATCTTGCCAAACTATTAAATATCAAAAATGAATATTTGAAAATAATGAATTTTTGTGTGTCCCCCAAAAGAAATAGATTAAGCATATACTTTACTGATAAAACAAGATAAATGGCAAATGTTACAAATGCTACTTCATAGTCCCCAAGTAATGTATTTAATCCTGAAATATTGGAGAATTTATTGTGGATATTCTCTAGCAGCATAATCCCTGCCCCTTGCCAGTCTGCCACCCCCTCTAAGATAAGTAGAGGCTTTTGCAGCTATTTTTAGTTTTAAATTAGTTTTAAATAGGGAAAACATTAATCTTGTGATTACCCTCCTCAAAGAGTTCCAAGACTGAGCTTCCATGGAGGTCACTCTGTTCCTCTGAGGGGTCTGTAACCGAAGTTTCAAAGAATACCCAGCTAGCTAGTCCAGGAGTGAAACTATGCATTTATTTAAATATCTTACCAAGGAAGGCAAAACATGAGAATGATATGTCCTCAAACTTTTGCAAAGAAATTCTTGGCAATAAATCTCGTTGACTCTTTGGAATTGGATAGGTCTGCTTAGTACATTGGACCTTTTTCCAAAATATCAGGTTATTGGCCACAGCTTTTGGTGGTGAGGTTTCTATGGGGCAAACACCTCTGGGGAGAAATCTGTAATTGGTGCATCCTAGAGGATGTCATTGGGGGATTGAACAGAATAGCCCCTGTTGTCAGCTATGATCCTCCCCCAGAGGCTTTTCTCCAAATGTAACTTTCCCCTGGTGCCCTGGGAAACCCCTACATGCTTTCTTGGATTGTTCTACATTGCTGAGTCATTCTCTACCTTTGCTTACTTTTCTGGGTAATTTAAATTTAAGGAGTGAAAGTTTCTAGATGCTGTGAGACCACATTTTGCATTAATCAATTAATTCATTCGTCCATGTACATTACTGAATATCTAATGGCTATCAGGCACTGTACCGGGCCCTTATTAGGTTCACAGAGATAGTATACATATACCTACTCTTGAGGAGTAGACATGGTAGTTGGGAAGCAGAAAAAAGGTTAAACTCCTATCTATTACTTAACTTTTGAAGAAGCTAACATTCTGATAAAATTTTGCCCAAGATGCCCCTTAAGTTTGATTTGTTTCCATTTACTTTCTAGAAACAGTATTATTTCCCATTAGTTTTTAAATGAATATAATTTTAAAATGTTTCAGAGAATTCAGTAAAATATGATACATGAGTAAATGTTATTGAAATATGTAAATGATGTCCTCAGATCTTAGGACTACCTAATGTTTTCTTTTTGAAAATGTCTTTAAGATAGATTTAAAGAAAACACTTGCATTTAGGCCAAATGATGAACTCTAAGTTCTGGGAAACCAAATTAAATCAGTTAAATGGTGAATAGAAAGAGTTCTCCAGGTAATTAAGACCTTTTCTCCCCTAAGAACCAGTGCTAAAGTCTGTAAATGAGGAGAGGGTTGATACTCTGATCAGGTGATAGAAAAATAGTATCCACAGTGCCTGAAAACTCTGGTTAATCTGACGATAGTGATTATTTGTAATCCTCTTTATTTCCTGCATATTTCCTAGTCAGCACACTGCTTTAGATATAACAAATACTTAATAATTGTTTGTCACATAGAAGCGAATTTAATTGAGGTTAAGTGCCTGCATATCTACATTTTCCTGTGGCCACTGAATACTGCCTGAGATAAACTTCTATACTCTGACTCTTAAGGTCAGAAACGTGAAAGGCCAGTTACTGTCTTTTCCTTTTTTTCCCCATTAAAAAAATTACTAGTAGGTCCTCTGTGAGGGAGTCGTGTGTGTGTGTGTGTGTGTATGTGTGTGTGTGTATGTAGGAATTTTCCTTAAGGCTGACTCTCATTTGGGGAATAAGTTTTACTTTCTAACCATCCTTTGAGCCCCATGTAAAGAACGTACTTAAAAGTAGAAATATTTTGGTGATTTTGTATCTTTTAAGCTAAACGCATATTATATGAAATTTCTGCTTTTTAAAAGTTACCCTGTAACCACAGTTTGAAACGCAATTTAGCATAATAAACATTTACTTAAGAAACATACCAGGATAAAAGAATTGGGTGATGGATTATCATACATTTAAACAGCCAGTGGCAAAAACTAACCAACTCTTTTTCAATTTAACTTGACTGGGTCTTTTTAGCTGGCAGCCTTTCTGTACTCAGCTGAACTGGCACTCTTCATATTTTAAAGAGACACATGGATTTCCAAACTTAATCTTTAAATCCCTAATAGCTTGGTCTCTGCTATAACTCACTAATTCCCTTCTGCTTGTTCTAATGAAAGGAAAGGTTTAACAAGGAGGGATGAAATTGCTGTTATGTTTTTTTAAATCAATAACAAACTTTGAAATGAATGTGGAGCCTTTTATTAAAGGAGACCAAAAGGCATTGCATTATGGCTTATACTTTTTTTTTTTTTACATTTTCATGCATCCATTTTTCTCATTATAGATTTAATAGCCAAGGTTTCAAGTTACTATGTCATTTTGCTTTGTTCAATCATCTATTTGACAAGAATACATGAAGAACTTCCTACGTGGATGGCATTCTACTGAATATACACTGAATCAGATAGCACCATTGGCTTTGAAATATTTAAAATCCAATAAAGAAGCTAAGGGTCACAAACATACATCAGATTTCAGACTGAGTGTGGGCACAGAAGGATGTCTCTGCTGGCTGGTCATAATGAAGCAGGTGACATTTATCCTAGGTCTTGAAGAATAGATGGAATTTCAATATGCAAAATCAGGAGAAAGAGGAAGGATGAATGAGGAGGTGTAAAAGGTAAAAGATTGGAAAGTGGCAGACTTGGGTTCTGGAAACATCCAGAAATTCACTTCAGAGGCTCTAGGACACCAGGGTCTTCATTTGTAAAATGAAGAACTATGTCAGGTGATCTCCACCTTCCTTTCCAGCTCTATCATTCTATGGCCATGGAAAAGCATGAAATTAGCATGAACAGTCTGGAATGACCAGTAATCAAGGTGAGCTGGTGTTCAGGGGTTCGTGTTGAAAGAAATAGTAGTAGGCCTTGGTCTTCAATATCAAACTGGGGAGACTACCTTCAATACTATTAATAATAATAACAGGATCTAATGTTCAACAGTATTATATTTAATGTGGAAGAACAAATTTTCAGTCTGCTCCACCCATCAGTTGACATTCAGAAAACTATCTTGAATGACCTGATATTTGCATGAGGTTTTGTTACTCATCCTTTGGTACTTCCAGTTATGTCAATTAATTGCTTCAGAAAAGTTTGGTTGTTTCTTCTCTTCTCAGAGACAAATCAGGCCCACTGATGGGTAAAATTTAGGTACTTGGGATCTTAAAGACACAATTAGTGTTGACATCTCAAAGGAGGAGCCAACCCCCTGCAGTGGCATCAGGAACTCCTCCTATCCTGTTTCTATGCAAATTGCTGGTTTGGGTTAACAGATTGGTTGCTTTGGGGACTCATGAAAGAAGATGTATTATTTCGGCTTGTAAAATATTTGCAAGGATAACTTTTTCTGAGCCAGGCTTGTTCAAGTTAGTTGTTAAACAGCCCCTACAGAAATACCACATGATCCCTCCCCCAGCCCCTCCTCAAAAAACGGAGTGAGATTCTTCCAGCTAAACAGAGCTCCATCTTTCTATGCTATCATTGCTATTCCAAGGAATCACAGCTAACATGCAAAGAGGCAAAAAGCTGGGTTCGGGCAGCTATAACAGTTTAGACTTCATCTGATGAACAGAGAGAAGGATTTTTTTTTTTTTTTTTTTTTGAGTATGGAATGGTTTGATCTGAATCATTCACTCTGAAGAATGATTTGGAGACAGAATACAACATGGATAAGGGACGCTGGAGAGGGGAGACTGTCCAGGCAGAGAAACCTGGGATGATACACTGTAAGAAGCTGGAACTAGATGGTAATATTAAGACTGAAATGGAAGAGATTCAAGAAATATTAAGGAGGAAAACTAGAATGATCTAGAAAAATGCTGTCCAATAGAAATATCAAGTAATTCACATACTTAATTTAAATTTTCTGGTGGCCACATCAAAATAAAAAGAAGCAGGAGAAATTAATTTCAATGATAGTATTTCATCTTGCACAATATATCCAAAATAGTGTCATTTCAACATGTAATCAATGTAAAAAAAGTATTAATGAAATATTTTACATTCCTGTTTACTGTACCAAGTGTTCAAAATATAATGTGCACTTTGCACTTAAATCTCATCTCAATTCAAACTAGTCACATGTGGTTAGTGGCTACCATTCTGTTCAGTGCAGCTCCAAATGACAAACAAATCATATGTGAATTGGCGCATGGAAGAAGAAAGGAGAGAGAAGCTTAGGATGTGAATCTAAAGGAAGAAGAACCATGGTTCTTTTATTAAACCTGGAAGTGTTAGAAGATGCATGTGGTTGGGAAAAGAAATGGATATAGAGAATGAAGAAGTAGTGAGCCTATCACTGTGACTTAAAGGTTTCAATAAACAACCACAGGAAAATACGAAGTGGGCAACTGGAAAGGCAGGGTTAAAATTCAGCATGAAAGACAGAACTCAGAAATGAGATGCAGACTCAGGAACTGGTTCTAAGAGGGTGACAAATGGGATGGTGATATTCAGTGTGGTTATCAAGGGCGGGGAGAGGAAAGAGCCTTGAGAAATGCTGCAATTGAAGGGTACAAGAATGAAAGCAATTTGGTACATGAAAAGGGGTCACAGCCAGAAGCCTGGGAGGAGATCAGGTCTGGGAGAGCCAGAGTGAGAGGCCCATACACTGCAGTCTGTCAGGATTCAGAAGACACACTGGCCTGGAGGGAAATGGAAGCACAACAAGAAAGTTGTGGTAAGAAATGTGTGTTTTAAGTTTGAGATTCATTCTTCTCTTCACTGACCTTGGAAAAACTGTCTTTCTGAGTTTCCATTGTTTCACTGTAATAATAAAATAATAGAAAGTGAAAGTGAAAGCCACTCAGTTGTGTCCAACTCTTTGTGACCCCATGGACTCTACATTCCATGGAATTCTCCAGGCCAGAATACTAGAGTGGGTAGCCTTTCCTTTCTCCAGGGGGGTCTTCCCAACCCAGGGATCGAACCCAGGTCTCCTGCATTGCAGGTGGATTCTTTATCAGCTGAGCCACCACGGAAGCCCAAAATAATAGAAGGTAACACATATTACTTGTTTCCTCTTCTGCATCAAATACTGTGCTAAGAGCTTTACAAACATTACCTTATTTAGTTTTCACAAAAGACTTATGATATCAATTTTAGGGATTATGCTGTGCTAAGAGTTTTATTAGATGATGACATGGCTAAGGGATCCATTATCACTTCTTCTAGACACCCTTCTTCTTAATGAAGCTTTCAAGAGGTAGATGTATATGGGACATGGAAAATAGCAAATTCATAAGTTTATTTCATGTACATAC
Source organism: Giraffa tippelskirchi (assembly GCF_054371585.1). NCBI lineage: Eukaryota > Metazoa > Chordata > Mammalia > Artiodactyla > Giraffidae > Giraffa > Giraffa tippelskirchi. The sequence goes on along the minus strand of NC_137280.1, from coordinate 102,259,624 downwards.
ATATACTTTTTATCCTTCCCCCAAGAAACACTGCTTATGTCAGTTTAAAAACATATTTTCTTTGGCTATTTGTCACATTGCCCCACAAACACCAAGTTATGTGAGGGTTGATCCTGAAGTCAACTTTGCTGTACTAATTTGGTCTAAAGTCTCTTTAAAGAATCTGCCTGCCAATTCAGGAGACTTAAGAGATGCGAGTTGGATCCTTGTGTTGGGAAGATCCCCTGGAGGAAGAAATGGCACTCTCGTCCAGTATTGTTACCAGGAGAATCCAATGGACAGAGTAGGATGGTGAGCTGTAGTCCATGGGTTCACAAAGAGATGGATATAACTGAGTGTGCGTGCGTGCGTGCGCACACACACACACACACACACACACACACACACACACACTCTTTGGTCAGAGATCTAAAATATATCTAAGACAGGAGAAAGACATTACATTTTAGACTTCTGGTACAGGTTCACCTTGATTATTCCTGCCTTGTGTTTGGCATAAACCTGTGATTTAATTCAAGATCCTGCCTTCCCTTATCTTCTTAAATAGATTATTGATCTTCAAAAAACTGGGCCTAAAAATGGCATTGGTTTTCCTCAGATGAATAACAGCCAACTTTTTGTCCAGGTTTCCAATTTGGAAATATAAGCAATGGTTTTTATTCAGCCATAGCAAAGTAGTCAGCATATGTAGAGTACTATCTATGTACCAGGTATTCTATATGATGACTGTGAATTAGTTCATGTGATTATCCCAAGATTCTGTGAGTTAGATACCGTTATTATCTCTATTTTATAGAGTAAGGCTAGGCAGAGGACATTTATGTTACTTGCTCAAGATCACACAATAAATAAATTGGAGAGCAGGATTCAAAGACAGTGTGGCTTTAACCATATTATATTTCAAAGAGAGGAAATGGATATCTGGAATGCATAGAAACATTCTAAAAAGTTTAGGCTGCAATTTAAGAACCAATTACAATTTCTTAATCAAAATCACAAGCTAATTGTAGATTCTGTCTTTTCATTATATCAATGCTCATTTACTTAGCATCCATGATACAGCATAGCAATGGAAGACATGGTCATGCATAAATATAATAGAGAGTTCTTGCCCTTGAATTAGCTATAATCTGGTTGGGAAGACAAAACTGATGCACAGAACATTCAGAGAGCACTAAAAGGATGTAGTTAAATATTAGGTCGAGTGGTGAGCAAAATTGTACACTAGATAGGCAAGAAGGGGAGGAATTCAGAGGACTGGTGGGCTAGGGAGGAGTTACAAAGGATCTTAAATGATAGGAAGAAGCTGGATGAGGAGATAGAAGGCTATACCTGTCAAGAAGATCAAGGTGAAGATAAATGGAAGCTATTTAGCACCTGAAATAATATTCCACTATCTGGATGTACCACAGTTTATTTATCCACTTACCAGCTATAGAACATCTTGGTTGTTTCAAGTTTTGGCATTTGGTCAGTTTTTCTGTGTACCTAAAACTGCTCTAAAAAATAAAATCTGTTTTAAAAAAGAAAAGTGGAAGTTCAGGAAGAAGAATAAACCTGGTGCAATGGTTTCTTCTCTTCATTCCTCTCTTTCCATCTTCTTCATCTTCTCCCTCTACTCCTTCTATTACACCTTCACATTCATACATCATACATCCATGCTTGTGGCTCTATGCATGTGTATGTAGGTAAATATACATAGGTTTACTTCCAAATAATATGTGTCTTCCACCAGTCTTAAAATGTTTCTGATAAACTCAGAAGCATGAGAGGTTGCTGGGAGATGACAATCTGTAATTTTTAAATCTGCATTTTACACCTAACCCATAAAATCAGAGGGTATGAGAAAGAAATGAGGTATTGGCTGCCCCTGACTAAATCCAACAAAAATATCCTCCTTTCAGAAATCAGGGGAAGGTCAACACCTACATCAGGGATATATTTTTATTAAAAAAGAACTCTTTATATGGCAAAACTGATTGTTTTTTGATTGACACCATACTTTAGTCTTACCTGTACACATTTTTGGTTTATCATTGCTATGGGCAATAGAGAGAAAATTGCTCTGTAATATTATACCTCTGAGTTCAACAATAAAGTCTAAGAAAAATAAAATATTCCTCCAGTACAGTGAGTTAGGTGACAGAGATGAAAATTCAGTTTTATGGGTTGAAGTAAAGTTGTGAATCACGGGTGCTATTATCAAAACAACTAGTTTTATAAGACCAGGATAAGGAATTCTTATATAAAATTCACAATATCCTCTGCTACCTTGATTGTATAAAACAAAGGGACCAACATTTCTGTCTTCATTTTGAGACATAGTAAATTGGATTAGATTGGTCACAGGAGTTTTACAACTGGTAAAAACATATTACTTTGTTTTTAACTGAAAACTTTTGTAATTCACAGGCTAGGACGTAAAAGCTATCTTTTCCAACATCAACTGAGTATGATATTCTTGCTGTAGTATTGTATTTTTAACAACCTCCATGAGCATTTTCTGAAGAAGAAGCCATATCTGGGTTCTGCAGATGTACTCAACTGGGTCAGTGCTATTTAGACACTATCATATCGGTAAGTTCACTGATACAGTATAACCAGGGGCAAAATTGATTCTCTCCTCTTTTCTTTTAAAAAAACCCATCATGAACTCATAGATGTGCTAAAAGGCATCAGCAGTAGCATTATTTCTGATTGCATCAATAGGAGGTCTATCTGTATGTGAGATTTTGTGCCCGTGTATGTAACCAAGACACTAGCTTCCTGGAATAATCAGATATATTCTAGAATTCTGGAATCACTTTTCCTTTAATATTTAAGTAAAAAGTTCATTGATTCCTCTTTCCATATATTGTTGCAAACCTAGAATATTTTTCAGTAACTACATTGATTTTTTGTTGTTGTTGGGGTTTTGTTGGTAAGGGATATCACTTTATATTTTCCCTGATGACTTCTGCTTTCTAGTTCTTGTCCTATTGAATTCTCAATCTCTTCTCAGCCTTTCACTCACTGTTAGGCCATTTTCTGCACTGCTTTATACCATCTGAATCTCTCTATTAGCATCAGTTCAGTTCAGTCGCTCAGTTGTGTCCGACTCTTTGCGACCCCATGGATCACAGTATGCCAGGCCTCTCTGTCCATCACCAACTCCTAGAGTCCACCCAAACCCGTGTTCATTGAGTCAATGATGCCATCCAGCCATCTCATCCTCTGTCGTCCCCTTCTCCTCCTGCCTTCAGTCTTTCCCAGCATCAGGGTCTTTTCCAATGAGTCAGCTCTTCGCATCAGGTGGCCAAAGTTTCAGCTTCAGCATCAGTCCTTCCAATGAACACTCAGGACTGATCTCCTTTAGGATGGACTGGTTGGATCTTCTTGCAGTCCAAGGGACTCTCAAGAGTCTTCCCCAACACCACAGTTCAAAAGCATCAATTCTTCGGTGCTCAGCTTTCTTTATAGTCTAACTCTCACAGCCATACATGACTACTGGAAAAACAATAGCCTTGACTAGATGGACCTTTGTTGGCAAAGTGATGTCTCTGCTTTTTAATACGCTGTCTAGGTTGGTCATAACTTTCCTTTCAAGGAGTACGTGTCTTTTAATTTCATGGCTGCAATCACCATCTGCAATGATTTTGGAGCCCAGAAAAATAAAGTCAGCCACTGTTACCACTGTTTCCCCATCTATCTGCCACGAAGTGATGGGACCAGATGCCATGATCTTAGTTTTCTGAACGTTGAGCTTTAAGCCAACTTTTTCACTCTCCTCTTTCACTTTCATCAAGAGGCTCTTTAGTTCTTCTTCACTTTCTGCCATAAGAGTGCTGTCATCTGCATATCTGAGGTTATTGATATTTCTCCTGGCAATCTTGATTCCAGCTTATGCTTCCTCCAGCCCAGCGTTTCTCCTGATGTACTCTGCATAGAAGTTAAATAAGCAGGGTGACAATATACAGCCTTGACGTACTCCTTTTCCTATTTGGAACCAGTCTGTTGTTCCATGTCCAGTTCTAACTGTTGCTTCCTGACCTGCATACAGGTTTCTCAAGAGGCAGGTCAGGTAGTCTAGCATCCCCATCTCTTTCAGAATTTTCCACAGTTTATTGTGATCCACACAGTCAAAGGCTTTGGCATAGTCAATAACGCAGAAATAGATGTTATTCTGGAACTCTCTTGCTTTTTTGATGATCCAGCGGATGTTGGCAATTTGGTCTCTGGTTCCTCTGCCTTTTCTAAATCCAGCTTGAACATCTGGAAGTTCACGGTTCATGTATTGCTGAAGCCTGGCTTGGAGAATTTTGAGCATTACTTAACTAGCGTGTGAGATGAGTGCAATTGTGTGGTAGTTCAAGCATTCTTTGGCATTGCCTTTCTTTGGGATTGGAACGAAAATTGACCTTTTCCAGTCCTGTGACCACTGCTGAGTTTTCCAAATTCTCTGGCATATTGAGTGCAGCACTTTCACAGCATCATCTTTTAGGATTTGAAATAGCTCAACTGGAATTCCATCACTTCCACTAGCTTTGTTCGTAGTGATGCTTCCTAATGCTCACTTGACTTCACATTCCAGGATGTCTGGCTCTAGGTGAGTGATCACACCATCATGATTGTCTGGGTCGTGAAGAACTTTTTTGTACAGTTCTTCTGTGTATTCTTGACACCTCTTCTTAATATCTTCTGCTTCTGTTAGGTCCCTACCATTTCTGTCCTTTATTGAGCCCATCTTTGCATGAAATGTTCCCTTGGTATCTCTAATGTTCTTGAAGAGATCTCTCGTCTTTCCCATTCTATTGTTTTCCTCTATGTCTTTGCACTGATCACTGAAGAAGGCTTTCTTATCTCTCCTTGTTATTCTTTGGAACTCTGCATTCAAATGGGTATATCTTTCCTTTTCTCCTTTGCTTTTTGCTTCCTGTCTTTTCAGAGCTATTTGTAAGGCCTCCTCAGACAGCCATTTTGCTTTTTTGCATTTCTTTTTCTTGGGGATGGTCTTGATTCTTGTCTCCTGTACAATGTCATGAACCTCCATCCATAGTTCATCAGGCACTCTATCAGATCTAGCCCTTTAAATCTATTTCTCACTTCCATTTTATAGTCATAAGGGATTTGATTTAGGTCATACCTGAATGGTCTACTGGTTTTCTCCACTTTATTCAATTTCAGTCTGAATTTGGCAATAAGGAGTTCATGATCTGAGCCACAGTCAGCTCCCGGTCTTGTTTTTGCTGACTGTATATAGCTTCTCCATCTTTGGCTGCAAAGAATATATAGTCAATCTGATTTTGCTGTTGACCATCTGGTGATGTCCATGTGTAGAGTCTTCTCTTGTGCTGTTGGAAGAGGGTGTTCGCTATGACCAGTGCGTTCTCTTGGCAGAACTCTATTAGCCTTTGCCCTGCTTCATTCTGTACCCCAAGGCCAAATTTGCCTCTTATTCCAGGTGTTTCTTGACTTCCTATTTTTGCATTCCAGTCCCCTATAATGAAAAGGACATCTTTTTTGGGTGTTAATTCTAGAAGGTCTTGTAGGTCTTCATAGAACTGTTCAGCTTCTTCGGGGTTACTGGTCGGGGGATAGACTTGGATTACCGTGATATTGAATGGTTTGCCTTGGAAACGAAAAGAGATCATTCTGTCGTTTTTGAGATTGCATCCAAATACTGCATTTTGGACTCTTTTGTTGACTATGATGGCTACTCCATTTCTACTAACACAATTCCTTTTTTATATAGGCTATGTGTCTAGCAGATTCTCCTCTAGGACTTGGAGTGCTGAAGAAGAGTTATATAAAATATGCAGCATATTTGACAGACTAACTTTCAGTGTTAGTCTTGTTCTTAAACTTGATCATTCTTTTTGAGTTAATTTTTACTGTTTAACTTGACTTTGGCTGCAGTCTACCGTCATATTGTTGGGTTACTCTCTCTTCCTTCAACTATTTCTCTCTCTCTTCAGCTTGCTAATCCTTAATCACCAAATTCCTGTTCACTTCTTCTCTAGAATAGTTTATGTATATCATCAAGTTATAGAAGCATATTTCCAAATATGGTTACACTAGCCTCTGCTCTGAAGACCTAATCTTCATCATCAAAACAATCCTTGATATTATTTATGTGGTTAACTTGTACACTTAAAAATATTTTCCTAAACAGTAACATATGCTGAAAATATTACAGAAGAAATGATGCATCTTGGGGTTGTTTCAAAATAATTTGGGGGAGAGGCATAGGCAGAGGTAGACATGAAACAATGGTGACTATAGGTTGTTATGTCAGTATTGCTGTGTTCTGTCAGTATTGATCATGACTGTTGAAGTTGGATGATGCATACATGAGGTCCATTATGCTTTTCACTCTAGTTTTGTATATATTTAAAATATCCTATAATAACAAGCTGATGTTTTTCTATCTGATGTATATATATGTATAAGCATATATAAAAATATAACATAATTTATATATTAGTTAATATGTACTATAATATAGTATATACTGTATTATTAATAATTTTACTATATATAATTATATATACAATGTCTATAATTATTATAAACAATTTAAGTGATTAGTAGACTAGAAACTGGAGGACAAAAGCAAATATTGGATGAAAGATAAAGTTAAAGGCACGCTTAGAGATATTTTAAGAAGAGATACAATGATAACAAATACATTAGTTTGTGCTACTAAACAACCAATGGATCACTGAAGAAATCAAAGAGGAAATCAAAAAATACTTCAAGACAAATTAAAACAAAAAACATGATAATCTGAAACTTACGGGATACAGCAAAAGCAGTTCTAAGAAAGAAGTTTATAGCAATACAATCTTACCTCAAGAAACAAGAAAAATCTCAAATGATCAAACTAATGTTACACAAAAAGCAACTAGAGAAAGAAGAACAAGCAAAACCCAAAGTTAGTAGAAGGAAAGAAATCATAAAGATGAGAGAAGAAATAAATGAACAATAGAAAAGTCCAATGAAACTAAGATTTGGATCTTTGAAAAATTAGGAAAATTGATAAACCTTTTACCCAGACTCATTAAGAGAGAGCTCAAATAACTAAAATTAGAAATGAAAAAGAAGCTATAATTGACACCACAGAAATACAAAGAATCATAAGAGACTATTACAATCAACTCTATCCAATAAAATGGATCAACTGGAAGAAATGGACAGATTAATTGAAAGGTACAGCCTTCCAAGACTGAACCAGGAAGAAATAGCAAATATGAATGACAATCAGAAGTATTGACATTGAAACTGTGATTTTAAAACTCCCAATGGAGTAGCATTGACATGTATACACTACCATGTGTAAAATAGATAGCTAGTGGGAAGTTGCTGTATAACACAGGGAGCTCAGCTCAGTGCTCTATGATGACCTAGAGGGATGGGGTGGGGTGGGGTGGGAGGGAGGATCAAGAGGGAAGGGATATATGTATACACTGACTTTGTTGTACAGAAGAAACTAACACAACATTGTAAAGCAATTATACTCCAATAATAAAGTTAATAAATAATTCCAACAAACAAAAGTCCAGACTAGATGGCTCCCCAGGTGAATTCTATGAAATATTTAGAAAAGAGGTAACATCTATCATTCTGAAACTATTTTTTAAAATTACAGAGGAAGGATCATACCCAAACTCACTCTGTGAGACCACCATCACCCTGATACCAAAACCAAGGAAAAAATATCACAAAAAAAGAAAATTGCAAACCAATATTACTAACAAATATAGATTCAAAAATAGTCAACAAAATACTAGTAAAATAAATTTAACAGTACATTAAAAAGGGTCATACATACAATCAAGTGGGATTTATTGAACAGATAGGAGAGTTCTTTGATATTCACAAGTTGATTGGTATGATATACCACATTAACAAATTAAAGATTCAAACCATGTGACTCTCTTAATAGATGTAGAAAAAACTTTTGACACAATTCAACATCCATTTATGACAAGGTTCTTCAGAAAGTGGGTACAGAGAGAACATATCTCAACATAATAAATGTCTTGTATGATAAGCCCACAGATAATATTCTCAAGGGTGAATAGCTGAAAGCATTTCCTCTAATACCAGCAATGAGAGGTGGGTGCCCACTCTGACCACTTTTATTCAACATAATTTTAGAAGTCCTAGAAATGGTGTCCAGAGGGAAAAAAAGAAATAAAAGGAATCCAAAGTGGAAAAGAAGAAGTAGAACTGCTTTCAGATGACATGATACTATACAAAGAAAATCCTAAAGGTGCTACCAGAAAACCACTAGAGCTCATCAGTGAATTCAGTAAAGTTACAGGATACAAAATTAGTACATCAAAGTCTGTTGCATTTCTATACACTAACAATGAAAAATCAAAGAGAGCAATTAAGGCAACAATGCCATTTACCATCATATGAAAAAGAATAAAATACCTAGAAATGAATCTAACTAAGGAGACAAAAGATCTGTACTTAGAAAACTATAAGATGTTGATGACAGAAATTGAAGATGACACAAACAGATGGGAAGATATACCATGTTCTTGGACTAGAAGAATCAATATTTTCAAAACGACTATTGAAAGGTGATCTACAGATTCAATACAATCCCTATCAAATTACCAATGGTGTTTTTCATATAATTAGAACAAAAAAATCTTAACATTTGTGTGGAAACACAAAAGACCCTAAATAGCCAAAGCAATCTTGAGAAAGAAAAATAAGAGCTGGAATAATCTGGCTCCCTGACTTCAGACTATATTATAAAGCTACAGTAATCAAAACAGTATGATACTAGCACAAGAACAGAAATATAGACCAGTGGAACAACAGAAAGCCCAGAAATAAAGCCACACACCTATGATCAATTAATATATGAAAAAGGAGGCAAGAATATACAATGTAGAAAAGACAGTCTCTTTAAGAGCTTGGAAAACTGGACACCTACACATAAAAGAATGAAATTAGAACATAACACCATACACAAAAATAAACTCAAAATGGATTAAAGACCTAAATCTAGGGTCATATAAAACTCTTAGAGGCACAACACTCTTTGACGTAAAGCACAGCACATCTTTCTGGATCTGTATCCTGAGAGTAATGAAAAGAAAAACAAGACTTAAAAATAAGACCTAGTTAAACTTAAAAGCTTTTGCATAGCAATGGAAACCATATTCAAAAGAATACAACCCACAGAATAGGAGAAAATATTTGCAAGGGATGTGACTTATAAGGGCTTAATCTACAAAATATACAAACAGTTCATACAGCTGAATAGAAAAAAATTAAAAAATGAGCAGAAGATCTAAATAGATGTTTCTCAGATGGCCACAAAGCACATGAAAAGATGCTCAACATCACTAATTGACAAGTGCAACTCAGAACTACAGTGAGTATCCCCTCACACTGGTCAGGATGACCATCATCAAAAAGTCTTCCAACAATAAATGCTGGAGAGGGTGTGGAAAAGGGAACCCTTCTATTTTGTTGGTGGAAATGTAAATTGGTGTATCCACTGTGGAGAACAGTATGGAGGTTCCTGAAAAAATGAAAAATAGGACTACCATATGATCCAGCAATCCCTCTCCTGGGCATATATCTGAAGAAAGCCATAATTTGAAAAGATACATGTACCCCAACGTTCACAGCAACATTATGTACAATAGCCAAGACATGGAGTCAACCTAAATGCCCATTGACAGAGGAATGGATAAGGAAGATGTGGTACATATATACTATGAAATATTATTCAGCCATAAAGAAGGATGAAATAATGCCGTTTGCAACAACACGAATGAACATAGAGATCATCATACTAAGTAAGTCAGACAGAGAAAAACAGATATCATATAATATCACTTGTATGTGGAATCTAAAAAAAATGATACAAATATACTTATTTACAAAGCAGGAACAGACCCACAGATTTAGAAAACAAACTTATGGTTACCAAAGGGAAAAGGTGGGGAGGAGGGAAAAGTTAGGAGGTTGAGATTAAAATATACACACTACTGTGTATAAAATAGATAATCAACAAAGACAGTACAAATACAGTACAAGAACTCTACTCAATATTCTGTAATAACTTAGATGGGAAAAGAATCTGAAAAAAATAGATATATGTATACCTGAATCACTGAAACTAACACAACATTGTAAATCAATTATATGCCAATATAAAATTTTAAAAAATTAAAAAGGCACACTAGAGGGGTTCCCTGGTGGCTCAGTGGTAAAGAATCCACCTGCCAATGCCAAAGACATGGGTTCAATCCCTGATCCGGGAAGATCCCACATGTGGTGGAACAACTAAGTCTGTGCCCTACAAGTGTTGAGCCTGTGCTCCACAACAAGAGAGCAAGAGAAGCCACTGCCGCCTCAATTAGAGAATAGCCCTTGCTCTCTACAGCTAAAGAGAAGCCCGCACAGCAATGAAGATCCAGCACAGCCAAAAATAATTAAATAAAATTTAAAAGGCACATTACAAATATTTTAAGAAGAGATATGTTGATAACAACTGTATTAGTTATCTTTCAGTGCACAAGAAATTATGACGAATTTAGTGGATAACAACAACAAATATTCATTATCCCAAAGTCCTGTGGATCAGGAATCTGACCATGGCTTAGATGGATGTCTTTGGATCAAGGTCTCACACGGCTGCAAGTAAGTTGATGATCAGAACTTAAGTCATTCCAAGGCTTGACTAGGTAACTATCTGTTTCCAAACTTATTTACGTTGCCCTAGGCAAGTCTCAGACCCTCACTGATCGTTGGCCAGGGACATTAGTTCCTTGCCCATGTGTGTCTCTCCACTGGGTAGCTCCACAACACAGCAGTGGTTTCTTTAGAGAGTGATTGTGTGTGCGTGTGTGTGTGTGCGTGTGCGTGCACACGCGTGCTCAGTCACGTCTAACTCTTTGCAACCCCATGGGCTGTACCCTGCAGGCTCCTCTGCCCATGGAATACTCTAGGCAAGAATACTGGAATGGGTTTGCCATTTCCTATTTCAGGGTATCTTCCCAACCCAAGGATCAAACCTGAATCTCTTGCATCTCCTGCATTGATTGGCAGGCAGATTCTTTACCAGTAGTGCCATCTGGAAAGCCCAGAGAGTGATTAAGAGACAAATTTAAGCTAGAAGCCAGTCTTTCGTCTCCTAATCTCAGATGACATACCATTGCTTCTGCTATATTCTGTTTGTTAGAGGCATGTCAGTAAGTCTAGTCCGGAAGGGAGAGGATTACATAATGTTAGAATAGCAGGAGGTGAGGATCTTTGGGGGACATGAAGGAGGCTGTCTACTACACAGTCTGTAGGCTCCAAAGATTCACATTCAAAATACACACTCCCCCTTCCTAGGTCCTCAGGGTCCCATTCCTTCACAGCATCAGCTCAAAGTGCAGATTTTTATCATCTAAATTAGGTACAGGTATGGATGATATTTCTCAGGTATAGTTTCTTAAATATAGCTTTTTGTGCACAATTTTCCTCAGCATACAGATCTGTGAAACTAAAGATCCAGGTGATCTGCTCCTCACACACTCAATATATAATGGTGAAATAGGCCTATAAGATAGCCATTATAAACATTCCTAGTCAGAAAAAGTGAAAAATGGGAGCCACAAAGGAGAATTTGGTGAATAGGAATTCTGAAATCTAACTGGGAAAATGTTGGAAATCCCTTGATTAGTCCCAGCAATCTTTCTTCATGGCCTTTGACGAGGCCCTCTGGCCTTAAATTGGTTGGCTTGGTCTGCATAGCAATACAGGGGTGGCTTAAACAACTGAAATTCATTTTCTCACAATTCTGGAGGCCAGAAGTTCCATGTCAGTGGGCCAGCAGTGTTGATGTCTGGTGAGGCCTCTCTTCCTTGTTTGCAGATAGCCACCTTCTTGCTATGTCCTCACATGGCCTTTCCTCTGTATATGTGTGATGAGAGAAAGAGAGATCTGAGTTCTCTTCTCTCAAAAAGATGTTGGTCTTGTCCAATTAGGGCTCTACTCTCATGACCTCCTGTAAGCCTCATGGCCTCCTTGAAGGCCCTATATCCAAGTATAGTCTCATTGAGGATTACGGTTTCAGCATACAAATTTTGAGAGATACAATTCAGTTCATAACAGGTTCTTAATTCAGCCTCCTGACTCATCCTTCCTATTTCATGCAAGATATCACATTTGCCCATGAGTAGTTTTCCCAGCCTTCTTTCTGATATCTTGGAGGATCCATTTACCTCTTTGTACTTTTATACTGTCTCTGTCCTTTTCAACCCAAGGTGGCATGGTACATCTTTAATCTCAAAGAGCCTTTTTTATGACTGAATAATTCTCTGAGGCCCTACCTTTCATCTTGTTGAGGTCTTAATAAAAGATTTTGCTGTCATACTCTCAGCTTTATCTCTAGACCAAGAGCATAATATTTTGTCTTTGGTATTTTTGCCAAAAATGCATAACTGAATTTAATCATGAGGAAACATCAGACAAACCCAAATTGAGAGGCATTCTACAAAATAAATAACCAATATTCTTCAAAAGAGTCAAGGTCATGAAAGATGAAGAAAGCCTAAGGAACCATCTCAGATTAAAGGAGACAAAAGGTATGTGATTAAAAGAGATGAAAGGGTGTGACAACTAAATACAGCATGGGGTCCTAGATTGGATTCCAGTCCAGAAAATGGACATTAGGGGAAACCTGGCAAAATCTGAACAAAATATGTAAGTTACTTAATAGTACAGTGATATAAGGAAGCTACATGAAATTGTATAGGCTTAGTACAATATTATTTTAGAAACATTTCTTCACTGTGATATTCAAAATAATAAGCTTTCTTAAAGCTGTAAATAATTTAACAAGGAGCAGTTGTACAGAAAAGATGTGAATTTTAAGAGTGTAGACTAGGAAGTAGTAGCAGAGGAATTGTCAGAAAAATGAGCCAACAGGCAAAACACATTACTTAGGCATTTCCAACTATTTCAAGTTTGAGGCCTCCATATTAAACTGATTATGGTCAGGAAAATTTGGTCTGTGTTGAACATTGAATATCTATGTTGATTTTGCTCATTTTATTTATGTTTTATAGATAGAAATGTAAAGATACAAAATAGAAATCTTTTCCATTCTATCATTTAATGTCAATTCAATAAATTACCAATTTGTATATCATTTATCTTCATAGCTATTAAATAACAAATCAATAAGTACATACTCAAATAAGCAGTGATGGTATAGCAGAAAAAGTCTTATCCCTGTAGGTTTGTATGCTGGAATGCTGTTAGGTTAGTGGAGTGTTAGTATCACGCTCTTACAAGAAATGAGACAAAGTAAAACAAAGAATGTATCTGGAACCAGGGGCTCAAATCTAAGCTTAGGACTGGTTATTCCAGGGGCACTAGAAATGGAAATTTGTGTACTATGTGGGTGGAGACACTGAGGCATAGTTTCAGTTTGTGCTGACATTCAGGGATATATTTATCTCCAATCTGGCAAGTTTGCAGAACCAAAGGCCTCGCTAGACAGTCCTGATTCAAAAATGAAGTCATATCATATGGGTTAGAGCAATATAGACTTGTAACCAGTTTAGCCAAGCAGGAAAGAAATGATATATGATTAAGATAATTCCAAGAGAATAATAGTCATTGAAAAAGGGTAGACATGGATAGTGGAGTATAGAGTAGTCATTAGCACAGTTTTTTATCATCATAGTTTCTGTTGCTGCCCTTTCCCAGTGACATGAGTTTGAAATGATAAGAAGTTCTGATCTTTGGTTTCAGCATAGCACACCCTACCTCATAGGCGTTACTGTGCACGTTAATTAAAGAAATGCATGTATCAAGAACATGATACAATAAGCATTTGATCAATGGCAGCCTTCACTTATGTCCTGATGATGTTAAGCCACATCTAAGCAAACTAATGTTTTGGGGAGAAGTGTCCCACAAAGACACTGGATAACAAAGCGGATACAAGGAAAAAAACTGAAAGAACTTTCATGACCATTTGTTCATATTCCATGAGTTAAGGCAAAAGTGATAGCTAAATAAGCCTTGGAAGTTTCAGGGCACCACTCAGATACTACAGATCTGTGACTTAATCCAGAAAGACTATTTCTGGCCTCTCTGCCCATAGGTGGAAGTGGAACTAATGTGTTCATTTTATTGCTCAGGAAATGAAGATAATTCAGCTATAGCAGCATGTCTTAAAGAAGCACTAATAATGTCTTGGATAAGATAATTCTGAACCTGGTCCCCTGAAGAGTGGGTAGGTGGGGAGAATTCAGTAACTGGAAACTAAGGGATCCTGAAGATGAATTTATCAGGCTTGTATTTCATATGCATGAACTGAAGTTCAAAAATATAATGCTATTTTCTACAATTAAAATATATCTTCTGAGTTTGAGCCTTCATTTGGGTTCATGCACACAAACATAATTTAGGTAAACTCATTGAAAATATGGTAATTTCTCAAGTAATCTTAGTTTATAATGCAGACACATTCTGGATAGAGCTTCCTTTTTGGCTTTTATCCCTGGATTTGAGTCTAAGAATGAGTGGGTTGATAAAGAAATTTTGCTCCAATATTGCAATATTGTTGGGAAGGAAGCCATTTGCTTCTTAGTCCTGTTGTGTTCTGACCCTATGCAGATGTCCTTTGAGCTGTAACTTACCTGCTTTGATTTTCAGGCTCATCTCATGGCTTACCACCTGCCAAAATGCATAATTTTACAGTCAATGTTTGATTGTTAGACTCTGCCCAGGGTTTGTCTATTTAAAAGTTTGTGATACTGCCATGGTCTCTGGTTGTCACACTGCATTTTCCCTGGCTCAACCTCCAGTATCCTCTTGGTTTCCCTTTCCATGTCCTAATTTTTCTCCCCATCTTGAGATTCAGGGTTCAGGGACACTCAGAGGCTCTCACTCCATCCCTAACACTCTTTCTGACTCATGTCTGCTCTGTTATCTGCAAACTCTGTTCTCATTAAGGACATTGGCTTGGTGTCTGTCCCTGGAGTTCAGACTGCACTGGTGAAGTATCCTTTTCTATTGTAATTGTACCAGGAACTCCACCAGGCAGTGAGCCTCACTCAGAATGCAAGAGATGTGTCCTTTTTGTTATCAGAAATCAAAATTTAAGGGACAATTTCATTGCTTTTTTCTTCCATCTTCAGGTGTCATGTGAGAGATGGGGAGGGGCAGGGGCAGGACACAGAAATAGACAAAAGTCTTTAGCCTTGCTTCTTTTTGTTTGGTTGGTTGGTTCTTGCTTCTCTTCCAAATTTTCTTTTTTCTAGCACAGGTCAAATGGTTTCTGGTCTTGGGGCAGGGGTAGAAGCATGGGTGAGCTTTACCAAATTGCTTTTAATTTCAAGACTTTTTGGTCATACATTATACCCACATTAATGCTTTTGAACCTCGGAGCAAAGAATCTAGAGTTTATGCTCCCTAGCCCTATCAGAGAAGAAGAGATTCCAGGTGAATGGCAGCCCCATATCTCAAGACCACAGGAGGAAAAGATGAATTGGTATCAAATGATTACCCTGACAAGTAAATATTTGTTCACGTCTAATGTGGCTTGTCATAGAATTCCTTCTATTCACACCTCTGCTAATAGTAGCTTGTAGAGCACCCTAAAAAAGCATTCTAGCATCTCATACACTCCTCTGATAGAGCACTACCAATTCTCCTTGGAGGGGTATTCTGATCTCATTCATTCCGAACGCATTCCCGTCTCTGTTATCAGGTTCCCTGTGGTCTCACAGGCTCATCCAATCTTCCCTTCACTTTTCTGGTTCTTATCCCTCAGACATAAGGTCAATTTCAACTGTCTCAAGACATCTTTCCCAAGCATATATCTTCTTTGATGAGCTAAAACTTCATTCCTTCTGTTCTCATTTATTTAGGATTTGTTTCATGATTGTTACATTTTTTCCTTCTACAAGAATATGTAACTTGAATGTAATAATCATGCCACATACTCTATTTACATGCTATGAATTGTTTATCATGTTATTAGTACATGGTAGTGCTAAATACTGGAGAAGGCAATAGCACCCCACTCCAGTACTCTTGCCTGGAAAATCCCATGGACAGAGGAGCCTGGTAGGCTGCAGTCCATGGGGTCACTGAGTTGGACATGACTGAGCGATTTCACTTTCACTTTTCACTTTCATGCATCGGAAAAGGAAATGGCAACCCACTCCAGTGTTCTTGCCTCGAGAATCCCAGGGATGGCAGAGCCTGGTGGGCTGCCGTCTATGGGGTCACCCAGAGTCGGACATGACTGAAGTGACTTAGCAGCAGCAGCAGCAGTGCTAAATACTGATTCATTGTTCTACACTGGTTTAAAAAGAAGCATGAAAGTTTAAGCAATGTTATAAATTGTTTTCTAAGTTTCAACAACAGTTTGGTTTGTGTTTCCTGGACATATAAAAGGTTTCTGAAAAAGCAAAACTGAATAAACCTGATTTCCTAAATTTTTACCAAATGATTTACAATTAAATACTGATCATAGATATGAAAAGCTTTTAAATTTTCTGAGGAAACAGTCTGGTTTGCTTCTGTGTATTTGTCATTACTTTTTTTCATCATATTATGCTGTTTTCTGAGGCAGCTCTCCTTGCCATTTTAAAGGTCTCTTTACAAGGCATGGATACAAAAATATGCTAATAAAGCAAAGAAAGACCAGTACACCATGAATATAAAGATTAGAGGAATGATTAGATATATTATTAATATCAACTATAATAATTTCTCAGAATGTCTTGTAGATAAAAATAAATTAACTAAAAATTCCAGTGAATAGATCAGAACTATGTTCATTTATAAAGTTAACTATATAATTGTATGTTATTCTATTATTATTTTTGTCTTACTAATAAGATTTGATTTTGTCAGTATTTCATCCATCTATTCATTCATTCAACAAATGATTATTAAGCACCACTTGCTAGGTATTGAGGTTACAATAGTCTTTACTATCAAATAACTTAAAATTGTAGTTTCTAATTCTATTGACCAATTTAATTGTCTATGTCAGAAAGAACTATAATTGAAATTAGATTTTTTTCACGGGGATTTACCTGGTGGTCTAGTGGCTGAAACACCATGTTCCCAATGCTGGGGGCCCAGTTTGATTCCTGGTCAGGGAACTAGATCCCACATGCCACCAACAAAGAGTTTGCAAGCCTAAAATAGAGGTCCTTTGCACAGCCAAATATATCAATAATAATTTTTTTAAAAAGAGGGTTTCCGTGGTGCCTCAGTGGTAAAGGATCTGCCTACCAGTGCAGGAGACATGTTCAGTCCCTTGTCTAGGAAGATCCTACATGCGGCAAAGCAATTAAGTCCATGTGCCACAACTACTGAGCCTGTGCACTAGAGCCCAGGAGTTGCAATTACTGAAGCTCGAATGCTCTAGAGCCTGGGATTTGCAATAAGAGAAGCCATTGCAATGGGAAGCCTGTTCACCACAACTAGAATAGCCCCAGCTCGCTGCAACTAGAGAAAAGCCTGCGCAGCGACAAAGACCCAGCACAGCCAAAGACAGAAACCAAATAAACAAAAAGAATTTTTTTCAAGCATCTTATAAACTTTAAAATATTTCATGAATATGTTTAAAAGTTAAAAGAGCAATAGAATTTTCTAAATACATGACTATTGTAAATTTTGATTTAAAATATGTATTTGCTTTTTAACTTCTGGCCAAGAAAACGCTTGTGATTTGTATTGAAACAGGCAGCACAATGACTTATACTTTTCAAAGGTAACTGCCTTTATGGGAGACTCTATGAGAGAAGAGCTTTCTTTGTGGCTCAGATGGTAACGAAGCTGCCCACAATACAGGAGACCCAGGTTTGATCCCTGGGTCAGAAAGATTCCCTGGAGAAGGGAATGGTAACCCACTCCAGTATTCTTGCCTGGAGAATTCCATGGACAGAGGAACCTGGCAAGCGACAATCCATAGCAATGGGTCGGACACAACTAAGCAACTGACACTTTAAGAGAAGAAATGATGCTCAGAAATTCAGGCTCACTATTGCCTGAATCAAGAGCTTTGTTTTATATTAGCACTTGGAAGATAAACACTAGCAGTGACCAAAGGAGGTGGCATTCACTGGATATCATCTGACTTTGAGTGGGTGGACAGAAAGAAACAAAACCGCTGAGAAGCAGAGGCAAGTAAACATTTGTGCCAGAAATACACACGCTTACCATCATAACATGACCCCCACTTATCTGCTTTGGCAGATAAATAGACATCCTATTTATTCTTCCCAGGAATATGACATTTGTAGGATATTATTTTCCTTTAGATAGCTTTCAGTAGGATGTGAAAGAGGGTCTCTGTACAGACAAACATACCAGGTATCTAATAACTCTTTGAATAATTTAACATAGCCCTACCCAGCATTCTTCGTGGCTGGAGACTTTCATTTGACAAAGGTACAATGTTATCAGCACCTCTGTTCTTGTCACTATGCTGTATTCTGCTAATGTCTGTGGTGCTTTGCTGGCCCGGGAGAGTATACTAAATATTACGAATGACTCAATGTTCCATATTCATTTTGACAAATGAAATACAGTCCTGGAGGGAAGAATGGACCATTTTCTGTTCCATCTTCTGGGCCATTATTGAAGGCATGGTGCACAGAATCCCAATTACACTTCTTTTTCCTTTGCTAGAAATGGCACATAAATTGCCAATCTCCCTTCTAAAATTCAAAACTAATCCAACAATTAAAATGTATCTTTGTTTAGAAAATATTAGAGGCTAGTTGCTCAGCTTTTTTTACTTCAAAGCTGAACAATGTATTTTCAAACAGCATTCTCTTCAGAGGAGATTTTTGTAAGCTTGCTTTGATTCTTTGCCTTTGATTCTTTGAATGCTTAGTTGGTTCCTGGTCAGGTTATTTTAGTTTGTTTAGTAAAGCTCACATTAGGATTTTTTCAGTGTAGGTAAAAAGTTCTAGTTAATTAAATCACATCAATCAATTGCATCCATCTCAATTACTTTTTGAGATGAGATATACTAATAACTGTTCCTTTTAAAAACTACATTAAATGGGTCACGAGTGAAAGCTAAACCACTTGAAACATGACCAAGTGAGGAAAATTTACCACTGGAAGGGGTCTAAGGGATAGAGGGATTTTTCTTCATAAATACTGGTTAGGTTCTTTGGTGGAGAGTATTAAAATATGAAGTTACAGAAGCCTAATTCACATGGGGTGGGGGTGTTCTGCATTTCTCATCTGATTTGAATGGAAACACAGGTAATTTTTATCACCCGGGTCTTCACTTTTGCCAAAAGTGAAAGAAAAACCACTTTCTCACATGGGAGTAACCACAGTGTAAGTCAGGAAAAACAAAAAAGTAGCTGAATAATCATTTTCCATCTTGTAAGTTGTTATGAGAGTCTCTGTTTTTATAATAGACACCACATAACATAAAATGAATGGAAGAGAAATTTCCAAGGATCTCAGAAAATTTAAAATGAAAAAAAGCCACTTGAATACTTGCCTAATGTCTCTCTCATGACTGAAAGAACTATAACTATTTTAGTTATAAATAAACTTCTGATCCCACTTTCCTTCTAGTGAATCAACAGAATTCAATAATCAAATGCTTCGAAGGATGCCAAAAGGTCTGACATAATTCACAAGAAAATGATTGGAGTTACTGTTAGGGGAAGGCAGAAACTTTAGGTGCATCTTTGTTGAGTCTAGATTTGATTCAAAACCAGAGGAAAGTCATAAAAGCATCAGGCAAAGAAGACAATTGAATGTTTGTCCTTCCTATAGAGATAGTTCAGTTCAGTTCAGTCACTCAGTCGAGTCTGACTCTTTGTGACCCCATGGACTGCAGCCCGCTGGGCTTCCCTGTCCATCACCAACTTGAAAAGCTTGCTCAAACTCATGTCCATTGAGTCAGTGATGCCATCCAACCATCTCATCCTCTGTCGTCCCCTTCCCCTCCCGCTTTCAATCTTTCCCAGCATCAGGATCTTCTCAAATAAGCCAGTTCTTCACATCAGGTGGCCAAAGTGTTGGAGTTTCAGCTTCAGCATCCGTCCTTCCAATGAATATTCAGGACTGATCTCCTTTAGGATGGACTGATTGGATCTCCTTGCTGTCCAAGGGACTCTGAAGAGTCTTCTCCAACACTGCAGTTCAAAAGCATCAATTCTTCAGCACTCAGCTTTCTTCACCGTCCAACTCTCACGTCCATACATGACTACTGGAAAAACCATAGCCTTGACTAGATGGACCTTTGTTGGCAGAGTGATGTCTCTGCTTTTTAATATACTGTCTAGGTTTGTCATAACTTTTCTTCCAAGGAGCAAGCATCTTTTAATTTCATGGCTGCAGTCACAATCTGCAGTGATTTTGGAGCCCCCCAAAATAAAGTCTGACACTGTTTCCACTGTTTCCCCATCTATTTGCCATAAAGTGATGGGACCGCATGCCATGATCTTAGTTTTCTGAATGTTGAGTTTTAAGCCAACTTTCTCACTCTCCTCTTTCACTTTCATCAAGAGGCTCTTTAGTTCTCCTTCACTTTCTGCCATAAGGGTGTTGTCATCTGCATATCTGAGGTTATTGATATTTCTCCCGGCGATCTTTATTCCAGCTGTGCTTCATCCAGCCTGGCATTCTGCATGATGTACTCTGCATGTAAGTTAAGTAAGCAGGGTGACAGTATATAGCCTTGACGTGCTCCTTTCCTGATTTGGAACCAGTCTGTTGCTCCATGTCCAGTTCTAACTGTTGCTTCTTGACCTGCATACAGATTTCTCAGGAGGCAGGTAAGGTGGCCTGGTATTCCCATCTCTTTAAGAATTTTCCACAGTTTTTTGTGATCCACAAAGTCAAAGGCTTTGGCATAGTCAATAAAGCAGAAATAGACACTTTTCTGGAACTCGCTTGCTTTTTCCATGATCCAGAGGATGTTGGCAATTTGATCTCTGGTTCCTCTGCATTTTCTTAATCCAGCTTGAACATCTGGAAGTTCACAATTCACGTGCTATTGAAGCCTGGCTTAGAGAATTTTGAGCATTACTTTGCTAGAGTGTGAGATGAGTGCAATTGTGCGGTAGTTTGAGCATTCTTTGGCATTGCCTTTCTTTGGGATTGGGATGAAAACTGACCTTTTCCAGTCCTGTGACCACTGCTGAGTTTTCCAAATTTGCTGACATATTGAGTGCAGCACTTCCACAGCATCATCCTTCAGGACTTCAAATAGCTCAACTGGAATTCCATCACCTCCACTAGATTTGTCTGTAGTGATGCTTCCTAATGCCTGCTTGACTTCTCATTCCAGGATGTCTAGCTCAAGGTGAATGATCACACCACCGTGGTTACATGGGTCATGAAGACCTTTTTTGTATAGTTCTTCTGTGTATTCTTGCCACATCTTCTTAATATCTTCTACTTCTGTTAGGTCCCTACCATTTCTGTCTTTTATTGTGCCCATCTTTGCATGAAATGTTGATATCTCTAATGTTCTTTAAGAGATCTCTAGTCTTTCCCATTCTGTTGTTTTCCTTTATTTCTTTGCATTGATCACTGAGGAAGGCTTTCTTATATCTCCTTGCTATTCTTTGGAACTCTGCATTCAAATGGGTATATCTTTCCTTTTCTCCTTTGCCTTTAGTTTCTCTTTTCTCAGCTATTTGTAAGGCCTCCCCAGACAACCATTTTTCCTATAGAGACAATGGTAGGTCTATTAGGCTTCCACAAGTTCTCAAAGCAAGTTTCTGGATTTTATCTACCATAAATTCCCTTCCTGAGACTCCTAGAACAACCCACATTCAAGGACAAGGTGCTGTGTAAAAAGATTTAATTAGGGACCCAGGAGGTGGCAAAGATTTAGCATTATGCAATCAAATTAAATATTCTTCTGAAGCTTTTTGTTTTCTCAACAACTTAGCAAAGTTACTCAGAATATAATAAATCCAATGGAGTATAAAACCAAGTGATTAATCAATAGTGGCAAACTCCATGACCTTTTCAGAGGGTACTTGGTTTTCCATTTTTACTTGAATCCATTCCAAGAAGAACTAACTTCAGAAATAAGGTGGAAAATCATTTGATCCAGTGTGAAAAATTCAGGGTTTGTTTAGAAAGGATAAAATTGTGCCTTTATGTCTGAGGATTTAGGGAGTACTATTTCAGTTAGTTCTTTACCTTTAAAAGTTGTAAGTGTCCACTGTGGACTAGCTTCCAAGGTGGCTCAGTGATAGGGAATCTGCCTGCCAAGCAGGAGACATGGTTCAATCCCTGGTTTGGGAAGATCCCCTGGAGTAGGAAATGGCAACCCACTCCAGTATTCTTGCCTGGGAAACCCCATGGACAGAGTAGCCTGGTGGGCTACAGTCCCCGGGGTTGCAAAAGAGTCAGATATGACTTAGTAACTAAATATCAGACATAGTGGACTAACTGGGAAAGCACTGAGATCTCTGGTTCTAGCTTCATTCATTACTTTGTTTATTCATTCATTTACTCACTGCCATCACTCATTCTTTCCACAAATACATGTTAGAAATTACTATGTGCTAGACACTATGCTAGGCACTGGTGATACTCTATCAATAAAACTCAGCCTTTGTCCTTCAAAGCAAGAAGGAAGCATGTTACCAAATGATGACTGTACCATAAACTTCTTTAAAGGAACTTGATATTATGATGGGAGACCTCAACTATTCTGGGCACCAATGGAAGGCCTCCTTGAGGAAACAAGGTTTAAGCTGAGATCTGAAGGATGAGTAAGAAGATGTCACTGTGTGAAGAAGAGGGAAGAGCATTCCAGGTAGAGGGACTGATATTCACAAAAGCCTTGGGCAGGAAAGAGCATGATGCTCTGGGAAAGTTAAAGAAAGCCTAATGTGATTGGAAGCAGCAACAGCCCTTGGTTGTTTGGTTTCTAAAGACTATGTTTCAGTAACCAAAACCAGGACTCCCTGGAAAAATGGCCAATGCCAGGACTGGAGAGGGAAAGTACAAGATGAGCCTCAAATACTTTGCTGTCAGAAAGTAACGAACTGCTCAAAGAATAAAGAGGACTTGTCAAAATAACACTGAAGCAAAGCCAGCTTTAAGAAGCTTAAGTACTGAAATAAATAATGATAGTAGTATATTATAAAACAGTTAATTAAAATAGAAAATTATGAACTCATATTGATATATTTACTACACACAAATAAATTTAAAGTTTGGTAAGAAATGAGATATTTACATAGTCTCAAATTACCTTCCTACAAAATATTTGTTAATTACAAAAGGAAAAAGAATATTTCACAACGGAGGATCTTGGCAGACATTATGATCAAAATGAACTGAAGGTAGGAGGAGAAGGGGACGACAGAGGACAGGATGGTTGGATGGCATCACTGACCCAACAGACATGAATTTGAGCAAGCTCCAGGACATGGTAAAGGACAGGGAAGCCTAACGTGCTGCAGTCCATGGGGTCACAAAGAGTCAGACATGACTGAGCGACTGACCAACAACAACAGTAATCATAAAAATAGAAAAGTGAAAGTGGAAGTCACTCAGTTGTGTCCGACTCTTTGTGACCCCATGAACTATACAGTCCATGGAATTCTCTAGGCCATAATACTAGATTGGGCGGCCTTTCCCTTCTCCAGGGGATCTTCCCAACCAGGGATTGAGCCCAGGTCTCCCACATTGTGGGCAGATTCTTTACCAGCTGAGCCACAAGGGAAGCCCATAAAAATAGAAATTGTATGTTATTTTATAGTAACCAATGAGAAGGAAAAAATATCATTTCTCTGATATGCACAACCATCATGAAGAAAAATCAGACCAATCCAAATTCAATGATATTTCCCAAAATAATTGGCCTGTTATCTTCAAGTTTCAAGAAGATAAAGGCAAGGAAAGGATGAAAATATGTTCCAGGTTTAAGGAGACTAAAGAGACAGCTAAACACAATATGTAACTCCAATGTAAACTGCCGATATTTGCCCTAAAGGATATTATTTGGATACTTCATAAAAATTAAATAGGATTTGAGAGGTGAATTTCATGTGAAGATTTTGATGGTTGTATTTTAAGTATGTAGGTGAATGCTCTGCTTTGAAAGAGTTCATGTGATTAGGTTAGACCACCCAGATAACTTCTCTACTTTAAGATCAACGGATTAGTAACCTTAACTGTATCTGCAAAATCCCTTTTGTATAAAACAACACAATCACGGGGCATAACACCAGGGGCCAAACATTGTGGAGGTCATTTTAAAATTCTGCCTGTCCCAAGATGGAAGAGAGAAATGTACAATAATTGAGTCTTCTGCCAAACAATATATGTAAAGAACAGGAGGAGGTGAAAATCTGCTTCTCAGATTCATGAACTGGGGGTTGGGAAATTCTGGATTATGATCTTTGAGACATCTTCAGCAGTGAAATTCTTTGATTTGTCTTTATTAGGCAGTAAGAGCAGCCACAGTACGTTTCTGATTTACTTAGCTTAAGGTCTGGCATATAGTAGATGCTCAGTAATGTTGAGGATATGAAGAATAAATGCTGAGTGAAGGAGCCGCTATGGCAACCAAAGATTTATTTCCTCATCTGACTAAGCAAAATCTTCAGTGCCTGTCTCTCAGTGAGTTATGCTTCCAGAGTAATCAGGTTAAGGAGAAATCTGATAGTTAATTTCCAGTTCCCTTTTGATTGATGCTATTTGTGTATATATAGAATTCCAGAGGTGTTTTTCTTTTGAAAATACAATTTGCCAAGAAGACTTAAAACATATTCATTTAGCAATAGAAGCAGCTAATATATTCAGACTGAAAGGATCTTACGATCCTCTGTTGTCACAATTAACATGTATTATGATGAAATTTTAAAACATTATTATATAGGGATATCGGAGAAGGCAATGGCACCCCACTCCAGTACTCTTGCTTGGAAAATCCCATGGACGGAGGAGCCTGGTAGGCTACAGTCCATGGGGTCGCTAAGAGTTGGACACGACTGAGCGACTTCACTTTCACTTTCCCTTTCATGAACTGGAGAAGGAAATGGCAACCCACTCCAGTATTCTTGCCTGGAGAATTCCAGGGATGGCGGAGCCTGGTGGGCTGCCGTCTATGGGGTCGCACAGGGTCGGACACGACTGAAGCGACTTAGCAGCAGCAGCAGCATATAGGGATATGGGAGGAAATTGTATTCAAGATTATTTTGAAAATAATTTTACTACTTTTTGTCATTATACAGTGTAAATATGCTCAAAGCAAAAAAAAAAGTAAAATACAGAAGAGTATGAAAAATAAAATAATGATTACCTGTAATCCCACAATTCAAAGATAACCACTACTAATATTTTGATGGTATCTTTTCAGATTTTTTTCCTTTGCAACTATGGGTAAAACATACCAGCATATATTTTATATATATTTACAGTTCTATATAGATAATTTGATATGGAATTATTTTTAATAGCTGCAATATATTTTATCATGTGGTTCTAGTAACATATTTATCCAATCCTTTTGATGGTTATTTAAACCAATTTTTCTAGAAGTGTACATACCACCAAAATAAATATCCTGGTGTATAAATCCTTATACTTTGGCTTAATTATTTCTGTATAGTAAGTATCTAGAACTACTATTGATAATTTGATACGCAAGTCTTGATATTACCAGATTGCCACCAGAAATGTTTAACCCCATAAACAGACTATAAAGTACCTGCTTATCCTTACCCAAAATGGGTATTATTAAATATTTTATATTTTCAAATTTGGCACATGAAAAATAATATATTGTTTTAATTTGCTTTTTTTGTAGAGCTGTTTTACATTTTATTTTTTCTTCTGAGTTTTAAAAGGTATTTTAGATGAGGTTGTTTGAATGGCTCTTAGGTGTTATTTCCTCTTACTTTTTTGTCCAGAAGTGTATTTTTTACCCCTTATAAATATTGAAATCCTATTTAAATAATTTCTAGAAGGCTGTGTTAGTATGACAGGCAGCCTCTAGGATGGCCCCCAATGGTCCCAACCACCTGGTATTCACAATGCCCTGAAATCCCCTCCCCCACTGAGTGTGCACTGTCCTTGTGAGTCCCCTTTTTGTATTTCCCATAGAATGTAGCCAAGGAGATGGGATGTCATTTCCAAGGTCAGATTATAAAACTCTGTGACTTCTACTTGTGAGCAGATTCTCCTATTGCTGGCTCAGCTGCATACTTTGAAGAAATAAGCTGCCATGCTGGAAAGCCCACCTGACAAGGAACTGTGAGAAGGCTCTGGCCAAAATCCAGCAAGGAACTGATCCTCAGTCCATAAGCCCATGAGGAGGTGGACGCTACCAACAGCCATGCAGGCTTGAGTGCATCTTTCTCCAGCTGCAACTTCAGATGAGACCCTAGGCCTGCCTGACATCCTGATCACAGCCTTGGTTGTAGCCATTTTACTATACTATACTGTCTTGCAATGAGATGCCCTCTGTGGCATATTCTATCTCCAAAGTTTACAACAGAGCCTTTCGAATATATAGAATTGTGTCTTTAACATACTATATTTTATAGTACAGAGATCCAATGTTTATTTTGAGATTCCAGTATAAATGGGTTATCATATGCTATATGGCAGTAAGTAGATTTTAGAACAGCCAAAAGGAAATTTGACCTCAGGATTATTTACTTTTGACACAGAAAGTTGACAACAGCTCTAGTATTTGTGCTTGTTATTTTTGTTCACGATTTTATTGGCTACTTACTGAACATTTTCCTTTTCAATTAGCAGTGGCATTCTTAAGAACACTCCTTTGCTTTGACTTCCCAGTAAAGATTGGAAATTCTATGCCAATTTACTTACATGTACTTGTATTTATATAGATTTGAGCACATGCTTATGTATGTCAAGACTTGTCTAGATTCTGTGAAAGATAAATAAAATAAATGTCTTACTTGTCGACTCTGGGATGCATTTTTCCTTAGAAAATGTTTAGTGTGGAGAGCTCGGTATTGTACGAAGGCACATTCATTCTGCTTATGGAGATCGGAGGACACCTCTGTTGCCTCCTCTAGAATAATGCTTGTCATTAAGCATTTCTGTGTTAAAGTGAGTGAAAGTGTTCAAAAACTTAAGAGCATTTTACTAATGTAAGTCATTTGTCTAAGAATGTCTCATTTGGCTCCCTGCTTATGAGGCATGGCCAGGGATGCACAAATTGTCATTCAGGGGAATATGGAAGGCCTCTGTTCCCTTTCCACTTTGCCTCTGCTTCCTTGACTTCTTGACTTTGCCTTTATCACTTTAAATCCCACCTCAGCAGAGTCCTCTGATAGAGATGAGAAGTTCATTGAACTTGTTCAGAAGTTCATTGAATTAAAAAGTGTGGGATATGTTGTTCTACACATTACACTCATGATTTTTTTGCTATAGGTGTGTATAAATTCCAGAACATTCCAAGAGAAGCAGCATGACTTATTCAAACACAGATATTATGACAGTAACATAATTGCCAGTCATAAGCTGCAAGAAAGATTCAAGTCTTCATTCTATTCTGTTAGGATCCATCCAAAGATATGCTGGGAATAGAGGATCCCTGGAAAGTTCTCTCAGTAGAGATAAAAAGATGTCTTTGAGGTTCATTATGTATATTTTAAAAATGAAAATAATTCAACTAAAATAATTTCTTCTAAAAGTATATATATTCTAAATTCTACCACACACGCACAAAGTCAGTCTAGCCAGCCATTTATATAAATAACAACCCTTTCTGATGATAAGAGTTTTAAGAGAAACCAATCTTTAAATTAACTTGCCATGCCTTTTGCATTCAACAGAAAGTAGATGCAAAAAAAAAAAAAAATGAAGTTGGAGATTATGCTAACTAATTTTTGTTCTTGAAAAGATGTGAGGCACTAAGATGGCAGGGAGGGAAAACTTTTTCAGTTTCCAGAAGTACCTGTAGTTGCTAGGCCTTTGATTAAATATTCAGTGGATGAATTTGAGTACTCTACTTCATGACTTAAAAATATCCACGGTAACATTTTTGACCAACCTAGACAGCATATTAAAAAGCAGAGATATTACTTTGCCAACAAAGGTCTGTCTAGTCAAAGCTATGGTTTTTCCAGTAGCCATGTATGGATGTGCTGCTGCTGCTGCTGCTAAGTCACTTCAGTCGTGTCTGACTCTGTGCGACCCCATAGACGGCAGCCCACCAGGCTTCCCCACCCCTGGGCTTCTCCAGGCAAGAACACTGGAGTGGGTTGCCATTTCCTTCTCCAATGCATGAAAGTGAAAAGTGAAAGTGAAGTTGCTCAGTTGTGTCTGACTCTTAGCGACCCCATGGACTGCAGCCTACGAGGCTCCTCTGTTCATGGGATTTTCCAGGCAAGAGTACTGGAGTGGGGTGCCATTGCCTTCTCCAATGTGTGGATGTGAGAGTTGGACTATAAAGAAAGCTGAGCGCCAAAGAATTGATGCTTTTGAACTGTGGTGTTGGAGAAGACTCTTGAGAGTCCCTTGGACAGCAAGGAGATCCAACCAGTCCATCCTAAAGGAGATCAATCCTGAATATTCATTGGAAAGACTGATGCTGAAGCTATACTTTGGCCCCCTGATGCGAAGAACTGACTCATTTGAAAAGACCCTGATGCTGGGAAAGATTGAAGGCGGGAGGAGAAGGGGACGACAGAGGATGAGATGGTTGGATGGCATTGCTGACTCGATGGATATGAGTCTGAACAAGCTCCAGGAGTTGGTAACGGACAGGGAGGCCTGGAGTGCTGCAGTCCATGGAGTTGCAAAGAGTCAGAAATGACTGAGCAACTGAACTGAACTAAAATGAACATTTTGAGTGGTGGTGGGCTGTAGAAAATACATATAGCACAGTGATGAAAAGTATGGATTTTAGTAACAAAAAGACATATATATGAATTTCAGGCTCTCTAATTCCTAGCCATGAGATCTTGGGTAAATTATTTAACTTTTCCAAGTCTTACTTTCTTTATATGGCAAACAGCAATAACAACGATCACCACCACAGTGTTAAAATGAAAAAAGTAAATAGAATATATGTTTAAAGATAAGTTTTAAAAGATACAAAAAGTCTTGAGGATGTACACTGTAGCGACTAGTTAACCTTCAAAATTTCATTTCTGAAGTTGTCAATTAAATGGAGAGACGTTATTTTAAGGAGAGATTGTCAGCCTAAGATAACCTGTAGTATCATCTCATTTGTGGTTTTGATCTCCTTTGCATCTCCAACTTCAACTAAGGGAGTCTGATTTTTTATTTTTATTTCATAAGCAAAATTCATGATGCCTCAATATGAGATTTATGTTTGCTTTTTTTTTAAATTGCCATTAGGTAAATCAAGAGACAAATGAAAGTAGTTCCCGTAGTTGTACATGAGCAACCACCTCCTCTGGCAGGAGTTTTGTTTGGTTGTTGCTCTGCTGAAGCTGCCATGTGTGAAATGACAGGAGGATCATTCAGGAAATTCAATCTACTCGCAGAAAGCAGCCTAACATGACAGCTTATTTTGGGAACCATTCTATCAGGAGGATACATTTGTTCTTATAGCAGCCTCAGAAAGCCTCCCTTTTATTAAACCGCGTCTTGATTAAAGGAACAGCTGACGTCTACTACCTAGAGGATGGTTTTCTCTTGACAAAGTTGCCTTATCATCAACACATATTTTATTGTTAAATATTTGTTTATTGCCTGTTTCCAGCAGCACAGATTCAAAGATAGCTCCTGGAAGGCTGAGCACAATCATCTCATTAATTACAAATAGAAAATTCTTATAATAGTGCATAGGACATTCTAATCTTATAAAATGTATAAAACAATATACTTCTGAAAAAGAGGCCATGGGAATGGAACTGCTAGTTCTCTACTTTAAGTTTTGGACTTGTGGTATAGTTCACCAAAATTTATTTAGTCATTAAAATTTGGAAACCAATTTAGAAGTTACTATGTTTTTACCAGAGTCTTTAGGTGAAAGCAAATAATTGTTTATTAATTGTAGCTAAAATTAAGAATGACATCTGTTAAGGCATTTACGTGTACTTTTTATTCTCTTGAATTATTTTCTTAATCTATATTCTCTACCTATAATATAATAAATTCACTATAATCTCTACCCCATCTTGGGATTTACAGTTCATGTAACTTCTTTTACTAATGCAACTCCAAATGGCCAAAATAATCCTTTGAATGATGAATAATAAGTGTGATACCTTGAAAGTGGGAAGGCAACCCCATTATACCAGTTTCTAGGACTTCACACTCTTGTTTAGTTTATTTTAGATTCAGTAAGCATCTCACAAACTTTTTCATAAAATAATAATAAAGGCTTATCAGGACAAATGATAATTCACTGGTTGAGGAGTGTCTGGTAGATTGTGAGCATTTTTTCTCCCTGTGTGGTATAGGTTGAGTGTTCTTAAAATTTAGAACACTGACAAAATTCTTGCCTTTTTAAGTTACTCTATTTAAACTTTTTTCCTTATTTTTGACTTACCACACATAAACCACTCCAAGATCAAATTTATTTTCTTTTCCTCAGATTGCAGTTAATAATTAATTTCTTCCCTAAAATTAAAACAATAAATACAACATTCTCAATACTTTTTCAGAGAAGGCAATGGCAACCCACTCCAGTACTCTTGCCTGGAAAATCCCATGGATGGAGGAGCCTGGTAGGCTGCAGTCCATGGGATCACTAAGAGTCAGACACGACTGAACAACTTCACTTACACTTTTCACTTTCATGCATTGGAGAAGGAAATGGCAACCCACTCCAGTGTTCTTGCCTGGAGAATCCCAGGGACGGTGGAGTCTGGTGGGCTGCCGTCCGTCTTTGGGGTCGCACAGAGTCAGACACGACTGAAGCGACTTAGCAGCAGCAGCAGCAATACTTTTTAGTTGTTTCAGAGTAACTGATTTTTGAATAATTTCTGTATGTTTTCTGTGAAACACAAATACTGTCCTGTGCTGAAAAGGGCAGATTCTAAGAGGAATTGTTTCTCTACCATACTGATAGCTTATGATGATGAATGCTTCTAGAATGGCAAAACATCCCCTGCTTTGAACGAGTACAGATGGTGCCAATTGTCTTTCCTATTTGTCATTTACTTTCAACTCACATTCACATCAAGTTCCACAGTGTTGTCTTCTTGGTGAAGGATAATGATGAAGATGTGACTTCCAGGTTAAAGAGGTGACTTGTCAGTCATATTCAGATTCTCATAGTTGGAGCCGAGACCTCTTCCCTGCTACTCAGTGGCCTGATGTTAGTCTTTTTGTAAGGGAAATGTGTGTACTTCTCTCATATTGCTGTTCTCTTCTGTTTTTATCCCAACTCTGAATGTCCTGATCTCTCCTTCAGTGTTCTAGGCACTTCAGGGAGGGTATAGAAGCCTCTCAAATCCTTGTCCATTGTACAAGTAACACACACACTTTCCGTGCCTAGTAGTGCCTGGTACAGACTGAGTATTCAATCAAGTGAATAAATTCAATGAATGGTAGAAAAAGTGAAGGAATGATAATGAAATGATCTACAAAGGAAAATTGAAGGAAATATGAAGGAAGATTTTATGAATTTTTGACATAACCAAGATGTTTTGTTTTGTTGCTGTTTCTATGAGAGTAAAGGTGAAGTTTTATCATTCTTGGACTAGAGAGATTAAAATGGATGTTTTTTTTTAAATAAACATATCATTAGACAAAAAAATTTCAAAATAATTTCTAATCTATAGCTACAAAATGACTGGTAGTTTGATGAATATAATAGGGTTCGTGAGTACAGTATATTTTAAATAGAAATGTTGTATTCTGAGGATAAATTATATATAAACTATTATAGGGCTACTGTTTATAGTTTTATCTAAACTAGTGATTCTCAAATTATATTTGAGATAAAATATTAAGTGTTCTTATCCTTTAATTTTTTGTTTCTCTTGTTGGTATATACCTCAATGAGGAAGAATAAAAACACAAAAATAGAGAAATAATGACCTTAAGGATTGTAATAGTAAATTAATCTTACCTGAATATTTTCTTGTCTAGATAACACAAAAAAATATGTAAATCACTTATATGGCAACACCCTATATTAGTAAGATATCATTGTTATTTCTATCATAAAATAATCAAATAGAAATACATATGCAAATTATATAAAGACTATGTGCAAATATATGCCTGCTTTGGATGGTTAAAGCCTCCCAAATATATTTCGTCCTTCCTCACTATGTAGTAGCCGTGGGATTTGAATAGCATTGATACACCACCCTTAGTCCTAAAGGGTGGGTTCTCCCAGATCCTTTCCTATTGCCACAATAGTTGGTTTGAGGGTGGACATATATTTCAGATTTAAGTTAATCACATTTTCCAAGTCAGTGTGACTCAGCTGCTTAGGGTCACTCAATTCGAACAAAACATATGACTTTTGTCTAAGATTAGGGAAAGTAACCCTCTTTCTCTATCTCTAGCCATGAACAAAGTCACCTGCGATCACATTTACTACTGGCAGCCATTTTATGCCCACGAGAAAAGTAAGTCATCAGAAGAAGCAATGCTGGTGACAGAAGAATGCCAAGATGGAAAGATACTGTGTTCTGATACCATCTCTGGTTAACCTTGAAGTACTTTAAATCTCTGAACCTTCTACTCACATGAGCCAGCAAACTCCCTTATGAGTTAACTGCTATGAGTTGCCTTTCCTGTAACTTGTAACTGAAAGTATTCTTCACAATACAATGTCCATCAAAACATGTTCATTTATTTGGCCATGAGCCATGAAAAAAAATCCTAGCAGAGATGATTTTCCTGAGAAACACCTTCTTAAGATTCTCTACTGTCACCTAGTTTGGTTTTACTTATTTGAGTCTATATTCTTTATTGAAAGTATAAAAAAAATCATTAAAGAGATGAAAATATAATATTTAAATAAATTATATTTAATTTTAAAGCTAACCTATAAGAAATTTTAATAGAGAGAGAATTAGAGACTCTACATAGATTCAATAGAACCTAGTGTAGCAAAGTATTTGGAAAAACATGAAAAATATTTTTAAATATATTAACCCAAAAGAGAAATTTCTTGGAACCATTACTGTTTTTACCTATGTCTAACTCCAATATCTTACACTGTGATAGGAACATACATGATAACAAATGCTTTTAAATGAATGAGTGATTTACTCTCAAGAAATAAACAACTATAAAAGAACAGTTTGTCAATCACAGAAGGAACACAAATATGTCCTCAACAAGACAGTGTAACAGTTAAGAGAACGCAATGAATGTAAGCAAAATCATGAACAAGGACTGGGCTGTAGGTTGAACAATTGGGTTTCCTGGATAAAAATCAACAGGAATATGAAAAATAGAAGTGCGTGAATTAGAGTTGGGTTTGAAGCAACAGAAACCAATCTTGGCTAAGAAAAGAAAAATGGAACTGGCAGTCTATCGGGGCTCATGAAATCAACAGAGTTTGCAGTTAGAGATGGTTAGGAATGGATAGCAACAAAGGCCATTCCAGAGACTGAGAAGCAGGACTCACAACAGGGAAAGTTTAGGTCAGGGTGCAGCTATGTAAGGGAGATGACAAAGTGAAGGTTGCTTGTGGCTGGAATGAAAGCCATTCCAGCAGATACTGTGAATAGTTGGAGAAGATTGAAGAGAGACGGAAAAATAAGCAACTCTTTGGATGAGTTTTTCTGTGAAGGGGAGCACAGAAAGACGTGAGGTCGGACAGGTTTTAATGCTGCTACTTAGCATGTTTCTATGACAGTGGGATAGGACTGAACCACTGGCTGGAACACTCTTCCTTGCAAAGGTCCCTAGGCTGCTTCTTCCCCATCCTTTGTGTTTCAGTTCTATGCTGTCTCCTGTTCCTAGTTGCACATTCTTGTTTTATTCTTTCTATAGCACTTGTTTCTATCTGAAATTATCTTCTGTAATTTTTTATTGCCTCCACCAACTAAAGTATGAAACTTATAAGGGTAGCAACTTTGTCTTGCTTCTTATCACTGTATCACCAGCATCTAGAAAAATATCTGTCATGTAGTAGAGCCTCATTAAGTATTTGTGGGAAAAATAAATGAGCATATGGATAACCAGAACTTCAATTGCTTATTTTATTCTTATATCACTTGTTTGAGATTCTAAGTCCCAGGATCCAGTTGCTGAATAGCCAAGTTCAGATGCTATGCAGTCCTTTGTCTGGATAGTATTTGTTCCTCCTTGGGTTATACGGTGAGTGAATTTATTGTCTCTCTGAAACTGAACACAAGGGACAGAGACAGTTCTTACCGGGCATTAAGAGACTACTTGGGATTCCTAATATGACAAATGTTCATGTAATATAGAATTGTGAGGAAGGAAAAAGAATATCGACTTTCTTCCATTAAAAAAAGGCCATAGATGAAAAGTTAGCTGCTCATCAGCTAACAGCTTTTAATTTTATTTCTGTTTTCTGAGGAAAGACTTTAGGACCAAGGGGTAGGCAAGCCTCTCTGCTCACCCAGATAAACAACCCTCTTCATTAAAGCATGCTGGAAGCCTGGAGATAATTAGACCCACTGTGTCAAGCAATCAGCAACACAGGGAAGAGGTCACAAAAAACAATGACAAGAGAGCTGGCTAATTCTTGAGAGAAACACAAGGAAAGCTGTTTCAATCAATTGAAAGATGTTTGGGTTGTTAACAGTTCATGGACTGAACAGTCCATGTACTTGTTTGTGAGACGTTACTGTGGTTTCTCTCACCTTTACCCCCTTTTCTTGTCCTCCTCTGGGTCAGACACATCTGACTCCCGGCCATGGGCACTGTCACCCTATGTCCATTACAATGAAAACATAGTGAACCTCCCTAGGTCAACTCTGTGAAAAGTGGTCATTAGTCTCCACAGAATTGTACCTCCATGGGAGGAATATCTATGGGTACTTCTGCTTGGTTTCATCCACTTATTCTTTCTTTTGGGATTTGTCAAGCTAGGACACCCTTTGGAAAATCCAACACTTTCTTCATTGTCTGTTTTTCTAATAGAACATTCATGGCTATTAGAATGACAGCCTTGATAAAATGATCAGTTCCAAGGGAATGGGGACCAGTCTTGATTTTATTTATGCCTCACACCATGCTTAGCGCACAATGGGTCTTCAGCGTTTGGTGAATTAGTGAATTGGAAGTGAGTGGACAGATAAAAGCCAAAGGGCTCTTTCCCTAGCACGAACTCTCAAAGCCTCCAGTGCAGCTTTGTCTTTCCTCTTCAGCCATTCTAATCCATTGTAATCTACTATCTGTTCTGTCTTGCTCTCTGTTAATTGTATATTTCTTCTTCTACCTTCCTTTCTGGTCTTATTTCTTATTTCTTCTCTGACCTAAGTTTAACAAGAAATCTTGATAAATATTAGGATGAGAGCACATAAATTATGTATACTCCTTAGGACTCTTCTTTGTTATATATACATATATGATTTCTGATTCTAAAATAAAATGTACTCCTGACAGACAAGTAAGTTTTCAGATTATGCAGAGTGGTCTTTAAGAGCCCTGATGAGCTTATGACTTTTTTTAATTTAAAATGCTGTTAATGGAGGAAGTACCAATGATTCACGTTTATTTCTAGAAATCTTAAAAATCCCCCCTTTTCCTTTAGTCTAGAGGGAAATTTTGTAGTTTTTCCTCAAGATTTAGTCCATCTTTAAAAAATAAGTTCATTTCAATGACTTTCATTAATAAGTTTTTTCCTTCAACTTAACCACAACAGGATAGAATCATTATTTCATTATTTAGCCTGTTCAGTCAAAAATTCTGTAGACTAATATGTTTTCAATAAACCTGCTAGTTTCTTCACCACTTCCTTCTGAAATCCTTCCCTGTAGCATTCATTTAAGGAGAAGTAGTAGTGGAAAGGTCACTTTGTTTTTCAAGGACTTTTTGAAAGTCTGTTTTTGTACCAGCCATATCTCCTCACCTCTTTTTGATCATGAGATGTAAGATAAGATTAATAAGCATTATAAATAATTAGTGCTTACGCTGCCTTTCACCAGCCATGACTGAGATGACCTTCCTTTCAAAAACTGGTATGAACCAACCACACAGTGAATATCTGCACATTCCTCTAAAAGGCAGTAAAGTGTAATCCACTCTGTGGGTTTTTTAATAAGATGGGATAGGGAAACAGAATAGAATCTTAAAGCTGGAAGGGTGACAGAAACAACTCAAGTTGAGTCTTTTATATAAAAAAAAAAGTCATAAAGAGGTAAGATGATTTTCTGAATTTCACACAGACCGCTAACTAGAGGCAAGGCCAATACCCCAGTTTTTATCTTTCCACATCCACCTAATTAGTGTTGATTTTTCCTCCTAGAACACCAACTGCTTATTGGTTCATAACTTTACTTGTAGCGTTTACTTGTTTTTACCAGGGATTTGGGTGACAAAGTTCTGTTGGAGAAGTAAATGCTCATTATATTCTTTAGTTGATAAACTACCACTGTTTTCACATTATTTTGCCAACAAAGGTCCATCTCAAAGCTATGGTTTTTCCAGTAGTCATGTATGGATGTGAGAGCTGGACTATAAAGAAAGCTGAGCACCAAAGAATTGATGCTTTTCAACTGTGGTGTTGGAGAAGACTCTTGAGAGTCCCTTGGACTGCAAGGAGATCCAAACAGTCCATCCTAAAGGAGATCAGTCCTGAACATTCATTGGAAGGACTGATGCTGAAGCTGAAACTCTAATACTTTGGCCACCTGATGCAAAGAACTGACTCATTTGAAAAGACCCTGATGCTGGGAAAGATTGAAGGCAGGAGGAGAAGGGGACAACAGAGGATGAGATGGTTGGATGGCATCTCCAACCTGATGGACATGAGTTTGAGCAAGCTCTGGGAGTTGGTGAAGGACAAGGATGCCTGGTGTGCTGCAGTCCATGGGGTTGCAAAGAGTCAGACACGACTGAGCGACTGAACTGAACTGAACTGAACTGATTTCACTGCTCTTGCAGTTATCTGGTCTACATGCTCCATCCCTAGAAATAAACTCTGTGATTAGAAAAATTTCTCTCCTAGCAATCTAATTTATTTTGGATGCACTGTGTGATTAGGTTTGTGTGAGCCCAAGACATAAGAGTTCAAAGCCCAGGAGTGATTCTGTCTGTAGACTGCAAAGGTCCTATATGTACTTCCTGCCAGAGCAGGAAGTGGAGTGAATACAAGTCGTCCTGGGTCCACAAATGCATCCAGGGAAAGATGTAGCAACTGGCTGGGAGAAAGTGGCTGTGTTTTTTAGACAAACAAGGAAGAAGGAGCAGTGACTACAGATGATTTGTGACAGTGAGCAGATCACCAGCTAATCAGCATAGTTTATCACTTCTGCAATCCTAAGTCAGGATAGAAGCCTTAATTAGACTGTGGCCAGGTGCAGTTTTCTGCCTGGGGCCTATGGGCCCCAGGAAAGGAATATTATCATGAGGGGAGGTGGTCTGTGGCAAAAACTACTGGCAGCCTGTAAACCAATCCATTTCTGTGACTACACACACTGAGACAAACAGTGTGATTGTTTCCTTAGCACTGGCTCTGAATGTAAACATGCCACGGTTTGAGCACAAAAACCATTACTTGTGGCCCACTTTGAGTGCATTTTCCAGAAATGATGAATGCATAGTGAGTTTCATCTACACTCAGGCCTGGATCTGATTTGTGAGATGTTTTTAGAGGTTACTGTGGCTTTGTAATTGAAACTTTGTCTCTGGGAAGCTAACTATCCTTTCCTCAGCCATTGTGGTTGCCTAGTAACGGGGACAGCAGAGTAGTAACAGGGATTCTAAATGTCTAAGGAATGGGGATAGTCGATGTCTGTCCCACGGACAGGGTACCTCAGGGGGCCCGATTTGAGATGGGAGATTGTTACAGCAGGACGTCTGTGGCCCCAGGGTGTGAAAGCCCAGGGAGAAGCAGGTGAGTTCCTAACTACTCCTGTTCCAAAAGAATTCATGGGAATTTATAGATAAAGTAGCCTTCACTTGGTGCTTCAAAGAAAACCTTTCCTTCATGTCTGGGGAAAAACGTCACACAGACTTTTTCTCCTTTCCTGGAGAATGATCCCTTTCTTTGAACATGGATGCCTTCTCAGATCGCAGGGCAGGGTCTGATATGCAGAAGGTGTTCAGTAAATATTTGTTGAATGAATAAATTGTTCCTCACTCATTCTTCTCAAAATCACTTATTCACCCCCACCGTTATACTGGTGTGAGAAGGGGAAGTTGAGGCAGCCCTTTTTTAGAACCACTGAAATGAAATGTCATCTTTGCTGCTCCCTTGACAAGAGATATACACAAAAGAAGTTAGGTCATTCCAACCATACTCAAACAGAAATCCAAACCAACTCTGGCTATAAATATGGAAGTACGGTTCCCTGCTATAATCGATCTATAGTTAATCATTAGGAAATCTGCATGTTGACACAATGCTCCTTTTCCCTTAAAATGTAGATATACCTTCCACTTAGAATTTTCTTTTAAACCTTGTATGAGAGATGACCAGAACTTTTCTATAGAAAGAGCTATATCCTAGAAAATGATGTCTTTGTGATAAGCAGACATGTAATTCTAGTCCTGATTTATTGAGATTTAAAATGTATTTTCATTACATGAAATATGTGCTCACTTGCTCAGTTGTGTCCGACTCTTTGCAATCCCTTGGACTACAGCCCTCCTTTGGGAATTTTCAGGCAAGAATACTGGAGTGGGTTGCCATTTCCTTCTCCAACATGAAATGTGTGAGCCTTGTTTTTATTTACTTTTAACCTATGTCTATGGTCCATAAATGAAATGAGAAATTCACAAATTCTCCTGTTTGTGAGAAACATTTTTATGTGCAGAGGAGTCTGTGACTCTCAAAAGATTGACAGTCTTTGGGGGGAAAGAAGTTTTTTGAAGGTAGTTTCTGTTAAAGAAAATAAAAGTCTAGCAAACACTTGTTTTCTTTCTCTGAACACGGCACTTTTAGAGATGACATGTCAATGTGCTGACAATTGGAGAGGTGAATACAATGTTACCAAATGGAGGAAAAAATGCCCTGTGATAAAAACAACAGCAGCAACTTGGAAAGGAACAGCCCAGGGTACCATCAGCAGGAAAGTCAAGTGGAAAGCGGGGCTTTGCTCTCACTGTAAATCATCAGCGGTGTGTCTATTCTCTTGGTATATGGAACAGAGTCTTCTGTGCAAGCATGGAGCAGGGCTCAGATGAAGGAGACGGTGGGACCATGAAACTCCACTTCACCTTTAGAAGGGTGCGATTCAGCTCTTTCACTTCTAAACAGGAACAAACTGGCCCTGTGTATCTGCCTGCCTTAATTTCTCTCCCCTCCTCTTCCCAGGCCCTTGAGACAGACCTACTCCATAGCATATATAGTTTAAACCAAACGGGAACTTGCAGCTGTGTTGTCTAAGCCTGGGATAGTTAGGCGCTGGATGCAATTAACCCAGGGAATGAAACAAAGCTCTTTCCCAGGAAATCCTCTCCTAGAAGAGACGAGGTGCTCCATGGGTGTATTTCCAAACGAATTGTATTAAATATTTATCCACGTGGACCAACTGGCGAAAAAAAGGAGGCAAAAAGTTGGGAGAACAGATATAAAGATTTTTTTCACCAAAAGGAATGAAATATTTATGTCCTTATTAAATACTGGAAAAAACAACTATAAGGCCTATATGTCATATTATTACTTCCTGCCAAAAGAAATTTGAAGATGTTTTTTCAGATCTTCTATGAGCCCTGAAGTAAGAAATCACTGCAACAAAAACAAGCTTCATAAGTATATTTGTTAATTCTAATTTGTTTTCTCTCAAGGCTAATAGGCTTTCTAAAGCTTTTGTTCCCTTAATTATGGTACAATATGACTTGTCCTGTGTATGCAGAGTTACTATGGTTACCCTGAGGCCATGACTCACGACCTTTAAATATTATTGTCAGGCAGCCAAAGCTGCCTTTTAAACCAGTAGTTTTGTTTCAGGCATTACTAAAAGAAATTAGCTTCAAACAGTACTTTTTCTTGTACATCTGTGTCACATCTGAATATGCACATGTATTGGACTCAATTTTTTTTTGTTGTTGTTTGGCTTCATTCAGTGACCGAATATTAATTTCTTGATTAAGCACAGTCCTTGTCTTCTGGGAGGTGTCATTGAGAAATGCAAAAATAAAGGTAGACAAATAGCTGTACGACATCATGAAATGAAATAAAAACTATAAAAGACAGACACCCAAAATCTGCTTGTGGACACAGAGGCGAGAAATGGTTCTGATCAGTAGAAATGAAGAGGCCTGTGGCGAGAGGCAGGGAGCAGCATTTGAGTTGTGGTATGAGGAATGGGCATGGCAACCCACTCCAGTATTCTTGCCTGGAGAATCCTATGGACAGAGGAGCCTGGTGGGCTACCATCCCTGAGGTTGTAAAGAGTCAGACACGTCTGAGCAACTAACTTTTCATTGTCATGAAGAATAGGTAAGATTTTAACAGAGATGAGAGCATCAGGAAACAATCTAAGAAAAAGATAAACACATGCCCTGGAACTACAGGGTAGTAAAAATCAAGTTCAGCGAAAATACCAGTTTCTGTCAGATAGATTGATAGAAAGTAAAATTAGTTTAAAAGCAAGAGGGGCCAGCTTATTAAGGTCCTTCAAATGGTTTGCTGTTTTGCCCAGCAACTGTGATGATCAAAAGCGTGTTTTCCATTTCATGGTAAAGAGGTACTGTCAAGTAGAAAGCTGATTTAGGTATGATGCAAGAAAAACAATTATATCTCTCAGAACCCCAGTGTGTCCTTCACTAAGTGGGAATTTAATTAATTTTGTTCAATAGTCACTGATTACTCTGTGAACATTTTAAACGGTTTTGACTTTTTTAAAGTAAGAGACATGCACAGAAATATGGTAATAAAATAACACACTCATTAGGGAGATAGTAGGATAGAAAATAATAAAAGTGCCCCAGTATTGTAAAATAAGGCTTGCTGGTTGGTAAGAACAGAATGACTTATTAAGATTAGAGGTTTATTAACTCAACTATTCATTCATTTATTCATTCAACAAATACTTATTGACCATCTCAGCTCTCTTGAAGATGTTAGGGATAGAGTAACAAAATAACATCACAAAAAAATTCCCTATCTTTAAGGAATTTGTATGTTCAGTTGAGAGGAAACACAATGGATATAATAAGCATGCAAGTACATGAAGTGTTAGAAGGTGTTAAACACTGCAGAGAAAAATCATTCAAGGTAATTTGGATGGACAGAGGAGTGAGGAGCTTAATTCTAAATGAAGTGTATGTGGTAGGCTTGCCTGAGAAAGGGATATTTGAGCAAAGAAAAGAAGGAAGTAGTAAAAAGCCCGGTGGACAAGTATAGATGAAAACTTCCTGGTATAAGTGATGGACAAACAATAAGAAAGCCAGTGTGACTCAAAAGGGAGGAGCTGAGAAGAGGAATATGGATGAATTCAGACAGGTAAAGGGGTGGTTGTGTTTGGGAGGGGAAGAAGGCAATGGAATGGAATCCTACAGTAGGTGGAAAGGCTGAATGACAAAGACATCTTTAGGAGCTTGTAGGTCATGGCTTTTATTCTAAGTGAAATGGAATCACTTATTGGAAATTTTTTTTTGTTTTTAGCAGAGGAGTGAAATAATATTTTTACAGTTGATGTGTATTGAAAACTGAAGGTAGAGGGCAAAAGTGAAACCAGAGAGAGCCATTTAGGAGGTTAATGCAACACTCCAGGTAAGATCTGATGTAGCTTGAGGTTTCAACCAGTTTGTTAGCAATGAAGATGGTGAAAATTGGCCAGGCACTGGATATATTATGATGGTAGATCCCCAAATTCCCTGTTGAGTTGGATTTGGTTTCCATGACAAAAAGAAAAGTCATGGTTTTGGCCTGAGCAACTGGAAAGATAATGTCATTGTCAACTGAGATGGAGAAGACTGCAAGTAGAGCAGATTTGGGAGTAGGAATCAGGAATTAGGTTTTAGAAATATTGAAAGTAAGATGTCTATTAGACATCGTGGTGGAGATGTTAAGAAGGCAGTTGAATGAATGAATCTAGATTTCAAGGGAGAAGTCTGCACTGGAAATATGTATTGGGGAGTGGTCAGCATATTGTGTTAGGTGCTCAGTCGTGTCCAACTTTTTGTGACCCCATGGGCTATAGTCTGCTAGGCTCATCTGTCCATGGAATTCTCCAGGCAAGAATACTGGAGTGGGTTGCCCTTCCCTTCTCCAGGGGATCTTCCCAACCCAGGGGTTGAATCCAAGTCTCCTGCATTGCAAGCAGATTCTTTTACTGTCTGAGCCACTAGGGAAGCCCCAGCATATTAATAATGTTTAAATCCCTGAAGCTGGAGCAGCTCACTGAGGGAGTGCATGTGAGTAGAGAAGAGAACAGGCCAATGTTGAGAGTTGAGAGAAAGAAGAAACAACCATGAAAGGAGACTGAAAAGGAGTAGATGGAATGGGAAGAAAGTCTGGGACCTTAGGATGTCCTGGGAGCCAAGTGAAGAATGCATTTCAAGGAGGGAGTCTTCAATCATGTCAAAAGTTGTTAAGATGAACTGTGACACGTGACCACTGGTTACAGTAATGTGGACTCACTAGTGAATTCAGTAAGCGCAATTTCTGTGGAATGATAGTTGTGAGTCTGAATGGAGTGGCTTTAACAAAAAATAGGAAGAAAGGAATTAGAGACAGTGACAATATAGTTTTGCTCTAATGGGGATCAGAGTAATCAAGCAAAACTAAAGTGTTAAGAGGGCTCAAGATGCAATAAACAACAGCATGTTTGTGAACTACTGGAAATAATCCAGCAGACAAAGAGAAATTGATTGAGAAGCAGTGTAGGAGACAAAGAATTCTGTCTGCTGTTTCATAGGATATGTTTTCCTCTCTCTCTTTTTTTTTTAGTTGAAATAAGATATTTTGCAGGTTTTCAGAACAGATTGTGCTGTTTGGACTGCTCATTCTCAAGAGGACCTTTAAAGGCTATTTTATCTTCTTCAAGTAAAGTTTACATTCCCTAGTTTTGACTTCCTTTAAAAATGTTCAGAAAATAACATTGGGAGGAAATACTTTAGAAGATACATCTTCAATGTTAAAACCATAAAGATCTATTAGATGTGGGGTGTGTAGGTGTGTGTATGAGTGTGTGCATGTCAGAGAAAATTTTGGAATTCTGAACTCTTACTTTATTTCAGCACCACGTCTGGATATTCAGCATCAAATACACAACAAAGAAACGTAATACCGGTAAGAAAAGAGGTTTTCATGAGTTTCTCTTTTAAAAGCATTACAGTTAATGAAACTAACTTCTTTACTTGATGTAGAGATTTTTCTAACATAGTTTCTCTTTCATATTTTACTAGTAAACATTTTTTAAAAATAAAACATACTTTTTCAAGTAGAATGTGTTTAAGTGGGCAGGGTACCAATGAGGGGATGCTGCTGGGCAGGAGGAAGTTGGTATGCAGTGGCTGTGATCACACTTTTCCTTGTGATCGCACGTTGCTCTCTGGGGTCCTGCACAAGCACAGATATCCTGGGTTACTTCAAAATATTTGCTTGTATATGAGGAAACTCTGGAATTTAGACATGAAACAGATTGGGTAACTCATCTTACTTGGTTTGTTTGGGCTGGGGTTTAAATCAGTCTCTTCCCGATATTCTCAGTTCATTCCCTTTCAAGTCATTCTGAGGCAGCTGGGTCCT
This sequence comes from Giraffa tippelskirchi, assembly GCF_054371585.1. Lineage (NCBI taxonomy): Eukaryota > Metazoa > Chordata > Mammalia > Artiodactyla > Giraffidae > Giraffa > Giraffa tippelskirchi. Next base: position 102,215,883 of record NC_137280.1, on the reverse strand, counting down.
TTCTACCTAAGCCTCGACTAGTTCCCCTAGAGGCCTCAGGTGACAATTGAGTAGGTTGGTGTTATAGCTGTGATGAGTTCATGGAGACTCATTATACTAGCTTTCTATTTTTATGCAAGTTTGAGGATTTCCCTTAAAAAAGAAAAAGAATGATCTATCTGTACACCCTTGATTCAGTTTAGTAAGGATCCCCTAGACTCTACCCACAGACATTTCTGGAAAAACCTTTCCAGCTGTAATATAGAGGCAGTGTGGTAGAGAAGAAAGATCACAGGACTAGGAATTAGGCTGTGATGATACCCCAAGTCACTTAAACTCTCCAAGCCTTGTTTTTCATCTGTAGAATGAGGATGATGAGATTTTAATAGTCTATTTGATATAAGATGTTTGGGATATGAAAACAGTTGAGAAACTATCTGCAAGTGTACAGTAGTATAGCTATTAGGAATAGATTCATTTCAAACAGACTACTCTGTGGGAACTTGCCCTTTGGTTTCTCTATTTCTTTCTGGATTCAGCATTCTGCTTTTCTACTCATGACCCACCCCAGCATCATCAGCTAAGAACATTCGATCTAGTGACGTACATATTCAGAACCTTACTTCCACACAATTATTTTTGTTCAGGATTAACATCTCTTTTCTAAGAATTCATTTGTTTTGGCCCCAGACAGACTGGACATATGTCTCAAACCCACAGAAATGTTCAGGAGGTGGGTTTTCGTTGAAGAAATAGAAGTCAAAGGAAATTAACTTAGATTAGTAGAATATGATTTTAATGAAGAATTTTTCTACCTCTAGTTATCATTGCGGAGAAGGCAATGGCACCCCACTCCAGTACTCTTGCACTGGAGAAGGAAATGGCAACCCACTCCAGTATTCTTGCCTGGAGAATCCCAGGGATGGCGGAGCCTGGTGGGCTGCTGTCTATGGGGTCGCACAGAGTCCGACACGACTGAAGCGACTTAGCAGCAGCAGCAGCAGTTATCATTGAATATTCTATTACTATTTTTCAGTGAGTTTTTATCTTATGTAGTAGAGCTATTTACGGTTTTGTTGTCCAAAGGAAGAGTGTCCCTCACTGGCACTATATGAAAACATTTTTTCTCTGGTTAGTTGTAACCCTTGAGCTAGGAGTTAGATTGGATTTTTGGAAATGGGAGACTTCAGTCTACCAATCTCTGTTGACTGCCTTTTCTCTAACAATGCTACTCAGTTAACACCCTAGAGGTAACTCTCTCACTGGCTGCCTAATACACTGCAAAGGACAAGGTGCCAATTACTACATTTAGGATTTCTGCCTAGGGCTCCCAGTTAGCTTCCCGGAGTTCAGAATCTATCTACTTTCAATTTACATTTCACATAGTTGAGAGCCCTGGGGCTTGAAGTAACTGCTTCTGCTTTAGTTACTGAATTTTTACATTTCTAAAAGAATGAATTTAGCTTGAGGTGGAGGTTAGGATTAGAGACTTGAAGGCCATAGGATGGTCACGATTAGTGCTGCCTCCTCAATGCACAATCCCCTTCAAATCTTGGAGCTCAAAGGATGATTATTTAGCAGACCAGATTCTGCTCTGTACCACAAGGAACCAAATTGCAGGTGGATCTCAGATGCCCCTTTTGAATAGTTGTGGTTAGCTTTGGTAGAGAATACACGGATGAAGGATAAAAATGTCTTTAATTCTGTGAAGGTATCTTGAGCACCCAAGGAGAATGAAACATACTCTACCTTTGTGGCACCTGGCCTCTGAACAGTACTTTAACATCTTGACTTTCCTGGTAAACTGTGCATTCTTAGAGTCTTTATTCATAACTGCAGCTAAGTGGCTTCAGTCATGTCCAACTCTGTGCGACCCTATGGACCATAGCCCACCAGGCTCCTCTGTCCGAGGGATTCTCCAGGCAAGAATACTGGAGTGGGTTGCCATGCTCTCCTTCAGGGGATCTTCCCAACCTAGGGATCGAACCCTTGTCTTTTATGTTTCCTGCAGTTTCTTTTACCACTAGCATCACCTGGGGAGGCCCATTCGTCTCTATGTCTCTGAAAGGAAGTTTGTGATACCAAAACGGCATTCATTCAATACCATCTGAAACAGAATGGTTGGACTGAGTTCCAGGCAAAGCACTAGGTGATTGACAGATGCTGTCCCTCTGAACTGTTACAGTAGCAGATGGGTATGGTATTTTAGAATCATCACTATTGTACTTTTCTTCTCCTCCTCCTCCATGAATATTATTATCATCACTTTAGGAATTAAGAAATTTAGAGTCAAGGAGACTGAGGGAGAGTCCAGTTGTTGAGTGATGAATGAGTCATATGTTAACTGTAGAGCAAGAACATTATGGTATAATCCAGTGAGGATTTACATAGATCCAATTTTCAGGTCATGAAGATCTTTTTTTTTTTTTTTTTTTTTGTACAGTTCTTCTGTGTATTCTTGCCACCTCTTTTTAATATCTTCTGCTTCTGTTAGGTCCCTACCATTTCTGTCCTTTATTGAGCCCATCTTTGCATGAAATGTTCCCTTGGTATCTCTAATGTTCTTGAAGAGATCTCTCGTCTTTCCCGTTCTATTGTTTTCCTCTATGTCTTTGCACTGATCACTGAAGAAGGCTTTCTTATCTCTCCTTGTTATTCTTTGGAACTCGGCATTCAAATGGGTATATCTTTCCTCTTCTTCTTTGCCTTTAGCTTATCTTCTTTTCTCAGCTATTTGTAAGGCCTCCTCAGACAGCCATTTTGCTTTTTTGCATTTGTTTTTCTTGGGGATGATCTTGATTCCTGTCTCCTGTACAATGTCACGAACCTCCCCATAGTCAAGTGGGCCTTAGGAAGCATCACTATGAATAAAGCTAGTGGAGGTGATGGAATTCCAGTGGAGCTATTTCAAATCCTGAAAGATGATGCTGTGAAAGTGCTGCACTCAAAACAACAACAAATTTGGAAAACTCAGCAGTGGCCACAGGACTGGAAAAGGTCAGTTTTCTTTCCAATCCCAAAGAAAGGCAATGCCAAAGAATGCTCAAACTACTGCACAATTGCACTCATCTCACACGCTAGTAAAGTAATGCCAAACATTCTCCAAGCTAGGCTTCAGCAATCTGTGAACTGTGAACCTCCAGATGGTCAAGCTGGATTTAGAAAAGGCAGAGGAACCAGAGATCAAATTGCCAACATCTGCTGGATCATTGAAAAAGCAAGAGAGTTCCAGAAAAACATCTATCACTGTTTTATTGACTATGCCAAAGCCTTTGACTGTGTGAATCACAATAAACTGTGGAAAATTCTGAAAGAGATGGGGATACTAGACTACCTGACCTGTCTCTTGAGAAACCTGTATGCAGGTCAGGAAGCAACAGTTAGAACTGGACATGGAACAACAGACTGGTTCCAAATAGGAAAAGGAGTACATCAAGGCTGTATATTGTCACCCTGCTTATTTAACTTCTATGCAGAGTACATCAGGAGAAATGCTGGGCTGGAGGAAGCACAAGCTGGAATCAGGATTGCTGGGAGAAATATCAATAACCTCAGATATGCAGATGACACCACCCTTATGGCAGAAAGTGAAGAAGAACTAAGGAGCCTCTTGATGAAAGTGAAAGAGGAGAGTGAAAAAGTTGGCTTAAAGCTCAACAATCAGAAAACTAAGATCATGGCATCCAGTCCCATCACTTCATGGCAAATAGATGGGGAAACAGTGGAAACAGTGGCTGACTTTATTTTTCTGGGCTCCAAAATCATTGCAGATGGTGATTGCAGCCATGAAATTAAACGATGCTTACTCCTCGGAAGGAAAGTTATGATCAACCTAGATAGCATATTAAAAAGCAGAGACATTACTTTGCCAACAAAGGTCCGTCCAGTCAAGGCTATGGTTTTTCCAGTGGTCGTGTATGGATGTGAGAGTTGGACTATAAAGAAAGCTGAGCGCCGAAGAATTGATGCTTTTGAACTGTGGTGTTGGAGAAGACTCTGGAGAGTCCCTTGGACTGCAAGGAGATCCAACCAGTCCACCCTAAAGGAGATCAGTCCTGGGTGTTCATTGGAAGGACTGATGTTGAAGCTGAAACTCCAATACTTTGGCCACCTCATGCGAAGAGTTGACTCATTGGAAAAGACCCTGATGCTGGGTAGGATTGGGGGCAGGAGGAGAAGGGGACGACAGAGGATGAGATGGTTGCTTGGCATCACCAACTCAATGGACATGGGTTTGGGTGGACTCCAGGAGTTGGTGATGGACAGGGAGGCTTGGCATACTGTGGTTCATGGGGTCGCAAAGAGTTGGACATGACTGAGCGACTGAACTGAACTTTTCAGGTGCCAGGTTACCCCTGTTTATCTGGACCATACTAGAATGTTATTTGAACTGTTGCCTTTGCTCCATTTTAACATCCTCTGACAAAGAACAGCTAATGCTTATAAATCATCTCATTTGAAATTGTTTAGGAAATAAAAGTTCTATTGCAAGGAGGTGCGACCTGAACCAGATACCTGACTCAGAGTTTCTCCCCATGAACTATTCCTGAAAACTGTGACACATAGAAATGAACAATGTAAAAACATCACATGACCTTTGTATGGCTATGAATTCATTAATGCTAGAATATGTCTGAACTATTTCACTCATTTTACAAAACTAGGCTCATTATAAAACCTTAGAAGCCATTTAGGGTTCAAATTGTTATTCAGTGATGACTTCATTAAAGAATTATTAAGAGCCAAAAATATTAAAGCACTTTAAAAATTTTTAATTCACAAAGTCAAGTTCACAGCACACTATATAGGAAGTCAACTTTAGAAAACAAGCTTAAATTAGCTTTTAAAATACTACATTTGACAAACCGGGAAAGACAAGAATGCCTTAAATTGTGTCCCATTGTATAACTTCTATTCTTCTAGTACTAGGTATAACATAGCATTATTTTTGCAGGAAGCATATATTTGGTCACATTTTTGATATTTCTAAATTTTAGCATTCTGAAATAGCTTTCAAAAGATTCTCCCCTTTGGTAAGCAAACTTTCAAATCACTAATGAATTACAGTTGTTAAAATATTGCTTGTATTTTAAATGAACATTTCAAATGATTTAAAGGAGACATTCTTACTTATCTTGAAGTGAGGTCAATATAGAATTGCATTTCTATGTATATTTAAATATAAAGATTTGTTGTTGTTATAAGAAATAGGTTATTTTACCACTCCAATATGTAAGAAATGATATCTCAGAACTGTTTTAGATTTTGCTTTCTTTCTTTTCCTTTTATTTTTTCCTTTCTTTCTTCTTTACTCCTTTTCTTTTTTCCTTAAGCATACTTGACAAATGTAAAGTGTACAAGTTGATGAGCTTTAACATATGTATACACATGTGAAGCCACCATCACAGTCAAGATAATGATCTTTCCACCACTCCCAGAACTTTCTCATGCTCCCTTGTAATCCCTCTTACTCATTCTTTCCCACCTAATTTCCAAGGAAGCATGTTATGTCATTATGTATTGTTTTGCATTTCCTTCAGCTTTATATAAACAAAGTCATACAATATACAACTTTTTCCTGACTTCTTTCACTCGGCAAAATTATCTTGAACTTCATCCACATTTTAGAGTGCATTAATAATTAATTTTTATTGCTGAATAGTATTCCACTGCACTAAATGCACCAGTTTGCTTATGCCTTCACCTGACTGACATTTAGGTTATTTCCAGCTTTTGACTTTTTGCAAATAAAGCTGCTACAAATGTTCATGTACAAATCTTTGTATGGACATATGCTTTCTTTCCTTTTGGGTAAATCCCTAAGAGTAAAATGGTTGAATCACATGGTAAGCTGTATTTTTAACTTTCTTAACAACTCTCAAACTATTTTCCAAATTTGTAGAATCATTTACCATTCCCACCAGCAGCGTATGAAAGTTTTGGTTTATTCACTTTCTCTCTGATTCTGGTAAGGTCAGCTTTTTAAGTTTAGCCATTCCAATAGGTGAGGTGGTATCTCATTGTGGTTTTAATGTTCATTTCCTTAATAACTAATGGTGTTTGAGCATCTTTTCATCTGTTTATTTGCCATCCTTCTATCTCATTTGGTGACATATCTACTGAAATGTTTTGTCCAACACAAATTTTTAAGTTGTGTTGTTTGTTTCTTATCATTGGGTTTTGAAAGTTCTTTATATATTCTGCTACTGCTAAGTCATTTCAGTCGTGTCCGACTCTATGCGACCCCATAGACGGCAGCCCACCAGGCTCCCCCATCCCTGGGATTCTCCAGGCAAGAACACTGGAGTGGGTTGCCATTTCCTTCTCCAATGCATGAAAGTGAAGTCGCTCAGTTGTGTCCAACTCTTCGCGACTCCATGGACTGCAGCCTACCAGGCTCCTCCGTCCACGGGATTTTCCAGGCAAGAGTACTGGAGTGGGGTGCCATCACCTTCTCCGTTATATATTCTAGATACATGTAATTTTTCAGATGTGTGTTTTGCAGGTATTTTCTTCAGACTACGGTTAGTCTTTTCATTCTCTTAGCAAGTGTCTTTGGAAGAGCAGAAGTTATTAATTTTGATGAAGTCTAATCTATCAATTTGTACTGTCATGGATCATGCTTTTGCTATCTGATTTAAGAAATCTTTGCCCAAGGTCACAAATATTTTCTTTTTTCTACCAGAAAGTTTATAGTTTTAGGTTTCACATTTAGATCTATGATTTGAGTTAATTTTGCCTGAGATGGCCAGCAGCTGAGTCTATCACTAGGAATTTTACTTGGATGAAGGTACTCCATTGCTCCAAAGTCATCCCTGTTCATGGGTCAACCTGCACCCAGGGACTGGTTGATGCAGGGCTGCAAGACCTGGGTCTCTTTTTTTAAGGGCAATCCTGAAGGACCAGGCCAACTAGCTGATGGAATCAGCTCAGGCCGCTGTTGCATTTCTGCTTCTTTTCTTCCGTTATAGGTGTTGCTTACAAGAGCCATCTCCAATAAGCCCTCTGTAGCCAAATCTCTGAGAGTCTGTAACCCTGGAACTCTAACCCCACAGAATAACACAACCAGAATAAGTCTAACTGAATGAATGAGGTTTTGTGAATGGAAATTCACAAGAAATGCAAAGCAGCCATTGTGCTGTAACTGAGAGCAAGACAAAAGATATGAATAGAAACTGTCTCTATAACTCCCATAGTCCTTCAGATAAATCTTTCTTGATGTGAGAGATTTAATGAAAATCTGCAAACTTTAAGGAAGTAAAACATTCCATTTAATAAAGCATGGTAGAGCTTCCCTGGTGGCTTAGAGGTGAGGGATCCACCGGTCAATGCAGGACACATGGGTTTGATCCCTAATCAGGAAGATTTCACATGCCTCGGAGCAACTAAAGCTGGTGTGCCACAACTACTGAGCCCACGTGCCCTAGAGTGTGTACTCCACAAGAAAAGCCACTGCAATGAGAAGCCCGTGCACTGCAACTAGAGAGTAGCCCCCTATTGCTGCAACTAGAAAAAAAGCCTGCACAGCAACAAAGATCCCAAGCACAGCCAAAAGTAAATAAATAAACTTTTAAAAGCATGGTAATTTTCATGGTTTCAAACTAACAATTGGCTTTTTCCCCCCATAAAAGAGCATGAATACTATAGAAATCAAAACTTTACTTCTAGGGACATCTGCTAGTTTATCTAGATAGTATCTAATATTAACCAACATTACTATATCTGGATGGGTAATGTTAGCTCCCCAGATGCTGGAACACGAGATGTTAGTCTGAGTTTCCACACACTGTTCAACCTCTCATATAATGACTTTTATATCGATATCTTGCAAGAAATGAGGCACTGATCCAGGTCAGGCTTTCCTGCTCCTATCCCACTGTTGTCCCTGTATAATCATCTCAAAGTTCAGCTAGTTTAATAACCTAAATTCTACAGGCAAACAACTTCAACAGAGAGTTCAGGTCAAGCAGTACATAGAGAGGTGGTAGTGATGGCATCATTTGTGAGAAAAATATATACTGTTTTCCTTTGGCTACTATCAAGAAATATCAAAACTTCATTAAAGTTTTGGAAGGATCTTAGCTGCAATGGGCTAATGGCTTATCTTAATATTTTATTTATCTGAACGATTCATTTCTTCTTCACAATACCCGTCCACACTGGGAGGCAGAGGGACACTGTTAATCGTTGTTACTAAGGGACCTCTGGATGGGAGCCTTGCCTGGGAGTGCCCTTCTGCGATCCAGGCAGGCAGTGGTGGGAGGAGAGTGTGCAGAGAGCGCTCAGCCCGGAAGTGACGCACACCGGGTCTCCTACTTCATTAGCCAGAGACGTCACATGGCCAGAATCAACTTCAAGGACTGGGCAAGTGAGATCATATCGTGTGCTAGAAGAATTTTCAGAAATATTCTGGTGGACAAAAATTACAGCAATACTGGGGACTTCCCTGGTGGTCCAGCGGTTAAGAATCCACCTTCCAATGCAGGAGACGTGAGTTCAGTCCCAGGTAAGGAAACTAAGGCTCCACATGCTGAGGGGCAGCTAAGCCCAGGAGTCACAACTACTGAACCCTCATGCCTAGAGAAGTCCGTGCACCAAAAAGAAGAGCCCGCATGCCATAACTAAGAACTGATGCAGCCAAAAAAAAAAAAAAAGTTACAGCAATATAAAGCTAGACATAAATAAGAAAATAATTAAACCTAAGAAAGGAAATGCTATAGTTAGATACAAAATAAAACGTTACCTCCAGAACTTTTCATTTTAATAATAAGTTCTATCCAACTTAAGAGTTAATAGAGAGAGTTTAAAAAGAGTAGTTTAAAATAAGATTGGCCAAAGAACTAGGAAGTGTCCTTTACAAAACGCTCCTTCATAAGCAGTTAGGCAAGACGATCTGTTTTGTTTTTAATTTTTCTAACAGAGTAAATGTATAAGAAACAAAAGGTCCTGTTTTCACATGCAAATGTGTTCCTTTTTTAAAAAAATGTCAGCAGGCAAAGAAATTTAGCAAACACGTGGCACTGAAACAGATTGTTTACAGAGAGATTGTTTTCCAGAATGTCCCCAAGAAGCATCAGTGGTGCAAAGGACCTCTGTAAACTGAAGTATTTGAGTGTCTGCAAATTTGTTTCATCAGATGCCCATGACATTTTTTTCTCTATTTGGCTTCTTCAAATGGCAAAAAGTTCCAAACAACAGGCATTTTTTGGGAGAAAGCATGGCGATTTGTGCTGACATTTTCCTGTGAGAGTGGAAATGTTAAGAAGTTTGTGTATACACACAAAAGGAAGGAAGTTTTGAAATGTAGAAAGGGGACAGAAGTTAAATATATATATATATATATATATATATATATATATATATATATATAGCTATATAAAGGTTAAATATATTAGTTGAATTTAAGGGTTACTCTGAATAAATATTCCAGATAAATTCAAGTTTCATGTATGTGTGCTCAATCGTGTCTGACTCTTTGTGACCCCATGGACTGTAGCCCACCAGGCTCCTCAGTCAATGGAATTTTCCAGGCAAGAATACTGGAGTGGGTTGCAATTTCTTCCTCCAGGGGATCTTCCCCACCCAGGGATATAACCCATGTCTCTTATGTCTCCTGTAGGCAGATTCTTTACCACTGTGCCACCTAGAAAGCCAGTTTCATGTATAATTTGCTCATTTTCTGAAACCTGAATGTTCAGATCAGAGGAAGACAGGGCAAGGGAAAAATGTGCTTTGGGGACCATGAAATCAATGACTATGAGAGCACACTTCAACTGCTGTCATCTAAAGAAAAATACTTCCCCAAACTTCTAGATTTCCTTGAGAGAGACTATGCCCTGAAGGGTTCAGGTCAGTTACTCAATCTAGGAGTCAGTCTCCCTTTGGGAGGCTGCCTTGGATGCTTGGAGAGAAGTTGGCAGAGAGTGGGGTGACCTGGGGATGAGAAGCACAAGGATGCAGGCTCTCAGGGATAAAGTCTGGCCTCTGGCTGCCCTCAGTCTCATCAGGCAGGTTGGATAACATCAGCTTAATTTGTTTGGATGGTTTTGTTAAACTGAAATTTGCTGCTGGGAATAATAGCTCCAGGTCATCATGTCAATAGCTGAACTGTTTAATTTAGGTAAGGTATCAGAGTGAATCAGTAATTTCAAAATATGCCTAATAATTCAAATCAAAGTGATGTATTATCTGTACTTAATGAGGTTCAGAGAAACGGAATGTTTCTCCAAGTTTTGATTAGATTTTGCTTCTGCAAAAACTTCATTCTCCCCTCAAAGAAAGTTATGCCTTAATGCACAAAGATGAAAAGATAATTGAGTCTCCAGAAATTCTGTATCTCATAAGAAAGTGCACCACTATTCTAACCCATATAAGAAGTATTTATAAATATTCAAAATATGTATTAGTACATATTTGTAGCATCTATTACAATATAACATCCTTCATATATTAAGGTCTCATATAAATCAATGAGGAAGAGATTAGCCCTTAAACTGAAAATGGACAAAGGACAAAGTTTCTAATTTATAAAGAAGACATACAAATACCCAATAAGATATCCAAATGGAGACAAAGAAATAGAAAATTTTGAACTTAGATATCATGTTTACCTGTAAGTTTGACAGACATAGAAAGTATTGAAAATATCATTACTGTCAAGGGTGTAGGAAAGTTTGATTTGCATGTCATGGGTGGGAGGATGAAGTTGGAGGATGTAATCTTAAATATGTATCAAGTATATAATCTTTAAAATCCAGTAACCACTTTTTCCATTTATACTATCAGAAAAACAAGATCACAAAGATGTACATATATGCTTATTACAGGTTTGACCAATAGTGGGGAAAACTGCCTTTGCACATAGTAAAATTTATTGTGACCATTGAAAGTTATGATAGCTTTTAAAGTTAAAATGTGTGGGAAATGACATTATTATTCAAATATAGATACCTACGGAGAAGGCAATGGCACCCCACTCCAGTACTCTTGCCTGGAAAATCCCATGGATGGAGGAGCCTGGTAGGCTACAGTCCAAGGGGTCGCTAAGAGTCGGACACGGCTGAGCGACTTCACTTTCACTTTTCCCTTTCATGCACTGGAGAAGGAAATGGCAACCCACTCCAGTATTCTTGCCTGGAGAATCCTAGGGACGGCGGAGCCTGGTGGGCTGCCATCCATGGGATCACACAGAGTCGGACACGACTGAAGCGACTTAGCAGCGGTAGCAGCAGTAGCATAGATACCTATGAAATTCTATTAACTGAAAATGATCATAATTTGACCACATATAACCATGTATAATATGAATGTTTTATATGTTATTCATCTTCAGGTATATACACACAGAAGCCTAGAAGATTATATACCAAATGCAGTGTCTAAGTCTGCTCAGGCTGCCATAACAAAATACCACAGACTGGATGGCTTAAAACACAGACACTGATTTCTCACAATCCTAGAAGCTGGAAAGTCAGAGATGAGGGTGCTAGCATGATTGGGTACTAGTTTGCTATATCCTCACATGGATGAAAGGGGGAAGGAAGGGAGAGAAGGTAACAGAGAGTTCTCTGATTTCAGCTTACAAGGGCACTAATCCCATCATAAGGACACCGCTCTGATGACTTCATTGAAATCTAATGACCTCCCAGAGGCCCCATGTCCTAATACTATCACATTGGGTTTTAGAACTTCAGCATATGAACTTGAGGGAGCCTGGAACACACACCTTCAGTCCGTAATAACATGTGGCAACCTCTGGGTGGTAAAATTCTGGATGATTTTCACTTTCATCTTTATATCTTTTATATTATCTAAATTTGGGGGACATAATATATTGAAAATTCATGGCCCAGTGATGTAGCTCAATACATGTCTTTTTCCTTTCTCCTTTCTCATCCCTGTAATATTAGAGTCCACTTATCTGAGTATCTATCCTCACTTTCTCAATTTTTTTCACATTATGAGCTCCTGGAGGGTAGAAAATTTGATGAATGCAGCTTTATCTCCAGGCTTTAGCTCTGGACCTTACCTATCAACGGCAGTCAGTCAATGCACGAATGCTTCTCATGTGTTTGTTATTGAATAGCTGGTCACATTTTTCAGTTAGGGAAGAAAATGTTCTTGAATCATACATTTAATGCAAAGGAAAATTAATTTGTAAGATATTTTAAAATTAGATGTAGTTCAGAAACATTCTTTGGAAAAAAGTAAGCCCTGTTTTGCCTGCCTCAAATGCCTAAGGAAAATGCTGCAAATTCTAGAACAGTCTGCTTTCCCTAGGGACTATTTCTACTTGGAATCTTTCTTAAAATAGAAATATCTATGTCCATGGTGGTAACTATATTCCGAATCTTATTAATTTTTCTCTTTCTGAGTAAAGCTGCATTTGGCCTTTTGCCTTCAAATGTGTTCTTACACTCCTTTCTGGCGATTATGTTCTGAAAATCTATAAAAAGTCTCCCGTAATAAATTTCTTTGTGACTGCTTAACATGAAATGCTGAGATCTGACTGGTCCAATCTCAGAACTGCTTTGTGTTAAAAACAAACAAGCAAACAGTCTAGTACCCATAAGGTAACTTTCAAATTACTCAAGTTCTTAACCCTCAGTATACTTGGAAAATAGTCATCATTGCTGACCATCTGGATTAAATAAACTCATCTAATTTTTTTTTTATTTTTAAAATTATCTTCAAATAATTGACAGAATAATAAAGGCATAGGTTTTAAAAAAATGAACCTCATTAGAAATTTAAATCAGAATTTAAACATAGCAAATCTACCTGTTACCAAGTAAAACTTTTGGCCCATCACTGTTATAAAATATGGCAGAATACTGTCATTCGTTTCCTTAACAAAGTAGGAAAGTCCAAGGTCTGTCACAAAATTCTGCATGATATAGCCTGTCCTGTACGAGAATCTCCTTTCTTGTCTTTAGAGGTGTGTGTTTCATTTACTGATTCATGACCGAAGACGTTCACCTAAGTCTCTCGGAAGTCATGATCTAAAGATGCTTAGTCTGTTTCACTTACATGATTGATTCCACCACTTAGAGCTGCATTGTCTTACAGAAATACATAATTTAAAAGTCAAATATCTAATTTAAAAATTTCTAGTAGCCACATTAAAGTTTTTAAATAAAAAGGTAAATAAACTGTAATACTATATCTTCTCTAGGGCTTCCCCAGTGGCTTAGTGGTAAGGAATCTGCCTGCAATGCAGGAGATGTGGGAGATGAAGGTTCAATCTCTGGGTCGGGAAGATCCCTGGAGAAGGAAATGGCAATGGAATGGGTTGAAGTGGGTTGAAATGAAATGGAAATGGCAACCCACAACCTGGATCTCCCGTATTGTAGGCAGTCTCCTGTGTTGCAGGCAGATTCTTTACCGGCTGAGCCACCAGGGAAGATGTAGCTACATGATGCCAATACCACCACAGATTCTAAGAGTTTCTGATCCTTATGATCATGAGCTCAGTCTCTTTCCTTAGCTGTAAGTTCCTAGGAGCTATACCACAGAAACATAAAATCTAGAGTTTAAAAAGATGATTAAAAAAAATAAAACAAAGCAACTTCCCTCTATGGGTCAAGCATTATGCTAAGCATTTTTCCACACGACCACATTTAATCACCACAGCAGCCCTCAGTGAGTTAGCATTTCCTCCAGTTTTTAGAGAGGAGGAAGTAGAGGCTCGGCATAATTAAATTACTTAAAGTCAAACAAACGACAAGTGTCAATCAGTCAGATTTGCATTTGAAACCAGCAGAACCCATTCCAGTTAGTATTAAGGGGAAAATGGATTTCAGAGGATGCCTAGGAGAGACAGAGAATTGGTCTTGGAGACTACACCCGACTTCCCTGTCAGATTCTGGTACAGAACCTATTACTACTGCCACTGGGCAAAGGCCCCACAGCCCCTCCTACTTCTTCTAAGATGTTACTTCTTTTTTTTTTTTAGATTTTTTTTTTTGATGTGCACCATTTTTTAAATATCTTTATTGAATTTGTTACAATATTGTTTCTGTTTTCTTTTGGCTTTTTGGCTGTGAGGCATGTGGGATGCTAGCTCCCCTATGTGGAATCAAATCTGCACTTCCTGAATTGGAAAATGAAGGTCTTAACCACTGGACTGCTAGGGAAGCCCCTGAGATGTTACTCCTAAGTCTCCTGTCACTGTGCCTCTGAAAACAGAACGACCCTGCTCACCCAGCCAGATTCCATTCTATTTGGCACCTTTCACATCACTCTCATTTATGCTGCATCCTCAGGCTGCTGTGTCAGATTTGGGGAGCCTAAGTCACATGCCTACAATGGGACATGGAGGGGCAAAGGAGGCTGGAGAGGGAGCTCCTGGCTTATTCTTTGGGGAGATGGGGTTCATGATGTGGGAAATACTCCAAACAGGGAAAGACATGGCATGACAAATGCCACTGCAGAGTGCAAGATGAATTAGATGTAATGATCTCGTCATGTCACAAGCAGCTGAGTCCCACTGAGTAAGCTCTGCCATCTTCTCTGATATCTGGCCTTGCCTCTTAGTAATATTTTGACTGGGAGACCTTAAAAGAAGTGGAAATTTACAGCAAAAGAGAGCTCTCTCATCTGTCCTCTGCTTACCTTATCACAATGGAATGTACTTTGGAAATTGTGGCTACAGTTTTATCTGATCCAAAAGGATGCATAACACATTTCTCCTTCAGATCTTGGTAAAGAGGGGAGTCTGAGCAAATGCCAGGATGGGTTGAAGGAGGGGGAGACTGATCATGGAAAAGGTTTCTTATGGAACATCAAGTTCAACTAAGGATTTCCTTGCGAGGTTTTAGAAACAGCATCATTAGAGTCTTCAAGTTTTTAATCACTGCAAGTTAACTTTAAAAATTTTTTCTAAAAGTTACTTATTTGGAGTCTAAAATTCACTGGTAGACAAAAAATTACCTTCACTTTGAACAATGTCCATCATAAATCATTTGTTGTTAATTATATACAGAATAGCAAAAATTTATTCACAAAACTAAATTTTTAAAACTTCAATTTGGGCAATAAAATTATATCACCTTACTCATAAGCTGAGCTTAAAATCCTTCTTAGAGGCATATGCACTTACTGAAACACTGGGATACACTGGGAGGATGAAAACATTGTTGGTCAACATGCCTAAATATTCAAAATCCAGCTGGAAATGAAGTGGGAGAAAATAAATAACCCTGTCACTAAAAACTCAGTTGTACAAAGCATTATCCTTACAAACAGGGGAAGTATTTGCATTATTACATGTCCCACTAAATCAAAATTTAAAACAAATAATATTTGGTAAATGTTTTAAACTAAAGGAATCAAAATCTTTTCCTTTATGAGAGTATTTTACTATGCTTTTTCCTTTCTTAAATTTCGCAGTTTTTATTACATGCAACCTTTTTTGCAGTTCTTTTTCACAACAATATTAATCATAATTAATACTAATTCCTTCATGCCATAACTAATCTGCTCTATACATCTGTTTTATAAGTTATTTAAAATTTTATCTGTGATATATATACATATATAACATAAAATTGACCATTTTAAGCATTATTAATTTATAGTTCAGTAGTGTAAAGCATGTTCATGTTTTTGTGCAACTGATATGCAGAACTTTTAATTTTGCAAATCCAAAACTCTACACCTATCTATTAAATAGCAATTCCCCATTTCATCCTCTCCTTTATTTTTAAAAAAATTAAAATCATTTTTTTGGAACCTAGTCAAACTTAAAAACTTTTTCACAGCAAAGGAAAACACAAACAAAATGAAAACACAACCCACAGAATGGGAGAAAATATTTATAAATGAAGCAATCAACAAGGGATTAATCTCCAAAATGTACAAACAGCTTACGCAGCTTAATATCAAAGAAACAAACAATTCAATCAAAAAATGGGCAGAAGATCTAAATAGATATGTCTCCCAAGAAGACACACAGGTAGCCAAAAAGCACAGAAAAGATGCTCAACATCACTAATTACTAATTACTAGAGAAATGCAAATCAAAACTATAATGAAGTGTCACCTCACACCAGTCAGAATGACCATTATCAAAAACACAAGTTACAAATGCAGGATAGGGTGTGGAGAAAAGGGAAATCTCCTCGGTGGGAATGTAAACTGGTACAGCCACTATAGAGGATAATATGGAGGTTCCTTAAAAGAACTAAAAGAAGAGCTACCATATGATCCAGCCATCCCACTCCTGGGCATATAACCAGAGAAAACCATAATTAGAAAAAATAACATATACCCCAATGTTCATTGCAATACTACTTACAATAACCAGGACATGGAAGCAACCTTCAAGTTCATCAACAGAGGAATGGATAAAGAAGATGTGCTACATATATACAATGGAATATTCCTCAGCCATAAAAAAGAAAAAAATACCCATTTGTAGCAACATGATAGACTTCGAGACTGTCATATTGAGTAAAGAGAGTCAGAGAAAGAAAAATATCATATGATATCACTTCTACATAGAATCTGAAAAAGGGTATAAGTGAACTTATCTGCAAAGCAGAAACAGACTCACAGCCTTAGAAAACAAACTTCTGGTTACCAAGAAGGGAAGTTAGGCGTGGGATGAACTGGGAGACTTTTATTGATATATATATGCTACTATATATAAAATAGATAACTAATAATGATCTGCTATATAGCACAGGGAACTCTTCTCAGTACTCTGTAATGACCTATATGGGAAAAGAACTTAAAAAGGAGTGGATGTATGTAAAACTGATTCATTTTACTGTATACCCAAAACTTACACAATATTGTGAATAAACTATACTCTAGTAAAAATTAATTAGTAAAAAAAGATAGCAGCAAATGTTATAAACATTGAAGCAATTTGAAAAATGGGTCAGAGTATCACAGACAGAGGGATAAATTATGTTTTAAAGTCTCTGAAAACATGCTACTAATGTTTTGGTAGATGCCTATAGCATGGATAAAACTCAAGACAAATTGTTCATAAAACTACACAATACATAATATTTTAATACCTACAAACATCAGAAATACATTCAATCCTTCTAATTAGCAAGTGCTAATCAATGAGGAATAATCAAAGGTTACAGTTCTCAAGATATTTCCTATATACCTTGATTATTAACCAAGAATCACAGAAACTACCCAGCGCTGCTTGTTTTTCTTTCAGCAACATCTAACACTAATTCAGAATTCTTCTCTGTGCTCCCAGTGATTTCAGAACAAATCCAGTCTCAATTGATTTATTGGGGAAGATCAATCAGCAGATGTTTGGCAAGCAGAAGGTACAATGTGCACTAGCCCACCTTGCTTGTGCAGAAAAGACAAAATAAGACAATGTATACAAATCTGTTGACTTTAGCCCTAGGGTTTCAAAGATACCATCTCATCTGAAGACATGAACTCATTACTAATGCTTAACAGCCGGTTTCATCTCTGATGTGGAAAAAAATGCTTTTTCCCTCTGACAGTAAAAGAACTGGAAAGAAAAGCCATTATAAATATAAGATAAATCACATGAAAGCTCTATGAAAAGCTTACTTATCCCCAGTGTAAAGAAATTCACATCAATGGAAAAAAAACTGAAAAAATTCATCAGTTATGTGTGCTGTTCGTGGCAGACTCTATTAGCTGCCTACCCAACCTCTCTTGTCACCTCTTCCTTGTTGATAAAATATTTGGTTGTTTATAGTGAACTTGAGTCCTAGAAATAATCATGAGTTATATGGAAAAAAAAAAATCACTTTTAACAGCTAATCACCTTGCTACATCCTTTCTCTTTTTCTATTATGAAAGAAATATATTCTCATTATTAAAATCTTTACTTCACAGTCAGCATGACAGGTTTAGTTAGGTTCTTGTGGCTCAGTTACAAGAACCAGGCTTCCCTGGGAAGGTATGTTACTTGCTGTACTATCCAAAGAGAAGAGCCATTCTGATTCTTTGAGTCTGGGGCATGTCTCTAGGAAGAGCAGATTATTTGCTTGTTCATCACATGATTTACATGCAACAATAACATATTCATACCTTCGTTCATTAATATTTGGTATTTTATTTTAGAATATAAAGTAAAGGTGCTGGAATACACTGTTCCCTCTAAACAAGGAATTTATAATTTGGGTTACACAAATAGCACTGAGAAAAACACTTAAGCAACTTGAAAGTAAATGTGAAATTGTGTGTGTGTGTGTGTTGTGTGTGTGTGTTTCTGGTAAGAGAATTGATAGATATCATTAGTTAGTCAAAGAGGTCTGTGACACCCAAAGTTTTAAGAAATCCACCCATAAAATCAAAATGCCAGAGGGCTATTTTAAGTCACAGAACACATTCTATAATATAACATGAACCCAAATTCAGGTCTCCTGTAACCCAGAACCACTTTTACTGCTAACTTTAATTTAAATGATGAAAGATACAAACTATTTACTAGGTCCCTTTTCTCCTCTAATACTATCCGTTCATAGTCTGTGAGAACTTATCAAGCAGTATTGTTTGAGATAGACCCGGGGCATTTGAAAGCAGGTTAGAACTTCTCTTACCTCCTTCTAACATCTACTAGAATCCTCATCAAGGAGAAAAGAACAGGCCTCAAAGCACAGAGTAGTATATTATGAGTGAGAATAAAAATGTTCAATTAACCAAATTCTTGACATTTATTTTCACATAAAACTAAATCCAGGACTTTTGGACTGGAGAGAAATTCTAAACTGAGTATCTGGTGAGGGTATTAATCCTGAATGTCTGGTTACAACCTATTTCCCCATTGCTTAGCACAGTACCTGGCAAATGGTGAGCCCTCAGTAAATAGTTTTTGAACTTAAACGAATTGAATCACTTTCAATTGAACTAAAATTAGTTGGCCTGTTAAGAGTTTTAGGTAAGCTATTATTTAAAGTTGTATTTATGAAGCTATCATGTGTTATACAGCCATTTCTCTTTAACTTTCGCGCCAACAATCTTTTTACAAATTAAAACCTGAATCAACGATTCCTTTCAAATACATTTTTCTTTTGCTCTATTGGTGATGGTATGGAAATGGAAAAGGAGTTAACCTTTCACAGGTTGTAAAGATTGACCTTGTAAAAGGTTGACCTCTACAAGTGTGGGGTTTTGTCCAGAATAACAGTATCTTGGAACTGTGCTAAAGTGACTTGATATTGAATTCAAGTCCGCCTTGGACTTGGTCCAGGGGAATTCAGGGAACATAGTTCTGGAATAGCCACCTGACAAAACATTCAATGTATAATTTATCAGAGGTCACTTAGATAGAAGGTCTCTACGCTTTTAGATTTTATAAACCAGTAAGAATTTCCGTCAAAAAATAATTGGTTAGTTCTTGTAGGACTGCCAATTTTTCAATTTTTTTCAAGACAAAAAAAAACAACAACAGTAAAACACAGTAATTCCCATGTACTATCACTGCCGTTTGTTAAAGATACATCTTCTTAACACAAACATATATAGAACGATCATAATCTCAGAATAAAGGACAGTCCCTTAAATAGATACACCTGGCTTCATGAAAAATTCACAATGTCCTTTTCAAAAGTTTGCTTTCATCCTTTTCTTGCTGACTGGTGAAAATGTTATCACAAATCAACACTGATCTATGGGCTGGCATTTGGGAACCACTAACAGAATTAGACCCTTTCGGCCTGAGATTTCTTTGTTGCTCCCTCCATACCCACTCTCCACCCTTCCCCCACTTGCTCTTTCCAGGGAGTTGGTCTCTCTGGACTTGCTGTTGAGGTTCTCTTGCCCCCTGGTTTCTCCTTGGGTTCAGCCCAAGGAACATCTAGACAGAAGTACAGCAGGTGAGAGGAGAGGAGGGTCAGGCTATTTATTCCACTGGTCCACCCACCACCACTGCATGGACACAGGTTGGCAGCAGCTGTATTTCTCTCCCCAAGACCTCAGTTTATAGGATGGCCCTCCCTGCAAGCTCTCTTTCTAGATCCTGTGACAACACTCCCACATTACCTCTCCCCCTACTCTTCAGGTCAAGTTAAGACAAAGACTCTCTTCGCATCTGAGGGCAGTGGGAGGTGGAGGGGCTGTCTTTCCATCCTTGGTTGACACCCTTACCTATACTCTCACCATTCCTTTCATCATACTGCCCTCGATCTCTTTAACTATGTTTCCTTCTGAAACCTGACCAATGCATTTAAAGATGAAAAAAACTAAAGCCTCAAGAATGGGCTTCCCTGGTGGAGATGCAGGAGTTGCATTTTCAATCCCTGAGTCGGGAAGATGCCCTGGAGAAGGAAATGGCAACCCACTCCAGTATTCTCGCCTGGAAATCTCATGGGCAGAGGAGCCTGGTGGTCTACAGTCCATGGCATCGCAAAGAGTTGGACACGACTTAGCAACTAAAGAAGGAAGCCCCAGAGTCACACAGCCCCGGTCACACAGTCAGTGGGTCAGGTTAGGTCTACAAGTACAGTGTGGCCTTCCAGAGTCCAAGTAGAGTTCTCCTTAGTCAGTGCTCATCCTTTGAGGTCATAGAGATGAGCACTTTCTAGAAGTGGACACTTCCACCAGGTGTGGACAATAGAGGTAGTTGGTTCATGTTTCAAATTTAAATATTTTATTTAGTGATTGATGACACAACCTCAACCACAGAGAAATACTGTTTTCACTATAACGGGTTGGAATCAGGAAAACTGAATTGTTAAACGGTTGCCTAAATAGAAACTGGCAATTTAGCCTAAGAAGCTATTGCAAAAGCTAAGTACAGAAGGGCATGAGAGGGACCAGCTTTCCACTGTAAAATGAATTCTGATGACTAGAGATTGAGGGATGAGTGGAAAAAATCTGCCTGGAGGTAAGGGGCTGAGCTGGGGGGCTGAAGGAAGACTTTAATCTACGTGAGAAATACAAGCAGGTCCTAGAAGGGTAAGGCAGGTTAGGGCGCTTGTCACTTATCAAGCCAGGAGAAAGAGGAGTAGGGCCACAGTAATAAATAGACAAGACATCAAGCAGGAAGCTTGACTGTTGCAGAGTATGTTGAAAGCATGTTTTATCTGGCAGGAAGTTACTGGACCACTAGGCAGGGGCTGCTGCTGGAGCCCTGGACGTTAGTTGCTCCAGATTGCTAAAAACATTTAATTGTCTTAAACTGACTCACTGCAAAATGCTCTTCTGTAAAGGCAGAAGGCCATAACCACATCTTTATTTAGCAACCTTGCTTTTAAAGAAATGCACCCACATATTTAATATATTAACTTTGTTCTAATTGCATACTGGACTGAATTTCCCACTGCTGTGGTTTAATCATTTGCTGTTACAGAAGTGTCTTAATGGAAACTTTCTCTTACTAGGGTTTGAAAATTAGTTAGAAAGTTTTTAACATCAAATGATTCTCTCTGGAGGAATTAGGAGAATACAATCAGTAATAAGAATATTAATTGAGTACTTCATCTGTCCAAGCAGTTACCTGATTTATGTCATTTAATCCTCACACCAACCCTGCCATCATCACCCAACCCACACCCACCGCCTTGCCCTCTGCTGCAGTGTCTGGCCCCTGACCTTGGCACAAGGATTTGATCTGGGGCTCTCATCCCAGTCAGTGTTCTAAGCTGGATACTTGGAAAGTATTGCTCAAAGGAGTCACTGTTACAGCCTCTCAGCATGAAGGACTGCTCCATCTGGTGTGGTCACCTTCTCTGACTGCTACGCCTTCAGTCAATCAACAACTCTTTATTGAGCTCCTAGTAAATGCTCAGGGCAGTGCTGTCTGGCTGCTGCAGGCGGCTGTCTAAGTGCTGTGCGTGGATTCAGAGGCAGGTGAAAGATTTCAGTGAATCAGAGATCTTGAACCAGTCCTGAAGGGTGACCTTTCACCAATCTCTATGGCTGAGGAAGAGCAAGGTCTTTGTAAGACAGAAACATAATGACTCAAAAATAGGGAAGGGGAACGATGAAAAGGTACTGAGTTGGGTTAGAGAAATCAAGAAAAATTAAATTAGAACAAAGAGTAGGTTCCTCCAAATGCTCAAATGAGGAACCTTTGTAGCTAAAAAGGAAATCTACTCTTACAGTGTTGCAGAAGGTTTGCCATCCAGCACACTGTCCACTTTAACACAAGAGCGTAATAATCAAGTGTCTTGACTGTAACCAAAAGTTCATGGAATTTTTAATATTCTGTAATATTCTTTTACTTTGACCATCCTGATTATCTTAGGTACATGCACCTATATTACTGATAGATATTTAGGTAGAAATTTTTAGGACAAAGAGTAGAAATTAAAGGCTGGAATACCCATTGAGGTGCTGGAGTTTACCAAGTGAAAATCTACAGACATAGCTCAATCCCCAATCACCTATATATATCATACATTTTTACTTTTGATTAAAGTAGTTGATGAAGGAATCATATTAATCACCAAGACAGTTTTGTGTTCATAAGAAACATAAATTGTTTTATATACAGTGTGTCCACATGTACCTGAGGAGGATGAATTTAATGATGTAAATCCCACCGTTCTGCTCTTATATCATTGCATCCGGCAAAACAGGGGCAATGACCAACTACACCTAACTGTTTACACTCCCTGAAAATACACACCTACCTCCAAAGCTTCCAACCCCAGGTATTTACTTATTTCTGAGATCCCCGGTGTGCACGCTCAGTCCTGTCCGACTCTTTGCAATTTCATGTACTGTAGCCCTCCAGGCTCCTCTGTCCATGGGATTCTCCAAGCAAGAATATTGGAGTGGGTTGCCATGCCCTCTTCCATGGGATCTTCCTGACCCAAGGATCAAACCCATGTCTCCTGCATTGGCAGGTGGATTCTTTAGCACTGAGCCACCTGGAAAGCCCTATTTCTGAGATTATTCTTGATTTAATCTGTAGTCTTTTGTGTTTGGTTAATGGAGGTTGTTTCCTATTAAAAGTGCTTGACTTTGTGTAGGCCATTTTTACTCCAAAGGAGATACATTCATGGCTCTTTCCCCTAAAGTAGAGGGGGCAGGAAGGCAAGTCAGGGAATGGGGAGTGACGACTGGGATAAAGGTACAGAAGACACGCTTTGCACTCCTCACAGTTTGCTCAGGACGCTCCCTGTTCTATAACACATGATGCTCTCTTAAATCTACCTCTACAAGAAGCCCTATGCTATTTAATAACAGTCTCCAGTCAAGCCTGTTTCATTTGGCTTTGACTTGTAATGCTTTTGTTTTACTGGAAATGGTTGTCCTTTCTGGCAGGGAAAATTAGGGATGTTTGGAGAAAAAGACCTAGAGAAATAGATTAGATGATTTTGCTGGGTCTACTCACAAGGATTTTTAAAACTTCCTCTTGAGGTCAAACGCTAGACAAGAAGATTCTCCTTGGAAATAGTGATCTAGATCAGGGACCTGCAGTTTTGTTTTGTTTTTTTTTAATAGTTTGGACTCTCAACAATTTCCCCTTTAGGCATAAAATGTTTTGCTAGATAAACTATCTAAAAGTATAAATACACAACAATTTTGTTTTGTGGCTCATGTTTTGAGATGTTTTAGACTGACCCTTGAAATTATTAGAATCGTGTATGGGAGACTGAAAGTTATTGGTTCATTCCTGAATAGATAATATCAGTGTTCATCTATTAGAATATCACTATTGTAACCCAAAATGTTTACCCACCAAAGGCTGACCTGGGGGAAAGTATACCGTCTTGTGTGACTTAGGAGCCATGCTCTTCTTGATACAGAACATTTTTTTGCCCCTCATCCCATAGAGTTTCAGTTTTATCAGAGGTCCAAGGCAAGGCTTTAAGGTTCGGAGGATGGTATGAACAATTATAGGAACTAAATGAATGCCTTATTTTTATGGCTGGTTACATTTACCACCAGATGGCTCTATTGTATCGTCAGGAAATGTACATATGTGTAAAATCGGTGGGCTCCTAGACCAAAGGGAAAATAAAGCAGCAGGTTTTTTTTAATATGTAGGAACACAGTCCTTTCTTTCCTCTGGAGTTAATTGGAAGCAGCTGCAGCAGCCTGAACATTCACAAGAAAACAGGACATACCCAAGGATATAGGAACATCAGAATCCTAACATCAATGGGGTTTTCCTTTGACATTTCCACATTGCTATGTATTTATTAATGAATTGTCTCAATGGCCAAAGAGTAGTCAGGAAGTACCCTAGCCTTAGCAGTGCTAGTAAGTGATAATTCCATACCAATTTTGCATCCTCTTTGCTTGTACACGAGAAACAGCAACTTTAGAACAATTTTGAGAGGCAAAGACTACACATCTGGTGATCTGAGTCATATTAGCCATGTTCTGGGGATGTATAATCTGATTCTAAACCATGTGGCATCTTTGCTTTAATGGAACTTGTGATAAGAAGGTGACAATCAAAGGAAACATAAGTTTCCCTGAGTTGAAATGGCTAAGATAGGTGAATGTTAAAAAAAAAAAAAAAAAGGTAGGCACACTAGGTGACATCTTTTACTAGGAATGTGAAAATTTGGTTCTAATCTCTTGAAAAATATTTATATCAGAAACAAAAGTTGTGCATTAACCAAATTTCAACATGGATATTTTATTCTACCTTTGTAAAGTTGTTCACTGTTCATTAATATGCACTTTTTAACTCTGCCTTTAGACTCTAAACTGTTAAATAACACTATTGTCTTTGTAACATTTCACTGTTTTAGTGCTATGTTGAAGAAGAAAAGGAGATGATGTATGTGAGTTTATTAAGCCTGTCCTTAGTCTGCAGAGTTAAGATGCGCTCAGGAAACTACCCATGTCGAAAAGTAATACTTGGTTATTGTTTTAAAGAAAGAGTCCCTGGAAAACGAACAGATGGCGTTTACTTTGGAGCAACTTGAGACCTTGGAGATTTGCCTGAAGGAAGCAGAAGAAAAGGCTCAAGTCTTATCCGAACAGGTAATATCTGTCACTGGGACTGGAAATATATGTTCCTCAGTGTGCAATAGAGCGAGGAAAATCTAAATACGTGTTTCAACCTCTGTACCTACTGATACACACACACACACACACACACACACACAGCATTTCATTCAGTTAGGTTATTATAATAATCACTTTAATGTGTATGGACCTTTTGAACTTTTAAAACTTCTCTTACATTTTTGTATTTTGTTTTCATTCACCACAGCCCATGAGCTAGGAAAGCCATCTTTAAGCAAGTGAATTTCTGAAATAAGTGAAACATGTAAGTGAAACATATTTGAATTATAAACAGATAAAACCTATATGAAACCCACAGGAGCAACTTTCTCCAATCATGTGAAGAAAGAGAGTTTTTCAAATACTGGCATCACTCTTGGGTTTTGAAACTCACAAAGGCAAAACAGATAACAGGCAAAGCATAGCTTCGCCTGGGCAGTTAGGTTGCTTTATAGGTCATGTGCACACACACCAGGTCTCCTATTTCAGAGACACTGAGCGTGACTATCAGTAAAGCTCAGACCATTTCCCGACACTGTTAACGCTTTGCAAACAGTATAGTGTATATGGCACAAATCCTATGTTACTGTGGTCCTTCCTCCTGGGGAGGCCAAGAGTCTGGATCCTCCTACAGGACACTGGTGCTCACTGTGGGTGGCAGTCAGTGGAATAGAAAGGACAGAGACCTTGAAAGTTGCATTGATTGATTTGTCATGGATTGAGCCATTTTGAGAGTAAATTTTTAGAAATTTTCAAAAAACAATTTTGAGTTTTTAATTGCAAGGGTCTATATGGCAAAAGTTGAGTACAATAGAATTTTACAAGAATTTTTGCAGAGATTAGGGGAGAAATGTGCTAAATACAATTAACATGTAATATAGAAAGTGAAGTGAAATGTTAGTGGCTAAGTCATGTCCAACTCTTTTGGGACCCCATGAACTGCAGCCTGCTAGGCTCCTCTGTCCATGGGATTTTCCAGGCAAGAGTACTGGAGTGTGTAGTCATTCTCTTCTGCAGGGGATCTTCCACCCAGGGATCAAACCTGGGTCTCACACTGCAGGCAGATTCTTTACCTTCTGAGCCAGCAGTTCAGTTCAGTCAGTTCAGTTCAGTCGCTCAGTCATGTCCGACTCTTTGTGACCCCATGAATTGCAGCACGCCAGGCCTCCCTGTCCATCACCAGCTCCCAGAGTTTACCCAAACCCATGTCCATTGAGTCGGTGATGCCATCTAACCATCTCATCCTCTGTCGTCCCCTTCTCCTCCTGCCCCCAATCCTTCCCAGCATTAGGGTCTTTTCCAATGAGTCACTTCTTCGCATGAGGTGGCCAAAGTATTGGAGTTTCAGCCTCAACATCAGTCCTTCCAATGAACACCCAGGATTGATCTCCTTTAGGGTGGACTGGTTGGATCTTCTTGCACTCCAAGGGACTCTCAAGAGTCTTCTCCAATACCACAGTTCAAAAGCGTCAATTCTTCGGTGCTCAGCTTTCTTCACCGTCCAACTCTCACATCCATACATGACCACTGGAAAAACCATAGCCTCGACTAGATGGACCTTTGTTGGCAAAGTAATGTCTCTGCTTTTAAATATGCTATCTAGGTTGGTCATAACCTTCCTTCCAAGGAGTAAGCATCTTTTAATCTCATGGCTGCAATCACCATCAGCAGTGATTTTGGAGCCCCAAAAAATAAAGTCTGACACTGTTTCCACTGTTTCCCCATCTACTTCCCATGAAGTGACGGGACCAGATGCCACGATCTTAGTTTTCTGAATGTTGAGCTTTAAGCCAACTTTTTCACTCTCCTCTTTCACTTTCACCAAGAGGCTCTTTAGTTCCTCTTCACTTTCTGCCATAAGGGTGGTGTCATCTTCATATCTGAGATTATTGATATTTCTCCCAGCAATCTTGATTCCAGCTTGTGTTTCTTCCAGCCCAGCGTTTCTCATATGTACTCTGCATATAAGTTAAATAAGCAGAGTGACAATATACAGCCTTGATGTACTCCTTTTGCTATTTGGAACCAGTCTATTGTTCCATGTCCACTTCTAACTGTTGCTTCCTGACCTGCATACAGGTTTCTCAAGAGACAGGTCAGATGGTCTGGTATTCCCATCTCTTTCAGAATTTTCCACAGTTTATTGTGATCCACACAGTCAAAGGCTTTGGCATAGTCAATAAAGCAGAAATAGATGTTTTTCTGGAACTCTCTTGCTTTTTCGATGATCCAGCAGATGTTGGCAATTTGATCTCTGGTTCCTCTGCCTTTTCTAAAACTATCATGGTCAACAAAAGAGTCCGAAATGCAGTACTTGGATGCAATCTCAAAAACAACAGAATGATCTCTGTTCGTTTCCAAGGCAAACCATTCAATATCACGGTAATCCGAGTCTATGCCCTGACCAGAAATGCTGAAGAAGCTGAACTTGAATGGTTCTATGAAGACCTACAAGACCTTTTAGAACTAACACCCAAAAAAGATGTCCTTTTCATTATAGGGGACTGGAATGCAAAAGTAGGAAGTCAGGAAACACCTGGTGTAACAGGCAAGTTTGGCCTTGGAGTACAGAATGAAGCAGGGCAAAGGCTAATAGAGTTTTGCCAAGAGAACACACTAGTCATAGCAAACACCATCTTCCAACAACACAAGAGAAGACTCTACACATGGACATCATGAGATGGTCAACACCGAAATCAGATTGATTATATTCTTTGCAGCCAAAGATGAAGAAGCTATATACAGTCAGCAAAAACAAGACCAGGACCAGACTGTGGCTCAGATCATGAAGTCCTTATTGCCAAATTCAGACTGAAATTGAAGAAAGTAGGGAAAACCACTAGACCATTCAGGTATGACCTAAATCAAATCCCTTATGATTATACAGTGGAAGTGACAAACAGATTTAAGGGAGTAGATACGATAGATAGAGTGCCTGATGAACTATGGACAGAGGTTTGTGACATTGTACAGGAGACAGGGATCAAGACCATCCCCATGGAAAAGAAATGCAAAAAAGCAAAATGGCTGTCTGAGGAGGCCTTAAAAATAGCTGGGAAAAGAAGAGAAGCGAAAAGCAAAGGAGGAAAGGAAAGATATTCCCATCTGAAATCAGAGTTCCAAAGAATAGCAAGGAGAGATAAGAAAGCCTTCCTCAGTGATCAATGCAAAGAAACAAAGGAAAACAACAGAATGGGAAAGACTAGAGATCTCTTCAAGAAAATTAGAGATACCAAGGGAACATTTCATGCAAAGATGGGCTCGATAAAGGACAGAAATGGTATGGACCTAACAGAAGCAGAAGATATTAAGAAGAGGTGGCAAGAATACACAGAAGAACTGTACAAAAAAGATCTTCACGACCCAGATAATCACGATGGTGTGATCACTCACCCAGAGCCAGACATCCTGGAATGTAAAGTCAAGTGGGCCTTAGAAAGCATCACTACAAACAAAGCTAGTGGAGGTGATGGAATTCCAGTTGAGCTATTTCAAATCCTGAAAGATGATGCTGTGAAAGTGCTGCACTCAATACGTCAGCAAATCTGGAAAACTCAGCAGCGGCCACAGGACTGGAAAAGGTCAGTTTTCATTCCAATCCCAAAGAGCCACCAGGGAACCCAGGTAATATAGGGATACGTCCATAAATGGCTTCCATTTTTTTCTACATACCAAAAATGTACTATCTTACTTTGGAATGTGTTTACTGCTGGCTGCCTAAATGTGATATATGCAACGGGTCACAGGAGCCATCCATCAGTTAATGAAACAGTGGTGCCCCTAGGCCCAGTCCCACTGGGGAGATTCTATCTCACTCACTTGCCTTAACCTGGCTTGCCAATTGGTCTTCTTTTTTAAACCACCCATAAAAAGCAATGGAGAATGAAACAGCAACCCACTTCAGTATTCTTACCTGGGTCCCTTGGACAGAGGAACCTGGAGGGCTACAGTCTGTGGGGTCAGAAGAGTTGGACACAACTTAGCTACTAAACCATAAAAAGCAAGCTTCAAATTGTGGCAAAATTTGAATTACAAAGAATTTTTTATAATGCTAAACATGAAGTACCATTGCAAAGTATAAAAACCAAGGATTTCAGGCATGCAAACCTGGAAGAAACTGATAATGGCGAACTGAGTGCACCTTTGCTGGTATTAGGTTTCACTAAGAAGATGTATGTTTGCTTTGTAATTGAATGTCTTTTAATGCTTTTAATAATTTAAATCAGTAAAATTCAACTCACCCATGAAAGTCCTCATCCCTTTTGTTCTTTATAAAATACCTTTATCCAATGCAACTAGTCCCTAATATTTAAGATTCTTAACTAGATGATCCCTTTATGTAACATCAAACACTCAGATACTTCTTTTCAGTGTTTAGCAGATTGATTGTATAAAATGGAAACTGGATTTCACCATTTCTTTGTAACTACCATGAGTAAGATGCTAGTTAGCTGTTTGGGGAAACAAAGATATGCAAAGCTTTTCTATGCAAGTAGCTCACAATCAAAAGAATCACAGTAAGGGCTGGAGAGTGAAAATAGGTGTTTGTCTGGCTCCCACACAGACTGCAAAATAGCATCAATATGCAGGACCTGTATGTGTTATTTTCCTGAAGTATTGCCCCTGGAGTTGCCAAATTTGTATACAACCAAGGGAATTTAATTGGAAGCTGGCAATGGTGTGAGGCAAAGGAGAACATTACATGTGAAAAAAAGCCCATTACAGGCATTTTTAATATTACATTTTTAATGAAGTTGAGTATTTTATTAGATTTGGCTCTCTCCTCTGTTACTGTTGAAACAGGTTAATCAAATGCAGACACTAGTCTCAGAGGATTTACTCCTGAAATTTTTGCTTTCTTCAGTGTTTCAGTTTACTCTTATTCTTTTTTTTTTTTAATAAATTTATTTATTTTAGTTGGGGGCTAATTACTCTACAATATTGTAGTGGTTTTTGCCGTACATTGACATGAATCATACTCTTATTCTTGATGAGTTAAAACTGTAACAACATTTGCTTCCCCCCTATTTTTAAATTCAGTATATGTTTTTAAAATGTGATGACAAAAGGATAGGGAAAGATAAGAGCACCTTTCTTAAAGCTGAGAGAGGAGGATAGTTCTGAATGGGACACCTGTCTCAAACAATCAGTTTGTCCACTGGGTGCCACTGTCTTCCTTACCAGGCTAGGCCACTTTGTGGTTGCAAAAATAGAAACTGTCTTTAGCGGTCCAGACAGTGATATGTGTGTGTGTGTGTGGAGTGTATTTTTCCTGTTTACGTGTATACACGTTAATTCTTCTTTTAAATACCACTAATTTAGGATTTGTCACAAGGAAGGTGGGAATGCTAGCTAGCTTTCATTGGTAATCCAGATCATTTTGTCAGCCCTGTGGTTGGACACTGGCCAGATGGGCTGGCCTGGTGGGCTAGAAACAGGTGGGGAGAGGAGAGGAAATGTCGAGGACAAAAATTTGTGCTGAAAACTAACGAGTGGAAGCTCGTGGTACTGTCAACCACTGGGTCCTGCCTCTGATAAAAGGGTAAATGTTGATGTTATTATAGTTGAATGCTCTTAGCGATGCACATAGAACCAACCCAGACAGATGCCTCAGAATTCATCTACACTAAGCACTTGTAGGCCCTGGGTCTCAGGTTACTTAAACTGAACCTTCCTAGGGTCCCTTCCAGCAAGACCTCTGCTGGTTCACTATGCAAAAGAAGAAACTTAGAAATAGTAAGGAAGAAAGGAGTTTGTGGCACTTCCTCTGTGAGGTCACACAGTAAACAGACTTCTTTGTTGGTTTCCCTTAGCTAACAATTATTCTTTATTTCTCTGTAGTCATGTCACTAGTGTCAAAAGATATATGAGATCAGGATAATTTGCAATTAGACTTTTAATCTGGGCTGTTCACAGTTCTCAGAAATAAGTTTGCAGCAAGTCAGCAGGCCAGAGGGAGAAAGGGACATAAGAATCCATCTCTTGTCCTGGATAATAATGGTAAGTAATTAAAAACATTGCTAAGTTTTGCTAAAGAAAACACTTACTTAAATTTCCTGTAGGTTACGATCAGTGGGAGGAAAGGTCTGGAAATTAGGTAGTAGATAAAAGACTAGAAGGAGGAATGGGAATAAAGGAAAAGAGTTAAGGAGGAGAAAAGCAGAGTAAAAAGTTTTCAGGAAAAACTCATAAAAGAGCAGGTTTTGCCTGTGTGCTGGTTTCTATCAGCAGTACAGGTGGGAGGAGGGACAAAGGAAAGGGCTCAGGGGCTGCAATTTACAACCACACAGGAGCAAAGAAAGCCCACAGCCTCTGTGCTAAGAAAGTGTCAGGAGAAGCCACAGTTTCACAATGGAGCACAGATCCAGAGATCCCAGAGCGCAGAGGGACGCCGCTGGCCAGTTCCCCAGCTGCTTCCTCTGGCAACAGCGCTGGTCCCGTGTCTCTCATTCATCATCCGTCTCTGGTTCCCGGCTCCCAGCAGCAGACCCAGGAGAGTTCGGGGTTTGCTTCTGCTCCACTCCTTGCTAGCTTTATAACCTTGGGCAGTTCACTTAGTCTCTCTGAGTCATAGCTAGCTTCTATAGAAGAGGGTAAGCACACTGGTTTCATAGGGCTGTTGTGAGCTTTGAGTAACTGTATCTGGTTCTTAGTAGGTTCTCAATGTTAATTATCTCTACTCCTCATAGTGGTCATAACAGAACTGTGTGAACCACTGAGTCATGGGTCATGGGCTAGTGTGTGTGTAAGTTTGCTTTTATACTGCTGTCTCTCAAAGTGTTTGAAAGACACACAAATCACAACACAGTGATTGCTTAAGAATATCAGAGTCTTTCAACCAGGAAAGACCCCATCCCCACCCCAGATCCTTTGTCCTAGTTGGGTTGTTCACTGCCTTGCTTTCTTTTCTCCTCTTCCTCAGCTCCTCGTTTGGTAAAGGGACTTCTTTATTACTTTAACCTTCTTTCCTTCTGCTTCATTCTGTCCATTCTCCATATGATTTATATATGATTTTCTTCTATTAATATATGGTTTTGCCCAGATGGGGAGCTGAATGGACAGTGCTGGTACCTGGACTTTCTGGGGTTTCAGGAACAGAAAACTCAGGAGTGGAGAAAATTTGTGAGCATTTTCTTACCAAGGAGGTGAATCCAGTAACAATTATGTGGTCAGAATTAGCTTTAGGCATTTTTGAATACCATACTTAGCAAAATATTAGTTACATGTGGTGTGTGGCATAAAAACCAATTGGGAAAGAAATGTCATGCTTTGAAGCAAGAGCTTGGAGGTGGGAGGCTTGATGGAGAACTTGATCTTTTTTTCCTATTGTTTTTCCTAGATAGGAAAAGGATATACATAAGACACAGTAAGGGGCCCTTGATGATCTTTTGGAGCATAAAAATAATTTTGCCCCTTTTGTTTTCATAAAGAGAGATTTGTTGGCAATACTCAAAATGCAGAGAAATTTCAAAGGAGAAGAATATGGTAGTTTTATTTCTCAACTTTTGAAATAAAGCACACTGGAGCCTTTTTCGTACTTAGTAATAGCTAACATCCCAGTTAATTTTTCCCTTACCCAATGAAAGAGACATTTATGAAAGCTCAAAATAAAATTAATAACAGCAACTTCCTATGTTCTCACTCTTTACTGTACTTGACCAATTATGTTATATTCAAAGGCAGTTTCTTCACTTTTTTCACCTGGGATCTCCCTGTCTGAGGTTATCCTCAATCTTAAAGAACATCAGAAGCAACAATGGAGACAAAGCATGAAAGAGGGCACAGTTGGGGGCTGGTGTCTAAGTTCACATCCTACAAGGATGCAGGCCTGGTACCAGACCTCTGCCAAGTATTACCAATGGTAGGCAGAGAGTGGAGGAACTAACATTTACTAAGCGCCTATAGCGTTTCAAGTACTGTGCTTAGATCGATAGACATTTCATCTGACCCACATAAGAACCTTAGGAGGGGCACTATTATTATAATCCCCGTGAATAAAATTGAGACTCAAAAGCCTGTCAGTTTCCCAACATTATACAGTTAATAAGCAGTGAAGCTGATACTAGAACATGAGTATTTTTAAAATCCAAAGACTCTGTTCTTAAGAACCTGTGATCATAGATCAAAGCCATTTAAAGAAGTTTCTTACTCAAGTAGCACTGAACAAAAAGAACTCACCTTGGTTCCCAAACTAGAACCTAGAAAGCTTGTTAGACAGATTGTGGGGTCCCACCCCCAGAGTATCTGATAGGTTTATCTGGCATGGGGGTCAAGAATGTGCATTTCTAACAAGTTCCCACTCTACACTAAAGTTCCAGCCCTAACCCAAACCAAAGGGTGAAGGGAAGCTGTCACCCCTCTTCCGCGTCCCCCAGCTGCACAGTAACTAAGTGAGTCAGTTAGGATTAGTCTGGGATACATGAAACAAACACCCCAAGTCCCTGGTGGGCTGCTGTCTATGGGGTCGCACAGAGACGGACACGAATGACGCGACTTAGCAGCAGCAGCAGCAGCAAACAAGTAATAGAGTAAGTCTGGACACACGCAGCCCAGAACAGCCTCAGTAGCTCCTCAGCCCTCAGAGGCCTGAGCTTGGTTTCCATGCATACAAACATGGTTTCCATCCTCAGGGTCCAAGAGGCACCTGCAGACATTCATCGAGTCAAGCAGCATGAAGATGGAAAGACCAAGTGCCAAACAGAGATGGACAACTGAGCGGCCCCTTTGAAGAGCTTTTCTCTAATACTTCCTTAATGAGCTCTTATTTATGCCAGACCACAGTTATTACCATGGGGGCTAGGAAATATGGATTTTTAGCTGGGTACATTGTCACCCCAAGAGTATGAAGACAGTTTGACTAAGAAGGGGAGAATGGATATTAGGTTGCCAAATATGTCCTTTGCTCATCCAACCCCTTGACGATTCCATTGCACATAGTGCTTTGTCCTGTTCTTCAATGTTCTTTTGCATGTGAAGATCTGGTTTCCCCATTTGTTGAAGAGACAATGTTTCCCCATTGAATAGTCTTGACAGCCTTGTCAAAAACCAGCCATTCATAAATGCATGACTCTATGGACTCTCAATTCAATTCCAATGCTCTGTAACCGTGTGACTTTCAGCACGTACTTCTGGTTGTAAATCCCAGGTAAATTTTTGAGCTGCAATTAGATTCAGTCTTCTTGGTCCTTTACCAATACTCTCTTTTAGTGTAAGGACTATCATGAACCCCTCTGACCTATGCAGTAGTTTCTGGGGATAGAATGAGACTTCTAACTGATCTTTTTACCTTTAACACTGAGCAAAGTAAGCAAACCAATAGAAAGACAAGGACTATAATAACTAAAATTTATTCATCCCTGTATATCTCAGGCTCTAAAATAAACTCCATTGTTTGCCTCTTGGTGGTCAATCTGTTTACTTTACATTTAACAATAGAAAGAACACAGATCTCCAGCAAATTTTTAGATGCCAGTTATGTGTATGAGTAGCTAAAAGTGATTTGATGCATACTGCGATTGTCTCAAAAATGTTCTGGTTCTTTTTTCATTGTTTAAATGCAACAGTGGATCCCTTGATGTCAAGTTTATTTGAAATAAGTAATGTGCCCTTGGTAGGAGTATTCATTTCTGCAAATGCTCAGAAATTATGCTTGATATGCCAAGCCGAAATCATGAGTTTTTGTGAATGAGTTTTTGTTTTCCAGTCTGTTTGGAAGTCTACTTTAATGCCACAAAATCACAAACAGCTTGTTTAACTTGGAAAGTCTTTCCTAATCACCATGAAACCTAGTAATTGAGAATTTTGCTAAACGATTTGGTTCTAGTTTATTTTATTACAGAAGATTTCCCCTTAACACACACATACATATACACACACACCCTTGTATCTAAGCAATCGTTAATTTTAACCCCCTTACTGAGTTGTTGTGCATTGACTGGGAACCTCAGAGAATGTAAGAAAAGACTACAAGCTGGTGAAGAGATGTGTTGTTTTGAGTAGAATCAAGCATAATGACAAATGGGCTTCTGTTGTCATTGTTATAGGAGGGACGCATGGATTTCTGGCCTATTACATAACTAGAGACTTCCTTTTGCTTGTAAATGTCAAGATCAAACTGAGGTCAGTTTTAAATAGCTGACCGAGTACTAATAAATGTGACTTTCTTATCTAAGAAAAAGCAAAAGCCTCTGTCCCTGAGAAGTCTTGGCTCTGCTCATAAGTACAGGTGTCTTTTTTGTATGGGCATAACCTTCATTTTCTTCTTAAGACTGTCTCAGTGATGGCAAGCTAACTTTCATTTTGCTTAATCTCTACAAGGAAATTAGTAAATTAGGTGTATACTTTTGTTTAATTATTCATTTATTCATTCAATAAAATATTTGTTGAACTCTTAACTACGAGCTAAGCACACTGCAAGGTACTCCTATATGTTAGCCTCCTGTATTTCTCCCACTGGCCCTGGAAATGTGTATTCCCATTTTGCACATGATGAGAATCCTCTTGTGGGATTGCAGCCCACTTGTATGCTTTTTCTATACATTCTCCCTTGATGACTTGCCTTCAGAGCACACAACCTATCAAAAAGAACCAAGTCTTCCTTCTGATCACATGTCTGAACTTCCAACTGCCTCCTGATAGGTCCACCAAGGCTCTAAGAGGCAACTCAAGCTCTACCTGTCCATTAGCTTCCTGTCCCAGATCTGTTTCCGCTCTCACATCCCCTAAGCCAAGGATAGCTGTGGCTATATCAGAAATCTGTGCTGCTTTGATTCTCTCTTCTCCTCACCCCACACATCCAAATGCTAAGTACTATGAATGATGCCTCTCAAAGAGTTCTTCGACCCATCTTCTTTTCTCTATCTCTGTCACCACTGCCCTTGTCCAGGCCACCAACTCCAGAAATTGCTCCCAACTTTACTTTCCTTATGGTGCTTATTGATGGTTCCTCAACGCTACAGCCAGAGGGAAGATTCTGCAACACAGACCTCATATTTTTCCTTACTTAGATTCTAAATTAGCCTCAATGTACTCTCAGGATCAAACATATACTTCTTAACAAATTTTACAATCCTCTGTGATCTAATCCCCTATTTGTTTCTCCAGTTTTATGTTACATCACCCCCAGTATATTACTATTACACTACTTTCAATTTCTTAAAAGTAATACATTCTCTATTACCTGTCTCATCTATTAAAAAAGAAAAAGGCTTTGTTCCTTGTGCACAGTCATATTTTCCTCTTTTGTGACCCTGTGAACTATGGTTCACCTGGCTCCTCTGTCTATGGGATTCTCCAGGCAACAATACTGGAGTGGGTAACCATTTCCTGCTCCAGGAAATTTTCCCAACCTAGAGATTGAACCTGAGTCTCCTGCACTGACAGGCAGATTCTTTACCACTAGCATCCCCTGGCAAGCCCCTTGTTCCTTATAGTCAAGTTTTAATTAATCCATCCCTTTCCCTCTGCTTCTGCAGAGAATTGCTCTGTTCTGTTTCCATCACCTCCTCTCATTCCCTTTTCTGTTATCCAACAAAATTCAACAAATTTCTCCTTTCGGATCTTCAATTAGATGGCCACTTACTCCAAAATGTTTTTCTTCCTCTTTCAAGTTTGAGTTAGATGTCCTTACCAGGTGCTCTCATAACCCTTCTCCCATTTTACCACCCCCACCTCTGTCACTTGTAACTGTCTATTTGTCTGTATCTTCCACCACACCACATGGAAGCTGGGAAAACTGGACAGCTATATGTAAAAGATTAAAAGTAAAGCATTCTCTAACACTATATACAAAATTAGATGCAAAATAGATTAAAGATCTAAATGTAAGATCAGATTAATTTCCAAAATATATAAACGGTCACAGAGCTCAATATCAAAAAAGCAAATAACCCAATCCAAAAAAATGAACGAAAGACCTAAGAAGACATTTCTCCAAGGACGATATACAGATGGGCAACAGGCACATGAAAAGATGCTCAACACTGTTAATGATTAGAGAAGTACAAGTCAAAATTACAATGAGGTATCACACTAATCAGAATGGGTATTATCAAAAAGTCCGCAAATAATAAATGCTGGAGAGGAGAGGATGCAGAGGAAAGAGAACCCTCTCAGACTATTGGTGGGAATGCAAATTGGTACAACCACTATGGAGAACAGAATGAAGGTTCCTTAAAAGCTAAAAACAAAATTGCCATATGATCCAGTAATCTTACTCCTGGGCATGTATCTGGGAAAAACAAAAACTTTGGTTTGAAAATGTACATGCACCCCCATGTTCATAGCAGCAATATTTCCAATAGTCAATACATGGAAGCAACCTAAATGCCCATTGACAGATGAATGGATAAAGAAGATGTGATACACACACACACACACGAACATTACTCAGCCATAGAACAGAATGAAATAATGCCATTTGCAGCAACATGAATGGACCTAGAGATTGTCCTGCTGCTGCTGCTGTTAAGTCACTTCAGTCATGTCTGACTCTGTGTGACCCCATAGACGGCAGCCCACCAGGCTCCACCGTCCCTAGGATTCTCCAGGCAAGAACACTTGAGTGGGTTGCCATTTTCTTCTCCAATGCGTGAAAGTGAAGTCGCTCAGTCGTGTCTGACTCTTAGCAACCCCATGGACTGCAGCCTACCAGGCTCCTCCGTCCATGGGATTCTCCAGGCAAGAGTACTGGAGTGGGTTGTCAGAGATTCTCCGAGAGACTGTCCTACTAAGTTCAATAAGTTGGGCAGAGAAAAAATATTATGTGATATCACTTATACTTGGAATCTAAAAAAAAAAATGATGCAAATAAACTTATTTAAAAAACAGAAATAAACTCATAGAAATTGAAAAGTTATATATTCATATGACCCAGAGGACATATTTGGAAATTAAATGGATCTTAGGAATCTCTTTGCCTGGATCCCTAACTTTAATTTTCACTATCAGTTGACTTTTTGGTGAATATTTGTATTTTCATTCAGAGTTTAAATAAATGTTTCTTCACTCATCAGCATTCCCTGCTTTGCCCTACCACAACTTGGGGGTATTATGGTTAAATTTGGTCCCTTCCAATTTCAAATGTTGAAGGTCTAACTCCTAGTACCTCAGAACACAACCTTATTTGGCAATATGGTTTTTGCAGATGTAATTAGTTAAAATGAGGACATGTTGGAATAGGATAGGCTCCTAATCCAATAAGGCTGCATCCTTATAAAAGTGGAAATTTGGACACAGACATACAGGAAGAAGTCATGTAAAGATGAAGCTGTAGAGACCAAAGTCATGCTTCTAGAAGCCAAGGAATACCAAAGATTGCCAGAAGCCAGAAAAGAGACATGGAAGAGATGCCTTATCACAGCCCTTAGAAGGAACTTACCCTACTGACACTTGATTTTGAACTTCTGGCCTCCAAGGCAGTGAGATAATAAATGTATATTTAAGCCACTCAGTTTGTGGTACTCTAACAGCAGTCCCAGCAAACTAAAATAGGGGGTAACCATGCTTCTAAATTACAGACTTGGGAAGTCTATTTTAAGATGTGCATAAACCTAGGAATGGCTAGAAATAACCTGTTAAAAGCAGAAATGTTAATAAATGTAAAAGTCTGTTTTGTCTAGGATGGGGGTAGGATGAGGAATTTGTTGTTTGTTTTTAGCTGGAAAACTGAAAAGAGACCAAACCAGTTCTGTGACCTGAAAGTATCTTCAGACACAGGGGTTCTTGCCCATTCCACAGGTAGGACAGGTAATTTTTACAGTGCTTGCCTCAGTTATTTATTGCCAAGGAATTTAGTAGCTTGTAGTACTAGTCCAACTCAGCTTGCAAAACTTTTAGCACAAGGGAAGCCTTTGTTTTTAAATAGTCATTCCTCTCTGTAGCGTGAGTTCTGCAAGGGTTGCCAAGACTCAATTTGTTTTTGAGTGGTTTTTGAGTGACACTGGAAACCTCTTCTACAATATTAATTGCTGTGTATGTGGGTGTGGATTGTAGAGGAGATGATCTAAGAGAACCAACAAGAGGAGATAAACATAACAATTCACATTACTTAATGAGGTGGTTTTAATAATTGTCCTCTATGAAGGATTGGGTAGATGGTGAAAGAAAGAGAAGTTTTAAATATACTTGTGACTTAAACATATGGATGACTGGTTCCATTTATTAAGAAGAGGGAAGTCCTGGGAATCTATAGAATATGAGGAGTTAATTTTGAATATATTCATCCTTTCTTAAAATTTATTTTATTGAAGGATAGTTGATTTACAATGTTGTGTTAATTTCTGCTTTACAGTATGATTCAGATATATATGTATATTCTTTCCATATTCCTTTCCATTATAGTATTCCAGGATACTGAACATAGAAGGACCTTATTGTTTTTCCATTCTATATATAATACTTTGCCTCTGCTAACCCTAAACTCCCAATCTATCCCTCCCTCACCCCTTCTCCCCTTTGGCAGCCACAGGTCTGTCTCTATGTCTGTGAGTCTGTTTCTGTCTTGTAGATAAGTGCACTTGTGTCATATTTTAGATTCCACATATAAGTGATGTTATATGGGATCTGTCTTTCTCTTCCTGACTTAGTATAATAATCTCTAGATGCATCCATGTTGCTGCAAATGGCATTATTTCATTCTTTTTTTATGAAGGCATTAATTGTTGGTTGCCTAGTAAGTATTCAAGTGACAATATTAAGTAGGTTGTTGGATATATAAGGTAAGTGGTGTATGTAGAAAAATTGGGAGCCATAAACAGGGGTATGACTAGTGTTTCAACCATGGCACCTAATGAGATCTCCTAGGACTTTCAGATTTTGATATTTAGAGGAGTGGAAGAAGATGAAAATCTAGCCAAGGAAACTAAGAATCAGGAAGAAATCAGGAGACTCATGTTCTGGAAGCAGTAAGAAGAGTGTTTCATGAGGCATGGCATCCTCAAATGTGTAATATTTTACTTGGCAATTGAAAAAGATGGCCCAAAATGTGTCCATTGCATTTGGAAAAATGAGACTCATAGGCAACCTAGGCACAATCAGTTTTAGTAGAGTAGTGGGGGCAGGGGGCAGAGGGAAAGAACAGAGATTAGGAGAGGGAAATAATCCAGGGCAGCCCTCTTCATAGCCACGGAGAATTTTTGCCCTGTAGTATAAAAGGGAGAGAGGTTAGGAGAGAGGGAGGGAGGCAGGAAGCGAATTCTGAGAATCTAATTTAAGACTCAGAATTTAGGGGTGCCTCTACTTTTCAGTTAAATGAACCAATTAATTATCTTTTTAATGGAAACCAATTTGCATTCTTTTTCTGTAATGTAACTGAAATGGTCTTAACAAATAGAGGAATTAGTGATACACCCAAAACTATAACATAGTACACCCCCTACCAAAGGCATACCTTCTAGCCTTTTTCTTGACTGTGACCATGGAAGAAAAGGACAAAGAAGGCTCCCAGAGGTTAGAAACAGAATTAAACGGACCAGAAACCTCCACCTCCACTCATTGCATCACCAGGATAGGCCTTATTATTGCTGACTGAGAGAATGTGATGCTTGCAATGGCCTATGACAACTGTAAATTGTTTTCCTTCCCCCCTCCTTTAAAGGAGAATAATACAGTGATAATCCTGTTTTCCCTGTATTTTAGATGTATTAGGGAGGGTACATTAAAAATCGTCTCATGTCTGTATCATGATGAGGCTCATCTGGATTTGATTCAGAGAGATATGCACAAAATGTGAAGCCAGATGTAGGAACTTGATACGACTTTAGGTTGTCTCCTTTTAAGAGGAAAAGTGCATTTTGGATTAATGTAAAATAGACACACAGTATTAGGCAGGAACATTTGGGGGAAAGCATATCCTTATGAGCATGAGGATGTAATTGTGAGGAACATGGTGAATTTTAATTGGCTTCTGTTTTATGTTTACCTTTTCTGGAGAATAGCTCCTTTGGGCTCCAATCTTTTAATAATCCTGGGACTGCCAGCCACAATATTCCTTACTAGAAGGAATGGTATTGAAGCACATGACCTAGGTCCAATCAATTATGATATCCCATTTTCCTGACCATAAAGATCAACCCAGGAGTGGCCATATCAACACAGGTGGGGCAAATACAGTTCTTTTCCAACTTTTTATTGGAGGACACACTGTTTTACTATTGAGGACCTGAACCTGGAAGGTGACAGGTAGCATCTTCCCCAATGTGTGAAGAAGGCTTGCCTGCACTGGGAAATCATGAAGCCAACACATAGGAACAGTACCAAGATGCAGAGGTAAAAAGAGAATACTGATTTCTTTGGAGTCTGTGGAATCTAGTTACGCGTGAAACAGAAATATACTTCTGATTCCCCAGTTATATAAGCCAATAATTTTTTTTCTTCAGAAAATAAAAAAGAGTGAGAAGACTGTAAGAAAGTGACAACAGTGTGGGTAGACAATCATTTTAAGAAGTTTGAGTGGGAAAAGAAGCATAGAAATGGGATGATGATTAGAGGAGGAGGTGGGGGAGAGCTCAACAGACAGCTTTTGTTTATCGCAATTACTATGACATGTTTATATGCTGAGCAGAATCATCCAGAAAGGGTAAGAGAGAGAAAGAGAATGCAGAAATGGAAGGGGACTGGGGGGCTGCAGAAATTACGGGAGCAAAGGCTTTTGACAGATTAGAGAAGGTGAGATTCAAAGCCAAGTGAAAGGGCTGGCTTTTGATAGAAGGAAGCTTCTCCATTTGCTAAGTTATGGTGCTTTTTCCTTCAACAGAAACCCAAATAAAGTAATATGTTAAGGCCAGCTATCATCGGACACAGAGTAAGTCCAGAGATGGTGCAGTTCCAGCATTCGCTAATTCAACAGCTCAAGAATGTCAACAAGAACACAGGTGTTACCCATCCTTCGCTCTCCCATCCTCACTGTTGACTGTCTTACACAGTAACTGCAACAATTCCAAGCATTATATGCAGTCAGAACATCCTGCAAAAAAGAGATGTTCTTCCTCCTGTATATCTTTTTAAAAAATCTGGTAAAGAGCCTTTTCCTCAAGGCTCCAGGGGCCTCTACTGGATTGCAGGCTCATGCCTAAAATAATCTTTTATACCTGGGAATGGCGCCCAACATGGCTGGCTGAGCAACAGTGATTCATTTGCTGGAAATGGACAAGACCAAGTTTCCCTAAACACATGGCTGCTGGCTAATCCAAATTGGGTGTCTGTAGAAAGGGATAAATGGGGAAACGGTCATTGGGAAAGAGATTAGTAGAGTCTGCTGCAGGAAGGTTTATATATTGGCTGATGAGAAAGTGAGGGAACAGCCATCTGGCAGCCTCTATTTTTTTCAGTGAATTATTGATGAGGTGATCATTTGGGATGAAGGTGGAATTTTGATGAGAAAGAAAGTATGAAATGATATTTGAGGAAAGAGTGGAGAATAATAAATAGTTTTCTCAGAGAGGAAGAACACATATTTCCCAATAGGAAAATATAGTATTTTGATGTCAGAGGAGTATTGAGTACCTGTGTGAACTTTGAGTTCATTCATCTAAAATTAAACCAATCCAATTTTTTTTTCCTAATAACATTCAGTGAAATAGACATAATGATGACAATTTTCTTAACCACTGAGAGCTAACCAGAAAGTCATTTTCTTTTAAAGGAGGTGAAATTCACACAAATACAATTAACCGTTTTTAAATGGATATAGTTCAGCGGCATTTAGTGTGTTCATGTAACCACAACCTGTCTTGAGTTTCAACATTTTTCTCCATCCCAAATCTGTATCAGACATATGATTTGTAAATATTTTTCCTCATGCTATAGGTTATCTTTTCACTTTCTTGATAATGTTCTTTCCTGCACAAAAATGTTTAGTTCTGATGAAGTCCAATTTAACTGCTTTGTATTTTGTTATTCCTGCTTTCAGTATCAAATAATCCATTTTCAAATCCAAGATCTTTAAGATTTTCTCCTGATTTCTTCTGAAAGTTTTACAGTTTTCCTCTTATATTTCGATCCATGTTTAGTCAATTTTTGTTTATGGAGTGAGGAAGGGGTGGAGTTTCATCTTTTTTGCATGTGGTTATACAGTTGTCCCAGCACCATTTGTGAAGAAATTCTTCTTTACCTGTGATAGGGTCTTTGCACTCCTATTGAAAACCAACTGGCTGTAGATGTTTGGGTTTATTTCTGAATTTTCAACTCTATTCCACTGTTCTATTTATGTATCTTTATGCCAACATTGACACTGTTTTTAATTACTATAGCTTTGTAGTACATTTTGAAACTGGGAAGTGTGAGTCCTCCAATTTGTTTCTTTTTTTATTATTATTCAATTGTTTTGGCTATTCTGGGTCCTTGAGATTCCATATGAATTTGAGGACTGGCTTTTCTATTTTTGCAAAGAAAGCTATTAAATTTTAGTAGGTATTGCATTGAATCTGTAGTTAGTTTTGGGGAGTTTTGTCATCTTAACAATATTAGATTTTGCAACATGCAAACATAAGATACTTTTAGATTCATTTAGGTTTTCTTTAATTTCTTTCAGCAATGTTGTGTAATTTTCAGTGTATCACTCTTTCACCTCCTCGATAAAAAATATATTTCTTGGTAGCTTATTCTTCTGGATACCACTGTGAATGGAACTGTTGTATTTCTTTTTTGGATTGCTCATTCCTGGTTGTATTAATCATGCCTTAAAAAAAAATTCAGATGATTTGATATCCGGGGCCTTGCTGACCCTGGAAGGACTGCTCCCACCCCCACAAAGCTTGCCAATTCCTAGAAATAGTGAAAGACTTCCCTGCAAGTGTGCCTTTCATATGCCACTGACCAGTCCA
Organism: Giraffa tippelskirchi; assembly: GCF_054371585.1. Classification (NCBI taxonomy): domain Eukaryota; kingdom Metazoa; phylum Chordata; class Mammalia; order Artiodactyla; family Giraffidae; genus Giraffa; species Giraffa tippelskirchi. The sequence continues at coordinate 102,172,159 of NC_137280.1, read as the reverse complement.
AACACAGGGCCACTATTCCTCTGCCCTAATCACCCCAGATACAGGTACCATATAAGTAGGGACAACCTCAATGTTCTGGAGCCCACTGAAATTATCCAAACTAGCTAATCCTAACCCTGATTATCTTTACTCACGTGTTCCTTCCCATGGAAACTACAATAAATGTTCCTGTCCCCATTTCCTCCTTGCTTCCTCTACTCCTGACTGACCCTTTAATTCATATGTGTCCCCTCCATATCATCTCCCCCTCATGGTGTGTCATGCCCCTCCTCTTGGGGACTGTAACAAACTATCTTTCCAATGGTGATCAACTCCAGATCTGTTAAGCTCACTACATTAGTCTCCGTTTTAAAACACAGGTGTATAACAACCCAAATTAATTTTTATATGTTTATCTTATACCCTGAAACTCGACTTGATTCATTTATTAGCTCTCAGTTCAGTTCAGCTGCTCAGTTGTGTCCGACTCCTTGTGACCCCATAAACCACAGCACGCCAGGCCTCCCTGTCCATCACCACCTCCAGAGTCCACCCAAACCCATGTCCATCGAGTCGGTGATGCCATCCAACCATCTCATCCTCTGTCGTCCCCTTCTCCTCCTGCCCTCAATCTTTCCCAGCATCGGGGTCTTTTCCAATGAGTCAGCTCTTCACATCAAGTGGCCAAAGTATTGGAGTTTCAGCAATGAACACTCAGGACTGATTTCCTTTAGGATGGACTGGTTGGATCTCCTCGCAGTCCAAGGGACTCTCAAGAGTCTTCTCCAACACCACAGTTCAAAAGCATCAATTCTTCGGTGCTCAGCTTTCTTCACCATCCAACTCTCACATCCATACATGACTACTGGAAAAACCATAGCCTTGACTAGATGGGCCTTTGTTGACAAAGTAATGTCTCTGCTTTTTAATATGCTGTCTAGGTTGGCCATAACCTTCCTTCCAAGGAGTAAGCATCTTTTAATTTCATGGCTGCAGTCATCATCTGCAGTGATTTTGGAGCTCAGAAAAATAAAGTCAGCCACTGTTTCCACTGTTTCCCCATCTATCTGCCATGAAGTGATGGGACTGGATGCCATGATCTTAGTTTTCTGAATGATGAGCTTTAAGCCAACTTTTTCAGTCTCCTCTTTCACTTTCATCAAGAGGCTCTTTAGTTCTTCTTCACTTTCTGCCATAAGGGTGGTGTCATCCGCATATCTGAGGTTATTGATATTTCTCCCGGCAAACTTGATTCCAGCTTGTGTTTCTTCCAGCCCAGCATTTCTCATGATGCACTCTGCATGTAAGTTAAATAAGCAGGGTGACAATATACAGCCTTGATGTACTCCTTTTCCTATTTGGAACCAGTCTGTTGTTCCATGTCCAGTTCTAACTATTGCTTCCTGACCTGCATATAGGTTTCTCAAGAGGCAGGTCAGGTGGTCTGGTAGTTTTTTTTGAGGATTGCTTGAAATTTTCTATATACAGAATCATGTCATCTTCATATGGAAATTGTTTTATTTCTAATTCCCAGTTTAGATTTTTTTTTTCCTTTTCTTGCTTATTTGGTCTGAGTAGAACTCTCAATATAAAATTGATAAGCAGTGGAGAAAGCAGGCATTCTTGTCTTGTTCTTGATCTTAAGGGGAAAGCTTTCCATTTTTCAACACTGAATATGATGTTAGTTGTGGGTTTTTTCATAAACATTGTTTATCACATTGAGAAGGCTTTCTTCTATTCCTAGTTTGCTGAGTGTTTCTGTCATCTCATGAATTCTGTCAAATAATTTTCTGCATCTATTGAGATGAACATATTGTATTTTTCCTTTATTCTATTAATGTGTTATGTTATAGTAATTGTGGGTTTTTTAATGTTGGTCTGCCCTAGCATCCTTGTGATAAATTCCACTTATTCATGATGCATACTCTTTGTAATGAATGTCCTTTTGGATCCAGTCTGCTACTATTTTGCTGAGGAGCTTTGCATCTATATTCTTAGGTGATATGGGTTTATACTTTTTTTAACAGTACCTTTGTGTGACTTTGGTATTAGGGTAACATATTAGGAAGTAGTCTCCTTTTCTGTTTTTTAAATGAGTTTGTGTGAAATTAGTGTTTACTGTTCTTAAAATGTCTGATGAATTCACAGTGAAGCCATCTGATCTTAGAGTTGGTTGAAAGATGTTGATTAAAGATTCAATCTCTTTACTTGCTACAGGTCTATTGAGATTTTCAAATTTTCTTGAACCAGTTTTGGCAATTTATGTCTTGCTAGGAATTTGTTCATTTCATCTAGGTAATATAGTTGGTTTGCATCCAATTATTCCTAGTATTCACTTATAATCTTTTAAATTTCTTTAAGGTTGGTAGTAATATCCCTAGTTTTACTTGTTTTTTACATGTTATTTTTTCTTTTCTTTATTTTTTGTTAATATAATTAAAGATTTGTCAACTTTGTTGATCATTTCCAAGAACCAACTTTTTGGTTTCATTGATTTTTCTCTATTGTTTTTCTATTCTCTTTTATCTCTGACTTAATATTTATTATTTCCTCCTATTGATTCTGGGTTTAGTTTTCTCTTTTTCTTCAAGTTCTAACTTCAAGGTATGAAGTTAGGTTGCTGATTTGACATAGTTCTCCTTTTTTAATGTACATGTTTTCATCTATAGGTTTCCCTCTGGCCCCGTCTCACCGCATCCTCTGAGTCTCCGTATGTTGTTCTTGTGTTTCTCTTTTTATCTTCAGATATTTAATTTCCCTTGTGATTTTTTTTCTTTGACCCATTGATTCTGTAAGAATGTGATATTTCCATTTATTTTCAAATTTCTCAGTTTTCCTTTTGTCATTAATTTCTAGATTTATTCCATTATGATTGGAGAAGTTACTTTGTATAATTTCAATCCTTTTAAACTTGTTTAGAATTATTTTGTGGCCTAATATATATGGTCTATCCTGGAGAATGTGCTCTGAGCACTTGAGAAGACTGTGTATTCTATTGTTGGATGGATTATCCTGAATATGTCTGTTAGATCTAGTTCGTTTGTAGTGTTGATCAATTCTATTTGCTCTTGATCTTTTGGGTACATTTTCTATCCATTATTAAAAGTAGGATATTGAAGTCTCTACTCTATGACTATTTATTACTATGTATTTCTCCCTTAAATTCTGTTAATGGTTGTTTCATATATGGGGTGTCTGTTGTTTGATGCATGTATATTTATAATTTTGATAAATTAACCCTTTTATCAATATATAATATCCCTGTATTCTGTAAAAATTTGACTTGGCATCTATTTGATGTTCTCTGATATTAGTATAGCAATGCCAGCTCTCTTTTGGCTACTATGTGCACGGAATATCTTTTTTATCCTTTCACTATTTGTTTCTTAGAGTGGAAGTTACTCTATTATAAGTGGTGTATGCTTGGATCACATTTCTTAATTCATTTTTCTAGTCACTGTCTTTTACTTGCTGGGTCTAATCCATTTACTTTTAAACTACTACTGGTAATAAAGGACGTAATTCTGCCATTTTGCTATTTGCTTTCTCTGTATTTTACATCTGTTTGTTACTCAATTGCTCCATGCTGCTTTCTTTTGTGCTGGATTTTCGTGTACCATTTTAATTCCCTTTTCATTTTCTGCATCTTCTTTAGTTATTTGCTCCTATAATGTGTATGCTGGTATACCTGGTAGCTTTCCATAGTGTCCATAAATCTCTTAGGCTCTGTTCACTTCTCTGTATTCCTTTTTCTTCCTGATCCTTACATCAGGTAATTTCAGTTGTCCTGTCTTCAAGTTTTCATGATTTTTGTCTCCCAGCTTTTATCTGCTATTGAACCATTTCAGCAATTTTTTCATTTCAACTATTTTGTTTCCTAACTTCAGAATTTCTACTTAGTTTCTTTTTATAATTTTTATCCCTTCATATATTCTACCTGTACATGTATCATTCTTCTCATTTCCTTTACTTCTTTGTCCATGGTTTCTTTCAGCTCTTTGAGGATATTAAAGACACTTATTTTAAAAGATTCATTCATTAAGTCCAAAAGTTCATTGTCTAGGCTTCTTCATGGATAGTTTTTAATCAATTAATTTTTTTCTAATAAATGAGCCATGCTTTACTTTGTGATCCTTGTACTTGTTTGTTCAGAACTAGACATTTTGAATATTATAATACAGTAACTCTGGAAATCAGATTCTTTCTCCCTCCCCAAGACTGTATACAATTCTTCCCTCCTCTACAGTTTGTATGTTTGTTTAGTTACTTTTCCAAACTAATTTTGCAGAGACCATAATTTTTGTCTTGTGTGGTTACTAAAGTCTCCTATTCTATTGCCTCTGCAGTTAGCCAATGACCTGACAGAGATTTCCTTGAATGCCAGCATCTTTGTTTATCAAGCGCTTTCCTGGATACTGAAAGTATTCTACTAGAGTCCAGAGCTAATAAATGGTTGGTTCTGATAGTTCTTGCTAGCTCAAAAATTATTTAAGTGGGAGAACCAATTCCTAGAGCTTATTCTGCCATAATTTTGAAGTGCAAGTCATTTTGTTTTGACTTTCATTGTGAATATTAATATGAAATGTATCAATACACTTTCTTGACTGCATCAATAAGCTGTGCAATGAATACAGTTTATCTTCCTTTGACTTTTAATGATATTGCATCACCTTTATGATGATCTTCTATTGAATACCGAGGTATAAAAGTTGAATATTTTAGTGGATTTATATAGCCTCAAATGTATAATATGAAAGTTGTTCCTTTGTCTTACATAATTCTTATGACAAATGTTGTTCATGCTTTTAAAATCATCTCCTCCCCCTAAATTTGTTAGTATCAGGAAGAGGGGAAGGGGCCAACTCTTCAAAAATCAAAGGACAAATATTAGCCTCCCAACATTATGTGAACCATATGTTCCAGCACAGATAGCTGGTTAGGAAATATAGAAATTGATTATTTAAAGAATAATGCATTTCTACTCTCTTTTTATAAGCAGATATATGATACTAAGTTGGACTGACCTTTTATCTTTATTCTCTCTCAAACGAGTAACTGTAAAACTAAGCAGTTCCTATGAAAAAAGAAAAAGAAAAAAGAAAAAACAAAAGCAATAAAAAGGAAGTAGTGCCCAAGGCCCCTAGAGTTTTTAAATTCAATTGGGATATCTTGCAGCTACTAACTCAGGTTTCCTCTTACTTTCTTTGATACCTTGTTTTCTATCCTATAATTTGAATTTGAATTTAAGCAGCATTCCTAAGAGCTTCCTGAATCGAAAATTAAATTTTGAAAAGTTCTAAGACTCCAGTTGAAACAACGGAGTGAATTCAAAATGGTAGCTATTATCTTGCAACTCAGCAACAGAGTATATTCTTTTTTGCAGTACTTTAAAAATACTTAGATATATAATTATCTTATTTCATTTTATTTTCATTTTTTCTGTTCTTTCCTTTTGGATTATCAGTCATATCTGATAGGTCATTTTCAAAAGGGCTGGGGGAATATCAGTAGTCTTATGCTAATAAACAGTTTCATCATTATATAATGCAATCCAACATTAGTTCTTGCCTCAATGTATCCACATGTATCCTTTATCCTGCTTTTGTGAGATTACGAAACATATGAGAATGAAAACATCATTTAAAAAGTTAATGAATGGAATGTTCTTAGAAAATATTATTTCTGGCCAGTTTGACTGAGTTTTATTATAAGTTTTGACAGAATCCTCCCCATCCATCCTTCTGGGAAATTTACAACCTAGTTAGAATACATATGACTGGAGAACTACCCTGTAAAAACATAGCGAAGTGCCATAGTAAAATTTTGTCATGGGCTCACAGGTCATAACATCAGAGGGCTGTGGGGTCAGGCCTAAAATAGAGATATGGTGATTCCATGTCAAGATTTCTTAGAGATAAGCTGAATCTGAGCTAAATTTATTTGAGCCAAAGGGATATTCAAACAGAAATCTACTATAAGAGGAGAGCAAAGAGATGGGGTTGGTGTGTATATAAAAATGGACTGAGATGGCAGAACAAATTTTTATCAAGTCTTAGGAGAAAGGAAAATACATTTCCTTCATGTAAATAAGTGAACACACAGAGAAAAAGTGCCAAAAACCACATGATCGGGGGAAAATCATAGATCTCATCTTTGCAGGCAGTCTCAGAGTTACAGTTTGGATATACTATAGAACCCAGAGTGGGAAACAGACCAGTGTAGATCCCAGTCCAACCTGTTCTTATTAGCTCTGGGAAAGCCCCTTAAAGAACCTAACTTCCAATCTTTAAAATAGTCACAACAACAGCAACAACAAAAAATAAACAAATTGTGCGGTATGCTGTAGCTACCAAACAAATGTTAGTTGCTATTTTTCCATAGACCTTACTCACTTATGGTCATGATTATGCAATTTTGGAATCAGACAATTTATCAGCAGAATGCTTAGGTAGCAAATAAGAGAAAACTCAATGTCTAATCAATAAGGAAACTTATAAACTCACTAAGGGTAAGTCCCAAGGTAGGAGATGCTTCAAAATTAGTTGCAAAAACATTTCAGTAGTGTCAACAAGACCCAGGTTTGTTCTGTTGTCCACACTTCCATCCAGAGAGTGGCTTTGTTATATAATTGGCTTCCTGGATGTCTGTAGGATGGCTATGGTAGCATTCATGTCTGTGGATAAGAGAAAGTGCTTCTCCAAATCATCAAAGTTCCTCCTGGCCAGCGTGGGTGGTGCAAACTAGGTCATATTTCCTACACATTAACTGTTGCCAGAGAAGAGCCAGGATCAGATTGGTTTAGGCCTTGATTCCTAAACCAATGGGAGGAAAATGGAAGGAAGGAAAGAGAATGGGATTGTCATATTTATCAGGCCCCATTTCTGGGGTCAGACTTGGGCTTAGGGAGTCACACCCAATGTCCACTACTGAACACTTGGGTTCCAATATTTACTATCTATGTCCTTGGACAAGTTATACAACCTTATTGAATTTCCTTATCTGTAAAATGAGCATGAAGCTGAACTGAAATAAATATGAAAACAAAAGGTTCTCAGAATATCTGATATGTACTAAGTACCCAGTAAGTATTAAGTAGTACTATCATTATTCACCTATACACTTTCACATTATGGAATAATTTTTAAATTGTCTGCTTTTCCAAGTAAATTGTAAAAATACAAACAATATCACCTTTATTTTTTATCTCCAAAGCTTACATATAATAAATATACAACATATTTCTTTAACAATGAGTGAATACATAAATACCTGTTGAGTAAATAAATAAAGGCCTAAAAACAATAGGAGATATATTTAAAAGAGAGATAACCAAATGGTGACTGGATCAATCATTCAGAATATGAAAACAAAATGGGACAGACTGAGAAAGAATATATTTGAGATTAAAAAATACATACATCAGACCTAGAGAGGACTTTTCCCTGAAGACTACAGTGGTTACAGACAGTGAGCAAACCAAATATAAATTGAGTTTAGGGTAACCAGCTCATAGAGGCTGTGACATCTTCAGACACTTTATTTTATAATTTGATAAATAATGAATATTTGGATAAAACCTATGTGAATGCTTACTGCAGTCGAGAGGATGTAGAAGAAATAATAATAGGAACTACTGAGTGCTTGATGTATTCCAGGCATTGTTCTAAGTGTTTCTCCCGTGTAAACTCATGTATAAACCTCAAAACAAATGCACGAGATAAGAACTATTCTTTTTATCCTCATTCCTATTTACAGGTGGGAAAATCAAACCCAAAGAGTCTGAGCAACTTGTCCAAATCATAAAGATATAGCAAGTAGCAAACTGAGACTTTTACCCAAAGTCACAGAGTCTGTGTCTTTAGCCATTACACTCTACTATGATAAAATGGACGGGTGCTCAGAGAAATCAGATTACATTTCCAAACCATCATGCACCCAAGAGTTAGATGTATTAGTATTCATGCAGAATACCTCAGGCCTTCCAGGTCACTGAGAGCTGAAAGGCAAAGACAACAGTTCATGGCATATGTGCTCCCTCTGAGCCTCCCTTGTGGGCTTCCCTTGTGACTCAGCTGGTAAAGAACCTGCCTGCAATGTGGGAGACCTGGGTTTGATCCCTGGGTTGGGAAGATCCCCTGGAGAAGGGAAAGGCTACCCACTCTATTATTCTGGCCTGGAGAAGTCCATGGACTGCATAGTCCATGGGGTCGCAAAGAGTCGGACACGACTGAGCAACTTTCACTTTCACTTCTGACTCTCCTGTTGTGCTTTCATCATTCCCTGCATATAACACAATGGCTGCATAGAGTGCCAACTAGACAAATAGTTGTTGAGTGAATGGTTGTGTGCATGGAGGGATGGATGTATACGAGCAAACGTGATTTGCCCAACTTATTTCCATGTAGACTAACCTCTCAGTGCCTCTCCATTTGGTAAATGTCTGTAAATATTTGTTGCCCTTTTCAAGATGAGATGGTATGCTTTGCAATAATTCTTGGAATAATATGAAAGAGATACTTAGAGATAAGCCATGCCTCAGAGCCCGAGATCTGGAATGAATACAAGGTTGTATGCCCCTTTCCAGGGACTCTTTCAGAATTGTTGCTGAGCTAGAGAGAAAAATCACAAGGGACTCTCCAGGGAAGCTAAGGGACTAGGGATTATCCAACTACTACTCTCCTCAGGAGAAATCTACAAACAGTAAGACACACCTTGAGACATTTTATGGTTATGGTTAGCATAGATCTCTCCTGGAGAAGGAAATGCAACCCACTCCAGGTTTCTTGCCTGGGAAATCCTATGGATAGAGAAAGAAGCCTGGTGGGCTACAGTCCAGTAGCGTCACAAAGACTTGGGACAGGATTTAGTGAGTAAATGACAATAACAAAAGCCCTTGATCATCTGACTTTAACTAGAAATTCCTGCATTTCCCTTCAGCTCCTTCTATCCTGCTGCTGCTGCTAAGTCGCTTCAGTTGTGTCCGACTGTTTGTGATCCCGTGGACTATAGCTTACCAGGCTCCTCTGTCCATGGGATTCTCCAGGCAAGAACACCAGAGTGGGTTGCCAGGTCCTCCTCCAGGAGACCTTCCCAACCCAGGGATCAAACCTGCATCTCCTACTGCTCCTGCACTGCAGGCAGATTCTTCACAGCTGCACTAAAAATCCAAGGGAGGGAGTCAGAATTCCTTCTCTTTCTAGAGAGCTGTGGCCTCCTGTGGGGTCACAAAGAGTTGAACATGACTGAGCATGCATGCATAACTAGCTAGTATTTTGGGGGTTTCCCAGGCACAGACGGTAAAGCATCTGCTTACAGTGCAGGAGACCTGGGTTCAATCCCTGGGTCGGGAAGATCTCCTGGAGAAGGAAATGGCAACCCACTCCAGTATTCTTGCCTGGAAATTCCCATGGATGGAGAAGCCTGGTAGGCTACAGTCCATGAGGTCGCAAAGAGTCGGACACGACTGAGCGACTTCACTTTTTCAGGCGCAGAGGTAAAGAATCTTCCTGCCAATGCAGGAGATATGGGTTCTATCCCTGGATCAGGAAGATCCCCTGGAGTAGGAAATGGAAACCTGCTTCAGTATCCTTACCTGGAAAATCCCATGGACAGAGGAGCCTGGTAGGAAGGCTACAGTCCATGGGGTCACAAAGGGTCAGACATGACTGAGTGGCTAAGCAGGTAGCCTCCAAAGATTTAAGTTTCAAGAACCCTGTCTAAACCACAATACAGATTTCAGATTCAGCTGTACAAATAAAATACAACGTTGAAACATAATAAAGATGAATGTTGAGACTATTGTACTAGACAGCTCTCTGCCTGCTGTAACTATGTGGTCTCATCTCTTGCCCAGAAAGATCTTTATTATTAAAAATAAATAAAATCAAAATTATTTCCTTATCACTCTTTACTAATCATTTGTCATCTATGAGAATGTTTCAAAAGCCATTTTCATATTTAATAGATATCAATGGAAGGCAATTCATTTGTAAATTGGAACTTAATTAATAAAAGAAGCTTTAAAAAAGTCATTGTACTTCCATACCCTTACAAGCACATGTCTTCAGCTTGCAGTCTCGGAAGGAACAAAATCAAAGCTGCTTAAGCAAGTTTCCTGGCTGGAGAAAGAGCTAGAAGCTCTGGACTATAAGGAAGAAAGTGGAGAATCATACAAAGAAATAGTTCTTGCGAAAAACCAGGTATGTCATAGAAGAAGAATAATCTTTCTTTTAAAAGTTACCTAAACATATGAGCTGACAATCCTGCAGTTATTTCTGGCTGGATTGGAAGTTCATATTTAAGTTCAGTTTCTGTACTTGCTCAATGTAACTGTATTCCCTGATAGAATGTTCACATACAAAAATAAACTTTCTCGGTGATATTTTTAAGTTTGATATATATTCTTTTGAATCATATTAAGTGAATATTCTATTTATTTTATAAGTGATATTGACTATACAAATGTTTCTTAGTTTTCCATTGAACTTAATCAAGCAATAGCTTCTTTCTGGGCAGTGAAAGAAGTTGATCAAAACAATTTTCATAGACTTTTAATAAATTACTTTATAAGAAGTTACCAATCTCTGAATCGCAGGACATTTATATATGTGTCATTATATAAATTTATCTCTTGTTCAACCCATGTTGTTTTGTATCTGGTTTTGTGATAGAGGGATGGATAGACAGATAATCTGTATCTATATATAGATATATATATCCTCACATTAAAACATATCCATATATTCTAAAGGCAGATACCAATTCATTGGGTCCCACATGTATGTATACATGATGTGATATAAGGTAGGTTAACATTATCTGCAGTACATCAAGCAAACATTATTTTTCCCCAATCATGACCTAGTTTTTACTATATTCATATACTTTGTTGATGGGTTATTCCATGGAGTGGAAGAGAGAAAGAGATGGGAGCGATGATCTATTTAATGATGATATTCAAAACATCTCACTGAGATAATGCTGCTATTTGTAAAATATGAGAACTAGTTCATATTTACATATGGAATACTTTGAATATGTAAAAGGAAGAGTTACACACTTTGTTTCTAAACTCTACTCCTTTCCAGTGCATTGAGAAATTACAAGCTGAAGTAAAAGCTTCCCAGGAGCAACTTGCAGCCTATGTAAGTGACTTCTGCCTTTTTTCATCCTTTATTTTATATCATTGTTATTCTGCGAATGAACAGAAACGTTTCAAAAGTTTTAACTATAGTCTCTCCACTGCAAACCAATCACAGGGCTAAGAACCAGCATTTTTACTGCCTCTATAGAGTTGTTTTCCATAAACGGAATTCTGATTTACACTGATGATAAAAATTGCAAGACTGAGTTCTTATATATAACCAGATGACTTAATCAGATATGATCAGGATAATAGAACTGGAAACTAAGGGTAGAAAGACAAGCAAGCTGGGTTAGTTGTGAGTGAATAGAAGTGGAAATTTTAGACACCTCTCCTATAGGCCTAGGACAGTTCTTCTTAAACTTTCATATAAGGAGAAGTATCTGGAAAACTTTTCAGAACAAACAGTTTTCTGTACACCTAGGATAGGACCTGAGAATATGCGCTTCTAGGGAATGCTGGATTCAGATGCTGCTGCTGCCCATCTTTAGACCATATTTTGAGCAGCATTATTTTATATATATTTATTTTGCCCCAGTCTTCTGATTTTTAGGCTAATGACCATATGAAAAAAATCAGATAATGAACTGCCCATTTTCTGCTACAAGTCTTCCCCGGGAGAGAAAGAGAGACCCTCTGAAGTTCCAGGGGAAATTTCATTTATACTTTACCCTGTCTTCACTTAGGGAACAGCTCAATGAGCATCTCCTGCCAGAACAGCCTTGTGGATCCACGTGTATAAACAGTGGTTGTAGTCCTGCTACTGCCCCTTCTCAAGGATCTGAACAGCCCTAATGCCGGGAGTGTTTCCTCAAAGAGACACTCGCCATCCTCTTAGCTATCTCCTCCATCCACATCCCGCATACTGTGGGTTGACATACTAAGAAGAGTGGCCAGTCACCTTCTATGGCCAGTCTGAACAACAACAAACTCAGACCAATCTGAGATCCGAGAGACTGCAGTCCAGAGAAAAGACCGCAGAATAATATATTCTGGTCACCAGCCCTTCAAGGTTTGCAGTGATCTGATCTGGATAAAAACCACGATAGTTCCCCCGTTTTTTTGTCCTGGGGTAGAGAGAAGCTAATCTGCAGTGGCAGTCAGCAGAGTTTTAGACTAAATTTAGATTCTTTTCTGGCCTCGTGTGCTCAATTGACCAAGACTGAACATGACTAAGTCCTGCACTGATGACACTGTGACTGATTCAGACAGAAACATCTCTCATTAGCCGAGCATTCTCTCCCCGATGCCTCTCCCCTGGCCTGCCTTTCAGGGTACTGGATAATGACTATTGTCAGAGGATATCACCTCATGCCAGGTGGATCCCTACAGCCATTCACCCAGGGAGTTTTTAGCTCAGAATGTTTTAAGGAGAGAGATTTGCTAAGGTTCAGTTGTTAGCTTCCAGCATCTCTTTATGAAAAACTGATGAAAATCATGGTCATGGGAGCCCTAGGGAAATACCTGCAGTGTCTTCTTCCACTATTTAGCTTCTGCAGAGTCGATTCCTGCTCCATGCTGTTCTTGCCCCAGGTGTGTCTGAACGGGGAGTGCTCCCTTGTGTTAGGGTATTGATACCAACCAACGAGAGCTCTCCTGTGTAATTGTCAATATTCAGCTTATAATATAGCAGATTAATCATTAAAGTTTTGCTTACTCATCAAGAATATTTAAATGAAAATAGTGTTAACAATAATGTTTACTGAAGTGGGCTATGTGCTTCCTAGGTGATAGGTGCTTTATGTATTACCTATTTTACTTCTCAATACAAGTCAAAAAGGTGAGCATTATTTTTCAGATAAGAAAACTGAGTCTTAGAAATTAGATCATTTGTCACACACATGTTGATTGTGAAATCCATGCTTTTGCTCTCGCAACTTGCTGCCTCTCTAAATTGTATTTCCCACACACCATTGGAAGTGTCAAACATGTTGATAAAGCTTCTATCTCTAGTCTCCTTTCTCTGTCTACTCTGAGTGATTAATCAGTTCATAATTCTTAACTATTCCTTCCATGTAAATAAGCATACCCTCCTCCTCTACCAAGTCCTTTCTATCTTAATAATCTTCTGATCACAATTCCTTAGTCCTGTAATGAGCGTTTCTTAAAACACTGTTTCTGGAAAAAAATTGTAAATTATGTTAATAGGTATTCTGAAAAACAATATGAGAGGGGCATTGGAAATAAAGTTAAATATGTTCACTTATTGCAGGATTTATCAGTGTATCAATCTCCAAAAAAGAGCCAGAGTATGTAATTTCCCAGTGGTGTTTGTCCTTGAATGATATTTTAAGCATACAACCTTGGAGACTGCTGGTATACTGCATTGAATTAGAACACTAGGTTTGCTAAATATGACCTATCTCGTGGATATCCTAGGTTCAGCACATACGAAGTCAAATTTATCATTTTTTATTCTTATCTCTTCAGTGTGTTCGTCTGTGTTCCCCAGGCATGGTGAATAATATCACAATGTTATTACATACTGGAGATCCAAAGTTAAAACAGTATTAAAATCCCACCTGTTTCTGCTTGCATCTCATATTTGGCTAATTGTTGCCTCTGAGTATACTTCTACAAGTTATCTCACTTCCATGTCTTTGATTCCATTGTCCTGCCAATCCCTAGCTCTTTTTGACCATCATAGATCTCAATTGTTGCTACTAGCCCCAAATTATCAACATATTTAAGTTCAGAGCCCCCACTATTCCTGCCCACCACCTCACCCAATCATAATGTAGCCCACTTGCTCTCACACCATCAAGCCCTGTTTGCATAAGAAAGGAAGGATAAAAAAACTGTGTATAAGATTTGATGTGGGGGCAGAAAACCAAACAGAGATGGAAGTTAACACTCATAGGGAGAATGAAACATCCTGGAGGAGCAGAGGAGAGAAGGGGGATGAATGGACCAAGGTGTGGGAGTGGAGCCCTGAGGATGCGGTGAGGAGACAGGAGATCAGAGGGCTCCTGGGAGTGCTGGAATGTTCAAGGTTAGGAAGTAACTGAGAGTATTAATGAGTTTTTCGAGCAGTTTGTACTTACACCACCTACAGTATGTGGGAGTCACGTGTAGAGTCTAGAATTCCTGTCTGGCTGTGCCTCCCAAGTATAACCTGCTGCAGGATGTGACCACTGCCAGGCTCTCCTAGCTTCCCTGCCACTCTGGAAAGTTTTCCAAGGACAGTCCCATCCCTAGCCTTCATTTCCCTGTTCTCACTCACCCCTCTCTCTGCCTCAGTCCATCAGGCTAGTAAAATAGAGCTGTCACCTTTCTCTACACAGTCAGAGTCTGTTGGTGCCCTGTGACTTTGCTATCTGTGCTCTCACAGTCCAGGCTATCCTTCTCTCTCCTCCTTTTCCAAATAAATGTTACTCTGTCTGTAAGACTTGTATCGAGGACCAACCTCTCCCTTAGCCCTCAGAGTACCTTCTGTGGCCTCCCTAGCCTCCTTAAACCATCTATTTTAGCTTGAAACACTGCATTTTATCTATTTTTATTGGGGTACAGTTGCTCTGTGGCTTCCCTCATAGCTCAGTTGGTAAAGAATCCACCTGCAATGCAGGAGACCATGGTTCAATTCCTGGGTCGGGAAGATCCGCTGGAGTAGGGATAGGCTACCCACTCCAGTATTCTTGGACTTCCCTTGTGGCTCAGCTGGTAAAGAATCCGCCCACAAAACAGGAGACCTGGGTTCAATCCCTGGGTTGGGAAGGTCCCCTGGAGAAGGGAAAGGCTACCCACTCCAGTATTCTGGCCTGGAGAATTCCATGGACTATAGTCCAAGGGGTCGCAAAGAGTTGGAGACGATTGAGTGACTTTCACTTTCACAGTTGCTTTATAATGTTGTTACTTTCTGCTCATATTTTACTGATGCTGTTTACACCTCTGTCTACCACTGAACATGAAGGTCATTGAGGGTGGCACCAAAAATGTGTGGGCTCACTGCAAACCACTCAATATATTTTCCTTAATTGAATTTTATCCTGATCATGTTATTTCCCCTGTTCCATTGCTGAGAGCAACCACAGTTGCCCATTTTCCCAGAATAAAGTCCAGCTTCCTGACTATGGCTTTTATCACACTGAAAATGAGGGGCCAATACCTTCTTCTGTCTCCTCTCCATCATATATCTGTGATCCCTGAGTATAGCCATGAATTCCTGCCCTGGGACCTTTGCTCATTTGCAACTGAAATATGTCCCCATCATTGTGTTCACCAGATTTTTCCCATGCTTTATCAAGATTGTTTCTTCCAGAAAGTTTTGTCTGACCATCAAACTGGAAGTGATCTCTCCTTCCTTGGTACTTTCACAGCCCTCCTCTGCACCTGTCTTCTGTCATTTGTCACACTATGACCCACAACAGAATTATTTGATGGGCCCAGCTCTTCCCCAAGACTGTGAGCACTTCAAGGATAGAGAGAAAGTTTGTTTTTCTTCTGCCTCTCACAGTGCCCGGTTCAATGCTTTGTACAGATTTCATTGAAATGAATTGCTAAAATGGATACATTTAAAATAAGGTTATTTTGGAATTTATAATAGCCCACTTTAAATCTCTGGGAAAGTTATCTTATGAAATGCTATTCCTTAGAAATGCCAGTTACATACGCCATTACTTTAATCTGAAATTGATACTTTCAAGGTATAACATGGAAGGGACAAAAAGGTAATGATTCCTTAGAGTGAAAATAAAAGGAAAAAATAGCAGAGAAAGAAAAAGTTGTAAGAAATCTCAATTTTAGAAGAAGAGCAGCTGAAGGACACTATGTTCCTAACATGAAAATTAACAACCCAAGGTCTTAGTTTCTTTTTATTCAGGATTCACTCTTCTAGAAACCAATAGTCAAATTATATTATTATATAATTAAATTGATAGCTATGAAATGTGGAAAAGATACAAGCTTCAACATTTCAGAGTAAAACTGTCACTGCTAATATTTTGAAGATTAAAATCTCATCCCATGAACTTTGGGATGCCTTGTCACAGCTTACACTTTTAAAAGATTACCAAGAACTGCCCCTCTCAGCACACTTGTGAATACCCACTTGAGCTACCCACAGGACTAACTTGCCCTAGGCATTTTCATCACTCCCATCTGCATGATTTTATCTACTTAAGAGACCTATATGGAATTAAACAAATATTTCAACTGAGTGTTTATAATAACTTAAAGATTACTGCCCATATTGCTGCTGCTGCTGCTAAGTCGCTTCAGTCGTGTCTGACTCGGTGCGACCCCGTAGACGGCAGCCCACAAGTCTCCATCATCCCTGGGATTCTCCAGGCAAGAACACCGGAGTGGGTTGCCATTTCCTTCTCCAATGCATGAAAGGGAAAAGTGAAAGTGAAGTATCAGGACTACAAGTCTTAAAGGAGGGGGGAAAAAAAAACTTTTAAAATGACTGCCTTCCAAATTGTTGAATCCATTGCTTGCCTACTTGTAGTATTTGGGAAATATAATTACTCATCCTTGTTCATTCACTCTGTCATCGACAATGTGATTATCTGCAATAGTCCAGGGGTTTTCCTCCCCTCACCCCTCACCTCTATCCCAATGGCCAGTTCATCTCTTGGTCTAGCTACCACCAAGATTTGACCAGAGTTCAAAGGTCTATAATATTCCATAGGATTATTCCAAAAGAGAAGTCTACACAACTGGATGATAGATGCTTGAGTGTTATGCTGTTCTTTATTCTGTCCTGTATGCTTGAAACAGTTACGAATATCCAGAAGAAGAAACCCTTCCAATGAATTATACAGGGTGCTTCAAGCTGTAGTTCAGATACATGTGTCTTTGAAATCAGAAGCTCCTGACCTTTCTAAAGTTTCTAAAGACATACTTAGACCTGGAAGCAACAGTCCTGATACTCAGAGTCAGGAGCAGAGGTCTTGGAAGGACCACCAGGAGTACCTTGACAGAATTTTCCCAAGGAATTGGTTTAATTGCTTCCTTTCCTTCTCTAAAGAAGCTATCAATTCCCATTTTACTTTCCAAAGTAAGGATCCACAAGAGACACCAATTTAGATCAAGTGCAGACCCCTCTCCAATAGATCCAGGCCCTCTACTAATTGGTCTTTTCCTACTATGATAGAGAACATGGGCTATTTTTGTTGATGCTGTTTTTTGGCTACCTTAGCATTCATTAACACTCCTTCCTCAGCAGTACCTTGATATCCTTTCCATTATGTCTCTCTCATTGTGCAGTCATGGAAGGCCTGTAACTCAAAGTACCCTGTCAGCTACTAGCTGGGAATGGGCATGTGCCCACCTGGTCTCTGAATATTAATTCAGGTGAAGCAAGAGAGGAAAAACACATGGAAATGCTATACCCTACCAGTGACACCCAGGCATCATGGCACAGGAGTTTGTGCTGCTGGGCCAGGACCGCCCTAGCACCTGTCTGTTTCTGAATCTGACTCCTGTTCATTTTAGGAACCACCAAATAATCCTAATCAGCTTGAAGAAAGTTCCCTTCTTCTGTATACTCACCAGAATCAGATTTGATTGTTTAGAGCTGAGATGCTATAATTCTTATAATATCCAGATTGTTCTCAAAGTGTGGCCCTGGGACCAGAAGCATGAGTCACTTGGGACTTGAAATGCAAGTTTTGAGGTCTCATCGCACACCTTCTGAATCAGAAGCTCTGGGAGTGGGATCCAGCAATATGTGTTTCAAGTCCTCCAGTGATTCTCATGATGGCTCGTGTCTGAGATGCGCTGCACAGTCCAGCACAATCCCCATCTCTTTCGGCCTACACTCTCCCCTCTCCCCAGTACCACCATTGTCCCTGACCAGCATCTCGCTCTCACCCTTATAACTCTTGCCTCTGGGAAGCATCTCCAGGCCTCGTTCTTAGTACAGCAAGCTGGGACCATGGCACATGGGACACGTTTGTCCAACTGACGAACCAAAGGAGAATGGTCTTCCCGCTCCCTCCCCTCTAAAGCTCACACTTCTGTGTACTCTAGAAGTATTACCTTGTTCCTGCAGCTTGTCATGACTAATTTTAGGATAATGTGACAGTAATTAATACCTTAGAGTCATACAGCAACCTATGCTTTTCTAAATGCTCCCACCCACATTATGTCATCTGTTTTTCACAACAGTCCTGTGAGGCAGATAGTACTCCACCTTTATCAGATGAGGAAAGTGAATCAAAGAAGCCTGCTCACAAAAAACAGCTGAGTGTAGATATTCTGACTCCGGGGCCCCTGTTTCACAAGAATGATTTCACTTTCATTTGAAAATTTTTGCTAAATATATGTGCCAACACACGTGCTGGTTGTATCAATAAATTAATTTTTAGATCTTTTAACTTTATTATCATCTACAGACCTCATGTCAGAGTGAATCAGCCTGAGAGACTTTGTTTTTTTGTTTTAATTCGTTTATTTATCTACTTTTTAACTTTACAATATTGTATTTGTTTTGCCATACATTGACATGAATCCACCATGGGTGTACATGTTTTCCCCCTCTGGGATCTGATAGAGTCCTACCTGGAGCCAATGAGGAATGGGGAAATTCCTCCCCTGTGGGCCTTTCTTTTTGAGCCAAACATGTTAATCCAAATGGAAAATTCCTCAGTGATTGTTTATGAACAGAACCCATTGGTACTAAATGGCCGCATGTGGGATAAATCTCAGAAATATTTTTATTGCCTGAGTTGATTATATTTAACCCTCTCTACATCCTACCTTCATTGGTTAGGTTAGGTTAGGTTAACGACTATTTTGAACCTTCATTTTAACCCTTTATGTGGTTATCCCATGGCTCATCTCCCATGTTCTTGCACTAGAGAGGTGACAAATCACTGAAGGATGACAGAGGCTTTCCAATCCCATTGGTGGGTGTTGCTGCCAAACTTCTCAGTGAGCATGGAAGGAGAGGGTCTGAGCTCTCACTTCACATCAGCAGGTTGCTCATAATCTCTGAAGTCAGTACCCTCTGAATTATGAGCCATTATATGGCTCCTGCCCAGCAAGAAGTGGTTAAATAACTAATAGCACATGGATGAGGCAACATTCAGTGTAAAACTTTGGAGTGTCACCAGGACTTTATTTACTTTAAATTATCTTTTTTTCTCTCTTTTTTTTTTTGGCTTCAGAAAGCCAAGGCACAATACGTTGCTGTAAGAGCCACTAACATTAGCTGTAGGATCCTCTACTAGTGAAGGCAGATTGAGAATGTAGGGACCTGAGGCCTGAGTTTGGTCACTCAGAACGAGCAAGCCTGGATTCTGGCTGATAGCCAGGAGGCTCATTTTTCCCTTCTCTAACTGGATATGGGGCTTGTTTGCTCACTTTCCATAGATGATGAATAAGTTCAAGATGAACAAGCCCCCAAGGATAATCCTTGTCCCTCCAGCGACTTTAGAATCATAGCATGTGTCTGATCTTTGTTAGCCACCTACTTGGACACATAATCTAATCCACTTATTCTGTAAATACCTATTAGTTGACTATGCATTTCTTCAAACATATATTTCATTTACTTGATAAGCTTGGACTTATACCAACATCCTCTCATAAGAATATACAGAGTTTAGAGGCCCAAACATTTCAATATATTCATAGATTTTTGGTATACTCTTTAATTGCTTGCCAAAAAATCAGGTGGGAATAACACAAGATTGATCCCAGCACTTTCCTCTTTGCTCCTGAGCTGCATTAATCTTTATAAACGACCAGCCATTAATGCTCATTCAGAACTCACCTTATACTATTATTATCAGCATCTACTAGAAATCATGTTTTTTTTTTGCTCTCTTAATAATTGAAATCACTTTAAGATGAGTGAGAGTCATACCTTTCCATTTGAAGAATAGAGAGCTAAGCTATAGATATGAATCATGAGGGTTTTGTAAAGGCCACTGGTCCTGGTATTGGGGCTTCCCTAGTGGCTCAGTCAGTATAGAGTCTCCCCACAGTGTAGGAGACCCAGGTTCAATCACTGGGCTGGGAAGATCCCCGGAGAAGGAAATGGCAACCCACTCCAATATTCTTGCCTGGGAAATCCTAATTCCTGCCAGTATAAGAGCAGTAATGGAGAGCTAGTTGCTGGGTTAGTGACTTAGCCCTGCTACCCCAGCTGCATGACTGACAAGGGTTACTAAAGTTCTTCTCTTCCCATTTGTGTAAAGAAGCTAATAGCATTCTTTAGCCTCATAGGGTGCCATGAAAGACACATAAACTGGCGAAGTGAGCTAATGCCTATGAAGTAGTTGGCAGGGTGCCTGACACATACCAAAGTTCAAAAAAGTTATTAACAGTTATTCCAAAATGGACTGTTTCAGTAACAGTTCCACAATTTTATGGGGTTGTCACAAATAATCTGTTGGAATGAAGTACTTCATTTTAGCTGCCAGTTTGTTTATAGAGAGTGCTAGGAAGCTGATTAATCAAGGACTCAAAATTAATTTCTGAGAAGAATCCTGCATCCTTTAGTACTTCCTCAGCTCATTTCTCCCCCAGAGAATGTCTTCTGAAGCCTTTTGTAGAATTATCTCTTTTTCATTTAATTGTGTGTCTGTCTTTATCTCTGATTAGACTGTAAGTTTCTGATTCATGGTGTCTGCCAAGTAGTAGGTTCTCAACAAATATTTGTTAAAAAAAATGAATGAATCAGTTTATCAGTGAGTGACTGAGTGAAGGAAGGTGAGCAGCCTTTTAATTTAAAAGAGTTATTTCAGCCTCCACAGTTTCTAAAACCAGACGTTAGTTCTAGTCTCAACCCAGCTGACCATTTCTACCAGAGAGTTCTGTGCTTAACTGCACTCCAAAAGTGATATTTGAGCTCAATATTTAGTTTTAAAAAGCTGGGATGAAAGGAAGCATATCACAGAAGAGTACCTGAAATAAGGTCCATTTTTCCTTTTCAGATAGATACCTTAAAATCCTTCCTGAATTAAGTGGGATTAGCAAAAAAGTCACATTTCTAGACTGCACCAAGTTGTCCTAGAATTGCTTTTATTGACTGAGAGGGAGGTAGTATGGCATGATGCTAACGACTTAGTTTGGGAAGATTTTATAAAAAATTGTCCTATGGAGTTTTTTGGTATATTCAGTCAGATTATTGTTAAAGACATTTATTATTTTATTAGAGAATATGTCTTTCTGTGATTTCTGTATCAGGAATATTGGCACTTCCACTGAGCATTGGACTTGTTTTTACTCCATGGATTCTGTGCTTCTATTAATAGTTACTTTGACTATCAGAAAGGCTGGAGCCAAGTCCTCTGTACCTTGGCTCTAGAAAGCGATAATGTAGGATGTCAGGGCATGAACTGTATGAACCAACCTTCACACCTGCTTGCCTACCCTTAACTCCTCCTTAATGTATCTTTCAAGTTCTTATTTTAGTGACTTCTAGTTCAATTTATTTACCTTTTCAACTTACCCTAAATTCTTTCTGAAATGCATCAATACCAAATTAAACAGCAAGCCATAAGAAAAGTATTAAAAATAAAACTGATTCTATAAAAGTGCCCTGGGCAGTTCTCCCAGAATTTGTTCCACTGACTAGAGATATACCATGTTCTTGGATTGGAAGAATCAATATTGTCAAAATGACTATACTACCCAAAGCAATTTACAGAGGGAATGCAATGCCTATCAAATTACCAATGGCATTTTTCATAGATTTAGAACTAACAATTTAACAATTGGTATGGAAACACAAAAGACCCCAAATAGCCAAAGCAGTATTAAGAAAAATGCAGCTAGAAGAATCAGGCTTCCAGCTATCCTACAAAGCTACAGTAATCAAAACAGTTTGGTACTGGCACAATAACAAATACAGATCAATGTAACAGGATATAAAGTCCAGAGATAAACCCATGCACCTATGGTCAACTAATATATGACAAAGGAGGCAAGAATATACAATGGAGAAAAGACAGTATCTTCAGTAAGTGGTGCTGGGAAAACCAGACAGCTACATGTAAACAAATGAATTCAGAACATTTTCCAACACCATACACAAAAATAAACTCAATATGAATTAAAGTCTTAAATGTAAGGCTGAATACTATAAAATGCTTAGAGGAAAATATAGGCAGAATACTCTCTGACATAAATCACAGGAATATCTTTTTCAATCCACTTCTTATAGTAATGAAAACAGAAACAAAAACAAACAAATGGGACCTAATTAAACTTAAAAGCTTTTGCACAACAAAGAAAACCATAAACAAACCAAAAGACAACCCATGGAAGGGGAGAAAATATTTGCAAAGAAAGTGACTGACAAGAGATTGTTCTCCAAAATCTACCAACAGCTCATGCAGTTCTATATCAACAACAACAACAACAAAACACAAAATCAAATCCAAAAGTGGGCAGAAGATCTGGATAGATGTGACATTTCTCCATAGAAGACATACAAATGGCCAAAAAGCACATGAAAAGAGGCTCAACATCATTAATTATGAGAGCAATGCAAATCAAAACCACAATGACTTATCACTTCACACTGGTCAGAATGGTCACCAAAAAAAAATCAACAAACAATGGCTGCTGAAGAGGATGTGGAGAAAAGGGAACCCTTCTACACTGTCGGTAAGAATGTAGATTGGTGCAGCCACTATGAAGAACAGTATGGAGGTTCCTTAAAAAAGTTAATATAGAACACCATATGACCCAGCAATCCCATTCCTGGGCATAAATCTCAAGAAAATCATCACTGGAAAAGATAGATACAGCCCAATGTTCATTGCGGCACTATTTACAACACTTGCCACATAGAAGTAATGCCCATCAAAAGCAGAATGGAGAAAGAAGATGTGGTACATATATACAATGGAATATTACTCAGCCATTAAAAGGAACACGTTTGAGTCATTTCTAACGAGGTGGATGAACCTAGAGCCTATTATACAGAGTGAAGTAAGTCAGAAAGGAAAAAACAAATATATACTAATGCATATATATATGGAATCTAGAACGATGATACTGATGAAATTATTTGCAGGGCAGCAGTGGAAATACAGACATAGAGAACAGACTTGTGGACATGTGAGTGGGGGGAAGGAGAGGATGGGATGTATGGAAAGAGTAACATGGAAACTTACGTTCCATATGTAAAATAGATAGCCAATGGGAATTTGCTGTATGACTCAGGGACCTCAATCCAGGGCTCTGTAACAACCTAGAGGGGTGGGATGGGGAGGGAAGTTCAAAAGAGAGGGGACATATGTATATCTATGGCTGATTCATGTTGAAGTTTGGCAGAAACCAACACACACACAAAGATAAACTTTCTAAAATGTGAAAGAAAAAAAAAAAAGATGTGGTACATATATACCATAGAATATTACTCAGCCATAAAGAGAAATGCCATTTGCAACAACAAGGATGGAGCTAGAGTGAAGTCAGTGAGACAGACAAATATCATATGATATAGCTTATGTGTGGAATCTGAAAAAAATACAGTATAAATGAACTTATTTACAAAACAAATATAGTCACAGATGTAGAAAACAAACTCTTGGTTACCAAGGGGGAAAGCAGGGAGGGTTAAATTGGGAGACTGAGATTGACATATACACACTACTGTATATAAAATAGATAACTAATAAGAACCTATGGTACAGCACAGGCAACTCTACTTCCTACACTGTAATGACCAATATGGGGAAAGAATCTTAAAAAAAAAGTGATTATATGTATGTGTATAGCTGATTCACCTTGCCATACAGCAGAAATTAACACAGTATTGTAAATTAACTATATTCCAATAAAAGTTTTAAAAAGAAGCCTTAAGAGAATTAATAAGATTGATTCCATAAAAGCACCCTGGGCAGTTTTTTCAGAGCTGGTTCCATGCACTACAGATTCAGTTACATAAGTCTTACTTAAAACTCTCACAGGCTGCTCAATGACTACAACAGAGTAAATAACCATCATGGCAAGTAAGGACCTCAGCCAGGTCCCTACAATTTTCCCTTTGCCAACTTCATCTCCTGACCTATTCCTCCATCCCCTCCTACCAGTTGACACTCAAAGATAGTGCTGATTTGAGGGTTTGGAATTCACTGAGTTTATCTACAGGTTCAAGCCTCCACCTCTTCACAAATTAGGCCCTTGCCCCTACTTCAACCTCTACTGGCCTTTCAACAGAGTTTACACATGTCCCCCGGGTGAGAACCTCTCCTGACTCCTCAGACAGAAATTCACCTTCCCTCTAGTCTACATTCTATAGATATCTCTTTTAGCCTTTATTCTACTCCATTAGTTGAGTCCTCAAATTCTAGAACTTGACTTTATTCACACATAGTTCTTAACATAAACAGCTGTTCAATAGATGCCTTGTGGAGTGATTGGACAAGTAAATGAGAGAACGTATCTGTCTGTATATGATGGTTGCTTTTTAATGTTAATTTTTAAAAATGAAACAAGTCATGTCCCTCTATTTTACAGCAAATCATCTAGAAATACCAAGAAATTCTTTATAACTTTATCCTATTTTCAAAAGGGAAAAACAATAATCAAATAAAAATTTGCTTCTTAAATGAATGTAGCCTGGCATTTTATAAATATTCAACTTTATCTCTTCTCTTGATATAATTTATATTGTTATTAAACATTAACTATAATGTTTAATGTAACCATACTTATTTATTTATACTCTAATTTCACAAAGAATTTGAGATGGCCTATAAAAATGCAAGGATGAAATAGCTGAATTTTTAAAAGCATATAAATAACCATAATTGAGAAAATACATATTCAAATAAAATAGCAATAAAAGAAGAAAAAATAGAGCATTCATGTTTAAGTCATGAATTTCCTTACAGTATAGTTGAAACAGAAATATAGCTTTGGTCTTCTAAATGGCCAAAGGCAAAACAGAGAAAATAATCAAACAGTTCTTATCATATTAGCAGGAGGAGAGGTTATTATTTTCTAATGAGTTAATACTGAAAAGAGTTTTTGCTGAATTTCATATAGGGAATATTGAGAGATATAGTGAAAGGGAAAAACCCATCAAAAATATCAGATCAGCAAGTACAGTAATAGATTTTATATGACTATTTCTATAATTTCCATTAAAAAAAAAGCCAAGGGCATAACATGCAAATAGTTAATCTTTACTCACTGTAACTGTAGCTGGTTGGATTGCATATTTTTTTAATCCCCAGCTATTTATAATAACACAGAAAGCAAATTCAACTGCATGCAAAGGCCAAGTAAGTAATGCAAGAGAGGGAAGATGGCCAGGACAAGTCATTTGAATCTGGAAAGAGCATGATTTACATAAAAGTGAGAATAAAGCCCCAGTTGGCCAAATTATCCAATTTTTCAGAAGATGAAAATCCAAATGTTTTAGTGAAATTTTTTCCATAAATTTAGGCAATTATTTCAAATAAAATAGAATGCCCTGTATGTCAAACAAAGCACATTTATAGGCATCCTAAACAAGAACTTGATAGTGAATTTTAAATTTAGACAGCTATTTCATTACATCTATTCTATAATTTTGAAGTGTTTATCACAGAGGACATGACTGTGTGATTACACGAGGGGAGTTAGCTTTTTTTTATGGTTGCTGTTCAGTTACTTTGATTTTATTAGTTAGGATACAACTAGTATTGTAACAGAGACCCCAGAATTTTGGTGACTTAACACAACATAAGTTTGTTCCCTGCTCATTCTAGTAATAGTCTATTTCGAAAGTTCTTATTGGTGGGCAGGTTCTGTTCATTCATAAGAACTCAGTGTCATTCAAGACTGAAGGCACCTCTGTCATCTTTGACATGCAGATTTCCAGTTACTTTGGGATCCTCTCCATTCCCATTGACGGAGAAGAGATTGTGGATGTGTTTGCTCGGAAGGTTTATAACAGGCCATATCTGGAAGTGAAGAACCTAACCTCTGTTTGTGTTCCATTGCCTAGAACTCAGTCATGAGGCCACATTAGCTGCAAGGAATTCTGGGAAAGATAGTTTAACTGTGTATGCAAGAAGAAGAGGGGAGAGTGGATTTTGATGAATGGTATTAGATTCTGCTGCACTAGTAATTTAAGTCATTCATCTCATCTTATATCTATAGGTATCCACAACATGATCCCAGAGTGAGTGACATTAGAAATTGGTTTATAAAAATTATGATGATTATTATTAAACCAAGTAAAACTTGAGATTAAAATTTATGCAATAAATTCCAGAGAATCAAAAGGTATTAAAGAGAACATAATTATCCCTCCACATCTAGTTCCATGACATTCAATGGACAAAAAAATATCAAATTGCTTAAAAATATATATATAAATTTATATATCTGCCAAGGCCCCCTTTTGTCATTGTTGGCAGGAAATTTGGTCTCAGGCATTCAGCAGGAAGACTGGTCTTCTCTCCTACTCAGAGTCTGCATAGGAACCCCAGGGGTTTTACCATCCCAAGGTTGGGGGCACAATTTTCTAGTTAAGTGTGGCTGCTGTTCCCTCCGCTCCACACCTATGACTACTGGCCCTTTAAGGACCAGCGGCCCTTTTTGTTCAGTGCTAAGCCTTACCATAAGATTTGTGGGAGCTTCTGGCCTATATAGAGCAATCAGAATTCAGCCTCTTTTAACATACGTTCCTATTTGAGGTCTTACTAACCAAAGAACTCGGGTAGAGATGGAATATGGTCCCTGCCATCTGAAGAACTCCCAGTACCTCATCCTCTTTATTTTGAATGAGCCAGCTTCCTCCCCTTGAGTTTGTTTACATTCTTTTCCTTCTCAAGACAATGCACTCCCCTACTTATTTTTAGGTTCTTATATTAGTGAGGCCAGGACTCTCAACCACAGGCCTTCCAGATGCTCAACACTCCATCAGCAAATGTTAATTTCCTCTCCTTGCATGACAGCGCAAGTGGGTGGTGTCCGTGTTGAAGTAGAGGCAACTGCCCTTCATGATGGTGAAGTTTCCAGCTTGGATTTGTTTGAAATTTAAGGGATTATCTAACAAGTTAGGTAGAAATATGTGCTTTGATAGTTGAGGAAAAATAGGATATATTTTGCAGCTTATTTTGTTGTTAAATGTGAAGTACTGAAATTATTAAGTAAAATAAAATCTAAGCTGTTAACTTTAGCTGAATTAGCATTGAAATTGATTTTGACCAGTCATATGTTAGATAGCTTCTAATCCGCAATGATAAGTCTATCATCACTACCAGTTTACTAGGCAGTAACATTCATAAGAGGAAATGTGAGCTCTCACACCAGTGATCATAAGGTATAAGAGACATTGTCAAGGTCTGAGAAGAACAAAAGAGATGGGGGAAAAGACATGTCTCTCCCCACCTCAATCTGTCCTTCACAATACCCACACACCCACACATTAAGAAATGCTTGAACATCAACAGCTTGTATAAGACATTTTTGCCTCTGAACATTCTAGACAGACAGTGGGATGAGAGGTCTGCTCTCCCGGCTCATGAGCTGGGTGACCTTGAGCAGACTGTTTGATTTTCTGAGGCTCAAGTTCCACAACTTCAAAATGATGATAACATGGTTGTCATGAGGATTTAATGAGTTAACACTGATCAAGTTCTTAGAACAATACACGCACACAGTACATTTATCTAAGTGCTAGCTATCTAATACAACAAAACAACAACAAACCCAGCAAACATCCCTACAACTTTGTTTACTGCTAACTTTAACAGCATCCTTGGTAAGAAAATGCTCTGAGAATTCTGCATCATGGTTATCTGTGAAATGGGATAATCCTAGAACCTACCTCAGGAGGGCTATTGTGAGGACCAGTAGAGATGACACAGGTAAAGAAGATAGTGCTTGGGACAAAGCCAACCCTCATTAATCTTGATATTAATTTCACTGTTGCTACCTTATCCTGATCATCATTTGCAATAAATGCTTGGACATTTTTGTAACAGTGTGAAAGCATCTAGTTTTCAGTATTAGATTTCCTTTTATTCAGTTTGACTCTTAATTCCTCCCTGTCTTCACAATAAATATATGTCCCTGTTGAACCTAAAGAAGTGCTTGTTGTTTTAAATACTTATTCTTTTTGCGCACAAGGAGAGCATGAAGAACACTGTCTACACCTACCAAAGGAGGCACAGAGGAATAACATGGGTGTTTTCGCTCGGAGTCACCTGAGTAAGAATATGCGATTGCATTAGGCAGCTGTCAATGCCACCGGGAATGGAAAACTACTGCTGAGGAGTTTTGTAACTGGAAAAGATCATCTTTGATGCTAAGAGGCAATTCTGACCACATTCCTGTCCCTCAAAGTTTGCCTTCCTAACCTTTATCTCCTTGACCCCTTTGGAGAAACTTATCCTACCTGATTCTGATTCTTGCTTGACCCTGTAAACAAACACCCCAACTGGGAGTTCTGATGATGCATATTCCCCCTGTGTAGTGCTAAATGAAATGCAGCTGACTTAGCCAAAGTTTCTTTGAAATTCTTTTTTGGATGCACATTTCTGGAAACATCAATGTGCCTGTGGTTAGGGAGCCACTGCAGGGTCAGCTGGCATATACCTTTCCACATCCCTATTTTGTTCTTCTGGCCTCCTGCTTCAGCCTCTGCATTCTCAAATACCATCAGGAATTCCTCTAGAATAGATGCACCCACCCTCAACTGAATCCACCAGGGAACCTCAGAATGGTCAAGAATTTACTTTTTAAGCAAATATATTTTAATATCTTTTCCTAGGAATCATTGGAGATGTCAATCTCCTCTTTTGCAAAATGGAAAAGGGAAGTTGTTTCTAATTTTAAATGTTAATTTCGGTAACTGCTTAAGTGCAGATATTTATCATTTGTAGTGTTTCAAACATAAATCATCTTATTTTTAACCCAATCTCTTCCTCTTAAGTCCTATTTATTGAGAACTGACATAAACTTTACTGGAAGACTTCAGGGAGACAGAAGGGTTAGGGGGAGTTCTCTTGGGCCTTAATAAATGAAAAGGCGCTGTCATAGCCTGAGAACCTAAAATAATAATCGGCAACCATACGACGTAAATGGTTTAAACAGACTTGTTTAGACGGGTGTGATTTCTCAAAGGAGGGTAACCAGTCAGAGAGTCGACAGATGCTTTAGATATGAGTCACCTTAAAAATGAGGAAACCCTAAAATAATAACTCCACACCTTTCTAACTTTTTTCATTAAAAATATATGGCAGTATTATGTGGCCAGGACTAAGGAAAACTTGAGCTTCTCACAGAAAGGATAGAAATCATTCACAAGATTCCAGGAAGAGGTTAAGGAATGCAAAACTAAAAGACATTGTTCATTCTTCAGCTATTTGTGCTGATCCTAACAAGCCAGGCTCTCATCCTCCAGGCTTATTGGGTGCGGGGAGATTTGATTGTGAATTGTTATTGTCTGCCTTCAAGGAAGAACTGGTTAGAAGGAAGTGTTAAGAGGAGGAGCAGGAGGAGGAAGCCTGGTGATCAAATAGAGGCTGCTGCTGGAGGAGGGGAGAATGCCTGGTGCACCAGGGTAGGGGTGGGAGCAAAAACAATGCAAACAGTCAGACTGCAAGTTCAGGAGAGGGACTAGGCGGAAATGAGAATAAGAGGCATTATGCTGCTTTATGGAATTGCTAATGAGAATACTGCCAGATATTTAAATTAAGCCTTAAAAACAAGTTATGTCCAGCTTGAGCTCATGGGAATGTTCCCCCGCTGAACACTCTTCCAAGCCTGAAACATATCCATCCCCAGAGACAGAGCTCATGAGGGAGCAAAAGTAATTAAGGAGCTATATCTCAGTAACCCTTGAAAGGCTGCAGTGTTTAGCTAGTCATTGCTGTAATGGAAAGTTACACTGGATAGAAACCTAGGATTGAGGTGGAGTTCAGCCTAACCACTAGCATGTTAAGTGCTCACAAATGTGCAAATTTTTAGTATATTGGAATAGTTCGAGTTTAGAGAAAGACTCAGTTAAGGATAGTTTCATGACTTCTCCAAAAGTGTGTTGCCTGGGGTGTTTACTTTGCCTTTCAGCCATGGATCTCAGGCTATGAATTTAAATGTCAAGATGACATCCTAGCAAATGGATCTTTTGCTGGTCAGTTTCAAGTGTGACTCCTCTGGGAATTCACAACAATAAAATTATATGCCTGGAGGCTGTCACTGCTCCCCCATTCAGGTCTTGTGTATCTGCATTGTCCTTAAACATTGTTGAGGATAAATGATTTTATTCAGTAATCTTCTTTAAATATACCAAATTCATTTTCTTAGGATACTCTGTGATTAGTTTTCATGGATGGGTTTTTATTTATTTTTATTTTCAAGATCATATGTTCCGGGAAAATTTTCTATCCTAAAATATAATTCTATACAGTCCTTGTGGACAAACTTTATGATAGCAAGGTCCCTCTTTTTGCAATGACCATGTATTGCCTTAAAAATGCACAGTAGTAAGACTCCCCGCTGGTGTTCTCAACCTGAAATTGTAAGTTCACAGATATATTCTTAGGTCTATATGGTGTATGCATACACTGTGTGCCTTGGGAGCTACTGGGGACATCAGCTTCAATATATTTTAGAAATTATCAATTGATATTTGTGACATTTTCTGTGGATGCCCATATGCTAGAGCAAATCAAACATTAAGTACATAAAATGTCAGGACATCAACTGAAGCACTACTTCTAGATTTCATTTCAGAGTGATTTAAGAAACTCAAAACCTGGTCACTTCATTATGTGCAGTAACCTATTGAGGATGAAGGGTGTTAGGGAAGGAGTCAGATTTAACATAAATGATACATTTAAGAGTATTCACAGGTTATTGCATAGAATTTGTCTTCAACATCACAAACCATCCTCTCATAGGTCTCTCAGACTGCCCACTAGCATCTAAGGAGTCTCTTTATATCAAAAAGTATAAGAAGGAATTTGTTGAAAGCAATGGTTGACTATGTTCTTGATTGTGTGTTATGAAGTGTACAACATGTACATACAAAGTTCAAAAATCACAAATTCATATTTTTCCTTAAAACTTTCCATTCATCCTTGATGATTAGATAAAGCTATTAGACACTGAACTTTAAAGCTGTTGTTGTACATTAATATGTGTCAAAGAGGATAGTAGGGCAGCTGCTGCTGCTGCTGCTAAATCGCTTCAGTCGTGTCCAACTCTGCAACCCCATAGACGGCAGCCCACCAGGCTCCCCTGTCCCTGGGATTCTCCAGGCAAGAACACCGGAGTGGGTTGCCATTTCCTTCTCTGGCGATGGGCAGGGAGGTTGATTAATAAGACCACCTAAACCATTAGACTGATGGACTTGGCAAAGAGATAGTGATTCCGAGGTAGTGTTCTGTAGAGAGTACCTTTGAAATCAGCATATTGTGTGGATAAATATTTTATAATTAGTGTCAGATATCACAAAGGGTTCATATTGCGTCAGTGAAACTTGTTACACTCTGAGTAATAGAGAGGATTTGCCCAACTGAACCTAAAAAGGAGGGCTTTTCTGAAAAAGAGATTTGCCAGGGCTCTAAAGCTCATAAGTGAATTTGGGGCAAGCTTCTACCGACAGTTCAGCATTAGTGGGGCCTCTAAGGTAGAGTCTTGTATTAGCACTGTATTTTTGCTTAACAGAAATAAATCCCAACAAATTTAAGCAGAATAGGAATTAAATGAAGATTCATGAGTGACTTCCAAACTCTGTAGGACGGTCAGAGGGCCACACTTGGAAACTGAAGCTTGGAATGATGCTCAAATTACTCAGAACTGCCCCGGAAGAACCATCTGCCACCACCACTATTTGCCCCAACTAGTACCTCTGATTCTAGTCGTGAAGATTCCTCTAGAACCTCTGCCTGTGTGCAAGGTGTTTCTGCTCCTAGTGGAGTGCACCCAAAAACTGTTTTGATCTGAATTCTGGCATAGATGATTTTGACTGGTGGAGAGCAGGGCTCAAGCATGCACTTGAGGATGTAAGGGAGGTAGAAGTGAATTTTAGGTGCCTACCTTGAGAAAGTAATGACTTGTAGGTAGGGAAACCTCCAAGTTTAGGAAACACATTCAAAATACTTGGAAAGCACAAAGAATGGCATATTTCCACCACACCCATCAAACTCAGAATCTGGTTCACAGGGCGAGCCTCATCAGGTAACTTCCTGGTTTTCAGACAAAAATAAATCAAGGCAAATTTAACTGTAGCCTAGGAGAGTACCAGAATTCATAATGCTTGGCTTACTCCTAGCTATTTGTTTCTTTACATTTTGTCCTTTACTATATCTGGATTTAATTTGTCAAACAAAGGCAATAATGTGATATTGTTGTTGTTCAGTTGCTCAGTCATGTCTGACTCTTTGGGACCCCATCCATGGACTGCAGCACGCCAGGCTTCCCTGTCCTTCGTCATCTCCTGGATATTGTTAGTTATTTATGCTAATTTAGTAGTTATCTTTTTATTTTTTAAAAATTTATTTATTTTACTTTACAATATTGTATTGGTTTTGCCATACATTGACATGAATCTACCATGGGTGTACATGTGTTTAGTTACCTTTTTATTTATGAATGATCACATATTATGTGATTCCACTGATATGAAAAGTTCAGAGTAGGCAAAGTCATAGAGACAGAAAGTAGATTCAGTTCAGTTGCTCAGTCGTGTCTGACTCTTTGTGACCCCATGGACTGCGGCACGCCAGGCTTCCCTGTCCATCACCAAATCCCAGAGCTTGCTCAAACTTATATCCGAGTTGGTGATGCCATCCAACCATCTCATCCTCTGTCATCCCTCCTCCTCCCTCCTTCAATCTTTTCCAGCATCAGGGTCTTTTCCAATGAGTCAGTTCTTCTCATCAGATGGCCGAAGTATTGGAGTTTCCGCTTCAGCATCAGTCCTTCCAATGAATATTCAGGACTGATTTCCTTTAGGATGGACTGGTTGGATCTCCTTGCAGTCCAAGGGACTCACAAGAGTCTTTTCCAACACCACAGTTCGAAAACCTCAATTCTTCAGTGCTCAGCTTTCTTTATAGTCCAACTCTCACATCCATACACAACTACTGGATAAACCATAGCTTTGACTAGACGGACCTTTGTTGGCAAGGTAATGTCTCTGATTTTTAATATGGTGTCTAGGTTGGTCATAGCATTTCTTCCAAGGAGCAAGCGTCTTTTAATTTCATGGCTACAGTCACCATCTGCAGTGATTTTGGAGCCCAAGAAAGTAGATTACTGTTTGCTATTGGCCTGAGAGAGTGGTAGGTAGTGGATGGAGAATGGATACTAATGGGAAGAGGCTTCTTTTTGTGTTGGTGAACATTTTCTGTAAATTAGACAGTGGGGAGAGTTGTACAATTTTGTGAATATGCTAAAAACCACTGATTGAACCTTTTTAAAGGGTTAATGTTATAGTATAGGAACTACATTTCAATAAAGAGAGGAAAGATGCAAGGGTATTTCTCAATTTTTTGCCAGATAATCTAAATGTAGGTCTGGAATGGAGTCCAGAAACGTATACTTTAATTTGAAGGCTGCTGGCCTATGACCCACACTTCAAGAAACTTTATACCTGAGCATATGTTACATGCATAACTCCTAAACTATAACACTGCAGAACTACTCACAGAATTCACAGTCCTTCCAGTTATACTCCCATGTACAACACCGTCATGCTTGGCTGGGCTCACCAGGTGAGGGGCCAGGGTCAGAGGTGGGAGCCGACCCCGGGTACCTAGATCTCAGCTCTGGTCTATCAGCCCCAGGGGTCAGGCCTTCAGTTTTTATTATGCTAAGAATGTTTTTGTTTTTTTAATTTATTTATTTTTAGATTTTTTTTTTATTGGAGTATAATTGATTTGCGATGAAAACGTAAGAGTATAGAATACTATCAAGAGAGTCTTTAGAATATAATATGCGAAAAACAACAATAGTTTTCTCCTAAATAATTGCTGTAAAACCAATGGACTTAATGATTTTTAATAAATAATATATTTGTATTTTTGTTTTACTCTTAACCCTTTTGCATTCCATAAAAAAATAAATTCCTACCTCTTATTACCTACTATTACTTGGTGAAAGTCTAAAATATTCTAAATTCGGGGCTTCCCAGGTGACTCAAATGATAAAATATTCTAAACTGTATTAATATATTTAATAAAATTTTGTCATCAGATAGTCTTGTGCACTGGGTTGATGCACAAAAGAGCCAGCCCATCCTCTAGGACTTTGCCATCTCAAAGTGGCAGTGGTTCTCAACCTTGGCCACATTGCAATCAAATGGAGAGCTTTAAAAAACTCTGAATATTGGTTTCTTCAGTCCTAGAAACCCTGATTTTGTCAGTCTGGAGTACAGACAGGGCAACAAGAAAATCTCCTTGGATCTAGCGTGCAACCAAAATTTAGAACCACTGCTATAAGAAAGAGATGAACCATGCATAGGTCATATCACACATTATGGCAGTAATCAAAACTTACTATGAGAACTCAGAGGAAACATCTTTAACCCAGGCTAGAGATGGGGATTGCTCAGTAAAGCCTTCATGTATGAGCAGAGTATTAAATTCTGAGGAGAAATTGGCCAAGTGAAGACGGTGGTGAGCATGAGAGAGATCCAGGCGGAAGAAATTGACTGTGCAGAGTCAGGAGAGGTGAAAGAGCCTGAGCATTATCTTGAGAAAAAGACTGTGAAGCAAAAGTCCAACGTACATGTCATGTATTTTGTAGCTGTCTACAGCCTTACACATTTCCTCAGAAACCAACGTAGGCAGGTGATGCTGGGACTTTTATGTCACAGCACCTTCCTTTCTTGCATTTGAGGAAAGGCAGCAGTTTCCTAGCACCCTGTTTCAGGGACTCACAGTAGAATTCAGCTGTGCTGGGCTTTTCCGGCACAGTTATTAGCCACTTAAGTGGATGCTTGAGTTGTCAGTTTTGTAAAGGGTTTATACATGTCTACTCACATCAACTGTAGAGCCACTTTTCCAGCAGTGTTAAAGCCCATGTCCCAGATAAAGGTCCTCTGTCATCCCTCAATCAAGTACTCACTGAACATCAGGGAGGACATACACTAGAAGACTGCTAGGAAACAAACTAAAAAGGAATTTTCTTATGAAGCAAGAGGTGCCTGTGTCTCTTATCCCTAATAGAACTCTGGGCGTTGGATAGTCACCACCTACTTATGTCAACAGACCCTGCTTTAGGCTCCTAGCCCTGCACTCTTACTATCTTTAAAGTCTGATTGCCAGACAAATACAGGTGGCTCTCTGGTAAACAATCTGTGTGTTATTTCCAGAGGACTATTTGAGGCTGTAGGGTGATTGTCTTTATCTGATGTGGTGGAGTCACTGCTATGATAATGTATGTTATCTTCTATCGAGTCTGAGTGATCATGTCTATAATGATCTGAAAAGAGCTTCCATCTCAGCAAAGGTTTAATACCCCAGTGCATGTTAGCAGAGGAACCAGGCCTTCGGATGGTTTTTCTTTCTACATATCTCTGCTGCCAAGTTGTATACACTGTACCGTAGCTTCTGAGATCCTCTCACAAGAAGTTTACTTTCTCCTTAGGAGATTTGTAGGGAGATTCAAGAACTGGTTCAAGGTTAGAGTCATTGTGTCTTATTTGGAACAGGTGGAAAGACACTTAGGCTCCAGTTCCTCAGCACAAATGAATAGTCCATTGTCTGCCTGGTGCCTGTATTTGTCCACAGTCTTGCTCTCCATTTTTAGGGATGGCTTTATCCTTTTTTGTTTTCACAAAGTATTTTAAAGCACACACAAGCATACACACACCCTCTGTAATATCTTTCATTTAACCTTAGCATTTCATGTACAATCATACACTAACTGATTTGTATTATTTTAAAGTTTTCCTATTTTGAGTATCTAATGCTGCAAATGTTGTGTGTGAAACTAAATGAAGATTATTTACCTCAAAAATTTTCATGTACATTTATGACATTTCATTCATATTACATTTTTAAATAAGCCATTTTTTCAAAGTCATTTTGCTTGGTCCTTGCTCTGTAACTCCAAAATGTAATCAACAAATACTTGACCAAAGGTCAATAATACAAAGGTATATGAATTTTAAAATTTCCTTTTTTTTTCTTACCTTTTCACTACTTATGTCAATAGCACTTAATTGCTATAGCCTGTAATGTAGAAAAACACATGTACACATGTACACTGTTTAGAGTTGGGATGATTTTGTTTGTTTTTACAAAAATATGATCTTCTATATGTATCACTTTCCAATTATATGTACCACCTTTCTCCCCTTATCAATAAATCATAGGCATCTTTATAATTCTTTTTAATGATACACTCTTAAACTAGCAAATTTTTCAACAAGAATTATTTTAATCTAAATATATTTTTTAACATTAAAATGTCTCATTAGCTTTCATATCATACTTCTCACGCCCTCTGGTCACCATATGGCTTTTTTTCAAACATCCTTTTATCTTCTCATCCCTATAATACCCGTACATTACGTATGTCTACACACACACAAAGTCCAAGCAGGCAAAGTGCTCACAGTAACGTTAAGTGATGACTAAAGGCTAGTGGTGTCCTGGTGAATGTTTAACTAACAGCTCTTGGGAGAGGGGGAGAACCCCGATTTATAGTGTTTGCTATTTCAGTGTTTTAAATAAGTACTCCGACCCACCCTGGCCCTTTTATGCTGAAATTTAACAACTTGCTCTCGCAAGCCTGTATGAGCTGGCTCCAGAATGCCACTGACAAGGCCATGGTGCTAACAGTAGAAGGTGCTGGAACTTCTGTAGGGCAACCTGAGGCTGGTAGAGAGACTCCTCTAAGGACCAGCCTCTTAAGAAATCCAAAAATCTTCTTAGCCCATTTTCTTGAGCCAGTTCTACAGGAGGTTAAATAACTCATCTTTCTAAGGCTTCCATGCATCTCCTCTAAACTTCATAAGGATTTTTAATGTGGAATTGGGCAACCAGGTTTTCATGAACTTTATGGGTTTATCTCCATTTTACCAATATTGAAGCTAAGATTTTATCCATGTATCCTGTAGGAAGTCATAAAGCCTACCTCAGAACCTACTGTACCTGGCATCTATAATTCAGAGTGATAGACAAGAAGGGAACTAGAAAGATTAGGTACCTCTTACGTAGTCCTTAAGTCCTCTGGTGTTTAAAGAAGCTTTCCTAATGGCTATTTCCTCCACGGCAGCATGAGTATAACTGCCATAAGAGATTTCACATGCAAGATGGTACCCAGAAACCACGGAGCAGATGGGCTAGCACAGAATTCAGTCAATTATGAATCATATTATAAAACTTAATTTTGAAACAACTATACATATTTCCCAAGCTCTACTGGCTACCTTGGTTTCAAAAATGTAAATCAAGGGATGGTTAAGGGAAGATTTAAATACATTAAAATCTAGAGACAAGTCAATGCCTATTGGACTCTGGCATTTTCTAAACCACATTTGAATCGCTTGTCCTGATGCTTTTCCCCTAAGGATAAGAAAATTGCCAGTGCCACCCCAAGGACAATATTGAAAGCATGGTAGGACCCCTCACTTATCACCTAATTTCACCTAATTAAGAAACACTGCAAACTGCTTGTTTCCTTCTCAGAGTGAAGTCTTTCACTTTGTTCCTTGAATACACTGTTTAACTTTTATACCCTGGCCCCATTCAAGTTATATCACCTGCAAAGAAAAAGAAAAAAAAAAAAACTTTTCCCATCTGTCATTCCCTTGATGCCCAAACTGCCTATGAGTCTGAGGAAACTGGGAGAAGTCAGAATTAAAAGTTCTGCTTAAGACCTCACTCATTTATTTCCCAAGTATTCAAAAGGATGCTTATGGTAAGAAATAGCAATCAACAAAACAGACTAAATCCCTTCATGGAACTTATATTGTTGTGGAGTGATAAAAGCAAAAATAAATAAATAAATAAAACTAGTAAATGTTTAAAATGTCATATGGTGCAAAATGGCTTATGACAAAAGTGGAGTAAGGGGATTGGGTGGATCCCAGGAGAGGGGGTTATTTTATACAGAGTGATAGGAAGAGGTCTCACTGTAAAATAACATCAAAGCAGAAATGAGAGGGAGTGAGGGATTGACCTCTGGCGAGGTCTGGGGAAGGACATTCCACCAGAGCTCTAGGAAAAGCAAAGCCCACATGCCTGGTTTCAGAGCACAGATTTCTGCAGACGACGAGTTCTGAAACATGACCAGCAAGATGGCCCTCCAGCACAAGGGGCTGCTACAGGGTTAGACGCTATACCAGGTGCTCAGGGCCCTGAGGCACAGTGAGTGACACCTGGCTTTGGGGTTAGACTATGTCTGTGTTGCAGCCTAGATACCATCCTTGGTGCCAGGCCTCAAGGCAAGATGTCCAGGGAGAAAAGGAATCAGTATCCCTCAGTGCTCTTCACGAAGTGCCCAAACCCAGAGAAATACCTTGCCTAGCGGCTCTGCAAAATTCCCAGCAAACCTGCCCCTCCCCCTACAGGTGCCTGTGAGGGCATTTGGTTGTTTTTGTACGTGTGCTCTGAATTGTTACTCCAGCGCTGGTGCAGATGGTAATCCCACCACACAGGTGTTTCTCCCCCACTTTGTGTGAGCAAAGTCCGTCTTTTCACATCTGCAGGTACAGTTGATATTGACAAAGCCTGGGGCTGTTTGCAACCACCCCTCTTTCCCCTATCATCTGCCAGGTCTACCTCTGTCGGAAAGAGGCCCTCGCTTTTTATCACTGAGTGCAAGTTTGATCCATACGCCCTTGGAAGGGTCCAGAAACCTCTATATGCCTCCTTGTTAGAATTCACATTTTAATATGTTCTTAAATGTTAAATATGTTCTGCTCCTCTCTCTACTTATTTTCCCAGTTCAGTTCCCTACCCTGAAGGTTATTTTACTAGTGAACCAGCTTCCCTCCATCATATGGGTCAAAGGCCACAAAGCTACACTGGGCCAACTTTTCCCCATGTTGGCCAATAAATTCTATTCTCAAGTCTTGTTGAGGTCTCTGCCTTACTTCTAAAGCAGCCATGAGAACACGATGCTCTCTTTGGAAAGAGCCGTCCCCAAAGTGCCGTTTGTCTCTGACCTCTAGGGTCACCCTGAGAGTCCTTCTTATATGTTGCAAAGAGGTCATAGGATTTTCCCCAGTGCTCCTTTACAATCATGTTTCAGAGTTTTTATTAAAATTGGTGAAAGGCTTTCTGTTCCATCTATGCCCACACAAAAGAATCATTATTGATTTGACCTCTAATTGCCAACTAGTCAATTTTTTCTATGCTGATGGAAATCACAGACGTTTCCAAAATGCTCAGTCCTCATGCCACCCGGCACACCAGACCAACGAGCTGGTCACATCAGCATGCGCTTCCAGCCGACAGCAACATTCCTAACCATGACATACGCAGGAGAGGAATGAGAGCAAACCAATGGAAGAACTGAGACGCCCATTATCACCTCTTGCTCTGTGAGAAACAGTAACACCTCTTTGAGGGACAACCTCTGCAACAACCTTTGAGTAACACCTCTGCAGGGACATGACCAAGGTGGAAAGCTGGGCTTCACTTAAGAAAAAAGCTTAGCAGCTGTAGGTTTCTTTGAAACATTAACAATAATATCAACAACTTCTTTCCTAGCCACTCAAAAGGGAAGGACAGAACAAATAGAACAAATAATATAACCTTTAGTTTTGATTGAGAAAAGGACTGGAATTGCTCAATGTCCCATGAAATTTATTTCAATGGATCCTGTTTAAGTGTGCCAGCTGGAGAAAGTATTATTTATGAAAGCAAACAAGCAACTTTCAGGAAGGAAGCAGGACCTATGAAATAATGTGGAAAAATTTTCTTTCGAAACCCCTGTTCTTAATGTTTTCCTCACTGGGGGTTCATATAAATTCAACAGGTTTTGTTTGAGCATTTCCAAAACTCTCCACATCTTTCACTGAATGAAGTTCTTTCTGAACACTTTTCTCATGGAATTTCACAGGCGCAAGGACAAAGATAAAGTTGCCTAGGTTTTAGAGAGCATTAATTTCAACACTGTCTAAGATCGATCAAGATGAATTCTGTCTGTGTTAAAAAAAATCAATTGTGATTCATGGAGACGGGAGCCCTGAGTGCTCTATAGAAAGCAGGGTCACCGCATAACTCACCCACCTTCTCTTCTCCTGCCCCGCGGGAGATGTTGCCCTCCAGTCAGGGTCACTCTCTCTTGGAAAAGAGAACGTTCAGGAAGTCACACAGCTTCTTACAAAGCAGCTATTTTTTCACCACCTATGTTAAAATAAACAAGGCTGCATTGGAGCCAAATCTTTGAACTCAAACATACTTGTTTCAAGACAAACAATGCAAGTTTTCATTAAAAGGCTTTAAATGGGAGAGGACAAACTTGGTAGTTTTCAAGTTCATGAGCTGACCTTTAAGAGAATCTGGATATCCAGACAGGAATACCACAATAGAACAGTCCCACTCTTTGACCAAATTTTGATACTCTTATAAAACTAAAGATTCATTAAGTGTTTGCCTGAAGAGCCATGTGAAGGACTAAGAATGCATGGTCACTTAGAAAGCGATTGCTAATAGTACTGCTTCTGTTTTATCTGTTAAGACCCATTCCCAATTTACAATGAGTATAAAAACAAGTTATCCACAACAGCATCAGAGGAACAGTTCTGAGACATAGCCCAGAAGCCAGCAGGTCATATGTGTGGTATCTCCACAGAACATGAAGAGTACTGTCTTTGAGATAAACTGTATAGCAAATAAAGCTCTGAGCAGAAACATGTGGTCATCTCATCTGCCATAAAGAGTGACTCCCAATGTCAGCAGGACCCTTGGAGGCCATCTGGTTCAAAGCCCATAAGCAGCTGACATGTCTCAGCAGCACCCCGGTCCTTGAAGGATGGCCAGATATATCCCATCAGGCACACTTCTGGCTCTCGGTGGTTCACCAGCTCTTCAACTTGCAGCCCAGGAGGCCACAGCTCTTCTAGGTTTGTTACACCTAGGTTTCCAAAGGAATAGCCCACAGCCCCTGGTTCTTTTGAAGGCCTCCTGAAGGCCTTCAACCAATCCAAAAATACAAGTCCTTTCTTCTATTTATTGCCAAAGATATACAATTCCACACACACTTGCACTTTTATGAAAAGCTAAAGACTTTTCTAACAGTTAAATAGAAGAAAAGTTAGTACACATTACCAATATTTGAGGTTCATAAACTAAACTTGGCATATGTTAGAATTTCAGGAAGAAGGTATTTTATAATAGTCAGTCTGTGACAATGTCTGCAATGCTGGAAAGCTACTGGAATGCATGTAAACAACCAGTGTGCTGTGTTCTCAGGGCTTCATCAACCTTGTGACTGATCTTTGCTTTGTAATTATAAATTAATGTCAGTTTATCTTCAAAATTTTCAATTTAATTTATTGAAGATTTTCTGGTTACTGAGGATCATTTGGTTAAAGCTGTTAGTGAATATTTGCATTATTAGCTTATATCTTACAAAGAACTACTTATTAGAATATGCACATATTGAAGTTTAAATAGGAATCACCCAAGTCACTAGTGCTAGAGAAAATATATACAACCCACATGTCACCATCTCAATCCACCTCCATGAAATGGCTAATTACATGCACCCTGTTGGTAGGTGTGCTAATTGAATTTGTGCAGACTGAGTTACAACACACTATCAAGATAAGTGTGATAAAAATACATGTATTATTTTTTGGTTTAGAGGGCACTGTTTATAGCACATGTGTATAAGTTCAGACTACACACTGTTTCTTTTTTCCTTCTTTGTTATCACTGAGTTCTTTTCAACTGAAAAGGAGAAATAAATAAGTAGATGGACTAGAAATTTTGGCTTTCTCCATCCCCCTTCACTGAAATGGTTTATGATTTAAAAAAAAAAAAAAAAGTAAGAACCAGTGCTTTAAATCACAACATACTCTGAAAGGTATTAAAGTCAGAGCTGTATAAACATGAGCCTTTTATTGTTTACTGGGGACACAGCTGATTCGCCAAAGAAACAATTTTAGCATAGATGAAACTAAACAACTGACAAATTCTTATCTCCTTTTGGCTGTCTCATGTCCAATCTGTGTGTTTTCTGAACCACAGATAAAATGGACTGTCTGTTTATCTTTTAAGAGTACTTTAAGACTTTAGCCAAAATTTGGCTTCAAGAAAATCTGGAATTTGTGTCTTCAAAAGACAACTGTCTCCAATTCTTCTGTGGTTTAAACCTAGTCATTCTTCTTGCTGAGCTTTGACCCATAATGATCTTGAAATAAATTTTGTAATGCACTTAGAACTAAGTACGTTTTACTAGAAAACAAGAATAAAGACCAACTCTCAGGTTTTTCTACCTCCAAGTGTCCTGATGACATTGTGGTGATAATTTTAATAATTTTTTAAAAGAATCATGTTTTTTCACCAGTATACCATTCTACAGATAATTTGAAGTCAACTATTAAAACATTTATACTTATTTTTAAAATATGATAGATCAAGAGAAAACAGAAATGCTGAATAACACATTAGTGAAGTGGATGAATTAAGCCACTTAGGTTGACTCTCCAAGGCCTGCGTTCCAAGGTGCCGGCAGTGGAAGAAGCAAAATATGAGGACAGGCTTTACAAATTAAGCCATGAAAATTCTCAAAGTGCAGAACCCTTTTTAGAAAACTTGAATTGTGTCTTCATTC
Organism: Giraffa tippelskirchi; assembly: GCF_054371585.1. Lineage (NCBI taxonomy): Eukaryota > Metazoa > Chordata > Mammalia > Artiodactyla > Giraffidae > Giraffa > Giraffa tippelskirchi. The sequence goes on along the minus strand of NC_137280.1, from coordinate 102,129,387 downwards.
CTTCTAGGAAGAGTGAAAGGAGTACAGGTTTTTCTGCAGGCACCAAATACCCATTTGGTCTGTCAAGACTCTGAATCTTGGTAGTAAATTTCAAAGGCAGTTTTGAGCACTTTCTTCTAACACCTACTTTTCTTTTTTTGGGAGGGTGGGTAGGGTGGGATGGGATATAACAGCCACTGTGTCCTTTAGGAATAAATCCTAAAAGAAGAAGAATGTTGCCCTAAAGTCTCCCCCACTTTAGATATTCTTGATGGCAGCATAGAAAAACTAGGTTTCAGTTTAGAAAATTTTTATCATTCTCATGGTGAATGATTAGCCCGAAGTCTTAGAGCTGTCTGACATTTTAAAACTTTGATTTACACTGGCATGGTTTATTGTCTTTAAATACGGAACCTTTGGTTCTTAAATATTTAATCAGTATAAAAGTATTAGGCACGGTCAGCAGAAGAACTCTTTGTGCTGCTGTCATTAAAGCTGGCAAGCCTCTCCTGCACCGGACACAGCTGTGCAATGTACAAGGACTTTATTGAAATACTGGACCAACATATAAATGTCAAAACAATAAAGGCACTCTTGCCTCCAACTTGATCTAATCTGTCATATAGTAACTTCCTACTCCTTTGGAGAAGTCCTAATAGTTCCTGGAAAAGAAAAACAAGAGGCATACATATACCTGGACTCTCCCTGTGTAAAATCTTTGACCAAGCTCAAGGATTTCCGGCCCATTATTTGCTAACAGTTTGCAGGTCTGATTTATTATTTCAAAAATCTCTATCCAATCTTTTAAAGAAATTTATTCTTCACTTTTGATGCATGTACTCTGGGAAAAAAGGCTCGACTTCTCTTGAATAATTAGAAACCATTGGGAAGAGTACATTACACTTAAGAGCAGTGAGTCATGGCGCTTGTTTGTTCTATTATTAAGTAACAGGAATGGACAAAAGAGTCAATGTTGTGATCCATTTGGAATCAGAACCATTTAACTTTCTTCCCTGTCATCACACGGTCCTTGAGACTTTTATGAGGAATAAGGAATAATAAGGAATAAGACTCCTTATGGGAACACCTTAATCCTCATAAGGTAATAAGATCAATGTTCCTTTGCTTCCCTGGTGGCTCAAATGATAAAGAATCTGCCTGCAACGTGGGAGACCAGGGGTTCAATCCCTAGGTTGGGAAGATCCTCTGAAAAAGGGAATGGCAATCCGCTCCAGTATTCTTGCCTGGGGAATTCCTTGGACAGAGGAGCCTGGCAGGCCCCAGTCCATGGGGTCACCAAGAGTTGGAGAGAATTGAGTGATTAACCCTTCGCATAAGGTAACCTCTGGATTTTTTAAGCACATTTGAGTCATCTGTTACACTTCTAACAAACAAAAAGACAAAACAAGGGGTCCGTCAGAAATAGTGTGAATTTTGTTTTCTAATTACTTTTTATCTGTTCATTTAATAAATACTTATTCATCATCAGTTATGTGCCAGGTTCTGTGTGCACAGAACAGTGAACAGCATAAAGATTGCCTCTGTCCTCTGGCACTCTCAGACTGGTGGATGACTGAAGCAAGTTAAAAGGCATTTGCAAAACAGTAGGAAGAGTGCTAAGGTGGGGGTAAATACACCTCTTCGTGACAACACCTGAAAAGAGTCCTTAACTGAGGCTGGGAGAAGGTGAGGGGTTTTCCTAGAAGAAATGACATATAAATTGAGACCCAAAATATGCACAAGAGTACAGGTGAGCGAGACTATCAAGCAAAGGGAAATAATGTTCATTTCTTCCATATTTTGGAATAGAAACATGTCCATAAATAAGTCTAACGAGGTTAAGTATGGCTAAGAGCAGATGGTAGCCACTGAATGGTTGTCGATATAATCAGATTGGTATTTTAGAAATGTCAAACTGAGGGCAATGTAGAAAATGAACTGGAAAGGATGGACCCAGGATATGTACTGCAGGAACCTGGGTCAAAGGTGATGGCTTTTTGTGGATGGAGACAACAGGGAAGGAAAAAGGAAGGTTGACTGTGAGAACTGGACACAGGCAGAGGGAAGGGGGAGAAGCCCATCAGATGCAAAAGCTTGAGGATGGAGTGGAAGGTGAGTGACATTCACAGAGGGAGGAAGCTATTGAAGGACAGGTGGGGAAAGAGAATGAATTTCATTTTGAACACATTGCCTTTGATTTGCCTATGGGACATGATAAGTACAACTGGTTAGAAGTAAGTTGAAACGGCAGATCTGAAGTGCAAAGTGAGAGAAGGGTGGGTTGGAAAAGTTTCAAGTACAAATCAAGCAAATAAAATGGGAAATTTAGATTCTCCTGCGCATTTTTTTTTTTTCTTCAGAATTTATGGTAGCTAACTTCATAAACATTTTCTGGAGTCTGCAAAGAAGAAAACACAAACTACCTCCCACCTTTGTTCTTCAAATATGTGTGACAGCACTACAATTTCTAAAGGGTTTGTTTATTTTTAACATCATTGCTGGAAACCAGAAAGAAGAGATAGGAAGGAACTAAAGAAATAGCTGTAGGAGGAGCTAAGTGAAGAATGGTGAACACCATGAAATGTATTTTTAAAATTATCAAAGTAAAAATTGTCCAATTTCTTAAAATAGCTGCAATAAAAATTAGATTAATGAAGAAATACAATGTTTTACTGGGTTTTTATATTTAGTTTTTTTAAAGGTTATTTTACTTCTCAGATACATAATTTGCAGAATCAGGGCTTTGTGTCTTTGTTGATTTCTATGTTGTTGTTGCTGTTGTCGTTGTTCAATTGCTAAGTCGTGTCTGACTCTTTGCGACCCCATGGACTGGGGCCTGCCAGGCTCCACTGATTTCTATAGAGGCATTAAGTACTCCTGAATATAGCTGCAGTATGGTTTCCCCAGCTGTAACCCCCTCAACTGTATACTGATGGCAAACTAGATATAGACAAGGATCTCTCACAAGTGAGAAAACATACTGATAGTTTTACCAGTCAGGAAGGGAAAAAAGTGTACATTTTTACAACAAATTATCCATTTCCCTGGAAAAAAAATCTAAAATGGAACAAAAAAAATGTAAATTCCTATCTCTTACCTACCTTTTATTCATTCCAAATTTATCTGTCAGACTGTTTTTTTTTTTTTTTTACATTCTATATAGCAAAGAAATAAAAATAGCAAAATGCTCACATCCAAGAGATATTCAATTGCCTTTTCAGCCTCTAGAAAACAAAGGTTTCCTCTAGTGTGCTGGTGTGTGTTGTCTTGTTAATTTTTGTCAATGGATACATTCTTGTCCTTCCCAGGCCTCAAAGACTAGGAATAAAATTGAACTCTGGCAGAGATTTCCATTAATTACTGTGGAGACTAGAGAAAAGGAATTATTACTCTGATATTAGTTTGCTAAGGTTGCCATAACAAAATACTTCGGACTGGGTGGCTTAGATAACAGAAATGTGTTTTCTCATACTTCTGGACGTAAAAGTCCCAAATCAAGGTGTTGGCAGGGTTGCTTTCTCTTGAGATCTTTCCTTCCGGCTCCAAGACAGCTACCTTCTTGCTGTGTCTTCTTTTATGTGAGTGCATGTTGTTCTAAGGACATCAGTCAGACTGAGTTAGGGGCCACACTAAAGATCTCATTTTACCTTTATTACCTCTTTAAAGACCTTATCTCCAAATATAAAAGGTTACATACTGAGGGTTAAGACATCAACATACGAACTTCTCCGGGAGGGGGTGGGGTGGACAATTCAGCCCATCGTCAACTTCATAGTCAGAGGGTTTGGGAGGCAAAGGAAATGGACACTGTTTCTTCCTACTCCTATGACTTTATAATCCACAAATGAACTTAAAAAATAATTCTTCTTTAGGGAAAAGTAAAAATTTTAAGTTATCTAAATATAGAATGCTAAATGATAGTTTAAGAACATAGTTTGGCGACCCACGGAAATCATAATTGAGTATCTGTTAATCCACTGTTTTCAGTAAACTCACCTCGCAAGCCTGGCTCAGAGGCAAAACCTCCAGGGCTGCTGAGTTGTTTACAGTTAATTCTGAGGGATACCACGTCTAAATTTGTACAAGCTGACGTGTGTGCTTTTTTTTTTTTTTTTTTTTGTAAAAGGGCTAGAGGTTTTCTAAATCTAACTTGACAGTTTGGAAAATAAATCCTAATAGCAAAATAAATGTTTTCCCCCTAAAACCTCAATTATGTCTTCTGTCTCAAAGTTTTTGTATTTATGCTGTAAAAATTAATACTGTATTTTTTAAAGTTCATAAGCATTTAGCACTAACTGTAGTAAAAAAAAAAGAAATGAATTTAAAATCAAATCTGTAATTATAAAAATGAATCATGCTTTAGAATATTGTATGCGTATATATTCACACATATATGCCTATGTATACATATATTAATACAACTCCAATTATAGAATTAGCAAACATTGCATGTGACATATTTTTATAGGGTCTGAGTTTTCTCACATAACTTTACTACCATCAAAATCAACACTCATATTGTATGCATTGGTTTTTTCCAGATAGTTGTTATTAGGAAATCAGATAATGCCAAAAAGGAAGTAATTTCTTGAGGTCTTAATCACTGAATGTAACAAACTGATTTTTAGGAGTCTCAGAAATAAAATAGTAACTATATAAAAGTAATTCCTAATGGTAGAATTTCAAATATTATGACATAGTGGTAGAAACTATATCCTTGATATTCTTTCTCAGACAGTGACACTGTGAAACTTCAAGTTTTCTCTTTTTTTTTGAAGATTTATCTTCATTAAAAAAAAAAAGATTGAAGTAGTAAAAATGGGCATTATCAAATAAGAAGAAACTTATTCCACCTTAGAATTAACTCCCTTAGCAGACTTTTGGGTAAAGAAGTAACCGAAAGTGAAAACAAATGACAATGACCCAGGACTTTACACCTTTAAAGAAGACATATCAGATGCAGGAAATCTCCCAAGCTGCTGGGAAGATGTTGAAATGCTGGGTTACAACAATCCCCCCATTCCATTTTAAAAAACCTTGACTATATAGTCCATATTAGAACTAAAAAAAAAAAAAAGAGGAAATTTTCAGATGTCAGGTGTGCAGTATAACTCAAAGTGAAAGTGCTGAGCTGAAGTTGATCCCAATAAGTTCAACAGAAATTCAGAACAAGTTATCAACAAATGGCTGAGGACTTGGATTACTTGCAGAAGATAAACTAGACCATAGGACTGTGGGGGCAAATAGCTAGAATTGAACCTTCATGTGTAAAGCTAGGGGCCAGGAAAGTCTGTTTCACAAATGAAACAGAAACAAGAGATTTCTGGAATAACTAGGAGGAAGTTTCTATCCACAGTTGTATGTTGAAATATAATTGGCCACAAGAAATTGAAAACCTAAGCTTGCTCTGTTCATGGATAGAAGTCTGACTATGTGTGATACACAAAGCCCTATATCCCCAAGCTGGGAAATTAACATTAAAAATCCATCAAAGACTAGTGCAAATGGGACTACCACAGAGATAAACTGCAAGAAAGAAGAGATTGTAATATAACATGATGACCACGCTGAATAAAGTAACCACCATAAGAGTGAGTTGGCAAGCAAATGGAGGATTTGCACAGCATACTGGGAATGGAGATAATGAAGTAATTTTAAAAGGACTTCAAATTATTTACAATGTTCAAAAAGGAAAGGAAGGAAAACATTAAACAAAGACAAGGTGGTATGAAAAAGGATAAGAAGATCTGAAAAATTACCTAACAGAAATTCTAGAACAAAAAAATATAGTAATTAAAATTTTTAAAAGCTTAAAAGAACAAATTTAACATTAGACTAACAGAGAGAGAATAAGTGAATTAGAAGAGAGAAAATTCTCTTGGATCACACAGAATCCAACACAGAGGGATAAATAAATGAAAAAATATGAAAGAGAATTGAAGACATGGAAAAAAGAATGAGAAGATCTCAGAATACCGACAGAGAATAGAGGAGAAGAAATATTCAAATAATGAATTTATATATATTAATTATCTATATATTATATATATAATTATCTCTATATTATCTATATTATGTATTATATATGTTATATATATATAAGAATATATATATTTAATTATTATGTTATATATAATATATATATACAAGAATAATATAAATATAATAATTAAATATATATATTTTTGTATATTAGAAACAGAGCTCCAAATTGAAGAATTTCATCAAGTTTCCAGTAGAAAAAAATGTAAATAAATTCACATATGGGTACATTGTAGTAAAATGTCAAAAAGTAATAATGTAACAACAAAATTCTGTAAAGCAATTATCCTTCAATTAAAAAACAAATAAACTTTTTAAAAAAGTAGTAATGTGACCTTTTGATAATCAATGCCAAAAAAAGAGAAAATCTTAAAAATCCACCAGAGAGAAAAGATATATGCCTGTAAAGAAACAAACTGATAGCAGACTTCTTCTCATCAACAATTAGTATTGGCAAGAGGCAATGGGAAAGCATCTTCTAGGGCTGAGACAATAATATTCACCCCCAAATTCCATACACAACTAAACTATCACTCAGATCAAAGTGGAATAAAATAATTAGATAAATGGAGCCAGAAAGATTATACTATCTTCTCATGGAAAGAATTTCTAGTATTTGTCATCAAGCAGGAAATTGAACCAATATAGCATAGTAGCCGGAGAAGGCAATGGCACCCCACTCCAGTACTCTTGCCTGGAAAATCCCATGGACGGAGGAGCCTGGTAGGCTGCAGTCCGTGGGGTCGCTAAGAGTCGGACACGACTGAGCAACTTCACTTTCACTTTTCCCTTTCATGCACTGGAGAAGGAAATGGCAACCCACTCCAGTATTCTTGCCTGGAGAATCCCAGGGATGGCAGACCCTGGTGGGCTGCCGTGTATGGGTTTGCACAGAGTCGGACACGACTGAAGTGACTTAGCAGCAGCAGCAGAAGCATAGTAGCTGGATGCAAAAATAAGTGGTGAGCAAAAAAAATAAGTAACAGATTTCAGCAAATATAATTTAGTGCTGACTATTTTGAAATGTTTTTAAATAGATTCATTTAGAGAGCTTTGAAAGTAAGGTAAGATTCCACTATACCCTCCCTAGAATGCCTAAAATGGAAGCAATTAATAATATTAGGTATTGGCAAGGATAAGGAGCAACTAGAACACTTAAACACTTGTATGGGCAGGTAAATTAACACAATAACTCTGAAAACTGAACTTGGGCATATTTTGTCACCTAGCTATTCTATTCTGTTGGAACATTTCCAACATAAATGAAAATTTAACCAGAAGAAATATACTAGAATGTTCACACAATCTCTATTTATAATATCTCCAATGTAAACTACCCCCAAATCCATAAGAGAATGGGTGAACTCATTTATATATTCATACAACAAAATATTAACAGCAAGAATAATGAGCAAAATTAAGCCATCATACAATGATACACATGAGCCTCACAAACATAATCTTGAGTGAAATAAGCCAGTCATGAAAAGGTACATCCTGTGTGATTAGGTTTAGTTACAGTATGCTGCTGCTGCTGCTGCTGCTGCTAAGTCGCTTCAGTCGTGTCCGACTCTGTGCGACCCCATGGACTGCAGCCTACCAGGCTCCTCCGTCCATGGGATTTTCCAGGCAAGAGTACTGGAGTGGGGTGCCATTGCCTTCTCCGTAGTTACAGTATAAAATAAGATAAAATCAATTTATGATGTCAGAAATTTAAATAGTAGTTACCTATAAAGAGCCAGAAAGAAGGTATGAGGTGAGTTTCTAGAGTACTGATGATATTATATGTCTCAAGCTAAAGGCTGATTATTTACATGGATGTTTTCAGTTTGTGAAACTTCACTGAGCAACACTTTAATGATATGTATGCTTTTCGGCACATAGTATGCTGCAAAAACCAGAAAACAAAACAAAACTAAAGGACAGGTGTCCCTACAGATTACTTATTAATTAGAAATGGGGGAAAATGAGATTTACAATGGTGCTATCTGGAAAACACCACCCTGGTCAAGTGATCCAGCCTAGCATTATTAGGACATTAACAGGACAACATGTTTTTATATGCCTGCTGGTAAGAGGTATAAAACATAATCTATATAGTCTTCTAGTCCAAAAGGTTTAACCTAATTATGTGAAAAAAAAATAGTTGAATGAATCCAGGCTGTCAGACATTTTACAAGACAACTTATGCTGAACTCTTCAAAAATATGATTATGAAAGAAAATAAAAGGTAGGGACTTATCCAGATTAAAGTAAAGAAATATGATAACAAAAGGCAATGGGCATATATAATCCTTGTAATGATGTGAACTTAAAAAGAAAAATATACAGGGGCTATTTTCAGAGCCATTGAAGAAATTGAAATGTAGCCTGGCTATTAGGTAATATTCTTGTATGAATATGAATTCTGGGAGTGTACAAAAGGCATTGTGGTCATAGAGAAGAATGATGTTTTCTTAGGAGATGCTTGCTGAAGTGCAGGCATACCTCACAGATGTTGTGAATCTGGTTACAGACCATAGCAATAAATCGAATATCAAAATAAAGTGAGTCACGTGTACTTTTTGATTTCTTGGTTCAGACAAAAGTTATATACTGTAGTCTATTAAAAAAACAATGTATACACCTTAATTTAAAAAATACTTTATTACTAAAAAAATACTAACCATCATCTGAGCGTAATGAGCAAGTCAGTCTTTACTGATAGAGGTTCTTGCCTCCGTGTTGATGGCTGGTGCTTGATCAGAGTGGTCATTATTGAAGGATGGGGTGAATGTGGCAAATTCTTAAAATAAGACAACAATGAAGCTTGCCACATCAATTGGTTCTTCCTTTTACAAACAAGTTCTCCATAGTATCCAATGCTGTTTGATAGCATTTTACCCACTGTAGAACTTCTCTCAAAATTGGAATCAGCCTTCTCAAACCATGCTGCTCCTTTATCAACTAAGTTTAGGCAATATTCTAAATTGCCTATTGTTGTCATTTCAACAACAACATTCACAGTATCTTCACCAGCAATAGATTCCATCTCAAAATATCGCTTTCTTTGCTCATCCATAAGAAGCAACTCCTTATCTGTTACAAGTTTATCATGAGATTGCAGCAATTCAGTCACATATTCAGGCTCCACTTAAGTTCTCTTGCTATTTTCACTACACTTGCAGTTACTTCCTCCACTGAAGTCTTAAACCCCTCAAAGTCATTGAGGAGGGTTGGAATTAACTTCTTCCAAATTCCTGCTAATGTTGATATTTGGACCTCTTTCCATGAATCATGAATGTTCTTGTTGTTGTTGGTCAGTTACTAAGTTGTGTCCAACTCCTTACAATCCCATGGACTGCAATGTACCAGGCTTCCCTGTGCTTTACTGTCTTCCAGTGTGCTCAAACTCGTGTCCCTTGAGTCGGTGATGCTATCCAACCACCTCAACCTCTGTTGCCCTCTTCTCCTCCTGCCCTCAATCTTTTCCAGCATCAGGGTCTTTTCCATTTAGTTGGTTCTTTGCCTCAGGTGGTCAAAGTATTGGAGCTTCAGCTTCAACCTCAGTCCTTCCAATGAATATTCAGGGTTGACTTCTTTTAGGCTTGACTGGTTTGATCTCCTTGCTGTCCAAGGAACTCTCAAGAGTCTTCTCCAGCACCACAATTCAAAAGCATCAATTCCTTGGCGCTCAGCCTTCTTCATGGTCCAACTCTCATATCTGTACATGACTACTGGAAAAACCATAACTTTGACTATATGGACCTTTGTCAGCAAAGTGATGTCTCTGATTTTTAATATGCTGCCTAGGTTTGTCATATCTTTCCTTCTAAGGAGCAAGGATCTTTTAATTTCATGGCTGCAATCACCAGCCACAGTGATTTTGGAGCCCCCTCAAAATCTGTCACTGTTTCCACTTTTTCCTCATCTATTTGCCATGAAGTGATGGGACCAGATGCCACAATTTTAGTTTCCTGAATGCTGAGTTTTAAGGAAGCTTTTTCACACTCCTCTCTTACCTTCATCAAGAGGCTCTTTAGTTCCTCTTCACTTTCTGCCATTAGAGTGGTATCATCTACTTATCTAAATGTTCTTAGTGACATCTAGAATGGTGAATCCTTTCTGGAAGGTTTTCAGTTGATTTTGTCTGGATTCATAAGAGGAATCACTGTATATGGCATCTATAAATTTATGAAATTTATTTCTTAAATAATAAGACTTGAAAGTCAAAATGACCCCTTGATCCATGGACTATAGAATGCATATTGGGTTAACAGGCATGAAAACAACCTGAAATTCATGTTTATCTCCATCAGAGCTCTTAGGTGACCAGGTACATGGTCAAGGAGTAGTAATATTTTGAAAGGAATCTTTTTTTTTTTTTTTGAACAGTAGGTCCCAACAATAGGCTCAAAATATTCAGTAAACTATGATGTAAACAGATGTTTAGTCATCCAGGCTTTGTTGTTCCATTTCTAAAGTACAGATATGATAGAATTAGCATAATTCTTAAGGACCCTAGGATTTTCAGAATGGTAAATGAGCACTGGCTTCAATTTCAAGTCGCCATCTGCATTAGCCTTTAATATGAGTGTCAGCCTGTCCTTTGAAGCCAGGCAGTGACTTTTCCTCTCTAGCTATGAAAGTCCTAGGTGATATCTTCCAACAGAAAGCTGTTTTGTTTATCCCCAAAATCAGCTGTGTAATGTAGCCACCTTCATTCATTAACTTAGCTAGATCTTCTGGATAACTTTCTGCAGCTTCAACATCAGTACTTGCTGCTTCATCATGTACTTTGATGTTATGGAGACAACTTCCTTCCTTTTCCTTAAACCTCATGAACCAACCTCTACTAGCCTCAGAGTTATCCTCTGCATCTTCCTCACCTCTCTGAGCCTTTATAGAATTGAAGAGAGTTCGGATCTTGCTCTGGTTAGACTTTAGCTTGAAGGAATGTTATAACTAGTTTGTTCTTCTCTGCGATCACTAAAACTTGCACCACTATCTGTAATAAGGCTGTTTCACTTCTTATCATTAGTTTGTTCACTGGAGTAGTACTTTTAATTTCCTTCAAGAATGTTTCCTTTGCATTCACTACTTAGAGTTTGGCACAAGAGACCTACCTTTTTGTCTCAGTTTTCCACGTAGTTTCCTCACCAAACTTCATCACTGATAGCTTTTGATTTAAAATGAGAGACATGTGACTCTTCCTTTCACTTAGAGGATATTGTAGAGTTATTCATTGGCCTAATTTCAATACTGTTGTGTCTCATAGAATAGGGAGGCCCAAGAAGAGAGAGAGATAGGAGAATGGCCAGTCAGAGGAGCATTCAGAACACAAACAACATGTATCAAGTTTACTGTCTTTTATGGGTATATGGGCACAGTTAGTGGCATCTCAAAACAATGACAAGAATAACATCAAGATCACTGATCACAGATCACCGTAACAAATACAGTAATAAAAGAGTTTGAAATAGTTTGAGAATTACCAAAATGTGATACAGAGATGTGAATGAGTAAATGCTGTTGGAAAAATGGCACTGATAGATTTGCTTGACCCAAGATAGTCAAAATCTTTCAGTTTATTAAAAAAATGTATAAAAAATTATGAATCAACTGTACCCCAATAAAAATTAATCTAAAAATATGCACATCTGTGATGTGCAATAAAGCAAAGCATAATAAAAGAGGCCTGTATGTACGAGTACTATGCCATGATATTAGCAACATAATTAAGAGAGAGATACAGCAAAAGTAGCAAAAAGTTAACAATATCTGAATCTAAATGAAGGGTATATGGTGCTTATTGTACTCATCTTTCAACTTTTTTTAAGGTTGATGCTTGTCAAAGTAAAAATATTGATGATGGAGTAAAATCAGATGCAATTATCATTTTATACAACCTGAACATGAAAGGCTGTAGACACTGGAGGGAGATCTGAGTTTAAAAAATTTTTAAATGTTCAATCTCTGACAAAAGAGGCAAGAACATACAATGGGAAAAAGTCTCTTCACCAAGTGGTGTGGAGAAAGTTGGACAGTCACATGTAAATCAATGAAGTTAGAACAGCCCCTGTCACTGTACACAAACACAAACTCAAAAAGGCTTAAAGACAAACATAAGACATGACACTATAAAACTCCTAGAAGAGAATACAGTCAAAACATTCTCTGACATCAATCATATCAATGTTTTCTTAGGTCATTCTCCCAAGGCAATAGAAACAAAAACAAAAATAAACAAATGGTACCTAATAAAACTTACAAGCTTTTGCACAGCAAAAGAAACCATAAACAAAATGAGAAGACAACCAACAAAATGGGAAACAAATATTTGCAAGCGATGTGACTGATGAGGGCTTAATTTTCAAAATATACAAACAGCTATACAACTCAACAACAAAAACAAACAACCCAATTGAAAAATGCACAGAAAACCTAAACAGACATTTCTCCAAAGAAGAAATACAGATGGCCAGTAGACACATGAAAAGATGCTGTCAGCAATTATTAGAGAAATGCAAGTCAAAACAACAAGGTACCACCTCACAGCAGTCAGAACGGACATCATTAAAAAGTCTACAACTAACAAATGTTGTTTTATGTATTTTTTTATAAAAGGAAAAATAGCATGATAGATCCTCAGAAAACTAAAAGTAGAATTAACATATGATCCAGAAATCCCACTCCTGGGCATATATCTGGACAAAACTATAATTTTAATACAACCTAATATAATTTAATACAAATTAAAGTGATACTCGGAAGGAAAATCATAACCTTAACTGTATTTATTTCTCAAAAGTTGAAAATAAATTTAACTGCTAATTTTAAAATGCTAAATAAAGAATCAAAGATTAAATTCAAATAAATAGTAGTGAAATAAATGGAAAAATATGAACTTTTATATGTCATTTTTTAAAACAAAAAGACAAAATCAGCAAGATATGAAAAATAAAAGTATGAAAAAGTAGAACTCATGAGTGAAACAAATGTCCAATAAACATATTAAAATATCTTTAATCTTACTACTAATCAGAAAAATAGAAAGATACAATGTCATATTTATTTGATTGGAAAAAATCAAAAAAGGATCAAATATTAGAGAAGATGTGAGAAACAGAAGGTCTTACAAAATGCTGGCAAGAGTTGTTCATCAGCATATTAACTCTAGAGCCATCAGGAAACACCTGATACAGCTGAAAATGCACTGTCCTCTATCCCTATAATTCATTTTTCAGTATTTTCCCTGAAGAAACTATTGCACCAGGATAATCATTGAAGACTATTACAGATATAGACATAGATATGCTATTATATATATAATCTATATGCTATATATAAATATAATATATTTCTATGAAAGGAAAGCCATGACAAACCTAGACAGCATATTAAAAAGCAGAGATATCATTTTGCCAACAAAGGTCCATACAGTCAAAGCTATAGTTTTTCCAGTAGTCATGTATGGATGTGAAAATTGGACCCTAAAAAAGGCTGAGCCCCAAAGAATTGATGCTTTTGAATCATGGTACTGGAGAAGACTCTTAAGAGTACTTTGGACAGCAAGGAAATCCAACCAGCCAAGCCTAAAGGAAATCCACTCTGAATATTCATTGGCAGGACTGAAGCTGAAGCTGAACCTCCAATACTTTGACCACCTGATGCAAAGAACTGACTCATTGGAAAAGACCCTGATGCTGGGAAAGACTGAGGGCAGGAGAAGAAGGGGAAAACAGAGGATGAGGTGGTTGGATAGCATCACTGACTCAATGGACATGAGTTTGAGCACACTGGGAGATAGTGAAGGACAGAGAAGCCTGGTACTGCAGTTCATGGGGTTGCAAAGAGGCAGACATGACTTAGTGACTGAACAACAACAAAATGCTACTGTAGATGGTATGACAGCATTAATGTAAAATGTTAAAAATATGTATGAAACAATGAAGGCGTAAAAACATGTCTATAGTAAAAATACATGTAAGAGAATTTATAGAACAAAATAGACTAATAAAAAAATTTTAACCTGAAAGAATCATTCAAGAATTCAAAATAGTAGTTGCTTGTAGGGAGAAAAGAAATTTGGGAAACAGAAATGGGGGTTGGCACAAAGTGGATTTCAAATTTATTAGTAATTTGAAATTGGATTACTAATTCAACAGGATAGAAATTTATACTGCCTCTGAACCAAATCACCAAAAACCAAACTACATATTTATATCCTGTTCTTTTCTAGATAAAACCAAATGAAATGAGAGTACCTCAGAGCCTGGGAATCTGTGAATTATCTTGGCACACACATGTGGCATCTTAATTGTGCCAGCAGGTCCTGGCCAAGCCCCAAGCTATTGTGGACTCTCGTGGGGCTTGAACCTCCTGATAGCTGAAATGGTAGCCAAAATAGCCAATCTTTTTAAGCAATTATTCTCAACTTAGCCAAAGAAAGGGGTGATTCTGCAAGCTGATAAAAATTGAGGGAAACTTTTAACTATGGCCACATTAGAAGGCTTGGCCTTCTTTTTAAGAGCAAATCTTATTCTTTGGTTGTCCCCTATATAGTTCTTACTCAGAAAATACTCTTGGAGTAAAATCCAAGTGTTAACATTGTCAGGTGGCCCGTCCTTTTCTCTCATTTCACAGTCCTGCCTTGTTTACATTCACTGATGGGTTGACAGCAGATAATCAGTTAATTAATTCTCTGATAGCACACAATTTATACTTCTATTCTAGTAGTTTCATTATCCGAATTATTAAATTAAAATTGTATTGTGTTAAAATTATTTTAAGTGATCATCACTTCCAAAATTATTTAAGCTTCTAGTTCACTGTTCTAATTTCCAATTCGGGCACACTCAGTGCTCAATAAATATATAATGATTTGAATTTTGATTTATTTCTACCAGTCTCTGTTTATACGACATCATAAAGATAAAATAGTAAACTTCTTGAGAGCAGGAGTATTATCTTCTCTGTACTCTGCTTATACATTGTACTATTCCTTACTTATTTACCTATAGGAATTACTTTGTATTGCTCAAATGATTAAGAAGAATATTTTAAATGTATTTTTCCTTACCAAAGCAAAACTCTCTATGAACCTTCAGAGACTTTCAGTGCTTGAAACTAGTATTCTTTTTGTAGATAACCTATTGCTTGTGTTCCTAGAATAAACCTCTGTAATAAAAAAGCAAATATTCTAGCTAAGCAAGATCGTATCACTGTAGTTGGGCATAGTAGTGTTAGAATAAGCTGTATAAAAACAATTACATTGAGTTCTTTGTCTCTCAGGAACTTTCTTCATATTTCCAACTAAGACAGAGACCTTGAAATTTTCTCTTTGATCACACACCAAAAAACTTAACACATATTTTACTATCCATTCAAAAGAAGTAATTTGAGATCAAGTGAAGAGAAGGAAAATCACAAGAACAAAAAGTGAAATGTTAATAAGAGTTTACTATAGTGGTTTTAGAAAAGGCAGAGGAACCAGAGATCAAATTGCCAACATCCACTGGATCATCGAAAAAGCTAGAGAGTTCCAGAAAAACATCTATTTCTGCTTTATTGACTATGCCAAAGCCTTGACTGTGTGGCTCACAATAAACTGTGGAAAATTCTGAAAGAGATGGGAATACCAGACCACCTGACCTGCCTCTTGAGAAACCTGTATGCAGGTCAGGAAGCAACAGTTAGAACTGGATATGGAACAACAGACTGGTTCCAGATAGGAAAAGGAGTACATCGAGGCTGTATATTGTCACCTTCTTATTTAACTTATACGCAGAGTACATCATGAGAAACACTGGGCTGGAGGAAGCACAAGCTTGAATCAAGATTGCCAGGAGAAATATCAATAACCTCAGATATGCAGATGATACCACTCTTACGGCAGAAAGTGAAGAAGAACTAGAGGACCTCTTAATGAAGGTGAAAGAGGAGAGTGAAAAAGTTGGCTTAAAGCTCAACATTCAGAAAACTAAGATCATGGCATCCGGTCCCATCACTTCATGGCAAATAGATGGAGAAATAGCGGAAACAGTGGCTGACTTTATTTTTCTAGGTTCCAAAATCACAGCAGATAGTGATTGCAGCCATGAAATTAAAAGACGCTTACCCCCTGGAAGGAAAGTTATGACCAACCTAGATAGCGTATTAAAAAGCAGAGACATTTGACTTCCCTGGTGCCTCAGACGGTAAAGCGTCTACCTACAATGCTGGAGACCCAGGTTTGATTCCTGGGTCGGGAAGATCTCCTGGAGAAGGCAGTGGCAACCCACTCCAGTACTCTTGCCTGGAAAATCTCATGGACGGAGGAGCCTGGTGGGCTACAGTCCATGGGGTTGCAAAGAGTCGGACACGACTGAGCGACTTCACTATCTATCTTCACTATTACTTTGTCAACAAAGGTCTGTCTAGTCAAGGCTTTGGTTTTTCCAGTGGTCATGTATGGATGTGCGAGTTGGACTATAAAGAAAGCTGAGTACCGAAGAATTGATGCTTTTGAACCGTGGTGTTGGAGAAGACTCTTAAGAGTCCCTTGGACTGCAAGGAGATCCAACCTGTCCATCCTAAAGGAGATCAGTCCTGGGTGTTCATTGGAAGGACTGATGTTGAAGCTGAAACTCCAATACTTTGGCCACCTGATACGAAGGGCTGACTCATTTGAAAAGACTCTGATGCTGGGAAGGATTAAGGGCAGGAGAAGAAGGGGATGACAGAGGTTGAGATGGCTGGACGGCATCACCGACTCAATGGACATGGGTTTGGGTGGACTCCGGGAGTTGGTGATGGACAGGGAGGCCTGGCGTGTTGCAGTTCATGGGGTCGCAAAGAGTCAGACACAACTGAGAGACTGAACTGAACTGAACTGATAGTGCTTAAATGAACTTTATAAATCATACAAATTTGTTTTATATTGTAACATGTAATCATAGCATCTTTTCAGGCAAAGATTTCAAATTGATAAACAACCTAAAATCATCACGAGGAGAATTTTTTTAAAGGGAGCAACTGTTTTGTTCAAACAACTAACTCTCCTGGGTAGAGTCAAGTAATCCTGTCCCTCAGGGCTGCCTACTAATTGCTTAAGCCTGCAGTGAAGGTAATACAGCTATGAGTGTCTTGAACCAATAAAAACATTATCATCTAATGAGTGAAGAAAATGTGCTTGCACAATAACAGAATGAGGGTTAATGTGTTGTTCAGTGCTCCAGTAGCCTACAAGGGCCAATGTATATTTTCCTTTCAAAAAACAGAGAAAAACAGAGTTTAAATTATTGGAAAATTTGTATAAAAATTAAAAACTACATAGTTTCAAAAATTTTGCTTTCTTGTCAGCCAAATTCTCCCAACTGTCTTAGAAAGTACATGCAACCTGAGAAGAAAGATTAAAAATAATGGTCATGTCTTTAAATTAAGCTAAGAGGTATGATTTTAAAGACAAGCTTAGTTCTTTCCATTTGTTCTATGGTATGTACTGGATACGCATACCTCCATGCTTGCGGGCTGAGTCTCTTCAGTCTTGTATGACTCTTTGTGAAGTCATGGACCATAGACCGCCAGGCTCCTCTGTCCATGGGATTCTCCAGGCAAGAATACTGGAGTGGGTTGCCATGCCCTGGGAGGTATGTGTATCCGGCACACATACGTGTCTACTGGGTACACATACATTCCATCTCATTTAATAAGAAATTCAGAGGGATTCTCAACTAGGTGACATATTTACTTAAACTGAAAAATGATGAGAAAATTAATCTCATATACCAGGAAGTAGCTCATGCTTTTCAGCTGTCAACCTAGAATCTGCAAACTTACCTAAATTCCCTCTAATAATTTCCCTTTTGAGCCTCTTCTCATAAACTTCCTCTTGCCCAATTTCTATGGCTAAATTTCTAATCAACTTTAGTTAAGTCCCCAATGAACCCTTCACCAAACAGTTTTCTCTTCCTTTGAATGCTGGCTCTTCTTATGACCCTCCTCAGTTAATGCCCCGGGTTATGGTGATTCTAGAGAAATATTTTTCTACCTTATTTGAAGGTAAATGCTCTGTGCACAGGGATTATGCTTTAGCTCTGTTTTAAGAGTCACCCTGAAAAATGGCACCCATTACTATCAAAACAAATACTCATTATTTAATACTGAATAATAAGAATTAGCCTAGAATTCATACTGAATTTTTGAAATTGAACCCTAGAAAAGCAGTAGTTATACAAATATATTATCTACTTGAGTCACTCCCACTTTCACCCATCTGTTTCATCTCCCTGACACCTAATAGACTGTCAAACTTTGCCTCAGTTGATAGCACAGAGAAAGCAGTATTTGCACTTGGTTGTCCCTAGAACACTTTTACAGACATAGTTGACAGGTAGCAGGTACTGATGAGCACAGAGCAGTCAGACAGTAGGGTGCTTTACTTTCACTTAGAAATAATTATGATTAGAGTTCTGTGTGCTTAGTCACTCAATTGTGTCCGACTCTTTGTGACCCAATGGACTGTAGCCCGCCAGGCTCTTCCGTCCATGGAATTTTTCAGGCAAGAACACTGGAGTGGGTTGCTGTTTCCTTCTCCAGGGGATCTTCCAAACCCTGGGATCAAACCTGCGTCTCCTGTTGTCTCCAGAATTGCCGTCAGATTCTTCACCTGCTGAGCCATCGAAATGATTACTTAAAGGGTTCTAGATTGTTTAATTGAAAATCAAAAGATATTACTGAAGACTTTGAGGATACTGAGAAAATACCCCGCAGTCATCAAAAGACATTAATTTTCAAGAAACATTCTAATCACAATAGTAAACATAAACATATCCAAGAAATAAAATCCAGTTGACAGTAGTTCTTTTTTGAAAGTGGGAATACGTACAAAGTTGCTTTCTGGGAATTAGTGGATGAGCTGTCAGGAATCTGAAGTCTTCCCAAGGGCTCTCTTAAACTTCCTTTCTATGGTCCTCTGTGATCTTTTTTAAAGACTGAGCTCTGCTGTATTGATTACCTGCTGATTTTCCCTTCTCTTGTCAGTAGTGAGAAGAGGTAAAAAGAAAATGAGACTAAGAAAAGGAGCCCTAAAAGTGTTAAGACTCGATTTCCTAGTTTCCAATTCCCATAACCAGTTTCTTTGTGCCCCAAACCCTGCAACCCAACACTGTGAAAGCAATGTTCATCTTGTAGCCTCCACCTCAATGATGTGACCAGAATCTGTATAGCACAAATATCCTATTGCTATGGTAACTCAACTTCAAACACTCTGACCATCTGGGCCTTTTCTACTGCTGCTGCTGCTAAGTTGTTTCAGTCATGTCTGACTCTTCGCAATGCTATGGACTATAGCTTGCCAGGCTCCTCTGTCCATGGGATTTTTCAGGCAAGAATACTGGAGTGGGTTGCCTTGCCCTCTCCTTCAGGGGATCTTCCCAACCCAGGGATCAAACCCATGTGTCCTGAGGCTCCTGAACTGCAGGCAGATTCTTTACAGCTAAGCCACCAGGGAAGCCCCCTGGGCCTTTTCTAGCAAGGATAAAATCCTCTCCCAAAGAGGCTGAATAATGCCAAGTAGCAGCTCCAGAGGAAGCCACTGGTGTTCTCTTTAGGGAAATGTCTCCCACTTGAGCTCTGGATTTTTCAGCTACTTCATGCTCACAGTTCTCCTCCTGTGTGGGAGGCACATACTCTTTTAACTCTATTGATAAACTAAGGAAACCATTATAACTCAAAAAGAAGTGTAAAGAGATCTTGGAATTTTTAGACAGTAATAAGGTTGCCCATCACATGTACTTACAGTGAAAGTGTTAGTCCTTCAGTCGTGTCCGATTCTTTGTCACCCCATGGACTGTAGCCCATCAGGGTCCTCTGTCTGTGGAATTCTCCAGGCAAGAATACTGGAGTGGGTAGCCATTCCCTTCTCCAGGGAACCTTCCTGACCCAGGAATTGATCCTAGGTCTCCTGTATTGCAGGCAGATTCTTTACCATCTGAGCCAAATTGGCAAAAACACAAGTGTTCAATTATAGTATCACACTACAACAAAAGTTGAAGACTGTTGAAAGTCTCGTGCTTATAAAATATGTAAAACCATGGGGAAGGGGGCTTTCCAGGTGGTGCTAGTGGTTAAGAACCCACCTACCAATGCAGGAGACACAGGAGACTCGGGTTTGATCCCCGGTTTGGGAAGATCCCCTGGAGGAGGGCATGGCAACCCATTCTAGTATTCTTGCCTGGAGAACCCCATGTGCAGAGGAACCTGGCGGGCTACAGTCCATAGGATCACAAAGAGTTGGACACGACTGAAGGAACTTAGCATGAATGCATGTACTGTAGGGAAATGCTCACTGCATAGTGCTAAGACAGAGGCATGAAAAACTACATCATTGGTATGTGACCAATGCTATACATACAACATGGGTTTGAACTGTGTTGGGCCACTTCTACACAGTTATTTTTCAATAATAAGTAGAATAGTAATAGTAGTGATTGGTTTAACTCTGATGAAGAACCAGAGATACAAAGAAACTGGGGATACTGAGGACCAACTATAAATTATATGCAGATTTTTGACTGCACAGAAGGTCAGCACCACTAACCTCCAGGTTGATTAAGGGTCAAACTGTATGTGAATGTGCATAAGGGGCCAAAAACCAGGAAGAAATATACCAACATGTTGGCAATATGACTATCTTTTAATATTCACGGCGATGTCTATTTTGTCCTTAAATTTTATGCTCTTTAAAGTTTTACAATGAATATGTGTTCACTTTTAAATCACAAAATGAAAATAACCATTGGTTTTTTAAAACTATCCATTTAAATCTATGAAAAGGAAATGATGAAGAAAAGAAAATATCAAGGATCACCGCCCTGAGTTGCAGAGTAGTAGTTAAAAGATTGGGCTTTGGAATAACACTGCATGGATTCATGGTCTTAAATTAACGTCTCTAAGCTTGTGTTCGGAGAAGGCAATGGCACCCCACTCCAGTACTCTTGCCTGGAAAATCCCATGGACGGAGGAGCCTGGTAGGCTACAGTCCATGGGGTCGCTAAGAGTCGGACACGACTGAGCGACTTCACTTTGACTTTTCCCTTTCATGCACTGGAGAAAGAAATGGCAACCCACTCCAGTGTTCTTGCCTGGAGAATCCTAGGGACGGCGGAGCCTGGTGAGCTGCCGTCTATGGGGTCGCACAGAGTCGGACACGACTGAAGCGACTTAGCATAGCATAGCATAGCATAGCAAGCTTGTGTTTTCATGTAGTTGGATGGGGATAATATATTTCATCAAATCTAAGATTTCACAGATTGTAAAATATATACACCTTCATTTTATGTGCCAATAAGATTCTTCAAGTGCTGCTAATACTTGATTCCAAGACACAACCTATTTCAGAAAGTGAAATAAACATGTAAGAGAATTGATGAATTATGGTAATAATTGTACCTACCTTCATTAGCTTTTGTGAGGACTGAAGAAAATAATCTATGTCAAGTTCTTAGAAAAGTTCATAACCCTTAATAAATGCTTAACAAATGTAAGCCATTATGGCAGATTCACTTGAGATGGCTAAGACAACCCCTGAGGGTGAAGGTGGAGATTTCAATTTGAGAGGCCTGAGGAGGGTATGTCAGTGGACATTTAGAACAAGAGTGAAGGTGGAGAAGAGTGACTCTAGTCATGGAGACCTGAGGCCACCCTGTCATTTCTCAACTAAGTATGAGAGCCTCGGGTGGAAAAGGCCTACCAAAAGCAAACATTTGAGAAAATATAGACAGAAGGTAACCTCATACACTGCTGGTAGGATGTAAATTGCTACAGCCACTATGGGAAACAGTATGGAGTTTCCTTTAAAAATTGATCTGTTAACTTAAGACCATATGATCCAGCAATTTCACTTCTGGGAAAAAAAAATCCAGAAAAAATTAAAACACTAATTTGGAAAGGTATATGCACTCCAATCTTCATAGCAGCACTATTTCTATCAATGAACAATTGAATTAAGGAAATGTGAGACACAGACACACACGCACAAACACACACAATGCAATATTACTCATCCATAAAAAAGAATGAAATATTGCCATTTGCAGGAGTGTAGATGAACCTAGAAAATATTATGTTTAGTGTAATAAGTCAGACAAAGACAAATACTATATACCATAAGGAATCTAAAAAACAATACAAATAAATGTATATGTGAAACAGACTCACAGATATAGAAAACAAGCTTGTAGTTACCAAAGGAAAGATGGAAGAAGGGGAGGGACAAACTAGGGGTTTGGGATTAACAATTGCTATATATAAACTAGCTAAGCAACAAGGATATATACTGCATAGCACAGGGAACTATACCCATTATCTTGTAATAACCTATAATGGAGCAGAATCTGAAGAAAAAAAAATTCAATCACTATGCTATATACCAGAAACGAACACAATATTGTAAACCAACTACACTTCAGCAAGTAAATAAATCAATAAATAAGAAAATAGAGCCATTGTTTTAGAAATCAATATTACATAGGGTCCTAAAATGTGAAATCGTCAAGTAACTGAGTAAGAAGTTAAACGTTGAGGGCTGAGGAGAGAAAAAGAGGAAGAGGAAGAAAGTTTGAGGTTGAGTGGCTTCAGTATTACAGTCATCAAATGATCTCATTTATCTCTAATGTCTACCAAGTAACCGCAGGACACAAAGAGCCCTAGAGTTACATGGGGGTAGTGGAGATGGAGTCACAAGGAAAAGCCACGTTTGCAGTCTCTTTTAAAGACTTTTCAAACAAGTGAACAAAATGAGTCACAAGGAAAAGCCACATTTGCCGTCTCTTTTAAAGACTTTTCAAACAAGTGAACAAAATAAAGACACACATGCAACAGTATTTGCAATTTTCATGCCTATAACAGTATATATAAATTATAGAACTGAATAAAGATAAATGCAAAAATGGGGCATGCTAATACAAAGTATCATTAAATTATTTCACATTCCCTGAACTGTAACAAGGCCCGAGGAAATTAATGTTTTTCTTCAAGTGCTTTTTATAAAAGACCTATTGTGACTGAACATAAAGCATGCATATTTATCTTTGCTTAAGAGCAACAATAATAAAAGAGAGTTATTAAAAGCATTAAAAAGCAATATATTTTATCATATTGGTCGCTTAAAGAATAAATCTATTATGTTTTTATTTATTCATGTATAAAGTACTCACCAAATATTTACTACCTGGGTGCTTAAGTTAGATGAATGCAAAAGTACTGGCAAAGGCTACGCCTAGGAAATGAAGCAAAGAATGTTGACCAAGTGGGGAAATCTAGTGGAATGAGTCAACCAGAACCCTGACCAATGAACCTTTTCAGGTTTAGTATAGAACAAATCTTGAGTAGAAACAGACTTGGCTTGGAAATGGTCCCAAAAAATGAAATAGTCTATGGTGTCCAGAATTGCGTGGAGGTCAAACAAAGGGAAAAGGAACTGTTGACAGATTTTCCTTTAGATTTTATGCAGTCTCAGCAGGCAAATCAGTTTTAGAGTACAGAACAGTGCTGTTGTGGGGTCTGTAATAAACTTCAAGCTTATAAATTCTGAAGCTCAAGAGAACAAAGCACATCATTATGGAACACATTATTATTCAGGAAGAGCAAAGCCTGTTAGATTTATCCTCCAAGTTAGATTTATCCTCCAAAGAGCATGATTTATTCTTTTCAGAAGAAAGATTCCTCAAAGTACATCAGGTGGGGTCAAACGAAGTGACTGATAGCTAACACTTTGCATAGGCATTAATTTTAAAAGAGCGACTTTTTTAAAGTAGCATTTGTGGTTGTCATTTTTTGTTTTAGCTTTTAGAACAAAATCTTCTTGGTTTTCAAAAAATGAAAGACTTCTTGACTCCTAGAGTGGAAGGGGCTTCATCCATCTTCCTGTCTTGCTCTGGCCCTTGTAATCCTTCTGGAAGAGGTGAGGCAGGTTGAGGTCATGCCAAGCTACTTCTTGACATGTGCTCACCATCCTCCCTTAACTGTGCTGTCTTAGTACAAAAAAAGGTTGTCCAACCTGTGACTTCTGCTTTCAGTGAGCATTAAGAAGAGCCTTGTAGTGGGTCAGTGTCCCCAGAGGGGAACAGTAAGCATGTCTTTCTATGGGCAGTTATATCCTTTGGACCAGAGGGCGCAAACTTGTACTTTAACGGGGGCCAATCAAGTGGTATCTATGGTTCAGTGAAGGCAGGGTGAAAGGAAAAACACCAGCTGAGCAAGCGCAGTGAGGAATGTTGACTGACGCTTGACTTCATTGTAGGAGCTAAAGGGAACGGAGGAGGCTGTGATGACCGAGCAGGCAGGCTCCATTTTAAAGGGGTAGCCGACATTTGGCTGCCCCTGACTGCTATCTGAGGAACACGGGCCCGGGTGCCAGCTCCTCTGGATTTTCTTGGGCTGCTAGCTTCTTGGGCATGTTCGCTGTGGAGGCACACCAGGTCTGTACTTAGACGGGCCCACACTTGCTCTCATGCTCCATTGTCACTGCCATAAAATTCTTCGTTTTTGAACAAGGGTGGCTGCATTTTCATTTTGTATTAGACACCCCTAATGATATAGCCAGTCCTGTTTTCAAAAGATACTGTGCATCTACACTTTTCTGTGATACATTCCCGTTTTTAAATATTGTCAATGAATTCAAATTTTAAAATGTAGTGAATGGTACACAATTGCAAGCGAATTGGCCTAAGAACAGGCAACACATTTCAACCCTGTGGATCATCTCAGTCAATATCCTGGAATCTTAAAACTTGGAGCTGTGAGCTCTTTGCTGCAACTTGGCCAATCCCCTTATCCTCTGAATAAGGGAAGAGTCACAAGAAATAAAAACAGGAACACTGGCTTTCATATATAGCACCTGCTGCACTGGGCCTGTGGGGAGCAGCTGTTCCTGCATATACTCCCCAAACAAGGAATCTGAGTTTTATGGCATCTGTGACAGTGTGCGCTTTCTGCCTCATCATTTTAATTTTATGGATGATGGATCTGCCAAGAAAGTTTCTTTCATCTTTTGGTGACTTATACTTATTTTCCCTAGTGACTGTAAATCACTGTTGATTTTACTACGATTTACACAGTAATTATCTGAGTACTATCTCGTGAATGAGATGGTTGGATGGCATCACTGACTCAAAGGACTTGAGTTTGAGCAAACTTGGGGAGACAGTGAAGGACAGGGAAGCCTGGTGACTGCAGTCCACAGGGTTGTAAAGACTGGGACACGACTCATGTGTTACTCATGGCTTAGCAACTGAACAACAAAAACAACTATCTCTTGACCTAGTCAGGGATCTGTACATTTCTATGGCCCAGTAAACTGCAGGAACTATATTATCAGATCCCACCCAAGTCTTTTATGTGAACCATTTCTTTCTTTCCTCCTTTTTTCCAAGATGCCACCTTTAGTAACATGTTATGCGATGTAAGAAGGGAAAAAATAGTGTGTACAAATGTGTAATCATATTCTAGCATGAGTGTTTTAATCTCCTTAATCATTAGTATATTATAAAAGTATGCATTCTTGGGTTATAAGACATTGTAAGGACTGGCTATTTTTAAGATATTTAATTTTGTGTTGTGGTTCTCTGGTGGCTCAGACAGTAAAGAGTCTGTCTGCAATGTGGGAGACCTGGGTTCGATCCCTGGGTTGGGAAGATCCCCTGGAGAAGGAAACGGCAACCCGCTTCAGTATTCTTGCCTGAAAAATCCCAGGGGCAGAGGAGCCTCGTGTGCTGCAGTCCATGGGGTCGCAAAGAGTCGGACACGACTGAGCAACTAAGCACACAATTTTGTGCTGTACCTACCTCAATTTTTTAAAGAATGTGAAATAAAAAATACAGTCTCTTCAAGAGTCCCAGTTCATATTTGTTTGCCTTTCTGCCCGCATTTCTGTTCTCTGCCCTGTTCTTTGGCAACCTGTGGCCTCAGAGAACTCTGGTGGTCTATCAATAACTGAAAATGTACTTTCACAGATCCTGGAGCCGTCCATGATACTACATTTCTAAATTTTATACCTGAAATTTTATACCTGAAGCTCTTGTATAATCATTTCATTCCTCTGCACCTCAAAGTCTCATTTTCAAAGTCAATTAAACTTTTTAATGGAGTAGTAGGATTTAGAGGCAACCTAATTTAAAGATATTGCGATGATAAGACAGGTGTTAACAGGAGTGGATTTGACAGACAACAGAAGAAAATGTCAAAAGCAAATAACCTGTGCCTTGGAAATAATGGAGCCTTAGTCCCATCTAGATTAAGGGTTTGTTTTAATTTAAGCAGGTTTTTTTTTTTGGAATGCTCACCCTGCCCTGCGAGGGTGTCTATCCTTCCCCAGGTCACTCCAAGTGGTTAGTAGATCTTTCACACCCGTGTGGCAGACGAGTATGATGTTTTGGGAACGCAGTAGGTTGTGGATGGCGTGTCTGCTTGCCATGCCTTCATGATGGCAGCCTGCTGGGCCAACAATGCCCTGGGTTTGCTCCTTTGTTGTTTCATACTCTTAGGTGCCAGCAATGCTCTGGCAGCTGATACCATTGACAGGTGCCCCTAAAATACCTAGTAGCCCTGGGAAGACAGGAGGAAGTAATGTTTGCAGCCACATCAGGCCTCGTGCCATCAGTTCACAGGGCAATGGCTTTTGTTACTTGTTTATTATTTTTAAACTAAAGGCTGCCACCCTTTCTCTGTGGTTCTTTGAAGACAGCCAGATGCCATTGCTTTTCTCTGCTCTTAGGAAGGATCATGTGTGAAAGATAAATAACCGCAAGATAATAGGAGGGAGCTGGACTGACTTGAAACAACCACAGTTGTGCTAAACCCAGGGAATGCCACAGTCCAAGCGAAGCGGGGAAGATGGGGTTTTCATTTGAAGAAAGAGTGGCTATCATCCAAAGAAATTATGTGACACGTGTAGGACATGTTGGTGTATCCAGTGTGTTATTCTTCAGTGATGCATGGTGTTCACAGACATTCAGCGAGAAAGACTGCATTCAGGATCTGGCTCCAATAAGCAGACCTAAGTCATTGTGTACATGACCAGCCAACTCTTCCCATTTTCCTACATGTTTCAGCCTTGTTCTGTTAGGGGAAAATACTGTAGCCCCAAATAAGAGTACCCTGCGGGCACATTTGTGACAGGCAGGGACTTCTCAGGAAGTAATAGCTCTAAGATAGAGCAGTTTCAATCATCCAAAGTTCAACTCCATCTCCAAATTAACTTTAAAATATTGAGTCTGTGGAAGAGTCATCTTTTCAGTCAGAACCTGGTCTATCAAAGAATGGCATTTCATTTTTTCCTCTTGACTTCACTGAAATGATCAGTTCTGAGAGAAGAAATGCTTTAGATCAAAAGAATATCAAATGTTCAGAATGACTTACCCAATGTAAATCATTCCCCCAAAAGCATGATGTTTTATATACTTCACACTGAAAAACTTCTTGATGTACATTCTTACCAATTATTAAAAATCTGAGAGTGCCTTGGGATATTTAATTTCATTCCATCCATCAGTCTAACGTATTTTTATCTACTAAGCACCTTTGGATCAGACATACAGTCAGGAGCCATTCTGGAGAGAGCTGAGGAAGAATAGTGAGAGTAGGCAACTCCTTCAAGAAGTCTGGTTGTGATACAAACAGCTCATGCATCTCAATATTCCAAAAATAGCACAATCAAAAAAATAAGCTGTTCAGTTCAGTTGCTCAGTCATTTCCAACTCTTTGCAACCCCATGGACTGCAGCACACAAGGCTTCCCTGTCCATCGCCAACTCCCGGAGTCTACTCAAACTCATGTCCATTAAGTTGGTGATGCCATCCAACCATCTCATCCTCTGTTATCCCCTTCTCCTCCTGCCTTAATCTTTCCCAGCGTCAGGGTCTTTTCAAATGAGTCAGTTCTTTGCATCAGGTGGCCAAAGTATTGGACTTTCAGCTTCAGCATCAGTCCTGTACTAGACATTTCTCCAAAGAAGACATACAGATGGCCAAAAGGCACATGAAAAGATGCCTATCATTGGTAATTATTAGAGAAATGCACACCAAAACTACAATGAAGTATAGCACCAAACACAGGTCAGAATGGCCATCATTAAAAAATCTATAAATAATAAATGCTACAGAGGGTGTAGAGAAAAGGAAGCCCTTCTATACTGTTGGTAGGAATGTAAACTGGTGCAGCCAAGGCAGAGAACAGACTGGAGATTATTTAAAAAACTAAAAATAGAGCTATCATATGATCCAGTGATCTCACTCCTGTGCATACACCCAGAAAAGATGAAAACTCTAATTCAAAAAGATACATGCATCCCTGTGTTCATTGAAGCACTATTTACAATAGCCAAGACATAGAAGCAACCTCGACACCCACTGATAGATGAATGGATAAAGAAGATGTGATATATATGTATATGTATATAATATATACAATGGAATGTTACACAGCTGTACAAAAAGAATCAAATAATGCCATTTGCAGCAACATGGATGAACCTAGAGATTATCATACTAAGTGAAATAAATCAGAGAAAGACAAATATCACATGATATCACTTATATGTGGAATCTAAAAAATATTATTCAAATGAACTTATTTACAAAACAGAGATAGATTCACAGACATGGAGAGCAGATTTGTGGTTGCCAGGGGATGGGAGAGGGGAGGATAGATTGGGAGTTTGGAATTGACAGATACACTCTACGAATATAAAATGGATGGACAATAGAGACCTATTGTATAATGTATAGAATAGGGAACTGTATCATCTTGTAACAATCTGTAATGGACAGAATCTGAAAAAGAATCTATCAATCTATCTCTAAGTCACTTTGCTGTATACCTGGAACCGGCACAACATTGTCGATCAACTATAGTCAAATTAAAAACAAAAAAAAAAGATCTGATTGTGAATGTAAGTTGAGGGTGATAGCCAGAGAGGGGTAGGGGATGAATAAGGTGGTTCATTTGTCAATTTGTTTTTAGGAAAGGCTTACGCATATCTGTAGCTTTTAAGAATGAGCCTCAGGGGGACAGTATGAAGGAAAAGTCCCTGGAAAGGAAGAAGAAAACAAAACCCAGATCAAAGAAGGGCAAAAGGGAGGGGTGAGCCATGTGCAGAAGGAGGGAACTTCTCGCATTGTGACAGCAAGGGATGGAGAACAGGGTAGAGGCCAAAGCAAGTGACTCTGTGGACTTCAGGGGCTGAGTCTGAGGAGTTCCTGTCTCAGTTTTGTACCTGAGTGAGTTCTGTTATTTGGGTCTGACAGGCCACTGCCAGGAAGGAGAGGAAACTGCAAGAGAAGCTCAGAAGAATTGCTGGGCCCTTTGAAAACTCATTTTAGACCTCGGTACAAGACGATACAGTGCCATTAAAAGCAAGATTGTGAGAATTTTCTCCCACAGAATTCAGTCCCATCTGTGTTGGTTCCAGAGAGACAAGGAGCAAGGGAAGCCTGGTGCAGAAGGTGGCAAGGGTGATGAAGGAACAGTGTGCAGGATACTGAGAAGACAGGTGAAGTGACAGGACAAAAATCACAGTGGATAGACTTGACTGGGCTCGTGGAACTGACATATGAGATCATTCATACAACCTCACATAGATAACAAGTAAGGAAACTGAGGCTCAGGGAGGTTATGCTTAACCACTGATTTTTCT
Organism: Giraffa tippelskirchi; assembly: GCF_054371585.1. Classification (NCBI taxonomy): domain Eukaryota; kingdom Metazoa; phylum Chordata; class Mammalia; order Artiodactyla; family Giraffidae; genus Giraffa; species Giraffa tippelskirchi. Next base: position 102,099,713 of record NC_137280.1, on the reverse strand, counting down.
GAAGACAATGCCAACAAACAAATCATCGTAATGTGTTTCCTAGTTACCCATATGAACTTTGTAATAAATGAGGATTTCATTGTGGGGCAAAACCTTGGCTTCAAATGGATAAACAGACAGAACAGTATGTAATAAGAGATAATAAAGCTATAAATCTTTAATATTTTAATATACCAAAATTATGCTGAGTCAATGGGAACATATATGTGTTATGCATATTAACTTTACAAAAGGCTTTCATATAACTCAGTGTACCCAAGGAATAAAATTTAATTCTTATACATCATAAATCTGTTCTAACATTAATGTTCTAGCTACTTTCCTTAGAATATAGCCTCTGTAAGAATCAGAATTTTGTCTTTCTTACACTGGTATCCCCAGAACAGTACCTGGATGAGTAGGTATTCAGTAATATTTGTTGAAAAAATGAATACATTAAATGGGGCTGACTCTTCCCCTTGACCTCTTTACAACACCTTTAAGTCAAAATTGGATTCATGTTGGGCCCATTCTCACCCCACATGCTCCCATTCCCACAGAAGAATCTGGTCTTCCTTTGTATTGCCTACTGTTTCCATCTACCTAGACAATAAAGGGAAAAACAAGGGAATTAGCTATGACTCCTCCCTCATCTCCATTTCTAGGACTAGTTGGCCCCCATATCCTGTCACTTTTGTCTTGGAAAAAGTTTGATTGGTGTTTTCGCCTCTCATCATTCCTGCAGTCCTCCACTGTGCAAGTCTTTGTCATTTCTCAACTAGGTTATTGTGTTGGTTTTCTATTTAGGTTCCCTGACCCAAATTTCCCCCCCAGGGGTCCAGTGTTATTTCTAAATGTCCATCCAATGGCTAAAAATATGACCCATTATTTTCTTCTGAATAAATTTCCTTTGCATGGCCTTTAAGAGTTTCACAATCTAATCCCTTGCTAGGCTTGGGGTTTTGTCTCTTTCCACTTTGCACATTTGCCACTCAGGATGGGCCCAATACTTTTTTTTTTTTTTTTTAACATAGTCTTTCCTCATATAGATGTCCCAAAATTCTGCTACCACAGAGCTTATAGGCTGCTCTAACTTTCCCCTTTTAAACCCAGGTAGAGTAGACCCTCCTGCCTCTCCCTGGACTAAAGTTTAGGTTCAACTCTCCAACCCATACTTTTAATTTTATGCCTTTTCTCATGCTTCTGCTTAGAAACTCTTGCTTCCTAGCCCATCTCATAAAATCATAATTATCCTTCACATTTTCTTCTATTATTAACTCATCTTCCAATGAGCTTCTTCACTTGAAATTAAAATGGTGACTAACTAACATCTTTGCTAATAGTATTTCTCAAAAAAACCCTCCAATTTTAAAAAGATATGGAACAAATATTAGTGATATGAGTTTAATAGAAACCAGCAAAATTAAATTAATATTTAAACATTATATAATAATAGACATAAAATATAAAAAATAAAACCTTTTACTTCCCTTGTAATTAAAGTAAGTCTAAATAACTATGAGATTTTTATGCACCATTTTTAATAAATAATAGACAAAGTATAAAAAATAAAATCTTATACTTCCCTTGTAATTCTTCCCTTCCCTGGTAAAGTAAGTCTAAACAATTATGAGATTTTTATGCACCCTTGTAATTAGATTAAAATAAGTCTATATAACTATGAGATTTTAATGTGCCTTTCTGGATTGGCAAAATATAAAAGCTTGATTTTAAAAAACAGGATAGGCTGGGCGATAAGCACTCAAATACCTTCTGAGACTGTAAGTTGGTACACCTTTTGTGATAACATCTTTCAACATTGCTCATTATTAAAGAAATACAAATCAAAACTACAATGAGATATCACCTCACACTGGTCAGAATGGCCATCATCAAAAAATTTACAAATAATACCTGCTGGAGAGGGTGTGGAGAAAAAGAACCCTCTTGCATTGTTGGTGGGAATATAAATTGATAGCCCCACTATGGAAGATTGTATGGAGATTCCTTTAAAAACTAGGAATAAAGGTATCATGTAACCCAGCAATCCCACTACTAGGCATACACCCTGAGGAAACCAAAATCGAAAAAAGATACATGTATCCTAAAGTTCATTGCAGCACTATTTACAATAGCTAGATGTCCATCAACAGGTGAATGGATAAAGAAGCTGTAGTACAGATGTACAATGGAATATTACTCAACCATAAAAAGGAATGCATTTGAGCCAGTTCTAATGAGGTGAATGAACCTAGAGCCTATTATGCAGAGTGAATAAGTCAGAAAGAGAAAAACAAATATCGAATAGTAATGCGTATACATGAAAGACGGTACTGATGAACATGTTTGCAGGGCAGCAACGAAGACGCACACATAGAAAACAGATTTATGGACACGGGTGGGGGAGGAAGGAGAAGGTGGGACAAATGGAGAGAGTAACTGGGAAACATATACACCATCATGTGTAAAATAGAGAGCTAATGGGAATTTGCTGTATGACTCAGGGAACTCAAACAGGGGCTCTTTCAAAATTTTTAAAGACAGGTATCAACTGGCATTGACAAGACTGTTTCTTTTGTGTCTCTCTTCATTTCTAACTCTTCAGTTGTCCCCATTTTCATTTTCCCATTAGAAGTTCAGATTCAAACAGGAGTAGGATCCTAATAGGAATGGATATATAGTTAAATACATAAATCTCGTTCACTTTGGTTGTGTGCCATGAATCTGTTTCTTCTGGACAATGTGTTTTGTGTTTCCGGAAAAAAATGAAAGAAAAAGAAAAAACCTTATTAAAGTTTTGAGTGAACAAGCTGTCTACAGCCAGGGGATTTGGAACGGCTAGTCAGGAAATGTGAAACAGTATTTGTCTTTGGGCAACATGTGTTTATACGTATGTTCTGAACTTACTAGAGAAGATTTGAAGAAAGTGGTTGGGAGGTAAGAAACATTTCTTCTGCAGTCTGCTTATCAGTGACAGCAGCAAAAGGTAGCTTGGAGAGCAAAGTTCCCTCACCCTGCTGAGCCACTCAGATAAAAATATGAGCTGACTTAACACAATGTGCTTTCCATGCAAACACAGGTCTAAACCAGTGCCCTGGCCCCACCCTGCCATCTGGATTACTTACCCCAAAGCCTCCTGTCTAGAAATTCTGGAGCCACTACTGAGGCTAATTAAGACCTGAGTTTTACATCTCTAACATCACAGGAGGATCAAATCATAGGAAATAATAAGGAGTGAGTGAGGGAGGTCTGGCCTTTTGAATTGTGTTTTAACTTCAAGAGGACAACATACACCTGTAATTGGTTTTTAATAACCCCACTGAACAACAAATTTATTCTTTTTCATTTTACATTGATTTTCCTTTTCCATATGTTGGATGGTCAAACTGTTGAGTGACAGCTGTTTTCTTGCTCCTAAGCAAAACATCGGTTCTTTCTCATGGTTACAGTCTAGCAAGCATTTCTGCATCCTCCTTGAGTTGGTCTGTAGTAAACCCTGAACAGAGTCATATACTCTCAGTTCTTTTTTTCTGAGGGTCATGAAAGAACTTCACAACAGATGGAATACAGAGGAGTTCAGCCTTTGTCCAACTTGGGAGTGAAATCTGAATTCCCTGGTTCTCTGGGTCTGTTTCTATATTCATACTTTTCCTTCTCAATCAACATTTACCTCCCATCCTTTGGCTATTCATATCTGACCCTGCTTCCTCTGGCCTTCATCCCTTCTCCCTGGATAGTCTGGGTCACTTTCCTTTCTGGAGCCATGGTGGCAGAGAAGTTAAGAGCCCAAACCTGGAGCCAGCCTCTGGGATTCAAAATCTATCTCTACCACTTAGCAGGTATGTCCTCTTCCCTAAACTCTGCCATTCACCTTGGCCAATCTTTGGTTTCCTCAACTGCAAAATAAGGATGTTAATAAGAGTAGAACTGCCATATGACCCAGCAATCCCACTGCTGGGCATACACACTGAGGAAACCAGAATTGAAAGAGATGCGTGTACCCCAATGTTCATCGCAGCACTGTTTACAATAGCCAGGACATGGAAGCAACCTAGATGTCCATCAGCAGACAAATGGATAAGGAAGCTGTGGTACATATACACAATGGAATATTACTCAGCCATTAAAAAAATACATTTGAATCATTTCTATTGAGATGGATGAAACTGGAGCCCATTATACAGAGTGAAGTAAGCCAGAAAGAAAAACACCAATACAGTATACTAATGCATATATATGGAATTTGAAAAATGGCAATGATAACCCTACATGCGAGACAGAATGAGAGACACAAATGCATAGAACAGTCTTATGGACTCTGAGGGAGAAGGTGAGGATGGGACGTTCTGGGAGAATAGCATTGAAACATGTATATTATCATATGTGAAACAGAACACCATTCCATGTTCGATGCATGAGACAAATGCTCAGGGCTGGGGCAATGGGATGACCCAGAGGGATGGGATGGGGAGGGAGGTGGGTGGGGGGTCCAAGAGGGGGAACGCATGTAAACCCATGGCTGATTCATGTCAATGTATGGCAAAAACTACTACAATATTGTAAAGTAATTAGCCCCCAACTAAAATAAATAAATTTATTAAAAAATAAATAAATAAATAAGAGTCCCTACCATGTAGAATTCTTACAAGATTCTCAGAAGTTAATATGTGTAAAGTGTTTAGAATAGTGCCTCACATAGAGAAAACACCAAATAAGAGTCAACTCTCATCATGACTTCAGAGACAGTTCATTTTGGGAAGAAAGGCAGTCTCCATTGTGGAATCTAGGAAAACTTTAGTTCCATAAATTTCACGTGGAAGCTGGAACGTACAGCAGAGCAATCCACAGCCTACTCTGAGATAAGAGCTTCTATGTAAACATTAAAAATACTTATTTATCTCTTACCTTGAATTTATTTGGAAGTAGTAAGTACAGATTGCCTTATTGTGCCTAGCATTTGAGCAGTAATTTCTACCTACTATTTCACCTTGATGGCACTCCCGGCCTGGCCACTGCCCACAGTCCAACCACAGGGGCTGGACGCTGACTGCATTTGGCTGATTACTAGGGACCCACTCTGACCTAGGCAGTCACAGCCCTGGCTCACCTCTGTTCTGAAGACTTTATGGAAGACAGTCAGCCGCAGGAATACAATAAGACAGAAAGAACTGGTTTTCTTGGGAAGCTGTGATTTCACTAGCCCTGAAAGAACCTTTCCCTTCTGCCGAGCAGTACCTAATTTCCATCATTAAGAGTCATCCTCTTGGCCTTAAGTTTCTTCAGCTTGTAAAAATCAAAATGTCACCAAATGATTAATTTATGACTTGGGTTAGAGAAACACAAGACCCAGGAGAGGTAGGAAAGAGAGCCAAGGTGGAGGGAGAGGAAACGTATCTTCATCTCCTCAGTAGTTCATTTTCCTAAAGTCAGTCCTTTTCCCTACCCTTAATCAAGGCTGACAGCTAAGGATTTTCTCAGCTAAGAAAATTTTCTTGTGAAGAAGAATGTCTCAAGACAGGATTCAGAAAACCCAAATAAGACCCTTCGAATCTTGAGTCAAAATAAGATCACCTGAACTTTTTACAGTTGGCCAGACATCTGCACTTACCCAGAAAACAGCAACAACTGGAGAGAAAAAAAGGGAATTTTATCCACCTTTTCTGATAACATTTGCCAACTGACTGTGAAGCAAAAGTTTATGGCTTTAAGGCTGGTTGTAAAATAAAAGCCTTGCGGATTATATAGTGTAGGATCAATACTACTGGCCAAGTCTGCCTCTTCTGTGATGTAGTTTCATGATCACATTTAATCCCCTTATCTCTGGCAGGTGTAGAGCCATCAGGAGCATTTTGTGTAGTTGGGCAGGTTTTTCTGTGAACAAGGACATCCAGCTGAGGGTAAGTGTGGACTAGTATCCAGATACATCCTGCTCACCTAGCTGAGCACCTTGACTCAGGAAAGGGTACTTTAAAAATTATCTCAAAAGAATACTTTCATGGCTAACATAAAGATGCCACTATCTCTGTGGGGCACCTTTTACTAATTCCCACAAAGGTCCTCTATGGGATGCAGCAGCAATCTCGGTGGACATTTTTGAGCTGCCCAGAGCTCCAATCCCTTTACCTAAGCTGAGGGAATTCTCCATTAGGTAGGAAGGTCTTCAAGAAAAGCAGGGGACTTCCCTGGTGGTGCAGTGGTTAAGAATCTGCCTTACAAACCACCTTGCGGGTTTGACCCCTGGTCAGGGAACTAAGATCCCACTTGCCATGGAGCAACTAAGCCGATGCACTGCAACTAACAGCCCATACACTCTGGAGCCTGTTCACAGCAATGAATGACTCCACATGACCCAGTGAAGATCCCCAGGGTTGCAACTAAGACCCGACACAGCCAAATAAATAAATGAATGAATAAATAAGTAAAAAAAAATTTTAAAAAAGAATGAAAGGAAAGAGAAGCAGAGCCACTGGGCCAAGCAGGCCAAATAACTTTCCAGGCTCACGTGCAGCCAGAGTGAAGGAATATGACCAACCAGATGCATTTTCTGCACTGTCAGTTGGGAGGTGGAGATGCACAGAAAAGATCAGGGATGGTTCCTAGAGGCAGGAGCAAATTCTGATTTCCAAAGCAGCAGAGGCAGAGGAGCAGAAGCTGTATGGAGCACCCGTCATTCAGTGCCACAGTGAAGGGCTGCCCACGACTCTGAACTCCTTCTGTCAAGTATTTGGTGGTGGTTCTGGCTGCTGCAAAGTCTCCCTTGTGTCCAGTCTGTTTCTCAGTTTGATTCTCCAAGTTTCTTGGCGGTAAATTCTTTTTGCATTTAAATTGGTCTTAGTGGTTTGCAAATAAGACCTATACATAGGGATTAGCACTAGGGAGTGCTTTGGTTCTTGTATTTCCCATCTTTTAGAGTTAAAAATTATTCTAGAAAGGTTATCAGACTCCTCACCTTCCTACCACCACACATATAGGTGTACTACTTCTGGGTTAAACACCCATCTGGTTTTGGATCCAATTCTCTCCCAGCATCTCAGAATATCAACTGCTCACTTTTCTTGTATATTTAAACTTGCCCTCTCACTAAATCCTTCCTGTCAACATTTCAATATGATCACATAGCTCCCAGTTATATAAAAGGGTTTGCCCTGAGCCCACATGCCTGTGCAGCTATTGCTACATCTCACAGTTTACCAACCAGGAGGCCAGAGAACTCTGTGTCCCAAGAACAGGTTCTAGGTTTGTCACGAGATTCTGAAGGTTGTAAATATTTATAGTATCAATAATAAGCATTTGGTGAATTAGAACCTCTAGGAATAGGACCCAAGATGCCCATTTTAAACTTTTCATACCAGAACTCAAAGTAATTAAGTCTAAAAAATTACATCTTAATTTCTGGAAAGTTTTCCACCATTTTTACCTCAGGTACTGCTTCTCCTTCATTCTCTCTTCCTTCTTTCTGGAAAACATTTTAGACTTACATTCGAGAAGAAATAATGAGACACAATGGTTTCCAGAAGAGGCAAACTTGGAACCGAGTGTCTGGAGCTCTCATGGAAGCCATTGCCATTGAAGATAAGCTTATAGACCAAAATCACAAAGCACAAATCACTGTGTTTCTTAAGCTTTCTTCTATATTTCCCATCCCTTCATTTCTGTAAGTTCTCAAGAATCCCCAGATTGTCTATCAATATACTACGTCTCTTATCTGCTATATCTGTTCTATAGTTGTAACATATACATTTTTCAATGATCGTAGTTTTTATTTTCAAATTTTTGCTTGGTTCTCTGGCGTACTTTTTTCTTTTTCTCTATAATGGCTTATTCTTGTCATAAGATTTTCAAACTTATTTTTGAACATTAAAAACCCTTTGACTCCTCTATTATCAATAATTCCTGGGTGTGAGTTCTTCTATTTGTTGTGTACACTGACGTCCTCTCTCTCATTGCAGTAAGTCAACTTTTGTGCTTTGTGATTTCTCCTGTGAACGTCCCAGCTTTAGTGGGAATAACTTCCATGGGAGCTCCAAACACTCAGTTTCAAGTTTGCCTCTTGCAACTCATTATTTCTGAACCATTTACAAAATATTTTTGGCTAACAGCTTCTGCATGAGAAGATAAATGTGAAACAAAATCACACAGCATACATGACATGGATTTGAGGTTCATATTTCTCCAGACTATCTCTTTGCCACCCTTTTCCTACATTCTTGCATTGTCCCTGAATTGGTAGGTATGTAGTTTTAACCATTTTTCCCAACTGAAAAGTCCCTTCTAGCTTAAGGAAACATATAGGGAAGAAGAGCCCCATTCCAGCTCCTTACTGTGCACAAGAGTTACAAGGTTTGACTATTTCTGACAGTGACAAATCCCACCCCTAAAGTTTATGCCTGTTTCATTTCCACTCCTGTTCAAGATTAGTTGCTTTGAGTTCCCATTGCATTTTTCAGACCCAGATATTTCACTTTTCTGATTTGGAACTTTCTATATATGTTTTTTTTATCTGTAATGTATTTTTCTGTGTTACCATATGACTTGAGTGGCAAGAATGTGTCCCTAATTCAATCTGTCATCTTGATCCAGTCTGGATTGCTACTTTAACAAGCTCACTAGGTAAATCTTACCAACACTAAAGTTTGGGAATCAGACATCATGTTTGAAAGTCACTGCATTATGGAATTTGATACTTCTTTTTCCACCAATGGCCCCACCCCAAACCACCCCACAAACACAGAGCCAACCACTCGAAGTATTGCTTCCTAGATATTTTTGTCTTCCTATTACTCCTCAGTTCATTTGGGCCACTGAAATGCTTTCCTAACTGAAATCCCTGTATCTACACATTCTCTCTTAAAATTCTACTTACCTCAGGCCATGAGGGTGATCTATAGCTTGCATTTGTCCAAGCTTAAAATTCTTCCATTCTTTGGAAGATAAAACCCAAACTTCCCAGAACTACATAACAGATTATCCATAATCCACTCTATTCTTCATGCTTTTAACTTGATATCTTGAGCTTGATTTCATGAGGATTTCTACATAGACAATGTTTATGAACCTCAGTCTTGTAAATAATGGAATGACCTTGTCTATGCACCCCTCTCTTCCTAACTTGTCTCACTCCTATTCATGGTTTAAGATTCAGTTAAGGCAATATATCTTCTAGGCAACTTTCTTTGACCCTCCAGGCAGGATTAAGGGTCCCTCCTCTGTGCTCCCAAAGGATCCTATACATACTCTACCACAAACATTATACTGAAACTTTGTTGTATATATTTCTCTCATAAGACAAGAGCTTCTGAAGAGAGGAGATGATATTTCATCTTTACACGTATAGCGTCTGGTTTAGACTGGTACTTAGCAGATAATGTTTGTTGAACTAACTTATTATTGATGATCTCAGAAAGCCAGCTTTTTCTAATGAGCTTCATTCTTTCTTAAACTTTTATCTACTTTGGAACATTTAACCTGGTCAGAAAAATATGTTCTCAAAAGTCTTAGACCAAAATGTTTTCCAGTAGCTTATGCACTTGGAAAATTTGGATTAGTCCAGGAGAAACATTCAACCATTGTTGACAGGCTCTTTGACTCTCCCAGGTTGGTAGAAATGCCTCCTCTTGTATAATTCCTTATCTAATTTACATTTTTTCCCCTCATTTTCTCTATCACAGAAGATAGTAATTACAATCACATTGGAAAATAAAGAGATTGAGAAAATAATAGAGAAGCAACTAGTTATCTTCTTTTCTCTCCTTAAAATTATGCAAAGTGTGACTCCAGTTTCAGACAGAAAAAAATAAACAGAAGCAATACAAATGATCAAAGACTATCTAGTAACTATGCTGCACATTAAGCCTTTTTTAGATAGTTTAAGTTTCCTCCTTTTCATATACTGGAATTCACTGAAGTACTTTGAGGTCACGTAAGTTATTTCCACCCCATAATGCACAAAAATTAGGCTAGCCAGCAAAGATTTTTGATGCATTTTGTGCCACAAAAATGACATTTCTTTTTCTTTTCTGCCTGTGTATGCGTGCGTGCGTGCGTGTGTGCGTGTGTGTGTTAAGTGCACACTGGGATTATTAAGGGATTTAAGACATTTAAGAAGCACGGGTTCCTTTTTAAAAAAAAAAAATCTCGAATGACTTTTTAAACAAGAAAAAGAAATTATAACTTTTAAACTGAAAAAAATGAGATTTTCATAAAGTGTCCTTTTCATTGCATCTGTGCCCCACCTCACTGCGAACATTTGAGGCTCAAAGCATTTAATCAGGATGAGTTAATTTATCCACATGTAAACCCTGAGGTGATTTTAAAAATTCCATTTGTCATTAGAGAGTGAGTATCAAGGCACTCACCTCAGATCACTGGGTTGTTGACAGACTTAGGAACAGAATTTAGAATTTTCCTGTTAGATTTCTTTGAAGCTTATGAAAGTTGATGAAGTAACTTTTAACAATGTAATGAGTGTGAAAGCAGGTACGGGAATTTTCCTTAGCTTTTATAACTTGCGAAGAGTTTCAAGGGAGCTCAGAAACCCGAAGAACTGGGGTGTTTTTTTCCAGATCTGGCAGGAGTGAGTACCGGAGCTCTGAATGGCTTGGTGTCTTTGGTACTTCTCTGTCTCTTCACATTTACCTTAAGAAAGGAGGCCAATGTACTTCATAATTCCTTAAGTGAAGTGCCACAGGATAGTATGATTTCCAAAACCAGACACTCCTTTGTTCCAATTGGTTGGAACTAGTCCCTTTATTTCTACAGAAACTTTAGTTGAAACTGGTCAACTAGAGAAAAAATAGCAGACGTTATGTGGACTGAACCCCATGGAAACCTTCCCATCTTTAGCTTACAGTAGTTGCTACTGTTCCAATTCCCCAACTCACATTACTGCCTGGCCTCAGGAATATGAGCACAAAAATGTCCACAGGACACTCATACTGCCTTTGTGGCCAGCATCTGGCTCCTGTCTATAGATTCTCCTTCAGTCGGTCCACACAGATGTTACCACCAGAAGTAACCCGAAAGCTTAAAAACCAGATTACCAGCCCCACACCCACACTCTCTCCCATTCTGATTGAGTGGAAGTGGAGAGAGGTTTGAGCTGATGTACTTTTTTGAAAGCTCCTCAGCCAGATATGATATGTAGATGTCAACCTATAGAGCAGAAGGGGAAGCCCTAACAGCCCCTTTTCAAAAGGGCAGATGAAACAGAGAGGCTCATCACTAAATTAGCTTGTTTGATAAGCATCTGCTCCTCTGAACTTCTTTTCTAACAATCACTATCAAAATTTACCTATTTCTTAGGTTACTGCATTCTTGAGTTATATCTGCTTGGTGATCCCAGGCCTCTTTGTCTGTCAGTGAGGTTTTGCATTTTCTAACAGGAGTTGTAAGTCATACTGGCAGTACTAGCGAGCTTTCCTTCATATAAAAAAGGATGAAGACCCTATGTCTGACATAAAAGAAATGCCTAATTTAGAAATCTGTGCTAGAAATTGTCTTACCAAAATCATTTAAGACTATATACAATATTATAAAGTAATTAGCCTCCAATTAAAATAAATTAATTAATTTAACAAAAACAAAAAAAGAATATATGAGATGGCTTCTAAATGAATTTTTACTTTGGGACCAATGTTCTTGGTTGACAACAAACAGTAAACATTTTTGGTAAATGAAAATGCAATTTATAATTAAAAGTTTCAGCTTATCTAGGAAAGACAAGTAATGTAATTACTGTACTACTATGATTGCTATTTCAAGAAATGTCTTCCACATAAGAGTCAAGAGGTGCCAGCAACATGTGTCTTTCAGTAGATGAATGGACAAACAAAATCGAATACACATGTACTAGGGAATATTATTCAGTCTTTAAGAGGATGGAAATTTTGACACATGCTACAACATGGATGAACCTTGAGGACATATGCTAAGGGAAATAAGTCAGTAAGAAAAAGACAAATATTGTATAATTCCACTTATGTGAGGTATGAGAGTAGTCAAATTCATAGGAACAGAAACTAGGAGGGGAAAATGGTTTTAAGAGTCTCAGTTTTGCTAAATAAAAAGGTTCTGGAGATTGGTTGCACAACAATGTACATATATTTAGCACTACTGAGCTGCACATCTAGAATGGTTATAATCATAAATTTTATGCCATGTGTGTTTTTCACAATTAAAAGGAAAAAAATACCTTCAGTTGAAAAGCCAGGTGCATCTGTGACTCAATAATTGATACTGTTAGTTTAGAAAAGGCATATAGAGTTGAAATTAGAGAAAGCAGATGTCAGTTTTCACTACCGCACATGATATTTGAGCAAAATTAGAGCATATTACTCAATCTAGTCATTCTTTTTCTGTTTTGGCCACACCACTCAGCTTGTGGGATCTTAGTTCCCAGACCAGGGATTGAACCCTGATCCTTAGCCTTGAAAGCACCAAGTCCTAACCACTGGAGCACCAGGGAAGGCCTTATTCATTCTTTTAGATCGTCAAGAAGTATTTACTTGTTATGTATCTCCTGAACTTAAGTTTCACAGAACCTTGACTGATACTCATTCTTAACTGGGAGCTGGGGGGAATCAGAGCCAGTCCAGGGTGTCCCACGAATGCATTTCTGGGGCCATGACATTCCAGAACTGGTGATCTTCTGTGAAGCCAATGTTGTCCCCACTATTACTAAGGATGACCCGGAAGTTCAAGTCTAAAGGAGCATTGATCAAATATGGCCCCTGTGGGTTTTTCTGGGTCAGGACCAGAATAGACAACTCACCATTTGTCTAACTTGAGAAATCTTCAACCTGTTGCTGATGAACAACTCATCTAAATATCCTTAAATCTTACAATCAATCTCAGACTCGGGAAAGTGTGACACCACAAGTTTCTACAAAAAGATGAGGCAAGTAGCTTTAAGCCCAGTTCACCCATTCCCCTCCCTATTCATTATCTTTACCTATCTCACAGGCAAGGGTGTGTTGATAGAAACAGGCTTAGAAGTCTACCAGAAAGGACTCCAAGACTAAGACTACTTAAAGACTACTGTTTGGAAGTTTAGATTCATGTGCTATCTTTTCACTGCTAGCTTTCTTAATGGAATTAGAGAAAATACCTTGCTAGAGAGTGAAATGAGAGAGACAGACTCTTGAGTCCAACAAAACCAAGGAACAGTCCGTATCTGATGACTTGTCTTATAGCTGAGACATTTGTCTAAACTTGTTAAAGTATGCAATCTGAAACTTGCAAATATCTACATAGCAAAAGTTCCCATCACTGCCACACCTTCCCCTGGAACCCCCGCCTTGAGTCTTTGCATAATTATTCACAGTGCCTCTTTCAGTGGGTTGTGCCTTTGCAATATTATGTTGCACGCATAAAAGTCAATTCACATACATCAGATTCTGAAATTAAACTTTTGTTTTAAGGACTATTGAAAGTAACTATACACAAGTCCAAATAGCCTATCTCACCATCTGTGACATGTGGCTTCATGACATGAACGAGATAGCTTTTCTAAATAATAGAGGATAAGACCAAGAAAGTTTAACTAAATTACAGCTAGAATATAAGAAGTGAAACTAAATTTAGGTTGCAAATATTGCCTAATGTTTCCCCAAATGCTCAGTCACCTTCACAGAGCTGGACTGACACTTTTTAGTATGGAAGTTTTCTGGTGTGGCAAACCACTGCTATTTCTTGGGGGTCTTCTTTAAAGGTTTATGAGATAGGTTGCCCTGGTGGTCAAGAACAGAAACTGCACAAAAACCCTAAGGGAGAAACTAAGCTGATGATCTCAGATTGAAAAGTTTTAGCTAAAGAAAGCAAAGAAAACTTCTGTTGCAGTATTGGAAGGATGGGTTTTCTTGTCATCAAATACACAGATTTTAATGTCACCAATACTAGATAAAAGGTCACCTATCACACATACATCATCAGTACACATTCACAAGATATCAAGAATATGAACAGAATTGAGGAGGGGACTGTAAAATGTCTTTACAAAGATACACCCAAAGTGACCTTGCATTGCAGCTCTTAGACAAATGAACTCTAAAGCACTTTAGTTTTGATCGTTGGGTTATGTCTATAGTTATCAAGATGGTATGTTTGGAATTTATTTGAATATCAACTGTTTAGGGACTTCCCTGGTGGTCCAGTGGATAAGACTCCATACTTCCAGTGTGGGGGACACAGGTTTAATCCCTGGTCATGTGACTAAGATTCCACATGCCACACAGTTTGGCCAAAAAAAAAAAATCTTATCCCAACATTCCTATATTAAGCTGTCTCAAAATACCCAACTGGTCAAATGGTCTTCAAACCAGTCTTTACCATATTATTGCTCTTCCCCATGGCTCAGTGGGTAAAGAATCTGCAATGCAGGAGACACAGGAGACGTGAGTTCAATCCCTGAGTTAAGATCTCCTGGAGAAGGAAATGGCAACCCATTCCAATATTCTTGCCTGGGAAAACCCATAGACAGAGGAGCCTGGCGGGCTACAGTCCAAAGGGTCACAGAGAGTCAGACACGACTGAGCAACTAAATATGTACATCAACTGTACATACCTATAGCCTCTTGAGGAACTCAATTTTTCTAACTGAAGGCTAGGACACAATTTTAGTGGCTCCTGGTATCCTCTTTGAGCCTGTTTTACATGTGACTTCTTCTTTATTATCATGGATAGCTAAGAAGGAACTGAGAAGAGGAAAATCAAGAAAAAAGAATGCTCAGGGAGCAATAATTACTGAACTGTTAGACACTGTCTGAGGTTATAGATGAAAGTCATTGGTCTCAGCAAATGTGAATGAGGATCATTGATTCTATTGTCAGTTCCTAACAATTGCTTCCTTAATTTATTCTCTGCACTTGAATTTGTATTGTCTGACCAATTTAACATTCAAGAGAATTTTCCATTTCAAGTGAAAGATTTAAAAAGACAAACCACATCTTGTGCTAGGAGTCAAGCTTGATGCTTTAATTCCTGGTGATTTCTCCATATGCATTTACATGCCCATAGTCAAATTAACTGTCAAACATGGCTTGCAATAAACCTCACTGGAAATTTTAGATTTTCTTTGGGAGAAACTTGACTTCAGATTCTTACTGTTTATGAAATTATTTTTGTTTCTAGACATATACCAGATTAAAGCAATTTAAAAATTAAAGACTAGACAAATTGCTTATTGAATTGCACCCATAGAATGTTCAACCAATAGATATCACTGTAAAGCCCTTTGCTTGATAATTCATTGACAAGAACCACCATCTCAGAGGTTCTACTTATAAAGAGATTATTTTATTACTCAAATAATCATAGCACTGTCAATACAATGCCACTCGGCAATTTACAAACATTCACCCCATACACTTACTTTTGACATTATAAATATTAATACATTTTTATATGAGGTCAGATCCACTTCACCTTATATCTCTGCTGTAAAGATGTTTCAATTCTGCATTAAGAAAGCAACAGTTTTTTACAACATTGTATTTCATGGGGAGAAAATACACATCACACAGACTTCCTACTGTGGGGTGTTCTCTGATTTCTCTTAAACATTGTACAAAGTTATTTCATGTTATATGAGAATCATTTCTCCTCTTATGATAATTTCATTTTCTCTACTTAGATTTCCTTATGATGTGTTAAGTTGTCCTCACGGAGCCTATATTCCCTGTAATTTCATCACTCTTAGAGAAGAGTGGGATTTCTGAAGGAAACAGATGTTTCTTGGGAAGGTTAACTTAATTATGTTCTTTACCACAGAAAAACCTTTCAAGGCTATAAGCAATTTGGTGCTTCAGGATCTTAATTTTCTAGTCCACAAACAGGCCTTTGCTTTATGATTCAAGATAAGTCACAGATGGCCAGTAGCTACCAATTTTTTTTTTCCCAGAAGGCAGCCTTAGTCAATTCAAAAGGAGTGCTGAGCACAAGAAAACAAAACAAGTATCTGTCCAATTACAAAGTCACTGCAGAGAAAAAGCTCTTCATTATTTTTATAATCACGTTGGAGGAGATTAGGAGCACTGTCATAAGGCAGATATAGGAATTCTTTTTCACCACCTGTATTTTCTGTCCTCTGGCTTCTGTGCTCTTCTATTATGCCTCTTTGCCAAGGTTACCAACACTTGTAGAGGTGGGGCTGACAAGCTGAAATTGCTTCACATACAGCTTTGGCCCCTTGGGCTTTCTCCGTCACCAGAGAGGGTTGGACTGAAAAACAGCTTCCTAGCAGGCTCTGTTAGGTGTGACGATGCACTTTTCCCTCTGTTCTCAGGGTGTGATTTGAGATGGTAAGCCCAAAAAGTAGATTTGGCTTGAGCAAGTGCTGGCTACTTTTTCTTTTCATGATATCCAAACACTCAATTTTGTTCTGTGCTGTGCTTAGCTAATGAAAACTTATTTATTGCACCGTAGGTTCTTCCTCAAAAATCTCAGTTGTCAGCCTGATTAATGTTTACTGGGTAAGAATGTCGAGGCAGGGTTAGACTCACATAAAGGAAGAACGTACAAGCAGTACTCGTTAATCTCAGAAATGGATTTCTTTGACTGAGTACAGATAGCCTGATGCTATATGAAAGCAAGTTGATTGGTCTAGCTTATTTCTTTGAAGTCAGCAGGATCTCAAGTACTTAAAAATTCTTCCTATCAAATGTAACTCTCATATCATATACAATGACCCTCATATATCATGTAGAATGGCATGATTCCAGTACTTCATATTTCTGTATACAAGAGGGTTTTAGGGGAAGGTTACCTATATAATGACTGCTGTTTTTGACAGTGGGACCTTAGGACTCGGGGATCTTAGTTGCTGTTCCAGGTTCCAATCATGTACCCATTCCCTGGCCCTTCAGCTCTTACAGCCAAAAAGACACATGACAGAGAAGGAAAAAAAAGTGAGATGGAAAGTGAGAAAACCTGGCCTAGAGTCTTGATTTTTTTCTATTTTATTAGCTGTGACTTTGGGCAAATTATGTCCTTTTTCTCTGCTTCTACTTATGTAATTCTAAAATGCTGGAAGTGGGTCATTTGTTTTCAACATTGCACCCAAATCCGTGTCATCTAAGTTTCAGTGATTCTACCTGATTTCCTTAATTGTACTGAGGATGAGCCAATGGCTCAAAACTTCATGATCAGAAGCTAGATGCTTCTCGCTTTAAGAAATTCTAAGTGGTTAGAATGGCCATCCTTGTCTTGTTCATGATTTTAGAGGAAAGGCTTTCAGCTTTTCACCACTGAGTATGATGTCACCTGTGAGTTTGTCATAAATGGCCTTTATTATGTTGAGATATGTTCCATCTGTACCCACTTGGATGAAAACTTTTATCATGAATGAATGTTATATTTTGTCAAATACTTTTTCTGTGTCTATTGAGATGATCTTGTGATTTTATGCTTCCCTTTGTTAATGTGGTGCATTACATTGATTGACTTGCAAATTTGGAACCACCCTTGCATCTCTGGAATAAATCCCACTCGATCATGTGCCATATTATAGGTGATCAGTAAGTGTTAGCTTTTCTCTGGCACATTCCCCACAATGACCCTTAAACCACATGAAGGATAGCTTACTATCTTTTAGGGAAACAAATCCCAACTTTTGGATAATTTTATTGTTAGAAATTTCTACCTTATCATTGGAATTTATGCCAAGATAAAGTTTTTCTCTATTTGGTATTTATTTTTACCTTCTCTTATATAAACACTTATTCCGGCATTTCTGGAAACTAGGACATCTACTGGCAAATTCCATCTCTGTCTCTGATAATTTTTTAGAGGAAAAGAAATGAGACTTGGCTAAAACTATAGGTAAACTCTTCCCCAGTAGTGAGTCAAGATTTTTGTCTAATTACTGGGGTTTTGTTTTCTTTTTATTAGAAATTCCAAACCCTCTGGGTATGGGAAACAGAATTAAAATGTATTCCAAGCATGTTGTAACATAAAATAAGCTACTTAGAAAGGAGGGATACTGCAAAGAACTGAAAAGGGTCAGCTATGATTTCTGAAGTCTGACTCTCTTGACTTTTTATAAAGGTGGTCACGTGGGGCCTGGCTCTTGGTCAAGGTTGTAATGAGGCCTAAGGGTTTGTGCATAAGCTAGTTCCCCTGCAACACTACTAAATGAAATAAGACTAAATCACATTTTGCATTTGTGATTTGCCTTTCACTAAAAGTATTTTGTAAGAAAGATTCATCTGATTCACTCTTTGTCACCTCAGATGAATCAACAAAGCATAACGATCACAATCTTCAGGGTCAATTCAGGATACTCTGATGAGAATCACTAGGAGGGCTAAGAACAACATCTGGCACAGATAGTCCTTAGTAGGGTTCATCAAATCTTTCCTTTATTTCCTAGGTTCTCAAAAGATACCATGACAACCCATGCTATCAAGGCCTTGCCATCACACTTCAATGCTACTCTTATTACCAAGTCTGTTATACTGCCTTTCTTCTTCTCCTCACTGTGATATCTAAGGTCACCTTTACAAACCTAACAAATTAAAGGTGCTCTTGATTAGTGAAGCCTCATATTAGCATTGAAAAGGAAAATCAGCATCTGGAATCAAAAGACCTTGGTTCAAGTCAATTTAGCTATTGCCTTACTAAGAAGCCACAATTAGCTCTACTCAAGCTCTCTGGGACCTCAGCTTTCTCACCTACAAAACAGAGACACTAATACGGATGACAGTTAGGTGTCTTCAATGAGCAGAGCTGCTGGAAGTGCAGGTTAAGGATTAAGAAGCCATATATGCAACCCAGTGTGAAAGAATCCCCAAGTCAAAGGCTTGCCATAGAGTAGGAAGAAACATACATGGCACATAACCATCATTCCTGAACTTTTAAAATACTCACCTGAGGAAGTATAAATACAAAACAAAATAAGAGATGTGAAATTGATTTTTAAACCGAGTTATATCCAAATGCTACTATCACTTTTAATAGTCGCATTATTAATGATGGGTTGTTAGAAGAGAAATGAAAAGAGAAACCTACCAATACCTTCTGCATTCAGATCATTCTCTTATATGTTCTTGGTAGCAAGCATTTTATTAGTGGCCACCTGAAGATAAAACCCATCTGTTACATCTGCTCTCTAAGTGAATGAAGGTGGGTTGGATGGGGTAGATTTCAAAGTGGGAAGAAGCTATGCTCTGGCACGCCCAAGACAGAGATTCCATGGGAAGCAAGAGGTCAGGCTTTAGAGCACCCTCATATCATTCCAGGAAGGCAGCCACCTACTATGCCTAGGCATCAGGCCAGCTCTGGCAGGAGATTGGATCAAAGCTATTTGCATGTCTGTTTCAGGACATTAAGTTTTGTCTACCCATACTAGGTGAGGAAGAGATCAATGCAATCATGCAGAAAACTTAATTTAGAGGAAGAAAAAGGAAGAGAAGAAAGAAAAGACACAAGTCTTGCTTTCACTGAAGTATATTTTTTGTATAGTGTGACAGAGTCATCTTTAGAGAAGATCGTTAGTATTTCAGCGGCCAGTTTAGAGTATCCTTGGTACGTTTCAAGGAATAATGACAAAAACCAGACAGACATTCCACTTCATTACAAGCATAGCATGGGGTACTGTCATCTGTGTGTTATGTCATTTAATCCCCACCAATTCTGTGAAATGGCATCTAAGGTCTGGAGATGTCATGTCTGGCCTAATTTCTCATGGCCAAGAATCGACAGGGTCCAGCTTTAGAATTCGAGGCCATGATTCGAAGTGTGTGGAAAGACTAAGAAATTTTAAACCGTGCTGGCAACTCTGTGTTGTAACTCTTCTAAAAATAGTTCCCTGATTATTCCTAAATCCCATTGACTTGGTATAATGTAAGCTATTCAGCAATGTGATATGGATAAATATTTCCTTTTCAAAACACTGCACAAATACATGATTTCCTCCCTCTGTCCACCCTGTAGGAGAAGTAGGAAAAGAGCAAGGTAATAGGAATTTGCCTCTAAGCTATAAAGCCTTCCTATCCTCTCAGTGATCACTGAGGAGAGCTCCTAGTTACTAGGGAGACCATAACAGAGTGCGGTAGATTCGAGTACAACACTTGGGTTGCCTGGCGAGAGAACGCCAAAAAAGCAAAGGAAAATATTATTGTTACTGAAATCATTTGATGTCTATGACTAAGAAAAAACATGTTGGCAAACTGAATTTTCAGAAATGCCCAAAGGGCTTAGTTAAAGCTATGAATTAACAGCATACAGTAGCTCTGTCTGGATAAAAGAAAAAACAGCAACGCTAAACCCTTTTAAAATTTATCTGAATAACCAAAAGATTCCAGTAGTAATTTTAAGCAACCAATCTGGGTCCTTTATTCAAATTTTAATTGCAATTCCCTCTTCCCTTTCTTTTACAGCTAAATAATAATGTTACATGTTTTGAGTCACATAATTCTTGAATTCTGGGGGACCCACCAGCCTTCTGAACGGGCTTCTTAACCAACATCTCACAGATACCAGAATTATCTCTAAAGTGTCCCTGACAGCTATATTCGCCTTAGAGACTTACGAAGGCTGAGGTGTCCATTCATGCAAGTGCTGTGCCCCAGGAGGACTGGTGGCGGCTAGGTGGATGGAGCTGGGGCTGAGTCAGACCTCCAATTACCTCTTGACCCAGGCCCCAGAGGTTACCATGGGCCTGCCTGAAGATGTTCATCCTGATTCTGCTTGATCGTGCCCAGAGCAGGAGGTTTTTGCTAGAACATATCCTATCTTGCTATGGATATAAGCTCTAACTGTTAGAAGGTGCTTTCTCATGCTGTGCCAATATCTGCCTGCTCATGTTTTCTATCTGTTGTTCCGCACACTATCTCTGGAACAATACTGTTTGACTCAACTTCCTCTCGTCTTGAACAGCCCCTTAGATAACTGAAGTCAACCATCATAATTCCCTGATATAAGGTCTTCTCCAAACTAAATATCCTCAGTTTCTTTCTCAGATCATAAGGCAAATATACAGACATTATAACAATAATAAGAGACAGAAAATATATAATCATCATAAGAGAAAGACAAAAAGGTGGTCTGGAAACGAATTTTTTTTAAAGAGTTGTCTTTCTAACTAGAAAGCTGAAAATTTTAAGTGACTTTGAGGAGAACTGTCTCTTTTCACTGAGTTCCTGCCTGCTCTCCATCAAGCCATCCCATCAGAATGGAAATGTAGCTTGCCAAGGCTTTTTCTTGGTGACACCGTACCAGCTCCTAGTGATCAGCCATCAGTTCTCACTAACTTGCATTTATTTTTGCTTTGTTTATTTAGTGTCAATGCCCATTTTGAGAAAAGTTTCTGGAAGGATACTTATCTGCCTATGAATAGTTGTGACATAATTTCAGAATGTGAATACCATTTATTAAGAATTAAGGGAGGGACAATGTAAGGAAACTGAATCCTTAGTTATTTCTCCTCCCCAAGTTTTATTATGTAAAATTCCAAGCATACAGAACAGCTAATGTAATTTTATAGTAAACACCCATATTCTTCATAGCTAGACACTACAATTGACACTTTGTTATCTTCAATTTATCACTTATCTATCAGTTTCTTGATCCATCCATCAACCCATCTTACTTTCTTACACATTTAAGTGTGAACAGTGCTCATCAGTACACTGAATTCCTGACACTTGAGCATGTATATTATTCAGTTCTTTTTTGATGCTTTTCATTAGCACTCTTTTCTGAATACCTCTTACCATTCTTTTCCTCATTCTCTCCACTTTCTTTTCTCACAGAAAAGAAAACTTCCTTTCTACACCCTTCCTCCCACTTGCCATCCCCTAAAGTTCTAAATGGTAAAAGGAAATGTGAAAAATCTGAGCATGGAACTGGTCTTGAAGCAGCATCAGGAAAGGTCCCTCATAGGTGTGAGCACCATAGACCTGGGAGAGATGATGTTCTCATGAATAAGTTGATGCAATCCAACTTACAAGAGAGGGAGGTGTAGAGTAACAAGGCAACTGAATTTACTGTGAGGAACACATCTATCAAATACTTAGGCACCTACATTGCTTCATCACCTTGATTTCTCCCTGAACTAAGCTGCATAATATGCAAATTGTGAAGGGTTTGGGTGAACAGAGACTCACAGAAAGACAGTAAGGTCTTAGTGACACTTTTTAACAGCTGGCCAGCACAGTGTCCTACACCAAAAGGATGCTTCATAATTTGTGCATGCATGTGTGTGAAGTCGCTTCAGTTGTGTCCGACTCTGTGTGACCCTACGAACTGTAGCCCGCCAGGCTCCTCTGACTATAGGATTCTCCAGGCAAGAATACTGGAGTGGATTGCCATGCCCTCCTCCAGGGGATCTTTCTGACCCAGGGATCAAACCCATGTCTCTTACATCTCCTGCGCTGGCAGGCAGGTTCTTTACCACTGGCGCCGTGGAGGAGAGATCTTATAAGCACTTTTTAACAGCTGGCCAGCACAGTATCTGACACCAAAAGGATGCTCATAATTAGTACAGGATGAAATGAGAACATGGATGCTAACTACCCCTCTAGTAGAATGGCTGTGGCTCAGGGCGCCTCTCCCCTGCCCACGTCCACTCTTGTAGCACTCTTCAATGAAGTTCTAAGACCACCATTCTCCTTTGAATGATGCATTTTCTTTTATCAGTGCATATGCCATTCATTAAACTTTCAGGAAGTCCTAATCTTGAGGTCTATGACTATCTAATCCTGTCTTTGATAAACTGATTTTATTGGCTTTACTCTCAAAACAAGAAGTGATCTCCTGCTGCTTGAGTCTACTCTTTTTAAAGATCCGGGAACACTGTCTTCCCTGAAGAGCAAAAACCATTCCTCTCACTATCTCAAGATTATGTCTGATAAGAAATGTTAGCTGTTTATTTTCTGGGCTTCCTAATTACCAGCCCACAAAGACTTGGCAAGGTGAGCTTTCCACTGGAAAGGCAGCACCACAAAAATGCCAACACAGCACTTTTCACAACAGATTCTCTGTAGCTGCAGAGAAATCCAATTTTGACAAATCAAATCCATTTTGAGAACCCAAAGTGGAGTTTTCTAGTCATACAGTCTCAACAGGAATCCTTTGGTTATATAACAACTTCTTAATGTAGTTCCTTCAAAGGTTTCAGTGTCGCGAATCAGATTATTTTATAGCAAGGAATTCCTGTCCTTGCTATTTCAATTTCTTGAAAAATATTCTTACCCCTGACCGCTTTCTCTATATAGATACCATAGTAAATATCTATAAACATCAACATTTCACGGAAATGCTTTAGAGTTTATTTGGATGCAAACTCTAAGGTGAAAATGACAAGAGAATCAAGGCTGTGACTATTTCCTGTGGGCTACTTACAGGCCAGGAAAAAAAAAATCAGATACTTTTTGGTGTTGACACTTTAATGGTAAAATGACTGGGGGAAAAAAAAGTTAGATGCTTTTCAGTGTTGGCACTTCAATGGTAAAATACAGACTGCCAACTAGAGTTCTTTTCTAATTGCCTCTATATATAAGCAGCCAACACACAAGGCTCAGATCCAGATAAAAACCCTTCAGGAGGGTGAAAGATACTGATGCAGAGAGCAGACTTTTACTGTTGGTGGTTTCAATGCTCTGACAGGAGAGCATGGACCTCAGACAGGACTTGGTCTAGGTGAACACGGAGCTCTTTCTTTTACCTGGCCTTTAAAAGCTATGTTTGTTTGGACATCATTAGTTCTTTTTCTTCCTTTGATGCATCTGTCTCTAGTGATGGAAACTCTCTCTTTTTTTTTTAAGAAACTAAAGCACAAAAGTAAACTGAAAAAGCTACAAACTGATTTGGCAACAACTAAGCAAGAGGCTGCCATCACAGTCCTGGAACTCAATGAGAAGATCAAGACTCTATGTGAAGGAAAGCTAGCCCCTAGAGGTCAGTATTACCACGTGACAGTTACACACTGGCCCTGGGCCCTGGGTGATGCATATAGCTTCACTGGCAACAAAGCAGAGAGCAAGGCCACAGTGCCAGGCAGCATACCAGGCCAGCTGCATGCTGGCCGGGCCTGATCTCCATTCTGCTTGTGAGTTCCAAGCCGGGCGTGCTTCCGCTGTGAGAAAAGCAGGGAATGAATAAGGAGTTCCTTCAAGGAGTCTCTGGGGCTGAAGAATAGAGTGAAACACCTGATAAGTGTCTTGCTGGGTGGCAGTGTGGAAAATACAGAGCCCAGGGAGGAAGACCCGCGGCCCCCAGGGGTGGGTCTCTGACGTGGGGCAAGTAGAGGGGCTTGTCTGAAAGTGTAGACAGGCTGATAGACTAAGACAGGCATGGGAAAGGAAAAGAAATCTGTTTTAACAATAGGCTAACCAGCCAGAAACAAGCAAGGAAGACGGGCTGAGGGTGAAATCTGGGTGGTTCTGAAAAAGTTAATAGCTACTCTGGTATGGATGTTTTAACTCTCAGAGATGATAAACACGCTTGGAGGGGGCGGGGCCCCTCAGATTGTCATCATCAGCAATAATATGAATTAACATTTGATACGACACACCAGGCATTTTGTTAAGCATTTCATGTGTATTTAATTCTCAGAATAACCTCTGAAGCAGGTATTAGTACGTTTATGGATTCTACAAGAATAAGCGCAACCTACCTGGCCCCAGGTTAGATGTGTGTGGCCACGCCTGGGCAGTCACCCCAGGGTGCTTATGCAGCTTTGGTGCAGTGAGGCACTTTCTCTGCAGCAAGAGCAGATCTCACTCTGCCTGGTGGATCTCCTGACAACTATGGTTCCCTGGGACGAATGTCTTTCTTTGATGTGTGGCACTCTTGCAAAGCCAGGAACATGCAGTTGTTCTTACTCTGGCTTCCTCTATTACTCATAAATGATTATGGAAAAAGAGGAGGAACGTGGAAATAGTGGAGGAGGAGGAAGTAGGTGATGTGGCGGCTGTAGAAAGTGAGACACTCCCAGCATCCTGACCGTATGGGAAAGCATTTAATATGAGTTTGGTTTTAATTTTCAGTTTTGAATAGCACTTTCCCTAGATGGAAATGGCGTGTGACACCACCACCTTGAAACACATGGTTTTCTCTTTCCACAGAACAATATAGCTTAATTTGCTTTTACCACCACGAAACCTAAATGAGTAAAACCCGTTAGAGAATATTATCCATTTAAATGTCTTCATTCTAAGGCATCATAGCCAGATTTCAAATCAGTTGCATGATAGGAAGCTGACAATGTTTGCACAGGATGCTGGAGAAAATTTTCCTGCTCATCTGAGAGAAGTTCTCAATTTCTCAACTGTACTTTGAATCTAGTGGAAAAAAGATTTTATTGCAAGTTATCTGATTCTTGTTGCTCTCATTTTGACAAAAATAATGTCCTTTGCTATCTAAAGATGATTTTGTCCCTTTGATACTTTGATGGGTCAAAATTAGGATACTACTGGGTTACCAGGACTATAACAATTGTGGGGGATATTAGAAAACATTAAATTCCACTTTTGCTTCTCTGTCCACTTTTGTCTCTGTATTTCTGTCTAAATCAGGGAAAAATTACCTGTGCAGGAAAAAACCAAAAAAACCTAAAGTATTATGAACAGATATAAATTTAAATAAAGTCAAGTATTCCAAGGTTAATTATGGATGAAAGTACTGACTCCTTATAGAACCTATGTATTGCTTCTCTTATTTGTTGGAGAAACTGGGTCAGTAGATGGACATACAGCCTGAAGCTCTTAAACCGAATATTTGCACAGTCTTACTCTCCTATGGGTTCCACACAGCCTAACCCTGTGTTCAACAGCCCAGGAAATTATTATCAGGCTCTTGTGGCCCCAGAGTAACATGAGCTCTTATTCTCGCAGACTTTGGTCACCTTGCCCTACCTCTCAATTGATTTGAAAGTAAAGTCTGAAAAGATGTAGGTAATTTTAACCCACAATGGCTCCCATTTAACCACGAACAATTAGGGTTGACCCACCTCCCACACACATTCCTTGACCAGAACACCACTCCTTCCCTGCTTAGTCTTGTGTCCTTTAATGAAATGTTTGTTTTTGGTTTTCAGACTTCTGTTTGCAAATGACAGATATCCTCAATCATAATAGCTTACAATTGGGTGATTATGAGAAAGGGTGATTTATTGGCACAAGCGCAAACAAGCTGCGAAAGGGCATGCTGAGCCCTAGAGTCTCATAGATTCAGGGACTCAAATGCCATCAGGGCACTCTGTGTGCCTCTACTTCTCTCTGCTGTGAGACTTTCATTTCCTCAAGAGGGATGTCGGGAGGCACTGAAAACATGGCCACAAGCAACCAAGGGCTGCCCTACTTATTTCTTCCCCAGAGAAGGAAAACAAAAAAAAAAAGTATTTTCCCACCAGCCTTAGTTAGGAAAAGTATGAGAAGCTACCTTGTCCTGGCTTTGGTTGGGTACTTATTCGAGCCTGTGAGTCTATCTTTGTAGCTGGAGGTGGGGAAGGATGGTTGGACAAGCGTGGTTATGCACCAACCATTGGATGAAGGGCAGAAGGAACTAAGGGTGGGACAGGAGGATGTCGTGACTGGTGGATCCCAGAAGTACAGGGCTGGCCTGGGAGAAAAGACACTGGGACACTGTCTTACAGGAAGGGCTAGCCTGTTGCAGGAAAGAAACATGTCCAACCTACTCTCAGCTAGTGATCAAGCTAAAATATAATAAAATGCTTAAAAAAATCACCCATCCATGAGTATTTACACTTTTTAAGTGGATTCTTCCTGATGAACAAAAGACCTTCATGATCCAAGAAATTAATGTCCAATGGTAGAAGTTCAGACTCCATGGTAGAGTGAACCACTTAGGGAAAGGAGGCCCCGTGCAGCCTCCATCATGTGACATCGTAGCTGCCAACTCTGAAGTTCAGTTTTATGGTAACAGGTGAAATTGCAAGAGGGGAAAAAGGGTTAATTCTAAATTACATGTTATCTGGATTAACACAAAGCTACTTCTCTGCTATAGTTACAAGCCAATGCCTACAGTTATAATTAGTAGATCAATGAGATAGATTCAAATAAATTAGAATCTCTTTCTATGCAAACGTGTACAACTTTTCAGTTTGGTTCATTTTCTAAGTAAGACTATATAAAAGATTGCCATTCAACTGTTCTGATCAGAGGAATGCCCTAGAATACTAGGGATACTTTTAAGCATGTTCAAATTGATGGAGCAGTGAGCTACAAAACTTTTTTTTTTTAAACATGTAAACACAGAAAAATGACTTCACTGGCTTCATACTTAAATAACCTCCAAGGAAATAAATGATTTAAGTCACTGGAAAGTTCAACTGAAAAGAAAAACACCTTTATTATAAAACTGGCACAGCAGGAAACTTACTTACAATCTGAGTGTTGTTTGTTGATTTTTACTTTGTGCAAATAATCACAGCCCAGGGCTGATTCCTTGCCTCTTTTCCACAGCTGGCACCTTAAGTGCTTACAGTTTAATTTACTCACAGATTTCAGTGAAACGTCTATTGTACCTATTCAAAGCTTAAGTCCATCTTTTGGTAAACATTAGTATGCAGGAATCTAAGGCTAGATTTCAAAACAATCTGCTTCCTTTGGTTTTGGAGCAGAAAATTACTTTGTAACGGACCTGAGTGAGTTGAGTCCTGGCACATAAGCATCAAGTCACCTGCTATGATGAAAGTTTGAATCCTTGACCAGAACATTCAGGACGTGGTTTGTAGATTTCAAGCTAGCACACTAAAGGGAATGCACTTGTCTGGATTTTTTTCCCTTTTAATTCTTTTCTCTTAATATGCACAGCTGGTATATCAAATAATGTATGTCTCGTTCCCACAGGCAAGTTCCCAATGTCCCACTGAAAGCTGTGTCAACTTTAAGTCATTTCTTGGTTTTACTCTCATTAAGAAGACACTCCCCCAAGCCAAACATCATATATTAATGCATATATGTGGAATCTAGAAAATTGGTATAGATGATCTTATCTGCAAAACAGAAATAGAGACACAGATGTGGAGAACAAATGTATGGACAGCAAGGGGGAAGTATGAGGGCGGTAGGATGAATTGGGATATTTGGATGGACATATATACACTATGTATAAAACTATGTATAAAACTGAGAACCTGCTGTATAGCTCAGGGAACTCTACTCAGTGCTCTGTGGTGTCCTAATGGGAAAGAAATGCAAAAAGAGAGGGGATATATGTATACGTACAGCTGATTCACTTTGCTGTACTGTAGAAACGAACACAACATTGTAAGACAACTATACTGCAATGAAAATGGATTAATCTAAAAAGAACAAGTCAAACGAGAAGACGATGACACTCCCAGGTGGTACAGGTACATCCCAGGGCAAGCTTCCCGAGGACTCGGGGTCTGAACAGAGCCAGACACTTTTGAGGGAGGCTGGTCACAGGGTTGACTTTTCAGTGACATGAAATTACTTCTTAACACTATCTCATTAGTTTTAAGAATAGGACTTGCTGTCCTATACCATCATGAAAGTCAGGAGATACATCTCTTTGATAAAACCCCAGAGCCAACTCTAGCCAGCATTCTAAAGAGTGTCTTTTATCACGATGTCCATCCCCAGTCACACAATCCAAACCCCCTCTCCTTCTTTTTATTACTCTTTTTCCAAACCTTCTTGGGAGAAAAACTCCTATTGCAACTAGATGTTAAGAAAAATGGGATTTGAGGGTGATAAAAATGTTCTGGAATAAGGTAGTGACAATGCTTGCACAACACTGTCAATATAGGAGGACCACTGAATTGTACACTTTAAAATGGTTAGCATGGTGAACTTTATGTTACGAGAATTTTATCTCAGTTAGGAAAAAACATAGTGATTAAAACAATCCTTGCAAAGATGTAACACCCTGTCAAGTGTAAGTATGTCTTAATGAGAATGCTTTGGGCCTAAATAAAATCTTGCTTTGGTAGAATTCCAAGCTTTTAGAGAGCCAGTCCTGTTAATATTTATTGGAGTAAGACTAGTCTTGAATAGTTGTCCATTTGTGTCTAGTTTTTTTAAACAATGCCATCCTTCTCCTCTTCTCCTGTCTCTCAACTCTCTGGAAGGCTGGTGTTCCTCAGACTAGGAATCAACTACTTGACCAACAGTTCTGCACACACTTCCTTCACCACTGCACACAGATTTTTATTTACCGGTCTACTTAGAATTTTCTAAGACGGTAACAAGGAGGACTCTGTGGTCTCACAGTTTGAACTATTGGGACTTGGTTATCAGCTCTAGCTCACCACTCATGGCATCAGACTGCCTGAAGTTTGGTTTTATATTTGGTCAAAACACAAACAGGTAGCCTGCACTCCCCTACTGTTGCCAAGGGTGTTACTGCCTTGATGGAAAGGGACAAGAACTCAGGGAGACAAAAGGTGGAGATTTCCCCACCCACAGAATTATCCCTATATTTGCAGAAAGAAGCTTCCTTTTAAGTACTCCTACCGAATCCCTAAAGAAGCTATTCCTTGGTGCGGTATTTTACATCTAGACCAATAAACACCAGAAATTAACAGTAGGGAGCATGAGAGAACATAGGAATAATAACTTCAAGGTGTGCTTTCTAAGTGTAACAAGTTCCTCAGGACTTTTTGTATTTACCTCATGAAAACAGCTTCTATTTATCTTTATAATCCCTTGTCTCATTTAGAGATTATCTGTCAGGTTGCCTCTTCCTTTGTCCACTGAATTCTTCCTGAAATGGAACCACTTCCTGGAATAGAACCCAAAGCCAAAGCCTTTTCATTGATTTCAGAAGTTCCCTCAAGGATAAACAACTTCCTAGGAGTCCCTGAAAAGCTTAGAGATCTTATTGCACAAAGATCCCTAAAATCCTTCTTATTCCATATGTACAAATCTGGAGTGGTTCTAATTTTCAAAAGGACCCTGTAGAGACCCATATGCCTAAAAATAACTCATGTGAAAACTAGGCGTCACTCAGGACTTTGTGGGTTGCAAGTGACAGAAACCAAAATGAAACTAGTTTAAGCACAAAAAAATTTTACAAGCTGCTAAGGCTGACAGTGAGGCTGAGTACAGAGTGTCTGGACTCTTCTTTGACCCCATCTGACCTCTTGCAGGCACAGATCAGGAAAGATCCCCTGGCTGTCTTGACTTGTCAATCTTGAGTGAACATCAGTTTCTGCCTGCTCAGAACAACATCCCTTTCTTTTAGTAACAGACAACATGGTTTTTCTTTGGGGAACTATGCCTCTCCTATTCTCTGTGGTCTGTTGGGACTGTCAATCACACTGTCCCTTTCCTATTTGACCCAGGAAAAGGTCTGTGACAAGCTGAGCCAATCACACTCGGTTTTTTTCAGGAACATGAATCTCGAGCTGAGTTGAATGAAGAAAGGCAGAAAAAAGCTAGAGCTAATTCATCCTGTAGGTCTGGTCCTGCCCCCTGAAGAAACTGTCTCTGAACTTCTGATATCTGACTAAATTCACAAGGTTGGGTTGTTAAGCATTCCTTCAACACTTGAGAGCTTTCTCATATCCTTCCTATAAACTTCTTTTTTGCTTAAAATAGTCTGTATTGGCTTATGATACTTGCAGCTAAAGAACCTTAATTTGTACCTAACTAAAGGGAACAGAGGACTTCCTCACTCAGTGGTAAAGAACTCGCCTGCCAATACAGGAGATGTGAGTTCAATCCCTGGATCAGGAAGATCCCCTGGAGGAAGGAATGGCAACCCACTCCAGCATTCTTGCCTGGGAAATCTCACGGACAGAGGAGCCTGGCGGGGGACAATCCATGGGGTTGCAGAGTCAGACACGACTAAGCAACTAACTGATGACAAAGGGAATACAACTGATTTCTCACAGATTCGACACAGAAATCTCAAGGAAGACATGTGATTGACTATAGCTCTACCACATTCTTATCCATGCATCACCTGCTGTGCCTAAGACAACAGTATTTTATCAGAGGTCACATCTGGGTCATGTGCCAAAGGTCAAGGGCTAGAGGATATTACCAGAGAGAAGATGCAAAAAGTTTCTGGACCCAAGACCAAAACAAAACAGCAAACCTCTACTGTCCCCTTTAATCTATTTTAAGTAAAGTTCATAAACTTGGCGAAGATAGCCATGAGCTGAAGATCAGTTTTATCTTGTGAGGAAAGTACAAAATTTCTCTTCTTTCTCTCCCTATCATTTTCAAACTGCATATTCAAGCCCTTCGTTGCAAAAGGTCTGGAAATCTATTTATTTTATAATTAACAAAGGGTAAGAAGATCCATTCTGAAATTTTTGGGTGAGGGCCAGTATTTGCTAGCTATACCAGCTGTGGGAATTCAATGATGTCAAGGCCCCCTCCCTCCTTTGTTTCTGAGACTAATTTTGGAATACTATTATCAGGAAATGGTGCTCCCTTCCTTCTGTCCATCCCTTAGGAATAGCTTTATTATTATTATTATTTTTTTAAGTCTCCTGGCTCCTGTATCCAGAGAGTTTGGATGAAAGGGCAAGCACCAGCTAAATGTCAGACAAGGCACATGGGAATTAGAGCTTGATCAATTTCAAAGGTTTCCTAGTTAACCTTGGAAACTGTTATGATCACCAGAAGAGAACATGCTGTTTTGGAAATACTGCTGAAAAAAAAAGAAAGAAGGTAAACCCAGACCAGAGCAGAGAAGGAAGATACTTCCTTCCAAGAAATGAGAAACGTACAGAGAAATTTTGAGCACTCCTGTCAAACAAAGCAGATGGAGATTTGTCAACACAAGATGAATTGGAGAGCTTGAGGGTGCAAACAATTGTCAGTCAGCTATAGATACTGGTGCAGCTGTTTCTGCTACAAAAAAGCTCTTGGTGCCAAAGTAGAAAAAATGAAAAGTGTTCCCTTCTGTATTCCCCAGAAACCACAATGCTATTTTATTTAATGACCCAATGTTTCCTGATAGGAGGGTGAAGTTGCAGGCCGGCTACTTCAGTCATATGTAAAAATTTGGAGGAATGAGGGGTGTGCGGGGAGCTTGAACTCATCAAATCAAATTTAGAAAGGATGCATAGGACCAGACTATACCAGACAGGTGGGAAACTTCTGTTTGAAGACATAGGATTTCTTTCTGGTCAGTGGGACTGTGTTAGGTTTATACTCTTATGCATACACTAGATACCTATGTGCAATGTAGTAGTCTGGAAGAATATTTGTTTTTAAAGATATACTGCCTTGGAACATATTATTACCCTATTACACCTTTCATTTTTACCAATCAAATAAAGCCACAATTTGATACTGGACAAAGAACATAGAACTAAGAGAAAACAAAAAGGTAAAGAGAGAGGAACAACATTATTCCTGATTCATTTAATATGGATTAGATCCAGGAGAAGACTGTTCATCATGCTGGCATACTAATCAGTGCCTACAAGATCTGAAAACATCACTGTTCTTCTGCAGATGCTTTCCTTAATCCCAGAAATGATCAGGGAATGTCACTGTGATTTTCCAGTAAGACCTGAAGTCCTGTCGTGACAAGCTGTCATTTCAACCTGGGCACACTGTTAGAACATCTGCCCCATAAAGATGACAGCCTCAACATTCTACAAAGGCCTCTTTCTTTTCTGAGCAATTTCTAGTGAATAAAGAAGGAGCCCTCTTCCTGTTTCAGGGAATTCTGAATAGAACTTGTCAAACAGAAAAGAGAAATGCTCTCAGCCACAAACAGAATTTGTATCTTCATGAAGTGATCAATTATAACTCTGAGGTGAATTTCTGAGGTCAAGGAAATAAAAGGACGCAGGAGAGGTGGTGGAGAGATACATGTATGCTTCATGGATGGATGAAAACAAGAATTCTTAGGAGTCCTCAAAGGCAGAACAAGCATGACAAGACTCGTGTCAATAGGATAAAACTTACTTCGTTCTATAGAAACCTGCTGCTGCTGCTAAGTCGCTTCAGTCGTGTCCGACTCTGTGCGACCCCATAGACAGCAGCCCACCAGGCTCTGCCGTCCCTGGGATTCTCCAGGCAAGAATACTGGAGTGGGTTGCCATTTCCTTCTCCAGTGCATGAAAGGGAAAAGTGAAAGTGAAGTCTGACAGTCGTGTCCGACTCTTGGCGACCCCATGGACTGTAGCCTACCAGGCTCCTCCATCCATGGGATTTTCCAGGCAAGAGTACTGGAGTGGGGTGCCATTGTCTTCTCTGCTATAGAAACCTAGCATGATCTTAAATCTTAAAAGATCCTGAATTTATAAGGTTGTTGTTGTTCAGTCACCCAGTCATGTCCAACTCTTTGAGACCCCATGGACTGAAGCGTCCAGGCCTCCCTGTCCCTTACCATCTCCCGAAGTTTGCCAAAGTTCATGTCCATTGCATCAATGAGGCTATCCAGCCATCTCATACTCTGATGACCTCTTCTCCTTCTGCCCTCCATCTTTCCCAGCATCAGGGACTTTTCCAGTGAGTCGGCTATTTGCCTCAGATGACCAAAATACTGGAGCTTCAGCTTCAGCATCAGTCTTCAGGGTTAATTTCCCTTAAGATTGACTGGTTTGATCTCCTTCCAATCCAAGGGACTTTCAGGAATCTTCTCCAGCAACACAGTTTGAAGGCATCAATTCTTTGGCGCTCTGCCTTCTTTATGGTCCAGCTCTCACAATAGTATGTCATCACTGGGAAGACCATAGCCTTGACTATATGGACCTTTGTCGGGAGAGAGATGTCTCTGCTTTTCAACACATTGTCTAGGTTTGTCACAGCTTCCCTGCCAAGAAGCAATCGTCTTCTGATTTCATGGCAGCAGTCACCATCTGCAGTGATTTTAGAGCCCAAGAAGAGGAAATCTGTCACTGCTTCCTCCTTTTCCCCTTCTACTTGCCATGAAGTGATGGGGCCAGATGCCATGATCTTATTTATTTTTAATATCTATTATGTTATTGGATGGCAAAATTTTTATCACACTGAACTGTCTATGACAGGATTCTGACTTCAGCTATTTAACATAGTCCCTTTCAAACCAGAGTAACACTTTTGATAGCTCTTTAGGGTGAGAAGGTTTTTCTAACCCAAGATGAGTGCTAAGGCCTCTCATCTTACGCTATGTAGCTAACTAAATTTCTGACAAAAGATTGCTAGTTTCAATATGCTTTTACTTTTTGTAATGTATGCCACAACCAGACACTATTCATTTTTATTTGTAGTTATACATTATGTTAATTAATTCATATATAACCTTTTAAAAAGATTACCTGGAGTTGTAAAAGCAGAATGCTTTTAAAATACACTTCTCATTTCAAAGTTTTAATGTCTTATATTTATAACGATTGTATTATTAGAACTAAAAATCAAAACATTTATTAAAATAAAAGTTTACATTCATATCCCCAAATTTTGAAACCAGGACTGTACTACAGAATCCTAAATGTATTTTCAGAATACTTATAGTTCAAACAGGATTGCATGAGAGAATGAAAATGGCATATTTACCTAATGTTATTTGTGGATCTTAGCAGATAAGAGTCTTGGAATCTTAGAAATGAAGGTTAGTGGAATATAATTAATATCACAAATCCAAGAGAAATGTTAGGAGACCATGAGGGAAATATAGAGCTGACTACTCTGAAAGTAAGAATCAGTGCTTATCTTTAAAAATTGTATCATCAGAAGAAAAAATATTAGAAGCAGACCTTGCATAATCCGTATAAATGCTATAAACATTCTCAGATGCAAGTGGCTGATCTTTTCTTTTTTACAACCATAACTTTTCCTTGTAAGTCCCAAGAGTCAGTAATTGAATTTGAGAAAAGCTGTCCTTTTGAGGTTGCTTCTGATCTAAAGCCAAAGGGAAGTAATTTATTTAGCAGAAACTGTGGGTTCTAAACAAAGATGTATATATGGGAATATTGGCAAACAAAATAAAGTACCTTAATTTCTTTGTCAATAAAGCAGCATCAAGAAACTAAAAATTTACTTCAGAATAAATTCTTAAGGAAATTTCTAAGGAAATGGAAACTGCTTGAAGTTTTCTTTTTTCCTTCATCATCAGCAAATGCTGATAATATTCTAATTAATATTACATAAAAAGTCTTTGGTCCTGCTTTAAAAACACTCCCACAGAAAAATGATAGACTTACTAGTCTTTTATTGCCTCATTTACATCAACTTTCTTCTTGCTTAATTTAAGGCAATAAATTAATATTCTTATCCTTTTTAAATGACTGATTTCACACATATATTTCTATTTTAGTGAAATTTTATGTATTATTTCTGAATTTATTACATGCATCCATTATATTAAACACATTGCTTATGAACATTAAGCAAGAGTAAAAACAAAATACTGACTGAATTTCAAAGCAAGGGAGGATTACAGACGTAATATATAAAGACTATACTAGAGGAAAAAAGTCCACAAGAAACAAATGAGGTCCAAACCTAACTGAAATGTTACAGCCATGTGCACCTACTAGATATTTCCCCCAAAGTGCTGCTCTGCTCATTTCACGAAGGCTTTGTACTAGTTATTTCCTCTTTTTAAGATACTTTAACCCTTTACCCCTCTCCTGACCCTGTCCCCTTCTTGTCTTTTGACCCTTCTTCAGAAAGTGTTTTGGGACCACTTCCATCACCACTACCATCTCCCTACCCACTCACTAGCCTTTGCATGAATTATGCACCCATAAACTTTGTGCACACTGTATCATAACATCTATTATATAAATTTCTCTTTTTCTTTCTTTACTAATAGGCCCATGGGCTCCCTGAAGAGAAACAGAAATGCATTTTGTTTTTTCTTTGTATCTACAGCCTACACAGTGTCTGATACTTGATGGTCATAAACTGTTGGATGGACGGACACTGAATAGAACTTAATGGAATTCTGTCCTAGTGCTCTGTTGCTTAATATGGTTATGAACTGCTAGGCATTGGAAAAACTTTGGTTATAAAATTAAAAACTTAAAACCAACCTGGAGTGGCAGATTTACCAGGAAACAGATTGTACTTTCAGAGTGCCAGTAATATCTGTAGGACCACTAGCACAGCTCCTGGCTCCCTGGTAGAAGGAGATTATCACAACCTAGGACTGATTTCAAGTATTACCAGGGGACTTCCCTGGTGGTCCAGTGGTTAAGACTCCACACTTCCACTGCAGGGGGCCTGGATTCAATCCATGGTTGTGGAACTAAGATCCCACATGCCCCATAAATAAAAAAATATTTCTGAATAAAAAGAATTGTTCTTTTAAAAAATACTTCTGATTCCTCTATACCATATTTTAACAAGCTGATGTTGATTAATCTCCAACTATGTTATTTTATGACTTTTCACCTTTTCAACACATACTGATGGTAAACACATATATTTAGATGGCATAAAATCTAGCACTCAGGGTTCATATTCAAACATTATCATTAAAATGGCCCACCCTATAAAACTGAACTGAACATTAGTTCCAAAGTCCATTCTGATCTACACTATAAACTGGCTGGCCTCGCTGTCCTACTTAGCACTTTGGGTTACCACCCAGCATCGTTGTGTTGCCCATAGTCTATGCCTTGAGGCACTCTAACACCGCCCATCATGCATACTACTTCCTGAAACTTCCTAACCTCTTCTGGCCCTATCAATGACCAAAAGCTTTATGATTATTTATTTGGTTCCAGTATGCAAGGTGACTCTTGGGTTCTCACTCATTCTGTGCTTAATCAATATGTTCCTTGATGTACAGCTGTTGCCAAGTACTTTTAAATAATATCCTGCCTCATCCCAGTTCAGCTTGTAGGATTCCCTCCCCTGTAGCCTGATATTCTCATCCAGTTGGTTTGGTTCCCAAAGACACCAAGATCTCTTAAGAATTTAAACTTCAGTGGTCTGGTTCAAGTCAACTGTTGCTTACTTTCATTTAGATCTTGATTATCTAATCCTGATCCTTCACAAGTGGTCATATTGGGTTGTTTTTTGTTGCTGTTGTTAACCATCTCAGTGCTTTACATTAAAGGAAGGTAGTTATACAGGAGTATAATTTAGGTAATGTCACTTTCATAGTGAGAAAGAGTCCAATGGCTTCTCATTGTCTGCAAAATAAAGGTCATATTTCTTAACCCAACATTCAGAGTTCTCCATGAACTGGCCTCGGGCTATCTTCCTAGATTTATTTTTTGAACCTCTTTGTATCTATTCATATTCCCTCTCTTCATCACCTGACAAAATATCTGGTAGAAGTCCTCTATCTCTGTTCTTCACATCTGCTGACAAAGTAACAAAGCCTGCCTGATTGTGGTTTCACTTTGTATGATTACAGACCTCAGATGAGCATTTAACTTTTCCCAGCAGAACAGCCATCATCTTTTCTCGGTAGGTAGCTTTCTCGCTCTCCAAGACAAGTGCTCTCTCCCTTCCTGTCTCTTCTCAAACTTTCTTCCCTCCTCCACACTTACACCCAGCTGATGACCTCACCTGTAACCCACTTAATATACACAGGTCATCAAATGGAGATGCTCACCTTTCCACTACCAGCCAAATCTAAATTCTTGCTTCATATTGTCACCCGTGTTCTTCTGGTTGCCTTCTGTTAGCAGTAGAAAAAGTGTCGCTCCTTTCTTTCAAGGCGCTATCCTCCTACTAGTGCGCCAGATCCTGTGGTTCTCACCTTTCCAGGTACATCACTTATTTACCCTATCTCACACTCGCATCATACACTCCTCTTTACCAACTCATTCCTGTCTGCATAGGAACATGTTGGTATCTCACATCTCTGCAAAAGCTTCCTTTGATTCCTCATCACTTGGTGCCATTTTCCACTCTTAGTCCAAAGTAAACAATTACAGTGTCTTCACTTCCTCACCTCCCTCCCACTCTTGGCTTATGTCAAATCACAGAGTCCTGGTTTTTCTTCTTCCTTATTGGTTACTTCTCTAATTTGTTGAATTCTACTTTATGGAACCTTTGAAGACCTTCTAAACCTGCTCCAGAGGCCCTTCTTCCTATGAATCTTTAGTTTTCCCCTAGATTAGCTCATTTACTCTCTTGGCCTTAAATATCACCTATAGGATAGTAATTTTTAAATTTGTATCGCCAAGTCTCTCCCTTCAACTCCAGATTCATTTGTTTGAAGGTTAATTTTATATTTTCTCTTCCAACCTAACCATGCTGCAAAGATGGCCTTGCCCTATATTCTCCCATCTTAGGCAGTAGCACCACCATCTTCCCTGTTACTCAAGCTAAATAAATAAAAAGTTACAAATTAGGATAACTGCAGCAAAGAATTTAAATGGAATTGTATGACGTAAAACAAATTGTGGGGTAGAGAAAATTCTGATGAGGTAGATCAGCAAAATCCTTCTAAGAAGGGGATGATGTTTCAACTGAAATGTGAATTATAAGTGACAGTCAAGCATATAGAGAGGAAGAGGATGAGCATACTCCAAAAGAAAATAGCACATATAGGGATGTTTTAGGGAACCAGTTTGATGTGTTTTCATAATAGTAACAAATCTAATATCCCTGAAGTGGAATAAGTAAATGAAGAAGAAAGTAGCAGGGGGTGAGTGTGTAAAGATACACAGGGACTAGATCAAATGTAATATTTCAATAGTCCAGGTGAGAGGAATCGGTAGTGTGGTCCCTGAAAATAGAACTGGAGAAAATGGATTTCATTTACAATAGCTCTTGTAGGGACTTCTTTGGTAGTCCAGTGGTTAAGGCTCTGCACTCCTAATGCAGGGGGCAGGGGTTCGATCCCTGGTTGGGGAACTAATTTCCTGCACATTGCACAGGGCAGCTGAAAAAAATTAAAATTGTTGTAGTATAATACACATAATGGGTTATTTATCATGCTAACCATTTGTAGGTATACAGTTCAGTGGCATTTAACACATTCGCAGTGTTGTGTAACTATCAGCACTATAGGTATCTAAAACTTTTTCAGCATCTTCAACAAAAATTTTGTACTCATTAAATAATAACTCCCCCTTTCTTTCAGTCCCTGGTAATCTATATTTTACTTTCTGTTTTTGTTAATTTGTCCATTATAGGTCCTTTTTATAAGTTTTATTCTTCTGTTTCTGGCTTATTTCACTAAATATAATGTTTTTAAGCTTCACACATGTTGCAACATACATTAAAATTCCATTCCTTTTTGTAGTTGAACAGTGTTTCATTGTCTGTGTATGTCATATGTATATGCAGATATCTTTTCTTATTCTAAAATAGATTTAATCATTATTTTGGAAGTAGAATTAGACATGGAGATGAACTGGATTTGAGGGTGAAGGAAAGAGATGAGGTCACATAGATGAGTCCTAGGATTCTAACTTGTGAAAATAAGTGGCAGGAGATTAATTTAATAAAATGGGGAAGACTTGAGAAGGACTTGAGAGGACTTTATCTCAATCAAACTGAATTAGAATTCTTAACCTACTGGATAGAGGAGGAACCTTGACGGATGAGGCCCCTGTTCGGTCTTAAATGATAAATGTGAGTTAACCGTGGTGAGAGATACACATGAGAGGGGATTGATGCAGAAGTAAATTTAAGAAGAGTGGACCAAATGACAAAAGTCATGAAGATCTTGGTTTTGTTTCTTTTATCTGGAACATCCTCCCCTAATTCCTGATGTCTCTTTCAAAATGTTTTCTGATCTTCAAGTCCAAGGTGAAAGGCCCAGCTCTTCAGATTCCCCTTAAGCACTTATTTATGCTCTTTTAATGGTATTTATCATCTTTCAGCTTATCTAACAATTTTGGTCCACTTCTTCCCTACTATACCGTAAGCTCTTTGAGAGCATATATTACATCTTTAGCACATTTGTGTCTTCCCACAGTATCTAGTGCTGTTGTCATGCATAAAGAAAGCTCAACAAATGTTGGTTTTCAACAGACTGTCATCATCAGGAATGAGAAAAGATGTTGTGTAAATTAGTAAGGCTGAAACAAACCATAAAGAATGTTGGTTACAATAATTATTATTTGAAGATTTTTAATTTAAGTTCTTTTTTTCAAAATTAAGTTGTACAATTATCTGATGTCATTACATTTTCAGAGAAAATGGAGAAAGCCTCTAAGTTACAGAATAAGTCTTAGAACCTTACTATCTCAAAAGAAAAGCTAGACAGTACTGAGATAATCAAGGAGCTATTTTTTGTTGTCATTGTTCTGGTTTGTTACTATGTAAACCTAATCATTAGACAGATTAATCCCAGGGTAGAAGTAGCAAGGACGGTTCTATCTATACATTTCTAGCTATATATAAATTGGTTTAGTATCTAAGATGCAGACATTAGTTGAGATGCAGCTTAGAATTCTAAATACTTTAATCTATGTGAGCTCAAAAAGTATCCCTATAAAATCAGAAGTATTGATACTTGCAAGTGTGTATAACTATTTCAGATTAATAGGTAATATGGAGAGAATTTAAATTTTCTCTTCCCTAACTCTACAAGTTCACTTGGCAACTAGCAATGTGATCCTCTGATATCACCTCATCATTTTTGTCCAGTTTTATAAATACGTGACATCGCTTTACATGATGTTTTAAAGAAAACCTAGATTATTGTGGATTTTAAAAAAGGCTTGGAAATCTGTATTACAGTTGTACAAACGAGCAAATAAAGATTTTTTTTTAAAGTCAAAGGTCTGGTTAAATATAAAACCATGGCTCAGGACTAGGAAGAGAAGCAGTATAGAGCAGGCTTATGTGAAAACAGAAGAACAGAGAAAATAATGCTCTCCATTGTTTTCAGTGACAAAGAACTGGCAGGAATCCAAATACCACAGGAGACAAGATTAATATTAAGTATATCTGTCAACATCCTGTTTGAAAATCTCAGCCAGGATCTGAGGTATCTGAAAACATCCAAAGGGGGTTTCGCCTAAGAATGAGTCATACTCTCTGTAACAGAAAGCCCTGAAATATCAGCATAGGACGGTAAAAGTGAAACAGACCTCAGTAATTATATTGTCCAACTCCCATGTTTTAAAGATGAGAAAACTGGGGCCCAGAAAACCCTCGCTCCACTCTGCAATACTGGGAGGCACCAGGAAGTAATGCACAGGATGTGAACATCAGAGCCATACAGAATTAGGTTCAGATCCCAGTTTGATCACTCAGACAAGTCCTTACTATCTTTGAGCCTCAATCTCCTCACTTGTAATACAGGAATAGCTATTATGCAGGATGGTTGTAAGGTTATGATTAATGTTCAAAAAGCATCTGGCACAGAGAGAATCAACAAATGCCAGGTCTTATTACCCAAGTCCTAGGGTTCATGGCAGAACAAGGATGCCCATCTCAATCCAAGTGTGTCTTCAATGTACCTTGAAAGCCTCCCCCAGTCAGTGAAGCTCTTCTCAAAAACAGAAAATGAGTCAATGAGCAGAGAGGGTGGCAACCCTTCTATGAATATTCAGGCCTTTAATAGCCTGGAAATATCAAATGGGCCAGTTAGTATTAAGTACAATGCCAAATGGAACTTTTAAAATTTTCCAGGACTTCAGTATAGCAAAAGGATAGTTCAACACAAGGGGTAAAAATTTAATAGCTTTGGGAAGGCACCACTAAATACAAGGAATTTTTCTTAACTTTATCTTTGTACTTAAATATGTGTGGGAATGGGATGTCAATATTGCAGATATGTACGCTAAAGTAGATTTTGGAAATTATACAATGGACTTTTTAAAATTTAACTATCATTGATTTACAATGTTGTGTTAGTGTCAGGTGTACAGCTTCATATTCTTTTCCATTATAGATTATCACAAGATAGTGAATATAGTTTCCTGTGCTATACAATAAATCCTTGCTGTTTATCTATGTTATATGAAGTGGTATATATCTGTTAATCCCATACTCATAATTTATCCCTCCCTTCCTCTTTGATAACTGTGTTTGTTTTTTATGTCTGTGACTCTGTTTCTGTTTTGTAACTAAGTTTATTAATATTACTTTTTTAGTTTCCACATATAAATGATACCATATGGTATTTGGCTGACTTACTTCAGTTAGTATGATAATGTCTACATCTGTCCATGTTGCTGCAAATGACATTATTTCATTCTTTTTATGGCTAAGTATATATGTATATGTACCATTGTGTGTGTGTGTGTATATATATGTGTGTGTATATATATGTGTGTGTGTGTGTATATATATATATATATATATATATGATGTACCACTTCTTTCTTTATCCATTCATCTGTTGATGGACATATAGGTGGCTTCCATGTCTAGGTTATTGCAAACAGTGCTACAATAAGCATTGGGATGCATGTATATTTTTGAATTATGGTTTTCTCTGGATATGTGCCCAGGAGTGGGATTGATGGATCATACAGTAGTTCTGTTTTAGTTTTTTAAGGAAACTCCATACTATTCTCCATAGTGGTTGTACCAATTTACATTCTCACCAACAGCATAACAGGATTTCCTTTTTTCTGCACCATCTCCAGCATTTGTTATTTGTAGACTTTTTGATGATGGCCATTTTTTCTGATGTGAGGTGGTACCTCATTGCAGTTTTTATTTAATGGTCTAGTTTTTTAAATTCAACAAAATGCGTTAGACTTACCTAACATTTAAGATGAAAAAAATCCAAATCTTCAAAGGCTGAATTAATTATACAGAGAGGTAAATAGACGTTCCTGAAGACTTTGATTTGTAAAAGAGATAGCAGAAATGTTTATTTGTTCTAAGTAGCTATCTTCACTGTATACGTACATGACATGGAAACATAG
Source organism: Giraffa tippelskirchi (assembly GCF_054371585.1). NCBI lineage: Eukaryota > Metazoa > Chordata > Mammalia > Artiodactyla > Giraffidae > Giraffa > Giraffa tippelskirchi. The sequence goes on along the minus strand of NC_137280.1, from coordinate 102,057,058 downwards.
GCCCTACCACTTACAAGATAGACTTGAAAACTACAGGCAATCTGATTGCTCAGCCTCTTTAGTCCTATCTAATCTTAACTCACTTACATAGACATAGTCATTAGCCATGACATGTTAAATGAGGATGGACAATTTAAGTTTCTACAACCAGGCGTCTGCTTTGCTAAATACCTTGTGAGCATAATCCCTTTGAAAGTAATATAAATGTCCTATACTGAAGCAGAATTCAGTCTATAAATAAACACCCTGCAACTAGCTTCTCTTAGTTTCTACTTAGGTTATCTCCAGGTGCCTAGAGTTGGCAAAATGATAATAACATTGGGTTGGTCACAGAGTTGTTTGGGCTTTTCCTAAGAAGGTATGGAAAAATCCAAACGAATTTTCTGGTCAACCCAATGGAACTAGAAAGCTATGAAACAGAAGATATACAGGATTTGGGAACTAGAAAGGATCTTAACAAGGCCATGAATTAGCCTACAGGTTAAATGTAGCCAACCAAAGTGTTTGCATTGTTCTTTAAAGTATTGGCCTGTGCTATAGGTTAGATATCTTACATTAGTAGCAGCCATTTAACAATCAGATTTCACCTTACAAGCAGGATTTCCAACATCTCTTGAAAAGCTGGACACGCAGGCAATCCTGAGTTTGAATTCTTTCTTGGCAGCCTGTGGTTAGAGCTGCTGAGAAAGAATTCAAACTCAGGATTGCCTGCGTGTCCAGCTTTTCAAGAGATGTTGGAAATCCTGCTTGTAAGGTGAAATCTGATTGTTAAATGGTTGCTACTAATGTAGGCTCACCCCCTGTCACTCCTCAAGCATTAGCCAGGCCAGTTCCACCCACCGTCCTTAACTTCACAGCTCCTAATTTAGTCTAAACTGATATTTGACAGAAGGGAAAAACCAAAGCCCAGAGAAGTAAAAATATTGAAGCTAGCTCCAGAACCCAGATGTTCTAGTCAACAATGCCTCTCCATTTGAGAAAGTCTTTAATTAGGATTAGTTCATTAAGTACTTCCCAAAAGATCAATAAACACAAAAACATAATATTGAGCAAGATTCATGAGAAATGAAATACTTAGGTAAAAAGCACTGCCAACTCAGACAAAATATTACTGATTATCAGTTGCTACTTAGCTTGATCTTAAGTTACAAGCATGTTCTTAGAATAAGGCCTAATCATTCAGGTGTTGTGTTTTTTTGAATAAGAATCTCTAAACTGGCTTCATTTGAATTTCAGATACTAGCATACAAAAAATTACCTGGAGAATTAGTGGAATTTAAACTCCTAGGTCCTTTTTAAAGACATTCTGATTTACTATGTCTGTCCTGAGATGCAGAAATTTACATTTTTTTATGACAGCACAGGTGATTTATTACAGTGATTCCTCAGACTTTCACTTCTTCCCTTAAGCTCTAGACCTCAATCATGGTATTCTGTTCCCCTTCCATCAGAAACCAGAAATTTCCTGTGGTCGCTGATTCCTGTCTCTCTCTTTTTGTGTTCTCTGCTTTGTGATTTATGAGAGATAAAAAGAAAAATAAATCAAAACAATCAGACAAACAAATCTAAAGAAGACATCGTGACTGATGCAGTACAGTGGCTCTAAATGTAATTACCTAAACGCAATTGCTCAATCGGAATGTTTTTACCACGGGGACTAGGTTACTAATATATAAGATGTGCTACTCACTCTACTGCTCTTATTTCCAAAGAATGGTTTCTTTGCATTGGAAAAAATTAAAAGATTCAATTCAAATTGAAATTTTTTTCCTTTTTGAACCAAGTCTAGCAGAAGATTTAAAAAACTTTAGTTTGAAACTTTAAGTCAACTTCTTTTGTGCTTTTCCCCTAAAACCTGTGTTCTTTCAAGGTTTTATACTTTACCTTCTATACATTTTAGGCAGATGTTTAATATAATCAAACAAACAAAATAAACACTGTTACACAGTAGTTCCATTACATGTGACCATTATTTGCTTCCATCTAATGGAACTAGAATTCATGTGCTGTATATCAGAATCCATTTATCAGATTTAAAGAAATTTCAAAGAGAAAAATTCTACATTCAGTTCAAAAAAGTAAAAAAAAAAAAAAAAAAAAATTAGTTTCTTCGAGGGAAGAGATTGCCAAAAACAAATATGATGTCTATCCACAATTAATCTATATGGAAACTCTACAGAAGTAACACCACATTACAGAAAGTAAAGAAGAAAGACTTCATCAAAGCATTGAGCTGAATTCCCAATAGGATAGTACTGAATGTGTTAAGGCTCTCAGGTGATGAGGACTTACAAAGAGCAATTCTTGATATAAAAGCAGGTACATCTCATCAGGCCACTCTTGTGAGAAGAGATAAGGCCTTGGAGGATTTTTAATATTCTCTGTTAACCTTCCCAGGTGGCACTAGTGGTAAAGAACTCTCCTGCCAAGGCAGGAGACACAAGAGACAAGGGTTCGATCCCTGGGTTGGGAAGATCCCCTGGAAGAGGGCATGGCAACCCACTTCAGTATTCTTGCCTGGAGAATCCCAAGGACAGAGGAACCTGGCAGGCTACAATCTGTAGGGTCACAAAGAGTCTACACAACTGAAGTGACTTAGCACACACGCGTGGAAACCAAACCCTTATATACATGGAATAATACAGCTTTAGAAAAAGGGTGTATGCAGTGGTTTCTTTTTTCAGTTTTTCTCCTGGGATTAGCCTTTGGAAAATTTTCTCATTCCTTTATTATCTTTCAAAATTTTACATTAGAATGGGTGTCCTACTTTATGACAGTACTTTTTAAAAAACCATTTGCAGATGTAAAAATATTTAATGTATTTTACTTCAAAAGTAGTTTTTTTTACAATAGAACACAAGTTAGTGTGCTTCAGAAGGAGTTAATTGATATGAGTCTATCTAGTAATTAAGACCTTCCTATTCACATAACCGGAGAAGGCAATGGCACCCCACTCCAGTACTCTTGCCTGGAAAATCCCATGGACGGAGGAGCCTGGTAGGCTACAGTCCATGGGGTCGCTACGAGTCGGACACGACTGAGCGACTTCACTTTCACTTTTCCCTTTCATGCACTGGGGAAGGAAATGGCAACCCACTCCAGTATTTTTGCCTGGAGAATCCCAGGGACGGCGGAGCCTGGTGGGCTGCCGTCTACGGGGTCGCACAGAGTCGGACACGACTGAAGTGACTTAGCAGCAGCAGCAGCAGCATTCACATAACAAAAACAGACTCGAAGGCTTCAAAAACAAACTTATCAAACCAAAGGGGAAACAAAGCAGAGAGGGATACGTCAGGAGCTTGGGATTAACATACACATACTACCGTATATAAGACAGATAACCGAAGACCTGTGTATGCACAGGGAACGATATTCAATATTCTGTAACAAACTACAATAGAAAATAATATGAAAATATATATGAGAATATATATATGTATGAATCACTTTGCTGTACACCTGAAACTAACACAACATTGTAAGTCAACTATACTCCAATAAAATAAAATCTTTAAAAAAGACCCTCCTTGATATCAAGGAGGAGCTTAACATACAGGGTACATATAACAATGTAACAGTAATGGCTTATAAGAGTTAATGTCAACTTCATCATTAACACAGGCATTTAGCAACTGGATAGCTTTAAAACATGTTAGAGGATGTTTTAATGGCCTGCAAGAGTTTCTAACATGGTCCAAATATCAGTTAATAGAGGAGAGCTGAGTTAGTTACTTGATTCAGAGTTCCTTATGTAATAGTTTTCTTATACATGCAGTAATCTGAGGGGTGAAAAATCCTGAAATCATGCCCTACTTTAGGCAGCAGTGAGTAGCCTGCTTTGCAGGAATGAGGGAGGTGGAGGCTGCTGCTGCCGCTGCTAAGTCACGTCAGTCTTGTCTGACTCTGTGCGACCCCATAGACGGCAGCCCACCAGGCTCCGCCGTCCCTGGGATTCTCCAGGCAAGAATACTGGAGTGGGTTGCCATTTCCTCCTCCAGTGCATGAAAGAGAAAAGTGAAAGTGAAGTCGCTCAGTCGTGTCTGACTCTTCGCGACCCCATGGACTGCAGCCTACCAGGCTCCTCCGTCCATGGGATTTTCCAGGCAAGAGTACTGGAGTGGGGTGCCATTGCCTTCTCTGGGGAGGTGGAGGAGCAAGGGGCAATAGGGCAGAGAGAGAGGAAATGGGCTTGCACACAGCCCAGCAAGCGAGACTGTTAGAGCAATGAAATACCCAGGCTGTGGAAGTACTGGCCTTATTCAGGACCCATTCCCAGCTCTGCACAGAGCACTCCATCCTGCTGACAAGGTCAGGGAGGGAAAGCAGGAAGGCTGAGGTTACCCTGACTGAAATGGAGTCAGGGTCCCTCTCTAGCCATTCAGTACGTAGGACAGAATTGTGGTTTTCTAATCCCCACTGTGACTCTAGGGCATGTGGGTCACAGATAATGAGGACAAATCTGCCCTGTGAGCAGGGGGTCCCCGACTCAGTTTTGCTTTATCTGCGGTGCCTTCTGGATTCCAGGGCAGTGATAAAATCCAGGGAGTAAGCTCCTCAGAGTCAACAAGCTTTTTAGGAAGAAAATACAAAGTTTGTGAATGAGGAATGAGTCACAGACATGTTTTGAAATTTTCTTCCAAGAGTAATAGAACGCTGGTGATTTCAAGCTCCAGAGTAAAGTTAGGAATTATGTCTTTGTCTCTTCTGTATTTGCAGGGTATAGAGAGACTTCTTCCCAATGAAACAAAAGAAATGTTTTATACACAGGTGAATGCTTGCGTGCGTGCTAAGTCATTTCAGTTGTGTCCAACTCTGTGAGACCCTATGGACTATATAGCCCACCAGGCTCCTCTGTCCGTGGGACTCTCTAGGCAAGAATACTGGTATGGGTTGCCATGCCCTCCTCCAGGGGATCTTCCCCGCCCAGGGATTGAACCCTTGCCTCTTGTGTCTCCTGCATTGGCAGGAGGGTTTTCTACCATTAGCACACCTGGGAAGCCCACATAGGTGAATAGAGGACTGCAAAGCAACCTTTCAAAGAGTCATTTGCCCGAGGAGAGGAAGGTGTGCAAGGAGACTGGTGAAAAGGTTAAGGTGTCTTCAGAAGCAGCAAAACAGACCCTGCTCGCAGGCTGCTGACCAGGCCCCTTCAGGAAAAAGGAGAGGAATCCTTCAGAGAGAGTTTCTGGGATGACAATGGTGCCGGCTTAGTCATCAAGCTGCGGTGTCAAAAAGACAAGGGCCTGTTCCTAATCTTGAAGAGTATAAACATGGCCTCTCAGCTGGCAGCCATAAATGTAAAAGGTGATCACACAACACACACATGCACACACACACGCAGGCACACACACAGAATGAGAAAAAGGATCAATAGAAAAATGGAACCTTAAACTACTATCCCTTCAAACCCACCCAGCAAGCATCTGCTCTCCTCTCACTTGTGAGCTTGGGAGGGGGCTGGGCTCAGGTTAAAGACTCAGGCCTGATCTTGACCTTGCAGGACCAGACACCCTATTTGTAGTGTTTTTAAAAATACAGAAAATTCTCAAGACAGTCTGCATGTTTATCCTTGAATATTTACTGAAACTCCCTAGTTGTGTGGATGTCCCATAGAATGGGAACAGGCATAAAGGGGGCATGATGAGCTCTGAACTGTGTGTGGGGTGGCAGGTCTCCTTGGTGGTTATCCTCGAGTTCATGTTTCCAAGGACACTTAAGTAATGGCTTCTGACCCCCAGCGAAAACTCCCCAGCAGTTCCAAACAGCACCTGCATCCACAGACGTTTAGTGTAACCTGTTGGTGTATCCATTATTTGTCAGAGACATTTTAACGTTTGCCTTGAAGATCCAGTTCTCAGGAGAAAGAGCAGAAAGTGGAGAGAAACGGAAAAACTGGCATCCGACTCCCAGCTCTGCTAATCCTAGTATTTGGCTGTGCCTTGGTTTCTTCATTGCTCTAAAACTGGAGTAGTGTTGTAGGATTTTGTTGAAAAAAGCATCTGAAAGCTCCTGCATCATCAGTGTTCCTTTCCTTCTTTTTCTTGAAGGTGTCTGTTCCTTTTAGAAAGGCGACACCCTAAACTCAGATGCACAAGCACAGTGGAATTATGTTTATCCCATTACAAAAATCATGATGGCATGAATAATCAATAGTGATGTGCTTTATTTTGGATAAACCTAGGTCAAAGAAGGAATGCTTAGGTGGTTATTCCCACGACTGTCTCTCATTTGTATTTGTATTAATGATTAGCAAGAGTTTTTGCTGATGATAAAAATATGTGCGCGAGGTCTCCTGGGCATACACCCAGAGAAAAACATGGTCAGAAAGGATATGTTCACCCCAATATTCCTTGAAGCACTGTTTACAACAGCCAAGACATGGAAGTGTCCTCAATGTCCATTGACAGAGGAATGGATAAAGAAGATGTGGTACATATATACAGTGGAATATTACCGGGCCATTAAAAAGAATGAAATAATACCATTTGCAGCAACATGGAAGGACCTAGAGATTGTCATGCTGAGTGAAGTAAGTTGAAAAGAGAAGCAAAAACATTCTGTAACATCCTCTTATGTGTGAAATCTAAAAAGAAATTACATAAATGAACTTATTTACAAAACAGAAACAGACTCACAGACTTAAAGAATAAACTTATGGTTGTCAGGGAGGAAGGTCAATAACAGAGAGTCAAGGAGAAATGAGTGTGCTATTTTAAATATAGCACACACTGCTATATTTAACATATTAAAAGCCCATATATTTAAAATGGATAACAAACAAGGATCTACTGTATAGCACACAGAACTCTGCTGAATGTTATGTGGCAGCCTGGATGAAGGGGAGTTTGGGGGAGAATGAATACACGTATGTATATGGCTGAGTCCCCTCACTGTCCACCTGAGATTATCACACATTGTTAATTGGCTATACCCAATACAAAATAAAAAGTTCTTTTAAAAATTATATATATATATATATAAGGTGATGGGCATCTTTTAAACTATGTTCCCTATGAATTTGACTGATTAGAAAAGTGAATGTAAAAAGCCTGAAAATTAATAAAGAAAACTGAAGAGTCATTTAGTTTAGATACAAAAAGTAAACACAAACAAAACTAAAACGAAAATATTTAAATAATTACTGACAGACTGAGAGAAGAAGGTTGTTTTCGTACCAGCTTCAGAGAAAACTCAGGAGACGAGCATGATCTCTGAGAATCTTCCTCGGTGCTCCACATCAGACAGGCCTTTGCTACCTTTATCTGTCCCCATTCCATGCATCGCTAGTGATTCATCCCATCCCCCACCACCCTGCAGCTATTGCAACATCCCAATCCTATTTTAACATAGTCCCTTACTGATCTACCCTAGCCCAGACTGTGTGCTTCCTTCCAATGAGGGCCCTTGATTACATTTATTTTTTACCATTTCCTTATCGTCATATTTGTAAGCTTTGTCAAACCAACTAATGAATCCACCTTCAGGACCAGTTGGTCAACAACAGAGAGCCAAAGGAGAAATGAGTGACTTTGTTTTCTTAGCATGAAAAAATGGCAAGTGAAATGAGGTACATATGAGAGTATCAGGGTGAGCAAGATAAAATCAGTGAAATTCCTTCAAGGTATTCTTTTTATAAAGGTCATTGGAGCATGTTCTTGCACTAAGACCAAAGTCTCAAGCAATATTAACTAGGCACATCCCTAAACTTAGTCCAGCAAAACCAAAAAAACCCTTAGTTTTCCCTGACCTCTCTCCTCATGCAGCTTGCCCAGGGGTGTTTGAGGCCCAGTGCTACAGCACAGGTAGATAATAGTCTTACATAGTTTAGGCAAGGTAGCCAGGGAACTGGCAGATAATTTACTCCTCAACTAGGTGAATACTAGTGTAGGGAAAGAAAAGCTTTGCTCTATACTCTTATGTCTAGTTAGTGGAGTCTGTAAATTAAATCAACAAAAGACAAATTAAGGAGCTTTATAGGAAAGATTTCATTCCAGTCCCAAAGAAGGGCAATGCCAAAGAATGCTCAAACTACCACACAATTGCACTCATTTCACATGCTAGCAAAGTAATGCTCAAAATTCTCTAAGCTAGGCTTCAACAGAACATAAACCGAGAACTCCTTGATGTTCAAGCTGGATTTAGAAAAGGTAGAGGAACCATAGATCAAATTGCCAACGTCTGCTGGGTTATGGAAAAAGCAAGAGCATTCCAGAAAAACATCTACTTCTGCTTCAATAACTATGCTAAAACCTTTGACTGTGTGGGTCACAACAAACTGTGAAAAATTCTTAAAGAGATGGGAATACCAGACCACCCAACCTGCCTCCTGTGAAACCTATCTGCAGGTCAAGAAGCAACAATCAGAACCAGACATGGAACAATGGACTGGTTCCAAATTGGGAAAGAAGTAGGTCAAGGCTGTATACGGTCACCTTGCTTATTTAACTTCTATGAAGAGTACATTATGCGAAATGCCAGACTGGATGAAGCACAAGCTGGAATCAAGATTGCCAGGAGAATATCAATAATCTCAGATATGCACATGACACCACTCATGGAAGAGGGTGAAGAGGAACTAAAGAGTCTGTTAATGAAGGTGAAAGAGGAGAGTGGAAAAGCTAGATTAAAACTCAACATTCACAAAACTAAGATCATGGCATCCGGTCCCATCACTTCATGGCAAATAGAAGGGAAAACAATGGAAATAGTGACAGACTTTATTTTCATGGGCTCCAAAATCACTGCAGATGGTGACTGCAGCCATGACATTAAAAGATATTTGTTCCTTGGAAGAAAAGCTATGACAAACCTAGACAGTGTACTAAAAAGTAGAGACATTATTTGCTGACAAAAGTCCATTTAGTTAAAGCTATGATTTTTCCAGCAGTCGTGTATGGATGTGAGAGTTGTATCATAAAGAAGGCTGAGTGCCAAAGAACTGATGCTTTTGTGTTTTTTTTGTGTGTGCCTTAAAAAGATCACACTTCGGTTTACATTTATTTTAATTCCACACAGTAAGGTACATTAAAGTTTTGCTTTTGAACTGTAATGTTGGCGAAGACTCTTGAGAGTCACTTGGACTGAAAGGAGATCAAATCAGTCAATCCTAAAGGAGATCAACCCTAAATATGCATAGGAAGGACTGATGCTGAAGCTCCAATACTTTGGCTACCTGATCCGAAGAGTCAACTCATTAGAAAAGACCCTGATTCTGGGAAAGACTGAAGGCAGGAGGAGGAGGAGACTACAGAGGATGAGATAGCTGGATGGCATCACCGACTCAATGGACATGAGTTTGAACAAGTTCTGGGAGATGGTGAAGGACAGGGAAACCTGGTGTGCTGCAGTCCATGGGGTTGCAAAGAGTTGGACATGACTGAGCGACCGAACAACAACATAAGAAAGGAAGCAAAAACCTCAAAGAACTGGCTAGGCCTGAGAGTTTATATACCATCTGAATAAAGGATTTGGGTTTTTTGGAGGTGACAAATTGTGGGAAGGTAAATATATGGGTGAAATTAATGGAAGATAAGGGTCACCTGATAAAATCTGTTGGTACAGATTCATCTCAGCATCGACTCCCTGTCTCCAGTGATAAGAATGGTATGGGGAGGGCACCTATCTCATAGGAAATCTATGCTTTGCTTTTAGACAGAAAGGGGAAGGGTAGAGAGCCCTTCCAGCATCTGCTATTTCTCAGTTCTCTTCAGCTCAGAATAGTCAATATGCCAAAGCAGTATATTTTGGGGTGACATTTTCTGATCCCTTTCACTAGCTACCATTTTCTGTTCAGTCATTCACTCACTGTATTTTAAGAGCATTTTTCAAAGAATGATGCTGGGATCTTCTGTATCAAAATTACTTTGGATGAGAGACACAAATTCAGAATACTGAGCCTACCCCCCAATCAGATGAAGTGGAGCATCTAGGGTGGTCCCAGAGTTCACAGGTTTCACAAGTTTCCAAGCGGTTTTCAGATTTTTGGTTTCCTTGTGCACAAGGCTCCTTTCATGCACAGTGAGAAATGGTTACAGCTGTGTGGCCGCTTCCTATCCATGGGCTGTGAGTGCCCGAGTTCACGACAATCCTCACTAATCCCCTTCACTCACTCGTGTTTACGTGAATGGCGCATGTAGGAATTTATGTTTTCAACCCCTGGTTGAAAGCCTTCTGGGTTTTGTGATGAGGGAGGAGCAGCTGCCTCTGAAAAATCAGACTTGCTAACAAATGTTTCTGGAAATCTCTTCTACTTAGTCTATTTCGGTTCAAAAAAAATTCAAGTTAGAAATGTAGCAACTCTAATAGGGCAGATGGCTGCTTTCAGGCTCTCGGAACTTGGGGAAAGCATATGGCCCTACTAAGTACAGCAAAGAGCTGTCAGTGAGTGGGTCCAAGAACTCATTCCCAGAGCCTGATCCTTGTTTGATGGCTGAACAAAGGCATCAGTACAAAATATCTTTATGTCACCTCTTCTACAGCTGCTGATGAGTCATGGGGGAATTTAAGAGCCAAAACTAGGACAGTTTCCCAAGACTGTTAATTCTGACCCTTGGGAAACAGAAGTCAGGGGGAAAATGTCACAGGAGTAAGGCAGCACTGCTTGAAAATTAACAATAGTCTACTTGAAGTTGATGACCCACAAAAAAACCGATACATGTGCCGCATAATCAGAGAATAGTTTAATAAACATTCTTACATATAAACTGACTATTATCTCTACCAAAAACATAGTGCCTAACCTTTTATTAATAATATTAACCAAAATTTTAAGCAAGATAAAAATTAGCCATAATCTTATTGCCTCAACAAAATGTTTTTTCATATTATCTCTCTTTCTACATAAATGAATTTATACCTGTACATATTTTATGATCAAATTACTATATTTTTGTGTCCTGCTATTTTAATAAGATTTTTTTCAATTTCATTAGTATGGGGATCCAAAATGATGAATAAATTGTATATATAAGAACCATTTTCCCAGGTGGTGCACCACCAAAAAAAAAATAGAATAATTGTTGAGGAATATAAATCTTTAACAATAATAAACAAATAACCTAGAAAGAACATAACAGCAGGAAGCTATAAAACAGTTTTTTCCATTCTTGGATCTGGGTCCTAACATTCACAACACAGTTGTTAAAAAAACTTCCTGCCTTCATTCAAACCATTTATTAAATACTCTGCAATTTACTTTCACAAACATTCCTTACTAGCTCACCACCCCCAGTTTTCACATATTTCCTATCCATATGTATTCATGAAACATATATCATACTTGGCAGAGAAAGTCAAGTGACGTCTGCATTGTTGGACTGGTCTTCAGCTAAGCATTCCATACTCTTCAAGGATTGCTGCCTGCCATAGCTATAGACAATTCTCTGGGTTTATGTGACATCACAGAGGGAATAATCTAGTAGGCCATCAGCAGTGGTATTTTTATAAATGATGACACCAGTTATTCTGGGCAGGCCAAGCCAGTGAAGTACCATAGCGCTTCAGTGATTGATGTGAGAGTGTGTGTCAGAATTCTTACTCACCTGAAGTTGTTCTAAAGCATGTGGGTTTATTACCTGTATTTAAGTTTATGGCCTCTTCAGTTAAGACTTATGTGGTAGCAAATGTCAGGAGCACAAATTATACTTGCTTAGACAAAAAAGGGAACGTATAGACTTTTGTAATAAACATCTGAGGTATGACTAGTTATAGATTCTTGGATAATGTCAATGGGAACTAGGATTCTCGTCTATTGTCTTCTAACCCTTGGGTTCATGCTTAGGCACGTTCTTTTCCTTGCTAGATTGAGATGGACACTAGCGGTTCCACACTTACACTGTAAGCAGCCCCAGTGGGACAAGGACTCTTAGAGAAATCTCATCTAAGTTCTGCAGGTTACTCTCTTGGAATTTCGTGAATGAATCATTGTGACTGGGTGATGTCAAGTTGTGGATGGAAATGCTTGACTTATGTGGGCACCAGCAGACCTTTGAGTAGGGTCAGCTGCACCCAAGTCATATAGCCTGAGAGCAAAAATGGGAGATTACCCAAAGATAATTGGGATAATATTACTAAGAATAGGACTATATGGTAGAAACAGACAAAAATAGCTGTCCACTACAAATAAAAATGCTGAAAACTCTCTCTATATTTTAAGGAACTTCTCTGGTAATCCAGCGGTTAAGACTCCACACTCTCAAGGCAAGGGGCATGGGTTTGATCTCTGGTTGTGGAACTAAGATTCTACATGCTACACAGTGTGGCCAAAGAAAAAAATGCTAAAAACTTGGTCTCAAGTGACTAAATTATAAACCAATAGCTTTTAACAAAACTAAAATCCAAAAATATAGAAACTTCTATTGAAAACTGTTTTGCAAAGGGGTGTAACATACAGTATAGGGATATGGTCAATAATATTGTAATAACTTTGTATGGGGACAGATGGTTACTAGACTTATTATGGAGATCATTTCATAATACATGCAAGTGTCAAATCACTATGTAGTTTGTCTAAAACTAACATAACATTGTATGTCTATTATATTTCAATTGAAAAATAGAGTAGCAAAAACCTTGCAAAAAAGGAGCAAAAATTAAAAACACCACCAACAAAAAAGAAACCTGTTTTGTTCTAAGAAGGCAGTTAGTCATTAATATTAAATGTAAATGAGTGAATTTCATCATGATAAAAATTGGCTATGATAGGTAGAATAGTAACCCCATCTATAAGTTCTCATCCTAAACCATAGAACCTGTGAATATTATCTTACATAGAAAAAGAGACTTTGCAGATGCATTTAATGTTAAGAACCCTGAAATGGGGAGGGTATCTTGGATTACCCAGGTTGACCTAACATGATCACAGAAGTCCTTAACAGTGGAAAACTTTGGGACTTTCCTGGTAGTCCAATGGTCCTTCCAATTCAGAGGGCCCAGGTTCCATCCCTGGTTAGGGAACTAGATCCCCACATGCCGCAACAAAGATCTCGCATGCCGTGACTAAGACCTGACACAGCCAAATACATTTAAAAGAAAAACAAAACCAAAAACTGGAGAACCTTGTCTGACTGTGGTCAGATGATGCAATCATGAGAAAGGGACAGAGAAATGCAACGTTACTGCTTTGAAGATGAAGATAGAGGAAGGACACCAGGAGCCAAGGAATGTGGGCAGCCTCTGAAAAATGGAAAAGGCAAGAAATGGGTTCTTTCCTCAAGCATTCGGAAGGAACGCAGACCCACTGTCACCTTGACTTTAGCGCAGGGAGACCTGTTGGACTTCTGACTACAGAACTGTCAGAGAGTAAATGCGTGTCCTTTAAGTTGCTCTGTGGCAATTCATTAGAGCAAGCAATAGAAAACTACGGCAGCAGGTGTTTTGGCACTTTCTCACATCCTGGGGCCCAGTTCTCAAGTCATGATCAGTTCAGACCACTTGGAACACCTCAGATAAGAACCTCATTTTGGCAGCAACATTTAATGTTCACTGAACACAGATGTGTCATCCATCATCCTAGCCTGTGCGCAGTTAGGAAAGATCAACATAATTTTCTCCAGTCAATGGATTATTAGCTGAAGTAATATATGTAAAATCCCAGGGAGATATCACAAAATGTCCCTGCACACCTTCCACCCAACTCCTGTGCCTGTGGAAACTGGAAGCTCATGTTGAGATGGTGATGCCACAAGATGCAAACATCCTGGATCTCTGAGACTCTGCTTGGGAGGAGCTCCCTGCAGAACCACTGGACGTGCAACAGATTTTGTGTGAGTGAAAAATACGTGTTTGTGTTTTAAACTTCTGAAGTTTCCAGGTTCGTTTCTATAGCCCAACCAAGTCTATCCTGCTAAGTACATTTGCTTACAATAAGGCAATCCCAAGAAGCGAAGAGGGCGTACCAGATGGCTCAGTGGCAAAGAATCCACCTGCCAATGCAGGAGATGTGAATTTGATCCCTGGGTTGGAAAGATCCCTGGAGCAGGAAATGGCAACGCAGTCCAGTATTATACCTGGAAAACTCCAAGGACAGAGAAGCCTAGTGGGCTACAGTCCATGGGGTTGCAAAGAGTTGGACAAGATTGAGCAACACGCATGACAACAAAGAGGCAAGAATCCAACCTATCAAGTTTAACATAGAAAGTACTTTCTAACTCTCTCTTATTAACCTATTAAATTATATCCTGTATGCCTCAATTTCCCTGTACATATAATTGAGAGATAGGCAATTTTATATAGCACCTGAGGAAAGATTGAATATTATATAAATGACTATGCTGTGGTTAGTTGTTCAGTCGTGTCCAATTCTTTGTGACCCCATAGCCTGTCAGACTTCTCTGTCCATGGAATTTTCCAGGCAAGACTAGTGGAGTGGGTTGCCATACCCTCCTCCAGCAGATCTTCCCAACCCAGGGATCGAACCGAGGTCTCCTGCATTGCAGGTGGATTCTTTACTGTCTGAGCCACCATGGAAGGCATATAAATGACTACTCCTTTTATTTCTGCTGTTTATATAATACAATAGTGAATTTTAATTTAGAAAACAAAAGTGCTTCACATTTTTATTAAGAAATAGTACTTTTTGGTTTTCTTCCATTAACTGGTAACCATAATGCAAATATTATGCTTTCATGTCAAGTTTATATGATGGAAACTTGTAGTTATATGATGAAAATTGCTTTTTTCTATCAATATTTTATATTTAAGACACTTGCCAAGATACAACCTTAGTAAAACAGTATTCTTATAGCCATCAAAAGATACAAGAGACAAAGAAAAGTAAACTCACAGCCTGTAAAGCTTTCCTAAGAGAACTGGAATGCAAAAAAGTAAACCAAAAGCATAATCTGTTTTAAAGAGAGTAAGAGAATATTTTCCATCTAATCATCCAAGGTGATAATAGCAACTTGAGAAGAGCCAGAGATTACCCAATTTCTCTCCTTCATTTGATAGAAGAGAAAATTGAGGATTATAAAAATTAAGTAATTTATGTCTCTAGCCAATGAGAAAGAGATAATAGGCCATGATTTCGCTCTCCTGTAGAAGGGTCACACATTGGATACCTCATCTTATATACGTTGACTGTACACATCTCACAGCTTATTCAACTCTCAGACACATGGCTCTTGTGGCTCTTTCCCAGGACAGATGATTATTTTGAGGAGGGAAATACTCAACACACACTAACAGTCTAAGCCCACTCATTTCCCCTGGTCATGTAACTTAACAGCTCTTTAACTTGGGCCAAACCAGTTTCTCTGTTAAAAACTTAGAAGTCTACAGGTTTTTTTTGTTTTTTGGTTCTTTTTTACCAAGAACTAAATGAAATAAAGTTTTTATGAAAGGTTTTTTAAAATTTTAATATTTACAGAAGTATAAAGGAACATTATTCTTAAAACTATAGTGCCAGGCATTCTAGTCTCATCTTTCACTTTCCCAAAACAGAATTAAAAAACTTCAACTAAATCAGCTCAGAAATAAATTTTAACATCATTTCTTTCTGATACAATATGGCACATTAATGCGCTTATATCCGTTTCTTAAGGTGAACTTAGAACTATAACATCAGGTTCTGATCTCAATTTTTGTAGTGGTAGAAAAATAATGTTTTGAAACACCCTCTGATATAAATTCTAGTCTCAGTAATTTAACTTTATTTTTCTTCCTTGTATTTCTTTTTGCCATTAAGAGTAAACCCTGAGACTGAGGGTTACTCCTCAGGATAGGGCAAAGTAGCAAGTGTGCAATACAAAGAACAACTGTTTAAGTGTAGCATTCAAACTGAGATTTTTTAAGTTCCACAAGGAGATAGTAGTTTTGAAAATCAGGCTTTCATAAGAAAGAAGAATTTTGTCAGACTTTCAAAACCATATTTTTATATATTGAATCACATGAAATTCCTAATATTTAACCAGTTTGACCTACAAAAATGGAAATTTATTATCATTCCACCTACAGTGTGAACCTAAAACTCAAGCTTGAGACTTCCCTGTTGGTCTAGTGGTTAAGAATCTACCTGCTAGCACTATTTACAATAGCCAGCACATGGAAGCAACCTAGATGTCCACTGACAGATCAATAGATAGAAACTATGTGCTACGTATATACGATGGAATATTATTCAGCCACAAAAAGGAATGGATTTGAGTCAGTTATAGTGAGGTGGATGAACCTAGAGCCTGTTATATAGAATGAAGCAAGGGCCAGAGGAGTCTGCCCTTTGAGAGAGCCCATCCTTACTGGCAGAAGTAAGAGCACTTGCCAGGCATCACACATACATGCCATCAAGGAAATACACAAGTTACTTTGTGTCCTAACCTGGGGTAAGGGGTGAGATGCAAAAGAGCTGAGACCAGAAGAGGTCTAGGGTTGGTATAAGGAGATGGCATTAAGATCTAGAGAAGATGGTCTATGTCAGAGACTAGGGCCTCCAGTGTCCAGCTACAAAGCAACATCTAAAAAGCAGGTGAAACCAGACATAGCTCAACAGACACCCATCAGCAAAAAACATGGGCAAACCACAGCAGGGCTACACAAGTGTGAGGCATCTTTCTGTCAATCCTTGGTAGTATAGTGCTTGAACTTCTTAAAGACAACCATGGAAAATTATACGAGAAGGTGGGTGAAAAGACCCCAGAGCTGAGTAACTAAAATCCTATTGGGATAGAAAGAGACGGTTTTAAACTGCAAGGACATAGTCACCTTGAGTGAGCAAGTTCAAGTACACCTTTTCCTCCCCGTGACCAAGGAAAAGAAGAAACCAATAGGAAGAAGACATCAATTAAATTTTGAGGTATACCACACTAGTTGAGATAAACATGTTTTTTGAAGTGGATTGCATTTAGGAAACAATGTTTTTTTTCTATTTTTAACCTTTGCAACTTTAAATTTGCTACCTAATTTGCAGTCTTTATGCCCTTAGTGTATAATGGTCCTAATTTCAATAGCTATAAAAGCTATAAACAATTTGTCTATTGTCACTGGTTAGTTAAGGAAAGAACTAGAAGCAACACTTGTATTTTCTGACACCTGGTCTCTTTTTAATAAAGAGAAGGTTTTTGTTTTCATGGCAAAATGCTAAGACAACGTTGTACTGAAATTTACTGAACTCATTGGTAAATGGCTTTTTAAGAAGTTTTCAGGTCAAGATAGAGAAATAGAAAAGTTCAGAGCCTGATAGAATAGTTAACATACACCTTTTCACTTCTTAGAGAAGATCAGAATCTCAATTCAACTCTGTTTTTTTTGCCTCTCCTACAAAAAAAAAGCATCACTACCAGAATCAAAATTTCAGTGTTTTCAAAATGTGTTCATTTTAATTTGGCACAGTTTCCTCATTTCCTCTGTGTCTGTCAAGTCAAGAGCCTGTGTGAAAGAGACTTATGTCAAATTTACAACAAGTCATAGGGAGTGCCCATAAGATGAAAATAATAAAAATGCATTACAAGGAAAAGTCGATCTTCCTAAGTCTCCCAAGTTTCAAAGTCATCTCAGATCTGCATCTTCTGCCTGAGGTTAGGGGCTGAAGAGACCCTCCCTGCCTTGTTTGTACATCTGCAAAATGATATATGCTTTTATGGCTTTCCAGGTGATATATGATGCAATCCTTTATCTGCCTTCAAACTGGATTACTGTATACCCACTCCCTCAAAGCCTTTGGCATGCTAACAGAAAATGCAGAGGCTCAGCAGGCAAGAATGGGTGGTGCCTCTTTATACAGGCTTCCTAAATAATCACAAAACATTCATGTTTGAATGGAACCAATGCTCTGTCTTTCTCAGATCTGTTGGTTAATGTATCCATCTTTATTAGAGAGCGATTGATGTAGAATGAAGCAATAGAAAAGGAAACTTCCAGCTGTGCTTCTGAATGGTTGGGTGTGTGATTGGGAAATCCAGACAATAATAAACTCCCAGGGTTGAACTAGTAATTGTTTGGAACCAAATAACTATACATTTTCAATAGTTGTACGTAGCACAACTCCTCCAACCATTCCCATTGTTTTCCTATTGCATTACACATGGGGAGTTCTTTTCCCAGGCAGGACATATAAGAAAGGGGGTATCTAGTAGTAAACAGTGGACCACTGACTGTCCTGATCACAGTAGTTCACATGACCCCATACACAGGCTAATAGCAGTGTTCTGCCAAAGTTTAACCCATAGGGAATAGACCTTTGAGATTGTTTAAAAGTGGCTGGCTGTGAGAGAGGAGCCTGTTTCCTTTCTTGGAGCTTAATTTAGCTGGAAAATGAAGATAGGCGGAATGTGAGCTTCCTGTAGCTTCATGCTTGTATAATTTTATTAGACAGAAACAAACTTGCCATCAGTGACTTATATTAGTCAACTGAAATATTTATTTTTATGTAAAATGTGACTTTCAAGCTGTATATGGCATATCATCCAATAAAAACACAGAATAGCTCCTGACAGTTTCGCTTCAGGGTCAGTTCTGTCACCGGATTGAGGAGCAGAGACCACTTTCTTAAATTTCACAAGGCATACCCTGAGTCACACAACACTGCTAGGAGCCCCAACATTTGTAGAGCACTGCTGCCGGCTGTGTAACCATGCAAGCTCTGGAGGTTAAAAACCAGGTGACACCCTGTCTCAGTCCCCAGGGAGTTCACACGCCAGAGGAGGGGTCAGAGATTTAGAAGGACAAACAGTAATAGTAACCGACATGTGCTGGTGGCTGTTGAAAACCTGTTGCTACCATATGAACTTGGGAAGTGCTCACAATTCTGGACTTGTTATCACTTGTGTATAATCCAAATGGACCCTAAATCTATGCCATCTTCTATAAACTGACCAGGGGGAACTAAAGCAGAACATAATGTATTCCTCTCAGCACTGTAAGTTGATGCGTGCCATAATTTATATGTACTTATTAATAGAGAGATAGAGAGACTTTTTTTTTTTCCCAGATCCACAGATGGGGATGATAACATACAGTCAAATTGAGACAGACAGGAAATTAATACCAGTTTCCTACTTTTGCCTTATTTTAAGCCCTTTTTTGGGACTTCCCTGGTGACTCAGAGGGTAAAGAATCCGCCTGCCATGCAAGAGACCTGGGTTCCATCCCTGGGTTGGGATGATCCCCTGGAGGAGGGCATGGCAACCCACTCTAGTACTCTTGCCTGGAGAATTCCCATGGACAGAGAAGCCTGGTGGGACTACAGTCCATGGGGTTGCAGAGAGTCTGACACAACTGGGCGACTAAGTACAGCACAACTATTTATTTTAAGATCAATAGCCACTTAGTTACCCCCCACCTCAACCTCTCAGCAAAAATGTTTTTGTGAGGAAACAGTATCCAGCAGGAAATGTCACTGACCTGAGACAGTCTTCAGGCTGTTCCTCCAGGAGCCTCCTTTTGAAGTATAAATCGTGCATCCTCCTTACCAGCTGATAACAATGGTTTATAAAGCTGTTTTCCTGTCATCTCCAGTGCAGATAAGCTCCTGGGTTTAGGGGGGGAAAAAATAAGTGGTATTTTACTTTTTTCTTTTCATTAAAGTACAGTTGATTTACAATGTTAATTTCTGCTACACAGCAAAGTGATTCAGTTATACATATGTATACACTCTTCTTAAAATTCTTTCCATTATAGTTTATTACAGGATATTTAATATAGTTCCCCGAGGTATACAGTAGGACCTTGTTGTATCCTTTTCTCTAGTAAATGTGGTTTAAAGGTGATACCAAAAAGATTTTGAAACATAAGCATCCCAGGAAGACAAGGGCTTCTTCATTTATAGACGTCACCAGAGAAAACTAGCTCTTAGGTCATGAAAGCCTTCTTGAACAGCATGTGGGCAGTCAGTCTCTTATCTTAAAGGATTCTTTTTGGTGATAAGGAGGTGTTCCTTGGATCCATCATATCTGAGGCATCAAGGATGCTCCAGAGGAAAGACACCACTCTCTGCTTACATTTTTATAAGAAACTGAAATTTCTGCTGTAGTTTCTCCTCTTGTCTTCAGCCCTCAGTGAGCTCCAGATGCTTTCAGTGGGACTTCCTAAGGTTTGCTACATGGTTCCATGTAACCAGGTCTACTTCCAACCATAGAGGAATCACAGCCAGCTCCAGGTTGCCCTTCCTGACACTCTGTTACTTAGACAAAGGTAGTGTTTTAAATTTAACACTGCAGCCATGCTCTGCTTGTAGCCCTGATCAATACCAGGTTCCATCCTCACAAGTTAAATGGTCCAAATGTTCTCTCATGCTATAATAACAGCTCGCCATGGTTGTTTAGCAGCAGATGGGGTGTTCTGTTTTATACATGAACTTTCTAGAGACCACATGATGCAAGGATAAGATCAGTGTTTTTAGAGTCAAAACAGGTATAAATTTGAATCCCAGTTTAGTAAATTTTCTTCCAAGACCTGGGGTTATTCTGCAAAAGCAGATATAATGATGCTGATGGTACTCATCACGAAAATGAAGCCCAAAGCTAAAATAGGACACACAGTGAGTAAATAGCCCAGAGAGAATTCGGATGCAGAAGCCATTTTACTGTATTTCCTTCAAAATTGGGTCTTTACCTCACCGGGGTGTGAATGCTCCACTTGTTTGGATTAATATCTGTTGTAAACCTGCATTTACCTCTTTACTGTTGGCCTCCTTGGTGACTAAGTAGTTCTACATCTTGAGGCCTCTTTGACCACAACAGGGAAAGAAAACATCGTGGGGGCTGGAAAAGAGATTTTCCGGTTCACTTCTACCTAGACTGCTGCTTTCTGTTAGTGATGTGAGTGACAGCAGATTTTTTAAACCCAGCTGTAGTTACTGTGGTTAAATCTGATGTGGAGATTAAGTCTTTTTTGGAGAATTTTAAAGCACATGACTTTAAGCTCCCTGGAGAAACAGAGGAAGGACTCTTAGAAGAATTTTCTCCTAGACAACCCTGTAGATCTGAGGAGCGGTGCACAAGGATAGTGGGCCTTTTAGATTGAGATCTACTGTCAACTTCCTGAGACAAAACCAGACGAACTGCCTAAAGACTTGACAGAATTATAGGAGACTTTCGTGGTTCACCATAATAGCACATGTTCTGGAGGGAAAAATGAAGTTTAGAGGCTTGGTAAGGCATCATTGCTGACTGACTTACCCCAGGTGGAAGAAAATGGAAAAGCCGTTAAGAATGGGTTGAGGGGACACATGCAAAAATCTGAGTTTGTTTTGACCTCTATTTGATGGTGTGTTTATATGAATGTGGATACAGGGAAAAGAGATTAAAATAATTGGAGGAGGGGGTAGAATTATTATATCTTGATAAACGTTCCCAAACCAAAGTAACTGCTTCTTGGAAATTGTAACAGATATAATGAGTAGCAGCAAAGATTGATCTGGTGATAATGAATGTCATGGAGGAAACAAGTTTCACATGTTTTGGGTCTGGAGAGCTGATTGATTGGTTCAGGATGTTTATGATTGGAGAAACTCACATCTCACCTAATAAATCTTGCCTTAGAGAGCCAGAGATAGAAATTTTCTCTACACTCTCTCTGGACTAGTGCTATGCTTAGTTGCTCAGTCGTGTTCGACTCTGTGTGACCCCATGGACAGTAGCCCACCAGACTCCTCTGTCCACGGGGATTCTCCAGGCAAGAATAGTGGAGTGGGTTGCCATGCTCTCCTCCAGGGGATCTTCCCAACCTAGGGATCGAACCCTAGTCTCCCACATTACAGGCAGATTCCTTACCATCTGAGCGACCAGGGAAGCCCAGCTCTATAATTTCTTATGTAAAAATTTGAGGGCCAAATGTATTTCAGAATGCAGAATTTTTCAAATTTGAAAGATAATTCAAACAGGGTTGGGATAATAATCCCTACTCAAAAATATTTACATTGAATGGGATGTATAAATACTAAAAATAGCTTCCTATTAGTTCAGATCAGATTTTGCTGCCAAATGAATTTAGATCAGGTCAGATCAGATTTTGCCACCAGATGAACTATGAAAACTTTCATTTTCCAGAGATTTTAGGATTTTGGAAATAGAGCTATGGGATTATGAAACTATACAAATGAAAACTTCTACTTGACCCTGCTGCTAAACAGAAACATCAAGTGATTTACAGGAAGATGGTGAATGTTGATTTGAGGAATATGCTTAGAAACAGTAGGTAGACAGTAATAATGATATAGTTAACATTTCCTGCACAGTTATGTGCCAGGCATTATTATAAGACTTTAGCATGAATTAAGCCATGTAAGTCTCTTATAATTTAATGAGATACTATGTTGATATATTGATAGACCTAGCCACAGATGAAGAAACTGAAGCACAGAAAGTTTTGCCCTGCACACAGAGCAATTGATCAAAGGGACCCTAATCTGAACACAGATACTCCCTTCTTTCAATATTTATACTTCAATTTTGTTCTACACAAAGACAGTTCTTATATGTCATATTCATATTCCTCTTACCAATAGGAAACAAAGAGGTGTATTTTTTATTTAAAGTTACCATAATATTTCTCAAGATGCTTGCCTTCATCAAGAAACGTCTTTTACATTCTGGCATTTGTAATTCTTTATCTTGAAACTGAGCCAATTAACAGATTATTGACACAAACAAGTGTAGTGTAAATAAAAAAGAATTAAGCATTTACATTTTTCCTTGAAAGTGGAGAGACTGGTCTCTGGCCACTGTTTTATCCACAAGGCCGCACTTAGAGGTTTCTGTATAATAGCTACTTTGTTAGATGAATAAATGGGTTAAAATCTCCCAAAATAAATGAGTCCCAGTCAAATACTAATTTGTATTATTTCATTTATTTGCATTTTTGTCTTTGTTGGTATTAATTTATTAGAATTTGAGATCAAAAATTTATGTTGATAGGTTTTTATATCCTGGAGTAGGAAATGGATGGGAGATTAACCACTTTGCATTTGGTCGAATGTATTATTTTAGCTGGGCTCCACTGACTCCTGGCCACGCTGATATGCATGTGTATTTACAGTGTAAATACAGGGAATGTGTGACACATCCTGATAGCATCAGGCTCACCAGCAGCCCTTGGGAAATGATGTTGCCTAACCAGTTTCACCACTCCAAACACGGGATTGCTACAGGCAGGTGCTTCCACCTGATTCCCAGGCCTGTTTGACAGTATCTGAAGAGCTCTTTGACGCAGAACTTTGTCAAGATGAAAGAATTGGGAATGCCAGAAACCATCTTATAAGCCATACTATCTACAGTTTCCTAAAGTTAACTTGAGCAGACTGCAGTTTCTCATATTAACTTCCCATCCTATTCATTAAGGAATTTGTGGATGAAAAAACGCCTCCCACATCCTGTCCATATTTTGCATCATTGCCATTCTGCTTTGCACTGTCCTACTTTCAGACTTAAACGCTAGAATCACTCCCTTTTTTCAGGGCTTCTACACTCACACAGAGAATTCTCTGTCTGTCTACCTGCAATCGTTTAAAGTTCTCTCTCAAAGCAAAAAGTATTTTCATTGAGGTTGACAACAGATTCTACTTTGCTATTGTATACAACAGTTCTGGCACTTTAGAGAGTTCCATTATTCCAAGCCATCCTCTGCAAAATTGCCCAGTAACTGCTCATTCTTATAGCTTTGCCCTCTGCTACACTGCCATGCTAAGTCTCCCTCTGCCCCCTCCCCTTTTTTCCTCTGTACTTCTATCAATTCTGTTCTGCAGGGGTTGGATGGGCTATTTTGACAGAATGCAGCTTTCAAGGGGGTTAAGTCCAGACGAAGGACTCCCCACTGAAAAGTAGCCATTTACCCTATTTTTTCCTATGTCATATTATCTACTTCTTCACTGGACATTCTTGGACCGCAAAGATATATGCACACACATGCAGAGATACACACTGGCACTCCTATATCACCCCTGCTGAGAGATGATAATTCAAGGATTTAAGTTGTCCTATTGGCTTTACAAGCATTTATTAAACCAGGCATTAACAAAGCATCAATTTTAAGAATTTATTTTTCAATTTTTAAAATTGAAATTCCTGCTTTTCTTACTTTCTCCATATGGGAGATTCATATCCATATACAAGTATGTAACTTTGTGGTTTATTATCAACAGAATTCATAAATTCTAGGAAGCTTGAAAAAGCTAAAGATGTGTTAACCGTGCTATTTCTGCTCACCTTTTGGCTGTTTTTCTATTAACAAAGGATTGACAAGTAGTTTGGGGGGGATATTTATTAATTAAGTAGATACTGAATAAGCCATTCACTCCCATCTGTCAAAGTAGATTGAGTCATAATCACCATCGCTGCCTCCAATTTGATACAACAAGATCTAGCACTTACTACACACACACTACTGAGACATACAGTAGAATGGGCTGTTATACCAGGTGTAAGAATCTTATATATGAGAGTTGGACCACAAAGAAGGCTGAGTGCCAAAGAATTGGTGTTTTCAAATTGTGGTGCTGGAGGAGACTCTTGAGTGTCCCTTGGGCAACAAGGAGATCAAACCAATTCATCCTAAAGAAAATTAACCCTGAATATTCATTGGAAGGACTGAAGCTGAAGCTGCAATACTTTGGCCACCTGATGTGAAGAGCCAACTCATTGGAAAAGACCTTGATGCTGGGAAACATTAAAGGCAGGAGGAGACGGGGATAACAAAGGACAAGATGGTTCGATGGCATCACTGACTCAATGGTCATGAGTTGAGCAAGCTCTGGGAAAAGGTGAAGGACAGGAAAGCCTGGCGTGTTGCAGTGCCTGGCATTTCAAACAGTCAGACACGACTTAGTGACTGAACAAGAATCTTAAATGCTGGCTTGTAAACTAACAACATACTAAGTCCCAAAAGAGTTTAGAATACATGCCCAGAATTCCAAAGTCTCTAATATAATCAGAGTTCTAAAGTCAGAACAATTTTTCATTGATTATATACATTGACATTTTTGTCTTATAAATGAAGAGGCTGGAAAACAGAGATGCTGATTTGTTCAAGATTTTAGGGAATTACTTCAGTGGCCCCTCCATGTAGGCCCTGAAACCCTTCCCCCTCTCTTTGCATCTTTTGGGAGCTGCCCTCTTTTTCTATACTGAATCATGTAATTTACTTGTTGGCTCTAACTCACTATTAATGTATCCAAGAGTATATTTTAGAACGTACAAATATGCTTTTTACCTCATGATGTATATCTTAATAGTAGACATTTTAGAAATGTTGACATTCCTAACATTAAAAATCACTATGTATTTAAAAGTACATACCACTAAAAATATGTCTTACTTCGATTTTAAAGTCTCTGCAAATGATAAACAAATATCAAAGCCAAGTTTGAACCTAAATTAATTCTGCCTGAGTTCTTTAGCCAAAAAAAATTTAATTTCCCTAATAGCAAAAAGTCACTGTGAATAACTTCTTTATATTTTTCAAAACCAATACACTGCATCCAAAACAACCAGTTTCTTATTCTGCTAAATTTTTAACACTGGTGTGGATATTACTACTTGTTTCCTATAAATTTTATTTTTATGATTTGCTTTATCTTAAGCTGTGGTTCATATGGTAAAGAATCTGCCCTGCAATGCGGGAGACTTGGATTCGATCCCTGGGTCAGGAAGAGCCTCTGGAGAAGGAAAGAGCTACCCACTCCAGTATTCTTACCTGGAGAATTCCATGGACAGAGGACCCTGCTGGGCTACAGTCCATGGGGTTGCAAAGAAATGGACACAACTGAGCGACCAACACTTTTCACTAAGCTGTCTTCCAGACAGTAATTATTTCATTCATTGACACTCTTACTAGGGAAATAACTGCAATATGAAACTCATAATAATTGGGAAAGGTCTTTATTTCCTCATTATTCATTTGCTTGTCTGCCTAATTTCCTTTCTCTTCTGTCAGAAAATCACTGTCATAATTGTGTTGCTTTAAATGCATTACAATTATTAGAAGCTTAAACATCAGTTGAATAGCCCATCCACTGGTTCAGAGATGAGCTTGTAATCTAATATGAGCCAGTGAGGGATATTTGCTGAGGCTTATGGGAAAGAAAAGCCTATTTTTCTGTGTTATCACAGGTAGACACTCTTTGACATTAGATGGAAAGAATGAGGGCTATCCCTGGAAGACTGTAGTAATCATCTGGCTATGAAGAAACTGACATAAAGGAAGGGTAGAGAGGCCAAAGGGCCTCCAGTTGCATTTTGGGCACTCCTAGTTCAAATCTTGCCTGAAACCAGACCTATCTCAATATATTCTTTTAATTTACTCAAGTCAGTTAGAGTTGGGCTTTCAGGTTTTTTTGCAACAAAAGCAGTAGTGAATGTTATACTACTATTGACATTTGTATCACAGTTTTATTCACTATGGCAGACATTATTGGTCACCTACACAGAAGTCACTATTTTTCCTTCTTAACAGATTCCCAATTTATTAGTATTTTAGGCAGATAATGTGTTTCAAGGGTCTTCCCCATCCATCCTAGAATCTCAATGTTTATTAGTCTTAACCAATCATGGGGATTCTATATCCTTGCCAAGGACTGCTTTAGGAATGTAATATGATCAGATCTGATATGGGCATCATGGGAGATTTCCTAATGCTTAAAAAGATAAGACTTTCTTTGTCTTCCAACTTTTAGACAATGCCCTGTATGGAACAAGCACTTTGCATATAGAGAGAAATCAGAGAATTCAGGAGAAGCCGACCTGGCTTCCTTGAGCCACAGAATGAGCTAACCTTGGAATTCCCCAGATTTAACCTTACGTGCAGTAATAAACTCCCCATTGTCTAAGTTGCTGAGAGTCACAGGTCTGTTATTCAGAGCTGAAATCACTCTGACTGATATATTCACAGACAATATTGATTCTGTGAGGCTAATCTCAAGTAAAAATCACCGTACATGATTGATTAAATCCAACCTCTTTAAAAAATGGATACTTTTACAATTTTAGGCAAACTTTCTCATTTGAAGTTTCAACTTAAAGACTTGATCAATTAATACATAATACAGATTAAATAATTTCTATATCTCAAACCAGAGACAAAATGAGAACTTGGCCTGCTGAACACTAATGTATCACTAAATGTTTGTTTATCCAGGTGGTTAGAACCCAGAGACACTGGGAGGGTCATCTGGGAAGGTTGCCAGAACAAATGCCCATAAGTCTTAATGGCAACCCTGCTGCCAATTCCTAGGAGTCCTACCATCTTAACATTTTTCAGATCAGAAATTGAGAACAGATGAAAACAAAAAGGAGTCACCTGGCTTGTTGTTTTTCTCTTGTAAAGCCAGGAATATCACATAAACGATTGAGAAATACTCAGAAAAAGCCCCCATGGATATGTTGTGATCCCAGATAAGGAGGGTATGCTAAAGGGACAAGGCTTGTGTGGACTTACATGAATACCTGATAGCAGAGGTAGGGAGGGGTGATGAAGCTGCAAAGTGGCCCACGTATTTCTGGTCCTGTCTTAGGATTCTAGGGTTTCTCTAGTGGCTCAGACGGTCAAGAATCTGTTCGCAACACAGTAGACCAGGGTTCAATCCCTAGGTCAGGGAGATCCCCTGGAGTAGGAAATGGAAACCCACTCCAGTATTCTTGCTTGGAGAATTTCATAGAGATGCCTGGTGGGCTACAGTCACAAAGAGTTGGACACGACTGAGTGACTAACACACATATAAAGATTCTAGTGGCATCAGTCATAATTATAGAAACAAAACATAAACATTTCCTCTGCTCTGTTGTGATTGCTAAACAAATGCTTAGTAAAATGACATAAAGTAAGAGCTTTGTAAATGTTCATTTATTCCCCACTTCCTTTTTCACTCCCCTCTTTTCTGTTTTTTCTCCAAGTATGGAGGAGGGGACTATGAAAAAAGAAAAAAGTGAATCATAATTATGGAAGTTCTTTGACATCTCTAAAAATTATAAATACTATTTTTTTCAAAATTTATGCACAATATGTCCAAAATATATACAAAACTTCCCAGGATCAGAATGGAAGCATTTTGCTAAGTGTTTCACTAGTCTCTTAGAAAATTTTTTGTGCTTCTCTAAAGTGCCTTGGGTTTAAGCCCAACCTAAAAATAACTCCTTTACCATTAGCTTTGATAATGTTTCCAAGGCATATAATTTATATGACAGCATAGGTAACTAATGGGAAAATATCTATCAATTTGCACCAAATACCAGAAGATTTCCTACATAAAGAATAGTTTGTTTGAGTTCCCTCTTGGGGAATTTCTCCATCACTTTTGAATTATCTTTGGTAATTTCAAGATGAAATTACATCTTGAAATTTAAAAAAAAAATAAAATCAAGCTGATAAAATTGCAGTGACATTCCACTGGGGGAAGGAATGGAAAGAATCATGCTCCCTGGGCTGTCCTCAGGAACAGGGCATTTTTCTGCTGCCAACTTAGTTCATCAGAGACACCCCTGGTCCCCACCCACCGGAGGCAGTTAACATTAACAACTCACTATTGTCTTACTGCTGCGAAATTTAAACTAACACCAAAATTGCATAAAATAAAAGTGAAAGAAAGAGTTTATGAAAGTAAAGGTAGATATGATTACTTGTATAGGAGGTAAAACTAATAAGCAGTATGTGTTTCTGTGAGCTATTCCTTTCAGCTGTACAAGGGCCTCCCTCCTTTGACCTTTTCTTATCCATTTCAACTCTGCTACTGCTTCTCATGCACTCAAACCACTTTCAGCTTTCCTTTCCAAAAATATACTCTTTCCTCGGTCTTAATTGAAGCCCATAGATTCTAGCTCAGATGTGCCACTATAAAGCCCATTTGTATCATCTGATAAGTGGTCCCCACCAGCTTCTTAGGTCCTTTTGGCCATAAAGGACTAAAACTGAGGAACAAGTCGTAGAGCTTGAAAAAGTCCTTGCTAAAATAGTATTCCATAGAGATTTTTAAAATAATTTTTGATTAAGAATAATAAGGCCACGGAGGTGAAGGATGTTGCAGGAGTGTGTTGCCTGACCTCATGGAGACAATTAGACATTTAAGCATCATTTAGAGGTTTGAATCAACAGGACTTTGTGACAAGGTGGATGGAAAAGCATAGGAGTCAAGGAGAAATATAAGGTAACTCTCAGATTTCTGACTTTAGCAGGCAGATGCACGGTGATGCCATTTTACTCAGCTAGAAAATACTGGAAGGAAATCAAGTTTGGATGTTAGTGAGTTCAAGTTGGGATATATTTTATCTGAGACATTTATGAGATGTCTCAAGGGAGGAGTCTAGACGCCACAGCTCAGGTTTGACCTAATGTTGTAAATTTGAGCATCATTCCCACAAATAGTTTACAGCCATGGCCACAAGGAGTAAATGAAATCATCTATAGAAACAGGAAAGTTTAAGGCCAGGAATGTAAGGATCTCCCTGCAATAATTGTGCTGAGGAGGAGCCCACAGAATGAGACTAAAGGAGTATTCAGAAAGTTTGGAAAGAAACTGAGGGTCGTATTATAGAAGTCAAGTGAAGGGTGTTTGAAGAGGGGCTGTCGACAGTGGCAAGTGTTCAGAGGTCATTCAAGATGAACACTGAATAATCATGTCTACTGAATCTGGTGACATTGGTAACCTCGGCGAAGCCAAGTTGAAGAATGTCACTAAATGGAAAAAGTTAGAATGCAATGGGTTAACAGGAGGAAGGTGTGTGGAAAGGGAAGAGAGTCGAGACAACCCTTCAGAGAGACACATCTGTGAAGGGTCATACAGTGGAAGCACAACACTGAAGAGGCTTCAAATAGTAAAGAGATTTTATTTCCTTTTCAAGTTCATAGCACCTGAGTATATTTAAATGTTGCTTGCTTGGAGCCAGTAAAAAGGTTAACATTTACAAGCAGGAGGCACCAACAATGGAATAAGATTCCATAGGATGCAGGAGTCTGGAATCCAGACCTCGATCCCTCTATCCCCTGAGTTTCCCTCAGTTGAGACCAAGTTGACCGGCTAAGCAGCTTCTGGGCCCCTATCATGGAAAGATTTTTCTCATTACTCACCAGATATCCCTCTGGGGTGGAGGAGGAGGATATTTGATCAGAAATTGAGACTGATCAGATACCAAGGATGGGAGATTCTTGCTAAAGTAACTTAGCAGGATTCTTGTTGAAACCGGCCTCTTGAGAACAAGGGTCAAGGATCAGGGTAGTCAAGAACATGACTCAGAGACCTCTGACTAAAGTTTGATCAAGGAAAGTATCTTGGTCACTATAGTATTTTTTTTTTCTTGCAATTTCTGACATCTTATGCATGGATTCCTTAACTCCAGCCAAGAAGCACTGAGTCCAGACCTAGCACTGTAATCGAGGGGGCCGGGAAAATTCAGTGGTGTTATCACAGGCATCCCAGGGCTCATCAGTCAAAAAGAAGAAAACGAGGGGCCAGGTGAGAGGGAACAAAGGAGGCTGTGTGTTGTCAAACAGATGCTCAAGTCAGTCAAAATTTTGCATTGGAAAATGATGGCACCCAAGGGTCCTATTGTCACAGACATTTAAAGACAGTGTCACGTCAGCAAAACTAAAATGATTTCCAACCCCTCTCCACAAATCCCATTCCCCTACAAAGTTTAAACAAAGTCCTGGTCAACAAAAATGATGACTCCTTTATCCCATCTTTCTCCAGAGCTCATTTTCACAATCAAAAACTAATCCTGCCAATACTATTATTACTATAGTGCCATTTTATCTCTCAATGCCATACAACACTAGAAACTGTACTATCTTTTGAAATTTAACACAAAGTAAATTGGCACTCCTCATTTCATAAAAACTTTGGCTCAGGTAACCTCTGTGTATCCAGGAAGAGAAGTAGAAATGCTCACTGCTGGTCACCCTAGTGCAAGACACGGTCCAAATGATGGAATATCATCTTTACCTGTATTCCTCTGTATAGTCCATGGCGTCGCAAAGAGTCGGACATGACTAAGCGACTTTCACTTCCTTTCTTTATTCCTCGGAGTGACTTTGTGTCCATACAGAGTCCAGTTCAGATAAGCATAGACACTATCCTTCATCTATTGTTTCTTCTTGTTCTTCCTTTCTCCAGATCTCCTGGATCTCCCTCTCCCTTTAATTTTCTATTCTCACACCAGGATCTATTTTTATCTTTCAGCCTCTGGCCAGGCTGTCAGTCATGACATTCAACCGTTATTCTCTTCCAAGGAGCCGGATCTATGGGAGGGGATTTCCAGTCTGCTTATAGGAAGAAGTAAGAGAGGTTCCCCAAAACCTTTCTTCTGCTTAAAATGATTTCCTCTTGGCACAACTCAGGTGCACTGTTATGCAGACAGTGCTCAGGTACCTTGTCAAAGCACCTCTCTGCAGAATAATCTGCTGTAATCTGAGACCCTTAAGTGGGTGGGAAGGAACCTTGCCCTGAAAAGGAGTGATGGAGTAAGTTAACATATGCTGTCCTCCCCTCACCCAAGTAACACCTCTGCCCTCCTGATGTGGGTAGGAGATGGCACAAAACACTATAGTCTGCCCACCGAGTTTTCCGCCTCCACCATGTCCCAGCTATATGCGTTTTTGTGGCACCATCTTCAAGACATCTTCACTTGCTTTCCCATACAGATAACCCTCCTCCCAAGCTAATGTCACATGTCTTTCTCTGGCAATGTTCTTGTCAGTTTTCTTGGATATATCACCTGACTCCAGAAAGCTCCGAGAAGAGAACCCTGGATTCAGATCTGCAGAGGGGATTCCCTTGCTCCCTATCTGGCCAAGATGGCTGTTAAATTCCTATGGAAGCTGAAGAGTCACCAAGCTTCCACCCCAAGGCATGAGCTCTCCTTCCCTTCCTCTGGCTCATTTCCTCTCCCACTCAGTCCTCATGGGAAGGAAGAGAGAGACTCCTCCCCAGGTCAGCCTGCGAGGAAATGGATTCATCCTTGCCCCTGGGAAACAGAAGCAAAAACAAACTCCCAAACACTCAGCATTTTCTCTGGTATTCTGGAGATGATTTAGCCATGTTAGAACCGGCAAGAGGAGATTTAGGACAGAATAGAAGCAAGGCTGTAAGGACCATGGATGAATTCGGTCAGGTGGTCACATTTACAGGCAGAGCCCTTCTGGGTAACCAGGGAAAGGCACAAAAAGTACCTTGTCAAAGCACCTTAAATGGGTGGGAAGGAACCTTGCCCTGAAAAAGAGTGACGGGGTAAGTTAACATATGTTGTCCTCCTCTCACCCAAGTAAAACCTCTGCCCTCCTGGCGTGGGTAGGAGATGGCACACAACACTATAGCCTGCCCACTCAGAATACAACAGACTATAACTGTAACAGACGTCATCTCTCCTCCAGCTGCGTGCACTGCAGCCTTGTCGAGAAGAGGCTTGCCTAGGGGATTTCTGACCTGCCCCTTAGGATTTTGCCAAAAACTTGGTTCACCGTGTTTACTGTAGGTCAGCAGAAATTCAAGTGCAAATACCTGGCTGATATCAGAATCACCCCCAAGAACTTCACAGGAAGATAAATTCCCAGACATTCTCCTCGATTCGCTTGAGCAGAATGTCAGCAGCAAGGACCTAGATTCTCCATATTGGTATGGCTTGTCAGGTGCCAACTTGGCAAACCATTTTCACAGCTTCAAGAATCTAAGTCAATAAATCTGGAAGCGATCTACTCTAGCTTTCCCACTTTTTCTATTAAAAAAATAAACGCAGAGATGTTAAGTGCAATGTTGTACAATCAGAACAGTTTATTATCTTTTTAAAATGCAGTAGTGAAAAGCTTTGTTTGAAAAAAAATATGAAAAAATTTGGGGACCAGCTTAATGATGTACCAATTGAAACCTCTTGACTGGTCATGGCCATGGCAATTTTGTATCATTTATGCACTTAACTTTCATTCATTTATTCACTTAACAAATGAATACCTACTACATGTCACAAAGAGTCGGACACGATTGAGCGACTGAACTGAACTGGACTACATGTCAAGACTATTTTAGGAACAGAGGATATAGTAGTGAAGCTATTCTGCCCTCTTAGAGCTTTTATTCTAGGAGAGAGACTAGTGACAGAATAAAATATAAAGTACTCAGATGTAGCAAGTTAGGAAAACCAAAGTAAGGAACAGGGATTTGGTGTGTTCAGCAATGGGGGTTGTGTTGAAATTTCAGGCAGGATGGCCAGGGAAGGCTTCATTGTGTGAACATGACCTTGGACAGGGAAGACCTGAAGGAAGTGAGGGAACTAGCCATGCATAAATCAGAGTTATAATTATCAGGCAGAGGAAAGAGAATGCAAAGGCCCTGGGGTGGGAAAACACTGGGTCTGGTAGGAATGGTGAAGAGGTTGGTAGGAATTTAGCAGGGTGAATGAAGAAAGGGGGAATAGGAGGTGTGCCAGTAATACACAAGGGGGAGCAGATCACAGGTCAGTGTGAGCACTTGGGTTTTTAGTCTACATGAAATAAAAAATTACTGCAGGGTTTTGGACAAGAGAGTGTTAATACCCAACCTATGTTTTAATGTAACCTCTCTGGGCAGAATTGAAACCAGATTGAACAGACAGTAGCAGAAGTAGTGTGGCCAGACATGAAGTTATAGCAATACTTCAACTACATGTGCTGTGCATTAAGCATCTGCATGAAGGTTAAGCATGGGTATCACAGTGCATTTATGTTTTGGAGTATGCATAGGAAGGAGGGTGGGAATCGGCAGTTCCCTCAGTCTGCTTGGCTCCCATGACTCACGGTGAGAGCGTCATACCAGCACAGGATTGATGCTGGTGCTTTTCATCCTACCTGGTACCCAAACACTAAACAAGTCCTCAAAGCATCCACATCAGCCAGAGCCCGCACGCTGGCTATGGGACTGGCACAGGTACAACATCTGCTTGAGGCCCAGTGAACTTGAAGTAACAAGTGCTTCCTATACAGTCTCTAGCCCTCCTTGCTTTTCCTAAGTGTTTACCTTTTCAACGAGTGTTCTATAGGCTTTCTGAAGCACTTTTCCATGTCATCAGGGCTGCAGCCTTTCCATCAAGGTTTCAACTAAATATATTGTCCTTCCAAAGCACTTATTAAAAC
Source organism: Giraffa tippelskirchi (assembly GCF_054371585.1). Lineage (NCBI taxonomy): Eukaryota > Metazoa > Chordata > Mammalia > Artiodactyla > Giraffidae > Giraffa > Giraffa tippelskirchi. The sequence goes on along the minus strand of NC_137280.1, from coordinate 102,023,047 downwards.
ATTTTTAAGCTCTTAGGTGTGGAACTGTTGGGATGTTGCCGGGTGAAAATGTATATTTGCTCCAGTCTACAATCACACCTCAAATTTTTCCTCTGAAACACAGAATCCTTTTATAATACAGGTAATCATTATGACATGAGGAGTTTTGTGATACATATCAAAACCTCCTAGCAAATAACAGACTGTATTTTACATATTTTAGCTGACCGATACTATTTGCCAGCTAGAATCTGTTCTTATGACGCTGCGTGGTTTGTTTGTTTTTTTTTTTTCCAAACTGACAAATGCCAACTTCAAATGTATTCTGTGCTCAAATAAAAACATTGGCGCAGGAGAATACACAAGTCTGCAGGAAGTGAGACAAATCTGATTTTCAAGAGGTAAAACATTTGTGTTACAAGAATGCAAAATACAAGTGAATCATTTCATTGCAGAGAACTGTCATTCTCAAACATTCATTGTAAAAGATATAGAAGGATAGAAAATTAGGAAGGTTTTTGTTGTCATTTTGGATCTTATCCAAGTAGCAAAAGGGATATATTTACAAGGATGTGCCACATTTCAAGTTTAACTATGGCAACATATGAAACTGGACTCCCTTGTGGTTACTGGGAAATATGTACAGCTTTCAAGACCAGCATGAAGGTGAGTCAGACTGACAGGCATTTGTACAGAGGAGGAAGCTGACGTAGTCTTTTAGGCCAAACAGTAATCCTGGGTGGCTCTGAGGGAGTGAGGTATGTAATCACCTCACTGGTGGGAGTCTTTCTAATTGAGAAAATACTTGGCAGCCTGGGTCATCAGCTTGAAAGTCAGAGAGAAAATAAATGTCCACGAATGCGTACCCAGTGGAGGTGCACGTTTAAGCTAAGTCTTGTATGTCCTTTAGGGCTAACTCAGTGTTGCCTCCCCTACCCAACTGTGGAACTGTGAATGGAACCAGCACACATCTGATTTATTCTCTATGTGCAGGGTCCCAGTTGTTGAACTAATTTCTGAATGAATAAATAAGAGGACCATGAAAGATGCTTAAGACCTAACTGGGAACAGGGTGTTTCCCCATTGTTAGAGGTATTGGAATCAGATGCTCAACCAGTGGTTCTCAGCATTTCTCTGTTCAATGAACAATTTGGGGTGGTGACATCAGTAAAGGGATAAAAATGCGAACACTCCTTTTTAGAAAGAAATATTTATAAGATTTTTAAAAATTTCTTTCCAGCCATTCACTGGCCACCCTTCACACCACATTTCTTTCCTCTGATTAGCTATAAATTGTACCCTTCCCTCCTCCAGTCTGTCCATCAAAGCCTTCCACCTGACAGCCAGTTCTAGAACAACAGGCAGCTGCACTCATGGTAAAATGAAAATTTCATTTGTTGATTACAATTGGCAGCTGATCCAGAAAGAGGGATACCAATGTATGCAATTTACTCAGAAAATCATCATTTAGGGATGCTGCAGAAATAATTCCTATACAGGCACTCCCAAAATGTACATTCCAACTGTCAAGTGTCTAAGCTACTCAAACTACAGTTACCTCTGTTGTTGTCTATTTTGTCATTTTTGACATAACTCTCACGTGACACTTTGCTAAGAGCATGAAGTTTTCGAGGGTATTGAGAATGGGAAGCTGGCTGGTGGCTCAGTGGTAAAGAATCTGCCTGCCAATGCAGGAGACACAGGTTCCATCCCTGATTGGGGAAGATCCCACAGGCCACAGAGCAACTAAACCCACGCACCACAACTACTAGAGCCCAGGAGCCGCAACCACTGAGCGCACAAGCCCTAGAGCCTGTGCTCCAGAAGGGAAGCCAACACAATGAGAAGCCGGTGCACCGCAGCAGGAGAGTAGCCACCCTATACCACAACTAGAGAAAAGCTGTGCAGCAGTGAAGACCCAGCATAGCCAGAAGTAAATAAACAAATAAAATTTAAAAAGAACAGGGAGCTGGAAATGACCAAAAGTATGTTGTCTTTCAAAGTGACTTAAAAACTTGAACATAGCCTGGCCCAGCTGGAAGCAGAAGGCTCCTGTTGTCTGCCCTCTAAATCTGCATAATTATCACCACCTTTTCTCTTCCCTCCTCTTTGCTATGATCCCAAACCCACAGCCTCACTTCTACTTCCCTCCTTTTTAAGGCAGAAATATGGTACATCCTGAAAAATGATGTATGCTTGTAAAAACCTCTACAATAGTAGCAATTGTGATGACATCATACCTTGACTGTTGCTAATCAGGCTTGCTCCCTCTGACACAGAAAAGAATCTGTCTTGCCTCTGGGTATGAGGTTCAACGGAGATTATCTGGTCAGTAAACAGAATCCCCCAAGCCTCAGGCAGCCATGGCCTTGTCAAGACTACCTGAGCTTGTAGCAAAGGCCACGGAAGACCACAGGTGTTTGAGATTTGGGGGCAGGCTGAGTTGTCATAGACCTTGTAGGGACACACATCTCTTCCTATTACAGATGAGGGAGCCTAGAGTGGGGAAGAGCAGTGTAGACCAGATCATGGGAAGACTAGTAGTGGTAGAGTCTGAAAAACTCACTGGGGTGAAGTGAAGTGAAGTGAAAGTTGCTCAATCGTGTCCATCTCTTTTTGACCCCATGGACTGTAGCCCACCAGGCTCCTCTGTCCATGGGATTTCCCAGGCAAGAATACTGGAGTGGGTTGCCATTTCCTTCTGCAGGGGGTCTTCCTGACCCAGGGAGTGAACCTGGGCATCCTGCATTGCAGGCAGACTTTACCATCTGAGCCACCAGGGAAATGGTAGCGTCTGAAAAACTCACTGGGGTGGCCTTGGGCTATTTCCAATATAAATAGGATGTGAGTCCTGGAGTTCCTCACTTTGCTGAAAAGTTTAAAGCACTTTTGTTACTCATCATGTGTTTAGAAATGGAACAAAAATATTTTTGTTATATGTGTAAAGAAGTCATTTAATAGTAAAAATATACTTGCTTGAGAAATCTCTTCTTTGTCTCCCTATCAGCATTCTCATTTAATACTTGAAAACATTACAGTAGGAATCAAAGCCCTCCTGCAATCTCTCCTTTTTTTTTTTTTCAGCTTCATGTTCCTTCTCTGCTCCTTTTCCAATTGTCTTCTCCCTGTGTTATGGATGGAATTGTGTCCCCCACCAAATCCATATGCAGAAGCCATAATCCCCAATGTACAAGTATTTAGAGACGGTGCCTTTGGGAGGTAATCATTAATAGACAAGGTCATAAGGGCAGGACCCTCTGAATGAGGTTAGCTCCCTTGTAAGAAGAAATATCAGAGAACTTGTGATCTCTTTCTCTACCATGTGCAGACACAGCAAGAAAGCAGCTGTCCACAAATCAGGCAGTGTGCCCCAGCAGAACCTAATCTCACTGGCACCCTGATCCTGGACTTCTAAACTCTAGATCTGTGACAAAATTCATTTAACAAGTATTCCTTAAGACACACAGCCTATGGTATTGTGCTGCAGCAGCCTGAGCTACTGAGACACCCTGGCTCTTTTTTCTCTTTGTCTATCTTCTCCTCTACTACACTCTACCAGGAGGGCAGAGAGCAAGGAAATGACCTAGTGACTGATAGCCTATGCAAGGCCACACTGCTGCATTTTTGCCCCTTTATCATTAGAATTCAGTGAACAAAGTATCCTACCTATATTACAATATGTTACAAAAACTTAAAAAAAAAATAGTTTTGACCAGTCTATCTTTGGGAATGGCACTAAACTCCTTTTTTTTATCGTGCAATCGGTAGAAAATAACTTCTCCTGAAAAGAGAGGAAAACCTTGGAATAGACTGAAGAAGAGGTCAGAGAGAAAGAAGATGACAGGCACAGACAAGGAGAGATGCTTCTGATGCTCCCTCACCGTCCCTGAGCCTCACGATGCCCAGCCCTCTTCATTCCTGCCTGCCATTCCTCCCGTCACACCTTCCTCCAGCTTCTTGCTGCCACTTCCCATCTATTCTTTCATCTCCTTTTGAAACTCACTTCAATCCCTAAGAACCCATTCTCCCAAGCCCAGATTTCCATGCCTCCACCTTCTGGAGTGGCTTCTCTGGCCCTGGTGTCTCAGACGGTAAAGAATCCGCCTGCGATGCAGAAGACCCAGGTTCAATCTCTGGGTCAGACGATCCCCTGGAGAAGAGAATGGCTACCTACTCCAGTGTTCTTGCCTGGAGAATTCCATGGACAGAGGAGCCTGTCAGGCTCATGGGGTCACAAAGAGTCGGACAGAACTGAGCAACTAACACTTTCACCTTTTGGAGTAACAGAAAAATGATCCGTGTGCTAATGGTTGAAGACCAGCAAGACTCCCTACTAAACAGCAATTGTACCTCTTAACTAGAGCCATCTACAGGAAACATATCCACCTGCGTTTCAAAGAGCACTCAACCAGACGCAAACTCCAGCTCAGCGCTATACAGGAGAAACATAATGAGAGCCACAAATGCAAGCTGCTTATGATACTTCCAGTTTTCTAGTAGCCACATTTTTAAAAAGTAAAAGCAAAGGAATAAAATTGACTTTAAAAATGTATTTTAGTGCAACATATATGAAGTCATTTTAATACAGCTTTTAAAATTTAAATGAGACGTTTCACATTATTTTCAAACTGTCTTCCAAATCAAGTATGTATTTTATACCTATAGCACATCTCCATTCACACCAGCCACATTCAGTTGCCTAATAGCAACATGGGGCAAGAGGCTACTGCATTGGGGTAGCAAGGCTGCAGTCAGAGAAAAGGTGAGGCCTGGCAAGTCAGCAAATGAGAAAGGCCCCCCACCCCCACCCCATGAACACCCTCTTCTGGGCCTGAAAGCACAGACCTATTGAAGAGGGAGCGCATTAAATGCTCCTTTGAGATGAGACTTTTTTCACTGCTTTTTAAGAAAGGTGCTCAACTACCATCTCCTTAAACATTACTGTTAGAATTTCAAGTGTACAGGAAACAAATTTTTCCATGGATTCTTGAAGCAAGTACAGCACTGGTAATGATTTCTATGAGAGGAGAACAGCCTGATCTCTAACTTTTGTAAAGCCAAAACATCATGTCCACTGTGCAAAGTGGTGTTCAAAGCTTTCACTCTATGATCTTGTGAAAATGATGGCTGCAAATTAGTTTTGTTTGCTGAGAGATGGATGATTCCCCACCTGCATGGACTATCACAATAAAGCTGCCCCATTTTAGAAGGTGTGTAGGCACACAATAGTAGCAGGCTTTTGTATCCTGGACTTCACCTTACGTTTCTTTTAGGTGCAGCTGTACAGTGTGTTTTCACTGGGGTTTGAGTAGTGGCTGGACCTTCAATTATAGCAACTAACTGTCAACACCATGTGCCAGGTTCATTCATATGCTATTGGTTCAATTAATCCAACAAAGACACCCAAGCCCTTACACCCATGCCTTACTTCTTATAGCTGAAGTCTGCCTTTTATACAACTTAGAGGTTATTTTAATGGCAGAAATTTCTGGATAAGAGTGGTTGGGGCAGGGGAGAACACTGCTAAAATCTAGTGGAATGAGGTTTCCTTTTAATAGCTAAAACTTCTGATGATCTCATGATATTTACTTTCAGGGATTTCCTGCTGCCAGCCACTATTCTTTTATCTCTTTGTTGGAATCTCTCTCCTTCCTCACTCAGGCCTTCATCCTTATCTAAGGGGTTAGATGATAGAAACTAAAGATAACTTTTACATTCAGGAGGTATGTGATTCTATGAAGACATACTGAAAAGTCTTCAGACCTAAAGAAATTGATCTGTATACCATGCTATAGAGTTTCCCTGATCACCTCAGACTACATCCTTGCCAACTCTAAAGTTGACTTGGGTTAAGAAACTTGTATTTTCTCATTATTATTTTCCCCAAAAGGGGCAACGGCAACTTTTTTTCCAGTCAAATTAAAATTTACATTGAAGTATATTTTTACCAGATTGTGAAAAATTCTTAAGGAAAAGGATATTGCTGTTTATTGCATTTTTAAGGACAGCTCATTCCCCTGGTTAATTGAAAGTTAAATGCATATAAAAAAGAGTTGGCAAAAACTGATTCTCCTCCCTCTCCAGAGGCTTCTAAGATTTTTTTCACGAGCACTAAGAGTCTTTCCCCACACTCGATTCAGATTCCTTTCTCAGTATATCTGACCAGATGATGCAACATCTGCATTCTCTTTTAAGAACATGAGAAATGAAGCTTTTTCATCTTCCCTCTCTTTGGGTTTTGGAAAATATAATTAAAACTGCTCAGGTTTTCCTTTTCTTGTTTGCCTTAGAAGACAGCTCACTGAAAGTGTCCTGTGGCGGTCTCCCGCCTGTGGAAGAAGGTGACCAAAAAATCAGCCTGATTATGGAGTTGTCGACTCAGGTTTCCCTTCAGACTGAGAAGATCACTCAGCTGGAAGAACTTTTAGAAGAAAAGGAAAGGAAGATTCAGCAGCTGGAAGCTGAGCGGGAGGCCCGTTGTTTCCCAGAGGTCAAGGACTCTCCAGAATGTTTATAAGAAACCCCAATTTTCTCTAATAATAATGTCTCTCCTGTGGTCTATGTTGAGGATTTGTAAAGATACCTAGTAAAAAAACAATAAAAGTTTATTAAGTGTCATCAACGTAAAGTCCAGAGCCCAAGGAATCTCCTCATTGGTAAACTCAAATTCAAGTTCATGGATCTGACTATCCTATAAGGTTCATATTGGAAGGAAAGAAAACAAAGGAAGGTCTTCAGATGCAAACACTGAACCCTTTAGGCATTTGTCATATAATCCACACAGCTGTAGAATACTATGCTTTCAGACATTCCTGATAACAGAGGGAGAGGGGAAAACACAAAACTAGACAGATGGTCAAAGAACTTAGCATCATCCTCTTACCAGAGGTTTGTCACACCGCAAGGGAGGAGTGGCACAAATCCCATTTTGGTATGCAGCTCGACTGTGAACAGAAAGCTATCGTGTAGAGCGAGTTCCAAGCTGGGGAATGTTGGGGGTACTGAAAGCATAATCATTGTCAGCAGAGTAAATAGCCATGACTTCTGTCCTTTTGTAACCTCTAGAATACATTTCTCTATTGCATGTATTTCATTAGCACTTAGCGCAAGGGTAGAAGTGAAGTAAAACCAAAGCAATCAAAAGAATGGATGAATCAGAGCTGCAGTCCTTTGGGAAAAGTGTCCTTGGACAACATCTCCCTGGGAAAATGGGTTACACTTGCTTTTCACTTACAAGCAACACTAAGACCAAAGCAAAATATCAATGAGCTGTGGACAGCATAAAAATAATAAAAAATAGAATATAAGCAAATGAAAGCTACCCTATAATTAATGGAATAGAAGATGTCATATATATTCCTCTCCCACACATTCCCTTCAGATGAACCATTTCCCAGTCAAAGAGAGCAGCTGGGTACTAACTTTAAGACCTTGGTGCTTAATTCTTACTCTTTTGGTACAGCATGACTCAGGCACACAGCTATAGCTCTTCCATGAGTCTGACTATTGCTACTTCTCAATTTAACTCAATCAATTCAACAAATATTCATCAAAACTCTTCAGGTACAATAATATAGATAGTAGCAATATTGTAGCAAACATGAAAATCACAACTTCACAAATCATTCAGGAGTTCACACAGTTAAGAGTCTCCTTAAAACAAAGTTTCTAAACCTGACTTTTTTTAAAGGAAGTATTGGGTTTTGGACTCATAATAGCTTTGCAACGTTGACTGTACAGATTCACTACAAAATAAAACCACTGGTTCTGCCAGTAGGTTCTATGTTCATATATAGCAAGAATCTTCCCATATTTATTTTATAACCTCAGATTTTCAGCTGAAATGTCAGCAATACACACAGTTGTAGTCCCATTATCAGAAATGAAACCAACTTAAAGTTTCATGATCATAAATACACAACTATCCCAGAGAGTGACTCAAAAAGCACTTTTCCACAGCTCCAAGAGAAGCTTTTCCATGAAGTTGACCTAAGTCCTTCACTTCCGAAATCCCTTCTCTCTGGTACCTCTTTCTTACTTCTTCAAACTTTTTGATCCCCACTGTCTTTTCTGTTTCTCTGGTACCAAAGAGGGTTCCCTGTTCCAGTCTTGAAGTTCTGCCAGTTGCATCTGACACCGTAGTAAGACTGAACATTGCCATGTTTTTCCTGTGTATTACAGTGAGAAAGTTTTAAATTTTTCAGTTAGGTGAGTGGACTATCTCCAAGAGAAAATATTGTCTCTGCAACTTTGATGTATTATTTTGATAATCAAGCCTCCATTTCATTTTACTAGATTGTCATAATCTCATGGGATCCTGAGGCTAAGATGACAAATGGGGGGTGGGAGGGTGGGGAACTATCACATCCCAAAAAGGAGCATGTTCGCTTCTAGATCAATTTCCCCTTGTCAATGTCGTGGCTAGCCCTCAGCATGAAAGTAGCCCGACAGCGGAGATAAAGTAACAGGCAGAGATGGAGCTGCTGTTAATAATTAATGGAGCCTGTCACCTCTACATATCTAAGGACCAGTCACTGAAGAAGAAATCATCAAGAGTCTTATTACCCTGCAAACCCGTCTTTACAAGAAACTGATCTTGACTCAGGTCTAGGTTATCCCCAGATCAGAAGTGGAGAAGAGATTTGGTCCAAAGGTAAAGAGACTAACCTTTGTTAACGACACCTTGGTAATAAGAATTCTTTAAATATCCAAGTTTTATGAGGAGGGGGAAAGATGAGGAGAGGTGTTACTGGTCTCTGGCCTCTGAGACACTTATAAGTACAAAATTTCACAATCCCTACTGAACATTTATGCCATTATGCTACTGCTACTGCTAACTCGCTTTAGTCGTGTCCGACTCTGTGCGACCCCATAGATGGCAGCCCATCTGGGATTCTCCAGGCAAGAACACTGGAGTGGGTTGCCATTTCCTTCTCCAGTGCATGAAAGGGAAAAGTGAAAGTGAAGTCGCTCAGTCGTGTCTGACTCTTAGCGACCCCATGGACTGCAGCCTACCAGGCCCCTCCGTCCATGGGATTTTCCAGACAAAAGTACTGGAGTGGGGTGCCATTGCCTTCTCCTATGCCATTGTATGCCCCTCAAAATTCATTTCTATTTTCTGCCATTCCTCCAGATAATTGGGTTGTAAACTTCAGGTTGTGCCAGATAGCTGATTCAGACAAACTAAAAATCAGGTAATAGCCCACCCTGTAAGCCAAAGTCTCATTTTCTTAGAAGCCAATTGGATTGTTGAAATAGTCTACTGACTTTTAAAATATCTGGTGTAAATATCACAAGGCAGTTAGTATGCTCACGACCTTGTTCTTAAAGAAAATTTAGGAAACCATTCAGGTATCTGGTTCAAACTATTTGGAAATCTAAAAAAGTAAACTAACAAGTAACTAAAGCCATTCTTTAACAGTCTAAAAATATTTATAGAAATATAGGTAGAGTTTTAATTCTACTTTTTCACCAGTCATTAACTATTCTCAGAGAGGAAGTTAAGTTGAACGTGTGGTATGACTCATCAACTTAAATGCTGTATTTTTTTTTTTTTAGCAATTTCATTATTACGTGCTTGGCAAGATGAAATCATAGTAACAGACTTATTAAAGACTAGCAGGAAAGCAAGTTATCAGAGAAACCAACCCAGAAATATGAAGGAGATGCCCTAGGATTTAATGAAGTTCATTAAAAAGCAAAGACACTATAGTATTTTTGACAAAAACATTTCTGGGAAAGAATGAATTCAGTCAAGTTTCAGTTATCTCTTATGCTCTCTGCTTACCCCCAAACTCTATCATTTCCTTCTACATTACTCTGAAGTAAAGAATTTTTGCTTTAATAAGTAGAGAAGTGCTGATGAATGTTGCAGGCCTAAGTCAAAATAATATTTATCTGGCAATTATCAGCTATAGGGACTGCAGAGACAAAACTATTCCCAACAGACATAAGAAAACAAACATATTTAAAGGACTTGGAAAATAAAATGCTTGAGATTCAAAACTTTGACTCTTATAGTTTGAAAAACTAGACAAAAAACAAAAGTAAATTGTAAAGAATAAATGATTACTATAATTTCTCCCCTGCTATTACAACAAAATCTTGTTAGGATTTCCCAAACACAAGAAAATGTTTTCACTCAGAGGAAAGTCAAGTTCAAGTAGGAAATAACCTTTTTAAAATAAAAGTACTAGTACACTGGGATAAAGTTCATGGCAAAATATAGGGTTGGCCATGAGATTTCCCATACCTAATGAAATTAGGACTTTTACAGTAAAACAAAACTAAGAACAGCTTTAATTTCCAGGTTACCAGAGAAATTAAGCATCTAAGTTAGATAGTCAGTACATTCCCAATAACATGAACCTGTGGCAAGATGACATTTAATTCACTGTCTAACCATTTCCATCCCAAACATTTAAATTTGCTCTTTATTTAACAAAGAACAACCCTTAGTGCTCAAATCCGGTAATACACAATCCCCTGTTTTTGGATGGAAAATATCATAGAATGTATTGTCTAATAATCCTTTAATCCAGTTTCTTAAAAACCACAAATAAGCTTAAATAAGAGTTTATTGTCTGATGTCAACTTTTCAAAGAATGATATAATCACAGACAAAGGATGACAGCTGAATGAGAAAGAAAGAGCTAGACTTCCACCAGTTCTTTGTCATATGGGGTTCAAACAATAATAACAGTGAGTTCTAGTTAAAAGAGAAAAGCTGATAATATAATCCTTGGCCCTGTAATAAAAAGGTGTGCCTTATTGCCCAGCTCCTATTTGAATGAAGTTGGTATGGTGATGATGAAAGAAACAATAAACTAGAGTGGATGCCTTATTATCTTGCTAGGGACCTGCATTTACTAGCCAACAGTTACGTATATAGGAGCATAACTAATATTTACATATCAATTTATGATTATGTAAACATTTTCAAATAGATTATTTTATTTAATTTTCATGAGTAGGTTTTAGTTAGGTAATTAATCCCAAGTTTATAAGTAGGAAGTGCCAGAACCAGGGCCTGTAGCCCCCAGGCCAGTATAACTTTCACAACATAATTTCACTGCAATTATGTAACAAAGACATTCATTGCCTCTACCTCTTTCTCAGGTCAGCCCTCATTTCCATTCGTAGGAAAAACAGTTTTCCATGGGTACTTTCTTTCTCCAACTTATTCCATAAGAGGAGTCAAAAAACTGTCCAGATTCAACTGATCAACTTATTGGTTTGGTCAAAACTCTGTTTTAGCTTTTGTTTGTCCAGTATGTTTTGTTTTAAAGTAAATACTTTTAAGAAGAGTGAAGATGCACTGTACGGTTTGCCCTGGGCCCCACTATTTCCTACTGTCTTAAAGCAGGCTGCTTGAGACACTGATCTCAACTGCCCTGTAAATAAATGGTCTGGAATCCCTGCCTGAAATACAATGTGTACCCCCGGTCCAATTTTGTATGTTGTCACCACAAATTTCAATGTTTGGGTTTTTGATTTATAGTCTAATATATACTCAAACGGAGAAGGCAGTGGCACCCCACTCCAGTACTCTTGCCTGGAAAATCCCATATACGGAGGAGCCTGGTAGGCTACAGTCCAAGGGGTCGCTAAGAGTCGGACACGGCTGAGCGACTTCACTTTCACTTTTCCCTTTCATGCACTGGAGAAGGAAATGGCAACCCACTCCAGTATTCTTGCCTGGAGAATCCCAAGGACGGCGGAGCCTGATGGGCTGCCGTCTATGGGGTCGCACAGAGTCGGACACGACTGAAGCGACTTAGCAGCAGCAGCAGCATATACTCAAAATGAGAAATTTTTAGACAAAATGAGTACATTACAGCTTACCTTCAGTTAGTTAAAACATTTTCAGATAGATTATTTTATTTAACTTTCATTTTACTTTCAGTGGTAATGCATATTCCTACATGCAGGACAGATGCAGCACAAAAAAAGACCTAAAGGAAGTAACCAAGAGTTCACGACAGCTTCCTCATCAGCTCAGAACAGTTCCTAAATTTTTCTTTTTTGTATGTGTGTGCTGTGCAGAATGAAATTCTGATAGAATAAAGTCATTTGACCCACACGACAAATCTCAGGTAAGTAGGTAAATGATGACTACTATAACTGGTATTTTCTAAAGGGAGAAAGCCCACCTATAGATGTTCTACTTATTTCATCTACACAACTCCCCTTTGCAACCAGTGGCATCAGTTCTATTTCACACAGAGAAGCAAAGATGAATAATTAAGGGACATCTATATTTAGCATTTACAGACAGGAAAACGAAGCTGTAAATATTAGAGCTAGACTCAATTCAGAACAGTCAGCAAACTAAGGCTACAAGCCAAATCCAGCTGGCTACCTATTTTTGCATGACTGGTGAACTTAGGATGGTTGAACAAAAAAATTTTCACATTTTTAAATGGTTGAACAAAAAAATCATATTCATGACACAAAAATTATTTGAAATTCAAATTTCACTGTCTATAAGGTAAATTTTATTGGAATGCAGGCATGCTTAGCCATGAAGGTGTCTCTGGGCTGGTTTCTTGCCTATGGTAGTAGAGGTGAGTAGCTATGACAGAGACCTACAGCCAACAAGCCTAAGTATCTGGGCCTTCACAGAAAAAAAATTTGCTGACTCGATGTTTAGAGCACTTCGAATGAATTGCTTGAAGTCATACAGCTAGTAAATTTCAGAATTAGGCTTGACTGTGATGTTCTTACTCCAATTTGACTACTCCTAGTGATCAGAGTACAAACATTTTTACACAGATTTGTTCACAACTCAGCATCCTAAGGAAACTATGTTACTCAGGGGGTCCCCCAATCTCACCAGGCTATGGCTAAAAAATAAATGCATATGCCTTTTATTAGCCTGTAACAGAATGATTTTTCAGTGTATTAATGCATTTTGTTCCCCATATTTATTTCATTCTTTTCCCACATTAAAAATATAGCTTGCTATGTGCTCCTTTGTCTAGAACCAGGAGTTCTGTGTAAGAGCAGAGAAGCAGATCATGAGAAACTTTCTTTCTAGGCTTTCTCATTTCCAAAGCTGAAGTCCTTTGCAGAAAGAAGGTTTGAGAAGATGCCTCTGAGGGAAGGCAAGGAGACAGGGAGGGATTCCCTCCTCCCCTGAGGCATGTGTGTCCAATCAGCAGCAGGAACTCGTTCCTGCTCCCTTCTCCAGAGATGTAGCGGGCAGGATCAGCCACAAGGAATACCAGGTGGGTTAGATTCTGAGGACCAGGACTTCAGGCCTTGCCACGAGTTTCACATACATGGGTGTCTTCAGTGTGAACAAGCCGCAGACTTGAGGGGACCAAGCTGAGTGGGAAGACAGGGTATCGGCACCATCAAATGACAGAAAAGTGTCTCCGGACCAAGAATCCTGGCCTGAAGTCAGGCTAAGGGAAGACTCAGAATGACTGGGGCGAAGCTTCTTGCCTCCTTGGGGGGATAGGGGTTCAGAGTCAATATTCAGATAATTTATAGAAAATAAAGAAAGAAATTTGTGCAGACTTGCGTTTGTAGCCTGAGATTCACTGGAACTGAACTGTTAAAAAGTCTCCATTAAAAATGAGAATGACAAAGACTCCACACCTCCACCCAGAACATCTTGCTGGGGCCAACCTTCCACTGAGTTCTGCTCTCCAGGAAACTTATGAAAATCCCCCCTTGCTGGTGACTCCACATGTGAATCTGTGGTTCTCACCCTGAACTACTGCAGCTTCAGAGAGGGGCTGTCACATCCAGCCACACTGTGACTGCCTACCCATGCCCCTCCACACACACACACCTCCACTCTGATACCCTCATGGGCTCAGTCACAGTCAGAAACATCTCCCTTAACCTCTTGAAGCATAGCCAAACCACACAGTGGTATTTAACAAAACTTCATTAAATGCTTGGGAATAATCAAGATACACTGCAAAAAATCACATATAGGGCTAAACCTAAGATCACAAGTTGTTTGTTCTTGGTAGACTTACATGTGGCAGACACAATACCCTTGGCATTTCACTATAAACACTCCATTTTCTTCCCCCAGAGAAAGAAGCAGGCCTTAACCTCCCTTCATCCAAAGCTGTTCATTTTGAACCCCAGGATGATTAATGATGACAATATTCTTCTTCTGGAGAAAATTCTACCCCACCCACAGGGTGTGGTCTCACTTCATGGACTGCAACTACATGTCCCTGAAACCAGGAATATTTAAGCTTAAATAACACCCTTTGTGGCATTCCAAGAGTCCTATAGATATCTATACTTTGGAGAAAATGGTCTCGATATATACTTCTGTACAGAAGGCTAAGTATCAACCTGTACTTCTACATTCACATATATGGTAACACCATTATCAAGAATTAGGCATTTGCTTCACATTCTTGTAATTAAATAACCATTTTTGTGATTCTTCTAATATAAGGGAAGGCTTCTCCAAAGATGAATGAAAATCGTATCTCTACCAATCCAGCTGCTGATAACTTATATGGAATTTCTTACACAAAATCAAAGTCTCTTTCTCTGCCATAGCACCCTCTACCATTCCAAGGACTACACAGGGCAGCAGCACTATAAATCAAAGGAGAAATCTCACCACAATGCCATCTTTGGTCAAGTTACCATTTTTTTAATAGATCAATAGCCAGATATATGCTCCCTTGTTAACTCAACAAATATTTACTGAGCACTTACTATGAGTTTGTACTTATTTTATGCTCTATCAATCATATCAGATGTCTAGATTTGGCCCAAATGTATAAATGGAATAATAGGGAGTTTATCATTGCCTTAGATATGTTTACTATACCTTTTAATTTTGTTAAATTGTAAGTTCAAGAAATAACTGGTAGTGGGGGAGGTTTTCAACATCACAATTTCTTTTCATAAATAAATTTGAAATTGATTAAAGGGATTTTTTTTTTAACCCTTCATGGATTTTCTTGAGGAGATGAATGCTACTTTGTAGGGGTGGACAGCTTTCAGAGAGCCAGGTCGTGTAGTCTGCTGTAGACTGGAGGAAGGTCTAGGGATGGAGAAAGGTTGTGGCTCCATTTAAGATCCCAGGAATTTAAATTAATCTACATATCCCCTGGGAGTTACTCAATCCTACTATTTTACCATAGAAACTTAGACCCATTCCAAAACGTTGTTCTTGAAATTGCATCTTGCTAAAAACTTTAGCAAATTGAGATACTTAAGAAAGAAAAATATTTTTACATGTTGGTGTTTGCTCCACAATTTTGAAATAGAGTATTTAACTCCCAAGACATGAAACTGTTTGTGAATCAGGAGTTCAGGCTGTGGAATGGTTATATGTAATGGTGGGAGTTTTTTCAAGCCCTCAGATCACACTGAGGGATTCCTGAGACCTACTTAAAAGCTGAAATTGAAAAGTGTAATCTGAGGAAATATATTCCCTTCTGCTATTTTTTCAGTAAGAACTGAAGAACTCAATGCATACTGAGAAAACAATTAGATTTAAAGAGAGTCAATGTCTATATTGAAATTTCTTTTCTTCAGCAATTAAAATGAGAAAATAAATACTTACAATATGAACCAAAGACATGGAAAATATCTTCTGGGTGATGAATCCCAAGAAAATCTGCTCTCCTTAATACTAGGGTTAACCTTGAATGAGTCAGAATATTTGTGATAACTTTCCCCAAGAAAACTATGGTGAATCCCTAAGAGTTCTAAATTATCAACACATAAATGTTCTATTGATTTAATGAACTCCTTATAGTAGGAATAAATCCTTAGAGAAAATGAAAAATGCTAAAAGTTGCTAAGTGGAAAATAGAGAAAGAAGTTATCATTTATTTTGGGTACTGCTATAGCTGGCATCTTTTATTTTTTATTTAATTATGGTTGTTCCAGATGTCTTGGGTAGGTACAGTTAACTATAACAGTTAAATACTAAAACAGGGAACTTCTAATCTGAACTTCTCATCACTTTCCTAGATTAGGGAAAAGAGAGAGTTAAATGTTTTGTGTATTGCCAGTCAGCATTAGTGACAGTGAGGTTTGTTAAAATGAGTTTGTGAAATTTTCCCCAAAATGAAGTTGATTAGAATCTGCCCTTAAGTGAGATAACTTGGTAAATCACATGTCATATATATATATATATACACACATATATATATATACACACACATATATATATATATATATATACACGCATACATATATATACACACATACATATATATACACACACACACACATACATTAGATGCTCATAGATGATTCCTCATTTTTCCTGATGATCTAAGTAGTGTTGGAAGAAAGTGAGTAGCATGGCAGCTTATAAAATAAGTGTCTTAATTTTTCTCCCAGTTGGAGAGCATTTATGAGATTCTTCATTCTTTTACATTTTTAAAGAATTTTACAGAATTTCAGTCAGTTGGATAATGAAATGACACTGACATAACCTTCTCCTTGAGAGCATCCGCATGTGATTAAGAGAACTTTTATTTCAAATGCATTTGAAAAGTATGCAGTACTTTCCCATCTCCAACAAGAGACTTTAATAAGTAATATGTATATAATATCTAGAATAATCTATAAAAAAAAAAGCCATACAAAGAAAGACAGACAAATCAAACTGGATTTTTAAAAATAACCCAAAGGAAATAAGGAAAAAGAAAATAAAAAATAAGTAAACAAACAGAAAATTTAAAAACAAAATAGACGTATTAAACCCTAACATAGTAACAGTTCCATATAAATATGAATAATCTAACTAAAACACAAGGAATCAGAGTGGATTTAGAGCATGATCCAACTATATGCTGCCTCTGAAAAAACTATTTGAAATATAATATAGGCAGGTTGAAAACTTAAAATGTAAAAAGATATATTATGTAAACACCTGACAGAGGAAAGAAGCAGTGGCTATATTAATATCAGATAAAGTAGACTTTGGAGCCAAGAAATTTACCAGAGTTGAAGGGATACATTATATTGTGATAAAAGAGTCAGTTCACCAACAAGATATAGTAATGCTATATATATTGGCATATACAACAGAGCTGCAAAATATCTGAAATAAAATGTGACAGAATTGAAAGGGAATAGATAAATTCACAACTGTAGTTGAAGATTTCAAAACCCTTCTCTCCACAGTTGATAAAACAACTAGAAAGAAAATCAGCAATTGTATAGAAGAACTGAACAACATCATTAACAAACTGCATCTAATCAACACTCACAGAACTTCCCATTCAACAAGAATAAACAGTAGCAAGATAGACCACATCCTAGGCCATAAAACACATCTCATCAAATTTAAAAGAACTTAAACAGAGTGTTCCCTGGCCACTAAGAAATGAAACTAGAAATCAATAATGAAATGATAATAGAAAAATCTCCAACTTGGACAATAAACTTCTCAATAATCCATGGGATAAAGAAGTCCCAAGAGAAATTTTAAAATACATTGAATTAAATGAAAATGAAAATAAACATATCAAAATTTGTGGGACATTGCTAAAGCCGTACTGAGGTGGAAATTTGTAACATCAAAAATAAATATTTAAAAAGAGGAAAAGTGCAAAACCAAAAATTAAGCTTCTTATGAAGAATCTAGAAAAAAAAATGAGCAAAATAAACCCAAAGCAAGCAGAAGGAATAAAATAATAAACAGCAGAAATAATTGAAATTGAAAAAATGAAAATGTAGGAGAAAATCAATAAAAACAAAGACATCGTGTTTTAACATACTGAGATAATTGACAATTTCTACAAGTCTGACAAAGATAAAAGAAAGGAGACACAATATATCAGGAACAAAACAATTGCTTTCCATGTGGACATCAAAGGAAAATAAGAGAATCTGCACACCAAAATCTGACACTGTACGAGAAATGAACCAATTCCTTAAGAAGTTTCAAACCACTACAACTCAGTCTATGTGAAATTATTTAAGTAATGTTACAAATATTGAGGAAATTGAATAATTTTAAAAACAAAAAATCTCCAGGCCCAATGATTTCACCAGTGAATTCTAAATATTTAAAATAAGTATCAACACCAATTTTA
The DNA here is from genome assembly GCF_054371585.1 of Giraffa tippelskirchi. Classification (NCBI taxonomy): domain Eukaryota; kingdom Metazoa; phylum Chordata; class Mammalia; order Artiodactyla; family Giraffidae; genus Giraffa; species Giraffa tippelskirchi. The sequence goes on along the minus strand of NC_137280.1, from coordinate 102,005,021 downwards.
TGTAATCTCTTCCAGAATTTAGAAACAAGTGTGTCAGACAGGGTTCTCCGGAGAAACAGAACCAGTAAGGGGTGTGTATGTGTATGTGTACAGATAACATGATAGATAGATAGATATGTGTGTGTGTGTGTGTGTGTGTGTGTGTGTGTGTGTGTGTGCGCATGTGTGCATGTGCATGCATTCATGGAGACAGAGAGAGCAAGAGCGAGAGCATGCAAGAGAGAGATTTATTTTAAGGAATTGGCTCTTGTGAGTATCGGGTCTGGCAAGCCCAAAATCTCCAGGAAAGAATCAACGTTGTAGTTTAAGTTCCAAGGCAGTGTGTTGATAAATTTCCCAAGGGAAGTCAACGTTTTTCTATTAAGGTCCTCAATGCTTAGATGGGACTCACCCATAATATAGAAGGTAATCTGCTTTACTAACTCTGCTTATATAAATGTTAATCTCATTTCAAAAAATACTTTCACAGAAATATCTAGAATAATGTTTAACCAATTATTTGGGTACCACTGCCTAGCCAAGTTTACACATAAAAACAATTATCACAAGGAAAGAATACTTTCCAACTCATTTTATAAAGTTAGTATTACCCTGATGTCAAAACCAGAAAAAACTAAGACTAATATCCCTCATAAATATGAACTCAAAATATTTTAACAAGACTTTAGCAATACAATATTCATCAAAAATGAGAAATAATTATACATCATGAACTAGAGAGGTTTATTCCAGACATGCAAGACTAGTTCAATACTCAAAACTAAATCAGTGGAATCTACCATATTAACTAGCTAAAGAAGAAACATCACTTAACACATCAATGGATGCAGAAAAAGCATTTGACAAAATTCAATACCCTTTCATAATTTTAAAACTCTCAGAGAAATAGTGATAGAAGAAAACTTGTTCAACTTACTCTCTCAAAGAACTGTCTTGATGAAGAACATCTACAAAAAACTTACAGGTAACATTACATTTAATGATAAAAGACTGAATATCATCCCTCTAAGATCGAGAACAAAATGAGGATGTCTAATCTTACCACTCTTACTCGACACAGTGCTGGAAGCTAAAGTCAGTGCAACAAAGCATGGAAAGGAAATAAAAGTCATACAAATTGGAAAGGAAGAAATAAAACTGTCCCAAATTACAGATGTGTAGAAAATCCCAACGATCTAGAAAAAAGTTACAAGAATAATAACTGAGTTCAACAAGATCTCAGGATATAAGATGAAAATACAAAATTAATTGTATTTCTATGTAGTGGCAATGAACATGTAATTAAAACATTGTAATAAAAAATGCAATACCATTTACAATCCTTTCATTAATTTAAAAAAATCTTCCAGTGTACATCTAGCAAAACATGTACAGGGTTTTTATACTAAAAACTGTAAAATGCTAATAAAAGAAATCAAAGAAGATCTAAATAAATAGAGAATCATATTGTGTTTACAGATTGGGAGACTGAAGATAGTAAAACACCAACTTTCCCCAAAATACTATAAAGATTTAATATAATTCCTATCAAACCTCAGCAATACTGTTTGTCTATATAGAAAAGATTATTCTAAAATTTATATGTAAAGGCAAAGGAACTAGAATAGTTAAACAACTTGAAAATATTTGAAGTAATAATGATAGAACTTTCAAAATTAACTTTAGACACCAAATCACCAGATCCATGAAGCTCAGAATATGCGAAGCAGGTTAAATGCAAAACATATACACATTTATGCATGTGCGTATTTAAAATTCAAAAAAGCAGATGCAGAGAAAATCTTTAATGAAACCAGATGGGGGGAAAAAAACACCTTACCTATGTAGGAACAAGGATAAGAATTATATTGGACTTCTTGTCAGAAACTATGCAAGTACAAAGTTAAATATTTCAAGTGTTGAAAGAAAAAAGCCATCAACCTAGAATTTTGTATCAGTGACATAATTCTTCAAAGATAAAGGAGAAATACTCTCTCAGAAAACCAAAATTAGAGAAATAGAGAACGGATTAGTGGTTGGCAGATGTTAAGGGTCAGGGAAGAAAGTGCATGTGGTTATAACAGGACACCGTGAAGATCTTTGTGGTGATGGAAATGTTTTTGTACCTTGACTGAATCCATGTCAATATCCTGGCCATGATATTATACTGCCGTTTTGCAAGGTGTTGCCACTTGGGAGACTGGGTAAAGAATACATAAGATCTTTGTTATTTCTTACAGCAGCATGTGAATCTATAATGACCTCAAATAAAAAATTTAATAGGGAAAGAACTCGGCTGTTCAGGATTGTTTCTTCTTTATCCTTATGCTAGGGTTGATGCTAACAAGTTCTGAGAAGAGGTGGAGGTAAGCAGATGGCTCCCCTGCAGCAGTGGGTAGCAGGTGTCTGCTTATGTGTCAGGCCCTTGCTACCTTTCTGCTCCAGGTATGACTCATTCTATCTTATTCTCATGGTGTGTGGAGGAGCCGCACACCTTGACCTGGCTTCCAGATAGCATCCTGGTGTCCATCTGCTAACACGTGGCCTCAATCCTTTGGTCATGATGGAACATGTCATTCCCACCACAGGGCCCACAGAGCCTAGAGGCTCCCCTCAGCTTACATCAGTGATCTGCTCTTGGAGGACTTCTGAATGCCTTTGCTCACAACTTCAAGTGCACATAAAACTGAGAAGGTGTCTCTGCCCCTCCTGCCTAGATACGTGGTGCCACCAGCTTTCATCTGTACCTGCCATCTGTCACATGAGAATGGCATGGGAGGGAGGGGTCACTTCCTTGAGAATTGCTGACCCCTGGTCCAAATTCTGGTCACAGGTTTCTATCTTCCAAACTGCACATTTAACAAGGGGTTTCCTCATAGCCACGTTCTCCCAGCCTTCACCACAAGAGAAACTGGTTCTACAAGGACGCCTGTGAATTTTTCCATCTTCCGTTTAAACCAACAGTTTTGAAACTAAGAACTGAGAATATGCCACCTTTGTCATTCAGGTTTCATAACATCTTCCCTTCCCCAAAGCTGTGTGCAACTCATGTCTAACTTATTTGGGCTGAAGGGAAATATCTTTGGGCAACCAAGTAAAGAGAAGAAATTTTAAACAGCCTGGCAAAAAAAAGGACAAACACGTCAGTGAACACATTGGGGTGAGGAGTTACATCCACAGTAAGGAATCTATGCATTGTGTGAAGGGTGCATCAGCCACGCTCCCAAGGCACCACCTGCCCCCAGCATGCTGGGCCTTGGCTGATGGGCTTCCACCGTGAACACTGCAGACAATTTGTTTCCAAAGATAACACAAACCTGCCATGGACCTTAAGACTCAAGAGGCTCTTTAGAAATACTTCTTAATGTGAAGGTCTTCATATTAAAGAAAAAAGAAGACATGCATGGCAGGGGAAGGAAAATAGAAAAAAGTCCAGGAAAACCTTGAACAGAAAACCTGAGGGAAATGGACCATTTGCAAACCCTTGTCTTAATTTTATCTTGACAAGAAAGCTTCCTTTCTCCTTTCCTCTGTGCTGTCCACCTACTTCCTGATAACTTTCACTTCACTGAAGCCCTGTTTCCATGCAGACCCCTGTGAGGTCTTCTTGTGGCACACACAAAGATCCTTTTCAAAAGCTCGGTGCTGGCGGTATACTTGTTTGATACTTTGCGGCTGCTTGTTAAGTCGCTTCACATCCTGGTGCACAGAGCACTATAGATAATTAACCTTGTGAATTCCTTATAAACATCCAAGCCCATGTCCCCTTGGTCAAAGATTTCAAACACAAGAAAATCTTTTGTGCGAACAGGAAACTGATTTGCGTCCTTACTGTTAACTAGACAAACAACTGCCAGTGAACTGCCTGTGTTCTCTTGGCAGCTGTCTTTCTACAAAGAGGCTTAACTAGGAGATTAAAACAAATTCTATCTTAAAATATCGAGCTGTAAAATCATACACCTGCTCAGAGTTCAAAGGACCGTGGTCTTATTACAGGTTGTATAAGCGTCTGGAAAATTTTACACAGAAAAACGGTTCATAGTAACAAACCTGGACATCTTGGGCAAACCTTCCCAAGTTCAAGGTTTCCTGGGCTGGCAGGTTGAAAAGAGAAGGCCAAATTTATCAGCTTCCTCAAGGAAAGCCCGTTTGACTGATAGCATGAAGAGCTTTGGAATCTTGCACAGTATCATTGCTGCAAGGAAACTGCTAAGTTCTAAAGGGCAGGGAAAACATGAAGCTACTTTTGGATTCTTTGTCAGAAAGGTTTTGCTAATGTCAGAATAATTATGGTTATTAAGAAAAATACTGTTTCCTGGCCTATATGGTGATTATCCTTTGTTGTTGTTGAGTCACTAAGTCATGTCTGACTCTTTTGCGACCCCATGGACTGCAGCCCGCTAGGCTCCTCTGTCCATGAGATTTCCCAGGCAAGAATACTGGAGTAGCTTGCCGTTTCCTACTCCAAGGAATCTTCCAGACCCAGAGATCAAACCCACATCTCCTGCTTTGGCAGGCAGATTCTTTACTGCTGAGCCACCAAGGAAGCCCAATTACCCTGTATTTTCCATCAGAGATAAGTATGGGCTGAGAGAATAGAAGGAGATGGGGTACATAAGAGAAATTTTCAAAAGGCAGTGGGCTGTTTAAGCTTTCACCAAGATTGAAACTTTCTGGGAGACTGCCCACACACAAGATAAAAATTAATATGATCCAGGGGTGCAGAAGGTGATGCAAGGAGTGGTGTTAAGAAAATGACTGTTTTTATTACTACCTAAAATTTTCAAAGGAATGACCTAATGCTGCACAGAATGAATAGACCACCTCTTAGAGGAGAGTTGGGTCTATTTTTTTAACCTGAAGCAGGAAGGGCTCCTCCTGGGCTCTGTCCCTGCCCTGAAGCTGCTCTGGGCCCCCTGCCAAGGATTGCTCACTAGGCCCCTGCTGCTTTTTTCTCCTCATCCAACCATTCTGCCTTCTGCTCTCACTCCTTTTCTCTATAACGTACCTCCTACATGTTCCATGATAGAAGTGACCTGCATTCCCCGGCTACCTGCTTAGGGTAGGGAAGATCACCTTGGGGTGATATGAGAATCAGTTGTTGGCTTTGTCTTCAAGACACAGACACACATAAAAATCCACTAAAAATTGAGACAAAGCTGGGCGTTCCTTGGACTCTGAAGGATTGTGTTTCTCGTGAAGTGAAAGTCACTTAGTCATGTCCAACTCTGCAACCCCGTGGACTATACAGTCCATGGAATTCTCCAGGCCAGAATACTGGAGTGGGTAGCCTATCCCTTCTCCAGTGGATCTTCCTGACCCAAAGAGATTCTCTTTCAGGAATCAAACTAGGGTCTCCTGCATTGCAGGCGGATTCTTTACCAATTGAGCAAGAAACAAATTGTCTTTAGGACTTGAATCATTCCTGTGGATCCTTCCTATGGGCTGTGCCAGGACATGGGTCACTGTGGGCTTGATGCCAGTGACTGTCCCCTCCGGGCAGCAGAATTCATACAGTGCCCACTTGCAATTTTCAACCTCTTACAGAATAAGGAACCAGATCTCCTGGTAAAATGGGCTCCCTTTCTATCAGGGAAAGAATTGTGGCTTAATTACTCACTTTCCAGAGAAATTTTCTTTACAAAAGCTCCCAAGACTAAGCCTCTTGGCAGTTCCTTGTCAGTTCTAGCAGAGGTTTCAAATCGACTGAACTCAAAAACACATTCATTGCTCTGTTGCTCTCTCTCAAGTTCCCTGTTTCTCCAAATGTCTGTTATACTTCTGAGCCTCTCACTTCAGTCACTCTGTTGTGTCTGACTCTTTGTGACACCATGGACTGCAGCATACCAGGCTTCCCTGTCCATCACCAACTCCCGAAGCTTGCTCAAACTCATGTCCATCAAGTCAGTGATGTCATCCAACCATTTCATCCTCTGTCGTCCCCTTCTCCTCCTGCCTTCAATCTTTCCCAGCATCAGGGTCTTTTCCAAGGAGTTAGTTCTTTGCATCAGGTGGCCAGAGTATGTGAGTTTCAGCTTCAACAGCAGTCCTTCCAATGAATATTCAGGACTGATTTCCTTTAGGATTGACTGGTTTGATCTTCTTGCAGTCCAAGGGACTCTCAAGAGTCTTCTCCAAACACCACAGTTCAAAAGCATCAATTCTTCGGCGCTCAGCTTTCTTCATAATACAACTCTCACATCTATACATGACTACTGGAAAAACCGTAACTTTAACTAGATGGACCTTTGTCAGCAAAGTAATGTCTCTGCTGTTTAACAAATATGCTGTCTAGGTTGGTCATAGCTTTTCTTCCAAGAAGCAAGCGTCTTTTAATTTCATGGCTGCTCTCACCATTTGCAGTGATTATGGAGCCCCCCAAAATAGTCTCTCACTGTTTCCACTGTTTCCCCATCTATTTGCCATGAAGTGATGGGACCAGATGCCATGATCTTAGTTTTTTGAATATGTTTTAAGCCAGCTTTTTCACTCTTCTCTTTCACTTTCATCAAGAGGCTCTTTAGTTCTTTACTTTCTGCCATAAGGGTGGTGTCATCTGCGTATCTGAGGTTATTGATATTTCTCCCAGCAATCCTAATTCCAGCTTGTGCTTCATCCAGCCTGGCATTTCACACGATGTACTCTGCATATAATTTAAATAAGCAGGGGGACAATATACAGCCTTGACGTACTCCTTTCCCTATTTGGAACCAGTCTGTTGTTCCGTGTCCAGTTCTAGCTGTTGCTTCTTGACCTGCATACAGGTTTCTCAGGAGGCAGGTAACGTGGTCTGGTATTCCCATCTCTTGTGGCTCAGCTGGTAAAGAATCTGCCTGCAATGCAGGAGATCTGGGTTTGATCCCTGGGTTGGGAAAGTCCCCTGGAGAAGGGAAAGGCTACCCACTCCAGTATTCTGGCCTGCAGAATCTGAGCCACTAAATGTATTTAATTTTATAATTTAGCTAAAATCTCTAAAAATAAGACTTGCAGGGTTTTAGCTCAAGTGAGTAGAATCATGACAGTCTCGTGTAATGCGACCGGTTGGAGTTTCCCTAGCTTTTGCTGTATGTAGAACTCTGTCCAGCCTGAGCTCCTCTCTGGGAAGCAAGCTCTGAACATCACCACATTGCCCTCTCATCTGCTTCCTGCTAGTTCAGCAGGCAGCATGGCACCTACATTCGAGTCAGGATTGCAACAATTCCTAGCCATGTAACCTTGGGGATCATCCCCTTTACCTCTACAAGTTTTGGATTCTGGCTTAGCACCGTGCAAACAGTCTTATCTGGTCTTCCTTTCTGGAGTTTCCCTTGGAGTCAGAGGCCATTTCCCTCAGAACTGAAAAAGACAAAGCATTGCCACGCAACCAACAAAGAACTGATGCCTGTTCCTTGACCCTCCTTTTATAAGATTTCCTATTTCCTGCTGCAGCTGCTGAAATTAGAGATTCACTGACTTGAACAGTTGCTACTGACTCATTTCTCATCTTTCTATGACATCAACAATACTTACTATATATGTATGTGGAGAGAGAGAGAAAGAAAGGGAGAGGTACCAAACATGGGGTGATGAAAACTTAATAAATGTTGTATGAATGAATTAATGCTACTAAATGAAAACCTGGTAGAACTTTTTAATAACTAAGATGGACATGTCTGGACCCACAGATATATTATTTAACAAAAAACTTTTCAATATCCAACACTAAAATTCACGGTGACCTCCTGGCTGCACTGAAAAGATTTCATCTTTTGAACAGGAATGTTCACATGTCCATTAGGTTTCCCTGGCAACAGTGTTCAATGATGAGCCCAGACCGGCCTGATTTTCCTGGTTACAGGAAGGTCAAGTTGCCTAGTCTGTGCCACTCATCAGCCATTTCCTCATACCTCATGTCAAGGGCTAAATTTATGCTTGAGTAAAGAATAATAGGACAAAATCCCAGATATGAAATTGTTAGAAAACACTTAAAGTATAAAAACTGATAACAAGTACTATTTCAAATGGTTATAGTGAAGATTAGATGAGATCATATAAGCACCTAAGTTACTGAGCACAGGGCTTCGCCCATGGTAAGCACTCAGTAAACACAAGCTCTTGTTATTTTTACCAAAGTGCAAAATAGCATTTGAAATCTCAGAGACTGCAACCAAGCTAAAAATATGCAGCAACATTTATAAATATGTCAATACTAAGGACAAGTGTCTGCTGTCTGTTAATATCCTGTCATCATTAACATCCACCATGGTAGGGATCCCTGGACAAAGATCTGAGGGAGGGAACTGGATGCCTGTGAATCACTGAGGAAGTGCTCTGCAGGAGAAACCTGTAAAAGGGGTGAGGAAAGTTACGAGAGCAGAGGAGGATAAGCTATGCAAGGATATGGTCTCAGATGAAGTCCAGTCTTGCGTCAAGCTACAGGGAGACTCTGGAACTTAAAACCAAACACAGAGTTGTCACCCACTTAGGCAAGGAGCCTGGTCTTTTGTATTTCCATGTTCATCAGTAATTTGCTGTGGGCTGCTCTCCTCCCCACCCCCCCTAGACACACACAAAAGATGGGGCATAATCTACAGGACAAGGCAGCCTCCTTCAGCTGAGGGCAGTTCTCCAGAAAGGACAGCTCATAGCAGCTACCACCCACAGCAGCTGAGGCATGTTTACAAACAGACGTGGTAGACTGCTGGCAAAAATTAGGCCAATTACTCTCCTTTCTATATCCATGTCCCTTACAATGGGACTTTCTGGCCCCACACCTTTTGTATCTAAACTGGCTTCAAGACTTATTTAAAATTAATTCCCATCTTTATTTTTTATTGAAGGATAAGTGCCTTACAGAATTTTGCTGTCTTTTGTCAAACCTCAATATTAATCAGCCATAGGTATACATATATCCTCTCCCTTTTGAACCTCCCTCCCATCTCCTTCCCCATCCCACTCCTCTAGGTTGATACAGAGCCCCTGTTTGAGTTTCCTGAGCCATACAGCACATTCATGTTGGCTACCTATTTCACAGATGGTAATGTAAGTTTCCATGTTACTCTTTCCATACACCTCACCCTCTCCTGCCCTCTTCCCATGTCCATAAGTCTATTCTCTATGTCTGTTTCTCCACTGCTGCCCTGTAAATAAATTCTTCAGTACCATTTTTCTAGATTCCGTATATGTGCGTTAGAATACGATATTTATCTTTCTCTGGCTCACTTCACTCTGTATAATAGGTTCTAGGTTCATCCACCTCATCAGAACTGACTCAAATGCATTCCTTTTTATGGCTGAGTAATATTCCATTGTGTATATGTACCACAATTTCTTTATCCATTCATTTGTCGATGGACATCTAGGTTGCTTCCATGTTCTAGCTGTTGTAAATAGTGCTGCAATGAACAACGGGATACATGTGTCTTTTTCAATTTTGGTTTCCTTGGGGTATATGCCTAGGAGTGGGATTGCTTGGTCATATGGTGGTTTTATTCCTAGTTTTTTAAGGAATCTCCATGCCATCTTCCATATCGGCTGTATCAATTTACTTTCCCACCAACAGTGCAAGAGTGTTCCCTTTTCTCCACACCCTCTACAGCATTTATTGTTTGTAGACTTGTTGATGATGACCATTCTGACCAGTGTGAGGTGATATCTCATGGTTTTGATTTGCATTTCTCTAATAATGAGCAATGTTGAGCATTTCTTCATGAGTTTGTAACCATCTGTATGTCTTCTTTGGAAAAATGTCTGTTTAGGTCTTCTTTAAACTTTTTGATTGAGTTGTTTGTTTTTCTGGCATTGAGTTTTATCAGCTGCTTGTATATTTTGGAAATTAATCCTTTGTCAGTTGTTTCATTTGCTATTATTTTCTCCCATTCTGAGGGTTGTCTTTTCACCTTGCTTATAGTTTTCTTTGCAGTGCAAAAACTTTTAAGTTTAATCAGGTCCCATTTGTTTACTTTTGTTTTTATTTCCATTATTCTTGGAGGTGGGTCGTAGAGGATCTTGCTTTGATTTATGTCATCGAGTGTTCTGCCTATGTTTTCCTCTAAGAATTTTGTAGTTTCTGGTCTTACATTTAGGTCTTTAATCCATTTTGAGTTTATCTTTGTGTATGGTGTTAGGAAGTTTTCTAATTTCATTCTTTTACATGTAGCTGTCCAGTTTTCCCAGCACCATTTATTGAAGAGGCTGTCTTTTCCCCATTGTATATTCTTGCCTCCTTTGTCAAAAATAAGGTACCCATAGGTGCATGGGTTTATTTCTGAGCTTTCTATCTTGTTCCATTGGTCTGTATTTCTGTTTTCGTGGCAGCACTATAGTGTCTTGATGACTGTAGCTTTGTAGCATAATCTGAAGTCAGGAAGGTTGATTCCTCCAGCTCCATTCTTCTTTCTCAATACTGCTTTGGCTATTCAGGGTCTTTTGTGTTTCCATATGAATTGTGAAATTTTTTGTTCTATTTCTGTGAAAAAAATGCCATTGGTAATTTGATAGGGATCACACTGAATCTGTAGATTGCATTTGGCAGTATAGTCATTCTCACAATATTGATTCTTCCTACCCAGGAACATGGAATATCTCTCCATCTGTTTATGTTGTTTTTGATTTCTTTCACTAGTTAGTGTCTTATAATTTTCTGTGTACAATACTTTTGTCTCCTTAGGTAAGTTTATTCCTAGATATTTAATTCTTTTTGTTGCAATGGTGAATGGGACTGATTCTTTAATTTTTCTTTCTGATTTTTCAGTGTTAGTATATAGAAATGTGAGTAATTTCTGTGTATTGATTTTGTATCCTGAAACTTTGCTAAATTCACTGATTAGCTCTAGTCATAATCTGATACTATCTTTATGGCTTTCTATGTCATCTGCAAACAGTGAGAGCTTTACTTCTTTTGTGATCTGGATTCCTTTTATTTCTTTTTCTTCTCTGATTGCTGCAGCTAGGACTTCCAGAACTATGTTGAATAATAGTGGTGAAAGTGGACACCCTTGTCTTGCTCCTGATCTTAGGGGGAATACTTTCAGTTTTTCACCATTGAGAATAATATTTGCTGTAGGCTTATCATATATGGTCTTTACTATGTTGAAGTAGGTTCCTTCTATGCCCATTTTTTGAAGAGTTTTGATCATAATTGGGTGCTGAATTTTGTCAAAGGCTTTTTCTGCATCTATTGAGAAGATCATATGGTTTTTATCTTTCAATTTGTTAATATGGTGTATCACATTGATTGATTTGCATATACTGATGAATCCTTGCATCCCTGGAATAAACCCAAATGATCATGGTGTATGAGCTTTTTGATGTGTTGCTGAATTCTGTTTGCTAAAATTTTGTTGAGGATTTTTGCATCTATGTTCATCAGGGATATTGGCCTGTAGTTTTCTTTTTTTGTGTTGTCCTCATCTGGTTTTGGTATCAGGATGATGGTGGCCTTGTAGAATGAGTTTGAAAGTGTTGCTTCCTCTGCAATTTTCGGAAAGAGTTTTAGAAGGATAGGCATTAGCTCTTCTCTAAATGTTTGATAGAATTCTCCTGTGAAGCCATCTGGTCCTGTGCTTTTGCTTTTGGGGAGATTTTTGATCACAGCTTCAATTTCAGTGCTTGTAATTGGGTTGGTCACAATTTCTATTTCATCCTGGTTCAGTCTTGCAAGATTGAAATTTTCTATCTAGTCTCATAGCGTTGTGGTCAGAGAAGATGCTTGATACGATTTCAATTTTCTTAAATTTACTGAGGTTTGATTTGTGACCCAAGATGTGGTCTATCCTGGAAAATGTTCCATGTCCACTTGAGAAGAAGGTGTATTCTGCATTTGGATGAGATGTCTTGAAGATATCAGTGAGATCCATCTCATCTAATGTATCATTTAAGACCTGTGTTTCCTTATTAATTTTGTTTTGATGATCAGTCCATTGCTGTGAGTGGGATGTTAAAGTCTCCTACTATTATTGTGTTACTGTCAATTTCTTCCTTTATGTCTGATAGTGTTTGTCTTATGTATTGAGGTGCTCCTATGCTGGGTGCATAGATATTCACAGTTGTTACGTCTTCTTGATCTCTTGATTATTATGTAGTGTTCTTACTTATCTCTTGTAATATTCTTTAAGATCTATATTGTCTGATATAAGGATTGCTACTCCAGATTTCTTTTGCTTCCCATTTGCATGGAATATATTTTTCCATCCTCTCACTTTCAGTCTATATATGACTTTAGGTCTGAAGTGGGTTTCTGGTAGACAGCATATATATGGGTCTTGTTTTTGTATCCATTCAGCCAGTCTGTGTCTTTTGGTTGGAGCATTTAATCCATTTACATTTAAAGTAATTATTGATATATATGTTCCTATTGCCATTTTCTCAATTGTTTGGGATTATTAATTATTATTATTATTGTTTGACTATATAAGTCCCTTTAACATTTGTTGTAAAGCTGGCTTGGTGGTACTGAATTCTGTTAACTTTTGCTTGTCTGAAAAGCTTTTTATTTCTCCATCAATTTTGAATGAGATCCTTGCTGGGAAAGGTAATCTTGGTTGTAGATTTTTCCCTTTCAGTACTTTAAATATATCCTGCCGTTCGTTTCTGGCCGCAGAGTTTCGACTGAAAGATCAGCTGTTAAACATATGGGGTTTCCCTTGTATCTTACCTGTTGCTTCTCCCTTGCTGCTTTTAATATTCTTTCTTTGTGTTTAGTCTTGTTAGTTTGATTAGTATGAGTCTTGGCATGTTTCTCCTTGGGTTTATCCTGCATAGGACTCTTTGTGCCTCTTGGACTTGACTATTCCCTTTTCCATGTTGGGGAAATTTTCAACTATAATCTCTTCAAAAATTTTCTCATAACCTTTCTTTTTCTCTTCTTCTTCTGGGACCCTATACTTTGAATGTTGATGTGTTTCATCTTGTCCCAGAGGTCTCTGAGACTATCCTCAGTTCTTTTCATTCTTCTACTTTATTTTGCTCTTCAGAAGTTATTTCCACCATTTTATCTTCCAGTTCGCTGATTTGTTCCTATTCTTCAGATATTCTGCTACTGATTCCTTCTAGAGGATTTTTAATTTCAGTAATTGTGTTATTTGTCTCTGTATGTCTCTTTATTCTTTAATTCTTCTAGGTCTTTGTTAATTGATTCTTGTATTTTCTCCATTCTGTTTTCAAGGTTTTTGATCATCTTTACTATCATTATTCTGAAATCTTTTTCAGGTAGTTTTCCTATTTCCTCTTCATTTATTTGGACTTCTGTGTTTATAGTTTGTTCCTTCATTTGTGTAGCATTTCTCTGCATTTTCATTATTTTTTTTTTAACGTATTGTGTTTGACGTCTCCTTTTCCCAGGCTTCAAGGCTGAATTCTTTCTTCCTTTTGTCTTCTGCCCTCCTAAGGTTGGTCCAGTGGTCTGTGTAAGTTTTGTATAGGGTGAAATTTGTGCTGAATTTTTGTTTGTTTTTCTTCTGATGGGCAAGGCTGAGTGAGGCAGTAATCCTGTTGATGACTAGGTTTGTATTTTTGCTTTGTCTGTTGTTTAGATGAGGCGTCCTGCACAGGGTGCTACTGGTGGTTGGGTCTTGTATTCAAGTGGTTTCCTTTGTGTAAATTCTCACTATTTGATACTCCCTAAGGTTAGTTCCTGGAGTAGGAAATGGCAACCCACTCCAGTATTCTTGCCTAGAGAATCACATGGACAGAGAATCCTGGCAGGCTACAGTCCATAGGGTCATAGAGAGTTGGACACGACTGAAGAGACTTAGCCACCACTGCCATAAGGTTAGTTATCTGGTAGTCTAGGGTCTTGGAATCAGTGCTCCCACTCCAAAGGCTCAGGGCTTGATCTCTGGTCAGGAACGAAAATTCCACAAGTGGTTTGTTATGGCATTAAGTGAGATTAAAACTAATATCCAAAAATGAGAAACCAAAGATGAACCCCAGATAAATGTGAGTTACAAAATCAGGCAAATAATAATTAAAATAATGGAATATACACATATACATATACACCCATGAGCAGAGTAAAAACATTCCAACAAAAATAATAAAGTACAACAGATTGACCCAGCGAACAAAGGAAATCAAAAGCTATATTTACCAGTTAAGAACAAAGTTAACTGAAGCACAGACTGGGAAACAAAACTAAAGCAAGGTGCCAAGTGGGGAATAAAGCAATGAAAACAAAACTAACAAATATGCTGAGGGGAAAAAATAGCTATGCAAAGTTAAATAGAGGTAGATAAAAAAAGATTTATATACATTAAAGATTAACTGCAAAGGGAAAAGAACAGTATGAAAAGCAAACAAAGAATAAATGTAGAAAAAATAATAGGTTTAAAAAATTAAAATTAAAAAAAGAGAAAAGAAAAAAAAAAAAAGGAAAACTACCCAAAACTGCAAAAGCCCAATGTAGGATCAGAGGTTTATAACAATAAAAAATGTGACTGAGAAAAAAAAAGAAAAAAAAAAGCTCAAAAGCTTAATTATACTTCATACTCCCAATAAAATCGACAGCTACAATGGTGCGGGTAGGGGGAGGAAACAAAAAGAAAAAAAATCCAAAAGAATCTACAGAACATAAGAATTATAAATGTTTTCCTTGAGTCACTGCTGTCAGTCCTTTCCCTCGCTGGGAGTCACAGACCACCTCACCTCCCTAGGATGCCCTCCAACACTGTGCTGATCTCTGGACCTGCTGTGGGGGCAGCTCAGACTCTAATCTGGTCCTACTCCTCTCTGTGTTTTTTCCTCCAGTGTCCACAGCTATCAGAACTAGTGTGTTTTTTGTTGTTGTTGTTGTTGTTGTTTTTGTGGGAGCTCTCAATGACCTTTTATATATTCCATAGACACAGAGTCTGCCTAGTTGATCATGTCGATTTAATCCTCAGCTTGTACAGCTGGTGGGAAGGTTTTGGGTCTTCTTCCTTAGTCACACTGCGCCTGGGTTTCAATTGTGGTTTTATTTCCACCACTGCATGTGGTCATCTACAGGGTTTTGCTCCCGAGGCTGCCCTGGAAGACTTGGGTTTGCCCCTGTGAGAGCCAGGTACAGAGGTGGTGCAGCTGCTTGGGTCACAGGGGTTCTGGCAGCATCAGGTACTCAGGGGAGTTGGTGGCTAGGACAGCAGCAAATATAGTGCTCTAGAAGAGTATGGCAACCAGTACTGGCCAATACACTCCAGTGTTCTTGCCTGGAGAACTCCACCTGCCCCCATCTCCGACAGAGAAGCCTGGCAGGCCATAGTCTACAGGGTCACAAAGAGTCGGACACTACCAAAGCGACCCTGCACACATAGACACATTGCCTGTGGAAACTCTGCCCCAGGGAGAGTTGAGTGTGAAGGTGGCACAGCTGCTTGGCTTGCAGGGACCCTGGCAGCGCCAAGTGTGAAGGGACACGGACTGCCTCTGCCACAGGAGTTATGGCCCTATCAGAGTCTTTTTTCAAGCCTCTTATAGCTGGCAATCAGAAGGCCTCTTTGGCCAGTCTTTCTCCATAACTCTGCCCATTCAGGCACTTAGAGGGCTCCCTTGCCTGGGGTCCTTCTCTGTTGTTCAGAGCATCAGGCACATAGAGGGCCCCACCCTCCTGGCTGGGGTCCTACTCTGTAGTTCGGCGCATCAGTCACTTAAAGGGGCACTCTGGGTGGGATCCTACTCTGTAGTTCAGTGCATCAGGCATTTGATGGGTCAGCCTCTCTATTGTTCAGCTGCCAATGCTGGCATGTTGGGGGAGAGAGGTTATGGTGATGGCTTCACCCCTACGCATGACTCAGCAGTATTGCCTTGCTTCCATGGCTGCCTGACATTCCTCCACAGGCATTTCCCGCCACAATCTCCTCCCTCATATTGCCCCGATCCATCTCTCCACAGTCAACAGCAGCCCTCACCCTGGTATTGCTCCACAATCCCTAAACTCCAGCTCCCAGCCACTGCACCTTCCAGGGAAATCTGTGTCCCTGTCTGGGGTATGTATGGCTGCGGCAAGGACTGTCTGATTCCCATTCCATTTAGGCTCTCACAGATCAGCTGTTTCACTCTCAGCCTTAAATGTTTCTCCTCTGACTCAGACAATTGCCCCAATGTGGGGATCAGACTCCTGCTTCGGTTCCCCCACCCGCGGACGGCAGGTCTAGTCCTACTAACACTCCTGTTTTTCCCCCTAGTTCCTTCATCCTACCGAGTTTTGCATGGGTCTATATATTTTTTTCTGCTGGTCAGGTACTCCTGTCTGCTCTCAGCTGGTGTTCTGCATGCATTTGTGTCTCAAGGTGTATTCCTGATGTATCCATGGAGAGAGATATAATCCACGTCTATCTACTCCTCCACCATCTTGTTCTCTCCCCATCTTTTTATATATATAGTTTATTTACAGTATCAGGTTAGTTTCAGGTGTATAATATAGTGATTCAAATTTTTTATAGATTATACTCCATTTAAAGTTACTATAAAATATTGGCTATATTCCCTGTGTGGTACAATCTATCATTGTAGTTTATCATATATGTAATAGTTTATACCCTTAATCTCCTACTTTTTCTTTCACCTTCTCCTCTTCCCTCTCCCCACTGGTAACCACTAGTTTATTCTCTATCTGTGAGTCTGTTTCAGTTTTCTTATATTTATCCATTTGTTCTATTTTAGATTTCATTAAGTGGTAACATATACTATTTGACTTTCTCTGTCTGACTTATTTTACTAAGACCCTCTAAGTCTATCCATTTTGTTGTAAATGGCAAAATCTCATTCTTTTTTCATGGTTGAGTACTGTTCCATTGTATATATGTACCATAGCTTCTTTATCCATTCATCTGTTGATGGACATTTATGTTGCTTTCATATCTTTGCTATCATAAATAATGCTGCTATGAATATTGGGGTCCATATGTGTTTTTTTTTGCATGTGTATTTTTGAATTTCTGTTTTCATTTTCTTTGGACGCATACCCAGGAGTGGAATAGCTAGATAGTTCTGTTTTTAGCTTTTGAGGAAACTCCAAACTGTTTTCCATAGTGCCTGCACCAATTTACATTCCTACCAACAGTGTACTAGAGTTCATTTTTCTCTTTATGACTTATTATGACTAACGAAGTACAGTCAAAGTGATGTTATGCCAATTCTAATTACAGAGCTCAAGAGACCTGGTGAGTTTTCACTTCTTTTCCTGAAGCTCTGATGCCACAACATAAACAAGCCTGGGTTGGCCTGTTGGATGATAAAAGACATTGCTCCAGCCAACAGCCAGCCAGCCAACCATCAGACACGTGAGTTGAGTAGTCAATTTCCAGGCAACCCCCAGACTGAATATAGACACTTGACTGAGCCTAGGTGAGATTAGCTGAGCCTGGACAAATCAGCAGAACTACCCAGCTGGATAGCAGACTTGGGAGAAACAATAAATGGTGGTTGTTTTAAGTCAATGATTTTGACTCAAGTCAATAAATCTTCTAAAACAATAGGAGATAACTGATATAACTGATTAAAAGGGAATCTGAGCAGAAATACGGAGTTAATGAAAGTGATCAAGCATCTTAAAGCAATAATTTCTGTAATTACACATGGAATTGCTTTTCTCAAGGGAGATTTTTAAAGGAATAATCGGCCTTATGACTTTTAAAAATAAGAACCTAATCTGTATCAGGCACATTTTTTCCAAATAAATATTGAAGCCAACCATTATGGTCTAGTTTAATTCCTATCTAGTTTCAAGGATCGGAGAAGGCAATGGCAACCCACTCCAGTACTCTTGCCTGGAAAATCCCATGGACGGAGGAGCCTGGTGGGTTGCAGTCCATGGGGTCGCTACAAGTTGGACACGACTGAACGACTTTACTTTCACTTTTCACTCTCATGCATTGGAGAAGGAAGTGGCAACCCACTCCAGTCTTCTTGCCTGGAGAATCCCAGGGACGGTAGAGCCTGGTGGGCTGCCATCTATGGGGTCGCACAGAGTTGGACACGACTGAAGCAACTTAGCAGCAGCAGTTTCAAGGATACACACCTAGATTTAAAATCAGCTTTGGTCTAAGGATACTGATCTTATCTCAATCATTAAAGAAACCCACATGATGTACACTCAAGAGAAGGAATTTCAATGTTTGAGGACTGGATTCTTATCTAAATCAACTTCCTCATGTGCTAAATCGGAGAAGGCAATGGCACCCCACTCCAGTACTCTTGCCTGGAAAATCCCATGGATGGAGGAGCCTGGTAGGCTACAGTCCATGGGGTCGCTGAGAGTCGGACACGACTGTCAGACTTCACTTTCACTTTTCCCTTTCATGCACTGGAGAAGGAAATGGCAACCCACTCCAGTATTCTTGCCTGGAGAATCCCAGGGATGGCGGAGCCTGGTGGGCTGCCGTCTATGGGGTCGCACAGAGTCGGACACGGCTGAAGTGACTTAGCAGCAGCAGCAGCAGCAGCAGCAGCAGCATGTGCTAAATATGGTGCTAAATATGCTACATATCCACTGAGAAAATTTGTCAAGAGTTTCAAATGAAACATCAACGTGCAATTCTAGGTAAAGTTCAAGTGCTTGACAAACATAACTGAATTCAAAGGAACCTAATCTGTATAACCTCCTTGAAAACTCTGGGTGAAAAGATAAACAACCAGGAGTCCTTCTTGTATAAAGTTCTTGAAACTTCCTGAGATAAATGTCAAGTAGATTTCAAGACACAAGTTCAAAGTTTGAGCCTTTGTGATTATATTCCCTAAAAAGTGAGAAAAAGTGGTCTTCAAATTCTCACTCTGAGGAGGACACCATCTGAAACATGTCTCAGCAGGGAATTCTGACTGACCATGAGCAGGGACAAGTCTGTGGGGCATAGCTGAGAATACTTCTGACCCGATCTTAAGACATTTATTCTAAATTCTTCAACAAAGGGAACAATAAAATGGAAAGGTTCTGATTACACATAGAAGGCCTTAACAAAGAGTTGACTTTTCAGTTCAAGTTGGCTAACTGAATACAAGATTTACGCTCAAAAATCCCATTAAAATGACAGAAAAAGTATACATACATATTTTAAAAATTAATCTCAGAGCAGTAAATTTTAAAGAGATGCCACCAACTGGGTTTCTGGAGAATATATAGCTGTTCAGATCAGATTGCAAGTCTAGAAGAGCTAAGGAAGTCACAATCTCTTAGAAAAGAGATAGAAGGTCAGTGTGTTTTCCCAAGTGTGCCCTAAAATAATCCAAACAGCAGAAACAGTGGGAACTGGGGGAAAGAGCAGGGTAGAGACACTTGGTGAGGTGATTAATGAAGAATGACAGTGTTTACATCGGGATGCACCCACATCCCTGTCATCCTGAAGGAAGTGGTTAACTTACAGCTACAGACTCTAGACTGGTCTGCAGAGTCAAGACATGAGGGTGGCTCTCTAAAATGGGACTTGAGGCATAGGAAATTCCAGAGAGCCTGACGCTGGAAGAAGCAGTGCTATAGATAGGCAAAGGTCCCTGGTGGGACTGGACTCCTGGTGCCCTGGTTCCACCCACACTTTCCCACCTCCCCACACCCCCAACTACTGGAGCTGGGCTCCTATAATGAGAACGTGTTTCAGTGTTACACAAACAGCGATTTTCATTTCTGGTAAGACACAGCTAAGGACAACAGAATGTCTATGTGTTTGAGGAAAACCAAGAGAAAAGACATCAAATGTAACTTAATACTAATAAGTTCTAAACTCAGTAAAAGAATGAACCCCTGGGGAAATAAGGGAATCACAGCAAATGAAGTAAAACTGCAAAATAATATAAACATGGGAAATTAAAACTGCAAAATAAACATAATTAATTTCCTCAAATTGGTTGAAAGGGATATTGTGTTCAAACAAAATAATAGATTGCAATGAAAAAGCAACAAGGGATATCTCCAAAGTTAAAAATATGATCAAAATATGATGGTCCAAACAGCAAAATGCACCTAATGCAACAGATAATCAGCTGGAAGATGGAAGCAAGTGATCTCCTACCATGTAGTGCATTAAGAAAGAGGAGAAAATGTGGGGGCAAATCTAAAGAACATGAGGAAGAGATCTGGGAGAACAATCATCTATTTGGTAAGAATGCTAAAATGTGAAAGAAAGAAAAAGAGGAAGAATAAACGCAATGATACAGTATAATGTCCTTATCAGATCTTCAAATGAAAAACTCCAAATTAAAAAAAAAATCCACTAAACTCACTCTGGTGAAATTTCAGAACTCAAACACTAAAGAGACTGTCCTAAAACACATCCCAGAGACAAAGAGCTCCTTATCAACAAGGAAACAGAATTAGATCAACATTCTGAACCTAGAATTCTAGGTTTTTGGATCATTTATTTTCAATTTTAATATTCTCTTATAAATGTTTTTAAGACTCTGAAGTTTCTCCTACCTATTGCTTTGACCAAATTCTCTAAGTCATGTTCTCTCCTGTGATTCAACTCTAACTTGCTTATACTTTTGGTTTTTACTTTTAATTTTACTCACATTTTATTATGGAAAGAATCTTAGTAATTTCAAGTGAATGGGTTATTTTTGCTCTTTTGTTGATAATTATGTATTAGAGTTATAAAATCATAGCTAAAATAAATTCTCCAGTTTGAAATTTATTGGGCTTTTTTTCAATATGTATATATGTGTGTGTCAACTAAAATATGGCCGATTTGTATAAGTATTCCATATTCCGAAAGAATATGTATTCTCTTACTGTTAAGTATATTGTTCTCTCCACATGTATTAAGAGATACATATTCACAATGATATTCAGAATTCTTTTAGAAAGAGTTTTTCAGTGGTATCTTTTCTGAGTAAATATGCAAGTACATGCTCCCAAAATATTTACCTTTATTTTAGCTTTCAGTGAAGAAAGGCTCAACAGTGAATAAAGCACAGACTTTGGTGACTAACTTGATGGTGGGTATAAGGAAAACAGAGGAAAAGCCAGTTTGGGGGTAAAAATAAATATTTCATGTTTGGACGTGTTGAAATTGAAGTACCCTTAAGTTATTCGGGTAGAGATAAGCTGTCAAACATTCAGATATACAGGCTGGAAGAGATATGGCTTGGGTACATGAATTGGGGTTAATCTGGATCCAGGGCTGATAGATTGCTTGTGCAATCAAGAACAGATTTGGTGCCAAATCTGATCAGTCCATAGTTAGATTGAAGATAAGTATTTGGAAAGACTATGAGGCCAAGTCAATGTTGAGCAGTAATGAGTACAAGGACAAGTCAGCATTGGGTGCCATGGCAGAAACAAGAGCTATACATGCAGGTTTGCAGTACATTTGCTCATCTTGTTATAAATAGTAGCTGAAGTCATGGGTGAGAATGAGTTTGCCTCCCAACAGCACATAGTATGAGAAGAAAATAGTGCTTGCTTAAGGTAAATCCAATGGATTACCAATACTTAAGAAGTGGATAAAAGAAGGTCTATCTTCACGCAGGGTCAGCATGTTTTTTCAACCTGGGTTTTCAAGCATTTTATGCTTATTATAAGGAGCCACAGAGGGTTGTGGG
Organism: Giraffa tippelskirchi; assembly: GCF_054371585.1. Classification (NCBI taxonomy): domain Eukaryota; kingdom Metazoa; phylum Chordata; class Mammalia; order Artiodactyla; family Giraffidae; genus Giraffa; species Giraffa tippelskirchi. The sequence goes on along the minus strand of NC_137280.1, from coordinate 101,983,559 downwards.
AGTTTTGCCTATAATTTAATGAGATGAACTGAAAGTTACGTGGATCAGTTGACTTCACTGCTCTACAGCTACATCCACAAGAATTTGAGTTGGAAGGATTATAACCAACAGTGCTTAGGTTAATTGTCCCAAATTTTATTATTACAGAGCTCCTATCCATTGCCTTATGTCTTTTATCTAAGCCTCATATATTTTAGATCCTGTACTCTGGTCCTAAATGAATTTCCAGAACAAATGCTTTCTTTGGCTATCCTAAATACAGTTTATTGATTTTTTTCTCCATGCCATAAAGACAGAAATAGCCCGCTCCCTTTATTAAATTTAAATTAGGTTAAAATTTCTGTACTAATGCTGAGTTCCCAGGGATAAGATGGCCTAAATCAGAAGTGGGAGAAAACTTTTGCAAAAATTCTAAGAGCATAAAATCAAACTGATAATTACAGTATTTTAGAACCTTAATATGTTGCTCGTGAATGAGGAAACATTTTTACTGCATTATGTTGGAAGTCAGAAAGCACAGGTTTTATTTAGTCTACCACACATCTGTAACTCCTATGAAACTGAGTTAGTTAATTGGTTGTTTAGATGACCAACTTATTCCCATTTGCCTTGGACTTTCCCAGTTTTAGCACTGAAAGCAATGTAGCTCAGGAAACCTGTAGCCCAGGGCAAGCAGGACAGTTTATTGGTTGCCGTACTGACTACCCCTGAATCTTAATTTCCTCATTTGCACAATGAGATCACATGAACTATTATATCTCAGTTAGCTTTAAAATTCTAAAGAGATAAATTCTACATACAAAAAAGGTAGCAACTTGCATCATACAATTTTCCCTGCACCAAAAGACCAATGTATTCATATATACTGCTTTTGCAGTATAAAACAGTATTTTAAATCTCCCAAATTCAACAAGATTATGTAGATGGATCATAACCTTACTAAAAAAACAGAGCAGCCTTAATATTTTTCAAAGACCTGAAACTAGGAGAAACCAGGAGATGCAGCAGCAAGGGAAATGCTTGGGCCAGGAGAATGCCCTATTTTGAGACTAAGAAACTTCTCCTTCACAGTTCTGTCCATCCTGGCCCAGCTAACATCAGATCCCTTTTCTTTTCTTTGGTGGTCATCAACAACAAAGGTCCTGAATAGATATCAGCCTCCAATGAGAAAGAAAGTAAGGCTTTGTGAAGACGTGAATACAGGATCGAGTGACCTGATCAATAGAGGGCCAGTCAAAATAACAGAGAAGTTTTCTCTAGCTGAGACCAAGAATTTGCTTAACTCCCTGACTCCCAGTACTGAGTCACTCGGAAGGAGAGCAGGTCCAAGAGTTTATGCAGTCATTTCTTGCCCTCTACCCACTGCCCCTTCCCATGAACAACGACCTTCAGACAACTTCATTCTTCTGAGACACAAGTTCTTAGTGGGGGCATCTGAGTTTTTACTAGTATCACCTCTCTGGGAGGCATTTTACAGCCTAAAAGAAAACTGACCTGTTCATTTCCAACAAAGAGTTCATCAACCTTAACTTTTTATAGGATAGGAAGTGGGAAAAAAAGGTCAAGAAAGCTAAATACTAAGCATTAGGAGTCTATAGTTTATGCCTCATAGCCAATAACTGGTTGAGTCAGCTTAATTGCTGACAGTTAAATCACATGTTCTTACCTGAACACCTCCAGCAGCAAAACAAAGACTATAGTGTCTTTTCAAGGCCCTGGATTGTGGTAAATTTACCCTTAAATGAATGGGAGGTGGATTCAGAGAAGCATCTAGTTCCAGGAAGAGCTGGACATAATTTAATAATTAGCATCTGATGAATTAGAACTTTAGTGCATGGAAGATGGAAGCTAACAGCAATCTTTTGTCTGTTGAGAGCCATATAGAAAGTGGGTTCAAATTTATCATGCCTCTCTCCTGCTTAAATATAGTTTCCTACCTCCCACACAACAAACTCCAAATTCCCTGGACTGGTAACAGTCAAGATCCACCACTACTGATTTCACCCTGGAATTCCAATCTAATCTCCTTTTTCTGAGCTCAAACCTTGCTCTCTCTTTTATTCTAATCATCATTTCCCAAGTTGTTATTCACCTGTCTATCTCTGTGCCCCACCTGTACAATGCCTTCCTCCTGGACGGCCCTACCCATTTCTGTCTTCCTCTCAGCATACTATTTATCCTTCAACCTCCAACCCACCACAAAATCTTTCCTGAGTTCTCCAGCCCACAGTGATTTTTCCTGTTTCTAAATTCTTACAGCACATATTCAACACTCAGCACCGAACATGTAAAGCTGCACCTAGCGTGCAGCTTTCTTTTCACATGCATGGGTCTTGCCTCCTCAACTAGACGCTTATATCTTTGAGGGCACTGACTTTTATAACTTGCATTATCACTATTATTAAGACAGCACAATTTACTGAGTTTTGGATTAGGTCCCAAGAACATGTCCTTCTCTGGAGATTAGGAGGTTTGTCCATTGGTCTGAAACAATTTAAAGGAAGAAAACTTAAAGCTGGAGGGATAGTAATAGACTCCAGAAAGACAATAATAGATAACATAGATGATAAGACTAGATTTCAGAAGGATTCTAAAATAAGATACAACTGACAAGCCATTTGTCCTAGGCCAAAGAGAAAATATGATGGAAAATCTGGGTTTATATGACAATAACCATTGGCCAAGACGGGAAATATTTAGCCAAGGAATATAGCATGCTGTAGTCATTATGTCAAACACTGATTCAGAGATATTATTAGTTTTTTAATGAATTGGCAGAGTCAACTCTTATTAAAGGAAAATTAGGTTGAGGACTCTACTGCAAACCAAGCTAAAGCTTGGGTAAGTTCAAGTTCCTCCTTTCACTTTTCTTCTTATTAAATGTATCTTCACAGGAGACTGTGTTTTTGGCAGCATAACTGAGTGTATTTATTGCAAGATTGAGGGAAAATCTGCAAGCAGATGATGAAATGTGCTCTTACTATTAGCAAAGTTTAGTTAAGACAGGAAGACATGAGGAATGTAAAAGAAACCAAAAGTTTATAAATGAGCCTTCTCAACATTCTGCTAGGGGCTCCTTACGAGGTATATTGCTTTACCTAGAGCCCCATAAAGTTCCCATGTGTTTTGCTTTTTTTTTCCCTGTCTCTTTTTCTCCCTTTACTTTTTGTATCTCATTTTCTATAAGACATATAGAGCTGTGCTGCAAAGCAGAAGTAAATTTAATATGCAAACCTAGCAACACCAGTTGTAAAACGCAATTACTAGTAAGAGAGAACTTTTTCAACAGAAAGGAATTAGGTGACCAGGTTTTGCTGGAATCAGTCACATTCAAGAAGGCGCACAGGGTCAAAAAATTTTTTAAAGTTTTGATTTTTATAGAGAACTTTAAGGTTTTTAACAAAATAATAGGGAGGTACAGACCTGCCCCTATATAACCCCTGCCCCCAAAACATGCATGGCCTCTATCATTATCAACGTCATTCAACAAAATCATATATATCCCTTTGAGGGAGTTAAAGTCACTCAGTCGTGTCCGACTCTTTGTGACCCCATGCAATAGTCCATGGAATTCTGGAGGCCAGAATACTGGAGTGGGTAGCCATTCCCTTCTCCAGGGGATCTTCCAAACCCAGGGATCAAACCCAGGTTTCCCACATTGCAGGTGGATTCTCTACCAGCTGAGCCACCAGGGAAGCCCCAAATATATAGTATTTGACTAAGGTTTAACTTACATTGAAATATCATAATCACCCAGAGTCCAGAGTCTACTTTAAGGTACCTCTCAATGCTGCATATTCTTTGGGTTCAGACACATGTATGAGGATCTATATCCACCACCATTATAATATCATATAAAGCTGTTGTTATTTTACTGCCATAAAAATCTGTGCTTTACCTGTTCATTTTTCCCTGCACTCTCCTCCAACCAGCAATCAATGATCTTTTACTATTTCCACAGCCAAAAAATAAAATAAAATAAAAAGCATTTTCTGCTCTTTCCTAAATGCCATATAGTTGGAATCATACAGTATGTAACCTTTTCAGATTGGCTTCTTCCACTTAGTAATAAGCTTTTAAGTTTCCTCCACATCTTTTCATGGCTTGATAGATCATTTCCTTTTAGTGCCGAATAATATGCCATTGTCTGGATGTCCAACAGTTTGCTTATCCATTCACCTGATACATGTATATCAGCAAACTGATTCTAAAGTTTATATGGAGAGGCAAAAGATCAGAATAGCCAACACAATATTGAAATTAGAGGACTGAAGCTTACCTGACTTACTACAAAGCTACAGCAGTCAAGACAACGTGGTATTGGTGAAAGATTAGACGAATAGATCAACGGAATAAAAGGAAGAGCCCAGAAACAGACTGCTTAAATATCAACTGACCTTGGACAAAGGAACAAAGGCAATAGCCTCTTCAACAAACGGCACTGGAACAAATGGACATTCACATGCTAAGAAATGAATCCATACACAGACCTTACACCTTTCCCAAAAATTGATTCAAAGTGGATCATAGATCTAAGTATAAAACACAAAGCCATGAAACTCCTAGAAGATAACATAGGGAGAAAATTAAATGACTCTGGATATGGTAATACGTTTTTAGATACAATGCCAATGACACTATTCATGAAAGAAATCACTGATAAGCTGGATTTCATTAAAATTAAAAAGTTCTGCTTTGCAAAAGACAATATCAGAGGATTAGTGCTAAGCCACAGACTAAGGTAAAATATTTGTAAAAGATAGCATCTGATAAATGACTATCCTCCAAAATATACAAAGAACTCTTAAAGCTCAACAACAACAAAATAAAAAAAATCTGATTTAAAAATGAGCCAAAGACCTTAACAGATTCCTCAGCAAGAAAGATATACAGATGACAAATAAATATGAAAAAATTCTCCACATCGTATGTCATCGAGGAAATGCAAATCAAAACAACAAAATACAACTACATACCTATTGGCGTAGCCACAACCCGGAACACTGACAGCTCCAAAAGCTGGTAAGGATATGAAACAACAGCGGGAACTCTCATACATTTCTGATGGAAAAGCAAAAAAGTGCAGCTACTTTAGAAGGCGGTTTGATGGTTTCTTAAAAAACTAAACTTACTCTTATCATACAATTCAGCAATCACACTCGTGGTATTTACCCAAGAGAATTGAAAACGTATGGTCTACACATAACCTGAACATGGATGTCTATAGCAGCTTTAGTCAGACTTGCCAAAATTTGGAAGCCATCAGACTAACTCTAACATCACTTAACACATTTGCTCTCAGGAGCTTCACATTCTTCTGTGCCACTAGGCTTCCTCTGACCTTGACCTTCTCTCTTCTCATAGTAAAGACAGACTTTTTGTCTGCTTATTCAGTGATGGACTTTTCAACACCTGATATTCCACACCACTTTGTCCTATTTCTTTGTCTAACTTTTAAATGCCCAACTCTATGCCAATTCCTTTTAACTTCCTTCTCTGAAAGAAGCTGTTGTAGATGGCCTTGCCAGTGAAGCAGTGGGTCACCTTATAAGGCATTGCCTGTCATTTCTGATTGACAGTTCTTTCCTTCGTCTCCTCCAGACTTCCCAGGGCCACACCTGATCTTCAAGCTCCCAGCCCAGCTTGTGCTTTTCTCAGTCTCTGGAATGACTAATTCCATACTTTGCTTAGACCAAAGCCATTCACCAGGACATCCTTCAGATTCTTTCTCTCAACATCTGTCTGCATTTTCATCCCTTCCTTCCACACCTTTCTGTCAGGTAAACTGCCAGGCATCTTTCCTAACTGAATCCCATCTCTTGTCTCCTTAATTTATCTCTTCCCATCTCTTCTTCTACCTGGCTCCACTGATCATTCCCTTTTCTTGCATTTGTCTCTTGAGATTTTTCTCATCACTCTCTCCTTGTTCTCTGTCTACAATTATGTGTATGTATTTTTTCCATTCTAATTTTTTTTTAATGTTTTTCAACCATGTGTGATGGGAAAATATTTTTAGTTTTATCTTCTGATTTCTTTATACTCTCTGGTCTTCATGCCATTTAATTAGCAAAGGCATTCTGTCTTTATTTCTTCAAAGAAGAGATATTATACAATAATTTTTTTTTTCAAAAAAATGTATCTTAGCTTTTCTATCTCAAAAGTCTTTATTAATTGGGGATGGAACATGGAAATAAATAGGATGGAACAACAGATTTGGAAGGACATTAATGAGAAAAATCCACAGATTGGGAAAGAATATTCATATAAATATTTCTAACATAGGACTTATGTCCATAATATGTAATCATAAGATCAACAATAGAAGACTGCTGCTGCTGCTGCTGCTAAGTCACTTCAGCCATGTCCGACTCTGTGCGACCCCATAGACGGCAGCCCACCAGGCTCCCCCGTCCCTGGGATTCTCCAGGCGAGAGTACTGGAGTGGGTTGCCATTTCCTTCTCCAGGGCATGAAAGTGAAAAGTGAAAGTGGAGTCGCTCAGTCGTGTCCACTAGCTTACAAATAATAGGTAAAGATGTGGAGCAGCTAGCATTCTTATATATCATTGATGGAAGTGTAAAAATAGTATATCTATTTTGAAGAATTATTTGAAAGTTTCTTATAAAATTAAACATAAATCTATTCCATGACTCATAAATCCCATTATATGTCTTTGTTGTTGTTTAATCACTAAGTTGTGTCTGAATCTTTGCAACCCCATGGACTATAGCCCCCCAGGCTCCTGTATCCATGGGATTTTCCAGGCAAGAATACTGGAATGGGTTGCCATTTCCTTTTCCAATTTTATGTCTTCACCCAAAAGAAATTTTTTAAATGTCTACAAAGAGACTGGTATAAGAATTATGACTATAATAACTAAAAACAAGCCAAATGTCCACTTATAATTACATGGATAAACAATTCTGGTACATCTATGCACTGGAATGTTACTTAGAATTTAAATGGAACCAATTATTGATATACTCAGTAATATGGAAGAATCTCAGAAATATAACATAAAGAGGGGAAAAACCCAGAAACCTAAAAGTACATTCATTTAATCTCATTTATAGGAAGTCTAAGAACAGACAAACCTAATCTATGGTGAGAGAATTTGGAACAGTAATGGATTTTAGGATTGGGGAAAGGAGGGAATTGACTGGATGAGGGAAAGAAACTTTCTGGGATGATGGAAATAGTCTATCTTATTAGAGAAATGCCTTGTGTAATCATATGTGTTTATCAAAATTAAGTTGAAAACTTAAGATCAATTTTACTTCATGTAAATTATCCCTTTATAAAATAAATTTCAAAATTAAAGCTAACTCAAAAGTAGAAAAAAATGAAAATGTGTGTGTGTCTATGCTATACATTCCTCAAACATTGCAACTGGATTTTATTTGTGGTATATCTTGTCATATTCAATGACTCACACCTTACAGGTACTTTGTAGCTTGACAGATGATTGAGTTCAAGTCAAATTATTTCTGTTTGAAAGTACTGATGTGCAAGTGAAGGAGAAACCTTTTTTTTCTTATTTTTTTTTTTTTAATAAAACACTTAAAGAATCCAGTGGATGTTAAGCTCCAGAATGCCTTAGCCACGTCTGTCCATTCACCACTGCATGTCCAATGCCCAGCATGAAGCATTATGTGCTTGTAGGCATTCACCATCTGTGGACCAAACAAACAAGCCAGGATGGATAAAGAAATGAAGAGGGCTGAATCCCTTAGAAGAAATGGAGTAGCCATCATGGTCAACGAAAGAGTCCAAAATGCAGTACTTGAATGCAATCTCAAAAATGACAGAATGATCTCTGTTTCCAAGGCAAACCATTCAATATCATGGTAATCCAAGTCTATGCCCTGACCAGTAATGCTGAAGAAGTTGAACTTGAACAGTTCTATGAAGACCTACAAGACCCTTTAGAACTAACACCCAAAAAAGATGTCCTTTTCATTATAGGGGACTGGAATGCAAAAGTAGGAAGTCAGGAAACACCTGGCGTAACAGGCAAATTTGGCCTTGGAGTACAGAATGAAGCAGGCCAAAGGCTAATAGAGTTTTGCCAGCAGAATGCACTGGTCATAGCAAACACCCTCTTCCAACAACACAAGAGAAGACTCTACACATGGACACCACCAGATGGTCAACACCGAAATCAGATTGATTATATTCTTTGCAGCCAAAGATGGAGAAGCTCTATACAGTCAGCAAAAGCAAAACAGGGAGCAGACTGTGGCTCAGATCATGAAGTGCTTATTGCCAAATTCAGACTTAAATTGAAGAAAGTAGGGAAAACCACTAGACCATTCAGGTATGACCTAAATCAAATCCCTTATGATTATACAGTGGAAGTGACAAATAGATTTAAGGGACTAGATCTGATAGAGTTCTTGATGAACTATGGACAGAGGTTCGTGACATTGTACAGGAGACAGGGATCAAGACCATCTCCATGGAAAAGAAATGCAAAAAAGCAAAATGACTGTCTGAGGAGGCCTTACAAATAGCTGGGAAAAGAAGAGAAGCGAAAAGCAAAGGAGAAAAGGAAAGATATTCCCATGTGAATGCAGAGTTCCAAAGAATAGCAAGGAGAGATAAGAAAGCCTTCCTCAGTGATCAATGCAAAGAAATAGAGGAAAACCACAGGTTGGCAAAGACTAGAGATCTCTGCAAGAAAATTAGAGATACCAAGGGAACATTTCATGCAAAGATGGGCTCGATAAAGGACAGAAATGGTATGGACCTAACAGAAGCAGAAGATATTAAGAAGAGGTGGCAAGAACACACAGAAGAATTGTTCAAAAAAGATCTTCACGATCCAGATAACCACGATGGTGTGATCACTCACCTAGAGCCAGACATCCTGGAATGTGAAGTCAAGTGGGCCTTAGGAAGCATCACTACAAACAAAGCTAGTGGAGGTGATGGAATTCCAGTTGAGCTATTTCAAATCCTGAAAGATGATGCTGTGAAAGTGCTGCACTTGATATGCCAGCAAATCTGGAAAACTCAGCAGTGGCCACAGGACTGGAAAAGGTCAGTTTTCATTCCAATCCTAAAGAAAGGCAATGCCAAAGAATGCTCAAACTACCGCACAATTGCACTCATCTCACATTATAGTAAAGTAATGCTCAAAATTCTCCAAGCCAGGCTTCAGCAATACATGAACCGTGAACTTCCAGATGTTCAAGCTGGTTTTAGAAAAGGCAGAGGAACCAGAGATCAAATTGCCAACATCTAATGGATCATCAAAAAAGTGAGAGAGTTCCAGAAAACATCTATTTCTGTTTATTGACTATGCCAAAGCCTTTGACTGTGTGGATCACAATAAACTGTGGAAAATTCTGAAAGAGATGGGAATACCAGACCATCTGACCTGTCTCTTGATAAATCTGTAGGCAGTTCAGGAAGCAACAGTTAGAACTGGACATGGAACAACAGACTGGTTCCAAATAGGAAAAGGAGTATGTCAAGGCTGTGTATTGTCACCCTGCTTATTTCACTTATATGCAGAGTACATCATGAGAAACGCTGGACTGGAAGAAACACAAGCTAGAATCAAGATTGCTGGGAGAAATATCAATAACCTTAGACATGCAGATGACACCACCATTATGGCAGAAAATGAAGAAGAACTAAAGAGCCTCTTGATGAAAGTGAAAGAGAGGGAAAAAGTTGGCTTAAAGCTAAACATTCAGAAAACTAAGATCATGGCATCTGGTCCCATCACTTCATGGGAAATAGATGGGGAAACAGTGGAAACAGTGTCAGACTTTATTTTTTTGGGCTCCAAAATCATTGCTGATGGTGATTGCAGCCATGAAATTAAAAGATGCTTACTCCTTGGAAGGAAGGTTATGGCCAACCTAGATAGCATATTAAAAAGCAGAGACATTACTTTGTCAACAAAGATCTGTCTAGTCAAGGCTATGGTTTTTCCAGTAGTCATGTATGGATGTGAGAGTTGGACGGTGAAGAAAGCTGAGCACCGCAGAATTGATGCTTTTGAAATGTGGTGTTGGAGAAGACTCTTGAGAGTCCCTTGGACTGCAAGGAGATCTAACCAGTTCATCCTAAAGGAGATCAGTTCTGTGTTTTCATTGGAAGGACTGATGTTGAAGCTAAAACTCTATTACTTTGGCCACCTCATGCGAAGAGTTGACTCATTGGAAAAGATCCTGATGCTGGGAAGGATTGGGGGCAGGAGGAGAAGGGGATGACAGAGGAAGAGATGGTTGGATGGCATCACCGACTCGATGGACATGGGTTTGGGTAATCTCCGGGAGTTGGTGATGGACAGGGAGGCCTGGCGTGCTGTGATTCATGGGGTAGCAAAGAGTCGGACATGACTGAGCGACTGAACTGACCGACTGGCAAAAAGATAAGGGTGCAATCTCCAAAAGAGCTACACAGCCAACAAAATAATTAGTATTAGACATATAACTATATTATATAGAATATATTATGGATCTTGAATCATTGTCACTTTCTCAAATATATTATAGAAGGGGAGGAATGCTAGATAATAGGAGAAGGCCAAATGCTTTGGTTTAAATATGCATAAATAATGTAAAGTTGATTTTAGGCATTTAGGAATCAGATATGAATAATCAGATCTTTAGAATTCTTATCAAGCTTGATAATCACATTATCAAGGTACAGTGTTGATAATTTAGTCAGCGACCATCCTCACAGAAAACATGTTAGGTCGCCTCTAAATTATACTGCAGTTTTTTCAGGGGCTATCATGTTACTGAAGACAAATTTATTTTACTTTGCTTGGGACCTACCATGAACTGCAATGCTGAAAGGCACAGCACTCATTCTGGTACACCTTACCCTGTATCAGATTATCTCTAAAGTCATTCCAAGTAAGTAAAGTTTTCAGAGGAATATTCTTTTAAATTAACTCTAAAGTAAACTCTCTTGCATTTAGGAGACATGAAAAGAGGCATCTCTAAATCTGTCATACTAGGAAATTCTTGCATGAGTGTACTAGAAAGGAAGAAGAGAGAAGACTGGACATTTAAATAGCTGGAAGGGGGGATTGGTGTTAGAGAATATGGCAGACAAAAGGAAGACACGTGAAGTCGTGAAGTCGCCATGGAAATGCGACGTAAACAGAGCAACACCCCTCCTCACACTGCTCCTTGAAGCAGCCCTGCAGGAGGCTGAAAGAGAAAACACAAAGGGGACTTCACGTTTGCTTTATCTTTCCCATTCCTAAATCGGGCTTTATTACCCATCATCTCAAGGGGAAAACATTCCACTCAAGGCCATCTTTCAGTTGTTGAAATCTCCATGACAGTTTATAGAGATCAAGCCATGATGCTAAGCCTCTGGGTGACTGCAAATCAGGAAACGGGAAAATCAGGGAGAGCTCCTTTTCTCATCTGGGGACTCTGTTTGGTTCTGGCTGAGAGACCTGTTTGGAATGAAACATTTTCTTCTGAATTGAGATGGCAAACCCCTGCAGGCTCAGAGCAGCACATGGGGTATATGCCAGCGGCTCTCAAGAGACAGCAGGGCTTCCAGGACTCCTGCTACAGGAGGCCTCTAGCACGTGTATTTTGCCATCCTTTCTTTCCTTTCCTTCTTCAAAATTAAAGTTCATTTCCAAAGCTACCTCCTGCTGCAGGGCGCAGCTGAGATGAGCAGAGATCCAGGGCCGACAACAAAGGTGGCCTCTCTCTCCAGTCAAGCTCCCCACTTCACTTTTCTTTCCCCCAAGGCTCCCCCTCCTTCTTCAGTCCTACACAGGATCCCTCTCTGTATTCAAGAAGAGAGTCCAAAAGCATTTCAATTAAATTTAGGAATCCACTCCTTTTTTTTCTATAAGGGATATCTTCCGATACTTTTAGATCTATACGTGCATCTTTGTTAAAATACAGGTTTTCTTAAAATTTGAATAATCCTTTGTATTATTTAACTATCGTCCCTCCCTCTCTCAATAACAATCTTGAAAAGACTTCCTTCCTAACCTTCCAAACAGCCAGGGCCTTAGACATTGCCTACAGCATTTCATAACCTATTTAATTAGGCTCTACTCCAGCATCCACAGCCCCTCCGTCTGTTTGGCTTTTTTTCCATGTCCACAAATGCCAGGATTATCTCAGAGCATTTTACACATGTGCTGAAATATCTGAATATCTGCAAGGAAATGTTTCTACCTGCAGAACAGTCAGTACAAATTAACTACATTTGCATTCTTTCATTCCCTAGGGTGAATGTCCTTGTCCAGGCTCTCCCCATCCATTTTTTGCTCAAAAGAAAAAAAAGCACAGGATTTTGTTGCCTGTCCAAAAATGTGACACAGCCTCAGATTCAATGGGAGAAGGACAAAGTAAACTAATACTGAATGCTCATTCTGTGCAAAACATTGGAGGTAGGTAGTTTTATCTACACTGCTTCCATTTAACCCTCACAATATACTTATTTCTATTTGACAGATGAGGGGATTGGACCAGTGAGAGGTTAAGAGTTTTGTCAGATGCCATCACACCATGTTACTTCTTTAGCTCATCAGACTGTATTAAACTCAAATAACAGCAGTCCTAAGTACTTAAATCTGATCCTACTTTCACTGGTGATTTCACAGAGGCTATGATGGTAAGAAGTTAGCCGTATTTTTCTCTTCCAAGGTTAGTGAGATCACAGGGCAGCTACACTGCCTGAAAATGTGCGCTGAGGCTACAAAGGGCACAGGTGTTGGTCAGAGAGCTGAACCTGGGTCCCAGTTGGCTATGTGACCCCAGGGTTGTTTGTGCATTCATCCATTCATTCATTCTACAAGTATTTACTGAACACCTATATGCCAGGCATTCTTTTAAATGCTGAGGATACATCAGTGAGCAAAAGAAGACAAGCTCTTAAAGAGCCTACATAGTCAGGCAATGTACAACATTGCCTCTACTTTCTTCCTTTTGTGAAATGGGAATAAAAATACCTCCCTCATTGGTTGTGTTAAATATTAAATAAGTCAATATATACAGAGCTTTCCACAGATACATAATAAGCAATCAATAATTGTCAGTTATTGTTATTTTAAAATGGAAACTCTTATCTTTGGGACAAATTGATCCAAATTCAAGATAAGTGACAACAGTGAGACTTCTAGGTATACAAAAATGGGGTGGAGGGTAGAGGACAATTGTCCCCCGAAGTGTCAGGAGTAACTTCCTGTTACATTTAAATGTCAGGCTTGTTTATCTGCAAATTTCAGTGTACAAAGTTGGGGTTTATTTTTGTCTAGCACAAAAAAACTTGAGATCTTTGAAGAAAGCAAAGTTCAGGTATTAGGGTAATTATTTTAAATAATGCAAGCATAAGAGGGAGAGCTTTCCTACAATACCTTTTGAAAATCAGGCTTTTTGTCTTTTTTTTCCCCCCAGAAAGCTGGAGCTGAACCTAATCTGCCTTATAAGCTCCAGTAACTAATAGGAGGGCACAGAACAATGATTTGATCAGTTAACAGTTTCCCAGCCATTCCAAGGGCTTTCTAGCCAACACCGCACCAAAAGACTATAGGAATCAATCCAAGTCTCAGATAATCAACTTCCTAAAGTCAAGGGGAGATACCAGCAAGAAATAGCCCATGGTTGCAAAAAGCTTATTAATCTTCCCAGCCTCTCAGGTAATAAGACACATCTTCCTAAGGGCCCAAGCACTCAGCTAATCTCTTCCTTTGATTGTAGGCCTTACAATTAAAAATCAGACATTTTGTTCAGTTCATTTCTGAGAGTATTTTGATGTTCTTGATCAAAAGAAGAAAAAAAGTGTGTTTTATGTCAAACCTAATCACTAGGATTTCAAAAGGAAAAGAAAAAACTCAAACAAGCCTGTTTATTTATGCTTTATCTTAAAGAAATATTGACTGATTAATCTGTCTTTGGTTCAGGGTTAGATAGTCAGTCTGGTGGTTAGGGGTTTTGATACCTGTTTCAATTTGGCTTACATTCCAGGCCAAAAGGTTTAAAAAGACACTGAAGTGAAATCTGAATCAGGACAATGAAGAAGGACATAAAGGAATTCTTCAGAAGACATTTTCTCTGGAATATTCCTAAGGATAAAAGCTCTGGTAATAACATAATAGTTATAGTGATAGGAAGCCCCTTTTTCCTTATACAAAATAACGTAGGTATGACTTTCCTATCTCAGGAGTCTCCAAGATAGAACTTAGAGCTTTTGTATTTTTCTGAAGTCTGAGTCCAGACCCTCCAAAAGAGTAGAAAATATTTGGCTGAGACGTAGAGAGGCCTGCAGACATCACTCTGAAGGCTTATTTTAGCTGACTGTGCATCTTTTTTTACTCTTTCAGTGCAGTTCTAAGTTTTTTGACCAGAAACCAGTGCTATATTGATTTTCAGCCTCAGAGTTTCAGGGAGTGTTCATGGCAGTGAGCTGGACGGGCAGTCTAAGCTGATTCCCACGAGCACTAAACTGCATGTCAGCTGCACCTGAATCTGGAAGCTGGCTGGTTTGCTTCTTTGATGGGGGATCAAAACCCCCTGGATTATTCTCTATGTCGGTGTGTGACTTCACTACTTAGCTTCTCTGCCAACACTCCCAAGAAATATTCCAGCGTCTTAACAACATGCAAAAGGAAAGGGAGGGAATTAAAATGAAGCCGGCTATGAAATGCTACGAGGTTGGCTTAATTTAAGCCATGACTCTGCCCACAAACGGAAACTGTGGATACACAATAGAAATTAAACACAAAGAATGGCTATTTACTTAGGAAAAGTACACTCATGTATTTGCCAAGGTGAAAAATAAAGATGTGCTTTTCTTTTTTTTTCCTACTGAGTAAGAAGGAGTCATAGGTTACTCAGGGTGACCTTTAGAGGTCAATATCATGGAAGGCCACTACCAGGCTAAGCCACAAAATGGCCTTTGAGTCTACTGTTGCAGGCTGCACTTCTCCAAAGCCACCCAAGAGAAAAGAGCTGATCCCCAGTTTTGAAGCCTCTAGCTCCAGAGCCTAACTCCACTGTAGCATAGAAGACCTGAGTTTGAGTCCTGCCTGTGTGACCGTGGATATGTCACCTACCCCCTCCTGGATCGTGGACGTGAGACTCTGTGTGCCATGTGTCCCAGGAAGCCCAAATTAGAACTCAGCATCTGCTATGCCTAGGAACTAGAAGGTCTAGTGATTCCCAAGCCTGTTTCATGAATTCATTTTCATTCATGTAAGAGAAGGAAATGGCAACCCACTCCAGTGTTCTTGGCTGAAGAATCCCAGGGACAGGGAAGCCTGGTGGGCTGCCGTCTATGGGGTCACACAAAGTCGGACATGACTGAAGCGACTTAGCAGCAGCAG
Organism: Giraffa tippelskirchi; assembly: GCF_054371585.1. NCBI lineage: Eukaryota > Metazoa > Chordata > Mammalia > Artiodactyla > Giraffidae > Giraffa > Giraffa tippelskirchi. The sequence continues at coordinate 101,968,235 of NC_137280.1, read as the reverse complement.
AGGAGGTAGTTAAGTTACAAACTTGGACAGGAATGTAAATCAGGATGATAAGGAAGATAGGACTATAGAGAAGAATTTAATGTCTAATCTCTAGCCTGAGGTCTACAGGGTGAAGAGCTAGTGGCTGAGGAGGAGCTGTTTCATTCTAAACTATGAGGCTGGAGACCCATGCATGAGCATGTGTAGAAACACCTGGGAAGTTCCAGAAACACCTGGAGGAAATTGACAAAGAGGAAGGAAACTGTTGGGATGTTCAGCATTAATGTTGGTAGATGATCTGATCCAGGGAAGTTAGGGTAAAAATGTCAATATGACTTTGTTTCCCCAAACACAAGAGGTCATTTAATCCTCATAATAGCACCAGGAGGTAAATAGTATTATCCCTGTTTACCCCATTTCTGAGCTTCAAAAAAGTGTAGGCATAGCTGAAGTCAGTGCTGTTAATATATGTGTAGTAAGATTTGGCGGAGAAGGCAATGGCACCCCACTCCAGTACTCTTGCCTGGAAAATCCAATGGACAGAGGAGCCTGGTAGGCTACAGTCCATGGGGTCGCTGAGAGTCAGACACGACTGTCAGACTTCACTTTCACTTTTCCCTTTCATGCACTGGAGAAGGAAATGGCAACCCACTCCAGTATTCTTGCCTGGAGAATCCTAGGGATGGCGGAGCTTGGTGGGCTGCCGTCTATGGGGTCGCACAGAGTCGGACACGACTGAAGCGACTTAGCAGCCGCAGTAAGATTTGGATCTTACTGAAAAGTAAGGTCTTACTGAAAAGTAAATATCCCTTCCAGTAGATCACACTACCCTTAAGCCTTGCCTATTCACAGTGTACAATTCATTAAACAGACAACTAGAAGGGATGCTCAATTATTTCAGATAAAGAAGGATTAAGAGAGTTAAAAAGAGGGTGAGCAGAAGTTGGTTTGGAGAACCCAACCATAAAAATCAGGAAGTTCACATCTTAATATGTTCTGTATAAACACCTTCTTTTTTTAGACTCACAAGAAAACAGACTGGAAACATTGAGTGAGATCCCTCTCGCTGCTCTTTTAAAGGTCAAACACTTTTTAAAAAAAATAAAACTCTGATTTTCTTGAGTTGCATGGAAATTGGTGAGCTTGGTTCATCATGGATAGTCTGGCAACTTCATGCTGGAGGTATAAGCCACTGTGGCCGATGCCTTGGAGTCACAGAATAAGCAACTCTCCCAACTAGTAGCTTCCATTGTGTCTAACACGGTGACCTTAGGTTATAAAGAAAAACCTCAACAAAGATGAGACACTCTCTAGCAGTTTCAGTTTTAACTCAGGTCACTTCTAAGATATTTGGATTTCTTCAACCCTAAATAGAACCACATAAATCATGCCTTTCCCAGAAGAAGTTTCAGTCATTTTTCATTAAAGAGCAGAGAGTTCATGTTTCACAGATCTAGCATGTGGTTCAATGGGGCCAGAATCTCCTTTCTCACATGGTCTGGCTGGCTTTGCCCAAGGAAATCATTAAGCTTATTTGACGATATAAAGAAATATATACATATATATAACCCCCAAAATCAGTCTTTATATTTATGTTTATGTATCTCTACATATTTATGGAGTTATTTACACTTCCACATCAATTTTCACCAAGTACTTTCACAATTTTCTCATTTGATTCTCGCCAATTCTCTGTAGTTTTGGAAGGCAGATAACAGTGGTCCCATTTTATAGATGAGGAAACTTGAGTCTAAGAAAGCTGAATATATATGAAAGTCTCAGGACTAACAAATGGCAAAGTTACTATGACTACTCATCCTATTCATTGACTCATGATTCTTCCCTTACCTATTACTATGTAACAACCGCAAACTTAGTGCTCTAGGATCCAGCGCATGAAGAATGTGGACAAGGCACTGCGGGCATGCTCTGTCTCTGCTCCTCAATGCCTTAGGAATTCAGCTGGGAAGAATGGCTGGGGGTAACTGAGATGAATCACGTGGAAGTTTCTTTACTCAAATGGCTGGTGCCTAGGCAGATATAACTAACATGCTCATCTGAATAAACTAGAATACCTGCATCCCATGCTTCCCCATGGGGCTTGGACTCCTCACACCGTGGCATCTGCGAGCTCAGGAGCATCCCAACAGAGAGCATCCAGAGGGAAGTGTTTCAAAACAATAGGCAGAGACTGAGTGGCTCAGATGCCACACGGTAGCTCGTCTGCAGCATTCTGTTGGCTCTGAGTCACTAAGCCCATATTCAATGGAAGGAGAGTCGTGGTGAAGGAGTGGCACTGTCATATTGCCAAAGAGCACATGGGATGGAAATGCTTTTGTAGCCATCTTTAAAAAATACAATCTTCCACAGTAAGCACAAATATATTACCCACATAAATAACATGGGATGAAAGAAAAAATCTGAAATAGGGCTCTAAATAGTTATGAAATAAATAAATATTAAGACTTTTTCTATATACTAACAATAATAGATAAGGAAATGCAATGAAAAAAACCATGTCCCAGTTACATCAGTTCAACAAAACAAACGAATTTAGAAAGAAATTAACTAAAAATTATATAGGATTCATATGAACAAAATATTAAACATTCTGAAAAATAGTTAAAAACTAAAATGGAGAGTTACATCATGTTTCTTAATAACGTCATTTCTGACCAAATGCAATACATCATGTGCCTAAACAACATTATTTCTGCTACAAATGTAACTTAATTCCAAGAAAAAGCCCAACATTGAGTTATGTGAATTTGATAGTATTAATGTAAACTTCATCAGAAAAAATGTATTAAGATAACCAGTAGTCTTATTAAATAAAGAATGGAAGAGAGAGCATACCAAATATTAAAATGCTATGAAGCTTCAATAATTTAAATAAAAGACTTCTGATAGTTAATTGGGTAAGCATATGCCTGAGACAGTCCCAGGTTATACCTCTGTCTCAGTGTAATTATAATTCCTTTTACTCTCAAACTATCCTGTTTTGAATGATGAATTATACGCCCATCCTAAATTAATTATATATATTTATCTCTACTCCCTCCCCAAACATCTCAGAAATAGCAATAAATACATTTTTAAGTATTCGTCAGAAGGTCAAAGAGAAGAGGTGGATAAACAGATGGATGAATGACTAAATAAGTACACTTATAGGTGAATGGATAGGTAAATGGATGGTAGGTAGGTAGTTCAGTGGATATATGGGTAGTAAGTAGATTGATCATTCAACCAATAACCAACCAATAAAAAAGAGGATCTAATAGTGATATATATGCTATGGCGAGAATTAAAGCTGAGCATGATGATCAAAATTACCATAACTATTTTTGGAGGAAAATATCCTCTAAATATATATTACAAAAAATTGTGGTTTGAACACAAAAGAGCAACTCGTTCAAGGAGCTGAAAGGGACGCTTTCTATTCAGAGATAATAACCAGTGCAGATGACATAAACTAAGACTAACTTACCTTTATTGAGAAACTTAAATTATGTAGCTGAAGAATTGTAACCATAAAAGAGGAAGTCTGAGAGGTAGTCTCAGACCATTTAGAGCTTTGTAAGCCAGAGTATAACCATTTGAATGCCGAGTTCCAAGAATAGCAAGGAGATATATCCATTTTAATGCAGAGTTCCAAAGAATATTGAGGAGAGATATTCAAGCCTTCCTCAGGGATCATTGCAAAGAAATAGAGGAAAACAATAGCATGGGAAAGACTAGAGATCTCTTCAAGAAAATTAGAGATAACAAGGGAACATTTCATGCAAAGATGGGCTCAATAAAGGACAGAAATGATATGCACCTAACAGAAGCAGAAGATATTAAGAAGAGGTGGCAAGAATACACAAAAGAACTGTACAAAAAAGATCTTCACGATCCAGATAATCATGATGGTGTGATCACTCGCCTAGAGCCAGACATCCTGGAATGTGAAGACAAGTGGGCCTTAGGAAGCATCACTACAAACAAAGCTAGTGGAGGTGATGGAATTCCAGTTGAGCTATTTCAAATCCTGAAAGATGACTCTGTGAACGTGCTACACTCAATATCAATAGGCCTGCAAATTTGGAAAACACAGCAGTGGCCACAGGACTAGAAAAGGTCAGTTGTCATTTCAATCCCAAAGAAAGGCAATGACAAAGAACACTCAAACTACCACACAATTGCACTCTCATCTCACACGCTAGTAAAGTAATGCTCAAAATTCTCCAAGCCAGGCTTCCAACAGAACGTGAACCATGAAATTCCAGATGTTCAAGCTGGTTTTAGAAAAGGCAGAGGAACCAGAGGTCAAATTGCCAATATCCACCGGATCACTGAAAAAGCAAGAGAGTTCCAGAAAAACATCTATTTCTGCTTTATTGACTATGCCAAAGCCTTTGACTGTGTGGATCACCACAAACTGTGGAAAATTATTCAGGAGATGGGAATACCAGAACACCTGACCTGCCTCTTGATAAATCTGTAGGCAGTTCAGGAAGCAACAGTTAGAACTGGACATGGAACAACAGACTGGTTCCAAATAGGAAAAGGAGTACATCAAGGCTGTATATGGTCACCCTGCTTATTTAACTTATATGCAGAGTACATCATGAGAAACGCTGGGCTGGAGGAAGCAAAAGCTGGAATCAAGATTGCCGGGAGAAATATTAATAATCTCAGATATGCAGATCCTACTGCGGCTGCTAAGTCACTTCAGTTGTGTCTGACTCTCTGCGACCCCATAGACAGCAGCCCACCAGGCTCCCCTGTCCCTTGGATTCTCCAGGCAAGAATACTGCAGCGGGTTGCCATTTCCTTCTCTAGTGCATGAAAGTGAAAAGTGGAAGTGAAGTCGTTCAGTCGTGTCCGACTCTTAGCGACCCCATGGACTGCAGCCTATCAGGCTCCTCCATCCATGGGATTTTCCAGGCAAGAGTACTGGAGTGGGGTGCAATTGCCTTCTCCGATATGCAGATGACACGACCCTTATGGCAGAAAGCAAAGAACTAAAGAGCCTCTTGATGAAAGTGAAAGAGTGAAAAAGTTGGCTTACAACTCAACATTCAGAAAACTAAGATCATGGCATCTGGTCCCATCACTTTATGGCAAACAGATGGGGAAACAGTCGAAAACTTTATTTTTTTGGACTCCAAAATCACTGCAGATGTTGATTGCAGCTATGAAATTAAAAGACGCCTACTCCTTGAAAGAAAAGTTATGACCAAACTTTGACAGCATATTAAAAAGCAGAGACATTACTTTGCCAACAAAGGTCCATCTAGTCAAGGCTATGGTTTTTCCAATAGTCATGTATGGACGTGAGAGTTGGACAATAAAGAAAGCTGAGTGCAGAAGAATTGATGCTTTTGAACTGTGGTGTTGGAGAAGACTCTTGAGAGCCCCTTGGACTGCAAGGAGATCCAACCAGTCCACCCTAAAGGAGATCAGTCCTGAATATTCATTGGAAGGACTGATGCTGAAGCTGAAACTCCAGTACTTAGTTCTTTGCATCAGGTGGCCAGACTCATTTGAAAAGACCCTGATGCTGGGAAAGATTGAAGGTGGGAAGAGAAAGGGACAACAGAGGATGAGGTGGTTGGATGGCATCACTGACTCAGTGGACCTGAGTTTGAGTAAACTGTGGGAGTTGGAGATGGACAGGGAGGGCTGGCATGCTGCAGTCCATGGGGTCACAGAGAGTCAGACACGACTGAGTGACTGAACTGAAGCCAGAGTAAGAAGTTTGACTTTTATCCTGAATGTAATCTGAGGAAATTAAAGAATCCTAAGGAGACAAGTAATATCTGGTAGACAATTTTAAATGGAGGGGGTGTGGAGAATGAGCTGTGGAGAATCATGAGTTAGAAGACTACTGCCGTGGCCTTGCTAAAAGATAGTGTCTTAGGCAAGAATGGTATAAAGGAAGGTGGAGAGAATTGTTTGGATTTGGGAGGAAGAGTTGACAGAACTTGCAAAAGCTCTATGCAGGTAGCTGTATGGAAATATATATCTTGTAATATAAAAGTTGACCCACAAAATAAGAGAAAATTTGTCACTCTGAAAACTGTAGGTTACTGATGAAAGAAATCAAAGATGACACAAGGAGATGGAAAGATATTTCATGTTTTTGGATTAGAAGAATCAATACTGTCTAAATGACTGTACTACCCAAGGTAATGTACAGATTCAATGCAATCCCTATCAAATCACCGATGATGTTTTTCATAGAACTAGAATAAACAATTTTTAAATTTGTCGTGTCAGACTGGTCAGAATGATCATCATCAAAACAAATACTGGAGAGGGTATGGAAAAAGAGAACTCTCTTACATTGTTGGTGGGAATGTAAATTGATACAGCCACTATGGAGAAGAGTATGGAGGTTCCTTAAAAAACTAAAATAGAGTTACCATATAATCCGGTAATCCCTCTCTTGGGCATATATTCAGAGAAAACCATAATTTTAAAAGATGCATGCACCCCAATGTTCATTTCAGCTCTATTTACAATATCAAAGATATAGAAGCAATTTAAATGTCGAAAGACAGAGGAATGGATAAAGAAAATGTAGTATGTATATATAATGAAATATTACTTAGCCATAAAAAGAATGAAATAATGCCATTTGCAGCAATTCAGATGGACCTAGAGATTGTCATACTAAGTGAAGTGAGTCAGACAAAGACAGATATCATATGATATCACTCATACATGGAATCTTTAAAAACTGAATTTATTTACAAAACAAAAATAGACTCACCGATTTTGCTAATAAACTTACGGTTACCAAAGGGAAAAGGTGGAGGGGGATAAGTTAGGAGGTTGGGACTAACTATTCTACTCAACATTCTGTGATAACCAATATGAGAAAAGAATCTGAAAAAAAAAAAGGATATATGTGTATGTATAAGTGAATCACTTTGCTGCACATCTGAAACTAACAAATTGTAAACCAATGACACTCCAATATAAAGTTTAAAGAAACTTTTTAAAGAGAAAATATGTGTAACATACAAGGCAAACGATTAAGATAAAATACTTTTATCTTAATATAAAAAGTATTAATATTCAAAATATACAAAGAAAGTTGAAAATAAGAAAAAGAATAGCCCAATGGAAACATGGACAATGTTATAAAAGATAATTTGCAGAAAAATTACAAAGGGAAATAACATATGGAAAAACATTCAATTTCACCAATAAACAAAGGACTTATAAAATATCACTTTAGTCTGATTGGAAAAATATACAAAATGGAAAATATAATAAAAGAGGAAAGCATACAAGTTCAAATGTTCTGTTTTGGTTGAGATTATGAGGAAATAAATATTCTCATACTGTACTAGTGAGAATACGAATGAAAATAAAAATTTAGAGGGCAGTATGTCTACACTGATCAAATTTTTCAATTAACTGTGGAATTTTCCAGATATTTCTTCTGGAGATACACTTTCAGCTGTGTACATGAAGACAAAAAAAGAATATTCATTGCAAGAATATTTGTAATAGAAAGAAAAAAAGGATACCATCTACTTGCTTACTTTTAGTGGCAATCACTTCATGAAATAAATTGGAAGTACTGTGAAGAGATCTACAAGAGTGACATTGACACACATGTACTGACTTAGAAACACATTTGTGCTATGTTAGAAGGGAAGAGAAAACAAGTCATGAAACAATGTAAGTCTGGTTTTATTTAGAAAACTAAAACTATATGTGAATGTATATAGTAGGATACTTTCTGGTAACCTACCAGTTAAATGTTTAACCGTGGCTAAACAGCAAGGTAGGGAATCAGCCTTGCTCTGGAGGAAGTTGATGCATGAAGGAACACTTTCAATTTTTACTCCATACATTTCTACATTATTTGGATGTTTATTAGCATATACTTCTAAGTTGGCTGACATTGGAGGAGGAAACGGCAACCCACTCCAGTATTCTTGCCTGGAGAATCCCATGGACAGAGGAGCCTGGTGGGCTACAGTCCACAGGATCGCAAAGAGTTGGATACGACTGAGTGACTAACACATCAGAATATGCTTATGTATTATTTGAGTAATTCTCTTCAAATATTTTAAGGATTTGTTTGCTTCTTGAAATCTACATTGGGTAGTGAAACCTAAGAAACTTGGCAATCATCAATGCCTTGGAAAAATTATGTCAACACTCATAGAAGCAGATTTAAAGCTAAACAGTTGTGAAACTTTGGGAGGAATTTAAATTTAATCAAGTTTTGCTGAACAAGGCTCAGATCAGTACAGGCCAACACCGATGGAGCCTGGTCAAATTGCATTAAAGAAGCCCAAAAGAAGTGCTCCAAGAAGAGTTTAAGGACTTGGTGGAACAGATGGAGCAAGGCAGGGATCCCTAATTTGTCTATGAAATTGAAGTATTGGCCAAAGCAACTTTGAAAACATTTTTTCCCCCCTTGAACAGAATACTTTTGAATCCTTAAAATGTAATCTTATGAAAATCTCGCGGTTTAAAATTGATAAGAGAAGAATTTCTCTGATCAAAAGGACAGCAAGGATTAGACGACCACCTCCTCCACTCCTTGATCAGGACAGCCACCTTCCCTAGGGGCCCCTGAGGCCCAGAAGAACATTCCTTGAAAACTTCTGGTCTAGATCCCCTTTAAAGCCTTTTTAATTTCTAAAAGAACATCATTTTTATTTACTAGATGTAATTTATGTGAGCCAACTAAATGAGAGCCACAGTGAGTGTAGTGTAGTGTGTGTGATGTGTAAGCAGAATTTGACTGAGGGATAAAAGGAAGGAAAAGCCAAATGGAGTATCATTTCCTGGGCTATTTATCTGCGCTAGGTGTTGTGAAAGGGGTTTCAATCCTTATTTTGCTTACTCCTTGCAACCCCCCGTATTCTTAGCCTTATACAGACAAGGAAACCAGGAGAAAAGGGACTTGCCATGGGTCACAAAGTAAGTACTGAGCTGTAATTCTAACCAGATTTGCCTATTTGGGAAGGTCGCCCTGGGTGGGCCAAGAGCACAGTGTTCTACTAGGGGAAAGAGGACCCAATGAATGACAGCGATGCCAGGTGCTCAGGGGTGAGGAGGCAGCCAGGGGAGAGGGGGCAGGAGAACTTCTCCCATCAATAAATAGCACCTCATCCTTCCAAGTTTTGCTTGGGGTTGTACCTTCTAACAATCTACTTGGAGAGCGAAGACTATCCTATGTGAAACAATTTCAGGAAAACATGAGGCAGCATGTTATTAGCTATTCAACCACAGGGTGTATTCTAGAACTGGGGGATGATAAATGTATATGGCTCTGGTTTCACCCTCTCCAGAGCTGGCAGAGCTAGGGTTGCAGTCAATGCCTGGAGTCAAGGCATCATGATGTTTATCCAGCCTGATACCCTCACACACACATGCCAAAATAATCCTATAAATCTACCAACTGACCTCAGCATCTACTTTACTAGGTAGGGCTTTTCTGCAGGCTAGTCCCTGCTGTGACTTATCATTGTAATTGTAATTTACATTATTTTCCAGGTAATCAATTCACAGAACAGCCAAACAGGAGTCGAGTAATCTTGGAAAAAGCTCAAAAATCTCCTGCAACAGCTAGCTTACAAAAACGATCATCTTTTGTGGAATGCAAACAAAATGGCATCCACCATTTATTAATGTTCACAAGAATTTATAAATCCAGATATTTTTATATCTTGAATCTACTTATGCCATGTAAACAGAGTATCTTCTCATAAGTTCCTCAGAAGGAAACTGAGACACAGCACTAGCTTCCAGGTGCTATGAAATATAACAGGGAACACTTTGTCTTCTGAGCTGCAAGGTTAGGCAAGATTTACACTGAATTCAGCTGCAATAACAAATGCCTGGTACTTATGCTAAGCCAGGATCTACATTTTTTCTGAGTTATCACATTATTCAACTCAAAAGAGAATAAAATATTGGCATATCCCCAATCCAAACCATTCTTCCCATTGTTGTTTGTATAAAAGGTGATTTTAAATAATAATGAAGAAGGAATTCACCGTGGCAAACATAATTTCAATTTTAATGTATCATCTAAGGACCAAGAGTAATTTCAGAGAAGAAATAGCAGATGTAGAAAGCTGGCATGATTTTTTATTCCGAAAAGCAGATAGGAACTGCATGTATTCATACACATATGTGCACAGCAAGTATGACCTGGTAGACAGTTGACCCTCAACAAACATTGATTATGTAAACAAAAAAGACTTAGCTATGGGACTTTGTGCAATTAGTATAATATCCATTTTGTTTGAAGACAGAACTTCTCTTTTTCTGTCAAGGTTTAAAACCTGGACAACACTGTTGTCCATTGTGGTAGAATGCCCACAATAAATTATAATTATGTTTCCTTTTCCTTTCTAGCAAAAGAAGTTTATGGTGGTCAAATATCCTAGCTTTCCCTGTTTATGACCAGAGTTCTGATGTAACTATTAATAGTGAACTTTAAAAAATGTCCTCTATGGCTGATTCATGTTGATGTTTGGTAGATACCAACACAATACTGTAAAGCAATTATCCTTCAATTAAAAATAAATAAATTTAAAAAAAATGTCCCCATTTAGGAAACCAGTTAAATGATATAGTAATCTAGAAAAATACCACAAAATCACCTTTGTATTACTGGAGATTGTGCTCTGCAGACAATGATCCTTCTCCCAACTAAGAGAGAAGTAGCTCTGAATGCCTTGAGGTCTCTGAACAACCTTCAGGATAAAACACCTCTGCATTTCCAGGGAATCTTCTGTCAGCATAGAGGTTGAGCAAGTTTTCTTAGTATGAGGGAAATTAAACTCATTGAACCCAAAGGAAAGAGGAAAGAGACAGTTTGGGGTCTGTAAATGGACCAGACCAGACCAACCAGGCAAACTCAAGGCCTACTGATGTTCTGATAGATGCCTGTGAGGGAGGCAAACTTAGTGTTGAAGGAGTGGTACTGGGCTCCCTCTAAGGACTCCTATGAGGTGGCATCTTTGAGTCATCACAGGTACAACCAACACCAATGCTCTTGGGAGCAATCTCCAATAGTGACATCATGTGACAGCCAGAGGCAATGGGAGCTGAAAACCCAGGCTCTTGATCCCCAGTGTTCCTGTAGACCCGAAAGAGGCAAATAAAGCAGAAGGGAGCACAAGAGATTATTTGAGAAGAAAGAAAGAAAAGTGGCTTTAATTTAATGCCATGTTTTCAGAGGAACTCACCCAAGACAGACAAATAATAGGGCCAAAAGGACAGCAAGCAATTTTAGGTAACACTGAGAGTAATTTCTTGAAGGTACACAGAATGTCCACACCTGGCGTTGTCCAAGACCCAGAGTGGCTTGCATTCCAACGGGCTCATAATCTATTAGACTTGGGTCACAAAGTCTGGTGATGAGTAGGATCTCCCACTTCTAAACAGCTAGAACTGGGGTCTCCTGAATTGCAGGCAGATTATTTACCAACTGAGCTTTGAAGGAAGCCCTCTAAACAGCTCACCATATGTTAACTCTGTGCTTAATAACAAAAGACCACAGGGCACTCTTCTCTTTGTCCAAAAAGAAACCTAGACTGATTTAGAAAATATTGATGCTTTGAATTTTCAGGACAATGACACGGTTAATAGAGCTTAAAATTGTTTTGAGGACTGTCTGAAGCTGAAAGCTTTTTCTACACAGAGGTATTATCAGAACGACTGCCAGAAAAACTAAGACTCTGAAAACCGAAACTAACAGTGCCATTGAGAAAAAGTACGTCTCTTTTTCACCAGTTTTCATTACAAAGAGACTTCTTTAGTGACACCATTAGAGTCAGTGGAGCAGAGTACTGAGAGTGGATAAAGACCAAGAGGTCTAGAGAATCTATAGAAAAGATACCTGTAAAGAAGATTGATAAGAACCAAGAAAGAAATGGAAAGCAAAATTATATAGACGGACAAGGAAGATGCAAAGAACCTAAAAGAGCTTTGAGAAGACTGCTGCTGCTGCTGCTAAGTCGCTTCAGTCGTGTCCAACTTTGTGCTACCCCATAGATGGCAGCCCACCAGGCTCCTCTGTCCCTGGGATTCTCCAGGCAAGAACACTGGAGTGGGTTGACTACTGACACCAAACTATGATTTTATGAGAAACTACTCAAAAGGATGACTAAGAAATGGGAATGTATTTATAATAATGTATCTCACAATAATGAGTGAGAATCTAAGAATAAGACCTTAAATGAAGAGTGAATTTTCTTTAAGTACAAAGCCAGTGTTTATATAGTCCAATGTTTATAGACATATGAAGTGTGAGATGGCATATCTGATCACCTATATAAGCAGTCATAGATCTGATCAGTATGTATAGTGAATTCTCTGATCACTAATTCAACAGCTCCACAAGATGGCACATGGGAATTTTCCACTGCTTATAGACTGGGCCAGCCCTTCCTTTCCATGAGAAGTAATCTCTTTGCAAAGAGCTTGGAGTTTCAAAGGGAAAACTACAGACTGAATCTCATCTCTCATCTCAACGAAAGTTGAAAAGAGTTAGTTGCTGCCAATTATGAAATACTTCTATTGTTGACTATTTGGTGGTGAGGTGTCACTTTTAAAAACTGGTTTCACTGATAATTATGGAGCTTATGGTTTATGTTCTAACTGCTCTGAGATTTGGTCAGCAGTTTCCCAGGTTTGAAACAGAAGTAGGTTCTTTGCAAAACCATATTCTCAAGTCCTTACTCAAATGTATCAAGTTCTGATTTTGGAGATCAAAAACTCAGTGAGGACCTTATGATTGAGCTAATGAGTGAAATTGATCCCTTTAAGAGTTGTTGTAACATTTAATATAGGCTGAATCATTCCATTAATAGCCAAGCAAAAGAGCTTATAGAATTTCACTTTACTCACTACCACCACCCCTCCCCTGCTGCCTCCCCCACCGCACTGCCCCACATACCCACGAAGGGATTAGGTTGTTAAATGGAGTTTTGAAATGTGTTTCCAAGAACTGAACAAACTTAAGCACATAAAGGACATGCTAAGGATCCGGTCAGGTATGAAATAGTAACCCTTGTTTTACAGAAGAGAAGACAAAAAGAACAATTGTGAACTAATCCAAGTAAACAGGATGTACTGTCATAATACACTTAAAATCAAACACAAGGATCTGGCAATCTGAATCAGGAAAGAAAACAAGGAAAACTTCCAGTACTCAAGAGGAATGCCAACCTTGGTAGATGCGTGTCAAAGAAAGGTGGGGGTCTCATTTGTGCACGGATCTTCATTTCTATCCTGCACTTTGACAAGGCTTCACTCTGTGACATGGGTAAGACACTCATTCGTTCACCACATATGTATTGACACACACACGGTACCAGGTCCCTGGCACACTGTATTCAATGCTTTTATTTGCCTATGAATTGAAGAATACCTTGATTTAACAAAATAGATGGAAAGAATGTTTAATAAAATAAAATGACCCATGTCTAGTTTATGTTTGGTTACTTACTAAATATGTGACAACAGCAAGCTAGATCTTTGATTTTCTCATTTGTAAAAGATGACTTTTAAACAACTATTCATGTGTGGCTAAATATTAATATAAGTGCTTATAAAATTATAAAATAATAAGTATTAGGCAAGTTGCTGTTTTCTTCATCCAGAGAGGAGTTTGAATGTGATAGTCACTCAGTCATGTCCAACTCTTTGCGAACCCATGGACTGTAGCCCCCAGGTTCCTCTGTGCACGTGGATTCTCCAGGCAAGAATGCTGGAGTAGGTTGCCATTTCCTTCTCCAGGGGATCTTCCCAGCCCAGGGATCAAACCAGGGTCTCCTGCATTGCAAAAAGACTCTTTAGTGCCTGGAAAAGTCTAGAGAAGAGTTTGGGACTCTTGAATTCCAGATTAACAGACGTCAGAGAAAGTTTTGCTATCGAAAGAGATGGTTGGTAATCCCATCCTTCCCTTTGCTCAGCTGCCCACAAAATGGACATTGTCATACTTCCCTGCCCTTGATAGTGATGGGCTCACAGTGCAAGCCAGGCTTATTGTATCACATAAGATCCTGAGTCTGGAGCTGTCATAGCCAGGTTCCTGCATGTGAGGAAAGGCTGAGCTGGGAGAACAAAGCCAACACTCCACTTCTCTAGCAGAGATGAGAGACAGAGAACTGTGATGGAATGTGAACTAGTTCTGGAGACTTCTCAAGGCTTGTTTCTCAAGTCTTCCTTCAATTCAAACACATTCCTTTTTTGTATAAGCTAATTTGCATTGGTTTCTGTCAACAGCGCAATGGCTGACCCATAGAAAAAGGCAGAGGCACTCACTCACATATTCACTCCTGGATCAATGCTAGCTATATGAATGCTTGGAGCTGGGAAAGTGGCCAGAACACTTTCCAAAGGGAGATTCAAAGCCACAGTCTCTGGCTTTGGTGGAGATGGAATGAATGCTGATTTGTTGACTGGGTAGTGGTGGCAAGAGGGGAACGAGCCAGGAGTTCTCTGCCTAGGTCTGAGCTCAGGCCCCCAAAGCTATGCCACTCTGACCTTTAACACACATTTAAGGTATTAGAGGCACAAATAGGATATCAATCCTGACACTGCAACCAAATAAGTTTTTTTTTTTTCTTTGAGTCATTCAAACAGCCTTCCTGGGGCTGGTTTTCATCTATAGGATAAGAGTCTCACATTGCAAAGTGCTGTAATTGTTGAAACTCCATGAAAATTTACACTTAGCAAAAATGTAACTATGAGAAATGACATGTGAAGAGTGGTTGGGGAGAGATTGAAATGCACATAGTTGACTGGGCCCATGCTTGTTTTCAATGATAATATGTATGATAACAATAACTTAAACATGCAGCATTACTATATGACAAGGCACTTTTCTAAGGGCGTTATGTATGTTAACTCATTTAATCCTCACATCAACTCTAGGAGATACTCTTATTATCCCCATTTTACAGTTGGAAGAAAACCAAGGCACAAAGAAGTAACTTGGCCAAAGCTACAAATTAGCACATCTGAAATAGGAACCTAACTCATGCAATTAGTGTTCAAAATCCAAACTCTTAACAACTATGTTATGCGTCTGTTTTTAAGTGCACCTACTTCTCTACCTGGCACAAAATCGAATTCAACAAGTGCTTTTCAAATGTTAGCACATGAATAAAGCGACCTGTGCGAAGAAGGCATTGATAACAACCACGTGATCCGTTTTTTCAAAGGCATGAAGGCAGTCTTGGAGGTACCTGTCCAGGAAACAAGGCATCCTTTCTAGGGGGTATTTTGCAGCCACAAGCCTAAAAGCACACTCTTTTTCATCATGCTTTGCCTAGAATTCCTCAAGCGTTATGTGCAAGACTAATTAAGTCTTGTTAAAGGTAGGCCAATCTTTGTGCAACTGCCTTAGAAACTGAATTCTACTCAGCAGGCTGGTTTTTGATAAGTAGTACTGCTCCTCATGCCAGCGGGTAAAATCATAGGAAATAAACTGCTGGAGACAGAGAAGAGCAGAGGAGAAGAATGTAGTCATCCAAAACTCTCATTTGTTTTCTTTTCCATTTGTTCAACGAAGGTACCAATTTCTTCTCTTATCAGATACCTATCTAAAAACACAGTTTTAAATCAGGGGTCCCCACACTCCAAGATCTAGTGCCTGGTGATCTGAGAAGCTGATGTAATAATACAAATAGAGTGCACAATCAATGTGATGTGCTTGAATCATCCCTAAAGGATCCCTCCACCCCCGATCCATGGAAAAATTGTCTTCCATGAAACCAGTCCCTAGTGCCAAAAAAAAAAGCAGCAGTTGGGGACGGCTGCTTTAAATCATGGCTTTCTTAGCACCCAGAGTGTTGGCAGGCAAGACTTCCATAACTAGAGTCTATAATTTGAACAGTGTGCTTATAATACAATTTATTAAAGAATGCGTATTAAGTAAACTGGAATATAGATCAGAGTAAAATTTTGATGAATAACCTCAATTCCCTTTTCAATAAGAATCAAATTTTCCTACATTTTTACTGTAAAGATTATGCTGCTAGAATCAAACTCCATAGATTAATATAACCACTCTTCAGTGAAATGCTGAGATCAAGTTTATTAATCCTGCCAGCAGAGCTTATCTAAGAACTAATAAAGACCATTGTAATTATTATCTACTATGTGGTTTTACAAAACAGCCAAAGTTTAGCTGCTTGCACTCTAATTGTCTGAGAGCTTCAAGGATTGAAGGAACAAAATGGCTTAAAGGTTTATTCAAACTCGAATCATGACAACTGCCAAGGTTTGGAAAATTTGGATTCTAAGGACTACTAACAGCTCTCGTGTGCTCAGAATGATAGCTGTGGAAAAAACCCATTAGATCACTGCCTCCACCGATCCCCCTGCTGGTTCTAGAGTAGCAATTAGATGCTCCCCCACTCTGTGTTGCTTCACTGGTGCAGAGGGACAGGTTTAACTCCTTGCGGTGTAGCCAGGGCAGTTGCGAATCTCCAGCAGGTCATCCTGGGACTCTTATTTTGCTGATCTTCCCCTTTGAGGAAACGTAGCCACAGGAGCAACCTCACCAGGTGCTGAGAAGTCGGAAACACTGCTCACAGGGGACAGTTTGCAGTGCTCAGCCCATGGAAAAGCCCTGCCTCTGTGAGCCCAGATGTCTCTCCCCATCGCACCAGGACCCAGGTGCGTGTCCTTGCTTGTCAGATGACTTTTAATTCTTGCATAAGCTGTGAGACTGTTAATGGATGTAACACTCTAGATGGAAATATAGCTTGTTTAGAGGCTGGACTAGAGGTTTGAGGAAGCCCCTTATTGTCAAGATAGTCTTAGGTCAAAGAGAGGCTGTGCAAGCCAGAAGATGGGGGGTTTGACGTGATTAAAAGGATTTACTCTTACTCCTGCCTAGAGTACTAAAAGAAGCTGAGTTGAAAAGGTAACTCCTTCCCTCCCCTTCTGACAGTTTGCACAGATAAGACTGATTCAGAGATGCTAGACTAGCATAAATTTTTGCTCTTGGGCCCCAAAATGGTTGGCTTTATAAGTATTCCAGATAAAACATTATAGCAGAAACCTATGGAGGATCTCTGGATTTTATTTTGAACTGGTAGACAGCTTACATCTTTTAAAAAAATATTCAAATATTTCTGTAGCCTAGAACAGACTATACACTTCTTGAGGGTTAGGCCACTCTTGCCCCTCTGGAGCCGCACACTTTACGGAACCATGCCCGTCACAGCTACTGCAGCCAGCCTCTCCAGTGGACCCCAAGGATCCCAACCTGCTGGTATTCACACACTGGAATGGTTCTTTCCCGCATCGCCCTCAAGTTGGTTTGTGTGAATAACATAATATGGCAGGAGTAATAGGATGTCATGTCTGAGAATAGGTTATAAAAGACTGTGACTTCCTCTTTTAATCTCAGTCTCATTTCTCTTTCTCTGTCTCATCACTCACCCTGGGGGAAAGCAGTGTCCCGTGTTTGAGCTGCCTTAAATACAGGTTCCCATGACCTTGTTGTCAATCTACCAAGAGCCAGAGAGGAGCTGAGGTCCACCAACCACCACATGAGTGAGCTTAGCCCCTGCCTCTCTCTCCCCAGTCGGGCCTTGACATGACTACAGCACCAGCCAACTACTTGGCAGCATCTTCATCAAAGACAGAGCCAGAACCACCCACTTAAGCTGTGCCCGGATTCCAAAATACATTTCTACATTTCATGTAACTTTGTAACTCAGCAACAGATAACTAATATAACCACAGAGCCTATACCCCTTCTCATAGTAGATGTTCTACAAAATTCTCTTGACTACAGGGCACAGAGAAGACAACATGAGATATACATAGCTGATGATGAGTCCAATTAAGTTGCACAGTTTTCTCAGTGGCTCTGATTTAAACATTTCTCTTCTGCTACCCATGGATCAAAATCATCTTCCTTGGCTCCTGGGGAAGACTACCTGGTCCTCTTCTAGGCTGATACCTTCTAATTTCAGCTGAAGCTGAGTTGTGCTCATCTAGTTTGCTTTAAGCTGGTTTTCTTCCCGCCCAAGTTGCGTGAGATGTCTCACTGTATGTCCATATATTCATTCATTCAACATTAATGAGCATCACTGTTCTAAGTGCTGGGGCTACAACAGTGAGCAAAACAAATAAGGTCCTGGCCTCAGGAGTTTACATCAGCATATGCTCCTGACAAGCTATATTTGCCAAACTACAGAACTGTCTTGATCTCTTCTGCTAGCTTCCTGGGCTGTGGATCCCCACACTAAGCTCTTGGTTTTAAGGACCGAGTGCCAGACAGCCTTTACAGTGGAAGCCTGAAAGGCAGCTCTATAAGAGACAACACCTCTAACAACTCTTAATTACTGGCAGTCATTTAACCCATAATCGAAGTAACTACATGAAGCACAGTTATGGACACATTCAATGGGGACAGGAATTTGCCACATACCCTGCTTCCACCCCTCTAATGTGTATGTTCCATGGCATTTAACAGTGTTCCTGATATACCATACCGTGTCATACCATAGTTTTAATAAATCATAGTTTATCAACTGATAGACATTCTGACATGACATTTTCTGCTTAACATCCAATTGGAAGTAGACCATGCACATCAGTAGGATATAACCAATTCACTTAAAAATTGGATAGTAAATTGTATCTAAAATGCATATGTAATCATATTTCCAAGTCTCAGATGGTTTTTCCACCCACTTTGGCTCATCTTTACTCTAGCACAAACTCTAAGCTGGAGGAAAATTCTTATCTCCCAGGTCACTGCAGCCAGCAAATAAACCTGTTGTCAAAATGATCATCACAAAACAGTATTTTCTAACTCTGCCCCCCATCAGCCTCAGTTCCTCCCACAAAGTATGAGAAGTCTCAAGAAATGCTTCCTCTTTGTTCTACAAACCAGTCTTCATGGTGGCCAGAGGCTGGTGCCCTGTCCCAGATACAGGGTGACATTCACCCTCAAAAGCAGCAGCCACCATCAATACCCACTAAGGGTACAGCTCTCCCTCCTGAGAGTGCAAATTCTGAGACAAGGCCACCATCTCCTGAAGCTACGAGGGGTCCCATCTGGCAAAACTGCTGAAACTGTCAATAGAAACCATGGATGAGTCTGGGTACTAGGGATTAATTTCAGGGGGTGACCACAGTGTCACCCCTCTTCTTTAGTATCGGTTACCCTTTCTGGCAGTGGAATTTTGCTCAAGAGATTTGTGAACACAGCACTTCTCCACCTTTTCTTGGCAAATTTTTCAGACATAGTCATATGTATCTGAATGCTGGATGCACTTGTCTTAAGTTAACGTCCCTGATTTAAGAGTATCTTAGGAAAACTAGTTCAGGAGCCAGATTAATCTACGTACTTCCAAAACAGGTGTTTGTGAAAATCACCAGAAAGGCTGAGAAGCCAAAGTTGAAAAAGTTATACAGACTAAAAATTGAATTCATTTGTTCATCGCATTTGAATTTATCCATAAAAATCTATTCTCTCCCTTTAATGCTTTCATTTCAGTCATTAAATTTCCAATCAGAACCAAAGAGGTTTATTGCTTTACTCAGTAGGTTAATTTTTATAAAGTCTTTGAAATTCATAGTAAGTTCAGCCCATTACAAAGAGAAAAAGCTCTGGTTTAGAGAACCTAGACTCTTAGTTGTTACGAATGAGATTGTTTAGCTGGTGTTCTGCTTAGCTTGATATTAAAACAGTAAAAAATGGGTCCTATGCTATGATCCAGTGAACAAAGAAGGTTTTTAACTAAGGGGTTAAAATTTAGAACTTAAGCTGTATCCATAGCTCGCTCTTTTATCCTGCTTATTCATTACTTTGATGTGTTTAGTGGTTATTTCCTTAAGGTTATATTTTATAAGACAAATTTGTTTTTCATAAACAGTAATTTTGAATTAGATATTCTTGAAGATAAGATGAGTTCATTACGACAATTAGTTAAAAGTATATACCCCAGAGCTATGAAAAAGAAAACTGGGGGAGTAAATTCACGATGGAGATGAACACAGTATTTCAGTTAGCCTAAAGAAAATAAATAAAAATAAAAAATCAAAGATATTTAGTGGTACTATGTTATGCTACAAATGGAATAGATGGTTCTGCATTTTCCTTTCCAGTAGCTCATCAAAGAACCATCTGTAACCTGAACACTACACTGACTTAAAATTTGACTTCTTAAAAACTAGTCATCCTTCCCAGGGAAAGCAAACAAACCAAATAGGCTTTGAACATTTTCTCACTGATGGGCATATACATTCATGTTAGGTAATGAAATAAATATATCCAAAAGTGTTAAAAATAGAAATAATAAATCTTTGGAAAGAATGTATACAAAAAATTGCAAAGTACATACATCAATTATTTCTGCATTGGGGAAAAGATTATTTTTGTTTCCTTCTGTACATTTTGGTCACTATATGATTTCCTAATGAATAGATTTTGCATTAGAGGGAAGTTTAAAAATGAAGAGGAGGAGAATGCTGTATTTGCCACTTGGCATTTGCCCCTTTCCTTTGGTAGAACTCAGCAGTAAGAGGCTTACTTCAAACTGGTTCACTTAAGCACTATGTATTCAGGTGTGATAGTGTATGTCCCATGGGAGCATCTGGAATGGCACACAGAGATGACCATGCAGGCTGTTCTCCCAGTTTTGTGCCACTAACAAGCACCACAAGCAATGGTGGTTAGTGTGCTTTTTCATTAATGGAAGGTAACAATCACCCGTAGAACGCAGTCAGTAAGTGTGGCTTGAAGAAAAGAGGGCCACCCTGCCAGGATGGACCTTGATAGAGGACAGCAATATTCAAAGGCAACAAATATCCTCCAGAATTCTGGACTTGGTGCTGGGCTGGTCTTAAAGTCAGAACACTTTCATTTTTATATTATAGTGTGTCTATGAGCTGTGGGTTCAGAATACAGCCCTATGGTTCACTTGTCTTGTTTCTCTGCCACCAAACAGAAATGGGAAAAATGGAGCCATTTAGTGCTTATGGTAAGAAAAAAAATATGTATAGGCATGCTCAATGTAAATGTAAGTAGCAGGATATCAGAGCAGAGAAAGCATTAGATTATTTCAGCTGTATCCAGACATTAATGAAAGCCAATTTGCAATTAGGTAATTAACATAAGAGCCAGTGGTAACCAGCAATGTGTTCTTATGCCTAACATTATTGCTACAAATTGCTGTCAAAAGCTTCTCCCTGTGTTTTCTCTTTGTCTTTTGACTGCATGGTGATGATATAAGGTAATTGCGAAGTATCTGCAGAATGCTGCGTGTTGTTTCATGCAAGCCATTTAGTAACTATGTCAGGTTACCACACAGGAAACCCTTTTAATTACAAGATACAATGGCGTGCATCACCCGGTGGCAGTCTCTCTTGTTAACCTTGAACTAAAAGTTCATTCCCAAATCTCCTTTTTTGTCCCAGGCTCTGCTCTGCCAGCTTCCAGGGCTGCACAAACCCTGGTTGGTGGTTCTGCAGCTTAAGGCACACAGGGATGCTCCCTCATTTCTCTGTGCTGGTACCAAGACCTTGGCTGCATCTTGGACACACCTGGTTCTGGTTACGACACCCAGAAATTCCCACGAATCTCTATAAGGGAAGCAAAAGCCTAATCATTGATGACTCAACCCCTACTGAGGAATAAACTAAAGAGAGCTTCCTTAACAGCTATCTTAAGCAAACACATACATATAGTCCCTGTAAGTGATATGCAGCTTGCAGTTACTCCCCTTTAGCATTTTTTCTATTTTTTCTTCAGAGAATGGTGACTCATTTAGCTATGTGTGGCTAAAAATAATACACCTGCTGCACCTAGCTATGTGTGACTAAGAATAAACATAGCAACTATGGTCTTTTATGTCCCCTCTTGCTTCATCATCTTAGTGATATGTTATCTGCTGCTATTTCCCTATTTTTGTGCTGTTTCACTTCCTACCTTAGTATATGTGTCAGAGTTGCTATTTCCTTCAGCAAGGTTGACTTGCTAATTTGCAGGGCATATTCAGAATCTTTGATGGTAAATGTTCCAAAATCCAGTTTCCAAATATACGTGAGTAATTGTATGGATGTGAGAGTTGGACCATAAAGAAGACTGAATGTGGAAGAACTGATGCTTTCGAATTGTGGTGTTGGAGAAGACTCTAGAGAGTCCCTTGAACTGAAAAGAGATCAAATCAGTCAATCCTAAAGGAAATCAACCCTGAATATTCGTTGGAAGGACTGATGCTGAAGCTCCAATACTTTGGCCATCTGATGAGAAGAAATGACTCACTGGAAAAGACCCTGATGCTGGGAAAGATTGAAGGCAGGAGGAGAAGGGGACGAGAGAGGCTGAGATGGTTGGATGGCATCACCAACTCAACAGACATGGATTTGAGTAAGCTTCAGGAGATGATGAAGCACAGGGAAGCCTAGCATGCTGCAATCCATGGGGTTGCAAAGAGTTGTACACGACTGAGCAACTGAAGAACAACTTGTATTTATAGCTCTAGATATTACTCTTCCTAATATCTATGGAACAGATACTGGAACTTAGAAAGTTAGTCTCCTTTCCCAGACCTTCTAAAAAAGTACCTGCTTCTGTGAATGACTTCCCTCTCAGGCACTCTGGCCTTTAGCAGGGTGAGGAGGACTGACTTCCAGGTTGGATGCTCAAGTAAGGGAGAAACCAGATGCTATTGTGCAGAAATGTATCCCTTTGCTGAGTGCTTTTAAGCTGCAGTTACTGGAGGCCTGGTGCTTAACTATTTCACAACCACATACACGTGGGCTCTCACTATTATGGCTAAAAGAAACTTCAATCTTTTAAAATTTTCTTCATGAGGTTTGCGGGTATTTAGCAGTTACAGAAAGTTTGAAGTGCAACTTTCAGATCTACATTAGAAAAGTTTTATTTTACCTGAAAATGGCATTCTAAAAGTTTATCAGGTTAAAATATTTCACATTGGAGAGAAAGACCAACTGGGTTTTTCTGGACTCCCTAAAGTTTCAATATTCCTTATTTTCCTAAGGGCTCTGTGGTAATGATAGCCTGCCTTAGGGTACTGAGTTAAAAAGACATCCCACTATGCCTGTCTTGAACCACACCAAATTAAGCACCAGCTCCTCCAAATGGGGCCCTTCTCCAAACTTTCTGTCTTCCAGAACACCAGACCTCAAACTAGAGAATATTTTTTGACTCCTGTTCATGAGCCCCAAACTCATTATCAGGTAGCAAAAGCTTGTATTATTAGAAGCATAAAGACAGGGACGGTGTATTCAATTTTTCAAGTGCCTGGTGTACATTATGTATTTACCCATAAAACCACATGGATTTGTTTTGGCTGGAATTATTTTATGTCAGTATGGTAACTTATCGTCTCAGGATTATGAAAACATTCCACTGGCTTTTGATGGCATCAGAAGAATTTCTGAAACATGATTGTAGATCGGACTTAAATTTTAAATGTTTATGTGATTGACCTTGGATACGGGCCTGTGACAAAGACCTGCAACTGAAAGCAGTAAAATATTTTTAAATGTCTGCTCACTTGTTCAAGCCTGGTGCTTATCACAATAGGGGACAATGCTGGGATTTTGAGCTCTTGATAATTATGGACTGTTAGTTACCAGCTGGATGTGCTACAGTGGGAAAAAGAATGATCTCAGATAGAACACATTTCTCTTTGTTAAGTTAAATGCAGTTTGTGTCATAAACCAAAATTTTTAAACCATGGAATCACAGCTGATAGAAGAACTGGGAATCACAAGCATAGCCAACCCGCAAAGGATCTCTTATCCCCACCCTCTCCACTCTCATTTCAACTGCAGTTGCCCTTTTCTTTCACTTGGGCTATTTTATTTATTTATTTATTTATTGGCCCTGCTGCATGGCTTACAGGACCAGGAATTGAACCTAAGCCTTTGGCAGTGAAAGCACCTAACCACCAGATCACCAGGGGACTCCCTACTTGGGTTGTTATACAAGACATCAAACTAGGTTTCCATCCTTTCATCTGTCGATTGTGTACATTGCTACTCAATCAATCCCGAGCCAAAAAAAAAGAAAAGCTGAATACATCTCTATTAACATCCTAAATACAAAATCCCTTAACCTGGCACTTAAAGCCTCTGAAATATAATTGCAACCTGCATGCTAAGCCTTAACTCTCATTACTGCCTAAAAAATGTCTGTGTCAGTTGAGATGTACTGCTTTCAACGATTAATCACAGCAATAAAACATCAAGTTCTGGGTGGCTGACTCCATAGGTTCAAACCCTGACTCTGATGCTTATTAGGTCTGTGACTTTAAGTTCTTTAACCTCTCTATAACTGCATCTTCTCACTGGCAAAAAAGCTAGCATTCATCATTATTATCATTATCATCATTCTTACCTCTCAAATTTGCCTGTTCTCTTTCTCTGGATCAAACACCCTCTGTTCTTTTCCCATCTCTCTCGAGCAATGGTTCTTCAAGTGCTGTATCTGAGTAAGCAGGACAAGAATCACCTGGGAACTTGTTAGAAATACAAATTTTTACATCCCATCCCAGACCTACTGAATTAAAAATGTTGAATGTGGGGCCCAGCAATTTGTGTTGTAGCAAGTCCTCCAGGTAATCCTGATGCACATTCAGCTGTGAGAATAAAAACCCACCTCAAATGCTATCACCTGTTTTCTTATCTCTCCTGGGGCACCTGATCTGTATCCCCATTCAAACCCCCAGAGCCAGAGCCCTTGGTGCCATTTGTTAGCATTCATTTAAACCTTATGTGTCTATTTACCTCATGTCATAACCCTATCCCCCACATAGCCTTGCCAAATTATGAACTTTTTGTAAGAAGGAACTTTGCTTACTACCCTTCAAATAGGAAGCAGGGCTTAACAAAGTTTCTTTCAAATATTGGTTTGACTGCATTAAATCAGATTATCTTAGTACTCAAAGTATAAGAGATTGAAAAAAGAACTAGAAATACAGGGAAAATTTTTTAATCTATTAAGAAGCTCCATGTTGGAAAATATAGCCACAACATGGACTGAATGTTTCAAGTTCTTAATTAGAAGCAAAGTTTCAAGACAGAGAGGTTAAAGTTCCATTCTTACAATCATCTCTTCATTCCTTGATTCTGTAGTGCAGGCCATTTTTTAAAACAAGTTTTCTAAATGCATGACGATGGGTAGGAAATGTAATATCAGGATGGAGGCAAAATGAATGTGCAAGGCTCAAGTACTTCCTATTTTCTGTCCTACAAAAGGAACGCACAATGTTATTTATGTTTCTCCTTTTCCCTAAGTAGCTTTGAACTTGCAAATGAAGCCAAGCTTAGCTTATTGAATTGCAAATACAATAAAAATACATAATTTCTTTTCTTTCTGAGAACATGAAGTTTGTCTTATACAAGAGAAAATAAAATGCTACTTATTAAACCGTCATTCACTAATTAGTACCAATAGCAAATTTTAAAAGAAAAAAGAAGCTAATATTTACTCTGGCTTTTCCTAACTGTGTGTGTACAGTTGATTATGTATATATGTATATTTATGTTATATATATAAATCTGTATATATGTATATATATCGGTGAGATCACTGTGAACAAAAATAAACAAAATCACTTTGGGATTCACTGCAGGCTTGATATCCAACGGGTAGTTGGGCAGCAGTTGAGCTCAAGCCTAATTTTCAAGCAATTTATAAGTTAATGTGACTTTCAAATGATGGAAAAGGAATCCACTGTTATTGGTGGAAACAATTTCTTTTGATCTAGTACTTGGGCTGTACCCATTATATTTACTTTCCTTGAAGGCAACCTTACCTTCTCCATAACTTGAACAAAGTTAAACACAACCTGAGCTCATATATAATCAAAAGCCGTGATATGACTCCGTTTCAACCATATCTATCAGATTATTGGAGTTTCCCTCCTTTTGGCAGAGACTCATATGCTGCTGCACTCAGAGATAAGTCACCAGCCTATGTATCCAATGAAATACAGGCAAAGGTGATTAAAAGACTCTATCCTCTCAACTTTTTCACAACTCCAGGTGTCTCCTTTCTTTACTCATTATTTGAGGGAAAAAAATAGCCATGTAAATGACAGAATGCTAGCAAGGCAGCTGACTGGCCGATAAAGTCCAAGCAAAACAATTTCCAAAAGTAATGTTATTCCTTCTTATTTCCCCTCTGTTTAAAGATTACTTCTAGAAGATCTAAAAAGAGCATTCTTGGCAAAATTCTAAGAAACACCTAAAAGGTTTTGGGAAAATTCTACCTGCTGTGGCTGGCTGTGGAACAAGATGTTAGAGATTTCAGTGAGGTACTCCACGAGTCACAGGACGAATAATCAGCACCCGAAAACCATTCACCTGCTAGTAAAAGCCACACAAAAGGATTCTAGAATCCTCACTATCATGACAGGGAGAGTCTGTTTTCAAAAGAAAAGTGGGAGAGGGGAGCAGGGGTGGTCCTAAGAATAAAAGGAAGAGCTTTCCTTTGGAAAAGAGTGCTAGAAAAATGCAGGCTTTTTTGCAGAGAACTAAGAAGAAACGCCGATTATAAAAGCCAGCAGGGATGAATCATGAAAACATTATAGTCAGTGAAATAAACCAGACCCAAATATTGTAGGATTTCACAATGAAGGGCCTAAAATTGGCATATTCATAAATACAGAAAACAGATACATATTACCAGGACCTGGGAGGAGAGGAGACTGAAAAGCTATTGTTTAATGGGCACAGTTTGTTTGAGATGAAGAAGTTCTGAGAAAAGATGGTGGTCATGGCAGTACAGTATTATAAATGTACTTAATGCCACTGAATTGTATGCCTTAAGTTTCTTACACCAGTGAACTTTATGTACATTTTAGCAAAGTAAAAATATATATATATATATGATGAAACCAAATAAGCAAAGTATTAAAGCAAGCAGGAAGACCTGACGACAGAAAGTAACTGATACAAAGACATCATAAACCTGGAGAAAAAAGAATTTTCAGAGGTAGAAAAAAGAAGGAATTAGACTGGATTCTCATCTGCAAGAATTATATGTTCACAGAGGAAAAAATAGATGATCAAACAAGAGAGCTTGTCACTGATAAACAAATAGCTAGAGAAAAAGACAGTCTTCATAAAAATCCAGGGATACTGGGTTGGAGCACAAAGGCTAAAATTATACCTAAGCCAAATAAAGAAAAGCGGAGAAAAGAGGACATTAGAAAATTTGGCCCTGTACTGTGTGTCCCACACCTGAGATTCAGTGATTTGGTGATTCAGAGATCTTTAAAAACAGTATAAACATTCAGCATTAAGCAGTAAAAAGAATGGTACACATACCCCAGGATTACAGAAAATGATTCCCTTTTGTTAAATAAATTCACTACAAAAATACCTCTGGTGTGCATATTAAAGCGACTCTTCAAGGGGGGTCACCAGACCAGCAGCAACAGCCCCTTCGGGGGAGTTGGCAGGAAGGTCAGCTTCTGGGCTCCGTAGCAGACCAACTGCGTCAGAAGCACGGGGATCCGGGCAGAAATCTGTTTTTACAGACCTCCCAGGTGACGCTAATGCTGAAGTGTGAGATGCGGCACCTCATGAAGGAACCTGAATAAAGGCCTGCAGGTGATTAATCAGACTGATTGGCCCGAGGGCGGCCACGGGCAGGCCTCGTGCTGGAGGCAGCTGCTCTGGCAAGGGGCAAAGCACCAGAGCCCACACTGGGGGATCTTTGCCTCCTTTTCCAGGAGGTTTTCTGATTTGACTCAGAACTACTTGCCTATTGCCAGTGTTAGGAAATCAAAGCTGTAGAGAAATCTGCACAATGATTATGCTAGTGAGACATCACCAGGACTCTTCCTGCTTTCAGAATACCTGCGGGGTTCCTGCCTTTCCCTCTGCACGTCCCATCTGCAATTTATCATGTTGTTGTTGTTGTTGTTGTTTAGTTGCTTAGTCGTGTCTGACTCTTTGTGACCCCATGGACTGTAGCCCGCCAGGCTCCTCTGTCCATGGGATTTCCTAGGCAAGAATACTGGAATGTGTTGTTATTTCCTTCTCCAGGGGATCTTCCTGACCCAGGTATTCAACTAGGGTCTCCTGCCTTGGCAGACAGATTCTTTACCTCTGAGCCACCAGGGAAGCCCAATTTATTATGTAAATTTCTTCAAATATTTCAGAATGTATGGTCATATCTCAACACTGTCAAGAAACCTTTTCAAGTTAGGCCCCATCTGTTATATGCAAGTATTTCTACAACGCAATAGTTCAGTTGGCAATTTAAGGAGGATCACTGAATGTGTGTTGTTTTCTCTTTTAATCTTTGCTCTGTTTTTCCTGTCATGGAATACCTGGACACAAGGACCATATAAAGCTACTAGTAACACCCTCTGTCCATATTAGACTAAGATTATGAAACCCCCTTAACCTCAGTATGATGTCATGTTACTATTTTTTTAATCTATAGGTGTATATTTCTTTTATATCATCTTCGAGTTTAATAAATATTAGAATTTTTCCTTTATGTCAAAAGCATTCTCATTTTTCTCAAGCTAGCCTGAGGGTCTAGCTTAATTCCACATCCTTAAGGCTGTGTATCCGCCCATCACCCTTGCTGCCCACCTGCCCCCATCCCAGCACTCAGAAAGAGCAAGATCACTACCCTTTCTTGGTTCAAGGCCAGCTTCCCAAAACCATCTGTGTCTCCATCTGACTTTCCAACCTTCTAATCCGTGCTCTTGTCACTTCTCTAGAGCATCACACCAATTTCCAACCTGATATTGATATTACTTCTTTGGTCTTCAGGGGAGGAAAAATACTTCTACTCTTCTAGGATCTCTGACTAGACCTAAGAATTAAACTAAAAAAAGACAATCAGGAGAAAAATATATCAGTTTTATTAGAATTTTACGTATATATGGGAACCTTCACAAGAGAATAAAGACCAGAAAAAGCAACCAGAACAGAAAGTTTTTATATCTTTTGGACAAAGAAATGATAAATTATAAGAATTAAACATTTTTTGGAATAGAGGCAACAAATAATGGGAAGTGAGTAGGAGATAACTGGGGGGGGGTGCAAAACTAGGAAGATAAGGTTATCTTAGTAAATCTGTTTGTACAGACTCATTTCAGCATTGATTCTCAGTCTCTGGTATTAAAGACCTCTTCCTTCTCTAGGAAGACATCTTTCTCATTTAATGGCCTGTTTTTAGGTAGAAAAAGGTAGATCAGAGAGCCCTTCCTGCATCTACTGTATCTCAAGGGCCTTCAACTCAAAATCATCTGTATACCAAAATAGCATATTTTGGGGTGGCATGTCCTAAAGTCTTTCAGATACTGACTTCTTGCCATAATTTATATTGGCCCAATGGCAACCCACTCCAGTAGTCTTGCCTGGAAAATTCCATGGACAGAGGAGCCTGGTAGGCTACCGCTCATGGGGTCGCAAAGAGTCGGACACTACTGAGCGACTTTACTTTACTTTAGTCTACTTCTGGCGGAGAAGACAATGGCACCCCACTCCAGTACTCTTGCCTGGAAAATCCCATGAACGGAGGAGCCTGGTAGGCTGTAGTCCATGGGGTCACTAAGAGTTAGACACGACTGAGTGACTTCACTTTCACTTTTCACTTTCATGCTTTGGAGAAGGAAATGGCAATCCACTCCAGTGTTCTTGCCTGGAGAATCCCAGGGACGGGGCAGCCTGGTGGCTACCATCTATGGGGTCACACAGAGTCGGACATAACTGCAGTGACTTAGGAGCAGCAGCAGCAGTCTACTTCTGGAGGTTCTTAATAACAATTGTGCAGGATCTAGGAAACAGCCCATCAAGCTAGCATTTCTACCAGTCTTCCCAAAGAGCTTTAGAACTATTTTAAAAAAAAAATGGTAAGAGGAAGTTTTCCATGTATTTTAAGCATTGATTCCTCTAAAATAAAAACATAGATATTCACTCAATGCTGGTGACTGCTCCTGGCTAAACTCTGAATGTAACCTACTGGCTGCCCATCTGAGAATCTGTGATTATGAAATTTATTCCTAATGGTGAAAGCAGTGCCCCGCACACTAATTAGACCTTTTATTAAGGAATGAAGGATTGCTGAGCCAATGAAACTTAGAAGGGAAGAAACATAATTTCTAAAACTTTGATAGAAAAGGACATCAGTTTTTAATAAGTCATAAAAAATATGCATGGACTCAGAGTTAGCATTTCAAGGAAATAAGGTAGTCTGAATAGAAAGGATTAGCTGGTGATCCAAATAGAAATTTTAATGCACTTTTTTTCCTCCTTCCTATTTTAGTTTAGTTTGACCTCCTTGAATCCAATGGTTGTGGAAGAACTAGTGGTTCTATGTGCAACAGCATTATTTTTATGTCCCCATTACTGAGGACAGGAGCCAATGCTCTAGGCAGCTTTATGTATCACTAAAATCCAAAAGTTCATGAGTAGTTCAGTTCTGTAATAATAATAATAATAAAAACAATAATAATAGTGACAATATAATGCTAGGCTAAACTGTAGTAACAAAAATGCACAAACCATGGTGGATTAACACAATCAACTCTTATTTCGTGTTCACATGAAGTCCAAATACAGTCCAGAAGCTCTCGTGTGAATTCTCCTTTGACAGTGACTTTGACAGTGACAGTGACAGGGATCCAGGATCCATGCATATTTTAGCTACACCATCACCAAGGTCGCTGCTGCCAAGGTAGAAGGGGATATAGGAAATACACTGACTTAGTAACTGTCTTAGCCCATAAATGCTGCTTTCCTCTCACATTTTATTGACTAGAGCTAGTCACATGACTCCAACCTAACTGCAGGGTAGGCTGGGAAGTATAGAAGGGCACAAGAATATTTGGTGAGACTTTCCCACAAGTAATGATAATTCTTTGATCAATGCCATCTATATTCCAACTACTGTGCTGGTTAACGTACATGGATTATCTCAGATGCTCAAAACATTTTAACATGTGTTATTAATTTCACTTTATAGATGAATAAGCCAAGGCCCATAAAAATTAAGCAGTTTTCATGTATTATCTCAGATTATAGCAGAAACCTTTGAAGATATGTATTATTAACTCTAGCTTATAATTGGGGTTCATACACATAATGGCAAAAGTGGGATTTGAACTTTAGAACGGGCTCATTTCTTGCTTCTCCATGTGGTATGTGCCAAGTAAAATGGTAGTCTCTGGGAATACCAGAAACAAAAGGAAATGTGAAGAAGGGAAAGAGAGAAGTCCACTGGTATTCTCTGACAGCGGAACTGCCATCAGCATCACATCAGGACCAGAGACATCAAGACCAGTATTAAAGGCAAAAAGCCCACCACTTGCTCAGAGTCAGATTTTCTGTGAAGTTAACACCATTTAAGGTTCAGAATCCTTACTTTCATAGGCACCTTCCAAGGCCCTGGGAAGGACCCCAGCAATGTGCCCAGAGAATACTATATTTCTGTAAAATATGGAAAAGATCTTATAACAGCAATTAGTTAAGACCATGGTCTCTTTCTATTCCTATGTCCTGACTATCACTTATCTTCTCATGTTAATGGTAACCTGCCTGTATGCACATTTAAGATCCAGTGAAATAGAAATTGAATAGGGTTTACATTTACTTTGGCTTAAATGAGATCTCTTCCTGTGATTCACAATCACTCCATTATAAATAAGTTATTGCCAACCATCCCAGTGTAAGGACTGGTTTCAAGGATTATCCCTAATGCCTACTATGCTGACTCACCTGACATCACGATACAAATGTGCAGAGCTAGACATATTGTGACATGAACATTTTCCTTGGCACCCAGGAACAGAAGTAGGTATGCAAAAAAAGAAACGTAAGGAATCAGAAGCAAATCTTTGGAAAATTGTTCCAATCATCAGCCTTGTAAGATTGTGAATAGAGGATACGGTTCCCATAAATATTTAGTCAAAGTAGAAGTTCTTTCCGGAGAAGGCAATGGCACCCCACTCTAGTACTCTTGCCTGGAAAATCCCATGGATGGAGGAGCCTGGTAGGCTGCAGTCCCATGGGGTCGCTACGAGTCGGACACGACTGAGGTGACTTAGCAGCAGCAGCAGCAGCAGTTCTTTCTGTTAGGAATACACACAATAAAGCAGCATATACAATTATAAAACACCATATTTTTTTCCTTTTTGATGGCAATCACATGAAATAAAATGTATTTATTACATTTCTATGTTTGGAGGAATACTAGAGACTGTATATGTGAGTGAAACTTTTAGAGGTTTCCAAAATTTGACACAGTCAATAATTTTCATGACCAATAATGGTTGTGGAAATAAAAGAAATGTTTATAAGCTATCAGTAATAATAAAAAAATTTCAGTCAGCCATATGGGGAAAAGATTAATTTATTTTATCTACAGAAAATGATGTAAGATTTTCAAATTGTTGCTATATGAAGAAGTAATCCAAAAATACTATACATATCCAAAAATACTGGGGGAAGGCTGTTTAATTTCAAGTATTTAATTTAATTTGTGATATTTATTAGTTCTTTTAAATTTATTTTTGTGTATAATTTTTCTATGTATAAATTCACCATCATACCTACTTTGTGTTCTTTTTCTTAGAGTCCTCCAATTAGGTAAGCTTTATGTCCTCCCATATATAGACTGAACGTCTGTGTCTTGCCCCTCTCCCACCCAATTCATAGGGTGAAACCTAATCCCCAATCAGCGAATAACTGACTCATTGGAAAAGACCCTGATGCTGGGAAAGATTGAAGGCAGGAGGAGAAGGGGACGACAGAGGATGAGATGGTTGGATGGCATCACCAAATCGATGGACAAGTTGCAGGAGTTGGTGATGGACAGGGAAGATTGGCATGCTGCAATCCATGGGGTTGCGAGGAGTCGGACGCGACTGAGCGACTGAACTGAACTGAATCCCCAATTTGATGGTATTATGTATTAGGGCCTTTGGGATGTGATTGTCGTGGGGGGAGCCCTTATGAATGGAATTACTGCTCTTATAAAGAGACTTCAGAGAGCTCCCTTGTCCCTTCCATCATGTGAGGACACAGTGACAAGATAGTCATCCATAACCAGGTGGCCAGTCCCCTGCTAGCAACTTGATCTTGGATTTCCCAGCCTCCAGAGCTGTGAGAAGTAAATTTCTGTTATTTATAAGCCACCCAGTCTATGGTATTCTAACAGCCCCAAAGAACTCAGACAGCCCCCACTCCTAAAACCTGGTTCCACCCTCCTACTGGCATAAATTAGCAGGAAAAATGCCCATCTTAACTCACCCAGCAGAGCATCAACTGGTGTAACATTTGAAAAAATAATAAAGGATCTAGATGACAATAACGTGATTAGTTGACATGCCAGCCATTTCAAACCAAGTTAAGTTTTTGATGTTTTAAATTATTCACCCCAGGAGATAAGTATTTAATTTGTAAAGACGTGGATTTGAAATTCCATTGCCAAAGATAAAGAACAATCTCTAGATTGCTACTTGTTATATCTCCATGCAGATTATATTTATCAATCATCGGTACTATTCAACTTTAGAGGACGCCTGTGGCTAAATTAGGCCAGGAAATAAAGCTCCTTGGATAAAAGTGGCCTTCATAGAACTAAGAAAGACGTCCTTCTGATCTACTCTACA
Organism: Giraffa tippelskirchi; assembly: GCF_054371585.1. Classification (NCBI taxonomy): domain Eukaryota; kingdom Metazoa; phylum Chordata; class Mammalia; order Artiodactyla; family Giraffidae; genus Giraffa; species Giraffa tippelskirchi. Next base: position 101,934,639 of record NC_137280.1, on the reverse strand, counting down.
CAATTTAAACTCTCTAGGGAGAATTCGAGTTTCTACCTGTCACAAAGCGAAGTCACCCCTTTGTTAATGGATATAGATACTTTTAATCACCAGGATACTCAAAGAAATTGGATAGTACCCAGAAAAAAGGGGGGAGAGCTTAATGCTGATGATTTGAAGCTTAATAAATAATGCAAATGCTTAAGCTTAATATCTGATTTTATTTTACAGCATTTTTATTACCATCAACATTTTCAAAAGTTTTGCTTGGAAAGCAAAAATAGCACTTCTCATGTTGAATACCATGAAGGGGAAAATGAGACTAAAATAAGTCACTGTCCTTATCACTTTTTATCGAAATCTCAAAATACGTAACAGAAATTAACCTGGTAGCCCTTAAGTTCTAGATAATTCAGAAATAATACATTAGCTGTTCATTAGCTGGGCAATCTATGACCTAGAAAGATTGTTGAAGTTTAAGTAGTTAATCAGGTGCAGAAACAAAGGTGGGGAGGAGGGAACTGGAAGCTAAAATCCTGAGCACAAATTTCTGGACTAACCCATTCCACGAAGTTTCTTCCTAAAATACATATTTCTTCTTAATAAGACACTAAGACCCTGTTTTCAGTAAACTAATAAACTTCCAGAGATGATTTAATGGTCACTCTGAAAGTCATTCAAAGGATCTAATTATATTCCAATTGCTCTGTGTTGTGAACCACATGTAATTTTGAAGAATTTAATTCACAGACAATCCATAGAACAATAAATCAATGGAGAATGTGTTTGTGGCAGAAAATCATTATTGAATGAAAATATTTCTGTTCACACTTTATACTTCCTCCACACTTTACTTCACTCTAATTCTGGGAAACCAAAAATGAAACAAACTAGCCAAAAACTAGATAGATATAATCCCAGAATCTTTTTATTTTTTAATCCAGAAGGGATTTTATAGATCATCCACCTAGCCTCCTACAGACCCTAAAGTTTAAATGTCATGTCTGAAATAGTCATTTAGTTAGAGGTAAAATTAGGATCAGATAACAAATCATTCCTACTACCAAAGGACCATGATCTATCCCAGACCTCTCCCAACCCCCTCCAGGAAAGATATAGGGGAAAAAAAAATCTTACAGTGTATGATCACATGAAAAAATAGTCCTATTTTTTACATGAGCAGAATTTCTAAGAGAGCTTAATTTTTTAAACTGTTTTTAATCAAAATAAAACTCATCTTCCCAAGAGACAGCTGAGAATGTGCTTCTGCTTTTAACATTGGCGGGGGGTGGAGGGGGTGTTAGCACAGAGGCAAAAGAGAAAACTGAGTGAAGGGGGAAACTATACAGAACTATATACTCAGCAACTCCATTAAAGCCATATGCTGGATGCAGAGGAAAAGGAAATGAAAAGCTTTGAAATGCAGCTGCCCCACTCCCTGCTATTTCCACTCAAACCTGAGTATTTTTCCATCAGGATCCAACACATGTGTGGTGACACATGGAAACAGGGTGAGCTCATGAACCCAGGGGAATAGAGTCCAGCATCCCCAGTGCAGCACCCTGGAAGCACATGGCCACTCCCAACCTCCGCCTCTGTGGATAGCAAATATGGAAGAAGACCTAGCAATGGAAAAACTCACTTCACAGCAGAAAAGGAAAGCCAAAAGATAATTCAGACACCTGGTTGCTGTTTACTGATTATGCCAGCAGACAAAATTGTTAGATCTAAAACCAGTCTAATTGGGCAATGTCTTTATTGATTAAAATCAGAGCAAGGAACTCTTTGGGGACACTGGAAGAAAGCAGGACCCAAAATCTAGCAATCCATGATGACTCTACACACACGGTGGAGTTGTTCTGATAGTTGTTCATGTTCCTTAGATAGGTTTTATTTAGAAACTCTCTCATCTGAACACAGGGTGTAACAAAGCAGCTCAATTTATAGAATGGAAGGAAGGCTTCTTTTATTCCATCTTTTCTTCATGACTTCTGACTTTGTTTCTGACACAGTGGTATTAACATTTTAAATTGAATCTGTAAATAAGCATTATGATGAGATGCTTCCCTTATTGGGAAGGCCAGGCTCAGTAGATGACCTTAAGTAAGATGATCAGCTGCTTTGTTTCCAGTAATCTAGTTTTGATACATCCTTCTTCTAGGTATTAAGGTCTGGTTTGAATTAAAGTCTGTGGCATGCTGAGAGCTGTAAGAGTAACTGAAAGGACTTGTTTTCAGCTGGTGGCCAAAAATGGCTTCCTTGTGGTTTGTAGCATACAGTTTATTCATTTAACTACTTGCTCATCTGATGGGTATTTACTGACATCCTCTGCATATACATGCTAGGTATACATATAAAACATGACCTAGTTACAAATCTTGTTTCCACCAGGTATTTATAGCGGGGCATGATATTTAACCCCTCTGAGCCTCATTTCCTCATAGGTTTATTGTTAGAACTGAAGGAGATAATATACGTAAAACTTAATAAGTAGTGGTTTTAAGAAGACAGCCTCTGCCTTTGATTAGCTCGGGCTGAAAGTATAACATATATGTAAACAACTAAAATGTCATTTGATTTTTGCTACAATAGACGGTGTACATACCAAGTAATTTGAAGAGTACAGAGTGTGGGGAAAGGGGGATGTCATCAATAAAGCATCAAAAAGCAGGTGACCTTGAAGTATGAGAATAGCAGGGCAGGGAGAGACATTCAGAGACATTCAGAAAAGTTAAGATTGAATTCATCAGGTTCTAGAAAGTGAAAAATCCCTTTGGGAAGCAGCAGCAGAATTTATTCCCTAAGGCTTGTGATACTTCTGCTCTTGGAAGCTGGAAGTTGCTAAGGTGTTGCCTTTTCCAACTTCATATCACACTGTGTGGCCCTGATGTCATTTTTTCTTATCCACACAGTACAGACTGAGGGACCTGACCTTCCAGAGGCAAGAGTTTGGGAAAAGGATGGGGTAAAATCAGTAGATGAATCTTAGAGGAAGCAGAGAGAAACTACTGGATAAACTAGAGTTAAAAGACAGAATAGTTCAAGTACATTGTACACTAAGGATATGTTGTTATTCAGTAACTCAGTCTTCTCTGACTCTCTGTGACCCCATGGACTGCAGCACAGCAGGCTTCCCTGTCCTTCACCATCTCCTGGAGCTTGCTCAAATTCATGTCCACTGAGTCGGTGATGCCACCCAAACATTTCATCCTCTGTTATCCCCTTCTCCTCCTGCCTTCTATCTTGACCCCAGCATCAGGGTCTTTTCCAATGAGTTGGCTCTTCGCATCAGATGGCCAAAGTATTGGAGCTTTAGCTTCAGCATCCGTCCTTCCAATAAATATTCAAGGTTGATTTCCTTTAAGATTGACTGGTTTCATCTTCTTGCAGTCCAGGGACTCTCAAAAGTCTTCTCCAGCACCACAGTTTGAAAGCAAGGATATGTAGGACTTAGTAAGCATTCTATTAATAGAAAACATTTTCAGTCACCAAAATATTGGAGTTGACATGTCTTCTAACATGTAGGAGGAGTAATCTACAGTCACAAACTAGTAAATTTATCATTAGGGAAGCAATGACCTAGTATGGAGATGGCAAATAAAAGGTACCATTGTCCCCTCCCCTCAGTTGATCAGTTGTGTCCGACTCTTTGCGACCCCATGGACTAGGCATGCTTTCCCATGGAGCCTAAACACAACCTCAGAATCTTAGCTCTTATTGTTAATGTCTGAACTAGTAGCTATGTGGAGAACATGCTGAAAACAAAAGACAATGAAGAACATGATATTGTGCCTACCGAAAGATCAGGCTTGCAGCCTCATTCATCTGATTAAAAAAAAAAAATCATGCAAATCCAAAGTTCAACTCTAGATATTTCCTGTAAAAGGGTCTAAAACACTGGATATTGTGGTTTAGCTCCCTCAGCATTAAGCCCATCTCCCTTCTAGCACCAAAGAGCTGCAAAGCTAAGAAGTGACACCTGGTCCCCTTAAATGATTGGTAAACACTCATAAAGAGAAAGGCAAGTCTGTGACAGATGCAGTATGCCCTGTGCTCAGCAGCAGTGAGGGAACCTCCTGAACCAGAGACTTCTCCCTTCCCGGTGGAGGCAGACTGTAGCATCCCACCCCGATGCCCAGGTCTGGAATGAGATTTGGGGAGTCATTACTGGAAGTTCAACCTAGAAGCTCTTTCTTCACTCCCTCCTCTACAATGATTTCACGAACCTCTTAATAGCCAAATACCTTTCTTCTTAAACAGGCTAGATTCTGTTGCCTACCACTGAACTCGGATGGACAAAGGCATGAAAAAACCTATCTTAAGCCATATTTTCTGAAGGAAAAATATTTAGCAAAAATAGTTCTAACAGCATGAATGTTTTAGTTAGGACTCATATTCTTGTAGCTCCAGCTATTAACTCTGTGAAAATGACTTTAATATCTGTATTTCTACCTCCAACTTCTGACCTTGTCTGCATTCTCTTATCTCAGATTGCTTCCTGTACTTCCACAGTTGGATTTCCTGCCAGCACCAGGACGTCATATGTCAATAATTTCATTTTTCATCTTCTCTTTCATTATCCTGGCCACCTGAACTCCGAATTCCAGCATAATCTGACTTTCTTCTTTCTCCCTTACCAAACCCCGAAAATTCTTTTGCATAATCTCTCTTTTCTATCTCTTTTCCACTACCACTATCATCAGTCTAGTTCAGGCCTCCTTCAGTTCAAACTTGCACTATTATATTATTCTGTTGGTTTCCCTGCTATTAGTATCTTCCCAACACCCTTAGCCATTTACCCTAGCCATGGCAACCCAATTCATACTCCTAAAAATCACTCTCATCTTGATAATTCCCACTCAAGCATTTCCAGACTTCCAATACTTTGAATATAAGATTCAAACAACTTAAGTAGGCACTCAAGGGTTTCACAATCTGCCTGCCAACTCTCTCCCCAAGGTTATTTCCCACTACTTCCCTCACTGAATCAATGCTACAGTCAACTAAGCCAAACTGGCCTCTTTACTTCCTCATCTTATTAACACACTATTTTCAAAAGCCACGTGTTGTACATACGTTTTCCCTTCTTGCAGTACCCTCTCTGCATATCATGTAATGTTGAATGGAAATCAAAAGTCTTCCTCCACTGGGAGGGAAAAGCAGCAGGGAGGAGGGCACAGACTCCAAAAGCTTTCTGAATGACAAACTGGAGAAAAGTTACTAAATAGGGAAAATAACATTTTAGATTATCTTTATTATTTTAGTCAATTGACTAACAGGCATACATTTTATTTAGATTCTGGTAGAGCTACAGCCAGGTGTTAATCCTGTGGCCCTCCAGGTTTGAAAATACCATTCAAATGGCCTGAAGCCATCAGATCACCCACACTGGATGAGAAATAGTACAGCTGACTTACAGAAATGACTTTCTGGTGAATCTAATTCTCAATAAGAACAGATAAGAGCTTGGTTAACTTTAGAGAAAATCCAGGCAGATGACTGGCTAGCTGAAACCCCCATCACCACCGTATGTTTTCTCTGTGACAATTTTAGGATCTGCAGCAGGAATGCGTTATTCACTATATCCATCTCACCAGATGGATTCAACTCTGCTTGAAGAGCAAGGAAAAACAGTTTTCCTTCATCCTCTCTCCTATTTTGCAGTTTGCTTACAGGAGCAGGTAAAAGGATCCCCTCCCAGATACATAGCTTCTTTTTGCACATCATCTCTGCTCCCTTCCCCACTGGCACTGTGCTTTTCCACCTGATGCTTTGGCATAATACACTGAGGCATCTGAACTCATACTCGTTGATTATGGTCTTAGGCTCACTTTGTTCACATTGTTGCTATTTATACTCGTATCACACAAGTGATGGAGCTCTAAGGCCGCAAGGGTTATTTCTGGCACCCTGCCAACTGTCACTTGTCAAAACCCGAGAAGCTCCCACAATCTTCTTTTGACATCAACCAGTGATTCCCCAGAGGGCTGGGTGTTTTCACTTCATCTTCTCTCCATCTCCTACACATTTAGGTCAAAGAACTCTAGACTAGGCAAATGCCTGCTTCTTTATTCTAATAAGATGTTCCCTACCTATGGCCAAAAGTATATCTTCCTATTATTTGCAACCAGGATGTAGAGAAGTAAATCCCATCCTTAGATCCCATAGCCGTCTTTACCTTTTAAATTCTCCTCAATCACCTGAAGTCACAAAACTTAGCTGGAAAAAGGTTAATGAAATTTTTCCTACACCTAAAGTCCATCAATTTTTTTCTAGAAACTTCTTGACCAAATATGTTTCCAAACCCATTCCTTTTCCAATAACTCTTTCTAGACTTCCATACCAACTGTTGCAGGAAAGACAAGCCACATCATATCTGCAGAGAGCCACATTTAAGGAATCACAACATCTGTTTTTCACTCTAAAAGTTAATTTTCACTGAATAGTTAAGGCCCTCCTGAATGAATCATAATTCTTCCCAGGTTAGTATTCCATTCTTTGTCCCATATTCTTTTCTTTTGTTGCCTCTCATCCAGGTCCCATTCTTCTGCTCTCATTTCTCAAGAGCCAAGTATTGATTCACCATTATTCTCAGGAGTATGCATACTCCTTTTCAAGATGTTCCAGATTGTCATCCACTTCTTGATGTGTAGATGCTCACATATCATGAAGTATCATGCTTGCCTCGCCTTGAGGTAGATTTTTGCATTCTCTTCTCACATGTCTCTACTTTTAATTCTTCTGACTCAGATTTTCATTCTCTTCTATCTTACTAGATGTGTTGCCAGGTTTTCTCAGTTCTCTCCAAAAACCTTGTATCCAATATTTTTTTCATTCCCAAAATTCCTTCACACTCTGCTCAAGCCAGATTGCATTTAGTTCCTGTGTATCTGATTCTTCCTGCCCACAAAAATATACACACATTCTCTAGTTTACCCTGAGCTCCATTCCTGGAGCTAAGGAGTTCTAAGAAGTTCTAGCATTGGAATCTGAAATGGAATCTTCATTCTTTATGACTCCTCTCCATAACTGGCTTGCTTGCTACTGCTAAGTCGCTTCAGTTGTGTCTGACTCTGTGTGACCCCATAGATGGCAGCCCACCAGGCTCCCCCATCCCTGGGATTCTTCAGGCAAAAATACTGGAGTAGGGTGCCATTTCCTTCCTCAATGCATGAAAGTAAAAAGTGAAAGTGAAGTCGCTCAGTCATGTCCGACTCCTGGCGACCCCATGGACTGCAGCCTACCAGGTCCCTCCATCCATGGGATTTTCCAGGCAAGAGTACTGGAGTGTGTTGCCATTGCCTTCTCCAGCTTGGTTGAAGAAATGTTTAATCATACATCTGCTGCTACCAAAGAGGCTGATAACTGCTCTGAAAATTACCCAGTGTACTTCATTCAACTACTCAGCCATGTGTAGAGTCAGGAGAAGGTGTCTTGGGCCCCTTTACAGATGTAAAGCACTCTCATCTTGAAAAATAGAATGATAAAATATTGGATTCTGTCATTCATCAGGCCTAGTCAGGTACCTCAAGGGGCTCTGTACCTTTCTTCATGGTTATCATCAATTATCTTGGTGATTAATTGCTCAACATCTGAATTCTTAACACTGACACCAAATATCACCCTCCAATTTGCTACTTGTTACCCAAAATATGAACCACAGGCAATAGGTTCCATAGGCATCGCACTGCGTATGTAGCATTTCCACTAACATTTCCACTTGCAGCAAAGCAAACAAGAATGACGAAGCACTTGTAGGCACGTGGCCTGAATGCAGATGGGGTGACAGGCCACAGGTGCTGCAGGAAGCAAATGAAGGAGCTTCTGCTTGGGCTGCAGAGTCACTGCTAAAGATTATAAACACCCTTGCCCCTGCCAGAACCTCTTGGGCAATGGAGCCACAGGAGACATCTGAGGAAAAGGCTGCTTTGACTTCAACTCTAATAACCTGAACAAGATGCAGGGCAATTAGTCCCAGGCTGTGGCCTCCAGGGCAAGCTTTTGGTCACCTTGCAACAGGTGGGCTTTCCTCTTGTGGTTCTGAGCAACCTTACACTTGTTCCTCTATTCATGCTTCTCCATCCTCCGTGAGTGAATCTAGTTTTTCTTTTCTCCTGTCCCAAACTATAACACGTGAATTAGTTTTTCTTCTGGCCATTTAGCAACTTTTTGCCCTCAGGTCACAGAAATTGGGAGTAGAACAAGTAGTGTGATGCCCTAAGATGAAAGAGAAATTAATTCTAATCTTAATTATGTCTCGAGCAAGTCACATTTCTGTACCTGTTTCTTCAGCTGTTAAATAAGGAAGCCATATGCTTCAAGGTTTAGTTTGGTTTTATCTTTTGCTAGAGTAGACCCACTAGGACAGAGTCTTTCAAGCTGGGGGAGTGGGTCAGAATTTACTAGTGGATCATAAAATTAATTTTTATATTAGAGTGGACTATATCAGAGTACATTGAAAAGAATTAGAGTATTGTTTATGCAAATTTTGTTGTGCCCTCATGTACATCTATGAGCTGGATGTCAAACATACTTCTTATTATGGATAGAAGTGGAAAAAATTTTAATCTCTTCCCTAGAGAGACAGAAATTATCTTAGTAGTTTCTGAGGGCTGGAGATAGGAATGGAGAATAACTGGAAAGGGACTGATGGAAAGGGTCCCTTTAGGGTGATGGAAAGGTTCTAAAATTAGGTTGTGGTGAAGGTTGTACAACTCTGTCAATACATTAAATTAAATTGCATGCTGAAAATGGGTAAATGTTATAGTATTCAAATTATATCTCAACAAAGTTATTTAAAAATAAAAAAAGCACGGCTCTAGAGGGACATGGATTTAATTCAGAATACCAAAATTATACCATGGATTTTATCCTTCTAAGGAGAGGAAATGTAGCTTTTATCAGACTATTAAGTGGATCCAAGACCCATAGAACTTTTAGAACCAGTTGATCAAATTGTCAATCTCCTTCTAGTACTAAAATTCTATAATTCTAAAACCTTAAAGTTCACTTTAACTTTAGTTCATGAAAATTATAGCTATAGGGAATTATTCCCTGGTGGTCCAGTGGTTAGGACTCCACACTCCCACTGTAGGAGGCATGGGTTCCATCCCTGGTTCAGTTCAGTTCAGTTGCTCAGTCATGTCCGACTCTTTGCAACCCCATGGGCTGCAGCACGCCAGGCCTCCCTGTCCATCACTAATTCCCAGAGTTTACCCAAACTCATGTCCATTGAGTCGGTGATGCCATCCAACCATCTCATCCTCCGTCATCCCCCTCTCTTCCTGCCTTCAATCTTCCCCAGCATCAGGGTCTTTTCAAGTGAGTCAGTTCTCAGCATCAGGTGGCCAAAGTATTAGAGTTTAAGCCTCAGCATCAGTCCTTCCAGTGAACACTCAGGATTGATCTCCCTTAGGATGGACTGGTTGGATCTCCTTGCAGTCCAAGGGCTCTCAAGAGTCTTCTCCAACACCACGGTTCAAAAACATCAATTCTTTGGTGCTCAGCTTTCCCCATAGTCCAACTCTCACATCCATACATGACTACTGGAAAAACCATAGCCTTGACTAGGTGGACCTTTGTTGGCAAAGTAATGTCTCTGCTTTTTAATATGCTGTCTAGGTTGGTCATAACTTGAAGGGGGAACTAAGATTCTGTATGCCCTGTGATATGGCCAAAAAACAAACAAACAAAATTATAGTGATAAACTTTTGCCTCCAAAGCATTTCAAAGAGTCTGTTTATGGGTGAATGGGATTATATGTATTAAAATACTTTTACAAATAAACTATTGCACAAATTTGAAATATCATCAATAGCCTATTGAGTTATTATTTTATCATATTTACCTGCATTTGGCCTATATTTGGCCTACAGTGTTTTTAGTCATAGCTACATCTGCAATTCACGTGCTAACTAAATATTGCAATGGTATTTATACCTCCAATTTTTTTCTCTTTTTGGTCTATAATGCCAAGGATGGTGAAGCTCATAGATCCTCCACAATCCTTTCACTGGTGTGCAAACACTTTGGTACTGAAGGAAACCAGGATATGTCACCCCAAAATATTCCATTTTGGCATGTTGACTATTTTGAATTAAAGGTACTTAAAAATTGCAGGTGTAAGACAGACACTTTGACTCTTCCTTCTTTAAAACAGGAGATAAAGGTGCCCTCTCTGTACCAGGAGGAAAGAAGACATTTTTAGTAGCCCAGAGAAAGCACCAGAGGAATCTGCAAACAAACCTTGTTCTATTAGTCTACTCCCACATATCTATCTTCCCACAGTCTGTGCCCTTGGAAGCCTAAAATTACTTTCCTTTCTTCTGTCATTACTCTACAATGTCTTATTCTTGGTTGAAGATGCTGTATAAGCTGGAATTCTAAGCTACCATTTTGAGTTATTTTTGGTTTAGGTTTCTCCCCCATGATGTGGGCTGTACACATCAAAATATTTTTCTCTTGTTAATCCATCTTTTGGTTAAAGATTTCCAGCTGGAAATCTAAGACAGGTAGAGGTAAAGTTTTACCTTTCCTAGAGTACCAAACATAAAGAAGAGGTAGAAAGGGACAAAAAAAGAACAGGGTGGTTTCTGTATCTATGTAAACAGAAAAACAGAGGAGCCAGGCGGGCTACAGTCCATGGCGTCACAAGAGAGTCAGACACAACTTATCAACTAAACAACAAACAAAAAGACAGACTAGGAATTTTTAAACAAAGTGGCTATATCAAGACAGGAAAAAGCATTTCTGGTTAGGAGTGATGCTGGCTGGATTCTTACATACAGGTGATGAACTGTCAGCCAACTACACTTATTAGGTTGTGAGTTTCTTGATGGCAAAAAAAAACACTTACAATTTTTCCAATAATCTTTACAATAGGGCTTTATATACAGTAAATATTCAGTGTTTGTAAAATTGCAATGTTTGTTAAAATGCACAATGGTTGATAATAAACTAAAGACTGGATGCAACCTAAGTGTCTACAAAGAAGGGATTGGTTAAATAGATACATTCAAACTGTTATAATAGTGAGGTATGTCTACATGGTGTTTCCCAGGTGGTGCTAGTGGTAAAGAACCCACCTGCCGATGCAGGAGACGCAGGAGACACTGGTTTGATCCCAGAGTCGGACAGTTCCTCTGGAGCAGGGCACGGTAACCCTCTCCAGTATTCTTGCCTGGAGAATCCTATGGACAGAGGAGCCAGCAGGCCACAGTCCACAGGGTCACAAAGAGTCGGACATGACTGACATGACTTAGCACACACACATGTCTTGAAGTCCAAGAAAGTTAATCTTATTATGCTGCTTACGTTAAGAAGTCCATAGGAAAAATACCAAATGGACATCCTCTGGGATGCAATATTTTGTGCCATATCCTTTTTGGAGTAGGCTAAACAATTCTCCCTGAATCATAAGACTCTAGCTTCTAACCTCAAAGAGTTAACCCAATTTTTGTGAACAATGAAATCTTTCTGTGTTACATTAAAATTCATCAATAAAATGGGGTTCATTTACATTAATTATAGTGGTGATTGCTTACAGTTATGCCAGAGAAGATATTCCAGGCTCAAGTTCTATTTTTAGACAACTGCTCTGAGGATCATTCCACACCTGTCCTATTTAGCAGCTGGAATAGTTAAGCATCATAGTGCTTTTAAAATAGCAGATAAGCCAACCACAAAGACATATTTTAAACAAGGGACTTTTAATATTGAAGATCATGACTTGAATTCTTTCAATGCTATCTTAATAAAAGTATTTTAAGATCTAAGATATGATCCAAGTCAGATGGATTAAAAGAAAGTGGATTTGCCTGAAATCAAAAGAAAATAAAAATTTCTTCCCCATTTCTCTGCTTCTATACCTTAGTTGTAGTCACTAGAATCAAGTAAGAATGAACTTGGGCTCCATAAAATCCACATTAGAATGGAGAAGGGAAATATTTAATAACTGTGTTATGTTGAAGTATGTTTTGAGCTGAAAAGAATCTTCTGAGATTTCCCTGGCCCCAGTCTAACTTCAGGACCCTTGTTTTACAGAAGAGGAAACTGAGACTCAGAATGTAAATGTGAGAGTCCCAGTGTGGATTCTAAAGACTGCTCAGGGAACCATGGTAAAAATGAGGCTCAACATAATGTGAGTTGTGCTACTATATATAAAATAGGTAAACATCAAGGACCTACTCTATAAAACAAGGAACTATAGTAATCTATAAAGAAAAGATTCTGAAAAAGAATATATGTACATGCATATTACATATATAAAACCAAGTTACTTTGCTGTACACTTGAATCTAAAACAACATTGTAAATTAACTATTGTTGTTGTTCAGTTGCACAGTTGTGTCTGACTCTCTGCACCCCCATGGACTGCAGGCACAGTACAGTCCATTGACTATACTTCAAATAAAAAAAAAACATAATGTGACATATTTCTCATCCATCCCAGGATAAGTGAGCATGGTAACGCATCCTCATTTGATGGAGACTGGGTTACAAGTAGATATGTAACCCCATATCAGGGAAATTCACTGATAGCTGGATTTTAAGGAAGATATTCTGAAGACGCAGAACTTCAACAGGGCTTGGAAGAAAAAGTATTTGGGGCAGAGCAGAAAGCTATTTACTATACTCTGATAGCAGGAAAAAAATCAGGGAAAGGAAAATGTACAATGTTAAGTTTTATGATGGGTGTTTTAGTTTGTGTTCAGAAAGGGCTATTTAGGTTTCAAATTAACGTTCAAAATTTTTTTTTAACTCACTGTTTTCTTAAGACTTTGAGATCAACATCCAAATCTACCACTTAAAAATCTAATTGTTATATAAATAAGAAAAAACAGTTTTGTATGTTCTTTTGTTTAATGTTCAACTAATTCATGTTGAACAGTTTAAAATCACATAAAATCTGCTTAAATACTTTACTTACTTAAAATCTGTTAAACAGTTAATTACATTTTATCTCACATTTTAAATTATATATTTAATAAATTTTATTTTTGATAAGCATTTCAGATACCTGAGCAGATACACTTATAATCCTAACAAGAAAGATCTTCCTCAGCTCTTACATAACTCTTATAAATCTAATAAATTATGTCTGCAAAAAATATGAGTCACAATTGTCCTATTGTCCTTTGACATTGCAAAACTGATTTTTTTTAATTACTCAAATTTTATTATGTTTTTCCACTTACATCTCATGTCTAAACCAATGCATATTTCAAATGGAAGTCATTTATGTAATCTCAGATTAGGTAACAAATATATACATTTTCCTATTTACTGTGTAACATGTTCTAATATAAACGTAAGAGTACCTTACCTTGATTTATTTCATTGTATTCATGTTTAACTCTAAAACCTCCCTGAATATCAAGACATTTACTTAATTAATGTGAAACTACAAACAGACCTTACCTTTTCATATAAATTGTGTTAATAAGCCCATAGTGAAAGTGAAAGTGAAGTTGCTCAGTCGTGTCTGACTCTTTGCAACCCCATGAATCGCAGCACGCCAGGCCTGCCTGTCCATCACCAACTCCCGGAGTCTACTCAAACCCATGTCCATTGAGTCGGCGATGCCATCCAACGATCTCATCCTCTGTTGTCCCCTCCTTCTCCTGCCCTTAATCTTTCCCAGCATCAGGGGCTTTTCCAATGAGTCAGCTCTTCTGATCAGGTGGCCAAAGTATTGAAGTTTCAGCTTCAACATCAGTCCTTCCAATGAACACACAGGACTGATCTCCTTTAGGATGGACTGGTTGGATCTCCTTGCAGTCTAAGGGACTCTCAAGAGTCTTCTCCAACACCACCATTCAAAAGCATCAATTCTTCGGCCCTCAGCTTTCTTTATAGTCCAACTCTCACATCCATACATGACTACTGGAAAAACCATAGCCTTGACTAGATGGACCTTTGTTGGCAAAGTAATGTCTCTGCTTTTTAATATGCTGTCTAGGTTGATCATAACTTTCCTTCCAAGGAGTAAGCGTCTTTTAATTTCATGGCTGCAATCACCATCTGCAGTGATTTTGGAACCCCCAAAATAAAGTCAGCCACTGTTTCCCCATCTATTTGCCATGAAATGATGGGACCGAATGCCATGATCTTAGTTTTCTGAATGTTGAGCTTTAAGCCAACTTTTTCACTCTCCTCTTTCACTTTCATCAAGAGGCTCTTTAAGTTCTTCTTCACTTTCTGCCATAAGGGTGGTGTCATCTGCATATCTGAGGTTATTGATATTTCTTCCAGCAATCTTGATTCCAGCTTGTGCTTCCTCCAGCCCAGCATTTCTCATGATGTACTCTGCATATAAGTTAAATAAGCAAGGTGACAATATATAGCCTTGATGTACTCCTTTTCCTATTTGGAACCAGTCTGTTGTTCCATGTCCAGTTCTAACTGTTGCTTCCTGACCTGCATACAGATTTCTCAACCTTTCTAAATGTTTATTCCAGGTTGGATCTTGCATGCCTTTCATACTTTGTTCTGGCTGTAGACGTAACCTATAATCTTTTTAATGATACAACTGGCTTTGCAGAGGATCCTGCCCACAGTGTCTTTATAACATTTAACAGAGATATCTTACCAAGGAACAGGTGGTGAAGAAGAAGGTCTGATATAGATGGCCAACAGGCACATGAAAAGATGTTCAACATTGCTAATTATTAGAGAAATGTAATTCAAAACTATAATGATGTATTACTTCACACTGGTCAGAATGGCCAGCATCAAAAGTTTACAAATTAAAAATGCTGGAGAGGTTGTAGAGAAAAGGAACCCTCCTACACTGTTGGTAGGAATGTAAATTGATAATAGCCAGTATGGAAATTAATATGGAGTTTCCTTAAAAAACTAAAAATAGAGTTACCATATGATCCAGCAATGCTATTCCTGCACATATATCCAGAAAAAATGAAAATTCTAATTCAGAAAGGTATGTGCACTTGAATGTTCATCGCAGTACTATTTACAATAGCCAAGACATGGAAGCAACCTAAGTGTCCAATGAAAGATGAGTGAATAAAGAAGATGTGGTATATATCTGTATCTATAATGGAATATTATTTAGCAGAGCTATAAGAATGTGGTCCTAAAGAAGAAATAGCTTTATTCAAAGACTCTGGAAAATTCATGAGAGAAAATCTAGGGTAACACTTTGCCCACTTGTAGGAACTATGTGGTAAAGATGAAGATGTGCAAAGTTACAGAGACTGAGAGACTTAGGATGAGCCTAAAGTTTACTAATGAAGATGTGAGGAGCATTAGGGTTGATGGCAAAGGTAAAGTAAACCAAGAAATTTGATCCCAGAGCTCCAGCAACCTCGGAGAGAGAACCCCAAGGCAAAAAGTCCCAATTCAACTAACATTCTATAAAATCCAAGGACTTAAGCAACCAGTCAACTACTCTTTCAAGTGATGTCTAAAACACAATTTTCGTTATTACTTGAGATTTTTGATGTTTCAGATATCACTTGAAATGAACCTTGTCTGTTGCCTGTAAAATTCCTCAGTTAAATTGGAATAAATCCACTTAGGAATAGAATGAACATTTAGCACTTTAATCCCAAATAATGAATTGGCTAAAGAATTTGGTGGCAAGTTATTAAATAATTTGCATTCACTAGCAGAACACCGCAGCACTGTTGCAAAAATCTGACTCAAAATAGAGGCATTTACTTACAAAGAGAATGTAATTTAAAAGCAAGACTAGAAATTAGCAGGTTAACACTACATCTTTTCAACATTTTAAATTCTCTTCTTTAAGGATGGATTCAATACCATTTTTAAGAAAAGTCCTCAAAATTTGACTTCTCTTCAGCTTCCTTGCAAAGAACGGATGAGTAACTCCTGACAATGTTTCTAACTATGAGTGAATGTTACACACAAAATATGGCATTTACCAATGGAAAGTATATACTTTTCAAGTACATCTGGGAATTATATAAACAGAAAAAAGCTAGTCAGTGTTGGTTCACAAGGCATGTTTTTGAATAATGTTTTGTCTACACTTTTGGCTTTTCTGCTTACCTAACTTTCTTTTCTTGTCTTCATTTCTCAACATCATCAAGATTTTTAGTCTATCCTAGAGTATTCATCATTGCCCAACTTATAATTTCAAGCTAAGCATGACTCAGAATGCCCTTGGTTTTTAACATTCCACCGCTTTTGATTACCAAAAGGTCACCACTTTTCAATGTCCTTATCAGTCAGCTAACATTAGGAAACTGATTCTACATTTTGATGATTTTCTCAGAAAAGTGAAGACAGCTGTTAGACAATCAATCTAAAGCACTTGTATTTTTAATAAAAACCAGGTGCATCTTAAATTTCAGTTATTTCTTTCCTTATCTGTATTCAGTCAGTGGCTGATGACAGTGCTTTATCTTCCAAATTATTTGGCGTTTTCGCCACAGCATTGTCAAGTCAATATAAATCAGCTGAGAATTTTTAAAAGCGGCAATGAAATGCTGATGTAAACTCAGTGAACTATAAGCTTTCGCAGGCATAATTCTTAGGTTTGCTTTTAGGCAACTGCAGGTCAAGGAGGAACTGACACTTCCATTCAGGTGAAATCTGTACTAATTTGAAACTGTGGGTGTTAACTACATTCATTAAACAACATAAACAAACAGTAACACCTTCCAAAGACAAAGAATGAATACTCTGTGGCTAAAACTAACCAAGAGAGACTGCACTGATCCCATGAGCCCCAGGGGTTATGCACTCCCTTGAGATGTGTCTGAGCCTGGTCCACAGATGTTGGAGGAAAGGTCAAAGTGAACAGCACCAGTGATCAATAGTATGGAGGCAGAGTAGGTGGCTGAGGAGGGAAGGGGAAAGAAGAGATTTAATAGTGGGAAGAAGAAGAGGAGTGGGTACTGAGAATGTAACTCACTAGGTTCAGGATGAGAACACTTGGGACTATAGGAATGGCTAATGTACAAACTTTGAGTTATGATGACATCTGGCTCATCCTTGGAATGGTTGTATTTCTGTAGTTTCTGATTATCTGAATAAAGATTCCTATAATTCTGAATTTCTTCTTCAAAATTTTAAGCATCAGTCAATTCAGAAAATACATGTTTAGAGCTTAAAGAAAGAAAATAAAAAATATGATTTTAGTAATAAATCTGCAGACTTATTATGTAATTTACTCCAAGTATAACTTGTTGTAATTGGAGGTTCTATATTTAAATTCCCATGAAGTATAAAATAATTATACATGACCCTTATTTCAGAGAGAAAACATGGATAGTATTACTTAAAACAGCAAGAAAGATCTACTTTAAATTCCTACTAAAACTGCCCCACAAGTGCTATTATTGCTAAGGTTTATAGTTTTTAAAGCAAGAGCCAGGAAAGTTTACATAAGTTGAGTATACCAAGTAAATGAATAATTATTTTTAAACATTTGTTCAAATTATGACTAGCATATTATAATTTTATATTATAATTATAGCATATTATAATTCAGAGAAAAAACTTAGGGACATTTTAGTCTAGTTCCTTTCAGGGTAGAGGTGAAGTAATGATGCCCATGAACACCCTGGCTACTCAAGTTCACACTTGGTACTTCAAGATCCAAGGCAAAAAGTGAATCTAGTTCTTCTAATTCCTAGTCTACCTTCCTTTCCCTTGTATCACACTTTACCAGAAGAAATAATTTTAAAAAATAAATAAAGGTCATAATGCGAAGGTATTGGCAAAAATGCTCCATCGATCATGTTATGTTTCATCTTGGTCAAAGTTCAAGATTATAGTCTGCTTATATGCAGACTATAATCAAAACTAGAAGACAGAAAAGAGGAAGCATATACTGGTATAGTTACCATATCTTGGCAATGTATTTGTAAAACAGGGGAAAACTGTAGATTTAGCTCCCCAGAAATAAGCTGTATTCAAAGAAATATGGCTATTCTGAGAGATGTTTTCAAGCAACAACAGAAAAATTAGGATCAGATTTGCTGTTATTGTAAGAGAAATAGCATAAATTCATCACTTTTTTTTTTTTTTAGGTTAAAAAGATGACCAACAGCCAAGAATTTGCATCACCATAAGGAAGCACAGATTTTCTCACATTTGTTTATTTACTCACATCCCAGAGAATGAAGAATTGTCTGGGCATATTTGTCCCCAGGGTATATATGACAGCTAATACAGTGATGTTTGCCCTGTGGTTTTTAGACTTGATTGAAATGACTGGTAGAATAAATGTGTGTTATGGTTGATAGCCTTCTAAATTTGATAAAGAAAACTATAATTATAGCCAATCTTACCTGCTCTAAACAAAATACAGTATGCAATGAGGACACCTTTGTCCTATTTATGACCTGTAAAATGGCTTAGAAATTATAGCTTAACTGGATGCTTTGATAATTAATATATTTACCTGACTACCTAAGATATCCACGACAAAAACAAAAATGTAAGCTAGTAGGTTTTTGCTTGTTTTAGTTTCTCTAAAATTATTCACATCTGTAGTTAAATATAGTTTTCTCACATGATGCCTACTAGACAGAAAAAAAGAATAAAAGATACTATAGTTTTTTCTGAAAAGGGCTTCTATAATTTTATTTAGATGAAATAGAACTTCCTTGGTGGTCCAGTGGTTAAGAATCCATGCTGCCATTATAGAGGTCACAGATTCAATCCCTGGTAGGGGAACTAAGATTCCCACATGCCACATTATGTGGCAAAAGAAAAAAAAGTAAATGCAATATTTAGGGGAATCATATAAGTCTATAGCAGAAAGAGACTAGAAAACAAAATAAAACTGTTTATCCTATTTCAAATATGAATAGAATTAAGATCTTTTACTTAGATTTTTTTTTCACTCTTTATTATCTTTAAGTTCTTCCTTAAAATTTTTTATAGTGTAAATCTCTCCTCCTATGACCTGAGCCCAACTTTCATTTTCCACCTTCAACAGAGGTAGAACTATTTGTGGGGACTATAATAGGTGATAACCTCCACTAGAAAAGTAATTACCAGCACAAACAAATGTTTTGTACTGTCAAGGATGGCTTATAAATACATTGTTTCTATTGAAATTGTATGCTGATGAAGGCTCCAGACTGTTATTCTGATTATAGACTGAAGTATAGCTCCTTCTCAGGGACTTCCCATGTGGCGCTAGTGGTAAAGAACCTCCCTGTCAATGCAGGAGATATGAGACACGGGTTCGATCCCTGGGTCACGAAGACCCCTGGGGGAGGGAAACCCACTCTAGTATTCTTGCTTGAAGAATTCCATGGACAGAGGATCCTGGCAGGCTGCAGTCCACAGGGTCACACAGAGTTGGACACAACTGAAGTGACTTAGCACAAGGTAATTTTATACCAAATGACAAAGAACTCTTAATTGTCACCTCCCACTATCTTTTTATCCAATGAGAGCAGGTGGTGGTGGGATATGGGTAACAGTGGTGTATTCCTCCCTCATATGAAAGTCCATTGGAAGTCACACATGCCTCTTAGATCTTGCTATTCAGAACTAGATTACATGGCCATATCCAGCTGCAAGGGAGGGTAAGAAATGCAGCCTTGATTTGGGGAAGTCTTGTGCCCTAATGGTACATAACCAGAGGCTTTATTAATAGAGAATAAGTGAAAAATGGACTTAGAGGAGTAACAAATGGTGTCTTTCATACTCCACACCACACATTTTCACTTTGAGTTGTGCCTAGTTTCTGTCATAGGAATTTCTTTAATATCAGTTGGACTCTCAACCAAACTAACATTATTCGTAGTTTTCAAACTCTTCAAATGTAATTCTGCACAGAAAATTAAAACTGGAATCAAGGACAATAGAGAAGAAAAAAATCTCTAAACATCATGTTATCTAGAATTTACAATGACATTTGCTAATTTGTATTTTAGGAGTGAAGAAAATAATTACATAGTTTTCACTCTAAAGAAATCTCTTATAAATTGATTTATTTTATTTATTAAGAGCTCAGCTCTGATCTTTTTTTGAGTGTCTTGCTGCAATTTCTCAAAATAATATGAAGTGTTACTTTAAAGGGACAGGACTCAGTAATAAAAATTTAGCTTTGTTTGGGAATTCTAAAACACGGCCAGGTCATTGTCATGCCAGAACATTTCAAGGTGCTTCACAAAAGATGTACAATTACTTATGAACTGTAATGCAATCTGTGGTCTCAAGATAAGGATTGAAAACAGAAGGAAACAAGTGAGTCATTACAACTATTAGCTTCTATTTTTGATAAGATTATAAAAGAGTAGGCTGCTTTCAGTCTTAGCTGCTTCCTATGCGAATATGCATGAAGAATGTAGGTGTGGTAAATAAAACAGAAGCTATTTTCATAACATCTTACACATACTTTTAAACTGAGTTCACTGCTTGCAATCTAATCTTCAAAAAATTATGTTACATTAAAAATTAAAAGACAAATAAATAAAAATTAAAACAGAAAAAATAGCTCTTCCTATTTTTACTGAAATAAGGTTTGGATTTGATGTCCCCTAAATTCCTGTCTACTTGCACTCTACATGGTATGATTTATATTATCTATATTAAATCTTTCAATATTTAAATGTTTTTCTTTTCCTTTTTGCCTGGACTATTAGATATATGAGCACTAACACGTCTAGTTTTCTGGGCTTTATGTATGTATTGAGGGAAAATTAGATGCTGCTGCTAAGTCGCTTCAGTCGTGTCCGACTCTGTGCGACACCATAGACGGCAGCCCACCAGGCTCTGCCGTTCCTGGGATTCTCCAGACAAGAATATTGGAGTGGGTTGCCATTTCCTTCTCCAGTGCATGAAAGGGAAAAGTGAAAGTGAAGTCGCTCAGTCGTGTCCGACTCCTAGCAACCCCATGGACTGTAGCCCACCAGGCTCCTCCGTCCATGGGATTTTCCAGGCAAGAGTACTGGAGTAGGGTGCCATTGCCTTCTCCGAAAATTAGATGAGGATTAATTTTTTTTCCTTCAAAACTACTACTTGCTTTTTTGACTTACTATAGCCTCAATCAGAGTCATTCTCTGGTGTCCATCCTTCTGATGAGTTCACAGTTTCATCATTGACATTTTGACCTTTGATTCTGTCTTTGATAAGCATACACAAAAACCAGAAACACGGCCTTGAAAAGATGACTGATCATCAGGATGGTAAACACAAATCTGGAATTTCCAGTGAGGATTCCCTGTGATGAATATACGTTAATTTCAAACTAGGGATCTCTAACAGCACCTAACAAATGTATCTGACACAGAGGGTTGATAGAAATTGCAAGTGCTATACTGCTGAATTTTTATCCTCAATTATCAACACTTTTTCTTTAGTAGTAATAACAATATCAATAGCTAGCATTTATTAAGCATTTACTATGTGTGGACACTGTTGTATGTACAGTATATCACACAGCTAGGATTTGGCAGATAGGAAATATCTACCCAGACAATATGACTCTAGAACCCATGCTCTTGATCTCCAAACAAACCTGCTTCCTCCTTTGTTCATTACATAAGTCATACTTGCAAAAAGGTATTTCTCTTAAAAATAAAGCTGAAGACATCTTTGGACCATTTATGTTTTGTGGCTCGTTTAAATATTTAGGTTGCTGCTTTCTTATATGATAACTACTATCTACTATCCTTCCATCCATATGGCTATAGTGGGAGCAGCAACTGACTCTGTCTACTAGACTAAAATTTACTGAACAGTGGGTGAAACCTGACTCAAGATGAGCCACTGTGATCTTTTCCAGGATGTATAGTGTTGATTGAGGTTCCAGCTTTAGCCTGGTTATCTTCTTGAATAGTGAACACAAAACAAGGAAGGTGGTAACAACAGTCATTTTCTACCATATGGACCAGGTAAGAGAAAAAACTGATGTGGGAATGAAAAATAAAGTAAACTTTCACAGAAAAGTAGAGATGACTTCCTGGGGTTACTATAGTGGGTTGATTGCAAAACTGACTCCAATTCTTAACTCTCCTTCCCGTATGCCACTCCCTTCCCAATATGACTTTACAGCTCTTCCCATCAAAAGGCAGAGCCTACTATCTCATCTCTTGAATCTAGGCTGGCCTTGTGACTTGGAGAAAGTAACAGAGTGCTAGTTTCAACCCTAGATTACAAGAAGCCTTTCATGTTTACACTTTTTCTCTTTGATCCATCCACTCCCTGAGAACATGCTTGGCTAGCTTGCTGGAAGGATAAGGAGCACAGCCATGGTATCCCATCCAAGGTCATTCTAAGAAGCCAGTCCCTATGGCATGCACAAACTGACCAAACAGATGTGAAGAAACCCAGCTGGGATCATGCAAGCCCAGCCTAAATGAACAGAACAACCCAACCAACCCAGAGACTTCATGAAAAATAAGAAATGATTATTAGAAATCACCAAGTCTTTGTTTGCTGTACAGCATTAGCTAACTGATAGCTACCTACAATGCTTCCATCCATGGTTTTGAAGGCATAGACACACCTCAGCACTAAGATTCCATGGCTCACATTTACAATACATTTTCCAATTAATCTTGTTTCCTCAGTGGAGCTTCTGTCATTTACAACCCAAGGAATTTTAACTAACTGGGGTTTGATAGGATCTGAGACTAGCAGGGACAACATCTTACTCTTGCCCAGAGTCCCACAAGAGGTACCCATATCATGCAATAGGGTGGCTCAAGGATACTGGGTAGGGGAAAGACGGGGCTTCTTAAGAAAATAAAACCCAAGTTAGATGTTCCAGTTAGAGGAAATTTAATCCAATTGGTTATAAAAGTAATAAAAGAGAGAAAATAGGGAAGGAGGGAGATGGAGGATTATGAACAAGAAGGGTGGTACCCAAAGACTAGAAACTGCCAGCACTCCTGGGTTGGGGCTCAAAGCCTCTATCTGTCACCATGCTGATAGAGACTCTGTTGCAGTCAGCTCTGAATCTGTTGCTGACGTGCCACCCCAACCAGGAATGGAACTTTGGCAACACTGTCACTGCAGTAATTACCATCATCGCTGCCTGAGACTCTGTCAGAAACTGGAAGTCACAAAATGATTTCCTTTTCCTCACTTTCTGAATTCCAGTATCCTGTCAGTGCCTCCCACTGGTAACCCCAGTCAGAAGCCTACTGGCAAGGGACCCTGGGAAGTGTAACCTGCAGACTTTCTGCTCTCTAGAATATTAAAAGAGCAAAGAATAGCAGCAGGAACAGAGCTGAAAGCAGACAGACAGGTGACCGGTAGAGGAGAGACTGTCACAGGAGAGGTGGCAATATGTTTTAAGAGAACTATCTCAGAGGGTTGCTAAAGGATCCTTGTGGTCAAACCAGGTTAAAAGAAGCTGAGGTGCCTCCTATTCAAGACCCTGTGGAATTGGCCAATAAACATGTTCAAGCGCTTGGTGTCAAAGACCAAGGGTTTACCACTAGACGCATGGACTGCACAGTGTCCATGGGACTCTGGCAGAATGCTATAGAAGGGGAAAGGAAATCTAAAAAAAAAAAAAGTTGACATTGAATTTTTCCCTCAACAGAGTAAAAGAGAAATCAGAAAGATTAAATTTATTTGGAGAAACAATAAAAGGTGACATTTCTTACAACCAGAGCATTCAAGTGTCCTACATGCTCTAAAATGGTGGAGAGGAGATGTGAGCATTCCTTATAACACAGGATGGATAAGGAAACTGGGGGATTGAATGACATGCTCTAGGATCACAGAGTTGTTCACTGACTCCTGAAATGGTCTTTCTATTGCACCATGCTGCCATTGGACCAACGACAACGATGCTGCCACCATGATTACATAACAGTGCATGACAGTCTATATCTAGAAATAGATATACCATGAGCTCCACTGTGAATTCTTCGATATATTTGTGGCCAGGTTTCTACTTTTGTTTTGTTGGTGGTGATATTGGCAGTATTTTTTCTAAATTACGTAACCAATATGTTAATATATTCTCATTGCAACAACTTAAAAGTATACATATGATATGCTCAAAGCATGAAAATAACCGCTCCCCCCCCACATTGCCACCCACATACATAGTTAAGACCCTCCTCAGAGGAACTGTCATAGGAGCTGAGATTGCTAATCAAGGAACAAGAACCTTGGACTCATACCTTTAAGAAATCTGGCTAACTGAAACCTGGATGGAAATGAAAACCTTATAAAACTATCAATGAGGTGAGCTAGGTTTTATCATTTGTTTGTTTTACAGTACTGAATCTACTTTTAGGGTAGATTGTTTCTTTGCTGTGATAATCCTAAGTAGGCCATTTAGCAATGTAAGTGTTAAACTGATCCCACATCAGAATAGAAGGTGTTTGAGATGGTGAGCCCCTCAAGCTTGAATGTTTTGGTACATAAAAGTTCACATAGGAGGCTGCCTACACGGGAAAGCTAAGTGTTCTTAGCTTACATGCATACAGTGCTAAGTGTATGACAGGTATTACTCTGAGAGAACTATTTTGTTTTATACATTTGGCTTGAGATCTCATTGTCCTGAAAATGTCCTGAATGTCCTGAAAAACTTGTTCTTACAGATGACGATAAGTATGTGTATTTGTTTGCAGTCTTGCTGACAGGAGCTTTGGAGCTGAGCTCTGAGAAGCTGAAGGGGCTGTTTCCTCCAGAGTCATGGTGCATATCAGGCTGCTTTGAGGTCCGTGAGACAGTTGGCAGCCCTCTAAGCACTGTGAGACGGAAGGTCCCTTCACAGAGGCAAGGGTATCATTAGCAATGGTGATGGTGAGGGTCCTTCAGGGCCATTATGGTCAGTGAACATGGACTCAGGGGAGCCAGAGCAGGGAAGAAAAACAGTGGTGGGTTCCTCCTGGAGATCACAGCAGGCCAAGTGCACAACCACTAGAAATAATCAGCATATTAGATATTAATTCAAGTCCAGATTGTTAAAGCTGGCAATTAAAATTTATATAAATATATGCTCCCCAAAATTTGTTGTTTTGAAAGAATATACAGCAAAGCAGCACAGGCTATCTCTGGATAATAGGATTAAGGGTGCTTACAAATTCTTTTTGTACTTTTGCTTTTGAGTATTTTCTGTTTTTTTCAGCAATGTACATGTACAAGTTGTAAAATTTTTCTAGTAATTAAAAATTATTCCAGAGGAGGGAAACAAAAGATGATATGCTACATTTCAGTTCAGATCAACACCTACATTGTCTTATGCATGCTGCTGTTGCTGCTAAGTCGCTTCAGTCGTGTCCGAGTCTGTGTGACCCCATAGACGGCAGCCCACCAGGCTCCCCAGGCAAGAACACTGGAGTGTGTTGCCATTGCCTTCTCCAATGCATGAAAGTGAAAAGTGAAAGTGAAGTTGCTCAGTCATGTCCGACTCTTCGTGACCCCATGGACTGCAGCCTACCAGGCTCCTCTGTCCATGGGATTTTCCAGGCAAGAGTACTGGAGTGGGTTGCCATTACCGTCTCCAGTCTTATGCACACGTGACAGTTTTTTTTTTTTTCATAATATATTTATATTTAGAAATCTACGTGACAGTTTTTGACGAGCATGTGAAAACTTCTATTACTTTTTGAAATATCATTAGTTAGGACATAATTTCCATTCATTAAGACCAGGTTATCTGGAGCAGCAGCATTTGGGTGTGTGCTGATAATCTGGTAAGCATAGTCTTTTATAGTCACTTGGGACTTGGTTTGTTTACCTGTTCTTGGGCAGAAATGATAGAGCTGTGATTGGAGGACTTGTCCTAGTAAACAGGTCTTCAGGCCACTGAGGTTACTTGTTTGGTCCTGCTTGCTGCACAGTTAACACCACTCCACATCTCCAGAGTTCTGTAGCACAGTCACAGGAAGAATACATAAGACTTCTGTTCTTCCTGTTTGCTCTCGTAGAAGATCATGTGTCCACAGAGTCTTACAGGTGGACCTTCTTGTGTAAGTATGTAGATGGTGGCCAAATATCTTAGATTGCCCAATTATAGATATTGTCAAGCCACGTGTTCTCGAAAATATAGTTTAAAAGTAAGGGACTTTGGGGAATTCCTTGGCGATCCAGTGGTTAGGACTCTGAGCTTCCACTGCACTGGGCTTGGGTTCAGTCTCTGGTGTGGGAACTACAATCTTGCATGCTGCTCTGCTAAAAAAAAGAGTAGAGGACTGTATGCTTTAATTGAGTGAATTGGATGATATGTGAAATATATCTCAATAAACTGTTTTAAAAGAGGAAGCTAGAACACAGGGTGACATATTAGAATAATAATAAAAAAAAAACCCAATGCTCTGACCTCAGTGATTATTTGTTGAATTAATAAATAGTCTAATAAATAGCTATTAGAATAATAGCTTAAATAGAGACATTTAATCAAACTGTTTTTTAAAATAAGTATAATATGCATAATTCAGAATTTATATCATTGGTAAAAATGTAAGAAACCGAAGCTCTAAGCTTTAGGAATATTTGAAGAAAGTCTCCATGTACAAACCATAAAATTACAATTGATCAATTGATTTGTACCACTATTGTGAGTACCAAGAAAAAACGGAGGGGAATCAGATCTAGAGATGTAAATATAAATCAATTTATGAGGGCAGTTTTAAAGATCTGAGAATGGTGTACGTGATAGGCAGCCTACAAGATGATCCTCAGTGATTCCCACTTCCTGGTATTCATATAATTCCACCCCTCCCCCACATTATGTTAGAATTGTTCTATATGACTAATAGCATATGGCAGAAGTGATGGTTTGTCATTTCCAAGGCTGTCACAAAAGACAGTGTAGCTTCTACGTCCCCCTCCCTGCCAACTCTCTCGCTCTCAGGTAATTTGCTTTGAGAACATGAACTGCTGTGTCATGAGCATCCTTTATGGAGAGGACCTTGTAGTGAGGAAATGAGGCCTCCTGCTAATGGCCACATGAGTGAGCTTAGAAGCAGATCCCCCTGTTAAGTCAAGCCTTCAGAAGACTGCAGCCTCTGCTGACAGCTCAACTGCAGCTTCACGAGGGACCCTGAGCCAGAACCACCCAGCTAAGCTCCTCCTAGATTCCTGATAGGATAATAAGTGCTTGCTGTTTTCCAGCCACTAAATTTTGGGAGTAATTTGTTACTCAGCAATAGATAAAGTAGAGACTAAAACAACTGACAAAATGTAGAGATCCAAGACATATATAATATTATAGGCCTTTCTAGAAAATATACAACTGGTGAAATTCTGTTTGCCTGGGGCCTTCTATCCTATCATTTCCTTCCTCTCCAAAAGATTTCAACATGCTTAACTGGAAGATTTCACTCTCCCCTGGAAACATTTTTTCTAATTGTATAATGAAAGCCCATAAAAATTTAGATTTACTTTAAGTTGGTCATGGTTTTTCTCTTTAAATTTTAATGTTCTATTCTTAAATACTAGATGTACTTTTCTTATAATACCCACAAAATTCATTATGTAAGAAGCATGATTTTACATTCAGACCTAAAAGAGTTGACAACTTTTAAGAATTTTTTCCATTGTAGAATTTTTTGATCTTTTTTTTAAAAATTGAAGTATAGTTGCTTTATAATGCTATGTTAGTTTCAGGTGCACAGCAGTGATCCAGTTATACATATACAACTGAATATATATGTGTGTAGATTATTAGAAGATACTAAATACAGTTCCCTATAGTATACAGTAGATCCTTGTTGTTTATCTATTTTATATATAGTAGTGTGTATCTGTTAATCCCAAATTAGAATTTTCTTATTATGATTTTGACAATAGGTAATTTTGCATTTGAGTCAAACTAGAATGTAGAGGATGCTATCTCTTTTGTAGATGTATAGCTGAAAAGCATGTAGAGGTGTTGCTGTCCAACGTCAGATAAAATGAGCTCAGTCTTAGAGAAAGATATTCTTATTAAAGAAAGAAAAAGAGAATTTACTTTCTTTCCCAGGTCTGCTGCTGCTGCTGCTAAGTCTCCTGGTCTAACAATGCCAATTTATTACCATGAATATCTCCAAATAAAAAAATGAGAATGTGATGGTAGTACAGATTGTCTCCCCAGCCCCACTTTTCTTCCCCACCATTTATATGGCTATTGGGTGACTCCTGGCAACCATGTTCAACAAAAAACACCCTTTGACCCAAGTTGATAGTGCTGAGGTGAACATCTGCTTATCCTGGAAATCTGGAATGGGGAATAAGGTGGGGAGAATGAGAAAGGAATGGGATTGATTTATTTTTTTTAGGAATGGCTGAATCTGTGACATATAACCTCGCTACTGTCTGTGTCATGTTTTTATCCATGTAGCATGAAGCAGAGGAAGACTGTTGGCTGAGAGGAGGTAACGAATCTGAAGCACAGAGACAAGTGTGCATAGGAGCCCAGGGAGCGCTTCCAGCCCTGTTTCCTCGTGCCCAGCTCCTCAAGACACCCCTGATGTTCTTCTAATACATTCCTCTTTTTTGTTCAAATGAGGTGGGTTTCCATTACTTGAAAATAAGAGGTCAAATATGGAAAATAGTGTAGTGATATAGTCTAAGGATTAATTAAGGAAATCGGGAAAAATTTAACCTCACAGCTGTTTATCACAGCATTGAAAACATTAAATATTTAACAGAAGCAGACTAGTACCTCTATAATGTACCCAATATATATAAATCATGTTTTAGGGTAATATTAGGATAAGATTATGTGTTTATGATACATGCTAAGGAAAAGTGTAAGTCTGAGGGGGTTATGTCCTAATTAGTCACATTTTTTTAAGTATTCATATATAGGCATACGAGAAATTATGGCAGTGTATAAACTGTCAGTAGTGGTTCTCTATGGTAGAATTGCAAAATTTTTATCTCTCCTCCTTTTTAAAAATCTCATTATTGGTAAGGAACTTGCATTTCTTGTGTATTAAGAACAAAGAAGGTTTTATACCCAAAGAAGAATTAAAATAATATGTGGAAAGTTTGTCAGTCCACAAGTAAAACTAGAAGCTATAAAAGTTTAAAACGAGTGACAGCTCACGAATAGGTTAATATCGATTGAAATGAGATAACACTATGATCATGAGAATGTGAAACAAGAGAAAAAAAAAACCCTCCTCCAAGTACATGACAGCTTGATTGCCATAATTATAGTGTATAGACAAGCAAGAGGTTTATAACAACTAGTTGGATAAACAATATGTGGTTTGTAAGGCTCAGTCATTCTCTGTGGGCAACTAGCCACTGTCTCTAATCTCACTCATACAGTAATAATTTAATTCAGAGTATAAATCCAACAGATAATAAACATACCCTAGAGGGATGAAGTATGCAAAAATCTAAGCATAAATGATAAACTGTCATTTATATTTAAAGCAGATGGTAGAAAAGGACCAAAAGGAAAAAATTCAGTGGAAAAGCAGAAAATGATCAGATTGCATATTAAACATACTTTTGCAGAAACAGATTAAACTAAACCATGATTTATTCAAATACAAAACATCACAATCAAACTCTCTCTAAATACCTGCATGGCATCTCACCCTTTCTAACCTGTTTTATACCAAAGAACTTCAATCACAAGACATGGTTGGCAGTATTTCAGAAATGCTATTCAACAGTACAAAATCCTTTTTTTGGAAACTAGGATTAGCTTAACACAAATATGGGTATGTAAAAGTAGGCAGTGAGTTATGCAATATTTATTCAAGTGGAATTCTTCCAATATTTTCTGGAAGAGAGGTGCTTTTCAATAATGCTATTCTGTAGACCAACATCTTAGAGAAAGTGCTTATGAGTATGCTTCTTTTCCTCAAATGAGTGTTTCTTAAGAATAAAAAGGCACAAAAGTGTGAGAGCAAGGTAAATCTCAGATTTTAATGTAATTAATGACTAATTTCAATGAAGTTTATATAGAAATAAAATAAGCTCAGATTTGTTATAAGTTCTCTCTACTACCTTTTATCCATTTATTAAATTCTGAAAAAAAATTTACTTGGATCTGCAAGAGTCTTATATCTCTCCTTCAGTTTACCCATAGCAAGCTTGCCGCATGTCAGGAGTGAACTATCTCCACCTATATTGTCTGTGCAATAAGCTGTCTCCATCACTGTCTCCCTCTCTTAAGTGTATGTTACCTATTTTCACCTTGAGCATCTTCAGTCTAGTCCCTGATCTGATGGTAGAATTGAACTCCATGTTCTCTCCATCATTTATAACCCTAAACATTGATTTTCCTATGTTTCTATTTTTCATTAGTTTTTTTTTTCCTCGACCCCCGAAATCTGATCATTATCTGAAATTCAGTCTATAGCCATTGGTCATCTCTCCACAGTCTTTTTTTAGAGCACTCTCACTCTCAAGATTTCAGGTCCTCAATTTTAGTCCCAGCTGCCAGCTGGGTGTTACTATTATGTTATGGCCTCATCTAGAATAGAACCCATCATCTTGCTCTCTAAGTTGACTATTCTCATTCTTCATCATTTCATTACTGAGTTCTAACAGTTCTTTCACAGAGTGTCTGAAATCCATCTCTCCATTTCACTTTGCAGTTACCTTTCTTAGTATGGCCTTATGATATTGGTTTCTCCCTGCCTGGTATCTCTCAGAAGAAGAGCTAAGATAGGCTTGCATATTGGTAGTTTACGTGGGCAGTGATTCCAAGAAGCATGATTTAGAGGCTGACGGAGTGGGACAGTAAAGGAGGGAGAGCCGGTCCAAAGATTCCTTACTGAATTGGCAACCACCCTGGGTAACTGATGTCAGGTCTCACTAAGATCTTCTAATGAGCCTTATGAAATGTATCTCTGAAAATCCACCTGGGAGATGAAAGGAGGAAATATTTACTTATAAGATCCTGCCCCCCATTGATTAAAGATAGCTCTATTGGCAATACCTCCTCTGCACTTCCTGATTGCACATGCATGAGACTGTACTTCTACCGGCCTTTGAGAAATTCTGGGCAGGAAGCAATAAATAAATGTTTTTACCTTACATGAGTTTTGTCCAGTTGCACCTATAAGACATGGCACAAAGAGGACTGAGTGGCTTATAAAAGGCGTATGATGTATCTTATCATTTAATTTGCTGTGTGTGTCTCTTGTCTCTTCAACAGGACTCTGTCTCAATGGCATATATCCATTTACCAACAACTACTTTCACTTTTCACTTTCATGCATTGGAGGAGGAAATGGCAACCCACTCCAGTTTTCTTGCCTGGGGAGTCCCAGAGATGGCGGAGCCTGGTGGGCTGCCGTCTGTGGGGTCGCACAGAGTCGGACACGACTGAAGCGACTTAGCAGCAGCAACTACCACTCCATGCACTCCATTGACGCCGAAGCACTTTCACACACGTACAACACTGTTTTTAAAGTTTGTATTTTGAATTGTTTTTTAACAATGTTACTATGTTCCTATTATCTGGTTTTCTTAAGACCATTGCACATTTATGTAGGAAGTCTGGCTAGTTTGGCAACATAGCCACTGGCTAAAGAAGGCTATCTAAAGTCGGAACACTGGACTCATTAACCCTCACAGTCCAGCCAACTAACCTAGTAATTTAAGGTTAGTTTTTGTAACATCTTATTTTTACATCCTACAACTTAGAGAGAGATTTTTTGCATTCTCTAATCCATTCCATCAAGATGGGTTGGAAGACTTTAGCAGTGGTGTATAAGACCAAGTTATAATGATCTCAAACTATGCTTATTCCTACACATCAATAGTGTCGATTCATAAAATGTTCCAGTGAAAAAACAAATTCACCTTCTTTATCCTCTGAGTGCAATATAACATCCACAGCATTTATCAATGTCTTTAGATACTTGTCAGTGGTTTTCAAATGTTGAAGATAAAAGTTAGCAGAATACCTCTCCTAGAGGAAGTCTGAGGAGTTCTTTGGACCTGAAATAAAATCCTGAACGTTTTTAAGGGAGAAAAGTTCAAGAATTTGAAAAATGCATACATTCACTTAACAATATTCATTGAGCATGCTATTGTAAAAAAGCACTACAGTAGTCCCCCCCTTATCTACCCCTTTGCTTCTCACAGTTCCAGTTACCTGCAGGCAACCATCGTCTGAAAATACTAAATGGAAAATTCCAGAAATAAATAATGTATACATTTTAAACCATGCGCCATTCAAAGTGGCATAATGAAATCTCAAGCTATCCTTCTCCACTGCATCTGGGATGTGAATCATCCCTTTGTGTAGGGAGAGTAGGTTACACAGCTACACATCCCACCCATTAGTCACTTAGAGACCTTCTGGGTAGCAGTCTCTCAGGTTTTGTGTTCTAGCAACTCTCATTTTACTTAATGATGATCCCCAAAGAGCAAGACAATGCTGGCAATTCAGATATTCTCTCACTTTGCCTAATTTATAAATTAAAGTTTATCATAGGTATGTGTGTATAGAAAAGTAGACTGATATCATAGGTAGGGTGTGGCACTGTCTGTGGTGTCAGGCTTCCATAGGGTGTCTTGGAACATACTGGCATGCCTCCTACGGATAAGGGGGAATATTGTATAAGATCATGTTCATCACTTCAAAAACTAGTGTTTATTGCTCTACTTATAAAAAATTACATATACTCTCTGCAAAATAAATAAACAAACGAAAAGCACAGAAACAGTACAGCACCTATAATCATACCACTCAAAGATAAACCCTGCTAACCTGTTACAGATATCTCTAGTGCTTCTGTGTTAGAGTCCTGTTTAAAATGCTTTCAAGGGAACAAATTGAAGGTTAAAAAATGCAAATGCAAGAATCTCTATTCAAGTAGACTCCATATTTTCCAGTCACCAGGATTATGTCCTACTCTCAGTGGTATTTACCCCAAGGGCTGACACATACTATGCGCTAATAAAATTGTTTAGGGGGAAGTCCCTGAGTCTCATTAAAAACTAAACCAAAACAAAACATATTAATAAGCTCATTTCCCCAGAGTGTCTGCTGTTAAGTGAGACATTTAGAAAGCTGAGTCACATTAACTTCTTCTGATCATAAAGGGATATTCATGAACTTTAAACAGAGTTTCTCTATATTCACCAAAAGATGGTAAGTTTTGGATTTTAATTAGGAATGAAATTTGGTGGCACAGGCAAGAAAAAATCTACACTTATCTAGTTGTTGAAAATTGGGAGAGTGGTATCAATTGAAGCACATATGGGGATGGTGTCATTTCGCTCCTTCATATCACCTCAACAGGAAGAATAAGACAAAGATTGACTTATCGCATCAGGGACTCATTTTCACATAGGATAAAAGGTGAAAATACTGGTAAAAAGTATCATTTTAATATTTCTGCCAGAAGATTGAAAACAAAGCCTATTATTTTCCTTTTGTTTGGGAATTACATAGTACTTGACTTCAGAAAAATTTGCTTTCCAGCAGTTATCCGTAGGCTGGATATGAACAATTAGCCTTTTTTTATATGGAATATTTTCTCTTCTATGCTAGTATTAAAAGGAAGATTCTGATACATCTATGGAGAAAAGAAATCGTCTTTGTACCCTCAGGAGAGAAAACAAGTATTTCCAATCTCTTCCAAAAGGTGGAGATGAGGGACTTCCCTGGTGGTCCAGCGATTGAGAATCTGCCTGGCAGCGCAGGGGGTGGAGGTTTGACCCCTGATTGGGGAACTAAGATCCCACATGCCGCAGAGCGACTAAGCCCGTGCCGCAACTACTGAGCCTGAGTGCTGTAATGAGGGATCCCTCATGACTTAACAAACATCCTGTGTGCTGCAGCTAAGACCAGACTCAGCCAAATAAATACATAAGGATCTTAAAAATACATATTTTTTAGATAAGTATTTTTTTTTAAGTGAAGATGAGTCCCATGTTTGTAAAGCCAAATTCTTTTTGACCTTAAGGAAATGAAACTAGCTTGTTTCCTGAAAATAGTTTTTCTGTAGTTTTGCTGAGATTATTGATATCAACCTCATAGTTTTACTATGCAGTCAAGCTTTTTCATGAAAGGAGAGAGGATATCCTTTGAGTTGAGACTTTAAGAAAAAGTAATAGGTCTGACACAGGAGGCCAGGAGGGGATGGATAATGGTACCATTAGAATTAGTTCTGTGTGACTACCTGATGCTTGTGACAACAGAATTCAACCTTGGTCCTACATCCCTGGCACTAGTTTGTTTAGCTGAATTTCTGCCTTGGCCCTGGTTCCCATTCTGCTCCAATACCCCCAAGAGAAATAAGAATCATGTCCAACCTGTGCCAGGCTCCTTTACTGAGGTTTGGTATCACCTCTTCCCTTAAAAATGGCAGGTCAAAAAGGAAGACCATTATTTAGGGACAAACCATGCAGGTGGTATTTCTGGTTTGCCTTCCAAGGTCAGCTAGCTGCTTTACCTAGAATCCACGTTAAACAGTTTTTACATCAAATCCTCTGTACCAAGATGATGGATCATCAGTCACTGAGAAGTCCGGCCTCTTCCTAACTTCTCTGCCTTCTGAATAATCTGTTTTATCCCCAGTCCTGAGCGGGCCAAATTGTTCAGTTAAGAGGACAGGTTTTCAGACTACCCATCGGTTAGCTGGAGAAAATAATATGATATGAGATGAATGGTCAATAGCATAATATAAGAAACTAAGAGTAACCAATATCCTTAAGATCCCATCAAGAAGGAGAATTATATTCAGAATAGCTTCAGTCACTAATTAGGAGTAGTTTTCATTAAGAGACATCTCTGTTTTAAGTTGACTTTTTCAAAATATCTTAAAATTGGGGAGTTAGAGTTACCAAGTTATTTGAATTGTATTGTAAATCACTGGGAAAATTCAGTCTAATTGACTGTAAAACTCCTCAATTATCTTGGTAATTTAGAAAAATTAATGCTTCCTATCCTGATTTACCCAAATAATTATGGTTATTGACCTGAACTACTGTCTTTTTATTGTAAGTAACTTTCTGGTTTGGATTTGCAATCTTTTAAGTGACATTTTAAGGCTTAACCTCTTTATTAGGAGAAAGAAAACAAGAAAGAGAACTTTTTAAATCCCTTGCTTTGTCACAGTTGCTAATAAATCAGCAAAAATTCCACAACCACAAAGACTAGAGTCTAAAGTTGAGTTTATTCTGACATTTCATAGATAAAATTCTAATTTTCTAGTATGAAAAGATCTAATCAAATGCCAAGATAATTGATTTTAAAAGAAATTAATGATTTATTTAATTGAAAATACTGAAATTATTTGTTTATAATCAAATTTCCCAGCACTGCCAAATTAGTTTTTTTCTTATGAATTTTGTCAGGCTGTTTAGTCAACTAAATGGATGTAGGGCTTTCCAGGTAGCACTAGTGGTAAAGAACCTCCCTGCCAATGCAGGAAATATAAGAAATGCAGGTTTGATCCCTGGGTCGGGAAGATCCCCTAGGAGGAAATGGCAACCCAATCCAGTATTCTTGCCTGGAGAATCCCACAGACAGAGGAGCCTGGCAGGCTTCAGTTCACAGCGTTGCAGAGTCAAACACAACTGGGTGACTGAGAACACATGCATAGAATCACTGAGGGGTTCTTAACTCTAGAATTCACTCCCCCTGGTGGTCTAACAAATTGTAAACTTACTAGCCTTCAGGGAATGGCATTAAATACTTTCTCCTTGACAACTTTGAACACAAAATTAAATAATACTTTCATGTCAAATGATCAACTATAGTTAATTTAAATGCATTTTCATAAATAAGATACAATATTTATTTTTAGAAACTGGTAAATAATTCTAATTAATATACTTATGAAGTGAAATGAAGTGAAAGTTGCTTACTTGTGTCCGACTTTGCGATCCCATAGACTATACAGTCCATGGAATTCCCCAGGCCAGAATCCTGGAGTGGGTAGCCTATCCCTTCTCCAGGGGATCTTCCCAACCCAGAGATCAAACCCAGGTCTCCCACATTATGGGTGGTTTCTTTACCAGCTAAGCCACAAGGCAATTGTGTATATTCAAAAGGGAATTGTGAGCCACAAGGGAATTGTTGTGGTATACTTATACCAATTGTTTAATATCATAATAAATAAAACTTTTATTGACAAATAAAGTAGCAATTATTTAATAGCAATTTACAGTAGTAAGTTAATAAGACTGTTTATACTCTATTGCATTTGTATAGACAACACCTAACATATTTCTATTGTCATAATGCTTTCGCAAGCAAAGTGAACCAAACATTTATTTGGTAAATTTAGGCAGCAGAAGAGAACATTTGCAATTTATATGTTTCAAGCCAATTTGAGGAGAAGTTACATACCTCCTTCAAGCAATACAACCTAATATCCAAATTTTCTAACCCATCCTAAAGTTAACGAGAATCTTTGTTCCAGAGACACCTTGTGTGAAAGTTCATAACATTATCAAATGGCAAAGAGATGATTCTATACTATGCATTCTAAGATGCACTTTTCCAACTAATTCATGGGGTGCTATAAATGCAAGCATTTATAAACAATCGATGACATGAGAGGGTTACAAAAACAAAGATAACATTTTTCTGTTTCTCCTCTGAGGGCCAAAAAGCCTAATGAAATGAGAAAGATACAAGTCAAAAACAAAACCCTCAAAAAACTCCACCTGCGTGACATCCCAGAACATCCATGGGAAACCAGGTAGAAGGTAGGAAAGATAGGGACAGATTTTAGCAAATGTTAATATTTTTGAGTTATCCAATTATTTAGGACAATTGCAATTAATTCCAAAGCAAGTTTAACACTCAAGAAGAAATTGATTTGGAAAAGGTAGGTTGCGAGTTTAACTGAATATGAACAAAAATGAATGAATCCGTAATTAAACATCTATATAAGAAATGCTTATCTGGGAATTAAGCAAACTAGCTGAGACCTATTAAATGGTTCTGTCTTCCCATAATTTCTCATCTGCTGCTGTTGTCAAGACAGAAAGACTAATTTTCAAATGTCGATAACAACAGCAAATATTTTTGGAATGCTGTGCAAAGAGCTTCACCAGATTAACCTCAGTTATTCTCACAGCAACCTATGGAGACCTATTCAGACCCCTGGAGTTAGTAAGAAGATAATTTTAAACTAAAGACATTTGAGATTTAACAGATGCAGAAAGAAGCCTGTTCAGAGCTTCTCTTATCGAAATAAAGGCAGAAATTTCTGGAAGAGAGGTAGACATAAATCCCCTGTCCATGGGGAGCTTTACTGCCCAGAAAAAAAGATAGGGGTGACCCGCTGTACCTGCACCAACAAACTTTATCACCTTATTCCTCATTCGCCCCCCTAAAAGCCCATCTGTTCTTCCCATGAAGCCTCTTCTCCCCCTCCCCATCCTTATTAACTGTTGGGAAAATCTCATTTTTCCTTATGCTCCCATGTACATAGTTGATTAAAAGCTGTCTTTTCTCTTGGTAATCTGACTTTTGTCACTTTAGTTCACATGTCCCCAGTTACCAAACCCAGGAGGGTAGAGGAAGAGTTTTCCTCTGACAAATCCTGCAGTGTAAGTGATTTCATCTTCATTGCAGACATCAGAAAACTTAAGGCTCAGGGAAATTAGGAAACTTGTTGAAGTTCACTGAACTAAAGGAATCAAGATTTTAAATACAAGATTATTGCTTCAGAGTACATATGCTAGTTATCATTTCATTTAATTATTCATATTGGGTCCAAAGGCTCTACCAGCCTAAACAAACTGTCAAAACTTTAAAACAATTCTTCCAAGACCCTACCATTGATGTCTTAATTCTGAATGTTTCAGTATTTACCAGGAGGAACATTATTTGGATGACTGAAATTTACTCAAATTATTTGGTAAAAACAAAATACATAAGGCAATTATCTTAATTTTACTTCCTTCACAAGTTTCTAAAATTGGTATGTTTAATTCATGGGAAGAAATTCCTTACAAACAATTGGAAAACTGACTCAAGGTGAAAAAATCTAGCAAGAGCAAGACTCCGTTGGTCATACGTTACAAGGAAGAAATTGAAGACCTAGAGCAGCCAGAGACCAATGTCTCCGAGGCCTTAGACATGCCCCAACTTTGCAAAGATGAGGAATCTGCCCTAGGGCAGCCATTACTAACAGCCACAAAGAAAGGCAGCTAGCCTGGTCACAGAGAGTAAACAGTGGCTCAGAGAATGAAGATTAAAGGAGGTATAACCTGGGGATGTCCCTGGGTTGGGAAGATCCCCTGGAAAAGGAAATGGCAACCCACTCCAGTATATTCTTGCCTGGAAAAACCCACGGACAGAGAAACCTGGCAGGCTATAGTCCATGGAGTTGCAAATAATTAGTGACTTAGTAACTAAACAACAACAAACCTGGGGATGGGAGTCAAAAGGAAGTAGGAAGCCCTACATCATACAGCAAATTCCCATTGTCTATTTATTTTACGTATGGTAACGTATATGTTTCAATGCTATTATCTCAGGGGTGCAAAGGCAGTAAGAAAGTTCTTGCAATGGACACAGAAAAGCAAGGAGCCTACAAAGCACTGAAGCAGGTAGCACCACAGAGCTAATTATGTTACAACAAGCCAGAATAAATATTACTACCTTCTTCCAGTGAAAACAATTGGGATGAACATGGATAGAGTTTCAGGATATTTTTCAGAAAAAAAATCAAGTAACAAAACACTATGTACGATATGACACTGTTTCTGTTTTTAAAAATCCATAAAGCATCCAAAGAAGACATATAGATGGCCAATAGACACATGAAAAGATGCTCAACAACACTAGTAGAGAAATGCAAATCAAAACTGCAACTGTACCACCTCACACCAGTCAAAATGTCTTAAGATAGTAAATGTTGAAGATGTTGTGGAGAAAAGGGAACCCTCCTACACTGTTGGTTGGAATGTAAGTTGGTGCAGCCAGTATGGAAAACAGTATGGGGTTCCTCAGAAAACTAAAAATAGAATTACCATATGATCCAGCAATCCCACTCCTGGGCAAGTATCCAGACAAAACTTTAACCTGAAAAGATACATGCATTCCTATTTTCACAGCAGTGCTATTCACAATAGCCAAAACATGGAAAACTAAAAGCCCATCAACAGATGAATGGATAAAGAAAGTGTGGCACATATGTACAATGGAATATTATTCAGCCATAAAAAGAACAAAATAATGCATTTTCAGCAACATGGATGCAGTTAGAGATTACCATACTAAATAAAATAAGTCAGAAAGAGAAAGACAAATGCCATTTGTCATCACTTACATGTGGAATCTAAAATGGCACAAATGATCCTGTCTACAAAACACACTCACAGACATAGAGATCAGACTTGTGGTTGCCAATGGGGCTGGGAGGAGGGGGAGGGATGGACTGAAAGTTTGGGGTTGGTAGATGCAAACTATTACCTTGAGAATGGATAAACAACAAGGTCCTACTCTTTAACACAGGAAACTGGATCCAATCTCCTGGGATAAACCATAATGGAAAGGAAAAAAAAAAAAGAATATATATATATGTAAATATGTGGGGGTGTGTGTGTGTATAACTGTGTCACTTTGCTGTATGACAGAGACTGGCACAACATTGTAAATGAACTAGACTTCAATTTAAAAAATCGATAAAGCGGTATATATTTCCCAAGGATACACATGAATATCCATCTGTAAAGGCATAATAAAAAGACTGGAAAACTACTGTGGAAATAAACAAATGAGAGTAATCAAAGGATATTTATGCAGGGCTTGCTATATTGAGGGAGTCAGTCACCATCACTAATGTTTGGCAGAGGCTGAAAGACAGGCGGGGGAATGGTAAAAAGAAGTGCTATAGTGGGAAACAGGAAGGCTTTGGGTATTCTGTGATTGGAAATTGTCGGCATGGAAAGCTAGAGACTGGCTAGCTAGAAGCAGGGGTGTCTTAAGTGATGGGTTTAGGGAGCATGTTTTGCTCTCTGGTCGGTCCTGAGTTGGAAACTGGCAGTCATTGACCAAACTTGCTGAGCTTGTGGTTTGACTTACCAGCCTGGGTGCTAGAGAGTGTGTGTCAGTGTTCTGTTGATATATGTGGTCTGGCTCTTGTTCATTCATATATGCAGTCCCTCATTATGCACTAAACTGATATTTCCGGTTGCCATTAGCAAGGTGGGAAGGGGTATGGTCATCAAATACTAAATTCCTTACCTGTAATGTTTTACTTTTTTATAAAAAAATAGTACTATTTTTATCTGTATAATTTTCTAAAATCCTGAAGCAAAATGGCAGAAGGACAGTAGTTGTCATTTCTAATGTTTACAACAGCATCAAAGGATTGATGCTTTTGAACTGTGATGCTGGAGAAAACTCTTGAGAATTCCTTGGGCAGCAAGGAGATCAAACCAGTCACTACTAAAGGAAATCAATCCTGAATATTCATTGGAAGGACTAGTGCTGAAGCTGAAGCTCCAATACTTTGGCCACCTGATGCGAAGAACTGACTCTTTGGAAAAGACTGATGCTGGGAAAGATTGAGGGCAAGAGGAGGAAGGGGCAATAGAGGATGAGATGGTTGGATGGCATCACTGACTCAGTGGACATGAGTCTGAGCAAATTCCAGGAGATAGTAAAGGACAGAGAATCCTGACATGCTGCTATCCATGGGGTTGCAAAGAGTCGGACACTACTGAGTGACTGAACAACAACAGTGTAAGATGGAGCCTATTGTTATTGTACTATTGAGAATACTAAGGCACTAGGAAGTTAACTTGCCCAAGATCATACAGTTGATAAATAGCAGAATTTAATCCCACATATATCTGATCCTAAAAGCTACTTTTCATTATGCCATTCTGCTGCTTATGAAAATATAGTTATTCTATCATTAAAAGAGAGAATGGTCATTTATACCAGCTAGAAAGGGTAAGCATAAGACATGTTGGATTAACACAATATTAGCATCTATGAGTATATTAGACTCTGTCTACCAATATGATATTAGAACTCAGAAATTATTGCTATTCTTTTTAAATTGAATTTATAAGCCTATCATATAACAGTCCTGAATGAATTAATACAAGTCTGATCCTTTGTATTTCCAGAAAGGTAGCTTTGGCTTTTGAAAGAGATAGCATCTAAAATGCAGTTATAACTAGAGAAAATATAGGATGGGATAGTATGGAACCTCTTATATCTTCAGAGAATTCCATTCAGAGCAAAACTTATCACCTCTATTGCTGATAAAATTGCATGTGCCAATTTCTCCTCTAGGAGATGCTAATGATTCCACTTCCTGTAGGTTTAAAGCAGAATGTGAACCAGTTGACTGTTTTTCAGTGCTAATGTAGCTAACCTAACTTCATCAAGTTGATTTAGAGCTTATACTTATAAATGTGTTATATTTACCTCTGGCTGAAGGAGTGCCAAGGGCTCCTTTGGTGGTTCAGCAGGTAAAGAACCTGCGTGCAGTCCTGGAGACACAGGAGATGCAGGTTCATTCCCTGGGTTGGGAAGATCCCCTGGAGGAGGAAACAGCAACCTACTCTAGCGTTCTAGCATGTGACTGAGCACATAAGGAGTGCAAATGAAACTGAACTCTTCCTTTTCTTTAAATCTTGTTGGGATCACAGGTTATGATGACCTATGAATTTTTAAAGTAATTTTTATATCAAGTAACTATAGTACTCACATGAGACCACAGATATGTAAGTATTTTTGCTATTTTTCTGCTTTGAATATTACTTCAATGATTTACACAATAATCTAGTAGTTTTACACTGAAAAGCACATTACAATCATCTGAAGAGCTTAAAAAACATTACCACTGCCTCACTCCTCTCCATCACCACGTCTTACCCAAGAAATTCTGACTGAATTGGTAGCTTGGCTGGCTAAAGTCCATGGGATCTCAAAGAGTTGGACATGACTGAGCAACCAACACTTCACTTCAGAGTATCTGCATAGCTATTTTTTAAAAACTCAACAAGTAATTCTAACCTGCAGCATGAGTTGAAAAGCACTGCTATAGACTGTGAAAATTAATAAATAGAAAACATAATTAAAATACTCAGGAGGCCAGAAGAGGGAGCTCTCATGCCCTAGGAAGCTAGCAGAGACCAACTCTTCCCGCCTGGCAGGAGCCCAGCCAATGAGAGACTGTCACAACTCAGCCATTAAAACTCACTATACTTTCAACTCTCAGTTCCTCCAGCAGACCCTTTGTTCACAATAACCCTTCCAACTTTCTTTCCCCGCTTAAAAGAATTCCCTTCTCCTGTACTTGTGGACTTGCTTAGAGCAGACCAAGGTCATAGACCTCAAATTGAAATTTGTTTGTTGATCCCAAATAAAGCCATTGTTGCTGGGGAAGTAACTGGCAGTTTGTTTTAGGTCAGTAAGACCAAGACAGTTGTAATGCAAAGGATTTCATGATGCAGTTGTTCAGTGTGTTTGTCAGCATCCATTTCTTTGGGGAATGATAGTCTCCTCTGATATGAGGTCCTAGCAAGTTTGACTTTACCCCTATCCAACCACAGCAGTCCTAGTGATGTGCATACAACCCAGTTAAAAGTGATCCAGACCATGGCGGATACCTACCTAAAAAGTTAATGTCAGCAGGTGGGAAATGTCAAAATTGGAAAGGGAATATGTCAAGGCTGTATACTGTCACCCTGCTTCATTCAGTTCAGTTCAGTCCCTCAGTTGTGTCTGACTCTTTGCAACCCCATGGACTTCAGCACGCCAGGCCTCCCTGTCCATCACCAACACCCGGATTTTATCCAAACTCATGTCCATTGAGTTGGTGATACCATGCAACCACCTCATCCTCTGTCAACCCTTTCTCCTCCTGCCTTCAATCTTTCCCAGCATCAGGGTCTTTTCCAATGAGTCAATTCTTCCCATCAGGTGGCCAAAGTATTGGAGCTTCAACTTCAGCATCAGTCCTTCCAATGAATATTCAGGATTGATTTCCTTTAGTATTGACTAGTTTGATATCCTTGCAGTCCAAGGGACTCTCAAGAGTTTTCTCCAGCACCACATTTCAAAAGCATCAATTCTTTGGCACTCAGCATTCTTTATGGTCCAACTCTCACATCCATACATGACTACTGGAAAAACTATAGCTTTGACTAGACAGACCTTTGCTGGCAAAGTAATGTCTCTGCTTTTTAATATGCAGTCTAGGTTTCTCATAGCTTTTCTCTCAAGGAGCAAACATCTTTTCATTTCATGGCTGCTGTCACCACCTGCAGTGATTTTGGAGACCAAGAAAATAAAGTCTCTCACTGTTCCCATTGTTTCCCCATCTATCTACCAGGAAATGATGGACCAGATGGCAGGATCTTAGTTTTTTGAATGTTGAGTTCTAAGCCAGCTTTTTCACTTTCCTCTTTCACTTTCATTAAGAGGCTCTTTAGTTCTTCTTCACTTTCTGCCACAAGAGTGATGTCACCTGCATATCTGAGGTTACTGATATTTCTCCCGGCAATCCCGATTCCAGCTTGTGCTTCAACCAGCTCGGCATTTTGCATGATATACTATGCATATGTTAATTAAGCAGGGTGACAATATACAGTCTTGACATATTCCTTTCCCAATTTGGAACCAGTCTGTTGTTCCATGTCCAGTTCTAACTGTTGCTTCCTGACCTGCATACAGATTTCTCAGGAGACAGGTCAGGTGGTCTGGTATTCCCATCTCTTGACAAATTTTCCACAGTTTGTTGTGATCCACACAGTCAAAAGCTTTGGCATAGTCAATAAAGCAGAAGTAGATTTTTTTCTGGAATTCTCTTGCTTTTTCTATGACCCAACAGATGTTGGCAATTTGATCTCTAGTTCCTCTGCCTTTTCTAAGTCACACTGCTTACTTAACTTCTATGCAGATTACATCATGCAAAATGCTGGGCTGGATGAATCACAAGCTGGAATCAAGACTGTAAAGAGAAATATCAGCAACTTCAGATATGCAGATGACACCACTCAAAGGGCAGAAAGCGAAGAACTAAAGTGCCTCTTGATGAAGGTCAAAGAGGAGAGTAACAAAGCTGACTTAAATGGCAGAAAGTGA
This sequence comes from Giraffa tippelskirchi, assembly GCF_054371585.1. Lineage (NCBI taxonomy): Eukaryota > Metazoa > Chordata > Mammalia > Artiodactyla > Giraffidae > Giraffa > Giraffa tippelskirchi. The sequence goes on along the minus strand of NC_137280.1, from coordinate 101,890,766 downwards.
AGAAGAAGCAAAGAGCGTCTTGATGAAGATGAAAGAGAAGTGAAAAACCTGGCTTAAAACTCAACATTCAAAAAACTAAGATTATGGCATCTGGTCCATCAATTCATGGAAAATGGATGGGGAAAAAATGGAAACAGTGGCAGATTTTATTTTCTTGGGCTCTAAAATCACTGCAAAGGGTGACTGCAGTCATGAAATTAAAACACTTGCTCCTTGGAAGAAAATCTACGACAAATTGAGACAGAGTATTAAAAAGCAGAGACATCACTTTGCTTACAAAGGTCCATATAGTCAAAGCTATGGTTTTTCCAGTAGTCATGTAGGGATGTGAGAGCTGAACCACAGAAAAGGCTGAGTGCTGAAGAACTGATGCTTTTGAACTGTGGTGCTGGAGAAGACTCTTGAGAGTCCTTGGACTGAAAGGAGATCAAACCAGTCAATCCTAAAGGAAATCAACCCTGAAACTGAAGCTCCAATCCTTTGGCCACCTGATTCGAAGAGCCAACTGACTGGAAAAGACCCTGATGCTGGGGAAGATCGATGGCAGGAAGAGTAAGGGATGACAGAGGACAAGATAGATGGCTTGATGCCATCACCAACTCAATGAACATGAGTTTGAGCAAACTCCGGGAGACAGTGAAGGACTGGGAAGCCTGATGTTCTGCAGTCCATGGGGTCTCAGAGTCAAACACAACCTAGAGACTGAACAGCAAAAACAACAACGGGAAAAGTGTTTTTCCTCTACTCACCTTAGGTTTAATGGCTGGAGTTTAACTGACAAAAGAGGGATTAACAAGAGAAAAACAAACAGAAGTTTATTAACACATGCATTGCTCATACTTCCAGGAGAGTTCAGTGATGAAAAAAATGACCTCCGAGGGGTGTTTAAAAGTGGGGCTTATATATCTCCTTAATAGAAGAAAAAAGTTCTTGAAGAAAAATGACAAAACAAAGGAAAAGGTTTTCAGCTTCAAAAGGGAGCAAACTGTTGGAAAGTAAGTATTAACACTAGGAGGAAACTAATGCTGCCAAGCAGGGCCCTGTGGGACTCCTGGGCACAGCAGCCTTTTTGTCCCCCATTTCTAAACCTCCATGTCCTTCTCTCAGTTCCACATGGCAGTACAGTGGTTAATCAAAGGAGGAACAGCAACAAAACCAGAAGATTAAAGAACCAGAAAGGCTCATCAAAATTAGGAAACTGGACCACCTAAGATCCTGTACACACTCTAATCTTGTCAGCAACCCCACCCTTATGAAACTTTGCAAAAGAAAGAATCTTACTGCCATACTCTTGTCTATTATAACCTTTCTCTACTCACCAGGGAGGGGGGCAGAGTTCTTGAGGCCCTAGCCTACTGTGTTTCCCCTTTGACTGGCAAAGTAATAAAGCCACTCTTTCCTTCTCTGTAATAGTCTCCATATTTCTGTTCAACACTGGTGCAGAGAGAACCAAGATTTTGGCAACACTAACGAAAGATAAGGGCCAGTTGGTAAGGAATGTTGTGTAGGTCCCTCTGGTGCCACCCAGTGCTGATAGGAGTCTAGAGTCATCTCCAATGACTAAGAATTTTTCTGCCCTTTGTGGTATAGACCAGGAGCTATGCATCTGTTTTTTCTCAATTGCCTTCAGCTCAAAATAATCCACATGCCAGAGTGGCATATTTTAGGGTGGTACACTCTGAACCCTTTCAGAAATCCTCTTCTGTGACTATAGCTGTAAGGACAACATCAGGAATGACTCATACCATCTTTATTACTGCATGGAAGTATTCATTCACCAATAGAAGAGAAGTGATGCTAACCTACAAAGAGAAAAAAATCTAGAGGTGGAGAAAGCACTTTGATTTTCTTTCAGTAAATATTTACTTATGCTGGTTGGCTGGTTGTGAAAATGAGCAAGGACCCCAAGGTCCTTGCTTCCCATGTCCTCCATCTGCCTTTTGTCTGTGGAAAAACTTTAACCAATGAGTAAGTTTAATCAGAAAAGTGAGAAAATGAAGAGACAGAGGGAAACAGTTCAGGAGGATTAAATCATAATAGTTTAGTTATTAAGCATGGGCTTCTTGGGTAGCTCAGCTGGTAAAGAATCATTCTACAATGCAGGAGATCTCGGTTCCATTCCTGAGTTGAGAAGTTCCCCTGGAAAAGGGATAGGCCACTCACTCCAGTATTTTTGGGATTCCCTGGTGGCTCAGATGGTAAAGAATATGCCTGCAATGCAGGAGACCTGGGTTCGATCCCTGGATTGGGAAGATCCCCTGGAGGAAGGCATGGCAACTCACTCCAGTATCCTTTCCTGGAGAGCCTCCATGGACAGAGGAGCCTGGTGGGGTACAGTCCACGGGGTCACAAAGAGTCGGACATGACTGAGTGACTAAGCACCGCACAGCACAGTCATTAAGCATAGTTAATGATCTTTAGTTCCTTCTCAAGGGCTACAGATAATATTCTGAGCCATATCCTGTGAGCTGTTTTGTGGATCCTGAAACCCCCCACCAAGTGGAATATATTAACTACATGATGACCAGACTAGCCATGACATTAGCTGCCACAATTCCAGGAACTTGCCTCAAGGAAATGGGAAAAAAACTGACTTTGGAACTAAAGATTAATTGTACTTAAAACAATCAACATGACAGGGATCAGACCACTGATGACTAATTTTAAGATGAGTGTCAGGGACTTCCCCGGTGGTCCAGTAGTTAAGACTCCACACTCCTAATGCAGAGGGTATGGGTTTCATCCCTGGTCGGGGAACTAAAATACAATATGCAGCATGGCATGTCCAAAAGAAAAGATGACCATCAGAGTTGAACATGCTGTTTCTGCATATAGCCCCCTCCCTCTGTCTCTAAAAGCTCTTGCCTGCTGCTTGTCAGTGGTGAGGAGTCAGCCTTTGGATAGGAGTCTGCCCTCCCTGCCAGTTGCTGGATTCCAAAATAAAGAAAACTTTCCTTTCCACCAACCTTGCCTCTCTATTGCCTTTTGAAAAGCAAGCAGTCAGACTCCACGTCTGATTACAGGGGTAGGTGACTAATAATAAGCCCCTGGATTCATCATTAGAGTTTCTATTAGATGTTCTATAGAATTAGCTTAAGTTACTTCATGCCAGTTTGAGTTTACAGTCTATTGCATGAAACCAAAACTGCCGCCCCAAATATAGTATGCAGTTAACATTTTTGCAATATCAGAACCATTTTTTGAAGTCATGGAATAGATGACTCCCCTCTCCTGACTTCCAATCATGGTTTTAAAATCTTTTGGGGTATGAAATAGAACAGCCTATTGCTGACTGTAGAAAGTTTTAGTGCTCTGGATAGAAGATCCGATCAGTCATAACAACATTCCCCCGAGCCATAGCCTAATCCAGAACAATGCCCTAACTCTCTTCAAATCCATAAAGGCTGAAAAAGGTGAGGAAGCTGCTGCAGAAAAAAAGTTTGAAGCTAGCAGAGGCTTTTAACCAAAGCCTAATCCAGAGCAATGCCCTGCTGCTAAGTCGCTTCAGTCGTGTCCGACTCCGTGCGACCCCATAGACGGCAGCCCACCAGGCTCCCCGTCCCTGGGATTCTCCAGGCAAGAACACTGGAGTGGGTTGCCATTTCCTTCTCCAATGCATGAAAGTGAAAAGTGAAAGTGAAGTCGCCCAGTCGTGTCTGACTCCTAGCGACTCCATGGACTGCAGCCTACCAGGCTCCTCTGTCCATGGGATTTTCCAGGCAAGAGTATGCCCTAACTCTCTTCAAATCCATAAAGGATGAAAAAGGTGAGGAAGCTGCTGAAGAAAAAAAGTTTGAAGCTAGCAGAGGTTGGTTCATGGGCTTTAAACTTAGAAGCTGTCTCCATAACATCAAAGTCCAAGGTGAAGCGACAAGTGCATGTGTATTAACAGAAGCTGCAGTAAGTTAACCAGAAGATCTAGCTAAGATAACTACACTTGGCTACACTACACAATAGATTTTCATTGCAGAAGATCCCATTTAGAACTCTTATAGCTAGAGAGGGGAAGTCAATACCTGACTTCAAAGTTTCAAAGGATAGGCTGACTGCTGCCAGGGGCTAATACACTTGTGACCTAAGTGGAAGCCAGGGCTCATTGACCATCCTGAAAACCCTAGGGCCTTTAAGAATAGGAAAATATTTGTAACAAATAATAGACACAAAGTTAATTTCTTTAACATAATTGGTTTTACAAATCACAAATGAAATAAAAAATGATCATATGGGGACTGCCTGGACACAAAAGCCTTTCCTTATTCCTCTTTTTCTCATTTATAGGAAAAAAGATCTGAACCGACTGTGGCTCAGATCATGAATTCCTTACGGCAAAATTCAGACTTAAAGAAAGTAGACAAAACCACTGGGCCGTTCAGTTCAGTGCAGTCGCTCAATCGTGTCCGACTCTTTGAGACCCCATGAACTGCAGCACAGCAGGCCTCTCTGTCCATCACCAGCTCCCGGAGTCCACCCAAACCCATGTCCATCGAGTTGGTGATGCCATTCAGCCATCTCATCCTCTGTCGTCCCCTTCTCCCCCCGCCCCCAATCCTAACCAGCATCAGGGTCTTTTCCAATGAGTCAACTCTTCGCATGAGGTGGCCAAAGTATTGGAGTTTCAGCTTCAACATCAGTCCTTCCAATGAACACACAGGACTGATCTCCTTTAGGACGGACTGGTTGGATCTCCTTGCAGTCCAAGGGACTCTCAAGAGTCTTCTCCAACACCACAGTTCAAAAGCATCAATTCTTTGGTGCTCAGCTTTCCCCATAGTCCAACTCTCACATCCATACATGACTAGGGAAAACCCTTGGTTTGACTAGACGGACCTTTGTTGGCAAAGTAATGTCTCTGCTTTTAAATATGCTATCTAGGTTGGTCATAACCTTTCTTCCAAGGAGTAAGCATCTTTTAATTTCATGGCTGCAATCACCATCAGCAGTGATTTTGGAGCCCCCCAAAATAAAGTCTGATACTTTTCCCACTGTTTCCCCATCTATTTCCCATGAAGTGATGGGGCCAGATGCCATGATCTTAATTTTCTGAATGTTGAGCTTTAAGCCAACTTTTTCACTCTCTTCTTTCACTTTCATCAAGAGGCTCTTTAGTTCTTCTTCGTTTTCTGCCATAAGGGTGGTGTCATCTGCATATCTGAGGTTATTGATATTTCTCCTGGCAATCTTGATTCCAGCTTGTGTTTCTTCCAGCCCAGCGTTTCTCATGATGTACTCTGCATATAAATTAAATAAGCAGGTGACAATACACAGCCTTGACGTACTCCTTTTCGTATTTGGAACTGTTCAGGTATGACCTAAATCAAATTCCTTACGATTATACACTGGAAGTGACAAATAGATTCAAGGGATTAGATCTGATAGACAGAGAGGTTTGTAACACTGTATAGGAGGTGGTGAGCAAAACCACTCCTAAGAAAAAGAAATGCACAAAGGCAAAATGGTTGTCTGAGGAGAACTTACAATAGCTGAGGAAAGAAGAGAAGTAAGTGAAAGGGAAAGCAGAAAAAGAAAGATATACTCATCTGAAAGCAAAGTTCCAAAGAATACCAAGGAGAGAATAGAAAGCCTTCCTAAGGGAACAATAAAAAGAAATAGAAGAAAACAACAGAATGGGAAAGACTAGAGATCTCTTCAAGAAAATTAGAAATACCAAGGGAACATTTCCTGCAAAGATAGGCACAATAAAAGACAGAAATGCTATGGACCTAAGAGAAGCAGAAGATACTAAGAAGAGGTGGCAAGAATACAGAGAACTACACAAAAAAGATCTTGATGACCCAAATAACCACAGTGGTGTGATCACTCACCTAGAGCCAGACATCCTGGAATGTGAAATCAAGTGGGCCTTAGAAAGCATCACTACGAACAAAGCTAGTGGAGGTGACGGAACTCTAGCTGAGTTACTTCAAATTCTAAGAGGAGGCTGTGAAAGTGCTGCACTCAATATGCCAGCAAATTTGGAAAACTCAGCAGTGGCCGCAGGACTGGAAAAGGTCAGTTTTCATTCCAATCCCAAAAGATGCTCAAACCACCACACAATTGCACTCAAGGTCATGCTCAAAGTCCTTCAAGCTAGGTTTCAACTGCACAGCTAGGCAGCTGTGCAACGCTGGAGCAGCTGTGAGGAGACACTCCACATCCAACGGCAAAGAAGAAGTCCCAGCAAGACGGTAGGAGGGGCAAATTCGCATTTAGAATCATACTCCATTCCCACCAGAGACACTCAGAGGGCTCAAACAAACCTTGTGCACACCGGGACCCAGAGACACCACAGAGACTGAGACAGAACAGTGTTTGAGCGTCTTCTATGGAGGTATGGGTCAGCAGTGGATTGCCACAGGGCCAAGGGCTCTGGGTGCCACAGACTTGAGTATGGCATAAGCCCTTTTTGAGGAGGTCGCCATTAACCCCACCACAGAACTGCCAGAACTTACACAGGACTGGGAAACAGACTATTGGAGGGCACAAACAGAACCCTGTGTGCACCAGGACCCAGGAGAAAGGAGCAATGACGCCACAACAGACTGACCCAGACTTGCCGGGGAGTGTCCAGCAATCTCGGGTGGAGGTGTGGGTCAGTGGAGGCCTGCTACAGGGTTGGGGGCACTGAATGTAGCAGTACATGCATGGGACCTTTTGAAGGAGGTGGCCATTATCTTCATTATCTCCACCATAGTTTGGCCCCAAGTAAATAACAGGGAGGGAACAAACTCCACCCATCAACAGAAAATTGGATTAAAGATTTTTCTGAGCATGGCCTGGCCCATCAGAACAAGACCCAGTTTCCCCCTCAGTCAGTCTCTCCCAGGAAGAGAGACTTCCATAAGAGACTTCCATCAGGTAGCTTCCATAAGCCTCTTATCGTTCTCCATCAGAGAGCAGACAGACTGAAAACCACAATCACAGGAAACTAACCAATCTGATCACATAGATGACAGCCTTGTCTAACTCAATGAAACTATGAGCCATGCCATGTAGGGCCACCCAAGACGGACGGGTCATGGTGGAGAGTTCTGACAAAATGTGGTCCACTGAAGAAGGGAATGGCAAACCACTTCAATAATCTTGCCTTGAGAACCTCATGAGCAGTATGAAAAGGCAAAAAGATATGGCACTGAAAGATGATCACCACAGGTTGGTAGGTGCCCAATATGCTACTGGAGATCAGAGGAGAAATAACTCCAGAAAAGATGGAGATGGAGCCAAAGCAAAAACAATACCCAGTTGTGGATGTGACTGGTGATAGAAGCAAAGTTGGATGCTCTAAAGAGCAATGTTGCATAGGAACCTGGAGTGTTAGATCCACGCTGCTGCTACTGCTGCTAAGTTGCTTCAGTCGTGTCCGACTCTATGCGATCCCATAGATGGCAGCCCACCAGGTTCCCCCGTCCCTGGGATTCTCTAGGCAAGAACACTGGAGTGGGTTGCCATTTCCTTCTCCAATGCATGAGTGTGAAAGGTGAAAGTGAAGTCCCTCAGTCGTGTCCGACTCTTAGTGACCCCACAGACTGCAGCCCACCAGGCTCCTCCATCCATGGGATTTTCCAGGCAACAGTAATGGAGTGGGGTGCCATTGCCTTCTCTGGTTAGGTCCATGAATCAAGGCAAACTGGAAGTGGTCAAACAGGAGATGGCAAGAGCAAACATCACCATTTTAGGCATCAGTGAACTAAGGTGGACTGGAATGGATGAATTTAACTCAGATGACCATTATATCTACTACTGTGGGCAAGAATCCCTTAGAAGAAATGGAGTAGCCATCATAGTCAACAAAAGAGTCCAAAATGCAGTTCGGTTCAGTCGCTCAGTCATGTCCGACTCTTTGCGACCCCATGAATCACAGTACGCCAGGCCTCCCTGTCCATCACCAACTCCCTGAGTCTACCCAAACCCATGTCCATCAAGTCGGTGATGCCTCCAGCCATCTCATCCTCTCTCGTCCCCTTCTCCTGCTGCCCTCAATCTTTCCCAGCAGCAGGATCTTTTCCAATGAGTCAGCTCTTCGCATGAGGTGACCAAAGTATTGGAGTTTCAGCTTCAACATCAGTCCTTCCAATGAACACACAGGACTGATCTCCTTTAGGATGGACTGGTTGGATTTCCTTGCAGTCCAGGGACTCTCAAGAGTCTTCTCCAACACCACAGTTAAAAAGCATCAATTCTTCAGTGCTCAGCTTTCTTTATAGTCCAACACTCACATCCATACATGACTACTGGAAAAATCATAGCCTTGACTAGACGGACCTTTGTTGGCAAGGTAATGTCTCTGCTTTTTAATAATTTGTCTCGGTTGGTGAAAACTTGCCTTCCAAGGAGTAAGCGTCTTTTAATTTCATGGCTGCAATCACCATCTGCAGTGATTTTGGAGCCCAGAAAAATAAAAGTCAGCCACTGTTTCCACTGCTTCCCCATCTATCTGCCATGAAGTGATGGGACCGGATGCCATGATCTTAGTTTTCTGAATGTTGAGCTTTAAGCCAACTTTTTCACTCTCCTCTTTCACTTTCATCAAGAGGCTCTTTAGTTATTCTTCATTTTCTGCCATAAAGGTGGTGTCAACTGCATATCTGAGGTTATTGATATTTCTCCTGGAAATCTTGATTCCAGCTTGTGCTTCCTCCAGCCCAGCGTTTCTCATGATGTACTCTGCATATAAGTTAAATAAGCAGGGTGACAATACACAGCCTTGACATACTCCTTTTCCTATTTGGAACCAGTTTGTTGTTCCATGTCCAGTTGTAACTGTTGCTTCCTGACCTGCATACAGGTTTCTCAAGAGACAGGTCAGGTGGTCTGGTATTCCCATCTCTTTCAGAATTTTCCACAGTTTATTGTGATCCACACAGTCAAAGGCTTTGGCATAGTCAATAAAGCAGAAATAGATGTTTTTCTCGAACTCTCTTGCTTTTTCGATGATCCAGCGGATGTTGGCAATTTAATCTCTGGTTCCTCTGCCTTTTCTAAAACCAGCTTGAACATCTGGAAGTTCACGGTTCACGTATTGCTGAAGCCTGGTTTGGAGAATTTTGAGCATTACTTTGCCAGAATGTGAGATGAGTGCAATTGTGCGGTAGTTTGAGCATTCTTTGGCATTGCCTTTCTTTGGGATTGAAAACTGACCTTTGGATGCAATCTCAAAATCGACAGAATGATCTCTGTTCATTTCCAAGGCAAAACATTCAGTATCACAGTATTCCAAGTCTATGCCCTGACCAGTAATGCTGAAGAAGCTAAAGTTGAATGGTTCTATGAAGACCTACAAGACCTTCTAGAACTAACATTCCAAAAAGATGTCCTTTTCATTATAGGGGACTGGAATGCAAAAGTAGGAAGACAAGAGACACCTAGAATAACAGGCAAATTTGGCCTTGGAGTACAGAATGAAGCAGGGAAAAGGCTAATCGATTTTTGCCAAGAGAATGCACTGGTCATAGTTCATCTCACACACTAGTAAGTAATGCTCAAAATTCTCTAAGCAAGGCTTCAACAGTACATGAACTGTGAACTTCCAGATGTTCAAGCTGGATTTAGAAAAGGCAGAGGAATCAGAGATCAAATTGCCAACATCTTTTGGATCATCAAAAAAGGCGATGCTGTGAAAGTGCTGCACTCAATATGCCAGCAAATTTGGAAAACACAGCAGTGGCCACAGGACTGGAAAAAGTCAGTTTTCATTCCAATCCCAAAGAAAGGCAATGCCAAAGAGTGTCCAAACTACCTTACAATTGCACTCATCTCACACACTAGCAAAGTAATGCTCAAAATTCTCTAAGCCACGCTTCAATAGTACATGAACTGTGAAATTCCAGATGTTCAAGCTGGATTTAGAAAAGGCAGAGGAACCAGAGATCAAACTTTCAATATCTGTTGGATCATGGAAAAAGCAAGAGAGTTCTAGAAAAGCATCTATTTCTGCTTTATTGACTACGCCAAAGCCTTTGACTGTGTGGATCACAACAAACTGTGGAAAATTCTTAAAGAGATGGGAATACCAGGCCATCCTACCTGCCTCCTGAGAAATCTGTATGCAGTTCAGGGAGCAACAGTTTGAACTGGACATGGAGCAACAGACTGGTTCCAAATCAGGAAAAGGAGCACGTCAAGGCTGTATACTGTCACCCTGCTTATTTAACTTATATGCAGAGTACATCATGAGAAACGCTGGGCTGGAAGAAGCACAAGCTGGAATCAAGATTGCCAGGAGAAATATCAATAACCTCAGATATGCAGATGACACCACCCTTATGGCAGAAAATGAAGAACTAAAGAGCCTCTTGATGAAAGTGAAAGAGGAGAGTGAAGAAGTTGGCTTAAAGCTCAACATTCAAAAAACTAAGATCATGGCATCTGGTCCCATCACTTCATGGGAAATAGATGGGGGAACAATGGAAACAGTGAGAGACTTTATTTTGGGGGGCTCCAAAATCACTGCTGATGGTGACTGCAGCCATGAAATTAAAAGACACTTACTCCTTGGAAGAAAAGTCATGACCAACCAAGACAGCATATTAAAAAGCAGAGACCTTACTTTTCCAACAAAGGTCCATCTAGTCAAAGCTACGGCATTTCCAGTAGATGACTACTGACTACATACATGAGTATGGATGTGAGAGTTGGACTATAAAGAAAGCTGAGCGCCAAAGAATTGATGCTTTTGAACTGTGATTCTGGAGAAGACTCTTGAGAGTTCCTTGGACTGCAAGGAGATCCAACCAGTCCATCCTTAAGGAAATCAGCCCTGAATATTCATTGGAAGGACTGATGCTGAAGCTGAAGCTCCAATATTTTGGCTTCCTGATGTGAAGAGACAACTCATTGGAAAAGACCCTGATTTGGGGAAAGATTGAAGGCAGGAGGAGAAGGGGAGGACAGAGGATGAGATGGTTGGATAGCATCACTGACTCAATGGACATTGAGTTTGAGCAAGCTCCAGGAGATGGTGAAGGACAGGGAAGCCTGGCATGCTACAATCTATGGGGTCACAAAGAGTTGGAAAGGAGTGAGCGACTAAACAAGGACAGCAGGCAAAAACGGCTCGGCCTCTTAGACCTTCCTTGAGTACCAAAGGCACATTCAGACAGCTGTTAATCAGAAAAGTAAGGAAATGAAAAAACAAAGAAGGAACAATCAAGAAACAACAGTACAGCAGTAAAACAGAGATCCAGTTCCTCCTCAAGAAGTATACATAACAATATATCTCTGAGTTCGTTGGTAAGAACTAAGCTCCCCCACTCCCCACCCCAGGTGGAGGATAGCTATTCAGACTAAGCACTGGAGTCCTACAACATTGTCCTGTTACCTTACCACCAACCAATCAGAAGAAAGCTACACATCCTGTAGCCCAAATTTTGCCTATAAAGACTCCCAGAAAACTGTCAGAGAGTTCGGGGGTTTTAAGCACAAGCCACAAGTTGAAACCTTGCTTGGCCTTGAAATAAACCTTCAGTTCATTTCAGTTCAGTCGCTCGGTCATGTCCAACTCTTTGTGACTCCATGGACGGCAGCACACTGGGCTTCCCTGTCCATCACCAATTCCCAGAGTTTACACAAACTCATGTTCATCGAGACGGTGATGCCATCCAACCACCTCATCCTCTGTCATCCCCTTCTCCTCCCACCTTCAGTTTTTTCCAGCATCAGGGTCTTTTCCAATGAGTCAGTTTTACTTATCAGGTGGCCAAAGTATTGGAGTTTCAGCTTCAGCATCAGTCCTTCCAATGAATATTCAGGACTGATTTCCTTAAGGATGGACTGGTTGGATCTCCTTGCAGTCCAAGGGACTCTCAAGAGTCTTCTCCAACACCACAGTTCAAAAGCATCAATTCTTTGGTGCTCAGCTTTCTTTATACTCCAACTCTCATATCCATACATGACTACTAGAAAAGCCATAGCTTTGACTAGATGGATCTTTGCTGGTAATGTCTCTGCTTTTTAATATGCTATCTAGGTTGGTCATAGCTTTTCTTCCAAGGGACAAGCATCTTTCAATTTCATGGCTGCAATCACCATCTGCAGTGATTTCGGAGCCCCAAAAAATAAAGTCTCTCACTGTTTCCATTGTTCCCCCATCTATTTGCCGTGAAGTGATGGGACCTGATGCCATGATCTTAGTTTTCTGAATGTTGAGTTTTAAGGCAACTTTTTCACTCTCCTCTTTCACTTTCATCAAGAGACTCTTCTTCTTCGAAGTTCTTCGCTCTCTGCCGTAAGTGCGGTATCATCTGCATATCTGAGGTATTGATATTTCTCCCGGCAATCTCGATTCCAGCTTGTGCTTCATCCACTCCTGCATTTCTCATGAAGTACACAGCATATACAAACAAAGCTAGTGGAGGTGATGGAATTCCAGTTGAGCTCTTTCAAATCCTAAAAAATGATGCTGTTGAACTCAATATGCCAGCAAATTTGGAAAACTCAGCAGTGGCCACAGGATTGGAAAAGATCAGTTTTCATCCTAATCCCAAAGAAAGGCAATGCCAAAGAATGCTCAAACTACCACACAATTGCACTCATCTCACGTGCTAGGAAAGTAATGCTCAAAATTCTCCAAGCCAGGCTTCAATAGTACATGAACCATGAACTTCCAGATGTTCAAGCTGGATTTACAAAAGGTAGAGGAACCAGAGTTCAATTGCCAACATCCACTGGATTATCAAAAAAGTGAGAGAGTTCCAGAAAAACATCTACTTCTGCTTTATTGACTATGCTAAAGCCTTTGACTGTGTGGATGACAACAAACTGTGGAACATTCTAAAAGAGATGAGAATACTAAACCACCTGACCCACCTCCTGAGAAATCTGTATGCAGGACAAGAAGCAACAGTTAGAACTCTGCATGGGACAACAGATTGGTTCCAAATCAGGAAAGGAGTACTTAACAAACCTTTCTCTGCTTCAAATGACAATGTTTCCATTTTTTGGCCTCACAGTGCATTGGGCACAGGAACTTGCGCTCAGCAATACTAAGAGAAAAAAAAAAATGCAGCTATCTAATACAAAAACAGGTAAAGGATATTAACAGGCAGTTGAAAGAAAAACAAAGCGAATCATGTGCTTAACTTCACTCATAATTAAGTAAATGCACACCAAAACAAATTATGCTTTTCAATGACCAGAAAAGCAAGCATAAATTATTCTGCTAATGCACAAGGCTGGCAAGTAACAGGTGATGGAAATGTAAATTGATACAACATTTGGAGCGCAATTTTGCAACATCTATCAGAATTTAAAATGCTTGTACACTGTGAAGTGTAAGTCTACAGGTAGGATTTCATCCAGTGAGGAAACTCGCAAAAATTACAAGGCATATTTTTCCATATGTTTACTGACCCATCACTGGTAATAACAAAAACCTGGGGAGTTCCCTGGTGGTCCAGAGGTTAACTCTCTGTGCTTTCAACTCAGGGGGCTCCAGTTCAATCACTGGTCAGGGAACTAAGATTCCTCGTGCCACACAGCATGGCCAAAAGAAAAAAAAACCCTGCACATGACCTAAATACCCATCAATTAGTCTGCCTGGTTAAATAAATTATTATATACCCAATCATCAACATTATTTAGTACTGCAAATTAAGAGTTATATAATACGTGCTGTTAAAAGAATGGAATCATGCGTGCTGTTAAAAAAGTGAACAAAAACAAAGAATACTATATGCATTATCATCTATATGTATGAGGAGAAATATATTCAAACATTTTCCCAGGAAGCATACAAAAGAAACTGTTAATTAGGCAATCAGTTAAGGCAGAACTTTAGGGAGAGGAATTGGTAGAGACTTTTTCATTTTATGACTTTGCTTAATTTAAACTTTTATTTTACCATATATATTAACCTATATTATATATTTATGCTATACTATATAGTGTATTTCATATTTATTTATACATTATATATTACACGAATTTATCATTGATAAATTATATATTTTGTATATTAATACTACATAATTTATAATATAATAAATATTTTATATAACATATTATCCATATTGAGATACGTTTCAAAATCATGACTGAGAAAGGATGGGTTTCCATCCTTTCCAGAAGGTATTTTAAAATTTATTTTATAGTAAAATACAATACCATAATCAGCTTGTTTCTGTCTCTCAAGAAACTTTTAGCAAACATTTGAAGATATGGTAAAGAATCTTAAAAATAATACCATTCTTGGTACAAGCACTTGGAAAACTGTTTGCCATCTGTGGTTTGTCACCATCTATTGAAGATGAAGGACACACCCTTTGATTGAGCAATAGTCTCCTAAATACAGACTCTACAGAAATATACACACATATTCAACAAAACATATGTACTAAGATGTTCACAAGAAAAATGTTCCCAATAGCAAAAACAAAAGCTGACCTGGAAACCACCAAAATATTCACTAACAGTGGAATGGCTACATCAGTTGTGATAAAGCCATTTAAGGCAAAGCTATAATGTTGTGAAAATAAATGTACCACAACCCATCAGCATGGATCAACTATACAAACAAAGGATGAAAAGGAGCGAGATACAAAAGAGACATGCAGTATGAATCCATTGATACTATGCTTAGGGTGTATACACAGATAGGAAAACCGAGGAAATGACTATCACAAACTATCTGGGAGTGGGACAAAAGGGTTGTAAGCTGGAAGGGGCACCCTTGGGGGCTTCTGGAGACCTGACGATGTTATGTGACCTAGACTGTGATTTATACAGATATTTGCTTTGTGATTTTTATCAAAACTTACACATATGTTTAAATGCTTCCCTGTATCTATGTTATATATCAAAATAAAAACTACAAAAATTAAACAAAGCACCTGATACCATTCTGCGTCAAAACCATAGTTTACACAAACCAATATTCTATCTATGATACCAAAGGGTATATTATGCTAGTTTCCAAGGAGTCATCTTTTGGGCTTGCAGGATGAATTCTAAGATTTGGGCATTTATAACCCCAAAATAAAGTACAGAGAAACAGGATGTCAAACTGTGTCCAAACCGACATAGTAAAAATCAGCCCCAGTACTGAGTATATTTAGAATAGATGAGAAGATGGCACTTCAGACTATTCTTCATTGTTAGATCTTTAATAGTTATTCCTATCTATACAGACCATTGCTTTTCAAGAATATAGTATTTCTTGAAGAATTTACTACATAAATTTCAAGTCCTCTTAAATAATACTATTAATATATTCTTCCTATCATCATTGCTCATATCTACCTACCCTGCAAAAAAGGAATCTGACAGCTGAACAAAAGAAGTATATGAGGCATGCCAAGAGGCTTAAAGTCATCTAACTAAAAGAAAATCTCTTTTCTACTTAAGCTCCACATCCAAACACCTGTTGGTGGTGATGGTGAAGGAAGAGGATGATAAACTTTGAATTGCTATGGTACACACACACACACACACACACTCACACACACACTCACACAGTCTCACATACACCACCATTTTGTATGGGGAACTCCCCACAAAACATTAGCGGCGTATTTCATTTTCACTTAATATTTGTTGGTACATTTTCAGTTCCATGTTCAACATAATTACTATTCTAATAGGATGTTTTACAAGCCTGCAAAATGTAGATTTCTACCCACTGGCAGGACTCATCATCACAGGGAATTTCAGCTCCATGGGTTTTTAGCTGACCGCATCGATTGCCCAGTAAATGGTGATAATTTCCAACCTGCTGTGCAGAGCCAAGTGTCTAAATTTTGGCCAGTAAGATGCAAGCGTGTGAGTATGTGTGTGTTAGAGTGTGTGTGTGTGCGTGTGTGTGTGTTTAAGGAAGCTGCTTGTTTTCCACTCTCTTGTTCCCTCTTCACACTGAATAGAAAAAAGCAAGAAAAGAAGTAACTGCCTCTGACCCAGAGATGACAGTTCCTGATGAGAACAGCAGAGCTACCTGATCATCTTGAGACACATTTCTGGAGTGCTGTCTGAGTAAAAGCTAAACATTTATTCTATTTCTGCACTGAAATTTGAGGATACTGTTAAATTAGATTTTAATATAAAAGCTGAAATAAATTATTTGTAGTGGTGCAGGGTAAAGCATCTGCCTACAGTGTAGGAGACAAAGGTTCAATCCCTGGGTTGGGAAGAACCCCTGGAGAAGGGCATGGCAACTCACTCCCATATTCTTGCCAGGAGAATTCCATGGACAGAGGAGCCTGGTGGGCTACAGTCCATGGGGTTGCAAGAGTTGGACACAACTGAGCCTGCACAGACTAAATGAATATGAGTTTCACTTTAGACACATCTGGCAACATGCTAACTGGTAAGAACAACAAAAAATAGGCAGTATAAATTAAATCACTGCCTTATATCAAACAAAAGTAAATGTGATAAGGAGAGCAAACATAAAACTTTAACCTGAAACATATATGCTAATGCTAAGTCGCTTCAGTCGTGTCCAACTCTGTGCGACCCTATGGACAGCAGCCCACCAGGCTCCTCTGTCCACGGGGTTCTCCAGGCAAGAATACTGGAGTGGGTTGCCATGCCCTTCTCCAGGTGATCTTATGTATGTATTTTATGTACATGGTTTGGTAATGGCAAGTTTCTCTCTAAGCATTATAAAAAGGGTAAAAATCACGGAAGAAAAATTGAGATACTTGACTCCAGCTGATTTTAAAAATAATTGCACGCCAACACTAGGATGAACAAAACTACAATGCAATTGATAAACTGAAGAGAACCAATTTAGTTTAAGGTATGTGTTTGTGATATCTGAAGACTCCTAAAATCAGTAAGTAAAAGACATTGAGAAAATGGCAAGGAACATTGTATTAATACTGATTCTTGTTTGCAAGCCATGGGGACCAACACTGGCTAACTTAAAAGAGTGAATTACTGGGAGGACATAGGAAAGCTAAAAGGAAAGAGAACTGGATGCAGAAAGGACAAGAGAAGTAGTTCCAGAGGAACTACAATACAGTCTTCTCTGAGTGCTATCACTGGAATAAAAGGACAGCTCCCTGAGACATTTTGAGGTGGACGATGATGGTTTCCTGGTGACTGCTTTCAGGAGATAACACCTGAAAGGAAATGAGGTGAGACTGGGCAGAAGGAGAGGCCAACTCAAGCTGCGGATGCAGCTGAAGCCTTAGCCAACCCCACAGGGTCTTCCTGAGAGCAGCCCCAAGTAGATGCAAGGGTCTTTTTTTGGTGCTTTTCTCCAGTCCAGCCTTGGCCTGTCCACAGGTAAGGCAGTTGTCTATAGCTAAGGAGGCAGTGAAGTACGAGCAGCTAATAGACACAGCAGTGGCCTTATTTTCTGACTTTGCACCACACCACAAAACATTCAAAACTCTTAGAAGAAACAGACTGGCACACTTGGTCATGTGCTCACAGTCTGACTGGAGCAGTCAAGGTCATCTAATATCCTGTCCTTCTAAAACTGCACAGAGAGGCCATACCCACACCCCCCCACCAAAAACAAACAAACAAACCATTTGTATGCTCTTACCAAAACAAGGCAGAGTGGAAGCCAGATTCCCAGGATAGAGCCACTGTCTATTATAGAAATCAGTGGGCAATTCAGGAATAATGATATATAAATGACTGGTAGGTTTTAAAAAGTTCACCCTCACTAGCAACTGATGATCTGAAAATTAAGCCTTGCAAATGAGAGTGACAGGGCTTCCCAGTTGGCTATATTGGTAAAGAACCTGCCGGCCAATGCAGAAGACATGAGAGACACAGGTTCGATTCCTGGGTTGGGAAGATCCACTGGAGGAAGGCATGGCAACCTACTCCAGTATTCTTGCCTGGAGAATTCCATGGACAGAGGAGCCTGCGGGCTACAGTCCATGGGGTCACAGAGTTGGACACAACTGAAGCAACTCAGCACAATGAGAGTGACAAAGATTAAGAAGGATCTTTCTCAGAATTTCTAAGGGTGGTGGGAGATAGGCACTCAAATACAATGCTAACAGAAGAATAAAACTGTATAACCTGCCTGAAATCAATTTTGCAATGTATGCCAAAAGTTTTAAAAATACACCTATTCTGCAATTGCACTTCTAGGAATTTAGCCTAAGGAAATAACCAATTAGAAAAAAAGTTAAATGCACAAAAAGATATTTAATGCAGCATTGCTTGCTATATTTATAAAGGAAGGAAGTAAACTAAACATTTAGAATAGGTTACAGAGTCAGTAAATTATGGCAAATCCAAATGATGCAATATGATGAAGCCATTAGGAATCAATTGGTTGCGAGATAATTATATATACAGAGAGATGGTCATGAAACTGTAAGTTTTTAAAATTACAAAACAAAATACATAATAAATCTTCTTGTAATATCAAAAACCAAAAGGTAAATGCTGTTTTAGTGTGATGGCATTACAGGTATGTGATGGTATCCCAAATCTGTAACAGAAAAAGACAGCTTACATGACACTCAAAAATTATTTAAAAGCCTCTCAAAATCAAAACAAAAAGCACAATTTAAAAACTGAAGTAGGACACACCCTCCAAAAGATACAATTGAAAAGTTTAGCCTTGGAACCATTTTTTAAATTTCAATAAAACATTAAATGTTTCAAATATTTAATGTTTATATATACTAGGACTTACCATGTATCAGGTACTGTCCTAAAAACCTTCTAGATAGTCATTCACATAATCCTCATAACTCTATGAGTTAGGTACCATTATTATCCATATTTTACAGATGAAGAAACTGAGGCACAGACACCCCACTAGCTACAGGACTAGTAACTAGGGAAGATGAGACTCAAATCCAGATAGTCTGGCTATGGAGACCATTATTGTCATCACTTGGCTATTTTGTAAAAGTATTTATTTGAGAAATATTAATATTTGAGCTATTTCAAATCCTCAAAGGTGATGCTGTGAAAGTGCTGCACTTAATATGCCAGCAAATTTGGAAAAATCAGCAGTGGCCACAGGACTGGAAAAGGTCAGTTTTCATTCCAATCCCAAAGAAAGGCAATGCCAAAGAATGCTCAAACTACCGCACAATTGCACTCATCTCGCATGCTAGTAAAGTAATGCTCAAAATTCTCCAAGCCAGGCTTCAGCAATACGTGAACCGTGAACTTCCAGATGTTCAAGCTGGTTTTAGAAAAGGCAGAGGAACCAGAGATCAAATTGCCAATATCCGCTGGATCATCGAAAAAGCAAGAGAGTTCCAGAAAACCATCTATCTTTGCTTTATTGACTATGCCAAAGCCTTTGACTGTGTGGATCACAGTAAACTGTGGAAAATTCTGAGGGAGATGGGAATACCAGACCATCTGACCTGCCTCTTGAGAAACCTGTATGCAGGTCAGGAAGCAACAGTTAGAACTGGACATGGAACAACAGACTGGTTCCAAATAGGAAAAGGAGTACGTCAAGGCTGTATATTGTCACCCTGCTTATTTAACTTATACGCACAGTACATCATGAGAAACGCTGGGCTGGAAGAAACACAAGCTGGAATCAAGATTGCTGGGAGAAATATCAATAACCTCAGATATGCGGATGATACCACCCTTATGGTAGAAAGTGAAGAGGAACTAAAGAGCCTCTTGATGAAGGTGAAAGAGGAGAGTGAAAAGGTTGGCTTAAAGCTCAACATTCAGAAAACTAAGATCATGGCATCTGGTCCCATCACTTCATGGGAAATAGATGGGGAAACAGTGGAAACAGTGTCCGACTTTATTTTTTTGGGCTCCAAAATCACTGCTGATGGTGACTGCAGCCATGAAATTAAAAGACGCTTACTCCTTGGAAGGAAGGTTATGGCCAACCTAGATAGCATATTTAAAAGCAGAGACATTACTTTGCCAACAAAAGTCCGTCTAGTCAAGGCTATGGTTTTTCCAGTGGTCATGTATGGATGTGAGAGTTGGATGGTGAAGAAAGCTGAGCACCAAAGAATTGATGCTTTTGAACTGTGGTGTTGGAGAAGACTCTTGAGAGTCCCTTGGACTGCAAGGAGATCCAATCAATCCATCCTAAAAGAGATCAATCCTGGGTGTTCATTGGAAGGTCTGATGTTGAAGCTGAAACTCCAATACTTTGGCCACTTCATGCGAAGGGTTGACTCATTGGAAAAGACCCTAATGCTGGGTAGGATTGGGGGCGGGAGGAGAAGGGGACGACAGAGGATGAGATGGTTGGATGGCATCACCGATTCGATGGACATCGGTTTGGGTAGACTCCAGGAGTTGGTGATGGACAGAGAGGCCTGGCGTGCTGCAATTCATGGGGTCGCAAAGAGTTGGACACGACTGAGCAACTGAACTGAACTGAACTGAATATTTGATAACAATTTTGTACTCTTTTGCAAATGTTCACTGCCCGCAGAATTTGAGATATATCACTGCAGACAGCTTTCCAACAGAAAATCTGAATGAAGGTGATGTCCTTGATTAGTTTTATGACAAACACATGTGTAGGTGGAAGTAAGGAAGAAGAAAAGACAGATTATGTTAATTTTAAATGTATTTATCAGGAATTTACTGTTCGGATGAGAAAAACATAAAAGATTTCAATTCACTAAAATCTTGGGCTACCTTTTCTGAAAGATATAATTTACAAATACAAATTTAAATGTTATTGAGATAAAAAGCACAGTCAGATTTTGATTGATGTGTAATTCTATCCCTAACTTTAAAATCTTAATACATTTTTGGACTTCCCTGGTGGTCCAGTGGATTAGGAATCTGCATGCTGATGCAGGGGAAACAGGTTAGATCCCTGCTTTGAGAAGGTATCACATGCCTTGAGGCAACTGAGCTCGTGTGCCAGAACTACTGAATGCACGTCCTGCAGTTACTGAAGCCCACGTGTCCAGAGCCTGTGCTCCCTCCGCAGCAAGACAAGCCACTGAAAGGAGAGGCCAATCACAACGAAGAGAAGCCGCCTCCCGCTGCAACTGGAGAAAGCCCGCGCACAGCAACGAAAACACAGCACAGCCAAAAACAAATAAATACAATTTTAAAAAAATTCTATATTTTTAAAAAAGAATATGATTGGACTTACATGAGAAAAGAAAATTGTAACCCTTACAGCATACACAAACTTCTCTAGGAAGCCTTTTTCCATAATAATCACTTTATTTCTCAAGAAAAATACTGTTGACCTAATCTGTATGTTGATTGCTAGCTAGTAAAAAAGGGAAATCATAACCAGGCAAAACGTGAACACAGCTAACTAAAACTCACTGTAAAAAAACAAAAAAAGATAAATAAAACAGTGACTTTAAAGGCTCTACATGGTTTTATACCTTACATCTTCTGTTGCTGTAAGATATGAAGAGTTGTAGGTCTAACATAATTTTTATCTCCTTCCAGGACATTTTAGCAGTTGTGAAATGAGAGGCTTGGAACAACATCCTAAGTCCCTTCTAGTCCTAAAATTCTAAGTACATTCAATATATAGTTCT
The DNA here is from genome assembly GCF_054371585.1 of Giraffa tippelskirchi. Classification (NCBI taxonomy): domain Eukaryota; kingdom Metazoa; phylum Chordata; class Mammalia; order Artiodactyla; family Giraffidae; genus Giraffa; species Giraffa tippelskirchi. Next base: position 101,869,350 of record NC_137280.1, on the reverse strand, counting down.
AAAGACATTTATACATACCTTGGCCAGCCAGACTTTCTGGTGAAAGGGGAAGATGAGCAAAATGCCTGGGTTACTCCTTCATCATGGCCCTTACAACAAGTCTGCTCTCAAAGTTAGTCTCTAAATTGACAACCAGTATATCTGATAAACGTTTGTGAACAGCAAACTACAGAAGACCTCTCCTGACAATGTCTCTACACATTTCACATGCATACTTTGATTCTATCTCCCGGAGCCCTTGCTCCCTCTCTCATTACCCCCTCATCACGTTGGCTAACACGTCACTAAATTCAATGTATATTCACCTTTAACCTTTCTCCACCTCGTGGCCCATTTAACACAGCTGATCCTACTTTGAAAATCTGGTTTTCTCCTCATATCTTAGGCCACTGCTCCTTTAAGTTAGTCATCAAATGTTGGAGTTACACAAGTCTGGGCCTTGGGCCTTCATTTAAACTCTCTATCTCTGCTGTTTATATGGAAGGCATGAGGCCATGGGACTATTTAATAAACTAAAGTTAATAAAACAAAAAATTCAATTCTTTAGTTGCCCTAGGCATTTCAAGGACTCAAAACCCACAAGTGGCTCATTGTGTTGGACAACAGTGAAATAGAATATTTCCAACATTCTATTACACAGTGCTGCCCTATACCATCTCCCTGAGTGACTGTATTTATGCCCATGTTGTCAGTTATTATCATCTATTTGCAGAAAAATCTTCACATTTATATGCTTGTACAAACTTCTTTTTTGAGCAAAAGACCAACATGGCCTTAATTTTCCACTTGGATATCTCAAAGCCCAAAATGCCCAGACCAGATTTCTCAAGTTCATCTCCAAACCTAGCTTTAGAATGTTCTTCCTAATGTCACTGCCATCTAATTCCAGGTGAACTAGTTTGAAAACTCAAGCTGTCTTCTATTTTTCCTCATTCCTTCAATCCATTTCCAAGGCCTCTGCATTATCTCTTAAGTACCATATCTCTCAAAATTTTCCCCTTCCTCGTTTTTCTGCACCTCCTCCACGCCCATAATCCATACTCCTATAACTTGACTAGTGGAGAAATTTCCCTGAATTTAAATCTTGACTGAGTGACCTCAGGCAAATTTCTTAAACTCCTCCTTAACCAAGTTCTTCATCTGTAAAAATAGGGATAATACTATGATATTCTTCATAGTCTTGTAAGGATTGAATAAGATTATGAATGTAGAGCTTAGCACAGTATACAGGACATAAATTCTCTATAAATATTAGCTACTATAATTACTATCATCTCATGCCTAGATTACTGAAATTGTATCCTGTCTTTTCCATACTTACTCTTGTGCCTCTCCAATCTTCTGCCCACAATATAACTAGAGAGACTTTTAGTAAATGTAAACCTGATCATTTGCCCCCTCAATCTCCCTGGAAACCCAGCTTATAGGTCTTACAGGTCTTTTGGAATAGACCTCTTTTATCACACTCGTCCTTTAATCCCTGTGTTTTAACCAAAGTGGTCATATTCATTCCAAGCAGGCTTTTGCTCATGATATTTCCCTTTTCTGAAACTCCCATGAAAGTTGTGGTGAAATAGACAAGACCAAAAAAAAAGAAAAAAAAAAAAAGAAAGTTAAAATTTTATTCTAATCATCCTTCAGACCTCACTGAACAGTCACTCCTACCTAAGTTTGGTCCCTCTCTTTTGCACTCTCATTATGCTGTATTCCTCTCTGTCCCAAAACTCCTCGGTTTGCAATCACACATTTATATGAGTGGCCACTGTTTATTATTACTATGTTTCTTTGTTTCCTTCAACAGTCATGTTGTATTGAACCTCTGATATTCCTCCAACTCAAGTCTGCTCGGAGAAGGCAACAGCACCCCACTCCAGTACTCTTGCCTGGAAAATCCCACGGACAGAGGAGCCTGGTAGGCTACAGTCGATGGGGTCACGAAGAGTCAGACACGATTGAATGACTTCACTTTCACTTTTCACTTTCATGCATTGGAGAAGGAAATGGCAACCCACTCCAGTGTTCTTGCCTGGAGAATCCCAGGGACGGCGGAGCCTGGTGGGCTGCCATCTATGGGGTCGCACAGAGTCGGACACGACTGAAGCAACTTAGCAGCAGCAGCAGCCCCAGCAGCAGCAAGTCTGCTACATTCACCATCTTCTTCATCTCAGAAAATCGCAACACCATTTTTCTAGGTGCTCAGGCCAAAAGTCTTGAACTCTCTTCAATACTCCATAACCATCAGCATAGTCTATTGCCTCCACACAGTCTGACCACTTTCCTCTCATTTCCACTGCTCCACACAGCGGCCAAAACCACAATATAACTTCCTGGATTGTAGCAATATCTCTTAACATTTGCCTACTGCTCCAGTTGTGTCCGACTCTTTGTGACCCCTATGGACTGTAACCCGCCAGGCTCCTCTGTCCATGGGATTCTCCAAGCAAGAATATTGGAGTGGGTTGCCATTTCCTCCTCCAGGGGATCTTCCTGACCCAGGGGTCAAACTCAACTCTCTTACATCTCCTGCATTGGCAGGTGGTTTTTTTTTTTTTTTTTTTACCACTAGTGCCACCCACATGTGACCATATTGAAGATACTGCATTAAGGAGGTGATTAATGTTAAAATGAGCCATAAAGGTGGAGCTCTGATCAGATAGAAACGGTGCCCTATAGAAGAAGCAACACCAGAGTTCTCTTCCTCTTCCTATGTCTTCACTGAGGACATAGTGAAAAGGCAGCCCAAACTAACATACCATTCCACTCAAAGTAAAAGTCAAAGAGGTGCTATACAATCTGGTTTTCATGTTCCAAATCCCTAAATTCTGATTTAAATCTCCTTTGATTCTCCTTAACCCTTAAACAGCTTCAGCCACATCCACCTACATGCAATTCCATCAACATTTTGGGCATGCTCTCACTTTCCGACCTTTGCTTCTCCTCTGTCTGGAACACTCTTTTCTAATGTTTGCATAGTTCATTTCCACAGTCAAATGTCACCTTCTCACTGGGGCCATCCCATGAAAAATTTGGTACCTCCATCTTACACACATATCCTACCCCCTACTTCAGTTCAGTTCACTTGCTCAGTCATGTCCGACTCTTTGCGACCCCATGGAATGCAGCACGCCAGGCTTCCCTGTCCATCACCAACTCCTGGAGCTTGCTCAAACTCGTGTCCATTGAGTCAATGATGCCATCCAACCATCTCATCCTCTGTCGGTGGTCCCCTTCTCCTCCTGCCTTCAATTTTTCCCAGCATCAGGGTCTTTTCCAGCGAGTCAGTTCTTCACATCAGGTGGCCAAAGTATTGGCGTTTCAGCTTCAGCATCACAGTAGTATCATAGTAAGCACATAGTAGGTGCTTACTATTTGCTTAAATCAATGAATGCTGAATTCCTATAGCCACCAAATTAGCTCTGTAGCTAAAAGATACCACAAACGCCAGCTACTAAGGCAGCAGAAACTGTACTGCCACTTGATTGCTCTGGCCTCGTCTAGTTTTCCGAGCTTCCCTTGTGGCTCAGCTGGTAAAGAATCTGCGTGCAATGTGGGAGACCTGGGTTCGATCCGTGGGTTGTGAAGATCCCCTGGAGAAGGGAAAGGCTATCCACTCCAGTATCCGGGCCTGGAGAATTCCATGGACTGTACAGTCCTTGGGGTAACAAAGAGTTGGACACAACTGAGGGATTTTCAGCTTCACTTTCACATAGGTGACACTAGTGGTAAAGAACTTGCCTGCCAATCCAAAACACAAGAGGCATGGGTTCGAGCCCTGGGTCAGGAAGATCCCCTGGAGAAGGACATGGCAATCCACTCCAGTATTCTTGCCTGGAGAATCCCATGGACAGAAGAGCCTGATGTGTTACACTCCATAGAGTTAGAAAGAGTTGGACCTGCAGTTTTCTGCCAATATAACTAAAGCTCATGAGGGACTTAAATTGTGGCTACATGATCCAAGAGTGGTTCCTTCCTCTCTTCCATCTTTACAATAAAGATAATAAACTAAGATGAAAAGTGAATGTCAAATAAAATCATGGATAGGACAATTTTTTGAAAATTGCCTGGTTGCAGTCTTCTTCACAGTATTTCCAAACAGTTCCACAAACTCTGCCTCTCTGATCATGCTTCCAGGATTCAGCAAAGGATGGTTTTCATCTCCACAAATAAAATATTAAATTACATGAACAACAATACAAAAAGACACATGAAGGAAGAAGTCATTCATGGTTATGTTTTTATGTAGGGCTGTGGGTAGAACTCATGTTAAAAATGGATTCTCTCTACTGCTAAGAAAGTTACAAAGTTCCCCTGCTTTTGACAGAAGAAAAAATAGGCCTGGACAGGAGAGAGGTACCTTTCTATCTTACTTGAAATAGAATTCTTCATAACCCAAGCCACGTCGAAACTTCCAGGCGAGTGCTCCACTGTTGGTTTTTGCTCTCAATATGTTCATTAAAAAAAAATACTTCAAGTTAAAAATCGTCTTGAAACAATAAGTTACCACAACTAGCTCCGTTCTCGTCTTCAAACACCAAAGCTTTTAAAATGAAGGTGTCATCGTAAGAGTGAACACACCCACCGCATCACTACACGAATTAGTAACAGATTATGCAAATTAACGCTGCCTGGGGGTAAACGCCTCAAAGACGGTACAGAGGAAATCCTTCCTCCCCCTAGGCTCAGGCCTGCAGTGAGTGAGGGGAGTAGCGGCGGGCCGGATCTCCGCGCAGGCCTCGCCCCGGGCACATCTTGCCTAAAACTCCGGAAGCACCTGCGGGATGGGCGAGAAAACCGGCCGCATCACCCGCAGGCGCGCTGGGCGGTCAGCGACTCCAGCATCGCCTCGGGTACCAAGCGCCGCAGGGTAATCAGCCCAGTAGCCCTGCAGCATCTCGCGAGATCTCGCCTTCTAAGCCCCGTACTGCGAGCTCAGAACTTAAAAAAAAGGCGAGCGGGCGACAGCCCCCGGAGCCGCCGCCGTAGTGGCAGCTGGCGCCTGAGCATCAGCGATCGGCGTGCGCCGAGGCAGGGCCCGCGCGCCCCTTCTCCAGCCGGCTCGGGCTGGGCGCGGTCCGCAGCTGGTCCGCCGTGGCCTGGGTGCCGGTCCACTGACGCGCGGCCCCAGGGGCGGGGAGAAAGGGAGGAGGCCGGGGGCCAGCTCCTCTCCGCCGCAGAGTGGGGCGGGGGAAGGAGGTGGAGGGGTGGGAGGAGGGCGACGGAAGAGGAGGTAGCCGCGCAGAGATCTTCCCGGCGACGGCGACGGGCGGCCGCTCCCCGATCGCGCTGCTCGTGCTGCCGGAGGCCCGGCGCGGACTGGCCGGACGCGATTCCTGCGTGGAGCCGCGCAGAAGCCGGGACCGGCAGGGAACCGAAGGAGCCTCTGCCGCGCGCCTCTGCCAGTCCGCGGGTGGGCGGGCTGAGGGGCGGAGGAGCCGGGGGCCCCGCCTCCCGCGTGCTGCAGCCGGAGCCGCCACTGTCGCGGCCCCGCCGAGGCTTTAAACAGCGGGGCCCGCCCCGCGCCCGCCGCACTAGCGCGCAGACTCGGCCGCCGGAGGCGTTCGTGCCGGCTCGGGCTAGCGGCGGCGAGCGCGCGGCTGGAAGAGCGACTTCCCCACCTGGCGTTGCGGCCGCTACCACCGCCGGCCGGGGGCGAGGAGGGTGTGCAGCCCGCGAGTTCCGCCAGGCTCTCCGGGTCCGCCGGGGGTCGGGCGGCGATGGAACCGGGGCCCACGGCGCCCTCCTCCGGCGCCCCGAGGCTGGCCGGGGTTGGGGAGACGCCTCCAGTCGCCCCGCTGGCCGCCGCCGGGATGGACCTGCCCGGCACGGCCGTGCCCTCAGTGCCGGAGGATGCTGCGGCTGTGAGCCGTGGAGGCGGTGGGGTCCGCGGGGAGGGCGCCGCGGCGGCCGGCGACGGGCTGGGCAGACCCCTGGGGCCCACCCCAAGCCAGAGCCGCTTCCAGGTGGATCTGGTTTCCGAGAATGCCGGGCGGGCGGCGGCGGCGGCTAGCGCTGGGGCGGGAGGCAAGGAGCCCCCCGCGGACGGGAAAGCCAGTGTCGAAAGCGGGCAAGCTAAGGCCAGCGAGGAAGCCAAGGGCCGCTTCCGCGTGAACTTCGTGGACCCGGCTGCCTCTTCGTCGGCGGACGAGAGCGTGTCGGATGCGGCAGGGATCGGAGGCGACGGGCCCAACGTGAGCTTCCAGAACGGCGGGGACACGGTGCTGAGCGAGGGGAGCAGCCTTCATTCGGGCGGCGGCGGCGGCGGCAGTGGGCACCACCAGCACTACTACTATGACACCCACACCAACACCTACTACCTGCGCACCTTCGGCCACAACACTATGGACGCCGTGCCCAGGATCGACCATTATCGGCACACGGCAGCGCAGCTAGGCGAGAAGCTGCTCCGGCCCAGCCTGGCGGAGCTCCACGATGAGTTGGAAAAGGTGAGCTCTCCCGGCCCTCTCCCTGCAACCCTCCCCTCCTCCCCAGCCGCTGGTTCTCGCTGACCACGGGACGCAGCCGCCGGCTCTCCGCGGGTAAGGCGGCGGGAATGGACGTGCACGACTCGCTGGCATCTCTGGATTCAGCTGTCAAGGGTGGAATTGCAGAGGCATGTAACTTAATCTCTTGAAAGTTTGCAGCGGGTTAGGCTAGTTACGTGATACAGGAGAGGCTGCTTTTAACAACCTTCCCTATCCAGTTGTATATCTAGTATGCCTTTTTCTTTTTCTTACCCGCGCTTAACAATTACCATCCCTCTGAATGACAGTTGTGCTTTTAGGTCTGGAGAAGGGAATGTGCGGGAGGTTTAGTTGAGGACATCTCTCAGAAGAGAGTGGAGAGAACCTGCCATCCGTGTCTTTTTTTAAAGGTTGTATTGTATGGCTTTTGTACACCCATTAGGGCTCCCAAGAGTGGGAACGTTAGTGTTTGAAGGGAAAGCCTTAGCAGCGTGTGTTTGTGGTCTATGAATTATTAAAGCTCAGTTCCTGCAATCTTGAATGTGCAAAGATCATAGAAATCTTAAATCTTGGGACAAGTTGTACCTGATAATGGCATAAATCCACCTTTTATAATGTAAACCTTTTGGAAGAGGGTCACATCAAAAGGAGGGTGGAGTGGGCAGAGTCTAAAAGAGGGAGAGGAAGAGAGAAACAGGAGACTTGTTTTTTCTGTAGAGGATGTCTGTCTAGAAAAGACCTTTTGGGGTCTTGCGTAAGTAGTTACACTTTGTGAACAGAAAGCCATCCCTGTAAACTATTGATTTCTGTAATTCTATTTTTTATTACCCCATAAGACTTTTTATTTCTTCAGGGTACAAAATTGTTCTTTTGAGAAAACATTGATGCTTTTGAGATTTGATTAATAATTAACTTTTAATAACTTGGATTACTTGAAGTCTGCCTTTACAAGTGTATAATGACTACATTAATGGAATTTGTGAATGCTAAGAGTTAGTAGTACCATGTAGATTGATGTGATCATAGTGTCGAAAAGTTGAAATAGAAATACAGGAAGTATGTAATTTCTTTTGGATATGATTATTTGATTTCATACAGTCATTTTATACAAGATTGCACCTGTCCCGGTGTTTGAAAATGTGACATAACATTCACTGAAATAATTACTGAGGTCCCAACCCTTACAGTGATCGATTGTTTAAAAGCCTGGCATCATTTAACTTTGGGTAATACTACTCTTTTCATTCTGTAATGGTATTTTGTCAATTCAGAAGAAAACATTTTTTTACAAACACTTATTTTATTCATATTTCTGTTGTTTCTCTCAAATCTATTCTTCTTTTCAAAATTCCTTACATAATCCTTATAAAGTAGATTATGTAGCTGGTAATGTCCCTTTTCTTAGAGCATTTTTGTTATTGAAAATACTATATAGATATTTTCAGGTTTATTTCATCAAAGCCCTTAGCTGAGTAGTAAAGCAGTCTATATTTATGCATAAGTCTTAAAGGCTTTTTTTATTGAAGTATATTATTATATACCTTGAGCTTGTATGCTTCCTGGGAAAGTTTTTGTTATTTTAAATTAAATTCTCTAAATAGCAAAGCACTTCTAGTTCTCCCCAAATTTCAGGGTTTTGTTTGGTGTTTTGGGTCAGCTCACAGTGTATGAGAAAGAACACCTGCATTGTTTAGATGTATAGTAGTTGAAGAAGTCACCTAGCCTGTCAACCTCAGCTTCCTCATCTTTCAGAGTTATTTTGAAGATTAGAGAAAAAAATGTACACAAAGGCCCTTGTTCAGTACCAGCAAAATAATGGCTAGTATACTTACTATTTCAGTCTTATATTGGCCCTTCATTAAGTAAATAGTTAGGAACTTCCCTGGTGGTCCAGTGGTTAGGACTCTGGACTTCCAATGCAGGGGCAGGACTTCAATCCCTGGTCAGGGACCACCAGGCCCCATATGCTGTGTGCTGCAGCCAAAAAATAAAAAAAACAATTTTAAGTACATAATTAAACTTTAGGACTTCACTTTTAAGATTCTCTTAATTTCTACAATTTTCGATGAATGTAGTAACTAAAATGTTACGTTCAGAGTTTCATTTCTGTGGCATGTGGTGTAATAAGTTCTTTGTAGTTTTTTACCTTTTACTATTCAGGTGCTTTACGGGCAGTGAAAAAGGTTTATTTGGTTAAATAAGTACAGAACCTCATCTTGAAGATAATTTTGCTTAGAAATTAGCAAACGGATTAAAGAGACTGTCGTGTTAAGGAGTACCAATCTGGCCACAGATAGACCGCTGTTGAAGGAGGGCAGGGTGCGGCTGATAGTACAGGTTGGCAAGATTCCCAAACGTTGTTCTTCACTTTTTAGATTGACTTTTACTCCTTAAAACCTTTTCTACTGCTTGTAGCCCTAGATGAAATCATAGCGCTCAGAATTCTATAGCATTTAATCCTAGCTCTTGCTTGACTGTCATGGGGTCTGTTCAGGTCACTGAGTTCTTCATTATCTACCATGGATCTAAGTCTGTGCTGGGAACTATGGAAGAATAAAAAAAGTAAAAGAAAAGCACTCCAGGAACTTGTTGGGGGAAAGGACTACACTGTCTTCCTGTACTTGAGTTCCTTTCTTTGCCTAGCACTGTGACTTTTTAAAGCATTTTGCCTAAAAATCCAGCTGAAGGGGAATAGTTAAATAATCAAGGTGCATCTTGCTGTATTACACAGCCATTCTAGGGCCAGGACTCATGAGTCCTCCATTTACCAAATATTTATTAGGGAAAAGAGTTTCTTAGATGTAGGTCACATGACTGTGGCACTATGGAACAATGCAGTGATTAGCAAAATAGATACTGACTCTGTCATACTCTAGTAGGCATACATTAACCAAACAAATACTGTAATTAAATCCCACCCCCGCTGGTGCTGTGAAAGCAGAGTATAGAATGTTGATGAAGATATAATAGGTCCTAATTTTAGTTAGGTTTGGGGAGGCCTTTTTCACAAAGTGTGGCACTGAAGCCGAAACTTAAAGGCTAAGCTGATGACAGAGCAGAACAACGTGCCGGGTCAAAGGAACAAAATCTGTGAAGATAGCGAGAGTGGTGTGTTCAAAGAACTATAAGGAGGCCAATACAAGATTTATTTATAAAGGTAGTGGAAAGTGATTGATTTTGTGTGATGTAGCAACATGAACTGTTTTAACATCTTTTGATTGCTGGATTAAGAAGGGATTGGCAGGAGGGAAAACAGAAGCAGCTTTTGCTGTGGTCTCATTAGACATGATAAGGGTTGGGGGCAGAATGAGTGGGATGTATGTGGGTTGGATATGGGCATGAAAGAGAAGCTGACTCCTAGGTTTTGGACCTGAGCAGCTGAATATATGGTACTTTGCTTAAGATGGGAAAGACTGGAGAAGGAACATTGATTTGGGGAGGGAAGAAAGAATGCTTTTTGAGTAGCTTGTAAGACATCTTAGTCCAAGAGTCATTTTGAGGGAGAAGGGGCAGAATATATATGTATATGAAATATATGTGTGTATGTGTATATACATATGTATGTGTATATGTATTGATGGCCTAAAGTTGTACATGAAATTACTTGGGGAAAGTGGCCAGATAAGAGAACAGAAACATGGTCTGGCCTTCGACTTGGGGAATGCCTAGAGGTCTACTGGAGATTGTGGAGACACTGGCAAAGGAAATAAAGAAGGAGCTCTTAGGCTGGTGAGAAATAGCCAGGAGAGCAGTGTCAGGGAAGCTGAGAGAAAATAATTTTAAAGAGGACGGAAAATCTTCAAAGCTGATGCCAATAATTGATTTTTTTTTAAAAGAATAAAACTGACGTAGTGATTCCTGCCCCTATAAGAAGAAATTAAAAAGTAGATGGTAAACAAATAAGTATTTAATAGACAATTTCGACATTCAGAAAACTAAGATCATGGCATCTGGTCCCATCACTTCATGGGAAATAGATGGGAAACAGTGGAAACAGTGTCAGACTTTATTTTGGGGGGCTTCAAGATCACTGCAGATGGTGATTGCAGCCATGAAATTAAAAGACACTTACTCCTTGGAAGGAAAGTTATGACCAACCTAGATAGCATATTAAAAAGCAGAGACATTACTTTGCCAACAAAGGTCCATCTAGTCAAAGCTATGGTTTTTCCAGTAGTCATGTATGGATGTGAGAGTTGGACTGTGAAGAAAGCTGAGCACTGAAGAATTGATGCTTTTTGAACTGTGGTGTTGGAGAAGACTCTTGAGAGTCCCTTGGACTGCAAAGAGATCCAACAAGTCCATCCTAAAGGAGATCAATCCTGGGTGTTCATTGGAAGGACTGATGTTGAAGCTGAAACTCCAATACTTTGGTCACCTGATGCGAAGAGTTGACTCATTGGAAAAGATCCTGATGCTGGGAAGGATTGGGGGCAGGAGGAGAAGGGGATGACAGAGGATGAGGTGGCTGGATGGCATCGCTGACTCGATGGACATGGGTTTGGCTAGACTCCGGGAGCTGGTGATGGACAGGGAGGCCTGGCGTGCTGCAATTCATGGGGTTGCAGAGAGTCGGACACGACTGAGCGACTGAACTGAACTGAACTTCACCGTGTATGATAGAAAACATCAGATGTGGCAAAATGTCTTATGTTTCACTAAGCATGTTGGATTTTTCATTTAATTCCTAAGAAATAAGTCTTAGACACATTTTACTCATGATAAAGTGGGCTCATAGAACCTGAAGAAATTCCTTAATACCACTGTCATAGAAAGTGGTACAGATGAAATTCACACCCAGGTTTTTTTGACTGTTGCCAGGACATAGTAGCTCCTCTTTCTTTTTGTTTCTTCTTCCTCTGTATTCCTTGGGCCTGCTCTGAGATGGCAGGGATGTTGAGGGGGACAGTTGGGGGTTGCCAACATCACTCTTCTATCTTGACCTAAGAGTGGAATGGTTACGTAACTGAAAGAAGAGAGGAGGAATTATTGACTAATGTGACTGTTTCACTAGGACCTGAGCTGGTATCTCATTCATCCCTGGACAGAGAATAGGTAGTTAATAAAGATTTGCTTGTTGAGTGCATAAGGGTGATCAGTTCCTCCCACTTAACAAGGACTTTAAACAAGTGTAGCTACCGCTGTAAGTGGGTTGTGTTGAGTCTTGGACAAGAAATCCCACACACTGCTAATCATATCAGTACAGAGCTTGAGTTTTGAAAGATCACCCAGGAAGAAGAAGAATGGGTCAAATTCTGGGGATAAGGAGTAGAGTAGGTCCAGGAATGAGTACAGGTGGGACCTTGATCAGAAATATTTGTGTGTGGCACAAACTCGGATTGTTTCACGATTTTGCCAGGGGCCCCACCCTCTAAGGGCTTCCCTGTGGCTCAGCTGGTAAAGAATCCGCCTGCAACGTGGGAGACCTGGGCTCGATCCCTGGATTGGGAAGATCCCTTGAAGAAGGGAAAGGCTACCCCCGCCAGTATTCTGGCCTGGAGAATTCGACTGAATGACTTTTACCACCCTCTAAACCAGAGCCACCAGAGCTGAAGTCTGGTTTACCTATAAGACTATACACATTCTCCAAGTATACACCAACTGACTGCCTAGGAAGAAGGAAAGATAAATTTGGGGTTTAAAATGTGGCAAAAAATCTGTATACTGCTATTGTAATCAATGTCTTCGTGTGTTTGTGTTCACACTTACATTCCCAATCTTGTTAGACCAGAGTTTAAAGGACCAAAAGAGAGTTTCTTGGTTCTTATGTGTCGAGTATGTTCATTTTCACTAATTTTTTTATTACATGTTTCATATGTGTTTGTAAAGTCTGTGGTACTAATCAGATTGGCTTCATGCTGAAGTGAAATGAATATGAATTTTTTAGTTATTCAGAAAGTTTTGATTGAGCACCAGTAACAGCCCTGTTGTGAGTGCTGGGGATACAGCAGTGAGCATGAAAGAACTATAGAGCTTTCATCTTAGTGGTAGGAGAAGTAAGCCAGTAAGTCTGATGTAACTGCTGTGAAGAAAATGAAAGGTAGATAAATGGTAATGGCTGGGGTGGTGCTGTTTTAGGGGAGTTAGAGAAGCCCTCTCTGACTCATGAGCAGTCACTAGACAGGAGCTAAAGATCAGCCCATGCAAATACCTTGGGAGAAGAGTCGGCAGAGGACTGCAAACACCAGGACCTTGAGATAGGAGTGTGCCTGGGGTGTGCTTGACATGACTGAGAAACAAGGGGACCAACAAGACTGGGGTGACTAGCAAGAGAGTGATAGTTGAGGTTGAAACAGTAGTGAAGAGCAACAGTGTGGAACCTGGTAGGTCATGATGAAGACTTAGAATTTTACCCTGAGTGATGTAGGGAGTCATGGAAAGCTTTGAGCACAGACTTGACATGATCTGACTTAACATTTGTAAAACATCACTCTCATTGCTGTGTGGGGAATATCCCATAAGCACATAAGAGTGGAAGCTGGGAAACCAGTTAGCAGTGTTGTAGTTATGATGACTATTATGAAGGTGATAGTGTTTGATATGATGACAAGTGTTTAAATGCTGATTATGTTTAAAAGGTGAAATTGTTGAGATTAGCAACTGTTTGAGTGAGGAGTTTTCCCTTGTTGAGAATAGAGTCAAAGTTTATGAAGAGGTGAGAGACTGGGAGGAGCAAGTTTGGTAAGTGGACGCAAGAGTTGGGTTTCATTCTACAAGTTGGTTCTATAATGGGGCAAACACTTACAAAATTGCAGCTGCTGGTTTGTGAAGTAATAGAACCTAAGAAAATAGGTTTTAATTTCTAGCATAAAAATGTGTTTTTATGAGAACTGGCAGTTTTTCAAAGAGTATAAGGGAGTAGGTAGGGAACTAGTGAGTTGACTCCGCAAAGTGAAGGAGTGAGGGATGGACAAGGAAAACTACTTAACTACCAAAGTTTAAAACGTATCCATGGTTTCCCATTAAATATTACATTTATCATCTGCCATTGGCTTTATTATTCTTCCATTTTTCACTGGAACCTGTAATAGTGCTTTCCTAAAGCTATTTGAGAAAGATCCATATAGTCAAAGCTATGGTTTTTACAGTAGTCATGTATGGATGTGAGAGTTGGACCATAAAGAAGAGTGAGCCCGAAGAATTGATTCTTTTTGACCCTTGGTGTTGGAGAAAGCTGTTGAGAGTCCCTTGGACTGCAAGGAGATCAAACCAGTCAATCCCCAAAGAAATCAGTCTTGAATATACATTGGAAGGACTGATGCTGAAGCTCCAGTACTTTGGCCACCTGATGAAAACAGCTGACTCATTAGAAAAGACGCCGATGCCGGGAAAGATTGAAGGCAGGAGAAGGGGACGACCAACAGAGGAAGAGATGGTTGGATGGCATCACTGACTCAATGGACATGAGTTTAAGCAAGCTTCAGGAGATGGTGAAGGACAGCAAAGCCTGGGGTACTGCTGTCCATGAGGTGGCAAAGAGTCAGACACACCTGAGCGACTGAACAACAACAACAAAGCTATTATGGTAAAGAACCTGCCAGCCAAGGCAGGAGACATAAGAGACATGGGTTCGATCCCTGGGTCAGGGAGATCCCCTGGAGAAGGGCACGGACAGAGGAAATTAGAAAATCCCATGGGCAGAGGAGCCTGGCTGGCTATAATCCATAGGGTCGCATAGAGTTGGACATGACTGAAGCAACTTAGCACAAAGCTGTTATGAAAAACTTAAAGCCCATAGAAAGCTTGGGGACTTCTGATTAGAAGAAAAGGAAAGTCTGAAAAGCAAACATAGCTTAGTGGAATCTCATCTCTGTGTAGAAGCTGACTGCAGCTGGTGTAGTCATAGTACCCTTGGACTCAGAAATTTCTCTGCCTGAAATTGTTGCTATGCAGTTCCTGTTCAGTTCAGTTCAGTCGCTCAGTTGTGTCCGACTCTCTATGACCCCATGAATCGCAGCACGCCAGGCCTCCCTGTCCATCACCAACTCCTGGAGTCTACCCAAACTCATGTCCATCGAGTCAGTGATGCCATCCAACCATCTCAACCTCTGTCATACTCTTCTCCTCCTGCCCTCAATCTTTCTCAGCATCAGGGTCTTCTCAAATGAGTCAGCTCTTCGCATGAAGTGGCCAAAGTATTGGAGTTTCAGCTTCAACATCAGTCCTTCCAATGAACACCTAGGACTGATCTTTAGGATGGACTGGTTGGATCTTCTTGCAGTCCAAGGGACTCTCAAGAGTGTTCTCCAACACCACAGTTCAAAAGCATCAATTCTTCGGCGTTCAGCTTTCTTCACCGTCCAACTCGTACATCCATACATGACTACTGGAAAAACCATAGCCTTGACTAGACGGATCTTTGTTGGCAAAGTAATGTCTCTGCTTTTTAATATGCTATCTAGGTTGGTCAAAGCTTTCCGTCCAAGGAGTAAGCGTCTTTTAATTTCATGGCTGCAATCACCCTCAGCAGTGATTTTGGAGCCCCCCAAAATAAAGTCTCTCACTGTTTCTGCTGTTTCCCCATCTATTTCCCATGAAGTGATGGGACCAGATGCCATGATCTTAGTTTTCTGAATGTTGAGCTTTAAGCCAACTTTTTCACTCTCCTCTTTCATTTTCATCAAGAGGCTCTTTAGTTCTTCTTCGCTCTCTGCCATAAGGGTGGTGTCATCTGCATATCTGAGGTTATTGATATTTCTCCCGGCAATCTTGATTCCAGCTTGTGCTTCCTCCAGCCCAGCATTTCTCATGATGTACTCTGCATATAAGTTAAATAAGCAGGGTGACAGTACACAGCCTTGACGTACTCCTTTTCCTATTTGGAACCAGTCTGTTGTTCCATGTCCTGTTCTAACTGTTGCTTCCTGACCTGCATACAGGTTTCTCAAGAGACAGTTCAGGTGGTCTGGTATTCCCATTTCTTTAAGAATTTTCCACAGTTTATTGTGATCCACACATTCAGTGACAAACTAGCTATTTATCTAGAGTAAGCCTACTAGAAACCTCTGGGTGGTTCTTTGTTGAGTTGGTGTGAATTTGTTCCTTCAGTGACGTAGTTTCCGACAGAGTTTATTTAGTGTGTGAGTCCTTTCGGAGCTATATTGCAGGTAGGTGGCTTGGAAGGTAGGCTTGACTATGCTCCATTAGAGCAAGACTTAAAGGAACTATGAGGATCCTGGCCATCTTCTGTAACATGACTTTTACCCCATCATTTCACCTAAATCAGTTCAGTTCAGTTCAGTTCAGTCGCTCAGTCGTGTCCCACTCTTTGCGACCCCATGAATTGCAGCACGCCAGGCCTCTCTGTCCATCACCAACTCCCGGAGTCTAGCCAAACCCATGTCCATCGAGTCGGTGATGCCATCCAACCATCTCATCCTCTGTCGTCCCCTTCTCTTCCCGCCCCCAATCCTACCCAGCATTAGGGTCTTTTCCAATGAGTCAACCCTTCGCATGAGGTGCCCAAAGTATTGGAGTTTCAGCTTCAACATCAGACCTTCCAATGAACACCCAGGATTGATCTCTTTTAGGGTGGACTGGTTGGATCTCCTTGCAGTCCAAGGGACTCTCAAGAGTCTTCTCCAACACCACAGTTCAAAAGCATCAATTCTTTGGCGCTCAGCTTTCTTCACCATCCAACTCTCACATCCATACATGACCACTGGAAAAACCATTGCCTTGACTAGACGGACTTTTGTTGGCAAAGTAATGTCTCTGCTTTTAAATATGCTATCTAGGTTGGCCATAACCTTCCTTCCAAGGAGTAAGCGTCTTTTAATTTCATGGCTGCAGTCACCATCAGCAGTGATTTTGGAGCCCAAAAAAATAAAGTCTGACACTGTTTCCACTGTTTCCCCATCTATTTCCCATGAAGTGATGGGACCAGATGCCATGATCTTAGTTTTCTGAACGTTGAGCTTTAAGCCAACTTTTTCACTCTCCTCTTTCACCTTCATCAAGAGGCTCTTAATTCTTCTTCACTTTCTGCCATAAGGGTGGTGTCATCTGCATATCTGAGGTTATTGATATTTCTCCGGGCAGTCTTGATTCCAGCTTGTGTTTCTTCCAGCCCAGCGTTTCTCATGATGTACTCTGCATATAAGTTAAATAAGCAGGGTGACAATATACAGCCTTGACGTACTCCTTTTCCTATTTAGAACCAGTCTGTTGTTCCATGTCCAGTTCTAACTGTTGCTTCCTGACCTGCATACAGGTTTCTCAAGAGACAGGTCAGATGGTCTGGTATTCCCATCTCTTTCAGAATTTTCCACAATTTATTGTGATCCACACAGTCAAAGGCTTTGGCATATTCAATAAAGCAGAAATAGATGTTTTTCTGGAACTCTCATGCTTTTTCGATGATCCAGCGGATATTGGCAATTTGATCTCTGGTTCCTCTGCCTTTTCTAAAACCAGCTTGAACATCTGGAAGTTCACGGTTCACGTATTGCTGAAGCCTGGCTTGGAGAATTTTGAGCATTACTTTACTAGCATGTGAGATGAGTGCAATTGTGAGGTAGTTTCACCTAAATAGTTCTTATTAAATATATAATATATGTATTATATATTTATACATATATATTATATATTATGTATATAAATAGTTCTTATTAAAAATCACCGGTGACCTCCTTCATCCTTATCACTAATCCCAGCAAACCCTTTTTCTCCGTAGCATTCAGCTTTCCAGCAGCATTTGATATTCTTTTGAAGTCTTCTTGACACTTCCTTGGCTTCTATAACATCACTCTCTTAATTTTCCTTCTCCCTCTCTAGCTTTTTCAACCCAGAGTCTTCTGCAGTCTCCTTTGTCTCTAAACTGGCCATCCTCTAGGCTTGGTTCTGGCTTTCTTTCTTCCTTTGTCATCTTCTCTCTGTATATCACCTTTGTGCATCACCTGTAGGCTAATTACTCCCCGGATTTTGTTTCTTACTATTGAATACGAGCTTTCTGAGTCCTGGGCATCCAGTGCCTGCTAGACATTTTTGCTTCATGTCTAAAGATACCCCACACTCACAAACTTATTTCTCTCCCTCCCAAAACAAAACCACCCAGGCCCAATTCCAGAGTGTCCTGTGTTTCTGAATGGTACTACCATTCATCACATTGCACAAGTGAGAAGACTGAGGCATCCCTGACACTTTTCCTTCTCTCTATATATCCAGGTCATCACCATGTTCTTTGCATCATCTTTATTTTCTAAATATGATTTTCATCCTCGCTGCTGCCATCCTGGACAACTGCAGCGTGTCCCTCTCCAGCAACCTTCTGTGGCTTCCTCTTATTCACTGTGCCGTATCACTATTGTGCCCAGAGTGATCCTTTCAAAACAAAACTGACCATGTTATTCCTTGGCTTAAAACTAGCCCAGCATTGTCTAGCTCTGGGCTACATCCTCTTAAATGTTTCAGTTCTTAACAGCACAGTATTTTCTTTGGCCATTGGGCCTTTGTAGTATGTAATACGATCCAGGAAATCTTCCTCCTTTCTCCCCCATGCCACACTGATAAAACTTTTCAGTCTTAAAGTTTCACTTCAGTCCTTATTTCCTGGGAGAGGAAGCCTTTAACCTCCAATCTGGGACAAATCTCTTTTCTCTTGGAGCACTTATTTCAATTAGAGGGAGTATGTTTGTTAAGATGGTTATTTGAGTCAACTTGAGTTGACTTCAAGCTCCATGACAAGCAGACTATGTCTGTGGCTGTTTATCATTATATCCCTACTACATAGCAGATCCTCAGTCAGTACATGTTGATAATAGAACTGTTCTTTATAAATTAATGTTGCAGGAGAATCTTAAAATTTTATGTTCCTTATATTGTCGTCTAGAGTTTCTAAAAGATATTTGACAGCCATGTGGCCCCAGTTTGCACATTTGGAGTTGACCACGTGAAAGAGCTAAGTGACCTACCTATCCAAAATCATAGGACCCATAACTGGCAGAGACAAGGCTGGAACTTGCAACAACCTTTTTAACTCCCAGTTAATTCCAGTGTCCTATAGTTTAATACTATACAAGTTCTTGCTATTTCAGTAGTTTGTTTCTTTTTAAAATACCCATGGCAGTTGTTTTTTAGTTCATTGAAAATAAAGTAGAAAAGGTTTGGACTCCTCAGTTTCACAGTGTGGATAGATCTCTTCCTGACAGAAAATTCTTTTCAAAAAATTTTAAGAAAGTTTCTTATAAAAGGACTCAGTAAGTTTTTTTTGTTGTTGTTCTTTTTCCATTTCTTCTGCCTTTCTTATCTGTATCTCCCAAAAGTGGGATGTAATTTTTATGATCTGGAATTTCACTTTTCAGTACTATAACCACTAGTCACATTTGGCTGTTAAACTAAGTTTACACTAAAGTCAAAAATACGTTTACTTGAGCCATATTTTGAGTGCTCAGTACCCACATGTTGGCTGGTGGCTACCATACTAGACAGTAAAGATGCAGAGCATTTCCCTCATCACAGAGAACCTATTAGCCTGTGCTTCCATTTAAATAGTCACCACTAGTTTAAAATTGTTAAACAGTCACTTTTTTTCTAATTTTGCATGAGATCCTTCTTTAAATAAAGTTGTCTAAACATATCAGGCCCTCAATGAAATATTTGTTGAGTCAGTGGACTTTATCTCTTTCTGAGTCTTTAATATTGGAAAGTCTGTGAAGAATCTGTTAATATTGTATAAAGTGTTACATTTCCAAAGCACTCTTACTCACATTTCTGCATCTGGTCTTCCACTCTGTCTTTGGAGGAGGTGGGTTTTCAGAAGGTCTTGGTGTAGCAGTTATATTTTGCAAGGTTGTGGTTTTCCTAAGCACTTAACTAACACTTGGTGAGGCTGCATCTCTTTGAAATTAGCTCTGTCTCTCCCTTTCCTTTTGTTTGGACCAATGATTCCCAAATTTTAAAAGACTTACCTGGAAAAAATTTACTCCTGCCTCCCAAAGAGTATGTCTTAGACAGATTTTGGTTATCATTATGACAGTGGTACATTGTTGTGGGTTGTTTTTTTTTTAATAATATGCTGAGTGTCAGTTCTGAAACATCCTAATATAGGAATCTAACTATCAAAGATCTGGATTTAACCCTTAGATAGGTGTATTGTTGTTTTTCAGTTGTGTCCGACTCTTTGCGACCCCATAGATTGCAGCACGCCAGGCTTCCCTGTCCTTCACCATCTCCCGGAGCTTACTCAAAGTCGTGTCCATTGAGTTGGTGATGCTATCCAACCATCTCATCCTCTGTTGCCCCTTTTCCTCCTGCCCTCAATCTTTTCTAGCATCAGGGTCTTTCCAGTGAGTCAGCCCTTCACATCAGGTGGCCAAACTACTGGAGCTTCAGCATCAGTCCTTCCAATGAATATTCAGGATTGATTTCCTTTAAGATTGACTGGTTTGATATCCTTGCAGTCCAAGGGACTCTCAAGAATCTTTTCCAGCACCACAGTTCAAAAGCATCAATTCTTCAGTGCTCAGCCTTCTTTATGGTCCCAACTCTCACATCCGTATGTAACTAATGGAAAAACCATAGCTTTGACTATATGGACCTTTGTAGGCAAAGTGATGCCTCTGCTTTTTAATACTCTATCTACATTTGTCATAGCTTTTCTTCCAAGAAGCAAGCATCTTTTAATTTCATGGCTGCAGTCACCATCTGCAGTGACTTTGGAGTCCAAGGAAATAAAGCTTGCCACTGTTTCCAGTTTTTTCCCCATCTGTTTGCCATGAAGTGATGGGACCGGATGCCATGATCTTAGTTTTTTGAATGTTGAGTTTTAAGCCAGCTTTTTCACTCTCCCCTTTCACCTTCATCAACATGCTCTTTAGTTCCTCTTCTCTTTCTGTCATCTGGTCTTTACTTGTTTTCAATTTGTCCTAGTTTTTTTTTCCGTACATAGTTAGTTGACTGTCAGTCAGGGGTTTAAATCTTGCCCTTTCCACGTAATACTTGCATGATCTTTAGAAAGAGTACTTGCCACCTCAGGTCCTCAATTTTCTTCTGTAGAAAATGGGAAAGACATTGATTCATAGTGAGAAATAGCATATATTCATGTAAGAAATATATGAACTACTAAGTGCATACTGTGTACCAAATGAAGTTTTTGTTATCACGTGTTTCTCCATGCTTATTGCTTTTCTAATACTATATATTTAGGATGTCACTAAGTCACATGTTTATGTCCTTGACAACTTCTGGTTCTTATTTTAAAAATAAAACAATTTGAAATGTAAATGATACAGTTATATCTTCCAGTATCACTTAATAAATTTTCTGGTCCCTTGAATTAAAATGTTCTTTTAATCTATAGTTTGTTGACATCAGCAGGTTGTGTGGAATTTGAAATGATATATAAATTATTCTTAATGCATTTTGTTGTAACTCAGTCTTGAACAAGATGGGCTAGGTAGAGGACTGAATTCTTTGACTGTAATCAGCAGTTCTGACTTGGTTCATTGTAAAGTCACATGGTCACAGCATCCACTTTTATCTGTGGCACTTGAGTTTTGAGCTCTGCATTAATGCCGCTGGATATTAATAGACCATTGTTAGCCAGAGCAGATTGGATTCCTGTAAAACAATACTTTGTTTTGAGAGCATAGTCTGTATGGGGGGCATTACACTGAATACACCAATCACCGACAGCACGGATAGGAAATGTTGGTAGCTTTGGGATGATATAATTGGCTAGTGCTTGATGAAAAAGTGGTTAGAATAAGCCCAGCCGCTTTGACATCTATATTTGCATATGTATGATTTGCATACTGATTTGGCTTTGCTTCATAATATTAATTTTAACACTTTAGCTTACTTTAGTATTAAGTAGATGCTGTTGAAGTATATGAGAAATTTTTATCTAAAGTATCTTTATGAATGCCTTAGTTCAAAAGTTTGTTTTTACAATTTAAATAGCATTTTTGGGGTGAATTTTAACTTTCTTGAAGTATAATTTTTTTTAAATCAATAATAAGCTGCTTGTAAAGAAAGTAGTGAATTCTCTTATACTAACTGTACCCTGAAATGAAGATTTCCCACTCCTCATTAACAATGATTTAATTTGCTTAAATCTGGGCCCAGAAGTTTAGTTTCTGTTCTCTTACTGTGCAATATAATATTAACGCTTGCTAGCCCTGCTCTAAAGTGCTTATTAGTTGCCACTAAAGCAAACAACACAGGGAGGAAGCTCTCATTTATTAAGCACATTTTAAACACCAGAGACAGTAGAAAGCATTTCTAGCAGAGTGATCACTGGTCCTCAGAGCCATGTTCTTCACACTGTATGCTGTTGACTTGCTGATGGTAGAGGGTATAATCCTTTAGCACGATTCAGGATGGTGATGCCATGTTTGTATGTATAGGTCATGTTTTTGTTTATTCTTCCAAAGGTAATCTTAAACTGTCAATATTATAAGAAGCAATGTAGTAAAGTCTAGATTAATAATGTTTTGCAGTATTTATTTTTATGTATTTGTTCAACATCTAGTTATTTAAACTCACCCATGGGCAGTTGAATAATAGATCACTTGTTTGTTGTCCATAATAATAGCCAAAATTTATCAACCACTTACTTTTAATGTCAGACAATGTACCAAGTAATTAATACATTTTCTTTTTTAACCTTTTAAAGGTCTTTTTAAAATTGTGAAATATAGCAAAGAAAAAACATAAAGCCTGCGTGTAATTTAATCAAAGAATAGACCGTTGCTAGCACCCCTGAAACCCTCTGTGTACCCCACTCTAATCTTCCTGTGCTAAAAGTAACCACTGTCCTAACTTAATGGTGATTAAAGTAACCACTGTCCTAACTTAATGGTGATTATTTCTTTGGGTCTGGGTCTTGGTCTTTTTATTTATTTTTTTTTAATGTCTTTTGTCACCTTTATGTATTCCTGAAGACCATTAGTCTAGCTTTGCCTGCTTTAAAACTTTATGTGGAATCCTATGGTTCTTTTTTATCTGTCATCTTTTGTTCACTGTGTGTATTTATAATTTATTCATTTGTACTCTTGATTATCCTCCTTTATATGAAATGCTACTGTTCTGTAGTTGTGGATGTTTGAGATTGTTTCTGGTCCTTGGCACTTGTTAACAATGCTGACGTGAACATTTTAATGTAAGTGTCCTGCTTCATTTAAGTGTTGTTTATCTATAGGGATATTTCTAGGAGTAGATTTGCTGGATTAAAATGTATGCCTTTTTTTCAGCTTACAAAGATAATATGCAAACTGTTTTTCCAAAGTTGTGTACCAGTTTATATTCCACTAGCAGTCTGTGAGAGTTTTTTGTGTTGTATACAATCATGTTTTCTCACTTTATCTTCTCAAACATTGTGGGATAGGTAATACAATCTCCATTTTACATATGTGGAAACTGAGAGCCAGAGGTGTTAACTTGCCAGAGTTTCACACAGCTAGTGAGTAGCAGAGCTGGGTTTTGAACTTGGATCCAACTCAGGAGCAGACACATAAAATTTTACTTGTTACTATTTCAGGACATTATTTGGAAAACAGGGATTGCTCATAAAGGCCCCCAAAGGCTCAATATTCATTCTCTGTGTCTTTGATTAAAAATGACAGTAAAGGCCATTTTAATATATTTTGAAGGAGCAGAGGTAGATGGTTAGATAGCAAGAGCTGAATAAATAAATTACCGAGTGTGATACATGCTATGAAGAAAATAAAAGGGGCACTGCTGAGAAGAAACTGTATGTTGGGTGATCTGGAAAGGAGGCTACATTTGAGTGAAGACCTAAAGGTTGAGAAGGAGCCAGCAGTTTTCAAAGTGTGTTAAAGACAGAGGGAATAGCAAGCAAAAAGTTCCCCGGGAGGAAATACTTTAAAATCAACATTTCAGCAATAAAGCAGTGTTATATCAAATTAAATATTTTAGTTAGAAGTCTTTCAGTAATTTCCTAACTTAAAAGATAGGATTTTGAGGATGTACAAAAAACTTAAAGAAAAATTAATAGAAATAGTAAAGTCTATAATTGTAAAAATCAGAAACTTTACTTCTAAAACAGACTAATATTTACTTTTTCTTCAATTATGTCAAATCTTGCTATGCGTGGACACAAACCACTAATGATAAACTTCAAGAATTCTGTGTGAATAATTTTATTTTTCAAGCCTTCCAGAAAGGGCATGGATGCGTAAGTGGATTCCAGGGGTCAAGAGGTTGCAATGATAAATCATATATGGGAGGAAAGAACCTAGTATGACCTTAGTTCAGTTCAGTCGCTCATTTGTGTCTGACTCTTTGCGACCCCATGGACTTCAGCACGCCAGGCTTCCCTGTCCATCACCAACTCCCAGAGCCTACTCAAACTCATGTCCATCGTGTCGGTGATGTCATCCAGCTATCTCGTCCTCTTATCATCCCCTTCTCCCGGCTTCAGTCTTTCCCAGCATCAGGGTCTTTTCTAGTGAGCTGGTTCTTCACATCAGGTGGTCAAAGTATTGGAGTTTCAGCTTTGGCATCAGTCCTTCCAATGAATATTCAGGACTGATTTCCTCTAGGATCTACAGGCTGGATCTCCTTGCAGTCCAAGGGACTCTCAAGAGTCTTTTCCAACACCACAGTTCAAAAGCATCAGTTCTTCGGTACTCAGCTTTCTTTATAGTCCAACTCTCACATCCATACATGACTATTGGAAAAACTGTAGCTTTGACTAGAGGGATCTTTGTTGGTAAAGTAATGTCTCTGCTTTTTAATATGCTGTCTAGGTTGGTCATAGCTTTTCTTCCAAGGAGTAAGCATCTTTTAATTTCACGGCTGCAGTCACCATCTGCAGTGATTTTGGAGCCCCCCAAAATGAAGTTTGCCACTGTTTCCATTGTTTCCCCATCTATTTGCCATGAAATGATGGGACCAGATGCCATGATCTTAGTTTTCTGAATGTTGAGCTTTAAGCCAACTTTTTCAGTCTCCTCTTTCACTTTCATCAAGAAGCTCTTTAGTTCTTCTTCACTTTCTGCCATAAGGGTGGTATCATCTGTGTATCTGAGGTTATTGATATTTCTCCCAGCAATCTTGTTTCCAGCTTGTGCTTCATCCAGCCCGGCATTTTGCATGATGAACTCTGCATATAAGTTAAATAAGCAGGTTGACAATATACAGCCTTGATGTACTCCTTTCCCGATTTGGAACCAGTCTGTTGTTCCATGTCCAGTTCTAACTGTTGCTTCTTGACCTGCATACAGATTTCTCCGGAGGCAGGTCAGGTGGTCTGGTATTGCCATCTCTTGAAGAATTTTCCACAGTCTGTTGTGATCCACACAGTCAAAGGCTGTGGTGTAGTCAATAAAGCAAAAGTAGATGTTTTTCTGGAACTCTCTTGCTTTTTCAGTGATCCAGTGGATGTTGGCAATTTGATCTCTGGTTCTTCTGCCTTTTCTAAATAGCATTTTAAAAAATATTTTGTGATTTTATTTAATTTTTGGCCGCTTTGGGTCTTTGTTGCTGTGTGCGGGGGTTTTCTTTAGTTGTGGTGAGCTGGGGCTGCTCTCTAGTAGCACTGCTTGAGCTACTCGTTGCAGCGGCTTCTGCAGTTGTGGAGAACAGGCTCTTGGGTGAGTGGGCTTCAGTAGTTGTGTCTCCTAAGCTCTAGAGCACAGGCTTAACAGTTGTGGTGCACAGGCTTAGCTGTTCCGAGGCAAGAAGGATCTTGCTGGATCAGGGATTGAACCCATGTCTCCTGCATTGGCGGGTAGATTCTATACCACGGAGCCCCCAGGGAAGCCCTGACCTAGAGCATTTGATCAAAAGAGGTTGCTAACTTGAGCAGCTAACATGGTTTGTAATTGGAAAAAGAATATCCTAGGTAACATAGAAACCGAATGATTGATTGGTCTGTCTTAACTGCCCTGTCTACCACCATAGCATCCAAAAAAGCTTCCAAAGTTAAGTAACTCATGTAACTATCTTGGACAATTTCATATTTAAACATTTTATATGCCTTCCAGGTGGGTTCTGTCTGTACATTAGCAATTCTTTCTCATAGGTGGTCTCATGCAGCTGTCTAGCAGTCTCGTATACACTGTAGACCCTGGGGGAATTTCTGCAAAGTGCAAAGATATTTTTTAAAAATTCCCTCCACTGTCATGCAGTGCAGAACTACTTCTGTCATTTTTTTACGAGGATTATGTCAGAAACCCTTAGCTTCCCTAGATTGGGAAGCAGAGGAAGGAAGGGAGGAAGGATGAAGCAAGGTAAGAGTGAAAATAGCTGAGGAATTGGGAAGTATAAGCAGGACAGCTTCTCAAGTTGGGCAATTTGTCTATTGTCCTCTTACCCAAAATAGACAGCTTAAAATAATTCACTTTGGCTCACTCACTGTAATATGTGGAATTCTCTCGTTTAGAAGATTCTCTGCATTGCTACATTAACAGCTGCATGGCTTGGGTAAGTTAACCTGTCAAAAGACTGTTTCCACCTTTGTTAGGTGGAGATTATATATCTATCTCTCAAAGATATGCCAGTTCAGGGAAAGAGGATGTGTAAACATTTAGGGAAGTGTCTGGCACAAAGTGGGCTTTCAGTAAATGCTGGCTGTTATGAAAGGAAGCCAGACAGATAATAGGAGTCCAAATATACAAAACCAAATTATTGCCTAACCTACAAATCAATTCATATCCAGAGTCAAACTCGTTAAAAGTCATGGGGGAAAAATCATCCTTTTCTCTGTGATATTTTCCATGTGTGTATGTAGTTATAGGAAATAATAAGAGAATTGCTCAGAAACAGATGAAAATAAAGTGTATTTAACAACTCAGGCAGATTGTTGCACTGTTAAATAGGCTTTTCCTACTTGTTTTTCATTTAGTACAAATGTTAATTTGGAAGAATTTGAAACTTCTGGAATGGATTAATGTTTCAGTTCTACTTATATGGGATCACCCTTCATGCTGGACTTTTGACCTTTTTGGTGGTTGTAGTTAACAGAAATGTTTAGCATTGTCTGCCACAACCACATCAATGAATAGATAACTTGATAACCTGAATAAGGATAAGCATTTTTGTATATTTAAAAATTTCTCTGTTCTCTGGTAGAGAGTAGCTACCACCCTACGCATAGCATCTTCTAAATAGTGTTAGTCGCTCAGCCGTGTCCGACTCTGCAACCCCATGGACTGTAGCCCACCCGGCTTCTCTGTCCACGGAATTCTCCAGATAAGAAGACTAGAGTGGGTTGCCATTTCCTTCTTCAATCTTCTAAATAAGTAGTTGTTAAATGCATTTGAACTTTTATAGCTTTATATCTGCCCCCGACATTGTTTTCCTGTTCATGTTTTTTTTTCCCTGTGGCTTAAGATTATTTGGTAAGGTTGATCTGCTGTCTAAAAAGTCACATCAGTTGTGTTTAGAATCCAAATATTACTTCATAGATCAAAATGCTGTAATGCAGTGTAGTTCCCTAGTCTTCATTTGGCAGGGTAAATGATTCATTAGACCATATTTTGTGGCAGCCAGAAAGTGATTAGCCAGTAATATAATTTTGTCATGCTGAAAAACTAAAACTATCTAATACTGTTTCCTGTTTTTCTTTTTTTTGCAATTTTCATCTTCAATAATTTTAACTTTGTGTTTCTATGTAAATGAATACCCTATCTTATACAACCCTCACATTAACTCTGTAAGTTGGTGTGTTAGTTTAATAACTACTTTCTAGTTGCTGAGGTAACACTAATAGAAAATTTTTTTCCTGTAAATAAGTGGACCTTTACACAGAAGCATTCATTCGTGAGACCATAAAACATGATCGAGGTTTAATGCAACATATGTATCAGAGATACAGTGTGGGGACAAAAGGAGAAGGATCCCTAGTTGTAAGAGGTGTTAAGGAATGCTCATTGGCATGGGCTTTGGTCCTCCATGTAGCATGGTGGGTTTGAGCTTCCCAGCAGGTGCCATGAGAGCAGCATTGTGTGGGTGCTGAGAGCATGTGCAGCCCCAGGGAAACTGCTGCCTTTGCTCTGATGGGGTCAACTGAGTGTATAGTCTTGTCCTTGTTGAGAAGTGGCCAGGCATTGAAAAGCCAGGCCATCTAGGAATAAGTTTTCTGCTAATCCTTTTGAAATGTATTAACTGTGAGTCACACTCTCACATTTTTCACATGGCACTCAAAGTTAAATTGCTGTACTACAATTAAGTCATATCAGCTGACTTGATAGTCAAGCTCTAGAAGCCTCAACTGCTATATGTGGCTGTAACACATTGATCTTTTATTTACAGTTTTGAGACTCCAAGGAGATGGTACACGTAAGCAGGGATTCTTATCCTATTTTACAGATTAGGAAACAAACTGTCATAAAGAGGCTGTGACTTGAAAAGAAGCACCCAACCGTTTTTTTGACTGGTTGAGACTTATTGGTGTAGTAGAAAATGCCCTGGATAAAAGATAGAAAACCTACCTTTCATTTTTAGTCTCTACTATTAAAATATCAATTCTGGGAGGGCTGAAAAGTCCCTAACATGGTTCTTAATAAAATCAATTAGTAAATATTTGTTTAATGAATGAATGGAAGAATATGGTTGTAGTTTACGCCCAGAAACTGCTTTTTGCAACTGTAGAATCTTCAAATAAGAGAAGAATATCAGGAGTTATTTTAAGGGATTGGAACATTTCCCTCTTCATAGGGTGTCCATATTTCAGCAGCCTTAAGTCTGTCTGGAAACAATATTTTAGTAGCCATAGACCTCAAGAGATAGTTTGGTACAGCTTTGCTCAGTTAGTTCTTTAAAACATCAGTAAAGCAATAAAAACCCAAACATTTTCCCCTCCTCTCAAATTAAAAAAAAAAAGTGTGTAGCTTACTGTCTTTTGCCTGCTATGATCTAAAATTGCTGAGCTGAGATACTTTTTACCAAGCCTTTACCAGTTTAATTGTAAAAACAGAATGAATTTGTATAAAAATAGATAGGCAATAGGCTTTTGCCCAAAATGTGTTTTATTCGTATTTTTTACCTGTATTTAGAAGTTGCACTGTTCAGACAGTCTTGATTTTCCTTTGCACAATAATAAGCCCCTTTATTCCACTTTGGAGAAAACGTGATCATAAATCATTCTGATCTTTCATGGGTATTCACATCCTTGTCTAGTGATGTCGCAAACACCATCTATACTACTTTGTACACTTGAGATGAAAATTTTGTGGACTTAGTAACTGGGATGTCCAAAGAAAGAGAACAACTGTGACATTTTAATGTAATATGTACTTAAAGCATTTGTCAGTGGAAAGTGTGTTGGCGTGCCCATGGTGAGCATGTACACAGAAGATAATACTGCACTCTAGGTTACAGAGCCAGTGAGACGTTTTTAATTGTAATTAAAAAATCCTTGGATAAGTATTTTTTTCTAAAGCTTTGTTTTTGTCCATTATTGTAAAAAGAAATCTGGCTTCATCCTAGGTTGTCTCTAAAATACTCAGGAAAATTCTTGTGTTAGGGAAGAAACAATAGGTACATTTGGCGAGAAATTTTTTTTTTTTTCCCCCACTGAGGAATCATCTTTAAACCAACCCCTTGTATTGAAGTAGTATTTTCTCTTGCTGCTGCTGCTGCTGCTGCTGCTAAGTCGTGTCAGTCATGTCCGACTCTGTGCAACCCCGCTTGGGTCATGCAGAATACGAACTATGACTTCTGATATGTAAAAGATAATTTAAACCAGTGAATTAAAAGACAAGTTAATTTTTGGATATTAGAAACTGAAAAACTGCAAATTCTTAAAGACATGCATTGCAGAATAAATCTAAATTAATTTATATTGTGAACAATTTTAATTATTAAGAACTTACTGTCTTTCTGAGCAAATACCTTTTTTGATGTTTAAGTGTTTGCTGAAACCTTTAAGAATTAAAAACTAATGCAAAACAGAGAAATTACTTCCCTCTCCTTTTCATTTAGGAAAAAGTTGTTGTTTGTGATACACTGACAATTTCTTTTTTTCTTATATGGTGAGGCTAGAGTAGTAAACATACTGAACTGTTCAAGTGACAACATCAGTATTTACATAGAGGGCTGAAATTCAGAGGGGAGATCTGATCTGGAAATGTATGGGAGCCATCACTTATTACTCATCACATATAGATGGTGGTTAAAGCTACAGGTCTGGTGAGATGACCATAGGGAAGAAATAGGGTGAAAAAAAGAGATGGGTCTAAGACCAAGTGTTGAAGTGACTTCTACCATTTAAATGCTGGGAGGAAGAGGCTGAGAGAGTATGGTATTTCAAAAAATGCTTGAAGGAAGAAGGGTTTGTCAACAGTATCTATATATAGAAAACTGTAAAACACTGGTGAAGGAAATCAAAGAGGACACAAATAGATGGAGAAATATACCGTGTTCCAGATGCATGAAACAATTTTATGGACTCTGAGGGAGAAGGTGAGGGTGGGACGTTCTGGGAGAATAGCATTGAAACATGTATATTATCGTATGTGAAACAGAACACCATTCCATGTTCGATGCATGAGACAAGGGCTCAGGGCCGGGGCAATGGGATGACCCAGAGGGATGGGATGGGGAGGGAGGTGGGTGGGGGGTCCAGGAAGGGGAACACATGTAAACCCATGGCTGATTCATGTCAATGTATGGCAAAAACTATTACAATATTGTAAAGTAATTAGCCCCCAACTAAAATAAATAAATTTCTAAAAAAAAAAAAAAGAAAAAAAAAAAAAAAGAAATATACCGTGTTCATGGATCGGAAGAATCAATATAGTGAAAATGAGTATACTACCCAAAGCAATCTATAGATTCAATGCAATCCCTATCAAGCTACCAATGGTATTTTTCAGAGAACTAGAACAAATAATTTCACAATTTGTATGGAAATACAAAAAACCTCGAATAGCCAAAGCAATCTTGAGAAAGAAGAATGGAACTGGAGGAATCAACCCGCCTGACTTCAGGCTCTACTACAAAGCCACAGTCATCAAGACAGTATGGTACTGGCACAAGGACAGAAATATAGATCAATGGAACAAAATAGAAAGCCCAGAGATAAATCCATGCACCTATGGACACCTTATCTTTGACAAAGGAGGCAAGAATATACAATGAAGAAAAGACTATCTCTTTAACAAGTGGTGCTGAGAAAACTGGTCAACCACTTGTAAAAGAATGAAACTAGAACACTTTCTAACACCATACACAAAAATAAACTCAAAATGGATTAACGATCTAAATGTAAGGCCAGAAACTATAAAACTCCTAGAGGAAAACAAAGACAAAACACTCTCCAACATAAACCACAGCAGGATCCTCTATGACCCACCTCCCAGAATATTGGAAATAAAAGCAAAAATAAACAAATGGGACCTAATTAAAATTAAAAGCTTTTGCATAACAAAGGAAACTATAAGCAAGGTGAAAAGACAGCCTTCAGAATGGGAGAAAATAATAGCAAACGAAGCAACGGACAAAGAATTAATCTCAAAAATACACAAGCAACTCCTGCAGCTGAATTCCAGAAAAATAAACGACCCAATCAAAAAGTGGGCCAAAGAACTAAACAGACATTTCTCCAAAGAAGACATACAGATGGCTAACAAACACATGAAAAGATGCTCAACATCACTCATTGTCAGAGAAATGCAAATCAAAACCACAATGAGGTACCATTTCACGCCTGTCAGAATGGCTGCTATCCAAAAGTCTACAAGCAATAAATGCTAAGGAGAGGGTGTGGAGAAAAAGGAACCCTCTCACACTGTTGGTGGGAATGCAAACTAGTACAGCTACTATGGAGAACAGTGTGGAGATTCCTCAAAAAACTGCAAATAGAACTGCCATATGACCCAGCAATCCCACTGCTGGGCATACACACTGAGGAAACCAGAATTGAAAGAGACACATGTACCCCAGTGTTCATCACAGCACTGTTTATAATAGCCAGGACATGGAAGCAGCCTAGATGCCCATCAGCAGACAAATGGATAAGGAAGCTGTGGTACATACACACAATGGAATATTACTCAGCCATTAAAAGGAATACATTCGAATCAGTTCTAATGAGGTGGATAACTGGAGCCTATTATACAGAGTGAAGTAAGCCAGAAAGAAAAACACCAATACAGTATACTAACACATATATATGGTATTTAGTTAATTGATAAAGATAACCCTGTATGCGAGACAGCAAAAGAGACAGATATATAGAACAGTATTATGGACTCTATGGGAGAGGGCAAGGGCAGGATGATATGGGAGAATGCCATTGAAGCATGTAAATTATCATATGTGAAACGAATCGCCAGTCCAGGTTCGATGCATGATACAGGGTGCTCGGGGCTGGTGCACCAGGATGACCCAGAGGGATGGGATGGGGAGGGAAGTGGGAGGAGGGTTCTGAAAGGGGAATACATGTACACCCATGGTGGATTCATGTCAATGTATGGCAAAACCAATACAATATTGTAAAGTTAAAAAACAGATAAACTAATATAATAAAATAAGAAAAATAAAACCTTAGAAAACAGTATCATGAGCTACTTCAAAAGACCTTTGAGAGAGAGACTAAAAAATTTACATTAGATTTATTATATTTGGCAGCAGAGAAGTCTTTGAATGTCTTGAAACTATTTCAGTGTTGTAGCATGGTGAAGCCAGATCAGTGTGCATGGGTAAATATACTGTATAGTATTTCAGCAAGTTTGCCTGGGCATTTGGAGGTGGGATGTGCAGTATATAAGCGAAAAGATAACCGTGATTAGAAGAGAAAGAATGATCAAGTTGAGGTAGAAATTTGAATATACAAGGGAGAGTATCCATAGTGTATCTCTATCTGTTTCATTGAGAAATCCCGCTGGTCACTGAGGGCCTACCTCTCTGGGTCTCCCATTGTTTCCCTTGCCTCTTCCTCTCTCCCCACCCTGTTCTTGCTCCCATTCTCAATCCCTGCTTTGTAGGTTCAGGTTCATGGTGCTACATTTTGAAACATTATTTCCCCAAATATATTTAAATTAATTTGGTCCATCTCATTCAATATGGTATTATCCAAAAAATCACTTACTTTTGACATTGTATTCATTATATGAAAAACAGTAAAAAAAAAAAAAAATCATTTCTCCAAAAATGGTAGATAGATAAAAGAGTTTATTTATGTACCTTCTGTCAGTGTAATATATTGTCCATAATTGTACATGTGAAATTCTTCTGGTAATAATATTTGTATATAATAGTGTGTGTGCGTGTGTAGATAAAATGCCGTACTCAACAGTTTCCATATTTCTCTGAAACTAATGTATTTATAGAAACAAAATGTATATTCTACGTTGGTTTCCTGTTATGTCGGAAATTAATATAATTATAAACCCAATTTCATTAACTTAAATTTATTGATTTAAATATAAATGACATAATTGATTTTAATTTTTGAGTTGTATTTTAAAGATTAATAACACTTTTTAAAGTAGAGCTATTGTAACATGATGAGGAAGTTAGAAGTGTATTTGGATTCATCTTTGTTTTAAAATACATTATTCATGCAGAAAAGCCTTATTTTGTGTTTTAAATATAGTTCACAGTATAGTGGAAAGTAGTATAATTATTGCTAGATCTTCAACTTTGAGGTGGAATTCTAATAAACACCCACAGCAAAAGTTTTGAGATGCCATCTTGCTTCTGAATTATTAAAGACACCCACATTAGTACTTAGCCTTGGAGAAAGTAGCCTGTTAGGTACACACATCTTTAGTTTTCTTTTAATAGAAATGGGAATAGAAAGTCTCTATTACTATAGGTATTGAATTTTCTTGTAATACTTGTAGGTTATAGAATAACTTAAAGTGTTATTTTATAACTGAAGAGCATTAACTATCCTAGAGTGAAATCTAAGGAACTTCTGGCTATTTTAAAGTTAATTGAGTTAAGAGGCAGACATTTTTGTTCTTGTTTTATTTGAATAATGGAACAGTTGAGTCATCAGTTCTCTTTTGGGGGCCAGGCTTGGGGAACTTACCAGTGATGTCCTGCTGTCTAGAACATAAACAACAGTGGAGGTAAAGCCAAAGTGGGGTGCTGAGCTACCAGGTCCCTGATTACATTTTCTCTGTACATGTTTCTAACATGTTTAGCTGTTACTGGTTTATGTCAAATTCTACACAAGAAAGAGGGCTAAAAATAGGCAGGTACAGTGACTGAAATCAGGAGTGACGTCTGCAGTCTGATAGGGAAGAGGTGAGAAAGATGACCAGATGTAGTCATTGCAACAAGTACTTCACGGCCTAGCAATTCTCCTATGTGTAATGAAAAACACATGTAGCTCAGTAGTGAAGAATCTGCCTGCCAGTGTAAGAGATGCAGGTTCAATCCCTGGGTTGGGACGATCTCCTGGAGAAGGAAATGGCAACCTACTCCAGTATCTCTGCCTGGGAAATCCCATGCACAGAGAAGCCTGGCAGGCTATAGTCCATGGGGTCACAAAAGAGTCGGACACAACTTAGCGACTAAACAACGGCAGGTCTTGGTTGACAGCACTTTGAAAAACCATCAGCAACAATGCATTTGAATCTACTTGGCTAACAGAAGTCAAAGAAAAAAAGGAAGTTTGTATTATTACATACATTTCACTCTGTTGTAACACAAAACTTGCTTCAGCTCATTTCTATGAGAAAAATTATATTCAGAATTCAGTAGAGGGTGTAAACACTGAAAATGATTTTTTAAAAGGAACTATGGGCAGGGAAAGAGAATGTAAAGAACAGAAACTAAGAATTATAGAATCAGATGTGAAACCTAAAAGCCTTAGAGGGAAGCACTTGTGAAAATGCACTGTGTCAACCAGTTCATGCCTGAATCTGAGCAAACTTAGAGAGGAAAGAGTGAAGAACACTGAATGAAGTACTGCGTAAAGACAGGAGTTAGGAGTGAACCTTGGGGTCAACAGAGTCCTACTATCAGCAACTGTACGGAGAAAACTGTTCATTGGTGACAAAGAGGAGTTTGACAGTGTTAACACTGAAATTTCAGATATGGGTTGGAGGCATCCAGGCAATATGAAGTTGTGACTAGAGAGAGGTCTGAATTGACCTACCTGGCTAGCCTATACTTAGCAAATAGTATTCTTTGTGTTCTCCAGATACGACCAAGATGTAATTAAAATTTGAAATTATTAAAATGGATTTGCTGTCACAATAAGATTTACAGATTTAAAACTCAATGATTAAGGCATAAAGATAGGACACTGACAGAGAAACTCCCCGGGTCGGTAGGTGCCCAATATGCTACTGGAGATCAGTGGAGAAATAACTCCAGAAAGAATGATGAGATGGAGCCAAAGCAAAAACAATACCCAGCTGTGGATGTGACTGGTGATAGAAGCAAGATTCGATGCTGTAAAGAGCAATATTGCACAGGAGCCTGGAATGTTAGGTCCATGAATCAAGGCAAATTGGAAGTGGTCAAACAGGAGATGACAAGAGTGAACACTGACATTCTAGGAATCAGCGAACTAAGATGGACTAGAATGGGTGAATTTAACTCAGATGACCATTATATCTACTACTGTGGGCAGGAATCCCTTCGAAGAAATGGAGTGTAGCCATCATGGTCAACAAAAGAGTCCGAACTGCAGTACTTGGATGCAATCTCAAAAAGACAGAATGATCTCTATTCGTTTCCAAGGCAAACCATTCAGTATCACGGTAATCTCAGTCTATGCCCCGACCAGTAACGCCGAAGAAGCTGAAGTTGAATGGTTCTGTGACAACCTACAAAACCTTTTAGAACTAACACCCAAAAAAGATGTCCTTTTCATTATAGGGGACTGGAATGCAAAAGTAGGAAGTCAGGAAACACCTGGCGTAACAGGCAAATTTGGCCTTGGAGTACAGAATGAAGCAGGCCAAAGGCTAATAGAGTTTTGCCAAGAGAAAGCACTGGTCATAGCAAACACCCTCTTCCAACAACACAAGAAAAGACTCTACACATGGTCATCACCAGATGGTCAACGCCAAAATCAGATTGATTATATTCTTTGCAGCCAAAGATGGAGAAGTTCTATATAGTCAGCAAAAACAAGACCGGGAGCCGACTGTGGCTCAGATCATGAAGTCCTTATTGCCAAATTCAGACTTAAATTGAAGAAAGTAGGGAAAACCACTAGACCATTCAGGTATGACCTAGATCAAATCCCTTATGATTATATAGTGGAAGTGACAAATAGATTTAAGGGACTAGATCTGATAGACAGAGTGCCTGATGAACTACGGACAGAGGTTCATGACATTGTACCGGAGACAGGGATAAAGACCATCCCCATGGAAAAGAAATGCAAAAAAGCAAAATGGCTGTCTGAGGAGGCCTTACAGATAGCTGTGAAAAGATGGGAAGCAAAAAGCAAAGGAGAAAAGGAAAGATATTTCCATCTGAATGCAGAGTTCCAAAGAATAGCAAGGAGAGATAAGAAAGCCTTCCTCAGTGATCAGTGCAAATAAATAGAGGAAAACAACAGAATGGGAAAGACTAGAGATTTCTTCAAGAAAATTGGAGATACTAAGGGAACATTTCATGCAAAGACGGGCTTGATAAAGGACAGAAATGGTATGGACCTAACAGAAGCAGAAGATATTAAGAAGAGGTGGCAAGAATACACAGAAGAATTGTACAAAAAAGATCTGCACGACCCAGACAATCACGATGGTGTGATCACTCACCTAGAACCAGACATCCTGGAATGTGAAGTCAAGTGGGCCTTAGAAAGCATCACTACGAACAAAGCTAGTGGAGGTGATGGAATTCCAGTTGAGCTATTTCAAATCCTGAAAGATGATGCTGTGAAAGTGCTGCACTCAATACGCCAACAATCTGGAAAACTCAGCAGTGGCCACAGGACTGGAAAAGGTCAGTTTTCGTTCCAATCCCAAAGAAAGGCAATGCCAAAGAATGCTCAAACTACTGCACAATTGCACTTATCTCACACACTGGTAAAGTAATGCTCAAAATTCTCCAAGCCAGGCTTCAGCAATACATGAACTGTGAACTTCCAGATGTTCAAGCTGGTTTTAGAAAAGGCAGAGGAACCAGAGATCAAATTGCCAAAGTCTGCTGGATCATCGAAAAAGCAAGAGAGTTCGAGAAAAACATCTATTTCTGCTTTATTGACTATGCCAAAGCCTTTGACTGTGTGGATCACAATAAACTGTGGAAAATTCTGAAAGAGATGGGAATACCAGATCATCTGACCTGTCTCTTGAGAAACCTGTATGCAGGTCAGGAAGCAACAGTTAGAACTGGACATGGAACAACAGACTGGTTCCAAATAGGAAAGGGAGTACGTCAAGGCTGTATATTGTCACCCTGCTTATTTAACTTATATGCAGAGTACATCATGAGAAACGCTGGGCTGGAAGAAACAGAAGCTGGAATCAAGATTGCCGGGAGAAATATCAATAACCTCAGATATGCGGATGACACCACCCTTATGGCAGAAAGTGAAGAAGAACTAAAGAGCCTCTTGATGAAGGTGAAGGAGGAGAGTGAAAAAGTTGGCTTAAAGCTCAACATTCAGAAAACTAAGATCATGGCATCTGGTCCCATCACTTCATGGGAAATAGATGGGGAAACAGTGGAGACAGTGTCAGACTTTACTTTTTTGGGTTCCAGAATCACTGCTGATGGTGACTGCAGCCATGAAATTAAAAGACGCTTACTCCTTGGCAGGAAGGTTATGGCCAACCTAGATAGCATGTTTAAAAGCAGAGACATTACTTTGCCAACAAAAGTCCGTCTAGTCAAGGCTATGGTTTTTCCAGTGGTCATGTATGGATGTGAGAGTTGGACGGTGAAGAAAGCTGAGCGCCGCAGAATTGATGCTTTTGAACTGTGGTGTTGGAGAAGACTCTTGAGAGTCCCTTGGACTGCAAGGAGATCCAATCAATCCATCCTAAAGGAGATCAATCCTGGGTGTTCATTGGAAGGTCTGATGTTGAAGCTGAAGCTCCAATACTTTGGGCACCTCATGCGAAGGGTTGACTCATTGGAAAAGACCCTAATGCTGGGTAGGATTGGGGGCTGGAGGAGAAGGGGACGACAGAGGATGAGATGGTTGGATGGCATCACCGACTCGATGAACATGGGTTTGGGTAGACTCCGGGAGTTGGTGATGGACAGAGAGGCCTGGCGTGCTGCAATTCATGGGGTTGCAGAGAGTCGGACACGACTGAGCGACTGAACTGAACTGACTCCTTGGAAGTAAGGTTATGACCAACCTAGATAGCATATTTAAAAACAGAGGCATTACTTTGCCGACAAAGATCCGTCTAGTTAAGGCTGTGGTTTTTCCAGTAGTCATGTATGGACGTGAGAGTTGGATGGTGAAGAAAGCTGAGCGCTGAAGAATTGATGCTTTTGAACTGTGGTGTTGGAGAAGACCCTTGACAGTCCCTTGGACTGCAAGAAGATCCAACCAGTCCATACTAAAGAAGATCAGTCCTGGGTGTTCATTGGAAGGACTGATGTTGAAACTGAAACTCCAATACTTTGGCCACTTCATGCGAAGAGCTGACTCATTGGAAAAGACCCTCATTCTGGGAGAGATTGAGGGCAGGAGAAGAAGGGGACGACAGAGGATGCAATGGCTGGATGGCATCACCGACTCGATGGACATGGGTTTGGGTAAACTCCGGGAGTTGGTGGTGGACAGGGAGGCCTGGCGTGCTGCGATTCATGGGGTCGCAAAGAGTTGGACACGACTGAGCAACTGAACTAACTGAACTGATTAAGGTTTTCTTCCACTTTATTGATTTACATTTTCGATTCCTGGGTTGGGAAGATCCCCTGGAGAAGGGAAATGCTACCCACTCCAGTATTCTGGCCTGGAGAATTCCATGGACTGTATAGTTCATGGGGTCGCAGAGAGTCGGACACAACTGAGTGACTTTCACTTTGAGGTAAAATATTTAGAAATTCTTGGTTGTTGGAATTCTGTACTGTGCCCTCATTAAACATGGTTAAGTGTGTTTAGTGATGTTTGTTTCATCAAGTGGTTTTAAATGTTAAATAATTCTTAAGCATAATTCACATTTCCTCTTATGACCAGGAACCTTTTGAGGATGGCTTTGCAAATGGAGAAGAAAGCACGCCAACCAGAGAGGCTGTGGTCACGTACACTGCAGAAAGTAAAGGAGTCGTGAAGTTTGGCTGGATTAAGGGTGTACTAGTATGTACCTATAGACTTAATTTTAGAGTTACATATTTCTGTTTATTAGAAAATCTTCCTAGTATTATCATCAGTTCTCAAATAATGCTTTCTCTTCCTAAAACTGTTTTATCTGGTTTTTAAGGAGGACCAAATTAATAACTTATACCTCCTTTTCTTGTGTGTATTAAATTGGGTAAAGGAAATATGCTTATTCATTTAATTGAATTATACTTGGTTACTTCTGATTTATATTTTATAAGCTCTTATGAATCTCACATATTGTCATTTCTCAGAAATTAAGTATGAAGCTATTTCATTGATGTGAGCAGCAGAATTAAGGAAGCTGGGCAGGCAGCATAGCTGAAATTTGCCTGCTTCCTTTCCTGCTACCAGATTGTCTTTTGAAGAGAAATGTGTAGAAGTTAAGCAGCAGAGTATACGAGAAATATTTATGTTGAGATCACTTCACTAGACAGGTTAGGTAATTAAGGTTCAGATTTACTTTTTTTTTCTCTCCTGTGTTTGAATAGGCTCTAAGGATCTAACTAGAGTAGACAGTCCGATTGAGACTTTGGAAGCACTAAATTAGAGTTGTATTGACATTTAAGGGAGTAGAAGGAAAATTCCAGTTCTAGTCATTGTTTTATTATCTAATTGATAGAGTGCATTTTATGCTCTGGGTTGTATTGTTTGCCTAGTCTTAAATTTGAGCATTTCAGAAGACTATATACTATGTATGAACATAATAAATAAAAGTAAAAATAAGTTGGGGATACTGTCTTACAAAGAGTTTTGGTTTCTGAAATGTGTGAATAGCTAGCATTTGAGTTGACAAATATTACAGAGTATTTAAGGCTACTTAGAAATTATGAAATGAGGATGTTATTAAAGAGTAAGTTAAAAATTAAACTTACTTGGATTGAAAAGGGGGGAACATACACTGCTCTTCTTTAGGGCTGAAGTCTTAAAATATTCCTTGTATCTTTCTTGTTCATTTGCTTCTGCTGCTTGAGATAATTTGTGTGTGTGTGTAAAATATATACACACACACTCATATATTACATCATGCTACTTTAATTAGCTCACATTGAAGCTCTCACTAAAGCTCTTTTTAAAAATATCTGTTAAAGAAAAGGTTCAGATAAGAGATTTGAAATGACTTTCTGTAGTTTTAAAAGTATCTAACTATTGGATAAGTAAGTTACCCAACTGTTGGCTAGTTGAGCATTTACTGTGTATTGTATTTCATTACTTTTCCTCTGTGACTTGGTTCTTTCTCTTCTAGGTACGTTGTATGTTAAACATTTGGGGAGTGATGCTCTTTATTAGATTGTCATGGATTGTGGGTCAAGCTGGAATAGGTGAGTGAAGTTACATACTGTTGATTCATTTGAGAATGAGTAGGCAAAGTAACTGAGTGCATGTGTAGGCTCTAAACTTCACAAAATTCAAGCAGTTGGAATCATTCTAAGCTACATTCTCCTTCGTGTCAGACAGTTGTCTTAATGTCCCTTTTTCTAATTCTAGATTTGATCTAAAATGGGTTAAAAATAAGATAAGTTATAATGTTAATTCAGTATACTTAGACTCATAATTTCTAGATGTGGCAGGTTTAAATGAGACAAAGTATTCTCAAGTTTTCTTTTCTTTTTCCCTAAAGGTCTGTCAGTCATTGTAATAGCAATGGCCACTGTTGTGACAACTATCACAGGATTGTCTACATCAGCAATAGCTACTAATGGGTTTGTACGAGGAGGTAAATTCAGTCTTTTCACATCATCATCATTGGATTACTGACACTAAGTAAACAGATTTTAAAATATTTTTATTTTTTACCTTAAAAACAACATTTTGGGTTCTATATAGGCAAGAAAGTTACTGTTGAGCACTTCTGAAGTAGATTTTGAATATAAAATTTTAGATTGATCCATATACAAACATGTATGCTTCAAATTGTTCAGGTGTCTGGTAGCAAGAATGGAGCTTCTAACTGGGTTTCTTCTCCGTCGAGGCACCCTATGTTACCTCCTCCCATAATTTCACCCTTGGATTAGTGTTGTGCAGCCTGCATTTCGTCAGTATTATACAGGTGTCACCTCGTTCCTCCCCCCTGAAGGAAACGTAGGCAGAGTTCTTTCCTCATGGTCTAACAGCTTGTCTGAGTTAACCCTGGGCCTCTGAATCCGTACCCTCAACTCCAGCTCTCTTCTGTGGGTACCCTGGGGCCTGTTGTATTGGAGCTCACAAGATCTGCCTTGTGAGGTTTTACTCTTCCCAGGAAGAATACCCAGGACAGCAGGAGAAGGGCTTTGGGACCCCTGAGAACAAGAAGAAAAGAAATCCATTTTCCAAAGCAAAACTCATCATTCAGCTGGAGGGGAAGATGCTGAGAGAAAGAAGAGAAGATATGTACCAGCTCCTATAAATTCATCATAGCAGATCAACTGAGAAAGGCATCTGCCTGTTTCGTCTGCCTCAACTATTTTGCAGATTTGTATTTAACATTACATACATACAATTTCTGCTCTATCTGTATTAGTACTTGGAGAAAGAACCAGATTGAGCTTTTCATTTTTCCCCAGTCGTCTTCATATATCTTATGTGCCAGAGGATTCAGATCACTGTAGCCCTAGGGGAAGCTGGTAGCTCATATCAGTACAGTTATGACTATGTGTTGGCTGTTTTATGTATACATGAAGTTGGGGTCTAAGATGTGAGTATGCCCAAGAGTTAATCAGGCAATGCTGAGAGATTCTTGGTTGCTTGTGTACTGGGTGCCCCATGCTTCATTTCATTCTGCTACTATTAGGGAATGGAAGTAGAAGGAGAAATTGATGCAGTATTAGTTATTTGAGAGGATCAGCAAATCATCATCGACTTTCTCCTTGTCTTCAGCCCTTCAAATCTAGGTTGTGAGCCTCAAGGGGAGTGGGGCATGGACCCACTGTCAGCACAAACCCCAGATTGTTCTCTGTGTAAGTTCAAACTTCTGGAAAGTATAGATTTTCCTGCATTGTGACTAAAAAGCCACTTCATGCAGTGCTACCAGTAGTTTTCATATATTTTTACAAATACTTCAGAGAATTGTTTCTAATCTTCTGTCCTGGGACACAAACAAAGTATGAAAATGTAGAGTGCATGAAGCTGTGTCCCAACAAAGTACCATGTTGCAGTTTTGTCTGAGTTCCCTCAAAATGTTAAGTTAGTTTACAGAGTAAACTAACTATAGGGAAAACAAACAAACAAACATGGAATTATATAATTTGAAATTTTTCTGTTACCACTTATTCTTAAATGACAAAGTAAATATGTTTGCTGAAATAATGAAACCTATAGGAAAAGAGAAGCCATTAATTTAAAAAATGACCAAATACTTTGAAGCTTTGCTAGAAGGCATTCATTTTTCATTTAGATCTGTCAGTGATGTTAGAAACCTAGCTGATCTTTTATAGAATATAAGTGAGCTGCATTATCTGAAGTGAAAGTTCCTGGAGATTCTTGCAATGAATGTAAAGTCCTTCCGTCTCCTCTATATATGCTTCATAAACTTTGAGATCCCTAACAGAATTTATTTTGGTTTCTTGGTAAAACAGTATTTCCACATGGGAAAAAGTAGATATAGGTATAAAACTGGTGAGATTACATTTTATTCTGTGTTCATGATTCTAAATTAAAAATACCAGTATGAGTCATACAGTTTATCCCAAAAGAATGTATTTCTTAGCTCTCTCCACAAAAATCACCTGTCACAGATGGTCAGCCCAGTACCAATGAGCACCCCTAGTGCCCACATTGTGTATTTTCATTCAAAGGAACCAGGAAACCTTGGAGAAATTATTGATTCCATATCTGGGTAGGAAATGTACTAGACAAGTCTAGACATCTTTTCTCATCAGTAAGTAAAGAAGATAACAAAGGCTATTGTTTCATGTCAAAAGGACTGAGGAGCCAACTTGAAAAAGCTAACACTTCACTTTGGATAGTTTGAACAGGAGTAATACTACTAATTATAACTGATTTAAATGATATATAATACACGATAATATACGATAAAATCCGTATGTTCACAGACATCACACAAACTCACAAAATCTCATTTTTACCTCTGAAGAATGCTAGAGAACTAACTTATTTTGAAAACTGATAAAGAATCTAGTGTAAATCAAGTTTTTTGAATGAAAATTTCCTTACCTCAGTGTAAGCAAGAAATTAATAAAATATTTATCCTTTAGGTAATTATTCTACAAAATAAGTGAAGAAGAAAAAGAAATTGGACTATCCTAACTCTGTAAACACTTTACTTAATAAGAGCACCTGTGAAGTACTGAATGTGAATTATCTTGTGCCTATAGCTCCAGGAAGCATAGAATAGGCAGGGAAGAGAGGAACTTACAAATGAGACTAAGGATGACAGCAGCAAATGCCAGACTGGGAATCTCTGGAACAAGGAATCCTCATTCAACAAAATTTTGCAGGGAGCAAAAAGATAGAGAGGGGGGTTATGGTTTAAAACTAACTTTCAGACTTGGTTCATGTATAGATGGAGTTATCTTTCAGTTTTGTGGGACCAGGGTGGCCTACATTGAATGCCTTCTATCCCAATCATTGAGGACTTAATTTTGACTTCTTCTTTGAAAGGGCTGCATAAGAGGAGAGATCACGAGAACTGGAACTATCTAGAAGGTCAGGGTACAAAGACTAAGGTAGAGATACAATGGGAATAGCAATATCTGCGTTGGATGCCCTCTAGCCCAATCACTGAGGATTGAAAGTTGACTATTAAGGGAATTAACAAGAAAATATTTGACTCAAAATATTGCTGATTGTGGTTGCTCTGTTTAATAATTTCGTTTTCAAGAGCCCTCTTTTAAACTTGAGCATGTAGTAATTAAACTGTTTTGAGGTAATCTTTGACAGTTTGTTTTATCTTGATTCTTAACTGAATTATAATATGTATTTTTCTATATTAATACTGAATAATATTTTATTCTCATTTTATAAGGTGTGTGCTTCCAACTCCATGGAAGTGTGTGAAATGTGTTTTGTTCTTTATGCCATAGGAGAGATTTAATGTTACTAAGTAGCCTTTGCATTGACTTTAACAGTACCTTTTAGAGATTTAAACAGGTAGAATCTGGAGAAGTATAGTTTTTTTAAAAATAGAAATTAACTGTCAGCTTGTAAAGAAGTGTGCTGTTCTGTGCTTAGTCGCTCAGTCATGTTCAACTCTTTGTGATCCCGTGGCCTGCAGACAGCCAGGCTCCTCTTGTCCATGGGAATTCTCCAGGCAAGAATAACTGGAGTGGGTTGCCATGCCCTCCTCCAGGGGATCTTCTCAACCCAGGGATCGAACCCAGGTCTCCCGCATTGCAGGCAGATTCTTTACCGAGTGAGCCACCAAGGAAGCCCAAGAATACTGGAGTGGGTAGCCCATCCCTTCTCCAGGGGATCTTCTCGACCCAGGAATTGAACTGGGGTCTCCTGCATTGCAGG
Source organism: Giraffa tippelskirchi (assembly GCF_054371585.1). Lineage (NCBI taxonomy): Eukaryota > Metazoa > Chordata > Mammalia > Artiodactyla > Giraffidae > Giraffa > Giraffa tippelskirchi. The sequence continues at coordinate 101,825,268 of NC_137280.1, read as the reverse complement.
CGGATTCTTTACCAGCTGAGCTACCAGGGAAGCCCTGTAAAGAAGTATAACGGTGTCTGATTATGAAGTCTAGGATAAAAATAATATGGAAACATTCAGGGGGGAAAAAAAAGAGTTAAAACTTAGAAAATGCAAGGTTTTTAGTTTCAGTCTTGATTGGATTATATAATAATGGGAGGCGGGTACTATTTGAAGCTGTTAGCAGCAAGTTAGAGAACCATCTCCTCGGTCCTCTATTTCCACGGAGTGGAACTAGCACCACCAACTAGCTGATGGAGTCCCCTCTTCGCTTCTCCTCTGGCATACTCCCTGCCCTATAGCCATATACACATGCAGCCCAGAACTCTTTCCCATCCTGCAAATCCTGCCAGTGTTCTTGAAAGCTCCTATTTTACAGAATTTACCTGGACCATGTGCAACAGATTCTGCAACTCAGATGGTGCTGGCCAGCTTCCACTGTCACTCAGATCTGTGTTTCCTAGATTTCACAGGCCAGAGTTTTCTTCTGTCCACAGACAATTAATCCCTGAATATCAACTCATTTATGAAATAGAGGACAACCACAGGCAGCCTTTTATAATACAGAGATGTAAATTCTGGTTTTTGATTTATAGTGTATTATATGAACTGAGTAATAGAAGGGGACAGTTCTTCAACCACTTTATGATTTGGAGCATTAAAAACAGAGGTCAGTACACTTTCAAATAAAAGCCCAGACTACATCAAATTTCTGATAGGTAGTTCTGAGAATCTAAAATCAGTAGAAACCTACCTATGTGACTAAGGTCAAATTTTTGTATTCCTTGTATTTTAGTTCATCAACAGATAATTGTTGAGTATGGGTTTTAGATTTTTAACTATGAACAGGTTCACATTATGTGAGACAGAGATTGTGTTTCTCCCTATTACTGTCACCCCCCCCGCCCAATAGATAGCCACTTGTCTAGCACCATTTGTCAACAAACTATCTACTCCATACTGGATTAGTTTTGGTGCTGTTGTTGAAAACCAAATTTCCTGTGTATTGTCTTTATTGTATCCTGTTCCATTGATTCATTTATTCTTATAACAGTTATTCCAAGACTACCCTGTTTTGATTGCTTAGTTTTATAAGTTCTAAGTCTTTAAACTTTGTTCTTTTTCAAAATTGTTTTGACTCTTCTAGGTTCTTTGTATTGCCGTATAAAATTTTTGAATTGGCAGCATCAATTTCTCTAAACACAGAAAACCTCGCTGGGACTTTGGGATTTCACTCTTACAATTTTTTGGGGGGAAGAATGGTCATGTTAACAATATTGAATCTTCCAGTCTCTAAACATGGTGTATCTTTCTATTTATTTAGATCTTTGTTTCTGTCAGCAGTGTTGTATATTTTTCAGTATAGAGATCTTGCATGTTTTGTTCAATTTATCCCTCAGTCATATTTTTCATCTGGTAAATGGTAATTGTAAATTTCATTTTCCAAATTTTTTAATGACTGTAGAAATGCAGTGGACTTATGTGTCTTGGTTCTGTGATTTTACTAAACATAAAGTCATGTCATCTGTGAACAGACATGGTTTATACTCTTTCTTTTCAATCTTTAGTGTTTTCTTCTCTCCCTCTCTTTTTCCCTCTCCTTCTATTTTGTCAATCTGTTGAAATAGATAGGACTCTCAGTACCATGGTGAAGAAGTGGTGAGAATATACATCCTTGTAGTGTTGCCAGTTTTAGGGGGACTGAGTTGAATATATCACTATTAAGATGTTAACTGTGGAGTTCTGGAAGATGTAATCTGTCAGATTGAGACAGTTCTATTTCTAGATTGGTGGTAGTATTTATCATGAATGAATGTTGGATTTTGTTACACTTTTTCTACATCTGTTGAAATGGTTATGTGGGGTTTTTTTCTTTTATTCTGTTATTATCATATAACAGAATATTATATTATATATAATATTATATTATATGGTATTTTGAATCTCAGTAACCTAGCATTCGTGGCATAAACCCCACAAAGATCAAAGATATATCTGGTCAAAAAATATTATGGTTTCTGCTGCTTTTTACTTGCTAACATTTTGTTAATGACTTTTGAATCTATGATCATGAAAAATATTTGTCTAAAATTTTCTTTTTTTGTGATAATCTGTGTCAGGTTTTGGTATTAGGATTAAGCTCAACTCATAAGGGGTGTTGGCTAGTATTGGTTCTTCCTCAATTTTCTGAAAGAGTTTTTGTAAAATTGATCTTATTTCTTCCTCATTGGTGAAGCTACCTGGGCCTGTGATTGTGTGTGTGTGTGTGTGTGTGTGTGTGTGTGTGTGTATTACAAATTTAATTTCTTAGGAGTATTTCAATTTACTGTTCTTGTCATAGTTCTGGCAACTTTTTCAAAGAGTTTGTCCATTTTCACCTTAATTGATTTTTCTTTATTGTTTTCTGCACCTGTGGTTTTAACTCTTTTTTTTTTTTTCTACATTAGGCTTTCCTTTTTTTCTGTTTTCTTAAGGTAGAAGCTTAGATCATTGATTTCATATTATTTATTTACTTTTAATAGAAGTGTCATTTTTTTTTTTTAATATTAGCACTTAAAGCTGTAATTCCTGCTTTAGGTTTATCCCACTAATTGTGATAGGTTCTCTTTTCATTATTATTCAGTTCAAAATACTTTTTAATTTCCTTTGTGATTTGTTCTTTTACCTAGTGGGTTACTTAAAAATATGTTGCATAATTTAAAACATATTTAGGGGAAGTCCATACATTTAATTCAGCACTATTGTCAGTAATGCTATCTCATTTCAGTTCTTTGAAATATATAGTGACTTGTTTTATGGCCAGTAATCATATAGCTGTTGATTAACCTAGTCAGAGTTTTGGTTATTGATTTGAAATCTACTGAGAGCTGCAGGGACATGTATCCCCAAATCAATATGTAGTAATACTGGAACCCAGTGTATAGTATTGTCATTACTTAGCATCTCTGGTGTCTGATTCATTGGTGTCTTCTTCACTCAGACGACAGGGCATTTTAAGGCCAAATTTTGAGAGTTCATGAGGATATCTTTTCCATATCAACTTTCTGTGTTTGCGTGAACAACAAATTTTTTGTAAATAAAACAGTTATTTTTTCTGTTGTTGCCTTTTAATTCATGATAATTTTTTTATATTCTTCAGCTTATTCAATGATAATAAAAAGGCTTATTTAATTTCACATACTGTATTGAATAAGCACTCAGAGAGACTTGAGTTTAAGCCCATTTCTTCCCTTCCTATATGTGTGACTGTGGTCAAGTTACTTAACCTCTGTAAGCCTGAATTTTCACATATGTAAAATGGGAATGATAATCGTCCAGTTGTCCCTTGAATAACACATAGGTTAGAGATGCTGATGACCCCTGTGCAGTTGAAAATCCTTGTATAACTTTTGAGTTTCCCAAAACTTAACTATAGATTACTGTTGGCCGGAAGCCTTGAAGGTAACATAAAATATTGATTAACACATATTTTGTGTATATGTATTATATACTGTATTCTTACAGTAAAGTAAGCCAAAGAGAATAAAATGTTATTAAGAAAATTTTAGTGAGGGAAAAGTACATTTACAGTACTATACTATACTGATGCCATAAGTTTTACATCATCTTTTTAAAAGATGAATCATTTGTTAATACCTGCATTAATATTGTCTTATATGATACAAAACACTATATATGTCACATGTATTGCTAACACTAGAGATAAAATGAAAAGATTCACTTTGCTGTACACCTGAAAGTAAGACATCATGCAAATCAACTATATTCCAACAAACGTTTTCTAAAAATGTGAGAAATTAAAACAACATTTAACAAATGGAAAGATAATGTAAAAAATGGAATTTATATTGATTTACAGGTATAGCAATTCACACATTGAAAACAGAGGCAGCAATATGATTGCTTTATTGTAGCCTAGTATAATGATATGATTGTATCATGGTAGCCTAGCCTCTGCACTAATGAGTGAATCCTTGTACAGTTTTTATGGCATACAGTATTATAGTCATATTCATAGTATAGTATTACAAACACTGTTACATTTTTAAAAAACCACTTATCTGTGATGATGCGCAGTTTTTCTAATTACCAGAGAGGGAGGGACGGAGCACAGCATGTTTTGTATGTTAATTCTCTGAGCAAAGTTAATGTATTAGAAAGAAAATTAACATATTAATTTTGTATTAGGTATCATTCACCTTAAACCTATGTAAAGATAGACTAGTATCCACATACATTTTATGTATTCATGACATACCTAACTTGTTCTTAATTTTTTCTTTATTTCTATACCATGTGATTCATCTGTGAGTTTTTTCAAATTATCACAAATCTCCAAAACAAATTTTCAGTATATTTATTGAAAAAAATCCACATATAAGTGGACCTGCACATTTCACACCTGTGTTGTTCAAGAGTCAATTGTACTTGCTAGAATTAAATAAAATGTGTAATTTTACTTAATTACAGAATAAAAACTTTATTTTAAGATGTGTATCACTCTGTGTTGATTAGTAAATAGACCAGTCTTTCAGAGCAGTAGATCTTTTATACTATTTTGTTGCTAAGGAAAAAAAGGAGGGGAGAAAGCTCTTAAAACTGGTTGCCTCAAGGGCACAGGAATAGAAATGAGAATAAATAGGGTGGAGTACTGTTGCTTTTCATCAGGAATTTATAGGAAGATGAGCAAATGCTTTTAAAAAATTCTTCATGTGTAACTTTTTATTTTCATTAAAAAATAAAATATTTTAAAAAGTAGTGAAAGTAGGTCCTAGGTTTTAAGTTTAGGTATCCCAATTAGTGGAAGGTTTTTAAATAGTTCTGAAATGTCAGAATTTGTTACTTATATTCATTATTTCCCTTCCAGTTATCTTTACCAATGTTAAATACATCTTAAGATATATTTTTTCTTATTAGTAACAGAAAGACTTGAAATTTCAGAAAATCAAAACTTTAAACACATAACAACTGAATTCCATGCTTTTATAGGTTCTCTTGGTGTATTTCTCATTCTAAAGAATATTATCAACTATTGAAATACATGAGTGGCTGACTGATTTCAGTTAACCTTTTATTGTGACTTAATTGTCCTGTCTATAAAGTCAGGGTAAATAATACTTGTCTTAATTCATTATTGATATTGAGATTAAATGACATGTTCATTAACTGTTCAGTTCAGTTCAGTCGCTCAGTCGTGTACGACTCTTTGCGACCCCATGAATTGCAGCACGCCAGGCCTCTCTGTCCATCACCAAAACCCGGAGTCTACCCAAACCCATGTTCATCGAGTCGGTGATGCCATCCAACCATCTCATCCTCTGTCGTCCCCTTCTCCTCCCGCCCCCAATCCTACCCAGCATTAGGGTCTTTTCCAGTGAGTCAACCCTTCGCATGAGGTGGCCAAAGTATTGGAGCTTCAGCTTCAACATCAGACCTTCCAATGAACACCCAGGATTGATCTCTTTTAGGATGGGTTGATTGGATCTCCTTGCAGACCAAGGGACTCTCAAGAGTCTTCTCCAACACCACAGTTCAAAAGCATCAATTCTTCGGCGCTCAGCTTTCTTCACCGTCCAACTCTCACATCCATACATGACCACTGGAAAAACCATTGCCTTGACTAGACGGACTTTTGTTCGCAAAGTAATGTCTCTTCTTTTAAATATGCTATCTAGGTTGGCCATAACCTTCCTGCCGAGGAGTAAGCGTCTTTTAATTTCATGGCTGCAATCACCATCAGCAGTGATTTTGGAGCCCCAAAAAATAAAGTCTGACACTGTTTCCACTGTTTCCCCATCTATTTCCCATGAAGTGATGGGACCAGATGCCATGATCTTAGTTTTCTGAACGTTGAGCTTTAAGCCAACTTTTTCACTCTCCTCTTTCACCTTCATCAAGAGGCTCTTTAGTTCTTCTTTACTTTCTGCCATAAGGGTGGTTTCATTTGCATATCTGAGGTTATTGATATTTCTCCGGGCAGTCTTGATTCCAGCTTGTGTTTCTTCCAGCCCAGCGTTTCTCATGATGTACTCTGCATAGAAGTTAAATAAGCAGGGTGACAATACACAGCCTTGACGGACTCCTTTTCCTATTTGGAGCCAGTCTGTTGTTCCCATTAACTATAGGCTGTGATAATTATGATATTCTAGGGATTTTCTGTGTGATTAATTATGTGATTTAATATCTTTAACTTTAGCTCTTTGACATAAAAATTGTCATTTTATATAAGTCCATTAGAATTTTTAGTGTTCAAAAGTATTTGGGGAAAATTTTTGTTGTTTCATCTCATTTTAAAAAATGAGACTAATGGTAAATGATCAGGTTGCAATTCTTTTTCTTCAGAATTTTAGAGATGATAAAAATTATTAATTGGTAAAGTGAATTACTAAGAAAGTTTTTTTTTAATTGGCCTATAGTTATTTTACAGTGTTGTATCTGTGCCTGCTATACTGTAATGAGGAAGTTTTGGTGGATAGGTTTAAAGTATAGAATATTTGAGAAACTTGATAAAATTAACCCCAAAACCCATTATAGGCATTTTCAAAACAAAGTTTGCATATTTAGTAATTTATTAAATTGTAGAATCTGTTGTTGCTTTTGTCTTCATTCTATGGTCTTAAGACTTCCTTAAGGCAGAAAGTGAAGAGGAGCTAAAGAGCCTCTTTATTGAAAGTGAGAGAGTGAAAAAGCTGGCTTAAAACTCAGCATTCAGAAAACTAAGATCATGGCATCTGGTCCCATCACTTCATGGCAAATAGATGGGGAAACAATGGAAACAATGACAGACTTATTTTCTTGGGTTCCAAAATCACTGCAGATGGTGACTGCAGCCATGGAATTAAAAGACGTTTGCTCCTTGGAAGAAAAGCTATGACAAAGCTAGACAGCATATTAAAGAGCAGAGACTTTACTTTGCCAACAAAGTTCCATCTAGTCAAAGCTATGGTTTTTCCAGTGGTCATGTATGGATGTGAGAGTTGGACCATAAAGAAGGCTAAGCGCCAGAGAATTGATGCTTTTGAACTGTGGTGTTGGAGAAGACTCTTGAGAGTCCCTTGGACAGCAAGGAGATCTAACCAGTCAATCCTAAAGGAAATCGATCCTAAATATTCATTGGAAGGACTCTGTTGAAGCTCCAATACTTTGACCACCTGATGTGAAGAGCTAACTCATTAGAAATGACCCTGATGCTGGGAAAGATTTAAGGCAGGAGGAGAAGGGGACGATAGAGGATGAGATAGTTGGATGGCCTCACTGACTCAATGGACATGAGTTTGAGCAAGCTCCAGGAGATGGTAAAGGACAGGAAAGCCTGATGTGCTGCAGTCCACAGGGTTGCAAAGAGTCAGACACAACTGAGTGACTGATCAACAAAAAGAATAGAATATTTCATCAGTGTCTAGAAAAATGTATATAACTTAATGTAACTTCAGTGTTACTAAAACTAAGTTTTGATTATGACCTTATGACCTAGAAACCAAAAATAAATTAGAAATTTAGGGGAGCTTTTAGAGACTTTAGATAAATATTACACTGACTCAGAATCAAAATACTGATTTAAGTTAGAAAAATACTTGCTTCATAATGATAGCTTGTTTAATGTCTTTGTCTACTCTGCCATTTAGGCAGGATTTATAATATAAATTAATATAAAATTATAATATAAATTATACTAAATATAAATTTATTAATTAATATAAATTAAATTTTATTATAATAAAACTATGTCTCCTCAGGATGTCAGTATGTGCTATTCATTAAATTTCTTGTGATACCTTCATTTTTCTTTAGTATTCACATTCAGCAAATTATCATGCTAAGTAACTGAAATCATGTCAATTGTCATTTAAAATGTTATTTAAGATTAAAAATATTACTTAGAAAATCATTGGGAAATGATCTTGATGTCTCTGAATATGAGGAGGAGGCTGTTACCATTTTAATCTAAGCTTTAGAAAAGAAAGTAGGGATTTAAATAGGATGATTTTTATATTTAACGTAGGGAAAATTTTCTGGCTGTTCAGAACTGTTATGAATGAAGTGGGTTGTAAAGAATTCTTTATGGGCTTTTCTTACTAAAAATATGTTTACCCACTTGCCTGTTACTTTAACTGCTATGTTCGCTGGTGGCATGTGTTTTGTGAACTCTTGTGTAATTGAAAGGATTATTTGACATTTAAAACTCTAACATTAGTACTTGTGTTTTTTTCTTTTCTTTAGGAGGAGCATATTATTTAATATCTAGAAGTCTAGGGCCAGAATTTGGCGGTGCAATTGGCCTGATCTTTGCTTTTGCCAATGCTGTCGCAGTTGCTATGTATGTGGTTGGATTTGCAGAAACTGTGGTGGAGTTGCTTAAGGTAATTCACCTTTTTCCAGTCATTTGTTTCCCGGATCTTTATTGAGGATTTATGTGCCATTCACCATGTAAGATGCCGGGAAAGCAGCAAGGAACATAGAACTCATCCTTCAAGAAGTTTAGTGTGGGAGATAGACCAACAAATGTCAGAAATGGGAAACTGCAGGAGGTCTTGACAAACTAGGAGGATCACTTAATTTACCTTACCATCCAGGAGTAGGGTGGCAGAGAAGTGTCAAGGCAGCATTTTCGAAGGAAGGGAGTCAAGACATTAGCACCCAGATAGAAGAGGTGAGATATGGTATGAGGGAAATAGGAAAGAAAAGAAAACAAAGACCTCGGAGGGGTTGAGTATGGTGTGTTATTAAAAAAAAAAAAAAACACAAAATGGGAAATATTTCAGTATGGCTGAAGCACAAAGTGGCACGAGGTTTAAGATGAGAGGAGAAAAAAGAAAGGATCAAGTCAGGAAGGGTCTTGTTTGCTGTTAAACCTGAATTGTATCTTAACTGGAGTTGAGATCCATGATGATCAGATTTGGTGCCTCAAGAAATATATGATTACAGTGTAGAAAATTGTGAAGGGTCACAGTTGGACACGGAGGCCATTTAAAAGGTTGTAGCTATCCTGGGAGAAGAGATGTTGGTGAATATTAAATCAGTGATGAGTGGAGCTGGAGAGATGTACTTGAGTGGTTTTTAATAAGTTGAGTAAGTGGACTTGATTGATGGGATGTGGGAAATTAGAGAACAAGAAAGGAGGACTGAATTAGATGGATGGTGATGCCATTTGCCATGAGATAGAGAACAGAACATTTCAGTTTTGGATGTCTAATTTGGTATATGTAAGACAAGCTGGCCAGGAAGTGGTTGATGATACTGCCCTGGAGCTGAGAAGAGAACTTAGTTGAAAAGAGTAATTAGAATGTGTGTAGTTAAAGCAGTAGAAATAGGATTCAATTTTATTAACTGAGAAGAATCTTGAATGACACCTGTAGTTGTTCATGTTAGGTTGTAACTTCTTATACTGTAGTATATGGTATATTAGGAAGTATAACATCTGAAAAGGACTGATACTTGCATTGGCATTGACCTTAGCTGCCTAGGCCAAACGGACAGAGAAAAGGAAGTAAGCAAACAGTATGCTACTGCTAAGTCACCTCAGTCGTGTCCGACTCTGTGCGACCCCATAGATGGCAGCCCACCAGGCTCTGCCGTCCCTGGGATTCTCCAGGCAAGAACACCGGAGTGGGTTGCCATTTCCTTCTCCAGTGCATGAAAGTGAAAAGTGAAAGTGAAGTCGCTCAGTCGTGTCAGACTCTTCGCGACACCATGGACTGCAGCCTACCAGGCTCCTCCATCCATGGGATTTTCAAGGCAAGAGTACTGGAGTGGGGTGCCATTGCCTTCTCCAAGCAAACAGTATAATTATTAAGAATTCATAGTCTTTCGTTGTTTAATTTAGTATATGTTTTTAATGTCATTATTTTAGCCACAAATAATTTTGTTCTTAGAATGGAACAGTGTGATTTCGGACAGCTGCATGAAAGTGTGTTCATCTCTTTTGCTTATGCAATGGAAGAGACTGTTGAAAGCTGAATTCACTAAACACAATGAATACAAAATATATTTCTGCTTTGTAACGTAAAAAAAATCCTATTAGTACTACTTAGTCATATTATGGTTTTTTTTCTTTGCTTGTTAGCAATCCATTTTTTAAATTTGAGTCTTTATAAATATAGCAGTATTAATATTTGATCATATTTTTGATGTCTTCAGATGTTTGAGTGACATCTTAATAGTAAACAGTACTTCATTCTTTTTTGCTAGATCTCTCTATTCATTCCTTAAATAGGAATTTATCCAACTTCTATCTGTGAAGAACTGTGATATCTCTAAAATGTTTTAAAAAGAATTGAAGAATTTAGCTGAAGTAAATAATATTGTTCATTCTATTATTTTCTTTTTGTAGGAACATTCCATACTTATGATAGATGAAATCAATGATATCCGAATTATTGGAGCCATTACAGTGGTGATCCTTTTAGGTATCTCAGTAGCTGGAATGGAGTGGGAGGCAAAAGTAAGTAATGGTATCATTGGGACCTCTGTTAATGTTGAATGTACAAACTTTTAGAGCTTATGTTTTAGGTATGTTCTAAGGTATAGTAATACCTTTAGATTTTGAAGATTCCTGAGTGGCCATTTTCAAAGACGTTTACATATAAGGTCATTTCTGCTTGGCAAGGTGGGGAATATTTGGAAATAATAGTCATTTAAAGAGGCAATCAAAGAGTATGTAAGAAAAAATGAATTACGGGGTATGTCAGAGGGAGTTACTAAAGGTAATAGCAGTATAATATACTTTAAATTTTTTCTATATTTTAACATTTGTGTTATTTGTTAGCACATCTAACATGCACATGTTTAACTCACTTTGGAAATAGTTGGCATGACCCTGCTTTTGCTCTCCATTTTCCCCCAATGTATTGAACATTCTGAGATTGTTCTTTTAAGAAAAATTTATTAATAAGGACCTGCTTTGTGCTTGGCACTGTGTGAGGCTCTGGGAAAACAAGACAGAAATCTTTTCCCTTACGGGAGTTATATTCCAATGGCACTGAATTGATGTATAGACATAGTATGTTTGATTTTGATTTTTAACGTTTAAAATTTCAGGCTCAGATTGTTCTGTTGGTGATTCTACTACTTGCTATAGCTGATTTCGTCATAGGAACATTTATCCCATTGGAGAGCAAGAAGCCCAAAGGTTTCTTTGGTTATAAGTGTAAGTAAGAAAGAATGTTTTTCTTAAGGTGCACATTTTAGCATTCTAGTGTTAAATAAATTTAGTACATTTTTCATATTTTGTAATGTAATTGAGTTTGGTGTAGTGACTAACACTAATTGACAGTCCAGTTTAGTTTGGTTTCTTTATGTTTATTGTATAATTGGAGTAAAAAAGATCACTTTTATTTATGTCTTTCATTTTTCATCATTAGCAAAACAAAAGGTGATAAAACATAGAGAAATCAGTGCTACTGAGGAAAAGTACTTTTGTTCTTATTTGGAAAATTTGTTACTGAAATTGTAACTTCTGTTCTAATGTTGCTTTTTCATTCTTTTAGTTGTATTTAAACACAGTAGTCTAAAAGTGCCTGAGACTGTGAAAGCAACTAGAAATAGTTTCTTGATGTAATTCTACAGTTTACATTATTAATTGTGTGAGAATTTTCCAGTTTTCATCTTCCATAACCCTTTTCATTCTGCCTCTTAACTTTCACTACAGCTGTAATTTATGTGACATTTATTATTGTATAAAGTGTCTTTCTGTATCTCTGCCCCACTCCCTCCGCTGAGCTGCCGTTCTGAACCTGTCTGTTCAAGGCAGAATGAAAGCCAGAAAGAAGAGTTGCAGTAGCATCAGAGTTGCTTTTCCCTTAGGGTAAAGGGTCTGCCTGTGTTAAATTGACCAAAACTCCTTGTTTTTTTAGTCTCCTGACTCTCAGCAACATTCTGTTTAGCTGTCCCATTCTCCTTTGATGTCAGACACTGTATTCTAGTGAGTTCTTTCCAACCTAATTCTCTGGTCGCTATGTCTTTTACTCCTGTTACCCCTTCTCTTCTTTCATCCTCTCAATGTCAGAGTTGTACGTGTTGTCCTGGGCCTTCTAACTATATTCTTTCCTTTGGCAATATCTATTCTCATGGCTCAAAATGCTTTCAAGAGACTGACATGGTTCTATTCCTGGGTCTCTCCTTTAAACGCCAGATATAAGTATATATTCAACTGCTTATTTGATGTCCCTCCTAACTAACCCTTCTCGAACTTCCCCATCCTGATACATGAGAGAAATCAGGATCTCAGTGTTTTCTGCTTGCTCTTTCCAGTCCTTCTCTCATCAGTACATTATTCTCCCATCACTAGATTGAACCCCTACAGTAACCTTCTAATTGGCTCCCCTGCTTCAGATGCTGATCCTTCCATCCACTGTCTCTGCAGCACCCACATAAGCACTGATCATGCCATATCATTTGCATGATTCTATGCCCACCTTGACTTTTCATTACATTGAGGACAAAAATCTAAACTCTTATAAAATAAAATTTTGCATGATCTCACCCCTGCTGATCCCTTCCATCTCCTTTCATCTCCCCCATACTGTGAGAGCTTTGCCTTCTTTCAGTTCTTCAAAAGAGCTAAACCTTCTTCCTGCCTCAGGGCCTTTCTACATGTTATTGATTATTCCTGGTGTACTCTTTCCCTGGAACATCACATGGCTGATTCCTGCTTGGTAAAGTCTCAGCTTAAGTGTTCACGCCTTAGTTGCATCACTTTAGCTTTGTGAAATAAACACATTAAATTAGATTATCTCTCTCTGATTATTTGTCACAACATCCTGTTTCCATTGAGTACTTTTACTGCTGTTTGCAGTGACCTTTTTTTTTTTTACTTATTTGATAGCTCCCTATTGATACTACAAGGGCTTCTCTTGTAGCTCAGTCGGTAAAGAATCTGCCTGCAATGCAGGAGACTTGGGTTCGATTCCTGGGTCAGGAAGATCCCCTGGAGAAGGAAATGGCAACCCACTCCAGTATTCCTGCCTGGAGAATCCCATGGATAGAGAAGCCTGGCAGGCTATGGGGTCGCAAGAGTTGGATACAACTTAGTGACTGAACTACAACTACTACTACTATTGATACTTTTAAGTTCCATGAAGGTAGCTTGTTGCTATTGGACTTCTCAGTACCTTGAGATACCAGATGGCTCCAGTATTGGCACACAGTGTATACTCAGATACGGGATGGATGGATGGATGACAGTTTATTGGTTTTTTCAATTTGAGGACCTATTAGAATAGATGGAAGTAGTAGGAACTAGTTGACGCTTCCATTATTATTGAAATGGAAAGGACCTTTACCTAGTTTTCTTAGCTAAAAATTATCTAGATGCCTGATGGATAGCCTCAAAAGTCAAACAGTTCACCCCTAGGAAATAGAGAAAACAGTACAGATAAGTTGGATGTAAGGGAAAAAAACGGTTCCAGGTTTGTGTGATGTCCTTTTTGTTCTTCTACCTGCTTTCTTGTTTCTTTGACCTCTTGGCCTTTCTTAAGAATCAAGTTAGAGGTATTTCAAACATAATTAGTAAGGTATCCAAAATAATAGTGCATGAACCAGATCAAACCACCATTTTGGATGTAAACTGTTTTCTCATACAAGAAAAGAGGAACACCGATACTTGAATTTGAAAATATTCAAGAATTTACCAGTTACTGGAACTGAAGAAAAGTCAGGGATCAGAGATCACCACTTACTCTTAACCTAAAATTTTATGTCCTAATCTGCTATCCATTAATTGCCAAAAATATTTTATTCTCTATAGCTGAAATATTTAATGAGAATTTTGGGCCAGATTTTCGAGAAGAAGAGACCTTTTTTTCTGTATTTGCCATCTTTTTTCCTGCTGCAACTGGCATTCTGGCCGGAGCAAATATCTCAGGTGATCTTGCAGTAAGTATTATAAAGTACTTTACTGATTTCATATAAAAATGATATACATATATTTATTTTTAAAGGTAGACTTTAAAAAATGTTTTTTTCTTCTAGGATCCTCAGTCAGCCATACCCAAAGGAACACTCTTAGCCATTTTAATTACTACGCTGGTTTACATAGGAATTGCAGTATCTGTAGGTAAATAACCTTACATTTCTTTATGTGTTTCAGTCATTTAATGAAGTATGTACTATAAATATTCATTTTCATGACATTATATTTCTAACTTTTAAATTAAGAACTATTTCAATAAAAAGACATGGGGTTTTGTAGTTTATTTCAAAAGTACTTAAGTAAGTTAGTGGTGACTTAATGCATGTTGTCTAAGCCACCAAATACTCTATTGTTTCTTGTCTGGGATTTTTATTTAATTATATAGTAAGTTAGAAAGTTATGTAAATCTCATCTGCAGATTCTTAAATTTCACTGAGACATATTTATAGAAAATATAATTCATGTGTAGAAGTAAATGAATTTTACTTTCTGATCTTCTCAAATTTTAGCATATTTTTGTTTATGATGGTTATTTTTTATATTTTTATATAACCTTACTGTATTAAGATTGTTTCAAGGCCATTATGCAGAACCTGACATTTTTTACCGTAAAAATTTGATTTCAATTAATAGATACTACATTGAATGAAAAGTATTACTAAATTAATGAAAATGATTTTAAGCTATTTTAATACATTGATGGAATCATAATATTATAGTACTTGAAGAAAGGACTTAAGAGGTCAGCCAGTCTCTAAATCGTTTATGTGTGAGGAAATCAGTTTTGCTGCCAAAAATAAGATAATGGCACTGCCTTTAAAAATTGTTATCACGACAAAGAGGGTTTTGGTGTTTTTATTTATAAGTAAGTAAATAATTTTGAAAGACTAATTTAAGATAGATTCTTTAACTGAAAAATTCTAGTCTAGAAAAAAATTTAATAACTACTGATTTTACATATAATTTGCATACACTAACTATAGATGCTGTCTTGTCTTGAATTTATTGTACATTCATGAAATTAAATACTTTATCCAGAAATCATATTCCTAAAGTATAAGCATTGTGTTTAATGTATAAATTCTAAATTCAGGTTTTACAGTTAAAAATTTTAAGCATACTACAAGAATAAATCATAGTCTAGTACTAATCAAAAGAA
The DNA here is from genome assembly GCF_054371585.1 of Giraffa tippelskirchi. Lineage (NCBI taxonomy): Eukaryota > Metazoa > Chordata > Mammalia > Artiodactyla > Giraffidae > Giraffa > Giraffa tippelskirchi. The sequence goes on along the minus strand of NC_137280.1, from coordinate 101,810,182 downwards.
TCACAAACTCCAAATTCATTGACTATAGAATATAGATTTTTCATAGTATTTGATTATTCAGTCTGCTGCAAATCTCAAATACTATATGTTTTCTTTTTTTAATTTTTAATTTATTTTTTATTGCAGTAGAGTTGATTTACAATGTTGTGTTAATTCCTGCTTTACAGCAAAATGACTCAGTTATATGTGGATATACATTGTTTTTACTAATCTTTTCCATTATAGTTTATCCTAGGATATTGAATATAGTTACCTGTGCTATATAGTAGGACTTTGTTTTTTATTCATTCTATGTGTAATAGCTTACATCTGCTTACCCTAGAGTCCCAGACCATCCCTCCCCGACTCCTCCCACCTTATATTTTTGTATTGTCAAGGTGGACTTACTTGATAACAAAGGTTTAAATAGAATTATATGATTCATTCATGTTTAAATTACTTTTCCTCACAGAAGATTGATGTTACCGCAAGCCTAATCTTTGGCACATTTTAAATATAAAGTATTCAGAGTATATGAAACTGTTCCTGCCATTTGGAACTCTTTCAACATAGTGTTTCTGTATTTGCTTTAGGATACTTTAATCAAGTAGTACAGGAAATGATTTTGCTAATACATTATTTTCACAGTGATGTTTACAAGATTTTTAAGTGTCCACATATACATACTTTATTAGGTTTCATTTCACTGACTCAATACTGGGGACCATGATGCTTTCCAGATTCTGTTCCAGGTAAAGCTTTCTTAACTGTAATACACTGTATTCTATTAATATTATAAACAAGTACATACAGTCAGTACCATAAATTTCTTTATGGGTATATATAATTTTGAAACGAAGGTAAATGTTAGCTTGATCATTTGTCCTCATTGTCACTTGTGCTTCAGGTTCTTGTGTTGTTCGGGATGCTACTGGGAACATTAATGACACCATTGTAACAGAGCTGACAAACTGTACTTCTGCAGCCTGCAAATTAAACTTTGATTTTTCATCTTGTGAAACCAATCCTTGTTCCTATGGCCTAATGAACAACTTCCAGGTGAGCATCAAATTTATATTATACCAACATTCTGTGTTCATCTAGAGGTCAAACTGCTGTCAATTCTACCATTCAGAGTATAGCAAAAACTTTTACGTTTTTGCCATACTTAAAACTTTTTGCTATTGCTTTATACTCAGATGTCAGTGAAGACGGTATGCAGCGCATAGTGCATGCTCAGTCGCTCAGTCTTGTCCAACTCTATGCAACCCCATGGATTTCAGCCCGCCACACTCGCCTGTCCATGGCATTTTCCAGGCAAGAATACTTGAGTGGGTTGCCATTTCCTCCTCCAGGAGACCTTCCCCACCCAGAGACTGAACCAGTGTCTGCTGTATTGATAGGTGGATGGCACCACTGTGCCATCTGGGAAGCCCCATGTAAATAATTGGGCAAACAGAAAAATATAAAAGAATGAAACCTGAGCCTGTTCAGGGGCAAAAGGGCCCCAGAAGCCCCAGAAGGTAACACTTCTATAACAGGGTGTGTGTGTGTGTGTGTGTGCCCCAGAAGGTAACGCTTCTATAATAGGGTGTGTGTGTGTGTGCCCCCCAGAAGGTAACGCTTCTATAATAGGGTGTGTGTGTGTGTGTGTGTGTGTGTGTGTGTTACTCAGTCGTGTCTGACTCTTCGCTACCCCATGGACTGCAGCCTACCAGGCTCCTCCGTCCATGCGATTTTCCAGGCAAGAGTACTGGAGTGGGTTACCATTGCCTTCTCTGCAGTATCAGCAGTCTTATTTAATTAAATATGGCTAATATAGTGATACTATGTTAAACCACCATTGAACAGCAGAATTAAATTATTAATGAATGCTTAAAAGTTTGTGAACTAGTAAACATATGAACTCTGTAAAGATTAGTAGTAGTAGTTTAGTCGCTAAGTCACGTCCGACTCTTGTGACCCCATAGACTGTAGCTTGCTAGGCTTCTCTGTCCATGGGATTCTCCAGGTAAGAATACTGGAGTGTATTGCCATTTCCTTCTCCAGGGGATCTTCCTGACCTAGGAATCGAACCTGAGTCTCCTGCATTGCAGGCAGATTCTTTACCAACTGATCTACAAAGGAAGCCCCAATAAAGACTAGTACTACTGCTCAAGTATTTGCAGCATATCAGTTCTGCTTTTTATTTATTCTATTTTTGTAAAATTTATGAGTTTTAGATAAGATTTATAAGATGAAAAGGAACTACTAAAATTTGCAGGATATTTTGAGAGTTGCTTGATAATTCTCAGGATGCTAGAAAGAAAAAACTCAAAGGTATAGATAGATTCAGGAGATTAAAACAAGATATTTTGTGGTAAAGTTATAGAAAAGATCTACAAATTCAAAGTGGAAAATAAAAATGCTGCTCCCTCGTGTTTTTCTAGTAATATTTAAACCTAATAAACGGAATAGTTGAGGATTTAATGTATTTCAGAACATTATGTAGAAATATTATGTAGGCATTTTATGTAGAATCTGTGTAGTTTACATGAAAATTTTTAATGGCATTATGTATATTTTCTTTTGTATAGTTTCAAACAATTGGCTGCACTTTCAGTGGTTAAAAATATTGAACTCAATTATGTAATAGATGTTTGTTTTTTTCTAGTCACAAGACTAGGCAAAATCGTAGAATGAAAGAAAGTATTCATGTCCGGCTAATTATTCAGGCCAATTCTGACATTGATATTGTGTATGAAAGGCACAAATGTTGGTCTCTGCCCAGTGACTGAAAATGCCAATCAGATTTCTGTGTTGTTGCCTTAAACTACAAAAGTATGTTGTCTTTATTAAGTCTAAGTATGGAAAGTATGGACCTACTCAGTCAAAGTATAGGAGTTTGGTATATGTAAATCTGCTTTTCTAATTTAAGTAAATTTTTTAAAAGTACTTTGTGAAGTGATAGAGAATAGAAAGAAAATTCTGTCAAATTATTAATTGCTTGTCACTTGGAGAATGAAGAATGGTGAATAGAACATTACTGAGGAGCATATAAATGGAGACTCCATCATGAAATCTATACAAAGGCACAGTAAATAATGCTATTTTGCATATAATTGATAAATATATGTACATATAATTGAGTCACTTTATCTTAAATGTTAAATTTTATTTAGTTTTATGTTTATTATATTTCTATATTTTAATGTCCTCAGAAACCTTTGACTCACCATTGTTTAATAAACAAAGTGTGATGATCATTCACTACTGGTAAAATTTATAATGGATAGATCAAATTAACAGTACCTAAATCCATTAAACAGTTCTTCCAAATAGACTTTATAGTTTGACAGATTTTAAAGGTACACAAGGAACAGTGCTATGAAAACCTACCCTACCTACTTAGCCTTCATTTGTATTTATTAGTTGTTTATCTTTATAAGTATAGTATTTTTTTCCTCAAACCAATGAGAATAAATTATAGACATCACAACATGACAGTCAGATTGAAGTATTTAGAACATTCTTTACAAGTGTGGTTGAATTATCCCAGCCAAGTAATTCCAGTGTTGATGAAATACTGTTGTATAAATATATATTCCATATTCATAGCTCCTCACTTGTTCCTGTAATGCCCCACATCATTTCTTCCTGATCCAGGATTCACTCTGTTGTCACACATGGCCTTTAGTTGTGTTATTTTAAAATGCTTTAACCTAGAGGAGTTCACAGCCTGCTTGTTTTTAATCTTTCAAGATGTTGACATTTTGAAGGGTTCAGGTAAATTACTTTGCATTATGCTCCTCAGTTTGGGGTTTATTTTATTGCCTTCTCATCATCTAAGTTAGTGATCTATTTTTTTTAATTTAACTTCCTTATAGGGAAATATTTTAACATGTTCAAAGAGAGAGAAAGCAGTCTAATGTACCTGACATACACATTCTCTAGCTTCATCAGTTATTAAAGCATGGCTAGTGGTGTTTCGTTTATGACCCCCAATTTGCAGATTACTTAGAGGCAATTCCTAGACGTAAATCTTTTTGACTGGATATTTCTACTTTTAGCTTAAAAAAATAAGGATTCTTTAAAAACAAACAAAAAACATAACCACGATACCAATCTACTATCTTAACGTCAGAAAAAAAAAAAAGAACCTTCCTGACAGAAGTGTATTCATACCAGTTTGGAGTATTATTGTGCACCTTAGTCTGATTAACTGTCTAGATGTACCTACCAGTTGACTAGAAATAGAGGTGAGAGGAACAAATTAGACAAGGCAGTGGAGATTGTCAGCAAAATCCAGAGCGTGGGGTTTCTATAGGAGAAATAATATAAAAATAATAAAATGTAAAGAAAGGATGAATCTGTGGATTGAAAAAGACAAAACCACCAAATATAAAGTGTAATCCTTTTGTGGATCCTGATTTTAATGAACTATTTTAAAAAGCAAGAAAAGAGAAAGAATTTGGGAATTGTGGATGCGATTGAGTATTTGATGCTGTTAAAGAATTAAGCGTTTTTAAGATGTGACAGTGACTGTAGTTACAGTTTTTAAAAGTTCTTACCCATTAGAGGTATGCACTGAAACATTTATGCATGAAATGATATCTGTAACATTTATGTGTGAAATGATTTATAATGATGCAAAGATTGGCCTGTTGAAACTGATGCATATTTTGTAGTTCGGCATGCTCTTCTCATTGCCGTTGTGTTTGCCTTTGATATTGTACAAAATAAAAAGTTTTTTTTTACGTTAATTAAGGGTTGGTGATACATCATTTTCAGAAGTTTGTAATGCATGTAAGTAACCATTATTACTGTGGACTCTTGCTTTTTGTTATCATATTCTCCCCAGTATTACTATCAGTGTTCTTCATAGGAATAGTAAAGATGTATAGTGTTGTGGATTTTTTTGAATTGTATATGACTTACTTTTCCATTGTTGTCTCTTTTTAAGGTAATGAGCATGGTGTCAGGCTTTGCACCATTAATTTCTGCAGGTATCTTCTCAGCCACTCTTTCTTCTGCATTAGCATCTCTTGTGAGTGCACCCAAAATATTTCAGGTGAGTATTTTCACATTGCAAATTTTATTAAAGAGGTAGGCAAAGTAATATATTTCAAATGGGAATTTTAATATTTTTAAATGATTTATTTACTTCTATCAACCCTATGTATTTATATGATACATGCCAACACATATATCAAGTGGCATGTTTAATTTTATGCACAGGAATGTGGATATGTATATTTATATAAACAGTTGTGCATTTATCCACTGACAGGGTACAGTTTTTCAGTTGTCTTTCTGGAAGTGGTAATGAATTTTTGCTTTTTTGACATACTCTGTTAGCATAAATTTTCATGTCTTACCAAGGATAAAAAGTACCATAAATCAAAAGAAGATACTTTATCTTGTTCCTCTTAGCATAATGCCAAAATAAGTGTTTTATTTTTATGAATATTTGAATGTCTAGTATGTGCCGTACATTATGTTAGGTGCTCAGGATATAATGATAAATAAAACATTATCTCCCTTTAGTGAGCATCAAATAAATAAACAACTGATACTGCATAGAAAGTACTTTTTATTACTAAAACAAATGAAGTATTGATTTTGCAGCTTTGTTCTTAATTTCTTGTTATAATTAATACAGTAGAGGTGTAGAATATTTCCTAAAACGATTTTCAGTATTGTTTTAAGAAAAGTGATTAAGTTTTATAATTAGGATTTTTATTTGCTTTAAGTCTTAGATTTGGACTTGGTTTTCTTAAAATAGGTCACACATCTATCATACTTCTCAAGCTTCCACACTCCTATATATATGCCTGCTTCTTTGACTCTTGATTCATGTAAGACTATTAACCTGGTGTGGGGTAAAATAGATAAAAACTACAGTGTATTCTAAATCTTCTGCCTTTCTGATACTGGAAATGTTTGAATCTTCTTTACAATTTGTTGATGAAGCAGTATGAGAAGAAAAAAAAGAGAACCAAGAGTTAGAAACTTGGGTTCGTTTCCTGATTAACCTGTTCTAACTGTAAGCAGATCTGTATGTCTCATTTCGATGTATTCTGTTTTAATGTTTACATTTCTTTATTAGGCTCTATGTAAGGACAACATCTACCCAGCTTTCCAGATGTTTGCTAAAGGTTATGGGAAAAATAATGAACCTCTTCGTGGCTACATCTTAACATTCTTAATTGCACTTGGATTCATCTTAATTGGTTAGTCTATACATGTGTGCTAATGTAGATTTTGATGCACTTATAGTATTAACTGTCAACATTGAGTCATTAAGTCATAAAATGTTACTTTGCCTGCTATACTAAGTTTCTTTTTGATCAAAGGAAAAGAGTGTTTAGAAAATACTGCAGATAATAGCATTCATTAAATATTTGCTCAAACTCATACCCTCACTAACTCCCTATTAGGCTAAAGGGAGCTCCTAGGTTCTTATCCCTAAAACAAGTATGATAATAACATAGGGTAAAGGATTACGGTGTCTTTAGAACCTCTTCTGATCTTTTTGGCTCCTTTGTCTCTGATTGTAAGGAAGCTAATGGATCTTAAAGAACTTTTGGACTTTTGATTATACCATGGAAACTAACACTCATCTGATGCTTAAAAATGTATCTGGTATAGCCACTTTTAGTGTCATTAATTATAATAGTGAAAAATGGAAACAACCTGAGTGAAACAGCAGAATAATATTCAGCAGTAAAAATGTGAATAAACTTGGTTTTCATATGTTAATATGGATGAATCTCAAAAATAATGAATGTAAAAAAAATCAAATTACTGAATGATAATATAGTATGATGTAATTTATGTAACTTTTAAAACACCCAAAACAGTGCTCCATAATCCTTGTGAACCATATATGTGTGTAGGAAAACAGTATAACATCACTGAAAGAATATTCAACTTTGGGAGAGTGAGTCATAAAGGAGGTTTCTACTATAGGATATGATTTAACGTATATGAAGTATGTATAGCAAAGTTCATTAAATCTGGGTTGTGGATTTAGGAGCATTATGCATTATCTAAAGGTTTGAAATGATTCATAGTTTTGAAAAGTTACAAAATGTCTAATATGTCAGTTAAATGTGCCTCATGTTTCTTTTGCAGCTGAATTGAATGTTATTGCTCCAATTATCTCTAACTTCTTCCTTGCATCATATGCACTGATCAATTTTTCAGTATTTCATGCATCACTTGCAAAATCTCCAGGTGACTTTACATTTTCTTTAAAAGTTTCATAAATGTGGCAATGTTTGATTTTAGAGAAAATAAAACTTTAATACATTTCAAAAGATGGCATGTGTGGACTTAGTTCACTAATGCTTCATTCTGCCTTTATAGTTGAGTCTTCAGAGATCTTTTATCATGCAGTTTATTGGTAAACAATGTCTGTTTCTTGCTTCAAATAATTTAAAATAGCATTAATCTCAAATTCTGGCTAACTGTGAAAGAATTATTTTGTTTTTTTTCTGTATTTATCAGTTAGTTCTAAGAACATTGTTACGATATAGTACCCTATCCAGGAATATTTTTAACACAATGAGTTCTGTGGAATTCTAGTATAAGGGGTCTTTATCAACTGAAAAATTACTCCATATACAGTTTTTATGGGTATTTTGTTATAAACCATGACAACAGTTTGGCATCAGAGAAGGAAATGAAGTAACAAAAACACTATTGCTTCTATGGGCCTAGAAGTTTCTCAGAACAAGAAAGATAAAACATGGGAACTTAGGACACAAAAACACCTTCAGTTTTTAAGAATATAAAGTTTAGAGATGGATGTGGGTGTAGCTATAAAAGGGCAACACAAGGGATTCTTGTGTTGAAATCAATATTTTAGCTGTGATATTTTGGTATCATTTTGCAAGAGATGGGAGAAATTAGGTAAAGGGTCCCCAGAATCTCTATATTATTTCTTAAAACTTTGTGTGAATCTGCAGTTATCTCAAAATTAAAAGCTTAATTTTTAAAAAATAATATAAATTTTATTGAAATGAAATACTTCCTCAAATGGTAAGATATGTTTCTGTAGTCAACCCATAGTTTTTCTAGCAAGTAGATGAGGTTTTTTAACAATTCTGAAGAACAATTTATTTGAACTGTTTTCTGTATTCATTAACATATGGATGTGTCTTGTGCTAAAAACAAGAAAATAAAATATCACTAAGGACTCAATTTGAAACCTAATTTTTTAATCTCTGATTTTTAGCATTCACTGAGTTGAGGTTGATTTGTATTTTTTTAGTAAGGGCTTTTCGAATAGGGAACTAGTAAGATAGGATAATGTTGGTGTAAATAGATGTGCCCACTTCGTGGCTATCAAGAATCATAACATTATGATCAGTAATGGTCTAGGACTTTCCTGTTTAATTAGCTTTACAGTTCACATTTAAAGGCTTCTCATTGTAGCAGCCACAGAGAAATTTATTTTGTGCATGCATATTTACCACTGTCTAAAGCAGATGAGATAGCTGAGTGACTTTTATTTATCTGTTTCTGTTAGGGTGGCGTCCTGCATTCAAATACTACAATATGTGGATATCACTTCTTGGAGCAATTCTCTGTTGCATAGTGATGTTTGTCATTAACTGGTGGGCTGCATTGCTAACATATGTGATAGTTCTTGGACTTTACATTTATGTTACCTACAAAAAACCAGGTCAGTAGTCTTCTTTCTTAATATTTAGTATTTCAAGCTAAAAAATGTTTAGATGTTCTTTGTACCTTTTCATATCTAAATATCCATCTTTTGTATTTTGCAAAGGCCCTTTGCATAAAACCTAAAATGCTTTACTTCTAAATATATGTAGTTTTAATGAAAAAGTTACTACAAGACTTTTTATTCTGTGGAATTTCATTCCTACCCATGAGTTAAATTTAGTTAATCCTATTTATAGAAAAATAACAGATTCATGTAATAAACATTCTGTTTCACTCAATATGTTTTAAAATTAATCTTTGAAAGGATTTTATGTACAGTACAGTAATTTCTATTAGCCTGATAAGCATTATATGTATTACCTACTATGGTTTAGTACCTACTATAATTTGTACCACAGAATCACAAAATACTAGAACACATAGTATCTTCCCACTAGCTTACTGTGTAGCAAGGAAAATTAGACAGACATACTTAACTGGGAAATAAAGAGGGAAACAGTTAAAGATTATCTAGAATGTGTAGCATTGATAACTGCTGGGTATATCTTCACATAAGCAAATGCTGGGACAGGTTAGGATTAGTCCAATTATTTAGTGTGATGACTAACAAGAAAATCTACTGAAAAAGACTTGAAAAGTTGTGGCCCTATAGAGCAGATCAGGAAGAGATGACAAGAGTGGTTGCAGTGTAGTTATTTTAAACAGTGAGGAAACATTTTGTAATCCAAGTATAAGAGAATGAGATTTTGGATTAGAATGGTGGCTTTAGAAATGAAATGGACAAAGAAGATATTGTTTTAAATATCTTAGAAACAGTTATTTCTCTAATATGCCTATTAAGTCTCTAAAGTAACAAATGTCTAAAATCATCATTTGTGTTTAGACTGTTTATTCAATAAGAAGTAAAATTTGCCTTGATGTTCAAATAACTTAAATGGTGAAGTACTATAAATAGTACTTTATAACAATCATAGATCTGCCTCTTTCCTTTTTGACCTTTGGCTGTATAAACAATAATTTTTAAATGTTTTCTTTGTTTGCAGACTCATTTTGAGTTGCATGCACAGCATGTCTGCAGCCCTTTTATCTCAGTCTTTTCCAAGTTGTACATTTTCTTTAAATGTTAATAATAGCTCAGATTAGCACTGTCTTAATTTCATGCTGTATACTTGAACTATTGAAATTCCTGAGTACAACAGTTTATTTTAGCACCTGACTTTTTAAATGTGAAAGCATTGGTTATTGATGACTTGTGATCACTGGTATTATGGTTCATGAACACTGTCCTCTCACAGATGTGAACTGGGGATCCTCCACACAAGCTCTGACCTACCTGAATGCACTGCAGCATTCGATTCGTCTTTCTGGAGTGGAAGACCACGTGAAAAACTTCAGGTAAGTGATTAGGTAACACAGAAACATTCTGTCTTAGCTGGCAATCAGTTCTTCATTTATTGTTTAGTAATATTTTCATATGGTGATATTTCATGAAAAATTATCTAAAAGCATAGAATATTGTTTGTTTGGTTTGATTTGAGCAGTTTATTCAAAAACAAGGTAGAGGCTTCTTGTTCTCAAAATTTTACAAAGAAAAAAATTCAGTCAGTTCAGTCACTCAGTCGTGTCCAACCCTTTGCGACCCCATGAACCGCAGCACGCCAGACATCCCTGTCCATCACCAACTCCGTGAGTCCACCCAAACCCATGTCCATCCAGTCGATGGTGCCATGCAGCCATATCATCCTCTGTTGTCCCCTTCTCCTCCTGCCCTCAATCTTTCCTAGCATCAGGGTCTTTTCAGATGAGTCATCTCTTTGCATCAGGTGGCCAAAATATTGGAGTTTCAACTTCAACATCAGTCTTTCCAATGAACACCCAGGACTGATTTCCTTAAGGATGGACTGGTTGGATCTCCTTGCAGTCCAAGGTACTCTCAAGAGTCTTCTCCAACACCACAGTTCAAAACCATCAATTCTTCGGTGCTCAGCTTTCTTCATTGTCCAACTCTCACGTCCATACTGCTACTGCTAAGTCGCTTCAGTCGTGTCCAACTCTGTGTGACCCCATAGACGGCAGCCCACCAGGCTCCGCCGTCCCTGGGATTCTCCAGGCAAGAATACTGGAGTGGGTTGCCATTTCCTTCTCCAGTGCATGAAAGGGAAAAGTGAAAGGAAGTCGCTCAGTCGTGTCCGACTCAGCGACCCCATGGACTGTAGCCTATCAGGCTCCTCCGTCCATGGGATTTTCCAGGCAAGAGTACTGGAGTGGGGTGCCATTGCCTTCTCCGGCATTGTCACGTCCATACATGACACTGGAAAAACCATAGTCTTGACTAGACGGACCTTTGTTGGCAAAGTGATGTCTCTGCTCTTCAATATGCTGTCTAGGTTGGTCATAACTTTCCTTCCAAGGAGTAAGTGTCTTTTAATTTCACTGCTGCAATCACCATCTGCAGTGATTTTGGAGCCCCCAAAAATAAAGTCTCTCACTGTTTCCACTGTTTCCCCATCTATCTGCCATGAAGTGATGGGACCGGATGCCATGATCTTAGTTTTCTGAATGTTGAACTTTAAGCCAACTTTTTCACTCTCCACTTTCATTTTCATCAAGAGGCTCTTTAATTCTTCTACACTTTCTGCCATAAGGGTGGTGTCATCTGCATATCTGAGGTTATTGATATTTCTCCCGGCAATCTTGATTCCAGCTTGTGCTTCCTCCAGCCCAGCGTTTCTTATGATGTACTCTGCATAGAAGTTAAATAAGCAGGGAGACAATATACAGCCTTGACGTACTCCTTTTCCTATTTGGAACCAGTCTGTTGTTCCATGTGCAGTTCTAACTGTTTCTTCCTGACATGCATACAGGTTTCTCAAGAGACGGGTCAGGTGGTCTGGTATTCCCATCTATTTCAGGATTTTCCACAGTTTATTGTGATCCACACAGTCAAAGGCTTTGGCATAGTCAATAAAGCAGAAATAGATGTTTTTCTGGTACTCTCTTGCTTTTTCGATGATCCAGCGGATATTGGCAATTTGATCTCTGGTTCCTCTGCCTTTTCTAAAACCAGCTTGAACATCTGAAAGTTCACAGTTCACGTATTGCTGAAGCCTGGCTTGGAGAATCTTAAGCATTACTTTACTAGCATGTGAGATGAGTGCAGTTGTGCGGTAATTTGAGCATTCTTTGGCATTGCCTTTCTTTGGGATTGGAACGAAACTGACCTTTTCCAGTCCTGTGGCCACTGCTGAGTTTTCCAGATTTGCTGGCATATCGAGTGCAGCACTTTCACAGCATCATCTTTCAGGATTTGAAATAGCTCAACTGGAATTCCATCACCTCCACTAGCTTTGTTCAGTGATGCTTCCTAAGGCCCACTTGACTTCACATTCCAGAATGTTTGGCTCTAGGTGAGTGATCACACCGTCGTGATTGTCTGGGTCGTGAAGATCATTTTTGTACAATTCTTCTGTGTATTCTTGCCACCTTCTCTTAGTATCTTCTGCTTCTGTTAGGTCCTGACCATTTCTGTCTTTTATTGAGCCCATCTTTGCATGAAATATTCCCTTGGTATCTCTAATTTGCTTGAAAAGATCTCTAGTCTTTCCCATTCTGTTGTTTTCCTCTATTTCTTTGCACTGATGGCTGAGGAAGGCTTTCTTATCTCTCCTTGCTATTCTTTGGAACTCTGCATTCAAATGGGTATATCTTTCCTTTTCTCCTTTGCTTTTCGCTTCCCGTCTTTTCCCAGCTATTTGTAAGGCCTCCTCAGACAGTCATTTTGCTTTTTTGTATTTCTTTTTCTTGGGGATGGTCTTGATTCCTGTCTCCTGTACAATGTCACGAACCTCCATCCATAATTCATCAAGTATTCTATCAGATCTAGTCTTTTAAATCTATTTCTCACTTCTACTGTATAGTCATAAGGGATTTGATTTAGGTCATACCTGAATGGTCTAGTGGTTTTCTCTACTTCCTTCAATTTCAGTCTGAATTTGGCAATAAGGAGCTCATGATCTGATCCACATGCAGCTCCCGGTCTTGTTTTTGCTTGTATAGAGCTTCTCCATCTTTGGCTGCAAAGAATATAATCAATCTGATTTCGGTGTTGACCATCTGGTGATGTCCATGTGTGGAGTCTTCTCTTGTGTTGTTGGAAGAGGGTGTTTGCTATGACCAGTGCGTCCTCTTGGCAAAACTCGATTAGCCTTGGCCCTGCTTCATTCTGTACTCCAATGCCAAATTTGCCTGTTTTTCCAGGTGTTTCTTAACTTCCTACTTTTGCATTCCAGTCCCCTATAATGAAAAGGACATCTTTTTTGCGTGTTAGTTCTAGAAGGTCTTGTAGGTTTTCATAGAACTGTTCAACTTCAGCTTCTTCAGTGTTACTGGTCGGGGCATAGACTTGAATTACCGTTGTACTGAATGGTTTGCCTTGAAAACAAACAGAGATCATTCTGTCGTTTTTGAGATTGCATCCAAGTATCGCATTTCGGACTCTTTTGTTGACTGTGACGGCTACTCCATTTCTTCTAAGGGATTCCTGCCCACAGTAGTAGATATAATGGTCATTTGAGTTAAATTCACCCATTCCAGTTCATCTTAGTTCACTGATTCCTAGAATGTTGATGTTCACTCTTGTCATCTCCTGTTTGACCACTTCCAATTTGCCCTGATTCATGGACCTAACATTCTAGATTCCTATGCAATATTGCTCTTTACAGCATCGAATCTTGCTTCTATCACCAGTCCCATTCACAACTGGGTGTTGTTTTTGCTTTGGCTCCATCCCTTAGCTCAGCTGGTAAAGAATCTGTCTGCCATGCAGGAGACCTGGGTTCGATCCCTGGGTTGGGATAGACCCCCTGGAGATGGGAAAGGCTACCCACTCCAGTATGCTGGCCTGGAGAATTCCAGGGACTGCATAGTCCATAGAGTCCCAAAGAGTTAGACACGACTGAGAGAAAAATTATCATCTACCTTAGAAAAATGTTATGGAAGTTTTGGAGGTCTCTCTTTGAAGGCTTTTAAATAAGTATCATTAAAGTAAACTTTCCCCCCCCTCTGTTGCCATTCAAGTTTATAACTATTAAGGATAAAATTCATAAAAATACTTGTTTTATAATTTTACTAAGGCAGTAAATATTTTCATGTTAGTGGGTTTTGTTCTCACTGTGGAACTGGAAATCAGTTTTTGTGATAAAGGATCAATGTCAGAATAAAGAGCATTTCTTACTACTTCCTTCAATAAATTACTTTTTATTTTATCTTAAAATAGTTTATCAGTCATCAATTTAAAAGCTATTCCTTAATTTAACATGTTTCTAATAGTTGCTGAGATTCAATTATTAAAGCACTATTATAAATCCAGAAGTATTAATTTATTTATATAGATTCTTAGAAATTACAGAGTATTCTTAAGTGTAGCTAAAAGTAGGCTTGTCATTTTTTAAAAATAGACCATTTGACAGTCATTCTCATACTGTTCACGTAAGCCTGGCTCTGACAGGCAACTCCTTAGTCATGAGTAATTGCTTCTCATTGGCTTCTGCACAGTAATCATAGGAATAAGTTCCTGTTTTCAGTAAAACAAAAGACAAAATCTTTTTAAAAGAAAATTTCAAGAGTGGATAAGTGCCAGAAAAGAAGTGCTCTACCAAATTTCTCCCAAGAAGAAACATCTTTGCATTAATATATTCTTTTTGTCACTCTTTGAATATCATCCCCCCCGCCGCCCACCACCACCACCACCAATTTGTTTTCTCGAATGAAAGATTCCCATAGACCACAGATCTTCAGTTTTGGAGTAGAAAGAAATAGGGAAAAGAAATGAGAGCCCTGGGAGGAAAACTTTAAATTTCAGCACATTTTTAATGTCGTGAATAGTTAATGCAAAGTATGGCAGAAAATAGAAATCCTTCCTTTGCGTAAAAAGCTGTGCCCCAGAACTGAGAGTATGATCAAGAATCAGAATTAACTTGCGGTCAATAAAATACTGTTCTTTGGCTTATTATAGAAATGGGAATTTTTTTAAAAACTTAAAAAAAAAAGTTTACTCTAACAAGTGTTTTAAAATTCTTATCAGAATTATACATGAACATATTTAAAAGAGGAAAAGCTTACATTTGTTGTGAAAATTAGTAGTTGTCCTGCTTCTCAAATCCCTATTTCTTTTATGCCACCGGCAACCAATTTCAACTCTTAGCTGAATTGTGTAGTATTTACTTCATATTCCCCAAAAGCATGTTTGTCTTATTGTTTTGATTTTTAATTTTAGGCATTATCTCTTGATTTCTTTCATCCACGCATGCCCATTACACACACGCACCCTTCTCTTTACCCTATCCTCCCAGTATATTTTTATGTCATTATTTTGAGTAGGTTAGACTTGATGTTTATATTTTTAATGACTTTTAAAGCATAATTCAGAGCTTAGCCTTGTAAATTATGATTACTTTCTTTTCCTGTACAGGTTTTATATTTTTTATGTAGCCAATAAACTGTTTTTCCTATTTCAATTTCTATTTATCACTATCTCAGCCTTCACCAAATTTGCCAAAAGATTGTGTTTTCTTCACTTTGTAGTTTCTATTTCCTTGAAGTATCTTTCTCATCATTTCCTGCCTCTTTAATTTG
This sequence comes from Giraffa tippelskirchi, assembly GCF_054371585.1. NCBI lineage: Eukaryota > Metazoa > Chordata > Mammalia > Artiodactyla > Giraffidae > Giraffa > Giraffa tippelskirchi. The sequence continues at coordinate 101,794,897 of NC_137280.1, read as the reverse complement.
GATTCTTAGATTTAGCCTTGTCTGAAATGTCTGTGATCTGGGGTTAGGAAAGTTCTGTATTGAGGGTGGGGCTCTCAGTCAAGCCCTTAATGGAGATTAATGTGACTGTGATGGTTCTTTGAGAAATTTAAGACATCTTAAAAGTTTTCTTTTCTAATTTGATTAGATTTCTCAGAAAAGAATCTTTTAATCTTTGCTTACTGATAAAGTTCTGGCTACCACAATTCTGAGAGCTAAGTGAGAAGGCAGCTTGGAGATTTCAGTTTCCAGCATATAGTGAATGTTCTCCTAACTCCCTGCTTAAAGTAGCTGCTTATGCCCTCAGCTATTGCTCCCAGACCACAGGCCTCTCTAGCAAATAAGCCCTAGCCTAATAGAGTTGGAGATAGGCAGGGACAGTTGCCCATCATAGTGATGGAAATGACTTGGGTTCATCTAGATGCTTCTTAGGCAAACTTTAAATCAGTTCTTCTTATTTTTTCCTTTAACACATTGCCCCTGCCACTTCCAGAAGCATCTGCTGCCTGTCAGTCCTAGGCATTTTGATGATTCTTAGGTGTAAAATCAGGTGGCTTCACAGTTTTCTCTTATGCTTATTTATAATTTAGCCTTTTCCTGATTTGTCAAATCCTTTATTGTTCTTGCATCTGCTTTCTGGCTTTCAAAATTTCAGTGCAATTATGTCCTATCCTCTTCTCCATATTTTGGTGCCTTAAAAAAAATCCTATCATACTATGGAGATTTTTAAAGAAGGAATAAAGATGAAAGCAGATATTCACACTCTCTTGTTACTAGAAGTCATCCCTAATATATTTTGTTCTGTACCTTTTTTTGGTATAATGTTATACCCAGATTATGCCTTTGTGGTATGTTTACTAACATGTTTACTATTGAGTAAAGATAGGGACTACAAGTTCATTTCCAACAGTACTAGGTTATATTAGTAATAGGTTAAACTACCATAACAAAAAGCTGAAAGAACAACGTGGCTGAACAAGATGGGTATCAGTGTTGTGTGATAGTCCAGAGGTAGATGGACAGTTCATGGCTGCTACATAGATGGGCTGCACCTGGTCACTCAAGTCCCACATTTCTTCCTTTTACCTCATCAGCCTGCCATTGCCTAGGATATGTTTTTATGTCCATGTGGCCAACTCCACAGTCTAGATTACAGAAAAGGGAAAGAAAGTATGGAAGGTGACCCAGGTTCCTTTTAAAGGATAGGATGAGGAATTAGGAACATCATATGGGCTGGAAATCAGTCATAGGGCCACATTTAGGAAGGCTAAGAAAGGCAGTGTTTAGCTGGGGAGCCATGTAACCTGCTAACGCTCAGATGGAGAGACTGGACTACTAGCAGTCTCTGGGCCTTTAGAAGATGACTTCATGTTTGGTTGCCTCAAATCTGTTCCTCCAGACAGAACTGGCTTTTCAGATGGCTTGCTAAAATTCTGAATCAGTTTGTAGTCTTTATTCAGCTTTTCCTGCTTATTTTATGAGTATAGTTAGGAGCTACTAATTTAGTAGGTAAGTCAGAATTCACTCTATTTGCTTTTTGTTAAAGTTTAACTATACACATTGTTGTTTTAATGAGTTTTTGTGAATCTGCTTGAATTTATAAAATGGATATGTGAATATTTTTTCCTCAAACAAGATTGATTTTTATTTCTAGTCAATGAAAATCAGGAGTTAAAAATACATGAAAAATCATGTGACTGTCTTATTTTTGGAAAGGCAGTTGAATTAATTTTGGCTTTCATTGTAATGAATTATAATTAAAACTTTTAGTTCAAATAGAAACCTTTTATTCACCATAGGTGATTTTACTCATAGAACAACATTCATTAAAATTAAGCTAGATTAGGGAAGACTGATATTACTAAGCATAAGTGAGTATGATGTGATCAAGCTAAGAAGGAAAGGGACCTGTTCTTTACATGAAGACATGGCCATGTTCTCAGGAAGTTTTGTGAACTCTGTGAAAGAATTGTAATGTTTATTACCTTTAGAAGATGAAAAGTTATTACATGTTTTTAATCAGTTATGGTCATTTCTTTTTGTAGTATCTCCCAGAATCTTGATGTATATTACCTATTAATTTAGGATATTTGGTATGATGTTTGCTCAAAGAAGATTTTGTTTCTGCATTTCTCATGTACCAAGAAATCCTAGTTATGTCATCCTCTATGAGAATCGTGTAGCCTGTGTCTTGAGGACAGTTGTGTAAAGGAGAGTCTAGTGTAACAATGTACTGTTAAAGAAGCAACTTGAAATCATGTCCATGTTATCAAAACCTTAAATTTCTCTAATTACATTTCTCCTTTTAATCTTAAATTAGGCCTCAGTGTCTTGTTATGACAGGTGCGCCAAACTCACGCCCAGCTTTACTTCATCTTGTTCACGATTTCACAAAAAATGTTGGCTTGATGATCTGTGGTCATGTGCATATGGTAAGTCCCAGTTTTGTCTTCTCTATTAAAACATTTTTCACTCTGTGTATATCATTTGTAATTTGTGAATCTTTCTAGATTTGAAATAATTTGAGTAGCTTTTAGAGAGCAATATTGCTTTAGCTAAGAAAAATAGCCTACTCAGGAGCTAAAAAAAACTAAGGAACCTGAATGGAATTCGGTATGTGTTTTTTTCTTACTAATAAATCTCATAAAGTCTTGAGAACACTAGGAACATTTACTTGTCAGAATAAAAAAGAGGTGGTGGACAAATCATGGTATTGATAAATATTTAGTATCTGGTATGTAAAGAGTAGGGTGAAAGCTGAATTCTTGCCCATTCATTTTAGTTTTATTCATGAGTAAGGAAATTACTAAAAATAGGGGTAAATGTTCATCTAAAAGTAGTTTTATTTTTGGCCTCTTGGCTAAAATCACTAGATGATGGATCTTTTCTGCATAAGAAATTGGAGTATTTATTTGCCAGATTAACTTATCTCCCAGGCTCTATTGCTTATTTTATTTTGGTGCTAGAAATGCATGTTATATGCCCTATGTCCCAGCCCCTGCTAGAGTTAACCTTCTACTCATATAGTAGTAAAATATGTGTGTAGGGTAGTGGAAGAACATACTGAGACACTGACTCCACTTGAGACCTGTGGAGTCTCACAGTTTGTCTCCAGGTAGATCAATTCAGGTTGGAGTCTTGAGCATAAGAAATTGCACAGAGGCAATTTTTCTACTAATAATGATAAATTGTACTATTCCTTGTCTTGTTTAGTTGCTAAGTTATGTCTGACTCTTTACGACCCCGTGGACTGTAGCCCACCAGGCTCCTCTGTCCATAGGATGTTCTAGGCAAGAATACTGGAGTGGGTTGCCAGTTCCTTCTCCAGTTCCTTGTCTTATTCATGTATAATTAAGGTGAACTTTTAATCTTATTTTTAGATTTTTTTTTCTTAATACATGTTGGGTAAAACATATAATACATTTCATGTGTTGCTTACAAGGATCAAAATAGAATTGCAAGTTGAAAAAACTCATTTCCTTTCATATGTTATGTCATTGTTTAACAGAAGTACAAAGGAAAAAATGAATTTATATAGCTAACTCTGAATTTTAATGATATTTCTATGTTCCTGAGAATTAATAACTCAGACATTAGAGACAGATGAAAAACAAGATGGGAAACTTTCCATAGAAAAACAGAAGGCTCTTATTTTCCTCTGTGTAATCTCTTCTCCATTTTCAATAATTTATAATTTCTCTCATTTACTACTACCAATACTTATTTATTTTTCAAAGTCTGTGTGTCCTTCTCTTCTTTCTGTGCCTTTGTTCCATCAACACTGTCTTCATAATCTTTGTTGGATATAATTCACCGATTTGAGAGTAAAATGCTAGAATTATATTGTACTTCTCTTCTCCCCCCACTGCCATGTTTAGATGCCTTGTTTAAGCCAAGGTAACAGGAAGCTTTTTTATGAAAATGGAATAGATTACCTTTCAGTTAAAGACTTATTAATATTTTTAAAGGGCCCTCGAAGACAAGCTATGAAAGAGATGTCCATTGATCAAGCCAAATATCAGCGGTGGCTTATTAAAAACAAAATGAAGGCTTTTTATGCTCCAGTACATGCAGATGATTTGAGAGAGGGTGCACAATATTTGATGCAGGTAAATTTCTTACCTCTTTTAATCGATAATATTTTAATTCTGTGTAAATGTTCAAAGATTTTTTTATTCCAGGTTTCATTATTCACATTAATAAAAATTGTAAACCTTCAACATATCTTGTTACCGTATACCACTACAGTTTGTGTAATTTGAGAGTTAAAAGGACTATAGAAATACTGTGCTGTTAGCTGACAGCAAAGAACCTCTTTGTGAATTATCTTGGCCTATTTCTGTCCTTTTCCTAAGGTATTTCCCATTCACTCCCTGCTGCAACTCACTGGGGTTTTTGGAGAGAGTGTTAAGTAATGGCAGTCCTTATTTAATTTTTTAAGAAATTTTAACTCCTTATTTTATTTCTCATTATTATTTTACTAGTTCTAAACTTAGACTTCTCATAGGTTTTGTGTTTGGCATAGTAACCAGAATGTGGGATTTGGAATCAGTCCTAGGTTTAAATGCTAGCACTGCTACTTCCTTATTATAGATTTTGGACCAAACAAAAAAGTTATTTAACATCTATGAAACTCAGTTTCCTCAACCCTTAAGGTTGTAGGAAGACAGTGTTGGCCAACTTATTTTTACAGGAACCTCTTTCTTCAAAAGAAAACTTCAAGCAAAAGCCCATTGTTTTGTTTTGCTTTGTTTGAGCTGCTTTGTTAAAATAGAGTGGGAGGTTCAGAGTACTGTCACTGGCCTTTTTCTATTTTGTGTCTTTTAAAACTTGACAAGCACGTGGTTAAGAATAGCCTAGGCAGTCCTCTGGAATAATAAGAGGTGGAAGTAGGATTGCTTTGACAGACATAAAGCCTTATCATAAAACTATAGTGATTAAGAAATATGGTGTTGAAGTAGGCACAGACATTTCAACTGAGTAGAAACTGAGTCTTTGATATAGGCAATAAAATACATGACAGAGGTGACACTGAAAGGATGAACTGGGAAAACTGATTATGTGAAAAAAATTACATGTCTGTATAAAGATGAACAAAAAACATTTCCAGGTGAGTTGAAAGACCTAAACAAGAACAGAAAAATTTTTAAGCTTTTAAAAGAAAACAAAATAAATTTTTGATCTTGGACTAGGGAAGAAGTTTTTAAATGAGACACAAAAAGTTGAACTATGAAGAAGAAACCAATTATTGTTTTTAGTTAACATATAAAACTGCTTCTTAAAGAAAGCATGAAAATGAAAAATGAAGCCACAGACCTAAAGGAGAAAACATGTTAACAGCAAAAGAATATGGTTCACAATATATAAAGAAAAACTATAAATCAATAAGAGATTTTTTTAAAAGGAGTAAAAGACATGAAAAGAAGAGGAAACCTAAATGACAGAAGTAAAAATTAAAACCATAGTACAGTCTTTAGTGCCTTTTCTGGTGGCGGTAGATTTGAAGCGCTTTAAAGGACCGGACCCAGGGAAGAGGAGATTGGACTGGTGGAAAGAATTTAAGAAGGCTTGCACAAGTTATTTAGAAGATAAAAGATAATAAGGAGCAAAATGATTGGATCACTTTGTCCTTGATTTTTCCCTATTTAAAGTGTGTTCACCTGAAACTGTATTTTACTCAGAGATCGAAGTATTGACACCATGGGAATAAAGGTTCAGTGTCCTAGATGTTTCTTTGACATCGCCATTAATAATCAGCCTGCTGGAAGAGTTGTCTCTGAATTATTTTCTGATGTGTGCCCCTAAACATGCAAGAACTTTCGTTGTCTTCATACAGGTAAAAAGAGGACTAGGAGATCAACTCAGAAGCCATTATATTATAAAAGTTGTCTCTTTCACTGAGTTGTCAAAGATTTTATGGTTCAAGGTGGTGACTTCAGTGAAGGAAATGGACAAGGAGGGGTATCCATTTAAGGAGGATTTTTTTGAAGATGAGCATTTTGCTGTTAAACACAATAAAGAATTTCCCTTCAGTGTATCCACGGGAAAGATACAAAAGCATCACAGTTCTTCATAACAACAAAATAAACTCCTCATTTAGATGAGTATCATGTTGTTTTTAGGCAAGTGATTTATGGTCAAAAAGTTGTGAGAGAGATAGAAAACCAGAAAACAGATGCAGCTAGCAAACCATTTGCTAAGATGCAGATATTTACTTTTGGGGAGCTAGTTCCCAAATCTAAAGAAAACAGAAAGACTTCTGAAGAAATCTGACTATCTGGGCCCACCTGTATGTGGTCTTGCTCAGTTCAGTTCAGTCGCTCAGTCATGTCCAACTCTGTGACCCCACAGACTGCAGCACACCAGGCCACCCTGTCCATCACCAACTCCCAGAGTTTACTCAAAATCATGTCCATTGAGTCAGTGATGCCATCCAACCATCTCATCCTCTGTCATCCCCTTCTCCTCCCACCTTCAATCTTTCACAGCATCAGGGTCTTTTCAAATGAGTCAAATCTTCGCATCAGATGGCCAAAGTATTGGAGTTTCCGCTTCAGCATCAGTCCTTCCAGTGAATATTCAGGACTGATTTCCTTCAGGATGGACTGGTTGGATCTCCTTGCAGTCCAAGGGACTCTCAAGAGTCTTCTCCAACACCACAGTTCAAAAGCATCAATTCTTTGGCACTCAGCTCTTCATAGTCCAACTCTCATATCCATACATGACTACTGGAAAAACCATAGCCTTGACTAGACAGACCTTTGTTGGCAAAGTGATGTCTCTGCTTTTTAATATGCTGTCTAGGTTGGTCATAACTTTTCTTCCAAGGAGTAAGTGTCTTTTAATTTCATGGCTGCAGTCACCATCTGCAGTGATTTTGGAGCCCAAGAAAATGAAGTCTCTTAACTGTTTCCACTGTTTCTCCATCTATTTGCCATGAAGTGATGGGACCAGATGCCATTATCTTAGTTTTCTGAATGTTGAGTTTTAAGCCAACTCTTTCACTCTCCTCTTTCACTTTCATCAAGAGGATCTTTAGTTCTTCTTCACTTTCTGCCATAAGGGTGGTATCATCTGCATATCTGAGGTTATTGATATTTCTTCTGGCAGTCTTGATTCCAGCTTGTGCTTCATCCAGCCTAGCGTTTGTCATGATGTACTTGGCATATAAGTTAAATAAGCAGGGTGACAATACATAGCCTTGATGTACTCCTTTCCAGATTTGGAACCAGTCTGTTGTTCCATGTCCAGTTCTAACTGTTGCTTCCTGACCTGCCTACAGATTTCACAAGAGGCAAGTCAGGTGGTCTGGTATTCCCAGCTCTTTAAGAATTTTCCACAGTTTGTTGTGATCCACACAGTCAAAGGCTTTGGCATAGTCAGTAAAGCCAAAGTAGATGTTTTTCTGGAACTCTCTTTCTTTTTCCATGATACAGCAGATGTTGGCAATTTGATCTCTGGTTCCTCTGCCTCTTCCAAATCCAGCTTGAACATCTGGAAGTTCATGGTTCACGTACTGTTGAAGCCTGGCTTGGAGAATTTTGAGCATTACTTTACTAGTGTGTGAGATGAGTGCAGTTGTGCGGTAGTTTGAGCATTCTTTGGCATTGCCTTTCTTTGGGATTGCAATGAAAACTGACCGTTTCCAGTCCTGTGGCCACTGCTGAGTTTTCCAAATTTGCTGGCATATTGAGTGCAGAACTTTCACAGCATCATCTTTTAGCATTTGAAATAGCTCAACTGGAATCCCATCACCTCCACTAGCTTTGTTCGTAGTGATGCTTCCTAAGGCCCACTTGACTTCTCATTCCAGGATGTCTGCCTCTAGGTGAGTGATCACACCATCGTGATTATCTGGGTCGTAAAGATCTTTTTTATATAGTATAGTAGATAATATAGAAGATCTTTTTTTTATGTTTCTTCTGTGTATTCTTTGTATAGTTCTTCTTAATCTCTGCTTCTGTTAGGTCCATACCGTTTCTGTCCTTTATTGTGCTCATCTTTGCATGAAATGTTTTCTTGGTATCTCTAATTTTCTTGAAGAAATCTCTAGTCTTTCCCATTCTGTTGTTTTCCTCTGTATCTTTGCACTGATCACTGAGGAAGGCTTTCTTATCTCTCCTTGCTATTCTTTGGAACTCTGCATTCAAATGGGTATATCTTTCCTTTTCTTCTTTGCTTTTCACTTCTCTTCTTTTCCCAGCTATTTGTAAGGCCTCTTCAGACAGCCATTTTGCTTTTTTACATTTCTTTTTCTTGGGGATGGTCTTCATCCCTGTCTCCTGTACAATGTCCTGACATCTGTCCATAGTTCATCAGGCTCTCTGTCTATCAGCTCTAGTCCCTTAAATCTATTTCTCACTTCTACTCTATAATCATAAGGAACCTGATTTAGGTCATACCCGAATGGTCTAGTGGTTTTCCCTACTTTCTTCAATTTAAGTCTGAATTTGGCAATAAGGAGTTCATGATCTGAGCCATAGTCCGCTCCCGGTCTTGTTTTTGCTGACTGTATAGAGCTTCTCCATCTTTGGCTGCAAAGAATATAATCAGTCTGATTTTGGTATTGACCATCTGGTGAGGTCCATGTGTAGAGTCTTGTGTTTTTGGAAGAGGGTGGTGTTGCTAAGAGAGACAAAAAGAAAAGGCATAAATCATCCTCTTCATTTTCTTCATCCAGTGTTCAGATAGCTTGAAGCAATTCTCAGTCCTCTTCTGATTCTGAAAGTGCTTCTGAAGAGAAGTAAAAAAAAGAAGAAGAACCATCGGAAAATTCTTGTAAACACAAGAAAGCAAGAAAAGTGCATCTAGTGAAAGTGAAGCTGAAAATTTCACAACCCCAGTCTACTGTCCATCCAGAAGAAATCTCTTCAGTACCTGAAAACAGATTCCTAATGAGAAGAAAATCCTCCTAAAGCTGATGAAAAAGAAAGGAAGAACAGGAAGAAAGGGAGAGAATGTAATCTACCTAACTCCCAGCCTGCTTCATACCAGAGGTGACTTTTAGTTACTAAGTCTGGCAGGTAAATTAAAGGAAAGGACCAAGGCATTATTGAACTCCTTCTGGATCCAGATCTAGGGATCATTTCAGATGTGGCAAGACCTCCACATTGGAGGCAGGAGATGCAGAGAGCTCAGAGAATGAGAGCATCCGTGGTGAAAGATGGATTAAAGGGGATAAGAGTGAGTTATATGAAATAAAAGAAAATCAAAGAAGCCCAGTCAGAGTAAAAGGGAAAAAAAATAGCTGATCATAGACCATGTGTCTGAGAGTCCAAACAGGAAAAGCGAAAAGGAAAGGAAAGTGAAATCTAACAGCAAAGAGAGAGAAATCAGAAGAAATTCAGAAAAAGATGATAAATATAAAAGGTAAAGAAAAATCCCATATCAAAAAAGTAGGAGTAAGAGCAAAGAAAAATCCAAGAGTAAGGAAAGAGACACAAAGCATAATAGACATGAAGAAAAAAGGATGAAGTCAAGGAAAAGGGATCATGAGAATATTAAAAAGAAGAACCTTATTCTAAAGGAAAAGATCAGGAAAGAAGTAAAGAGAAGTCTAAACAGAATTCAAAAGCAATGAGCATGATCATAATAAAAATAAGGACAGGGACAGATGTGCACAGTCTAGGAGTAGAGAACGTGATATAACTAAAGGTAAAAACAGTACAACAGTAGAACAAAGGAATGAAGCAGAAGTAGGAACAGGAGCAGAAGTGTGTGCTCTAGAAGCCAGGGCCAAGATCGCAGCAGAAGCAAGGAGTATCATAGATACAGAGAACAGGAGTAGAGAAGATGAAGGTCACGGAGTCGAGAGAAAAGAGGAACACCTGGAAGATCAAGAAATAAAGATAGGAGGAGAAGGAGGAGAGATACACGGAGCTCCAAGAGAGAAGAAAGTCAAAGCAGAAACAAAAAAAAATACAGAAACCAAGAAAGTAGAAGTAGCTCAATAGGGAAAAAAGGCTGATAGAGATCAAAGTTGATTCTCAAAAGTGAAAAAAAGTAATCAGGACAATGAACTAAAGTGCTCCACTTTGAAAAATGAGGATTAGAAGACCAGATCCTCAGTGGAAAAAGAAAACCAAAAATCAAAGGGACAAGAAAATGACCACGCACATGATAAAAATAAAAAAAAATTGATCATGAATCAAACCCTGGAACAGAGAAGACAAAAGTGGATGAGTGACTTATGTAAACTTCTTATTTCCATTCTGTCTAATATTTTAAGTTTTAGAGACTTTCTGATGAATCTCCTTTATGTTGTTTTCTTTTCATTGTTTGGGGGCTATGTTTGTCTTTTTTTTTCAGTGTGGACTTTATTGAATTGATCTTTTGATAATCTGCAACCTGGATAATTTGTACTGCTAAAATTTTAATAAACTTTAAATGAGAAAAACAAGAAACTATAGTACAGCTTTATTCCATGCCTGTCATATTGACCAAAATTAGGTCTGCCAATACCAAGTGTTCAGCATGGTGTAGAGCATTTGGAAATTCTTGCTGCACAGCTTTGGTAAATGTGGATTGGACAAACACTTGGGAAAGCAACCTGGGAATACTCTGCATCTTTGAAAGGATGGATATCCCAAGACATCCCATTCTCAAGTGTATACTACAGAAAAACTTTTACATCTGTGAAGAAGGCCATATGTTATAAAGGCCATATAAGTTTCTTGGCACTCTCATTTGTTACAGTGAAAAGGAAATTAAAGTAACTCAACAACCATCAGTCACATTATTAAAACTGTGGCATAATTATGCAGCAGAATTCCATACAGTGGTGAAAAGATACTATACATATCAGCAAGGGTAAACCTCAGACAGAAATGTTAAGGAAAACAGCAAGTTAAAATAAGAACATAAATAATGTGAAGATATTATAAATTTTTTAAAATATGTAACTTAAAAATTCAAACATATATGCCTAAATAATGGAATATACAGTAAAAATATAAGGAGATCTTGAAAAGGATTCATAGTGTGCTAATATGTATTCGTCAAGCTTATTAAAGTGAGTGGTGATTATTACTTTATTCAGTTTTTGTATGTGAAATATGTAAATATTTCAAATGGAATGCTACCCCTGGTCATAAGGCTGTTTCTAGTGCTTAAATCTTGCTTACTTTTGTATAATTTATAGGAGAACTTTGATAATTAATTTATATATTTAATAAGTGTTATAAAGGAAATGAAGGAAAATACTTGCTTAGAGCAATGTTTCTTAAGCCTGCATCAGAATCACCTGTTGGACTTACTAAAACACAGCCTGCTGGGCCCTGTCTTTACAGTGATTCAGTAGGTCTAGGGTGAGGCCCAAGAATTTGCATTTCTAACAGCTTTTCAGGTGATGCTGCTGCTGTTCCAGTCCAGGTACTACACTTTGAGAACCATACCCTCAGGGGTTTTTGTAGTATATATTACAGTATTGTAAATTTGCCAAGAGTGAGAAACTATCCTGCTTAGCATTCTCTTCCACCTAACATGCTCATCCCCACAGGTCATGACAGTTTCACCAGTGTGGGCAAAGGGAGCATCAATATCATTCTGAGACTGCCTTATAAACCTGACAAATGCTGTTTCCCTTACAAAGATGCCCGGGAGATGGTTTCTTGCAGTGGCAGGGTGTCTGAGGAACTGTTTTAAAATACCCTTACAAATTGCCTCTTTCGAACTAATCACTGAAATATGAGTATGAGTTGCCACTGAGAGTATTTCTCTTTCCTTCGTACCTTCTCAAAACCCATTACATAAAGTGGCAAATGCCTCTATGTCTGTTGGAGGTTTATAATCTTTGTCAAAGTAGTTTGTGCATTGATTTCTTTATACAGTCACTTTTTCATAGTTCTAGAGATGCTGTTTTATATGGGTTTGTTTATTATACATTCTCATTTTTTTCATTTCTTTGTCATTTTGTTTATCAGGTTACTAATTATATTCATAAGCATTTATTTAGAGACTCACTATTTTAAGAGGTAGTCTTGTCAATTGTTTGCTTATGGAGCCCTTTGGCAGTAAGACATTAACACTGCTAACTTTTTTTTTTTTTAAGGCAGGAGCCACTTGATTGTTAACTGAGTTTGAAACAGTCATTTTAAATTAGTAGAAAATTCTTGTTTTTACTGAAAATTCCTATTACATCATGATGCCCTTTAAATCATGGATCTCATTCAGTCTTAGTGTAGCTATAATTACCTTTTTTCCTGGGCAAAACTAGCCTACAATTATCCTATAATGTATACTGAGTGTTTCTAAAACCTTTCCTCTTCTTCATCAGCTACATTTTGAGTAAAAAGCAATTTTTAAAAAAATTTTCTAAAGTAGGTCAAAATAACTTAATATTGCCAATAAGAATATTTAAAACTAAATTATACCCATGTCCTGTAGCTCCTTTCCATATATGTATATAAAATGCCGTAATATTAATTAAATAATGATTTAAAACCAGCACTATTAACTCAACCTTTTAAAAACAAACCATCCAAAACATGAAGCCAAAACTATAATTTTTATCAGTGATTCTTAAAGTAATACAAATCTCATGTCAGTATTTAACTGGATAACCATGATATTTGGAAATGTTTTCACTCAATAGCCGAAGACATACTATTGGGAAAACAGCTGTTCTTTCTGCCGCACTAAAAGCAGTTACAATGATACAAAGAAAAATATTATAAAAAACTAAATGGATTTCTTGTCAGCAAATTCTGGTGGAAGATATGCAAAAAAAATTGCTAACGATTCAAAGAAATGACAGAGGGAGAATATCTTGATTGAAACTAAAGATATTTGTAATAAGCTTCAGATGATTGCATTTTGCTAAATCAGTTTCAATTACTGAAGTTCACAAAGAACTTATTTTCTCTGAGCCAAAAGAAATATGTTCTAGAGAAGACATATTTTCAGTAATGTTATTTCTTTAAAATACAGGATGTTTATGGAAACATAAAATATTACTCCTAACTAAATAGCTACTTTGATTATAATTTACAAAGGATTTAGAATGACTGATAGATGTGAAATTTCTTTCCACAATCATTCAAGGGAAAGTTATTACGGTAATGAAGTTGAAAGCAGAAGTGCACAGAATACCTCAGGATGTTACTGTTAACGTTATACAAATAGAACCTTTTAATAAGATTGTGCAAAAGTTTGTGATGAGAAAAGGAATAACTCTGACAGTATTTTGTATCATCAAGAAGTTACCAGTCATCTTATAGCTTAGTTCTTTAAAAAAAAAACAAAACTATAAAACTTGAAGATACTTCTTGGTTTTCTTACCAGAAAAGCAAAAGAAAATTATGCTGTGTAGTTGGTGGCCACCTTGCTACCTAACAGTTTTAAAAACCAAAATAAGTATTTTTTATCTGTCTCCTAAGGGTAAATAGTTGTTTATAATTCTGAGTTTAAAAAAAATCTTATTTTTTGAAACTTGTGCATGAATAGAACATTTTGGAAATGACTGTGAACTTTACATGGGTAGGCTTATTGCTTTTGTTCCCCAGTTATCCAGTCTTTAGGACAGTGGCACATGGTCAGCTCTTGATAAGTACTTGAATTAATCTTTAACCAAAAATGATTTAGGTATATATCACCTATAAAAACTTAAGTGTGACCTCACAGCACATAAAAACTTAATTCAAGGTGGATCTAAGATTCACAGGTAAGGGTAAAACCATAAAGCTCTCCAAAGAAAACATGGAGGGGTAAATCTTCATGATCTTGAATTTGACAACATATTCTTAGATATGGCACCAAATGCACAAGTGGCAAAACCAAACAAGTTTGACCTCATCACAACTAAAAACTTTTGTGCATCCAAGGTCATTATCAAGAAAAAAAATAAATTTAATTTAATTAAATTAAAAAAAGAAAGTAGAAAGACAACCTACAGGATGGAAGAAAACGTTCTCACATTGTATATATGATAAGTCCTAATATCCAAAATGTATATAAAATTCCAAAGAAACAAAAAGACAACTCAATTTAAAAAGGGGCAAAGAACTTGAATAAACATTTCTCCAAAGATATAAAGGTAACTAATGAACACATTAAAAAATGCTCAGTATCATTAGTCATTCAGTTCAGTTCAGTCACTCAGTCGTGTCCGACTCTTTGTGACCCCATGGACTGCAGCGTGCCAGGCCTCCCTGTCCATCAAAACTCCCAAACTCATGTCCATTGAGTCGGCAATGCCATCCAATCATCTCATCCTCTGTTGTCCCCTTCTCCTCCCGCCTTCAATCTTTCCCAGCATCAGGGGAGTCAGTTTCAAATGAGTCAGTTCTACACATCAGGTGTCCAAAGTATTGAAGTTTCAGCTTCAACATCAGTCCTTCCAATGAACACTCAGGACTGATCTCCTTTAGGATGGACTGGTTGGATCTCCTTGCAGTCCAAGGGACTCTCAAGAGTCTTCTCCAACACCACAGTTCAAAAACATCAATTCTTCAGCACTCAGCTTTCTTTATAGTCCAGCTCTCACATCCATACATGACTACTGGGAAAACCATAGCCTTGACTAGATGGACCTTTGTTGCCAAAGTAATGTCCCTGCTTTTTAATATGCTGTCTAGGTTGGTCATAACTTTCCTTCCAAGGAGTAAGTGTCTTTTAATTTCATTGCTGCAATCACCATCTGCAGTGATTTTGGAGCCCAAGAAAATAAAGTCTCTCACTGTTTCCATTGTTTCCCCATCTATTTGCCATGAAGTGATGGGACTGGATGCCATGATTTTAGTTTTCTGAATGTTGAGCTTTAAGCCAACTTTTTCACTCTCCTCTTTCACTTTGATCAAGAGGCTCTTTAGTTCTTCACTTGGGCAATGCAAAATCAAAGCTACAGTGTGAGATACCATTTTATACTACTAGCTTGTATGTAATTAGGTAAACAAACAAGAAATAACAAGTGTTGCATTGCTGGTGAGAGTGTGAAATGATGCAGCTGCTGTGGGAAACAGTTTGGTGGTTACTCAAAAGGTTAAACAAGGAATTAACTTTTATCCAACAATTTTACTCCTAGTCATATACCCAAAGAAATTAAAAGCGGGGAGTCAAAAAGATGTTTTTAGGCCAGTGTTTGTTTCAGCATTACAGTAACCAAAATGTAAAAACAACCTAATTATTGTATCAACATATGAATGGATAAACAAAATATTGTAAATACATAGAATGGAATATTATTCAGCCATAAAAAGGAGAGTAGTTCTAATAGATGCTGTAACATGGATGAACCTAGAAGACAGTATGCTAAATGAAATAAGCCAGGGCCTGGAAGGAGGAAAAAATGGGTAGTTATTAGTGTTTAGAGAATTTCTATTTAGGGTGATGAGAAAGTTTTTTGGAAATAGATAGTGGCGTTGGTTGTACAACATTGTGAGTGTGATTAATGCCATTGAACTGTGCATTTTAAAATGGCTAAAGTGGCAAACTATTTTATTTATCTTTTATGTGTACCCAACCTTGGGAATAGGATTTTCAATGTGTTTTAAAATATTATAAAAGAAGAAATTAATTGGATTTGGGGGCATATTTGTTAAGCACGTTGAATTGCAACTCTGCACGAAGTTGTGAGAACAGTTGATGGAATTCTAAACTGTAGCCAACAATGCATGTCTTCAATTTGGACTTCTGATCAGGTTTTAATGGCTGTTATCAAAATATATATAATTGTTATGATTTTTATGAAGGGTTAAGTATATTCCATCATCTTTCTCTCACTAAAATCAAAAATATTTGTCATAAAAGTAGAAAAAGTTTAATTTAGAACTTTTCAGCTGTTTAATTTTATCTTCTATTTTTATATGTTTAATCATAAGTAATATGATTTATATAGTATATGTAATTTAATATGCTTGTATTGCTCAAGAATTTTTACTGATAAGAGTACACAATTTTAAAATGTTTGGAGTCTGTCCATTAGGATATTGTCATTTAAAAACCATTTTGTGAATAGTATGTCTTTAAAGTTGTATTTTTTCTGTGTTTTAGGCTGCTGGTCTTGGGCGTATGAAACCAAACACACTTGTCCTTGGATTTAAGAAAGATTGGTTGCAAGCAGATATGAGGGATGTAGATATGTATATAAACTTATTTCAGTAAGTATCCTTTTAATTCAGTAATTTAGTTGATTCAGAAAGTACTGATTTTGAAAGCTTGCACTGGTTTTTGAAGTCTGTTCTTACATTGTCTCTTCTAGTGAAAGGATAAGAATGAAAATAATCAATTGGAAATTATTTCCATTTCCTTTTTTAAGTGCACTTAATATGTTTGCTTTTCCACACCTTTGAGTTTACTGTTCACTTTTCAGTGGTATTGCCAATGAAGTTTATAAGATAGCTTAGTTTTGATTTACATCAATTTACAGGTTGTCTAATGAGTTCTTATCCTTTTGTTACTTTGTCTTTCTGATATTACTCTAGCCATGTTGTTATTAATTTTTGCATATGTATCTGTTTAATTTAATATATTATAAATATGTTTTGGAACTGATTTAATAAAAAGAATAAAATTTCTTTTTATTTTGTCAGATTTGTTTTTAAGCTTGAAAAGTACTTTCTTTTTCTATAATAGTACTCCTAGTATTTATTTAGCAAATCTCTTTGTCTCGTCCACATGAGCATAAGGATTCCCCCTCCCTACATCATAGTTGATTGAAGGGTAGCTTCTTGTCATAGCTCCTGATGAAATAGAACAGTTCACTAAGTATTTCTTCATAAAAAATTTCATTTTAAAGAAAAATTTGTATCCGGCAAAATAACTCTTAAGATCAGTTTCACATCCTATTTCTCTGTGAATTTTTGTCTGTTTATCCTTAACTAACCGGAGCTATTTCCCTTCCCAGAGCTCCTATTGTGTCTATTGATAGAACCATATAATAATTTGCCTGTGTCACATATAATACTTTTGTTTTTGTAGCTGCCTTGAAACATTTTTGTGGAAGTACCCAGATCTTATGCTTTATTTTTATAGATCTCTTTGTATTGATTAGTAAAATATGCCATAGATAAGATTTCGCAAGTAGTGGTTTTAGTAAAATTCAAGCTCTGCTGGTTTGTCAGAAGTTGTGACTGCTCTTTGGGTTTGTTACTTGTTTATAAACAGCATTTCATTCTCCCTTTCTTATTCTGTGGTCTGTACTTTGTATACATGGGGATCAGGCAAAGAAGGACACTATGAAGGAAATAATCCATCATGTGGGCCTTGAGCCAGGGAGTATGCTTTTTTTCCTTTGAAGATGTAAGACCAGTGAGATGGAGTAGTTATCCTAGAAGACAGAAAAAGGGACATTTTTGCAAATTATCATTCATTATTTGCTGTGTTTGTAATAATGGGAGCACTGAAAGAAGGGAGTCTTATCTGACACTGATCTTGCAGGAATTGAAGTGAATGTTTGCTCTGAAAGTCAGGTATTATGTGTCAGGCAGCAGTTTAAAAATAGGTCAAATATTGCTCTCTGGTTTCTGGAACTATAGAAGTTGATGGCTGCTTGAAAGCAGAGATTCTGCTTACTCTTTTATCTTGAGACACTTATGTTCTGGCTGTGATTTGAAATACCTGGAAGAGTTGAGGTATACTTTATTTACTATGTATGTATTAACAGTATGGAGGGTCTGAAACTGCAAATCAATTTCTATAGCCTAAAGAAATTATATAGATTATAGAAATTTCTTTATGTTATAGCAAAAACATTTAGCTGTTTTAATCTGAAGTAAACGTAGGGCTATAGTCCCTGAATTTTCTTAAAGGAAATTGATTTTGGTTCAATTACTTTATTAACTATTTAAAAAAATACTTATAGTTATTTCTTTTCTAATAATTAATTAGATCTTTGACAGTAGAGCTGAGAATGTCTATTAATTTTTTCTCCAGTGAGTCTCTTTTGACCTTGTTTAAAATTCAACCAAGGAGAAATGAAGTCGAATTTGTCTCCCTGTGATTTAAAACAACAATGACAAAAGACCTTTTACAATGACATATTTATCAATAGGAGCAAAAATTTGATCATTTTATTAGTTTTGTTATGTCTAGCTATAGGTTACCATATAATTTTTATATGCGTATTATAAATATTGATTACTTGTGTAATTAAAGATACTAACTAGAGAAAAGCCTGCTGCCATTGGGCTTCCCTCATAGCTCAGTTGGCAAAGAACCTGCCTGCAATGCGGAAGATCCTGGTTCGATTCCTGGGTTGCGAAGGTGCCCTGGAGAATGGATAGGCTACCCACTCCAGTATTCTTGGGCTTCCCTTGTGGCTCAGCTGGTAAAGAATCCGCCTGCAATGCAGGAGACCTGGGTTCGATCCCTGGGTTGGGAAGATCCCCTGGAGAAGGGAAAGGCTACCCACTCCAGTATTCTGGCAATGCAGGAGACCTGGGTTTGATCCCTGGGTTGGGAAGATTCCCTGGAGAAGGGAAAGGCCACCCACTCCAGTATTCTGGCCTGGAGAATTCCATGGACTGTATTGTCCATGGGGTCGCAAAGAGTCAGACACGACTGAGTGACTTTCACTTTCACTCCAGGGAACAATCAGTTTTGCAATTGGAAATTTTTTCAGTAGCTCTAACAGCTTAGGTCTACATGATTTATAATGTTAACAAAGTTTTCAGAATTTAAGTCTGGTTTTAGAGTTGTCTTAGAGGTTTTAATGTATTTTACCTATATATAAGATGCTCCTGTTTTTGTTTTTAAAAAATTAAAAGGGCATATCAAATACATGTCTGCAAAGGCATATATAATCTTAGGACCACTTTTTAAACCAGTTTTGTAAAAATTTTTAAATTACTTGAAAAATACCCTTCTTCTTTCATAAGTGGTAAGGGATCCCTTCATACTACACAACCTGGTCTCATTCTCAGAACCTGTCTTCTTTGCCTTCACGTATTTCTCTTGGCTTTAAATGTATAAGCCTAAATTATATATGGTGAGATTACTGAAAGTTTTTTTTTTCCCCCATAATTTTAGTTTGTTTCTGATAGATAAAACTATAGTTACTGCTTTAAACCACTACTGTAGGTAAAATGTCAATACTATAAAGAGCTATACTTAAGTAGATTTTAGAGGTATTACAGAAAAAGGGGATGGGAAATGGTATAGGTTTTGAAAGTAGCATATGATATCACCATAATTTTCAAAGCATATTTGAAAAATCAGATATTTAAACCTGAAAGTAATTTTAGAGATTGACAACTATTGGCTTCATTTTATAGAGGAGACTGAAATTTTTGTGATTTAAAAAATTGCTATTTTTTTCATGTTACAGTGATGCTTTTGATATACAATATGGAGTAGTAGTTATTCGCCTACAGGAAGGTCTGGATATATCTCATCTTCAAGGACAAGGTAAATCTTGTTTGAGATAAGATATATATATATCTTAATATATACTTAAGATATACTCTTAAGTATATCTTAAGAATAGAAATTACTTTGTTAGAAAAACATCCTTCAATACTTTTAATATTTACCCATATACTTATTGTTTGTCATTTAAAGATCTGTTTGGCACCACCAGAGTTTGTCTTTTCTCTTTGTACCAATCTGGATAAAAGCTAGTAATTATTAATAGAATACAATTCAAATTGTAAGTTTAAGAGAAACAAATGTTAGCTATGATTGTAGTTTGGCCAGATTTATAAAAATACATGATAAATAAAATAATCAGAGGAAAACATTTTAGACATTTTCATGTTTATGAAAAGTATACTTTGTACATATTATTAATGAAAGGCATATTATTAATGAAAGACTCTTTCTTCAGAGAAGACCCTATAAATATTTTTTAAACTTTCTCATTTTGAAATAATTATGGATTTACAAAAATGTGTGTACCCTTCATCCACTTTCCCCTAATGGTAACATCTTATATTCCATTTTATCTTCAGTTCAACATCAAAACCAGGATATTAACATTGGGACAATTTGCATACCTTACTCAGATTTCACCACTTTTATATACACATGTGTGCACACAAGCACATGTACAGTTCTGGTTTCACTTGTCATGTTTGTTTCATGTAAGATACAGAGCTGTTCCATCACCACAAAGATCTCTCTTGTACAACTGCTTTATACCTTCTATCATATTCTTTCCTTAGTCTTTAACCCTTGACACCCTAATCTCCTCTCAAGCTGTATAATTTTTCAAGCATTAAAATTTTTTAAGCATTAAAAATTTTTTTCATTAAACTTAAAACCTGTTAAAGTATACTTAGCATTTTTACCAACTTTATAAAAACTATGGAAAATTCCATACCCTCTAATGCTTTCCTGGGTAGTTTAAAAAATACTATAATCTTAAGAAAATTTGCATACCTAATATTTACCCTTATCAATTAATTAACGAGGTCATCAAAATTAGCTAAGCCTAAATAGCTGAGAGCCATGTAATGAACTTTTGTCATCTGTTTATGTATTTAAACTGTTTTAATCCTCCCACTCCCCCCACCATTTTAAGGGTATTGTGCAGTTCTGAAAGGAATGCTTTGAGGTCTTTATCCATGTAACACAAAAGTATGACCTGCTGAAAATGCATTTTCTTACTCTGGAATAGGCCTTGCAAAATACTACTTTCATTCTCTCTTGCTCTCACAGTAATTTTGGTTTAGGATACCTGTTAACTGTGCATAATTATTACTAGTGTTCCCTTTCACTCTCAAAAATATCAGTTTGGCTAATAAATTATATATTCAAGTGTTAATAATCATTATGAGGATTGTTTTGAAACCCTTGTTATTCATCATTAAGATTTGGAAACAGGAATTTGCTTTAGCACAGGGCTTAAAAGCACAAGCTGTGGAGTCAGATATGCTTTAATAATTTCCAGCCTTTTTTCTCTTAGTAGTTTTGTAGCCAGGCCAAATTTGCTGACTTCTAAGCCTCAGTTTTCTCATCTTTATTCATAGGATTATTGTGAAGATTAAATAGGAGATACTGACTGATATCCTCTTAGCACAGTGCTGGCACCTAGGCTTATATACTTCCTATTTTTATTTCTCCTAATGCATGCATATCAGTGGTGAGGACTATGGATAATCCTCAATTTCATATCATGTTTGTCTTTATGATAAATATTTTTATCGTGGAAGCTAAATGTTTGCTAACCCTTTCCTGAAAAGCAGAAAATGAAAAACTTTAAAAATAAAGAGAGAGCACGTTTACCATGAGCTAAGGAAAAAACTCTATCCCTTAGTTTTAGTTCTATAGTCATGGGTGTAAGTTTTCACTGTTGTCTATCATCTTATATGTACATCAACATTTGTCACACTCTACATTTTTTTACATGTGTAAATGACTTTGAAATTAGAGTCGATTCACATTTTATACATCACTCTTTGTCTACCATATTATGTTCTGTAAAACTCATTTCTGATTTCTCATCACCTAATTAAAATGTCTGACAGTTGTGGCCAAATATAATTTAGTTGAATGATCATTTCAAAATGGATTATCACATTCATTTATATAAGAAATAATTTATTATGAACTCACCATTATCTCATAATAAACTTTGCTTAAAATTGTCATTAAATTGATGTTACACCGTGATGCCCTCTTTGATTGAAAAAGATGTAGAAAACATTTTGAATACTTTTATGTCTACAGAAGAATTACTGTCATCGCAAGAGAAATCTCCTGGTGTAAAGGATGTGGTACTAAGTGTGGAGTATAGTAAAAAATCAGATTTAGATACTTCTAAACCATCCAGTGAGAAATCCATTACACATAAAGGTAATTTTTATTAAACAAGAAATTTTATTAATGGTTTAATGTTAGAAGAAATGGTTTTTACTATATGGCATGTCTCTCAAAGTAACTAGTTTTCAAATATGTACTGTTCATTTCTACTTGCTCAGGTGAAAGTTATGCCTTTCAAAAATGGCTCCAAATAATTAATTATTTTTAAGGAATTGAGTAGCTCATAGAATAGAAACCATGCTAGTTAATTAAATCCTAATATGCTCTTGTATTTTTTGTTTATATTTAATTTTAATTTGAAGCATAGGTTAAAGCTGAGTTTGGAAAGAAACTTGGTAGTTTTTGAGTAATGTGTACATAGTATATGATAACACTGAAAGGAATGAGGCTTATAAGATTAGTTTATCTGATTTTTTTTGGTTAATCAAGATATTTTAATATCAGAAGTTTTGTTTATGTACTGAGAGACCCAGAATATTTATATATCTGCTGTACCTAGTATTGTTCAGGTAGAACAGTGTAATAAAAAATCAGTTTAATCTCCTCCCAAGAAGTGAGCTATTTATGTTTAGTTGCTGAACCCTGAGTCATAAGTATAGACATAAATACCCCTGGTGGCTAAGCCAGGGTTTAAGCCACCAAAAACCCTTCCAAATCTCCTGAGACTTCAGGGTAATTTCATCCATAAATCTCTGTCATGTCTATGAGAAGGAAAAAGGAATGACTTCCAAATCTTACTCTCCCACCCTCACTCTCCTACCTCTGTTCAGTCTAGTATCTCCATCTGTCCTACTCCCAGCTGACATGCAACAAGAAAAATCTGCACTGTAAATCATCAAACCATATCATACTTTTGATTCCTATAAAATAATTACCATTCTTTTTCTGAAATTGATTACCATGGAAATTTGATAACCTAACTCTGAAATCTCTTCTAGATCATTTAGAAGCATTAATGCTGCTTTTTCCTTCCTCCTTATTTGTTTGCTTAGAGTAGTGATAGTTCAAAGTTCAGTTGCGACCCATTTTCCGTATCAGTTCTTTGCTGGCCTTTTTTTTTTCTATTTCACCTCAAAATTCTATAAACTGATCCTGCTAACTCTTAAACGTTCCTGCATTTATTTTTAGTTTATGGTATACATTCTTTCATTTTCTCTTACTTTTTTGTTGTTGTTCCCCTTTTCTCTTGCCTCAAAACAGATCTTTTCTTTATGGGAATCTGTTAGGAATTAATAGGTGAAGCTATGACAGGAGAAGTAATATTTATCAGTCATCTACTGTTCCTCTCACACTGTAGTAGTTATCCTTACATTAGCTCATTAATGTGTGTCACAATCTTATGAAGTCATTATTTTTATAGAGTAGGGAACTAGGTCAGTATATTTCGGCTCATCTTTTTCTTTTAAAAATGTAAATGCCTTTAAAATTAGTTTAAATCACTTTTAAGTGTCAGTATTTTCTTCACATTTCTGAGCTGTTTGAAATGAATACAGAATGTCCATAGTTATGTTTTTTATTACTGTTAAAGATAGATAATATCAAACATCTGCTTTATAAGAACAGTATATTTAATATTATAAAATTAGATGTAATAATTGAAATGTTTCTTATTCCATAACAGGCATAAAAATTAGCATTCAAAAATAGCATACATTTTATTTTGTTAGCTTTCTATTTAGCTAATTATTTTCAGAATTACGTAGAAAATGTAGAAAAGTTTATATAAAAAGCCTGCAGAATTATAAACATTCTGTTAATTGTTTTTATATTTCGTATGTCTATCTTATTGAGGCCTTCAGTATGCAGAGGGACAAAAAGATTACCCTTTGAATACATGTTTAATGATAGGCACTGAGCTCAGTGCATTAATGCTTGCAATATAACAACCTTAAGACGGAGGTATTGTTCAATCTTTTAACAAATGAGGAAAGTGAGGCATTAAGTAATTAGCTCAGGGTCACACCACTAGAAAAAGGTTTAGAGGTAATCTTGGAATGCTGGGAGTCTGACTCAAGAGCCCGTCACTATAGTGTACTCTTTCCTGTCCAGGTTGGAAGTTTCATGTGTCTTTAACAAATAGTACAGCTTATATTAAGAAAAAAAGTTTAGGTTAAGAAAAATATCAATCCCGGGAAATATTTATAGATATATAAATATAAGTGGACTGGTATATGCTACATATATGCATACACACACACACACACATATATATGTATATACACATTTTATGTATTTGAAAAATCACTCCTGTATAACCTGGTGTTTTATATAAACCAAAAGACTCTTGTCTTTGATCAAATTCCTTAATATTTCAAGTGGTAATTAATTTTTACAAAAACCAAATATTTGTGCTCCTAAAATTACTTGTCAGCCATTTGCAAATGATGCAGTGGCATGTTTGACTGCAACATCAATTTTTTAATATCATGTTTCTACTCTATAAGCCATAGCAACTGATTTCAAGTTTGCCAGTTTAAAAAAATTCTAAAGTTTTTGCCAGTTTTACAGGAATAAAATTTAGGGGCGGGTGTTACTCAGTAGCCCTATTGGAGGAATCTAATATGTTTACTTTTTCAATCCTGAACACTCAGTGTAGAAGATATCTTCGGTCTTAATTATTTTTCACACTGTTTCTTCATACTATGTTTGCTTATAAATGTGTTCTAGTTACATTTTCATTATTTTATTAATAAAAAGGCAATTAACTTATATTTTGTGTTTCTTAAACATAATCTAGATGAGGAAGAGGATGGCAAGACTCCAACTCAACCACTGTTGAAAAAAGGCAGGCATTTTTCATCATTTTATTTTAATCTCTTTTCTCATACTGTTAATTCTTTAACTTCAATTTTATTATTTTCTTTCTTTACCTTGGTTTTTATTTTCATACAGTTATTTATTAAATGCAGATTAGAAAAATAATGACTGGTCCAAATAAAGCATTAAATCATCCCAGGAAAAGGTGATATATCAAAAACAAATTCTTTTATATCATAGTAGCATTTCAGGAATATTCAAATCCTGAAAGTCAGTGTTTTAATTTTATAATTTAAACTGCATGGTTTAGATGATAAGTAGAGACACTGAAATAGGTTATTTGCAGTGTCACTTGCATTCTTTACCATCAGTTGTACCCAGCCAAGTCCTTAATTTTGATACTAATATATTTCTCATTTCAAAAATTACAATATTTCTCACAGTCCTGCTGCGTTTGGGAGATACAGTCATGTCAACGTACATGAATTTTATGAGAAGGAGATAGAGGTGAGAGTTATGGAGCAGTGTGGTTTGGTAGCCATATTATTTCATCATGCAAAGTCATTCGTCATGTTTGCATACATCATGGCAGCATGAAACGTGAATGATAAGACATTCTTCAGAAGTGATCAGATTTCTTTCTGTGGATTTATGCTTTTAAAATTTGGTATAGGGATTTCATTATAGTCATTTGCTTGCTCACAGTCAGTGCTGATTTTTTCTTCCTTTTTAATTTCTAGGGATATAAATGAGAATTCCCTTGACAAATTGTTCTTTAGACTTGCAGCAAATGGGTGCTCTTCTTGGGAGTTCCCACATTCTTTTTGTAGTTCACAGAAAGATGTGGTGCTTATATGGCTTTAGAATTGGGCCTCACATATTGAGGGGACAAGAGTTAGGTAAAGATGAGGGAGTTTTTCCTTCTTCAGTGAAACAGTGAGAGGTTTTACTGTGATAACTGCATGATTGTATTGATATGTCTCCCACTTCCTTCCGTCTTTTATATTACAGATAAAAACATTTTAAATATTTTTGAGCTTTAAATTATTGAGAAACTAAATTACAAAAGAAATATGTTCATGGAACAGGCATAAACTTACTTTGCCCAGTCAGCCTAAAACAGCTTTTCAAAAGTCAAAAATCTAGCAGTTAAATTTTATTTACTGGTTTTTGTGATTCTCTTTCATTCAGAATGCTTCAAAATATTAGAAATTAGGCAAGGTAGTTTGGATGAGTATAGATATATTTATCTATAACCATTTAAAAGTATCTTTAAATTACAAGCAACTAATTGTGTTGTGAAGGATGCCATGTATATAATTGTCTATGTTATAAACATCTGAATATAAAAAAGTTAGGGAACTATAGGAATTTAGCAAGATATACTTTAACATTACCTCTCTTACATCTTATTTTTCTGCTTAATCCTTCAGAATCCAAAGGCCCTGCTGTGCCTTTAAACGTAGCTGACCAAAAGCTTCTTGAAGCTAGTACACAATTTCAGAAAAAACAGGGAAAGAATACTATTGACGTCTGGTGGCTTTTTGATGATGGAGGTAAGGTTGCTAACCTTTTTTTTTTTTTTTTAACAAGTTAAAATTTTTTGAAGTTGTGGGGGTGTTATTAGGAAATAGCATGTACTCTTTACTCACTGACCCATTCCCATTAGGCCAGCATTCCCCAAAGCATTAGGATTAGTTCCAGAATCAGGCATCACACTTAGTTGTCATATCTCTTCAGTATCCTTTGGTTTGAAAGTTGCTCAGCCCTTCCTTGAGCTTCATGGCTTTAAAATTTTTAAAAAAACATTAGTCCATTTTGTAGAATGTCACTTGATTTGAAGTGCTGTTTAATGATTCATAATAATTAGTTTCAAGTTATGTATTTTGGGTAGAAATATCACAAGAGTGATGCTGTGCCTTCTGTCTGCATCTCATCAGGTGGCTCATGATGTTGATTTGTCTCATCACTGGTGAAAGTAGCTTTGACCTTTGAGTAAGGTGGCTTTCACTATGTTTATATACTGAAAAGCTATTATTGCCGCCTTTTATAATTACAGGTATTTGGGCATGGGCAATTTCTTTGAGACTATGTAAATATTCTATTGTTGCTGTGATTTTTGCCACCATCTTGAGCATCCATTGATATTTCCGCCTGAGTTTATTCTTGCTATTATTGTTGTGGTGTGTATGTGGTTTCCAAATGATGATTTTTCCAATCCCATCATTTCTTCCTTGTTTTTTTATCTGGTGTTTAACTGTAAAGAAGAAGAGCTTTCTCTTCACTTCTATCTGTGTGGACTTAACTATCTGTGTGGACTTAACAGTCTCCAATTTTATTCAATGGGTTAGCATTTTTCATTTTTATAATTTATTTTGATGTCCCTGATTTGACAAGCAGTATCCTCTTTAGGCTAACTTCTGTGTCCATTTGTCATGTCCCGATCATTATTTATTTTATGATAAAATATGATGTTCCAGGCTCAGTTTTGTATTTTACCTGCACCAGCACTTGAATGACCCTTTATCCAAAGAGCCTTGATTCCTTTCAGTGAAGAACTGTATTTAGAAACATAGGTCAGAGCATT
This sequence comes from Giraffa tippelskirchi, assembly GCF_054371585.1. Classification (NCBI taxonomy): domain Eukaryota; kingdom Metazoa; phylum Chordata; class Mammalia; order Artiodactyla; family Giraffidae; genus Giraffa; species Giraffa tippelskirchi. Next base: position 101,767,839 of record NC_137280.1, on the reverse strand, counting down.
AGATATGCCCGTTTCTACTAGGGTGTCACTGCTCCCATGCCCTCTCAGTGGACAGATGTAGGAAACACACACAACACTTATTTGTATATACATGTGTAGATTGAAACCACTTCCATTGCCAACACTGCAGGGTTGGCTCCAGCTTCTCCCTTTTTATGTTTCTCATTGTTGAGAAATATGACTCCCATTAGCTTCAGTGAACATTCTTTTTCTCAGTCCTGATAAAACAAACCTCCCTACCCTGCAAGGCCAGTACCTCATTTTTGACATGGGCCCTGTCTTCACTGGACCTCCCTCCTTATTCAGGTCTGCCAAGTGGATTTTTGACTGAATCATTACAGGCAGGACAGAAAGAAAATGTTTGTTGTATATGGAGGTGTGATAAAGGAGTTTTTAGCAGCTAACTTGAATTAAAAGTTTTTAATTGAGAAATCAATGTTAAATATAAATGACCTGTTATATTTTTATGACTTAGGTTTGACGTTATTGATACCTTATCTTCTGACTACCAAGAAAAAGTGGAAAGATTGTAAGATCAGAGTATTCATTGGTGGAAAAATAAATAGAATAGACCATGACCGAAGAGCGTAAGTCTGTTTTAAACTTATGAGCTTTTATCTAGTAGTATTTCATTATTTCAATATTGGTTTGGCAGGGTGACAATTGACAGTACAGAAAATGTCAGTAATGTTGCTCTGTTCTGTAGTGAAGCTGAAGAGTCTAAAATAAAACTTCATTCTCTTTAATTTAGTCTTAATGTTCAAGTTTAGATACTTGGTTTTACTCACATGTAATGTTTTTAATATGTTGACACTTTAGAACATCTTTAAATACTTGTGGCATAGAAGCATTAATCAGCCTTTTATGAAAAAAATTAACGGTAAAGAGTGCACAAAAGTTACATATTCATATGTATATTATACTTTTCAGACTTCTAGACAACAGAAATGCATGATGGCATTGTCCATTCTCTCTGTCTGTCCTGTTCCATAATTCTAGTTCTGGTTTCAGTGCTTCTCTAAGTTCCCTCTGTCTCATTTCTGACCATTTCATAATACAGTGTACATATTGCTCCCAGTTTCACATTTGGAAAGAAAAGCTTTGATCATATGATGCCTCTGCCCCAGGATTTTTAACTACTTCTCTGTTACATACCATAGAAAGCCTGTGTGACAGTCAGGGCCCTTTATAGTCTGTCTTGTTTCCTTTCTGTCTTTATCTCCTGTTCCCCCCAATATCCCTTATACTTCAGTTTACATCTCTGCACCCACCCCAAACATACATATGATTTCAGACTTTTATTTCTTTGCCTGCTCTCATCTCTCTACTACAAATAGTTCTTCACCAGCCTCCCTTCTGTGTTAAAATAACTCCATTCTTTAAAACCTGGTACTTATTGTCACCTTCCTCATAAGCCTTCCCTGTTTCTTTCTAGTTGTTACAAATAACTGTTTACCAGTTTTTATTGAAATCCATGTACTTACTAATACAAATTAACTAAAATTTAAAAAACTAGGTGCCATTCAAATTTATTTATTGTCTTCCTCTGTCCATTGGATACTAAGGAAAAATTCAGAGAATGTAAAAGAATACAGCACAAGTTTCTACTCAGAGAATTTAGACGTCTACTTTGTGAATGAGTAGTATAAATTAATTCAGATGGATTTTGCTCAGCACCTGATATACTTTTCCTGTAAATCATTCTTTTCCTATAAATCATATGGAGTCAGCCCTAAATAGAAAAAAAGTATTTCTGTTTACAGCCTTCATGTGTCTCAGTGCTGTTCACTTTTGTTCTAGGATGGCTACTTTGCTTAGCAAGTTCCGGATAGACTTCTCTGATATCATGGTCTTAGGAGATATTAATACTAAACCAAAGAAAGAAAAGTAAGTTATTAGATAAATTATTTTGTATAAATTTCTGATTCTTTTATGGATGACCTACTCAGACACTGTAATAGATCATTTAACTTAATTACCTGAGGGGTTTGCCTGCTTTTAGTTACATGTGACGTCAACTTTTTTTTAAGCTAGCAGATAACTGACTGACATTACATATATTGAAGTAAGTCCAAAGGGTTTTCGATAATTAGAGAAAAATTCAATTACTGATTTACAAGTAATTTTTGAAAATCGTTAGTGCCACAGAAATTCTAAGTGGTTCTTTAAATTTCCGTTGTTCATTATGACCACTCAATCCCTATTTCACATGTGTGTTACTTTCCACTATTTTATTACCAAAATGAGGAAAAAAAATCTAAGAATCTGCCTACAGTTACTGCATTTAGGATTTACAAGAGTTAAGCAAAAGTAGATTTCATGGGATATTCTACCGAAAATGGTATATGGAAGTTGTTATATGTATTTATATTACTGTACATAATTTCAGTTACTCTCAGTTTTACGTTAAGCATATGATGAAGTCAGAAAAAAGAATTCATTTTAAGTAGAAAACAGTAAGGTATACCTTGTAAGGTTGTAGTCATGGAGACTGTTTTTTCTCTTATAGAATTATATATACTGGGAGCTTTGTATGAGACTGATATTGAAAAATACAGTTTTCCCATTCATAGGGGGTTAGAATGCTATTCATGTTCTTTCACCATCTTTTGTACTATTAAGTATCTTTGGATCCAGAGCTTAATTCTGCATCTTCTTAAATGTTTAATATCTGCCTTTTCCTCCCTTCAAAATGTTCTAGTACCTTTTCTTACACTGCTTCTATTCAGTGATACTGGAACTGGGAAAGTGATTGAGTGTTTTGAGTAAAGGAGTAACACAATTTGACTTACCTCATGGGTATCATTTTGGCTAATGTGATGAAATTTATTTAGGTTGAGGGAAGTGGGCATAGGAACAGGGACCGATACAAGGAAATCTGCATTAGCAGTTAAAATTGCAGTTCTCTTATTATGACTATGGTTCTAAATTTCTAATCAGTTAGAGAAACTAGTGATTGCTATTTTCAAAATAAATTGCCAGAGTTAGGGTACGGAAGGGAGCACAACAGCTGGAAAACACTAACTTCTGAAGTTATAATTACATTAACTTTTCAAGTTATAATTTAATGTTTAAGATCTTACTGTTAAGTAATTCAACATAGGTTAACTGTCTGTATTCTTTTTTTTTTTAAGTATTGTAGCTTTTGATGAAATGATTGAGCCATACAGACTTCATGAAGATGATAAAGAACAAGATATTGCAGATAAAATGAAAGAAGATGAACCATGGCGAATAACAGATAATGAGCTTGAACTTTATAAGACCAAGGTATTCTTTCTCTCCTGCTTCTTTTTCATTAATCTTCCTTGTGGTTTTTTTTTAGAAAATACCTAAGAAATAAATATCAAGAACTACAGTTGGTTATGAAAAGAACTAGTTGTGTAAACTAAATCTACTTTAAGTTGTACTTATATTTGGATAGTGCAAAGCACTGATTTTTTTTTTTTTTTAAGTTAGGGAACGGATATTTTTATTACACCAAAATTGATTTTGGTTTCTCTTTATCTATAGTTTTATGCACCAGGGAAAATTCCAGTTTTTGAAAAGACTAAGAATGACTGTTATGTTTCATTTCAGACATACCGGCAGATCAGGTTAAATGAATTATTAAAGGAACATTCAAACACAGCTAATATCATTGTCATGTAAGTAATACATATACTAAGATTGTCTTGGGTATTTATTTTATGATAATTCAATTAGGATTCATTTCTTCTACAAAAAAATATATCTATAACCATAATAACTTAGTGGTTATGAGAGAAAAACAAACTTTTTTAATACACTTTGCTTTAAGCACATGAAGAAATCATTTAAGATAGGAAAGATAAACAAAAATATTAACTTTAAGCTTGTATAAATCTAAATAATTCCTTATCATAATAGCTTATTCTGGGGTTTTTTTCCTTTATGCTTTTTCCCACTTTTAAAAAATTCCTTACCTTTGGAAATACCACAGCATAACCATCAACATTTGTCAGGTAACAGGGCTGCAAGTTAAATTTGGTTCTTAGACAGTTTCTTCATAGAAATAATTCCATCAAGTTAGGTTGAGGATTAAATTTAAAACATGGTTCCTATCTGAATTCCCACTCCCAAGTTCCCGCATACAAAATGTCATATAGACACAGTGTCACTCTGGCTTTTCCTTCACTAAGCCAGGTTACCTACATCTTTCTTGAACCCGAATTTCCTAAGTCCTGGAGCCTGGTCCTTATATAGGTAAACAAGGCTCAGATCTCCGAAAACATGTCAAATTATGAAACTAAGTAATACCAAAAGATTGCCATTTTGACTAACAACAAATATTTAGTACACCAGGAAATTTCAGATTTTCTTGATGGTAACCAAGTATCTGTAATGGAAGTCACTAAAACATAGGAATCTAGAGAAAAACACTCTGTGGAGCAACTGGACACACTTTGACTACCTACAAATGAAAATGAAATCTCTGAGATAGGTGCAAGAAATTGAACATTAATATGTAGAATTAATTATGTTTGAATTTCATTCATCCATATGTAGTTACCCCTATCAAAATCCAGATAGAAATATCCCTTTCTCCTAAAACAATTTTAAGGGGAGATCTGAGGTTTAATTTTAGATACTAATTCAGCAATGGCCACAGGACTGGAAAAGGTCAGTTTTCATTCCAATCCCAAAGAAAGGCAGTGCCAAAGAATGTTCAAACTGCCACACAATTGTACTCATTTCACATGCTAGCAAAGTAATGCTCAAAATTCTCCAAGCTAGGCTTCAACAGTATGTGAACCAAGACCTTCCAGGTGATCAAGCTGGATTTAGAAAAGGCAGAGGAACCGGAGATCAAATTGCCAACATCCACTGGATCATTGAAAAAGCAAGAGAATTCCAGAGAAACATCTGCTTCATGGACTACGCTAAAGCATTTAACTGTGTGGATCACAACAAACTGTGGAAAATTCTTCAAGAGATGGGAATACCAGACCACCTTACCTACCTCCTGAGAAACCTGTATGCAGGTTGAGTATCAACCAGACATGGAACAACGGACTGGTTCCAAATTGGGAAAGGAGTGCATCAAGGCTGTATATTGTCACCTTGCTTTTTTAACTTGTATGCAGAGAACATCATGCGAAATGCTGGGCTGGATGAAGCACAAACTGGAATCAAAATTGCCAGGAGAAATATCAGTAACTTCAGATATGCATATGATACCACCCTTATGGCAGAACGCAAAGAGGAACTAAAGAGCCTCTTGATGAAGGTGAAAGAGGAAAGTGGAAAACCTGGCTTAAAACTCAACGTTCAAAAAACTTAAGATCATGGCATCCAGTCCCATCACTTCATGACAAATAGATGGAGAAACAATGGTAACCATGACAGATTTCATTTTCTTGGGCTCCAGAATCACTGCAGATGGTGACTGCAGCCATGAAATTAAAAGATGCTTACTCCTTGGAAGAAAAGCTATGACTAACCTACATAGCATATTAAAAAGCAGAGATATTACTTTGCCGACAAAGATTCATATAGTCAAAGCCATGGCCATGGTTTTTCCAATAGTCATGTATGGATGTGAGAGTTGGACCATAAATAAGGCTAAGCACCGAAGAATTGATGCTTTTGAACTGTGGTGTTGGAGAAGACTCTTGAGAGTCCTTTGGACTGCAAGGAGATCAAATCAGTCAATCCTAAAGAAAATCAATCTGGGATATTCATTGGAAGGCCTGATGGTGAAGCTGAAACTCCAATACTTTGGCCACCTGATGCAAAGAACTGACTCATTAGAAAAGACCCTGGTACTGGGAAAGATTGAAGGCAGGAGGAGAAGGGGATGACAGAGGATGAGATGGTTGGATGGCACCCCTGACTCAACGGATACTAGTTTGAGCAAGGTCTGGAATTTGGTGAAGGACAGGGAAGCAGTACATGGGGTCACAAAGAGTCGGACACAACTGAGCAACTGAACAACAAAAATTTGCTATTCTTAAGATACTTTGTAAGAGATACTTTGTTCAAACTTGAAAAAAAAAAAAAGGGAATATATGGTGTAGTTGTTATAGCATATACTGTAACTACAGTAATTTTTAGTTACTATTACTGTGACTTATAGTTTTTATTATTTTATTCTTAGCTTAAATACATTGTCTAATTCCTGTTGTTTTTTGATACCAGGAGTCTCCCAGTTGCACGAAAAGGTGCTGTGTCTAGTGCTCTCTACATGGCATGGTTAGAAGCTCTATCCAAGGACCTGCCACCCATTCTTCTGGTCCGTGGGAATCATCAGAGTGTCCTTACCTTCTATTCTTAAGTGTTTTATCTGCACAGTGGACAGCCCTCCAGACGGTACTTCAGTGCCTAGTGAAGTAACTATCACTGAAATCTTCAACATCACAATGGCGAACTGTGACTTTTTTTCACTATTTCATTAATTTGAAAGCACACAGGGAAGTTGCTCCATTGATATGTGTATGGAGACTTCAGTTTTAGTCAATTCTGTATTTCAGTCTTAGTGAATGATGATTCCTTGTTGGACTGAAGCTTGTGAGAGTAAAGTTTTTCCTTTGCTACTTGAATAGCAATAAAAATGTGTTATTTTTTGATTGATGAAAGGAGTACAAAAAGCCTTTAGCCTTGAGGTGCCTTCTGAAATTAACCAAATTTCATCCATATATCCTCTTTTATAAATTTGTAGAATGTCAAACTTTGCCTTCAGCTATTTTTATTTCTAATCTTTCCCACCTTAAAATGGACACTGCTTTTCTTTTTCCATTGACCAATTAGTGTTGAGTACTGTATGTTTTCTATTACTTTTGTAAATGTGTTTGTTAGCTATCAAAGGTGAGAATTAGAGTGAGTTAATGAAAATGCAAAGAAAAAAATGAGAACCGAAAAGTGACCCCAAGGTTAGGTTTGCATTAGGATGTATAAATGTAGATCTAGGGGGAAAAAGGCCCAATAAACCTTTTTTTTAAAACCTCTAATTGGCTGTTATTTATATCTTTTTTGATTATTATTTCTTGAAACCTTAGGGGAGGTTGAAGATTTATCCAGTACTTCTATATACCATCCTGAAAAATCACATATTATCATTCTTTAAACAAAGTCTTTAAGATCATTTATATTTATTAGAAGAAAGATCTGTCCTAATTTAGGGTTTTCCTCAAATCTGAGGGACTTTTACAAAATGCTAAAAGATTTTTCTGGTTAAAATTAGACAAAGCATTGTCATTTAATATAATATTTCAATAAATGTATGGAATATCACTATATCATCCTTTTTATAAATCATTAAAATATTTAATGTTTCATCAAATGGTTAAATGGACCACTGGTTTCTTAGTGAAATGTTTTTAGGTTTAATTCATTCAACTGTCAAGTACATAGTCTTAATTAATATACTCAGGTTTGAACAGATTATTCTGGACATTTAAATTTAATCCATTCTTAATACTTTAAAACTTTTGTGTTAAGAAAAACTGCCAGTTTGTGCTTTTGAAAGTCTGTTTTGACATCATAGTCTACTAGTACAATTTGGACAGTGCATATGTACTGTTACTAAAAGCTTTATATGCAATTATTAATGTGAAGTTTTTTGTTTTTTATTCAAGGAAGGATTTCCTAGAAACATTTCAAGGGATTATATGTCTACATATCTGTATGTGTGTGTGTACATGTATATGCATACACATATGCATATGTGTATTTATAATGACACGATGGTTTTTTGCATTTTAAAGTGATCAAGATTTATCATAGTAAATTTTTTGTTTCAGTTATGAGTTCACAGATTGAAAGACAGGTTTCATGGAGAACAAATGTGATCACTGGAAGGGCATGTAACTTCACAGTTATCATTCGATTAGGAAATGGAGAATGTTTCATCTAAAGTACTGTTCAGTGTGTTCACTGGTAAAAGTTTCACTGGTGAAGAATTTATGTAGGTATTCATGAATCTCAATAAAAATCTATAAAATTACTACTGTTGTTCAGTAGTGCAATATCTTTGCTGCATGAGTATGAACTAAGTTAATATCAAAACAGAGATCTGATAGTAATTTTAAATTCAGAATGTTAAGAGAATGAGGTAATTGTTTTCCTAAAAACTTTTTCCTGTGTTATAACTCACACCATTGTACCATTTTTTGGAGGTTTTGTAGTGTTTAAGAGGAAAGACAGCAGAAATGTCATATTCAGTAAACAATATCATGTCTCAACTTTTTAAATGGATAATAGGGCATAACTGAGTGCTGCTATCTTGAAATGTGCACAGGTACACTTACTTTTTCTTTTTTTAAGTTTTTCCCATTCAGGAAAACCTCATTGTGATCTGTACTGCAGGAACCAAATGTCATGCATCATACATATGTGTATAAAGTACATAAAATATATCTAAATATACATAATGGGGGAGGGTAATATTATCTGTGAAATAATGTAAGAAGCTTTTCACTTAAAAAGAAATGCATTACTTTTACTTAACACTAGATACCAGGTCAAATTTTTCAAGGTTGTTTTTGTGCTCTGATAAATTTTAACAATTAATTCTTAGAAATGTTAGCTAGTGTTGAAGCTATTCTACTCTATTTTATTTATGCTGAATTTGATTGTTTTAATGCCAAAAATTTTAAGTTCTAATCATTGGTGAAAACTTGGAAATAAACAGTTATGCAATGGCATATGACCGTTCATTATTTCTCTAGGTAAAAATTCAGTGGGTTTAGAGAATGGTGGTGTTAAGCTGATTATTAACCATTAATTAAATCACGTATTTATTTGTCACATTATTTCATTTGTATTTTAGGTTTTCTTTTACATTCTTTTTTTATGCTTTCTGACATTACATATTTTTAAAGACTATGGAAAAATAATTTAAAGATTTGAGCTCTGGTGGATGTTTACTAAGTTTGAAAATGTAATATTTTGATAATACTGTACTATAACTGTCACACAAATGCTTTTCTAATGTTTTAACGTTGAGTATTGCAGTTGCTGCTTTGTACAGAGGTTACTGCAATAAAGGAAGTGGATTCATTAAAACAATTTAATGTCTATTCATTTTATAAATCTATGTCAACTCTGTGATTTTTACCTCATTTATACAACTTATTTCATGGATGTCTTGAGTTTTTTTAAAATGGCTTTTATCCTAATATTCATGGTTTGGAAAAGTTGTTTGCTATCCTTAAACCTTTGTAGTAATCACTAATTTTCTTGATAGATTGAGCTATATCAGACACAGCTCATTTTGATATTTTGTAAATCATTTAACTTTTCTAATTCTGCTTTATTTGTCTTTTGGTTAAATCATGTGTTTATGAGTGAAGAAAGCAGAATATTAAAATGGATTCACAGTCCCTGAGTATAATCTGATTCATTTCTTGCTAAGATTTTTGGCAAAGTTAATTTACAATTTTACAAAGCATTTTCACTTTACCATTTGAACATTACAGTAGGTGTATTACACGTGCAGGACAGCTGTTTCTCTCCCTTCTACTCTTGAGAAAGTAGCTTGGAGAATTGTAGCGAGTTTCCCAAGATCATGTGATAAATCAACAAAGGATGCTGGTCTAGAGCACAGATCTTTTCATCTTCACGCGTATCACCATTATGCAGTCACTGCTGCCTGATCCATAACTTAATTACTGGTTTAGAATGGTCATTTCCAAACTACTCATACTTATCTGCCCAGGAAGTTTGTGCTCTGGTAATACAAATTACAGTTACAAGTGTATACTGGCCACAGGCAACCTAATAAATCTGAAACAAATGTAAGTGTCCATTGTATGGTCTTTGCTTTTTGCTTATTCCTCACTAAGCTGCTTATTCAAGTTTACTCACTTCTTTGTGGAATAGGAGGGAGGGTTAAGAAAGAATTCAAAGGCAGCTATGATTATGGCATTTACTATCAGAGCATCCAGTGGTTTTCGAAACAGGAATGTAATTAAGTCTTTGAGCTAGCAGAGTTTTTTGTTTTGTTTTTATTTGGGTAATAAAAGATAAAATGCTTGCTTCTGTCTTTGTTTATGTATCAACAGGATGTTTATAGAATTAGAGGAAATAGATGATAGTTTGATGTTTAACTGGGTAAACAAGTAGTTAAAATATCAAAATAATGGTTAAAACAGCATAAGTCTTAGGATGCACTCATCAGAAAGTACTGTTTAGCTAGTTCAGATAGTAGGTACATAAAAGGTGTTGGTGGATTAACCAATCAGACATACTTTGGGGGGGGGACTACTAAAATACCTGAAGAGCTCAGTCTCCTTGCTTTTTAGAGAATCTGGAAGCAATGGTCATAGACCTATTTTACCTGTGGCATAGGAGTTTGAGGTAGGCTGTTAAATGGCAGCATTAAGGAGAACTTCAGCCCATTTTTTTTCCTGTTGAAACTACCACTGAATATTGTGTTGGACAAGGTTACTGCTATTTCAGAGGAAAATGTGAATATGTCTGAATTTGTCTCCTCCTGCAGCCTTACTTGTGGCTGTGGTCCTCAGATCAGGAGCTCATTCCCCCAAACAATAGTTTACACATATTCTTTGTTCCTCTTTTCTATCATATGAATGCCAGCTAGCAAGATATTCCATCCAAAACTACAAATGAAAAAGAAATTTACTTTTGTGATCCATGTGAAATGCAAAAACAGACACCTCAGACTCAGTACTTGTCAGACTTTCATTAGAATACTGCTAAATAAGCTTTGAAGGTAAAGAATTGTGGAGATTTTATTCGGGAAACATTAACTGAGTTTCTAGATAATTTCATATCCAGTTCATATCTAATAACAGACAAAAAAACTTAAAAAGTAAGCAGGCAGCGTGTTTTGATTTATATATAGTACACATAAGGCATATAACAACTACTGCTATAAGGTATGATTGTATTTGCTCTTTAACATTCTAAAAAAATTAAGTCCCAAGTAGGCCATTTTTTTTTTTTTTTGCGTCTTTTAATTTCATGGCTGCAATCACCATCTGCAGTGATTTTGGAGTCCAAAAAAATAAGTCTGACACTGTTTCCACTGTTCCCCCATCTGTTTGCCATGAAGTGATGGGACCCGATGCCATGATCTTAGTTTTCTGAACGTTGAGCTTTAAGCCAACTTTTTTTTTTTTTTTTTTAATAAATTTATTTATTTTAGTTGGGGGCTAATTACTTTACAATATTGTAATAGTTTTTGCCATACATTGACATGAATCAGCCATGGGTTTACATGTGTTCCCCTTCTTGGACCCCCCACCCACCTCCCTCCCCATCCCATCCTTCTGGATCATCCCATTGCCCCGGCCCTGAGCCCAAGTAGGCCATTTTAAAAGGAGGTCATCACAATTTGAAAAGGAGCAAGTTTTAGGAGTTTGTCTGACCAATATAACACAGGTTACTTTTATCTCAAGCGCACATTTTTGCTTAAGCCATGAAAACTCCTTTGAGTTTCCTAGGAGTGTTAACTAGTCCAGACGTTTAAAAGGTGGCAAGGACTATTTGGGAATTGGGGTGGAGAGTGATAGGATGGAAAGTTACACTCCAAGAAAGGTTCATGAATTATGAAAGACTGCTTTTAAGGCTGAAAGTCTTGCATTCACTCTTCCTTGAAGGGAAACAGTGAATTGTGAAGAATGGAAGTTAGGTTTTTCTTTCTGAATTTTAAAATATGTTGATTTTAATAAGCATCTCCTGTTAGTTACATGGTACTAATCTCAGAAGTATGACCTATCTCTTTCAGGTAGTCTTTTTCTATGGCTGTTCCATCAATAAAGATAATCCTTTGTTTACTGTCTATGCACCTGTGAGTTTAACACTGTTGATGTAAACTTCACACTTGATGTTTTTCAGAGATTTAACAGTAGGGAATAACAGGTGTATTATGTACTGAAACAGGTGTATTATGTATTGAGAACAGTGGTTCTCAAACTTCAGTATGTATTGGAATCACCTTGAGGGTTTGTTAAAATATAATTGTTCCTGCCAGTCTCTGTTCTGAGTGAAATTCCTCCCCTTCACAAACACAGCTGTTCAGTATAACCCTCCTTTCTTTATGGTTCCCTTTATCCTTTACCCATGCCTATCGAGTTTCTGACAGAGTACACTTACTTCCATCTCCTCTCAGCTGTGAATTCAGATAATCACCATTCTTCCACATTGCTGAGTGTTTTCTATCTGTTATTAGATCATCTTTAGTGGTAGGAGTAGAACCCAAATCATACTAACAGAAAAAGCAGTCCAGGAAGACAACTGAGATGAGTCCCTGGACTGAGTCCCTGGACTCAAGTTTGTGTAAGCACGGACTCAGAACAGTGTCACTGGGGGGGGCGGGGGGGGGGGGAATCAATCTCAGAAGTTCAACAACTGTAGTAAAAAAAAAAAAAAAAAGGGTGGGGGGGGGTGCTGTGTTGGCAGCTAGTGCCCTTAGTTTCTTGGGTTTATGTAGTAGCTCAGAAAATTAAGGAAGGGCTGCTTCAGCTCTTTGATCTACACTGATGACTGGCTACTTCAGGTGCTGGTTTGCCCAAGTTCCAGAGGTTGATTCAAAGGTGAACAGCTCTGTAGGCCAAACCCAAGCCACTGACACCTTGACGAGGCCCTCAAGCTTTGCAGCCAAATGCTCAATATCCACTCCATTCCTTGCTTTCTGCCCTGCTCCCCACCTTCCACCCCCCACTCCCCAGTTTCTTCCACTCCTCTCCTCACATTCCACCCCCTACCCCCACCTTCCACCCCCATCCCTGACTTCCATCCACTCCCCACCTTCTACCCTAGCCCAGCAGTCCCACAGCTATCTCAGCCTCAAACTTTCTGTTCACAGGGTATTTGGCAGAGGATTCCTGATTCCCTAGTCTGCAACAACTCCATTTGCACACCCGTCTTGTCCTTACTCCTTAGACTAGTATCTCCAGAGCTCCCACCCCAGTCCCTGCCCACTCCAGGGGGCAAAATCCCCCAACCCAGAACAAGAACAAGTCTTTCTTTCCCTTCCCTTTTCCCTGACAACGGGTCCTCGTAGCTTGTGGGGAAATGCAGAAAAGCTGTTTTAGTAGGCTCCACATCACAGAAGAGTCTGCTTTTCCTACAATACCAAGAAATATAATAGCCATTTAGAAGTGCATTTAGAATGGCAACAGAATCTTCCCTCACCAAAACAGAGTACTATACTTTTTGTAATTGAAAGCAGTTTGGTTGATTTTTCCAACTATGTTGCACTAAATTCTCAGCAGATCACTCTGTTACCCTTGCACCATGCCCAGACAATGGTAAGCCCCTCAAAGTTTTAAAAAGTGTAACGCAAAATTAACTTCTGTAGAAGACATCCATTACTTTTGGGCTACAGTAGGGGAGCCAGTGGGCACTGGTGGTATCAGTATCAGATGGAAGTTCGTTAAAATACTTCTAAAGAGAGATGTCAGGGACGAAGAGGGGTTGAATCAAGTTGAGTAGCAGGAAGAATTAAAAGGAGAGTTTAGATTCAGAAATCATATCAAGAAAGAATTAAAGGCAATAGGATTGTAATGAGGTTAGGTGGAGAGACTAGGGGATGAGATGACAAAGACATCAAGGTTTCTGGCTTGGGCCATGGGTGGATCTGAAATTGAAAGAGGAAGCTGAGCAAGTTTGGGGAAAGGTATGCATGTGGCAGGAGAATAAAGGGGTTGTTTAGAACATGAGTTAAAGATTCAGGCTCTGGAACCCAACATGACAATTAGCTATTGATCCACTGAAATAATTTACCAAAAAAATCACTGAGACTAGAACCTTCTTTAGAAGCAATATGTAAATTATGCTGGTTTTGTTTCACAGTTACAGTTTGCTTAGGTTTTCTATTTCTTGCTGTGTCAATTTTAATAATCCTTCATTAAATGTTAATTCCTATGTATTGAAATTTATTAGCAATTAGAGCATGATTTTATAATTTCAAACTATTCACTTCATATATTCCTTTCCTTTTTACATTTTTTCTCATTTCTTGATTGGATTTCTGATCCCAGAAGAAACATACTTGGACTTACTTATCACTTTCATTAATTTTCACAGGTGTCATGGCTGAAGAAACAAAAAGAGAAACAATGCTCTCTACATTTAATTCTCCCCTTCCTAAATCACATGGAATATGAGGTCTTTTTTCCCTCTTAATCCCAGAAAAGTACACTCTAAGATATAAATCTATGGAAATATTCATTAGTTTCCAAAAGGTATCACTATCTTGCAAATAGCAATATGGAGATAAAGGAAAAGTCACACTCCTATCTCCAACATGCTTAACTATTTCAAAACATCAAAGATACTCTTCTACTTCTAAAACCATGGCACAGAACTAACTCCTTGGCAGAAAGCTGCACATTAGCTCAGGTTACACAGAGAGAGAGCTGACATGTTCTGTTGGGTGAACTTGTTATACTGGAATAGCTGATAAACAAGAGCTATCTCTTGAACTTAAAAAAAAAATTAAGAAAGACACCAGCATAGTACAGTGAAAGGAATATTATTTTCTGGTCACTACAGGAGGTCATATTTTTTTCAGGAAAGTTAAGTATAGATACACTGGAAGTTTGTCTTGTGAGAAGAAATCAAAATGTAGACATGGCTTTCCAGAGAAACTGACCGTGACCCCCATTCCTGTCCTGACTGTGTATTTACTGTGATCACAGCCCTTTTGAAGTCTTGCTCTTTACCTCTACTATGAGGACAATACTGTCTACTTCAGAGAGGGGTTATGAGATTTAAATAAATTATGTAAACAAGTGGCATATGAACAATGTTCAGTTGATGTAAGCTCTTTCTCCCCCATTTCTCCTGAATTAGAAATAAAATGATACTCAGTTAATCACAGCACCATGAGTGACTATTTTCTTGCTCACCCCCTAGCACAATCCATTGCCTGATCTTACTGATGTTTTCCTTCTAAACAACTCAAATCTCTATCTCTGTTCAACCAATAGATCTGCTATGACTTCAGTTCTGATTTCCAACACTGGGAGCTGGACAATGTTAAGCCTCCTCTAACTCTAACATCATGAGAAGAAACCACTTGAGATTATAAAGCCAGGGCAGAGGAGTAATTCCCACACCTGGTGGAGATGGACTTCCTTGGGTATTGATGTGGGCCAAGTTTTGGGGCTCCTCTCTACTGAAGGCTCTCTTCCTCCATATCCTCTGAACATGTTGGATACATTCCTGAGGAACTAAGGGGCCACCTTAGAGCTGCATTCATTGACTCTGTATCTTTTGCATTGTTTTCTACGCTAATTCTTCAGCAAAGCCAAGCAAGCCCACTTAAAACTAAGTCCAAATCTTTATTCTCTTCTAGTCCCCTAACTTAGACCCAAACTTCGTGGACTGACCAAAAAGATCATATAAAAAGATTGTATAGTTCTCACTTGTCTCTTTGCCTCCCATATTAATTACATCATTCTGAAAATCAACCTCTCTTTAGGTTCATTTTCAGCTCCCACTGTTCAGTGGGAGCTATCTACTCCTGCCAGACTAACCATCTGCACAGGGCTTTTGCTTCCTTGCAGTTGGAACATTCCAGTTTAACTGCCTGGTCTGTCCTTGACCTTACTCAAGATGAAGCTCAGAATCATCTGCTCTGGGAAGTTTTCTGGTTCCATAAGGCTACATTAGAGGTCCCTCCTCTGCTCTGCCCCTCTATGCTAATCCACTTGCCCCTGCCATAGCCTCATTGCCTGCACTGGAGTTGCTTTCTTTGCTCTATGTTTTTCACACCAGTGTGGAAGCGCCCTGACCGCAGAGACCTTATGCAGGGCTTACAATTTAAGTATTAGGGATTTTCACATCCTTTCTCTCTCCCACTTTACTCCATTCTGACTTCTTCACTTATATTATGGTATCAGTACATTTTGGAACTAAATGAGAGTGCTGAAATATTTTAAAAATTAACAAATTTGTTTATCATTGTGAAAAAGCATCTGCCACCAATGCCTTATCTTGTCAAGTATTTAAGGACCAAGTATCTCCCAAACCCATGCTCTTATACAAACTTTATGAATGACAAAATGTTATGTAAACATTACAGATGACACTTCCCAACTGGAAAAATTTTGCTCTTTATGACACAGCTTAAGAGCCAGCTTCTTTGTGAAACTCCTCTTACATCCCATTGCCAAACCACTGCAGCTATTCCATCTTTCCTCTTGGCCCATGGCATTGTTATATATTTGATTTCCCAATTAGATTGAGTAACTGATGTAATCAGTTTCTTATCTCCAGTGGCTCATCTTAGTTGTGAGCAGATAGAAGGCTTTAATACAGGATTTTTGAATGAAACAATTAATGAAAAAATTATATAAAGGGGAAGTCTGCTGACGACAGGAGAATAGATGAAGTTATAGGCATGGAACTTTGTTAGGACCGGAGCTTTCTGAAATGGGTGATTTGGTTTAGCAGTAACAACTACAACTAGTGGTAACAACTACATAGTAATGATATGCATAAGATGTTTCTTATATGTTTGAGTTCTTGAGGCTGAACCTACAATAACTACTCTTTCATGTCAGTAATTTATTCTCTGTCATGCTAATCGCTAGGATATAATTATTTGAAGAAGGAGTCTTTTAATAAGTGGTTATTGGTTATTATATCTCTAATACTTTGGCTTCCCTGGTGGCTCAGCAGTTAAGAATCCACCTGCAATGCAGCAGACACAGGTTTCATCCCTGGGTCAGGAACATACCTTGGAGAAGGACATGGGAACCCATTCCAGTATTCTTGCCTGGGAAATCCCAAGGACAGAGAAGCCTGGAGGGCTACAGTCCAGGGCACGCAAAAGAGTTGGACATGACTTAGCAACTAAACAAAAACAAATATAAATAAGACTCATGAACAAGGGGAGGAAGCAGAGGAGAACAGCAAGGGAGGATGCTTGAGGCTGGGGAGCTGGGCAAAGGCAACCTCCTTAAAAGTATTTTTAAAATGTCAATCCCAGGCGATATAACTCCCAAACTCTATGTGAGAAGCCAGTTTGGGGGTCAGCGTGGTAGGGGCAGCCCTGGGGCTCCAGCCCACCCTGACTGAAGGTGATAGGGTTAGGGTGAAAAGCTCAAGTAGAGAAGCAAAAGGAGCCAGTGTTTAGTTAGGTGCCAAAGTATTTGCTTAAGAAATTAGTCACCCCCTTGGCCTAGCCCAGGCACTGGCTGTTAACTTAAGTGCCCTTTAAACGCTTCTCGGTGGCTTTTGTTCTTTGAGGATTATTGAACATTTCGGTCCCACAGGTGCCCGCTGTTTTGAGAAAACTGTGTCGAAAAATACACAAATGGAAGCAGATCCTCATTGGCTGTTAAACCTGCAGTCTTTCGTGAGGTTCTTTTCTAAGAGATAAGACAGAGGGCTGACATAATCCCAGGATCCTAAGTGAAGTGGATGATTTTCCTGCCTAACCTGGGTCACATCAAACTCAGGTGCAGACCAACTGAAGAAACCTTGTCTCCGCCAGCCTGCCTTCCTCTCCTCGTTCCCTCCTTGCTCTCTTCGGGTCCCCTCTCGTCCAGTCAGTACAACTGTCATTGTGACTTAGGTCTTACCTTTTGGCAGTTCTCCAACTTCACCATTATTTGGTGCGGAGTGTCTTGGGAAAAAAATAATGTAACCTGAACGTATTTTCTATTGCATGCATGCTGGGTCGCTTCAGTCGTGTCCGACTCTGTGCGACCCCATGAACAGCAAGCAGCCCACCAGGCTCCTCCGTCCACAGGATTCTCCAGGCAAGAATACTGGAGTGGGTTGCCATTTCCTTCTCCATATTTTCTATTAATAGTTTAAAAAAGATCTTTCGCCCTTATTTTGACTTCAGTGTGATCAAATGCCAACCAGAGCGAAATGAAGACTGACTGGCTAGGATCTCGTCAGTTCTGTGGGGTTCGGGGTCGAAGCAAGGCTTATCTCCCCTGGGCGAGAAGCAAACTCCTCCCACCAGGCAATGCGCGCCTCTCCCTCACACGGA
The DNA here is from genome assembly GCF_054371585.1 of Giraffa tippelskirchi. Classification (NCBI taxonomy): domain Eukaryota; kingdom Metazoa; phylum Chordata; class Mammalia; order Artiodactyla; family Giraffidae; genus Giraffa; species Giraffa tippelskirchi. The sequence goes on along the minus strand of NC_137280.1, from coordinate 101,749,901 downwards.
GACCCAGCCCCAGAAGGCAACGCGCGCCTCTCCCTCACACGGAGACCCAGCCCCAGAAGGCAACGCGCGCCTCTCCCTCACACGGAGACCCAGCCCCAGAAGGCAACGCGCGCCTCTCCCTCACACGGAGACCCAGCCCCAGAAGGCAACGCGCGCCTCTCCCTCACACGGAGACCCAGCCCCAGAAGGCAACGCGCGCCTCTCCCTCACACGGAGACCCAGCCCCAGAAGGCAACGCGCGCCTCTCCCTCACACGGAGACCCAGCCCCAGAAGGCAACGCGCGCCTCTCCCTCACACGGAGACCCTGTCTCACACGCCGGCGAGCACCTCCCCCGACGCGGAGGCTATATTTGAGCGGTGCGTGCCTTGCCCGCAGGAGGATGTGTGAAACTGCAGGATGTGTATTTTCTCTGACAGAGGCTCCCTCGTGTGGCTCCTGCCGACAATGACGTCTGTGACTTGAATGTTTACTTCATTCTCTTTTGAGAAAGGAAGAAGTCTTGGATCTTGCCCTCAGGAGCGGAGACAATGCTTTTTTTTTTTTTAGCACATTTTTGTCTCCCTCAGAATAGAAAACTTTGTTTTTCTTAGACTAACGTGGACTCTGGCGGAGTAATTGAACTGCCTGGGAAACAATTTGGGGTAGAGTTATTGCAGGATACTCCAACGCTGCTCTTGTCACATAGATGAGAGAAAGGAGTCGCTGAGACCTCTGAATACCCACTAGATTTAAGGCATTTTATGTCATTATTTAATCTTCGAGTATCTCAAGTAGGAATTGTCATTCCCACTTTTATAATTGAAGTATAGATTTACAATTTTAGTTTCAGGTGTACTGCATTGTGATTCAGTATTTTTACAGATTATACTCCCATTAAAAGGTATTACAAGATAATGGCTACAATTCCCTGTGCTGTACAATATATCCTTGTTGCTTATCTATTTTCCAAATAGAAGAATGTGTTTTCCTGACATCTTTGCACAGGGGCCATGCTAATCTCTGTATTGGTCTAGTTTCAGTATATGTGCTACCAAAGTGAGCACTGTCATCCCCTTTTTATAGAAGAGGAAACTGAAGTTCTCAGAGGTCCAGGGTCTCAAAATGGTGTAATGGGGGTGTCCAAGAACTTTGTCCAGAGCTAAGTCCAGAGCTTTGCAGTAATGAGACCTCCTACAAAAAGATAAAATTTTATACTCAATTTCCTCTCCCTAGAGATGTTACATTCCAGAGAAATTTCCTTATGTTTCAAATCCAATAACCCCACATCTGAGTATGTCACTTTTGGCTTTTGTAAAGTGTGCTACATTTGCACATTTAGAGTCAAGAATAGTTATGAGACTTTTTTTTTAATTTCAGTTTTACTGATGTATAATTGACAACTAAAATTGCAAGATATTTCAAATGTACTAGATTGTGATGATGTAATAAACATTGTGAAGGAATCCTCCCTAACAAGTGAATTGTGCTGTGCTGTTCTGTGCTTACTCGCTCAATCGTGTCCCACTCTTTGCAATCCCATGGACTGTAGCCCACGAGGCTCCTCCGTCCATGAGGAGTCTCCAGGCAAGAATACTGGAGTGGGTTGCCATGCCCTCCTCCAGGGCATGTTCCCAACTCAGGGATCAAATCCAGGTCTCCCGCTTTGCAGGCGTATTCTTTATCATCTGAGCCAACAAGGAAGCCCATAGTTAACTAATACATCTGTTATTAGTAGTATTAGTATTATTGAGAGTTAACTTATAAAGTGAGACCGAGGGAGATGAAGTGGTATGCTTAAAGTTATTACAATTAGCAAATAAATTTCTTTCTCAAGTCTAGTGATGTGAAAGCCATTTTGATTCTCATAGCAGGCTGTCTTACATCTTCTTTTAGAGTAGATCTTTTTTTTGTTAGTTTGTCAAATAAGAGGATCACGAAGTTCCCTCCTAGCCCTCCAGTTCTGAGGGTTCTGATCATTAAGGCTTTCACGTCTTGTCTCCCCTCGTCTTCTCTGGTCTGGTGATGTTAAGGCCATAGAGAGGTTTAATGATTCACCCTTGCTCACACAAGTGGTCTCTGCACAACCCAAGCCTGGCATGCAGGCTCCCTGCTTGCAGCCTTGCACTGTGGAATAGGCATTAGCATTTGGCCTTACTCTGCCCCTTTTCTTTGATGAGAGTTTATAATTTCCTTCTTGTCTTATCTTGTTTTGGTGGGACTAACCCACCTGAGGCTTTTGGGTTGGACACCTGACTCTGGTCTAGCTAGTCAAAGTGTTAGTTACAAAAACAAGTTTATGGTCGAAACTGGGCCAAGAATAGGCAGTGGTAGGATTTGCTAACCCCTTGGGAAAAAAATGTGCTTTTCACCTGGGCTTGAAAAAGGAGTTCTTATGGACTGGATGCCTATGCCTCCCCCAAAATTCATACGATGAAGTGCTAACGTCTAATGAATGTATTTGGAGATTGGGCCTTTTGGAATGTAGCTAAGGTTAAATGAGATGGACCTCAAATCCTGTAGGATTAGAGTTCTTATGAGAAGAGAAACAGACATCAGAATGTGTTCTCCAAACCCCCAATATATGCACACACCAAGGAAAGGCCATGGGAGGACACGGGAAGGAAGTGACCATCTGTAAGTTAGGGAGAGAGTCCTTACTTGGAATTGAATTGTGTTGAAGCTTTTCTCTTTGACTTCCCAACTTCTAGAACCATGAGAAATAAATTTTTGTTGTTTAAGCCACCCACCCCATGGTGTTTTGTTATGGCAGCCTGACCTGGGACAGAAAGTGGTAAAAGCCCAGCTGGGAGCCACTAGTTGTCATCTCTGCTGCCAAGTAAGGAAGCCGACAGATGGAGGAAGAGATGTGAATGGGTGAGAGTGGGTCTGGACCCTTGACTGATCAGTACATAAGCTACTAAACAGCTGTGCTGCTACTGCTGCTGCTAAGTCGCGTCAGTCGTGTCCGACTCTGTGTGACCCCATAGATGGCAGCCCACCAGGCTCCCCCGTCCCTGGGATTCTCCAGGCAAGAGTACTGGAGTGGGTTGCCATTTCCTTCTCCAGGGCATGAAAATGAAAAGTGAAAGTAGAGTCGCTCAGTCGTGTCCGACTCAGTGACCCCATGGACTGCAGCCCGCCAGGCTCCTCCGTTCATGGGATTTTCCAGGCAAGAGTACTGGAGTGGGGTGCCATTGCCTTCTCCAAACAGCTGTAATGAGGCATAATTCACATACCATACAATTCACCCATTTAGAGTGTATAATTCAGTGTACACTGAGAGATATGTACAACCATCACCAGAGTCAATTTTAGGATATTCATCACCTCAAAAAGAAACCCTATCCCCTTTAGTTATCACTCCCCTTTCTCCCCTTCTCTCCAGTCCTAAGCAACCATGCTTAGCAACCATCTTTTTGTCTCTACAGAACTGCCTATTCTGGTTATTTCATATACATGGAATAATATAATTAATATATGGTATTCTGTGTCTTCTCACTCAGCCTAATGTTTTCAAGGTTAATTCATATTATGGCATGTATAATTTCTTTCTATGGTGAAATAATATTCCATTGTACACAAAAACCACCTTTTGTTAACCCACTCGTCAACTGATAGACATTTAAGTTGTTCTCACTTTTGCTTATTATTAATTACACTCCTATAAAATTCATGTACATGTTTGGGGTAGATTTATGCTTTTATTTATTTTGAATATATATATATACATATATATGTCACGGGGTGGAACTTTTGGATCATATGATAACTCTGTTTAATTGAATAACTGCCAAACTGTTTTCCAAAGTGGTCACACTGTTTCACAGTCTCACTAGCAGCGAGTGTTCTCATTTCTTTGCCAACACTTACTATTATTTGACATTTAAATTCTAGCCATACTTGTGGGTGTGAGGTAATATCTTATTGTGGTTTTGATTTGCATTTCTCTGGTGAAAAATGATGTCAAGCATTTTTCCTTGTGTTTATTGGCCACTTTCCTGGAGAAATATCTACTTTGATCCTTTGCCCATTTTTAAATTGAGATATTTGTCTTTTTATTATTGAGTTGTAAGAGTATTTATAGCATCGCTAACTCAATGAACATGAATTCGAGCAAACTCCAGGAAAGAGTGGAGGACAGAGGAGTCTGGCATGCTGCAGTCCATGGGGTCACAGAGTCGGGTACAACTTAGTGACTGAACAACAAAAAAGAGTGTGTATGTATCTTAGATACAAGTCCTTTATCTGATATAATAATAATGAAAAGTTTGAAATATTGCAAGTTACCAAATTATAGCACAGAGTCACAAAGTGAGCAAATGCTGTTGGAAAAATGGCACCAATAGACTTGCTCAATTCAGTGTTGCCACAAATCTTCAATTTGTAAAAAGTCCAGAATCTGTGAAGTGCAATGAGGTGAAGCACAATAAGACAAAGTATGCCTGTATTTGAAATTCAGTTCATTTTTGCCTATTGAGCTAATAGATTTTTGTTAATCTTAATACTGCTTATACTTTAAGTACTTGGAACTGAAAGAGTGCTAACCAATATTTTTCTCTAGACTACACCATAACTGGCTTCCCCAAAGATTGAGATTTAGAAATATATTTTAGTGTTTACAAAGCTATCTCATGGTCTTATTTGATCCTTACTCACCTTGGGAGGTGTGAAAGTGGGTATTTTCATCTACATTTTAAAGGTGAAGAAACTGAGGCTTGAGAGGCTACATGACCCAGGCTTTGACTTTGTAAGGGGCATATCTGAAACAGAACCCAGGTTTTCTGATCCCTAGTTCAAAGCCCTTCATATAGTGTTGTCCTGAGAAGCTCACTGGGCTTCACAGATGTATTGTTCTGATGTGCCTGCTAGAAGCATGTGCAGGACAAAGAAATATTGCCCCAAACGATGACATAGAAGCAGGGTCTCAGAAAATGAGTCATGACTGAGTTAAAAACCAAGAGACTAAATTCTAGTGCCCACTCTAAGGGAAAACCACAGAAACTTTTTTTTAAGTCATAATTCGAAACCATACGAAAAGTAAAACCTCATACCCCGTCCCCTGCCAAATGGTTTGGGATATTTGTGGTAGATAATTTACACTATCTTAGGAACTAAACAAACTCTTTAAACTGCAAGGCCAACATCTAAGGAGGCCAATTTGGCACTGATTTTTAAAATAAACATGATTATAATGAGAGTTGAAGCAAAGGAAATTAAGTAGAGTGTGCGCTGTATTTGGCATGTACCTAAACACTCAGTTAGGGCCAGTGAGGAAGGTCCATTACTTGGCGTGAGTGCTGAAAATTTGTTTTGTAATTTCTCTCTGCTGTAGGTCATTATGTTTTTATTTAAAAACTGTTTCAACCACATTTTCACATTTCAGTAGGGTGCTGACAAACATAATTGTGCACATTAATAGTGTCAACTTAAAAGGAGGAATGGTTACAAAATTCTCCATCTTTCTCCAAACTAAGTCAAATTCAAATAGCTCCACTTAAAAGATAAATGCATTTCTTTTTCATTCTTATTCATCTGTGCATGATAGACAGTGATGGAGAGTGAATAGTCAGTGCCAACAGTACTCTGTTTTGGTCATCAAATCTCCTGTTAAGGGCACGGTTCACAACTGGAATGCAAGTTTCCTTGTGACTCAACTCAAGGAGGAGTGGTAGTGATGGAGGTGGAAGGCTGTAATCTATTTTATAGTAATTTGTAGTAGGGAGGGGTTAGGAAATTTCTCATTCACTAACGTCCTCCCCTATTACAACTAAAAGCATTTTCTAATGACTCCATGTCTATTTGAGAACCAAAAATCCTATTTAGATTGTGAATTATTGCATATGAAGATTATAAAAAGGAAAGCTTTTTGTATTATTTAGAAATATGTGCACATACATATTAATCTATGAACCATTTATGATGACAGCAGAGATCAAAACGTTAAACCCAAGTTGAAAGCCAAGCTGGTGTTCAGAGGGGCTGTCTGCTAAGTGAAGAGGTTCAGAGATCAAAGCAGAAAGTTGAGGTAGGAAAAATAGCCCACGCTTAGTCCACAAGCTGGCAAATATGGTAAATACTCCTAACCATCACCAATCTATGTCACACAGACACTCACCCAAGTGGGTAGAAAGCTTCCAGGAAGGCCTCCAGACTGAAGTGCTTTCTCACAGCTTGCTGTCATCTGAAAGTTCTGTGGAGGACAGCTCTACTGGGTGTGGCTCAGAACAGCTCAGACCCAAGTTACCAGCACTGGGGAATTCCCTTCTTCACTGGTTGTTAGGAGAGGCAGCCAGCCCCCTCGGAGCAATAGTTGGTCTCCCTTTCCATTTCTATTGTCCTTCTGTCTTATGGGGCAGGGCAAAGAACCAGAAAGCAGTGTCTGTCTTTATTTTCCTTAGGCCATCCTCCTTTTTCTCCAGCCATACAGTGAAGACCAAGCTCCTTACCTCCTCCTTGCCTCAGGGCAGACCGTTCCTGCCCAAAATTGATTCTCAGTGGATTTTGTTAAATTGAATTAAACCTGCAATCTGTTTTATTTCATTTATGGCTCTATTTACAGTAATGACAATGCAGGGTGGTTTTGTAGTAGTTCTTTCTACTGAAGTGTCCACCTCTGTTTTTTGCTTTTGAAGATCGAGAAGTTATTTCTTGCCTTTTCTAGCTGAGGCCCTAAGTGTCTATTTGGCCACTGAGAAATAGTCAATTCAAGTAGAAGTGGCTGTTTTCTAGAAAGATCACAAAAAGCTGAGCCAATATAAAGATCTCTCAAGAAATTTAAAATATCTGTTTATAACAAGAGAGGAAATGCAAATATTTATCCAGGAAAAATGTTCCTTCCGGTGCAAATTCAAAGAAATACAAATTAAAGCAAGTTTGAAGTGCCATTTACAACTACTTAAATTAGGAAATGTCTGAACATGATAATCAAATATGCTAATGTGTTTGTAGTGAGTCAGATTTATTTTTACAACTGTCTTGGAAAGCTATATGACAGTGTTAATCAACGTCTACCAATAGGATCTTAGTGAGCAGAACTCTACAATGGAAACGGTGGCCCTGAACATAAAAATGTTTATCTTGTAAACTTTGCTCCTCGGTTTTTTTTCTTTTTTTCTCTGAAAGTATAATGGAAAAGAAATTAAAAACTGTATATGAAGATGCTGAGAACTTCTATTGCTAGTAGTATGACAGATTTGGTTACCTGAAAATCTTCTCACTATAGACATCTTGAAATGATAGGTAAAATATAATAAATTGAAGTTAAAATAAATGAATTAGAGTTACATGTATCAACATGACTAAATTTCAAAACTATAATATTAACAGAAAAACTCACATACAGTATGATGACATTTAGGAAAAAATTTAAAAGCTAAGTAATATTGCATACTGCTTTTTGATGCATACATCTATTTTTAAAAGTGTACATTCAACTAGGAATAATATCAAATTCACATTACTGATCATCTTTTGGAGGGACCTGGGAGTTTTTTATCAAGAATGTGGCTGTTACCACATCTTTAAATTTTCTTTTTCTTAAAAGCAAAAGATCTAAAACAATGTCAAAAACTGTTAAGATTTGACAAAGGAACATTCATGCTAGAAATGTTTTATAATAAAAAAATAGATGTTCACTCCAATATTTTAACAACAATTACAAACATTCTAAATGTTCAATAAATTTTGGAATTATTAGATAAATCATGCCATTTGAATTTTATACATTATTTTGTCATTAAAAAGGAACACTTGTCAGGCACATAACGTAATCAGAGTAAACCCAGGTAGTTTTGTAAAACAGACTCCATGGAGAGAGTCATTTGAAGGAATAGCACTCTGAAATCTAATAAATTTTTAGAGAATCAATCTAATTCTCTTCTAAGAGTTCTCAAGACTTTATTATGAGCTCCTTCATTCCGAAAGCACAATAAAAGCTTGTAAGATTATCTTTCTGTATATCTTATTTTTACTATCTCAGAGGCTAGTTAGCTACCTGGGAAGACTTTATTCCCCCTTTCTCCATATGTTTAACGACTCTAAGACCAATCCTACAGACTATATTTTCATCCCTTCTTTCTCAGATTCTGAATTTTTTTCTACTGCCAGTAACTCTGAGCCCTTTCCAATATAAACCACTCAAACATGTTTCAAAGCCTTTCATTCTTCCTTATTCATTGTCTCAATTTTGCAAATTTAAAGGTCCTAGCACTGAATTGGCAAAGAAGACATTCTTAGCCAGTGGAGGAAAGGGAGTGGCTTTACATACACTGAATTAATAATTTATTTTTCCTGCTAGTTAGAGCAAGTGAAACATTTGTATCTATTGTTGAGCAAAGAAACTTACCCTATAAAATGCATATTTACTATAACAACTATTGATTCGAATTGAAATGGTCCCTATTTCAACGAATAAGGTGGGCTAGGTATTTAAATCCACCTTCCCAGTGGGAAAAAAGTAAAGATACACAATAAAATATTAAAAAGTATTTATGAAAGCAGCAAGATGCTGAATAATAAGGAATTACTGGGCCAATATCTAAAAGAAGGTGGAGAACAAAAAAGTTGAAACCACAGTGCCCAGAAGGCATTTTTTGTATCTTTTCAATATGCATTTCAGTTGTAGGACCTCAAAAGTCACATGGAACAGCAGACAAAGTTCATGGCACACTCAAGGTAACAGTCTGAGCAGAAACTTAGAAAATGCTGACAATCTTAGAGAGCTTCCCACTGTGAAGTTAAGGAGATCTGGAAGCTGATCTGTCCAAACTCCTAACTCCAGGTGAATATACTGACATAATGAGTAAAGGAAAACAAACAAAAAACAACCTATAACCAGAATTTGCAAATGGAATTGCTACGGAGTCTAAAAAACTCTATCTATGAGCCTAATTTATGTGGGTATTACCGAGGATGGTAATACATAGAGTCTAAAGAAAACAAACCAAAACAAGACCAAAAAAAAAAAAAAACAAAACCAAAAAACAAGCTCATAGATACAGAGAACAGATCATTCGTTAGTGGTGGCCCAAGGTGAAGGGTGGGCTAAGTGTGTTAGTCGCTCAGTTGTGTCCGACTCTTTGCGATACCATGGACTGTAGCCCATCAGTCTCCTCTGTCCATGAAATTCTCCAGGCAAGAATACTGGAGTGGGTTGCCATTTCCTTCTCCAGGAGGGTGGGGTAAGGGATGAGATAAATGAGATAAGGGAGTCAAAACATAAGAAAAAAAAACCAACTAAGTTGTGTTTTTAATTACATTTGAACCGGAATCAGAGGCGCTGAGGTGAGGCTTCTGTGGCTTTGTGTGTTGAGGGACTATAGGAGTTGAGGTTATCTAGGCTGTTGCTAAACATTTATGAGTAACTATGAGCAGCAGGGTAGGAGCTAGGGGAGAAGAGCGCATCAGGTGTTAACAGCATTTTTTCTGAGGGCTCTCCCTCCTGCTTTTCCCAGTAACTTCAGTTTTGGAAAAACCCTTGCCTGCTCTAAAGTAAACCAAGCTGCCTCCCCCAGGGGTGTACCCTGGCCAGGCCATGAGTTGTGTCTACTTTGATCCCAATTCCAGGAGGGAAATAACCCCAAAAAGAGCTGGAATCTGAGGGCTGGAATCCAAGCTGGTGGTGAAGATGAACATACTTCCAAAGATGAGAAAAACCTCACTTGTTCTAAATCATCTTGCTTCCTGCCCAACATGCAAACTGGGGTCCTTGTTTTTTTTTGTGAGGGGTGTGCAGTTTATCCTGGTAGGAGGTAAAGGCACTTTATGTTTTATTGTTTGTGGAAAATTAACTGTCCTTTCCCACATTATTACCCAGGAATCTTGCAGTCTTGGTGTGTGAGGAACACACCCAGGGGCAGAAACAGTTCACCAGAAACTGAACTAACACCAAAGTGTGGATGAGAGCCGTTCCAAGATGAAAGATGTTTCCCAGGGCCAAGTGAGGTGATGGAAAAATAAAACGCTAGACAAGTACATACATAAATGTAGAAAGGGTACCTCCTCTCCAGCTTCATACAGTACTTAGGGCTTGATTTTGCAAAGTGCCCTTCATACAAACTGTTTCCAAAACCACTTTACAGTTAATAAAAAGCTCTGTATCAGCCATTTGTTGGTATGCAGTAATAAATCATGGTAGAAGCACAGGAAAAAATTACATCCAGGAGATGACAGGGCTGTCAGCTGTCTGTGGAGTGGGACAGGTTGAGGATCTGGGATTGGGGTACCACACGGCTGATCTACATAGCTGACTGCACTTTTCCCAGGTCTTAGGTAGCCCTGTCAAGCAAGGATAACTGTTTTTTGAGCAGTAACCACAAGATTGGCTTCTCAAAATTTCTCAGGCTTCTCCCACCTCCCAGTCCAATTTTCAAGGCAGAGGTACCAAACCACACATGATTTGCCACTTGTTAGTCAGTTTTAAGTATAACTAAGTTGAGGGTGAAGGCTTGAAGACAGATACACGTGGTACAAAATTCGGGAGAAGAAATTTAACTAAATCTTTAGCCAAGATCCACTCTCAACATCGAGCCACCGTCAGGCCCCAACAAAAGATTTTCAAACAGTGAATCTCTGTAAAATGGAGTTTATTCCGGAAATTGAAATAGAAACTGCTTTATTAGTTTTGTAAAGTAGAGAAGTTTTCCCAGCTTTACATTGTTGAGAGCAATTTCTCTTCAGTGATTGTGGAATGGAAACAGCAGATGGCGATGTTGCCCTTATTTTGGGGGAAAATAGGGCTTTATGGACTCAACGGACAGGAGTTTGAGCAAACTCTGGGAGACAGTGAAGGACAGGGAAGCCTGGTGGGCTCCAGTCCATGGGGTCGCAAAGAGTTGGGGCACGACCGAGTGACTGAATGACAACAACAAAGAGGGGCTTGTTAGAAGCTGGTGAAATGTGAGGTGCTGCGTGCTAAGTCGCTTCACTCCTGTCGTTCTCTTTGCGGCCCCATAGACTGTAGTCCACCAGGCTCCTCTGTCCATGGGATTCTCCAGGCAAGAATTCTGGAGTGGGTTTCCATTTCCTTCCCTAGGGGATCTTCGCAACCCAGGGATTGAACCCAGGGCTCCTGCACCTCCTGCATTGCAGGCAGATTCTTTCCTGCTGAGCCACTAGGGAAAACATTTAAAATCTGGAGTTAAAATGTTTCAGTTGTGTCAGAAATGCACACACTGTCCTACTAGAAGTTGAGAGTTTCTCTCAACTTCATATGAGCCTTTTTTAGCTCTCTGTTGTTTGGAGGGTGTGCTTTTACATTCTAAGCTGTAGCCAAAAGAACAGGCATAGGGAAGGAACTCATACTAACCCTGGGCCATTTGCTCTGACCCCATCAAAGGAAGCAGTCAGGAGCTGACAAAAATCTATCAAATTACCAGTTTTGAAATAAAGTACTCCAGATACTTGTTTGGAAGAAACTGGTAGACAAATTGTAGAATTGATATACTTCTACAATAGTGAATTTCAGGAACTAATAAAAAAAAAAAGCAATGGTAATAATGATATTACAAATACATCCATCATTTATTGAGTGTTTGCTATGAGTCAGGTCAAGTATTTTACATGTCTGCTGTTATGTAGTTCTCAGAATAATCTATAAGGTAGTAATAATCATTAATCCCATTTTACAGATGAGGCTTTCAGCAAATTGAAGGATTTTTCCTGAGGCTTTATAGTTAGTCACTGGGTTGGTCAGAATTCAGTTTTAAGCTTGTCTGACACTTTACCAGTTTCTCTGAACTATAAAATGAATATGTCTCACTGTGTCTAAAGCCGGTCAAGATTAAGGCAAGTTTACTGTTTTCAGGATGAACCTTCAAAGCATATATATGATATATATATTAATATATACACTTCAAGAATGGGAAATAAAGAAGCCTGTGGGGTTGGAGGAAATACTTTTTTCTTAATTGTTAGATCTTGGAGTATCCTACCCAAAATATTCAGATCAAATTTGTGCATGGGTATAGGTGTGAATGAGTACTTTATATATATGACATTTAAGGAGAAGGAAATGGCAACCCACTCCAGTATTCTTGCCTGGGAAATCCCATGGACGGAGGAGTCTGGTGGGCTACAGTCCATAGGATCGCACAGAGTTGGACACAACTGAAGCAGCTTAGCATGCACATGGACTGAAAATTCAGCCTGTTTATTTTTTAATGGTACTGTTGCCAACTTAAAAAAGCTATGTGGTGCAAAGTTTTAACAAACTGCCATCTCATAAATCAATAAAAATAGTTCTTAACCATTCTCCTCAAGTATAAATTCATGTCAAGGAAACACTTTTCCCACAGTGACACTGGGCAGTAACCTTTTCATATTATCAAACTGCTCTTTATTGTGAGTCCCTCATGATAACTTAGCATCAGAGCTTAGCAAGTTCCACTTCTAGTAGGAGGTTAAAGGCAACAGTGGATAAGCTCACAACCAGTACAGGGAAGCTCATTCAGAGTCTCCACAGTACAGAATATATGTACCTCCTTTGTGAAGTCAAGGAACTTGTCAGAACCAACCAAATCTTCCTGAAATACTGACATGATAGTAAAGAATTCCTCAAGCACGTCCTTGTGAAGTTAGTAGCACTTCAGATAAGCACAGTGAGCAAAAATATTAAAAAGCCCTTTAAAAGTTGCCTTTGGAATATCTTGACTTTGAGGGCTCAGGTTGGAAGAGTTGAAGAGGCAGGGGAAAAAAATGTGCCAATCTAATTCCAAGCTGGGGTTTGCTCATGCCTCTTTCTGTGTCATCAAGGCCAACCTAACTGCTCCACATATCCTTTCATTTACTTCAAGGCAGTTTATGAGTCTTTATAGGAAAGGAGACAAATCTGAGTGAATACAAACCCCATACATGATACTAGAGTCCAGGCCCACGCCCTCATATTTACAAGGTTGGGGGCAAGATCACAAATAGATTTGTTCCATATTATCTCATTTTAGTTTTATACATCAAGCTAAAAGCTGTTGAATAAAATATGTTCTATCATCCTAAGTTGACAAGTATACCTTCCTAATGTCCTGGAAGGAGTCTGGATTCTCATAGTTCGCGAGCGAGATCCTGCCCTAGAACACAAATACACAGGGAGAGCCGACTCCTAGCTGCTTAAGAGACCTTACGTGCAAGCGTGTGAACGTCTCAGTCCACATGTCCGTGTTCTGTCCATTCTTCTCACAAACACCTTCCCCTTGGCCTCCACCCCCAGGGCCTTATGAATTTTGGAGGAAAGACACAGGGAAGAAGCTGGTGTGGGTTCTAGAAGCTGTCTGGAGCTAATGGAGTGGGAAATCTGGGGACCGTGTTTGGGGTTGGTGGTTTGAGGGCTCTCGGTCATCGTGCTCTCTTGACCCAGCAGACTTCCCACTGCGTGGAGAGGAGTACAGCAGAGGGCGGTCAGGGCAGGACACACAAAGCACTGGGCCTGACTGTGCTTCAGCCGGGCTCTCTGCTGTGGATCAAAATGCACCGAGTGTTAAGATGCTCCATAATTAAGTATGTGTGAAGGTGGGCATCCCAGGTGGCTCAGTGGGTAAAGAACCTGCCTGCAATGCAGGAGACGCCAGAGATAAGGGTTTAATTCCTGAGTCAGGAAGATCCCCTGGAGGAGGGCACGGCAACCCACTCTAGCATTTTTGCCTGGAGAACCCCATGGACAGAGGAGCCTGGTGAACTGCAGTCCATTGGTTGCAAAGAGTCACACACGATTGAAGCAACTGAGCACACACAGCACATATGTAAAGGCGGGCTTCCCAGGTGGCGCTAGTGGTGAAGAACCCTCCTGCCAATGCGGGAGACGGGTGAGACGCAGGTTCGATCCCTGGGTCGGGAAGATCCCCTGGAAAAGGAAATGGCATCCTGTTCCAATATTCTGGCCTGGAAAATCCCATGGACAGAGGAGCCTGGCAGGCTACAGTCCATAGGGTCACAAAGAGTCGGACAGAACTGAAGTGACTTAGCATGCATATGTAAAGGTAAGCTTCCTCTGTAGAAAAATAAGGTCATGAGAAGAGATAGAAGACAAAAAGTAAGAAAACAGGCAGGAAGCAGAGGCAGGAGATCGGTAAGGTAACGAGTTTGCATTGCTCAAGCAGAGGAGAGCAGAGATGAGCCAAGTGAAGTGGTTTGAGGAACAATATCAACCACTGAACTGTGGAGCCAGCATTTTAGAACTTGTCCCACTGGTCTCCTTTGGGGGTGTACATTTCTGTGACTTGATTTCACACCCTGGCTGCAGTTTTGCCCCATGTAGGTGAACACTGAGCATTCACTGATGCTGCTGTAACACTGTTCCCATGCAGTAACAGCCCGCTCTGCTTTCATAACCCCCTTGGAGCGAGGCGTCACCTCCCTGTCCTCTTTCCTCTAAGAACTCAGTTGTTTGCCAGACCTCAGGAGGTCATTTTCAAAATCCACATCTCAGGAAAAACACAGTCCTTTGGTGACCACAGTGTTGAGGGAGCCTGGCAGAGGCTTTGCCAGGAGGCAGGCTGTTGATACTGGCAGGGTTTCTGCCCTGATGTGGACAGGGCACAGGGGACCAGCCTCCCCTTACTCTTGCTCTCCCTTCCTGCTCCCCTGCTGTGCAGTAGGCTTGGGTTTTTGAGACTCCCAGTGGGAGCCGAGCAGCTTGTCTCAGGCCCAGGGTTTGTGGCCTGTGCCCATGGCCTTAATGTGTTCAGATGAACTTGACCACAGACCCACAGCTGGAAGATGACTCAGGGCCAGCTGCCACGGGACACTGAGCCATTCAGGTTTTAATGAAAACTGGAATATTGCAGATCACACCTAAGGTGTACGTCATATAAAATGAATGTGGTAAGAGGACGTGAAGTATTAACTGGGGTTTCCCACCTCTTTCCACCCTGATGTTCTTGCCAGCTGGCCTCAGACCAGAGCCTGGCATTGTCCCTCAGACCCAGGAGGAATGTCAGGAGGGAACTGGAGAACAAAGACTGCAAAGTCTCAGCTCTTAATTTCAAAAGCCTTGGGTTCAGTTCTTTAAGGAGCTTGAGAAAACCAACCACAACTAGTACCAACTCATCTCCCATCCCCACTAGACAAAGGTGCCCTAGCCTGGGGGAAGGAGTTGTTGATGAGAGAAAGGAAATAAGAATTTGAATTGACTGTGCATGTGACTGTGGTTGAAAGGATTCTGAACGCAAGCCTATCCTTGTATTTTCTGCGCCAGACCTGGAGAGAAAATATCAATATCTCCAGTGGGTTTGGTGATCCCAGAGAAAAGAGATCCTGTGAGTTGATTCCCAGAGTTCAGACCTGGAAAGAACCTCCATGTCCAGTGTGTGCTCTGTGAGGCCAATAGACCTGGGGAAATTCATGGAGCCTCCAGCAGGCCCAGCCTCATCCCTCAAAATACTATGAGAGAGCACCCCAAAGTCTCAGTGGCTCTCTGATTAGGGTGTGGAAGAGAGCGGACAGACAGCCTACGACCCCTGGGGACCATGGCTCTCAGGTTAGACAGCCACAGAGTAACTCCCGTGGACCTGAGAGACGGAGGCCAGGGGTCCCTGGAGATGTCCATGGGGCCATGTGGAGTACTGGTGGTCACTAAGGGCCATGAGAGATAGGACTGTAGGTACCAGTGGGACAGCCAATCTGGTGGACCATTTTCCTCTCTGCATGCCATGGCCTTAGGTACCCTCCCCAGCTCTTCCCTCTCTTAGTGCCAGGGTTTTAGCGGTGAGTTTGTGTGGGTAATCTTGTATTTATATGTGGGTAATCTTGTACTTTATTTGCTTTATAACTTTTTGAAAATTATACTTTAGTATCCCTCTCCCAGACCTAATAACTCACTTGGCATAAACAAATAGGCAAACTTGTCTGCATCTGTCTAGCCTGTCTTATTAGACTGTGTGCTTGGGGGGGTACTTGTTGCCCTCTGTCCTTGGTTGCAGTTCCAAGAGAAAAACATCCCATTTTAATATCCTGTTTCAAGTAGGTGTTATTACTACCATAATACACACAAAGAAAGTGAGATTCAGAGAAGTAGGTTACCTTGCCCAAGGCCACTCAACCAGTGGTAGTAGAGGTGGAATTCACACTTCATGCTTTCATGTTTCCCATCTTTGCTTTTCCAATACACCACACAAAGTTCTCTACTGCTAGCCTGACTCAGACATCAATTTTTATATAAAGAAATAGTCCAACATAAAGTAAACATTCACTGTACCCATGTATGCATGCGCGCTCATACACACACTCATACACAAAGAAACGAGTATAGAAAGAAAAATCTCCACCCAATCCAAGCCAAAACAAAACAAACTCAAACCTCGTAAAATAATAACTGCTTCTTTCCATGCTTTTATCCAAAGGCATAATCCACACTGAGCTCTTGTCCTTTCTTCCACCCCTGTCTGCTCTTCCTCTTGTGTTTCTGAACTTGGTTCATGGCAATACCACCACACAAACAAAAGCCCCCTCAAGTTAGAAAGCAGGTTGTCATTTTATTTTTTACTTCTTTCTTTCTAACTCTCCTCTCTGCTAGTGTCAAATTGTGAACCTTCAGAGTTGGAGTATTCCTCAGTAACACATTCCCTCTATTCTGCTGATACTTGAGAGGTCTTCAGACTTTTTTCTCCTTTTTCAATATTCCCTAAAATAATTTTTGAAAACTATGCAACTCCCACATATTATCACTCTTCCCTCTAAAATGTTTTTCATGATCTCAAATAGTTGCAAAGAATCTAATCCAACATTTTATGAATACTGACACTTGAAAAGAAAAGCATTTAATTCCTCATTATTACTCTTTAAATGTATCCAATAAAATCTAAATAGTAATGATTGATCCTCACCATCATTCATATTAAGTAATATATATTTCAACAAATGGTGTTGCTACACTTGAATGTCCTATTAAAAAATCTGAAACTCAACCCATACCTCCTCATGTTTACATAAGAATTAACTCAAAATTATCATAGGCCTAAATTTAAAACCTAAGACCACAAAACTTTTAGGAGAAAACATAGGACCATTGTAACATTGTAAACCTGGGTTAGTAAAGTGATTTCAGATGTAACAACAAAAGCATAGTCCATACAAGAAAAAATTTGATAAAGTAGACCTTACCAAATTAAAATTTTTTGCTCTGTGAGAGACACTCCAAAGAGGATGAAAAGACAAGTCACTGACTGGGAAAAAATATTTGCAAATCACATGTCTGGCAAAGGACTTATACCTCTCCAAACAATAATAAAACAACCAATCCAATAAAATTATGACAAACTATTTGGATACCATTTTAAAAAAGTATATGTATATATGGATGGCAAGTACATGAAAAAATGCTCAATGTCTTTAAAAATGCAAACTAAAACTCTAACGTGATACCATTGAACACCTATTAAAATGGCTGAAACTAAAAAACAAAACCCAGAAAATAATACCAAGCACTGGTGAGGATGCATTGTTGGTAGGAATAGAAAAGGATACATTTTCCCATTGTGTTGGCTGGCCACAATGGGAAATGGACAGCCAAAAGTGTGACAGTTTCTTTAAAGTTAATTACATACTTGCTGCTTGATCCAGCAATCGACTTCTAAGTATTTACCCAAGTGAGATGAAAACTTATGCTCACACAAATGTTTACAGCACCTTTATTCTAATGACCAGAAACTGGAAAAAACTCAAATGTCTTTCAACTGGTGATGTATAAGCTATGATATATCCACATGATGGAATACTACTGAACAATGAAAAGGAATGAACTGTTGGTGAGCATAATAAACTAGTAAAATGGTTGAAGTCAGACCTCCAGAGGTTGCATTATTCCATTTACATGATATTTTGGAAAAGATTATAATACTGTGTCAACAATTATTGATCAGTAGTTACTGATGCTTGAAACTGGGGGAAGGATAGACTATAAAGGGTCAGTGTATGAGAATTTGGGGGGGGGCAGCTGTTCTGCATTTTGGTTGTGATAGTGAATACATTTGCCAAAAATCAGTAGAACAGTAAACTCCAGAGAGGAAATTTTATTGTATGTAAATTTCTAAAATTTATATATACATATATATGTATGAACTGCTGCTGCTAAGTCACTTCAGTTGTGTCCGACTCTGTGCGACCCCATAGACGGCAGCCCACCAGGCTCCCCCATCCCTGGGATTCTCCAGGCAAGAACACTGGAGTGGGTTGCCATTGCCTTCTCCAATGCGTGAAAGTGAAAAGTGAAAGTGAAGTCGCATCTTCTTTAATAATTACAGATTTCTACACCATTTCTTTTTCTTTTTAAATTTACATTTCCATGTTACCTCTCCAAGAATTTTATCCTAATGCAATGTATTTTTATACTTGAAAGTCTGTTACTGATAACTCCATTATACTTCCACAAAGTATATATAAATTGAAAATTAAGACATCAAAAGATTCATTTTGATCATAAGTCTGTAAGAAACTCTAAAATGCTGGTTAGATAGAGTTATTTCTGTCATTTATAGTAGCTCAAAATGTACCAAAACAACAGAAATATATTTAAAATTTTGGTAATTAATGTATATAAATTTATATTAAATGACTTACATAAAAAGTAAAATTTAGGGGAAAATGTACTTGTTAATCAGATGGATGTTTATATTTTGAATTGTCCCTTTGTTTTCAACTTCTCTGTCCCCACCCCAAGTCTTTTTACTCTGGGTCATTACACCATAGCAAGATTCCTGGTGGTGAGAGAGGCCTTTCTTTCGTTAAGCAAGAGAAGGGTGTATTCTGGAAGAAGAAGCAGCCCAGACTCCGCAGGCCTGTTTTCAGAACAACCAGTTTGAAGAAAGAAAATCTATGAAGGTGGAAGGTCTCCCTGGGTAGAACTTAGACTTGGAAACCTGCTGCCTTTGAGCTCAGACTTCCCCATCTCTGCCTTGGCCGTTTCAGTAGCTTTAATCCCCCATCTCCCTTCTGTTCTGTTCCCCATTCAGTCATCAGGCTTATCTCTCAGAAGGACAAACTTGACCAGTTTCCTCCTTGGATTACAAAGTTCATTCCTCAAATCTTCCCTCTTCCCTCCCACCCTCCAGAAACAGTACCCTCTTTATCTACCATATCCAAACTCTTGAGCTGCTCCCTTCATGATCTGGGTCATGAACACCCTCATTGTATCCTTCCCTGGCCCCACCTTCTCTTATCCCCCTCTGTCCCTTCCAGTCTGAGTGTTTTGAGAGCATGTTCCCTGCATCTCTCAGCTCTGAGCTCCTGAGCCTTGTAGGGAGCCTGACATGTAACAGACTCTGCAGGAGTAGAACACTGAAATTCAGAGAAAGGGAAAGAAGCATACTGGTATTTCTTTCCAAATCACCATAAGATGTTTCAGTGTGGAATAGAAAGAGACAGAGAGAGCCTACACCTATCAGACATTAAGGTTTATAGGCCCATTTAAAAATGATTTGTTCATGCCTGTGTGGCCTTTTAATATTTCTGTGAAAAGGACATGCCAGATGTGAGCCTTGTCTTTTTAGGCTGTAATATCTGATTGGGAAGGGCCACGTGTGTGTTCTCCCCATTTCTTCACACAGGGTGGGCTCTAAATATATATTAAATGACAATGAATTGCCAGAGGGTTAGGCTGGTTTGTTAATCTTGGCACTGGGGTTAACCATGGTGATGTTAATAATGAAATTCCTGTTTTTGAACCCAGCCCCTTTTTATCCACAATATGACATAATGTGGCTTTGAAGTCGTTTTATGAAGAGGAAAAGGAAAAGAATGTTAGTGTTATAAAGTCCCAGTACTGTGTTTCTCCTGAATCCATCTTTTAGCTGCACTTCCATTAAAAATTGCTTGGTTTTGCAGCAGATGGAGGCCTCTTCTTTTCTTCCAAGAAGGAAACTTGGAAGTGGAGGGGGAAATTGAGTAGAAGGGGAAACTTATAGAGTGGAGATTCTACAGCAGATTAAGCCTGCATGGAAAGACTAGACTCTGCATGAAATTTGTGCCGCCAGAAGGGGCCAGATGAGTCTCAGAGGTAGGGCAAGGTCACAGAGTCGAGCGACAGCATCAGTCACTAACCTTCCCGGGGGACCAAGGTCCAACCACAGAATGCCTGTGGGCTCCCATGAGAGGCTGACTGGCATCCTTACAGTATTTCCATTCTACTTATTGTAAAATCTGTA
Organism: Giraffa tippelskirchi; assembly: GCF_054371585.1. Taxonomy (NCBI): domain Eukaryota; kingdom Metazoa; phylum Chordata; class Mammalia; order Artiodactyla; family Giraffidae; genus Giraffa; species Giraffa tippelskirchi. The sequence continues at coordinate 101,729,794 of NC_137280.1, read as the reverse complement.
AATCTTTATTCAGTTTGGCATATCCATGGCCTTTCCAGATATGTGTAGTGGGCACATTTGAGCCTTTTGGAAGGCCTGGGGCTTCCTGGCAAGGTGAGTAAAGAAAGCCATTAGCAGAAGCAGTGATAGGTCTGTGAGTTACTTATCATTCATTGTCAGCCTACTTTTCCCTGTGGTTCCAGGCCAATAATTGCTCTATGACACACAGCTTTGTCAGTCTTCCCAGTTACTAAGATTCCCAATAGCCTTAAAGAGCTCAGTGCATAAAAGTATAAATTCTGTTGATGGAAAGCCTCTGAAAATTCAACACCTCCCATTTGTGTGACTTCATCAAGACTCATTATCTGAATGAGCAGGTGCAATCCATCAAAGAACTGGGTGATCTCAACCATCTTGTGCAAGATGGTAGCCCCCGATTCTGACATGGCAGAGTATCTCTCTGACAGACACACCAGGGAGATGGTGATAATCAGAGCTAAGTCTGAGATTGGCTTCCAGAGCCATGGGGGGGAGCTCCCTGGTTACCAGAGCATGCATGTTGGGGTTAACTTTACCTTTTCTAAGTTGTATCAAAGCATCTACTTAGATACTTTCTTTTGTACCCTTCCTTCAAATAATGTAATTTGGTCACCCTCCTAACCCCTCCAAAGTAGATCGACATGCTGAATTTTTAACTGAAGGAAGACAGTGCTATACACAGATGGGTAGAACTGGGGCAGATGGTAGGAGGGTCACAAAGAAATAGATGTGTTCAGCAATAGAAAACAAATGGCCACTTCCTTCTCTTCTGTAGCCAACTGGATATGGTGCAATCTTTAATTATTAAATGCCCTGAGAAGAAAGTGAAGGAAACATGGAGACTTTTTAGTGTTCTACTTTGACCTGGTGGCAGCTGGGAAGAAACAGGTGGATTTAAAGAATGGGTGGTAGGGTGAGGAAAGAGAAGGAATTCCCAAGGGTGGAGTTGCTGATGTTTTAGCCATTTGGGGCCCAGGTTCCTGGAAGTAGGGAGGACACTGCTTTTCTGGGAGAGGAAGTATGCTGAAAAGGGCAGACAGGCCTAAATGTATGCCCAGTGGCCCATTGCCATGGAGAGGAGAGTGTGGAGTGTTTATTCTGAGGAGCTGGGACAGGAAAAGAACTGTGGCCCAGATCATATCTGTGTTTTCTCTACAATTTCCATCTCTGACCACCAGGGTTTCCTTGAGTAAGAACTGTGGCCCCTTGAAGAACCACAGCACCCTATGTATTGTATGTATTTTTTTAAGCTTCTTCCCTTATTCATGCTGAATATCATAGTAAGAGCTGGCAGGGTGAAGGGAGCTCCAACAAGTTGTAAGCTACTGAGTTAAAGAGTAGAAGACCAAATGTGAATTGGGATAAGAAATAAACTCAGGTCAAATTGGGAGGGATCTCAGGAATGATCTGGATGCAACTCTTTCACTGTAAGGAAAACAAAGCAACAGCAAAAAAGTTTCTTGCCTGGGTCATACAGCTAAAGTAGTAGGAAAATCAGAACAAGAATCCATGCTTAGCAATTGCTAATTCAGTACAATTTTTCCTCCACCAGGCTGTTTTAGCAATGGGTCCATACTAACCTCTGTGTGTGTATGTGTGTGTGTGTCTGTGTGTGTGTGTGTGAGAGAGAGAGAGAGAGAAGGAAAGAGAGGTAGAGATCAGTACCCAAGGGCCCACAGCATACTAACACACACTTTTATGCTGATCTATACTAATCCTAAGCAGTGACACACTTGGCCATTGGTGGGTTCTCTGATCTCATAGCATACACATACCCCTTTCCTGGCTCTGGTGATGGACAAATACAGTGATGCCTGGTCTTTTGGCTTCTTTGGTGAGGCTGACTCACTGACTTCACAAGTTGATGGGACTCGTAATACATTTTATGGCCCCTGGACTGTTGATAGGAGAGACCCTCCCCAATCTGTGGCTAGGTGTTACATGGTCTTAAGGATGGGCAGCAATGCAAATTCCCACTCTGAATAGGAGTGCATCTTTCTGAAGCCCTGTTAACCATCTTAGTGCTCTGGCCCTACCAAATTTGTTGCAGCAACAGATCTCATTTAGCACCATTTTTAGGATCTCATTGTCCTCAATAGACAGACACCATAAAGAAAGATGTGAAATTAGCTTATTAAACACCAATTACCTATTTAAAAAGATAATTTTAAAAAATCTCCTATGAGCAGTTATTAGAAATATTAACGCCAAACCAGGTACAGTTAACATGTGCAGGATCTCACCACACTGCATCTTCATTTGTGCCAAGGAACTGAGTTTGATTCTTTCTAAACTCTGACCTTGCTGTGATTATGTCATTAAACACCAGTAATTCTTACCCAGATTCTCTGCAGATGCTACACATTAGACCAATCATTTGTTTTACTGTACCTCTTTGCTAAAACATCTGTTGTAGGTGGCGTCATTCCAATCCCACTAATCAACAAATTAAGCTTTCTCAGGAACAAAGAGTAGTCTTTAAAATTTCTTGAAATTCCTTGGCTTCCTCTGGGTGCACTATACTGGGAAACACAGCCTGGTAAAATCTGAAGGGTGTCTAATTCTACCAAAAATGGGTGTGCTGAATCTTGCATGGTGGTCTCCCTGGTTTGCACCGAGGGCAGCATCCCACATACTACAAAGAATGTGATATACAGATAGGGATGCAAGCATGTTATGAGAAGGGCCAATTTGTGGGTACAGTTTGATAATGCAAGAAATGCTAGGAAAGCGTTAACTATTTAAACCTCACATTGTCCCACTGTTAATTGCTGGAACCCCATAGCAAGAACTTCTACTCTCTGCCAAAAAACCATTGTAGTTCTCAATATTAATGAGTTAGCCATGATGTCTTTATAAAATGTGCTTTTAAAATTAATCTCCCTTAGGCAATTTCTCTTCCTACTCTTTTTTTTTTTTTTTCTAACCTAGAGTGTTTTCTGACTCCAGTTCATTAATAATGTTAATATGACTGGCTTCATTCAATGACACCTCACTTTCCAAGCCAATTATACTGCTCAGGTATTGTATAATACTTGGGCTTTTAATTGCATGTGCCTATTTTCCCCCACTGTATTAAGAGTGACAAGAAGGAAAATAACTCACAATTCTGAAAAGTTACCAAAATGAACTTTTAGAGAAGAAAGCCCAGACCATCCCTGGATCAGGGTAAAGTCCACAGGCTCACAAGACTTATACTTTGCTTTCCTTTCATCAAGGTATACTCTGGGTGTGTTCCTAAGAACTTTACTTTTTCTAGAAGGTTTATGGAGGGAGGGGCTGGTATGGCTAGAAAAAAGAGCTGACATTTCTGGGTTGGCAGGGATTAAGTGCTCTTTGGCAGCTATCTGATGACTGAGGTGTACAAAAAAATCAGCCAAATCATTGAATAAATTAATTTTGACATGTAACACTACAGATAGTTGGAGGTCACACTGAAAGAATTTGTTCCACCTCTTCTAACCTAGACTTTTTCCATATGGAAAGAAGAGGAGAGACAAGCAGTCATTTGAGGTGGAGTGTTCATGGGGGAGTGTTACCTGCAGGAAAACCAGCACCAAGCAGGGAATGGAGCTAGACAGATGCTAAGTGCCTCCTCTGTGCCTGACTCTGTGCTCAGAGTTCTAAACGTCTTACTTCCTTTAAGCCCCATGGCAGTTTTGGGTAGGTCAAGAGTAATCCCTTCTTAGTCACTGAAGTGAGGCAATTTGCAGAGTCATGAAGATAGTACACATCAGAGCAGGACCTCAAACTCTTGTCTCTTTCAAACTTCCATCATCTTTGTTCTTATGTTGCCTGCGGAGAGCTCAGATAGGAAACAAGAAAGGTCTTTTCACGTTAGTTGATAGTAACTTTTTACTCAGGGATGAAGAACATTTGAAACTCATTTTTTTTCCTCCTAGAATGTCCAGAATTTACTCACATGAAAACCACAAATCCAAATCAGTCCCCCTCTCCATGCAACTGAAATAAACACTCAAAACAATCTCAAAAGCAGTTTTTATACTTAGAAATGATGATGAAATATTTCCTCAAGGGCACTACTATAGACTGGATTTTTGTGTCTACCTAATCCCTCTGATGGCATTTGGAAGTGGGGCCTTTGGGAGATGAGTAATAACCTTACAAAAAAAGACCCCAGTGAGTTCCCTTGCCTCTCTGACCATGTGAGGACACAGCAACAAAACAGTCGTCGATGAACCGGAAAGTGCATCCTCTGCTTGTACCTTGAACTTGACCTTCTCAGCCTTCAGAATTGTGAGAAATAAATTTCTGCTTTTGATAAGCCACCCAGTCTGTGGTATCTTTCGTTTGTTGGTTTTTTGTTGTTGTTGTTGTGGGGTTTTTGGTTTTTTAAGTTTTTATTGGAGTATTGCTGATTGACAATGTTGTGTACAGTGTAGGGTTGCACAGAGTTGGACATGACTGAAGTGACTTAGCACACACATGTACAGCAAAGGGAATCAGTTACACATACATATATATCCACTCTTTTTTAGATTCTATTTCCATGTAGCTCATTACAGAGTATTGAACAGAGTTCCCTGCGCTATATAATAGGTCCTTATTAGTTATCTATGTTAGATATAGTTGTGTATATATGTCAATCCCAGTCTTCCCATTTATCCCTGCCACCCCCCACCCTTATCGGGTAACTATAAGTTTGTTTTCTACATCTGGAACTCTATTTCTGTTTTGTAGATAAGTTCACTTGTACACTTTTTAAAGATTCTACATATAAGCGGTATCATACGATATTTGTCTTTCTTTGTCTGACTGACTTCACTCACCATGACAATCTCTAGGTCCATCCATGTTGAGGGTATTTTTGTCGTAGGTACTCCAACAAACTAAGACAGGCCACATCAAATAAATTTTACCTTCCTCTGCCAATCAGGAGATAACATTCTTTTAGACCTTGTGATGGTTAAAGGGGAGCTATTAATATATCTTATTTCAGTCTCACGGTGACTTCTGCCTAGAGTTGCTAGGGAGTTGTGCATCATTTTAAAACGGTTAACTCGGGAGGAAGAAAGAAAACCATAAAACCATCTAGGATCTTATGGCAGGTGTTCTACTACCTTACTCAGGGATTACAACTTGGAAAGCTGATCTCTAACCAAGCCTTGACAGCAGATCTTCCCTCTGACTGTCGCCCAAAGTGTCTTCCCATGCCTTTGGGGGAATCCTTCACCGGTGAGTTTAGAATGCAGTCAAATTGCTATATCAGCACATCAATCAATCGTTTCTCTCAGAGTTTGATGGATGTTTTCTACTGTTTTACACAGACAGAATGCAAAAGAAGTGTTTAGAGCCCCGTGTAAAATTCTTTCAGAACACAAAAACTCAAACCTCAAAAAAAAAAAGGGCAATGAATGTTACAACAGAAAATAACATTGTCATCTGTTTCTTGTTATTTTCGTATCTGTGTCTCATCCTTCATTTTGATAGGTGCAGTTTTATTTTTAAACTCTTGTCTTTTGACTCAAGCACTTCTGCTGTGCTTTTCCATACCTTTTCACCACCATTTAGTGGGGGATTGTTTGGATTACTCACCTGGCTGCTCGAGTTTAAGTGCAGCTGGCATTCACAGTGCTGGGTCTGTGCTCAAAGTACATGTGTGGAGAGTGCTGCATTTGTAAGCAGAGTTTGGGGATTTGGTTGTTTCACTTAGCATTTCCCATGGGGAATGTTATTGGAATATTGTTAGTTTTTGAACCATCCTTGTGGCAGATCTGATTCATGACTATCAGAACCGGATTGAATTTTTCAACACCTCTTTTTGGAAGAGGTGCCTTTTTATTTGGGAGCAGGTTGGAGGAGGGGTTCATTGTGCTGCTGGTTTCAGACCAGGATTGGAGAAGAGACACAGAGGCTGTTAGGATGTCTGCTAATTGCTTGCCTATGCATGTCCTTTCTTTTTCCTGAAGTTACCGGTACTGTTTCCCATAACTCATTCTGAATATTGTCAGATCTTTCTATTAGTTCTTTTCCTTCTCTTTTGTGAAAAGAAAACCACATGGTGGTGATGTTTTACTGATCCAGATTTCTTGCATGTCTTTTTTTCTCCTTGTACATATTTATAGGAGGATATGGGGAACCAGATGAGTTGTGGTACTGTTTCCAAGAGCCTGGTTCATGCTCTGCATGTGGAATGGATGTGTACAGCAGAGGAGGACTCAGAAAACAAAGTGATTCGGAAAATCTTGTGTTTGGGTTACCTTTCCTTTGCTCAACAAAGACCACGTGACTTCTAAATATTATGCATTATCATTGAAGATGGAAATTAGTAGAAAATATATTTTTTTTGGTCACTTTTTCAGATAATTTTGATGCCAAAGCAAGCCATACTCTGGGGCAACACTTTCTGAAGGGCAAATACATCCTAATGGGAGGACTTATATCAACCCAAGGAAAAGACAATGTAAACCTCTAGCTTGGAAGAAATACATGTTGGTTTAAATAAATTCATTCCAACAAACTCTGTCTTTTATGGGGCTTCTACCAGAGCAATTAAAAAGGGATACACTGCAATTGTCTGGTATTTTCATGATGTCATTGGTTAAGTGACAGCAAAGGCTATTCAACACCATGGGACCAGCCTGTCCTGGCACAGGACAACAGTCTTTGTTAGGCTCAGTCATCATTCAGGGATGTTCCTATTTCAACATGATCATTAACTCCTATATTTTTTCTTTAATTCCATACCTATCTTGTCAATAAACTGTGTGGGCAGTACCTCAGACATACCAAGAAGCACCTCCTTCCTACTATCTCCACCGCATCTTCCCTGGATTACTGCTGTGACCTACGTCCTCCAAAAGGTTGTCCATCATAACTTGTATTTTCCAATATTCTATAGTGAATGTTAAAAATAATTGTTTATTTAGAAATTTTTAAATGCTATTTAAATAATAAAAGTTTCTCGGACTGAGCTTAAAAACTGAGCCATAAAAACCTCTTCCCATGAAACATGTAATATTAATAAGCACCAACCATGAAATGATTCTTTGTTGAGTGATTAATGTATATGAACATTAATTTTAATTACAGTGTTTTGGTTTACTTATTCATGCACAGAAATGTTAAGTTTATGATAGATAGTTACTATATTTGGCCAGGCATGTATTGCAAGATGTTGTTTACTTGTGCTAATTTTATAAATTTTCTTTATTTTATGTGGTGTACATCCAATAACTTCATTATAAGTAAAATACAGGTTTGGAGAAGTTATATTATCTTGAAATGACTTCAATCAATGATAATTTTGGTTTTTATAAAGGTCACCTAATAAAGCTGTAGTTTTTTTTTAAGGAAAATAAATTTAACAGATTAATTATTCCTGCAGTATGATATCATAAATGGAAGTTTCTCACAAACTTTAAAGATGCTTTTTAAGAACCATTACAAAGGCAATATAATGAGTGATATCTCTGTGAAGATCATGAATACACATCTATAGGATGGATGAAAATAATCAGTGGTCCTAACACCATGCAAATGAACACTTTTAGCTTGGGAAAAAATTTGCAGTACAGTCTCACTTGAAAAGTGCCATATCCTGCCAGAGTCCCGCTCCAGCTGGTCCAGGGGTCCCGAAGGGATGAACGGCATCGGCAAAAGGAAAAGAAAGGAGACGAGTTTTTGATGGCCCAAGGACCATAATCTTTATTGCTTTAGTCTCTATTTATATAGCATATGTTCTTCTACGTAATGATTCTTACAATATTTTTCCATTCAGATCAACATCCCCTGATTCTAAGATGTGTTAAAAGTTGTTTTCTTAGTCTATTGTCACATTTTGGTTACATGTTTACCCCGAAACCTATTTTTATTTTACTAGAACATAGTCTATGAATCATATCATTCCATCTACTTTTTCTGTACAGCTTGCTACTACAGCGAGTACAGCGTCTTGCCCCAGTGAGTAAGTACTATAGCGGTGGCTAAGGATAAAAGTTTCTCATAGTACAGCCATTGTCAGCGGTGGCTTGTTTACCATCTACCCACATAATACAAGACTATTTCTGGCAGGGGCAAGTCTTTTGCAGTTTACCTAGAAACTATTTACAATACACTTTATATATTTCTTTTCCGTTTATGCTTAGATTCTGAGGGGAAAAGGCAATTGGCTTAGTTTCTGTAATTTTCTCTGATACATGACCCAAGTTTTCCAGTCATCAATAACAATCTCCTCGTGAGGCCAGGTCACAATAGGCTTAGGGCTTGTTTTCCAAATGATCATGGCCTTATTCCCTGGCTGAGTGTTAGGGACCCACCAGCCAGGGGCCTCAGTAGGTTTAATCATTTTTGGAATGTTTCTCTGGGGCAAGGGGTCATTTTTCTTTTTACTGGACTCTCATGGCCTCATCATGGAAGCCCCTACAACTCCAGCCATCAAAGAATGAAACAGTTAGCCACAACAGAAGCATAGAAACAGGAAGGAGGGAAGCTTCCGATCTTGGAGAGAAACCACTTTGCAGTTTCTTCTTGATTGGTGCCGTGACTTTGTCACCCGGCAGTAGTTCGAGAACGGCTCCCAACAATATCCCAAAACAGTTTATGTGACCTATATGAGAAAAGAATCTAAAAAAGAGTGATTATATGTATCTGTATAACTGAATCACCTTGTTGTACAGCTGGAACTAATACAACATTGTAAATCAGCTATATGCCAATAAAATTAAAATAAAAAAGAAAACAAAGCAAAAACAGTTTAGGTGACATTGGAGATAGCATATTTTGGAAATCTGTGTTGAATGATTTAAAAAGTGCAGAATTGGGGACTCCCCTGGTGGTCCAGTGGTTAAGATTTTGCCTTCCAATGCAGGGAGTGCCTGGTTCGATCCCTGGTCGGGGAGCTAAGATCCCACATGCCTTGTGGCCAAAAAACCAAAAACATAAAACAGAAACAATATTGTAACAAATTCAATAAAGATTTAAAAAAAAAAAGTGCAGAATATACACAGGTCAAAAATGCATGAAAGGAATGTAAATAAAAATGGTTTATAAAATGAGAATGTAGAGAAATAAAATGGACTAAATCAATATATTTAGATATAATTTTTAAATAGAGTGACTAAATTGGAAAAATAGAAATAAACATTATTGTTTTATATAGTTCCTAACATTTATAAATTCAACTTGGCCCCACACTCACTCCCTCCTTTTAATAGTCTCAGTTTAGAAAATAGGAGCTCACACTTGGGGTTGCCTCACACTCAGGCTTACAGGTCACACAGGAGACATGATTTGTTTGAGGATTTGTCAGGTGACAGCTATTGGATAGAATCAGGGCCAGGGCTTGGAAACACAACTCCTCATCCCAGCTTTTTCTGATTCCAACACAATTTGTTTCCTCTTTTGCAAAAGATCGAGTAACCGGGCAACTAGATTCCTTGAAGCAGAAGTTGGCTGCTAGTATTAGGAGCACCCTGGAGAGACACTTACATATCACTGGCTTTCCCTTCATTCATTAGCCCTCAAAAGAGACTTGAAGAAGTGAGGAAAGTGGATGTTTATAGTTTATGGACAAGATCTATGCTATAAAATAGAACTGCTTTTATGATTAACAGGAAAAGGGAACTTACAGATATATAAACCTTTGGGGACATGGTTGATATCTTTCCTCTATTTAGTTTTTGCTATAAAACAAATACAAGGACAAAGTTAGATACATAAAGTAGATCAAAACAAATTTAGAACAGACATTGGAAAGCTTTTTTTTTTTTCTCTTTTTTCCTATTCTGAAAACCATTTGCATGTAGGATGGCCAAGCAGACCAGGGTGAAGAATTAAATTGCTAGGTTGCTGGAGGAATAGTTAGCTGACATAACTGGTGTTTGGAGAAGATGGTTTTTTAAGATGTGAATTAGTTTTGTTAGGCCAAGTGCATTTACTCCTTCAAAAACATCTTGCGTAATTATTTATCTTACACAAAGCTTCACGTGCATGTACTCAATCAGCCCATGAAACACTTTAGCAGGATATTACAGGAAAAGCAAAGGATGACAGCATGGAAAGAAACAATTAGAGTGGCTGACATGAAACTATGGCATTTGATTTATCTCTTTTACTTAGCTGGGCTATTTCCACCCTTCTTGGGGCTGTTGGACATAATCCTTCGGGATAGTTAATGGTTCTTATTGCAGTTTTCCTTGGTCCTTTCTGAAATGTAAAAATCTACCTCCTGGGCAGAGGAGACCCCAACTTTCTCCAACATATGCTTCGGAAACAAAAAGGCCTGGCTATGGTTTCCCTCTCCTGGGACGGAGTCGAGTGTGCCCAACCCACCTCTACCCTGACCAAACTAAAGGGTTGGAGAAGATGCAAGAAATAATGAATAAAAGTGGCAAAGCTCTGGTGAATGGCAGATATGAGTTGGCTTAGATATTCATGATCAGAGAGGGCACCAGGGGTAAGACTGAGAAAAAGGGTTCCTTCTTCTTGACATCATTGAAGCTGTTGTTGGTAAATTGTATGCCCTACATTCTAGGTCCTGTGCTTGGAGAGTCCCACAGTTTATTCTAATCCTTATAATAACCCCATACTGAAAGTCACTCGGTTGTGTCTGACTTTTTGTGACCCCTGGACTAGACAGTCCATGGACTTCTCCAGGCCAGAATACTGGAGTGGGTAGCCTTTCCCTTCTCCAGGGGCTCTTCCCAACTCAGGGACTGAACCTGGGTCTCCTGCATTGCAGGCAGATTCTTTACCAGCTGAGCCACCAGGAAAGCCCAAGAATACTGGAGTGGGTAGCCTATCCCTTCTCCAGCAGATTTTCCTGACCCAGGAATTGAACCAGGGTCTCCTGCATTGCAGGTGGATTCTTTACCTGCTGAGCTACTGAGGAAGCTCATAATCCTAACAGTAGGGTAAATATTAGCATTCTTAAGGTGCAAGTAACAACTTACTCTGACAATTAAAGTAACTGATTGAAAGGAGAGCTCAGAGAACTTTGGCAAAACTGAAGAATTTGGCTTAGAAAGAAGATAGAAAGTAATAGCTCCCAGGATCTAGATTGCAGATCTTTTCCAATGAGTCAGTTCTTCACATCAGGTGGCCAAAGAATTGGAGTTTCAGCTTCAACATCAGTCCTTCCAATGAACACTCAGGATTGATCTCCTTTAGGATGGACTGGTTGGATCTTCTTGCAGTCCAAGGGACTCTCAAAAGTCTTCTCCAACACTACAGTTCAAAAGCATCAATTCTTTGGTGCTCAGCTTTCTTTACAGTCCAACTCTCACATCCATACATGACTACTGGAAAAACCATAGCCTTGACTAGACGGACCTTTGTTGGCAAAGTAATGTCTCTGCTTTTTAATATGCTGTCTAGGTTGGTCATAACTTTCCTTCCAAGGAGCAAGTGTCTTTTAATTTTGTGGCTGCAGTCACCATATGCAGTGATTTTGGAGCCCCCCCAAATAAAGTCAGCCACTCTTTACACTGTTTCCCCATTTATTTCACTTCACTGCCATGAAGTGATGGGACTGGATGCCATGATCTTAGTTTTCTAAATGTTGAGCTTTAAGCCAACTTTTCCACTCTCCTCTTTCACTTTCATCAAGAGGCTCTTTAATTCTTCTTTGCTTTGCCATAAGGGTGGTGTCATCTGCATATCTGAGGTTATTGATATTTCTCCCGGAAATCTTGATTCCAGCTTGTGTTTCTTCCAGCCCAGCGTTTCTCATGATGTACTCTGCATATAAGTTAAATAAGCAGAGTGACAATATACAGCCTTGACGTACTCCTTTTCCTATTTGGAACCAGTCTGTTGTTCCATGTCCAGTTCTAACTGTTGCTTCCTGATCTGCATACAGATTTCTCAAGAGGAAGGTCAGGTGGTCTGGTATTCCCATCTCTTTCAGAATTTTCCACAGTTTATTGTGATGCACACAGTCAAAGGCTTTGGCATAGTCAATAAAGCAGAAATAGATGTTTTTCTGGAACTCTCTTGCTTTTTCGATGACCCAGCAGATGTTGACAATTTGATCTCTGGTTCCCCTGCCTTTTCTAAAACCATCTTGAACATCTGGAAGTTCATGGTTCATGTATTGCTGAAGCCTGGCTTGGAGAATTTTCAGCATTACTTTACTAGCGTGTGAGATGAGTGCAGTTGTGCGGTAGTTTGAACATTCTTTGGCATTGCCTTTCTTTGGGATTGGAATGAAAATTGACCTTTTTCAGTCCTGTGGCCACTGCTGAGTTTTCCAAATTTGCTGGCATCAGTTTGTTTCAAAATAAGAACTGTGTAATCTCCCTCTAAGAGGAGAAGTTACTGGGCCTCTCCTCCTACCCACAGCACTACAGAAGAAACAGCAAGTTCAGTTCAGGTTTGGATGGGGGGCATCAATGCGACAAATCCACATTATAGTCAGTCCTCCCAAGAGCTTTCAATAGGCTCTCATCTTGGATAAGACCTATGAGGCACCCTACAAAGGTGCAAAAAAGCAGCATAAATCAAGAAAATCCTCCAGAGAGACGAGAAGATACTGCCAGTTACCCACAGAAATCTGTTCAGATGATTTCCAGCGAAATCGTTATTGTGAAACAACCCACTCCTTAGATGAGGGCCAGCTCCCCCTGGGAGGTCCATGGTGGTTGGTGGTAGTCCACTGCTGTACAAGGTGGCAGATCCTGTGGGGAGGCTCAGAATCCTCTCACTCCTTTCACTTACTCATTGAGTATTTTCTGGTCCTGCTCTGTGAGTTACTAGAACTCTTAAGATACAGACTCATCTCAGGTTGAGTTCCCAGGTGCTGATTCAGGACTATGGGTCTTAGGAGACAGCCTCAGGCCTATTACTCATGAATGCACAGGCCTGAGGGGGTTTCCCAGCTGGTGCTACTGGTAAAGAACCCACCTGCCAATGCAGGAGACACAAGAGATCAGGAAGATCCTCTGGAAGAGGGCCTGGCAACCCACTCTAGTATTCTTGTCTGGAGAATCCCATGGACGGAGTAGACTGGTGGGCTACAGTCCATAGGATTGCAAGTTGTTGAACACAGCTGAAGTGACTTAGCACACACGCATGCATAGGCCTGAGGCTCTAATTTCACCCCAGCAGGAATGAGTTCCCTCAGTATAGGGGTGCTGCGGTCTGATAGGTGAAAGGAAGGTGGTAAATGCAAGAGCAGGAAACTAGGCAGCTCGCACAGGCCAAGGAGCTGTTTTTTTGACACATTTTCTAGGAGTTGGCCATTCACAGCCTCCATTGCTATTTCATTAATGGAACTTACACATGTAGCAGTAGTTGTCTGGGGAAGGCTATTAATGCTAACTATCCCTATGGTTTGCTCTAAAAAGTCATGTAAAGCGTTTTCCTGTTTTCCTTTGGAAAATGTCTACACTATATCCTGACATTTAATCTGCAGCCCTAACGGGGGTGACTAATGTGAGCTGTTGGTTCTTGGCTCCTTCAAAAGTAAGCCAGCTTAATCTAGTAATATCTTTTTTAGTCTCACAGGAAAAGGGAAAAAAATGACAATTAAGCAACACAAGCAACTAGTGTGCTTCCCTTAAGCATTCTTCATAAAACAAATGTGTATGTATTTTCTTTTTTGAAGTTTTGAAGATCTGGTTTAAATAAAACATTTAATGCTTTGAAAGTCAGAGCTCTAGTATGCTTTTAAAGCAGTGTACGTTTTAGGTGGGGTCTGCTCTGTGGCAGCCGGTATCTTGGCATTCCAGCGTGTATCCAAACCTCTGGTCTACAGGAGGTTGGGAGCAGTTGCACAGAGGGTGGGGTAGACAAAACAAAAAGCGGTGCTTGGAAAACTTTTTTGGATTCAACGGGAGCCAAAACCATGGGAACTGGCCTATATCCTCAGGGTTTAAAGGAGATCCAAGTAGGCTTACCATGGAGTGGAAATATGAATAGCACCAGACTCCAACCGTGCACTCAGGGTTCTGGTCTCACTTCGCTGGAAACTAGCAGTGAATTAGCTCAGTTACGACTCTGGACCTCAGTTTCCTCACACACACACGAGTGGGTTTCCAAAGGCCTTTCCAGCTCTGACTTTCCATGACACTACATCATTCCAGAAAGGATGATCAGTGTCTGTGTTCTCCTTCACATTTGGTTTCCTAGGCATCTGTAGGTGGGAGGGCTCTAGCTGTTGGTGGCTTGAACTTCAAGGGCTATAGCCAATGACTCCGATAAGTGAAGGGCAGGGTGGAGATTATAAACGCTCATGACCACACCAGGACTTCTAAGGATACCCTAGAGGTACAGACCACTTGGGAGACACATCCTGGGTGCTACTTACCCCACGCAATTCAGGGGGAAGGTTGCAATTTCAGGGCCACACTTAGGAAGGAGATTTGTGTGAATATGGGGGTGCATTGTAGGAACAGTGGGAGGAGGAAGAGGAAGAGCAGCTGATAGCTACTAAGTGCTTGCTGTGTGCTGAGCTCTCCACTGACAGCACTGCCTGTACTATTTCACCCCTTCCTCTCAGACGCTCTGCAGGGGAATATCATTTCAGGAAAGAAACCAAAGCTCAGGGATGTGATGTAGCTGGTTGGAGTGAGTCTTTTATCTTTTGTTTACAATGAATTGGACATTTATGACTGAACAAAAGTGTCTTGCATATCACACCAGGACACCAGGAGATTTCTACCCATCTGTCCATCAAAAAGTGAGGTGGATAGGATCTCAGAGGGGGCATATCCAAGGGAGTCAGTGAGCTTGTCCCATTTTCCACTTGATACACTCAGGTCTGCCTGATCTGAAGATCTTTTTACCAGCAACGTGATACTGCCTCAGTGGCTGAAATGCTCAATTTAGTGAGCTATTCATTGTGTTTCAGAACTCTTGCTCTGTACATCAAATAGATTTTCAAAGAGAACTAAGGTCAGAAACATGTAGTTCTTATTAAGCAAGAAAACCATGACTTTGTATTTATTTGAGAAAGCAATCATACTAAAAAAAATAAAATAGAACCATAAGCTAGATATCAAAGGCAGGCTGGCTGAGATTGCAAAACAGATGTCACCTTCACTTCCTGTGTGGTGTTAATGAATCACCATCTTTCCAGTCTCTTTAGAAGTAGGGATTTCTAAAGTTTCCCCTCTTTTTTAAAAAAACACTGGGCTATATTTAACTTTTCCCAATGGATTTGTCTTTCTCTTTAAACAGACTCAGTAATCCCCTCAAGGTCCCAAAGACATGTGATTTTTTCCAAAGTCTTTGGAGCATGGAAGAAAGTGGGTGTTTGAATGTACATTCTCTTTTGGACTATTGTAAATTAGGAGCAGCACAGAAAGGAGTGAGCAGAATTGATTTTTTCAAAGAGAAAGGAAGTTTTCAGATTTCCAGCCTATTCTTGAGAAACATGAGTATTTCTAAACTATTTATCAAACCATATGAAATTACCATTTTGTAGGTCAAACATGGCCAAATATTGGCAATTCCTCATGGTTCGATTTAACATATACATTAACTCATTTCTCTCGAAGCATCAAGGATATGAATCAAAGGTCTGTAGGTCTCAGACAGATGCCCTGTAAACTTTGTGTTCCCCACCTTCTATCCTAACCATTTATTCTTGAACCAAGAGGGCAAAAACAAAACCTTAGATGACACAGATTGTATGAATTATCCTGTTTGATGTTCCAAGATAATGAAAAAGGGCAGATGTTAGAATATAGAGTAAATCCTTATATATTACTCTAAGTTATTTTCAAAGTTCATGTGCAAATGTAACCAAACTTCATCTACTACAAGTAAGGAACGAAGTCAAAAAGTACTAACATGGACTAAGGTTTTAAAAGCTCCAAATTTAAATGCTAGTGGAAAAGGAATTTATGTCAAGTGAAGACCAAATTATTGCTTATTATACTACTATTACATGTACTTGCTGGATTTGGCTTAATATATCTGAGCTTACATTATTAGTCTTGCGTGAAGTTTTCTGTAACTAAGCCAAGGTAATTTCTGAGGAGACAGTTAATGAGAAAGACAAAATGGTACAGGATATATCATTAGCATTTAGTTACCAGGGAGGCACAAACTAATCACAGCTAGAATCAGTGCTCAGAATCAGAGAGTTGCAATAAAGCTATCAGAGATGCCCCAAAAGGTTCTTCCCAGAAGTATCATCTTTAGGTAATCAGTACAATCCTCTGTGTAAAGCATCCAATGGTCTTTCCCCCCCCCCCCCTCTTTTGTGAGAAGCTCCCATTGGTGTGGATTCTGGAACTTCCTCAAAAGCAAGTTAAAGCTAAACTAAGAGCGCTGTTGCTCAACATCCAGAGTCAAACTCAGTTCCAGGTAATTTCATATTACAGCGTTCACGCTGTACTAGTAACAGATGCCAGATGAAACTGAAGATGCATGTTAAGTTTTAAAGGATGCCCCAAGGCAAATACTTCCCTTATTCCATGCAGCTTAATTTCTGGTTGGCTAAGAACAGCATTAAAATCAGTCATAATATTTCCTTGTTTTCTTATTCCTCAGATGAAGAATTTCAGCACACACATTCTCAAACTTTGTATTAACTTCGGAGACATATCTGGGCTCATTTCAGCTGTGCTATCCAACGAGAGCCCCTGCCAAATGACTTCTCCTATCTATCCACTTGTCCGCTGAGGACAGTATGCAACACTGCAAGCGAGAGAAAGCTCTGGGTCATTTGCAGTGAAGGTACCATTTGGCCTGCGGTATGCCTGCTGTATACTTTTGCTTAAAAACTCAAGTTCAGAAAAACCCTAAGAAGGGAGATTCTTCGAATGTCTCAATTCACCTTGGGTGCTTTGACACGATGGCACTCAAGGCACAGGTGAGGATGAAGTCAACAGGGTCTGAGGTCTCCAGGATGACGAGTCCTAGGCAGCTTCGTGTCTACACAGAGGTGAACAGTTAACTGCCTTGACTATGTTCTTCTCTTTGAAGATCACCTCAAATCGTGAACTGTCCGTTGAACACTCCCGCTTATTTTGTGTCACGGACTTGACAGCAGTCCCTGGTTTTCTTGTAAAAAATGTGCCTGGCTCTCCTTCTGATACTTTCATACAGGTCCCTCTAAGGAAAGCCCCCAGCCCCTCCCACAAACACGACAGGGGTTGCAGTCTCACAGAACTCTCAGCCACAAAGCTACCCCAAAAATAAGCTTTATTGCAAGAAAAGTGTCATATTTGATACACAGACCTACGAAAAACAAACAAAACCAAAAGCCGTAAGTTTTTCCTCACAAACACTTGATTACAAATTTACACTGTTTGTTTTGTTTTAGTTATTAGGAAACAAAACAAAGTCCCGAACTGGATATGACCGGTGACTAATCTTTGGTCAGCTCAGGTGTGAGAGGAACAACCCAGAGCCTGCATGTGCTTTGGCCATTTCACATATGAGGTTTGCTCACTGGTCCAGGGACAGGTTCCTGGGTTGAGAAGAATGCGGGGACGTACGCTTACTAGCACGTCCTAGTACAATATCTCTTTAAATGACTAAAAGCAAACTAAACATCAGTTCATTGTACAAACATCTTTCATACACAATAGGCTATGATAAAACGAGACATATGGTGTATAACTACAGTATTAATGAAAATTCTAAAAAAAAAAAAATGGATTAAAAAAAAAAAACAACATATATTCCTTGGCTGTACTGCATGGTTTGTTTGCACATATGGCAATCCTGAAATAGCTTGAATGTAATAAATGCACCATTAATCTAAGACAGCACCAAACACTACAGAACGCCAGGTGTTCCTTGCCGAAGGAACGGCAGTTCTTCAGCTGCCTACAGTACCACAAGTATGCAGCATGCCCTGGGTAAGAATGAGGTGTTGTGGGGAGCACATGTGCTTCCTTGAGGTTATGAGAAGGAAATACAGTACGGTTTGGCCTGCAACGCTACTGGTCTCACAAGCAGTCAAGGTATTTTGCTACAGTGGTTGTGCTTCATCCTCTGTTGCCTGGTGTGTCTGCTGATGTGAAGTACCATCACAGTGAGCTGCTCTGGCTTTGATCTCCTTTATAAAGGATCTAATGACACATTGATTACTGCCTATTCAGCTCTGTGAGGCTTCCTTTAAAATAATCAGATGTGTACCAGTTGGACGACTGGCAGAAAACCAAAGGAAACATCTCTTGAATCTACTGAATTTTTTTTTTTTAAAAAAAGCACCTCTAAAAGAAATAGCTCAAATTTATAAATCTAAAGAAAAACAAGTGAGTTTCCCTTTTTGTTTACATAGTTTGTTCATTTCTCCATATATTACTGCATTAAAAATAAATAAACATCTATATTTTTTTAATTAGCAACTATAGCAAAATACCCAAAGTGTTACAGACTGCTAACAGGAAAAAAAAAAGCTCACATTATTTTTGTGCATTTAGTGCCATATGCTGATCTCTTGAATATTTAGTTTTTTAATATACTTTAAAGTGAAGTTATATAAAAAATACAGTAACCACGGTTGCCTTTGTACTCAAATCTTTGGCCACACCAGAGTCTACATTATCCCTCCCTGTGAGGGTCAACATTCTGAAGTCTGAGACAGGTAGGAAAGAAACAAAAGTCTTTTTTTTTCTTTCCTCTTTAAAACTAGTCATTGATTTCTCAGAAGCTTCTGAAGGCTGGCTGTGCAGGGATTTGAGCCTGGAACCAAGTCTGCAAGGGGTTAATAGAGTTGAATCTGCAGCCTCATTCTGAGAGCCTCCCCCAGCTCCCCTAGGAGGTAGTCATCCTCATTGCTGTCTTCCAGTTTCTTAAGCTCCTTTTTCTTGTAGAGAGGGACGCTAGTGATTTCCAGTGTGTACATGCCAGGCACGAGCTTCCTCTTGGCTGTGTGCAAGTAGCTGAGGCCATTCCTTTGGTGGATGCGGAAGACGCCATCGTCATTCCCCTGGGAGATGACATAGCGGATGTGGTTGTTGAGCGGCTCGATGGCGGGCATGAATTCTACGATGTGCTCCTTCGCACCAAGGCCGGAGACGTTAAACTTCATCATCACCAGGCTGTCCATGTCGACGCTCTCCAGGCTGATCTGTTTAAGCTGGAAGAAGAGCAGGAAACCGTGTGGGAAGAGCTTGACAGCACCAACCGAGTACTCGCAGGAGCCGGCCATCAGGGGGTGCAGCCACAGTGACATACTATCTCTGCCTGTCTGCTTGTAACTTACCCTCAGCTGGGAGAAAAGGTCACTTCTACCGAGTGTGCCCTGTAAATCTTTACGACTGTTCCCGCACCTTATCCAGGTAAAGTTACAGGGCTGAGCTGATGGGGAGCATTCACATTTCCAGTTTTTGTGGGGGGGTTTATGAAATATCATGCTTATAAATAATAAACAGAGACAATTTAGGAAATGATGAGAAGATTTTTGTTGTTGGAGTTAAAACAAGAAGTGCTGTTATTTAACAGCAGAGACTGTCCCCAGAAGGATCTTCACTCTGAAAGCCCAGGTAGATTTTCTGGCCACAAACCACATGTGAGTGTGTTTGCTGGGTGCTGTTAGTGCAGAGGGAGGGAACTTCAGAGTCATCAGGGCTCAGGTTTGAACCAGCTCTGCTTAAAAGCCAATGGGGCAGGGCCCAGATACACCAAGTCTCCCTCTGTCAGATGTATGGGAGGTTTAAGAACGCTGTTTCGGTAAGACAGGGACAAAAAAAGTCAATGCTTCAAGTGGGCGCCTGCCAAGAACTTGGGGACTGTGGTACCGAGGTGCGCCCTATAGCATGCAGTCCCCCAGAACCACAACGGGAGGGTTTTACAAGCAGAATTTCTGGATCTGTAGTTTGGCTTACTTAATGAATAGCTCAGTTGCCATATTTAAACATCAGCTAGGTACCTTAATCTGTTTAAGGTAAATGTAATGCTGGCCTATGCACTATTATAAAACAGAACTAGAGATTTTGTGGCTAGAGAAGTCTTGTCTTATAAATTTCTGAGGCCCAGAAAACTGAAGCAAGTTGCCCAATGCATACAGCCAGTTAGTCGCTGATTAGGTGTTTTGATGGGGAATTCTGCAGTGACACTAACTGATGAGGAAGGTCTCCCTGATCTCTGGGGGAAAGCACCTCCAGATATTGGGTATTATTTGGAGAACATGCATCAGTGTTTATGCCAGGTACCGTTTCAGGAGCTTCACAGTAATCGCTCCATTAATATTCCTACCAGCCTTTGGAGGTAAATATTTTTATTCCCATTTTAACAGGTGAAGAAATTGAGGTAGAGAGAGCCTAAGTAAATACGCTCCGTGTAACATGGGTAGTAAGTGCAGAGGGTCAGGGAATAAATTCAAAACCAAGAATCTGTGGTCCACCCATTTAACCACTCTGCTAAATACCATGAACAGCAAAGAAATAGCAGCAGCAGGCAATTCAGATCTTCAGCTCCTTACAAAATACAAGTTATTTGGAGATAAAACTTTTATGGAAGGAACACCTATCTTATAAATGTCACAAAATGTGACACGTAGTTGGCTTACCTACTGAAAACTAAAATCAGCCCGGTACACTACATATGTATACAACAGAACTGGGCAGATTCACAATAATTTCATTTTTTGAATCATTTCAAAGTAGTTATTTCCTGGAAGGACATCTTATTACTTCTTGGCACAAGTCAAAAATGCCAACATGTGATCTGAAACTATGAATCTTAAAGTCCCCAGTCCTTTCTGAGTTAAAAACGCCACTAATTTTAACTTACTTGTTTCTGCCATAGTTTGTCCATTAACTAAGCTGATGAATTTCATGAGGTGGAGGTTTAGCTCCACTGCAGCTGAAACCTACATAAAAGTTTACTGCAACAGTATACATGACTCCATATGGAAAAAATCTGGTGACAAAATAAAGTGAAGTTACTCACAGCAATGTGTTTGGGTTCATGAACACTTCTCTTCTGCCTGTTGTCTTTCTTAGAGTAGCCGTTGATTTTGCACTCGTAGCACGCTTCCGGGGACAGAGCATTCTCTTCGTCTACCTCTGTATCCATCGATAGGTACTGCCCTTTGTTAAATCCCATTCCTGAGACACAGTGGCTATTTGCAACGAGATGCAAATTGATGTTAGACTTCATCATAACTCTATTGTTTTCCAGAGGTAGAGCAGAGGTTTTTCCGAAATAAGAAACCCACAAAGCATACCCTAAGATCATAAACATAAAAACCTGATAGCCTTGGTAACTTTTCTTCAGTGCTTAATACATGAGATTCTCTTTTATTTTAAACAGCAAAATTCTTCTAAGAGTGAGCCCCAAGTTTCCCCAATTTTCAATCCTGATTAGACTGAAGCACTCTGTGTAGTTAAATTGAGATGGTAAAAGTCAAGTATGAATTTTCAGAGAGTGTTAGAAGTTCTGTTGATTCCAAAGCCTGAAGCCTACATTTGCTGCTTACCAACTGAGGCTGCTGAACTCCTATTTTGATTAGTGAAAGAGTCAGCGAGTTGACACTAAATGACCCTTGTCTACACCAAGAGTTTCATTTCAAGCATTATTATGTACCCACGGTGGACATATTAGTCCACAACCCTCAGTGTCTGACTCACACACGGTTCCTTCTGAGGAAGATGACTCCTAAATTCCCATCTTCTATGCTGTGAAGCACTGGCTTCCTTGAAGGAAGGAGGCAGGTGGCCAGCACCTCAGCTGACAGGACTTGAGATGGCTGCACTTGGGAAAGTGGGACTAGCTGAAGGGACCCAGCCTTGTGGAGACAGTGTCACACCAACCAGACATGTCCTCTCTGTGCAGCAAAAGGCCAGATGAGCAAAGAGAGGGACAGCTCCTGCCTCATGGAGCACAGGGCTGTGCTTAGTCACTCAGTCGGGTTCCACTCTTTGTGACCCCATGGACTGTAGCCCGCCAGGCTCCTCTGTCCATGGGATTTTCCAGGCAAGAACACTAGAGTGGGTTGCCTTGCCCTCCTCCAGGGGATCTTTCCGACTCGGGGACTGAACCCTCATCTCCTGCATTGCAGGCAGATTCGTTACCCACTGAGCCACCTGAGCCACTAGCACAGGGCTAGTACCCGCCAAAATTCATGTAAGAATCTGGGTGAAGCCAGTTCCACTTGTATCTCTTAGCCCAGGTGTCTGTGGATAACACAGGAGCCACAGTATTTTTAAACACCTGCTGTCTCTGGCCTTAAGGGATTTATTCAGGCCATTTTAAAAGGCAAGAGAATGATACCTGTATACAAATTCGAGTCCTATGCTCACCACAAAGCAGGGAATCCACATGCCTTCCTGGAGCTTCTTCCTCCCACACCTAAATGCTCTGATCAACGCTTTTCCCTAGTTAGCTTTTAATCACCATTTACCTTCCCCCAGTGCCAGGTGGCCAGCCACTGGACCCCGCTCACTTTCCCGTGCGTGGGGAGGTGGAGGGCCTTACCCCTGTCCCACTCTGTAGTACCCAGGCGGGCAGCCGCAGAGGTAGCCCCCTTCTGTGTTGGAGCAGCCGTAATTGCACGGGTTCTTGGAAGACGAGCACTCGTTCACGTCGTGGCAGGCGCTGGAGAACTGGTCGAAGGAGAACCCAGAGGGGCAGGCACACTTGTAGCTCCCCAGGGTGTTGTAGCAGGAAGCAGAGCCACAGGCATTGGGATTGGAGCATTCATTCTCGTCTAAGAACATAAAGCAACAGACTTTTACAGGTGGAGGGGAGGGCAGTGGGGCAAAGAAGAGCCCCAGTATCAAATATCTATGATTTTACAGGGGAAGTAGCTTTAGAACCATAGTTTTAAATGTTTACCATGATGGTTGATCTGCAAAGCATGTGAAATTAAAAAAAAACAAAAACAAGACCTGACAAATTCCCCTAAAATTATGGCTTAAACAACAGCTTCCCCATGCTTTTATATTCTGTTTGTACTAGGTTTTTCTGAATACCCTGGCAGCCTTTGGGCACAGATATTTGCAGTCTGACTACTGAGTAACTCTTCTATTCACTTTGCCGAAGGTTACTTCAAAAGTCTATGTCTCAGACAGACTCAGAAAGACAGAAAGTAGATGACTAGTTGCCAGGAGCTGTGGGGAGGAAGAAATGGGAGAATGACTTCTAAGGGGTACTGAGCTTCTTTTTGGGGTGAAGATGTTGTGTTGCTGACGGTTGTACACTGCTGTGAGAATATACTTAAAAACCACTGAACTGGACATTTTAAAAGGTGAATTTTATGGTATGTGAATTATATTTCAATTTTTAAAAAGCCTCAATTTATATCTGTATTTTTTATCCATTCTCCTAGCAATTTCCAAAGCATTCATTACATACATAGAGAAAAGTATATAAAAAAATCTAAATATCCTAAATGAAAATAACTGAAGTAAACATTAATTGAACCTATTGAACCAATAGCCTCATACACTTTTAACCACTTGAGAACCTATCATGTACATACTTTGCCTTCTGATGTGGGTTTGCACCAAGCCATCAGCTGACATGGGTTTTATTAGTTTAATGACCGACACAACACAATAAATGCCTGACGGCAAGATAATTTCAGGTTAATACTTTCAGCTACTCTTATCGTTTTTACAAAATCAAAGTCTGACTGGGCTTTTAACTTTGGAGATGACAATTTTGCTCTTAATTGTCTGGTTGATACCTAGTCTGTGGCTTGACCCCTGTGGGCTTCCTCATCATCCAAATTTCACCCTGGGCACCAGTCATGTCTGGTCCATGGAATTCTTTCAGATTCTTGTGACTGTACTAGAGCGTAGTGTGTTTGTTTACCAAATACATGACAAGTCCCTGTTTCAGCTCACGTGGGGAAACAGGCCCATTTGCAATTAGGTGTGCCCTTGGGACACAGCAGCTAGAGGGAAGTCCTTATCTGCAGTAGCTCAGGGAGATTACAGAGGACGCAGATGGAGTCTTGCGGGAAAGGCCTCTCACACAGGAAATTATACTTCATTAATTACCATACAGAGCTTGTTGAAAAGGCCAATATTATTAGGCACATTTCTATCTCATGAGTACAGTTTCGGAATTAAACCAAACTGCCAAATACAGCATTCTTAATCACTGGATATGAAACATACCATGATTACCTAATATGCACAAATTCTCCGCCTTCATTTCACAGGGAGAAAGTATATGAATAAATTCTTAATAAGTAAGCTCGCTGTTGTTGCTCAGTTGCTAAGTCGTGTCCGACTCTTTGTGACCCCGTGGATTGTAGCCTGCCAGGTTCCTCTGTCCATGGGTTCTCCCAGCAAGAATACTGGAGTGGGTTGCCATTTCCTTCTCCAGGGGATCTTCCCGGACCAGGGATCAAACCTGCTACTTATGACATAAATATAACTACTATTTTATTTCTATATACCAAAGACTTGGAATTCTGCCTCAAAGATTCATCTGCTTTTATAATTAATTCTGACACTATTTTTATATGTGGTGTTTCTCTCCTGATAGAGAATGTGAGTTAGGTTATAGATTAACAAAATGATCCTGCTATAAACATAATATTAGATATTGTGTTAATGTGGAAAAATTACCAAGAAAGGCAATTAATTGAATAAACTGTATTTAAACATACCACTGACATTTTTATATAGTTAAAACTTTTGGAGGCACCATGACAGATGTCATATTTATATCCTATAAATGTACACCATAGCATAATTTTATAGGTGTAGGTAATCTGACTTTGGAAATATGTTCTGGTTTGAAACATACTTTGAGCTGACTCGAGTCTCACTAAACTACGTTCAAATTATTTTGAAAAGGACATACAAGGAACTAGAAGTTGCTAACACCAAGTAAACCAAAGCTTCATATATTAAGATGTAATCATATGCAAATGGAGAAGGCAATGGCACCCCACTCCAGTACTCTTGCCTGGAAAATCCCATGGACAGAGGAGCCTGGTAGGCTACAGTCCATGAGGTCGCTAAGAGTCGGACATGACTGAGCGACTTCACTTTCACTTTTCTCTTTTCCCTTTCATGCACTGGAGAAGGAAATGGCAACCCACTCCAGTATTCTTGCCTGAGAATCCTAGGGACGGCGGAGCCTGGTGGGCTGCCGTCTATGGGGTCGCACAGAGTCGGACACGACTGAAGCGACTTAGCAGCAGCAGCATACACAAATGTTAATATTACCTTATTTTGAATTTAGAATAATTACAATGCTTGCATATTATTTAGGAACATATGGGAATGTTTCTAAATCTGTACAATCTATGTATTAGAATGTTATAAGTGTTCTGTGGTAACTGGCTGAACACTTCTTTTTTTTTTTTTTGAACACTTCTTAAAATATTCATTTGAATTTAAAACGTTTTTCAATACTAACACTTCAAATGCTGTCATTTTTCTTACACTGGCAGCAGTATTAACATCATTGCAGGCTTACAACTTACTATTACTTAAATTATCTGATGCACTGTTTGTGTCCATTTACAAGGGGACCCCAGTTAAATCTGTCTGAAATAATTCATGGGATATTCCTTCTTCAATCATATGAATAACTGAAGATACTCATACTCATAGTGACAGATAAAAATGATTTGTGGCCTTTCGATTTGCATTTTGTTATAATACTTGCTATTTTGCTAGCTTGTTGCTTTTATTAGTTCCTGATGGTTGTTTGATTCTATTACCGAAATATATTTGAGTTATAATTCTAATGTTCTGTGGGTTCAAAATTGCAAGAGACTTAGATTTTATTAGTGATGAGCTGGATTGCTCAACCCCGCACAGAAGACTCTCGAATCTTTCAAAATAAATCCCTGCTTCGTCTTACTTACCCAGAAGTTTGCTGCTTAGAAGTGCTCATTTTAGCAGAGCAAGCTAACATTTATTCTTACAGTTGGGGTATCTGCCTATGTATCTTCAGTTTTTAATTCATCTCTGAAACCACTTATCCCTCTGTCCATGGGGGTCTCTGCTGATTAGAAGGCCCACTGGCTTCTGGCTGGATCGCAGCGTGAGTTGCTCTGGGGTGACTGCCTTGCTTAAGCGCCTACTCCAAGGATCCCACCAAGAACAACTTGGGTATACCACACAGCCCTGACTTTAAGTCAGACCGTATTCAGTGAAAACCTGTGTGTCTATTTTCACACTAAATGCTTACAGGCAGAAATTCTAGGAAACTTAAAAACTCAGAAATTGAGTTGATCCTCCATGCACGTTCCAATTTCTACTTTAAAAACAAGAATTTTATTTAAACTGACACATGTAAAATATTACAGATCATTCTTCTGCTTTAAGTTCTGTAGAAGTAACCAAGAAGTCCATGGTATTAACTGAATAGAGGGGTGAGCCTCGCATTTTATAAACAACACAATATAATAAAAATCTTTTTGCACTCTTATAACAGTTACTGAAAAAAGGACCATTTCCTATGTTCTGAAGAGTGTCCCTATACTTTATCTGTTTATGAATCAATAAATTGGGGCATAATAACTTCTGCAACATTTTTTTTTCTATGAAGATAAAATAAAAGTAAACTGTACTTATAAAGTCATTTTGATCGACAGCCTAACTCATCATTTTGATAATCCTTTCAAACTCTATCCTTAACTTCCAGATCATCACTGGTTTCTGCATTTCCCCCATGAGTGTGTGTTCCTGGTGTGGCTAAGCATCTGTCTTTGGTACAGCAGAGCTGCACCAACTTTCAGAGTTGCTTGCCTGCCTCTGAATTTTGTCTTGATTTTCTCAATTCACTAAACTGTCATTGGAAATTTCTTTTGAGAAGATCATCATGGATAAAATCAAATTAATTTATTTAGTGGCTCCCTTAGAGTAAAATACTTGAAATACACGTGGGGTAATTTCAATCGCTACAGAGAAACAGGAAGCAACCTGCTGTTTCTCAGCAGGCCCACAGTTCCCCCTTCTGCTCAAGCTGTGCCCGCATCTACTGTCACATGGATGGATGTGGCATCTAGGAAGGGCATTCAAATGGAGCCAAGAAATTAGGCATATGCTAAGTCAGCTGGCTATTCAAGTAGAGAGTAATGTTCTCTTTGATCAAACTCTCCTTAAAAAGAGAATTTCCATGACTCTATCTGTGCAAGAAAGAGAGCTGAGTGCCTACAGATTTTATTTTACAAACACTGTTTTTGTCTGGAGTTTTCAACAGAATTTGCTATAACCAGTTACTTTTTCTACCTTAAAATCCTTTGCACCCCCTTCATTAAATACGTGACTGGAGAGCACAGATGAATGGTGCTCATTAATTTGATCTGATTCCTTTTAGGTTTATATGAGCAGACTGATGGGTAACCCTTCAACCCCAAATCTAAAGATACTAAATTACTGATAAAAAAAGCCTTTGACCTTAGCAAATGAAGATGATATGAGTCTTGACATCATCTTCAGAAACTTAAAATTATCAGCTAGCAGAAAATTAAAATTATCAAAGCTCTAACTGAGTTACCTTTTAGGTACTTGATATTATGTACATTTTCAAATACACACAAGTATACAAAGTAGTTTAATGGATTCCCATGCATCAGTCCTAAGTACTGGTTTTTTAAGTTCTAGGGTTTAAAGGCTACACTGAAAATGACCATCTTTATTGCTCATTTGTTTTACTAAAAGATAGTTTAAGGCAAGAAAAGCAGATGCCATGTAACAAGTGAGTGCTCACCGACACACTGATTCCACTGGTAATGCTGAATATATCCTTGCGGGCAGCCACACCTGTAGCCTCCCAGGATGTTCTGGCAGCCATGTTGGCACCTATGGTTTCCGTCACATTCATCAACATCTGTAAAAACAGTCCCGGCAAGATTTTTATGTCACCTTTCTTCTACTATTCTTAAATGTACTCCAAATACAACACGGGGTAACTATTATCAGAGGAACAAACAAACAAGACACACTGAGGGGCTGTGATTTTTTCCAAGTCACATGGTTATTAAGTCAGCGGTGGTACCGAGAATGGCTCTGAGATAAGAAACCACATCATTCTTATGCTATCCATCAGCCATGCCATGTCAGTGCTCTAAATAATATCTTAATTTCAGCAAATCAACCATAGCAACCACAAATGTCATGCATTTTGGATGGATTAACTACATATGGTATGATTTATTTGGTAAATGATATACATATATTTGCATCACATATTCCAGTAAGTTCAAAAGTGATAGACATGCTAATTCTCATTTTCGGGAAGATATAAGCATTATAGAAATACCTAAGGAAGTATAATGGTTGGGGATGCAAAAAATTTTATTACTATTTGAGATTAATTAGATGCAAATTTAAAGTATTTAAATACATCATTTTTAGACATGATATAGTATTATGACACATATGGAATAATTTCTTTGTTCATACATGCACACTCTTCTGGAATGACAACTGAAGCTTTGAAATTTACCCATAAAAAGAGAAATGAAATTGGCATGTCTGATATATGTGTAACAAATTTATATGAATAATTAATAAATTGCATTTTATGTAGATAGCCACAAGCTGAACTCACACATGGCAAGCAGCTGTAGGCTCAGAATACTTTCAAAGTCTCAATGACTTCAAATACAAAATATTAAAATATAAATTTTTAAGTTGAAGTTTTTGGTGGTTGAAGATTAGATACCCTGCTATTTAACTTATATGCAGAGTACATCATGAGAAATGCTGGGCTGGAAGAAGCACAAGCTGGAATCAAGATTGCAGGGAGAAATATCAATAACCTCAGATATGCAGATGACACCACCTTTATGGCAGAAAGCGAAGAAGAACTAAGGAGCCTCTTGATGAAAGTGAAAGAGGAGAGTGAAAAAGTTGGCTTAAAGCTCAACATTCAGAAAACTAAGATCATGGCATCTGGTTCCATCACTTCATGGGAAATAGATGGGGAAACAGTGGAAACAGTGGCTGACTTTATTTTTGGGGGCTCCAAAATCGCTGCTGATGGTGACTGCAGCCATGAAATTAAAGACGCTTACTCCTTGGAAGGAAAGTTATGACCAACCTAGATAGCATATTTAAAAGCAGAGACATCACTTTGCCAACAAAGGTCTGTCTAGTCAAGGCTATGGTTTTTCCAGTAGTCATGTATGGATTTGAGAGTTGGACTGTGAAGAAAGCTGAGTGCTGAAGAATTGATGCTTTTGAACTGTGGTGTTGGAGAAGACTCTTGAGAGTCCCTTGGACTTCAAGGAGATCCAAACAGTCCATCCTAAAGGAGATCAGTCCTGGGTGTTCATTGGAAGGACTGATGTTGAAGCTGAAGCTCCAATACTTTGGCTACCTCATGCGAAGAGTTGACTCACTGGAAAAGACCCTAATGCTGGGAAGGATTGGGGGCAGGAGGAGAAGGGGACGACAGAGAATGAGATGGCTGGATGGCATCACCGACTCGATGGACATGGGTTTGGGTAAACTCCGGGAGTTAGTGATGGAGAGGGAGGCCTGGCGTGCTGCAATTCATGGGGTTGCAAAGAGTCGGACACGACTGAGCGACTAAACTGACTGAAAAGCCCTGTAGTTCTCAGAGTATATTAAAACCTCTAAATATATTTCTAGAGTTCAAAATCATGTATTTCTAAGAATAATTAATTCAAGAGTGACTAAAATCAATAAAGATGTATATTGTACTAGTATATAAAAATATAAAGGGGAAGTACATGCTCTCAGAACCTCTGGCATGAGTATTTTGTAAAAGCTACCAATTGTAGTATATTTATCTCATACGCTAGAACTTGCAATGAAAATACTGAAGAACAATATTTTATTGGCCACAGGCAAATTCTTATTTTATTCCCACTTAAATTTTCCCTTGGATTTAACAGGAAATATCTATTGTGATGAAGACTTTATAGGAAATGCCCTTTATAGAAAAGACAGTGAATTGGGAATCTCAGACAAATAAAACTGCCATCAGTTTTCCCCAGCGCTTTCTGTTCATCTGGCCAGTTCTCTATAACTCGTTCTTTGTCTTATACTTAACATTTATACATTTTACATTCAAGTATCATGGAACAGACATCCGATTTTTTTCTGGTTTACTCATATACTACTGCAACTAAATTAGGTACAGAATTTCTTTTCAGTTCTATTCTTTTTTTAGATCAGTAACTAGGTAAACAGTTATTTCAGAAGCCCATGTGTACTTGCAGAATTTTTGCTTCATCACATTAAGGTTTTCCTCTGTCCCCAAAATGATACATGAAAATTTATAAACAAAAAAAATCAACTTCTGGATTTTACTTTGTTAATCTTTGTTGTTTGAGATGATCTCAATTTCTCATTGAGTGGCTTAGAAATTAAAAGAAAACAGTTTGCTGTATTAGAATAAGAATATTTAAATAAGTAAACTCACCTTCACAGTTCAGTCCAGTAGCATCAAGAGAGAACCCTCTTTGGCATTCACAGCTGAAACTTCCAGGGGTGTTTTGACAGATTCCCTTTGCTCCACAAAGTGAAGGCTGGGACCCACATTCATTGTTGTCTAGCACAGGACAAAAGGGAAAGAGTGTCAGGCTTTCCAATTATTATAGGATTCAAATTTTACTACATGAAGTAAAAGGTAAAGTATGAAAGCCTAAGTTTCGTGATGTGAACACAGAGTTTACAGAAAAGTATGCCACTATTCATGGTCATATTAGAGACAAAAATGGTCAGAAAGAAGTGTATTTCAAGAGATTGGAAATCAGAGCATATTTTGGATCAGTTGAGGACATGGTTTCCGATAGCACAGACTGAAAGTTAAGGTTAAGACCTGTGTGTCTTCTGACATAACAAAAATCCCAGCATGTTCATTAGCATGTTCTAAATTATAGTGAGCCTTTTACTCCTGTTTTATCTGAACACACATTATATTTAGAATGCAATATAAAGGCAGTGCTTGGATTACACCTACTGTGCCTGTGCTTGGACTACACAGGATACTATGCTCGGATAATTGTTCTTGTGAAAAAATAAATTATCAACAACATTTTTAAACCACTAATTACAAGGGACTGATTTTAACGTAAGTACTGGGCCATTATTCTACCATTTTTAACTA
This sequence comes from Giraffa tippelskirchi, assembly GCF_054371585.1. Taxonomy (NCBI): domain Eukaryota; kingdom Metazoa; phylum Chordata; class Mammalia; order Artiodactyla; family Giraffidae; genus Giraffa; species Giraffa tippelskirchi. The sequence goes on along the minus strand of NC_137280.1, from coordinate 101,698,852 downwards.
CAGTTTTAGGCTTCTACTAGGAGTGTGCAGAACTTCCCTTTTGTAGTTTTGTCTTACCAATACAAGCAGTGTGATGCTGTGTGAAACCAGGTGGACATTTACAGGTAAAACCTCCCAGAGTGTTGACACACAGGAACTGGCAATTGTGCTGTTTGGTTTGACATTCATCAAGATCTGCAATGAAAGAGAAGCCAATGAAAATCAGAGCAGGGTTATCCGGCTATGCTTCCCTTCTCATGAAGCCACGGAGAGGTGTGTATGTTCTTTCAGGAGTATTTTGTCTAGATTTTTGTTGGAAGCTTTATAGATTTCCATATGCATAAGGCAAGGAGTTTCTTTTCACATACTTAAGCAGCGTAAATACTATGAGCTACTAAGACAGGTTGGCTAAGGTGATATAAAACAAATTTTTTTTTAAATAAAAGGCTGAAAGGATGAATTATAGTGATGTTCATGAACTGTTTTCAAAGCTAATATTCAAAGAATATAATACTTGCATTTAATGCACAGCTGAGTTACTTAATCTTATTAAGTGAAAGTGAAAATTGCTCAGTTGTGTCTGATGCTTTGCGACCCCATGGACTATACAGTCCATGGAATTCTCCAGGTCAGAACACTGGAGTGGGTAGCCTTTCCCTTCGAGGGATTTTCCTGTCCCAGGGATCAAACCCGGGTCTTCTGTATTGCAGGCAGATTCTTTACCAGCTGAGGCACAAGAGAAGCCCCAGTAAAAGTGAGGCACATGGAATGATCCCCGATAAGCTGATTTTGAATCTGAAAAAAAGGAAAGGGTCACATATACAGACTCTTCATCACCTTTGCAGGTCTTCCCGTCCTCCTGCAGGACATAGCCCCGCGGACACGAGCACTGGTAACTCCCCTCCGTGTTCTTGCAGATGAAGTTGCAGGGTTTTGGGGACTGCGAACATTCGTCGAGATCTGAGTAAAAGTGATGTGAGGATTAAATTACTGGTTAGAAGGAACAATCAGTCTCTTTCCTCCCTCCATATTCTCACTCATTGTTTTCCTCTTCAACTTAAAATGGAAAATAGCCAGAGAGAAACAAGGCACAGAACAATTTTCTCTAAAGTAACTTACTGGTTTAACTTTGTCAGGCGATTCTTGGGCAAATATTAAAATATCCAGACAACTGGGTTCAAAAAACACACTAGATTTTTTAGATTGGTGTACTTCAGTTTACAGTTTGAGAATCATAAACCTGAAGGTTAGAGTTTCTTCTCTTTGACGTGTGGATGTGGTGGATGTTCTCAAAGTCTCTGAGCTAACACCTCCCCAGGAATTGTTTGGCATCACAGATTGTGCTGGAGATCTTCCACTTCCCCTTCCAGCTGCAGTCCTCACCTTGGTCCACCCTGTTCTTGGGCCCGGGAGGCTGAACTGCACACACACACCATTAGCAGGCCCTCCTGCCCTCTGTCTTCAGTCTGGTCCTTAGTTTCTCGATTCCCTTCTCGCAAAATGGGCTGAGGCTGATGGAGTCATGGGGTCAGAGGTCACGGATGCTCTAAAGGCAGGCCTCTGGGAACAACTTTCTCCGTCTTCTAGGTTTCAGTAATCCTTCCCTCTTATCTTTGGCCCAGAGGTGGAATAGCCCCAGAGCTCAGCACTATTCCTAGTATTTCCTGCACACTCTGCTTACACCTTTATACACTATCCTTTTGTTAAAAAAACAAGTCTCCTTAAACTGTCCTCATTTCAATATGCCACCTTTTTTCTGCTAGGACTCTGACAGCAAACAATCTCCACTTCCCCCATAAAAGACATTGATTGATGCCCAAAGAATGTTAAAAGCTCATGACTGATAGCCTAGTTTCTATTACTATCTTGCCCAAACAAGTGAGTTGAATGCTTACTAAGATTTAGATTGATTCTTCTTAACCTTTTCATGCCAGATGTGCTTGTTATTAAAACAAGTTGATATTAAGCTGATGAACTATGAAGGAGAAAAGATTTTTTTTTCTTTAATGAAAACTAAATGTTTTGGAAAGACTCAATAAAGGCAAGCTACCACCCCCTCCCCTCCATGGATGAGACAGTAGGATAAATTAGAAAAAGAGATTGTAAAAATGTAGAAGGTTTTCTGTATTGAGACTGCTTTGCAACTGGAAATTTTAGATGATGTTTAATGGTATATTTTATGCAAAAATAACTGCAACGAGAAACAAGCAAAAAGCAGTCTCTCCATCTGCAAAAACATACTTTCACAATCAAAAGTCCTGGTCTTTCATTAAAAAAAATGACAAAACAAACATGCCTCTATACATTTTAAACTAAATGTAAAATGTTGAAAGTATATTTTTTTTATAATTTTAATGTTTCCCTAACTTTACAGACTTTTTGATAAATCTAATAGTTCTGTGTCTCACATTACTAGATAAGGCCTTGGACGACTCCTATGATATTAAGGACTGCACTGATGAAAGGAATAGCATCACTTTTGCAAAATGTACAATCCCAACACCATAATAAAGATATTCTACTGACAGTAAAGGGCTTGTAGAAAACAGCAATTAACAACCACTCAGATGCAGAGATGCCTCATCTTTCCTTACCTACACACGAGGTTCCGCTGATGTCTGTGGTGTAGCCAACCTTACAGAAACACCGGAAGGAGCCCATGGTATTGATGCACTGACCATTGGTGCAGAGATTTGGCATAACTTTACATTCATCAATATCTGTGCACCAAAAATCCCAAGGCAAAAACAGAGATGCAAGAATAAAACTGGTTAGAAACGAAAAGAAATTAAGGAATTGACAGATAACTAAAAACCAACGTTCATAACTGTGCTGGTGTAACTGTTCATCATTCAATAGAGTGACAACATAGAAGGAAGAGATAAAGAAAGAATCTGATGATAGGAAGAGACAAACATAAGGAAGGCTATGTTGAAAGCCCTGCTGGAGTCTATTCGTTCTGCAAACTAAGCATGAATTTTTGGGGGGACTCTAGCAATAGAAAGCTACCCTTCTGAAGTTCCACTAATTTGGAATTTGTGATAGTATTCCATGGATTGGCTTTAAATTCAGTTGCATTAGACCATAAGAAAGGGTTTCATTAGCAATGTAATCAAGCGTAAGATCTGGAATCTGTATAGTAATAGAGGAAAATGTTATTTTTAGGACATTAGCATATTGGTTGTACCCAAAACCCTGGAAACTATTAATCATTTGTGAGACTTGCTGGTTTGTAAATACGCTGCAAACAGAATGAGTTCCTGTGCACAAACAAATAAGCAACTTTTACTTAAATGAAGCATGCATAGCTTGTGGGTTGCAGATGGTCTCTGGGGTCAGACAGATATATTCCATTCCTTGTTCCATTCCAACCTTTAAAAAGGCTGTGATCTTGGGAACATTTATTTATCGTTACTTAAGCTTTGTGCTTCAGTTTCTATCTGCTAAAATAAGAATAATAAGAGATTCTACCTTTTAGATTTGATACGAAGATTATGCCTCTTAAAGCTGCTGCAGCATTAGTGAAAAGCATATACAACCACACACATATATTTTAGCTATTATCCTATTTCCTTCAAATTAATGTGAATTAACATGCACTGTGTTGATAACATGCGTGGATTTCCTCAACTCCTTACCTCTTCCGTCAGTGGTGTAGCCTGGGCCATGAGGACATATCTTTTTGTACTGGGCAGTTCCAGGGAGTGGGCAGAGCTCACACTGATGACCCCAGCCTCGCCCCCCGTCGCAGCAGCATTCTGACTTTGTGACAAGGTTACGGCTGCTGGATGCCATCTGACACATGGTCTGCAACACCTCTGCAAAGCAGAGGCCCTGTCGATTGTCTGAAATGACAATGTAGTTAAAAAGCACCAGTGTCAAGGGACTGACATTTTGTTATCTGGGTCTTCACATTAAAAAGGACAGTCAATGTTTTCCTTCATAACAATACTTTAAAAAAATATATCAATTTATTTTGGTGGTGCTGGGTCTTAGTTGTAGCATATGGAATCTTTAGCTGCCATGTGTGGACTCTCAGTTGTGGTGTGTGGGATCTAGTTCCCCAGCCAGGGATTGAATCTGGGCCCCCTGCAATTGGGAGGGAGGAGTCTTAGCCACTGGACCACCAGGGAAGTCCCATAGCAATACCTTTTTAAAGTTAAATATTCTTTTATGTGAAGAGTCACACTGCTTAAGACAATGATTAGAAAGTTCTGTTGGAGGTCCATTTCACAGTGCTCTTTCACAACAGTTTATTAAATTGAATAACTGATACTAAAGAAACAGAGGTGAGTTTTTTCTTCTTTTCCTCAGCAGCTAAGTGACAGTAAACTACCATTCCTATAGAATCCTACTGAAAGGAAAAATCAAAGAAAAATACTTCCCTTTAAATAAGCAAATGAGAACAGGATTTGTTTTTGAAAAGCAAATTCTGGACAATGTTATCATCTTGGTACATATTCAATCTAATCTCCTGTATTTTAGACATCTAAAAGACTGTTTAAACACTGGATTAAGTAGTCTTTTTAATTATTGTAAATAAAGGGATTTTACTGATATAAGTTGGCAAAGAGATCTTTAATGGGGTTTTAAGAACCATGCTAATGAACTGTTAGTAATACGGACAGAAAAGTACACTTTCTATGTAGGTCATCTTTTCTATTTCCAAAAAGACTGGTGGTTAACGAAGATCTAGATTGAACATAATAATAAACAAAATATGTTTTCATGACTAATAATTTCCTAGGATTTGAAGCAGATGACATCATTCTGAGAACAATCTGGTAGTTGAAATGTGCTGTTTTTGCATCAAAGCCCATGATGAGTGCTATTTCTCTGTTTGCCTTAAATTTGACTACTTCATACTTTTACACCTGCTCATAATTAACTAAACGGCTTATGATATATGCATTTTATCATTAAAATGCTTGAAGCTTATATTTTCCACAAGAAAATATTTTGTAAAACATGTTTCTGTATCATAAAATAAAAATCAACTCTCACTGCATTTCTGAAATGTGGCATTTTCTTTAATATCATTAATACAGCAAAACTTACCTCACATAGCAAATATTTTCTTTTGGAATTAAATCATTCCCTGATGTAAGTTTTACTAGAGTCACATTTTCCATAGAGCTTAATTAATCTTAATTTTGGAAAGACTACTTAAAATGGTTATTTACATTAAGCATGGATGTATGTACTACACACACGTGTACAAATACATCATTTTGATAGATGTCTATCTTCAGGAAGAGGTACATGGATTACTCAGATTGGGGGATCTATTTAGCAGACAAGGATATATATGTAGAGCTCTTCTGTGATTACATCACAAAACACATGCTTTATTCACCAAGTAAAACATACTCTGTTTATCAACTTACCAAGGCATTCAGTGCCAGAAGAGCTGGACTGAAAGCCTTCATTACACTCACATCTATAGCTCCCAATAGTGTTAACGCAACGCCCGTTTTCACAGATTCCTGGTTTGGTCCTGCATTCATTTTCATCTTTAGAAAAACAAATAATATGAGTCATGAATACACTGTAAAGTTTATAATTTACAAACGTATCTTCTAATGGTTTATATCATGCTTAAAACTTCTTCATCAAAATACTAATGTGATAGAATACGAATTTATTATATTTAAATTTATAGTATTATATTAAAAATATAACATTACATTTAAATTTATCATATTTAAATTTACCCCATCCTTCCAAGATGGGTTCTAGGTTAACAAAGTGTTTCCCCCCACCCTCTGCCGCTTTTCTTTCTTTCTCTCTTCCTCTTTTAGGGGAAGAGGTGATGCTTGATGGAAAATTGGAAAAGTGGCTCCAAAAAGGATTACCGACCAGGGGAAAGAACTTTGGGAAAGAAGATACCAATTCATGTGACATGAGAGAGAGGCTGAGGGCAGAGGGGTGGCAGGTGTTAGGGAGAGGTGGAGAGCAGGGTGAAGGGCATTCAAGGCCAGGGATAAAGGACAAGCTCCTTCATTGACCTGAGTAAAAATCACAGGAGCCCTGCATGGTGTTAGGGAAGCTAGAGGAAGCAGGAATTTAGATAGTACTGCTCTTTTGGTTTCTGACAAATAAATATATCAGAACAAAACTGTTACATTAAAATTCCTACATCTTTACTTATTGTGTTTATTTGACATTTTGTAAATTTTGTTTGAGGTATGTTTCAAATCAATGTTGTCAGAGGCATGGGAGCTCATGACAAATCCCTTTGATGAATTTCTCCTTTCATCTTTATGCTTTTTAACCTTTAATTTATTAATATTTATTTTGCATGCACTTGCTTTTTATCAACATTTGCCTTGGATATCTTGTTCCACCCCTTTATCTTCCATCTATCTCACATTTTGATTTGGTACATTTCTTGTAAAAAGTACCAAGCTGTACTTTTAAAAGAATATTTTAAAGTACATTTGCCTTTTAACCAGAAATTTAAACTATTTCTATCTATGGTGATTACTGATATGTTTGGAGTCTTGTCATTTTATACTGTTTAATATTTACCAGGCTACTTGTCCACTTCTCTCAGTATTTCTTAGATCAGTCTAATTTTTTCTCTGTCTTACTGTCATCCCCAACTCATGTCTAGAAGTTGTAATCTTCTATTCTTCCAGTGGTAGCCATGAGACAACTTCAACACACACTGTTAATGAACATTTTTCTATTAACATCAAGAAGTATCTGTTTCAATAGCTTCTGGCCATAGCAAGTACCCTTGGTATGAGTTGACTCCTTTCTCCTCTCTCCCTGTGCTACCTGCCATGCTGACACGGTCTAGAAATTTTGATTTCTTATATTTCTTTTATGGAACACCGGCATTTATTTAAACCACATAATGAGGGTTACTGGTTTCTTGGCTTATCATTGCTTCCTCTTGAATTAACTTTAAAAAATATATTGGAGGATACAGTTTGGATATAAGATATAGAGGGTATGTGGGTGATAAGCATTTTACAACACATTTCTGACAATGTGATATTTTTGTTTTATCACTAGATTGAATATAAAGTTTTAGTTCAAAATTATTTTCCCTTAGAATGCCTTGAAAATATTGCCGCTCCATTGTTTTCTTTTACCCACTGTTAACTGTCACTTGTAGGAAATCTGGTTTTGCTCCCTGGGAAGCTTTAAGAATTCTCACTTTGCTCCTAGTGTTCTGACACTATGTTTTTTCTTGTTAAAGGTATTTTTTTCTTTTAGGAAACTTTCTGCATAAATTTTAAAGTATATACAAAAGTGTTAAACTAGTTATGGATTTAAAAAATTGTATAGTGTTTCTTGTTTCTAGAATATGAGGGTTTAAGTCTGCCATCTTGATCTAATCCTATCCTAACGCTGTTATCTTTATTTTGATTAGTGTTTCAGCTGTCTGCTTTGAATTCAAAGTGCATAATGGAAACATATCTAAAAAGATCTAATTGCTACAAATCTTACACTTATTTTCTTTCTTTATTTTCTAAAAACTTTTCCTGACAATGTAGACAAATGTTGGAAAATTTCTCTTGAGTGTAAGATTTTCCAAGTTGCTACAGAAACCAATTAATGATAAAAAAGATCAATAATATTTTACCTTCTGCATATTATATAAGGAACTTATCAGATTCTTGTAGTTTTTTATCTCTTTGGGTATTCGCACAGAAAACAATACACCATATTTTCCACTGTGATAACTAAAATTTATATGTTTCTGACTGGGGGTAGGAGTGTTAAGCAAGCAGCCATCATCCTGTACAGCCTTACCTACACAGCCTTCTCCGTCAGGCCTGCGGGTCATCCCTGGCGGGCAGATGCACATGAAGGTGCCAATCAGATTCTTGCACATCATGCCCCTAGATTCACAGTCATGCAGCCCTTCAGCACATTCATCCAGGTCTAGAAAATATTTTCAATAGGAAAAACAGAAAAATAAGACAAATTCATGAACAGGCTATTGTTGAGTATTTTGAAGTCATACTTTTGGTCTTCTAGCTCTTAAAATGTAATCTTCTTATGTGACAGAGAAAGGAGGAGCCCAGTCTCAACTGCTGGCTATATTCTAGAGTCATAAAAAGGTCAGCACTGGTCCTCAAGATAAGAAGTTAAGGAAAGGGCTATCTTTGCTTTAGTAAGAGCTTAAGAATGTGACATCTTTATTTTTGACTTGAGTGGACAGACTATCAAGTATCTTGTTATCTAGATATGGAAATCTACCACCAATGCTGTAAAGAATACATTTCTGCACAGCTCTACAAGAAGACAGCTGAGAGCTACAAAATCATTAAAATATAGTTCCAGCATCACAAATAATGAGCTGACTCCTCCCTGGTCTGGGGCCTTACCTTTGCACATCTTCTGGTCTTCCCTGAGGGCATAGCCAATTGGGCACGTGCATTCATAGGACCCGAAGGTGTTCATGCAGCGGAAAGCACACAGCAGTGGGTTCTGGGCACACTCATTGATATCTGATCAAGGAAACAGGCAGGCATGCGCTCAGCCTGGAGTTCTAATTACTCGCTTAAATAAACACTGATGTATTTATTTGCTAGTCACACAGAAAGCAATAGGATAACAGAACTTCCACTTCCGGTAAGGAGAACTGGGCACCTAACTCATCCTCCAACAAATAACAACTATAAACTCTGAAATAAATACAAAAGCAACACCTGAAGTGGTTTCTAGCGGTGAGTTAAAACTCAGTAAACACCTGGCAAAGTAGAGGTGCTCAGTTTTTTTTTTTTCCCTGTGGATCGCATCATTCCTGGCACAGTAGCATCTGGCAGCTAAATCTCCAGTAGGAACTCTCTGAGCTTCTGTCCCGAGAAGTAGGGGAGGGAGCCTTGGGGCAACCAAGGCTGCTGAAAAGTGTGGAGGAATCCCAGAAATGAGAGGGCCAGAGGGGGAGAAATACCTTTTTCATATTTTTGCATAAACTCAGCCCGAGTTGCTGACTTAACTGTGCCATGTGTGGGCCAAAATCAAAGAAGCTAGCCATTAAGGTTTAAAGAGAAGAATTTAAATGTGAACCACTGTCTTCCACAGGTCTGATAGTCCACTTTATGTAAATTAACTGCCTGCTAAGACAAAGGCATTAAGATTCTCTGAAATAATGTAACTGATTCCAGAAGATATCAGTCACAATACCCCAGCACATAATCCAACACATTAACCAACACACATTAACCAACAGCACATTAACCAACAGACTGAGGAACCAGGAAAATGTGACCTATCTCAAGGGAAAAAATAAGCAATAGAGGCCAATTCTGAGAGGGTGAAGATGCTGAATTATCAGACAAGGGCTACAGAGTAGCTTTTGTAACTATGCTCATTGTGGAAAATATGTTTGTGATGAATATAATCATCAATAGAACATAAGAACAATACAAACAAAAGTTGAGGCATTAAAAACTCTTTCTATATCAAGAAGCAATAATACTAAAGAAAACTACCACTTGCCTTCACAATTCATCATGGGCCCTGGCTCAAAGCCCTCATTACAGTTGCATTCGAAACTCCCAATAACATTGGTGCAGGTCCCATTTCCACATGGGTTGCCAATTGAACACTCATCAGTATCTGAAAAAGAATAAGAAAGTGACACAAAATGTGGAGGTTTTAGTTTAATAAAAGTATGCCCAGGAATATCCACCTGGCCCTCACATGTGCCCCAGCTCTGTGCAGGGCACACATGACTCTCGCACCCCCCGCCCTTGGTCTTGGCTGGCCAGCCTTTATGCAGAGCAGAGAACCCCGAGGGGCAAGTGTGAAATGCTCTGAACCTTCAGACAGCTGTGCTTGCCCTAAAAAACAAATCACAAACCCACGGAGGGATGTGATCTTCTGCTACAAGAGCAGAAGTGGAAAGTCATAAAGTAAAATAGACCTCTTTCCCAGTTAGTGGTTTTGGCAGCTGTAAAGCTCTAGACACATCAGAGTTTGTATATCTGGTTGAAGGCAGAGATTGGGCAACTTGTTCCATCTTCAAATAAACCCATGTTGCTGGAAAATGTAGAATGGGAGAAGAAAAAGCAGTTATGGCTACTTATCTTGGCTTTGTAAATCCCACTGCCACCCAGAGTGCCTGAGAGACCTTTTGCTGAATATAAGAAAGAAAACAACCTTAAAAGTGTGAAATGTGGCACTAACTCAGCACTTACCCACACAGCGCACTCCAGTGTAATCAAGGTTGTAACCCATTGGACATTCACAGCGAAAAGACCCATCTGTGTTGATACACTGACCGTTTGAACAAATGCCTGGGCTCTCAAGACATTCATTAACATCTAAAATACAGAATCATCCATGAACTTTCTTATATAAAAAGATATGCCAAAACTGCATGTATCTATTCAAAATAGGCTTAAAAGTGTTAAAACATATGAGCTTTTCTTTTATCAGAGAAACATGTATTTCATATGCTGCAACACAGTCTTATGATATAGTGCATATGATATACAATAAATATCATATATGTGCATTAAATGCAATACAATATATGTTATACAGTAAAAACAGCATGATTATAAAGCAAATGTACAATATTGTATTTATGTAAGACTATAAAAATAAAATATATCAAACCACACCTTCACGGGTGTCATGAAGGCTAGGAACAGTTCCGTGGCCATAGGGACACAAATCCTGGAATGCCACTACAGAGAAAAAGACAAATTCCCAATTATCAAAGAGTCTCAACCATCAGAGAACTTAAGAACTAATTAATGATATACATAAAATTAGACTTATTTTTCCTTTACAAAGCTATTTTTAGTAAGAGTCTTTATTTTTGTAATTTACTTCAAAAGCAACACTGAGCATATTTAGAGAAGGTCACCTGAGCTTGGGGCGGCCACCTATGGGTACCTCTCAGGGTGTCTGATTCTGTCTGCTTGCTCATTTAATTCTGGGCAGCCAAAGAGCCTTATCCACTCCAGTATTGTTGCCTGGAGAATTCCATGGACAGAAGAGCCTGGTGGAATACAGTCTACAGAGTCTCAAAGAGTCGGACATGACTAAGCAACTAACAGAGCACTCTGCCCATTACACACAGAAGCCACCTCTGACCTAGAGACCAGGCCAGTTCCGAGCCTGCTGGGAACAATCATACTGTTCAGCTATGCTAATAAAACCTGTGAGGCTCATGGTCTCTTCTTGCAAATGGCTACTGTGCTGACTCAGCTTCCCAGAATTTGATATAAGATTCTGGGAGCCCCAGCCTGTGATACAATACCCATGTGGGACTCCTGAAGCAAGCTGGAATGTAATTTTCACCCCCTCCTTGGATCTACTGCCCTTCACCCTTCAAATTCATTTCTTTCAAAGCAAGTAATACTAACCTTGGGGGAAGCATTGAAATAATGGGGTAACACTCTGCATTTACACATGCTGAATATGAAAGCTGAAAGAAGTTCCTGACGCTATGGAGCTCACTGAACCATTAAGGTCTGTAAGTGAGGGGATGCTTTCATCTTCAAAACATTCATAAGTTACACGGTCCCACTGAGTTCTGCTAGACAGTCCAATGCTAGTACAAAGTGGCTTTTTTATGTCACTACTCTTACCTTCATCATCTTTGGGACACAGCTCACAGGGGTCCCCCCAGCCCTCTCCTGGCATCTTACTACAGCAGCATTTTGCCTTTGTGGTGTTGAAAGCTTTGGGTACAGAACACTTTCCATTTTCAAAGTTTGTGAAACAGAAGCTCTGGCGAGTATCTAATCAAGAAAGCAAACATCACAGACCTCCTTACTGGTCATTTAAAAAGATGGAATAATTTACACATAATTCTGTTACTGATAGAACATTTCTCATGGGTTGAACATGTGATGCAGATTATATTCACAGTTAAAAGGCCTGGAAATTCTTAATTGCTGATGTCATGTGCCAGTTTAAGTTGACCACTCTATAAAACTGCATTTAATTATGTATCTTAATAATGTGCTTCAGAAATTTGAGAAATTATGCTCAATATTAAAATGATTTCCATGTCTTCTTTACTTACTGTTACATTACAGCCTAAAAAAATCAACCTAGGTAGCTTTCAGTAAGTTACGTCATATCAGAAGCAACTCATCACCAACATACAGAAAAATCTATGCCAACAACAAAATGAAAATGATGAAATAAGACAACCATTTTTCTTTTAGTATGGAATTTTTTTAAAAAATGTAGAAACGGTGAATAATTCAAAGCACCTTAAAAATTGTCCAGTGCATATACACTCGGGACCTTACATTTTAAACTTACAGATGATGCATCTGCCAGAGACATATATTTTTAGTGATAAGCACTACATCATGGCTTCCTGCCTAGCTAGCTTTGAAGTTTGAGGGCAGATGATGACAGAGAAGTCATTTCAAAACTTACCGAAGCACCTCCGTCCATTATCAGACAATACAAACCCAGGGGGACAGATGCACTGGAAGCCCCCAGGAGTATTGGTGCAGGAACCAAAAAGACAGATGTTGGGATCTTCATCACACTCATTTATATCTGCAGATCAGCAAGATAATTTACTGATTTAATCAAATCAATACACTGCTCAATATCTGAAAATAATTTGTCCACGTTGTAACAGTTCACTAACCATTGGATATTCGATGTGAAACAATATATTACATTGTTTATATGATTAACTTATCTTTAAAATAAACTGTTATTGCTTCAAAAGTCAAAGGTTATATCCAGTGTCAGTGATCCATATGACCCAGACTTCTAAGTCAGTCTCCAGTTCTCTGGACTTGACTCCTAGAGGTGTCTGTATGTCCACCTGCAGGCCTGAGAGGACCACTTCCATGTCTCAGAGGCATCGCATCCTCAGCACTGGTCCTCTTCTCTGATGCCCCTCGCCCTCAGCAATCCACACTGGGGAGCTGGAGTCACATTCTTTCCTCTCCTTAACTGTTCAACTTTCACAATCAAGCAATATGTGGCCTCCTCATTACATTCAAACTCAGCATCATTTGCCACCTGGATTATCATGTCTCCCAACTGGACTGCTGCACTTCCTTCTCCCCCCTCCATACCGCCACCAGGGTTTGCTTTCTAAACTATGTACCTATTTGAGAATCTGTGCTTACAGAACTAGGGAGCTTCGACATTGGGATGAGAATTTTATCATTTCCACCTCATCCCAGAATGATTCCTTGAAACAGACAAAGATTCCTTACCAGTGACATCTGGCCCCTTTACACTGGAAATGGTTATTTAATAGGTGATTTTTAACTAAGTGAATAAACACTACATGATTCCAGGCACATTAGAACATAAGTCCCACGAGGACACTATGTGTCTGCCTAGATCACTGCTGTCCCTCAGCATGGTCTAGCTCAGGATCTGGCACATACTACATTCTCACTTTATACCGGCAGAATTTTAGTGAGTGAGTCATATCACTTCCTTTCTAAAAGAACCTGCACCGCTCTGTGTCACCTGCAGGACTAAGAGCCATCTTCTGAGCTGGCCACCGATGCCCCTTACGTTTGTTCTGCCTCTGTTTTCAAGCTGCCTCTCTGCTCCATTTCCCTTTTTGAGTAGTAATTTATCAAATTCAGGGACACCTCAAATGTCACCAATCCTTATGCTAGGCTTCCTGACCTGCTATCTTTTCACCACCACCATCATTATTCACAGCCTCCTACTGTGACCCACACCCTGAACAGACCCCAGGGCAGTGTCTGTCACATTGGATTGTAAGGGCAGTTTTACAACATGGAGTGATTTACAAAATCTGTCTTTTCTCTTAGGCAGTAAGTTACCTTACTTACTGGCAAAAGCTGCATTTTTGTATTTCCAGCATCTAAAAGATGCTGCATGTCCATAGTAATGTCCATGGAATGTAAGAATGGGTATGTGTGTGTGTGTGTGTGCGCGCGTGCATAGAGTTCGTGGTAGGAAGCATTTCATCTAGAAAAACTGGTAGAAGAGATTCTAGGCTGAAAGAAATAGTCTTGCAGTGAAGTAAGTTAATTGAAAACACATTTTTAAGACATGCGAAATAGTGGTGATGTTTATCAGTGGATAAAGAAAATAAAATATTTTCAAGGTTAAAAAACATCTAATTGAATCACAGATTGTTTTTTCACTAAGATAAAAGGTAGCCAAGTCTTTCTGATACAAAGAGGCACAAGTATTTTTATTTCTCTCCTAATGGCTCACACACTGCTATTATGCTTATTCCATAAAGAGATGGATCACAGAGATGATGAGATTAAGTATAAACAAAGAATATGAAAGAAAAGATCTTAAACTCTTCAAGAAAGTTTTTGTTAAGATGTTTCTAGTGTTGTTATTATTATTAAATATTAAAAACACTAGAAAATCTTACAAAGAACTATACAAATCAGACAAAAATGGGGAAAAGATATAAACACCTAATTAGAATGACTAAGGATACCCATTATTTGTAATTATATGATCTGAAAAATAATTAAATTTACTATATAAACTGTTTCCTTAGGTTCTGTCTATATAAGTCCCTTAAATGTGAATAGAAGAGCTATATAGAATTTAAGAAACTGAGTAATTCAAAGGCAAAAAACTCTCAGCAATCATTTCATGTTAGAAGAAACACACTAAGATGCTGGTACTTCTGAATTTCAACAAGACTGTTAAAAATAATTTGTACAAAAGTGAAACAAAGTAACTGTAAAAAGGTCAGTCTTCATCATGACCACCAGGCAATTCTGGGACTCACTTTTGATGTGGTTACAAGATTTCTTGTACACTGGGAGGGTTTCCACAGAGAAACATCTGTTACGACAAATGGATTAATATTTTCTGTTTTGACATGTGGCTTTCCCAAGGAAAAAAATGTCTCAACAGCATTGTCAAGATTTTCTGCTTCACATTTCTAGGACTCTAGACACCTTTAATAGCTGTTTTAAAATTGGTTGCCAAAGATTACAATTTTTGTAGACACTCTTTAAATTCAATAGAAAGTCTCTATTGACATTTGGAAAAAAGATTAGAGTGCACTGAAAATTCTTTGACTAGTATAAGATTTCTGTTAATGAAAAAATCCCACATCCTCAAATTCTTTATTCCCACCATTCCACCTTCAAATCATTTCTGATGCTTCAATAAAACAGATGTAGGCAGCTAGGTGTTTAACTCCCTGGGTCAGCATGCTTACAGTGGCCTAGATTTAACATATATCCACAGAGTCTGTACCAGGTCTCATTATACTAAACGGTTCATGGACTCAAATATCAGCCTTACCGATGCAGTTCTCGCTTTTTACTTCATACCCTGGGGGACAGATACATCTGAAAGACCCCTCCAAATTCTGACAGGTGCCAGGAGAACAAGAGCCGGGCAGGGCAACACATTCATTAGTATCTTTAAAGAGAAACAAGAAAAAAAATGACTTACAGATGACATCATTGTTGCCAAATGATAGTAACATGCATTCAACTCAAGCCCGCTGATCTGCCAGGTCACTATGGGTAAATCCGCCCTCAGAGATTTTTGACACGCTGAGTCTTACTCATTTGGCAAGAGGCTAATTTTCCTTTGTCTACTTTAATTGAGACACAGATAGCCTTGAGCTCTGTCCCAGTCAAAACACTGCATGCAATTCCAAATCTTTGGTTTATACCTTTTACCAAAATTTCCCATGAAACTTATCTTGGTCCATGTACTCAGATGACCAAATGAAATGCAAATGAGTCCCAAAGTTGGTGGTGCTGAGGGTGGGGGGAGTCACATCATTATTTTACAAAACAAAACCACACAGAGACTTTCTTTTACTGTTTCGTGGTAGATACTTACCTATACAGTTCTTGCCATCTGGAGTAAGTTCATAACCTTCATTACATAAACACTTGAAGGAGCCAACTTCATTAAAACACCGTCCATTTCTGCACACTTGACCAAAAAAGGAACTGCACTCATCTATGTCTGTGAGTAAATAAAGAGTTAGCTTTTCAGAGAGAGCTCTTACGTATATTTTGTATCACAAGTTGAAACTTAAAAACATATTTATTGGTAGACATTTACAAAAACTCCACATTACAATCCCTCATCAACAAAGAAAAATGCCTTGTATCATAAGGGTCAGGTGACTAATAATGTCACATGGACCTCTCCTGTTGGTCTAAGCTTTCCATTCTTTCCAACAAAACCATGGCTCTTATCCTGGATATAAGAGGACACATGGATTTAATTAGATTGTCCAGTTTGTAGAGAACTGTATCTGGAGGTAAGCTGACTGTATTCAAAGGACAAATAGCAAAGCATATAAAATATATAAAAATCAATTATATGAAAAACACTCTAGAATCGCTGACATGTTTTGCTTACAAAAAACAGAATCTGAAAAAAAAAATGTTCTTAACTGTTAGGTTTTCAGTTAAGCTTAGGGATGAGTAATTTTTTGTTTATTTACAGACTATACTTCAGTCAGAGCCATATCTGTATCTTTCCTTCTCCTCAGCTGTATAAAGGGTCTGAGAAACTATATACAACAAGGTGGTAGTTGAATAAAATGCTCGATCAGGTCTGAATTTTTCACAGTCGAAGAATTTTGAAAAACAAGGAAAATTAAGGAATATATACTGGAATAAATTAGGAGGTGGGTTTGACCTGTGATGGTTCCATAAAAGGGGGAAGCCTGAGTTACTTTCATATTAACTCATGGGATTATGTGAATTAGGAGATGTTGTGTTGGAAGCACCACCACTATACAGTCTGTGTGCTGTGCTTAGCCGCTCAGTCATGTTCTGACTCTTTGCGTCTCCATGGACTGTAGCCCACCAGGCTCCTCTGTCCATGGGCTCCTCTAGGCAAGAATACTGGAGTGTGTCACCATGCCCTCCTCCAGGGACTCTTTCCAACCCAGGGATCAAACCAAGGTCTTCTGCATTGCAGGTGGATTCTTTACCATCTGAGCCACCAGGGAAGCATATAGAGTCTGGCACATGGTAAATGAAACATCATTAATGCTTTTTGTCATATCTTTTACTAACTTCTCCACCAACTACAGGATCCTCTTCCTCCTCACTTTCAATTTTTATTTCAATCACTGTCTGTTAGAGGCAAAGACTAAAATTCTGTGCCATGCAGAGAAGACAGTTTTATTTTCCACTGAGAATTTACAGTCCTTCACAGAGATTAAATAGGCTTCTGAGGCTGGTTCAGAAACCCAGTCACCATGCTTTCTTCCTGTGGGAAAAGGCAGCCCTGGCTTCAAGAGCTGACTGAAAATAGTTTCAAGACACAATATGTTTCTAAGTTGGAGACTGTCAGTGTTTGAATATAAATCAAGGATGGAGTATATGAAATACTTGGAATAAACCTGAAACCATAAGGTCTACCTTTGATACCATCTAAGTGGTAAAAATAACCTCAAACCATAAATCAGTCCCAATAGTTTACTATCATCTGCATGGCTTTTACCCTTGAATCGATTTGACTGACAGAAGTACTAAACCCAGCAGACTGTCTCGTGATTACTGAAGGCAATACTGTGACTTCAGTTAACCAGAAGTTAGTCAATGATATTACATATCTTATGGCACGTGCTCGCAATTTGAATAATAAAAATTTATTCATTCTTTGCCTTTATTCTGTGTTTAGGATACTCTGTAGACATGAAAGAGAAGCAATAAAGGACTGAGTACTTACCCATGCAATCGTTATTATGAGTGAGTGCAAAGCCCGGGTAGCAGAGACAGTTATAGGATCCAACGGTGTTTTTACAAGTTCCATTTCCACATGGATGCCGCTCACACTCATCAACATCTACGAAGAAACACTGGCTCAAAGGAATTCAGTTTTTAACCAGAAAAATGTAGCCTATTACACTTTTAGAATTTTTTTTAAACTACTGGCTTACTTAGATTTTTCTCATTCAATACTAAGAACCCACATTTATTTAAGGAAAGTAAGTATGAGGTAGAGAAAACTCTAAAGTAGAAAATTATTAAGAAAAATTGGCACTTGATAACTTACAGGAACATATACTAATAAGCAAGTGAGATTAGTCTATATTTCCTTAGTGAGTTTTCTTTAATGAATAAGTTTGCTTGTCAATAATGAGGAAATAAATCTTTTGAAACACTGAAACAATGTGTTCTATTAAGCATTATAAATGCTTCCCCAGAAATTTTCATATCTTAATTTGATCAGCACAACAAAGGTAAACTTTAACTTCCTAAATTTCATCAATCAGTAGACTCTAAATTGAAGAAGTCTATTAGAGTTCAATGTTATTAGCCTTCAAAAACATGGAATTAATATTTAGAAAGGTCACAGTCATATAAAGGAGGAGACTCCCTAGACTATGAATTCCAGAGTGCTAAAACTCTTCCATTGTGGAAAAAAAAGGGGTATTATTGTTCCTTCAGAAAGAAGCTTTGTTTAAGAGAGATATTACCAAGGAGTCTAGCTGATTTTCATCATGGGTGAACTGTTAAAACTGAGGACAGATTTTCTCCATATGAATTTCTGAATCATAAAGATCACATATATATATTTTTTTTAGCAAATCATATCCTCTTTCTCAGAGAGAACAGCCAAGAGAAACATATAAGCAAGCCATCTCAGACAGTTCATGCAAATAGGGCCACATCCTCCATGTGTCCTTTGCACAAGCATTCCCTAGAGAATTTTTCCTGTGACCACGAAGATGTCTGCAGGGGATCTCTTAGGAGGCCCTGGAAGAATGGAGACATTCTCCAGGGGGTGCTCATGTACAGATATGCCATAAAGGAAACTAGTTCTGCTGTTCTGCTGTACTGAAGTCAGTACGATTCAAAAAGACAGTGTATCTTGAATATCAAAAGAGTAGATGCACAACTTCAGCTTGTTCTACACTGAGAACATGCTAATTATAAATAGTCCACTTTAAAATTTAATTTTCCTCCTGCAAGTGCAGAGTGCTTCAGTGGAGATGAGCCAGTGGCTGACATCAGTTTAAGGAGTTAAGCTGAGTTCCAAGGTGAGTTCCGAAGTTAAGCTGAGTTCCAAAAGCCCATATGCTTTTGAAATCTTATTAATCATCAGCTCAGCAAGTACTTATGAACACAATTATTGCTTAACTAACTATCACGTTAGCTACTGGGGCTTTTCAAAGTTTCACCATCTTTGCTTCTAAAAACTGTTTTTAAGAGGTGAAACAGCCAAGCGAGCAGATATATCTCATATGTTTAGTGATTTGGGGGAAAGAAGCACATGTACATATGTGTATGTGTTCATTTCAACACTGTCACCCTTACTTCTCCCTTGCATTCTAGCATTCCATTTTCTGAGTGGAACTGTGCCTGTGTGCTAAGTCGCTTGAGTCATGCCCGACTCTTTGTGACCCTATAGACTGTGGCCTGCCAGGCTCCTCTGTCCATCAGGATTCTCCAGGCAAGAACACTCGAGTTGGTTGCCATACCCTCCCTCCAGGGGATCTTCCTGACTCAGGGATCAAACCCACATCTCTTATATCTCCTGCATTGGGAGGTGGGTTCTTTACCACTAGCCCCACCTGGGAAGCCCCTTGAGTGGGAACAAAGAGGGGTAAATGGAGAGCTGGTATCACGGTGATTTCCATGTAACGCTGAGTGTCTGAAAGCTCAGGTTAATAAGCATGTGAAAGCCATCTGGGGAAGAAATCTGTGACCACTGAACCCAAGAACGTATTGTAGTGCGTCCTGCTTACAAATTTTACATTGACTAAAACCATAAACACTTTCACATAGCTCATTTTTTGTTACGACTGTTTCTGACAGAGACAGGGTAGTTACTTGTGGCAGGTGACTGAATTGTAATCTCTTCTGGAGTCTCAGCTCCATGACACCCCCTGGAAATAATGTTCCCCTTCTTACCCATGCACATCGTCTGGTCCTGAGAAGCCTTAAAGCCATTGTGGCAGATGCATTGGTAACTTCCTTGTAAATCCACACATAGGCCATGACTGCAAACATTAGGAATTTCTAAACATTCGTTGCGATCTAACACAAAAAAATAAAACACATGTTACACGTATCTGATCTTCATTAAGATTCCTTCATTTTTTTCCCACAGGCATTGTTTCTATAGCCTGCTTGTAATTACTACAGATAGGCTGAAAACGAACCATAACAAGAGCTGAATAAAAATAAGGCAAGGCTTTAAAGTATACAAGCCTCTTTTTAAAAAATTTTAAATCATGAGATCTTTTTACATGTTGATTGGTATATCTCAAGGACATTATTTTATTTTAGTTCCAATTCTAGGAAAAATCCATTGAGAGACTTCTTTTCCTAACAAAAGAATCTAAAAGGTATGGTGAAATAGATTCAATATGAATGAATAGATTTACTTGGAAAATCTCCTCAAAATTATATTTGAAAATATCTTTTTTTTGATAGGAGAGCATAGGCAGTGTTTTAGTGCAGGAAGTGAGTATACAGAATGTGGTGAAAGTAGTGGAAGTGTTGGTTACTCAGTTGTGTCCGATTCTTTGCAATTTCATGGACTATAGCCCGCCAGGCTTTTCTGTCCATGGAATTCTCCAGGCAAGAATACTGGAGTGGGTTGCCACTCCCTCCTCCAAGGGATCCTCCCTACCTAGAGATTGAACCCAGGTCTCCTGCATTGCAGGCGGATTCTTTACCATCTGAGCTACCACAGAGGCCTACAACGGTGCTCAGTATCAAAGAATGAGTCATTCTCTTCTTACCTACACAGGCTCCGTTGGGTGAAAGTTTGAAACCTGCGGCGCACTCACACCGGTAGCTGCCTGGACTGTTGATGCAGTCTGCATTTCGCTGGCACAGGTTATCGCCATTGCTGCACTCATCGATATCTGAAAGAGCAACAATTCCATTTTTACAACTTCATGATAGCATCAATATTACATTCACTTAATCAATTTGGTGATCAACTCCTAAATGCTGTAGTAGAAACAGTAAGTCAGAAAACTTCTAAAAACCAGTTATGTCGGCCAAACTTTCCTGGATAAGGTCACTCATTGCTCAGATTACCTTCGCAGACCAGCAGCAGGTCATTGTAGCTGAATCCCGTAGGGCATTCGCAGCGGAAACTGCCAATCTGGTTAATGCACACACCATTTGCACAAATGCCTGGAATCTCTTTACATTCATCAATGTCTGCAATTGAACAGATTTGATCAAATATATGGTTCTGCTTAATATATTTATCATACATTGAATAATGCTAAACACACATTCAGTCTCAAAAATCAATCCTAAAGTGGTATGAGTGATTTTGTGGTTTACGAAAGCATACAGACTACAAAATATCATTTCCTTTGAACAGTAATGAAAGAATGGAAGTAGCTGATCAAATATACCAAGTGATACTAGTGTCAACAGAGCAAATAAACTTCCTAGGGAATCAAGCTTCCTCTTAAGTTACATGTCAGGCTTACCTAATTGTTATTACTCATTTGATAAAACCAACTGTATTTTCCTAATTTTATATCTTTTGTTATCTGTGCATTGATAATGGACACTTAAAATTATATTATTCATTTAATCTTTGAGGAAGAAAAGTAGACTGTGCAACAGAAAGCACACTAAGAAGAAAGAAATTTATATAATTAATAATTGTGCAAATTGATAAGAAGATAGGGAGAAAAATACTGCAAAAATACATATAAAACTTAAACATATACTTATGAAAACAGACAATAAAGGTTAATAAAATAAAATGGATTACTTAGAATCATGTATTGATAATACAATATTCATGATGAGAAAAACTAAAGCTTTAGCTTGATATGTATGAAATCTTGAGGTAGTCACATACTTATTATATCATAACTCAATCACCAGGCTGGCAACCCACTCCAGGCTGATGGACTAATCCCACTATTAACACTTGGTTATCTGTAAACATGTTACTTCTTTCTTGTCTAACTATATCAGATTCAAATCCAGAGTATTATCTTTTATGATACTTTAAACTTAAAAAACACTGAACAAATTTTTACAAAATGCTACATATATATGTATTAAAAGAAACATAATCTAGAAAAACTCACCAACAGCTTTTCCAGTGTGAATGTCAAAGGTGAATCCAGGAATATTTCCACATATGGTTTTAAAGTCACCTTTAAAATATAAACAAAGCAAATACACTCTTAAAATTCTCAAACTCCTTCAAAATAACACTTTACATAGTATTACTTTCACTGACAGATATATTTTATATTATTCACAACAAAACACTTTAATTCAATTATATTTATTTGACTACAATATCAGTTTTTGCATGCAGTGAATCTTGCATTCTTTTATCATTATTATTATTGCTGTTCTTATCATCATTAACATTTTACTGCTCAGATACCAGAAAATAAGTAAATCATTATGAGATTCAAAATATCTAGGCATTTAAGTTCTTTTTATTTTGATATGTAGGGCTTTAAAAATGATCCAATTTATTTTTTAAATCGAAAAACTAGGTTAGTGTACAAATTTAAAAAGGAATTAGAATTGCACAAAGGTATAGGCATGCAAAGATAATTTTGTAGTGGTGAAACAAGTTCACAATGAGTAATGAATGCGCCATGACTTTTATCTTTTTTTAATATAAACGTCTGTTTGTTGGAACGTGAAATGTGAGGCAGCAAAAACAACGTCTCATGGAATAAAACAGAGACTATGAGAGTCACTCCTACACGTAATTCACCAAACTAACAGGACCTTAAAAGAATTCTAATTTTTAAGTAGCATAATTCTTCGAATGCCCACTGCTACACACCGGAATAAAACTCTTGAAAACAGTATCAGGTAACATACAGAAGACTATAATCTAAGTGTCATCTGAGAGCCCAGATTGTTAAGTGGGGAAAACACAACCCCTTCAATAAATAGTGCTGGGAAAACTGATAGCTACTTGTCCAAGGCTGCAACTGGCCACTTTCTTATACCATATAAAAAATAAAACTCTGAATAGATTGGAGACTTAAATGTAAGACTGAAAACCATAAAACTCCTAGTAGAAAACATAGGCAGGATGTTCTCCAACGTTGGTCTTAGCAATATTTTTTTTGAATCTTTCTCCTTAGGCAAGGGGAAAAAAAGCAAAAATAAACAAATGGGACTATATCAAACTAAATAGCTTTTGCACAGTGAAGGAAACCATCTACAAAAGGAAAAGGCAATCTATTGAATAGAACAAGATGTCTGCAAATGATATACCCAATAGGGGTTAATGTCAAAATATAAAGAATACTCACAACTCAATATAAAAAATACAAATAATCCAGTTAAAAATGGGCAAACCACTTGAACAGACATTTTTCTAAGGAAGACATACAGATGGCCAAGAGACACATGAAAAGATGCTCAACATCACTGATTATCAGTGAAATGCAAATGAGGTGTCACCTCATACCTGTCAGAATGGCTGTTATCAAAAAGATCACATATAACAAGAGCTGGTGAAGGTGAGAAGAAATGGCAACTCTTGTATACTATTGGTGGGAATGTAAATTGGTACAGTCACTGTGGAAAACAGCATGGAGGTTTCTCAAAAATTAAAAATAAAACTGTCATAGTTCAGCAATTCCATCTCTGAACATCTATCTGAAGAAAACAAAACACTAATTCAAAACGACATATACATTCCTATATTCTCTGTAGCATTATTTACAAGGGCCAAGATATGGAAGCAACCTAAGTGCCTGTTGATGTGCAAACAGATAAACAAGATGGTATATATACATATATATATACACACACACACGCACACATATTATTACTCAGCCATGGTGTTGAAATCTTGCCGCTTTCAACAACATGGGTGAACCTGGAGGGCATTTTGCTAAGTGAAGTGAGATCGAGAAAGACGAGCAATATATGATTTCATTTATACGTGGAATCTAAAAAGCAAAACGAATGAACAAACAAAACAGAAGTAAGAATCTTTGTTATAAAGAAAAACCTGGTGGCTGCCAGAGGGGAGGGGAGTAGGGGGTAGGGCAAAATAGAAGTGAGGTATTAAGAGGTACATATTTCCAGCTATAATATAAGTAAGTCATGGCAAAGTAATGTACAGCATAAGGAATACAGTCAACAAAATTGCAATAAAATTATGCAAGGACATATGGTTACTAGACTTATTGTGGAGATAAATCCATAATGTATACAAATTTCAAACCAATATGCTATAATCCTGAAAGTAATATAATATTACTTATCAATTATACTTCAATACAAAAGAGAAAATCCATTTGCCCACTGAATTTGAGCCACTGAAAAAGGCCCTATATGTGACTTTTCACCATCTCTCCTTAATTTCATCATGTTAAATGAAATATTTTAATAACTGTACCCTAAATAATACTGTATTTGGTGACAAATGCATAATCATTGTTTCTTATTTGTCCTGTTGGTTCAACTCTTAGTATCTACAGCTATTAAGAGTGACCACTTTTCAGGTCACGAAAGAACCTGAGTGGGCAACAATTTTAAGATGATTTTGTTGCTCTTGTCTCTATTACCTTTCAGTTTTTCTTTCAAGAGAATCTGTGTTTGGAAAAAAATTTTATTGTGTAAAGACCAGTTCTCTTTTCTGTCTAAAAATTTCATGTAAGTTAGAGGGAATGGATGCATAAGGAAAACTCTGATACTAAGTCGCTTTTACGTAAAGTTTGCTCTTCAAATCCATTTTTTTTTGTGCAGGTTTTTCAAGACCAAACTTAATGAGCATGTTGGAATTTAAATAATCATTATTTATCAAAATGACACTTTCTAAGTATAACACAATGACACAAATAGATTCTCAATAAATACTTTTTTTTTATGAAGAGTAATTAAAGCAGCATGTTTAAATGGACTGGTGTTATAAAATTCTAACTCTTCAGCAATGGGGCTTATTTTCAGGATCCAGACTTTACTCAAGGGACATCTCAGAAATTAGTGTTTGGACTTTAAAGAGGACTGGCTGCCAGAGAAACCAAGCATGTGAGTTCTTGGATATTTTCAGAACTATGTCTGCTTTTAGTACCCCTTTGTTTTCAGTCTAGTGTCACATGCCTCCCTGTGTCACTGACTCGGCTGCCCGCAGAAGCAGGAGCTGTGTGCTTACCTGTTCCCGGCGTTGGGCATGGTTCACAAGGTTTATTCCAGGCTTTGCCCACGTTGTATGTGCAGCAGCACATCCTCTTTGTCACATTAAAAGGCAACTCATTCTCACAAGTGGTTCCATTATAGCTCCGGTAGCAGAAGCTTTTTCTCATGTCTACATAGAGAAAAACAAAAATGCCAACCCATCCTGCCAGCAAGCAGCTAATAACAAACCCCATACACCTGGAGACACTAAAATTCCTCAACTAACTCTGAACATTTTCATAGTCATGTGGAAGTATCTTAAAATAATTCTTTAAGTTGAACACAAATCATTTTTAGTTAAGCGTCTTTCCTGTTTTTAAGTAAGGGATTTCACTTTTAATTTTCTTGGGGGACAAAGTTAATAGATATTTCTCTATTCAAATGCATTTATTTAATTTAAAAAGCATTACATATTAGATTTTAAATGTTCTCTTATTTGTAAAACAATGTTCAATTTATATGAATGGAAAATAAAAGTATTTGAGAATATATAATTATATTTGTTGAAATTTTCTACCTCAGACTCAGCTTTATAACATATAACCATGTAGCCAAAATATATCAAAAATATGATACACAGCCATAAGTTTATAAGACTTTGAAATACTATACTATTCATAGAGATTTAACTTCCAAACTTTTCAAATAATTATGACACATTTGCACCTGAGAGATAACTGATGACCAGGAAGTCAGCAACAGTGACCTCATCAACTTCAGAGCTTTACCTACCCATGCAGTTGTGGCCTCCATTGACCTGCATGTATTCAGGTGGGCAAATGCAGGTATAATTTCCCAGGGTGTTGTAGCAGGTCCCAGGTCCACACACACCAGGATGTGCAAAACACTCATCAATATCTACGGGATACAAGAATATCCATTAATTAGTAAATATTTTCCCCATGAATTTAAGTGACTTAAACAACTGAACAAAGCATATGGCTGAGTCCCTTAATTTTTGTTTTTATAGAATTCATCTTACTTTTTATAAAATTTAGAATTTAAAGAAATTACATAGGAAACACCCCCAAAATACATTTATGTCACATACAATATGCCCTCCTTCAGAAAAATAAAAATCTAACATTTAAAAATAAAGGTGGTCAAAATAAATTATTCCAAAGTGGAAAAAAAAACCTTCAATGGCACCTATATTTTTAAACTGAAATTTCATACTCTTCAAATGGAATTGCTTTAAAGCTACTTTCCTCTTACGTCACTGAAATCAAATTTTAGTGCCAACTTTAAACTGAAGGCACTTAGAAAAACCTTTTTCTTTATAGTTCCTTTCAAATTATCTCCCATTCAGAGATTCTAGAAGTAGCACAGCTTCTGGTTATTCTCCTTATTAAAGCATATTTCTTCCAGATATCTAAAATGTTCCAATAGAAAGGTTACAATAGAAATAATTACACTACATGTTTAATGTTTATTTTTAGAAACTTTCATTCATTCATTCCATAAATAAATACTGAGATTCTACTGTAAGCTAGAACTTGTAGCTATAAAGATGAATTAGATGTGGCCCTTGCTTCAAGAAGCTCCCAGTATAGTAGGAAGACCAGGCCCCTAAAGGATGATTACACTGCCACATGAGAAGTGTGGGATGGAACCAAGAAAGGCATCTGTATAACCTTTGAACTGTTTCATATGATGTTGTTCAACATTAAAAAGCTACTGAAAGTATTAACCTAATGGTCCCACTTCAAACATACATATTTTTCTATATAAAATATAAAGTTAAAATATGAGTTAATAACTTATATTGAATGCTTTCATACGATTTCAACTTTATCCTTTTATCATCAACCCATTTACTCAGAGGAAAAAAATAGTAAATTACTGCAAATAATCTGTAAATTAATTAAGCTATCATCATACAGGGCTTCCCTGGTGGCTCAGATGGTAAAGAATCTGCCTGCAAGGCTGGAGACCTGGCCTGGGTCAAGTAGAACCCTTGGAGGAGGGCATCGCAACCCACTCCAGTATTCTTGTCTGGTGAATCTCCATGGACAGAGGAGCCTGGCGGGCTATAGTCCATGGGGTCACAGAGAGTTGGACACAACTGAGTGACTTAGCATGCATGCATCATTATATAACTTAGAAGCACTGACGGAAAAGAAAAAAACTATGAACCAGTCTCATCATATCCCTTGATAAAACTTGAAGATGGACTCTTTTCTCCAGACCTGACCAGTAATTTTGTTTTAAATAGCACTAATAATTTTTAGGTATGAATTCATCTCACCTTCACAGATGCGGGTTTCCTCGCTGAGGTAGTAGCCTTGAGGGCACTCACACTGGAAGCTACCAAAAGTGTTAATACAGTTTCCACCCTGGCAGAGTCCTGGTAACTCCTGGCATTCATCAATATCTGCAAAAGGGGAGATAGCTCAGATACTATCATGAAAGACAAGAGTCACTATGAGAGCTATCAAATGTGTGGTACTGTAAGACCTGCAGACTTCCATACATCCAAGTGAATGCACACTTAAGATAGGAGGTTTATTGAGATCATGAATTCCCTTGGCTTAGTCATGGAACACTGCTATAATCTGAAAAGAGGAATAATTAAATCTAAGAACGATGAAAGTTGGGGATAATTATAAAAAGAGTTTCCCTGAAGAACAATCACACACCACTACAATGGATCAAGTCTTTCTGACTTACGAATGATTTTTCAGCAAACTGGCAACTGTTTACCTGTAATTTTGCAAAATAATCTTGTCTGGACTGTTGCATACTAACTTTTCTACCAGCTTTTCTCGAAAGTAAGCTCTTGTTTAAATCTGGTGACCATCAGAGGTATACTCACCTTCTAAGATAATTGTAATGGGGTTAGGTCTGAAGCCTTCACCTCCAGGACACAAAGTGTAATATTCAGCTACGAAACAAGGGAAAGAAAAAGAAATTTGATAACCTGTGTGCAAGAGGCTGAGACAATGAATTAGCACTTAACAACTACCAAGCTCAAAGCACATATCCTAAGGGGTGTATCTATGTCTTCCTAGGTGCCTTTTCAAACACAGTATCTTTAAAAGTATATTAACATCCTAGTTGAAATAAGATCTGCTGCTACTTCATAAATTACAAAGTAGAGTAACAAACCCATTTGTTTCTAATTAAATAAAAAACTACTTTCAGACAATTTATATCAACAACTTTTTTTGGCTAGTAAATAAAAACTCAAAGAGTCAACAATGTTGAGTTTCACCTATGCTCATATCAGGACACACATTCCAATTTAAGATATAACCTGGTTGGACTTGAGTAATACAATGCATCTATGAACCTGAACTAAAACAACTCTGGAAAAGAAGCAGGAATGGCCTTTATCTGTGATACCAGAGAGAACTGATATTATCATCCTTCATAGTGGATTGTGGTTAAAAATTGTTTTCTCTTTTCATTATATCGAGAAAAACAATAAGAAGAGAGGAATTCAGATTCCTTTTATATGAAGCCTTCTTGGCTGGTTTTAGCATGATCACTGAAAGTAGTCCAGATTCAAAGTTCGGACTCTCCCTTCCTCCCTTGTCCCCAGCACCAGAAGAATTCGGCAGCTAGTCTTCAGCTACCAGAGGGTCCCTGTCCTCTTCCTCAGCTTCATACTCACTGCTATTGACAGGGGGGCAAGTCTCGCAGGGGTTTCCCCAGGCCTTCCCCAGAGAGCAGCAGCAGGAGGAGCGGCTGACGCCCACCCCAATCTCAGTGTTGCAGGACAGGCTCCCGTCACCCCGAGGACCGAACTTCAGGTAGCAGTTGCCCACGCGGTTGTCTGCAGAGCAACACAGGAATTTACAATGGTCCTTACAGTAGTAAGAATGTCGTTTTGGAGAAAGGTCACTCAAATGATGAAATTCAAATTCTGTACATTAACTCCCTGCACGAAATCATCACTTGCTTTAGAGTTTTTCAAGTTGTAGGAATTAAATCAATTACAACACTTTCCCATGTTTAGACATCCATATAGATCATGGGCTAAAGAGAGTAAGCAATTACTTACCTGGGACATTCTGGACCTTTAATAAAATGAATGCAAAAAAACGTTTCCTAATAATCAATCAGTTTATATCATGAGTTTATCAACAAAGGAAATGAAATCCAGTATAAGTTAAAGCATTGTATCCTATTACAGAAAACAGTGATAACGCAACCTCCTTCCTCTCCTTCCCATAATCTTTATTCTCCCAAAGTTTTGCTTCAATTTGCACATCAAGTTTTGCAAGTTTTGGAAGAGTGAGTCTGTAACAAGTTTAGAAAGGATATTTAAGAGAATAAGTGCCTCTCAAACTTTTTCTTGGCTCTATCTATGAGTATCATCTATATCACCTCATTAGTTCCATCACTCTAAACATGATCAAATTTGTGGTTACATCTTTCACCTCTCCCCTGAACTCCAGACCCTTCTGCCAAGTGCCTCGTATTTTATTTCTCCTCTTAGATATCTAAGAGCTATTTTAAAGTTACTATGTCTAAGGTCAAACACTTGATACTCTTGCCTCCACATAAAAAACCTGCTGCAATCCTCTCCCAGGCTTTTTTGCATTTTCAATAAACAGAAAACTCATTTTTTAAAACTGCTCAGGCCCTAAACTTCGCAGTCAAACTTTGACTCCTTATTCAATCCAGTTAATAAGATCCGTCAACATTACCTTCAAAATATACCTGGAATCTGATGACTTACCACTGCTTTCAACATCACTGCAACCTCAGGTCAAGCCACTATCACCCCTCACCTGGACTACTGCAACTGTTTCCTGACTCATCTCCTGACTCACCCACAGTCTCTTTTTCCTACCATAGCTTCCTTCAGAAGCATTACCTTGGGTCAGGCCACTTCCAATGGCGTCCCATTTCAAATCAGAGTACAAACCAAAGTTCTTTACAGGCTACCAAGTAGTTTTCATCTCCAGCTGCACATTATAATCACTTGGGCAGCTTTTTATTCTTTTACTTCCTTTTCTCAATTCTTTTAAGTTTTATTTTTGTTGCTGAATCTCAGGTGCTGACAGAAGTGTTAACTCATGGTTCCGCTCTTACTAGGCTTGTATTCATTCATCGTTCCTTCTTTCCTCCCTACCACTCTTTCCCTTTTATCCCTGCTCTCCATTCTCCTTCCTCTTCCCCTACTCAAACACTGGAAAATGCTTAATATTACTTTTTTTTGTCTGTGCTGTTGCAAAATTAGTATTTTTGGGGTTTTTTTGTGCACATTTAAAATTTCTATGAATGTATTTTGTCATTTGCCTCATTCTATCTTTATAACATGCTGTCAACTCCACAGTGCCCAACTGGCATTCTTTTTTAATCTACCCACTCTCCAAAAATGGTTTCTAAATTTTTGCCACCACAAATAATGAAGCACTGAACATGTTTCCTTAATGTTTCTGGACAGGCCTGTGATGATATTACTTTCTTTGATATAAAGAGCCTGGAGAGGAACTGCTGGTTCTCTTATTAGGGACAACAGTCACTGTTATCTGCCATCTGCATCCAACAAACCTTTTTACTTTTCATATTTGCTAAGTAATTTTGAAAATAATTTGCAGAAGAAAAAGGCACAACCTTATTAAAATTTTTAATGGGAATTTAATCATAACTAACAAATTTTATTCCATATTTTCTTGGTTTTGAAGAAATACATACCTATATAAATATAGGTTTTTCTCATACATATAGAAAGATAGGTTTTTCTTATACCTATAGAAATACAGGTTTTTTCCTTGGTTTTGAAAAATTATATAACTAATGGTATAAATACCATTAATTGCTTGCCTTGTCAACTGTCATGCATGAACGTGAAACATATTCATTTTGTAAAACAGAGTCCACATTTCAAAGGCATCTGTCCTGATCAATGCACTGGACAGGGAGCCAGGCAACTTGGGATCACTGCTTCAGCTCTACCATTTGTAAGCTCTGCGACCTTAAAATAAGTGACTGCACCTCTAGGGCCCTGGTTCCCAAGTCTGTGAGAGGAGGATGTGGGAGCAGATGTCTCAAAAATTCCTGTTTCAAAATATGACTTGGAAGATTAGCAGGATAAAAGTGACCATGTATTTTGGCAATCTAGTTTACTTAAGGTAAAGGTGTACTATTTTAAGTTAATTGTAGCAAATGCTCATATCACAGTTCATTACCAAGAGAGTGTGAGTATTTAACTATATGTGCTTCTATCCGTTGGTTTCATATTGCTTTTACTTACCAACACACCCCACACCGGTGGGGTTCAGCTGGAAATCGGGTGGACAGTTACACTCATAGCGACCAGGAGTGTTGACACACAGGCCGTTCACACAGTTTATTGGATCTGCACACTCATCAATATCTAGGAAAAACATTTAGAATGCCCACATCAACATCTTTACTTTCCTTGTGCGTACTGCTGTTCCAAAGGATTTGGTGGAAATTCTAAAAGTCAGTAGACTAAAAATCTTTAGGAGGGATTCAGCACAATGAAATACTTGTATATATCTAAAGCAGTTTCCATATATCAATCAGACAGTATTCACAATGGTATCATTTAATATCTTTAATAAATAAATAAATAAGTAAATTATATTGAAATGTTGTAATTCTGAAGAAAATCATGGTATCATTTTTTGCTTGAATTAAACTTAAATATATGTATAACTGTACACATACGTGGGCATCATAAATATATACAGAGATATTTTACTAATTTCATGTTGGATATTTAAAATTAAGCTGTTTACATTACAATAAAATCAATCTCACAGTTAAAAATAAATGTATCAGAATGTAATTTCCTTTTTCAAAAAAATGCATAACCTGAGGCATAGCAGGCTAAGCAGAAATTTGGGGAACTTTTATGTCTAGCACAAAAAGTTTCATTTCAATTAATAAGAATACAATTAAGCCCTTAACTGGCCATACCTGTACAGTTCCCTCCTGTTCTGTCCAATTCATAACCATCATCACAGATACAATGAAACATTCCAGGCAAATTATTACATGTTCCAAAGACACAAATATTTTGGAAGGAGCATTCATCAATATCTGGAGATTAAAAAAAAAATAGTAATCTCTTGATTATAAAGATTTCAATTTACTGGATGACATTAATAAATTATTCTATCTCCTTAGATGTTTTTATGGAGCAAAAAATTTTATTTTCCTTTGACCAGAGATGTCACATAAACAGCAACCAACTAACATTCAGATGGAGCAGAGACATAAAAGAATATTATTTCATTTTATTGACAGTATTTTAACTGTCTTGGGTTGTAAAATACTTAAGAAAAAATGGGCCTGGGGCTTAAACATTTTTTTTTTAAATTAAGTACAAGCATGTGAAGGGAATAAGATTACAAAAAAATGAAAAATAAAAACAAATTCAAAGATTCCAATAATGAAAAACATCGAATGTTTTATAAATATCTACAACATATAAAATATATAACAGTTTAAATATTAAATGTATCTTTTAAATTATTTAAGTTTAACTTATTTAAACTTTTTTATCCTGTAATCTGACCTGTTTTAATAAGGTCAGTTATAAACAGGGAAAGAATTTTTTCCCCAGTAGTGTGTAATAAGATCATCATTGCCCCACATTCCTTCAATTTCATTAAAACATCTCTGTTGGCCTGAAGTCATAAATTCAGGTTATAAAAGTCTTTCATGAAGCTTTAACTCAAAATAAATGAGAAGTTATTACTCCTCATTCATATGAAAATGAAGGCATATGTATGCCTGTCCAGCTGTAGAAATAATCTGTATTTTTACTCACAGGAAGAGGATGGACATTTTTGTACACAAATAACCTCATATTCTGAGAATGCAGACCAGGCATGCCATTTCAGGCGAGACTAGACAAGTCATTCTAAAATGCTGTCTCAAGACAGTTATATCTTAAGTATAAAAGGGTCTTTCATGATAGTTAAAATAAAGCATTTCAATGATCTTATATTTAAAGTATGGTTCAAACTGTGTTTAGAAGTTCAACTGATGTGTAGAGTTGTCTTTACTTGTGTTGGGGCAATAAAGTTATTCTTTTCATATAAATGAGTAGAGACTCATTAAGTTAGTTTATAACTGAGTTAAGCTGTAAATGTAATTGTATCACCAGCCCTATGTGTATGTATTACTTTTAAATGAATTTTATTACAAATAACTTCCATTGGAATAATGAAAAAGTTGTGGGAGATAAGGTTTTTTAAAAGAATATTGTCTTGTTTTTATAAAATTGATGCATATTTGGAAATTTGAACAATATAGAAAAGTATTGATAAGAAACAGAAAAGATAGGAAACAACAGAGAAAATAAGACAGCAAAAACAAAAATCACTCAAAAATGCTTCTATCCAGACTTATCACAATTGGATGAACAATATTCCAAATATTGATATTTCTCAATGCATATTCAGAGAGAGTGAACCATTTTCAAGCATCAGATCAATTTTTTATTATGTCAGTAGCTTCTGAAATATTCACATTAAGAATTGATGACAAATACTAAAACCTTATCACCTTTTGGCTTTATGTTAAATTCAAATGATTTTAAGACAGTATTAGTGGATTCTACACAATGATGATTAAAATTAGCATGAATGTATATATGCTTCCAACCCATTTTTGTTATTCATATTATTTTCACTTTTTAAATGTTCATGCCATTTACCATAATCTCTAAAGAATTTAGTACTAATTCTTTAAGGTCAATAATGTTTTTATTGTCACTTCTCCAATTACTGCTTCCCCCCTCCCCATTTACATTTCTTGATTGGTTGTTTCATTGCTGATAAAGTTGTGCTGTTTTCTTCCCCCAGGACAAGAAAGGAGAGCCCACAGGTGCTTTCTTTCTGAATTATTTCACATGTCAGGATACGTCTATTGTCTATATAACTAACTAACTCAGAGGTATAATATTCTTGTCACATGTATAACTGGGAGTGCAGCATTCTAATGTGTATTTGGTTGTCTTGTTCAAGGCTTGCCTTTTCTATCTGAAGTTTGAAGACTCTCTATGACTTAAGCTGACAAATACAATAAAGCTAAAAATTTGCCTTATGATTTACCCCTTCCTATATATTCAGTTCTTTCTTCTATTTTAGGAAAAGGTTTAGTTGTTCAATATGTTTTTCTATTCAACTTTTAGGAACTCTTCACTTCAGAAACACCCATTATACTTAAGTTTGTGGCCTTTGTCTTTTCTTATTTCCCCCTCTTTTTTTCACTGTGATTATCTCACTGGTAATTACATTTTCATCTCCTCTATTCTTTGCTGTGTCTATTTAACAGTTCTCTTATTTTCCTCGATTGGCCCGTGTTTTTTGTTTCCCCTGATTCTGCAATGTCTTTTCTGTTTTTATAATTACTTTGAACTCGTGCAATCATATGTTTTTATTAAGATTATCTATGGTACAACATACCTACATGGAACCTGCTCTTGTTCCTTGACTAATTTTCTTCTACTCTGAATTGATTATTAATGTTTTTTGTATGTTCTTCTTTTGTTGCTATTTCCATAGAAATAACAGCATAGTAGCTGTTGTTTAAGTTTACTTACACTTTACTTGGTCAGCTCTTTTAACAGTTTTTATATACAGTTGGTGCTTGAACAACATAGGTTTGAACTGCGTGTGTCTACTTAAACATGGCTTTTTTTTTCAGTAGTAAATATTGCAGTGTATGTAGCACAGCCACACTATCTGTGGTTGGTTAAATACGTGGATCCATGAAAACAGAGGAACGGGGAACACGGGGGGCCAACTACAAGTTGTACACAGATTGCCCGCCGAGCTGAGGGTAGGCGTCACTAGCCCCCATGTTATTCAAGTGTCAACTGTACTCCGATACGGTTTAGATGGAACTTCTTGACATCTTCCTTTGTTTTTTAATCTTGGGATTTCTCTGGAAGATAGCTTGGAGTATGGGTTTCACTAAAGCTTCTATTCTGTGGCCCAAAGTTTCATAAGGTGGGGGCAGATGAGAAACACAGATGGGAAGACCTCTGCTGGGCTCCGGGCACTCTTTGTTGATGAACCTGACCCCTGATTTCCCTTCAGACATCGTAAGAAAGTCTCTGTCTCCGGGTTCACTACACCTGATGGGACTCCTAACCTGTCCCTGAGGAGGTTCCTGCAGGTTTTGTATGCTTCCATTTCAGTGAAGAATACTGAGAAATGGCCAAATCTAGCCACCTTTTAGACTCTATAGAAATTAAGAGGTAGATGCTGAGTGGACAATGTTGACCAGAGGATTAATTCAGAGGGGCATACATGTATAGTAAGATGGAAAAACATCAAGAAACTAAAGTAGTAACTCAGGATAAACTGTCCAGATGTGCCAGATCTCATAGAAAAAGAAATGACCAAACAAAGGAGAAACAGGCAGACTCACAGAATTACATTTTGGGGATCTCAAAAGTTGACATCTACCTAAATGGAGCAGAGGGTGAGCTACGTGTGTGCCACTCTCAGATGCCTTGGCAATTGGGATTTCTCTACATGGAAGTGACATATTTTGGGAAAGCCAACACAGGAAGGAAGTACAGTAAGTAGAAACTATTTAGTATCACCTTGGGAGAGGTTCTGGGAAAAGTTTTAGAAGGGCCTACGCCACAGATAATGGAATAGAACTATGAAGGGCGAATGTTGTCTTAAGTATAAAGGATTAATTTTGAAATTTTATGTTGGCAAAAGTGTCTGGATACTGCTAACTTGTTCCTTTTCCCACCAATTCTTGTCTAGCTGACGTGCATAATAACTCATGTAATTCCACGACCATATTGACTCATAGTTTCTACTAACTGGCTTCAATGCTTAGAAAGAAGCAGGACTAACAAAAAAAATCAAGTTCATTCTACAGCTGCTCTGTATAAAATGGTTTAGATTCTGCTCAACCTAGCAGGTCAAAGTAGAAGCACTAATGCTTTCAGTTTCTAGTATTTTCCCAGAGCCTACTACTCATTCTCTTGTTCTGGTTCGATCCAAAGTGGTAGATATTTATGGAAAATTCCATGATCTTTTAGGCACACTTTCTCTCTTCAGTGATACTTCTGGTGGTGGGGCAGAGTCAGGCTCTAGTTCAAGCTACCCCAGATTGTATAACTTTCGTTTGGTTGGTGAAGTATATGCGTGTGTGTGTGTGTGTGTGTTAGCTGGCATTTACTATTTCTGTTCATTTGACTAGATACTTATGTAGGGAAAGCCTATAATCTGGTTTCATTTAAAAATCTTTGCCTAGCAGCCAGCCTGAGTTATTTTTTAAGGTTTTTTTATGAATCACTAATTTTGTTAAAAAACTTATGGCATATGAATTGTTTTCAGTCCTTTCCTTTCTTTATTTACATTTTAATGTACTCTTAAGAACACAATGATGACCCAAACTCGATGCAATGTGAATTGAGTCTCTAATGTAAAAGAAAATTCAACTTCTTTTACTTGGAAAGTTATCACACTAGTTACAAAGTCCCATTTCCAGGAAAGGGGGTGATGTCATAACTTAAGAGGAAGGAGACATGACTATTCAGCAAAAGGTGCAGTTCTTGATGAGTCCCTGAAGAGGACCTCCAGTCCCAGACATGCAGATAGCCGACTCAGGTAAGAAGGTAACGCCAAAAATGAGCTATCTAGATTTTGACAAACACATTACATAGCAGTGATTGAGGTACATAATGTATCATATTTTAAAAGCTGAACAGTTTATCCACATGTCATTCATTTAGTGATTAAAAACAAAAGAAAAAGTTAAAAAAAAGAAATAGTTAAAAAAAAATTGAATTAGCCAAAGTTCCAACTATTGGCTCTTGGCCAGGAAAACTTCATAAGAGATGAAAGCCGCCTTCATCATTATTCATTCGGCAAAATAATCCATGCTTAAACAAATGACTTTTATATGTGCAGCATGTGCTGTGTATTCTGCTTCCAGGTGGAGCCCGTTCCAGCCCTTTTTGTGGTTTCATTTGTTGCAGCTGATCCAACTTGGAAATGAGTTGGAATCCTGGTGACCCACCTTGGCAGGACCTGCTGTCTGAGGCTGGCGTGAAGCCCATCTCACACTCGCAGCGATATGCGCCTGGGATGTTGAGGCATTGTCCGTTCTCACAGAGATTTATGTTTTCTGCACATTCATCAACATCTGTTGAAGGAGCAAATTACATCTCTATTAAGTTCCAAATCTCCTGACACATTTTTTTTCTCTGTTCCATAACTAAACCAATCTCACTGGCCTGAGTTAGTGTTCATTAACATCAAACAATTATCCATACACACCTAAATAAAGGTGTACCACTTGACAGTAAAGCTGTTTAATCTAAAAACATGCAATTCCATCATGATAAACAGGAGGAATGAGGTATGAGATGTCTCTCCCATCTGTCTCAGTTCTCTTTAAGGCTAATTTGATGCATCAGTGCTATAGCAACATCATTTAGAGATAGCCAAGAATGTTGGAATTCATCTTAAAATGGCATTAATTCATTTGAAAACATTAGAGTTAAAATGAACAACTCTTTCTTTCATTAATTCAAGCATTTTTAAGCAAAGCAGGGACACTCTATGGGAATGAGGGAAGTTTCTTTCATGACATTACAATCTCATTAAATTTTAATTACACAAAGAAGAATCTCATTCTTATTTTAATTACACAAATGAGCATTATTCATAGATCTTAAAGACAATTCATTTGACTCTATCACACGGAAAAAGGGGTTAAGGGCAGAAACCAATGTTTATGGAGGGCCTAACACTTGCCAGGGAGTGTGCTAGTTGCCTGACATGCATGTTTTCATTTAGTTCACCAACCCTGTGAGGTTTAGAAGAGGAAGGACCCGAGGCTAAGAGTAGCAGACTGAGCCGTGGGAGTCACAGTGAGCTAATGTGCGGTTGAGCCAGGGTCTGAGTCCAGCTGTGTCTGACTCCAAGGCCAGGCCCTTGCCTTCACACCACACTGCACAAAC
The DNA here is from genome assembly GCF_054371585.1 of Giraffa tippelskirchi. NCBI lineage: Eukaryota > Metazoa > Chordata > Mammalia > Artiodactyla > Giraffidae > Giraffa > Giraffa tippelskirchi. The sequence goes on along the minus strand of NC_137280.1, from coordinate 101,660,887 downwards.
ATGCTGAGAAAGATGCAGCACCCAAGTTTTAAAAGTAAGGAAGCTTTACAACTGTACATGTTTTCTTAAAGAGGCATTAGAGAATTTTAAGCCTGAGTTCTTGACGTCAATAATCATAACAAAAAATTATCTTTTAATTTGGGGTTAAATGTATGTACATTAAACTGAGAAACACCTATCTTCCAAGCTGAAAAGTATTGTTCTTTATGTACAGCAAGATGATTCTAGCTTTTTACATGAATATAATGAATGGATGTTTTATCCTCAAAGAATGTAGTATGAATTTAGTCACATTTACTGAGCTCTTATGATGGATGTTTCTAAGCTCTTTACTTCTATCATTCCATTTAATCCTATCAAAACCATATGATAAACTGAGATTTTTATAAACACAATAAATAACTCGTGATTGGGTAGGTCATAGATTTTAACAAGGTGAATAGTTTTTCCACATGTCATTCATTTGATGACATAAAAAAAAAGGGGGGGGAAACAGTATTATTATCATTACTGTCATCATGTCCATTCCAAAATGGAGAAACTAAGGACACACAGGTTAAGTAACTTGCTTAAGGCTATACAGCCAGTAAGAAGCACAGGCAAGGTCTGAATCCAAGTGGTCTGAATCAGAACCTGTGTTTTTGGCCATTGTGTTAATTAATGAATAAAAGGAAATGACAGTCAGTAAGACCACATAATAGTAATAAATGCCATTATTTTAAAAAATTTCCCGGTTTTTGTGTTTAATGTAAGCAAAAATACACATTCACCTACAAGTCAAGTGTAAAAACAGAGGTAATGAGTTCAACCTCCTTTAACTATAGTTTTCTTCCAATGACAAAAACATATACAGTGCTCTGTGAAAATCAGGATCTCACCCACCTGAGCAGGTAAATCCATCTCCAGTGAACCCTTCGGAGCAGGCACATCGGTAGGAGCCTGGGGTATTAACACACTGAGCATTTATGCTGCACTGGTGGGTTCCATTAGAACATTCATCCAGATCTGCATGTCAAGAGAACATAGCAGTCAAGTTCAGAAATGAAGATGGAATATTTAAACACTCAGAAAGATTTTCATTTGTCTTAATTTAAATGTAAACTGGCCAAATGGAATACGTTTTAGTTGACTGGTAAAGTCACAGTTCTAATTTTCTAAGACCTCCGATCTATGATCCAGAATGTTCATGCTACAAACATGGGCCAAAATAATTAGTTCAAGTGTTTTTTGGGCTATCTAATCAACCAGAATTATAATGTTTAAAAGAAAACCAGGGCTAGATTTCCTTCTGATTTCTACTTAGGGTGAATATTATCATTGGCTACTTTAGCACTAAAAATGTGGGTAATTTTCAAGATAATGTTGAACTTCAGAGCAGGACAATTACCATAGAGTTTTCAAGTTCATTTTATAGATGAAGAAACCAAGATATGATTCTTGATCTCACAGAGCCCCTGGTTTAGTCACTAAGTTGTGTCCGACTTCTTTGTGACCCCATGGACTGTAGCCTGCCAGGCTCCTCTCTCCATGGAATTTTCCTGGCAAGGATACTGGAGCAGGTTGCCCTTTCCTCCTCCAGGGGATCTTCCCAACCCAGCAATGGAACCCACATCTCTTGGGTCTCCTGAATTGGCAGGCAGATTCTTTACAGACTGAGCTGCCAGGGAAGCTCATGGAGCCCCTAGTCTAATAGAAAAGACACACGCTAAACACAGAAAATTAAATTAAACATTGTTATACACGTACCATGAAGAAATATGAAGAAATAAGAAAAGGAGTCTAATTTGGAATGCAGGAATTAGGAAAGTCCCACTGACAAATTATTTTTAGTTAACTGTGTACCTGAAGGATGCGCAAGAGTTGACCTGCTAAAGAGAAGTAGGGATGGGTCTTCCTTGCAGAGGGAACAGCACATATGAAGACACTGAGAAGGAAAAGCGCTTGGTGTGACAATAATTAAAGGAGGTCAGAGGGATAAAGCACAATGTAGGAAACTGAGGGTAATGGACAGTGAAGCAGGGGAGACAGTAGCAAGATGCCACAAGGTCTTCTAAACCATAGGAAGGAAGCTGTATTTTATCCTGAATTCAACGGACTAAAATGACAATTATGAAGAAATCAGACCCATGGTTTAAAAAATTGGTCTGGCTGCTATGTGGAGAGTGGATTGCAGGAGGACCAGAGAGGGAGCCAGCAAACATATGAGGAGGTCTTGTAGCAGCAAACAGAGAGGAAGTGGCTGGGGAGACTGAGACAGAGAACAGCTGCAACAAGAGTTAGGGGGATGGAGCTGGAAAGAAGTAGATGGATCTGGTGCCTGGAGGTGGTTAAATCTCTTGTATTGAAGGCAGGCTATTTTCCAATAGTTGGCCAAAGTGACAGATGGACAAGAAGCACAAAAAAAAGGAGGCTAGAAAAGGAGAAAAACAGTAAACAAATGGTACTAGAGTAACGGGAATGGAGATATGGCTGAAAAGTCATTGGATTAATGACTTTAGAAAGATATCCAGACTAGGGTAGGGAGGTAGTGGACTTAATGATGCCATGATAGAATGTTCCTTAACAAAGTTATTTAGAAACTATGATAATTCAAATTCTAGTCAGCTACAAACATTTGACAAGTATAAAACAATTGAGTGGATAAGAAGGTACATTCAAATAAACTAATTTGTTTTTAATAAGAGATCTTAAAACTATCACCGAATCCTTACTGCAGGCTTATCAGGTTTTAATGAGGAATTGTGAGGAGGCCAGTTTCACCTGCTTTAATTGGTATTTTGAATTGAGCTGGATAATTTTTATATGTTGGAACACACTTTATCGTTAAGGCACGTAAAACACTGCACATACTAAGCAGCACTATGAATGATATCAAGAGTAAAATCCAGTTCCCTGCCTCACAGCTATAAAGGACTTACTAGCCTCTGGTCAAGAACCATAAAACTTGGAGAATGGCAACTGTCTTCCCATTCTCCTTCTAATCTGGCCTCTTGGAATCCAAAACATTTAGGTTTCCCTGGAAGAAGAATTCTATTTTCTATTAAGAAGCTTGATATCAGTTATTACAGACTTAGGTTATCTGAAAAAAAAAAAACAAAAAAACTTTACATTTCCTTCATTTATTTCACTGGGTTTAATATCTCATGATTACTTTAGGAAAAGACTGAAAAAAAATATATGAGTCATTTTTCATCCTACAGCTGTTTGGATTTCTGGCTGCACATCAAAAAACTTACTGAACAACAACACATTAAAATGCAGATGCCAAGACATATTGTTGTAATTTGATCACTTATACCAAGGTTAAAGGAATCTCTTGGACAGGAATTATCTTGCAATGAAACACAGCCTTTGATTTTCAAGAGAATAGATGAAAATAAGAGGCATGTTCCTATTCAAGTATGTGGGTTAACAACTGTGCAAAGAACAGCCTCTAGGAATTTTGTATCTTAGCAAAGCTTATTTACATTTGCAAACTACTCACCAATACATTTGATGCCATTTCCAACCCAGCCTTCTCTGCAGCTACATTTGAAGCTTCCTGGGACATTTAGACACGAGGCATGCATGTCACAGTTGTGAGCACCAATTTCACACTCATCCACATCTGAGAAACCATAGTGAATATGGAGAAGATAAGAAGCAACCTAATTAATTCTACTTTCAAGACATGTCTGTACAGGCAAAATTCTAAAGCAAACACAGAGAAAATGTTAACCTCACTTTTAATTTTTAATATGTTTAGACTCCAACAGAATCTGGAAGTGCGTGATCCAAGTCAAACAAGGCCTTCCCTGAAAGAAATTGCCAGCCACAATATACAAAAATATTCCCTGGAAATGTTATCTGGAAAACGACCAGATGTGTATCAGTATATGTATATAGTGCCTTGTGTATGTTGTGTGTGTACACATACACATATATGAACATGCAGAGTTCTCTCCTTACATGCTCTTTCCTGGAGGTGTAGGCTTAAGGAAGGTCTGGGCTATAGTTTAAGTCACCTACCACCCCACTTGAGCAAAACACCCCTACAAGAACCTTGAGCAGTGATGGACATCTGGCCCAAAGAACTGACCTTGGGACTTCAACCCCCATCCTCTCTTTTAAAAGGCTAAAACTAGTAGAGAGAGAGAATAAGAGATTAAAGTGTGTGGGATGAAGCAAGAACAAAGGCAAAAAGAGTAAATTTGGGTAGGAGAGAAAGGAAGGCAAAAGCAAATGGAAAGAGAGGAGAAAAGAAGAAAGAAAAAGATGAGGGAAAGAAAGGAAGAAAAAGAGTCTAAATATAAAGTTTAGATTAATTTCTGTTAGTTTAAAAGCACTGCGAAACCTAGCAACAACTGAGATTCCTCCAGGTCTTTTGGTGTTCCTTCTTCACGTGTATCTCCTGTTGGGGCAGCAGGTTTATTAAGAAAGTGAACGCTGCCCCAAGAGCACATGAGAACCGTGGGGGCCACATTCTACACCCGTCTTCCCACCCTGTGTCCAAGCCCGTTCACAGTGAGGGCTGTGGCTCGGTAGCTCAGATCATGCTCTTCTACCACAGAGAAGAACCAAACACATCACACGTGCTCTGGGCCAGCTTCTCATCACTTTACTGCAACAACCTGGTGTGGGTGAAAGTACAAGACATTCCAGGGAACAAACGATTTTGCAGGTTAACCTTTGAAATGTAAGAAGCTGAAACACAGGGGATACAAGCTTGACACCTACCTGTGCATCCTGTGGTCCCTTTCTTCACTGAATACCCCAGCTGACAGTGGCAAATGAAGGATCCCTTGGTGTTCTCACATTCCCCGAACATGCAGATGTTGGAATTTAAGTCACACTCATTCACGTCTAGAAAATTTTCAATACCGTGGTTAATATTTATTCATTCTATAGATTAAAAAGCTATTTTTAAAAATGAATAGAATAATATTAAGATATACAAACAAAATTTCAAATATAATGTCTAATATCTGCAGGACCCAGTACTGCAGATAAATATTCTGTCTTTAAGGCTTTTCTTTCAAACAATTCTTCCTTTTATGCTTTTACACCTTCTAATACAACAGTTTGAATTTTAAAAATAACCAAAAAAGCCTCTTCTTCTTATACGTATATATGTGTGTGCATACTGTACATAAATATTTATCCTGCTCGCATGATACCCACCAATGCATGTTTTCATGTCCATGGAAGCCATGAAGCCATCATAACACAGACAACGGTACTCTCCAGGAATGTTGGTGCACTGCCCACCATCACAGATATCAGGATTATTTTCACATTCATCAATATCTGATGACACAAAATCAACATCAAATGAAAATAAGAATGCCTTTTATTAAGCTCACGTATCTTTTTTTCCATCCAGTCCCACTCAAAATATCTGGAGCCAGATTCATAAGATAAAATTAACCAGACACCCACATGCACACAAGGCTGTGTATTTTCCTCCCCGTACCTGCGCATGACCTCCCATCTGGCATCAGGGCATACCCTTCACTGCAGCTACATTCGTAGCTTCCTTCCGCATTAGTGCACTGCGTGTCACAGCCTCCATTCATTATCATGCACTCATCAATATCTGTGAAAACATTACCACCACGTTACTTGTCAGAGCTACTCCCCCCTCTTTTTTTTTTAAAGAGAGTTCTTCTTTTTAAACAGATAAAGCTTAGTTTTGCATTTTTCTCCCCACCATTCATGCTGATTTATCACTGTACCATTAGTCTTTCTCAGTTCCTTTCATTTCCTTTTAGACAGTGTTTCATTTGACATTTATTTAGCTCTAGTAACCTATGATTAAAGAACTCAGAAACACAATATAAGATGAAATATATATAGACAGAAATATAGGACGTTTTCTAGGCTAAAAGCAGAGGTTTCTCTGCAAAACCACCAAACCATGGCATCTTAGAGATCTGCCCCCATACTTAGATTCACTTTTAGGACAGAGGACTCCCATCGACGTCATTATATATTCAGTACCAGAAGCACTCCTAGGCTGACTTGAGAAATGCAAGTTCCAGACCCAGTTGGCCTCCTTACCTGTACAGCCCTGTCGGTCTGGCGTGGCCTGGTACCCAGGATTGCAGGAGCACTGATAAGTTCCAATCATGTTTACACATTTCCCATTTCTACACAAATTGTCACTCAGAGAGCATTCATTAATATCTACAAAAAGATACACAGAATTAATGTTTATGAATTCACAACATCATTTTAAACTATCAAGAGTATGCTGCATTGGAGCAATGGGCTTTATCATTATCCAAAGGGTTTTATTTATTAATACTTCAGGGGGAAGTGAGATGATCTCCTGGGGAAATTCAAAGAAAATGCTACAATCTATATTTCTCTTAGTTCTATCTACAACAGCGCTGTCCGGCGGAAGTTTCTACGTTAATGGAACTGTTTCACATCCAAGCTGCCCAATGTGTTACTGCTGTTACTGCGTGCTTGAAACGTGGAGAGTATGACTAAGGAACTGAATTTTTAATGTTATTTAATTTTAATCAAATTTAAATAGCCACATGTGGCTCGTGAGTACCACATTAGACCCCATCCACTTAGCACATGCCAGAAATAAAGCTGGATGATACTTAATATATGAATTCGCACGTTCAGCTGGTCCTAATAGGATGGTCAACTTGTTGTCTAAATAACATGATGGTTCCAGAAGGAAGACGGCTGGTTCCACAAAACAGAGGGGCTGGAAACAGGGCCCTCATTTTTCAAGTTTTCATGGCATTGTGTTTAGTGAGCCTGGACAGGTGGATTACAGATTATATTGACTGCTTTTAAATAAGCTAACTATTATCAGATGGGCAGATATCTTTAAAAAAAAAAACACTTGAAAAGATCTGTGGAAGAAACTAGTACTAATAGTGCAAAAACAGAAGAGCAAGAAAATGGTAGAGAGACATTCCTTACACAAGTTACTTGTCAAACACGATCTAGGAAAAAAATCAGATATAAGAAATTCACTTTGAATTCTCAAGATCATGAGGATGATGTGATAGATTTGTGTTCATAGTCATGAAATAGTTTATCGAACATGCAAAAATACATAGCTTATAATGTACATTATAACACTGAGGGAAACTTTTTCAGCTATAAAATCTAGTCATAAAAAATTCATAAAAAATATGAAAATTAGCAAAACAAATTTCCAAACTAAGAAACAGATCTGAGTCACTAGTATCACAAACATGAATAAATATTCTGTAATTATCTGTGTGAAATACCTTTTTGTACTATTATTAATGTGGAATTTAAAATATTTAAAACCTTTAAATTCACCTTTTTATAATAACTTTGAAAAATGAAGCAGACTCATAGATACAGAGAACAAACTAGTGGTTAGCAGTAGAGAGAAGAAAGAGGGGAGGGGCAAAAAAAAGAGTTATGGGATTATATGAAAGCGCATATGCAAAACTTTTAAAAATTGTAAAGCTCTATAAAATTTAAAGACTCTTTCTTTCAGTAAAAACATTAAAAGTTTAAAAAGTAAATAAAATGTCTGGTCTATGATTTAAGATTCACCTAATCATTAGCCCAGTGATATAAATATGGGTTATAAATAGACACATGTAGACCGGGATGTGTTCAAATGCTTTTATTTGGGAGTGTGGGATCTGTTTTATTTTAAACTGTTTTATTTGCTTACACCTTTGAGAAAGATTTCCTGTGAAGAAAACGTTTCCTGGCTAAAGCAAAGTTTTAAAGCCTGTGGAATGCTTCAGGACCAGCAGCGGTCTTCTCTTACGGCACCCCCTTCCCTGCTGAGCTCAGGGCCAGGAAAGCCTCAGGGCTTCTGTGAGGAGTGGGCCGGAGGGAGCGCATGTGCTCACACCCAGGTGAGCAGACCCTGTGATGACAGACACAGGGCATAGGGTGGATTCCGTGCACAAGTGTGCTCATAGGTGAACTGTCAGGGAGCAGCCCCTCCAACGGAAGCTGCTGTCCCATCCCAGCCGACCTGGAGGAGGAAACTACAAGGCCTGACACGGGGCAGGGTCCCTTCCAGAATGCTTGTGAAAAAGAAGAGGGGGACAGGGGTGATGCCCCTCATTTGAGTGTGTCACCAAAGCATTCTCTAAAGACACACAGCCTGACTCCAGATGAGTGGACTCTGAACTCCCAAATTTTAATCAGCTAGATTTCATATGCCCCAAACAAGTTCACTAGAAAAACCTCTGATCTTTATGATCTTTACAGGTTGAACTGGGAGGGTTTGTGTGCTGAGGAGACAGACTTACCCACACAGTCCTCACGTGATGGTGACAGCTCGTGTCCCAGTGGGCAGTCACACTGAAAGCTGCCCTCAGTGTTCACACAGGTGCCACCCCTACAAAGGAGAGGGTTACGTTCACATTCGTCAATGTCTGAAAAGTAAAAACGTGAGAGCCATTAAAGAACTCTGAGGAAAAACTGTTCACGGACACAGACTGGGAGAGAGATTCATTATCTGAGTCACGGTAATTCAAATGTAGGAGCTGGGTTATACAAGATGGGATCAGGTTCTCCTCACTTTCTCTGTGGTTAGTAGATTTAAGTATCACGTTCTCCTTTGAAAGGCAGTAAGCTCTCAAGGCATTTACTTGTATGAAATGACCATGCTCACAAGAGGTAAAAATAAACAGTGCTTGCTTTCCATCAGTCTAAACTCCAGACATCATATGTCTCTATCTCTAGTCAAGGTGATAGAAACATCTTAGACTCATCACTTTGCATATCCCACGAGGTGAGTCCTAAAAGTTGCTAAAAATGAAACAGTGGGCTAAAAGGTGGGCAATGCCAAGAGCTTGTGTAATAACACATAAGTCAGGAAAAGAACATGGGATTCTCATAACAATAAATAAATTTGGGGGTCAACGTCCAACGCCATACGTTTTAAGTGAATCCCTGCTCAGTAGTTAGTCTGTGGTGATTTCAGATTCTATAAATAAACAGAACTCAGTCTCAATATCTCACTGCCATTAAGGCGCCAAGAGGCAGGGGTTCCCTAAGAATTAGAGAGGAGCAGATTTCCGGTCTGACATTTAGATCTGTGCTCTCTCGCTACAGCTCCTTGCCAAGCACACTGTTGACAGCTCTGAGACAAGCCAAGATGGCGCTAACGAGTCTGTGCTAGACCCGTTCCCAAACCTGAGAGGCTTACCCATGCAGTTCTTCATCATCATGAACCCGCTCTCGTAGCCTTCGAAGCACTCGCATTCAAAGCTGCCCGGCGTGTTCACACAGATCCCACTCCCACAGAGGTCAGGCGAAATCCTGCACTCGTCAATGTCTAATCCACAGGGTTTAAAAGAAATTCAAAAAAGCCAAAGTGAGACGAGAAGGTGTTAAAGAACAGAGAGATGTGGCCTTCTAAGGGAAGGTGCTGGAGGGACTAGGTGAGCAGGAGGAGGAGGTGTTTTCAGGAGATCCCTTAGATGGGGACAGGGCGGCAGGCACATTCCTTTCCCCAACTGCCAAAACTGTCACAGCCAACAGGCAGGTGCTGTCTTTTTGCCTTTAAGAACTCTGAAATTGTGGATTTTTCCTTATGGTTTAGAAATGGTAACAGAAGGATGAAACAGGCAACTGTGGTATGAGAGGACCAAGGCAGGTGGCAAATGAGGAAGCAGTGGCCACATAGACGGAGTCCCATGCACACCCAAAGGCCATGCTAGTTCTGATGCACTAGCCACGTCCACCTCTGGTGGGGGCATGCGGGGGCTGCTGCCTCTGAGCAGGGGTGGCTGGGCTGGCCCCAGGGACAGCTTCAGAGGTGGATGCCACTACTGAGCCCTGAGCCAGAGAACACACATATATGGCAGGGTCACGGAACATGTTCCAACCGTGCTTTTGTGTAATATTCAGATGGAAGAGCCTACTGATCTGATTTTAAAATTGAAAACAAAGGACAATGATGGGCTTTTGTGTTTGTCACTTTTTATACAGTACAGTGAATAAGAATCTTTAATAGTAGCACATGTATTCTCAAAAACAGGATTCTGTGAGAAATCTCCCATTCCTAAAATCAAGGTTTTCAACAGAGTAGTCAGATCTATAAAATATGATTAAGAAAATATGACTTGTTTAACCATTTTTGTCACAGTGGGGGGAAATGTTATTGCCAGCATATGTTTATTTTGGTGAATTTTAATTTTTAAGTTTTTCTCTCACAGGATTTATAAATGGCTAATTTACACATGTTTCCTTGGGCAGAGGGTGGTCTCAGTCCCAGCTTTCTCCCAGCTTTTGGTTTTTCTCTATTGATTTTCCTAATTGCAGGACATATATACTGAAAATCCAGGTACCTTCTTTTGAACAAAAGTCTTATCAAAATCAATTGATTCAATTAAGCAGGTAAACAATGTGCATGCTAATTATCTTATTTTTTTATCTATCAGTATCTAGGAACTGGTAATGAGAACCATATGAAAACACAGAACAAGTTCAATGTCAGAGGAGGGACAATTCTGGCTGCTGTGATGTGGTGGGAGCTGCACAGTGCAGATTTTGAACTCTGGAACCAAAGGGCTGGACACAAATCCCACTGTTGTCATTTTCTGAGTGTAGGGTCTTGGGAAAATCATTTAATTTCTCCATGCCTTAGCTTGTTTATCTGTAAAATGGGGCGTGTATTAGAACCTGTCTCATAGGAGTAAGTGAATCGACATTTCTTTGTCTTATAAAGAGTGCTGTACATATAATTAGCTATTCTCTGTTAATAATTAGTATTCTGAAGGAGGTGCTTTTTGAATTGATCCTGGAAGATTTGCACAGAAATTCTAACTTCGAAGATGTAGAACAAATAGAAAGTCAAGAGATAAAATGCCTAGGTAAAGAAAATTAATGCACTTCAGAGAACAGTGAGTTAGAGAGGCTGATGATGAATCCAAGTATAGGCAAGACAGGTATGGTTACTGTGGTGACAACGTGGGGAGCAGTAGACGGGCCTTCTGTGCTATGAAGAAGGGCAGCCACCCATGTCCCGCTGTCCCTTCACACTATAGCTCACAGCACCGCAGTGCTGTTAATAAACTTCTCTCTTGAGCAATTTAAACAAGGCAAGTTTCAGAGTCATTAAATGACGTGGCTAATTTCACACCGAAAACAGAGCAGTCAGAACTGGAGAAGCTTCTTTATCCAGGCCTAGAGTGGTCTGAGTCAATGGAAGTTGCTCTGTGGGAAGTTACACAATCTAAGCCCTGCTTTTTAGCATAAAAAATCTGGTGGGTGTGAAATTGAAGGGTCTGACTGGGGGAAATTACGGGGTGGGGGGTGAAAGATGCTGGAGGAATCTGCAATGTAGGAGAGACTGTGATGTGCTGCCCAGATCCTGCTTCAGGAAGAAGTACTTGCACGTCCTTGCCCTCCGCTTGTGAGACTGTGGCTGCCAGAAAGTCCCGAGGTGGGGGCTACCTTCAGGAGAAACCTCAGCTCAAATAGGACAGCTCCCCACAATCACAGCCTCCTCTGGGTGGATGTACCCAAATATTCATCATGCAGCTACATCAACACCAAGCTCCTATGCCCTAATTCAAGACAAATTCTGATGTGCCTTCCAGAAAGAGGCAGAGCTTCGCCATTGGGGGTGCTGAGGGCCACACTGGGACTGCATCACAGCCTAACTTTTCCTTCAGGCCCCTCCTGCTTCCTTTCCCTTCCTCCCCAAGTTGATGGCCCCAAAACCAATTCCTAATAAGATTCCAGCATGCTCATCTCTGCTCAGAGTCTGTGTCCTGAAGAGCTGAACATGTTATCAGGAATACTGTGGAAGAAATACTTGAAACGAAACAGTCGTTTTGATGGAAGAATACACAAAACCTTGTCACTTGTCTGCTGCGAGAGGGAGGGGTCAAAATTAAGTCTTAGGTTTCAAGCCCAAGTGAAACGGTAATATTTATACATGTAAAGAAGACCCTAGACAGAGGAAGTGGGGTGGGACAAATGGAGATGAAAAAATAAACTGTCTAGATGAAAGTCAGAAATTTGAGAGTGGAACTCTGGAGGAACAGAGGGCTAGAGACAGCACCTCAGAGTCAGCTCGACAGAGGCCATTCAAAAAGTCATGGTGGCAGAAGCAATTCTGAAAGGCAATATGTGGAGAGAGCAGAGGATTCTGGAAAATGCCAAAGGCAAGAAGAATCTGTGAAGATTAGAAAAGGAACATCACAGTCATGACAGGACAATTGAGAGAGGGAAACAGCATGAAAAGAAAGACGAAAATCACGGAGAAGGTTTGGCCAGAGATCAAGGAGAATAGGCACCAAGAGAAAAAATTTTTGAACTTAGCAAAGGTGTTTTGCAAGAGTACACACACACACACACATAGACACATATGTACACACACACACAGACACACTCAAGAAATTCTGATGTGCCTTCCAGATGTAGAGTGGTGAGGGGCACTGAGGACCACACTGGGATTGTGTGATGTATGTGTGTGTGTGTGTGTGTATGTGTGTGTGTACATATATATATGTGGCAGAAGAAGGGAGAACAGCATTCAAAAGTGCACGAGGCTACAAAGCAAATGGGGAAGGAGAGGGTGGGATGAATTCAGAGAGTAGCACTGACATATATACACTATCATGTGTAGAATAAATAGCTAGTGGGAAGTTGCTCTATGGCACCGGGAGCTCAGCTCGGTGCTCTGCGATGAACCAGAGAGGTAGGATGGGGCGGTGGGTGGGAGGGAGGCTCAAGGAGGGGATGTACGTATACATACAGCAGTACTTTCAAAACAGCAAAAGGAAGAGAGCCAGGGTTTACCTAATACAACAGAAGAACACTCTTACCTGTGCAGTTCCTTTCCTCCATGTCTAGAGCAAAGCCACTATTGCAACGGCACTTGAAACTCCCAATCGTATTCCTGCACTTTCCATAGGTGCACATCCCGGGAAATGCCTTGCACTCATTGATGTCTGCAAGCAGAATAGAGTTGGAATGTAGAGCTGGTCGCAACAAAAGAGGAGGTCCATCATTTTAAGTTAAGAACCTACCTGGATGGAAATTAATATGTACTAAAGTGAAAATGGGGGGTGGTGTTAAATTTTTAAGTGATTACACTGTTGCCACACAGAAAGTTTCAGTTGTGAAAAAGAGTTTGTATTTGTAATGAAGTGTTCTGATCCCTTTACTTCTGACCATTTGTTTTGTAAAGTTTAGGAGGGACAGAGAACTTTTTGCAACATCAGGGCTGCATCTCATCAGGCTGTGCTGAGAAAAGCAGTGGTACAGTAGAAGGATGTAAGAAAAGTGTTATCAGCTGTCCCAGTGTCTTCACTTCAGTACCAACTTGTATAGGGGATTTATGCTCCTGGGCCATAGGCTGGTTGTATGTTTTAACAAAGAAAATAAAGTGGGTAACCAAACATTTAAAGCGAAATCAAGCCTCAGAGAACGTGGAAGCTGACCTTTAGTGTGGAGGGACCCATGTGCTGCTGACAGTTACCTTTGTAAAATGGCCTCCCGGTAAGGACATCCCCTCTGTTAGCAAAGCCAGGCCCCCGGGGGCACAGGGTCTCATACTCTTTGGTGCCAGCTTTGGGGCACTCCTCACACTCGGTGCCCCAAGCTGCTCCGACCGCACAGCAGCAGGCATCCATGCGGAACTTCCCAGGTACAGGATGGATGCATTCGTCCTCATCCCACTTCAGGTAACACTGCTCCATGCGGATATCTACAGGGAGGGGGAACCACAGATCGAGGTTAAGCTGTCAGAGTCACTGAACATTCACATACCGATCACCTGCTTAGTCTCTCCCTGGCAGGACTGGTATCCATTCTCGCAGAGCAGTTTATCTCTTTTGTTTGCAGGACATTTTCCATTTGCCTATGCAAGTCTCTTCTTGAAACTATCTCACATCCACAGCCACAGAAAATTACTGTAGCAAAATTGAAGTAGTGACAAAATGTATTTAACTAAGGTATAAGGATGAAGAAAATCCAACACATCCTCTTAGAGTGTTACAAAGGAATCATTTGGAGTGATATTACTACTAAGAATTTATTTTGCTGAGTGATAACTGAAAATCGATGATATAAATTCATATATAGCATCATTTAGCTACTGAAGGCAATTTGATTTCATTAGTTATTTGATCATACTGTTGCTGTTGTTCAGTAGCTCAGTTGTATCCGGCTATGCAACCCCATGGACTGCAGCATGCCAGGCCTCCCTATCTCTCACCATCTCCCAGAGCTTGCTCAAACTCATATCCATTGAGTCCATGATGCCATCCAACCATCTTGTCCTCTGTCGTCCGACCTTTTCCTCCTGCCCTCAATAGTTCCCAGCATCTAGGGCCTTTTCTAACGAGTCAGCTCCTCGCATCAGGTAGCAAAAGTATTGGAGCTTCAGCTTCAGCATCAGTCCTTCCAATTAATATTTAGGACTGATTCTCTTTAGGATTGACCCATTGGATCTCCTTGCAGTCCAAGGGACTCTCAAGAGTCTTCTCCAACACCACAGTTCAAAAGCACCAATTCTTTGGTGCTTAGCCTTCTTTATGGCCCAACGCTCACATCCATACATGACTACTGGAAAAACCATAGCTTTGACTACATGGACCCTTGTTGGCAAGGCAATGTCTCTGCTTTTTAATATGCTAAGTTTGTCACAGTTTTTCTTCCAAGGAGCAAGTGTCTTTTAATTTCATGGCTGCAGTTACCAACTGCAGTGATTTTGGAGCCCAAGAAAATACTCTGTCACTGTTTCCATTGTTTCCCCATCTATATGTCATGAAGTGATAGGACCGGATGCCATGATCTCAGTTTTTGAACGTTGAGTTTTAAGCCATACTGGTACTATTATTTTGTCATCTTCAAAAGGTACTTTACTTTTTTCTAAACTTTGGAGATAATTTAAAATTCCAAAAACAATTTTTCTTTATTATTGGACTTTGGATATTTCTAAACAATTCCATATGATTTTACAGTCATACTTTGTATCAAATTTAAATATGCTGTCAAAAATTAACTTAAAATAAAGTTTGTGTTATTATAATAACTAAACTGTATGATATTGCAAACTTTATACTTACCACTGATTTTAAAAATCTTTTTTAAAAATACTTTAAAGATCTTTGAATATAATCATTTAAAAATATTTACTATATAGCTTTTTGAATACTTTTAAAATATATAATTATTTGAACACTTATTTAATTCATAATTTTAAAATACCTACTTAAATACCTTGAATATCTTGGACTATAATACTACCACTGATCACAATTTGTCTACAAACTCAATTTCAAATACAAGCCTATGTAAAGCTATTTTACAAACTAAAAAGTTAGTGTTTAATAACACATTGAAAAAAATTCCTTAGGTAAATAAAAAATTGTTCAGAGACAACACAGAGTTATTAGAAGTTTCTTTTTCTATCATGAAGCTTAACTTTAGTCAAGGGTGACACGGATAAATAAAGTCAACTAGGCCTTTCTATAATACAGTGTTGATAGAAAGAGCTTCTTTATTTACAATCTTTTAAAAAATAGAGCACTAAGAAAATTTTAAACTCTGAAGATGGTAAAGGAAGGGACAGGATCAGTCAATGTTTGCACACAGGAGCCACATATCTTTGCCATGACTTTCCCCACTGTCTTGTCTAGAAGCATAGCTGCACTGGACTGGTGAATGTTAACTTCAAACACGAGTCTCCAATTTTTCTTCTATGTTTAACATATAAGTTCTCTTATTACGTTGACTCAGTGTAAAAGATTAAACAGGACTAAAACATCTGATTAAAAAACTTAAACATTTTTTTGTGCATGTACGTTTTTTTTTAACACACCAGGCTCACAGAAGTCACTCAGTAGTGAGTAGCTCACGGAATGTGTGCTGCACATGTGCTCAGTCAGGCCTGACTCGTTGTGACCCTGTGGACTGTGGCCCACCAGGCTCCTCTGTCCATGGAATTTTCTAGGCAAGAATACTGGAGTGGGTTGCCATTTCCTTCTCAGGGGATTTTCCTGACCCAAGAATTGAACCCACATCTCCTTCATCTCCTGCACTGGCAGGTGGATTCTTTACCACTTGAGCCACCTGGGAAGGCCAGGGATGTGAAAGCAGAAACTTGTAAATATATTGGCATTTGTACACCCGTGCTCATAGATGCCTTCTTCACAACAGCCAAAAGGTGGATGCCACCCAAGTATCCATCAATAGGTAAGTAGACAAATAAAATGTGGTACATGCATACAATGGAACACCACTCAGTCTGAGAAAGTAGAGAAATACTGATACATGCTACCACATGGGTGAACTCTGGAGACACCACACTAAGTGAAATAAGCTAGTTGCAGAAGGACAAACGTCATATGATTCCTTTCATATGAGGCACTTAAGAGTTGTCAAGTCCACAGAGACAGAAAGCAGAAGTATAGATACCAGGGGCTGGGAGAGGGGATAAACAGAAGTTAGTATTTAATAGGTTCAGAGTTTTCAGTTGGGGAAGAGGAATTTTTGAAATTAATTTTTGAGCAGTACCAATTTTCTGTATTACACAGAAACCATTTCATTTCAAAGTGAAAGTGAAAGTCGCTCAGTCATGTCCGACTCTTTGCGACCCCATGGACTGTAATCCATGGAATTCTCTAGGCCAGAGTACTGGAGTGGGTAGCTCTTCCCTTCTCCAGGGGATCTTCCCACCTCAGGAATCGAATCGGGGTCTCCTGCATTGCAGGCAGATTCTTTACCAACTGAGCTATTGGGGAAGCCCATTTCATTTAAATTCATCTATTTGAAAAATATTCTCTAGTGAGTTCCTCCAAAATACTTCACTTAAAGCAAGTTTTCCAGCTAACGACCTAATAGATTTGGTCAGGCCACTCCAAAATAAGAAA
The DNA here is from genome assembly GCF_054371585.1 of Giraffa tippelskirchi. NCBI lineage: Eukaryota > Metazoa > Chordata > Mammalia > Artiodactyla > Giraffidae > Giraffa > Giraffa tippelskirchi. The sequence goes on along the minus strand of NC_137280.1, from coordinate 101,644,049 downwards.
ATGTATGCTTGGTTCATGGATCTTACCCAAACACACACGGCCAGTTCCATCCAACGTAAGGCCTTCAGGGCACTCACAATGAAAAGATCCTTTGCTGTTGATGCAGCGTCCATTTGGGCAAACGCCAGGAAACGCCTCACACTCGTTAACGTCTGCAGGGAAATGAAGCAGGCAGAGGAATAAAGATGTCACCGACAGAAAAAGCAGGTGTAATCTTACTTCCTGTACAGCATATTCATTCTGCAGTAATGTGGATTATTACCTCAGTTAAGCAGATATATTTCACAACGAAGCTACTGGGTCTCCTGGGTACCAGCTGTGAAAACTACCACAGCTTTGCTTGTCCATAAAACACAGCCGAGACAAGCTCTTTGCCAGCTGCTCTACGCCTTAAAGGTGAGGGATGAAAATTTACCCCACAGCATAAACAGGAGAAATGGGAAACTCAAAGCTGTTTCCTAAGAGTATTATTCTAAAACATTTGTTGACAACATAAGAGTATTTTTATTGAAATTCCAAGGTTTTTGAGAATGATAAATATCTCCAAAGTATGGGAGAGAATGTCAATTTTAAATACTTTCCTAAAGATTCACAATGTTTTCAAAAACCTACTCACCTTCACAAGTAACACCTTTTATCCTGGCAAACCCTCTTGGGCAAGCTGTATCTGTGAGAATGAAGGACACATTTTTTTCCACATTACAAAAGAAAATACAACTGTCTTAAGCGCAACACACAGAATGATGGAATCGAAATTGAACTAAATAAATACCACAATCCAGGTTTTAGAGGCAAAGGACTCCAGCTGCTTTTGTTCAATTCAGTGGAGCTGTGGTAACTCTTATCAGTTTTGACCCATATTGAGATTCTCTTAATTTTCCCTACAATTCCCCCCTTTTTTTTCATGTTGTCAACTGAATCAAAAGTACACAAAAGATTTAAAGGAACGAGAGATCATTTTCTACTGGGACACATGCAAACAAGAATACTGGAGGATACTGATAGTCATCCAGCAGCTAAATTCTAGTCGACTTTCTTCCTTGTCTAAAATATTCAGAAGGTCTGCTTACACTAAGAGGATAAACCCAATACATATTTCAAGAAGTGAATACATTTTACCAGAAAAGATATCATATTAGGGAGGGTAATGATCTTCTGGTCTTCCTCAATAGGTAAATTATTATAGAGAAAGAGGTGCTTAGATGAGGAGGAAGCTTTCTGATGTGAAACCCAGAGTCCTACTGGGCAGGCTCCTACCTAGCTCACACCGCTCACAGGGGCTCCCCCAGGCAGCCCCAAGCGTGGCGCAGCATTCAGATTTCAGAGTAGCTCCGTTGATGTTCACCTCACAGCGGTTGTCCTGGATGTTGAGCCAACAGGTCCCTTTCAGGCTGTCTGAAAAGGAATAAGAAACAATGGGAGGTTTTCATCTCTGAAGAAAATATAACTCAGTTCGATACACCAGAAATACTAGTTGATAGTATTAAAAAACAAAACAGTCACCTTAAAAACTTTTATATATCCTAGACACATTGACATGTACATGCATTTAAATGCATATCACATACATGTAAATTTCACACACTATGGGAATTAATACAATTATATATCTGGGTATTCTAGGAGCAGCTGCTGCCGCCCAAGACTTCATACTGGGATTTGCAAAAAACAGCCCATGACTGTTATAAGATCATTACTTGTATGAAAAATACTTGTAAGATTTATTCTTTATGGTAAGTACTTTTATATTTAAGATTTTATCCAATGGCTCTCTGCAAATAATCTCCTTTTCTCTCCCAATTCCCTACCAAATAAACCACACACAATGGTTCTTATATTAGAGAGAAGCCAGTTTTTCTCCAACTGAAGATAATCATTTGATGAATAATTTGGGAAAAAAAAAATCTTAAAGATAAAAAAGAAAATAAAATCTCTAAAACCACCATTAAGACACACCATGGATATATTTGATGTATTTTCTCTCAGGATTTTTCCTATGATACGTATGTACAGCTTTATCTCTAGTTCAAACGTAATACATATTTATGATAAACTATTTGAAGAAATAGTAGAGAAAATAAAAAACTACCTGTAATGCTACCATCCAGACGCAACTACTCCTAACTTTTTAGACTATGTTTCCACACCAAATTTAATTTCCTCCTTAAATGATGGTAAAAAAAAAAAAAAGATTTTTAAGCAGAGAAAAGGAATCCCAAGTTGACACAGCAAATATTAATTGGGTAAAATAAGTCCTGTGATGATTTCCTTGCAGCACTGTGGATCTAGTGTGTTACATTACCAAGCTTCTTACTAAAATGCAGATTCATAAGTCTCCAGGTGTGTGGCCTAGGAGTCTGCATGTGAAAAGCTCCTGAGATGGTCTCTCTGCAGGTGATGTGTAAAATGATTGAACAAAAAGCTTAATAGCATACTGCAGTCATAGACTTGGAAAACAATAAAGTAAAAACATATTCCTACAGCATTTACTTTATTTAAAACTCATTTAATAATAAGGACAAATAATGTTTTACAATAAAAACAATACAATCAGAAACACAGGAAGATTCTTTACCATCTGAGCCAGAAGCCCAAGAATACTGGAGTGGGTGGCTGATCCCTTCTCTAGGGGATCTTCCTGACCCGGGAATCAAACCTCAAGGATAAAACAAGGGAAACACCTCCGTCCTTGACTGAATACAAAGAGCTATGGGGCAAGGATGCTGAGAAGAGATGGGTAGTCTGTTTGCTTTTTTCTATTTTGAGATTTAATTTGGATAAAAACTGTGCACAAATGAAAGAAATTTGCTCATATGCATTTGTATCAGCTATGAAATTATACATTTTTTATAGGCTTAAACCTGCAAATTCCATAGCATAGAGGAAACAGAGATGATAGTGTAAGGCTACTGTGTATTTAAATGGTCTTTTAAGAACTGGGTTAATTACTGATTTATCACCTTGACTGTAGTCATTTTAAGATACACTGTGATAAATATTTACTAATATTTATTGAGGCAGCAACAAGCACTATTAAATGCTTTCCATGTATTAGTTTATTTACCCATTAAAACAACCCTATAAGATACAGACAACTTGTAGATGAGAAAACTGAGGCACAGGGGTCAACTAATTTACCGGAAGAAGGTCACCCAGCCAGGAGACGGTCAGCATCAAGATTCAAACTTGTACTGTATGATTTTAGAGGCCTCATTCTGCAACATGGTGCTTCTTTAGACTGGTATTGTATCAACACTGAAAACTCACAAAATCAATAGACATACATACATACACAATCCATCTCTCCTTATTGTTTTTTCTTGTGTGTGAGTAGGTATATATGTAACTACACATAAATGCAGTCACAATACAGATGTAGTTATACAGTCAGAGGTTGGTTAAGATCTCCAAAAAAATAAAGCAGGGTAAGTAGATAAGCTAGAGGCTATAGGAATAGTCAAAAAGAAAATGGCGGCTTGGATTGGGGGTTGTTGATATTGATGGTGAGAAGGAGTTGAAATATGGAAAAAATTTTGAGTACAATCAACAGGATTTAGATGGATTCAAACTGCAGCTTGAGAGAAAGACATCAAGAATGACTCCAGTTATAAAAATAGAGTTACAATTTGTCAAGACAGAACTGCTTCTAGGAGACCCAGATTTAAGCTGAAAGATAGAAATTTGGTTTTAGACATGCTGTTTGATATGCCAATTAGACACCCCAGTGGAGATAGATACTATGCAGATAATTAGAAAAACAAGTCTGAAACTGGCGGAGAGATTAAGGCTAGAGAGAGAATTGTGAGAGTTAATGTAGAGGCATCTAAGCAAGCATGTAAGACAGAGAAGCAAAAACATCCCAGGACCCCAGGACTGACCTGTGAGACATTTCCAACTGGATAGCAGGAGAAAATGAAAGATTTAACAAAGGAAACTGAGGGAAGAGGCCAGGAAAGGGAAAGGAGAAAAAGAGAGGGCCAAAAGGAAAAACTTCTTGAGAGGGGATGAGTGATGAACTGTGTTAAATACTGTTAATAGACTAAGATGAGGAACAAGAATTGACCACCGGATTTTGCAAGAGAGGTCACTGTGCCTGTCATGTCCATGAAATGTGAAGACAGAACTCAGATGCAAGCCAAAGATGAGGGAAATTGGTATGGATTATGCAGAGCCATCAGAGGGAAGCAGTGTAATGCAGTAAAGATTAATCAAATATGTTGTTCTATTATATTTCATCACTTCAATCAGAAAACAACAGTCTCTTCAAGCAGTCTGTAGAACAGCTGAAGATTGGTTTATGTTTACGAAGCTTGCAGAATATGTTCTAAATCCTGAAATATTCTTTGTATCTAACTAATTCATTTATGTTCTGATTTAATTTTAAATTCGTAATTACATCAGGGGATTTTTATTCAGTTCTAAATTTAGAGATTTGGTTCCTACCAAGGGGCAATTTGCAGGCTAAATACTGATTAAAGCCATTTGACAGTCTTACTTAAAAAGTACATTCATAGTATTTCTTATGAATATTTTACTATTTAGTTTCTTTTTAAGACTTGAATTGTTTTTAATGAAAAAAGCAGATAAAATAAGGTCTAAAATGTAAACATATTAAGTAAATTTCTTTCTGAGCAGCTTTTGGCTGAGATACTCAAATCTTATCACAATGAATGAACACACATAATACACTGGCTTAGAAAAATACTGTGGGGTTTAGGTGTTCGACATAATAACTTGGAAATAAAATGTCTTTGTTTTTTATTCATTAATAATTAACTATAAGAGCAAGAGGCCAAAATCCTAGAAGTGTTTATGATGAAGCAAAAACTCAAAGGTATCTTTGATGCCCAAGTGGCCTACAGATTTAGTTTTCTGAGACATTAATTGACTAATGCTGAGTTTATTTCCTTTGCATAATAAAATGATTCTATCTCAGTTGGAAACTGTGGCTTAGCAAAAATATTTCTGCCTTACCAGATCCAATCCATATGACCCCCCACCCCCAACCAGGAATTCTGTGAGAAAAAAAGTAACGCCCTAGGCAGATGGCAGTCTAGTTTCTAGCATGGAGAGCCGAGCAAGGCTCAAATTTCACCAGCTGTACCTCATTGGGAAATTGAGTGCCGGCATTTCTAAAGGGAAGGTTTTCATTGAAACTTTGGACTTCATCACTTCTTCCTGTGATAAACAGGTACTCTAAGTATCCAGCTAAATACTGTTAGCATCAGATATAATATGGAAAATACTATTGTCTTAGGCAAAAACTAAACTGAAAATTCATATTGAATAGATAACAAACAAAAACTGCCAATTTATTTGGCACTGTGTAAAACTATAACACCTCCCTAACTATTTGGACATATATATTTAGTTCACTTTGAGATCCCACGGACAGAGGAGCCTGGCAGGCTATAGTCCATAGGGTGTCAAGAGTCAGACAAGACCTAGCAACTAAATCACCACCAAAAGTGGGTACTAGGTAAAAATGTGAAGCACGTATATCTAGTCAGTGTAGCCTTAGACACTGGAAGCAGGGAAGAACTACTGAGATCGGTTTTTTTCTCTTACATAAGCTGAAGAGTTGCTTTTAGTAACATTATAATAGATCTGACTATTTCATTTTATTTATGTCCTACTGCCTTTATCAGTGGAGAAGGAAATGGCAACCCACTCCAGTATTCTTGCCTGGAGAATCCCATGGCCAGAGGAGCCTGGCGGGCCATGGTCCATGGGGTCACAGAGAGTCGGACATGACTGAAGAGATTGAGCACGCACGCACGCCTTTATCAAGAACTGACCTTCTATGTTTTGAGATACATTGAAACATGTTAGTCCTGGAAGTTTTCAAATCTTTCTCTCTTAGAGATTTTCCGAAGCAAGAATTCTTTGGCATTCATAAAGTTATGATTGATAGAAGAAATTTTAAAAAAACCAACAAATTCTTTCTATTTGTTTAAAGTTTCAACTCTTCAAGTTCTTGTCCTGTTAACTGAGTCCAAATGTGATCACATTTTTGTTTACCATTGAAGGTTGTTTATAAAAAGTATGCAGTAAGGATTTGATTGTATTGCTGCCTAAGGCATTCCTGGGGAATGAATATAAATATGTGTGTGGTATGGAAATGCTTATAACTTATGGCGTAATATATATATGTACTTACCCAAAAGGAATGCTTCCTAGAATCTAACAAAATTTAAGAGTCTGTCTAGGTTATACTATCATGTTTTACTCCTACCTGGATAACAAGAGAAAACAACTGGAGTAACTCCTAAATTATTAGCTTCCTGTAATCATGTTTACCCACAGTAAGTCCTGGCGTCTCTGCTTATCTATGGAGTGAAACTGAAACATCAGCACCACGCACAGATCTTACCAATACAGATCAATCCTGTCGAGCTGAGTTTGCTGCCAGGAGAACATTCACAATTGAAAGATCCAAGGTTGTTCCTGCAGGCCCCATTGACACATGGGTTGCTTTCACATTCATTTATATCTACAATCCAGAAGGAGAAGAGTCTGTTAGAGCTGCCATGTGTTTCTGGAAAATATTATTCCAACAAGCCACGCTATGCCAGAACGTCTGGTAAACTTGGCTCTTGTAATTTTAATATGGATCTAGGAGGCATAAAGTGAATGGGGAATGGAGACGTGCATTTTACAGTGTGGATACACATGTGCACAGCTGGGGGACTCAGCAGGACTCCAGGAATCAGCCTGTTTTGAAAGGGTTCGGTATCTTTACTGTTTCACTACAACTTTACATAAATTGGATTAATTTTCTCTGGTAATGAGATATAATTTTCCTGTGGGAAATTCGAATCCTGATTCCATGAAAGCAACACATTCCTAAGTGCAATGTGTGCTGTGCACGAAGGTGACTGTTTCTGTCATTGGTGATTCCATGAGGTTTTGGAAGAACTTAAAAAGCCTATAGTAGAGACAACACATCGCAATCCTGGTTTTAATTCCGAACTCCTGAATACAAATCAGGAAATAAGGGATGAAACTTTAATACCAGGTATAGCCTTCTCTTCTAGCCCTTATCCACCTTCCCGTTCACATTTCCATGTTTGGTTTGAGACATTTAAAAAAATATGTATTTATTTATTTGGCTGCATTAGGTCTTATCTGCAGTGCATGGGCTTAGTTGCTCTGTTGCATGTGAGAACTTGGTTCCCTCACTGGGGATGGAACTCACATCCCCTGCATTTCAAGGCAATGGGTTCTTAACCACTGGAGCACCAGGGAAGTCCTGGTGTGAGACATTTTGAAGCACAACTGATTGTGCTAAAATAAAAAAAAAGAGGAAAAATAAACTTTTAATTGTATTAAATAGACTTTTACTATCACTGATTTGAGTCTGAAGTCAAATTGCATATCGTAATCTAAACAATTCCTGTTGATGGTCAGAAGTATGACAGAATTAGAGTAAGCCTATGTTCTCAAGTAGTGACTAAACAAGATGTTAAACCAATAAAGTTAAATAGTTTAACACAAGTTAATTAAAAATAAATATAAGAGTTAGCTAAACTACTAAAAACAATATCAAAGACTGACTTTCAGTATAAATTAAACCACTCAATTTAAGGAAAAGATACTCAGATTTCTTTCTATAACTGGTTAATTATCTGAAACAGGTCAACATACTTTAAGACACTCTTTTGTTGAGAACTACAGTTTCTGAATTCACCATAGTATTTATTATTTTTTTCTAACACCTCTTTGAATTAAACAGGAATATTATATTGAGGAAAACATGCAAATAACTAGAAGATCATAACGTTTACTCTTGAACATCTCAAGTCAAATATAAACTAAATTGGTTCTGAAAAGGAAGGGCTCATTGCTGATTTTACAATCTGTAGACTTGAAATGCAAACTTAAAAATCCATGTGGAAAACAGTTAGGTTTCCTCTTTGCTATTTCAAAACTACTAAATACCCAGGTATTTAATGGATTCTTGAAATAGAAATTGTTTTTAAGAAATATAAATGCATCTTTCTTTCAGGTCCTTTGTAGCAAGAAAGCCTCTTAAAAATACAAGAGCAAGTTTTGTAAATACAACACAGATTTGGAATGAAAACATCTACTCCAGAGTACTAAAGTTTTTAAAAAAAAACACAATGTAAAAAACAAATCAGATAGCCAAAAAAGAAGCAGATACCTAATCTGAAGACAGACTATATGTATCACCTATTAATTTAATCTGTTAAGAACATTCCCCAAAAGAACAATGTCAATATCATCAGGGTGCAAAATCCCGACTTTATATTAAGCAATTATGAACTCAAAAGCTATAAACACATGCAATGACAGCTACAGATATCAACTGTTTAATTTTTCTTTAAATACATTGTTTTTATGTTATAAATGTCATGGAACCAGGAACTGAAACAGTTCACTGTACATTCCTGGAAATAAACTTCAAAGCACATCTGGTTTACATTTAACTAGTTATGTCACTGGAAACACAATCTAAACCACAGTGCTCGCTGTAAAAATTTTAACATTCACAGACTCTCAGAGCTCAAACAAAAAAAGTAAAATAAATTTTTGTAACTTCGGTTTGAAATATCAGAGAAACTTGATTACTGCTTTTTAATACATACTTTAAAATAGACTGTTGAAAACATGAATGACAAGTAAAATTAGTGCATATAGCAAATATATAGAAAGAAAGCTAGAATTGACAATGAATTGGCTAATAACTCCCTGCGCCTAGTCTTTGGAAATTAGTTTAGAAAGAATAACATGCAGAGAACTGCTTCAGGCACACAAATTTATCATGTGAATGCAAGGTTGGAAATAAGGAGGACACCCAAGAGAAAAAGATTTCCATGGCCTTCAGGTCTATTTTTTTTTTTGCAAAACACTTAATAAAATGCAAATAACTTTACAGTGGGAAGAAAGTGGAGAAATAACACTTATCTGGTTGAGTTTTTCACAATAAATCATTTATATTTCCACCAATGTCATAAGGCTAGAACCCAAATATTTCTCTATCATTTCTCTTCTATTTACATAACATGAACTTCTTTCTTACAAATGACAGATATAAAACATATTTCATATTAAAGAAAAGGCTAGTTTATCAGGAACAATTATTCTTTGGCAAAATAAGTAAAGACCATGCTTTTAAACCATCACTGCTGCTTGATTTGGTACTTCTATGCATTAATATGGGGCTAGGCCGGGCCGGACGCCAGGGGCCGGGGGCGGTGGCCGACAGGGGCTAGGCCAGGCCTGGGGCCAGGGGCCGGGGGCCGGGGGCGGCGGCGAGAGGAATTACCCAAGGCCCAAGGAGCAGGGGCTGCGTGGGCACAGGAGGACCGAGAAGAGGACCCCACGTCCAAGGTAAGAGAAACCCAAGTAAGACGGTAAGTGTTGTGAGAGGGCATCAGAGAGCAGACACACTGAAACTAAAATTACAGAAAACAAGCTAATCTGATCACACGGACCACAGCCTTGTCTATCTCAGTGAAACAAAGCCATGTCGTGTGGGGCCACCCAAGACGGATGGGTCATGGTGGAGAGGTCTGACAGAATGTGGTCCACTGGAGAAGGGCATGGCAAACCACTTCAGTATTCTTGCCTTGAGAACCCCATGAACAGTATGAAAAGGCAAAAAGATAGGACACTGAAAGATGAGCTCCCCAGGTCAGTAGGTGCCCAGTATGATAAAGGAGATCAGTGGAGAAATAACTCCAGAAAGAATGATGGGATGGAGCCAAAGCAAAAACGATACCCAACTGTGGATGTGATTGGTGATAGACGCAAAGTCCGATGCTGTAAAGAGCAATATTGCATAGGAACCTGGAATGTTAGGTCCATGAATCAAGGCAAATTGGAAGTGGTCAAACAGGAGATGGCAAGAGTGAATGTCGACATTCTAGGAATCAGCAAACTAAGATGGACTGGAATGGGTGAATTTAACTCAGATGACCATTATATCTACTACTGTGGGCAAGAATCCCTTAGAAGAAATGGAGTAGCCATCATGGTCAACAAAAGAGTCCGAAATGCAGTACTTGGATGCAATCTCAAAAACAATAGAATGATCTCTGTTCGTTTCCAAGGCAAACCATTCAATATCACAGTAATCCAAGTCTATGCCCCGACCAGTAACGCTGAAGAAGCTGAAGTTGAACGGTTCTATGAAGACCTTCAAGACCTTCTAGAACTAACACCCAAAAAAGATGTCCTTTTCATTATAGGGGACTGGAATACAAAAGTAGGAAGTCAAGAAACACCTGGCGTAACAAGCAAATTTGGCCTTGGAGTACAGAATGAAGCAGGGCAAAGGCTAATCGAGTTTTGCCAAGAGGACGCACTGGTCACAGCAAACACCCTATTCCAACAACACAAGAGAAGACTCTACACGTGGACATCACCAGATGGTCAACACCGAAATCAGATTGATTATATTCTTTGCAGCCAGAGATGGAGAAGCTCTATACAGTCAGCAAAAACAAGACCGGGAGCAGACTGTGGCCCAGATCATGAACTGCTCATTGCCAAATTCAGACTTAAATTGAAGAAAGTATGGAAAACCACTAATCCATTCAGGTATGACCTAGATCAAATCCCTTATGAGTATACAGTAGAAGTGACAAATAGATTTAAGGGACTAGATCTGATAGACAGAGTGCCTGATAAACTATGGACAGAGGTTCGTGACATTGTACAGGAGACAGGGATCAAGACAATCCCCATGGAAAAGAAATGCAAAAAAGCAAAATGGCTGTCTGAGGAGGCCTTACAGATAGCTGGGAAGAGAAGAGAAGCGAAAAGCAAAGGAGAAAAGGAAAGATATTCCCATCTGAATGCAGAGTTCCAAAGAATTGCAAGGAGAGATAAGAAGGCCTTCCTCAGTGATCAGTGCAAAGAAATAGAGGAAAACAACAGATTGGGAAAGACTAGAGATCTCTTCAAGAAAATTAGAGATACCAAAGGAACATTTCATGCAAAGATAGGCTCGATAAAGGACAGAAATGGTATGGACCTAACAGAAGCAGAAGATATTAAGACGAGGTGGCAAGAATACACAGAAGAACTGTACAAAAAAGATCTTCATGACCCAGATAATCACGATGGCGTGATCACTCACCTAGAGCCAGAAATCCTGGAATGTGAAGTCAAGTGGGCCTTAGAAAGCATCACTACGAACAAAGCTAGTGGAGGTGATGGAATTCCAGTTGAGCTATTTCAAATCCTCAAAGGTGATGCTGTGAAAGTGCTGCACTCGATATGCCAGCAAATTTGGAAAACTCAGCAGTGGCCACAGGACTGGAAAAGGTCAGTTTTCGTTCCAATCCCAAAGAAAGGCAATGCCAAAGAATGCTCAAACTACCGCACAATTGCACTCATCTCACATGCTAGTAAAGTAATGCTCAAAATTCTCCAAGCCAGGCTTCAGCAATACGTGAACTGTGAACTTCCAGATGTTCAAGCTGGTTTTAGAAAAGGCAGAAGAACCAGAGATCAAATTGTCAATATCCGCTGGATCACTGAAAAAGCAAGAGAGTTCCAGAAAAACATCTATTTCTGCTTTATTGACTATGCCAAAGCCATTGACTGTGTGGATCACAATAAACTGGAAAATTCTGAAAGAGATGGGAATATCAGACCATCTGACCTGTCTCTTGAGAAACCTGTATGCAGGTCAGGAAGCAACAGTTAGAACTGGACATGGAACAACAGACTGGTTCCAAATAGGAAAAGGAGTACGTCAAGGCTGTATATTGTCACCCTGCTTATTTAACTTATATGCAGAGTACATCATGAGAAATGCTGGGCTAGAAGAAACACAAGCTGGAATCAAGATTGCCGGGAGAAATACCAATAACCTCAGATATGTGGATGACACGACCCTTATGGCAGAAAGTGAAGAAGAACTAAAGAGCCTCTTGATGAAAGTGAAAGAGGAGAGTGAAAAAGTTGGCTTAAAGCTCAATGTTCAGAAAACTAAGATCATGGCGTCTGGTCCCATCACTTCATGGGAAATAGATGGGGAAACAGTGGAAAGAGTGTCAGACTTTATTTTTTTGGGCTCCAAAATCACTGCTGATGGTGATCGCAGCCATGAAATTAAAAGATGCTTACTCCTTGGAAGGAAGGTTATGGCCAACCTAGATAGCATATTTAAAAGCAGAGACATTACTTTGCCAACAAAGGTCTGTCTAGTCAAGGCTATGGTTTTTCCAGTGGTCATGTATGGATGTGAGAGTTGGACGGTGAAGAAAGCTGAGTGCCACAGAATTGATGCTTTTGAACTGTGGTGTTGGAGAAGACCTTTGGGAGTCCCTTGGACTGCAAGGAGATTCAATCAATCCATCCTAAAAGAGATCAATCCTGGGTGTTCATTGGAAGGACTGATGTTGAAGCTGAAACTCCAATACTTTGGCCACCTCATGCGAAGAGTTGACTCATTGGAAAAGACCGTAATGCTGGGTAGGATTGGGGGCAGGAGGAGAAGGGGACGACAGAGGATGAGATGGTTGGATGGCATCACCGACTCGATGGACATAGGTTTGGGTGGACTCTGGGAGTTGGTGATGGACAGAGAGGCTTGGCGTGTGGCAATTCATGGGGTCGTAAAGAGTCGGACAAAACTGAGCGACTGAACTGAACTGATGTATTAAGATTTATGTAATCATCTAATGTCATGGTAGGGCTTCTCTGGTAGCTCAGCTAGTAAAGAATCCACCTGCAATGCAGGAGACCCAGGTTCGATTCCTGGGTTGGGAAAATCCTCCGCAGAAGGGATAGGCTACCCACTCTAGTATTCTTGGGCTTCCCTGGTGGCTTATATGGTAAAAAATCTGCCTGCAGAGTGGGACACCTGTGTTTGATCCCTGGTTTGGGAAGATTCCCTTGGAGGAGGGCATGGCAACCCACTCCAGTATTCTTACCTGGAAAATTCCCATGGATAGAGGAGCCTAGAGGGCTACAGTCCATCGGGTCACAAGGAGTCAGACATGACTGAGCAATTAAACACAGCCATGTCATACTATTAAACACCACTCTTCACTTTTTCACCTAAGTAGGTGAATCCCTTCTATTTATACTTTGATATTTCACCTCTTAGTATGATCTAACTTCATCTCACTTGTCAAAATGGAAGCAATATGCTATAAATATTGACAATCTGGTATTCAAACCAAACTGACCAAACTGAATCAGACACCATCCATGTAGCTCCCTGCTGTGTTTCCCTCACAATGGCACAAAAGGGTACTGTCACTGTGGACAGGGACACCAGTTCTAATAATCCCCAGCTACTCAGTTAAATGAAGATGATATCCTAAGTTATTATTGCTTTCAGAGCTTCCTGACATTTAACAATAGATAACTCCAATAGGCAATAGATAAAACTGAAAAAGGGCAGTGAGAAGGAGGCGTAGAAAGTCAGGAATAAAAACAAAGGAAACACAATTGTTGAACTCCCTTCTCCTACCCTCCCGAAAAACTCAGAGTAAACTCATGGCTTGCAATTTTTTTCTTTTACAAAATGCATTTCTCATGGCAATTCTGAAGGATAAAAAGTGTTGAGGGGAGGGGGCTCATGTTCAGTCATATCCTACTCTTTGCAACCCTTTGGATTGCAGCCTGCTAGGCCCCTCTGTCCATAGGATTTTTTAGGCTAAAGTACTAGAGTGGTTTGCCATTTCCTACTCCAGGGGATCTTCCTGACCCAGGAATAGAACCCGTATTTCCTGCATCTCTTGTATTGCTGGCAGATTCTTTACCACTAAGCCATTGGAGAAGCTCAAGGATAGTGGGTATTTAGATAAAAGATAAAAACTAAAAGATAAAAACTCTGGATGAATACACTTGGGAAGCTTGGACTAATGAAAAAAGATACTAAGAGAAAAAAATACTACGAGAACAGATGTCTCTGTTCATCTATGGACAAGATGAATGAATCTTCAAGTACTTTACTCAGGAATGGAAAGTATGCTTTTCTTTGAGGAGCTCCTGAAAAAGGTGTGGACAGGAGGGGAACTCAACAGTTATCAGAACTAAGTTTAGAAAAACAGTATTTTATACTGAGGTTTTCATTTTTCTTTCCTTTTTTTTCTCTCTTCAGGCTAATTACTGTTTTTCACTGGTCCCTCAAATTCAATCCAAACTTGGAATTGCACTTTGTAATTGCATTTCATTGACTTCAGCTGAGTCGTTTGTGTTTTGGCATCTTGTTTGAGTCCTCACTTGCTTCTGTTCATAAGAATGCTTTGAAGTTAATAAGAGGAAGAGAATGTTAACATCTTTTTGCATAATATTACTATTGCAGCTTTCTTGGCTATGAAGTTACCAAGAAAACAAATACTTTAATAGATAAAAAAGGGTTATTCCAAATAACTAAAGATGAAATCTTTTTTTTTTAAAGTTACTATTCAGAAGTAGTTATTGGATTTGAGAATGTCATGGGATACTTCTGTAGGCCCACACAGTGCAACTGAAAAGGAACAATGACCAGTAGTCATTCAACAAATTATCCTGAAATACACAGTACTTTGATCAAGGAACAAAAATATAATTGAAGATACTCATAGCTTAGCTAGTATCTCACTGAAAATGGGGCCTTTCTGAAGCATTTAACTTATTCATAAAACTTCCACTGCAGAAAAATGAGCTTAAAAGAAAAGGAAGGTTTTTTTAAACAGCAATTCATGATCCTTAAATCCAAGCCGTAACTTAAATTTTCAAAGGGAAAGGACAATTTTCTTGGACTATAAATTTAATTTAGGTAACCATTTTTACTCAGGCCTCAAATATAGGTTGGCCTACTTTCTGGGCCAACCTCTGAGGTCTATCAATCATTTCATAAATAAAATGCCTAAGAGCTGACTTTGTCGTGAGTTCAGGTTCTCCTAGGCTAATGTGTTACATTGGCTTCAAAAAGGGAAAACCAAACAAACAAAAATATGATATTTTATCAGCAAGTGAAACAAACTGGCTTCCTTTCACTTATTTTAATTAACTTCAAAATGTGATATTTCATCTGAATGGGACAAAACTGATGGCATTTATAAACTGGGCTAGATGCATGCTACTTCTAAAACTGGCAGATTAGCTGAGATTGTAAAATTTAAAACATATTCAAACAACATTCTTTTTGCTCTGTTGCTTCATAATGTATTTGAGGTTCATGCATATTAAGATGCTTACTATTCACAATGAAGAAAAGTGGCTCTTACCTTCGCACGTCTCTGTCTCAGTCCTGAACACATAGCCAGGTGGGCAGGTGCAGCTGTAGCTCCCAGGTGTGTTTCGGCACAGACCATTGTCACACAGAAGTCTGTTTACCAGGCACTCATCAATGTCTGGAAGCCACCATCAGAAGACAGGAGATACGCATAGTGAAACGAACAGGTGTTCAAAATGTTTTAATTTTGTTATTTGTTTTTCTTCCTCATCCCATACCTGACTCTGTCTCTTTTTACCCAAAGCACATCCCTTGGCCCTAAGCAAAATACATGTTACTCAAATGGAACAATCTTGTGCTTTCTTTTAAGATGTTCTAAAGTCCCTGGGATGTGTGTTTCTGCTTTGGAAAAGGCACATTACTACTTTGTTCTTCATTTACTTGTTGACCTACAGTAGTATACACTTTATCAAGAGGCCAAATCACAATTTATTTATCCATCAATCCATGATGTGGGTTGAAATGTGTCCCTCAAAAAAATATTTTGACTTCCTAACCCCCAGTACCTCAGAATGTGAGCTAATTTAGAAACAGGATGCTTAAATAGAATAATCAAGTTAAAATAAGATCCTTTGGGTAGGTTGTATTGCAGTATAGGTATGGACACCAATGACTGCAATAAAGGGGAAATTATGACACAGGGACAGACACACACAGAGGGAAGCTGATGTGAAGATGCACAGAGGAAAGACAGACCTGACACATCTAAAAACTGAGCAGTGCTAAGGACTGCCTATAACACCTGAGACTGGAAGAGGAGAAGAAGGATTCTCCCACCGAGCCCTTCTCCCCTAGAAGAGGAAAGGAAGGATTCTCCCCTAGAGAGAGCATGGCCCCACTGACACCTTGATTTTGGACTTTCGACTCCAAAACTGTAACATACAATTCCCATTGTTTTAAGCAGCTCCATTTTGGGTACTTTGTTAGGGCAGACCCAAGTAAACTAAAATTGAAATCTGGCTTTTTATTTTCAAAATCTAGTTTTAATTTTATCAAAATTATGCATATACCTACATTAAAGAGTTGAGCATTGCCATGAACCGTGTTCAGTATGTGAATGTTCAATTTCCTTGTTTTCAGTAGGGTACCCAAGCGCTCAGCTGTACTTAGATGCTACGCTGGAAGTAAATTTGCTTTTAGGGAATAAAAGCTAGCTGGTTTGCATATTTTTATAAGTGTTCAACAATCTCTGGTTGGGGCCCTTCCCAGTAGGTATCAAAATCTATTGTAAGTACATGATATCTAATATAGCTTTATACATCCATTATATGTGTATCTTCAACCCAAGGTGAGATGGATATATAGTAACATATATCAGTAATAAAACTCAAAACCATAAACATGGAAAAATATATTTCTTTCTAATCATAATCATCAAGACCTGCATTTGAGTCATTAGTGGTAAATGTAAAAATTATTACATGTAATGAAGGATCAATTAGCATTCATTTTATAAAAGCGGACTCAAGTGCTCTGCCAGAAAATCTAGATTTTTCACAAATACTTGAATATATGAACTATGTACTTGAGGTTTTTCAAACATTCCATTTTAAATTACAAAAGGAAACACCCATCTCATTTATCCTATTTGGATGTTGCAGCAATTGATTGTTCCTTTCCAAGTCAACTTGTAATATTTAATTTTATTAATGTAGTATTATCCAAACATACCATCTTTTTAATTTTTGAATCCCACTTCCTAGTAAAATATTATAGGATTAAGATATATGCAGATAAAACAGGACAATAATTAACTATATGTCCATTCACCTGGGGAAAAGACCTAATTTAAATATTAATACTAAACTGTGCCATTAAAAAGTCTGTTACTGTTTAACAGTATTTGATTCCAATATTTTTGTTTCTCTATACTGAAAAGGAAACAAGAGAAACTGTAAGACCTCTAGTTTTACTCACTTATTTATAGCTTGATTCCTCCTATGATCCATGGGATTAAACTATACAAAAGTCTCCCGCATAATAAAACAAATAACTTACCAATACAATTTCTTCCAGAGGCATCTGGTTCATAGCCACTGTTGCAATTACACCGGTAACTACCACGTAGATTTTCACAAATTCCATTGGCACATATATCAGGATCCAGAGCACACTCATTGATATCTGCATTAAATGTTCAAAGTTTAATGCTCACAGTCACTTACTGTCTGTTGATACATGTATGTCTAGTAAAGATCACTCAAAATACATAGTGTTTAACCCGGCAACCCTCCAATTTGCTGTTGTTCAGAAAGGGAAAGGAAATGAAAATAAGGAATGAGAATAAAATCAAGAGATATGGGACACTTCCCTGGTAAAAATGAAAAGTGAAGGGAACTGGCAGAAATTCAAAGAATTAAGCCATGTAATGTGCTGGCATTTATGATAAAATTAATAAAGAAATTTATAGGCTGTTGGCTCAAAACCCAAAGGAAAACTCAACTTGATAGGTACTATAACCATCTAATTAAAAGGCAAAGATTTATTAGGATTTCTATATAATTTTATGGTTCCAAAGGCATGGAATATTTCTATTTTATTATCATTTTTTTTATAGTCAACTAAGTAATATGATACTTAGTAAATGTTTCTCCTTGTTGATAAGTTGAAATTGATGGAGAGGTCAGTTTAAATGTGGATGTTTGAGAACACAATATTTTACAACAAGCCGTGAACAGGACTACTCTCTGTCACGACAGCAAGTGGGGCTTGAGGAATGATGTGCTTGTATGAGAAGCCACTAAGTTCCAACCGGGCAGCTGGCTCTGCTGGGGAGGCAATGAGGAAAGGGGATAAAAAATGGTGTAAAACAAAATTCTGGTCACTATGCTCAAATTTTAATAGTAACTATTGTTTTCTAGAATTTAGGAAGCCTTAAAAAACTCCAGAAATGTCAGTCTTTTGAAAGAAGCATCTTTGTAAAAGTTTGCTTCTTTACTCTGGTTTCTGATGTTCTTTGCAAAGACGTGATATTTACTGTCAATTAATCTATAATTTGTCTAAAGGCTCATCAAATATGAAAGTAGAGGAAAATTTATGCAAACTAAAGGTGAACAGCACCCTACAGTTTTATTTAAAAAACAAAGGACACTATATTAACATATAAAAGAACTTTAAAATTATAAACACATATGTACTTAATATTCAAGTTCTAGGTTGGAATTTTGTTAATCGTAGTGCTAAATTTAAAAGAAGAAAACTTCATTGAAACTTTGTACTTCTATAGGTGGATAGAAACATTTTAGTATATCCCTAGCCATAAATAGTCAATTTATTTTTAGGGCTGCTGCTGCTGCTAAGTCACGTCAGTCGTGTCCGACTCTGTGCGACCCCATAGACGGCAGCCCACCAGGCTCCTCCGTCCCTGGGATTCTCCAGGCAAGAATACTGGAGTGGGCTGCCATTTCCTTCTCCAATGCATGAAAGTGAAAAGTGAAAGTGAAGTCGCTCAGTCGTGTCCGACTCTTAGTGACCCCATGGACTGTAGCCCACCAGGCTCCTCCATCCATGGGATTTTCCAGGCAAGAGTACTGGAGTGGGGTGCCATTGCCTTCTCCATTTTTTTTTAGGCAGTATATCTCAAATATCTCTTAAAGATCCACATCAAATACCTCTTACAGATTATTTTTGTTTAAACTATGTCAGTGTCATTAGTTTACATTTTTTCTTCAAATTGACTCCCTTTTTTTTTTTTTAGCCAACTGCAGCTTCTTCTGAAGCAAGGTATCCATAAAATCATGGCTATAGTTTGTTAGTGACATTTTTAACAATGCATATTTAACAGATAATTATTTATCTACTAAGTATAAAAATGAACATCTACATACTGCTTAATATCATCTAGCTTTTAACCACTCTTCTAGAAAAAAATTAATCTTACTACATTACACGGATATATTTTATAATATAAATATATCTATAATATAATAATAAAGATATACAATTATATAATTATTATAAGATTGAGAATTGAATAGTTACCTCTTCCATCCACAGTGATACCTACTCCACTACTACAAAGGCCATGGAATTCAGCTGTGAGATAAAAACAAAAAGAGAAATAAAAACTCTAAATTACATCTGTTTCAGACACAAGTCACTTTCATAACTCCAAAACTATTATTAAAAAGAATTACCTGAAATAACCTAAAATTGAAAACACATCACAGTTTTCTAGCACATAATTATTTTAAGAGTTACAAAATCAGAGATAAGCATAAAAAAGTAAACAAAAAAAAAGTTGTGATTATCACCTTAAATATCATTAATATATTGATAAACATTACAAACATTTTCTACTTATGGAAACTTTAAAAAAATCTAAATTGTATTATAGAGATTGATTTTAAGCTTTTTTTTCTTCTCTTAATAATAACAGGAAACATATGTAATAAGTAGCATTTACTATTGATACACCTGATACTGTTCTAGCATTTTGAATCTAATAACTTATTTAATCCTCCCAATACCACTAACGAGATACTGTTATTTTCCCTCTTTTATAGCCAAGAAAGTTGGACTAGAGATGGGAAGTAATATGCTCAGGTCAGTTATAAGTGGGGGAATAGGCTTGGACCCTCTGTATTCTAAAACAGACATTTCACATAATAGCCCATTTAATGATTTAATATTTTTTCTCAGTTATGTGGATGTACTACACTCAGTCAATCTCTTATTGATGAAATTAGGTTTGTTCAACTTTTGGCAATTACTGATATAATAAATACTACAAATTTCAAAACATCACCAGGTTAATCTCTTAGAAGTAAAACTGCTCGAGTTCATGTTTCTCTTCAGGTTTTTGATGGTCTTCCTCTCCCAAAATATCCCAGGTTACACTTTCAGCAGCAGTGTAAGAGAATACCCATATTGGTATAACCTTCCCAGTCCTGGGGAGAATCAATCATTTTTACCAATCTATAAACAAAAATGACACTTTTAAAAATTTCCTTTTAATTTTAAACAGATTAGGCATCTTTTTATGTGGCACTCTATCATTTGCACTTCTGCTTTGTGAAGTTTTGTGTACACTGTACTTTTTTCTATAGAGGGTTTCAATTTTGCCTACTGATGAATGTAAATTCCTTATACATTAAGGAAAATATTTTTCTAATTCATACATGTATTTTAGTCTTGGGGGCCTGTTTTGAGAGTCCTTTATCATTACAAGATAACAAAAAGTTTGCATCTTCTACAAAAAAGTTATTTTGCAACATTTAATGTAGAGACCTACCTTCATTTTCTTCCCAATATTTATCAACAATATTCATTACCTTTAGTTCAATTTGTTCTTACTGATCTAAATGTCACCTTTATTGTAGTCTATAATCCCATTTATATTTACAATTGTTCCTAGACTCATTTTATTAGTTCAATGATCCTTTTATCTAGTCTAGCTAATGCATAATTCACTTAGATACATTAAGATACTTCATTAACTCCTTTCTTAAATAATAAGCATATTCTTTCATAATAAGCATAATTCACTTAGATATATTAAGATACTTCATTAACTCCTTTTTTTTTTAATGTCATATTCAGTAATTCTTCCAGAGGGATGCTAACCAATTTTCTAAGGTTTGAACAGTCCATTTAATATTTTTTAACAGAATTACTAGCCATTTCTTTGCCAGAAGGCATTTCTTCCATTTTCTACCTGGGAAATTCTTAACTTTTTTTTTTTGAGACCAAAGTAAGTATGCATCCTTCTTTGCAGTCTCCCTAGGAACTAACTGCTCCTTCCTTTGTGCTCTCCTGGTTTCTTTTCAAGGCAGCAATCATACTAAATTGTAATTTATATATTTTCCTACCTATATTTTCAACTCTTCTTGACTTTAAAGGGAAAAAAAAGAGATTGTGTTTGAGTCCCTGCTGTACTTACATCTATTCAATACAGTTTTCATAAAAGTATGAGTAACAAGTCACAGAATAGTCAAATTAAACTGTTTAATGTGCCTGTAACATATGGTAACATTCAGAAAGAAATTTATTACTTTCTGGAACTACTGATAGATTCCTCATAGACCAAACTTCTGATAGAGTACATCCTAATACCATTCTGCATAAAAATTAAAAATAAACAACTAAAATCAGGTTCTCATGACCTTATCATAACCTTGAAAATGGTAAGTAAATATTTTGCTATTTATCTTCAGAATGATGAGAGATGAAAGACTTTGAGGCTAGCATATTCACGTAAAGAATCTGGTTTAACAGTCGTAATTGGATCATAAGATAAATTTTCCTATTCACTATGTGTTCTCTTTCCCTAGAGATTGTAAGTAAATATAAGCCAGATCTTACTATATGCCTCACATATCAACACAAATTTGGATTTCTTTCCTTTCATTAAAAATAGACAAACACTTCAGAGCTGAGGTACTCTTTGACCAACTATCTAATGTTAGGTTAGATAGATTCCTTTTCAGGTACGGAACTGGCAAAGGTGTCTACCTGAATTTTTAGCAGGGCATGGCTGGCAGGGTTCTCCAAAACCATAGTCTGGATTGGCACAGCAGCATTCAGACTTGGTCACTGCACCGGGGAAGGGCCGGACACACACTCCCTTCTTGATCCCACCGTAGCATGTACTGCGCATGTGAGTATCTGGAGAGAGAACAATGACTTGAGATAGCGACACAGAGAAAAAGAGATTTCAAAACAGAAGGCTTCTTGTAACTTAAGTGGCCACTATATGGGAAGCTTCTGGATAGCATCTGCCACTTTTCTTTTTCTTTGTGTCTTCAGCATCTCATAGCATTAGGAAATCAACAAATGTTTACTGTGAGAGGAAAAGAATAAATGCATATGAACAATTTTTTTCTCCAATAATTTTTATGTGTTACACAAGCATCAATTATCCCACTTATCCTCACAGGCCCCTCATTGACCCAGGTATATTTGCACAGCTATAAACAAGACTTAGACCTCTAATCACTGACTATACTTAATATTATTTCTATTTTAGAAGTTCTTATGAACAATGAAATGCAGTGCCGTTAAACTATCTTGAGATGACACTTGGTTAAGAAATTTCTCTCTTCAAACTTCTGAGATAGGAAGCCTATCTTTTCAACCCCCAGTTTAGTGTTGCAGCTGTGTTTTATTTCTTTATTTTTGGCTATGCTGTGTCTTCATTGTTGTGTGGGCTTTTCTCTAGTTATGGAGTGTGGGGGCTACTCTAGTTGTGGTAGATGGGCTTCACATTCGCAGAGGCTTCTCTTGTTGCGGAGCTCGGATTCTAGGGCACTCAGGCTTCAGTAGTTGCAGCACAGAGGCTCAACAGTTGAGGCTCCTGGGCTTTAGAGCACAGGCTCAGTAGTTGCGGTGTGTGCTTAGTTGTTCCAGGGCATGTGGGATCTTCACCGACCAGGGATCGAACCCGTGCCTCCTGCATTGGCAGGCGGCTTCTTTACCACTGAGCCACCAGGGAAGCTCTGTTATTACTGTTTTAATTACTGACTCTCAACAAATCCAGTTCTATAAATAATTACTACTACTATGTGTCTGTGGTATTGCACCTGTTGCTTTATAGACACTATGTCATTGAACATTCAACAACTCCATAGGGTAGTGATCATTATCCACTTTTCATAGATGAGGAAGGTGAGGTTCAGAGGCATTACGTAAGTACCTCCAAGTCCTAGACTATCCACTGTCTGAGCTGAAATTCAGACACAGGCTTGTATGACCTCCAAAGCAATTCTTCTTTCTACTATGTCAGATTATACCCTGAAGACACATAACCTGCTTACTGTGCTCATCTGAAGTCTCATAAAATACAACACAACTTTATGAGATGGTAAATGGTGAACTAATAAAAAAAAAACTCAGATCATCATACAAGCCAGAAAAGCAGTAGTGCTTTTAAGAAGTCTATTATATAGTAATTCCATCAAAGAGATAACCATTATTATAAATATTTATAATTATTCACAACTTGTTGGAAATAATTAATCTGCTTGCTATGCAAAGTACTTATGTCCTGTGATCTGGTGTTTTTTCTGGTTAAAACAATGAGATGGATGTGTGGCTGCATGAAGTAGAGATGTGCATATGCTCAAATGGAAGAGGTTTTACCACACTGACCTTGGGGAGTGGCGGTGCTATTCCTTTCTGCCTCTGCTATGACCTAGTTTGGAAGGGTCAGCTCTGAGTTACACACAAGTATAGGACTCAACACAATGATGAATATATGCATATACAACATAATTCATGACTTCCAGTAAGATTTTTGTGAGTTCTTAGGATGGTACCACTTATCTCAAAAGGCATCACAGAATGGTCAAAGCTATTTCTGTTTTCATGCTGAGAACGTAAGCCAGGGGCAATTTTGAGAAGCAAGTCGATATAAAGCCTATGGTACTCACTTCTACCTTTGATAAAAAACAGTTGAGTTTTCCCTTTTCAAAGACCCCAGATTGGAACTCTAGTTCATTTTATTCTCTTCAGTGTAACTAAGCCAACGTTCATAGTAGATAGGATTAGAGACACGGATACCAGCAGAACCATCAGTACGAGCTCACATGAATGTTTTGGTTGGTGATTGGACTTAAATCCTATGCTATGCCTTTTCCATATGTTATCAAATTTCTCCACGTCTTTTCTTTCTTAAAGACTGGAATTGCTGAAGAATTTTCTCAGATAATTAGCATACTTTACCTTTATATTTACCAAAGGTAAAGTGTGTATGGACTCAAAATGCTAATTTTACCTTATTCTTCGTTTTTCAGTATCAACTTTTCTTTATAGCTCAAACCAGCAACTCTTAAGACTATGTTTAATGTAACACTACTATTCTGATTTAACAACAGTAAAAACTGTAATAGTTTACTTACTGGGTATGTGTTATGTGCCAGACATCATTCAAGATTTATACCCATAAATCTAATACTAATCTATTTAATCCTCAAAAACAACCAGTGAGGAAAGGATGCACAGAGAGGTAATGTATCTTGCCTAAGGCCACACAGCAAGTACAAAGGGCAGAATTAGGGTAAAGAAAAAAAATTAACCTTTAGCTGACAGAACTGTCAAAGGGTGTTCATGAAGATGCTGAAATACTCTTAAGCTAACATAACAGGATGTTAAAAAGGAAATTTAAGCTTAAATCTCACGGTGCATATAACAAGGTGAATTTTGAGACTCCATCCTGAAGGAAGTAGAAAAGGAAAATTCGTTGCCAGGTTCTTAAACCCCTCCCAATATCCAGGATACAATTTAGAGAGAGGCAATTAAGAGTTTTTGAGGAGGATTTTTTTGGGGCAAGAGCCAGATTACAAATTGGGCATGCTTCCATCTTCACCCCTGGGCAAGAGAAAAGAGCTTCACAGGGAACAGCCTGAAGCATTTGTACCAAATTCTATCAGGGACCCCTAGCACACAGAGGAGAGTGGCTGCTATTCCCACCGCTGAATCAAAGGACAAAGGCAAGGGCAACCTCTATTCACTCAGTTCACAGGGCAAAGGGTGGCATGTCCTGTGGATCAGATGAGGGCCACCCTAACTGGAGGCTCTAAAATGAACACAGAGAGAGGAGACGAGACACCACTAGAGACAGTCTGTCTAACGTGGACTGCAGAAAGACCTGGGGTTGGGCCAGGAGCAGCCACCAGGAGAAAAATGCAGTGTCCGCATCTCGCCACGGGCAGGCCAAGGCCGTTGACACCCTCATGAAATCACTCACAAGGATGAAGTTGGCTTAAACTTGTGTCAAGCCCAGAAATCTTGAAGTAACCCTGGAGAGTTTGAGTGCTTCTGCCTTCTTTCCTCTCCCCTTGTGCTTTGATTGCTCTGGTAGACTCAGAAACATCCTGCTCATGAAGCTGTGAGCTTGGGAAGGGAAGTCACAACTTCAAATCAAGTTCAGAATATTGACTATTATACATCACTGGACATCCTAACTGCTAAATCCAGATTATTTTCATTACCTCAAGCAGTCTTATAAATTTCTGCCATCTAAAAACTGTAAAGTTGGGGGTGCCTAAGTTTTCTTCCTTATTAGATAAACTGCTCCCACTGAAAAATTAAAAGTATATTTTGAAAGGATTGAGAAAAACAAAATACAGTTGCCTTTTGTTCATATCCTGTCTGTGAATCATGCTTCTTCAATATCCTGGTTACAACAGTAGTTTAATTTTCTGAAAATAAAAAACCCCATCTCAGTATATAGATAAACAAAAATGAACAAACAAATGAAATCTAAAATTAAAGTGCTAACTCTAATAATAAGTCATAGTAATGATTCATCTCTAACCTCAACAATCAATGCATCTAAAAGCATCTCAAAAGGCAGAAGACATGAAGAAAACACATCTAGCATGTTAAAGGAATAGCTATATAATTTTACACACAGAACAAATGGTGTTTTTATTTTAAAAAGTTTAAGTAATTACAACTGTGAAAAACTGGAGAGGGATTCCCCCAAAATTCTAATGCTTTTTCTGTATGTGGACAAGAGAATGAATATTTGTGTTTGAACACTGAATTCCTTACAACTACTCATATGTCGGTTGCTTAAAAGAAAAATCATTTCTCCCTCCAAAACTGGTTTTGAACTAATCATAGATTTCAGCAAAACCATTTAGATAAAGGAAAAAAGCAACTGAAAATAGTTTAGCTCTTTAAGCAGAAAGGAGCTACATTCTTCTAGTTACTGTTTTTGAAATAGTCCTGAACGAAGTGCTGACAATCATGTAAGCTGAAATAAATCCTAGCCTGGATAGAGTGGATGAAACTTTAAGTGGACAGATTATTTCCATCTGCTGTTGCTTCTTCTTTTTTTTTTTAAAATAACCTTCAGAATCCAAATGTTTTGATTCCCATAGGTTAAGAATAAAGTATAACCAGCTATGTCTGAGAAAGAATTTCATTTCTCTCAAATAATACTTTTAAACCACTGAGTATGTCTGTCTTCTACTCTATGACCTGAGAAATAGATGGTGCACAACGGTTAATTCACTTTCATGGAAGTGCTTTGGAGAGACTATGGCATTCAATGTATTTTCACAACTCCTCCCTCTGCTCTTGATATCATTAGGACATAGTAGTTGGGTTTTTGAATGCCAAAGATATTTTCGTTTTGCCTGCCTTTTTAAAGCTGATGCCTGCTAACTCAAAAGTAGGAATTATTCCCAAGAAGAAAGATGAATGGTTTCAAATAAAATATACATTCTCTCTCATACTCTTTCCTTGTTTCTATCGTTACACAGCACTGAATAACTACTTAGAAACATTTCCAACTTTTGATATAAGTTGAAGTTCTAACATATAAATTATTTACATTTAAAATTTTGTTTGGGAAAAGCAGCAGACTCACAGATATGGAGAACAACCTGGTGGTTACCAGTGGGGATGGGAGGACGGGCAACACAGGGATGGGGGAGTGGGAGATACAAACTGTTGGGTGTAAGATAGGCTTAAGGATGTACTGTACAACATGAGGAATATAGCCAATATTCTGCAATAACTGTAAATGAAAATTAACCTTTAAAATTGTAAAAAAATAAAATTTAAAAGGCTTCCCTGGTGGCTCAGACAGTAAAAAAACGTGCCTGCAATGCAGAAGACCCGGGTTCTGTCCCTGGGTCGGGAAGATCCCCTGGATAAGGGAATGGCTACCCACTCCAGTATTCTTGCCTGGGGAATTCCATGGACAGAGGAGCCTGGCAGGTTACAGTCCATGGGGTTGCAAAGAGTCAGACATGGCTGAGAGACTAACACACACAACATTTTTAAAAAATATTAAAGCTCAGATGACAAAAATAAATATTGTTTGGGTAAAAATAATAGTTTATTTAAATACAACTGCTATCCCTGTTTCATGTCTCATTAATTATAAAATATATATCCGTTGTATGTAGTGTTAGTCTCTCGGTTGTGTCCAACTCTTTGTGACCCCAGGGATTATAGCCTGCCAGGCTCCTCTATGGAATTCTCCAGGCAAGAATACTGGAGTGGGTTGCCATTACCTTCTCCAGGGATCTTCCTGACCCAGGGATCGAACCTGGGTCTCTTGCATTACAGGCAGATTCTTTACTGTCAGAGCCACCAGACAGACATGGTTATCTAACAGTATGAAGGACACTGGTAAAGGACAATTTTTTTTCCTTCTCTAGCATTTCTATCTCATCAGAGGCTACTGAAGGGAGCTAGCGGGGCTCTTTGTCCCTTTTTAAAAACTGCCTTATTGAGATAATTCACATACAAAGAATGCACCCATTTAAAGTAAATAAATTCAATAGCTTTTAGCACATTCATAGAGTTGGACAATCATTATTCTAGCTGATGTTAGAACATTTCATCATCTCATAAACACCTTTAATAATCACCTTCTTCTCCCACCACCCTCTAACTCTCTGCTCTGAGCAACCACTAATCTGCTCAGCCTCTACAAATTTGACCTTTATAGACATTTCATTCGGAATCGTAATGTGGTCTTCTGTGTGTGGCTTCTTTCACTTAGCATGATGTTTTCAAGATTATCCATGCTTTCACATATATTAGTATTTCATTCCTTTTTATGGCTGAATATTATTCTATTGTATAGATACACCTTTATCCCATTTTCAAAGATCATTTGGTCACTGGGGCCATTACAGAATGTTTCACTTACCAACACACACGCGTCCGTCCACACCCACAGCCAGACCTGGGGGACAGTCACAGCGGAAGGACCCTTCATTGTTGATGCAATGCCCATTCATGCAGATTCCTGGGGTCTGGCACTCATCAATATCTGCCCAGAAAGGGGAACACAAGCCGGGCCATTACTCTAACTTTATTACAGAGTTGACCTGTTGCTACCACTGTACATTATCAACATTTGGTTTTCAATTTTATAACTTGTGCAAGAATATACAGATGTGACAACAAATCTTTTACACAAATGCAACTCATTCAAACACATTTTCAGAAAGATTGAGTGAAAGTATATCGTTTTACCCATTAGAAGAGTATGACAAATTCGTTTTCATTATTTATTTGGCAGTTCTGTTTCATTATTAAATGATATTCAACTCAAATTAGTTAAGTGAAATAAATTCTTAAAACCAAGGTAAATGTTTGTAATTAACTTTCATTTACACATACATAAAACTCTAAGATGCTGTTTTAATATTAATTCAGTCAGTTCACAGTAACAAAATAATCTGAAGTCTCTTGTAATTTTCAAAGTGCTTAAATTTATGAAATGTAACCCACCATTAAATGGCTTCCCCTTAAAGGGGAACAGCCTTCAAAACACAGAGCTGCCAAATCATGAGCATTTCAAAATTTATGGATTACAGCATTTGTAATAAGACATTAATAAAAGTTTCAATAAAGCAGGAACTGGTGAGATTTAGGTCATCTTTTTATGTATATTTAAGTTTCTTAAGAAGTGCTGAAAAAGTTACAGGCTGTAATGTAATGCTACACACTGGAACAGAATGCTAATCTCATATCCTGTGATTAATCCAAGTTAGCTAACCTTGAGATGACATTCCAGTTATGAGTTCAATCAGCAAAGCTACAATATTTCTATTTAATACTGAACTTCCTTTTCATGAATAGTCAAGAAACTACTTTCATTCAGAAATACAAGAATCAGTCTTGATTTTTCTCTGTCCACTGTCCCTGGAATTTCACTGACATTATAGGGTTTGGGTATGAGTATTATTTGCTATTCAGATAAATTTGTGTGATTGAAGGCAAGAAGTATTCATAGAGTTAATTTTGTCCAAAAGAAGGAAACTGGAATAAAACTTGCTTTTTTTTAGTATAACGACAAAATTTGTTCCATCTTACTAAATTCCAACTGTGAATATAGACATAATGTAGTCTAATTTATTTCCAAGAGTTATCCTTTGCTTAGTAAAGTTACCACTAGAGCTTGAGCTTCAAAATGGTTTTATAAACAAAACAGTTGCTAGAAATATTCAAAGTACTTCTTCACAAAACCAATATAAGGCTTTTAGATATGGATATGGTAACAAATGATATATGAATTAGCTTATGGAAAAGATATAATGCAAAACCAGTAATGAATGACAGTGAAAAATCTAGCCCTGAGAATACAATATTTTTCTTCCTCTTTTTTCATGTAAAAAGTAGAGAGAACTTATTTCTTCATTGTCTTTTCCATATTTGCTAGAACCAATCTGTCATTTCCTTAATTCTTCCTATGCCATTATTATTTTTGTAAAGACATTGGTGTTCCACAGACCACAAAGTATGTTTTTCTAGGAAGCTTTAGACACCTGCCGTACTGAATTAGTGAGAGATGTGAATAATACAAAATCCACATGAAGAAACTGAAGTAATTCTTGCATGATTCATTCAGATAAAAAAGATGGTTTCAATCATGGTTACTTTCCTATCTCAGAGCCATACATACCAGTGCAGTAACGCCCACTTGGAGCCAAGATAAATCCTGGTTTGCAGATGCACTTGAAGCTGCCATCTTCATTAATGCACATCCCATTCAAACACATGTTGGTAGTTGTACATTCATCATGGTCTACAGAAGCAGAGAGTGACTTACACAACTGGCCTTTAGGAAATCAGTTCCCCTCTTCCTACAAACAACTGCCAGGCATATTCTACTGCATAAAGGAGCCAAGTGGTCACAGACTGTTTTTTTTCCTTATGAATGCCAACCGAGTGAGAGCAAATAGTGTGGAAAATGTGAAGGACCTTTAGTGTAAGGGACATAGAGGAAAAGCATTAAGGAAATTTGGTGTGTAGTTTCTATTAAAAATCACATGAATAGTGTTTTATTTTGATTATCAAAACGTTACTATTTCTTTCATCAGATGCTTATATTGTATGAGAGAATAAAGCAATGACAAAGCTCACTGCACATGAAATGATCTGGACTTTGATTAGTGGGTGAAATATGTGCTTCTGTGCAAATAGAATATTTCTGTAGCATATTGGTGTTTACTACACTGCTAGACATCACCAGGACCACAAATTTGGAGATTTGATTATCACATACATCAAGTGTTTTTGTGCTTCCCTAGACTGGAGGTGGGCCTTTTCTGTATTATCAGTGTTGTAACCCGAACAGTCAAAATACAGTAGGTGCTAAAAATTACAAAGAATAATCATTACTTTAATTAAACATATGCCACACAAGAAACTTCCAGAAGCAACGAACTATTCATTTATAATATTTCCAAAAAATCTGTGTTAAATGTATTTATATTTTACCTAAGTCATCTGAACGACTCTCATATATGTGCTGTATGAGATTTCATGGAAATAGTCTATATGGTTCTAAATAAAAGTGTGTATATCCCTTAAAAAATCTTTTGCAAGGGAGCAGGCACTTTCCATACCAACACAGTTTTTTCCATCTGTAGTTAATTCAAAGCCAGCATTGCAAATGCACTGGAAACTTCCATCTGTGTTCACACATCGACCATTCTTACAAAGAACCCCATTCTGGATGCATTCATCAATATCTGGGGAAATTAACAATATTATTCTTTTAAAATAATCATAAAAGCAATAAGACAATCCATGTAATATCCAGGTCATGGTGCTTCTTTAGAAAAATGTTCATCTCTCACCAGGTTTTTTTTCTTGGATACGTAGGTGTAAGCAGTTCTACAGCCCTGACTTATAACAGCTGAAGGAGGGAAGAAAAAGAAAAATGAAATGGGGTGTACAGTGAATGTAGAAGAGGGTGGACAGTAAAGCTGGAATTACTGATGTAGCTGCTTCTGACACAGTGGTTGAAGACCTTAAAAGTCAGAGCAAGTGAAACTGCTTATACGTGGAATCTAAAAAAAAATGGTACAAAAGAACTTATTTACAAAACAGATACAGAAAACAAACTTATGGTGACCAATGGGGTGAGGCGGGGAGGTATAAACTGGGAGATTGGAATCGACATGTACATACTACTACATATAAAACAAAAACCAACAGGACCTATTGTGGGCTTCTCTGGTAGCTCAGCTGGTAAAGAATCTGCCAGCAATGCAGGAGACTCTGGTTCAGTTCCTGGGTTGAGGAGATCCCCTGGAGAAGGGGACAGCTACCCACTCCAGTATTCTTTCCCAGGGAATTCCATGGACAGAGGAGCCTGGCAGGTTACAGTCCATGGGGTCACAAAGAGCCGGACACAACTGAGCGACTTTCACTTCACTTCACTTCAAGGACGTATACTATAGCACAGGGAACTCTACTCAAAACTCTGTAATGATCTATATGAGAAAAGAATCTAAAAAGAGTGGATATATGTATGGTGGTGCTGGTTTAATCACTAAGCGGTGTACAACTCTTGTGACCCCATAGACTGTAGTCCGCCAGGCTCCTCTTTCCACGGGACTTCCCAGGCAAGAACATTAGAGTGGCTTCCCATTTCCTTCCTCAGGGGATCTTCCTGACCCAGGAATCAAACCTGTGTCTCCTGCACTGCAGGTGGATTCTTTACCACTGAGCCACCAGGGAAATTCGGATATATGTACAAGTATAACTAAATCACTTTGCTGTACACTGAAACTAACACAACATTGAAAATCAACTCTAGTCCATCAAAAATTAATTTAAAAAAAGACAAAGCAAGGAGCTGAGTAAGAATGAAATAACTAAAGAATACCTGGATTAAGAGCAACATGACAAAAATTGCTGGAATAAAGTGATTCAAGCAACTGCCAGTGAATGAATAGGAAATGAAAAAAAGGAAAAGAAGGATTATCTTCTAAAAGAATTCTGGGATGAATCAGCAGTGAGAGCATTTGGACGAGGATGGTGGGTGTAGCAATGAAACTGCATTAAGAGCAGTCATGATGTGGTATTGGACTACGTGTGAGGTTCAAAGAAAACAGTAGCTGAGAACAACAATAAATCTTAAACTCCGTTAATCAGAGAGCAGTAATGCTACTGATGTTACTTGGAGAAAGGAAGCTGTGATCTAGGGAAGGAAGATAAACCAGGTTTTTTGTGACGCCAGATACCACACTGCCTGTGTTACATATGCAAAAAAGTATTTATGTCTGAAGAGAGCACTTTGAGGGTGACATGCAGTAAATCTGTAATAATGTAACAGCACTTATTTCATTCCATGTCTTTCTTAAATAAATTCACTTTTAACCTCAACAGCCTGGGTCACTATATTTCATGGAACATTTTCATATGTGAAAGCAAGCTGCCTTACCAATGCATGCTTGCTTGGTAGGAGTCCGCTGGAATCCGGCGTGACATTTACAATAATAGGATCCAGGTGTGTTAACACAATCTCCATTAGTGCAGGGATTTGATGTGCATTCATCAACATCTGTGAGCAGCAAAGGAAACCATTACAGACTTCACTCCATTTCTAGAAATGTTTGTTTAAAATACATTTAGGCCTCCCAAATTTGAGAGAAGGCCAGTCAGTGCTAATAGTCTAAATAGCAGAGTATTTATAAATGAATAAAAATTCCTTTCTTCAACTACAGAGGCCCGTCTGGAGAGTTACAAAAATATCACCTATTGGAGAATATAAGAGAATTTGCTTTAACCAAGAAATAATGGTTTTTCAATTTGAATAATGTACAATGATCAAAAGCATGAGCTTGCGGAAGACACAGCCATGAGTTCCCAGAGGCTAGAAAATGTTTATTATCTGAGTAATCTGGGCAAGTTAATAGCCTCCTTAAGGTTTACTACAGAGTTAGAAGATTAATTAAAAGATTTTTAAAAGATATATATTTATATTATATGCTGTCACTTCTATTAGTTTTTAAAAAGACAGAAAAATTATGGAATTTTTTGTTAACTATTTTTTGTGAACTCAACTATATATGTAACTATGTATCAAGGCTTGGAAAATATTTTGAAGCAAAAAACATGGGTGGGGTAAAAACGTAAATTAAGTAAAAAAAAAGTCTATTATATTCAGTAGTTGCTGGTTTCTCTAGGATCTTAACATTGGCACAGGGATTTTTTTGTATAAAACCAAGTTTTATGGAAATACTGATTCTGATCCTAAGGGTGAGAAACGTCACTGCTCTCTCTTTAAATTCTCCAAGTCTTGATCAAATGCAAATTTACCACAGAATTCAAGGACTGTGCAACTGAATGACAAAGTGGACAAGGAGGATTAGTTAAATCCTAGAGAAATCACGTTTGTGTTAGAAAAAGCAAAGCCCACTAAGTATTATTTTGAATGCCAGTGAATTAAAAGCCTGGCTGATTGGTTAGGGCATAATGATTTGCCCTTTCATAGACACAAAGAAGACATTAACATATACAATTTCAGCTAAATTGGTGAACACAACAATAAAATTAATTCACAGTATTACCATTTTTGTAAACAGATTGCTTCTTTCACAGATATTCTTAAAAGAGGAACTGTACTCTACCAAACTCACCAACTTCATTAACATAAACACCCAGACTGAAAGCAATTAAACCTTCTCTGGTAACGGGGTGGGGGGGGTGGGGGGGGTGGGGGGGGTGGGGGGGGTGGCGGAAAACACTCATAGCAAATAAAATTAAAAACAGCAAAGAAAAACGGGAGTAAATACTTTTTCAATTCATCCAAAGATGCCTGGCATCCAAAGATACCTCCATTGAGACTCACGTTTAAGCTTTTGGTTGATAATATCGATTCACTGAGCCAAAGGAATGAAGCAAAATGAGAAAAGACAGAGTTTATTGTTAGTAAGCATATCAAGCATGACTAATGGTCTGTGCAACAGGCCATATCACCTTCAGTAGACAGTGCTGCAGGTCGTGTCTGATTCTTTGTGACCGCAAGGACTATACAGTCCATGGAATTCTCTAGGCCAAAATACTGGAGTGGGTAGCCTTTCCCTTCTCCAGGGGATCTTCCCAACCGAGGAATCCAACCCAGGGATCCAACTCAGGTCTCCGGCATTGCAGGCAGATTTTTTACTAGCTGAGTCACAAGGGAGGCCCCATGGTCCTAAAACTATCCTTAAAAGATCATCAAAACTTTCTTCATTGCCAAATACAGGAGTCTTTTTGTCCTCTTTGTATTTCATTTTTTGGCTGTACTTAACACTCCTTTTCTCTCGAAAGCACAAGTTTCAAGGCTTCAGTGATACATATTTTCTAGATTATTTTGACATCTCACCAACATTATTACTAATGTTGCTAGTCCACAGGGTTCTAGCTGTACTACTCCTGCTATCTTTCAACTCTTTCTGTTGTTCAGCCTGGCTGCAATAATCACCTATATGTTGCTGACTCCTAAATTTCTAACTCAAGTCCTGAACACTCCTCTTAGCTTTAGACCTCTACAGGTCAATACCCAAGACACCTAAAACTCAACATGCCCCAAAGAGATTCATCAACCACTTCTTCCCAATCTCTGCCTTACAGCTCATGTTAATGATGCCATCATATATCCAGTGTTACTCAGTAAAGAAGGAAGAAAAGGGAGAGACAGAGACAGAAATCATAACATTTAGAACCAGAAAGGACAGGGGATTCTATTTTCTTTTTCTTTCTGGCCATGTCATGCAGTATGTAGGATCTTAGACTGGGGGATATAACCTGCAGGCCCTGCAGTGGAAGCATGTAGTCTTAACCACTGGACAACCAGGAAGTCGCAGGCAGGGGATTCTTGAAATAGTCCAGCTCAGCAGTAGGTTAAGGAAGCACATGGAAGCGTAAGCACACAGGAAAGACAACTTGGAAATTAGCTTTACTTCAAAATCATATTCAGCCCTACTTGTTCCTGTAGTCTAAAAGCTATTTAAAAAATTAAGAATAATGAAAGACTCATGAACTTACCTATGCAATCCCCATTTGCATCCTGCTTATAACCCATGTTGCATTCACATCGGTAGCTAGAAACAGTAGGTATGCAGCGTCCATTTAAACAGAGATTAGCATGGTGCTTACAGATATCTATTGTCTGGTTCAGAATAGCTATGAAAAATTAGAGCATAAATGATATTCCATCACTCCAACATGGATTACTTTCTTTAAAGTCGATTTTTAAAAGGATATTTAAATACATTATTTAGGTGTACATATCAAAAGCCCACATTATTCTGTATTTTATTAAAACTTTAATGTTGGAATTTAAAAACTATTCTTGAGACACACGGTTATAACTTGCATTTGTTGTTATATATCTGGAAACTTTGCCCATAATGTCGTCTTTTTAAAATGTCAGGAATGTTCTACTGTACATTTGAATGCTTCCCACTTTTTTTTTGTAACCATGCTGAATATCCAGATATAGTAAAAAGGCAATATGCCAAAAAGAACAAATATAACACTGTAAGACATCATTAAATATTATTAGCAAGAGCAGTTATTTTAAAAAAGAATGAACTTAAATGTCAAGCACGCCAATGCCAATTCTGGCTGGAAGCCCACAGTTCTCAATTTCTTAAGTTATTCAACAAAAGAGGGCGAGGAAAAGAAAAGATATTTCATTATAATATTTGTTTAGGCACAAGCAAGACATATTCAATTTATCTCAGTTGAGAAATGGTTCTGGAAAATAATTCAAGGAGTGTATGATTGAGACAGCTACAAGCAGCCAAATGAAATATACTGGAACTAAAAAGAATGCTCTTTAATGGCATCATCTGGTCTTGGAATATTACCCCACTCTCACCTCTATTTTCAAAGAGAACCTGGGTCACTCAAGTCTTTTCTCCAACTTAGAAAGTTTATGGAACATAAAAATAACACTTTACTAAGACTGTTTTACTATATTATGCTTTAGACCTAGAAGTAGGTTTCTACATATACACACACACACCTTTTGGGAAAAAGGATTAGATATTATAATATCTTTTAAGGGGGAAAACTAAAGAGTCTACACACAAAGTGAACACTCACTTAGTCCAGTGATGATGGGCCCCTGACCCCCGGCCCCTACGCCAGCTCCCCCAACGCCAGGAGAAAAGCCGTTGCCTCCAGGAATGGGAATGAAGCCTGCTCCTCCGGGGCCATAGCCATTGCCATTGCCACTTGGGGCAAAGCCATTCCCCCCAGCGCCTCCAGGTCTGGAACCAGCACTCCCTGGAATCCCTCCTATTGGAAGTCCATCCAAGCAAAGTCTGCGATATTCCTCTAAAAGAGAAGAAAGTTCAGTTAAACACAAATGGATATATTTCTGCATAATAAAGGTATTTTGTGTATTGTAATAATCATTTTAGGTTATCTATGCTTCATGATATGAATAAGTAAGTTATTAGCTTGATAAATGTTTTCAATGCTAGCAGTAGCAGGAAAAATACAGGTGCTTCAGGAAAAAATTGAAATCTATAAGCCATATTTTAACTGAGTTGCATACCCAAAGAATTGTCTATACATATACTTTGATTTATGTCTCTAAGTGCAACTCATAAAATTCCAGATATAACTGTAAATGCAAGAAACTCACTTGAATGGGTGGATATTAAACCTTTAAGTAATTCATTCTATATCTGGTTTTACTTAAATCTCCATCAGTATCATACCTACACATTTTCCCTCTTTTCTTTTTTTAAAGGATTAATATGGTTTAGAATAATTTTTTTTCTAATGTGGACTCTTAACAGAATACAGCATTTTAAATATGCTAATTATTTGTCCAAGTATCAAAGTTAAGGGAAAAAAAGTATAATTGCCTTATTTTCTTAACTGTTCTCAGAATTAGGGCACCATATAAGAAGAAATGAAAACCGTTTAACTCAAGTAATTGCTTGAGTATTAATATGATTAGGATGATGAGTTTTCAAAATTATACTCTATATATTATCTCTGGTTTTTAAAAAATTTTACTACTCAATTTTGGAATTACAAGAGTTAGAAATTTAGAAAGAAAGGGTCTTATTTTTTTTCCTCCATAACAGATCATATAGATGCATATCTTTATAAGCATATTTCAAAAAGCTGAATTATTTTTCATACTTATAACATGGAGGCAATATAATAACATATTATCAATATACTTTTATGTGATGAACACTACACTTTACTATGCATGTTATATTAACAAGAGGAACTACTCCTTGTTCATCTTAGAGTAATTTTCTGGTATAGCCTCAGCTACACAGTAGTTAATATAGCAAAGTGAATGCCAGTGAATTCTGAATACAAAATTCAGTGTATTCTGAATTTTCAAGGTCATTAGAAAAGGGAGGAAATATCTCTTAAGGATTGGAACACAATAAGCTGAGGGTATTCCTAAAATAAAATAAACGAAGGCCAAACTTTGTTACTCAAGCTTCAAATGGAAGATTAGGTTTTAAAACTGAACTTAAATACCAACATTCAAAATAATTATTAAAATTTTTGCTAAAAGTTAATACATGATTGGTGGTTAGGGTTTTTTCTAATATTAACAAAAATAATATAATGAAGACTGATCCCAGTAAACAATGTCATCCTAACCCCCACAAAAATCACCCAAGTCATATTGAAGACACTAACAGGAATACAAAGATGATCTGTCTTTAAGGAAAACACCAAAGCACATTATTGCTACTAATTTTCCTGACACTGCGTGTCCTCCTGAGCACATGAGCAGCGAACAGCTCACCAGAGCCTCTGACGGGACAGGCTTCAGGAATGGTTCCAATGCCCCAGCAGCGGCCGGGCTCACAGCAGCACTGCATCCTGGTCATCCTGCCCGGAAGCTCTTGTGCACAGCGACCGTTCACCAGCCCCGAGAAACACGTGCCTGTTCTCTGATCTAAACATGGGAAAAGAAAACAGAAGACACAACAGAATTAGCCTGAGTCCTCACATCATTTATTGTACATGTTAGGAGATGCTAAGTTAAGGGGATTATTTTACTTAATTTCTATTACATCTCATTCTTTCAATTTCTATCACATTTATTCATGCTTTTGTCTATTTACAAGCAAATAGTCACTGAGCACCTATGCCATGCCATACCCGAGGTGTACAAAAATGAGAGGCATGAAGCAGCTGTGAGCCCACAATGCAGTAAGAAGCCACACCCAGACAGACGCAGAGCTCAAATGAGGGAGAGCGACAAACCCACCTCAGCCTAGGCTAATTAGTGATTGACTACAGTCACC
This sequence comes from Giraffa tippelskirchi, assembly GCF_054371585.1. Taxonomy (NCBI): domain Eukaryota; kingdom Metazoa; phylum Chordata; class Mammalia; order Artiodactyla; family Giraffidae; genus Giraffa; species Giraffa tippelskirchi. Next base: position 101,605,850 of record NC_137280.1, on the reverse strand, counting down.
TAGCAGACCTGCAGATGTATACTGTTGTTCACTACAGAAATTTTATCGTTCTTTATTACACAGCAATACAAAACTGACGCAGGTACTATTTTAGAAAGACTGATCAGAACAGCTCTTTTGAGGCAGTGACATCTGAGCAGACTTTAATAAGGTGAGAGCATGAGCCACACAAATAACCTGAAAGAAGAGAAGTTCAAAGAGAAAGAAGACGTGTTTCACGTGCGTGACAAACAAGGAGTCAATGCGACTGGAGAAGAGAAGGCAGAAGCGAGGTGGAAGATTCGGAGCTCAGGGGCGTACAGAGGGCAAGAGCACGTACAGCCCCAAAAACCACAAGGGAAGTACTTTCTGATTTTATTTGGAGCGCCAAAAAGAGTGAGTCCAGTTTCACTACATATTATTTAACTTTTAACAAGATGCTTCCAAGAAGTTCTGTCCGTGACCACAAGAAGAAACACACACCACAACCATCAGGAGCTACATGTCACTGATGCAGATGAAACTATTAACTTTAAATAATGCTAATAGGGAAGGCCTAATTTTTTACTAGATATTGAGTTTAAAAATAAATATATTATTTCCTTGAATGGTCCAAAGCTTACCTCAGGTTGCTTCCACGCTATTGTTAAATAAAAGAATTGGCTTTAGTTAGGTATTATTCCATCTAAGAATCAGAAAGCCTATCAGTCCCCAAAAGAAACCCAGTATGACCAAGAGAAAGTACTAAATTCGATTCATGCAGGCTTACTTAAACGCACTGCAGATGCTTTATAAATGTCACAGTTTTTTTAAAATTAATTTATTTTAATTGGAGGCTAATTACTTTACAATATTGTAGTGGTTTTTGCCATATATTGACATGAATCAGCCATGGGTATACATCTGGTCCCCATCCTGAAACCCCCCCTCCCACCTCCCTCCCCATTCCATCCCTCAGGGTCATCCCAGTGCACCAGCCCTGAGCATCCTGTCTCATGCATCAAACCTGGACTGGCGATCTATTTCACATATGATAATATACATGTTTCAATGCTATTCTCTCAAATCATCTTACCCTCGCCTTCTCCCATGGAGCCCAAAAGATCGTTCTATACATCTGTGTCTCTTTTGCTGTCTTGCATGTAGGGTCATCGTTACCATCTTTCTAAATGCCATATATATGCGTTAGTATACTGTATTGGTGTTTTTCTTTCTGAGTTACTTCACTCTGTATAATAGGCTCCAGTTTCACCCACCTCATTAGAACTGATTCAAATGTATCCGTTTTAATGGCTGAGTAATATTTCATTGTGTATATGTACCATAGCTTTCTTATCCATTAGTCTGCCAATGGATATCTAGTTTGCTTCCATGTCCTGGCTATTATGAACAGTGCTGCGATGATCACTGGGGTACATGTGTCTCTTTCAATTCTGGTTTCCTTGGTGTGTATGCCCATCAGTGGGATTGCTGGGTCACAAGTTGGGTGAGGACAGGCTGTCTGTCATTAGGAATAATTTCACAGGTAGGCTCTACTCCCAAGAATGAGGCAGGAAAATCGTTTTTAGAATATTCATTTCAGAAACCTAAAGTATTATATTTTTAAATTTACTTGATTTACTCCTCACGAATAGGATGAAAATTAAGACACAGAACTTCTAAACTCTTCACAGTAACCATTGTTACAAAACACATTCAGTGCTACACAGTATGCTGAACGTATTTGTCTCTTTAAGGATCTCTGAGCAGGAGGCTGAACCATAAGATTTGGGAAGAAAAAGAAAAGAGTCATGGCCTTGAGTCAGGATACCCAGGTTTACATCAAAATATTGTTAATTGTTTTATTCTGTAACCATATCTACCTACTTCTTCTTCATGAAATAGGATGGAACGATTAAACAAAACAATATATGTTCTGTTTCCAGCAGAACGATGTATTAGATACCCTGAGTTTCCCTCCCAATGGAAACATTCTTGATAAAATATGAAAAACTACTTTAAAAAAATCATCTCACTGACATGAAAAGGGGGAAAAACTGAGTCTCAAAATGAAGTGAAAACAGGAATCTTTTGAGGTTAAGTGCACACCTAGGTTTCAGCTTTTGGGCTTCTGTAAAACTCTGGAGATTCCGGTTTTCAACTCTGTTAGTTTTACAGGGGCCAGAACCTAAAAGATAAAAGCCCAGATTCACCTCTCTAATACAAAATGTAACAGGACACTCCCTCATAAAGTAGGGGTCCCAAGCAGCTATGTCCTTGTTATATGGCTAATGCAGAGAAAAGCAGTTAAGAGACTTGCCTGTTTCTACCTTCGTGCAGGATGGAGGAAAAAAGAAAAGACTCTTCCTAAGAATGTGAAACCACAAGCTCTTTCTCACATAGACGGCTTTGTTGTCAAAATATTAGGTTTGTGTTCTGAAAATTTCAAAGGAGTAATATTACATAAAGAGGTCTCCAGGTAGGGATATTCAAAGTACCTCAAAAAAACCAACACAACTGAGGACTTAATACTGACATAGGTCTCAAAGAATTTCCACATATAAAGTTCCAGGAAAAAAGGAGTAGCTAACAGTAAAGTAACTATACAAGTAGGTAAATAAATAACACACAGGGAAACAAGGCTCAATGAACAAAAGTTAGCTGAATAAATAGCAGGTTTCAGATACTGGAATGGTCAGATAAACTGAAAAATCATTGTTTTTAATTAATGATAATTCATTATATATTAGTAACTAAATAACCTTTAATCCATGTAAGCAATTAAAAAACTAAAAATGTCAACAGAGAAAACAAGTCCACAAACAATGAAAGAACAGACTTAAAAACATTCAATGAAATGTCTATAACTAAAACAATCATAACTGAAATAAAACAGTGACTATATTAAGCAGTGTACTGCACATAGTACAGTCAATGGATGTGAGTTTGAATAAGCTCCAGGAGTTAGTGATAGACAGGGAAGCCTGGCGTGCTGCAGTCCACGGGGTCGCAAAGAGTTGGACACAACTGAGCAACTGAACTAACTAACTAACTAACTGCACAAAGATGAAGAGAGAATTACTGAGCTGGAAAATATAGCTGAATATATCATGGTAGTGTAGTTCAGAGTCAAAGAGATGGAAAATCTTGGAAAGAGGTTAAGAACTATGGGGGTGAGTGTGAAAAGGTAATTTACATCTAATAAGACAAAGTATTAGAAAGTGTCAAAAGCAGACAGTAGGGGGAGAGGCCATAGTCAACAGATATTAGTTTACAACTTTCTAACGATGTTGCAAGATAAGTTCAGATCTAGGTAGTCCAATAACCCCAAAGTGGGAAAACTAAAAAGAAATCCAGAGTTCACACCACATCACTCTAAAACTGCAGAACAACAAAGAAAAGGTGAAGATCTTAAAAATAGCTAGAAAAAAAAGATAGATTACCTGCTAAGAAATTATATTTAAATCAATCACTGACTTCTTAATAGCACCAGTGGATGCTGGAACACAACAGAATATGATCTTCTGTATGCTGTGATAAAATAACTGTCAACCTAAAATTCTGTACCCCAAGAAACCATCTTCCAAAGGGAAATAAATTAAGGCCATTTTCAGGAAAACATAAACTGAATTTTCTACAAAAAGGTTCTTGCCAAAGTAAATTTCAGAAGAGGTGTTTTAGGTAAAAGGGAAAATAATTCCAGTGGAAGGTTTGAAATATATGAAGAAATAAAGAGGGAAAACACTGTTAAGATACATGGACAAGTAATAAAATATAAAACAATAATAATAATAATGATTAATTTGTTGCAAATGGGGAGTGGAAATTGGTTGGACTTTTTATCTTGGAAGGGCGAGATCAAAGCGTAACCATTCTAATATTCTTTTACTGTTTATATGTAGGTAAAAATACAGACAATTTTTGGCTTTAAGTTATTATATATGTATCCTCAAACACCCAGGATAATCACTAAAGCCACAGAAATAAAGTATATATTTCTAAACCACAGATGAAAAATAATGGGCTGTGGAAGAACATAAAGAGGGAATGAAAGGACGAAAGCCAGAATAAATCCACATAGAAAGTGAGAAACAGGAAATAACCAAAAAGGGAAAGTACAGGAAAAGCACAATAAATGAGAAGCAAAAAACGATAATAATAGAAATGAAACAAACGCATCAGTTACTGTAATAAACACAAATGAATTTAAATGTCAATTTAAAAGATAAAGATTTTGAGACCATGTCCCCCAAATTTTAGACTTAGGCTGTTTAAAGAAACATATTTAAAACAAAAGGAGGCAGAAAGATTGAGAGAAAAAATATCCAAATAGCATATATTTAAATCTTCCTCTCCAGCACAAAATGCGATGCAAAAAGACGTTAAATAAAACATGTCAAAAGAAAATATTTAGAAATGTATCAAGAGGAAAAGAAAGAAAACTTTAGAGAGTCAAATATCAAAAAAGGTTCAATTCACTATGAAAATATAACACTTTTAAACAGTCATTACCTTATAACATAGCATCAAAACATTGAAGTAAAAACTTAAAAGGCCACATGGAGAAATTGAGAAATCTACTACCAAGGTGGAACATTTATACAACTCTGTCAGTAACTGATCAACACAGTAGATAAAATCTAGTAGTTCTAGAGAAAATTTGAACAGTACAGTTAACAAGTTTGATCTAATGGATACAGCTATCCAACGAGAAAACACAAAACTTTTTCAAGTCCACATAGATTTTCAAATCAGGGGAACCCCTGACACTTCTAAACCACTCATGTGTCAGATACACCAACACACCGGAAATAAGGGAATATGTTTAAAAAAAAATGAGTAGGAGCTGAACAGGAATTTGTACTAGTCTCAGAATTTGGAAGTCTTCAATGATACTGTGAGAGCTCCACAAATATGTACTTACACTGAACACTGCAATGAAAAAAAAATGCCTCGTAATATACAGGCACTACTACAATTCCCACTAATGGATATTCCGCTGTGGCTAGTAAAATACAAATTCATTTAAAATTATTACTAAATATCCAGTAGTTTGTTTCATTATGTATTTTTCTCAAAGATATTGGGTTATCATCATCTATGGATCTGAAAACATTTTTGATGTTACAGAAGAGGTCTTCAAATTCAGTAAACATAATTAACTACTATCCTGTAGTTTGAAAACCTCTCATCAGTCCTATAAGATATGCTGCAGGAAATCATGTCACTTTTGCAAGGACTGAGAGACAGAAAGAGAGGACTGGCAAGTAAATCGTAACTAATTTTCATAAATTCTATAATCAGTCTCTTCAAGGAGGTCAAACCAATCAATCCTAAAGGAAATCAACCCTGAATAGTCATTGGAAGGATGATGCTGAATTTGAAGCTCAACACTTTGGCCACATGATGCGAAGAACTGACTCTCTGGAAAAGACCCTGATGCTGGGAAAGAGTGAGGGCAAGAGAAGAAGGGGCCGATAAAGGATGAGGTGACTGGATGGCATCACTGACTCAATGGACAAGAGCTTGAGCAAATTCAGGGAGATAGTGAAGGACAGGAAAGCCTTGCATGCTGCAGTTCATGGTGTCACAAAGTCGGACATGACTTAACAACTGAACAACAGCAATAACATCGGAGAGGTAAACAATCTACTTTCAATCCTTTGCATCAAAAACATGAAAATGAGATACAGACACAGTGTAGTGTGGTGTCTCATAGTTAAGATCTCTTCAAAAATACATTACAAAAGGAAAACAGTGCCTGAGAGCTGGGTTATTTCCTCTGTATCTCTGAACTGCATGGTCCTTAGAAAGTACTGTGTTGAAAATATGCCATATGAAAGAATAAAAAGGAACATCCCATACAACTAAGAGTTGTCAAGACATGCCATCCCTTGAAATACAGAATTATTAGGGGCAAAGAAAGATGAAGCCTGTTTATAACACCATTAGAACAAATTCTTCTAGTGCTTGGTATGCGTTTAACTGGAGAACTGATATGTCGTAAGTAATGTGTGTGTTTAACTGCAGAACTGATATGTCGTAAGTAATGAAAACATGTCTATTCCTCTAATAATCTCCTATCACTCTTGCTATACTCCAAGAAGAAGGTTTACATCAAGCCTTATTTAAAGACATACTGACAAAGAGGAAGAAATCCATCTCCTTTGATTAAAACATAAATCTACCTTGAAACAAAATAATGGTACTCTTGTCAGAGTTTGTTTCATGGCTTGACATTTAGTCTAAACTTGATTTAAAAGAACAGTTAATTATATAATGTGGTGAAAACTTGGTAAAAGATGGGGGAGGTTGTACCTTGAAAAAATACATCTGTTGAATGAGCTTTGCTCATTAAAAATGAAGGGGTCAACCAGAAAGCCATGATGAGGTGAGCTCAAGTGAGAAAACCAGTGATAGTATGTGTTCAGTAGATAAAACTCATGGCCTCAGACTTCATCCCCTGATCTGCAGGCCTGCACTTGCTTCTCTGAGGGTCTGGCATCAACCTGAGTTCCATTTGACTAATTCTGCAGATTCTTGCTATTTCTAAAACACTTGCATGCTGCTTTCATGTTTCCATCACACAACTAACTAGACCTAGGAAGAATGAATGAGAAAGAACTATTGTGGTTCCTTGGTTTATTTCTTCCTTTAAAGCAGTGAAATTTTTCTTCCTGATTACCTAACTTTCTCTTTCAAGGACATTATTTCTTAGTTAAAACTATGCCCCCTGAATCACCAGTCACTTTAATATGATTTTTCTGATAAAAACTAAAATGCTATAGAGTGTATGGCTTCATCCTTGTCTCCTCTACCCCCTTTCATTTAAGTTCAGTCACTCAGTCGTGTCAGACTCTTTGCAACCCTATGGACTGCAGCACACCAGGCTTCCCTGTCCATCACCAACTCCCAGAGTTTACTCAAACTCATGTCCATTAAGTCAGTGATGCCATCCAACCATCTTATCCTCTCTCGACCCCTTCTCCTCTGACCTTCGATCTTTCCCAGCATCAGGGTCTTTTCAAATGAGTCAGTTCTTTGCATCAGGTAGCCAAAGTATTGGAGTTTCAGCTTCAACATCAGTCCTTCCAATGAATATTTAGGACTGATTTCCTCTAGGATGGACTGATTGGACCTCCTTGATGTCCAAGGGACTCTCAAGAGTTTTCTCCAACACCACAGTTCAAAAGCATCAATTCTTCAGCGCTAAGATTTCTTTATAGTCCAACTCTCACATCCATACATGACTACTGGAAAAACCATAGCTTTGACTAGGTGGAACTTTGTTGGCAAAGTAATGTGTCTGCTTTTTAATAAGCTGTATAGGTTGGTCATAGCTCTTCTTCCAAAGAGCAATCGTCTTTTAATTTCATGGCTGCAGTACATCTGCAGTGATTTTGAACCCCCTAAAAATAAAGTTCCTCACTGTTTCCACTGTTTCCCCATCTATTTCCCATGAAGTGATGGGACCAGATGCCATGATCTTAGTTTTCTGAATGTTGAGCTTTAAGCCAACTTTTTCACTTTCCTCTTTCACTTTCATCAAGAGGCTCTTTAGTTCTTCTTCACTTTCTGCCATAAGGGTGGTGTCATCAGCATATCTGAGGTTATTGATATTTCTCCTGGCAATCTTGATTCCAGCTTGTGATTCATCCAGCCCAGCGTTTCTCATGATGTACTCTGCATGTAAGTTAAATAAGCAGGGTGACAATATACAGCCTTGACATGCTCCTTTTCCTGTTTGGAACCAGTCTGTTGTTCCATGTCCACTTCTTTTTTTTTCCATGTCCAGTTCTAACTGTTGCTTCCTGACCTGCACACAGCTTTCTCAAGAGGCAGGTCAGGTGGTTTGGTATTCCCATCTCTTTCAGAATTTTCCACAGTTCGTTGTGATCCACACAGTCAAAGGCTTTAGCATAGTCAATAAAGCAGAAGTAGATAATTTTTTGGAACTCTCTTGCTTTTTCGATGACCCAGCAGATGTTGGCAATTTGATCTCTGGTTCCTCTGCTTTTTCTAAATCTAGCTTGGACATCTGGTAGTTCATGGTTCACGTACTGTTGAAGACTGGCTTGGACAATTTTGAGCACTACCTTACTAGTGTGTGAGATGAGTGCAACTGTGCGGTAGTTTGAGCATTCTTTGGCATTGCCTTTCTTTGGGACTGGAATGAAAACTGACTTCTTCTAGTCCTGTGGCCACTGCTGAGTTTTCCAAATTTGTTGGCATATTGACTGCAGCACTTTTACAGCATCATCTTTTAGGATTTGAAATAGCTCAACTGGAATTCCATCACCTCCACTAGCTTTGTTTGTAGTGATGCTTCCTAAGGCCCACTTGACTTTGCATTCTAGGATGTCTGGTTCTAGGTGAGTGATCACACCATCATAATTATCTGTGTTGTGAGTATCTTTTTTGTATGGTTCTTCTGTGTATTCTTGTCACCTCTTCTTAATATCTTCTGCTTGTTAGGTCCATACCATTTCTGTCCTTTATTGTCCCATCTTTGCATGAAAAGTTCCCTTGGTATCTCTAATTTTCCTGAAGAGATCTCTAGTCTTCCCCATTCTATTGTTTTCCTCTATTTCTTTGCACTGATCACTGAGGAAGGCTTTCTTTTCTTTATTTATTTTTTTAAAGTTAGTTTATTTTCTATTTTTTAACTTTACAATATTGTATTTGTTTTGGCTTTCTTATCTCTCCTTGCTATTTGGAACTCTGCATTCAAATGGGTATATCTTTCCTTTTCTCCTTTGTCTTTCACTTCTCTTCTTTTCAGAGCTGTTTGTAAGGCCTCCTCAGACCATTTTGCCTTTTTGCATTTCTTTTTCTTGGAGATGGTCTTGATCACTGCCTCTTGTACAATGTCATGAGCCTGCATCCATAGTTCTTCAGGTACTCTACTAGATCTAATCCCTTGAATCTATTTGTTACTTCCACTGTATAATCATAAGGGATTTGACTTAGGTCATACCTGAATGGTCTAGTGGTTTTCCCTACTTTCTTCAATTTAAGTCTTAATTTGACAATAAGGAGTTCATGATCTGAGCCAAAGTCAGCTCCCAGTCTCGTTTTTGCTGACTGTATAGAGCTTCTCGGTATTTGGCTGCAAGGAATATAATCAATCTGATTTCAGTATTGACCATCTGGTGATGTCTATGGGTAGAGTCTTCTCTTGTGTTGCTGGAAGACGGTGTTTGCTATGACTAGTGTGTTTTCTTGGCAAAACTCTATTAGCATTTGCCCTTCTATATTTCAAGGCCAAATTTGCCCGTTACTCCAGGTAATTCTTGACTTCCTACTTTTTCATTCCAGTCCCCTATGATGAAAAGGACGTCTTTTTTTAGTGTTAGTTCTAGAAGGTCTTGTAGGTCTTCACAGAACCGTTCAACTTCAGCTTCTTCAGCATTACTAGTCGGGCATAGACTTTGATCTTCCTCTTTTCTCTTAAAGAGATTTCCCCCATTGATTTTTGTCTCTGTGCTGCTCACAATTCTTCATGGGCTCTCATTGCCCTCAGGATCAACCCGAAACTTCTTAGAAAGGCAGTTAAGAGCCTCAGCAATAGAATCTTCATCTTAACCCATCTTCAACCACTTTCTTACTTAGCTCTCTTCCCCAGGCAACTCTTCCACTGCCTCTCACGCCTACTCACTTTCAGCATCTGCAGTGTTGCTCAGGCCTTTCTCTTTGCTCAGCACAGTCCAATTCCTCTGCTCCCACCCATCTTTCAAGGTCTGTACCTTATCAGTGCTTATTTTCAAGAGAATTTTAACTATGACAATCAGGCCTTTCTTCTGGATTTACAGCATTTATTGGCTAAGGAATTATTTAGCAATTAATTACCCACTGCCTCCAACTTTCTCTTATGTTTTTATTTTTCACATTATGTTTTCTTGAGAATACTCCATGGCAATACCATGCACTGAAACTTCTGTAAAGCTCAAGGCAACGCACTAGGATATTGTGGCAACATCACATTACCTTAAGGACTTTTAAATGCTCACTCTCCATTTTACGAACTTTGCTTGTTGCTGACTGGCACTTCTGAGTTACCTGTGTAGGGTCCCTGCTAGTTCTGTGTGCACAGCGGTAGCTGGCACGTTAACTTGGATACAGAATCTGTTCACTGCTGCCTGTCAATCGGGCTTCCCTGGTGGCTTCGATGGTAAAGAATCTGCCTGCAATGCAGGAGACACAGGAGATGTGGGTTAGATCACTGGGTCGGGAAGATCTCCTGGAGAAGGGAATGGCACTCCAGTATTCTTGCCTGGAGAATTCCACTGACAGAGGAGCCTGGCAGGCTCCATGGGGTTGAAAAGTGTTGCAAAGAGCCTGTCAATCATTACTGACTCATTGTTGACTGCCAGTCACTCTTCTTGCCTCCACTGCAATGTGGAAATGAAGTATTAATAATGTCATAAACATTAAAATGATATAAGGGTAATTAAGTTGTGCTATGAAAAATGCTTCATTGTCTTCTTCCATCACATTTTAACATTATAATTAATTTCTTAATTTCATTGACTAATAAAGAAATAACATGAAATTTTCAAAAAAAAGAAAAAAATTAGGTATGGGTCTACTTTTTTTAGATATGACATCTCTTAGTAATCTTTGTTAAAAAAAGAGGGCTGTTTCCTGGACATTTTAAAAAAACTTGATGGAAAGCATAAAATAAAAACAAATTAAGAATTTCATTTTTATACTTAGCATAAAATGAAATGAGAAAACTATCCCATTTTATAATTTAAATGACCATTAAACTCTCCTGCCATATGAAGCTATTTCTTATACATAAGAGAAAAAAGAAGCTTATTGTTGCCTTATAATGTTATAAATATTCAGGGTGTTTTGACTAACTAAGGAATCGGGGCAGCATTCAGTATGGGCCACACTTAGAATAAAGCTGCAGATAACATGCAGTTTCCTGCTTAAGAAAAAATTTTGAGAGCATTCAGCTCATTATTGTTAGCATATATATGGTTACAAAACAAATAGCATGGAAATACTTATGCCATATATAATTCAATCATAAATAAATTCCATCTAACAAAATACAGACTCAGATTTAAAAAAAAAAATCAAAATCAAAGATCTCTTACCTATTAAAATTCTAGGCTTATTTTTTTCTTATGTGGAAAACATATACTTATTCCAAATGAAACATAGTTAAATTCAAAAAATTTTTCAGCTGCTTACTTAATTTTAACATTGGTTTTGCAATTTTGGAACGTCATTCTCCCCTCCTTTGGGGCTTTCCTCTGTTTCTGGGTCGGGATATTGATACTGAAATGAGTGGAGACTCCTGGTTAGCATGGGACTCATGTGCCACAGCTGCTGGAGCTCAAGCAGGCTCTCCCACATTCTGAGCATTGGAGACAATAACTTAGTGCCATCACATCATCTCCAGCAGTCAAAGAATGCAAAGCAGCTATTAATTAATATTAATGAAATTCTTATGTTCAATCCCATCTCATTCATTCATTTGCTGGTTTGCCTCCTCATTCAGAAAAAGATTTACTGAGCCCTGTATCAGGTACTGAGGACAGGAAGCTGCATAAGGCAGGACCTAATGGTGCTTACAGTCTGGCCAATGAGTAAAGCAAAAATACTTGTGACACTATGATAAACCCAGAAATGGAAGAAAGTAAAAAATATTATGGGAAGGGCTGACTGACTTTGTCCAAGAAGTAAATGTGGGTTAAGCAGGGATGGCTGCAAAAACAGTGATGTCTGAGTGGGGATTTAAAGGATGAGTTGGGTTTTAATGAACATAGTAGGGGGAAGTCAAGATGCTTCAGGCAGAGGAAATACTGTGGGCAGTGTTCTTATGTACCACAATAAGAGAAATGTGTGAGGTGGTAAGTGGTTAGAGGTGAGTCCTGAATACAGGCTGGGTCAGGCTCTAAAGGGATTTGGAAGTTCAGGTAAAGGCTTAGAACTTTATATAAGAAGCAAGAGATAAAGAGTTTATCATGATTTAATGGTAAACCAAATATCTGACATTGAAGAAAACAACCTCAGTAAATTGTTGGGGATCTTCATCATGATTATTTCAATATGATGAAGTTTATGACTAAAAAAAAGACTTTTAAATAAGGGAGAAAGAAGTAACTTAGAAATCTGATCTAAAACACTAACACTTGTTATGGCAAATTCTGCCTTCTCACTAGTTGGTCTAGTTGTACAATTCATTCTCAAAGGCCTTCAATTACTTCACACTGTCTACCAAATAAAACACGTGCATCTTATTTGGCATTTTCAGAACTTCACAGTAATAACCTCACTTATGTCTCCAGGCACATTTCTTCTGGTCATTTCAAGAATATAGGTTTCCTAAAGTCAGGGTCTATGGCATCCAGCCAAGGATGTTCATTGATGACTCCTAAACTGACACTTTCCCTATAGGGTTGAGTTCATGCCTGTTTCAAGTGCAAGACTGTGTGTGTGTGTGTGTGTGTGTGTGTGTGTGTGTGTGTGTGTGTGTGTGTGTGTGTGTGTGTGTGTGTGTGTGTGTGTGTGTGTGTGTGTGTGTGTGTACACATTCTTTTCCTATAAAGTTTGAGAAAATTAATCCAACTGTAGGTTGTTCTGCTAATTTTCAATTCTGTTAAATTATGTTAAATGAATCAGACTTAGTATGCAGTGATCCAGCTGATAACACTGACCCTAAAAAGAGTTAATTTGCTCAGTTTTATAGACTTAACATCTATAATGTATTGCCAAGTATAATACAGAACTCTGATTCATTCGTAAAGAACAAATAATCATCATTCAAATCTTTTCAAAGCCAACTGTCCATGTGGTGGGAGAGAAACCACTCATGCTGGAGGCCTTGAGATCTAGGCAGAGGGTCTCTGTTAACTTAAAAGTATCTAAGAAGACAGCGTAGAACCAGAGTAACACAGATGCTTGGAGAACTGGATTTAAATCCTGGCTCCATGGATCAGCCCTGAAACATCATACAAGTCACTTAACCTCTCCAAACCTCAATTTCTTCATCTACAAATCAGAATAATTATGCCTATCACACAGGGCTATTAGAAGGATTACATCCTCATTCTCCTATACCTCTTCCTCCCCCTAATGATAATAAGTAGAAGGAATAAGGAATATTTTATTACATATTTACTAGAAGGAATTGAAGTACAGAAGAGGTCAGTAGCTTACCCAAGGCCCTACCACTATGTGATAGCAAGGTGTAGATTTCCAGTACATTACACATGGTATGTGTTTGATAACTGGCAGCTGTCAGTTTTAATACTGCCATCACAGTTTCTTCTTTGACTGCTACTTTTTGACTATTGTTTATAATAACAACATAGTATTCTGAAGGCAGGATCTTCTCTCTCATCTCTTTGCTGCTGGATGGCCACAGCATGGTGTTTGGCATCTCAACAAGTGAACTCAAGCCTTTTTATTGGTAGCCTATGACCTCTAGCTTACGTCTTAAACTCTCTGTAACCTCCATCCCATCAACCCAGTTCATGTGTACATCACTTGGGTATACAAAGTCCCTGATGCTTAGGGACTCACACACCCTCCCAATGGGGATGGAGATGGTCACTGCCCAGATGGTCATCCTTTAGTGAACCAAGCAACTCCAGTCTTTGGCTGCTGGTTTCATTTCCCTAATTCAATTCCTGTACTACATGAATCTTTAGTGATCTTAAAGTCTAAAGCTTATTCAAAAATAGATGACCTACACATGACTGAGAGCACTGTTTTATCTTTCTAAATAAAAGAGAACATGCAAATATGTCTGGCTTTAGTTAAAATATGCTTGAAACACAAAATTAAAGGTACTGATTTCCTTTTTGTAATAACTATCTTGAATAGAATAAACACATGCTAAGTAAATAAGACACTGACTACACTCATGATTTGTAACATTGAAAGAACTGTTAATTATTACACTTTGTCTCCCAAAGCAGATTTTTAAAAATCTTTCTCATGCCTTTGTGTCTGTAACACTCACTCAGCAACGTCTTGAGGAAATCTTTCTTCATTTCAAAAATGACTCTGACAACATAAAGCAAACCCAAATGGCTTCTGATACTGAAGTTTGTGACGTGAGCACTTGGCTGATCAATCCCTCAACAGCGGTACCATAAACAACTCTTTCAGCCACTTTCCCAAAGGTTTTATAATTGTTGCCATCTCCATACCTATTTGGGCTGTTCTGTCATTAGAAAGAAGCAGTGTATTGTGCCCTCAAAACCAGGAGGCTTACCGATACACCGAGAGCCATCTGTTGAGGTTACATATCCACGTGGACAAACACAAAAATAGCTTCCCACGGTGTTGGAACATTCGCCAGTTTCACATATCCCAGGAATGATGCTGCACTCATCAATGTCTAATCAGGGGAAGAAGGAGAAGATGACTGAGAAAGGCCTTCATTAAATAGCTTTTAAAAGGGATCTTTAAAAACAGTGTATGAGAGCACTTATGGTTGATTAGGTCGGATCGTATAACCTTGAAGATACTCTTGTTTCAGGCCCTAAAGAATTTCTCACACTATCTATGGGAACTGAGATGAAAGTAAACTCCCATGGCAGTAAAACAAGGCCAATGAAAGCAAAACTCCATATCCTCTTTTTCCTCCTCAAATGCAATTTAAATTGGAAATAAGTAAAGATGTAAATGTTTTAGTTTCCATTCTACACCATTTAGGGACTTATCCTACTAGAGACTTAAAAAAAAACACACATATGCAAGGATTACATTTTTAAATATGAAATAAGTACATTTAAAATTTTATAGCTAATTTTCACATTAATTATCTGAGCCAATGGAGGGTGGCAAACACCTTTTTTTGTTTTTCTATTTGGCTTCAGGATATGTTTTTGTACTTACATCTGAATATGGGTATATCTGGCATTCTGGGAATTAACTTCAAACTTAAAATAATACAGTAAAATGGCAAAGGGCAAATGTGGGTGGCTTTGGGAGTTATCCAGTTTTCCTATTGTGCCTCCCTAAATTTATCCATTCAGCTTACTCAGTGCTGGGACTAGTCTACTCCCTTTCACATTAATGAAAGGTCTGCTTTCTTTTAAATTTTCCCAAAACCAGAAAACCTGGCCATTTATATAAGCTTTAATGTACTTTTCTTCTAGTTCAATAAGCAGAGAGAGGTGGAAAGTCAAACAAAGCTACAATTAGGTACACTGGGAGCTACTTGCTAATATATTGAAAAGGAAATGAGCCAGTGTTAAGAGAATCCAGGCAGAGATGCCTGGGAATTAGCTGTCCTCTAAGCAACAGAGCTAGCAAAAACCAAGTGAGTACAGGGAACAATTATAAAAGCCATAATCCTAGACGATTACTGAAAAATAAACCTGAGCTTTCATTTTTTTAAAAGATGTATGTATATATATACATACATATATACACTCGCTTCAGTTGAGTCTGATTCTTTGTGACCCCATGGACTGTAGCCCACCAGGCTCTTCCATACGTGGGATTCTCCAGGCAAGAATACTGGAGTGGGTTGCCATGCCCTCCTCCAGAAGATCTTCCCCAACCAGGGATTGAACCCATGTATCTCCGGCGTCTCCTACATTGCAGGCACATTCTTTTACTACTGAGCCAACGGGGAAATCCCATATACATATGTGTATATATACACACATATATACATACGTATATAAAGACATGCTTAAGTGCACTGATAAAAAGCACAGAAAAATTATACTCTAATTATAAATACAAGGAAATAAACTTTAAACCCCACAATTTAAAAATGGTTGACAATGCCTTAAATTTCTTTCCTCTATTGCTCTATGTGATCCAACCAGTCCATCCTAAAGGAAATCAGTCCTGAATATTCACTGGAAGGACTGATGTTGAAGCTGAAACTCCAATACTTTGGCCACCTGATGCAAAGAGCTAACTCATTTGAAAAGGCCCTGATGCTGGGAAAGATTGAAGGTGGGAGGAGAAGGGGACGACAGAGGATGAGATGGTTGGATGGCATCACTGACTCAGTGGACATGAGTTTGAGTAAACTCTGGGAGTTGGTGATGGACAGGGAGGCCTGGTGTGCTTTAGTCCATGGGGTTGCAAAGAGTTGGACATGACTGAGCGACTGAACTGAATTGAACTGAATTGCTCTATTCATTCTTTTTTTCCCCACCATTTATTCTGACAAGTCATTCATGCCTGTAAGCGGTATCATGAAATAACTATTTGCCTATGTCTTCTTGGAATGTTCTAATTCAAAAATATTACCAGATTCAGACAGTCTCTAAAATAATATCTTCATTAGAGGCTTAACAGTTAGCCACTGAAGGCACGGTGGTACAAATCAATTCCCCAAGAGAGTCCAGAATTCTAACATGAATTGGTTACATGAGGACCAAACATATAATGTGGTTAAAGAGTTACCATCAGATTTAATCCAACAAAATAAAACCATATGTGCAAAATTAGGGTCTGTTGCATCTTGTGTTGCTATCTTAGTGCGGGGCATCTTAATAAAACTGAACGTCAATTCAGAAGGGAATGGAAACTAGAACAGCTATACTGTGATCACCAGATAAACTGATCATCACTTCTAGATAAGGAAGACAGAAAAAGCAAACCACACATGGTAAAGCAGCAAGCACTACAAAAGCGAAGCACCAAAACTTGCTTTCTGATCCTCCTATGTCTAAAGGTATGCCAACAACCAAGGCACTTATGGAGCCTAGGACTAAGCCAAATTCTTAAAAATTAGGAATCTTAAAGTCTTTCATTTAAGCATTTACTCTTATTTTCAGGCATTTCCTTTCATAATAAAGTACTTCTTTGTGCTCTACTTCCAAAGAGCCTTTCTGACAACAGGAAGAGTAGAAATTGAAAGATGTTTGACTTTTCCTTCAAGCAGAGAGGAAAAAAAAAACCTGGAACATAGAAGAACACGTGGAATAAGATTAAATCTGTGAGTTTTGTGATAAATATTTTATTTTACAAAAACTCCACGTTTCTTCCTTAGAATTAAGTAAGAGCCTTAAAAGGTCGGCTTCAAAATAATTATATGTAAAAGGCTCTCAGTAAAGTATTTATGATTTCTATATGAAAAATAGATCTGCTCACCTATGCCCTCCTCTGGCTTTGAGCACATCCTTAAGGGTGTCTTCTCTCACGGGAGCAAAATGGTTATGGCAGTTCTAGGCTAGCTCTTTGACTAGGACATCTAGAGTAAGAGAAGTTGTCTCTTCCAGTGGCTCACTCCCAAGAGGAAGTGAATTTTTCCCCAGGAGCCCTCAGCAAATCTTTCCTTTTCCCCTAATGTCCTGAATTGAGTCACATGCTAACCCTTTTGAATTATTCCTATAACCAGGAAAATGGGCTCATAAGGCCCAGAGTCCTGAACTAATTACTGTAGCAAGTGGAATAGAGTTTTGGGTGTGCATGACTGCTCAGTCACGCAGTCCTGTCCGACTCTTTGCAATCCCATGGACTGTAGCCCGCCAGGCTCCTCTGTCCATGGAATTCTCCAGGCAAGAATACTGGAGTGGGTTGCCGTTTCCTACTTCAGGGGATCTTCCCAACCCAGGGATTGAACCCGAGTCTCCTGCACTATAGGTGGATTCTTTACCACTGTGCCACCTGGGAAGCCCAGAATACAGTTAGCCTTAGACCAATAAAAAGTAACAAAAATCTGAAAGTGCAGCACAGTCAAAGAATGGAAAGTGTACCAGCATGACTGGGAAAATGACAAATATAAGCTTTGCTAGTTAGCCATATGCTGAATCCTGGAGAGCCGTCCCAAAAAGTTAGGCTTTTTTTCTGAAATAATTTATGTTATTTATGAAGAGGTTGAAATTAAATAAGAACATTACATAAGCAAATTGATATATCATAAAGACAACCCTCATGTTTAATGTATATGGATTATAACAAATAACCTAGTGATAAATGATGAGAGCCTTAAGTAAGCTTTAAGGCAATGGCACCCCACTCCAGTACTCTTGCCTGGAAAATCCCATGGACGGAGGAGCCTGGTAGGCTGCAGTCCATGGGGTCGCTAAGAGTCGGACACGACTGAGCAGCTTCACTTTCACTTTTCACTTTCATGCATTGGAGAAGGAAATGGCAACCCACTCCAGTGTTCTTGCCTGGAGAATCCCAGGGACGGCAGAGCCTGGTGGGCTGCCGTCTATGGGGTCGCACAGAGTTGGACACGACTGAAGCGACTTAGCAGCAGCAGCAGCAGCAGCAGCAGCATGATGAGTGAGAGAACACATATTCAAGAGATTCTAGGAGAATTCAGCAGGACTTTGCCTCTGGATAAGTATCTCAGACTTATAGCTTGATTGAGAACGGAGCTAATGGTAGTGCTATTAACAGAAAATAGGACACAGAGTGAAGAACACATTTTGAGGTTCAGTTGAGTTTGGGACACTCTGAATATGAAATGTTTGAGAGGAACAAGCAGAAATTCCAACTATGCAACTAAAAATTTGAAACTCAGTAAAAAAGTAAAGGGTCAATATGTATACTTGTGGTTCATCACCAAGTCTGAAGATTGCTTCTGAAGTTGTAGCCATAAATAAGATTTCCAAAGAAGACACATATATGAAAAGAATTGAGTTTGAGGAGGGAACTCTGAGAACCACCACCATCCAAGGGAAAGTCAAAAGAAGAGAAGCCAGCACAGGAGACTGGGAGCAAGGATCAGGGAGGTCAGAATAAGAGGATGATGATGGGAGGGTAAGGAAAACTCTGTCAAAAAGGAGGGGACTTGAAGTGTGCCATGTGAGGATAAAGAAAAATCAGGATTGGAAAGTGTTTGGTAATCTAAATGGAACACAGACTTCTGTTTTGTTACTTTTTTTTTAAAGAAAATTAGGTCTAAGCAAAACCATCTGACAGATTTCTGACTGCCAAGCCACATAACCTTGTATTTGTCAACCAACATTTACAACATTTACTGTAAACCTTACTCTGAGCAGAATATAATGAATAATTTGGTAAGTAGTGCTAAGTGTGATCTCAGATATCACCGAATTCTAAGAACATTACCCTAGAGATTCTGTCAGTTCCAATATGTACATGTCATCCATAAAAGCAGAATCTATGTAACAATTATGTTACAGAGAACTCAGAACAAATAAAATAATAATACAATAGATAAAACACAACAAATAAAACAATAATATACAATATTTTCTTTCCATCCATACCAAGGAACCACATGTATTTGGCCTAATTCCATATAATTTTTGTTTTAGTATAGAAAAAAGGTAAATATTATTTCTCTTATGCATACATTGAATTTTTATTTAACATACTATTTGAAACTAGGAAAGTGAAGTGAAAAGAGTCTCAGTCATGTACGGCTCTTTGTGACCCCATGGGTGGAATTCTCCAGGCCAGAATGCTGGACTGGGTAGCCTTTCCCTTCTCCAGGGGATCTTCCCAACCCAGGGATCGAACCCAGGTCCCCCACATTGCAGGCCAATTTTTTTACCATCTGAGCCACCAGGGAAGCCCAAGAATACTGGAGTGGGGAGCCTATCCCTTCTCTAGAGGATCTTCCTGACCCAGGAATCAAACTGAGGTTTGATTGCAGGCAGATTCTTTACCAGCTGAGCTACAAGGGAAGCCCAAAACTAGGAAGACTTACCACTAAATTTTACATAGAATAAATTGCTATTTCAAGCTTTTACAAGGACAAAGGCATTTTCAAAATGATAAAATAAAAATTAATTGGGTACTGAAAGGATGATACATATCAATTCTACTCAAAATTTCATTGTATATTTATAAAGAGCTTTAGTGAAATATAATAATTTCATGGTAATTCATCGAGTTAAAGTACAAAATTCAACAGTTTTTGGTATTTACATGATTGTACAACCATCACTACAATTTAATTTTAGAGTAACTTCATTCCTGCCAAAGTAATTCTACCCCTTTAGCAGTCACTCTCCCTACCTCACTCCAAGACCTAGGCAATAGCTAATCCATAACTATCAGATCTATAACAATTAATTAATAAGCTCTTTCTATACACTTGCCTATTCTGGGCATTTCATATAAAAGAACCATAAAATAAAGGATCTTTCATGACTGGCTTCTTTCACTTAGAATCATGTTTTCAAATTTCAACTATGTTGTGGGATATACCAGAACTTCATTCTTTTTAATCTCAAATTAATATTCTACTGTATGGATACACCACATTTTATGTATTCATCCATCCATTGATGGATATTTTAATTAATTTCATTTTTTGGCTATTACAAGCAAAGCTACTATGAACATTTTAGTATTACTTCTCTGTGGAAATATGATTTAATCTCACATGGTATTGCTGAGTCATATGATAATTCTATGTTTAACTTATTAAGGAACTGTCAAACTGCTTTCCAAAGCAGCTGGAATATTTTACACTCTCACTTGCAATGTATGAGGATTCCCATTTCTCCACATCCTTGCCAACACTCATTATTACCTTTACTATTTTAAGGATGTGAGATGGTATCACATCATACTTTTGGTTTGCATTTCTGTAATGACTAATAATGTCGAGCATACTTTAACGTGCTTATTGCTTTTATGTATCTACTTTGGAGAAATATCTATTCTACTACTAAGCCAAGTTTTAAATGAAGTTATTTGTTTTTTAATAATTTAGTTGTATGAGTTCTTTATATATATATATCCCATATCTGCTACATGACTTGCATATGAATTTCCATATGAACCTTAGGATTAGACTGTGTATTTAAAAAAAGTTGAAATTTTGACAGGAATTGTGTTGTATCTATGTATCAATTTGAGGAATATTGCCATCTTAATATTTAGTCTTCCAATCTACAAACATGAGATATCTTTTCTTTTATTTAGATTTTAACATCTTTCAACAAGGTTTTGTAGTTTTAAGTGTACAAGTCTTTCACTTTGTTATATGTGTTCATGAGCATTTATTCGTTTGATAAGTGAATTTTTGGTTTCATTTTCACAATGTTCACTGCTAATGTATGGAAGTACAATTCATTTTTATATGTTGATATTCTATAACAACAACCCTGCTGACCATTTATTGAGTTTAAAGAGTTTTTAGAGGATATCTTCTCCATTTTAGTGTATACTTTACTCATTTTAGTTGATCCTTTATCTACTAAATACATGTCATCTGCAAATATATAGTTCTACTTCTTCCTTTCCAACCTGGATACTTTTTATTTCCTTTTCTTTCCTAACTGCCCTGGTTAGAACCTCCACCACAAAGTTGAACAGAAGTTGTGAGAATAAACTTCTGTTTTATTTCTGGTCTTCAGGGAAATACTGACTCTTTTGCCAGTTAGTATGATGTTAGCTGTAGTTTTTTTATATATGCCTTTTTATCAGGTTAAGAATGTTCCCTTCTATTCCAAATTTGTTGATCATTTTTATCACGAAAGGGTGTCAGATTTTTTTCCAATACTTTCTCTGCACATATTGAGATGATCATATGGCTTTTGTCCTTTATTCTACTTACATTATACTACTTGATTTTCAGAGGTTGAACCAACTTGCATTCCTGGGATAAATCCTAACTGATAGTAATGTATAATCATTTTTATATGTGACTGGGTTTAGTGTGCTGACAGTGTCTGGAAGATATCTGCATCTATATTCATAAGAGATTCCAATGAAAATGGTATTCATTCTTTGAAATCCTCAATTTTCTCTCTTAAAGCCAAATAAATAGATTTTGAACATCTACCATTCATTCGTGAACTCATCAAGTAATTGCTGATTAAAGGCCTTTGATTTGTCACACATATCAGTTAAACATAATCTCTAACTATCATGAATTAATGATTTATTAAGCAGATAAATTTAAAACAAGGCACAATCCCACTAGAGAAGATTAACAATATACTCTCTCAATTGAATTATGAGAAGCAAGTTACTGGAGGACATAGTAGTTGATAAAGGATCCTAAAGAATGGGACAGAATTGAAACATGCAGAGGAGATGGGAAAAACTGTGAGCCAAAAACTATGGATGAGTTTCCCAAGAGTAGAGGGTATTTATAAGGAATAGAAGATACCATTAGAAGGTTCTACTACATACCAGGCTACAGTCCATGGGGTCACAAAGAGCTGGACACAACTGAGCACATATGAACAGTGAAAAAACTCAGAATAAAAATGGCATAGTGAGAGGTGACCAAAGAGATGGAAGAGAGAGGTTTGTGTTAATGATATTTAGGATGGACTTGATCATAGGTAAAGAGGAAGAGTTGGGAAAAAGAAGAGATAAAAGCTAGAAAAGTGAACTTACATATTACTAATAAGAGTTAGAAAGGTGATGGAATTAGGTGTGGAGCAAGAACATTTTACTCTGGAAAAGAAGGGAAGACACTTCATCAAATGCAGGGAAAATGGAAAATGAGGATGTAGTAACACAGGGAATCTGAGGTTGAGTAAATTAATGTCAAACAGCTTCAGGCTTCTTGATAGGATAAAATAGCGAGTGCAGATGTTACAAAACTTAAATGTGCAGAAAAATCACCTGGACAGCTTATTAAACATGCAGATTTTGACCTCTAGTCAGGATGTTTTGGTACTCCCCTTCTGTTCCAAACACGGAACAGTGACAGATCACATTTAAAAAGAAAAAAAAAAGAAAAGAAAAGAAAACCAGAAAGAGCCAGCTGGTTTCAAAATACAAGATGAACATTTCCTTGGACCAGAAATAGAATCGCTAAGCTGTGAGTACAGCTGAAACCAAGTGTTAGCTGGACTCCTTCCCCAGAGGCTGCTTGTGATGGCCAGGAGATCAGAATTACCCCGATGAAGATATGGTGTGATAAATACTAGGGCAGGCTCTAGGTGACATGGGAATGCACAGGAAAAAATGGGTCAGGAGAGTTACACAGGAAAGGGACCGACTGAAACATAACAGACAAATAGGTCAAACCAGGCTATGAACATGACATGGAGTATTGTTATCCAAGCAGAGGGAAGATGATACAAAGAAAAGGCCACAAAGAGCATGATTTATTTGAGAAACAAGTAAATGTTAATGTCTCTGAAATCACAGTGTAGAGATGCAAGCAGAAGGTGACGTGAGAAACTGCGCCCCAAGAACAGGACACTCAGGAGGAACATGACCAAATGTGTGTTCTAGAAAGATCACTGTGGTTGCAACATGGAAAAAAGATGGAGTAGAACAAGACATCAAAGAAAGATGTCTCAGTAATCCAGAAAAGAAACCAAGATCAAGATAGAGAGAAGTGCATAGATTCAAAATACATTTAAGATGTAGTATCCATCTAAATTCTTGGTGATAAAATGGTTGTGTAGGAAAGGGCGGTATTAAGAATGCTATCCAGATTTACACTTTGGGCTAGAAAATGGATAGTGGGGCCAATCACTGAAACAAGCTATTTGAGAAATGCCAGTAAAGTACACATCAAGTAGGTGGAGTGGAACTAGAGACTCAGCCTGTGCACGCTGAGCTTGAGGCAACTGTGGGGCATCCGAAGCATACATGCCTGGTACGCAGCTACACAGGAGCTTCCCAGGTGGAGCTAGTGGTAAAGAACCCGCCAGCCCATACAGGAGACATGAGAGACACAGGTTTGATCCCTAGGTGGGGAAGATCCCCTGGAGGAGGGCATGGCAACCCACTCCAGTATTCTTGCCGGGAGAATCCCATGGACAGAGGAGCCTGGTGGGCTACGGTCCATAGGCTCGCAGAGTCAGACATTCATGAAGTGACTTAGCACAGAGGCATGCAGCTGCATACAAAGGTGGTCTAGGTTCCATTTCTGGAAGCCAAGTACATACAGGTGCTGTTTTTCTTTTCTCTTTTTTTGGCAGGAATGGCAGGCAATTCTAAGGAATGAGAAAAGTCCACCTACTGAGCTGGTTGAAATACAGTTTCAGTTGACTAGGTTACAATGGGTTCCAGAGTAAGTCAGAACAAAGAAAGGAGAGATTGACTGTAGATAATTCCAAAGTGTGAGGTGAAAGGAAGGAAAAGAGGGCAGTGGCTTAAGGGAAAGATGGAAAGGAAAGGATATTTTTTTAGGATCATGGAAAACACCACGATCCACTGTATATCCAATGTACAGAGGATGGAAGCCTGTTATCTACTATGTAATATCAATATTTTTATTTTAATTCAGCGTTTTACTATAGTATGATTATATATACTTTCTTTGTCTTTTTTCCCCTAGTTATTGATCTCGAGAAGTATATTTAAAATATTCTGTGTGATAACATTAACAGGTAGCAAAGGAACCTTTTATATAATAAAAGAGCTATTTTGTCCACTTAGGTAAAATAATAGCATTGTCTTCTACTACTGTAGCAATGTAATCCATGGTGCCTTTTTGTCCTGAAACCAATACTGCGTCTTTCTAAATATTAATACTAATTTGGAGTAACTCAGGCATGAAGTAATAGCGGCAAGAGGCAATTCCATCATAGTGTTTTTAAAACTGACATAACAATTGGAAAGCTATTTCTACTTCAAAATACATAAAAACTTCTGATAACAGAGTCAAACAACATGAGTCTAAATTTTTGGTCTGCATCCCCAAATTTCTTGGGAAGTTTAACTATTTACCAGCAGTGCCTTTTCCTTTTCTTTCTCTTTCTTTTCTTTTTTTATTTACTCAGGGTGGAAATATTTTGTTACTTTTTGTTAGTCCAAGACAAATAAGACCAAATGATTTACAAGCTGCAAAAGACTGAAGGCTTAAAGGATGACACTGAGCTTCTATTAAAAAAATATATATATATCTAACAATTGAGGGATGAACTGTTTAAACCATGTCTTCTAGAATCTTTCTTCCAATTCTCTCTGCCCTCCACAACTACATTAAAACTTTTTTAATATAGGAAAATTATATTGAAAGACTCCTTTAATGTTGAGTAAAACCCATAATTTTAACAACATAAAAGTCAGGAAATTCCAAAGTTAAATTTACTATAACCATTTGGACTTGGCAAAGATGCAAGCATTTAATATTTTCTGTTACCATTTTTCTTTTCAAACATCAGTATGTTAAGATGTAATCATAAAACCCTCATGATTTTTAAATGTACTTTGGCATAATGCAGTAGGAACTTTAAGAAATCTTGATTTCACCAATAATTTAATGATGCATCAAGGTACTTATTCCATATTTTCTAAATAAATGGCACTACATGAAAATGTGTCCTACTTTCCATTACAGAATTATCATATAAATATTCATTAGTTTCTGTGCTTTTCATACTTACTACCATAAAAGGAAATAAATTCAACAAAAATGGTCCTCTCAGTTACTAAGACACACACCATATGCAATTCTTCTAAAGAAAGTTAATCTTTGAATTGTTGCAGTTGTATTTTCCTGAGTTTGATTGATTTCCTCATTGATCTGACAGATAACATTCATATATTAATATATCCAGTTTAAATTCAATATGTAACTGTATGTACAATGAATTGCACAGACATATCTGTGTATGTGCACAGATGGGGTTGTGTAGATGAGTACATAGGGTTCATTCCTAAGAGTCGCTTAGACTGTGAAGCACACAGTTTGATTTGCTTAAGGAGGTGATGGAGTTGCATAAAAGCAACAACTCATCCGCTAGCATTCTCTGTGCAAAGTGCCAAATTCAAGACGGCTAACTGGGAAAACTCACCAAGACTGAGTGGACCTCACTGGGCTCACACTCTAACTGGGCTGACGGAGCACAGACACGTGCACACAATGTATCTGAACGCCACAGGGCAGAACTGTTGCTTATCCACAGGAAGCAGCCTGGACAATTCTCAAGGACACTAAAGCACCTCAGGGGTCTTCACTGAGACTTGGAAAGACCTTCACGTTTAAAATTCCCTTTTCTTTAAATTACAGCATCTGTCTGGTGATTATGCAAAAGTTGAACTTTTGCATGTAGAATTAAGCCTGTAAGTCATGAAGTTGGAAATGTTTTCAAATAACCTAATATATGGTAATGAGATTTGAAACCACAAGGGTGCAAGCAGAAAGAAACTTTATTATTTCTCCTACTGCCATTTTGCACATTTTCTTTTGACCAGTTCTTTCCTGACCCTAGAAAATTTCAGGCAGCGCCCCCTGGCTCTCCTACCACTTTCAGATGAATAAACAGTCCACTCAAATCCAACAACCTCGTAGTTCTAATCTCTCATCCAGTCAAAGCTTCTCTTCCCCTGAAGTTTGAGTCTGCTAAGGCTGAGAACTTTCAGCGGTGGAGATGTGGTTGTCTTTTTTCCTTCTTCTTTTCAATCCCTTCCTCCCTAGACAGCACCTACCACGAGCTCTTTTAATGCTGTGATGGGGAGGAGAGAGGATGGGTATTGGTAACAAAGATTTTACCTGGTTGGTGGAGATGTCACCGTACAGATTTTTCCTTCTCAGTCTCCTTTGCTAGTTCTCTCTCATCTCCTGGACCTCTAAGTGTTGAAGTGTTCCAGGGTTCAGCGTTGGGTTCTTCTCTATCAGAATGATCCCTTCATGGTCTCGTCTATTCTCATGGCTTCAAATACCAGCTATAAGCCAAAGACTCTCAAATTGACATTGTCAGCTTCGACCTTGTCCTGGAACTTAACCCATATGTGCAACTCCAAATGGCTACCTGAGTGTCTAACAGGGGTCTCAAATTAACCATCTGAAGCTGAGCTCCTGGTATCTACCCTCAACTCAACTATGTCCCACCCACAGATGTTCTCCATCTCAGTTAATAGCAACTTTGTAATCTCCATTTCAAAAACCTTGGAACTGCTTGATTCTTTTCTTATCCTGCCCCACAAGTGACTGTCAACAAATTCTGCTGGTTCAGCCTTCAAGATACATGAAATTCAGCCACTTCTTCAATCACATTTACCAATAAACTGCTCTGAGCTATCATCAAACCTCAATGAGACTACTGCAGGAGCATTTTACTTGGTCTCTCTGCTTTCATATTTGTTCCCTTCTCATCTTTTTACCACCCAGCAGCCAGAGCAAATCTTTTTTATATGGAGGGCAGAATATATCACTCCTCTGCTCAAAATTATCCATTGGCTCCCTTTTTGAGAACTCTAAAATCCAAAGATAATCACGATGGTGTGATCACTCACCTAGAGACAGACATCCTGGAATGCAAAGTCAAGTGGGCCTGAGGAAGCATCACTACAAACAAAACTAGTGGAAGTGATGGAATTCCAGCTGAAATATTTCAAATCCTAGAAGATGATGCTGTGAAAGTGCTACACTCAGTATGCCAGCAAATTTGGAAAACTCAGCAGTGGCCACAGGATTGGAAAAGGTCAGTTTTTATTCCAATCCCAAAGGAAGGCAATGCCAAAGAAAGGTCAAACTACTGCACAATTGCACTCATCTCACACACTAGCAAAGTAATGCTCAAAATTCTCCAAGCCAGAGTTCAACAGTACATGAACCAGGAACTTCTAGATGTTCAAGCTGGATTTAGAAAAGGCAGAGGAACCACAGACCAAATTGCCAACATCCACTGGATCATCAAAAAAGCAAAGAGTTCCCGAAAAACACCTACTTCTGCTTTATTGACTATGCCAAAGCCTTTGACTGTGTGGATCACAACAAACTGGAAAATTTATAAACAGATGGGAATACCAGACCACCTGACCTGCCTCCTGAGAAATCTGTATGCAGGTCAAGAAGCAACAGTTAGAACTGGACATGGAACAACAGACGGCTTCAAATTGGGAAAGGAGTACGTCTATGCTATATATTGTCACCCTGTTTATTTAATTTCTATGCAGAGTACATCATGCAAAATGCTGGGCTGGATGAAGCCCAAGCTGGAATCAAGATTGTCAGCAGAAATATCAATAACCTCAGATACGCAGATGGCACCACCCTTATGGCAGAAAGCAAAGAACTAAAGAGCTTCTTTTTTTAAATTATTTTTTATTGAAGGATAATTGCTTTATAGAATTTTGTTGTTTTCTGTCAAACCTCAACATGATAAAGAGTCTCTTGATAAAAGTGGAAGAGGAAAGTGAAAAAGTTGGCTTAAAACTCAACATTCAAAAAACATCTGGTCCCATCGCTTCATGGCAAATAGATGGGGAAACAATGGAAACAGTGAGAGACTTTATTTTCTGGGGCTCCAAAATCACTGCAGATGGTGACTCTAGCCATGAAATTAAAAGACACTTGATCCTTGAAAGAAAATCTATGACCAACCTAGGCAGCATATTAAAAAATAGAGACACTACTTTGCCAACAAAGGTCCATCTAGTCAAAGCTATGGTTTTTCTAGTAGTCATGTATGGATGTGAGAGTTGGTCTATAAAGAAAGCTGAGTGCTGAAGAATTGATGCTTTTGAACTGCAATGTTGGAGAAGACTCTTGAGAGTCCCTTGGACTGCAAGGATATCCAACCAGTCCATTCTAAAGGAGATCAGTCCTGAATATTCGTTGGAAGGACTGATTCTGAAGCTGAAACTCCAATATTTTGGCCACCTGATGCAAAGAACTGGCTCACTGGAAAAGACCCTGATGCTGGGAAAGATTGAAGGCAGGAGGAGAAGGGGACAACAGAGGATGAGATGATTGGATGGCATTAGCCTACTTGATGGACATGAGTTTAAGTAAACCCCGGGAGCTGGTGGACAGGGAAGCCTGGCATGCCGCGTCCATGGGGTTGCAAAGAGTCGAACACAACTGTCCGACTGAACTGTGAGCGAATGAGCAAGTCCAAAGTACTTACCGTGCAGAGCCCCATGCAGTCGAGTGTGGCACTAGACTGCATCTCTAAATCTGTCACTTCCCAGTTAGCGTCCTCCTTACCACTGTGCTCCAGCCACTCTGGCCTCTTTAACGTTCTCTCCATCCCTCAGGCACGCCCCTGCTTCACAGCTACTCACTGGCGGCCCCTATCAGTAATTTGTCTCCCCAGACAGCCATGGTTTCCCCCTCAGCTGCTTCATACCTTCATTCTCACCCTGCTTTGATTTTCTGATGGTTTTTTTCCACATCTGACAGACTAATAGATTTTTTTTTTCTTGTTTGTCCCTTGTTTTTATAATGTAACCTGCGTGAGAGAAAGGATTTTTATCTGTTTGTTCACTATGCTATCCCCAAGGTCTAGCAATGTGCTGCTGCTGCTGCTGCTAAGTCACTTCAGTCATGTCCGACTCTGTGCTAGGAACTCAAAAATACTTTTCTGAATGAATGATTCTGGCATCAGGGCCCCCTGGTCATGGCGGCTCCAAAGCCTAATACTTCTGATATTTTGGGAAACCTCTCAGTGCTGAGGCTCTCTCATTTTTCACCCTTGATCCCAGAGATACCTCCTCTATCTGACCAGTTGCAACTCTATCAGCCCCAGCTTTCTGACAGTTCATCCTCCCCAGGCTAGGAATCTGTGTGGCAGGAGCCCTTTTCAAGACCACTCAACCCGTCTCCTTTCTGTGGGGTCCTCACCTAGGAGTAGGAAACTCATGTATCCTTTGCCCTTCAAACTCTGGAAATCCAATTTTTCAGACAAATCAAGTT
The DNA here is from genome assembly GCF_054371585.1 of Giraffa tippelskirchi. NCBI lineage: Eukaryota > Metazoa > Chordata > Mammalia > Artiodactyla > Giraffidae > Giraffa > Giraffa tippelskirchi. The sequence continues at coordinate 101,576,407 of NC_137280.1, read as the reverse complement.
CACCATCCCATCTCTCTTTTTACACAGCCTGGTGGTGAGGGATGAAGACTGAAGGCAGAACAACTTTCCTCTTTCCTTTCTTCCTCGTTTCATCCCTACTGTTCACAAGTTATGCAAATGATAAAGACAACTGTGAGGCATAATATAGCAATAGTCCCAAAAGGAAAACACAATGAATTTTAATTAACTTCTTAAAGAGGCGCATATTCTAGAACACATTTTACTCATGAGATCCACATACTTTCTTGATTCCAGAGAGAAATATTAACAATTAACTAGCCATTACAAATACAGTGTCCATAGTAGTATACAGGATTTATATGTAAAATGCAACATTATATGTTTTGGAAAAAAAAACCCAACCCATCAAAAAATCCCTTCTTCCATCTTGAAGCTACAGGGAATATTTTAAAATGTAAAATCAAGTTGCAAACAAAGGCCGGAATGCTATACTTCCTGCTTTTCTTTGTTAGTTGGTTATAAAAAATATTTTTTTTCTATTATGGTAAATTAAGGAAAAATATTCCATGTGGGAGAAAAAAATTATGATAATCTAATTTGTGAATAGTTGTATTCTGAGTTTGTTAAGTAGAATTCTTTTTAAAGTGCTGCATTGATTCATAGACCATCTACAGACAGATGTTTAAGAACAGAATGACCTGGGATGATGTTAATGATGTCAACAGAGATTTTCTTCCTCCTAATTTCAGGAATGACAGGTTATAGTCTAGGTGACAACAGAGGGGAACAGAAAATAGGGGAATAGAAAATAAGAAAGGGTGGAAGAACAGGAGATGATAAATGGAGATAAGATAGACCTAGAATAAAAGATAATAGAGCTAAATTTATTATGATCTTGAAGCCCATTCGTTTTCCTTTGGAACTCTGGCAAACATCATAGCGGCCCTAAGTTCCAGTTTGGCAAACACCTATCTTTGGAAGTAAAATAGCTCTGTAACTATAGTAATAATAATAAAAAAAATGATTATGATAATAATAAATCTTACAATATCATTTCTAAGAAGTAAAAGTCACTCAGTTGTGTCTGACTCTTTACAACCCTGGAATTCTCCAGGCCAGAATACTGGAGTGGGTAGCTTTTCCCTTCTCCAGGGAATTCTCCCAACCCAGGGATTGAACCCAGGTCTCCCGCATTGCAGGTGGATTCTTTACCAGCTGAGCCACAAGGGAAGTCCAAGAATACTGGAGTGGGTAGCCTATCCCTTCTCCAGGGGATCTTTCTGACCCAGGAATCGAACCGGGGTCTCCTGCATTGCAGGCAGATTCTTTACCAACTGAGCTATCAGGGAAGCCCATCATTTCTAAAATTCTAGTCATTAAAATCCAATACTTTGGCCACCTCACGCGAAGAGTTGATTCATTGGAAAAGACTCTGATGCTGGGAAGGACTGGGGGCAGGAGGAGAAGGGGACGACAGAGGATGAGATGGCTGGATGGCATCACCGACTCGATGGACATGAGTTTGGGTAAACTCTGGGAGTTGGTGATGGACAGGGAGGCCTGGCGTGCTGCGATTCATGGAGTCACAAAGAGTCGGACACGACTGAGCGACTGAACTGAACTGAGTCATTAAAATCACATCTCCATACTCTTTGCTATAGCCTTGAATCACTTATATTACTTTTTACTTAATATATTTCTAATATACGTACTCATTTAAAAAATGTAAATAAGAAGATTTTTAGGGAACTGAAAATAGTCTTTACGCTAAATGATGGATATATGGTTAATTTTCACTTGTCCAAATCGATGGAATGTGAAACAACAAGAGTGAACCCTAAGGTATACTATAGACTTCGGGTGTCTATGATGCACCAATACAGGTTCACCAATGCAACAAACATACCACTGAGGTTGGCGGTATTGATATTGGGGGAGGCTCTGCATGTGCAGGGGCAGGTAGTACAGGGAAACCTCTGTACCTTCCTCTCAATTTTGCTATGAACTTTAAACTGCTCCAAAAAAATAAAGTCTTTATAAAAATTTAATATGAACTTTGCTATAGTCAATCATATTTTTAGGAATAACATTTATAAAAACATAGTTTTCATGCATTTAGTTATGTCTTTTTCCTTAAGACATTTTAATACAGCATAGCTATCAAAATGAAATGTTTGTCCATGACTCCCCTAAAATCATCTAACTAGCCACTAAGAAAATAGCTGCAAAGTTTGGTAGACGGAAGACAATTTGAAACAAGACAAGAATAGTGATAATCAGGATAACCAAGAAAAGGGGTTAGCAAACTGCAGGCTATTATTTATTTATATCTTTAATATTTATGACTGCTTCTGCACAGTATGAGTTGCATATCTGTAACATAAAGTGACATCCATCTCCAAAAATATTTATTATTGGCCTTTTACAGAAAGGCAGATCTGTGATCTAGAAGGATTCCGCACTTGGAGTACCTCGAGTTTGCTTTAATTTAAAGAAATGAAAATGGGAATCATAAGCATTTGGATGAGGTTTCTGAGACAATGAGAAGTTCATAAGGTCATTTGGTAAATCATTCTAAAAAGAAGGGCCACCCCCTATAACAGAAAATTGGAAAGTGAAGGTCAACACAGAGTTTTAAGTTAAACTAATATGTTAAAGGATATATCACTTTTATGATCTTCTCTCTTCTCTTTTTATTAACTAAAAAATATTACTGATTTTGCTAGATAAGAAAACCTTCACCATAAATGAACAACATAATCTTGTTCATTCATATAAGAACAAAATGAAAAGCTATTTACGTCTATGTGATATGAACTGTCCTGATAGTCTATCACAAATAGAAACAGGGAAATTTTGATTTATGATATATAAAATAAAAATAAATGATTTATAAAATATAAATCCTGATAGCATTTCCAAGAATTTTGAAGTTGAAACCTACAGTTGAAAAATACATTTATCCTTCAGGTTAGCATCAGCTATGCCAGAAGCCTGGCAGTCTTGCAGGCTATAGTCCATCGGGGTGCACAGAGTCGGACACAACTGAAGTGACTTAGTACGCACGCACGCATAGCTAGTTAAATCAAGCCATACTAAATTTAGTATGATAGTGTACAGCTGTTGGTAAACATTGTCCAAATTGTCTTCTGCCAATCACCAGAATTCAGCCACGCTAGATTGTACAAACCCACAGCTCAATGCCTGCATCTGTCCTATGCGCAGTGCTGCTAGACTGGGACAAAAATATACCTCAAACAGCTTTCACAGTTACACTGAAAACGACATGTTAACATGTGAAATATGAAACCACCGTCCATTAGCAAAACCAAAGCTTACACAAAACACAGTAACTCATCTAATATCCAAACGATGACGCTGAAAGAAACTTGCTCACTCTACGTTTAATTCAATTTACTTATTTGTGTGTTTATTTTAAATGTTGTGTCCTTGAAATAAAGGTTGCTTAAAATAGCTGTCTTCTGAGAGTAAGTAAAACAACAGGTACTTTGAGAAGCCATTTGCTTATTTAACCTTTTGACCAACTATTAAAATTTTCAAAATCATTACATTATCCGTAAATATAATTAACTGTACTGCAATCTAGCAAAGGCCAAGTATAGATGAGAAACATATACACTGAAATAGGATAAAATTACATTGAAAGAAAAAGAGCGATTCCTAACTTGGGACAAGAAAAAAGACAGCTCAAGCATTATTACAGCTTTCTTTATTTATATCTTGACTAAAATGGGAGCATTTAAAATAAATGAGGAGCCCTCCATACATTTTCCCATACCTAGATGGTGAATGAAGTATATACACAGTCAGTAACTGACAACACTCATAAGAAATGCAGTCAGGGATTAAGGTATTATATTTCAAATTTTGTTGCATTTTTACCTAACTACAGCAGGATATTTCCTTAGAGTAGACTAATTTTCTTCAGGCAATGAGCCATGGTAATTTGTGAGACAGCTTTTCTTTCTTTCTCTCTCACTTAGCTGAAGCTACAGATAGATCAACAATATTGTAAAACCAGCATTTTTGTTTATTTTGGTCTGTAATATTGCTTTTACATTTTACTATGACACAGCAATGATTTTATAAGTAAAATGAAGAAATAAGGGAGTATATTTGAATTTATATCTTTTTCTTCTTATGTCAAAGTTCAAAACATTCATCTGGTTCTTTCATTCCAGGGTAGAATAGATTTTTCTGTCACTAACACACACCTAATTTTGAGTCTCTGAGAAAGGTGTTTTGGAGGCTTTCAATTTTTCCAGTGATCTTCAGCAGAAACTGAACTACAAGAATTATGTGAATTACTTCACCATATTTTTTTTTTTTTTTTTTAGTATTTTTTAAAGGGATTTAAATATTCAATGGCACTGGGGAAACAACGCTGGTTCTCAGCATTTGGGAAAACGTCCCTGAATCCACTAAAATGCAATTTCCTGACCACAGTGTTATGCTAAATAAATCAAGTCCTCTTGGTCTCAAATGTCCATTTCTATAATTTGGGTGAAGCTGGGGCTGGAAGAGTAAAAACAGGCTGAGACTCGTCAGGAATTAATAGATAATCGTATATCCCCAGTTCCATGTTCCTTCATCAAGATGATGATTTTGGGTCCCTTTCTTTGCTTGCTAATACTTTGGTTGGAGTAAGCAAATATATGCTCCAGTAGTCAATTTTGTTTAAGATTAAAAGAGTTGATTTATAGGAAACTGTACTACAAGTCATAATTGAAATGTTATATTAGAATTCTTTTACAATTATTTTTTTAAGATCTCAAATCACATGGTTTAGTGAATATTTCATAATTAAATTGTCTGTGATATATATCCCTGCCTTCTTTAACGAAGACCCAGAAGGGCCAAGTGCTTTCTTTATCTTATATAATACTCATAAAACCTTTATGTAGAAAAGACCATTCTTATCTCTACTGTTAAAGATACAGGCATTCATTTATTTGCTTGAGATCACGCAATCCCCCATGCGCCTAGAGCACAGACCCTGACATGTGGGCCCCAAATCTGGGACGACTGTGCTCTTCTTGCTCCACATTTAGTCTCTGAATTGTACTTGAAACTTAAATTGTCATTTCTCTCTACAATTTTCCTCTTGCTCTCAGAAAGAAAACTAAAAACTAAATTTCTTTTAAATGAAAGTTAAGATAAGATCTGAATATTCCTAATTTTGATCCAAAACCCAGATCACAAGCTACAGAATCTCTTTTTGTTAAATAATTTTCTTTTGGAATACGTATTTTTCACAGACTTCATGTTTATGATGATGATGTTACCCATCATGCCTCAAATAAAGAACTCTTTTTCCTCCCAGCTCTCATAGAAAACTCCATGTGCAACTTTCCATGAAAACCATTTTGTTTAGGTTGAAATTAAGGGAGAGATGTCACTTCAGTAACTCCATATGAAATACTGCTGGGAGTTGACAAAGATTGCCAAGGTAGTGCCCAAGTTACTGAATGTGTGCATTTTAATAGTGGAAGTCATTTGCGGGAAGAAACTAAAGGTTTAGACTGGCAACTTCTGATAAATACACTAGAAAGTGATATTTGCTAATTATGCCTCAGATATCAGCTCCAGGTTGCTGTTTGGTTGATCCTCTAGACGTGCTTCCCAGCTGGCCTCACTTTCTTGGGTGTGACACCTGGGGGGCTTCTAAAAGTCAAACTTGAAAACCCCTCTGCTAACCTGGGTCCATGTGCCCTTCCCAAATGGATTATTTTAGATTTTGACTCTTTAATACATATGCAACAAATTTCTAAGCTACTCAGTGCTCTGCTTCCCAAGAAAAATGCATCATGAAAATCATATTCCTTAGAGCAAAAGAAATTTTACAACCAATTTGTTTGATTACAAGTCACTATCTTATATGGAGAGAGAGAGAAGAGTGAAAGAGAGAGATGAAAACATATTGACCTGGCTGGATGTCATTTTTGCTTTGCACACATAGGAAAGAAACCATGGCAAGTTGAGTCAGACTTTGGTTCTCAAAGCTAGTAGTACTATTTAAGTTTCCATTATTGTCTCTGTGTTTTAAAATTCAAATTTTCCTTTCAGGGGAGAGGGTTTGGGGAACTGGGAAGAAGGAGGCTTGGAACTAAGAGCAGATTAATTGAGGAAGATGAGCTTTAGCAATCTTTGCAAGGGTGATGGCCTCGCCCAGAATTAATCCTGTTCTCACGGAGGAGTTTCAATTGTTATAGGCTCATCCCTTTTATTAATATGCCTTAAAAATGAGACTGAATATTGAAGGCTGTTACCAGGAAAATACTGTGCTTAAAGATGAGGTAATGCCAAGATATGGAAGCAACCCAAGTGTCCATCAACATATTGTGGACAAAGAAGATGTAATATATGTATATGTGTGTGTGTGTGTGTGTGTGTGTGTATGAATATTACCCAGACATAAAAAGATAAACTTTTGCCATTTGCAACAACACAAATGGACCTAGAGAGTATTATGCTTAATGAAATTAGTCAGAGAAAGACAAACATTGTATGTTATCACTTAAATGTGGAATCTAAAAATTCTCCTGTATTGCAAGCAGATTCTATACAGTCTGAGCCACCAGAGAATCCCAAACTTAAATGAATGTATATGCAAAACAGACTCACAGATATAGAAAACAAATGAGTGGATAGCAATGGGGAGAGGGAAGGTGGGAGGGGCAATATAAAGGAATGGAACTAAGATATACAAACTACTATGTATAAAAATACATAAGAAACATGGATGTATTGTACATCACAGGGAAATACAGTCATTATTTTGTAATAACTTTAAGTGGAATATAAATGATAAAAATACAGAATCACTATGCTGTACACCTAAAACTAATATAATACTGTAAGCCAACTATATATAGCTCAATTAAAGAGTAGGTAATGCTTAATGCTTTCGGGAAATGTAAATAAACTGCAATATTTGAAAACAAAAGCAAGCAAAAAAGATATGGAAATGTTTGCAATATCTGTGTTTCTCCTGTATGATTTCTTAATCTGTATCATGAGCCCAAAGCTCCATGGAAAAGACATAAAGGGTAATCTAGAAGACGGAGTCGAGTCCTGTGAGCCAGGGACGGCTCACTGATCACTCAGCAGATACTTCTCCACCAATCTGGAGGAGGGCAGGGCAGCACACAGGCCTGGAATGAGGGAGACGCACCCTAACTACACAGTTTCAGCCTCTTTGTTCCCCAATTAGGCATCAAGCCCAGCAGGTGGAAACAAGGTTCAGCATGCTAACGTCAGCATGACCTGAGCTGCCTACACAGACATCAATCCGAATGGAAATGTGAATGCAGCACACTTTGGGAAATAAAGGGATCAAAAGGAAGATAAATATCCCTCCAAGAAATCAGAGTATGTGTGTCTGTAAGTATGTAACCACAACTCATAACAGGAAGAACCAGGAAATGATGCCTGTCAGTGAGAAAGCTGATAAACACATGACGGTAAATTCACATAATGGAATATTATACCCCATTCTAAAGACTGAACTAGAACAACATGCAAGTATTAATATCTATAGATATATCATTTCATTAAAATAAAAGGTTCACACATATCAAATTGTTTTTGTACAATTTAAAAGACTGCAATAATCATTAATAAAAATAAAAATGAAATATCTATAGGTACAATAAAACTATCTAAAAAAAAGCAAGAAAATGCAGCATACCGAATACAAAGTGTGGCTGAGGGGGCACCATGATACATATGGATTATTATGCTGGCCTTGGTGTTTGTTTCTGGTAGTTTCATGAGTGCTTATTACATTATTTAAAGCAACTAAACAAAAGCAGGCTACGGCACCCAAACACAGGGTGTGGCATCATGGTCCCACATTGGTATGAGGATACAGAAGAGCCAGGCAATAAGTGAAGCTTAGGACCAGAGTCAGGCCACAGTGGGTCCACTGAGCACATGGACTCACCCAGTGTTTCTTTTCCAAGATCCCAAATGTATAATTAGCCTGACCATCCCTGTTAGTTGACAAAACTGACACAGCACTTGACCTCCAGGGAAAGAACTGCCATAGTTGGGAAGAACAAGTGGAAGCCTCTGAAGTTGCTCGAAGCTTTAAGCTAAGATAAGGAAACAATGTATGGCAAAAACGATTACAATATTGTAAAGTAATTAGCCCCCAACTAAAATAAATAAATTTATTAAAAAAAAAAGAAAAGAAAAGAAACAGAGATATCACGGTCCAAAGGAACAGGCCACGGAATTCCCTGAACTCTCCTAGAATTTCCAATATATTGCTCTCTCTCATGATAATCATTTTTAAAAGGACCAGAAAGAGAAAATCAAGGGGATATGCCTTAAAATTCCTCTCAAGGTCCTGAAAATGATATTTTCCAGTCTTTGCTAATTTGAGGAAAAATTCCAAGTTAAAGTCCTAATTTCCTGGGGTACTGGAAGATGAATCTATTTAATACTGTGAAGGAAGGAAGAAAGGGAGGGAGGGAGGGGAGAAAAGAAGATAAACATTCTAAGACCTAAGGAGATGGTCAGTCAGCTTTAGGCTAGCAAATAAAAAAAAAAAAAAAAAAAAGATAAGGAAACAAAGAAAAAAAAAGAAAGCAGGGTATGGGTGGAATAATAATGAGATTATGCCATGAAACAAATACTGTGATGAATACAATTCTATGCACCTGAGAAAGGCAGCATAGAGATACAGATAGATGTGTGCATATATGTGTATAGAGGGAGAAGAAATCCTGAAATAAATGCAATCACCATGAAGTATAGCTAGACTGATCTGTTTCCTGCTTTAAACGTTCTATATTTGCAAAGGACCAGCCTGTGTTCTGATGTCTACATCAGTTGTGATTTCACCGAGCCATGCAGTTCATTTGCAGTTGATGACCAGGATTCTACCAGTTTTTTGTTTAAAGATGATTTAAGAACATCTTTCTTCATATTAATTACTGGTAGCTCAGACAGTAAAAACTCTGACTGCAAGGCAGAAGACCTGGGTTTGATCCCTAGGTTGGGAAGATCCTTTGGAGAAGTGAATGGCTACCCACTCCAGTATCTTTGCCTGGAGAATTCCAGGCAGAGGACAGAGGACAGAGGAGCCTGGTGGGCTACAGTCCATGAGGTTGTACTGAGTCAGACATGATTGAGGGACTAACACTTTCACTTTCTTCACAATACAGTAGCACATACACTCTTTTAAATACTATTTATGTTTTTGCCAAAAGCAAATTACAATCCACTTCACCATAATTATCACTCTGACCTTTTTCTCTTTTACAATTAATTTCTTTAGACCTCTGCTACTGACTCCCTTCTATGAATGAAGACAGTTCAGTTCCAACTTTCACTACTCCCGTTCTCCTTCACCTGCAATTTCAATTCTCAAGTCATAGAGGATGGATTATTTTTAGCACAGTGGTACAGAATAAACTTTCATTTTAATAAGTAGAAAATACAGCAAAAACTCTACAGGTGGTGCCAGGATCACTGAAATGGAACTAACTCTGGCCTTTCTGGATCACAGGGCACAGAATGGTACTCCAGTCACTGCTGCTATAAATACATTTCCCTATAAACACAGTCTGTGGCTTGGAATGTGTGCTACCTGGTCACCCATCCTTGCTTGCTCAACAGCGCTTGCTGAGAGTGAAAGCTCTGGAATAAATCTAGCAGGTTGGAATCCTGGCCCCATGGTTTCATATCCATTAAAACTTGCAAAGGTTACTTAAGACTCTCTGTGTCTCAGTCTCTTCTTCTGTAAAGCGAGTTAATAGTAATCAGGGCTTCCTTGATGGTTCAGTGATAAAGAATATGCCTGCTAATACAGGAGACATAGGTTCAATCTCTGATTTGCAAAGATCTCATATGCCACAGAGCACCTAAGCCCGTGCTCTAGGGCCCAAGAGCTGTAACAGCTGAAGCTCACACACCCTAGAGCCCGCTCTCCACAGCAAGAGAAGCCCCTGCAATAAGAGGACCACCCACAAGTCGCAACTAGAGAGCAGCCCCTGCCTGCCGCCAACTAGAGAAAAGCCCTGGCAGCAACAAAGACCCGGTACAGCCAAAAATAAATAAATAAAAAACGTAAAAAAGTATAGTAACCAAACTCACAGCACCGTATTATGACTTAATAAGAAAATCTATGCAAAGTGGTTAAGTGTAGCTGAGAGCACATTAAGTGCTCCATAAATATTAGTTTTTATTAATGCTATTTTGGTGCATTACTTACAGGCAGATGCAAACAAAACATTACTTATAAAGCAAAATAAAAAGTGCTTATTTGTTATGAGAGCAGAAAGTAGGTTTGGGTTTAGGAGCTTGGTCTTTCTTATTTAAGGGATTGAAATGAAAATGAAAGTCACACAGTTTTGACCCCATGGACTCACTCTTTGCAACCCCATGGACTACAGTCCATGGAATTCTCCAGGCCAGAATACTGGAGTGGGTAGACTATCCCTTCTCCAGCAGATTTTCCTGACCCAGGAATAGAACTGGGGTCTCCTGCATTGCAGGCGGATTCTTTAAGAGGGAGTTCGTTTATATTTTAACTACAGTGCTGCAAATTTCTTTTTAAGATTTAAAAGATGATAGTTTTGTGTTTTTAAATTAATGACCTAAAACATTTCCCAAAATTTACAGTTCTCTTACTTGAATCTCAATTTTTAATATGTATTGTTCTTTTTGGGAAATAGTCAATGAGCTTATTTATTATTTATTTTAAAGTTAATACACTTTTGTAAATATGAGTAAAAGCAAGTGCTTTTCAGTTTAGCACAGACATTTATTTTCCATGGTTTATCAAAGCAGAGTTGGAACAGCCACTAATGACACTGTGCCAAAAACTGTTATGAGTTTCATGAGTATAAATAAATATATTTGTTGTCAGAAATCCCAAACAACTAAATGCTGTGGTAATGGAACAAAGCTGAAGACTCTTCAGAATAAATTGCAAACAACTATTTGACATGTGAAGGGCCACTGAAGGGAAACTTTCCAATATAATGATGCTATTTTCCTGCCTTCCATTTAAGCCAGGAAAGAATAACTCAAGGAATGTCAGAGAAGGTATAGTCTGGAAGAGGGGATCACGTAAGGACATCTGGTACCTAGTTGTGCTTTATACAAGTGGACGGAAGTTCAAATTAACATTTTTTGTTAATATAAAAAAAAAATGTGGACAGTCTTCTGATATACCCTTTCATATTATATTGATGTGTTCTGCTTTTCTTAATTTAAATTAGATAGATTTAGATGAATAAATCTTTGAAAAGAGTAAATAACTGAAACAACCTTCTTTTTAGATGTGAATAGTTTACTACACCAAAGAATCACTTTGGCCACTTTATGACAGACTTAGGAAAAGATATCGAGGCCAATCTGGCCCAGGAGAAATAAGACATGACTTTAGTAAACATAAGAGGTTTTACTGAATCTGGGGTACTAAGTTAGTAGTTGGGGAAAGATAAGGGATTCTTTTAGACAAACACATACGCACACACACGCAGAGAAATACATATTTATATTCCTCTCTGCTTGGACAGTAGCTTACATCTAAACATGAAAAAATAATCCCACAAGAGAATCCTCCTAATGATATGAAACAAAACAAACGTTAATGACAGATATTGACTGACAGGTTTCAAACGTTAAATTAGGAGACAAATGCTCCCTCACGGAGAAGATTTTAGTTAAGAAGATATCTCAAAGCAGAAGACGGTTCTTTCTTTTAAATAGAGAGTGAAGGTCCCTGACCTCTGTTTATTGTCACCCTCTTTATTTAACTTACATGCAGAGTACATCATGAGAAATGCTGGGCTGGATAAAGCACAAGCTGGAATCAAGACTGGCAGAAGAAATATCAATAGCCTCAGAGATGCAGATGACATCACCCTTATGGCAGAAAGCAAAGAAGAACTAAAGAGCCTCTTGATGAAAGTGAAAGAGGAGAGTGAAAAAGTTGGCTTAAAACTCAACATTCAAAAAGCTAAGATCACGGCATCTCGTCCCATCACTTCATGGCAAATAGATGGGGAAACAGTGGAAACAGGGACAGATTTTATTTTTTTGGGCTTCAAAATCACTGTAGATGGTGACTGCAGTCATGAAATTAAAAGACACTTGCTCCTTGGAAGAAAAGTTATGACAAACCTAGACAGCATATTAAAAAGCAAAGACAGTTCTTTTCCAACAAAGGTCCATCTAGTCAAAGCTATGGTTTTTCCAGTGGTCATGTATGGATGTGAGAGTTGGACTATAAAAGCTGAGCACCGAAGAATTGATGCTTTTGAACTGTGGTGTTAGAGAAGACTCTTGAGAGTTCCTTGGACTGCAAGGAGATCCAACCAGTCTATCCTAAAGGAAATCAGTCCTGAATATTCACTGGAAGGACTGATGCTGAAGCTGAAGCTCCAATACTTTGGCCACCTGATGTGAAGAACTGACTCATTTGAAAAGACCCTGATGCTGGGAAAGATTGAAGGCAGGAGTGGAAAGGGACAACAGAGGATGAGATGGTTGGATGGCATCAGCCACTCAATGGACATGAGTCTGAGTGAACTCCAGGAGTTGGTGATGGACAGGGTGGCCTGGCATGCTGCAGTCCATGGGGTCGCAAAGAGTTGGACACGGCTGAGCGACTGAACTGAACTGAAAGAGTGACAATGACACAAAAATCTAAAAATGCTGAACTGCACTTAATGTTTATGCTCTTAGCCTTTGAATTACAACCAAAGTGAAATAAGGTTAAGGAAGCGAAAAAAGTCGGATAAAGCAAAAATCCCCATGATGAAGATCACTGGCCTCTTTCCAAATATAATCTCAACTCTGGCCCCATATTTTCTTTTCATTTGGACATTCAACCCAAGTAAAAGAACTTAACTTACTATACACCCTGTTTCCAATGAATCAACATAGCTTACAATGTATCAAGAACTGTTTCAGGCTCTGTAATAAATGAAATTTATCAGCATGAAAAAAGACAGAGTTTTTGTCCTCAATGATCTTACTCAAGTGTTGAAGTGAGATGGTCAATAAACAAGTAACACACAAAATCAATAAGATAATTTCTCAAAGTTATTAAACTGACTTTGCAGTTTCTTGTTAATGCTACCACCATTTTCCTAATCACAGGAAAATGTGATGGAGTCACCTTTCTTATTTCTGAATGGATCTAGTAACTTACATATTAAAAAAGATTTCTTTGAAGAATTTGACTTCCATATGAACAGAAATATAAAATGTGCTACAACAGAAATAGGAAGGACATCATTTAAAACTAAATCTTTTAGTTCTTCTATATTTTAACATTCATTGTAATCCATACAAAAATTAAAGTATCTTACCTTCAACAGTTGGTTAAAAGTAATTGCTATCACTGTATTTTTATTTAGAATAAATACTAACTTTAAATTTATGGCAATATTTTTTACACTGATACTATATAAACTGGCTATAATTTAAAACCTGTAACTGTAACAATAGTTTGCAGTCTTTCCAGATACATTATGCCACCAATTACATTAAATAAATTTATGTAAGGGAATACCACTTGTTCTTTTACATAAAGAAACAGTATAACCCAAGGAAAATTGGTAATAGTCACTTTTAAGACCTATCCAAATAAATATGACTTAGACACAAAGTCAAGGCTTCATAAAACCTTCAGTTTTCAAATTCTAATCACCACTTCTTCTAATTCTGCTATTCCCCACCAGTCCCAAACATTAAATCATATAATTTTTTCTGGGCATTGGTTAAATAGATTTGGCTGCCTGGGCAGGAAATAAGGAAAGAGACGACTGGATTCAGGGCTCTGGGTGGTGCCTACGTTACATCAACAGCCCCCTTTCCTAAAGAACATAGACAAGTGCAAATAAAGAGTTGCACTGTCTTTAGCCAAACTCTCTCTTGGCTCTACATGTTGTTTTGATGAAATGTGATGTAGAAAACGCTCATTCCGTTTTCAACTAAGAAGTAATACATTGTTGGATGATTAATGGAACTGTCACAGCCACTCTCATCAGTGGGTGGCTGTACCTTCTCACCTATAATCAAACTCTCTCTTTGTTCCTAAGTCCACCACCCTTGGATCTAGTTTGTATATGACTCCAGAAGTAAAAAAGTAAAGGGGGGGGGGTGATAAAAGGTTGAGCAACAGAATCAACCCCAAAAGAGGGGGGAAGAAAAATACAGAATGTAGCAAGGAAATAGCAGTCCAACCCAGACTTCCTGCAGATCCCCTAACTCTCTAGTCCAGTTCCTTGTGTACCTATATTCTACTTCTTATCTAGGAAATAGTTCCCCTTCCTATCTGTCCTTCATCATTATACTCTAGATTTTACTTTTCCCACTTCTTGTTGACAGAGAGGGCCACAATTTTTATAACCAAGTAACAGAAACAATCCCAAATACTGCCTTTTGTAAAGGGGAAAAAAACAAGACTTAATTATACATACCAGGTATTGAAGGTAAATGGTCTAAATGAACTTGTGATAATATTTTCACCAGAAGTAATTATGATATATGTTTGGCACTACTGAATTAAAAAAAAAATGCTCTCAGTTAAGATCCTAGTAGGCATAAGGAATAAGTTCAGATTACTGAATTTTCCATATGTATTTTTCCACCTCAGAAAAGCTAGACTGGCAAAAACTCCAAAATAATTTTTTTGAACTATGAATAGATAAAAACACTTATGTAACAAAATGAGAAAAGATTAAAGCTTTTAGAAAATGAGTTCAGTTAACAATAAATCGATTTAAGTAATACAATAACTGAAAAGACAAACATTATACTTTAATACTACCAGAGCATCATAATTTCCTAAACCTCTATATTAATTAAAACTTGACACACTTAGAAGCTTCCTGAATTTCATAATTTTGACAAAGTTTTCAAAGATACATATAACAAGTGAATTTATTCTATTTGAGGAATACTGACAAAATTTACAGTTCAATATTACAGTCCCAAACTCATATTCCAGAAAAGTATTAGTTTTTTTTTAAGCTCTTTACTTGACTAAGCTGTTTTCTAGGAGATTACCTGCTGTGATAATTTCCAAACCCTCCTTGAGTCAATTATGCTTGTATTTTATTAGATGGTCAGTTACGCACAACATCCAATACAAAACTTAAAGTCTTTATTTTATAACATATGACAGAGTACCTCTAACGCATTGCTTTAGTATATTCCACTTGAACTTATCTTTACCTAATTTTAATGTTTGATATAATTTTGTAAGTGAAATAGAAAACTATTAAGGAAAAATAAAAACTGTTGGATTGCTGCCATTCTCACTACTATATAGAAACTGAGAAAAACCAAATGTAAAATGATACTGGTTCTTTTTTCCAAATGAAACCCATTAAACATACAAACCAACACAAAACTACTCTAATGTTATTCCTTCACTTTCACATTAAAGTAAATCATCATAATTGCAATTAAATTCTCCAAAACTCAAAACGAAGTCATATTTTTCTCAGATTCAGAGTCAGACATGTCCCTTGACAGGGAGATACTCACCTTCACATTTCTGAGTAGTTTCACTCTGCTTGTGACCAGCAGGACATTTGCATTCAAAAGAGCCCACTGTATTGATACAGTTTCCTCCCTGGCATATCCCAGGAATAGCCTGGCATTCATCAACATCTGTAAGAACAAAGTATTTTCGATATAGATATCACTAGTTTTCAGAATATCTATCTACACATGTGTATTTCTTTAATATATAGCAGAAATCCACTTGTTCTCAAAGGAATAGTGTGAGGGGAGTCAGGATCCCTTTGTATGCATGTATTTTAATTTAGGTAAATGGTGTATGTTAAAGACCTCATTTTGTCTCTTGGTTTTTTGACTTTTAGAACTTTGTTTATAAAATCCATCCATACTGTTTTGTGGACAACCAATCTCTTGGTTTGATTTGCTGCAGAAGACTTCCTTTTATTTTTAATTGGAATATAATTGCTTTACAATGTGGTTTCAGTATCCGCTTGAGCCTTCCTCCCTGCTCGCCTCCCCCACTCCACCCCATCCCTCTAGGTTGTTTCCGAGCACCAAGCTGAGCTCCCTGTGTTATATATACAGCAGTTTCCCACTAGCTGTTTTACACACGATCATGTATACATGTCAAGGCTACTTTCTCAATTTGTCCACTCTCCTGGTGATGAATATTCAGCATCCTCTAACTTTTCATCACCTCAGAAGAACAAACACACAATCTGAAAAGACTTATCTATTAAAGTAATTTAAGTCTTAGTTTAAAATCTTTGCCCGAAGAAAACTTCAGGTCTAGGTGGCTTTGCTGTTAAATTCTTTCAAACACTTAAGAAAGAAACAATTACAGTTGTACTCAAAGTCACACAGAAAAAAGAATAGAGAACACTGCCCAACCCATTTCACTGAGTTGGCATCACTCTGAAGCCAAAGCCAGAGGAAGAACTGATGTAAGAAGGAACTGATGTAAGGAGGAAAACAGGAAGAATAACATCTTTTGGGGATGAGCATACAAAAATTATTAGCAAGTCAACTTTAGCAATATATAAAATATAGAAACCTTTAGCAATATATAAAAAGTTAATATATCATGACTAAGTAAAACGTTTATTCCAGGAATTTAGGGTTTCCACATTCAAACATAAATCAATTCATCAAACAGATTAAGGAAGAGACAACATATGAATATCTCTTAGATGTGAAAAAAGCAACGGCAAAGTTCAACACTCATTCATGATCACTAATAGATTTTTAAAAATCTCAGTAAGCCAGAAATACAAGGGAATATCCTTCACCTGATAAAGACCCTGTATAAAAAAACTACAGCTAACACACTCTAGGAGATTGGGAAAAATTTCTTTATTTAGAGTTTCTGAGTCTTTCATTTTGTATCTAAATTCATCTTAATTTCTCTCTGTGTAAAAGGTAATTTAGTATATTGTTATGATGAACATGGTATATAAAAGGGCATACAATATATAAGGTTATGCAGATTTACATTAGCTATCCAAATTGACAGGCCAACATAACAGATTTATTAATATTATATCTTTATATAACAATTGATATACTCATTGTAAGAAACATTAAAGATGCAGAAAAACAGAAAATTAAAAGAGATAACCATTGATACATTAGTAGTCTGTTTTTTTAGAATTATTCATATACAAATTCAGAGTGGTGGTCTGTTTATTTAATCAGAATAAGCCCACACTATATGCGTTGTTCTGCCTCTTATCTTTTTCCATTAAAATATTTTACTGATACGTTTCTACGTCAGTGTATATTGATTTATCCTGTTATTTTTTGGTGAGCCCACAAGTTTGGTATATCTTACTGTGTAAATTGGGGCTTCGCCAGTGGCTTAGCAGTAAAGAATCCATCTGCAACGCAAGAGACTCAGGAGACAAGGGTTTGATCCCTGGGTTGGGAAGATCCCCTGGAAAAGGAAATGGCAACCCACTCCAGTATTCATGCCTGGAAAATCCCATAGACAGAGGAGCCTGGAGGGCTCTAGTCCACAGGGTCACAAGAGTCGACACAACTGGGCACAGTACACAAAATATTTTTATCCTGAGATGAAAATAGGTATCACTGTCTTATTAAAGGATATCTGATCCAAACAAAAAGCAACTAAAATGAATTATATGACAAGAAGTTTATATACTGAACAGTTTCATTTACAACATTTCAAACTGCATTATTTTAAAAATGTACTACGTTTCTACCCTTATTACAGTGTAGTAAAAAACACCCGTAGAAACTGCTTTTTTCCTGGTAGATAAATCAGAGAAAGAATATTTTGGTATAAAATGAAAAACGAGGCCAAACCTATAAATCCCTTAATACTCTTCATAAAAACTTTGACTACATATTTAGTAGATTCAGTAATTTTTCAAAGGAAAAAGCATTCTGACTTTACAGGGTTTATTTTGTAATTGCCTGAAAAGTACTTTTCCTAGAAAAAATAAATAGAACTTTTATTTTTGAAATATCCTACACAGCTATACAGAATTAATTTCTTTTAGGGAGATCATTAATCACTAAAATAAAAAAGAAAGTTTTAAAGAAATCTCATCGAAATAATCAACAGGAACCTAGAAGCACACACAAGTGCTCCCTATAAAAACAAAAGAAGCAAGCCTCAGACCTTCAAATTATGTAAGAGTTTCTGCATCTTCCAAGCTAGCATAAGGAACCACTAATGTCTGATGGGTTTTCCACTGTACAAATTATACAGATGTGTTTCTGTTCTTCCCTTCAATTCAGGCAGAGGCTTATTATTTCTTTAAATGTTGGATAACTTCAAATCACATACAAGAATTTTACAGAATAAAATTAAATCTTTTGAAACTTAAACCTTATGCAATCACTTCAGTCTATGTCTACTAAGGTTACAAATAACGTGACAAAGCAATAGTAATTCTAGTTTATGAACTCGGTTATTCTCCAACTTCTCCAAATAAACTTGCCTTAAGAGATAATAAACTGATTTTATTATATAAATTAGTATTAGATAGTATATTATTTTTAGCTGACATTAAAATGTGAAAAATATGTGCCAGCACTATAGGCATATAAAAAGTTCATTTAATTTATATCTGTGGGAACTAAGGACCAATTTCTATTACTGTACTAATAGTGCATGAGTTTTTAACTTGGTCTGTCCCCAAATAAGATTCACTTTTAAAATGTAAGTTATTTCTACACCCCATAGATATTCATACACAGTACTTATATTTCTACAAAAACAAATGCCAGTCTTTAAGTACAACAATTGAAAAATAGTCCTGTCTCTATCTGGGGCCTAAGACATACAGGCTGTCTCGGCAACTGTTCAGTGTGGTTTGATTCAGCCAGAATATCGATTCACGCATTCACAAAATTCCAATGCTGAATAAATGACCATCTCAGTAAGTAAATATTGGTAACTTACTACCTGTGGGACTTCAAACTTGAAATAAAAAAAAAAACAGAGCATGGTTTTGTCTCAATCCTCTTTGTCTCAAGAAATGTCATCATTGTTTATCCCAATGTCAAAGTCAGAAACCCAAGAGAGAAACTGGGCATCCTCTTACTTGTCTCACTTCTTCCCATCAGTAACAAGTGCCTGCTTCCCAAATATATCTCAAATCTTGGCTCTCTGCCTCTACTCTGGCCTCAAGCTTCATCATATATCACCTGTACTGTCACAGGAAACTTCTGAGTTTTTTTTTTTTCTTCCACTCTGGTCCCCCCTAGAGTTGATTCTTTGCAGAACAACTAAAATACTTCTATTTACAAAAGTATGTATCAAAGCCAGAAGTCTGTAGACCCTGCCACACTGTTTCCTGGTCTATGAGTTGCTTGAGAGAAGTTTGAGATCTGTTAGGGTATCCCTTTAAAAAAGATACTTGCTTACTCTGTCTTATTATGCCCACAAGATTCTCCTTTATCTTCTCTTTTCTTAGTGAACTGCTATACCTTCCAAACTGCAAACTGAAACTTTTATCTATTTTAGAAAATTTTCTGTTGTTTTCAGTTCATTCCTTCAGCTTTCTTTACCACCTTTCTGCTTCTTTACAATCATTATTTATTGTCCTCTGACATTTCACTTTATGATTTCCTCAAGCTTATCAACCTTTGTCATGACTTTTTTCAGTTTTATGTAAGTCTGTATGTGTATATGTAATATTTGCCTTTCATTAGGTAAAGTTTTTATTCCTTCAGTTTCTTTCTTGAGTATGATCAGTACGCACTACACATCTCTGACTGTCTTTACTGAACTCTTAGAATGCTTCTTCGAGCACCTGTTAAGAGTAGAAACACATTATTTTTCATTTCCATGAGATAAAAGAGTACATGAAATTTGTGTTAATTTAGATAATTCTTCCGTGAAGCATGTTCTTCTATCTTTTCCTCATGTTCTTTCTCTCTTTCAGTTTTTACATGTAAACCTTTCCTCTTTAGTACTGCAAGAAGATCCAACCAGTCCATCCTAAAGGAGATCAGTCCTGGGTGTTCATTGGAAGGACTGATGTTGAAGCTGAAACTCCAATACTTTGGCCACCTCATGCGAAGAGCTGACTCATTTGAAAAGACCCTGATGGTGGGAAAGATTGAGGGCAGGAGGAGAAGGAGACAACAGAGGATGAGATGGTTGGATGGCATCATCGACACAATGACATGGGTTTGGGTAGACTCTGGTAGTTGGTGATGGACAGGGAGGCCTGGTGTGCTGCGGTTTATGGGGTCGCAAAGAGTCGGATACAACTGAGTGACTGAACTGAACTGAACTGAACTTGTCTTTAAATGGAGCCATTTTCTGCTGAAGCAAGAGTAGAGAGAGCTAAGAAGAATCAGGTTGATTTGAAAACTTCTACAAGGAATATTGCCTGCAGCAGCATCTTATCATACTCTCTGCACTTGCTTTAAAATTTTAAGTTTACACTATCTGAAAACCTCAAAGACCCAAAGTCAAGTACTAATCTTAAATAAAATCTCCTAATTAGAGTGAACTTGTAAGTCAGTATTAAAAAGAATTTAATTGTAAAAATAATAATAATAATAACACAACATATGCAAGTGACAGTTCATGATATATTTATTTGAAGTTTACAAATATTCTTGAAAAACAGCTAATGCCACTTTTTTATGCCTTTAATTCACTCATTTTATGCTAGCTTAAATTTTAAGTCCTATGTGAGGCAACTTTGGTTCCTTTGTGTTTAATAAAATGAAGAATATACAAGACTAAATGTAGATTAGACTTAGGCTTATGGACTAGAACTGAAATGCTCTCAACATGGAAGGAGTCAAGAATCATTATGACTGACCTCACAGCACCCTAGGAAGGGGTTTCTTCTGACACAGCTTATTTAAGTCCAGAAAGTCATGACAGCAACAGTGAAAAGTAAAAAAAAAAAAAATTACTAGTTTCCTCACAGCTTAATTTTTTTTTAAGTATCGTTTTAATTTCATATTGGATCTCATTTTTCACAGTTACTTTTTTGATTATAAGGTCCCCTTTCATTCCCTCCTAGGCTACAGATAAAGTAATTCATTAATTGCATCAGTTACAGGATAGTATTATATTTAGAACTTCAGCAATGTCCTCCCTTGGCTAATATAAACCGTATTTTAAAACCAACATTAAGCTATTTACTGTCATCATCTACACAGCTAAATGTTTTCAACTCTACAAAAATTTTCAACTACTCCTTAAAAAAGATCACTATTATAAAAAAGTATGATATGTATCATGCTTTACTGTCTTATTGTTTCCCATTCTATTACCTTCCAACTTAATTTGGCAGAGTATTTGGGAAACAGTCTAGGAATTTAAAGGGGAAAATGAAATCACAGTAAGATGTAGTCTTAAAATAGCCTGAACTGAAGATTAGTGTTTAATTGAGAGCATTCTGACGATGCCATGATTTTGAAATAAAGCAGAACTTGTTTTTCCAGACATTTTAACCATGTGGCAAATTTCATTTTGCTCCTGTAGCTGTATTAATCCATTATACTTTTAGGCAAATGGAGCCCAAAACTTATCTTTGCTGCATAAACAAAATCAAACAAATAAGCTTTCAGACATTACTCAATCCTGAAGGACATTCAGGAAGTTTGAGATCAGATGACACATTTTCCGTAATTGTGTTCAGAAAAACTAGGCCTCTTTGACAAAATATCAGTGTAAAAAGGTTTAACTACAAATACAAAAGATGAGGAGAGTCAGTAATTTGTGATTTTTTTTTTTTGGTAGAAATTAAGGGCTTTTTTCAACCAGGACTATTTCTATGAAACAGTGGTTTTTGAAAGTATTTTAGTATCAATTCCATTTATTAATTTAAAGATATTTACTGAGTATCTACCGCGTGTTAGACACTATTCTAAATGCCTCAGAAACATTAATGAATAAAACAGATTTTTGCCCAAATGGAGCTTACATTCTAGTTAGGGGAGAGTAAAAGCAAGAAGGGGCTTAACCTGGTGGCTCAGAAGGTACAGAATCCGCGTGCCAATGTAGAAGACACAGGTTTGATCCCTGGGTCGGGAAGATGCCCTGGAGAAGGGAATAGCAACCTCTCCAGTATTCTTGTCTGGAGAATTCCCTGGACAGAGGAGCCTGGTGGGCTACAGTCCATGGGGTCTCAAAGAGTTGGACACGACTGAGCAACTAACACTTTCACTTTCACTTTCAAAAGCAATAAAGACAATAAACAGGCAAGTGCATTAGAAGGTGAAAAGTGCCAGAGAATAAACAAAAGTTTTTACTCTAGTAAATCTGGTCAGTGTTAATCTAGTAGATCTACACAGTATTTATATTTAATAGTAATCTATTAATTATATAAATTATACAGTAAACTATATCTAATCTAGGAATTCTATGTAGTACAGTAAATAAACACTATATATTATATATTAATAGCACAGTATATATTCTGTAGAAAAAAATGTTGCTTTATCAAGAACTCTATATAATCATACCATTAGTCATATCAATGATTTAGAATTTTATTATCCACAGTAAACAACAGATTAAAAATGATATTTAACTTGATTTTCATATTTGTTGTGGTTTGTACTAATCCAAGAGACAGAATATTCACAAAACCATTCTAAGGCCACAGCTGACAAGGCTTTTACATGCAATTAAATATAAAGCTGATAATTTGTTGGGTTATATGGTCACCCTTGGGGCTTCCTAGGTGGCAGAGTGGTAAAGAATCTGCCTGTCAATACAGGAGACTCAAGAGATGCAGGTTTAATTCCTGGGTTGGGAAGATTCCCTGGAGGAGGAAATGGCAGCCACTTCAGTATTCTTGTCTGGGAAATCTCATGGACAGAGAAGCTTGGCGGGCTACAGTCCATGGGGTCACAAAAGAGTCGGAGAGGACTTAGCGACTATACAACAACAGGGTCATCCCTTGGGTATCCCTGTAGTTCTGGTTTGAAAAGAGTTTAGATGCAGACCATTTTTGAAACTACAAAACTAACAAAAATCTTTGGCGGCCACTGTCAGAAATATACTTACCAAATTATGCAGAGCACTCAGATTTTATAATTCGATGGACTGAGCTTATGTACAGGCTCCTCAATCGACCAATTCTCATTTGGGGTTTGGGCACTGGCCTGGCTTTCCACAATATACCATTTACATGAGCTGCATAAGCAACTTCTCTACCTCTGACACTGGTTACTAACATCAATTTGAAAGATTTCACATCTAACTTTGTATATGATTTAATTATAACAAAGTCTAACTAACTCCCATGTCTTATAATGAATAACATCATTTCTGTGAATAATACAGAAGTACTTTTCACTTTCCTTTCACCTTACTACCACGTGAAAGCTCATTATAGCACCCTGTTCCAAGCTCTAAAAATGCACTTAATCCATATATCAGAGAAGTTGCTAAGAAGACTAAGAATCATGGTGGCTGAAAATTAATTAATCGTTCAGTAAGTATATGACAATTTCCACTATTTGGGTTAAAGTTGATGGTTGTAGCATTCTCAGGGCCCGGGTCTAGCCCTGATACATATATGTCAGGATGTGGCTGGGAAGATTGCCTGGAGACAAGATTGTAACCGACTGATTAATAAGCTCAGAAGTAACTGCAGTCAAGGTTGGAGTTACTGCTTTGTCTCTGAAGACACTATTGAGAATCGCAGATGGCTCACTTTTTCCCTGTCACCTGAGTTCGGGTTCTCATATCTTTACTGAGATGGGAAAGACAGAAAAAATGTGTCCCCCGGGTATTCACATATGCATAGTTTGAGGGGCTGTAGTAGGGAATGTGTAACGCCATCTGGATGAAGACATGGAATGGCTTATCTTCTGATTGTATTAAATATTTTTAAAATTTCCCCCAATTTTTCGTACCTCTCTTCTACCTCTCTGTCAGTTAACAATAATTTGCTATGTGGCCAGAAGATAAGCCATCTGTAGTCAGGCCCCTCATCGTCAGAGATGATAAGGCCCCTCTTGGAAACAGCTTTGGGTTAAAGGCTCCCATCCACCAAGGCAGATTTCCCCAGTGCAGTGAAAGGAGCCCAGACAACGCGGGTGGTTCGGTGCACACAGGCTGAAGGCTCACTCACCTTGGCAAGCTCCAGTGCGTATGTTGGGGATGAAGCCCCGTCGGCAGGGCTGAGGCTGGGCTGGACACATCTCGCAGGGGTGGCCCCAGGCCCGTCCGATGGTGGCACAGCACAGAGTCTTTGTACACACAATGCCCGTAAGCTGCCCCTGGCACATCTGGTTGTTGACCTGAGTGAAACACGGACCCGTCCTGTAATCTGGAATGTGAAAGAAGGCAGACAGACAGGTTTTAAGGCCACACACCAATCTCAAAACCAGCACCTTCAAATACATAGAACAAGAGACTTTCTTCTGATTAAAATGCTGAATGACAAAAGGCCAAGAATTTCATCGCGAAAACTCAGAATTTGTCAATAATGAGAAGTGCATTACAAGACTTCAATGTATTCTACCTTAGACATTGTAAATAGGTGGCTCAAGGGCTGTGTCTGGGACACAGATGTGTTTTCTTGGCCCGTCTAATGTTTTAAAATGAGTACCCAACATTGTAAATGGGAAATTTCACATGAAATTTATATTTCTGGCTTTTCTTAAAAAGTTGGACATTCTGGCCCTGCTAGGCCTGTCACACTGCATGGCAGTGGTGAAGAGGCCCCTCTATGACACCGCAGCCCAGCCACCCAGCTCTCTCCACTCACTGGATTTCCCCACCTGTGCCCTGATGGCACCTGCTTTAATGACTCCTCTGTACTTGTCAATATTCTGAAGTCCCTAAAAAAGTTCAGAAAATCAAAACAGAACCAATGAAGACACACCCTTCCATACCACATATATATATATATTTAGGCACTCTAGATTGTTTATAATCATTTAGTACTAACAGTTTGGCTTCTGTCTCCTTGTCAGTCTGTTTTAATTCTCTGTGTAGCTCACCTAGAAAGATGGTACTAATGAGGCCCATGATCATGGATTCCTTCCAAGTTAATATTATATGATCTCTGATTTCTAGAAGATGCTTGTACCATTGTCCAGCTCTGTCACATGATAATAAAAACTTTAGCAAATGTATGTCACATATGATCTATAAGCAGGCTCTTCTATGAATATTAAGGATAGTCTGTTATGACCCTTGCATCTCAAAGTGGTTCATGGGCAGCAACACATCCATCACTCGAGGACTGGTTAGAGATAGACTCGGGTGTCATCCCAGACTCACTGAACTAGAATATGCATTTCCCAAGATATTTAGGACATCCACTCCTGTTGCTACTGTTTTAATCACTCAGCTGTGTCTGACTCTTTGCCACTGCATGGACTGATAGCCCGCCAGGCTCCTCTGTCTGTGGGGATTCTCCAGGCAAGAATACTGGAACGGGTTGCCATTTCCTCCTTCAGGGAATCTTCGTGGCCCAGGGATCGAACCCATGTTCCCACATTGGCAGGTAAATTCTTTACCACTGAGTCACCTAGGAGATTCACAGGCACCTTAAAGTTTAAGAAGGAATTATCTAGACTATAAGCAACTTGAAAGCTGAGCATTTCTGTCTTTCCATGCTATAATTTACTCAAATGACCTTATAAGATGATCAGTACATATATACATACACATACATAAATATGTATTATTTTAAGTGAGAGAGGAGAGTGAAAAAGTTGTCTTAAAGCTCAACATTAAGAAAACTAAGATCATGCCATCTGGTCCCATCACTTCATGGGAAATAGATGGGGAAACAGTGTCAGACTTTATTTTTGGGGGCTCCAAAATCACTGCAGATGGTGATTGCAGCCATGAAATTAAAAGATGCTTACTCATTGGAACGAAAGTTATGACTAACCTGGGATAGCATATTAGAAAGCAGAGACATTACTTTGCCAACAAAGGTCCGCCCAGTCAAGGCTATGGTTTTTCCAGTGGTCATGTATGGATGTGAGAGTTGGACTGTGAAGAAAGCTGAGCGCCGCAGAATTGATGCTTTTGAACTGTGGTGTTGGAGAAGACTCTTGAGAGTCCCTTGGACTGCAAGGAGATCCAACCAGTCCATCCCAAAGGAGATCAGTCCTGGGTGTTCATTGGAAGGACTGACGTTGAAGCTGAAACTCCAATATTTTGGCCACCTCATGCGAAGAGTTGACTCACTGGAAAAGACCCTGACGCTGGGAAGGATTGGGGGCAGGAGGAGAAGGGGATGACAGAGGATGAGATGGCTGGATGGCATCACCGACTCAATGGACATGAGTTTGGGTAAACTCCGGGAGTTGGTGATAGGCAGGGAGGCCTGGCGTGCTGCGATTCATGGCGTTGCAAAGAATCAGACATGACTGAGCACTGAACTAAACTGAACTGAAGCAGACCTAAACCATTAATAAGTTTTTAATTTATTGCTTATACTTTGAAAGACACTAGAAATCACAGAAACATCAGTCTCCTAAAGACTGACCAGTTACATGACTAACATTTACAGAATTACAACAAAATACGCAAAAAAGTTTTCCCCCCTTTAAACAGAGGTTGTACGCACACAGTTTATTAACTTGGGAATGTAAGGTGATACTCAGGATTTCCTGATAAGCCTTTATGTAAATAACCTAATTCTATGTGAAGGGGAAAGCCAGAACAAGTTTATTTCAGATTTTTGTAAAAACAAAACAATGTTACATTCAATGGAAAAATAGTCAATAATGTTGGTAACAATTTTATGAAAAACTGCTCCTGGAGAAAAAAATCAAACTTGGGTCTAATTTAACATTCAAAATGCTAAGCTAGAACAACTTAGATGTCATCTAAATGCTGTAACATCACAAAAATACAACTTAAAGTCGCAAAAAATTTGTTTTTAATGAAGACTGAGGCTTTGTCAGATAGAGAAAAAAATTTTTTAAAGTTCAATACAAAGGAAACAAAATCCAAAATAGGTAACCTTTGTAGCAAGTTGGTTTAACATTCTGTTACTCTGCAGCTGAACTTCAACAAAAATAGCTCATTTTAATCCCTTACATAAGAACAACAGATGTGTTGGCTACAAATCACTTTTTTTGAAGAAGACAATCTTTTGTATTATACTTGTAGATATGTCAACCTTGTACATGCTCCCTCCCCACAGCACACATTGCCAGATTGTAAATTTTTTAAACCTACTCTATTGTCTTTCAGACAACACATTATTTTCCCCTTTTAAATAAAAATCATACTTATGATAAACTATACCCAGTTCTGAACAAGTAGGGAAAAGTCCATTCTTCACCAAAAATCTAACACACTTACTTTTTGATAGATTCACTCATATATACCTATGTTCACATTCTGTACACTTCCCACAGAGAAGCCTGCACAGAGTCATAATTTCATTCTTAAGTAAACCAATTTGTCAAAAATTCTTTTCTTCTAACTATAACACCTTCTTAAAATTATATCCTCTTATCTCTTTTTGGAGAAGAGGACTATCTAGACAAGAACATCCTCTGCAAAAAACCTTTCCAGGTGCAGGCCCTAATTAATCAACCCCAGGCCCTCCTTTCCAGGAACAGAGTTAACCATTCCTTATTTCTTTTGCCTGTATTTCCCTTCTTTAAGACTGCACTGAATCTACTTACTTATCTGCTTACATTTTGCTTTCAAACTTACAATGTAACCTACTTATTCCAGAAATACTAACAAGTAAAATGTGAGCAAATATTAGATATGAAAAGAGATTTAAATTTCCTGATCAGATTAAAAACATTCTGTCCCAGGCTTTACTAGCATTTTAACTATGGTCAAAGAGTACTGAGAGGCCTTAATTAAATATTATGACTGGCTATACATTCATCACAGTTTCACTGTGGGTAAAATATTACTGTATACTATGCTAACCATTCATAGTGAAGGTCATACGTGCAGTGCATTAACAAAGGACAAAATGGAGCAAGCTGCTTAACAACCAGTATGCTGGAATCAGTGAGCTGTAAATAGATATTTTCCTCATTACCACATGATGAAGAGAATTTTGTTAAAAATTATCCTGTGAAACACAAATATTGCTATTTTGATTTTCTAATATAATTCCACTTTTATTCATATTAAGCAATTGGTACAAGTAGCAAGCTCATCAAAAATTAAATTCCTTTAAGTTTAACTTACACAGCATATATTCACCCATCTTACATGTAAGATTCAATAATTTTCCATAAATTTTGTTGAATTGTGCAACCATCACCACAACCCAATTTTAGAACACTTGCATTATCCCAAGAAGATTCCTTGTGCTCATCCTCGGCCCCTGTCAACTGCTGATCTTTCTGTCACTATAAAGTTGCCTTTTCTGGAAAATTTCATAGAAATGAAGTCAAATAGTATGTGATTTTTTTTTTTCTGTCCAACTTCTTTTAGTTAGCATAATGTTCTTGAGGACTATCCATGCTTGCTATGTGGCATGAGTCAGCACTTCAATTCTTTTTACTGCTGAATAATATTCCACTATATGGATATTATATCAGTTGCTCAGTCGTGTCCAACTCTTTGCAACCCCATGGACTGTAGCCTGCCAGGCTCCTCTGTCCATGGAATTCAAGGGGCAATTACACTGGAATGCATAGCCGTTTTCTTCTCCAGCTGTATGGATGTATCACATCTGATAACCAAGTACTGGTCTTCTGCTGCACTGTATGGGGAATATATGTTTCACTGTTAAATAAAGTGTCAAACTGTTTATCAAAACAACTTCATGATTTTACATCCCTACCAGTAATGAATGAGATTCTAATTCCTCCACATCCTTGCTAATAGTTTCTGTTTTCTATCATTATTATAGCCTATATTATCATTTTATTTCAAACGAATACAATTCAATATATTTGATAATTCTGCTATATTTCTCAAGTCCTCTTAGTATAATTAGAGATGCTAAACAGTGCTAGGTAACAAAAGGTGAGCATTATCGTCATGTGGACAACCAGACAACCTTTGGAAAAGTTCCCGGGAGGTAAAGACAAAAATAGATCTACAGGGAATTTGGGATTGAGAGAAAAAAATTTCTCGTTTTCATTTTTTGCTTATTTATTCTTTTGTTTGTGTTGTTTTGTGGACGAGACAAGGATTTCTAAAAGACAATAATTTCTAGTACGAGACCCCTAAGGAATCAGGCTGAGAATGAAAGCAGAATTTGTGTAGAGGAGCTATCCTTAGATAGAAGAACAAAAACTCTGTTCGTGTAACCCAAGGGAGGAAGGGCAGACTGCACAGAGAGGTCGGCATGTTTATACGGCGGAGGAGGAGTCATGACCTCTTGGATACCTTTTCCTTTCCTTGTGAAACAGGAGGTGGACACTAGGTCTCTGGCAGAGGTTGGTTGGAGCGTCAGATCATGGAGGCTAACTGAGACGGACACCGAAGATACCTCTCAGGAGAGGGAGCTGTCCTAAGAATTCACAGAGGATTCCCAGGGACATCCAGCATGTCTCTGTGGTGGACGAACAAGATGGAATTTAGAGTGGGCATCATCTGTCTGTGTTGTGACTTTTTCCAATAGCTCTAGGCAGCAGAGAAGCTTTCTGAGAGATAAGGGTGAGTCCAGGACTAGAGTTTTGTCTGTCAGAGAAGAAAAAATGATTCAGAACAGCAAATGTGTTAGGACACATTCATAGACCGTGGAATCTACACTGGATGAGATGGGAAGTGAGAAAAGGAACAGATGGACAGAGAAGTGAGAGAAAGCAGTAAGGTCAACAGATGAGGTGTCCCCAAGAAGCCCCACAAGAGAAGGGAAGTGAGTCATAGTGATAGCCATACATCAGCTGTTCATGTGGTTGTAGTATGATTTATTTAACTGTCAGCAGAACGCAGTTATGGTCCACAGCTGCGCAGATGGACACTGCATAATTCAGGAAAGCTAGCCCCAACTACTCTAATGTAAATGACATCCCCTGGAATTGTGCAGTCAAATAATGCCCTAAAGATATTCAAAATTTCATTCATCCCCACTTTAGTATACAAAGAATTCCCTGATCCCAGACAGTGTATGAAAATACGTAAGATTTCCCATCAAGTTCCACAGTCTTTGAACTTAAGCAAGCAGGCAGCATTTCCATTCTCAGGAACCAAAGAAAGGCAACATGCAATCCAGCGATCGCCCTGTGGGAGTTGCAGACAGGAGTGAATACAACACAGATCTATGGAATGTGTGAAACCTAAGTCAAATGCTCCTGGCAACACCACCACCTCCTTTGAGTAATGGAGTTGTTGACATACCAATGACAATAAGGTTGACTGCATCCCATTATGGTTCTAATTGAGAATCTATCTAGTCAGTCTGCCAGCTGAAATCTCTCACAGATATAACTGGAACACGCAGGGAAGGCAACACCTCAAATCATATAGTATCCTTAGTCTCAATAAAATTTGCCTGACTGTCTACAAGTCCAGACTTCATGGTGGGTCTAAATATTTAACTCAGATAAATGAGACAGCAACTATCTTCCATGATGGACAAACAACTGCCAACCTCAGGAAATTTCAGAATTAAGTACAGAAATGTTGAAGGGGATCAAACCCATTAAATTAAGAACCTGTGCAAAATTTATGCACCTGTAATCTTTCCTAGGGCTTCCCTGGTGGCTCAGTGGTAAAGAATCCGTCTGCAATGCAGGAGACTTGGGTTCGATCCCTGGCTTGGGGAAGATCCCCTGGAGAAGGAAATGGCAACCCACTCCAGTATTCTGGCCTGGAGAATTCCATGGACAGAGAAACCTGGCAGGTTATAGTCCATGGGGTCGCAAAGAGTCAGATACGACTGAGAGACTAACACTTTCACTTTCAATATTTCCTGGTGGTTCAGTGGTAAAGAATCCACCTGACAAGCAAGAGACACAGGTTCGATCCCTGGCCCAGGAAATGGAAACCAATACCAAAATGTTTTTGTCTGGAAAATTCCATGGACAGAGGAACCTGGCAGGTTACAGTCCATGGGGTTGCAAAAGAGTTAAGACACGACTTAGCAACTAAACAACGTTTAATGGCATCTGGTTCACTCTATTAGACTGCCCTGTAAGCACAATTTAAAATAAATAATTAGGTAACTTATTTAGAGTTGTGATTTTTCATGTTAAAATGTGACTATGCTTAGATACAGAACTGGATCATTTAAGTGAACTTCAGATTTTTATAAATTTATTTGAGTATTTGGACATTCAAATTTTAATTAGGTTTATGAGAGCTATTTGAGTTCTTAAAAAGGTTTTTAAGTTGTATAATTTAAGTACTTAAGGGAGATATTAGGTGTATTCAATATATTATAGCAGTTTAAAAGGTAGGGAGGTGTTCCATTAACAATGTATGAAAATGGAACCAAATACTATTTAAAGGCCTCTTAGAGTGACTACTAAAATATGCTAGACTTATTAATAGATGAGTGATATTTATAAGCTAAATTTAAAAGTTCAAGGAATATACCCTAAAGAATTGAAAGCAGGAATCTGAAGAGATATTTGGAAAACCATGTATACAACAGCATTATTCACAATAGCTAAGAGGTGGACACAACCTACATGTCCATTGACTGATGAATGAATAAACAAAATACATACAACAGAATATTATTCAGCCTTTAAACAGAAAGACATTCTGACACATGCTACAACATGGATGAACCTTAAGGAAGTTATTCTGGGTAAAATAAGCCAGTTACAAAAGGAACAAATACTGAATGATTCCACTTATATAAAATGTCTATGTCTATGAATGTAACCACATTCATAGATACAGAAAGTAGAACAGGGCTTGTCAGGGGTTGGGGCATAGGTGGGGAATTAGAGTTTAATGGGTTCAGAGTTTCAGTTTTGTGGATGAAGGGCGATGATAGCTGCACAACACTGTGAATGAATTTAATACCCTGGAACTGCACATTTAAAAATGGTCACGATGATCAATTTCACGTTATATGTTCTACACAATTAAAAAATATTTTTTTAAATTCCTAAAATAACCAGGACTTTGAAATCATTTTTAAATAAAACAAACTTGAGTTTTTAACACCAAAATAAAAAAACCTCGAGTCTTTTTTTACATACAGAGTCACCGCTGAGGGCACTGAAACGTCTCCTTTCCACACTGCCCACCTTCTTTGGGATGGATATTTATGTTGTTCACAACTGCCCACAAAGGCACAGAATGCTGCATGGGTCTTTACTACATAGCTTGGCAGGTTTTCTGTAAGGTAAATTTGTAGCACTGGAATTGCTGGCTCAACTAGCCAGTTTGAAAAATATTACAGAATTGCTCTCTGAATAAGTGGTAACCAACATATACTCTCAACAGTAGTCCACTCCTTCCAACACTGAGTAGAAGCAAACGGTTTGTGTTCATTCAATGAGTGAAAAACGGTATCTCTGACAGGGCAACTCATTGTCCCTACGTATTAACGAGCAAGAGAAGAAAATTAAGTCTTTAAGGCAGGCACTTTAAAATGACTCTAGAAACTATCTCAATTTATTTTGAAGTGCTAAAAAAAGTGTACGTCATTTTTACACATGAAAAAACTAAAAATCATACACTAAGTAATATGTGGAGAATCAAAGAGCTGATAAAAAGTGAAGTGACGCTGGACTTGGCCATCTACCTCACGCCAAAGCAGTGTACCATACCTGCTGCATTTGCTAGGCCCCGAGACACAGAATATTCAGTCTCAACTTTTGGTAACTTTGCCACCTCCTAACAGAACAAACCCCTTTACCATTTAAGTGAATACTGTCACAGTTTCACAAATGTCTCTTCCCAGCCCAAGCACAATCTCCTAATTTCCAATGAGCAAGTCCAGTCTTGCTTTGTTTCTGATTTCTCCCAAAGATGAGTCTCTATCTAGCCAGATTACATTAGGGAGAAATTCTCTCTCTAACAGCGAAACATTAAAGACCCTGCTTCTGCAAATGGATGAGTAATTACTTTAATTACCACAGTTGTATTGCATTTTGTTTCTAACATAATACTGTTACTTAATATTTCAGCAGAATGTGGACTCAGCAAATAAGAACCCTTTTCACCATTCTCTAGTCTTTCAAAGCACAAGGCTACTGCTGACATCAAAGGGCACCTGAATGAAGAGGCAGGAAAGATAATTAGGTGCTGCCCAATGATGCAAACAAAATTGCTATCTTTGATGTCACACTTCATAAGGAGGAGGGCCATCAGAGATATAGTCCTAAAACTCACTGTCTATGAACTTAAAGTGCACTCTCCCAAGAGCAAAACCAATTAACTTACTCTAAGGATGACAGAAATTGCATAAGATTATAAACTAGTAAGATTATTTAAGCAGACAGATACTGTCACTTCTGAAGGAACAAGTTAAAAAGATGAAAATACCAGGGACCCACAGACATAAATGATTCACACATAAGATGGATAATATGCAAGTCAAATCAACAAAGTACTAATTTTATGGTATCTAAGAAAAACCTATTATATAATTAAGTAAGCCTAAATAATTTCAGGGAAAAGTAATACAGGCTTACAAAACATTTACCCATTATCAATGAAGTCAGAAACAGTCAATGGAAACCAATGTCTGAATGGACCTTATATATTCCTTGAATCAAATACAATGAGATCACAAGACTGGATTAAAGCAGCAGTGAATAAAATAAAATATTAGGCACAATTTAATGACAGACACTTTATATAATAATATGGATGCAATGTATTGCTTTCTTTCTGAAATTTCTGCCTAAATCATCTCCTCCTGAGTCATACAGGCAGCTACATATATATATTGAGTCAACCAAACCTCGTAAACCACAGCTTTCCCTGGAAACGTGACACACTATACAGCTGGAAAACAAACGCCCTTCTCTGTGATTCTGTCCTGACATAGAACTTCCAATATCACATCTAACTAGCAGGGTGGGGCTGGGATTTCTCCTGAGAAGACAGTAAATGCCATGTGATCCTTTAACTGGGGTTTTAGCTTTTGCGGAGTTTTAAGGAAATGCTGAAGAGCAAAAAATACCACAGGTCATTAAGACTTCTAAACAGACACAGGTAGCATCTATCATTGGCTCTACTTGACTTGCAAAGGGGGAGGCCCTGCCTTTGTGACTTGTCACATGAAGAACAGCAGGTAGTCACCAGGTCCTCCTGGCAGGGGTGGCCTAGCACGGGTGGTGGCCTACACTAGTGAAATGACTCATTTCTGGCTCTCTGGTTGGAGCAGTATACCTGTTCCTCACACATAAGCACCAGGAGAGGCTCAAGAGCAAAAGATGCCCCTGTGACCACTCAGCAGGAAGGTTACAGTACTACCATACCAGCTCAGTAAAATAAAAAAGACCGTATCTTACAAAGACAGCAAGTTTGTAACTGCTAGAGAAACCCAGAGAGCCTGACTAGCCTAGGTACTAAGGGGATTTGCTTCATGAATAGACAAACACATATTAAAAGACTAAAGCCATTTTTTTTTTTTTGGCTTAAGAAAGTAAAGCTTTTCAATATTCAAACTCAACAGAAAAACAAATGGTCACTGCTTCAAGCTAAATTAGTTGTCTAGAAGATCAGATGGAAGAAACAGCTTGCAACACAGAGCAAAATTTCTGAGAAATTAATAAGTAAAAGGTGAGACTTGTTAGAGACTGAAGACCAGAATGTCCTAGACAAGAATAATGAGGAAAAGATATACTTTTAAAAAAAAAGAGCCCCATGAAATCTCTAGATATTTGAACCTTAAGACCAGAAAGAAAAGAATCTTTCCATTTCCAGAAAGAAAGAACAGGCTATCTACAACGAAGACAGAATAGCCTAGCATTAGTTTTCTCATTTGTAGTGTCAAGATTTAAAATACAGTGAAAAAATATTTGTAGGTTATTAATTTATAATTTTTGAGAAAGGATTATTGAAGCAAAAGAGCCTACATGGTAAGACAGTAGCCTAAAATGATAACGTCAGGAACTGAAGAATGGGGGATACTTGCCATAATGAGGACTTGGAAAAAATTTATTTCTAAGATCTCAACTTCAGACTGGGAGATGTGAAAAAGTAAAACGTCTAGGAATGAGAGGAATAGGCATTATTTAATTTCTATAGTGCTGAACAGGTGTAAGAGAAGAAAAGAGGTTTCAATACAATGGTAATCATTAATTTAATGAAGAATACAGAATTTCTTAGGGCTACCCTGGTGACTCAAACGGTAAAGAATCCGCCTGCAATGCAGGAGACCCGGGTTTGATCCCTGGATTGGGAAGATTCCCTGGAAAAGGGAATGGCTCCTCACTCCAGTATTCTTGCCTGGAGAATCCCATGGACAGAAGGGCCTGTCGGGCTACAGTCCATGGAGTCGCAAAGAGTCAGACATGATTGAGCGACTAACATTTCACTTCACAGAATTTCTTAATTAAGGAAGAAGAGCAGGGGAAGCAGAGGCGTGAAATATAAGTGATTAAGCCAAAAATGATAGGCAAAGGGGAAAAGAAAAACTACAAAACATAATGATTTTTATACATAAAGTAAAATAATGAGAATAAACCAAATATACTGAAATCACAATAAACACAAACATAAGTAGTTTTTAATCAAAGAAAAAGACATTTGTGGATCTGATTAGAGTAACAAAACTTAGCTCTATTCTGTCTATAAGAAAACCATCAAAATGAAATGACAAGAGTAGGAAACAAGACAGAGAAAAATCAGGGAAAATATAAATGATATAAAACAGAAGTAGTGATAGTCAGTATCAAATAGAATGGAATTCAAGTACAGAAAGCAATCACTGAGTCCAAAAAAGTATTACATAAGGTTAAAAATTACAATTCATTAAGATATAAGACTTATACAGTAAAACTACAATGAAATATCAAAAGCAAAGTTTCAGAAAAACAAGCAAAGCTTAAAGTTATAAGAAGGATCTTTTCACATTTGACAGAGTAAGTAGACAAAAAAATCTACTCCAAGTCATTCAAGAATGCTTTTCAGAAATTAACAATTTCTGCAGCAATTAACAGAAAAATCCACCTAAGAGTGCCTTTGGTCAGCAGCTCTTAAACTTCTTTGGTTTTCAGGATCCTTAAATTATTGAGTTTCCCCAAAAGCCTTTACTCATGTGGGTTATATCTATCAATATCTACTGCATTATAAGTTAAAATTGAGAAATTTTAAAATTTGTATTCATTTAAAAATAAGTTATAAATCCCACTGCATATTAACATAAATAGTACATTTTAATGAAAAATAACGCTATGCTCCAAAACAAAACCAAATATAAATAAATAAATAGGGATACAATCAAAAAGCTTGCCTCCATAGATGGATTTACAATTTTGTACCATATAAACAAAGACTGTGGTATTGTTTTATTACAGGATCCTTATTAAGATAATCAAATACCTGATCATAAGCACATCATTATTTCAGTGAGATTCGAAAGATCCCATGGTATTTCTACTGAATATTTTTTCTTCCACAGTGTATAGGCTTCTTTGCATAGAAAAATTCTAAGTAATGTGACTGATGACATTCACCAGGAAAGAATACCTTGCTTTTTTTTTAAGGGATCACAACCAACTTTTTAAACTGTAGAATTTGTCTGTGACATGAAACAGTATTTTAAGAGAAAGAAACTTCAGCAGTTATAAATTTCACACCAATGTGGTTTGTTATAATCTGTAACAATGCTGTCCAAAACAGTAGCCACTAGCCACATGTGGCTTTCTAAATTTAAACTTTAAATTTAAATTAAATATAGCAAACATTCAGTTCCTCAGTCACACTAGCCACAGGTCAAGTGCTTAAGACCCACAGGCGGTTAGTGGCTACCACATTGGCAGCACAAAGAACATTTCCATCATCCCAGAAAGTTCCATGAATGGTACACTGGAGTAGCTGTCTTCCAGCACCACGAGGAAAGAGAGGAGACAGCCTTTCGTGTTAGGGCAAGAGTTCTTTCAGAGGTTATGTTTGAAGCTATAAAGCATCCCTATCCCTTTTCAGCGCCTAAAACGAAGTTTGTGCAGTGCAACATTTAAAGTTATCTATACAATAACTTTATTTGGATGGCATGAATAGCTTTTCTATACAGATGATGGTACGCCTGCATGCTCAGTCATTTCCGTGTCCGACTCTTTGCAACCCCATGGATTATAGCCTGCCAGACCCCATGGGATTTCCCAGGCAAGAATACTGGAATGGGTTACCAGGCCCTCCTCCAGGGGATTCCAACCCTGGGATCAAACCTGCATCTCCTGCATTGCAAGTGGATTCTTTACCCACTGAGCAACCTGGGAAGCCCTGAGAGTAGGCTTAGATGAGTTAAATAAAAAAAAAATTAAATTGCCTAGAGTCCCAAAATGGTGGATAACAAAGCCAGAATTTAAATGACAAATGTGTAAAACTCCCAAACCATGTTCTTAACCACCATAGTCTGCTATCTCACAGTGGCATCATCATTGGGAGGCAGCGTCCTGTGTCTAATGTTTCTTACTCTGCATTAAATACTCTTTACTGAATACATTTATTCTTTCCCTGGTTTTAAGACTGTAACCCCTTTATTCAGCTAATAAATGAAGTCCAGTTTATCAAATTCAATGGCCACTTTGATGTGCCTCCAAAGGGAGCCACCATGTCTCAGATGGCTGTGTGTCCAACTGGATTTAGAATTTCCACTACTCCCAGTGAGCAAGTACTCCTCAGCTATGGAAATTCTCTTTCAGCAGGCACTCTATGGAATGATGATCCAGCTGACTTCAAGTCATACCAGTACCTTAGCTTCTCCTCTCTGAGCAGGTGAACTACGAAGAGTCATTATTTCAATACTGAGAGGGGCTGCAGTGCTGGAACTGTAGACAATGCTGGCCAAGTGACCAACGAGCCAGAAACACTATCTACAGAAGGCAAAACTTACTGCTCTGTCAACTTCCAAACTAATCTGCACTGCTAGGTAGGTGGTGCGCTTTGCGACCAGGTTCCCAAAAGGTTTCCAGGCCAGTCTAGAGGAGGCATAGAAAAGCATGTTGAAAACTGGATAGCATTATTTAAATTTCGACTATTTTCAGTAACAACTTTTAAAGATGGAACATCCTTAGAGATTATCTGCCCATGTGATGAAGAGAGCAGGAAATAAAGTCCAGAGAGTTTCAGCAACTGGCCCTAAGTCAAAAGGATTTGATGGAACAGCTTGAGCCTCCTGAGTCATTCTCCTGTAGTAATCCAGATCAAATTAGAGGCTTACAGCTGATGGAGTCTGGGGTGTCAAGCGCTTCTCATGACAAAATACACCCACTGAGTTGAGATCCAGAAATATGTTCTAACTCAGTAATTCCCAAGATGTGGTCAATGGAACACCAGTTCCACAGAGTATTATGTCAAAAAAAGGATTCTGTGATCAAATATATTTGAGTTAAAAAAAAAAAAAAGGAAGAGTGCGTGTGTGCATGTGAGGGTGAAAACTCCATGACTTTCAGGAGCCCTCAGTGTACTTACGTGCATTATTAACTGCCAAGAGGAGGCTATCATAGGCAGTGTTCAAAATTTACTTGCTTTTTAAAATATTTTCATTCAATAGCATTCTTGAAGATTAGTGTGGGATGAAATGCACTTTGGCAAACACTTATCTAACTTTATCAACAGATGAGTCCCTCGTATCCTCAAACATGGCTGCCTGGAATAGATTTAATAAAATGGTATCTTTTGTGTAACTGGCTTTCCTCCAGATGACATCACTACTATCATAAATATCATGGAGAACTTCAGAAACTTATGACATGCTTGCAGCATTCAAGTTTTCTTAACAGCTGCCAAACTATTGCCTAAATTGCTAATAATATTGAAAATATTTGTAATAGTGGTCATAATTCAGAGATTCTTCTATGTTTCTTTGCATTGTTCTTCTATATATTGAAGATCACATCTATTCTTTTAAAGCCTAAAATCTGACGTTCTGTAATTAGTGACAGAAAGTATATAGTACCATATTCCTGGAAAAGGAAATGGCAACCCACTCCAGTATTCTTGCCTGGAGAATTCCACGGACAGAGGAGCCTGGAGGAGTGCAGTCCATGGGGTCGCAAAGAGTCGGACATGTCTGAACAACTAACACACACACACATACACCATAATCCTGTGTAGGATTTTGTTGGCAATGCAAGGAAATAGACATGTAAATTGTGGCATGTATAGAGGTAGAGATACTATTGTAAATACATATTTTTTTTTTACTTTTCTGACCATCAAAACAATACCGTGACTTAAGCACTATTATTATGCCCATTTGAGGGATGAGAAAACTGAGGCACAGTGAAGTTAGGTAACTTGTCCAAGAGCACAAAGATAGTAAATGGCTGAACTAGGGGAAAAAAAGAGATGATAGTCACAGGATTAGCTTTCTCAAGATTTCTCTTAAAGCGACTCATGATAACGAGATATATACAATTAGGTATATATACAAAAAGGTATATACAATTATTCCACACAGTACTGAGATTTTTCAAACAGTTTATCTTCTACCTTGAAATCTTCACAGGTAAACTGTCATTGTTTGGGGCTCTAGTATTATATGCAGATAGAAGCACTTTGCACGATAATTAAGAGCACAGGATTGTAGTCAAACAATTCTGGATTCACAACCATTCATCTGTGCTTCACAAATTACTCAACCATGGCCTTGAATGAGGCTCTGTAACTCAGTTTCCTTATTTGTAAAATGAGTATAAAACAAGAACTTTACTTGGAGCTTGGGTTTTCCTTGTAGCTCAGTTGGTAAAGAATCTGCCCGCAGTGCAGGAGACCCAGGTTAACACAGTGTCTGGCTGTTAATTAACACTCAGCTGCTGGTGGCATGACTGAGGCTATTGTGGCTATATTAATAAACAATTTTAGAGCATTCTCTATTTTACAGCATACTTTCCTATGCTTTTATTTCATCATAGCCATTACAGTGAGGTTGCAAGGTGAAGGATGAGGGAGGGAGAAAAGCCTCCATCTACTTCACCATCGCTTTGTTCCTCATAATTATATATGGAGACAATTTTCCTGGATGTGAAAGCTGGAAGAAACCACTTGAATGGATAGCAGGATCCTTCCAAGAAATAATATACTTCCTTACGGAGTTATTTTCTCTATTATTCAACCTCCCTCTTTCCCAAAGATCTGTTTCGAATCAAAGCCAGGTTTCACAGCCTGAAAATTAATACTGTACAGCCAGAAATAAATTATTTTGCAAAGAGAAATACCAGACCCACATAATTTTTACTCGGTGGAAAAAAAAAAAAACCTCCCTTTTTACCTCGCCAGAAAGTACAATGGACAGATATAAAAGCACAATGTTTATCCATTAATGCGGTCTGTAAAAGGAAGCACCCCTTCTGATTCATGACTCCTAGCCTTTATTCCAGCAGTACTTCTCCAGCCTGGCAACAAAAGCACCATCATCAATTTGTGATTAGCCATGACATTATCTGGTTTTCAGATTATCTATTTCTACCTTCAGACTCCTGGACAGGAGACTATGCCTCGTGCCACCAAGGGCAGGCCCTCAGTAGAGAGGGCTCATGGCACAGAAGACAATGGGAATGTCAGCATCTGAGCCTATGGGAGAGTCTCCAACTGCCTCACGACGAACATCAAAGAAAACCCCAGTTCAACGTCCACATGTTTAAAAACTTCACTAACATTCCAGATATAGAAAAACATCCTGACGCTTAAGTTAAATTTTTAAATTTTCAAGCAGATGTTTCCCTAGGTTAAGTATGTTGTCTCTGACTTCAAAAATTAGAGGATTATGATTCTTATTTTATATTGTCTATTTATATCTTCTGTCACTAATTAGTAAAATAAATCAAACTTGAAATTTCCTACTAGAGAAAACATCTTCGTCCAGTACCTATAAATATACTCATATTTTTCATGTTATCTTTTTCTGGTATATGATATAAGCATTGTGCTTATCAGATTTCTACTCAGTAAGCAAGTTTTCCTAATTCCTTGGTCATTACAGAATGCTGGTCATAATACAGAGACGAAGTAATAAACCGCACAGGGTTTCCTTAATCAATGATACATTTTAAGGACATCTAAACTGTTTAACAGAAAGGCCTCTATTTTAATTCCTCATGTTTGAATAGTTGAAATCCACAGGACTGCTATAACACCGTGTTCAATATTGTTTTATTCTGAAGCTGGACTCTCAACAAAAGCGGATTTATACAGTTCATGAAAACCGTGGCCAAAAGATATGATGAGCTATGTAGAGAAAATGTGAACATATTTGCCTTGTTCTCCATCCAAACCTATTTCCCATTTAAGAGAAAGCTCCATTGTGTGAGTT
The DNA here is from genome assembly GCF_054371585.1 of Giraffa tippelskirchi. Taxonomy (NCBI): domain Eukaryota; kingdom Metazoa; phylum Chordata; class Mammalia; order Artiodactyla; family Giraffidae; genus Giraffa; species Giraffa tippelskirchi. Next base: position 101,535,134 of record NC_137280.1, on the reverse strand, counting down.
TTGGTGGAAGAAATGATGCAAAGGCATATATTCAGAAATCTGTCTCAATAGCAAGAGGACAGAGAAGGCATCAAAGGACTAATTAGGTGCTAACCAGTGAAGACCTCAGCTGATTTTTCTGCTATCAGCTTCCCTTGGCTCTTACCTCTTCTCCAAGTTTGCCTCTCCAGACTGCTTATAGATTCTAGATCTACCCTTTCCACGAGATACAATTTATTATTTTTAAATCAATGAGTCAAATTTGGTTTTCATGTTTTACAGTTAAGACCTCTGTTTTAGGTAGCACCCTATATATTGTGAAAATAGTAAAGTTAAAAATGTTAATTAAAGTTTAAGACTCCACATAATCTTTTCCATTTGGACTCTTGTAGGTAGGAGGTGAAGTTCATAGGTAGCTATCATTCTTTGCAAGAATATCTGTGTTCTGATTAGAATTTTAGAACATTGATATATTAATCATATGCCCTGGAGTTTCAATTTTTAATCTTTTTCAGGCCACCTGCAAATGTTAATAATTAAGATATTTAATGATGCTTAACTCTTAAGAGGTACACAGACTTGTTTTAGTAAAGATTCTTCATAATCATTAGAATGTGAAAACCTGCTCTCGCCTAATTTACACTCACTTGCCCAAGATGTGGGATCACCTAAGAGGTTTTTAAAAGATATGGAAGCAACCTAGATGTCCATCAGCAGACGAATGGATAAGGAAGCTGTGGTACATATACACAATGGAATATTACTCAGCCATTAAAAAAAAATACATTTGAATCGGTTCTACTGAGATGGATGAAACTGGAACCCATTATACAGAGTGAAGTAAGCCAGAAAAAAAAAACAACAATACAGTATACTAATGCATATATATGGAATTTGAAAGATGGTAACGATAAACCTATATGCGAGACAGAATAAGAGACACAGCATGGAACAATTTTATGGACTCTGAGGGAGAAGGTGAGGGTGGGACGTTCTGGGAGAATAGCATTGAAACATGTATATTATCATATGTGAAACAGAACACCATTCCATGTTCGATGCATGTGACAAGGGCTCAGGGCCGGGGCAATGGGATGATCCAGAAGGATGGGATGGGGAGGGAGGTGGGTGGGGGGTCCAGGAAGGGGAACACATGTAAACCCATGGCTGAAAAAAAAATAAAAAAAATAAAAAAAAAGATATGAACAAGAAATTAGATGGTCTGCACTGATTTAGGGTTGACATGAATAAAAAGCACTTCATGAAAATAACATCTAACAAGTCATGGACAGAATGAATATCAGTTGAAAATGAGATCCAGCCTTTTGGAAAAAACTACCTGAGACCAGCTGATGCTTTACCTTATCTTGGAAGAGACTCACAACAGTCTCTGAGCAAACTGTTGCCTTTGGGGATACAGCCTTAGGAAAGCTTAAAGTCCATCTGTTCCCAAGTTCTGGATTTTCACTAACTCTGTTGACATTTTAATGAACAACCCTCAACAGGCAAGCTTGTGGGATACAAAAAATATAATGACTCTGAACCCATAAATGTATCCCAAGCATTGAAAAATAAGTTGCCTGGGGGAAAAACATCAGGAATCTTTATAATATTTTGAATAAATCGATGGCTTTTAAACCATTCTGTCTTAACTGATAGTAGCTGGAAAAATTTTCAAGTATATAGTAATTCTCTTCAATAATATAATTCTTTTCATAGAGCAGATGAATCTGGCTGCCAGTAGAGGCTACTTAACAGCATTTTCTGCTGGGTATGGTTTGGCTGCTATGAGGTAACATTTTCCACCACATATGTGATGGAAGCCTGTGAGTGATTGGGCTGTCTAATATACTCCCAGAAATTGAACTGCATATGGAGTGGACAAGGTAGAGGCATGTGAGAAAAACTAATTGTTAGTGTAAAATTTCACTCAGTTTTTTAAATATTTTCATAGAATTACAGCTTTTTTTTCATGCCATTATATTATCTAAACTTGAGCACATTCATTCTTGTTCATATTCTCTCTATGCATGTATTCTAGGTCCTTTAAAGTTACTATTACTCAATCACGAAACAGATTCATAATATTAAATATTTTAATATGGCTACATATTAGACGGTAGCTCAGATGGTAAAGAATCTGCCTGCAATGCAGGAGACCCAGTTTCAATCCCTAGACTGAGGATCCTCTGGAGAAGGGAATGGCAACCCACTCCAGAATTTTTGCCTGGATAATTCCATAGACAGAGTCTAGTGGGTTACAGTTCATGGCACTGCAAAGTTTCAGACACAACGGAGCGACTAACATAGTAGATACTTTGAAGCAAAAATCGTTAAGAGGAGAAATTAGTAAAAGAGAATTAGTTAAAACTAAAATCTTGTTTAGTCAAGAGAAACTCTTGTATATATGCACAAGGAAACACTTTAATAGAAGTTCATCACAGCATTTTTTATTAGGAAAAATGAGAACGAATCTAAATGCTTATCAATGAAAGAATAAGTAAATTGCCTTATAGTTATGCAATGGAATATTGCAGAGTAGTTTAAATGAATAAGCTAGTTCTATATGTATTAATGGAAAGACCTCAAAAACAACACTGAATAAAAATAAGTTAGAAAATACATAGAGACTGATAGCATTTATGTTCATGAAAAATACAAAACAATTATATATATATATATATATATATAGTTTACGGAAACACTAAATGTAGTAAATGTATAAAATGAATGAGGTAAATATATCATAACTTCATGATAGTGATTATCTCTGGAAAAGCAGGAGAAATGGAAATAAAAAGAACAACGGGGATTTCCACTTACCTGTAAAGTCGATCCTTTTTTTAACAAAAGAAAGACCAAGAAGTGATCTGACACAATTTTTTAAAAGTTAGTTTTCTTTTCATTTGGCGGTATGCACATGAAAGACTTCCTGAAATGTCTTTTGTTACATTCCAGACTTTAAAAATTATCCATAGTATTACACTTAAAAAGACCACTTAATTAAGAACAGAGCATTCCTAACTAGCTGAGTGATCAGACAGAATTTTGTCCCATTTTCCAGGACTAAATCAAACAGCATTTAAGCAGAGAATTTACTTAGAGGTATTTCTCCAGGTTTATTTAACTGCAAGAGATCAGACCTATCTCACTATATGAAAATATATACAAAAATAACTTTAGGGTGAGAATGTTATATTATCTGCCCTATATTCTTTTACCCTATAATTTTAATCCCTAAGACTTCTCTTCTGAGGAGTATTTGAGACAAGTTAAGTAACAGAAAAGAAAAATATAGTTGTTTTTATAAACCCAGAAGACTTAACATTAAATGCAAGTCTTCTAAAGGAAAATCAGCATATCATGACTTTTTATTCCATACAACTGTACACCTACAATAAATGGAATACAGTAGGAAAATCTTTCATGATCCCAAGATAACCCTACAGAAAATGAATGAAAAAGTTAATGATAAATAATTAGGAAAAATATTTCCTAATTGGAAAATAATTGGTCACTATTACTACATTAGTATTTTTTAATAGAAGACATGGTTATTCAAAACAATGGCTCTCCTAATCAATATTTAATCATATAAAAATTACTGTTCACAAAACTACAGGTTCCACTGTTCTTTTGTCTTCAAAACACTCACCTCTTTCTCATCTCAGGGCTTTTTCCAATGCAATCGCCTTTTCCAAGAACTTTATTCCTTCAGTTCTTAAAATGGCTAGTTCCTGTTCATCCTTGAGGTCTGTGCAAGTCATTAGTACTGATCATCAAAATCCATTTTTTTTCTCTTTTCTGGCACACAGAAAACTATATAAACCTGTATTTTTTAAAGTTGGGTATAGCCATGTCATGTGACCTGTTCTGGCCAATCATATGAAAACCTATGTCACATCCAGGCAAAAGCCTTTAAGAGCCAGGGTGCGAGTCATCTTCTCCTTCATTGCTTTGGGGACCACGGAGGCATATGTTGCAATAGAGTCTCTTTGACTCTGACTGCCTGAGAAAACATGATGAACAAAGTTCCCTGACACCTTACGCTGGACACTTGGTCACATAGTGTGAAGAGAAATTAACCTTTGTTTATTAAGTAAACAGGGCTTCCCTTGTGGCTCAGTTGTTAAAGAATCCATCTGCAATGAGGAGACCTGGGTTTGATGCCTGGGTTGAGAAGATATCCTGGAGAAGGGAAAGGCTACCCACTCCAGCATTCTGGCCTAGAGAATTCCATGGGCTGTATAGGCCATAGGGTCGCAAAGAGTTGGACACGACTGAGCAACTTTCACTCACTTGACATTAAGCAAACAAACCACAGAGACTTCATAGTTGTTCTGGTAGCATAACATAGACCATCCTGACTAATCCAAGGTCTCAGATTAAATGGTTTCTCTTCAGTGTGGAATTGCTTACACAATTATTGAAATTTATGTAATCCAGAAAACACTCTGTTTCTTTCAGAGCATTTATCACAGTGTATTTTTTTAGTGTATTAGTTTGTGTTTTACATTTCCCCCCCCTCAAAATTATAAGCAACATACAAAAGGGATTTCAAATATCTTGGTTATGGAGGCTTCCCTAATATATAGCACAATGAGCAGTAGATGCTATCTTCTTAGTAAATATTTGTTGAATGGATGACTGTTCCACTTTATTTTATTAAAAATAATATGTTAGGTACTTTAGAAATTTTGATACACAGTTAACATGCTTGGGCAAGAAATTCCAATGACAACAAAGAGATAAAATGCACCATAAATTTTCATGACACATATGAAAGTTCTGAATTTGAATATCCTATGACTTAGAAACTATTTTATATTTGGGACACCACTGCTCCAATATAGACAACATCAATTAGAGAAGATTTATTGATTTATCGTAAAAAATTATTCCACTTAAACTCAGATGCAGTGCATGTAAACAGAGTACATAACTTTCCCAAAATATAAAAAGTCATAAAAGTTACAAAAACAATATTTTATTGAAGCTGTAAAGAACACATATACTGAGCTGGAGTCCTTATTCTCCTGCTAGCAATTTAATAAACGTTTCAGTCATATTTATGACCATTTCATTTTCCACATATCTTTTGTTGCCAGGATAAAACCTTAGGAGTTCATGCTTCAATAAACTCAGACTCAAGAATCTATTACAAAAAATGAATTTCAGGCTGGCATCCACTAAAGTCCTAAATCTTCTCCTTCAACTGCCAGGATGTAAGGTAAAAACGGTTGCTGCACTAACAGTCGTTGTCAGCTGCCGTACTTTTGCCAATGACTATATATCAAGCATGGGTTGTTGGTGAGCTACAATCTATCACATATTTTGTGGGAGACTTGAGCATGCCTGGAGATCTCAACTCAATAACATTTCAAGATCTAGCTTCAGACAAGGCAAGATGCCACTGCTAGGAAGCAAACTGAGACTAAATATGATAAAAATTAGCACTTCTATATAGTCATGCTAGATCAGAGTCAACAATGGCAATTACACCTGTGGCAATTTAACTAGATTTCTACTCATTAATATCTATCTTACCAAGATAGCTCACAAAACACCCACCCAAATTTTATTTTGACTATTTGTTCTTATAGAAATTAATTAGCAATACCTTCCTCTGTTTGGATTTGTTTTCCTCTTTTATATGCTTTTATACTGTTGCTTTCTTTGGGATTGGAATGAAAACTGACCTTTTCCAGTCCCGTGGCCACTGCTGAGTTTTCCATATTTGCTGGCATATTGAGTGCAGCACTTTCACAGCGTCATCTTTCAGGATTTGAAATAGCTCAACTCGAATTCCATCACCTCCACTAACTTTGTTTGTAGTGATGCTTCCTAAGGCCCACTTGACTTCACATTCCAGGATGTCTGGCTCTAGGTGAGTGATCCCACCATCATGATTGTCTGGGTCGTGAAGAACTTTTTTGTACAGTTCTGTGTATTCTTGCCACCTCTTCTTAATATCTTCTGCTTCTGTTAGGTCCCTACCGTTTCTGTCCTTTATCAAGCCCATCTTTGCATGAAATGTTCCCTTGGTATCTCTAATTTTCTTGAAAAGATCTCTAGTCTTTCCCATTCTATTGTTTACCTCTATTTCTTTGCATTGATTGCTGAGGAAGGCTTTCTTATCGCTCCTTGCTATTCTTTGGAACTCTGTATTCAAATGGGTATATCTTTCCTTTTCTCCTTTGCTTTTCACTTCCCGTCTCTTCAAAGCTATTTGTAAGGCCTCCTCAGACAGACATTTTGCTTTTTTGCATTTCTTTTTCTTGGGGATGGTCTTGATTCCTGTCTCCTGTACAATGTCACGAACCTCCATCCATAGTTCATCAGGCATTCTGTCTATCAGATCTAGTCCTTTAAATCTATTTCTCACTTCTCTGTATAGTCCTAAGGGATTTGATTTAGGTCATATGCAGAGTACATCATGAGAAACACTGGGCTGGATGAAGCACAAGCTGGAATCAAGATTGCTGGAAGAAATATCAATAACCTCAGATATGCAGACGATACCACCCTTATGGCAGAAAGTGAAGAAGAACTAAAGAGCTTCTTGATGAAAGTGAAAGAGGAGAGTGAAAAAGTTGGTTTAAAGCTTAACACTCAGAAAACTAAGATCATGGCATCCGGTCCCATCACTTCATGGCAGATAGATGGGGAAACAGTGGCTGACTTTATTTTTTTGGGCTCCAAAATCACTGCAGATGGTGACTCCAGCCATGAAATTAAAAGACACTTACTCCTTGGAAGGAAAGTTATGACCAACCTAGACAGCATATTAAAAAGCAGAGACATTACTTTGCCAACAAAGGTCTGTCTAGTCAAGGCTATGGTTTTTCCAGTGGTCATGTATGGATGTGAGAGTTGGACTATAAAGAAAGCTGAATGCCAAAGAATTGATGCTTTTGAATTGTGGTGTTGGAGAAGACTCTTGAGAGTCCCTTGGACTGCAAGGAGATCCAACCAGTCCATCCTAAAGGAGATCAGTCCTGGGTGTTCATTGGGAGGACTGATGTTGAAGCTGAAACTCCAATACTTTGGCCACCTCATGCGAAGAGCTGACTCATTGGAAAAGACCCTGATGCTGGGAAAGATTGAGGGCAGGAGGAGAAGCGGATGGCAGAGGATGAGATGGCTGGATGACATCACCGACTCGATGGACATGGGTTTGGGTGGACTCAGGGAGCTGGTGATGGACAAGGAGGCCTTGCGTGCTGCGGTTCATGGGGTCGCAAAGAGTCGGACACGACTGAGCGACTGAACTGAACTGAACTGCTACTGCTGCTTTCATATTTTTGCATTTAAAATATTTCTTTCTATTCTCCACAAGAAATGCACTCAGGCAATGTATCTAATACCATAATGAAGGTAAAAACCCTGGCTTTCTAGTAAATGTATTTGTATCTATGCCGTGTAATCATGATTCATAAATAACAGATGAATTAATTTTTAACAGGAAAATAGTTATGATTCTCTGTAATATTAAGAATAGTAGCAAATTTACTCATTAGAATGAGGTAGATATGATTTCTATACTCAACAGACACTTGAGGAAACAGAGGTTCTAAGAGGCGAGGTACTATATCCAAAGCAATATAGCCGCATAAAAAACAGTAAGTGTGTGTATGTTATTAGTTATAATGCGTGAACTGGAGAACAATATAGTATATATTGAGTTGGCCAATAAGTTCATTCAGGGTTTTCCATAAGATGTAATGAAAAAACTTGGACGAACTTTTTGGCCAACACAATAAAATAGCAAAATGGCAGAATATGCGTTAAGAGTCAGACAGATGTGGATTTCAATCTCAATACCATTATTTACTGGCTTTCTGACAACAATTTAGTGAAAAAAAAAATAGTGGAAAGAGTCTTACCACACAGTAGGTGCTCATTAAAAAACAGCTATTTACCATATTATTATTTAGACATGACTTCAATAATTTTCTTTTAAGGGTCAGCACTGCCCAAGCTTTGTATGACACGCATGTATTATTTTTATAAACAGAAAAAAAATCATATAAAAAGTAATTTTTAATGTTGACAATTTGAAATTAGAGTGGTATCAGATCAAGTATTAAAAAGAAAGCTGATGAATTTTGTATCAACTTTATCTCAACATATGTTAGCTGTACTGATGGTGAGAAAAGTTTGTGAAAAAGCATCAAGTATTGGTTATAAGAACTTTCACTGGCATTTCTACTGAAGATAAACCCCCGGAAGGGTGAGATGAATCATGGAAACCACAGCAAATGCAAAAAGAAGCAAAATAAGAGAATAACAAAAATTTCCAACCCATTCCTTAAGGTTCCACAACTAATTCTCTTAAACAGAAACTGAAAAACTAGAGTTTACTCCTTAGACTTGCAGCTGTTGTATGTACTGTGAAGTGGAGGTATCAATGCTAGTGCCCACATGGAGACATGATGGACAGACAGTAACATACATGCAATCCCACAGTTTATGTACCCAGGGAAGATCAGTCACTTCTAAGTTCAACCATTTATATCCAGATATGCAAGTTTATATTAATGGTAACAAGCATATAAACAATAAATTGCAGTTTTTCTACTTCACAGATTACTGGCTTCTATGAAAAGCAAACAGGTTACTCATCAATTCCTTAACCACTAATGATGCAGAAATTTTGGAATGCATTTTTTCCTTCCAAGTACAGAGTGCTCCTGAGTTTTTGCTGATCTATTTCCATAATTGTGATTTGACCCAATACTCAGAAAAACGTTCATCATATGTAATTTCTTCTAATGTTTAACTGCTGAGGTAGGTAACACCCTACATTCAAAGAAAATGTTAACATGAGAGAAACAGAGATAAACTCATGTTATAAATTTTGAGTTAAGTAAAGGACAAAAAATTACTTTCAAAAACCAGAGAGGCCTCCTTTTCATGTTATAATTTAAAAGGATACATACAGAATGTACTAGTTTTAAAACTGGCTTTTATCAGCTGGAATAACCTTTCAAAAGGACACTTTCTAAAATATAATCAGAATTTTCTTAATAAGACACTTGATTTTTCTACAATGCAATCAAATGGTTATTAGGACACTGAAAACTATGCTCCAGGCAGGGACAGACCTTGAGATTCTGGGATTTACCGAGAACAAATTCAGTTTACTGGCAAAAGCACTGCTTTTGCAGGCACGCTTCCCTGCACGATCGGGTAGTAATGGAGCTTAGGAAATAATCCCATTCTGTCCACACAAGAACTGGAGCAACTGAAGGCTACTAGGGCTGCCATGTCACCATGCTACCAGAGCCCAGGACAAGCCACAAGTCTAATGACTGGCACAATACTGGCATTTATTTCATAGACAGTCTTCTTACTCTTTAATAACACTGAAGTTATTTCTTCCAAAATCATTCCAACATCCGAAGGGGGTAATTTTCTAATGTGAAACACAGAGGGGAAAATCCAACAACAATAACAAATCAAGAAAAAGTCCATCTTGATGAATAAAGAAATTTTGCCACCAATTTTAAAGGTAAAAAAATCTAATCTCTGAATGAAGAGCATTTTTTTTTCAACCCAATTCTAATTCAACGATAATTAAATTCTATTGTTGGAATCAATGCCAAGTTCTTAGAAACTCTTTGATCCATTCTCTGTCACAACCACTTCTAATAACACCATCATCATTTTTAATTTTGATCCATGACCTACAAATTCTCTGCAATTATTTCATAATTTGAATGAAGTTTCTCCTCTCCTAACATCCATTAAAGGTACTGAGATTTATTCATAAATAACAGTCAATGTTTTCCCTCCATCTCATTTCGTCAAACTCAAAAATGCTCAGAGACTTAAAATGGTTGCTTTTGAAAATATTTTTGAACAGTTCTGGTTGTTATAAAATAATGCTGAGGACCAGATTAAACAGCTCTTTGGCCTGTCATTAGAGAAATGTGTCTTATTAACATTTTATTTTCTAATTTATTAGCTTTCTTCCTTTCTGGCCACTTTTCGAAGAAAGCATATTTATCCATGAGATATTATTATTCCCTCTCTGATTCTTTTCTTGGGCTAATTTCTTCCACTCAGCAATGTTACTCCATTCCTAGGCTTTACTTTTCACCTATTCTTCTGAGATTAAAACACATTTGCTGGTGTTTACGGACACAGTTACCTGACTGTCCCATGGGTGCCTGTACTATGACATGTCTTACCCTGAATCCATCATTTCCGAGAACTCTGGCTTTCTTTCTTGTGATCGTCACATCAGATTCCAGTCATCGGCATTCACACAGTCATCCAAGCTAAAACCCTTACAGTAATTCTTGACACTTCTCACTCCAGTCTCCCAGATATGTCACTAAGTCTTATCCATTCTGCCTTTGAAATGCCACTAGAATGCATAGCCCCCCCAAGTACAATTCCAATGCCTCAGCTCAGTTCCTCTCTCTTTATTAGACTGTTGCAGCGGCATTCCTATTTCAGTGTCACAGTCCTCAGGGCTTCCTTTCTTCCACGTCTCTCTAAGTTAGTATTTTCAAAGCGTTTAGTTGCTAAGTTATGTCCAACTCTTTGCAATCCTTTGGACTGTAGCTCGCCAGACTTCTCTGTCCATGGGACTTCCCAGGCAGGAATACTGGAGTGGTTGCCATTTCCTTCTCCAGGGGATCTTCCCAACCCAGGGATCGAACTCACGTCTCCTACGTCTCCTGCACTGCAGGCGGATTCTTTACCCACTGAGCCATCAGGGAATCCCAACACTCACCTGACAAAATATTTTTGTTGGCTTCCTGTTAATATATGATAAAGTTCACATTTCTTAACTTGACAGAGAAAGTCGTTTATATATATCTGCACACCATTAATGTTTCTGAACCTGAGATCATGAGAGGATACTACTTGTTAGAGGATCTGTGAAGTTTCAATGACATGATGAATGTCAAGTGTTTACCCACTGTCTGAGAATTACTGAGTGCTCAAAAATTGTTAGCTGTTATTTTCATCACCACTGCTACATCATACTTAATGGGGAAAACTGGTTCCTTTCTTTCTCCTCAATGTGAGGAGTAAGATGAAACTGTCTGTTCTTGTCATTTCTGTTCAGCATCATAGTGGAGGTTCTAGGCAGAGCAATCAGGCAAGAGAAGAAAATAAAAGGCATGTGTATTAGAAAGAAAGAAGGAGGACTTCCCTGGAGGTACAGTGGATGGGAATCAGCCTGCCAGTGCTGAAGACATGGGTTCAAACCCTGGTCCAGGAAGATTCCACACGCCCTGGAGCAATGAAGCCTGTGTGCTGCAACTACTGAAGCCTGTGCGCTCCAGAGACTGTGCTCTGCAACCAGAGAAGCCCACACACCGCAACTAGAGTAGCCCTCGCTCTCTGCAGCTAGAGAGTAGACCTCACTCTCTGCAACTAGAGAAAAGTCCACATGCAGCAACAAAGACCCAGTGCAACCAAAAATAAAATGAATTTTAAAAAAGAATACATACAAAATTGCTCAGTCGTGTCCGACTCTTTGCGACCCCAGGGACTATAGAGTCCATGGAATTCTCTAGGCCAGAATACTGGAGTGGGTAGCCTTTCCCTTCTCCAGGAGATCTTCCCAACCCAGGGAGCGAACCCAGGTCTCCTGCATTTCAGGCAGATTCTTTACCAGCTAAGCCATAACGGAAGCCCTATCCACTAAAAAAGGAAGAACTAATTAACAAGTCCTTTAAGGTCAAGAACACAATATCGATATACAAAAGTTAGTTATATTTCTACATGGCAGCAATGAACAATGAAAAAGTGAAATTAAAACAAATTCAGTTACATAGTGTCAGAGAAAAAAAATACTTAGGAACAATTTTAACAAAATTTGACTCAAGAAATATAAAAACTATATTCTCAAAATACAAAGCATTGTTAAAAAAGATATAAAATAGAAAGATATTCTATAAAAGGAAGAAGAAAAAAGAACAAATTAAACAATTAACATTTTGGGATACCCTTTCCTAAATGTAGTCCACCAATGAATGTACGGTAGGGAAGGAGAATCCTTGCTTTGATTTATGCTGATTAGCAGCTTGATGGGTAGGATTTCCTGGGCAGTGTGATGTCAGCACCTACCATGCTGAACGCCAGGCATGAAAACTTAACATATGACACGTGTGTGTGTGTTACAGATGAGCACACTCGAGAAATTCCAGATTCTCAGAGATTTGTGAGCCAGATTTCCTTGGACCACTATGAATTGTGAGTGGAATTCCCTAGATTTGCTTTGGCAGTCACCATAAATCTAATCCAAAATGAAGGAGGAATAAAGTACAGGGTCAGAGAGTTCACTCCAAACTTCTCAGAAATGCCGAGTCAGGAACTACTGTGCTTACGAGGTAAGTAACTACCGTATTCAAGGTTTTGCTTGTGTCATCCTAGCAGGCAGTAAGACAGCTGTAACATCCAGAGCTACTCTGTACCAGACAAGGCAACCGTAGTACCTAGGCAGGGTAATTCACAGTACAGTAATCTAGAATTCTACATTTATCATTACAAATTTTTTTCCAGAAAGAGATATGTTTTCTAGTTCATTATTGTGTCTTTGGGCTAGCAAACAGAGTTAGAGCTATATTTCAAGATCCTTTGTAATGTGGTATCTAGTAAAATAAGTAACACAGAATCTCCTAATAGCTTTTAATTGAATGATTAGATGGATTTGTTTTATAACTCTAATAATTAAATAACAGAAAATATTTTTAGACATTTGTACCAAGCAATGTGCTTCCCTGGTGGCTCAGAGGTAAAGAATCTGCCTGCCAATGCTGGAGATACAGGTTCAATCCCTGGGCCGGGACGATCCCCTGGAGAAGGGAATGGCACCCCACTCCAGTATTCTTGCCTGGGAAATCCCATGGACAAAGGTGCCTGATGGGCTATAGTCCATGGGGTCGCAAAAGAGTTCAACACGACTTACTGACCAAAACAAACAAACCAAGCAATGTACCAAGTTCTTTATATATCTATATATATCTTTATATTTTGTGAGCTAATCCACAATTCAGAGTCCTTACTTCTAGATCAATCTCTCTCTTCCCAGGATTCATCGGCACCAAATTGGCCACACAGCTAGCATTCGAGGAAGAGGATTAGACTTGAGAAAGTCCTGTGAGGAAGGAAAAGCCAAAGGAAGGGATGACTCCTCTGTGCTGAGGAGTTCTCTCAGAGGGAGGCTGGAGAAGCAAACCATGAGAAGCCCGGAGCGGGGACGAGGCGTCAGGTACAGCAATGGGAAGGCCAAGGGCACAGCACATCTGCCTCCTCTGGGGACTCCAGGAGGAAGTCACCTCAGAAACCCACCCCAATTGGAAGAGAATCAAAATGATTCCTGCATGTCCCCGTAAGGACTACGAGACTGCTAGAGGGTTTGGCCAGGACGTTTGCAAAATACTACACTCCTGTTCATACCTAACAGATAAGCAAAAACCCTTTAAAAACATCATGCCACAGAGTTGTGAGTTTAACTGGGATTCCTCAAAGTCCTTTCCTCACCCCCTCAGCTCCTTAGCCATCATCTGCTCAGTGGCTCTTTGATCTTGTCTGGGTCCAGTGCCAGTTTTTTTCCTTAAACGCCCCGTGCCTGAAAAATGCTGCTTGGTATTCTCTGGCCTCCATCAAGCCCTCAAAACTGTCTGATCATCAAACAGCTTTTCAGATACCACCTCCTTCACTAATCATTCCTGAAACAATTACAAGAAAGAGATCAAGTTCCTTGGCTCCCATACAAATACAAAGGGATAAACTATACTTTTTAGTTTTGCAGAGTCATAAGCAAAAGCAGGTACATAATTCTGCAGTCAGAAATACTTATAAATGTCAGCAATTATTTTTAAAAAATATCATAAAGTAATACAAAAATTATATGATGTTGTGTCTGTATATCTCACTATAATCTAAACTACTAAAATCTCACTATGATCTCCAAAACTATAAAATGTTATCATTGAATAAGCTACAGAGTTTAAACAAAATATGATGTCATAAGATTGTTTCAAGCAACTGAGATTTTCCTCTTAAAAAGGCATAGATAATGCTTTCCATCTTCTACTTATGATTTCTAAGGTATATTGGGTTTATTTCTTAGTTTACCACATAGTAACCAAGCCACAATTTGAAACCATTATAAACATTGTTGACTCAATCTTGCCCCCTACAGGGAATGTTAACTTTTTATTGAAGTCACTGGGATTTAAAAATTTGAGATATGGAGAAAACTTTAAGATAAAATTGACTCTTTTCAAATCCATTTTTGCCACCTCAGAGAGAGGCAAAGTCTATTCTAATAATGTTAAAACATCATAAATCTGTTCAAAATGACCCAACAGTAAATTTTATTTACTTCATCCTCATTTGCTTCATCTGGTGTTCTAAATGCCAAAATTAAATCATTGATAAAATCCTAAAGATACTTTAACAAATGAGTTCTCAGACTTGTCCAATTATAACAATATTCTGGGATACTTTGTAACAATCTCATGCAAAACTAGCAAATTTTGTTTTACAGTGGAATTACTTTGCAGGCTTTAAGAATTAAATGCCAGTGCTCAGATGTGGGTCCCACTGCTCGAGATTCTTGTTTCATCGATCTGGATGAAGCTCCCTGGAAATGATAATATACAACCATGGCTGAAATTCATTGTATTTGGAACCCTCAATTTGGGCATCTAGGTTATAGGAATAAGAATCAGTATTTTGGACCAAAAAAACCGAGGTGATTCTTATGACCAACAAAGACAGGTAAACAGTGATCTAGCCCAGTGACCTTATTTTTCAAACAAGAGATTACTTATGAACTGACCTGCTCTGGTGGCCCAGTCGGTAAAGAACCTGAATGTAATGCAGGAGACGAAGGTTTGATCCCTGAGTCAGGAAGATCCCCTGGAGAAGGAAATGGCAGCCCACTCCAGTATTCTTGCCTGGGAAATCCCACGGACAGAGGAATCTGGCAGGCTACAATCCATGGGGTCGAAAGAGTTGGACACGACTTAGCAACTAATCTACCACCACCACCTAGAGTGTACTTAATCTGTCAAATTCTAATTAAAATTTCTCTGTGACATTTAGAACTTAATTTTTCTTAAGACAAAAAAAAATGTTTAAAATTTGGAATGTGCCTTGTATGCTATTTCTAAATCAGAGGAAGATATTCACAAACATTCAGCTTTGCCCATATGGAAGAATTTTGCATGCATTAAACCATGACATTAAGTATGGTCACGGGAAGCATAGTTTTTAATCCACAGAAAATGAGGGACCCATAGAACCAGTGTTTCTTGGTACCATAATGTGCACTTAATAAGCCACCACAATCTTACTTGTAAACGCCAGCTGCAGTATCACAAATCATAGCATCTTTCATGAAAAATGCCTATACCTGGCTTTCTGTATGACTTTAGATTGATTTCAGGTCAAAATGAGATATCAACTTCCTGGAAAACACAGGAGATTGAAACCATATCGCAGAAACTCCCTTTCCCACAACAAACGTGAACAGCAACAAAAAAAGGTAAATGCTAACAACAACAACAAAAATTCACTCTTAGCACCTAAAGTAGGAAACAGTTACCAACTCCTACCATAGTATTTGAAAACGGCAGCAAGGAATGAAATATTGAATAGAAGACTGCGCCCTAAATAATACAGAAAATAAGAATGACTCATCAGTATCCTAGGAAGTCTCACTAATTCTCCCTGGGGAGCTAATGTGAGTTCAGCTTATGAGGAACTCAGGGAAAATTTGAAAGCATGAAAGTCCCTACTTACCAACATAATATCTCATCAGAAAGCAGAAAAACAGAGAGAAATAGCCACTGTGATCTCTACCAGATGGGAGGAAACCAGACAGTGAAGACATGATGCTCCTTGCCACACAGGGTAATTATCTCCAGTACTCAACGGGAGAACAGGGGACCCAGGGACTATAAGGAGAAAAGATTCTCAGGGAGCAGGAGGCCCCTTATGATGACAACGGGGAAGAGAAACTACCACTGGAGAATGATCGGGGCACAGGGGAGAAATCACTACCAAGCATGACTCTCTGAAATCAAAGGTGCACCAGGGACTGCAGCTGCAATGAGTAGAATCAACCAAGTTTCAGGGATATCCTCTTTTGAAAAGAGAATAATCCTCAGACCATACAGAGTGATCCAGGCACACACCATGCGAAGAATATCCTGAGAAAGTACAGAGCACAGAGCCTTTCCTCGAAGCTGCCCAAACCCCAGCTGAGATCTTCTGCTCCTCTTCTGGGCTCAGAACACCAAGTACTTAAATCCCTGGCTCTCAAACGGGAGCAAACACAGGAAGACAACTCTTGGGTAATTTAGGAAGGGAGAAAAGGAAAATTCACTTTTATCAAATTAGAGCAAATAGAAGCTCTGGACAGAGCTTCCCATTTTAAGCAAACCTAAGACAAAAAGAAATTGGACAGGAACTGCCTAATATATTACCATTTTTTTTAAGGCACAGAGCAGATTAAGAATACAAGAATGCTCCATTATAGGAAGAAAGAATAATCAAGGAAATGGAAAATAATTATGCATCATTAGTATAATGTTTTTAGGGCCTTTGAGGAAATGCCCCTTTATCACACTGAGGAAGATCTCTTTTATTCTCCAGTTTGTTGACAGTTTCAGGAATGGATTCTCTCACATGTTTTCCCTGCATCTAGCTGGATAATCACGTGATCTTTAAAATTTGCTAATACGGTGAGTTACACTGATGTTTTATTCTGGGATTAATCTGGGGACTTCCCTGATGACTCAGCTGGTAAAGAATCCAACTGCAATGCAGGACACACAGGAGATGCAAGTTCGATCCCTGGGTCTGGAAGATTCCCTGGAGTAAGAAGTGGCAGCCACTTCCAGGGTTCTTGCTTAGAGAATTCCATGGACAGAGGAGCCTGGTGGGCTACAGGGCGTGGAGTCGCAAAGACTCAAACACGACTGAGTGACTGAGCACAAATATGCTGGGATAACATACACTCTTTCAATATACTGTTGGTGTGCTTTGCTAAAATTGGGACATTTTGCCTCATGAAAAATATTTGTACGCCATTTTCTTTTTCTTGAAATGCCATTTTCCGGCTTTGGTCTCAAGGTAATTTGGCTTCCTAGAATGAATCGATAAGTTTTAACTCTTGTTTCTTTTCTAGAAAAATCTGCCTTTAGGATTGACATTATTTCCTTCTTAAATGTTCAGTAGAATTAACCAATGAAGTTGAGTCAGGATTTTTCTTTATAAGAAGGTTTTTAACTACATATTCAATTTCTTTAATTGGTATAGGGATATCTGTGCTATTTTTTCTCAAATGAACTTTGTTGACTTACATCTTTCAAGAAACTGTCCACTTCATTTTTATTAGCCTGAAGTTGTTCATGGTATTGCCTCATTGTTCACTTATTAGTAAAATCAGTATTGATGTTACCTCTCATATTCTTGATATTGATAATTTGTGTCTTTGCTTTTTCCTTGTTGGTGTGGATAGCGGCCTCTCAACTTTATTGATATTTTTCAATGAACCAGCTTTTGGTTTCAATGATTTTCTCACTTTTTTTCTTTTTCCTACTTCATTTGCTTTTATCCTGACCTTTATTATTTCTATTCCTCTGCTTACCTTTGGTTTAATTTGTTATTCTTTTCCTAATTTTTTAATGAAGAAGTTGAGGCCACTGATTTAAGACCTCTCCTTCTTCTAACGTAGACCTTTGAAAGTGAAAGTGAAGTCGCTCAGTCGTGTCCAACTCTTTGTACCCCCATGGACTGTAGCCTACCATGCTCCTCCATCCATAGGATTTTCCAGGCAGGAGTACTGGAGTGGGTTGCCATTTCCTTCTATACAATTCCCTCTAAATATTTCTCCAGCGGCATCTCATAAAATTTGATATTGTTTTCATTTTTGTTCAATTCAAAATGCTTTCTAATTTCCCCTTTGATTTCTTCTTCAATCCATGGATACTAGAAATGGGTTTACACAGCTTCTGAATGTTTGGGTATTTTCCAGAGATCTTTCTGTTATTGTTTTCTGATTTAACTCTGCTGTGAACTGAGAAGACACCTTGAATACTTTTAAAGAATCTGTCAGGCTATGCCTGGGTTCTTTATGCCCACAGCACGGTCTGGAAAAAACTCTCTCGAGCAGCAAGCTGGGGAAATCTAGCAGAGTCCTTCTTTCAAGGATCACTTTCTGTTGTTACCTGAGATCCAGTATCTTGAAACCCATTGTTTCACATATTTCACTCTATTTTTCAATTCTTCTCAGGCAGGAGGGTGAATCTGAATCCTGTCAGTTCACCTTGGCTGGAAATAGACGTCTCAAATTTGTTTTAAGTATTATGAGTTTTGAATGAACATTTTAGCAGATCACACACATCAAGAAATTCTGGGTATAAACATTCAGAGGTATAATAAAAAATGTCATATCAAAAAGATTTTCCTAGGCCAAACGAATATAAAATAACAAGCCATCTCTTTCATTCAATTGGAATCGTGTACCTAACATTCTCATGAATTGATACAATGTATTTCTAAAGAGTAGAAACACATTACTTCTGTAATTTTGTGTTTCACTTGAAATAAAGTTGTGATTAAGTGTGTGAGTTGTGATGGTATACCACTGTGTTCAAATCCGACTTTCTTCAATTGATTTTCTGAGTGAATTTCAGCAAATTGTTTTACCCCCCTTGTGCCTCAGTTTTCTCTTGTAATATGATGTTTAAAAATATCTTTGTGTTGGTGTAAGTATTAATTCCTCTTAAGAACTTATCACAATCCCCAATATTACATAATTTTCCATGTCAAACTAATACTAATTTAACTTATGCAGATATAAATAATAATCTGACTGAAAAGACTATGCAAAGGTAAGAGATTCATAGCTATTATCTAACTGACATGCAAGCAATGAGCTCTACTGAATGATGTCTCTGCCTTCAGCCTCTCAAACTTCCATTTCTGTTTGCCACTTCAGATTGACCTTTACAGAGCACTTCTTTTAAATTTAGAAGTGCTTCACAATCCCTCTCCGCTGAATAGAGGGCAGCCTCTTGACTTTGGCATTCCAAACTTCATATATTAAGGTTCAAGCCTATTTTTCCAGCCTCATCTTCTCCTCATCCCTTTCACCATGGTCTTAGAGCCATACTGAAAAATAAGCATCCATGAACATTCAAAGACCTCTACTATGTCTGTACTTTTTTTCATCTTATTTCTTCTACTGGGAACCACTGTGTTTATGTAGTCACACATACAGTCTGCCTTTTATATACCGCACTGTGTGGAGAAGAGGGAACACAAAGGCAACTTAAGATCAAAAGCTTTGCTCTCAAAAAGCTCACAGCTAAGAAAGCAAGCAGGCACAACCCAAAGATGAAGAGAGGTAGTCTAAAGGAATGGGACATACAGCAGGTCTAGTCAAAAGAAGAGCAGGCCTAATTATTCCAAGAAAAGTAAGGTTAGGCAGGGAGGCAGGTGGTGGTCAAAGAAAGCTTCAGAGAGAAACTGTTTTCTGGACTGTTTGAAGACCCTTCCGACCTATTCCTATTAGATTTAGCAATGTACAAGCCCACTGATTACAAGTACCATGAGTGAAATAAACTCTATTATATATTAGTTACACTGTGAAATGCTTGGAACAAGACCTTGTGCATAGGGAGGGCCGAAACTAAGACTAAAAAGACCAGTACAACAGTAACTACTGATAGTAACACGGATATTTACAGTAGAAATACTTCAAAACAAGATGAGCAGGGTCTAAAAATTCAACTGCCTAGCATGCAAGACCTGGAGGAGGGCATGGCACCCCACTCCAGTATTCTTGCCTGGAGAATCCCCATGGACAGAGGAGCCTGGTGGGCTACAGTCCGTGGGGTCGCACAGAGTCGGGACACGACTGAGCGACTAAGCACAGCACAGCATGCAAGGCAGTGATGATGATATATGATATTTTTTATTTGATACGTATTATTAGAAAAAAATCCACTCAAAAATTCAAACAGTGAAACTTAAGACTGTTCACAACTGATGTACTCTGATCTGAGACATTCCTAGTAATGCTGGAACAATCTCCCTCATCCATAAAGACTATTTTGTCTAGGACAGCATATCATATCTTGGCTTTATTTCTCATAATTATAGCTTATTATTTATTAAGCCCTTACTCTATGCCAGACACTGGCTAGGCACTTTATCTTTCACTTAATTCTCATCCCGGGAATGTGAGCCACTCTTAAAGTATGCTGTTTATTCTGAGTCCTTACTCTTTCAATAAAAACAGTATTAAATGTTATTTGTATGACTTAAATTCCTTTATTCCATATTTGCAATTCCATTTTTAATACTGAATTGCTATCTTTTTGATAACTAGGGAGTTCATTTAAAAGAGATTAGCATCAATAATTATCATTTATTGGATACCAGGTATTATATTATTAAGTCTTAAAAATAATTCAAGGTTGAAAGAGGAGACACCTATTACATATGCAGAAACACAGATCAGAGAGGGCAATCACATTTCCAAGGTCACACAGGTCTTAATATTAAGGTTCTATTTTGGCTATACACTGTGTTCCTAAAACACAGCAAGTGTCACTCAATAGATGTCTACCATGTGTCACACACTCTGCCTATTAGGTATTAGGAGCTTAACACAGTATGCTTTTAATCTTCCCAACAACTCTATGAGGTAACCGCAGGTCCACAATCCTTTATTTGAAACCCTTGGAAATAGGTGTTATTTAAGAACTTTGAGTATTTGGAATTTTTAAAAAATATATGATGATATAACATAAACCCCTCTCTCCACACATGCACACTTTATTATTTATTGCTTCTGGCTAACTCCTATGTATTTAACCTTTCATTATATTTCACTCGTGTGTGGGGGGGGCAGCTTCACCTAGTTTCTGTACTAGAACTCTAATGTCTCTGGTCTTGATGGTGAAACAAGAAAATATTTATGAAGTTACACAAATATAAAATATTTAAATATTTTTATTTTGTATTGCAGGTTCCTCTGCCTCTAGGTAAATTAAGCGAATAAATATATAAGGGCACTTAGAGATGGAATAAATGAAAATACTCACTGATTTAACTCAAAGGAATTTTATAAATAAAGCATCAAGGTCTAACAGGTTGCCAGCACAGTCAATCTAACTGCATAGATCAAAAGAGCACAGGCTTAAACTGGACAGTGAGAAGTGGAAGGCCTCGCCTCTCCCAGATCATATCAGTCAATGAGCTGATCTTCTCCCAAACTTAGAGCCATTCTTTATATAGCCTGGCATCTCCACTCTGAGTTTTAGCTTTCCATCTCCCTGTGCTATGGTTCCTCATTCTATCCTTCTTTTCTTTTCCTTCCACTTTCCACTGTCTGCTTTTTTTTTCCTTCCTCATTTTCCTTCCCTTGTGTTCTTAGTGGCATTCAAGATAAGGATGTCATCTGAGCTACTGCCAAAAAGTTAAGTTCCCACAGATCTTCTGGTATTTCTCTGATGCCCATTTAAGGCTACGTTTAGCTTAGTGAGTGCAAGGTTATAAAATGTTCAGGAGTGCAGAACTGTGTGTGTGTGTGTGTGTGTGTGAGTGCAGGAGCATGTGGGTTTGACATCTGCAGTTGGTAATGTTCTCCCTCTGTTCCTTGCAATTTCATTCTCACTAAATCCTCTGAGCCTAAGTAAAAGGGAGATCTTTTATTTCTATAAAACAACATCAGTTCAGTAACTGTGGTAACTGGTATTAATTATGGAGTTTAAATAACTTTATTCAGCATGTGATTCCATCATGCTATATGGTATAATATCAACATAACCGTTAGTCTGATACTGCTTTTTTCCCATTATAATGGGTTGGGTTTTTTTTCATCCAGATTAACTGCAAGAAGACTTCTGTAATTCTCCTTTAATCAGAAACCATTTCTGAGCTCTCTCACAGAAATTTGTTCCTACTCCTATTATAGTATTTACTATGTCACATTTTACTTTAATATTTAAATAAATGATTAGGCTTATTCTTTAAATAATTTGCTCCCCATTAACAGGGAGTATGTATTATCTGTATTTGTAACTTGAGCTTCAAGTACTTTGCCTAATATTTAATAAGTACTCAATATGTGATAAATATTTATAAATAAATTTAGTTATCCTCCTGTACATTCTAACTTGTAGTTAAAAAAGGGAAAAATTCCAAAAGCACTAGGAAAAAACTACAGATATCTGGAAGATTTGGAAATGGGGAAGACTTTTCAAACATAAGGAATAAATCATAAAAAGTCTTTTTAGAAGGAAATGAACAGAACATATGAAAAGTTTTAAGTTTTCACATATTCAATGACCCAGCAATAACATTTCTAGAATATAGTCTAAGACTAAAATCAGAAATAAATACTTACCTACATAGATTTTTATCACAGCTTTGCTAACATACAAACAAACCAACCAACAAAATGAAAAGAAAACCTGAAAATGATCTTAAATGTGAAATATTAACTAATAAGAAATGTAACTACAGTACACAGCTATATCACCACAACTGAGTTTAAGGTCTGCAATCAAATTGTTTTGAGATCCTCTTTCCATTCGAATATCCCCAATGCTACCAGAAGTTTGAAGTGGGCAAAATATCTTCATCTGAGACACAGAAAATAACTTTACAAATATCATATGGTTGTTTTGAATGCAGAAACCTAGCCCTCATTATTACAACATGCGGTGTAACTATTACATTTCATATCTAATATAATGCAGTTCATAATTTGAAAGGAGAAGCAGGATATAAGTACATTTCATGTTATAGAACATGGAATATTCTTATAGTCGATTCCAGTAAGAATAGAAAGATCCCAGTCTTTGTAAGCAATATATGTGAAGTAGAGTAAAGGACTCAAAGTATAACCTGAATCTTAAAAATAACTAATTCTGAGAGAAATCATAAATAACTGCATTTCTTATTTCTCCTTGTCTTATTTTCTAAATTATCTTATAATAAACACACATAACCTTCAGATAAGAACAAGACCATGGGAGGAATTTTTTCTAAAAATAACGCCTATACATTTCTTTAAAGTATCAAGTCCACTGCATGTTTAATTCCAAAGAGAATTCCACCTCTTTCACTACACTTAAATTCCAAGACCATGGAATAAACATTGATAAATTATTTCTGAACAAATTTGAGTCTGGTCTACAGAATCCCCAGAATTCTGGAAAACCCTAATTTGTCAATCTCCACTGTTGTTCTTGGAGAATCTGGATAAGGCTTGAGTGGGTTTATTAAACAGTGGGTTTAATAACTGAAATATGGGTGGATGACCAAAAATGTACAGAATGATTCAAGGGGTTATAATTAGACCTCAAGGTGTCATCACACAATACTGGGAAGTAGGTTATAATTGATGCCTTTAGGGAAGTCACCATCATCACATTCCTCCTGAATGAGACAGTAAAAGATGCACTGTATGTCTGTCAAATGTCCACTTAAACAGGAGCGTAATAATGAACAATCAGGACCCTGACAATGAAATACTGTTTCATGATGGAGGGAGAGCGCGAGCACCTTGTGACTGGAAGCATTAGAGAAGAAGCCGAGTTGACTCCTCCTGGACGTGCTTTTAGACACTGAATTCATGCGTTAACTGGATGATTTTATGAAAGCTACCCTGAAGGTAAAATCCATCCATTTTACATTTTACATAAAGACGTGAAAGTTTAGATTTTGTAAACTTAAACATCTGCAACTTGATCTCACTTTTTCTTCCATGCAGATTAAGATTAACAAAAGGAATTTTTCTTTAAAATGTCAAAAGGTTAAAAAGTAAATTTCCAATCCTTCTCTTTAAGGCATCATTTACTGAAAGACGTACATTTTAAAGGAAATGTCACTAAGCATAAGGATATTTGAAATGTTACCAAATTTACACACTTTTCAAAAGGAGTTCATGTTTACATGCTAAAAAACAATTTGTAGCAGTAATTTATAATATATCGGAGACCCATAATTTAAAAGGGTCTCTGATATATTTCTAACAGATGGTCCTTATATAAGCTTCAAGGAAAATTCAATTACAAAACATGATTTCAACAATCATTCAAGGTAAAGAAGCTGAAACAGGGACCTTGTGCAGGCCACATTTATTATCAAGTAATCACTGTTTTTAGTCTAGAAATCCTTCAGCTATATTTGTTTCTTGCCTGCCTGCCCCCTCCAAGTTCCTACCGACAAGTAATAAAATACATTTTAAGTGTTACGAGAAAAAAACGCTGAGTCTTGATATATAATAATGATTCCATTTCTATGTATTCTCAGGTGTACATTAAGTACAATATTTCTCTTTTTTCAAATGCCATCTGTTTGAAGAGAGAAGCAAAAAGAATTAAGTATCTTCATGTGCCTTGGACACAGCTAAGCCGTCTGCATTTTACAATCAGCATAAGACCACAAGAACCCTTTCTTTAATGCTAAGTATAAAAGGTCATTGTACGTATCAGCAAGAGCGAGGAGAAAACTCCAAAGAGGTTCAGCTTACACAGCACCAAGATTCAGGTTAAACACTACAATCATGCCAGTCATTAACTACCACCCAGTCTCTATCTCCAGGCAGGAAACCAGTCTGCCAGAAGCCCAGATAACTGGAAAAACTGCCAGGTTTATCATACTACTGGCTCCCAAGAGACCAATTTAAAGGGAAATTATGCGTTGTACACTAAGAAGAAAAGTATCTCTAATTTTACAAAAGTCTTTTTTTTTAGGAAAACAAAGAACGTATGTTTTTAAATTCAGTAATTGAAAAATAGGGCTTCCCAGGTGGCGCTAGTGGTAAAGAACCCACCTACCAATGCAGGAGACATTAGTGACGCTGGTTTGATCCCTGGGCTGGAAAGATCCCCTGAAGAAGGGCATGGCAACCCACTCCAGTATTCTTGCCTGGAGAATCTCATGGACAGAGGAGCCTGGCAGGCTGCAGTCCATAGGGTCACAAAGAGTCGGACACGACTGAAGCAACTCCGCACGCACGCAAATTGAAAAAGACAATGTGAATCTTAAATGTGAACTGGGCACACAGGGCTATTCACTAACCTCAACATAAGTAAGTTCTTCTTTTTGTAGCTATGCAGACAATGTTTCTTGAGAAAAATTATGAACTCCACTGTCAGTGGGATTGGCTACCACACATTAAAATTATGCACTCCACCCTCAGTGGCATTAGCTATCACACATTAAAAATTCAATTAAAAATATATCTTAAGAACATTAACGTTCACAGTTGCAATCTAAGAGTGGAAACTGCTAATTCCTTCTTTGGAAGAAATGAAGTTTTAGAACTTTCATCTGAAGGTGAATACTTAAAAAGATTTTTAAGAAGCAAACCCACATTAAAAAAAAAATACTTCAGGCCAATTCATTACTTAATTTTGTAGTTCTTCTGAAAACATGCTACTGTACATGTAAAATGTATTTTAATGTCTTTATTAAGTTTCCATAAATTTAGTAAGGACTAACAAACCCAATGAATGAATAACTGTTGCAGACAGAATAATGATGTAATGCCTGGAAGCCTCTTTGTCAAAAAAACTGCCCAATTCCTTTGCCAATTAGGAATTGAATTTGAAATCTGCTTTAGGATGAAAGTACTAAAAAGTTTACATGACCTCCAAAAAAATGAACATCATCTCCACCAATTATAACTATGTTTGAAATTTTTAATTTTACTATTTTCCATTCTATGGTGTTTAAATAAACATCATCTCAGAAATTTGTTTTATTCCATTCTCAACAACTTATCACTTTATGCTAACATTTCATAATTAATTTTTCTTCCCCAAATAAAAGCATCTGGTGAAGACATTTAAATTTCTCCTAAGTATAACTATAAACTCTGTCATCTGTGGAATGTACTTCAGTCTCAAGAAATCTCAATTACCCCAGAAATAATATAAATATCTTAATGTACATATACATACAAGTGTATGTTAAAAGGCTGCATACATCTTACTTTTCAAACTTTACCATATAATTCTAATTTCTCAGCTTCTCCTTGAGCTTTAACCTGAATGCCAGGATTAAGTTTTGTCAGTGTAATGGATATAATTTGAAAAACATAAGGTTTCTTTGCAATTCAAAGCCTCTGTACATACATAAACCATCACCACTACTTATCTTAACATTTCAATGACATAACTTCATATACTCAAAGTTTCACAACAGAGAAAGCACTATACAACTTTAGATGCTATGACAAGTCCTGGAAAAGTAAATTGAGCATGTATGTAATTATGAAAGATGATGTAATACTGATTTTACTTTAAGCTTATTTTACTTTTATGGTTCAGTGGTAAATAGTTGTTTATCACATTTTATAAAATTAATCTTCTTTGATATGCCTTTTTGCAATATATGAACATTACTAATAGTTCACTTATTGCATCAACACTGGGGATTTTCAGTACTCTACAGGTAACAAGCTTTGCTGCTATTTAAATTATGATAAACCGGTTTCAAATGGGCTTGACCAACAGTTTACACAGATAAGGTGGACAAAGATGGAAACCTACCCAGCACCCATTCCTCTACCCCTTTTCTCCTGCCCACAACTTCCACTGGGTTGAGACCAAACTCCCCCTTCCAGGTGACTCTGGGAAGCTTTCATCATCTCCTGCTCCAAACATATGTCCTGATAAGTTTACATGGAACATATTAATACCATTCCTCTTATCAGGGATTGGTTAAAAAACTCAAGATTAAGCCGATCAGCATATGAAATAACTCTGAAGGCTGTTACTGGCCCATAGAGAGAGGAGAGGTTCTCTCTCTCTCTAGATGTGAACGAGAAAGCACGTTGCATTAGTTATAGCTGACAGTCATTTTACAGCCTTACAGAACTGGTGGGTAGGGCAAAACCGACACACAAAGGCAGGCAGGGCCAAGAGAAGCAGAACAACTGAATGAAAAGTCTTGATCATGTCCTACCTGAAGCCCACTGACTCTGGACATTTTGTTATGCAATGTAATACATTTCCTTGTTGGTTAGGTTCATTTATTTCAGGTTTTTGCTGGTCTTGCAACCAAGAACATATTGCATCTTTACATCCTTTTTTAACAGAGGCAGTGCTCCCAACAGTGACTCCTAATTTGAATTAACTCCAAATTATTAGAATTTGCCATCCAGTCACTCACTCAAAATTACCCCACAGCCATAGCGCCAGAGTTGGCCTTCTAAACTGAGGTTGCTCTGGTGGAAAAAACTGAGATACTTCAGCTGCTATTAGCTACATCACAAAATCTGACTATGCAAGTTACAGACATAATCAAAGAATGAAAATATTGTTTCATCAGAAGAATTTTCATTGAGTAATAAAAATATTACACATATTTACAATAAGATAGCCTTCTCCAAAGGGACGTTCTCTTTTCTCTTCTTACCTCTTTCACACTGTGGACCAGTGAATCCATAAACACAAGCACAGCGGTTAGGGCCGATACAACGTCCACCATTCTGACATCCATTTTCACAAACAGCTGCACACAAACACAGCAAGAAGCTCATTATACAGTAAAAGTCCAAGTATAATGTAGGAGTGTAGATATGTAGCCAATAATGGATCTTACCTCTAAAACATGTCACATCATGCATTTAAATAAATATATTTCATTGTATATTGAGACTAAAACCCCCACAATTCACATAAATCATATTGTTATGCAATCAGTCGGTAAGTTTTTTCTTTTCTATAAATCAGAATCACAAAAATTGGCTGACTCTGATCATACAGTCAGAATACAATGATTTAATCTTCTATTTCAGTTCTATGCACCCTACAATCTATTTTCATAGGTAAAAGGTGATTAAAATATGAAAGAAGATTGCAGACTCTACAGAACAGAGAGAGGGAGAAAACTCTCCACAGGGTATAATTTCACAGAAACAACTGTAAGTATTCGAATATTTTGATTTCTAAAGATATACTGCAAATGAGTAACACTCACCTAATGTAATTAATCAAAAGGAAAGGAATTTTCTTTAAATACTATCAAGGTGTAAGAGATGTAAATGAAAGTCACTGTCCCAGACACGCTCCCTCATTAAACATATGCTAGCCCTTAAAACATGGATCTGTCCCTGGGGAGGCAGAAGGAGGGCTTCTCTCAGGGTTTTCCAAGACACAGCTTCCAAATGCTTCTCCTAGGGGTGAAGAGGGCTGCATAAGCCTGGAGCATGTCCTGAGAGAGCTTGCTCAGTACAGATAAATGCCAGACTCACCTACACAGGTCAGACTAACACGAATTTTTTTCTATTGGTGTGGAAAACATAGGTATTATTCATAAAAATTATGTTAACAGGTAACATGGCTTTCTGTTCCTTGAAAGGAAATAGTTCTTTTAAATTTCTCAATTTTAATTTTTAATACAGCAACTATCAGCAGGTGTAACCCATTTGAACAAAAGGTCCTTGGCATCTTCAGTAACTGAAGAAAGTATCAAGAGCTTCTCTGAACAAGAAGAATGAGACAGGCCAATACAGCCATTGCTCCTATTCCTGCTCTTACATGAGAAAGTGTGCTTCCAAGAGAGGGACTGCAGGGAGGGTGTCTTCGTATCCCTTCATTTGCTATAGTATTTGATATACTGCAGATTCTCAAAATCTCCTGCAATATGTCAAAATCTCGCAGCCTTCTTCCCACTTTTTTGGGAGGTGGAACAACACAGAGAATAGATAAAGGATTTCTGCTGTGTTCAGCACATCTCAATCGTATCACCTTTCAATTCTCAGCTTCCCTGCCTGTAAAGTAGAGCTGATAGTTTGAGGATAAAATAAAATGGTGTAAAAAACAAAATGCACAGTGGCTACGCATTAAGGTATTCTACAATCTTAATTACCCTTCCTTTTTATACTGAGAAGAATCTGTATGGAAAACATGACTTGCTCTATAGCAACCAAAGTTTACACTGAAGAGTAACAGCCAAAGAAGAGAAGCAGACAATACAGATAAAAGTGTACCAAAAGGGGATAAAAGAAGCAATTTCCTTCTTTTGAATGAATTATGATGAAAGTTACTATATAAAGTAATTTTTTGGTAACAAAACAAGACAGAAACAAATGTACCTCTCAACTGGAGTTGAAAAGAAACTTGTATAAGCCTAAGTTTCCACCATGGAAAGAATGCTGACCACACAGGAAGAGAAAAAAGTATTTACACCTAGTGTGGGACAAAGCAAAAGACAGGAGAGAAAAAGAAAACTATGGAAAGAAGTATGAACTGCCTGTCATGATCTGGGGAAAAGGGAGAAGCAAGCCCTATTTCAAGATGGTCAGACTGTGAAACAGAACCCTGATCATGACTGCTGAAGCTTGAATATTTTTATTCAATAAATATTTAATGAGTACCCACTCTGTGCTTGGTAATAGAACCCTGATTGTGACTGCTGAAGTTTGAATATTTTTATTCAGTAAATATTTACTGAGCACCTACTCTGTGCTCATAAATATGACAAGTGTCTGTTTTTATCAGACTCCTGTACCACTCAACATAGGTACAAACAGTCTTACCTAAGTCAAATCTGAACTTATCATTACTTACTACTACACAAACATACTGGATATAAAAAAGATGCTAAATCAGATTTGTTGTTCAGTCTCTCAGTCATGTTCAACTCTTCGTGACCCCATGAACTGTGGCACACCAGGCTTCCCTATCCTTCACTATCTCTTGGAGTTTGTGCAGATTCATGTCCACTGAGTCAGTAATGCCATCCAACCGTCTATTCCTGTCACCCCCTTCTCCTCCTGCTCTCAATCCTTCTCAGCATCTGGGTCAAAATGTTAAAAAAAGAAAGGAAAGTCTGTTGTTTCTACACAAGACAATATGAATCTCTACTCCTGGTGCTACCTTTTTCCTTGTCTTCCAGGTCACCATGCTCTCTCAGTTTTCCTCCTGTCTCACTATCTACTCTTTCTCACTCTTTGCTGGCTTCTCCTTTCTCGTCTCCACCTCAAAATGCTGGGCAACAATCAGGGTTCCGGCTTCAGCCCACTTCTCTGCTGCACCAGCTTCCTAGTGATCTTTGTCCAGGCCCACGATGAAAATGTTAGCCGTATCAAAATTCAATCTATATACTCCCAAACTTGTATGTCTATCTCTGACCTCTCTCCTAAGGGCTGAGATCGTAGATCTTTTCACTTAGAAGTCTAGCAGACTTCTTCATCAAATCCAAAACAAAAACTCTTGACACCCCACGCTCTGAGCCCCACTCGACCCCTGTCCCACCTAATCCCCACTCAGTCTTTCGTGTATCAGAAAATGGCATCACCATTCAGCCCAGAGCTTAACTCAAGTCTTCTAGTCATCATTATGGATCTCTGCTTTTTCTTTTAGTCTCATGCATCACACCCATTCCATCAGTACACACCTCCTTCCATACATTCCACCTCCAACGAAAGCTCAATCTAAGCAAAAATCACATCCTGAGTTACTACAGCATCATCTACCAGAATCACTGTCTAGCCTCCTAACTGGCCCTTTTATTTTTTTTCTTGCTCTTTCTACAATCCACTTTCAACACAGCAGACAAAGTGGTTCTTTTTAAATGTTAATAAGGTCGTCTCACTCTACATGCTTAAACTGTACCAATAGCATCACATAATATTTAGAGTATTGTCCAAATTTCTTTCCTTGGTTTATAAGGCCTGACAACTCTGTCTCTGAACTCCCCTATTTATTGAAAAATCACTTCATAGCCCTTTACTGTGGTATTACAATAGATTTGAGTAATTAAATATACTTGAGCAAAGGACAATTTATAAACTTGGCTCTCCAGGGTTAAATCTGGGATATCCTAAAGAGGGAGAGATCACAGCAAACATTACCATTTTTTCAGACAGGCATCTACGTTTTATGGAACTAGATAAATGAAAATCAAGTAAATATTTATTGTAATATATGTCAAATTTGATAAAGCCCTAGTGATATTCAACAGCATCAATACTCTAAAACAAAAATTTTTTAAGAGCTGGAAAAAATTATCTGTTCAGCTGTAAGGTATGTCTTTTCTACATAAAAATATTTTTTAAAGGATCACAGGCTTTTCAAGACCTTAATTATGACTTGGTATGAAATACCCACTCAATCAAATTATTCGAATACGTCGAGTTTATTCTAATGTTGCTTACGTTGTCCACAGTAAGTTCCAATATATCCCTTCTGGCACTGGCAATGGTCATCTGCACAGGTCCCACCATTCATGCACCTAACACTGCACTGCTGAACTGCAAAGAACAAAAAACATAAAATTATCAACCACCAAAACCATAGTATCTGTGAGAGTTATAAAACTATAATAAATGCCCAATTAATGACAAGTGTACTCTACAGAAGCAAATGTTATGACCCAAGCATATATTTATTTGTAAGTACACAGATAAGCGTATCTGTGGCATGTTATTTAGCACGTGTTTAAAATCTACTACACTTTTAATGTTAAAGGAAGGAAATCTAAGGTGACTAGAAGTATAAGTTTTAGGATGCAGGATGCACTCAAGTATCCATTCAGAATGCCATGGCTGAATGCCAGGCACTGCCATCCATACAGTTCTTAAGCAACTGCTTCTCTTTCTCTCAAATCAAGTCTCTTAACAAGGTCTGTAGGTTCCACTGGAAAATCTATGTCAAATCCTTCTCCTTTCTGTCACCACTGATACTATGTGGGTCAGCTACCCTCATCTCTTACCTGGATTGTTGCAGTTACCTCCTGATGAGTTCCCTAGCTTATACTCTTGCCCTTTTCAAATTCCTTCTCTGCAGAGCAACTACAGTCATCTTATAATAATACAGATAGCACCGGTTGCCTGTCTTATTTAAACCCCTTTAATGTTGCATTTGGGATATAATGCAAATCTTTCCATGACCGAGGCGGCCATGTATTATCTATCTGGATTTGCCTGCTTCTCTAAGATCTTCTCTTCCCAACCTGCCTCTTTGTCATCACGTGAACCTTTTAGTTTCTCAAGTGGAGGAAAGCTGTTTTGATTTGCTACTTCATCTCCCCCTGTGAGGCTCCCTCCCCAGTTCATCCTAGTCCTTCCGAACTCAGCTTCAATGTCACGTCGTATCAGCACGATCTTGTCTAGCTCTTGTGCCTATGTTCGTCCTTGGTTCCAGGCTGTTCTTCACAGCCAAGTTTCCTTCCAAGAACTAACCACAATCTATAATGACATTGTGGTGTTTGTTTACTTGTGTTTTGTCTGTCTCTCTATAGGAATGTAAACTCTGTGACAGTGGATATCAAGCCCATCATGATAGCAAGGCATTGAGTTCAGTGCTATTTGCTGGGACCATGGCAATTGTGGAAGAAACAGACTATTGTCAGCAACAGATCAAGAGTCTCATGCCACAATTTTGGATGCCTACTACTCATTCAAGTGGAGACGTCCAGTAGGAAATGGGACACATGAATATGAAGCCCAGTGGACGGATCTACTCTAGAGATAATCATGAGTTAGCCACATATTGGTTAGTGCCTGCCCAGTCACTTAATCGTGTACGACTCTGTGGCCCCATGGACAGAGGACCTGCCAGGCTCCTCTGTCCATGAGGATTCTCCAGGCAAGAATACTGGAGTGGGTTGCCATTTCCTTCTCCAGGCATCTTCCTCACCCAAGGATCAAACCCAAGTCTCTTGCATCTCCTGCCCTGGCAGGTGGATTACCACTGCACCACCTGGGAAGGCCCATATTAGTAGTAGTTGAAGACATATATGTAAATGAGTTCACCTAGGGAGGACAGAATTTTTGGGAATACTTAACTGTGAATGTAAGGCTAATAAAGGGGATACAGAAGGGACACTAAGAAAAAATGATCAAGAAAAGGAGTGATGGGAGCCATTACTTTCATATCAGTGAAGGGAAAAGAGAGCATTTCGAGAAGATATTGATTAACAGTGCTAAATGCTTTGCAAAGTTGGCGCACCATGAGGACTAGAGAGGAGAAAAAAGTTCCTGATGGAAAAGCAGCCAGTATTACTCAAGGCCAAATGATTCAGGGATTCTCCTATTAAATTATATACCACAAACTGAAGGTCAGCCAATGATTCTTTGGCTGTCCTGCTAGAGGAATTAAAAAAATTGTAAAAAAGTTTCTCCAGGATTGGGTGTTTTGCTGAGGGTGTATTTGAGAAAACCAAGAGAAGAGAATAGTGAGATATGGGGAATGGTATCTTCTAGGCAGTCAGAGGGAAGGATAGGAAAGTAGTGGAGGAAACGGTATTTAGGGTGGTCAAGAAAGTCTTGAGGAATTCTACATAATGGGTTTTGAAAGGTTTAGACAATTACATGATATTTTAAAAGAAAATGAAACTAGAGCGTTAATCAGAAGTTTCATCATGAGACAATGACATCTGTTGTATGAATCTTGAATCTTAAATTCCTCAATCAGACAGATTATCTATTACTTTTACTTAGGGAAAATTTATAGAAAGAAATGTTAAAAACACAATAACTTCCTATTAGTTTGAGGCAGATAAAGATTTATTAATTACTGAGCAATTACATAAATAATAACTGCTTCTACTTGGCTATAAAACATTACCTTAAACACTGTCCTAAAAGATTAATCTTGGACCTTAGACCCAACAATTCCTCCTTAGGTCATGTAAAGCACAATTTTAGTTCCACTGTTACAGTGATCTTACAGAGCCGGTAGGAGTTAGTATGTGTAAAGCAAAATAAGTTAATACATGTAAAACATCTGCTCAGTACACAATGAGTATTTGTTATCATCTCAGTGCTCTTCTCCTTCCCCTTTGGTTAACCCACAAAACAGTATATGAGACACGGGAGTTAAGCAAAGGCAATAAATAAAGCTGAGGATTTGAGTCTACAGACTTGGGCATCAGAATCCCTGAATTCAAATCTATCTCATTTTGGGTGAGTTAAAACTTATGTGCGCCTCAATCTCCTCTGACAATAGGGTGATAATAGCATCTCACTGTATTCACGTGAGGCTTAATTAAATACAATGATATAGTCAAACACTTAGTACCTGTAATATGGTAAATTCTAGCTATTACAAACAATTACTTCTCACTAAATCCAGGCTCTTTTACTCAGTAGATGCATATCTTCTGGACCAGTACGAAATCGTTTTTCTTCATCACTACCCCATTAGCCCCTAGTTGTTGGTGGTAACAGCTAAGCCACCAAAGATTTTTATTCCAAAGATTAGTACTGACCTAGTTAGTACAGAAAATAATCATGGGTCCACACCCTCATTGAAAAGGATATTTACCATTTATTCAAAAGATAACTTACAGATAATACAGTAAATAAGGTCACATATGAAAAACGTACTTGATTTTGATCCACAGGTTGGTGATATTTGGCCACTGGAACAAGTACACATGTTAGGACGTGAACAAAATCCATCTCCACAACTATTTCTACAAATTGCTGTGGAAAGCACAACAGGGAAGCGCGTGAACAATAAGGTAATAAACCACCGACTACAAACCAAGGAAGCTATAGTTAAAAACAATAAAGCTAAAAAACTAGGACACAAAAATGCATGCTATATATAATGCCTAATTGCAGATATGCAACAAAAGTACCCATTGTAGACAAGTGAATGAGTCTCTTAAGCATCCTTATGACAAAGTACACACAAATGAAGCTATTTTAATTTCCATAATCTTAATTGTTCAACTCTTTATCAGTATGGGTCATCTTTTTCATTCAAGGCAGAGGGCTTATATTCAGAATTCACCATGAGAAGACAGTCTTGATCCTAGGAAGCGAGGAGAGTTGAGGAAACCCAGAGGTCCTGTGTACCCTCAGAAAACACAGCCCACTCTGTAAAGGACCTTCATAGGAGACAGAGAAAGTGAAATTGGCTGAGCTGGAGACTCCACACTCTAATGACTTGGCCAAGCCCCAGGGGTTCCATATACATTCCTTCCCGGCTGGTATCTGACCTGCCCCATCATCAATCTTTGTTCCCCTTAATAATTCTCTTTCTCCTTCCTCCAGCCGTTCTTCTCCTGTATTACCTCCACAACCTAGCCTATTCCTGCTGCTCAGAAAAGCTGCTGCGACATTTTGATGAAGGGAGAGTCAAAGCCTCCTGCAGCTGTGACCTCAAAGGTATGAGGGTCATCAGAGCAAAGAATGTTAGGCTCACTGACACAGCACATACCACAGATCCTCAAAATCCGTAGCCTTCAAATGGGAAGTCTGTCCCATACAGAGTCAGTTTCATTTAGGAGCTGATTTATCTCTATACCCACAACTGAATTCTCTCTCTGCAAAGCATTAGGCAAGTGTTTTAATGCTCCATTAATGCTCCATGAGTGGATGGATGAAGACAGGAAAAGGCGAGTATGGGAATGTCCTGAAACTAGCTGTACATATGTATGTAAATGTGTGTACCTATCTTCTGCTAGTGAGGAGTCTCACAATTTTCAAAGAGATTTGAGACCCCCTCAGTACATAATGTAAAGGGTGTGTTTTATAGAAGTAAACTAACTCAGTAATTGCTTTGCTTCTCCAAATTGCCTTTGACACCCACATAATACGGCCTGCATCTCCATTAGAACAATGAAGATGTCATAGATCATAGTATAAAAGTAAAAAACGATTTTAGGCATGAACATGGCTCCTGCCATGGAGTTGACTATTCTTAAAATGTACTGGACTTTCTGATCACCAATAACTTTCTAATGACAAAAGTTTATTAAAATACTGTTTTCTCTCAAAGCCCCCTCATTCTCAGCAAAAAGACATTTAGTTTTGTTGTTGTTCAGCTGCTAAGTCATGTCTGACTCTTTGCGATGCCATGGACTACAGCACGCCAGTCTTCCCTATCCTCCACTATCTCTTGTAGTTGCTTGAAAGACATTTAGTTTAGGCTTAGGTTATATACCAAGTGTCCCTTTCCAAGTCCTAAACCCAAAGAAAGCCTGATGGACTGGAGACTGGTATTCTTCAGACAGATCCCTACCATGGCTGCAGGTCTACCCTCTACATCTGTGAACCCGTGAAAAGCGGGATGCTTAGGCTCTTTCTCTTCACATTCATATCAAACTACAGTATATCCCATCTAAGTATTTGGCCCTACCACAATTGGCGGGAAAAAAATGAGGCCCAGAAATACCAGAGAGGGATGTAGAGAGGACCTAGGTGTTGGGATTTCAGTGATGCTGGAAGACTCAAGTCAACAGTGGAGAGTAAATGAATGGTACTATGCAAGAGGTCTGAGGTTGAGCTCCCGCTCTGCCACTGACCCACTGCAAGCTTGGAGAAAACCCACAGCTCCTCTGGGTTTAGTGCTCTCATTGGTAAAATAAAACAAAGGGATTATATTGGAATGTTCTGATGTCTCTTTAGGTCTCAAACGGTATGGTTCTGGGCCAACCCCTTTCCACTGTTTTTCCACTGATCAACATGCTCTTCATAACATAATTTCACAACAACAACAATGAAAAATTAATAAGCAAACTTTTCCATTGCTTCATGTCCTAACAAGAGTTTTTAAAAACGACAAATGGAAAGTAAGTCAATTTCATCGTTTTGGAAACAAGTATTTGGAAGTTTGGAAGTACTTCAGTGATTTTCGCAGGCCATAATTAAGAACAATAACAACAAAACACAGACTCAACTCAAAATGCATTAGGTTTCCAGTAGTTTGAGAAATATATTTTTATTTTAATATCTTCTCATGAAGCCTGGTCAAGGCCAACCAGATTAAAATTCTAGGAGTTGATCATTTTAATATTTTTTTATAAAGAAAAAATGTTGATGTTCATAAGAGGAAATTAATCTTTGGTCCTCCTTTTCTAGTTGTGTTTTACTTATTCTCTTTTTGTAAGTCCCCGCAGAGTTTTTCTTTTGCTAAATGGTGGAAAGACAGTAAATATAATAAATAATTTGTTATCATAAGAAAGTCATGGGATGAAAATTCTTTTTTTTACTGGTCTAATTTATTACCAATATTATACTAGTTTCAGGCATATAGCACAGTGGTTCAGTATTTTTGCAGATTATACTCCATTATCCATTATATTATTACAAGATAATGACTAAAATTTCCTTTGCTGTATAATATATCCTTGTTTCTTATTTCACACATAATAGTTTGTGTGTGCTAATCCCATACACTTAATTTTCCCCTTCTCCTCTTCTCCCCTTTATAACCACTGTGCTATATATGTGCGTGCATGCTCAGTGCCCAACTCCTTGCGACCCTGTGGATTGTAGCCTGCCAGGCTCTTTTGTCCATGGGATTTTACAGGCAAGAATACTGGAAAGGGTTGCCATTTCCTACTTCAGAGGATCATCCCTATCCAGGGATCAAACCTGCCATCTCCTGCACTGAAAGCAGATTCTTTACCACTGAGTTACCAGGGAAGCCAACCATGTTTTCTGTATCTGTGAGTCTGTTTTTATTTTGCACATACTTTTATTTGTATTATTTTTTCTATTCTACATGTAAATGATGTCATATAGTATTTGTCTTTTTACATCTGACATTTTACAAAGCATAATATTTTGTAGGCCCATTCACATTGCTGCAAATGGCAGAATTTCACAGAATGAAAATTCCTAATTTTGACTTTATGATGTTTTCAATTCAGTTATTATCTCTATATACTTTAGTTTTCAATATCAAAATAATTGAACTACTGAATTCAATGTAAAATATTATGTTAAAATTTAGATGAGACCCACCCAACAGAATATAAGTCCGTTACATTCCCCGTCTCTTTTGCACACTGTTTTAGTCTTGGGTATTTGAATTACCATTTAAATGTGCTAATAAATGTTTTTGTAGATATCTCTTGACACAAGTACTATAAATGTTTCTTGGAGATATAAAGATCATTTCAAAGTTCTGTTTTTATAGAGTTATGGTACTTGTATATTCCAATGTATTTCATAAGCATCCAAATAGAAATGAGGGCTACAATATTCACTGTTACTTCGAGATTTCCAAAGCTGATCTTCTAAACAGTTAGAGGGCACAATATTACTCAAAGACCAAAAGTATTTAAAGCTGACACTCAGAGGACCATATACATATACATATATATATATACACATTTTTTTTCCGACTGCAAATATTCTAGAAGGCTCTGTTCTCTGGAATTCCCATTCCACACTGATCCAATAAAATCTGACTTTACAGATTTTCAACACGTACCATAAACCAATCCTTTCTCCTCGGCTGCTTTCCAACTCAATAATGGCAGCCACATTCATTACATTTAGTGAGTCAGACTTTCCACAGTGCCTAAGTCACTCCTGGCTAGTATGGCAGGTGTGTGATGAGTGACGTTAGCTGTTTCAGGATTCTAGGAGCCACATAAGTTTAAAGCAGGCACGGTAACGCCCTACTGATCTGAAAAAGTAAATGCACCCTCCACAAATGCCTCCCGTATATGACTTCTGTGCTGGAGAGGGAAAAGAATCCAATACGCTCCCATTCCTTTTAATGAAAGGAAAAGTTTATAAGCAGAGGGTTTATTTAATGTATTTATGAATCACCCTAAAGAGCACAGTTGTTCTTATTTTTGCCTCATTACCGGATATTGTGAGACTTTTAGGGTAGAAAAAATAAGAAGCTAATACTCACAACGCTTAAGATGTCATGCCTTTTAAAAAACTGCACAGAAATAACATTAAGGGTCTATCTGAACCCACAAAACCAATAACTATAGAGTCAGAGGTGCCACTACATCCTTATTATCCCTTGGTTAGTGTGGCTTGCCCTTTTTCTCTGTTCATATGGCATCATTATCTTCTCCCTGGAAAACATCGAGGTCAATCTAAAGTCAAGACTGGCTCTAAATAAACGTGCTGTCTACCATACCTGGGTCTCCTCCCAACAAGACAAATGTGGCTGTGCTATATAAATACACAAGAAAAGGCCAGTCACACTTTAACTCACAATTTCACAGACATGTGAAATAAGACATCCCAGAGTCCACCACAGTGAAGCTGATAACTAATGACTTCTCCAATTAAAACTTGGAGAACACTTTGGAAACGGAATAAAATAATCAAAACGTCAAAGGTCAGACATGCAAAACTTCTGAAGTTCTAAGGCTCACACTTTGGAAATCTACAGTACTTTATGATCTGGGGTCTGAAAATCCTAAATGTAAATGTCTTAAAAGTCAAGCCATGTGGAAGAGTCTCTCTTTTAAAACTTCTGTTAACCTGGGTCAACGCCAAATCTCTGAGAGGGCTCCTTTCCTATCTATGTTACGTGGCTGCTGAGATGAAACCAGAGATAAGTGGTTTTGTACCAAGGCCTAAGAAAGCCTGATCTTCAGAAGGTTTAAACCTCCTGCAGAGTCAAAAGGCAGGTCATTTACATAATCACCTTGTGGTCTTATCTGAGAACTTTCAGGAAAAAGTGGTTTGGGGTTATCTGGGGAATTGCTGTTCTCTCCCTTGAGTCTGTATTAATAGACACAGAAAGATAAAACTTTCAAGTTATCTCTGAAACCTTTATCATTATTGCCCTTCAACAGTCTAGAAGTGAAGTCTAAACGGATGTACACCGGCTGCTTCTTCCCCACCATTCAAATGGGGTCACCCCTAATCATTACTAGTGGCCGCCGGATTATAAACGCAACTGTGTGTCCAAACCACTGAATGCAAAAGGTCCACCCTGGGATGGGGCCGAGCCGGCCGCCCCAAGCTGCGATCCCAGCCTAGCACTCACGGACAATGCACTGGTTTCCTCCAGGGAGCGTCTTCCATCCCGGGCAGCAGTAGGAGTGGAACCTGGATCCGCATACGTTGGGCCTGCAAGAGACAAGTGAAGTCACACACACTTAAAGAGGGATGCGGTAATACATTAGAGGTTTTCCTAAGCTTTAGGGACGACCAAAAAGACACGTCAAACTCCTGGGGCTCGGGGCTCAGAGGTGGAAGTAAATGGGCTAGACACTGAAATGGGGAAGGATCAGAAACGTCTGAACACT
Organism: Giraffa tippelskirchi; assembly: GCF_054371585.1. NCBI lineage: Eukaryota > Metazoa > Chordata > Mammalia > Artiodactyla > Giraffidae > Giraffa > Giraffa tippelskirchi. The sequence goes on along the minus strand of NC_137280.1, from coordinate 101,495,171 downwards.
GCCTTTCATCTACCCTCTGGTGCTGCTCTTTAAAAAAAGCGAAAAGAAACAGGGAAACATATAATTTGCTACCCATCTAGCCTCCGGATGTAGAGAACAAAGGGAACACTCCGTTTCAAAAATCCTTGCCCCCGTCCCCAAATCCATCCCTCCTTGATCGACTGTTACTTTGGCCCCGACGTGTCAAGGATGGCGTGTCAGAAGGTGGAGCGCTGGGCCTGATGATTAGACGGAGCTGTAAGCAAGCCTCGCACACGTCCTCAAACAAAAGGCTTGGAGCTGCGCCCCCGACGGTGGGGAGCAGGCAGGCTCCACCGGCCCCCGCGCAGCGCGGGGCGGACTCAGGCGCGCCTCCAGCCAGACATTCGGGACTTGTTCCCGCACAGCTGGCTCCGCAGGCGCTCAGCGATCCTCACCCAAAGGCCTCCAACTCACCCGCCGACAAACCCCCGAGGGAGGGTTTTTTTTTTTTTTTTTTTTGCCGGCAAGAGGAAGAGGAGGAGGTGCTTCTTGGACTCTTCGGGGTCTACTGGTGGAAGGGAGCCTCGGCTCTAGCCACGGAACTAGGTTCTGGGAGGGAGTGGGATGGAAAGCTGCCAAGCCGAGGTCCCCCTCGCCCGCCCGCCCCCGCGTCGCCTGTCCACCTACCCTCGGAGCACGTCCTGCTGTCCTCGCCTGCGGACGCGGCTAGCCGCCGCGACGCCCTCCTCCCGGTACTCAGGCACCGCGAACCCGCCTTCAGAGCCCACCGCTGCGGGCCGGACCTGTTGCGGTGGCGGCTGGGGCCGGGACGCCTTGGGCGGCGGGGGCTGGGGCTGGCCGACCGTGCACTGCGCCCAAAGCGCCACGCAGCCCAGCCACACGAAGTAAGGCTGGGGACACAGCCGCCGCCGTCTCCCCATCGCGCGCGCTAGGGGCGCGCGGACCTTGGTCCGCTGAGAGGGAGCGCTCAAAGAAAATCTCCACAGCCCGAAAAAAGTCAGGTCTAACAAGCCCTTCGTCGGCTCCGGAGACTCGCGTGTGTTCGGGCTCCCTGCTCTAGCGGGAGCCCGGGACCCAGCGCCGGCCCCCTGGCTGCCAGCGGGGTGCGGGTTCTAGCGCAGCGGGCGGCGAGGCGCGGCGGCAGAGCGGCCGGCAGCCCCGCGCGGTCCACGTTGCATCCCCCGGGCCGCTGCCCCGAGCGACTCCAGGACCGCCAGCGGGTGGGGGCGGGAAATTACAAAAGTAACCCGAGCAGCCGCGGCGTAAAGTTACAAAGAAAGCGGACCTCAAAAGGAAAAAAAAAAGGCCTGAACGCAGCGACTCTGCGGATTCCCGTGCGCTCCGGGCACAGATCTTGGAAAGCTGCAAAAGTCACCAGAAAGAAGCCAGAAAGCAAACAAAAGTCGACCCCCCAAACAAGAGGAGAGTCCTCTCGGGGCTCTCCCGGAGTCCCCCGGGACAGCGACGCGCCGGCGGCGGCTAAAGAGCCGGGCGGAGGTGCGCGGGGCCGGGGCGAGCCGCCGGTGAGAGGGAGGGCGGGAGACTGGACGCCGGCGAAGATGCGGCGGGCGAGGGCGCGGCGCGGGGGTTTTGAGGCCCGGCGGGGCGCTGGGCGGGCAGGCGGGCGGCGGCTGTCAGTGGGGGCTGGAGCGCCGCCGTCCACACGTGGGGCGCAGCCCTGACCGAGGGGCTGGCGCAGAGTGGGCGGAGACAGAGTAAGGGGGCGACCGGGTGGGGAGGAACAAGGGGAGCCAGGGGCTGGGGGAGGGGAAGAGGAAGGAAGGGGGAGGGGAAGGGAGAGGACTGAGATTGGGGAGAGGGAGTGGGGGGCGAGCCGGAGAGGCAGGTCAGGGTTTGGAAAGGGGGCTTGGAAAGAGAGATTGGCGAGCTTGGGTGCGAGAGGAAATGAGCGGGGGATGGGGGCGAGGTTAGGGCGAGGAGAGAAGTGGGAAAGGGGAGGGAGGGCCGGGGGGCCCGGGAGGAGGGGGCGAGGCGCTAGTCGGCTTTGCTTCCCGTCCCCCTCAATTGGCCGCTAGCTCTGTTTTGACTGCCTGTACAAAGCGAGCAGACGACGGGGGAGGGGGCGGTTAGGGACCGGATTTGGGAAAGAAGGCAGCAGCCCCTTCCCTCCTCCGCCGCCCTCGCCGGGCCACGGACCAGGACGAGGGTTTCTAAATGCGCCTGGCTTGGCTAGACCCGCAGCTGAACTTCCCCGCCGGGCAGAGGCCACAAGGTTGAGGATGAGAACGGGTCCTCCTTTAGACACCCGGACCCAGGCCCGGGGTTGAAGGAGTCTCAGTCAAGCAGGAATAGACTCGCGAGGGAGTTGGCTGCAATCTCAATCCGAGGAGGAGGCCGAGCTCTCCCCATCGCCCTCCTACTCCCACCTCCCCACCGGGAGCGGCGTCAGTCTGCGGAACCCGCAGAGGGGCTGGGCGTTTCCGGATTGAAAGGCGCCCTCCGCCTCCAAGAGGGAGCTCAAGCAGCCGCGGGGGACCTCAGCAGCTTGCAGGCGCCGCGGTCCTGGGGAGTCCGTGCCAGGGGTGTGCTCCGGTTGAGCCCTGCCAGGGCTCTGCGTGAGTTTGCAGCCAGAGACAAGTTAGAGCCCCTGAAATGTGTTTAGGGCGAACAGGCATGGTGGGTAAATGAGTCTTGGGGCATATCCCTGGTTCCCGGTTTGGACTCTTGATTAATGATTAAACTCTAACAATTGATGCATCCAGACTGGCTGGCCACTTGCCCTCTGGACCTGTAGATCTGCCTCTATGCTCACCCGATTTTGGGGTCTTCCTTTGTGGCTCTGCTTTCATGATATTTATGTGACGCCCCAGTCGTCTGTCAACATTTCATAATTAAAAATCAAACATTCCTGAAAACTGGGACTGGCCGTCCAAGTATGGTTTAGGAAACAGTACGAGAGTGCAAAGTCTGGATTATTCAGGCCTAGAGAAACTTACTTTAAAGATTTTTGTACCTAAAAAAAAATTTTTTTCTGGCCCAAATTGCCCAGATGTACTATTTGGCAGCCAAAATTCCCTAAGAACTGGCATAACCCCCTCCTTTTTTCCCCCAGTGTAGTCAGGCAAAGAGTTTTAAGGTAGTATCCCTTCTTACAATGTTCTCATAAGGCATAAGAAAAAGTAGAGGCAACATCAATCTATTCAAATACAAAGAACTTAAAGACAGCAATAGAGGATTCATCATGCGCCATCCTTCAAACAAATTCATTTTAACTAAAAGAACTAAAGTATCTCTTGGGTTACAGCAGTTTTAATCATACTTGCTAAACATTTAACCTCGTTAAATGGGTTTCTACTTAATACTTAAATAGTTCTGTGGTTTATTTGTGTCTATCATATCAAGTCCAAATGTTCTAAAATTGCATATGCATTTATTCTTGGACTTGCCAATTCCACATTTAGAAATGTATTTAAAAGATAAATGCAAAAAATGAAATGGTGAATGCTGTAGTCTGTTCATTGAAACACTATTTATAATGGCAAAAGATTAGAAATACAAAGTTCCCATCCATAAGGAACTGGTTGAATATAGTTTAATCTATTCAGTAGAATACTATACAGCTGTAAAAAATGAATGAGGATCACTCTATACGCCTATGAGTGACCCCTAAAAGATACAATCCAACAAAAAACAAACAAAAGTGCAGATTGACTAGGCAAATCAATTGAGACAAAAAGAATAATAAAGGTTACCAAGGACAGGTGGGAGAAGGGAATGAGGAATCATTATTTAATAGGTATAGAGTTTCCATATAAGATGATGACAATGTTCTGAAAATTAATAATGTGATAATGATTGCACAACATTGTGAATGTACTTAATGCCACTGAATTGTATACTTAAATATGGCTAAAGTAAATTTAATATGTATACTTTACTACAATAAAAAATTTTAATGTCAGGTGCAGGGTATTGCATACTGTTTGCTACCTTTTGAGGGTACACATGTGCATGTATGTATGTGTGCATTTTTTATAAAATAGAAGTAAACACCAAATCTAATAAAATTAGTTATCTTAGAGAAGGAACAGGATATGAAGTATTAAATAATGGTGGAACCTAGATCTTTCCAATATGCCTTGTTTGGAGCCATGTATATATTTTATTAGTGGCATAATGTGATTCTCCACAAAAATAGGGAGAATACTTATTTAAAGTTACATTTAAACACAATGTTTGAACTGTACATCTTCAGGAAGATATAACCTAAGGATGAAATGAGCACAAAGAAGTCTGAAATTCTATTTCGTAATGGTAATGTGAGAGAGAAAGATTGAAAAGGGGAAAAGAGAAAGATGGAGAAAGATATTAGCATGATTTCAGCAAAATAGAAAAGAAATTAAATATAAAAGTAAAAACGCTAGGTTAAATTTAGTTAAAATGTCAATATATATAATCAGAACTTACCTTTATCATTCAAAAATACGCATTTCCTGGTCCCATGCATTGAAAGACCTGTAGTGACAACCCAATAACAATAAATACCTATTGTGCCCAGATCGTGGTCCCTAAGTACCATTTCCCAGTAAAAGGAATGAGGGTTTCTTGAGTAGGTGGCTAATTTCAGGTCTGGGGCAAGAACCATGTAAAATGAATCTGAACTATCTATTTTGTCATATTTGAAACCAAGGAAATTACAAACAATTTAGGGTCATGTTGAAAGGAAACTGGACCTAACTTGAAAAAGATTCCACTGACCAAAGGTGGGAAAACCTGAATATCAAAAAGAAAAATGACTGCAAAGGACTGAAACATATGAGACATATAAATGTTCAAGAATTACAAGTGATACTCCAAACAAAAGCTAACTGGTCACTTTGGAGATTGTTAGAGAACAGCTTATTCTAGAAACATCGATCAATAAAATAATGAAGCACTTATTCTGCCTTTGCTGGATAGTCTTAAGAGAGAATTTCTTTTAAAAAAATTATAGTTGTAAACACAGGCATGATAGAATTTTTTAAAAATCACAACTTTGCAAACTTTAATGAAATAGTAATCCAGGCAACAGTTATTAATGTTTGCTAAAACTGTTAAGTCAGGGTTCTCAACTGGGGGCCATTTTCTCTCTGGGATACATTTGGCAATATCTGGAGACATTTTTTATTGTCTCATATACTAATAAGATGGTGTGTACGGGGCAAGAGTGTTAAGAGTACCTGGGACCCCACTAAATATCCTATAGTTTTTAGGACAGTTCCCCATAACAAAGTATTCTCTGGTCCAAAATAGCAACTTATTTGAGAACCCTTGCATTAGATGAACAGTCAGTGGGGAACTTTGTAATGAATAATTCAAGCTATTACCCCCAGAACCTACTGATTATTGCCAATTTTTGAAAATTATGATAATCAGACATTATGTGTCTGCTTAAGTGGTACAAGTGGAGGCACACACAACTGCCTATGGGATATCTTTGTAAAAAACGACTGAACCTAAATGGAATCATAACTTTATATTTAACTACCAGTTTCTAGGCTTACCTTGCAGCTCAGCCGGTAAAGAATCCGCCTGCAATGCGGGCGACCTGAGTTCAAGCTCTGTGTTTGAAAGATCCTCTGGAGAAGGGAAAGGTTAGCCACTCCAGTATTCTGGCCTGGAGAATTCCATGGACTGTATAGACCATGCGGTCTAGGCAGAGTCGGACACGACTAAGCGACTTTTACTTTCAGTTTCACCAGTTTCTAAGAACTATGGAGGATATAGTAAAGCACATTAAATGATACCTCAAGAATGTAGTCAACCAGGTCTAGAATGTAGGGAATACCACAGGACCTTTTTTTTTTTTTTCCAAATAAATGACATGAGTAGAGAAAAGGGAGGGGAACTCTTTCGATCCAACAATTGCACCTTATCTGGGTTAGTTATTTGAACACAGGTGTAAAATGAGATTTTGAGGCAATCTGCAGAGGTCTGGTTGAAAGTTGATTATTAGCTAGTATATTTTCAATTATTTTTAATTTTAGGAAGTGTGAAAATGATATCATGGCTATATTTTTAAATAATGTTTTCCAATACTGACTAAATTCTTTATGGGTGAAATGATATGATCTGGGATTTGACTTAAATACTACAGGAAAAAGATGAAGTAGATCAACTTTCTTCGATTCCTTTTGCTAAGTATACTTAGCTGAACATACTAGACACTATGTATAGAAAAAAGAATAAGGGGACTCTGAATGGTGTAGAGAAAATGGCAGACTGGCCAGGGACCTGAGTCACAACATAGAAATGAGTCCCTTGAGGTTTTTTGTTTGTTTGTTTGTTTGTTTTTTGCTTCATACATTGTGGACTGAGTGCCAGAATAGGTGGCAACCTGGAAATACCAACTGGCACAAACTCCACAAAAGCCTCCAAAAAAACCCTGCAGTCTTTAACCAAAGGACAGGAAACGGGCAACAGAACAGGACAGCCAACAGAAAACTTGTAGAGGATAACACTGCTCTGTAAGAAGCCATCATCACAGAAAAAAAAATGCAGTCACCCCCAACCAGCAAAGGCCAAGTGAAGACGTTAAATTTTCATCCTTGCCAGGCTGTAACAAGGTGTCCCTCCTCAGAGTAAGAGAGAAGGTGTCAGAGAAATGTCAGAGAAGAATGTCAGACAAGGCCAGACAATGTCAGTAATGGACCGCTGCATCCCCCATGGAGCCACCCCCATAGTGCCAGTGGAGAACCTGGACTTCCGCTGCCACCTCACAGTAATGAAGTGCCCCTTCTGCTGGGATGGTATGAGAGGAGCCCTAGGAGAGAGTTAGGACTCCTATCATTGCCCATCCCCATGGGAAGCTAAGGGAAGCTACATGGGGAGCAATAATGAAGCATGTCTCTCCCTCCCAGCCAGGGTGGTATAGCAATTTTAGCGGGAAGCTAGTACTCCCACCCCTGCTCAACAGTAACAAAATGCTCCTCACACCTCAATTGTGTAAACAGAGACAGAATGTGAACTATTACTGTCATCTAGTAGTAACGAGGCAACACCCTTCTCTCTTCACCCCCAAACCCATGCAGTGTCAGAAGAGGCTGCTAAGACATGACTTACACAGGATCCAAAGTCTCGTAACACCCAAAATGCCCAGGATTTGTGAGAAAATTATTCCTCATACCAAGAACCAGGAAAGTCTCAATGTCAATGAGAAAAGCAAAGTAATACTCACCAACACTGAAATGATGCAGGTGTTAGAATTATTGGACCATGCCTTTAAAGCAGACATGATAAAAGTATTTCAAAGAGTATCTGTGAACATACTTGAAACAAAAGAAAAAGAAAAGAAAGAAAGTCTCAACAAAGTAATAGAAGATATAATCAAAAACTAACTGGAAATTTTAGAAGTAAAAAATACAGTAATTAAAATTTAAAAGCTTGATACATGGATTTGACAGAAAAATGGAGAGGACAGAAGAATCAAGGAACTTGAAGATGGAATAATAGAAATTACCCAAACTGAACAAAAAGAGAAACTAGATTAAAAAACCAAACAACCAGAGTTGCAGGGACCTGTGAGACTATAACAAAAATATTTAACATTTACTAATCAGAATCTCAAAGAGAAGGAGTGCTGCTAAAAAAAAAAAAAAAAAAAAAAAAAACTACTTGAAGAAACAATGACTGAATATTTGCCAAATTTAGCAGAAGACATAAACATACAGATTCAAGAGACTGACTGAATCTCAAACACTATAAACTCAAAGGAATTCACACTGAAATTCCTCATAGACAAACTTATGAAAATTAAAGACAAAGCAGCAGGAGAAATGACACCATACTCAGAGAAGAAAACAATTGAAATGACTGCAGATTACTCATTAGAAACCATGGAGGCAAGAAGGAAGTGACACACTTTTCTCAAGTGCTGAAAAAAAGTTGTCAGTGCAGAATTCTATCCCCAGTGACAGTATTTTTCAGAAAGGAAAGGGGAATCAAGATGTCAGAGGAAGGAAACAAAAAGGAGTTATCTCCAGCAGAGAGAGGATGTCCCCTCTTACCACTCCTGTTCAGTATTGTACTGGAATAAGATAAGAGAAGGAAATGAAAGCTATACAAATAGGGAAGGGAGAAATAAAGCTGTCCTTAGCTGCAGATGATATAACTGTCTATCTAGAAGATTCCAAAGAACCAACAAAAAATTCCTGGAACTAACACATAATTATAGTTTGCAGGATACAAGTTTGCAGGATATAAGGTCAATATAGACAAATTGATTTGCTTTCCTATATATCAATAAACTATTGTCAAAAAAATAGATATACATATAACAAAATATGTACAAGATCTATACATGTGAGGGAAACACAATTCTGAAGAAAGAAAAGAAGGTCTAAATAAATGGAGAGATATTGTTTGTTTATGGATAAAAAGACTCAATATTGTTAAGATGTCAGTTCTTCTCGACTTGATTTACAGATTCAATACAATGCCAATTAAAACACCAGCAAGTTATTTCATAGATATGGACAAGCTGATTTGAAACATTATATGAAGAAGGAAAGGACCCAGAATATCCTAAATAATATTGAAGAATAGAGGATTCACACTATCCGACTTTAAGAATTAACTACTGTAATCAAGACAGTATGGTTATTGGATACATGAGTGTTTATTATATTTCTCTCTCTAATTTTGTGTATATTTGAAGGTTTTCATAATGAAAAGATATTTTAAAATACTACAGACTTACTCCTTAGAACCTTTTTCATCTGCCCTTATCTCCATGTTTTCTCCCTTCCCCTAATAAATAAAACTTTATCCACACTCCAGGTCTTATCACTTTTCCTCATTTTCTATTTCTTAAATACAGAAATTTCCGCTTTAATCATTATTATCTTATTCCTTATGTTTTCCTTCAAAAAAATACATGATTTAATTCTGTAATCCTTACTCAGATTTTTTTAGTCCAATGCTTAATGTGCTTATTTAGACTCCTTTTTAATAGCATAAATGTGTAAAACCATGCGGTCTCAACTTCAGGTAATCCCTAAATTTTTTGTATTATCTGTATTTTATAAATTTTCCTCATTTTTCATTCTGAATTTGAAGTGTTTAAAATAAAGGCATACAATTTTCTGTGGCAAGAGTTTTTTTTCTATTTATGATTACTAATTTCTAGTTTTATTTTAGTATATTCATGGATCATGGTCTCTTCTTCATGTATTTGGGTATGTATTTGGAAATCATCTGTGTTCTTTATACAGCTCTGGTTTTGAAAATTTTCCTTGAAAAGAAATGTTAAATTTTCCAAGAGAAGAAGATATATAATCTTTCATGTTGTGTAGAGTTTGAGGCAGATCAGTTAGCTGGAGCATAATTATACTATTAAAATTCTCTGTATGCTTATTTTGATGCGTAGTTAGTCAGTCATAAGCCTACAGAAGCAAGTTAAAATCTACTGCTAATACTGTGTTTCTATCCATTTCTTATTCTGCAGCTTGTGTTTTCATCTCTTATTATAAATGTATTTAATTATGGCAGTTCTATTTTCCTTGTAATTATATACCTCGTATTTATAAAATGGAACTCTCTCTGACATTTGTTTCGGGTGAGTCTTTGTAATATACTTTCACTTGAGATTTCTTTTTATTACTACAACATAATTGTCTATTATGTCTTCTTTTTCCATATAATTTTTATCTTACAGCTCTGGATGCTTCTTGTGTATTTAACATATTGTTTGGTATGATTAAAAATCAAATCTTATCATCTTTGTGTGAATATAGCCCTTTTATATTTGATATCAAACAATATATTTTAATTTTTATCTAGTTTAATGTTTTATTTTTGTGTCAAATGCTTCCTTTGTCTTTTGCGTTCTTGTGCATGGATTTTCTTACTGTTACTTGGGTTAAATGTATACATTATATACTTCCTTGTTATCATTTGAAAGGCTTACGTCCTCTTTTTAGATATTGCCCCGAAACATTTTTGAATTTATATATTTTGTAATATCTAACCACTGTGTGCTGTGCTTAGTCTCTTAGTCACATCTGACTCTGTGACCCACGGACAGTAGCCATGGGGATACAATACTGGAGTGAGTTGCAATGCCCTCCTCCAGGGGATCTTCCCAACCCAGGGATCGAACCCAGGTCTCCCACATTGCAGGAAGATTCTTTAACATCTGAGCCACCAGGGAAGCCCATCTAACCACTACTTCTTGATACAGCAAATTTAAACAGTATTTGTTGATGTTCTCTGAAATTTTAGATAATTAGCACACTGTTCTTTCTCCTTGTTGTTCAGTCTCCCAGTCATGACGGACTCTTCCTGACCCCATGGACTGCAGCACGCCAGGCCTCCCTGTCCCTCACCATCTCCCTGAGTTTGCCCAAGTTCATGTTCATTGTGTTGGTGATGCCATCCAGCCATCTCACCTCTAACACTCTCTTCTCCTTCTCTTTCTCCTACCCCTTCTCTTTCTCACTTTCTGCTTTGTCAATTACACAGTTATTTTAATTCTGGTGATTCCCATTATAACCTATAAATAATATACTTACACTACTACTTGTCAGTTTGCTCCTTTTGATAAGTCTATTGATTTATTACCAAGAAAGATGAGAAATAAATACATTTTCCTTCCCCCAGTTTTATTATTTTTATAACTTAGGCCAATTTAATATTTCTCTCCCTTAATTATGCATCCTATAATAGTCCCTTTTTTTTTTTTTGCCTGCTCCACACAGCATATGGGAAGTTAGTTCCCTGACCAAGGATCTAACTTGGGTCACAAAAGTGAATGCGCCAAATTCTAACCACCAGACCACCAGGAAATTCCCAAGTCATTGTTATATATTTAAAATAACCAGTATTTGCTATGATTTCTCCTATTATTTCTAACTTGGGTAAAATATTTCAATGTTGTCATTTTTTAAAGATTTAAAAATATATATTCTATGATTTGTTTGTTTATTTTTAAAGCTATCTGCCTACTGTCTGAGAATGCCTTTATATTTTATATTTGGATGATTACTCAGCTGGGCACAAGGCATAACATTTTGAAGTCATGTACCCCTTTCATTAGCTCTTTGTAGATTACTGATGCATTTTTTAATGACATTGAATGCAGTTATGGATCAGTTTGGGGTCAGCCTGATTCTCCCCTCCCACTTCCACTTCACATTCAGCCTCATTTTTCTCCCTGGAAAATGCTTCCATTACTTTTGAAGTTTTATGAACTTACTTAAGACATCCTGCAATGTGAAGTCAAGTGGGCCTTAGAAAGCATCACTACGAACAAAACTAGTGGAGGTGATGGAATTCCAGTTGAGCTATTTAAAATCCTGAAAGATGATGCTGTGAAAGTGCTGAACTCAATATGCCAGCAAATTTGGAAAACTCAGCAGTGGCCACAGGACTGGAAAAGGTCAGTTTTCATTCCAATCCCAAAGAAAGGCAATGCCAAAGAATGCTCAAACTACCACACAATTGCATTCTTCTCACATGCTAGTAAAGTAATGCTCAAAATTCTCCAAGCCAGGCTTCAGCAATACGTGAACCATGAACTTCCAGATGTTCAAGCTGGTTTTAGAAAAGGCAGAGGAACCAGAGATCAAATTACCAATATCCGCTGTATCATCGAAAAAGCAAGAGAGTTCCAGAAAAACATCTATTTCTGCTTTATTGACTATGCCAAAGCCTTTGACTGTGTGCATCACAATAAACTGTGGAAAATTCTGAAAGAGATGGGAATACCAGACCATCCGACCTGTCTCTTGAGAAACCTGTATGCAGGTCAGGAAGCAACGGTTAGAACTGGACATGGAACAACAGACTGGTTCCAAATAGGAAAAGGAGTACGTCAAGGCTGTATATTGTCACCCTGCTTATTTAACTTATACGCCGAGTACATCATGAGAAATGCTGGGCTGGAAGAAACACAAGCTGGAATCAGGATTGCCGGGAGAAATATCAACAACCTCAGATATGCAGATGACACCACCCTTATGGCAGAAAGTGAAGAAGAACTAAAGAGCCTCTTGATGAAAGTGAAAGAGGAGAGTGAAAAAGTTGGCTTAAAGCTCAACGTTCAGAAAACTAAGATCATGGCATTTAGTCCCATCACTTCATGGGAAATAGATGGGAAAACAGTGGAAACAGTATCAGACTTTATTTTTGGGGGCTCCAAAATCACTGCTGATGGTGATTGCAGCCATGAAATTAAAAGACGCTTACTCCTTGGAAGGAAGGTTATGGCCAACCTAGATAGCATATTTAAAAGCAGAGACATTACTTTGCCAACAAAAGTCCGTCTAGTCAAGGCTATGGTTTTTCCAGTGGTCATGTATGGATGTGAGAGTTGGACGGTGAAGAAAGCTGAGCGCCGCAGAATTGATGCTTTTGCACTGTGGTGTTGGAGAAGACTCTTGAGAGTCCCTTGTACTGCAAGGAGATCCAATCAACCCATCCTAAAGATCAGTCCTGGGTGTTTATTGGAAGGACTGATGTTGAAGCTGAAACTCCAATACTTTGGCCACCTCATATGAAGAGTTGACTCATTGGAAAAGACCCTAATGCTGGGTAGGATTGGGGGCGGAAGGAGAAGGGGACGACAGAGGATGAGATGGTTGGATGGCATCACTGACTCGATGGACATGGGTTTGGTAAACTCCAGGAGTTGGTGATGGACAGGGAGTCCTGGCGTGCTGCGGTTCATGGGGTCGCGAAGAGTGGGACATGACTGAGCGACTGAACTGAACTGAACTGAAGACATACTTCAGAATATATAATCATTTATGATTTTTTTTCTTGGAACACGGTATAATATTTTTCTACAGACTCAACTCATACTATTTTCTGTAAATTTTCTATTGCTGTATCTTTGACCATCTTTTCCATTCTGCATGTTGGGTTCTGAATGCAGTGACAGATATTATTTTTGTTTTTGTCTACTGTCCACATAATTTTTTATTATTATTAAAACACAGTTGGTGGACAGTATTATGTTAGTTTCAGTTGTACTACATAGTGAGTTGACATTTGCATACATAGTGAAATGTTCACTATAAGTCTAGTAAACATCCATCCCTATACAAAGTTATTACTATAGTACTGACCATATTCCTTATGCTGTATATTAATCCCCATGGATGGAGGTTTACCGCTTTTAATCCTCTCCACCTATAACTGCAGCCTCTCTGGCGACTACCCATTTGTTCTAAGTATCTATGAGTCTGTTCCTGTTTCGTTTTGTTTGTTTTTAGCTTCCACTATAAATGAAATCATATGGAGCTTGTCTTTCTGTGTCTCACTATTTCACTTAGCATAATACCCTTTAGGTCCATCCATATTATCACAAATGGCAAGAATTTATTTTTTAATGGCTGAGTAAGAATCCATTATGTATGTATGTATGTATGTATGTGTGTGTGTGCTTGTGTGTATGTATACTGCATCTTCTTTATCCATTCTTCCACTGATGTACACTTATGTTGCTTCTGTATCTCGGCTATTGTAAAAGAAAAAAAAAATGCTGCATTGAACATTGGAGTGCATATATCTTTCTGAATTAATATTTTTGTTTTCTTTGAGTAAATACCTAGAAGTGAAATTGCTGGATCATATGACAGTTCTAGTTTTAATTTTCTGAGGAACCTCCATACTGTTTCCTATAAAGGCTGCACTAGTTTATAATCCCACCAACAATGTACAATTGTTCCCTTTTTTTCCACATCCTCGATGACACTTGTTTGATATCTTTTTGACAGATGTGAGGTGGCATCTCACTGTGGTTTTGACCTGCATTTCCCTGATGATTAGTGATATTGAGCATCTTTTCATGTGTCTGTTGGTCATCTGCATGTCTTTGGAAAAATGTCTATCAGGTCCTCTGCCCTACTATCCACGTACTTTAATCTCTTTCTTTTTCTCTATATTCTTCATGATTCTTTTTTTTTTTAAGTTGCTTAGTCATGTCCGATTCTTTGCGAACCCATAGACTATACAATCCATGGAATTCTCCAGGCCAGAACACTGGAGTGGGTAGCCTTTCCCTGGAGAAGGAAATGGCAACCCACTCCAGTGTTCTGGCCTAGAGAATCCTGTGGACAGAGGAGCCTGTCCATGGGCATAGACGGTGGGCTGCCGTCTATGGGGTCACACAGAGTCGGACATGACTGAAGCAACTTAGCAGCAGCAGCAGCAGCAGCAGCCTTTCCCTTCTCCAGGGGATCTTCCCAACCCAGGGCTTGAACCCAGGTCTCCCGCATTGCTGGCGGATTCTTTACCAGCTGAGCCACAAGAGAAGCCCAAGAATACTGGAGTGGGTAGCCTATCCCTTTTCCAGCCAATCTTCCCTACTGAGTAATTGAACTGGGATCCCCTGCATTGCAGGTGGATTCTTTACCAACTGAGCTATCAGGGAAGCCCATATTCTTCATGATTTTCTCAACATTTTTTCTTTGTTGATACTTTGGTTATAAGCCAAGTCTATATTTGCTAAATATAGTCATTTTTTTGTTTGGTTTGGTTTTTTTGCTTCTGTATTTATTTCTTGTGTGTGTTAGTCATTCTGTTGTGTCCAACTCTTCACAATCCCATGGACTGCTAAGCCCAAGAGGCTCCTCTGTCCATGGGATTCTCTGTGCAAGAATACTGGAGTGGGTTGCCATTTCCTTCTCCAGGGGATTTATTTCTTAGGTCTTCAGTTTTCCTTTTCATTCAGCTCTTATTTGTCATATATATGGTTCTCTGCTTCCATCAGGTTCATATTTTCATTATTTTCTTCCTCAACACAAAACCTTTCTAGGGAAATTTCTTCTATATAATTTTGCTTATTTCTAGATAAGATTGTCATCAATGGCCTGTATTAGTAGTGTCCTACTCAATATCCATCCTTCCCTATTTTCTTATTTACAGACCACTCATTTTATTAAAGGCAGTAATGTACTCAGCTAAAAGCACATTTTAGCTTCCAAGACTCACAGCTAGTGGTGGTAGATGTATTTATCCTTAGTTTCCTACTGCAACAAGGCCACAGATTAAATCTCCCCATACTTTAGTTTGTACAAGTATAGCTTTTGTATTTTGAGTCCTCTTTCTCTGCACGTGAGGATCTTAGTATAATTTTTTAAAAATCACCTTTTCATTAACATTTCTTACCTCCTGAGTGTGTTAATGAGTGTATTGGGCAGTTCAGACTGGTTAATTTGTTTTACTGCAATGAACCAAATGGATTCAAGCAAACGGCTTTCTTTTCTCTGTCTCTCTCTTCCCCTCCTGCCCCAACATTTTGCGTTGCTCAGTTTGAATTGTATGGCCTGAAACTCAGTCCTTTCCTTTGATTGATTTTGAGGTATTTTGGCTGGTTTGCTTCTATTTGTTATTCTATCACTAAGTTTGGGGAAAAGGAGAGTTTTGGACGTTTTCATGCTACCATCTTAACTTGGAAGTCTGTACAGGTACTTTAAATTTTAATCAAAGTAATACAAATAGTCACCGATCAAATCATGGAAAACTCTCGTGATAAGAAACAACTGAGCTCAACTTCACTGCAGCTTTACACAAACCTTAGTCTCCGGAGGCATTTTTTTTTTCTTTGTAAATGGAGGAAAAATTTACATACTGTGAAATGCACACATTTTAAGTGCCAAGTCTGATGAGTTGTGACAATTGCACACACCCTGTGACCCCTTCTATTAAACATAAAACATTTTTATCACCCAAGAAAGATCCTTTATGCAACTTTGTAATTAATCCCCCTCCCCTCCTCCATCCCAGAGGCAATCTTGTATGGGTTTTGTTTCACCATAGGTTAGTCTGCCTACTGTAGAACTTCATATATATTGAATCATACAGTAGGTATTCATTTACATCTGGCTTCTTTCACTCAGCATAAAATTTTTGAAGTTTTTCCACGTTGCAACATGTTTCAGTGGTTTGTTCCTTTTTATTACTGAAGAGTATTCTGTTGTCTGTTTATATTTCACTTTGTTTATCCATTCTGCTGAAGATGGATGTTTAAGTTGTTTCCAGTTTGGAGCTACTGTGAAGCAAACTGCTATGACATTATTGTGCACATCTTTCTATGTACACATGTTTTCATTTCTCTTGAGTAAAAGACTAAAGTGGAGTTTATGGGTCTTAGAATAGGGGTACTTTATGAAAAACTACCAGAACAGTTTCTAAACTGGTTTTACCATTCTACACTGCTTCCAGCAATTTGTGAAAGTTTTGACTGCTCCATATGCTCAACAACATTTGGTCCTGTTGACCTTTTCACCTTTGGCATTTTAATGAATTTATGGTATATACTTCTGTGATTTTATTATACTTTACATTTCCCAGGTAACTAAGAATTGATGTTAAGCACTTTTCTGTGCACTTATTAACCATTTTTATTTCTTCCTCCATGAAATGCACATTCAAGTTTTTTTTGCAGATTTTTTATTGGTTCTTTTTATTATTGAGTATAAAAATTGTTTATATATTCTGGATGCAGATACTTTATCAGATATAGTTACTGCAAATATGTTCTCCCAGACTAAGACTCAGATATGTTTTATTAATGGTGTCAACGAGCATTCAATGAGGGGAATACTTAGATTTTCATGAAATATATCTATCTTTTCTTTTTACCCCATGGAGAGTAATTACTAGCCAAGAAATATTACCTAACCTAAGCTAAATCGGTTTGTCAAATTCTATAGAAAGGTCTACTTGGATTTTGATTGAGATTGTATTGAATTTGTGGATCAAGTTTAGGAGAATGGAATTTCATCAATATTGAGTTTGTATTGAGTCTAACAGTACATGGACATGGAACAGCTTTTTATTTTGGTCTTTATTAATTTATCATAGTAATATAATTTTCCACTTTTATGTGTCAGTTTGGCTAGGCTATGGTACTCAGTTATTCAAACATTAATCCATATATGGCTGTGAAGATATTTTGTAGACTTAATTAACATTTTCCATCAGTTTACTTTAAGTAGAGCCTATCCTTGATAATCTGGATCTGCCTGATCGAATCAATTGAAAGGCTGAGGAGCAGAATTGAAGTTTCTGTGAGGAGGAAGAAATTCCACCTGTGGGGTTGCATCTTCAGCTTCTGCCCAAGAATTTCCAGCTTATCCTTCCTAACAGTTTGCCCTGAGAGCTTCAGACTTCACTCGCCAGCCCCTACAATCACATAAGCCAATTCCTTACAATAAATGTCTGTCCTACTGATTCTATTTCTCTGGTGAAACCCTGACTCTGAGACACTTAACATAAAGCAATAAAGATGATTTTTGGATACTGACTCAAATATTTACCATTTCTTTATTCCTTAGGTGTTGGCGTTCTTCTCACCCTAACAGAACACAAACCTTTGGTAAAGGGCATACTTCCTGGAATCTTTCAGGGGACATAGTGTGGGGTAGGCAGGACACATTAGCTCTCCTACATCTTGAAGTCTGAATTCTTTCCTCTCTATTATACCAAGGAATTTCTGGCATCTCAATTCTATTTAGCAAGGACCACTGTTGAGAGTCTATAAATTTGTTTACAAGCACAACAAACAATTAGGACCATATCCATCCCCTCAAAATTGAAGACTGAATTCAATGTCTGTAAAACATCTTTTTCAAGACCTTTATCTTTACCAAGACATAGCTAGGTGATGAATTTAATTGACATTGTGTATCAGCAATCTTAAATGACATTGTGTACCAGGAATCTTCACGGTCAGATCTCAAATCTGGTCATTGGCTTTGATAGTTCTTTGGCTTTAAGAAATAAGAGATTATTTTAGCCAAATTACAGACACTTCTTAGGTTTCACTTTTGGTTTTGATTGAGAATTGAGGGATTTGATGACATATTCCTTCTTTTAATACGTTTGAGGCCTTCAGAAGTAGCCTTACCATTTAGTAATCTTTGAATTCCTTATGCTCTTTATACTATCTGTTTTCAGTGGTAATGAGTTTCACCAAAGCCTTAACTTCAATTGGTAGTAGATAAAAAATAAGCAATATGATGAATAGCTATTTCTCTTCAACTTTACTAGGCAAAAGTTCCCTACTGATTCTAAATGATTTGTTACCTGGAAACCGATAAAAAATTATGAAATAAGCTAAACTTAGTTGCAAGCTGAAGAAACTTACTATCCTAAAGAGGAAAGAAATCTGTTAGAAGGAACTTGAACAGCTCACAAATTGGATAAGAACTATTCAATGAGGCTCAAGATATAAGTAGACTCAAGAAGGAAGTATAACCACTAATATTTTAGCAGGAATAGGCCTTTGGTCACCACTAGATATTATTGCAGCTATGCTTAAGGATTTATATCTGCACCTTCATCTTAGTATCTTTCACTTCTGCTTCAGAGTCCTGGAAATGAGTCTTCAGTGGCTGAGTTTAAGCACTGGCCCACATGGCTTCTAGGGGAACATGTACCTATTTGTCTTTCGTAGTTGAAGGTATGTAACTACACCCCACCAATATTGCACACAATAGGGAATACTCCCCCAAGTGTCACAGATTGCATAATATTCAGCCAAAAGAAAACAACCACACACAAATTTAAATAACAACGAGTTTCCCTGAAGTCCTAAAAATAGACTTATTCTGATATGTAATTTGTTTTTTTTTTTTTTATCCTGGGCGAGATCGCTCATTTGTTTGTTGCCCCCTACATCTCTCCCTCTCTTTTTACTGCTCTGTTGTTTTCTATCAGTCGGGGTGCCGATAAGGATTAATGCCAGTTGAATTCTCCTGCCTCTGCAAGTGAATTGAATTTTTGCTCTTCCTTTCTTACTATAAAATGTGGTAATCTTTCTTCTTATTTGAGGTTCAAAAATTTTATAGGAGAGGTCTCTTTTTCATTCAATATTGAATATTTCATGGACCCCATTGACTTCAAGAATGATGATATTCTTCAGTTATTTACTTCCCTCATCTCTTCTGTTCCCCTTTTCTGAAATATCTAGTAGTCAAACGTAACTTCTAAAGAGTCTCTATTTAAATGTATTGAAGCTTCCCCTCTATGGGTAAGCCTCTCTTCCTGTCCTTTTCACTGTTGTGAGTTTATTCCTTTTTGCACTTTTTTTTTTTGGTTAAGTCATCAGAGGGATGAGAGTAAATTCTTATCTTTGATCTTCCTGTAAAGAAGGTCTTTATGCATCAATAATCCCTTCCCTTGTTCAGTATTTGTTGAAAACATTTTCCCTCTTTGATTATCTTTTACCTTTTATTTGTTTTCTTTTTATTTACAACAGTTTTTAAATGTGTCAGTTAAAATTTTTTCTGCCATGCATTTCTTCAAAACTTAGAAAGCACTTCCCTAAATAGAAATTTGAATAAAAGAAAAAAGAAATTTGATTATTGTTTTGCTTTTCTTGTATTTTCTAATACTTGGTGAGCTAAGTGCCCAGCTCTAATTATTAAATACAACACCTCTTCTTAATGATTTGTGTTTTTTCAAATATATATTATGTGTATTTGAGCCTACTTCCTTTTATGGACCTGTCTCATTCCTCTGTCTACTTTTATAACAGTACTGAGTGAGTGAAAAGTCATTCAGTCATGCCTGACTCTTTGTGACCCCATGGACTACAGTGTCCACGGAATTCTCCAGGCCAGAATACTGGAGTGGGTAGCCATTCCCTTCTCCAGGGGATCTTCCCGACCCAGGAATCGAACTGGGGTCTCTTTGCATTTCTGGCAGATTCTTTACCAACTGAGCTATCAGGGAAGCCTATAACAGTACTACACTGTTTTAATTCCTTTAGTTTTATCAGAACCCTGGGGGCTTTCATGAACACCAGTTTCTCTTGCAACCTTCTTTAGAGGAAGATTTTCTTTTCCAACCTCATGAGAAAAGAAGGCAGTGTGCAAGTAAATGTACTGCTTGTTCCTCAAGGAGGTTTTTAATTCTGCACTTCTTGTTCCTCATTGCTGCTATCAGAATATCTTCTTCCATCTTCAGAATCCTCAGCTCCTTTGATGCTGGTACTATTTGACTTTATCTTTCTCTGCTCTTCCTCAGTGTCCTCTTCCAATTTCTTATCATTCCTCGTCATTTATTGAAGTCTTGAACTCCTACATTAATCTTTTCCTGTCCTGTTCCACTACTGTCATAATTCTCATGGAACAACATGCATGCCAATAATATATTCAGCGCTCTAGTTTCCCAGGCTCTGGATTTCCTTATTTCCAATCAACATGAGATCTGACCCCAGCTACTCACTTCCATGGTCACACATTAAAGCTTATTATCAGTAACTCTATCATCTTTGAAATAATTGTTTCAGACTTCCTATTATTCTCTGATCTTCACTTGCTATGCCAGCTTACTCTTAATACCCCACTGCAACAATTCAACATTATTGAAATTACTGATTCATTATCCACCCTTCATATTTTTCTCTGTACTCTTTTATTTCACTTCTTTTCTTAAGCAGTTTATATTCCACGGATCTTCCATGCAAATACCCTCAACTCCTTTGCCTCTCATCTAGCAAAAAATGTATTCTTAATTAAACTCTACATCTTGCATCTGCTTCAAAAAATGGAATATTTCTCTGAAACAGTGTAAATTGTGCAATGATGAAAATGTTCTCTATGGAAGTTTATTTTTCCACTTTCAACACAAATATTTAATGCTTTCTGCATTCTCTTAAACCATCTGCAGCTCTCCATATTTCTGCATCTATCAGCTGATGATCTCATTTATGCCTCATTGAGATGCTAAAACAAATAAGATGGGAACCCCTTCATTTTCTCACTACCAAATCTACTCTGCTAACTTCATCTAAACTTGTTTGCCTCACTTCTCTCTATACTGGAAAAAGTCTCCATTTTCTACCCAGAGGTAATTCCTCCACTTAAAGCATTGGAACTCTTCTCCAGGCTCAAGAAATACTTCACTATTCCAGCTCCTCCCTCTGTTCAGCATCAGCATTCCAGCATTCTTGTTATTACTTCTTTAAAAATATCTCCTTTGTCTCTCAGCTTCATGCTAGTATTGTATTTTTCTATTCTTCACTGCTGCCCCTGCTTCCTCATCTCTATTTGTTTATTTAGCAACTGATAGGCAATTTTTTTGGCTTCCCAAGTGGCTCAGTGGTAAAGAATCTGCCTGCCAGTTCAGGAGATTCGGGTTTCATCCCTGGATCAGGAAGATCCCCTGGAGAGGAAATGGCAACCCACTACAGTATTCTTGCCTGGAAAATTCCATGGACAGAGGACCCTGGCCAACTGCAGACACGACTGGGGTCCATGGGGTCATAACAAGTTGGACACAACTGAGCATGCATGTACACACAACCAATTTATTGAAACAGTTGATTCAAGTACCTGCAGTGGTGACCACAATCTCTACTTTTGACTCAATACGGACAGAAGTAATCTGCTTAATCTCTGAAGGACTGCTCAAGTCAATGAGTCATTTGAGAATTATAATCTGGAAAAGAATTCCAACTCTTAGAATGTTTCAACACAAGGAATTTTTCTTGTAGTGATCCTGAGCGTTGTAGGCTTAGGAGTTTGAGGTTTTTAATTTTGAAGTTGTTTTCTTCTGCATGTCTAAATAAAGCCAGTACAGAGCTCCTCCAGGGGTTTTACATTGCTGTTGGTTAGGGTAATTTCAATTTGTTTCCCCAAGTGCAAGATCTTCTCAGAGATCACAGTTCAGTGCAGCTTCCTAATCCACTTGTTCTTCCACAGAGGGAGTGGTGAGTGGGAAGGAGGGGTGGAACTGTAGATCTGCTGAAACTGCAACTACATTGGGGCACCCTAATAATTCTTAAACAAAGGCCACTTAATGGTTTTTCTTGATCACACATACAGAAACGACTCCTTTTTTGAAATGTTGCCAAATGAATACTAAGTTACTAAATCCACTGGATATGATTCCATGTTCATTTTACTCACTCTCATTTAATAATTTTACTTTATTCAATCCCGACCTTTGAGCTCAAACTCATGTCCATTGAGTTGGTGATGCCATCCAACCATCTATCCTCTGTCACCCCTTCTCATCCCACCTTCAATCTTTCCCAGCATCAGTGTCCTTTCCAATGAATCACTTTTTTGCATCAGGTGGCCAAAGTACTGGAGCTTCTGCTTCAGCATCAGTCCTTCCAATGAATATTCAGGATTGATTTCCTTTAGGATTGACTGGTTTGATCTCTTTGCAGTCCAAGGGACTCTCAAGAGTCTTCTCCAACACTACAGTTCAAAAGCATCAACTCTTTGGCACTCAGCCTTCTTTGTGGTTCAACTCTCACATCCATACATGACTACTGGAAAAACCATAGCTTTGGCTAGATGGACCTTTGTTGGCAAAGTAATGTCTCTGCTTTTTAATACACTGTCTAGGTTTGTCATTGCTTTTCTTCCAAGGAGCTTTTCTTCTAGTAGCTTCACCAGAGGGGTTCTAACTAGCAAGTTAACCTTTGGAAAGTCAAGTTGGTGTCAGGCAGTATTCTAGGGTATGGCCTCTGCCGAACAGGAAGTTAGATGTGTCTCAATAACTTCTAATTAGGAGGAAGGGTTTTTTGTTTGTTTGTTTTGGTTTCTCTGAAGCTTTCAGTAAAATATGCATCCTTCTACACTAAATCATAGAGCTTTTCTAGATACACTGATAAGCAATTGGGAGTAGCTGATAGGTTTAAGCCAGTCTTAGGCCATCACTGGCCTGTGTGAGGTAAGTTTACCTTGAGGCACTTAGGCCATTTGTGGAAGGAGTGAACACAAGAAAACAATAAAGAGGAAATGACTGCTGGGTGACTCCACAGGGTAAACATCCATTTGCACTTGCTCTGTCTAATTATAATTCTAGATGAACTGTATTGAGAACTCTGTTGACTTCTATAGAAACTGTATGAATCCAGTTAATAATTTGAGGAATGATTATCTTTATAAAATTTATTCTTCTCATTCAAGAATGAGGGATATATCTTTACTCAGGTTGTTATTGTTTATTGCTCATAAAAGTTTACACTATCCTTCACATGTAGTTCCTAGCAAGATTTTTGCCAGGTACAGTGGCCCTCCTTATCTGTGGTTTCAGTTTCAGTTACCTGAAGTCAACGTCAGTCCAAAATAGTAAATGAAAAATTCCAGAAATAAGCAACTTGTAAGTTTTAAATTGCATGCTGTTCTAAGCAGCATGATGAATCTTGTGCCATCTTGCTCTGTTCCACCCCTGATGTGGGCCATCCCTTCCTCCAGCGTATCCTACTCATTAGTCACTTACTGTCCATTTGGTCATCAGATCTACTGTTGCAGTAGTGCTACGCTTGTGTTCAAGTAATGCTTATTTCACCTAATAATAGCTCCAAAGTGCAACAGTAGTGATGCCAGCAATTCAACTATGCCAAGGGGAAATTGTAAAGTGCTTCCTTGAAGTGAAAAGGTGAAAGTTCTCGACTTAATAAGAAAAGAAAAATCATTGGCTGAGGTTGCCATATGTCTGGCAAGGAGTTTTCTATTCATGCAATTCTGAAGAAGGAAAAAGAAACTGCCAGAAGCAGATAATCCTTCTTCTTCAACAACAGAAGATAAGAGCCTAATGCTGTCACAATGCTTATGTAATTCACCTCACTTCATTCCATCATGTAGGCATTTTACCATCTTATATCAACAGGAGAAGGGTGAGTTACAGTACAGTAAAATATTTTGACAGAGACCAAATAAGCTTTATTACACTGTATTGTTATAATAGTTTGATTTTATTGTTTTTAATCACTAACTGTGCCTAAACTTTTATCATTGGTGTGCATGTATAGGAAAAAGCAGTAGTATATATAGGATTTGATACAATCTGTGGTTTCAGGAATCCATAGGGTGTCTTGGAATGTATCCCCTGTGAATAAGTGGGAACTACAGTAGTTTTTATTTTGCTGTTATTGTAAAGCCAACTTCTAAAAATACTTTCTTTTTGATATGTGTGAATATTATCAATTTACATTTATTAAATGAAGTAATTCTAAATTATATATAAGTAATTTTATAAATCTTATTTATTAGAAATTCTGGCATTGTGGAATAAAATTTACACTTGATTTCTATTGATATTGCCAAAAAATCATACTGGGCTTTTATTTCTAAAAAATAAATTAAAATTTTTTTCTTACATATTATTAAGATGGTACTAATCATGAGAATGATATATATCAACTATCAAAGTTTTGCCATGTATTTAATTATACTGATGCAAAATTAAATTTAATAAGATCACTTCTACTTTTTCACTATCACAAAAATATTAAAATTGGCTGATACTCTTTATTATATTAAAGATGTATTCTTATTTTTTTATTATTTTTAAATAAGCTGCAATCAATGAATTAAAATAGATAATATTTTAAATATTATCTATTTGATAAATCTTATAGGAAGAGTTGGACACGACTGAGCAACTGAACCGAACTGAACTAACTGAGAGACTATAAAGAAAGCTGAGTGCCAAAAAATTGATGCTTTTCAACTGTGGTGTTGGAGAAGACTCTTGAGAGTCCCTTGGACTGCAAGGAGATGCAACCAGTCCATCTTAAAGGAGATCGGTCCTGGGTGTTCATTGGAAGGACTGATGTTGAAGCTGAAACTCCAATACTTTGAACACCTGACGCGAAGAGCTGACTCACTTGAAAAGAACCTGATGGTGGGAAAGATTGAGGGCAGGAGGAGAAGGGGACGATAGAGGATGAGATGGTTGGATGGCATCACTGACTCAATGGACATCAGTTTGGGTGGACTCCGGGAGTTGGTGATGGACAAGGAGGCCTCACGTGCTGCAGTTCATGGCGTCGCAAAGAGTCAGACATGACTGAGCGACTGAACTAAACTGAACTAAATAGGAAGAGTCACTTTCTATTCTAATATGGAATAACCTTCCAACCAGAATTTAAGTCATCACATCACATCTAGTCATTGTTATCACTCTTTAAGTATTTACCCATTGAATTCTTATTTTTAAAACTTTAAAAGAGAACGTATGACGTATCTATTTGAGACTCTTCCTGGTGTAGAAACAAGGATAAGATTCTTAGGGATACATTAATATTCTATAATACTGGCATATGTTACAGTTTTAATTTTTGTATTACCAAAATATTCATCTTGAAAATGCATATTTTCCTAGTCATTTAATTTATTGAAGAAATCAAACCTTTTATTTTAAAAAGAACTTTAAAATATTACATTTACTTTCATGTTATTTTTACTTTTGTTTGCCTTTTCCAACATAGCTTTTGGCTATTTTGTTGGCATAATTTGCAGGAAATTGATTTAATTTTTTCTGAAACTTTTTAAATATAGTCAATAAAAACTCTACTATCTACTTTAAAAGAAAGAATAATCAAGTTTTTGCTTTTTCCTCCCCTATCAACCAAAGGAATTTCTCAGTTAATTTAATTACGAGTATTTCCTTAGGAAAACTTAAAATAGATGCAAGTGATAGACTTGCTAAGAGACTTATATGTTTAATTTAAAAAATTTTTGAATTTCTTATGGATTTATCTGAATTTCTTTTACATACTCCTATTTCTTTTACTTCTGTCTCCCTCCCCTTCATCTCTCTGGAATAATGAAAGTTTCTTATGAAAGTGGAGTCTTACAGTTTCAAATTTCCCATCTTTAAACTATATTAGGCAATTCATGGAGTGGATTTTTCAAGCCAATTGAAATAGCACATTTAAGATTCTTGGATGAGGAAACCCTTTATAAATAAGATTTTCCTGTTCAAATATAGAATGGCTCCCTGCTCATATGAAGAGAAATTTAAGCTAGTGTGTTAAAGGATGTTCATTCTTAAGATACTTCTCAAAGTCTGCTTTAAATTTCTTTCTCAATAAATAAATCAAGTAAAATTACTTTTCTATAATTTTTCTTACATTTGTATCAATACTTTTTCAGTGACTTTATCATTAAGTTGATATTTGAAAAGTTTTACTGCAGAATTTTTAAAGTTTAATTCTCTTAGTGTTTCAAAAGAATAACATAGACTTGGCTACCTTTAATGTTATACTAGATTTATTTTTTTCATTCAAAAAAGTGGTACTGAAACATTTTTACCTTCTTTAATGTAATGGTTTTTTACGATGATCTTGGAATTGACATAAAAACAGACCATTATTGGCTCTCCTAGGGTCACCATCTTAGTGGTTCTCTATTTTTTCTCTCTCCAGCCTGAATTTTGCTTTGCAGAGTTTCCAATTTCTTAACACTCCATTTTTATGACCTTGTTTCAAACTCACTTTCCCCTCAAACTAGATGCTACTTAGCCTTCTTAGCAACTCTCATGTCACAGTAAGTCCCTCTTTATATAGACACATTTTTATATAGAACTAAACTGAACAACGGAGAAGGCAATGGCACCCCACTCCAGTACTCTTGCCTGGAAAATCCCATGGACAGAGGAGCCTGGTAGGCCACAGTCCATGGGGTCGCTAAGAGTCGGACACGACTGAGCGACTTCACTTTCACTTTTCCCTTTCATGCACTGGAGAAGGAAATGGCAACCCACTCCAGTATTCTTGCCTGGAGAATCCCAGGGACGGCGGAGCCTGGTGGGCTGCCCTCTATAGGGTCGCACAGAGTCGGACACGACTGAAGCGACTTAGCAGCAAACTAAACAAGTCATCTTCCTCACTCCCACCTCAGACACACTATCCCCCCTATTTACAGCTTCTGAAATAAAATCCTGATTTAGAATGTATCCCAAGATATCAACTACCATATCTCATGCTTGGTAATACCGTTGGCCTGGATTTTCTTTTATATATATGTAATTTTATTTATTTTTGGCTGTTCTGAGTCTTCGTTGTGGTGCAGACTTTCTCTAGTTGTGGAGAGCAGGGATGACTCTCTAGTGGTGGTGCCTGGGCTTCTCTTGTGGGGCACCAGTGCTAGGGCATGTAGGCTTCAGTAGCTGGAGCATGTGGCCTCAGTAGCTGAGATTCCCAGGCTCTAGAACATAGGCTCAATACCTA
Source organism: Giraffa tippelskirchi (assembly GCF_054371585.1). Lineage (NCBI taxonomy): Eukaryota > Metazoa > Chordata > Mammalia > Artiodactyla > Giraffidae > Giraffa > Giraffa tippelskirchi. The sequence continues at coordinate 101,468,263 of NC_137280.1, read as the reverse complement.
TGCTGCATGGGCTTAGTTGCTCTGGGGCATGTGGGATCTTCCTGGACCAGGGATTGAACCCATGTCTCCTGAATTAGCAGATGGATTCTTTACCACCGAGCCACCAGGAAAGTCCTGGATTTTCTACTTCTGTGAAACGAGTGAAATTTGTTTCTTGTCCCACATATTATTGCCCAATCATAGTTATTTTTATCATTATATTGATATCATCAATATGATCATATTGATCACTGAAGTGGATCTTTACAGTCATGTTATTGTCTCCAAATTTCTGCATGTGTTACTTTACATAGACTATAACTTTTTTTTTAGCAAACTGTATTTTTAAAATGTATCCACTCCACACTATCTTTACTAATTCCTCTAGTGCATATTTTCTCACTATGCTAAAGACTTAGACATAAAACTCTTCCATAGAACTGTAATTAGTTTGTACTTGCTTGTAGCATGCTTCTCATGTGTGTGTTTATATAATCATTTTTTAACTGATGAAAGAGAGATCATCTGTTATTTTGGACCAAGGGCTTGGTATTAAAAATTTTTTTTAAAAAAGCATTCTTTATTAAGATGTCTGATATTATGTACTATATTCTGTTACTGTTTTCTAAGTTGTATGTCTTCTCAATGGCTTACGCAGACAAATAAGTTGGAACTCTATTTTTAAAAAAGTAAAAAATTGAAGTAAACAAGCTCTTAGGAGTCAAATATATCAACACCATGAGTGACTTCCCAATGGAGTCACATAAAAAAGACCTTCAGTTTAGGATTGAATGTCTTATATCATGATTAATGAAGCAAGTGTAATCTGTCTTAAATATATTTACACTTTTGTGAAATGTAATCTTGGATCACATAGAGTCTATAAATTAAATCACAAAAGAAGATTCCAAGATGAAATCACATTATTACATAGGAACACTCAATTTGTCAACTTTGAAATCCCATAATGATGTCCTTTTATTTTTTGATATCCATGTGCTTGTTTTGGTGTTTAGCCCAATGAAAGATATCTCAGGAGATCATATTTTACAAGTGAATGCAAACATATGAAGCAACTTGATGGTTTGGAGTTTATATTTAAACAAGTTTGTATTACCCTAGTTTAATTATGTTACCCATAATGTAGACAAGTCATATTTTTATTATAGTGAAAAAAGGCTGATCTCAGAAGCACATAAACTGGAACTGGTGGGTCACATGAATGTATAGAATCAGCTCTGCTAATTCCATACAGATGTGCTAGTACATTCCTGTAAATTTTCAGACTGAAAAGGAAATGTTAGTTACACCCTTCCCCTTTACAGCCTTGGGTAAAATATTTCACATATTGTACATATGTTTTACTAACAGAAAAGATAAAAAGGCCAAAATTAAGAAGTAGTTACTTTAGGCTTAGTATTTTACAGTAAATAAAAAAGAGTAAGTGTGTTTAAAACCTATATACAATTCTTCTGCAGATATCACTCCCTGTATTTCAACGTATAAAAGTATGGTTTGTATTTTTTTTAGTGATCCAGTTATACCTATATATATCTATTCTTTTTCAGATTCTTTTCCATTAATGGTTATTACAAGATATTGAGTATAGTTGCCTGTGCTGTACAGTAGGTCCTTGTCCTTTATTTATTTTATATATAGTAATGTGTATCTGTTAATCTCAAAACTCCTAATTTCCCCCCACCCCCTTTCCCTTGTTTCTTTTCTATATCTGTGAGTCTGTTTCTGTTGTCTAAATAAGTTCATTTGTATCTTTTTTAAGATTCCATATATAAGTTACATCATGTGATATTTGTCATATTCACTGAATTTGATGATCTCTAGGTCCAACCATGTCATGGCACATGGAATTATTCCATTCTTTTTATGGTTGAGTAATATTCCATTATATATGTATGTATACATACATATATATATGGCTGAGTAATATTCCATTGTGTATATATGAATGTATACATATACATACAGGCTTTATGTGTGTGTGTGTGTGTGTGTATATATGTGTGTGTGTGTATGTGTGTGTGTGTGTGTGTATGTGTGTGTGTGTGTGTATGAGATATCATCTCACACCAGTCAGAATGGCCATCATCTAAAGGTCTACAAACAATAAATTCTGGAGAGTCTGTGGAGAAAAGGGAACCCTCCTACACTGTTGGTGGGAATGTAAATTGGTATAGCCATTATGGGGAACAGTGTGAAGGTCCCTTAAAAAACTAAAAATACAGCTACTATATGATCCAGCAATCCTATTCCTGGGCATATATCCATAAAAAAACTCTTAACTCAAAAAGATACACGCACCCGCAATGTTCACAGCAGCACTATTTACAATAGCTAAGTCATGGAAACAACCTAAATGTCCATGGACAGATGAATGGATAAAGAAGATGTGTTTTATATATATGTGTGTGTGTGTGTATGTATATATATATATATATACATACAAACCTGTATATGTATATATACATTCATATATATACACAATGGAACAATGGAATATTACTCAGCCATATGTATGTATGTGTGTCTATACGCTTCCCTGGTGGCTCAGTGGTAAAGAATCTTCCTGCAATGCAGGAGATGTAGGAGACTCAGGTTTGATCCCTGGATCAGGAAAATTCCCTGGAGGAGGGCATGGCAACCTACTCCAGTATTCTTGCCTGGAGAATCCCATGGCCTGAGGATCCCGGTGGGCCACAGTCCATAGAGTCACAAAGTGTCAGACACAACTGAAGTGACTGAGCACACATATATATATTTGTGTGCTTTTCTCCACAGCTTCTCCATAATTTATTATTTGTAGACCTTTTGAGGATGACCATTCTGACTGGTGTGAGGTGATATCTCATTGTGGCTTTGATTTACATTTCTTTAATAATTAGCAATGCTGAGCATCTGTTCATGTACCTGTTGGCCACCTGTATGTTTTCTTTGGAGAAATATCTCTTTAGATTTTCTGTCCATGTTTTTTGGGTTGTTTTGTTTTTTGATATTGAAGTATATGAGATGTTTATTTATTTTGGGAATTAATTTTATTTAAAACCTACACACAACTCTTTTGCAGATATCAGCTTCCATATTTCAGCATACAGAAATGTAAACTGTATTTTTAAAGAGTGATTGAGGGAAACAGTTGATTGAGAAAACTGATATCCATTTCTAACATGATAAATAAAATAGTTATCATGTGGGCATGTTCACCTTTGGAGAAATGATATAATTATACTCCACAGATATTAACAGGGGTATTGACCTCCCTGAAGGAAATATACAGTGACTAAGATAGCACTCATTTGGAATCCTTGACTGGTATTTCTGTATTTTCCAGATCAATACATCCAAAATGGCTCTTTAGGTAATAAGCCTATTTAGAGATGAATCAATGGACCAGTGGTCAAACACAGAAGAAAACTTTAATGTCTGCGATGATTTTGCTTCGAATGGGAGAATTAGAAATCATCTAGTCCAGCAGGGGCAAATACATAGTATGAGTACTGACCCTTCTCCTCTCATAATCTCCTTCCCCAAAGAGTTTGAACTTGACTATAGAATCTTTTTCAATACAGCACTGTGGTTAGCCATTGCTATTCAAACAGAAATGGCACACGTATTGTCATCCCTGATTTGGTCCAGTGCTCTCAAATGGTAACCCACTCCAGTATTCTTGCCTGGAAAACCCCATGGACAGAGGACCCTGGTAGGCTACAGTCCATGGATCACAAAGAGTCGGAAACAACTGAGCGACTTCACTTTCACTTTCTCCTTTTTTGAAGAGTAAATGGAGGCTGGGAACGGCTAAGAAACTGGTTAGAAATACTTGGCAAGTAAGTGGCAGGAATAGAACCCGAGTCGCTGAATTTAGTCTTGAAGATTTGTATTCCAATAGTTCTCTGGTGGATATGGAGATTTCTTAAAAATCATTAATTAACCAACCAATATCTAAAGACAGCTAAGATCAGGCATTCTTTGTTAAAGTACTTTGCTATAGGTAAAACTCAGCAGTGGCCACAGGACTGGAAAAGGTCAGTTTTCATTCCAATCCCAAAGAAAGGCAATGCCAAAGAATGCTCAAACTACCACACAATTGCACTCTTCTCACACGCTGGTAAAGTAATGCTCAAAATTCTCCAAGCCAGGCTTTAGCAATATGTGAACCGTGAACTTCCAGATGTTCAAGCTGGTTTTAGAAAAGGCAGAGGAACCAGAGATCAAATTGTCAATATCCACTGGATCATCAAAAAAGCAAGAGAGTTCCAGAAAAACATCTATTTCTGCTTTATCGACTATGTCAAAGCCTTTGACTGTGTGGATCACAATAAACTGTGGAAAATTCTGAAAGAGATGGGAATACCAGACCATCTGACCTGTCTCTTGAGAAACCTGTATGCAGGTCAGGAAGCAACAGTTAGAACTGGACATGGAACAACAGACTGGTTCCAAATAGGAAAAGGAGTCCGTCAAGGCTGTATATTGTCACCCTGCTTATTTAACTTATATGCAGAGTACATCATGAGAAATGCTAGGCTGGAAGAAACACAAGCTGGAATCAAGATTGCTGGGAGAAATATCAATAACCTCAGATATGCAGATGACACCAACCTTATGGCAGAAAATGAAGAAGAACTAAAGAGCCTCTTGATGAAAGTGAAAGAGGAGAGTGAAAAAGTTGGCTTAAAGCTCAACGTTCAGAAAACTAAGATCATGGCATCTGGTCCCATCACTTCATGGGAAATAGATGGGGAAACAGTGGAAACAGTGTCAGACTTTGTTTTTTTGGACTCCAAAATCACTGCTGATGGTGATTGCAGCCGTGAAATTAAAAGACGCTTACTCCTTGGAAGGAAGATTATGACCAACCTAGGTAGCATATTTAAAAACAGAGACATTACTTTGCCAACAAAAGTCCATCTAGTCAAGGCTATGGTTTTTCCAGTAGTCATGTATGGATGTGAGAGTTGGACAGTGAAGAAAGCTGAGCACCACAGAATTGATGCTTTTGAACTGTGGTGTTGGAGAAGACTCTTGAGAGTCCCTTGGACTGCAAGGAGATCCAATCAATCCATCCTAAAGGAGATCAGTCCTGGGTGTTCATTGGAAGGACTGATGTTGAAGCTGAAACTCCAATACTTTGGCCACCTCATGCGAAGAGTTGACTCATTGGAAAAGACCCTAATGCTGAGAAGGATTGGGGGCAGGAGGAGAAGAGGATGACAGAGGATGGGATGGTTGGATGGCATCACCGACTCAATGGACATGGGTCTGGGTAAGCTCCGGTAGTTGGTGATGGACAGGGAGGCCTGGTGTGCTGCGATTCATGGGGTCGCAAAGAGTGGGACACGACTGAGTGACTGAACTGAACTGAACTGATAGGGAAAACCATCTGCACCTAAAATAGTGCATGGCACAGAACAGGGACCCATTTTTTTGACTGAAATAAACAAATGCATGAATGAATAAATAGATTGAAAGCTTGATTCAAGCTAGCGCCTGCTTCTGACATAGGAAGCCAGGGGGAAGCAAATGGTGATTTGCCCTTTCCAGAAGCAAATCACCTCCTTTCTTTTGATTTTTCCTTCTTAAGTTTCCTGTTTCATCATGTGGAGATAGGTGAGTTGGGCAGTCATGGAGGCCTATGGTACTCAGCCACCATAACTCCAGCCAGAAACAGACAGACAGGAGAGGGGTAGCCCTGCTGGAACTGTGTAAGTCCAAGAAAATGTGTCTCTTTACTGTGTGGCTTTTCTTCTGAGCTGCACTAAGAATCTAGCCACCCACCACCCTACTATGGACAAACAGCACCCCTGCAAACTCAGTATGTACTTTAAAGAAAGGGGCCATTTCACTGTGTACCGGAGAGGACTGCAAAGGAGGAAGCTTTGTAAGGACTTTGTTGTGGAGTCTGATTTTACTGCCCATGTCATCATTACACTACACTCTGAAAAATTCTGTTATGTAGATATTATATCTGAGCAGATTGACAGTTTATCTTTATTTACAACTGTTTTCAATGATGTTACACTTTCTCAACAAATCAGTGCTTGCTGATGAAACACAGTGTCTGTGAACATCCAACGGCAACAACTTTTCCACTAGTCCCGCATTCCTTCCTGCCATTGCCTTTTCATCATCAATACAGATGTCTCTATATTTTGCCAATTTATTTGATGGTATTCTAAAAACTGATCTAAACACTGAAGAATTCATTCTCCTGTTGTATATGTGTCAAATGCTTTATGAAGCAATAAATCAACTTAGCGAACATGGACAATCTACAAACGTCCTTCCTCTTTTCTTCATGAACCATAAAAATTTCATATGTCTTTGTCTAAGGACTAATTTTTCAAGCATGTCCAGAGTGCATTGTTCCTGAGACTAACTTACCAGATGATGTTATTAATTGTGTTTTTGTGGTATTGCTTATACTTACTGCCCTAATAATACCTGTTAGTGTTCATAAGCTCATCTCTAGAAACATCTATACTCTTTTATGTGCAATGTTGTAACTTATTTTCAGAGAACTTTTTAATGAATTCTTAATGGGACAGTGGATAAGTCAAAATTTCATTTGTACATACTTTTCAATTTCATTAATCTGATCCATTTACATCAAAGGAAGCTGAGGCCCTCACTGTTATGTTTTATTTTATTTCAGAATGATGTAACTTAGTAGAGACTATAAAACATTGTGTTTCCACAAACATAAGATGGTCAAATCTAAACATTTAAACATTTGTAATGCCATTAAAAATGTAGATTTTTTATTCTTTTCCAATAGAAATGTATGATTAATGTGGTAGGGGTCTCAGGGTTTCTCTCCCCCAATAAAGGCTGTTTTAAAATTGGTTGTTACATTTTAGACTCAAGAAAATGTGTTATTCTGTGTGTTTTAATTGCATAAAACATATTGCACTATGTACCTGGGTGTCCTAATTTTTCAGTGATGATCTGAAGCTTTGCAGTGGTTTTCCTCCCTTCTCATTCCTCCCCTCAGTATAATCAACAATAGCTGAGGTTTACCAGATCCAGTATGGTATTATTTGCTGTTTTTGCAGTAAGAATAACTAAACTCACCCATCTGGTTCTGGTTTTGCAGATGCCTCACATGAGTCCTGGGAGGGTGTTTCTTTCTGATACTTCCCCTAGTCTTTCCTTCTATGAGAAGGTGTGAGTTTAAAAAACCTACCCTCTCTGTATCTATAAACTAAGAATTTGTAGGAGGAACTGTGGGGGTGGGGAGGCACAGACAGCACAGTTTGGCTGCTGGTCTAAGGCATGGGGCAAGATACAGAACATGTTCCCAACCGAGTCTAGCTCCTTTTTATGTGTCTTTCCAGGTGGTAAGTTTCCAAACCAGAAAGTTCACAGGGAGATCCTCTAAGGGTGCCTAGGATTTCTCTTCTTCCCTTTTTCTTATTGTGAGGGTCAAGGAGAAGCAGGAGAAGACAGGACATTAAGGAGGGCTACTCAGGAGATGAGGAGGCCTATTTACTCTGTTTTACAAGGTGTTAGTTTTCTTTAGGAAAGTCCATAGAACATGAAGAGTGTTGGTCACTTGTTCATTTCTTCAAGGGCAACAAAATGTATTTCTTGAGAGATCATAGTCTCTGGAGGATAACAATCATGACTTCATAAACGTGCTAATTTTATTCAGATCTCATCAGACCTTTGGTGAAGTATCTCCTTGGATCCACCCGTGAGGGCTCTCATCCCTAAAGCATCATCCCATATTTTCATCTTTATCAGTTTTTCTTAAGCACCCAGCTTAAAAAACCAATAACTCCATCAGGTCCTCCTGACTGAGGGACTCAAGGCCTCAGGTTTACCCCATCATTTACACAAGTCCATTGTGCCCAGGGAAAATAGAAGACAATCCTCATAATCTGACCAAGTTACAGTCAGATTACTTCACTTCCAAGTAATTGATTTGGCTTTTAAAAATACATAGAGGCAATGCATTTCAGCTCTGACATACAAAGAGCTTGGAAGGGGGTATTTCTGTTCTCAAAGAAGAAGAATACTGAACAAACAGAAAACCAATGACTTAGATACATCAGAAAACTGGGGTTGCAGGGAAGACTAATACTGTGAAATATGGAGTCAAGGTGAACACAGAAATTCACAGTCACAATAACTTATTATTTGGAGCAGAAGCCACTAGGGCCATAAACTGGTAGGAAGACTCTGGGGTAATGCATCTTCCTAGATATCACCCAATAACAATTTCCATTTTTCTCAAACTATCAAGGAACATTTTGATGAACTGGTGGGGGCCAACTATGAACTAGCTTGAGAGAGAGAGAAAGAGAAACTCATGTGGACCCAGTCTTGGTGGGGATCCAATACTTTCGTGGTTATTACCCTGTTCTCAAGGTGAAGATCTAAGAAAAATCCTCTCATGTTTCTGACAGAAAGAGGAGAAAAGCAGCCATTTGGAATTATTCCCACAATGCTCTCTGTAGCAAAGGCCTACTAACCACAGGAAAGGACTTAATCAGATCTTTTCTGACCCGGGGAAGGGCATTTAGCCAAATCAGTTCCCTCTAGTGCTCCTGTTTTAGCTCTTGGGCTGGGGATGGGGGAGGTGGGGGAGGCTACAAAACATTTTTGAAGGTCACAGTCCAAGGACTTAGGCCCATTCAAAGAATGAGACATTATTTTAAATTATTGAACCTTTCAATTTCACACATCTTACCATCATGTTTTCAGGGCCACAGAGTATCAAAACAGGCAAAAGCTGATAGAACTGCAAGGAGATACAGATAAATCCACATTCTAGTTGGAGATTTCAACACCCTCTTCCTTTCCAGCAACTATAAAATCAGGAAGGATGAAAAGTATCATTTATTGACTAGATCTGACTGACATTTATAGAACACAACACCCAATAACAAAATACTGGACACTTTTTTCTCAGTCTTACATAGACAATTCATCAAGGTAGACCATATTCTTTAAAAGGATATAAATTATTCCAAGTTTTTTCTCAGATTGCAATAGAAATTTATCAGAATTCAGTAACAAAAATTAGCTGGAAAATCCCAATCCCTATCTAGTCTCTAGTTTGGAGACTAGATAGCATGGAGATAGACAATTAATGGGTACCCAATAGCAAGTTCGCAAGTCACAATTTAAAGATCCATTGGGTTGGCCAAAAGGTTAAGTTTCTTACATTTTCTTTTTAATTTTTTTGCCTGCAATCTGAAAGGAAGGAATAATGTGAAGTTTTACCTTCCTCTTTTGACCAGGCACCACAGAAAGACATCTGGGAGACCTGTCTTTGAGAATTCTCACCTTTCAGCCTCCATTAGTTTTCCCAGGAGCCCATCTGCAGGCTGTGGAGTGAGCAGAGTGTTCCAGTGGGTCTCATCCTGGTCACTAGAAACTGAAGAGGAGAAAAAAATAATTATCCCTCCACACTTTACGGTGGGGGCTTCCCTCATAGCTTACTTGGTAAAGAGTCCGCCTGCAATGCAGGAGACCCCGGTTCGATTCCTGGGTCGGGAAGATACCTTGCAGAAGGGAAAGGCTAACCATTCCAGTATTTTGGTCTGGAGAATTCTATGGACTGTATAGTCTTTGGGGTCGCAAAGAATCGGACACGACTGAGGGACTTTCACTTCACTCACACTTTATGGTGAGTGCTTGGCTGAGACTCCTTTTTCTCTAAGATGCCGCATAAATGGTTAAAATTTCTCTACTGTGACCACTATAATTCAAGATTATTTTTGGTAAGGTTAACCAGCTTATTCGGCTTAAAAACAACCGTTGGATCACAGCTCAGCTTAAGTCGGACCCAGCTCATCTCCCCACCCGGTCCGATTTCCAGGCAGGACCCAGTCCGTCCCCAGACGCAGTCCGGTTCCTAAGTCAGACCCAGTCGACTCACGCTAGTTTCTCGAACTCCTCTGGAAAAAGAAGTACTCAAAGTCTGAAAGCTCATAAATAACACAAGCTGGGAAGCTAGAATCCGCGAACTGCCGCCCAACCTCCCGGGGCAGCGAGAGAGCAAGAAGCTCAAGGGGCTCAACAGGTACCTCCGTTTTTGCGGTGCTCCTGAGGGCCGGGCCGCCTTCAGTTTCCTCTTCTGACGCCAAAACTCCTAAAAAAGAAATTGAGACACCTGAACATTTTTAAGAGTTTATTTCAATAAAAATAAGTTTGAATCTGGCAGCATCCAATCCCACAGATATAAAAGGTGCTCTGAAGAGATATACACACTGAGACTTTTATAGTCAGAGGGAGCAGGAAGGTGGACCTTATTGTATTGAGGCAGAAAACCAAAAAAGCAGGTTGGTTAATTGTGTAGTTACTTTCCTTAGGAGATGGCAGGGGTGTTTCGGGGAGATTACCTTCCTAATGCTGATGGATTGGTTTAAGATTCTGTTTCTGAGAGAGCTGCAACTAATTAAAGTCTTGGTTTGGTTGTGTGGGGCTTAGATTAAGTGACCTCATTTGGGGCTTGTCTTTTTTTTAAACAGAACCAAAGCTGCCGCAATGGTTTGAGTCTTTATTATTCTAAGAGTTACACAAATGTTGAATACGTTTTTATCCTCACAACAATCCCCAAGAGGTGGGTATTTTTATTATTTCTATTTTTGAAATAAGGAAACCTAGGCACAGAAAGGTTAAGTAGTTATCCATGGTGTGTAACTGAAGGCAACAGAGGCGAGATTTGAACCCAAAAGTCTTGATTCCCCAACATGTACCTTTAACTGCCTTGGAAAAATCTCTGTGCACATGTGCAAAGTGTTCTAGATTACAAACGCAGAAATGAAATTGCTGGATTACATGTGTGAGCATGGCCGTCCCAGGTGGCGGTATCTTAAAGAACCTACCTGCCAATGTAGGAGATGTGAGAGACACGCAGGCGGATCCCTGGGAGATGTGAGAGACACGCAGGCGAATCCCTGCGTGGGGAAGATCACCTGGAGGAGGGCATGGCAATACACTCCAGTATTCTTGCCTAGAGCCAGTCCATAGGGACACACACAGTCGGACACGACTGAAGTAACTTATCACCCAGAACACGTGTGAGCATTTTACTACTCTTAGAGTTACAGTACCAGTTTATAGTCACACCATCGCTAAATGAGTTTTTTATGTCCCAGTCTCTCTTCTTATGCGGAGAGGAGATATTCTGTGTGATCAAAACTGATCATATGTACTTGCTGATAACTTGAAGCCTGCAAGTTCTGTGCCTTCAGCTACACCTACCACATCAAATTTTGTTTTGGTTTGGTTCTGTTACATTTTTTGAACATGGTTGTCTTTAAAATTTTTTCTCTTTTATTTTAATCTTAACTGTTACAAGGTTGAATAGAGAGCATCCTCAAAACATGAACTTTAGCACTGCTTGTATCATCAATTCATTTTTCACTATAACCACCAAATATTTCTTTTAAAAAATATTTGATTGAAGTATAGTTGATTTACAGTGTTGTGTTAATTTGCTGTATAGTAACGTGATTCAATTATACATATATATATTCTTTTTCATATTCTTTCTTTTATGTATTATCACAGGATATTGAATATAATTCAGTATAGCATATTGAATATACTGGATAGTGCTATACAGTAGGACTCTGTTGTTTATCTATATATAAGCATTTGCATTTGCTAACCTCAAACCCTCAATCCATCCCTCTCCCACCTTTCCTGCTCTTTGGCAACCATAAGTCTGTTCTCTAAGCCTGTGAGTTTGTTTGTTTAACAGGTAAGTTCATTTGTGTCATATTTTAGATTCTACATATAAGTGATATCATGTGGTATTTGTTTTTCTCACTTCATTTGGTATGATAATCTCTAGTTGTATCCTTGTTGCTACAAATGACATTATTTCTTTCTTTTTATGACTGAATATTATTCCATTGTATATATGTTCCACATCTTTATCCATTCATCTGTCAATGGACATTTATTAGGTTGCTCCCATGTCTTGGTTACAGTAAATAGTGCTGCTGTATTATAGAACATAGAGGTACATGTATCTTTTCAACTTAGTTTTCTCTGGATATATGCTGAGGAGTGGGATTTCTGGATCATATAGCGACTCTATTTTTAGTTTTTTGAGGAACTTCTATATTGTCTTCCAGAGTAGCTGAACCAATTTTATATTCCCACCAACAGTGTAAGAGGTTTCCCTTTTCTCCACATCCTCTCCAGCATTTGCCATTTTCAGACTTTTTCATGATGGCCATTCTGACTGGTATGAAATTATACCTTATGGTGATTTTGACTTGCATTTCCCTAATTATTAGTAATATTAAACCTTTTCATGTGTCTTGGATGTCTGTATGTCTTCTTTGGAGAAATGTCTATTTAGTTCTTCTGCCCATTTTTTGATCAGTTGTAACCACCAACTATTTCTTAAAACTCTTATCCCCTTATTGTATTTACCAAGGCTCAACATGTCTTTGGAGAAGGCAATGGCACCCCACTCCAGTACTGTAGCCTGGAAAACCCCATGGAGCGAGGAGCCTGGTAAGCTGCAGTCCATGGGTCGTGAAGAGTCAGACATGACTGAGCAACTTCACTTTCACTTTTCACTTTCATGCATTGGAGAAGGAAATGGCAACCCACTCCAGTACTCTTACCTGGAGAATCCCAGGGACGGGGGAGCCTGGTGGGCTGCCATCTATGGGGTCGCACAGAGTCGGACACAACTGAAGTGGCAGCAGCAGAAGCAGCAGCAACATGTCTTTGTTGATCATCTTTCTGATGAACAAGACACTGTGCTAAATTCAAAGGAAACAAAAAAAATTAGGCAGAATTCCTTGCTCTGAAGAACTTATTAAGGAATTAGCTGCATAATCAACTAATTATAATTAAATTTGATAAATACTGGAATTGAAGTATAATCATATCCTATGAGAATATTCATAGTAAAGTATTTCTTTTTGCTTTAGGTGGGGCTTAAGGATGGTGATGTATATGCTGGGAATTCAAAAATAAGTAGATCTTTTTTAAACTTTGAGAAGAAAGTGAAGTTACTTACTGAAAGGGAGGAACATAAACAATTTCTTGAAGGCCTGAAAATTCATAGGATATTCATGAATCAGCAAGTAGTGTCGGTCAATTTGGTGGATGATGGGAACTGGGAAAAGAACTTATAGTTTATATGACTGAGAAGGTAAATCGGTCAAAGCTTTGCAAGTGATTGCCTGGGTGGCAACTGAGAGGAGAGGAAGGGTTGTAGTTCACTTTACCTTCCCAGTTCGGTTTTTATTGGTTCTCTATGCATTTTAACTTCACATATCACTTTTTTCCTTAAAGAATTTTTTACCTTAACAGCTCTTGAAAACTTATACCACTTTTAGACAATGACTCCTTGTTTTCCAATATAATGGGTTTTCCTCCTAAAATCCACTAAATAAAAATTGAATGAAAAGTTATATTTTAATGTTAACTGTTTCAAACAAAGGCACACTCACACATTTATTTTATACAACAGTTTCTAATTAAAGAATATTACTTGGAGCAAATTTGAAATACATGCTATATTTGGATGAACTGTAATGTTGTGTTTTGCCTATGGATGCCAAGCAAGAGAAATTAATATGTATCCTCTTTGCTATGCTTCATTCTTGTGCATGTATATGATTTCCTCATGTTTTAACGTGCATACTTTTCTACCCAAAGATTCCAGGCTTTTCTATTTATGTCAAAGCCTTCCATTTCAGGTAGTTATTTTCGGGTTAAAGTTTTAAGAGGAGGAGAATTCTCAAGTTCATATGATACTTATATTAAATGCTTGCCCAATATTCAAACAAGTGACTTTCTTCTAGCTTTTAAAGAATGATGTTTTACCACTCTTCTTGCAGCCATAATAAATCATCCGCCTTGGGCAATGTTATAAAGCTTCATTACATTAATATGTAATATATATGTACAAACAGCATTTACTACTGTATAATACATTTATTATACATTAATAATACCATTATACTTTATTATATATTAAAATATATTATATATAATTATATTATATATAATATATTATATTATATATGATATAATATATAATATAATATGTATATATTATGGTATAATATTATACCATAATATAATATATTATATTATACCATTGATATAATATATAATATATATTATATATAATATATTATACATATAATATAAATATATTTATATTTAATATAATGATATATATTATATTATATTATACTATATGATATGATATGATATATTATATATAATAATATTATATATAATATATATAATATAATTATTATATATAATATTATATATATTATAATTATATTATAACTATATATATTGTATATTATATATAAATATATATAAATATACAGAATACATATATGATATAATATATATTATATATTATAATGTATTATATATATAAACTTATATATAAAAATATATTTATCTATATAAATATATTTATATAGATAAATATGTAGAATACATATATATTATATATAATATATATTATAATATATAATATATTAATATTTTATATTATAATATATATTATACTATATAATATATTATATAGTATAATATAATATATAGTATATAACATATAGTATAATATATAATTTATATATTATATAATATTTTATATATCATAATATATAAATATATATTACATATAATATATATAATATTATATATATAAATATATATCATATATATAATATATAATATATATGTATTCTATATATATTTATATATAAATATTATATAAATGTATAAATATAATCTATTATATATACTAAATATAATATACATATATTATATATTATATATAATATATAATATAAATAGATTATATATATGATATATATGTATATATTATATACATTTATACAATGTATATACAATGTATGTAATGTATATACAATGTATACAATGTATATACAGTGTAATACAATTATATAATACAATATATAGTACAATATATAATATATATTCTCTGTATTATATATAAAAATATATATACATTAATATTCTATATATATATTATACATAAATATATAAATATTATATATAATATATATATAATATGTATAATATATTATATGTAATATATATAGATTATATATATGATATATGTGTATATATTATATACATTTATACAATGTATATACAATGTATATAATGTATATACAATGTAGAAAATGTATATACAGTGTAATACAATTATATAATACAATATATAATATATAATACAATTCTATGTATATTTATATATAAATATTATATAAATATATAAATATAGATTGTATATATCATTTATTTAATATACATATATTATATATATATAACATATATATAATCATATATATACATATATACATTTCATATATAATATATATAAATATATATAAATTAAAAAATATATATTATATATAATATATATTATATATAATATTTATAATATATTGTATTATATATTGTAATATATATATTGTAATATATATAATTATTATTATTATATAATTATATATAATTGTAATATATTGTTTTATATATATTCTATATATATTCTATTATATATTATATAGAATATATATATTCTATATATTTATATATATAAATATTTTATATATTATATAGTATGTAATATATTATATATATTATATATCTAAATATTGTATAAATATATAAATATTATATATTATATATATTATATATCTATAATAATTATTATAAATGTTTTCTAAATATATTCAATATATAAATATATAAATATATATTAATCTATTTATATATTTATATATTTGTATACATTATATATATATATAAATATATAAATATATTTCATATGTAATTGTTATATATTACATATTATATTATATATAATATGTAATGTATATGTGCAAACAGCATTTATTAACATATAATACATCTATTATATATTAATAGTACCATTATATTATATATTATAATTAATAATATATAATTATATATATTATATTATATATAATATATTATATAATATAAGATATATTAATGGTGTAATATTATACCGTAGTATAATATATTATATTATATTATACCCTTGATATAATATATAATATATTTTATATATAATATATAATATAATATATAAATATATTTTGTATAATGATATGTGTTATATTATATTATATATTATATAATTGGAATTGAAGTGTAATCATATCCTATGAGAATATTCATAATAAAATATTTCTTTTTTCTTTAGGTGAGCCTTAAGGTTGGTGATGTATATGCTGGGAATTCAAAAATAAGTAGATCTTTTTTTAAACTTTGAGAATTGTGAAGTTATTTCGTGAAAGGTAAGAACATAAACAATTTCTTGAAAGCCTGAAAATTCATAGCATATTCATGAATCAGCAAGTAGTATAATATAATATATTATAGTAGTATAATATAATATATTATATTATATTACAGTATATAATATATATAATATATTATATTATATTATGCCATTAATACGGAGAAGGCATTGGCACTCCACTCCAGTACTTTTGCCTGGAAAATCCCATGGACGGAGGAGCCTGGTAGGCTACAGTCCATGGGGTCGCTAAGAGTCGGACACTACTGAGGAACTTCACTTTCACTTTTCATGCACTGGAGAAGGAAATGGCAACCCACTCCAGTATTCTTGCCTGGAGAATCCCAGGGACAGTGGAGCCTGGTGGGCTGCTGTCTATGAGGTTGCACAGAGTCGGACACGACTGAAACGACTTAGCAGCAGCATACTATTAATAAATGTATAATACATTTATTAATGTATATGTACAAAATAATATGTATATGTGCAAACAGCATTTATTCACTGTTAAGTTGATTATTTTTATAAGCATCTTTAAAAGATTTATTTGTTTGTTTCTTTTCTCTTTTTTTGGCTGCTCCGGGTCTTTGCTGCTGCGCACCAGCTTTCTCTATTTGCAATGAGTGGGAGCTACCCTTCGTTGTTGTGTGCAGGCTTCGCATTGTGGCATTTTCTCTTTTTGTGGAGCACAGGCTTTAGGCACATGGGCTGCAGTAGTTGTGGCTCATGGGCTCTGGAGCACTGGCTCAGTAGTTGTGATGGGATAAATTGCTTCACAGCATATGGAATCTTCACTGGTCAGGGATCGAACCTGTGTCCCCTGCATTGGCAGGTGTATTCTTAATCAGTAGACCACCGAGGAAGCCCTGTAAACATGTTTTTATTATTCAGTTGATGTACTATCTGTCTGAGAAAAGGTTGGATATATTAGACTGATATGGACACATCCCATATTTTTATACTTACCAGTTTTCACTTAGTGGCATTATTTTGGAGAATAAGTTAAGGCCATTATAGGGGGAATAGGTGCATTTGGATTTCACATAAGATCTCATTTGTGAGAGCACAACTAATAAAAAAAATTGTAATCTACTTCTGTAGATTGACAAGATTAAGCCTATTATGTTTGATTTCAAGAAAATAATTAAGTTCTAATCACTTAAGCCAAAACAGATAGTTTATTGGAAAAAACTAACAAGCAACTGTGTATCAGTTATTTCATCAAAGAATGTTCTAAGCAACCAGTCTGAGAGGGTAACAGTGAGGGCTGCTGAGGTTCCTGGTAGTTAGCAACCCAGGACTGTCTTTTTATCTGTGCCGTGGTTCTCGTTGGCTTAATTCTTGTCTACTTCTGCATCAGTTTCAGATTCCGAGGAGAGATATCTAATTGGCATGAACTGGTTTACTCCTACACTTCAGTGATGAATTTAAACAGGATACAGTTTCCTAAAGTAGGTTTTTTATTGACTGTAAAAATGAGAAAGGTGCTTGCTATAGGAAAAACAACAGATGCCCACCAAATTTTATCAATACCTTCCCTTGTGGCTCAGATGGTAAAGAATCTGCCTGCAATACGGGAGTCCTGGATTTGATTCCTGGGTTGGGAAGATCCCCTGGAGAAGGAAATGACAAACTGCTGCAGTATTCCCTGGAGAATTTCATGGACAGAGAAGCCTGTTGGGCTACAATCCATTGGATCATAAAGAGTCAGACACAACTGAGTGACTAATACACACATACATACATACCAGTTCATGCACACACACACAGAGGAATATATTTTCCTCCACATGTTGTTGTTGTTCAGTCGCTAAATTGTGTTGGACTCTTTGTGACCCCATGTACTGCAGCATGTCAGGCTCCCCTGTCCTTCACTATCTCCTCAGATTCATATCCGCTGAGTCAATAATGCTGTCTAACCGTCTCATCCTCTGCTACCTTCTTCTCCTTTTGCCTTCAATCTTTCCTGACATCAGCGTCTTTTCCAATGAGTTGGTTCTTCGCATCAGGTGGCCAAAGTATTGAAGTTTCAGCTTCAGCATCAGTCTGTCCAATGGGTATTCAGGGTTGATTTCCTTTAAGATGGACTGGTTTGATCTCCTCGCTGTCCAAGGGACTCTCAAGAGTCTTCTCCAGCACCACAGTTTGAAAGCATCAATTCTTTGGCACTCAGTCTTCTTTATGGTCCAACTCTCACATCCATACATGACTACTGGAAAAGCCATAGCTTGGTGATAATGGACTTTTGTTGGGAAAGTGATGTCTCTGTTTTTTAATACGCTATCTAGGTTTGTCATAGCTTTTCTTCCAAGGAGCAAGTGTCTTTTAATTTCATGGCTGCAGTCACCATCTGTAGCGCTTTTGGAGCCCAAGAAAATAAAATCTGTCACTGCTTCTGCTTTTTCCCCTTCTATTTGCCATGTAAACTTTTAAAAATCCCTTCAGCTGACATAATGAATCTATCTCAAATAGAAAATGCTCTCAGCACTGTAGAGCAGACTAACCAAATGATAACCATGTAGTGTATTCAGCTTGTCTGGAGTCTCTGGATTATACACCATCCTTGTTTCTTCAGCTAGTCATAAAGCCTTACCCCAGCCTTTTATGTCTTTCCTTCACGATGCTTTGTGTGGTTGTTGTTGTCATTGTATTGTTTTTCTAAACACCTTTTAGACAATGATGACCTTCTGGTAAATAGTCACATAGTGCATAAATATTTTTAGCCCTGGTCTATTCTGAGAGTTCCACTGGGGAAAACTGTTGGTCAATGTCCATACATCAGTATAGAGACTCTTCTTATGTTATCTTTCTTTAAAAAATAGATAAGAAGAGGTGCAATTCCAAAGACTGCCCATTGGAAAGATTGTCTTTCTCCACTGTCTTTCAGGGCCACAAATAAGCAGGACTGTAAATCAGTAGAAGATTATACTAGATGTTGGTGAAAACTGTTGGAGAAGCATCTGAAAATCAAACCAGTTTTCATCCTCATTCATTCAATCAAAAGGAACTGCTAATAAATCTATTGATAAGGTTTAGGAAGAAGTACATCTTTGAAATGTTTGACATAATACAAATCTTTGAAATTCTCCTATGTGGCAGACTACTGGCTATTCACCAAAATCATTGTTCTTTTATTCTTCCCAGAATTATTTCTAGGTTATGTCTAGCAGCTTCCTTTGTAGTTCGTTAGGTGTGATTATGTGACTGTGTTCTGGCCAATGAAATGTAAGCTACCATTTTCAGGGGAAGGCATTTAAGAAGTCTTGTGCTTCTTTTGCAGTCTTACAGACCCCATGAGATCAAGTAGATGCAGAGGATAACAATGTTCTTCTTAGAACACTGGGTGGAACACTTGGTTATGGCAGAGATTTAAGAGGCAAAGATGCTGAATCTCTGTGAATGAATGCCACCGTCCAAGAACACTCACACTGGAGTTTCACATGACAAATTTACTGCTATTGGGTTAAATGCCTGAAATTTGTATGTATTACGAAAATTAGTATATTAAGCTCTGGATTGAGGAACACTAATATCTTGCATTTGGCCCTTCCTACCATAAACTTTTACTCTAGGTCAGTGAGCTAGTATAGGGATTCAACCAGTAGCCAAAGATAGCCATTCAAATATACATCATTAAGCTAAGAAACTAATCATTGAATAGGTTTGTTGTTCCACTGGCCTTGGGCAAGTACTCCATTTTGGAACTTATCCTATTAGCCTTACTCTGACTGTCAGACCATAATGATTTAATGGGTTTCTGGAACTAAGGTTTGCTTATAACCCAAACCTAAAATGTTTTGGTAATTCCTTTCTTTACTTTTCACAATGCAAAGCGTCGTAAGTTTCTTTGGGGAAGACTGGGAGAAAGGGCTAGAGAACCTATGTATAGTGTTACAATAAATCCTTCTTTAAAGTGTGATTTTGTCTTTACTCAAGGACCTCTAAGTTTGAAAAACTGGCCCAGAGGCCATGGCTGTAGTGGATAGCTCAAGTTGGTCTCTAGAATATTTTTGATTATACAGAGCTAGTAAAATCTTACTACCTATCATTGCTACTTGTGTGGTTCCACGATTAACACGTTTCAGCTAGAGGTCTCTGTGGGTCTAGCATTCTTGGAACTAGCACGGTCATATTGACTCTATTTTTGACGTGAAAACCAGGGATGACATTCCACTAGTACACACTGGAACCTTGTAGTGGCCAGTGTCCATTTTGACCCCTGGTACCTGTACTCTACTATTCATTCATTAACTATGTTGAATTTACCCCTGGTGATAAAGATGTATACTGTACTTCAGCCACCACCTGGACTTGGCAACCCAGAGATATTTTCATTCCTATTTTTATTAAAGCCCAGTTATGGTGATTGGGGGCTAGTTGAGATGATATGTTTATCTCAGAGGATATATATTTTAGAAAAGTTGTTACATTCCTCACATGATTTTACAGTGTAAAAAATCTTCAATTATAATAATTTAAATATTTTAAACCAGATTATTCAATTACATACTAATGAAAACTTTCTACTCTTCAGGTTCACAGAAAGAAATATAATATTAGCCACCATGGAAAGCCACAGTTTGCTAATATTATTTCCATGTGTTTGTGCAACTTTTATAAATTCAATGATTCACATCTTTTCATCTCCAAACATTTTAGGATAAACTAATATTCCAGGAAGCTGTGAACCCATCACTCCACCACTTACCTCCATATACACATAGAATGTACTATGAGATGCGTAGGGAAAAGTTACAGGCACAATTGGAAGTCCACTAAAAATGTTTTAACGTCATTCCAGTGCATCTATTTTTTTTTTTTTTTCGGTAATTAAGGATTTTGTAATGCATTGAGAGTCAAAGAGTGGTAGAAGAATGATAAGCTTGAGAATAGTGATAAATGGTTGAAACTTTATACTTAGCTTTGGGAAATTGGAAACACAATGGGTTGGTAAAATGACTACCAATCAATCAGTAATAACCTTCCTTTTTCACATAGCTGAAAAATGATGATCTTGACTAGAATTGAAGCCAAAGTACCATGAGGTCTTTGCCCCTTCTGCTTTACTGCATTGCCTGCCATGGGTGCTTGATCCAGCTCATTACATCAGTCTAGATCTATGTAGTTAATAAAATGATGTTTGCTTCAGGTATTAAGATGGATTTACGATGGTGGACTTCGAATAAACATTCTTTTTCATTGATATTCTAGTGCTGAGTAATCAAGGAAATGGTGAGATGGAAGCTAATGCCCAGGGGCTGTAGTACCGAAAGTAAAATGTAGTGGAAGCTTTCCTCAGATCTCAGAATGAGCAGCATGTACCAGTACAATATGAAAATTCATAGATCCTATGTGTTTCTCTTTAGTGCTACACAAGAGTGAAAGAAATGGCCTAACTTATCAGACATGGATTTGAGTAAGCTCTGGGAGTTGGTGGTGGGCTGCAGTCCATGGGGTCGCAAAGAATTGGACATGATTGAGCAACTCAACTGAACTGAACTGATCAGATACTTGGAAGGTAAAAGGATTTGTTTTTCTGGCATTGAAATTTTTCTGTGGTGAAAGCACTAGTTTTATAGTGTCGTAGAATAAACACTGTGAAGATTCTGTGTCTTATCATTGGCATGAATATTTTGTCTCTGTGTGTGACAATGTCAAACTGTTATACAGTATTACTTCATACAAGATTAACAACCCTCACTTCATTATTGAGACAATGCCTGAAATAGAGTATCAACTATTTTTTTTTCCAGTTAGGCTGAACAGAACGATGACATCTGAATGATTATCATTGTCTTCTCTTTAAAAAAGGGTTGTCAAGGGACCAAATATGGCAGTAATCTTTGAAAAGTCTCTTTAGGTTCAACTCCAGGAAGCTCAGATCTTTTATAAAAACTCCAGCACTCACTGAGTCCCCTAAGAGTGATCAACTGAAGATGTATAATATGAAACTTCTGTATGAATTGTTAACTTCCCTCAGATGGGGCAAACCACAGTGTCTCTCAATGCACTAATGGTATCAAGATTCAAAAGTATCAGATGCAACTGCATTCTCACATTTGATACCAATCTGGTCTTTTAATAATGAATTATAATGCAGGGCATGAGTGAAATTATGGCATATCCTCACATTCAGCTTACTACGGCTTGACAATTTCATAAAGGCTTCTTTCAATCAAACCCCCGTCCCAGGTTTGAATAATAGGATCATGACAAAGAGGTAAGGCAGAAATTCAAATCTAGGACTCCTTTTTGTTAACGAGTAATGGATTTCCCATATTCCATTGAACACTTTAACCATTGCTCATTGGCTCACGGGGAGTATTACTTTCCCTCTAGTCTCAAATGAAATATAAATAATAAAAATACTTTAGGAAACTTTTTTTCAGGATCTGCTCTTGACTCATATTAACACTTATGGAAAGTTATGCAACTACTGGACTTTGAAAACAAATGGAACCTTTAAACACCTTTTTTTTTAAAAAAAAAATACAAAGTTCCAACTATGAGATTTGACCATAATCACATTATTGTGGTTCAAATGTTCTCATTCATGATTGCCTAACTTTCGTCAGTTCATGTGCTCAGTTGCTCATTCGTGTCCATCAGTATTTTATATTAAAATGGAAAAATTAATACCCTATGCTTTTCCTAGGAACATATCTTAGTTGCTAAAAATTTTACAAAATTAAAATGTCAGAAGGGTCATAGAGGTACCTAGTCTTACAGGCACTCAAAGTTTTCACTTATTTCTGCATAGTTCACAAAATGCAAAAGAGAGAAAATTATTTAAAATATATGCATAGTAGTAGAATTCTGTTGCTGTAAAAGAGAACTTCAGGCCCTTCATATCTCATCTTTTTAATAAATGATATGAATCCAAAATTACAAGTCTTATTACATCTCTAACTTCTGCCATCTCTGTTTTAAGAATGAATTAACCCAGCATCATTAATATCCTTTCTCTTCCGTATCTTTTAAGGTAAAGCATATGGAAGAATTGACAATTCTAAACATAGTTTCCCAAATTAGATACATTAATGATGTGCTATGCTATGCTATGCTAAGTCGCTTCAGTCGTGTCCGACTCTGTGCGACCCCATAGACGGCAGCTCACCAGGCTCTGCCGTCCCTAGGATTCTCCAGGCAAGAATACTGGAGTGGGTTGCCATTTCTTTCTCCAGTGCATGAAAGGGAAAAGTGAAAGTGAAGCCGCTCAGTCGTGTCCGACTCTTAGCGACCCCATGGACTGTAGCCTACCAGGCCCCTCCGTCCATGGGATTTTCCAGGCAAGAGTACTGGAGTGGGGTGCCATTGCCTTCTCCGATTAATGATGTACTTGACTGTAAGAAATGTGATCAGGGTTGTCAGTGAAAGTGGCTGTATTGTAAAATGGAATTTCATCATGTATTTGCAAATGTTTCATGTTTGTCAGTTGTACAATAATTTTCCTACTCAGGCTTCAGAGAAAACATACAACAGCCACTAAAACTTTTATTTTTACTTGAATTTCAGAAGAATTTTTAGAGACGACAAGTTTGGAGGTCTTTGCATTTTCAGTACAAATGTACATTTCTCT
Organism: Giraffa tippelskirchi; assembly: GCF_054371585.1. NCBI lineage: Eukaryota > Metazoa > Chordata > Mammalia > Artiodactyla > Giraffidae > Giraffa > Giraffa tippelskirchi. Next base: position 101,444,381 of record NC_137280.1, on the reverse strand, counting down.
TCTAAAAAGTGTATGATTTCAGGCCTCAATTTTAAATAACAGAAAAAAGATTAGAATAAAAAGATGAAATGTATGGTCAGCCAGGGGCCGACATGAATTTCAGGTTTCCAGAAAACAAGGAATTTTCCTACAAAAAATAGGCTGAATGTTTTTTTTATAAAGTTCACAAGTTGTAACCCCTGGGTGTGACAGTGTGTCTTAACTCTCACTAGGTCAAGCAGGTGCCATTCTTTTCAAAGTGGTAGGTTCTTATTTCTTTAATATCAGATAACAAAGTGCAGTTTCAAAATGTAATAATCTTGTCTTCTGTATTCAGCAGTGTTTTATCTTCATCAGTCTGCTTGGCTACTTCTGGCTTACATAATAAATAAACAAAGGATTGCTTTAGTTTAGATGTAGAACTTGAAGGTCATGGGGACAGGAATGAGACTCTAGAAAACAAAACTGAAGAATATCTTATTGCCTACAAAGTGTGTCTACCTATGGAGTGGAAATTAATAACAGAAAAGCACCCAAGTTTATGAATCATTGATTTATTCAGAGACTTTTTATTGCTTACTGGGTAGTAGATAGACTGCCATTGAAGAGCACACAGTTGGCTGCCTTGGGGATACTAACAAATAGGCAATGACAACTTGGCGATAGCCTTTCCAGAGCTTCAGACACAGTGTTAAGGTTTGAGCAATCAGCGAGGCTTCTGGCCGAGGCAATATCTGAACTGCAGTTAGAAGGAGGAGCAAATTTAGCTAGAGGAATGAGAGAAAAAGACATTCAAAGCTCCCCAGGCAAAGCCTAAGGACAAGAAAACATGATATATTTAGGGAAATGCAAGTAGAACTACAAGGCAAGAAGTATTAAAAAATTACACTCAATTGGCAATAGAGGCTACTTAGCATACTGAGGATATGCTAAGGTGCTTGGACTTCTTCCTAAGGCAGTGAGTAGCCATTCAATAATTTTAAGCAGAGAAAGGATTTGTTTTAAGAAACTCATTATGGTGTGCTGTGTAGTCAACAGGCATACTATTGTGGGTGGAGCAGAGGAGGTTAAAGTTCTAGAGGCCTTGAGGGGCTACTGCTTGTAATTCATGTGTGATATCAGAAGGGTCTGCCCAAGGGAGAGGTAGAGAAGTGGACAGCTTTGAGAGGACTGGTGAGGAGGGGAGAGGTGGGCCTCTAAGTCAATTCCATTTATTTGCTTTGGGGAATCTGGATGATTGTGTTGAGAGAGGGAGTGCACGGGAAGTCTGGGGCTCACCAGGAACGTCTGAAATAGAGATTGCATTTGGGCATTATGCCGCCTTGCTATACCTTCAAATAAATTCAGCTGTATCTGGCTGAAAGGGGATAGCTGGCCAGGACCAAATCTTTATTTCCGGTGCTAGATTTAGATTAACAGAGGAAACTTGAATTATTGGCCTCTATGAAAGCCCCTCACTGCAGAGGAGAAATTCTCCCTTCAGCAGTGTTGGGCTCTAGTCCATTTGGAACAAAAAACCTGGAAGAGGAAAAGACAAAAACTTCATTTGGATATTGTAAAAGGAAAGAAGATATTTCAAAATTGACTAAGTAAAGAGGAGTTAATACCAGTATTACACTCTGTAGCAAAACTCTGTTTTATGTATAGTCATTAAATTGTAAAGAAAAGTTATTTATGTGGAAAGTTTATACAGTTTTTGAGTTTCTGCCTTGACTTACTGAAGTTCACTTTGTAGACTTTTTTCCCCTCCGTTGTCTTGCTGAATTTAATTCTCAATTCTGTGCTGTTTCCAAAAATTAATCAGTAGTTTAATTAGTCATACCTAATTTGGGGGTTCCATTATCACAGCATCTTTGCACTTAATTACTTCTTATCTGCTGAATTACTCTGTTTTTGGACATCTAAGACAGGGAAGGTCTTTTGGGACCCTGAATTTCTGAAATTGTATACAAAGTGTATGCATAGGTAGTTGACACCTTTGTCAAGTAGAGAGTGTGTTAGAGTTGGTGCTTGGACAGGCATAGGGTCAGGCTTTTCCAGGTCTCAGGTGTAAATCCTGTGATGTTTCCTCCTTTCTTTTTTCTCTCATTTATATTAGCTCGAGGCAGAGATCTTGGCTCAGGATTATCTGACTTTCTGACGTATTTGGTTCCTGGCTGTAGGCAGAAATGGTCTCTTAACAAAGCCATATATTCTCCCCTTCCTGCTTTCAGATGGATTAGCCCTGATGAAGTGGCCGCTTCTTCTAAAGTAGTGAAGCAGTTTTGTCTCACTTGGCTCTTCCAAGTAATGGAAAACAACTCTGTCTGATTTAAGGAGAAGGAATTTATTAGAAGGATAAAAGGTAGGAGATGAGAAGAGGCCAGAAAAGGAGAGCCCAGGCAGGGTCTTGCCTCTGAAATGCTCTGGTTAGAGTGCTGCCTCTGCTATATACAGTGTACTGACAGTAAAGCTATTATCACTACTCATCCGTGCTACTGACAGTGCATCATGAAGTTTCATCTCTGCGTCACTCACTAAAGGTACAGAAACTGGGGAGGAGAGCTCCATGTATGAGACTAGGCACATGTGCCTGTTGTTGCTGTTGAGGCACGAGGAGGAGGGCATACTTGGCTTCCTGTGTATCAGGAGGTGAGCCGTGTCTCTCTCCCAGACTCACACAATCAGGATTCCTCCCAATTAGAAGGGGTTTATGTAGCCAGCAAATGACAAATACCCATCCTAATTTATTCTATTGACTATCTCTGTTTGTTCTGCACACATTTACGTTAAAAATACCTTCACCCAAGATAATGTGATGTCTATTTTCTCTAGTTTTGGTGCAGTCTCCTTCAGAATTCTGCCATTCATGGCATGCATTGCATCAATAATTACTACCAGCAAACCTCCTCCACAAAAGGAAACTTTATTAAAATGTATAGATAAAGCCATGACTCAACAAGGAAGGAAAAATAGATAGCAGCATTAGTCTTTGTTTCTCCAACTGGCCGCAAGGCAGTAGCTGGTATTTATAACTTTCTTCCTCCACCAAGTGTTTCTGTTTGCTTTGCTCTCTGCTAGCACCTCAGCTGGCCGGGATTCATTACCCAGTGGGGTCACTCAAACCTTCACTCCTGAGGGATCTAAGCTTTTGGTGGTTCTGCCTGAATAGATTGCCAGAGTCTTTGATTAACTTTTAGCACTGGACTTGGTAATATGAGAAGGTGTTCTGTTTATTCTCCTCCCTGGTTCCATTGTATAACAGCAATCCTATTTTTCCTTGAGAACTAGAATCAAACAAGGAAGGCTAAAATATTCTCTCTGTCTTTTTTTGGTCTTTCTTCATAATGACATGAGGAGTGTAAAATGGCCCAGTGGAAGTCTCACTTCCATTAAATGTTGAAAGCATTCCTCTATTTTCTATTATTTCTCTACCAGTAGCAGAGCCTAGAGATGATGGAATGGAAAGAAAAATTTTGTGAAGTGTAATTAGTAATGGCAACCTACTCCAGTATTCTTGCATGGAGAATTCTGTGGGTACAGGAGCCTGATGGGTTACAGTCCATGGGGTCGCAAAGAGTCATACACAACTGAGTGACTAACACTTTCACTTCCACACTAATTGTGAATAGCACCATCTTTCCAGTCCTTGGTTCCTGGATTAATACAACTTGGCTTTGAGAAAAACAGAATCCACTTACTTCTTGGTGGTTCAAAATAGGTACTGCATCTGAGGAACCACGCCATTAATTTTCAAGGTATTTCTCCTACATGATGACTTAAATCAATCTTCACTAGCCTATTCTACCTGTTTTGAGTCTAGATGTTGCATACATGATAAAACCAATGTATCCACTGGTCTTTTTAATGTAAAAACCTTGGTCAGAAGCAATGTTGTGTAGGAGGCCAAGACCCAGTTTACCTTGATGTGGACAAATGCCCATTAGTTTTCATTTTGTGGATAGAGGTGGATAGCACTAGAATCCTAGGTTCTTAGGAATCAGTGTTGGCGCTCAGTGTGCATGCGTGCTAAGTCACTTCAGCTGTGTTCAATAACTTGTGATCCTGTGGACTGTAGCCTGCCAGGCTCCTCTGTCCATGGGATTCTCCAGGCAAGAATACTGGAGTGGGTTGTCATGCCCTCCTCCAGGGGATTTTCCTGACCCACGGATTAAACCCACATCGTTTGTCTCCTACATTGGCAGGTGGGTTCTTTACCACTAGCGCCACCTGGGAAGCCTTTTGGCTCTCAGACAATGTCTTATATTTCTCTAAATATTTGAATTTTTTCTTTCTCTGTAACACAGTTAATGTGGTAACTATCCCAGATCACACAGTTGGTAAGAGATGGAGCCGGAATTTGAATTCAGGTAGATTGACTCTCAAATACAGACTCTTATTTCTATGCAATGCATCTCTTCCCCGAAATTGGTTACTTGCAGTGTTATTATCTTTCAGGATCACTAGGCTCTTCTTTATTGATCAAGGCTCGGGTCTGTGAAATAACTTTGTTCTAAGAACTGGGAGAGATGTCAAGAATTTAATATCTATTTTGCTAGTCTTTTTTTTTTTCCACTAGACCCCAAAGTTTTTCAATTATGTAAGTCAAGTAAGACTTTAGTGGGTTGTCCTTCTGTTTCAACTCCAGAAACTCCGGAGTTGATTTATCATTGCCGGACTATCTAGGTTGGAACGTTCTGATTGCTTTGGTAACTATGCTTTCTTTCCCTCAGAGGATTAAATGCCACATAATGGACATCTTACTAAAACCAAGGAATCTGATTCATTGGACATTTCTCCCAGTAACATCCCCAAGAGAACTATTATGAAAATACCTTTCTAAAATGTTGGTGCTATTTTCACTAATGTATATCTCCTTGGTGAAAAAAGTGAGTTCTGGGCCCTCTCAGGGAATGTAGAGAGTGAATTAGACAGCTAACACATGGTAAATCCACTATGGTCTTCCTATTTTCTGAAGTATTTGCATTCCTTCCTTTTTGACATACCAAGGAATGTCTGGTATTTCAACGGATAGGATATGGAAAAATAAACCTTCACTATACCTGTAATTGCAATAGATAGAAACACTTTTTCATTAAATTATAAATTTTATAAAAGCAAGTGAATGTACACACTTTTAAACATGAAGGAAGAAAATAAGGCCTATGACAATAGACAGTAGCCCCTCTTGCATACCCCTTCCCCCCATTTCTGCTTTCAGGGACGAGGATTATCAACTATTAGTTCTTTCTTCTGCTATATTTCTAAATAGTCTGCTTATTTAAGTTATTCGGAATTTTCCTGATTTTCAGTTATAGATACTATCCATCACTTCCAATGTAATTATAGCATAATTTTTGGTTATATCAATATTGAAGGTCTACATTCCTTTGACTATATTAATGTTATTATCAACTAAGCTTATAGTGTAGAAATATTTTACTGTTTGGTAAAACTCTTTGTTTTTCTTGGAGTTGGTAATGAATTCTTTTAACATTTTTGTTTATTTTGTATTCACTCATTGCAAGCAATCTTCAGATATGTGGAACTCCTCACAATAAAATCATAAATCAAGTACAACAGATAAGCCATCAGTCTCACTTTTTTTTTTTTCCCGTGAGTGACATCCCTTTTTGAACTGTCTGTTCTGCAGTGTTTATTATCTAGACCAAGTGCACATTTGGTGTCCTGAGGCTTCTTGTTACAATTAAGCTAAGACTTCTTACATTGCCCTTATACTGAATTTCATTTCCTGGATGCCATGTCTTCCTTTTTCTCAATTTACTCTTTTGTATTGGTAGAGCATATCCTACTGAGAAAAGATTTTTATAGGCAAATTTTCTGAGATCGTTAACCCCAGAATACCTTTATTCTACCCTTGCATTATCTTCTAGATTCTAGTCTGATGCCATTATTTTTTTTTTTTCATATTTGTTTGTGTCTAGCCTCTTGAAGTCAATAGGATTTTTAAAAAATCAGCAGTGTCTGGGATTTCTTATGAAAATTATTAACTGTATAGTAAAGTTGAAAGAATTTTACAGTAAATGTTTGTATACTATCACTTAGATCTACCATGAGCATTTTTCACATACTGTCTTTATAACGTATCTGTCTATCTAGTCATGCTTCTGCGTGTATGTTAACTCACTTCAGTTGTGTCTGACTCTTTAACTGTGGACTGTGGCCCTCCAGGCTTCTCTGTCCATGGGACTCTCCAGCCAAGAACACTAGAGTGAGTTGCCGTGCCTTCCTCCAAGGGATCTTCCTGATCCTGGGAGTGAACCTGCATCTCTTATGTCTCCTGAATTGGGCAGGCAGGTTCTTTACTACTAGTGCCATCTGGGAAGCCCAGTCATGCTTCTATCCACTCATTAAACCATTTTGCTTTTTTGGTGAATCTAAGGAAGTTAAAGAAATTAGTATACCTCTCTTCAAGTATTTCAGCATACCTATCAACTAAAGTTCAATATTTGTTTACAGTTTTTTTTTTGTGGTGAAATTTTCATGTGATAAAGTGCTCAAATCTTAAGTCTACCATTAGGTGAGTTTTGTGCAATCCAAACCACTATCAAAGTATAGAACATTATCAACACCTTAGAAAGTTCTGTTATATCTCTTCCCAGTCAATGCCTATCCCTAACTCCCTCAGGTGACCATTTTTTTTTCTCTCATCATAGATTAGCTTTATCTGCTCTAGTTCTTCATGTAAATGAAATCATGTAGTATTTATTCTTTTGAGTTGGATTGAGTTTTTCTTTTCTTTCCTTTTCTTTTTTTTTTGATTTGCATGTTTTTGAGTCTCATCCATGGTATTCTGCATTTCTTTTTATCATGAAGTAATTATGTTAGTTTTGGTCCTCTGAAAGACAGGATTAGATATGCAAAAGAGTTGTTGCAGGAAATACTTGCGAAGGATAAAGGGAAGGGATTCAGAATAGGTAGGGAGAGACTTCAGATCATCACTTGGGATGGAGAGGAGGATAGAGGGAGCAATGGGTAGGAAGGCTGCAGAGTATCTCTGAGAGTTTCAGGCAGGCCAATGGGGAGTCCTCAAGCCAGAGTCGCTTATTAAAGGAGTCCCACATTCTCCATTATTATACCTACCATGTCTAGGCATCTGCTGGAAGCAGCCATGAGAAACATAGGAGTCAATCAAGAGTTGGATTAGCTGAATTATGCCTACCCCAGCAGATCTGAGTGGTATCTATTCACGACCACCATGGTACTATTCCATTGTATGAATATAACACAATTTGTTTATCATTCTAGTGATAGAAACTGACTATTTCAAAGTTTTGGCTATTGTGAATAAAGTTTCTGTCAGTACTCTTAAACAATTCATCCTGTAGGCATACATCTTAATTTCTCTATTATAAATTACTACCTAAGTATGGAATTATTAGATTACAGCCTTAGGTGTATGTTTATTTTTATAAAATTGTCAGAGTTTTCCCCAAAGTGGCTGTATAATTTTTCACTCTTACCAATAATGTATGAGAATTCTAGTTGCTCCATATATTGACTAACATTTAGTGTTTTTAACTTTAGCCATCTCGTAGATGTGTAATTGATCTCATTATTTTAATTTGCATTTTCCAGATGTCTGATGAATACCTTTTCATGTGCTTTTTGATCATTAATTTATTTCCTTTCTGAAGAAGACCATTCAATTTTTACTTTACTGAATTGAATTGTCCATGCATCATACTGTCTTAACATGCATCCCCTAATTCTTCAAACTCTGTATCACAAAATTAAGTGGGCAGAAAATTTTCGCCCCACATAATCACGTTTTTAATGATGTGAACATTAATCTTTCTGTAGGAAATGATGTAACTTTAATTTTTCAAAAATAGCACATTATTTTTTTTCCATTGAGAAATATGTAAAACACCTGTATGGGTCTCAATTTCTATCTGTTCAATATAGCAGGTATGAATTAGGTGGTTGCCACCCAAAAGATACTGCTTATTTGGAGGATAAGTTAGGCCTTCCTGGAGTTGTGTACAGACCTCTGAGATGGGATCCAGGTAGGGTGTCTAGCGCCAGGCATAAGATAAAAGCATTTGCGTGTACTCTTACTATATGATCTTTCCTGTTGAGAAAAGAATGAGACTTCTCATTTTCCCTATATTTAAATATGAACTGTGGGCAACATGGGGCCAAGAAGTGGGCTCTAGGTCATAGAGACCTTGTTTTGAACCCTGATCCAAAATTCGCCTATTGTGACTTTGAGAAATTTATTTAAATTCCCTAAGCTTCATTCTTTCTAAAAAGCTGTCTATTGCTTATGAAAGAAACTGTCCTAAAACATAGTGACTTAATACAGTAAGAACTTATTGTTTCTCATAAATCTGTGGTGTGACTGGGAAATTTCTTCTGCTTAATATAGGATTGGTTGGGGCACTGGATAGGTTAGAAAGTCCAAAATAGTCTCATTCACATGTATAGCAATTGGTACTGGCCCCTTGCTGAAAGCCTAGCTGGAAACTCAGTTGTTCTATACTTGGGCCTCCCTGCATGGCTTCTTGGACGTACCCAGAATTGGATTCCAAGATGGGGCATTTCAAGAGAGTAAGTCCTAAAGTACAAGCACGTAAGCTTTTGCTTACATTATGGGTGCTAGTGACCCATTTACCAAGGCTAGTCACATGCAAGACCAGGGTCAGACAGGGTCTTGGGATGTGTGCTTCATTGAGGGCATTTGAAGTTTACTACAACCTCCCTTAAGTGTTCCTTGCTCTCATTCTCTGTTTATGTAGCTATTTCTTTCTTCCTTGATGGCTCATTTTGATTCCTTCTGCAATGCTAATTTTATAATCTTCTAAAAGTTTTTTTCTTATTTTTTGGTCTCTATGCAATGTTTGAGCTATCAGGGAAGCCCTGAATGAAGTCAAGAAGCAACAGAACTGGAAATGGAACAACAAACTGGTTCCAAATCAGGAAAGGAGTACGTCAAGGCTGTATATTGTCACCCTGCTTATTTAACTCATGGGCAGAGTACATCCTGTGAAATGCCGGGCTGGATGAAGCACAAGCTGGAATCAAGATTGCCGAGAGAAATATCAATAACCTCATATACGCAGATGACACCACGCTTATGGCAGAAAGCAAAGAAGAACTAAAGAGCCTCTTGATGAAAAGTGAAAGAGGAGAGTGAAAAAGCTGGCTTAGAGCTCAACATTCAAAAAACTATGATCATGGCATCCGGACCCATCACTTCAAGGCAAATAAGTGGGAAAACAATGGAAATAGTGAGAGACTTTATTTTTGGGGGCTCCAAAATCACTGCTGACGGTGACTGCAGCCATGAAATTAAAAGACGCTGGCTCCTTGGAAGAAAAGTTATGACCAACCTAGACAGCATATTAAAAAGCAGAGACATTACTTTTCCAACAAAGGTCTGTCTAGTCAAAGCTATGGTTTTTCCAGTAGTCATGTATGACTTCAGACTTCCCTGGTGGCTCAGAGGGTAAAGCGTCTGTCTGTAACGAAGGAGACCTGGGTTCGATCCCTGGGTCGGGAAGATCCCCTGGAGAAGGAAATGGCAACCCACTCCAGTACTCTTGCCTGGAAAATTCCATGGACAGAGAAGCCTGGTAGACTACAGTCCATGGGATTGCAAAGAGTCGGACACAATTGAGCGACTTCACTTCACTTCACGTATGAATGTGAGAGTTGGACTATAAAGAAAGCTGAGTGCCAAAGAATTGATGCTTTTGAACTGTGGTGTTGGAGAAGACTCTTAAGAGTCCCTTGGACTGCAAGGAAATCCAACCAGTCTATCCTAAAGGAAATCAGTCCTGAATATTCACTGGAAAGACTGATGCTGAAGCTGAAACTCCAATACTTTGGCCACCTGATGTGAAGAGCTGACTCATTTGAAAAGACCCTGATGCTGGAAAAGATTGAGGCAGGAGAAGGAGGGGATGATAGAGGGTGAGATGGTTGGATGGCATCACCAACTCTATGTACATGAGATTGAGCAAGCTCTGGGAGTTGGTGATGGACAGAGAAGTCTGGTGAGCTGCAGTCCATGGAGTCGTCAAGAGTCGGACGCGACTGAGTGACTGAACTGAACTGATTCAATGTTTGAATGAAAGTTAAAAAAAACAAACATGTTTTAAAACAAATATAATTTAAAAGCAACAAAAAAAAAAACCACATGATGTTAATATAACAGGTAAGGAAGAGGTCCTAATTTCCCCCTTTTTCCTTGTACTGACATATTAAATTATATCAGCATTCAATTATATATATATATATATTTAAGAAAATATAACATCTTGGTTTTTCATTTTGGTGTTTTTACTTTTTACCTTGACAACATTAAGGATGTTTGGAAGGAGTTTACTTGACAGCGGTTGACTTGACTCTACTGTTTAGATTAACTTTTAAGCTTGAAATTATAGAGTGCTGTGAATCAAAGTTCTTTCTTAAAGCCTTTTACTTTAAAAAAAACCAACTTATTTTTACTATACAATGATAAAGGACCTTAGTAATTGTGGATACCACTGTTTAAGCACATTATGTTTTAGAGTGGTGATGGTTAGTGGAAGAGATAATGAATGCTGAGTACATCTTCTTTACCAATAGGGTGTGAATGATTTATATTGAAATGTATCCCATGGACAGAGAAGCCTGACAAGCACAGGGTTGTGCAGAATTGGACATTACTGAAGTGACTGAGTACATATACCATATATAATTTCACGTATAACTTCCTGGATAATCCTAACCTCCCTTTTTCCCCACCAAAGCTAACACTGTGGATTCAAATATATGTCACCACAGCCTTTAAAAAACTAAATCGGTGGTATTGAATTTAAATTAATAGTAAATTATAGTTAAAAACCAAGGGTAGAAGCAATTGATTACGCTGACCAGCTCACTATCAAAGATGCACTAGTAACAAGCCATCCTGAAAAATGTGTGAGAATTCTAATTATTGTCTCACTGCTAAACTATGTATGGAAGCCAGTAAATTCAACACCTTTCTTAGGAACACAACATAATTACTTAAGAAACGTATTTTTCTATTCTTCTAGAAAAGCCACTAAAATATGGAAAATTCCAGCATTTTAGAAATTTTACTCCTCTTCTGGAAAAACTATTTGTACCTTCAAATATATTAGAAATACCCTAACTTCAGGGGTGGTCTGTTTTCCTCTTCTGTAAAGATATACACACATACACACACTCAAAGCTGTCTAACCTTCAGCATCAGGAGGGATAATCTACTTTGGAAAATTGGTTATAAAACCCCAATTGTGCTGGGTTTGAGTAGCTGTGAGATAAATTTTAATCTCACTAGTCAAACCGTGGCCTGTCTTTGATGTCATTGGGAGTGATATAAAATGTACTAGGTCTGCCACAATAAAATGTTCATTGTTTCTGAATTCTACCAATTTTTTGAATTATGAAGAAAAGTTTTTCTCTAAGAAAGAGACTGAGGTGAGATAGGACAAATTGAAGTGGTTTTTGAGTCCATTTTTTTTATATGAATGGGGACCCAATGGATGCAACTTTCATTTTCCCACTTCTCTGTTAGTGGGTGGTCATTTCCTCCTCTTTTCCCCCAGAAACTGAACAGTATTTTTACTTTTTTCTAAAGTTTTTGTTTTTAAGTTAAAATAGAATCTATGTGTGCAGTCACTATTGACTAAAAATCACATGCTATATGTACTACAGAGACATATTTGCCTGATTTCAAATTGCAAAATCTTCTTGGCATTCTTAAATGAATGAAGCATTTAACTTTTGAATTAGTTAACAACAAACCCAGGTGCACACTTTTAAATGAAAAATCAACACTTGGAAAAAATCATAAATATTCATTCATTATAAAAAACCTGAAAAATATGACTGAAAGAAATAAAAAGCAATTTAAAAGCTCAAGAACCCACGAAACACACTATTAATATTTTAGACTATGTTTATTATGACTGTTTTAAGCAAATATATATAAGGTGTAAGATAATTTATTGAAATAACATTTTTTCTTTTGTCCTTTTGCTATAGGCAATTTCTTCTTTCATTTTCCAAGATAGTGGCCAAGTCTTTGTTCCTTTACCTTAGGAAGTTAATAATGACTTTTGTGTGGCAGAGCCAGAAGTAAAAGTTGCCAGACAAAAAAACAATACCTGTTGAGAGGTTTTGTTAAGGGTGGATTCATGGAGCAGTGAAGTCAGGTTGTCTAAGTGGACAAGGACCTCCAGGAACTGGGTGGAGCTGGAGAGTAGCTTCTCCTAGGACTGGATGTGGAGAAAGTTGTCTGAGGCCTTCTGTACCCTGTGGTTCCCCAGGACTCCAGGGACTGTTGGGGCTTCTAGGGGACTAGGTGGGTGGCTTCTTCTGAGGCTGGGTACCAAGTATTCTGGTACTCCATCTTGGTACTGGTCCTGGGCTCAAGCTTGCCATCTCACCTGCAAAGCCTTTGAGTTCAAGATAACCAGGAAGGATGGGACGAGGACCATAACTGCTGCAACCTGTTTGGACTACAGACCAAGGGGACTAGAGCACAGAGAGTTTTCCCCAGTGTCCTGGCTTACATGTTCCTCTGGGCTTCTTGCATAGGCCAAAAAGGGAAGAAGTCCTTACAAACTCAACTGAAATAAAATTTTCTACCATTCAAGTTGGTGGAGATTTGGAGGAAATGCTGTTTTAGAGACACATACTAATGTGCAAAATGCCAGGCTGGATGAATCACAAGCTGGAAGCAAGATGGCCAGGAGAAATATCAGCAACCTCAGATATTCAGAACTATACAAAAAAGATCTTAATGAACCAGATAACCACAATGGTGTGATCACTCACCTAGAGCCAGACATCCTGGAATGCCAAGTCAAGTGAACCTTAGGAAGCATCACTACAAACAAAGCTAGTGGAGGTGATGGAATTCCAGCTGAGCTATTCCAAATCCTAAAAGATGATCCTGTGAAAGTGCTGCACTCAATATACCAGCAAATTTCGAAAACTCAGAAATGGCCACAAGACTGGAAAAGGTCAGTTTTCATTCCAATCCCCAAGAAGGACAGTGTCAAAGAATATTCAAACTACTGTCCGATTGTGCTCATTTCACATGCTGGCAAGGTTGTGTTCAAAATCCTTCAAGCTAGGCTTCAACAGTACGTGAACTGAGAACTTCCAGATGTACAAGCTATATTTAGAAAAGGCAGAGGAACCAGAGATCAATTTGCCAACATTTGTTTGATCATAGAGAAAGCAAGGGAATTCCAGAAAAACACCTACTCTGCTTCATTGACTATGCTAAAGCCTTTGACTGTGTGGATGACAACCCACTGTGGAAAATTCTTAAAGAGATGGGACTACCAGACCACAGACCACTTTACCTGTCTCCTGAGAAACCAGTATACAGGTCAAGAAGCAATAGTTAGAACCGTGTTCCAACAGACATGGAACAATGGACTGGTTCAAAATTGGTCAAGGAGTTTGTCAAGCCTGTATATTGTCATGCTGTTTATTTAACTTATATGCAGAGTACATCATGCAAAATGCTAGGCTAGATGAATCACAGGCTGGAATCAAGATTACAGGGAGGTATATCAACAACTTCAGATATGCAGATGACACCACCCTAATGGTAGAAACTAAAACCCTCTTGATGAAGGTGAAAGAGGACAGTGAAAAAACTGGCTTAAAACTCAACATTCCAAAAACATAGATCACGGCATCTGGTTCCATCACTTCATGGCAAATAGATGGAGGACAAAGTGGAAACAGTGTCAGATTTCATTTTCTTGGGCTCCAAAAGCATTGCAGATGGTGATTCCAACCATAAAATTAAAATATACTTGCTTCTTGGAAGGAAAGCTATGAAAAACCTAGGCAGTATATTAAAAAGCAGAGACATTGCCGACAAAGGTCAGTATAATCAAAGCTACGGTTTTTCCAGTAGTCCTGTACAGGTGTGAGAGTTGGACCATAAAGGCTGAATGCTGAAGAATTGGTGCTTTCAAATTGTGGTGCTAGAGAGGACTCTTGAGAGTCCCTTGGACAGCAAAGAGATCAAACCAGTCAATCCTAAAGGAAATCAGCCCTGAATATTCATTGGAAGGACCGATGCTGAAGCTGAAGTTCCAATACTTTGGCCACTTGATATGAAGAGTGAACTCATTGGAAAAGACCCTGATGCTGGAAAAGATTGAAGGCCAAAGGATAAGGGGGTGGCAGAGAATGTGATGGTTAGATAGCATCACTGACTCAATGGACATGAATTTGAACAAACTCCAGGAAATAATAGAGGATGGAGGAGCCTGGTGCGCTATGGTCCATGGGGACACAAAGAGTCCAACACAACTTTGCAACTGAACAACAACAACTAATGTGACATTTTAAGGTAAAATTCTGATCTACTGTACATAAGAGTCCATCTGGGACTGCACTCAAGATGAGTCACAACCCATGGAACTGCAAACATTTGATTAGGTACTCTGGTATGACTAAGAAGACATTTCCTTCTATCTGGGGATCCAGAAAACGATATGTTTATCTGAAAGAAGAAGATTTTAATACTGTGCTAGTTCTTAAAACTGAGCTCAGTGGTTCAGAGTGGAAACTCTTAATTGCTTCATAGGTTCAAGATGTACCTCTGCCATTTAGGTTCAGCGTGACCTTGGACAAGTGACTTAGCCTTTCTATTACTTGGTTGTTGTTTCTATTACTTGATAGATCTCATCTATCTATACGATGAGATCAACAATAGTACCCGTGTCATAGGGTTGTCTTCAGGAATGAATGAGTTAGAACAGTAGAGCAATGTTGGGCACATAGTTGTTGACATACCTGACACAGCTGCTAAGTTGTGTCTGACTCTTTGTGATCTCATGGACTGAACATTAACTGTTGATATTAACTTTTATGGTTGCCTAGACTTGTTCCCACTGCTTGTGTGTCCACATCCAGGATTGCTGAGCATGTTCTGTAGCACACATTGTTCCAACAACTCATTCAGTTCAGTCAGTTCAGTCGCTCAGTCGTGTCCGACTCTTTGTGACCCCATGAACCACAGCACGCCAGGCCTCCCTGTGCATCACCAACTCCCAGAGTCTACTCAAACTCATGTCCATCAAGTTGGTGATGCCATCCAGCCATCTCATCCTCTGTTGTCCCCTTCTCCTCCTGCCCCCAATCCTTCCCAGGGTCAGGGTCTTTTCCAATGAGTCAACTCTTCGCATGAGGTGGCCAAAGTATTGGAGTTTCAGCTTCAACATCAGTCCTTCCAATGAACACCCAGGACTGATCTCCTTTAGGATGGACTGGTTGGATCTTCTTGCATTCCAAGGGACTCTCAAGAGTCTTCTCCAACACCACAGTTCAAAAGCATCAATTCTTCAGCGCTCAGCTTTCTTTACAGTCCAAATCTCACATCCATACATGACCACTGGAAAAACCATAGCCTTGACTAGATGGACCTTTGTTGGCAAAGTAATGTCTCTGGTTTTTAATATGCTATCTAGGTTGGTCATAACTTTCCTTCCAAGGAGTAAGCGTCTTTTAATTTCATGGCTGCAATCACCATCTGCAGTGATTTTGGAGCCCCCAAAAATAAAGTCTGACACTGTTTCCACTGTTTCCCCATCCATTTCCCATGAAGTGACGGGACCAGATGCCATGATCTTTGTTTTCTGAATGTTGAGCTTTAAGCCAACTTTTTCACTCTCCTCTCTCACTTTCATCAAGAAGCTTTTTAGTTCTTCACTTTCTGCCATAAGGGTGGTGTCATCTGCATATCTGAGGTTATTGATATTTCTCCCGGCAATCTTGATTCCAGCTTGTGCTTCATCCAGCCCACCGTTTCTCATGATGTACTCTGCATATAAGTTAAATAAGCAGGGTGACAATATACATATTAAAACCCTCAAAGAAGGTTTTTTTGAATCAGTATTTTTCCTCTTGTTGGTAAACTGTTGGTCTGAGAGGAAACCAACTATCAGAAGGCACTGTGGCTTCTGGGTTCATTAGGAGACAGTAATGAGAGTGAGTTAGAAAGGATCGTAAAGAATGCTTAAAAACCTCTTTGTGGTTAGAAGACAATAAAGGAAAGAAGGGAAAGCAAATGCAGCCTTTTTAGTATTTGCTTACGACATGACTTTCTCTAGGATTTTTAGATTACAGAAGAGATGTAAAAGGTAAACTCTTAAGAGCTCTATTTGCACTTTGAATTTCCACAAAAACAAAAACTGTTCTTGGAGAGTGGGAAGCACCCATTGACTGCTGTTGGTCCGAGTCTTAGGGTAAAAACACACAGAGGTACTGCTGAGAGCATGGGCTAAGATTCTGGGCCAGGAAATGAGGGAGAGTGTTCTGCTGTGAGGATAATAATAAATTATTGAAAACTGAAGGTGGTTTCTTAAAGGAAAAAGTCATTAACTACCCTCTAGCATACCACACATACCCATTTGAAACTTGCCTTGGACATTTAACTAAGAGGTAGAGGCAAGAGTGGTTTCATGGGCTGAGAAATGGTGACTGATGGAAGAATTCAGGTAGAGTGGTGGCAGAATTCCTCCTGCTGTTTCACTCTTAGGTGTCTTATTTGGTGTAGATTTTTGGTAAAAAAGCATTAACAAGTTAAGGAAATTCTCTTTTATTTCTACTTCAAGGGTTTTGTTTTTGAATGGTTTTGTATTTTATCAAGAGCTCTTTCTGTATTTGGGGCTTCCATGGTTGCTTAGTGGTAAAGAATCCACCTGCCAAGGCAGGAGACATGGGTTTAATCTCTGGGTTGGAAAGATCCCCTGGTATAGGATATGGCAACTCATTCCAGTTCTTGCTTGGGCATTCCCATGGACAGATCCACAGAGTCCAAAAAAGTCACACACAATTTAGCAACTAAACAATAACAACAATTTCTGTATTTGCTGGGATAATCATATATTTCTCCTTTAATCTATTATACTGGCGAACTACAGTAATAGGTTTTATGTTAAATCAGGCTTGTGTTTCAGTGATGAAGCTTACTTGGTTGTGGTATATTGCATTGTATACATGGTTAGAATCAATTTGCTAATGTTATATTAGGGTTTTTTAAATCTATGTTCCTAAGTAACATTGGCCTATAATTTTCTGTTTTTGTAGTACCCTTGTCAGATTATGATATTTGAGGCTATATTCATCTCATTAAATGATTTTAGGATCTTTCTACTGTTTTAATTCTCAGAAACTTTAAGAGAAGAATGATCTTTCTCTTGAATATAGGTTAGAATGTGCCTGTTCATCTGGTCTTGGTAGGATCGTAGGATCTTGGTGATTCCTCCAGATAGGGCTGTTTTTGCTTCAGCTAAGCTTGGGAGCCTTATACTTCTTAGATCATTCTAAGTTACATTTATGAATTGAGTAATTTTGGTTTGCCTGGGTAGCATAGGTTTAGGTTGAAGCAGGCTACTTTCTAGACCCAGATTTTCAATAATAACTACTCCTCTGTTTTCAGTGTCTATATAGAGGAGAGTTTATTTCTTCTACTCATGTTCGAGCAGTTTACAACTTGAGAGTCAAGTTTTATAAGCAGAGGAAATTTTCTCTCCTTAGAGTCTTCCTTTTGATTAGGCTTTGAAGCTTATCCTTATCTCTTACTCTTGCCTACATAAGATTGTGAAAATCTAGGTTTGGGGCAGCATCAGGGAACTGTTTACTGACAGCTCATCTTTGCTTTTATGAGGATTATTTGAGTTTTAATCTAAGACTTTCAGTTGATTGCAAAGAAAGAGTGATCCAGAGCTTGCTATGTTAACAGAAACTCAACAGTGTTATATATTTATTTCAACATGTATAAGAAATCATTTGACTAGCATGTCAAATCTGTGGTTTTACTGATTTTTTTATATGCTGCTGCTACTGCTGCTAAGTCGCTTCAGTCGTGTCCGACTCTGTGCGACCCCATAGATGGCAGCTCACCAGGCTCCGCCATCCCTAGGATTCTCCAGGCAAGAATACCGGAGTGGGTTGCCATTTCCTTCTCCACTGCATGAAAAGAAAAAGTGAAAGTGAAGTCGCTCAGTCGTGTCTGACTTTTAGCGACCCCATGGACTGTAGCCTACCAGGCTCCTCCGTCCATGGGATTTTCCAGGCAAGAGTACTGGAGTGGGGTGCCATTGCCTTCTCCGGATTTTTTTATATAGTATAATATTAATTCCCTGGTGGCTCAGATGGTAAAGAATATGCCTGCAATGTGGGAGACTTGGGATCAATCCCTGGTTCGGGAAGGTCCCCTGGAAAAAGGAATGACAACACACTCCAGTATTCTTGCCTGGAGAATTCCATGGACAGAGGAGCTTGGCAGGCTACAGTCCATGGGGTCATAAAGAGTTGGACATGACTGAGTGACTAACACTTTTCACCTTCAATATTCTTTAAAATAAAGAGTGAATTTAAAATTGGTTGAAAAGTATGCCAATCAGGTGTAAATCATGAAGACAGTAAGCCACCACATGACTATTGTGTTGACAAATGTAAAGAGTAGGTTTGCATTGATTGTGAAAGCAGATGCAGAGATACTGGGGTATGTTATATAAAGCTGATACAGTCAAAGAGTGGAGAATGAAGCCAGAGAAGCCACAATTAAGAACAGTAAGAAAAGCAACATTTCTTAGGTATATATGCAAGCTCTTAGACCTCAAAATCTTATCAGGGTGTCAGACAGTTTCAAGTGGTAACATGAATCACATCAGAGCTTCTGAAAGCTAATCTGTCTCCTCTAGGTCTACCTTAAATATGGAAGGCTGGAGTTATTTATAGGTAGGCTGCTTGGCTATGTGCTTGATATCCCCTCGTCATGAGGTGCTAGGTACAGCTCATCAGTCTCTCAAGAATGTACATGAATAATATGACTGCAGAGCACATTTTGGTATAAAATGCTCAAGGCAGGAACACAACCCCCATCTACTACCTTCTCCCTAGCTTAGGCTGCTCAAATCTGGTTCAAGGATATTTCTGAACTCAGTACTATGGCACAAGAAAAAAGATACATTTCTTAGACTTATCTGACTACAGAATCCTTACATGAACAGCGAAAGTTTTAGAAATGCAGGTCTAGTAGAAATAGCTTGTCAGGAATTATGTGTATCAGTCAGGACCTCAAAGGAAAAAGCTATCACACTCAAATTAGAATAATTTAAAAAGAGTTTGTTTATAAAAGAGACTGATTACCAAGGTGTGTGCATGTGGTACTGGTGGGTAAACAAGAGGGAAAGAAGGTAGAAACCTGGAGCTAACAGAAGCAAGCTTTCAACATCCCCAGAGTTGAATGGACAATGGGAAGGAGATATTACCAGAATCTAGGAGAGAATATCTCATAGAGCAGCCACCTAGAGTGGAAAAGTGACCTTCTGTTAAGGGACACAGGCTGTGCAAGGTGAAATAACAGAGGAGCAATTAGGAAAACAAATACTCTGGCCTCAGTTTCCTCCCATTCTCTGTATCCTTCTGGCCAAACCAAACTGGAGGTCATAAGACTTGGAAGCCTATTGGTATAATCCATGCAATTCAGCTTCCCTAGATAGTGAACAAGGTGGAGAAGGATAGGGAGTCAATTTGGAGGAGGAATGAAATCAAAGACTTCTGGAATATCAGAACTGAGCTGTAATTCAAGATTAGTCAACTGCATCAATTTGTAAACCAACTGAAATGTCTAATTCTTCACATGTGTTGAAAGTTGAAAGTGTTAGTCATTCAGTCATGTCCGATTCTTTGCAACCCCATGGTCTATGCATGGAATTCTCCAGGCAAGGATACTGGAGTGGGTTGCCATTGCCTTCTCCAGGGGATCTTCCCAGCCCAGGGACCAAACCCAGGTCTCCTGCATTACAGGAAGATTCTTTACCATCTGAGACACCAGAGAAGCCTGTGTACAATTATCAGTAAAATTTTTACACTCTTATTTCAACAAGAATTTATTCATTGTGTCAGTCATACCAATTTTCTTCACATTTTGTAGTTCAGTCTTTCTAATTTCACCTATTTTATTCTCTTTGGATGTTATTCTGATTATAAGCTTTCCCAAAATATCCTAGTTTTCCAGGAACTCTGCCACTGGCCTATTTTTCACTCCTCCAAATTTTTGAACTGTCTTGGATAAAATCCATGCAGACAGAATATTTATTGATATTGGGTCATGCTAACTCATTTATCACTTCTGTCTTACTGACTTTGAACTCAGTGCAGTAGGGTATGGAGCCAGTTCAGAAGAATGTTCACTAGGGCTTTACCCTTTTCAGGAATCATGTTGATAATTATTGTATGGTGACTTTTATTGATGATTATAATACACTTGAGTGCATAGATGAATAATACATAGCTTTGATGTACTTTGAAAATTTTATTTGATAATAGAATTCATAAAAACTTACAACATTTGAATATTGGGCTATATTGTATTTCTGAGAGGATATCATGGTTTAAATGAAGTAATACCAATATACCATGTTGTAGAGAAGATCATATAAAGAAGAAGTGCAAGGAGTTATTATTTTTCGATCACTTACACAGGTCAGTTGATGTGTTTGATATTTTACAAATGGTATTTAATTGAGTCACAATAACATTAGTAGTCAGATTATCTGAATTGAGAGAAACATATCTTGTGCTTCCAGAAAAATATTATTGGATAGCATTATAAGGTATTTATAACCAAAGTAAAGTAAATATTTAATGTAGGAGTCTCTCTGCCCAGTGGAAGCCAAGTAATCCAGCTACTATTCAGTAGAAAGGTTAAATTTCCAGGGACACTTGAGGATGGTGAGTGCCCTGGATGACTATAGTGGCCTCCCTGTTGTTCTCTCTGCTTTCCTGGGTGGTTCCTCCATTCTGTCACTACATTATTACTGTGAAAGTGCTGTACTCAATATGCCAGCAAATTTGGAAAACTCAGCAGTGGCCATAGGACTGGAAAAGGTCAGTTTTCATTCCAATCCCAAAGAAAGGCAATGCCAAAGAATGCTCAAACTACTGCACAATTGCACTCATCTCTCACACACTAGCAAAGTAATGCTCAAAATTCTCTAAGCCAGGCTTCAGCAGTACACGAACCATGAACTTTCAGATGTTCAAGCTGGATTTAGAAAAGGCAGAGGAATGAGAGATCAAATTGCCAACATCCGTTGGATCATCAAAAAACAAGAGAGTTCCAGAAAAAATCTACTCCTGCTTTATTGACTATGCCAAAGCTTTTGACTGTGTGGATCACAACAAACTGGAAAATTCTGCAAGAGGTGAGAATACCAGATGACCTGACCTGCCTCCGGAGAAATCTGGAACAACAGACTGGTTCCTAATTGGGAAAGGAGTACATCAAGGCTGTATATTGCCACCCTGCTTATTTAACTTCTATGCAGAGTACATCATGAGAAATGCCAGGCTGGATGAAGCACAAGATGAAATCAAGATTGTCAGGAGGAATATCAATAATCTCAGATTTGCAGATGATACCACCCTTAGGGCAGAAAGTGAAGAGGAACTAAAGAGCCTCTTGAGGAAGGTGAAAGAGGAGAGGGGACAAGTTGGCTTAAAATGCAACATTCAGAAAACTAAGATCATCCCATCACTTTATGGCAAGTAGGTGGGGAAACAATGGAAACAGTGAGAGACTTTATTTTCTTGGGCTCCAAAATCACTGCTGATGGTGACTGCAGCCATGAAATTAAAAGACATTTGCTCTTTGGAAGAAAAGTTATGACCAACCTAGACAACATATATTACTTTGCCGACAAAGTTCCATCTAGTCAAAGCTATGGTTTTTTCAGTAGTCATGTATGGATGTGAGAGTTGGACTATAAAGAAAGCTGAGTGCCGAAGAATTGATGCTTTTGAACTGTGGTGTTGGAGAAGACTCTTGAGGTCCCTTGGACTGCCAGGAGATCCAACCAGTCCATCCTAAAGGAAATCAGTCCTGAATATTCATTGGAAGGACTGGTGCTGAAGCTGAAACTCCAATACTTTGGCCACCTGATGGGAAGAACTGACTCATTGGAAAAGACCCTGATGCTGGGAAAGGTTGAAAGTGGGAGGAGAAGGGGACAACAGAGGATGAGATCGTTGGATGGCATCACCAACTCAATGGACATGAGTTTGGGTAAACTCCGGGAGTTGGCTATGGACAGGGAAGCCTGACGTCCTACAGTCCATGGGGTTGCAAAGAGTCAGACACGACTAAGTGACTGAACTGACTGAACTGACTGACTAACACTATTACCTGTATTCTTTTGGGAAATTCAGTCTAGGCATATTGCTTTTTTCACTGAAAACTTTAGTTTTAATAGTAGTAATGGCACTGAAGCTAAAATCAAAATCCTCAGTATGCCCCTATGAAGCCCTGAGCGACTTGACTCTCTACTTCCCTAACTTCATTTCACCCATTTCCTCTACTTATATTGCCTGGATCATCCTTACCAATTTCCATTTCTGAAAAATTCCTGTCCTTATTTCAGGTTTCAGATTAAATGTTACTTCTTCAAGGAGGCCACTACTTGCCCCTTCACCTCAGTAAGGTCCCCTGATATTCTTTCTAATAGCATCTTTCACTTTTTTTTTTCCCCAGATTTCTTACTTTACTTTGTAAGTATACATGTGTTTCTGTCATTGGCTGCCTTTCCCATCAGACTGTATGCTCCATGAGGTCTATTTTGTTCATTGTGGTATCTCTGTGAATGGTCTAAGGCCTAGCACTAACTAGGAGGCACTTAATAACCTGTGCCTAATGAGGGAATAAATAACTGAAGTGCTGTCCCTGTCCTGGAGGGATTTCATGTTAGACGTGACAGTGTAAAGAAATATGGTCCTTTCAGTGTGGTAAGTCTAGGAAAGCTGGTGCACAGTAACACACACACACCACATCAGAAGGGTCCTACATGTAGGCTCAAGCCATTGATTCCTTGGAGAAAAAAATAAACTTTCTTTTTAAGAAATACCATATTAAATAGTGATAACTCAGCTAATGACAAGGGGCTGAATGGTAGAGACACTCAAAGGTGATGAGAACACAGTCACAGCCCTCTTGGCATTTGCATCAATTTACACTATCAAGGACTAAACAAAAAGCAAAAGAAAATTAAATGTAAAATGTAATTTGTGTGCTCAGTTGCTTCAGTTGTGTCTGACCCTTTGCAATCATGTGGACTATAGCCCACCAGGCACGTCTATTCATGGGATTTTCCCAACAAGAATACTGGAGTGGAATGCCATGTCCTCCTCTAGGGAAATCTTCTCAACCCAGGGATTGAACTTGCGTCTCCTGCATCTCCTGCCTCGCAGGCAGTTTCCTTACTACTGTTCAGTTCAGTTCAGTTCAGTCGCTGTCATGTCCGACTCTCTGCGACCCCATGAACTGCAGCACGCCAGGCCTCCCTGTCCATCACCAACTCCCGGAGTCTACCCAAACCCATGTTCATCGAGTCGGTGATGCCATCCAACCATCTCATCCTCTGTCGTCCCCTTCTCCTCCCGCCCCCAATCCTACCCAGCATTAGGGTCTTTTCCAATGAGTCAACCCTTCACATGAGGTGGCCAAAGTATTGGAGTTTCAGCTTCAACATCAGACCTTCCAATGAACACCCAGGATTGATCTCTTTTAGGATGGATTGATTGGATCTCCTTGCAGTCCAAGGGACTCTCAAGAGTCTTCTCCAACACCACAGTTCAAAAGCATCAATTCTGCGGTGCTCAGCTTTCTTCACCATCCAACTCTCACATCCATACATGACCACTGGAAAAACCATAGCCTTGACTAGATGGACTTTTGTTGGCAAAGTAATGTCTCTGCTTTTAAATATGCTATCTAGGTTGGCCATAACCTTCCTTCCAAGGAGTAAGCGTCTTTTAATTTCATGGCTGCAGTCACCATCAGCAGTGATTCTGGAGCCCAAAAAAGTAAAGTCTGACACTGTTTCCACTGTTTCCCCATCTATTTCCCATAGAGTGATGGGACCAGATGCCATGATCTTAGTTTTCTGAACGTTGAGCTTTAAGCCAACTTTTTCACTCTTCTCCTTCACCTTCATCAAGAGGCTCTTCAGTTCTTCTTCACTCTCTGCCATAAGGGTGGTGTCATCCGCATACCTTACTACTGAGCCACCCCAGAAAGCCTGATCAGCCAAACCAGTCTTGAGCAAAAAGAACAAAGCTGGAGGTATCATATTCCCTGAGTTCAGACTATGGGACAAACCTACAGTCATCAAAACAGCATGATGCTAGCACAAAAATAGATACATATATCATTATAAGAGATTGGAGAGCCCAGAAATAAAGCCCACACATATGCCCAATTAATCTATGGCAGATGAGACAAAAGTGTACAATGGGTAAAAGACTGTATCTTCAATAAGTGGTTCTGGGAAAACTGGACAGCTACATATAAAGAATGAAAGTAGAACATTTCCTCATACTACATACAAAAATAAACTCAAAGTGGATTAAAAACCTAAATGTGAGACTGGAAACCAGATAGCTCTTAGAAGAAAACATAGGTAGAACACGCTTTGACATAAATCACAGCAATATTTTTTGGGTCAGTCTCCTCAGGAAATGGAAACAAAAACAAAAATGAACAAATGTGACCTATGTAAATTTAAAAGCTTTTGCACAGCCAAAGAAACCACTGACAAAAATGAAAAGACAATCTACTGAATGGGAGAAAATATTTGCAAATGATATGATCGAAAAGGGGTTAATATCCAAAGTATATAAATAGCTCATACAACTCAATATAAAAAAAGTAAACCCAATTTTAAAATGAGCAGAAGACCTCAATAGACATTTTTCCAAAGAAGACATACAAATGACCAATGGATACATGAAAAGATGCTCAACATTGCTAATCATCAGAGAAATGCAAACCAAAACCACAATGAGATATTGTTTCACATACGTCAGAATGCTGCTGCTGCTGCTGCTAAGTCGCTTCAGTTGTGGCCGACTCTGTGCAACCCCATAGATGGCAGCCCACCAGGCTCCCCCATCCCTGAGATTCTCCAGGAAGGAATACTGGAGTGGGTTTCCATTTCCTTCTCTAATGCATGAAAGTGAAAAGTGAAAGTGAAGTTGCTTAGTCATCTCCGACTCTTAGCGACCCCATGGACTGCAGCCTACCAGGCTCCTCCATCCATGGGATTTTGCAGGCAAGAGTACTAGAGTGAAGTGCCATTGCCTTCTCCATATGTCAGAATGGCTATCATCAAAAAGACCAAAAATAACATATTGGCAAGGATGTGGAGAAAAGGGAACCCTCCTACACTGTTGGTGGGAATGTATATTGATGTGGCTACTATGGAAAACAGTATGGAGGTTCCTCACAAAACTAAAAGGACTATCATATGATCCAGCAATTTCACTCCTGAATATGTATCCAAAGAAAACAAAGACACTAATTCAACAAGATACATGCTCCCTCATGTTCACAGCAGCATTATTTATAGTAATAATCGTCAAGATGTGGAAGCAACCTAAGTGTCAGTAGATGAATGGATAAAGAAGATGTGATGTATATATATGTTGTTGTTCAGTGACTAAGTTGTGTCTGACTCTTTGCAACCCTGTGAACTGCAGTACGCCAGGGTCCTCTGTCCTTCACTATCTCCTGGAGTTTGCTCAAATTCATGTCCATTGAGTTGGTGATGCTATCTAGCCATCTCATCCTCTGCTGCCGCATTCTCCTTTTGCCTTTAATCTTTCCCAGCATCAAGATCTTTTCCAGTGAGTCAGCTCATCACATCAGGTGGTGAAAGTATTGGAGCTTCAGCATCAGTCTTTCCAATAAATTTCCTAAAGGAAATCCTAAAGGTATATATTTATGATATGTTGAGGTATATATTTATGCTATATGGTGTATATATTTAAGTGTATTAAGTGAAGTGAAAGTCACTCAGTCACGTCCAACTGTTTGCGAGCCCATGGACTGTACAGTCCATGCAATTCTCCAGGCCACAATACTGGAGTGGGTAGCCTTTCCCTTCTCCAGGGGATCTTCCCAACCCAGGGATCGAACCCAGGTCCCCTGCATTGCAGGCGGATTCTTTACCAGCTGAGCTATCAACTATAAAACAGAATGAAAATTTGCCATTTGCAAAAACGTGGATAGACCTGAAGCATGTTATATCTAGTGAAATAGCTCAGAGAGAGGAGGGTGAATACTATATATTATCACTTATATGTGGAATCTAAAAAGTAAAACAAATGAATGTCAACAAAACAGAAACAGACTCATAGATATAGAGAACAAACTAGTGGTTACTAGTGGGAAGACGAAAGGAGGGAAGGCTAAGACAGGAGTAGGCGATTAAGAGATACAAACTACTATGTATAAAATAAATAAGCAACAAGGATATATTGTACAGCACAAGAAATATAGTGAATATTTAATAATAACTTTAAATGGAGAATAATTTATAAAAATATAAAATCCCTATGGTGTACACCTTAAAAAAGTTATAGCATTATAAATGAACTACACTTTAATTAAAAATGTAATGGGAGCCATGCCTGTGCAGAGCTCACCTAAACAGACCCTCTGTGGGTTACCTTCCATATTCTCTGTTTACCTTTCTTCTAGGTGATTGGAGAGGACCCACAATCACCTGAGAGTTGCACTTGAAGTTCTGAGAGACCATATAGAATGTCCCTACCAACCAGGAAAACTCATGCTGGACTTTAGTATAAACAAACAAATATATATTGTGTTTAGCTAGTGAGAAAAATTGTTAATTAGGGTCAAAAGAGAGGTGTACTTTAAGCTGTGTGGGTAGTAAAAGAAGGAACTGGGTCACTCTTAGAGGGATTCCTGATGCAGTACCCCTTTGACAATGACCTTGAAGCATCAGCAGGACCTAGGTAGGTGAGATTGGACAGTAGAGTCGAAAGGGAAAGATTTATTACGGGCAGAAAAAATTAGGTATGAAAAGGTACATAGGATACTGTGGGGGTGGTTTGCAGTAAGGACTTGTCTTGATTCAGCTGGGAATATTGGTTAGGGTCTTAGGTGAGCATAATTCTAAAATACCAAAGATTTCATTTTCTAATCCTTGGAACCTATGAATATGATAAAATTGCACAATTATGAATACATTACTTTACATGAAAAAGGAGCTTTGCTACCTTTCAACTTTCACTCTACCTTTTCCGTGGTCTTCAGTCACAGCTGTGGCCTCCAAGCTAGATTTCCAGGGGACTGTTCTCTACCTTTCTTCTCAAATATGGACAGAAGCTCCTTCTCTTTCCAAGTGCAGTTTATACAGGCTCGAGTTTCAAAATGACTTGGGGAAAAATGAAAAATATATAGATAGTATAAGCAACATCACCATTTTGGTGTGCAAAGCACACAATTCTGAGTTGTTCACTACAGAGCACTCCACTTTGCATCCTGTCTGAAGTCAAGTTCAGGCACCTATAGTTTTCAGGAAAGTCTCTGCGTTCTGGCCCTCACATCCCTGTGGTCACCATTATCCTAATGCCTTGCCATTTGGGCATGACCCTACAGAGATAAGCATTTGTCTTGTAAACATATTGATCCTGATCAATCAGGGTTTTAGGATTTAAAAAACAGTATTTTTTATTGTGTAAAACTTGAAAATAGGTTAAATTATAAGGAAGAAAATTAAAAATCTCATAATCTCATCATCTGTTTACTTTATACATGGATATATTTTTAAAATATAGAATATTACTATTTGGATGTTAGCTCTCTTCCCTTAATTACAGATTAGATAGCTTGATCTTTCTTCCATTGTTAAGATCAGGAGAGGTAGAGTACCTTCTGCTTCCCTTAGGAGCTCAATTTTATAGCCTTAAATTGAGAGTCTAAAACATCACTGCATCCACCTGTTAAGCCTCCTGTTTCTTACCACAGAAGTGTGACTTTGTTGTTACAGGCCTTTAAACAGACAATGTCAGCATGTTTCATTTAGTCAGCATGTTTAAGACAGTTGAATTTAAGTACTTCTAAGTAGGAGTGTGTACTGCAAGAATCACACATTCACTTCACCTATCTAGCTTTTGTGGGCATTTGAGATTGTGACCATCACCTTAAGGAGACCATCTAAAGTAATGAGTAATGTAAAATAATGAAATAATCAGTCTTCTTATAACGTGAATTATGTAAATATGTAATAGGAGATTGTTCCCGTCATACAAACCCACTATCCCATTATACATTAAGGAGGAAATAAAAATAATGGCCCCTTATGGAAGAAGAAAGCCACAACTGTGGTACAGATATAGTTCACATTTGAAGGCTGTGGAGTTGTCATCTTGTACATAATGCCTTCAGAATTCTCTATCAGCTACTAGGAGAGAAATGAAAGTTTTCATATCCTATAGGTCTATGTTAAAATACTAATAGTTGTGAATGGAGTGACACGCCAAGGCACTGATGTGCACTAATATATTACTGCATGTTAATTATTGTATCAATACATGTAATCTAGGATAACAAGGAGGGCTGGAGGAAATGGAACTCAAGATGAAAGAACAAAGGAAGAAAAGGTCCAGATTGTGGTGCACAGTCTGAAGTTATATGCAAGCTGAGCCTCACAGTGAGGGACTCACACTGAGGTTAAATAATGAGAGGGAAACAATCAGGAATGCCAGAAATAAATCTCACTACACTGTTTTGGTTGAATTCAGTTCTGATTCCCAGGCCTCAACAGTTTGTTCTCCAACCTTTCTGGTCAAAAGAACCATTATTCCTCCAGTGATGATAACGGTTCCAAAGAACAATCAGATATACTCCTCATCCAACCCTCTAGTTCTGAAATATGCCAGAATATTCTTGGTTTGTGCTGGGATGAATAAATGGATGAGGGGAATTAAGAACTACTGACTGGAAAATGATTTTTAAATGCAGCCAAGGAGGCATACTTTTCTTTTTTTCTCAAGAGGTCATTCAGAGCAGACAGAAAGACAAATAGATTATCTTTCTTCTAAAGAGACTGTAGCAGGGGTGTTCCATAAAGAGAGTCCTTTAAAGCTGTTTGGTCTAAAATGTTCTCTTACTGTATATTAGTTAAAAATATTAGAAATATACAATTGAGGTATTTTGTTCAGAGGTTAAAGTTTTTCTGGATTATAGTTTAAAACATCATGTTCTCTTAGGACACTTAAAGAATTTTCAGTGAAACATCTTAAATTAATTATTTTGAATATTTTAATCAAATTGGATTTGGTTATTTCATTCCAAATTATAAATTAAAAGGGAATGTTTTTAGAGCTCTAATTTATGTAATTCTAGCTTAGTTTCCCTTGGGATGAACCTCTATGAAGTATATTCTTCATATTTTTAATTATTATTCTATTATTTTCATATCACATTTGGTTTTCATACAGTCTTCTCGAGTCTAAAATAAACATATTGTGTTTCTACAGTTTGTAATTATCTTTGTGTAATAAAAGCCTTTCTATTTTTCATTCATTTTAAAATATCAAATAAGTCAATCAAACAACTTACTTTTCTTCAGTTGAGAATCAGTAATAACAATGAAATTTGCTTTGAAAAACATCTTTACTCAGGGCTTACTTTCCTAAGGGGTCATATTTTCTGAGTATAAAAAAAAACTACTATAGAAGTAATATCTATATTCCCATACCTAAATGTATAATACTATGGAAGGCAAGTATCAATGCACATCATAACAATGAAATAGCTTGCTTATGGGTAGCAATAACCCAGAATATATTATAGTACATTACAGGAAAAATTCAGCTTACTTCTTTATGTTAAAGAGGGCAACACAGTTTGGAAGGGAGAAAATTCTCCTCTTACCTCGTCATGTGCGTGCCAAGTTGTTTCAGTCGTGTCCGACTCTTTGCGACCCTGTGGCCTGTAGCCCGCCAGGATCCTCTGTCCGTGGAATTCTCCAGGCGAGAATACTGGAGTGGGTTGCCGTGCCCTCCTCTGGGGGATCTTCCTGACCCAGAGATTGAACCCACAATTCTTCTATCTCCTGCATTGGCAGGTGGGTTCTTTACCCCTAGCACCACCTGGGAAGCCCTTAGCTCCTCACGTTTACTTCTAAATATCATGACACAGGACAAGTTTGTCATTATGTGTTGGGAACATTATATGCAATAGAGGACTTCTGTTGCAGAGGCTCCTATGTGCTCACTCATACTTGCTTCTTCCTCCAGGACACACAGATGTCCTAGATGTCCTATATATCTTAGTGTTCTTTGCAGTTTGATGTCTCCAGGCAACTGAGTTCTCTCTAATGCCACATGGATAGAATTGATGTGCCTTTCAGGCCTGATCCACTGAAAACTCTTGCACTGTTTCCAATTGTTATTCTTTGCATCAGTTTCCTAGGTGTATGCAGAAAAGTGAGCAAGGGATTCCCAGGCCTTAAGGAAAGATTGAGCCAAGTAATAGGAAAAACTGTGGTTCCTGAATGATGCTGAGAAAGAACTCAGAATTAGACTTTGTAAGAGGGACAGTTGAACTTATATTGTGTATGCCACTGAGATTTGAGGATTTATTTGCTAGTTGATTTACTTACCTTAGCTAATACAGCTTAGAACCAAGGATTAGAATCTCTGATATGAAGTTCTGAGATCTCAAATTTTATTTTTTCAGTAAACTTACATTGAAGTTAAGGAAATTGGGTTTTATATGGCTGTGGGCAATTTGGCTTTCTCCTTCCAAGTGAAAGCTGGTAAACTTAGACATGTAAAAATGTTTTTTCATCTCTCAAAGTCAGTAAAAATTTTAAAATATAGAAAACGTATACTAGATCTAAACCAATACCAAAAATGATTTAACAAAATGAACTCAGTTAAATAAGTTAAATTGATAGTAAAAAACACTCTTATTTTTTTTAGTAAGTTGTGTGCAGAGGAATATTAGCCTAAATCCACTGTCTGCTTGCGGTTCAGAGAAGATGAAACAGTGCTTTTAGAATGCCATTTGATTCTCAGAGCAACCAGAGCAGAGCAAGAAAAGTGAACATTTTCTAGGTATTCCTTAAATAATCAGGATATTTTGCCCCCTAGCATATTAAGTTCTAGGTTTAGTTTGTTTAAAGAGGGGCAAGAACTTAAAGAGAGTTATGATGAAATCAGAGTGCAGAATCTTTCTGCATTTTTGTTCCAATCTTATTCCATTTTATCACTTACACTTAAATTAACAATATCTTTTTATAGTGACTTGCCATTATCAAAAATTACTTAACTATCAGAAAAAAATGATTTTTTGCATTCATTTTTCATTGGTTTATATAACATTTGACAAAAATTTGTTTTCACAGTCACAAGGATAGCAAGTTTTATAGCAGAATGATTTGATTCTTGGTAACCACCCATGTGGTGGTAACTGAATTGGGTGGCCATGGCAGAGATTGACTTTGTAGCAGTGAGTGTTCAGCAGGCCACTGTTGGAAAGAGTCTGCTACTTCTTAATGTTATGCTTGGGAAAATGGTGTTTAAGGAGAAGATACAAGGAGCAAATTTCTTAGGAGAGAACACAGGGTGCTGTGAATAGCCATCTCTCCTCTCAAAGGTGTTAGGGATGGGGTTGCATTGCCTCTTAAGTCTCACATGTAGAGAGGAGGTTTTAATGAGACCGTTCTAAGAGTGAGGTCTTACTCTTACCTGTGAAATCTCTAGAATGAGTGATACCAGGCATCATGCTGGCAGTTAGCAAAGGAGAGTGACTTCATTTAAGGGCTCACTTTTCAGATTTTCCCAGGGCTAGGAAATATTATCCATGAATCAGATGTGGAGATGAAAGTCAACACAAAGAAGGTTGTATGAGGGCAGGCAGCCTAGACTGCGGGATGAAGATTTTTGCAGGAGGAAGCTGAAGTTACTGTTATATTTCTTTGAGCTGAGAAAGGGCTACAGAAAGGATAGAAGATGGCTTAATTGTAAAATAAACTCAAAGTTTTAATTATTAAAAGGTTCTAGACATTTTAACATTTCTCTTGGGACTATTACATCCAAGGACAGGGAAAATCTAGCCCCATCAAATAAAATCAAGAGATAGTTGGAGACAAAACAGTGTTTTAATATTATATCCCCAGAATAAGTTGTGTTTCAACTTATTGAATATAACTTTACACAATACAGCATTAATACTGGTTTTCAATAATCAAATACATTAAACTGCTCAGAAGAAGGATATATACTTAGAAGTCTATCACAGGAATAAACCTATGTTATTTATTTATATTTTCAAAGTTTAATTGTTGTGTTACTTTCTTAAAAGTTCAAATATTAACTCATTAGATGTTATGAACAGAATAACCTGAATACTAGCCAAAATAGCCTAAATGAATAAGATAATACTGTCAACCACTAATACATAAAATAACTAGTTTGTTTTTCATTTCTAATCCAAGTTTGTTTTTTTTTTATCTCTTCATAAAACCCACGCTCTTCACCTCTAGTAGCATCATATTTCTTTGAGTCCCATTTTTAGTGTGATTATATCTGCTGAGCATGTATCATCTCCTGTATTTCAATTAGACACTGAGGCAGAACCTTACTACCATAAAAATCTCATAATGATAACCTTTTTTTCCATTAGCATCTTAGGATAATCTGTCACTGTGTACACTTATTATGTTTAAGTACAATCACAAGAACATTAAGACAGTGTTTTATTTTATGAAACATCTGCATCTTCTCATTCACAGTTACTTGCTGGCTCTTTATTTATTTATTATTTTTTAATTTCCCAGAGGCTATCCGTGGTAATTGCCTATTTTCCTAGTAATAAATCCCAATACTTCAATACCCTCATCTTTAAGCCCATTAATTACATCTTCATTAAAAATATTCTTATCACAGTATGTTTCTTACGTTTGTTCAGATGGCAATTTCTTATATTTCCTTAATAACAGAATAAATTGCTGTTATTTTTCTTGATAATATAATTCCCTATTATTTTATAACTGACTTTGAAGTTCCATTTTCTTTTTATTACTAGGTGAAGGATCTAAAGTCCACTGTTTTCTCTAAGTAGGTTGGACTCAGAATTTGTACAGAGAAAGTGAAGTATGTAAGTTTAGAAAAGTAACATAAAAGGTAGATAGAGTAATCTTAAATACATATTACTAATGAAGGAAGCCTTTATTAAAATCAACATACATTATGATTTCAAATATATGACATTCTAGAAAAGGAATAATTGTGGAAACAGTAGAAGTATCAGTGGTTTCCAGGGGTTAGGGGTGTGGAATGGATGACTAGGTGGAGCTCAGAGAATTTAGGGAGCAGTGAAAGTATTTTGTATGACTCTGTAATGGTGGATACACATCACTGTGCTTTTGGCAAAACCCACAGAACTACACCAGGACTGAACCCAAATTTAAACTATGGACTTTTACTGACTGTGGTATCAAGGTTGGTTTATCTGTTGTAATAAATGTACCACTCAGGTGAGGAGATGTTAATAGTTGGGAGGGCTATAAATGTGTAAATGGGTATATAAGAATTATCTGTTCTTTTCTCTCAGCTTTGCCATGAACCTAAAATTGCTCTAAAAGTAAATTATATTGAAAATAACTTCGCGTTTTAGTAAGTGGAAATTCCATTTCCATTCTTGTGATTGCTCAAGAAATCACAACCAAAAAACCCTAGACCCCTAGCTCCAGAGTCATTCTTGATGTCTGTTCTGTTCATATACCATATCCTATTCATCAGCAAATTCCATTGGTTCCATATTTAAGATTTACTGAAAATCCATGTACTTCTCACCACCTGCAGTGTTACCACCACAGTCCAACCCACCACAATCTGTTGCATGGATTATTATAAAAATATTTTCTAAAAGGTCTTACTGTTTTACTTTGCCCAGTTCATTTTAGTTCGTGTCCAACTCTTCACAACCCCATGGACTACAGCATGCCAGGCCTCCCTGTCCTATCTTTTTGCCTTTTCATACTGTTCATTGGGTTCTCAAGGCAAGAATACTGAAGTGGTTTGCCATTCCCTTCTCTAGTGGGCCACGTTTCATCAGAACTCTCCACCATGACCTGTCTATCTTGGGTGGCCCTACACGGCATGGCTCGTAGTTTCATTGAGTTAGACAGGGCTGTGGTCCATTTACTTTGCCCACCCTTCCCTAAAAGCCATAAAAGTAGACCTCTTAAAATAGATTCCAGTTGACAAAAAAATTGATAGATGTAAAGAAAACATTTGACAAAGCAAATAATCATTCATAATAAAAACTTTCAGCAAACAGAAGAGAACTTCCTTAAGCAGAAAAAATACATTTATAAAAAACCTACTTCATACTTAATGGCGAAATACTGAAAGCTTTCCCTCTAAGGTTGGGAATATACAAAGATGTTCCCAGTCACCACTTCATTTCAACATTATATTGGAGATTCTAGCTGGTGCAGTTAAGCAAGAAAAACAACTAAGTCATTCAGATTGAAAAGGAAGAAATAAAGCTCTATTCACAAATACCATAATCTTATACCTCAAAAATTCTAAAGAATCTATTTTAAAAACTACTAGAATGAATAAATGAGTTCAGTAAGCTTGCAGAATACAAGATCAGTATACAAAAAATCAGTTGTATTTCTACATACTGGCAATAAACAACCCTAAAATTAAATTAAGAAAACAATTCCAATACTTAGGAATAAATTTACCTAAAGAAACAGAAGACCTATATATAGAAAACTATAAAACACTGATGATAGAAATCAAAGATGACACAAATGGAAAAATATACCATGTTCATGGATTGGAAGAATCAATACAGTGAAAATGAGTATACTATCCAAAGCAATCTATAGATTAAATGCAATCCTTATCAAGCTACCAGTGGTATTTTTCAGAGAACTAGAACAAATAATTTCACAATTTGTGTGGAAACATAAAAAACTTCTAATAGCCAAAGCAATCCTGAGAAAGAAGAATGGAACTGGAGGAATCAACCTGCCTGGCTTTAGACTATACTACAAAACCACAATCATCGAGACAGTGTGATACTGACACAAAGACAGACATATAGATCAATGTAACAAAATAGAAAGGCCAGAGATAAATCCAGGCACCTATGGACACCTTATCTTTGACAAAGGAGGCAAAAATACGCAGTGGAGAAAAGACAATCTCTTTTACAAGTGGTGCTGGGAAAGCTGGTCAACCACCTGTAAAAGAATGAAACTAGAACACTTTCTAACACCATATACAAAAATAAACTCAAAATGGATTAAAGATCTAAATGTAAGACCAGAAATGATGAAACTCTTAGAGGAAAACATAGACAGTACACTCTCTGACATAAATCACAGGAAGATACTCTATCTATGATCCGCCTCCCAGAGTAATGGAAATGAAAACAAAAATAAATGGGACCTAATTAAACGTAAAAGCTTTTGCACAATGAAGGAAACTATAAGCAAGGTGAAAAGGCAGCCTTCAGAATGGGAGAAAATAATAGCAAATGAAACAACTGACAAAGAATTAATCTCGAAGATATACAAGCAGCCTATGCAACTCAATACCAGAAAAATAAATGACCCTATAAAAAAGTGGGCCAAAGAACTAAACAGACATTTCTCCAAAGAAGACTTACAAATGGCTAACAAGCACATGAAAATATGCTCAACATCACTCATTATCAGAGAAATGCAAATTAAAACCACAATGAGGTCCTATCTCACACTGGTCAGAATGGCTGCCATCAAAAAGTCTACAAACAGTAAATGCTGGTGAGGGTGTGGAGAAAAGGGAACCCTCTTACACTATCGGTGGGAATGCAAACTAGTGTGACCCTTATGGAGAACAGTGTGGAGATTCCTTAAAAAGCTGGAAATAGAACTGCCATATGACCCAGCAATCCCACTGCTGGGCATACACACCAGGGAAACCAGAACTGAAAGAGACATATGTACCCCAATGTTCATTGCAGCACTGTTTACAAGAGCTAGGACATGGAAGCAACCTAGATAGCCATCACCAGATGAATGGACAAGGAAGTTGTGGTACATATACACAATGGAATATTACTCAGCTATAAAAAGAACTCATTTGAGTCAGTTCTAATGAGGTGAATGAAACTGGAGCCTATTATACAAAGTGAAGTAAATCAGAAAGATAAACACCAGTACAGTATGTTAACACATATATATGGAATTTAGAAAGATGGTAATGATGACCCTATATGCAAGACAGCAATAGAGACTCAGATGTAAAGAACAGACTTTTGAACTCTGTGGGAGAAGGCGAGGGTGGGATGATTTGAGAGAATAACATTGAAACATGTCCATTACCATATGTAAAATAAATGACCAGTGCAAGTTTGATGCATGAAGCAGGGCACTCAAAGCTGGTGCTCTGGGACAACCCAGCGAGATGGGGTGGAGAGGGAGGGGACGGGGGGTTCAGGATGGCGGGACACATGTACACTATGGCTGATCATGTCGATGCATGGCAAAACCCACCACAATATTGTAAAGCAATTAGCCTCCAATTAAATAAATACATTTTTAAAAAGAAAACAATTCCATTTGCAGTAGAATCAAAATATGACCATGTCATATTTCAGTTCAGAAACCTTTAACAGTTTCTTTCCATTCATAGAGTAAAATTACAATATGCTCATCATGCCTTGTAAGGCTCAGCAATGATCTTATTTCCAGCTACTTCTCTAACCACATCTCTCTGATTCACTCTGCTTCAATCCTATTGACATCTTTTCTGTTCCTCCTGCTTCTCAGATAACTGTATGGTCTGCTTCTTCACTTCTTCCTGCTACTTCATCTTTACTCAAATATTAACGTATTAGGATCTTTTTCATCACAGACATAAAACAATACCCTTACCTCCATTCTCATTACTCTTTATCCCCTTATTTGTACACACACGCACATACACACATACATTCTTATTATGCTACAGTATTTCACTTTGAAAACCTTGAAGATTATAGAAAAGCTGCAAGAAGAGTCATTCAATACCTTATACTATGTGCATTTCCCAAGATCGTGATCATTCTCTTAATCATGCGGGTTTAATCTCTGCATAGGGAAGATCCCCTGGAGAAGGAAATAGATACCAACTCCAATATTCTTGCCAGGAAAATCCCCTGGACAGAGGAGCCTGGCAGGCTACAGTCCATGGGGTCACAAAAGTGTCGGACATGACTTAGCAACTGAACTAGAAAAATTATATCGGTCCATTGCTATTATCTAATTGTTAGTCCATATTTAAATTACTCAGTTGTCCCGATAGCTTTATTTACATCTGTTTTTTCCTTCAATTTATGATCCTAGCAAGAATCACACATTGCATTTTATTATATCCTTTATTCATCTTTAATCTAGAACAGTTCCCCAGCTTCTTTTTGTCTTTCGTTTTATTAAGAATTTTGAAAATGTCCTTTAATTTTAATGTATTTAATTATTTTCTTACAATTAGGGTCCAGTTCAAGAGTTTTGGCACAAATACCACATCAATGGGGCTTCCCTGGTGGCTCAGCATTAAAGAATCCACCTGCCAATGCAGGAGATCCAGGTTTAACCCCTGGGTGGGGAAGATCCCCTGGAGAAAAATGGCTACTGATTCCAGTATTCTTGCCTGGGGAATCCTATGGACAGAGGAGCCTGGCAGGCTACAGTCCATGAGGTCACAAAAGAATTGGACATGACTTAGTGACTAAACAACAAGAATAACAAGGAATCACACCAATAATTACCTCTGTCTCAACCAAGGAGGATGTGATGCTGCCTGGTTTTCCACACTTTCTTGCTTGTTTATCTTTCTCTCTATTAGACTATAAACTCTGTAAAAGCTCAAAGTGTGCATTCTTTGTTCACTCTTTCATCCCTAGATCTCATGGGTGTTTGGTAAATATTTGCTGAATGAATGAGTATATCCATAACCCACCAGATTTTTCTCCAGCAGAACAGCTGACTGACCTAGCTTGCCATTAGGGAGTGGCAGGCAGTAGGTCCACTGACTCAGTATTCCACATACAGAGATGGCTGAGAGGTCCCAGAATAGGTGGCTGCCTCAGAATTTGGGATATCCCTTTAGACAAACATTATTAATCATGTTTCCAAACATATGTATTATCTATTCATTTACACATTACATCCATATGCTACTCTTCTATTCTAGGTGCATACTAAATGTATACATAAAAGGGTTTTTTATGATTTAAAAAGTAAATGTAAGTAGAAGTTGTGCTGCTTTCTTTCCAGACCCCAGTGGCTTGTTTCCCCATTCCTAGGCTGGGGGAAGGTGGTAGGGTTGGTCCACAAACTTCCCTTTTGAAGGACACTATTTTTATCTTTCCTTGAGCAGAGAAGTTTTAGTGCTCTGAGTGACCTTAGGAGTCTCTTCACTGTTTAGAATCTTGAAAAGGGTCCCACAATTCTTAGCTGATTTTTGGACAGACAATTGTATGTTGCCTTGTCCTGTTAAATTCCAGTTGTGTCTTTTGAGGCCTACCTGAGAGACTCCTGAAAGTTGCTCAAGCTTGATAATATTTAAGATAAAGATGCTCAAAATCCCAATTTTTTACTTCTAGACATTCAGCCAGGAAATTTCTTTAGTTCTTGGAAAATGGTAAATTCTCAGAGGATAGCTCTTCCAGACCAGGCTTTAAATGATGCAGCTCAAAATGTTACTAGGAATCTGAATCATCTAGCATGCCTTTGAAAATCAGTCCCATAATTATCTGAAGGGATCCTTTAATTAAATCCATGTTTCAGGATGCTTAATCCAAACTGAAACATTCCAGAAGTGTACTTACCGAAAATAATATATTGTGACTGTTTAAACCCCTGGTGCTTTAAATCAGCTACACTAAAGTTGGTCCTCTAGTATCAGGGTCTTTGTTCCCAATTCAAAGTCTCATTTAAGAAGGATAACTTCCCAAAGTATAATATCAATTCATGTTACTGTTTCTTTACAATTTTTTTTTTTTTGACCTGGTATGTCCCTATGTATGCTCCTTTCCTTATGAAATTACATGAAATAGATTTGTCTTCAAGGCCTTAGATGTTTACATTGTCAGTGTTTTAAAGTTACTCTTCACCATAGTCCTGTGATTTAGGGCACTGTTGCTTAATGAATAATCAAATCACCTTTGAAGGTGCAAAGACCAAGTCTTCCAGAACAATTAAATGTCTTTTGTGAAACACAGATTTTCTGGGAAAGTAGAATTTTGCTTCGTCTCCTGAATCATGTATCCTTCAGTGGTCTCAGTGTTGTTTACAGTGGTTGGCTGTCCAGTGAATGCATCACGCCATTTGTTTAAATTAAGGAAATTGCTTCTTAGTGTTTTTCTTTGTTAACATTTTTATAATAAAGGCAGCTTTACATTTTGAGACTTCAAAAAGCTTCAGTGATATACATTTACTTCAAATGAGTGTACAACTCCTAAGGGGACGAAAAGGCCAGTCAGTGTTATAAAATGCTTGGCAAATGTTATTGGAGAACATTTAAGATATTTTAGCAATAATTCCACTCAATCTTTTATTTGGGACACGTTGTCATTTTCCTTGTGAGCCTGTGAGTGATTAAAGGTCTTTTGGCCCATCTCATTAGGCAGAAATTGTTGACCCTTATAAACAAGACATCTTAAAAG
The DNA here is from genome assembly GCF_054371585.1 of Giraffa tippelskirchi. Lineage (NCBI taxonomy): Eukaryota > Metazoa > Chordata > Mammalia > Artiodactyla > Giraffidae > Giraffa > Giraffa tippelskirchi. The sequence continues at coordinate 101,404,879 of NC_137280.1, read as the reverse complement.
ACTAATGTCCAGAGAGTAATAAGCAGAAAATAAAAAATAAGAAGCCATGAATTTAAAAGCACAACAGATACACTCATATTTTTTTATGTATAATCAGTAGCTGTGGTCATTGGCATCTGCTCTGGGTGTGCAGTATTAAACTTTACAGTTTTCTAAGCATCTCAGGTACCATTTTATACCATTCAGTTGTATCCAGCTTTCCATTATTGCTGGCAGTACATCCTCTGGAATGTCTGCTCTACTCAGGGAATGATCTGGTGCCAGCCTCTCATGGAGAAAGAGACAAAAAAAAATCTGTAATTAAAAAATTGTGGTATAATAATGTTGGCAAGGAGGCAAATGTCTTTAAAATCTTCATATCCTAAACAAAACTCCATTTCGAAAGGGTGGAGTTTTCCCAAAACATTTAAAATGATAAGGATTCTTGAGAAAGATACCTTTCCTTAGCCTCAGTGAGAAGTTACTTGGATTCTAAGTCAGTAAAACATCTTAGAGACATCTAAGCATGTACTTTTAAAATTAAAAGCTGGCTTTGCTCAAAGTAAACTGAGACAGAAATGATCTTGGATATATTTTCCATAGAAGCACCTGCTTTGGGTACAACCACACATAGAAGGATTTTGGCGCAATAAACTGTCTAACCTATTCAAGGGATGATATTTTGGATACTGTTCATGGCACCTTTTAAAGGCAAATTTTAGTGTTATGTCTAGACTTATGTTCCAAGGTCAGCACACAGTGTTAGAAAACTTTTGTTGGTTGAAATCAGAGAAGAGACGAGGAAATTAAAATTAAAGCCTCACCCTCTTTAATGAGACTGTGCCTCAGCCTACAGGGTTTTTGGGGAGAACACCACTGTAAGAGGCCAAATACATCAATATGAGCCAAAATGGATTACCTTTGTGACCAGGATTACCTTCCTAATATTACCTTGTAATACATTTTAAAATCTAAAATATAAATGATTAAAACATAGGAGGATGACTCAGGTCACTTGACAAAATTATATTACAGTTATTCTATGTGTGCATGTATGCTAAGTCACTTCAGTGGTGTCCGACTCTCTGTGACCTCATGGACTATAGTCCACCAGGCTCCTCTGTCCATGGGATTCTCTAGGCAAGAATACTGGAGTGGCTTGCTATGCCCTTCTCCAGGGGATCTTCTTGACCCAGGGATTGAACCTGTGTCTCTTAACGTTTCCTGCGTTGGCAAGCAGGTTCTTTACCACTAGTGCTACCTGGGAAGTTATTCTATATTGTTCATGAAATATGTGTGTATCTTTTTTCTGGTAATATAAACATCTTTTCAGCTTGTTACTTTTTTACTCACTAATACTGGAAACAGCCTTGTAAAACACATCACTCTATCACTAAAGATGTTAATTGTATCCCTTGACATTAATTGTGTCTTGTCACTTGGTGACCATGAGTAATCCCTAGAAGGTTCCCCCCTACACCCCAGAGTGGAGTTCTACATGAGCAGTGTGTATCTAACACAGTGAAGCTCTAACCTTTCAACTCTGCAACTAGAAAGTTGGAGCCTGAAATAAACTTTCTGTTTCTGGTTCTTAATACAAGCCTAACAGATACAAATGTGAAAAGCAAAATCTAAATGAAAAAATTTTATGTCAGTAAGAAACATTACATTTAAGTTGTTTCCCTAATATTTAAAACAATACTGATTATCTATAATCATTCAAAGTACTGGTCATGTACTTTACTTGTTACCTGATTTAACTGTTACTCCAATCCCATTTTACCTATGAGTGTCCTTAAGCTAAGGGTTGTTAAGTACCTTTGCAAAGAACATCCAGCTAATTCAGTTCAGTTCAATTCAGTCGCTCAGTCGTGTCCAACTCTTTGCAACCCCATGGACAGCAGCACTCCGGGCTTCCCTGTCCATCACCAGCTCCTAGAGCTTGCTCAAACTCATGTCCATCGAGTTGGTGATACCATCCATCTCATCCTCTGTCACCCCCTTCTCCTCTTGCCTTCAATCTTTCCCACCATCAGGGTCTTTTCCAGTGAGTCAGTTCTTTGCATCAGGTGGCCAAAGTACTGGAGCTTTAGCTTCAACATCAGTCCTTCTAATGAATATACAGGATTGATTTCCTTTAGGATTGACTGGTTTGATCTCCTTGCTGTCCAAGGGACTCTCAAGAGTCTTCTCCAACCACACAGTTCAAAAGCATCCAGCTAATTAGTGCCCAGTAAATACTAAGTATTAGACTTGAATCCAAATTTAATTAGCTCCAAAACTAAAACTCATACTTCTGAATTATGGTGCTATGTTACCTATACTGTGTTTTTTATATTTCTCTTGACATTATGGGAAAAGTTTATATTCCTCTATATCAGGTGCTTTTTTAACTCTTAAAGCAAATGCAAAATTATACATATATGTACATGTATGCATTTCTTCTAGGATCATGGAACGTAATTTCTATCAGGTTTTCCAGCTTATCTGTCACTTAAAAATGAAAAATACTGATACAACAGCATTTTAGTAACTAGCAAAGAATCACTCCTTAAACAAAAAATCAAGTACATCACTAGACTGTTTAAAGAATATGTAATGTGAATGCAAATTACATGTTGATGTGTATAAGAAAAATGTGTGGTTTGTTTCTACTCTTATTTATACCAATAATGTTTTGTAATTTGTTACAGTTATGGTTCTCTTCAAATTTTAGATTTAGGTTATGTCAACCAAAAACAAACTTTGTTCCAAATTAGAAGTGATGGAAAATACGTAATTTATGTGCAGCATGTTACTGGGAGACATATTTTCTTCATGTTGTATACATTAGCTTAAGGGGAAAACTTGTTTAGAGATGCATAGCATTGCACAGAGAAAACTGATGAAACCAAAGGAAAATAATTGATAAATCACGAGTGTTTCTGTTATAAGCCAGATGTATCAAAAGTAGTTAGTATTTCTTTAGTAATGACAATTAGGGAGAAAATAAAGTTAGGTTATATACAGATTATCATAATTGATGTTTAGGGGTGATAATATGCTATTTTTATGATTTATGTAAATTAACACTGGCATTATGTTACATTTCTTGTTCCAATCAACTTATACCTACAAGACTTAATCCCTTGTCACTGTAATCATGATCTCCACTGTCTTCTGTACCTTCAGATTCTTTTTATGTCAGTACATAAGCATGATTTAATCTTTCCCATCATATGACACTCTTAATAAGTCTTCAAGCTCTTTCCCCTTCCTTTCATATCCATTATGAATCTGACTCATTATTTCAGTGCTCATGGCTAGGGTTATTCATTACCTCCTCCTCTTCTATTGTCAATTTTTAGACTGAATCTTAAATAATGGCTTAGAAGAATTTGATACTATTAGACATACTTTCCTTACAATTCTCTCTTTAGTTTTTTTTCTGTACCAATACTTTTTCATGGAACATCTTTAAGTTTGATCTTTGTTCCATTTTAGTCTCTTGTCATGGGCTCCTTTTCTTTGGCCAACACCTTAAATGTTGGTATTCTTCAGGATTCTATTGCTAACCTTTGTCTTTTTTCATTCTATATTTGCCTCTCTGGCCTCACACATTATTCTAAACCACCTAAATTATGAAGACTTTTTTTTTAAATAAAGAAGATCATTTCATAATAATAAGGGAGTAAATTCATCAAGAGGATATAAAAATCCCCAATATTTATGCATCTAAAAGAGTTTCAATGTTTTATATGCAAAAATTGATAGAACTGTAAGCAGAAATAAATATATTATTTTAGTTGGAAATTTTAAGTCTTTGTCATTAATTAATATCATAGATGAAAAATTAGTGTATAGAAAACTTCACCCAACTTGACCTAGACACTGACATTTATAAAACAACTCACTGAATAATGGCAGACCACACGTTATTTTCAAGTACACACTGACCATTCATCATGATAGTCAATGTGATGCATTATGAAACAAATCTCAACAAATTTAGAAAGATTGAAATCATAAAGAGAATATTCTCTGATCAAAGCAGAATTGTTAGGAATCAATAACAAAAAAATTTGGAAAATTGTCAGATATTTGAAAAATAACACACCTTTAAATAAACTTTTGAGCAAAGAAGAAATTACAAAGGAAATTAAAAAGTATTTTGAACTGAATGAAAATAAAAATACAAATGAAAATTTATAGATTACATTAAAGTAGTTAAAAAAATGTAGTTTTAAATGCTTAGCATAGGAGATATATCTAAAATCTGTCATCTAAACTTCTACCTTACAAAGCAAAAAAGAGGGAAAATTAGATCAAAAGTAAATTAAAGAATAAAGAAAAATCAATGAAGTAGAAATCGAGAAAAGTAGAAAAAGTAAATGAAACCCAAAGCTGGTTCTTTGCTAAAATCAGTGAAGGTGATAAACTGCTAGACTGAACAAGAGAGAGAAGACCCTAATTACCAGTATCATACATGAAAAAGGAGACATCAAGATGTATCTTACATTGACAAAAAAAAAAAAAAAAAAGCAGCAGTACCATACACAACTTTATGCAACAAATGGAGCAACTTAAATGAAATGGAAAAAAATTCTTAAATTAATCCAATTACAAAAACTAATATAAGAGAAATAGGAAATCTAAACAGTTTTGTATTTATCTAAAATATAGAATTCATAACTCAAAATTTTCCAGCATGCACATGCATAACTCTAGGAAAGATGACTTCACTAGTTAATTCTACCAAATATTTAAAAAGAAACTGTACCAATCCTATTAGGACTGTGTGAAGCAATAAAGAAGTTGGGAATACTTCCCAACTCATTTTATGAGTTCAATATTACTCTGTGTCCAAAACTAGATATTACTAACAGAGCAGAAAACATTAGACAAATATCTCTCCTGAACTTAGGTATAAATATTCTTAATGAAAGCAAAGTATACTAGATAATATATAAAAAGAACAATATATTAATATAATGGTCATGTAGAGTGAATTCCAGGAACCCCAGATTAATTTAGCTTTCAATCAATATAACTCATCATATTAAGAACATTAGGGAAAAAGTCATGACCATATCAATAAATTCTACTTGGAAATATATTTGACAAAATTCAATATTCATTCACATTAAAAACTCTGAGCAGACTGAGAATAGAAAGGAGGTTCCTTTAAGTATGTGAAATGATATGTTAATTAGCTTGATGATAGTAATGATTTTACTGTATATGTATATCAAATCATAATGCACTCCTTAAATATATAATCAGATTTTGTTAATGTATATCTATATCTATATATTTAAATCTACCAGGCTAGTAGGTAGAAGGTATATCTCATTTTAATTTTTAAAATTTATGATAGTGAACACAATTTTTTATATATACTAGCCATTTGCATTTCTTTCTGTGAAATATCCCCAAATATGCTTTATTCTGTTTCTATTGAGTTATTCATATTTGTCATTTGAGTTTATAAAAGCTCCTTATATTAAAAAGCTTATATCCTTTTCTATCATAAAATGAACTTCCTCATCTATCTCATCTAACAAAAACTTAAAGCTAACATCACATTTTTTAGTAAAAAACTGAAAGTTTTTCCATAAGATCAGGAAATGGCAAGTAGGTTTGTTCTCAAGACATCAACTCACGTTGTACTGTAGATTCTAGCCAATGTAATTAAAGTAGGACAGATAAGTAACAGGCATACAGATGGAAAGGGAAGATTACATCAATAACCCAAAGGAATCTACCAAAAAAAAAAAAGAGCTACCATAACTATTCAGTGCATTTGGCAGAGTTGCAGAATATAAGCTCAAATTGCAAAAAATCAGCATATTCCCGTATACTAGCAATGAAAAAATGGAAATGAAAATTTAAAAATAAAAAAATTCAAACGATAAAATATTTAGGGAAAAACATAATAGCATATGTACAAACCTGCACAATGGAGAATATGCCAGAAAAAACCCTTAGAGAATTTTTTGAACACCTAAATACATGTGGGCCTTAGGAAGCATCACTACGAACAAAGCTAGTGGAGGTGATGGAGTTCCAGTTGAGCTGTTTGAAATCCTAAAAGATGATGCTGTGAAAGTGCTGCACTCAATATGTCACAAATTTGGAAAACTCAGCAGTGACCACAGGACTGGAAAAGATCAGTTTTCATTCCAATCCCAAAGAAAGGCAATGCCAAAGAATGCTCAAACTACCACACAATTGCACTCATCTCACATGCTAGCAAAGTAATGCTCAAAATTTTCCAAGCCAGGCTTCAGCAATATGTCAACCGTGAACTTTCCAGATGTTCAAGCTGGTTTTAGAAAAGGTAGAGGAATCAGAGATCAAATGCCAACATCCGCTGGATCATCGAAAAAGAAAGAGAGTTCCAGAAAAACATCTATTTCTGCTTTATTGACTATGCCAAAGCCTTTGACTGTGTGCATTACAATAAACTGTGGAAAATTCTGAAAGAGATGGGAATACCAGACCACCTGACCTGCCTCTTGAGAAACCTGTATGCAGGTCAGGAACCAACAGATAGAACTGGACATGGAACAACAGACTGGTTCCAAATAGGAAAAGGAGTATGTCAAGGATGTATATTGTCACCCTGCTTATTTAACTTATATGCAGAGTACATCATGAGAACGCTGGGCTGGAAGAAGCACAAGCTGGAATCAAGATTGCCAGGATATTCAGATATTCAGATATTGCATATCTGAAATATCAACAACCTCAGATATGCAGATGACACCACCCTTATGGCAGAAAGTGAAGAAGAACTGAAGAGCCTCTTGATGAAAGTGAAAGAGGAGAGTGAAAAAGTAGGCTTAAAGCTCAACATTCAGAAAACCAAGATCATGGCATCCCATCACTTCATGGCAAATAGATGGGGAAACAGTGTCAGACTTTATTTTTTGGGGCTCCAAAATCATTGCAGATGGTGATTGCAGCTATGAAATTAAAGGTCGCTTACTCTTTGGAAGGAAAGTTTTGACCAACCTAGACAGCATATTAAAAAGCAGAGACATTATTTTGTCAACAAAGGTCCATCTAGTCAAGGCTATGGTTTTTCCAGTGGTCATGTATGGATGTTGGACTATAAAGAAAGCTGAGCGCTGAAGAATTGATGCTTTTGAACTGTGGTGGTGGAGAAGACTCTTGAGAATCCCTTGGACTGAAAGGAGATCCAACCAGTCCATCCTAAAGGAGATCAGTCCTGGGTGTTCATTGGAAGGACTGATGTTGAAGCTGAAACTTCAATACTTTGGCCACCTGATCAGAAGAGCTGACTCATTGGAAAAGACCCTGATGCTGGGAAGGATTGAAGGCAAGAGGAGAAGGGGATGACAGAGGATGAGATGGTTGGATGGCATCACCAACTCAATGGACATGAGTTTGGGTAAACTCTGGGAGTTGGTGATGGACAGGGAGGCCTGGCATGGTGTGGTTCATGGGGTCACAAAGAGTCGGACATGACTGAGTGACTAAACTGAGCTGAACTGAAATACATGTAGCAATATACCATGTTCATGAATTGGAAGATTCAGTTGATAAAATGTTAGTTTTCTTTAAATTGATCTATAGATTTTATGTGTTGCTGTTCAGTCATTAAGTCTTATCTGACTCTTTGCCACCCAAAGGACTGCAGCACAACAGGCTCCTCTGTCCTCCATTATTTCTTAGAGCTTGCTCAGATTCATGTACATTGAATCAGTGATGCTATCTGACTGTATCATCCTCTGCTGCCCACTTCTCTTTTGCCTTCAATCTTTCCCAGCATCAGGGTCTTTGCTAACGAGTTGGCTCTTAGGATCAGGTGGCCAAAGTATTGGAGCTTCAGCTTCAGCAGAAGTCCTTCCAATGAATATTCAGATTTAATTTCCCTTAGGATGGACTGTTTTGATCTCCTTGCTGTGCAAAAGATTCTCAAGAGTTTTCTTCAGCACCACAATTTTAGAGCATCAATTCTTTAGTGCTCAGCATTCTTCTTGGTCCAAACTCTCACATGTGTACATGATTACTGGAAAAACCAAAGCTTTCCCTAGTGGCTCAGAGGTTAAAAGCATCTGCCCGCAATGCAGGAGACCTGGGTTTGACCCCTGGTTCAGGAAGATCCCCTGGAGAAGGAAATGGCAACCCACTCCAGTACTCTTGCCTGGAGAATCTCGTGGACGGAGGAGCCTGGTAGGCTACAGTCCACGGGGTTGCAAAGTGTCGGACACGACTGAGCTGACTTCACTTCACTTCACTTCACTTGACTATACAAACCTTTGTCAGCAAAGTGATGTCTCTGCTTTTTAATATGCTCTCTAGGTTTGTCGTAGCTTTCCTTCTAAAGACTAAGCATCATTTAATTTCATGGCTGCAGTTACTGTCTGCAGTGTTTTTGGAGCCCAGAGAAAATAAAATCTGTCACTACTTCCACTTTCCCCCTTCTATTTGCCTTGAAATGATGGGACTAGATACCATGATTTTAGTTTTTTTTAATGTTGAGTTTCAAGCCAGCTTTTTCACTCTCCTCTTTCACCCTCATCAAGAGGCTCTTTAGTTCCTCTTCGCTTTTGGCCATTAGAATGGTACCATCTGCATATTTAAGGTTGTTGATATTTCTCCTAGCAATCTTGATTCTAGCTTGTGATTCATCCAGCCCAGCATTTTGCATGATGTACTTTGCATAGAAGTTAGATAAGCAGGGTGACAATGTACAGCTTTGATGTACTCCTTTCCAAATTTTGTGCCAGTCTGTTGTTTCATGTCTGTTTATGCCTGTTACTTCTTGACCTGCATACAGGTTTCTCAGGAGATGTTCTGGTATTCCCATCTCCTTAAGAATTTTACACAATTTGTTGCGACCCTCACAATCAAAGGCTTTAGCACAGTCAATGAAGCAGAAGTAAATATTTTTTTCTGGCATTCCCTTGCTTTCTCTGTGATCTAACGGATGTTGGCAATTTGATCTCTGCTCCCTCTGCATTTTCTAAACCCAGCTTGTACATCTGGAAGTTCTCAGTTTACGTATTGCTGAATCCTAGCTTGAAGGATTTTGAGCATAACCTTGCTAGCATGTGAAATGAGCACAGTTGTACGGTAGTTTGAACAATCTTTGGCTTTGCCTTTCTTTGGGATTGGAATGAAAACTGATCTTTTCTAGTCCTGTGGCCACTGCCAAGTTTTCCAAATTTGCTGATAGATCAAAATTCCAGTAGAATATTTTTTGTTAGAAATTGACAATCTGATTCTATCATTTATGTGAATATGTAAAAGGACTAGATTAACCAAGACAATTTTGAAAATTAAGGACAAAATTGGAGGACTGATTTAAGACATTATAAAACTGAAGTTATCGAGAATGAGTGGTACTGCTATTAGAACAGTCATATAGATCAATAGAATAGATGAGTAATTTCAGTAAGAGATCTGCCCACATGTGCTTATTTTATTTTTGTATAAGATTCCAATGTGATTCAAAGGGGGAAAAGGTCCTCTCAATTAATGATGAACTGAATTTCCATTTTGGAAGAATAATTAACTGTAAGCCTTAACTTGATGCTTTTGAATTGTGGTGCTGGAGAAGACTCTTGAGAGTCCCTTGGACAGCAAGGAGATCAAACCAGTCAATCCTAAAGGAAGTCAGTCCTGAATATTCTTTGGAAGGGCTGATGCTGAAGTGAAGCTCCAATACTTTGGCCACCTGATGCGAGGTGCTGACTCACTGAAAAAGACCCTGATGCTGGGAAAATTAAGGACAGAAGCAGGAGGAGACAGAGGGTGAGATGGTCAGATACCATCACCAACTCAATGGACATGAATTTGGGAAAACTCCAGGAGATAGTGGAGAGCAGAGGATCCTGAAGTACTGCAGTCCATGGAGTGGCAAAGAGTTGGACATGGCTTAGCTACCGAACAACAACAACAATGCCTTACTTCATTCCACACTCAAAAATAACTCAGAATGGATCTATTCTTAAAAGTATATAGTGGTTTTAAACACATCTGTGAAGTTAACCTCCCTTCAAAATGCTAAGTCTTCTTAAATATAGGTCAGCTTTGAATATGACTAGCCTTAGCAACTTACTTTAAGAAGAGAATGTAGGTGACTACCTGACTTTGGAGTCAAGGTCATAAGACGTGTGACATCTTTCTGGCTCTGTTGTTCATGATGCTGTTTGAACTCAGCCACCATACTGTGAGGAAGCCCAGGCCACATGTAGCTGTTCTGGTCAATGACCTCAGCTATGATCCCAACTGACAGATAATATAAACCACCAGGTATGTGAGTGAACAAGCCTTCAGACGATTCTCACTCCTGGCCTTCAAGCTGCCCCAGCTGAAACTGAGGAGAGCAGATATAAGCACTTCTCACCAGGCTTGGCTCATATTGTAGTTTCATGAGCTAAATGAATATTGTTGTTCAAAGCCACTAAATTGTGGTACGTTTTGTAATGAAGTAATAGACAACTAGAACAATGTAAAAGCTAAACTATAGAACTTTGAAAAGGAAAACATAGGAAAATATTCATAGCTAGGGTTATGCAAAGTTTTCTTAAAATGAAACCAAAACATAAACCATACAAGAATAATATTGATAAATTGTTCATCAACAAAATTAAAGAACTGCAACTCTTCTAAAGATCCTGTAAAGAAAATAAAAGGGAAAAACTCATAGTGAACAATTATTGATGTTTTTCTAGATATTGAAGGTAGTAGATTTTCTTTTTTTTATGTATGGGGCTTCCATTAAACTTTAATTTTTATCAGATATATAATTCCACATAATGATATTCCTGGATATTTATAAATAAAGATGTCTCCAGAATATAGAAAAATGTGCCAATAGAATCAACTCTTTTATGTTATTTTTTTATATTTATTTATTCATTCTTGGCTGCACCGGGTCTTCACTGCTGCATGTGGGCTCTCTCTAGTTGCAGCGAGTGGAGGCTACTCTCTAGCTGTAGTGCATGAGCTTTTCGTTGCAGTGGCTTCTCTTGTTGCAGAGCACAGGCTCTAGGGTGCGTAGGCTTCAGTAATTATGGCACGTGGACTTCCTGGCTCTCGAGCACAGGCTCAGTAGTTGTGGCGCATAGGCTTAGTTGCTCCACAGCCTGTGAGATCTTCCCAGATTCTTTACCACTGAGACATCAAGGAAGTCTACAGTCAACTCTTTTAAACTCAGCTTTCTCAAACACAGATAGAGCAGTCTCTTTATTGTCTACAGGGAACTGATAAGCATGAGTGAAAGAAGTATTTTATTTTCTCTGGGGAACATATACATATTAATGAAAAAATTTATATGCTTTTTCAGTAAATAGACTGGAATAGAATGTCTATCCTTGAGGACAGCTCAGTCTCCAGAGTATATTCCTCTACTGTAAACCTCAGTTGAAGGACTAATTTACATAGCTCATGGATCAGAATTTCTATAGAGAATTGTGAGAGCCTCCTATAAGAGCTGGGCAAAAAATTGAAATCAATTCCAAATTTTTTATGCTTCACTTAGTGTTTATCTTGAATTTTTATTCATTACTGAGAAGAATTGGCTGTGCATACATAAAAAATAATATCTTAAGTGTCTAGATTTTGAAATATATGTGCTTTGTGACTGTTGACAGGCTAGTCTAATGGCATTTTGAATTATGTCTTTACTACATACTTTTATTAAGAACTGTTTAAGTTTACATTTCATTGTTAGTTAAGCATTTCCCGTTGTTCTTGGTTAATATATGTTTATGTTAATGTTAATATAATGTTTACTTTTCTAGGGGTAGAGACGAATCTTTTCTATCCAGATGAAAACTATAAATGACTATTTACATGAACATGGAAATAAAGGGAAAGTGAAAAATTTTACTTGGTTCTTGAAATTTTGGGTAAAAGAGCATCTATGTTTAGCTAAAAAGTCTTTTAAGTGGCATGATTTGTGGAATGAATCCCTACAAAACCAGTAACTTCAAAAACAGAGGTCAGATGAGAAGAAACGATATGCAGTGTTTTTAGGTTGATGGCACACGAAAACTCCACATTCCATGCATCTGAAATATATTTCTCCAAATTAGTTCTTGTTATGGTATTCTAGACCCACAATATATACTAGTACACATGCCATAAATCTAGAATTTATACTAGTCCTGTCCTTTTCAGTTCATTTCAGTCACTCAGTCATGTCCTACTCTTTGCAACCTCATGAAATGCAGCACGCCAGGGCTCCCTGTCCATCACCAACTCCCAGAGTTTACCCAAACTCATGTCCATCGAGTCGGTGATGCCATCCAGCCATATCATCCAGCCATATCATCCTCTGTCGTCCCCTTCTCCTCCTGCCCCTGTCCTTTTACTCACCTGCCAAATTTAATTGGTTGCTGTCTTGTAATTTTACCTTGGAAATTATTCTTGCAAGTAACTTTTCCTCTTTGTCAAGCTCCTCTTTTTCCTTCTGAGTTATAATAAGACTTTCTGAATAAATTCCCTAACAGTAACCCTAAATCTATCAGGCCAGGCTGCTAACATAAATAATGAGCAATTTGAAGGCTGTGGCAACAAGAGAGTTTAAGCCCTATTTAAACACAGCAGTTGCTAATCAACCTCACTGATTGTTACCATGAGGGACTATGGCAAAGTCTCGAGTTTAGCAAATCCATTCATTTTCCCAGGAACTGCGTACTCCTAAACACACACACACACATATCCACACTCATCAGCTGGCAATGGGTGGGGGTGAGGAGGGGGAAGAGAGAGTGAGGGAGAGGGGAAAAAGAGAGAGAGAGAAACACTCACAGTGTAAGAAAGCTTATTAGAACAAAATTGGCAACTGTGCTTCCCTGGAAGCACTATTCATTCTCTATCATGTCCTATGCCTCAAAATGTTGACCTTTATTTACTATATCCTTGAGATCCCTTGGGTTTGTCTAATGAAAGATATAAATAGACAATCAGATTGAGAAGCAGAAAGTGAGATCAAGGTATTTATTTCCTTGGAACCTCCCTGCATATGTGTCTACGTCCCTATTCTATTTTGGCTGTGTCCCTATTCTAAAGCCCTCAGCTTCTGTCAAGTATCTCTCACCATACATTTTTCTGAGCTCCAGTGACTACTACTTTAGCTGTTCCGAAGGCTTTTGCCAGTCTTAGTAGCTGAGAGTCAGGGTGGTGTGTACAGTCAGTACTGTTATGCTCAGAAGTTCCTTGGAGTTTAATGCTCTGTAGTTGCCCTCTTGAAATTCTTAGTAATTTTATCTTAAAATTTGTGGTTTATAAGTGAAGTTTGATGGGACAATAGAACAAGTGGCAGGGCCCCAGAGTCTTAACGCAAGCATTTTCCTGCCTCTCACCACCTGCCTGAACACTTGGACAGGTTCTCTGCTGCCCAGTCCCCCACTTCTAGGACCCTGACCTCACTTGGCATCCCCCTTTCAACCCCTACTCAGTGACTGCCTGCTGCAACCCATTGCAAGGCACTCTGGGCCTCATACAGCCTCCCTTTCCTATCCACTTCAGCAACCATCGTTGCCTTCTGTGCACAATGGGGGCCTGAATGTGGACAAGAGAGAAAACTGTGACTTGAGGGGACATGGCCATGGCTGTTGATACCCTGAACTGGCAGTGGGATTTCAATGAATGACTCAGTAGGAATGAAACACTCACCCATCCTTGATCCTTGTGTGTTCTAGCACAGAGGTTGCATTCCCACAGATGTTGCTCATCTCTTATGGGTTGGTGAGGTGTAAGGTGGGAAGTGGGCACGGACTCTCCCAACCGTGGCTGGCAGGAGGAGAAACCCAGCAGTATGTAGGCTGTATGTGCCAAACCATAGGGCAGACTCAGAGATGACTGTGAGCATCTGCATTCACCCAGTGAGTATTCCCATGCTTGATACTAAATAGCAAATGAATAGCAAATGTGTGATACTAAATAGCAAACAAAAATCACAGTGATCTGACAAAAGAGAGATTCTGAAAGAAAGGGAAATATTTTATATTTTAGTAATTTAGTGGTACCTTTTATTCTACTTTTGGAACAAGAATCCCCATATTTTCACTTTGTGAAGGGCTTCACAAATTATGCAGCGGATCCTGCTGAGATTCCTGGGTTCTGTTAATCACAGGAGATATTGCCTTGAGTTATGTAAAGTGAGAACTTTGAATTTATACTCCTATGTAAGTCAAGACCACTGGAAGGCCACACTCTTTGTGAAAAGGAAGACTAGGGAAAAATATCCATGGTAGCAAAGGGAGACAGTGAAAACAATCTTTCATCTCAGCCTGGACTCTGGGTAGAAAATAATAAAAATTTTCCTGTGCTAGTTTTAAAAGATAAATATGCTCTTATGTAGATTTTGGGTTCGAGATATTTCTACTTAGTAGTTAAGTGAAACTACAAATCAAGACATTTAATCCATTATCCCAGAGTAATAAGGTAGTGCCTAAGGGCACCTCACAGAAGAAAGAAAACTCTTTAACTCAGACCTACCATGATTTCCAAATGAAAAACCTAGACATTTGAACATGAGTTCACAATCCACAATTATAAAGCACAAAAAGAAGAGTAACTAAAAATAGAATAGAATAAAGCAAAGCAGAACATTCACACAAGAACTCCTAACATTGAAATTATCTCATATACAATGTAGAATAGTTATATTTGAATTGTGTAAATAAATGATTACTCTGCATCTCTTTCAATCAGTTGAAGGCTTTAAGAGCAAACCTGAAGTTTCTGGGAGAAAAGCAATTCTCAAGACTACAATATAGAAACTTTAAGTGGGTTTCCAGCCTACTTCCCTGTGAAATTTGGACTCAAAGACACAACATGAACTCTTGAATTTCTTTCCTGCCCTACAAGTTTTGGACTTATTGCCCCCACAGTTGTATATGAATTGATTTCGTAAACCTCAGTTGCTCTCTTTCTCTCATCAGAATGGGATATTTTAATAATACACTTGTCTCTCAGTATTTCAAGTATCAAGCAGACAAAATCAGTTTGGTTGTGGACAATTTTAGCAATATAATCAACAATGGGACCCTGCATCTAATAATTTGAATGTATAAATTCTCCTTAAATACACATGGAATGTTTACAAAAATCAACTGTTGGTTAGGTTCATAAAGCAAATATTAAAATATTAAGAAAGTGGTATTGCAAAGGCCACATTTGACCACAGCACAATTTTAGAAATCCACAAATTTACCTAAATACATTTGATTAATTCAAAACATAGTTTTTAATAACTTATAAATTGAGGAATCAAAAATAGAAAATATTTGGAACTGAGTGATAATGGAAATCCTCTATCACAATTAATGGAATATTGCCAAAGTTCTTGTAATAATAAATCATGTATATAATAGAGAAAGAACAGAAAAAATAATGAACTACATATTAAAACTTAAAAAATTAGAAGTATGACAGAATAAATGAAAAGAATAAGAAAAACAACGAAGAAATCTGGAAATGACATAGAAAACAAAAATTGCTTTGGATTTATATGGAATTAACATATTTGCTGGTCAAGAATAGTTGAATCCTAGCAATTATGGTTTAACCTAAATACAATTGAGATAGTAAACTGTAAACTATAAAGCCTAAAGTTGATCCTGTGGAAATATGAGTGAAATAGAAAGAGAATGGCTGTGTGTATGAATGAACAAAGCTGGAAAATTCTCTTGTCACTTGTTGTTTGTGTGACATTGAACAACTGACGTTTTGACCCTCAATTTTCTTATAGTTAAACATGAGCAATAATAATTATCTTCTATTATGTAAGAATTTAATAAGATATAATATGCTTATAACAGTTCTTATAGTTTATTTTATATATGTGTGTGTGTGTATATATATATATATATATATATATATATATATATATACATATATATAGTTACCTTCCATTTTCCTTAAAATACAAGATAGCATTCATTCTTTCCCCCCTATTTTCTTTCAAAAAGCAGAAACATCTGCTAGGTTTTACTTCTTAAATTAAAAAGCAGAATCTTTAAGCTCATTGTTCTATAGAGAAACCTCAAAGAAAATGTCATGTGAATACAGATGATTTGTCCAGTGCAGAACACATTATAATTAATATCGCTATGTTCAACCAATTTATGTTGCTAAGAAGCTATCGTTCCCAGCTAGCAATGAGGTACCCTCTTGTAGCATTTTACTATGAATTAAGAAGAACTAAAGAGGAGAACACATAGCAGAAGAAAAGATCCTCAAATGTGGACTTTAATCAGGAGTTAGATTCTAATTCTGTGCCAATTGGATAGGCTTCCTCCTGTCTTCGCTGTGTAGCTCTCCATATGTCTCCAATTTTAAACAAAACCACTCCCAACAGGAGCTCTACCTCAAAGAGGCCTGAGAAATGGCTGAGTGTCAGAGTCTTCAGGGTACTTAAAATACATTTGCTCTGACAGGATCTTGAACACCTGCAGTTATTTCAAAGGAATTTTGATCCAACAATAATTCACATAATTTATCATCTGGAGATGCCAAAAATTCTTTGAAAAACTGTGCCGTGGTTAGCAAAAGGAAAAAAAAATGATGGTGGGTGGTAGTATTTTCACATAGGATGTTTTCACAGGAATCATTAAATTCTTATGTTTTTTCTTTCTGGTCTTTGTTTTCTTGTGGTTGAACCATTGACTGTTGATTTATTTTGGAACTTTATTGCGTGTTTACAATTAACACAATAGAACCATTCTTTTATTTCAAAGGATTTGGGTTTGCAGTTTTGTTTTTATCTCAAATGAGAGAATATCTGGGAGTCTTGCCTTAATAACATTGATCATTTTTAGAAATTCCATGATTTCCCTTTGAGCAAAATCACACCAAGATTAAAAATATTTAGTAAATAAGTGAAGAAACACATTTAATCAGAAAGAATAGAGATTTGGATTCTTTACAACCACAGTCATAAAATAAATGTCTTTCATCCAAATTGAGGGAATTTAACAAGCTAGAGCAGCCGGGACACTGTGTTGTGATTCCCTTTGTGAAAAGAATCAGAGTGCTCATGAAAAATGTCTGTGGGGAGATAGGGACAGTCTGAACACTGTGGCTTATAGTGAACCAGCTTTGATTGAGAGAAATTAGGGAACTATTGGATCCATTCAACATTCAGAATGAGTAAGAGAATTAATACTTTCATAAGCAGATGAATGCTAAGTAGAGTGCATTGAAACAAATCTGTAAAAACGCTCCAGGTCATCATGATGGAAAAGTTATTTAGAAAATATGCTTATAAAAGTTAATTTCTTCTGAAGTCATTTAATGAGTATCTTTGTATTAAATAGAAATACTAATATCAGATAGAAAGAGGGAAGCTGGTGCTATCATCTAGCTGCTTTAAAAACAAAAATTATTGATTCTGTTGAATCAATAGATTCAATAGATGGTTTCCTGCTCCTCTCAGCCACTGAGTCTGATTTTGGAGAGAACTCTAATTCCTCCCTTGGGCTGGCCCTCTGTGGGAACCACTGTGCAGTGTTGTAGCTTTTAAAGTGAAGGCTGAGTTTCTTGGAGAAAAGGGGAGACATCTACATTTTCTCAGTCTCAGGTTGCTCCTGTTTAATAGAAGAGATTCTTCAGAAGAACAGAGTTATAAAAAATCAGTGTCATTTCAATCAGCTTAAACACTTGAGTTGTATTTCTGATGCTTCATCCTGAAAAACCTGGATTTCATTGATTTCCATGAGTTAATCAGAATTCAGAAAGGGTGGTTAAAGGATGTAGTGTATGCAAAAATAAAGTGCCCACTTTCAGATTGGATCAACTTGCCGTAGAAATTATTGCCAACGTCATTTTCACTTAGCCCTTCCAAACCTCAAGATTTGGCTTTCCTGCTTGGAAAAAATATAATTGCATGATGCTCCTGAGAAATTTTGTTTTGCACCTCAGAAAACCAAGTTATACCCATAGAGGTGAATGAAAAAGCATGGATGGCCTAAATGAATCTCTCTTCCAAATGGGTAAGGGGGATTATGCAGTGGAACATGAAAGCAACATATTTAAACAAGCATTTCTTCTTTATCGTTTTCTTAAATGTCCAGATTGATTGACCTACCAGAGAGCAGAAGTGAAGAATGTTGTGGTTTTACTTGGGAGGTGGGTTCAAAAGCTTTTTGCTGCTAAATAGTATGGGTAATTTTTATTTTATATTATGATGGAAAAATAGGCTTATCCTGAGTAACCCTGTTAGCAAAAACCCAGTCCAATTTTTCAAATGGATACTATTGAATCAAGTGCGCTAAGTTAATCTTCAGTTTGCTGGCTTCAGAGAAAAAACATACCATGTCCATTCTGAAATGGAACGAACGTTAAACACAGCTTTCTCTTGTGCTCCTGGGTGGTTTGACACAATTCTAAACTAAAGACTTGTGCACTCACAGCATGACCAAGGCTGCCTCCCCCTCCCTTTCCTGCTGTTTCTTTATGGTGGCCCTTGATTGCAAACCTGCTATTACAGCCTTCTGGAATTCTTAACCCTTTCAAAGTAGTTTTTCCTTTCCTCTCTTTCTTAGTTTGCTCTATATTTCAGTGATGGTCTCAGAACCTGTGATTTTTGTAGACCTATCATGTGATCAAAATGTTCATAGGTTTCTATGGTGCAACAGTGGTGTATATTAAACTTTAGTTGTTAGATTATACTCTTATTAAAGGCCTGCTTACAGCTTATGAACAAGAGTCTTGGTTCAGAGAGTGAGGTTTAGAGCCAGACAACACTTCATGATTATAAAATGGAGCATTTCTTATTGGCTTTGTGACTTTTGAAATATTTTGGCCTCTCATTAGTTGTCTTATCTAAAAAAAGAGTTGAGAATGAAAGCTACTTCAGAAGGTTGTGAAGATTAAATAAGCCAATGTATATAAAGACTCTAACTGTGCTTGTCACATGTGAGCTCAGTAAATATTCACTCTCAATGACTAAAGGCAGAATGCAACTCTTAAGATGTGAGATAGAGCGGATTTTTCAAAATTTAAGTGATTCTCAGAATCCAACGCTTATGATTGATTTAAACTATCTAGCCATACTATGGATGCCATAAAAAACTAAGATATAAGGTATGTAAAATTTTAAACTATATGATAGAAAAAGATTTCTAAAATTTTAATACAGCTTTAAGAAGAAAGTAGGCTTATTATAAAACAATTAGCCATATGAAAGCATTTTAAAAAGAATTATTAATAGGTATCAAATGAAAATGTTCCATCCTAGGCTTGTGAAATCCAGTGATGCTCTGAGTTATAGAGGAAATAGCTTCTTGCTGCCCCATAGTGGCAGTTAATGTCAGTGCAGCTCTTCCTGGCAGGTGGACAATGGGACTCCTTGAGAATACAAGTACTCAAGTAAAACTGCTACAAAGGTAAACAACCTACTGTAGTCTTATTAGTGAAGACCATTGGGGAAATTAGCTGATAAGAAAAAGAACAGGATTCTATCTACATACAAAAAGAAACAGATGGGAATTACCTGGTGGTCCAGGAGTTAGGACTTCGTGCTTTCACAGGTGAGGGCCTGAGGGCTCAGGTGTTCGATCTGTGGTCAGGTAGCTGAGATTCTCAAGCCATGCAGCCAAAGCAAAGAAACGAAAGAAAAAGACATGTCAGAAAGAGCCATCCTGGGATCCTGAGAAGTATGTTGTCTAGGAAGATGCCATATATCTCTCTCTTTCTATTTTTCACATAATACTACCTTTGTGGTAGTACCTGACATAGGTTACTTAGAAGCCTGGTAACTTGGGTAATGCGTCGAGCCATTAAATGTTTCTGAAAGTATCTTTTGTTTAAAAGGGAGGCTGAGCTTATAGGCCAAATGCGTGCCACTGAACATTGCAGCTACCTTATCTTCTCTGCCATCTTGAGCAATTCAGCTCTGCCTCAAAACTTGCATTTCCTATTCAGCAAGCAGAAGTTATAGAATTAACTAGACTACCCATTCTTAGAAGGCAATTTGTGATCACTAGTTTTTCTAGAGAATGCCCCTTATCAATGCCAAGCAGCTTATCCAAATATTCACTCCCCACATATAGATCTCTCCCTATTAGGAGTCCTGATAGATTCATCTCACTGTAATTTTGATCAGATATTGGCAACTGCTAGATATGGATGTCTCAAATATTACCTGGTTCTGCTCTTTCCAGGCTTTTAAACTTGAATTTCACCATCTTCATTGTTCCCACACCCAGTATGTTGTCTGATTTGGATCATTTTGACCGTGTGGTATCATCTCTCTTCACCATGCTTTTTTCTCCATTCTCCTGATGCTGCCAAGTTCAAGCTCCAGTGACATCTAAATTTTGCCACAGCTTTCAAACTTACTTCTCTCCCACCCTCCATCAAGAAAAGTATGGTAGAGATAGCATATGCTTTAGAGCCAGAAAAATTGTGGTTTGAATTCCAGTTTCATGACTTTGCTGAGTAATCTTTGGCAATTGATCTTAATATTCTTCACCTCAAAATGACAAAATAGTTTACTCAAAGGCTTATTCCTACATAATAATACAATATACTGTTGGGTACAATGTTGATACTTAATGAAATGCCAGTTTCCATTTCCTTTTCTTCCCTGTGGAGGATTTAAGAGCAGGGCAGTGGAAGCTGTTGCCTTGGTTACAGGTAATGAAGGAGTGCATTTTAAATAGTAGATAATTTAAAGCAGTAGTGTAAATGACTAAAAGATCATTTACTTGTTATTACGTCAGATACTTGTAACTCTAAACAATGTCAGTAATAGAATATTTCTCCTTTAAAAATCATTTTTGGTATGTATTCTAAAGAATTGATGCTGTTGCTATTGAATTTCAACAGTAATTTCAAGTTATGGTAGCTTCAAGTCAGCATGTTTGTGTTAATTACCTTTTAATAAACATTGAATTGTATGGAGCCATTAATGAAGAGAACTTCCTGTTTTACAGACTGCCCATGACACACGCAAACTAAGCTATATACCTTTGTTCCTTTAGTACATTCATAGTCAGTTGTAAGCGTTTAAAGATGCTTCAGATATGATTTGAATCTCCCAACCCTGTGGTATTTAATGTTCTTGCATTTAAACACTAGATCTGAAGTATACAATGGTAGATCAAAACTTGTAAAGATAAAAAGTGGAATTTGAGTGTGTTCCACTCAGTCAAATACTCCATTTGGAGTATTTATTTGTGTTTAAATTTTCTAAAATTATTGTGATATAAAATTTTTATGAATTGCCAAACATCTTTATATTTAAGGCTATAACTACCAATAGAATATTGATTGCTGCGGGCTATAGTCCATGGGGTCTCAAAGAGTTGGACATGAGTGAGCATGCATGCACATGTGAAAGAACATTTTCAAACTTAAAATTTATAAAATATGTTCTTCAATCAACTCAGTGAAGAGAGACTGACAAATCTGGCTAAATTTGCTATTGACTAGGAATATACAGAAATCTCAATTTTGATAAAGTTGCAAAAATAAGACCCTTAACAGAAACTTTAAGGTCAATATTCATGATTGTGACAGATATACATATATATATATATATATATATATATATATATGATATTCCCTTTTTCTAAAAATACATTTAAAGACATTAACAAGTTTATCTATATATGTATATGATTGATACAATATTGATTTTGTTTTAAATTTTTTAATGCCATAATTATATCACAAGGCTACAGGAAAAATCTTAATTGTGGCTTTTCTTTCCGGTATATTATCATTATTTACTTTATTTCATGGTTATTAATAAAAATAATTTTGTGATTAAAAGGGAAGTGCTGCTAAAAAAGTGATTGAATTTGCATGTGAAGAGTGCCATTGACCCATCTTAACGCCAATCTTTATCTCTTCAGTTATTTTACACATTAATGCAGTTATATTTCTTGAAGCACAGATTTGACCATGCCATTTACTTGTCAGATATTTTCTAGGGTTTATTCTTTCACATAGAATAAAATCATATTAAACTCTGTTAGTGTATGGCATTCACAGATTGCTGCCTCCTGGAGAACATTATCTCCCCATCCTCTTTTCAGGTGTCTTCTGCTCCAGCTACCTGCAAGTCTTCACGTAGCTCCTCTCAGGTCTTGTCACCCCCCTGTGCCCTCTCTCTCTGTATTCTAATCCCACACTGGGCTAAGGTCAACTCTATGCTCTCCAGTCATATAGCCTTTCCTGATGTTCTCAGGGAAAAAATCATGCTCTTTTATTCTGTGTTCCTATTGAGTATAAGATCCCAGAAAGCAAACTGTCATGTCTTATCTAATTCAGAGAACCATCGTGGCTGCTTGGATAAGCATGCTGCCTCTTTTGCTTCCTGTTTCCCCTCAGTGTTTGTGCTGAGAACGTCTCATTTGGGGATCTTCACTCAGCCTGGGATCTGAGAAAGCTCTGAAGTTGAACATAAAATTGTATGTTTACATGTGTAACTGTTAGATTAAATGAACTGAATTCAAAGGGATTTAATGAGCCACGATCAAATATGTCCAGTGGGCTGGTTTTTCTTGATCTTGGATAAAATTTTTGAGACTTCCGTAGATTTTTCAGGTCCTTTCCTCGCTACTACAGTTTTATTGCAGAAATTGAAAAGTCCTGACTATGCTAAATTTTACTTGAACCCTTTGCTACTGGAAAACAGTGATGTCTAAAAAATTCCCTCCTCTTTGTATTCTGGGAAACAGCCTATTGCAAATTACCACCCTTCCCTATGTGACTTAGAGAAGACAAATGGGTGCCCCCTTGTTTACCTATGACAAGGCCAGACATAGATCCTGCAAATTCTCTTTCTTTGCCTCATAAATGATTGACTGAACTTCTTGTCCCCACTGATCAATAGAAACAAAATCCTTTATTAACCAAACTTTGGTTAAGTTTCTGTTCTTCCTCCAAGTCCCTGAATTTTGATCCATCCTCAGCTTGAGCCTTATACAGTCTCTCCTGAGAGTAGGCTAACTTCAAAGTAAAACATTCTCTGATCTGTTCTCCAGTCATACCACCCTTTTATCCCACTTTCCAACACCTGGTTCTTTCTAGTCTTGTTTAATCCTGCCCATAACACAAAAACTCTGCCTAAACCTTGAGATATTTGCAGATCTTATGGTCAGAGTGTTCTCCCTATTTCAGTAGTCCTTTCTTTAGTTTGCTATAATCATTTCGAATAAAGTCTTCCCTTACAAAATCCATATTTTTAAATTTGACGTAGTAATGCAGTGTAACAATCAAAACTGCAAATTCTTCCCTAATTTAGAACTTCCTTTTGCTCAGCTTAGTATTGCTTTAGATCTGGATGGTCTGTTGGCATCTTTTCTCCTTACTTTGTCAGCTCTTTACCTCTTACTAGCTAAGTAATCAAACCATGACCTGCCCATGGGAAACAGAATTTGTAGAAGGGATTCGAGCAGATATCATTAGGATTTGTTATTGATGATATCTAGGCCTTTTTTCCCTTTGTATATTTTTGTGAGGTTCTTGGAAAGTTCCACCACTGAGAACATCCAATGCCATTTTCCCTCCTCCAGTCAGCAACCTCAGTCTCTAAGCCTTAGAAATCCATCTGGAACTTTTGCTTACCAACTTCTTTTCCCCAAAACAATACCTTTGGGTGGAGTCCTTTTCAAAAGGACCTTAGGCCAATTCTCTCCTGTGGTGCTATTTCTTTGGAGAAATATGACTCGCTCCAAGTGTACCCCAAGTTTTGTTTTCTCTCTCTGCCTCAGTCACTCAGTGTTTTTATATTTCTCAGTCATGAGATAGAACCTCGCTCCTGTGTGTCCCACGTATCTCAAGTGAATCCCTTGTAGTCTTTCACTTGACTCTACCCCACCCTCTGCTCTCTCTGTCCAAACATGAAGCAATGAAGGAAATACCACAGCCTCACTCAATTCTCCCACCTTGTGATAACATCCTCCTCCTCCCTCAAAACTCTTGTATGACCTCAAGCCACATGATGAGCAAAAGATTTCAAAACGAGTTTTTGCAATCCCTGCATAGGTGCTATAGGACCTTAATCTACAATATGGGGATCTGTGACACCTACTTTGGGGCCTTTGCTAAAACTATGCAGAAAAACACTCTATGACACATATTACAGTGATTTTTGCACATATTACAGTGTTTTTGTTTTTTCCCTGGAGCAATTTGATCAAAGTGATCATCAGATTCTCAAAATAGTCTCCACCACAAAGAATAATAAGACTAATTGGTCATACCAGAAGGCCCACCACATGATTTTACACCTTTCATGTTGTTTGCTCAGCCTCACTGCTCTTATCTCTTTCTCAGTTTAATTTCTGTTTATCATTCAAGATTTAGTAATGACTCTTGCTTGTTTGATGTCACCCCTTTCGCTGCTCCCTCATTTGGAACAAATTCCTACCTTCCATGTGTTTTACCACCAGGCTTAGTCACATCTCTGTGTAATACACCCTTTTTAATTAAACCTGAAATTTAACAAATACAGACTGCCCCCAACGTGTCAGGACTTGTGTCCAGTCATGAGGGTACAGCGGGGAGCAAGGTCACTGTTGTCCCTGAGCTCATGTTGCATTGTTTGTCCTGCCACCTCAGGAGCTCAAGAACAGGGGCTTTCTGTTTATTAATATTTCATCTTCAGTGTGTACCTTATGGGAAGTGTTCGATATATATATTAAATAAAGGAATTAATGAGCACACAAAACCTTTAATGTGTAAGACTTCGTGTTAAACCTCATCAGCTGAATGCAAACTATTATGTATAGAATGGATAAACAACGAGGTCCTACTGTATAGCACAGGGAATTATATTCAGTATCTTGTAATAGACCATCATGGAGAAGAAAATGAAAAAGAATATATGTATGTGTATACATATATGCTGTGCTGTGCTTAGTTGCTCAGTCATGTCTGACTCTTTGCGACCCCATGGACTGTAGTCTGCCAGGCTCCTCTGTCATGGGCATTCTCCAGGCAAGAATACTGGAGTGGGTTGCTATACCCTCTTCCAGGGGATCTTCCCAACCCAGGGATCGAACCCAGGTCTCCCACATTGAAGGTGGATTCATTACCATCTGAGCCACCAGAAAAGCCCAAGAATACTGGAGTGGGTAGCCTATTTCTTCTCCAGGGGAACTTCCCAACCCAGGAATCAAACCATGGCCTCCTGCATTACAGGTGGGTTCTTTACCAGTGGAGCTACAAGACAAGCTACTGAATCGCTTTGCTGTATAACAGAAACTAACAGAACATTGTACATCAAGTATACTTCAGTTTAAAAAAACTCATCAGCTTAAAAGATAACTGTCTCAGAAGAAAGAGAATAATCTCATATAGTTGTGAGATAATCTCATATATACTGAAGACTCAGAATTTGCTAGCCTAGTAGCTTCTGTGGTCTTGGTGTGTTGCTTGCCTCTGGAGCTAGTGCCTTCCAGAGAGATTCAATAGAAGGAAGGCCTGCTCATGCATTTTTGTCACATTCCTTAGCATCTAAAACTATAGGACACCACTGATAAATTGTCATGGTGTTGCATTTACTTAATATATGCTTAGTATCTACAACATGGGAAATATATGCTTGGCAGCAGTGAAGATCAAAGTATAATAAACCAAACTGTCTGTCCTAGAGGAGCTTACAACTTGATGAGGAAAAGGAAAAAAGCTAACTGTAAAGCAAAATATATGGTAAATTTATACTTGGGAAAGTGTAGATGATGGTATGGAGGGTCCAGAGGTGGAAAGAAATCACTTGGATTATGGTTCTGGAGAAAATCTTCATTAAGTTGATGCCATTGTAGCTGGAACTTGAAAACTAGAAATTGTGAAAAGCAAAGCTCTCCAGGCAGAGAAGAGCAGGAACAAAAGCAGAAAGATGGGAAAGTACAGTTTATGTTATAGATCTGTGAATATTTACATGTGTGGATTTCTCAACACTGAGCGTTTCCAATGTAGAGTCTGTCATTTGTCCCTAAGCGCTTACTTTAATCTTTAAAGAACAAAGTGATATCTTTAGAGCTTGTGATACCCCGGATGACCTATAGACACTATAGGATGTGTTCAAAGGTTTTGGGAGCCCAGGGGCTTGCCCCTTTCTTTGGTGTCTGCTTTTGGTGGGAAGCAAAACAAGTGGACAAATTTCTTATTTTAAACCAACAAACTGTTTGCAACAGTTTCCTTGTTATAGCTAAACGTCTTCTCATATTTTAAAGTTACTGTTAACTTTACATACAGATGCACTAAAAAGCCAGAATCTAGGTCAGTATGTTCTTGGGATCACATTTAAACTCGGAGACCACCATCTGCCCTGCCTAGGAAGGGTCACAGCTTTATCGGTCAAATATTTGACTCAGAATCAAAATAGTTTTCCTCTTAACTTAGCCTTTTTCTCCCACATTTATCTGTATTCTCATGTTGATTTTTCGTGTTTTTGTCAACCACCTCTCCCTAGATTTTTTTTTTGGGGGGGGGAGGGTGGCGTACTGCCACTTTGTAGGCTGCCTGCACAAAGCCAGGAAAATGCTCCCTTGCTTGGTTTATTTCTCTCAGTCTTTAAATCTGCATGGTTTGCTGCTTAAATGATAAGACTGATTTCAATTACTCATTAACCCCACTGGGTGTAGCCAGCACTGGGCTATCTGATTTACACTGTTTATGTTTTTAATCCTCATCATAATCCTTAAAACAGATAATCCTAGACCACAGTTGAGGAAACTGATGCTCAGAGATTAAGTAAATCCCTTAGCAAGGGTCAGGGCAAGACATTCAAAAGCTCTGCCTGCCTTTGAAACCTCTTTTTTCATTGCACAATCTTTAGGCTTTGAGTTGTGCAGTTAAATTTGGGTATATGAAAACAATTTGCCATAAATTAAAAAAATTGGTGAATACTTAGGAAAATGTATTTAAAAAACTATTTGAATATAATAGTCATTTTGTTTAGACTACTGCCATCAATGTTAATACTATAGATCATCTCCCCTTTTCACATGTTCCATCTGTCGCTATTCTCAAATAATAGAACTTGTAAAATACAGCTCAGAAATTGCTTAGACTTACAGGCTGAGCTTAGAGATGCTGCTAGCTCCACCCGCTCCTCTACAGACCAAGAAACTGAGGACTGGGAAGGCTGAATTCTCTTCTGAAATTATCTCTTCTCTTTGCCACTGTCTGAAACATAGATGGTGGCAAAGCATGACTAGAAGATGATTCCTGACCTCTATTGCAGGACTTTTTGTGACTAAAGCATATGGAAATTCTTATTTTAACAATATTAAGTCTTCCAATTCATGAACACAGAATGTCTTTCCATTTATTTTGGTGTTCTTTAATTTCCTTCACTGATGTATTGCAGTTTTAATTACACAATCTTTTACCTCCTTGGTGAAGTTTATTTCCAAGTATTTTATTCTTTTTGATGCTCTTGTAGAGGGGATTGTTTCCATATTTCTTTTTTTCATATAATTCATTGTTAGTGTATAGAAATTCTACTGATTTTTGTGTGTAGGTTTTTTTTATCCTGCAACTTTACTTAATTCATTTATTAGTTCTAACAGTCATTTTCTCAGGAGGCAGGTAAGGTGGTCTGGTGTTTCCATCTCTTTAAGAATTTTTCACAATTTGTTGTGATCCACACAGTCAAAGGCTTTGGCATAATCAATAAAGCAGAAGTAGATGTTTTCCTGGAACTCTCTTGGTTTTTCTATGATCCATAATCTATCAAAGCTAGCTTTCATTTCGTTTTGATAGGGATTGAATTAAATCTGGGATTGAATTAAATCTGTAGATTGCTTTGGATAATATGGTCATTTTAACAGTATTAATTCTTCTAATACAAGGACACAGATGATAGCTTTCCTTTTTTTTTATTTTTGGTATCACTTTCAAATTCCTACATTTTTGTTTTATAGTTTTCAGAGTATAGGTGTCTCACCTCCTCGGTTGAGTTTATTACCAGATTTTTTAGGCGTTTCTTTTGCTTTGTCTTGCTGATAGTTCATTACTGGGGTAGAGCAACAAAGGTGTGTATACTAGTCTTGTATCCTGCAACTTAACAGAATTCATTTATTAATTCTTATACTTTTTTTTTCTTTAGTAGAAACTTTAGGGTTTTCTATATATAGTATCATGTCATCTGCAAATGGGGACAGTTTTACTTCTTCCCTTCCATTTGACTGCCCTTTATTTCTTTTTCTTATCTGATTTCTGTGGCTGGGACATTTGAAATTATATTAAATAGAAGTGGCAAGAGTTGATATCCTTGTTTTGTTTCTGAATTCAAAAGAAAAGCTTTCAGCTTTTTACCACTAAGTATGATGTTAGCTGTAGGTTTGTCATAAATGGCCTTTATTATGTTGGGATATTTTTATGCTATACAAACTTAGATGAGACATTTTATCGTGAATGGATGTGGAATTTTATCAAATGCTTTCTCTGCATCTATGGAGATGATTATGTAAACTTTATCTTTCATTTTGTTAATGTGGCGTATCACATTGATTGATTTGTGGCTATTGAACCATCCTTGTGACCCAATTGAATTAACTCTCACTTGAACATGAGAGTTGATTCTTTATATTGCTGGAGGTTTCTAAAAAAAACTATCACTAGAAATACTATATGATTCAGCAATTCCACTCCTGGGTATGTATCCAAAGAAGACAAAAACATTAATTAAAAAAGATACATGCAACTCTGTGTCCATAGCAGCATTATTTACAACAGCCAAGATATGGAAGCAATGTAAGTGTCCACCAACAGATAAGTGGATGAAGAAGATGTGGTGTGTATGTATGTATACATACAGTGGAATGAAATATTAGTCATACAGTGGAATATTAGTCATAAAAAAGGATGAAATTTTACCATTTGAAGCAATATGGATGTACTTGGAGCATATTATGCTTAGTGAAATAAATCAGAGAAGGTTGAATATTGTATGTTATCACTTGTATGTGGAATCTAAAAAATAAAACAAGCAAGTAAATATAACAAAACAGAAAGTGACTCACAGATACAGAGCACAAATTAGTGGTTACCAGTGAGGAGAGGGAAAGAGAAAGGGGAAAGAAAGGAGTATGGGATTAAGAGATATAAACTACTATGTACAAAATAGATAAACAACAAGGTTATATTGCAGAGCAGGGAGAAATATAGCCAGAATTTTGTAATAACTTTAAATGAAGTATAGTCTATGAAAATATTGATTCACTGTGTTGTATATCTATATCTCTTTCATTGTTTTATCTTCAAATACAAAGGGTTGTAGCAAATTTAGAATTTTATGACTTTGCCTTTATAACTCTTACTATATATTCCAATAGATTTATAACTCTTACTATATATTCCAACTCTTACTATATTCCAATAGATTGCTATTCCAATAGCAAGATTCCAATATTGTCAACTTTATTATTATTTTTTTAACCTAGAAGAAATTGTGTCAGAATTTTTACAGTAACTGACAACTGGCATAGATGATAATTATTCAAATCTGATTTATTTCCCAAGGGTGTATTCAGGTATCATTAGTATTTTGTATAATTCCCCAGAGGACTTTCTAATTTCAAAAGTATCTGTTGTAACAAAGGATAAAAGATTTACAATAAACTAAATTTCTGGAATTGCAAATCAATTCAGCAAAATATGAGAAGTGAATTTTGGATCCATGCACAACCCTATCTTTTTTGTTCCATGATTCTTTTAGAATATCTCATTGCTTAGTGCTTTGGATAATTCTCTTGGGTAGGTTTTTGTTTTTGTTTTCCTTATCCACTTTGGATTTAAAACACAAATGGCATTGAATTAGCAGTTAACAAAATATACCACATACCACATTTATTGGTAAAATAACTTTGAGTAAAATCTTTTCATCTAAAAATATGTGTAAGGATTGAGTTAGGAAAGGTCACCGCAGGCTATTAAACACATTGGAATTCTGAGAGGTATAATACATGAACAGTTATTTGAAAGACTAAAAGTCAATTTTAGTTAGGAATATAGTGATCATTATATTTATTACTTGATATGAATTATGTTAAAAGTATACTTGAAAATTTTTGGTAAGTTTCCAACTGACACCATTCAGGTTAATCATTTTGGGAAAGAGAGGATACAGAGAACGAAGTTCAGTCTCTGAAATGTTCTTTGAGCCAAACTTGTGGTGACTTTCAGCTTTCATTTCCAAGATCTGTCTTGCAACCTTTTAGCAATGAGTGCTGAATTGTTGACAGAAATTTAACATTCATGTTTCTGAAGATAAACACAGGCTTATATTTTCAAGCTCATATTTCAGATGCAAAAGGGTCAGAACTTGGTTAACACGTAGGACAGATCTCTGATTTTTCCTGAATTGTTGGTATTTTTTTGTCCAGGCGGTTTTCAATTACAAGCCCAAGGACAAGGTAACATTCAAGTGATGTGATCTCAGGATAACTAGGAACCCTTCTCCCCCTGCCAGCTTACCCAGATTTCCTCCATCTGCTCTCTGGTACTTGAAATTCCCTTAATAAAGAACCTAGATTTAAATTCCACACTTGAAGATAAGAGAAGTGGGGATTAAAACACAAATACTCCCTTTGAAAGAGAATGCATTGACTTAAAGTCACACTAAAATATCTGGTTATATCAGATCCTTGACTCAAAGCAGTTTTTGTTGTCCAGGTAAGAGGAGAAGAAGTGAACTTAATAAAAGGAAATATGCATTAGCAGAGTTTTATAATGAACACTGTTTCCACTTTTCCACCTTCCTTAGGCAAATTCATTTCAGCTACATTCAAGCATAAGTCCCTTTCTTTCATTTGGTAAATACAGTAAGTACTTCTCTTTTTTACCCCCCAGAACAGGGTGCTCTGAAATATTAAATGCTCTAAATGCATCTCAGTCTCCTAGTTTGGAAAAAATTACAGACTAGAATTTTATAATTTGTGTGGTTGGCATTTTTGAGCCTCTGCTTGGCAATCTGTAAAGTGTTATGGGAAACTTATAGATGTTTGAAGACTAGATTTTTTTTTTTCTGAAATTCACAAGAATGTAAATTCTTCAAACTTTTTACTGGTCTTGAGAAACATTCCAGAACAAATTATTAAAAGACTGGCTATGTGAGTTTAAAAAAAATGATAATCACTGAGTTTATAAAAAAGGCATAACCAGTTTTAGATTCATTTTCTTTTTAGACTGTGGGCCAGGGCCCTGGTATAGCCATAGTTCTTCCTAATTTTGGTAAAAGCATTTGATAGATTCTCAAGGTACTAGATGGAGAAATTTGAGCTGAAAAATAGTACAGTTAGATGGATTTGTAACTTGTTGGGGAACTACGTGCAAAGATTACTGATTAAAATTAATTTATGTTATCCTTGGCCCTGTTCTGTTCAATATTTTTAAATGTGACCTTGATAAGTTGTAGATGATGTGAGACAGCAGAATAGTATATCAGATGATAGAATCAATGTCCAAAATTGATTGGCTGGCATTATATACTGTCAAACTTAGAGTGAATAGGAGTAATGTAGCACTCCAATCTCACTGCACAAATTTAAGATGAATTACATATGGGTTAAAAACAACATGTGTGAGAAAAACTTATGGGTAAAAGTATTATATGAAAGCAAGCATGATGACAGACCTGTTCTCCTCTACATAGGTCAAACCATACAATACGATATGTGTAAGACATGATGTCACATTTTTAAATGGAACACAGACCAACTATAGTGTCCAAGGAGAGAGACTAAACTAGTGAAAAACCTTGTTGTTTATACTATAAAAGTTTTCTGTATATAAAAATTTTTCTGTATATAAAATCACTGTCTTCTTAATTCTCTGTCATGTGGGAGCTGTCAATTGTTGAAGAACCATGAAATATTTCTTGATTTTTCTCAGTGTTGGGGACAGTGATCATTTCTAGTATCATTCTCTCTCTCCATCATGGACTATGGGAAGTCATGGAATATAGCTCCAGTGAATTAGAGAAAACATTCCTTGCTTTCCCAAAATTGATGACAGAAGAAAAGAGAGAGAATGCATGGATCCATTGTATATCAAAAAGCAGTGAAGCAATCCAAATTTTTTGTTTCATGTTGAATTGCTAAAAACTCTTATTAAATAGTAGGAACTAGTGATTTCTGCCTTTTTTCCTTCCACCTTAATGATAATTTTCAGTTTAACTGTTTTGCTGTATTATTCCATTGGTAATCTGAACATTCAGAAAACTAAGATCAAGGCATCTGGTTCCATCACTTCATGGCAAATAGATGGGGAAACAGTGGAAACAGTGACAGATTTTATTTTGGGGGGCTCCAAAATCACTGCAGATGGTGACTCCAGCCATGAAATTAAAAGACACTTGCTCCTTGGAAAAAAAGTTATGACCGTCCTAGACAGCATATTAAAAAGCAGGAACAGTACTTTGCCAACAAAAGTCTGGCTAGTCAAAGCCATGGTTTTTCCAGTAGTCATGTATGGATGTGAGAGTTGGACTATAAAGAAATCTGAGCGCTGAAGAATTGATGCTTTTGAACTGTGGTGTTGGAGAAGACTCTTGAGAGTCCGTTGGACTGCAAGGAGATCCAACCAGTCCATCCTAAAGAAAAACAGCCCTGAATATTCATTGGAAGGACTGATGCTGAAGCAGAAACTCCAATACTTTGGCCACCTGATGTGAAGAGCTGACTCATTTGAAAAGACCCCGATGCTGGGAAATATTGAAGGCAGGAGGAGAAGGGGATGAGAGAGGATGAGATAGTTGGATGCCATCACTGACTCAATGGACATGAGTTTAAGTAAACTCTGGGAATTGATGATAGACAGGGAGGCCTGGTGTGCTGCTGTCCATGGGGTCGCAAAGAGTCGGACACAACTGAGCAACTGAACTGAACTGACTGAATCTGAAAGTTATCTGCCTTCAGTATATGTTAAATGAAATTGTTAATTGACTTCTTTTAAATTTATACATAAAACAATGATGACAAATATTTTCAAAGAGCAAAAGATGTATTTTTCATACAAAAACCATAGAGAAGAAAACCTGGAAATTTTGAAGTGACCTGTTTGTAGAGCTGCAAAACCAAATTCTGTTTAAAGGTCCAGAATCCAAAACATTTGGCTTTGGTATTTCTTTAACCTCTGTCAAGTTTAAGGAACTTTATTTAAAATATAATTTGGAAGCACATACTAGCCACTTCATAGCACAAAGAGGAATGGAACGGCGAAAAATAACAGCAATTATAGAATTTGTCATTCCAGAGTCTACAAGGTAAAGTATTAGCAACCAGAAGGGATAAAGTTACACATCCTTTTGTTGCTGGCACCAATAAGAGAAGAAAGAGAAACTGGGAAAATAAAAGAATAAGGTATTTGCAATTTTGTGGCTTGGGTTACTAAGCACTTGCAATAAATAAAGCTTAAAACACAAGAACATTATCTAAGACAGCTATGTATTAAAAACCCAAAGACCTTCAGGACTAAAGGACTTTTTTTCCTTATGTTTTAGCCATAACTTTTAAAGTGTGCAGTTGTTTGGTAAGATAAAACCACAGATTGAGGAGGGGCCAGTTTAAAGTATACAAATGAGTATACAGATGATAGTTATGTGTTCCTTTGCTATTTAAGTACTCATCAGGGTCAGAAATTAAATGATTGATCTCAATAGTAAATTCTTCTGATAGCTACCAAATTTCCCCAAAGAAAATGTTTTGTAATTCATCAGGAGATAATTAACCTGGGATTATAATATAGAGAAATTTCTAACTTTCAGTGTCATCAAAATGACATGAAAGTTGGTGATTTAAGAGAAATTTTAGTTGTTACTGCTGCTTTGCTAGTAACACTTAGGTAGCATCTCCAAAGCAAATGAAAATAAATGTGGGCAGAGCTTGCAACTTTGTTTTTATGAACCTGAGTACTTTGGCATGCAAGAAGGCAAAATTGTTATTTGAGGAGCCTTTACAAATAGCTGAGGAAAGAAGAGAAGCGAAAAGCAAGGGGAAAAGGAAAAGATATACCCAACTGAATGCAGAGTTCCAGAGAAGAGCAAGGAGAGATAAGAAGGCCTTCTTAAGTGAACAATGCAAAGAAGTAGAGGAAAACAAGCAGAAGAGATTGAGAAGAGGTGGCAAGAATACACAGAAGAGCTATACAAAAAAGGTCTTAATGACCCGGATAACCACGATTGTGTGGTCACTCACCTAGAGCCAGACAGCCTGGAGTGTGAGGTCAAGTGGACCATAAGAAGCATTACCACAAACGAAGCTAGTGGAAGTGATGAAATTTCAGCTGAGCTTTTTAAAATCCTAAATGATAATGCTGTCAAAGTGCTACACTCAAGATGTCAGCAAATTTGGAAAACTCAGCAGTGGCCACAGAACTGGAAAAGGTCAGTTTTCATTGCAGTCTCAAAGAAAGGCAATGCCAAAGAATGTTCAAACTAGCAGACAGTTGTACTCGTTTCTCATGCTAGTATGGTTATGCTCAAAATCCTTGAAGTTAGGCTTCAGCAATATGGAACGAACAACGTCCAAATGTACAAACTGGGTTTAGAGAAGGCAGAGGAACCAGAGATCAAATGGCCAACATTCATCAGATCATACAGAAAGCAAGAGAATTCCAGAAAAACATCTACTTCTGCTTCATTGACTACTTGAAGATCTTTGATTGTGTGGATCACAACAAACTGTGGAAATTCTTAAAGAGATGGATAAATCAGACCACCTTACCTGCCTCCTGAGAAACCTGTATGCAGGTCAAGAAGCAACAGTTTGAACCTTACATGGAACAACTGACTGGTTCAAAATTAGGAAAGGAGTAAGACAGGCTGTATATTGTCACCTTGTTTATTTAACTTCTATGCAGAGTAGAAGTTATTCACACACCCTGTGAAATGCCAGGTTGGGTGAATCATGATTGCCAGGAGATATGTCAACAACCTCAGATATGCAGATGATACCACTCTAATGGCAGAAAGTGAGGAGGAACTACAGAGCCTCTTGATGAAAGTGAAAGAGGAGAGTGAAAAAGCTGGCTTAGAGCTCAACATTCAAAAAACTAAGATCATGGCATCTGGTCCCATCACTCCATGGCAAATAGAAGGGGAAAAAGTGGAAGCAGTGACAGACTTTATTTTCTTGGGCTCCAAAATCACTGCAGATGGTGATTGCAGCCATGAAATTAAAAGACGCTTGCTCCTTGGAAGGAAAGCTATGACAAACATAGACATTGTATTAAAAAGCAGAGCCATCACTTTGCCAATAAAGGTCCATATACTCAAAGTTATGGTTTTTCCAGTAGTCATGTATGGATATGATAGTTGGACCATGAAGAAGGCTGTGCGCTGAAGAATTGATGCCTTTGAACTGTGGTGTTGGAGAAGACTCTTGAGAGTCCCTTGGACTGCAAGGAGATTCACCCAGTCTATCCTAAAGGAAATCAACCCTGAATATTTATGGAAGGACTGATGCTGAAGCTGAAGCTCCAATACTTTGGCCACCTGATGCGAGGAGCTGACTCATTGGAAAAGACTCTGATGCTGGGATAGCTTGAAGGCAAAAGGAGAAGAGGGTGACAAAGGATGAGATAGTTAGATAGCATCACTGACTCAATGAACAGCAATTTGAGCAAACTCTGGGGGACAGTGAAAGACAGGGAAGCCTGGTGTGCTGCAGTCGATGGAGTCCCAAAGAGTTGGACACAACTTAGCGACTGAACAGCAAAAAAGGTTGGATACTTTTCCTGTCTTTATTTTCTATTTGAACTTTCTCTTTTAGATGAGTCTGTTCAAATGTTTTATCTGTTTGGGGAGGTGTCTTTTTCCTTTCCATTTTGATTTAGGGGAGTTCTTTTTGTATCTGTGAAATGAGTTGTTTGTCAGTTTTACGTACAGAAAAACAAAACAAATCAGTACCTTGTATTATTTTCACTCTCTTTATGGTGCATATTGATTTAAAAAATCTTAATCTTAATGTGGTCAAATTTGTCAGTGTTTTCTTTAAAAATAACACTTTCTTTGTTGCTTGAGATACTTTCCCTGACCTAAAATTATTGATGTATTCTTCAATGTTATCTTCTTAAAGTTCCCACTTTTCTAGTCTCTAAAAAGGTTTGAAAGGTTTTTTAAACCTTTTAAAAAAAGGTTTTTAATTTAACAAAATTAAATTTGTTCCTTAGATTTTTGGTAAAACTTACTGAGAGTCATTTCCCATCTTTGTAGCAAAAGTGTAAACTATTGATTCACTTTATTTAATGATTATAAGACTGTTTAGGCTTTCTGTTTCTCCTTGAATTCATTTTTTCAAGTTATATTTTCCCCAAGAATTTCCCACTTCAACTATGTTTTCAAATTTATTAGTAAGATGTTCATAACATTCTTTTTATTACCTGTATGCAGCATGTATATCTTTAAAAATCTAGTTACTAAATATATTTATTTATTCCTCTTTTTACTGGTCTTTAAATAATCTCACGATATTTTGTCAATAGTTGTTTTCAAAGAAAAAATTTTTGGCTTTATGTTTATATATTTGCCTTTCTTTTCATTAATTTGGCTTCTCTTTATCATTTCCTTTTTTTCTTTCTTTATGTTTATGTTTTTTATATTTTTCATACATGACCTGTGTATTTATCTTTATGCTTTGGTCATTAATTTTAATTATTCTTAATTTTGATATTAACATCTTAGGCCATATAGGAACTCCAAAAGAACTGCTTTAGATGTGTCACAAAAACTTTGATATACTGTATTTTCATAATTATTTGATCAAAATGTTTTATAATTAACTTTATAATTTTTCTTTAGTTTTTATGTTATTGATATTTTTATTTTCTAACAATATTATATTTTTTCAAATCTAATATTCCTGTATTCTACTTGACAATATATATTCAATTTTGTAAATAAATAGATAAGTAATCACTTTAACACTTAAGATTATTGTGTTGGAGATAAATTAAGATGACAAATTAGAGAAATTAACTTACTTTATTTTGGCTTCTCGTATGTGTTACAATTGTCAAAAGTTTAAAGATCAAATCACATGTAACCCAGGGTTCCACATCCTCTGTTAACATCTTCATTGACTCCATGCATCTACTTTTGTGACTTTATTTCCCATCCATCTCTAATCCTGTAAATCTGTTGTCTGGGCTCCCTGAATACCGAGATTAGTCATCAATAAAATTCTTTTCATATGTAAACCTTGTAAATCGAAGATTTTCTTTACCTTCAGATTATTGCCTAAACCCCTCTGTTCTCTCTTCCACATTCCTTTATGACTGGGCCCAGTGTTGGTTAATTGTCTCCTTGCATCTTTACTGATGTTTCATCATTCTTTTCACCTTGCTTCTTAAAATCACTTTGCTTCTCATGTCTTTAAACTATATCAGACATTATCCCTCTGTTGATTTCATCTACAGTTCCCTTGGTCACTCTTTCAGTGTTCAAAAGTTTTGGTTCTTGACTCATTGCCACTTTTCCCAACACCACTCATCAAAATTTCTTGTGAAATAAATATCTTCATAGATATTCTTTCCAAAGTTCTGCACTGTTAAATTTCCTCATCTCTCTCCTCAATTCGTCTTGTCATCAACCATGTCTTGGCTCTTAATCCATGGTCATATCCTTGATCTTGTTATTAGTAACAAGTTTCATGGGCTTCGCAGGTGGTGCTAGTGGTAAAAACACTCCTGCCAATGCAGGAGACACAGGAGACCTGGATTTAATCCCTGGGTCGGGAATATCCCCTGGAGGCGAGTATGGCAACCCACTCTAGTATTTTTGCCTGGAGAATCCTATGGTCAGAGGAGACTGACAGGCTACAGTCCATGGGATTACAAACAGTTTTGCATGAATGAAGTGACTTAGTTTGCATGCATGCAATAGGTTTCATGATATCACTTTAGAGCATCTCACCACCCCACCCCACCCCCCCACCATAACTATTTTTCCTTTCTCCTTTGTTTCCTCCAAGAACCTGAAGCAAAGACTGTTTGTGTTCCATATGTCCCCTTGGTCCAACTGTGTTCACCTGAGTTCAGATTTCCTAGCATACTGACAGCACTCCATCTCAATCACCTGTACCTTGCTTCTCGCTGTTTCTCTTCTTTTCTGAAGGCTTTCTCAGAGAAAAACAATTGATGTCACAGGAAGTTCTCCCAGTATGTGTAGGCACACCTCAGAAGTAGGGAAATGGCACTTAACAGTCCCATGGAAAATCATCAGCCATTAGGGATAGAGTCAGTGAATAAGATCACAGTCTCCCTGTCTTTGGTAGAACAATTCTGAGGCACATCCTACCCGTTTTTCAGATTGTCCCCTCTAAGACCAAACTCTTGTTGCTCAGCTTTACTGGGTATACTTGCTTCCTTGTCTTACTTGCCCACTTTCTCATTTCTTTACTTGTGTCCTGGAATTGCCTGCACTCAAGTCCTTGCCTCAATGTCTGTATCACTCAGTGCATTTTTTCATGTTCTCATTTTTCTTCAGAGTCATTTTAGATTCCATGGTACAAGATTATATTCACTTCCCTGACTATGTCCTCAATTCTCTTGCCCTTCCCAGTCTTTGTCAATTGGACTGAATAAACCCTGACCTTTGTTCAACTTGAATCTTAGACTACTATTTATCCCTTTCTCTGATTTACTATGGCAAATCTGGAAGAATATATAATCTACTAATTTGTTTATCTGTCTATTGCTCCCTGCTAGAATCTGAATGCTATGAAATCAGGAATTTTTGCCTGTTTTATTTCTGTTTTCAGACTACCTAGAAATGTACACAGTACAGCCTTAATACATATCTGTTGAATTTCTGAACAAGGCTAGAATGAGTGTTTTAGGGAGTGTGGGTCTCAGAGTTATCCTCAGATGGTTTCTGAAGAGGACAGCATCTTTCCATATATTTCCTTTTGTTTAACTCTCACCTTTCTTTATTTGTGTCTTCTTAAAACAGGTGATAGATATCATGGCTGAAAAACATGTGTAAAAAAGATGTGTTGGTACAAAAGCTGGTATTTTTGGAAATTATTTTCAAATATTTAGCATCTTCCACAGTGATTTTCCTCCCTTTAGGATGGATCAAAACATAACTAGCTTAGAATAGTTTAGTACATCTTTCCCACTTGCATAAATGAGGAATAGGGCAGAGTTGTACTAATGTTATTCTCATGTAAAATATTTAAAATTGTAATAATAATGTTTTGAACACTTACTATGTAAAAGGCACTGCTATGAATGCTTTACATATGTTGATTCCTTTAGTATATAATCAATTCTATGAGAAAGGTGCTATTTTAGTTTTTATGTGAGGAGGAAGAGTTGCAGAGAGATTACTGAATGATTTTCTCAAAGTCTCATAACTAGAGAGTAAGGGAGTTGGTCTCTGTGCTGAACATCAAAGCCAGGTTTTTTTGATTTCAAACTCTAGGCTCTTAATTGCTGTTCTGTTAAACTATTCTCTTTTATTTTACATAAAAATAAAATAAGACAGACAATATGCTAGTGGACATTTACAATGTGCCAGGCATTATTTTATGCATTATATGAGGAAAGCCCCTGGACAGAAACATGTAGTTATAAGAACATTGGATTGCAAACTGGGAGACTAGACTGTCTCTGTCATCCCTGGAACCAGAGACAACACATTTGAGTTCTCTGGTAAACACCTCTTAAATGCCTGAAACAGTGGCAGATCTTGATCGAAAACAATAATGAAGGAGAGCGTGTCCAAAATACTGAGATGATTATGGTCTAGTGGGAGAGACAGTCAAAAGTGGCCAGTTAATACACAGTGCAAAAGGTGCTATGACAGCGGAAAGTGTGGGATGCTTTTGGAAACATGAAGGACATGAACTGCAGAAGATGTTTCCTCTGTAAAATGAACACAGAGGCCCCTACCAGTACCCCATTATACCCCAGTTAATTAGGGAGGAGTCTCAGAGAAAGCAGTCATGACCTCTTTGCATTGAGTTACTATCTGCAGAAAGTTAAGGACTCATTTTAACCTTATCACTCTATATCTTTAGCCTTTTCTTTTTACCCAAGTCCAGACCATCCGTTTCACCCTATCTTGACGCTGTCTTTTTCATATTTAGAACCCCTGTGTCATTTCTACCTTACATTCCAGTAAAAACTTCCCAGGGCCTGTGTTCTTCCCTGACCCACTGATTCTGACTCTCAAGGGTACAGGCTGTAATGATAACTCTTTAACTAGCTTCCTAGGTGATACCCAGAATGTACAGTGTGCTTAGAAAAGAAACTACCTCATAGTAGAAACCTTCATAAAATAAGGCTCTTGGATAGTCAGAAATTAAACCCTCTACGACAAGATCTAAGCCATTAATAAAAATCAACTTCAAGAGTAATGTTATATGGTGTGCCATTATTTTTACTTAATAATGATCATCTTATATAGTATCTGTGTTGTAACAGTGTTTCAACTTTAAACCAGCTTCTCTGTCAAAAGGGGAGCAACTAGCTGATTTAATGTCTCTACTAGCAAATGACCTGAGCCTGGGCCTAAGTCTTTGCAACATTAACCTTGGAAAGTGTTGTCCATGTGGAGAGATACATTAGGCTTCTCTAGAGGAAAGCTGAAATGTAGTTACTTCCCATCATGTAAGTTTGATTTGGGGCGGTAACTTTAGAGGAGCAAAGGTTATGTCTGCAGATTTTGTCAGTGGACGCTGAGAGGCTCTCTTTAATTGTTAGCAAAATATTAGAAGATCTGGAACCCTTGATGACAACTCTGTAGTTACCCCAAGATTCATCCTATTTCAGATTTAGGAAATTATGACTGAAAAACATGTATAAAAAAGATGTTTTGCACATCTTAATCCTGTTTGCAGGATTAAGCCATCAAGATTTGTTTTTATCTCAGTGCAACCAGCAAATAATGATTACACTTTGCAAAACATGAGTTCACTATCGTCAATACCTTCTATATAGATGGTCATATGATCCTTATAAGAAAGAAGTAGATATATTACATTTACTAAAAAATGAGGTAAAAGGCATAGAAAAGTTAAATAATTTGGTTAAAGCAAATAGCTCATAACAGAGCCAAAAATATCTCTTTGGTTCCTTGGTGTCAGTTCCATCTCATGCTGCTTTTTCCTTGAATAAATCACACAACTCTGAGAGTAAGTGAAGGTTTGTTGCCTGGTTAAAAGAAATGAGGCATTAAAAACTTACCTTGGTGTGGGAGATTAAAGATGGTCACCTATTCTTTGCTATTCCTCCTGTAAGGAGGTAGAGTATATTCCTTCACCATCTTTGTTTCTGGGCTGGCCTTCACAACTTACTTAACCAATTGGTGGGGTAGAAATCACATCTCAATGCAAGGTTACAGCTTCTGCCTGGCTTCTGCAACAAGCATTCTCAGCACTTTGAATCACCATGAAAGAAGTTAGACCACTCTGATAAAGACCATGTGGCGAGACCCTAAGAAGGAATAAAGAGGGAGAAATGCCCAGCCAAGCCCAGCCTTCCAGCCTCCTCATTTCTATCAGTTGATGCTTAATGGTGCCAAAGAATCAACAGTCAAGTTCTGCTTGGAATTCTGTCACAAGAAATA
The DNA here is from genome assembly GCF_054371585.1 of Giraffa tippelskirchi. Classification (NCBI taxonomy): domain Eukaryota; kingdom Metazoa; phylum Chordata; class Mammalia; order Artiodactyla; family Giraffidae; genus Giraffa; species Giraffa tippelskirchi. The sequence goes on along the minus strand of NC_137280.1, from coordinate 101,363,397 downwards.
ATGAAATATGGTAAAATTGTTGTTATAGCCACTAAGTTTTGGGATAGTTTGTTATGCAGCAAAAGTCCCATTACTTCATCGCAAATAGATGGGGAAAAAATGGAAAGCAGTGACAGATTTTGTTTTCTTGGGCTCCAAAATAACTGCAGATGGTGACTACAGCCATGAAATTAAAAGACGCTTGTTCTTGGGAAGAAAAGCTACGATAAACCTAGACAGCATATTAAAAAGGGGAGACATCACTTAGGTCATCACAAAGGTCTATATAGTCAAAGCTGTGGTTTTTCCAGTAGTCATGTATGGATGTGAGAGTTGGACCATAAAGAAGGCTGAGTACTGAAGAATTGATGCTTTTGAACTGTGATGCTAGAGAAGACTCCTGAGAGTCCCTTGGAGAGCAGGGAGATCAAACCAGTCCATCCTAAAGGAAATCAACACTGGATATTCACTGGAAGGACTGGTGCTGAAGCTCCAATGCTTTGACCACCTGACGTGAAGAGCTGACTCATTGGAAAAGACCCTGAGGCTGGGAACGATTGAGGGCAGGAGGAGAAGGGGACAACAGAAGATGAGATGGTTGGATGGCATCATTGACTCAATGGACATGAATTTGAGCAAACTCTGGGAGATAGTAAAGGACAGAGAAGCCTGGTGTGCTGCAGTCCATGAGGTCACGGAGTAGGACACGACTGAGTGACTGAACAACGAGATAACCAAAACACTATTAAAAACCCATAAGGAACAAACACTAAAGGAAGTACTATTGAACTAAGTATTAAACCCTCAGTAAAATCTCCAATTGCAGCATTCACCTAAATATCCATTGTTTCAGTTCCCAAATGATTGCTACCGTTTAGGCTTGAGTCACAGTGAACTACGGGCTCTTTTAAACTACTGGTCGGTTAACCTTACATATTAGGGGTGAACTGTATACCCCTTGATCCTTCCCATCACAGATTGTTCATCATTTCATGACTTCAGTATCCAGATTCTTGACTGCTCTGGCACTCTGCCTCATGACTATCCAACAACCTTGATTTTGTTTTGGTGTGTCCAACTCTTTGTGACCCAATGGAGTATAGCCCACCAGGCTCCTCTGTCCATGGGATTCTCCAGGCAAGAATACTGGGATGGGTTTCCATTTCCTTCTCCAGGGTATCTTCCCCATCCAGGGTCCGAAACCACATCCCTTGCATCGCCTGCATTGGCAGGGGGATTTCTTTACCAGTATCATCACCTGAGAAGCTCATCCAACCCCCATTAATTCTATGTAATTTATCTCCAGTTTTCTTTAGCCTTTGGCTAGTAATATTTGTCTTTGACCTAGTTATTCTTGAGAAGTGTTCAATCTCATCTCTTACTGCTTACTCTGATCACAACATCCTTTCTCACATACCTAAAATTTTCTCCAAAGTTTGATGGTAGTTTTTCTCTTCTCTTTACTTTATTATTACATTATTCTTGTGGCTTCTTCATTGCCATGAAGATAAGGATCCAGGTCAAGATTTCTCGTATCAAGTTTAAAGTCACATGCTCCTGCAGCCAAACCCTTTATATTCAATATGCCATGAATCTTACTTTTCTTCTCTTAACATCCCTGTTTCTGTAAATTTCACCATCAGTGTTCTGAACTCTGGATTCCATTCCCCAGACCACTTAAACTCTTTCTTTCCTGGATCTGATCTCATTAGGCTCATCTGATTTCCCTTTCCCTGTTCTTTTCACCAGTCCAGCCACACTCTACGTCCCTCAGTTTCTTGAATAAATCTCAATCTCTCCCAATTTGAGTCCCTCCCACATACAACTCATTTTCTTTCCTGGAATGTTCTTCTCCCTTCCCTCATCTAGCTGTTTTGTACACATCTTCCGTGTCTGTCACTGTTACTTGTCTCCCTAACAGCTCTTTCCCTCTTCCTCTTTACTGATAGAAATCTCCTCCACAAAATTTATTCGGATACTGTTTCACACATACTTCATGAGTCTTTCTCTATGTGCAAAGATGAATTTTTATTAATAGTAAACATTTATTGATTATAAATTTATTTATTATTAATAATAAACATTATGGTAATTCTGTTTTTCTCACCAGTGGTTGCTTTTGGCATTAGCACAGGAATAATAGGTATCAGTAAGGGGTATATTCAGGAGGCAGAAACTATATCTGTTATTACAACAGAGAGATTTAACATACTGACTAACCAGGATTGGAGAACTGAAAAGACAAAAGCAGAATACTCAAGTATCGTGTAAGAAATAACTGCAGGAAAAAACACAGAGAAAAAGTTGAAATTATTAAATTTAGATGTGCAAAGTGGGGCTCCATGGAGTGAGGCCCCAGATATCTGCAGAATAGATGCTGACAGGCTGGTGTTAGTGTTTCTGAAAGAATATAATGAAGTTGGGGCTTTCCAGGTGGCTTAGTGGTAAAGAACACACTTGCCAATGCAGGAGACACCTGTGATGTGGGTTCAATCCCTGAGTCAGGAAGATCCCCTGGAGGAGGGCGTGGCTACCCACTCCAGTATTCTTGCCTGGAGAGTCCCTTGGATAGAGGAACCCCGCGGGCTACAGTCCATAGGGTTGCAAAGGGTCAGACACAACTGCGTAACTGAGCACGCAGACACATAATGAAGTTGCTTCCGGTACTGTGGCAGACAACAAACCGAAATTATTTTGCTGCTCCTCCAGAAACAAACAGCTGCCTCCAGACTGAGGAAACATTCTTGGGGTTACCCTGACAAGAAGAGAAAGCAAACAGGAAGGAAAAATGCCTTCCCTCATGCAGCCTCACAGTCTCTCTCTCTCTCTCTCTAGCACCCACTATTGGGAAAGCAGGACAGTTAGCAAGAATTCTTTGTTCCCAAGCATCACCCATATTCATTTTTCTTTTATACATTTTTAAATGCCATTGCTTTGGATTACTCCAGACACAGACTCCTCTCATAAGTTCATAATCCTCTCCATCCTACATGGTCCAGCTCATGACCTATTATGTCCATTATACTTTCCAATTTAATATGACCTTTTCTTTTGCTGATTTGCATGCCTCTCTTATGATGTTTATTTTTCTTTCTCCTGTTATAGTTAGTTATGTGAATGCCTTGACTCAGATATTAAAGGCATGGATTTGGAGTCAGACAGAACAGGATTCAGATTCTGAATCCATTACTTAGTGGCTCTGTGACCGTAAGTAAATTATTTAAACTCTCTAAATCTCAAATTCCACATGTGTTAATTTAGAGGCACAAGGTTCTTACACAGTCTCTACTTAATGAAATTCTTTTACTAAATAGAATTTAAAAGATCTTGGTGTATTTTAGTGATCCCTGGACGGTATTACATTGTATCTAAATGTTAATTGTTTTACATACTGCCCTTTTGTCTTACTAATCAAGGTATACATCACCAGAAAGATTTCTCTGTAAATTTAGTGAATTAAAATGGAAATGAATACAATGCATTCTCTTCTTTCTTGATGAGTTAATACTAGTAGATTCATTTAGATTCTTTCACAGAAAGACAGGCTGAAACAAATGGCTCATTTCAAGGATGGTAGACTATTAAGGTTATAGCCACTGAAAGTTTCTACATAGCGATTGTGGGTGTATTTTCATCAGTAAAAGTCAAAGTCCTATTATCTATAGCTTTATAAATTATAAATAAGTCATGAAAGATTTAACAAAGGTTAAAAGAGAATGTAATTTATTGTTATGTTTTGTTTATAACACATATACTTAGAAGACTATTAGGAGAAAACACAGAATTCTGATAATGTTGAATTTGAGGGATCCAAAGAAATCCTAGGGATTTGTTGGCTAATCTTTTGTCCTTTTCAAAATTTGCTATTAATCATTAGACATAGAATTTTCTGAACATTTCTCCAGCTGTTTCAAATTGAAAGTGGTGCTGTCCCGCCAAAGTCTGGCTCTGTAAGAGCCCAGTGTATTTAACAACAGTGAAAAGGACGGGAGGAAAATATCACCAACCTGGACATGGGCCAAACTGAAAGGGAGTTAAATTCCTGCTGTTCTAGTCTTATTATGGACAGTAAAATAATGAAAGTTTTGCATAATCTAAAGGAAATTTAATTTGCCTAAAAGTCTAAGCTGTTTCTAAAATATGGCGAAGGGAGATGAGGGGTTAGGGTAAAGGAGAGTTTTAGAGACAGATTGGAAAGTGAAGGATGTCAAATATGTAAACCTAAATTGTATGTGCATAGTTTAATGGGGCTTTGAAAGCAAAGCTTAAATTTCCCTGCTATGCTTTAGAGTTTTTCAAGAGTGAATTGCATCTTTCCTAAAAGCAGGTTTAACCTCTAGTAAGGAGGATATAATCTAATCTCCTGCAAGGACTATATTAGGAAAATAAAGATTGTATTATTCCACATGGTTTGAAAGTGAATGGAAACTCTAACCCCCAGCTCCATCAAGATTGGCTTAACCACCAATGTAAATTACTCTTATTTAGTTATTGATGTCATATGCTAATGATTTTTGAAGCAAGAACAGGCAAACAGTTCAGCTTTGTAATGAAGTAGTCATGGGCCTCAGTGCTGGTACAAGCTGGGTGATCATGGGAAAATTCCTTCATTCCTCAGCCTCAGTGTCCTCTTCTGTAAAGAGTCAGTAATGAATAGGTTGCAGTTCTGAGAGTCCTGTAAAGTGCCTGATACAATTTCTGTAACACCGAGGACATACTCATAAGTGATAACTATTATGGCTATTATGTTTTTTGGTATTCAGGTCTGAATTATAGGTCCTAAAGAAACTTTGATAAAAAAGTAATAACACATTTCTCTTATACCTAAAATGGCAGATGCTTAATGAATACTCTTCTATAGAAGAGAGTCAAACTAATACAAAATTTTCATCCACTTCCACTCTGATTCGTCGTAATTCTGAGTTACCATCCCCGAAGTTATTCCTGTTGTCTCTGTCACATCAGTGGCAAGGAAGGCAAAGTTGATCTTCCTTAGGCTTTAGATAGTCTTAATATTGTTATGGAGAAAACAGCAAAAAATGACCAAAACCAGCTTGGCAGTTTCAGGAGGAGGCAAAACTATTAGAAAGCTTTTCTGAATGTGATCTTTATTTTGAAACTGTACTGGAAATTACAGAGCTTGCCTCTTCTATTCCGTTATCCCCCTGAAGTTAATTGAGGCTAAATTACATACTGCAAGCTTAGACGAGGAGACTCCTAGGAAATGTTTCCCGCTCTCTATAGTGTATTATTCTACATGTCAACTTTGTGAATTGCAGAACTGAATAATTAAAGTTCACCGGGTCACAAATAAGGTAATATGATACAATTAATTCTTTACAGTTTAAAACAGGTTGTCTTTTCTTAGGGTTCTTGTTTCAAGTCCAGTGGTAGCTGGGTCCAGATGGAGAACATCAATTCTTCGTAAATAAAAAGATTCTTGTATTCTGTTCAGATTCATGTATGTGTCTAAACAAATAAAGGCCAAGAGGTGACTTTGGCGTATGATTGAAGGAACAGAGCTTGTTAACTGTTTTTCTATAACTTTCTGATATTGCTTCCTTGTTTTATTCTTTATTTTCACTTGGTCATAATTATTCATTCTTACCATAAAGAAGTTTTGTTTATTTGTTTTTACTATTTATTTTTTTATTTTTGACTGAGCTGGGTCTTTGTTGCTGTGCGTTTCTCTAGTGGCCAGCGGGGACTTCTCGTTGTGGTGGCTTCTCTTGTCGCAGAGATTGGGCTCTAGAGCACGTGGGTTCAGTAGGTGTGGCTTGAGGGCTCCAGAGCACAGGCTCATTAGTTATGGTGCACAGGCTTGGTTGCCCCGCGGCACGTGGGATCTGCCCGGACCAGGGATCAAACCAGTGCCCCCTGTATTGCAAGGTGGATTCTTAGCCACTAGACCACCAAGGAAGTCCCAGGAAGAAGTTTTAATCGTGTCAAAGTACTTTTTCTCACCCCTTATTCACCTCCCTTTCTTTAATCTCATGGTTGACTGGAAAAATGAATAAATAAGTTCCTAAGAGGCCAAACCCTGGGTCTTTTCATGATACAGAGGGAATCCAGATGTTCACCCTGCCCCTTTCCTCATATAAAGGTTTTCACAGAATATCTTGCTGGCCATAATGTGCCTCCTAAAAGCGAGGAAATTTTTTTACATCTAAGGTAACATTAAATTAACTTTCAATATCTTCTTTGAAGTAGCACAGGAAAATCCTCTCTTTCAAGGCTGACTTCTTACCTTCTCTGACTAGATTCTGTGTGTTCTCATAGGTGCACCATGTCCAATATGATGTCATTTAAGAATTAGTTATGTTTGAGATGATTCACTTCAAGTCTGTCCTTCTGTGCCTCTGATTAGTCACACAGACACACTACTCTGTTATGCTGCTCTTTGAGAGGAAGGTAGACACCAGGATGATCACCAAAACTTTAGGCGGTAGGATGCAGTTTTATTCGGCGTGATTTAATTTAACTGTGTGGAAATTATTTTTTTCTTTACTAATTTCAGACAATTATGTCTCAGAGTTATAACAGGCTACTTTCTCCTAGAATTTTTTTTTTCCAGTGTTAAAGCACATATTTAAGAAATTTATTTATGAAATATGCTTCTGGCAAGAAAGAAGAGTGTTCATAAAACCCACATACATTTAGTAATTCTCTGGCACCATAAACTGTTTCCTCTTATGATCTTATCCCCATTGGAATACAACTGAGTGAGCAAGTGGATCTTGCCCTGTACCTGAAAAGTTAAAATAAAACACAGATATAGTTTAACAAACAAAATTCTTGTCACTGTTTCCAAGGTAAAACACCCAGACTGCCCTGTAGAAATTCAAGCCCAAAAAGTTAAAAGAAAGATGACAGAATAAACTCTAATAACCCCCAGAAAATAAGAAGGGTAGGATAGAGAGTTACACCCCAAAGCAGAATGCTTCTAATTTAGAAGAGAAATTTGAAAAGGAAAGTCAATAAAGTATATTAGTGTAGTAGCTGATTTCAGGGCACAAGTAATTCTGAACCAGTATTTTATGGCTGAATGAAATTCTGAAATTTGAGATAGGTCTTCATGAATTTCAAGGCACCAAATAGCAAATGAAATCACAGCTGGGACTCTTGCTTTGAAAAAGTCTGGATTTTTTTAGTGGGTTAATAATGGTAGCAATTCTTAAGATAAAAATCTTTTAGAAATGTACAGTTGGTTTAGATTTTATATGTTTGCCTAACAGACTATGGAAACTTAATATATAGTATTCTATTTGCAAAAAAAAAAAAGAAGAAGAAGAAAATTAGAAGAATGTATAAACTATCCAAGGTAAAACAAAATCTCTGTCCAAGTTTTTCTGAAAATATAGGTTATGTTTGAAGAATAAAAGGTTTCAATTATTACACTCTTACTCTGCCAAGAGAGCAAACACAAGCAGACAGTTGAATTTATGAGACTGTCAGTGTCGTTTTACTTAAAACAGAACTTTCCTCCCATATCTATTCTCACCCTCTGAGATATGGGATTAAGATACTATTCTCACATTCTGGGATAAGGGATTAATAGTTCCCCACTGTTGTTTCTCATTCTTTATAGCTCTATTACTATGCTCCATTGAGAATATAGCGTTACATGTAAAACTACAGCAGAAATTGCATCAAAGAATTAATGAACAAAAAGATGTAAGAAAGGAAAACTCTATGAACCTCAGAATATATTTATAAAGTCTTCATGTCATTTACTAAATACTTTATATGATAAGAAATGATACAAGGAAACTTTGTAAAAAGGAATTTTTGTACCCGACATGTCAATCACATGGAATGAGCCCACTCTGATGAAATGAAAGTACAGCCATGGCAAGCTGCATTCTGGAACCTGGGGCCTTCCTCAATGACAGCAACCAATTGGACCAGGAACAGGCACCAGATACCAGGGCTGCTAATCCACAGATGGGGAAGAAACTCTTTCCTTTGTCAAGCATAAATAGCTTAGTCCAAATAAGGACAGCAGTAATTACCTAAACTGATTCTCAAATGTTCTTTCTCTCAAGGATTTGACCAGGAGTATGAAAAAAATCAACTAGATAGCAACAGGAATAAAAGTAGATTGCTATAGAGGGAGGCACACACATTCAAAATAGCTATGAAATGGTAATGCAACTGATAGAGCTAGAAAGATCATCAGATTCAGTATCCATGAAACTGGGATTAGATTCCTGCCAAACTTCCTTTTCTCTTACTGTTACACATATTTTAAGCGACTCCCATTGCAAAAGCTATCCTAGTCATGAATTCTTGCAGTCAAAATAACCTAAACCAAGCAGAGAGGGAGATGACTCTCAGCAAACCAACCTTTACAGAGCTTGTGATTGTGCAGAGCGCTACTATGGACAGGGGATGCCAAGGGGAGCTTATTCTATATGTGCTCTGATTTGAGGGGTGGAAAATAATAAACAGTATGAAATACACTGAGTGCCAAATATATACTACTCACCAAAAACCCAATTGGAAAGGATCATTTTAGTACTAGAGAACTAGGTAAGAATGCAGGCTTTGGATGTATCTGAATACAAATCCTACCTGACTCTGCCATTTGTTGACTCAGTAAATTTGGGCAAGTTATTTAGCTTGTATGTGCATGCTAAGTAAATTCAGTCATGTAAGAATCTTTGTGACCCTATGGACTGTAGTCTGCCAGGCTTCTCTCTCCATGGTATTCTCCAGGGAACAATGCCAGGCTTTTCTGTCCATGGGATTCTCCGGGCAAGAATATTGGAGTGTGTTGGCATGCCCTCCTCCAGGGGATCTTCCTAACCTAAGGACTGAACCCACATCATAGGTTTCTCCTGCATTGTCAGGCGGGTTTTTTCTTTACCACTAATGCCACGTTCAGAAAACTAAGATCATGGCATCTGGTCCCATCACTTCATGGGAAATAGATGGGGAAACAGTGGAAACAGTGTCAGACTTTATTTTTTGGGGCTCCAAAATCACTGCTGATGGTGACTGCAGCCATGAAATTAAAAGACGCTTACTCCTTGGAAGGAAGGTTATGGCCAACCTAGATAGCATATTTAAAAGCAGAGCCATTACTTTGCCAACGAAAGTCCGTCTAGTCAAGGCTATGGTTTTTCCAGTGGTCATGTATGGATGTGGGAGTTGGACGGTGAAGAAAGCTGAGCGCCGCAGAATTGATGCTTTTGAACTGTGGTGTTGGAGAAGACTCTTGAGAGTCCCTTGGACTGCAAGGAGATCCAATCAATCCATCCTAAAGGAGATCAATCCTGGGTGTTCATTGGAAGGTCTGATGTTGAAGCTGAAGCTCCAATACTTTGGCCACCTCATGCGAAGAGTTGACTCATTGGAAAAGACCCTAATGCTGGGTAGGATTGGGGGCAGAAGGAGAAGGGGACGACAGAGGATGAGATGGTTGGATGGCATCACCAACTCGATGGGCATGGGTTTGGGTGGACTCCGGGAGTTAGTGATGGACAGGGAGGCCTGGCGTGCTGCAGTTCATGGGGTCGCAAAAAGTCGGACACGACTGAGCGACTGAACTGAACTGAAGTGCCACCTGGGTTATTAGCTTAGTGGTTCTCAAAGAGTGGTCTCCATACCAGTAGCATCAGCTTTCTTAGAACTTGTTATAAATGCAAATTCTCAGGTGCTACTCTATATCTATTGAGTTAGAAACTCTGGGGGTAGGGACAGTTTTTATCTTAACACACCATCCAAGGGATACTGATGCAAAATGAAGTTTGAGAACCACGACTTAAGCCCTTTCTCAGGATCCTTGTTGTGTGTCGTTATGAAGACTGACTGTTCAGGATGTATAATAATGGGGTCTGGGAATAGCAGCTAATGTATTACTATTGTCAAAATGCAGAGGAGAAGGTTGTACCTAAACTAAGCTTAGAAGATGAATAGGATTGGGTAAATATGGAGGAAGAGGAGGTGGTACTAGGGAATGAAAATGTATGGTGTTTTCAAGGGTAAATGACTAGAGATTTCATCAGATATTTGAATTACATAGATTCTGGGCAATGTTTGCAAGTAGAGAGATAAAGGCTCAAATCTCTCCTGTTCCCACCACTTATGTCTTCTGTGATCTTGGATAGTTTACTTAACTGAAACAAATTTATGTAAAATTAGAATAATAATAATTCTCTTAGAGAATTATTGGGAAGGTTAAATGAGATAATATAAGTGATGTCCATACCAGAATATGTAATATTTACTAATACTAGCTATTGCTATTATTATTATCTGTTCATTGCTAAATTATTTCTTATCTCTTCTTTTGGTTTTCTGTTTATCTGCTTATTTTGGTTTTTGTTGTTAAACAGTTAATTCCTCCTCAGGAATTAGCTTAAATATCTTCTCCTCAGTGAGACTTCCATGATGAAGTAGGGTAAATAAAAGGCCTCTCCCCTTTCTCTATCTTAGACCCTGCTTGTTTTCATCTTTATTTATTTATTTAAAGGATTCTCCCCTGTTAGCAACAACTTTGAGTATGGTATTTACTCTTGGAGTAGTGCCTAGTCATAGTAGAATGCAATAAATATATTTTAATAGTTGAATGAATTCTTACAATTGACATAAATGTTCATGGAAATCATGCCTACCTATGGCATCTTTGAGCAGATACCCAACTTGCATCAAGCCATTCTCCAAAACATATCTCTGTTCTGCTGCTACTGCTGCTGCTAAGTCGCTTCAGTCGTGTCCGACTCTGTGCGACCCCATAGACGGCCGCCCACCAGATTCGGCCGTCCCTGGGATTCTCCAGGCAAGAATACTGGAGTGGGTTGCCATTTCCTTCTCCAGTGCATGAAAGGGAAAAGTGAAGTGAAGTCGCTCAGTCGTGTCCGACTCTTAGCGACCCCATGGACTGTATAGCCTACCAGGCTCCTCCGTCCATGGGATTTTCCAGGCAAGAGTACTGGAGTGGGGTGCCATTGCCTTCTCCAATCTCTGTTCTACCTGTGGCCAAAGATAGATGATAAAAGGGGCCATCTAGAAAGAAGAAAAATGGGAAAATGCCATTTTTTTCTTATGGGGATGAATTGGTGATAGTGATGAAAACAAAGCCATTCTGGTGCATATCTACCCAGGATGACAACTTGCAGATTTACTTTTTATACATCTTTCTTACTCTCCTTACCTGTTTGGTAAATTCCTCTAACACACATTCATAAGTTTCCCTGGAAAAGTGTACCTTTCTTTTAGCGGGTAGCAATGGTTTAAGTTTTGTTATTTCCTACTGAAATTTCTGAAAATGAAAAATCAACAGATCTCCAGCAAGGTCCTTTTTGAAAAGTATGTATTTAGGGGAGATACTTATATCCTGCTGTAGCTGAGAATATTTGTCTTATTCTTATATTTCCCTTCTCTTTATAAATTTTTGCAAGACTATTTTTAACAAATGCAGACCATTAGTATGTTAATACTATCATGCATTCATGGTTAATGCAAAAGTACATGTTTAATTTCCTGAAAGATTAGCATAGAAAAGAGTATACAGTGGTTAGGTTATTCTGAAAAACAGAATCAAGCTATATACTTTAAAAAAAAACTTTATTTATTTATTTTGCCTGTGCTGGGTCTTCGTTGCTGTATGGGCTTTTCTTTAGTTGCTGTGAATGTGGTCTTCTCACTGGTGTGCCTTCCTTTGTTGCTGTGTACAGGCTCTGGGGTACGTGGGCTTCAGGAGTTGTGGTGCATGGGCTCAGTGGTTATCGAAGAGTCAATTCAGTTCAAGGTCAACCTCTGGACAAATGCAGGAGTGGAGGAAAACTGATTGGGGTAAGACTATGGAACTTTCAAATAATCTTGAGGCAGAAGCAAATGAAATTTAGGAAGCAGGCTGATGCATAGCAGTCAGCACTGTCACCCAAACACTGTCTAGGAAAGAATTGGAGGGGAGGGTGAAAGAAGGATGACCTTCAGCTGGTGTGTGTGTCTTTTCAGTCTGGGGAAGACCTGGCCTACGAACAGTTGTGACATAGGGGCTCTTTGGTAGCTCCACTGAAGAGAGCTCCCAACATTTCTCCATGTTTTAAACCAACTGTGCACTCACTGAATTCCAAACCAGACTCTTCAGTGTTATGTCTTTGCCATCATGAGTCATGTATCAAGCTTTTGCTAGCAAAGTACCACTAGAACATGGCTAGGCACGTCATGACTTCTAGGAATGGCTAGTAGGAAGGCAAAAGGAGGAGAGCATAATAATTTTAGATCTTGGCATAATTATAGTGGAAGATTGTAGGGACAAATGACCAACATACAGTTTTGATTTTCTGTTTCTTTTATTTGTGATGGGCTGCCTTCCCTATTATTACGAATAATGAAGCATAATCCCCAAATAAATATCTCTTCTGTTAATATACTATAACAGGTATTTGGTAACTTTAGAACATAAAAAGTACATTTCGGTAAACAATTTCAAGATTCAAATGATGGGCTCTACGATGACTATCTCAGATGTGTTTCTTTGTGATTATTCTTAAAACTCAGAAAATGTATCCAGTAATCAGTCCATCACAAATCAAAATACTTCTTTTTATTTTTAAGTATGACTCATGTTTTAAAAACAGTTTTGGTTTTTAACTAATACGGATCTTAGATTCTCTAACAGGGAAATACACATGGCATAGATAAAAGGAAAAGAAGAGGAAAATTAGAATACTTTTCACCCGTGTTGTTCCTTTCAAATGGTCTGGAAAGAAGGAGTTCAGTGATAGAAATTGGAAAGACTTTGTCCATGTTTTCGATAGTACCCACAACTTAAATTCCCATCATGGATTGCAGATATAATATTTATATTTTTGATATTTTTTCCTCTAAGAAAATGATTACAGAATGCAAGCTCTTAATTACACTTTAATTTCTTCAGTGAGCCCTTGGCAAAAAAGATAATACTGTCATATTGGATTCGATTCAGCTATCTGATGAATGCTTAATCAAAATTTGTTTGATCTAATCCCTCTCATTGGCTCAGCTGATAAGTTAATTCCAAGTGATTGCCATGAAAGCAAGCATCACAAGCCTTATCCTATTGTTGGAAGGCATGTTCTTGGCAAGAAAAGACATCCACGTCTGTGAAGTCTATAAGTATGTCCCTTTATTTTCTTTCATTCTGAGATCAATTTTTTTCTATTTCATTAAACCTAGGTACATATCCAGTTGGAATTCAATCCCTATGGCTTCACATACTTGCATTTGGATTGATGTATGTTAAACATGGGTTTGAAACTGTTATCTGAGTTCCTTTTTGGTGCTAAGACTTCTTCAATCAGCTTAGGTTTTCCAAACCAGTCCTTGTTCAAGCCCATGTTTCACTGTAAACAAATAACCCTTGATCAAGAAGAAAACTTTTTATTTTCTATAAGGTGAGCAAATATTTCCCTCAAATTCTAGCCCATCCATGTTTGGCTGAGTTGCTTGCATATATGAAAAAAGCCTTTGCTGCAGAATTTCAGTGCAACTTCTGAAGAGTCACTTAATGAGAGTGTTTTCATTCATAAAACAAAGGGGTTAGAATAGGGCTAGATCATTAAATAGTTTTAAATTCTGGAAACTTTTAAATTGAGAGCTTATAAATGTAGTGTGTGATTTGAGAATTTATTCCAACAGTATTATTCTTATTCTAGATAATGTTTCTTTAATGTCATGTTGTCAATGTAAATAATTTTTTTTAAGTAATGATCTCATTGCAGCTACAGTTACCTAAACTTGCCCTAACCAACTCATATGTTCCATACTTTTTCAGATTTGCTTTGTTTAATTTTAATCTTATTGTAAACCGTGTCATCAGAAAGTATACCTTTTGCTTAGATTGCTTTTGGAATTCAAGGAATGTTTAATGATAGTTTTAAAAAAACAAGTATACCTCTTGTACTTTATATCTGTTCTTTTTTCAAATCTATATAGATTTGAATACATAGAATTATTTATATATTTTATATAGAATTACTTTTCAGCCTGTGAAATGTTTTGCGTATTTCCTTCCACTTCTAAGCTTCCAAAATAATCTGAAAAGCAGCAGAATCACCACAAAGCAGGACCAAAAGAGGGATAAAAGCCCCTTAGATTTGTTTTTGCAATAAATTAACTACACTTTTTAAAAACCCTGGCATATATTTAGCTACTTGTTAAAATGTTGTTATATATTTAGAATAATTTGGGAAAAGGTGAAAAAGAAAATGGAGACATCCTGGATGTTTCAGAGTCCTTTGATAGAATTATATAAACTAAGTTCAAACATCAGTGGTGGGAAACCCCTGGTGCCCGACACACAAATTTCTCCTTTAGAAGGCGGACATCTGGTGATGTCAACCTTTGGCTTGAAGCAGTTGCCAGGGGAGTTTCAACTACAGTTCCACAGGATTCCTTTACAGGCTCTTTATGGTCTTGCTTTTTTCCTTGCTGGCACTAAACAGATGAGATACATTCTCCTTTGATAATTAGTGTCATCTTCCTTGGGGCCTCTGCATCTCTTCCTAGTTTCCAGTGTTGTTTGCATTTATTGCATCTTCTCCCATTTTACATTTGTCACATTGAACCAGCTCAAATAATTCTAAAAAATAAAATACTCTGAATTTCTCTTCCTTTTGATGCTTCCATTTCCCCTTAAGTGCAACATTTTTTCTTTTAAAGGTATGTATTAGGGCCTTCCCTGGAGGAGGGAATGGCAACCCACTCCAGTATTCTTGCCTGGAGAATCCCATGGACAGAAGAGCCTGGCAGGCAGTCCATTGGGTTGCACAGAGTCAGACATGACTGAAGCGACTTAGCACATGTGCATTTGGATATCTTAGAGGCCATTCTAGTCTCACTAGTATTTTCTGGATTCACAATTTGCATTTGGTTCCAGTTTAGCTCCTTGGGTATTTACATGTACATATATTTACTGAGTATAAAGGCCTTTAGATCAGTGACATGATACAACTATTTAAAATCAGTCAAAATACAAGCATCATAAGACTCACCACACTGATCATAGTTTGGTTTAATTACTTTTTGTTGTTTTTATTGAAGTATAGTTGATTTATAATGTGTATAAATAACATAATAATGTATATTATATAATATAATAATGTATATAATGGATAATAATATAACGTGTATAATTACTTCAGTAAAGCAAAGTGATTCAGTCATCTGTATATATACATTCTTTTTTAATATGTTCTTTTCCATAATGTTTATCATAGGATATTGAATATAGATAGGTCTCTTTGCTATACAGTAGTACCTTGTCATTTATCCATTCTATATGTGAAAGCTTAGATCTACTAACCCCAACCTCTCACTCCATCCCTCCCTCAGCCCCCTCCCCCTAGGCAACCACCAGTCTGTTCTCTATATCCATGATTCTGCTTCCATTTCATAGAAAGGTTCATTTCTGTCATATTTTAGATTGCACATGTAAGTGATATCATATGATATTGGTCTTTCTGACTTACTTCACTTAGTATGATAATTTCTAGTTGCATCCAGATTGCTGAAAATGGCATTATTTTGTTATTTTCTTATGTCTGAGTAGTGTATTCCATTAAATATATGTACCACATCTTCTTTAGCTATTCATCTATCAATAGACATTTAGGTTGCTTCCTTATCTTGGCTATTGTGAATAGTGCTGCTATGAACATAGGGGTGCATTTTTTTAATTTATAGTTTTGTCCAGATATGTGCCCTGGAGCGGGATTGCTGAATCATATGATAATTCTATTTTTAGTTTTCTGAGGACCCTCCATACTATTTTCTATAGTGACTGCACCAACTAACTTTCCCACCAACAGTTAATTACATTTTTAAGGCTCTTTTTTCCCCTAGCAATACTGTAAGCTCCATGAGGTCACAGCACTTCTGTTTTGTTTTCATTTAGTTTGGTTTCCTTCTGTATCTCGCAGTATCAAGCACAGTGCCTAGTACAGAGTAAGAACTCATAGAATTCTTGCTGTTACTGAATGTTGGTGATGCTGATATTCAAGTCATATCAAACAATGATAAACATGTATTGAGATTACTATGCATAATTCATTTGATACTATTGCATAATACATAGATTATTAAAGAAAATCTTCAATGCATGATTCACATGGAAAAAAATTAAGGAAATTTAGAAGATCCCTTTTTCTCCTCAAATGACATGCCCATCTTCTAAAGCCTAGAATGTGAGTTATAATGGGCCAAATGTGAAAGCTGGACATAGACAAAGGCTGAGGTCAAAGCCAGACTAGAGGTTAAGTAAAAGATTTCCATGTAAGACCAGTCCTCCGAAAGATAACATCTTCACTGATCACTGAGACGTTCCTCATGGTAAACAAAAAACCCCAAGAAACAATGAAACAAAACCCACACCCATGGAGGTGGAAAGTGACAATATATACCTTAGTTCTTCATAGACCAGAATATGGAAAAGAACCCCCAGAGAATTTGTAATCCCTATTCTGCACCCATTCAGGTTGGAAGTCAGAATTCATACTTGCCTGGTGTGACACTTAAAAAAACAAAACACTTGAAAACATTATTTAAAGTGCCTCTAGACTGGGTGTTGATTGGAAGGACTGATGTTGAAGCTGAAACTCCAATACTTTGGCCACCTCATGCAAAGAGTTGACTCATTGGAAAAGACCCTAATGCTGGGAAGGATTAGGGGCAGGAGGAGAAGGGGACGACAGAGGATGGGATGGTTGGATGGCATCACTGACTCGATGGACATGGGTTTGGGTAAACTCCGGGAGTTGGTGATGGACAGAGAGGCCTGGCGTGCTGCAATTCATGGGGTCGCAAAGAATCAGACATGGCTGAGCGACTGAACTGAACTGAACTGAGACTGATAGTGCTCCTAGGCATCTGCCAGAAGCAAATGTTCACTCTTAGGAGAGGGAATAAATTTCAAACCGACACTTCAAACAGTTCTCCCAGACTGCAGTTCACAATTACATTATCTCACCATTAAAAAAACGCTCATTCACAAGAAACAAATTATTACGAGTGAGAGTCATAGAAACAGTAAAGCACAGAGTCCAGTTTGCAAGAACCATGGTACTTGAGATCAAAACTGTATGATATAATGTATGCTCACTATGCTTAAATGAATGAAGAAATTTAAAATGTAATTTAAAAACGAGATTAAAAGATTTAAAAATTAATTAGATAAAATTTCTAAAAATGAACGGATTTGACACAGCTAAATAGTCAACTGAAAGACCTGTATGAAGAAAGTACAAAAAATATAGTGCAGACAGGAAAAAGACAGAAAAGGTATCAAAGAATCGTTAAGAGACATGATGGACAGAGAAAGAAAATTCAATAATCAATACATATAATCAAATGAAAGAACAACTAGAAAGAATGAGTGAGTGGCAACTGTCTTTAAAAGTAGCTGAAAAAAACATCCAGAATTAATGAAAGATACCAACCAACACATGGATTCAGGAAGCCGGAGTCTTAAATAAAAGTGACTGAAGACAGAAACAATGTGTACGTGGTCTCGTTAAAATGCAGAATACCACAAGCAAAGGAATTTTTAAAGCAGACAAAAAGAAAAGGAAGAAAGGCATTTCTGAATAGCACCTAAAGAGGAACAACTCTGCCTCAGACCCTCACTAACTGGGTAACATTAGGCAAAAGGGTGAAGTCTCTGTGCTTTAAAATAACAAAACAAAATAGGAATAACAATTAGAGTATCTACATCAAGCTCACAGAGTTGTTATGAGGATTAAATAAGTTAGTACTTGTTAAGTACTTAGAATCTAGCATGTGGCAAATGCTAGATGACTATTTTATGAATAAAATTTAAAAATACAAGAGAATAACAGATACTGACTTCTCAACAGCAGCAGTGGAATAAAACAGAATAATTATTCAAAATTATAAAAGCAAATAACAATTCACCTGGAATTGTGCAAAAGAGGTGTTTCTAGAAATGTGCCAAGCAAAGATATCTCTAATCAAACAAAGAATAAACAAACAAACTCTGATAGTCCAATGACTCTTTGCTAAAAATTCTTCTAAAAAATGTACTTAAGGGAAAATAAGTGATCCCAGAAGAAAGGTCTGAGATCCAGAAAGGAAAGATGAACAACAACAAAAATGGTACACAAGAGTGTAGAATTAAACAAATGTCGACTACTTAAGAATATAAAAATAACTTCTTAAGTAGCATGGAATAAAATACTGGATAACAACAGCATATAATTACAAATGAGGTGATAGGGGTTGGTTAAAGCATTTTTTGAGATCCATTTTACTCTTTGAGAAGAGGATAAAACGTTACCTAATATTATAATATGCAAGGATAAACATTAATATACAACTTTAATACAGATCCTAGAGATGGGAATGGCAACCCACTCCAGTATTCTTGCCTGGAAAATCCCACAGACAGAGATCCTAGAGGGCGGGCTACAATGCATGGGGTCACAAAGAGTCAGACTCGACTGAGTGACTAACACTTTTAATATGGAAGATGAAATTTCTAGGGGAACCTAGAGAACACTCAAAGAACAGAATTAGAGTATGTCCTAGGAAGAGACAAGAGAGTGACTGATTGTTTGGAGTAAAATCAAGCCTCTATAAGACCTGAAGTAAGACCACCCCTCTTTAGGCTATCACTGCATCACTTTCAAGTAAGACTACACTTGATATGACTCCAGATCTCCATCAGCAGTGGTCACTGGCAAGAACTGACCTGCTTCTGCCTCTCAACACTAGCAGTTTCTAGAGCAACCTCAACCTCTCTGCCTTGGGATCTTCAGTTCCAGATCCTCCAGTTTCTTCAGATCAGTCCAGTTGCTCAGTCGTGTCTGACTCTTTGTGACCCCATGGACTGCAACATGCCAGGCCTCCCTGTCCATCACCAACTCCTGGAGTTTACTCAAACTCATGTCCATTGATTCGGTAATGCCATCCAACCATCTCATCCTCTGTTGTCCCCTTCTCCTCCCACCTTCAATCTTTCCCAGCATCGGGGTCTTTTCAAATGAGTCAATTCTTCACATCAGGTGGCCAAAGTGTTGGAGTTTCCACTTCAGCATCAGTCCTTCCAATGAATATTCAGGATTGATTTCCTTTAGGATTGACTGGTTGGATCTCCTTGCAGTCCAAGGTATTCTCAAGACTCTTCTCCAACACCACAGTTCAAAAGCATCAATTCTTTGGTGCTCAGCTTTCTTTATAGTCCAACTCTCACGTCTATACAGGACTTCTGGGAAAATCATAGCTTTGACTAGATGGACCTTTGTTGGTAAAGTAAAGTCTCTGCTTTTTAATATGCTGTCTAGGTTGGTCATAACTTTTCTTCCAAGGAGCAAGCATCATTTAATTTCATGGCTACAGTCACCATATGCATATTTTGGAGCCCCCCAAAATAAAGTCTCTCACTGTTTCCACTGTTTCCCCATCTACTTGTCATGAAGTGATGGGACCAGATGCCATGATCTTAGTTGAATTTTAAGCCAACTTTTTCACTCTCTTCTTTCATTTTCATCAAGAGGCTCTTTAGTTCTTCTTCACTTTCTGCCATAAGTTATCTGCATATCTGAGGTTATTGATATTTCTCCTGTCATTATTGATTCCAGCTTGTGCTTCATCCAGTTCAGCATTTCTCATTATGTACTCTGCATAGAAGTTAAATAAGCAGGGTAACAATATACAGACTTGACGTATGCCTTTCCTGATTTGGAACCAATCTGTTGTTCCATGTCCAGTTCTAACTGTTGCTTCTTGACCTGCATACAGATTTCTCAAGCGGCAGGTCAGGTGGTCTGGTATTCCTATCTCTTTAAGAATGTTCCACATTTTGTTGTGATCCACACAGTCAGAGGCTTTGGCATAGTCAATAAAGCAAAAGTAGATGTTTTTCTGGAACTCTCTTGCTTTTTCTATGATCCAACAGATGTTGGCAGTTTGATCTCTGGTTCCTCTGCCTTTTCTATATCTAGCTTGAACATCTGGAAGTTCATGGCTCACGTACTGTTGAAGCCTGGCTTGGAGAATTTTGAGCATTACTTTATTAGCGTGTGAGATGAGTGCAATTGTGCAGTAGTTTCAGCATTCTTTGGCATAGCCTTTCTTTGGGACTAGAATGAAAACTGACCTTTTCCAGTCCTGTGGCCACTGCTGAGCTTTCCAGATTTGCTGGCATATTGAGTGCAGCACTTTTATAGCACCGTCTCTTGTGATTTGAAATAGCTCAACTGGAATTCCATCACCTCCACTAGCTTTGTTTGTAATGATGCTTCCTAAGGCCCACCTGACTTCACATTCCAGGATGTCTGGCTCTAGGTGAGTGATCACACCATTGTGTTTATCTAGGTCGTGAAGATCTTTTTTGTATGGTGTTTCTGTGTGTTCTTGCCACCTCTTCTTAATATCTTCTGTTTTAGTTAGGTCCATATCATTTCTGACCTTTATTGTGCCCCTCTTTGCATAAAATTTTCCCTTGGTATCTCTAATTTTCTTAAAGAAATCTCTAGTCTTTCCCATTCTATTGTTTTCCTCTATTTCTTTGCACTGGTCACTGAGGAAGGCTTTCTTATCTCTCCTTGCTGTTCTTTGGAACTCTGTATTCAAATGGGAATATCTTTCCTTTTCTCCTTTTCCTTTCACTTATCTTCTTTTCACAGCTATTTGTAAGGCCTCTTCAGACAGCCATTTTGCCTTTTTGCATTTCTTTTTCTTGGGGATGGTTTTGATCCCTGCTTCCTGTACAGTGTCAGGAATCTGCGTCCATAGTTCTTCAGGCACTGGGTCATTCACATCTAATCCCTTGAATCTATTTGTCACTTCTGCTTCCATTGTATAATCATAAGGGATTTGATTTAGGTAATACCTAAATAGTCTAGTGGTTTTCCCTACTTTCTTCAATTTAAATTTGAATATGGCAATAAGGAGTTCATTATTTGAGCCACAGTCTGCTCCCAGTCTTGTTTTTGCTGACTATGTAGAGCTTCTCTATCTTTGGCTGCAAAGAATATAATCAATCTGATTTCGGTATTGACCATATAGTGATGTCCATGTGTAGAGTCTTCTCTTGTCTTATTGGAAGAGGGTGTTTGCTATGACCAGTGCGTTCTCTTGGCAATACTCTGTTAGCCTTTGCCCTGCTTCATTCTGTATTCCAAGCCCAATTTTCCTGTTACTCCAGGTATCTCTTCACTTCCTACCTTTGCATTGCAGTCCCCTATAATGAAAAGGACATCTTTTTTTAGTGTTAGTTCTAAAAGGTCTTGTAGGTCTTCAGAGAACCGTTCAACTTCAGCTTCTTCCTCATTATTGGTCAGGGCATAGACTTGGATTACTGTTATATTGAATAGTTTGCCTTGAAACGAACAGAGATCATTCTGTCATTTTTGAGATTGCATCCAAGTACTGCATTTCGGACTCTCTTTGTTGACTGTGAGGGCTATTCCATTTCTTCTAAAGGATTCTTGCCCACAGTAGTAAATATAATGGTCATCTGAGTTAAATTCACCCATTCCAGTCCATTTTAGTTAGCTGATTCCTAAAATGTCAATTTTCCCTCTTGCCATCTCCTGTTTGACCACTTCCAAGTTGCCTTGATTCATGGACCTAACATTCCAGGTTCCTATGCACTATTGCTTTTTGCAGCACCGGACTTTACTTCCATCACCAGTCACATTCACAGCTGGGCATTGTTTTTGCTTTGGCTCTGTCTCTTCATTCTTTCTGGAGTTATTTCTCCTCTCTTCTCCAGTTTCATATTGGGCACCTACCAACTTGGGGAGTTCATCTTTCAGTGTCCTATCTTTTTGCCTTTTCATAATGTTCATGGGATTCTCAAGGCAAGAATACTGAAGTGGTTCACCATTCCCTTTTCCAGTTTTGTCAGAACTCTCCACCATGACCCATCTATCTTGGGTGGCCCTATACCGCATGGCTCGTAGTTTCATTGAATTAGACAAAGCTGTGGTCCATGTGATCAGTTTGATTAGTTTTCTGTGATTGTGATTTTCAGTCTGTCTGCCCTCTGATGGATAAGGATAAGAGGTTTATGGAAGCTTCCTGATGGGAAAGACTGACTGAGGGGGAAACTGGGTGTTGTTGTGATGGGTGGGGCCATGCTCAGTAAATCTTTAATCCAATTTTCTCTTGATGGGTGGGGCTCTATTCCCTCCCTGTTATTTGACCTGAGGCCAAACTATGGTGGAGTTAATGAAGATAATGGTGACCTCCTTCAAAAGGACCCATGCATACACTGCTACACTCAGTTCCCCCAACCCTGCAGCAGGCAACCACCGGCCCACCCTTCTGCCAGAGACTCCTGGACACTCACGGGCAAGTCTGAGTCAGTCTCTTGTGGGGTCACTGCTGCTTTCTCCTGGGTCCTGGTGCGCACAAGGTTCTGTTTGTCCCCTCCAAGAGTGGGATCTCTCCAAGGATGGACATTTTCTTTTCATTCATCTCACATCATTAGGCCTGCAGGTTGCATGGGTGTTTTCCTAGATTTCTTTTTCATGGACCCCTCTATCTTTGAATCACAAATCATCAGATTATACCATTTACTACTTGAACTAAGTTCAGTTATCTGTTTCCTCTTTATCAGGGACATATCCCTTCCTTCCTTAAAAATTTTAGCTCCTGGATTATTCTCTACAAGTTCCTATAAATTTAAAGTGCAAATCTCAGTGGATTATATTTATTCAGAGTTAATTTGGAGATACTGGTGAAGAGGGAGACTCTGCTCTGTGTGGTCATTCACAGATCCAGGGCAATGTATGCACTGCTATCTTCACCATATGATTCTAAGGACACTGTTGAGGTCAAAGTCCTAGTGGCAGAGAGCAAAGAAAGAACAGCATCATGGAAAATGTTTTTCTGAGGTGGGAAGGGAGACTGAGAAAGATAAGTCTGGAGGAGAGTACCCAGGAAGAAGATAATTAGTTAGTGAATAGCTAACTAGTCTCTGTCCTAGTCTTTGCTTCTGGCACCAACTCGCTCTCTTTTTGTTTTCCCCATACACTCATCCTCACCAGGAGGAAATAACTCAAAGTCCCATTCATTTACTGCATCCACTGCAAAGCTCTGGATCTCTAGGTGCTGCATAGTACTATTCATTAGGTCTAAACATAGCTCTAGAGGCCTATAGACTAAAGACAGATTTATGGTCCCTACCCTTCCAATTCATCCTCCAGCGCAAACACACACACACAAACACACACACCACACAATGTCTAAGCAAGGACAAGATAATTACAATTCAAATTTGTGCTTTGAAAAGAGAGATTCACAGCCATGATGAAAGCCTGAAGGGTGAGCATTGTCAGTGCTGTGACCTCTGGTGAATGGAGTTCCTTTCTTAGACCTAGTTTGCTCTCTGGTAGGAATGCTTTTGTTCATTGTTCTTTCTGAACTCTGATTCCACTTTCTGGGTGGTTTGTCCTTGCCTATTATCTTCCATGGCCACAACTGAAGTGGATTTAAGGGACTATCAATTCTGGGGCTGTAAAACTTTTGTAGCCCACTCCATTCTGGCACACAGTTGGAACCCCAAGAATTGTTTTTTGGCCCTAAAACTCAAAGTGCTTTTCAATTGAGGTTTGTTTTATTTTGTCATTACAATTCCCTTGAAAACTGAGTAGGCTTTGGGTTGATTTGTTATCATAGTTTACCCACAAACTTCCCTAGACATATTGGTCAAGCCCAGTGTCTACTTCCTTGCTTCCAGGCCACTCTCTCCACAGAATGTCATCGGATCTGAAGCCATTAGTTTAAGGGAGAAGACCATTGCCTTAATCTGATCATTGCCTCAGAGTTGAGTCTTAATGGGGCTGTGTTGTTTAAGGGTTTTTTATTTGTATTTCCTATGTTTTGAGTTGGTAGCTATGAGCTTTGCAAGCATTCTGAGGCCTCAAACCTCTTTTTTCCTTTTATCGCTGCTTCTAAACAGCCAGTTCTTGCCTGAGCTAATTTTTTTTTTCTGAAATATTGCTACCTGCATCTAGTAAAAATCAACCACACTTTTAACATTTTTCTAACTTTCTCACCTTTGAACCAAAGATTCAAAGGTAGTTGATTGACTTTCCAAGTAATTGAAGTGTCAGTTATTAAGATGCTTGGTCACAGCATAGCAAGGGCCTCCATCTTTCTAGTGTCCAACAGGCATCATTGTTAGTTGGCCATGAACCCGATGCCGTATGTTCATCCTGTGATCTGTACCGATTGTTGCTCCTGATGTTATCTTTCACTAGCCTCCCCGTGACTCCTTATAGTCCAGCCACACTGGCTTTCCAAGATTCTATTTACCTTCCTAGTTTAGAGCCCTTGATGTTCTCTCTCTAGATTTAGAATATTCTTCTCTCAGATATTAACATACAAGTTTCCTCTTACAGATCTTCACTCAAAAGTCAACTTTTTTTTGTGAAGCCTTCCATAGCTACCCCACTACTGATCCGTTAAATCGTCATTTTGTTTTACTTGTTTTATCCACAGTTTTGGCTAGTGTGACACTTTCAAACTAGCTCCTCTGTAGCTTTACTCAGTGTGACCTCCCCCATAACCCCCATATTTGGAGAGCTTCTTTATTTCTGACACAAAAAATGTGTTCCAGGCTCACATAAGGCCTTCTTTATTCTTTATCCTAATTTTAAAATTAAACTTTTCCAAAAAAATCTGATCTTTCCAAGGATAAAAGAAGAGTTTAAAATCTGGATGCTATGGGTATTCATTCAGCTGACATTGCTTTTAGACTATCAGTAGATAATTAATTTCAGTTTTAGGGAATTGTTTTATAATTAGTTTAAACTTTTTCAAGTAATAAACATTTTCATGATTCAAAAGTTAAAATTGTGTGTGTGTATATATATATATACATATACATATACATATACAGTGTTTTGCTTTCATTCCTGCTCTTTGCATTTTTATTCCCTTGTCCTCTACCATTGACCTTTGAACCACACTGGTTGAAATTACAAAGGTTACTTATATACAGATTTTTTCAGTAGTGAATACTACAGTACTATACTGCATGATCACTGTTGGATGAATCTGCAAATACCACAGAACCAAGGATATAAGAAACCATGATACCAAATGTGCTAAGTCACTTCAGTCATGTCCAACTCTTTGTGACCCAATGGACTATAGCCTGCCAGATTCCTCTGCCCTTGGAATTTTCCTGGCAAGAATACTGGAGTGGGTTGCCATGCCCTTCTCCAGGGAATCTTTCTAACCCAGGGATGGAACCCACGTCTCTTTCATCTTGTGTATTGGCAGGCAGGTTCTTTACCACTAGTGCCACCTGGAAAGCCCTGTGCATAAGGAGGGCCAACTGTAAGTTAAATGTGGGTTTTTGACTGCATAGAGGGTGGCACCCCTAATGCCAACATTGCTAAATACTCAACTATATATTGATTAATTTCTTTCTTTTACTTAACCCTTTCCATCTTACTCTGTGACCTTTTCCCTACAGATATACAATTTTATTAGTTTCTTGTTTACCTTTTCATTGTTTCATTTTGCAAATACTCATTGCATTTTTCTTCCTTCTTATACAAACTATAGCATAAGATAGATACTCCTCTGTACTTGCATATATTTGCTTAAGAATATATGGAGGCAATCTCTCCACATCAGTGCATGCAGATCTTCCTTTTTGAAAACTGCTTGGTATTGTACTGAGTGGCTGTATCAGAGTTTATTCAACTAGTTTTTTATTGCTAGAGACTTGGGTTTTTTTCCCCAGTCTTTTGTTCTTCTAACAATGTGGCAATGAATACCCTCCTGCGTACGTGATTTCATGCTTGCGAAGACATATCAGTAGAACAAATTATTGGAAGTGGGTTTTCCCCGACTAAAGATAATATCTGGAATTTTGTTAGAGGTGGTGAAACTCTTCTGCATAGGAGTAGCATCATTCTGTTTCCCACCAACGATATGAGTTTTTTTATGTCAAGTTGATAAATAAGAAATCGTACCTTGCTGTATAGTTTTACTTTACCTTTTAATATGAATGAGATTGAGCATCATTTAATGTGTTTAAGGGGCATTTTTTTCCTCCTATTTACTCTTTGTTCAAATCTTTCCCTCATAGTTCGGTCAGTAATTTTTGATCTTTTTTTCAATTTCTAGTCGCTCTTCACATATCAGGAAAATTTACCTTTGTCTTTGATAGTTGTTGCAAGTTGTTTTTTTTTTTTCAATGTGTTATTTGTCTTGCAGTTTTTTTATACTATTTTTTCCCAATTCTTGACATGTATAAGTTTTTAATAGTATGTGTTTTCCTTTGTCAGTCTTCTCTCTTATGCTTTTGGAATTTATATATTTAGGAAAGTATTCCCTAGTTGAAAGTAATAAGACAATTCACTCATGTTTCCATATCATATTTTATATGGTTTTCTTTTAAAAATATATATCTGTATTTTTTTTTGGAGTTTTTCCTGGAGTATATAGTGAGGGATCAGCCCAGCTTTATCTTTCTCCAAGTGGCTATTCAGTTGTTCCCAAACCAGTTATTTAAAAGTGCATCAGCAGCTTATTGATATGAAAAGCCTGGTTTATCATATTTTTATTTCCCATATGTATTTGAGTTCAGTTCTAGAATTTCTATTTTGTTTTTTTGACCCACCTGGTTATTCATACTGAGTACAATACCATTTTTCTTTCTGATATTTTGTGGTATGTCTTAGTACCTAGTTCTATCAATCCTCTATTGTTCTTTGTCTAAGTTCCCTGGATACTATTGTTTATTGTTTATTTTTCTGTAAAAGCTTTCGAATAAAATTTTCAAGTTGCAGAGAAAAAATTCTTTTAGTGCTTTTATTGGGATCTTGTGCCTCTTTTTATTATAAGATACTTAAACTAAGATGGTCAGACTGAGTATTCACATCTCAGTTCTTGAAGTTCCTAACTACTAAAAAACAGAGGCTTTTCTGATTCAAATTCAAAAATAATAATCATAAAACTGATCTTTACTTAAGGCACTGCATATTTCTGGTACCTATGATTCCAGATTTTTCCATTTATAGACTTAAAAGCTTTCTGGAAGCTTTGCCCTTGGTGGTCACTTGCAGGCGTAGAGTTCACTCTTCAAGGTCACTTTGTCAGTCTTTTTTCCCAACACTATACCGTTCCAAGTTTTAAGCTTTTTAAAATAAAACTATTTTCTCTTAGAATGATTAAAAGTGCTCTAGGGAAGAACCACTGGTTTGGAGGTCTGTATACAATTGTGTCATTTCTGGCTCAAATAACTTCTAGTTTGCTTGGAATTTTAACAATAGTTCTGAGGTTTTGCACATTAAACAAACTTTGAGCTTTTCAGCCAAAGAGTCCTGGTTGACTGATACGAATATTCTTGAGAGATCTACACCTGTGAATAGCAGTGGAAGAATATATTTGTCTCTCTACAAAAGACTCCATCCTGAAATTTAAATTGCATTTTTTTAGAGAAATTATTTGAAAATATATATTCTACTAAAATGGAGAAATAGTACTATCTGAAAAGAAGAAAAGAGTCCAGTCATATGTGAGGGAAAGCTATGATAATAACTATATTTCTCCAACACTGCACATATATAATTTTTGTGATTACTAGTTACAGTATTAGTTGGGTACCTTAGTAGATATTAGGGGCTTCCCTGATTGCTCAACAGGTAAAGAATCTGCTTGCAATACAGGAGCCGCAGGAGATGTGGGTTTGATCCCTGGGTCAGGAAGATCCCCTGGAGAAGGAAATGGCAAACCATTCCAGTATTCCTGCCTGGAGAATTCCATAGACAGAGAAGCCTGGTGGACTACAGTCCATGGGGTCACAAAGAGTTAGAAATGACTGAACAACTAATACACACACACACACACACACACACACACACACACATACATACACATAGACAAACTAAAAAACAAAGTGTTGGTAGTACTTGGGCATATAAGAAATACTGAAAGTAACTGTAAGACAAAGTGATGAGAACTTTTCAAGCACTCTCATTTAAAATTTATAACAACCCGATGGCTTAAAGGGAAGCCCAGGTGACTCAGCAGTGAAGAATCCACCTGCCAAGGAGGAGCTACAGGAGACATGGGTTCAGTCCTTGGATCGGGAAGATCCCCTGGAGGGAGAAATGGCAACCCACTCCAGTATTCTTACCAGGATAATCTCATGGACAAAGAGTCAGACATGACTGAAGCATCTGAGCACACATGCTGCTACTGCTAAGTCGCTTCAGTCGTGTCCGACTCTGTGCGACCCTATAGACGGCAGCCCAACAGGCTCCGCCATCCCTAGGATTCTCCAGGCAAGAATACTGGAGTGGGTTGCCATTTCCTTCTCCAATGCATGAAAGGGAAAAGTGAAAGTGAAGTCGCTCAGTCGTGTCCGACTCTTAGCTAGTGGACTGTAGCCCACCAGGCTCCTCCGTCCATGGGATTTTCCAGGCGAGAGTACTGAAGTGGGGTGCCATTGCCTTCACATGCACAATGGCTTAAATCCTATTATAACCTCCATTTTATAGACAAGGACTGTGATGGACTTAGCAATGTCAGTTTTAATATGGAGACATGCTCGAAGCATTAGGAGAGTGCCAAGTAGCGTGGAGCTTGGAGAAGTAGGGTGTGATGGTCATCTGTGTCTTTATGAGAAGCAAAAAAAATGGGTTCTATTCTAGATAACATGATATAGAGAAGGTGATCAGTAAAGAAATATGTAGTATGTAGACTAAATATCACATATTGATAGACTGGATATAATTGAGTCAAGGGTAATTAAGGTATGTCTTCCATTGTTTCTTACTTAGATGATTGGTACAATGAATTGACTAATGGAGACTATAATTATGGAAAGTGAAATGGGTTATGGAGAGATGATAGCTTGCTTACTTAAATATAATTTTAGATTTTTCTGATTTATGATTTATTATTCTTCTATAAATATATTACTTTTATGTTGTGCATTTTCTTTGCTTATAAGAAAAGACAGGTATAATGTTTTAAAATACTTTCATTTCTTTCAAATGAACTATAAAAAAAAAAAATCCATAAAGAATTATCTAGAATCAAGGCAAAGGCAGTTACAAAAGGCAGAGTTGGAGAGGCCTTTAAAGAGGTTACTTTTCCTCTGTAGCACAGTTTATGGACACACCTTCTTATTTCACTTTTCTGATTCAAAGTCATTGTTGAATTCTCTCACCAAACCCTCTCCTGCAGACAAAGTGCAAGATCTTACTTCGTCCCTGCTGTTGCTGATGTCCACACATAGGCCTTATCATCAGTCAAGCAGCTTGGGTGGGCAGGCAGTGATGGGGCGGGGTGGAGGAGTCTTAGGTCTAAAAGGGCTCTGCTGTAGCTGCTGGACGATCATCTAGGAGGCACATGCTGCAGTGATTCTAACTGACTTGGAGGTTAGCAGGAAAGCTTGATGCAAATTTACTAAAACCCTGGGGCATGATGCTTTTCAAGTTTAACTTTTACTGGAGCTGCCTTGATATCACCATGATAAATGGTATTATATAAAAACAACAGGATGATTCATTCATTCCACAGGGCTTACCTAGTGGTTCACACAGTAAAGAATCTGCCTGCAATGCAGGAAACCTAGGTTCTATCCCTGAGTTGGGAAGATACCCTGGAGAAGGAATGGCAACCCACTCCAGTATTCTTACCTGGAGAATTCCATGGACAGAGGAGTCTGTTGGGCTATAGTACGTGGGGTCACAAAGAATTGGACACGACTGAGCGACTTTCACTTACTTTCTTTTTCTTTTTTTCAGGACGACTCCATGGTAGAGAGTACACATAGATCTTAGTGGATATTTAATAAAGCTCAGTTCCCTGAGACTCAGATAGGGAGATACTTCTTGGAGCTCCCCAGCCCTGTTTCTTCTTCTTCCTGGGCTGTATTCCCAATCTTCCTTCTAAGTAGGGTGTAGCCATGTAAGAGGTTCTCACCAATGGAAATATAGGAAGAAGTGTGTGTCATTTAAAAAGCAAGAATAGCTTCTCCAGACTCTCTTTGCCTATTGACTGGTTGCATTTAAATGACCATGAGGTCACCATGATGATGAATACTCAAGGTGGAAGGATGTTCCTGAATCTTATGTGAAGTCACCTGGCCACAAGGAATATCAATTTTGGTTTTACATAAGAAGGGTACTTGTCTTAGCTGAAGGACCCAGACAGTTTCTCTGGAGGAACTAATATTTAAATTAAGACTTTAAGTTGAAAAAGAGACCAAGTGGTCTAAATAAATTTTCAATCATGTTTGGATTTATCTATCCCAAATCAAAAATTTCATGAATGATATTTTTAACTCACTCTAGCACAAGCTGGAATCAAGATTGCTGGGAGGACTATCAATAACCTCATATACACAGATGACACCACCCTTGTGGCAGAAAGGAAGAGGAACTAAAGAGCCTCTTGATGAAAGTGAAAGAGGGGAGTGAAAAAGTTGGCTTAAAACTCAACATTCAGAAAACTAAGATCATGGCATCTGGTCCCATCACTTCATGGCAAATAGATGGAGAAACAATGCAAACAGTAAAAGACTATTTTTGGGGCTCCAAAATCACTGCAGATGGTGACTGTAGTGATGAAATTAAAAGATGCTTGCTCCTTGGAAGAAAAGCTATGACAACCTAGACAGCATATTATAAAGCAGAGACATTCATTACTTTGCCAACAAAGGTCTGTCTAGTCAAAGCTATGGTTTCTCTAGTAGTTGTATACAGATGTGAGAGTTGGACCGTAAAGAAAGCAGAGCACCGAAGAATTGATGCTTTTGAACTGTGGTGTTGGAGAAGACTCTTGAGAGTCTCATGCACTGCAAGGTGATCCAACCAGTCAATCCTAAAGGTATTCAGTCCTGAATATTCATTGGAAGGTCTGATGCTGAAGCGGAAACTCCAATACTTTGGCCACCTGATGCCAAGAACTGACTCATTTGAAAACACCCTGATGCTGGGAAAGATTGAAGGTAAGAGGAGAAGGGGATGACAGAGGATGAGATGGTTGGATGGCATCACCGACTCAATGGACATGAGTTTGAGTAAGCTCTGGGAGTTGGTGATGGACAGGGAAGCCTGTCGTGCTGCAATCCATGGGGTCGCAAAGAGTCAGACACGACTGAGCGACTGAAC
Source organism: Giraffa tippelskirchi (assembly GCF_054371585.1). Taxonomy (NCBI): domain Eukaryota; kingdom Metazoa; phylum Chordata; class Mammalia; order Artiodactyla; family Giraffidae; genus Giraffa; species Giraffa tippelskirchi. The sequence goes on along the minus strand of NC_137280.1, from coordinate 101,332,318 downwards.
TGAAACTGAAAGAGGGGATGTGCTTTGAAATCAATAGAGTTGACCAAAAAATACCCTTCATGGAATTTCTAAATGATATTTCAGTATTAACCAAAAAGTAGTCATTGAATGGAAAGAGGGTATTTTAAAAATTTATACAGTAGTGAGATTCACTTCACAGTCATAAATCTATTCTATTTTCTTCATTTATTCAACTTTTTACAGATCAAATATCAGGTGCTATATTATATCTCAGGGATATAAATTGTGAATAAGACAGTCTCTCCCCTTATGGATAGTCTATTGAAAAGGAAAGCAGTTACACAAAGGATCACATGAAGGGACATATAAAGACAAACTGAAATTAGTATGAAGGAAAAAACAAACAAACAAACTGGGAGATATGAAATACTCCAAGGGTTTTGATCTAGTCTGAGAGGCAGTTAGGAAGTACTCTTTGAGGCAAAGTGTTATTTGAATTGGGATCTAACAAGTGAGCAAAAGTTAACATGATGAGAAGAGATAGGGGTGAAAAGTGTTCCTCTGACTGCTATGGAGGTCTGAGCAATGAGGAAGAATGAGAAAGTCTGTAGGCCAGAGTGGTTACAGTGTGATAATGCAGGAGGTTTTATTTATTTATTTTATTTTTTATTTTTTTTTTACTTTACAATATTGCAGTAGTTTTTGCCATACATTGACATGAATCAGCCATGGGTCCACACGTGCTCCCCATCCTGGACCCCCTCCCACCTCCCTCCCCATCCCATCCCTCCGGGTCATCCCATCCCTCCGGGTCATCCCATTGCCCCAGCCCCAAGCATTTGTCTCATGCATCGAACATGGAATGGTGTTCTGTTTCACATATGATAATATACATGTTTCAGTGCTATTTTCCCAGAACGTCCCACCCTCACCTTCTCCCTCAGAGTCCATAAGACTGTTCAATGCATCTGTGTCTCTTATTCTGTCTCGCACATAGGGTTATCATTACCATTTTTCAAATTCCATATATATGCATTAGTATACTGTATTGGTGTTTTTCTTTCTGGCTTACTTCACTCTGTATTATGGGCTCCAGTTTCATCCATCTCAATAGAACCGATTCAAATGTATTTTTTTTTAATGGCTGAGTAATATTCCATTGTGTATATGTACAACAGCTTCCTTATCCATTCATCTGCTGATGGACATCTAGGTTGCTTCCATGTCCTGGCTATTGTAAACAGTGCTGCGATGAACATTGGGGTACATGCGTCTCTTTCAATTCTGGTTTCCTCGGTGTGTATGCCCAGCAGTGGGATTGCTGGGTCATATGGCAGTTCTATTCCCAGTTTTTTAAGGAATCTCCACACTGTTCTCCATAGTGGCTGTACTAGTTTGCATTCCCACCGATAGTGTAAGAGGGTTCCCTTTTCTCCACACCCTCTCCAGCATTTATTGTTTGTAGACTTTTGGATAGCAGCCATTCTGACTGGTGTGAGATGGTACCTCATTGTGGTTTTGATTTGCATTTCTCTAATAATGAGTGATGTTGAGCGTCTTTTCATGTGTTTGTTAGCCATCTGTATGTCTTCTTTGGAGAAATGCCTGTTTAGTTCTTTGGCCCATTTTTTGATTGGGTCATTTATTTTTCTGGAATTCAGCTGCAGGAGTTGCTTGTATATTTTTGAGATTAATTGTTTGTCTGTTGCTTCGTTTGCTATTATTTTCTCCCATTCTGAAGGCTGTCTTTTCACCTTACTTATAGTTTCCTTTGTTGTGCAAAAGCTTTTAATTTTAATTAGGTCCCATTTGTTTATTTTTGCTTTTATTTCCAATATTCTGGGAGGTGGGTCATGGAGGATCCTGCTGTGATTTATGTCGGAGAGTGTTTTGCCTATGTTTTCCTCTAGGAGTTTTATAGTTTCTGGTCTTACGTTTAGACCTTTAATCCAGATTAGTAGGATATCATTGTTATTAGTAACATTTTTGTTATTGTCTTGAAAATTCATTCTGGTTTAAATGTGGACGAGAGTTAGAAGAAGTCAGAGTGGATGCTGGTAGAGCAGTAAGGAACCTATGGAAGTCCTTGAGGAAAGCCAAGATGGTGGCTAAGCCCAGGGTAGGCTGTGGAGCTGGAGAAAAACAGATGGATTAAGAAGATATTTTTAAAGACTGAATAAACAAAGCAACCAGTAGTAGCATGGAAACAATATTCAAGAGAGTTCATTTTAAAATTTCTGATTGATTTATTGCCTAAAATCCATGGAATAACATTAATAGAGCTGAAAATGTCTTTCATGATCTTGACATTCCATCCAATCAATTTGTTCACTTTCCTCTCAATGTTCATACATTTTTCCTGCATATGTGTATCTAGGATATTTTCTAGACTTTCTGCTTGTCTGTCTTCAATAAAAAAACAATTTCTCCAAGTAACCTAAAACTACAGTTCTTTAAAATTAATTGAAAACTTTACAGTAGTTTTTTAGTAGAAAGCAGATAGGGTTTAAAGCTCTGAGAGGGGATTCTGGATTCAGTGTGGAGGGATCTTGCAATAATGTATTCCAGATGAAAACACAGAAAGATTGGAAAGCCCCAGTCCCCAAGGACTCTTACTTCTCAGTTCCCTTTCTGTCCCCACAGCCTCAACTCTCCACTGTACAAATGGAGAATTCTTCCAGTTTTCCAGAATTTCTAATGTTTTTCCTGTATTTCTTCAGAATTCCCAAATGATAAAGTATCCTACTCTCATTGCCTTCTTTTTTCCCTTACTAAAACTGTACCTATACATCTTTTGAACAACTATATTTTAAAAATTTACTTTCTCAAACCCTGGGTTCGTATCCTATGCCTCACATTGTTCTTTCCCTTCCTATGTGTGAACCTTTTCTTCTGCTTTTTTGTACTTAACCAACTTTATTGTTTCTCATTTTGAAAGATTGTTTATTTACTATCATGACTATGTAAGTCATGTATAGAGAAATTTTTTTAAAGTAATTGAGAAATGTCTCCTAACAGATAGTAGAACAACTATGAGGTTGGAATGGTGTAGGTTTGACCACAAATAGCATCAGAAAAATAAATGTGAGTCACAAAGTCTCAGTAGAAATTCCTGGAGGTAGACATAAAATTAAGAAAATAATAGTATTAAAGTTAGAATATGAATTAAGCCAGTATTCTGCACAACAGATTTTGACTTTAATGGTTTCATCAGATCAAAATTCTCCTCCATAGAAAGCAGAGGAGGTATGTACCAGCATTACTTTTAGGAAAATGAAAAATTTAACATTACTTTTAATTTCCTTGACAGCAGAAAATTGAAAGTAGATAGATGGCATGTACATATGTGGGTGATTATTAAACTTTCATTTATGCATAACCACTAGCCAACCCACTTCTGATCAACACAAAATTGGAAGACTTTGCATTTAGCTGTGGAAGACGGTCCTAGAGAAGTAGATTGAATGAGAAGGAAAAGTATAAAGTGGTTACATGTGGTACCCCTGCATCCCTCCCTTCCCAGAGGGGTGAGGTGCAAGCTGAGTTTGGGGAAGCAGGGCAAGCAATTGCCCTCAGTATGCCTCAGCCGGAAGATGTTGTATTCTTGGCTACAGATGTGGCTTTGAAAGAGAAGAGCAAACTATAAGACACTGCAGCTGTCATCTTACTTGACTATAATGGGATCATAAGCAACCTAACACAGGCTCTTTGTTGAGTGAAGAATAGCATTTCCATGGGTATTATTTTGAACTGTGTTCCAAAAATTCCATTGTGAATTAGCTGTTTGTTATTTAGAAAGCCTCTTACCACAAACCGTATTACAATTTAATGTATATAATTACAGTTCCAGCTGAACTATATACTAGCTGAAGTTTCAGCTTCAATCAACCACCCAGTGTAACATTCCTTTCATGGCAAGGCATTCTAATTTGGAAGAAGAAAAATATCTTCCCATTTCTGGCAGATTGCTTATGAGCAAAGAGAGGAATGCTTGGTGTAGAGAGGGTGACAGACAATCATATTCTAGGGATCATCCCACTGCTCATTCTTTCTTCTACCCAGTCCTCATTGGCAGTAGTCCTGGAGGTAGGGTTTGTGGGTCTTTAGAAAACTCAACTGGCACATTAAAGGCGTGAGAGTCCAGAGCCAGTAGACATCCCAGACAAGAGTAGTTTGTTTTTAAATTTTATTGAACTTCAGTTGATTTGCAATGTTGTATTAATTTCTGCTGTATGGCAAAGTGACTCAGTTATATATATTCTTTTTGGTATTCTTTTCCATTATGGTTTATCACAGGATATTGGATATAGTTCCCTATACTATAAACTAAGACCTTGTTGTTTATCCATCCTATATATAATAGTTTGTGTTTGCTAACCCCAAACTCTCATTCCTTTTTCCCCTACCCCCTTGGCAAATACAAGTCTGTTCTCTATATCTGTGACTCTGTTTTGGGTTTTGTAGAAAAGTTCATTTGTGTTATATGTTATATTCCACATATAAGTGATATCATATAGTATTTGTCTTCCTCTTTCTGACTTACTTCACTTAGTATGATACTCTCTAAGTCCATCCCTGTTGCTGCAAATGGCATTATTTCATTCTGTTTTATGGCTGAGTTCTATTCCATTGTGTGTGTGCATGTGTGTGTACATATATACCATATATACAGTCCATGTGGTCACAAACAGTCAGATATGACTGAGCAACTGAGCTCATAGCACAGTATTCCATTGTGTGTGTGTGTGTGTGTGTGTGTGTGTGTGTGTGTGTGTGTGTATACATACATACGTGATATTTTACATTCCTACCAACTGCTTCCTAGGCTAGTGGTAAAGAACCCACTTGCAATGCAGGAGACATTAGAGACGTGGGTTTGATCCTTGGGTTGAGCAGATCCCCTGCAGAGGAAATGACAACCCACTCCAGTATTCTTGCCTGGAGAATTTCATGGACAGAGGAGCCTGATGGGCTACAGTCCATGGGGTCGTAAAGAGTCAGACATGACTGTGTGTGCAATGTCTTCTTTGGAGAAACATCTATTTAGATGTTCATTTTTTGATTGGGTTGTTTTTTATTGTTGAATTGCATGGCTGTTTGTATATTTAGAAATTAAGCCCTTGTTGATCACATTATTTGCAAATATTTTCTCCCAGTCTGTAGGTTGTCTTTCATTTGTTTATGGTTTCTTTTGCTGTGCAAAAGCTTATTAGTTTAATTAGGTTCCGTTTGTTTATTTTTGCTTTTATTTCTGTTGCCTTGGGAGACTGACCTAAGAAAACATTGCTACGATTTATGTCAGAGAGTGTTTTGCCTATGTTCTCTTCTAGGAGTTTTATGGTGTTGTGTCTTATGTTTAAGTCTTTAAGCCATTTTAAGTTTATTTTTGTATATAGTGAGAAGGTGTGCTCTAGCTGCTTTGATTTATATGCGGCTATCTAGCTTTCCCAGCACCACTTTCTGCAGACAATAGTAATTTGTTAATTTGCAGTAAAGAAAATAATTTTCTAGCTTTTTTTTAAATAAAGAAATATTATTTTTTCCATATTTACATAAAAGTCAATAAATTCCTGTTTAAGTTGCTCTCAACCTAGATGCTGTAAAGTGAGAAATAGTATGAGGATAAGAGGCAGTCTACAGAGTGGATTCCCATCCAACCATTTGTTTGCAGAGGGGGAAATGCAGGGGTATAAAGCAATGACTTTCTCTGAGATTCATGAGGAGTAGGAGCCTTTTACAGAATCAGCAACAGTGTGAAGGATACATCCATAACTAATAATTTATACACACTATACACATATCATAGTTGGATAAACCTTGAAAAACCATTTACACCATAGCCTTGCTTAAGCTGGCCTTCTGCCCCGTGGGTCCTGCCTTCACTGTGGTAAAATTGCTGATGGCTTTCTATATAGATGAGATAACATTTGGGATAGACTTTGTTCTAAAGCTGTCTTCCAGATGTCTCATATCTAAACCTGTACTAACAGGTTTTCAGTGTTTAAAAATACATTAAAATGGCTATAATTTATATTCTTATATTTTGAAGGAAAATGTTTATAAAATTTTAGTCCTATCCCAATCCGCAAAATGTGAAACAACTTGCAATACAAAAACAAATATTCTATAACAATGTCAGGAAGTATAACTTTTAATACACATCAATACTGGTATGTATAACTCTGATAATTCTCTAAAACTAATAAGGGAATCATTTGATGTGGATGATAATGATAATATTCCACGAGTAATATAGTAGGTACACTACAGTGTGTAGATTTACTTAATTTATTATATTTTGTTAAATCATTCACATTTGTATTTTCTTCCCTACCATTGTTAGGGGAAGCACACTGACTGAAACCGCCCATCCTGGCCAGGCACCATAGTAACCATTTGCATGAGTTGTTTTACGAGGTCCTGGTCAGGAACATGGAACTAATAAGCCACCACCAACCGGTAGAGTTCAGGAAAGATCAAAAGGAGACATGACATGTCAGACCACCTCCCAGAATCCTCTCTAGCATCCGTCTTGGCTGAATAAGGCATGCACCACCAGGAAGGACTCTGAGTCAGAATGATTGGCTGAAGACAACCCAGATACTAATCCCTTCACCATAAAACCTGAGACTGCAGTCACGTGGCAGAGCAGTTCTTCTGGGTTCCCTTATCCTACTGCTCTCCACCCAGGCACCCTTTCCAGTGAAATATCTTGCTTTGTCAGCATACTTGTCTCCTCGGACAATTCATTTCCTAGTGTTAGACAAGAGCCCACTTTCAGACCCTGGAAGGGGTCCCCTTTCCTGCAACACCATGACCAACTTTTTAAAGACATGTCTAGTTTAAAAAGACATGTCTAGTTTACTTTTATACCTTTCTGATGTTAAATATAGTAAATCATCAAATAATATTAGATGAAGAAATAAATATATTCTTACACCAATACCTGTTTCCTTTTTTTCTATTTGTGTTATGGCTAACAGAGACATTCTGTGGACCTTTGAATATCCTAGAGGAAATGACAAACTAGCCAGTTCTTAAGAAATTTTTGTTAACATTTTCTCCTTAAGATTTTGCACTCCAGTGGATTTTACAGAATTTTTTACTTTCTTTTCCAACCGTAAAATTATGTTCACTACAAATTCCCATTTGTCCACTAGATTTAATTTGATAAATAATTTTTAAGATTTTACAAAACAATTTTCAACTTTACATATTACAAAAATACATTAAAATCTATTCGTGTTTGGGTTGATAATGTATCTTCTTCATCTCTATCCTAAAGAAAATATAACCAGTCAAATGTGTGATTTACTTTCATAATTGTGTCCTCAATCCAATTCTTCATTAGTATGTGTATTTGCCAGATCCTATGATAAATTTCCAGATAATATTAATTTAAAAAATTAGTCCTTTCTTCTTTGGGATTATTAAAAAAACTTGGTTTCTGGACATTGTTCCAAAGCTGATGATCTTCTATCAATTTTTGAAAATGTTTGAGGATTTATTTTGCCATCAGATCAATACCGATAATCTAGGTATCATCCTTATTCCAGACAGCATGTTGTAATGAACAGAGATGCCCTTATACATGTTGTATAGATTCTAATTACACGATGACATGTCAGGGATGGGCTAATTTTATAGAGCTTTGTTTAGTCACCTTCTGGACAAAAAACAGGTGAATTTTCCCTTTATCTTAAAACTTGGCTCCCTATAAAAAGGCAAATACTCCTGTAAGGGTCATGCTTGAAATTCTCAGCCATTTTTATTTTGGTGTAATAAAGGAAAACAACTCTCCATATATTTATAAAAAGCAGAGATCACAAAGATGAATGACTAAGAAAGATAAGATGTAGCGCAGAAAGCCAAAAAGGACCTAATGAGAGAATCCTGTGGCCAAGGATAAATGTCAAAGTCTATCTCTTATCTCAGTGATAGTTTTCGAGATGGAACACCATGCTTATTCTAGTGACCACACACTATAGTCAGTTAACAAGTTAAGCCCTAAGCTTTTCTAGGAGTAACATAGGACATGCTTGTTACTTCAAATGCCAAATTTCAGTGACTTGAAACCAAGAAGAATAAATGAAAGTCACGGTTCAGAACAACTGTGGTGAAGTTGGGAGCAGAATCCTGGTGTACACTAATTGTGTGGCACATAAAATGGTTTTAAGGAACAGCTGTAGGGTAATGGAAAGGGCTATGATGAATATAATTCTGTTGGGATGAAGCTCAGGTATTGCAGGAACAAATGCCAATATTTTTCCATAGAGGGATTAATTACATGGTCAACAGCTGGAATTTACAAGGAGGTGTATTAAATAAAATAGCAGGCAAGCTTGAACTGCATTCCCACAAAAGCCATAAAATGGGAATACCAAGAGAACTGGCAAATGTAATCTTTCACCTATTTTTTTAGGCACAGCTGTCCATATACAAGTTGGGGAGATGGAAATTTGTGAGTAGACAACTGTGTGCCACATTAGAAAGATTCGATGTGAACAATTTTATCCAGCTATGAAAAACAAGCAAGCACAATGGAAATTGTCTCAAATGCACTTGAATTTGAGTTCACACTATTGTTATTTCCATTCCCAAAGGGAATTCTTCCATTTATTCGTTGGCTGCATGAGCTTACTTTGTACATGCTGCCTCCAAAATCATTGGAAAGTAAGTCAGTTTTCTTGGAACTTAGTAAGATTTTGAAAGTGTAATATGGAATCTTCAACAATCAAGGTCGAAGAATGATTTACAATAACTTTAGCTGCATAACCTGATTTATCACAATTCAAAAATTACTCAACCCCACCATACTTAGAATTAAATATAAACTCTTCACTATTGCCTACAAACCCTTGCGTGCTATGCCCCTGCCTCTCTTTCCAACTTCATTTCCTAACCCCTCTCCTCTCTCACTACAGGGAGATGCACTGGCCTCCTGCCAGTTCTTCAAAAGGCTCCTTCCAGCCTAGTGGAATGTGGTCGCCTCTCCCAGGAATGCTGTTCCCCCTGCCCTTGGTATGTTTGTCTCTTTTTCATCTTTTGGGTCTCAGCTTAACTTACTACTGCTTCAAAGAGGTCTTCTCTGACCACTGTTTACAAATTAGGTCTCCTAATTTTATCAGAATTCCATCCTGGTTACCTTCATAGAATATACTACAAATTATAATTATTTGCTTACTTCTCAAATATCTCCCATGCTTAACTGCAGCCACAGTGAAGGTTGAAAGTGCCTTCTGAATGCCTAATACAAGGTCCAAACATCCTACACTGCTTTTAAAAACTAGGTCATAGAATCTGGTTGTGAGATATGATGAACATTTAAAAAATTCAATAGAATAGAAAATATCAGAACACATTGTACAGTATAAGTAGTTTTTAATGAAAGTGGTGTTTCTGAAGTTGGCATCTGTGTGTGTGCGTGTGGATCATGGTATGAAATGTGGGCCTCAGGGGAGAAAAAGTAAAAGCCACAGAAAAAAAGGTCCAGTACATATTCACTGAATCAATGAATTTTTTCAAATGAAAATGCTTGTCTACAAGTCTTCCTATACTTAAGACTGTTCAGAGTAGGAAGTTGCTGGTGTGCCTTTTCAAAGGTACTAGAAAGTTGTCTTTGTTCAAGAAAAGAAAGCTTGTGCTGGTTGTCATCTGAAATTGCTTAAAGTTTCATTCCTTTGCTTTTTAATGTGTTTCCATTTTCATTGCAGAAGGTGTTGTGACATGTAACACTTAGATACTTACTGATTATGTATACATTAGTATTCTTAAGACCCTTTCCCAAAAGGAAGTTTTGATGGAAGTAAAGAATGAAGGAAGAGCATGAGTCCTTCAGGGAAAACAGTAACTTTTGGAATGGGAATATATTAGTGGAGTTGAAGAATGTGGAAAGTAGCACGTCAAGTTAGCTTACTCCAAATATTTGTCTACTTTACGATTGGCAAAAGCAGGGTCCTAATGCTTCCTGTGGTCAGCCAAAAAAGTGTAGTAGTGGAAAGGAAACCAAAGCGTGTGTTTTAATTTACTTTGGTTATTTGAACCGATCTGCTGTGGTCTCATTGAGCTGTATCCGGTTAGGTCACTGGCTTCTAGTTCCCGTGTAAAAAATGCATTCCACATATTATAGTGATATTAAAACATATTTGAACATTGCAGTTGAGCATTCATATTTGAAATGAAGGATAATGAAGAATAATTTGCTTCCATTCAGCAGTGTAACTCACTTTGGAGACTTAAGAATTCTTTCCAACATGGTTAAAATTTAAAATACTTCCAAAATTTCTTACAGATCAGAAAGAAAAAAAACAAAATAAAGAACAAATAATTAAAATTAAAGCATGGTTGTCAAATTGGGAGCTCAATATAATTGGATTTTTCTGTGGAGTGCAGTTTGCTGGGGGAAAGTCTTTACTCACATTCCACCTGAACGACCATCATCCACACCCACTTTCTTTTTAAAGGAAACATTTACTTTTGTGACTTAGTCATAATGAAATACAAAGGACCTCTTTGTGTGTGAAAATGAAACTGGGTGTGAGCCTTTTAAGGAAAAATTAAAGAAGGATGTGTATGTGAGGGGTGAAATTCCCAAGTCTTGCTCAGCTGTTCCTGCCTACCTCCTACTTAGAAACCAGGCTGCCCTGCACAGCAAGGCCCAGATGTTGTGTGTCAGGAAGCAAAACAGCACCTCCAATGGCTCACAGATGAGGTGCTCAAACAGCACTGGGCAAAGGCTGTGAACAGTGCTGTTACAGTGTCCTGTCCAGAGAGAATCTCAACCAGGCAGCACCTAACCAATGTTTTCTACAGGAATGACTTGTATCTTCCTGAAAGTTTTGAATCCTATTTAGATTTTCAAGAAGAACAACAGCTTGCAGTTAAGAGTAAAGCAAATGGGGATAACCTAGTTGACATGACTTATTAGTCACCTGGGACAGTTTGGGGTAGGATTGGTACACTTGTGAATACGGTACTGTAGGAGGACAAGTCAAACACTGCAAAAATATAAAAAGGAACAGCACCTTTAAGGAAATTCCTGGAATTGGCTAAGAGATTCTTGGAATAGCAGTTCCCCCATTCTCCATCCCCTCCAGCATTTTTCCAATCTTCAACTTTCTCTCTGTCATCCTAAGTTGCTTCCAGTACAACGAACCTTTCTTCTCAGCCTGTAGGCCTTTGTGGCCTAGCCTATCCTGAAACCAACCTTTGTTTTCCCCTCACTGTTCTCTGACTCCTCACTGGCAAATTTCTTAAGCAAGTGGTTTGTACCATGTCTCTATTTGTTGAAAACCCAGTACGGTCCCACCATGGTACCAAGACTGTGCTATAGAAATTCACCAATTTCTTTATGCTTAAAGTTCATGCTTAAAACTCAATGGTCTTCTCCTAGCCTTGGTGCTTCTTCTTTCTCTAAAGCATTTAACACTATCTCATTATGTGTTTTGATAATCTTCCTTTAGTTTCTTTTTTTAAAAAAAATATTGTAATCAGTTTATCTCACTCTTTATCTCCTGTTTATCTGTGTGTTTTGTTGTCTTTTTTTCCTCCAACATTCCCTCCAGCGTCTCTCTGTGCTATATCCTGTCACTCTAGATTAACCTTTGATTAGCTCATACTTCTCACTTCCCCTTTGCCCTCTCTTCTGTCCTGGACTTCTGTTGTCACTGCCTCAGCCCATAGTAATTCTTTGAAAACATTTAATTATACAATATCAACTACGAACTCAAAACCCTTCAATAGCAATCAGGCAATCAAAGCCAAATTCCTTGCAATTGTTAGAAGATTCTGGGATCTGGCCCAGGCTACATTTCTGAGCCAGGGCTCCTGACTCTGTCCTCTGCTCACTCTCACAGGGACTCACTCCTTCAAGACCGCCCTCAAAGTAGCTTCACACATCCTCTCCCCAGGATGGTATGCAGGTGGTTTGCTACACAGGCCACAACATTTAAACTATCACAAAATAGTTTATCCCTATCACTCCTTATCTTCCTTTCCTGCTTTTATTTTCCTTTCTTGCTTTTACTTTCCCCAAAGGACTTATCACTATTGTACATAGTATTTATTTTTCTTATTTATTTTGTTTATTTTTTTCCTGCCCCAAATGGAGTATAAACTACTGGAGGATAAAAATATTTGAATGCTTTGTAAATAGTCCTGTTCTCAGTGCTTATTATAGTGCTTGGTGTGTAGAAGATACCAAATAAATATTTGTTGAAAAAATAAATGAATATTCAAATATCTTTAATGTTGAAGATCAATAACCATAAGCATGTGGGTTTGTTTCCTGGCGCTCTATTCTGTCTATATTAATCTGTGTCTATCCTTATGCCAACACCACACTGTCTTGTGCTGAATCTATATAGTAAGTATTGAAATCAGATACCAAAAGTCCTGCAACTTTGTCCTTCCTTTTTGATTGTTTTAGCTTTTCTAGTTTCTTTGCCTTCTCATATACATTTTATAGTCAGATTATTATTAATAGTTTCTTTAAAAAGTCATATAGGATTTTGATTGGGATTGCATTTGTATAGATGCATATTTGTAGCTATATAGATCCCATTGCACACCCACTGGAGTGTAAAGGTTAAAAAAAGGAACACTAAGTGTTGGTGAAGATAAGGAAAAACTGGAGCTCTTACATATTCCTTGAGGAATGCAAAATTGTGCAGCCACTTTTGAAACCAGTAGAGCAGTGTATTATGAATTATATATATACTTACCAAATGACCCAGCAATCTCACTCCTAGGTAATTAATACAAAAGAAATGAAAACATATTTCTCACATTCCTGTGAAAGTATTTATGAAAACATTATTCATAACAGCCCCAAACTGGGAAAACCCAAGTGTCAATCAGAAGATGAATGGATAAGCAAGTTAAGTAAATACTGTATATTTTGATAAAATAAGTGAAAACTGAGTAATAAAAGGGAGCAAAGTATTAATAAACTCAAAAGCATGGATGAATCTTAAAAAAGAGTATGCTAAGTGAATGGAGCAAGAGACGAGAAAATGAATATTATACAATTCAGTTCAGTTCAGTTCAGTCGCTCAGTCCTGTCCGACTCTTGCGACCCCATGAATCGCAGCACGCCAGGCCTCCCTGTCCATCACCAACTCTCGGAGTTTACCCAAACCCATGTCCATCGAGTCGGTGATGCCATCCAACCACCTCATCCTCTGTCGTCCCCTTCTCCTCCTGCCCCCAATCCTACCCAGCATTAGGGTCTTTTCCAATGAGTTAACTCTTCGCATGAGGTGGCCAGAGTATTGGAGTTTCAGCTTCAACATCAGTCCTTCCAATGAACACCCAGGACTGATCTCCTTTAGGATGGACTGGTTGGATCTCCTTGCAGTCCAAGGGACTCTCAAGAGTCTTCTCCAACACCACAGTTCAAAAGCATCAATTCTTCGGCGCTCAGCTTTCTTCACCGTCCAACTCTCACATCCATACATGACCACTGGAAAAATCATAGCCTTGAGTAGACGGACCTTTGTTGGCAAAGTAATGGCTCTGCTTTTAAATATGCTATCTAGGTTGGTCATAACTTTCCTTCCAAGGAGTAGTGAAGTTGTTCAGTTGTGTCCGACTCTCTGCGACCCCATGGATTGTAGCCCACCAAGCTCCTCGATCCATGGAATTTTCTAGTCAAGAGTACTGGAGTGGGTTGCCATTTCCTTCTCCAGGGGATCTTTCTGACCTGGAAATCTAACCTGGGTATCCCGCATTGTGGGGGCAGATGCTTTACCATCTGAGCCACCAGGGAATCAAGTGTCTTTTAATTTCACGGCTGCAATCACCATCAGCAGTGATTTTGGAGCCCCAAAAAATAAAGTCTGACACTGTTTCCACTGTTTCCTCATCTATTTCCCATGAAGTGATGGGACCAGATGCCATGATCTTAGTTTTCTGAACGTTGAGGTTTAAGCCAACTTTTTCACTCTCCTCTTTCACTTTCATCAAGAGGCTCTTTAGTTCTTCTTCGCTTTCTGCCATAAAGGTGGTGTCATCTGCATATCTGAGGTTATTGATATTTCTCCCAGCAATCTTGATTCCAGCTTGTGTTTCTTCCAGCCCAGCATTTCTCATAATGTACTCTGCATATAAGTTAAATAAACAGGGGGACAATATACAGCCTTGACGTACTCCTTTTCCTATTTGGAACCAGTCTGTTGTTCCATGTCTAGTTCTAACTGTTGCTTCTTGACCTGCATACAGGTTTCTCAAGAGACAGGTCAGAGGGTCTGGTATTCCCATCTCTTTCAGAATTTTCCACAGTTTATTGTGATCCACACTGTCAAAGGCTTTGGCATAGTCAATAAAGCAGAAATAGATGTTTTTCTGGAACTCTCTTGCTTTTTCGATGATCCATCAGATGTTGGCAATTTGATCTCTGGTTCCTCTGCCTTTTCTAAAACCAGCTTGAACATCTGGAAGTTCACGGTTCATGTACTGCTAAAGCCTGGCTTGGAGAATTTTGAGCATTACTTTACTAGCGTGTGAGATGAGTGCAATTGTGCGGTAGTTTGAGCATTCTTTGGCATTGCCTTTCTTTGGGATTGGAATGAAAACTGACCTTTTCCAGTCCTGTGGCCACTGCTGAGTTTTCTAGATTTGCTGGCATATTGAGTGCAGCACTTTCACAGCATCATCTTTCAGGATTTGAAATAGCTCAACTGGAATTCCATCGCCTCCACTAGCTTTGTTCGTAGTGATGCTTTCTAAGGCTCACTTGATTTCACATTCCAGGATGTCTGGTTCTAGGTGAATGATCACACCATTGTGATTATCTGGGTCATGAAGATCTTTTTTGTACAGTTCTTCTGTGCATTCTTGCCACCTCTTCTTAATATCTTCTGCTTCTGTTAGGTCCATACCATTTCTGTCCTTTATCGAGCCCATCTTTGCATGAAATGTTCCCTTGGTATCTCTAATTTTCTTGAAGAGATCTCTAATCTTTCCCCTTCTGTTGTTTTCCTCTATTTCTTTGCATTGATCACTGAGGAAGGCTTTCTTATCTCTCCTTGCTATTCTTTGGTACTCTGCATTCAGATGGGAATATCTTTCCCTTTCTCCTTTGCTTTTTGCTTCTCTTCTTTTCACAGCTATTTGTAAGGCCTCCTCAGACAGCCATTTTGCTTTTTTGCATTTCTTTTCCATGGGGATGGTCTTGATCCCTGTCTCCTGTACAATGTCACGAACCTCTGTCCATAGTTCATCAGGTACTCTGTCTATCAGATCTAGTCCCTTAAATCTATTTCTCATTTCCACGGTATAATCATAAGGGATTTGATTTAGGTCATATCTGAATGGTCTAGCGGTTTTCCCTAATTTCTTCAATTTAAGTCTGAATTTGGCAATAAGAAGTTCATGATCTGAGCCACAATCTGCCCCCGGTCTTCTGTTTGCTGACTGTATAGAGCTTCTCCATCTTTGGCTGCAAAGAATATAATCAATCTGATTTCGGTGTTGACCATCTGGTGATGTCCATGTGTAGAGTCTTCTCTTGTGTTGTTGGAAGAGGGTGTTTGCTATGACCAGTGCGTTCTCTTGGCAAAACAATTCAGTTAGTACTAAATGTCCACAAAAGACCAATCTATAGAGATATAAAGGGGATTAGTGGTTGTGTGGGACAGAAGATGGGCTTGGGATGAACAGACAGTGGGCATGACGGATTTTATTGGGGTGAGTAGAATATTCTACAACTAATTTATGGTGATGGTTACACAACTTGGTAAATTTATTAAAAATAGTTAAATTGTACACTTCAAATTAGTAAATTTTATAGCATGTTAGATTAGTTACAATAAAGTTATAACAAATTTATGCTAAAGTAATAGTCAGGAAGATTCCCTTGAGGAGGAAATGGCAACCTACTCCAGTATTCTTGAAAAAGCTCATGGACAGAGGAGCCTGGTGGACTACAGTCCATGGGCTCACAAAGGGTTGGACATGACTGAGCAACTGATCTCACAAGTGCAATGATAACAGACTCAATATATCTACATACTACATTATTCCATTTATATGAAAAAGCTGATCTATAGTTACAGAAAGCATATAAGTTGAGGTCATAGGATGAGGCTGACTTCAAAAGACTTTTGTCTCCTTTTGGAGACCTTTTAGGATGTAGGATCTATTTTCTATCTTGTTCTGGGCAGTAGTTACATATTTTATACAGCTACCAAAATCTACTAAACTGTGCCTTCAAATCAGCGCATTTTATTGAATCTAAATTATATCTCAATAAAATTACAAAATAACTCAAATAATACCTATATGTAGTTAATTTGCAATTTTGTTTCAATTATTCTTAACTGACAATTTTTACTTCATTTAAAATTTCTAAGTTCTAAAGCTCTTAGTGCTTACATAAGATATATTTGTTTAATATGGCATTAATTGTTCAGATAAAATGACAGAGTAAGGAAAATTTCTAGAGACTATTGCTTTTTAAAATTAAATATTATGAAATTATCAAAACAAGAAAACAGGAAAACCTGTAGATGTTTTTTAAATAAATGGAAAGGTTAAAAAATATTCCAAAATTTAGTACACAGTTCTATATACCCCCCCAACTCAAAGTAATGGCAAAATGTTACAAAGAGCAATGAAATCTAATCTGAACTCCAAAGCAACCCATGTGTCCATCAATAGGAAACTGGAAAGAAAAATCATGATATATTTGCATGCTTGAGTACTACCCAGGAACAAAAAGAAATGAACTAGTGGTAAGCACATTAATATCAGTTGCTCTCAAAAACATTTTGCATTAAAGAAGCAAAGTACATACAGTATGATTTTATATCAAGTTCAAGAGCATGCAAAGATGAAGCTACCGAGAAATCAGAATAGTGGTTGCTTCTGGTAAGGAAAAGATTAACTTGAAAGTGGAACAGGAACTTTCTAGAGACATGAAAATCTTCTCTGTCTCATTTGGGGTGTTAGGTTATATGAATATATGCATGAATGTATACATTTGTCAAAACTATGAATTTTACAATGTATATGTTTACCCCAATTTGAAAGAAAAAACAATGGTTCTCATGAGACAAGGTCTCTAGTGTTTAGTAAATTCCAAGGAAACATAAGAAAGTGTGAGGAAAACTATGCACAACTAAATTGTATCAGTGTATTGAGAAAGTTGTAGAATATAAAGAAAAATTCAGAAAGTTACATAACCAGTCTTTAAGATAGACTGCAGATGTTGAGTTTTTAGGTAAGAATTATTGTCCATTTAGAAAGGGAGTATAAAAGTAGCTATAAAAATGGACAGAAGAGATTTTATTCTGCTAATGAAAAATCCAAATTAGGTATTAGAATGTGGGAGAAGTAAGACAGATGAGAAGACTTTGTGTGTGTGTTTATGTGTGTGTTAGTCACTCAATTGTGTCCTAGTCTTTGTGACCCCACCATGGACTGTAGGCCATCAGGCTCCTCTGTCCATGGAATTCTCCAGGCAAGAATACTGGAGTGGGTTGCCATTTCCTTCTCCAGGGGAGCTTCCTGATCCAAAGACCTCCCACATTGCAAGCAGATTCTTTACCATCTAAGCCACTATGGAAGCCTAAGAAAACTTTGGAGGTCAGATGTTAAAGACAATTTTTAAAGTTGAAGAATACAAGATAAAACAGAATAAATATTCAATAGTAGAGTTGAAATATTCTTAGTTATTTAAAAATCAGTGATACTGTGAAATGAAAGTACTTGCCTGTCTTAAATAAAATAAGAATTAACTGACTCCAAATACTGTTCAAATTCAAAGAAAAGGAGAACACCTCAAACATACAAAGGAAAAGTGAGGAAAAGATTTATTTCGAAGAGGATGAAACATGTGCAATGAGGTGGGAAAAATCACATTTCTGTAAGCAGCTGATACGACAATTTTATTCTTATGACAGCTTCTTTTTCAGGAACTGTTTGATAGGAGTAGGGTTCTAAGAGAAACAGAGCACTGGGTTCATGAGGCTGTGAAGAGTTGGGGAGGAGCTGGCTCTCCTCAGAGAAGACATGGGGAAGTGAGGAGGAAGAGAAGCAACCATTAGACTTGCTTAGTCAGTTAGAATGACTTTGAAACAGAAATGCGAAGAGCCGAAACACAACAAAAGAGCATTTGTAACAGAGCTAGCTGTTATTTAAATACCCAGCAGAAACATCTTTTGAAAATGAAGATGAACAAGATATTTTCAGGAAAAAAAGATGATTTGTTTCTATAAGATCAAAATTATAGGGAGTTTTTCAAGCAGAAAGAACATAATCACAAAGGGAAATTAAAAACACAAAATGGAATAAAGAGAAATGGAAAGAATAAATATATAAGACAAATGAGTATTGAGTGCCTCTTGATCATACCAAACAATGATAGTGATAACAAAATTTTATGAGGTTTAAAATATATAGAATGAAAATGCTGTCACAATAATACAAAGGGAAAAATAGAATTAACATATTTAAGTTTCTAGAATAATAAGAAAGTTACAAAAGTAAATAAAAATATTTTAGGCTACAGTATGGATAAAAAACTTCTATAAATAATAGAAGGCGAAAGGAAAGCAACCGATAAACAAATGGTAACAGTGATTTTATCTGGCACTTCACTAGAGAGGATATCCAAATTGCTAATAAACATGAAAAGATGCTCAAATTGCTTAGTCATCAGAGAAATGCAAATTAACTTAGCAGAATAAGTAAAATAAAAAGGCAGAAAATTTAATAAGTTATTAAGAGTTGCTAGATGGAATTTTCCCATATTTCTGGAGGGATTGTAAATTGGTACAACTGCATTGAGAATAGTTTGGTTGTGTCTACTAGAGCCAATATATGCCTCATCAGGCAGAGAGGAATGAGCGACTAACATACCCTTGACCTAGCAGTTCTACTCTGAGCTAGGCAGTCGTTTTCTTCAGATATATTGTAAGGTGTGAGGGCCCGCTACATTATTTGCAGTGTTAAATGCAAAATGGAAATGAAGGACACCTTGTTCAAGGAGAGATTATTATTATTGTAGACTGAAAGCTGGAAGATTTAATACAAATCTCTCAGCAGACTAGCAAGACAGAAATAATTACGGATAGCTCAGGAACTGAATGGGCTTCCCAGATGGCATTAGTAGTAAAGAACACCCCTGACAATGCAGGAGTTAAGGGATGTGAGTTCGATCCCTGGGTCAGAAAGATCCCCTGGAAGAGAGCATGGCATCCTACTCTAGTGTTTGCGCCTGGAGAATCCCGTGGACAGAGGAGCCTGGTGGATTACAGTCCACGGGGTCACAAAGAGTCAGACACAACAGAAGCAATTTAGCACACGCATATGCAGGAACTGAATAATTAACATGGTAAACCTCTTGCTCTTTTTCAGATACACGTATGTGCACACACATGCATTCACACACGTGGGAACACACACAAAACACATACCTTATATAGCAGTACCCATAAAATATTTGTAAATGGCATATTAGATTTCAAAGGATAAGTAATATATTCTAAAAGAGTAGAAATTGTATATAATATATTCAAAAAATTCTCTCCCCTTGTGGAATAAAACCAGAAAAAAAAAATCAAAAGTCTCACCACTTGTGAAAATTTTCCCTTCAGTCATTTTGAATTTCATTAAATCAAGGACAAAATTTCACAATATTTTTAAAACAGTAAAAAGAAGATATTACATAATATAATGTCCAAAGGAAAATTCATAGAGTTAGAAAAGATTCTAACTTTTCTAACTCTAGGAATTCATAAAGAAAAGATTTGCGAACATTAATAAAGCATTAAATATCTGAAAGTTGACAAAAGTACAAAATAGTCAAAATTAGCCTGAAAAATCCCATGGATGGAGGAGCCTGGTAGGCTGCAGTCCATGGGGTCGCTAAGAGTCAGACACGACTGAGCGACTTCACTTTCATGCATTAGAGAAGGAAATGGCAACCACTCCAGTTGGAGAATCCCAGGAACAGGGGAGCCTGGTGGGCTGCCGTCTATGGGGTCGCACAGTCGGACACGACTGAAGCGACGCAGCAGCAGCAGCAGCAGAGATAAAACAGAATTAGTACATATGACAGATAATAGTTACTCAGCAAGAAAAGGAAGAAAGCACACTTAAAATTAGAAGGTAAAATTGATAAAGAATAGAGAAAATAGTGTTAAACTTTAGAAAATAATCTATTTAACTCTAGATACATACAGAATTGAAAACCTGTAAGAAATGTTTGATTTTCTAAGAAACCAAGACCAACCCCCATAAAAGGTAGAAGTATTTAATGAAATGAAGAAAGTTTTTAGACTGCAATCCTTTCTTCCATAGCATAAGAATGAAATGTTAACTGGTGAGTGCATTGTGAAATGGACAACTCCAATCTTGTTTAAGCTGTTCTGAAACACAGAGAGCTCTTACTTCTTTTTTGAAGAAAGTCAGCATTGCAATGATACTTAAACCTGACCAAGGGGGTATTAAAAAGAAAAATTAAAGTCTTGGTTCTTTTGTGATTATTTGTGCAAACATCCCAAATGAAACATTAGCAAACAATATCCAGGAACAATCAACTATCAACAAATAGGATACAATTAATATAACTGATCATAATCATGATAAAGGAGAAAAGATCATTTCTCCAGATATTGAGGGAAAAAAAAAGCTTATAAAATGTAACATGCCTTTCTGATACAAATTTTATTAAGTAGGAAGAGAAGTCTACCTTTTTTGTAATACCTTATGTTCTTTTTCAACTTGAAAAATTTTAGTGTTTATGTAATCAGATCCATCTCAAAAAGGCACTTCTCACTTTAATATTGAACATGCATGTAACCTTTAAACTACTGACATTGCTTATTAGACCTGTTCTATAAAGAAACATTCATATTTGAAAAAGGATGTGTATAAATAAGGATAGTTATTGAGGCCCTTTTGTTCACAGATTAAAAAAATGGAAGAAACTAACTATTCATCAGTGGGGAAATAATTAAATAAATACAATTTATCTGTACTTCAGAATAAAAAGTCATTTTAAAGTATGAGATAAAGATGTCCAAAACATACTGTCATGCATTACTTATTTAAATACAAATTTTTAAAAGGATATTAACATATCTTAAGGGACTCATAGGGCCTGTCAGTTTGAGAGAAAAAGATAATTGCTGGTTTCCTGTAAGTAAAAATTCAACTTTAGTTTAAAAAAGTAAATTATCTACATCAGAGTTACTGGATTTTTTTAGGTAAAAGAGGCAATGGCAACCCACTCCAGTGCTCTTGCCTGGAGAATCCCACGGACGAAGAAGCCTGGTAGGCTGCAGTCCACTGGGTCGCTAAGAGTCAGACACGACTGAGCGACTTCACTTTCCCTTTTCCCTTTCATGCACTGGAGAAGGAAATTGCAACCCACTGCAGTGTTCTTGCCTGGAGAATCCCAGGGACGGGGGAACCTGGTGGGCTTCCATCTATGGGGTCACACAGAGTCGGACACGACTGTAGTGATTTAGCAGCAGCAGCAGCAGTCCCATTAAGAAATACATTTTCATTCAACATGTTTAAGAAATAATGTATAATTATTGTTTTATACAATGACTGTTCAGAAAAAGAAAGTAAAAAGTGACCAAGATGACATTAAGGTTAGAAAGTAATGAATGAACAGGTAATAGTAAAGAAAATGATTGGAAAAACTGAAGTAACTTAGAATGAAAGAAGGAAAGAGGCACAATCACAGAGCCGTTTAACACCAAGAGTTATGTCAAACTTGAGGAAATCACCAAGAACCTAAACTAAATTCATTTGAGGGAATAACACAGAAATAGAAACACAGTCAAATAGAAATAGAAACACAGTCAAGAAACACAGTCCACCTTGTGAGCATTTTAGAATTTTACCCTAAAAAACAAAAGCTGTGCTTCATAGGCAAGACCCTATATATGTGTGTGAATATTTTTAAAGAGTAAGTTAGTCTGTGCCATGACCACTAAGAAAATGACCTCTAGCAATGCCTGATTTATGCATTGAGCCTGTTGATGTTTCGAGAAAATTCTAGAAAATGCTGCGGAATGTGGGGAGGAGTTTGTAAGCACTGTTAGAACCAGTATTTGTGAACTGACTAAATGCTATTTATCTTCTCTCACTGAGACAAGCTTCTCATGTATTTACTGACTATCTGACTAATTAAAATAACTTCATGATTAACTATTTCAGTTGTTGAAGTAAGAGTCTTCACATATCTATTAATATCTTATCATAATGTCTGTGTATATATGTGTGTATGTACATGTGTGAGAGAGAGAGAGAGGGAGACACAGAAAGAATTGAGCACTGTAAAATATAGATCCCGCAAGAAATTTTGATGTTATATTTTCACCTAGACCATCCTTAGTCGCCTCACTGAATAAATTGCTGATGTTTTACAAAGACAGATGTTATTCAATGATGATCTCTCTTTGGTTATTGTACCATGACAATGATAGCAGCTTCACTTGATTGTTACTGTATTCATTTCCAAATAATCACAAAATGCTGGGGCAATGGTCCTTTAACTGTTGGCATGTGGGATAGTAAGGCTAGATTTTCTAGATTGTAACAATGTTGAGATTATTGATAAGTTAATTCTTACAAACAAGAAAGATTTTTTACAAAATGAAGTAGCAGAAGAAAGACAAAGTAAATCCTATCTATCATTCAGTGAATAGTTACTGCGGACCATGAAATTGTTAAGGGGCTTACAACTATTTTCTTCTTACAAATGAGGTTAGCTGTGACACAAAGACTTTCTTAGGGACACACAGCTAGTGAGAGAACCCAGTCTGGTTCTAGAGTTTGTGTGTGTGACCATAGTGCTATGCTGTCTCTCAAAGGGGAGCAATATTTGTAATGAGACCAAACTGGGGTAAGAATAATTCTTAAAGAGAAGTAAAAAGTGGTGGAGAAGGCAGTGGGCCAGAGAGTCATTCATGCTTCACGCTCACAACCATGCTCTAAAAGAAACGTGCAGATGTTCTGGCTTGGATAGAGCCAACTTACTACAAAGCAGATTTAGCTTATAAATAGTATAAGCAAATCATTTTTATGTTTTCCTCTTATTGCTCTATTCTAGGACATGTATTGGGAACTCTTATTCAGGGTTGTGGAATTTCTTTCCGATATATAATTCCATGTAGCTGTCTGCAGTTTAGTTAGAGAAGATGCTCAGAAAAAGGGGTAAAAATAACTTAAATGCCAAAGATCTATAAAACTCTTAATCTCATGTGGATATAAAAAAGCTAAAGGAAAAGTTATATAGCTTATAAACTTTTAAAAGTATAAAAACTTGATAAACACAAACCTATGTATATGTACATATAGATTTATATTTAAAAATATTAAATATTTACTAAGTTCCTAAGCCCCTAACATTTTTTTTATTATTGATGAGAAGTTGGTTTAAATAATGAGGCAGGGTAAATAATTATTGGCTTTTGAGTGAAAGACCAAAACTTTATAAAAACAGATTTATGCAGAAAAATAAGGTAAATACAAAATATCATCACCCCGTATTTGGAGTCATTGTTATTGTTGTTTGTTGTTGTTGAGTCACTAAGTCGTGTCTGGCTCTCTTTGACCCCATGAACTGTAGCCCACCAGCCTCCTCTGTCCACGGCATTTTCCAGGCAAGAATACTGAAGTGGGTTGCCATTTCCTCTTCCAGGTTATCTTCCCAACCCAAGAACCAAACCTGCATCTCCTGCATTGGTAGGCAGATTCTTTACCACTGAGCCACCAGGGAAGGCTAGTATTTGCAATGGGAGCCATTAAAGCCACCTCCTAATCAAGAGTTACATTTTATATAGGAGGCTGGTTAGTTGAGTTAAATGTTAATGATGTCAGTAAGGCAAATAATCAGGGAAAGAAATGCTCGCTGAGCAGGCAGCATGGTGGTCATCAAAACTTGAACGGATTGCTTAAGAAAAGTTGCCTTACAGAAGAAAAAGAGGGTGGACAAGATGGCCCAGGAAACCTTTTGTGGCTCCAAGAACTCTGCATTTTGGATTTTGCCTTTGCCTTCCACATTATTTGTCTCCTCTTCTGGGCTGTGTTATTTCAGGCTCCCCACAGAGTGAGGCCCATCATGTTAACTGTGGATGTAGATTATTCCCATGCTAAGACAGTTTCTCAGTTCCAGTCTAGACCAGTTAAAAACATGTAAAAGAGGTGCATTCAACTCATTTTCTTCTGTGTTTCTAAAATAAAGTCTGGAAAAAGACCAGGGTCATCTTTTAGGCATAGTAAACCACACCCCAACCACAGATTGATTATGGATTTCATAACTTTTAAATGCTTCATGAATTTAAGGAACTAAGGTGGTTCCTTGCTTTCTGGAATATGGCAATTGGAAATGACTTTAGTTCAATGTAACACAAAAATTACTTTGTGTGAGAACACAACATTCTCTGTAGTGTGTTTTGTTCCTGGCAAAGGAATATATCATGTAGCTGGCTTGATCCTCTCGCCCATCTGGAGGGAGTGGTAACCGAAATGAATGTGCTGGAGTCTGCCTCTCCAATGTTGCATGTTTTCTTTTCAAACATCCTTTTTCTTTAAGGGGAACAAATGTTTTCTCCACAAAGGCCGCCTCTGCCTCCCTCCCGGCTGCTCGTGTTTCTGCCTGCCTTTTGGTTACCGTGTGGCTGGCTATTTTTCAGGGTCCCAGAGGAGGGCTCACGCTAGCTGTTAGGACTGAACAAACAATCCCAGCCGAAACCAGAACAGAATCTCAGCACATGGCTTTCACCATCCCAAGCTTCAGCCCTGTTTCAGTTTCCTGGCCAAATGAGATATAATATCAAACACTGAGATGCTGCCAAGCTCAGCAGCAACACACACTCAGAGTAATCGCTGCCTCCAGATGCCAGGCCTCGTACCAGGCAGTTTACGTAACCACACTGCATTTAATCCTCACAACAGTATTCTGAGGTAAGCATCACCACGGCTGCTTTACCTTCAAGGAAATGGAAGTTTAAAGACCCAGAGAGGTTACGGAAATTGCTCATGGTCGCAGGTCATAACTGGCTATGTCCTAATGTTTCAGAAACATGTCACTCAGCTTTCCCTTTGTCTTGTCCTTTACAAAATCAAAATTTGATTTACTTCTTGATCTAGCCCCTGGCTATCTTTCATGCCCAGTGAACTAACGTTTGTGGAGCTCTGATACCTGACAGGCTTTGTGCCAGGCGCCAGGGGAGGAGGTGGACGGAGTAGACACATCTGACTGAATGGAGCTAATCTTTCCAGCCTCGTCTGTTAACACTCTCCCTGTGCAGCAGATCTTCCAGGCACACCACATGGCTTGAAGTTGCTGACGGCCCCAGTCCCCTCTCACCCCTGTTTCTGAGCTGCTGCCCCTCGTGGGATGCCCTCCCCTGTGGTTCTCTGCTTTCCTAGCTCCTGCTCTTCCTGCCAGACTCACTGCACGTGCTCTGCTCCACGCAGCCTTCCTTGAACTCCTGAAGTAGAGTCAAGGATCTTTCCTCTGTGTCTGGACTCCACAAGGTCAAATACCACTGAGCCTAGCTATTTGTATATTATTTATGGCTGCTTTTGTGCTACAATGACAGAGTTAAGCCATTACAAAAGGAGTTGGCAAACTTTTTTTGAAAATGGCCAGATAGTAAGTGTCTTAGGCTTTGTGAGGCAGATGGTCTCTATCATGAAAATCCTGGGAGGTGAGGAAAGTCCTGTCTCTATCTATGAACAGTAGAATGGCCTCTAAACCAGGCTTAGTGGATCGTGTTGCTTAATAGTTATTTTAAAAATCAGAAGTTAAAGTATGCATGGTTGGGAATATAAGAAGTAGATTGTATTGGAGAGTCTCTTTTCACCATGAGAAGAGACCATATGATATTTTTGTCATCATCTTCAAGAAGTTTATCCACTCATCTCTGAAATCTCTCTCATACACAAAGTTTTAAAGAAACTTGGAACTCAAAATAATGAACACTCATAGTTATTTATTTTATCTACCCATTTATCCAACCACACAAGAAGTGTTTAATGAGGGACTTCCCTGGTGGTCCTGTGGTTAAGACTCCACACTGCCATTGCAGGAGGCATGAGTTCAGTCCTTGGTCAGGGAACTAATATCCTGCATGCCGCATGATGTGGCCAAGAAGGTGTGTAATGGGCATCTACTACTTCTAGATTCCATGGTGGGAAATAAGTACATAGCCAAGAATAAGGCTTGCTACTGGTAGTTGTTACAGGCTTTAACCTCTGATGGCCAAAGCCTCCCATGATTTCTCCTGTCGTCTCACTTCTTGACTCAGCACCCCTCTCACAGATAACAAGCTAAGGTTGTTGTATTTAAATCTGTTTATAAAAATTGTTTAAATGAATTTTAGATATATTTATTATATTCATTTATTCAACAAATATCTACTATATACCAGACCCTAGACCATGTTCTAGATGCTCAGGATATAGTGTTGAATAAGACGTCAAATTCCTTGTCCTGTGGAACTCATATTTCAGTGTATTGCTTTGTATGATAGTAGTATTATCTGTGCAAAAGTAGAGGATCCATCTCTCCATATTTAATTTCTTATGTGTTACTTTGTGACACATAGTAAATTCATGTCTGATAAATGCCAATGATAGTTTGGCTCCCACTGTGGTTTTTGCCAACTTTAGCCATTCCACATTCTTCTTATATCAGTACCCTATATTTTTCTTGGGAAATGTGAAGAAGCTTAATGATACAGAGGTGAAGTATTAGTCTCTAGAATCAGAGTGCCTTTGCTGACACCCTGATATGACTATTTACCATCTCTTTTTATCTGGATCAAGGAACTTCACGTCTCAAGAACTCAGCTTCCTTCTCAGTAAGAGGGTGTCAGTAACAGAAAGAACCAGCCTCACAGGGTTGCTGAACTCTCTTTGGGACCCGCATTTTGAGGACTGTCAGTCAGTCTTCCTTCTCCAGCTTTGTTAGGGCTGGACACAGGACTTTTCCCCAAGAATTCAAATCTTATCGCTTTTCCATCCCAAGAGAAGTGCCCTAATGAGTCTGTTAGTTCCTGATATTTAAGTCTCGAGAGCTGCTCTGGATGCTGACCTTTCCAAGCCTTGATCTTCAGCTCCTCATGGATTTCAGGAGCTACTTCATACCTTTGCAGTAAAATCTCTGTTTTCTAAGTTAACTAGCGTCTCTATCAGTTGCTTGCAACCAGAGAACCTGGAAGCTGATACGATACAATGGATCACTGTGGTCCTCACCTGTGCAGTAGACTAGGATTCTCCTCACAGAATGAGTGTTCATTTTGCCTCATCTTTTTAAATTTAAAGAATGGATTACATAGCCAAACTGTTGGAATTGACATACTCCAGTTGTAGCCCTAGTGTTGTTAATTCCTTTTACTCTTTCAAATGTTTGAATCTTTGACTTTTAGTTTACCCTATCAAAAAAATGTGTGAAGCCCAGCACTGAAAAGTTTTTAATCTGTACCAAGGTTTTAAAGAGAACTATAATGTCAAATATAGTCTTTTTTCCTACTGTCCTTGGGGGAAGATAGGAGTCAAGCAGATCAGAGGTCCCACTGATGTCACCCATGTGAGTACTGCTGGGATGCTACATCTGTCTGGGCTGACCTGGTCACTTCATCTGATGTACTTCAGAAGCTGGTGCTCTCTTTCTTCCTCATAGACTTCTTGGAGAGAGCACTTTCTCAAAATCAAGATTACTCTTAGTCTCATGGTATGTAGAACTCCAAGAGTATTTGTGAGGAAGAATTTCAGGTTCATGATTGGATTCTTTACTCCAGAGCAAGAGACCCCAGAACTACTGATAATGGTTTCACTGAATCTCTTAGGAAAGTATTAACAGGGGAAATTGGATATTGGCTCTGTATTAGTTTGCTATTGCAGCTACAGCAAATACCAGAAAATAAGTGGCTTAAAACAACACAAATTTATAATCTTGTAGTTCTGGGAATCTTAAGTCCTAAAAGCAAGGTGTCAGCAGAATGTTATTTTTCTGGAATTTTTAAAGGAGAATCTGTTTTCTTGCCTTTTTCAGCTTCTGCTTCCATTTCTCGGTGCATGGTCCTGTCCTCTACCTTCGAAGCCAGCAAGGCAGCATCTCCAAATCTCTCTGTCTCTCTGAGCTTTGCACCTGTCATAACATCTCCTTCCCATTACCTCTTCCATTTCATCCCCCTCCCCCTTTGCCCTACAAGCAATTTTGTGATTATACTTGTCCCCATAAATAATTTAGCTTGTGAAATGGGGATCTCTCTAGAGGACATCTCAATGTTCTTGCTTTAATCATGTCTGCAAAGTCCCTTTTGCCATATTTACAGCCTGAGGTTTAGGACACGGACATCTTTGTGGGGCCATGATTCTTTCCACTGGCTCTATTTCAGTGGAAAACCAAGTAAGCAAGTGTGCAGCTTTAGAATACAAAGGGATTACAGAAAAAAAAGGAAACCTAAAATGATTCACCAAGCAGCAGTCCTACCCTGTACAATATCCTGAATGGCTACTTGGAAGAGTCCCAGATAATCCAGATTCCCTTCAGTGATTAAACACACACACAAATGAGAAGTTCTATGCAGTCATTTGTCAGGTGGCTGTAGAACTTGATTTACCAGTATGCAGACAAGAAGCGTGCAGATTACCAATCATCTTGTTCTGCATGCTCCCATATAAGTAAACTTATTATAAATCATGTGGGCATTTATGCAGAGAGAGAGAGAGAGATAGATGTCTAAATGTTCATCACTATGTGAAACCTTAATATATCCTACGTAGTGTGATTTTGGCTTATTTTTGAAGTTCCGTTTTGTACATTATCAGTTATTTTAATGTTTTAATAATATCTTCTCTAAACAGTATAACTTTTTAAAAAGGTAGAAAATTTATGAAACAAGAGAGTAGAAGCATCTTTTGAACCCCTGAAAAGAATGCAGATATTGAACGGCTGTGGATTGAAGTCCTGGCATTGGGTAAAAGAGGTTAAGAAGGGTCGGAAGAGAGAGACAACATGGGCATGGTGGGTGAAGGAGCAGCAGGCAGGCACCAGGGAAGCAGAGTAGCCTTTGGCAAGGGGCAGCAGCTGCCCCTTGTTAGATTTGGCAGCTGCAGCTAGAAATCATGCCAAAAAAGGTGGACTGAGGCATGAGTGGAGGGAATGGGGACTGGCTAGAAGTCAAACCAGACATTAAATAGAGAAAGAACAAAGAGGTTTGAGTTAGAGGCAATGCAACAGAAGTCGTGGTGGCAGATACAACTTTTTGCTCCTGATATGAATCACTCCAAATCCTTAGAAATGAGAGCAGAAAAAGTACTTGGTGTCCTTGCATTCTTGTCCTTCTATGGACTGATGGGCAGTTATGAACCATATGATGGGTAGAAGGGAGAGGAGACCACAGGGAAGTGAGTGTGTGAAGTCCAGGTAAAATAATTCATATGGGACCATGAACCCAATAAGAATTTTATGAAACTCGAGGAACCAATTTTTAGTATTATTCATGATCCAATGGTAATGTCTCTAGGCATGTCCACAGCTGACCAAGAGGCAAGCAGATTGATGATTTAATAGACTTTGGCTTCGGCATTTTGGATCAATGACTATTTGTTGTATTTTTCTTTCTTTTTTTTGTGTGTGTGTCACTGTCTTTTCCACTTCTGGGTCATGTCTTAACACTTTAGCCTTTGTGTCTGTACTAATTCACTCCGGGAGCTTTCACAGGATTTTTTAAAAATTTATTTATTTTAATTAGAGGCTAATTACTTTACAATATTGTAGTGTTTTTTGCCATACATTGACATGAATCAGCCATGGGTATACATGTGTTCCCCATCCTGAACCCCCCTCCCACCTCCCTCCCTATTCGTTATATTTTTCATGGGTTTTTGATTAAGAGGAAAAACCATAGTCTTTTGTAAAAATTACCCATTTTGCAATCCTCAGACTGTATGAAACAACAACAACAACCAAAAAAAAGAGCCAGCAATGAGATTCTGAATAAAAATAGTTCTAGAAAGGGCAATGCTATTTTTCATATGTCCTTCACACCACAAATCACACAGAGAAGGAGGGCAAATAGCAACTAACCTTGGTGTTCTCAGATTACCATTGGTTCTAGGCTCTTTGGGCTTTCATCCTACCTAGTGGCATATTAGACACAACATTTTGTGGTTAGGTGATGCTACTTGGCGTGTGATGGCATACTTTACTAACTAGACCATACTTCACACCTCACTATTCATGAACATGAATTCAGTAGTTCCTGTGATGCTATAATTTAGATTCTGTGCCACTGCACATCCATCAAGGGTGGCACAGCATCGCCCGTGGCTTGATTGCCTAGGCCCTCCTGGAGCCACAGCAAACTCTTTTCTCCCAGGGAACCCTCTTACACTGTTGGTGGGAATGCAAACTAGTACAGCCACTATGGAGAAGAGTGTGGAGATTCCTTAAAAAACTGGAAATAGTACTGCCATACGACCCAGCAGTCCCACTGCTGGGCATACACACCGAGGAAACCAGAACTGAAAGAGACACGTGTACACCAATGTTCATCACAGCACTGTTTACAATAGCCAGGACACGGAAGCAACCTAGATGTCCATCAGCAGACGAATGGATAAGAAAGCTGTGGTACATATACACAATGGAATATTACTTAGCTATTAAAAAGAATACATTTGAATCAGTTCTAATGAGGTGGATGAAACTGGAGCCTATTATACAGAGTGAAGTAAGCCAGAAAGAAAAACACCAATGCTATGCTATGCTAGCATAGCATTGGTGTTTTTCTTTCTGGCTTACTTGTATACTAACACATATATATGGAATTTAGAAAAATGGTCACGATGACCCTATATGCAAGACAGCAAAAGAGACACAGATATAAAGAACAGACTTTTGGATGCTGTGGGAGAAGGTGAGGGTGAGATGGTTTGAGAGAATAGCATTGAAACATGTATATTATCATATGTGAAATAGATCGCCAGTCCATGTTCGATGCATAAGACAGGGTGCTCAGGGCTGGTGCACTGGGATGAACCTGAGGGATGGGATGGGGAGGGAGTTGGGAGGGGGGTTCAGGATGGGGGACACATGTACACCCATGGCTGATTCATGTCAATATATGGCAAAAACCACTACAATATTGTCAAGTAATTAGCCTCCAATTAAAAGTTAATTAAAAAAAAAGATCTTTAGACAAAAGTACCATTATCAATTCCATCATAGAATCATTTGGACTCTAGAATAATGCATCTAATGAGATCACAAAGATGGTATTTAAGCATTTTTATTCTTAAAATAAATATTTTTTCAAGTTATTACAAAAAAACCTCTTTTCTCCCATTCTTTTCTCTTTCTTCCATTCCCTTCCAGCTCAGCCAGCCCCGCCATCACAGTAGGCCTGAATATACAATGGGCAGCAGGGTACCCGAACTCTCATTTGCATCATGTTTCCCTTCTTCCTTGTATTTATCAAAATTGTAACAATACCTTTATTTGTATGGTTATTTTTTTAAATATATGGTTCCCACACTAGATTATAGGTTTCACAAGGCAAGTAAATATATCTGTGCTTGATCACCACTGTATACCTGGTACTTAGCACAACGCCAGCCACATTAGGAACAGTAAATACTGGTTGAATAAAAACAAGTTATGTCATTATACCTTCACTATGCTGTGGCTGGGACAAGAGGGTTTAACTCACAGGTTTCTTCCCTCCCTGCCAGGAAGGGATGTTCTGTGAGGAGATTATATAGCTTCAAGATAACATAAGAAATCCCTCCATTTTAGAGATAAGGAATTGCAAGTCAGAGTAGTTTAATGACTTATTCACAGATCTAAGGCACTCACTGGCTGACCCCATTTCATCAAGAACAGCAGTAGAGTCAGTCAGAGGTGAACTTGGCAGAAGAAGCAGATCAGTTTGGCTTTCAGGCCAGGACTCCATTCATTAGATCCTGATGTTTCTGGCACAACATTAACCAAGAATCACATCACAAGACTTCTTTTCTGATTGCATAGGCTACGAAATTAATCTTAACAGTTTGAACAGATAATGATTAGATGAACCCCAGTTGGAGAAGTTTATTAGGAAAGAGTTGGCAGTGGAATAAATAATCTCCTCCTTAATCCCTGAAACCAGGCGACCATCAAACTATATGTCCTCAGTGATTAAGCTATTCAGGCAGTAACATATAAACCTCTGCCTTATGCTTCCGCTCTCTAGAGTGATTCATGTCCGTAAAGATGCTGCTGCTTTGAGGAAAATGTGAGCCTCTTTGATGACAGTTGTTGCAACAAGACAAAAGCATTTTTAGAATTATTGCTATTATCTCATATGAGAGATGCTGACAGTCTCTCTCCATCTTGCCCCCATAATCCCATTAGATTTCACAAACTTTGCAAAGGCAGCCTTGAGGCCATGGCTGAGATAAAGCACTTTCAGGAATGTTTCTTTTCTGCAACTAGAATTGTGATTCATATTTCAAGGGATTTGTAAAAACAGATCCTGTCCACAAAAGAAAGAAAAGCCTAGAGTTGCAGCAGGGCAGTGAGGGACTTTGGAAATCATCAATTTTTTCCCCTTCCATGTAAATTGCATACAAAGAAAAAGTTTTGTGAAAATAGATACCACCAGATCATTCAGGTATGACCTAAATCAAATCCCTTACGATTATACAGTGGAAGTGACAAATAGATTCAAGGGGTTAGATCTGATAGACAGAGTGCCTGAAAAACTATGGATGGAGATTCGTGACATTGTATAGGAGACAGTGATCAAGACCATCCCCAAGAAAAAGAAATGCAAAAAGGCAAAATCATTGTCTGAGAAGGCCTTACAAATAGCTGAGAAAAAAAGAGACATGAAACGCAAAGCAGAAAAGGAAAGATATACCTATTTGAAGGCAGAGTTCCAAAGAATAGCAAGGAGAGATAAGAAAGCCTTCCTCAGTGACCACTGCAAAGAAACAGAGGAAAACAACAGAATGGGAAAGACTAGAGATCTCTTCAAGAAAATTAGAGATACCAAGGAAACATTTCATGCAAAGATGGGACAATAAAGGACAGAAATGGTATGGACAGAACAGAATCAGAAGATATTAAGAAAAGGTGGCAAGAATACACAGAACTGTACAAAAAAGATCTTCATGACCCATATAATCACAATGATATGATCACTCACCTAGAGCCAGACATCCTGGAATGTGAAGTCAAGGGGACCTTAGGAAGCATCGCTATGAACAAAGCTAGTGGAGGTGATGGAATTCCAGTTGAGCTATTTCAGATCCTAAAAGATAATGCTGTGAAAGTGCTACACTCAATTTTCCAGAAAATTTGGAAAACTCAGCAGTGGCCACAGGACTAGAACAAGTCAGTTTTCATTCCAATCCCAAAGAAAGGCAATGCCAAAGAATGTTCAAATTACTGCATAATTACACTTATCTCACATGCTAGCAAAGTAATGCTCAAAATTCTCCAAGTCAGGCTTCATTCAATAGCACGTGAACTGTGAACTTCCAAATGTTCAAGCTAGATTTAGAAAAGGCAGAGGAACCAGAGATCAAATTGCCAACATCTGTTGGATCATCGAAAAAGCAAGAGAGTTCCAGAAAAACACCTACTTCTGATTTATTGATTACAGCAAAGCCTTTGTGTGGATCACAACAAACTGTGGAAAATTCTTCAAGAGGTGGGAATACCAGACCACCTGACCTGCCTCCTTAGAAGTCTGTATGCAGTTCATGAAGCAACAGTTAGAACTGGACATGGGACAACAGCCTAGTTCCAAATCAGCAAAGGAGTATGTCAAGGCTACGTATTGTCACTCTACTTATTTAACTTATATTCAGAGTACATCAGGCAAAATGCCGGGCTGGCTGAAGCACAAGCTGGAATCAAGATTGCTGGGAGAAATATCAATAACCTCAGATATGCAGATGACACCACCCTTATGGCAGAAAGAGAAGAAGAACTAAAGAGACTTTTGATGAAAGTGAAAGAGGAGAGTGAAAAAGCTGGCTTAAAACTCAACATTCAGAAAACTAAGATCATGGCATCCTGTCCAATCACTTCATGGCAAATAGATGGGGAAACAATGGAAACAGTGACAGACTTTATTTTTGGGGCTCCAAAATCACTGCAGATGGTGATTGCAACCATGAAATTAAAAGACACTTGCTCCTTGGAAGGAAAGCTATGATCAACCTAGACAGCATATTAAAAAGCAAAGGCATTACTTTGCCAACAAAGGTCCATCTAGTCAAAGCTATGGTTTTCCAGTCGTCATGTATGGATGTAAGAGTTGGACTGTAAAGAAAGATGAGTGCTGAAGAATCAATGCTTTTGAACTGTGATGCTGGAGAAGACTCTTGGGAGTCCCTCAGACTGCAAGGAGATCCAACCAGTCCATCCTAAAGGAGATCAGTCCTGAATATTCATTGGAAAGACTGATGTTGAAGCTGAAACTCCAATACTCTGGCCACCTGATGTGAAGAACTGACTCATTAGAAAAGACCCCAATGCTGGGAAAGATAGAAGACAGGAGGAGAAGGGGATGACAGAGGATGAGATGGTTGGATGGCATCACCAACTTGATGGACATGAGTTTGAGCAAGCTCCGGGAGTTGTTGATGGACAGGGAAGCCTGACGTCCTGCAGTCCATGGGGTCGCAAAGAGTCGGACACAACGGAGTGACTGTACTGAACTAAACTGAATAAAGCCAGAGGTTCCCTGGGAAATATAACTGTAACTCTCCTCATAATCTTCTAATTTGTCCCAGAGTCTTTTGGTACACGTTGTATGAGTAACCGTGAGCTATTATAATTCTATTTTTGTCCTTCCCTTAAGGAAGTCTACTAGGGTGAGTGGGTGAAGACTGAGCAAGAATTCTTTGCTATAAATTTGCAGTATTTCCACTGTCCCGTGTATTAGCAGTGTTTTTTTTTCAATTGAAGATTGGATGTCATTTTTCAGGGTTTTTTCAGTTAGAGAGCCTCAGAATTTAATAATGGGTGAAAAAGCCAGAAATTATATAAATAAATACAACCCAGTCTTGGTTATTTGATTGCTAAAGTCCTAATATTTGTATAATCATAGCCTTATTTTCCGTCCCATTGCTCAGTGTCTCACCATGTGATTGCTTTTAGGTTTTCTAATAGGAGGTAGAGAATGGGAAGGCTTCCCTGGGGGCTCGGACAATAAAGAATCCACCTACAATGCAGGAGACCTGGGTTCGATACTTGGGTCGGGAAGATCCCCTGGAGAAGGGAATGGCTACTCACTCCAGTATTCTTGCCTGGAGAATCCCATAGACAAAGGAGCCTGGCAGGCTGCAGCTCATGCGGTCGAAAAGAGTCAGACACGACTGAGCTACTAACTCACACACACACACAGACACACACACACACACACACACACACAGAATAGAAGAGAAACACAGGGTGATTTTTTTTTCTATTCTACTCATTTCGTTTTTATTGCTTTCTGTTAGGTAAGGAAGTCATTACACTCTGAAGGAATAATGAGAGAAGAAAATAGGGGAAGAAAAAATATCCAATAGCTTATACTATTATGACATTAACACAAAGCAGCTAAGGGTAATATAGGCAGTCATAGTCATTTCTGGCTGGGTTAGATTGTTATAGAAAATAAAATTGGACCTGGACATTAGAAGTGTCTGCAAAATAAAGTGAAAAGGAAGGGAAAAAGTACTGGAAACTGTTGGTGGTGATGGTGGTAGGAAGAGTGGAAGCTGCAGTGGTGGTGGCGAGGGTGGTGAGGGAGGTGGAGACAGATTGGAGTGTGGGCACTGCAGGTAGTGATGATGGCATAATCATCATGAGGGTAGTAGAGAGGTGCTGAGGGGAATACTCCTCTTCAGTGACGCTTCCTATTATCTATAGAGATTTTTCACCACGTGGCAGAGAGACCTGATGTGGTGGCAAATGAGGACGTGGAAAGAGACCCCGCCATCCCTAAGGGCAATTCACTGCTCTCTCTGCTGCCCCCATAGCTATTTCACAGTGTAGTCCCTCTTTGAGATCAATCTCTTTGTGTTGTGAGTTAGACACATCATCTTTCTTCAGTAAATGTTCTAAAATGCTAGTTTGTGTTTCTAAGCACTAGAAAATGATTTCAAAAGTGGATATACCTTAAAACA
Source organism: Giraffa tippelskirchi (assembly GCF_054371585.1). Taxonomy (NCBI): domain Eukaryota; kingdom Metazoa; phylum Chordata; class Mammalia; order Artiodactyla; family Giraffidae; genus Giraffa; species Giraffa tippelskirchi. Next base: position 101,296,213 of record NC_137280.1, on the reverse strand, counting down.
GAGGGTAGAGTAAACCTTAATACAAAGGTGTTCTTTCCAGCTGTGTATAATGTTGATTTTTTTGTGATTACAAGGAAAGGGAGCATTTGAAGTGCGATTAGCTTCATTGCCAGTATATTTGTAAAGTTCTTACAAAAAAGACATTACCTAAGTTCTGTGTCAGTTCAGGAGAACAGTGTTTAATCCAAAATGTGCAGGCTGATGCCAAGGAAAATGTTCCCAATAGAGACTGGATCTGCACTGGCTCTGTCCCGTTTTTGAACTCAAATATGGAACACGATGTATTTCATTCTAGGAGTGAACAAAAAGCATGTTGCTTGCAGAGTGAATGTTGGTCTCTTTCTGCCTCAGTCTCTTTCTCATTTTATCAAGAATTTAACATCTCTTTACTTCTAATCTCCCCTGCCTAATGCAGGTTTGCCAAGAAGAAAAAAAAAAGCCCCACATGACCATATTTTCTAGATTGTCATTTGAATGACTGTAATAAAGGGATAAAAGTTATTTGCCATCTTTTCTCTCCTCTGTAGCCCCATGGCTGTGTGCACGAGGTGTTGCTGATGTAGTTCCAACAGCAACATCTGGCTCTCTGGCAGTGTGCTCTGCTAACTGTGCTGACCCACTGATGGCTCTAGAACTGTTCAGAAATGCTCTACAGGTTGGCCAGAATATGTGGAGGCCATAGGGATTTTTTGTTCATTCTCCTGGGGACTATTTGTCTGTCAGTCACATTTCATTCTAAGGAATTTACTGTACTTGTCTGTGTCTATTTGAAATGAATAAGGAAACTCCTCATTAAAGATTGGGATTTATATGGCCCAAATGGGAGTATTCCCAATGCTGTATTTAGGAAAGTGGAGGAGCTATGCTATTGGTTGAATTGTCCTTAAAATGTCAATTTTCCCCAAGATGGTTTCGGAGTGTTATACAACCAATAGAAGCCAAGATGAAGGCTTTTTTTTTTTAGGGGCTTATGGGATGGGGGGATGTGTATAATGATCGCTAATAGAAATTAAAGTTTTAGAGATTTATGTCAAAGTTCTCAAGGGGAAAAGTTCCTGGTAGAGAAACAAAGTATGACTGAGATCCAGTGGAAAGGAGCCAGACGATATGAAGAGGGAAAGGGGAAAGGAAAGGAAGTAAGATTGTGAAGCCAGAAATGGGAATGCAAGTTTAAAAAGGAGACAGATTATTGAATATGAGGTTGTGATGAATCAAGAGAAAATGTGTGTTGATGGTAATATAAAGAGGTGAGCTTTGAGAGAGAAGAAAAGAAAAAAATTGCTTTAAAACAAAGGGGAGAGATGTCTGGAAAATTGAAAGTATATCTTAAAAGGATATATGGGAAAAGAGATTTATCAAGCTAAGAAAGAAGTAAGTAAATAAATATTAATAAGCTTATTTAAATTGGACATCAACTATGGTGAATCACAGCATCTTCTCCAGAAGGCAAGCTCACATCCTGCTTTTGAAAAGATAATCTATACAAATAACACAACAGTGTGTATTTTTCACTGGGGTAAGTGATTTTTCTCCCTGGTTCAATTGTAAATGAGAATATCCACATGGAAATAAAATGCTTTCTTGGAATCATGTGGGAAAGGAATGAATAGTACTGAAGCTACAGTATGGTTTACTTCATATACAGATTTATGACATTAAAATTATTATTATAATAGTAGCCAACACTTACATAGAACTTGCTGTATGCCAGTTAGTGTTCTTAGCAATTTTGATACATTAACTCATTTGATCCTCACCAACAAATCTATGAAGTAGGAACTGTTTTAGTATTCTTGTTTATGGATGGGGAAACTGAGACATAGAGAGGTTGAGTAACTTGTCCAGGATGCTAGGGTGGTAAGAGAGAGAGTTGAGATGTAAATCTAAGCAGTTCAACTTTTCAGGGTCTGTTTCCTAATACTCTGGGAGTTGATGGCAAATATCAAGCTTTCATGTAGGGATCCCTGACCCATGTGCACCCAAAGTGAGGCTAATATATTAATTTTTGTTCAAAGCTAATAAGAGATTGTAGGCATTTGGCTACAGCTATTGCTATCTTCCCTGTTCCCAGCACAAGTTATTTAATCATCATGAAAAGTAGATAGAGTTTTGCACAGTACCACATAAGAGTGGCAGATTTTGACACGGTAAACAAAACGATTGCTTTGTTAAAGGTTGTATGATGTCTAGAAAATAAACGGTTCTGCCATCATCCCCCTTGGTGAAGGCTATCAGTGCTTCATAATTAATAAAGCGATTGTGAAAACTCTCAGACAGGTGACTAAATCTGCATTGCTAATTATTTATTCCCAAAATGATTTAAATATCAATACCTCTACTAGGAGGAGATGGTGGTTTGTTGACAGAATTAGGGAAGTCTTTAAAACTTGTTATCTAAAAGGCCTGGTAGAAGTGCAAAGTATTATTCTCATTTATAGTCCAGCCAGATTTAACAAAAGGCTGAGCATCATAAACCTGCAGACAGAAGGAGTTCCAGGGGGAAAGTAGAGGCTTGCTCATAAGCCAGCTGTGTGGAGGGCTGGACTCCAGCTTCCCATCACGGGTGTGCAGCCCAAAGAATGTTGGCTGCCTCTGGGGCCAGCTGGCTCACACAGGGACCGTGCTCCTGGAAATCCTGAGATGTCTGAGCAGAACTCCAGCAAATAGAATTTTGGTTAACAGAGGAGCAATCTCATCGGCCAGATTTGAGTCAAGCTGTTTTTCAAAAACTTGCTAACTTTAACACGTGACTGGTGATAGGGCTCCTACTACCTGTGTTTAGGGTTCTTGTGAGGCTTCAGTTAAATAATTGATACAAAGAGCTTAGCACAAAATTTGGCCCAAGCTAAGAACTCAATAACTCGGTAGTCATGATCATGGTTTTGAAGTTTCTTTTCTATGGTCCCATGCCCTTGGTGCCTCCTTCACCTTCCGATGCATCTCTTCTTCATGGTTCATGACTGTGTATGACACACATGGGCAGATTCCTGCCCAGGGAATCGATGGACTATTACAACATAATGGCAGGTACAGGCAGCCCTCTGCACATGAGTAGCTCGCTTGACAGCAGCGATGGCAGATTCTTACCACAATTCCTACGAGACTAGAGCTAGGGTGGCCTCTGATTCTAGAAGGGCAGTGGGGCAAACGGCTTCCCTAGAAATGCCCTCTATCTCCATGGCAACCACCTTGGTCTGCCAGAAGAAATTCTCTCCCTTCCAAGAACTTTGTGAGTGATGTTTAGTCCCATGACTAGACCCTCCACCGTGCCAAAGTAGACCGGTGTGGCTTGTGGCCAGTGCTCCTGCTGGTCGCTGCCTAAAGGAGGCATCACCTGACATTCCTTAGATTTTGCTGGAACTCCTTTGGGCCAGGCTAGGTCAGAGGGCAAACTGAGAGGAGTTAATGAGTTCAAAACTCAGCAGAGCTGGTCTGCCTGCTAGTGTTAGGTCCAGCAAGTTTTCATTGTCCCCAAATTCTCTTTACCCCAGTGACCTAGAGAGACAGCAATGTTTTTCTCTCTCTTTTTCCCCTGTTAATATTTTACTAACATTAAGCTAGTTCTTCTGTAAGGAGGGTGACAAAGAGCTCCTGGCAAACATACAGTAGTTTGTATGATTTAAATAATAACAGTCTCCCATATAGCATGAAGTAAAATTTGTAGGCAAAACATGAAGTAAAGTTGATTCTTTGGCAAATGATACTGGTCAAGAACTAGTGAAGAGTCCAGACTCTATTTTATAAAAACAGTGACTTAAAGTCCACCTAATACTCCTTCAGTCAGTAATTCTGTCCTGGCAGTTTTCTTTATGGCCTCAGCTCGGGCCTTGTTTATTTCCTATTCATAATATTGCTTGCAAAGCCTAAAATAAAGTATATATTATTGTTTTATTGATAGTGTGCCATGTTCTAAGATTACCCACCCAAAGATGATAAAAGAAATGATGATAAAAAGGAATTAGAGTTACTGGCTTAAGTGAAGATCAGAACGAAACTGAGGTAATGAAGAATAACAGCTCTGCATTTTCAGCATTTCCAAAACGAAGTATCTGTCTATAACCCTATCTGGATGGGGACCAGCAGGTTCTGGGAAGAATATTAACCTGAATTTGTTGCAGTCTTGTTTCCCAAACTGCTTTATAAACACTTCCCCATATGTGCTGCCAAACTTTGCATTTAATGAATCATCCAGATCTTTTTGCCATATATCCTGTGTAGCAACTGATGATGGAATACATGTTCCTGATTTCTGAGGAGAAATGAGAGCAACACCTACATTGCCAATCAAAATTGCCTTATAAGATAAGCCTCTTATAATGTTCATTTTGATTTTTAAAAATACTGACTGTTAAATTTTGAAGAGTTATTTTAGACAAAATTGCCTTGTAATTTCCTACGGACCATCTTACCTACTTGATACCTTGTCTTTATTCTGATTGAACAGAAAGGAAGTGTAAATTAATGTTTAGTGAACACTCCTATTCCAGCTTTATGATCTTTTGCACTCTTGATTTCACCTTATTTTATGAAGAATTGAGCAGTAAAGGACAGAGGTTTAGAGCACAGGTTTTGGAGTGAAGCATGTTATAATTCATGTTCAAGTTCTGCCTCTGAGTAGTTACATGAACAGGGCAAATTACATAATATCTCTCACCCTCAGCTTCCCCATCTATACAATGGGAAGTAACAATAGTTTCCCACTCTTTTCAGTTCAGTTCAGTCGCTCAGTTGTGTCCGACTCTTTGCGACCCATGAATTGCAGCACACCAGGCCTCTCTGTCCATCACCAACTCCCGGAGTCTACCCAAACCCATGTCCATCGAGTCGATGATGCCATCCAACCATCTCATCCTCTGTCGTCCCCTTCTCCTCCCGCCCCCAATCCTACCCAGCATCAGGGTCTTTTCCAATGAGTCAACCCTTCGCATGAGGTGGCCAAAGTATTGGAGTTTCAGCTTCAACATCAGACCTTCCAATGAACACCCAGGATTGATCTCTTTTAGGATGGATTGATTGGATCTCCTTGCAGTCCAAGGGACTCTCAAGAGTCTTCTCCAACACCACAGTTCAAAAGCATCAATTCTTTGGCTCTTGGGCTTCTTTTTTTGGCACTCAGCCTTCTTTATGGTTCAACTCTCATATCCATACATGACTACTAGAAACATCATATCCTACGAGTTGCTATTATAAATAATAATACCCCATCCACAACTCAATTGTAAGCATTCTGTTCCTCAACAACCATGTCTTATATTTCCTAGTTAAAAACAAATACAACAATACTTCAACTTCACCAGGATTTCCAGTCCACTGACTTTAACGCTTCACTGTTTACCACCTTTATCAGATATATTGTTTGCAAATACTTCTCTTATTCTGAGGGTTGCCTTTTTTTACCCTATTGATAGTATCTTTTGATACACAAAATTTTAAATTTTTCATTAAGTCCAACTTATATATATTTTTTCTTTTGTTGCCTATGCCTCTGGTGTCATATACAAGAAATCATTTCCAAATTCAGTGGTCATAAAGATTTTGCATTATGTTTCCTTTTAAGAGTTTTATACCTTTAGGGTTTATATTTAGGTCTTTGATCTGCTTTGAGTTAATTTTTGTATGTGGTATTAAGTAAGGGATAAACTTCATTTTTTTTTTCTTTTTGCATGTAGATAGCCAGTGTTCCCAGCAGCATTTGTTGAAAATACTGTCTTTTTACCATTGAATGGACTTGGCACCCTTATAAAAATTATTTGATCATAAATGTAAAGGTTTATTTCTGGGCTTTCTGTTTTGTTCCATTGGTCTGTCTTTATACCAGTACTATACTTTGATTGCTATAGCTTTGTAGTAGGTTTTGAAATAAGGAAATGTGAGTCCTCCAGTTTTCTTTTTCTTTTTCAAGACTGTTTTATCTATTTAGGCTCCCTTGAAATTCCATGTGAATTGTAGGGTGGGTTTTTCTATTTCTGAAAAAAAATTCATTGGGATTTTGGTAGGGATTGCATTGAATCTGTAGATCACTTTGAGTAGTACTGACATCTTAACAATTTTAAGTCTTCCAATTCATGAACATGAGATGTGTTTCCCTTTATTTGTATTTCCTTTAATTTTACTGAGCAATGTTCTATAGTTTTTATTATGTAAATATTTTACCTCCTTGCCTAAGTATTTTATTCTTTTTGATGCTATTATAAATAGAACTGATTTCTTAATTTTCTTTTTGAATTGTTCATTGTTAGTGTACAGAAATGCAACTGATTTTTGTGTATCAACCTTCAATCTGCTACTTTGGTGAATTCATTGGTTCAATGATTTCTTTAAGGAATCTTAAAAATTTTCTGTGTATAAGATCATGTCATCTGCAGGCAGATAATTTTACTTCTTCCTTCATAATTTGGATGCCTCTTATTCCTTATTCTTATCTAATTACTCTGGCTAGAACTTCTGTGTCGAAAAGAAATGGCAAAAAATGGGCATCCATGCCTCATTCCTGATACTAGAAGAAAAGCTTTCAGTTTTTCAGCATTGAATATGATACTTATTTGGGGTTTTTCATGTATGGTTTTCATCATGTTGAGATAGTTTACTTCTATTTGTAATTTTTCGGTATTTTATCATAAGGAGTATTGAATTTTGCCAAAAGTCTTTTCTGCATAGATTGAGATTATTGTGTGGCTTTTTTCTTTCATTCTATTGATGTGGTATATTATATTAATCTATTTTTGTATGTTGAACCATCCTTATATTCTTGGTTTAAATCTCACTTGATCATGATGAGTAATCCTTTTAATATGCTGTTGAGCTTAGTTTGCTAGTATTTTGTTGAGGATTTTTGCATCAATATTTATTATAGATATCATTCTATAACCTTCTTTTCTTGTAGTGTCTTTGTTTTTGGTATCAGAAACACTAGCTTCAAAGAATGAGTCAGAAGTGTTTCCTCCTCTTTGCTTTTTGGGGGAAAATTTTAAAAAGATGGGTTCTTGTTTAGATATTTGGTAGAACTCACAAGTGAAGCCATCTCTTCCAGGTTTGGTTTTATTTCTATGGGTTTTTTTGTCATTGTTGGGAGATTTTTATTGCTAATTCATTTGCCTTACTAGTTATAGGTCTATGTAGATTTACTATTCTTTGTGATTCAGTTTTAATAGGTTTTGTATTTCTAGGATTTTGTCTATGTCATCTAAGTGGTCCAATTTGTTGGTATACAATTTTTATAGCACTCTCTAATAACAATATTTTATTTCCATAGAATCAATAGTAACATCCTCACTTTCATTTCTGATTTTAATATTTTGAATCTTTCTTATTCCATCCAACTAAAGTTTTGTCAATTTCATTGATTTCAAAGAATCAACTTTTGGCTTCATTTCTTTTCACTATTGTTTTTCTACTCTTTGCCCTTTGTTTCATTATCTCTGTTCTAATTTGTATTTCCTTTCTTTTGCTAGTCTAAGATTTCTTTTTTTTTCTTTTATTTTTCTAGTTCCTTAAGTTGTAAATTTAAGTTTATGATTTGAGGTCTTCTTTGTTTTTTAATGTGAGCATTTACACCTATAAATTTCCCTTAGCATCACTTTGACTGCATTTCCTAAGTCTTGGTATGTTGTGGTATTGTTTACATTTAACTCAAAGTATTTTCTAATTTTCTTTGTAACTTTTTTCTTTGATCTTTAGGATTTTTTTTTTTAAGTGTGTTATTTAATTTCTACATTTTTGTGAATTTTCTAGTTTTCCTTTTGTTATTGATTACTAACCTCATCCTTTGTGGTTCTGAGAAAATTCTTTGTATGTTATCTATATTTTCAAGTCTACTGAAACTTTATTTGTGGCCTAAATAGTTATCTTGGAAAATATCCCGTGTGCACTTGAGAAGAATGTGTATTCTCTTGTGTTGGATAAAGTGTCCTGTATGTGTCTGTTAGATTGTGCTGTTCAAGTTTGTTTTTCCTTACTTATCTTTTGTTTGGTTGTTCTGTTGTTGAGAGTGGGGTATTGACATCTCCAACTCTTATTGCAGAACAGTGTTTCTGCGTTTAATTATGTCAGATTTTCTTCACATATTTTGGTGGCTGTAATTGTAAGTATTTACAATTGATATATCTTCTTGCTGTATTGAAATTTTTAAAATACATAATGCCCTTCTATGTTTCTTTTTTGATTTAAAGTTTGTTTTGACTGATATTAGTTTAAACAACCCTGCTCTTCTTTGGTTATTATTTGCGTGCAATAACTTTTTCCATCCTTTCACTTTGAATCTATTTGTATCCTTGGAACTAACATTAGTCTCTTGAAGAGGGTATATAATTAGATCATGATTTTGTATGTATTTGCCATCTCTGTTTCTGATTAGAGTTTAATCCATTTGCATTTAGAGTAATAACCAATAAGGAGAAACTTATTTCTGTCATTTTGCTGTTAATATTTACTTTTCATATGCCTTGTAGTTTTTCTTGGTCTTCCTTACTCCTGCATTGCCATCTTCTTATGTGTTTAGTTGATTTTATGTCTTCAAACATTCAAATTCCTTCCTCATTTCCTTTTGTGTATATTCTATAGCTATTTTCTTTGTGGTTACTGTGGAGACTACATTTAACATTCTAAAGTTAAAGCACTATAATTTGAATTTACATAAGCTTAACTTCAATAACATGCAAAAACCCTGCTGCTTTACAGCTCCAGCCCACCTCTTAGTTGTTGATGTTGCAAAATTACATCTTTACATATTGTGTGCCACAAAATCTTTTTATAATATAACTAATTTATATGTATAGAGACTTATTTAGATTTTTTTATTGCCCCTTCTTGCACCTATCTGGATTTTTTAAATTACATAATTTATATCATGATCTAAATATATTCTATAACTACTTGTTTTTACTTCATAATATTAATACATAAGATAACTTTTGATACCATTTTATATATGTGTTTATATATATATAAGTTGTATATATGTATGTATATGTGTATATATATATATGTGTGTGTGTGTATACTTACCACATTATACTTACTAGCCCGATATTATAATATTTCATAGAATGGATATATAAAAATTTATTTATCTAATTATTCTACTGCTTATTTTTATTTTCTAGAAAAGTGAAAGTGAAAGTCCCTCAGTTGTGTCTGACTCTTTGCGACCCCATGGACTATACAGTCCATGGAATTCTCCATGCCAGAATACTAGAGTGGGTAGCTTTTGCTTTCTCCAGGGGATCTTCCCAACCCAGGGATCGAATCCAGGTCTCCTGCATTGCAAGCAGATTCTTTACCAGCTGAGTCCCCAGGGGAGCTCTTATTTCTAGAGGACCCTGACAAAATTTTCAATTGAGATTCTGAAATATCCTATTTGCATTTCTGCTCTTACTCTAAGACTAATCAGTATAGAAACAAAGAAGCAGCAATAAAAAAGGAGAGTCCTTAGCTTTTCCCCTAGCAGGCCTGGCCAACACATCTTTATCTGAGGCATGGTTAACTTTTTAGGGAAGTTACATTCTCTTTCCTCAGGACAGGAAAGCTTGGTGTGCTGCAGTCCATGGGGTCTCACAGAGTTGGACATGACTGAGCAACTGAACTGAACTGACATTCTTTTAAGGACCAAGACATGTAAGTAAATAATATTAGTAAGAAATGATAAGTACTGTGCTGAAATTTTATTCAAAAGCCTAAAATTTTATTCAGAAGCCTATTAGATCCCAGTAGAAGAATTTTTTTCTTCTTTGGTGGATTTGGGAAATTTTCAGCAGATGATATTTGGGTTATACTTATGGATAAGTGGAGATGAATGGGATAAGTGAAAAGTGCATTGGAAGTTTGGTTAGGATATGTGAAAAAGGGAACTATTTTTTGATAGTCACAATCTGAGCCCATATTTTAAAGAGTTAATAAGGTTATTCTAGGACATTTAAGGCAATTAAATGAGAAGAAAAGAGAGAGGAAAGTAGAGAGTAAAGCGTAACAGAGATTGGGCAGGGAAAGTTGGAGGTAAAAACCAGAGAGAAAGTAAACTGTGTGCTGGGAACCAGATAACTGCAAACAGGGTCTTAGAGTCAGGGTCCTTGCCCTTGGAGTGAAGAGAGTAGGCCAAGATGAAGGATAGGAGCACCATGAAAATGTTCAGGATTAAAGTGGTCTGCAGTCGAGTCCTGCCCTGTCTTCATGTGAGTGTGATCCTTCTGGATCACCATTTTACCATTCCTCTATCTGCTGTTTCTTCTGGGAGTGGAGATCTACTGAGATCATCGCTCTTCCATTGTCCAATTTCTATAAACTCATTTTCTAAAGGATGTTCCTCCGGATAGCCGGAGAGCTGGTGAGCCCTGGGTATTGACTGAGGTAACAGGAAGGAACTCTACCCTGACATGAACTGACCATGTGATGGTACATGGAGACACAAATAGCTCTGGTACAGGCACTGAACATCTCTTTTAATTTATGTACAGTCTCATTACATCCTAGCAATACACTTGTGCATTGGAAATTAGTATTCTCATTTGTGAGGTTACTACAGTCTCAGTAAAATTAAGCTCTTTGTCCGAAGTCAAGTTTTTTTCCTGAGACTATGTTTTGCCTTTCCATAAATTTTTACTCTTATAGAAGAAACTGTGTTTTTTATTCATATGTGTGTCTGATTGTATCTAGTACAGGTGCTTTTAAATAGCAAGAAAATGTAATGTGTGGGTAAGGTTGTGATGATAGAGACAGTCAAATTTGAGTTCAAAGGCAGATACTGCTAATTTCTATCGGTGAGATCTGGGCAAATTACTTTTCCTATAGGAGCTAAAATTCCCTCATTTGTCTGGAAAAGCTTCTAATACCTCTTGCATCACCTGCATCACTTCAATACCTCTTGTAATGAAATAACTCATAAAAAGCAGTTAGCCTAGTGTTCTACATGATCATTATATAATTATAATTGTTACTGTAATTACTTGATAAATATTTTTAAGTGAAAATGTCACATACCCATCAAGAGAGATAATTGTTTGTACAAGAACTATTTTCACTATCATCAACACATCAGTATCTGACATAACGATAAAGGAAGCAGAGTTGTTTAGGCATGAAAAATGGCATTTGGCCATTTGCGAGAAGAAGCTCAATCTCTTTCTAGCTTTGTGAATTCTGTTCACAAGCCATTACGAGGCAACTAGCTATCATGGTTTATATTTTAGGCGACATCAAAAATGAATGCAGGTGAAGCAAGGGCCTTTTCAGTTGCTGATGGGTGACTGGGGAGACAGAAGCCAGGAAATCTTTCATTTTGGTGAATACAGCAAAATACATTCTTTGTGTTATGTGTCCATATCTTTTCATGAAGTTGCGTTTTGAAGATGTCACAATCCTAACAAATGCTTCATAATGTAAAGTATAGTAGTATGAAACATTCATAGTACAGTAGTGTGAAACAAAACAAAAAACAAAGTACCCTAATTTCCCTAAAGATCAGCCTTAGACAAATGTCTTTCACAGCACTTCATTTTCTCACTCCCACCTTCCATTCCAGAGTGACTAAAATCTTTCATCTTTTACTCCTATGACCACCCATAGGAGAAAGATAATCATTGAGATAGTTGCCCTGCAGATGACTGAGTAGCAGAGAGTAATAGCCCCACCAGCATCTTGTTTTTGTTTCTATCTAGAAGGGAATGTCTTAGCAACCACTCTGCTAACAATGAAAAAAAAAGGACAACTGTGAAAAATCTAATAAAGTAGAGAAAAAATAATATCAGTCACTATCTCTTTCTTAAAGAGTAGTCTCCTTTGAAAAAAAGACTCTGACTTCATGGAATTTTTAAGCCTTCCCTGTGAATACTTTAGTTTCTGCTTCTTTCTAGCTAGGTGGTATTTATTAGTGATTACATTTCCAACTTCCTTTTTGCTAAGCAGTACAAAGACTACACATCATATAGTACTTTAATTGGAAAAAACCAAAAAGGCCCGTGACTTCTGTAGTAGCATGATTACTTCTGAGTTAGGGTGACCATCTCATCCTGGTTTGCCCAGGACTCCCAGATATAGCACTCTAAATTCGGTGCCCTAGAACCCTTTCACCTTCCAATGAGCCAGGATGGTTGGTCACCCTAACTGAGATGATTTCTAACCCCACATAGCAATAACTATTCATGAAGATTTGAATAGCAACAATAACAACAATCACTTAAATATGACTGTGTACTGAAAACCAACTATTTAAGTGCTGTATCTCAGTATGTTCATAAGAACACTTTGAGGGAAGTATTAATTTTACTTTCATTGTGCAGAAAAGGAACCTCACATTTAGACAGGTTAGATATTTTGCCCCAAATTACATGGGTGGTAACTGCTAAATGTAGAATCTTAACTGAGACTGATTCCATTTATTCAGCTGCTACCCCAAGGTACTTCTCTGTTGCAATGTCCCCTCATATCTGTGGCCACCACAAAGAGTTACTTTTAACCCTGCCTTGCTGGTTAAAGCTGACTCATCCAGGGATGAGGACCTGAGCCGGAGGCCAGTGGTCTATAAGGAGATTTGGTGTGGGAGTCTCTGCTAATGATTTCCTGTTTCCTTGCTTCCCTCTGTGTCCTTTGCTTCCAAGGTAAACTGAGTATATCTTTCTTTCTTGCACTATATAAGAGTGTATTTATAAGATCAGAATAGAATTAACATGGTTCACTATAATAGTACCCAAACCCTCATCACTGCCTCCCTAACAAGCCCAAATGAGCATTCCACACTAACTGTGGTTTTGATTATTTAATTTGTGCTTAGTCCCACTGACCCAGATAGTGCTCTAGCAGTATCCGCATCATATGGTTCATTATGTAATTGAATTGTGTTCATGCTATTTGGAGCCAGGAAAACAACATTCCATGTGGTGAGCCAAATGAAGCTATTCTTCTAGTATGAAGTGGGAAAGTTGAAGAGTCTGAAGACAGGACTTTTAGATTTTGATTAAGAGAGATTATTTGCTTTTGGGGGACATGGCCTTGGGCCAGGAATTATTGTTTTGAAACATTTGAAAGGATAAAGACACTGGATTCAGAATTTAACAGTGTTCCCAGTATACCCCTACATACCACCGTTGAGAGAGTGCAATTGGCTCTAAGAAAAAAAAATATATATATACGTATATATCTATAACCCCAAGCTACAGTGAGGTGTGCTAGCATGTACAATGTCACAAGGGCTAGCACTTCTAGTTCTCTGCTCTTTACACCCAGGCATGTTGGTGATGGACAGGGGTCCCCATGGTGATTCATGGGGTCGCAAAGAGTCAGACATAACTGAGCTGAACTGAACTGAACTGATGTTGGGACCATTAGAGAGAGACTCATTAGTGGTCACATCATGGGAAATGATACAGTGTATTTTTAGTTTGGATTGTGGGTCTCTAAGGGAACTAAGCAAGTAGTTTACATAAATGCTAAATAATAAGACCTTTTCTGTAAATAGAACATCAGTGTAATGGTATTTAGTTTGTTCAAGTTGTCATGCGAGGGACTATGTTGAAATTATATTAAAGCAAGATATGTTCCCTCCACTTTGCTAAAAGTCGTAAATCTAAAGTAGAAGTCCCTAAAGTGGAGACGGATTAATACACTGCAATAGAATGGGATACAGTTGGGTTCTTTTGAGGAGCACGATGAACAAATGTACAACCAAAAAATACTTTGAATTCTCAAAAAGTGGATAGAATAATTTTTAAAGTTCTGAATCAAACTGACAAATTGCTCTTGGGAAATATTCATGAAAGGAACATCAGTGTAGATAACAGTAAGCTGATGGCTCAAGTGGCAAGGAATCTCCCTGTAATGCAAGAGACACAGGAGACACAGGTTCTCTCCGTGAGTCGGGAAGATCCCCTGGAGAAGGAAATGGCAACCCACTCCAGTATTCTTGCCTGGAAAATTCCATGGACAGAAGAACCTCACGGGCTACAGTCGATGGGGTTGCAAAGAGTCAGACACAACTAAGCCAGCACACATGACAAGGTGACTATTTGAACATCATCTTCAGCATTAGAGTCATATGAGGCACAGTGTGAGCACATGCTTTTCGTAAGTGTAGTAAACTGACTTTGGTGGACAGAGAAAAACATAAAATAAATCCTCTTGTTAAACTCCTTTCAACTAATAAACAGGATGTGTGGTGCATGGTACTGTGAAAGCAGGCAAGTGTCCAGGGAAAACAAAAGAGAGGAAATACTACCCATGTGAAATGATATTCAAGGATTTGGCTTGTTAGAAGTAATGTGTTATTCCTATTTTAGCCTAAACCTATAATTGCCAGTATTGGACATTTTATATCACTATACCAGTGACATTTGAAACAAGATAAATGACATGCCTGCAAAACTTGGACAGAATTAAAAACAAACAACAACTATATACCTGAGAGTTCATTTCTTAATATGGGAGAAACTTATGTGATAGTCTGGATGCAAATATATACAATAACATACCAACCACAAAACTTTTTACACTTTAATCACTTGTTCTTATTTAAAAGCATGTTTATTAAACAGGTTTACTTTTTAAAAGCATCCTCATTTCCAGTGATTAAATGGGCACCTGGGAAAATCTCTAGATAGTAAAAACAAACCACTTTTATCTAAATATTTAAATAGTTGACAAAAGGTTGTATATAATTTAATCTTCACTTTTAAATTAGTTATAGTTTCATTTTATGTTTTTTAGACCAATATTTAAATAAATCCTTTCAGCAGTTTTGGTTTTCTGATTTAAGAAGCAATGCACACTTCATTTTAAACTCATAATGTCTTCAGTGTTAAGAAAACACTTGAGAAGAATTCTCAGGGGAGCTGCAGTTCTAGTCTGCAGAACATCAGAATAAGCAACAAGAATACAGGACAGTTTGGCAAGTGGCTTTGTCCATGTATTTGATTGTGGACCAACTCTTGGATCTGAAACCTCTTTATAATACAGCTACCTAGATTAGTTTAAGGGAAATGCTTGGTGATATTTCTCCTGGTCAAACAGATGTTGTTTTAAAAAGAAAATCAGTGTCTTTGTTTTGAGGCATTGCTCTGTTCCTCCTCATATTTCTGACCATGGTGGAAATAGGATCAAGAGCATGGGGTAGAACAAAAAAAGTCAGACCCACCAGGGCTCAGATTCTGGTTCCCCTAGTTATCAGCTAGATATTTGATAAGTCTCCCAGCTGCAAGTCTTGTTTCTTCACATCTAAAATGAAGATGATGCTACTGAACTTTCAAATTTATAGTGGTGTGTTGTGTTAGTTGATAAACTGGCCAACAAGGAGTACTGTGAGATCTAGCAATGCCGACATTTAGTTATGACAGACAGCAACTATGCATATCATTATTTGGGGGTGTTTATTACATCCCTGTGAACCTCTTTTACTTCATTGTGAGCTTCTTCTTGGCTTATCTAGCTCTCCTACTATCATTCTGCTACCTTTGACTCTGTCCCTGGATGCAGGCAGTGGATGAGGCTACAGGAGATTTTAAGAAACCAGATCTAGGTCTGCAGACCAGCCGTGTTCCCATTCTCAGTGTAGCTCTGAGCATCATCCCCATCTATTCTACAGTCAAAAAGAACATTGTCATTCTGAACTGGTAAATGTTTGAGGGAGAGCCTCAGGAAGGTCATCAGTACTTTCAATCTGTGCCAACACATTAATTTATTCATCAAAGAAATATATTATGGGCCTAGAATATATATTTATTATTGCACAGTAACTGTTAGAGATTCAGAAGTGGGAAAAAACAGATACGGCTATTAACTTCACAGAACTTATAGGTTAGTAGAGAAAAGAGACTTTAAAAAAAGAGCCATATACATATGCTGCTGCTGCTGCTAAGTCACTTCAGTCGTGTCCGACTCTGTGCGACCCCATAGATGGCAGCCAACCAGGCTCCTCCACCCCTGGGATTCTCCAGGCAAGAATACTGGAGTGGGTTGCCATTTCCTTCTCCACTGTATACGTATAGTGACACAAAAGATAACTGTTGATAGAAAGCTTGTTAGTTTTTGGGAGATAACTGATCTTATTTTAAGAAACTGTCTTGATGACTTTTCTGGGTGTCCACAGGACGTGGCTGAGATAAACTAGGTTGATCCAAAATTAGAAATAAATTGCTTAATATATTAAAATTGGGAAAGCTTTTAATTTTCCCAGGCAAATTGGAAAAGAGCAGTTCAGGGACCCAAGAGTGAAAAGGAGATGGAATGAGAGAGACATCCAGCAAACAACACAATCAGTTCAGTTCAGTCACCCAGTCATGTCCGACTCTTTGCGACCCCATGAATCGCAGCACGCCAGGCCTCCCTGTCCATCACCAACTCTCGGAGTTTACCCAAATCCATGTCCATCGAGTTAGTGATGCCATCCAACCATCTCATCCTCTGTCGTCCCCTTCTCCTCCTGCCCCCAATCCTTCCCAGCATCAGGGTCTTTTCCATTGAGTCAACTCTTTGCATGAGGTGGCCAAAGTATTGGAGTTTCAGCTTCAACATCAGTCCTTCCAATGAACACTCAGGACTGAACTCTTTTAGGATGGACTGGTTGGATCTCCTTGAAGTCCAAGGGACTCTCAAGAGTCTTCTCCAACATCACAGTTCAAAAGCATCAGTTCTTCGGCTCTCAGCTTTCTTCATCATCCAACTCTCACATCCATACATGACCACTGGAAAAACCATAGCCTTGACTAGACAGACCTTTGTTGGCAAAGTAATGTCTCTGCTTTTCAATATGCCTTCTAAGTTGGTCATAACCTTCCTTCCAAGGAGTAAGTGTCTTTTAATTTCATGGCTGCAATCACCATCAGCAGTGATTTTGGAGCCCCAAAAAACAAAGTCTGACACCGTTTCCACTGTTTCCCCAACTATTTCCCGTGAAGTGATGGGACCAGATGCCATGATCTTAGTTTTCTGAACGTTGAGCTTTAAGCCAACTTTTTCACTCTACTCTTTCACTTTCATCAAGAGGCTCTTTAGTTCTTCTTCATTTTCTGCCGTAAGGGTGGTATCATCTGCATATCTGAGGTTATTGATATTTCTCCTGGCAATCTTGACTCCAGCTTGTGTTTCTTCCAGCCCAGCGTTTCTCATGATGTACTCTGCATATAAGTTAAATAAGCAGGGTGACAATATACAGCCTTGACATACTCCTTTTCTTATTTGGAACCAGTCTGTTGTTCCATGTCCAAACAACATGATGAGATGCTGAGAAATACTTAGGAGGAAAATTGGCTAGTCAGAAATTCTAGAGCATACTATGCAGAGGAATGGAAACGGATCTTATTATTGAAACATGGAGTTCACTCTTCCAAATCAGAGCCCAATTATAATAACACCTACTGTTTCTGCATGGTAAAGTATAATCAATTTTTGTTAAATATTTAAATTCCTCTTTTTCTGTCTTAGTGCATATATCATTTGCCTCTCAAGCTGGTAGTCTATTACCTTGCTAGAGTTGGCTCAGCTACATTTGAAAAGGCATGTCTCTCCAAGGTGATGCTGCTACTGTCCTAACTTTCATTTGGAGTTGATTATACTAGAGGACAGCACCTTCTGTTTGGGTACTTAAACTTTGCTTATGCGGGGCATCAGTGCCTTTCAGAACTATATTCCTCTCAGTGCTTTTATTTTTTATTTTTATTTTTTTTTTGATTTTTTAAACTGTTTTATTGCAATATAATTCAGATACCATAAAGCACAATCATTTATTCATTTCAGTGGTTTTTAGTATATTCACAGGGTTATGCATCTATCACAACAATCAATTTTGAAATATTTTCATTAACTCCTTAGTAGTCACTCCCCATTTCTCCTCAAACCCCCGATCCTCTGCCCTGTTGTTGTTCAGTTGTTAAGTTGTGTCTGATTCTTTGCAACCCCATGAACTGTAGCCCGCCAGGCTCCTCTGTCCATGGGATTTCCCAGGCTAGAATACTGGAGTCGGCTGCCATTTCCTTCGCTAGGGGATCTACCCGATCAAGGGATCGAACCTGAGTCTCCTGCATTAGCAGACAGATTCTTTACTGCTGAGCCACCAGGGAAGCCCCACTCTAAGGCCTGCTGCTACTGCTGCTGCTAAGTCACTTCAGTCGTGTCCGACTCTGTGCGACCCCATAGACAGCAGCCCACCAGGCTCCTCCGTCCCTGGGATTCTCCAGGCAAGAGTACTGGAGTGGGTTGCCATTTCCTTCTCCACCTCTCAGTGCTTTTAATTAAATGATGCTTTTGTTTGCCTCTGAGAAAGCCTCTTTCCTTAGTTACCATCAAATGATTGTCCATCTCTAATGATTTTTTTGATCTATCTCAAAATTCTTACTTAGGGTCTTGTTAATGAGGAAGTGAGATTTACCTATCATCAGGGTGGCATTTTTTATACATACATATATTTACTACATAAATACAATAAAATAAAAATTAACATTAAATTTATGAAAATTTGAAATCCTCCTCCAATACCCTTTCTCCTTCTTGACCAATTCTTAACACATGATATTATGAAAAAATTCAGAGAATTTAAATTTTAAAACTCTTAAAAATTTCACATACATTACTCATTATGAAAGAAAATATTATTAAGGTCCCTCAAGCCCCAGAAAGTCCATTTTTTAATTATATAGCTTATATTTTACATTCAACCATCTCAAACATATATGAGGTCTAGATTATATCTAACAATTTTTACATAGTTTTAAAAGTCAGGAACTAAATTCTGTTTATAGATATTATAGGAAGGGTGATTCTACAAGGCAAAATTATTTGGGATCTCAAATGACTGTGTAGTCAGAAATGTAATTAGTGCTATGGATGAATAACATGGATTGTTTTGAATTCATGGAACAGAAAAACATGATCTGTAATGCAGTGTCTGGAGAACTTTCTATGAAGAAGTGAATTTTAAGCAGGGACTTTAATGGACACTTAATTCCCAAATACATGGAGCTTTAAAAGTATCTTAGATGTTAATTTCTCATTTAAATACATTCTTCTCTGCAATTACCCTCTGTGGTTTTTTTTTTCAGTTTTTTTAACTTTATTGAGACTTTCAATGGCTAAGTCAAATATCTCTCTTGATAAATGTCACATTGCACTTGAAAATATGTGGGTTATTTTCAGGTATCTTTTGATGTTGATTTCTAACATAATTCCACAGTGATAAGAGAACAGACTGTGTATGATTTCAATACCTTTAGACCATGAAATTTTTGCACGTTGTTTTATGTCCCTGGATATGTTTCAGTGTCTCCTGGTTTATAGTCTATGGGAACTTGAATAGAATTTGTATCCTACTGATGTGTGAAAATTGTATAAACCTTAATTATGTTGAATTGGTTCATAGCACTTATTTTCAGGTTTACTATATCCTTCTACTTTTCTGTCCATTCTATTAATTTTTGAGACTTTGATATTGAAACTTCAGCTAAAAATCTTAATTTATCTACTTAAAAATTAATTGTAATAAAGAGTCAGACATGACTGAAGCAACTTAGCAGCAGCAGTGGAACTATATGTTAACTTTGTTTTGTCTTTTCTAAGTCTCCTGAAAACATATTATCATACTTTCATAATTAAAAAAAAGAGGGACTTTAAAATTGACAGTAGGATCAAGAATTAAGCCAGATGAGTGGAGTGGGCGTGGAGATAGTGGGATGGGAGGGAATGTTTCAGCAAGGGATGGGCTGGGAAAAAAGACTGAGGTTGAAAAGAGAACCATCTTATAACTAGGGAGGAGAAATAGGACAGTTTGGAGTCAAAGACTGGAGAAGATGCACAGGGGCCAGATTATTGTGACTGGAAGATTATGCTAAGTAAGGGATTTTGCTCTCAACCTAAAAGAAACAAGATGGCTCTGAAGAGTTTTAAACTAATGATTGATTTGAATGTATTGGAAATAAAAAAACAGTTTCTGTGAGAAACATCATGGTGATCAGTTAGAAGGCAGTTTCCGTGGGTGAAGTCAGCATTACTAATGTCAAGATGAAGAATTTCACATATGGTAGGTTTTAAGATATTGAATATAATTTGAAGGTAGAATTGTCAAGTTTTAGTGACTGGAAAGTGAGAGGAAACGACTGTGAAGGACAGTACGCAGATTCCTAATAGAACAATCGAATGAATCATCAAAAAGAAAAGGGAAAACTGAAATTTTAGGTTCATGAATATATTGTTTTTTGCTGTCCTCGAGTTATGTGGACTAGGTTCTTAGTCATCTATTTCACTTTACTTTAAATCTACGAAGACTCACTGATTCAAATTACAGTATCTTTACTGACCCCTGGTGTTAGTCAGATAGTTTGGTTGCAAATAACAGAAACCATGCAAACTAGTTCAAGTTGGGCAATAATCTGTAATACAAATTTCCAGGGAAAAAAAAGAAAGATTTTTCAGCCGTGGTGGTTAGGCTTCACAGGCACAAGGTAAGCCTGCACATGCTTAGACAGAGGAGGGCTGGCATCCAGAAAACATTTTAACAAATGGTGGACCATTCAGGGATGCAGTGCTGCTTTTTCATCAAATAATAATAATGATTATTATTTGCCTATTATTATTATTATTTGAGAGCCCTCTTTTAGCAGTTAACAAGAAGTAGCCATTCTTTTCATCTCTATCTTTTCTGTATATCTTTTCTCTTCAGTTTCCTACCCAGCTCTGAGTTCCAGACCCCTGACTCTTTTTCTGAGTTCCCAATTCTAATTCCTGGGAGAGGTTCACTGTAGTAGCTACTGAGTGAAGCTCTAATGCTAGGCTACCTCACAAGTTGCTTGTCCACCCCGTAGATCAGTTTCCTCTCTGTCATATACCATCCTTGGTCCAGTGATTCCTACCAGAGGGTCCCCATACATGGTTAGAACATTACCCTTTTTGAATAAGAAAGAAAGTCAAGTCACTCAGTCATGTCTGACTCTCTGTGACCGAATGGACTGTAACCTACCAGGCTCCTCCGTCCATGGAATTCTCCAGGCAAGAATACTGGAGTGGGTTGCCATTTCCTTCTCCAGGGGATCTTCCTGACCTAGGGATCAAACCCAGGTCTCCTGCATTGCAGGCAGACGCTTTGCCATCTGAGCCACCAGGGAAGCTCTATTGAATAAGGGATTTTATGAAATGCTTCCTTTGGCAGGAACTGGAGAGATTAACAGTTTCTCTTAAAAGATATCTATGGACAAAGCAGGTACTGTGAGGATAAAACATTCTGTTCTAGCATATTTCATTAATAATTTTGTACATTTTCTTTTAAGTTTTATTTGTTTTGTGTGTGTGTGTGTGTGTTTTCCCCTTCTGGGCAATGAATAAGTAGACCCAGGCTGACTATGAAGAACTCAATAACTTCAAAACACCAAAATAGAAAATAATGCTGAGATGAGATTAGGCTTTAAGTTTTAAGATTTTTATATAAGATTGATTTAAGATTAGGTGGAGATGAGAATGGGGATGCAAGCAAGTGGTGCCAAGAGTCCCTCCAAAGTGGATGACACAGAAGCACCACCCTAAAGAGTGTTACAAGAGATCATTTCTCACTGGGGACCCCTTTTGTACATACAGTCACCTTAGTTTATCATCACATTTCAGGAGATTTTTTAAAAAATGGACTAGCAGTTATTTCCTGTCTCTCTCTTTCACTTTGAAAAGCATGAGGTGTCCTGGTGAGCTCAACATACTCTAGTGATGATGACAAAACTTCTAACAGCTAATAATTTCAATAAAATGACCTGTGTAAAGACTGCACTTATTACAAATGGGTTAGAAGCACACATTTCAAAATGTTTCTCTCCCTCTTTTCTGCCCTCTTTCTTTCTTCCTCTCCGTTTTCAAAGTCCATGTTTTTTGGACATCCTGAGCTCTTGCATGTAAATCTGCGTGGGTGGATGTGATGAGAAGCAGTTGAATAAACTTCCCTTAGAGCCTCTAAAACTCTTGTAGAGGCTAACAGAGGCCAGGGACTGAACAAATGGTCTGGAGTTAATGAGAGGACCCTGAGTGCTGATATTTAATTCACTGGTCTCCCCTTCCCCAAAACGCAAAACGAAATCTTATCATTAAAAAAAAAATGAAATCCTGATTAAAGTTTATTGAGGAATTATAATCTGTTACATGTCATAATCTTTGTGTGTAATCATTAAACTGCAGATAATAAACTGCTTATAAGATAAAAACAAAAGCGTTGAAGAAACTTTTTGTGCTTAGTTGCTCAGTCACATCTGACTCTTTGCAACCCAAGGACTGCAGCCCACCAGGCTCCTCTGTCCATGGGGATTCTCCATGGCCCTCCTCCAGGAAATTTTCCCAACCCAGGGATCAAACTCAGATCTCCCTCCTTTCAGGCAGATTCTTTACCAACTGAGCGACAAGAGAAGCCCTTCAGTGTTCTGTAGGACACTTCAGGGAAAGTGTTCCCTAAGACACACTGATTTTGGAGCCCAAAATAAAATAAAGTCTCTCACTGTTTCCATTGTTTGCCCACTTATTTGCCATGAAGCGATGGGACAGGATGCCATGATCTTAGTTTTTTGAATGTTGAGTCTTAAGCCAGCCTTTTCACTGCCCTCTTTCACTTTCATCAAGAGGCTCTTTAGTTCCTCTTCACTTTCTGCCATTAGGGTGGTATCATCTGTGTCTCTGAGGTTATTGATATTTCTCCCAGCAATCTTGATTCCAGCTTGTGCTTCATTCAACCCAGCATTTCACATAATGTATTCTGCATATAAGTTAAATAAGCAGGGTGACAATATGCAGCCTTGATGTGCTCCTTTCCCAATTTGGAACCAATCTGTTGTTCCATGTCAGGTTCTAACGGTTGCTTCTTGACCTACATACGGATTTCTCAGGAGGCAGGTAGGGTGGTCTGGTATTTCCATCTCTTTAAGAATTTTCCATTTTGTTGTGATCTACATAGTCAAAGGCTTTGATGTAATCAATAAAGCAGAAGTAGATGTTTTACTGGAACTCTCTTGCTTTTTCGACGATCCAACGGATGTTGGCAATTTGATCTCTGGTTCCTCTGCCTATTCTAAATCCAGCTTGAACATCTGGAAGTTCATGGTTCATGTACTGTTGAAGCCGGGCTTGAAGAATTTTGAGCATTACTTTACTAGCCTATGAGAGTGTAACTGTGTGGTAGTTTGAGCATTCTTTGGCATTGCCTTTCTTTGGGATTGGAATGAAAACTGACCTTTTCTAGTCCTGTGGCCACTGCTGAGTTTCCCAGATTTGCTGGCATATTGAGTGTAGCACTTTCACAGCATCATCTTTTAGGATTTGAAATAGCTCAACTGGAATTCCATCACCTCCACTAGCTTTGTTTGCAGTGATACTTCCTAAGGCCCATTTGACTTCACATTCCAGAATGTCTGGCTCTAGGTGAGTGATCACACCATCATGGTTATCTAGGTCTTGAGGTCTTTTTTGTATAATTCTTCTGTGTATTCTTGCCACCTCTTCTTAATATCTTCTGTTTCTGTTAGGTCCACGCCATTTCTGTCCTTTATTGTGCCCATCTTTGCGTGGTATGTTCCCTTGGTATTTCTAATTTTCTTAAAGAGATCTCTAATCTTCTTCATTCTTTTGTTTTCCTCTATTTCTTTGCATTGATCACTGAGGAAGGCTTTCTTATCTCTCCTTACTATACTTTGCATTCAAATGGGTATATCTTTCCCTTTTCTCCTTTGCCTTTCGCTTCTCTTCTTTTCTCAGCTATTTGTAAGGCCTCCTCAGATAACCATTCTGCTCTTTTGCATTTCTTTTTCTTGGGGATGGTCTTGATCACTGCCTCCTGTACAATGTCACGAACCTCTATCCATAGTTCTTCAGGCCCTCTGTCTATCAGGTATAACCCCTTGAAACTATTTGTCACTTCCACTTTATAATCATAAGGGATTTGATTTAGGTCATACCTGAATGGTCTAGTGGTTTTCCCTACTTTCTTCAATTTAAGACTAAATTTGGCATTAAGGAGTTCATGATCTGACCCACAGTCAGCTCCCGGTCTTGTTTTTGCTGACGGTATAGAGCTTCTCCATCTTTGGCTGCAAAGAATATAATCAATCTGATTTCAGTATTGACAATCTGGTGATACCGACTTGTAGAGTCTTCTCTAATGTTGTTGGAAGAGAGTGTTTGCTATGACCAGTGTGTTCTCTTGGCAAAATTTTGTCAACCTTTGCCCTGCTTCATTTTGTACTCCAAGGCCAAATTTGCCTGTTACTCCAGGTATCTCTTGACTTCCTATTTTTGCATTCCAGTCCTCTGTGATGTAAAGGACATCTCTTTTGGGTGTTAGTTCTAGAAGGTCTTGTTGGTCTTCATAGAACCATTCAATTTCATCTTCGTCAGCATTACTGGTTGGGTATAGACTTGGATTACTGTGATATTGAATGGTTTGCCTTCAAAATGAACAGAGATCGTTCTGTCATTTTTGAGATTACATCCAAGTACTGCATTTCAGACTCCTTTTGTTGACTGTGAGGGCTACTCCATTTCTTCTAAGGGATCCTTGCCCACAGTAGTAGATATAATGGTCATCTGAATTAAATTCACCCATTCCAGTCCATTTTAGTTGGCTGATTCCTCAAATACCGATTTTTCCCTCTTGCCATCTCCTGTTTGACAACTTCTAATTTACCTTGATTCATGGACCTAATATTCCAGGTCCCTATGCAATATTGCTCTTTACAGCATTGGACTTTACTTCCATCACCAGTCACATCCACACCTGGGTGTTGTTTTTGCTTTGGCTCCATCTCTTCATTCTTTCTGTAGTTATTTCTCCACTGATCTCCAGTAGCATATTGGGCACCTGCTGACCTGGGGGTTCATCTTTCAGTGTCCTATCTTTTTGCCTTTTCATACTGTTCATTGGGTTTTCAAGGCAGCATACTGAAGTGGTTTGCCATTCCCTTCTGCAGTGGACCATGTTTTGTCAGAACTCTCCACCATGACCCGTCCATCTTGGGTGGACCTACACAGCATGGCTCATAGTTTCATTGAGTTAGACACGTTGTGGTCCATATGATCAGTTTGATTAGTTTTCTGTGATTGTGGTTTTTAGTCTGTCTGCTGTCTCATGAATAAAGGTAAGAGGCTTAATGAAGTTTCCTGATGGGAGAGACTGACTTTGACTTTAAGGAATCTAAATCTATATTTAAAATCTCATCATTTATCTATGTGGCTTTGTATCTGTTTTTAAGTCAATAAATTTATGTGTGTGTTTGGGAACATATTTCATGTCCTTGGAAATGGAATATTCAATTTCTGCTTTCCAAGTATCAGTTTTCCTAACAAATAGGTAGATATACAGAATGAGACAAAAATGGATGGACAGGACTATAGGTTCAGGCTATAAATGCAATGTAGCAGATTGGTGTTATCTCATAAACTGGAGGCTTGACAAAATTAAGCCTGACTTGAAAGAAATACTAGACATTGGTAAAGAAATTATAGAGACTGAAAAAAATAATTTATTTTGTATATTTCTTTTCATTATGAAAATTTGTTTCTGTAGTTCTTTGTGCATAGTAGACATTTAAAACATGACAATTCTTTTCCTTTGGGTGCTTTCTCTCAATTCTCTCAGTTCTCTATATTTTATTCTGGGATGTACTTTGCAAACATTTTTTCATCACTCACATAAAAATCAGTTTCAGTAGCTCAAGATATGCTGGTTCCATTCACTTAAAATGTAGTGAAGTTTACTACACACATTTCTTATAATATGTGATGGTTGTTTACTTATTACTCTTCTTAGCGAGATATACTTGAGTATCTCTAAAAAGAACACTTAGGCCTTGAAGACTGTGGTAAAAATACCTACATACCAGACTAATTTTATTTTATAGTGTGAAGAAAGCAAGAATCTGAGAAGATAAATTTATGAAATCAGAAAATAAAAGTGCAAAATATATTTATTTGGGTTTTGCTGGTGCATAAAATAAATTCATACAGTTATTTATTTCTTTTTGCAATTTAAGAATTCTTAAAGGAAACAGTGATGCAGATAACTGAGTTCAACAGTGGTAATGGCGTTAAGTGGGGAAGCAGTGTATATCAGGTTACATTCCCGGGGAATTGGTGTCATTTTTTGAGAGCACTAAATTTAAAATTTCTCTTTTTCAACTGATTTTAGGGAGTTTTTACCTAAACATTATAATGTTCCTTTGATAAAAGAAAAGAGAAGTAGGACATATTTGTGGAAAACTGAAAGTGAATTTCTTTCTGTTGTAAGAGCATAAAATTTGCTAAATTATGTAAACATTGTTCCTATGACTTTCATTTAACTTTATAGATGTTAAATTTTAAAATATCAATTCTCAGTATTTAAGTTGCCTTCAGCATAAAAACCTAAGGAGATTCTGGTGGCTCCAATAGCAGTTAGAACCTGGAATGGCTTCATGGATTTAACATCTGCTTCAAATTATGAAAGTATTTGATTTAGATTCTGATGTTATTAGAATTAGATTGCTGGTGTATTTTTAAAATTTCCATTACAGATTAATTCTTGCTAATTTTAAGATAAAGATATCTAAACAATCTTATTTCAACTATAGGATTATGAAAATTAGTGAGTGAACAATTTATCATTTATGTGTAGAATTAGAGTGTCTCTCCCAATATGCCCTCTTGCAACTGAGTATTTATCTATAAAATATGTAATGTACAACTGTATGGACATTTTCTCTTCATTTATTATTTAGATTTTGAGGTCACTTAATGACATTCATTATGTAATATGAAATCAGATAAAATTAGCATCTCTACCACAATACCTTCAACCAGAGTTGGTAGCCATACCATATGGATAATATATAATTGAACCAAATGCTGTAGTGCCTTGACTAAGCCAAAACCATACTTAGAAGATCACACTCAGGTATAGCTAGAAGGCTCGTCATGGTTACCCTGATTGTTTTTTATGAATAGCATGTCTTGTTTTGGCTTGTGCAGTATCCCTCCTCCTTATATCTGGTAAGAGCAATCCTAATTCCATTTAGACATGGTAGTACATGTTCTCCTCCCTAAAATCCTGCTCCTTATCCCAGCCTATGTGCTAACTGCTGCTGCTGCTGCTAAGTCGCTTCAGTCATGTCCGACTCTGTGACCCCATGGACTGTAGCCTACCAGGCTCCTCCGTCCATGGGATTTTCCAGGCAAGAGTATTGGAGTGGGGTGCCATTGCCTTCTCCATGTGCTAACTGAGAACTCCTTAAAGAGGGATTAATTGTTACCAGTCAAGCAAGGGATGCCAGCCAAAAGTGTTTGGGAGGAGAACAGAGATTTAGTTTTCTCTCTTCTCCAGCCTCTTTCTATTGTATTTACCTCCTGCTCTAGTTCCTGAGGGGCTTCCCTTGTGGCTCAGCTGGTAAAGAATCCGCCTGCAATGCAGGAGACCCGGGTTCGATCCCTGGGTTGGGAAGATCCCCCAGAGAAGGGAAAGGCTGCCCACTCCAGTATTCTGGCCTGGAGAATTTCATGGACAGTGTGGCCCATGGGGTCATGGGGTTGGACATGTCTGAGTGACTTTAAATAAAAATTCCAATTCCTGAGTACCTGCCTTTGTTACACCAACTTTAACTTAAAACTGATCACTTTTGGACAAGCCTCTTTAGTTCTGCAAGAAAGAGATTATCTTTGGTCCAAATTGGCCTGTCTAAAATCAGAGCAGTGAGAGCATATAATATTGCTAAAATAGGCCTTTCTCTTGGAAGTATTAATCCTCTTTGACTGAGTTAGGTCAACATGTACTCCATACATACTTCTCACCAAAGGGACAAGTAGAAGACCCAGACCAGACTACCATATAATGGTCCATGTCCAAGGAGATTAATTTAAAGAGGACAATGTGACTCAAAGCAGACATTAAGAATTCTCCCTTATCCCAAGAAAAGACTTGTTACATGGATGTTGAAGACAAAAGAATGCCTATTTTTCTGTTGTACTGAAAGCTGTAAGAACAATATAAGCAGGAGATATATGTTGCCATTATTTCATTTTATTTTGCTTTGTTTTATTATTATTGTGGCTGAGCAGGGAATTGAGATAGGTACATTCTGACTATGGAGAGCTTGGCATACAAAGTAACCAGTTTGGTCTTAATTCTAGTGGAGAACTACTTGATATCTTTCAATAGAGGAGAGATATGACCAGATTAGTATTTGATATTCATCACTTTATCCATTTTGTTGCAAAAATGTCTTTATCAGCTAAGAGTGATTTTAATAATGCCAGAGATGGTAAAGTTAATAAACATAACATGTCATAAGAGCAACTTATGACACAATTATAAGAAATGAGTTTTGAAATGTGTTTTGAACAAATAATGTACACTTTTATAGAAAATATATTCTAATTCTACTGATTACCGACTGTAATTGTGGTTGTCTATCCTACATAGCAAGTATTTTCAATATTGGCACGTTAACTTTTTTTTTTTTTTTTAGAGAAGTCTCTGCTTTTACTGGCCAGCAGGTTACTTAAGGGGGATGAAGCGGGAGGAATGGGTGGCCCCGATACCGGGCCGGCCATGCTTCACGGGCTTGCAGGTGATGGAGAGCTCGCCTAGGTAGTGGCCGATCATCTCAGGCTTGATTTCCACCCGGTTGAAGGTCTTGCCATTGTAGACGCCCACCATGCTGCCCACCATCTCGGGCAGAATGATCATGTCGCGCAGGTGTGTCTTCACCACCTCGGGCTTCTCCATGGGCGGCGCATCTTTCTTGGCCTTGCGCAGTCGCTTCAGCAGCGAGTGCTGCTTCCTCCGCAGGCCGCGGTGCAGCCGCCGTCACTGGTGCGCACCGTATAGCTGCATCAGTTTCTCACAGGACATGTCCAGCAGCTGGTCGAGCTCTACGCCGCTGTAGGTGAACTTGCGGAAGGTCCGCTTCTTCTTCTGTTCCATTTCCGCCATCTTGCCGGTTCTTCAGAAAGGCCACGTTAACATTTTTTAAGACAATTTTTTTAGAGTGTGACCATCTTTTTAATTCGTGAAAAGCTCTCTTCTGTGACAGGAAATAATCTACAAACAGAATCTGGATTGAGACATTGTTTGAATAGCTGGATCTACAGTGCTTAAAGTTAGTATACCCTTGAATTTTTAGTTCATTGGCAAAAGAAATTCCTATTTCTGTGAAAATATAATTTGAAATGTCTATCATTTGCAGCCGAAACACTTCTGTTTACCACATATAACAAAAATCACATTGAACTAAGTCTGCAGATTCATATTTGTATGTTTATTTTACTTACTGATTTAGCAATGATTGGAAAGATTCATGTATTCAGTTTAATGCTTTATGCAGTCAGTTTTATGCTTTTAGCATTGAAGATTTCTAAACTTAATTGACTCAACTGCTAGGCAAGTCAAGATATTGTTTGGAAACCAAATTTTTTTTTTTCCCCTACAAAGAAGGTCAGCTGTTTTTTATTATTATGTCTAGGGTAGAGATGCTAAATCTCTGTGGTTTACTACTTACAGAAGGATACTGTCCTCAAAACTGCAATCCCAAGATTCTTTGGGCAATAACATAGAAGATAGTACCAAGAATAGTATATATTGGTGTTAATTGATAGGCTGGCTAATGGGAAGGCTCTTGAAAGTACAGACATGAATAAGAAGAAAAAAGTAAGCAGATTTTTGAGGAAGTAGGTTTAATTGTTATACTAATGACATCTGCCATCTATATTGTGTTGCCATGTCCATTTTATTCAGCTTTAATCTTTTTCCTTAAGCAGCTGTTAATAACCACTACATACTTTTACAGGACAAGTAACTTTGAAGGTTGACTAACAATGATTTCAGTTTTTAAGTAGAACTTTCTCAGGAAGGAAGAAGGCCAAAACATTTAAACCTAATCAAATATAAGCTGGTATTTCTCTTTCTTCCCTCTAAGCTTATTCAGAGCCCACTCCATTTCTAATGCACCATTGGGGCAGGATGCATAATGACTAAGAGCCTGGCAGAGACTCGAGACATGTGAACAGTGCACCTTGGCCTCAGCCAGTTAGCCTGGAGCAGACGCCAAGGTTTATTGTCTTTGCAGTTTCCTGGCCTCCACCAGTAAGAGGTGTCATGGCTCTCACCAGACTTCTTAGCTAGACTACTCATGAATTGCATATTTATAGGCATTTCATAGCAAGAGGTCTTATTGTATATAAGTCCATGGTCAGAGAAGACTCACTATAATGCAATTAGGAGAGAGTCACATTATTTTATGGTTATGTTAGGCTGTGAAACAGAGTCCATGTGTCCCTCTGTTTGTCATTATACTCATATATATAAACAGGCATGAGAACAGGAAAAGGTATTTATAAACTTTGTTGTGTGTCCTGAAGTTATCAGCTTATAAATGGGAATGCTGGTTTAGCAGAGGCCTGGTGACTTAAGAACAGTCTCAACTTGGCGCCGGCCTTGATCAAGTCTCCTCGTTCAGCTTTTGAGATCATTTAACAAAGAAGCATTCCTCATACAGGTGGAGAAAATTCTTATTCTAACCCATATTTATTTTGTTTTCTTTAGCCATCACTCTCATGGAGAAGACCCTTGAGTTTTCCTGGTCTTGACATTGGAGACCAAAATTGAGAAGCAATTCCTCTGGGGTCAGTTTGGAAGTTCTACCCACTCCTCCCTATTCTGGTCTTCCAGGATCCAGGTTTCCCCATTTTCATTAGGAGCACACCTAAGTCTAGACTTTCCAAAATTGTCCAGGTGCAACAGAGTGGAGACTAAGACAGTTCATTCGCATTTAGGGTTCACTTTTTAATGCATAAAATACCTTGTAATAAAATCTAGAAATCTAGTAGAGAGTCATTTAGAATTCCTAGTATTCTTGTTATTTGTCCCCCATAATTCTTTAGGAGATAATGTTTTGGGTTTTGAAAGACTTATTTGTAAAATGTGCTACTTCACTTGAAATTGATTCAAATAGTTCATACTTTGTTATAGCATCAAAACCCAGCTTGAGATACTAGTAGGTAGAGAGAAAAAACACTGCATATTCATTTTCTGCCAGTGGGAAATTTTACATCAATAATTGTCCCAAAGGGTCTAGCATCTTACCTTAAGGTCCCTAATTGTTTCACTCAAAAGTCTGAAAGATATGTCTTTATGATTCCTTTGAATCAACCTCTAAAATGATGACATTAATAAAGCAGATCGAAAACACAAATTTCATTCATAATATCACAAAGACTAACATCTCCAGTGTTTCTGGATTGCTAAGGGAACTGCTTCATTTACTGCAGCAGTAGCATATTCCTAGGCTTCTGTTTTTGCTAACCAGTTGATAGAGGTCTGGTTTATCTACATGTTGATATACATCATTGGTCTTCTGTTCTTGTGTGTGTTTAAAGAACTTAAAGAAACAATTTTTTCCTGAAGATCCCTAAAGAATTTCCTGACCTTTAAACTACCACAGAGATGAGAGGGTAAACCTAGAAGTGTAGCTAGTTTGGTTGTACAGCCATAATAAGGCCCCCAAATGGAAACAGAGGGTTTCACCCCACTCCTCAGCTAAGGACAATAATTCCTAGCCTAGGTTCTCTCTATTCATTCCATGGAAAGCACTAGGTTTTGTGAAACTCATCAGTGACTTAGATGCAAGACTAGCATGAAAAGTAATCAATATTTCTTTGATTCCCAGCATCACAGAGTTTTTCCGGGATCAGTTCAGTTCAGTCGCTCAGTCGTGTCTGACTCTTTGCAACCCCATGAACTGCAGCACGCCAGGCCTGTCCATCATCAACTCCCAGAGTCCACCCAAACCCATGTCCATTGAGTTGGTGATGCCATTCAACCATCTCATCCTCTGTCGTCCCCTTCTCCTCCTGCCCTCAATCTTTCCCAGCATCAGGGTCTTTTCCAGTGAGTCAGCTCTTTGCATCAGGTGGCCAAAGTATTGGAGTGTCAGCTTTAAAATCAGTCCTACCAACAAACACCCAGGACTGATCTCCTTTAAGATGGACTGGTTGGATCTCCTTGCAATCCAAGGGATTCTCAAGAGTCTTCTCCAACTCCACAGTTTAAAAGCATCAATTCTTTGGTACTCTGCTTTCTTTATAGTCCAACTGTCGCATCCATACATGACCACTGGAAAACCATAGCCTTGACTAGACGGATCTTTGTTGACAAAGTAATGTCTATGCTTTTCAATATGCCGTCTAGGTCGGTCATAACTTTCCTTCACCTTCCCTTATCCTCAAAATGTGATGTTAGTCAATACCCAGTTGAGTAGTTATAACATAACCCTAAGATAAATAAGCTATTTCTTCCAGTTGTGAAATTAATAAGGCATAGGGATCTAATGTATAGCATACTGAAGACTGTAAGTAATACTGTATTGGATATTTGGAAGTTGCTGAAACTGTAGATCTCAAAAGTCCTTATCCCGAGAAAAGACATTTGTAACTATCTGTGGTGACAAATGTTGATTAGACTTATTGTGGTGATCATTCTGCAATATAAACAAATATCAAAACATTATGTTGTGTACTTGAAACTAACAATGTTATTAAACCTCAGTGGAAAAAAAGACATTTCTAACATGCAGTTCTTCAAAATATAAAAATTTTATATTAGAAAATAAAAATATAGTAAAATGAACAAAGTGTAAAGTTTAAAGAGCTGAGAAAAGAATAAAAATGCACAATGAAAACAAAAGTAGTGAATCAATAAAATTAAAAGTAGAGCTCAATCAAATATACAATATAAAAAATAATGAACAAAACCAATATGCTTTTTCTGTAAATTTTAATGAAATAGACCTCTGGGAAAAAATAAGAAGGCCCACTATCAACATCACAATTTAATATGGTACTGGAAGTCCTAAACAATCCAATGAGTCAAGAAAAATGCAAGCTACATGTCATTAAAGAGTGTGTGTATATCAGATACATGTGTGTTTCAGGTATCTGTATCTATATCTAGATTTATATCTATATCTTTCTCTGAATGAAAGAAAAAACAAAAATGATAGTTATTTGAAAGTAAGTAACTGAGAAACCACTAAAATAATAAGATAATTCAGAAGGGTGATTGAATAAAAGACTAGTTAATATATGAAAATCAGGAAGATTCCTATGCATCAATGGTAATCAGTTAGAAAATTTTATGCAAAAGTCCTATTCACAAAATCATAAACAACTTAGACATAGACATAGCAGGAACTGTATGTGACTACCTGAAAGAAACTGTAAGCTGTTGCAAAGAATTTCCTCCCCAGCTGCCATAAATACTTAGACAAATAGAAGAGGCAGATCATGGTTTATATAGACTCAAATCATGACGGTGCTAATTTTTGAGAAAATTAATAATCAAATTCAATGTAACAATGAAAATCACAGTAACGTTTCTCATATACAATGACAAGCTTTTTCTTAAGATTATACGGACGTGATGCATAAAATAAACAAGAAAATTTTGAAGATAAACAGTTACTCCAGATAGTAATCATATTACAAATCTGTGCTTTATATAGACTAGTGTTAGGACAGGCAACTACAGAAGAAAAAGTGGAAAACAATGGACTCCAGAAAAATTCCTATATATTAGGTAATACAATTTATGATAAAGAAGATTTTTAAAATCAGTAAGGAAAGAGTAGATACTTTATTTAATGTTCTGGAAAAATTGACCATCTTTTGGAAAAAATTAATTCCAATCCATAGTTTACAGTATACATAAAGATAACATGAAGAACTATGTCTAAACTTTAACTAAATAAAACTATAATGTTATTATAGGAAAATCTAATAGATGTTAGTCACAAAAGGAACCAAAAATATATGAATATTTTCTCAGCTTCACTGACAAAGAAATATTAACACAATAGAGATTTTTAATTCCTTCAGAATATTGTTTGTAAGATATTTTGAATCTTTTTTATAATCTAACTTTCAGATATGCAGATGACACCACCCTTATGGCAGAAAGTGAAGAAGAACTAAACAGCCTCATGATGAAAGTGAAAGAGGAGAGTGAAAAAGTTGGCTTAAAGCTCAACATTCAGAAAACTAAGATCATGGCATCTGGTCCCATCACTTCATGGGAAATAGATGGAGAAACAGTGGAAACAGTGTCAGACTTTATTTTTTTGGGCTCCAAAATCACTGCTGATGGTGATTGCAGCCATGAAGTTAAAAGACACTTACTCATTGGAAGGAAGGTTATGACCAACCTAGATAGCATATTTAAAAGCAGAGACATTACTTTGCCAACAAAAGTCCATCTAGTCAAGGCTATGGTTTTTCCAGTGGTCATGTATGGTTGTGAGAGTTGGACGGTGAAGAAAGCTGAGTGCCGCAGAATTGATGCTTTTGAACTGTGGTGTTAGAGAAGACTCTCGAGAGTCCCTTGGACTGCAAGGAGATCCAGTCAATCCATCCTAAAGGAGATCAATCCTGGGTGTTCATTGGAAGGACTGATGTTGAAGCTGAAACTCCTGTACTTTGGCCACCTCATGCCAAGAGTTGACTCATTGGAAAAGACCCTAATGCTGGGTAGGACTGGGGGCAGGAGGAGAAGGGGACGACAGAGGATGAGATGGTTGGATGGCATCACCGACTTGATGGACATGGGTTTGGGTAGACTCCGGGAGTTGGTGATGGACAGAGAGGCCTGGCATGCTGCAATTCATGGGGTCGCAAAGAATCGGACACGACTGAGCGACTGAACTGAGCTGAACTTGCAGAAGTCAATTGATTAGTATTTCTCAAAATTAGGAGTACTTATATCCTTACATCCAACAATTCCAATTCTGGGGATGTAACTTAAAGAAATAGTTACTCATTTGTGCAGAAGTGTAAGAGTACTTTTAGTGGTAAAATGAGGAAACATGGTAACTGTCCAACATAAAGAGGTAGTTAAGTAAATTATAGTGGTGTCATACAGTGTAGTACTATGCATTTAAAAGAAGTGAGCTGAATACCTATAGACATTGACATAAAAATATCCCCTATCATAATGGAGAAGAAAGTTTCAGAATATTGTATTTAATGTAATGTTATTTATGGAATATAAAAGACATTTGTTTACTTGAAAATATATATGTGAATGTGTAGGAAGAGGACAAGAAGGTGGAAGAATGCATGACACAGGTTAAAACTTTCACCTCTGGGAGGAAAATGGGATTGAAGACAAGAAAATTGAGAATGTCATATTTTTTTCTCTGAATATGTCTTTATTCTTTGAATCTTCTATAGCAAGCATTATTTATGTACTATTTGTATAATTTTAAAATGTTTCAGATAGATAAAAAAAAGTCCAAAGAAAGGCAGATGAAGGCTCAGACTAGGAGAAAGATACTTAATCACAAGGAAAATGATCATGGTTAGAAAATAAAAATCAAACAAGGACGGAGGAAAATTTGGTTTATTAGACAAGATAAAATTACCAGTTGGAAAGTCAATGTAATTGTTGGGAGATTCAGTTCAGCTCAGTCGCTCAGTCGTGTCCGACTCTTTGTCACCCCATGAATCGCAGCACGCCAGGCCTCCCTGTCCATCACCAACTCCCAGAGTTTACCCAAACCCATGTCCATCAAGTCGGTGATGCCATCCAACCATTTCATCTCCTGTCGTCCCCTTCTGTTCCTGCCCCCAATCCTTCCCAGCATTAGGGTCTTTTCTAATGAGTCAGCTCTTCTCATGAGGTGGCCAAAGTATTGGAGTTTCAGCTTCAACATCAGTCCTTCCAATGAACACTCAGGACTGATCCCCTTTAGGATGGACTGGTTGGATCTTCTTGCAGTCCAAGGGACTCTCAAGAGTCTTCTCCACCACCACAGTTCAAAAGCATCAATTCTTCGGCTTTCAGCTTTCTTCACAGTCCAACTCTTTTTTTTTTTTTTTCTAATAAATTTATTTATTTTAGTTGGGGGCTAATTACTTTACAATATTGTAGTAGTTTTTGCCATACATTGACATGAATCAGCCCTGGGTTTACATGTGTTCCCCATCCTGAACCCCCCTCCCACCTCCCTCCCCATCCCATCCCTCTTGGTCATCCCATTGCCCCAGCCCTGAGCATTTGTCTCATGCATCGAACATGGAATGGTGTTCTGTTTCACATATGTTAATATACATGTTTCAGTGCTACACAGTCCAACTCTTACATCCATACATGACCACTGGAAAAACCATAGCCTTGACTAGATGGACCTTTGTTAGTATGGTAACACAAATAAATTATAATCTGATGAAATGAAAAGTGTTTTGGAAGGCTGGCTGTAGAGGGATACTGTGCAGAAATAGAGAGGAAGATGATTTAAAGGGAACCAGTTTAAGGCACACCATTGAGCATATTATACTGAATATTACTTAAAATCATTCCTAAAAAGTGAGGCAAGGTAACAATTATGGGGATGGAGACATTTTTAAGAAAGGAAAAGTGTTAAATTTTTATGAAGTAGAAATTTTAAAAATTCCTCTTACGGATTGTGCTTTTGGTGTCAATGAAAAGACCCTATTTCATCTATTGAATTGTCTTTGTACCTTTGCCAAAAAATCAGTTGAGCATGCTTGTGTATATCTGGTTCTGGGCTCGCTATTTTGTTCACTAATTTATGTGTTTCTCTCTCTGCCAACCACCAGTGTTGATTACTACTACTATTTAATTAGTCTTGAAATTGAATAGACTGATTTCTATCACTTTATTCTTCTTTAAAAATTATTTTAGCTCTTCTGTCCCTTTGCCTTTTCATGTAACATTTAAGATGATCTTACCTATTTCTACAAAAATCTTACTGAGATATTGATAGAAGTTACATTGAACCTGTCTATCAATTTGGGAAGAATTTACTTCTTTATAGCCTGGTGGGATGCAAGTCCCAGGTTCCTACTTAGCCTTTTCTCATATCTCCCTGTTACAAGGGGAGAGAGAGAATGGGGCTGAGATACCTAGTTACTGTTTGGTGAGGCTGAGATTCTAAGATCTCTGTTCAGCTTTGTGGGTGTGGATTAAGATGGAACCATAGTTTTCTTCTGTTGTATTTGCCTGTCATAGAGTGGTGTTGTTGTTGCTGTTTAGTCACTAAGTCGTGTCTGAATCTTTTGTGACCCCATGGTCTGTAGCCCGCCAGGCTCCTCTGTCCATGGGATTTCCCAGGCAAGAATACTGGAATGGGTTGCATTTCCTTCTCAAGGGATCTTCCCAACTCAGGGATCGAACCCATGTCTCCTACACTGGCAGGTTGATTCTTTACCACTGAGCCACCAGGGAAGCCCTATCATAGAGTAGTTGTTATCTAAAGTCTTCTGTCTTGCTGGCTATCTATTTCCTGGTACCTTGTCCAGTGACAGAAAGCTCTTCTTGGGGACTTTTTTGGTCTGTACTCATTGAGGTTTCCAGGTTGCCATCTCTTCCAGCTCCTAGTCTGGATATATGAGGCTCCTGTGTTTTTCCTTAGGTCCTGAGGTCCCTAGCTGGTCTGCCTTCCAATCTCCACCTTTCAGATTCTTCCTAGTATGTTTTATATATAACATCTTGGATTTTTAGTTGTACTTGGCAGGAGGAATAGGGGAAAAGTCAAGTTTTTCAAAGGAGGCTGGCTTCTATTAATGATACCTTCAGAGAAAAGGGCTGGCTATGACCTGGCATTTGATAAAACTCTCCACAAGTTTCATGCCACAGTTTCTGCACCCGTATCTGACTTAAAACAACCTGCTTAATCCCAAGCATCTTCTAGGAAGATACCATCCATCATACCAGACTCTTTGGTGGTTTTGTGCTTTAGCCAAACACACTGAGAACTAACATTTAGAGTTAGACCACCCAAGATATTTTCGCTTCTATGGTTAAACATCTTTGAATTCAAGTTTCTTGGGGTTAAAAGGGTATTCACATTCTGAACACATTAATGCTTCCAATATTCTATATTCTTACCACCACATTAATACTACAGACATGGGTTCTCCCTGTATATATACTAGGAAATTTGGACTCCAACAATAGTTTTTAGCTTTAAATTCATCAAAGTCACCTATTTTATTTTTCACCGGGTATTTATTATTTCTCCTGAATTTTATTTATTGGGGAATAAATATAAAAATGCTCTGGATATCTGGTAGCCAGTCAGTTGACTACCGTGCCTAGCAAAGTACAGGAGGGAAATGAACCAGAACTATGAGTAGAGCAAGGTGGAAATATTTTTTTCAGTATAATTTATGTTGACTTAGAGAATCTTTATATAGCTCCATCCTACTTGGTTCCAGATGGATTATAGTTCTCTGTGAACCAGGACGCAGGCATAGTATAATTTATAGCCTGTTATGGCTTGCATTGATAAAGAAAATGTTATCTTCCTTCTTAAAAAAATATAGGCTGCATAGATTATGCCATTGCTTATGGAGGTTATAAGCTTGATGTCAGTCCTTACCTTGCAGAATCTGCTTTTCCGTGTATGTAAACTGATGTTCTTTTATTAAAAATACCCTAAGATAGAGAGTAGCAATGATATTAGAAAACAAACCATCATGACTATTTAAAAGCAAAGCAACAAATCCATCTTTTGAAATTATTTTAGGTTTAAGGAAAAAAAGAAAATACATCTTATTTTGGATTTAGCTGGGATATTTTTGTTTTAGTTCAGTTCATCTAAAAATGTGCACTTATTATTTTATTAAGTACTGTGATCACAATTTAAAGAGTTAAATCCTATTATACAGCTTGTAATGATAAAAGTACTTCAAGTCTTACTCCCAGAGTCTGTTATTACACTTACAATTTGGATTTTTAGAGTTAATAGAATTCTGAAACTCTTCTCAAAATAATTAAACACTAAAGATAACCAATGAGTTCTGTTTTTCCCACTAAAATATCCCTTTTTGAGTATCAACCATTTTTGTCCCAGATCATTCCTTACAATAAATCACCTTGACATGCCTGTTTGTCATCTACATTCCTTATCCCCTGAATCCTGAATTCCTCTTTCTTGATTTACAAACTATTTTGGTGGTCCACATGCTCCTGTAGCTTCTTGAGCAAGAGTTGATAAGAGGTATAGTTGTTGTTGTTTATATACTTTAGTCTGCTTGTGTGAGTGTCTTACCTTAGGTAGATAATTATTTTCACTCAATTTCAAAGGCATATCTCTACTGTTGACACCTAACATAGTAGCTGGTACAGAGTAGGTATTAAATAAATCATTGTTGGAGGTTTTGTAGCTTGCAGTATTCCTATCTTGAAAAATCCAATACCATATGCCATTCTAATGATGACTTGTTCATATAATACCTTGACTTTCTGTTTGGAAACTTTCAGAATCTTCCCTTTATCTCTAGAGATCTTTTTTTTTTTGTATTGTGGTATAGCTGATTAACAATATTATGATAGTTTCAGGTGAACAGCAGAGAGACTCAGCCATACATATACATGTATCCATTCTCCTCCAAACCCCACTTCTATCCAGGCTGGCACATAACATTGAGCAGAGTTCCATGTGCTATAAAATAGGTCCTTGTTGGCTATCCATTTTAAATACACCAGTGTGTACATCACGTTCCCAAAGTCCTTAACTATCTCTCTCCTGTGGCAACCATAAGTTCATTTTCTAAGTCTGTGAATCTCTTTCTGTTTTGGAAGTAAGTTCACTTGTATCATTTCTTTTTAGATTTCATGCATAAGGGATATCATACAGTGTTTATCTTTCTCTATCTGACTGACTTTATTCAATATGACACTCTCTAGGTCCATTCATGTTGCTGCAGATGGCATTATTTCATTCTTTTTAATGTCCAAGTAATATTCCATTGTGTGTGTGTGTGTATGTGTGTGTGTGTGTGTATCATTTCTTCTTTATCCATTTCTCTGTCAGTGGACGTTTAGGTAGAGATCTTATTCTTTACAATAAAGTGCATTTGTTTAGATTTTTGAAAAACTTACTCTGCTGTGAATTCATCAGTTCAGTTCAGTTCAGTTGCTCAGTTGTGTCCAACTCTTTGCAACCACGTGCACTGCAGCACTTCAGGCCTCCCTGTCCATCACCAGCTTCTGGAGCCTACTCAAACTCATGTCCATTGCATCGGTGATGCCATCCAACCATCTCATCCTCTGTCATCCCCTTCATAGAGCATTCATTGAGCCTTTTTATAGAGAGATATATGGATCTGTTTTATTATGGAAGATTATTGATGGACAGGGAGGCCTGGCATGCTGCAGTCCATGGGATAGCAAAGAGTTGGACACGACTGAGTGACTGAACTGAACCGATTGTATCATATTTGTTTTTATTTTTGGTAATTTCCCTTTTTCCATTCCTTTAGTCTCTTTTACTATAACTTTTAGTAGTAGAATACTGAATTTCTTGAATAGATTGTCAATTTTTTAAATCCTTCTCTCAAAATTTTTGTTATTTGGACATTTAATTCTTTCCAGGCTATATCTTCCATTTTATCTTTCAATCCTCTGTTTTACTTTTAAAATACTTTTATCAATTTTCAAACTACCAA
Organism: Giraffa tippelskirchi; assembly: GCF_054371585.1. NCBI lineage: Eukaryota > Metazoa > Chordata > Mammalia > Artiodactyla > Giraffidae > Giraffa > Giraffa tippelskirchi. The sequence goes on along the minus strand of NC_137280.1, from coordinate 101,255,794 downwards.
GAACTCTTTCATTTTAGATGAGCAACATCTCATCTGGGGCTATCCATTTGTGAGCTGTCCACACAGGTAGAGTATAAAATCTTGAGACTAGCTGGGATCACCAAGGAAGTCCATGGAGATAGACAAGAGAAATCCAACTACTAAGGCGTTCCAAATTTTAGAGTTCATTTTGATGAGGAAGAACCAAGATAGGTAGCAGGCCTGTGAGCAAGGGAGAAGGAACACAAGAGGGTGTGGTGTCTTGGAAATCAAGGGAAAAAGTGTTACATGGCCAAAAAATGGTACATGTGACAAATGCCACTCGTAAGCCAAGTGACATGAGAATTGAGAATTGAATTGGACTTAGCAATAAAGAAGTCATTGAGTCAGGGATGTTCTCAAAATCATGCCATTTAAATACAGAAGTTGGTGGCAAAAGCATGAATGCAGCAAGGTTAGGAATGAAGAGGAGGATGCATATTATAGCAGAAATTATACTCAATTCCTTTGCCATGTACGAGAGCAGAAACAGATCTGTGAAAGGTAAAGTGGTGGACAGAGAGGTTTTTCTGGAAGAGTGGGGAAATGAATGCTTCCCAGAGAATGGCAAGCACCACAAAAGCTGTGGAAACTCAATGACTTCAGGCAGGAAGAGTTTTAAAAGATGAGATAGAGCATAATATTTAAGTGTTATGAAATTTTCACCAGAAAATACTATATTTATCAAAATAATTGTTCCTGTAGTCATGATTTTGCTGAGTACTATCAAGCTAATGCAAAATAGAGAGTGAATTTGGATGTCTTAGCTTGTGATATGTTTTTCATTAAACTCAACTACTATTAATCAGTATTTAATTATCCTGACTTTTTTGCAAGTTTCTGCTACAAAGTGCTTTCAGATGTTGAGAGGGGACTTTCTTATTTGATAAATCTTTGTCTTGACTATGCAAGGAGTCCATTTCCTATGTGGGTGTGAGCCACTACTTTTATGGAATAATACTCTTATTATTCAACTCCACTTTCAACTTCTTCAGTCTTTTTGCAAGATTGGCAACAGAAGATGCTGGTTTTCTTAGGGATATATTTATACTTAGGTTATGATGATTTCTTCCTTTTTATTTTTGAGGAAAGCCTTTCACTGTGCTTTGTAAATATGCTATTTTATTTTAACTGAGAGAACCTGCTTATTAAAAGAGCAAATTTTCTTCTATGGAAAACTTTAAGGCTTAGAGTCAGCACAGTGGAACCATTCTGTTTTAAGTTTTTTTGTTTTTTTTAATTGAGTGAAAGATTCTTTTAATTCTATAGTGCTTTACAATTTCCAAAAGTTTCAGGAACATGATTTCATATATTCCCATAAAAACCCTTTTTCCTCCTATTCCCCTTTATTGCCCCTCCTTCCATCCCACTTCCCACTGGTAACTACTAGTATGCTCTTTATATCTGTAAGTCTGCAGTCTGCTTTGTTGTTGTTGTTGCTGTTTTATTCACTTGTTTATTGTATTTTTTTATATTCCACATATTAGTGATATCATATAATATTTGTCTTTCTCTAATTTATTTCACTTTTAGCATAATGTCCACCATGTCCACCCATGTTGCAAATCTCAAATTTTCATTCCTTTTTATGACTGAGTAGTATTCCATTGGATATATACACCACATCTTCTTTATTCATTCATCCATTGATGGACTCTTAGGTTGCTTACATAACTTGGCAATTATAAATAATATCAGCAGAACCATTTTTAAACAGAGCCCTCCTTTCATAGCAAAATCTCCAAGAGAATGTGGTGACAGGTGTGGAAAGAATACAATATTGGGCGAATCACTGAAAGGCTCCGAGTGCCACTTTCTCCTAGTCCCAAGGCCTCCGGCCTTTTCTGTCTATGTACTTTGGCTGACCCTTTGTTTTAGTATGTGGCAATCCTCAAAGTCCTTTCCAACGAGCTGCCTCTTGGCAGCAGGTGGCCAGAGAGGATGAGGAAGAGATGGTTGGACAGCATCACCAACTCAATGGACATGAACTTGAGCAAACTCCAAGAGATAGCAACTTTTTTTTTTCTGGCTCTAAAAAAAAATAAACTTCTTGAAAAAGATATAAAATAGCTCTTAAAAGGATCAATGAGTTGACCAGAGTGTAAGGAATTCTTAGTCTAGGGACTGAGAACTAAGTGGACCATGACAGCTGGATTGTTCTGAGATACTATTTAAATTAACTTACATTAATTACTATTTACACTAGTTTTTATGATATTACATGGTTGAAAAAAGAGACAAGGTTGAAGTTCCACTCATGATGAAGATTCTGATAGACAGCCTCACCCTCTTCAGACATCTGAGACCCCAAATGGTAACACTCTCAATGTTAAATTACATTGGGGAAAATTAATCCCCAATCATGAACCTAAAAGGAAAGTCAACTCTTTCAAACAGAGGAACTGAATGGGAGGGAAAACAATACTGTTGAGAGTTAAAGCCACAAACCAAGAGAATACCTAATTACACAAAAATACATGGGTGGTCAAAAATCTCAAACCAAGAATTTAATTTAGAGAGATCCCAGATCATTTATGTCACAAAGACCACCTGGCAGAAGCAAATGCAAATCTCTGCAAAAATCCATTGTCATGCCAATCCCCAGTGACTTTGCATAAGAAACCCTAAGGCAATTAAGAAGCCCACAAACAAAAATAACTAAATAAACACCATGAGGAGGAACCAGCAGGAACAGACTCTCAAGAATTTTAAGGACAAGGAAATATAAGACACAATTTACAAAACATATTTGATCTGTTACATTTCATTGAAAATGTGTGAAAATGTGTGTAGGGTATGAGGAACTATAGCAAATGACAAAGTACCTTTGAAAAATAACCAAGTAAAATTTCTAGAGATAAAATATATACTTGGAATAAAAATGTCGAAGGATATTTTTAATGGAAAATGCTCTGACAAAAGAAGGATTTGGTGAGTTGAAGATTAAATCTGAAAAAACAAAGAGGCAAAGAAATAAAAAAGTATGAAGGACAGATTAGGAAGCATTGTGAGAACATGTGAAAAATGTAGCATGTGTCTAATTGGAATCTAAAAAGAAGAGGAGAGCCTAGAGTAGGGGCAGTATAAGAATAACAAACGGCCAGGAATCTTCCAAAATTAAAGAAAGCGATCTCAGCATCAGATTCAAGAATCTAAACAAGTCTCAGGCAGATTAAATGAGAAGAAATCCACACTTGACAAATATTGGTGAAACCAAAGATCACTGAAAACAAAGTATAGGTCTGTTAAAAGAGTGTAAGAAAAAGAGTAAGTTAAAAGAGGGTAAGAAAAAAGCATCGATTATATCTGAATATTCATCAGCAATAATTATTAAGAAATGGAACAACCTGAACAAGAACAACATAAAATAGGAATCCCAAATGGCCAAAACAGCACATGAAAAGATGTATAGTGTCATGGGAAATACAAATTTAAAACAAATTAAGATACCATTATGTTTCTACCAGATTAAAGACAAAACTAAAAGCCCAACAATACCAGGAAATAGCAAGGGTGTAGAAAAATGAGAACATTCATACATTGCTAGTGGGAGTATAAATTGACCTGATCAACTTGGAAAATAGTTTGGCATTACCTGTGAATATGAAAATGTGTCTAATCTATCAGTTCAGTTCAGTTCCGTCACTCAATCGTTTCCAACTCTTTGCAACCCCATGGACTGCAGCACGCCAGGCTTCCCTGTCCTTCACCATCTCCCGGAGCTTATGCAAGCTCATGTCCATCTAGTTGGTGATGCCATACAACCATCTCATCCTCTGTTGTCCCCTTCTCCTCCTGCCTTCAATCTTTCCCAGCATCAGGGTCTTTTCAGAGAGTCAGTTCTTTGCATCAGGTGGCCAAAGTGTTGGTTTCAGCTTCAACATCAGTCCTTCCAATGAATATTCAGGACTGATTTCCTTTAGGATGGACTGGTTGGATCTCCTTGCAGTCCAAGGGATTCTCAAGAGTCTTCTCCAGCACCACAGTTCAAAAGCATCAATTCTTTGGCTCTCAGCTTTCCTTATAGTCCAACTCTCACATCCATACATGACTACTGGAAAAACCATAGCTTTGACTAGATGGACCTTTGTTGGTAAAGTAATGTCTCTACTTTACAATATTCTGTCTAGGTTGGTCATAGCTTTTCTTCCAAGGAGTAAGTGTCTTTTAATTTCATGGCTGCAGTCACCATCTGCAGTGATTTTGGAGCCCCCCAAAACCTAGCACTTTTACTAGTGAGCAAATACTCTAGTAGTTTATTTAGTAAATACACATATGCACTATTTATGTAGACCCAGGATCTCATAGCAGCATTGTGCTGTAGTTGTCTTAACAATTGGAAAAACTCTGATATCCATCAACATTCAAAGCAATAGTGTACAAGAGTTTTCCTTTTCACTACATCTTTGCCGGAATTTGTTATTTGTCTTTTTGATGATTGTCTTCCTGACAGGTGAGAGGTGATATCTCATTATGGTTTTGATTTATTTTTCACTGATACTTAGTGATATTGAGCACCTTTTCATGTACTTGTGGGCCATCTGTATGTCTTCTTTGGAAAAATACATGTTCGGATTCTTTGCCTGTTTCTTAATTGGATTATAATAAAGTAGGTAACCTTTTTGTGTGTGTGTGTGTGTAATAAAGTTTATTAAAGTATAAAAGGGATAGAGAAAGCTTCTGACATAGGCATCAGAAGGGGGCAGAAAGAGTACCCCCTTGCTAGTGTTAGCAGTGGAGTTATATACTCTAAGGTAACAGGATTAGCCACAAGGTTTAATCCAGAGACTGTCCTTCAGACAGGATACATTGTTATATAATCCTTGTAAAGACAGACATACTCCCATAATTTACATTTTAAGATAACAGAATTAGCCAGAAAGTTTAATCCAGAAACTGTCTTCAGGTGGGATACGTTATTATATAATCCTTAGGAATGTAGAGAGAAAAGAAAAAAAAGTTTGTCTTTTCTTCCTCCTTGAGAATTCCAGACCCCTCTCTCCTTGGGGACCCCTAGACTTCTTATCAACCTGCCTAGGAAAAGACTCTCTCATTCCCCCCTTTTCTTTTAGGAGAATTATGTTGCCAAGGGAAAGGGGCGTCGTTTTCATTCCATAACTACTTCCTGCTGTTTAGGGGCGTGGTCCCTAAATTGTTGAGGCAACATATTCTCCTAACCCTCATATTGAGGGTCTCTGATCCAGGGGCCCCAAGTAATGGAGGAGGCTGTCATACTCGTAGGAGCTTAGACAACCATTTGTAATTTAAAAGCTTTTAGATGGTTAGAAAACCCCATTATACAGTTACAGACGTAAGGCAAAATAGTCATTTAACCAAGTTAAAATCAAAATGAAAAGTCACATTATATCCATAGTTACATCAGTCCATCTTAGGGTTGTTAGATGTCATCAGTTGAAGAAGAGGCATCACATATAATTGTTGTTGAAAGTATTCGCAGACTTGGAGAAAGTCTTTTCCTTGAAGTGGAGATGTCCACCACGGGAAGCCTTCCACTGATGAAGAGGGCAGTGCTCCACAGACCCAGCAGTTACACCGATTATGAAATGCTGCATAGGAGTGAGCCCAGGACACGAAGGCATTGTGTTGAGGATCAAACGACAGACTCAGGATCTTTGGAGTCAGCAGAAGTAGGCTCACATAGATTATCAGGCCCATCTTGTCCTGAAGAATCCCGGACGAGCCCCCAAGATGAAAGGTTGTTTGCTGAATCACGAAAAGATGTCGGGATTCTTGGCCTCTGGAGGAGAAGAATTCAATCCGGGGCCAGAGACGAGGCTTGATTGCTCAGAGCTTTTGTGTAATAAAGTTTATTTAAGTATAAAAGGGATAGAGAAAGCTTCTGACATAGGCATCAGAAGGGGACAGAAAGAGTACCCCAGTAGGTAACCTTTTGAGGTTACTGCTCTGCTTCAGATTTGGGAGACCTAAGGTCACTGTGAATTTTTCTTGTTCTAAGATGAGGGACTGAAGAGTATTGTAAATGCTCAAAGAATCAACCTTGCATTCTTTAAAATGGGATGTTAGTTATAATTGACATATTTTCACTTATTAAATATGTTATAAGAATTAAATTTTATCTGGGATCACCAAATGAAAACAGTGTGAAGTTGCAGCTTAGAGTATTTTGTTGCTATAGGACTGTTTTCCTCATTTATTATAGTGTTAAGTTCCAAATTCAAAGTCTTAGAACTCAGAAAATTGCTAATTAAGTTTCTCAGAGTAGTAATGTCCCTTGAATAATTTTGATCACTTTTTCATAGATAAAGAAAAGAACCTCAAGCTTCCTGGCCTTGGGGTAGTTGTGAGATCACCCCCAATACATTTTATTTTACCTTTTTAGCTTTACTATTAAGTAAGGGGAGGAGGCCTCCTTTATATCTTGTCACTATTCTGTGCAAAATTCTCCAATACTGTAGCATCTTGTTCACAGTAAAATGCAAGCTCCCTGCTGGGCCTGGAGAGCCAGCCCTACATGATCTCACCTGTGGACATCACACTGACATCCTGTCCCCTCCCTTCCCCCTTCCTTCTCTGTGTGTGTGATCCTCCCTCGGGGCTTTTGCTCTAGCTTTCCTGAAATGGCAACCCGCTCCAGTATTCTTGCCTGGAAAGTCCCATGGATGGGGGAGCCTAGCAGACTACAGTCCATGGGGTCACAGTCGGACAGGACTGAGCGACTTCACTTTCACTTTCCCTAGGCTGGGAATACTTCTGCACTGCTGTATTATGTGGCTCCCTCCTGCCCCATTTTTTAGGTCTTTGTTCCTCTTAGGGAAGTCTTCTCTGACAATCCTACTATAAATCACAATACTCCTCTCTTAACACACATTCCTTTTACCCATTCCATGCTTTATTTTTATTCATAGCATTTTGAACATGTAAATATTTTACCTATCAAGATAAACAGGCAACTGTCTTCATTAAAATCTGGCCTTCATGAGTGTAGGTACTTTAGCTATTTTTTTTTTTTCTCATGGCTATGGCTCAGTACCTAGAATGCTGCCCAAAGTAGATGATCAGTGATTTAGTCATTGGGTAAGTGAATGCCTAACAGTGTTGTCCACAGTCTTTAGGATCACTTGCTGAGGTTGTTCATCCAGTTGGAACTTTGGCTATTGGCTTATGTCCTGATGCATCCATAACTAAACTGTGGAGTTTTTGTCATGGCCTCTGATTTCAAAGTCTCAGCAATCTGTGCCAGCCTTGTTCTGACATAAGAACTTTTGATTCTATCAACTTCTTTGATGCTTCCTTATTCAACTTCCCCCTAACTCTTCTAGAACTCGCAGGAATGGAATGTCCTTCTGATATTCCTCTTGGTTGTGAATGAGGAGCTTGAGATGAGTTTTGCAGGCCTATTCTCTGCCTGAACAGAAGCCAAAATGGCATTTGTATTCTTCTCTAGCTGTCCCAGGATGGTGCAAGGCAATCGCTATAAGCTGATTCTTTTCAGAGCTCAAGCAGGAATATGGTTATATGCTTCTCTGCTTTGTGATTCTTAAAACTACATTGGGTCTCTGGTCCCTCATTTCCTTATTGATGCTCCCGTGTGTAACATGTGTTCCTTATTATCATTCTTAATGATATTAAGATATTAACCAGTAAATAGATAATTCCTCCTGTTGTTTAGAAGAAAAAAGGGAATTGTTTTTGTTGTAATCACTGTGTTTTATTTCAAAAGATTGGAAAAAGAAACCTCAGATATGATTGACAATGTAAGCTTTTTATCAGAGCCCAGTATAAGAGGTCATATTATCAAACACTTTAGTACTGCTTCCTTTTTAATGCACTTTCAACTGCAGTGTTTATGTTTGTAGAGCAGTTTCATAAAAATAGGGCTTACAACCAAATAATTTACTGTAATGAGCTTAATTTTCAACACTGGCCTACTACTAATCAACTTATATATGAAGTGAGGCTTCAGAATTTAATTAAAATTATTGACATTAAATTACTCTTTTTATATTATGTATCTTACCTTTCAAAAATTGATTTTAGTATTTATTTTCTATGTAGTAACAAAATGCATAATTCTTTGGTATAATCTCCACATTGAACTAATTTCAGTACTTATCGCCAGATTGTTAATATCAAGATCTTAGTTTTACACCTGTTCCTAATTTTTTTCAAGTATTTCTATTATAAGAAACTTTGCCTGGATGGATAAACAAAAAAAAAAAAAATAAAATAACACAACTTTCTATCAGCTCTTTAGCCTTACAACTTCTGTTTCTAAAATTTAAAGAAGTTAGACTAGAATCTGACCAATGGTTATTGTCATTTACCTACAGATTAATCTTAGGAAAACTTAAAAAAAACATAGCTAATTCCAGTGTATATATCATGAAACAGCAAAGTGTTCATTTATTTGTGCAAAAGAAAGAAATTTTTTCTAAGGTATATTTTAAACTTTCAGTGGAATTTTAAAGTTAACCTCCTTATGCATGCAACTTATTTTACAGTTGATACTTTTCAAAATCCCCTTCAGCTCCAAGAACTACTGCTATTAACCATACCTCGAAATCTATGGAGCAATCCATGGGATTGAATTTCAGTAATGCAGGAAAGTCTTGTGCAGGCAAAAGACTGTTTGGGGATCTGGCCTTGCCATAGCAGCTTCAGGTGTTCAGGTCTGCTGAGAGACCAATGGCTTCTTGATTAGCGATCATCCCATCCTGAGACAGGAAGAGTCAAGGGCAACAGAGCTCCAGTTGGAGAGTATACCTCCTGAACTGGAAGCTGTGACTCCCTTGTTCCCTAGGGCAGAGTGAATGCTTTCCACATCATATTTTACTGAATCAGTTTTCTGAGAATGTCCTAGCAATTTCAAAATGACATTTTTATGTGGCTTATTGTTCCTAATTTGCTACAACTTACGTACATCTTTACTCAACTAAACCAAGGACCAGATGGAATACATTCTGGTCAGGCATCCAGACAGTTACTATTTAGGGGATAATGTAGCCTTTTAAAATTTTTCACAAGAGAGTAAGAGTCTGATTTTAGTACTCTCTATTCACAGGATAAATTTTATGCCAAGATAAATTTTAGCTCCCAATATTACCTTTTAGTCGGAAACATTTTATCTTGGTTTTAGGGACCATTTGGTTTTCTTATAGTTTTTGGTAACGGTTTGCTAACATTTAAAATGAGATATAAATATTTGGCAAAGCATATAAACACGTTCTTTTATCTACCGTAAAAAATATTGAATTTCTGTTCCAGCATAGATACAGTTAATGCAAATTATATTTATGAGATGTAAGAATGGTTGTATGTTGAGAATTAAAAGAATTATTTAATTAACTACTTGAAAACATTTCTCTTCAGTCAGTTCAGTAACAAATACAATTTAAAATAAGTAATTTTGGGGGAAAAATGTATTTCTGATAGACCAACTACTCTTTCAAAAGCCAAACTCGACATCCTATTTGTTGGACCACGTAGCCTTTTTCTCAGTTCAGTTCAGTTCAGTTCAGTCGCTCAGTCGTGTCTGACTCTCTGCGACCCTATGAACTGCAGCACGCCAGGCCTGCCTGTCCACCACCAACTCCCGGAGTCTACCCAAACCCATGTTCATCGAGTCGGTGATGCCATCCAACCATCTCATCCTCTGTCGTCCCCTTCTCCTCCCGCCGCCAATTCTACCCAGCATTAGGGTCTTTTCCAATGAGTCAACCCTTCGCATGAGGTGGCCGAAGTATTGGAGTTTCAGCTTCAACATCAGACCTTCCAATGAACACCCAGGATTGATCTCTTTTAGGATGGATTGATTGGATCTCTTTGCAGTCCAAGGGACTCTAAAGAGTCTTCTCTAACACCATAGTTCAAAAGCATCAATTCTGCGGCGCTCAGCTTTCTTCATCGTCCAACTCTCACATCCATACATGACCACTGGAAAAACCATAGCCTTGACTAGACGGACTTTTGTTGGCAAAGTAATGTCTCTGCTTTTAAATATGCTATCTAGGTTGGCCATAACCTTCCTGCCAAGGAGTAAGCGTCTTTTAATTTCATGGCTGCAGTCACCGTCAGCAGTGATTCTTTTTCTAGGCATCCTCTTATTTAATTACTCAGACCAATTGACACTACTGTTTCTTCTCTCTTTTAGAGTTTCTTCCTACTTTGTTCCTGCAATATCATTCCTAGTTCTTTATCTCTGTGAATGTTCCCATACAGCTTCTGGTATTAATTTCTTTCTGTATTTTTACTCCATAATAATAGGTATCCCTTGAGATTCTACCTTTTCCTTTTTTGATTCTGTCTCTTGTACTCCTCAAAAACCTAACCCAACTAAATCAGAACAAAACCCCTCATCATTTGTGTAGCTTCAAACAGGTACTGTTTCAATACAGATGCCCTAATTATTCTCTCCTGAATAGTAATTCTGAATTTCTGGCCAGCTGCTTATATTTTTACATTTGTAATCCATACAACCATCACATGTGACAATTAATAATTAAATTCATTACTTTTCCCTTAAAACTGATATCCATCCTGATTTCCCTCTGTATATGCAAGAGTAGTCTCCTTATCACTCAAGCTGAAAAACCCAGGGCTTTCTTTAATCCCTCCTTTCTACTACTGTCTAACTTGCCACCATGTTCTATTGAATCTGATGCTAAAGTGCCCTTGAGGAAGATTTCACCAAATTATAATTTACAGTCTCTACCACTGAGTATGAAAACTTTTCTCTGCAGCAGTGTCAACATTGTGTACTAAAAATTGTTTTAATCTTTAGAAGTAACATTACTACCAATCTTTCAGAAATAAAAAGTACTATAAGGTAATACTGTGAACAATTGTATGCTGAAAAGTAAGATAAGTTAGACAAAATGAACAAATTCCCAGAAAGACACAAATTATCAAACTCACTAAATAAGAAATATAAAACCAAATAGATCAATAATAAGTAAAGAAATTAAATTTTTAATTTTAAAACTCCTCTAAAAAAAAGCTGAAGTCCATATGACTTTGCTCAAAATTTTATCAAACATTTGCAGAACTAATAATTCTTTACAAATTATTCCTCAAATATAGCAGTAGAGAGAAAATTTTTCAATTCTGTCTATGACATCAGTACTATCTGGATACTAGAACTCGAGAAAGACATCACAAGAAAAGAAAAAGGCAATAGATCAGTATCTCTCATAATTATAGATGCAAAAATTCTCAACAAAATAGTGGCAAACCAAATCTGGCACTACTTTAAAAAAGGATTATATACTACAAACAAGTGTGATTTATCTCAGGAATGGAAGGTTTATTTAACATTTGAAAATTAATTACTGTAATGCACCACATCAATAAAATAAAAGACAAAGACCAGAACCATCTCAATAGGCACAAATAAAATATTTGACAAAATTCAACATATTTCATGATAAAAACACTGAAAACTCGGGAGAGAAGGGAAGTTCCTCAACCTGATGAAGGGCATGTATAAAAACCCAGTACTAATATCATACTTGATGGTAAAATCTAAAAGTTTTCCCCTTAAAATCAAAAACAAAACAAAAATGACCACTTTTACCCCTGGAGATTCTAGTCCATATTAATAAAGCATGAAAAAGAAATAAAGATCTTCCAGATTGGAAAGGAAGAAGTAAAACTGTCTGTTTTCACATAATGCATGATCTTTTATGTAGCAAGTCCAGAGAAATCCAATAAAAACTGTGAGAACTAAAAATTAGTTCAACAAGGAGGCAAGAGACAAAATCAACGTACATAACTCAGTTGTATTTCTATATATCAGCAATAAAAATCCAAAACTGAAATTAAGAAAACATTTCCACTTACAATAGCATAAAGAGTGAAATACTTATATTTACTTAGCCAAAGAAGTGCATGATTTTAAACAGAACACTATAAAACATTGCTGAAAGAAATTACAGAAATTAAGTGAAAGAAACTAAATAAAGACATCTAAAATTAATTGATTAAAAGACAATAATGTTATAGGATTTGATGCTCCAAATTATCTAGAGATTTAACACAATTCCCCTCAAAATCCCAATTCAATTCTTTCTAGAAATTAACAAAGTTATCCTAAAATGAATATAAAAATACAAGGGACCAAAAATAGTTAAAAGAATCCTGAAAAAGAACAAAGCTGGAGAACTAACACTTCCTGTTTTCAAAACTTACTAAACTTACTTATAAAACTTACTAAACTATGATGTGGTACTGGAATCATGACAGACATACAATTCTGTGTAATTGAATTTAGAACCTACAAATAAACTCTAAAATTATAAATTCTTAGAAGAAAACATAGTAAATCTTTGTAATCTTGGTGTAGGCAGAGACTTCTTAGACAAAAATGCAAATATTAAAGGAAAAAATAAGTAAATTTGATTTCATCATTATTCAAAACTTTTTTGCTTCAGAGGGCACTATCAAGACAATGGAAAAACAGTTCACAAAATAGAAGAAAATAGATAAATTTGCAAACCATTTATCTAATAAAGAACTTATGGCAAGAGTATATAAACAACTCTGAAATAAACAATAAAAAGACTTTCCAAAAACAGACATTTCTCAGAATAGCTATTAAAAAAGATATTAAGAAGTGTTGGTAAGTATCTGGAAAAACCATAACCCTTATGCTTTGCTAGTGGGAATGAAAAATGGAACAGCTCTTTGGAAAATAGTTTGGTTGTACCTCAAAATATTAAATATGTAGATACCATATGACCTAGCAATTTCACTTCTAGGCATATACTCGATATATGTATATATATGTCCATTCAAAGCTGTGCTTGAATGTTTATAGCATTACTATTCACTGTAGCCAAAAATTGTAAACAACCCAAATGTCCATTAACTGATGAATAGATAAATAAAATTGAATATTATATGGCAGTTTAAAAAGAATAAGAATACTGATATTATGCTGCAAAATGGATGAATCTTGAAAATATGCCAAAAGAAGGAAGCTGGTCATGAAAAGCCATTTTGTGATGGTTTATATGACTGTGATTCCGTTTAAGTGAAATGTTCAGAACAAGAAAATCGATCAACGAGAAAGATTAATGGTTATCTGGGGTTGATGTATAGGATTGGGAGGAACTAGGGAATGACTGCTAATGGGTTCAGGGTTTCTTCTGAGGATTTGAAAATGTTTTCAAATTGTATGATAGTTGCACAGTTCTGTGAATATATTCTAATTGGGTGAATTGAGTAGAATATGAATTCTACAACATCATAACAAAGCTGTAAAAATGTTTTAATCTCTGCAATCAAAGTGAAAAGTATTTACATAATTGGCATTTTAGTTTGTATATATTTGACTGTGTGAAAATGAGTATCTTTTCACATAATTATAAGCTGTTGCAATTTTTTGTGTATGTTGACTATTGATGAATTTCACATTTTTCTGTTGGGCTATTGGATTTTCCTTATGATTCATAATTAAAATAATACTTTTAATTACTAAGTAATGTAAATAAATATTTTTATTTATAAGTAGAATAATACATTCATTGCCCGATGTGTGCTGTAAACACTTCTTTCATTTATTCACTTATCTTTTTGTTTATGGCAACTTTTGGCCTTGTATAAAAATTCAATGTGTTTAATCAGTTATCAACTTTTACTTCCTGGTTTTCTTGAATTGTTTATTGCTTATTTCCAAAGACCTTTTTCAAGATAAAAACTCACCCCATATATTCTTCTATTATTTTTCAGATGAACCATTTGGAATTTATTTGAAATTCAGTTTGAAGTAATAATCTATTAACTATTTCCACATTATTAGACAGTTATCCCTACATGATTTACTGAATTCTCTTTTATCCACCAGTTTGAATACATGGGGGCTTCCCTGGTGGCTCAGTGGTAAAGAATCCACCTGCAATGCAGGAGACATGGGTTCCATCCCTCGATCAGGAAGATCCCCTGGAAGAGGGCATGGCAACCCACTCCAGTATTCTTGCCTGGAGAATCCCATGGACAGAGGAGCCTGGTGGGCTAAAGTCCATGGTGTCACAAAAGGTCGGACATGACTGAAGTGACTGAGCACGGAGCACAATGAATACATAGAGTGCATTAGATTTGTATGGTTACTTAGATCTTTTTCATCTCTTCTATTGTGCTACCTGTCTAATCACTCTTTTCTTTAGAAGCATCTTGCCTCACAGTGTTATATTTATTCTCATGCTTGAATATGAGAGTCAACTTTCTTAGTTTTTAGTTGTCTTTTGGCCATATTTGCGCATTTACTTTTCTACGCAAACATCAAAATAAACTTGTCTAAAAGGTAAAATAGCAGGAACCATAAAAGCATTCATATAAGGAACCATATATACATATGCATCTTTAAGATGTTGAAATACATGATATTTTTAAATTAAGAGAAAGTTTATATCTTTATTTGCATTTTCCTAGTTAAAACAGAATATAACTTTCCAACTCTCAATTCTTTAAAAAATCATTTCTCAGTAAATTTTCTATTTCCTTAAATGATCTACATGTATGTCTAGGTACTGTAGCATTGCTGTTGAATCTTTTCTCTCATTTTGTTTTTTTATAAACTAGAATTATAAAGTTGGTTTGTTTTCTGATTAAAAGAATAGAGGAATTTTGGCAATTTCATATGGTTCAAACTAATAACTGGTTGTTTTTTAAAAAATGGGATAATACTTTTCACTTATTAATTTGTGATTTCACTTATTAAACTAATAACTGGTTGTTTTTTTAAAAAAGGGATAATACTTTTCACTTATTAATTTGTGATCATCTAATTTCCTAAATTCTTATTGTTTTAATTTTTTTCATTTGATCATTTTGGGTTTTGATCTAATATCAGATTATCTTTTTTATTTTATGCTGTATTATTCTTCCTTATTTTCAAAATGTTATATCTTTTCTTTGTTATTTGACTCTACTAGTACATCTGGGACATTTAAAAATTATGGTAGTGATGCTTAGCATCGTTCATTCAATAGATTTTCATTGAGTATCTACCGTGTTCTAGGTCTTGAGATTCATCACTAATCAAATCAGATAAAATTCCTAATGGAAATTCTAGCATTCTTGCACTCTTCTTGATTTTAATGTGAATGAGCCCAGTGATATTTAAAATACTATACTGCTTTTTTTTTAAGTAGGGCATAAATATTTCCTGTGTTAAGAACATTTCCATCTTTTCCTGTTTTGTAATGATCATTTCATATGAATGTATGGCTTTTGTCATCTACAGGAATGAGCATATGCTTTTTTTGTATTTGATCTATTAATTTTGTGAATTTTTAAAATAATTTTCAATCATTTTATTCCTGAGATGAGCACCAATTAGGCAAAGTGAATAATTCTTTAAATATTTTGGAAAGTTTTATTTACTGATACATCGGATTTTTGTGTTGATATTGATAGGAAAGCTACTTTATAGTGTTTTATAATCTGTGTGACTTTTGTTCTATTGGCTTTGTAAGGAGGAAATTTGTCTATTCACTTAAAAAATAGCTTAAATAGCATTAGAAATTGCCTGTTCCTTGAAACTAAAATAATATACTTTTGAAACTAGACTTGATGTATACTTTCTTTTCTTGAGATTTTCCTTTAGTAATGTTTATTTCCCATATGATAATTCATTTTCTGCTGAAGTTCAGTTTTGGAAATGTATGTTTTTTGAGAAAATAATTTGTTCATTCAAGCCTTTGAGTTTATTAACATAGATGTGAGTGAAGCAGTTTGTGTAATTACTCTATAGTCCCCGTATTTATAGTTATTTTTCTTAAGAACAGGTATGTTTAAATGACTCAAGTGTAAGCTCTTTCATGTATGGCTAAATCTCTAGGTGGTGCAGGCTGTATAAAGGGAGAGAAATCTGGGAGGGAACTGAAGAAGGATCTGTGTCCCATGAGGGGTGTTTGCTGGGGTGAAGATAAAGAGTAATAAAGGTTAACGTTTACTAAACACTTAGTATCCTATAGGAGCTTCACCAGTAAATTTTTACAACAGCTGCCAGTTTTGTATGGCTGTTCATTCCTTTTCATAGATGAGGAAATTGGAGCACTGAAGGGTTCAATAACGTGCCCAAGGTTGTATGACGACAAGAAGGCTGAATTGGGATTTGAAAGGAACCAGCAGAGCCTACTCTTCATAATCAGTGCTGTGAGCTGAGAAAGTGAAGGGTTGCATGATATGGAGTGAAGAATTTAGACAATTCAGTAGTAACTAGGAGGAATATTGGCTTCTAGAAATTTGCAGAAATTTTGGAAAATGAACTCCCAGATACCAAGCAGAATGTAATTGAGTCAAGCTGAATTTACCTAGGTCTTCAGCAGCACAATGTTTCCTCTTCATGTCAGAATGAGAAACTGACTACACAAGGGGATAATGGTCAAAACACATATACAAATAAAACTTTGACCCACCAGCTGCAGCAGCCAGCTCAGGAAACCAACCCATCATCCAGTTAAAGACAACCACCCTGCTTTCTATAGGAAGTCTGACTGTCTTCTCTAGTCACTGGTACTGGAAGCCAAACACTAATCCCTACAATGATCAATTCAAAATTTCCAGGACTTGATTAATAACTGACTGATTCCTTAATTGTGTCCCCACTTCCAACTTAGACCCAACCAGAGAAAGCCAAATACACATCTCTAAGCATTTACATAGGATGGCTGATTCTGGCTAAGCTGCCTACAGCCAAAATGCCAAAAAATGCCAACAGCCTCCAACCAGGGCACACGGAGCCTTACCTCTCCCACTCTGAAGTTCTCCTACTCCTCTACCTGCCTTTATGTCTCTACCAGATGCTGGTGGTAGTAGCTGACTCACTTGCTATACCAGGCTCTGAATAAATATTGCTCACTTGTTCTCATTTGATGGGTCTTCATTTAGTTCCACAAGTGTTACTATTCTGGGTATATATGTCTGTCTTTTCCATTTCATTGCATTTCCATGGCAAGTGCTTGAAGACTAGGCTCTTGATTTATTCTTAGTTATATCTCCCTGAGCATAACCTAGTGTGTTTTACATTAGAAGGGAGCCAGAATATTTGCTGAATAGAATTTTTATGAGAATTCGATTAGCTTATGCTTCCTTGTACGATATATAATACCTCCATCTGTAGTAATTATTTACAGTTTAATAAATTATGTTGAAATGATATTGCCCCTGTTCTATAGTAGCTTAGATAATAATAATAATAGCAGATTAATATTTGTATATTAATAATAGCAGTATTAATCACACACCAGGCATTAATTTCATTGTTTCAAATATATTAACTCTCAACACAGCCCAGAAGGCAGATATTATGATGTCTCCTGTTTTACATATGACAAAGTTAAGGGGAAAAAAGCTTAAGTTACCCAAAGTCACAGAAACTAGAAAATAGTGGAGCTGATATTTAAACTCAAGGAATCTAGTCCTAGAATCTTAAGTGCTCTTAATTGCTAAACTATAATGTATCTCAATTTTAAAGAAAGATTTAATATCGTCCACTTTGGTTCTGGGATCTAGGCATCAAGTTCTGGAGGCACAAAAGTGAATAAAATAGGCTCCCTGCTTTTTTTGGAATGTGGGAATTTTTAAAAATTCCACCTTTGGGAAGAGAAATGAAGACACTGAGGGATTTGTAAAGGAGGGGGTCTGGGTGGGTGTTGAAAGATGGATTTTGTGGTGAGAAGTTCCACCCCCGCCAGAGACACAGCACAAGCATGACTGGAGATGGGGTTTGTGGAGAGAGTGGAAAATGGAAAAGTTCTTGGAGAAGGAGACAGAGACGAAATCCTGGAGTTTTTAGTGGGCTACATGCAAGAGCTTGGATTTTATCCATGTTTTATAAAAACAGCACATCGAAGAATTTGAACTGTGGCGGGGGAGTGTGAGTTGACATTATCTGAATTAAATATGTTTATATTCCTTTCACTTGGGGTTCAGTCCTCTTATCGAACAGAACAAACAATAAATAAGAGTTTTTGAGAGGACATAGTGGAAGGCCTGGGCTTGGGGATAGGTGGGTGATACATTTAATCTCACCACATCTGCTAAGGGAGATGGCACCAGATAAGAAGCCAAGCCAAAAGGTAAGAAAGGGGTGAAATGGGATAGAAAGCCAGGTCTGCCTGACTTGCATGGCCTCACTGAGAGTTGCTTCTGGTCCTCATTCTAATATTGAATGAATCGCTTTAACTACTTCTGATTCCTGTTACCTTAAATATAAAATAAGGCAGTATTACCCCTCAATCTTTAGGATTCTGTAATTCTAATCACAGAAGTGATTCAAGTTTGGTGAAATGCTTAACCTTCTCGAATGCAGACAATATTAACAATGTCCAAGTATAGTGGGCTGAGGTCTTGTCATTCCTAAAAGTGAACCCCAGTGGGTTATTGCTTTCCAAACACGATAAAGGGGCCATGAAACAAAAGTGATTGAAATTCTACCAGTGTAAACAGAATGCTTCTTCTCTGTGAATATATTAAAACAATTCTATAAAAAATAGAAAATTCCTTGCAGCCCCAACTATCAAATCTGCTCTCCCAGGGCAGATTCTAGATTTTAAAGAATCTCTGAATGAAGAGGAAAAAATCCTCTCTGCCCTGGGCTAGTCCCAGGAACATCAGCACTGGTGGCCTGTGAGCTTCCGCCTCTGCTGCTGTCATCTCTAAACAATAATCCTCTTAGGTGTAGCTAGCACTAGGTATGAAAGGTCTGAGTGGCAAAGAATGGTACAGAGGTCCTCTGAGTATGATTTTCTGCATCATGAAAAGGCCAATATGATGGGAGACCTTACAGGATACACGTTTTTCTAAATTTGCTCTTTAAAAAGTATATGTTTCTCAGTATAACATTAACATTTTATAAAATTAGTTATGTTTATTAAAGAAAATCTAGAAAATATAAAAAAGTAAGAGCTAGAAAGATTATTCCTGGCCCCACACTAGTTCCATTATCATTGGTGTATTTTTCCCAATTTTTAGGATAATGAATACATTTCTGATTGCCTTTTTACATAGGTCCTACAATGTTATAAACAACTTATATCCTCCTAAAACTTATTTTTAATTTAATAAACAATGAAATGCTTTATTAAAATTAATTGATTAATTTAATCTCCTAAAAATAAATCCATGGACCCCTCCACAAAGAAACATAACGGAAACATAAAATAACCAATATTGTTCAGCATATTCTAAACAAAAATTACAAATTCTAAAATAAAATAACACCTGATAAGTATTATATTTCCATATGCCAAACAAATGTAGTTATTCAATTTTAATACAAAAATGCCAAATCACTCTAGTTATGGAAATTAACTGAATAGAAAATGAAGTACAGGAAATGTTAAAAGTATGATCAAAATTAGAACATGGATAGAAGTCTTTGCAAGGAACAGAGGCAAAGAAAGATAAATACCTATTCATACAGAACATTGGGAGGTGCCTGTCTCTCTCCCTGTAATTTTTGATCATGAGAGGGGAAAAAAAAGCTAATTAGGAGGGATATATCTACATTAGGAGGATGAAATAAGACAAAAAAAGTGAATAAATTGTAACATTGTTGTTGTTCTTCAGTCACTTAAGTCATGTCCAACTCTGCGACCCGGTAGACTGTAGCACACCAGGCTTCCCTGTTCTGTATTATCTCTTAGAGTTTGCTCAGATTCATGTCTGTTGAGTCGGTGATGGCATCCAACCATCTCAGCCTCTGCTGCCCTCTTCTCCTTTTGCCTTCAATCTTTCCCAGCATCAGGGTCTTTTCCAATGAGTCAGCTCTTTGCATCAATTGGCCAAAGTATTGGAACTTCAGCTTCAGCATCAGTCCTTCTAATGAGTATTTAGGGTTGATTTCCTTTAACACCACAATTCAAAAGCATTAATTTTTCAGTGTTCCAGCCTTCTTTATGGTCCAGCTCTTATATCCATACATGACTACTTGAAAAACCATAGCTTTGACTATACGGACCTTTATTGGCAAAGTGATGTCTTTGCTTTTTAATATGCTGGCTTAAGTTGCCATAGTTTTCCTTCCAAGGAACAAGCATCTTTTAATTTCATGGCTGCTGTCATCATCCACAGTGATTTTGGAGCCCAATAAAATAAAATAAAATGTACTGTGTATTATAAAGAATGTATTTTCCAAAATGTAAAAAGCATTAAAGAATAAACACTGAATATTGTCTATTTTATCCAGTAAAATAACAGACCTTTCAAAAAACAATAATTCAAGAGCAAAGCAACCCAGAAGAAAATAAATGTCCTGGAATGTGTTAACACAGTATTAAATGGTGTTTTTAGAATATGTTTTGGCCCAATTAATGACATGATTACAAAGAATTTTAAAAGAAGAGTATTCAAATAAAATGATAGTTAATGGTAACATAATTATTTTGCCAATTCCTAAGCCAGATGATCATTAATTGAATCATGGATTTTCATGGAACTTTTTATTTGTGGAGTAGAGATACGGTTGATGTGTATGAATTTTTCATATAGTGAAGAAGAATTTGTGCTGCTTCCTGGTTTCATAATCTTGGGTCAGTTACTTAATCTCTCTGTGCCTCATTTTCCTCATATGTAAAATGGGAATAATAATATCAACCTTATATGACTATCATGATAATAAAAGGAGATGAGATATTTAAAGAATATGACACAGTGTTCGCATATTGACCCAGAAAGAACCAGTCGTTGTATAAGATGAAATAATTGTGAGAATCAGATTTAGAGTTTGTGTTTTCTTCCCTCCTGCTTGTTGTTACTTAGCAAGTACTATGAGTATTTTTACCAAAGACATTATCATGGACAAAGTCAGCAACCCCTCATTGATGCAGTTTGTGCCCTCAATTTATGCAAGACAGAAGCAGAAAAAAAGAACACTACTTACTTCTGCCCTGAATTCCTATGCTTTTGAAAACAGAAGCATGAGTCAAAAATTTAACAAGAAAAAAAGAGGTAAAAATAATCAGATAGGGGAAAGAAAATCTCCCCAGATAACGTTTGTACATGGTTTAATTATCATTTCTGTGCTATTTCGAGTTTCACTAATTTTAGTTTTGAATATAATCTCATCCTGGGCTTCATGATGGTTAAACAAGAGCTGCCTGACCTCTACATCAACTACTAAACAAAAACGTAGAAGTGCAAATGTAATCGTGTGGTCATATGCTTATCCTCCACATGACTTTCTAATAGATTTCTTAGTGTCTGGTGAAATAAAGATAAGGTACTGGGTCTGATCCCATGTGAGCCAGTTAACTGCTTTAAGACACGTTTACCTCAGTCAAACCTGGCCTATCAACCTTCAAATGCATAATTTGGAAGGAGCAGTAGTTAAGTTAATGGATAAGTGACAGTTAAGAGGGTAAGGGAAAGGATTCATTCCTAGTGATGGCAGGTTACTTCAATAACGGAAGATTCATCCTGAAAAAGATTGTATAAAGTGATACCTTCATGTAGAAACAGAAATGTTTTGTAAGGCATATTGTAGAGGTCAAAATATAAAAAGTTTAATCTCAGTTTGCTCTATGATCATATTCACTGAAAAAAAAACAACAAAAAACAAAGTTAAATATTCCAATAATCTCCAAAACCCATTCTAACTTCCTCTTTGTTCCATTAATTTTCATTAGCTTTACTTCTCCAAATAAGATCACATATTGGGCCTGCTTCATATTTCTGTAATCTTCTTAGGAGGCCAGGCCCCAGATTCCTGCTATGGCCTTCATTACTCATAAGATAAGAGCAGATTGTTTTCTCACCTTGAGAGAAGTTACAAAACGCTAGTGTAACTTAGACTTCTCTTCTAATCTTTCCATCTGCCTGGACTAAAGATTCCTGGTAGGGCTTGATTTCTTTCATCTTTTTTTAGGTCACAGTTTGGTAAGTTGGTCTGTAACATCCTAGCATCTCACCTTCTCTTTGGTCTTTTATTGAATTAGATTCCCTATGTTTTGGAGTTGGGAAGGAAAAGGACAATTCCTTAAGAGTAAAGGGTTGCAGGAACTCTGAAATGTAATTCCATATGATCTTCCATTCTGTTATGAATTGTGTGTAGAACATGCTCCTATCATCTTCCTTTGCTTGCTGGGTGCACACTGGAAAAAAAATGCTGTGATGTGAGATTTATGAAGCCCTTGTCTTCTCCCAGCCCATTTAAGTTTACTATCCAAACCTCAGACTCCTCCTGATAGATAGGATGGAACTGGTGCTGGTAGTCACTCCCAGCCAAGTCTGTCTTTGATGTTTTATTAAGTGTATGATTTACTGTTTCTTCCTTTGATTTATCAGTGGAAGTAAGAAACAAGAACCTTAGGTTGGTAACAAAATCCAAATGATCTCTTTTATAGAGTTGCTTTAAATGTGTTAGTTTATCGAACAGTGAGACCTCCACTAGGAGTATTTTCCCATCATCACACATACGTTCAAAGTTGAAAATGGTTCTGTGATCTAACAATATCACTTGAAGAAAGAAGAAAGTTTACACGTTTTGCACTGGAAGGAAACGTGGTTATCCTGTGTGTGTGTGTGTGTGTGTGTGTGTGTGTGCGTGCATGCACACGTGCCCAAAGGTTAGCAAATTCTTTCTGCTGGTTAAAAAAAAAAAAAGTAGCAATGATGTCACTTCATCTAGTTTCTTGCAACCTTGAAAAGAGTTAGAAATTGATCAGTGTTGCAGGCTTTTCTTCCTTCCTCGAAGGTCCTAATAATCCCTCTGTGGTCCTAATATCATCATTTCTGAACACTAGAAAATAAAATGCCAGATGTGTATCGCTGCACAGTACTTCCAAGGATGCTACAAGGAGTGCTGACATTTTGGATCTTGGGACATTGTTATGCTTGAAGCTTAACTGGTGGGACATCAACATTCTTTGCTTTCTCTTTGCAAAATATTTGCTGTAAAGTGTAAATAAAGAAAGGGGAGTATTTTTTTCACATTGCTACGCTAAAACATCTGGCATCTGAGGTTGTGTTTATACCCTTCTGCACTGCAGGCTCATCCTTCAAAGCAATCTGGATTTTTCTTTCACGTCCTTGAATGTCCAAAAAGTAGCTTTTATGTTTTTCTTAGGAAGACAATTTTGTCCAGGCATATGGAGCATCTTAAATACTGGGGCCAAAAAAATAAGTCACTAAAGGAAAATCTCCAGTTTATCTCTACAGCACACCTGTTTATATCCCAAGGGCTCAGTGTCACTCAGGGCTCTGTCTCCCTTCTCAAAATGTCAGATCCAAAAATAACATAGTGCTTTTGGAGCATAATTTCACTCAAAAATGCATTTCCACCTTGCCTTTCTCCAAACAATATGATTACAAAGAATCACTCAATATGATAAAGCAAATAAGAACTGAGAGAGAAAATTGTATATAAAATATTATCATGGAAATTGAACATAAAGTAAGGATAAAAAGCAAGAAGTAAACATAATACACAAAATAGTGCTCTACATTCACAAAAGGTGAGCTACCGACTTGGCTCTGAACTTCCTAGTAAACGAACAAAGAAGAGAAACAGAATTAATCATGTGAGTTTCAAGGTGGAGAAAGAAAAACAAACCAGCTGCTCAGAAGAAATTCTCTCTTTCTGATACAAAGCATCATGAGAATTTTTCCTCTGTGTTGTCATAAAAAGAACATGTTAAGGGTGAGAACAGTATCTTTAATATTATTCTTGTTATGATTTTGTTATGTGAAGCAATGGCTTTCACAAGGCTGTTGAAATAATATTCCTTAAAGTGGATCCATGAAGTTCCTCCAAAGCAAAGTTCCGTAATAGGAATCCTAAGATGTCATCCAAGATCACAGATCACTGGTGGTCTCACAGAAGTGATGTTTTACTTTATGACTATTTAGACTTAAGAAAACTTCTCCATAAATATCCATTCATGCATTTAACAAAAAAAACATATTTGTTAAGCACTGGCTATGTGTCAACCACTGTTCCTGGTACTAGGTGTGTAGCAAAATAGACAAAGTCTCTGTTTTCATGGAACTTAAATCCTAGTGAAGATGGGAGAAACAATTAAAAGGTTAAAAAAAAGAATTTCAGAAAATGATAGTACTAATGCTGAGACAAAAATTCAACAGGGTAATGATACAAGAAGGGACAACTTTTGATGGGTTGTTCAGGAGGTGCTTCCCTCAGGCAGTGGCAATTGAGTTGATTTATGAATGATGAGAAGAACCAGGGAAAAGTCTGGAAAACCCCAGCAATCCCAGCAGAGTGAACAGTGATGCAAATTTCCAAGAGTGAACTTGATCTGTTGGTAGGGTTTGTGGGACTGGAATATGCTGAACAAGGGGAATGGTAGCAGGAAGACCTTGAATCCACATGGCTCTGTGACTCCTTTTGCAGATTAAGAAAAAGGCTCATCTACTCTAAAACATTTGAATTCCATCATTTGATAGTTGTCATAATGCTGTATAATTATGATAATTGTTTGTTGTTGTTGTAATATGTCAAAAGAAGGTCTTTGGCATATGTTAGAAAACTATCATAATAAATGCAGACATCTATGAATGTCATGTGAATCATACTGATTGATATCATAAAAATGCTCCAATATAATTTGGGGAACAATAACAGTTGGTAGGGAACCACAGCTAACATGGCAGTTGAGGTCAATCAATAGACCTTCATATTGTGAAATTAGACTCACTGATTTCAGTGACACTTTCTAACATGAATGTTCACAGATCCTGGATGTCTGTCAGATGTAAGCCATTCAGTGTCAGATGTGGAGGAATTCTTTCAGGTGCTAAGGAGTCCCTTGAGGCACTGGATTAGAGACCGATGGTTACTAAATCATCCCTCAAGTTGCAAATCATCTCCACAAGTCTTTAAATGTGAGCAATGTACTCCCTCACCCTTGGTAAGATTAGAAAATTACAGTGAGGAATGGGACTATACCTCTTAACTAGAAAGATAATCTAAAGTTTTGAAAATCTCTTGTCTAGTTAAGTAAAAGCTTGCTGAAATTCAGAAAATACTAAGCACAGTGATAGGACTGGAAATGAAATATGTAACAGAAGGATGAAATCCATTATTCATTCAGCTCTTAAATGAATCCTAATGTTTAAAGATGGCCTTCTTCAATATTCTATTAATTGTTATAAAGGATGCTTCTAAATGGCAGATTTTACTAGGAAAAAGAATAAGGGCACTTTAAGACGAAAGTGACATCATCCTGTAGGATTTGACAACATCTTGGAAACAGCTGCCACAGCAAGTTTTTATCATGTTTTCTTAATTAACACCATTGTGACATCAGTCTATGGCTGCCAATAAATTATCACTAAAAAAAAGAAATCTGTTTAATACTACAAGATTCCAGAAGGGAAGCTAGTATTTAAATCTGGAAAGCAAAATAACTATATTCTTTAATAGACAGTTGATAAAGCAATTATCCTCTAATTAAAAAATAAAAAATAGAAAAAAGAAAGTTGTACACAATGATATTTCCTTATCCTAAACACTATATTGGAGAAAGACATGGCAACCCACTCCAGTACTCTTGCCTGGAGAATCCCATGAATGGAGGAGCCTGGTGGGCTACAGTCCATGGGGTCACAAAGAGTCGGACACGACTGAGCGACTTCATTTTCACTTTAAACACTATATAAGGAGTTAATTAGTAGATAGTAGAAGTAGAAAATGTTCCTAAAAAACAGCAAGTATACTCCTACTTGCACAGATTGTTTAAAATTTGCTGTGAACTCCCAATTGCTGTTCAGCTTGAGTACGTGATATATCAACTTCTTTGGTATTATATCTTCTTCCCTTTAGTTCACTTTGAAAGGAGGACAGGAACCTCCTTCAAAGAATTCCTAGCCTTTTATTGACTGTTATAAACTGATAGCTAGGGCCTATTCATATTAGAGCTTTCTTAAGTTTCTTAAATTCATGTTCAAATTTTTTTTCCTTTTAAGAATCAGTGAACAGACACAAATCCATTCTTCCTATTCATTCCCTCCTTGCCTTTATGCATATATCATCAACTTGTGTGAAAGATTGATAGAACTATGTAAAAGGAAATAAAATATCAAGACATTTTGAAAACTTTAACAGCCAAATTATGTCATTAGTTAAGGGAAAAAGATTAGTTGCTCTACGTGCAAAAAGTAATAGAAGTCCATTCATATTAGTCAGAAATTTCCACACTGAAATAATCTCATCATTTATCTAGGCTTGGAGATTCATTTCCACCCCTCCAAGAGCTAACTAAAAATTCCTCGTTTTGCCACTGTTAGGCACAGCATATTTCTAGAATGTGCAAACATTAATTCTCCGTCTGTACTGCAGAAAGTTAAGCGGATACTTGGCAGTTGTTCAGTTGGTTGCACCAGTGGAGACAACCAGCTGTCCTGAATTATTTTATCAAGCTTCACAAACAAATGCTCACTTAACCTGATAGCTGTGTAGACTTCACCAGACAGTGGACCATTAGAATTAACATAAAACAGCATAATTTACTACAAATTATGCTAAAGAGCATAATGACCTTCTTCATATTTTTCTGGAACAAAACCAAACAAATATTCAAGATCCATGGTATGCAGACACTTTGTTACCTCCAAAAAAATGGGGCATTTCTCTTGAAGAATGCATTAGAGATAAAAGGACCCCATGGTAATAGCTAATATGTCAGTAGGCTCTTCCTCTGCTCCTGACTTCTTGCTGAGCTCCTTGTGTGCATTATTTCATTCTTTCATCACAAAATCCCTGTGGACTCTTTATTATCATTGCCATTTCACAGTGCCAAGGTTTAAAAAGGTACACTAACCTCAAGTTTAGACAGCTAGTAGGTAAGTGAAGTAGTTGATTTTAAATCCTGCCATCTGCCCCCTTAGCATCTTTACTAGAATTGTGGGAAGCTTAGCTCAGGACCATCCAGGATCTGAGTTTTGATGTGCTGAGAGATATAATATCATGAATACAAAATAAAGGCAATAGCTATTTTCTGAAACTAATACAGCTAGTCTTGGAGGTAAGAATGTCAATTAAAGCCTGAATCCTGCTGATTATTTAGAAAAGAAAATCAAAACTGACTCTTCAAAAATATAACTTTCTAACTTTTATCAGTTGATTCATTTCCATTTCACTTCTAATCTCTTTTTGTCTTTAAAATTCTAAAACACTATGGGATGAAGGGAACAGAAGGGCTTCCCAGGTGGTGCGATGGTAAATAATCCACCTGACAATGAAGGGGATGTAGGTTCAATCTGTGGGTTGGAAATATCACATGGAGTAGGAAATGGCAACCCACTCCAGTATTCTTGCTTAGAAAATTCCATGGACAGAGGTGCCTGGCCAGCTACAGTCCATGGAGTTGCAAAGGGTCAGATATGACTGAGCATGCAGGAGTATGGACTGTTATGTCTCTGGAGGGAACAGAAAATATTAGTGTGGAATTTTATGTAGAATTTAGTAAAAGAAAAATAACTTTAAGATGAAAAAATTAGTTTACATAGTAATGCATTTGCAATGAGCCATGAAAATAACTGAAAATTGATTTAATTGAATGAACAGCCTGATTGAAAGTGCCCTCCTCATTCCTTCAATACTTTTATTTTTCATATTAGAATCCCAATCTGGATATAGAAAGTATAAATGGTTTAATGTTAATAAGACAGCACTACCCTCTGTGTCTCATTCCCTCTTCATAGTTTTGTAGGAAGAACAGAAAGTAGCAGTAGTAAACTCTGGCATAATTCTGGTACTTGAACATCACATGTATTCAAAGAGTACCTGCTAAATGAATTAATAAAAGAATATCTTAAGTAAGTAAGTTATATTAGAGTTGTTTTTAAAAGTCAATTAATTATATTTAAGGATGGAACTTCACAGTTTATATTGTTGTTATTATATATAAATAACAGGAATGCCATCTATATGGTGGAAAAAATGAGTTTACGGGTACATTTGTTTATATCCCCTGAAATAACTTTACTGCTTACTTCCACCTTGCTGTCCCCCAGGCATTTAACTCAGAATCAGAACATATACCTCCCACAGCCTGAGGAATCCATGATCCATAGGGCAAATAAGGAAGATCAAGGGGATTTTTGTTTTAAATTCCATGTAAATGATGCCAATATTGAAATTCAAAGTGCTTCTTCTAACCAGGGTGGTCTCAAGGACTATTCATTGTTCAGAGAGAAGGGGTCTGGCATTATTAGTTTTCTTTTCTTTTATTGGCCTTATTAGTCTGTAAGGAGCCGAAGGGAATCAATGAGGTGTCTATTGGTTGGTTGTCTTTCCTCATCCTCTCACCTTTCTTTCCTAATTTCACTCCGAATTTTCTGGCCATGTGGTTTTCCAGGAATTTACCACATCCAGCTTCTATGGAGTCCTGACTTAGACCAATCTTCACAGTTCATATTCTGAACAATAACTGGGTCAGGGTAGACATGTAATACGTGCCAGGCAAGTGAAGACTGGAAGATGCAATTCTTGGATTTGGAACTGATCTATCTGAGAAGCAGACATTCTTATTTTACACTTGAAATGGACAAGGAAGTATTGAACATCTATAACCTCTGAAAGATAGCTTGTGCCACAAGGAGACCCATCTGAGAAGGGAGCATCCCCGGGAAATCAGAGCTGACAAACAGGGAGAGAGAAACAAGGGTTTTGGTTATGTTGCTGAGCCAACAGATCAACTGAAGCCTGTAAACATTTCAGTCTGATAGTCCCCAAACTTCCCTTTATTTTAAAAGACAATTCAACTTGGCTCTAGTGTTAATTGCAGCAGAAAGTATGGCTAGTGACATAGTCATATCTGCTTTTTATTAGGCAGTGTTGTACACACAAGAGTTAAAGAGTGGAAAGTCCCTGAAACATGTTCTCTCAAACTTTAAATTTTTTCAAAATGACACTTGGGTTTTATCATGGTATTTCAGGACATCTGAAGATGACTTTACCTAAGGTCAACCAGAGAGCTGCAAACTATTAAAACTTATAGTTCAACAAATTTACGTTTAACTTGTGAGTTATTTAATTCCTTGGACATTTGTAAGATGGAATGTACATTCCTTTCCTACAAATCTTATTTGTAACTTGTGAGTTTTTCTTTGTCAGCCTATCATTTGTATTTGCTCAGTAAGTGCAAACAAATTGCTTTTAAAATATATCTTAGACTACTAGCATTCATTTTGATGAAGAACTTCAACTGCCTTTAAAATGTTTTTAGAAGTCAATATAACTGTTTTAGGCATATTAATATTCACTGTCCCCATATTGGGCTTCCCTGGTGGCTCAGATGGTAAAGAATCTTCCTGCAACAAGGGAGACCCAGGTTCAATCCCTGGGTCGGAAGATCCCCTGGAGGAGGGCACGGTAACCCATGCCAGTATTCTTGCCTGGAGAATCTCGTGGACAGAGGAGCCTGGTAGGCTATAGTCCATGGGGTTGCAAAGGGTCAGGCAATTCCTGCTAGGAAACCCTAGATGCCTTGCTGACGCTATGCCAGGCAAACATGAGTCAGGGTTTCATGCTGTGCCACAGGGAGTGAAGTTACATGTCATTCAGACCAAGTGTGCTCCCAGTGTCTCAATAGTCTTTGGACTGACTGCCTACTAGTGAATCAATTAATCCATGCTGTTATTTATGACTCCAGAGATAAGTCACACCTCCATTAAAGCCAATATTTTTAACTTTAGTCCCTGCAAATAAAACCCTAATCTCTAGGTTAGATAGCTCTTTTTACTTTGAAATGGTAGAAGGACTACAGGAATACTAGTATGTGTTAGATGGTGCTTCAGTGTCAGATGCCATAGTATATGTTACCTCATTTCAGCCTTACAGAAACCTTAGGTGTTTTATATCATCTTCATTTTACAGGTGAACTTATGTTATATCTCATTGCCAATATGATAAAATTAATACTGGAAGAAGAAGATAGAAATTGGACTCTCTTGCCAGGGCCAGTCTGAGCTCACCTTTTAGCTTACCAAACTGCCTCTCAGGGCAAATGGTTGTTTCTCAGGACTTCATGGGGCTGACCCTAAGTGTTTTTTCAGGTATAACCTAGATTATTTGTCAAGGTGAAAGTGTTGAAAGTGTTAGTCATTCAGTCATGTCTGAGTCTTTGCAACCCCATGAACTGTAGCCTGCCAGGCTCCTCTGTCCATGGGATTCTCCAGGCAAGAATATTGGAGTGGGTAGCCATTCCTTTCTCCAGGGGATCTTCCCTAACCAGGGATCAAACCTGGGTCTCCTGCATTACAGACAGATTCTTAACCATCTGAAAATGGAACCCAAAAGTCAGTATGTATCTTAAAGCACATATATGATAAAGTTGCTATTTCCTTAAACCACAAATAATTTGCCTTGCATCCAATGTTGTAAAAAAAAAAGAAAAAAGAATCCATAAATATACAAATCTTTAAAACTGTGAGAGACACCAGGGATTGTTTGATCTATCTTTTTCATTTTTTTCAGAGGAGGCAACTGAACATATAGGCTCATAATCACAAAACTCTTCATACAGAATGACTCGAATTGGAACTAAATTGCCCTGGGTTGATATTTCATACTCTTTATCCAATTCTAAGAACAAACTAGTAATAAAGCAAAGTAAGAGAATTTAGAGAAAGAGAAAAGGACTTATTGGGGGAGAGCTAAATCCAAGTCAAAATTAAGTTACCCAAGTGACAATTTAATATGTTTGTGGGTAAGAAACACAGTTTTTATTACTAAGGAGAAAAACTAGACTAAATGTAGTAAACACTTGCTTCTCTCATATTCATTATTAAGAACTGCAATATGATACAGGTGCATTAACTTTCATTATTTTTTGAAGAAGAGTAAAAAAAAGGAAAACAGATAATAAAATAGCATAAAACTACAGTAGCAAAGTGGAGACTGGTGATACTAGAAAACAAAAGAGAGAAAGTGGATTTTTTAAAATGATTAATAAAAAGTTAAGGCAAAAAACTCGTAGGGCAGATTTTAATTTCTTCTATATGTTATGGCATCCCAGGTGGCCCAGTGGTAAAGTATCTGCCTACCAAGTTCGAGATGCCAGTTAGATCCCTGAGTCAGGAAGATCCCCTGGAGAAAGAAACAGCAACCCACTGCAGTATGGAAATCCCGTGGACAAAAGAGCCTGGCTGGCTACACTCTATAGCATTGCAAAGAATCACACACGATTGATTGACTTGAGCATGCAGCACATATACTGTGACATTTTCTTAAACATTTTGACGGCACGTATCAGTCAGTACTTTCATGGGATAAGCAAGAGGACATAGCTGGAAATAATTCTGCACTTGGATGTAACCTTCAGCTTTGTCAACAAGACTATGGTGTGTGGCCACACATGTTATGCACTGTAAACTCAAGAGGGCACCATTCATATAGACTATGATGGTGCCTGAGTTGGTCACTGAATGACATACTTAGTTGCATCCCTGTCTGATGGAAGCTATAGGCTAGTTCATTATGTCACAAATGCTATAACCCATAGCAGTAAATAAATTATTTCCTCTTATTTTTCGAGGTATAATTTGGAGATATGTTGTTACTTTCTTTCAAAAACATAAATCAAGATGGTCATGGGAAAGGGATTTTCCTAAAGAATCAAGGAAGACACACATATATCCCAAGCTGGTTACCTGGTATGTTCACATACAGACTTCCAGATTCAGACAAATGGAGAGGAAGATTTATTTGAGGAGTATCTATGTTACTTTAAACAAAGGGCACAACATACTTTCTTAAAAGGTCATCTTTTAAATATCTTATTGTCACACTGTGAAACCCCACTCACTGCTGACCAGCACAGTTACTACACCTAAATAAATAGAGAGGAAGGGTAGCCCCATGAAATACTTAAAGAAAGAAATGGAGAAACTTGCAGATTCTAACCTCAGCTCTGACCCTAACGTGGTGTGTGGTCCTGAGAAAGCCATTTAACCTCTTGGTGTCTCAGATTCCCTTTAAAGTCTCAAATTTCAGGGGGTGAAGTGAGGATAGAGTTTTGGAATTATCTCCCTTAAAGCCCAGGAATGCTCCAAGAATGAATGAATATTTTCTAAATGCAGAATAAAATGAAGTTTTCAGTAGGAAAATATTTTGGCTAGGAGCTCTGTGTGAGGTAGATAAAGGAGTTTAAGTGATTTTACATTTTGATATCAAATTACTTTTTTTTTTCTTTCCCAGAGGAAAACTTAAAATCTTTGTGGTTTAAAGAAAAATGCAATTTTTACTAATAAGAAAAAACAGATTCAGTGGTTTCAGCATATTAATATTTGCTACCCCCATATCCATTATTAAGAACTGCAATATGATATAGGGTCATAGCTCTCTTCTGTGGTATGTAGAAATGTTTCAGTAAATGGGATATGTTTCTATATGGTAACAAGTCAGTTTATATAGGACTGCTGCTAAGTCACTTCAGTCGTGTCCGACTCTGTGCGACCCCATAGACGGCAGCCCACCAGGCTCCGTCGTCCCCGGGATTCTCCAGGCAAGAATACTGGAGTGGGTTGCCATTTCCTTCTCCAGTGCATGAAAGGGAAAAGTGAAAGTGAAGTCGCTCAGTCGTGTCCAACTCTTAGCGACCCCATGGACTGTAGCCTACCAGGCTCCTCCATCCATGGGATTTTAGTAAAGCACATTTCTGGCATCTAAGTGGTGAAAAATCATTTCCAGCAATTCCAGGCACAATTGCAAAAAAAATGTGTGTCTCTGATAATTATGCATAAAATATAGACATTTTAATATGTGCAAATGCCCTGGAGACCTTAATCTTTGGAGTTTTGTGCTATAGGTCTTTAGAATAGACTCAAAATATGGCTAACGTTAAAAGTAGTTACTATTAATTGAGCAGCTAGTATATAATATTTACTCATTTTATATTTAAATACTTAACAAAGAAGTATTTAATGGAGAGGGAGAAAATGATTCAGAAGATCTAGTTGAGAGATTGTTTTAAAGGCCTAGACCAGAGGCTTTGAGATAGGGACTGTTGGTACCTCAGTTTTAGAAATGAGGGGACTGAGGCCCAGATAGGTTGTCATTTGACAAATGTAAATGGGGAGCAAAAATGAGTTCTAGAGTGGACTTATGGATTATATAAGATGTGGTACATTATGGCTCTACTGTAACAGCAAATGACAACTTGAAGTGGGAGAGTTAGGGCTTTAGGAAATGTGTTATACACACCTAATTTAAAACTTGTTCTTTGAGGTAATCACTAGGTGATCCAAGTCAGGGCACATCTGTGACAACTGAGTAAATACTCCAACTCTAGTAGTTCTGGGAAGGAAAAATAGATATTACAGTCCCAGCCACAATGGCTTAAAATCCATCTCTCATGGATATTTGTCTATTCTACTTTATGACATTTGTTTGACTGTAGGACTTCAAACGAAATATTTTCCCAAAACCTTCTATCTCCTAAGAACTGTGCTAGGTACCAGGGATACAAACATGACTGATACACAGCTCAGGCTTTCAAGAAGTTTCAAACTCAGCAAGGTAGCCTGACAAATATACAAAGCCCATGATACCAGGCGGGAAAGTTCATAAAGGCTGCATGAACAAAATATGGGAGCCTAAGAGAGGGTTATTAATGTGTGGGGAGTTGGAAAGACAGGTGAGTGTTGGTGAGTGTGGATGACTACAAGGTGAAGGGAAATACCCCACATGAGTGTACACGTGAATGAACTGTAAATGGTTGATTCTGGATGTGGTGAGCGCTCAGGTATACCCATACATCTAGAAACAAAGGGGTAACTCACAATATGAAATTAGGTGGGGCTAGATTGTGAATGCCATGCTAAGACATCATAACTCTCTGGTGTAGATAATGGAGAATCATTAAAAGTTTTGTCTCTATGGAAGCATCAGGTAGCTGGATATGAATTTTAGGAAGATAAATTTTAAAACTGGATGAGAGAGTGAGAGCAGGAGACTCAGCTAGGGTATGTTTGTGATACAGCAGATGAGAAAAATCAGGGAAAACAAAAGCAGAGAAGTATATTGGAGATAGAGTTTACGGGAATTTGTGAACCATTATTGTGGGGCAAGAAGGACTGAGATCAAAGGAAGTGGAAGTTGAATTTGACTCCAAGGTTTCTTACTTGTGCAGGTGAGTTGCTCATGACAAGTGAGAGAGAAAGCATAAACAGTGTCCACTTGGAGTACAGGACACAATGTGTGCTATACTGGACATACTGATTTGAGGAACCTGTAAAATATGTAAACAAAGGTGAAATGTTTTGTTGGTACTAGTCAACCTGGGTTGACCTGGGTGAAGAGTTCAGCACAGGGATTGATTGGACCTTTATATGGGTTTAGAAGGGATCATTCATACACAGATAACAGATGATGCATGGTAACAGGTTAATTCTCTTAATAAGAGAGTGTGAAATAGGAAACAATGCAGGTGAGAGGATAGAATATGTTTATTTCAAGCAGAATGTGTGTACTAAGTTGCTTCAGTTGTGTCCGACTCTTTGTGACCCCATGGACTGTAGCCCGCCAGGCTCCTCTGTCCATAGGATTCTCCAGGCAAGAATACTGGAGTGAGTTGCCATTCCCTTCTCCAGGGTGTCTTCCCAACCCAGGGATCGAACCCAGGTCTCTAACATCTCCTGCATTGGCAGGCACGTTCTTTACCGCTAGTGCCACCTGGGAAGCCCTAAGACCTTAGATTAGCAGCATCAGAGTCAGTATTTGTTAGAAATGCGAATTCCCAGGGCCTACCACAGACTTACTGAATCAGAAACTTTTGAGTAGAATACACAAATCCATGTTCTAAGTGTTTCTGATTGAGCTCCACTGATTTACTACATTGAAAGAAGATGAGGAACCATCAAGTAAACCATCAGAGAAGTAGGAGGCAGTCCAGGAGATGTGATGTCACAGAAGTTTTCTTGGAGAGAAATTCAGGCATGGTCAGTGTGAGACACTGCAGAAATTTCAAGTATGGAGGGGAGATTTCTGGATCTGTGTGTTAGAAGCTTTGTGAGATTAAGAACAACAAGAAATCAGGAGTAGAGTGTACATGGTAGAGACATCAATTCTTAGTCAAGTTACTTACTCAATAATTTGTTAAAGACGTAAGATGTTGCTGTGTTGGTGACACTTTAGGGAGGTAGGGAAACAGAGTTTCAGGGGGGTTTTTTTTGAAGTGAAAAATTTGAATATGATTTTAGGTTAAAGGGAAGTAAGACACTAGTTGAGGGAGCAAGATTCTGAAAGAATAATTGGATGGAATGGAATGAGATGAAGATCACAGTCTGAAAGACTGGAAAAGTTTTGGAGGCAGTCCTCTACTTGAGAAAAGAGTTGAATTTTGGTAAACATAAGGCTAAGTTTGTATCAGGAAGAGAAAGAATTTGAGGAAACTCGTGCCAGCAAACCTCTGTTTCCAGAGAAGCAATAGGCAAGCCTATTTTCTTTGAGCTGGCAGGACTAGAAGAACTTGAGAGTGGTCATGATTTGAAAAAGATCTGTGGAAATAGGAACACTGGAGGAAACCCAATGACCTGTCAACCAGAAATGGCCTCCGTTTCCTCTTGTTGCTCAGCCCTTAGGTTTTTGCAGATTTCCCAAGTTGCAGTGTGTCGACACATTCTTAATGCCCCACCTTGTGGCCTGGCAGAAGGAAAGATTTTCTTTTGCTTGAGAGACTCACCCTCCTCTGGCACCAGTTTGACATCAAACTCCAGTGAGCAAAATGGATAACAGGGGTACGCTTTAGTTCAGTCCACCCAGGTGATCCAGATGAGAGACTGAAGAGCATTGTTTATAGGCTTAAAAAGACCTAGTCAAAGAGGTAAATTAGTTAATTTTGAATATCTGTATGTCCAGGAGTAATGATAATGATGCTTAAGTGTTAAAATCATGCACTTACCCTGCATATCGGTGTTTGCATGGGCCCAAAATGAATTAGGTAAATGCGTTTTCCAGATCTTTCCCTTATTTTAAAACATATAATGGCATTTCAATTTATGTAGTCTAGACTTGTTATCTCATACTACTATTAAGCCATCAAACTCACAGAATTTCCCAGGCCACAGATTTCCTTTGTGGCCATTTTCACTCATCACTGTGTCCCACCAAAGTGCACATTACTCATAGATGTGAGACATAAGAGGAGAGTGAAGTTAATACTGTTGGGTAACTATGCAAATTTGAGAACAAATCCTATCCTATTGATGCATTTCTTAAAAGTAATCCAGGCTAACATTTGTAGATGCTCCAAATAGCTGAGGTCTTTGACCAGGGATAGTTTAAATTTTGGAAACTTGCTCTTTCAACCCTTCCAAAGGTAAAACTCTGGAGGACCAAATAATTCAGTTAGAAAAGAAAACTGCCGAGAAGGGATAAGCTACATAATACACACTTTACTTCCATTCATTAACAAATGTCCCCTACCTTCAAAGTTCATGAATGGAATCTGGGAAACAGAAAATATCAGATAGCTGGATATGCCTATTAGTTCACCTCCTAAAGTCTCATCAAAAACTTCGAAGGTCATGGACATGAATTAAAAAGTGGAAAAGGCTTGGAAAGTGGCAAAAGGCATAACAATATAGTAGACAGAATTTGTTTTGACTTTGTATCTTGTAATTTGGAGGAGTTTGCAAGAATGAATCATTGTTCCTTGTGGCATTTCTTTTTAACAGGCAATCTAGAATGGCTGTGAAGTAACTAACTATCTGCACATGAGCTGCTACAAAGAGTGGAAAGAAGTAAAAATTTGATCATTTAAAACTTACCATCTTTGTATTTATCTAATGATCTCTTTTTTGTAATTCTAAATACCTTTAGTTATTAAATTTATTCTTTGTTAGAAAAAATTTTTGTATAGAGACAGGGGATAGTGAAATCTCTTCTCATTGGAGTCTTAGTATACGTCTTAGAATTGTAAAATTACCCAAACTATAACAAAGTATGAAAATTTCCAACTGCAATATTTACTTTATTCTATGTATTCCACTCCTAAATCCATAATCTATGATTGGATACAGAATGTTTCTCTCTAAAATACCTCTATAACATTTTCTTTAGAAAGAAAACAAAAGCTTTAAAGTTCAACTCAGGTAATAATATTTTTATTTTCAACTGGAGGATGCCATCAAGTCTATCCTTTTATAAAAAACATACAATGCTTCTTATATAATTCTTATGTCATTCTTCTTATATCAAATTCTAACTATACAAAAAATAAAGTTAATGGTGAAAATTTCCTTCATGTTTGCTCACACCTACTTCCTGTTCAGAGTAATCAGTGCATCACCCGACATATTTCTTTCTAGAACTTTCATTATGCATTAATTTTCTTAGATTTGATAGTAGTCCAAAGAGTCATAGACTACTCTCTCTATGCTCAGACTATACAGAAAGTTTAGGGAAATGGCCTGCTTAGATAGGCCAATGAAAATCTTGAAGACCAGATAGTTTCTAATGCCAAGTAAATAATCTTAAGCCCTAGTATTTTATTACATAGTCTCATCAGTGCCAGTTTGATGCTTCAAGTAGTTTGTACATTTGTTATCACTTACGTCCTGGTGCCTTATAAATAAACCAATGTGCTAAATAAGTGTCCAATGTGCTCTTGGAATTTACATTCTATATGAAGATCTCATGTATATGGCCTTCAAAACTCTTGAGTTAATCATTGAAATAGTGAAAAAATTTTAAGACTTTTTAAAAAATTATTTTGTCAGGGAATTGACCATTCAAATTTCTAGGTGACAACAAAATTAAAATTTGTGAAACACTGCCCTCTAATGGATAAATAAGTATTTGCTGTATTACACACACACACACACACACACACACACACACACACACACACACACACAAGGTATATTTCTGTAAAAGACACAAAAATTGAATTGCTAGTATCTAACATAATGTAATCTAAATTACACATACAATAAGGTAGAGTGGGATTTTTTTGGAGCCAATACTATAACCTGAAGTTTTGAAGACTTGTACACAGCAAAAACATCTCTTGAATATGAATCTTGTATGAGACTTCATGGAAATCATGCTGTAAAATACCAGACATCATGTATAATTATAGGTCTGTGACAACATAGACCATGTCATCTCAAACACTGCCAACTATTTCTCAGAAATAGTGTTGTTGAGCCCACCATACATACATCTCACAAGCATACTACCAACAGAAGGAAGATAATTATACACACACACACACACACACACACAAATGTAAATAAGGGTGAAGAAGGGAAATAGCAGAGTGAGACAAATGTTTGGACTTCAACATTTCCTACTCCATATAATACCCAACCTCTCAGATGACCCCCAGTTAAAGAAAGGGCTCTCCACTCTCATCTCCTTAGCCCTAACTTACAAATGAAACCATTTGTTTCTGGGCAAATTAAGTGAGAAAAGTTCAATTCACTCTTGTGATGTTCTTCTTAAGAAGTCACTTAATCTCTCCTCTTTGGTTATCTTTACAACCAGAATAGTTACATTTGCCATCTTTTTCTCCTTCATTAGGGTGGTTCAATAAATATTCTGCTTGCTTTTGAATGCTTAACTGTGATTGTTAACTCTTTGAAGGTAAGGACTGAGCAACTCATCAATCTATCCCTATTCTTAGAGCAATGCTTAATATTTTACAGGTCTTTTAAATCTTAGTGAATGAACTAAAATCTGCCCTAGTTTCTGTATTGGTTTGCCAGGATTGCCATCAATTCAGTTCAGTTCAGTCGCTCAATCGTGTCCGACTCTTTGCGACCCCATGAATCGCAGCACGCCAGGCCTCCCTGTCCATCACCAACTCCCGGAGTCCACCCAAACCCATGTCCATCGAGTCGGTGATGCCATCCAACAGTCTCATCCTCTGTCGTCCCCTTCTCCTCCTGCCCCCAATCCTTCCTAGCATTAGGGTCTTTTCTAATGAGTCAACTCTTCGCATGAGGTGGCCAAAGTATTGGAGTTTCAGCTTCAACATCAGTCCTTCCAATGAACACTCAGGACTGATCTCTTTTAGGATGGACTGGTTGGATCTCCTTGCAGTCCAAGGGACTCTCAAGAGTCTTCTCCAACACCATAGTTCAAAAGCATCAATTCTTCGGCGCTCAGCTTTCTTCACAGTCCAACTCTCACATCCATACATGACTACTGGAAAAACCATAGCCTTGACTAGACAGACCTTTGTTGGCAGAGTAATATCTCTGCTTTTCAATATGCCTTCTAGGTTGGTCATAACCTTCCTTCCAAGGAGTAAGCGTCTTTTAATTTCATGGCTACAATCACCATCAGCAGTGATTTTGGAGCCCCAAAGAATAAATAAATACAAAGATTAAAAGCAAAAACCTGGGTGACTTAACAGCAGTGTATTGTCTCAAGGTTCTGAAAGCTAAAAGTCCAGAAACAAGATTTGAGAGAAGAATCTATCCCAGGTCTATATCTGTTTGACCTTGTAGATAGCCGCCTTCTCCCTGTGTCTCTTCATACCATCTCCCCTCTGTACATGCTCGTTTCTATGTCCAAATTTCCCCTTTTAATAAAGTCATTGATCATATTGGATCAGAGATTCACTGCACTACAGTCAGATTGAACTCAGCTTAACCAGTGATACCAGCATTGACCCTATTTCCAAATAAGGTCACATTCTGAGCTACTGGGGATTAGAACATGAACATATGAATTATTAGGGGATGCAATTCAACCCATAGCACTGTTTCTTTAAGGACAATCTAATTATCAGCAAGAAACCTAGGCTTTGAACAGGATCTGATCTAAAATATAATGCTGTACATTTTTGGTAAGGTCTCAGCTTTACCAGAAAGAAAGAAACTTAGTCCTATAAAAATATCCCCTATTTTCTCTCCCTCTCCATCTTGTAATCTCCCTTTCTTTTTCTCTCATTCTTGTCACTAGCCCTTTTAATAGACTACCCTCAGCATTTACGGAATGCACACATGCAGGCTTGAACAAAACTCTGGCTTTACAAGCACTTTTTTTTTTTATCTGACTCAATATTTTTTTTTCCTGCTTCGCTGTTGACCATGTACAAAAGTCTTTTAATAATACCAAATAGTAGTTTGGTAGAGGCACTTATGCCCATTTTTAAAAACTATACCATATTAATAAGAAGGGTCACATGTGACAGTTCTCATCTCTCCATGCCCAGCCCCAGTAAACCTCGAGTTGAGAGCCTCTAGAAGCTGAACACAAAGAAAAGAATGTGACGTTTCTTTTGCTTTGGATCACATCTACCTCTTTGTTCAGGATATAGACTTTGACCCTGAGCCATCTATTATGTGTTTTTGTTCCTGACCTTGGTTATATGTTTCAGATGTGAAATTGCTCACAGATGGCTCAGTGATGGTCTCCTGTTATACCTTGGAAAAAATTATTTTTGTGTCTGTACATAAGAAAAACAGTATCTGTGTACAAGAAAGGAGAGATGGAGGAGTGCCCTGTAATTCTATTGAGGATATTCTGATAGTAAGCCTGATCCAAAATATTTGATCAATGAGACCATAATATTTTGATTTTCTGCAGCCTGTTCCATGCACTATCCAAGATTATGAATGTTTAAAAACTCGTTTTAAGATAGAATTGAACAAATCAAAAAGCATCTTTGAAATATGTTCCTTGATAGGTTCATGAATTTCTATTGATCAGAACAACATATCTAAGTTGTTCAATTAAACATTCAAGATACAAATTATT
The DNA here is from genome assembly GCF_054371585.1 of Giraffa tippelskirchi. Classification (NCBI taxonomy): domain Eukaryota; kingdom Metazoa; phylum Chordata; class Mammalia; order Artiodactyla; family Giraffidae; genus Giraffa; species Giraffa tippelskirchi. The sequence continues at coordinate 101,215,119 of NC_137280.1, read as the reverse complement.
GAGTGGCTTAAACCTTGACTTTTGTAGTGTGTATTTCCAAAACAGGAAATCTTTTCTCTTTCCCTCCAAGTGTTCAACACTTTTTCCTTCCCTATTCAACAAATCTTACCCTTATAGAAAGATCTGAAACTCCTTTGTAAATATTGGGGTGTATGTGATAATAAAGTGTTACACCTTCCAAGAAGAATTATAATTATTAATAGTATTGTTACCTGCAGTAGGTTGTTCAGTTGCTAAGTCATGTCTGACTCTGCGACTCCATGCACTGCAGCACGCCAGGCTCCTCTGGCCTCCACTATCTCCTGGAGGTTGCTCAAATTCATATCCATTGAGTTGATGATGCTAACTAACCATCTCATCCTCTGCTGCCCCCTTCTCCTTTTGCCTTCAATCTTTCCCAGCATCAGGGTCTTTTCCAGTGAGTCAGTTCTTTGCATCAGGTGGCCAAAGTATTGGAGCTTCAGTATCAGTCCTTCCAATGAATATTCAGGGTTGATTTTCTTTAGGATGGACTGGTTTGATCTCCTTGCAGTCCAAGGGACTTTCAAGAGTCTTCTCCAGTACCACAGTTCAAAAGCATCAATTCTTTGGTGCTCAGCTTTCTTTATGGTTCAACTCTTACATCCACATATGATTACTGGAAAAACCATAGCTTTGACTATATGGACCTTTTTCAGTAAAGTGATGCCTCTGCTTTTTAATACACTGTCTAGATTTGTCATAGCTTTCTTTCCAAGGAGAAAGTGTCTTTTATTTTTATGACTGCAGTCACTGTTTGCAGTGATTTTGAAGCCCAAGAAAATAAAATCTGTCACTGCTTCCACTTTTTCCCTTTCTATTTGCCATGAAGTGGTGGGACCAGATGCCATGATCTTAGTTTTTTTAATGCTGAATTTCAAGCCGGATTTTTCACTCTCCCCTTTCACACTCATCAAGAGGCTATTTAGTTTCTCTTCACGTTATGCCATTAAAGTGGTATCATCTGCGTATCTGAGCTTAATTGCTATTTCTCCTGGAAATCTTGATCCCAGCTTGTGATTCATCCCCCTGGCATTTCATATAATGTACTCTGCATATAATTTAAGTAAATAGGGTGACAACATACAGCCTTGCTTTATTCCTTTCCCAACTTTGAACCTGTCAATTGTTCCTTGTCCTGTAGTAGATACTGAATCTTTAACATAAGGCAGCTAAGAGATAACAGTCATAGTTCAGGCATCTGTGATATATTGGAGGGAAAAATTTTAAAGGAGGACATCAGAAATAATCTGTCTGCATCTCCAAAGTCCTTTTGCATGAGTGAAAACCATCTCTATAACCTAAGGTAGACTTTTCAGTTGAAAGTTTGTGAACTGTTAGATTTTCATGAAACTAATTTAGTAGGATGCAACCAGAAGTTTTAAAATTAAATAGAACAGAGTTGAAAGGAATAGAATAGAAAATACCAGTCTTGTGTACATTTGTACATATCATCAAAACAAAAGCTTTATTTAAAGTACTGTTTATTAAGCACTGAGTCTCTGTATAAAGTGTATGTTTTACAGGGTGTTGTGGAAAAAAGTACTCACAGAGGTGGAAGACATAATTTAAAGAATACTTCAATAATTATTCATAAGAATGACCTGAGCCACCAGGGAAGTCCCCTAGTTGATGAAAGCTGGTGGCTTTTCAGAATGACTTAGGACTAGCAAATTTGTGTGTTTAGAAAGTCAACTCTACTTTCAATCAGAAGAGAAAATCTTCCATTCTTCTAGTATCATCATTCAATAGATATTTACTCAGTGCTCACTGGGTCCAATCAGTATTTAACACAGGAAAAATAAGTCAAACATGACAGGGTCTCAACCCTTAAGGTGTTCACATTCTTCTGGAAAGATAGACCAAAGAAACATCTACAATGCGATGTGAGAGTAGGAGTCATCACTCCTACAGAGAAATCTAGAAGACAAAAGAAGAGCTGCTAACCAAGTCCAGAAAGGCTTCTTGAAGGTGGTGACCTCAGGCTTTACTCTTTATGGACAGATAGAGTTAATCAATTCTACTAAGGTCCAGTCAGAGAAATGGAAGCCACTCTATGTAGTTCAAGAGAGAGAATTTAATATAAGAAGCTGCAAAGGTACTGGTAGAGCTGATAGAGTAAGTAAAAAAGAGGAAGCAATTTGGAGATTGTTATTGTTGTTCAGTTGCTAAGTCATGTCCAACTCTTTGTGATCCCATGAACTGCAGCATACCAGGCTCCTCTGTCCTCCACTATCTCCCAGCGTTTGCTCAGATTCACATCCATTGAGTCAGTGTTGCTATCTAACCATGTCATCCTCTGCTGTCCCCTACTCGTTTTGCCTTCAGTCTTTCCCAGCATCAGGTTCTTTTCCAATGAGTCAGTTCTTCACATTAGGTGATCAAAGTATTAGAGTGTCAGCTTCACCATCAGTCCTTTCAATGATTATTCAGGGTTTATTTCCTTTAGGATTAACTGGTTTGATCTTCTTGCAGTCCAGGGGACTCTCAAGAGTCTTCTCCGTCACCACAATTGAAAAGGATCAATTCTTCGGCACTCAATCTTCTTTATGGTCCAACTCTCATACCCATACATGACTACTGGAAAAACCATAACATTGATTATATGGACCTTTGTAGGCGAAGTGATGTCTTATGCTTTTTAAAATGCTGTCTAGGTTTGTCATAGCTTTCTTTTCAAGGAGCAAGCGTCTTTTAACTTCATGGCTACAGTTAAGCACCTGACAAAACCAACCGCTTTGGTTCTTAGGGCTGGAGAGATAAAGAGAAGAGGTTGTGTTGACAGGAGCAGGACAGCTGGGGTTACCAGGTGGGAATAAAGCCATGGAAGGGTCTGCCTACCAGGAGCTGGGACCATCAAGGACATGCAGCACTGTCAGGGAAGCTGCCAGTAGCAGAGATGTAAGAGAAAATACCCTGAGTTTTACCTTTCTCCAGCATGGAAGTTTCTCATCCCTACCCCTTACTCCCCAGGCAGGGGAGCTGAGGAATATGTTTTGCAGAAGTCAGCTCTTAATGATGCAAAGCAGAGCATAGAAAAGATAGGAAATGGGTGGGAGACCCAATAGGCAAATAGCAAGCAGAAGAACATACAAGAATGTTGAGGAGCAGGAGAAAAAGAAGAATTTGGAGGAGCGATAAGTTCAGTACAGCTGGATTGCAGATAGACATTGGAAACTGGTGAAGGAGGATAGACAGGTAAGCATTTCTAGGTCAGGTGTGGCCTCATGATCATCCTGATAACTTTGCATTTTGTTGTCAGGAAGATGGGAGCCATTGACAGTCCTGGTGTGGTTGTGTGCCTTTATGTGTGTACATACAAAAGTTTTGGTTAAATCAAATTAGAACACGTACACAGGTAAATAAAAAAGTACAACAGCAAAGGATTTTTGCTGAAAAGCAACTTTCTGCCCACCATCCATTCTCTTCCTATCTTTACTTTACAAAGGAAAGGCTTTTAGCCTTTTCTCCTTTAGTTCTTCTGGAAGTTTCACTGACAAGTTTAAATGTAATGTTTTATATTATGATATTTTCTTGATTTTAAAACTTCAGACAGTATATTTTGACCAATCTTCCACTATGGAAGATAAGATTTACTGAAGCTGAACACCATTTCTCTCTTCTTCTCCCAGTTTTTGATGAGTAGATTTATTTTCAGCTCTCACATTTTTGTTTGCTTGTTTTACTTTTTGGAGCTTTAAATGATCATTCTTTTTCTTCCAGCAACATTTGACAATATCTCTTGATTCCCTCTCCCACTTCCCAGGTGGTGCTAGTGGTAAAAAATCCACCTGTGAATGCAGGAAATGCAAGAGACTCAGGTTTGATCCCTGGGTTGGGATGATCCCCTAGAGTAGGAAATGGTTACCGCTCCAGTATTCTTGCCTGGAAGATTCTATGGGCAGAGGAGCCTGGCAGGCTATAGTCCATGGGGCTGCAAAGATTCAGACATAACTGAGCACATAACACACTCTCTCCCATCTTGTCTTGTGAAGTGAGAACAGAAATGTTCCTGTATTCCCTGTTGCTGTTAATTACCTTCTTATGTCTTCTAACTTTTGTCACATTTAAATGGTTTCACATATTAGTCTGGTAAATACTTATTCATAGATGCAGTGCTCTGACAGTAACACAGTGATGTGATTACATACCATATTCTTACTAAATGATGGCTCTATTATTATTTTCTAGAATTAGATGATCAAATAGGCAAAATAATTTTAATTATCATTGAAATAATAGAAATTGTTTTCCCTTTTCCTAACTTAAGGGAAAAGTTAGCTTAAACCTAAATGGTAAAATAAATTAAAACTGATCTGTCTTTGAAAAACATAAACAGAATCTTTCATGAAAGAGAACCATCAGGGTGTCTATACCTTTCTATATACAGTTGACGAAGCCTTAAACACTTGCATGCTAATCATATGCTTATAAACAGAACTCTATTTCAGGATCATTAAGAGACCTCACTATTCAAAATAATTCCATGATGAATCATTCATAAAGCACAGAATTCTTTTATGGTGCAAATAATCATCTCCAGTTTATTTTTCAGTCAATCCAAATTTTCACATATTGAATTTGCTTAACTCACGACACAGCTGTGTTTATGGAGAAAACTGAACTCTTAGATGAGTAACATTATCATCATTCATTTTCTCTAGACTAGGAAGGATAGTCAAAGAAGACAGCTATGATCCTTAAGTCTCGGCAAGAGCTTACCAGAGTGATCTTTTATAAACATGCTATGGATATTTTTCCTAGGATACATACACTTTCAGTATTTTGAAGAAAGTTTCTGTGAAGGCTCAGCCAGGAAGAAAAGATAAGACTTGTTGACCACCTCTATCTGCCCTCTGTCCTCTTTGCTTCCTTCACACAGCCTCACTTAAGGCTTAAAAAAGAGGCTTTCATTATTTCTAAGAGTCACTCAAATTAGAAGTGGCCACTTTCCTCAGCTACTTCCCTGTTAGTCCCAGAATTGCTCTCAGTTGTATCAAGGTGTCATCTGTCTTAAAATAGTGTGACTCCTCGTGGCATGTGTTAAGAAATATTTCTTTTAATAAACACTGGTCTATCTAGTCTACCGAGTTCAGTTCAGTTCAGTCGCTCAGTCGTGTCCGACTCTTTGCGACCCCATGGACTGCGGCACGCCAAGCCTCCCTGTCCATCACCAACTCCGGGAGTCCACCCAAACCCATGTCCATCGAGTCGGTGATGCCATCCAGCCATCTCATCCTCTGTCATCCCCTTCTCCTCCTGCCCCCAATCCTTCCCAGCATTAGGGTCTTTTAAATGAGTCAACTCTTCGCATGTGGTAGCCAAAGTTTTGGAGTTTCAGCTTCAACATCAGTCCTTCCAATGAACACCCAGGACTGATCTCCTTTAGGATGGACTGGTTAGATCTCCTTGCAGTCCACGGGACTCTCACGAGTCTTCTCCAACACCACAGTTCAAAAGCATCAATTCTGCGGCGCTCAGCTTTCTTCACCGTCCAACGCTCACATCCATACATGACCACTGGAAAAACCATAGCCTTGACTAGATGGACCTTTGTTGGCAAAGTAATGTCTCTGCTTTTAAATATGCTATCTAGGTTGGTCATAACCTTCCTTCCAAGGAGTAAGCTTCTTTTAATTTCATGACTGTAATCACCATCAGCAGTGATTTTGGAGCCCCCAAAAATAAAGTCTGACACTGTTTCCACTGTTTCCCCATCTATTTCCCATGAAGTGATGGGACCAGATGCCATGATCTTAGTTTTCTGAACATCGAGCTTTAAGCCAACTTTTTCACTCTCCTCTTTCACTTTCATCAAGAGGCTCTTTAGTTCTTCTTCACTTTCTGCCATAAGAGTGGTGTCATCTGCATATCTGAGGTTATTGATATTTCTCCTGACAATCTTGACTCCATCTTGTGTTTATTCCAGCCCAACGTTTCTCATGATGTACTCTGCATATAAGTTAAATAAGCAGGGTGACAATATACAGCCTTGACCTACTCCTTTTCCTATTTGGAACCAGTCTGTTGTTCCATGTCCAGTTCTAACTGTTGCTTCCTGACCTGCATACAGGTCTCTCAAGAGACAGGTCAGATGGTCTGGTATTCCCATCTCTTTCAGAATTTTCCACAGTTTATTGTGATGCACACAGTCAAAGGCTTTGGCATAGTTAATAAAGCAGAAATAGATGTTTTTCTGGAACTCTCTTGCTTTTTCGATGATCCAGCAGATATTGGCAATTTGATCTCTGGTTCCTCTGCCTTTTCTAAAACCAGCTTCACCATCTGGAATTTCACGGTTCATGTATTGCTGAAGCCTGGCTTGGAGAATTTTGAGCATTACTTTACTAGCATGTGAGATGAGTGCAATTGTGCGGTGGTTTGAGCATTCTTTGGCATTGCCTTTCTTTGGGATTGGAATGAAAACTGACCTTTTCCAGTCCGGTGGCCACTGCTGAGTTTTCCAGATTTGCTGGCATATCGAGTGCAGCACTTTCACAGCATCATCTTTCAGGATTTGAAATAGCTCAACTGGAATTCCATCACCTCCACTCGCTTTGTTCGTACTGATGCTTTCTAAGGCCCACTTGACTTCACATTCCAGGATGTCTGGCTCTAGGTGAGTGATCACACCATCGATTATCTGGGTCGTGAAGATCTTTTTTGTACAGTTCTTCTGTGTATTCTTGCCATCTCTTCTTAATATCTTCTGCTTCTGTTAGGTCCCTACCATTTCTGTCCTTTATCGAGCCCATCTTTGCATGAAATACTCCCTTGATATCTGTAATTTTCTTGAAGAGATCTCTAGTCTTTCCCATTCTGTTGTTTTCCTCTATTTCTTTGCACTGATCGCTGAGGAAGGCTTTCTTATCTCTCCTTGCTATTCTTTGGAACTCTGCATTCAGATGGGAATAACTTTCCTTTTCTCCTTTGCTTTTCGCTTCTCTTCTTTTCCCAGCTATTTGTGAGGCCTCCTCAGACAGCCATTTTGCTTCTTTGCATTTCTTTTCCATGGGGATGGTCTTGATCCCTGTCTCCTGTACAATGTCACAAACCTCTGTCCATAGTTCATCAGGCACTCTGTCTATCAGATCTAGTCCCTTAAATCTATTTGTCACTTCCAGTGTATAATCATAAGGGATTTGATTTAGGTCATGCCTGAATGGTCTAGTGGTTTTCCCTACATTCTTCAATTTAAGTCTGAATTTGGCAATAAGGAGTTCATGACCTGAGCCACAGTCTGCTCCTGGCCTTGTTTTTGCTGACTGTATAGAGCTTCTCCATCTTTGGCTATAAAGGATATAATCAATCTGATTTCGGTGTTGACCATCTGGTGATGTCCATGTGTAGAGTCTTCTCTTGTGTTGTTGGAAGAGGGTGTTTGCTATGACCAGTGATTTCTCTTGGCAAAACTCTATTAGCCTTTGCCCTGCTTCATTCTGTACTCCAAGGCCAAGTTTGCCTGTTATGCCAGGTGTTTCTTGACTTCCTACTTTTGCATTCCAGTCCCCTATAATGAAAAGGACATCTTTTTTGGCTGTTAGTTCTAAAAGTTCTTGTAGGTTTTCATAGAACCGTTCAACTTCAGCTTCTTCAGCATTACTGGTTGGGGCATAGACTTGGATTACTGTGATAATGAATTGTTTGCCTTGGAAATGAACAGAGATCATTCTGTCGTTTTTGAGATTGCATCCAGATACTGCATTTCGGACTCTTTTGTTGACCGTGATGGCTACTCCATTTCTTCTAAGGGATTCCTGCCCACAATAGTAGATATAATGGTCATTTGAGTTAAATTCACCCATTCCAGTCCATCTTAGTTCCCTGATTCCTAGAATGTCGATGTTCACTCTTGCCATCTCCTGTTTGACCACTTCCAATTTGCCTTGATTCATGGACCTAACATTCCAGGTTCCTATGCAATATTGCTCTTTACAGCATGGGACTTTGCTTCTATCACCAGTCACATCCACAGCTGGGTATTGTTTTTGCTTTGGCTCCATCCCATCATTCTTTCTTGAGTTATTTCTCCACTGATCTCCAGTAGCATATTGGGCACCTACTGACCTGGGGAGTTCATCTTTCAGTGTCCTATCTTTTTGCCTTTTCATACTGTTCATGGGGTTCTCAAGGCAAGAATACTGAAGTGGTTTGCCATGCCCTTCTCCAGTGGACCACATTCTGTCAGACTTCTCCAACATGAGCCATCCGTCTTGGGTGGCCCCACACGGCGTGGCTTAGTTTCATTGAGATAGACAAGGCTGTGGTCCGTGTGATCAGATTAGCTAGTTTTCTGTAATTTTAGTTTCAGTGTGTCTGCCCTCTGATGCCCTCTCGCAACACCTACCGTCTTACTTGGGTTTCTCTTACCTTGGACGTGATCATAATCTTAGCATTATGTTTTATATCCAGTCAGCCATTCTATGTATTTTGATCGGAGCATTAAGTTCATTTATATACATTAAAAGTATATCATGACCCTGTCCTGCCAACCAGTGCCCTGCAGCCTCCACACAAATTAGGGCCTGGCAACAAACCAGACTGGGACCAGTCACGTCCACCAGACCATCCACAGTAGTCAATCTGTCACAATAGAAGGACCCACACAGCCTACACAGTGGGCACCGCTAGAGCAAATAGCTCTGGTGACCAGAAGGGAGTGTGGTACTGGGGCATAAAAGACATCTCCCACAAAAGGCCATTTCTCTGAGGTCAGAAAAATGTAACCAACCTACCAGATACATAGAAATAAAAACAGCAAGTTAGGCAAACGGAGGTGACAGAGGAACATGTTTCAAATGAAGGAAAAAGATAAAGCCCTACAAGAAGAACTAAGTAAGGTGGAGACAGGAAATTTATCTGAGAGAATTCAAGGTAATAATTGTAAAGATGATCGAAGAAACTGGGAGACGAATGAGTGAAGAGAGCAAGAAGTTCAGTTCAGTTCAGTTGCTCAGTCATGTCTGACTCTGTGACCCCATGGACTGCAGCACACCAGGCTTCCCTGTCCATCACCAACTCCTGGAGCTTACTCAAACTATGTCCACTGAGTCAGTGATGCCATCCAACCATCTCATCCTCCCGCCTTCAATCTTTCCCAGCATCAAGGTCTTTTCAAATGAGTCAGTTCTTTGCATCAGGTGGCCAAAGTATTGCAGTTTCAGCTTCAACATCAGTCCTTCCAACGCATATTCCGGACTGATTTCCTTTAGGATGGACTGGTTGGATCTCCTTGCAGTCCAAGGGACTCTCAAGCGTCTTCTCCAACACCACAGTTCAAAAGCATCAATTCTTCGGCGCTTAGCTTTTCTTATAGTCCAACTCTCACATCCGTACATGACTACTGGATAAACCATGGCCTTGACTAGACACACGTTTGTTGGCAAAGTAAAGTCTCTGCTTTTTAATATGCTGTCTAGGTTGGTCATAGCTTTTCTTCCAAGGGCAAGCGTCTTTTAATTTCATGGCTGCAGTCACCCTTTGCATTGAATTTGGAACCCAAGAAAATAAAGTGTGTCACTGTTTCCACTGTTTCCCCATTTATTTGCCATGAAGTGATGTGACAGGATGCCATGATCTTAGTTTTTTGAATGTTGAGTTTTAAGCCAGCTTTTCACTCTCCTGTTTCACTTTCATCAAGAAAGCTCTTTAGTTCCTCTTCACTTTCTGCCATAAGGTGGTGTCATCTTCATATCTGAGGTTATTGATATTTCTTCCAGCAATCTTGATTCCAGCTTCTGCTTTATCCAGCCTGGCATTCACATGATATACTCTTCATATAAGTTAAATAAGAAGGGTGACAATATACAGCCTTGATGTACTCCTTTCGCTATTTGGAACCAGTCTGTTGTTCCATGTCCAGTTCTAACTGTTGCTTCTTGACCTGCATACAGATTTCTCAGGAGGCAGGTAAGATGGTGTGGTATTCCCATCTCTTGAAGAACTTTCCACAGTGTGTTGTGATCTACACAGCCAGAGGCTTTGGAGTAATCAATAAAGCAGAAGTAGATGTTTTACTGGAACTCTCTTGCTTTTTCGATGATCCAACGGATGTTGGCATATTTGATCTCTGGTTCCTCTGCCTTTTCTAAATCCAGCTTGAACATCTTGAAGTTCATGGTTCATGTACTGTTGAAGCCTGGCTTGGAGAATTTTGAGCATTATATTACTAGCATGTGAGATGAGTGCAATTGTGCGGTAGTCTGAACATTTTTTGGCATTGCCTTTCTTTGGAATTAAGCTTTTAAAGTATAGTTAGAAAATATAAAGAAGAACTAACCAGAGATAAAGAACACAATAATTGAAATGGAAACTATGCTAGAAGGAACCAACATACCCTTTAAGAGTGGAGTCTCTATTCCCCACAGTCCTCTGGGTCTCCCAGGCTTCCCTGGTGGCTCAGATGGTAACAAGTCTGCCTGCAGTGTGGGAGACCCAGGTTCAATCCCTGAGGAAGATCCCTTGGAGAAGGAAATGGCAACCCACTCCAGTATTCTTGCCTGGAAAATCCCATGGATGAAAGAGTTTGACAGGCTACAGTCCATGAGGTTGCAAAGAGTTGAACACAACTGAGCGATTTCACTTTCTTTCTTTCTTTCTCTCTGGGTCTCCCAAAAGTAAACCCCACTGGCCTTTAAAACCAAACATTCTGGGGACTCATCTTCCCAGTGGAGGACCCCTAGGCTAGGGAACACTTTGTAGGGCTCACACCTGTTGCTTCTAGGTGAGAAACTCTGCAATTGTAATTATTCTCCTTTGTGTGGATTGCCCCCTCAGGAAGTGGTTCTTGACTATATTGTGAGACACTCCCTTCTTATCTGTCTTGTTGTGGTTCCTTCTTTATATCTTTAGTTGTAGAAGATCTCTTCTGGTATGTTCTGGTCTTTTTCACTGAAATAGTATGCCATTTGCTCTGTAAATGTAATTTTGGTGCGCTCCTGAGAGGAGATGAGCTCAGAGTCTTTCTACTCAGCCATCTTGGGAACTCCTTGAGATAGAAATATCTTAATGATGAAAACTGTACTTCTTAAATACCATGCAGTGTAGACAATCTGAAAAAGTTAGGCCTATCTGAGACGCATGAGTTTCCCACTCAACTCATATTTCATTTACTTCATATATTATGTGCTTGCTTATAATTGTAGAAACCAAGCACTTCTCTTTAGAATAGCAGGCTAGTTACCTAGCTTTTCCCCCCAGGCTTCAGCAAAAATTCCTAATTGGTAGGCAATGGCTCACTCAATATCTTCTGGTTTTTTCTTGTTCATATTCCTGGCTGTGCTGTGATCTACATGAAAGCCAACATGCAGTTAGTCTTATTCCCCGCTGCATCATGAGTGTTTGTGAGATTACCTAGCAAGAGGTAGGACTCAGTAAAAATTTTTGAGTGAATAAATAAAAGAACTAGAGTAAAGGTTACTGTTCTGTGGTGGTTAATCTTAGGTATCAGCTTGGCTAGACTGTAGCGCCCAGGTGTGTGGTTAAACTCCAGTCTAAATGTTTTCTGTGAAGGTATTTTTTGGATGCAGTTGGCATTTAAATTAATAGACTGAGTAAAGCAGATTAGGTAATCCTCATGAAGTTGGTGGGACTTAACCAACCAGTTAAAAGCCTTAAGAGAAAAATTTGAAGTCCCCTGAGAAAGAAGGTATTCTCCCTTCAGATTGTTTTCAGATTCAAGTTATGACACCAGTTTTTCCCTGAGTCTGTAGCCTGCTGGTCTGTTCTGCAAATCTTGGACTTGCCAGCCCCCCACAATCACATGATCCAATTTCTTAAGATGAACGGTTTCCCTCTTTCTCTCCTGTTACCCTGAAGAACCCTACTTAATGCATGTGTCTTTCATTCTTCTTCATCTTTAGACCATGACACAATATTTAAGGGTCTACCAAATATAATACAAAAAGATGGTTTCTGGCTTTTCAGTAGATGTGGCTGCATGCAGCATTTCCAGTTCAGCTGAGGATGTTCACTTGGAGTCACAGTCCTGGGTCTCTGCTCATCATGTTGCTTGTTTTCTTACTCAAGACTTGGTAAACACTAGCTTTCTGGGCTGTGAAAGGAGAGGTTAAATGATCATGTTTACCTGTTGTGAGTTTCTCGAGCAGCCAAACCACCAACTTGGGGTTCCAGGTTACAAGTTCAGTCTGTTCCATATGAATGATACTTGGGCTGCATTGCAGTATCTCAAGCCAATCTTTCAATCATATCATTCTCTAATCCAGTTTGTATGGCTGTACCTGGATAATTCACCTTTTAATTTCCATATTGGCAGTTAGTTATGTGGATTGCTCCACTGTAGCCAAAGATTTAAGTCAATTCATAGCATTAAAAGTAACTCAAATGAAATCAAATCACAGTCAAGGCCTATTGGTCAAATTTCAACATTTGAGAAGTTGTTAAAAAAGAAAAAGAGCACAAAGTCCCTTTGACAGATGGAAACAAGACAACGACTAAAAACAGAGCAGAAAGTGTGTTGATTTTTTTTTTAAAGCCAAATTGTCTAAGGAACATTTCTAAATTGAGTGTTTTAAGTAGAAAACAATCCATCAACCCAAGGAGGACTGCAAATATTGCCAACTCCTTGTCATTTTCACCAACTGAGAACAAGCAAATTAAATTAAGAAGACCATGTAAATATTGTAGCTTGGTGAATATTAAAAATAGACACAAGAGAAGTGACCATAAAATGTGATTTGAACCCAGTTTGGATAGGACACCAGGCAGCTGATAGAGATGGTTTGTGTTGCCGAGCGTGCATTTGGACGTAGGTTTATTGGAATGGAGTAATGATGGCTGAATTCTAGGGACAATGAGATGACATAGTGGGGAATGAGAGTTTAGAGTATTAGCAGCAAGAGGATGGGATAAATCATTAAAATGACCAAGACGTTGTACATTTCCATATATTGAAAATCTGATTGGCTAGACCATACATTTTAACACAATCATTAGAACTTTATATTCCTAAATTCTAACGGAAATGTCTAATTTGTCCATATTACCACATACTCCCCCAAACGGTTAGTGGAGAACTTCCTCTCCAGATTTACCTGCTACACTCATGCAAGCCAGGGTGCTACTGTGAGTAACATGCTTGTTACAGATAAACCAGTTATGATGGTCTCTTTCTGGAAAATTAATGTGTCTGTTTTCTGGTTACCATTTTACATGACATCTCTTCCAGATTCTCTGTTGTAGGTAGGGTGGTCTTCTACCATTGACAAATCATAATAGCCTCCTTCTTGGCAAACAAGTTTACTGTATGCACAAAAATTGCTGTATACTTTTCTTCTGTTTTGGAAGTTTACCCTCTATATTATCCCCAGGTTAGTCAAGCTCTAATACTCAAAGCCTAGGATCCCCTCAGAGGTTCCACCAGGGCCGCTGCCAAGAGGAAAGAGGGGTGAGCTTCGATCAGGGGTCACTTTCAAGGTTAAGGTTATTATGCTTTGGTGAACAATTAAAGAATTTGTTAGAAAAAGGTTCCTACTGCTTTTAATAAAAAAGAAATTTGAAAACTTACACCCAAGGTTACTTTCTTTCTCAGATTCTGATCTGCACCATTAAAGTGGGAAACAATATAAAGTTCTGTGTACAAATTTAGGAACAGTTTTGTTTTCAGGGATGAAACATAGCAAATATATGGTAATAATTGTACAATCAATACTTTTGCACTAATGACATTGAATCTGGACTTTAACAAATAAGAGTATTCTCAATTAAATTTGTGTCTTAGAGCTAGATGAAGGTATATTCATTTCTGCTTCATTATTCATCTGTCAGGTGTTTAGGAACTTGCAGATTTATTTAGAAGCTGGTTCATGGAGTGTCTGACTTGTGTTAGTTTGAAGATTCATTACTGTTGTACAAGTCCTTTCTCTACATGTCTCCAGTGCCCTTATCATACAGCACTTGAGTGTCATGACTTGAGTGTCATGTGACAATGTAGTGTGTGACTGAAAGAAGCTCACGAGGCATTTGGTGTGGAATATGGCCTTTATTTTATTGCCACTCTGTTGAGGGGGATTTTAAAAATCTTTACATTTACAATAAGTGGAATACTGCCCTCCTCCCAGCCCTCAGAAAAGCTGTCCACATTTTAATCCTTGGAACCTATTGTCTTGCTTGGCAAAGAGACTCTGAAGATCTGATTAAGTTGAGAATTCTGAGATAGAGAGACTATCCTGAATTATCTGGGTGGGCCAAATGTAATTATAAGGGTCTTTATAAGAGAAAACCAGGAAATTCCCAGTGAGAGGAAGGTTTAAAAAATACATTGCTGATTTTGAAAATAGAGGAAGGGGCTATAATCCAAGAAATTCAGACAGGCTCCAGAAACTGGAAAAGACAGGGAAGCAGGGTCTTTCCTGGAGCCACTAGAAAGGAATGGATCCCTGACATCTTCATTTTAACCCAGCAATACTTTTTTTTGGATTTCTGAGTTGTTTTAAGGCATTATATTTATACTAATTTGTTATAGCATTAATGGAAACTAGTAAAATGCCCCCCAGAATTGCAAAATTTGGACAGGAGAATAGCATCAAGTATTTGAAAATGTGAAGAGATGGGAAGGTTGTAACTGCTTGTGAAAGTATAGCCTGGTTTTTCTATTCTGGAAAGCAATTTGGAAATGCTTTGTAAAATTAAGTATGTATTTGTTCTATGACCCAGAGATCTTGCTGCTGGATATATATTCCACAGAAATATTTTCATATAGTTCCATAAACATAGTTGTTTTGAAGTCTATTTGTATAGCATATTTAGTGCTAGCGCAAATTAGAAGGATATCTAAGTATTTACTTTTTGTAAAATCTTTTATTTATTTTGTTGTTATTCAGTCCCTCAACATCAGCTGTGTGTCACTCTTTGTGACCCCATAGACTGCGGCAAGCAAGGCTTTCCTGTCCTTTACTATCCCCAGAGCATGGTCACACTCATGTCCATTGAGTCAGTGATGCCATCCAACCATCTCATCTTCTGTCACCCTCTTCTTTTCCTTCCCTCAGTCTTTCCCAGCATCAGGGTCTTTTCCAGTGAGTCAGGTCTTCGCATCAAGTGGGCAAAGGATTGGAGCTTCTGCTTCAGCATCAGTCCTTCCAATGAATATTCAGAGTTAATTTCCTTAAGGATTGATTGGTTTGATCTCCTTGCCATCCAAGGGATTCTCAAGAATCTTCTCCAGCACAACAGTTTGAAGGCATCAATTCTTCAGTGCTCAACCTTCTGTATGGTCCAACTCTCACATCCATGCACGACTACTGGAAAAACCATAGCTTTGACTAGACGGACCTTTGTCGGCAAAGTAATGTCTCTGCTTTTTAATACTCTGTCTAAGTTTGTCATTGCTTTTCTTCCAAGGAGCAAGCATCCTTTAATTTCATGGCTGCAGTCACTGTCTGTAGTGATTTTGGAGCCAAAGAAATGAAAGTCTGTCACTGTTTCCCTTTTCCTGCTCATCCATTCACCATGAAGCGATGAGCCTGGATGCTGTTATTGTAGTTTTTTGAATGTTAAGTTCTAAGCCAGCTTTTTCACTCTCCTCTTTCACTTTCATCAAGAGGCTCTTTCTTCCCTCTTCACTTTCTGCCATTAGGGTGGTGTCATCTGCATATCTCAGGTAATTGATATTTTTCCCGGCAATCTTGACTCATCCAGACTAGCATTTTGCATAATGTACTCTGCATATAAGTTAAGTAAGTAGGGTGACAATGTACAGCCTGACACTTTACTTGTGGCTGGACTGGGGTCTTTGTTGCTGCACAGGCTTTTCTCTTGTTGCAGTAAACAGGGGCTACTCTTCATTGCAGTGCACAGGCTTTTCTCATCGTGGTGGCTTCTCTTGTTGTGGAGCACGGGCTCTAGGGCATTTGGGCTTCTGTAGTTGTGGTTCCCAGGCTCTAGACCACAGGCTCAGTAACTGTGGCACATGGGCTTAGTTGCCCCATGGCATGTGGGATCTTCCCGGATCAGGGGTTGAACCGATGTCTCCTACATTGGCAGGTGGATTCTTTACCACTGAGCTGCCAAGGAAGCCCCTAAGAAATAGGGGCTTAGAAATAAATATATTTCTAAGATAAGGGATATGTATACTGGTGAAATGCTGTGTATTGTTTGGAAACAGGAAGCAAAGATATGTAACTATAAAGTTAGATCTTCCAAATAAATTAAAATGAAAAAAAACCCAGTAGATTTATTTCTCAGTACTATTTATATAACACAGATTATTGATTTATGTTTTCAGCTGTTGATTTATATTAGTATGGCCTCCTGAATATTTATTTCATTCTGTGGGTTATAATCTATTACTACTGTCACTTATTTTGTTGCTAAAACTTTTCCATTTAGGGCCACTGAGAGCTCTTTCAGGTTAGCTCATGCAATACATTTATTTTTACCTGAATTAAATTGCTTGTATCTTTACCATAATCTTTTCAGAATCTTTACTTGAAATTTGGTCATATTACAAAAGAAAAGGGAAGAGGAAAGGGGAGAAGGAGGAGGCAGCAAATAAGCAAAAACAAAAAAAAAAATTGGGGCTTAGCATCTACTTAGAGAAGAGACAGCATCATGGATTAATTATTAAATGATGTCAAAGTCTTAATCATAATAATATTACATCCCCCTCCTCTTTTATCAAGTTTGGTAATTCCTATCACATTAAAGATGCATCTCTAGGAATGGGTACAGTAACTGACTTTGCAAGACAGAAGAGGGGTACCTTGAAGCATCTCTCAAAACTTGCTCAGAAGCACAAGTGAGTCAGCCCCTGGTGATTCCAGAAGTAACTCACTCTGTGTGTGTGTTATGTATGTGTATGTTTGTCTCCACATGTGCTTACTGTGCATGAACATGCAATCACATAAGTGTAGCCAAGGCAAGGGATAAAAGCAGAAGTTGTACAGTCAGAAACAGAGCAACATTAAGCAAAAGAAAGGTATTTTTATTTCCAAATAGTAGCAGTATCTATATAGGTCTTCCCCAGTGACTCAGCGGTAAAGAATCCGCCTGCAATGCAGGAGACCCAGGAGATGCCAGTTCTATCCCTGGGTCTGGAAGATTTCCCTGGAGGAGGAAATGGCAACCCACTCCAGTATTCTTGCCTGGGAAATCCCATGGACAGAGGAGCCTGGCGGGCTACAGTCCATAAGGTCACAAAGAGTGGGACAAGACTGAGCAGCATCTCAGCTACTGTATGTCGACTCCAAACACAACAAAAGGGCTATAGTAGAAGATACTTAACTCAGAGTCTGTAAACACTCTTTTCTCATCACTACCTAGCTTGGTCACCTAAGCTTCATGGTCCATAGCTGACCACTCCCTCCCCATTGAGGACTCTTTCCCTTTGGCTTCCAGGACACCACACACAGATACATACAGCACACCACATACATACAGGTCTTGCTCCTGCCTTTCTGGCCATCCATTCTGTTTCTTTCACCAGCTCCTTTCTATTGACTCAGTCTCCAAATGCTGAAGTGTCCTAGGACTCAGCCCTTGCACATTGTCTCTTTTTGTCTACACTCCTTCAGTGGGGATCTTGCCCAATTTATGGCTTGAAATTTCACCTATCTGCTAATATTCCCAAATTTATATCTCCCGCCTGGACCATTTCCCTGAACTCCACACTTATATCAACTTGCCTGTTCATGACCTTCTCCGGCTCTCTAAGAGGCATGTGAAAATTAGCAAGTCCAAAGCTAAACTCTGCCTTTCCCCACCATACCATTCGTCCCCCACCAGGAAATGCTGTTGTTAGCTGCTCAAGTCAAAACTTTTGCATTAATCACCCTTGACTCCCTTCTTTCTCACACCCCGGAAACAAGGCACTGGCAAGTCCTTGTAAGTTACATATTCAAGATGTACCCTGAATCTTTTTATTTCTTATTACTTCAGTCTTACCCCCTCACCAAATTATTGTAATGGTTTCCTATCTTGTCTCTCTGCTTCTGCCTTCGTACCCTGACCACCTCAATATAATCTTTCACAGTCATGTTAGATGGTATTGCCCCTCTGCTCAAAATCTCTGATGGTTCCCAAAGTCAATGCCCACCAGCACAATGGCATAAAGACCCTGGACATTGTGTACCCTTCCACTCCCCTTGACGTCTCTGATCTCATTTCCTGCTACCCTCCATCCTCACTGATCTTGTTTCCTTCTGGAACCTACCAAGTGCCTTCATCTCTCAAGGCATTTGCCAGTTCCTCTGCCTGCTTGCCATTTCCTGAGATGGCTCTGCTCTCTCCCTCTATCGGGATTTTGTGCTTGTGCCACCTACTCAGGGTTGTCTTCCACCATCATAAATTTGCAATCATTTCCATACCAGGAACTCACTCCCTCCTTTCCCTTCTTTATTTTTTTCCATAATGTTTTTAAACACTAGCTTACTATATATTTTACTCTTTCTGTTTGTCTTCGTTAACTCAAAAGGGACAGTCACAAAGACAGGGATATTTATTACTTCTTTTGAACCCAGAGCAGTGTCTGGCACATTGTAAGTGTTTAGTACATAATTGATGATTGAAGTAGTTGAATGGAGGAACAATTTCCTTTGGTACTTTACCAATCACAAGTGGGGAAGATATCACAAGTGAGGCAGATACGTCTCTGTTCAACATTTGTTGAGGCTGAATTCGTGTTAAAATGCCGTTCTTTGATAGAGGTTTTCCTCTCCCTGCACTGGAACACACCTGTAGTCAAGGAAGGAAGCTGGGCTTAATGGCCATTGCAGCAACAGGATGGTGTCAAGAAAAGGGAAGAAAGTGGCAGGAAGAGAAACTGGCCAGGTTTCAAAGAAAACCCTTGCCTCCTGGTTGCACTCTCCCTGCAGACAATGCACTCCAGAGGCTACTGTCACCGTCTCTTAAGTCGTTTCCAGTGGAGCTTTATTTCAGCTTAGTGGCCAAGGGTAATCTGAATAAAAGGAATAAGGCGGGTTATTCAGTTTCTAATTGCTATTTGCGCAACTTTTTCCTAATTGCATTTTCCATGTGCAGTTTGTGCCAAAATGAACATTCCACTAATGATGCTGGCAAGACAGTCTGTCAAATGCTGACACCTAGTGAATGTTACTATACAGACCTTGTTCTGGGCTCGGTTTCAGGTCCAAGAAATTCCACAGACATTCAATTTAGGAGGCAGTCAAGTCTCATTCACCTACTTTTAGTATTAGACTTGGCAGAGTTTGACTCTGAAGTGGTGCTCCTGCTCATTACTGGGCCCCCACGCACGAGTGAGTGTATGCCCTTGGAATGCTGGTGAAATTCTTAATCTAAGAAAAACAACCAGACAGAAGAACTCCTGCAAAATTACCTAGAGATCCTCTCAAGTCAAATAGAAATATTTCTATTTCATCCCCTGTCCTGGTGTGTGATCAGCACTGCTCCTTCATCGCCAGGTGAGAAGAACTCAGTCTTCCACTCCCAGGGGGTTCCCCAGGCAAGGTGCTGGCCTCGATAAGAGTGTCTTAAAATCAAAGAACTGGCACTTCAGTGGTATTTTCTGCCAACTGGTGTGATATAATGGAGGGGTTTAGACCCATCGAGAGACAAGGACTTTTGTGGGGTATGATGGAATCTGAACGGAACTTGGGCTTAAAAATCACAGGGAACGAATGAGCGCTCCACCAGAGGGATGCTCCACTTATTTACTAAATTTCTCTGCCGTGCAGTTTATGATGCTATTAAAAAAAGAGCTCGCCAAGGCCCACGGTTCTGAGAAGCAGTGAATGAGATGCGCAGGGAAAGTGTCTCAACCATTGCAGCGTCCTGCCCTTTTCTTTCTGCTCCCTTGGAATCGCTCAGTAAGGGGCTGGGTCAAGCTGAAAAGCAGGTCTGTCTTTGAACTGAATGTTTTCTTTATCTGTGTCTCTGCCTTGGCTGCAAGCGTGCCCTGACATGTAGAAAGCCCTAGAGCAGGTCCCCTTACTCTTCTCAACAGCTTGTAACTGAGACTTGAACCATCCACACTGACATTGTCCAGAGAGAGGAGAATGATCTCAGGGCCCCAGCGTCTAACCCTACTTGGTTGTATGCAGCAGGCTCTCACACTTGCCTCTGAAGACTTGAGGCAGTCATCCTTCAGGTTAAGGGAGAGGCTCTAAATCAAGTAACTTAGGTTCAGAACCCTGTTCCACCTGTTATTAGTCGTTACACCCCAGACAAGTAACTTATACTCTGTCTCTGCCTTGTTACTCCCATCTGTAAAATGAGGACAAGACAAATCTCACCCCATAGGGCTGCTGTGAGAATTCAGTTAGTGTAGTGTGTGATCCCTGGGTCAAAAGATCCCCTGGAAGAGGAAATGGCAACCCACTCCAGTTTACTTACCTGGAGAATCCCATGGACAGAGGAGCCCTGGCGGGCTACAGCCCATAGGGTTGCAAAGAGTCGGACACATATTATTAGTGTAGCTAATAATAATGTTGCCATATTACTATAACGTAAGTTATGTCAGTGTGGGGGTGATGTGTGGAATGTTCCCTAGAGAAGACATGCGTAATGGACTATCAGCACCAGACTTGCTTGTTTGCGTGGTTTTTGTTCTGGTTTGGCAGAGTTTAGATTATATTATTGTCCCGTCCTTTGCAAAGTCTAGCTGTTTGCAGTCTCATCTTACTCTTGGGTGTATTGCTTCAGCCCCATGTGGGTTTCTGAGAAGCACCAACATTTGGCTCAGGCTCTTCCTTCCCGTGCCCTCCATTCTCCTCCTCTCTCCTCCTTTCCCTTGTCCCCTTCCTCTCCCTCTTTCTTTTTCTCCCTTCATCTTATCCTCTCTCTCTCCCTCTCTTTCTCCCCACCCAACTCCCCCTTTACTCTCTGATGGAAGGCTGGATATTTTTTTCCCTTTAATGGCACTCAGTTCGTCTTCAGCACCCTACTTTGTCCTGGCTGCCCCTACTTTGCCCAGAAATCTCTCAGCAGCTATAGGAAATAGCGTGCACATGCATGTATGTGTTTTGTTCATATATGTGTTCTGTCCATTCTTTGTTGATATCAAATTAGAAATGTTTGCCAAAGTAGGGCTTTGCCTTCCTCACTCAAGGTTCATTGCAGGTGGCAAGAAAGTCCAGTGGCTACCTGGGCACCTCACAATTACCTTAAGAGCTCACTGTAGGTTGGAAATTTAGTCTTGGTTCAAATAAGGTGAAATCTGGAGCAACTAGAGAGACAGAAGCAAGCTCAGTGCTTTGATCCTAAGGGAACAAAATAGGTCTTTGCCAAGTGACATTCTTGTGCTTCTGTTACTGATTCACAGGTCACACTAGACAGTTTTCCAAGCACTTTGTATGATTATACAAAAACATTTTCAGTGGCATTTTCAGTCCCAGAGGCCAAATCCTCAGCCTGTTAATTGACTTCCTTGGGCTCTTCTACATGCCTTTGGACTGTTTCCTAACTCAGAACCCTGGGCTATTTCCCTTATCTGCTTTTATTGTTATTAGGGAGTATTTAAGCTGTAACAAAAAGTTAGAAAGGTAGTATTGTGTACCCATACCTGTCAAAAAACCTGAGCAGTGCAGTTTTCTTTTTCCATAATATCAGATTGTAAAAGCTACACTGTTATTTATGTTATGTGCCTTTTTTTTTTTTAATGTAAGTGCCCCTGTTTTTTAAGTCCAGTCCTTGAATGGATGTATACTGAATTTAGCTTATTTAAACTTATTGGATTTTATTTCTGTGATCATATTTTATGTTTTCCATTGGTCCATGCTTGTTTTTTCCTTTATAAATTTTGTTTTGATTGATCATCTTCTTTTACTATCCTTTATTGGCTTAGAAACAATATATTCTATATCTCTTTTTTCTGGTTATTCTTAAACTTTTACTACTTGTAGATAATTAGGAAAGTCAAACAATACTTTTACTGTGTCTAAACAATAACTTATAATCTTTTAACTTCAAAGATTATCTCCATTACATTAGTTCCTTAACAATTATTCTATTACTAGTATTTTCCTTAGAGTTTATACAATTATTGCTTAAGTATATATTATGACAGATTTATTAACTCCATTGCTCATAATTATTTCTTTTGCCTCAGGTCTTTTTTTCTGGGAGAAATTAGAATTCTAAGTGAAAGTCTCTTGGTAAAAAATTTCCTCAATATTGTTCCTTTCAATATGTCATAATTTTACCCTTGTGCTTGAAAGATAGTATTTCAGGGCTATAAAATCTTAGTTGACAGTTATTTTACCTCAGCACTTTGAGGCTTGAGGCTATTCTTCTTCTTCTGCTTGTAAGTTGTTTTTTTTTTCCTAGTCAATCTGTCTTTTCTGTCTAGCTGCTACAAAGAAGATCATTATAGCTATAAAATACTACTCTGGTTTAATTACATTGTATTTAAGTATGAATTTGGTCTTATGTATCTTGTTTGTGACTTAGTGTATTTTGTGAATTTGAGGACCCAACTTCCATTGCACTGCAAAATTCTGAGCCATAGTTTTTCAATATTGCCTTTGATTTGTTAGCTCCGTTTCTTCTTAAAATTCTCATAAGATGCATAATGGCCTTTCTCCTCATCTTTTAATTTCATTTTTTGTGTGTTTTCCACTTCCTCTTTTGCACAGACTGCATTACAGATGACCATTTTAGAACTTTAATTCAATCATTTTAGAATTATAACTATAGTTGTGTCTGATGCTGTATATTAACAATTCATTGATTACTTTTAATTTCAGTGATTTTGTTTCTCACTTAGAAATTTTCATTTAATTTTTGTTCAAATCAACCTAGTATATTTTGAAAGTATTATATCTTTTTATTTTATTTTTATTTCATTTGTATTTCTCTAAACAATATAACATTTTAATGTTTTGACTCGTGCTTTCATAGTCTGCTTTGCAGTATACTTATACCATTTGCTGTGTTTAAAGCCTTAATTGCGATAGTTTATATTCTCTCATGTCTTGTAATTTCAGAGTACATGCTTATGTTGGAAAGGATGGTGGAGCTTCATTTAAGGAAGCCTTATGGGGACTGGATTGAGGGTGTGCCTCCAAAGTTACTTTATGCTATACTTTCTTCCGCCATGAACATTACTAGATGGGATGACCTGGCTGCTTTTGTGCTCAAATACTAGCTTCTGTATTCCCAGACCACACAGAAAATGTACACTTTATTTAAAATATGCTTGAGGGTACACCTTTGGTTACAAATTCTCAGAGGTCTTTTACCCAGATCCTTGTACTTTCTACCCCAGATTAGTATGGATGAGATTTCTCTGCTCATCCCCATAAACTGGCGGATGACTATGACTTTTACCCGTATAGCTTTCTTCCACCAAGTGTTGGTCTCTTGGGTGGTTCTGGCTTGGCGCACACACTTAGTCTGTTGTTCAACTTTCAAAGTCCCAGCATTTATCTCCTACACCCTGCTGAAAACCTAAACCTCTTCCATACTCTGCCACCCTGGCTTTTATCTTCTCTCACCTTTGCTTCCTGATTGCTCAGATAGGGATTTAAAAACATGTTTGTTACAGTTTCCCTTTAGGATGGTCACGATCAAAATGTCAGAAAACAACAAGTGTGGGTGAGGATGGGAAGAAATTGGAGCCCCTGACCATTTCTGGCAGAAACATAAAATAGTGCAGCCACTATGGAAAACAGTGACAGTTTCTCAAAAAATAAAATATTGAATTACCATATGACTCAGCAATTCCACTTCTGGGTATATTCCCCAAAATAATTGAAAGCAGGGACTTGAACAGATATTATCACACCAACATTCATAGCAACATTATCCGCAATAGCCCGAAGTAGAAGAAATTTAAGTGTCCCCTGAAAGATGAGTGGCTAGATAAAAATGTACATATGTACATATAATATTCAGCCTTAAAAAGGGAAGAAAATTCTGATACATAGTAAAACATGGATGAACCTTGAAGATATTATACTAAGTGAAATAAAGCATTGGCAAGAGGACAAATATTGAATAATTCCATTTGTTTGAGGTTTCTCACTAGTGGTAAAGAATCTATCTGCCAGTGCAGGAGATACAAAAGACACAGGTTCATTCTCTGGATTTGGAAGATCCCCTGGAGGAGAAAATGGCAACCCACTCCAGTGTTCTTGCCTGGAAAATCCCATGGACGGAGGAGCCTGATGGGCTACAGTCTATGGGGTCACAAAGAGTCAGACATGACTGAGCACAGTGGCAGTGGCATGAGGTATCTAGAGTAGTCAAATCTTTGGAGACAGAAAGTAGAATGATTGTTGCCAGGGTAGAGGAGGGCAGCGCAGAAAGATCAAGGAGTTATTTAATGACTATGGAGTTTCAGTTTTGGAAGATACAGATTTCTGAAGATGGACGGTGGTGATAGTTCCACAGTAATGTGACTGTAATTAATGCCAATAAACTCTACACTCCAAAGTGATTAAAATAATAAAGTCTATGATATATATATATATATATATATATATCCATAATGGGAAAAAAAGTATATTTGACATGCATTTTATCCAGCATCCAGTATTTCTAGGTATTTTGTATCAGAAAAATTTCTAGGCTCTTTGAACTGCAATTTTCCCAAAATAGGGATTCCCTAATTATATTACTCTTAGGACCTTTGGGTTTTTATTATATGCCAATGTATTGCTGAGACAAATAAGCAAGAGAGCAGAGAAAATAAAACTTCAGGCTTCATTACTAGAGAATTCTTGTTCTCTTTAGTCTTATTTGACTGCTAAGGTAGTTGTATTATATGAATCTAATAGGATAACAGGGATCTCAAGACTTCAAAGATGAGAAGCAAAGTAATATCTGACCTCACAAGAAACAGAACTCTTATCAACATGTCCAAGCTCATTCTGCTCTCTGCATGATAGTCCAATAAGTCTGGGAGATAAGGTGTTGAGGCAAGACTTAGACTTTATTCAGAAAATCAGCTGATCAAGAAGATGGCAGACTAACATCTCAAAATAACCATCTTCTTGGGGCCTGGAGGCCAGGTTCTTTTATGGATCAGAGATAGGGAGGTGAGGAAACAAAGTAAAAATTCTTGCAAGTATCTCTTAGAATATCAAGCCTCAGGCAGTGGGATATGTTCATTACTTTCTTCCTGCAGAGATAGGGGAGATGAGGAAACAAAGTAAACATTCTTGCAAGTATCTCTTAGAATATCAAGCCTCAGGCAGTGGGATGTGTTCATTTCTTTCTTTCTCTGTCTACAGGTGAACAGAGTTATGAAGGAAGGCACTTTAGTTTAACAGTCAGGCAGAGGGGGGAAGGGTTCCATGAGGCAGACCATTACATATAGTCTAATAACAAAAGCAGCAAAAAACAAGGATTAAAGTCACAAAAATAGATCCAGTATGGGGTCAAAGTTAGCCCTTTCTGGTTACAAACACAGCTACATGGTCCTTTAGACATAGCTTGTCTTAATCTCTCTGACTTTCCTATTTTCTCTAATAATTACCCCCTTGTTTTCATTTTCTCATGGTATCCATTCCTGTCAGCTTGTTGCAACCCATTTGAAAGGACCAAATTCTCTTTACCTCATGAAAATTTTTGATGTAGTATCTTGGCATCTACCTTTCAGAATAAGGGCTATAGATCCTTGACTTACCAGAGGATCTCTTGAGAGGAGTCTGATTTGATGATGATTTTGAGTTCAAACATCTGGTCCAGATATGTTCATTCACTAATAATGAATACACTACCTGGCAATATGAGGGGCTCCATGGACCCACTCCCCAGCAAAACTGGTGGAAGTTATTTTTAAAAACCCAAATAATTTTAAGTTTCTTGAAATAGTCCTAAAGGCATACAAAAAATAAAGAAACACTCAAGAAACCCTTCTTAAAATGTGGTAAAAACAGCAAAAATGTATGTTATTTGAACCACCACCGGCTCCCTCCACCCCCCTCCCACCCCATTCAGCTCAGCATAATTGAAACTGCACTTCTGATGGGTGCAGCCAAGGACACAAGGTTTTCTCTTCCCCCAGCTCCCAATCAGAGACTATGGTATCTTCCCAGAAGGGAAAGATGTCAGCATTTCTCATCCTGCCCCCAACTATATGTGGTAAAGGCTAAGGTCTGGCTAAATATTGCCTAGAGTTGGGGATTCTCTTCTTCCATCTAGCATTCTCTCTTGGGACAGGACCTCGACCTTGGATACAGTAAATACTGGAGCCCATCACACTTGGCCTGTTCACAGACAGAGGTTCCATGTCACAGGTGTCAAACTGAGATTGGAGCCTACTGTCCTCAGCCTCTACCTCCCTTCCAAATGTCCCAGATCCTGAAGCAGGGGTGTTGCCAAGAGAAAGTAGTGTGTTACTTTTTCTACTTTGAGCTTCAGAGGAAACCAGAGATTTTGCTCAAGAATAAAGGTAGGTCAAAAAAAGAGCAATTGTAGCCCTTTCTAAAGGAACTCACTTTATTTGCAACAGAGTTTGGGGAAGTTCAAGCCTAAGGGCACTCTCAAAAACAATGGAGATTGTAGTAAAAAACAATTGAGCAGATTTATAGAGTCCATTAGAGATAAAAGCTAAAGCACCATCCAGTTAGCTTACCAGAGAAAACCAGTAAAAGGGACAATTAAGAGAAGTCTTTCCAGGGTCAGAACAAATCTGGAACACTGACCTCAAAAACTATCACTAACAACACATCCTGATTTTAATTAGCTCAGTCTGTGGAGTAATTTATGCCCCAGAGCATTATTTAAAGCAATAGAACAGTCAGCTGGCAATCAATGAGGCTTAACAGCTGGTTGTGTTCAGGGAAAGAGACAAAGAGATCTCTGCCAAAATCACTGTCATCCCAGAGTGACTGTGCATACTCCATGCTCCACAGGCTGCTCCATCTAGCAGCAACATTAGAAGTTTCACAGTGCAGGGAGAAAACAGACTTTGTTAAACTCATCAAGCCAGTCTCTAAACACATAAGCAAGCAGAAGATCAACAGCAAACCCTGGTGTGAAGGGCCAGAGAACCAGTACCTAGTTTTGCTATTAATATAGTACCTAAAATGTCTAGTTCCAAAAGGGGAAAAAAGATTGCAAGACATACAAAGAAAGGAAAACCTACACGTGAGAGAAAATAGCAGACAACAAAAACTGCCTGTGAGAATAATCAGATACCAGATTTAACAAAGACCTTAAAGAAGCCATTATAAATATGTTCAAAGAAACAAAGGAAACCATGCTTAAAGATATAAAGGAAGAAGTGTTGACAGTGTCTTCTCAAATAGAAAATATAAAGAGGTTGTTAAAATTAATGACTTTTTCAATAGATTTAAAAAAATTTTTTGGTAAAGATATCATTTGAAAGGACCAAATGGAAATTATAGTTTTTACTGAAAAGTAAAACAGTTGAAATAAAAAATTCACTAGAGGTTTCAACAGTACATTTTAACTGTCAGGCTGAAGAATTAATGAACTTGAATATAATTTTTGGACATTATGCAACCTGAAGAACAGAGAGAAATAGAAATGAAGGAAAATGAACAGAACCTCAGAGAGATGTGGGATACCACTAAGCACATCGATATTTGCAAAATGAGAATACCAGGAGAGGACAGGGAGGAACAAAAGAAATATTTATTGAAAACTTAATGAAAAACATTCATCTACACATCCAAAATATTGTCTGGTCTGAGAGTGGGGGCACACAAACACAAAATGACATCACTGGTCTCCAGGAGCTGTTAGAAGGGAAAAAAAATCCATGTCTGTAGAAGAATTATTGAATAATCAGCTGTTTTAATTTTTGAGTTAGGTAATAAAAATGTATCTAGTTCACATCAACAAGAATTCTCCTTTAATGTGAATCTTGAGGTTCTATAAAACAATAAACTAACTTTATAATCAAAGATGTATTAATCAGTGATGATTTAATAATTAAATACTATCTTAAGTATCAACTTTATTGACTTAAATATTTGACTAATAGAATATTAATTCATGTTCAGATCAGAACTCCTTATTGCCAAATTCAGACTTAAATTGAAGTAAGTAGGGAAAATCACTAGACCATTCAAGTATGACCTAAATCAAATCCCTTATGATTATACAGTGGAAGTGAGAAATAGATTTAAGGGACTAGATCTGGTAGACAGAGTGCCTGATGAACTATGGATGGAGGTTCGTGACATTGTACAAGAGACAGGGATTAAGACCATCCCCATGGAAAAGAAATGCAAAAAAGCAAAATGGCTGTCTGAGGAGGCCTTACAAATAGCTGTGAAAAGAAGAGAAGCGAAAAGCAAAGGAGAAAAGGAAAGATATTCCCATCTGAATGCAGAGTTCCAAAGAATAGCAAGGAGAGATAAGAAAGCCTTCCTGAGCAATCAATGCAAAGAAATAGAGGAAAACAACAGAATGGGAAAGACTAGAGATCTCGTCAAGAAAATTAGAGATACTAAGGGAACATTTCATGCAAAGATGGGCTCAATAAAGGACAGAAATGGTATGGACCTAACAGAAGCAGAAGATATTAAGAAGAGGTGACAAGAATACACAGAAGAACTGTACAAAAAAGATCTTCACGACCCAGATAATCATGATGGTGTGATCACTCACCTAGTGCCAGACATCCTGGAATGTGAAGTCAAGTGGGCCTTAGAAAGCATCAGTACGAACAAAGTGAGTGGAGATGATGGAATTCCA
Organism: Giraffa tippelskirchi; assembly: GCF_054371585.1. Lineage (NCBI taxonomy): Eukaryota > Metazoa > Chordata > Mammalia > Artiodactyla > Giraffidae > Giraffa > Giraffa tippelskirchi. The sequence continues at coordinate 101,186,493 of NC_137280.1, read as the reverse complement.
GTTGAGCTATTTCAAATCCTGAAAGATGATGCTGTGAAAGTGCTGCACTCAATATGCCAGCACATTTGGAAAACTCAGCAGTGGCCACAGGACTGGAAAAGGTCAGTTTTCATTCCAATCCCAAAGAAAGGCAATGCCAAAGAATGCTCAAACTACTGCACAATTGCACTCATCTCACGTGCTAGTAAATAATGCTCAAAATTCTCCAAGCCAGGCTTCAGCAATATGTGAATCATGAACTTCCAGATGTTCAAGCTGGTTTTAGAAAAGGCAGAGGAACCAAAGATCAAATTGCCAACATCCACTGTATCTTCGAAAAAAGCAAGAGAGTTCCAGAAAAACATCTATTTCTGCTTTATTGACTATGCCAAAGCCTTTGACTCTGTGGATCACTATAAACTGTGGAAAATTCTGAAAGAGATGGAAATACCAGACCATCTGACCTGTCTCTTGAGAAACCTATATGCAGGTCAGGAAGCAACAGTTAGAACTGGACATGAAACAACAGACTGGTTCCAAATAGGAAAAGGAGTACATCAAGGCTGTATATTGTCACGCTGCTTATTTAACTTATATGCATAGTACATCATGAGAAACGCTGGGCTGGAAGAAACACAAGCTGGAATCAAGATTGCTGGGAGAAATATCAACAGCCTCAGATATGCAGATGACACCACCCTTATGGCAGAAAATGAAGAAGAACTAAAAAGCCTCTTGATGAAAATGAAAGAGGAGAGTAAAAAAGTTGGCTCAAAGCTCAACATTCAGAAAACTAAGATCATGGCATCTGGTCCCATCACTTCATGGCAAATAGATGGGGAAACAGTGCAAACAGTGTCAGACTTTATTTTTTTGGGCTCCAAAATCACTGCAGATGGTGATTGCAGCCATGAAATTAAAAGACACTTACTCCTTGGAAAGAAGGTTATGACCAACCTAGATGGCATATTAAAAAGCAGAGATATTATTTTGCCAACAAAGGTCCATCTAGTCAAGGCTATGGTTTTTCCAGTGGTCATGTATGGATGTGAGAGTTGGACTGTGAAGAAAGCTGAGAGCCAAAGAATTGATGCTTTTGCACCGTGGTGTTGGAGAAGACTCTTGAGAGCCCCTTGGACTGCAAGGAGATCCAACCAGTCCATCCTAGAGGAGATCAGTCCTGGGTGTTCATTGGAAGGACTGATGTTGAAGCTGAAACTCCAATACTTTGGCCACCTCATGCAAAGAGTTGACTTATTGGAAAAGACTCTGATGCTGGGAAGGATTGGGGGCAGGAGGAGAAGGGGATGACAGAGGATGAGACGGCTGGATGGCATTACCGACTCGATGGGCATGAGTTTGGGTAAACTCCAGGAGTTGGTGATGGACAGGGAGGCCTGGCGTGCTGCAATTCATGGGGTCACAAAGAGTCGGACACAACTGAACTACTGAACTGAACTGAACTGAACTGAATAGTAGAGAGGATAGTTTCTAAACTAACTCTTCTACTCCTCTGGGATAGAGCATGCCTTACATGTAGAAATTAAGGTTTGAGGGTCTCAGTGTCTCCCCTTCCCCAAATTTACTTCTCCTAAGACTTATTACTTCTAGTTAAGCCCCTCTTCCAGATGCAAATAGAATAAGGACCCTATTTAAAGCTGGATTAATCTTTCACATGAATCTGAGTGACCTAGTATACCTCCCTAAGGTGAAGCAGAGAAACTGGAAGGACCCTTAGAGTCACTAAGATTAGAAGACAACACAGCATGAGCAGTGCCTTGATGGTGTGAGAGTCAACTTTGACTACTTTTAGACCTTATTTATACCCTGCTCATGTAGGGGATTTGCAAAGCAAATTACTTTTCCTTTTGGTAAGATAATTCAAATTTATTAAACTTATTTGTCTCTGCTTTCATCTACAAAATTTTTAAATGACTGTAATTTTAGGAAATGACAGAAAAACACATAAAGGAAAAAGTGTTCTGTAGTGAGCCATGTATATTGAATCTATGTTGTAATTATAGAACATAATACAGTTCTGAGGCTTTCTGATTGGGAGGAAAACAACAGTAGGGATTGGTATGTACAAAGAGAAGTAAATGCTTCAACACTAATGAGTTTAATCATCACATTCTCTCGAGCATTATAAAATTGAGAAGGAAAGGATGCCAGATTATAGAGACCTGTTCTGTTTATGAACAAGCTATATATCTAGTGGCTTCAAGAATCTGGTATCAGTCAGGCCATAAGGATGTACCCTCTGAATTGCCCTAGTAAAGTGCTGTGGCTTTAGCATCTTCACTCCTTTGAGTTAATCTCAGCACCCCTACCTTCTGGGATGCAAGAGTGTGGTCAAAAAGGAAATGCACATTATTTTTCAGTAATTCATGAAGTCTGATGGAAAATATATTTTTTTTGTAAAAAAACTACATTGTGCTAGTTAAAACATCAGTTTAATTTTGTCTTAAGTTTTCTTTTGGATGAAAGGACACAGAGGAGGGGCACCCATGAGACTTGTGATGGTGGAAAGCATGAGGAAGGCTAATTACTGAGCTCAGCTCTGAAGGAAAAATAAAGACAAAAACTAGTTAGGGCAGGAGAGGTGTCCAAACAAAAGAAGCAGAACATGCAATGTCCAGAGGGTTAAAGTGAGCATGATTTTCTACTGGGACCTGTCAGTATATTAGCACTTCTGAAGGATCGAGTGTGAGAGGGAGAATTCAGAAAACTCCAGCTATGAAGAGATGTGGCTGAAGAAATCAGTTAGAGGTTCCCCCCTAAGCTAGCACAAGCTGGCAGTGAAGTGAAGTAGTGCCAGTTGGGATGACGAGAAATGAAGCAGTTCTTGAGATAGCATGAGGTAGAGATAACAGAACATGGTATCTTGTGAATGCTCAAAAATTGGAGTCAAGCATTTATGTCCTGGAATCAAGATTGCCGGGAGAAATATCAACAACCTCAGAGATGCAGATGACATCAGCCTTATGGCAGAAAGTGAAGAAGGACTAAAGAGCCTCTTGATGAAAGTGAAAGAGGAGAGTGAAAAAGTTGGCTTAAAACTCAACATTCAGAAAACTAAGATCATGGCATCTGGTCCCATCACTTCATGGCAAATAGATGGGGAAACAGTGGAAACAGTATCAGACTTTATTTTGGGGGGCTCCAAAATCACTGCAGATGGTGACTGTGGCCATGAAATTAAAAGACACTTACTCCTTGGGAGAAAAGTTATGACCAACCTGGAGAGCATATTAAAAAGCAGAGACATTACTTTGCCAACAAAGGTCTGTCTAGTCAAGGCTATGGTTTTTCTAGTAATCATGTATAGATGTGTGAGTTGGACTATAAAGAAAGCTGAGCACCAAAGTATTGATCCTTTTGAATTGTGGTATTGGAGAGGACTCTTGAGAGTCCCTTAAAGGAAATTAGTCCTGAATATTCATTGGAAGGACTGATGTTGAAGCTGAAACTCCAACTTCGGCCACCTGATGCAAAGAACTGACTCATTGGAAAAGACCCTGAGGCTGGGAAAGGTTGAAGGTGGGAGGAGAAGGGGATGAAGAGGATGAGATGGTTGGATGGCATCACCGACTCAATGGACATGAGTTTGAGTAAACTCTGGGAGTTGGTGATGGACAGGGAGGCCTGGTGTGCTGCAGTCCATGGGGTTGCAAAGAGTCGGACAAAACTGAGCGACTGAACTGAACTGATTTATGTCCTGGTGTCTGATTTAAACAGGGAGCTGATATTCCCCTTTCCTGCAAAGAGGGGGCTGTGGTTAGAAGGAGCAGTCAAGGTGGGTGCTAGGTGGAGGCAGAGGTCAATGTAACTGACATTTCTACAAATGTCTGTTTCATCTTTATCAGGCATAGATTTTGTGAATATTTCTTTCTTTTTTTGGTCTCTTTTGTACAGAATAGGCCCTTTATCTCTAAATTTTAGCTGAAGCGTTTGATGAGAACAGCAGAAACTTGCTGCCAACAAGGCACTCGTCCCACTCTATCAAGGAGTGTCCACAGCTGAGGCATTGTTCAAGCAGTTCAGGCCAAAACAAGTTTTCCTGAACTATATAGATCATCAAAGATAAACAGGGGGAGTAATTTTTCTGTTAAACAGGGGCAGGGGTAATTTCTTCATATCTTCTCTTTGTTTGGTGCATGTAATCACAGTGAACCATAAATGATTTTAAATAAGAAATATGGACATTTAAAAATAAGTCTCCTTTAATTGTAAATAAATAGAATTTGTTTTTCATAGTGACTATAGTTAGAACATGTTTTAGATCTTCAGCCACATCCAGGAACGTCTAAGAATGCTGTCTGGGGTCCAGATTTTTTTTTATATATATCCTTAATGGTAAGTTAATTTGATCTTCATAAGAACTGCCTTGGCTGCTGTCATAGTGTGACTTAAAATGTCTGAAGTTTGAGAGGAAACAGACCATTTGGGGAAGTAACTTCAGATGACGAGCGAACTACAGGATTCAAACCACATCAATCATGGGGGTGGAGGACTACCACTAAGCACATATGAAAATAGTTGGGAAGTTTCCAAAGGCATGGAGAAGAGCTATAGCAAGCACTTAATGTTTAGTTTTAAGGGTGTGGTTCTTTCTTTTAAAACATTTGAATAGTTTTAAAAGGTTACATTTCCTTATATATTGCACTTTTATTTTTTTAATACTAGCTGAGAACAGTACCACTGGGAAAAGATCTGGGTTGTCTTTGGTTGCTAGAGGATACCTATTCTGTTTGGATAAGAGACACGTGTAATATTGCTTGCTGCCAAAATTATCATCTGCTAGTCTACTTTATATAAATGAAAGTCCACCAGTAGAGTTTTTTTCCTTGGGAAGGGTAACAATTTCTGATATTTACAAATCACCTAATAATATCCTTCACATGCAACAGCAGGGAGAATAAGGTGAAGGAAGCACAAGATGGGAGATGGAGGAGATGAAACTGACTACCTAGAGAATCACAAGGTATCCTGATATGAGAAAAGAATGAGAGTAGGGGCAATGGTGGCTGAAAAGAGGCGTAGAAGAACACATTTAAAAAATTGACAGACTTCACAGTTTTCATGGAGCGAAGTCCAGAGTCAGCAGGTAGTTGAAGAAGAGGAGGGGTTGAGTGATGACTGCATATATGATCATGACTCATTTTCCAGTGGGCTTCCCTGGTGGCTCAGATGCTAGATATAGAATCTGCCTGCAATGCAGGAGACTCAGGTTCGATTTCTGGGTTGATAAGATCCCCTGGAGAAGGGAATGGCTACCACTCCAGTATTCTTACCTGGAGAATTCCATGGACAGAGGAGCCTGATGGGCTACAGTCCATGGGATTGCAAAGGATCAGACACAATTGAGTGACTAACAGTATAATAAATATTATGAGTGACTTCTCTTTTAATTTACTCTAAATGCATTATTTAAAATTCACTTTCTGAAATTTTCATAGTGTTTTTGGCTAAAAAGAAAATAACCAGCTTCCACTAACAGATTCATAGAAAAAAATGACCAGTTGTTTTGACCATTCATTCAACAAAATATTTATTGGACATCTATATGGACAAGACTCTTCTAGATGCTAGAGATACAGCAAAACTAAAATAGGGGGGAAAAAACTGTCCTCACAGAGCTTATGAAGTAATGAACTAAGTTGTTTTGATACACCACCGTGGATCTTCCCAAACCAGGCTTCCCTGATGACTCAGGAGTAAAGAATCTGTCTGCTGATGCAGGAGACACAGGTTCAATCCCTAGGTCAGGAAAACACCCTGGAGGAGGAAATGACAACCCACTCCAGTATTCTTGCCTGAAAAATCCCATGGACAGAGAAGCCTGGTGGGCTACAGTCCATGGGGTTGGAGAGTCAGACACGACTGAGCAGCTAAGCACGAGCATGATATAACACAATACATACGTTAAGCAAACTGAATACACTGAATATATAGTATTTTAGATAATGATAAATATTGGAGAGAAAACATCAAACAGGAAATGGAGTTAGGAAAATTATATGTGTCAGAAATGCACTAATTTTGAACAGGCCAGCCAGCCAGGAAAGACATTACTGAGAAGCTGATATTTTTAAAAAGATCATAAAGAGTTGAGGAAGTGAACTTTGTGAATACCTGAGGGAAAATCATTCCAGATATATAGAAAATATATATAATATAAAAATGGCAGACATAGTGCCTACCTTATAAGTAAGTACATTAAATGCAAGTGGGCCAAATTCTTCAACTAAAGGCCAGATACTGGAAGAATTTGTATAAAAACAGAATCCAATTATATACTGTCTCAAAAGACAGCCTAATTCAAATAGCCAAAAAGTAGAAACCGTCCAAATTTCCATCAACTGATGAATGGATAAGCAAAATGTGGCACACCCATACAATGAAATATTGTTCAGTCATGAAGTGTAATGAAGCACTTATGCGTACTATAATATGGATGAACCTTGAAAATATTAAGTTAACTGAGAGAAACAATACATAAAAGGCTGCATATTGTATGACTGCATTCTATAAAACATGTGGAATAAACAAATCTATAAAAAGAGAATGTAAATTAGGGTTGACAGGAATTGAGTGGAAAAATAATGAGGGTACTGTTTATGATTTGGAGTTTCTTTTGAAGATGATAGTGGTGATGATTGCACAATCTTGTGGCTATACAAAAATACTGAATTGTGTACTTTAAGATCGTGAATTTTATAGTATGCAAATTATGTCTCAAAATAATTACCACTGTTCAAGATGACAAATAACATAGCAGATTAGACAGAACAAAATTGAAATTCTAGATTTGAAATGAATAATAATTAAAACCCAAACTAATGGATGGTGAGAGGGGGAGGGTTGAAGATGATGGAATAGGAAGACTCTGAGCTCACCTGCCCCCATGAGAGTTTTTTCAAAACTACAAATACATATAGAAACTCTCTCTGAGAATTACCCAAAGACTAGAAGAATAGCTCTTCTACAACCAAGGCTGTAAATAAAGAACCACATAGAGTCTGGTAGAAGGGAAGGAGTGGTTGTTTGCACCTCTAGTGGGTGACCCAGAAGAGGAGGGGGATGTAGCAGGCTTGGGTATCCTCCCAGGAGAGGAAGGGGTTTAAGCAACATGTTGGGTATTCCAGCCCTGGGACTTGACAGCAGGGCAACAAGTCCTCTTAGCTGATTTGAAAATCACTGGGGCCTACCAGAGGGCTGTAAGAGATGGACAACAGTTTTATTCTTAAAATGTGTTGTCAATATTTAAGTATACAAAAAAGCACTTCATAAACAAATAAGTCCAAGCAATGTTCCATTGTTTGTATTACAAGCAGTTCTATCTTTTTGACTAAACAGATTTTCATGTCTTTATCCAGTGACTCATAATTAAAAGCATTTGACTGAAGATGGTTATATTTGTGTATTCTGAATACTGCTACCTCTCCAGCTTCCCCATGCTTTATCATTCTTATCTGTGTCAACTATTGTTTGTGTTTTTTTCCCTTGCTATCACTATCTGAAGAAATCATGTGTACTTCTTTATGAAGAGAAATATTGGAGGTTAAAAACTGAGAAAAAATGGTCACATATTTGTCAAAGTGGCCTTAGAATTATAATATTGAAGACTAGATTTTGCAGCATAACTAGATGAGTAAGGCTAAAGGAAAATGTATCCATTTGTGAGGGGAAAAAAACCCCTGAAAACTGTTTTTGAACACTAGTAGTGAGGAACTCAGGTGAGAAAGCTAAGTTAAGGGACATCATAAAATGGGTATGAACATTTAATGCATTAAAACAGTAAAATTGGTTAAGATTACATTTGTGGAGAGAGATAAATAAAAAATATTTGCATAAAAATAGCAATTAGTTGAACAAACTTTATAGAATACCATTCCGTTTAATCCACTCTACCACAGTAAGTTGATGATGAATGGCAAAAAATAGAGATCAAGAAGAAAATATGTTGTATGAAGACATTATGATATAAAGGAAGAAAACTGACCCTGCAGTTAATTATTATGAAAAGCAAATCTGATGTGCTCCAGCAGATGTCCAGGTAAATCTCTTCAAGAAGAGAAAAGACAGTGAGATTAATTGTGGCTTAGAGAATCTGGGAGGAGATGGGTCTTTCAGCTAGATATTTAAAAAATGGAAAAGATTGCCACAGCTTGCTTTGGAAAGGAAGAATTCAAGATGTCAGAAAAGCACATCAGCAATGTCAAGACATTAGAGAGGGTGAAAAACATATTCAGGGAATAGAAAGCAGTAGAAACAAAAAATGAAGAGTGCTAGATTGGGAAAGAGTATAAGGAAGTGACTTTTTCTGCATTGCGAGAAGAAAAAATCTAATAATGATGGCATATGACTGTAATGTGAGCAAAGTGAAGAAGGGACTAGAAATAATAATTCAGCATTGCTAAATATTAGAGAAATGCAAATCAAAACTACGATGAGCTGTCACCCAGTCTGGTTAGACTGGTCATCATCAAAATGCCTACAAACAATAAATCCTGGAGCCTGTGTGGAGAAGGAACCCTCCTACCCTGGTGGTGGGAGTATAAGCTGGGACAGCCACTATGAAGAACAGTATGGAGGTTTCTTAAAAAACTAAAAATAGAGCTATCATATCCCACTCCTGGGCATATATCCAGAGAAAACCGTAATTTGCAAAGATGCATGCACCCCAGTGTTCATTGCAGCATTATCTCCAATGGAAGTAACATGAATGTCCATCGACAGAGAAATAGATAAGGTGTCGTATGAATATACAATGGAATATTACTCAGCCATAAAAAGAATAAAATAACGTCATTTACAGTAACACAAAATGTTCCAAATTGGGAAAGGAGTGAATAAAGGCTGTATATTGTCACCCTCCTTATTGCTAAATTCAGACTTAAATTGAAGAAAGTAGGGAAAACCTCTAGACGATTCAGGTATGACCTAAATCCAATCCCTTACAATTATACAGTAGAAGTGACAAATAAATTCAAGAGATTAGATCTGATAGACAGAGTACCTGAAGAACTATGGATGGAAGTTCATAACATTGTACAGGAGGCAGTGATGAAGACCATCCTCAAGAAAAGAAATGCAAAAAGGCAAAATGGTTGTCTGAGGAGGCATTACAAATAGCTGAGAAAAGAGAAGCAAAACGCAAAGCAGAAAAGGAAAGATACACCGGTTAGAGATACCAAGGGAATATTTCATGCAAAGATGGGCACAATAAAGGACAGATATGGTATGGACTTATCAGAAAAAGAAGATATTAACAAGAGATGGCAAGAATACACAAAAGAACTATACAAAAAATGTCTTCATGACAAAGATAACCATGATAGTGTGGTCACTCATAACATCACTCACACCAGACTGGCTTGCTGCAGTCTATGGAGTTGCAAAGAGTCAGACACGACTCAGCGACTGAACTGAACTGACAGTTAACACAGCTAGACCTAGAAATTATCATACTAACTGAAGTAAGCCAGATGAAGACAAGCCAGATGAAGTGATATGATATCACTTTGTATGTGGAATCTAAAAAAAAAAAATGTGTTACAAATGTACTCATATACAAAACAGAAATAGACCCACAAACATAGAAAGCAAACTTACGGGTACCAAAGGGGAGGGAGAGATAAGTTAGGAGTTTAAGATTACCATATACAAACTATTATGTATAAAATAGATAACCAACAAGGACCTACTTATAGCAGGAAACTATGCTCAATACTTTCTAGTAACATATAAGAGAAAAGAAGTGGAATACATATATATATATATATATATATATATGTATAACTGAATCATTTTGTTGTACATCTGAAATTAACACAGCATTGTAAATCAATAATATTTCAATATAAAAGATGAAAAATAAAATAATTCAGATTGGAAATAAGCAAAGTGACCACATAATTTATCCTTCAAACTGAGACACTGAAAATTGTCAATCATCTTCAGGTGAGACTTGGAACTAACACATTGTCATTTCTTCAATACTCATTAGCCACAGAAGTCAAAGGTTAGCTTGGATTCAAAGGGAAGGAATACCGTACCAAGTTAAAATGGAAGAAGCATCAAAGAGCTTGTGGCCATCTTTACTTTTTTTTTAATTAGTTTATTTATCTATTTTTTAACTTTACAATATTGTATTTGTTTTGCCATACACTGACATGAATCCACCATGGGTGTACATGTGTTTCCCTTGCAGAACCCCCCTCCCACCTCCCTCCCCATCCCATCCCTCCGGGTCATCCCGGTGCACCAGCCCTGAGCACCCTGTATCATGCATCGAACCTGGACTGGCAATTCGTTTCACATATGATAATTTACATGCTTCAGTGCCATTCTCCCATATCATCCCGCCCTTGCCCTCTCCCATAGAGTCCATAATACTGTTCTATTTATCTGTGTCTCTTTTGAGGTCTCGCATACAGGGTTATCTTTACTGATTAACTAAATACCATATATATGTGTTAGTATACTATATTGGTGTTTTTCTTTCTGGCTTACTTCACTCTGTATAATAGGCTCCAGTTTCATCCACCTCATTAGAACTGTGGCCATCTTTAATAAGCTACATATGGTCAAAGTGGGCTCAGGGTAACACCAGAATGTCTGTACACAGCCATTCACTTGCTGTTAAACCAAATACTATCAACTGTCCTTACTCAAATCTGGCAACTCAAATTTATATAGTCAGTCTCATGATAATATTAATCTCTTGCCTATCAATTAGTCAGATGAGTAACTACTAGCACCATCTATGCACAAGACCCTGGCACTATGTAAACTGCTATGGAATAAAAACATGAACCCAAAATTCCACCCCTTAAAGAGCCAAGAATATATCAGAAGGTAATCATTCTCAAACAAGCACCATAAATAAAGGGATGTGAATTCATAGGGAAGTTGATTCGTGGTGCCCATTCAAGAGTACATGCAGGCTTACTTATCATTGAAAGAAAAATGTTTATTGAAATTATGTAACATTAATACATAACTATCAAGTCCATTTAACATTGTATAATCTTCATTCTTAATATTCCAAGACATTTAGTTATGGTAACACAATTTAATAAGTAACCACACAATGTTAGGCCTCTTTTACTTTTACTCTTACTCTTAATGAAAGTGAAAGTCGCTCAGTCGTGTCCAACTCTTTGCGACCCCGTGGACTACACAGTCCATGGAATTCTCCAGGCCAGAATACTGGAGTGGGTAGCCCTTCCCTTCTCCAGGAGATCTTCCCAACCCAGGAATCGAAGCCAGGTGTCCCTCTTTGCAGGTGAATTCTTTACCAGCTGAGCCACAAGGAAAGCCCATTAGGTGTAGGTAATGGTTTTATTTTAAAACATTTTGTTTATCCTTAAAGCCTTTGAAAGAAAGAAAATTATGTCATTTGTAAAGTGTGGCATTAATACAAGTGAACTAACAGATCTGAATGTACAAAAGTATTATCTCAAGAGATTGACCCACTTGTGTGCCAGACCCAGGAAGTCCTATAGAGGTCATATAGGAGTCTCTCTCTCTCTCTCTCACATACACACACACACACACACACACACACACACACACACACACACACAGAGCAAACTATGGACATTTCAACTGTTACTTTGACTTATGATTATGGTTATATGAAAAAAAAAGATAGGCCCTAAAAATGAGTGGTGAAAAAAGCCACTGTTATCTATACTGACAAAGAACTGGTCTAACCCTGTAGCCAGCAGATCCAGAGAAAGCAATGAATCCTTTCTAAAGAAGCATAAGCTCTAACTCTGTAAAGAATTATGAGTTTCCCCCCTCAAGGAGTGCAACAAAAATTAGAGAAACCACATAGACTGAGACTACAAAGGAAAAAGAAAAGACAGCCACATGAATTATACCTCAGGAGGCTTAAGTTTACAAGCCAGGTTCTCAGAAGTCAGCAAAAAGTAACTATTCATTCTGAAATTTCTAATAATAGCAATGCCATCAGAAACCCCCTCCTCAATAAATCCTCAAACATAATTCCATGTTGATTAATCTAAACAAAGATATGAATATGTGCTATAATGTGGGTCTCACTGCACACATTTATTATGTTCATCCTTTCCTTGACTCAAAGCAGATTACAGCAGAAGCATCACCTAATAGAGATTGTAGAAATCGCTCCTTGTTTGTTTATTCTTTTTGGATATTGAAATATTCCTATTCAAGCTGCAAAGTGTATCTCTACTCAACCTGAAATGCAGAAAAAGAGATTAGACTTGGGATAACTTATGTGCTTATCAGTCACTACAAGTGGGATTTGTATGACAAATTCCATCTGATTTATTTTGTATATTTGGTATTCCTGTTTGGTAGTTATTGTTATCATTAGTATTAGATGGGACAGGTTTGTGGGGTTTTTGTGTGTGTGGTGCTCAGTCCCTCAGTTGTGTCCAACTCTGCAACCCTGTGGACTACAGCACACCAGACTCCACTGTCCATGGGATTTCCCAGGCAAGAATACTGGAGTGGATTGCCATTTCCTTCTCCAGGGGATCTTTTCAACCCAGGGATCAAACCCACATCTCTTGTGTCTCCTGCACTGGCGGGTGGATTCTTTACCACTTTGCCATCAAAAACTGTTATAAAAATAATGAATTTTGTTTTTAGGAAAAATTCAGTAAAAAAGAACAATAAAAGTCAACTACAATCTATAGATAATTCTGTATACATTTTGTCGCATTTGTTCAGTATTTAAAAAATCTGCACATGTATGTATAGGATCATGTTGTGTATTGTATATTGTATATGTACATGTATATGTATATGTGTATATGTACTCCACCTAAATGGTAAGAGATGGGTTGATTTCAGCATTAAATACACTTAACATCAGACCCTGTGTAGTTCAGAAGAATGTGTAAATCAGATAGGTCTGAATGGAGATGGGGTAGATACTGGAAGATATCTTAGACTAGGTTCCCTGGAAAAGCACTAAGAAAAAGAAGTATGTGTGCAGAAATTTAATTAAGGGGGAGTGGGATGATGCCCCTCTCTTGTCACCTATAAGCAAGTGGAAAAATCAGGACTGGGCAAACAGGGAAATTGAAACAGGGGTCTAAGGCAATCCAGTGGGGAATTTAGAGCTTGAATGGTCCTTCAACAAGAGGGCCAGGCATTGAGAAGTGATCATTTTTCTTTTATTTTAGAGGAAATGTCTTGGTACACTCCATACTACTGGACTCCTAAAATCTCAACTGATGTGTTGTGCCCTTGAAATTTTGTACAATGTATTTTTCATCTTATAGAATGTGTCTGGAGTCCCCCAACATACATTGTTCTTGAATTCTTTTTTGAAAAACTAATGTATAAAACACTAGCTGTCTTTCAGAAAAGATTCCTGGAGACAGTCACTCAGCACTTAATGCTTCCTTATCATGATCTAGAACTCAGTCTAATAGCCCTATCTTGTTTGGGAAATAGAGATTTTTGTTCTGGGCAACCAAATGTGCAGGGGAAGATCGAGTTTTCTGTTATAGACAATGAGCAATGTTGGAAGGCCACTGACCATCTCTGCTGTAAATGTCTAATGCATTTAAATGTGAAATCAAGGATAAAACTGTAGGAATTAGGAATTACTGCTTTAGAGCCAAATGTAAATACCACACATTTTGACAGTGTAAAAACTCTGTCAAATAAATGAACAAATTCCACAGAGAAGAGCAAGCAAATACCATATGATATCACTTATACACTGACTCAAAAAAAACCCAAACCCTCACAGATACATAGAGAACAGGCAGGGGTGAGGGGAATGGGTCAAAGGGGGGAAAAGATAAAAACTTACATGTGTAAAATAAGTGTTGGAGGCGTAATGTGCAGTATGAGGACAGTAATTAATAAATAATATTGTATTGCATATTTGAAAGTTGCTCAGAGAGTAAATCTTAAAATTCTCACCACAAGAAAAAAATCTATAACTGAATATGGTGGATGTTTACTAGACTTATTGTGGTCATTTCACAATATATACAAGTATCAAATCATTATATTGTATACCTGAAACTAATGTAGTGTTTTATGTCAATTATACCCCAATAAAAATACACAATGCAAAGAAATAGAGGAAAACAACAGATGGGGAAAGACTAGAGATCTCTTCAAGAAAATTAGAGATACCGAAGGAACATTTCATGCAAAGATAGGCTCGATAAAGGACAGAAATGGTATGGACCTAACAGAAGCAGAAGATATTAAGAAGGGGTGGCAAGAATACACAGAAGAACTGTACAAAAAAGATCTTCATGACCCAGATAATTACGATGGTGTGATCACTCACCTAGAGCCAGATATCCTGGAATGTGAAGTCAAGTGGGCCCTAGAAAGCATCACTACGAACAAAGCTAGTGGCAGTGATGGAATTCCAGTTGAGCTATTTCAAATACTGAAAGATGATGCTGTGAAAGTGCTGCACTCAATATGCCAGCACATTTGGAAAACTCAGCAGTGGCCACAGGACTGGAAAAGGTCACTTTTCATTCCAATCCCAAAGAAAGGCAATGCCAAAGAATGCTCAAACTACTGCACAATTGCACTCATCTCACACGCTAGTAAAGTAATGCTCAAAATTCTCCAAGCCAGGCTTCAGCAATATGTGAACCGTGAACTTCCAAATGTTCAAGCTGGTTTTAGAAAAGGCAGAGGAATGAGAGATCAAATTGCCAACATCCGCTGGATCATCGAAAAAGCAAGAGAGTTCCAGAAAAACATCTATTTCTGCTTTATTAACTATGCCAAAGCCTTTGACTGTGCAGATCACAATAAACTGTGGAAAATTCTGAAAGAGATGGGAATACCAGACCATCTGACCTGTCTCTTGAGAAACCTGTATGCAGGTCAGGAAGCAACAGTTAGAACTGGACATGGAACAACAGACTGGTTCCAAATAGGAAAAGGAGTATGTCAAGGCTGTATATTGTCACCCTGCTTATTTAACTTACATGCAGAATATGTCATGAGAAATGCTGGGCTGGAAGAAACATAAGCTGGAATCAAGATTGCTGGGAGAAATATCAATAACCTCAGATATGCAGATGACACCACCCTTATGGCAGAAAGTGCAGAAGAACTAAAGAGCCTCTTGATGAAAGTGAAAGAGGAGAGTGAAAAAGTTGGCTTAAAGCTTGATGTTCAGAAAACTACGATCATGGCATGTGGAAAATAGATGGGGAAACAGTAGAAACAGTGTCAGACTTTATTTTTGGGGGCTCCAAAATCACTGCTGATGGTGATTGCAGCCATGAAATTAAAAGAAGCTTACTCCTTGGAAGGAAGGTTATGGCCAACCTAGATAGCATATTTAAAAGCAGAGACATTACTTTGCCAACAAAAGTCCATCTAGTCAAGGCTGTGGTTTTTCCAGTGGTCATGTATGGATGTGAGAGTTGGACAATGAAGAAAGCTGAGTGCCGCAGAATTGATGCTTTTGAACTGTGGTGTTAGAGAAGACTCTTGAGAGTCCCTTGGACTGCAAGGAGATCCAATCAATCCATCCTAAAAGAGATCAATCCTGGGTGTTCATTGGAAGGTCTGATGTTGAAGCTGAAACTCCAATACTTTGGCCACCTCGTGCGAAGAGTTGACTCATTGGAAAAGATCCTAATGCTGGGTAGGATTGGGGGCAGGAGGAGAAGGGGACGACAGAGGATGAGATGGTTGGATGGCATCACTGACTCGATGGTCATGGGTTTAGGTAGACTCCGGGAGTTGGTGATGGACAGAGAGGCCTGGCATGCTGCAGTTCATGGGGTCACAAAGAGTCGGACACAACTGAGTGACTGAACTGAACTGAGTAGGGGAAGTGACTGTGAGAATCACAATAAACTGTGGAAAATTCCGAAAGAAATGGGAATACCAGACCATCTGACCTGCTTCTTGAAAAATCTGTATGCAGGTCAGGAAGCAACAGTTTGAAGTGGACATGGAAAAACAGACTGGTTCCAAATAGGAAAAGGAGTACGTCAAGGCTGTATATTGTCACCCTGCTCATTTAACTTATATGCAGAGTACATCACGGGAAACGCTGGACTGGATGAAGCACAAGCTGGAATCAAGATTGCCGGGAGAAATACCAATAACCTCAGATATGAAGATGACTCCACCCTTATGGCAGAAAGTGAAGAAGAACTAAAGAGCCTCTTGATGAAAGTGAAAGAGGAGAGTGAAAAAGTTGACTTAAAGCTCAACATTCAGAAAACTAAGATCATGGCATCTGGTCCCATCACTTCATGGAAGATAGATGGGGAAACAGTGGAAACAGTGGCTGACTTTATTTTTCTGGGCTCCCAAATCACTGCAGATGGTGACTGCAGCCATGAAATTAAAAGACGCTTACTCCTTCGAAGGAAGGTTATGACCAACCTAGACAGCATATTAAAAAGCAGAAACATTCCTTTGCCAACAAAGGTCTGTCTAGTCAAAACTATGGTTTTTCCAGTAGCTTTGTATGGATGTGAGAGTTGTACTGTAAAGAAAGCTGAGCGCCAAAGAATTGATGCTTTTGAACTGTGGTGTTAGAGAAGACTCTTGAGAGTCCCTTGGACTGCAAGGAGATCCAACCAGTCCATCCTAAAGGAGATCAGTCCTGGGTGTTCATTGGGAAGACTGATGTTGAAGCTGAAACTCCAATACTTTGGCCACCTGATGTGAAGAGCTGACTCATTGGAAAAGACCCTAATCCTGAGAAAGATTGAGGGCAGGAGGATAAGGGGACAACAGATGATGAGATGGTTGGATGGCATCACCAACTCAATGGACGTGAGTTTGAGTAAATTTCGGGAGTTGGTGATGGACAGGGAGGCCTGGTGTGCTGCAGTCCATGGGGTCGCAAAGAGTCAGACACGACTGAGCAACTGAACTGAACTGAGGGGAAGTGAGCCAGGTCTATGAGACTCACCAGGCAACAATCCTTATTAAGGTAAAAGTGACTGATATGGGATCAGACATATTATACGAACCAGCACTGTAAGCAGGCAACAGTCAAACCTGTGACCCGATGTTACCATCCGGTTATCTCTCAAACAAGCATGGCCTAAGGTAAATGAGATTAGAGTAACACTGGTGATGGTCCATGTTCTTTAATTGGAGACAGAGAGTTACTCTCCATGACAGTTCTCTTCTTAGGCAGCTTCCCTGCAGGAATCCTATTCCTTCAAGCATGATGCTCATAATACTATGACAACTGAACTGTTCAAGTGACTTACAGCTAAAAGTATGAAAGCCAAGGACATGGGGGAAGGATGAATATTACCCTCGTATATATTACTTGGAAAGCAGTTCATCAGAGTGTATGACAAGATCTGTTTAAGATTAGAAAGAGGTTGACTTGGGATTATAGAATAGTGAAATTAATCTTAAAAATATGTATTGTGTATTGAGAAGAAATTTTATGTGTGGTGAAGTGATTTTACAATGCAATTAATTATTTTTAAGGAAAATTGATAGTCTCAGTTTTTTTTTTTTAATTTTACTTTTTCAATTGTTTTATTCAATGTTAATTTTATCCAAAGATCTTTAATTTCAAAGATCAGTGATAAAGCATACTTTTCTAGGACACATATTTGGTCAACTAAGTGATCTAGAAGTAGCATCAGTTCAGACAGTCAGTTCAGTTGCTCAGTTGTGTCTGATTCTTTGCGACCCCATGGACTGCAGCACACCAGGCCTCCCTGTCCATCACCAATTCCTGGAGTTTACTCAAACTCATGTCTATTGAGTCAGTGATGCATCCAACCATCTCATCCTCTGTTGTCCCCTTCTCTTCCCACCCTCAATCCTTCCCAACATCAGGATCTTTTCCAATGAGTCAGTTCTTTGCATCAGGTTGCCAAAGTATTAGAGTTTCAGCTTCAGCATCAGTCCTTCCAGTGAACACTTAGGACTGATCTCCTCTAGGATGGACTGGTTGGATCTCCTTGCAGTCCAAGGAACTCTCAAGAGTCTTTTCCAACACCACAGTGCAAAAGCATCAATTCTTCAGCACTCAGCTTTCTTTACAGTCCAAAACTCACATCCATCCATGACTCCTGGAAAAACCATAGCTTTGACTAGATGGAACTTTGTTGGCAAAGTAATGTCTCTGCTGTTTAATATGCTGTCTAGGTTGGTCATAACTTTTCTTCCAAGGAGTAAGGGTCTTTTAATTTCATAGCTGCAGTCACCATCTGCAGTGATTTTAGAGCCCCCCAAAAATAAAGTCAGCCACTGTTTCCCCATCTGTTTGTCATGAAGTGATGGGACCAGATGCCATGATCTTAGTTTTCTGAACATCGAGCTTTAAGCCAACTTTTTCACTCTCGTCTTTCACTTTCATCAAGAGGCTTTTTAGTCCTTCCTCACTTTCTGCCATAAGGGTGGTGTCATCTTCATATCTGAGGTTATCGATATTTCTTCCAACAATCCTGATTCCAGCTTGTGCTTCATCCAGTCCAGCATTTCTCATGATATACTATTCATATAAGTTAAATGAGCAGGGTGACAATATACAGCCTTGACATGCTCCTTTTCCTATTTGGAACCAGTCTGTTGTTCCATGTCCAGTTCTAACTGTTGCTTCTTGACCTGCATACAGATTTCTCAGGAGGCAGGTCAGGTGGTCTGATATTCCCATCTCTTGAAGAATTTTCCACAGTTTGTTGTGATCCACACAGTCAAAGGCTTTGACATAGTCAATAAAGCAGAAGTAGATGCTTTTCTGGAACTCTCTTGCTTTTTCAATGATCCAATGGATTTTGGCAATTTGATCTCTGGTTCCTTTGCCTTTTCTAAATCTAGCGTGAGCATCTGGAAGTTTATGGTTCACGTACTGTTGAAACCTGGCTTGGAGAATTTTGAGCATTATTTTCCTAGCGTGTGAGATGAGTGCAATTGTATCTTAGTTTGAGCATTCTTTGGCATTGCCTTTCTTTGGGATTGGAATGAAAACTGACCTTTTCCAGTCCTGTGGCCACTGCTGAGTTTTCCAGATTTGCTGGCATATTGAGTGCAGCACTTTCACAGCATCATCTTTTAGTATTTGAAATAGCTCAACTGGAATTCCATCACCTCCACTAGCTTTGTTCGTAGTGATGCTTCCTAAGGCCCACTTGACTTTGCATTCCAGGATGTTTGGCTCTAGGTGAGTGATCTTTACCATTGTGATCATCTGGGTCATGAAGATCTTTTTTGTACAATTCTTCTGTGTATTCTTGCCACCTCTTCTTAATATCTTCTGCTTCTGTTAGGTCCATACCATTTCTGTCCTTTATTGAACCCATCTTTGCATGAAATATTCCCTTAGTATCTCTAATTTTCTTGAAGAGATTTCTAGTGTTTCTCATTCTACTGTTTTCCTCTATTTCTTTGCATTGATCACTGAGGAAGGCTTTCTTATCTCTCCTTGCTATTCTTTGGAACTCTGCATTCAAATGGGTATATCTTTCCTTTTCTCCTTTGTCTTTCACTTTTCTTCTTTTGGAGAAGGGAATGGCAAACCACTCCTGTACTCTTGCCTGGAAAATCCCATGGACAGAGGAGCCTGGTAGGCTACAGTTATGGGGTCACAAAGAGTCAGACACGACTGAGTGACTTCACTTCTCTTCTTTTCATAGCTTTTTGTAAGGACTCCTCAGACAACCATTTTGCCTTTTCGCATTTCTTTTTCTTGCAAAGTAGTAGCATAAATGTAGTCATTTAGAAACACACTTCTATGTGGCCACAAGATGGCAGCACATGCAAGGATGCTTATTGACTTTAATATATTTGTATTGCGTGGTCAGTCACTAAGTCATGTCTGACTCTTGCGACCCCATGGACTGTAGCCCATCAGGCTCCTCTGTCCATGGGATTTCCCAGGCAAGAACACTGGAGTGGGTTGCCATTCCCTCCTCCAGGGAATATTTGTATTAATGTATAGTTAATGTATCCTTTGTTTGGGGGACATGTAAAGAAGGATTCAAAGGTGAATTCCACCTTGTATAATGTAACCAGTTTACATCATTGCTTATTTTATATTTTGTTCATGTTCTTAAGTTCTAGAGCAATGTGTATTTTTTCCTCCATCATGCAGGAGCTAAACTTGTTTTATAAATTAAGCTACCTGGTAAAAAACCTGTTTACTTTAAGTGCAGTGGTAGACGACAATATCCTGAATCATGAATCTTATTTGGCCTCTCTTCTGACTTAACTGACTTAGGGAGGGAAACATCTCAAACTGCTGTTTCCTCTGAAACGCTCCCCCTGATTCCACATGGCTCTATAATTTCCACTGGTCTCTGCTTAGTTTAGTTCAATGAGGTTTTCCATGACTATCCTGTAGAAAATAATGACACAATAAACTTCCTTCCTCCTATAATACACCTTCTCCCCTTACCCTGATTTGTTGTTAAAATCTTTATTTATCATCATTCAGTCTACTTGTGTAGTTTCTTATTTGTGTTCCCATGTAATGAGATATAAGCTTCACACAGACAGATTTTGTCAGCTTTGTTCATTGTTGTGTCTGCAGCCCCTGGAATAGTTCCTGCATATGGAACACATGTCAAGAAATAGGTGCTGAAGGGGCTGCCATGAAGAAGGGAACAAATAAGTATAGTAAGATAGTAGGTGTATTTAAGGGGCTTCCCTGGTAGCTCAGTTGGTAAAGAATCCACTTGCAATGCAGGAGACCTGGGTTCGATCCCTGGGTTGGGAAGATACCCTGGAGGAGGGCGTGGCAACCCACTGCAGTATTCTTGCCTGGAGAATCCCCATGGACAGAGGAGCCTGGTGGGCTACAGGCCATGGGTTGCAAAGAGTCAGACATGACTAAGCACAGCAAAGATGTATCTAAGTAGGCCAGGTATTGTAAAGGAGAGTCCTAATCTAAGCTACAAAGGTAGAAGTTTTATTTCTGTTCTGTTCCACTGATGAGGCACTTGTTTTTTTTTTTCAAACTTTGTGGGTCTCGGATTTCTATTTAATCAATACAGATGATAAAACCATTTTTACTCACATGTAAACAAAGATATGAGTCTTCAAACATGTGATGACTTCACAGTTTGTATCTCCAGCCTGGATACCCTTTTTTCAATCCAGACCTCAGTGTCCATTCCACGTCTCTATTTGATGGTCTCCTGGGCTCCTCAAATCTAAACACTGAACTCCTGGGAGTTCTGTCTTTCTGGTGATACAGGTCAAAACCCATGGGTTTGTTCTTGCCTCCTTTCTCCCACATCCTAACTTCTAATTTGTCTGTATACACTTCTAGCTTCGTTGCCTTAAGAGATCCAAACTCTGACCACTTTTTTCCATCTTCACAACGGTCAGCCAGGTCCAAGGTACTCCCCTTCCTGGAATAGATGAGTGCAGTAGCTTCCTAACTGGTCTCCTGATTCTTCTCTGTCCCATCAGTTTGTTTTTAACCCAACATCCAAGGTGACTTTGTTAAATCGTGTGATAACCTTGCTCTCCTGCTCCCAAACACCAGTGGCTTCCCGTCTCACTCAAGAATGGTTAAACCAGCAATACCAGTCAGGAATGCCCTCTGACATAGGCACTTGCTGCTTACTCCTGTGATCTCATCTCATGTCAGTTCTCCTCACCACCCCCACCGCTCACTCTCCTTGTTTACACAAGGTGCCTCTTCGTTCACATAACAGGTTCTTTGCCATTCCTTAAACATGCCAACCAGACTTCTTCAGCAGGCTGTTTAGACCTGCCTGGACCACCCTTTCTCTATATACCTGCCATGACTATACCCTCACCTCCTTCCAGCTGACGCTCAACTTTTACATTTTCACAGAGACCTCTCTGATCACCGTTACTACATTTTATGTCCTCCAATAACTACTATCCCCATTTCCTGCTTCATTTTTCTATAATTCAGGCTACTATTACCTAACATGGTGTACTTTCTGTTAGTTTTGCCCATTGACTTCCTTTTTCTACTAGAGCATGAGCTCTATAAAGGGAAACTGTCACTTGTGTTTTAACAGAGCATTTGTGATCATGGAAAAGGCTGACGGTCCTCCACTTCCCTATCTTATCTGCCGAGAGCAACCACAAACAAACATTTGAATTGCCCAGCTACAGTCATGATGCTTTGTTATAACTAATCACATATGTACACATTTTCCTCATTAGATATGATCCTCTTGTTGTTCAGTCTGTAAGTTTTGTCTGACTCTCTTTACAACATCATGGTCTGTATGTAGCACACCAGGCTTCCCTGTACTTCACTATCTCCTGTAGTTGGCTCAAATTCACATCCATTGAGTCAGTGATGCCATCCAACCATCTCATCCTCTGTCGCCACCTTCTCCTGCCTTCAGTCTTTCCCAGCATTGGGATCTTTTCCAGTGAATTGGCTCTTCACATCAGCCAAAGTATTGGAACTTCAGCTTCAGCATCAGTCCTTCCAATGAATATTCAGGGTCGATCTCTTTTAGGATTGATTGGTTTGATCTCTTTGATGTCCAAGGGACTCTCAAGAGTCTTCTCCAGCACCACAGTTCGAAAGCATCAATTCTTCAGCGCTCAGCCTTCTTTATGGTCCAACTCTTACATCCATACATGACTACTGGAAAAACCATAACTTTGACTATACAGACCTCTGTCAGCCAAGCCATATCTCTGCTTTTTAATATGCTGTCTAGTTTTATCATAGCTTTTCTTCCAAGAAGCAAGTGTCTCTTAATTTCATGGCTGCAGTCACCATCTGCAGTATTTTGGAGCCCAGGAAAATAAAGTCTGTCACTGTTTCCATTTGAGATATTTTATTTTGTTTCATTTTTATTTCTATCTCCAGCAAGGTGGCTGGATGATGAAAGATGTTCAGTAAACATTTTAACTGAAAGGGACCATATAAAAACATTCATAGTATATAGCTAGAGCATAACACTATATTAACAAACACACCAGAATTTATAAGTATAATGGAATATTTCTTTTTTATTTATCTTCAAAGAAGTTTCACTTTGTTACTGAGTCCAAGCTCATACTTCATGCCACATGATAGGCCAATAAATCAAGAGAGAAGCTGTTAAGGCAAGAAATAGTAACTTTATTCAGAAAGCCAGCAGACTGAGAAGATGATGGACTAGTTTTGCCCAGAACTACATTGCCTGAGTTAGAATTCAGGCTTCTTTTATGCAAAGGGAAGGAAGTTAAATCAAACATCTTTTGTTTCTGGTCAGCCTCTGGAGGGGATGTGTTAATTTCTTCCTCCCTGTAGTCATTCAAAAGTGGGTCTGGTCAGAATGTTTCCTATGACCTAAACAAAGGTATTTTAGCTAATGTTCATTACCCAGAAAGCAAGGTTTCCAGAGATGGGTTATTATACGTAAATTAAGCTTATAGGCAATGTCCCTTTGGTCATTAACTTGTGGTGGTGGTGGTTTAGTTGCTAAGTCGTGTCTGACTCTTGTGACCCCCATGCACTGCAGCCTGCCAGGCTCCACTGTCCATGGGATTTCCCAGGCAAGAATACTGGAATGGGTTGATTAACTCGTAATAGAATATAAAGGTTCTTTCCTATTACATCCTGGGAGTCAAAAACTTACAATTTGCCTTTGTGGGGAAGAACATTTCCTTGTAATTGCCTTCAATGTCTGAACCAGGTTTTAAAAATCTTATCAATATTGTCAGATCATCCTTTAAAGGTAGATTTGTTTTAAGGGCAACTCAATTCGGAGCTAAATTTAGTGAATACAGTGCATGTCACCTGGAATCCAAAACAAGTTATGGTGGTAATGTAAGATTTATCTTGTCTCATGTAACTTGTAAAATAGGCTCTGATTATAAATTTTTAAAATATATTTCAATGATGATGACTAAATAATCATTGGAAGGTCTGATGTTGAAGCTGAAGCTCCAATACTTTGGCCACCTCATGCGAAGGGTTGACTCATTGGAAAAGACCCTAATGATGGGTAGGATTGGGGGCGGGAGGAGAAGGGGACGACAGAGGATGAGATGGTTGGATGGCATCATCGACTCGATGAACATGGGTTTGGGTAGACTCCGGGAGTTGGTGATGGACAGAGAGGCCTGGCATGCTGCAATTCATGGGGTCGCAGAGAGTCGGACACGACTGAGTGACTGAACTGAACTGAACTGAAATAATCCAGTGACAAACAGACCATCTAACCTTACTTAGAAGTGTAATGTGTATTTTTTGAAAAATTAGGAACAGTCTTTGAGGCACATCTTGAAACAGTCTTATTTTTTCCAGAGAGTCAAAGTGAGACAGTACCAGGCTTAGTTACATATTCCACAATGTCAGAGTAAGACATACTAAAAACAATACAGACTAGGAAAAAAATAGTCTTGTCAAAATCTTTATTGAGGTCCTGAAGATGTTTCTTGTCCAAGACATTTCCTGCTGGTAGACATTTCCTGATGTGGTCGCAGATAAGATAGTATGTATTTTTTGGACTTATGTAACCAAGAGACCTCCCATCACTTTCAGTTTTGCTAGATCACTGTACTGGAGCTCTCTCAATGCTCATTCATTCAACAGACGAAAAGGGTCCACTAGGAGCAAAACATAATTGTTAGCTGGAAAACAGTAAGGTCTCATATACAGGAGTAATTATTATTTAAATACCTAATTAGAGAAACCTGATTAAAGTTTAAAATAATAATCAACGAGGTGCAGAAGTATATAATTAGGTGCTAAAATAAGCAGATGAAAAATTAAGTGCTACAGGAATTCAGATACATGAGTGCCAAAGATATTGAGATATTTTAAAAAGAAATTGGGCTTGAGCTACAGAGCTGAGAGTTTAAGGGGCAAGCAGCATGAACAGCACAAGATAAGACAGAGTTGGAAGGGCACAGTTTTGAGGCACAAAGCAGTATTAAGTATTCATAGAAGACAGGTGAATAGTTGAGGGGAAAAGAGTAGTTAGAAAGCATGTTATAAGCAGGATGGGAGATCTGAGTTCTGTCTTACAAGATAGCTGAGGGTTTTTTAGGAAAAGAATGACCTAGAATTGGTATTTTAAAGATACTAATATGGCTGCTGAGTGAAAAATGGATCTAAACAGAGATAAATTGTTTTTAAAAATAATAATTTCAAATAAGAAGCTATTGCTGAAATCATCAAATTGCTCTCATCTGACTCAACCAGGCAAACATCTACAACTCTGGCTGTGCACGTTTAGGTTTTGTGTCATCAGTCAATGCGTAGGGCTCTCCTGGTGGTTCAAACGGTAAAGAATCTGCCTGTAATGCAGGAGACCCCGGTTTGATCACTGGGTTGGGAAGATCTCCTTGAGAAGGGAATGGCTGCCCACTCTGGTATTCTTGCCTGGAGAATTCCACAGGCAGGGGAGCGTGGCGGGCTACAGTCCTTGGGGTCACAAAGAGTCGGACACGACTAAGCAACTAACACTTTCCCTTTCAGTCAAAGCACACACCGATGTCTTCTGGATCTATCTACGTGAAATGTCTCTAGCATAGACAGTTGTTTTTTTTAAAGTATGGATTCTGACCATCCTCTAACTCTTGGGTCTTATATTATGGTTAATTCTGTCTACTGCTTGACTAGTAAAATGTAAATTAAAAAAACCTTATCTGTGTTCATTAACTTAGTTTATTAAAAAGAACTCATGGGGATGTATCTTCAATGAAATTAGTGCACTTATCTTTAATAAGAATATTTTCTAAAATCCTTAGACTTACCATTACTTTTGTGGACTTAAAAAGAAGTATTCACAGCCTAAAAGTGACATTTTCAATTAGATTTTCAATTGCTTTGTTTTCATGAAACTGTAAGTGATTTAAAAGTGGGGAAGTGAGAAATATTTGTGATGTGACCATGAGGAAGGTCAAAATATTCTCTGTTCTCTCCAAGCAACTTGTAAACTAGGTCAGTACCGTCCTTGGCTCAATTATTTCTTTCTTTATACTCAACTTTGACTCCAAATAAATTGAGTTAGCCTATATAAAATACAGGAAGATTATTCAAATGCTCAAAGTAGAAGCAGAAAGAAAAAAATAAAACATGATCCTAGGAAACATAAAGTCAAGTCAGTAAAAGCCTTGTTTTAAAAAGAGCTATAAAATTAACTTGATTATGGTAGTCTTTTCACAATGTATACATTTATCAAATCATCTTATTGTGCAGTAAAAACATACACTTTCATCTGTCAATTGTACCCCAATAAGACTGGAAAAATAAATAACTAAAGCCACAATATTTCTATATATATACAAAAATAGATGGATGAAAGATCTAAATGGATATTTCTTCAAAAAAGATGTATAGATACCAATAGCACGTGTTCAGCATAATTACTTATCATGGGAATGCAAATCAAAAGCACAAGGAGATACCACTTCACAACTATTAGGATGGTAAGTAATCAAAGAGAATAATAACAAACATTAGTGAGGAGGTGAAGAAATTTAAACCTTTGCACACTGATGGTGAGAATATGAAATTTGAAAAATATTTTGGAGAACAGTCTGGAATTTCCTTAAAATGTTACCAAAGAGTTACCAAATTATCCAGCAATTTCAAGAAGACATTTGGAGAGTAAGGTGAAAATTATGATTAAGTTGCTCTTTTTCTGGAGAAATGACAGGGTCAGGCCTTCATAGAGTATTTGCTTCTCTCTCCCCACTCTAAAGGGCTTCCTTTGTGGCTCAGTTGGTAAAGAATCTGCCTGCAACGCAGAAGACCTGGGTTTGATCCCTGGGTTGGGAAGATCCCCTGGAGAAGGAAACAGCAATCTACTCCAGTATTCTTGCCTGGAGAATCCCATGGACAGAGGAGTCTGGCGGGCTATACAGTCCATGGAGTCGCAAGAGTCAGACATGACTTAGCAACTAAACCACCACCACCACCGCTACCAATCTAAAGATCTTCCTCAGTTCCTGGAAGTATTATAGAGATCTCTACAGGAAATGTTCAATAATTCCACTAGAGTTCTGTTTTCTCCTCTCTCTGAGATTAAGAAATATACATCCATTTAATATAAAGGAGTGAAACTTTACAGATTTTCTTAAAAGGTACATAACATAAACAAACCACCGTTTGGCTACCATAACTATTGGAAATGAATTGCTAAAAGAACAGAAAAAAATGTAGGCTAAATAACGACCCGGTAATATAGTTTCTGTTTCAAGAGACAAAAATTGTAAGCATGTTAACAAAGCTAATAACTTCGTTATTAATAAGGCAGAATAACTGCCTTAGCATTCAAGACAAGAGAGAAAAATAAAAGAATCATAATTTATAAAGAACTGAACCAAAATCTCATGCTTAATTTAGAACTTACAGCATTTTGGGCATTTTATATTAATCCATTGTTTACAATATGGTCTATATATAAGTAAGTCTATGATTGATTTGTTTTTTGGTTTTTTTTAATTTTTAAAAATTTTTGTCAAGGTATAGTTGATCTACAATGTTGTGTTAGTTTCAGGTATACAGCAAAGTGAATCAATTATGCATATATCCAAAGTGAGTCAATTATGCATATATCCAATTCTTTTTAGATTCTTTCATTATTAAATGAAAGATACTATTCAGGAACTCTATTTCCTTCTAGTAAGATAAACTGTGCCCATTATGAAGAAGGACATTTTAGTACATTTACCATATTGTTAACTTTAACAAAATGACATGTTAATGTATGTATTCCTAGACCTCCAGGCTTAGCATACACCTTTTTGAGTCTTGCCTCTGCTTCTACATCAAAGTAATTGACAAGCTCTACATACATTCTTTATTTCAGTTCCATCTCCCCTGCACTGCAATATAGCATTGGCATAAAAATAGACACCTAGAACAATGGAACAAAACAGAGAGCCCAAATATAAACCCATGCATAAATGGTCAATTAATTTTATGACAAGGGAGCCAAGAGTGTACAAGGGGGACGGGTCAGTCTTTTCAATAAATGGTATCAGGAATACTGGACAGTTCAGTTCAGTTCAGTCACTCAGTCGTGTCCAACTCTTTGCAACTCCATGGACTGCAGCTCACCAGGCCTCCCTGTCCATCACCAACTCCTGGAGTTTACTCAGACTCATGTCCATTGAGTCAGTGATGCTATCCAACAATCTTATCCTCTGTCGTCCCCCCCTCCTCCTGCCTTCAATCCTTCTCAGCATCAGGGTCTTTTCAAATGAGTCAGTTCTTTGCATCAGGTGGCCAAAGTGTTGGAGTGTCAGCTTCAGCATCAGTCCTTCCAATGAACACTCAGGACTGATTTCCTTTAGGATGGACTGATTGGATCTCCTTGCAGTCCAAAGGACTCTCAAGAGTCTTCTCCAACACCACAGTTCAAAAGCATCAATTCTTTGGTGCTCAGCTTTCTTTATATCCAATATCCATTGGATCATTGAAAAAACAAGAGTGTTCCAGACAAACATCTGCTTCTGCTTTATTGACTATGCCAAAGCCTTTGACTGTGTGGATCACAACAAACTAGAAAATTCTTCAAGAGATGGGAATACCAGACCACCTGACCTGCCTCTTGAGAAATCTGTATGCAGGTCGGGAAGCAACAGTTAGAATTGGACATGGAACAACAGCCTGGTTCCAAATAGGAAAAGGAGTACGTCAAGGCTGTATATTGTCACCCTGCTTATTTAACTTATATGCAGGGTACATCATGGGAAATGCTGGGCTGTATGAAGCACAAGCTGGAATCAAGATTGCCAGGAGAAATATCAATAACCTCTGATATGCAGATGACACCACCCTTATGGCAGAAAGCCAAGAAGAACTAAAGAGCCTCTTGAAGAAGGTGAAAGAGAAGAGTGAAAAAGTTGGCTTAAAATTCAACATTCAGAAAACTAAGATCATGGCATCTGGTCCCATCACTTCATGGCAAATAGATTGGGAAACAATGGAAACAGAGACTTTATTTTTTTGGACTCCAAAGTCACTGCAGATGGTTACTGCAGCCATGAAATTAAAAGACACTTGCTCCTTGGAAGAAAAGTTATGACCAACCTAAACAGCATATTAAAAAGCAGAGACGTTACTTTGACAACAAAGGTCTGTCTAGTCAAAGCTATGGTTTTTCCAGTGGTCATGTATGGATGTGGGAGTTGGAATACTGGACAGTCACATGCAAAATGAAACTGGACTCCACCTGGCCTACTCAAAATGGATTGAAGACTTGTCCATAAAACCTGAAACCATAAAATTCTTTGAAGAAAAGTGGTAAGCTTTTGGACATTGGTCAAGGCAATGATTTTTTGGATTCATAAAAAGAGAAAGCAACAAAAGCAAAACTAAACTAGTGGAACTATATCAAAGTAAAAAGCTTCTTTCTACACAGCAAGGAAAACTATCAACAAAATGAAAAAGCAGCTTATGGAATGGAAGAAAATATATCCAAAACATTTATTTGATAATGAGTTAACATCCAAAAAAATATCTATAAAGAGCTGATGTAACTCAATAGCAAAAAGCAAGCAATCCAACTTAAAAATGGGCAGAGGGTCTCATTAGACATTTTTTCCAAAGAAGACAAACACATAGCCTACAAGTACATGAAAAGGTGACCAACATTACTAATCATCTATAAAACGCAAATTAAAACAAAGTGATATTTCACTTTCACTTTGGTTTCTAACTCTTGTTAGAATGGATATTATCAGAAAGACAAGAAACAACAAGTATTGGCTGGGAACCCTAGTGCCCTGTTGGTGGGAGTGTACATTGGTGCAGCCACTGGAAAACAGAATGGTGGTTACTCAAAAAATTAAAAGCAGAATGACCCTAAGATCCAGCGATTCTCCTTCTGGGTTTCTATTTGAAGGAAACAAAAACAAGAACTCAAATATCTGCAGCCCCATGTTAACTGCAACATTACTTACAATAACCAAGGCCTGGAAACAACCTAAGTGCCGGTTGATGGATGAATGGATAAAGAAAATGTGGTATATATACACACAATGGAATATTATTCAGCCATAAAAAGAATGAAAGCTTTCCATTTGCAACAATATAAATGAATCTCAAAGGCATTATACTACTAAAATAAGTCAGAGAAGAGAAATATTGTATAATTTCACTTACATGTGAATCAAACAAAGAAAAACAAAGACCACATAATTAAAAATACAAAGAACAGTTCAGTGATTGCCAGAGGTGGGGGTGGGAATGGGGTAAAATGAGCAAGGGTGGTCAAAAAGTACAAACTTTCAGTTATAAATAAGTTTTGAGATACACTGAACAGCAGGGTGACTATAGGTAATATTACTGAATTGCAGAGGTGAAAGTTGCTAAGAGAGTAAATCCTAAAAGTCCTTATTATCACGAGAGAAAAAATTGTTCCCATGTGTGGTGATGGATGGTAACTAGACATACTGTGCTGATCACTTTGCTATATATTATGCAAATATATATATCAAATCATTTATGTAGTATAACTAAAACTAGCACAATGCTGTACATCAATTATATCTCATTTTTTAAAAATGCACTATCTTTAGCTCTTACATTTCTTACTCTCTAGCAGTTTACAGTCTGGTGTTTTATATTCTCATGGATGAATTCTCTTTGCAGTTCCTGTGGATCACAGCACACCAAAACAAGGTAAATTACAGAACAGTGTTTAATCAGCAGATGGATTATGCAATTCAGTGCATCCTTCATTGCCAAGAATAGATGGTTTGGCATAGTACACAAGATCAACATGATGGTATCATGAGATACTAGCCCCCCCATAAAAAGAAAAAAGTAGTCTGGCTCTTAATTTGTTCAAGCTAATGATAACTCCCAGTTTTAGGGAGACCAGAAAACAAACAATGACAGAATATGGCAACATTAAAACTGTCTAGCATTACTATAATTTGTGAAAATGTCAAATTATAAGCTTATACTTTATAGACCTTTTGAAAAAGAATTTTTACGCTATGAAAAAAAATAACAAAGCAATTTCTGCATGGTTTCTACTGCCTGTTCCTGTGTTTAAACTGAGATACTTCCTCCACTATCCACATGATTTTTTACCAGCCCCTAGGATCAATCCATCCTAAAGGAGATCAATCTTGGGCGTTCACTGGAAGGACTGATATTGAAGCTGAAACTCCAATACTTTGGCCACCTCATGCAAAGAGTTGACTCATTGGAAAAGACCCTGATGCTGGGTGGGATTGGGGGCAGGAGGAGAAGGGGATGACAGAGGATGAGATGGTTGGATGGCATCACTGACTCGATGGACATGGGTTTTGGGTAGACTCCGGGAGTTGGTGATGGACAGAGAGGCCTGGCGTGCTGCAATTCATGGGGTCGCAAAGAGTCAGACACGACTGAGCGACTGAACTGAACTGAACTGCTACTTACAACTATTAGAGGAGTTTATCATATGATCAGAAAGTTGAGTCAGTTCTTTAAAAATCAAACTTATTTCCTATAAAATAATATTATGCTTGTAGCCTATCTGACTCATACTGTGCTCAAATATAGCAGTAATAACACTGTAAACTCCAGCATTGTACTCCAAGCCCTCTCAGGGGATATGCAAAATGAATTCCAACTTGGGATGACAGGGACCACATCCCACCGCTGTAAATCTTTTGAACCATTGTTCAATCACAGAATGATTATTAGGACCTGGATAAAGAGTTCAGGGGCTTCCCTGGTGGCTCAGATGGTAAAGAATCTGCCTGCAATGCAGGAGACCTGGGTTCGGTCCCTGGGTTGGGAAGGTCCCCTGGAGGCAACCCACTGCAGTATTCTTGCCTGGAGAATCTCCATGCACAGAGGAGCCTGGCAGGCTACAGTCCATAGGGTCGCAAAGAGTCGGACACCACTGAGCGACTAAGCACAGCACAGCAAAGAGTTCCAGACATCTGAGGCTTGGGTGAAGGACAGTGGAGAGTGAGAATAGTCCTCTGAGGTCCTTTTTTCCTTTATCAGCTTCTAAGTACATTTCTCATAAGGCCCTCTAAGGACATTTCTGAGAATGGCCCACTGATTCCCAGTTCTACTACACTGACCTGTCCCTCCTTCCCATAGTTTATCTCCTCCCTCAGGCCACTGCCCTGGAAAACTGAAGTTATTCTCTAGTCTCCACATCTGTGGAAATTTTTCTTTGGAGCAGAGGTTTTCATTTTATTTTTAAACCAAGACCCACAGTAATAGAAGCATTTTACATCATAATTAAATAGATATATTCTTGTGGCTCAGCTGGTAAAGAATCCACCTTCAATGTGGGAGACCTGGGTTCGATCCCTGGGTTGGGAAGATCCCCTGGAGAAGGGAAAGGCTACCCGCTCCAGTAATCTGGCCTGGAGAATTCCACGGACAGTATAGTCCATGGGGTCGCAAAGAGTCAGACACGACGGAGTGACTTTCACTCTCACTACATGTATACATAACTGAAAAAAATGTTCTGTGGAGCAAAGCTCAACATACTATGTGACATGCTCAATGAGAATTTCTGTTCCATTCTAGTGTATTAAAAAAATGTTAGTCACAGCTCACTAAACTGACTTCATGACTGACTTATAGGTTACATCCCATTGTTTGAAGAACTCATTTTAAGGTTTTAAAAAATATATATTTTAATAATATTTTTTTTTAAAGTTTAAACTAACAAGGGAAAATTCACAAAATTCCTAAAAATGTGACTCTGCTGGTTTGACTCTTAGGTGTTGAAGCTCATTCCTACTTTTGGAAAATTCTCCACCTCTTTATACCTGAGGAGGCAGGGCTTTCTCCTACTGCAAAATAATCCCTTTCCCCTACCCAAACACTCTCTTTCTCTGCCCACTAGAAATGAGGAATAAGTACAACCGCCTCCTTGGTCTGGAGCGTGAGTTCATCTGGCAGCCTGAATTACTCTTGGCCACAGACACCATGGTACGACAGTGTACACTATCTAAAGCTGGATAGACCTGTGTGTGAGATGCTGCATCCAGTACCAGCCTGGAAGAACAGCAGTGTCTGCATCCACATGGTGTTTTGTGGTGAATTTTAGCCACAGTCATGCCCAGGCTCCTTCAATTCTTGCCTTGCCATGTCTTATTCTCCGCTGTACTGAAAATTCTTCTCCTGTTTAAATCTGCACAGTGTAAGTTGATTTCTCTTGTTTGCAATCAGTTGCAATAATTTCCCTAAGGTTTAATTACATTGGGGATTTTAGCTCTACTTTATGCAAAAAAAAAAAAAAAATTCTGTCTTGGCAATTCTCAGCAAAATCTGCACTAGAAATCTAGGAAGGATAAGGTTGGGCTCTGAGATGAAAGTTTAACTGGGAGATTGAGAATGTGGCTTGCTGATGAGACATTATGTTGAGGAAGAATGCATCTTGGAGTTTTCCACTTTTCCTTTCCAATTAGCTTCCTCATTATTTTCCTTCTTATTGAGAAAAACTATGGGGTTACTAAAAGACCAAGATTCAAAGTCATAGGCAAAGAAAAGAAAGGAACTCTAGTTGCAGCACTGGGGAATAAAAGCAAGCCATCGTGGTGACTTCCAGAGATAGACTTTCACATGCAAGAGGCCAGTCCCGGATATATAAGAGTAGAGAACTATACAGGAAGCTAAAATACATATCTACTACCCATGAGCACTCATCTGAGTATAAATGATAATTATTCTTATTAAATAATATAAATACTTAAATAATTAAAATTATTTTATTTTATTGACAGTCTGTGATATCCAGTTAAGTGCTTCCCAATCAAGAGCTAGATTAACAGTATAAATTCTCTGGTTGGTTCTTCCAGATGGTACTCAATTTCTGTACAGTTTCTAGTCAATAGGACTGAAACAAGGAGTACCCAGGTATTACAAAGATGCAGGTTGGTTGGGGCAAACACTCATTAAATTCCAGTGCTGCTCTTATTTGAAACATTATGTTTTGGCACTTGGGCCATCCTTACTGCACAAGAGATTTCAGACTAAATGTTTTGTGTACAACTCTAGTACAGATATGTTGACAACTTTAATTCACACTCCAGATATCACCAGACTACCAAATCTGCACTGGATTAACATGCATGTGTAAATGTGAAGACTCTTTATGCCTCCTCCTAAGATGACTGAGCACAAATACATTTTTGTGAGCAAATAAGTGCTTATGAAATATCTAAGGAAACAAACTTGAAATACCAATAGATTCACAAAAACCACAACCAAAAAGGAGGATGTAACAAAAAATTTCATTTAAACTTAGACCAATTTACTTTGGTAGTGAACATATAAGTATAATGAATATAAATATTCTTTTAATGTCTAAATATCAATTTTAATATTAAAAATTTGGAAAGCTAATTTTACTGGCATTGATCTCATGAATTTTCATTAAAAACATATACTTAGACATATTTTATTTATTTCCTTGGAAATTTTTCTTTTCTGAGGACTTTTCTTCACCTGCATTGTGATAATGAGTTATAGATATAAGGCAGAGATTTTGTTCATATAGACTTTTGTGCAGTAGAGATTTTTGAACAGGATGACTAAATGATCAAAGGGTATTACCTGTCATTTCAGACTTGAGTATAATTAAAGCTGTGCTGCCTACACTTGATGCAGTTCTGAGATGTGAAGAACGAGATCTTTAGATCTTTAGTTTATCCAATAAAGTATTAATGTGTTGGAAAAATAATTCTTGCTCATGAAACAATGCTAAAGGTAGCTTCCAGAAACTGACAAATAAATGTATCTTCACAAATAGTCATATAATCAAAATGAGAAGGAAAGTACCTAAAACATTTTAAGCAAGAACAAATAGTTTTATAGTTTTAGTCTTTGATCCAACTGATAAAAAATAATTAAGGGTTTATGGAAACTATATGACTATTTAAAAATCATGTTTTTGAGTGTTGCCTTCATTAGGAATGGTAAGCTCAGAATCTAAACCTATTTAGAGTCAATAAAAATGAAAATAAATTCTGTTTCTAGAAGAGTTTAAATTAACTTTGGGAATTATTTCTGGAGATTAATTACCTGTATGTCTGTGGCTAAACAGCTTCTCTGGGTTTGCTTTTCCTCTGCTGTGAGTCCTGAGCTAGATGGTGTTGTAGTAATACCTGATAAGATTAAATAATCATCTAGTAATGCAAAGAGAGCAAGAATGGATCATATCTACTAGAAACTTACTGTGTGCAAAACAGTACTCTTCTTTATCTCATTTATTGCCCATAGTAATTATGATGCTAGGTGGCTAATGTAAAACACAAAGAGACTAAGTAACCTGGATGTGTAACAGGAAGACCAGGTGACACGCAGGTGGTTTGCCTGTGACTAGAGTACCCCTACTCTGATGTGAGAAAGTTCAGAAAAGCTCATTTCAAGTATTACTTCCTTTAAAAAGATTTCTCTGGCTTTCCCAAGCAGTTCAAGAAATGTTTCCTTTTGCCCCATCAATATACCTTATTAATATACTTTATACGTTACATTTATTATACTTTATTGGGCTTTCCTGGTGGCTCAGATAATAAAGAATCTACCTGCAATGCAGGAGACCCAGGTTTGATCCCTCCCTTGGTTGGGAAGATCTCTTTCCTCAGATAGGGGGCTGTGATATTTCATGTTGTATCCCCAGAATATATCAAAATCTACTATACAGTAGGTACTAAATGTATATCTATTAAATAAGTGAATGGCATATTTAACATATTTCTATGGAAATAAAAGCTAATAGGCTGACAATCGTGCTAAGTGCATGCTCAGTCACTTCAGTCGTGTCTGACTCTGACCATCAGTTTAAATAAAATAAGACTATTATACTGTCAGTGGGAATGTAAACTGGTACAGCTGGTATGGAAAACAGTATGGAGGTTTCTTAGAAAACTAAAAATTGAGCTACCGTATGATCCAGCAATCCCACTCCTGGGCATATGTCCAGAGAAAACCATAATGAACAAAGATTCAGGCACTGCAATCTTCATAGCAACACTGTTCACAATAACCAAACCATGGAAACAAACTAAATGTCCATCAACAGAAGAATGGATAAAGATGTGGTACATATATACAATGGAGTATTACTCATCCATATAAAGAATGAAATAATACCATTTGCAGCAATATGGATAAATTTAGAGACTGCCATACTGAGTAAAGTCAGTCAGATGGACAAAGATATTGTCCATCTGACAAAAATCATGTGATATTACTATGTGGAATCTAAAAATATGATACAATTGAACTTATTTACAAAACAGAAATAGAATCACAGACTAAGAAGAAAAACTTATAATTACCAAAGAGGAAAGGTGGGAGAAAGGTTAAATTACAACTTTGGGATTAATATATACACACTACTATATATAAAACAGATAATCAACAAAGACCCGCTATATAGCACAGGGAACTCAATATTCTATAACCTATTAATACATTCACCAATATCTAATTTACTAAAAGATAATTTGCTGAACTATTGAGAATTTCTTTAATGTTTCAAGGTTTTTGCTTTGTTTTTTGTATCTCTGTCTATTACTACCAATACCTCAGGCTTGCCCTTGTATCCTCCAGAGGCCATCAGACAAATACTAGAAATGTGGGTAAGACAATTAATTCCAGCCCTATTTGCCACTAGAGGCAGGGAAGGGGCAGACCCTATTGCAGGAGCTGGGTGGCATTAAGCTGCAAACAGAATTTAAGGGTTAATATACCTTCAATATAAAAGAGGAGGGTTAACACAGGGTCAAATGCAGATGGTGGAGCAGAAGATGTAGGAGGCAGGAACATCAGTAGCAAGATGGAAACTTTCCAAATAGTCTAACACTTTTCTTCCCAGGCACAGTGCTTGCTTTATTTCCTTGCAGTAGATTGGGAGAAGGGTGGAGTAAATGTACAAATTACTGGAGATTCAACTCTGGGAGATAGTGAAGGACAGGGAAGCCTGGCATGTTGCAGTCCATGGGGTCGCAGAGAATCATACATGACTGAACATCAACAATGGCATTAGATTGAGGAAGGGATTAACAAATATGAATGAAGTTTTTTTTTTTTCTTAAAGCATCTTCAGTTCAGTTCAGTCGCTTAGTCATGTCTGACTCTTTGTGACCCCAGGGTGCAGCACGCCGGGCTTCCCTGTCCAACACCAGCTCCCAGAGCTTGCTCAAACTCATGTCCATCGACTTGATGATGCCACCCAACAATCTCATCCCCTGTCGTCCCCTTCTCCTCCTGCCTTCAATCTTTCCCAGGATCAGGGTCTTTTCCAATGAGTCAGTTCTTTTCATAAGTTGGCCAAAGTGTTGGAATTTCAGCTTCGGCGTCAGTCCTTTCAATGAATATTCAGGACTGATTTCCTTTAGGATTGACTGGTTGGATCTCCTTGCTGTCCAAGGAACTCTCAAGAGTCTTCTCCAACACCACAGTTCAAAAGCATGAATTCTTCGGTGCTCAGCTTTCTTTATGGTACAACTCTCACATCCATACATGACTACTGGAAAAACCATAGCCTTGACTAGATGGACCTTTGTTGGCAAGGTAATGTCTCTGCTTTTTAATATGCTGTCTAGGTTGATCATAGCTTTTCTTCCAGGGAGCAAGCATCTTTTAATTTCATGTTGCAGTCACCATCAGCAGTGATTTTGGAGCCCCCCAAAAATAAAATCTGTCACGGTTTCCATTGTTTCTGTATCTATTTGCATAAAGTGATGGGACTGGATGCCATGACCTTCATTTTCTGAATGTTGAGTTTTAAGTCAACTTTTTCACTCTCCTCTTTCACTTTTATCAAGAGACTCTTTAGTTCCTCTTCACTTTCTTCCATAAGGGTGGTGTCATCTGCATATCTGAGGTTATTGATATTTCTCCTGGCAATCTTGATTCCAGCTTGTGCTTCATCCAGCCCAGCATTTCCCATGATGTACTCTGCATATAAGTTAAATAAGCAGGGTGACAATATACAGCCTTGACATACTCCTTTCCCAATTTGGAACCAGTCTGTTGTTCCATGTCCAGTTCTAACTGTTGCTTCTTGACCTGCATACAGATTTCTCAGGAGGCAGGTCAGGTGGTCTGGTATTCCCGTCTCTTGAAGAATTTTCCACAGTTTGTTGTGATCCACACAGTCAAAGGCTTTGGCGTAATCAATAAAGCAGAAATAGATGTTTGTCTGCAACTCTCTTGCTTTTTTGATGATCCAACGGATGTTGGCAGTTTGATCTCTGGTTCCTCTGCCTTTTCTAAATCCAGCTTGAACATCTTGAAGTTCATGGTTCATGTACTGTTGAAGCCTGGCTTGGAGAATTTTGAGCATTACTTCGCTAGCGTGTGAGATGAGTGCAATTGTGCGGTAATTTGAACATTTTTTGGCATTGCTGTTCTTTGGGATTGGAATGAAAACTGACCTTTTCCAAATGCTTGTTAAATAGACTAAAAACAGAGATTCATCAACAGTAGAAATGCATATACAGAAGTATCTACTGCTAAGGCATTCACAGTAATATGTGGGTTCTTTTATTTGTTTTAACATCTCAGCAAGGCAAATAATTCTGAATTAGTTTATGTGTCTATATGTAAAGTAATATATGTATGTATACATGTATATGTATGTACGTATGTATATTATTTCACTGTAATATCCAATAATAAGAAATATTATTATTAGTCAAATTTAGATGTTCTTAGGTGACTCAGTGAGTTTCTTAAGAACATCTTGTTTGTTTAAACAACTTTATTGAAGTATAAAATATGATAATATAGAAATAGTAAAAATTCAAAATGTACAACTTAAAACATCTTGATATATGTTTATGCCTGTGACGTCATCACCACAGTCAAGATAATGAACATATCTATGAACCTGCAAAGTGTTCTCCTTTGAAATCCCTCCTTCCTGCCACTCCCCACCACCCCTGCCCCACTCCTGTCTCCGAGTACATCCTGACAGTGCTTTCTGTCGTTATACATTAGTTTGCATTTTCTAGAATTCTATGTAAAAGGAATCATATAATGTGCACTTTTGGTTTGGTCTGGCTTCTTTCATTCAGCATAATTTATTTTGTATTAAACTATTTTGCTCCAAGTGGAAGTGACTTATTTCTTTATATTGATAAATAGTATTGCCTTGAATGACTATGTCACAACTTGTTTATCCATCCACATTTTAAAGAACATTTGAGTTTTTTCCCCAGTTTTTGGTCATTACAACTAAAGCTACTATGAACATTATTGTATAAATATTTGCCTAGACATATTCTTTCTGTTTTCTTAAATAAATAGCTGGGGGTAGAATGGCTGAGTCATAGGATGAGTATCTATCTAACTTTAGAAGAAACTCCCAAAATGTTTTTCACAGGGCTTGGACAACTTTTATTCTCATTGACAGTGAATGAGAATTTTAGTTGCTCCACAGCCTAAAAAACACTTAGTAAGCTAAAACTTTTTCATTTTAGACATTCTAATATCCATGCAGTGATACCTCCTTGTGATTTTAAGTTTATATCCCTAGTGAGTAATAATGCTCTACTTATCAAGTGCTAATTTGACATCATACAACTTCCTTGGTGAAGTGTCTATCCAAATCATTTGTCTACTTTGTATTGTATTTTTGTTGTTGTTGTTTCCTTGTAGAGGTTTGAGAGTTCTTTTCATAAATATTCTGGATAAAAGGTCTTTATCAATATGTGATTTGTAAACATTTTCTCCTGGTTCTTCAGTTTGTTTGCTCCCACCCCCACCCCAGTTTTCATGAGTGTCTTTCAAAGAATAGAAATTCTTTATTCTGATGAAGTCTTACTTATTTTTTTCTTTTATGGTTCATGCTGTTTATATCCTCTTTAAAGTTCTTTTGCCTAAGGTTTCACAAATTTCTACTCGATGAATAAGAATTTTAGGTTTTATATTTTCATTTATGATCAATTTTGAGTTAATAATTTATAGAGTATGGGGTATGGATTAACTTCATTTTCGGATATCTCAGCAACATTTGTTAAAAAGACTTCTTTCTACACTAAATGTCTTCTGCAACCTTGTTGGAAACCAGTTGTCTATGAATGAATGGTTTTATTTTTGTAATCTCTATACTGTTCTCTATGTATTTGTACAGACTTTTTTCAAAATTTTCATTATTCTAGCTGCAATCTTAAAATATGATATCATTTGTCCTCAAACATTAATTTTCTTTTTCAAGTGATTTTGGCTTTTCTATATTTTTTTGCATTTCCGTCTGAATTTTAGAATCGGTTTTTCAATTTCTACAAATAAATTCTGTGGAATTTTTATTCAGAATGCATTGGATTTATAAGATCAACTTAGAGAAACTTGACATCCATCTTAACATCATTGATCTTCCAAACTAGTAACACAATATATCTCTCCATTTATTCAGTCTCCTTTTAACATCTGCCAACATTATGTTGGAAGTTTTGTTGCACAGGTATGCCCCAGCTTTTGTCAGATTTATATAAGTAATTCATAATCTTGATATAGCTATATACAGTATTTATAAACTTTTTCAATGTCTGATTCTTCATTGCTGGTACAAAGAAGTAAAATTGATTTCTACTTGTTAATCATGTATCCTGAAACTGTTGCTAAACTCATTTATTAGTTACATTGACTTTTTTGTGTATTCCACTGGGTTTTTCATATAGATTATCATGTCATCAATGAATAAATACAGATTTATTTCTTCTTTTTCAATTTGGATGCCTTTATTGTTTCTTTGGTTTTATCTTATTGTGCTAGCAAAGCTCCCCAGTACAATGCTCAATAGAAGTGGTGAGAGGACATACTTGTTTCATTCCTGAAAGTATTAGGAAGATAACATTTAGTCTTTCACGATTAAGTATGATGTTAACTGTAGATTTTGGATTGATACCTTTCATCAAGTTGAGGAAATTCTCTGTATATCTATGTATATCATGTATATCTAATTCAGTGCAGTTTTTTTTTCAGGAGGGATGTTCGATTTTCTGCATGTACTGAGATAATCTTATGGTATTTCTTTTTTAATCTACTTTCATTGATTTTCTTATGTAAAAACCAGTATTGCATTCCTAGGATAAACCTCACTTACTCATGATACATTATCCTTTTTATGTATTGCTGTATTTGATTTGCTAATGTTTTGAAGGAATTTTTTCACCTTTGTTCATGAACAATACTGGACTCTACCTTTCTTTCCTTGTAGTGTCTTTGTATAGTTTTGGTATCAAGATAATACCTTCCTCATGAAATGAGTTAGGAAATATTTTGTTTTCAGTTTTCTAGAAGAGTTTATGTATCAGTAGAGCTGGTATTTTATTATTCTTAAATATTTGACAGAATATTTCAGTAAAGTGACTTTGTCCTGGATGTTTCCTCGTGAGAAGTTTCATAACTACATATTCAGTGTTTTTAGCAATCCAGGTTTACTTAGATTATCTATTTTTTATTCATTATGCCTTAGTTTTTTTTTAAAGAATTTGCCCAGTCCATGTAAATTGTATGATTTGTTGGTATGAAGTTGTTCATAGGATTACCTATTGTGGAAAGCAGACTAATGGCCCACCAGTGGTAAAGGGATTTTGCAGATGTGATTTAGTTCAGGATCTTGATATCCAGGAGATTATCCCAGATTATTCAGATGAGCTCAGTGTAATCACAGTGGTCCTCATAAGCTTATAAGTGAAAGAGGGATGAATGAGTCAGAATCAGAGATGGAAGAAGGGACCATGACCCAAGGAATTCAGTGACCTCCAGAACCTATAAAAGTGAAGGGAAAAGATTCTACCCTAAAGCCTCCAGAAAGAATATAGTCCTGCCTGCATATTAATTTTAGCATAATGAAACCCATTTTAGACTTCAGACCTCCAGAAATATAACTTTGTGGTATAATTGTACCTCAGTATCCATGGGGGATTGGTTCCAGGAAGGTTATGGATAGCAAATTTGCAGGTGCTCAAGGCCCTTATATAAAATGATGTACTGCAGTAACTATTATACTTCTCAATATCTGTAGAATATGTATTGATGTCATTTCTCCTATTGTTGATAATAGTAATCCATGTCTTCCATCTCTTTTGCTTATAAGTTGTCTAGAGATTTATTAATTTTATTGACCTCCTCAAAAAACCAATATTTAGTTTATTTTATTTTCTGCTTTTTATTTCATTGAATTACTATCTGATGTTCATTATTTTCTTAATTCTGCTTATTTGAAGTTTAATTTGATCTTCTTTAGTAGTTTTTTAAGATGGAACTCAAGGGCCTTGGTTTTCTTCTGTGTACTGCACCTCACAAATTTTTAAATGTTGGGAGAATGGCATGGAAGCATGTAAATTATCATGTGTGAGGTGAATCGCCAGTCCAGGTTTGATGTATGATACAGGGTGCTCGGGGCTGGTGCACCGGGATGGCCTGGAGGGGTGGGATGGGGGGAGGTGGAAGGGGGGTTTTGGAGGGGGAAAGCATGTGTAACGGTGGCGGATTCATGTCAAGGTATGGCAGAACAAATACAATGTTGTAAAGTTAAAAAAGAAAAAAAAAAGTATCAACTCTAGACACCTACATCAGAAACCTCACTTGATGCTGGTTAACATGTAGGTTCCTAGAACTCGGGTCAGATTTGCTGAATCAGAGTGCCATCTAGGAATCTGAATTTTGACAAACATTCTAAGCTGATTCTGATGCACAGTGAAATCTAACCATATCACAGCATGATACCTATCTGTGGTGAATTAGACTAGGGTCACTGCTGACAGAAAGTTAGTACAGTCTGACTTTTGTCTGCTGAATGTGGTGTCAGTGTTTGCCAAGGCATATTTCTCAGAGCCCTGCTCACTGGAGATGCTCTTGAACAAAATTTCTGTGGTCAAATGCATTTCAGATACCATCAAAATTACATATTGTTATTATTAATTATAATTAATAACATATTAAATGTTCTGAGAAGTCCTGCATTAAAAGAAAAACAGCATCCCCCCCCCAAAAAAAGTTATGTTTTTAATTTCCTTATACTCAAAATACTTTCTTACCTTTTTTTTATTCTTTGATTCCTGGACTATTTATAAAATTATTGTTTAGTTTCTAAATACTTGCAGATTTTCCAGATACCTTTTTTCTTATTGATTTGAAGTTTAATTTTATTGTGGTCAGAGAGCATACTGTCTATGATTTGAATCATTTCAAATTACTAAGACTTGATTTATGGCCCAGATTATGATCTAAAAGTGTTCCAAGGGCATTTGAAAGTAATGTATCCTCTACTACTGGTAGATGGAGTGTTTTATTAATGTAAATTAGGTCAAGTTGATTGACAGTGTTGTTCACATCTTCTACAGCTGATCGTTTGACTGATCGTTTGACTAATTGTTATACAGTTTATTGAAGAGGGAGGTGTTGAAATCTTTATATTTGTGCATTTATCTATATCTCTTGTGATTCTATCAATTTTAGCTTCATATATTTAAAAACTATTGTTAGTAAGTGGATAAACATTGAGCAGTTATGTCCTTTTGATGCATTGATACTTTTATCATATAAATGACGTTGATAGTATTCTTTCCTCTTGAATATACTTTGATATTAATATAACATTTATAATATTTATATATTCTATGTTTCTACTTAACATAATCAGCCTTTTAGTTTCTTGAACATATGGAATACAGTTACACTTATTGTTTAACTCTCCCTTAATTTTATCACATATATAACTTCTGCATCAAATTCAATGGATGGATATATCTCCTTAAAATGGGTCATATTTTCCTTTTTCTTTTCATACCTGGTAGTTTTTGGCTGGATGCTTGGCAGTGTGAATTTAATTTACTTAGCTCTGAATACTTTTGTGTTTTTTTAAGTGTGATCTATTTTTCTGGGAGTATTTCTTTAAATATTGATCTATTTTCTGGGATACAGGTAGGAACACAGATAGTTTGAAACTTGTTCTTAAACTTTGTTAGGCAGAATTAAAGCAATGAACAGTGTATTGCTAAGACTGCCCCACTACTGAGATAAAACACTTCTGACTACTCTACCAAATGCCCTGTGAATAGTGAGGTTTTCCACTCTAGATTGTTGGAATAGGAAGTATTCCTGGCCCTAAGTGAGCTTTCTACAAAAAGCCTTCTCCAGAGCTTTTTAGCTCTTTCCTGGTCTTGATACTTTATTTATATACATTCACTGATCTGAACTCAGTTGAAATTTTAAACAATACCCTCTATAGATTTAAAGTTACTCTGGGTAGCTCTTTCCTCCATGATACTATGTCTTGCAACCTCTAAACATGTTGGTTCCCCCAGGATTGAGTTCCATCTCCAGCTCAGAGTGACTGCAAGATTCCACCTAGCTCTTTCTTCTCGTCCTGTGTTGGATTCACCTCATTTTCTCCCTGTAACTCAAGGATCACTGTTCCTCACTGATGGACTTCCAGTGTCTGCTGCTGCTAAGTCGCTTCAGTCGTTTCCGACTCTGCAACTCCATAGACAGCAGCCCACCAGGCTCCACCATCCCTGGGATTCTCCAGGCAAGAACACTGGAGTGGGTTGCCATTTCCTTCTCCAGTGCATGAAAGTGAAAAGTGAAAGTGAAGTTGCTTAGTTGTGTCCAACTCTTCGCGACCCCATGGACGGCAGCCTACCAGGCTCCTCCGTCCATGGGATTT
Organism: Giraffa tippelskirchi; assembly: GCF_054371585.1. Lineage (NCBI taxonomy): Eukaryota > Metazoa > Chordata > Mammalia > Artiodactyla > Giraffidae > Giraffa > Giraffa tippelskirchi. The sequence continues at coordinate 101,141,986 of NC_137280.1, read as the reverse complement.
TCCAGGCAAAAGTATTGGCATAGGGTGCCATTGCCTTCTCCATATCATTATAAAGTAATTTAATTAAACATTATTTTATCCACCATAGTGGTAATTTATGAGTACCAGCAAGTTTACCTGTGGCAGCAAAATTGTTTGCTTTACTCAAATGCATTTTACCATATACTGGGGGAAGATGGCTCTTTTTCTTCTTTTAAAAACTGAAGTATAGTTAATGTACAATGCTATGTTAGTTTCAAGTGTATAGCAAAGTGATTCAGATATATATATGTGTGTGTATATATTCTTTTTAAGATTCTTTTCACTTATAGTTATTATAAGATATTGAGTATAGCTACCTGTGCTATGCAGTAGGTCCTTGTTGTTTACCTGATTTTTTTTTTTTAATAAATTTATTTATTTTAGTTGGGGGCTAATTACTTTACAATATTGTAATAGTTTTTGCCATACATTGACATGAATCAGCCATGAGTTTACATGTGTTCCCCTTCCTGAACCCCCCACCCACCTCCCTCCCCATCCCATCCCTCTGGGTCATCCCATTGCCCCGGCCCTGAGCCTTTGTCTCATGCATCGAACATGGAATGGTGTTCTGTTTCACATATGATAATATACATGTTTCAATGCTATTCTCCCAGAACGTCCCACCCTCACCTTCTCCCTCAGAGTCCATAAAATTGTTCTATGCATCTGTGTCTCTTATTCTGTCTCGCATATAGGGTTATCGTTACCATCTTTCAAATTCCATATATATGCATTAGTATACTGTATTGTGTTTACCTGATTTATATATTGTTATATATATATATGTTAATCCCAAACTCTAATGGTGCTTCTTGAGGAAGATGCATTTATAAAAAAGGATAAACTCAAAGAGAATTAATAAGGAACACTTGACATTGGTGGACCATTTTGTTCAGCAAGTGAAGACATTTCCACACAAATCTTTTATCCTATATGAGAAAGAAGTCACACTTATCAGGATGTCAACACAGGAGCACTCAGGTTACCAAGTCTCACTGCACTCAGTTCAGTTCAGTCGCTCAGTCATGTGCAGCTCTTTGCGACCCCATGGATTGCAGCACTCCAGGCCTCCCTATCCATCACCAACTCCTGGAGTTTACCCAAACCCATGTGCATCGAGTCGGTGATGCCATCCAACCATCTCATCCTCTGTCATCCCCTTCTCCTCCCGCCCCCAATCCTACCCAGCATTAGGGTCTTTTCCAATGAGTCAACCCTTCGCATGAGGTGGCCAAAGTATTGGAGTTTCAGCTTCAACATCACACCTTCCAATGAACACCCAGGATTGATCTCTTTTAGGATGGATTGATTGGATCTCCTTGCAGTCCAAGGGACACTCAAGAGTCTTCTCCAACACCACAGTTCAAAAGCATCAATTCTTCGGCGCTCAGCTTTCTTCACCGTCCAACTCTCACATCCATACATGACCACTGGAAAAACCATAGCCTTGACTAGATGTACTTTTGTTGGCAAAGTAATGTCTCTGCTTTTAAATATGCTATCTAGGTTGGCCATAACCTTCCTTCCAAGGAGTAAGCGTCTTTTAATTTCATGGCTGCAATCACCATCTGCAGTGATTTTGGAGCCCCAAAAAATAAAGTCTGACACTGTTTCCACTGTTTCCCCATCTATTTGCCATGAAGTGATGGGACCAGATGCCATGATCTTAGTTTTCTGAATGTTGAGCTTTAAGCCAACTTTTTCACTCTCCTCTTTCACCTTCATCAAGAGGCTCTTTAGTTCTTCTTCACTTTCTGCCATAAGGGTGGTGTCATCTGCATATCTGTGGTTATTGATATTTCTCCTGGCAATCTTGATTCCAGCTTGTGTTTCTTCCAGCCCAGCATTTCTCATGATGTACTCTGCATATAAGTTAAATAAGCAGGGTGACAATATACAGCCTTGACGTACTCCTTTTCCTATTTGGAACCAGTCTGTTGTTCCACGTCCGGTTCTAACTGTTGCTTCCTGATCTGCATACAGGTTTCTCAAGAGACAGGTCAGATGGTCTGGTATTCCCATCTCTTTCAGAATTTTCCACAGTTTATTGTGATCCACACAGTCAAAGGCTTTGGCATAGTCAATAAAGCAGAAATCGATGTTTTTCTGGAACTCTCTTCCTTTTTCTATGATCCAGCGGATATTGGCAATTTGATCTCTGGTTCCTCTGCCTTTTCTAAAACCAGCTTGAACATCTGGAAGTTCATGGTTCACGTATTGCTGAAGCCTGGCTTGGAGAATTTTGAGCATTACTTTACTAGCGTGTGAGATGAGTGCAATTGTGCAGTAGTTTGAGCATTCTTTGGCATTGCCTTTCTTTGGGATTGGAATGAAGACTGACCTCTTCCAGTCCTGTGGCCACTGCTGAGTTTTCCAAATTTGCTGGCATATCCAGTGCAGCACTTTCACAGCATCACCTTTGAGGATTTGAAATAGCTCAACTGGAATTCCATCACCTCCACTAGCTTTGTTCGTACTGATGCTTTCTAAGGCCCACTTGACTTCACATTCCAGGATGTCTGGCTCTAGGTAGCTCTTAATAAGAGAGACATGTTGCTTTGCTGTTGATTTCACTCATGTATTGTTTGGACTGGCAAGTTGGACTGTGTAGCAACACTTTTCACACCAAATCTCAATCCAACTCCTGTCTGCTCACCGAAGCAGAGCCAAGTTATTGATAGGGTAATGGTCTTATTTTAAAAATTTCTGTTTCATATTACAGTATAGTTGAATTATTTATTTAATTTTGGCTGTGCTGAGTCTTCCTTGCTGCATTGCGGTGAGTAGAGGCTACTCTATAGTTCCCGTGTGCAGGCTTCTCATGGCAGTGGATTCTCTTGTGGAGCGTGTGCTCCAGGGTGCACAGGCTTCAGTAGTTATGGTACATGGGCTCAATAGTTGTGGTGCATGGGCTTAGTTGCTGTGTGGCATGAGGGGTCTTCCTGGATCATAGATTGAACTCATGTCTCCTGCATTGGCAGGCAGATTCTTTACCACTGAACCACCAGGAAAGTACTGCTTAGAGTTGCTTTATAATGTTTTGTTAGTTTCAGGTGTACAGCAAAGTGATTCAGTTCTTTGCCTATGTATTATACAAGTGACCACTGTGGTCATGTGAACACAGGATTATCACATCATATATCCTAATACTTTAGTCTTAGTACTGAGGCTGGTGAAGGAGAGAGGCAACCAGTTAGGAATCTGTGGGGTAGTGATGGGAGAGAATGATGGAGGCCAGGGTTCAGGTCTTGGAAAAGGGAAAAGAAGGCAGAAGGTTTCCTGGGATGTTAGCTTGGTCCCTGAGCATCACCCAAGGAATATCTTCTTTATTTAATGGAAGGTCCAGGTAGAATGCCCTGGAGAAGGAAATGGCAACCCACTCTAGTATTCTTGCCTGGAGAATCCCATGGACAGAGGATCCTGGTGGGCTACAGTTCATGGGGTTGCAAGAATCAGATATGACTTGGTGACTAAAGAGAGAGAGAGAGGTAGAATGATTATGGAGCTGTGAGAGCTATAGTTTATGCCTACCAAGACTCCTCAATATGTATTGACATGGGGCCTGTAGGCCTTATTGACTATAGTTTTCTATCTCTAATCTACCAACTTTGAACCCTTTTATTTGTCATGTAACTTCTCTAAATCTTGGCCTGCTGTGAGAATAACCATAATGACAGTGAGAAGGATAAAAATGTCACAATGAAGAATATGTACTTATTAAATACCTGGAGAGAATTATAATATGTTAACTTTGTCCCCCAAAAGTAAGTAATACACTAGGTGATACACCAGTGAAATACCCCTCAGTTTACAGTTTATTTCTTACTGGCATGGGAGTGGGTACTAAATAGAACTATTCAAGTACATGAAATTTTTGGAAAGGATTCACCAAGAGAAGAATATGAGTTAGAATCTTATCATGTGATCTTAGAAGCCAGAGGACATAAAGATCTGAGTGTGACAATCTGAAAAAAAAAGTGAAAGTTAGTCGCTTGTTTGTGTCCTACTCTTTGCAATCCCATGGACTGTAGCTGGCCAGGCTACTCTCTCCCTGAGATTCTCCAGGCAAGAATACTGGAGTGAGTAGTCATTCCCTTTTCCAAGGGATCTTCCTGACCCAGGGATCGAGCCTAGGTTTCCCAAACTGCCGACAGATTCTTTACCATTTGAGCCACTAGGGACCATCTGAGGATTATTCATATCAGGGGGTTGAACTGGGCAATCTTTGCTAATATGAGCATGAAGACCTATGTGAAAGACCACTGAGACCAGCTCCCAGTGTGCTTCGGGGTGAAGAGCAGGTAAGAAAACTATTTAGTTCATCTAGTCTAGCTAACAATGTCAGGTAGGTATCACCAGGTGACCCTGAAGCCCTGATTGTACACTTAATATTGCTGATGATCTACCAGTACTATACTAGGACACAGGTAGAGCCACATTCATACACTTCCCTGGTGAAAAGTGACTTAATTAACATTCTCTCTGAGTGAGTGAGTGAAAGTCTCTCAGTCATGTCTGACTCTTTGCAATCCCATGGACTACGATCCAAGGAATTCTCCAGGCCAGAATACTGGGTTGGGTAGCTGTTCCCTTCTCCACGGGATCTTTCCAACCCAGGGACTGAACCCAGGTCTCTCGCATCACAGGTGGATTCTTTACCAGCTGAGCTACTAGAGAAGACACATTCTCTCCAGCCTTGTCAAAGATAGTCCTGAGTTGCACAAGGAATTCCTGTGCTTAAGTTTTGACAAATTAGGTGACCAAATGACAGCAGCCAGGGCTAACTGTGCTTCTAACCTCCTCAGTGTAAATCCCCTAGCCAGAAGTTTTATCAGCATATCATTGCTCGATGTCGTGTCTTTTGTATTCTGATCTTTAAACAAGGGTGTCAGTCACTGTTTTTATTCTGGTTCTCATTTTGTTGAAACAGAGCCACAGAAACTGGCATTGACTGCTTGTTGGAAATTCACAACTATGATGAAGGAGCAGGCTTTCTACATCTGTTATTGAGTGTCTTTCATTGACAGTAAAATACATTATTAAATTTGTATTCTATTTGTGAAATTTCCACATTGAGAAAGGTCCATATTAGGCCTTTTGTAATCTTTCTAAGAGTTCAAAAGCTAATTTTAGAGTCGATAAGTTTTTCCTCTTGGCATGCATCAGAATTTCCTTGTCTGTAATCTTTAGGTTCTCATTTGATACTACATTATGCAATTCATGGATATCAACTATTAAATGAGCCAAAATCTGAATGTACCTCTTATAGCAAATAAGAACACACATTCTTATAATAATTTGGAGAAGAGTATCTTTTTGAAGTGTGTGGTCTGTATTTAGAGGCCACGTTACTGCCATATTTCTCAACTCTGGAAAGATCTGTTAATTTAATTTAGCTTTTGTTTCAAATGTACTGTTCTAATTTACTGTATGATATAGGCTGAAAATTTAATATCATCAAAATCATAAAATATATGAATTTTGAATTAAATAGTTTTATGTAAAATAAAATAAAAATTTATATTTGATAGGCATGAAACACTTTGATAATAGTGTTATAAAACAGAACCAAAAGCTTTTCAATGTATAATATGAACTAACTTGTACATATGTGAACTAACTTGTATAATATGAAAACATTATATACAGTCTCTGATATTTCCAGTTCAATGAAAGTCATTAGTAACTGCTTTGGCACTTCCTAAATACTTTCATACATTGATGGTGAGCATGCCAATGATACAGCTGGTTTGGAAATTGGCAATATCTGGAAAAATCACAGATATGTTTACACTTTCACTCAGCAATCTCATTTCTAGGAAGCTATCCCAAAGTTACACTGGCAAAAGTATATACTATGTACACAGATTCATAAACTGTAACAATATTTGTAATGGCAAAAGATTAAAAAACAAGTCTATCAGTAGACGGTGAGTTGAGCAGGTTATGATAATAGCACACAGTGGAGTATATGCAAGCACACAAGGATTTCTAAATAATAATAGCTTATAACCACAGGGATTATTAGGTGAAGGAAGCAAGGTGGAGATAAGTGTATACAGTGTATACAGATACCTTTTGTCATCAGTAGTGATGTGCTATTTCAGGACAACTAGATATTATGTTTATCTTGATGAACTACAACATAAAGTATATAGCATCACCTAACATTATTGTTATAACATGTTATGTTATAGGTGACGCTATATAGACAGTCTCAGCCAAAAATGTTTAACCTGAATCCCATCAGGTCCTTAAATCTAGTTGTCAGCTTATTTTAAATACAGGGGACAAAGAACATGTTAAAGGAGATATGGGGAAGCATCATACCAGTGCAGAAGTTAGGACACTCTGCGAGACCACTGGCCTGTTGTCTTTAACTAGGAAATGTCTTGGGCAAAGATACAGGGGTTATGATGAGGTCTATTCAGATTAAAAGAGAACTTGGAGCTTGAGTTGATTCTAGTTTAGACCAACTAACTCTAAAAGACATTTTGGAAGGAATTAAATATGGACTAAGTATTAGATGGCACTAAAGAATTGTTAATTTTATCTCATGTAATTATGGTACAGCAATTAGGTAGGGAAACATCCTTTTATCAGATATGCAGGCGCCCAGAAGTATTTATGGTAGAAATAGTCTATGTCATCTGTAATTTAAATATTTCAGGAAAAGAAAAAAACAGTTGAAACAAAATCGGCAGAATGTTAACAATTATGAAACCCAGGTGATGATTATGGAGGCGGGGGACAGGCAGGCAGCCTTGTGAAATCAAGTCCCCCTAAACTGAGCTCCCCTGCTGAGTTTGTGATTAATGTCTCAATCAAAAACTTTATTCTACTTTTTGCTCTGCCCCCTGTTCCTCTCAGGATTGAGGAGTAGCAAAGAAAAGGGAAGACTGAAAAGTAGGACTCTGCAGGGCCTTCCTGGGTACAAAAGCCCCTCCATATTCCTCCGTTTCTTGTTTGTAGAAGAGGCCTTCCCCAAGTTATGAGGAGTAGACTCAAGTAATTACAAATTAGAAAGTTGAGGGAGTGCAGAAACAAAGGAAAAGCACTTAAACCAGAAAAATGATGTTAGCTTAAAAAATAGTTCAACAATAAGAGTCCTATTTCCTCCTGGAGGGATATGTATAACAATCTGATACATATATTTGAGTTTCTGCCAAAACTAATGCCTTGCCCCCCAAATAGAGGATGGGAACTACCATACTGACCACAAGCAGTAGACGCCAGACTGACTGAAACAAGAAGGTTAATTAAAATTCCCCAAATATCACCCTGTTACCTCACTGCCAACAATCAGAGGAAAGCCCATGAGCTGACCAGATACCCTACAACCTTACCCCCCTAAGGTTGACATTAAAAACCCTTCCCTTAAAGTCATCAGGGAGTTTGGGTCCTTTGAGCATGTTCTTCTTGCTTGGCTCCCTGCAATACATACTGAAATTTTCTTTCACCACAACCAGGTGTCCTTAGATTGGCTTTGCTGCGTGTTGGGCGAGCCAAACCAGGTTTGGTTTGGAAACAATTTTTTTTTTTTTTTTGCGTTATTTTTCTTTTTCTATCTTGATGTATATTTGAAAGTTTTCATTTAATAAAAAGCTAAAAAGTGAAACCTAAACAAAAAAACACCCACTGAGGTAACTTCCCTGGTCCCCTCTCTCCTCCTCTTTGTGGCTGGGGATGGGCAACAGCTGGAGTGGCTGCCTTGCTTTTCTCATGGGAGGCACTGCCTGAAGTCTGTGGAGTCATGCCAGCTCTGGACAACACAGCTACCCAGGGAGAAATCATTACTATAATTAAGCCATTGGGGAAATTGTTTTAAATTTTAAATGTTATAAATTTGCAGATATGTCAAGAAATTAGATCTACACTCTGAACCTCAGAAGTCCCACTCGCCCCTCCCTCACCTACCAGAGTAAATCTTAGACTTTATCAGACATGCAAAAAATTGGGGCCCTTGAATAACTCACTGCACTATTCAGAACATTGTTAGTTCCTAATAAAAGTTGCCCAAGAGTTACTTTGATTTATCTCACTAATGATCAAATGACCTGCCTTAATAAAGGTGGTTTATATTAAAATAAAAATCAGGCTACACTGAGGACTCAGAATCAGTGATAAAATACTATATAAGTGTTTTATCTTTTCTGAATAGTGTATTTCACCAACACTGAGGAAGTTATCATAAACAGAACATATATATGTCCATATATCTGGACATATGCAAACTGTTTTTAAAAACCATGAATAAAATATGAGTGTAAAATGTCTTCCTGGCAGAATTCTGACTGTCAAGAGTTTCTTGGCATAGTTTGTAGTCTGTAGCAGAAATTGATAATTAAATATTTACTTTATTTGGGAATTGTTCCCCAGACTATTATTATCGAATCACTTGTTTCCTGCTATAAAAATTTTATACTTCAGGAAGTGTTTAGTGTGTCTAAGACATGTGATACAGTTAATGCCTCCCAACTCTCTAACAACAAGCCTCATCATCTTTAATGTTGAGTTCACTTCATGTATCCTTGTAAGGAATAATATTGTGGGCAATAATTGTTCATTAATACAAACAAATAGATTGCAAGCTTCCCATTAAAAAAAAAAAAAAAAACTCTGATCAGAGAGTAAAACACTAATTAAAACCTGAGCAAAAGTCTGTTCTTTAACAGAATTTTAAAGGGAATAAGTCTTATATTCAGCATTTCTCACCGTCCTTTCACCATCTTTCTTCCTCACACATTCCACTCCATCCCCACCCTTTCCCCATGTGCCAGCTGCAGTGTAGGAACTCAATGCTTCTTGGCACAGTGCAAATACCTGCTGGGGTATTTTGGTGCCAAAATAGCATCATCTGATGCCTTTCTAAACCTCTGCCTATTCCCCTAGACCTCCCATATTCTAAAACGTGGCTGCTGTACAATTTCATCAGAAAACATGGACAAGTAATTGATCTGCACAAAGTCAAAATTTTTAACTTAACATTAGTAAAACCCTATGGGTGTCAAGATGAGCCATGGCTCATCGTATGAAGCTTTGTTCAGTTTTATTTTGATCTACTCACTAAACAATTCATCCTTAACATAACTAAGGCTACAGAGGTGGGTAGGAGTGGATTAGAGAGGAAACTCAAATCAGAAAAGAGAGAGGTGTAGAGTAGAGCATATTTAGACTGAAAATAAAGCAGAATTTTTCTTATACATTGGTTTGTATATAGTCACAATAATTATTTTCAAATTATATTAAAAAATAATTTTTTAAAAATATTTCCTGAAGGGGAACCTGAGAAATATTGCATTGTCCTTGATCAAAAGTAATGTTAACAGGAAAGTCTACACTATGTGTGTGTGTTTATTTCTCTTTTTTTAAATTAAATGATATGCTATGCTATGCTAAGTCGCTTCAGTTGTGTCCGACTCTGTGCGACCCCATAGACGGCAGCCCACCAGGCTCCCCCGTCCCTGGGATTCTCCAGGCAAGAATACTGGAGTGGGTTGCCATTTCCTTCTCCAGTGCATGAAAGGGAAAAGTGAAAGTGAAGTCGCTCAGTCGTGTCCGACTCTTAGCGACCCCATGGACTGTAGCCTACCAGGCTCCTCCGTCCATGGGATTTTCCAGGCAAGAGTACTGGAGTGGGGTGCCATTGCCTTCTCCGATTAAATGATAAGCTTACTTATAATTACTGTTACTGTCTTTCCCCCATTTTGTAATAATTAACATTTATAATTAATGATTATATCTATTTTTACTTAGCTGTCTTTGACACTATATGAAAGTGAATCAACATCCCTGGAAAAAATGAAAACATGCACGGGCTGATGTAGAAATACACACGATACTTCTAGCTGTCCCAAGATGATCACTGATTCCTTTTTTTGTGGTGAGATTTCAGGCATGGAATTGGCTTTGGCCAATATAAATTTTGGCAACAGATGTTTTAAGTTTTCCTAATAAATCAAACTGTCTTACATTTATGGTGCCAAGTATTTTCTCAACTCACATATATCAGTAGTTACTAAAAACTTTGTTCCATGCCCTGTGATCATGTTAGGAGATCCATAATATGAAAAATCAGGGTAACACATGAGTTTTTCATGAAGTTAATTTGATTTATTCTCAAAGACTGTCTTTTATTATAACAGTATTCCTTTTCTTCTTTTTAATGCTGAAATTCTTCCGTTTATGAAACAATGGTGACAGTAGATGATAATTGTTTTAATGCAAGCTTAATGTTTTTAATTTTACATATTAAAAATACGGCACACCTATGTCTCTTTACTCATTTCCCACTAGAGAAGGACAGATTTTACTTGTATTGGAATTCAAAAGTCTGAGACCAACTGATACATATTCTAGTCTCTGTTTCAACTATAGTTTTCTAGGAGGTGTCTGATTCAAACTAGAGCTAGGGAAGAAAAGCATAGAATGTCAAAGATGCTTTTCAAGTTGTAAACTAACGGATACTAATACTTTTCTTTAAATGGAAAGGTGTTTCTGAATTGAAAAGAGCAGTGTTTCTGAATAAATTTAGAAAGGATTTTCTTGATCTACACAAAAGAGTTCTAAGAGCCTCTCATTCTTTTAAGCTTTTCACTGTGACTTCAAAGTAATCATTTTCAGATTAATAAACCAAAGTCTGCCTTGGAGTTATAGTTTTTTCTTTATTAGGAAATCTGAGGTTATCTAGAACCCAGCTGGAGAACATGACTGAAGAAGTGAAAAGCTGACAAAGTGAGGCAATGCTTAACTATTTCAATATGTGCAATTAACCATTTATACACACTTCTTAAAGGCAGAGAGCTGGAATGGTGTATCTGTAAGGGAAAAAATATGTAATTAAGTACCCCTCAGTTTATCTTCAGTAAAATTTCACCATTGTATAAAATGTATTGTTATTTTTAATTACCTGTTGCCGCTCCACTTTGCCCTCCCCCCTTTTAGAATCTTTAGTTTGATGTTCTGATCATTTTTTAAATGATCTCACTGGAAAAAGATAATTTTATCCTTTTTAAAAAATGTGGTTGTGAATATGGACTTAAGCTCTCACCTCAAACAGTACTTTTGGAAAATTTTCTAAAAGGCACTATCAAGGCACTCTAAGGATTGAACTTTAGTATAACTGTCAATACCAACCTACTAATATAAGTTTTCAAAACTAGTTTTTGTATAACAGCAAACTCACTTTGTGATGTTTTATGAACAAAGAGTTCACATATTCCTGCATCTGTCCAATTCATAAATATCTTTTTCGTCGCCTGTTTCCCGTTCCCTTCCTATCCTCCCGCCCCCGCCGCCCCCTCTCGCCCCCCACCCCCCGCCCCTCTGCTGGCAGCTTTAGTTTTTCTTTTCTTTAATTCTTCCTCTCGCCTCTGTAGCCTCTAGTTTAATTTCCTTTATTGACCATTTATGGAATGAATGAACTCCCCAACCCGGTTCCAGGAGCCTGGCTGCCCTTTGCCATGCAGCTTTCCCTCCTGGGACTCGGGTCGCTGCACACTCGCCAGTGGAGGACGGGCCTCCTTTATTGACCTGGGACTCGGGTCGCTGCACACTCGCCAGTGGAGGACGGGCCGAGGACGCTGCTCCAGCGACCGCGGTCGGAGCAGGGTTGGCCCGGCGCCTGGAGGCGGGCGGGAGGCGGACGATACCTCCGCCGGGGCTCGGAGGAGAGATACCCCAGCTCAAGAACCTAGAAGGGGAGCTGCGATCCGCGTAGGAGGCAGCTTTTCCAGCGGGCGCGGCGGTCACCTGGGAGCAGCGCGGGGACCCATCTTGCCCGAGGGGAGTCCAGGGGGCGCTGGGCTGCTGCGCGGGGCACAGCCGGGGCGGCGCTCCGGGCCCGGGATCCCACGAGGCCTGGGGACACCCTGGACGGAGGCGTGGCCCCGACACCCAGCGCGCTTCTGCAGGATCGAGGCGGGAAGCCGCTGCGTATCTCAGTCTTTGCCACCCCAGCTTCTCTCGGCTCGAATTCAGCCTCCAACTTGCAGGCACCGGAGAGCACCTGCCCCCGAGGCTGGTGGGGGTATGCTCAGCAGCTTTAAAGGCACCGGGGATTGATCCAACCAGCCCGAAGAGAACTGGTAGGTGCCTCAGAACTCCGCAGGGCGCGGGCCGCCGTCGGGATTCAGAAGTCATTGTGTGCTGTGCTGGATTCCTCTATCCACCCCGAGGCCCCCGAGCTTATCTCACGCTCTACTGCTCATCCGCAAGTGTCCTAGGCCTTATCCCCAGCATTCTTTGGAGCAACTTCTGTGAAGAAGACTTTTAACTCTGTTTCGCAAGAGTTCTTCTCCCTCCCATAAAGGTTGGGGCGAACTGCAGGTGCTAGCCCTGCACACTGCCGACTGGTGGTCTCCGCAGAGAGGTTCCCCCGGGAGAGAGCAATGGCAGAACCGGGATCTGGGCTGCCTTCTGGTCTTGCAGCCCCCACGTTCCTGCGGTGGCTAACAGGACTAGGGGCTGGAATGGTCTTCCTGAGCTTCTTGCAGAAACTCCTGTACCCTTACTTCTGGACTGACCTCTGGTACCTGCTGAAGGTGCTTCGCTGTGGACTTTGGACAGAGAAGCACAGGAAGAAAGGGGAGCTAGTCACTGTCCTGGATAAATTCCTAATCCACGCCAAGAAGCAGCCCCAGAAACCTTTCATCATCTACGAGGGAGACATCTACACCTATGAGGATGTGGACAGGAGAAGTAATAAAGTGGCCCACGTCTTCCTGAACCATTCCCCGCTGAAAAGGGGCAATACTGTGGCTTTGCTGATGAGCAATGAGCCGGATTTCATTCACGTGTGGTTTGGCCTGGCCAAGCTGGGCTGCGTGGTGGCCTTCCTCAACTCCAACATTCGATCCGTCTCCCTCCTGCATTGCATCCGCAGTTGTGAGCCCAGGGCCCTCGTGGTGGGTGCAGGTAGAGTATGGGATATGATCTGCTTGAGCAGAATGGCAGCCCTGCCTCCTATCCCACCCCCACCCCCCTCATATTTTTGTTAGAACCAATTAGCAGCTAGTATCCTGGGTATGTGATGAAGTGTGGATGTTAAGAGTACAGGTGGTTTAATTTCCCCTTCCCTCACCTCAATCACTGTTGTAGATGACTAATTATCAGGACAGCTTCTGAAGAGCTTTACTGAAATCTCAGACTTTTCTGAAATCTTATTATTTTAGTGAAGGGACAGGATGTGTCTAAGGGGAACGTTTTAGTGTTCTTGATACCTTCAGTGAGTACAAGAACACAGAGAGAGATTGGTAAGTTCTAAATTTTGTCAGATCTGACAAAATTATCTGATGTGAAGGAAGATGATCCTGTTTCATTGTTGAATACCTGCTGCCTCTAATAGTAGCACTATCAAGGTTGACTGCCTTTGCAGAAAAAAACATGTTTAATTAGAAGTGCATGAATTCTTGTCTTCATGTCTGCTCTTATTCTGCACTGCCTGCAAGCTAGGATTTGCCTGGCAAAGTTGGACTCCCACCTCCCAGCCAGTGGCAAGCTCTTGGCAGACTCTCAGTCTCTTTCTCCCCCATCTCCTTACCCCACTGGTGCATCATTTTATTTTTCTTTCAGTAAGTGCTGACCTTCTTCCCCTCCCCTTGGATTTAGGCTTTGGATATGTATACTGACAGTGAACTATGAAGAAAAGTTTTTGGTTGAGTGCCTGACTAATGAAGAACCTAGGATGATAAGTTGCATTACAGGGGAAGCGAAGTATGAAAATTGATAACGTATTTGGTATAATCTAAGTGGTTTATGCATATGTTTCTTTCATGAGGGTAGGAAGGTAGAGGATCATGGCAAATACCTTAGTGAAAATATTTAAGTATTTTAGGTTAATAGATACATTCTGACACCTCATATGGACTTCTCAGATGACACTAGTGATAAAGAACTTGCCTGCAAGTGCAGGAGACATAAGAGACGCAGTTTCGATCCCTTGGTCAAGAAGATCCCCTGCAGGAGGGCGTGGCAACTCACTGCAGTATTCTTTCCTAGAGAATCCCCAGACAGAAGAGCCTGGTGGGCTATAGTCGTATAGAATCTTTAGATTCACTGAGAAAAATGGGGGGTTATATACCAGTGATTTATAAAGTATAATACTTTCTGTTTACCCTTTATCATATAATAATTGTATATCACATGAAAATGAGTTAGCCAATATATAGTAAAAAAAAAACAAAAAACGGTTAGTTATTCAAGGCTTTCATTTTTGCTTGTTTCATTTGTCCTTCCAGCTCGATTTGTGACTAGATGGAGAAGCAAAATGTTTGTTCTTTTTAATTTATGATCATATTTTTAATGGAAAGGCATTTTATTTTAAATATAGCAGTGTGTACATGTCAATTCCAGACTCCCAAATGTGTCTTATTACTCTTAAGGACTGATTTTATCTTAAATTACAGGAGTGGGGAAACCAGAAAGCCTCTCTTGTGTGTTTTTTTTTATTCAACAGTCATATCCTCCAAGATTGAAATTCAACTTTTCACTTTGGAAAGAGGTTAGCTAGTATGATAACATTTCTTTGAACTGTAGCAATAAGTAGAATAAAGGAGTCACGCAGAGGTTCCATAACATGGTGAAACAATGTTTACCTCTTGTGCCATGGGCAGTGATAATATGAATACAGCAGAGAAAACTATCGCAGTTCATCTTTGGATATATTCTGACATTTTAGCTGCTCATTCTAATTTAGATTGCAGTTTCTGGAGCAAATCTAAACCTTAAATTGTGCAAAGAAATTAGTAAAGTCATAAATTCTCTTTAGAAGAGCAAACTAGAAGGGCCACAATATCTCTGAAAAGATTTCTGTGGCCATGATGCTGAGGTCAACCTGAGAAACATCCCATATCCTGTCTCCTGAGGGACTCCTCCTGAAGTGTGTAGGGCTGTTTAACTCTCAAAATAGATTTTTCAAACTTTGGTGTTGACTGAGCTGTTGCCCAATTAGGACCAATTAATTTTGCAGTTTTACTTGTGCCAGCTTTTGCTTTGCTTGCCAATAACTAATTGCATTGTTTCCTTGTTTTTGTTTTTACCATTACCAGACAAGTTTTGTATATGAAAGCCACATTGGGATGCTGGAATTTTAAGCCAAACATGTTTAATTACTTTGCTCAGTAAGTAGGTACCTGGAGAATTCAACCTTAAATCCTAGTAACAGTTCTTTATAGCACACCTCCAAAATATATAAATAGCATATGTTTCTTTCAAAGATGGGATGGTTCCCTTTTAATTAACTACTAGTTTTGTTTTGTTTTGTAAGACAGCATGGCTTCCATCACAATCACTTTTCTGTATTTGAAGCTCTTACCCTGAAAACTGTATTCTTGGCATCTTGAGTCTAATCCATGAACAATATATACATATAGTTTTTAGAACTTTACATTTCAGAGCTCTTAAATTCCCATTGGATGTTTCTAATGGAGATGTATTATTAAATCCTTATATCTCTAGCAAGAGTGTATTGAAGTGGAAAGACCAGATAGTGGTTTAGATATAAGCTGGACAGCCCCAGGTCTCACTTCTGATCTGCCACTTCTTAATTGTGTGATTGAAAAACAATGTCTTCAGCTGCTTTGAGTGATACTTTGCTTTGCTGTGAACTGGTGATAATACCGTCTCCTTCACAGTGTAATTCTGAGGGTTAAATGGCAGAGTTTTGGTAAAGTGACTAGCGGAGTCACTAGTGCATACAAAGTAAATCCTTGGTGAATCGAAATAATTGCTATTATCATTGTGAAGTCATTGGAGGCTTTTACTAAGGGACTTCACTTGAATTTTGATGCTAAGACATAATTTGGTATTAGCTGCAAAAAAGACTAGTAAGTCATCTGTTTGGCCCAGGACCTTTAACACTGCTATGTTTTAGAAAAATTCATAAGTTATATAAAACCAGTGTCAAACAAGTTTTATAGGCAGGCCAGATAATGTCCATGGTGGTCCATGGTGATAGATGACATTACAGTCATGACAGTTGCCTGATAGTTCTGTCTCCAGAATAGGAATAAACGTTATTCTTGCTCTAGTTGGTGCTAACAAAGATATCAATGTTGCCATTTACTCAAGGCTGACTATGTAAAACGTACACCCAGTACTTTTTGAAAGGCAGGTGCACAGCTATATTTTAGAAAGTGAGAGGGAAAGAAGTTCACCGAGGGTCTAGGGTGACACAGCTTAGTAGGTGCAGCACAGACTCAAAACCTGGTCTCTGGTCTAAGACTCTGCTGTATTATACATTATAGCCCAGTGGTTTCTGGGGCTGTTAATTCTCTTTTGCTATAACCATGAAAAAATTGCATTCCAGTTATGTAAATATAGTAAAATAAAAAGTTGCCAATATTAAGACATCAGGTTTTTCATGCACCTACCACTAGAAGAAAATGTAAATGCTTATAAAACTATTATTCTTTTTTCTCAGTCTGAAGACTCAAAAATAGTTGCAAAGAAGTGTTACTGTATTTGTGTAGTTTGATTTAGAAGATGTGTCAAGTGGCATCCCAACTTTCTCTGTAAAATTTCAGCACTTATTGAATATTAAATCGTCTTAGATGAAACCTAGTCCTTTCCCCCCAATATTTCAACTCTGATTTTGCTAACAGTGCCTGTGGCCAAGATTATCATCTGCCTATATATGCTTTTCTCTTTACTCGGAACAAACATAAAATGTTGAGATATTTGTATGTAGTATTTAAAAGTTTATATAATTATATCCTTTGACATATTTAGCAATAGTAAATAAACGTCTTCCATTTTTAAAGCACTATGTAAGTAATAAAGTGTTTTTAGACACATTGCCTTATGTCATCTTCACCACAGCCATAGTCTGGTTCTAAAGAGGAGGGAAGCATGGATTGGAGTGGGCAGGTACTTTTCTCAAGCTGGTGCATTTAGGAGAGGCAGCGTGGGAATGGGAGCCTGGGTTTTCTGATGTTGAGCACACCTTTGTCTTTGTCCTCATTTCTGCTCCTGCCCAGTTCCTCATCTCCATCTTTTCCCTTTCTCTTCCCTTCTCTCCAGACTCCTCCCTCTGCCCTGCTGCTTTCCCGTCTCTCTCTGTCATCCTCCATCTGGTCATCTACTTGGTTTCAATATTTTTCCCACCAATCCTCTTGCCTCTGGCACTGTGTGCCGTGGCTCTCTCAGTGACTTAGTGGAATGGTAAAGATGTGTTTGCCAGATCACGTAGAGGTACTTGTGCAACTTGGAAGAATTGGCCAAAACCTCAGATGTAAGCTCTTTGAGCTGAGGAAGTTTGTTCTGTTTGCTGCTAAATTCTTAGAACTTAGTGTAAAAGATATGATCAATAAGTATTTACTGCCTGGATGATTGAATAGGTGGTCGAATGACCTATGCGCATTCAGTAACTCTTGACTTACTTGCCTGTTTTTGCCCAGGAATTGTCCCTGTGCTGTTCTTCTGGTCGCTGATTTTGGCAGTAGATATATCAATGAGTTACTGGTTATGTTGTTTTATATCAGTGTTGCTAAATGTTAGAACCATGACTCCCTGAAAGTCAAAGCATTTTAAACTTTGTAGTCTTTAGTTTCTAGACTCAGTATCCACAAAATTTCAGATTTACTTGCATTTTTGTATTTTCTGGGCTCAGCAGTAAAGAATCTGCCTGCATTGTAGGAGATGCAGGAGACGGGTTTGATCCCTGGGTTGGGAAGATCCCCTGGAGAAGGGCACGGCAACCCACTCCAGTATTCTTGCCAGGAAAATCTCATGGACAGAGGAGCCTGGTGGGCTACGGTCCATGGGGTTGCAAAGAGTCGGACACAACTGAAGCGACTGAGCATGCATGCATTCATGCATGCATGTATTTTGCACTCCGTCCTGTCTCAGTGTATCACATATTAAATCATTATAATTATAAGTAAATAACTGAAAAGTATATATTAATATTACCCTGGACCTTTTTACTTCAGATTCAGTAGTATGTTGTGTCTCAACCTTCTGGGAAGGGTTTTGTTTCTTTTCACAAGAAGTACAATCTTATGTCGGTTCTCTAAACTTAAAATAATGCGTGCAGCATTGCCCTGTCCGTTTTCATGATCTGTTGCATTCACACTGTGCAGGGGCAAATGTTCCAGTTAACAATCAAACCATTGTAATTCTCCAGATGACTTTCAACCGTAAAGACATCTGCTTTTCAAAGACCAAGAGGAATAGTTAGAGAAAAAAATAAAAACCCTTTAAGTTTTATAGAAAGTAAGATGTAGTCAGATAGATGAGATGTGGCTCATGTGAACCTGTATTATTTTATCCATGTACTATGCTAGCCTCAACATATCTATTTTCATTTTCAAGGCATTTCTATACTTTTATGTAGAGTAGAATGAATGGCTGTTTTGCCTTTTTTTTTTCCCATTTTAGACTCAGCTAGGTCAAGGATTACCTCCATTCTGAAAAAAAAAAAAAATATATATATATATAACTAATTTTGATTGTTCATGATTTACTAGTTGGAAAAGGTAGTATTCTAAGGATGATTATTTTCTTCACTGATCATGAGGATACTGACCCTAGGGTTCTCATATACAGTTTATGTTGAACACGTGTTTGCTAAAAGGGAATGAAACTTGAATACTGACAGGAGCAAAAACAATTTAAAGAGGGACTGTGCCTCCTCAGAGAAGTGGCAAGGCTGAACTGGAAAAACACACATCTGAGTAATAATTATTTATTGGAAACAGGATGTGTTTAAATAACAACAAATGAAGTATTCTACATTTTACTTTGTTGCACAATTTTGCCTATAATAAATATACTGTCTATGCCCTAAAAGATGTGGGGACAGCTGAAAATGAAACCCAGAATCCCATTTACAAACTTGTGTGTACCCATTCAGAGCAGTTAATAAAATTGCTTCAGGGAAGAATATGTTATCATGAATGAAATACTTGTGCACTTCCTAGGGCTATTATTATCAGTAAGCTATTATTTGTAAAAATAACTGACACATCGTTGATGATGAGGTTAGTGTCTGGGCTCATAAGAACTACTGTTATCTACATCATGATATATATTGCTTTAGGACATTGCTTACTTAAGCATCAGTTTTCTTAGGCACCATGACCTGCCCAGGTGTTCTGTGAGAAAGCCATTGAGCTGCTGTTAAGCAGCAGATTGGTAGTAAAGAGCATGTGATGAGATCTACAATTTCACTTTGGTTTCTGTGTAAATATTGCTTTGCAGTATGAAAACCTCACGTTAACCCTGTGTGGTTGAATTTAATATTAGTTTTAGTAATGCATAAAAGTTTAAAGTTAAATGTTTGCCAGGGTTTTAAGAGCTATGAGCAATTACCTTTGAAAATATCAGTTTGTTTTATGTAGAATAAAGTAATTTATGGAGTTGAAAACGGCAACCCACTCCAGTATTCTTGCCTGGAAAATCCCATGGACAGAGGAGCCTGGTGGGCTACAGTCCACGGGGTCGCAAAGAGTCGGACACAACTGAGCGACTGAGCACAGCACAAGATAATTTAAAAATAATGTTTGTAAGTCAGGCAGAGAAACACAAATATCATATGGTATCACTCATATGTGGAATCTAAAAAGTGATTCAAATAGATTCAAATGGACTTATTTACAAAACAGAAACAAACTCAGAGACATAGAAAACAAACTTATGGTTACCAAAGGGGAAAGGAGGGAAGAGATATATTAGGACAGTACTATATATAAAGCAGTTAATCAGCAAAGTCCTGCTGCATAGCACAGGAAACTACATTCAATATCTTATAATACACTATAATGAAAAATAATATATATGTATGTATGAGTGAATCATTTACTGTACACCAGAAACTAACACAGCAATGTAAATGAACTATACCTCAATTAAAAAAAAAGTTTTTAATGCAGAATGAATAACATAATTCACACTAATGGTATATTCAAGGGATATATTACATTTTTACTCATTGATTTCATAGTCTCAGAAATGTGAATGAAACATAGCAATGGTATGGAAACAAGAAATTAATTTGTACAAACAGTGCTAAATGTTTATAAGCAGAGATCATAATTTACCTCTTTTTATGCTTGCAACCCCACCTAAACCAGTGCATGCGAGAAACAGTGTGTATTTCTTGGAAGAATCTATTGCTTTGAAAAGAGAGATTCAGTCTTCTCCTGTAATGTAGACTTTGTTAAATCTCATAGAATTTTCATCTGTCTTAATTTCTTATGGTAATTTACTGTTAATACCTGCACCTACAGTGGATCCCATGAGTTGCGTTCCTTATCCAGCACCTATGGTTGTGTGCCAGGCACAGCTGATGTAAAGGTAGAGTAGGACAGCCGTTATTCTTTTGAGGTGCATACAGTTCTGTGGCTTTCAGTGGTAGGACACTTCACTAAGAGTAAATCTTCATGAAACACAGCCAAGTCTTCATGAAGTAGTTAAACAAAAGCTATTTTTTTGGCAGGAATAAATATTTAAAATTTACTTTCAAAGTGACACTAAAACTTGCCATTTTATAAGAAAGCCTGACAGTGACAAGTAAATAATGATCCTTTATCCCTTACAAGATTTTTCAAATTTCTATCTCAATTTTCACTCTCCTCATCCATATTTCCTACCACTATTAAAGTAATAACTTGTTTAGATAAAATTCTGTTTCTTAATTCTAAATGTCTCAGCTAAGTCAATTTCATTATAATGTATGAAGGAGATTAAATTGTATCTCCTCTTATTCCTAGGAATCCACTCACTTCCTTTTTCTTGTAAAGGTCATCACTCTTAGTAAATACTATGATTTTTTTAGACTCTACAGTTCCAACAAAGATTTTGAAACACAGTTAATCATATTGTAACTTTCTTGGGACCTATTTTGCCAATTTAGACACGCATATTATTAAGAACATATAAAATTTGTTTTGTTAATTTACAGTTCCAGGTGACAGATTTGAAGTTAAGGGAATGAAATGGGTCAGTTCAGACATGTACTTGTACATTCAAAATGCCAGAAAGAATCATTTAAGCAAAATCTAGTGCTAAAAATTAAGAGAAAATACTATGTCCAGATAATTTGCTTGTCTTGCTTTTTCATTTATTTATAACTCATCCTTCCCCCAGCATTTCTTATTTTTTCACTTCTTACCAAAGCAATCTGTATACAGCAATATGCTGTGTATGCTCAGTAGAAAAAGATTTTTCTCTGGAATCTGACATCTTATTTTATTTGGATTTGTTAAAAAAATAAAAATTAACTCAAAAAATTTCAGTCGCCAATTTGCCTCCCCAGTCCTAACATATCAACTCCTTACCATTTTTTTCTGTGTTTCCTTAGTTTTCTTGTGAATTTCCTAGTCCAATTTGACGTATTTCTCTTGCTGCTTCTTTGTAATCAATCCGGATTATAGATTTTGAGGAAGTAAACCATGAGTTTTTTTTTCAAATGTTTTGTATTTATAGTAGAACTAAGTCAGGGCTGACAGATGGCTTTTTGAAAGAGCCAGACACTGCTTTACATTTCCAGAAAGATGTTTAATGCAGCACCCTGAATTTAATTTTAAAATAGAATATATCTAGTGATTATTTTTTAATTCTTGTTTAAGAATTATTTTAAAAAAGTAGTTAGATGGACAGGTGCATAATTATGTGGACTTTACTATTCTGACTAGGGTATATTGTACATTTAGTTGTATTTTTTATCATTGGCTTCATTTATGAAGTAATATATAGATTTTGGAGTTAGTTAGACTTAGGTTAGACTGACAGTTCTATTTACCAACTTGTAACCTTGGTTGAATTAGCTTCCCAGGGCTGCTGTAATAAAATAACACAAACTGGGTAAGCTTAAAATACAAAAATTCATTCCCTTTCAGATATGGGGACTAAAAGTACACAATCAAAGTGTCTGAAGGCCCATGTCCCCTCTGAAGGGTCTAAGAAAAAAAATCTTCCCTATCCTCTTCATAACTTCTGGTGGCTGCTGGTGATCTTAGGCATTCCTCACATGAACTCCAAAAGGCCACTGCTTAATGTCCCTGTGGATGTTAACATAGATTTTAAGATAAATAATATAGCACTCAGAAATCCCTTTTATCTCATAAAGTATGGTGTGTTGTAGGACTATGAAAATAAAACTGCAGCACCCATGTAGAACATGAGAGTGGACACAGTTAAGGATCCATGTTAAAGGAAGGGAGCATTATATTTTAAAAGAATTTAAAGAATATGAAGAACTGCTTGTCTGTCTGCTCTGGGGAAAAATAAATGGTGCCTCACTCGCTTGTACATCATCCAGGAATGATGATGCTCTGCTTCTTTTGTGTCTCGTAGAGTGCCAGGTACCCTCACACTAAATATTTCCTCCTCAAGGATTTGCACCCGCCTTCCATCTCCCTCCTTTTCTATGTGTTGTCCTCCTGGAGAGATGACAGTTTCTCCTACACTGAAGATCAGATGAAGAAGGTCTCGTTCAGTCTCCCAGAGTACCTCAGCACAGTCTCTCTCCCCTACACAATCACTCTTTGGTTATCTGTACAGTAGATGGTTCCTGAGACGAGTATCCCTTTGCTTTCCTCAAGCCTGGATTTCAACCCAGACCCTTGATATTGTGAAGACCCCTAAGCCCTTCCGGCCTGAAGACACCCGCATTTGCAGTTTTCTACTCTTCTGACTTCTTTTTTTGCTTGATGCTGGTTCTAATGAGGCCTGGATCCCACTGCTACTGTGCACTGTGAATCCTCCCACCTTTTCTGGAAAGCATTCTTTTCCTTCTTTTGCTTTCAAAGACCTTTTACCTGTAATAATTCTGATCCAGAGGAAAGAGCATCTCTAAATCTCCTCCTTTAACTTTTCACTCCGAAATGTCATCTAAGGCAGACTCTTGTGAATCCATAATCTTGGAATCTTGTACTTTCGGAGCAGTCAGATGTTTCTCCTGGATTGTTGCATTACAGTGGAACTGAGCAGTGACAGATAGATGGCTTTGTAGAATAACGAGATACTGAGTTGTATTTCAGAAAGAGTGTTCAGGGTGGTGTCCAGAATTTAAATTTAAGGCAAATTACAGAAACAGAGTTTTATTTAAAAATTGAGGGGAAAAAAAACACAGCCTGGATAATGGGATCTCCAAATTTCAGTTTGAATTGGGTTTTTTGCATTGATGAAATCAGGTAATAACTAGATTTTCCTTTAAGTTGGTCATGTTGAAACAGAATCATAAAATGGCTAGGATGTTACTTATCCAATGTGAAAAGGAAGTTGGCATTGTATTTACATTTTATCCCTGTTCCAACAGGCAAAAGAACGCACAAGGTGAGTGGTTTGAGATTTATGTCTTATTTACTTATTCCTAATCCTTTGGTTTTTAGATTTTCTGGAAACTATAGAAGACATCCTTCCAAGCCTTCCAGAAGGTATCAGCGTTTGGGCAATGAAAGACTCTGTTCCACAAGGCATAACTTCACTCAAAGGAAAACTGAGCAAAGCATCTGACAGTCGGGTGCCACGCAGCCACCACGCTATCTCAAACACCAAGACTCCTTATCTTTATATTTTTACTTCTGGAACAACAGGTATGATCCATCTGTTCTTGAAACTTAAAAAGAACACAACATATTATATTTGAAAAGCAGCTGGTTTGGACAAATCTTTGCCGTGTGTAGCTGTAACTGAGCAAAGGACTTGAGTACCCAAGGTACAGAAAGCCAAACTCTGATAGCAGGAGTTTGCAGAAAAAGAAGGATTTATTGCAGCCCACCAAGCCTCAGATCCACTTCAACTTGACCTTTGAGTTGGGGGTTTCTTAAAGGAGAAGAATAAAGAAGCTAGGGTTAGTCATCATCTTGTGACAGTTCTGTGACAGTGTGGGGAGTCAGGATGTCTCTGGTTTACAGCTCTCTGCCAGGTGGTCCATGGCTTGAGGGTCTGTGAGCTCATCTTGCCCTGGAGAAACAACCTGTTAACAATATCTATGATAACCACTTTAGTGCTTTAACTCTGCATCAGCAACAGCAATTTTAGTCATCTGACTCTGGTTGATTACTGTTCAGTTCCCTGGGGATTGAGGTCAGAGGGGACTAGAAAGGGAACAAAGCTTTGGATAGAGAGTTGGTAAAAGAATTTGGTTTTAGTGGGGCTCAGTTTCATAGCTACCAAAAATCTGAGAAAGCATGTATCCAAGAAGACCTGGGTTTCTTTAGATCTCTGAACTCTCAAACTTGGATGGAAAATGTAATTGCTTTACCTTTAACTTGGCAAGTCACCATGTTCACTTGGCCATTGTAAGTGGAAAGATTTTCAAGTTTGGTAATACAAATGGCACTGGAATATCTGAAGACTTGATCCAGCCCAGTTACTCAGAGTGTCAAATTTGGACTGCTTCTTTGGCAGGATCTTTGCTAGCTTTCCTTAGATGCCTGATATATAAATGAAAAGATGTTTAAATAGTTTGTAATCATCCTTCGGAGTTAAAAAATCCATTTAGTCTACTTTAAAACAAGTTTCTATATTCTTGTATAAAATGGTAATTCCTAAACACAATCCAAGTATAGAGCTGCCATTTAAATACCTGTAGTAAGCTCTCCTGATTTTCCTTAGGTTGACTGAAACATGTGAGAAACAGGAAACCTTGAGGTCTTTGCATGTTTGGAGGAGGTTACAAATAAGAATCAAGAAACTAACTTTCCTTTTATCAGATAAACAACACACACACACAAAGAATAATGAAACTACCTGGGAATTGAAAAGAAATGTTAAACTTAATTGATTCTGAGAAAAATTGAATGGTATTTATGGTAGTTTGAATAAGCTTTTGTAATTAATTTGAAGATGACTGG
This sequence comes from Giraffa tippelskirchi, assembly GCF_054371585.1. Taxonomy (NCBI): domain Eukaryota; kingdom Metazoa; phylum Chordata; class Mammalia; order Artiodactyla; family Giraffidae; genus Giraffa; species Giraffa tippelskirchi. The sequence continues at coordinate 101,117,162 of NC_137280.1, read as the reverse complement.
GAGTTTGTATTGAGGTGTGCTAAAAGCAGGGTACAGTCCATGCGGTTGCAAAGAGTCGGACATGACTGAGCGACTTTCACTTCACTTCAAAAGTATTGGTACTTATTTCTTATGCACAGGTAGTATTGTAAGCAAAACTACTATTGCATAAGTAAAGTTTTCTTACTTTGTTCTTTCCTTTTTTCTATTTGGAGGCTAACAATAATCTCTTTTATACTGAAGATATGTTGTGCTTTTTTTTGTTGTTGTTACTCTGTTTAAACAGCTCTGATGAATGAACTGGGAAATGCTAATATGTATCAAGTTGTCAGCATAAAGATGACCTGACTTGACTTTGAAAGAGACAATAAAATTTTGGAAATTATATCTTTGAAAACTTCCAACAGAAGATACTTGACAATTTGTCTTTAAGCTGTTTTCTTATAAAAAGTGACTCTGGTCTTCAAAACAGTCTTTACCACTCTCCTCTCCCCGCAACCCTCCTCACCCCAAAGAAGATAGTGTAGAGCAGACTATTAACAGCTCCTGTTCTTGAAGATTAAAACCAGTGTTTGATACATTTGCACAACAGGCTGAAAGCAAAAGCACTATTAATTTTTTTATTTGATGTTTATTCATATTAAAGTTATACAGTATAGAGATGAAAATGCTAATAGTTTAGAAATATTAGAGAAAAGTACCCTGCTTACCTATTCCCAAACCAATTGCATTCAGTATTTTTCTTGTTGTTGTTGTTCAGTCGCTAAGTCGTATCCGACTCTGCAACCCCATGGACTGCAGCACACCAGGCTTCCCTGTCCTTTACCATCTTCCACAGTTTGCTCAAACTCATGTCCATTGAGTCAGTGATGCCATCCAACCATCTCATCCTGTCACCCCTTCTCATCCTGCCTTCAATCTTTCCCAGCATCAGAGTCTTTTCCAGTGAGTTAATTCTTTGCATCAGGTGACCAAAGTGTTGGAGCTTCAGCTTCAGCATCAGTCCTTGCAATGAATATTTGGATTTGATTTCCTTTAGGATTGACTGGTATGATCTCCTTGCTGTCCAAGGGACTCTCAAGAGTCTTCGCCAGCACAGATCTTTCTGTAATCATCTCCATATATCTAAATAGCTTGAGAATTTTATTGGGTACTTAATAGGTGCCCCCCCCAAAGTAGGTACTGCTTGTCCACAATGAAAGATGAAAATTTTATCTTCTTTCTTTACCACTCTCACCCTCCAACTCAGATTTTTTCCTCTGGTGCAGATACTTTCTCTCTCTGACATCACTCATTATATTGTTTCATCATAAATATTGGTTTGATTAGTTATCAGTATCATAACTTAGTATTGATAGTTTGATAGTTATCAGTATCATAACTATTTCTAGCTGCCTTCTATAGTATAATAAAATTATATTTATTTTCTTTCATGTAAACTCTCCCCAATCTGGAATTGATCATTTGTTTTTTCGTTTGCTTGCTTAGTTTTCTCTACATCTATGACCAGTTTGTACCCATCCTTCTATCAAAGAGTAGCTCACCTTTAGACATTGAAAAGCTTGGCTGTATTTTGTCAAGCCTATGTTCTTTTTGTTGTTGTTGTTCTATTTTGTTTTGATTGGGGTATAGTTGTTTTAGTTCCTCTTTAGCTCTTTAGTGAATGGGAACTAAAGAGCCTATTGATGAGGGTGAAGGAGGAGAGTGAAAAAGCGAATTAAAACTAAATAATAAAAAACTAAGATCTTGGCATCCGGTCCCTTTACTTCATGCCCAATGGAAGGGGAAAAGGTGGAGGTAGTGACAGATTTCCTCTTCTTGGGCTATAAAATCACTGAGAATGGTGACTGCAGCCATGAAATTAAAAGAAACTTGCTCCTTGGCAGGAAAGCTGTGACAAACCTAGACAATGTGTCGAAGCAGACATTACTCTGCTGACAAAGGTTCGTATAGTCAAGGCTGTGGTCTTCCCATTGGTCATGTACGGTTGTGAGAGCTAAGGCAAAATGCCAGAGAATTGATGCCTTAGAACTGTGGTGCTGGAGAAGACTCCTGAGAATCTCTTGGACAGAAAGGAGATCGAACCAGTCAGTCTTAAGGGAAATCGACGCTGAATATTCATTGGAAGGACGGATGCTGATGCTGAAACTCCAGTATTTTGGTCTTCTGATGCAAACAGCCAACTCATTGGAAAAATCCCTGATGCTGGGAAAGAATGAGGGCAGAAGGAGAAGAAGGATCAGAGGATAAGATGACTGGATGGCATCACCCATGCAATGTACATGAACTTGGGCAAACTTTGGGAGATGTTGATGGACAGGGAGGCCTGGCATGCTGCAGTCCATGGGGCTGCAAAGAGTCCGACACAACTGAGCAACCGAACAACAATAACAACGTAGTTGCTTTACATTGTTGTGTTAGTTTCTGCTACACAGTGAAGTGAATCAGCTAGATGTATACATATATTCCCTCATTTCTGGATGTCCTTCCCATTTAGGTCACCAGAGAGCATGGAGTAGAGCTCCCTGGGCTATACAGCAGGTTCTCATTAGTATTCTGTTTCATACATATTAGCGTATATATGTCAATTCTTGATCACATCTTTCCCAAAGCTTTCCTCCCTATGATTTCAATCTCGACATGTTCTGGGTTCATTTCTCACCATCACCCTGAGAATTCCATTCAGACCTTCTTTCCAATCCCCTGATTCTTAGATTCTAAGTTTTTTTCCTTTGTTTAATTTTCATTTTATCACTGCACTTTTTTTAGCAGCTGCTTGTTAGTAGGTAAGTTGAAGTTCTCACATGCCTGAATGTCTTTTTTTTCTCCCCTTACACTTGTATAGAATTCTAGGTAAGAAATGATACTGGTGCATGGGTTTGAAGGCATTGCTTTTTACCTTCTGCCTTCCAGTATATATATTGAGAAGTCTTTTTTTTCTGTTTTCACATCCTTTACATCAACCTGGTGTTGTTTTTCTTTCTTTTGGCGGGGGGATGGGGGGGCAAGGGGGAGGACCTGCAGTATTCTATGATTTCAAGATTATTTGTACTGAGACTAGTCTTACTTATCCATTTTGCTGATAAATTTGTCAGCCTTTTAAATCTAGAAACTCATGTCTTGCAATTCTAGGTACTCGAAATGTTTTTTAAAGATGTCTTCATATTCTCTTTATTTCTATTTTTTTCTGTCCATTCTCTCCTTCTATTATTTTGTTCGTTTGCTTATTCGTTCATCTTTGCCTCTCTAACTTTTTAAAGCTTGGCCTCCTTGAACTGTTATTAATTTTCTAATCTTTTCTATCCTATATTCCTTCTCTAACCTTTTGGTTTACTTTTTGAGAGATTTATATTTAGCCCCATGTTCTCTGAATATTTCTCATTTTGTAGCATGTTATTTTTGTATTATTGATACTTCATTGTCTCATACATCTCAGAATATTAATATTTTTTTAAAAACTTCTCCTCTCTACCTTGTCCCTATTTTCTCTAACATCCTTTTACCTTTTATTTTACAGTGGCCTCTGTGCTTTACCCCAGAGGATTTCCTCAAATATCTGTTGACCTTTGGCTGCTCGTGTTTAAAGTGTAGCCACCAAAACACACACGCCAAAGCAAACAAAATCCTAACTAGAAGCTCTGTGTGACTGAGCGGGATTGTGAGCTGGTTAGTTTCAGTGTCCAGGACATTTTGTTGGCAGATTCATGACTATCAGTTTTACTTCTAGGTACTTTAGATTCCTCAGACCAGAATCTTGAAGGGAAAACTAGTAAACTATAAAAAGGGAGCTGGAGGAGGAAGCCCACTTTCTCTTATTCCCTCAATATGTTCAGTCTCTCTTCTTCCTGATGTTTCCAGAGGCTCATCTTTTTCCAAAGAATACATATCAGATCTTTACCAGTGTGAGGGAAGCAATCTAGTGCTGTAATTTCATTTTATTTTTTACATTTTAAAATGTCAAAAGCATTTATTGACATTCTTTCAAATTTGGATTGTGAATGATCCTATACAGGAAAAGTTACACAAATATCACCTCTCTTTAGCTTAAAGTTCTGAGCAACTTGGGGTCTTATAGAGAGCAAAGCAACATACAGAATTGGGCATACAGTAGATGTCATGCTTTATAAATATAAAACTGTCAAAAAATGTAGCAAAATCACATTTGCTACAGACTAGGTTCCTTGGACTCTTTAATCAATAGAAAATGGAAAGAGATCAGATGAGGAATTCAGGCAAGTCTTGACTGGGACTCATGCCACAGCACAGAGAAGTGAAAACAAGTAAGAAGCGCTCTTGCTGCTCCCTAACTAGAGAGGGCAGGCTGGTTCCTAAAATGGGGTGAGGGTAGGGGTGGATTGGTTGGTGGGGCTGGAGAGATGGCTTAAGTGGTCTGCCCACCCCCTTGGAGGTGCTGTTTACAGGCATCATGTACAGTAACCTCCTTTTGCTCCTGGCATCTCAGAAATGGCAGTTGATTTGTGCCAGTTTTGAATGTTTTTTCATAATTGCCTCAACTGTACATGCATGCAGTTATTTTTAGCCCCTTACAGTTTCCTCTATTCTGTCACTTGAGGTGCAGGCAGCCCAAGTAAAGGATAACAGGCCCCAGATCCCAGCCTGTCTCACACTGAGCCTCATTAAAGATTGAATTGATGTTTTTTATTAAAAGCCTCTCTCTCTCTCTCTCTCTCTCTCTCTCTCTCTCTCTTCCTTGAACTCTCTCTCTAAACTGATGTTTTGCAGCTCGAAACCCAGAGCCGGATTAAGTGATAGTAGTTGTAATGATCATGAGAATTTATATTAGTGTTGCCTATTATCATAAAAATCAAACAGATTTTCTCAAACAAAAAAATCTTATAATGTTGATAATGAAGTAAGTGTTGATGTAAGTTCGGGAGTAATGTAAAGAATGTGAGACTTAGAAAAGTTAAAAATGATGGGAGCAGAGTCTGCTCACAGGCCCTTTCAAGCAGGTTATATGGCAGCCCTTTGGATGACATCAACCCTTTCCTAATCATTTTACTACTGTGAAGCTCACCAAAATATTATAACCATTGACCTAGGGACAAACTTAGAATGGTCTCTGAATAAGGCAAGGACTGAGGTCAATTTTTATACCATTCATGTGTCTTTGACCTGGGAGATTCTGTGAGATCTTGATGAACAAGAGAGGCTTCCCTTATTTATGACTGGTGGAATTGCTTCTTAAACAGAACTCCCACGTAGCTCCCTCTTTATAGTTCCATACTGATACTCCACTCTGGGAGGTACCTAGTCTCTAAGTTTCTGAGCCTTGCTGGGATTTTATGGGAGCAAATCAACTTTCTTCAAGGCTCACCTTCTTGGGTCTGCTGTGTCAGTTGTCCACCTGCCTTTCTAAAATCGTGTTGCTGTCACCTCCAATTCCATTCTTTTTTGCCTTGAGGGCCTATGTATGTGTTCAGTCTGCCAATATCTACTTCTGAGGTGGCTCGTTGAATTTGGTTAGGTGCCTCAAGATCTCCAGGAAAGGCTTGTTAACCCTGGAAACAGCAGCCTTGTGGTCAGCCACTCCTGCAAGCAGTGAAAGGAGAAAAAAGATGGAACTGCCTTTCAGGCTGCACTGGGACCAGTTGCAATCACCATTAAGTTTATTTCCTTTTGTCTTGCCTGCTTAATCTTAGGGATTCTTTCCCTTTTCCAAAATCATCCCCAAATTCCCCAGATTTTTTCATCCCTACCCATAAATTGGTTTTCTATTAATAGCATCTCTTCTTCCTTCTTCCTGCTAATCACCAATTCACTGGACAGAGCCTCACTCCCACCTTTATGCCTGGACCTCATCACAGTGGTCTCCCCATATCTGTGGATGTGTGGAGAGTTTTAATGACAGGGGTCCACAGAAGATTAGAAAAGCAGAGGATTTCAGAGACCACCTAAGGTAGCATTTTTCCAAGCTTATGCCACACATATCCCTTCATGTCTACAAAGAAAAAAGAATTAAACTTGAAGAGGTGCTTTATGACCACAGGAGTTTGAGAAACACCATTGAAAAAAACAGTAACATTTCTGTACAGTTGTGCCCCTCAAAGGCTTTAGTATGGTAATGAACCAACTCTTCCAAGAGAGACTGTAAGTTGCAGTTTTAACAAGCTTCATTTATTCTGTTGATTCTTCTTTCTTTCTTTAAAACTTTAAGCTGTGTGTTGATTTTATATCCTGCAACTTTACTATATTCATTGATTAGCTCTAGTAATTTTCTGGTAGAATCTTTAGGGTTTTCTATGTAGAGGATCATGTCATCTGCAAACAGTGAGAGTTTTACTTCTTCTTTTCCTATCTGTATATCTACCTAAAGAAACAAAAGACTTATATATAGAAAACTATAAAACACTGAGGAAAGAAATCAAAGAGGACACAAACAGATGGAGAAATATACCGTGTTCATGGATTGGAAGAATTAATATAGTGAAAATGAGTATACTACCCAAAGCAATCTATAGATTCAATGCAATCCCTATCAAGCTACCAACAGTATTTTTCACAAAACTAGAACAAATCATTTCACAATTTGTATGGAAATATAAGAAACCTCGAATAGCCAAAGCAATCTTGAGAAAGAAGAATGGAACTGAAAGAATCAACCTGCCTGACTTCAGGCTCTACTACAAAGCCACAGTCATCAAGACAGTATGGTACTGGCACAAAGATAGAAATATAGATCAATGGAACAAAATAGAAAGCCCAGAGATAAATCCAAGCACCTATGGACACCTTATCTTCAACAAAGGAGGCAAGAATATACAATGAAGAAAAGACAACCTCTTTAACAAGTGGTGCTGGGAAAACTGGTCAACCACTTGTAAAAGAATGACACTAGAACACTTTCTAACACCATACACAAAAATAAACTCAAAATGGATTAAAGATCTAAACGTAAGACCAGAAACTATAAAACTCCTAGAGGAAAACATAGGCAAAACACTCTCCGACATAAATCACAGCAGGATCCTCCATGACCCACCTCCCAGAATATTGGAAATAAAAGCAAAAATAAACAAATGGGACCTAATTAAAATTAAAAGCTTTTGCACAACAAAGGAAACTATAAGCAGGGTGAAAAGACAGCCTTCAGAATGGGAGAAAATAATAGCAAACGAAGCAACAGACAAACAATTAATCTCAAAAATATATAAGCAACTCCTGCAGCTGAATTCCAGAAAAATAAACGACCCAATCAAAAAATGGGCCAAAGAACTAAACAGACATTTCTCCAAAGAAGACATACGGATGGCTAACAAACACATGAAAAGATGATCAACATCACTCATTATTAGAGAAATGCAAATCAAAACCACAATGAGGTATCATTTCACACCAGTCAGAATGGCTGCTATCCAAAAGTCTACAAGCAATAAATGCTGGAGAGGGTGTGGAGAAAAGGGAACCCTCTTACACTGTTGGTGGGAATGCAAACTAGTACAGCCACTATGGAGAACAGTGTGGAGATTCCTTAAAAAACTGGGAATAGAACTGCCATATGACCCAGCAATCCCACTGCTGGGCATACACACCGAGGAAACCAGAATTGAAAGAGACACGTGTACCCCAATGTTCATTGCAGCACTGTTTACAATAGCCAGGACATGGAAGCAACCTAGATGTCCATCAGCAGATGAATGGATAAGGAAGCTGTGGTACATATACACAATGGAATATTACTCAGCCATTAAAAAGAATACATTTGACAGTTCTATTGAGATGGATGAAACTGGAGCCCATTATACAGAGTGGAGTAAGCCAGAAAGAAAAACACCAATACGGTATACTAATGCATATATATGGAATTTGAAAGACGGTAACAATAACCCTATACGCGAGACAGAATAAGAGACACAGATGCATAGAACAGTGTTATGGACTCTGAGGGAGAAGGTGAGGGTGGGACGTTCTGAGAGAATAGCATTGAAACATGTATATTATCATATGTGAAACAGAACACCATTCTAGGTTCGATGCATGAGACAAATGCTCAGGGCCGGGGCAATGGGATGACCCAGAGGGATAGGTTGGGGAGGGAGATGGGAAGGGGGTTCAGGATGGGGAACACATGTAAACCCATGGCTGATTCATGTCAGTGTATAGCAAAAACCACTACAATATTGTAAAGTAATTAGCCCCCAACTAAAATAAATAAATTTATTAAAAAAAAAAAAACTTTAAGCTGCATGAACCTTTGATCACTTGCATTGTTGAATAAGCTCCTATCTGTTGTCTCCTTTATCAAAAAGTCTGAGTATCTTAAATAATTTAGAATAACTTTTATAATAAGTTAATGACATCATTATTCACTTAAAACTAACCAAATTAGGAACAAAAACCAAATTAGGAACAAATAAGTAATTTGTTTGTTACTAAAGTACTTTACAGGAGTGACATAAGCACACAGGTGAAAAATAACTAGATAAAGCATCCTTCACTTTTTGACACACCTCCAACTGAAAGATTATTTTTAAAGCTGGGTTGCCATGAGATCAGGAACAATATGCAAAGTAGGGAATATGGTAACTGAAGAACAGCAGGTGGGAACTTCTCAGAGGCAGAAAATGCATAAATGTTTGATTCTCTGGATGAAGATGAGAAAAGCAATTGCAGTATCAAGAATCAAGGATGCCAGTCTCGCTCAAAATCTTTATAATGGCCCTGACAAGAAATTTTGGAGCAGTTCTCTATCCACGTGGAGGACAATAAACTCTTTCAGGTTGTGTGATGCCTAGCTATCAGAAAGAGCCACAGAAATTTCTTTTGAAAAAACTGGATAAATGAATTTTAGTTAGGATTGTAGGCAAGACCATGCCAATTTTGTGTATGAGATCAAGTCTCTTCCAGTTGATGAAACTGAAGCACAAAGCCTGTCAGAAAATGTCGAAGCAGGTGCAGCAACAAGGCAGACATGGAGCTCACTCTGGAAGAATGTCCAGAAGTCACTGTAGACTGAGGTTTGCAGTCACATGTGCTGCTCTCACTAAAAATCCCATGACAACTTTAGTTTTATTCAGTAAATAGGTCGAACCAGAGAAAAAAACTGTGTATTTGGGGCATTTTTTTTTAGCAAATATGGCTCTCTGAAGCTTCCTATTCCAAACTTTTGTATAATTTTATAGTTTTAATCTTCTAGGTAGATCCAAGATTCCAGAGATTAATTAAAGTCATATCTGGCATTTGCATGGCCCCTTTTACCAAGCATATAGACTATTTTGATGTATTTTTATCTCAGTTGCTCTTGTAATTGATACCAACACAGTATCTTTTCTGTTACATTTTTTTTTTCCTTTTCTTCCAGGTCTACCAAAAGCAGCTGTGATTTGTCATCTGCCAGCTATAAAGAGTTCTGCTGGATTATGGGCTTTTGGTTGTACTTCTGATGACATCATTTATATAACTCTTCCTCTGTATCATAGTGCAGCATCTCTTCTGGGAATTGGTGGATGTATTGAATTAGGTACGCTTTTATTGTCTGCTTGAATAAGTTTTCACAATGTCTAATAATTAGAACTTGTCTTCATTAAAGCTTGAAATGCTATCGGTAGAATTCAGAGTAATTGTGTGCATGTAATACTATTATAAAACGTTTCCTAAAAGGACACAGTTTCATCACCCACTTCAGTGTATGCCTGAAGTGGAAAGAGCAGTGCCCTGGGAATTTGGCCTTGTGGTTGGAATGGCTGTTGACAGGACTTCCTTCTCCGTGGGATCACTCACTGTTTAGTGGCCAAGCCCTGCCTCCTTAAGTGGAGGTAGGAGCTTTCCTAATCAGAAGCCTAGTATCTCTTAAGTCTTAGCTTTGAATGTCACATGGATCATTTTATCTGCACTTTACTGATCAAAGCAAGTCACAAGCCAGCTCAGAATCAAGGTTTGACGAGTGGGGAAATAGACCCCACTTCTTGAAAGAAAGGGTGTCAGATCCACATTGTAAAGGTAAGTGCGGAGGAGGAGTTAATGAGGCTATCTTTGCAAACATTGTACCCCAGATACCCAAGAAGTCATTTGGTGAAACTGACAACTCAGTAGATTCCATTGATAATCATGCTGAGATTATGTGTCTATTACTAGCTCGCTCAGAAATAATATTCAGAGATCACTCACCATGATTTATATATCTATATCTAAAATACTATAAAGTAATTTTGTAGAATGGTATGTTTAGAATGTGATAAATTTCCACAGTAAATAAAGATGAAGGTCAGGACATTAGCATTTTCCTTGGAACATATTCTTAAAATTGGAACATGACTTAAAATTTTTATTAAAATTAGGTTGTTAAAATTAGGTTTTGCAGTCATCAATGAACCTTTTTGTTGGTGCTTTCTTACTAATTCTGCCTTGCTAACTCAACCTCAAAATATGTTGAGGCTGCTTTAAAATTTTTTTAAATAAATACTATATATATATTCAAGGTCAAAAGTAAGTGAATATTCTTGGTCTCTGTGAAGAAGGATGACCCTTATCCATATTCATTCTCTACTACTTACAACTGTTCTATTTATTTTGACTGCTTCTTTCATCCCATGTATTGTAAGAAGCATATCTGCAGTCAAAATATAGAATTATAGGATGAATATTTTTAAAAGACTTATTGGACTGTAAGATTAATGTTTTCAAAGGAGCTTGATATAAATGGCCGCTGATAGATTATAAAAGCCTTGAAAGTGAACAAAACTCTTCTGGACAGAGCAACATTATTTGTGTTTTATGTTAATTCTGCCCTTGCATTTTTTTCCCTTGTGCCTTTTTATGCCTTTTCTTATAGGTGCCACTTGTGTGTTAAGGAAGAAATTCTCAGCAAGCCAGTTTTGGAATGACTGCAGAAAGTATAATGTGACTGTGTTTCAGTACATTGGAGAACTTTGTCGCTACCTTTGCAAACAACCTAAGGTAAGAGTAATCTTTGCCAGAGAGAAAAAGTAATTTCAGAAGGAAAAAGTATTGAGAGATAATAATTTCTGTTTGCTTATACGCCATTTTTTTCCCAAAACATAGTTTAACTGACTTACAAGGGTATATGCAAAACCCCAAAATAAAATAAATAGGAAACAATCAAAGAAAATAAAAGAAGAGCTATTTAGGAATGTACTAGTGTGCTTTTTATTGAGGCAAGGGAAGAGAAACTCACAATCTGGTCCACTTCGTGCTTATACTGATTAAAATTTCTGTAAACAACAAAAAAAATTTCTGTAAACATAGCATGCATCTGATTATGAAATTATTTTCTGTTTACAGAGAGCACTTATTCCAAGGGTTGAATTAGATCATCTTTTAAAATGTTGGTCTTTTAAAAAAAACACAAAAACTAATGACATTGATTATACTTATTTTTCTATTGTTTTTTTCTTTTGAACAAGTGATTACATTAGAATATTTTTTTTGTCTGGTTTTGCTGTAAACTTAAAAAGAAATGTTGCTTTGCACTTTGCACTTATCTTCCCGCTAAGATGGTCATTTTCACGACCTTTTGATAAATCACCCCTTCTGAAAACAGACAGGTAGGGACAGTTGCATAAGCCTGAAGGCTGTCTTTATATTAGTTGGTTTGCTCTTTTGCCCTCAGAAGTTATCGTCCTTTTCCTGGTCTCATTTGTATTTCAAGATGCTTATTTTTCAACTATCTGATGGTCTAAACATACTTGAGGCTACAAAGAAGGGACTCTGTCTGTAATCAAATTATACCAGCCCCCTGAAAGGTGCTAATAGAGGATGCCTCCCTATGCAAGGTGGAGCAGCAGAGCCTGACTGATGACCTGCCCTTGACCTTTGAGAGAAACACGTTTTCTAAGACATCTCTCACTCATTACCTTTTCCCATCTTCACTCTGGCTTAAGGCATGGATGGTGTATTGGAATGCCTTCTCTGGCAGCTAAAATATGGACATGTAATCCAGTATTCTTGCCTGGAGAATCCCAGGGACGGCGGAGCCTGGTGGGCTGCTGCCTATGGGGTCGCACAGAGTCGGACACGACTGAAGCGACTTAACAGGAGCAGCAGCAGCAATCCTTCTTTATGCACAGCACAGCTGAGGCTTGACTCAGTTCAGTTCAGTTCAGTTCAGTCGCTCAGTCGTGTCCGACTCATTGCGACCCCATGAAGTGCAGCACACCAGGCCTCCTTGTCCATCACCAACTCCCGGAGTTTACCCAAACCCATGTCCATCGAGTCAGTGATGTCATCCAGCCATCTCATCCTCTGTAGTCACCTTCTCCTCCCGCCCCCAATCCTTCCCAGCATCAGGGTCTTTTCCAGTGAGTCAATTCTTCGCATGAGGTAGCCAAAGTATTAGAGTTTCAGGTTCAACATCCATCCTTCCAATGAACACCCAGGACTGATCCCCTTTAGGGTGGACTGCTTGGATCTCCTTGCAGTCCAAGGGACTCTTAAGAGTCTTCTCCAACACCACAGTTCAAAAGCATCAATTCTTTGGCACTCAGCTTTCTTCACAGTCCAACTCTCATATCCATACATGACTACTGGAAAAACCATATCCTTGACTAGATGGACCTTTGTTGGCAAAGTAATGTCTCTGCTTTTTAATATGCTGTCTAGGTTGGTCATAACTTTCCTTCCAAGGAGTAAGTGTCTTTTAATTTCCTGGCTGCAGTCACCATCTGCAGTGATTTTGGAGCCCCCAAAAATAAAGTCAGCCACTGTTTCCCCATCTATTTCCCACGAAGTGATGGGACCAGAAGCCATGATCTTAGTTTTCTGAATGTTGAGCTTTAAGCCAACTTTTTCACTCTCCTCTTTCACTTTCATCAGTTCAGTTCAGTTCAGTTCAGTTCAGTCGCTCAATCGTGTCTGACTCTTTGTGACCTCTTGAATCTCAGCACGCCAGGCCTCTCTGTCCATCGCCAACTCCCGGAGTCTACCCAAACCCATGTCCATCGAGTCAGCGATGCCATCCAACCATCTCATCCTCTGTCATCCCCTTCTCTTCCTGCCCCCAATCCTACCCAGCGTTAGGGTCTTTTTCAATGAGTCAACTCTTCGCATGAGGTGGCCAAAGTATTGGAGTTTCAGCTTCAACATCAGTCCTTCCAATGAACACCCAGGACTGATCTCCTTTAGGATGGATTGATTGGATCTCCTTGCAGTCCAAGGGACACTCAAGAGTCTTCTCCAACACCACAGTTCAAAAGCATCAATTCTGCACCGCTCAGCTTTCTTCACCGTCCAACTCTCACATCCATACATGACCACTGGAAAAACCATAGCCTTGACTAGACGGACTTTTATTGGCAAAGTAATGTCTCTGCTTTTTAATATGCTATCTAGGTTGGCCATAACCTTCCTTCCAAGGAGTAAGTGTCTTTTAATTTCATGGCTGCAATCACGATCAGCAGTGATTCTGGAGCCCCAAAAAATAAAGTCTGACACTGTTTCCACTGTTTCCCCATCTATTTGCCATGAAGTGATGGGACCAGATGCCATGATCTTAGTTTTCTGAATGTTGAGCTTTAAGCCAACTTTTTCACTCTCCTCTTTCACTTTCATCAAGAGGCTCTTTTAATTCTCCTTCACTTTCTGCCATAAGGGTGGTGTCATCTGCATATCTGAGGTTATTGATATTTCTTCCGGCAATCTTGATTCCAGCTTGTGCTTCTTCCAGCCCAGCGTTTCTCATGATGTACTCTGCATATAAGTTAAATAAGCAGGGTGACAATATACAGCCTTGACATACTCCTTTTCCTATTTGGCACCAGTCTGTTGTTCCATGTCCAGTTAAGACATTTAAATAAGACTGTGTTAAAGATACGGAATTACACAGGAGAGATAACACAGAGAAGAATCTGAAACTGGAGAATCTTATTTACAAAATGCTTGTCAATTTAAGCTTGGAGTTTACCATCGTGAGACCTCCCATCTGACTCCTGACCTGCCTCCTTTTAGGAGAGGCCATCCTACCCTTTTGTTTGGTCAAGAGTGCCTCAAATCCCTATGGATTTCCCACATTAATAGCTTAGACAAGGAGTCTCATAAAAGTGTTTCAGCTTTTTAACTTTTATTCTTCTCTAGGAGAGTTTGCCAATTTCAAAATTGTGGTCTTACCTGAAGATTCCCAGGAGAATAATTATAGTGCTACAGACTGATTTATTTCTTCTTACAGATTTTATTGTATTTATTGACGATGTGATACCTGAACTATTTGAGGAATTAATGCCCTCCAGTAAAATGAAAGGCTTTTTCAGTGCAGGACATCATAAGCACTACCTAACAAACTTCTTCATGGCCTCTCTAGACCTTGGCCCCAGCCATTACTATTTCCTCTCATCCTTTATTAGCAACATGAACTTTTGCAAGATCATTTGCTCTGTAAGTCTTTATTAAATGGTTGGATATGCTCATTAATTTTTTTCTGTAAGTTTTACCATCTTAAATGATGCTGTATTTAGTATCTTCATGGAATATAGTCAATGTAGGGCCTCAGAAGTGAAGGTAGTCAAAGAGCATGGACATGTTGGTGATTTTTATGGCATGTTTCCCGATTGCTGTTCAGAGTGGTAGATGTGATTTAGAATCTCATTGACAGTTGGTAGTATGCCTAGTGCACAGTCTCTTATTGATACTGAGTGGTATTAAAAATAATGGTCTTCTAGTGTCCTTCATGGAAAACTAGACACTAGTTGTTTTTGTCATTGTTGTTGTTAGTAACACTTACATTTTATTTATGTGGGTAGCACTTAAAATAAGTTATGCTTTGTGAGTTTCTTCAAAAGTCCCTTGTAAGATGGAGAACAGGGAGAAAAGACCCATCTCCCTGGCTCACTCTTTCAGATGTAGTGGCTGAAACACAACTTGCTTGGGCTTTGCAGTAATATTGTTTGAACAAAGAATGTTGTTTCTTTTAAAAACACATGAGGAAAAAAGTTCTAATTTTATTTCCTAGAAGCTAACATATTTTTAATTTATTTGTTAAGATTACTGGCAAGATGGGGAAGTTTTTTTAACTGTATTTCCCTTTTAAATACCTCTTTTACTTATTTATCTCTTTGGCACATGTTTTTGTTTTTGTTTTTTTCAGTAGTTAGAACACTTTATGGCTCTGGATTCAGAATTTAACATCCTTTGAACATTCAAGTCCAGTGGAAGTTTTATCAGATTCTTTCTAGGACACTGATTTGATTTTCAGGTTGTCCTTCAGAACCGTCTATGTTTTATCTTACTCATTTGAGCTCCTGTTTCATATAATAAAGGAATTAACAGTTTGTTGTATTTGCTATAAGCCTTTTTTCAAGGTGTTTTCTTTTGACGTTTTTAAGTGAGGTGAAATATTCTTTTCTCTTCTCTAAACTTGTACTGCACTGATTTGGGGGAAATACTGTAGCTGCAGAAAATTTGAGAGAACTGAATTGAAAGCAGAACTCCTGGTTGCTTTTAGTTAATTATTTTAATTCTTAAAGTTCTTTGAGGAAAGACGTGTTTGTGAAATAATCTCTAAGCACTTACCTAAAGACAAGTTGATGAGGAGAGAGGGAAATAAACGTATTTGCCAAAAGGAAAACGTAATGATTTTTTTTTGAACAGAGATACATTGTATTACCTAATCTTCTTTGTTGATTTCTCACAGAAAGAGTACAAACAGTTCTTGGCTGTAAAGATTGGGAAGAGAAGAAAGTCATTTTGTTATGACATCTTATCCCTTCAAGGGGATCTTGTTCTCTTGCTGTCCAGTGTTCATTCCTTTCAATGAACTTCCCCTGAAAGGAAGTGGCAGTGTGTGCTGTGCAGCCAACATAGCAGTGGGTTCAAGTAGGGCCATAGAGTTAACAAGTGACACAGTCCACACACCCTCAAAGAAAGTAAATTGCATGTCTCATGAGACATGGTTTGAAGCCCCATAGATATTTAATAGAAATATTTAAAAGAAAGCAAAACCACATATTCTCTATATCTAGAGTTGTTGTCAATCTCAGGGTAAGTAATATATTCTGGACATTTACTGAAGGCAGAAGCCACAGTCTGAGTTGAGTGTTTGTATGTAGTTGTATAAAAACCTCCTAGAGTTGGCTGTCCCTAGCTGGAAGCACTTATCCAACCCCCCTGCCCCGACTCAACTCCATCATTTTTCTCTTTTTAAAAACTTCAGTTACAAAATTTCCTTCAGCATAAACATTTGGATGTGCCTCAAACTGCTGGCAGCAGCACTGTCCTTAAAGAAAATCTAAAAAAATTAGCTGAGGTACTCGCTCCTCTTAGTCATGGAGTGTTAGGGGAATTAGCCTCTTCCCCTGAGACTAGAAAACCAGCTCTTTCCCCATCTTCCAATCTTACATATTTTCTACATTACTAAAGGCCATCACACATTTTATCATTAGATCTAGCTCTGTATTTTCTTAATATTAGGGCTTCTCAGGTGGCACAGTGTAAAGAATCTGCCTGCCAATGCAAGAGACACAGGAGACACTTAGGTTCAATCCCTGGGTCAGGAAGACCCCTTGGAGGAGGAAATGGCAACCCACTCCAGTATTACAAAAGTGATTACAGATAATGATTAATATTACGAGGAAATGAAACCTTTTGAGGTGATGGAGACCAATGAGTGGTAGGAGTGAGGCATTGCTGATTATATTGAGCAGTCAGGGAAGGCTTCACTGACATGGTAACCTGTGAGCTGAGGAATCATCATGATGGTGTGAGGGGGATACCGCCATGGCAAAGCTAGGGGACTGCAGTCATGATGGAATAAACTGAAAACAATGTAGCCCACAGAGGACACACCACTGAGTATTTGATGAGATGGGAACTGTGGCTGGGCCGTCCATGGACCAGATCTTACGAGGCTCAGTAGATCCTGGAGGTGAAATCTGGATTTTGTACCCTTCAGGGTATTTGCGAAAAGATGAAGGTAAACTGGAAAATATACCAATTTGGGAATCAATTTTGAAGGAAAGATAACAAGATAATAAGATTCCTATTAGTTCAGGAATAGGGAGAGAAGAGTGAAGAAATGGATAGAATCAAGGAAGAGTCAGTCCCAGGATTGCAGTTCAAATGTCTAGGCAAATTGTGAACTATTTGTCGAGATAAGGAAAACTGAGATTGGAGAAGTGAAAATGAAGTATCTTTTGGACATGTTAAGTTTGGTGTGTTAGATATCCAGTTTAAGTAGTAAAATAGGCAGTTGAATGAAAGAATCTGGAGCCCAAAATGGACAGGGAATGGGGCCTAATTAACAAAGCCCTATGTTATAATGCATATGTATGATGGCTCTTCTTCAAGTTAACATTGTAGTTTATCATTTACACTATATAGTTTGTCTTAGCTCTCAATGTGGAACACCCACATTTTGACATTCTCAAAGCATAGCTTCGGAGAAGGCAATGGCACCCCACTCCAGTACTCTTGCCTAGAAAATCCCATGGATGGAGGAGCCTGGTGGGCTGCAGTCCATGAGGTCGCAAAGAGTCGGACACAACTGAGTGACTTCACTTCCACTTTTCACTTTCATGCATTGGAGAAGGAAATGGCAACCCACTCCAGTGTTCTTGCCTGGAGAATCCCAGGAACGGAGGAGCCTGGTGGGCTGCCATCTATGGGGTCGCACAGAGTCAGGACACGACTGAAGCGACTTAGCAGCAGCAGCAGCAGTAGCAAAGCATAGCTTATATTCTCTGGTATATGTACATTTGTATATATATTTTCTATTAATTATATCCTGTTTCCTTTATATTATTTTCTTAAAATTTAAGAAATTTATTGGGAACTAGAAAATATGATTCTGAATATTATAGTGAATATTAATGTTGAATATTAAACTTTGACAATATTAAAACTTTGACAAAATAGTTTATGCTCAACTCTCATCATGAAGAGAGACATTTTAAACACCTGAATATTTGATAAATATTTATTGAATATTTTGCATTAAATATTAAATATTCTTCATTCAATTCCATATGGATTATACTAAACTTTCATTAGTAATGTTTAGACAGTCCTGCAGTGAACCCCTAAGTGTTTGCTGTGGTTTTTGAAGGTAACAAAATGAAAATGTTGACATTGATGATGTGAGATTTTTTAAGACTTCATTATGAAAGGGAACCTGCTTTACTTTCTCCAAAGAGAATCCATCATTTCTTTCAAGCTTTAAGAGGTTTCTTTCCATGGACAGAGAAGCCTGGCATGCTACAGTCCATAGTGTCGCAAAGAGTCAAACACGACTGAGCAACTAATACTTTCACTTTGTCATATTTGGATAAGATGTAAGGATAAAGACAATTCAATAGTACTAGAGAATAAAATTCCAGTTCTTCTTGTTTAGTCCCAAAGTCCTTTCCTACTTTTTTTGCAACCCTATGGACTATAGTACGCCAGGCTTCTCTGCCCAAGGGGTTCTCCAGGCAAGAATATATAGGTGGGTTGCCATTTTCTTCTCCAGGGGATATTCCCAACCCAGGGTTCGAACCTCCCTCTCATGCATTAGAGGGCAGATTCTTTACCACTCAGTGACTAAATGATGCTGACTTAACCTAAATCTCTTGAACTTGTATATTTGTTTTACCAGTTATGTTTTTAATGGGTCTGAAAACAGTTACAGGCTTTCATTGGCATTACCTTGTCCCTGATTCAGGGTATTACCATTTATTCTTTTCCAATTGAAAAATGAATATTTTTAAAGCATTTGTTCTTTTATCGTGTTTTCATTTTCTTAGTCTCTGTATGACTTCAAGTGTTTTACCATTAGGTTTTCCCCATTTCACATCTTGTGAAAGATGTAGTTTCTAAAAGCATTAAGCTTTGGAGACTTTTCCTATCCCATGTAGTAACTTCCAAAGAATGACACTTTAAAATTAATGTGAATTTTAGTTGTTATCAAGATGTTCTGATTTAGTTTCATTGCCATTGTCTTCTTGACAGCACTCAGAATAATTGATTTTATCTCCAAGACCTAGTTGTTTAAAAATATTTACTACTTTTTAAATTTTTTCTTTTCCTCAGATAGTTGAAACATATTTTTACACGGTTGAGAAAATCAGCTCTCTTTTAAAACCCAGTTTTTCTTTAATAAACCAGAGATGTGTTTACTATTCTCATACTAAATATGAAAGCTTTAGAAAAGTTGGCAAGGAACCCAAACTTTCTTTTCTGTTGAGAAACTACAAATATAGAAATATGAGGGACTAATATTTAAAAAATAGTTATTAGCAACCTAAGTGTTGGTAGAATTAGAAGGGAATTAATCTTTTGGAAAGTTTTAGAACTGTATATATATTAAGGGCTTTTTATAAATGCATTTTTAATATTTAATGATTCATAGTTCATGGGTAGTGGTACATATAAAGTATACATATCTTTTTCTGTCTATCTGCTTATACCTTTCCTGCTATCATTTCTGCTAGAATACATATATCCTTTTTTACTAGATTTCCCCACAAATTTGCTTTATATGGAAAGCCATCAGGTAGTGTGTTGGCTGTGGAATCAAAAGACACAGGCTCAGTTCAAGCTCTTATTGTGTGACTCTCTACTGGTCTCTTCTCTTGGAGCCACAGGTCCTGTCTTTATATTTGTTGTTGTTGTTCAGTCGCTCAGTAATGTCTGACTCTTTGCGACCCCATGGACTGCAGCACACCAGGCTTCCCTGTCCTTCACAATCTCCCTGAGTTTTCTCAGACTCATGTCCATTGAGTCAGTGATGCCATCCAACCATCTCATCCTCTTTTGTCCCCTTCTCTTCCTGCCTTCAATCTTTCCCAGCATCAGGGTTTTTTCCAGTGAGTCAGCTCTTCTCACCAGGTGGCCAAAGTATTGGAGCTTCAGCTTCAGCATCAGTCCTTCCAATGAATATTCAGGGTTGATATCCTTTGGGATTGACTATGTTGATCTCCTTGCTGTCCAAGGGACTCCTAAGAGACTTCTCCAGCACCACAATTCAAACGCATCAATTTTTCACTGCTCAGCCTTCTTTATGGTCCACATCCATACATGACTACTTGAAAAAAACCACAGCTTTGACTTTTGCCAACAGACCTTTGTTGACAAAGTAATATCTCTGCATTTTAATATGCTGTCTAGGTTTGTCATAGCTCTTTTTCCAACAGGCAAGTGTCTTTTAATTTCATGGCTTCAGTCACCATGTGCAGTGATTTTGGAACCCAAGAAAGTAAAGTCTGTCACTCTTTCCATTGTTTCCGCACCTATTTACCATGAAGTGATGGGACCAGATGCCATGATTTTCGTTTTTTGAATGTTGGGTTTTAAGCCAGTTTTTTCACTCTCCTCTTTCACTTTCATCAAGAGGCTCTTTAGTCCTTCTTCACTTTCTGCCATAAGGGTGGTGTCATCTGCATATCTGAGATTATTGATATTTCTCCCGCAATCTTGATTCCAGCTTGTGCTTCATCCAACCCGCCATTACATGATGTACTCTGCATATAAGTTAAATAAGCAGGATGGCAATATACAGCCTTGACTTACTGCTTTCCCAATTTGCAGTTAGTCTGTTGTTCCATGTCCGGTTTCTAAGTGTTGCTTCTTGACCTGCATACAGGTTTTGCAGGAGGCAAGTAAGGTCGTCTGGTATCCCCATCTCTTTAAGACTTTCCCACAGTTTGTTGTGATCCACACAGTCAAAGGCTTTAGTGTAGTCAAAAGTTAATTCATGTTTTTCTGTAATATCTGATGGAAAAACCTGAATGAACTTTTTGGCTAACCCAATATAAAATAGATAACAGTACCTACCTCTCCTAATTTGGCCATTGATTCTAATCATCCAGTTATGAGATATATGTGAAAAAATGTGAAGTGATAAGCCAAACACAAATGGAAGGATATTCTTTTTAAGCAGAATGTGGTAATGTTTTCCATGAATGTCATTGTAAAATTAGAGTAATTTTGTAGTGTTAAAAAATATTTGGCCTTTGACTAATAAAAGCTATGCAACATTGATTGCAAAAATCAATTTAGATCATGATTATTTTAAAATAAAGCTTTACTAATGTTAAAATGTTAACAGGTTTATATTGCACTTGTCACACAAAAACATTAGAAATAAAAATACAAAATCAGAAACCCTGAAAATATTATACCTGTTTCCTCTTGCGTTATATCCTGCTGTTACTATAAACATGGTGTATTAGTCAGGTTTTCCTATCTTCCATATTGATTTAACATTTTAAAATTTGTATTCAAGATTATTTATTTTACTATTTATTTGCTATTTTCCACATTGCCTCTTCCTTTAATAGTCTGTTTCTAATGTCCATGCTATGGACATATGAAGTCAAGGTCAGAAATGGTGGATCTCCGCCTTTCTAGTAAGGCTTACCAGAAAATACAAGATTCTTTAGCAAATTATTAGCAGCCTGAATTTTCCAGCAGATGATTTTGTTCCCAATGAAAGAAAGACAATGAATTTAAATAAAAAAGAGAGTTCTAAGTCCATCTTTTCCATTAATTCATCATGTGGCATCAGGCAAATCATTTAATTTCTTTGCACCTTGGAATTGGGGAGCTTCCCATTCAAGCCTGTCTTCCCTATCTTATAAGCTCTGTGATCATGGACGAATTGTTCGGCTTCTCTGAGCAGCCTCCACACAAGTTTTTTCATCTACAGGATGAATATAACAACAATTACATCCAAAGCTGACATAAGAATTAATGAGAGAGGTATTGAAGTACAAATGGAGACAGATGGGCCATAATGATGGGTCTCCTGGAAGAGGAGACAGCCTTCTCCAAAGAGGCCTCATGAGATGTTTTCGTTATTGTGACAAATGTGCCAAAGTTGTTCTAGTCTCCAGCCTGACAGGTTCGCAATGCATCTATCAGCCCCTATCTCTATATTAGACTCATATAAACCAAGTTCAGGAATGCCAGTTTATAGTTTTAAATTGGCTCTATTGCTGGGATCTTCCTCAGTCTTCCTGACCTCTAAATGTTAGCATGTCCAGAACTCTCAGTCAAGCCTTTCCCTTCTCTCTCTCTGGACATGTTCCCAGTTGCAAATATCATCTACAACTTAACTCTCAAATGTGTATCTGCAGCCCTGTCATTAATCTTCCTTGCAGCTTCTCTTTTTCTCACACCTCCATGAGCACATCCTGCAGTTTCAACGTTTAAATATATCCAGACTCAAACCTTGTCTTACTGCCCTGCTGCTCTCATCTGCATTGGCACAACTTCTCTGCCCAAATCCCAGAAATGGCCTCTTCTGAGCTCCATTTTGCCCTTCTAACTTCAATTCTTACGTAGCAGTTGGAATGATTCTGTTAAAATGTAAATCAGATTATGTTACTTCACTATTCAAATCCCTCTAATAGTTTACCTGGAGGAAAATCCAGATCCCCTTAGCATGGGGCCATACAGCTCTGTGGGATCTGCTCGCCCTGTTAGGATCCCCCCACTCCCACCCCGACATACACTCTGCTTGTTTCATCTACCCCAGCCTCAATGGCCTCCTAGCTTTTTCTTCAATGCACCAGGACTCTCAGTTCCTCCCATTGAATGTTCCCCTAGATATTTGCATGTCTCACTCCCTGGCTACTCAGATCCCCGCCTCCTCCTGCTCAGAGAGGGCTTCTCTGGCCACAACCCATATTTATGTCTGGTACAGTCACCTCCCCAACTCACATGGACCCCACACCCAAAATCGGGTTCTAGTGTTGAGACTGATGATGTCACACATGCGCTAAGAGAATGTGAATGGATTTATTACTCACATAATGTGACTTTCTGGGGAGAGGAGGACAGGGGCCCATGCGGGTCAAAAACTGGCCTGAGACAGCAGAGAAAAGAGACCAGTTCAGCTTTTATTGTGCTAAGAGGCTGGCACTAGGGTGAGGGACCTTGTGCACGTAGGGTTGCTCATGTGCTTTGAACTTCCTGTTGCTGCCAAAGGAAGGAGCCCTGGCCATTCTCAATAGTTTGCCCAGATATAGGGCAGAAGAGGAAGGGGGATGGGGGTGGTTTGAAAGCTCTCCACAGTCAAACATAGAGAATGGAGTCAGGCTCTTCACTACAGTCTCCTAGTTCTCTTTCACTGCCTTATTTTCCTCATAAAGCTTATCACCCCATTATATATTTCATAGATAATTTTTATTTGTTATCATTTAATGGTGGTTGTCTCCCCACCCTATTATATAAGTTCCAGGAAAACAGGAGGTTTATCATTTTTACCTATAGTTATATCCTCAGTACTCAAAATGGTGCCTGACATCTTAGTGCTCAATAAAAATTTGTTGTATTATTTTTAAAAATAAAGTAACAAATATGAGAAGACCAGTTGCTGGGACACACAAGTGTCCATGATCAGCACAGTCTTTGGCTAGCCCAGGCCTGAAAGGGAAGCTCAATTGCAATGAGAAAGTCAGGGTTCCTGGGGAGGACAGAGTCCAGGGAGAGTTCAGAAAAATCAAAGTCGGCATTATTGCCTAAAGAGCCTGAGGCCATTGCTGCACTCAGCGCTCAGCAGAAATTATCCTGCATTTTTCAGAACATTCGCTAGGGACTCATGGCAGTTGTGGCTCAGGTGAACTTTTTCTGGATCTCCAGGGAAGATCATCCTCCCTTTTAGGTGAGTGAACCCAGTCATTTGGGTTATAGGTGAGACTTGTCAACTCCTGGAGCTGGTCTTTCTCTACAAGGCCACTTTGCAGTGCCGCTGGTCTGAAGCATTGCTTTCCTCCCATTTTCAGTTCTCCCAGTGCTGCCAGGATAGAAAGCACCTGTGTGGAGTGGTCTACAAATGGTAATCTTGATTACTTATTATTTTCTAGAAAATGAGTGGGAATAAGCCCATGAGGTGTCATGGTGTGACTGGAAGGACTGATGCTAAAGCTGAAGCTCCCTTGATGCAAAGAGCTAATTTATTGGAAAAGACTCTGATGCTGGGAAAGATCAAGGGGCAGAAGGAGAAGGGGGTGACAGAGGATGAGATAATTGGATGGCATCACCAACTCCATGGACATGAGTTTAAGCAAACTCCAGGAGATAGTGAAGGACAGGGAAGCCTGGCATGCTGCAGTCCATGGAGTCGCAAAGAGTAGGACTTAGGGACAGAACAATAATGTGTTTCAGCTTTTTGTGGTAACACTTGCAGTCACAGAGGTCTTTTCTTACTGTTATTTATGACTTAGATTGGTTTGTTGAACTGATGACTGTTATCTCTGAAATCATGACGTGCTCATACCCAAACTGGAAAGGCAGCTTGACCATGACTTTTAGGGGCAGCTGAGCCTATACTGTCTTAGCAATAGGGGACTCTGCTTTCAAATCCTCTTAGGTCCTTTCTTGAAAGAGTCCTCTGGCCTCTCCCCTCCACCATTCCTTTCCTGCTTAATGTAAAATCTGCTCTTTTGTGCCTGTTTTCTTGATAACAGAATTCTCTCATACCCTGTTTGAATTTAAGTTTCTTTGTCCCTGTTCTGTGACACCCACAGGGCTTGCTGTCTGTATTTTTCCAGTGTGTAGTAGTAGAGTGTGCATGAAAGAAGCAAACTGTTGGAATGTTATAGTCATTCTTATTACAGGGATGCGTGGGGTGTGATACTTGTACATTTGTGATTACAGTGGGTTTTAGAGAAAAAAGGTCTTCTGTTAAATAGAATCAAGATGGAAGAATCGTAATCCCTAACACATGTTGTATGTTTTTGATGATCCTTTACGAATTACACCATACTTTTGTTTTGTGCCTTAAGTCACTGCTTGTCCAGGGCTAAAAGGCAGAAAGATCTGCCCCTTTGTTTTCGCTGTGAGTTGGGTTTTTTTTGGGGGGGTGGGGGTCTCTCCATCTATCAACAGTCTTTGTTTCCTGAGAAATCAGGGTTGATACACAAAATTACCTATATGAAAACAGAGCCTCCAGAGTTTCACTTTTCACAGGGATACAAAGAGACTATTCAGCCTGGGTGTGTTGTAGATTCACTGAGTAGGACTGAACACATGGTTTGGAAGAAGGAGGCTTTGTTTCTAAGAGGCATTGTTAGAGACCCGCTTATTCCAGCACAGGACTAAATCTGTGACTGGGTAGGAGGTAACTGCAGTTCAGCCACTCCCTCAAATACAGAAGCTCAACAGACACTCCTGGAAAACAGCTCCCAGATGATATTTTGAAGAAACAAGAGCCTTGGTACAAATTACTTTGACTCCTCCACTGCTATGGGCACATCATTGTGATGCGTGGCACTGCAAGCCAGAGAGAAACTGTCTACTGGAAACTGTGACCCTGGAATGTCGGCATTGAAAGCTCTGATCCATTGAGCAAGTTCTCTCAAATTTCAAATGGGATTTTAAAGGGTTGACAATAAAATGTGTCTGTTATGTATATAATGAAGTGGTTTACTCTGTGTGTGCACCAGTGTGTAAAACCCATGAGCCCTTACTGTTAAATTAGAATTTTCCTTTTTTTATTGCTACTAAATAGTTTTATGTATTTATTTATTTTTGGCTGTGCTTGGTCTTGTTGCTGCAAGGGCTTTTCTCTAGTTGTGGAGAGTGAGGTCTCGTCTCTAGCTGTGGTATGAGGGCTTCTCATTGCAGTGGCTTCTCTTGTTGCAGAGCACAGGCTGTTGCAGGCTTCAGCAGTTTGGGCTCCCAGGCTCTAGAGCACAGTCTCCATAGTTGTGGCACACAGGCATATTTTCTCCACGTCATGTGGGATCTTCGCAGATCAGGGATCAAACTCGTGTCTCCTGCATTGGCAGGCAGGTTCTTTACCACTAAGCCACCAGGGAAGCCCAGACACCCAGGTTTCAATTGTTTTCTATTACTAAAATCAAGGGGAAAGGCTTGGGAAAATAGAGCAGGAGCTGTTGAGGGGTTTTGAGCTGGTTTTCTCCCTGCTCCCCTTCTTTCTTTCCTGCTGTCCATTCCTCCTTCCTTCCTTCCCTCTCTGCCCACAGAGCACTCAGGCTTTGATGAGTTCACATTCTATCTCTGTTTATTTGATGTTTGACTTTGAACCTGAACTTCATTATCCCAACGTGCAAAATGGGGATAATGCTTCTTATTTCATAGAGTTGTCATGGTGATTAAAAGGAGATAACATAATAACCTGGTCACGGGGTACAGACATACTCCCTTGCTTCTTCTGACATGACTGCAGGCTTGTCTTTCGTTCCCATCCCACACTGTCCAGATTTCTGCTTTGCCCTCTTTCTTGGACTCTCTCTGTCTTGGTTTCTGATCGTTAAGTCTCTTTATTTGCATGTGTCTCGTTCTGTGTGCCTCCACACTGATGCCTGTGTGTGCAGCTGTGCATCTCTGTGTGTGTGCTTCTCTCTGTCTCCAGTATATCCGTGTCTAGTTTATATCTTTTTTTTTTTTGGCTTTGTGTGTGTATGCATGTGTATGTGTGAGAGAGAAAACATCCCTCTGTGTGCATGCGTCTTTGTCACTATCTCTCACTCTGTTTGTGTTCTGGATCTCTGTGCTATGTGACTGTGTCTCATTTTATATCCCTGCATGCACGCGCGCGTGTGTGTGTATCTTCAACTCACTGAGTGTCTCTGTGTTTCTCTCACATGCAGATGGGTCTCTATCTGCCTCTGCATATGTCACTGTGTCTATGTTTCTGTGTTGCTCTATTTCACTCCGTTTCTTTTTTTTTCATATTCTCTCTCTCTCTTTGACTCTCTGCCTTTCCTCTTTCCATCTGTCTCTTTGACTCTGCCATTCTATGTCTTTCTTTTGTGTATGTGCCTATGTAGGTGCTATGTGTTCATTTGTTCATTTAATTGTGCTTATATTTATGCAAGCTCTCCTCATACTGTTCCCAACACAGCCTAGATATCCAGTGACATTTAGGTAGTAACCTCATAACTCAGGAAGAAATGAAAGCAATCGGAATTTTTCCTAAAAGAAGTCTTTAAGAGACTTTCAGACAGAGAGGAACTTCTTTAAATTATAGATGGGCATTAGGAAGATTGAGACTTCCCAGGTGACGCTAGTGGTAAAGAACCTGCCTGCCAATGCAGGAGACGTGAAAGACAAGAGTTCAGTCCCTGGGTCGGGAAGATCCCTTGGAGGAGGGCATGGTAACCCATTCCTGTATTCTTGCCTGGAGAATCCCATGGACAGAGGAGCCTGGCGGGCTACAGTCATGGGGTTGCAAAAAAGAGTCAGACACAACTGAAGTGACTTGGCACACATGCATTAGGACGATTTGGTTGAATTTTAGATGATTTACCACTGATTTCACAAATCATCTTCAAAAAGGACACATGTGAGATTAAGTGTAATTCACAACCTCAGACCCTGCTCTCAATTTCCATATCAGTTCAGTTCAGTCGCTCAGTTGTGTCCGACCCTTTGCGACCCTTATGGACTGCAGCACGCCAGGCTTCCCTGTCCATCACCAACTCCCAGAGCTTGCTCAAACTCATGTCCATCGAGTTGATGATGCCATCCAACCATCTCATCCTCTGTCATCCCCTTCTCCTCTTGCCTTCAATCTTTCCCAGCATCAGGGTCTTTTCCAACAAGTCAGTTCTTAGCATCAGGTGGCCAAAGTATTGGAGCTTCTGCTTCAGCATCAGTCCTTCCAGTGAATATTCAGGGCTGATTTCTTTTAGGATTGACTGATTTGATCTCCTTGCAGTACAAGAGACTCTCAAGAATCTCAATTTTCATATATACCAGGGTATGCTTGAAGTCTCCCTTTACCAATCTTGATAATTTTTTTTTCCGCACATTTGTCTTTCTGCTGAGCCTCCTTTACCGTTTCTCTGACCCTATAATGGGTTCCTCCTCTTACCATCTTTTATTTGGACCATTTCAGCTGCTATCTCTTGCAAAACTCTCAGTCTATCATGCCAGTGGTGCCAGCTTACTGTTGTTATTACCTCAGGCTCTGCTTGATACCTTCCCTTGGCTTCCAGTCATCTTGCAGGGTCACCAAGAGAGCTTCCCAACATCACTAGGTGGGTAGGATTTTTTTTTAAGGCTCATCTTTTTGCCCACCAACCAATGTGCTTGTATACATAAGAAACTCTTCACCTGCTTTACAAATAAAACCAACTCCCCTTTATTTCCAATAAGATAAAGCCCTTCTTTTAGGAAGAAAACATAAAATGAATCTGGATGAAAAACTTAATGAACTAATTTGTAGCACCAGTGTGTTGTCCAGTTTACCAGGTGGTGTTTGCTATGTGTTAATATTAAGTTGTTGCTTTTCTCACTTTGTGTATAATTTAGGGCAGAGGTCAATAAGCTTTTTCCGTAAAGCACCGGATTAGTAATTATTTTAGGATTTGTGGATTATGCTATCTGGCACAACTACTTAGTTCTGCATCTGTATTGCAAAAGCAGGGTAGACAATTCAAATAAATGGGTATGATTCTGTCCTAATAAAACTTTATTGACTAAAAGAGGAAGTAGGCTGGATTTAGCCCCAGGTTACCCTTGATAACATCTTGATGGCATTTATAATAACATCTCCCTGGGTATTATATATCTTTCAAGTAAAGTTTCCACTCCTGTGTAAACTAGTCTTTTAAAAGCTTCTGTTTCCCTTCTCCCCTCACCTCTCCATGTATGTGTATATATGTGATTTTGTGTGGGTGTATGCTAAATATAATTATATAGTTTGGTCTTGCTCCAGAGCTTCATATATTTTTATATCATTATTATAAATAAAAGAATCATATTATTTTCATTTATATATTTCCCTGCTCATGATTTTAATCAGATAAACAAAAATCTGAATAATGTCATCGAAACTTTAGATTGTATCTCAATAAACTGTAAAATAACTGTAATTTATATACCTTATATTAATTATGCCATTTATATTTTACTCTTAGGAGTATATGCATACCAACAACAGAAGAAATATTCATTCTCTTTTTTCCCACAACACTAAATAATGAATCTGTTGACCTTTCTTCATACCCCTCAAAGCATGATCTTCTGGGTTTTCTTTTAAAGGAAAAAAAAATAGAATAAATATTTAAACACTTTAAATAAATACATATCTGAAGAGTTAAATACATGAATTTAATATTTCTAGACAAAAGCCTTTTCCTAGTTTTAGTGATTTTATTTTCTATATCATTGAATGACTCTGAATGAATGTTCTTATTTATTAATAGTAAGCTTATATAGCTATAGACCACACAGGTTAAAATCTATGTAATTGAGTTTGCAAACAACCTTCTTACTGGTTTTCCAGAGTGTGCCAGTTCATTTTATAATTAATGATACTTGCTAAAACTCGTCTCTTACCTGAAAATCATCCAGGAGTCATGCCGTACGAAAGATCGTTCTCTGTTAAAGCAGAATAAATCCTAAGATTTGCAGGACTACTATTTTATATACGAAGATGGCAGTGAAAAATCCCTGAGCTGGTTCCATGCCAGGTGGGCAGTATTGGACATGCCCATGGGAGGAGGAATCAGGACAGAATTGCTCCTAGTTGTATTTAGTGGTAGAGAAGAATCCTCTGTCTTGGAAGAAGCTACTGTGATTGAGTGACGTTTTTATTTATTCATTTTGTTTTGTTTCTCTATCAGTGGAATATTTACCTTAAGAGTTTGCCTTAAGAGTTTAAAGGCCTAAGGAAGTCAGCAAGTCAGATTCTGATGTATCCACAACCCTTGGCTCTTATTTTATTTTTTTAATTAGATTTTTATTTTACTAAACTAGTACTTTTACAATTTTAAAAAAAATCAGATAGTACTCTCAAGAGAAACGGTACCCAATGCTGTCAATACATGATCTCTAGAGGTAAATATATTTAATTATTTTAAGATGTTTTGATTATTATTTACTTCCATATTTCTTTTTTAAAAAAATAATTTTATTAATGTATTTATTTTTGGCTGTGCTGGGTCTCCATTGCTGCACAGGCTTTTCTCTAGTTGTGGCGAGCAGGGGCTACACTCTAGTTGTGGTACATGGGTTCTCATTGCAGCGGCTTCTCTTGTGGAACATGGGCTCTAGGGCACCCAGACTTCAGCAGTTGCAGCACATGGGCTCAGTAGTTGCGGCTCCCAGGCGCTAGAGCACAGGCTCAATAACTGTAGCACAG
Organism: Giraffa tippelskirchi; assembly: GCF_054371585.1. Classification (NCBI taxonomy): domain Eukaryota; kingdom Metazoa; phylum Chordata; class Mammalia; order Artiodactyla; family Giraffidae; genus Giraffa; species Giraffa tippelskirchi. The sequence continues at coordinate 101,087,182 of NC_137280.1, read as the reverse complement.
GGGCTCAGTTGCTCTGTGGCATGTGGGATCTTTCTGAATCAGGGATCTAGCCCATGTTCCCTGCATTGGCAGGAGGATTCTTTACCACTGAGCCACCAGGGAAGCCCCTACTTCTATATTTCTTAATAAAACATGTGTGTTACTATTTCTGGATTTTTCAGTTTTAGCTGTCATCTGCTGCCCTTCCTACTCACATAGTCACTCATGCACACAGATTTTTCTTCTCCCTATGTGGCACCAATCTAATTATATTAATGTTTTAAAATATTTTGTTTAAAAATATATTGATGATTAGTTGTTTTCATTTTAAAAGGTCATATGTAGTTTATTCATAGCTAACACACAATGTAATTAAAATATAATAATAATTTTAAGCTTTTTATTCCTGATACTAATTGACTTTTAAAATTTTGTTTTCTAAATGCCTGTTACTAATTCATCTCAAAACTTTCCATTATAGCTGAAATTTCTGAACATGATTTAATTACACTTCAAGTATTTTTTATCATTTTTATTCACTTTCTTCTTGAAGATATTCCCCTAGGTATCACCAAAAATCAGTCATTGTCCTACTAAATGTAAACAATATTCTGATTTCTACCTCTGCAGATTAGTTTGGCTCTTAGATCTCACCACTTAATATTCAGGCTTGCATTGAATCTACTGTTTTCAATAGATTCCTACACCTGAAATGGTGTCCGGTTGGGCTTCTCCAGAGAGGAAGTCTCAAGTATTTGACCAATGTGCAGAGGGCAGACTCCCATATACATTGTCTGTATTAGGGTGTCTAGGAGTGCAGCTGCTTCCTAAACAAGTTTGCAACCAAGATTTCTGCCTTCCTCATGTTCTTTTGTTTTTTTGTTTTGATGCTTTGTTGACACACTCTGGAGTGTGTATTGTGTTCCCAAATGCAGGCTTAGAGTTCAAAATTATCCACTCTGCTTAGTCACATGCCCCTTATCTCTTCACTTCTCAGGTTGAGAAATTACCTTTCCCATTCTCTGTGTTCTTTAAAGTTAATAGATTAAAATCTCCTTTAAGACTGAGAAGGAACTGAGATAAAGAATGTTCATCAGGCCATTTTTAATTGTGTCAGGGACAGTGTTCTCTATCTTATTATTATTGCTGACTTATTATTATTTCTTGTTATTTTATATTACTTTTGTAAGGATGATGGTACATCAGAGGGAATCATGGTTTTACCATGACTAAGCTGATATTATATCCTTACTGTAACTTCTTAATTGAGGTATACTGTGGAAAATTCTGAAAGAGAAGAGAATAACAGACCACCTGACCTGCCTCTTGAGAAACCTGTATGCAGGTCAGGAAGCAACAGTTAGAACTGGACATGGAACAACAGACTGGTGCCAAATAGGGAAAGGAGTACGTCAAGGCTGTATATTGTCACCATGCTTACTTAACTTATATGTACAGTACATCATGAGAAACACTGGGCTGGAAGAAACACAAGCTGGAATCAAGATTGCCGGGAGAAATATCAATAACCTCAGATATGCAGATGACACCACCCTTATGGCAGAAAGTGAAGAAGAACTAAAGAGCCTCTTGATGAAAGTGAAAGAGGAGGGTGAAAAAGTTGGCTTAAAGCTCAACATTCAGAAAACTAAGATAATGGCATCTGGTCCCATCACTTCATGGCAAATAAATGGGGAACAGTGGAAACAGTGGCTGACTTTATTTTTCTGGGGTCCAAAATCACTGCAGATGGTGACTGCAACCATGAAATTAAAAGACGCTTACTCCTTGGAAGGCAGGTTATGACCAACCTAGATAGCATATTAAAAAGCAGAGACATTACTTTGCCAACAAAGGTCCGTCTAGTCAACGCTATGGTTTTTCCAGTGGTCATGTATGGATGTGAGAGTTGGACGGTGAAGAAAGCTGAGCAGCGCAGATTTGATGCTTTTGAACTGTGGTGTTGGAGAAGACTCTTGAGAGTCCCTTGGACTGCAAGGAGATCCAGTCAATCCATCCTAGAGGAGATCAATCCTGGGTGTTCATTGGAAGGACTGATGTTGAAGCTGAAACTCCAATACTTTGGCCACCTCATGCGAAGAGTTGACTCACTGGAAAAGACCCTGATGCTGGGTAGGATTGGGGGCAGGAGGAGAAGGAGACGACAGAGGATGAGATGGTTGGATGACATCACTGACTCGATGGACATGGGTTTGGGTAGACTCCGGCATTTGGTGATGGACAGAGAGGCCTGGCGTGCTGCATTTCATGGGGTTGCAAAGAGTCAGACACGACTGAGTGACTGAACTGAACTGATTAGTTTTAGGTATGCAATATAATGATTCAGTCTATTGTATGTATTGCAAATTGATCACCAATGTAAGTCTAATTAATATTCAAAACCATTCATAGTTTCAAATTTTCTTTTCCTTGTGATAAGAACTTTTAAGATTTACAGTGACCCTTGAATAGCATGGATTTGAACTGCAAAGGTCCACTTATTCACAGATTTTTTTCAGTAGTAAATATCACAGTATTACATGATCTGCTGTTGTTGAATCTAGGAATGTGGAACTGATGATACTAAGGACCAGCTAGAAGTTATGTTTGGATTTTCTACTGCATGGTGGGTCCTTGTCCTAAATCCCTGGTTGTTTAAGACAGTCAACTCTGGTGGCTCACATGGTAAAGTGTCTGCCTACAATGCAGGATATCCGGGTTCAATCCCTGGGTCAGGAAGATCTCCTGGAGAAGGAGATCCCACTCCAGAATGCTTGCTTGGAAAATCCCATGGACGGAGGAACCTGGTAGGCTGCAGTCCATGGGATCGCAACGAGTCGGACACGACTGAGCGACTTCACTTTCTACTCTCTTAGCAACTTTCAAATATGCAATTCAGTATTGTTAATTATAGTCACCATGCTGTGTTGTGCATCCCCAGGACTTGCTTATTTTATGACTAGAGATTTGTACATTTTGACCCCCTAAACCCATTTTTGCCCACTCCTTACCCTGCCCCTGGCAACCACCAATATGTTTTCTGTTTAGGGTTTTGGGTTTTTGTTTTTGCTGCTGTTTGTTTGTTTTTTTGTCAGATGCCACATATATGTGAGGTCATGCAGTATTTATCTTTCTTTGTCTGACTGATTTCACTTAGCATAATGCCCTGAAAGTCCATCTATGTTGGTAAGATTTCATTCTTCTCTTTGATGGAATAATATTCACGTGTATCTATATCACATTTTCTTCATCCATCTGTTGATGGGCATTAGGGTCTTCCATGTCTTGGCTTTTGTAAATAATGCCACAGTGAATATTTGTTATTGCTGTTCAGTAGCTCATTCATGTCTGACTCTTTGCAGCCCTGTGGACTGCAGCATGCCAGGCTTTCTTGTCCTTCACTCTCTCCTCGAATTGTGTCCGTTGAGTCAGTGATGCCATCCAACCATCTCATCCTCTGTCTCCCCCTTGTCCTCTTGCCTTCAATCTTTCCCAGCATCAGTGTCTTTTCCAATGAGTTGGCTCTTCTTATCAGGTGGCCAAAGTATTGGAGCTTCAGATTCAGAATCAGTCTTTCCAATGAATGTTCAGAGTTGATTTCCTTTAGGACTGACTGGTTTGATCTCCTTCCTGTCCAAGGGACTCTCAAGAGTCTTCTTCAGCACCACAGTTCAAAAGCATCAATTCTTCGATGCTCAGCCTTCTTTATGTTCCACCTCTCACATCTGTACATGACTACTGGAAAAACCATAGCTTTGAATATATAGACCTTTGTCAGCAAAGTGGGTTTGTCTCTGCTTTTTAAAACGCTATCCAGGTTTGTCACAGCTTTTCTTCCAAGGAGCAAGCATCTTTTAATTTCATGGCTGCAGTCACTGTCCGCAGTGATTTTGAAACCCAAGAAAATAAAGTCTGTCACTGTTTCCATTTTTTTTCCCATCTTCATGGGGTGCATTATATTGGATCACATGGTAGTTCTGTCTTTAAATTTTTGAGGAACCTCCATTCTGGTAAGGAAGAAAATATTTATCAGGGAAAATAAGACTTCAGCATCTCAAATTTAGGAGGAGATTTTCCCAGATATAGGAAAATAAAAGCTTTATTACTCTGGACCAGTGTTAGCTCATTAGCTACTGGACACAGTTATGCCACGGACTTACATGAATTTTTTTACTCCTTTCCGTATACAACTTACTTCTGGATGGTTGCCATTTAAGTAATAGCAATGAAAGAAAGAATTGGGAATTGGAATTAATAAATTGAGAGGACAATATTTTCTTCTAACAGAGGGAAGGAGAAAAGGATCATCGGGTGCGTTTGGCAATTGGAAATGGAGCACGCAGTGATGTATGGAGAGAATTCTTAAGCAGATTTGGAAATATTAAGATGTGTGAGTTTTATGGAGCTACTGAAGGAAACATTAGCTTCATGAATCACACTGGGAAAATTGGATCAGTCGGGAGAGCGAATTTCTTCCACAAAGTAAGTACAATATTTTCTTTAAAAAAGAGATATATTAAGATCTGCTAATCTCTCTTCTAGACTTTATACTATAACTTATAGTAAATATTATCACTTTTTTTAAAAAAATTAAGAACTCCTATAAATAACATAGTGGCCTCTAGGTAGACTGTGGTGCCATAGATTATGAAAATCTTGCCTATCTCCCATCTTTTCCCTCTGTAATATGGGGATAATGATAGTTAGTTCTTTTGTTCAGCTTTCAAATTTAATGATAAAATGTATAAACAGCAAGCATAGGTCCTGATATATATTAATTTGATTCTTTTCATTTTCTGTGTTTTCCATCCACAATTTCTACTGTCATTCATTTTTATATTACTCAAAAATTATATGTAGGTTTCTAATATATAGTTTCCTTAAAAACTATGCCAAGATATTACTAACATTTTAAAAGTAGCCAAGAAATTACCTTCTTAGGAGTAAAATACAGCTGATTTCTCAATAGCAACCATGGAAGACAAAATATAACGGACAGATACCTTCAACTTGCTTGGAGAAAATAATTATCAAATAGAATTTATATTCAAGAATAATATTTTTAAAGAATAAAAGTGAAAATTTGAAATAAGCAAATCTTCAAGGGGAAATAAGCAAATTCAGAATCACAGTAGAATATTTTATCTCTTTGATAGAACATGAAAAATTTTTTTTTTGAAGATATAATGTATAAAACAATAAAGAAACTACTTGCACTGATGAACATATATAGGACACTGCATTTAAAAACTGCTGAATATCCATTATTTTTAACCATTTACAAAACATTCACAAAGATTACAGGACCACTTAGTGAATTCCAGCAAATTTCATGGGATTGAATATATATGGATTATGTTCTCTGATAACAGCTTAACTAAGATAGAAATATTTAAAATAACAGCTAGATCTTTTCCTAAATATTTGAAAATGAAGCGTCTCTAAATATCTATGATTCGAAGAAAAAATTATAATAGAAAAATAAAAATAGAAAATACTTTAAGAGGAATGATAATGAAAATGTTACATTGCAAGACTTGTGTACTCAGAGAAGACTAACTGAAAATTAGTGAGCTAAATATCCATTTCTATAATTTAATTTTTAAAAACTGCTAAAACAAACTCAAAGAAAATAAAAGGAAGGAAATGGTAAACAGCATAATTTAAAGAAGTAGAAAAGAAGCATTTAGTGAGTATCAAAAGAGATAAAAGTATAATTTTTAAAAATAAAGAAATAGAGTCAAACCTGGTGTTAATTGCTCTGATATTTGAAACTTAAAGAAGGTACAAACTGTTTTTATATATATGTTCTTAGGGATTATGAAGGTCTTGTTGACATTTTAGAAATTCATGTGAATTGTGAACAAAAATAATTGGTGGAATAATAAGTGCTGATATTATCAAGTACTGCATTCTTTATGGTTAGTTTTCTCAGTGGATTGCACTGGTTCCATTAAAAGTTTGCTATTAATATTAAACATTTTTGGTGAAGCTGAGTCATTCCTAAGTAGTTATGTAGTAGGAATACAATGAAACTTGACTTCATTGTAATTTTCTAATATATTAAATTCTCTGTCAGACTGTTATAATGTCCATAATACAGAAAGTTATGACTGTCTCCAGTTTATTTGGAAAAACTTCTGATTTTTTTTTTTCAGTTTGGAAATGGAAGAAAAAAAAGTACCTAATGTCATATGAATTCTAGTCTTTTATCATTTCATTTTCATGTTGTTTCGTTACATAGCAGGCAATCAGACAAAAATTAGACCGATAATTGTTTCATAATTATGTGAGGAAATTTGATAAGTGTGTCTCTCAAAAGTTTAAACCTATTGGAGGCTTACAGTTACTCTCTCAGAAAGGAGTCAGCCTCTAAACAGAGGTAGGATGTTATAACCAAAAGAAAAAGATGAGGCAGCAGCACAAAGTTCCTGTGACCCAAATCTTCTTCTTGTGTGCTGTGTTTCCTATTTGTTTAAATGCATGAAGGGAGGTGTGTCCCATAAATGCCTCCAAAGCAAATAATATAAAAAATTTGGTGACAGCTCAGTTGAGAGACATCCGCGTAAAAGTTGTAGACTGCCTTCTCCTTTTCTATGCCCAGTAATTACAACTGGGAAGGAAAAAACATGAAATCGAAAGAAATAAAACAAAGAAGGAAGAAAATGAATCTAAATAAAAAACTGCTAAAAAAAAATATGGATGAATATCAAAATAAGTCCCCCCAAATAGCCAGAAAAATAATTTCCCATGGATCAAAAACTTATAATAATATTCTGTTTAAAAATAAGAGCCCAAAGGAAAGTGCAGGAAAGGCATAAATCAACAAAAGCAGTTGAAAGGTAGCCACGCTGAACCCAAAGGAGAAAAATATAAGGGAAAAATGAAAATGTTACAGAGCTAAACATCACATTGAAGGACTTAAAAATAAATAAGACTGTAAACACTACTAGGGAGCAAGATGGATGGAATTAAGGAGTCACACAAACAATATAAAGAATAAGCAAATAATAATATAAAATAAATGAAAAAGATGAAAACATAGACAGTGATCTGACATGTGCTTAATTTGTGTTCCTACAGAAAAAAAAACTCAAAAGTGAAAAAAACTACTTGAAACCTAATATAAGAAAACTTCCTGAAAATAAAGATTTGAATGTTTAGCAAAAAGAGCACATATTTCAGGGGTGGAATATATGGTACAGAATGATTATCAGAAAATATTTTCTGGTGAAATTACTGAATATAAATTGAAGAACCATAAGCAGATGCTATATACTTCCCTGGTGGCTCAGACGGTAAAGCATCTGCCTCCAATGCGGGAGACCCGGGTTCAATCCCTGTGTCGGGAAGATCTCCTGGAGAAGGAAATGGCAACTCACTCCAGTATTCTTGCCTGGAAAATCCCATGGATGGAGGAACCTGGTAGGCTACAGTCCATGGGGTTGCAAAGAGTTGGACACGACTGAGCAACTTCACTTTTGAAGCAGATGCTAAGGCAGAAAAAGCAAAAGATGTACAAAGTAGAGGGTCAAGATGGGAAATGGCTCAGGCATCGTTCAAAACAAAAACATCACACCCAGTTCCCCTCAAAAGGGAAAGTAATGTTTTCAGCTAAGAATGCTAGTTTAACAAAGTTGTCCTGGAAGTTCAAATGCAACAAAGTGGCGTCCTCAAACTTTTAAAAAATCAGAGAATGTAATTCCTATGTACTTACAGGAATATACTACTGCTTTATATACACTGAATGAAAAATTCTGGTGAACATGAAGATAAAGCAGTCTTTAGAAATGAAGAAACCAATATTCTGGGAGGTGGGTCATGGAGGATCCTGCTGTGATTTATGTCGGAGAGTGTTTTGCCTATGTTTGCCTCTAGGAGTTTTATAGTTTCTGGTCTTACATTTAGATCTTTAATCCATTTTGAGTTTATTTTTGTGTATGGTGTTAGGAAGTGTTCTAGTTTCATTCTTTTACAAGTGGTTGACCAGTTTTCCCAGCACCACTTGTTACAGAGATTGTCTTTTCTCTATTGTATATTCTTGCCTCCTTTGTCGAAGATAAGGTGTCCATAGGTGCGTGGGTTTATCTCTGGGCTTTCTATTTTGATCCATTGATCTATATTTCTATCTTTGTGCCAGTACCATACTGTCTTGATGACTGTGGCTTTGTAGTAGAGCCTGAAGTCAGGCAGGTTGATTCCTCCAGTTCCATTCTTCTTTCTCAAGACTGCTTTGGCTATTTGAGGTTTCTTATATTTCCATACAAATTGTGAAATGATTTGTTCTAGTTCTGTGAAAAATACCATTGGTAGCTTGATAGGGATTGCGTTGAATCTATAGATTGCTTTGGGTAGTATACTCATTTTCACTATATTAATTCTTCCAATCCATGAACACGGTAAAATAAACAAATGGGACCTAATTAAAATTAAAAGCTTTTGCACAACAAAGGAAACTATAAGCAAGGTGAAAAGACAGCCCTCAGAATGGGAGAAAATAATAGCAAATGAAGCAACAGACAAACAATTAATCTCAAAAATATACAAGCAACTCCTGCAGCTGAATTCCAGAAAAATAAATGACCCAATCAAAAAATGGGCCAAAGAACTAAACAGACACTTCTCCAAAGAAGACATACAGATGGCTAACAAACACATGAAAAGATGCTCAGCATCACTTATTATTAGAGAAATGCAAATCAAAACCACAATGAGGTACCATTTCACACCAGCCAGAATGGCTGCTATCCAAAAGTCTACAAGCAGTAAATGCTGCAGAGGGTGTGGAGAAAAGGGAACCCTCTTACACTGTTGGTGGGAATGCAAACTAGTACAGCCACTATGGAGAACGGTGTGGAGATTCCTTAAAACCTGGGAATAGAACTGCCATATGACCCAGCAATCCCACTGCTGGGCATACACACGGAGGAAACTAGAATTGAAAGAGACACGTGTACCCCAATGTTCATCGCAGCACTGTTTACAATAGCCAGGACATGGAAGCAACCTAGATGTCCATCAACACACGAATGGATAAGGAAGCTGTGGTACATATACACAATGGAATATTACTCAGCCATTAAAAAAAGTACATTTGAATCGGTTCTATTGAGATGAATGAAACTGGAGCCCATAATACAGAGTGAAGTAAGCCAGAAAGAAAAACACCAATACAGTATACTAATGCATATATATGGAATTTGAAAGATGGTAACGATAACCCTATATGTGAGACAGAATAAGAGACACAGATGCATAGAACAGTCTTATGGACTCTGAGGGAGAAGGTGAGGGTGGGACGTTCTGGGAGAATAGCATTGAAACATGTATATTATCATATGTGAAACAGAACACCATTCCATGTTCGATGCATGAGACAAATGCTCAGGGCCGGGGCAATGGGATGACCCAGAGGGATGGGATGGGGAGGGAGGTGGGAGGGGGGTCCAGGAAGGGGAACACATGTAAACCCAGAGCTGATTCATGTCAATGTATGGCAAAAACTACTACAATATTGTAAAGTAATTAGCCCCCAACTAAAATAAATAAATTTATTTAAAAAAAAAAAAAGAAATGAAGGAACCAACTTCTGTTAAAAGTTTTGATTGAATCCATTTAAATGTAGAAGATTTAAAACTCTGAATTATGTTTGTAGATGGAATGGAAATGTAAATCCTGACAACATAGAAATATTTATAACTAACAAAAATGGGAATTGGGTGGGAAGAAAGAAGAAGATGTAAGTGCTAATTATCTCATCTTTCATGGTGGTAAATCCATAGATACAAAAAGTGAGGTATGAGATTTGGTAAAAAGGCTTCTTTCCTTCACATTTGTATAAACATTTTTATTGTCTTAAAATAAACATCTTTTGAGCTTCCCTGGTGGCTCAGACAGTAAAGAATCTGCCTGCAATGCAGAAGACCCAAGTTCTATCCCTGGGTTGGGAAGATCCCCTGGAGAAGGGCATGGCAACCCACTCCAGTATTCTTGCCTGGAGAATCCCACGGGGGAAGGAGCCTGGAGGGCTGCAGTCCATAGGGTTGCAGAGTCAGACAGGACTGAGCAACTAACACTTTCACTTTCAAGCATCTTTTAGAGACTAGGAAATTTAGCCAACTGTAAAGTTAGAAAAAAATTCACACAGGACCATCTTCACAACTGACTTCAGTTGCAATTGGGGGTCCCTAAGACTACCTTTAAAAATTTTTGATAATTCACTTTAAGGATACAGAAAACTCATCAAAAGTTGATATAATAGTTACATGTATTTCCAGGTCAGGAAGCTTATCCAGTCTTGATGTCCAGAGTTTTTTTGGGGAGTGGGGGTGCTCAATTGTTTAAATCTAGTTGGCTGCCTCTGTGGTCAGCCTCCATCTCTCATCCTTCAGGAGGCCAAGATGTGTGACTACAAACCTCTGTCCTACGTAACATTATTGACCTGGTTCAGAGGCGTGCTCTCAACAGTGTAGTTCTATCTGGCTGCCCAAGGCCCTTCAGTTCAGTTCACTTCAGTCGCTCAGTCATGTCCGACTCTGAGACCCCATGAACCGCAGCACGCCAGGCCTCCCTGTCCATCACCAACTCCTGGAGTCCACCCAAACCGATGTCCATTGAGTCGGTGATGCCATCCAACCATCTAAAAATAGTACTATCCATCATGATATTGCAAGGGCTTAAGAGATTATCCCATCCCTCTGGGTTTTCTCAGTGCACTGGCTTTGAGTGCCCTGTTTCATGCATCGAACTTGGACTGGTCATCTATTTCACATATGGTAATATACATGTTACAGGGATGTTTTCTCAAATCATCCCACCCTTGCCTTCTCCCACAAGTCCAAAAGTCTGTTCTTTATATCTGTGTCTCTTTTGCTGTCTCGCATATAGGGTTATCGTTGCTGTCTTTCTAAATTCCATATATATGCGTTAATATACTGTATTGGTGTTTTTCTTTCTGACTTACTTCACTCTGTATAATAGGCTTCCGTTTCATCCACCTCATTAGAACTGATTCGAATGTGTTCTTTTTAATAGCTGAGTAATAGTCCATTGTGTATGTACCACAACTTTCTTATCCATTCATCTGCCGATGGACATCTAGATTGCTTCCATGTCCTAGCTATTGTAAGCAGGGCTGTGATGAACATTGGGGTACATGAGTTTCTTTCAATTCTAGTTTCCTCAGTGTGTATGCCCAGCAGTGGGATTGCTGGGTCTTATGGCAGTTCTGTTTTCAGTTTTTTAAGGAATCTCCACACTATTCTCCATCATGGCTGTACTAGTTTGCATTCCCGCCAACAGTGTAAGAGGGTTCCCTTTTCTCCACACCCTCTCCAGCACTTACTGTTTGTAGACTTTGAAAGCAGCCATTCTGAGATGGTAACGGTGTAAGATGGTACCTCACTGTGGTTTTGATTTGCATTTCTCTAATAATAAGTGATGCTGAGCATCTTTTCATGTGTTTGTTAGCCATCTGTATGTCTTCTTTGGAGAAATGTCTGTTTAGTTCTTTGGTCCATTTTTGATTGGGCCGTTTATTTTTCTGGTATTGAGCTGCATGAGCTGCTTGTATATTTTTGAGATTAATTCTTTGTCAGTTGCTTCGTTTACTATTATTTTCTCCCACTCTGAAGGCTGTCTTTTCACCTTGCTTATAGTTTCCTTCATTGTGCAAAAGCTTTTAAGTTTAATTAGGTCCCATTTGTTTATTATTGCTTTTATTTCCATCACTCTGGGAGGTAGGTCATAGAGGATCCTGCTGTGATTTATGTCGGAGAGTGTTTTGCCTATGTTTTCCTCTAGGAGTTTTATAGTTTCTGATCTTACGTTTAGATCTTTAATCCATTTTGAGTTTATTTCTGTGTATGGTGTTAGAAAGTGTTCTAGTTTCATTCTTTTACAGGCAGTTGACCAGTTTTCCCAGCACCACTTGTTACAGAGATTGTCTTTTCTCCATTGTATAATTTTGCCTCCTTTGTCCAAGATAAGCTGTCTATAAGTGCATGGATTTATCTCTGGGCTTTCTATTTTGTTCCACTGATGTATATTTCTGTCTTTGTGCCAGTACCATACTGTCTTGATGACTGTAGCCTTGTAGTATAGTCTGAAGTCAGGCAGGTTGATTCCTCCAGTTCCATTCTTCTTTCTCAAGACTGCTTTGGCTATTCTAGGTTTTTTTGTATTTCCATACAAATTGTGAAATTATTTATTCTAGTTCTGTGAAAAATGCCATTGATAGCTTGATAGGGATTGCATTGAATCTATCGATTGCTTTGGGTAGTATACTCATTTTCACTATATTGATTCTTCCGATCCATGAACATGATATATTTCTCCACCTATTTGTGATATCTTTGATTTCTTTCATCAGTGGTTTATAGTTTTATATATATGTCTTTTGGTTTTTAGGTAGATTTATTCCTAAGTATTTTATTCTTTTTATTGCATTGGTGAATGGGATTGTTTCATTAATTTCTCTTTCTGTTTTCTCATTGTTAGTGTATAGGAATGCAAGGGATTTCTGTGTATTAATTTTATATCCTGCAAATTTACTATAGTAATTGATTAGCTTTAGTAATTTTCTGGTGGTGTCTTTAGGGTCTTCTATGTAGAGGATCATGTCATCTGCAAACAGTGAGAGTTTTACTTCTTCTTTTCCAATATGAATTCCTTTTTATTTCTTTTACTTCTCTGATTGCTGTGGCTAAGACTTCCAAAACTATGTTGAATAGTAGTGGTGAGAGTGGGCACCCTTGTCTTGTTCCTGATTTTAGGGGAAATGCTTTCAAATTTTTGCCATTGAGGATAATGTTTGCTGTGGGTTTATCATATATGGCTTTTATTATGTTGAAGTATGTTCCTTCTATGCCTACTTTCTGGAGAGTTTTTTAATATCATAAATGGGTGTTGAATTTTGTCAAAGGCTTTCTCTGCATCTATTGAGATAATCACATGGTTTTTATCCTTCAATTTGTTAATGTAGTGTATCGCATTGATTTGTGAATATTGAAGAATCCTTGAATCCCTGAGATAAAGCGCAATTGATCATGATGTATGATTTTTGTAATATGTAGTTGGATTCTGTTTGCTAGAATTTTGTTGAGAATTTTTGCATCTATGTTCATCAGTGATATTGACCTGTAGTTTTCTTTTTCTTGTGGCATCTTTGTCTGGTTTTGGTATTCGAGTGATGATGGCCTCATTGAATGAGTTTGGGAGTTTACCTTCCTCTGCAATTTTCTGGAAGAATTTGAATAGCATAGGTATTAGCTCTTCTCTAAGTTTTTGATAGAATTCACCTGTGAAGCCATCTGGTCCTGAGCTTTTGTTTGTTGGGTGATTTTTGATTACAGTTTCTATTTCTGTGCTTGTGATGGGTCTGTTAAGATTTTCTATTTCTTCCTGGTTCAGTTTTGGAAGGTTATACTTTTCTAAGAATTTGTCCATTTCTTCCAAGCTGTCCATTTTATTGGCATATAGTTGCTGATAGTAGTCTTTTCTGATCCTTTGTATTTCTACATTGTCTGTTGTGATGTCTCCATTTTCATCTCTAATTTTGTTGATTTGATTCTTCTCACTTTTTTTCTTGATGAGTCTGGCTAATGGTTTGTCTATTTTATTTATCTTCTCAAAGAACCAGCTTTTAGTTTTGTTGATTTTTGTTATGGTCTCCTTTGTTTCTTTTTCATTTATTTCTGCCCTAATTTTTATGATTTTTCTCCTTCTACTAACCCTGGGGCTCTTCATTTCTTCTTTTTCTAGTTGCTTTAGGTGTAAAGTTAGGTTATTTATTTGATTTTTCCGTTGTTTCTTGAGGTAAGCTTGTAATGCTATGAACCTTCCCCTTAGCACTGCTTTTACTGAATTCCATAGGTTTTGGTTGTTATGTTTTCATTTTCATTTGTTTCTATGCATATTTTGATTTCCTTTTTGATTTCTTCCATGATTTGTTGATTATTCAGAAGCATGTTATTTAGCCTCCATATGTTTGTATTTTTAATGGTTTTTTCTTGTAGCTGACATGTAATCTGACTGCATTGTGATCAGAAAAGATGATTGAAATGATTTCAATTTTTTTGAATTTAATAAGGTTAGATTTATGGCCCAGGATGTGATCTATCCTGGAGAATGTTCTGTGTGCACTTGAGAAAAAGGTGAAATTCATTGTTTTGGGGTGAAATGTCCTATAGATGTCAATTAGGTCTAACTGGTCCATTGTATCATTTAAAGTTTGTGTTTCCTTGCTAATTTTCTATTTGGTTGATCTATTCATATGTGTGAGTGGTGTATTAAAGTCTCCCATTATTATTGTGTTACTGTTAATTTCCCCTTTCATACTTGTCAGCATTTGCCTTACATATTGAGGTGCTCCTATGTTGGGTGCATATATAATTGTTATATTTTCTTCTTGGATTGATCCTTTGATCATTATGTAGTGTCCTTCTTTGCCTCTTTTCATGGCCTTTATTTCAAAGTCTATTTTATCTGATATGAGTATTGCTACTCCTATTTTCTTTTGGTCTCCATTTGCATGAAATATGCATGAAATATCTTTTTCCAGCCCTTCACTATCAGTCTGTATGTGTCCCTTGGTTTGAGGTGGGTCTCTTGTAGACAGCATATATAGGGGTCTTGTTTTTGTATCCATTCAGCCAGTCTTTGTCTTTTGGTTGGGGCATTCAACCCATTTACATTTAATGTAATTATTGATAAGTATGATCCCATTGCCATTTACTTTGTTGTTTGGGTTTGAGTTTATAAACCTTTTCTGTGTTTCTTGTTTAGAGAAGATCCTTTAGCATTTGTTGAAGAGCTGGTTTGGTAGTGCTGAATTTTCTCAGCTTTTGCTTGTCTGTAAAGCTTTTGATTTCTCCTTCATATTTGAATGAGATCCTTGCTGGGTGTAGTAATCTGGGTTGTAGGTTTTTCTCTTTCATCACTTTAAGTATGTCCTGACATTCCCTTCTGGCCTGAAGACTTTCTGTTGAAAGATCAGCTATTATCCTTATGGGGATCCGTTTGTGTGCTGTTTGTTGCTTTTCCCTTGCTGCTTTTAATATTTGCTCTTTGTGTTTGATCTTCATTAGTTTTATTAATATGTTTCTTGGGGTGTTTTGCCTTGGGCTTATCCTGTTTGTGACTCTCTGGGTTTCTTGGACTTGGGTGGCTATTTCCTTCCTCATTTTAGGGAAAGTGAAAGTGAAATGATGTGAAAGTGAAAGTCACTCAGTCGTGTCCAACTCTTCATGACCCCGTGGACTGTATAGTCCATGGAATTCTCCAGACCAGAATACTGGAGTTGGTAGCCTTTCCCTTCTCCAGGGGATCTTCCCAATCCAGGGATCAAACCCAGGTCTCCTGCATTGCAGGCAGATTCTTTACCAGCTGAGCCACAAGAGATGCCCAAGAATACTGGAGTGGGTAGCCTATCCCTTCTCCAGTGGATCTTCCTGACCCAGGAATTGAACCAGGGTCTCCTGCATTGCAGGCGGATTCTTTACCAACTGATCTTTGAGCGAAGCCCCTATTTTAGAGAAAATACTTGATGAGATAATAGTCGAAAAAAAAATTTTAGGGAAGTTTTCAACTATTATCAAATCAAGTATTTTCTCATGCCATTTCTTTTTAATCTTCTTCTTCTGGGACTCCTATGGTTTGAATGTTGGGGTGTTTAACGTTGTCCCAGAGGTCTTTGAGGTTGTCCTTATTTCTTTTCATTCTTTTTTCCTCTCTGCTTCATTTATTTCCACCATTCTACCTTCCACCTCACTTATCCTATCTTCTGCCTCAGTTATTCTACTATTGGTTCCCTCCAGAGTGCTTTTGATCCCAGTTATTGCATTATTCATTATTGATTGACTCTTCGTTATTTCTTCTAGGTCCTTGTTAAACATTTCTTGCATCTTCTCAATCCTTGTCTCTAATCTATTTATCTGTAACTCCATTTTGTTTTCAAGATTTTGGATCATCTTTACTATCATTATTCTGAATTCTTTTTCAGGTAGACTCCCTATCTCCTCTTCTTTTGTTTGGTTTGGTGGGCACTTATCATGTTCCTTTACCTGCTGAATATTTCTCTGCCTTTTAATTTTGTTTAGATTGCTGTGTTTGGGGTGCCCTTTGTGTAGGCTGGAAGTTTGTGGCTCCTCTTTATTGTAGAGCCTGCTCCTTGTGCGTGGGGTTGGACTAGTGACTTGTCAAGGTTTCCTGGTTAGGGGAGCTTGCATCTGTGTTCTGGTGGGTGGAGCTGGATTTCTTCTCTCTGGAGTGCAATGAAGTGTCCAGTAGTGAGTTTTTGGGTGTCTGGGTTTGGTATGGCTTGGGAAAGCCTGTCTTTCCTGCTTTGCTGGAGAATTAGCATGGTATGTCTTGCTCTGGAACTTGTTGGCTCTTGGGTGGAGCTTAGTTTCAGTGTAGGTATGGAGGCTTTTGGATGAGCTCTTGTCTATTAATATTCCCTGGAATCAAGAGTTCTCTGATGTTCTCAAGTTTTGAGGTTAAGCCTCCTGCCTCTGGGTTTCAGTCTTATTTTTACAGTAGCCTCAAGACTTCTCCACCCATACAACACAGATGATAAAACATCTAGATTAATGGTGAAACAATTCTATTCTCCACAGTGAAGGACACCCAGAGAATCACGGAGGACCAGGAGGAGAAGAGGGGGAGTCAAAAGGGAAGAGAGCAATCTAGCCAATAATCAATTCCCTGTGTGCTCTCCACAGTCTGGAACACCCAGAGAGATTCACAGAATTACATAGAGAAGAGAAGAGGAAGGAAGGAGATAGAGGTGACCAGGAGGAGAAGAGGGGGGAGTCAAAAGGGGAGAGACCAATCTAACCAGTAATCAGTTTCCTAAGTGTTCTCCACAGCCCAGAACACCGAGAGATTCACAGAGTTAAGTAGAGAAGAGAAGGGGGAGGGAGGAGATAGAGGTGATCTGGGGGAGAAAAGGGAGAGTCAAAAGGTGAGAGAGCAATCAAGCCAGTAGTCACACCCCTAAGTGAAAATGGATACTGAAGATTAGATTCCTAATGGTACAAAATTGATAACAAATACCAAAAAGCAAAGATTAAAAATCTAGAGTAGAGTTTAGACTCACAAGAATACACTATTAAAAATACAAAACAAAATCAATCACAAAAATTATAAAAATATATATATATATGAAATTTGCTTTAAAAATAGGGTCTTTTTTTGCAAGGTAATAGGTTATAAAAATGAAAATTAAAGAAGAAATAAAGAACTTAATCTTTTTTTCTATTTTTTAAATTTATTTATTTTAGTTGGAGGCTAATTACTTTACAATATTGTAGTGGTTTTTGCCATACATTGATATGAATCAGCCATGGGTTTACATGTATTCCCCATCTTGAAGCCCCTTCCCATCTCCCTCCCCATCCCATCCCTCTGGGTCATCCCAGTGCACCAGCCCTGAGCAGCCTGTCTCATGCATTGAACCTGAACTGGCGATCTGTTTCACATATGATAATATACATGTTTCAATGCTATTCTCTCAGATCATCCCACCCTTGCCTTCTCCCACAGAGTCCAAAAGACTGTTCTATACATCTGTGTCTCTTTTTTGTCTCACATATAGGGTTATCGTTACCATCTTTCTAAATTCCATATATATGTGTTAGTATACTGAATTGATGTTTTTCTTTCTGGCTTACTTCACTCTGTATAATAGGCTCCAGTTTCATCCACCTCATTAGAACTGATTCAAATGTATTCTTTTTAATGGCTGAGTAATATTCCATTGTGTGTATGTACCACAGCTTTCTTATGCATTCATCTGCTGATGGACATCTAGGTTGCTTCCATGTCCTGGCTATTATAAACAGTGCTGTGATGAACATTGGGGTACACATGACTCTTTTAATTCTGGTTTCCTCGGTGTGTATGGCCAGCAGTGGGATTGCTGGGTCATATGGCAGTTCTATTTCCAGTTTTTTAAGGAATCTCCACACTGTTCTCCATAGTGACTGTACTAGTTTGTATTCCCACCAACAGTGTAAGAGGATTCCCTTTTCTCCACACCCTCTCCAGCATTTATTGTTTGTAGATTTTTGGATAGCAGCCATTCTGACCAGCATGAGATGGTACCTCATTGTGGTTTTGATTTGCATTTCTCTGATAATGAGTGATGTTGAGCATCTTTTCATATGTTCATTAGCCATCTGTTTGTCTTCTTTGGAGAGCTGTCTGTTTAGTTCTTTGGCCCATTTTTTGATTAGGTCATTTATTTTTCTGGAATTGAGCTGGAGTAGAATTTAAAAAGTGGTAATAGTAAAAATATATCTAGGAATTCTTTGGAGCTGTTGTGGGCAGTGTGGGGTCAGTTCAGTTTCAGATAGTTCCTTGTTCCAGCTTGTACTTGTTCTCAATGTCTATAGGCCCCCTCCAATGCTTAGTCAATGTTAACTGCAGGGTTTTAATCTGTTGCACCTGTCACTTCCAGAGCGGTTCCCTCTTCTTTGTTTATTTTGGCTTCCTCTGTTTGCAAATCTCTTTGGTGCCTAGTTTCCAGTGTCTGAGGGGGCAAGGGTGGTCACTTATTTAGGCTCACTTGTTCAGCTGTGTTGTGGGGAGGGAGGAACACTGCAAACAAATATCACTGGCGTGTGTGGGGAGTGCTCACAGTGTATGGACCACACTGGGTTTGCCCCAGCTCACAGTGGCGTATGCTTTCCAGGTCTACACTGATCCGGCTCCAGGTTGCTCTGCAGGGCACTGTCCACAGCGGGCCCTGCATTTCACGCACTTCCCAGGTCAAAGCTGCTGAGGTTCAGGTTCTCAGGTACTCCACAAGGGCACAAACAGTTGGGCGTGCATTTTGTGCCCTTCCCAAGTCTGAGCAGCTCAGGCAACCAGGTGCTTAGTGAGCACACTATCCCAGGTAGGCCGTGCATCTTAATCACCTCCCCAGTCCTGGCTGCTTGGTTTCCCAGGTGTGCTGCGAGAGCATCATCTCAGGTGTGCCGTGTATCTCCTCTGGGGAGCTGATCTCAGGCTGTGACCCTCCTGGCAGATATCAACCATACAGGATCCCAGGAAGACATGGTTAGCAACTGAGAGCCTGCTCACAGTTTGGTGGAGGATGCTGGTCTCTGGTCTCTGGAGCTGAGATTGGAGCAGCCCCTTGCCTTCAGGCTCTGACTGCCACTCGCCTGCCTCTCTGCCTCTGGTGGTGGGGAGGGGCCTATACGCAGCCGGCTTGCTGTCCTTTGGTGCTCAGTCCTTTGTTTGTGAGCAGGCCAGGCTGTGAGTTAGAGCCTTTTTCAGGTCAAGTTCTCTCTCTCTCTTTCCCCCCCCCCACCCCTGGCAGTCCCACAGTTTGGGCTGCTGTCTCACATTAGCTCCCTCAGATTGTCCGCAGGGCATCCAGGCCCAGTCCTTACCCTAAGCACCGATTATGCAGCCCATGCCTCCTTGTCCAGCCCCTGCTCGCTGGTGGTGGATGCAAGCGTCTGGGCCACTTCTCTGCTGGGAGTTGCAGTTAGGCACCTAGTCTGTGGGCTTTTTTTCCCTCCCAGTTATGTTGCCCTCTGAGATTCCAAAACTCCCCACAGACCCGCTTGTGAGAGGGTTGCCTACTGTTTGGAAACTTCTCCTTCACGACTCCCTCCCCAGGTCGGGTCTCCGTCCCTAACTCTTTTGTCTCTCTTTTGTCCTTTATATTTTGTCCTTCCTCCTTTCGAAGAGAATGAGCTGCCTTTCTGGGCACCTGGTGTCCTCTGCCAGCATTCAGAAGTTGTTTTGTGGAAGTTGCTCAGCATTCAAATGATCTTTTGATGAATTTGTGGGGGAAAAAGTGAACTCCCCATCCTATTCCTCTGCCGTCTTGGGACCCTCCCTCACAAATGATTATTTTTTAAAATAAAGCTCTGTGAACCAATCAGAACTGTGCTGTTGCACCTAGAAATATGTATTCATAATGGTCCAACTCTGTATAATATACATGTTACTATATATAAATATATATTTATAACAGATGAGAAGCTTATATTTGTGTGTGTGGGATAAATGAGCTTGTAATGTACAGGTTTAGGCAATGTGGTATAATGTTGAGGCCAAACATCCCAAATTAGAATCACTGTACCTAGGGACTTAATTCTAACTCTGCCACTACATGACTTTTTGACTTTGACAAGTCACTTTCTCTGGATTCAAAGTATACTCATGTATTAATAGAGGAAATAATTTTTGTGTTCCCTTTCCAACTGCTGAATTTACAAATTTGAATATGCAGAAGCATACAGGTATGGGAACTCTAAGGGCCAGTGTGCACAGCCACACAGTTCTGGGGACCCATTTGCCTAGACAGTTACAAATGAGATCCCCTGCAGCTGTGTTCTAGACATGCATACCTCTTCCTATACCTACACCTGTATGTACACATTCAGGAGATATTAAAATGTGGCATCTACTTTTTATTTGTGTTGTTATAACACAACCATTTTTGTAACCTTGTGAGACCTCTTGAAGGTAAAGAAAAAAGAAATAGAAATCCTTATAGCTGAGACTTAATACTCTGATCCAGGCTACTTCTAAAAGATGCTATGATATGTTTAAATTTCATTTGTATTTTAAAATTACTTGATTTCTGACCATCAAGTCCCCTGTATCCAATAAGGGGTACACTGACAGTGATTTGATGCAGAATGAATCTTACCCATGCATATGGTTGCCAAATTAGTCTCAAAGAAATAAAATTAAAGCTGATATTACCAGTTGCTGGGCAAATTTTTCAAGATATAAAGCATGCTAAAACAGGTAAAACAGGAGAGAGAAAGATGGGTAGTAAACAGAGTTCTGTTCTTGTTTGGCCAAAATGACAAATGCAGTTCTGGAGTTTCTGGAATCTTTCTTCTTACCAGTTATTAGGAAGTGGCCAGTCTCTTGTCGGAGAAGGCAATGGCACCCCACTCCAGTACTCTTGCCTGGAAAATCCCATGGACGGAGGAGCCTGGTAGGCTACAGTCCATGGGGTCGCTAAGAGTCGGACACGACTGAGCGACTTCACTTTCACTTTTCCCTTTCATGCACTGGAGAAGGAAATGGCAACCCACTCTAGTATTCTTGCCTAGAGAATCCCAGGGACAGCGGAGCCTGATGGGCTGCCGTCTATGGGGTCGCACAGAGTTGGACACGACTGAAGTGACTTAGCAGCAGTCTCTTGTTATGCCAATTAAAGATGAAAACCAATAAGATGCAAGCTTGCATTGTAACAAGAATCTTTATGTCTAGAGTAACAATATATTTTGCTTTGCTGTCCCTTTCATTGGTCCCCATCTTAAAATAGGATAATATTAACTTCTACCTCATAGTGTGTTTAATGATTAAACTAAAAGCTCTCAGCACGGTGACTGGAAAACAGTAAGTACTCAGTTATTATTAGTTGCTCTCATTTATATTTAATGGAAATTCCTTAGCTCATTTGAATTGTGATTGTGATCACATGTTGATTATCCAGAGATAGTGGTGTTTAGTCTTTGATAGCAAATAGTATTAATACATTTATCTCATTGATCTTATCCATCTTTTCTCCTTTGTTCTGTGTTTGTTTGTTTCTTTCCTCTTCCTCATGCTCCTCCTCCTTCTCTCTTGCTCTCTTTTATTTGTCCTTCCTAATTTTTTTTTTTTTTTTTTTACTTTGTTTCCGTCGTTTTAGTTTACTGTGTGCTGGTTCAGCTTACTAAGATTGCTTTTTTAATTGATTGGGAAAACCTCAATTTTCTTATGTATGACATGAATGAGTTGGATTGAACCAACCTGCAGTTCTCTCCCAGGGTAAGATTTTGAGGCTCTGTGAATCTGTATGATATGGTAATATGAATGTTACAGGAGCAGAGGAGAAGGAAATATGGAGAGTCAAGGAGAGATGTCCAACTAGCTTGTTTCCTGGTGTGATAAGTGTGTTCCAAAAAATTCCCATCTTACACAATAGTGTGCAGAAGTGCTGAGGGTTAGTTTAAAGACATTAAGGTGAAAGACTGGGGAAAAAGTCTAGGTAAGTGACAAAAACAGTACTTTTAAGGCATCTAATCCCTTCTCAGAGGGTGATAAGTTAAAATATACAGCAAAATCTTTGTATTCACATAGTATCTATTTTGTTGTTGTTTAGTCACTAAGTTGTGTCCGGCTCTTTTTGCAACCCTATGGACTATAGCCTGCCAGGCTCCTCTGTCCATGGGATTTCCCAGGCGAGAATACTAGAGTGAGTTGCCATTTCCTTCTCCAAGGGATCTTCCCAGTTTACATTTTAGTTCTATTAAAATTTCCATTTCAAAGGATGTTTTAAAAGATTGCAAAAAAGAGACGGCAAGAAAGTGGTCCTCTTAACTGTAGTTAGCAAAGTATGTGATTTAGTGCATGGATTGCTTCCTTGTATTCATTCAAGATTAAACTAGTAAAAGTTTTCCAAGGTAATATGCAACATAAAAGAAGTGAAAGTGAATGCCAGTACAGAAGTGCTGGTTGCTAACAACTTCAGTTTTGATTTTGAATATTCATTTAATTTTTTTACCAGGAAAGCTTACTTGTTTTTAGTAAATCCACATTCTAATTCTGTATTTCAATTGTTCTTGTTCAGTCGCTCAGTAATGACCTACTCTTTGCCACCCCATGGACTGCAGCACGCCAGGCTTCCCTGTCTTTCACTATCTCCTGGAGCTTGCTCAAACTCATGTCCACTGAGTCGGTGATGCCACTGAACCATCTCATCCTCTGTCATCTCTTTCTTCTGCTTTCAATCTTTCCCAGAATCAGGGTTTAAAGTTCAGTCAATTGAAACAAACAGTGTTTCAACTGACTGAGCTTTAAATCTCCTACCAGTGGATGTTACTGCACAAATAAATTACTAAATTTTTTTTGTTGTTTAATTTTGTTTTTGCAGCTTTTTTTCACTTTTCACTTGATAAAGTATGATTTTCAGAAAGATGAACCCATTAGAGATGAGCAGGGCTGGTGCAGTGATGTGAAAAAAGGTAAGATTATTGTATTTGAAGATGCCTCTTCAGGTAAATTTTCTGAATTTCTCTTTAGTTACTGAATTTAGAAAAGAAAGAGTGGTTATTTCTGGTATGTATTTGGATTTTTAGTGCAAGTAGAATGGTTTAATTGTTAAAAGATAGAGGCCCCATGTGGGTCACTCAGATGGTAATTACAAAAATTTTCAAGTGATCACTGTTGGGCTTAAAGTTTTCTTAATCCACCACTCCTACAGTGGCATATGTCTAATGTCCTATGTCATCAAGATATAAAAATGAATGGCAGGTTATGATTCTATGTACAGAGGAAAGTGAGGCAGACTTGGATTTAAATCTGGGCTCTCACACTTAGAAACTGTCCAACTTTGGGAAATCACTTAACCCATCAAAGTCTCATTTTCTTTATATGTAGGGTAGCAGTGACAATATTTTTTCATTAGGTTGCTGTTGACAGCTGAATGAGATGATGTTTGCAGAGCCCCGTGGAAGGCCTGGCATGTAGCTTGTTACCTCCCTCCTTTTCTCTTCATTGTCCAGCTCCTCCTCCAAGCTAGTCTTTCTTAATAGTTTTGGGTTAGAAAATTTTTAATCAAAGCAAGTGCCCCAATTAACTAGCAGCTGGATATAATCAAGGAAGAAAATTAAATGTAGAGATGGGCCCTTAAAATTGGTTTGAGATCCAGTCTGAGAAAATCAGGCCAAAGTTACCTTTTAGTGTCTCATAATGTTTCAACTGCATTTCAGAAGATGACTTCAAATATGGAGAGGAAGTTCATATACCTGCTCCCCGCCTCCCCTCCGCCCCACACTACCTGAAAAATTGGACAAAAAGATGAGCCTTATCTATTAAAAAGCAAACACTGCAATCCTCTGAATTTCAAGCCTAAGAGCATTTATCAAATGTTTTTTTCTAATTCAACTCTGTAGACAGTGTCTAAGGGAAAAGTCATTTCTAAGGAGATGGAAAAGACCTTTGTTTATCCCCACTTTTCTAGTGTGTTTTATTTATCATAATATGTGATATTGGAACTTGGATCCCCAAACTGCTTATGCAATCTCAGGGTTTTTCAGAAGCAGATTGTCCCCAAATATCTCCTTTATAATTTTGCAATTCTCGAAGCGGATTGCTCAGTTTTTTTCCCATTAAAGCATTGTGTTCTTTCTCTGTGCTTTCACTGCAGTGAGGCATGGGTTTGATCGCTCCCTAGTTGGGGAACCAAGATCCCACATGCCACACAATGTGGCCCCTCCAAAACAAAATCATTGTGTCTTTCATAAATTATTCCTAAGAGGGAAAGATAAGAATACACTCTAACCTTTTTAAGCATTTGCAATAATTAATTTGTCAGGTAAAGAACTATCACCTGTGTCCTGAAGAAGAAAAAGAATATAAAATTTAAGGAAAATATAAGAGGCTTAGAAAATTCTGAAATGTATATAGGGAATGTAGATTGATGGAATAAGCAAGGTAGGAGAACCTTTGGAGTCAGATGAAAGTGAAAGTAAAAGTTGCTCAGTCGTGTCTGACTCTTTGCGACTGCATGGACTTTACAGTCTGTGGAATTTCCAGGTCAGAATACCGGAGTGGGTAGCCTTTCCCTTCTCCAGGGGATCTTCCCAACCCAGGGATAGAACTCAGGTCTCCTGTATTGCAGGTGGATTCTTTACCAGCTGAGCCACCAGGGAAGCCCAAGGATACTGGAGTGGGTAGCCTATCCCTTACCCAGTGGATCTTCCCAACCCAGGAATCAAACCGGGGTCTCCTGCATTGCAGGCGGATTCTTTACCAACTGAGCTATTTTTTCCCCTCAGTTTCTTCACCTGTAAAATTAAGATAATAAGAGGGCCTGACTCAATAGGTTTCTGATGAGACTGAGATGGAATACATGTGTAAAGTGCTCAGAATAGTGACTGGTGCCCAGAAAGTGCTCCTAAAGTGTGACAATGGCAGTGATGATGATGATGATGGTGTTGGTGATGACAGAGACAGTGAGGGGTCTGTGCTGAAGCAGGGCAGGTGAGTTTTGGCAAATGGCTTGTGTGCCCTGGGGACCTGCAATGTCCAGAAGGAATGGGAGCAGTAAGAGTTGGAAAGAGTGTTAAAATAACAGAAACTACTTTAGAGTTTGCTGGAATATAGCCTCATCAGACTCATCACATAGATGTTAACTGTCTTCACAGTGGCCAAAATAAGTCATTGGCCTTGAAATCTTCTGGGGAAGTTATTGCTGGTCCCCTTTGTCTTCTACTATTAGAAATAGTTTTTAACCTTGCTGACTGCTGAGCAATATCTTAATTAATTTGAATATACCTGATTAAAAATTATTTTAGATAATGTGTCTAAATAGAAGTAAAACCAAAAAAATTCATGGCTTGTCTCCCGTCTGTTGAGGATTTCTAAAGGAATAAACATTTTCTTAAACTTGTAATAACATATTAATTAAATCAAATCTAATATTATACAGAAAGATCATAGAGACTTGAATTTGAGTTCTAGGCCCTTTCCTTTCTATCTGTTGAACTTTACTAGTATACTTCACTCTTTTGGGCCCTAGCACCTTCCCTGTGAAAAAGGGAATATATTGATCAACTTCAAAGAATCTCTCTGAAAAAGTAATGACAGTTGCATTTCTCATGGGGCTTGCTCCATAGTAAGTGCCCAATAAATAAATATTGCCACCATCATAATCTTATTTAAAATTATCATTTTAGTTGTTATTTATATAATGGCCATTATTGGTGTTAGAATCTATGTAATCCAAAAACATAGCCATCAGTGTATCTACTCAGGATGTAAAATAAGTTTAAAATTACTTTTGTTACATTCAATTTCCTTTTTGTTAGCTTTTCCAAAGTTATTTATACTTTGGTAGTCTGTAAAAGGGTGTGCTAGACTTAGGCACCCAGAGTAATTGATGTCAAATGTAATAAAAATAAGTTCAGAGGAAAGAAGGTTAAGCTACACTGGATGTATTGGTCAGATGTAACAAGGTGCACACATAGTGTGTGTAATAATAGTTTTAATCAAATCACTGAAAATGTCTCTCTCTCAGGGGAACCTGGACTTCTCATTTCTCAAGTGAATGAAAAGAATCCCTTCTTTGGCTATGCTGGGAATAAGAAGCAGACAGAAAAGAAATTGCTTTGTGATGTTTTTAAGAAGGGAGATGTTTACTTTAACACAGGAGATTTAATGGTCCAAGACCAGGAGAATTTCCTTTATTTTTGGGACCGGATTGGAGACACTTTCAGGTATGGAATAGCATTGGTTGCAAAGCTTGTTTTTAGATTGTGAACACTGCTCTGAGGGAGGCTCTGTGGAAACATTATATACCAGCTGCTCTCTACCTTCGGGGCACAGAGTGCTTTTATCTCAGTAAGGTCTCCCCATTTAAAAATTCACTGCCCATCTGTTTCTAGATTCAAACATAAGTTACGTTTTGATGTCATGTTTATAATTATCTTAATGAGTCACTTAGATCAAATCAGTGACTTCTTTTTTTTTTTTTTAAAGAATATGATACAGGCAGATTGATATGAAGTTTAAATTGTAGGGTTAAAACAGAAAAACAATTTAGTCAAATACTGTCTAATTCTTGACCTCATGGCAAAAATAAAGAAACAGCAAAATTTACCTTTCTTATATGTTTTTTAATTCTTTATTTTAGGCTTATGAATTTATTTTGCTTTCTAATCAATGACTATAGAACAGTGGAGGACCAGACTATAGACAGTCCAGAAACATCCTTTTTCCTCACCTTCTTTGTGTCATGTTAGAAGGGCACCTTATGTAAAATCATTTTTAAAAAATATTCATTCATATGCATTAAAAGAACAAAAGAGTTTAATCCCTAGAAATTAAAGAGGCTCAATAAACTGAAAGACAGCTATAGCTTTCTTTCCAGGTTTTCTATCATTATAGATAGAGAATGCTTTGTACTTAACTGTTATTATCAATATATTACAAAGCAGAGAGATTTGTAGTTATTTTTATGACACTTTAAAAAACATTTTACAGTAAGCAATTTATACCAATAAGACACAGATAAAGTAATTTTAACTGAAAAACAGACACTGATTTTGTTGACTTACAAAGTTCTTCCTTAGAAATGTCTATCATTTTGAAAACTGCCATTATTTTTGGTTATTAGATGCCTACACAGAACCAAATACAGGGCACTAAAACTTAAAACTGGGTACTTCTTTCTTAACATATAGGTGTACTAACTGGAACTTGTTTTTTGTTTAGGTGGAAAGGGGAAAATGTAGCAACCACAGAGGTTGGCGATATCATCGGAATGCTGGATTTCATACAGGAAGCAAATGTCTATGGTGTGATTGTGCCAGGTAAATAGATTTCAGGTTTGGGAAGGAGTCTTAGAATGAAATGAAACTTTTCTTTCATTTGCAACAATCTTACTAATTGAACATTTCATTTTTCACATATTAAGATGTCTTAGTTTTGGCTTGGCAAAGTGATGTCGTAACCCCAAGCTAGCAAACTTCACGGTCACACCTGGGGAATGGTACCAATCGCATTTTAATGTATGTGTGTATTTTTAAGATCTTCTGAAAACTATGGACAAGTTATTTAGTGCTAGAAATAGTTAGAGCTTTTCAGTGGCCTATTATTTTTCTCTTGATGATGAGAAAAATGACTAGAGTTTATACGTACCACTAAACAGGAACATGTTCTAATTTAAATGTTTAATAACATTGACTTGTAGTTAAGTTGAATCTTTTTCAGAAATTATTTTAAAATCTGTTGGCCTCATCTTTATAAATATGTATATGAGTATTGTCTCATGTTGGCGAAAATGGCAAAGAGAAGTAACCAACTTGAAGTCACATTATAGCTATTCCCCTTCACCACGTTTTTGTGGGTTTTTTTTTTAACAAACAACAGTATTTTCCAACTGATGTTTACATGTGCAAGGGATAGTGATGGTGGGGATGTTTGGATAGGGCAGCAAAGAAAACGTCTGTTTAATAGACAGTCTCTGGATCCTGGGGAAATGGTACAAGAGATTCTGAACCCCTGGGAAAAAAGATGGGATGTTAAGCAATAAGTGATCTGTGGATTTAGCCATGGAAATATCAGTCTCTAGTTTCTTATTTTTTTCATTGATACTTAACATGACATTTTTTAAAATATATTTGTCCTTAAAATGTTTCCTGTTAATATTTCATATTAATAGCAATGGCATGCAAATTATGGGTGATTTATGGTATTTTCTATTCCATGTATTTAATTTTTGTAGGGTAGGTAATTAAACATAGATTCTGCACTTTCTCTTTGCTAAAGCATTTCTAGAGGGTAAATCGTAAGCTCAAGGAAAGACCCACTCATTCATGCTACTGTTGCATTGTTATTACTGCAATAGATGTAATGTCTACATTTGTAACAGTGTATAATGAACAGGAGTTTTTAAAAAATTCACCTACTGCTTGTAAAACTAACTCTATTACAAACTTTTTTTTCAGGTTATGAAGGAAAAGCAGGAATGGCTTCTATTACTTTAAAACCAAACAAGTCTTTAGACTTGGAAAAAGTTTATGAACAAGTTGTTACATTTTTACCAGCTTATGCCTGTCCACAATTTTTAAGAATTCAGGTAACTTTACCTACCCCTAAAATTTAAGACCAGGAATTTATAAGATAGTTTAATTACAAAATAATACTTACTACTTGGACAATATGTTCATTTTGTCTTTATTAGAAAATTTCGAGAACAATGAAAAGCATTAGGATACTAATCTATGCCATATTTGAAGCCTAATTACAGGCAAGAGCACAATAAAATGCTAGAGTCTTTGCCCTTGTCCTATTTGTTGCCCTTCTCCTCTTCAGTCTGGATAAATGATGGTCCCCATGATGGTGGCAAGACAAACCGACATCTTACATGTGCCTTTGTGCTTTGTGAAGATATTTAATGCTGTATACCTAAAATTAGATCCCACCAGGCCGCCACAGAGCATCTGCAGAATGTGCGTAGACCCTCAAGGCAATTGGCTTTAAGCAATTTTGCTTTTAATTTTTATCCTCATTCTGTCCAGTCTCCCTCAGCGACTTTATATCTTGGGGGAATTCTGAACTCATTTGTTTTGAGAGGCATGTGTGTGTTAGCCGCTTACTCGTGTCCTGCTCTTGGTGACCCCATGGACTGTAGCCTACCAGGCTCCTCTGTCCATGGGATTCTCCAGGCAAGAATACTGGAGAGGGTTGCCGTTTCCTTCTCCAAGGAATCTTCCTGACCCAGTGATCAAACCCAGGTCTCCTGCATTGCAGGCAGATTCTTTACCATCTGAGATATAGGGAAGTCCTTTGCGAGGTGGGCCCTCTCTTGTTAGGTTGCTGGAGAAAAGTCCAGTAAAAAGAAAGCAAATTTACTCAGCTACTAGGTAACTTTGCATGCTCATTTATTCATATAATACTGTGCCTCAAAAATGATTTCCCAAAACTACTCCTCAACATCTCGTAATAACAGTTTGGTCACGCAGTCATATCCGACTCTTTGCAACCCCATGGACTGCAGCATGACAGGCTTCTCTGTCCATCACCAACTCCCGGAGCCTACTCAAACCATGTCCATTGAGTCGGTGATGCCATCCAACCATCTCATCCTCTGTCGTCCCCCTCTCCTCCCACCTTCAATCTTTCCCAGCATCAGGGTCTTTTCCAATGAGTCGGTTCTTTGCATCAGGTGGCCAAAGTATTGGAGTTTCAGCTTCAGCATCAGTCCTCCCAATGAATATTCAGGACTGGTTTCCTTTAGGATGGACTTGTTGGATCTCCTTACAGAGATTCTCAAGAGTCTTCTCCACAACCACAGTTCAAAAGCATCAATTCTTTGCGCTTAGCTTTTTTTATAGTCCAACTCTCACATCCATACATGACTACTGGAAAAACCATAGCTTTGACTAGATGGACCTTTGTTGGTAAAGTAATGTCTCAGCTTTTTAATAAGCTGTCTAGGTTGTTCAGAGCTTTTCTCTCAAAGAGCAAGCATCTTTTAACTTCGTGGCTGCAAGCACCATCTGCACTGATTTTGGAGCCCCCCCAAAATAAAGTCTGTCACAGTTTCCATTGTTTCCCCATCTATTTGCCATGAAGTGATGGGACCAGATGCCATGATATTAGTTTTCTGAATGTTGAGTTTTAAGCCAACTTTTTCGTTCTCCTCTTTGACTTTCATCAAGAGGCTCTTCAGTTCTTCTTCACTTTCTGCCATAAGGGTGGTATCATCTGCATATCTGAGGTTATTGATATTTCTCCCGGCAATCTTGATTCCAGCTTGTGCTTCTTCCAGCCCAGCATTTCACATGATGTACTGTGTATATAAGTTAAATAAGCAGCGTGACAATATACAGCCTTGACATACTCCTTTCCCGATTTGGAACCAGTCTGTTGTTCCGTGTCTGGTTCTAACTGTTGCTTCTTGACCTGCATACAGATTTCTCAGGAGGAGGGTCAGGTGGTCAGGTATTTCCATCTCTTTAAGAATTTTCCACAGTTTATTGTGATCCACACATTCAAAGACTTTGGCATAGTCAGTAATGTAAAAGTAGATGTATTTCTGGAACTCTCACTTTTTTGATGATCCAGGAGAGGTTGGCAATTTGATCTCTGGTTTCTCTGCCTTTTCTAAATCCAGCTTGAACATCTGGAAGTTCATGGTTCATGTACTGTTGAAGCCTGGCCTGGAGAATTTTGAGCATTACTTTGCTAGCATGTGAAATGAAGGCAACTGTTCGGTAGTTTGAGCATTCTTCAGCATTCCCTTTCTTTGGGATTGGAATGGAAACTGACCTTTTCCAGTCCTGTGGCCACTGCTGAGTTTTCCAGATTTGCTGGCATATTGAGTATAGCACTTTCATAGCATCATCTTTTAGGATTTGAAATAGCTCAACTATTTCTTATTTTAACATAATCATGTAGAAATTTTCTGGGTATATGTGTCGTATCACTGTTAGATCCCTAACAGAGAAACAGCTGACTTAATATTCTTTTTTATATATTCGCTGAGTAATCGCTGTGGCCAAGCCACTGCTTGGCCAATGAGATGCATCATCTAAACTGTCACAAATACATATCCATTTACATCATATTTTAAGAGCTTTTACATATATTATCTCAGATTATTTTTATAGCAATGCTCTGAAATGAGAAATGTAGTGCCAAGTGCAAGTCGCTCAGTCATGTCCGACTCTGCAACCCCATAGACTTTACAGTCCATGGAATTCTTTGGTAATTATGAAAACCAACTAACACATTTTTAATTGAAATTTTTGAAATAATTGTAGCTTCACATGCATTTGTAAAAATCAATGCAGAAAAAGCATCTGTGCCTTTTACTTAGCTTCCTCAAATGGTACCATTTTTCACAATGATTATTTAATATTGACAATGATACAGTCCACTCATTAAAATTTCCTCTGTTTTTACTTATACTCATTTGTGTGTATGTGTGTATTGTTCCATACGTTTTTACAACCTGTATCAGTTCAGTGGCTCAGTCGTGTCCGACTCTTTGTGACCCCATGAACCATGGCATGCCAGGCCTCCCTGTCCCTCACCAGCTCCCTGAGTCTACCCAAACCCATGTCCATCGAGTCGGTGATGCCATCCAATCTTCTCATCCTCTGTCATCCCCTTCTCCTCCTGCCCTCAATCTTTCCCAGCATCAGGGTCTTTTCCAATGAATCAGCTCTTCGTATCAGGTGGGCAAAGTATTGGAGTTTCAGCTTCAGCTTCAGT
The DNA here is from genome assembly GCF_054371585.1 of Giraffa tippelskirchi. Classification (NCBI taxonomy): domain Eukaryota; kingdom Metazoa; phylum Chordata; class Mammalia; order Artiodactyla; family Giraffidae; genus Giraffa; species Giraffa tippelskirchi. The sequence goes on along the minus strand of NC_137280.1, from coordinate 101,055,454 downwards.
CCTTCCAATGAACACCCAGGACTGATCTCCTTTAGGATGGACTGGTTGGATCTCCTTGAAGTCCAAGGGACTCTCAAGAGTCTTCTCCAACACCACTGTTCAAAAGCCTCAATTCTTTGGTGCTCAGCTTTCTTTATAGTCCAACTCCCACATCCATTCATGACCACTGGAAAAACCATAGCCTTGACTAGACGGACCTTTGTTGGCAAAGTAATGTCTCTGCTTTTTAATGTGCTATCTAGGTTGGTCATAACTTTCCTTCCAAGGAGTAAGCATCTTTTAATTTCATGGCTGCAGTCACCATCTGCAGTGATTTGGGAGCCCCAAAAAATAAAGTCAGCCACTGTTTTCACTGTTTCCCCATCTATCTGCCATGAAGTGGCTTGTATCAATTACCATAGTCAAGATGTGAACAATTCCACTACCACAATGCTCCCTCTTTTTACCCTTTTATAACCCACCCAGCTCTCTTCTGTCCCTCCCATCTTGCCCCAGAAGAATATATTTTAATGGAGGAGAAAGTTGATGGATCAAATAATATATTAAACATGTACCTCGAAGGGCAACTTAAAATTCATGATCATTAATCAGAAAAAACATTTTGGGCACAGGACTCCTCCAAAGATTAAATCAGTCTTGTACAAATTTAGAAGATATTTTAGAATCATTCAGTTCAGTTCAGTTCAGTTCAGTCGCTCAGTCATGTCTGACTCTTTGCAACCTCCTGAATTTCAGTATGCCAGGCATCCCTATGATCGCCAACAATTGGAGTCCACCCAAACCCGTGTCCATCGAGTCGGTGATGCCATCCAGCCATCTCATCCTCTGTCATCCCCTTCTCCTCCTGCCCCTAATCCTTCCCAGCATCAGGGTCTTTTCCAACGAGTCAACTCTTCCCATAAGGTGGCCTAAGTATTGGAGTTTCAGCTTCAACATCAGTCCTCCCAATGAACACCCTGGACTGATCTCCTTTAGGATGGACTGGTTGGATCTCCTTGCAGTCCAAGGGACTCTCAAGGGTCTTCTCCAGCACCACAGTTCAAAAGCATCAATTTTTTGGCCCTCAGCTTTCTTCACCGTCCAACTCTCACATCCATACATGACTACTGGAAAAACCATAGCCTTAACTAGACGGACCTTTGTTGGCAAAGTAATGTCCCTGCTTTTAAATATGCTGTCTAGGTTGGTCATAACTCTCCTTCCAAGGTGTAAGTGTCTTTTAATTTCATGGCTGCAATCACCATCTGTACTGATTTTGGAGCCCAGAAAAATAAAGTCTGACACTGTTTCCACTGTTTCCCCATCTATCTGCCATGAAGTGATGGAACCAGATGCCATAATCTTATTTTTCTGAACGTTGAACTTTAAGCCAACTTCTTCACTCTCCTCTTTCACTTTCATCAAGAGGTTCTTTAGTTCCTCTTCACTTTTTGCCATAAGGGTGGTGTCATCTGCATATCTGAGGTTATTGATATTTCTCCTGGCAATCTTGATTCCAGCTTGTGCTTCCTCCAGCCCAGCGTTTCTCATGATGTACTATGCATATAAGTTAAATAAGCAGGATGATAATATATAGCCTTGACATACTCCTTTTCCTATTTGGAACCAGTCTGTTGTTCCATGTCCAGTTCTATCTGTTGCTTCCTGAACTGCATACAGGTTTCTCAAGAGACAGGTCAGGTGGTCTGGTATTCTCATCTCTTTCAGAATTTTCCACACTTTATTGTGATCCACACAGTCAAAGGCTTTGGCATAGTCAATAAAGCAGAAATAGATGTTTTTCTGGAACTCTCTTGCTTTTTCGGTGATCCAGTGGATGTTGGCAATTTGATCTCTGGTTCCTCTGCCTTTTCTAAAACCAGCTTGAACATCTGGAAGTTCACGGTTCACGTATTGCTGTATCCTGGCTTGGAGAATTTTGAGCATTACTTTACTAGCGTGTGAGATGAGTGCAATTGTGCGGTAGTTCAAGCATACTTTGGCATTACCTTTCTTTGGGATTGGAATGAAAACTGACCTTTTCCAGTCCTGTGGCCACTACTGAGTTTTCTAGATTTGCTGGCATATTGAGTACAGCACTTTCACTGCATCATCTTTCAGGATTTGAAATAGCTCAACTGGAATTCCATCACTTCCACTAGCTTTGTTCGTAGTGATGCTTTCTAGGGCCCACTTGACTTCACATTCCAGGATGTCTGGCTCTAGGTGAGTGGTCACACCATTGTGATTATCTGGGTCATGAAGATCTTTTTTGGACAGTTCTTCTGTGTATTCTTGCCACTTCTTCTTAATATCTTCTGCTTCTGTTAGGTCCCTACCATTTCTGTCCTTTTTCGAGCCCATCTTTGCATGAAATGTTCCCTTGGTATCTCTAATTTTCTTGACGAGATCTCTAGTCTTTCCCAATCTGTTGTTTTCCTCTATTTCTTTGCACTGATCACTGAGGAAGGCTTTCTTATCTCTCCTTGCTATTCTTTGGAACTCTGCATTCAGATGGGAATATCTTTCCTTTTCTCCTTTGCTTTTTGCTTCTCTTCTTTTCCCAGTTATTTGTAAGCCCTCTTCAGACAGCCATTTTGCTTTTTTGCATTTCTTTTCCATGGGGATGGTCTTGATCCCTGTCTCCTGTACAGTGTCACGAATTCTGTCCATAGTTCATGAGGCACTCGATCTATCAGATCTAGTCCCTTAAATCTATTTGTCACTTCCACTGTATAATCATAAGGGATTTGATTTGGGTCATACGTGAATGGTCTAGTGGTTTTCCCTACTTTCTTCAATTTCAGTCTGAATTTGGCAATAAGGAGTTCATGATCTGAGCCACAATCCGCTCTCAGTCTTGTTTTTGCTGACTGTATAGAGCTTCTCCGTCTTTGACTCCAAAGAATATAATCAATCTGATTTCGGTGTTGACCATCTAGTGATGTCCACGTGTAGAGTCTTCTCTTGTGTTGATGGGAGAGGGCGTTTGCTATGACCAGTGCCATCTCTTGGTAGAAATCTGTTAGCCTTGCCCTGCTTCATTCTGTACTCCAAGGCCAAATTTGCCTGTTACGCCAGGTTTTTCCTGACTTCCTACTTTTGCATTCCAGTCTCCTATAATGAAAAGGACACCTTTTTTGGATGTTAGTTCTAAAAGGTCTTATAGATCTTCATAGAACCGTTGAACTTCAGCTTCTTTGGTGTTACTGGTCGGGGCATAACTTGGATTACCATGATATTGAATGGTTTGCCTTGGAAACAAACAGAGTTCATTCTGTCATTTTTGAGATTTCATCCAAGTATTGCATTTTGGACTCTTTTGTTGACCATGATGGCTACTCCATTTCTTCTAAAGGATTCCTGCCCACGGTAGTAGATATAATGGTCATCTGAGTTAAAATTCATCCATTCCAGTCCATCTTAGTTCGCTGATTCCTAGAATGTCGATGTTCACTCTTGCCATCTCCTGTTTGACCATTTCCAATTTGCCTTGATTCATGGAATCATTAAACACCTAAAAAACATGATCCATGAGTGTTATGTTTATTACAGTATTTGCTATAATGTCGTGCATAGTGCATGATAGTTGGCAGCACAATTATTTAATAATAAATAATTTAATAAATAAATTAATAAATGATATGATCTACGTAATGGAAAGGTATAAGTTAGTTCTGACAAAATCTGTAGGATGACTATCTTATTAAAAATTGTTTAGCACATATTTTAAAGGGATTCTTTTTGCCAATAAATTTACACAAAATTTTTAAATGTGATATTACTCAATATGGCCAAGATGCAGTTAAACCAGTCCTATCAGTCTGCTCATGGAAGCACAAATTGCCATCATCACTCTAGAAAACAAGTTGGTAAATGTGTGATCACACTCTTAGAATCTGCATATATTTTGATTTTGTAATTTCAGTTCCAAAAATTTACTCTTAGGACATAACTAAAGATGCACAAATGTTATGTATAAAATGTTATTCTTCATAGTAGTAAATTTTTTTTTCTGTTCTCTATAAGTTCAAGAATGAGTGTAAGGTTAATTAGCATATTATAATTAGAGGAACTCTTATGAAACCATTAAGTTGTGATGTTTTTATGAAAATTACCTAATCTGGAGAAAAATACCTAGTATATGTTTTTGTTATTTTTTTAAAAAAGGCAGAACATCAAATTTTATGTAGTGAACTTCTATTTTTCTAAAAGAGAAAAAATAATATATGCTTCTACACAGTTACATCTAATTCTCTGATGACAGTGTGGGATAGGGGATGAGATTAGAGAAGGTTCAAAGAGAAGTAGATTTAGTTGAATTAGCTCATAAGGATGTATAAAAATGGCCAAACTACTCATAGAACCTGTGAGTTATATGGACCCTACATGTCATCTGACTTAAAACAAGGTTGCTTCTTTATGTCTCAAACTACCACACAGATCCTTTAAATTCCTTAAAGCAAAGATTCGTAAGCTTTCTAGATCCATAGCATATTTAGTGTCTTAGTAATTATTTCATGGCACTCTTGGGTCAAAACCTACTGCTTCCCTGTGGGGTCTGTCTGCAATGTGGAAGAGCCAAGTTCGATCCCTGGGTTGGGAAGATCCCCTGGAGAAGGAAATGGCAACCCACTCCAGTATTCTTGCCTGGAAGACCCCATGGACGGAGGAGCCTGGTGGGCTACAGTCTATAGGGTCGCAAAGAGTCAGACACGACTGAGCGACTTCACTTGGGTCAAAACAAATATCTAAGCATTCATTTATTCAGTAGTTAAGACAAAGTAAAATAAATATTTAGGTCTAATAAATTAGTTACTATTTGTAAAGATAATGCATATAAGTGGAAAGAAAATGCTTTTATTTCGTATTTAAATAATCACACGTGTTAAGGAGATGTTATGTTAGGTATTACACAGCTCCTCAAATTTTGGAGTTACATTGTATTGAACAGGACCAGACTAATCCCATACGCCACATTGATTTTTGGTTATGCTTGCTTTTTATGGTAGCAACCACTGAAAACCCTGTTTCCCAGAGACATGACATCATGGAAAAGAATGTATCACAAACTAATATTGAAACTGAACTGTTCAGTACCTTGAGCCAGTAGTTTTCTCATGTGACATCAGATGTCACTAGATTTACCATGAAATTTTTAAATATCCCATGGAGACCCTGGCAATTCACTGAGGTACCATGAAGCACCTCAGTGTATAGTTTGGGAACCCAAGTTTTAGATCATTCCTTATCCTCTCTGGTTCTTGCAGTATTCTGCCTTGTGGAATAGATTGCTGTCTTTTGTAACTTTTATCCCCTTACAGTCTAGTAGCATTCTTTGTACATGATATTGTATAGACTTTGGGCTGGAGAAATAAATCTATATGTTTTAGACATATTTGTAATCAGTTATTAACTATAATCATATTTCTTATATATTGAATGAAGTTTACAGGAAAATCAAGGTAAAGATTTAAGTGTTCTAAAGGGCACTTGGAATTTAAAAATCTAAAAATTTTTAATGTTAAATTATTTGTAGTAAAAATATAGAGATGCTTACTGGATATAAAAATGTTATAATTAAATATTATGGTCTGTATTGTTGAATATTTTATTTGTATATTATAGGTAATGTTAAATGATTCCATTAATCCAGGTCATTGCTTTATAGGAAAAGATGGAAGCAACAGGAACATTCAAACTACAGAAGTTTCAGTTGGTGGAAGAAGGATTTAGTCCATTGAAAATTTCTGAACCACTTTACTTCATGGATAACTTTAAAAAATCATATATTCCCTTGACCAAAGAAATTTATGATCAGATAATATTAGGGAAGATTAAACTTTAAGATGTTTTTATATATGGGATTTTCATACACTGTTTAGGAGGAATGAGAGGAGAGTGATTGTTTAATATGAAAAGGGGAGTGGGAACTGACATTAATTAAGCATGTACTGTATTTCCTTAATATGAAACAAATTTTCCTTAATTAAATAATAATTTTAATTTGTCTCAATTGATAACAAACTTTAGTTGATTACTCTTTTTACCTATTTGGGGATCCAGTGCATAAGTAAATGTCTGCCTTAAAGTTTTTAAATAACAAGTGGTTAACGATTTAGACACATGCTAAAAATGACATAATAATATTTAAAATTTCTAGTTTTGAGTGAAGGGTTGAATTTTACTCAAATATTTGATTTTTATGTGCCCTGTCTTACAACTCAATAAAACTATCCTTATTAATATGAGTTTTGAGGTTTTGTTTTGATGTTTTTAATTGTAAATTTTCATTCAAAGGAAGGTAACTGACTAAATGCATGCACTCCTATATCCCTTTTCCTAAATTCACATGAAGATGCTAGAAGAAATGTAAAAATATGAAACAATAAAGCAGGAAAACTGGTAAGCCCCAAGCATTTAGGAATTTTGGGAAGATATATAAATGGGATCAAATTGATGCTAAAATCCAACAGAGCTATGCTGGTGGTGGTTTAGTCACCAAGTTATGTCCGAATCTTGCGACCCCATGAACTGAGACCACCAGGCTCCTCAGTCCATGGGATTTTCCAGGCAAGAATACTGGAGTGGGTTGCCATTTCCTTCACCAGGGGATCTTCCGGAAACCCAGGTCTCCTGCAATCCAGGCGGACTCCTGCATTGCAGGCAAATTCTTTACTGACTGAGCTACGAGGTAAGCCCTCAACAGAGCTATAGAAACCACTAACAATACAGGGAAATAATAGACTAGAGTAGGACCCATGTGTTAACACCAAGATCAGATGCATAAAGGCTTTGAATGTGAACAGGTTTTCTGAATAGTTAACCAGGAAATGTATCACAAGAATTGTGTAATAATCACAGTGGTACTTATCTCCATCTGGAAGCACCAAGCTCCAGTGTTTTGCTGAAGCCAAAAGCAGGTGAAAGACTCTCTTATCAAAGTAAGCTAACTTCCTCAGGAGTGGGTGGTGGAGCTGGTCTTAAAAGTACTGTATAGCACAGGGACCTCTGCTCAGTGTTATGTGGCAGCTTGTATGGGAGGAGTGTTGGGGGAGAATGAATACTTGTATATGTATGGCTGAGTCCCTTTGCTGTCCACCTGAAACTCTCGCAACATTGTTAATCAGCTAAACTCCAATACAAAATTGGAAGTTAAAAAAGAAGAAGAAAAAAGAGCAGGCCCAGCAGGCAACTCCTTTGCCCATAAACCTAATTCTCTGTACAACCAGAAGGAAAGTTGGCTTTGCCTCCTGTTGCTTCCCATGCTAAAATATTTATTTTGGCTAGAAGAGAGGTTGCAGATAGTTCCTTTTTGTCATTGTTAGAAAAATGTATATTATAAAGGTAAAATATTTTTTAAATGTGAAGATTAATCATAAGTAGCATATAAACAAAAGGTCACACTTTCTAATGAAGAAAAATGAAAGAGAAAATAATGTCAGCTTTGAAAAAATCCATAATTTTCAGAGAAAAATTTTAAATGAATAGAAATAGAAAGTTAAATAAATCTAAGGGCATCCATGCTCTTACTATGTAAATGAAAATGGATTATTGTCTTTATTAAAAATTTATTAAGTAAATGAAATTTTTATTTAATTTTTGTATTGGTTATCTGACTGTTATTTATCTTTCCCATTAAAAAACTGTTTTGCTTTTATGTTTGTATTTTTTATGTAGATTAAAATGCTATAAATTTGAATGAACTTTTTTTTTTTTTTACTAATTCATAGCTCCTTAAAATCTTTTTTTTTTTTCCCCCTTAAAATCTTTGGAGACTAGATTGAGAGACAAGATGGTGGAGTAGAAGAACATGAGCTCACCTCTTCTTGTAGAAACACCAAAATACAACTAACTGCTGAATAACCATCAACAAAAAAAGTGGAATCTACCAAAAAAGATGCCCTCCATCCAAAGACAAAGAATAAGCCACAACAGAATGGTAGGAGGGGTGTAATCATGATAAAATCAAATCCCATACATGCCGTATGAGCAACCCACAAACTGGAAAATAATTATAACACAGAAGTTTTCCCACAAGATTAAAAGTTCTGATCCCCACATCAGGCTTCCTATACTGGGGGTGGTGGGGGGCAGGGAGCAGTCTGTTAATGGGAGGAGGACCCGCAGAGAATCTGGCTCTGGTGGCCAGTGCGGTTGGAGCTCAGGAATTCCACAGACTGCGGGAGACAAAACACTCTTGGAAGATGCATACAAAGTCTCATGCACACCAAAGCCCAGGGGAAAAAGCAGCGACCTCGTAAGAAACTGGACCAGACCTAGCTGCTAGTATTGGAGGGTCTCCTGAGAAGGTGCGGGTTGGAGGGTGGCATGGGGAGAGGTGCAGTTCACTGCTGGGACAAGGACAGTGGCAGCAATAATTCTGGAGAGTACTCATTGGTTTGAATCCTTTTGAAGATCACCATTTTCTTATCAAGATGTAACACCGCACAGCAGGCTCGTGTTGGGACTCGTCAGGTTAAATACCAATAGAGAGAGAACGCAGCCCTACCCATCAGCAAACAGGCTGCTTAAAGTCTTCATCAGCACTCAGCTACTCAGTAAATAAGCTCCCTGACACAGCCCTGCCCACCAGTGGGACAAGACCCAACTTCACCCACCACGGGGCAGGAACCAGTCCCTCCCACCAGGAAGCCTGCACAAACCTCTCAGACAGCCTCATCCAGCAGAGGGCAGACACCTGAAGCAAGGAAAACTACAACTCTGCAGCCTGCAGAACAAAAACCTCAGTTATATAATGTCCCATAAAATGAGACAGCAAAGGAAGAGGTCCTAGATGAAGAAACAAGGTAAAACCCCAGAGCAACTAAATGAAGTAAGAGGTAAGCAATCTACTGGAAAAAGAATTCAGCATAATGATAATGAAGATGATGACCCAAAGTTTCAGAAGAAGAATGGAGGAGCATATTGAGAAGATACAAGAAATATTTAACAAAGACCTAAAGAACAGAGATGAACAATACAGTAACTGAAATGAAAAATACACTAGAACAAATCAATAGCAAAGTAACAGAGGCAGAAGAATGGATAAGGAAGCTGTAAGACAGAATGGTAGAATTTGCTGCTGTGGAACAGAATAAAGCAAAAAGAATGATTAGAAGCAAAGAGTGTCTAAGAGTCCTTTAGGACAACATAAAATGCACCTAAATTTGCATTAAAGGGGTCCCAGAAGGAAAAGAGAGAGAGAAAGGACCTGAGAAGGTATTTAAAGAGATAGTAGCCAAAAACTTCCCCAATATGGGAAATTAAACAGTCACCCACGTCCACAACGCACAGAGTCCCAGGAAGGATAAACCCAAGGAGGAGCATGCAAGACACATAGTAATCAAGTTGACAAAAATTAAAGATGAAGAAAAAACATTACAATCAATGTATAATATATAAAAGAATTCCCATAAGGTTACCAGCTGATTTCTTAGCAGAAGCTCTGTAGGCTGGAAGGGAATGACACAATATATTTAAAGTGATGAAAAGATAGAACAACCAAGAATAATCTACCAAACAAGGCTCTCATTCAGACTTGACAAAGAAATCAAAAGGTTATAGACAAGCAAAAGCTAAGAGAATTCAGCACCACCAGATCAGTTTTGGAACAAGTACTAAAGGAACTTCTCTAGGTGAAAAAATGCACAACTAGAAACAAGAAAATTATGAATGGAAAAGCTCACTGGTGAAGGCAACCATATAGTAAAGCTAGAAAATAATTCATACACAAGTATGATATCAAAACCAGCAATTGTGAGGAGAGCACAAATGCAGAATATTGGAAATGCATTTGAAATGAAAAGACCAGCAACTTAAAACAATCTTGGCTATATATAGACTGCTTTATCAAAATCCCATGGTAACAACAAACTGAAAATCTACAATGGATACACACAGAAAATAAAAAAAGAATCCAAACATAACACTAAAGTTAGTCATGAGATCACAAGAGAAGAGAACAAAGGAGGAAGGGAAGAAAAAAGACCTATCATTTCTTTTTTGGAAGAAAAAAAACACATCCAAAACAATGAACAAAATGGCAATAAGAAAATACATATCAGTAATTGTCTTACGCAGATGCATAGAACAGTCTTATGGACTCTGAGGGAGAAGGTGAGGGTGGGACGTTCTGAGAGAATAGCATTGAAACATGTATATTATCATATGTGAAACAGAACACCATTCCAGGTTCGATGCATGAGACAAATGCTCAGGGATGGGACAATGGGATGACCCAGAGGGATGGAATGGGGAGGGAGGTGGGAGGGGGGTTCAGGATGGGGAACACATGTAAACCCATGGCTGATTCATGTCAATGTATGGCAAAAACCACTACAATATTGTAAAGTAATTAGCCTCCAACTAAAATAAATAAATTTATTTAAAAAAAAATAATTGTCTTCAACATAAAGAGATTAACTGCTCCAACCAAGAGAGATAGACTGACTTAATGGATACATAAATAAGACCTGTATGTATGCTACCTACAAGAGACCCAGTTTAGATCTAGGAAGACAAACAGACTGAAAGTGAGGAGATGGGAAAAAGTATTCCATGAAAATGAAAATCAAAAGAAAACTGGACTAGTAATACATCCAACAAAATATATTTGGATATAAAGACTGTTATGATAGACAAAGAAGAAAACGGCATAATGATCAAGGGATCAACCCAAGAAGACGATGTAACAATTATTAATAAATATGCACATAGTATTTCAATATTTAAGGGAGATACAAACAGCCATAAAAAGACAAATCAACAGTAACACAGTCAGTGTGGGGGACTTTAACACTTTCATCAGTGGGCGGATCATCTGGACAGAAAATAAGGAAACACAGGCTTTAAATGACACACTAGGCCAGATGGAAGTAATTGAAATTTAAATAGCATTCCATCCAAAAGCATCAGAATACACATTCTTCTCAAGTGCACATGAAACATTCTCCATTGATCACATGCTGCACAACAAAGAGAGCCTTGGTAAAGTTAAGAAAATTGAAATCATATGCGACATCCTTTCCTACTACAACTCTATGAGATTAGAAATCAACTACAAGAAAAAAACAGCGTGGCGGCTGTGGCAGCGCACTGAGCACGGCTAAGAGGAGCTAACCGGAGCCCGAGGTCAGCGGCGGCTGCCGAGAGGAGCTACCCCGGGCCGGAGGTCAGCGGCTGCAGCCTATAGGAGCTACTGCGAGTCCGAAGTAAGGGGCGGCGGCTGCGCTTTGTTCGCGCAGCCGTGAAGAGAGATCCCGCGTCCAAGGTAAGAGAAACCCGGGTAAAACGGTGGGCATTGAGAGAGGGGATCAGGGGGCAGACAGGCTGAAACTACAGTCACGGACAACTAGCCAGTCTGATCACATGGACCACAGCCTTGTCTAACTCAATGAAACTAAGCCATGCCGTATGGGGCCACCCAAGATGGACGGGTCATGGTGGAGAGGTCTGACAGAATGTGGTCCACTGGAGAAGGGAATGGCAAACCACTTCAGTATTCTTGCCTTGAGAACCCCATGAACAGTACGAAAAGGCAAAAAGATAGGACACTGAAAGATGAACTCCCCAGGTCAGTAGGTGCCCACTATGCTACTGGAGATCACTGGAGAAATAACTCTAGAAAGAATGAAGGGATGGAGCCAAAGGAAAGACAACACCAAGTTGTGAATGGGACTGGTGATAAAGCAAGATTCGATGCTGTAAAGAGCAATATTGCATAGGAACCTGGAATGCTAGGTCCATGAATCAGGGCAAATTGGAAGTGGTTAAACAGGAGATGACAAGAGTGAACATCGACATTCTAGGAATCAGTGAACTAAGATGGACTGGAATGGGTGAATTTAGCTCAGATGACCATTATATCTACTACTGTGGGCAGGAATCCCTTAGAAGAAATGGAGTAGCCGTCATGGTCAACAAAAGAGTCTGAAATGCAGTATTTGGATGCAATCTCAAAAACGACAGAATGATCTCTGTTCGTTTCCAAGGCAAACCATTCAATATCATGGTAATTCAAGTCTATGCCCCAACCAGTAACACGAAAGAAGATGAAGTTGAGCAGTTCTATGAAGACCTACAAGACCGTCTAGAACTAACACCCAAAAAAGATGTCCTTTTCATTATAGGGGACTGGAATGCAAATGTAGGAAGTCAAGAAACACCTGGAATAACAGGCAAATTTGGCCTCGGAGTACAGAATGAAGCAGGGCAAAGGCTAATAGAGTTTTGCCAAGAGAGCGCACTGGTCATAGCAAACACCCTCTTCCAACAACACAAGACACATGGATGATGTCTACACATGGACATCACCAGATGGTCAACACCGAAATCAGATTGATTATATTCTTTACAGCTAAAGATGGAGAAGCTCTATACAGTCAGCAAAAACAAGATTGGGAGCTGACTGTGGCTCAGATCATGAACTGCTTATTGCCAAATTCAGACTTAAATTGACGAAAGTGGAGAAAATCACTAGACCATTCAGGTATGACCTAAATCAAATCCCTTATGACTATACAGTAGCAGTGAGAAATAGATTTAAAGGACTGGATCTGATAGACAGAATACCTGATGAACTATGGATGGAGGTTCGTGACATTGTACAGGAGACAGGAATCAAGACCATCCCCATGGAAAAGAAATGCAAAAAAGCAAAATGGCTGCCTGAGGACACCTTACAAATAGCTATGAAAAGACAGGAAGTGAAAAGCAAAGGAGAAAAGGGAAGATATACCCATTTGAATGCAGAGTTCCAAAGAATAGCAGGGAGAGATAAGAAAGCCTTCCTCAGCGATCAATGCAAAGAAATAGAGGAAAACAATAGACTGGGAAAGACTAGAGATCTTTTCAAGCAAATTAGAGATACCAAGGGAACATTTCATGCAAAGATGGGCTCAATAAAAGACAGAAATGGTATGGACCTAACAGAAGCAGAAGATATTAAGAAGAGATGGCAAGAATACACAGAAGAATTTACAAAAAAGTTCTTCACGACCCAGACAATCACAATGGTGTGATCACTCACCTAGAGCCAGAAATCCTGGAATGTGAAGTCAAGTGGGCCTTAGAAAGCATCAGTACGAACAAAGCTAGTGGAGGTAATGGAATTCCAGTTGAGCTATTTCAAATCCTAAAAGATGATGCTGTGAGAGTGCTGTGCTCAATATGCCAGCAAATATGGATAACTCAGTAGTGGCCACAGGACTGGAAAAGGTCAGTTTTCATTCCAACCCCAAAGAAAGGCAATGCCAAAGAATGCTCAAACCACCGCACAATTGTACTCATCTCACACGCCAGTAAAGTAATGCTCAAAATTCTCCAAGCCAGGCTTCAGCAGTACGTGAACCGTGAACTTCCAGATGTTCAAGCTGGTTTTAGAAAAGGCAGAGGAATGAGAGATCAAATTGCCAACATCCAATGGATCATCGAAAAAGCAAAAGAGTACCAGAAAAACATCTATTTCTGCTTTATTGACTATGCCAAAGCCTTTGACTGTGTGAATCACAATAAACTGTGGAAAATTCTGAAAGAAATGGGAATACCAGACCACCTGACCTGCCTCTTGAGAAACCTGTATGCAGGTCAGGAAGCAACAGTTAGAACTGGACATGGAACAACAGACTGGTTCCAAATAGGAAAAGGAGTATGTCAAGGCTGTATATTGTCACCCTGCTTATTTAACTTATATGCAGAGTACATCATGAGAAACGCTGGGCTGGAAGAAGCACAAGCTGGAATCAAAATTGCCAGGAGAAATATCAATAACCTCAGATATGCAGATGACACCACCCTTATGGCAGAAAGTGAAGAAGAACTAAAGAGCCTCTTGATGAAAGTGAAAGGGGAGAGTGAAAACGTTGGCTTAAAGCTCAACGTTCAGAAAACTAAGATCATGGCACCTGGTCCCATCACTTCGTGGCAGATAGATGGGGAAACAGTGTAAACAGTGGCTGACTTTATTTTTCTGGGCTCCAAAATCAGTGCAGATGGTGATTGCAGCCATGAAATTAAAAGAGGCTTACTCCTTGGAAGGAAGGTTATGACCAACCTAGATAGCATATTAAAAAGCAGAGACATTACTTTGCCAACAAAGGCCCATCTAGTCAAGGCTATGGTTTTTCCAGTGGTCATGTATGGATGTGAGAGTTGGAGTATAAAAAAAGTTGAGTGCTGAAGAATTGATGCTTTTGAACTGTGGTGTTGGAGAAGACTCTTGAGAGTCCCTTGGACTTCAAGGAGTCCAAGCAGTCCATCCTAAAGGAGATCAGTCCTGGGTGTTCATTGGAAGGACTGATGTTGAAGCTGAAACTCCAATACTTTGGCCACCTGATGGGAAGAGCTGACTCATTGGAAAAGACCCTGTTGCTGGGAAAGATTGAGGGCAGGAGGAGAAGGGGACAAGAGAGGATGCGATGGCTAGATGGCATCACCGACTCAATGGACATGGGTTTGGGTGGACTCAGGGAGTTAGGCATAGACAGGGAGGCCTGGCATGCTGCAATTCATGGGGTTGCAAAGAGTCAGACATGACTGAGTGACTGAACTGAACAAGGAAAAAAAACAACTAAAAGACACATGTGGCAGCTAAACAGTATGAAAGGACTGATGCTGAAGCTCCAATACTTTGATCACCTGATGCAAAGAACTAACTCATTGGAAAAGACCCTGAATCTGGGAAAGATGGAATGCAGGAGGAGAAGGGGACGACAACCAGAAGGTTGGATGGCATCACTGACTAGTTAGACATGAGTTTGAGCAAGCTCTGGGAGTTAGTGATGTACAGGGAAGCTTGGTGTGCTGAAGTCCATAGGGTCGCAAAGAGTTATACATGACTGAATGACTGAACTGAGCTGAACTACCAATGGATTACTGAAGAAATCAAAGAGGAAATCAAAAAATACCTAGAGGCAGATGAAAATGAAAACACATGATACAAAACCTGTGGGACAGAAGCAAAAGCCTTTCTAAAAGGGAAGTTTATAGTAATACAATCTTAAATTATTTACCTAATAATTTACTTGAATTATTTCCTTAAATCTCAGTAAATAAAAACTCAAATCAATAACCTAACCTCACACCTAAAGCGACTAGAGGAAAAAAACAAAACCCAAAATTAGTAGAAGGAAAGGAATTATAAAGATCAGAGCAGAAATGGTTTAAATAGAGATGAAGAAAACAATACAAAATATCAATGAAACTGAAAGCTGGTTCTTTGAAAAGATAAATAAAATTGATAAATCTTTAGCCAGACTCATCAAGAAAAAGAGGTAAAGAGCTTGTATCAATAAAATTAGAAATTAAAAAGAAATTACAATGGACACCACGGAAATACAAAGGATCAAAGGAGAGTACTCAAGTGGCACAGTGGTAAAGAATCCACCTGCCAATGCAGGAAACACAGTAGACGCAGGTTTGATCCTTGGATTGGGAAGATCCCATGGAGAAGGAAAGGGCAACTCACTCCAGTATTCTTGCCTGGAAAGTGGACAGAGGAGCCTGGTGGGCTGCAATCCATGGGTCAGAAAGAGTTGGACACAACTTAGTGACTAAACAACAGCAAAATGCAAAGAATAATTATAGCATAGACAATGTGAAATTCAATGGAAAAATTATAGATATCTATGAAGCACTGGGGAAAGACATCTTAAAGTTCTTTACAAATTAGGAAACTACAACTTAAAATAAGGATGAGATACTTTTTACCAATGAGAGTTGAACAATTATGAAGATTGGATGGGTCTAGAGCTGGCAACATACTAAAAATAGAACTCTTATAGGTATTGTTGTTAGGCCTATAAATGAGTGCAACTTTCTGGAGAACAGTACCTGTCAGAATATAAAATGCATATAACTTTGACCCAGCTATTCTACTCCTAGGAATAAAAAGTTATTAATAGTGAGCGAGAGGAGCTAGCCCAGGCCATAGGCCTGGCATGCTGCGATTCAGGGGGTCGCAAAGAGTCGGACATGACTGAGCGACTGAACTGACTGAATAGTGAGCTAGTATTTATGTTAGATTAGATTCAATTCAGGGCAATATTAATAATTGAAGATAACCTAAAAATAGAGAAAACTAAATAAATATTGGTAGAATCTATATTTTGTGATGCTCTGCAATGATTGCAAAAATGTGACTAAAATGTCAGTATGTGCTAACGTGGAATCATTTCCATGTTATATGAGTAAGTATAGAGTTTGCAGAGAGTATCATTTGTTAAAAATATATTGAGAAATACAAATATTTGCAAGGACATTTTCAAATAGTCTTAATTAAGAAGTATAGAATTGGATGGGGAATGGGTGGGTTTTTACTTTTTACTCTATACCCTCTGTGTCATTTGAATTGAAAAACTCTGCGTATGTATACTTTTAAGACAGCTTAAAAGTTAACTATTTTGACATCTCTAAGGAATGCATAAGATAGATAGCAGAGAATTGAATTGTGTTATTACAGGAGAAAATGTAATATACTCAACCTTTCTCAGTAGAAATAATTTTTAAGTTGTCATCTTCTCTTTCAATATATTTTACTTCCCTGTAGATTCTACCACTTCTTGACATATATAAGATGAATTATGACAGTTCAAGAGAAGAATTAAAAAAACGATATTTTTTATAAACTTCATACATGAGTGTTATCTTCTTGAGGAAGCACACTCTGGCTATTAATTCTGCCTACATTTCAGTTACTTTGCAAGTAAATTTTAAAATATATAACAGAAACCAAGTTTCAACCACATTCTTGATGATCTTTCATTATTTATTACACCATTATTCACTGGTGAAAGGATTTATTATTGGAGCTGTAGTTTTCAGACCGGAAAGCTCTGGGTAACATCTTCACCAAATTAAAAGTCAAAGTTAATATGCAATATTAAAAATGTCTGTGGAGTTTATTGACCTCTTGCAGTGCTTTCATTGTCTTTTCCTTAGTCAGAATTTTGGTTTCCTTATTTAAATTGACATTTCATCCATGTAAACTATTTGACTCACTTCCTTCTGGAGAAAAGGGCATAGCAGTACGATTACCATCTGTGTACTCTGTCATATTTCAACAGTGAGATAAAAGGGTGAAAGTGTGATTGCATTTCCCAGTCAGCACAGCCTGACCTTGTGAAGAGAGAGGATTTCTCCTCTTCATCTGATTACTACAGGAAGCCCCTATTGCCACAGTCCTCAGCCTCCAACAAGAGGCCATGATTCTCAGGGGCAGGGTGAGCAGCAATCATTTGTGCAGCTTTTAATATGTAGATTCTCAGGTGCTCCCCCAACTCTACTGAATCAGGAACTCTGTTGGATATAGGTCCTGGGAACTTGCATTTTAAATATCTCCTCTAAGATTCAGTCCCAATCTTCATTAAGCCAACTGGTCGCTCATGTTTTCTTTACTATATCATACTTCTCCATGCTTTCCCAATCTTCCAGACCACATCCACCCCCTTGCATTCAGTTGATAGCCTGCCTCACACTTATTGAGAATATACAAGTCACCATCTGGGAACACCGTCATTTTCATAGCACTTGAAAAATTGTAAGTCCACATGCCAATTACTTTCATTTTTCTTGCTGTGGAATGAACATTCCTTTTACTATCAAAAGCTCTTACCTTCTATGTTCTGGAAGTCATCTTCTCTCCCTCAACTTAAGAATTCTTCCTGATTATCTTCCTTTCTCTTCTGAATTTAATCTCTCCTCTCTATTCAATTATTTTCCTCAGTATATAAATATGACCTGTTATTTTCCACATTTAAAAAGACTTCCTGTTTCTAGAACTAGACTAAACTAGAACTAGGTGATTTTAAAGTATGTGTGGAAAAATTAACAGGTAAAAGTATCTAAGATAATTTTGCAAAAGGATGAGCCATGGGGGCTAATGAATCATTTCTCATATTAAAACATTTCAT
This sequence comes from Giraffa tippelskirchi, assembly GCF_054371585.1. NCBI lineage: Eukaryota > Metazoa > Chordata > Mammalia > Artiodactyla > Giraffidae > Giraffa > Giraffa tippelskirchi. The sequence goes on along the minus strand of NC_137280.1, from coordinate 101,037,566 downwards.
AAACACTCAGCAGTTAAAGCAGTGTGTTCCTGGTTCATGGATAGACAGGTCGGCCAATGGAAAATGACCAAGAGGTTGAAACAAAGACAAGAATTTTAATGACGTGGATAACCATGATGGTGTGGTCACTCACCTACAGCCAGCAATCCTGGAGTGTGAAGTGAAGTAGGCCTTAGAAAGCATTACTATGAACAAAGCTAGTGGAGGTGACGGAATTCCAGCTGAGCTATTTCAAATCCTAAAAGATGATACTGTTAAAGTGCTGCACTCAATATGCCAGCAAATTTGGAAAACTCAGCAGTGGCCACAAGACTGGAACATCAGTTTTCATTCCAATCCCAAAGAAAGGCAATGTAGACTTACATTTTTCAAGTACTATGAAAATGACTTTGTTCCCAGATGGCGACTTGTATATTCGCAAATTACCATACAATTGCAATCATTTCACATGCTAGAAAAATTATGCTCAAAATTCAAAAAAAATTATGCTCAAAATTCAAGCTAGGCTTTAGCAGTATGTGAACTGAGAATGTTGAGATGTACAAGCTGGATTTAGAAAAGGCAGAGGAACCAGAGATCAAATTGCCAACATCCATTGGATCACAGAAAAAGCAAGGGAATTCCAGAAAAATATCTACTTCTGCTTCATTGACTATACTAAAGCCTTTGACTGTGTGGATCACAACAAACTATGGAAAATTCCTAAAGAATGGGAATGCCAAACCACCTTACCTGCCTCCTAAGAAACGTGTATGCAGGACAAGAAGCAACAGTTAGAACTGGACACGTAACAACAGACTGGTTCAAAATTGGGAAAGGAGTACATCAAGACTGTATACTGTCACCCTGCTTATTTAACTTCTGTGCAGAGTACATCATGAGAAATGCTGGGCTGGATGACTCACAAACTGGAATCAAGCTTGCTGGGATAAATATCAACAACCTCAGATATGCAGATGATACCATTTTAATGGCAGAAAGTGAAGAGGAACTAAAGAGCTTCTTGATGAAGGTGAAAGAGGAAAATGAAAAAGCTGGCTTAAAACTCAACATTCAGAAAATGAAGATCATGGCATCCGGTCCCATCACTTCATGACAAATAGATGAGGAAAAAGTGGAAATAGTGACAGATTTCATTTTCTTGGGCTTCAAAATCACTGCAGACAGTGACTGCAGCCATAATGCTTGCTCCTTGGAAGCAAAGCTATGACCAACCTAGACAGCATATTAAAAAGCAGAAACATCGCTTTGCTGATAAAGATCCATATAGTCAAAACTATGGTTTTTTTCAGTAGTCATGTACAGGTGTAAGAGTTGGACCATAAAGAACGTTGAGAGCCAAAGAATTGATGCTTTTGAACTGTGGTGGTGGAGAAGACTCTTGAGAGTCCCTTGGACAGCAAGGCGATCAAACCAGTCAATCCTACAGGAAACCAATCCTGAATATTCATTAGAAGGACTGATGCTGAAGCTTAAGCTCTAATACTTTCACCACCTGATGCAAAGAGGTGACTCATTGGAAAAGACCCTGATGCAGGGAAAGGTTGAAGACAGAGGAGAAGGGGGCGACAGAGGATGAGATGGTTGGATGGAATCACTGACTCAATTGACATGAGTTTGAGCAAACTCAGGGAGATAGTGAAGGACTGGGAGGCCTGGCTTGCTGCAGTTCATGGGGTCACAAAGAGCTGAACATGACTTAGGGACTGAACAACAAAAAATGACAGCAATAGAGCAAAGATACATTTTAAAACAATTGGTCTTGAGACAAAAAGATCACCATCTGGAAAAGATAAATTCTTACCACACACTGTATATGAGGATAGCCTCTAAACACATGAAATATTTAAATGTGAAACATTGAAAGAAAATATGAGCCTATATCTTTATAACACTGGAGAGGCAAAGGGCTTTCAAATATAACTCATAATTCACAAACCAAAACGGAAAGATAAAAATATTTGATGACATAAAAGGAAAGAAGGAAAAATGAGGAGACAGCAGAGGGAGATGATGGGGAGGAAATACGAAAGAGAAGTTGGAGGAGGAAGAAAGAAAAGAGAAATTTCAGTTTGGGGAAAAAATACCACAAAATCAAATGACAAATGAAAAACTAGGGGAACATCTGCAACTCACATCAAGATAAGGGATAATCTCTTAAAGATCTTTTAGAAAAGGTAAGTAGTGTGGTACATATACACAATGGAATATTACTCAGCTATTAAAAAGAACACATTTAAGTCAGTTCTAATGAGGTAGATGAAACTGGAGTCTATTATACAGAATGAAGTGAGTCAGAAAGAAAAACACCGATACATTATATTAACACATATATATGGAATTTGGGAGAAGGCAGTGGCTACCCACTCCCGTACTCTCGCCTGGAAAATCCCATGGATGGAGGAGCCTGGTAGGCTACAGTCCATGGGGTTGCTAAGAGTCGGACATGACTGAGCGACTTCACTTTCACTTTTCACTTTCATGCATTGGAGAAGGAAATGGCAACCCACTCCAGTGTTCTTGCCCGGAGAATCCCAGGGACGGCGGAGCCTGGTGGGCCGCCATCTATGGGGTCGCACAGAGTCGGACATGACTGAAGCGACTTAGCATATATGAAATTTAGAAAGATGGTGATGATGACCCTATATGCAAGACAGGAAAAGAGACACAGATGTAAAGGACAGACTTTTGGACTCTGTGGGAGAAGGCGAGGGTGGGAAGATTTGAGAAAATAACATTGAAACATGTACATTACCATATGTGAAATAGATGACAGTCCAAGTTCGATGCATGAAACAGGGCACTCAAAGCCAGTGCACTGGGAAAACCCAGGGGGATGGGATGGGAAGGAGGTGGGAGGAGGGTTCGGGATGAGGGGACACATGTACACCCGTGGCTGATTCATGTCAATGTATGGCAAAAACCACCACAATATTGTAAAGTAATTAGCCTCCAGTTAAATAAATTTTTTAAAAAAAGAAAAGGTAAGTAGTACAGTTAACAAAAACAAACAACAACAAAAAATAGATGAAAGTTATAAACATAAATAGTTGGAGAAAATAATTTTCTCAAGTGTATAAAAAATGTCCTTACTTATTCATAGTAAGAGAAACACATACATACTGGAAGTACACTTCGCTTCTATTTTGCATTTATGTTGTCAAAATTCAAAAGTTTCCCAACAGTTGGCAAGGGAATAAGAAAACAGGCCATTATATATTGCTAATGGAAGTATAAAATTATATAACCCCATAGAAATCACTCTAGCAATATCTATAACTTTATAAAGTAGGTATCTTTGGTCTAGTGATCTCATTTCTGGGAATTTATTCTAATAGTTGCACCTGGACATATACAGAAAAATATTTACAACGTCAATGACTTGGGCATTTTCTGGAGTAGTACAATACTGGGAACAATCCAAGTGCGCTTGTGGCCACCAGTTTAGATCTCAGTGGATGGTCTGAGTTAGAGAAAAAATTTGGAGTTGCCACATAAATAAGATATTTAGAATTAAGGAGCTCAAGGACACTCAAGGAGCTCAAGTAGCAGAATGAAAGGAGACACAAGACCAAGCTCAGAGAGCCTAGGACCAAAGTATAAAGAGAGGCAACAGAGCTCAGGTGGAGGTGGAAACACAGGCATGATCAGAGAAGTAAGAGGTGAGTGAGCGCTACACTGTCACAGACCTCTGAAGGTAAAGTTCAACAGTGTAGAATGGTTCTGATTGGTCGAGAAAGACAAGGCTAGAAAGAAAACTGTTACATGGGTTTGGCATAATAGGTATCATTAATGACTTCAGCAAGAGTAGTTTTTAACTGGTGGGGAGGCGATAAGACGGATTCAAATAGGTTGAAGAGTGAATGGTAGGTGAGAAGTAGAGATAATTGTATAAAATTTGCTTTAAATGGGGACAGAGATGAAGAACTTGAAGAGTATGTGATATCAAGAGAGAACTTAAATATTTGTATTTTCTTTTAAATAGACCATATTGTTTTAAGTAAAGCAAAACATAAAACAAGATGAAAAAAATACACGGCAAGTCTTGGTTTCATCCTCATTTGTCTCTTACCCATAGTAGGGAATCATTTTTATTTATTTCTTTTGATAACTTTCAGTATGTCTTTATGACACTGTAATAAATATAAATACATATCCTTATTTCTGTGCCCATTTCAAGCATATAAAATGCTATTCTGTTTTCCATTTAATAATGTATATGGGAGATCTTTGCAAATTAGTATGCAAGGAGCTTTCTCATTTTTTATAGTAGTTACCGATGCAAATATCATTGTTTATTTAAGTAGCCCAATGCCCCCTCCTCCCCAAGCATCCTTAGCACACTCTCAAAAACTTAGACTCAATGTTGAGAGAAATTATAGATCTAAGAAAAGTCAAAATTGCCTGAAATTAAGTGCTGCAATCTTGCCTTTTAAAATGGAAATTAATTCTGGCTTGAACTGAAATTTAAATTCCCTAACTTTTAATTCTTGACATAAAATTATAAAGAAGCGTCTCTATAAAGAGACATTCAGAGGACTGTTTACTGACTGTGCTTCTTGGGGTCTTCTAGTATGATTCATGGAGCAGATCTCTTAGGATTGACAGCTATTTTACTTCTTTCCAGTTGTCTGTGAATTAGGTCTGGAATAGAAAGAATAGCCAAGGGAATACTGTGGCCTCATTGTGCATGATGAATTTGAACAAGGAGCCCATTATCAGTAACGAGTGTGTCAAAGAAAGACTTGTGCTAAAACCAAGCTGCCAAGTGTGGAAATGGAAGTAGGTAAGGCATTTGCTATCTTTATTATCATAGCTCTTTGTGCTACTTCTTGAATGTACTATTATCTGTAAGTGGACGTTTGAGCCAAAAAATGACGTTTTCTATAGATATATGTTTTGTAAATTGTCAATAACTTAATGGAAATTTAAAGCAATTCTTCATATATTAAGAACTGCAGCATTGAGACCATATATTATATTGTCATGCAGACATCTTAAAATTATTGAAGATGATACATGAAAGCTTATGCCAAAGAGGCAATAACATAATGAAAAATTTCTATCAGACTGAGTTTAGTAAACAAAAAGGAAATTCTTTTTTGACATTGCCAAGAAAGTCAGTAAGGGAGAAATATGAACTAATTGGTTTTATATCAAAGGTAATGATCAAACCTATGCCTGTAAATCCTGTGTCAAATACTTTGGTGATTGATAAGCAAGCCAAACTATTAAGTTCAAAAAGGAAACCTGTGAATGGTCAACTGTTTTTCATCTTCATCAAAATACCCGATTTTACTATTTAGCTGCCTTCAAAACCTATTTAATAAAAAAAAATTATCTGACCTCTTTTAAGATCTAATTGTGTGCTATATGAAAGCATGAAAGACATTTAGCTCAAATTGAGTTTTGTAGTAAAATGAATGAAATTTTTATAGGCTATGTGGGAAAGTTCTGTATATAAGGAGAGCAAAGCAATAATACAGACTTCTTATATGCTTTCCTTAGACATTAGTTACTGACACAGAACTAAAAAAAAAAAAAAAAGACAACATGTAGACAATAACCTATAGATAACCCTATTCTTATCATGAAAAAAACATTAAGAACTTTTTACAGAATACCTGTCTTGTACTCCTTAAAACGACCATGGTCAGTAAAAACAAGGAGTTTAATTAAATAGCAATTAAATGAATGGATAATATATGGTATATTTATTTACTTTTATTTAGCAGACCCCTAAAGAGAGACGATGTGCTTGATTGGGGAGGTTTGCAGGAGGGGCATGGGAAGGAAAGTATTGGATATAAGAAATTTAGAAAAAGCCTGCTTGAAGTTCCATGCTGAGGGGATAAGCCCCCAGGGTATAACTGGCAAGAGGCAGAAGTGGGGGGTCTCTACTAGAAAAAAGAAGTTCATAAATGACCAATCTGTTTAATTTCCTAAATCTGTCTGAAATGCTGATGCTAGTGATGATGATGATGATTTTCTCCTTCTAGTTATAAGATCTGTGTGATTGATCTCATGGAGTAGAAGTAGTTGGTCTTGCTATTGCCTTTACTAGTGATGCAGGAGGCTCCAGTTCAATGTCCTGAGTGGAGAAGATCTGCTGGAGAAGGGATAGGCTACCGACTTCAGTGTCCTTGGGGTTTCCTGGTGGTTCAGATGGAAAAGAATCTGCCTGCAATGCCGGAGACCTTGGTTCGAACCCTGGGTTGGATAGATCCCCGGGAGAAGGTAACGGCTACCCACTCCACTAATCTGGCCTGGAGAATTCCATGGACAGAGGGGCCTGGCAGACTACACTCCATGGGGTCACAAAGTGCGACTGAGTGACTTTCACATGGAAGAATAGAGTTTGACAACTGCAGAGAAGTGTTGCTAAAGCCCTAATTGGACCACTCTACAATTTGTTCTTCTTCTGGACCGTTAGTTATAGGAGGCAATAAATTCCTGTTAGTTTGAGCACAGTTCCTGTTACCTACCATTGAAAGTATCCTGAAGTGATCACTGTCTACTAGGAATCACATCAGGGACTTCCAGGAGAGCAGCTAAGTCAGGTTCACGTGGAAGTCAAGCACAGAGTCTGACAGTATTCGCAGCAGTAGTGAACCATAACCAGAAGGTAAAAAAGGAGAGCAAAATTAGAAGTGGCCATTATTATGGAAAAAAATCACTTACAAGAACACATTTTGCCACATATTACCTTATATAAATTGTACTTTAAAGATGGATTAAATAAGCTTTCAAATGCTAAAGTAAATTACACGAGTGAAGATATTGGTGTCCTACTTTGGTGCTCGCTGGTATGAGTAGCTGGCACCCTAATTCCTGAGTGTCCAGAACGGCTGGGGTTGGCCTGTGTAGCCCAGACAAGCATGCCCATGTTGCCAGCTTCAGGCTGTTCCCTTTATGGAACTGTAGCATTACATTAATCATAGGGATAAGCAGATTGTGTACTTATACCGGGAGACTATAAGGCTTTTATGTACTGGTGCCTGGATCCTTTTCCTGTTACTATGTAGAATAAAATTTACATTTACATTGTGCTTTGAAAAATACAATCCTCTAGCAAGAACACAAGTATTACTTTAGCAACCATTTGTTTGTTGTTTAGTTGCTAAGTTGTGTCTGACTCTTTGCAACCTCATGGACTATAGCTCGCCAGGCTCCTCTGTCCTTGGGATTTCCCAGGCAAGAATACTGGAGCCGGTTGCTGTTTCCTACTCCAGGGGATCTTCCTGACTCAGGGATCAAATCCAGGTTTTCTGAATTGTCAGGTGAGTATTCTGCCACTGAACCACCAGGGAAGCCCCTTAGTGACAATATAAAAATATAAGTTAAAGAAAAAGAGAGACATAGAGAACTCTAGTCCATAATAATTGATAGGTTATAAAAATGAGTGGATTTTCTGCCCCAGCACATTCCATTCCTCATAGCATTAAAAAAAAAACAAACTTAACATTTAACTTATTTTAAGAAAAATGTTAACTTCTAACTTCTACCAAATGTTAGGAGTGAGTTTAAAATATTAACTGACATTCAGAATTATTATTCATTTTATTTTACTGATCTTGAAAGAAAAAGGTAATCTACCAAGAGCTAGTGCCTGTTAGAAAGATGTAAATAAAATCAAGGCTGTGGTGGACAGAATAATGTCTCCCCCCACATACACCCTAAGGTGTCTATGTCCTAATTTCCAGAACCTGTGAATATGCTACTTTAAATACAAAAGGTTATGAATTTGGAAAACATAGATCCCTCAGTTGATCGCTGTTTCCACAACAAATTAGTTGCACTGACCTGGGAAAGGGGGCCACAGCTTTTCTCAGTTTCTCAAAGTTAAGTCTAGAACCTAAAAACATTTAGGAAAGAAGCACTACATTAGAACCGTGGTTTATTGTTCAATTTAATAAATGGTCTTTAAATCTCAAGTTATCATTAAAACTGCAGCTGTATGAAGATGTGAAATAACTGAAGCTTCAGTGACTGCTCATGAGCTCTTTCTCACCTGCTGAGATGTCTGAGTTGTGCATGCTTACCACACGAGGGCGCTGTCATGGATGCTCTGGCTCTCCTATCAGCACAGAGTTGGTAACTAATGGACTCTGGGATTTGTGGTCAGACACCTTGGTAGCCATTTAACTCAACGAGTTCTGATTTAATTCTTGGAGCTTCCTGGAGGGTCACAAAGAGTCTCTCCTGAAGCACATGACTAATCAGAAGTGATCTGGGATTTCAATGCACACCAGAGTTTTCACTGACTCTAGGAAGTTAAATGGTGATGGCATTGGGTGGGTGGCTGGGGAATGAATGGGGGTTTCTCAAGTACCACACAAGGAAGAGGGTATTTTGGGCAGCTAGGTCGAGCTGGGCAGTGGTTCTCAGGAGTGGTTCTGGAGCTGTGGCAGCAGCACATGAGAAGTTGTTAGAAATGCAGTTACCTGGTTCTTCTCCAAACCTACTGACTCAGACTCTGGAGGGAGGCCCAGCAGTCTGTTTTAACAACCCTCCAGGTGTTCATAAGGTGAAAGTTGGTGAATCATTGAGCCAAAGCATAAAATCCCTAACCTGTCTGTTGAATATTTTGCATTGATTTTTGTATTCAAGAAACGATATTCAAATTATTGATCTTTCAGGATAGGAGGGAGATAGGGAAGGAAAAGAAGGAAGGCAACATAAGTTAACAGAAGACGGAGAAATTAATTTGATTTCCTTTTTATCACTGCTTTTCTCTCCTTGTGTGTGTGCATGCTAAGTCACTTCAGTTGTGTCCAACTCTTTGCAACCCTGTGGACTATACCCAACTAGGCTCCTCTGTCCATGGGATTCTCCAGGCAAGAATACTGGAGTGGGTTACCGTGTCTGCCTGCAGGGGATCTTCCCCACCCAGGAATCAAACCGGCATCCCTTATGTCTCCTGAATTGACAGGCAGGTTCTTTACCACTGGTGCCACCTAGAAAGCCCCTTTATCTCCTTAAAAAAATGTTAATACAATCCTTTCCTAATCACTTGTGGCTGCAAATAAATGCTTCTTTCTAGGGCACTGGGTTTTAACCTAGGAGCTAGGAGACTGTGAGAAAGCTTCCAGGGCCTTATAAGCCTCTTGTACATTTTTTCCTGGGGTAGATTTTTATCATCAGGTCAATAGTTCAGTCTTAGCTAATTTCCCGTAGTCTGAACAACTAAACTTATATTACCAAGAATAACAAGGTCAAATTAGATTAAAGCAAATTACATTGGGAGTGGCTTAGGACAAATTCCAATAGACGTCACCATCTGATTTAAAATTCTTGGCTATCCTAACTTGACATATTCACTCAACTCCAGCGTGACCTTTCTTAGTGTTAACATTCCACTGCTGCTGCTAAGTTGCTTCAGTCGTGTCCGACTCTTTGCAACCCCATGGACTGTAGCCTGCCAGGCTCCTCTATCCATGGGACTCTCCAGGCAAAAATATTGGAGTGGGTTGCCATGCCCTCCTCCAGGAGATCTTCCCAACCCAGGGATCTAACCCGCATCTCTGATGTCTCCTGCATTGGCAGGCAGATTCTTTACCACTGGTGCCAGCGGAGGAGCCCTTCACATTCAACTAGGTGTGCCTAAATCTAAGCTCACCATATGACAAATGCTAAATAGAAAAGGAGGCTGGGGTAACACTTGTAGACCAGGCAAACATGGATGTGTGATCTCTGACTAAATTGCAAAGGTTAATATGAATGGAAGATTCCTAGGTGCAGCGAGTTGTAGTGAAAGCTCAAAAGCCCTTTTCTGAGCTCTTATGTTGTACCATATCTTCAGTCATGTCCTCTTCTTTGACTTCTGCTGTTTCAAATATTCACCCTATCCTGAGGGATTGTATGTACTTAGAGTCTCAGGGTAGCCTAACTGATGAGAATATAACCTTTGTGGAACATTAGCAACTCCCTTCTATCCCATAATTGTCATTCAACCTCAATTTATGTGCAATATTTTTATTAAAATCTAATTATTGGATTTGTTCACAGTATAATTTATCTTATTTAGATACTTTATTATGTGGATGACTATTATAAATTGTCATTACTCGTAATTATAACATTTACATTAAAATCAACTTCTACTGAGTTTTCAGAGTGCAGCTTAATCAATGTATCTTGCTTGGCTTAGGGTCTGGGTCATGCATCACCTACACAACTCATCTTCTATAAACATATTCACATCTATATCTTCCTTAAGCAACTTCACTTATCCTCAGTTGTTAAACATGTCCTTCTACTTTATGCTGCTAAGTCACTTTAGTCGTGTCCAACTCTGTGTGACCCCAAAGACGGCAGCCCACCAGGCTCCCCCGTCCCTGGGATTCTCCAGGCAAGAATACTGGAGTGGGTTGCCATTTCCTTCTCCGATGCATGAAAGTGAAAAGTGAAAGTGAAGTCACTCAGTCGTGTCCGACTCTTCGAGACCCCATGGACTGCAGCCTACCAGGCTCCTCCGTCCATGGGATTTTCCAGGCAAGAGTACTGGAGTGGCGTGCCATGGCCTTCTACTTTATAGCCAACCACTTTCTATTACTTTCTGTTAAGACCCCCTTTCTCACCTGGTATTTTCTCCAGCAGTTATGAACATTTTCTCCTGTACGTATCCTATCAGTCTCTTGGGCCTTCCTCAGTGTCTAAGTTTATTCCTTCTGGAGGAAGAAAAAGAAACCCTCCCTCAATCTTGCATTTCTTTACAGCTGCCATCCCATCTCACTGTAACTGAGACAGTGAAAGTCTTGAAAGTCTACTCTGACCTGATTTCCAGTTACTTACTTTCTTTGCATCTTAACTCAGTGATATCTTATTTTTGATGCCAAAATTGCTCTCTAAAAGTCCTTACTGATCAACATATTGTTAAATCCAATGACTTTGCAATATTTTATGTTTAGATAAACAGGCTTTACTTGACATCTTTGAGTGCTTATTTCTTCTTGAAACTCTCAAATCTCTCATCTTCTAAGACACTCGTTTCTCTGGCTTTTCTGTGTTATCTCAAAGTGCTTTGCCCCTCTTTCTCAACTTAGTTCTTAAATATTGAGGCATCACGGGATTTCAACCTACTACGTTTCTGGTAACAGTAAATGGCACCATTATCCATCCACGCAATTACTCAAGTCAGAACCTTGTGTCTTTTTAGAGTCAGAAATTGCTCCTTTGGCAGTCACATAATAATATCTTAAAATATGTCTCTTAGATGTCTCCCTGCATCAGTTATCAATCCCCTGTGCCCTTCTCAACCTTTCTAATTCATTCTCATTATTCAATAGTCAAAGATTTTTTCTTTATCAGGAAATCTTCCTTAATCCATAAACAGTTTCTGAACAAAACTGCATTAAGCAAAACTTGAAGTATTAAAGTAACTGAGTCTATCTCTTACCAACTGACTGCACATTGCTCATCCACACTAAGAAAAGCAACTGAAAGCCTTTGAGTTATTTAAGACTAACTTCTATTTGTTTAAGTTCTGGTAGCTGTCTCATCCAGCCTGTTAACTGGCTATACCATCTGGCTTTGTTTTCATTATCAAGAATAGCCAAGCATAAAGTTGTGAAACTGAGATGGGAGAAATATTCACATGAGCCCCTAGTTCAACATTATTTGCATACTAGGAAAACTGCCAGCTATTCTAGAACAGCTGCAGAGAGCCATAGCAGATCCTAGGAATACTGACAGATAGTGGAATTTGTCTTCTACACATATCTACCTTTATTTCTATCCTTCCTTTTAGCTTCGTAGTATTCCTATCTTGTTTCTTCTAAGCTATAAATATTTGGAGTCCACTTTCCCTATACCCCAATATTTTATTTGTGCTCCCTATGTTTTTCCTTAGTGTAAGCTAAGGTAAAGGAAGTTGATGTTAAACATGTTTGCATAAAACTTATGCCCATTTTAATATTGATAGAATTGGATATGAGGCATTGCGTACCATGAATCTGTTAAACTCTTGACTTATAAATATTAAATAAAATATTAATGATTGAATTCAGAGATTCTGACTTTCAATGAGATCTCATGCTATTCTATTAAAACTCTAAGTTTTAATAAGTTTAAGAAATAAATAAACCATTTAAACTAGATTACAAAGAGATGAAATAGTTCTTATGCATGTGAAAAGCAAGAGGGGAATTATCTTTGCTGGTAGTAGCAAATTAGGTAATTAAGACCACTTTTCTCACTGAAAACAGCTAGAAAACTTGCATAAAATTTGTTATAAAACATTTATTTGAAAAGATCACTATCCTAACAAGACAGTAAAACAGTTAGTGGCTGAGAAGACAGAAATGCTGAGAATTAAGTCTTGAACCAAATGCAGAGACATGCAGCATCTCTTTGGGATTTTGGTCCAGGGGTCTTTGATCAGCCCCGAGTTGTGGTAAGGAAGCTGAGCAACACTATGGAAGAAACTGGGAGGATATGGGACGAAAGTTATCCTCCAGAGCCCACCAATGATGGGGAACCTTATACACCCCCAATGCCATAAATTAAGGCACAAAAATTACATTCCAGAAATTAGGGTAAATGGAATGAATCAGCTCCTGCAGAGACTATAGAATAGCTTCAAGACATCTGAGATGTTCTGAAAAATCCCAACCCTAGCACTTAGTAATTCACATTTAATGTAATTAGTATTTGAAATTGTAAGCAGTATCAATAGTATTTGAATTAAAATTTACCATCTTGCTGCTTTCTTTCTACATAGTGTGTCTCTTTGCTTTTCCTTTCTCAACTGTTATTATTTCTTTAAGCGTCTTCCTATTTATCTTCCACTAGCTTAAATTTATCTTGATTAATATCTGAGTTTCTTGAATCCAGCGATTGAAGCCCTTCACCAGTTTTAGGAAATTCTTAGTTGTTATCTCTTTAAATATTCCTTTTGCCCCATTCTTTCTCTCTCTCTCCTTTTTCCTTTCTAGGACTTTAGTTAAATGTGTGTTAGATCTTCAGAAAAATACTACTTACTTAAGCTGATGCAAAAGAAAATGGTAAATCTGAATATCCTTCTATTAAGTAAATTCAATTTTTAATTAAAGGCTTATCATACAATTAAGTTACTTATAATAATATCATAGCATCACAAACAGAAAAATAAAAGAAAAAAGAAAATAGGGAAACCATGAACATACCTGTATGCATGTAGATTTCTGACTTATGAGAAAAGTAGTACTAGAGAGTGGTGGGAAAATTATACTGATTTCAAAATATTATGTTATGAAAATTGGATATCCATTTGGGAAGATGATGAAACTTGACATCATGCCACAACCAAAGATCAATACAAGTTGATTGCAAATCTCAGTGTGAAAGCAAAAACAATAACATTTTTAGATAATGAGAGAATATGAACTCAGGATGTGAAACATTTGAATAGAACTAAAACACTAACTATGAAGATGGCTAATATCTCTAATTCTGTTCAAATTAAGGCCATATGTTTCTCTAAATTTATCATTAAGAAGATGAAAATTCCACCCACAGATTATGACAGAACATGTACACATGCAGAGAACTCACTTTTTATTGAAAAAGAATATTTAGCATTAAGTATATGGTTAGAAAGGGTGCTGGTGGTAAAGAACCCACCTGCCAATGCAGGTAGATGCAAGTTTGATCCCTGGGTCGGGAAGATTCCCCTGGAGGAGGGCACAGAAACTCACTCCAGTGTTCTTGCCTAGAGAATTCCATGGACAGAGGAGCCTGGTAGGTTGCAGTCCATAGGGTCTCACAGAATCGGACACAACTGAAGTGAGTTAGCATGCAGGCATATGGCTAGTATAGCAAAACTCATTAACCCTGTATTAAAATAAACTTATCTTTAAATTTTACCTTGCATGAGCATGGATATTTTTATATTGCAATCATAACTCACATAGATGTAATGGATGTAAATAATAAGCTATTATGCATAATAAAAGTTGAAGCTAATGTATATTAACATTTTAAAGAAAAGGAGCTTTACTGGTACACAAAAGGTATGGCATAAATGATAACCCTTGGAAAATACTAAATAAATTAGTTTTATCATTTTATATTTTATGGTTTCCATTACAAAAATTGAGTAGATTAAAGCAACTTAAGTATAAGAAAAGCTTTCAGATTTAAAATTTTGATAACATTTTGTGAAATTTAAATTTCCCTGAGGTAAAGCCTTAATGTTTAAATTAAATTTACACCATCTTATTTAGAAAGTAGAAGAGTAAGCCCATAGTCATAATAAACATTAACAATATATGGTTATAAATAATGGAAAAATATTTCTAAACTGAAGATGAAATTTTCATGTGTTAATTTAAAATTCCAGAAGAACATGACCTTGAAACCATACCATTCAAATTGTAATTTGATTCTTGTTTGAAATTCATCATGGACTACTACAGTAATTAATCTTAATTAAAATATTTAAGCCTTGAAGTTATTAGATACAGTGTAAGATTATGATCACAGGAACTAGATTCTATTCCATATTCTGCTGCTTATACGATATGTGACCTTGGATACACTTAACTTCCCTGTGTCCAAGTATAAATATAAAGATACTTACATGACAAAGGTTATACTTTTTAATTTATAATACATTTTACATATTTGTATACCTGATTTATGCATGTGTACATTCATAGGAATATGTAAGAACACAATGGTAAGACATTCCTCTACGTAAAATTGTTTTTTCAGATTTTATGTTCATTGTTAGCCATCCACATAAACTTTATCTCAGCAATTATATTCTACACAGCAAAAGAAATACTTCTAGTCCAAAAGGGATAGTTTGATCTTCATGATAAATAGTCACCAAAACCCACTAGTTGTCAGGCACTGTTTGATGCTGTCTTCTGAATGTAAGAATATGTGAACAATTATATTGTTTCATTTTAAGAACTTTCATAACTGTCATTTAGATGAGTGCCAGCACCAACAGACATGAATCACCAGGTGGTGTATTTAAGACGCAGACTCTGAATTTGTAAGTTTCAAGACTCAAGATTCTGCATCTCTAACAAATTCCCAGATGATCCTCATGCTGCTAGTGCAAAGATCATGCTTTGACAGCAGGAGCGAGTCTCCTTCACTGACTTCTGTTTAAAAGTTCCCCATGTGTTTTTCTTTCTAATTGTTTATTCCCCTTGGTGTTTGGCAATCTGTACTTCTTTCAGGGTTATTTCAATATTTCCTGGTGTTACTCCTCTTGAAGTTTAATATACATATTAAAAGATATCCCCATACTTTTTCATCTATAATTTATTTTTCAGCCAATTGTGCCATCAGTTAATGAAAAGAGTTGCTCTGTGAAAATTCCCCATCCTTGTAAAAAAATATTCCCTTTCTTTTTATAGATCTATCTTTAGTAGGGGAAAAATCAACTGGGACTAAACAAACTAGATGCCAGAAGCACAGACACTAGACTTCAGTCCAAATGAGCTCAGGGGCTATAGACCACACAGGCAGGACAGGCGGGAAGAAGATGAGGTGGAAATAGATGAGAAATACATTTGCTAAAGGAGTCTGGAGTTTTAATTTAGTCAGCCCCACAAGGGAATTTAATTTTGCAGATCTAGAAAGCTATAGACATGCCTGGGATAAAAGTAAACTGTGTCATATCCTGGTGCCTATCTTTATACAGACTACATAAGAGTTTTAACTTCATCATATTAATTTGGCAAAGTATTGAGTATTGGAAGGCCCTTGTGTCTATCTTTTCCAGGTATTGCCCAATCCCTAGTTTAGCATGAATAAAATGCCTGACTGATCATGCTCGTTGGTAAAAGTCACAGAAGAATTATCACTAAACTAGTATTTTTCAGCAGTTCTTAACCTCCTGAACTGGCCTCCTAGTGCTGCCAGCGTTAGCCCACGCATACCCTAACATATGGTATGTGTGTGCATATGTGTATGTGTGTGTTGGACTTTAACTTGTTGACAGGTCTCCATTTCTAGAGTAGCTACATCCAAATTTGAAGTAGAAACTGATGACTATAATGCAGAGATCCAAGATATTGAGCTTAACGCCATGACTGAGTGGGATTTTTTTTTTTGGTTGTACCATGCAGTATTCAGTTTATTTAGTTCCCCAACCCAGGATCAAACTATGCTCCCTGCTTTGGAAATCTGGAGTCTTAACCACTGGACCACCAGGGAAGTCCCATGAGTAGGATTTTTGGATTGTCTTTCTTGGAGTAGGGGTAAATGTAATCTCTTTGTGGGGCAGAGTGAACCATTGAACCAACATATTTATAAACAGAGTGAGTTCTAGGTAGTCACTATACTCTTTGCCAAATATCTCCAATTTCTTTCCAGGTATATCATGGAAAGTCTGTCAGTTATAGGTGGCCAAGAAATTTCCCGGGGCCAACCAAGTGTGGTCAGAAATGATGTATACCAACTTGGGGAGAAGGCTCTAATCATAGAAGCTTTCACCTCCCAAATAACTGCATTGGTCAGAGCCTTCTATAACCCATACTGAACATGTAATGTACATAAGGAAAAATTATTTATTGGGTTAAGTCATTATACTAGGAGTTGTCTGTTACTGCAGCATAAACTCTCACCTATTCTGACTCAAGTAGACTTTAATTTGGTCAATTCCTGTTCTCCTAATCTTTTCTGACTCTTCTCTTTCTTACATCTCTCTCTTGCCTCCCTCAAGCTTAGGGAGAGTTCTTTCAGTCTGTACCTTATCAGCTGTGAAGAATAAGTAGGCTTTTTCAGAGTCTTTCAGTAAGTCTACATATAAGGAGCCACCAGTATCTACTGTTAGGGTCAACCCTGGGAGACGCCACACTATTCAAGTGAAATTCATACAGACGATATAAGTGATCTCTCTATCATCTGGAAATGACTCACATTAGCTAATGACTGACCTTCCAAGTGCTGGCCACATGTTTTTGTTGTAAATACTATTAACTGATGGACTGTAGTCATTATCTAAATTAGCAGATATTTAAGCCTGGATGACCAATACAAAAATCTTTGACAATTGGCAACATGTTTAGATTCTGTTGTGTTTACCTGCAGGGAAGGTGAACAACAAGAGATTCAGTGCAATTGCATACATATGTACTAAGTCACTTCCGTCAAGTCTGACTTTGTGCGACCCTATGGACCATAGCCTGTCAGGCTCCTCTGTCCATGGAATCCTCCAGGCAAGAATACTGAAGTGGGTTGCCATGACTTCCTCCAGGGGATCTTCCCAAGCCAGGGATCAAACCTGCGTCTCTTGCATCTCCTGCATTGGCAGGCAGGTTCTTTACCACTAATGTCACCTGGGAAGCCCATTAAGCAATAACTGTGTAACAATTCCTTTAGTAAGTGCTTTAAATAGATTAAATTCCAATTAATCTTCAAATCCCCTTGAGAGATGATTATCTCAACTAAAAATTAGACAACGTGTAACTTGGCTAAGAGCTCCAACTTATGAGGACCAGAAAAAGTGAGTGAAGTCGCTCAGTCATGTCCAACTCTTTGCGACCCCGTGGACTGTAGCCGAACAGGATCCTCCATCCATGGAATTTTCCAGGCAAGAGTACTGGAGTGGGTTGCCATTTCCTTCTCCAGGGGATCTTCCCGACCCAGGGTTCAAAGCCAGGTCTCCCACATTGTAGGCAGATGCTTTACCGTCTGAGCCACCAGGGAAGTCCATGAGGACCAGAAGCCAACATTCAAATCTGAATATATCTATCTGTCCTTGACACTTATGTGGTCTGAGTTCTGGGTCTATATCCCCACTACGTTGGTTTTTGGTTTTTTTTTTTAATATTCAGTTTTATTTCTTTGGAAAGATTGATGTGGCAGAGGCTGTTCATTAATCAACAAGAGATGAGATCCTCTTGTATCTGAGTACATAGCTTGATTACATTCCCAAGCGCTCTTTCAGTTAGGTGAATGATGAGTTGTCACCAGTGGAAGGTGGGGGAAGTTATGTCTGTCACCTCTGGGTTAAAGCTTTAAGTGAATCTAGCTTCCCTGTGCTCTCTTTTCTCTTCTGTTTGCCAGGTGCAGATGATGGTGGCATAGGGGATGGCAATGCTTTAGAAATGCTTTAGAAATGCATTTAGAAAAAAGTCTCCTCATTTCTAAGTCATCTCTAAGTCAGATGTCTAGGAAAGTCACCCTAGCCAGGCTACCTGAGTACTTACATAAGTGAGAACTTAACTTGTTTTGTGTTTAAACCATTTACATGTTTGTTTTTAAACCAATTTACATGTTTGGAATCAGTTACAGCACCTCAACCTACAGCAACTTATGCAATAGAATTCTTAGATCAGAGATCATTAATATGTTTAAGATTTGTGATACATGATGTCAAGTTGTTTTCTTAAAGGGTTATATTAATTTACATGCTGACCGGAAATATATGAAGAACTGTCATATTGCACCTACCAACATATATTTTAAAAAATATTTTAATTCTATGATTATTATCCTTTGAATACTTCTTTCCAGTGTTTTGTAGAATAGCAATACCTGTGGTGTCTCAGAACTGATAGGACAGCTTAAGGCTATAAACTGAAGTGCATGTGAGCTCTCATGCTCGTCTGGCCAAGGGAGAATATTTTGTAGAAGGAAGATGTGGCCTTTGGGCCAAGTGATCTGACCCTCAGAGTGTGGTGATGTGAAGAACTATGAAATTTGTTTTGGTGAAACTAGGTTTATGAGGGAGAGAAATAGAAAATGATTTCACTAAAAAGGTGCTATAAAGAATGTAGACTTGGAGAAGGGTATAGCTTCCTGGAAGGACCCCCTAGAACATGCATACAGAGATGGGTTAAAACAGCCTGCGCTAAGCAAGATGCAGAGATGGATGGGTCAAAGATTTCAAGGGGCAAATGTCTGCCAGAAGTGTGACAAATCTGATGCTATAGGATGTTTAACCTAGAAAATCCTCTCCTGGGATCTATGAATTGCTGAAGAAGGCTTAACTGGCTGAAATATTGAGAGTACAGAATCTAGAAAGCTTTTCTAGAAGGGTCTGTCTTCAATGTTAAAAATGATAAGGAGTACCTAGCTTATTTACCCTTATTGTTAACAGTGGTGTTCCTTTGATGGATTGGTTAAATGTCCATTCATTCAGCAAATATCTCAACAGATATACAGTTTGTACAGCATACTTTTCTCACATTACTCTAAAAGCCCTGCACTTAAGTTGATTGTGTATGTATGAAAGGATAAAGTATGCACTAGAACAAGGAGTCCTGCCAAAGATGAGAAAGTGAGGGAAATTCCACAGCCCAGGAGAAAACTTTAAAGGAGAAAACTCTTTTCATTTAATCTGTCTTGGCACCCTCAGCTGGGGAAGTACTTCTATAGAAATTATAGAACTCGGGTTCAAATCCAGATACTGCCGTTTAATGACTGTTTGTTCTTGAAAAACTTGTATATTCTGTCTCCATTTCCTCATCAGTAAATGGAAATAATAACTGTATTTCCCTCAATGGCTGTGTGAATTATATGAAGTATAATGTACTGTGCATGCCTGAATCATGACTTTCACAGATATATGTGTGTGTTATTCACTCAGTTGTGTCCGATTCTTTGTGACCCCATGGACTGTAGTCTGCCAGGTTCCTCTGTCCACAGGATTCTCCAGGCAATAACACTGGAGTGGGTTGCCATTCCCTTTTCCAGGGATCTTCTTGACCCAGGAATTGAACCCAGGTCTCCTGCATTGCAGGCAGATTCTTTACCATCTGCACTACCAAGGAAGCCTAGCTTCCACAGATACCTGGTCCTAATCTCTGGAACCTGTAAATGTCTTCTTATACGGCAGAAAGTGACTTTGTAGGTGTGATTAAGCTAAGGATCTTGAGATGTGGAGATTATCCAGGTGGGCCTAGAAGTGACCACATGTATATGGATGTATCACATGGAAATATAAGAGGGAGGAAGATGTGACTACAGAGAGACATAGGAAAAGGTGATGGGAAGATGGAGGTAGAGATTGGAATGCTATGACCACAAGCCAAGGAAAGCCAATACCCACCAGAAGCTGGAAGAAGCAAGAAGCAGATTCTCCTCTAGAGTCTCTCCAGAGAGAGCATGGCCTTGATGCCATTTTAATTTCAGCCCAATGCTACTGAGTTTGGACTTCTGGCCTCTAGGACTATGAGACAATATACTACTGTTGTTTTAGGTCACCTGCTTTATGGTGATTTTATAAAAGCCACAGGAAGCTAACACAAATTCTTAGACCCATGCTTATAATAGACTGAGCATTATAAAAGTCTATGCTATTAGTATTCCAAGAAAATGACCATAAGGTCATACTCTGAAGTACAGAACTGGACAGTTCAAAGACCATTAACTGTATTTTCAAGGAAGTCGTTTGTGTCTGTTTGAGTATAGAAGTACAAAGCTCAAGATAGAAGTGTATTCTGATGCAGGAAGTGAATATAACATGCCATGTGGTTCCTTCCACCAGCAGACCTTTTAATCGGGTGCATGCAACAAGGAAGAGGAACCTGTGGAGCCTTAGAGGGAGACAGTGGCCATACTGCAAAGCCACCTCCTTCTGCTCAGCCAAGAAGGTATACCATTTATATTCCAGGCAACAAAATCACCTGCAACGTATATGAAGGATTCCCCTGGAGAAGGGAATGGCTACCCACTCCAGTATTCTGGCCTGGAGAATTCCATGGACTGTATAGGCCATGGGGTCACAAAGAGTTGGATATGACTGAGCAACTTTCACTTCACAGAGGCAATGTGTATTACGAGAGTGGAGCGAGCACAAGGCTTCCCCGTCTGGTTCAATCACAGTGCTCATGTGTTGAAAACATTGCAAGTTTGCTAGTAAAGTAATGGAGTGGAAACTGGGGCAATTGCCATCTGCTGCCTTCACTAAGCAAAGCCAGAAAAGGGAGACTGGATTTGCCTAATCTTGGGGTGGTTTATAGCCCTTATTCTTTATTGTCTATCAGAAGCCATTCCCTCCTTCTTCCTTAGTACTAAAATACCTGCTTCTACTAATATTTCTACAGGTGGCTGTGTGAGCCGCTTCTGGCCAATGACATGCCAGCAGAAGTTTGTGCAGGATTTCTGGAGAGGATTTTTTTCCTTCAATAACGGCCAAGGAAATGGAGAAACTTTCTTTCCCTTGTGCTGCCCTTGCTGTCAGGCACTGAATATAATTGTGTGATGCTTGGAACTGCAGTGCCTATCATGGGACCAGAAGAGGCAAGGGGAGAGAATTAGATGCCAACTTTAAACCAGACATCACTGCAGCCATCACCCTCCTCTGGACTTGTAGTAAATGTAAATCCTTTGCCAGGAATTCGATTTCCTGCAAGTAAAAGTGTTTCTAATAGATACAATACATATAAATAATATCAGATTGTCAATAATTTAGGTTCAGGGACCTTGGAGCACAGAATGATGTAACTGTATTACAATATTTGGGGAGAGAATGGGAAATAACTTTGAATTATTCAACCAGAGATTAAAAAAGAATGTTAAGGAGACAGATGAACCTATTAAATTTAGTTATTCACTGGTTTGTTCAAGTATTTACTGAGTTGTTTTTGACCAGTATTGAGCTACTGGGAATACTTTGATGAAAGAGGTGAACAAAGTATCTGCCTTTGTGTGGTGTGTACACGTCATCAATAGATTTATGGAAAAGATAAATACTGGATGGCAAGTGCTAAGAAAAAAACAAAGACAGTAATATGAGGAGCAAATGGGGGTTCCATTGATAGAATCTCCTCTAGATAGAATTAAAGGATGAAGAAGGAGCCCAGCAGGGAAAATCTTGGAAAACAATGTTGCAAGCAGAGTAAGTGCAAAGCTTTGAGGCAAGAAAATTTCTAGAGAATTCGATGTTGCTGGAGCAATGTGATATAAGGACAGAAGTAAGGTGAGCACAGAGAGATAGTGCCTAAGTCAGGTAGGAAAGTGGATTTCATCTCACTTTAAATTGGAATCTACTTTTTCGCACTTTCAATGAAGGTTTTCAAACAGAGAAGTAGGACATTCTCATTTACGTTTTCAGCAGTTCACTCTGTTTGGAGCATGGGCTAGGAGCAAGAGTCGAATCAGGGAAACCACTTGACAGTAATCCAATTAGAGCTGGTATGCTGAAACTAAGAGGACTGCAACCTGAGAGTCATTGGTTGGTAGGAGCAGTGGACTTTGCTCATAAAATGAATGTTGTGGTACTGAAGGGGGTAAGTCAAGATGGACTCACAGGTTTCTAGCTTGATCATTTCGAGGCGGTCTCACTTTCTAAAATAGTGCCACTTTCTAGGATGGGGGAAGACCGAAAAAAACAATTTATAGAATGAAAAATTAAAAGTTCTGCTTTGACCATGGTGTGTTTGAGAAGTCCTGGGGACACTGGTGGAGAGGTCAAGCAGGCAGTTTGACATATGAATCTGAAGGTCAAGGAAGGTCAGCACTGGAGATATAAACTTGATTGTTGTAATATCTAGATGGTATGAAACTGATGGGAATAGATCATAATCACTTGAGAAAACTGTGCAGAGAGAAGAGGATTCAGGACTGAGACCTGCTGTGTGCTGATATTTAAAAGTCGGATAATGAAAGAACAACATTTTTAAAATAAAGGTTGGTGAGAACAGTCAGTGAGAAGGAAAATCAGGGGAATATAAAGTAATGGCAGTTACAACCTAAAAAGGTTTCAAGAAGCAGAGAGTGATCAGAGATGTGTTGAATATATTTGAAAAGTCTGGTAAGTTCAGGGCATAGGCAGGTCTTTTGCAATAGACATGGTCATAGGATTTGGCAATAAGATTACTGGCGACCTTGACAAAAGCAGTGGACTGAGGAAAGCAGAAAGCTATAGCAGGATGAGTTAAAGAGTAAATGGAAAGAGAATTGGAGTCAGCTTTCCCAAGAAGTTTTTCTGTGGAGAGCAGAGAAATGGGTTCATATTTATAGGAGAAGAGGAAAAGAGTTAATTCATTATTACCTTACTTCATGTCTAATCTCTCACTGAGAGATCAGTAGAGAGGGAGAAAGTGTTTATGTAGGAGAGCTGTGGAGATAACTGGGAACAGAAATCTCTGAGAGATGGAGGAGCCCTCAGGAGGAGCAACGATGCTTCCTTCAGCTTGTGAGGAGGGAAGATGTAGATAGTAAATGCTGTGCTGACCCGAAAAGTCCTCTATACAAGGGCATCTTATATAACGGACTTGAGCATTCACTGCAGCCATGAAATTAAAAGGCACTTACTCCTTGGAAGAAAAGTATGACCAACCTAGACAGCATATTAAAAAGCAGAGACTTTACTTTGCCAACAAAGGTCCGTCTAGTCATGGCTATGGTTTTTCCAGTAGTCATGTATGGATGTGAGAGTTGGACTATAAAGAAAGCTGAGCACCAAAGAATTGATGCTTTTGAACTGTGGTGTTGGAGAAGACTCTTGAGAATCTCTTGGACTGCAAGGAGATCCAACCAGTCCATCCTAAAGGAAATCAGTCCTGAATGTTCATTGGAAGGACTGATGTTGAAGCTGAAACTCCAATACTTTGGCTACCTGATGTGAAGAGTTGACTCATTTGAAAAGACCCTGATGCTGGGAAAGATTGAAGGCAGGAGGAGAAGGGGATGACAGAGGATGAGATGGTTGGATGGCATCACCGACTCAATGGACATGAGTTTGAGTAAGCTCCGGGAGTTGGCGCTGGACAAGGAGGCCTGGCGTGCTGCAGTCCGTGGAGTTGCAAAGAGTCGGACACAACTGAGTGACTGAACTGAACTGAACTGAGCATTCACAGATTTTGGTATGTGGGATGGGGAGTGTCTGGGAGCTAATCCCCCAGGGAAACCATGGGACAAATGTACAAACTTTTGTCAAAGAATGGCGGATCACAAAATTGCATTTGCCACACATGACATGGCCATCTGCAGCAGAGCAGTGGTGACAAGCAAAAATGTGATTAAGGACTCCACACCAGCCGTAACTGAACTTAGGGAAATTAAAGCCTAAGTGTGAATTGTGATAAAATTAATTGGGACTAGTGAGATGTTGCTAAACTCTCTTAGGTTGATGATTTCAAGAACTGGAGATAATTTTAGACACAATAAGAGTTCTGGGTTTGGGAAAGAGTTTATAATTTTGCTTTCTCATTTCCACTCCAGGCACCCCTTTATTGAAAACTGAACCAAACTCAGCAATGGACAGAAACTTCTTGATATGAGATATGTGGAAATTCTAAAATACAGAATATAGTAAGTTATAAACACCTTTCTATCTTCAAAAGATGATCATGGTGAGATAACTGTTTTAAAACAGAAATGTTACTCTGAAAATATGCTCTTTGAAAAGAAAATAAGACAGGTAGGAATACCTGACCAGGTCAATATTATGACTGCCTTTAGTATATTAATCTATATCTAAATAATACCAAGAAATAAGAATAATAGACATTTAAGATAAAGTTATAAATAATATAAAAGAAAATATGATCAGGCAATTCCCTCATTTTCTTATTCCAACGTTATTAACCTGCTTGTGTGTTTATCCAAATTTCATTCTCAATAGAACAGCTGTCCCTGCCCCCACAGGAAGCCCAAACTCCCTTCAATCTTATTCATTGATTGAGTGAATTCATGAAAAATTCAAGTAATTCAAGTTTATGTTAATGTGAGGGTGAGCAGATTATTAGTGACATACTGGATACACTAGCAATTAACTGTAAGATCTTTGATGTTGTAATCAAATAATAAATTCTAGCATGAAGTTTCTGCTAGATGTCTCTGTTAAATGATCTCTAAAGTCTCCTCTGTTTTAAATTTATCCAGTAGCTCTTTAAATCATTTGACTGTACCATAATCTATCTATGTATAAAGTGACATCTTGACACTCTTCCCTTTCCCTTGCAGAAAATTGTCAGAATTTTCCAAGGAGGAGAGGGTAAAAGCTGTTTTGATACTTGACTTCCTTTGCTTTCCTTATCACAAACTTTCCAGAAAACACAAATGAAGTCAGATAATCTTGTTTGGAGCCTGCTGAGAAATCCAGTAATCCAATAAGTTATCTCAGGATTCATTTACAGCGCAGACAGAGCACTCACCTAAAATATATCCCTTTTGACAGAAAACACCCTGGATTTCTCAGTGTGGTGAGCTTGAAAATATATTCAGTGCAACAACCCTTCACCAAATATTTGCAGAGAGCCTACTGTGTACCAGGTTGCGATTTAGCAGGGAACAACAGAAGCAAGTCTCTGTTCTCACAATATATACAAATGGTGATAAGTGTTAAGAAAGAAAAGAAAATGAAGCAGGAAATGAGTATAGACTGTGATCACAGTAAGTAATCTATTTTATATAAGATAGCAAGGGTGAACTTCTGTGATTTGAAGTCCCTATTTGAATATAGATCTAAATTGAATGAGAGAACAAAAACTCATCTAGACATACAAAGCTCAGAGCGTGTAGCTCTCTAGGAGAACAATGGTGTTCAGGCAGAAAGAACAGCAAGTACAAAAGATAAGGAATGACAAGGGGTCAATGGGACAGGAGCAGAATGAGTGACAGAAATTAAAATCAGAGAACTAATATAAGACATTGAATTGTACTTTTTATTTTGAATTATTTTAAGGTAAAAATTCATGGACAGTAAAATGCATAGATCCTAAGTATACAAATAAAATGCAGAGTATTTCCATTACCCTAGAAAATACTATCACTCCCCTCCAGTCATTCCAGTCCTCTCACAGGCAATGGTTGTTCTGATTTCTGTCACCAGAGATCAACTTGATCTCTTTTCAAAGTTGATTTGAATGGAATTATACAATTCATATTTTTGGGTATGGCTTCATGTTTTTGTTTGTTTTCAGATTCAACCACGTTATTAAGATATCAGATATTTGTTCTTTTCTATTTCTGTGTAGTATTCCATTGTATAAATATATCACTACCTGCTTATCAAATATTATTGATATTTGGGCTATTTCCAGTTTTGGGAAACTGAATGACACTTCTATGAATACTGATATGTGATCCCTTTTGTGGAAATATGTTGTCATGTCCCTTGCATAAATAGTTAGAATTGAGATTTGTGGTTAAAGGCCAGGTACATATTTATCTAAGTAAAAAGCTTCCTTATCAATTTTTCCAAAGTGGTTGTGCTATTTACACACCCACTGCAATGCGTACAAATTTTAGCTCTACATTATTGTCATGTCCTTTCAATTTTAGCTTTTTCTGGTGGGGTGATGTAGTATTTTTTGTTGGTGTTGATTTAATGTGTACTTTTCTGACAACTGGTGACGTTAAGCGCTTTTTCATGTACTTGCTGGACATTCATTTATCTTTTTTTATGAAGTCTCTGTTTCAGTCTCTTCTCCCATTTTAATTGGGCTGTGTATTTGTTAGCCACTCAGTCGTGTCCAACTCTTTGCGACCCCATGAACTGTAGCTTGCCACGTTCCTCTGCCTATGAGGAACGTGGCAAGAATACTGGAGTAGGTTGCCATTCCCTTCTCTAAGGGATCTTCCCAGGTCAGGGATTGAACCCAGGTCTTCCACATTGCAAGAGGATTCTTTACCATCTGAGCCACCAGAGAAGCTTAATTGGGCTATCTTTTTATTATTGATTAATAAGAGTCTTTTATATATTCTGGTTGTCTACCTGGTAGGATAATATTTATCCTCTAGCAGCTCCTTTTAGGGAACATTGCTATATGATATGAAATCTGTCACACTTGGTGCTCATTCCCATATGAACACATTCATGTGTCTATCCCAGATCTCTTTGTTCCTGATTGTCCAGTCTTTCTTCTTCCAGGTTCCTGACTAGCTTGCCAAGCCATTTGCCATTGCCCATGATTCTGTGTATTTTCTAAGCTCTGTTCAGGCAACTTCTCTTTCCAAGGAAAATAGATGACCAGGTCACTGGTCACTGGGAGTTTTGCCCACTGGGATGATTTCCCCTCATTCTTGTCTTATACCAGGATATTAAGCCAACCCAAACTTTTTATCTCCCAGCAGCTAGTGATAATGGATTTCCAGCAGGACCTGAGGGACAGGCACTGGTGAGACAGTGGTGGTTGGTGCAGGTGTCTAGACTAGCTGCCCTTATAGTTCACTGTTCTGTCTAGCCTTGCTTATTCTTGATCCCATATGCATCATGCCAGCTTTCTACTTCCTCTTGCATTTCTTAACCATAGGCTTTAGTGGATCTGACAGAAATCAGCTCAGGATGGGCTCTTCTACCTGCATGGTCACTTTATGTCCTAGCAGAGTATAAATTTCTGCTGCAGGTGCCATGGCTTCGTTCCAAATCTGATGACTGATGGTCTGCATTGTGATTCTTGCATGAGGATTTGCCACAAATCTAACAGCATCCTTTTGTACCATTAGTGTTTCCATTACCATAGGATTTGTCAGGTTGTATGGTCTGAGAGGCAGAGGTGCTTGCACCACTGCTGGGATCTACTGCAAAGTCATTTCCGTTGCTCTGGCCACACTCAAAACTGGCAGCATTTCATGGCACGCAGAATGAGTCTTGGCTTATGCTCAGTTGTGGAAGTTATGCTGTCTCTATGATCTAAAGGGGCTTCCCTAGTGGCTCAGATGGTAAAGAATCTTCCTGCAATGCATGAGACTCAGGTTCAATCCCTAGGTCAAGAAGGTGCCCTGAAGAAGGGAATGGCAACCCACTCTCCAGTATTCTTGCCTGGAGAATTCCATGGACAGAGGAGCTTGGTGGGCTACAGTCCATGGGGTTGCAAAGAGTCAGACAAGACTGAGCGACTATCACTTTCACTTTCATGATCTAAAGAGGTCGCCTAGGCTGTTTGCTTCCTTCCTTATGATAGGAAGGGCAAGTGCAAGAAGTAATTATTTGTTTTCACCCGGTGTCTTGGAACGCTCTAGATAATGAACCCTAAAATTTTACTAATGCGGTGGGTCCTTGAAACTTCTGAGATTCTCTCTCCCTTCTGGAGCTCTTTTGTCTTACCAAGGCCTGCCACGAATAATTACTTTTTCCTTACCTTCTCTAATTAGCATGATGTTATCAATATAGTGGACAAGTGTGATATTCTGAAGGATGTCCAGTCACTTTATACCTCTTCGGAGAGAAAGACAGCTGCCATAGCTTTGGTTTGAGAAATGTAAATGTATGGTCCATGTAGAAGCTGCCCTAGAAGCAGCTGGTCTATCTTCCAAAAGCTTTACAAGGGTGTTAAATCCTGTATGCTGGTAGTTTCTTGACTGATAAATTTATGCTTCACCTCCTTGACTGTGCACCCTCATACTGCAGGGCCATGCATTGTCTCAGCTCCTGCTGGTACATGCTTGTTAGATTCTGTAATTCCTATGAGATATCATCCCTTTCCTTCTTTAACAGGCCCAGTACAACTATGGCCTGGTTTTGCTCTTGCATAAGCCTATGTATGGGCCTAGGTACCAGGAAGGAAGGTGGAGGGAAAATCCTGAGAAAATTCATGTCTTGCTAAGGAAAAGCCTTGTCTTCAAAACATGAGGGAATGCTGGTCATTAAGGAATCTGAGGTTAAATGCTAGCGTTAATCACTCAGTCACGTCCGACTCTTTGCAACCCCATGGACTATAGCCTGCCAGGCTCCTCTGTCCATGGAATTCTCCAGGCAAGAATCCTGGACTGGGTTGCATGCCCTTCTCCAGGGGATCCTCCCAACCCAGGGATAGAACCCAGGTCTCCCACACTGCAGGTGGATTCTTTACCATTTGAGCCACCAGGGAAGCCCAAGGAGTCTGAGGACTTAGGATTTTTAATTTTATCAATCCCATTGCCTGTGTCATGGTTCCATTTCCCAACCAGGTCCTTGACCTTGGCATAGAAAATATGTATTGTTTAAGAATTTAATGTTCTTTGGAGCTCTGCTCCTCTTAGTATTAAGTCCTAGTCCTGATCCTTAATGGTCTCTGTCTTCTCACTGCAGGAATTGAGAGCCTTGTAGTAAATGGCCTTTGGGGGCACACAAATCGACAATAGGCACTGTTTAAGATGATAGTGTTTTAGTCAGATGAGGGACGATGGTGGTTTGGCCTTGGGTGGTAGGATTGTATGGATGAGAAAGTTTGGATTTTGATGATCAGATCTTGCTGATAGACTAGAGGGGAAGAGAAAGAGGAATAAAGGATAAGCTCATGGTTATTGTACTTAGTGAGTAAAATGAGGTTGACATATGCTTACATGCTAACACAGAGGGAGCAATTTTGGGAAGGTGCAAACCAAGTTAAATGTGAGAAATCTATTAGAGATCCAAGTGGCGATATCAAATAAGCACTTATATATATGAGTCTGGCATTCAGGAATGAGGCCTTGTGTGACATAAATCTGGAAATCAAAGGTCTATGGGTGGTGTTTAAAGGCACACATCTTAAAGACGAGGTGTGAGGACTAAGCCCTGGTGTACTGAAACATTTAGAGATCTGGGAAATGAGGAGAAGGTGCAAAAAGAGCTTGAAAATGAAGTAGAAGGAGAAATAAAAGAGAATGGTATCCAAGAAATGAAGAATATGATTCAAATGGAAAGAGTGACCAACTTGTCAAATATTGATGCTCATTAGGGGGAGTAAGAAATAAGCCTTTGTTGTATTAATCCACTGAGATTTTGAAGTTTGTTTCTGTAGTGCATTAACATATTAATCAATACTGTGTAAACTAACTTCTTGAATTGCTTAGAATTTATATTCTGAAAGCAAGTACTTAAATTTAACTCCTGAGAGTCCTATATGATATCATTTTGGGCATTTTATCTGTGATGATTTTGTCAGTTAGAATAGTTATTTTCTACTTGTCATTAGAATATCTGCTGATGGATTCTTATTCATTGACTCTTTCCAACAACATTTATCAAATTTAATATTCTAATAATTAAATTCCTGAGAAGAGTAAATTATCAATGAAAGCTATACTTATGGCCCTTTTCTAGCATAGGGATGACACAGGTGGTACTCAATAAATGTGAATGTGTCCTTCAAATACCTGCTTTATTAATGCTATTTGTGTGTTATTCCCACAGAGACTGCAATATTAAATAAAATGGCCAAAGGCCAATCTCAGGTAGTACAATGGATATGGAAATTGGTTTCTTTGGAAACCTACTTAAAAAATCTGAGAGTGGAGTATGTTGGCTGAGGACCACCAGAAAACATTGTGCAGATGCAGAGGTGCTTGTTGAGGGGGTCTGAGGTTCAGATCAACTTCTCTAACCTGCTCTGTCTCAGAGGCATTAGTAAGGAGAAGGAACTCTTACAATTAGTCCCCCTAATACCCAGAATAGGTATCTTTTGTTAATTAGTCTAGACAAACTACCATTCTATTAGCATAGATTTGCACATCTGCACACAGAAGACCTTGCAGTGAAGTGATATCTGCAAAAATATCATTTGGGATCTGATGGATTCAGACAACAGTTTTAAATGGAATCTCAAAAGTTTGATGAGGAGCCAGAAAACAGACTATTTTCAGTAGCTTGGGATACAAGTGAGAAGTAAAGGCCAAAGGATGGTATTGGCATTACTTTAAAGCAGTGGCTCTGAACTGGGGGCAAATTTGTCTCCTGGGGTATATTGGACAATGACTGGAAACATTTTTTTTAATTGTCAAGATCAAATTAAGTGTGAGAGGGAAGTGCAAGGTGATACTGGCACCTAGTGGGTAGAGGTCAGAGATGCTGCTAAAATCGTACAAACACACAAGATAGCCCTCACGGAAAGGTGGTATCCATTCCAAATGTCAACAGTGCCAACTAAGAAACCCTGCATCTTCCTTATTTCCTTCTAAGAGGAGGAAACCCTTGACATCTAAAATCTTATTTTATTTAGATTCATAAGCCTATCTTCTGAGGACTTGACCTTTAAAGAAACTTCGTTCGTAGTGTATACTTTTCTAATTCCAGCTAATTATAGCGCTTTCAAGTGTTCACAAGTAAAAAAAATATTTGAAGGTGATTGTTTTTACTTACTTAAAAACAAAATCCTCAGCTAGAATTTTAAAAAAAATCCTGATTTTCACTCTTAAACCCCTTTACATATGTAGCCAATGCTCAATCCAAGTTCTCCCGGAAATTGGGTTGAGACAAAGAGAGGGTAAGACCTCAAATCCACGACTGGAGAGACAGTGTTTCATGGGGTTAAAAAAACCCATGAAATTCTAGGTCTTGGATGGCCCTCCTAAGGAAGCATTGACTTCCACCGCTCTTCTTAGGGTATCTATCAGCTGCCCTACCGGTTTTAATATTACTACCGCCGTCTTCAAGGACTGCCTGCTTTTCGACAAGGCCGACAGGTAACGCACCCCAGCAGATCTCGCCGGACAGCCCCGAGTTCCTAGGCACAACGCCAAACGCCGGAACACACCGCTCGACGGTGGGCGGAGCGGGCTGGAAAGCGGGGGCCACCAATCTCCTCTGAGGATTGGAGCCCCGGGCAGCCCAGGAAGGTCGAGGGTGTGCTGGATACCCGGCCCGCCCGAGGTTGGAGGGGGCGGTCCCGGCGGCGGGCGCAGGCGCTTGGCCAGGCGCCCAGGTCCCATAGCCCGGCCCTCCGCGGGGTCCGCCCTCCGCCTGGGCGAGGAGGAGGGCGCGGGAGCCACGGCCGTCAGGACCCGCCCCCTCGCCTTCCCGAGCGGGCGGCGGGCGGCGGGCGGCGCGGGGAGGCGGGGCCGCGGCGGCCGGCAGTGTCTGCGCCTCGCGGCCTCGGAGCTCGCAGACGCTCGGGGAACATGGCGGCGGCGGAGCCGGCAGTCCCGGCGCTCCCCGGCGGCGGCGGCGCGGGCGCGGGGGCGCCGTCGAGCACGGTCCCCGTGCTTTTCTGCTTCTCGGTGTTTGCGCGGCCCGCGGCCGTGCCGCACGGCGCGGGCTACGAGCTCCTCATCCAGAAGTTCCTCAGCCTGTACGGCGACCAGATCGACATGCACCGCAAATTCGTGGTGCAGCTCTTCGCGGAGGAGTGGGGCCAGTACGTGGACCTGCCCAAGGGCTTCGCGGTGAGCGAGCGCTGCAAGGTGCGCCTCGTGCCACTGCAGATCCAGGTGGGTCCCGCGGGAGGGCCGCGCGCCCCGCCGCTCCGGGTTCCCGGGCGTCCCGGTCCCCGCCGCGCTCCTCAGGTGCCCCGCGGCGGCCGCCCCCCGCGCCTCGCCGCCTGGGAAGGGCCGCGCCGCTGTCGCAAGCCTCGTGAATGGCCCAGCCCCGGCGCCTGTCCGAAGGTGACGGTCACCGGCTGTCCTCCGCCAAGGATGGGGCGTGGGCCTCCCAGCTAGCGGCGGCGCGCGCGAACGCCCCCACGTGTGTGGTCTCAGCCTCCCGCATCCGCTTTGTGTGCCGGGAGCAAGTCCCAGCCGCCTGCGTAACCCAAGGGTTGTGCAGAGTAGCCGTGTTTTTCTTTGGGGTGATGCAGAACCGGGGAAAAGAGGTTGTGCGGAGTGTCGGCTTTGGGGGTTGTTCCCGGAGTTGTGTTTACCACTTGCGGAAACACAAACTTCTGGAGTCCTGTCCTTTCACCCTTCCTCTTTCCCAGCTTTCCGCTCCTTTGATCTTCAGCCTTCCCTAAGTGAAATAACCGTGTTTAGCCTCTTCCTAGTAACTGTCAACTGAATCTGTTCATTACACGTATACATTGACTGCCTTGAAAAAGTCATTCAAATCAGGCTGCAGTACCTTCTTAAATACCCAACTTTAGCCAGACCATTCTTTTCCTAGTAGTGCTGGCTGAAAAAGTTGTTATACCTGAGGATTATTTTATAGCTTTTTAATATTTTTAAAAAGTCGGGTTCTCATACTGCACACATCTGCCTCCTCTGTTCTTTTTGTGCTCTGCTCAGAGGATTCACTCGAGGATTTACTCTGTTGCAAAGGAGGAATAAAAGGCGTATTTTAGGTGCTACACCATCAACAATTTTTTGGTTGAGAGACAGGTAAGCCATTTCTTTGGAAAACCAAACTGAAATGTGGGATTCAGGTTTAGAAGGCACTTTAATATTCAGCTGTCATTTCTGAGGACTGTTCTCTAGTTTTTTTCAGTTGTAGTTGTCTGAGGAATTGATCTTGTTTGCTATCACTCCAGCACCCAGTCCAGAAACTTCCAAAGCAGGTACTTTAATCAGAGGACAAAGGCTATGAGATTACGTGGTCAGCCCTTGATGAGCCAAAACAGAGGCAGGTACTTGGTGTCTGATACCCTAGAATTTGCCCTGCTCTTGGGAGTTGTGGTTGATAGGGGTTTTACTACTCCCCATTTCTATGTCTTCAGGAGTTTTCATGGCGGACACCTTCTGCAGCTTTCCTTGTCAGCCTGTTTAGATTAATGCTGCCAAAAATAGGGAAGAAGTTGGATGCACCTTTGACAAATCCATTAATAAAGGCGAGAATCCAAATACTAGCTCAAAAGATCTGGAGCTTTACTGGGGAGGCCGGCTTCTTTGTGATGTGTTTCCTGAAGTGGTTGGGAGGGAGGGTGGGCTGTTACCTAATAGATGTTATGCCAGACTAGTGCCCTCCCCAAGTCTTTAAGGCCTCCCCTTCCCCCAATAATAGGATATTTTTATTTTGAAAAATTCAAAGTCTGGGTCTGACAACTTTTTAACTAAATAAATTAATAATATGTATGTATATACCTGAGATGTCTTGTACATTCTCAAAAGGCATTATGAATTCAAGACACATGTGGCTTTTGAAATATTTTGCTTGGTATTGGAGATAAAATATAGTTTTAAGTTTTTGTGGTGATGTTTAAAATAATAATTATAATAGCACTGCTCTGTTCCATCCTTTTAAAAATGTAATTTTAAAAGCTGTAAGTGCCTGGCACAATGAATGTAAACAGGGGTAAGACCAAATTCATGCCCCTTACCTAAAATCCTACTCCTTCATTTTGCCGAAGAGCAGAACATGTAGGATGTAGGAAATTGCCCGGGGTCCCATGGTAAATAAAGCATGTGAAGGTCCTACAACTGGCCACGGCATGCATGTTCTCTTTTCATGCTTAATGAATATATCAAGCAGAAGGGGAAACAAGCCACAGACTTGGGCTTGTAATATCATTTGTTTTGATGCTATTTATTGCTTCTGTGGAACAGATGCCTGTCAGTCAGGAAGACTCAAGGTGGCCGGTCAGGGAGGCCATGCTCAGGGGACAACAGGCTCCTTCTACCAGAGGCAGGGAGGAAGAGCGTGTTTGGCCACATGTAATCCATGGCTTAAATAATGCCATTTGTTATTTCGAAGAAGGCCTTATAGCCTCTGCAGCTCTGGCTAACATCCTGTATATTGTAGAATGTATTCTCGATTTCCACAGGGGTCTGAGTTTGCTTTCAGGCTTGTACTGACTGTTGCTAATGACCCTGCAAAACACAGTGGTTGCTTGTTCACACTGCCTGCACTGGTGGTTGGTTAGCGGTTCTGTGGAGATTCATCTTTAAGACTCCCATTGCCAGTATTAGGCTATGATAACTTTTTAGTGTCTTCCTTTCTGAAATGTTCTGTAACAGTGACCGAGTATCTGCTGACAGCTCAGGTAGCTAAAGACAGCTCATGTTTCAAGCACTTTTTATGTGTCTTCAGCTTTCTCAAAATGCTTGAAGTCTGAGGCAGTTAGAGACAAAGAGGAAGAAATATAAATGAGAGGCTTATACAGTGGGAATTTAGGTCATTTTTATGACTTACAAGTGTTAATTTTTCACAAGGTATTTCCCAAGTTTTAACTAATGGAGAATTCAACCCTGAAAGCCCATGTAAATTTGATATCATACCACTACCAGTGTATTTTTCCAGCTTGTCACCAGGGAAGGCAGAACCCAAGTAGAAGAGAGGAAGAAACAGACATGGTTAAGAATAACACCAGGGAGAGTATTTGACTTGAGTATGGAGGAGGGATGGCTGTGGCAGCTTTGTGTGGGCAGAAGATAAGGGCTTTCCTGGGAAGGTTATTTTGACCTTCTCTGAGGTGTTTAATTGGGAAGGGATTCTGCTCCAGGTTTACTTTCTTGGAAGTGTATTAGTATGAGGATTATTTTAAACAGAGGTGTGGACATTTTATAGCTAGAAGGTGCCCCAGAGTTCAGGGTGGAAAGGAAGAGAAGGTATGGTTTGAAAAGGGAAAGGACTTGGGTCTCCCTTGGACTTGCTAGTTGGAAGGTGGTGATTTTTGATTTCAGAAGCTTAACCATGGCACCCTACTCCAGTACTCTTGCCTGGACAATCCCATTGACGGAGGAGGAGCCTGGTAGGCTGCAGTCCATTGGGTCACGAAGAGTTAGACACGACTGAGCGATTTCACTTTCACTTTTCACTTTCATGCATTGGAGAAGGAAATGGCAACCCACTCCAGTGTTCTTGCCTGGAGAATCCCAGGGACGGGGGAGCCTGGTGGGGGGAGCCTGGTGAGCTGCCGTCTATGGGGTCGCACGGAGTTGGACACGACTGAAGCGACTTAGCAGCAGCAGCAGCAGCAGCAGCAACCATGGAGTGTGTAGGAGGACCAGGTAGATAAGCTAATGCTCAGAACTCTTGAGTTAGAGAAGTAGGCAGGACTTTTCTCAGGAGG
Source organism: Giraffa tippelskirchi (assembly GCF_054371585.1). Taxonomy (NCBI): domain Eukaryota; kingdom Metazoa; phylum Chordata; class Mammalia; order Artiodactyla; family Giraffidae; genus Giraffa; species Giraffa tippelskirchi. Next base: position 101,002,053 of record NC_137280.1, on the reverse strand, counting down.
CAGACAGTATCAGGGGCTCTGGAGATAACAGCTGAATCCTAAGGGATTGCCTCTCGCCCACCCACCCGCCTTGTAAAAAATTTAACATTTCAAATTACTGCCCAAAGCGTTGTACACATTTTGCTCTTTGTGGATACCTGAGAGGCTACCTATAAATAAACTGTGTGCCAGTGGAAGCTATGATCTGTATTTGGGAATTTTTTTCTACGTTTAATTTGCCAGGGGGAATTCACTGTAGATTCAGATGTCACTGTGTTCCTGGGATCTGGTCAGCTTCACCGTCACCCCAACATCAGGTACAATGTAAGGAAACCCCTTTGTCCTCAGCACTGAAATGCGTGGAGTTGGCTGGCCTCCCTCGGGCAGTTGGAAAGCTCAGACTTTAACCGATGAGCTTGAGTTGTAATCTTAATGCCAGTCACATTAGTGTTCACAGTAGGTGAGTAGGTTGCAAGATAAGAGTGAAGTATTCTCTTGCAGTCTAAATTAAAAAGCCCCAAACTTATTTTGCCAGAAACAGATCATGTACCAATAATTGTAAGTCTTTTGGTAACATTTGGAAATCTACTTTATGAACCATTTCTTAATTCTATACTGTGCTAACAAGTTAGACATTATCAATGTTTCTCTATATATTTCTTGGTTTCTTAGGGGATCATCTTAGTAGTGAGTGGTATTTTAACCTCATTATTGAAGAACTGTTTTTAACATGTGCTAAACTTGAAAGCACAGTTTATGTTTCCTATAGGAGGGATGCACAGTATCCTAATAACTTTTATTGATGGATTTACATGAAACTGATTTAATCTTTGAAATAGCCCTATGAGGTAGCAACTATTTTTATTACTTTGTTACAGATTGAAGTGAAGGTGTTTAGTTGTGTCCAACTCTTGGTGACCCCATGGACTGTAGCCCACCAGGCTCCTCTGTCCATGGGATTCTCCAGACAAGAATACTGGAGTGGGTTGCCATGCCCTTCTCCAAGGGGTCTTCCTGACCCAGGGATTGAACTTGGGTCTCCCACATTGCAGATAGATTCTTTACTTTCTGAGCCACCAGCGAAGCCAGATTAAGAGGCTGCTGTTTAGAAGTGTTAATGATTTGCAACTGAAATTAGTGAAGTTGACATTTGAACTCAGATTCTGATGCCCACGGGCTGACCTGTATTGCCTGGGAGAGTCGTGTCACAGACCTCTGTTTTGAGTCAGTATTGAAACAAAGCCTTCCTGTACCTGTGATAGTCAGGTTTCCTTGGAAACACTTCTCAGTGAAATAATGATACCTCATATTCCCTTCTGGACCCCTCTCCCAAGCATATCATGCCTATATTGTTGCTGTAATAGACTACTAAAATTTTGAAAACACCACATTCACAGGTTCAAACTTCAGTCATTTCTAAAGACACACAGTTTATGCACTGTAATCACTTGCTCAGGTGCTGCTGTAATAAAGTACTACAGACTGAGTAGCTTATATAAGCAAAATTTATTTTCTCACAGTTCTAAAGGCTTTAGGTCAGATTTGGGTCCCTGCGAGGACTGTGAAGGAGAAGCCGTTTCCTGCCTTTCCTGGCTTTTGGTGGTAGGTTGGCTGTCTTTGGCATTACTTGACTTGTAGACATACCACGCTGATCTCTGCCTTCATGTTCACATGGCCTTCTCTGTGCTCAGATTTCCCTTTTTAATAAGAATGCCTCTCATGTTGGATGAGCCATCCACCTGGGTTGGGAAGATCCCCTAGAGGAGCAAATGGCAACCCACTCCAGTATTCTTGGCTGGGAAATTCCATAGACTGAGGAGCCTGATGGGCTGCCGTCCATGGGGTCACAAAGAGTTGGACACGACTGAGTGAGCACACACGCACTGCTCCAGTGTGACCTCGTCTTAACTATGTTTTCAGTGACTGTTTCCAAATAAGGCAATACTGGGGTGCAATCCTGGAGGTTAGGAATTCAGCATCTGAGTTTCGGAGCACACAGTTCAACACACAACACTCACCAGGTACTACGCTATGGAGAGATCAGAAGTGGCAACACCACATATCACTGAACAAGCCCAGCCATCGTGTTTGCGCCTGTCCCAAGAAACCAGAAGCAAGGGAGGAGCAGATTCCTTGCAGATGTAGCAGCTGTTATTAGAAAATGGTCAGATCACATGTGGATGTGAAGCAGGGTGAATACTGTTATGATCATGGTAGTCATGGAATTTGGGGATGAAGAGTCTTTTGAATATGAAATCTAAGGTCAAATTCTAGCTATGACAGGTCTTAAGAAAGTGGACCAAAATTTTATACTTGAAATTTGTCTTAAACTGTTGCTTGAGGAAGCCATTGATTGTGATCAACTTTTTGTATTGAAATATGTATTCAATACATTAAAATACATATCTTTTATGTATACATGTATAGTGATGTATTTAGATAGATATGTACATATATGAAGGTGTGTGTATATAAACATTTTTATATGTGATTTCTTCAGACTTCTTGAATATGTGTTGACCTCTAATTGCTACACGTTTACCTATGACATCATTTGGTCAAGTCCACTTTTAATTTGCTTTCTTGCAGTTGCAACAGATCTGATGGTGAGCAGCACTTTTAGTTATCTACAAGGTTTTGGTTTAAGAGGAGTTTCTGAGTCGAATTATAAAGTCCCTGTATTATAGAGTCAGTGTGTAATTTAACAATTATTGAAATTCATGTGGACTTGGAGTGGATAAGGGGTTGATTGGACATAGTTAGAGATTTTCACTAGTTGTTTTTTCTTTTTTTTTAGTAGCCTCAGCTCCTCCTTTTTCTCCCTTGTATGATATGGAAATTATTCATAAGGTAGTGGCTTTTCCTGATACTATTATGACATAGGGAGACCATTTTATTTTTTTACCTAAATTTTTAATTTTAGAATAGTGTTGATTTACAAGGAGAGTTGCAAAGATAATACAGAGAGTTCCTGTATATGTGACATAGTTTCCTCTCTTGCCAACATCTTCCCTCACTGTGGCATATTTGTCACAACTAAAGAACCAACGTTAGTACATTACTATTGGCTGAGTGCCACACTTTAGTCAGATTTCACTAGCTTTTCCCTAATGTCCTCTTTCTGCTCCAGGATCCAATCCAGGATACTAGTTACGTTTAGTTGCCGCATCTCCTTAGGCTCCTCTGGGTTATGACAATTCCTCAGAGCTTCGTTGTTTTTAATGAGCTTGACAACTCTGAGGATTAGATATTTTGGTAGAATGATCTCAGTTTGGGTTTATCTGCTGTTTACTCAGTTCTTAAACCAGGGTTGTGGGATTTTGAGATGAAGATCATGAAGGTCATTCTCATCACATATCCAGGCTGAATACCATCACCATGACTTCACTGATTGCCTGTCTTGATGGCCTGGATGAGGCCGTATTCATTATTACCCTCTCACTCTATTCTCTATTGTGAGGAAGCAAATTGCTCAGTGCAGGCCACATTCAGGGGGTGTCCGCTCCTGGAGAGGAGAATATCTAGGCATTTTTGTTTCACGAAATGATAACCCAGTCATCTCTGCCCTCACCCCCTTGTCTTTGTGGCTTCTTTGTTTAACTGAAAGTTTAGAGATGATGGATTCCTCTGCTGGAAAGGATTTGTAGGGTGGTAAGATGTCAGGGTTGCGTTTGCTGACCTCCTCTAATGTGACATATGCACAGAACAGATACCTCACAGCTGTAATGAGGTGTTGGGAAGCAGCAGGTAACAGGAACCCTGGGAGACCACAACTCGGAATAATCTAGGATTTCTGAGTGGGTATGGTTTTATTCCTCTACATCCCAATATTCAATAGTTTGACCATTTTATATGGTAGTCCTGAAATATTATGTAACTGATTTTCTTAATGAGTATAAGACAATGATTTTGTCCCAATTTATAACTTAACATACAGCTTGTTACTCCTTCATGGGAGTCTAGACTGAGAACTGGTTGAGTTTTGATCCGCATTGACTGTATTTTGAATCTCTTCTTCCTCAGCTGTTATTCCTTGCTGCTATCCATTTGCCTATCTTCAGCAAACTTTCACATTTGCTGTTTCTAATCTTATGTTAATTTATAATCTAGGCAACCAAACTTGTTAGGAATGTATACAGAGTTAGTCCTTACAGTCCGAGATAAGATCTGAGAGCTGGAGATCCAAGCAGTCATAGGCTGTCAGTGTGTTAGTGCACAGCCATCCAGCATACCCTGGCAACTTCCTAGAGTTTTCTTTTGCCTGCTTGCTGGTTTTCATGTGTTGTAGAAGGGCGGGATTGCTGAGTCGCATTGCAGTTGTTTTAAACAGGGCAGCTGCAGCTAAACTGCTTTCCATAGTGTTCCTTTAACACATCATTTTTCACTGGGGACCCCTGGTTCAAATTTCTAAAATAATATATATATGGATTTTGAGCCAAGATTTAATATTTACTGAGAATTTAAGATACATGATCATAAATAGTGGTTGGTTTTCAACCTAGTACCCTAAGTACTTATATAGTCATCAGATTCATTGCTTTTGGTAATGACTGAAATGGAAGCATGGTACTTGCATTAAGAATTTAAGTAAAGAAGCAGCCAAAGATGGGCATATATAATTCAAAATGCTTGAATATTTATGTTAAACATTCCTTATTGACAGAGTAGGAAAACCCTCTACGTAGTTTTAGAATTACAGATGGTACTCCCATTCTGACATGGACATGTTGTTGGACTGCACGTGGTTAATCAGTACACATCTGTAGTTAATACCAGAGGGAGATGAAGGTGCCAGAGTGCTTCAGACCAGGATGCAGATAAATAAAGTACATACTGACTGGAGCAGTCATATTGCTAAGGATCAAAGATTCCTCTTAATGATTCATTTAATTCTTGGAGTAATTGTTTCTTAAGTGTGATACATGTGCCGAGGTACTAAGACAGAGTCTAGGGTCAGGCTGGTGGTGAAGCCACCACCTTTGTAATCAGGACTCAGGTTTCTCTAGAAAATTAGAAATAATTATTATCTGTTGGTGGTTTTGGTTCATTAGAGGGGAGCCCTATGGGGTACCAAGACTAGTGGCATGGTCTCATTCAGGGTCAAACTACATCCTTTCCAGAGCTTATCTAATTTGAGAAGGTGGAAATAAAAGCACAGTGGGTTACTCAGAACTCAGTTAGCTTAAATTCTTGTAGTTAACAGTGATTTTTAACTTTTTGGGAGATCCATGTTGGGCCCAAGTTATTGTAGTAGACCAACTACAGCAATTAATGTAAAGCTTGGTAATCTAATACCCAGTTTTCATCTTGATTCATTGATTTTCTTGATTGTGATAAATATGTGTAAGAATTCAGATGTCAGGTTTATGTCTCTCCATTTGACAGTGGTGATGTGGTTGACATCATTTCATTGCATTTCTTTTTTGAACTCTTAAGAAGGTATTCTTGAGAATACTGACTTAATATTTCTGTTTGATGACAGCAGTAGTTCTAGGTTTGTTTCTTTTTTTTTTTCATTTTTTGTTCCACAGTCTCTGCTACAGATTATTTTAAATTTTATTCTTTGTACTTGTAAGCAATATTGTCATCAAATTTAAGTTTTGTTACTATTTTTTATTATAAAAGTAATACAGACTTTTAAATAACATTTAGCAAGTGTTTTAAAACAGCATTTGAAAAACAGAAGAAAGGTATTAAGAAAAAATATTATCAACATCCCTAACCATGTAACCACTTGTCAATATTTTCATGTATTTACTTCTACTTTTTATTCATACTTTTAGAGTTTTGAAATACTGTTGAACTGTGCTCTTTTTAAAATTAACATTAGATTATAAACATTTCTTCTTAGAGATATACATTTTTTGAAAACATGCATATGCTATTTTAATAGGCTAACATCATTTTTTGTATTGTCAGCTCTTGGTTTATTTCAGATTTTCACTATTAAAAGCAATTCAGTGGACATCTTTGGGAATAATTTTTTTCCTATTATTCATATCATTTCTTCTAAATAATAGTTGTTAAAATTGACTTAATGGGTCAAACTGTAGGAATGTTTTTCTCTCTTTACTGACTTCCAGCTGAAAATAAATGTCACTGTATAACAAATGCTAAATCATTCTTTCTTTTTTCCTCAGCTCACTACCCTGGGAAATCTTACACCTTCAAGCACTGTGTTTTTCTGCTGTGATATGCAAGAAAGGTTCAGACCAGCCATCAAGTATTTTGGAGATATTATTAGTGTGGGACAGAGATTGGTATGCTTGCTTGTTTATTTTTTCCAATTTGCTGAAGCGTGATATACATTCATACCCAAATGTGTGTATACTGGTACTTACCTTTGTGCTTTTTATTTTCTCCCCAGTTACAAGGGGCCCGGATTTTAGGAATTCCAGTTATTGTAACAGAACAGTACCCTAAAGGTCTTGGAAGCACTGTCCAAGAAATTGATTTAACAGGTGTAAAGCTGGTGCTTCCAAAGACCAAGTTTTCAATGGTATTACCAGAAGTGGAAGCAGCATTGGCAGAGATTCCTGGAGTCAGGAGTGTTGTGTTGTTTGGAGTAGAAGTAAGTACCACTTGTTCTGTTTTGGACACAACATCATTTGTAGAAAACTTGTTATTTCCAGAATGTAATTTTGTATATAGAATACTGTATAGGTAAAAAGAGCTTCCCTGGTGGCTCAGTGGTAAAGAACCCACCTGCCAGTGCAGGAGACACGGGTTTGATCCCTGGGTCGGGAATCCCCTGGAGAAGAAATGGCAACCCACTCCAGTGTTCTTGCCTGGAGAATCCCATGGACAGAGGAGCCTGGCGGGCTATAAGTCTGTGGGGTCCAAAAAGAGTCAGACACGACTTAGTGACTAAACAGCAACAACTGATAGAAAATAATCCCCACCATTTATTAAATGTTGACTATTGTCATGGCACTGGTCCAAACACTCTTTTATCGTTTAATTTGTTAAACTCTCAGAACAATCCTCTGATCTAAGTACTTTTGGTCTCCTCATATTATGTAGATGAGGAAACTTAAACACAGATGCTGTGTGTCTTGCTCAAGGTCATACAGTTAGTTAAAGGATCGAGTTGCATTTGAATCTAGGTTGATTGATCTTGGGGCCTTTGCTTTGAACCCCTACTCAGAACACACTTTCAGCAAAGATAATATGTTTACTTATATAGGAGTTATAGGAGTTCATCTTGGTCATGTTTTTGTTCTAGAAAACCTTAGAAGTGATGTAGTTCATTGTCCGTCACATTTGAATCATGTACTTTTTTTTTTTAAGGAAAAAATAAATTCATGGATTCTTAATGCTGATTAAAATGATTTTGGGGTTTTTTTTTGACATGTAGAAGCAGAATATAAGTATTTATTCATAGCTTTTAAGAACCTCTTGAACTGAAATTATAAAATTATGAAAATCATAAAAACAATAAAATCCAAATAATTTAAGACTCCCATGATGTTTTGATAGTAGGTTTCATAGTAGTAGATTTTAATAGTAGAAAGATGTATCCTCAGTTTTAGATGTATAGTAAATATTTCTGTATTTTGACTCAGTACTGACAAAAGAAGCCAATTTGTATAATATATCATGCCAAATCTTGTTGCTGACTTTTATACTTTTTCTTATTTGTTCATCATTATTAGCTCTCACGTGTAATCAAAATCATCTTTGAGCAGTCCTCCAGTGCTAACTTTAATGAGTTGTTAGTCGATAATTTTCCATGGCACTCTTGTCGTGTGAAGATAAGGTCAGCTTTGTCGAATTATTAAAATCTGCTTTCATTGCTTATATAATCCACTTATTATTGAAGCCTGTTTTTACTCTTTATTCCCTGCCAATGAATTATACAAGTTTGTACTTAGAAAGATGGAATCTGTATAATGCATTTGCTGGTGATGCATGCTGGGTATTTTTTGCCTAAGCTGCAAGTTATTTTTAATTTGGCCTACCATTACTGCTGGGTGCCTTGTAACAAGTCAGTGTTCCCACCATTATCTCAGTCGACAGTACTGCAGACGCATTCTTTGTGTCAGGCATTTGGTGTGAAAACAGAAATAAACCCAGCTGCGAGTGGCATCAAAGCTGAGTGATAGTAGTCAGCTGAATGAAGGTCACCCAGATGAGACACAGATGAAAACATTAAAAAAAAAGGCTCACAGAGCTGTAAGAATAAGTTCAAGGTTCCCAGTGCAAAGACCGTTGATGTAATTCAGTTCCTGACTTTACAAAGAGAAAACCAAAGCCAGAGATGCTGTTTATGCTCAAGATCACTGGGGGGGTTGAAGGCAAAACTCAACGTAGGACAAGGTCATTAGACCTGAGGTGCCCTTTCGGCTGTACCGTATCACTGCACATTTGTAAAATACTTGTCGTGTACCACAGTATCACATACGGGTTTTTACTTTCCATCTAGACTCATGTGTGCATCCAGCAGACAGCTCTGGAGCTCGTTGGCCGAGGTATCGAGGTTCACATTGTCGCTGATGCCACATCATCGAGAAGCATGATGGACAGGGTGTTTGCCCTTGAGGTGATTGTCCTGTTTTAAAAGAATTCATTTACCAAGGCTTCCAGATAAATTTGCAGAATATTAAATACGTAACAGCAATGAAAACTTACCTCTTAAATTTGAGCTTGGTCTGACAGTAATCAGACTCACTGATTGCCAAGGTCTCTACTGTGCACAACCAGCCTCTAAGGTCTCCCCATCACATCCTGTTTTACATCTGCTCTGTTTTTATTTCTAGTGATGCGAAACACTCCTTTACATCTTCTGTCTCGTAACTTTACTGTAGTTTTGCACAGGAACTAAGAGGGACTCCAGTAAGCTTACTCTGAACTATTTAAAGATTTGCAAATTAAAAGCAGCTCATCTAGGCTTAACTTGATCAAGATCTATCCAAAACCTAGTGCGTAGTGGGCCTCAGCCTGGTTCATCCTTGTATTAGATTTCCTCAGACTTGAATTTCTGGAAATAGGTGTGTCACTGACTGTGGGCATCACTCAACACACGGCATTTAATGGCTCTCTGCGTGGAGTGTCAGTCATTTTCGTCAGCGTTGCATAACAGCAGCCTTACGTAAGCAATTCCTATTCCGAGGCTATTGAAAAGCAAACTCCCACAATTAATCCTTTGAAATCCTCCCGTTGTGGATCTCTGTCTATTTTGTTTAATTCTAATTCTATCATAATTTTAAAGTAATGTCAATCTGGATTTGAATTGCTGAGTTTTTAACTAATTACTTTTACTGAGAATGGGAAATGGAGGTTTTTGTTTTTGTTTTTTTTTTGAGATGCTACAGTGTTTCATGCATAAGCTGACCTGTGAGCCACTTTCTCTATAGATTGCCCAGTCATCTCTCGTAGTCTGAAATGTTCCCTAGGGTGGTGAGTTTGGCACATAAGAATAAGAAAGAAAGACGAAGGGTCAAGTCTGTGGGGAGGGCTGATGTGGAAGCTGGCAGGGTAGCTGGCAGCAGCAGTGGTTTCAAGGCCGTGGTTGGCCATCCCTTCTTTTATTCCTGAACAGGGAGGTTTTATTAACTTTGTTCAACTATTTTCAAGTCCATTTGGACTATCAGGTTCTCTAGTTAGTTTGATACTAAGTATTGCTTCTTCCCCTCTCAGCAGAGATCTTTAAGCTCTCCTTACAGTCAGAGTTAATCAACTAACACTTTTCAAATTTTCTTAGTAATCTGATCCATCCTGCCTCGACAGACAGTTGTTTTCCTCCATGAATAACCTTTATGGTAATGCTGAGGTCCAGAACTTGAAGTGTTCCCAAGGAAGCAAAGAACTTAAGAACATATAAAACCAGAAATTTTCCTTTCTTGTAAAGAGATTTCAAGAACTTTTGTCCTGCATTCATTTACATTTTTCAGACATGTCTTTATTATGCCGTTTATTACAGAAAGTTGTTATTGCTGGCAGTTCTGTCTTTTACCAAGACTCAGAATAAAACAGTTGGCCTTTTAATACCTGAGCCTCATTCTTTCAGAGGTGGCCTGTAATCTTACTGATTAGGAGTCCAAACAGTAGAGGGATAATATGGGTTTGAATGTGGGTTCTGGCATTTTGTAAATTTGTGTCCTTGGACAAATCACCTAATATCTTTGCCTTAGATTTCTCATTAGTAATGTGAAATAAAATTCATATTTTTATGGCAAAAATAGAAAAATTTAAACATGAAAAAGTTTTCTTTGCCCTTTGGTTTTCTCTTCCACCCCTAGTATGTATGCACATTATGCATCAAGCACATCTCCCCTTCAAAAGAAATACCTGTTCAACTGTAAAGAGTAGACAGCTCCTTAAAAGATAATACTCCTTCTTGATTGTCTCAAGGGTCATGTGACCCACCACAGTGGCGCTTGGATCTGGATTCTATAAACTGTCAATAATTTATCATTTCATGTACAGCCCTCTGTCACAAAAAACTTACATAACTGTGCTTTGACTTCTGATGGGCGGAACTGTTCTTAGAGTTTTCTGAGGGGCTGTTCCCAGGTTATGATCATCATTTTGACTTGAGTAAAATTTTCCATTCCTTTTTTAGATTGACTGATTAATTTTTTTGTCAGTGAAATAGAAATAGTAATAGTCATTACATGGCAGGATTTTTGTGAGGATTAAATGAAATAATGTATTGGTAGCACTTAGTGTCTGACACAATAAACACTCAAGTATTAGCTATTGCTTTTATTTTTACTGTAGCTTTTTTTCTTTTCTTCATGAGCTCCTTCCGATCAGAAATATATAAGCATGTATCAGCTTCCAAGACCCAAAAGGGACTAGTCTTAAGAAGTTCTGAGGAGGGAAGGAAAAAATAGGGGCTGGGGTGGATTTCTGCCTGCAGTGCAGAAAACACAGGAGGCGCGGGTTCGATTCCTAGGTTGGGAAGATCCCCTCGAGGAGGGCATGGCAACCCACTCCAGTATTCTTGCCGGGAGGATCCCATGGACAGAGAAGCCTGGTGGGCTACAGTCCATAGGATCGCAACATGACTGAAGGGACTGGGCTTGCACGGAACAGCCGGCATTGCTTGGGGTTACAGTGCTGAGGTTGGAGGGGAGAGAAGCCGGTCGAGAGGTGATGGGGGAAGATGTTCCACGTTTCAGACTTTTCCTCTCAGTCTTAAGTTTCTATGGAGGTGTTTTAGTTAGTCCCTCAGTCCTTGGGAGAAATGTTCAGTTTCCTCTTTTCTTCTGTGACTGTGAAAGTGAAACAGCGATCTGGTCAGCTCCCCTTCTTCTCTTTCCCTTGAGATCATTCCTGAGACTCCCCACCCTGCCTGTTCAGATTGTTAAACTAATAAGATTTATCGTTACTGTTATTAAAACTTCTCTGCCGGGGTCTGTGGTGTGTGTTCTACTCCACAGAATGTTGAGAGCACCTACCCTCTGTCAGGCATTTTTCTTTCAACTTATAATTGCAGGGCAAATGTGGGAGAAGACAGAATAAAACCCTCTCTTGAACTTGATGTCCTTGTACTTCTGGGAAGTTGTTAAGTGTTGCTTGGGAATTTAATGGGTTTAGTCTTTTTTTTCCTCCTCTGCCCTCTAGGAGGCTGTCATGTATTTTTAGGTTTGTGGGTCAGAGTAACCTTTCTTTTCCTTTGGCCTAGTTGGATTGACTTTGTAAGTCTAAGGGAAGAACTCTGGAAATCTATTAAGCCAAGTATCCATTTGCATTAAACAGCTGGAATTTTAATTGTCCCTTTTTTAAGCCAGGAGATGAAGTGAGTTTGGGACCCATATCTTAGGTGTCCTCACAGCTCAAGGTGGTGGGTGGGTGGCAACCTGCCTGTGTCTGGATTGAGTGCCCTGTTCTCTTTCTGCTCAGGCACCGTTTCCAGTTGGTGCTGGGCCGGCACCATGGGAAGATGTGTTAGCCTGATCTTAGCATTCTTAGCAAAGGCATGAGCCACGCCTTCCCCTAACACAGGTTCTTGGCTTGATTACTATTTTTGGTGGTTTGTTTTTTGGTTTTGTTTTTTTGACCACATCTCGAGGCAGTGAAATGTGTGCCCCCAGCAGTGGAGGCGTAGTCTTAACCACTGGACCTCCAGGGAAGTCCTGTGGCTTGATTACTTTTGAATGTGCTCAGTATTGGCCATACTTTATTGTTGAAGGTAAGTAATTTTATGTAGGTTCCTGTTTACTAAAATGTTTTTGTGTGTGTGTGCCTCTTGTGTTCCAGCTTGCCCCTGCCATGGCCTCTTAGCATTCCTGAGAGCTGGTGGCTTAGGGTGGACCCGGTTCTGGTCAGCAGAGCACTGTGGGACGCTGTGTCTTTGCTGGGTCACTGCATTTCTTCCTCACACCTGGGAACACTTTTCCGATCTTCCTCGCTCATGAAAGAACTAGAAAGATTACTGAGAACTGATTTTCGTTAGCACTTTGGAATATAGAAAGCAGTTCCACAGACACTGAAAATATGATTCAGATTCAGGCTGACTCATTGAAAGGCCATTGATTCAACGGAACAGTAAGGAAGGCAGGCCAGCCGGGGAGAGAGTTGGGTTTAGGTGACTGGACGTTCGGGGCCCTGAGACAGAGCTCGTCTTATATTTATTGCCCACCCTCCTGTCTGAAGCAACCGCACAGTCCTTTGAGATTTCTAAGGGTTTTGACTTGACAGTCAGGAGTTTACTGAAAAGCAAGGAGGAGGAAATTGGTCTCCAGAAGTCTTTAAAACACTCAGAGACAACTCATCGTCTGGCATTTGTCCCAACGGAAAGGACACTGGCAGCCTTGCTTATTTCTTCCTCTTTCCTCTGTGACTCTGCTGTTTTTTCATTCCTCAAGACTTGTGATCAACAGCTCCTCACACTCCTCTTTCCTGGTGGTTGAGGCCTGAACTTGCTATCTGACAAGTAGGCTATGGCTTATATTCCCTTCTCGGTCCTTGGGGAGTAAAAGGAAGAGGCTGCCGGTGGGAAGGTTGGGCCTGTGGATCTACAGCCATTTGAAGGCTTTACTTTGGTTCCATTGAGATGTCCTGTTTATTCAAGTGATGCCCGTTATGACACGACACTGATTCACGTGTTTTTTCCTAACTTGCTTAGGAATTGTGTCTAAACAGCTCATCTTCTACGGCTCTTACAGTGGGTGTTCCGTGGGATGACAAACAGTTGGTCTCCTTTTCCCCCTAGGGTTTCTGAGAAATATATCCAGGAAAGGGATCTCTACTCTAGAATCTCTTCCTGTCCCCGCTCCCACTCTTTTCTCTGCTTTCTCTTCTTTGCCTTCCTTCCCTTTTCCCTCTTCATCCCTCCTGCACACTCTCTCTCTGTCCCCTCCTTGGGACAATGTAGCAAGGATGTTCTTTGACCTGTCAATGAAACTCCGTACAACCTTAAATTTAATACTCTTGTTTGTGATTCTGAAAAGCTTATGATAGTGGCAAGGGTGGTGGTTCTGTTATCATTCAGGGGATTGTTCCTGAACCTCACATGAGGCTTTTCTGCCACCAGTGTTTTACTTATGGTATATAAGTAGGTATACAGTTTAACAAAGGGCATACAGTTTAACAAAGGGTAAACAGTTTAATGTCAGATATTTGGAGAGAGGGAAAAAGAATTTAAGAATCATTGTTTTACAGTCCTTAGCCTTGATCCCTTCTGTCTCCGGCACATCTAAGTCATTATATTGGCGACCTTTTTTCTTTTTCTTATAATGTTAGTAATTGGGACTAATATTAATAATGTTGAGAATCATCCTCATGGGTTTCTGGTATAGCTGGTTTGAACTCTCTCCTCACCACTGAATTTGATGGAATGGCTGAGCACTGTGGTTTGGATGGAGGACACTAGCATGTCTCACTATGCTTTTTGCTGTTTTATATAGTGTTCATTCTCATACTTATTTCTTGATTTGTGTTCATCTTTTTTTTTTTCTTAAGCGTCTTGCTCGAACTGGGATCATTGTGACTACAAGTGAGGCTGTTCTTCTACAGCTGGTGGCTGATAAAGACCATCCAAAATTCAAGGAAATTCAGAATCTAATTAAGGCGAGTGCCCCAGAGTCGGGTCTGCTTTCCAAAGTATAAGACATGTGGAGCACTGGTATGCTACTCACTGTCAGATGACAGGGCTGTAAGCCCAGACAAGCTCTTGTCTCTCATAGAATTAAAATGTTAAGTCAAAAATTGGCTCCTTTTTTGCGCCTCTTAGTAAAACTTAACCAGTTAGACCGTTGGGTACCAGCATTTAGTTACACATGTCAAAGGCTTCAGGTGCTGCTTAACTTCTTTTTATGTTAATGTGCTTTTATTTATTAAAAAAAAATTATAATGGAGGTGCCTGTTTTGTCTATACCGTATGCACTGATCATACTTGCAAAAGTGCACACTCTTGTGAAGTTTTCCTATACTGTCACAAACACAGAGATCTCCCAGTAACAGTTTGACTTTTGCATCATTGTAAGGTGTATGTTATGATGTTAATGTGGATTCAGTGCTTTTACTTTACAGGTTGATTGAAGTAGGATTATTATATGAGGATTTGAAAACAGGTCTCTGGATCTTGTTACCCCTTTCACTTACAATGCAGTCAAGTTATTTATTAAGTTGCATTGGTTTAACCAGACGAAGTCATGTTGGATGATTATATACCTTTCTTAATTATGTTGATTTTCTTGTTCTGCTCACCATCACTAATTCTCTGTTAATGTTCTCTTTTTTAAATTGACTCTTTTACCTAGAAGGACTCATTGGGTTATTACTTGTATTTTTGATTTTGTAAACAAATGGAATGATAGCAATGTCATATCGTTCGTAGAGGGCTCTATTAAGATCTTTGAAGTATTACTTTAGCTGAATAGCTTTATAACCATCTTGAATACATCTTCTAATATGCACAAGATTTAGCAAAAAGATCAAGACTGGATAAAATGTAGTTTTAAAACATCCATCTTCTTGTTTGACATTTTCTCCACATAATATCCAATTACTGTTAATGCAAAAGGTCTCAGTAATATTTGGTAGTATTAATTTTGTAGTGATTACTGCCATTCAATAAATTTATTTTCATTTAATACTTATAGGGTTTAAAAATTTTTTTTAATGTTATGTGAAACATGAAACATTTCTGTCTTTTATATTAAAGTAATTAAAGAAAATGTATTATGTGAATGAAATCATTTGGTCCCCCACAGCATGGCTCTTTGATTATTATTCCAGGGATTCGAATATTTATTTAAAGGTATAAAATTTTTACATTTGTAATCTTTCAACTCATGGATATTTTCTAAAAAGGAAAATTCTTTGTCCATGGGAGTAACTGGATTTTATTGAAGGACCTTCTTAATTATTTAAAAGCAGTAGAATTTTTTTTTTAATCAATGTAACAAAAGCAATCTAGCATTCTTCTTATGGTTATGTTTAATTGTTTTTCTCAGCACACTTGTGTGTCAAAAAAGAAGAATCAAAGATTTCTACATGTTTTAAAATAGTTTTTAGTAAATTTCACCTAGTGCTCCTGAAACTCTAATATGAATACAAGTCACCTGGGGATCTTGTTAAAATGCTGACTCTGATTCAATAGGTCTGACTTCTGTGCCTGACATTTTACATTTCCAAGAAAGAGCCAATTTCCATCAGCACTGCTCAGAAGGGACCATACTTGATAAGTAGCAGGGATTTAACTAACATCACCTGTTTTCCTCCATGGAGCCCTGGCTCTTCCTTTCTCTTGGAACACCACCCCAGTGAAGCCTTTTCTCAGCTGAAAACAATTCTGTGACCTTGAGTCAGTCTCCTATGGCTATATTAAATTACCACAAACTAAGGTTTAAAATAACACAAATAATAATAAAGTAGCATCTCCTAGGCCAGTAGGTGAGAAGTCTGAAATGGGTTTCACTGGGCTAAAACCCATCTTTCCCACTAGATTCTAAGCTCCTGGAAAGCAGGACCTATGCATTTATTCTATACTCGTTCTGAAAGCTTATTCTGAGTACATCTAAATATTGTTCTATGTGCTAAAGATACACAGATGCCCATAGAAGCTTAGAGTCTGGTACAAAATCAGATATATCATACCTTCTCAGTAAATGTGAATTGAATTATGTCAGAGGTTCAGGAATGTGAATACAGCATTTAAAGTAATATTTAGAGTAATACAGTTGTGAATTCTGCCTTCTTTGCTGATCATGCAAGCAAGGTGACAAGGTCTTATTATTGTAGGAAACCTGAATTAATTTTCATACATTAGTCTTTGAATTGGAAGTGTCTGCAATTTTGTAGGGTAACAGAATTCTTTTAACTGATGTAAATAAAGACCTTGAGCACATAAGCTAAAGAAGAGCCCAGTATATTGAATTGCAAGGAGGGTAGAAACAGGATCAAGATACATCATTTATTGAAATATATGGAGAAACTTTAAAACATAAAATATATGTAAAATTGAAAATAAAAGTGACAACTTGTTTTAACCAGGAAACCAAATACCCTATAATATCCATTTAATTACCATATTTCTCTAATTAGGAAGATTATTTTCTCTTTTTAAAAGTTGTTATTTTGGTAGATATGACTCTAGATCTGGGTAAAAGTTTAAAGATCGCGATCTTGCAGGTCCATTTCAGCTGTAAAATTCTACAACCTGGACTTCATTACAGTAGTTGATAATTCTAAAGATTATCAGAAGGAAAGGGAGAGAACAATAGAGAGGCTCTGTTTTAGAGTTTGTAAAGCTGTACACCGTTTACAATGCTCAGAGCTCAAGGGCTGCATCTAGTGCTGAGACCTTTCCCTGCCTTTCCTTCAATCTGGCCTTACTTCTTTCCTGATGGTTTTTAATTAATTCAGGGAAATGGCTGATAATATGAAAATCATATTTTCATATTATGAAAATAATATGAATTTTCATTCATATTATAATGAAATATAATGTTTTCATTATATTCATCATCAAATAACTACAAATTCATATTCTGACATCCTTAATGTCACTTAATCCTCCATGGAGCTTTATTTTCACTGTTTAAGGTGGCTCAGTGGTAAAGAATCCATCTGCCAATGCAAGAGATCCAAGTTCGATCCCTGGGTCAGGAAGATCCCCCAGAGTAGGAAATGGCAACTCATTCCAGTCTTTCTTGTTGGGAAATCCTATGGACAGAGAAGCCTCGGTCCATAGGTCACAGAGTCAGGCATGACTCAGCAACTAAACAACTCCTGATTAAAAATAACTGAAAAATCACCATAAGATACCATGATGAGATATATCAGTTACTTTGATATGATGGAAATGGATTTAGAAAATAATTGCAATTGGCTTTTAGAATTCTTATTGCTTTTCTTTATCTTTTAAGCCTAAATAGCAGACATCTTAACAAAAATTGACTTTTAGAAGTCATTCAAGTCCCAAATGATGTTCAAGTAAAATAACCTGTTAATTCCTACTGAAGAGATTATTATTGTCCTGATTTGCAAAGTTGTAGGAAACAGAATTTTGAACTGGACCCCAAGGTTCCCACTCTGGTGTACACACACCTTCTCCCTGACAGGTGAGTACTAATTAATCTCTGTTCAGCTATAAAGAGCTTGCTCAAGTAATTAAGGTTTCAAATCAGTTCACCTTAAGGTAGGGAGACTGCCTTTGTGTTCTTGATTGAATCAGGTGAGCTTGTAAAAAGGGGTTGGACTGTTCCTGGCAAAAGCGATTGAGCATGTGAGAGGGGTTCCAGTGGAGGGAGACTCTCTATTGCTGATTACAAAGCCAAGGACCCGGGAGACCAGCAAGGAAACGGGGACCTCTGTTGTACAAGCACCAGGAACCCAGTTTAGCAAACAACCTGAGTGAATTTGCAAGCAAGTTTTTCCTCAGACCCCAAGTAAGAATGCAGGCAAGACCCCTAGCACCTTGATTTCTGCCTAGTGAGACTCTGAGCAGAGATGGCTCCCATGCTGTGGCAGGACTTCTACAGAACTGTGAGTTAATAAGCTTCTCTTGTTTTAAGCTGCTAAATTAGGCATACTTCGTTATCCAGCAGTAGAAAACTAATATACTTGTTTTTTTGTTGTTTGTTTGATTTGCAATCATGTTTATATGAAAGAAAAGGAGGAAGGATCTAAGTGGGAATTTCAAGAAAATAAATATAAATCTCTACATTCCCATTAGCTTCTGTTAGTTTGTTTCCAGAATAGTGGGGTGGGAGGGAAAGTGTATGTCCGTTGTGTTAATTATATAGCATTTTCCATTGTATGGTTAGCTTTTTGTATTTTTCAGTCAACTTAGAGCGTACCTGTCATATATGAGGCTTCATTTCTTGATATAATTGTTAGTTGCACAGTATATTTCACTGCTCAACTGTAAAAGTCCCTTGGCTTCAGATTTGTTCATTGTTTTCGCAGCTGTTTTCTTGTTAAATTGTTCCTCCCACTTGAGACAGTAAATGGAAGAAATGAAAAGTGATGTGTCTCAGAACCTATGGTTAATACACAAATACTCATTGTTAATGTATTTTGGATACATGCAGCTTTGAATTGGGCTTCTGGAAAATGCATACTGTGCTTTCACAAAATAGCCTATTTGGCAGCCCCAACTAAAAATGTGGAATGCTTTGTAAGTGTTGGAAATGTGGAGATTTTTCCAAGAAATTAAGACCTTGGAAAGAATACAGAAGCATACAAAGAAGGCAGGTGTAAACTGTTAGCTGTTACTCAAATGTTAGCATCTTTTTGGTTATACCGTTCGTATACAGTAAGTGCTCTTTTGCTCTTGGATAATTTGGCAAAACTTAAATATTCTTTGCCCTATGAGGTCCATATCGGATTTCAACAATTCATTCCTGCAGATAGACAGCATGGTTCAGATGTAACATTCTCTGTGTCTATCATATATCTTTCTTTCCATATTAAAAAAGGTTGGACATGTTGGCAGGAAAGAGAAGAATGGAGGATTTTCTTTAAATACTGGAGAACACATTTAACACATAAAGGCATGAACACATGTATTTGTGTATTGACATGATAGTATGTTGTATAATGGAAAGCTTTGAAATGGCAGACCCAGCTTCATTCTTAGTAGCTTTAACACTTGGGGCAAGTGTCTTATGTGTATGGTGAAGAGATTGGACGGAACTACACCATGGGTAAGGTAAAGGTATGCATTCTATACTTCAGGTTTTTAAAGTGAATCACATTTGACATTTGAGCGTCCATCATACTAGGAAATGTGCCAGGTATCTCCGTCTTCAATATCTGCTAACTCAGTCCTCATTAACAACCCGATGATGTAACTGAAGAACTAACTGAATAAGCAACTTGCCCAAGGTCATCCAATTTGGTTGGAAGTGAGAAGGCTGAGACTTTAAAATGCAGATTTTAGCCTGGAATTTAGAAACTGCTGCAAGTGTCGTAACTACTACGCTGTATTCCCTCTGCTGTCTTGAGAGCCAGGTATCATGCTAGGGAAGCCTCCCTGGGCAAGTCATGGTGATGCAGGAAGCATGGGTGCCAAATGGGAATTCTTTACTCCCAAGTTGTTGTTATTTTAATGTATACAGACAACTTTATCTATGCTCTTTGCTATAAATAGCTTTTGTTGAAGACTAAATATTTTAAAATATTTACTTCTTTAGAGAGCTCATTGAGAAAGAGGAGAAAGAATCCCATTATATGCCAACCATCTTGCTCTCTTTAATCTTCCTTCAAATATTAACTAAATTGATTTAGCTGTGCATTCAAAAAAGTAGTTTTCTTAGAAATTTTGTCAACTCTCCCAACCTCTGTATTCAGATTTTACAGAGATAAATAGAAGCTTAATATATCTGTGGTGAATATTACTTTGACATACTATTTTCTGCATATTTTACTTACAGAATGACTGTACTTAGCTAAAAACTAAATCTGCCTTGTAAATACCTGAATAGTTTAGTTAGCTTTGAGAAAAAAGTCTTTGGTGACATGATTAGGGCCAAAATTAGCATAAAAACTTGAGAGGAATGGGAATGCATATATACTGTCACCCTTATTTTCTTTCTGTATTGACCAATCTCAGATGTTCTGAATAAATCTAATTAAATCGTTTGCTATAATAACTGTAAACTTGAATTTTCAAGCTAAAAGTAATGTCAGGCTTGGGATTTGATTGTACACTTCTTAAAAGCTAGTAAATAAGAGTGCTCCTGTTTCACGAATGCTGGCAGAAGACATGGCATTCCTGGCTCAGAGACAGAGCAGTGTGATCAGTAGCATACTTGCTTTGGTTCTCTTTGCACCTAAGTGCCCCGAGGTGATGCAGGAGGTGCCAGATGAATTCCATGCACTCAGTGGATTTACACTGAACTTTTATAGCAGACAGTAAGCAAGCCTGCTCTTTGTCCAAAAAGAGCTGTTAAACCTCATTACTCGAGGTTACTGGCTGCACAAACAAGGCTGAGAAGTGGTCTGGGTGCCTTGAAGACGTGGCACGGCCAGCCAGACCTGGAGGAGTACAAGCGCTCCACGGAGGGCGTACCTCCCAGCAGACAGGTGTGATGGATTTAATGGAGAGGGTGGTGGGATGGGGCTCCGGTCCTTGTCTTCGCTCTCTGTGGCAGCCTTCCACAAGCCTTTCTGAGACAACTCTAGGTTCTCATGTATAGGAAATGAAGTTGGATGAGATAACCAAAAACATCTACCCTTTCATCTAGATATTAGTGTTATACTTTCCTGGAAACCTTCATTTAAAATAAGACTGACCAGGTTGCCTAAGTCTAAAAAAGGAGCCTCAGAAGTTTTACAAATACAAGCCACAGAAACACAGCATGGTTGATTGCCCTCAAGTGTTAAATGGATTCTTAGGAGAGAAGATGAATCATTGTATTGGTTCAGTCAAGGATGCCCTTTATAATTTTAAAGGACACATCTTAGAAAATGCAAACACAATTATAAAGACATGACCAATAAATGTTAACCTCGTTTTCTTTTTCTTTGACAAACATAAAAAAGGAATCCAGTGATTGTAATAAGGCATAAGGGCACTCATTTTTAAAAAGATTATCATCTTTATAGGATGTCTGGACCAGCTTAGAGACTTCAGATTGAATGCATTGGTTGAGAATTTTTTTTTAAAGAACAAATGCGCGAGAGCTTGTCGCTCAGTTTTGTGAAACACTTCATAGATTTTTGTTTTAGGTATTGGAGTAGATTCTGTGAATTCAGCTTGGATGGTTGAAACTTCTCAAAAATAGCTTAAACATCTACTCGACCCCTTGAAAAATTCTACTCTATTGGAAGAACTACTAAATTTATAAGTGATACTTGGGATGATGTTAAATGATTTGAATCCACCTTAACTTGCAAAATAGCAAAATAGTTCTGGAAAATTAATCATGCAATCACTGTTAAAATGTAAATTGTACACAAAACTCTGTACAATTGAGTTTTTGGCTACTTGGAATGTGGAAAGATGTTCCAGTGCATAGGGTTTATTTATATTAACATCATCCAGCGAAAGCTTTTCTGTCACTAATTGACCAGCCAAATAGGTTTTGAAGTATTTTAGCACATAAGAAATAGAATGCAAGCAACCCGTGGCCACCAAGAGTTTCCTGGAGTGAGTACACATGGGTTTATTTTATTTGTTCTTTCGGTACTGCTTTATTGAATACCTACCCTGTGAAAGCCTCCCTGTGGGGGAATGTCCCAAGAAGAGAGAGCTGTTGTTCTGAAGGAATGCAGTCTAGTGAGAGACTAAACAGGCCACACAGGGTGGTTAGTACAAAGATGAAGTCCTGAACACAATTAGGGAATGCTGGAAGACTACTTCTCCCCAGGTGGGCTAAGTCCAGAGCCTGGAGCCTTTTTATTTTCATTCTTTTTGGTAGGATTTGTTGCTTTGGCTTTGGGTTGGTTGGTTTGGTTTAATAGATATAATTGTTGTTGTTGTTGCTCAGTCACTAAGTCGTGTCTGACTCTTTGCAGCTCCGTGGACTGTAGCCTGCCAGGTCCCTCTGTCCATGGGATTTCCCAGGCAAGAATACTGGAATGGGTTGCCATTTCCTTCTCCAGGGGATCTTCCTGGACCAGGGATCAAACTCGTGTCTCCTGCATTGGCTCTTTACCACTGAGCCACCAGGGAAGTCCAATAGATATAATTACATTGTAATATGTCATGACATATATTACGGTTTGGTTTAATATTTGTAACATTTTCTGGCCTTTAACAAGTTAGGACATTTTACTCCAAGCTTCACTGTCCCTTGAAGGAGCTTAGTCTAGTTGTCTAAAGAGAGCTGCCCAACTCACACTGGGCATGCCCAACACCTGGGAAGGGCATGGGTGCAAAATAGGGGGGAGAACAGCTCGAAAAGTGACGTGACAGTCACTCAGGCGTGTCCAACTTTTTGGGACCCCATGGACTATACAGTCATGGAATTCTCCAGCCCAGCATACTGGAGTGGGTAAGCCTTTCCCTTCTCTAGGGGGTCTGTCCCAACCCAGGGATCGAACCCAGGTCTCCTGCATTGCGGGCGGATTTTTTACCAGCTGAGCTACCAGGGAAGCCCAGTAAAAGCCAGCTACTTGGATAGATGCTGTGACTTAACAAATACTCATAACCTTGTCAGGTTATTCCTATTATCCTTACACTGAGAGGTTAAGAATCTGCACCTGGGAGTTAGAATGAATGAACCCTGTTTTAATGGGCTCTCCCACTAACTCTGTGGCTTTGAATATTCCTAAATACCAGCCATGGGGAAGGACAGCTCACAATACACCGGCACAATTAAGTAGGCCGATTACTTGTTTTATGTATTGATTAAAGACAACTCTGCTGGGGTGTTGCTAGGTGAGCCAGGTGACCTGGAGTCAGTGTGCAGTAGGCATTTTGTAACCCAGAGTGCTCAAACCTGATTGCCCGTGGGATGAGGTAGGCGATACAAGTAAATGAAATGGGACAGGTAGGCCTGGTACATGTGCAGGCAAGCTTGAGAACCAAGTGCTCTAAGACTTCGCTACTCAACGAGCCCCTCAAATCATCACCATCGTGCGTGTGGGAAATAGAGGCTCTCAAGTCTCATGTTGGTACTACCAGAACATAATCTGTGATTTACCAGAATTCCCAGGTGGTTCTATGCAGACTAAAGTTAGAGGAGCATTGCCTATTAGTCAGATGACAGGTTGAACTTCACTCTAAAGCCTTAAGGACAGGGGTTCTTAAATCACAGCTACACATTAAAATCATCAGGGAGTTTAAAAAGATACTGATATTCAGGCCTGTCATTGGGAATTCTGATTTAACTGATCTCTGATTAAAATTCTAGAATCAGTATTTTAAAAAATTGTCCCAAAGTGAATCTAATATGCTGCCAGAGTGGGGGAAAATAACTCCTGTCCTTCAGTTTGTTTTTCATTTTGAAATTCTAGGGAACTGTCTTCACCCAATACATTTTTCTTGTATGGAGTCATCTGATGATAATATTGAAAAAGGAAGTGGGAGAATTTTGCATGCTTCCAAAACTGTTAGCTGTTATAACTAGGTCTGATTCTGATTATTGATATTAAGCTGCCACTCTTGGGACTTCGCTGGTGGCTCAGATGGTAAAGTGTTTGCCTACAATGTGGGAGACCCCGATGCGATCCCTGGGTCGGGAAGATGCTCTGGAGAAGGCAATGGCAACCCACTCCAGTACTCTTGCCTGGAAAATCCCATAGATGGAGGAGCCTGGTAGGCTACAGTCCATGGGGTCACAAAGAGTCAGACACGACTGAGCGACTAAACTTTCACTTGATAAAGAATCCACCTGAATGCAGGAGACTCGAGATGTGGGTTTGATCTCTGGGTCGGAAGATCCTCTGGAAGAGGAAATAACAACTCATTCCAGTATTCTTGTTACAGCCACATGCTCTGGGAAACAAGCTCACTCAGAAGGATGATGCAGATAGTGAAGTGCAGTTTATTACACCGGCGGGCCCAAGGCAGAGTCTCCTCTTAGACAAGGACCCCGACCAGCATTTGTGAAAATCTTTTATACCCCATGTGTACGTGTCTGAACTCACCACCCCAATTTCCTTGTGACTTACATAAACAAAGGAAAGGTAAATACAATCACAATAACCCCATATTCAAACAATCAATTATCAATAAGCCCGAGGTGACAGAAAAAAATCTATGACCTGTCCGGAGGTAGGGGGATTAGTGTATGTTTTCCCTTAGGTGATGAGTAACCTGAATACAATCTTCAAGATTCCCCTGTCCGGAGGGGGTCTTGTCCTTCTATTGTCGTTTCCACAGGCACTAAGCACAGAGTTCAGAGTCCGTTAGAGAGGTGGCCGAACATGATCAGCACGAACAGGCCTAAGATGGAGTCCTGCTGCTGCTGCTGCTGCTAAGTCGCTTCAGTCGTGTCCGACTCTGTGCGACCCTATAGACGGCAGCCTACCAGGCTCCGGCCCCATGAATTCCTTCTTCATTCTTAGCCTGGGAAATCCCATGGACAGGAGCTTGGCGGGCTACAGTCCATGGGGTCATGCAGAATTGGTCGTAATTGAGCATCTGAACATGCACGAATGCTTGAAGATGGACTTAAGAATTAGTCTGCCCTAGTTGGTAAACAGACAGCTTTTCACTTTGGTTATCAGTCTACACAGCAAAGTCATCTGCGGACCTTGCATCTACATTTACTGTACTTTTACAGAGCTCAGAATTCTGATGGGGAAGGGTATGTGCTTTTAGTCAGAGCCCCACAGTAAGCAACTGGAATGGAACAACCAATGAGGTGTCTTATCTGTTAGGACTTACAGGTCACCTGGAATAAATTGAATTTTGTCACTTAGTCCTGTGAACTCCAGTTTTTTCAGTGTTTAAAAAAATTTCTTTTTTACTTAAGAGAACTTCATATCATGTTTATAAAGTACTTAGCACAGTCTCAACTCTGAATAGTTTAATCTGAAAGTCTAATCTGACAGGGCAGGTCTTCTGATGAAAGATACCCACCTCAAGTGGTGTATAATATCAAAGACTTTGTCTCCAATTTCTATTACTTCTACCCAAATTATGGTGTTTCCATCCCCACCGCCCTTAATGAACTAAGTTGCATGCCTTCCAGTCACAAAATAGGAAAACAGCTACCTTTTCTTATGCAGATGACAAGGCTTATCAAAAAGAACCAGAAGCACTCCAGTAAGCCAAATCATGTTCTGTGAAAATTAAAGGGGTTTTTTTTGTTTTGTTTTTTTTACCTCTCTGGGAAAAGTAAGCAATTGAATTGAGCAATTCAGTTTATTCGGCCTTGTGGGGCAGGCTGGCTAGCAAATTCATGTGGGTGGTTCTACAATCGCATGTACTTCAAGATCCATACTAAGGTTCTGTCAGCAGCAACAGGTCACACCTGTTACTCAAGTTTAACTGGCTAGTTTGTTATGTGCTTCAGTGGTTTTCAATCTTGCTATCACAGTGCAAGTAAAAACATTTCTAAAGTACTTCAGGATAAACCAATACAATCAGTCCAGGAGAGGCAACATACTGAAATGCTTCGCTGCTCAGAGGGCTGAAAACATCTATGCCTCAGGGCAAGCACGCTTAGAGCCTAGTTAGCATTGGAAGCTGTATGGCGCCCCCTTGGGGTATGATGTGGGAATAAGGCTCTTAACGTGGCTTAGCCCAGAGCCGCTCATCTCTTCATGTTTATTATTTACCTTTCATATGTCTTCATTTACAGAAAAGTGAAGTCCTTGCTCTTGTGGGGCTTAAATTATGATGGTGTCCCAGCTTTCATTTTATAAAAATTGATCATGTAGTCTAGATACTATTTGAAGAAAATGGTAATTGCTCAAGTGAAAGGAGATCCAGCATTTTCAACATGCCTTTTGGAGTCTGTTTTAATAACAGGTTTCTAACTATTTCCCCCTGGCTCTCTGTTCTTTTCTTGTTGTTGAAAGGCATGTATTTTTTATGTGATTATTATAAACCTAGATGGTGAAATACACTGAGAAATAGTGAATGCTTAATTAGAAATTAAAGAAGTTTTCAGTACATGCAACCTTAGAAATGAACTCATCCAATTTCCTTTATGGATGAGATACCGAAATGCAGCCTTGTCTCCTCCTCAGTGATCTGTTCAGTGGGCTTTCATGTCTTCCTAACGAGGCCACATCAAGGCTGTTGATTTTCCCTTCAGAGCTTTGAGGGGATGTTGTTTATCTGGTAACCAAAGTTCAAAGACCTGGTGGCCTCACATACAGAAAAGCTGATCAGAGGTATGAAAAATGAGGGCTCATTACTGTTTTAGCAAAATGCAAATTTGTAAATCAAAATCATTTTTAATTGGTGTGCCTACTCTTTAGCAATAAGAAGTGTAAAGTATCTGATACAAATTCCTGAGAGGATTTTACACTACTTATCTGTGTTCTGTACAAATGCATAATTGGCATATTTGGATTCTGTGCTTCCCTCTGCGCTGTGGAAGCAGTGAGGCCTGGATGAGGCAGTCTGGGGAGGGGATGCGGGGAGAGGACACGGGTGACTTCAGTAAAGCTCTGTGGCTCTAAGAGTTTTGCAGACCTAATTGTTGGTATTTGATGGTGCTTTCTGATCTTCTTACTTCCCTTTATTATAAATAGTCAAAAATCTGAGTCTGGGCTAGCAGAGCTCATTTCTCTTTCTCCTGTTTGTGTTCTGTCTCTAGCCATCCTCCTCTCTGCAGATTTAACTTTTCAACATTGATTTGTATCAGTGTGTATGTTCTACATGGCAGAAGGATTCTGAGGGTACAAAGACATAATTTGAAATTACCGTTCCTTAGAGCGCAATGGCACCCCACTCCAGTACTCTTGCCTGGAAAATCCCATGGACGGAGGATCCTGGTGGGCTGCTGTCTATGGGGTCGCACAGAGTCGGACACGACTGAAGCGACTTAGCAGCAGCAGCAGCAGCAAGGCTCTTGTCTATTCATGAGGGAATTTCTAATTCATCTAAGAATTCAAAAGTGAGACTTATCCATAATTCCTGCTAGTTTAAGTTTAGCCATTCAGAAATGCTTCTTTTTAAAAAGATTGAATTAGACACCGCATCAGTTTAGGGAATGCTAGGAAACATAGTAATTTAATCAGATAAAAACTTTGGGCAAAGTCATGATACAGTGGTGCATTTCTTGCCAGTGATTTCTAGTGATTTCTTTGAGCTCAGATGATTAAAAACCAACTTTATATGAAATTTAGGAGTAATATTCTGAGACAATTGTTCAAATTTTATAACAAATTATTCACTTATATGCATTATTTCACCTAAATATTAGTATTAAAACCAAACTGAATTTTCACTATCCTGAATTGGACCTTTTTCTAGGTCATTTTCAAAGCAACACAGAGATAATTCTTTTGTACTTTAAAAAGAAAATTGAACTGAATTCAGTTGCATTTTCATGATAGCCGATTTTACTATCATTCCTAAAACGAGGACAGACAAGGGTAGCTGCTAAGTTCAGGGAAATGTAAGGTTATACCTGTAACCTCTGATTACACTGTGGTCTCTCAAGGAAGCATACTTGGAAGTTAAAAGACAAAGTAGTGTGGGCTTACATGGAAAGGTCATCCATTGTGTCACAGTCAGGCTGAGAATATCCGTCAACAAGGGAATTTCGAATAGATGCCCACTACAGCCAGAGGATGAATGATTATTTTTGAAGCTTACCTCATTCAATCTTAAGGAAGAGAGAATGATGATAAGATTATTTAAGGACCACATTGTAAAAAGTATTCCAAATATGCATGCTTATCACTTGTGCTTCTCTTGTTAATTATCAACACATGACCAACTCTTCACAAATTTCTTGTAATTTAGAAGTTACAGCATAACTTTATTCATCTATTCATGTTTGATACCGTAAGTCAGGTCACATTTTCCAAACTAAAGACCACTTCGCCAAATTGAACTCTAATGATCCCCTGTACCTAATGAGCAGATACGCATGTTTGATTAAGCTTATCTCAGCGTTGATAAAAATCATAAAATACCAAAAAATGTGACCACAAAATAAGTGAAATCTTATGTTGGAAAAAACTGTAGTATTAAAAAGCAAATATCAACTTGGGAAAATTCTGCAACATATACTTGAAAAGGACTTACACTTTTTAATGTAAAGACTTGTTAGCAGTTGTTTAAACTGGCAGCTCTTTCTTTCATATTAGGAATATGGGCAAATAGGAAATTGCCAGGTGTTTACCAAAAAAGAATGCAAATTATCACATCATGAAAAATTACCATAAAAATGTAAGTGAAAATAGGAAGTTATTACTGTGCATAGTACTTGGAGAAGCAAGCATACACACAGACAATCTGGTACAGCTTTGTATGTAATTAGCAAAAATTACATACAGTTACATACAAATTACATAATTACATACAAAAGTTGCATACAATTACATTTTCAGAGGGTAGATGGTAAATTTAAAAATATATGTGTAGACATGTTCTTTAAATTCTAGTAAGTTCTAGAGAGTGAAACAGGGGTACATAAATAAATGGATATTTGTTGCTTATGGGAAAAGAGACATAGGTGGATATTTGTGAAAATATCAATAGTTATCATTTTCTTTTCAAGCATATTAAATACCGAATAGCCAATTTGAGTGCCAGAACCTAGTCAAAGAACTGTATGTACAGCAGAGACTGAAGCAAAATTTTCTGCTTCTAGAGCTTACATTCTAGTTGAGGCTATTTAATATATTCAGTTTTGTTTTATATACTTCTCCAGACTTCTCCAGTGAATGTACTTTATCAGAAATATAGCTTACCCAATTTATTCTAGTTAAAAGGCAAACATTTGTTCTTTTTAAGTATCTTAGCAGGTTCATCTACTTTGACTAAACAGTTTTCTGCTTGTCTTGAGTGTTTTGAGATGTTGTGTATTGAATTGGGCCACAGAGGCCTTAGCTGAATATAAGAGTGTATGACTATATATTAACTTTATTACCAACCATCATTGTCAAGCTAATACTAGACTTTCTAAACATCGTTTTCCCAAACTTCTTCCGACAGTGTAGAGTTTTGAGAATTTCAAGAATGAGAAAACGAATGAAGAAGCTATGGAGACATTGCTTTCTCCCCTGATGCCCCTGGATCGTTGCATAGTCCTGAGTTGTATCTAACATCGTTGCCATTTTCAATATACCCTATATCTTGGCTGTAGTGGGGAGGAAGAAATGGGATTATGCAGGAATAGGTGATCCTTCCTAAGTATCTTTTAAAACTAAGTGGTAGTTCTTAATCTCTTTGTACATCAGAATGACCTGGGGAGCTTAATATAAATCATATTTTCAGACCCCTGACCAAGCAATTGTGATCTAGTAAGTCTGGGACTGGGCCAGGCCTTTGTATTTTTTTTTTTTTTTATCAAGTTGTCTCCAGTGGTTCTGATGGCATTAGCCACATCGTGGGAAACACTGAGAGTAAGTGCCAGGGAGCTTGAAGCTTATATCCCAGTAAGGCTGTCCAGTTGTCTCCAAAGAAACTTTGCCTCTTAGCCTAACTCTCTGATATCCCATTACTGTAGTAGAAGTAGTAGTCGAAGGCGTTCTAAGTCTTCTGCACAATTTTATGCTGAACATTTCTTGAAGGTCTACCGGCAGAGGGTTGTTTCTGTTTTTTCCTGAATCTAATTCACACTGAATTGAAATGGCAAGGTCACCTTCAGCATCAACAGTTGTGTTCTTTGCAGGACTTCCTAGTTATGTCTTTGTCAAATCAAACCTGAGCTCTCCATGCTCAAGGGGAAACATCTTTCAGACTTAATAGGCTTCCAGATACCTTTGTTTAACAAATACTAACTTGAGGGACTGTTATATTATTCTCTGAAAATGTCTTTCAATTGGAAGTATTACTGCAAAAGAGAATTTTTGGCTTTTCAATAGCAAAGAAAATTTGCCTTGTATTCTGCATCAAGATGAATACACAAAAGTTAAAATTTCTCAGTGTGGAGAGATTCCTAAATATATATATGCAAATGATCTTTAGTTGACAATTTAAAATATGTATCTAAAATCTCCTTAAGTGGTGACACTTAAAGCATGAAAGTGAAAAAGTGAAAGTGGCTTGGTCGGGTCTGGCTCTTTGCGACCTATGGACTATACAGTCCATGGAATTCTCCAGGCCAGGATACTGGAGTGGGTAGCCTTTCCCTTCTCCAGGGGATCTTCGCAACCCAGGGATGGAACCCAGTTCTCCTGCATTGCAGGCGGATTCTTTACCAGCTAAGCCACAAGGGAAGCCCAAGAATACTGGAGTGGGTAGCCTTCTCTTCTCCAGTGTATCTTCCCAACCCAGAATCAAACCACACAGTCATGACCTAACATGGGATTAAATCATGAAGTAGACTCAAATTGTGAGTGATCCCTCATCTCTGCTTCCTGGCTCCTTTGTTTAGGGACTTGTCCATATCTACTGTCCTCTGGTACTGGGGCCACCGCATTCTCGGTCATATGCTCTCAAATTTACCTTTCTTAGCTGCTGATATTAAGTTCTCAGATAGAAGTAGATGTTCTACAACCTCCTGGGAGGTTAGCACAGAACTTTTCATCCACTAAATGCAATTCAGGAAGGATGTTAAATATTAGCAGGAGTTCATTTGTCAGAACGTAAGGGGTTTGCCCAGAAATCAGAATCCCTGATAGTTTTCTTTCACCCTGTGAAAGCACCTTGACCTTAGATATTGCTTATTAGTATTTTGTTAATCTGTTAGTCATAAAAATACCATCTCCTAATCATAGATGCTAAAATGTGTCTCTGAGTTAATGTTTGTGCTGTTTTCCCTTAAGAGTTTCTTAAAGCAAATTAAACAGATGAATATGAATTTATATAAATTCATGAGTAAATGATATGTGTGTGTATATATATATATGCACATCCCCATATTTCCTGTAATTTTCTATAAAAATAGAGGTTACTTTCAAGTAGTGGGTTTTGCATGGACTGTTTAAATTATTGTGCCAAATTGTGTTTATTGCCTTGTGTCATGGAGACACAGGACAGTGGAGACATACGTATCATGTTGAAAAAATGTGCTAGGACAAAAAAGCAAGAAAACAGCTGTACTCGCTAATGAAACACTAGAGGTTGGTTTTGTAAACTCATCACAGATTGATGTACTTTGTGTTTCTTATTCCTCAAAGAGTTTTGTTTGTTTTATTATGAAGTTTTATTGATGAAAGAGCAACGGAAGAGAAAGCCCCTTTTAACAAGTTTTTAAATGTTTTTAATTCAGAGCATAGCATGTTGCTTGGCCCAGTGGATTAAGTTCTGCCTTTGGCACGCTATGTGAGACTAAGACACTCATTTCACCCAGCCTCACACATTTATCAAGTAAGTTTACCCAGCTTGCAATTCTTCAGTCATAAAATGCCATCGTTGATAGAAAAATTACATTGTTGATGTAGCTCCCTCTTTTATAGATGACGAATCTGAGGCCCAGATGGGTAGATGATTTGCCTTAAGTGGGATCAAAACTATGTCACTGATTCTCATCCCAGATCTTAACTGTATGCTTTAACTACAGCCCTTGCATTTTTACAGAGTGTAACACATGTCTAATTGTTCTAAGCTCATGTTTTATCCCCTCAATAAGTGTGCACGAATGGAATTTAATAATATCCCCACTTGACAGATGTGAATACTGAGGGTGTGAGAAGTTAATTGAATCAGCTAAGGACATGGGTTTTGTATGAGTAGAAACACTTTCCTTTTTGCTCTTGATGGTTTTGCCTCTTGTTGAATGGCAATGTTCCTGGGTCTCTAACCTGAACTGCTGTAAAGATTGCCTTTATTGGAAATGTTCATCCTTTAAAAATAAAGTGAACTTCCATCTTGTCCTGAAATTTGAGAGTTGTTTAATTAAAGCCAGTCATCGAGATGAAAAAAATTAGATACAAACACAGATATTTCCACTATTTAACAAGTACTTAAAATTAATAGGATTTACCACTCTGGAATTTTTTTTTTAGCTGACATCTTAATGTTGGGAATATAGTCTCAAATTGTCAGTCAGTGTGATGTGGGTTTTGTTTTTTTTTTTTGACAAAATCTGATCAGTTGATGTAATATTTTAAACTTAAGATAGATTGCTTGGAAGAATGAAGAGGAAAGTCTTCAAATTATAGGCCAAATTTGATAGCCCAAAGTATTCATAGGCAGTGGTTTCTGAAGTGAGACTAAATACTTAATGTAATTTCTCTCCCTCCAAAAGATACACTGTTGGACCACAGGCCTTAGTGGAAAAGAAGTCCAGAAGTAACTGGACATCTTGGGAAGAGGGAGTTCCAGCCACCATGAGGTAGAACAGATACTCTGGTAATAATGCTTAAGAATTTGTATGACATCAGTAGTGGGGCTTACAGGGATTATATTTTAGCACTCAGTCATATGTACCAAGGAAGACACGTTTTACCCTTTGTGATGAAGAACTTCCATGGTATTTAAACTAAGAAAGGGAAGGTATTGAGTCAATACTTGTATTTTACTGTGGAGGAAACAAATTTAGGGAGGTGAGGTGTCATCCTAGCTTTCACATACAGGTGCTGGACCAGAGCCAAAACCCTCCTTTCCTTGCTCCCTTTCTGGACCTCTGTTACTAAAATAAACTGTATTCATTGAAAAGGTAACATGTAGACAGTAAACACGTCTGGAATAATTTCATATGGGACATGTGTATGATGGACAAAGCTGCCTTTCTGCCAAGGACCACAGATGTACAATCAGGCAGATCACAGAAACCATTCACAGTTGTCAGAATGAGATACGCTCTGTTAGAAATCTTGGAAATACAGGTTGCTAACAAGTCAGCTTAGCACAAATAGCAAGTGCATTGGAGGAGGCCATTGAGGAGGATGTGACCACCAGTGGAGTGGATCAGAGAGCTGAACCTAGGAAATCTTGCACCCACTGTTCCCGTAGGGGGCCCTGTCACTAGGAGGTAACCGTGAGAGAGTAAGATGTGGAGACCCTCCAGGCTAAACCCAGGTAAGGTCTTCATAGAAACTTTAAAGATCCTGGTGGGCTAGCAGTTGCACAAGCAAGCCTCCTAAGTTGCTTATTAGAACGGCCACCTACCAATCTGGATAGGTCTCTCCTTGCCCTCCATATTGGGGGGCCAATGTGTGAACCAATGATACAATTATTTTAGAGTGATTTTAGCAGAATGCCTGCAAAAATAACTTTTCTAGTTTTTCCAACAACTAGCAGAAATTTGCGGACCAGGTTTACATATAGGATAAAGTCTCTGTGGTCTTTTATCCAAGAAAGAAGAACAACTTCTAAACCACTGAAGGTAAAAAGGAGTTTCTATTCTTCTAAAGAAAAGAGGCATCTTGGAAACTTGCTCCCCTGTTGGACTACATGTATATCAGGAATTTTTTCAACCAAAAATATGACAAGAACTTCAGGCCTTTTTGATCCATAGAGTCAGGGTACATCAGACTCATTCAGCCTGCTAATCTTACACCTCAGTGCCATTCCTGAGTCTCCCTTCATACCCTTTTATTCTATTTTGTAAGGAGAATTTTAGAATCAGATGATTTTTTAATTTCTATCCTCATGTTGCTAATTTCTGGTCCTGCTTCTTATTAATCAGTGAAGAATTGAAATGGTTTTGGTAAAAGTAAGCTACCAGGGAAACATATGGTTTTATAAACTAGTTTAATACAAGGGAGATGAGGGCAGTGTGAGGAAGCAGTGCTGGTAATTTGTCTTCAGAAATCAACAAATTTCTACCCATAATAGCTCTTAAAACTCAAAGTGGAGAAAGGGAAGACATTTGTTATAAATAACTGCCACAAAGATAATTTTTAAAACCAAGCAGGCACATGTCCAGATGAAGTAGCATGAAAAAGCAGGGCCTCTTCAGAATTCACGTCAGATACGGTCTCATGTATTATGTAAGTTTGCGGACAACCATAGTAAGCCTCTCTGAACATTGAAGTAAGCTAAACTCTGAGGGCTTATAAGGACAGACATTGCAGGTAAGGTCATATTAATGTGGATGGTAACATATATAGAGGGCAGAGACTCCAATCACAGAGACATCACAGGGTTTACCTTCATGGTTCTTGACACCTGAACCCCACACAAGGCATTGGTCGTGGAAGTGAGAGACACATGAAAGGAAAAGGGACAAGAATGGTTTAAGCACCCAATCTGTACGTTTTCCAGTGCTTAAAAACTATTTTATAAGGAATAATAGGATTCTGGACTTTTTACCTAAAAGTATTAACTACTGAAAAAATACAAAAAGAGTTAGATCGTGTGTGTGTGTGTGTGTGTGTGTGTGTGTATCTGTGAGTATATGTGTCCCATATCCTCATGGGAATTAAAGAAATCAGTGTATTTTGGCTTTTTGACTAATTTTCTGAGACTAATAACAAAGACAATAACCAAGCCCTCCCATAATAGTCCTTTGGTTTCTCTGCCAGAGACAGAGGCCAGACGTGGATGGAAATGATTCATTTAGTTATTCCAAATCCTGGAAAGACATAAAGGGATGTTGCAAGGTTGGACTTTTTTTTGTTAATTGTCTGTAAACACTTAAAAAAATTAAGGTATATGTTGATGTTTGTGGAGTAAGTCCTTTATTTTTCTCTCTGTAGCATGTGTTTTTTTTTTTTAAATGTATGGAGAAGAAAAAATTTCCCTTTTGAGTCACCTTTCCTCTATGAACCAAATGAAGTAAAAACACATCCTACCCATTGAGAATGCCCAGGGTATACATCTCACTGTTTCATGGTTATTTAATTATGCAATGATTCATCAAGTTCTCATTTAGTCAGAGAGGTAAAAAAAAAAGAAATCATAATGAAATCAACACTGAGGGTAAGTTCTACCAAGGGGCAGGATTTAGAAAGTTATATTGCTGTTTTTCTTCCTTGCTGGCCCCTAAGCCTAGCATTCTGGATGTTGTTCAGGAATCACTCACCAGTGAGGATGAAGAATTTTCAAGATGTGTTGATGGAACATTGGAATGTACTCAGTTTACCTCTGCCTGCTGGCATTTTCCTGTGTCTGCTTATGGTTTTTACAACAGAGAAGGTTATTTTAAAATCTGAAGACCATTTTAGAAATGCTTCGGCACTGAAAAAGCATGAAGTCACTCTCAGGTTTCTCTGCAAGGTAGAAGGTGGTCATAATCTTGATTGTGTCCTGGCTCAGGCACTTGCTGGAAGCAACTCTCCTGAAGCAGCGCATCAGATAGTTTCAGGGCCAAGTGTGAAACCAAGAATCTGACCCCCTCTCTGCTACCATCAAGAAACCTGCATGTGAAAACACTGGCCATGGGTGGGTCAACAGGAAAGGAACTGTGGAAACGTGAGACTCACAAGCTAGCCTGAGATCAGCAGAAGGAAGTTATGATTTAAAAGGGAGTTCCTTGGTGCTCACTCAGGCTCGGATGCCTTTCTCACTCCTTCCTGAGACAATAAAGGAACACAACAATGAATGAAGTTTTGAAAGTGAAGAAAATTATAGCTGATCATGGGGGAATCAGTAACAATTTTCTCCAAATCTGAAAGTACATACATGGAAGTCTGCTAGTGACGAAGACAATAAGGAAACCAAAATGGAGGTGAAAGCCAAGCTCCCCAAAGAACCCCAGAATGGCCCAAGCTCAGTGTGCAAGCATAGAGCATAGAAGTGAAAAGAACAAAATAAAATAGGAGTTTTCATTAAATGCCCCTACAGAGCAAATACATTGATGCGCACACACACATTGTACCTACCTCCCTCTTTCCATCAGAAAACACATTTAATCTCTCCTAAAACTGTAAAGAGCTGCCTGGAGAAAGCTGTGGTACTGGGTGGGTGTGGATATCCCAGAAATAGTCTTCATTCTGGCACCAGAGGATTTTCAGAGCTGTGAAAATACTCTGTATGGTATTATGTGTGTCCTTAATCATTCAGTTGTGTCCAACTCTGTGCATCTCCATGGACTGTAGCCCACCAGGCTCCTCTGTCCATGGGATTTTTCAGGCAAGAATACTAGAGAGGGCTTCCATGCCCTCCTCCAGGGGGTCTTCCCAACCCAGGGATCAAACCCGTGTCTTCTCCATTGCAGGCAGATTCTTTACCCACTGAACCACCATATAATATGTGATATTATAATGATGGATATATGGAATTTAAGGTACATGTAATTTACTTAGCAAACTCATAATATAGACAACACCGAAAGGGAACCATAAGGTAAACTACAACTTTTGGCAATTACAATGTGTGGATGTACATTCATCCTTGATTGAAAAAAAAGTACGATTCTGATAAGTACCATGATGGTAATGTGGAGAGGCTACACATGTGTGTACCTCCCTCTCAGTTTTGACTCCTTGAGCTCAAGCTGAGTACACTTTAGTAGAAGGGTCAAGAAGAACTAACCATGAGGCACAACAGAAGGACTCTATACCAGTTGCCATGGAAACAGTGAGAGTGGTGCAACTGATTCCATTTGCAGTGGTACCCAAAGCTACCCTCCATTTGCAGTGGTACCCAAAGCTACCTATGGTTGTTCTAGTAGTCATGTACAGATGTGAGAGTCGGACTACCAAGAAGATTGAGTGCCTAAGAATTGATGCTTTTGAACTGTGGTGGTGTTGGAGAAGACTCTTGAGAGTCCCTTGGACTGCAAGGAGATCCAACTGGTCAATCCTAAAGGAAATTGACTCTGAATATTCACTGGAGGGACTGATGCTGAAGCTCCAATACTTTGGCCACCTGATATGAAGAGACAACTCACTGGAGAAGACCCTAATGCTGGGAAGGGCTTCCGTAATAGCTCAGTTGGTAAGGAATCCGCCTGCAATGCAGGAGACCCCCGGTTCGATTCTTGGGTCAGGAAGATTCGCTGGAGAAGGGATAGGCTACCCACTCCAGTATTCTTGGGCTTCCCTTGTGGCTCAGCTGGTAAAGAATCTGCCTGCAATGCGAGAGACCTGGGTTTGATCCCTGGGTTGGGAAGGTCCGCTGGAGAAGGGAAAGGCTACCCACTCCAGTATTCTGGCCTGGAGAATTCCATGGACTCTACAGTCCATGGGGTCGCAAAGAGTCAGGCATGGATGAGCGACTCACTTCACTTCATTTCACTTCCAAAGCTACCTGGAGCCTGTATCTGAGCCAAGATTGTGCCTTTCTCTTAACACACATCTCTAGTTTCGGGGGATACGAAAGGAGAGCATCACATTTCTTACTGTCTTTACTCAGTCAAATTCTACTCTTGTTTCTATCCTCAGTTTCCTGCCCAGTACAATTCCAAAGAGCTAATATTGTACATCTGAAATTCCTTGCTGATCTGGACATAGGATGTAGAGGATGTGGTAGTTAAACCTTCTGTACTTGATGCACAAGACAATGAAGGCCTTTGCTGTTTGGCCAAGAGTACGTCATGTTTTATTTTTATTTTTTTTAAAGAAATTCTTCAAATAAATATGAGGATAATTAAAACTCCTGATTTTGGCAAAAAAAAAAAGAACACTTATATTTTTAACTTGAGTTGACAAGTTAACCTCACATGCATTTACTGTGAAGTTAAAAGTGACATAGTGTGGTGAACATGAGTGTATTCCTGTGACTAGGTTCTCAAGAATTATATCATTTTGATCCTCACTCCAAAAGGTAGACCCTGCACAGAACTTTCTGCCCTGTTATACTCCATTATCTTCTACTTTGATCACCTGTTCATCCTCACAACTGTCCCGTTTGATTATTATCTCGAAGTGGAAAAGAAGGCAAAGTTAAAGCCAAAAATACATAAAGATCTGGAGTGGATAGAGTTGGAGGTATGGATGCAGCAAAGGGGGAAGAGGCTACATTTTTCAGCTGTTTATCTGTGGAGATGCCAAGCCTCTTGGTGGCTCAGATGGTAAAGTATCTGCCTGCAGTGTGGGAGTCCCAAGTTTGATCTCTGAGTCAGGAAGATCCCCTGAGGAAGGGAATGGAAATCTACTCCAGCATTATTGCCAGGAGAATTCCCTGGACAGAGGAACCTGGAAGGTTATAGACCATGAAGTCACAAAGAGTCTGACACAACTGAGACACACACACACACACACCTCTAGCTTAAAATTCTTTGTATCTCATCTAATAGAATCATGATTTTTTTGTTCTCCCAAACGTTTCTATTATTAAATAATTAGAAACGTTTAATTTTATTAAGCTGACTTAGTCTTTATAACTTAGACGTGAAAAGTTAATGCAAGAAGATACTTCTAAATGATATATTTGTTAAGAGGCTATTATCCAAAATATACGAAGAACTCGTACAACTCAACATCAAAAAAACAAATTGATTTAAAACCTGGGCATCATACCCAAATAGACATTTTTCAAAAGAAGATGTACAAAAAGCCAACAGGCACATGAAAAAATGTTCAACATCATTAAATATCGAGGAAATGCAAGTCAAAACCACAAGGAAATACCCTCTCATACTTGTTAGAATGGCTATTATCAAAAAGACAAGGGTTCATGAGAATGTTGAGAAAGGGTTGTACACTGATGATTCAAATGTAAATTAGTGAAACTACAATGGAAAACAGTATGGCATTTCCTCAAAAAATTAAAAATATGATCCATATGATCCAGTAGATTTACTCCTGGATATTTATCGAAAGAAAGCATTTAAGATAGAGGCATCTCAGTGTTCATAGCAACATTATTTACAGTTGCTAAGATATGGAAACAACCTAAGCATCCATTAGTGGATGAATTGATAAAATATGTTGTTTATATATGCAATGTCATATTACTAAGCCATAAAAAAGAATTGAATCTTGCCATTTCCAACAACATGGATGGATCTAGAGGCTATCTACTGGTATTCTAAATTTGCCAGAATTGACTAATGTGTCATAAGTCATAATCATAAATCAGAAAACTTAAACTCATGTCATTATCAGTCATAATCATAAGGTATTATCCAATGCAAGGTTCATCTTTTTCCTTTAACCTTGCACTGGATAGTGTCTTATGATTTCCCTCACTTCTTGAGCAGAGAAATAAGTGATACTAAATTTTGGCGGGGGGAGGGTGGGATAAACAGTCTTTATTTCACCAGCAAATATATTCAGGTCAGCTCAGGTTTAGTAACCAAATGGATTATAAGAAAACATGTTTGCCCTCAGATTTTTTAAATTGTAAAATTAAATAAAAAAGGGATTGTGGACAGATATATACACATAGGCCTTAGAAATTTATATAAGTATAAATGTATAAATAAATATCTTTGTTGTTTTTGTTTAGTCACTAAGTTGTGTCTGACTGTTTGTGACCCCATGGACTATAGCACGCCAAACCCCTCTGTCCATGGGATTTCCCAGGCAAGAATACTTGGAGTGGGTTGCCATTTCCTTCTCCAATGATACTAAAATTTTAACTCAACTGTTTTACGTGAAAAAGACTCACAGAAAAACAGAAATTATAGTTATTCAGTAATTTTTGAACTCAGCTGTTCTTATGACCATTTCACATGATACGTAAGATATGAAGAACTCAATGAGATGTAATTCAATTGGAATTCCAAAGGACTTTGCAATTTAAAGGAACGTTTATTGTGTCACAAGTCTTGGGTCAGAGGTCACCTATGGATAATGCATCCTTAGCATCTGTTTTGTGCTGAAAATATCTTAAAAATACTGTTGTGATGGGAAAATAGTTGATGGGTATGAAGATTTCATACATACAATTCTTTCACTCTTGATATCTCTTACTTTGGTTTGCTTTTTTTCTTTTTTCCTTTTCCCCAATGCACTTATTAATTTCTATTATATCAGATAGTTTACTAATTTATCATGTTATTCATACCTTTCTCTCCATGCCAGCATATAAGCCCCATGCAGCTGGAGAATCTTTATCTCTTTTTTCATTGTTGAACCCTAAAAATCTCAACAGTTCCTCCTAGAGACACGGTAGGTTTTCAACCAACAGATGTTTGTTGAATGAGTAGACTAATAAAGATAATGGGATACTTTTTCCTCAAAAAGGATCATCATTCTTGACTGTTACTTTCTTTTAAACTTTTTAGAAATATATATTTAAAACACTATGGTAACTTGAGTTATTTAATATTAAAATACTTATTGAATTTATACTTAACTATTGGACTCTCGAGAGTCCCTTGGACTGCAAGGAGATCCAACCAGTCCATCCTAAAGGAGATCAATCCTGGGTGTTCATTGGCAAGACTGATGTTGAAGCTGAAACTCCAATACTTTGGCCACCTGATGCGAAGAGCTGACTCATTTGAAAAGACCCTGATGCTGGGAAAGATTGAGGGCAGGAGGAAAAGGGGACAACAGAGGATGAGATGATTGGATGGCATCACCGATTCAATGGACATGGGTTTGGGTGGACTCCGGGAGTTGGTGATGGACAGGGAGGCCTGGCGTGCTGCGGTTCATGGGGTCGCAAAGAGTCGGACACGACTGAGCGACTGAACTGAACTGAATTCTAGTATAAATATTTAAATGTTCTTTAATTTTTATGAGATAATAATATTGGCTCCTTTATATTTCATGCTAATAAGAAAAATGAATTTATGATATATAATTGGCAATTTATAGACTTCATTTTTCACTCAACAGTGATATTTTTAACCTTAAATACTTTGTTTCCTACTTTAAAGCTCCCAGAGTATTTCTATTAAATTGTATTTCTCTGGAAATAAAAGGTTACTCTTGACAAGATCAAGAAAAATTTCATTGACTAAAAGGTATCTGCTCTAGATAAAAATAAGAAATTTAATAATATTCACAGAAAAATACAACAGAAACTTCCTAGCCAATATTGAGATTTTTAATATAAGATTCTTAACATGATCTCCTTTGAGGAAAGCTGCTTCAAGTGGTGCTCTTAAAAATACAATGGTGGTTAAGAATGTACTGTTTTAAACTATAATATGTATAATTTATAAGGAGATACTATGAATTGACATGCTCTGGTTTATTTTAGAACTACTGTCTATTGCTACTATAAATCACAATATGTTTTCAAGTGTCAGTTCTGATGACAACTGGCAATATGAAGAAGCCGAGATTCACCTAACTGGAAACCAAGTGACATTAGGTCTATGACTGTGTTTGTTTTGGCTCCTAAAACAAAAGTATATCAACAGGGTGGTTTATAACAAACATTTTCTTACAGTTCTGAAGGCTGAGAAGTCCAAGGTTATGGTGTCTGCAGACTTGGTGTCTAATGACACCTGCTTTGCTATAGCCTCACATGGTTGAAAGGGTCAAGGAAGCTTTCTCTGGTCTCTTTTACAAGGGCACTGATTCCATTCATAAGGGGTTTCCCCTTGTGTCCTAATGACCTCCCAAAGTCTCACCTTCTAATACCACCACATTGGAAGTTCGATTTTCAACATAAAAATTTTGGAGGGACAAAAGCATTCAGACCATAGCAGTGGCATTGCTGTGAGATAAGATCATTGGGTATCCATTGCAGGCAGTATAACAAACGTGGCTAATGTTTCTTGTCTTACATGGTATTATTCTTCTTTCACTTATATGCTATTTTTCTTCTTTCTCTTAATTTATTGGGGAACATAAAAATCAACAGCAGAGGAATCTAAATGAAAGATTAGAAAGAAAGATATGGTTAGTCAATAAAGTAACTGCTCTTTCTGACTAATCATTTAACTTTTTTCTCGTTGGAAATGGTATCCATACCCAAGTTGGCCAGGAAGCCTGGTACCATATTTGTGTGTTTTCACTGATTTTCAATAAAACTAAAGAAACTTGAGAGCTCCTTTCAAATAAACTTCATTGAAGAATTCTATTACATGTGTGTAGTTTGTGTGTGTGCTTAGTCGT
Organism: Giraffa tippelskirchi; assembly: GCF_054371585.1. NCBI lineage: Eukaryota > Metazoa > Chordata > Mammalia > Artiodactyla > Giraffidae > Giraffa > Giraffa tippelskirchi. Next base: position 100,960,302 of record NC_137280.1, on the reverse strand, counting down.
GGCTGACTCTTTGCCACCGCATAGGCTGTAGTCCCCCAGGCTCCTCTGTCCATGGGATTTCCCAGGCAAGAATACTGGAATGGGTTGCCATGCCCTCCTCCAGGGGATCTTCCTGACCCAGGGATCGAACCGACGTCTCTTGTGCCTCCTACATTGGCAGGCGGATTCTTTACCACTAGCGCCACCTGGGTAGCCTGTGTGTAGTTTGGGGAGCCCAATCACGACATTTTCATTACCACCAGGAAGTTCCCTCAATCCCATTTGCAGTTACTCTTTCCTGCTGCCCCAAGCATCAGGCAACCACTCTAATATAATACTGTCAGTTCTAGAAATTCATATAACTGGAATCATACTGTATATGCTGGCTTCGTTTGCCTAAGTATGGTTTTTAAACTTGTCTGTATATTTGCATGTTTTATAGTTTAATGTCTGGTTTTGTTACTGAGTAGTACTCATACAAACTTTTCAGCTCATTGATTTACCTGCTCATGGACATTGAGATGATTTTTGTTGGGAGATAGGAAATATCTATGACTATTTGTGTATATAACTCTTGATGTAGCCACATGTTTGTATTTCTTTTAAGTAAACAGTTGAATGGAATTTCTGAATCATATGGTAGGTATATCTTTAAAAGAAACTCTCAAATGACTTTACCATTTTACATCATGACAAAGTTTCAAATTTTAGATTGTTCTACATTCCCTCCAAAACTTGGTAAAATCAGTCTTACGGTTTTAACCTTTCTAAAGGTGATATCTTCTCATTGTTGTTTTAATTTGTGTTTTCTTGATGACTATCAGTGTTGAACATCTTTCTTATGCATACGTATTCCTGTACATACAATATATTTGGTGAAGAATCTACTCAAGTCTGTTACCTGTTTTTAAGTAATAGGGTGTTTGTCTTATTTTTGAGTTGTGGAGTATATCTTGTCAATATTTTCTTCTAGTCTAACATGGTTTTCCCAATGTTGTCTTTTAAAGAACTGAAGGTTTGGATCTTGCTGAAGTAAAAATTTTTTTATTTTTATTTTATTGTTAGTATTTATATATCTTGTATAAGAAATCTTTACCACTATTCACTAATATTTTCTCTAATACATGATTCTAAAGCTTATATAGTTTTATTTTTTGTTTGGTCACTAAGATATCTCAAATTAAGTTTTGTATATGGCATGAGGTGGAACCCAGGTGGTGGTTCTTTTGTTTGGCTGTGTACCATACAGCTTATGAGATTTTAAATAGCTCTCTGAACCAGGAATTGAACCTGGGCCCTGAGCAGTAAGAACAAGGAGCCCTAACCACTAGGGAATTCCCTCTTTTTATTTTTAATAGTTTTTGCAACATGATTTATTGAAAAAAAATGATTTTTTCCCTTTGGAATTATACTGGTACCTCGGTACTAATGTCAAAAAGCAATTGACCATAATATGCTTGTGAATTTATTTCTGGACTCTCAATTCTGTTCCATTTATCTATAGAATTATATTTTCTGGGGTGTGGGGGAGACTGTATTAATCTGTATTAAATCCACAGATAAATTTGAGTAAACTGATATCTTAACACTATCAACTTCCCTTTTCTTGGCTGCTATTATATTTTGCTCCCTTAGCTGGGCCTTAAGGTCTGAAGTCACCTTCTGCTCAAGGAGACCTTGAGAGGTGCTGGACTAAAACCCACTTCACTTTTCACCATTGGGCTTCACTATTTTCACACTCTAACTAAACATGTTCTCCTTACTGAGCAATGGCCTAGGAAGAGAATACCTTTTTTTAAAAAATAATTTTCCCAGCAATGTGTGAGATATAATCAGATAGTGTTATTAAAGAGACAGCCAGTGAGGCTACATTTCAGTTTCTAATCCATTTAATCAACACTGTTTTTTTAATATCAGTCAATTGCACCAGTCTCTGTCCCAGCTCTTAGAATTACTTGTCTGGTTTACTGGTCCCCTAGGATCTACTCTGGAAACCCATTAATTTGTTTTCTACATCTCAGTTATAGAAAGTATGACAAGATTTTAAAAAGGAAAATATTACCACTTGGAGTGTGAAATCTTCCTCTGTATTTAGTAGTGGAAATTATTTATAGATGAAAGAATTGAGAGGGGGAGGAGGGGGAAATATCCTTGAAAGAGAACAAAACATAACATGATGAACAGTTGAGTTTTTTATTCCTTGAACCATACATTGCTAAGGCTTCAGACTTCTCTTCACAAGGTACAGTTGACCCTTGAACAGTGTAGAAGTTAGGGTTGCTAACCCTCTGCTTATAACTTTATAGGCAACCCTCTCTAGCCATGATTTTGCATCTGTAAATTCAAATTCAATCAACTGTGGATTGTATAGTACTGTAGTATTTAGTGACAAAAGAATCAGATATAGATGGACCCACACAGTTCAAACCTGTGCTGTGTAAGGATCAACTGTGTATTCTATGACTCAGTGAATTTTTCACCACCTCTGCCCCACTTCCAACCACCTTGTTCCCATCTGATTTACTCAATGTCTTCCCCATTTGTGCACACCTGTCTCCCACAACCACTGCCACTCTCAGCTGGCAGGTTACCTGGCTTTGGATTTATCATCTGAGACAATGTCTTCAGAATTACCTCCTTTTACTAACTGCACGTCGGTGACTACCTGAGGACATTCTTCTACTACATTTAGCCTAGGTTTCCAGAATTAGGTTTCCTGAAAGTTAAAAAAATACAAAATAACTTTTCTACAGTTTAGCAGGGGGAAAAAAAAACCAACTAAGCTATCATGTATATTGTCAACATTTATTTAGTAAATATCTATTGTACATTTAATATGTGCCAATTTTCAGTGTTGGATATGAAATAACTAACATATTAAAGTAGTTTTCTATTTCTAGCAAGCTTACCATATTCTGGAGGATATAGTCTATTACAATAGTGAGAGAATTTCTATGGTAAGGAAGTATAGAGTGTCATTACAATACCTACTTGAAATACATATCTCAGCTTATAAGGAAAAATTTCTTGGGAGAATAATTAAAATGAGTAGGAGTTAGCAAGGAAGAAGGTGGCAAAAGTGGTAAAGAATCTGCCTGTCAATGCAGAAGGCACAAGAGACATGGGTTCAACTCCAGTATTATTGCTGGGAAATCCCATGGACAGAGGAGCCTCGCAGACTACCGTCCATGGGGTCACAAACAGTCAGACATGACTTAGAACACACGCACACACAGAGTTAGTTGATGCAGTCTGAAATAAGATCTGAGAGCTGGAGATCCAAGCAAGTGTCGGCTGTCAGGGTGTTAGCGCATAGCCATCCAGTATGCCCTGGTAACTTCCTGGGGGAATTAGCAAGGAAGAATTTGGGGAATGTGTGGAAGAGTATTCAGGAAAAATAAACAGACATTTGAAAATCTAGGTGAAATGGACCTCATAGCATCTTTATAGGTTGGATGGATGGAAGTCGTCAAGAGAAAAGCCAGGAAAGCTAATTTGTGGGTAGTTCATCAAAAGTCTGTGAGTCATGAATTTGGATTTTATCCTAAAGTAGCAGTTCTTTTTTTCCCCAAGTCTCACATTTTTTATTTTAAAAAACACTAAGATAAATTTTCTAGACTTTTACCAGTAGTGTGCTATATACTTAGTTACTCGGTCGTGTCCAACTCTTTGAGATTCCATGGACTATAGCCCTCCAGGCACCTCTGTCCATGGGATTCTCCAGGCAAGAATACTGGAGTGGGTCGCCATGCCCTCCTCCAGGAGATCTTCCCAACCCAGGGATCAAACCCAGGTCTCCCACATTGCAGGAGGATTCTTTACCATCTGAGCCACCAGGAAAGCCCTTTAGCAGTAATAGTAGATGCCAAAAATACATGGAACTATATTAGAGTTTTGAGTGAATATAAATTAGAAGTCTAGTGTTCTATTCATAAGTCAAACAAGTGGAATCAATGTCATAAAATTTTTAGCTAGGCAAAAATTCATTAGTTTTCTAAAATATATATTATACATACTATACATACACATATATATGTATATATATATACACATACAAAAGCTTTTCTACTACACTTGATAAAGGTTTGAGAAAGAATAACAAAAAAAAGAGACAGAGAAATTGGAAAACATAAACTAAATGAAATGGGAATATGAAATAGAATATGAATATGAAATAGAAATATGAATATGAAATAGAAAAAGTGAGACAAACTAGATAAAAATAAAAGACCATCATATGGTCCAGTTGCTTTTAAACATGGCTGCTCCTTATGTAGCAGTCCTTGAACTTCAATGCACATTTAAACCAAAGAGAAATTTTGCATCATAGAGTCTTTCTAGGTTAGTAGTGGAGCTTGCAATTCTGCATTTCTCCAAAACTCTTAGGTATTGCTGATGCTGCAGGCTCATGGACCACACTCTAAATAGCAGGCTTTGAGGGAAGTAGTAAAGGTTTGAGAGATTTTAAGTAGAACATAAACTATGATTGATGTTTGTCTTCTAGAAAGATCACTTTGATTACAGAATAGAGGATTAACTACAGAAGGTCAAGCTTAGATGCAGGAAGATTTTTGTAGACTATTTTATGAATTGTAATCTGATATGACAACACCTTAGGCTAAGTTGATGGCATGGGTATGGAGAGAACTAAGATTCAAAGATGTTTTGGAGCTTAAAATGAAAATCTTGAAAATAGATTGCACTTTGGAATTGGAAGAAAACATAGAAGATGAAAGTTTACTAGGTTTTTGGTTCAGTCAAATCTGTTGCTTTTCACTGTGATATAGGGGATCTGTGGAAGGTGTATAGAATAAAAGATCAAGACATTTTTTTTTTCCTGTGGTTTCACTGAAAACTTTTTTTCTTGAGTTTTAATGAATTTGGTGTGAGGCACCCAAGGAACCAATCCCATCCACACAGGCCACAGTTTGATATTCTAGTTGGAACATAACTGGTTTTCAATGTAAACTACACTCTGTTGCCACTTTGGATAGAGCACATCGGTGGAGTTTCAGTAAGTAGGAAAAAATGCTTGGATTATCTGCTATTTGAGACTACAAGTTCTGGTCCTGTTACTCACAGATCACATAGGCAAAACGTGATTAGTCTGAAGGGCAACTTTAGAGTCTTACAACAGGAGCTAGAGTTGTCCAACATAAGGGAATTTTGAAGAAGAGGATTTTTTAAATGACCGGATGAAAATGTACCCATGAATCAAGTCTTAAATATGAGCTGGCAAAAGCCCTAACCATCTACCTCCTTCCTAAGCAGGCCATACCTGGACAGTCTGCCTGTTTACCACTCAGAAGGCTTTTTGTTGCTCGGTAGCTAAGTTGTGTCTGACACATCACACACAAGCCCATTGACTGCAGCATTGCCAGGTTTCCCTGTCCTTCACCATCTCCTGGAATTTGCTCAAACTCATGTCCATCAAGTCGGTGATGCCATCCAACCATCTCATACTCTGTAGTCCCCTTATCCTGCCCTCAATCTTTCCCAGCATCAGGGTCTTTTCCTGTGAGTTGGCTCTTCGCATCAGGTGGCCAAACTATTGGAGTTTCAGTTTCAGCATCAGTCTTTCCAAAGAATATTCAGCACTGATTTCCTTTATAATTGACTAGTTTGATCTCCTTCCAGTCCAAATGACTCTCAAGAGTCTTGTCCAACACCACAGTTGAAAAGCATCAATTCTCTGGTGCTCGGCTTTCTTTTATAGTCCAACTCTCACATCCATACATGACTACTGGAAAAACCATAGCTTTGGCTAGACGAACCTTTGTCAGCAAAGTAATATAATGTGTCTGCTTTTTAATATGCTCTCTAGGTTTGTCATAGCTTTTCTTCCAAGAGCAAGTGTCTTTTAATTTCATGGCTGCAGTCACCATCTGCAGTGATTTTGGATCCCAAAAAAATAAAGTATCTCACTGTTTCCATTGTTTCTCCATTTATTTGCCATGAAGTGATGGAACCAGATGCCATGATCTTAGTTTTCTGAATGTTGAGTTTTAAGTCAACCTTTTCACTCTCCTCTTTCACTTTCATCAAGAGGCTTTTTAGTTCTTCACTTTCTGCCATAGGGGTGATGTTATCTGCATATCTGAGGTTATTGATATTTCTCCCTGCAATCTTGATTCCAGCTTGTCCTTCATCCAGCCTGGCATTTCACATGATATACTCTTCATATAAGTTAAATAAGCAAGGTGACAATATACAACCTTGATGTACTCCTTTCCCTATTTGGAGCCAGTCTGTTGTTCCATGTCCAGTTCTAACTGTTGCTTCTTGACCTGCATACAGATTTCTCAGGAGGCAGGTAAGGTGGTCTGATATTCCCATCTCTTGAAGAATTTTTCACAGTGTGTTGTGATCTACACAGTCAAAGGCTTTGGCATAGTCAATAAAGCAAAAGTAGATGTTTTTCTTGAACTCTCTTGCTTTTTCGATGATCCAGTGGATGTTCACAGTTTGATCTCTGGTTCCTCTGCCTTTTCTAAATCCAGCTTGAACATCTGGAAATTCAGTTAATGTACTTGAGAGAGTCAATTCCTAGGCAGATTGTTAAGAAGTCCAGGGTCCCCAAGGAGGAGAAAGGGGTCTGGGGCTCTCGAAGTGGAGATAGGAGTCTGGAATTCTCAAGGAAGAGGAAAGGACAAACTTTTTTGTCTACATTCCTTAGTCTTAGTCAATTACACAACTCAGTTTAAACTCTGTGTTGCTGCTGCTGCTAAGTGGCTTCAGTCATGTCCGACTCTGTGCGACCCCATAGACAGCAGCCCACCCGGCTCCCCTGTCCCTGGGATTCTCCAGGCAAGAACACTGGAGTGGGTTGCCATTTCCTTCTCCAATACATGAAAGGAAAAGTGAAATCGCTCAGTCGTGTCCGACTCTTAGCAACCCCATGGACTGCAGCCTGCCAGGCTCCTCCGTCCATGGGATTTTCCAGGCGAGAATCCTGGAGTGGGTTGCTATTGCCTTCTCTATTAAACTCTGTACTAGGGATTATATACAACAACGATGTATCCTGCTTGAGGACAGCTTCTCCTTCCTGAAAACCTTCTGACTAATCCTAGTATCTTAGAATGTATATTATGGGAATGGGTCTGGTAGGACCTTTCTATTGTTAAATTCTAATCTTGTTATCCTAAAATGTAAATTGTGGGAGTGGGTCTAGTAAAATTTTCACAAACTTGAGACATTCTTTTGATTCATTGTAATAACTAATTAAAAGGTATATAACTCCATTGCTAACACTAGCAGGGAGGTATTCTTTCTGCCCCCTTCTGATGTCTATGTCAGAAGCTTTCTCTATCTCTTTTATACTTTAATAAAGCCTTATTTCACAAAAGCTCTGAGTGATTGAGCCTCGTCTCTGGCCTCAGATTGAATTCTTCTTCTCCGGAGAACAAGAATCCTGGTGTCTTTTGTGGTTTAGCGACAACCTTTCATACTGTTGAAGCCTGGCTTGGAGAATTTTGAGCATTACTTCACTAGCATGTGAGATGAGTGCAATTGTGTGGTAGTTTGAACATTCTTTGGCATTACCTTTCTTTGGGATTGGAGTGAAAACTGATCTTTTCCAGTCCTGTGGCGACTGCTGAGTTTTCCAGATTTGCTGGCACATTGAGTGTAGCACTTTAACAGCATCATCTTTTAGGATTTGAAATAGCTCAACTGGAATTCCATCACCTCCACTAGCTTTGTTCGTTGTGATGCTTCCTAAGGCCCACTTGACTTCACATTCCAGGATGTCTGGCTCTAGGTGAGTGATCACACCATCGTGGTTATCTGGATCATGAAGATCTTTTTTGTATAGTTCTTCTGTGTATTCTTGCCACCTTTTCTTAATATCTTCTACTTCTGTTAGGTCCATACCATTTCTGTCATTTATTGTGCCCATCTTTGCATGAAATGTTCCCTTGGTATCTCTAATTTTCTTGAAGAGATTTCTAGTCTTTCCCATTTTATTGTTTTCCTTTATTTCTTTGCATTGATGACTGAGAAAGGCTTTCTTATCTTCTCCTTGCTATTCTTTGGAACTCTGCATTCAAATGGGTATCTTTCCTTTTCTCCTTTGCCTTTCACTTCTCTTCTTTTCTCAGCTATTTGTAAGGCCTCCTCAGGCAACCATTTTGCCTTTTTGCATTTCTTTTTCTAGGGGATGGTCTTGATCACTGCCTCCTGTACAATGTCATGAACCTCCATCAATAGTTTTTCAGGCACTCTATCTATCAGATCTAAATCCTTTGAATCTATTTGTCACTTCCACTGTATAACCATAAGGGATAAGGGATTTGATTCAGGTCATACCTGAATGGTCTAGTGATTTTCCCTACTTTGTTCAATTTAAGTCTGAATTTCGCAATAAAGATTTCATGATCTGAACCACACAGTCAGCTCCTGGTCTTGTTTTTGCTGACTTGTTTGCCCCAGGTCAGTATGTCTTAAACTAGCCACTACTTCCTTCTAATATTTTCCATTTAAACATCCAAAATTTTCCAAGTAAGGCTAATTTTTCACTGATTTTTTTTTTTCTCCTAATAGTTGTGGGGCATTGAATTTTTAGCATCTGAAGGCTCCTGATTTTCTCCTGCTTATTACCTTTCTGCTCCGACATTTTTTAGCTATGCTCTGTGAGTAGGCAAGTGGCTTCCCTGGTGGCTCAGAGGTTAAAGCGTCTGCCTGCAATGCAGGAGACCCAGGTTCGATCCCTGGGTTGGGAAGATCCCCTGGAGAAGGAAATGGCAACCCACTCCAGTATTCTTGCCTGGAGAATCCCGTGGAGAGAGGAGCCTGGTAGGCTACAGTCCACGGTGTCGCAAAAAGTCGGACACGACTGAGTGATTTCACTTTCACTTTTGTGAGTGGCTAAAGGGTTATGACAAACACCTAGTCGGCAAACACTAAATTCTTACTTTCCCAAACCTACTGATGTTGAAAGTTTTGTTTTTCTCCAATTATTTTTTAAGACTAACGTATTTATTTTACAACTATTCATAGTCTAGTGGGATAATTAATTGTAAGCTCAACATTTCTGACTAAATAAAACAAGTTATCCAATATGTAGAAATTCAGTTATCACCTGGGCTCACCTTCCAAAAATATTTTATTTTGGAAAATGCATATTCATGAAAGAAGGTTCTTAGAGAATATGTAATGATTGGAATTTACTATAGTTCCCATATTTTTCTTATGAAGAACAGAGTTTTAGAAGGGTTATTTGACCTTATTAGACTCACTGAGCCAATTATGGATAAATCCCAAGATGAATTGTTTGCTTAAGTCAGAGCTTTGAAACTTTCCTCATCATGACCATCACTTGGGGTGCTCCTTAAAAACACTTTTTCGTGATTCCATTCCAGAGATGAATTAGAATGTTTAGGAGATATACCTAGTGTTAGGGTTTTCCATAGAAACTGAACCAATAGGATATGTGTGGCTGTGTATTTGTATACTTATGTGATTTATTATGAGAAATTGGCTTACGTGATATGGAGACTGAAAAGTACAACAATATGCCATCTGCATGATGGAGAACTAGGGAAGCTGGTGTATATTTCAGTCCAAGTATGAAGGACTGAGAACCAGAATAAATGATGATATGAATTCAGACTGATGCTGGAGATGAGATGTCACAGCTCAACTAGTGAGGCAGGAAAAGGAGGCAAAATTTTCCTCCCTCCACATTTTGTTCTAATCAGCCCTCAGCAGATTGGATGATGCCCAGCTAGGAGTCAGACACGACTGAGCGACTTCCCTTTCACTTTTCTCTTTCATGCATTGGAGAAGGAAATGGCAACCCACTCCAGTGTTCTTGCCTGGAGAATCTCAGGGACGGGGGAGCCTGGTGGGCTGCCGTCTATGGGGTCACACAGAGTTGGACATGACTGAAGCGACTTAGCAGCAACCACATTGGGCAGAGCCGTTTACTTTATTCGGTTTGCTGATTCAAGAGCTAATCTTATCCAGAAACATACTCAAAATAATCCCCCCTCAATAAGACAGAATCTAGTCACCCATGGCTCACTCAGACTGACACATATAATTACCCTTCACATCTCCCCCTTTTTTTAACTTGGCACCCATACTCATCTCCTTAAATCATACTTAATATGCAACAAATGAGATTAATAAGACCAGAATTCTGGCTATTATGCCACAACTATCCTGTGTACAGGCTTCCTTGGTAGCTCTGCTGGTAAAGAATCCACCTGCAATGCAGGATACCTGGGTTCCATCCCTGGGTTGGGAAGATTCCCTGGAGGAGGGAAAGGCAACCCACCCCAGTATTCTTGCCTGGAAACTCCTCATGGACAGATTAGCCTGGAAGGCTGCAGTAGGTGGGGTTGCAAAGAGTCAGAAATTACTAAGTGACTAAGCACAAGCACGATTCTGTGTACAATTGAAAATGCACTGACTGCTTCACCAATAAAGCAGGTAGAGTTCTTGAGTGATAGTCTTCTCTTTAACAATCTGTAGCTTATATGATGATATTAGTGCTTAAATATATGTTATAAAGCCAGTATATTTTGAGGAACTAAACAGCCTCTTGATGAAAATGAAAGAGGAGAGTGAAAAAGCTGGCTTAAAACTCAACATTCAGAAAACTAAGACCATGGCATCTGGTCCCATCACTTCATGGCAAATAAATGGGGAAACAATGGAAACAGTGGGACACTTTATTTTGGGGGGCTCCAAAATCACTGCAGATATTGACTTCAGCCATGAAATTAAAAGATGCTTGCTCCTTGGAAGAAAAGCTATGACCGACCTAGACAGCATATTAAAAAGCAGAGATATCACTTTGCCGACAAAGGTCTGTCTAGTCAAAGCTATGATTTTTCCAGTAGCCGTGTATGGATGTGAAAGTTGGACCATAAAGAAGGCTGAGCACCAAAGGATTGATGCTTTTCAACTGCGGTGTTGGAGAAGACTCTTGAGAGTCCCTTGGATTGCAAGGAGATCCAACCACTCCATCATAAAGGAAATCAGCCCTGAACATTCATTGGAAGGACTGATGCTGAAGTTGAAGGTCCAATACTTTGGCCACCTGATGCGAAGAGCTGACCCTGATGCTGGGAAAGACTGAAGGCAGGAGGAGAAGGGGAGGACAGAGGACAAGATGGTTTCATGGCATCACTGACACAATGGGCATGAGTTTGAACTAGCTCTGGGAGATGGTGAAGGACAGGGAAACCTGGTATGCTTCAGTCCATGGGGTTGCAAAGAGTAAGACACAACTGAGTGACTAAGCAACAACAGCAATATATTTTACTTTACATGATGAGGAACTAAGGGAAGAAGGAGAGCAAGCCTGCCTGTGTGTATGTATATATCTGAGAAACAGCCCTAATTTCTGCAACTGGTCACATGGTTTTAACTAGTATTTATAATTACTTTTTCCTTCTGTATTCCCTTTTCTTCACCAAGCACCTCAGCTGGTCATGGCTCTTTAACCAGTAGGGTAATCCAAACCTTCATTCCTGAAGGGTCTTGATCATTAGCGGTCCTGCCTGGATTTGGTTATTGTAGTTTTCTATTGACTTTAATCACAAGATATGGTGATGCTAAGTGTCACCCTAAGAGATTGACTGTATTCAAAACTTACTCTTCCTTGCTTCCATTGTAGAGTATTACAATTTCCTCTTGGTGTGAGATGTTTCCCAAGCTTACACTGAAATTCCCTTCTTTGCTGATTCAGAAGCATGAGGAGCCAAAAGTGGCCAGTGGGATGGCAGCATTATTAACTTCCTGGTCAGTGGAATAATTGTTGTCTCCTGGTGAAAGCATTTCTTCCTCTGGGACTAAGACCTTCAGTCCAGCAGAGCATATAGTCTCAAGAACACACAGCAAAAATTTTACTAGTAGGTACCAAGGGTAATAGTGAATGGACCCATGACCATTTGTACTCCTTGACTTCTGGACCTGTGAATCCTGGCTTTGGGAGAAATAGCACCATATATTGGATGTTGATTTAGAGCTTATACAGCATTATGGAGGAGCTCCCATGATGGCTCAGTAGGTAAAGAATCTGCCTCAATGTAGGAGACACAGGAAATGTGGGTTTGATCCCTGGGCCAGGAAGATCCCCTGGAGATCAACCCATTCCAGTATTCTTGCCTTGGAAATCCCATGAACAGAGGAGACTGGTGGGCTCCAGTCCATGGGGTCACAAGAGTTGGACATAACTTTAGTGACTAAACTTCCACAGCATTATGGAGAGCCTTGCTATAGCTCTGCAAGTTACTGCAACCTTGCTGGCACTGTAACCGAATCTTCAAAAGACCATTACACCATTTGATCAAGCCAGCTGCTGCTTCATGGTGAGAAATATGGTAAGACCAATACATTCCATAAGCATGGGCCCACTGTTGCCCTTCTTTTGCTGCAAAGTGACTTCCTTGATCTGAAGCAATGCTTTGTGGAATGCTATGATGATGAATAAGCCATTCGTTAAGACTGTGGATGGTAGTTTTGGAAGAAGCGTTGAGTGCCGAGAAGGCAAGTATGTATCCAGAGTGTCTATTCCCAGAAGCACAAAGCACTGGCTCTTGCATAATAGAAGTGGCCCAATGTAATCAACCTACTAGTAGGGTGCCATATTAAGGGCTCAGAATTCACCTGTGTTGCTAGCAGATGAGGCACTCAGTGGTGGTCATAGCCACATTGGCCTGAGACCAAGTCTAAACTCCATCCCTGCCATCATGGCGCCTTTGTTCATGAGCCCATTTGGTGATGACAGGGGTGGCTGGGGAAAGAGACTGACTGACATCCACAAAACAAGTCACCTTGTCCACTTGATTATTAAAATCCTCCTCCACTAAGGTCACCCTTTGCTGAACATTTACATTGGATGCAAATATCTCAATGTTTTTGCCCAATCAGAGGGGTCCACCATGTACTTCTTCCCCAGGTTTCCTCATCATAAATTTTCCCATCATGTTTCTTCCAAATCCCTGACATCTAGCCCAACTATTGACCACAATCCATGAGCCAGGTTATAATTGCACATCAGACCATTTCTCCTTTCAAGCAAAGTAAACAACCATGTGCCTGCTTGAGGCCATTCATGTATATACCACTTCCATTTGATTAGGGAGTGTTGCTATCCATGCCCAACTGTGTAACTTGGTGGATCAGACAATACCTAGGCTAAGCTATATAAGTTATTTCTTGCTCACTAGTTCCAAACGGCAAAATGTCGTCAGTGTAATGGGCCTGTATATTTTCTTACAGAAAATGTGATCAGCATCTCGGTCTGTGAGCTAAGTTATGATACAGAGCTAAAGAACGGTGATATACTCTTGAGATATGACAGTCAAGGTGTAATGCCAGCCTTGCCAGCTAAAAAAAAATCTGCTCCTGGTGGAACTTATTTATGAACAGGGATGGAGAAAAGGATATTTGCCAGATCAGTAGCTAAACACTTGATACCATGGAATGTGCTAATTTGTTCAAGCAATGAAACCGCATCTGGTGCAGCAGCTGCAATTGGATTTACTATAGTAGTCAAGCTTACAATAATCCACTGTCATTCTTCAGAACCCATCTTTCTTTCGCACAGGCCAAAATAGGATTGTTGAATGGAGATGTGGTGGGAATCACCAGTTCCGCACCTTTCAAGTCCTCAGTGGTGGCACTGTTCTCTACAATCCCTCCAGAAATATGGTACTATTTTTTGGCTTACTATTTTTTTAAATAGGGAGAGAGGGTTAATGGCTTCTGGTTGGCCTTTGCTACCATAATAGCCCTCACTCCTCACCAGATGATGATGTTGTGCACACAAGTTTGGATATTACTGACTTACATTATTGGTAGGCACCAAATTTGTTGTCATGTTGTATAAAAGTTTAGTAAAATAATGTCCCAAATATGCATGGTCTAAGAAGTAGACAAAATTAATGAAATTATAAGCTCTTGAGAAAAGAAATGTTTGGGTGTTTAAGGTTGGAAGATTCATTTGACTACTTGTATTATAAAGGAGTACCTAAGCAGAGATGATAGCACAGTTAGGAAGTACAGTTAGAGTGTGGCAGGTCAATGTAGTTATAATTGTAAACTATATTGGTAATCCTTTTATTTGTTTCCAGTTTTAAGATTGCTATACTGTGAATTATTGAAAAACTTACCAGCAGGTGGTAGCACTGTTTAACAAATATACCCCGATCACAAAACAAGCATTTGTGAATGAATTATTGGCTACAAAAGCAGGAAAATTCAAATGTCAGAATACTGGATTGTGACCCAAAAAATTCAACTCCTGGTCCCAGTGGTGTTTTTAGTTATTGGCCTTATAACCTTGCAAAATAAATCTCATAGGGTTTAAATAACATTGTAAATAAAATTAGTATAATAATAACTATCTTGACATGCTATTTTAAGGGTGGGAATAGAAAATGATTTTTAAAATTATTAAGAGAAGGGTAGGATGCTATGTAAATGTAAATATTATTTCTCTGTGTTTGTTTTTTATTTAGGCTTTGATTTGCATGCATTAATTATAAGGTATATTCTTGCTAGCTAACAATGGTGGCCATCATGTTGGACCTTAAAAGATCTAACATAAATGTAAAATGACTTCTCATTGGTCATGTGTTCAACTGTTTTTTGACCATTTTTTCATCCTGTTTCATTTCCATGTGGTATAAGATGTCAAAACCCCAGATTTGTTAGGTCTGAGAAGGGTAGCTCAAGCCTCTGAAACCTGTTTTGCACATCCACTGCTTGCCTAACCTTTGTGTGTTCATGAGCTAAGGAGGAAAAAATCCAATGGTAACCCAAATAACTTCAAGGTATTTTTTTTTAAGGAAGTAACATCTATTTAAAGTATAAGGAGCATAGTGAGCCAGCAGTTTACTGAGTATTTACTGTGTAGAGAAATGTACTAGCCACTGAAAGGATTAAAAAAATACAGACTCCTAAAAATGAAGAACACTGTGTGTTGTTGTTGTTGTTTTATTTCTTCACAGATATTTACTGATCATTATCAGTAGATCAGGAACTTTACTAGGTGCTGGGGATCCAGACTATAGGAGACATACACATTTCCCCCAAGCTGAAATTTCTGTAGTTGAGTTGAGGGTCACTTATCAATAAGAGTAAACAGATACAGTATATGAGACAGGATATAAGAGTTGTCAAAGGGAATGTACAGCTGGGAGGCAGTTTAGATTAAAGCCAACCTGGGCAAAACTGAAGGAGATAAGAGATTCTAGGTGTATAAAATGATACTCATGAAAACAGATACTTGAGGTAAAGGTGATAGAGTATATAGTTAAGACTGTAGTCTCTGGGTCAGAATGACCTGTCATAAACTAATAATTCTGCCACTTACAAACTGAGTGACCTTTGACCAGTCACTCTGAATTTTTGATTCTTGGTTTCTTCCTCTGTAAAATGTAGGTGATAGTAAGGCATCTATTTTGTAGGGTTATCGTGAGAATCATATGTGAAAATCAGTGTACGGTAAACTCTAAGTAAGGAAAACAAACAGATTTTTTAAAGTCTATAAAACATAAGAACAGTTGACATAATGCACTGAATGCTGGACACTTGTTTGTATTTATTGTAGCAGACAAAGGGAGTGTAGATTCTTGTATAGAAAGAGATGTAGTGAAAAGATACTTTAAAAGGTTTTATAGGAGTTTGTACAGGGTGTTTTAGAACAGAGAAGTGGAGGCAAAAGAATCAAGATCATTCAAAGAGTTTGAATATGAGATCATAAAAGCTTACACTTGAGTAAAGCATTTGGAAAGACTTGGTAATGAATTGGATATGAGATCAAAAGAGAGAAAGGATTAAGAAGTCCTTCCATTAACTTGAGCCTGGGGAACTAGGGTCTCTTCCATCTCCTGCATCGGCAGGTTGGTTCTTTACCACTAGCGCCACCTGGGAAGCCCAGGGAACTAGGGGGGTGGTTGTACCTTTGGCAAAAATAGGAGTTTCTTAATGTGTGAGTAAAACAATGCATTTATATTTCTATGGGAAGGAAGGTACAGGAAGACACATGAAAAAAAGCAGAAGGGTCCCAGATCAAGGCTGGACATTTCAGTTGGGAATAATCTGCTGATTTTGAAAGTGTTCATTGAAACCAGCTGCTGTAGGGTGGCTGAAGGTACTAGAAAAAAAGGAAAAGGAAAACTCACATAAGTATATTCTAAGAAAGACTATCCTTTGCGCTGACAGAACATTTGAGAAAGTGATAAACTTACAAACATCACAGCAGACCAAACTCGGTTTACATGAGCTCAGAAGAGCAATTTCCCCTTTGTGTGCAGAATTTTTGCCCAGGTCCTTAAAGTCCCTGTAACAAGGACATGAGTTGACTACTAATTCACATATTAACACATTATAATGAATTTAGTATCTGGCTAAGGCAGGTATAATAATGTCAAATAGCAGATACCTCATTTTCTGTTAAATTATTGCGTTCTTTAGAAAAAATTGAGTTTCCCCAGGTTTTCCTTGTAAAGGGCATGGACTGTCTCTCTGGAAAAAGTTAACCACCCATAAAGCATGCAAAAGGATGAAACAGTAAAATCCCTTTCAGAGGCTCTGGGAAGACTTCTCTAAGATGCATCCCCATCGCTGTGTTGGGCAACACTGTTGATCCTCAGTACCAGCGTTACATGCCACTAACTTTTACCAGCATACTTACAACATTGTGTAGGTATTATCTTCTTAGATGTGACTGTGACCCTGATGCGAAAGGCCTTAAGGACAATAAAGACTTGAAAATAGCAGTATTAAGATCTAATTTATATAAAGTCACCAACTTTGCCAAATGTTTGCACTCTAGTGACCACTATGATGGTGATTCATGGCGTAGACCATCTCCATGACTGAAAATTCACTAGTACTCCTTTGTCATCAATCCCCTCCCCACATCTGGCCACTGGCAATCATTATTAAGCTTTCTGTCTCTATAGTTATAACTTTTCTAGGATTTCATATAAACAGAATGGTACAGCATATATTCTTCTGCCTGATTTCTTTTACTTATCATCTTATTTTTACAATTCAGCTTTATTGTTGCCTATTTCAGTAATTTGTTCCTTGTTTTTCTTTATTGACTAAACTTCATACTTAACTTGAAATTAATTTTTCCATAATATATGTTTCCAGGATCCAATACAGAATATCACATTGCATTTAGTTGTTATGTCTCTTTAGACTCCTTTAGGCTATAGCGATTCCTCAAACTTTTCTTATTTATGATAACCTTGACTTTTTTGAGGAGTACTAGTTGGGTATTTTAAACAGTATCTTGTTTTGGTTTGTCTGGTGGTTTTCTCGTGGTTAAGGGTTTTTCAGAGTATAACCATAGAGTGAAGTAGTTCTTAATCTGTCTTGTCAAAATGACTTACTATTAATGATGATAATTTCTATCATTTGGCCAAGGCAGTGCTTTTTAATATTCTGCTCTGAAAAGTCACTTCTTTCATTTCCATTCTGTACTCTAGAAGCAAGTTACCAAGGATAGCCTGTATTTAAGGGTGGAAAGTTAAACTTCACTCTCTTTAAGGAGAGAGTATCTATATAAATTACTTGGAAATGTCTTGTATGAGAGATTTGTCTCTTATCCCCTATTTATTAATATAATCATTTATTATATCAGTATGGTGGTGGTTTAGCCACTAAGTCATGTCTGACTCTGTGACTCCATGGACCGTAGCCTGCCAGGATCCTCTGTCCATGGGATTTCCCAGGC
The DNA here is from genome assembly GCF_054371585.1 of Giraffa tippelskirchi. NCBI lineage: Eukaryota > Metazoa > Chordata > Mammalia > Artiodactyla > Giraffidae > Giraffa > Giraffa tippelskirchi. Next base: position 100,942,616 of record NC_137280.1, on the reverse strand, counting down.
AAGTATACTAGAGTACGCTGCTATTTTCTTTCTCCAGGGGATCTTTTGGACCCAGGGATCAAATCCACATTATTATATCAGTATAGACTCATATTTTTATTTTCTAATTTGGGTTATCATTCGAATACTACATTATATATTTGATTGCTCAGATTTTTCCAGCTTTGGCAGTTGGGAACTCTTTCACTAATGAGAATACATTCACTCTTTGACTGTTAATTATAGTGTTGGCTATAGAGATTTTGTATATGTGTTTTATCAATTTGTAAAAGTTTGTTTCTATTTCCAATTTGTTGAGATTTAAAAAATTTAGAACAGATGTTGGATTTGGTAAAATAGTTTTTGTGCATCAATTGAGTTGATCATACGATTTTTTTCTTTTTAATTTGCAAATATGGTGAATTGTAGTCATTTTTTTTTCTTTTTTGGAATGTTGAATCAACCTGATATTCCTGGGAAAAACTCCTCTTGGTTATCATTCTTAACCTTTTTTGTATAGCTTTATTTATTGAAAACTTTGGAATTTTTGCATATTTATTCATGAGAAATATTGGTCTTTTTCTTGTGTGTCTTTGTCTGATGTTGGTGTCAGGGCCTCATAGAATAAGCTGGAAAGCATTTTTTCCTCTTCAATTTTTTGAGACATTTTTGTGTAGAATTGGAATTAACGTTTCTTAACTGTTTGGTAGAATTCACCTTTGAAGTAAACCGGGCATGGTATTTTTAACGTATGGAGGTTTTTAATTATGTTAAATTTCTTCAATATATTTAAGGCTATTCAAATAAACTATTTCATCATTAGTGAGCTTTGTTTGTCTCTATATTTCAAGGAATTTGTCCATTTCATCTACATTTTGGGGCTTATTTCTGTGAAGTTTTTCATAACATTTTCTTTTGCTTTTAATATCTATAAATCAATATTGACGTCATATCTCATTTCTTTTTTAAAATTTAATTTTTGAATGGATAAAGAAGATGTGGTACATATATAAATGAAATATTACTCAACCATCAAAAATAATGCATTTGAGTCAGTTCTAGTGAAGTAAATGAAACCAGAGCCTGTTAAACAGAGTGAGGTAAGTCAGAAAGAGAAAAACAAACATAGTGTATATTAATGCACATATATGGAATCTAGAAAAATGATATTGATAAATTTATTTTTAATTGGAGAATAATTGCTTTACAATGTTTCATTGGTTTCTGCCATACATCACGGAGAAGGCAATGGCACCCCATTCCAGTACTCTTGCCTGGAAAATCCCATGGATGGAGGAGCCTGGTAGGCTACAGTCCATGGGGTCGCTACGAGTCGGACACGACTGAGCAACTTCACTTTCACTTTTCCCTTTCATACACTGGAGAAGGAAATGGCAACCCACTCCATTATTCTTGCCTGAAGAATCCTAGGGACTGCGGAGCCTGGTGAGCTGCCGTCCATGGTGTCGCACAGAGTCGGACACGACTGAAGCGACTTAGCAGCAGTAGCAGCAGCAGCCATACATCAGCCTGAATCAGCCATAACATACACATGCCCCATCTCTCTTGAACCTCCCTCTTACCCCCCAGCCCCCACCATACCCCACTGGATTGTTACACATATCTCATTTTTGATATTGGCCTTACTTGCTCAGTCTGGCCAAATATTTATGAATTTTATTGAACTTAAAAAAATAGCTTCTGGTTTAGTGATTGATTTTTCTCTTTTATTTATTTCATTGATTTTTTCCCCTCTGATCTTTTATCTTTATGATTTGAGTTTAATTGGCTTTTTCTAATCTTCAGCTGGAAGCTTAAGTCATTGATATCTAATATCTTTTTCTTTTCTAATATAGGCATTTACTGCTATAAAGTCTTCATGATAAACAGCATTAACAGCATGTCCTATGTTGTCTTTTCATTTTTGTTCAGAGAAAAATATTTTGTAATTTGCCTTTTGATTTCTTCTCTGAACTACAGACTATTTAGAAGTGTTCACTGCTATGTGTTTGACTCTTTGTGACCCCATGGACTGCAGCACACCAGGCTCCTCTGTCCTCCACTGTCTCTTGGGGTTTGCTCAAATTCATGTCCATTGAATCAGTGATGCTATCTAACCATCTCATCCTCTGCTGCCCCAAAATTGTCTCATTTAAATCTTAGAATTCAATGATTTGTTTTGTATGTTTACATAGATATGCAACCATAGCTACAATCTAGTTTGACATTTCCATCACCTAAAAAGATTCCTGATGTCTGCTGGCAGTAAATCCTGGTTCTCATTCTCAGGTCCTGGCAATCATTGATCTACCTTCTATCTCTATGCCTTTTCTGTGTATTTTGTATCAACAAAAACATAATGTGTCATTTCGAAGTATGTTGTTTAGCTTCTAATATTTGTGAATTCCATGAATTTCTTTCTGTTATTGATTTGTAATCATATACTTTGTATGAAATTTGTTCCTTTAAATTTATTGAGGCATGTTTTACAGCTTAGTATATCATTTATTCTGGAGAATTTTGCTTCTACACCTGAGAAGAATATGTGGTTTTGTGTGGTGAATGGAGCATTCTAGAGATGTCAGTTATGTCAGGTTGGGTGATAGTGTTGTTCAAGTCCTCTACAACCCTGCTGATATATTGTCTAGTTTCTCTTTTCTTTGTTGAGAGTGTAGTACTGGGATCACCAATTTTTATTGTTGAGATCTGTAGTCTTCCCTTTAATTTTGTCTTTTTTTTTTTTATGAGATGTGTTTTGGGAATATGATGTTAGGTACTTACGTTTTTATATTTTATATTTTTCTGTTGAATCAACCATTTTTATCATTTTTTTGGTCTGATGGTATAGTTTCTTCTGATACTGGTATATTCATTTCAGTTCTCTTATGATTGCTATTTGCCTGGTTCAGCTTTCCCTATTCTTTCACTTTAAATCACTTTGTGTAATTGAATCTAAAGCTTATCTCTTGTGGATAGAGTACAGTTGTTGTTGTTTTCCAGTCGTTAGTTTGTGTCTGACTCTTTGTGACCCTATGGACTGCAGCACTCCAGGCCTCCCTGTCCCTCACTGTCTCCCAGAGTTTGCCCAAATTCATGTCCATTGAATTGGTGATGCTATCCAACCATTTTATCCTCTGCTGTCTTTTTCTCCTTTTGCCTTCTTTCTTTCCAAGCATCAGGGTCTTGGCAGTTGTATTGCTGTTGTTCAGTCGCTCAGTTGTGTCTGACTCTTTGTGACTGCATGGACTGCAGCATGCCAGGCTTTCCTGTCCGTCATTGTCTCCCAAGGAGTCTCCTTTGACTTTTGTTCGCAAAGGGATGTCTCTGCTTTTTAATACGCTGTCTAGGTTTGTCATAGCTTTTCTTCCAAGGAACAAGTGTCTTTTAATTTCATGGCTGTGGTCAGTTCTATTACATTATCTATTTGGTTTCAATTTTGCCAATCCGTGTCTTTTGATTGGATTGTTAATCCATTTAAATTTCATATAATTATTGATATGGTTAGATTAATGTCAGCCCTTTTGCTATTTGCTGTTCCTCCTTTACTATTTTATTTTGCTTTAAGTGAATTTTTGGGGTATCACTTTTTAAAGTTAGTTTCCCAATTATATATCTTAATTTAAAATAACCTGCCTCAGATTATTCCTAACTTAATTGCTATGAAATGAATTCTGCTCCAGTATAGCTCCTTCCTCTCTCTTGTTCTTTGTGATATTGTTGTAATATATATTTATCCTGAAGTATTATATGATAGAAGTTATAAAATATAGTTTTACAATAATTTTTATACTTTAACATCAATCAAATGAAGAAAAAAGTATTCTTACTTTCTCTTATATTTATCTAAGTAATTAAACTTTCCTAGTATTCTTTATTTCTCTATAGATTTAACTTACTGTCTGATGACACTTCCTTTATGCCTCAAAGATTACCCTTAGTATTTCATGCAAGGCAGGTTTGGTAGCAATGAATTCTCTGTCTGATTATTTGGAAATGTCTTCATTATTTCCTTCTTTGAATAATAAATAGTCTGAATAAAGAATTCTTGATTGTCTTCTTTTTTATATCATCTAGGCCTTATTGTTGTTAGGAAGGTCTGGTCTGGTTCTTACAAGTAGTCCATGGTATTCTCCTATTGAATATAACAGTTTCACAAAGCACCAGCATCACAAAACCATGATGAATTGAGAAAAATGAAACAATTCTATAGTCATGTCTGAACACAGATGAAAAAGACAAAATTGCCAAAACCACAAAAATGCTCAGACACATCCCACCCATGGTTAGTATGAGTAACTACTGCTGCTTCACCAATTATAGGTTAGTCTTGTTTCATTCTTCCTATTTTGCAGATAAAAAACCTTTAAGATATGATCACACAATTTCCTCTGCTCATGAAATCATCTAATCCTTAGCCAAGCCATATTTCCTTAAGCCTTCTTCCAAATCACCTAACACAAACCCAAATCCTGTAACACCCTCTTACTGAGACACTCCATAGTTCCCCACGGTGTGTGGTCTTCCCCACTACAACACATTATAAACCTAATTTTATTCAGTTACACATGAATTCCCAGTCTCTTTGGCCAAGGGTCACTGACACCTGAATTAGAAAGCATAAAAGTTAGGATGGGCAAAGACATACCAGTTAAATGCAACCAAAACTAAATTATGGATTGTAACATTAATATCAGAAAAGTATTAATTCAAAGTTAATAAAAGTGAACAATAAAGGATAAAGTTTACAGAAAAGATTTGTTGAAAATCTGTAGTTATTCAAAATGACAAAATAATGAGAAAGAAGATATCCCTGGATTACTCTAGTTCTAGATTAGCTGTGAGCATGATTTTTTGGTAAAGGGCCAAATCAGTAAACATTTTCAATTTTGCAGACCAGATCTCTTCAAGTACTCAGCTTTGCCACTTTAGTGTAAAAGCCACCATAGACAATACACATGCAAATGAACATGATTATGCTTCAAGAAAACTTTATATATGGATATTGAAATTCAAATTTTATATAATTTTCATGTGTCACAAAGTACTCTTTTGATTTTTTTTTAAATAATTAAAAGATGTGAAAACCGTATTGCCTTATGGGATGGTACAAAAATAGGTGATGGGGACCTGTGAATCTTGCTTGCTACTCCTTCTCTAATCATTGTACAGCTCACAGCCTCACATCTTACTGTAATGTTACTTCCTCAGTGGGCTCACAGCCTCACATCTTTACCATAATGTTGCTTTCTCAGTGGGCTTCCCTGGTGGCTCAGATGGTAAAGCGTCTGCCTTGCAATGCAGAAGAGAGGGTTCAATTCCTGGGTTGGGAAGATGCCCTGGAGAAGGAAATGGCAACCCACTCCAGTACTCTTGCCTGGAAAATCCCACGGATGGAGGAGCCTGGTAAACTACAGTCCATGGGATCACCAAGAGTCGGACACACCTGAGTGACTGAGCATGCATGAACAAACACGCTTTAGTTGCCTAGAGCAATAACTTCAGAAGTGTGATGGACTCCATGCAGATCTAAAGCCACTTGAAACCACTTTGTGGGGTTGGATATAACAATTTGCATATTTTTTTAATTTTTAAAAGCTAATTTTTTTGAAGTAGACATGAAAATAGAGAGATCAAAGTATAAAAATCAGAATGTCAGATATCCAGAAAAAATATCAATGATCTGTGTCCTTATTTCTAGAACAACCAAGAATAAAATGTGTTAGTTTCTAATGTGTATTCCTCATTTGCCTGATAAGCAAAGTTAGGGATTTTTTTCTGCAGATCTATTGTTAAGGAGTATAAGACTTTCTAAGTAGATCCACTTCTGGTTTATGAAGTGGACTGTGACTGTGGGTGGGAGGACAGGATACTGAATCATCTTCTTCCTCTTTGAGAAGAACTACTACTTACTTTCTTAATCAATTTAAGAACAAGTCAGGCTAGCAAATCAGATGCATTCAGAGAGGTCTGTTAACAGAAATTCAGAGAACACTGCCAGCTGTAGGATGAGGAGGAGGTGGCAACCTGGGCAGGGGCACCACCATTGGAAAAACATAGTTGTGTCCTCTGTCCATGGAATTTTCCAGGCAAGAATACTGGATTAGTTGCCATTTCCTCCTCCAGAGTATCTTCCTGACCCAGAGAGCGAACCCGCGACCCTTGCGTCTCCTGCATTTCAGGCATATTCTTACTACTGAGCCACCTGGGAAGCCCCTCTTAAACAACTATCAAAGAGCATTCACAACACAGGCCTGGTCTCACCAGTCTTACCAATTTAGTAAAAGAAGGTATCTAGATTTGTAAGTGAGATCTTTCCGATTTTTAAATGTCAATGAGTAATTCAAGATGTTTAAAAATTCTATGTAGGTTAAATACAGTTTCATGTATGACTCAATCTTCTGGCTTCCAGCTTGATGGGAGACTTCTGAACAAGTTTATTGTTTGAGCTAAGATTACAGTTTGAGCTATGGTTATGTTCTTTGACGTGGTCGCAGAGCTACAGTGCAGTACCAAGTCTGTAGTATTTGTGAGTATCTTTGCCATTCTGAGCATCATTGCTAAGGAAGAACAGAAAAAAAAAAATGGGATGTGGATTTGAGTACATTTGTGTTTCTGGAGTCTTGAGTTAAGATTCTGAATATCTAGATAAAGAGATAGGTATAAGCCTAGGTGTAGATTATAAGTAAATTCACTTCTTATTCCTGTGTTCATCTTCCTTAGCAATGGCAGCCTGTTGGGATGGGAAAGACATTTCAGGCAATGTAAACTTCAAATCCTAGTATACCCATAAAACTATGTGAAACAACAACAACAAAAAGATGTTTTTTAGAGTTTAAAGTTTTTGATAGATATTTTGTAAACATTTAAAGTGCTGTGTTATTGTGTTGGTAGCTCAGCCGTGTCCAACTCTTTGCGACCCCATGAACTGTAGCCCCCCAGGCTCCTCTGTCCATGGGTTTTTCCAGGCAATAATACTGAAGTGGGTAGTCATTCCCATCTTCAGGGGATCTTCCCAACCCAGGGATTGAACCTGCATCTCCTACATCAAAAGCAGATTCTTCACTGCCTGAGCCACCAGGAAAGCCCATTTAAAGTGGCAGGTAATTGTAAATAAAATAGTATAATTGAAACCATGCTTTCAGAACTATATAGGTTAAATAAACTTTTGAAAACCTGAAAGGGGAATGAATCTGTTACAGCATGGTTTTGGGGAGAGTAAATTCCAAGTACTAAACTATTTATATTCCAAGGAACATTTAAAATGCAGTCCTTTCATAAGTTACAGACTGCCTGCCTGTGGTCTCTTCTCCCAGAGAACAAGATTTGGCCATGAGGAATATTTTCACCATTCTTGGAGCTTAGTGTAGCTGTTGAGCCAAGTTACTTAGAAAGGAAAGAAAGAAAGAAAAAAAAAGAACATGATGTAGGGGTGGGGGGAGCACATTTAATGCTACCTGGGCACCTTAGAAACACAGGACCACACTGCATTTGAAAAGCCTGACTGCGATATTTCCTTTTTTTCCTGACCTCCTGATCGGAAACTTCTCTGGTCCTTTTAGGAGACACTTGATGGAGACCCAGCAAAGAATGACCCCACACAGACCTCACGGGGAACCTGGGGCAGTAGACGGAATTTCACAGGCAATCCATCCTCCCCTTCCCTGGGCTTCTGATGCTTGATTTTCCTCTCTAACTGCCAGTTTCTGGACACTGAGAAAAGTTTTCAGTATGTGTCTGGAGTCCCTAGAAATGTGTCAGTCTTGGATAACACATTTCCCTCATTCTAACTTGTACATAGTAGTTCCGTTTAATAATATAGATGTGGCTGTAAAGATAAATTTCCATTTACTGTATGGCTATTTCTCACCTCAGTAAGACCACATCCTACATTCTTTATGTCATTGTAAAAGCTTCTTAATAGGTTTCTTCCTAATACTAAAGTGTTAAATAGGCAGTCATCTTTTAGCAAAAAGCATGATAAAGGCGCTATGTCAAAATATTAAAATGATCAAAATGCATACTATTCTTTACTGCAGCCTGCAGGTTCTGATAGCACATTAACAAGTTAGTTGTTTAAGTAGATAGCAGTATTGCTCATCTCCAGGCTTGAAACTTGTCTGTATGTTTTCCGACTTTAAAGCGCTATTCTAGTTTGTTGTAGTATTTCAGGCTCTGTCCTTCCACAGTCCTGCTTAAACTGGACGTGGATCCTATTTATTAAGCAGTTTAATCATGCTCCCCTGTGCAAACTCTTTCAGTCGGCAAATAAAGTCCAGCTTCAGACTTCCAAGCTTCTCCAGTTTCCCACGATTACATCAGAAATCAAGCTCTTGAAAGAAAGTTTTAGACTAATCCAGTTCCCTTTTCACTTTATATCCATTCCATAGCTGCCTCTCCTTTGAGACCATGTTTTTCAACCTCTGCATGGGAAATTTTCAAAATTTTAATCTCAAAAGGTTTTGCTTAGTGTGTTTAGAAGCTGAGTTCATCAGCTCGGTAGATATCTGTTGCCTTTCTAACCTTGACGTGTCTGCCCAGCTTATCTCTTCATCTTAAAATGATGTCTCCCTCCTCCCAAGAAGGCTCATGTCAAAAGCATGCTTCATCTCAAGTGCACATAAAACAGTTTCCCCTTGAATATTCGAATCGGAAACCTCACTCATACAGGGCTATAGTAGAATTTTTCTCGGAGAAGGCAATGGCACCCCACTCCAGTACTCTTGCCTGGGAAACCCCATGGACGGAGGAGCCTGGTAGGCTGCAGCCCGTGGGGTCGCTAAGAGTCGGACAACTGAGCGACTTCACTTTCACTTTTCCCTTTCATGTACTGGAGAAGGAAATGGCAACCCACTCCAGTTTTCTTGCCTGGAGAATCCCAGGGACGGTGGAGCCTGGTGGGCTGCCGTCTATGGGGTCGCACAGAGTTGGACACAACTGAAGCGACTTAGCAGCAGCAGCAAGTCAGCTCTTTGTCTCTCCTCCTCTCTCTTTAAAAACAATCACACAAACCAAATCCTTATTTTGAAATTTGCCTGACAACACAAGTACAAAAATGAACCTGAATGAAGGGGTGTGGTAAGCAGAATCATGGACCCTCCAGAGAAGTCCATGTCCTAGTCTGTGGCACCTGTAAGCATGGCACCTCACATGGCAAAATGTATTTTGCACGTGTGATTATGGCCCTTGAGATGGGGACATGATCCTGAAATATCCAGGTGGACCTGATGTAATCTCCATAGTCCTCCTAAGTGGAAGAAGGATGTAGGAGATTGGGTGTCAGAGTCAGAACTTTGAACGTGCTGCTGCCTTTAAAGATGCAGAGGGGGGCCAACAAACTAAGGAATGTACGCGTCCTCTAGAAATTAAAGAAAACAAGGAAAGATTCTCCCCTAGAGCCTCCAGAAAGGAAAGTGGCTTGCTGACACCTTGTTTTTTAACTCAGTGAGAGTTGTGTCAGAATTCTGACCTCCAGAAATGTAAAATAATAGATTGGTGTAGTTTTAAGCTACTACACTTATTGAAATTGTAATTGAAATCTAGTAAAATTGAAATCTAAAGGGATAAGGAGACTTTAGATTTCTTTAGTAAGAAGTATGATTATAGTATAAATATTCTAATTCTTCAACTAGCAAGACACCATCTGCCATATAACCTTATGTGTATATGTGCATATTTGTGTGTACATATTATATATATATGTATATATATATATATACACACACATGTATATATACACATGTGAGTTTAGGTATATAAATATATATACCATAAATGACAGTGTTCTGAAAACATTTCAAAATCTAAAAAATACTACCTTAAGATATGCTGAAATGATAATTATCTTCTTAGTTTCATAGTCCATCCTGGCCAACAAAATAAAACATCAAGCATATGTCTACACTGCAACATAGAGCCCTGTCACTCTGTCAAAGGTCTATGCCAGGTATTCTGTTCAGTTCTGCAGTAAGCCAGCTGTCACAGTTTACAAACCATTATATACACTTGGAGTTTGATAAGATTCAAAAGTAGTAATTCATGTGTCTTCATAGTCTGAAAATTACCTCTAAAGCTTTTACTCCCTGATGATAAGCTAAAAATATAAAAATTCAGAAGTACTCTAATGGTAAAAGTTAATTTTTTAATTTTTTAATCAATTAATTCTAATAATTGAACAATTTTAATTAGGATTTATGTGTTTAGTTATAAGTGTGACTGTTTTTAGTGAACCCAAGACATTTACATTCTAACCTCTGTTGTTTTTCTTAGTTTTCTTTCCAAGTCATTTATTAATAAAATGTTGTTAAACATTCATTTTGAGTAACACTGGGTAATAATAACTTTGTAAGTTTTGGTAGCTATCAAGTGCTCAATGAAGTGTAATCTGGGTGGAATAGCTTTGTTTATAATAAATACCATAATTTTGATAATATAATAATAAGAAAGCTAAATTAATTATGATGCAGACTTAATATAGGAGTTATTTTTTATAAAAATGGTACATGCCCATTATAAAATTTAAATAAAATGAAAGAGTGAAAAAAGGGCAAAACAAATTATTTCAAATGTTGATGTATTACATATATTTGGGTAGAAAAAAAATAGAAAAATGTAACAATGTAATTACACTGCATATGATATTTCCAGTAAAAATTTTAGATTTTATTTCACTAAAATGTGATAGTTAACTGCACAACTTAAATTGAAACAAATGCTAATGTTTGACCATTGTTTCTTTACCACAAAAGCTGTCAACTTTTTAAGAAGTGTTTAAGGTCATGAAAAATGGTTAGAAGAATGTTCAGATTGGAGTTATTGGACAGTATGAACATTCATTATGATAAGAGATGAGGAAACAGTGTTCTATTTGTGTTTTCACTCCCTTGATTGGGGCAGACCCACCTCCCTCTGCTCTTGCCCTTGTGTGGTCCCCTCCAGCTCTGACTCCCAGGTAATCTGCAGGATAGAGTGAAGGTTAAAGGATATTACCTCCATGATCACATTGTGTAAGATTTTAATGTCCATCTTGCTAGGTGTCAGATCCTTGCAGATTGTTACAATAAGAGCCTCGGTTTCTTGCTGTTTATCCCCACTAGTGCTGCCCTCACTTTCCTCCTCATGAGTCTTTTCAGAAGACAGTTCACAAGATAGCTTCCTGATTTGTCAAAGTCAACAAGGAAGAGAGTTTTAGTAAGACAAATTATTTCACTTATGGGTGGTTTTATTTCTGACAAATGAATGACACTGACTCCTAAGTCTCATTCCATCCTTAAAATTCACCCTGTTGCTTACCCTAGGGACTGGAGATGATAAGAGTCTGGGTAATGGGGGCTCAGAAGGTGTTAGACTTCACATACAACTTGGCAGGCAAGCTCCTTGCAACCATAAATATTGTTAATTTAATCCTGTTCACCTCTTAGAATGTCATCAGTCATTTGAGCAATCTCAGGGCTGTCTGAGAATTTACTTGTGTTTGGAAGAATCTGCAGTAAAAATCTCTGAGTTTGTTCTTAATTACAGTGGCCATAGTTATTTAATTTCAAAAATGAAAAGATCTATCTGCTAAATCAGGCTTCCCTGATAGCTCAGTTGGTTAAGAAACTGCCTGCAATGCAGAAGACCCTGGTTTGATTCCTAGGTCAGGAAGATCTCCTGGAGAAGGGAACGGCTACTCGCTCCAGTATCCTGGCCTGGAAAATTCCATGGACTGTATAGGCCAAGGGGTTGCAAAGAGTCAGATATGACTCAGATTTTCATTCACTGAGACTTTACTTTCATCTGCTTAATCAGGGAACTTAATGTGTGTAGCTAACATTTGGAATTTTCTTGTGACCCTCATCCATTTTCCCTTTGTGAGTTTAGCTTCTCTAATTCCACTAGATTGCTGTTGGGCTGTCAATCATGTGGTCCCATTTCTCCCACCTTAGAGGTGTGAACACCGGTAGGTGTGATCATGCCCAATCCCCCCACCCGCGGCAGTGATTGAACGAGGGAGTGTTGCTGTGCTCAGGAAAGACCAACTTTGGAAACTGCTATAAACTTTGGGGAAGTTATTGGAATTTTTGTTTAAATAAATTTTAGTGAAGTTTCTGTTACTTGCAACTGAAATAATGGTGACAAATATAATTTGTTTTGCATTTGGAATTCTCAATAAGAAACACTTTTGCTTTTGGATTCTTCATTAAACGAGATATATTTGATCTGATTCCCTGAGAATTGTGCCCTAATTTAGTTAGTTAAATATTGGTTGCTCAAGTGAGAATGTGTGATTGGATCTCTTATTCTGTACTCCAGACCGCATGAAAAATACTCAATGAAAGTGTTATTAGTTCTTGACATCCTCAAATATTTATACAAATTGCATTTAATGTAACTCAGCATCTTCATAATTTTTAGGGCATGAATGATACTAAAATTCAAAGACTAATTTGTTTTTAATAGTCTAAAACATATTTTTATAATGATTAATCACACATGCATTTTCAACTCTCACAAAAATGAGATTAAATACAAAGTGAACATTTTTAGTCTGGAAAGTGGACTTTGAGATGAAATGGTCAGAAATATTTGTCAAATATAATACCATGAAAATAGTAATCTTACATTTTCCAGGATATTTTGATATTGTGTCAACATAACTATGTATTTTCCTTGCTTTGTAAACATTATTCTTTTAAACATTGTATAATGTTACTTCACTTCATAAGTGCTAAGGAGATAGTTCTTATGATCAGAAGAGAGATGTTAAAGGCTTGGTTAAGGAAAATTTTAAGTCTTGGTCTTTTTCATGTTGCTGTTTTACCTTCAGATGCTACTCACCCTTTATTTTAAATGCTTCAGTCACTGTTTTTCATTCCTCTGTTCATTTATTAAGCAGCTTCCCTGGCAGCTCAGCGATAAATAATCTGCCTGTAAATGCAGGAGACTCAGGTTTGATCCCTGGGTTAGGAAGATTCCCTGGAGAAGGGAGTAGCAACCCACTCCAGTATTCTTGCCTGGGAAATCCCATGGACAGAGGAGCCTGGCGGGCTATAGTCTGTGGGGTCACAAAGAGTTGGACACGACTGAGCAACTAACATACCTGGTGGTGGGCTGGATGGGCATGAAGGTAGCAAGGAAGAGGTTTCAAAAATGATTGTTAGGATTCTAACTTTGTGCCAAAAAATGGATACTGATCTCATTAACTCAAGAAAAGAAACATTCTCTTCTCAAGTATCACAACCTTTAGAACTGGTTTTCCTGCAAACTGTCTCCCCTTCCCTCACTTGATCAAAATTTCCCTATTCTCCTACATAAAACTACCCAGACCAAACTAATATGTTACCATGTGGATGACTGATTCACCAGATGGTGCAACAAAGGGAAATGAAATATTCTGGGTACTCTAGGGCAGAAATTTCAGGACATGAGAAATTTCAGTGTTTTTCTTTCTTGTTATTTAGATTCATCTAGAAAACTTGATAAAGATCCCTAGATGTCATAAGAATAAATATATTGAGGTGGTATGTTATTTGTTCCAATATATTTCTCTTTCAGTATCTTACATTACTGATACATAGTAGTTTTAAAGTATTGGCTGTTTATCATTCCAAACAAATAATGTATCATTGAGGGTAAACAGAAAGTCAACAGAAAGTCATATTAAGTCTCACAGCACTGTCACTTGTTTGATTGATAAAAAATTGAGAATCCATTTTTCATTTTCTCCCAGACTTACAAAAACCAAGCTTAACTCTTTGTAAATTACTTTTACTTTTCCCACTGTTTAAATTCAAGATGAGTTTAAATCATTAAATCCCTCAGTGTCATGAAACACTTATTTTAAAGCTGTTGCAATCCGGGGCTACTTTGTCAGCAAATCGCTTCTGGGCGTATACCCCAAAGACACTGTCTCCTAGGCTCCTGAGAGAACATGAGTGAGGATGTTCAATGTGGTGTGACTGTTGGGTGGGGGACTGGAGAGCCACTGGAGTCATGGATAGTGGAAACGGGTGTATGTAAGTGATGGAGAATTGTGCAGCAGTTAGAAGCACTAGAATATATGCACACACAGGGTTGTATGGTGCACCTTAAAGCATGATGCTCAAGGGGAAGAGGAAGGACAGTATGAAACACATAACCCAGTAGCGTTTATTAAATCAACCAATATAGTTTTAGTTCAGTTATTTAGTTGTGACTCTTTGCGGCCCCATGAACTGTAGCATGGCAGGCTTCTCTGTCCTTCACCAATTCTCAGAGCTTGCTCAAACTCATGTCCATTGAGTCGGTGATGCCATTCAACCATCTCATTCTCTGTTGTCCCCTTCTCCTCCCACCTTCAATCTTTCCTCAGGGTCTTTTTCAATAAGTCAGTTCTTTGCATCCAGTGGCCAAAGTATTGGAGCTTCAGCATCAGCATCAGTCCTTTCAATGAACATTCAGGATTGATTTCCCTTAGGATTGACTGGTTTGATCTCTTTGCAGTCCAGGGGACTCGTGAAGAGTCTTCTCCAACATCACAGAAGCATCAGTTCTTTGGCGTTCAACTTTCTTTATGGTCCAACTCTCACATCCATGCATGACTACTGATAAAACCATAGCTTTGACTATATGGACCTTTGTCGGAATAGTAATGTCTCTGCTTTTTAATATGCTGTCTAGGTTGGCCATAATTTTTCTTCCAAGGAGCAATTGTCTTTTAATTTCATAGTTTTCAGAGCACACCATAAACACATAAGGATAATTATCTATGAAGAAGGACAGGGGAATGAGAGCAGGGAATGAGGATCAAATGGAGTAAGTAGTTATGTAAACAAGAGGAAGCAGGAGCAGGTCAGTGCATTGAGGTTTCTGAATGATTCTTTTCTCCTTATCTGAGGTTCCCACATCACAAAAGATAAAATGCTTGTGTTAGAAATTACATAAAGGTGCAAAGAGAAAAATAAGATACCCCTACCATCCTTAGAAATTCCTATTTAGATGCTGCTTTATTCCTTTCAAATCTAATTTAATGCATTTTTACAGTTAAGAACATAATAAATACACAAGTTTATATCTTTTTTCTTCTACAATTTTATATCTCCCCCCTCCCACCACTTTACAGAGTAAGAGGTAGTGAAGTCTGATGTAGAGTTTTCTAGTTTTGGCATTTAGTAGCTTTGTTACCTTGGGCAAGTTGAGTAACCCTGCTGGTGACAGTTTCTTTCTCTATAATAACAGGTAATAATTTCTACCTCCCAAGGCGGAAATCTGAAGATTAAATGAGATCATTCCTGAATGGTACCTAATTCACTGCTGGCACAGAGTTTGGCAGCTTCTGCTTTTAGAAACATTTCCTCATGCTGGTCTTAAAAATAAATATGTTGTAATGTTTCTCTTACAATAAACACTCATATCTCTCATTCTTGGATATTTGGATTGCTTTAAATATTCTATTATTATAAATAAACATTTTAAGATCATCTCTATGCTTAAATTTTTATCACATCTTATTTCCATAGGAGATTTTTAATTACTGACCAGACATTATTGACATGCTTAAGGCTTTGATAACAAAAATGCTCCATTTTCTCCAACAAGCTAATACCAATATATCTCCTCAGTCTCCTTTTTTTCCTAAAATGCAGATTTCTTATTTTCCTTCTTGAATTTTTTTTTGTCATCGTATCTTTATCCCTTCTTTCTAACAGATTTGACTCCAATAAATTACATTACTACTTTTATATACTTTTCTCCTTTTTCCTCCCTGTTTTCTTAAGTTCCAGATGCTCTTATTAGTTTGGGGCTATAACTCCATGTTTGATAGGAGCTCTATTCTATCTTTTTTTGAAAACAAGTCATGTAATTGGGAATATTTTCCTAAGTTATTTTCTTGAAAACTAGATCTTCGTGATTTATTTCCTTTAGCCTTTTAGGGAAAACCTTGAATACTGTCATCGGCCTATTTATATCTAAATTTTATACAAGACAGAGACAGACTGTGATTTTCTTTGTTCTAGTAGCCATTATGTTAGCATTTTGAATAAGTACACTTTAAAAACTTTATAAGCAGTTGGCCATTCATTCATAATCTTCATTTATAATATTTAGGGTAGCAAAGCATTGCTTAAGATCACTTCTTAGTCTATGGGGAGATATCACACTTGCGCCTTTCCTTCCAAGAACTTTTAATCCGGTTGGGGTAGACAGGACAAAATAGAGAAAAGAGAACTGAGCTTATAAGGTAGCATGTGTGGTGTCCAGGAGTGGAAGAGATGGTGCTATAGGGCTTTCATGGAGAAGGCATACAGACTAGAGGGGTCACAGAAAGTGTTAGGTCAGCTGAAGTTTGAGGAACAGATAGGATGTAGATGGATGAAGTGAAGGATGACGTGTGCAGTGGATAAGAGATGTGGGGGATTGGAGGAGGAAGGTCAGAGTAGATCATAGTGTTCCGGGAATCCTAGCAGTATGACCAAACTGGACAGCAGCAGACAAAACCCTTAGTGAGGCTGTAAAATGGAATGCAGAAGGGCTCTAGAGGCAAAAATTCCCCTAAACACAGAGGTCTCTGCCACATATGTGAGGGAGCATTGTCCAAACAATTCAAACTTGCAGGTTTATGAGTGAATCAGCTTACTCACTGGTCAGTGTACATATGAAAACCAGAAAATTTTCTATACTTGGTATTTGATGTGGGTTTTGACTTGTTCAGTAATGATTTCTCTTATTCGCAGATGTTATCTGCTCCAGGTAATTTTCAGTGAGCAAGGGAGGGAAGGTAAACAGCAAGGAGAGGGAATGAACTAAGAAGAGTAGGAAAAGACTTAATAAACTATGCCAAGAACAGCTGTGCTTTGGCCTCATAAGGGCATATGTCCCAGGAAAAGTGCTTTAAGAAAATGAGATTAAAACCAGTGAGATTATGCAGATAGAAATCAAACTGGAACTTGGAATTTCCCAAAGATGGACAACCAAATGACAGTGCTAAGAAGGAAAATCTACTCCCTACAAAAAAGATCACTCGAAGCCAAGTTCAGCCAGGAAAATCCAAGTGATGGGGCGCTGCTTCAGCATTTTTATTCATTCTTAACAAAATGGGCAACTTACCAGTAAGTTTCACAGCATGATTGATGAGAAAGGGGATAAACTTTTGCCATGAATTACTCAAGTTCAGTTGTAGCGAAGCTTCTGTGGTCAGCTTCTGTGCTTCATTGTTGTAGTGCTGAAACTTTTATACTGCTTATCTCATGTCTTAGGTTACAGTACAGGACTTTAGCTGGAAATGGAGAAGGTTGGAATCTTGAAGTCTACTTAGTTGATTTTTTAATCAACGGTTACACAGTTTGCTTGTGACAATCCTAAAAAGGAAAGTTGTATTCTGGAGCTTTCGTAGAGTATGCTTTAGAAATTTTACATAAAAATCGGCCATTTATTTATAGTTTTCACATACAGTATTTAAGATAGCAAAGCAATGTTTCAGATAACTTCTTAGCCTGTTGGAAGACATCATCTGTAATATTTGTTATTACTGATATTAGTATTAGAAAAGAATTCACTTAATATTTGAGTCACATTTAGAGCAATGATTGTTCATTTACACTGATTCAAAATGTTACAAGTAAAAGAAGACAAGACTTCTGAACATTTTAAATCTAGGCTTTCTTTAAGTGAATTCAGCAGTGCCTACTTTCTGCTTCTGTTGGTTTGACTATTTGTGATGTGAACTTGAACAAGGTCATCTATAGCATCCCTCACGGTGTCTATTAGAGATCAGCAATCTTTTTCCGTAAAAAAACAGATAGTAAACATTTTAGTCATTCTGGAGAGAATAGGTGGTCCCCATCACAACTACACATCTCTACTATTGAAACCCAAGAGCAGCCATAGACAATAAGGAAACAACTGAGTGTGACTGTGATAATAAACTTGACAAAAACAGACAGTGGATCAGATTTTCCCAGCAGACTGTAGTTGCCCTTTCTGATCTATGTTTTAAAACCTTAAATAGAGACTTAAGTCAAAGAAAGAGAATTGGGCCATTAGTTCAGTATTTCAGCTGTATTTCCCATTATATACTTTTCTATTCTTGATGCTAAATTAATGTGATTTCTAAAAATCTATATGAATTATTTATATTACTTATGAAAAAGATCTCCATTGGAAGGAAAAGTTGTGAGAAGATAAAACTCTTAATTTTAATCTTGCCTATTTCTTAGCCAGAAAAAGCATCATTTTCTAGAATATGTATTTTACACATATTTAAATCTAGGCTTTCTTTGAGTGAATTCAGATTTAGTTAGCAGTGCCTACTTGTTGCTTACACACACGTGCTTAGTTGCTTTAGTTATGTCCAACTCTTGGCAACCTTATGAACTGTAGCCCACCAGACTCCTCCGTCCATGGGATTCTCCAGGCAAGAATACTGGAGTGGGTTGCTATGCCCTCCTCCAGGGGATCTTCTCAACCCAGGAATTAAACCCACATCTCCTGTGATTCCTGCATCTCAGGCGATTCTTCAACAGGAAAGCCTGTATATATATACATATATATATAGCTTTTGCAATTTCTGCAAATTCTAATAATATTTTGATTTCCTTATTTTAGTTTGTTAAAACTGTAGGACAAGCTCTCACTTCAAGTTTGGATACTGTGTGCCGTAGTTCTTAGTGGAAATTGTGGTGGTGGTGGTGAAGCAGGACCTGGAAAAACATGAGGGGAAAAAAGAGAGAAAATCACTGGCATATCTTAATGCCTTTGCTATTCTTGAAAACAGGGGTTAAAACTTGTGAATACAGTGAGTGAATTGTGTGTAAGTGGTAAAAGATTAGCGTGTAAAGTGAGGCTATTTTATGGTTTCCCTTGTGGTAAGAAAGAAGGAAAAAAGCTAAGAAACACTGAATGCATATATGTCATAGGCATTATGTTAGAGATTTTTTTTTAACTATAAAAGCAAGGTAGATACTTTATCTTCATATTTGCAGTTGAGAAAACTGAAGCTTGGAAATGTTAATATCATAATTGGTTAATAGCTGAGCCAATATTGAAACATGAACTAGAAAATTAAGAAGCCCAAGCTCCTTCCATTGTACTTCATTGTACAGATTTGACTCACTAAGACACGTCTGATGAATGAATCATCAGCATCTTTGAGAAGTTCGGTGATGGCTTCCCTCTGCAGCCTAGGTTGACTCTCAGCGGTACATGAAAGGAATGATGTTCAGGAATAGCAGAGGCTAGGTGATGGCACAAAACTACCAGAGGCAAAGTGGACATAATCGAATAGTGAGAGATAAATGACTAATTTGGATGTGACTGGCTTGTATGAATGTTTCTTCCCCCGAATCAAATCTTAGCAAACAGAAGGCTGATGTCAATTTTGCAATGGAAAAATCACAGTTCTTCACTCAGTTTCCAAAGCAAAGCCATTCACTATCCAGATCCCTCTGATTGAAGATTCTTCTGGAAGGACCTTGCAAAGCCACAGGTACAAATGATAAACATTCTCTGATCCATTCCCAAAGGAATGTTCAGCCAATTACCAGGTTTACTATGTACTGGAATAAGGGGGGGTATTCAGCTTGATAAAGTCTTCTCAGCTACAATTTCTGAGCGAACACTGCTACCAGGAGATCTGAAACACCATCACGGTTCTCCAGTTAGGAAGCTCTGGAGGTGCCGGAGTTTGGCACAAGTTAAAGTGGATCGAATGAGTATCTGTGTGGGGGAAAATAGGGATACACACTCTGACTTAGTAACTGACAGAAGCCTTAGATTTTTTCACTGACCTATGAAGTAATAGCTAATAAAGGCCAAGTAGGAATGGCCAAATGGAAAACTTTCCATCCTTTCAAACAATTGTCTGAAACAATTTCACATTTCACCTAGAATTTCATTAGATTATCCTGATCTCCAAAGAGTTAAAGGATGTAAGATTAGCTGTTCCCAACATGTCCCCTTTTAATTCACCTACTTGCCCCTTGCCCCCAATACTAGATGAATCCTCGTAAATGATGGTGCCTAAAAGTTGATCCCAGTAGTACTATTTCCAATCCCAGAAACTATATTGAACCTGATATTTTTACTGAAATAGACTGACAAATGCTCTGGCATTTGAAATGTGCTCTTCATCCATTATAAGCAGAGTGCTATGCTATGCTATGCTATGCTAAGTCGCTTCAGTCGTGTCCAACTCTGTGCGACCCCATAGACGGCAGCTCACCAGGCTCTGCCGTCCCTAGGATTCTCCAGGCAAGAATACTGGAGGGGGTTGCCATTTCTTTCTCCAGTGCATGAAAGGGAAAAGTGAAAGTGAAGTCGCTCAGTCGTGTCCGACTCTTAGCGACCCCATGGACTGTAGCCTACCAGGCTCCTCTGTCCATGGGATTTTCCAGGCAAGAGTACTGGAGTGGGGTGCCATTGCCTTCTCCTATAAGCAGAGTACATCATGAGAAATGCTGGGATGGATGAAGCACAAGCTGGAATCAAGATTGCCAGGAGAAATATCAATAACTTCAGATATGCAGATGACACTACCCTTATGGCAGAAAGCAAAGAAGAACTAAAGAGCCTCTTAATGAAAGTGAAAGAGGAGAGTGAAAAAGTTGGCTTAAAGCTCAACATTCAGAAAACTAAGATCATGGCATCCAGTCCCATCACTTCATGGGAAATAGATGGGGAAACAGTGGAAACAGTGGCTGACTTTATTTTCCTGGGCTCCAAAATCAGTGCAGATGGTGACTGCAGCCATGAAATTAAAAGATGCTTACTCCTTGGAAGGAAAGTTATGACCTACCTAGACAGCATATTAAAAAGCAGAGACATTACTTTGCCAACAAAGGTCCATCTAGTCAAAGCTATGGTTTTTCCAGTGGTCATGTATGGATGTGAGAATTGGACTATAAAGAAAGCTGAGTGTCGAAGAATTGATGCTTTTGAACTGTGGTGTTGGAGAAGACTCTTGAGAGTCCCTTGGACAACCAGTCCATCCTAAAGGAGATCAGTCCTGAGTGTTCATTGGAAGGAGTGATGTTGAAGCTGAAACTCCAATACTTTGGCCACCTGATGCGAAGAGCTGACTCATTGGAAAAGACCCTGATGCTGGGAAAGATTGAAGGCAGGAGGAGAAGGGGATGACAAAGAATAAGATGGTTGGATAGCATCACCGACTCAATGGACATGAGTTTGGGTAAACTCTGGGAGTTCACGATAGACAGGGAGGCCTGGCATGCTGCGGTCCATGGGGTCGCAAAGAGTCGGATGCGACTGAGTGACTGAACTGAACAGAACTGTTTCATCCATTAAGTGTATTCTTCTCAATTCCCTTAAGAAAGATCAACAATAGCTTACATTTACATGAGAAGAGCAGTGAGAGATATATGTTTGCTTGCTTTTGGCTGTTAATTCTCCCTGATTTATGTCCTAACAAAGCTTGAAGGGACTTTTCTCATCTTGATATTCTATAGAACATCATGCTGGTAAACTATGTTGATGGCATCATGTTAATTAGACCAGGTAGCAGGAGGTGACAAGTAATCTAGAAACATTCTAGAAGTACTAAGAAGTCACATGCATTTGAAAACATGGGTAATAAATCCCATGAGAATTCAAAGGCCAGTCATAACAATGAAGTCTGCAGCTTGACAGATAATCCCTACAACTTTCCACTAATAAAGTGACAGGAGATATTGCGCTTGGCAATGATGCTCATTCCTACTTATTCAGTGACTTAGAAGATCACCAAGTCAGAGTAGAGCCCAGAGTAAGGGGAACAGGTTTTGTACCCTAGAATATCTATGGTGTTAGGAGTTTCCATGATAGGAAAGAAAGCTTGTGGTACTTATAGTTATCCCCGACAGAGAGATGCTTCATAAACCTTCAGAAATCTAGACTTAAGTTTTATTATTAACAGCTACTCTAGGATACCTAGCTTATACTAGAATTATTACAGGCAAATTGGGGTTTAAGGACATCGTATTTCTAGATGACAACTTATGATCAACTGAAAGAATAGGAAACAATTGAGTTTAGTCCTCAGATCGTAAGTTGAACACCATGTTGGTATCAGCTATAAGTGAACTCTGGCACAATACAGCCCATTAGAGAAGGGAAATTCCCTTAGGGGTCAAAGCTGAGACCTGTACACTTAGAGGTTCACTTTGCACAGATCAAGAAGTGGCATGAGGTAGGTATATCTGGACACCTAAGATGTGGCTGATGGCGCATATGGTAAGTCAGGAGACTTGAAGGAGTAAAATTCGAAGATTAGAGTCAAAAGTATATGGAAAATACATTTTGAATGGTCTTATGGGAGTGACTGTAAGACATGGGTTTTTGTGCCTCATGTTCAATTCAGTTCAGTTCAGTTCAATCACTCTTGAGAGTCCCTTGGACTGCAAGGAGATCCAACCAGTCCATCCTAAAGGAGATCAGTCCTGGGTGTTCATTGGAAGGACTGATGTTGAAGCTGAAACTCCAATACTTTAGCCACCTGATGCAAAGAGCTGACTCATTTGAAAAGACTCTGATGCTGGGAAAGATTGAGGGCAGGAGGAGAAGGGGACGACAGAGGATGAGATGGTTGGATGGCATCACCGACTCGATGGACATGGGTTTATGTGGACTCAGGGAGTTGGTGATGGACAAGGAGGCCTGGTGTGCTGCGATTCATGGGGTCGCAAAGAGTCCAACACGACTGAGCGACTGAACTGAACTACTGAATTGCAGGCAAATTCTTTACCATCTGAGCTACCAGGGAAGCCCATATTCCTGCCCAAAGGCTGAAAACTAGATTTAATCAGTTTTTTAAATGTTTTCCAGGGAGAGAAGTAGAAGGCCTCAATGATATAAAATCCATATACATACTTAAAAGAAAACATTGTCATGATAAACATACTAAATTGTTTTTTCATCAAATGAAAGCTAATCAAATATGCAGAAAAACGCTTAAATCACTAAACATAACTAAACATAAGCATGTTAAATTCTGTCTTTATAATTCCATAAACCTTTGACAATCTATAGTGTGTATGTGATGTCAAAATGTGAATATCAAAATTATATTTACTATGGTATGTTTGCTTATATTTAAACAAGTATTTGGTTCATCAAAATATATGCCACAAAAAATTAAAATAATCTGTTTAAAATTTTGTAATTTTCCATCAATGTTTTCTATGTAAAGGGTTTTTTTAATGATATTGAGAAAGTGAAATAACTTTCATGAATGGATAGCAAATCAATTTGCAAGTGAGATGCAGTCCAATTCCTTCTTGTCCACAAAGCAATCTTTCAGCTTTTAGATTATTAAAAATAATTTCCAATGATAAAATCATCAATCATAAATCATTAGGTGTTATTTTATTTGGCATAAAACTGGCAATGAATTCAAAGAATTGAGTGACATTGCTAAACATAACTACTTCTATTCCTCTATTTATAAGAACAAGGATTCTTAGCACTTATATCTATAAAAAGAATAAATAGGAATAAAGTTGATGCTTTATTCTGTCCATGGACTACTATTGATGGAATTAAATTTATGAAGTCACGCTGAATGGATTTTTAATAACTCCTCTTTAAAAATTATAACCATAGAAAACTTAAAAAAATGAAATATTTACAGGTTTGTGTCACTACTAGCAGAGATGTCATTTAAAGATTAGCTACCACTCAAACAACAGCAGGTTTCTTTGTTTTATGATTGACGCATGATACAGACTGGTGGATGATGTGTTTTTATAGGAGAGGATCAGCCTGTTTAAAAAAATAAAAAGGGAGTGGAGAGAAGAAAAATTATTTTTATCAACATTCTAAATCTTTTTCAGTATATTCACTATTGAATCCAAAATAAATACTTCAACTTTCATTTTTCATCCTTAGACTTCAGTAGCACAGCATTGATCATTTTATGTCACAGTTTTTCTGCAACATCAGTTAAAAGAAGGATTTAGTTCAGGAATGTGCTGTGCTAACAGAGTTGGTAGGAGTAATGAATGGAGTGAAACATACCCATACTGTATACTTTCCATCTGTAGAACTTTTAGGAAAAGGAGGGTAAGTGGTCATTGGGGCTAGGTGGACACAAGATTCTTTACTCATTATGTGAATAAGTAAAATCTTTAAATCAGAGGATGGATTCTGTTAGACGGTACTTGGTATTTTTCAGGAGAAAACAATATTCTATTTTGCAACATTGAACCCTGGCCAATTTGGCAAGAACATAAATCCTACTTCTCTTTCACTAGGTTTTCATACATTGTGATATGTTTTAGGTTCATCCATATTTAAAATTTGGAATTTATATCTTCTTGGGGAATAGAATTTCTTTTGCTATGAAGGGATCATCTTTATTTGTTTTTTTCCTTAATGTTTACTTCATCTGATATTAATTCTTTGACTCTCTTTTGGTGACTATCTGTTTAGTAAAACTTACTCTATCCTTTTCCTTTCATCCTTATGTTTTGATGTGTCTTCTTATAATATACTAGAATTAATTTTTGAAAAATTGAGTCTGACAATCTTAAATTTATTTCATATTCTTTGTCCTGCATGTTGTAAGTTTATCTTTCCTTTGGAGATGATTAAATGTTTTTTATCCATTTTTTAATGCTGCTAATTTGGAACTTTGCTTCTATAATGTGAGGTTACTCTTTCATCCTAAACTATATAAAAATCTAGAGTTAGGTTTTAAAATTCCCTTATAGACAATACAAGAATATTAGAAAAAGATGACTTCATTTATTTCTTAACCAATTCAAGAACTCAGATTGCGGTGCATTTTGCCTTGTTTTAATAGCTCAACAAGACTTTACTATTTTTGTTGTTTTAAATGCCAATGTTTATTTATATTTTTAATTTTTTTCTGAGGTATAATTTGTACACAGCTATTTGCATTGAAATATTTTCTTCTAGTTTGTGTTTTATCATTTCATCTTCTTACAATAACTTTAGAAGAGCAAAATTATCTTGTCTTTCATACTTTTGGTTTCGCATCTAAAAAACTTCACCTACTCCAAGTTTGTGAAATCTTTCTCCTATATGTTCCTTGAGGAGTTTTATATTTTTAACTTTCATGATAAATCTATAATACATTAAAAGTTAATATTCATATATGCTGTGGGGGAAAAGAAAGTTTTACTGTTTTTTTCTACATAAAAGTATCTGGTTGTTTCACTATCATTTGCTAGAAATATTTTCCTTAATACATTGGTGTGTCTTAAAAACATAATGGAAAATCAATTGACCACATATATGTGGGTACATGTCTGAACTTCCTATTTTGTTCAATGGATCTATGTAACTATTCCTATGCAGTCTCGATTATTGTAGCATTCTTATAAGTTTTGAAATGAGATAATATAATGTCCACAACTTTATTTCCTTTAAAAATTTGTGTAAGTAAAGTAGCTTACACAAATTTTTAAAGGAAATAAAGTTGTGGACATTATATTATCTCATTTCAAATCCATGGCTGATTCATGTCAATGTATGGCAAAAACTATTACAATATTGTAAAGTAATTAGCCCCCAACTAAAATAAATAAATTTATAAAAAAAAAAAAAATTTGTGTAAGCTACTTTAAATCTTTTGCGTTTCCATATAAATTTAAGAATCAGATTTTTATGTGAATAAGTATGCATGGAATTTGCAAATTTTGTTAAATTTATAGACCAAATTGAATAGAAATGACATGTAAATAATAGTAAATGTTACGAACTGTGAACATGATACACTTCTCCAGTTACTTACACCATGTTTAATACCTACAATATTTTTAGCTCAAATTGTTCAGTTCTTGCATATTATTTTAAACCTACTCTCTTATATGTCATATGTTTTGATGTTATGGTAAATGATATTTTACAATTTCAGTTAATTTAATTTAGGTTTTATACTTAGGTCCATTTTCTATATAGTGCGAGGTAATATTCAGGTCCTCTTTTTTCATGGATCTGTTTCTGGGCGTTGCATTCCGTTCATTTGACCTATGTATTTATGCTCTGCTGGCACTGGTCGGCCTCTGCCTCCCAGGGTCTTCTGTTCGTTTGTGGCCACTGCAGATCCAGTGCTGTGCTATGATGTGCAGTGAGCAGGGCCTCGGTTTTCACTCAGCTTGGGCTGGGTGTATGCCGAGGCAGTTGCCTGCAAGCTGGCAGTGGCTAGAGCAGACCTCCCTCTGCCCTGCTAGTAGGCAAGTCACCAAGAGCACTCCTTATGAGTGGAATCCAGGCTTCTCAGAGCCCTTTTGTTAGTCCCAGCATTCCTCCCACTAGCTAAGGGGTTTTGCCTCCCCTGTGTAGGTAGGACCCCAGGACCAGAGCGCTTAGTCTGTGGCTCTCACAGCTCATTCTTTGGGGAAAATCTCTGCCTATGTATTCTCCCATTTTCTTGGAGACCCCTGCTAGGGACACATGTCCCACCACTATCACTTTTCTCCCCTTCCTACAGGATTATGTGTGCATCTTTCTTACAGCCTTGATTGCACAGGAGTCTTTCTGACAATTTCCAGTTAGTTTTCAGTGAGACTTGTTCCACATGTAGATGTATTTTGACATGTTCATGGAGTACCCACATCCTTATATTTCACCATCTTGATGGATCTCTTCCCAGTGATGTTGAATTAACATTTAGTTTTGGGGGTTATCATCATGAACTCAAGGGTTTTTAATATATTCAATGTGTATTCAGTTGCATTCAGTATTCATTAGATGCTTAAATCTTTCTATTTTTGCTTAACAAAAGTCCCTGCATGTTCATTTCTATGTCATTCTAAAATAATTTATTAGTTTTTGATACTTTCTTTGCTTTCCAATATCGCCTATTTCTTGTTTTATCCATTTGACTTACTATTTACTCTTGACTCCGGGAGTTGGTGATGGACAGAGATGCCTGGCGTGCTGCAATTCATGGGGTCGCAGAGAGTCGGACACGACTGAGCGACTGAACTGAACTGATTAAAAAATGAAGATATTAGTAAGCTTCTACTCTCCATATGTGAATAGGAAATGTTACCTTTCTTTGGGGATATTCTACTTTCCCACAATACTGTTGACTTCAACCCAATTCTCACAAATTGCTCTGCTTGTGTTCCAATTCTATTTGGTTTGTGGTGATGGTTAATTACAGAGGTGCCAGTTTTGGAAACTTTTAGGAAGCCCACTGGGGAGATTTCCAGGCCCAGACATTGATGGTTCTTTTTAGAATAAGTGATGCTTAGGGTCTATATTTTCACCTGTGACCCAGTCATCAACTCTGGGGCAAAAAAAAATCCCCTTTAACCTCCTGTTACAATTTCTGCTAAACATCCAGGTTTGTTGTTTAAATTTTCAGTCCCTGTACTACAGGTAAGGTAATACTTGGTGATAACTGCTTTTATGGAGATGGATCAATTCCAGACACCTTTCCCACACTCGTATGAGGCCCAATTTCCTTTACATTCACGGGTGATATGCCCAATACTCCTATGAACAATTTTGTGTTAGCTCTGATTACTTTTCTGATTTTGAATTCTCTCTTTATTCCTGGCACCTAGATATTTTTTGGTTTTAAGCTTGGTGTGGCATTAAATTTCAGTTTTAGTGATAAGCTGTCTGTGGTCCTTACGTTTCTTAGTATAGAAGTCCATTCAGTTCCCCATAATGACAGGAAGTTATGAACATCCTAACAAGAGATGAAAATTAGACATTTAAAAGCCTTCTAAATATTTCCTGGTAAAGAAGGGTAAAAAAGTTGATAAAAACTTTTTACCCACTGAATATTTTGAAAATTTGTGAACTCCATCAAGAAAAACAAAACGTAAGTTATTTTAGTAATTACATAGTGAAATACTTCCAGCTGAATATGGAAAGATTAAGATGTTTCTAGTTTACTCCATTTCTAACATCAGTTAAAATGATGCAAAAAACAAAAGTCTCCACCTTTGATGACACTAGTAGATAGCCAACACCCAGTCTGCTTATTGCAAATGGTAGTAGCCAAGCAGTGTGCAATTCTGACCAAATGAAGTAGCATGCTGAAAATTGTGTGTAGTTTAGACACAATCACCTTCAGTATTTGAAGGATGTAGACAAGAGACTCTTACTTGGAACATGTAAGAACATGTAAGAACTCTTACTTGGAAATTTGAGGACGTAAGTAGGCCATGTGATTTTTCCATAGTGAAAATTGACATGTATTGAATATAATCTGATACCTTGATTAGAGATGGATACTTCCTTAATTTGGTAGCAGTCGCATCTCCGAGCAAATACCAGTATCATACTCAAGGCTGAATTATTTGAGCTTTTCCATCAAATTGCCTTTTACTTTTAGTTTTATGTAATATTATTGTGGTGTGTGTGTGCGTGCTAAATCGCCTCAGTCATGTCCAACTCTTTGTGACCCTATGAACTGTAACCCACCAGGCTCCTCTATCCATGGAATTCTCCTGGCAAGAATATTGAACTGGGTTGCCATTTCCTTCTCCAGAGGATCTTCCCAACCCAGAAATTGAACCCGGATCTCCTGCATTACAGGCAGATTCTTTACCACTGAGTCACCTGGCAAGCCCAATATTATTGTAAACATATTAGTAAATGATATGCAAAGTTTTTAGAGTTCTAAAAATTGAAAAGTTGCGGGAAAAATATTTTCATAGAAAATGTGATTGAATTCTCAGAAAATTCAATAATAAAAAAATATTGAAACTAAGAAGAAAATTAGGAGTAATCAGCCTGATTACAAAACCAATGTGTAATTATTATTTATAGCTAGTTAGAAGCTATACTAGATAAAACTTTCTATTCACAGCAGCAATAAAAGAGTAAAATACTGAGAGATAAATTTGATACTACAACAGGACTTACTTAATTGAAACATAGAATGAGATTTGAGTAAATAGAATGAGTTCATTGTTCTTAGACAGCAAATTGTTGTTCTAGAGATAGTTGTGCTGTTTAGTTGCTAAGTTGTGTCCAACTCAGTCATGTCTAATTCTTTTGTGACCCCATGGACTGTAGCCTGCCAGGTTCCTCTGTCTTTGAGACTTCCCAGGCAAGAATACTAGAGTGGGTTGCCATTTCCTCCTCTAGGGGATCTTCCTGACCCAGGGATCAAACCTGTGTCTCCTGCATCGGCAGGCAAATTCTTTACCACTGAGACAGCAGGAAAGCCTGTTCTAGAGATTGCAATGCTATAAATCACATAAGTTTGATGCTGTGACACTAAAAATAAGGAAAGTGATTTTTTGTAGCTCAGACTAATTAGAAAACTCAGAAAAATAAACACTTAAGTAAAAATGCAGAAAACTTGAGTAGTATTGAAAATCTAGTAGACTTGAAAGATTTGTAGTATTTCATTAAGTTTCACTGTATGACAGTTTTGTTGTGCTTTACGAGAATATAGGTAGATCAATGTATAAAAGAGATGAGCTATAAAAAGAAACCAACACAGATAGAAATCAGCTGGAGTCAAAAGCAGGAGAGCTCTACTTAATTGCAGTGTCAGTTTAAGAGCCAAAGCCTGATAACTTTTAGATCTTGTAGGGACTGCTTTTAAGAAAAGCTTCAATACCAGTACTCTTGATTGCAGGGAAGCCACTTTTATGAGAAAATCATGGACATAGAGGACTCAGTGTTGTAAACTGATTCTGAAGAGTCAGACATTGAATTGGAGACAAATATTTTGCTTTATTTCCTGCTAGAGTGAAAAATGACTAAAACACCTGTTTACTTAAGTGTAAAAGGATTATTTTAATATGTTTGAATTAAAAATTATAAGTGGTAAGAAAGCATTGTTTCTTAGTGTAATGAACAGGGAATTTTTTCCCCTTGTTACACTTAATGATGTCTTAGGTTTGGTGAAATATGAAATAATAATGGATTCCAATGAATCAGTAAAAGATAAAAAAATCCAAATTCACATTTAAAGAGATACAAATGGCCCTTAAAATATAAATGGATGTTAATATTATTCATAGTTTTGAAAGTAAAAATTAAAACAAAAAACAAAATACCATTTTACCTTTCAGATTCACCAAAGATCAAATATAGTGTGCATGATAGTAAGTATAAGCAAAATATAGTTTTGGTGGCAGATTAAATACTTTTCAAAGGACAAAATGATCTTCTTAAAAGATAATTTGATACCTATCAAAATTAGGGACACAGAGAGCTTTTCACCAGCAATTCAGTATTTGCAAATTTATGTTATAGCTATATTCATAAACATGTACAGATATAACCCCAGAGAGAGTCCCTGCATTATTTTTATTTGTAAAGAATGAAAAATTAATGGCAAGTTAAATAAATGAAGGAATATCCAATCAACACATTATCTTGTCCCTTAAAAGTGAGGCAAATGTTTATGTGCTACCAAAGAAATATCTCAAATATAGTTGCACCAATATGAGACCAGGGTCAGAATAGTCCCTGGTAGCTCAGTGGTAAAGAATCCACCTGCTAATGCAGGAGATGCAGGTTCAATCCCTGGGTCAGGAAGATCCCCTGGAGAATGGAATGACAACCGACTCCAGTATTCTTGCCTGGAAAATCTCATGGACAAAGGAACCTGGCAAGCTCATTCCAATCCCAAAGAAAGGCAATGCCAAAGAATGCTCGAACTACCACACAATAGCACTCATCTCACATGCTAGTAAAGTAATGCTCAAAATTCTCCAAGCCAGGCTTCAGCAATACGTGAACCATGAACTTCCAGATGTTCAAGCTGGTTTTAGAAAAAGCAGAGGAACCAGAGATCAAATTGCCAATATCCGCTGGATCATCGAAAAAGCAAGAGAGTTCCAGAAAAACATCTATTTCTGCTTTATTGACTATGACAAAGCCTTTGACTGTGTGGATCACAATAAACTGTGGAAAATTCTGAAAGAGATGGGAATACCAGACCATCTGACCTGCCTCTTGAGAAACCTGTATGCAGATCAGGAAGCAGCAGTTAGAACTGGACATGGAACAACAGACTGGTTCCAAATAGGAAAAGGAGTACGTCAAGGCTGTATATTGTCACCCTGCTTATTTAACTTATATGCAGAGTACATCATGAGAAACGCTGGGCTGGAAGAAACACAAGCTGGAATCAAGATTGCTGGGAGAAATATCAATAACCTCAGATATGCGGATGACACCACCCTTATGGCAGAAAGTGAAGAAGAACTAAAGAGCCTCTTGATGAAGGTGAAGAGGAGAGCAAAAATTTGGCTTAAAACTCAATGTTCAGAAAACTAA
This sequence comes from Giraffa tippelskirchi, assembly GCF_054371585.1. Taxonomy (NCBI): domain Eukaryota; kingdom Metazoa; phylum Chordata; class Mammalia; order Artiodactyla; family Giraffidae; genus Giraffa; species Giraffa tippelskirchi. The sequence continues at coordinate 100,911,461 of NC_137280.1, read as the reverse complement.
GATCATGGCATCTGGTCCTATTACTTCATGGCAAATAGATGGGGAAACAGTGGAAACAGTGGCTGACTTTATTTTTCTGGGCTCCAAAATCACTACAGATGGTGATTGCAGCCATGAAATTAAAAGATGCTTACTCCTTAGAAGCAAAGTTATGACCAACCTAGACAGCATATTAAAAAGCAGAGACATTACTTTGTCAACAAAGGTCCGTCTAGTTAAGACTATTGTTTTTCTAGTGGTCATGTATGCATGTGAGAGTTGGACGGTGAAGAAAGCTGAGCACCGAAGAATTGATGCTTTTGAACTGTGGTGTTGGAGAAGACTCTTGAGAGTCCCTTGGACTGCAAGGAGATCCAACCAGTCCATCCTAAAGGAGATCAGTCCTGGGTGTTCATTGGAAGGAGTGATGTTGAAGCTGAAACTCCAATATTTTGGCCACCTGATGTGAAGAGCTGACTCATTGGAAAAGACCCTGATGTTGGGAATGATTGAAGGCAGGAGGAGAAGGGGACGACAGAGGATAAGATGGTTAGATGGCATCACCGACTCAAAGGACATGAGTTTGGGTAAACTCCGGGAGCTGGTGATGGACAGGGAGGCCTGACGTGCTGGGGTTCATGGGGTCGCAAAGAGTCGGACACAACTGAGCGACTGAACTGAACTGAACACAAAAGAGTCAGACACTACTTAGTGACTAAACAACAACAATATACAAAATGTGCTTTCACTTGTGGAGAAAACAAAAAATCCCAACTCAACGAATATAGACATATACATGTAAACACAAAATTTTATAATTTTATATGCCAGAAATTATATTTTACTTAGAAGTTTAAGTGTTTTTAAGTTTTAAGCTTAAGTGATTTTCAGTCATGTCTGACTCTCTGTGACCCCATGGACTGTAGCCAGCCAACTTCCTCTATTCATGAGATTTTCCAGGCAAGGATACTGGAGTGGGTAGCCATTTCCTTCTCCAGGGGATCTTCCCCACCCAAGGATCCAACCCAGGTCTCCTAAATTGCAGGCAGATTCTTTACTGTCTTAGCCACCAGGGAAATATAACATTGAAAATTATTACATTTCAATCAAAAACACTTGTTCTAAAAAAAAGAGTATACAAAGGTCATTCCTGTGACTGTTTGCACTTTTGGGTAAGTGGCCTCAGCTAGCATTTGGTGTGTGTACCCAGTGACTCATACCTGTAAGATCAAGGTGACATCTAACTATTTACCTTGAACCTCTTTAACGTCTTTTGTTTCCGTAGTGCTTCCATCCGGGGAAGAGCAGACCTGATTCACCCCTGTGCCCTGGTAATTCCTTTCTCTAGTTCAGCCAAAGGTGAATGCCATGCTTGGTGCTGTTATGTTTTATAGGTATTTCAGGGATCTCTCTAATGAAAGACAGTTCTGGTGCTGTGGCTTTGTTTTGTTTTTCTCTTAAGATTATTCTTTGGGAATATGTCAGAGAGTTCCACCCCTTAAGATGGATATTTCTCTTCTCTGTCCTACCTATGCTCCCAAACATGCTGCTGTCAGAGACTCGAGGAAAAAACTTTGTTGTCACTGTAGCTGGAATGTGTCCCTTCTCTCTGGTGATTATTAGGACAAGCACTATTATTCTTTCCGTTGCCTGAGTTGAATGATTTATGAGTGAACTATTTAATTTTTGGAGCACTTGACATTTTTGACCTCTCATCCATCAACCCTTTGAAATTACTCTGCTTGGGAGATGGAAATACTGCTTCTTTCCTCTGTGGATATTTTCAGTCTTCCTTGTCATAGGAATTACTGCCCTGGGTTTACCCAAGGGAGTTATCTGAGAGGTAAGCAGATAGATGGCTTTCAGAGGCGGCATCATCAGGACACTGCAAAGAACGTCTGTGAAGAACATTGTCCCTGTTTAAGTGCTTTTACAAAGTAACTTTTCTTGCTCTTATACATTCCACTTTTGTTATGATAATAAAACTTTCCAAAAATATTAGCATGATCTTCCTTACAAAGTAGTCAAGTTTTATTAAAAGTGAATTTTGCTGTTGTCATGAATATGCCCATTAATACAGATGGCTTTGTGAGACAGCCCACAGGGGCTTCCCTGGTGGCTCAGATGGTAAAGAATCCATCTGCTAATGCAGGAGACATGGGATCGACCCCTGGGTCGGGAAGATCCCCTGGAGAAATGGCAACACACTTCAGTCTTCTTGCTTGGGAAATCCCATGTACAGAGGAACCTGATGGGTACAGTCCATAGGGTCGCAAAGAACTGCACATGACTGAGTGACTGACACTTTTCACTTTTCACTTTTGTGAGACACTAATGGAAATTGTCTTGTTTTTATTTCAGCTATTAAGCTAAAAGCATTTTGAAATTTCTCAGTGGAAAAAAGAATTGTGGTTTTTAAAAGATTTTATTGCAGTATAGTTCATTTACAATGTTGTGTTAATTTCTGCTCTACAGCAAAATGAATCAGTTTTACATATACATATATTCACTCTTTTAGATTCTTTTCCCAGATAGGACATTACAGGGTATTGAGTCGAGTTCCCTGTGCTATACAGTAGGTCCTTATTAGTTATCTATGTTATGTATAGTAGTGTGTATATGTCCCCACCTCCCAACTAATCTCTCCCCTTTCTTTACCCACCCACCCTGTGCCACTTTCCCCCTGGTAACCATGTTTGTTTTCTATGTCTGTGATTCTATTTCTCTTTTGTAAGGAAGTTCATTTATATGATTTTTTAGATTTCAAATATAGTGATATCATATGATATTTGTCTTTCTCTGTCTGACTTACTTTACTAAGTATAAAGCTATAAAGATTTTTTTTATATCAGAATGCTAAGGGAATTTTATTTATTTATTTATTTGTGGCCATGCCTTGTGGCATGTAGGATCTTAGTTCCCTAACCAGGGATTGAACCCACACCCCCTCCTGTGGAAGCTTGGAGTCCTAGCCACTGGACTGCCAAGGAAGTCCAAGAATTGTTATTTAAATTGTTATTTATTCTAAATCTCTAGAATAGACTTGCCCTTTCTTCACAGCATTGATGGTGAAGGCAAGATCTTTAAACCTTGGCAACCTCTGTAACTTTCTAAGAGTGAAAGTGGCAAAAGAAACAGATAAAATCAATAAAGCATAATAAGAAATCTTGGTTATCCAACAGGTAATTATGAGATGATGCCTTTTATATCTATATTTGTTCTGTTTACCTATAAGCAGTTCAGTCACTCAGTCATGTCCAACTCTTTGCAACCCCATGGACTGCAGCACACCAGGCTTCCCTGTCCATCACCAACTCCTGGAGCTTACTCAAACTCATGTCCATCGAGTCGGTGATGCCATCCAACCATCTCATCCTCTGTTGTCCCCTTCTCCTCCCGCCTTCAATCTTTCCCAGCATCAGGGTCTTTTCCAGTGAGTCTGCTCTTCTCATCAGGTGGCCAAAGTATTGGAGCTTCAGCTTCATCAGTCTTTCCAATGAATATCCAGGACTGATGTCCTTTAGAACGGACTGGTTTGATCTCCTTGCAGTACAAGGGACTCTCAAGAGTCTTCTCCTACACCACAGTTCAAAAGCATCAGTTCTTCAGCACTCAGTTTTCTTTATAACCCAACTCTCACATCCATACATGATTACTGGAAAAACCATAGCTTTGACTAGACAGACCTTGTTGACAGAGTAATGTCTCTGTTTTTTAATATGCTGTCTAGGTTTGTCAGAGCTTTTCTTCCAAGGAGCAAGCAAGTGTCTTTTAATTTCATGGCTGCAGTCACAATCTGCAGTGATTTGGAACCCAAAAAAATAAAGTCTCTCATAGTTTCCATTGTTTCCCCATCTATTTGCCATGAAGTGATGGAACCAGATGCCATGATCTTTCTTTTTGAATGTTGAGCTTTAAGCCAACTTTTTCACTCTCCTCTTGCACTTTCATCAAGAGCCTCTTTAGTTCTTCTTCACTTTCTGCCATAAGGTTGGTGTTATCTGCAATCTGAGGTTATTGATATTTCTCCCAGAAATCTTGATTCCAGCTTGTGCTTCATCCAGCCTAGCATTTCTCATGATGTACTCTGCATATAAGTTAAATAAGCAGGATGACAATATACAGCCTTGACATACTCCATTCCTGATTTGGAACCAGTCTGTTTTTCCTTGTCCAGTTCTAACTGTTGTTTCTTGACCTGCATACAGATTTCTCAGGAGGCAGATCAGGTGGTCTGGTATTCACATCTCTTTCAGAATTTTCCACAGTTTATTGTGATCCACACAGTCAAAGGCTTTGGCATCGTCAATAAACAGAAGTAGATGTTTTCCTGGAATTCTCTTGCTTTTTCAATGATCCAACAGATGTTGGAAATTTGATATCTGGTTCCTCTGCCTTTTCTAAATCCAACTTGAACATCTGGAAGTCCATGGTTCACATGCTGTTGAATGAAGCCTGGGTTCGAGAATTTTGAACATTACTTTGCTAGCATGTGATATGAATGAATTGTTTGGTAGTTTGAACATTCTTTGGCATTGCTTTTCTTTGGGATTGGAATGAAAACTGATCTTTTCCAGTACTGTGGCCACTGCTGAGTTTTCCAAATTTGCTGGCATACTGAGTGCAGCACTTACACAGCATTATCTCTTAGGATTTGAAAAAGCTCATCTGGCATTCCATTGCCTCCACTAGCTTTGTTCATAGTGGTGCTTCTTAAGGCCCACTTGACTTCATATTCCAGGATGTTTGGCTCTAGGTGAGTGATCACACCTTTGTGGTTATCCTGGGTCATTATGATTTTTTTTGTATAGTTCTTCTGTGTATTCTTGCCATCTCTTCTTAATATCTTCTGCTCCTGTTAGGTCCATACCATTTCTGTCCTTATTGTGCCCATCTTTGCATGAAATGTTCCCTTGGTATCGCGAATTTTCTTGAAGAGATCTCTAGTCTTTCCCACTCTGTTGTTTTCTTCTATTTCTTTGTATTGATCACTGAGGAAGGCTTTCTTATCTTTCTGTGCTATTCTTTGCAACTCGGCATTCAGATGGGTATATCTTTCCTTTTCTCCTTTGCCTTTAGCTTCTCTTCTTTTCTCATCTATTTGTAAGGCCTCCTGGGACAACCATTTTGCCTTTTTACATGTCTTTTTCTTGGGGGATGGTCTTGATCACTGCCTCCTGTACAGTGTCATGAACCTCCATCCATAGTTCATCAGGCACTCTGTCTATCAGATCTAATCCCTTGAATCTGTTTGTCACTTTCACTGTATAATAGTAAGGGATTTGATTTAGGTAATACTTGAATAATCTAGTGGTTTCCCCTACTTTCTTCAATTTAAGTCTGAATTTTGCAAATAAGGAATTTACCTATAAATCAGGGACTAATTACACTGTCTGTGGTTTGGTATCTGGACACATATTTATTGTTTTTCTTCATAATACAGTCGGAATTGTATATCTGGCCTTGAAGCTAAACTCAGAAAGAGGATATGACACACTGTGAGAGGTCATCATTACGAGTAGATGCTGGGTTGAAAACAGCTATTCTGTTTATACTGGTGGAGCAAGAGGTCTGGCTTCGTTATTGGCCATGTTTGAGATGTGTTCCCTTGTGTCCAGAAATAGGTACTGAATTAATCATCTTGTCCTAAGGACAAACTTTTGGGATAATATTCAGAAAACAAAATCGAGAGCTTTTTATGGTTTGAGAGTTGTCTAAAATGAGGAAATAGAATGGATACCTGGTCACCAGGAAAAGATGATTTTTTTTCCTATTATGTAATGTATAATTGTCCCTTATATAAGACATATTAATGAATTAGCATAATGTTCTCTTCACCTCTGTGTCCTTCTTAGTGGCAAAAATCTATTCCATATTAGGACATTTAGGAAAAATCACATCTCTAAAGTTTGAGCCGATAGAACCATAAAGTTGTTCCTGTTCCCAATCCTGCTCTTTGAAGAATATACACAAATTTCCCTAAGAATTTAAAGGACATACATTTATTGATATCTGTTGTGTCCCTACTTTGTGCCAGACACTCTTCTGTGCATTGAGAATAGAGCAATAAATGAGACAAAAATTACTTTCAAGATGCTTATACCATATTAATAGAATTAATTAGTCTTTCATGTGCTCAGAAACTAAGAACATTTTTCTACTTGAAACTTCTAAAATAAATGAAGCATATCATTTAAAAATAAGTTCTCAAAAACTTATTCTTACACTTTCATTCCATATTTTACTCTATGACCTTTTAATACTAATCAGTGGAAAACATCTCCCTAAGTCCAAAAAATTCATTTATTCTTAAGAAGTGGAGAACTATTTTTACACAACCTCTATGAAAATGATTCTGAAACTGGAAAACTTATTAAAATATAGATTCAGTGTATCTGGGATGGGGCCCAAGATTATTCTCCATTCCCCAGGTTTCCAGGTAATGCTAATGCTGCTGGTCCATGGACCACTCTGAATATCAAGGCACTATTCAACATCATTGGGTATTCCCTGGTAGCCCAGACAGTGAAGAATCTGCCTGCGATGCAGGAGACCTGGGTTCAATCCCTGGGTTAGGAAGATCCCCTGGAGAAAAGTATGACTACCCACTCCAGTAGTCTTGCCTGGAGAATCTCCATGGACAGGGCAGCCTGGCAGGCTTCAGTCCATGGGGTCGCAAAGAGTCGGACAGGACTGAGTGATTAAGCACATACAATAGCATTATGGACTAAATGTACATATTTTATTCTACTACTCAATTATGAAATTCTTTAAACTTTATTTTATTCTTCATAATAAAACTGGTCCAACATAACTTTCCAAGACAAGTAGTGGTTATTTATAATGTTCCCATCGCATAGCAAAGACTATAAAAATATTTATAGTAAAGACTATGATCATTCAATTTATCATTGAATACATTTATGGTCTAGCAAGTAGGGGATTGTATAACATAGTGGTTGAGAGTTTCTGATTTAGAATCAGAAAATCCCTATGAACTACATAACATCAAGCAAGTTACTTAATCTCCATAAACCTGTTTCTTCATTTATAAAGTGGGGATGACGTATACTACTTGCCACATAGAGTGATTATAAGATTAAATGAGAAAATGCATATTAAAAGCTCTCATAATTCCCTGGGTCAGGAATATCCCTGGTGTAGGAAATGGCAACTCAGTCCAGTATTCCTGCCTGGAGAATCCCATGGACAGAGAAACCTGGTGGGCTGCAGTCCATGGGGTCGCAAAAGAGTCAGACACAACTGAGCATACACACACACATACTTTCTGACACATATTGTGTGTTTAATAAGTGCTAGTTTTCCCATTATTATATGCAAGGGCTGTCAATGATAAAAAGCAAGAATGACTATTACCCTGTCCTCAGAGAAGGCACACTTTGGCATGAAGATATAATGTGTGTGTTAATAACTAATTCAATGTGGAAAGAAAGAAGAGCAAAAGTGCAGCTGGAGTCTGAAGAGGAAGTGATTAATTCCACTTGGGGAACATGACAGCTGATCCTTATTGAGGACTGACTGTGCATCACTCAGTCAGCGTTCAAGTGCTTTTTGTTAACTTATTAAATCCTCACAACACCCCTGCAGTAGGTTAAACCTTTGATCTTCATTTTGTAGAGGAGGAAACTACAATGGAGTAAGGTTGACTTGCTTGCAACTAGGCAGTAGTTGTCTAGGTGCTAAACTGAATCTGATATCTGGGTCTACCTATTAACCACTGTATTTCTGTTGTTGTTCAGTTGCTAAGTCATGTCTGAAACTTTGCAACCCCATGGACTGGAGCCCACCAGGCTCCTCTATTCATGGGATTCTCCAGGTAAGAATACTGAAATGGGTTGCCATTTCCTTCTCCAAGGATCTTCCCCAACCAGGTATCGAACCTGTGTCTTCTGCATCTCTTGCCTTGGCAGGCAGATTCTTTACCACTGAAACTACCAGCGAAGCCAACCACTGTACTAGTCTCACCTATAAACAAAACAAAGCTGAGGGTAATCCCTAAGTTTGCTTTTAACAACCAGGCAATCTCAATTCCTGGGGTGGGAAAAGATGATTGAGGAAAGGGATTACAGAAGCTGAGAATGACATGGAAAAGACAGAGACTGGAAAATTGAAGCAAGTATGGAAAACAGGATAATTTGGGATTACTGGGGTACATAGCAATAGGAGAACAAGAGTGTATGAGCTGGATAACTCGATTTCTCTGAATTTTATTGACATGATGTTAATCCCCGGGAAATACAGATTGCTTTAGAGCTTGGATTCCTGCACATGATGTTCTTTAGAAAAGACAACTTCAATGGAAAAGACCACAAAAGCCTAGCTGCTGATGTATATTTCAGAGAAACATTTTCCCTCAGAATATGAAAAACCAGAATCTTTCTTGGTTAGATTTGCGTGAAGTGTGTGTTGTTTTCCTTTCCAGGTCTAAAGAATGGTTTATTCATCCATACATACTTTCAAACCATCTAATGCTGTTTTAAGAGGAATAAATAATATTTGCCAAACTTTAGCAGTGATTTTCTTTCTTTTACCATTGGGGTAATTTTGTTTCTTCATCCAGTAGCTAAAGACTTGCTTGGACAGGCTCTGTCCACTCTGTCTGGCTTATTATCTTGGAACTTCAGCTATGATTCATATATATAGTCTCCGGCCCATTGCTTCTCTGTTTTCCGACTTCTAAAACTAACTAACTAACTCTCTGTATCTGTCTCTCTCTCATTTTCCTGTCATTCCCTCTCTCTCTCACACAATGGCCATACACACATGATTCAAGAGATTTAAATATCAGAACAATATTGAATGAATAGGTTATATTCTCTGGGATCTATTGAAATGCAGTGATGCTGACTTTAAACCAAACCAAGATATTTCAGAGATCTTTGAGAAGAACTTTCCATTTCTCAGAAGAACATTATTTCTGGTCTCAGGTGTTATTTCATTTCCAATTTTCATGATCTTTTTTTTTTTCCTTTATAGATGTCATGTCCCAGGAAACATAGCAGATAAATACCCTAGGTTATGCCAGTTTTATATAGGTAAGACAAGCCTCTAAGCATTTATCATTGAAACATTTTGTCTTAGAATCTGGAGAAGGTTTATGTCCCACCTCTGCTGTTTTTGCAATTGTATCTAATGATGTGTATATGTATATACATATATATATATATATATATATATATGTCAGAAGTAAACAAGAGGTCTATCTTGGAACTCAATTCAGCAGAACAGTGAACTGAATTATATCCACTCCTCCTTTTCCCATCTTCCATTTTAACTATTTTCTACTTTAGAAGAAAATTGCAAATGTTAACAGAGAAGTTAAAATATCAGCTCATTTTCATCAGACATTTTCATATGTGTATTTTCATGTGGCACTGGGGGCTGAATAATGGCCCCCAAATATGTCTACATCCTAATCTCTAGAGTCTGTGACTATGTTACCTTACATGGTAAAAGAGACTTCATAGATGTTAATTAAGAATCTTTACATGGGATGAGAATTCTGGATTATGCAAGTGATTGCAATGTATTCACAAGGATCTTTATAAGAGGGATACAGGAACGTTAGAGTTAGAAGAGATGTGATGAGCTAAGCTGAGTTGGAGGGGGGTGGGCCAGGAACCAAAGACTACAAGCAGCCTCCAACAAGCTGGGAAATCAAAGGAAAAGATTCTCTGCAATAGCCTCTAGAAGAAGTGCAACTCTATTGACACCTTGATTTTAGACCCCTTTTGGAGTTCTGACCTCCAGAACTACAAGATAAGAAGTTTGCTTTGCTTTAAGCTCCAACACTTTGGTCACCTGATGCAAAGAGCTGACTCACTGGAAAAAACCCTAATGCTGGGAAAGATTGAAGGCATGAAGAGAAGGGTTGAAGAAGGATGAGATGGTTGTATGGCATCAATGACTCAACGGACATGAGTTTGAGCAAACTCTGGGAAATGGTGAAGGCCAACGAAGCCTGGCGTGCTGCAGTCCATGGGGTTACAAAGAGTTGGACCTGACTTAGTGACTGAAAGACAACAAGCCACTGCATTTGTGGCAATTTGTGGGAGCAACAGTAGGAACTGAATACAGCTGTTAGTGGATGCACTGCAAGTATTAGTGCAAACTCAAACCTAATCATTGAGTTTCTACCCCTGTATATGTGCAGTGCTTAGTTGCTCAGTCATGTCTGACTCTTTGCAACCTCACAGACTGTAGTCTGCCAGGCTCCTCTGTCCATGGGGATTCTCCAGGCAAGAATACTGGAGTGGGTTGTCATTCCCTTCTCCAGGGGATCTTCTCAACCAAGGATTGACCCCAGGTCTCCTGCATTGCAGGTGGATTCTTTACCATCTGAGCTAACAGGGAACCTCTCTACCCCTGTATAATTCAGTCAGTTCAGTTCAGTCGCTCAGTCGTGTCCGACTCTTTGCAACCCATGAATCGCAGCACACCAGGCCTCCCTGTCCATCACCACCTCCCGGAGTCTACCCAAACCCGTGTCCATCGAGTCGGTGATGCCATCCAGCCATCTCGTCCTCTGTCATCCCCTTCTCCTCCTGCCCTCAATCCTTCCCAGCATCAGGGTCTTTTCCAATGAGTCAACTCTTCCCATGAGGTGGCAAAAGTATTGGAGTTTCAGCTTCAACATCACTCCTTCCAATGAACACCCAGGACTGATCTCCTTTAGGATGGACTGGTTGGATCTTCTTGCAGCTCAAGGGACTCTCAAGAGTCTTCTCCAACACCACAGTTCAAAAGCATCAATTCTTCGGCCGTAAGCTTTCTTCACCATCCAACTCTCACATCCATACATGACTACTGGAAAAAACATAGCCTTGACTATACGGACCTTTATGGCAAAATAATGTCTCTGTTTTTAAATATGCTATCTAGGTTGGTCATAACCTTCCCTCCAAGGAGTAGTTCAGTTCAGTTCAGTTCAGTCGCTCAGTCGTGTCCGACTCTCTGCGACCCCATGAATTGCAGCACGCCAGGCCTCTCTGTCCATCACCAACTCCCGGAGTCTACCCAAACCCATGTTCATTGAGTCGGTGATGCCATCCAACCATCTCATCCTCTGTCGTCCCCTTCTCCTCCCGCCCCCAATCCTACCCAGCATTAGGGTCTTTTCCAATGAGTCAACCCTTCGCATGAGGTGGCCAAAGTATTGGAGTTTCAGCTTCAACATCAGACCTTCCAATGAACACCCAGGATTGATCTCTTTTAGGATGGATTGATTGGATCTCCTTGCAGTCCAAGGGACTCTCAAGAGTCTTCTCCAACACCACAGTTCAAAAGCATCAATTCTGCGGCGCTCAGCTTTCTTCACCGTCCAACTCTCACATCCATACATGACCACTGGAAAAACCATAGCCTTGACTAGACGGACTTTTGTTGGCAAAGTAATGTCTCTGCTTTTAAACATGCTATCTAGGTTGGCCATAACCTTCCTTCCAAGGAGTAAGCGTCTTTTAATTTCATGGCTGCAGTCACCATCTGCAGTGATTCTGGAGCCCAAAAAAGCAAAGTCTGACACTGTTTCCACTGTTTCCCCATCTATTTCCCATGAAGTGATGGGACTGGATGCCATGATCTTAGTTTTCTGAATGTTGAGCTTTAAGCCAACATTTTTCACTCTCCTCTTTCACTTTCATCAAGAGGCTCTTTAGTCCTTCTTCACTTTCTGCCATAAGGGTGGTGTCATCTGCATATCTGAGATTATTGATATTTCTCCCGCAATCTTGATTCCAGCTTGTTATTCATCCAGCCAAGTGTTTCTCATGACGTACTCTGCATATAAGTTAAATAAGCAGGGTGACAATATACAGTCTTGATATACTCCTTTGCCTATTTGGAACCAGTCTGTTGTTCCATGTCCAGTTCTAACAGTTGCTTCCTGACCTGCATACAGGTTTCTCAAGAGACAGGTCAGATGGTCTGGTATTCCCATCTCTTTCAGGATTTTCTACAGTTTATTGTGATCCACACAGTCAAAGGCTTTGGCATAGTCAATAAAGCAGAAATAGATGTTTTTCTGGAACTCTCTTGCTTTTTCAATGATCCAGTGGATGTTGGCAATTTGATCTCTAGTTCCTCTGCCTTTTCTAAAACCAGCTTGAACATCTGGAAGTTCATGGTTCACGTATTGCTGAAGCCTAGCTTGGAGAATTTTGAGCATCACTTTACTAGCGTGTGAGATGAGTGCAATTGTGTGGTAGTTCGAGCATTCTTTGGCATTGCCTTTCTTTGGGATTGGAATGAAAACTGACCTTTTCCAGTCCTGTGGCCACTGCTTAGTTTTCCAGATTTGTTGGCATACTGAGTGCAGCACTTTCACAGCACCATCTTTCAGGATTTGAAATAGCTCAAGTGGAATTCCATCATCTCCACTAGCTTTCTTTGTAATGATGCTTTCTAAGGCCCACTTGACTTCACATTCCAGGATGTCTGGCTTTAGGTGAGTGATCACACCATCGTGATTATCTGGGTCGTGAAGATCTTTTTTGTACAGTTCTGTGTATTCTTGCCACCTCTTCTTAATATCTTCTGCTTCTGTTAGGTCCCTACCATTTCTGTCCTTTATTGTGCCCATTTTTGCATGAAATGTTCCCTTGGTATCTCTAATTTTCTTGAAGAGATATCTAGTCTTTCCCATTCTGTTGTTTTCCTCTATTTCTTTGCATTGATTGCTGAGGAAAGCTTTCTTATCTCTCCTTGCTGTTCTTTGGAACTCTGCGTTCAGATGGGAATATCTTTCCTTTTCTCCTTTGCTTTTTGCTTCTCTTCTTTTCACAGCTATTTGTAAGGCCTCCTCAGACAGCCATTTTGCTTTTTCGCATTTCTTTTCCATGGGGATGGTCTTGATCCCTGTCTCCTGTACAATGTCACGAACCTCTGTCCATAGTTCATCAGGCACTCTGTTTATCAGATCTAGTCCCTTAAATCTATTTGTCACTTCCACTGTATAATCATAAGGGATTTGATTTAGGTCATACCTGAATGGTCTAGTGGTTTTCCCTACTTTCTTCAATTTCAGTCTGAATTTGGTAATAAGGAGTTCATGATCTGAGCCACAGTCTTCTCCTAGTCTTGTTTTTTGCTGACTGTATAGAGCTTCTCCATCTTTGGCTGCAAAGAATATAATCAATCTGATTTCGGTGTTGACCATCTGGTGATGTCCATGTATAGAGTCTTCTCTTGTGTTGTTGGAAGAGGGTGTTTGCTATGACCAGTGCATTCTCTTGGCAAAACTCTATTAGCCTTTGCCCTGCTTCATTCTGTACTCCAAGGCCAAATTTGCCTGTTATTCCAGGTGTTTCCTGACTTCTTACTTTTGCATTCCAGTCCCCTATAATGAAAAAGACATCTTTTTTGGATGTTAATTCTAAAACGTCTTGTAGGTCTTCATAGAACCGTTCAAGTTCAGCTTCTTCAGCTATAATTAGCCACAAATTATTGTTCAATACAATGTCAAATGTAAAGAATGTTTAAAGTTTTATTATATTTGATCCACTGTAGTTTTCAGGAATATATAATTATGTAACCATATTAATGTTATAAGAGAAATCATGAATGTAATAGAAAATTATAACAACCAGAACATTCTATCATCAATAAATAGATGATTGAAATTCATACTGATAAAGTAGTATGTTCCTTTTTCATATTTTAATTACAAGATTCTTGTGATGGGATTCAATTTGTTTTTTCTTATATTAGTCCCTATGGTAGCCAGTGAGTGTCATAGGTTGAAAAATACCAGCATTTTAAAAATTACAAGGATGATAGTCATCAAGATTATGAAAGAAATGATCAAACTCTGTAGCCATAATGCGCTTTACATTTCTTCTGTCATGACTCCCTGTTTCAATTAGATATATTTTGTACACTCTGGACTTCAATATTACTCAGTGGAATAAAATGGTGACAATCTTGAAGAATTTTCAAATTACTTAAACTGACCATATTAATGCTGCTAAACCATAAATTTTAGAGCTTCAGAGACCCTATCCAAATTTCCCATATGGATGAACTAATGTGAGTTATATCAGTTAATTTTAATTCAAGTACAATTTAGGCCCAAGTGTATACATATTAGGGACTTCCCCAATAGCTCAGCAGGTAAGGAATCTGCCTGCAATGCAGGAGACACAGGTTCAATCTCTGGTTCAGGAAGATCCCCTGAAGGAGGAAATGGCAACCTGCTCCAATATTCTTACCTGAAAAATCTCACGGACAGAGGAACCTGGCGGGATACAGTCCAATTGGTCACAAAGAGCTGGACACGACTAGGCTCAGGACACAGCACTGTATGCAGATTAAGGCAACCCTACAGAAAGAGCCTCCACCTTGGCCAAACACAATCATTGTTGAAATGACTTGTGCACTCAGATATCAAGAAGTACTTAAATAAAACACTACTATTGCACATTATTAACTTAATTGATTTGGGAAGAACAGGTAGGCAACTTTCTCTTTTATTCCATAGACATGGTAAACAGAATTGTCACAATAATTTTTCTTAACACTTTATACTTAGAAGTGATATTTTCTTAATCCTTTGAGGTGACTGGAATGAATTTAAAGAAAATGAGCTGAATTTTTATTTTAAGAGTGTATTTCAAGTTATTAATGGAGATACTGGGTTTCCTAAACCTCCTTCAAGGTTCTTGATATTTAACTGTTCTCTGATAACAGGTAGCCCATAAATAGTGTGATTATGGGTCTTGGTTTTCACAAGTCAGGCCTGTTACCTGTTGTCCCACTGTAATTATTAATAGTTACCCTCAAATTTGGATGAAAAACTATCTAATCCCCTTACCCATAAGCATTCTGCACAACTTGAATAAAACTGGAACTTGGTTCTGGAATTAATATTTCAAAAAATGTAATTGCTTTGTGTAAAAAATATATTTTCACTTGTGTAGAACTTTCATAAGAGAATAACTTGTCAAGGGTAATCTTTTTTCCCTTGGCTAAGCTCATAAATTATTTTTTCCAGGTGAACTTCTTTTTTCATTTCTTAAGACTCCATATACACCGCACAAACTGTCCCCTCAACCCAAGACTGTCAGTCATATTTGTATTATATTCATTTTTTTCTTAATTTGGAAAGAATCTGTTTCCTTAGAGTCTTCTCATTTAGGAGGCTTTGTTTGCTTACATAGGCTTTGTTTTATGTCCTTTAGTAAAGATTTAAGTATTTTAAAAATAGATCTAGTTTATTTTATGTTGACTTTATTCCTGGGAAGCTTATAATATTTGTTGTACTGCAAATAGAATCCCTACCCCACTACCTTCTCTAGCTAATTGCTCTTCTTATAAAGAAAAGCTATTGATTTTTGTTGTAGTTGAGTACATAGTTTGTCTCTGACAATCTTTTGGAGCTCAAATAATTTCCCAGTTGGATCCTACAGATATTCAAGCTAATCAAATGATCTGCAGATAATTATAACTTTGTTTCTTTTCTTCTTCTTTTTTTTTTTTTTTGTTGCTTTTGCTTTCTTCACTGTAGTGATTAGAACTTTAAATAACTTTTAATGATGGTGATGAATTTTGGATATTACTATCATTTGTTGAATCCTTTGAATATAAGACCTCAAGATACTCTTTAACTCAGGCAAATTCCTTTTGTTTCTTTGACTATAATTTCTCCTCTAGTCTTTCCTTTCTCTCTTTCTGGAACTCTTATCATATACTACATATCCTAGCTTTCCATCTTCCGTCTCTATTTCCTTTATATTTCTTTACTTCCCTCTCATATTTTAGAGTTGATTTCCTGGAAGTAGAGTTGGAGACAGGGACTCTTGTCCAGGCACTTACTGAGGGAATGTTCTCAAGGGGAATGCGTAAGAGTGAGCAAAGCTGAATAGGACAGAGGAAGAAACTAGGCAAAGATAAGGGTTCAGCTGCAGCCTGGCCTTGACCTAAGACCACGGGGGAGCTCTGATGTATGAATGATACCACCGAGTTACCCTCTGAAAAACAAGCTCGGCTTGTGTACCTCCTTATCAGGAAGTTCCTCCCTGGGAGCCCTGCCTGAGGCTGAGGTTGTGACCTCTCAACTCACAGGGGAAGAATGAAGCTGTGAACTCTTAGCAGCCAACACTTAATAGCAGCTGGAGAATAGGTACATCAGCCTAACACATTCACGTGAGTCAGAAAAAGCATCTACTAAACAGTCTACGTTTACACATAATATATACTTATAAAATATATAAATATTCTACACTAAGAAATCCTCAACAAAAAATAAAGATAATAATAGCAACCACACAGCAAAATTTTCAGTTTGGAAGCAATGATACAAATACGTAGTATTTAAAAAAATTTTCTTTATTTTTTTGAAAAGCATAAGCATTCTAGCTCTTCTTTTCTGTACAGAATTTTCTGTGGTTTCTTCTAGTATGTAAAGAATACTGGAAGAGTCCTTTAGAAAGAGATTCATTTTTTCATATTTATGATCTCTAATTGTGCTCCACTTTCATCAAAAGAATATTTTTCGATTCTTAAAATTTTTTCTTAATAAATGTGCTGTAGTTCTAAACCACAAAATTAGGAGCTTTATTTTGTCATCCTGAGCATCACTTTAATGTTTCACTCATAGTGGAAACCTGCTGATCTTAAAATGGTCTAACTAGCTTTCCTTATTTCCTCTGAGCAACGTCCACAAGGCTAGTTATTTTTAATCACAGAATTAATAGGGACCAAATTTCTTGATGGGGTCCCTTTAGTCTTCTTATATTGGGTGATGGTAGTGAGAAACCTGTATGCAGGTCAGGAAGCAACTGTTAGAACTGGACATGGAACAACAGACTGGTTCCAAATAGGAAAAGGAGTACGTCAAGACTGTATATTGTCACCCTGCTTATTTAACTTATATGCAGAGTACATCATGAGAAATGCTGGGCTGGAAGAAGCACAAGCTGGAATCAAGATTGCCAGGAGAAATATCAATAACCTCAGATATGCAGATGACACCACCCTTATGGCAGAAAGTGAAGAAGGACTAAAGAGCCTCTTGATGAAAGTGAAAGAGGAGAGTGAAAAAGTTGGCTTAAAGCTCAACATTCAGAAAACTAAGATCATGGCATCTGGTCCCATCACTTCATGGCAGATAGATGGAGAAACAGTGGAAACAGTGGCTGACTTTATTTTTTGGGGCTCCAAAATCACTGCAGACGGTAATTGCAGCCATGAAATTAAAAGATGGTTACTCCTTGGAAGGAAAGTTATGACTAACCTAGATAGCATATTAAAAAGCAGAGACATTACTTTGTCAACAAAGGTCCATCTAGTCAAGGCTATGGTTTTTCCAGTAGTCATGTATGGATGTGAGAGTTGGACTGTGAAGAAAGCTGAGAACTGAAGAATTGATGCTTTTGAACTGTGGTGTTGGAGAAGACTCTTGAGAGTCCCTTGGACTGCAAGGAGATCCAATCAGTCCATCCTAAAGGAGATCAGTCCTGGGTGTTCATTGGAAGGAGTGATGTTGAAGCTGAAACTCCAATACTTTGGCCACCTCACGCGAAGAGGTGAGTCGTTGGAAAAGACCCTGATGCTGGGTAGGATTGGGGGCAGGAGGAGAAGGGGACAACAGAGGATGAGATGGCTGGATGGCATCACCGACTCTATGGACATGAGTTTCGGTAAACTCCAGGAGTTGGTGTTGGACAGGGAGGCCTGGCGTGCTGCAATACATGGGTTCACAAAGAGTCGGACACTACTGAGCAACTGAACTGAACTGAGTGGTAAAGAACCTGCCTGTCAATGCAGGAGACTCAAGAGACTAGGATTCTATCCCTTGGTTGGTAAGATCCCCTGGAGAAGGAAATGGCAACCCGCTCCAGTATTCTTTTCTGAGAAATCCATGGACAGAGGAGCCTGGTGGGCTACAATATTAGAGGAACAGTTTTAGAACTCCCCTGCCTATTATAAAATTATCACTTATTATAAAACTATTGCTCAATGAAGCTTCTTTGCTGATAATAAAAATATGAAATAAGGTAAAAGAACAAAAATGTATCCTCAGTATGAACATAAATATATACATGTGAAATATAATGTTTTGCTAAAGATGGTAAAATCAGCTAAATAATAAAGTGTTATTTTATCCAAATATTCAACATTCAGTTAGATCTTCCATCTCTCACTTTTGACTGCAGTTGAGCAGTAAACTTCTAAAAAGAGAAAGGGTCTCATCTTTTCAGTGTTCAGGGAGAAGGAGACATTTTAGTACTGAGCAACCTGGATGAGAAAGACTTTGTGTAGAAGATAATGAGATGAGTTTCATCTCCTTAATAGGTGAATGTATTGTTTAGTGGAGTGGTTAAAATAAATCAATGCTTTTAGATTACAAAATACCATTGGAATTAGGTAAATATCTTCCTGTATCACATTTCTTTGGGGTAAAGATACATTTCTATGATCTGTAGATGACTGTCTTTTAGAAAGAAGATAATTGTCTTTTAGTTACACTGCCGAGATCTTCAGATAATATTTGCCTAGGTCATTTGCCTTATGTGAGAGTAACATATTTTTTGAAATGTTAAACATATGTTATTGAATATGATATATGAATATATGTATATAATTATGTGAATAATATACATAAATGTGAATTTAAGGATTATATTACTTTTAACAGTGCAGTTTTGAAATTTATAAGCCCTATAGATAAAATGAGTGAACTCAACTTTAAATGCAAGGATGCTAGAAATCTGAATTAGCCACAAAGTTCATTTTTCATACTGTGGTAACTATTCTAATCTTAGATATGTGAAGAGAAGAAAGGAAAATGGTTCATCAAAACTGACAAATTTATAGGTCTCACAATATTGATTTATTAAGATTTAATAAGAGCAATATTTGTTTCCTATTGCTGCTGTAAAAAACTACCACAAAATTTGTGACTTAAAATAACACAGGTTTATTATCTTTAACTTTTTTAGATCAGGAGTCTCACGGGACTAAAATCAGAGTGTAGGCAGAACTGTATTCCTTTTGGAGGCTCTAGGAAAGGATCCAGTTTCTTGTCTTTTCCAGTTTGTAGAGGTACCTACATTCTTTGGTTTGTGGTCTCTTCCTCCTCTTCAAAGTCAGCAGTATTACATTTCTCTGACCCTAATTCCATCTTCATCTCTTCCTCTCAGACCTTAGCCAAGAAAGGGTCTCAGGTGTTAAGAACTCATGTAATTAACTTGAGCCCACATAGATAATTCACAATAGCGTCCCAATCTCAAATTCCTTGATTTTAATCACATCTGTAAAATCCTTTTTGCCATGTAAGGTAACATGTGCACAGATTCAAAGAATTAGCATGAAGACATCCTAGATAGGGAATGCATTGTTCTGCCTACTACATAGCAGATCATTTCTAGGTGGAGTAAAAAGGATCGAGCCTTTAGCACAAAAGTGTCTATTTCTCCTAATACAATCAACCTTCATAGCATGTTTCTAATAGTCACATCACTGTAGTGTCTCACATAAAGTTCATAATCAGCTGAAACTGCAAGACAGTTTTCTATCATCATTCAAGGCTAACTCCTGAGTAGACAATATTTATTGCACTAAGTTTTTTGAAAGAAACTCTGTTTTTCAATCAATGAAATGAAAATGAAAGTTATGATTGATTATTCACTGTAGCTGATGTTCAATGAGGCTTCAAGGTTAGTTACAATCAAAGAAGGAATAACTTCTCAGTCTTGAAATAAATACTTACCTTTGGTTCTTAGAAATGAATTTTAGTGGAACACAATTTGCTTTTATGTAAGAAAGTTTGCCAGGCTCTTAAAAAGCCAAGGCATTCTCATGGCTTACAATAAAGGTAAATAAAATCATGCTGCTTTCACTGTTTACCAAATCCAGCTGGCTTGCAAATCCATCTATTTTTTCAACTCTAAAAATAGTTCTTTGATTTCCTCATTTGCACCTCCAACTTCTGAATTTTCTTTAAAGTCTGGAGCAATCAGCTCTTCCAGACTTTGAGCCATGCTTTGTTGTCAGGCTGATGCTGTGAAAACCAGAAGCTAATCACTCCCGCAACACCATCTTTTGCTGGGCTTGCCTCCAGGCAGAAGGAAGAGGCTGTAGGTCAAAGACCCAGGCAAGCAAACTGATGTTCTTCAAAGCAGGGTTCGTTAGATTTCGGCAATGACAACCAGCTCTGTTAATGTAAACTGTAAAATTTAGCCTTCACTGACCTTTTTAAGGTTAATGAAAAACAGTCCAGAATGGAAAATAGGACTAGACATTAATATGCACAACTATATGAGTAAAACCTGCAGTTAACAATGGAAGACAGGAAAACTGACTCATTCTATGATATCTTTAGGCAACTTATATCACAAGTAAACCACAAGAGACAAGAAATTATACAGGAAATGTGTAATGTCAGTTATGGATTGTAGTCCAGTAGAGAAAAGAAGGATAAATCTGCTGAAAATCCTCACTCTTGTTCAAAGATTTTTGTGTATTATTATTATTATTATTTTAGCTGCAATATTTCTTGCATGCAGCCAGATTGGGCTGAGTGAAAACCACAAAACAGATAACCCAAATTCCTTCTAGGTATTTAAATTTCTTTTGCCCAGACTATTTTTCTTTAATAAATTCTCCATCCTCATATAGGCAGGGCTATAATCACAGTTTTCCCTCTTACAAGGTGACCAATAGTCCCAATTTGAAGCTGAACTTTCAGTTTTACAACTGAGACTGTCCTGGGCATACAATTCTGGTTTGAATGGATTCCCAAAATGCAGGACTTTTCGTGCTAAAACCAGGAAATTCCTGAGCCAACTGGAACAAGTTGTTTACCCTACCAAGTCTTTTGTCTCGGATCACACTTGAGCACTCATGTTGAAGCTTTGGGGAAGAACTGCCTTCGCTTACTTTAAGGGTCAATGTCCTGCTACTTGGAAAGACCATGAATGAGACAATACTGTGAAAAACTCTACTGGGATGGCAGATTCAAGGGTGCATTTGAATTTAATGATTGCATCCCTAAATTCTGGATATATTCCCTGGATTTTCAGTTTCTCTTAGCCAATAAATTTCATTTCTTTTTCCTTCACTTAAATGGTTTAATTGCACCATTCCAGGTCATGTCCATTTTACATTTTCTCACATAGTGCCAAATTATATTTCAAAGAGGCTAGGTTAACTATTTTTATATCAGGTAACTGAGTGTTTTAAGCAATATTTGATGTTGTCAGGCTTTAGCTTTTGCCAGTGGTGTTAATGGTGATTGATTGTTGATATAATTTGAAATTCCTTGAATAATAGCCATGTTAAACATTATTTCAATTGCTTATTTTTCCTTCAGAAAGTGTAAATGAAGACTAGTGTTCCGAATCCTTTGACCATTTTGATGTTGGTTGTTTACCTTTTCCTAATTGATTAGTTGGGTTTGATTTTTTATGTAATTCTAGATTGTTACCTGTCTTTTAACATTGATTATAATATCTTTAAGTATATATAAGTGGTGGATATTGGTATAGTGAAATTTACTGACCTCTTTTTATAGTTTTTTTTGTGTATGTTGTTTGATAAATCTTACCATAACCCTAGTCAGAGATATTATGAATAGTTTTTTTCTAAAATTTGTGTTGTTTTTCCTATGCAGGTCTTAATTACATCTGAATTTTATTTGTGATCTAGACATCTATGTTTATCCCTATGGAAAGTCAGCATCATCTATTCCATCACCAATTGGTATAAAATAACATCTTTTTAAACTAAATACAGGGTGTATGCTTGGGTCTATTTTTGCAGCCTTTAGTCTATTCCATAGGAAGAAGTTTAAGTTCATTGTATAAAATATTTTTGATATTTTTGTCAGAACTGCCACTGCTTTGTGGATTTATTTAGGGAAAATTGATACCTTTAGGTTAGTGCTTTGGGTCTTCTTTTCTGTCGTTAGTATAGTTTTACAACTTTCTCCATTAAGACCTTTTCTAACGTTTGTGATTTCTGAGTGAGTACCCAAATTTCCTAACACTAATTGAAGTGTTAGGAAATTTTCTTATTTCTATTTTCTTTTTTAAAAAAGAATATTAGAAAAAAAAATTTTGTTTTCTTATTTCTGGTAGATTGGAAGAATATTTCTTTATGTATTAGTTTTAGATCCTGTTTCTAGCATCATTGACTCTATTTGTTGCCTTTATTTTTTTAACGTAGCCTATTTAATTTTTTGTGATCATACCATTTTTAAGTAAAGCCAGTGGCCTTTATTTCAGGTGTGTGTATGTGTATACATACATACCATTTTATTTTATTGGCAAGGATCATTAAAATAGTTTTTAATAATAGTGTTTATAGTGAGTATTCTAGCTTTGTTCTAATCAGTATTTTGTTTGATGTTAATGAAGTTTTTTGATCCATGAATATGAAATCTATCTCCATTTATTTAGATCTTTTATTTCTTCCTAAAGTGTTTCATAGTTTTCAGTGTAAAAGTCTTACTCTTTTTTTATTAAATTTATTAAATATTTTATTTTTCAATGCTAATGTGATTGACGTGCATCCCTAGTCAAATTTCTTGGGCTTAATCCATAAATAATATGAACTCCCATCCCATTTTGGGCTTCCCTGGTGGCTCAGATGGTAATGAATCTGCCTGCAATGCAGGAGACCTGGACTCAATCCCTGGATCAGGAAGATCCTCTGGAGAAGGGCATGGCAACCCACTCCAGTATTCTTGCCTGGAGAATTCCATGGAGAGAGAAGCCTGGGGTCCTAGAGTGTTAGACAAGACTGAGTAACAAACACTTTCACTTTTACATTTCCCCATCCCTACATACTGCATAAGAAATTCACAAATAACAAACCAAACATGTGTCTCTCTGATGGCAGCAAGAGGAAAGGACTCCAAATTTTAGTCTTTTATCTTTTCGTATTTAGTTTTCCTTTCTGGATTTTCTTCTTAACCTTCCTGCTCAAATTTTGGTGGTTTTCAAAGTTGTCTCCTTGGTTCTATTCCAATTCAGATTTGTATACATTCTCTGGGTGATTGGCCCAATGTCTGGGACTTCTCTTATGACAGGGATTCCCAAATGTAACTCTGCCTCTGAGTGGTTTCATAATCTTGACCCATATTCTCCATCTCCTATTAGAAATTTTCATTTCAACATACATCAAACCTCTCAACCACAGCACATTCAAAGCTGAACTCATTATCGTCTACTCAAAAAGATTGCTTAATTATCTTGGTTAATACTGTCACTCACTTCACAGATTGCTTTTTCATGGGCTAGCCTTCAGTTCAGTTCAGTTCAGTCACTCAGTTGTGTCCAGCTCTTTGTGATACCATGGACTGCAGTACGCCAGGCTTCCCTGTCCATCACCAACTCCCGGAGTTTACTCAAACTCATGTCTATTGAGTTGGTGATGCCATCCAACCATCTCATCCTCTGTCATCCCCTTTTCCTTCTGCCTTCAGTCTTTTCCAGCATCAGGGTCTTTTCAAATGAGTCAGATCTGTGCAGCAGGTGGCCAAAGTATTGGAGTTTCAGCTTCAACATAAGTCCTTCCGATGAATATTCAGGACTGATTTCCTTTAGGATGGACTGATTGGATCTCCTTGCAGTCCAAGGGACTCTCAAGAGTCTTCTCCAACACCACAGTTCAAAAGCATCAGTTCTTTGGCACTCAGCTTTCTTTGTAGTCCAACTCTCACATTCATACATGACTACTGGAAAAAACATAGCTTTGACTAGACAGATCTTTGTTGACAAAGTAATATCTCTGATTTTTAATATGCTGTCTAGTTTAGTCATAGTTTTTCTTCCAAGGAGCAAGTGTCTTTTAATTTCATGACTGCAGTCATCATCTTCAGTGATTTTGGAGCCCCCCAAAATTGTCACTGTTTCCACTGTTTCCCCATCTATTTCTCGTGAAGTGATGGGACCAGATGCCATGATCTTAGTTTCCTGAATGTTGAGTTTTAAGCCAACTTTTTCACTCTCCTCTTTCACTTTCATCAAGAGGCTCTTTAGTTCTTCTTCACTTTCTGCCATAAGGGTGGTGTCATCTGCATATCTGAGGTTATTGATATTTCTCCCAGCAATCTTGATTCCAGCTTGTGTTTCTTCCAGCCCAGCATTTCTCATGATGTACTCTGCATGTAAGTTAAATAAGCAGGGTGACAATATACAGCCTTGACGTGCTCCTTTCCCTATTTGGAACCAGTCTGTTGTTCCATGTCCAGTTCTAACTATTGCTTTAGTGATCTGCAAAAATCCTATTTGCAGAAATTTTAATTCTCATCTTCATGATTCAGGAGAATTAAATAAAGAACGAGAAAAGGAGCAAAGAGAGATTAAAAGTCAAGGTCTATTTATTGAGAAGTTTCAGAATATAGTTATTTGGGGGTCCATGCCCACAAATGACAATAGGATTCTGGTACCTAAACATCAAGGTCTTCCTGGCTGGCTCAGTGGTAAAGAAGCAGCCCTGCCAATGCAGGGGTTCAATCCCTGTGTCGGGAAGATCCCCTAGAGAAGGAAATGGCAACCCACTCCAGTATTTTTGCCTGGAGAATCCTGTGGACAGAGGAGCCTGGTGGCTGCTGTCCATGGGGTCACACAGAGTCGGACATGACTGAAGTGACTTAGCAGCAGCAGCAGCCGGTATCCTTGCCTGGAAAATCCCATAGACAGAAGAGGCTGGCAGGCTACAGTCCATGGGGTCACAAAGAGTTGGACAGGACTTAGTAACTGAGCAGGCACGTACCTGAAGAGCAAAAAGGATCAGCCATCATTTTTTCCATAACCTCTTCAGACTTCTTCCTATTCCTGGAAAACATCTTGGCTGTAGGGTTAACTAGGACTATGCAGCCCCAGGTTGTCATCAGGGCTTAGACTTTTTTAAAGTGCTCTCTCACCAAGTTCTTATCATTACACATGAATTGTCTTCTCATTTATTGCTTCCCTTAAAGTATTTTATTATTCTTTGGAAAGAAGTCAGTTTTTATCTCTTATTAACTAATTTCCTCCCAAGATCCAGCTAGTGAAGTCAACTATTATCAACTGCTATGTTTTCTTTAGAAAGAAAATATTGAATAAATTAGAACATAGTCCAGTCTGGGTCATGTTGACCATGGAAATATTACTGTTTATTCATCTACATTTGGAGACAAATGTTTCTATTATATAAGCTTTAAATATTATTGTGGTCCTTGCTTTCATCTTCTGATGGAGAAAAAAATTAAAATTACTAACTCTCCTTCTCTTCTTTTTTATTCTAATCCCAGACAGAGATAACTGCTAAAAGAACTTTAAAAAATGTTTTCTAGACTAACCTTTATTCCTTAAAGTAGAATCTTTGTTGTCAATCTCAGCTTCCCTTTCTCTTTCTTCCCTATACCTGATTTACTTTAAAACATGTTGATTCAACAGCAAAAATACTCTTGCATCTGGTTGATACAATGCACTCCATAACTTGGCATATTATGTCTTTCAGAAAATCCATCTTCTAGTTCTTCTCCCTATGTCCTGAATTGGGGCCTCCTGTTACCCAAACAGAACCTTCTCATTCACTACTGATTTATATACGCTGGTTACTCATCCTGAAAAGCCAACTTCACAATCTCTACATTACCTTCAAAAACTCACCCCACAGGACTGAACTTAAATGGGGCAGGTAAAGAGGAAAACCATACCATTGGTTACTGTATGATGATTTTTCACTGTAATTTCCAAAAAATCAGGAATCGTGTCTGTAATATCTTTGATATATATTTTTTTCATCTTTCATATATAAAAGAGTAAGATGAGGAAAGGAGTCCCTGGGATTTGCAAAGTGTCAAGGAAAAAGCTGAAAGTAAGGATCTTAAAAAAGTGATTCCGTAAAGTTGTGTGTGTACTTCTGAGTTACAGATGTATGAGTCTGACCTAACCAGCATGCCGAAGGCTTTGAGAATTAAGCTACTTGGATAGATCACTGTGCATGTCCTAGAATGACCACTGTGTTGCATGCACAGGAGAGATCTGAGTAGCACCACGAAGGCTTTGACAGTCCAAGAGGACAAAGAGGAAATTATAGTCTGAACCTAACCAGGCCAATTACTTGTTATAATAACAGCAGAAACAGCAAATGAACATTCTTCACAAAACTTAAATTAGACCAATAGTCTCAATAATTTTCAGAATGCCCAGTATACAATCAAAATTACTAAACCTACCAGAAAAATAGCAACTGTTCACAAGGGAAAAGAAAATCAACAGACTCCAAACCAGAGATACCATAGATGTTGAAATTGTCATATAAAGACTTTAAAACAACTATTTTACCTGAGCTCTATGAAATATGGGTCACCATTCTAGAAATTAAGTATTGAAAGTCTCAGCAGAGAAAACAGAAGCTATAATAAAAGACCAAATGGAAATTTCATTATTGAAAAATATGATACCTAAAATAAAACATTCATTGGATGAGCTCAATGGCAGAATGGAGATGACAGAAGAGTCAGTAAACGTGAACATAAGTCAGTAGGAATAACATACACATGTTACATCTCTACAAATTTTAAAACCAAAAAAGACAAGAAAAGAGTACAGGACACATTTTTCTAAATACAGCAATGCAAACAGTAAGAAACTTATATTGCTTTACAACTAAATATTCATATCTGTTTTCTTTTTTTTCTACGTGTGTTTCCTATCACCCTATTTAAGTATTTTGTCAGTTTTCCTGCTCATTGCATAAGGGATGAAGCTGGGTCAAGCAGAAATTCTAGCTTTAATGGTGAAAAATTTAAGCTTTGAAGTGAAGTTGATAAAATGTCTGGGACAGAATCAGGGGTTAATGGAGGTCATCTCAAACCAGAGAGAAATTCTCTAGGATTGAGAGGAGAGCCATGAAAAGAGGTTTAGGACAGATGGGGATGCAGGCTTCTCAACATGCCCTGAGCCAGGCAGCAGCACCCCAGGGAGGAAATGCCTGGGGAGTGCATCTAGGTACATGAGGTCATGGATAGTTTTCAAACAAAAGATTCCTATGTCTTAAGCAGGGTAGTTTTTGAACTGTGACTTCTGAATTGCTGTGTTTATGGGAGGCAAACCCTGTTTGGCCAAATGAATCAATGAATCAATGATATGGACTGTTTTCCCAAACTTTGGCATTGTGAGAGTCCCTGGAACCTTTCACATTCTCAAGGAGACTAAAGAGAAGCAAAAAGACTGACATGAGGTTTCTTAGCAACCAAGCAGGATAGGGATTGAAATTAAATACTGAGTCAAGAAAAAGCAAAATTATAGTTTTGACACTCCTAAATTATCAAACTGAAATTTACATCTATTATGAAATTTTTAAAAATGCAAGAGTATTAACATTTCAGAATAAAATAAGGACTTTTTAAAAACACTGATCTTAAATTAATGAATCCATTCTAAGAGAAACAATCAAATCCAGAAATGCAGCAATCAAAATATTGGTATATTTAAGATTTAAAATATTTAATTTTCTATACAGTAAATGATGTCATATAAAGGATAGCTTTTTAAATATATGAGGCTTCCCTGGTGGCTCAGTGGTAAGGAATCTGCCTGCCAATGCAGGAGATGCAAGTTTAATCCCTGGGTCTGGAAGATCCCCTGGAGAAGGACCAAGCCTGGCAGGCTACAGTCCATGGGGTAACAAAGAATTGGACATGACTTAGAGGCAAAACAAAAATAAACAAAAATGTATGGAGTGCTTTTACGAAGTATTCAGAGAAAACCATTAGGCAGTAGAGAGATGAGCTAAGGTATAAAGCAGTCACTTGCACCAAAAGAAATTCAAATTTTAAAAATTTATAAACATATATTTAGTATTGGTAAAATTATTAAAGTAGAAATTAAAACATTGAGAAATTATTTTTTCTTTTGTTCAAGTAATATCGATGATAGCAATATAGTAAGTTGTTGTTGTTGTTTAGTTGCTGAGTCATGTCCATCTCTTTGCGACCCCATGGACTGTAGCCCACCAGACTCCTCTGTCCACTGGATTTCCCAGGCAAGAATATTGGAGTGGGTTGCCATTTCCTTCTTCAGGGGAATCTTCCCAACCCAGGGATCAAACCCACATCTCTTGCATCTCTTGCATTGCAGGCGGATTCTTTACCACTGAGCCACCAGGCAGTAGGAGTAGTCAGTAATAAAAATATATAACAATAGTAAATGCTTACTGAGCATTTGCTATGTGCCAGACACTAAGTTCTTAACATGAATTGATTCCACACACCCTAAGGGGCAATTAATTGTCATTGCCCTCTAGAGTTTAACCTTCATGGACATAGGTATACTTGTCTGTTTTGTTCACTGTTGAATCCTCAGTACTTAGGACAATACCTAGCTCACAATATGTCCCCTATGAATGTTTATTCATTGAGTAAACGTTGGTTTTACAAAAGACATAACTGAGGCACAGAGAAGTTTTCACCCAAGATATATAGCTGATGAGTAGCTGAATTCATTTTGCTCCCAAGCAATCAGTCACCAGATTTTGTACTCTAAATAACTATACAAAACTACTTCACAGAAAAACATTTCAGAATATAATAATGCAGCATCCAGAAGATATGAGCAGAAAGACGTTATCAAAACTTTTCTGACTTCTTTGCAGAGCAATATATACCTAAATGAAAAATATACCTTTTAACTCAAAAATCCTACTACAGATGTACTCACTCATGTATACAAAGATATACTTGATGATAAAAGACCTTTTAGTGATGACAAAAGTCTTTAAAGAAACTAAGTGTTTGTCAGTGGCATTGGATAAATTAAGATACCACTCTGCTATCCAGCAGTTAAAAATAATGTCATTTTCCATGTGCTGATTTGGCCAGATCATTAAGGGGAAAATGCAAGGTCCAAAAATTAATATATTCTGCTCCTCATTGCCTAAATTAATCCAGTATACTCTCTCTTCCTATCACTATGCATATATCTTTCATACATACATATAACACATATATCCATGTACAGTCTCACATGTATAAGCTTACAGTTTTTCTTGGAGAGGGACTTGGAGTATGTTTATGGAAAGAGGTCTATATTTGTATATGCTTTGGTAGTCTTTGAATTTTGCCATGTGTAAGCACTACTTTTTAACAAAAAACCTAAAGCATAAACTAAATATTTTTGTATACTCAAATGTATTTATATTAATCTATGAAAGTTTTCTCCCTGGAAAAATGAGAACAGCAGGAGGGCAGTGGATTAGAGGCATGGATGCAGACAGAGGAAGTTTTCTCTTCATGGGTGCTGTTTAGTTTTTTAATAATAAAATCTTATAAATGCAATGTAAATTCTGTTTTAGACTAAACTTACAACTTTTCCTTTTAGTCTGGAGATGTCCACTTGCATGTATAATATTAAACTTGAAATATTAAAAATTTAAAATACTAGGTTAAAACTGGAAAACTTGAGTTGTTTTTAAGGATATAGATAAGATTTTTCAAATGTGGAAGATATTTATTCTAGCAATTTAAATCTGGATGATATTAAGTAATTTGTAAAAGCAAGATTACTGTACATTCAAATTCTGTGTTGTATTGGTGGTGTTTATTTAAGATATTACAGTTTATTAGATTGGGATCAGTATTACTGTACTATGATTAACATGTGAGACCTAGGATAACATTATGGAAAAGTTTAAACAACACAGATTTTGTGGCTGTGATTTTTTTCTGTAGGACTTTTTATATTGTAATTTTCCATAAAGTCAAAGGAAAAAAAGATAAAAATAAGTGTTCAGATTTCACTTATTTCTTCCACTCTGTGAAAGATTATTTCTTATGCAATAGTAAAGAAAAGAAACAAAGACATTTTTTTAAAAAATTCAAATGATGTCAACTCCTTCTTGTACTTTACTTTTACAAGAAAGGATCCAAGTGAATTATTTAATTTTTTATGACAGACTGAAAGGTAAAATGTAGATATACAAGCAAGGTGCCCCCAATTAATATTTATCAATTATTTAATCTTGCATTCATCCGTTCATGTATTTAGCCACTGGGCCACCAGTACAGTCAAGAGGGATTTTCAGAATCTGGCAATTTGATACAACTCATCTAAGCCAGAATAAAGAGAAATAGCAGTGCATGTACTCTCACTCCTATAAGCTCATGTTCAAGTTTAGGAGATAATATAACGAAAACAGATGTAAAAGTGTAAAAATGGAGTAATAGAGTAGTCTTATAATTTTTGAAATTACAATAGCAAAGAGTAATTTGAAATACAGGGTAATTTTCTGGATGAAAAATTTTCTGGATGTCAAGGAAGACTCACTTCTTTGTAGAAAATTTAGTTAGATAGAATTTATAATTCAACTCAATCAAGATCTAAGATATTTTATACCAAAAAAAGAATTGTCAAGTACTGGGGAAATAAATGTGAGAATATCTTTCATTTCTTAAAAGAATTTTAATCTTATAACTAAAAATGCTATCACTGAAAGGTTCTTTGGAGACTGAAATAGTTGACTTACTTTATAGGTACAATAAAAGAGTGTGGCCATTCATGGGGATGAAAACATACCAACCGAATAGAGAAGCTGGAGAAATCAGGTGTGAGATAAGGAGAGGGCTGGCTTCACAGATGACGAGCTGTGCTGGGTCAATATAGAAAGGAGATTGGGTGGTTTCAGGCCAACCAAGAGTGCTAGATGAGATCTTTAAAATTTAATCCAAAAGACAATAGTGACTCATTATTGCTCTTGAGCAAAGCAGAATTATGAAAGGGGCATTTTGAAGATCAATTCATGTAGCCAGAAAGACCAAGTTAAGCCAATGAGGATTGTTTTACAATATAGAAAGAAAGAAAATGATGAAGGTTACAACAGTGCAATGGCTCTAAACTCAGAAAACTAAAAATTCAGGTACATTTTAGAGAAGAAATTGGAGTAATCTCCTATCACAGAGGCACTGGCTATTATATAATTTGTTTGCTTTTATGGTAAATCTCTTCAGACAGCCCATCTTCTTTGGTGTATATCAAAAATTGGATGAGGGAACAGGAGATAATCCAAGAGATGTGAAGAAAAGTGGAGGAGAGTAATGCATAGGGAAATATAAGAAAACAGAAGTAGAGACAAGATGTAGACAGACAGAGGCAAAAAGGCAAAGAGGTGGATGGAGAGAAGAGAAGAGATTTTCTTACCTTTCCTTTCCCAACCCCCTTTTCAGATCCCCAAAAATCTCTGTATAGCTCCTGTTTCCTTCTGTAACTCCATTTGTATCTGGTACATACAGATCATATATACCATTCTAGCTAATACTGGTTAGTGTGGGATGGAAAGAAAGCTTATGAGATGACCATCATACACAAGATCTTCCTCATCTCCAGAGATGATCTTTGAGATGTTATTTACTCTTGGAAGACGTTCTTGTCTTACAAACTTCTGGGACCAGGAGGGAAAATTTCAAGGTTTTCTCTATAAATTCAGAAAATGGTGTCTTCTAGTGATAGATGTGGAAATCTGAGCCACTTGTTTGCTCTGTATCCCTTAAGGGATGAAGCAGGAACAAGTTTAATCTGGATATACCAGCCCCTGGTGGTATTTACCAGGCTTTAAAGATCTCAGATGGCTTTCAAACATATCTGTGGGTTTAGTTGACACAATCTCCTGTAGGGTAGCCAGTTAGGGGCTTTATAAAATCTATCCCATCCCATTGAGGAAACTGAGGCATAAACACATTAAAAATTGGCTTGGCAATAAGGTTCATTTGGGTTTTCCCATACATCTTACAGAAAAACTCGAATAATCTTTTAGACCAACCCAAGACTTTGCTCCAAAGATAGAAAAAGCTTCATAGACAGTGAGGAATGGAATCAGAAGTAGAATTCTGCCAATCTGATTTGAGTCAAGAGTGCCTCAGTAGCATATGCATGAGTATGATTATATATCAGGTAAAGAAGTGGCAATAAGATGCAACAAAATCATCATCTTGGCATAATCTTATGAATGTTTCAGAGGTCTTGTAAGAATTTGTTTTCAAATTAGAAGTAAAAGAAAATTGCCTAAATGAAAAGGTGACATTTTCCTTGTTAAATGTCCTATCTTCACTGTTTACTGGAAATTAGTGTAAGTCACTTAAAAATGTTACTTTTTTACATTGGTATTCAGTGCTCATTTCAAACTAATCTATAAACTTTTAGAAATTTGTTCCCTTTTGAGAAATATTTCCTTAGGATTTGCTTTCATTTTTGTATGAAGCTATTATGAAATATAAACTATATACCAAGTTCTCTTTGGTAAAAATAACTAACATTTATTAAACACTTATGATATGCCTTGAAGGCATAGCACTGTGCTAAATTAAATGCTAAATAGATAGGTATGTGAGTGTATTTGTGTGTGGAGTGTGTATATGCTCAGTCGCTCAGTCACGTCCAACTCTTTACAACCCTATGGACTGTAGCCTGCCAGGCTCCTCTGTTCATGGGATTCTCCAGGCAAGATACTGGAAGGGGTTGCCATTTCCTCCTCCAGGTGTGTGGTATATACATATGCATAAATTAGCTTCATTTAGTTATCATTATAATTCAGCAAAGTAGGTGCTATGTGCTATTTATTTAACATATGAGAAAAATGAGGCACAGAGGTGTTATGAACTCAGGCTTTAAAGACAGTCACTACTGTCTTTAAAGACAGAGCTACTATTGAAACCTAGCCAGTCTGACTCCAGAGGCAATGATCTTAGTTCTTACATTTATCTAAGATGTAGGATTGTCTTTGCATTATATATTCATCATACTGATTTTCTAGATACAATTTTGTCTTTTCTCTCTTTTTAAAAAATGTTAGTAGAATAGTTGGCATTGTGATTTCTGGGACAAAAGAAAAGTCTGTCCTGCTAAGATTCTAAGTAATTGGATAATATCTGAAATTCCACATGTGAGTGCTTGATTTATTTTATCTAGGATTCCTTTAAAATATCGATGACATTGTGAAGCACTTCAAATGTTTTTACCCATTTCTTAGCTAATACAGATGGATTTGGGGAACTTGTATGACAGCTGCTTTTTATGGGAAATAGGGGGGGAAAGCAGGTGAGCATGCCAAGTGCAGACAGTAGCACATGAGTAAGAGGAAAGGGAGAATGGGAACAGTTTTTCTTATATCTGGTCCTAAACTTCTGTCTCTGGCTCTCTTGAAACTCATTGTAATGCTTTATAATTAATGCACTAAGGTTGAATCACTAGTTTGACTTCTCAGTGACCTAACATATTTGCCTTTTCCGAATGTTCCATAAGACCATAATATAGGGGAATTCCAGGAGTTATCAAAAGGTATTTAAAGATTACTGTATGTTAAGAATAATTTAGTTTTTAACTGGGTTTTAGTAATTAACTTAAAAAATATTTTGCTAAAACTGAAAGGTAAAATTTATATAGATATTGAATACAGCAAAAAGAAAAAAAACAAAACATTGTAATCTGAACCCAATCTTCAAATATCAGAAAAAGTAAGAAACAAAGAAGAAATTTAAAAAATAAAACAGAAATAAAAATATATCAGACACATCAGTTATCAGAAAATAATTTAATGAAATATCTTCATTAATGAAAGAGACTTTGGGGTTTCATCTTTAAAAGGCCATCTATATGCTGCTCCTAAGAGAAACATTCAAAACAAAAATCAGCATTAGTAGTAATACACATATAAAACAAGAAATGGCAAATATAAAATAGCAAAAGTGTAAATTTTACTGCAAAAAGGATCCACTGAGACAAGGCAAAACTATGAAAAAGATATGTGCCATGGATACTTTTACACCTAAAAGAGCTTCGAAAGTCATAAACCAACTAGAACTAGAGAAGTCAACAATCCTTGTTGGGATGTTAATATACTTCTTTAAAAAAAAAAACCATGTAAACAATAAATAACTGAACTTTCATAGGTTTTGAAAAACATAGTAAAGTTTGACACAAAGAAAAACCAAAAATTGGAAAAACTACTGATCAGCAAAAGATACCATCTGTCAGATTTAGAAAATACTTGCGGTATGAATAATAAAAGCCATGATGATATTTAAGATCTGGAAATCAGCCATGTATCAGTGAAATGTAAAACAGAATTAAGCAGCTCTAAGACGAACCTATTATCTGATTTAAAATGTTTATGAGACCTGGTATTATTAAGATTGTGGAGAACTAGATACTCATAGACCCTCTAGTGTGTGCATGCAGGCTAAGTTGCTTCAGTTGTGTCCGACTCTTTGTGATCCCAAAGGTATCACAACCCACATCTCTTATGTCTCCTACATTAGCAGATGGGTTCTTCACCACTAGTACCACCTGGAAAGCCCACAGACACTCTAGTATGAACATAAAATTTTAGAGTACATGCATATTTTGTTCTGTTGCACTTTGCTTTATTATGCTTTGCAGGTATCGAATTTTTTTCTTTTTATGAATTGAAGGGTTGTAACAAACCTGAGTTGTCAGATGATTAGCATTTTTTAGCAATAAAGCATTCCTAACTAGGATATGTGCATTGTTTTTTTATGTGCTATTTATTACAGCAGTGCTATCAAACACTTAATGAATTACAGTATAGTCCCTAAACTACAGAAGTCAGTCTTTTCATTTTGATCTTTTAAACTTTTTCTCTTATTAATAAATATAGTCTATAAATTGTAGGGAAAAAATGGAATCTAATTCATCTCTTTTTAGACTAATAGCTTCATCATATATCTTCACCATTTTGTTATCTAAATACTTCCCAGAAGATTTGAACTGGTTCTTAACACACTACAGAAACAGGAGCTGTAATTTTCTAGAAGACTTCTTGGTCTTCTTGTATACTTATACCAAGTAGCTTCCTTTAACTGGTAAACAAAAGCAGCAAAAACTCTTCAAGTTCCTTCTCTCACTGAGTGTCTTTTGAACCATGTCTTTCCATACTTGCCTGTGAGGTCAAGTTGTCTCAGTCTCTCCTTATTAAGTTTACATATGTTAGATCACACCTATAGAGATCCATTTATAATCTACAGGTAAATTTGCAGCTTCATCTATTTGCATTGACATTATTTTTTCATGTACATTTTATATCATTGTTTTTCCTGCTCAGTTGGAGAATGTATTTGGTATATAATACATACACATACCTAAGATAAACGCTTTAATTCAGATAGGAAACAGCACAGTGCAATTGCACAACATACAATTAAAGACTGTCTTAGAGGATTTTCATCTTTCCATTCATGCAAAACAATGAGGACTTGCACTTCTTGAGCTGAAGTAGTTTACTGGAGATACACACACACACACACACACCTGTGTGTGTGTGTGTGTGTGTATTCTGTTTGCATTTTAAACAGTCAGAACTGCCTGATAACTAGAAGTTGAGGGTTCTATCTCCCCCAAAGTTGCTAACCGCAGAGAGCTACTTTACTTCCAGGTATTCAAGGCAGGAGGCTGAAAAGAAAACCCTGGCTGAGAGACAGAGGAGACAGAAAAGCTTCAGGCAATTCTTGGTGTTGGAAAGATGATACACAAAGTTTGGATCTGCCAAACAAATCCCCCAAGGCTGGAGGGCCAAAATATCACGAAAAGAGTAGAAAATTATACACTTCAATCTGGACTGTTCCCTTAGGGAACTGGCCAAATTCTTCAACTCTACAGGACAAGAGGCTTAGGTATTAAACAGAAAACCTCTGAAAAGCAGAGTGGGGGTGTTCAATATTCTCACATAGTACTGAGGAAAGAAAATTGAAGTTTAGGATCAGCCAAGAGAGAGAGGTTCTATTCCATACTCTGTGCTCTTAGTTTGGAGCTCTGAAGAAGCTCCAAACTTCTGTCTACTTGTAGACAGAAATTTGCAATAGTAATATCTAGTCCAAGTCAGCCTGGTCTCTGATTGGATTAAAGTGATCTGTCCTCACAGGATAATCCCTCTCTGAAAGAAACATTATCCAGAGCCTCTAAAATTTTTTAATGTATAGGGTCTGTTAATTTTAAAATTGCCCATAATACTTCAAATGAAAGAAGACTGAGAGGCAGGGGGAAAAGTTAGGAGAAAACAGTCAGATGAGCCAATTTCAGATTACATCTATGATAAGAGGCTCTGATCATATCAACCACCCATGCATCAGGTCTGCCCATTGGAAACATGACACCATCCATGTGCACACACATACTCTCTTTGAGTGCCACCCGTGAATGGAGCTGTAATGTAGCTACCGTGTATGTTTGAGCAGCACCAACATAAAGAGTTGACCCATCTTTCATTCAGCTATGTGTTTTCTCCTCCTCTGTATAATTGTGTCTGACTCTTTGCAACTCCATGGACTGTAGTGGACCAGGAACCACTGTCCATGGAATTCTCCAGGCAAGAATACTGGAGTGGGTAGCCATTCCCTACTCCAGGGGATCTTCCCAACCCAGGGATTGAACCCAGGTCTCCCGTATTGCAGGCAGATTCTTTACCAGCTGAGCCACCAGGGAAGCCCAAGAATACTGAAGTGGGTAGTCTATCCCTTCTCCAGTGGATCTTCTCGACCCAGGAATTGAACTGAGGTCTCCTGCATTGCAGTCAGATTCTTTACCAGCTGAACTACCAAGGAAGCTCCTGTAACTCCTAGAGATCTGTATAAAGGTCCGATGGAGCATGCCAGAGCCTCTGTACTGCATTTTTTAAAATCTATCCCACATGTGTTCAACATCATGGGAACCACTAGGATATAAGCCCTAAGATGACTTGTACTGTGTAGTCTTCCATTGGTCTGTGCCCCTCTCAAAATTTGTAGCAAAAATAGATAAGGGTAGTGGTCTCTAAAAGTATATACAGCCTTCAAATCTGAATCAGATTGCCAAACTCTTTGCCTCTTTCTTAGCAATTGACAGTATGAAGTGCTCTTGACCTTGAGAGGGCTGCTAAGTCACTTCAGTCATGTCCGACTCTGTGCGACCCCACAGACAGCAGCCCACCAGGCTCCCCCGTCCCTGGGATTCTCCAGGCACGAACACTGGAGTGGGTTGCCATTTCCTTCTCCAATGCATGAAAGGGAAAAGTGAAAGTGAAGTCGCTCAGTCGTGTCCGACCCTTAGCGAACCCATGGACTGCAGCCTACCAGGCTCCTCTGTCCGACCCTTAGCGAACCCATGGACTGCAGCCTACCAGGCTCCTCTGTCCATAGGATTTTCCAGGCAAGAGTACTGGAGTGGGTTGCCATTTCCTTCTCCATTGAGAGGACTATCACAGTATAACTAAGACCTTGAAGTCATGGAGTGTGCAACTGTCTCTGTTGTGATTAAACCTCAAACAGTGATGACTTTTTTGGGAAAAAATATCCACTTGGAATATTCTAACACAATATTTTACTCTATGGGACAAGGAGCCATTATGGAGGTTTTGCCAGCTCCTAAGTGTTGGATTGGCCAAAAAGTTGGTTCAGGTTTTCCATGATATCTAATGGAAAAACCTGTGCCAACTTTTTGGCCAACCCAATGCATCCGTTCTGATTATGCATTCAGACAATGACTGCCAGGTGGACTTTTGGATCCAGTGGCCTCAATATGAAATGGATATGAGCCAGAACTTTAAAAAAAAAACAACAGCATCTGGGGTCTTTTAGTATCAATGATAGCTCAGATCCTGCATACAAAAGCATTGGAAAGATCTAGACATTTTCCCACAGATACCCTTTAATAACTGCACACACTTTCCTTAGTATTACAGAGTCTGTCCTTAACCTTTAATCCTCTCCTTCAATCAGTGGCACTGACTCTGAGAACTTGCTCAAGAATGGAAACTGAGCAAAAAGGAATTGGAATCCTCTCTATTGGGAGAATGACATCAGTGTATAAAAAGGAAGGACTTGCTTGGCTTCCCATTTTCATTTTCTCTGTGTTTCAGTCAGTCAGCTCAGTTGCTCAGTCATGTACGACTCTTTGCAACCCCATGGATTGCAGCACGTCAGGCTTCCCTGTCCATCACAACTCTCAGAGCTTGCTCAAACTCATGTCCATCAAGTCGCTGATGCCATCCAACCATCTCATCCTCTGTCATCCCCTTTTCCTGCCTTCAATCTTTCCCAGCATCAGGGTCTTTTCTAGTGAGTCAGTACTTCATGTCAGCTGGCCAAAGTGTTGTAGCTTCAGCTTCAGCCTCAGTCCTTCCAATGAATATTCAGGACTGATTTCCTTTGGGATTGACTGGTTTGCTCTCCTTCCAGTCCAAAGGACTTTCAAGAGTCTTCTTCAACACCACAGTTCAAAAGCATCAATTCTTCAGCGCTCAGCTTTCTTTGTAGTCCAACTCTCAAATCCATACATGATTACTGGAAAAAACATGGCTTTGACTAGATGAAACTTTGTCTGCAAAGTAGTGTCTCTGCTTTTTAATATGCTGTCTAGGCTGGTCAGAGCTTTTCTTCCAAGGAGTAGGCATCTTTTAATTTCATGGCTGCAGTCACCATCTGCACTGATTTTGGAGCCCAAGAAAATAAAGTCTGTCACTGCTTTTACCTTTTCCCCACCTATTTGCCATGAAGTGATGGGATCAGATGCCATGATCTTAGTTTTCTGAATGTTGAGTTTTAATCCAGCTTTTCCACTCTCCTCTTTCACCTTCATCAACAGGCTCTTAAGTTCCTCCTCTCTTCTGCCATAATGGTGATGTCATATGCATATCTGAGGTTATTGACATTTCTCCCAGCAATCTTGATTCCAGCTTGTGCTTCATCCAGCCCAGCATTTCTAATGATGTACTCTGCATATAAGTTAAATAAGCAGGGTGACAATATACAGCCTTGACGTACTCCTTTTCCAATTTGGAACCAGTCCGTTGTTTCACGTCCAGTTCTAACTGTTGCTTCTTGACCTGCATACATATTTCTCAGGAAGCAGGTAAGGTGGTTTGGTATTCCCATCTCTTTCAGAATTTTCCACAGTTTGTTGTGATCCACACAGTCAAAGGCTTTGGCATAGTCAATAAAGTAGAAGTAGATATTTTTCTGGAATTCTTTTGCTTTTTTGGTGATCCAATGGATGTTGGCAATTTGATCTCTGATTCCTCTGCCTTTTCCATTAAAGTCCCTTGGTTAGCAATCTAGACTTGTTGAAAGCTTTAGTAATTCCATCAAACTTGTATCCTGTGATTAAGCACTGCTATATCACCTCTCCAATTCCAGGATCCTATCATGTCAGTTGTCAATAGAGATCTCAGTTCTGTAACACCATCCCTACCATCAATCCCATCCATCAAAGGACAGCCATCATGGAGCTGCTCAATGTTGCACATTTTTTATGTATTAGTGAAAAGGATGTTCTACTTGGCCTCCTGGTGAACATAAACCTGTGATATGTTCTTTTGTCTTATATAACAGGTCCATTCTAGCACATTGCATTTGTGAGGCTTTTGTTCCCTTTGCCAACAGTGCCAAGGCAGATCTAGCACCTTCACTTCATCAGGACTCACCTCTGTAGGAGTTTTTGCAAGTAAATTGTTTGTAAGTTGGGGAGAATATATTCAATCAGAAAACCCTCCATTATTCAGCTATATATCTACTCTGGTTTAGTCCCCTCAGGTCTCATTACCTTGTCCATTCTCTCAGTTACTACTGGAACTGATTTGCGAGGTCCTAAGGAAAGATATACCCACCTGAATGAAGAGTTCCAAAGAATAGCAAGGAGAGATAAGAAAACGTTCCTCGGTGATCAATGCAAAGAAATAGAGGAAAACAATAGAATGAAAGACTAGAGATCTCTTCAAGAAAATTAGAGATACCAAGGGAAATTTTCATGAAAATATGGGCACAATAAAGGACAGAAATGGTATGGACCTAACAGAAACAGAAGATATTAAGAAGAGGTGGCAAGAATATACAGAAGAACTATACAAAAAAGATCTTCATGACCCAGATAATCATGATGGTGTGATCACTCACCTAGAGCCAGACATCCTGGAATGTGAAGTCAAGTGGGCCTTAGGAAGCATCACTATGAACAAAGCTAGTGGAGGTGATAGAATTCCAGTGGAGCTATTTCAAATCCTAAAAGATGATGCTGTGAAAGTGCTGCACTCAATATGCCAGCAAATTTGGAAAACTCAGCAGTAGCCACAGGACTGGAAAAGGTCAGTTTTCATTCCAACCCAAAAGAAAGGCAATGCCAAAGAATCTTCAAACTACCACGCTATTGCATTCATCTCACATGCTAGCAAAGTAATGCTCAAAATTCTCCAAGCCAGGCTTCAACAGTACATGAACGGTGAACTTCCAGATGTTCAAGCTGGTTTTAGAAAAGGCAGAGGAACCAGAGATCAAATGACCAACATCCGTTGGATCATTGAAAAAGCAAGAGAATTCCAGGAAAACATCTACTTCCGCTTTATTGACTATGCCAACCCTTTGACTGTGTGGATCACAATAAACTGTGGAAAATTCTGAAAGAGATATGACTATCAGACCACCTGACCTGCCTCCTGAGAAATCTGTATACAGGTCAAGAAACAACAGTTAGGACTGGACATGGAACAACAGACTGATTCCAAACAGGGAAAGGAGTGAGTCAAGGCTGCATATTGTCACCCTGCTTACTTAACTTATATGCAGAGTACATCATGAGAAACGCTGGGCTGGAGGAAGCACAAACTGGAATCAAGATTGCTGGGAGAAACATCAATAACCTCAGATATGAAGATGACACCACCCTTATGGCAGAAAGTATAGAAGAACTTGAAGAGCCTCTTGATGAAAGTGAAAGAGGAGAACGAAAAAGTTGGTTTAAAACTCAACATTCAGAAAACTAAGATCATGGCATCTGGTCCCATCACTTAATGGCAAATAGATGGGGAAACAATGGGGAAACAGTGACAGACTTTATTTTCTTGGGCTCCAAAATCAGTGCAGATGGTGACTGCAGCCATGAAATTAAAAGATTCTTGCTCCTTGGAAGAAAAGCTCTGACCAACATAGACAGCTTATTAAAAAGCAGATACATTACTTTGCCAACAAAAGTCTGTCTAGTCAAAGCTGTTTTTTCCAGTAGCCATGTATGGATGTGAGAGTTGGACTACAAAGAAAGCTGAGCGCTGAAGAATTGATGCTTTTGAACTGTAGTGTTGGAGAAAACTCTTGAGAGTCCCTTGGACTGGAAGGAGTTCCAACCAGTCCATCCTAAGGGAAATCAGTCCTGAATATTCACTGGAAGGAC
Organism: Giraffa tippelskirchi; assembly: GCF_054371585.1. Taxonomy (NCBI): domain Eukaryota; kingdom Metazoa; phylum Chordata; class Mammalia; order Artiodactyla; family Giraffidae; genus Giraffa; species Giraffa tippelskirchi. The sequence goes on along the minus strand of NC_137280.1, from coordinate 100,870,332 downwards.
TGATGCTGAAGCTGAAACTCCAATATTTTGGCCACCTGATGCTAAGAGCTGACTCATTTGGAAAGACCCCGATGCTGGGAAAGATTGAAGGCGGGAGGAGAAGGGGACGACAGAGGATGAGATGGTTGGATGGCATCACTGACTCAGTGGACACAAGTTTGAGTAAACTTTGGGAGTTGGTGATGGACACAGAGGCCCTGCGTGCTGCAGTCCATGGGGTCGCAGAGTTGGACACGGCTGAGGAACTGAACTGAACTGAAGAGATCTTTATGTGAATAATCCTTTTATGTTTTGGTCAAGTCAGGACCTTTCCATTTGGACTATGCTGTTTTTGAACCTAGTTACTGGTATAGTAGCTAGAAGGAGAGATGGGTGGATTTTGGGGAAAGCAAATATTTTCTTGAAAAACACATACTTGAACTGAGGCTTACACATGCACTCTAAGTTGTGTGCGGGGGGGGGGGTTGTGTGTGTGAGGAGGGGGCCACTTATCCTCCAGCTTGTTCATTTCACCTGTCAGTCCACATGTTCTCCTTAGTGAAAATTCTTGAAAAATAACATCTGCTTGGGCCAGCCTCACTCAGAGAACTCTCTAAGTCAGGTGTGATCTGGAAGGCACTAACTTGATCCATGGGTCCAATAGAGAATGTATGAAAGCTCAGTTCTACAGAACTGAGTTTGGGCTTGGTTAGCACCCTGAAACACATCTGTGACAACAGTAAAGACATTTTCCCAGTACAGGGACATGTGGAAGCTTTTCAACTGCCATATTGAGGTAAAAGGTACAATGTAGGCGATGTTTGTTCTTTTCCCAAGATAAAGGCATTTGGGAACTGTGTAGATTCTGGGGTTAGTTTTGAATTCTAAATCATGCCTGCTATTTCTATTCCATATTAACACTAACAAAATGAAAAGCCAGTGAAAAAGGCTTTGAAGTATCTTCCAACTAGGTTTTATAATGCTTGAATGATCATAAAACAAAGTTGATTTTAAAAAATGTATTTAAAGTAGTAATGATAGGGTCAACTATTTTTTCATAATTCCTGTCTTTTTAGGAGTTTGACCCAATACTTTTAGCTGTGACCCATTTTTAGCAGTTTTTCAGTACATCTGGTACCAGAGGCAAAGTGTCTGAAAAAGAAGCTAGGTTTTATAAGTTCCTGAGCTGTGCTCAGCCTCTGGGGAGCTTGGATAAAACAATGAGTAGGTCTCGTGGTCAAGGAGAGAAGTGCTTTCTTAGTCAATAGCAGACTTTGGCCACCTGATGCAAACAGCCACTCATTGGAAAAGACAGGATGCTGGGAAAGATTGAAGGCAGGAGGAGAAGGGGAAGACAGAGGACAAGATGGTTGGATGGCATCACCGACTCAGTGGACATGGGTTTGAGCAAACTCTGGGAGAGATGAAGGACAGGGAAGCCTGCTGCAGTCCATGGGGTCACAAAGAGTGGGACACGACTGAGCAACTGAACAACAAAACAGGAAACCTCTTAGTACGCCTAGAAGCCACATGGAATAGAAATACCAGAAATCAGCTTTACAGATGAATTTTAGCTTATTGATACAGTGCTATAGCATTTTTTTCCTTCCGGCTGTTTTTAAGGTGGATAGAATATAGGAAATTCCAAAGAATTTTAAAACTAAAAAGCTAATTTTTTTTCACTATTAAACTATAATTGATTGGACAGTCAACACTGACTGGTTGTTTGCCCTCAAACTTCATAGCAAATGACAGCCCTGATAGTTTCTCAGTAGTTGCCTATTTTAGCTCATTGTGGATAGAAATTGAATATCTTCAAAAGTTAGATTTTTTTGGTTTATGTTTTCATTTCCTTCTCTCACAAATTGGTCCTTAGACCAACTATCATTTGTAATGTGTAAATTTTTATCTATTATAGAAACCACATAATGTCTGCAGAAGTTCCTTAACTTCTTATATAGTGTACTAAAATAGTTAGTTAAAAAAATAAAACTATGTGAAAATATGTTCAATTTTGAAGGTAGGTGAGAATAAAAATCCAAATTGGAGGCTAAAGGGAAGCTACACTGCTTACCTTCTCCTTAGAAAGATTTGTGTGGTTTTGGTATTAGGGTAATGGTGGCTTCATAGAATGAGTTCAGAAGTGTTCCTTCCTCTGTAATTTTTTGAAGTAGTTTCAGAAGGGTAGATATTAACTCTTCTTTAAATGTTTGATAGAGTTCACCTCTGAAGCCACTTGGTCCTGGACTTCTGTTTATTGGGAGTTTTTAACCCACAGATTCAGTTTTAAGTGCTTGTCATTGATTTGTTCATATTTTCTATTTTTTCCTGGTTCAGTCTTGGGAAATTGTACCTTTCTAAGAATTTGTCCATTTCTCCTAGGCTGTACATTTTCTCAGCATATAGTTTCTTGCTGGAGTCTCTTTTGTTAAAATTTATTTTGGGCTGTGTTGGGTCTTTGTTGCTGTGTGGGCTTTTCTCTAGTTGTGGCAAGTGGAGGCTCCTCCCTAGTTGCAGTGCATGGGTTTTTTGATGCAGTGACCTCTCTCATTGTGGAGCACAGACTCTAGGGCATGCAGGCTTCAGTAGTTGTGGCTCCTGGGCTCTAGAGCTCAATAGTTGTGGCTCACAGGCTTAGTTGCTCCATGGCCTGTGGGATCTTCCTGGATCAGGGCTCAACTCTGTGTTTCCTGCACTGATAGGCAGGTTCTTTACTGCTGAGCCACCAGGGAGGCCCTGCAGTAGTTTGTTAACGGTCCTTTGTATTTCTGTGATGTCAGTTGCAACTTTGCCTTTTTTCATTTCTGATTTTATTGATGTAAGTTTTCTCCCTTTTTTTTTTTTTTCTTGATTGCAAGGAGTTGGACATGACTGAGTGACTAACGCAGACACAGACATAAATCGCTTCAGCTGTGGCTCCTGAATTGCAGACGGATTCTTTACCACTGAGCCACTGGGGAAGCTCAGTTAGTCAATTCAGTTGCTCAGTCATGTCTGACTCTTTGCAACCCCATGGACTGCAGCACACCAGGCCTCCCTGTCCATCACCAACTCAAGGGGTTCCCAAACCACTACTTCGAAAAACACTGCTTGGTACCTTGCTTGGAAAATGACATTTGAACAAAAGGATGTTGACTTTACTGGATTTATCAATATGGTTTATTATCTTTGTTGCAAAAATAGTATATTTCCTTTATGGAAAAACCTGTTACATTCATATGAGAAGTGTGTGTATGCGTGTGCACATGTGTGTGTGTGTGTGAAGTAAGAAAAAAATAGCAACACTACAAACCTCTTTCAGGAAGACAAAAAAAAAGCATATCTTTACCTCATAGAAGTGAACACTCTTCAGCAGACCAGGCTTTGGGCCCCTGAGTATGGGGTGCGCCATCCAAACTGTAGTCTTTTCTGATACACCCTGAAGTATTACTGTTCTGTACTCAGGAATTCAATTTGGGGAAATGAATAAAGTGTAGGCCTTACCGAAAGGACTAGATTCCCAGGTCAAAATTTCCTCTGAATGTAAAAGACTAATATCTCTTGAAGAGGGGTAGAGATTTTCACGGAGAAGATTAAAAACAGAATTTACTTTTCACAGAGTGGAGGGTAGACTGTCATACAGAAAGGTAAAAGCTAGAAGATGGAAGCTTGCTATAAGGAGCTCCTTTGTGCAAAGCTAACTCTTAAGTTCAGTTCAGTCACTCAGTCGTGTCTGACTCTTTGCAACCCCATGGACTGCAGCACACCAGGCCTCCCTGTTCGTCACCCACTCCCAGAGTTTACTCAGACTCACGTCCATTGAGCCGGTGATGCCATCCAAACATCTCATCCTCTGTCGTCCCCTTCTCCTCCCGCTTTCATCTTTCCCAGCATCATGGTCTTTTCAAATGAGTCAGTTCTTCCCATCAGGTAGCCAAAGTATTGGAGTTTCAGCTTCAACATCAGTCCTTCCAATGAACGCACAGGACTGATCTCCTTTAGGATGGACTGGTTGGAACTCCTTCCAGTCCAAGGGACTCTCAAGAATCTTCTCCAACACCACAGTTCAAAAGCATCAATTCTTCAGCGCTCAGCTTTCTTTACAGTCCAACTCTCACATCCATACAAGACCACTGGAAAAACCATAGCCTTAACTAGATGGACCTTTGTTGGCAAAGTAATGTCTCTGCTTTTTTAACATGCTGCCTGGGTTGGTCATAACTTTTCTTCCAAGGAGTAAACGTCTTTTAATTTCATGGCTGCAGTTACCATCTGCACTGATTTTGGAGCCCCCCAAAATAAAATCTGCCACTGTTTCCACTGTTTCTCCATGTTTGCCATGAAGTGATGGGACTGGATGCCATGATCTTTCTTTTCCGAATGTTGAGTTTTAAGCCAACTTTTTCACTCTCCTCATTCACTTTCATCAAGAGGCGCTGTAGTTCTTCTCTTTCTGCCATAAGGGTGGTGTCATCTGCATATCTGAGGTTATTGATATTTCTCTTGGCAATCTTGATTCCAGCTTGTGCTTCTTCCAGCCCAGCGTTTCTCATGATGTTCTCTGCATATAAGTTAAGTCAGCACGATGACAATATACAGCCTTGACGTATTCCTTTTCCTATTTGGAACCAGTCTGTTGTTCCATGTCCAGTTCTAACTGTTGCTGCTTCCCGACCTGCATACAGATTTCTCAAGAGGCAGGTCAGGTGGTCTGGTGTTCCCATCTCTTTCAGAATTTTCCACAGTTTGTTGTGATCCACACAGTCAAAGGCTTTGGCATAGTCAATAAAGCAGAAATAGATGTTTTTCTGGAATTCTGTTGCTTTTTTGATGATCCAGCGGATGTTGGCAATTTGATCTCTGATTCCTCTGCCTTTTCTAAAACCAGCTTGAACATCTGGAATTTCATGGTCCATGTATTGTTGAAGCCTGGCTTGGAGAATTTTTAGCGTTACTTTGCTAGCATGTGAGATGAGCGCAATTGTGTGGTATTTGAGCATTCTTTGGCATTGACTTTCTTTTGGATTGGAATGAAAACTGACCTTTTCCAGTCCTGTGGCCACTGCTGAGTTTTCCAAATTTGCTGGCATATTGAGTGCAGCACTTTCACAGCATCATCTTTTAGGATGTGAAATTGCTCAGCTGGAATTCCATCACCTCCTCTAGCTTTGTTGGTAGTGATGCTTCCTAAGGCCCACTTGACTTCACATTCCAGGATGTCTGACTCTAGATGAGTGATCACACCATCGTGATTATCTGGGTTGTGAAGATCTTTTTTGTACAGTTCTGTGTATTCTTGCCACCTCTTCTTAATATCTTCTGTTTCTGTTAGGTCCATACCATTTCTGTCCTTTATTGAGCCCATCTTTGCATGAAAGATGGGTTTTTTTTCCTAGGGCTCCCTATAGTATCATATTTAGCATATAATTGTAAAGGTATCTCATCCCCCCTACAAGCATCTTTGTTATAATACTTTCTAGATATTCCCAATATTTTATTAGAGTGGAGGTTTCAATACATGGAGAATGAAATTCAGAGGTTAAGAGAGAAATGGTGCCATGTTCCCATCCTCTTTAATGGACATAGGCATAGCAGAAGCAGCCTGGTGTCGAGGACAGCCCTCCTGGGAGTTGACCATGAACTCTATCAGTGAACTATGCAGTGATCATGGACCAGAGAAATGGGAGCAGTGGGGGTCGGTGTAGAGCAATAGTGGGAATAACTGGTGAGTGCCTGTGAGACAGGCTCTTCTTTCTCAAATAATGCACCAAAGAATATGACCTCTGACAGCAGGAAAGGAGAGTAGCAAGGAGAATATTCTGGTGCTTAAAATTTCTTTCGCTGTCACTCCCCTTAAAAAGTGACTTCCTTAGTTACATCTTGGTACTTACAAATCATTGTCATCTTTTGGCCTTTAATTTATGCAGATCTACAACCTGAAATCTTTTAACTAACAATATGAAAAACTAGCATGCTGGTTTTGAAGGGATTTGTTTTGCATTTAGCTTTAAATTGATTATCCTTTCTCACCTGTCTGTTCAAAGCATTCTCATCTCTCAGTTATGACCTTATCTAAATAGCAGATTAACTGGTTTAGTATCTGTGCTGATAAGAGAAATAGCAGGGCTACAGATCAAACAATGTTAAAAATTCTCTAATCTATGAGCTGTTTCTCTTTATCCTTTCCTAGGATATGTTCTCTATCTCTGGTTAATGGCATTGTGATAGAAATCAAATATTATAGTAAAATATTATATATATCTACCTATCTCCTTTTTTATGTATAAGGACATATATCCTAATATTTAATTATTTATTTTAGCTTTAATTTATAAATCACAGATAATATAATGTATTATATGTTAAACATATTGATGCATTCTTTTTATTAAAAAACAGTGATAAGCAGCATTGACCATCAGGAAATAATATATACTACATTCAGTGCAGCCCTTCAGGTCTTCAGTCTCTCCAAAACTGTAATTACAAATCCAGATGGCATTTGGAGCAGGTATTATAGCCACATCTGTCTAATGCATCTCGTTGCATCTATTAATCTTTTATGCAGGATACTTAAAAATTTGCTAAAAATAAAGCATTCTTTGCATGTAACTAGAGTATAAGTCATTTATTTTGATATTACTAGGGACTGTTTCTAATTAAGAATAACATTTAAATCCTCTTGTACAAAGTGTTCCAGTATTAATTAAAATATACTCTCTCAGATTACTCTTAGAAAACTTTTTTTTCTCACAGCCTCACTTTAACGGTGCAGTCCTGTACTTCTGCTATACAGGGCATGTGGATAAGTGGAAATAAGTCTCTTTTTTTCTTCATTCTAGTGTTGCATATCAGGAGTTAATCATAAAACAATGGACTCAATATTAAAAGATACTTTAATGAGTCAAGACCATTCAAAACCTCAAATCCTTTTTGAATTGAAGTATAGTTAAATGAAAACTGCTCAGAATACATTAGGTGGCAGTATCATGAAACATAATGAAGCTATTATTATATGATAGTATCATATTCATCACTCATTATTAAAATTCTTCACTGATTTGCAGTGCTTCATGAGGACATTCAGTACTTCCCCTCTTTTCATCATTTTATGTACAAAGCTTTCCCTGTGAGATTTTAATTAAGTGATTAGGAAACTAAGCTAAAAGCCATTATACTTTCCCCCAAAAGGGGAAATATTGTTATTAATAAGTCTTAAATTGTCAAAGATGAAAAACTTACGGCTCTTGGAAGACTCTGAAGTGGTTTAAATACTTTTCCTCCTATAAAGACTAAAATACCACAGGATATTTAAAGTTCCTTCACTGTTCTTTGAGAGAGAAGTGGAAAGCAGAAAGGAAAAGAAAAATATTAGCAGAGCAACTAGAAATCATATTAATACTAATGTATTAATGCTTTATCAAGGTATTACTGTAACTTGGAACAAGCCCTGCATTTGTTTTTCTTCTTTTACATTATAAAAAATACATGAGTATTATTTGCCCACCAGAGAAAATGTTTTCCCATAACCTTTCACTCTATTATATTGCGTCATATTCGCCTTGGAATACAAGTAGATGATCTTTCTCCTCTCTCTTATTTTGACAAGCATTGTGGGCACTCTTACTGGTCGCTAAGCACTCTGTAGGCCCTCTTTCTAGACTCTCATAAGGTAGATTGCATTACTGGTCTCAATTCTTCACACTTCCCTGAAACCATTCTGCCCTGTGCACGCCTACCTCCTCTAAATAAAGAGATGCAATCTAATTCCCTAACCCTCAAGTCTGGGCTTTCCTTTGGCTGACTGCGGCCAATAGTGTGAGCTGGAAATGACTGTGTCAGTGCCAAGCCTAACTCAAGAGGTATTGCCTGTTTTCCTCTGACTCACACACTTTGCCATTACTGTGAGAACATGCTTGGTTTAGCTGCCTGGAGAGCAAAATAGCAAAACCAAGTCATCTCAGTTACCCCAAAGAGGGCCAGCCTAGGTTAGCCAATGAGCCACTGATTCCTGTCAATGTGAGTAAGCTTATTGTTTTGTGGATTTCTGATGTTATTCCATTTTGTCACATAAATGCCCCCTATAGGTGTCAGCTTTTTACTGATACCTATATTACTTATTATTTGGTCAATTTTTATCTATATCCAATACATGTTTTAAATGAGAGTGTATTTCCTATTGTATGCAGAACTATCTTTATATCAGATAAATCTCAAGTATATTATTTAATCTGCTTTATATTTACTTAATTTGGATCTGTTTGATTTATAATTTCTTGATATGATTTATATAACATTTTCTCAATATGATTTCTAATTTCTTCCAGTAGAACCTCAGTTTTAGCTTTAGATATTTTAAAACTTTGATGTTACATGCCTCAAGTTGTATGACTGATCATTTTCCTGATTAAATAATAGTTTTCTGATGACCATTTTCATGGTTTTCATTTTATATTTAATTTCATTTTTATGGTATTAATATTGTTTGGTTTTTTTAGTTAAGCATATCCTGGGGATTTACCTATCTTATTAATCATTTCAATCAATTTTTTAATAAAAATACTGAAGGACTTACAGTAAAAGATTTGAGAAATATTAACTTTGTGTCTTTTACAAAGGAAATTATTGTTACTTTTTGAAAAGATTAATACAAATAGACAAACTTTCTCTGAAGTTGAGAAAGAAAAAATTTCAAATTCAAAGTGAGAAGGGATAGCTATAAAGAGCAGAAACTACAAATTATTTATAATATAGTATACAGTATAATATAGTATATATAATAGTATACAGCAAATTTCCATTGCCTTTCTATTTACAAAAAAAAAAAGAAAATAGTATAAGAAACCATACAAGAATGATTAAAATCCTGGGTGAGCAATTTTAAAGGGGGAAATATGAAATGCCAGATTGGCACAAGAATAAAACACAAATAGACCAATAGTTCTTGAAAATCTTGGATTGGTAATCGGGAGCCTTTCCAACACAGAACCAGGCAAACAGATTACAGCTGAGTTTTAGCAGATGTTAAATTTATAAATTTATAGGATAACACTTATAAAAGTTTTTCTGAACACAGGATATCTAATATTTCTGTGATACTAGAGAATATTGGAAAACTAAACAGAATTACATGAAATAAAATCATATTTCATTTCATAAATAACCATAGTGATAAAAATTCTACACAAATTACAATATACTTTCAGTAACTAATATACCAAGAGTTTATCCCAATAATGTAAAGATATTGCAAAGTCATAAAATTGTATTAGTGTAACTTATCATGCCAACAGAGCAGTTAGTTAGCACTTTTCTCTTTTCTAATTAGCAGTTTTGAGTATTATCTTTCTATGTGTAATCTGTCATTTGTATGATTTTGGAGTCCATTAAGCTTATTAAAGCATCTTCTTACTATGTCACTTAAAGGCAAGTAGCATTAATCAATTTTCTAATGTTAAATAATCCCTGCCTTCCTGGGAAAATATTCATTTGGCCATTATGATTTTTAAAATATGTTTTATATTTTAAATATATTGTGTGATGTTTTATATAGAATTTTTTCTATTTGTGTTCTTTAAAAAGATTCACTTATGATTTTATACTCCCTTATTACCTTGTCCAGTTTGGATATCAAAGGAACTTATATCTCTAAGAGCTGTTTGATTTCAAATTTAATACTATTTCTACTTAGATTCTATGGAAGATGCAAAAACAAGATATATTAGCCCATTAATTCTATGTTCCTTAATTTTACATTCTGTAGATGAGCTTATATTTTAGAATTATTTATTCCTTGATTGAATATGGGTACTCACCTCTAAAATTATTTGGGTCCATGTTTTCTTTTAGGAAGAAGGGGAAATAGTGTACATTTGGAGTTGTTTTCCTTAGTGGTTATGATATACTCTTTTTTGCTGTCTTTTTGAACTCGTTTTAATAGATTATATCATTCTAAGATAAATTTTAGATTTAAAATCTATTTGTACTCATTTTAATGTTTATTACCTATATTTGTTATTCCATTAATTTAAAAAATATGCATGTATCTTCAGTAAAGTATTTTTTATTCCATATATTATTTGCCTGCTCTTTTTATTTCTTACTGAATCATGCCAAAGATTCTTTCTTATATTAATCTTTCCTAGGATGACATTAAAAAATTTGCATATCATAGATGCCAATTAATAACAAAAGGCACTTTGACTCATGTGTTATTTAGAAGTGTATCTTAAAATTTTCCCCAAATGGACTATTTTGAATGTTGCCTTTATATTGATAACCCACTTAATTTTGTTGTGGGCAGAGTTTAATAATTGTTGAAACTTACTTTGGTACGTGGTACATGTTTGCCAATGTTCCAATTGTGCTTGAAAAAAATATTTTTTCCTCATTTATTAGGTTTGGTGTTGTATTTACAGTCTTCACATCAAGCTTATTTGGCTAGTGTGTATGCCCAAGTTTTAGTAATTACTGGTATTATATTAAAATTCTTACTATGATGATCTGTTTATCAGTGTTTCCCTGTATTTTGGTCAACTTTTATTTTTTGAGGTTGCATTATTAAGTATATACAATTTTAAGAGTGTTTTATCTTCCAAATGATTTGAATTGCTTTTATTATATATTAACTCTCTATATGCCAGCATGCTTTTACATTAATAGTCATATCAGTCTTTATTTTGTTAATATTTGCATGCTATCTCTTTTTCAATAATTTGACATTCACCCTTTCTCTTGTCTTTATGATTTAGCTTTGTCTGTTGTGAGCAGCATATGGCTAGATAAAGATTATCAGATTTGGAGGAAATGTCTAGTAGATGGTCATGCTAACCCATAATGACTGAAAGTCAACCTTAATATTCCAAATAATATTTCTTGTGTAAGAAATATTCTTATATAAGCTTCAACATATAAAAACTTTATGTCTTATATTATATTTCATTTCTGAATCAAAATACAGACTTTCCATGATACATAGCTTTTTAAATAGAAAATAATTAACAGAATTTAATAGTAGAGCTAAAGCTAGTTAAGCTTTGAGGTACTAGAAAAAAATATCAAAAATTAATGTTAATTTCCCCTTCTCTTCTGGATATTTTAGGTTAGCATTCAAACATGCTATGAACATATTCCCTTATTAAAAACTCTCTGCTCTATCTCTCTGCTCTGCTTCACAGTAAAATTCCTTGAAAGTTTCCATAATTGTCATTTCTAATTCCCTCTCTCATTTTATCTTGAACCCTTTCATATCCTCTCTCCCACCCAAATTGCTCTTTCCAAGATCACCATGATTAATATTCCATCTTCGTCTTACTGACTTATCAATGTTTTACATAACTGATCATTTTGTTTTCCTTAAGGCACTTTTTCATTAGCTTCTGGGATATCCAATTTATTTTCTTTCCACTTACTGCTACTTCTTGGTCTCATTTGTTGATTTTTCTTTTTCTTCCTAAATTGCAAGCATCAGAATACTGTAAGACTTAATGCCTAGAATTCTTTATTCTTGTATATATACTCCCTCTGTGAGCTTATCCATTTTACAAGCTTGGATTCCCAAATTTGTATCTCTATTCCAAAACTCTCTTCTGATCTAGTGAAAATCTCTACTGGACTGTCAAATAAACATCTTAAACTTAATATGCTCAGAAAGAACTCCTCCCCTCACCCTCCCACCCCCCAGATTTTGACAAACGAGTTCCACCAGTAGTTTTCCCTAATAAGGTTAATGCAACACGATCCTTCTAGTTAATCTGACCAAGAAATTTTGGAGACACTATTTGCAGAGACACCTAACTATCTCCATTTTAAATCTTCCATTTACTTATGGATTCTTCTCTACCCATGTTTTATTTAGCTGCATATATTCCCAGCTAGAGACTACAGCCCAGATTTTTTTGTAGCTATAAATAGCCATATGGCTAGCCATTCCTCCAATGAGATATGAATTAATATGAAGCATGCAGTTTCTACTTCATGTTCTTAAAATTGTTTTTGTTTGAGCTCCATATTTTCCCTCCCTTTCTACAAGTTGAAAATTGACTTTAGTTCTTCTGAGCTACCTAGTAGATTAGAAATATTTAGGAAGGCAGAGCCCCCTTCCAATCTGGTCCCAGGTTGGCCCATTTGAACAGTGCTCTCCAACACACCCTGGATTATTTGTTTTATTTGTGCAACTATTTTTTATCTTACGATAACAAAAGTTAACTGTCCTTCAGCTAACGCACCATACTTGAGTCAAATCTTTCCAGTCTTTTTGACTTTGCTTATGAAATACATCTAGAATAATTGTTCTAAACTAGGATCAACTTTCTACTCCTGGAAATGTTGGGAGACATATTTAGTTGCCACAAATCAGTTGAGAGTTTGTCACTGGCATCTCATTAGATATCAGAGAGGCTGCTAACCATCCTACAGTGCATAGGCCAATCCTCACAAAACAAAACTATCTGGCCCAAAATATCAGTAGTACCAAGGTGAAGAAATCTTGCTCTAGAATGGGATCACTTCTCATCACCTCTTTTCCTACTTCCTGCTGCCATCTTTTCTCACCCATTATTGCTGGGTTGCTACTGAGAGTTCCTGTTTTCACTCTCACTCCTTATAATCTATTCATCACATAGCAGCTGGAGTGGCCTGCTAAAAATTATCATCTCACATATTTATAATCTTCCAATGGTCACCCAACTCATTCAGAATAAAAGTTGGTCTTTTTCTTGTTTTTAGCTGTACCATGCAGCTTACAGTCTCTTAGTTGCCCCACCAGGGATTGAACCTGGGTCCCTGGTAGTGAAAGCACAGAGTCCTAACCACTGGACAGTCAAGGAATTCCCAAAGACAAAGTCATCTACGAGGCTCTCCATCATTTGAACCCTACTCTCTCACCTACTTTTTACATCATTCCAGCCACATTGGTTTCCTTGTTCTTCTTCAAACCAGCCAGACACATTCCTGGATCAAGATTTCACCCTGCCCTTCTCTCTGTCTGGACCACCTTCCCCACAGAGGTCTGCATGGGCTGCTTACTTCTATTAGGTCAATGGAAACTTTCTTGATCCTACTCCCTTTCCACAACACTTCATATCAGCTTTAACTTGCTTCGTTTCTTCCATTGCACTTGCCATTATCTAGCAAACTATATAACTTACTTTTTGCTATTTATTTTCTATCCCCTGCTACTAAAATGTAATGTGCATGAGGACAAAGGTCTTTGTTATTTTTCATCACTGATATATTCCCATGGCCTTAGAATAGTACCAGGGTACATAGTAGGCACTCACTAAATGAATATTTGTTGAATGAATGAATGATCAAAATTATCTAGGCTCTCAGTACCATACATTAAATAGTGTGGTATTTGTTCAAGGGTGTTTACCTAATCTACCCTTGTCTCTAGCCATAGGCAATTTGCATCTGGTTGCTTGGACTTTATTTCTAGCCTGAAAGGTTTGGGTTTTGTTTCAGTAACAGTTTTTTTCCAACATAGTTCAGAAGTTAAGTGTTTTAGGATAGACTTGCCTTCTGACTTTATTATGGGCTCAAATTGGTTTTATAATGTGGTTGTTCAGCTCCTGAGGCAGTTTGAGTCAAGATTTTCCTTGCAAAATTTGCCATCAAGTCCCTTCCCCTCTAAGACCACCCAGATCTTGCTGCTGTGTTTTTGTGCCTGCACACCACGGCCACCATGATCATGAGCAATTTTATGCATTTACTGATTAAGCACTTCAATAGGCAAGTGAAGTTACTTAAGAAGTTCTCCTAAACATTGAACCATTTATACTTTTTCCTCTCATTTGTCTTCCCATTTAGGACCCCCTGGTCTGCCCCAGTTTTATGTGAAAAGAAAAAAGGAGGACATGACAGGATGTATTATTTCACAGTGTTTGAACAGGGTTGCTTTGGTGTTGTACTCAGCTACTTCTTCTCCAGATGGTTTTAAAGGCGCAGCTAGAACAATTGGACAAAACTGATGTTAATTTCTGTTTTTTCCCTAAACTGTCTACACTAGCCCGTGAAAATCGATTTACCTAAATGCCTCCATGAAAAAATCTAATGTTGCCTGTGTTATAAATTGTCTTAAAAATGCTAAATGTAGGATGATTCTGTTTGACTGTCCTGAACCCTTCCGGGAATAATGACTTTAGAGGGAAGACCTCTGTACCCCTAGTATATCAGTTGTATGTATGTGCTCAGTCATATCTGACTCTTTGCAACCCTGTGGACTGCAGCCTGCCAGGTTCCTCTGTCAATGGGATTCTCCAGGCAAGAATACTGGAGTGGGTTTCCATTTCATCTTCCAGGGGATCCTCCCAGCCCAGGGATCGAACCCACATCTCCTTCATCTCCTTGCACTGGCAGGCAGATTTCTTACCACTGAGCAACAGGGAAAGTCCTATATACCATTGCCGTTATCTTATTTTCATTTAAGATAACACAAGTATATCTTTTATAGATATGCCTTCTTATCAGAAGATAATGTAATAGGAACATTAGTTGCCTTTTCAGGCTCAGGGCATAATATCAATGAAATTCAATTAAATTTCTTCAAATTTCAGTCTGTGCCAAAACAAAATTTTATGTTTGGGGCACATTGTTCATGCAAGATTTGATTCAGAAAGGTAAATTAGAATCTATATGTATAATTTGAGAAACATTTGGCTTAAATTATGGCACAGGTAACATAGTGTAGTAGCTTTTATTCTGGAATATAGGCATTTGGATTTTATAAAGTAATTTTATAGTTTTGATGTAACAAGAAAGTAAAGGCTTTTTTTCTTTTTTGAGATGACATGATTAAAAGGACTCTGTGATCTGTTATTCATCAGTGCACAACTGCTGGCTTTTTATTTGTTTTTGACATTATGAGAAACATGATACTCTTGTATTGTTTAATGAAAAGAACCATTCATTTTGAGTTACTTTGCTTTGAGGTGAAATTAGAAATCCATGTGGCCTAAATGAATATGAGATAGAAATTCATATCAAAATGTATTTTTTCATAATAATAATGAATATTAAAAAGCATCTTTGGTCTCTATATTTCTTGTCTGTTTAAGAAGCAAGGTTAACCAGGGATAGAAAGGATAAAAAACTAGTTTGACAAGGGAAATAAATTATTTTCTAGAGGAATGCTATACTTTTTTCATGTGGTCATAGTCCATAAGTTCATAGAAAACATATTTATTGCATAACTGTGAAGTCATTTTAGGTTTTCATTTTGGTACCCCACAAATTTAATGTCTTGCTCTTCTAAAAGTTTTTAGTGGCTAGTCATCACAATTGGTTCTAAATTTTCTTAACATTTGGATGTGTTATTAATAATAAAGCAACTCTCTCAGTTTTTCAATTTCACCTTTCCAAACCACACCATTGACCAAATAGTTCCTCTTATAACCAACCACTACTTACTAAAGACTAGGACAAAATCGTGGTTGCTATTTTTTCTTATAAAATTTCTCTAGTAGATTCTCTTTGGTAGGTGGGTGGCTTTAAGTAATTAATGGAGAGGACAATCGCTGCTCTTCTACCAAAGTGCTCAATGACCAAAGGGAAGGCCCAGCCTTTAATTTGTAATTTTTGAAAGTAGGATTTGATCAGTTATTATCAACTGACAAGGAAAAGAAGAGTTGGAACAACTAAAAGATTTTCAGAAACACTACTTCACCCCAAAGTTACCAACCTTTAAAATCTAGTAGGGCTATGGAAGTGTGAATATTTTTGCCATTTATTGCCAAAATGTTACAGATGATATTTTGTTTTTGTTGTAATAAAGCTACATAAAGAGACTATGCTCAAGTGTTTGATTTTCCCAAGTGACCTTTGAATCATATTTGCATTTTAAACACTAACCCTTGAGTAATATAAGTATAGTGTTTAACAATAACACAAAACATAGTGTAAACAAAGAAAATTTCATATGGGAAGCTCTCCTCTGTGAAGAATAGTACAAAGGAGATATTAGGAAAAACTAGATGAGCAGATGGTAAATGGGTGTGTGCTCAGTCATGTCTGACTCTTTGCAACCGCCTGGACTATAGGCTACCAGGCTCCTCTGTTTGTGGGATTATCCTGGCCAGAATACTGGAGTGGGTTGCCATTTCCTCCTCCAGGAGATCTTCTTGACCCAGGGATCGAACCCACATCTCCTGTGGCTCCTGCATTGGCAGGTGGATTTGTTTGTTTGTTTGTTTAACCAGTGAACCACCTGGGAAGCCTGAGCCATCATAGGAAGAGAGAAATTCTGGAGAAGTTGAGAAAGACTCTAAGAATGTTTAATTGATGTTATACTTCACTGTCTTGTCCAATACAATGTGGGAGTGGAAGAACCAGGGCAGATGGCCTAACATCCATAGCCTACAATTAGTGTGCCAGGTCCAGGAATTCCCATTTGTCTATTGTAGAGACATGGCAGTGCTAAGAAAATCAGTGAAACAAGTGAAGTTTGTATCCAATGTTAGAAAACCATCAAGAGACAAAAATTTTGTGCACTACAAATTTCATCATTAGAGCTGGTTTGACAGTCCAAAAAGCCAAGTAGATGAGTCACATATCGGTAGGCCTCACTCATGAAATTCAGGAATTGTATGTGTCTCAGGGCAGTTGTGATCACCAAGAAAGCAGAGCACATGTACCAGGGTTCCTTCCCCATCTGCACATAAGCTTCCCAACATTCAGTCTTGGATGAAAGGAGGAGGGAAGTGAGCCCTTTGAGAGGAGAGAGAATCAAATGGTAAAATAGTGCACCTCTAATGGTAGATATTTAATTAGAAACAAAATAAGCAATAAAATACCATCTTTGTGGAATGGGAGCTCTCCTAATGGCCCCAAAGATTACATCTTGCTAATTCCAAATTAAAAGATGACCTATTAGTTTTCTTTGTATCGCTAGCTAATTTACAAATGACTGCACTCACCTTCTTCATTGTCAACAAACTTCTGAAGATGAGTGTTAAAAACATGGAGTTTCCTTGTTGCAGTGAAGGCTGACCTGGAAGTATTTTTGGAGGCCAGCCTGGCTGCTAAGGGAGGGTGTGAGTAACAGCCGCAAACACTCACATAGACAGCATTTTGGCCCCTTCTAGCTGTAGTTCCTCTGCAGCTGCTGCCTCTGAACTTAGTTAAATCAACTGCTTCCCATTACATAGGGAGACAAAATTTAGTAATACAAGCCATCGAAGTCTTTATTTGGCCACCTGGTTCTCGGTAGTTCAATATTACATATGATTTTTTATTCTGTAAGGTATATTCTTAATAAAAGTACATTTAGGATGATCTTCAAACTCTGTTTTCTCAACATGAAATAATCAAAACAATATTCTTCTAAAAAAACTCTCCATGTAACTAGCTACATAGGTTAACATAATCACACAGGTAACTCATGCAAACATGTTTACACATGGATACTCATCAAAAATTAGATGAAATAGCTCCATTTAACTCAAACATATTTATTTAACTCATAAATAATTGGTTAAAAGTCAAACATTTAAATGCCATAAACATGTATTTAGTGCACACAGAGATATAAATAACACCAGATTTCAGGGATATTACTACTGAATAATTCCAGGATTGTCAATTCTTTTTTTTTTGTTTGTCTCAAAACAAGCAAAATGAGTAAAATATTTCCTAGTTATGATTTATATATGCATGGCTTAGTCAAGTAAATGATTCTGTTTTTGTGATGAAATGTTCTGTACCTTAAGTTAGAGTCTCCAAAAGCTGACCCAAGGCAGGGGTGAAGGTACATGAAGTTTATGAGAGGTGTACCTGTAGGAGATTGGAGATATAAAACAAAATAATCTTTTAAAGATTTGTTTTTAAACAGGTTACCCCTTGAGAAACTAGGACTTAATCCTTCTAGGAATGCCAAGAGATGGTGTGCAACATCTTTTATTCCTTGGAGAAGAAAATGACAACCCACTCCAGTATTCTTGCCTGAGAAATGCTGTGGACAGAGGAGCCTGGCAGGCTATGGTCCATGGGGTCACAAGAGTTGGACATGACTTAGTGACTAAACCACCACTACCACCACTCCTTATCCCAACTGAGGGTGGGAATCCTGGAGTGAGTGGACAAACTCCCATCAGCCCTTGCTTGAAGGTTGTTCCTAGAATGAAGAGGGAGAGAATTCATTTCTCAGGACAAAAAGCCTAGGACTTGTGACCTGTCTCTTGCATGGCCTTTGATGGCCAGAAAATATCTTCAGACAAGAATTTCTGGTCAAAAATAGCAAAAAATCTTGGGATATATGGCAGGAATTGGTATTTTAAGTCAGCCTGATCATGCTCAGTCCCTCAGTTGTGTCTAACTCTTTGTGACCCTGCCAGATTCCTCTATCCATAGGATTTTCCAGACAAAAATACTGGAATAGGCTGCCATTTCTTCCTGCAGGGCATCTTCCCCATCTGGGGATCGAACCTGCATCTCCTACACTGCAGACAAATTCTTTACTGCTGAGCCACGGTGGAAGTCAGCATGGTAAAGATTTTAAAAGAGTGTGCCATGCAGAAGGAAATGTATACACTAAGGCAAATAGATGGAAGGTGTTGGCTATCTTGAAAAACTGAAAGAAGATCAGCTTGGTAGATTCTGGCAGGCTACTGGAAGCATATTGTAAAATAAGGATGGGAAGATTAAGGACAGATTATGTAAGACTTTCCTGACCCTGTTTAACATCTGGATCATATCCTATATGTTACAGGGGACTATTAAAGAATTCTCAGCAGCAAATACCATTAAATTTTGAGATCATCTTTGCTATTATGTGAAAATGGGATGGAGAGAGGCAAGAGTACATAGAAGAGGAAAGATGGCAAAGGAAACATTTGCACAGTCCAGGATGTAGGTGGCAGAAATTTGAAGTAGATGGAGACTGGGAAAAGTGAACAATTGTGAAGTACATTTTGGAAGTAAGATTGAAAATGTTTATGATGGTGATGACAAGGAGAGAGCACAGTTTTCTGATTGTGCTAGTGGATCCATGAAGGTGCCATTGATTCAGATGGAGAAGTCTAAAAAGAAAAAGAAAATCTAGAGATCAGATTTGGAAAACTTAAAGCTGAAGTGATCCTGAGACATATAGGAAAAATGTGAAACAAGTAGTGAGGTATATGAATGCTCTGGGTTGAGAATGTAATTCTAGAAGTTAGGGAGTACTTTTCTGTAAATCATGAGCATGTCAGAAATTACTATTCAAAATTACTGTTCATTCTCTAATGTAGAGAATTCAGCAAAAGAAAGGGAGTCAAATATTTTAAAAATGACACAAAGCAAAAGAAAAATATTACATTTATGTATGCTATTTATGCCTATTTATGTATTTATCTGTATATAATTTCCTATGTATCTGTGAGTTATTTACTTAAAAGGCTCACTGTGTTGAAATATTGTTCCCAAACTCAATGCCTTAACATTTTTCTTGTTTTTTTAGTGACAATAATGACTATATTCTCTTCACAAGCTCTGATTTAACATGTGAGCTTCATAGTACATGGTATAACAGTAAAAGATGGTAATTTTGAAATTTTCTGTAATTGAGTAGGATCTGTTCTTCAGGAATTATCTTGTAATGTACAAAAGGAAATCAACCCTGAATATTTATTGGAAGCACTGATGCTGAAGCTGAAGCTTCAGTACTCTGGCCACCTGATGTGATAACCTGACACATTGGAAAAGACCCTGATGCTGGGAAAGATTGAAGGCAGGAGGAGAAGGGGATGACAGAGGATGAGATGGTTGGATGGCATCACTGACTCAATGGACATGAATTTGAGCAAATTCCGGGAGATGGTGAAGGACAGAGATACCTGGCATGCTGCAGTCCGTGGGGTCGCAAAGAGTCAGACATGACTGAGTGACTGAACAACAACAGCAAAGGTACAAAAGTAGCCCCTGAGTTATAAACACATCCCCCTACCCCCTGCCCTTCAAGTCCTAGGCTAATTAGGGAATCCCTGAAGCTGGCAGAGTAGGTGGGAGAAATTATAGCTTAAGACAACGATTCCCTGGATCTGAGGAAATGGTGTTGAGCATATACTATGAGGATTAATACCCATGCCCATAAACCAGAAAAACAGCCTCAGAAACCTAGATGGTCAGGAGCAAGTGTTGATGTAGGGCAAGCAGTTTACAAGTAAAACACAAACAAAGCTGGCTTATCAGAAACTGGCTTGTTTTTATTGATCATGTGTAAGATGGAGGAAGGCTTGACAACTCCCAGGGGCAACAGCTGACCTACTAGAAATCAGAGTTGACATTTTGCACTTAATGCATTGTAATCTAGTAGAACGTTTCACAATCTTCCCATATACTTAATACCCGATGATAACACATAGCTCCATGAGGTTCAATCTTTTATTTTTTATTTTTGGCTGTGCTGAGTCTTCATTGCTGTGTATAGGTATTTTCTAGTTGTGGCAAGCAGGAGTTACTCTCTAGTTGGGGTGGGCAGGCTTCTCATTGCAGTGGTTTCTCATGTGGAGCATGGGCTCTAGGTACATGGGCTTCAGTTCTTGAGACACATGGGCTCAGTAGTTGCAGCTCTCAGGCTCTAGAGTGCTGACTCAGTAGTTGTAGCACAAGGGCTTAGCTGCTCCTCGGCATGAGGCATCTTCTGGGATTAGGGATCAAACTGGTGTCTCCCGCACTACAAGGTGGATACTTACCCACTGAACCACCAGGAAAGCCTGAGGCTCAATCTTGAAGTGGTGCCACATTCAGAAGAAATGTATCCAGCTCCAGGGGTTTTGAAAATACAGACCTGTATTTGGGGCTTCTTTAGAGGGATAGCTTGAGTAGTTTCTGCTGCATGTCACATGGAAAGCTTCTGTAAGAATCTTATTTGGAGACTCTTGCTTAACACCATCGCATGCTCAAAACTTTTCACTGTTTCTCCTCTCATTCTGATCTCTACTCCCACTCTTTCTTGTGCAATTAGGCCCTTTAGCTTCATGCTCTACAACAAAAGGATTCCAGAAATAAAGCCAATACACAAAGATACATATTCATTGTGGAGAGAAAAGACAAGGAAAACTCACAAAGGGGATAATTTTGGATCCCATTATTTTTCAGTAATTTTACACAAATTTACACATGACAAATATTTACCTTACTTTAGCCCTCATTTCTGATGATTCTCCCACCCAAAGGTGACACTGGTATGAATGTGAGAAATCCCAAGAAATCTTATCATTCAGCAAGTCACTCTATATTTTTTTAGTCTTAGTTTCCTAATTCAGCAGCTTAGGAATACTTGCCCATCTTGAATCAGTTCAGTTCAGTCTCTCAGTCATGCCCGACTCTCTGTGACCCCACAAACTGCAGCACGCCAGGCTTCCCTGTCCATCACCAACTACTGGAGCCTGCTCAAACTCATGTCCATTGAGTCGGTGATGCCATCCAACCATCTCATCCTCTATTGTCCCCTTCTCCTCCCACCTTCAATCTTTCTCAGCATAAGGTTCTTTACCAATGAGTCAGTTCTTTGCATCAGGTGGCTAAAATATTGGAGTTTCAGCTTCAGCATCAGTCCCTTCAATGAATACTCAGGACTGATTCCCCATCTCAAATAAAATCATTTAAAAAACACTTTTCAAAAGTGTAATATCTTAATGCTTTAAAAAATATAATGTATAGAATTATATTAATCCATACTATGAAGGTATATTTAGTTTATGTGTAGCACTCAGGGTAAAATCTGGCACAGAATTGGCCTGTAATAGGTATTTATAAATGAATAGAAATCCTAAAATAAAAAGTAACAAGTTAATCACTTTATACCCTTGTAAAAATACCATTAACTCAATTCCAATTAATACTAATGGAATGTTTTATTTTTAGGATAAGCCATCATACTTGTAGCTCAAGATATCAAGAATAGTATATATTAATACATATGTATGTATGTATTATCTGTATATATATACACACATACTGTCTTTGGAGAAACTCTGATAAGCAAATGGAGAAAAAATAATACCACAAATAAGTGATTTAATAGCCTTAAAATTTTCATTGTCAGAGACTTTTAAGAAAAGTCACTGTTTCTCCTCCTACATCTATAACTTAGGACAGCAGCTGACAGCTCATCACAAAGATCCTGTCTCTCTCAGAATATCTATATTCTAGGAAGTGAAAGTCACTCAGTCCGGTCCAACTTTGCGACCCCATGGACTGTAGCCTACCTACCAGCTTCTCTGCTCATGGAATTCTAAGGCAAGAATACTGGAGTGGGTGGCCATTCCCATCTCTAGGGGATCTTTCCAACCCAGAGATCGAACCCAGGTTTCCTGCATTGCAGACAGATACTTTACCATTTGAGTCACCAGGGAAGCCCTAATAGTCTAGGAGTCCCTCTGTAAACTTAGACTGTGAATGAAATAATTTCCGCTTTTGTAATGTTTCTTTGTCGGTTGGTTTGATTGCACAGTATCCCTGTGTGGCTTGTTTAATTAGAATTCAAAGGTAAGACTTACAATGCTTTAGTAAAGAAGCTGAACTCAGATTAGAAAGGAAAAGACCCTAGACCAGGAAAAACTTCAAAGCACACTCTATAAACAAGATTGCAGCCCAGCAACTGTCTCAGAGATGGGGAATGCCTCTTTTGGTTTAGCTGGAAAGTAGAAGGCACCACAAGTCAGTATTTATTTTTTTAATCTCTTCTCAACGGTCTGCGGGTTTTGGCTCCTGTGTATCTGCTAAGTGGTAATTCTAATCTTTGGAAGTCCATTTTCTTCCCTCTCTAAGAAGCTTCCTGTGATCTGAAGCCAAGAAGAGCTGGACAGAACCCAAGGTTGTTATCACATTTATCGTATAGCACATAGAGTTTCAGGACAGATTACAGACTGATTTAAATGTTAAGGGGATGGAAAGGGGTTGGAAGGGATGGGGCTGAGAGAGGAACAGAGAAAGAAAAAGAGACTTCAATGAAGCTGTCCAGGAAACAAAAAAGCCTTTTACCTCATATTAAAAGTAATCACCGAATCCCCCTACTCAAGTAAATGAAGTAACATCCAGTTCAGCCCTCTTGATTGTTTTATCAATATCACACAGCCTGTACTACTATCCTAATGAATTCTCAGCCAAGTCTCAGAAAACTGCCATCTGCATTAGCTTGTGAGCAAATTTAAAGGAGATGGTTACAGAAGACCTGAGCAGAAACAGAACTGAGGGACTGAAAACATAGGCAGCCAATCCCTTAAAAGATGTTACATGTGTACTAAGATAGATAGTTAGATAGGTACACAGCTATTAAGAGAATTTTGTATCAAATGCGTTGATGATTTCTGATTCAACTACTGAATTATAAAGTCAACCAAAATAGTGATTAGACACTTGCTAAAACAAAACACTGATTCACTTAATTCTAATTGGGAGGTTTATGCGAAAGCTCATCTCTTGTGTTAATAACTGGTTTGAGAAATACATAAACAAAACCAAAAGGGGAATGGGTACAAGCAGTGATGCAAATTGTGGTATACCATTGGAATAATATTTATTTTCTAATCATAAATTTGCATGTTTGTAAGTTTTTGCAGTATAGACTTAAAATAAACTATTTTCCTTATAGTGATTTGTTTACTCCTGGATGCTTGAAGTTTTGAAGAGTTTTCAAATAAGGGTCAGGTTCAATAACATTCTGATTGCCATGTTGCATGAAATTGCATATGAGGCTAAATCTTGTGTGGCTTATGCAAGCTCCCATGGTATAGAAGATACCTAATATCATGTGTTAATAAGAATGCTTCAAGTTTTATATAACAGAAATCAGATTATACTAGCAGAAAAAATGAAGAACTTTAAAATTTTGCCTTTTTAAAATAATATATCCACAAATAGAGCTGGTTTCAGATGAGGCTAATTAAGTGGTACTATTTTGGTATCTGGGGCTTCCCAAGTGGTTCAGTGGTAAAGCAGCCACCTGCCAATGCAGGAGACACAGGAGATGTGTGTTCAGTCCCTGGGTAGGGAAGCTCCCCTGGAGTAGGCAACCCACTCCAGTATTCTTCCCTGGAAAATTCCATGGACAGAGGAGCCTGGTGGGATACAGTCCATGGAGTAGTAAAGAGTCAGACGTGACTGAGCACACATGCACATCTTGGTATCTAAGACCTTTATTTTCATCTCTGTGCTCATACTTCCATAATTTAGCTATATGCTTTGGCTGACTACTTCTGGGGATCTGAGATGACTTTCAGCAACTCTGTGTGTTAATTGATTGTGCAATTAACTAAAAAGTCAATAATAGCTTTTCCAGCATTCACAGCAAATCATTGGTATTCTTTCCACTTGCACTGCTTCAGGTCATATGCTCAACTTTCATCCAGTTACAGGGATATGAGGTTTGCTGATTGGCTTAAATTAGATAATGAACTGGGTGGAGTCAACCTCACCAGAAACTATCTAAAGAGTCTCCAAAGAGGAATTGAAGATTGTTGAGAAGGAAAAAGAGGTGAAAGAGAAAATGAATGCTAAGAAAGTAACAAAAAAGTACCTGCTACAAGAGTCTTAATTTTGGCAACAATTATTGATATTCAGGGTTCTTATTTTCAAACAGTGCTATGATTAAATTTTGAAACAAAGATGGAAGAACTCTGAATTAGGCCATGCACAAATTATATAAATTGTTATTTTAAAAGAAATTGAGAACATAGATGATAATAAAATGATACTATTTTGAAGGTGACATGTTTAGTGATGACTTTTAGTTGGGAACTAAGTCGCTTCAGCTGTTTCTGACTCTGCAATGCTATGAACTGTAGCCCACCAGGCTCCTCTGTCCATGGGATTCTCTAGGCAGGAATATTGGAGTGGGTTGCAACGTTCTCCTCCAGGGGATCTTCCTGACCAAAGGACTGAACCTGCATCTCTTAGGTCTGCTTGGCAAGCGGATTCTTTACCACTATCACCACCTGGTAAGCCCCTTATATTTATGTCACTAAATACATGAATGCCAAAAAAAAAAAAAGACCTTTAAGGTTATTGATGAACAAATCATACATTACATTTACTGTGAGATTATGTGGATTTAGTTTGCTTTAACTGTGGTATATTTCAAACAGAAACCATGCACTTATTTCTGTAGTATGCTGCTGCTGCTGCTAAGTTGCTTCAGTCGTGTCCGACTCTGTGCGACCCCATAGACGGCAGCCCACCAGGCTCCCCCATCCCTGGGATTCTTCAGGCAAGAATACCGGAGTGGGTTCTGTAGTATGAACTAAACTAATTTTTTGGCTTCTGAGGTTGTTTGATATTATGGTTAAACTCTATCAGTTATAATTCTAAATCCTTAGTCAGAGACCATTAGCCAATGTTTATACTATCACTGAAAGAGATTTCATACTCAGTTTAATCACCATCTCCCTTATCTTCAAAACTCTGCATAAATTGCCTATCTGGTTCAGAATTTTCTTTCTTATTAGGGTTTGTTGTTGTTCAGTTGCTCACTCGTATCTGACACTTTGTGACCCCATGGACTGCAGGACTCCAGGCTTCCCTGTCCTTCACCATCTCCTAGAGTTTGCCCAAAGTCCTCCATGGAGTTGGTGATGCCATCCAACCATCTCCTCCTCTGTTGTCCCCTTCTCCTCCCACCTTCGATCTTTCCCAGCATCAGGGTCTTTTCCAATGAGCCAGCTCTTCGTATCAGGTGGCCAAAGTATTGGAGTTTCAGTTCAGCGTCAGTCCTTCCAATGAATATTCAGGGTTGATTTCCTTTAGGATGGACTGGTTGGATCTCCTTGCAGTCCAAGAGACTCTCAAGAGTCTTCTCCAACACCACAGTTCAAAAGCATTGATTCTTTGGTGCTCAGCCTTCTTTAAGGTCCAACTCTTACATCCATACATGACTACTGGAAAAACCATAGCTTTGACTATACAGAACTTTGTTGGCAAAGTATAGCCAGCAGATGATAGAACTACCAACGTTCATGATTCTTACAAAATTTAAAAAAGCAAAACCAAAAAACAGAACTCCTTGTAGCCATTGATACATAGTTAAATATATTCTTACTGTTTTAAATTTGGCAGTTAAAGGTCTGTCTAGATTAACTTTCAAAAGTATTCCAGATAATATGAACAGACATATATGGGCTCTATTGACAAACCCATACTGAGAATAATTTGGGAATGCTGAATAATAACAAGATATATTTGTAGCCACTAAGTGCTGGACTCTTCGTAAAATAGTTATTAGTATTATTACTATTTTACATATGAGAGAATGAAGCCTAGAAATGTAAGATAACATTTCTCAAGATAGTAAATTGTAGAGAAGGACTCAAACTCAGAGAGTGTGACTTTCAGGAGAGAATCCTTTCTTTCTTTTTTTCCTTTTGCTCAGTTTTTTGGTAAAAAATTTCATACATGAGGCTGAAAATATTGTGTAATAAATGACTACTTACTCACCACCTGTTAACATGTTACAATATTTGTTGTATTTATACGTCCGTATTTCTATGCATTTTAATACTTTCTAAGCATTTGAAATTATGGACAACATGACATTTCATTCCTACATATTTCAATATGCATTTCCTGCAAATGGCATTCTTTTTCATTTCCACAATAAAATAACTCACCTGATAAAAGTAATATTTCCTTAATATTATGTCCACCCAGTGCTCAAATTTCTACCCTTTTCCTCTAAGTAGATTTCACATCTGGCTTGTTGGAATCAGGATTTCATTACAGTTAATGCCCTGCGTGTGGCTGTGATGGGAAACTGCTCTAAACCACTACATAAAACAGTCTTGAGGGTTGCTCAGATTGTTAGTAGGAGAATTCAGAAAACTGCACTTCTAGGCTATCTCTATAAGTATAGACCTCTGCTAGAATAAAACAGATCTGATTATTAATTACAATTAACCAGTTACTACTAGATTTATGTCCTTGGGCGAGTTGTTTGATCTCTCAAAGCCTTTTTTTTTTCCATCTGATAGTTGTTAAAGGAGATATTGTAGGCTCTGTACTTAGAAAAATGACTTGGTTTGTGTGGATTCAGATTAGGGGCGGGGCACCCCACTCCAATACTCTTGCCTGGAATATCCCATGGACGGAGGAGCCTGGTAGGGCTACAGTCCACAGGGTCACAGAGTCGGACACAACTGAGTGACTTCACTCTCACTTTCTTTATAAGCTTGATTAAAGGTACAAGTACATGGAAGGAAATTTTTAGTCAGCATTTGGTAATCTTAACCATTGTGGATTAGCCATGAAGATGATACTCATAGGAAAAAGGAAGAAAACAGTCCTATAAACTCACAGCTGTGGCCCAGATAGTCATGAAGTGTGGAAAATTGTTTCCAGCAGTGACACACTAGTGTATGTTTTTGGTTTTTTTTTTTAAATGAATTTATTTTTGGCTGTGCTTAGCCTTTGTTGCTGCATGGACTTTTCTCTAGTTGCGGAGAGCGGGAGCAACTCTCTAGCTGTGGTGTGCAGGCTTCTCATTGGGATGGCTTTTTTTGTTGTGAAGCATGGGCTCCAGAACACAGGCTCACGAGTCGTGGCACACAGGTTTAGTTGCCCCATAGCATGTGGGATCTTCCCGAATCAGGGATCAAACTTGTGTCTCCTATGTTGTCAGCTGGATTCTTTGCCACTGAGCCATCAGTGAAGCCCCGGGCTTACGTTTTTGATATACGTGAATTCTACATGACAAAGGAATTTAGAATTCTAAACTATAAATGACATCTTTACATTTTCACCACCTGGTGAGTCAACACAGTAGGCAACTCCTTGAATTAGAGTAAAGGATCTTGATTGGCATATCATTAAGCAATAATGTATTTTCCTCCTTCAAAGTGGTAATCAAAAAACAATTTTCTTTCAGTTCAGTTCAGTTCAGTTCAGTCGCTCAGTTGTGTCCGACTCTTTGCAACCCCATGAACTGCAGCACACCAGGCCTCCCTGTCCATCACCAACTCCCAGAGTTTACTCAAACTCATGTCCCTTGAGTCGGTGATGCCATCCAACAGTCTCATCCTCTGTCATCCCCTTCTCCTCCCACCCTCAATCTTTCCCAGCATCAGGGTCTTCTCAAATGAGTCAGCTGTTTGCATCAGGTGGCCAAAGTATTGGAGTTTCAGCTTCAACATCAGTCCTTCCAATGAACACCCAGGACTGATCTCATTTAGGATGGACTGTTTGGATCTCCTTGCAGTCCAAGGGACTCTCAAGAGTCTTCTCCAACACCACAGTTCAAAAGCATCAATTCTTCAGCGCTCAGCTTTCTTTGTAGTCCAACTCTCACATCCATACATTACTACTGGAAAAACCATAGCCTTGACTAGACAAACCTTTGTTAACAAAATAATGTCTCTGGTTTTTAATATGCTGTCTAGGTTGGTCATATCTTTCCTTCTAAGAAGTAAGCATCTTTTAATTTCATGGCTGCAATCACCATCTGCACTGATTTTGGAACCCAGAAAAATAAAGTCAGCCACTGTTTCCACTGTTTCCCCATCTATTTGCCATGAAGTGATGGGACCGGATGCCATGATCTTAGTTTTCTGAATGTTGAGCTTTAAGCCAACTTTTTCAGTCTCCTCTTTCATTTTCATCAAGAGGCTCTTTAGTTCTTCTTTACTTTCTGCCATAAGGGTGGTATCATCTACATATCTGAGGTTATTGATATTTCTCCTGGCAATCTTGATTCCAGCTTGTGCTTCTTCCAGCCCAGCATTTCTCATGATGTACTCTGCATATAAGTTAAATAAGCAGGGTGACAATATACAGCCTTGAACCTTTAGAAAAATATAGTAAATGGATCACAACAGCATAAGAAAGAGATGCATATCAGAATGAGATAGGTAGTCACATAGAAAATAGGTCTAATTTTTTTCATTTGTTTTATTGAGTGTTTCAACAGTGGTGTTCACATCATCTTTTTAGCCTGTGTGTGGTATCATGTTACACGATACCTGTGGTAAACATATGGGAGGTAAACATGAGGTAAACATATGAGAATCACATGGGTTGTCTGCATCCACTTAAATCATGTATTTTGATGACTTAATATGCCAATCAAAATACAGTTTTTATTTGGTTGGCAGACAGGGAATACATTGTTTCTGTATTCTACACTTGTAGTAGAAACAAAATTTTAGAGTACCATGAAATAAGATCAACTTATTCTGTAACCCAGTAGGAACTGATATTTTATCATGGCCCCAGATTCAAAAGTTAGCTTCTATAGACATAGAGGTAAAATATATTAATTTTAAAGCCAGGCAAATATAATCTTCACGATTGTACTGACTCCTTTAAATTCTTCTACCTAAAACAATGTAAAATCTGATAAGCCACCAGCTATTTAAAATGTGTACTTTGGGCAAATAAAGCATTAAAATACAAGCTTACATGGCTTTACTTGAATGCTGTTCAAGGACTGTGATTGCTCATTTTTCAGAAACTCCCTCTATATCATCAAACTGTTACATCTGGTCTCATCATGGACACTGTCGAGCTGTTTCTCCAGACTATTGGACACAGCTCCAAAATTCTTATCCTCTTACTAGCTGTTCCTGCCAAGTCAGGGGAATATTTCACAATCAAGGCAGTACAAAACCCCTTTTTCTACTTTGGGGGAAGAAAGTCATTCCAGCTATCATGGTCACAGAGGAGAGATGTTGCAAATTCCAATGAAGGTTGAATGGATATGGTTCTACCACTGGCTCACTTACACCTTAGCCTTGAAGAATTGTTTTCTAGGACTTTTTTTATATAGACCCTATTGTGTTTTTATGTGTTTCCTCTTGAAAAAGCTGTACAAGCCCAACAAGTGATGTATTTGGGTTATTTGAGTGTTTGTTTTGCTTTTGTTTTTTTATTAGTTAGGTGAATGCTGGTCAAAATGTTTAGTTAGGTTTCATTAGTTTTATCACTCTTATTTTTTCTACATTTAACTTAAATGAACCCACTTAATTCTGGTGTGACTCTGAAAAGTAAAATAAATTATACAATTGGGAATGAACTCCTGATGAATAAAATATAGAGTAGCACAAAAGTCTGAATGTCTTAAATCTTTCAGGTTTTAAAAATTAATTTGAAGAGAGAAGGAATCATCATAAAAACAATTTAAAAAATTATACACAGGGGAAAATGAAATAATCACAGACAAATCATTAGAAATCATCAAAATGAATACATACACATGGATATATATTTATGGGTTTGGGAATTACAAGTTAATACATGGAAGGATCTCTATACTGGTCACAAAGATTTATGATTTTGAAGACAGCGCTGAAGAATTCATAAAAAACACAGTAGAAAGATTCATAGGAAATACCATAAAAAGACCTTAAGAGAGGAAAAGAATAAAAGAACAAGTTAACAAACAGAAAGATCTCAAATGCACATATATGAGGTAGAGTGTACGCAGAAATGTAGAGTCTATATTTTTAGACACTGAAATTATTAGAAGAAAATATAAGATCTTCTCTGTATGATATGGATAAGAATTTCTAATGGGATCAAAATCTAAAAACCAATAATAAGACAATGCTCCAAAATGGATTTTTAAATGTTTTTGCTGCTTATGGTATTTTCATTAGTACTGTTCACTTTTAGTTAACATGTGCATGCAACAGAGAAGGCAATGGCACCCCACTCCAGTCCTCTTGCCTGGAAAATCCCATGGACAGAGGAGCCTGGTGGGCTGCAGTCCATGGGGTCGCTAAGAGTTGGACACGATTGAGCGATTTCACTTTCACTTTTCCCTTTCATGCACTGGAGAAGGAAATGGCAACCCACTCCAGTGTTCTTGCCTGGAGAATCCCAGGGACGGGGGAGCCTGGTGGGCTTCCGTCTATGGGGTCGCAGAGAATCGGACACGATTGAAGCGACTTAGCAGCAGCAGCAGCACGTGCTAAGTAGCTTCAGTTGTGTCTGACTCTGTGCAGCCCTATAGACTCTAGCCTGCCAGGTTCCTCTGTCCACTGGGATTCTCCAGGCAAGAATCCTGGCGTGGGTTGCCATGTCCTTCATGGGATCTTCCCGACCCAGGGATCAAACTGCTATGTCTCCTGCAGCTCCTGAAGTGCAGGCAGATTTTAACTGCTGAGCCACCCACCGGGGAAGCCCCTTTAGTTAACATAGATCATTTAAATTTTATTAAACTTGTTTTGTTCTTCTCTTTGAGACTTATCAGCATTGTATTTTTATATGGAATTTTGATGAGCCTTATGGAACTTGTAATATTGTGATTTTCACTCATAGTTTATGATATATTGATATATGTTTCCCTTTTCTTTTAGTTAAATATATTTTATTATTTCCTTAGTGATATTTTGACCCCATGGATTATTTAGAAATACACTTTTCAGTTTCCAGTTTAATTCCATTTGAACCAGTATACATCTTTGTATGATCTAAGTCCTCTTAAAGTCATTTTCAATTGTTTTATGGACCATAAAGTTGTTTATTTCTGGACTTTCTATGTGTATTTCAAATGATTATGTGTTCTGTTGTTGGGTGTGGGATTTTATGTATGAATTAGGAAAGGCTAAAAAAAAAAACAAACAAACAGAAAAAGCTAGTAAACTATATTATTAGAATCTTCCATAGCCTTACTCACCTTCAGAATTCTTATACTTTCTGTTACTGAGAGTTGTGTACAGGAAACAACAGGATAATTGTGGATTCATCACTTTTTAAATTCTGTGAGTCCTTTGAATTCCTATTAGTAAGTACATATTTTTCAGAATCTTTAACTCTTCTTACCAATATATCATTATGAAATGTCACTTTCTATACCTGACTATATTTTTGCCCTAAACTCTACTTTGCCTTATTAATAAAGCCATTCCACCTTCGATTTTACAGTATGTGTGGTATATATTTTAATACACACATGAGATTCTGAGATGGCTTATTAGAGAGTATGCATATTTGTAAAAATAAATCGTGTGAGACCAATAATAAAGTTTGTATCCATCACTAGTTTACAAAATATAATAATGAGTTCCTATGAGAAAATTAAAAAGTAGAAAGACATGAATAGTAAGTAAGATTAGCAATGTACTAACAATTGTTGAAACTGAGGGATGGATATATGGGAATTTATCATGCTACTCTTTCTTCAAGGTTACTTTTTCCAATAAAAACTTAAAAAGTAAAGGGACATATATAAGGGAAGTGAATACAATAAAAGATGAAAGATGCTAATTGGATTGCAGCAAGCAGAAAAATGTTAAGTAATGTAATTTAGCAAGGGGAAAATGGTTTTTGCATTGAAGAAAGCAGATGTGACAAAATTAGTCACAAAAGAAAAAGAATAGGATTGTAAAAACCGTTCTTTTTAATAAGGAATTAAAAATCAATTAAAATATAGACAAACGTGGAAACACTGGTCAGTGAAATAATGAGGGGTCAAACTGATCTAATGTGTCAGGAAAACTAAAGGTTCTCAGTAAGAATAGAACTCAAATTACAAGGAAAGTAAAAACATGTGAACAAATATCCTGACTCTTAGAAAATATATCTTCAAACATAATGAAAATGATATCATAAATTGTTAATGATAGTTAAATACAACCATTTTTTATTACTTTCTACATAATTCAACCAACTCAACCAACTCAATGGACATGAATTTGAGCAAACTCCAGGGGATAGTGGAGGACAGAAGAGCCTGGCGTGCTGCAGTACATGCGGTAGCCAAGAGTTAGACACAACTTAGCAACTCTTAAGACTTTGCACACTATAGCTGTAATCATCGAAAATTCCCTGTGAAGGCTGGTGGTAGCTAGCTTACTACAGACAGGAAGTTCCCGTCTCCATTTCAGTCCAGAGGACTTCTCCAAAGCTCATCTAGTTAAAATAAAGTCAGTGCAGAACTATGTATTTTCCTTTATTTGCAAAAAAAATATGCTTGCAGAAATTTGGTGGCTGAATTAGTCAGCCAGACAAGTTCCCTTTTCTTAATATAAACAGTGAAATATTCTATATCAAAAATAGTTGAAGTCTTCCATTAATCTGAAGGGATTTTCTTTGCTTTGTTTTGGCTTTGTCTAATAGAACATCAAAATCAGAGGCATGATTGCAGGATTAGCATGACATCTTCTCCTTTGTTATATTGAAGTTGTAAAGAATTTGCTTACAAACAGATTAGCGTCACAGACAGGATGTGTGAACTCCACCACCAACCTCTTTGAGCATAACATTAATAACTCCTTCTACTTATTATTGCTTCTCAGTAGCTCAAGCCTATAAGCTGCAAAGAGTTTCTTTTTGATATCTTGTTTTAAATGTTTGGCTTGCCCTTCTGTATTATTTTTTCATAGAAGTCTGGAATGGAGTGTGTACGAATTATTTAGAGTTATTCTAATGCTTCTTTTCTGATTACTTGAAATTAAATGTAAAATGAACCTTTCCAGGTACAGAAACATTAAATCAAACAACTGCTAAGAATATACACTTCCAAATTAAGCAACTATGACTTTGGAAATGGAAGCTTCTGATATGAAGCTATAATGTACCAGAAGAAAACTGCTGAATTCAAGTATCCTAACCTGATATACACCTATACTATAAATTTAGTACTAACTTTAACCTTCGTGCTTGCTAAGTTGTGCCAGTAGTGTCTGACTCTTTGTGACCCCATGGACTATAGCCCACCAGGCTCCTCTCTCCATGGGATTCTCCAAGCAAGAATATTGGAGTGGGTTGCCATGCTCTTCTCCAGGGATCTCCCCCACCCAGGGATATAACCGGTGTCTCTTGTCTCCTGCGTTAGCAGGTGGGTTCTTGATCACTAGCGCCACCTGGGAAGCCCAATTCTAGTCTAGTTGTAGATTAATTTTGTTAACTCATTTTTATGAAAAAAAAAAAAGTAAGTTCTTCTCTCAACATAAAACAAAGTACCTCTGTGGAGTGACTATTTTATCATCAGAATATCTCTGGATCTTAATTTTTTTTAAGCACACCCTCCTCTTGAATACACAACCCATATGTTTATTTTTAAAAGCTTTGAAAAAGGATCCACCGTGGCCATTACATTAATGCTGTATTTCTATCTAAATTTTGTTTATTCATTAAACATGTAGCTTGTATAAAAGGCTAAGGTGATTTTTTTCGGAGCTTTTATTTTAAAGCCTATTGCTACACTACAGCATGAGAATAACATACTGTTAATTTCCTAAGTGTTTTATAGGTGAAGCTTTATCCTTTACAAATATTATATTCATAAGACATTTAATTTCCTATTGTATCTGAAAGTAGTCATCAGAGTCATTCTGAGATTTTGCTAAAACCAGATGAATTTATTGTTTGTTCCAAAAGTAGTACTAAGATACCTGGTATATATGAATCCTGTTTTATGGCATAATGGCTCTGATATTATATACACACCTTCTCTCTCTCTCTCTTTTTTATTGTTTTGCTAGTTGCTATACATAGTCTGGGCTTCCTCGGTGGCTCAGTGGTAAAAGAATCCTCTTGCAATGCAGGAGACTTGACAGAACCTGCAGTTTTGATCCCCAGGTTGGGAAGATTCCCTGGAGAAGGAAATCACAACCCACTCTAGGATTCTTGCCTGGAGGATCAAATGAACAGAGGAGGCTGGCAGGCTACAGTGTATGGGGTCCCAAAGAGTTGGACATGACTTAGCAACTAAACATAAACACACACACACAGATAGAGTATATATTAATATTAAATGGTTATACAAAAGTAGAAAAAAGAAATAGGATGATTTTTTAGTTGTATTAAATCAATTAAAATTTATAGCCATAAGAAACATATGATACCAGAAATAAAATAATTCAAAGCAAATGTTTTGTACTTACTTTGCAACCATTTTTCCACACTGTTTTTTTTTCATATTTATCTATGTCTACATGTACATTTTCTTCATTTATTTTAAATATATAAGTACAAGGAGTCAGAAGTTGGCAAACATATATTGTTCAGTATAATACATTATCCGACTGTATCCCAGTGTATGTTTGCATGAGAGTTTTCTAAGTTTTATACCCATAAGGAAAACTGCTAAGTCAGAAAACTGCATTTTCAACCTATTGATATTTAGATCAGTCACATTGTTCTTGACCTTGATACACTAATTAACCTCCTGAGAAGTCCAGCCCCTTATTTTCTTAAATCGAGCTTTTAAGAAAAACCTTTGCCAAACTTGTGAGAGAAAAAAGCAATACCATTTTTTTTAACTTAACAATCTTAAAATTTCTGGTAAGAATGAGCATCTTTAAACAGTTTTGGTCAGTTGGATTTCTTATTTTAACTCATTTTTCATCACCATTAATTATAGTAGGTTTTTAAATTTCAATATAAGTTCTACTCTGGACTGTACTCCATTTGTTTGTTGTTGTTGTTGTTGTTTTTCTATTGGTCAAAGTTTATTATAATATCATGAGATATAATAATCTCATCTGTTTTTATATTTTTAAAAATTCCTCGTTAGAGTTCATGTTATGCTTGTTATTACTGTTGAGTTGCCAAGTTGTGTCTGACTCCGAGTCCCCACGGACTGCAGCACACCAGGCTCCTCTGTCCTCCACTATCTCCAGGAGTCTGCTCAAATTCAAGTCCTTTCAGTTAGTGAGGCTATCAACCATCTCATCCTTTGCCACCCCTTTTCCTCCTGCCTTCAATCGTTCCCAGCATCACATTCTTTTCCAATGAGTTGGCTTTTCACATAAGGTGGCCAAAGTATTAGAGATTTAGCTTCAGCATCAGTCCTTCCAATGAGTATTCAGGTTTGATTTCCTTTAGGATTGACTGGTTTGATACTCTTGCTGTCCAAGTACTCTCAAGAGTCTTCTCCAGCACCACGATTCAAATGCATCAGTTCTTTAGTGCTCAGCCTTCTTTATGGTCCAGCTCTCATATCCATGGATGGCTATTGGAAAAACCATAGTTTTGACCTTTGTCAGCAAAGTGATGTCTCTGCTTTTTAGTATGCTGTCTAGGTTTGTCATAGCTTTCCTTCCAAGGAGCAAGTGTCTTTTAATTTCATCACTGCAGTCTCTGTCTGCAGTGATTTTGGAGCCCAAGAAAATAAAATCTGTCACCGCTTCCACTTTTCCCCCTTCTATTTGCCATGAAGAGATGGGACTGAAAGCAGTGATCCTCATTTTGTTAGTGTTGAGTTTCAAGCCAGCTTTTTCATTCTCCTCTTTCACCCTCATCAAGAGGCTCTTTAGTTCCTCTTCACTTTCTGCCATTAGAGGGGTATCATCTGCATATCTGAAGTTGTTGATTTTTCTCCAGCCAATCTTCAGAAATATAATGATTTTCAGTATACACATTCCGGCATCTTCTGGCTCGAATTTTCTTTTAGCAATAGCCGTCTTGCATTTGGATTGACAATCACATTCATAAAACACATCATGCAGCAGAGTTTTCTCAGCTTTAAGAAAGACTGTCGAACAAAACACAGCAACAACACAGTCGAGGTCTCATGACTCCTAGGCATAGTGTCTCATGCCCTTTCATACTTGAGGTATGTGTGGTTAGAGATATGAGATTGATTGGAGATGGACAGTCTCTTTTTGAGGAAAGCCACCAGCTCTAGGATTGCTTCAGTTTTTGTATAATGTTAGTCACATGCCATCCTCAAGTGAACATGACTCTTGCCCAGTCTCTAACTGTAGTTAAATCTTATCAATACTTATTATTCATTACTTGAAAAGCAATGTAAATAATGAGGAGCAGGTGCTTAGTTTGGTATATTATCCTCAATTAGATTCTCATTTATCTTGGATTAAGTATGCAGATACTAAACTGTGAACTTCCAGATGTTCAAACTGGATTTAGAAAAGTTAAAGGAACCAGAGATCAAATTGCCAACATCTATTGGATCATAGAAAAAGCAAAAGAGTTTCAGAAAAACATCTACTTCTGCTTTATCAGCTAGGCCAAAGCCTTTGACTGTGTGGATCACAACAAACTGTGGAAAATTCCTAAAGAGATGGGAATACCAGACCACTTTACCTGTCTCCTGAGAAATCTGTATGCAGGTCAAGAAGCAACAGTTAGAACTGAACATGGAACAATAGACCGGTTCCAAATTGGGAAAGGAGTACGTCAAGGCTGTATATTGTCACCCTGCTTATTTAACTTATATGCAGAGAACATCATGCACAATGCCAGGCTGGATGAAAGCACAAGCTGGAATCAAGATTGCCAGGAGAAATATCAATAACCTCAGATATGCAGATGACACCACTCTTATGGCAGAAATTTAAGAGGAACTGAAGAGTCTCTTGATGAAAGTGAAAGAGGAGAGTGGAAAAGGTAGCTTAAAACTCAACATTCAGAAAACTAAGATCGTGGCATCCAGTCCCATCACTTCATAGCACAAGATAGCGAAAGAAGGGAAACAGTGAGAGACTTTATTTTCTGGGCTCCAAAATCACTGCAGATGGTGACTGCAGCCATGAAATTAAAAGACGCTTGCTCCTTGGAAGAAAAGCTATGAACAAGCTAGACAGCATGTTAAAAAGCAGAGACATTACTTGGCCAACAAAAGTCCGTCTAGTCAAAGCTATGTTTTTTTCAATAGTCATGTATGGATGTGAGAGTTGGACTATAAAGAAAGCTGAGCGCTGAAGAATTGATGCTTTTGAACTGTGATGATGGAGAAGACTCTTGAGAGTCCCTTGGACTGCAAGGAGATCCAACCAGTCCACCCTAAAGGAAATCATTCCTGAATATTTATTGAAAGGACTGATGCTGAAGCTGAAACTCCAATACTTTGGCCACCTGATGCAAAGAACCGACTCATTGGAAAAGACCCTGATGCTGGGACAGATTGAAGGTGGGAAGAGAAGGGGACGACAGAGGATGAGATGGTTGGATGGCATCACTGACTCGATGGATGTGAGTTTGAGCAAGCTTCAGGAGATCGTGATGGACAGGGAAGCCTGGTGTGCAATCCATGGGGTCACAAAGAGTCAGACACAACTGAGTGACTGAACTGAAGTATGCAAGAGTTAGGGGTCAGGAAGATCCCCTAAGTAAGAAATGGCAACCCACTCCAGAATTCTTGCCTGGAAAATTCCATAGACAGAGGATCCTGTCAGGGCAGCATTCCATGAGGCCACAAAGGGTCGGACGTGACTGAGCAACTGAGCGCACTCGCGCACGTGCGCGCGTGCACACACACACACACACACACACACACAAGTATAGGTATACTCCTATTAATTTTATGAGCTAATGTTACAAGGAAGAGTAAGCCAATGGTTAAATACTCAGGTGTCCCTGAAGCTACAAGAAAGGCTACAGAATCATCTATTAACCTGTATTTCAGTTCCTTCCCAATCCTTGTCAATATTTTTGTTACTTTTCATCCATCTTTGCCTTATAATCCTTAATATAGCACTTCTAAAGTATTTGTTGTATAAAAATAAACATACTAACATATCAAAACATCAACAATTACCCAGACCTTTAGTATCTAATGAAGAGTTGGGATAAAAAGTATATTAACTTTGATTATATAAATTTCTGATATTTCTTTACCCCCTGGACTACACTTTTACCCCATTTAGCCATAGTTATTTATGGCTTTGTAAAGGTTTGTACTGAGGCATTCACCTGTATGTGCAACTTTTTCAAAACTAGATTTCTGCTTTGATTCAGTCCCATGATTTAATACATGGGTTCCCGAAACCCCAGCTTTTTCCTTGGTATACTGGGGTCAGTGTTGAGTGAAATGCCAAAAAGTGCTTCTGAGCACTTATGGCCTGGGCGCAACTCAGGTGTAATATGGAGGACTTCTAGTTTCTGATCCAGCATGGAAGGAACAGTAAAAGGCCAAATAAGCTGGAAAATCAACAACTCTTGTTATATATGTTGAGTAGTGAGATCACTGTCCTGACAGCTGCAGAGACAGACAGGCAGATATGACTCAAAACTTCCCAGGGTAGAAATCCATGAGTAGAAACCTCTGTGCTAAGTACCAGTGTAGGAAAACTTGCAATATAATTGATGAATTGCTGGAGGCTTAGTGTAGACAGCTCAGACTTAAAAACTTCAAGGGAATTCTCACACTTCTAAGTTTTACCTTGGAGCACTCTATCAGGTTCTCTAAGAGAATAACAGAGAAAAACCTCCTGTGCTTTCAGCCAGGAGAAGGCAAAAATAATCACTTGGGAGGATATCAGGATATTCTGCTCTTAACAAGGCCAGCCCTCAGGAGAGATTAACCAATTAGAGCCTGCTGCTGCTGTTGCCTCAGTCGTGTCCGACTCTGTGCAACCCCATAGACGGCAGTCCTCCAGGCTCCCCCGTCCCTGGGATTCTCCAGGCAAGAACACTGGAGTGGGTTGCCATTTCCTTTTCCAATGCATGAAAGTGAAGGGAAAGTGAAGTCGCTCAGTCGTGTCTGACTTGTTGCAACCCCATGGGCTGCAGCCTACCAGGCTCCTCCGTCCACGGGATTTTCCAGGTAAGAGTACTGGAGTGGGTCGCCATTGCTTCTCCAGTTAGAGCCTAGAACCTAACCAATTAGAATTTTATAACAGCGTAACCAATCTGGGGAAGGGGAAATATCCAATTCTAGCTCCAGGACTGAAAAGCACTTGGGAAATTCACAGCTTAGGAACACAGGTCCACTGAAAGACTGAGATATAATCATAGGACTGTAGAATACTCCCTTACCCCCACCCTTTACCATTACATCACCGAAGGTCTACTTACTGGAGTTTCTTTCACCCACTATATAATGCACAGCTTTCAACAAAATATTACATTAATAGACAATAAAAAGCACAGTTTGAAGAGAGGGCAAATATCAAAACAAGAATCACATATGACAAAGATATTGGAATTATCAGACCACGAATTTAGAGAAACTATGTTTAATGGCTCTAATGGAAAAGTAGAAACATGCAAGAACAGATGGCTGCTGCTGCTAAGTCGCTTCAGTCGTGTCCGACTCTGTGCGACCCCATAGACGGCAGCCCACCAGGCTCCCCCATCCCTGGGATTCTCCAGGCAAGAACACTGGAGTGGGTTGCCATTTCCTTGTCCAATGCATGAAAGTGAAAAGTGAAAGTGAAGTCGCTCAGTCGTGTCCGACTCTTCGCGACCCCATGGACTGCAGCCTACCAGGCTCTTCCGTCCATGGGATTTTCCAGGCAAGAGAACAGACAGAAGTGTAAGCAAATAAAGGGAAAGTCTAAGAAAGTGGCGAGTATATTGTATATCCCCCCAAATATTAAGTACTCCATGAGATTATCAGTAAAGCATGTTCTACTTCTACTTGCTGTTCAGTTTGATAGTTGTCACAAGACTTCCAGAATAATCTATTACATGAACTGGGGCAAAGTGCCAATGGTGTGTGACTGCGATATCATGGCAATAGTCACCATTTTGCATATCTAATTCTTTAAACTCCCTTTTGCTTAGCATCTTGTATACATTCACACACAGTAAAGCTTCTTTAAAGTATACAGAGCAAGTGCTAACACATGCTGCACTTCATACTCTGGGCAGTCACTTTAACAAGCAACATCCTGATTCATAGAAACACATGACATTAGTTTTAAGCTAGCAGCATCAAGGGATGCTGGTTGGTATCTTTCCTTTGAACATTCCAGAGAGACTTCTTGGATAAATCTTATAGACATCTTTGTTCAAATACCCTTCCCAGCAGAATATGAATCCATGGATTTCTTCCAGCAGTGGCCATGAATTGGTTCTACACCTAAAGGAAACAACTGAGAAAATTACTCTTCTGACCAGAGATGTTCTCTTTCTTTAAGACATCATCACAAATTTAAATGGCCACTTGCTTGGGGACACTGTGAGACTTTTCTAAAGCCATCAGTCTCCAGCATTTGAAGCAGAGACTAGCTCACCTTTACAAATTATTGTGATAGGAACTGAAGACTGTTAACTCCAGTGATGGAAGAACAATATTGAATGTAGGTGGCAGAGGCAGCCATATTTTAAAATTATCCCTGAAAAGGGTGGGAAAATATTGGAGAAACTTATGGCCATATAATATGAAAATGACATTGTAGATGTATTTGCAAAATATTTCAAATCAAGTTAGTCATTCCTACATACCTTTCTACACATATCAGACCTTCCATAAAACAAAATACATGCTTCCACTCAATATGAAGCAGTTAATGACCTTCCTTCTTACAAAGATGCTCTTAGAATTAGGAAGCATCACTATGAACAAAGCTAGTGGAGGTGATGGAATTTCAGTTGAGCTATTTCAAATCCTAAAAGATGATGCTATAAAATTCTGCACTCAATATGCCAGCAAATTTGGAAAACTCGGCAGTGGCCACAGGACTGGAAAAGATCAGTTTTCATTCCAATCTCAAAGAAAGGCAATATCAAAGAATGCTCAAATGCATAATTGCATTCATCTCACATGCTAGTTAAGTGATGCTCAAAATTCTCCAAGCCAGGCTTCAACAGTATGTGAACCATGAACTTCCAGATGTTCAAGCTGGATTTAGAAAGAGCAGAAGAACCAGAGATCAAATGGCCAACATCCGTTAGATCATCAAAAAAGCAAGAGAGTTCCAGGAAAACATCTACTTCTGCTTTATTGACTATGCCAAAGCCTTTGTGTGGATCACAACAAACTGTGAAAAATTCTTAAAGAGATGGAAATAGCAGATCACCTGACCTGCCTCTTGAGAAATCTGTGTGCAGGTCAGGAAGCAACAGTTAGAACTGGACATGGAACAACAGACTGGTTCCAAATCGGGAAAGGAATACGTCAAGGCTGTATATTGTCACCCTGCTTATTTAACTTATATGCAGAGTACATCATGAGAAATGCTGGGCTGGATGAAACACAAGATGGAATCAAGATTGCCGGGAGAATTATCAATAACCTCAGATATGCAGATGACACCACCCTTATGCAGAAAGCAAAGAAGAATTAAAGAGCCGCTTGATGAAAGTAAAAGAGGAAAGTGAAAATTTTGGCTTAAAACTCAACATTCAGAAAACTAAGATCATGGCATCTGGTCCCATCACTTCATGGCAGATAGATGGGGAAACAGTAGAAACAGTGGCTGACTTTATTTTTTGGGGCTCCAAAATCAGTGCAGATGGTGACTGCAGCCTTGAAATTAAGACGCTTACTCCTTGAAGGAAAAGTTATAACCAACCTAGACAGCATATTAAAAAGCAGAGACATTACTTTGCCAACAAAGATCCGTCTAGTCAAAGCTATGTTTTTTCCAGTAGTCATGTATGGATGTGAGATTTGGACTATAAAGAAAGCTGAGTGCCAAAGAATTGATGCTTCTGAACTGGGTGTTTGAGAAGACTCTTGACAGTCCTTGGACTGCAAGGAGATCCAACCAGTCCTTCTTAAAGGAAGTCGTAAAGGGTCTTCCCTGGTAGCCCAGATGGTAAAGTGTCTGCCTGCAACGCGGAAGACCCAGGTTCAATCCCTGGGTCGGGAAGATCCCCTGGAGAAGGAAATGGCAACCCACTCCAGTACTCTTGCCTGGAAAATCCTATGGACCGAGGAGCCTGATAGGCTACTGTCCATGGGGTCACAAAGATTCGGACACGACTGAGTGACTTCACTTTACTTCTACTTTACATTCATTGGAACGACTGATGCTGAAGCTGAAACTCCAATACTTTGGCCACCTGATGCAAAGAACTGACTCATTGGAAAAAGACCCTGATGCTGGGAAAGATTGAGGGCAGGAGGAGAAGGAAATGACAGAGGATGAGATGACTGGATGGCATCACCAACTCAATGGACACGAGTTTGAGTAAACTCCAGGAGTTGGTGATGGACAGGGAGGCCGAGGGTGCTGCAGTCCATGGTTTTGCAAAGAGTAGAACATTACCGAGTGACTGAACTGAACTGAACTGAACTGAGCACCTACTCAAAAAGGAGAGAAACAGATATCTCAATAGTGCTTATGTCCATCTTTGGACAGTGGTCCTG
Source organism: Giraffa tippelskirchi (assembly GCF_054371585.1). NCBI lineage: Eukaryota > Metazoa > Chordata > Mammalia > Artiodactyla > Giraffidae > Giraffa > Giraffa tippelskirchi. The sequence continues at coordinate 100,827,464 of NC_137280.1, read as the reverse complement.
ACACCTATCTCTACCATTAATTTCTCTTTAGTTTAGTCAAAATCTCATCTCAGTTCTCTCTAATGAAAACACCAAATTGTTTTGTTAATTAGTACCACTTGGCTCTACGAAATGAGAAAAGGGAGCATTAGTTAAAACATATTCTATATATGAGTATGTATAATATTCAGTTGGTGTGTTAGGTATTTTTGCCCAGAGACTTTTAATTAGGAAAAATCCATATCTTCTTTCCCTTTCCACTTTTATTTTTATTTCACACACACACAAAAAATGATTTCACAAGCACTGGCCATCTTCGTGATAATGTCACATCCACCAGAAGTTTAATGGCCTACATGTTCTCGTCTTTCCTCTCCTACTAAGGAGAGGATATGGGCTTTATTTCCTATACTCGATCAAGTTTATGGTTTCTAAAATAGTTTTTCCATTCCAACATTTTACTTTTAATGATAAGGTCATTATCACCCAAATATGTAGGCTGTTCTGTGAAAGAGAATGAGGGTTATTAAACTGTTTGTTTTTTTTTTAATTTAATGATCTATCAAGATTCTTTTTTAAAAAAGACTCATGGCAATGTTGCTGATAGCTGTTGCAGGCTGGGAGGAGACGCTTTCAAAAATATTGGTGTTCTGACCACAGATTTTGGAGGAACTCCACAATTTCCTTTTAAAACTCTAAGAATGCCTGTATGGGAATAAAAGAGAATATGGTCATCTGGGAAAAATCAGAGCTGGCCTAATCCAGGAGAAGGATGCCTGAAAGTAGGTCACTTGACTAATAGCTTGAGGGGTGACTTGTATTATTTTCTCTTCTTTTAAAATGAGAAGTAAAGAGGAATCACAACCGAAAATGTGCTTAATAAATAAAACAAATGAAATTTGTCTCTCTAGCTCTTAAAGTCATCTGATTTTTATCACGTGCGACAATACAAACACCAATACCATTGCCATCATTTTCCCATTTGTATCTAAGTGCACAGTGTATAACTGAAGGAGACAGAAACAGTATTAATCTGTTAAATCACTTGGGATACCACAGTCTCCTAGATACTATATATAAGAAATCATTTGGGGATTTCTTTAGGTGGATTATATGGAACCATAAATAGATCAAGAGACTAATTGGAATTTTTTAAGTTCCAAAATCTAATATGAAAACATACACATCTCAAGGATAATTTTTATAGCAACATTATTTCAATATTTTATTATATTCATACTTTTATGTGGTAAGATCATATCATCTGTGTAGGTGCTGACTGGTTCTGTAAAAGGAAAACATTTACTTGATTAAAACCGTCATTCTACTCTGTGTGTCCTTAATTGTTTGCCAACAAAATTCTAGAAAACACACTAAGAAATCAGTTCAAAGTTTACATTCAAATTAATTTGCCTAAAAAAAAAAATGCTTATGATTATCAGCTTATAAGTCCTTCTCAAAGAACAGAATGAGATTTAGGACTTATTTCTCAACTCCAAGAGACTGCTTCATATTTAAGATGAAAATAGTCGCTTAAGTTAGACCATAGATTCGTTAAAAGCAAACTCTTTTCTCTCTTTTTTTTCTTAAGACTCAAACTTAGCCCACCTTGGAGAGAATGTAAGTCACATGTTAGCAAAAGAAAGAACCTCTGGCAAGAGGATTCCTGGGTACTGAAACTGGTCAACTTACTTCAAAACATCCACAGCTGCTGTTTCAGTTATAATTGAGGGCTTTGATTTCTGAAATCTGGAGAGAGAATCATTGTCTTTGATTTTAATTTTATTTCACTACAGCTCAAGGCATGCCTTACTATAGGGATTAATGTTTCTTTTAATTTAATGAAAATCTAGTGAATTGATAAAAAATACACAAATGCACTTCAAATTTAGTACTCTTTTTATTATTATTTTTATACTGTTCCATTAATGAATAAAAAGACTGATTTTAAAACACTTATTGTTTTATTATTGTTTTACATGACAAATATAAGCTCCAAAAATGAATAAGAGCTATATTTTCTAGTATTTCTATAAAGAGTTGATTGTAGAGGGAACTTTATATACATATATATATTTACTGTATAACAGGATTTCAGATTTAGTACTGACTGATTCACAATAATATTTTTAATAATTGTGCACCTCTTCTTGAGCATAAAGTGTCTATCATGTGATGTTCTGGGATCAGTGTTGGAGCAAGAAGTGGCAACCCACTCCAGTATTTTTGCCTGGGAAATCCCATGGATGGAGAAGCCTGGTGGGCTCAGTACATGGGGTGGCAAAGAGTTGGGCACGACTTAAAAACTAAACAACAACAACAATGCTTCATAATAGTCTCTTATAATCCTGTGTATTTCTGTGATCTAATTTGCAATGTTTCTTTAATTTCTAATTTTATGTATTTGATTCTCCTCTTGTTTCTTAGTCTAGCTTGTTTTGTCAATTTTATCTTTTCCAAAATCAGTTCTTAGTTTCATTGATTCTTTCTATTTTCCCTAGTCTCTTTTGCATTTATTTTTCTCTGATCTTTTTTATTTCCTTCCTTCAGCTAACTTTGGGCTTAATTTGTTCTTCTCTTTCTAGTTCAATGAGATGTACAATTAGGTTGTTTGAGATCTTTCTGATTTCTTAATATACATAATTTTTTGCTATAAACTTTCCCCTCAGAACCACATTTACAGCATCCTCTAGCTTTGGTACACTGTATTTCTACTTTCATTTATTTTTAATTTTTTAACTTCCCTCTTGATTTCTTCTTTCATCCATTGGTTATCCAAAAGTGTGTTGTTTAGTTTTCACATATTTGTAGATTTTTCATCTTTCCTCTTGTTGTTGATTTCTGTTTTCATACCATTGTGGCCAGAAAAGATAGTTGGTATGATTTCAGTCATCTTAAATTTGCTAAAACTTGTTTTGTATCCTGCCATATGATCTATTCTGGAAAATGTCCTGTGTACATTTGAACAAAAGGTGTATTCTGCTGCTGTTGGATGGAATGCTGTATATAAGTCTATTTGGTCTAAACCCTGGTTCAGTTGCAGTGTTTCTCTGTTGATTTTTCTGTCTCTAAGATCAGGAACAAGACAAGGATGCCCACCGTCACCACTCTTACTCAATATAGTGCTGGAAGTCCTAGCTAGTGCAGTTAAGCAAGGCATCCAAATCAGAAAGGAAAAAGTAAAATTGTCATTATTTGCAGATGTTGCAATTTTTATTTGTTTGTGCAATTAGGTAAATAAGGACTCAGTCGTCTGTCTGTTTGTTTTATAGCTTTCTGGACTGACTATCTTTGTATATTAGTGATGATCATACTCTTGCATGATAGCATTTGAATCAGGAAGGAAAGAACTTTGATGTTCTCTTGACTTCACTCTGACCTTGTATCTTTCCCAGAAATCCTTCCAGAAGACTTCCACTTATATTTCACTAGAAAGGAATGGGTTAGGTCCTACCCTACTGCCAGTGATGCCACCATAATTGTCTTGGGCCCTGAGGCTAGGCACGCTGTTGTTCTGTTGTCTGAAAAGTATAGAGAATGGCTGCATGGAAGACAAAAAGAGTATTTGGCAACTTCAGCAATCAATAAATCTAATTTTATTCAGATCAACAAGAATATATTAAATTTCCTTTGTTCCAGAGGCTCAGATATTAAAATGAAAAAATCCATAGTCCCTGTGCTTAAGGGGCTCACAGTATTTTCATGCATTTAGAAAAATAAGTAATTAAAGTTGTGATAAATCTATTCATAAGTGATAGTGGAGTTGTGAATGGGGCTGAGGAGAAAGGGACTCACATTGACAAGTGGGAGGGGGAACCTATTACCATTTACTAAACTTCTTGTTTCCAACCTTATAAGTATATATTGAATAAATTAGTTGAGTGGAAATAATTATCACAAAGATATGTCATCTGGAGAGCTGAGATAATTAATAAATATTGGTTTAGAACTCATGACTATAGACCCAGGGCCAGAATACTTTTCATCATGCCATTCATTCATATGCTTAAAAAAAATCACATTGTAAAATTTTGTCTAATTGCCTAAACATAAACCCATACTCCCTTTTTAAAAGTGTAGACATTCTACTTTACATATAAACATTTTTAACAGAATTCATGCTTTGGATCAGATCAGATTGGAGCTTATTTAATTGGATTTTGGTCACATCCAGTAAATCCACCAACCCAGTATAACACTATTGGTCTCAATTTCCCATTGGGATAATCAAAGGACACTGGGCTTTATCAGAGATGAGACTTCATTCATATAAAGGAAGAAAGAAACATAGTCATAAAATCAAATGATCTTAAAGTTTTCTGCAGTTTATCTCAAAAATATCCTGTCAAAGGGCTACTTTAAAAATGAAGAAAATTTTATGTTAATTGGAAGAACTATTTTGTGATGCCAATTACATCAACAGCGTGTTTACTCTTAGTGTATAATATTCACTAGATCTTCTAAGTCCCACGGAAAAGTTCTGAAACAGGAGAAAAGGTTCAATTCTAATTAGAAGCGGGTTGATCAGAGGAATTTATTTAAGGGGGATTAACTATCCATTCAGAAACAAAAGGCCAAATGCTTATTCCTTCTTAGCTTCAAAAGGAGCTCCAAGCAAGTGAGACAAGTGGAGTGAAGAGAAAGGAAGTGGAATCTGGCTCCATTTCTCATCTTTCTAAAAGTGCAAATGGATAAGTGACTGCCTTGAGCTAGATAATTAGAAGTCTGCGTCGCAAACATGAAGCAGTAACATCGGATATTACACTTTCAGCTTATCTTGAAAGTTTAAATTAAAATGTTGCTTGGGAGCAAAACCTTCAAAATAGCAAATACTCTATATATTCTTTGTCTTTTGTCTGGAATTTTCAGAATATATTTGCTGTTAAAATATAATATTATATTGTGCTGCTGTGTACTAACTTGGAAGATGATGGCTGCTAAAGATTTTATGTTTGACATTTTAAAGTAAGTGCTTCAAACTATTACTGTTAAATTAACATGTTTGAAATGTGTTTTCACTTGCAAAATTATCTTTTTCTACAATATGAAAACTGCAAAATAAATAAGCAAAAACAATAAAAGGGTTTTAGAAGTATTGACTTCAAACGTTAGGGTGAATTAATTTTTTACAAGAATAGTCTTTTCACAGGAGAAATAATAACTATACCTACTTTTGATCAAAATATATAATGATTTTTAAAGCTGCAGTGATTATTGGTATCTATTACAGAATGAAAAGTCACTCAAGTTCTAAACAAATTAATAATCCACTCAGTTAAAGACCAAGGGAAAATGTTCTATTAAGCTCTTCCCTATGTTTTCAGAAGATCTCAGGTCTTCCTTGGTAGAGAGATAATATTAAACTTCAGATTTCTGACAGGTGATAGAGAATATATTCCAAATTAGTTTTTCACATGAGAAGAATGATTTCCCTTGAAGAAATTCCTACATGGAATGTCATAAATAATTGTTACTGTAAACGCCTTCACTATTTTCAGGCAACTGTGTGAATACAGAATAATAAATTTACTTTCAAAATATCATTGGCTTGAGATGAAACCCCTGTTAAACTTGCTTTGGGGCTTTACAGGTGGCTCAGTGATAAAGAATCCACCTGCCAATGCAGGAGACGCAGAAGATGTGGGTTTGATACCTGGGTCAGGAAGATCACCTGGAGGAAGAAATGGCAACCCATTCCAAAGTTTTTGCCTGGAAAATTCCACGGACAGAAGAGCCTGGCAGGCTGCAGTCCATGGGGTCGCAAAGAGCCAGACACGACTGAGCATGCACACACAAACTTGCTGTGGCTGAAAAGAGATAAAGAAGTGTCATTTCAAAATTACAAAAGAATAAGATACCATTAACAAATAAGACCCATTTTTCCATTTAATATGGCAGATGGTTTTCATCCTTTTAAAAAATACATAGAAGTAATAAGTGCCTTTTGTGAAAAAATGTTAACACTCTAAGTATTACATAAATATTACAAATCCTCTCTCCCAAGCTCAAACTGCTCACCCAGGGTATGTTTTCTTCTGTATCCCTCCAGACCTGTCAGTAAAACCACACTATAAATAATGTTTGGGAACTCTCTCTTTTTACCTGACATAACTTATAATTCTTTTCATTGCTAAAAAAATTTATTTTAATGATTATGTTAAGTATAAAATGGTGTAGAGATCACATGATTTACCTAACTAATCCTTTTTCCAGGCTACCACCTTTCCAAAGGTGCCGCAGATAATCTCTATGAATTGTTAAGCTATTTATGTGGATAATTTGTAGAAATTAAATTTCTTGGGGGCTGAAACAATAACAACAAAAACTCTTTGCTTATACTGTAGTAAAAATTTTTCCTTGATCTTTTCAATTTATTTCTGGTAGATCTCCTGAGTGAGTTAGTAATAAAATTTTAATTTTTATGTAATTAAATGCACCTTGTGTATAGCTTTTAGGTTTCTATCGTACTTGTGAAGGATATACTGTGCCTTTAGATTAAAACAACATTACCTCTTCTTTTATTTTTTAAAGAACATATACAGTTCATTGTTTCGTGTTAATATTAAGAAAGGTAATATTTAGAACGTCAGAAAATTAGCATTGAGAACATCTCACAGTTCGCTGAGCTTGGAACATAGATATCCTTGAATTCAACTTTCTTTTATTAGCCCAGTAATATTCTTAGGAAAGGAGTGTCATAGATTAAAATGGTTTTACGATTTCTAGTGAGGCTCTCTTCTTGTTTAATTTGCCTCCAACATTGACTTAACAATGCTCTGGGTGAGAAATCAGTAAGAACATTTCTAAATACATGAAATTTATTAAAAATTTTATTCACAGATATAGTTTCTATCTTCCCATGAGACAAAATAGCCAACAGTAAATATTTATTGAGTGCTTACAAAGGGCCAGATACTGTGGTAAACCATGAAATGGGATACACTTAGCAAAACAAGCAAAAAGCTGCGTTCCTAGGTTCTTATCCATGGATCTATAAGATTTACAATTCATTTAAAAGTATCATCTTTCCCTTGACATTTTCCCTTGGAAAAATTGTCTATATTTTCAAATGGAAAACTAAATCATAAGTCCAAAAGTGATATCTACATGATAATAAAATATTAACAACCTTTTAACCATTTATTGATATGTACAAGTGCCTATACTTTGCATATCATGTTTGACACTGCCTACAACCTTAATTGATCAGAATTGGGTTTCTAGTTTAGAGACGTTACATTTAGAAAGCCAAAATATTTTACCCAAAGATACAAAATACCTCTGATCTGTATCTTTGGGTAAAATGATTTTGAGATGTAAATTAAGTCTAAGCCAACACAGTTAATTCCTGCATGTTGTCAACAATAGACCACAATTCTTTATTTTTGGAGTTATGCAATTTTTAATGTTGACTTTCCAATTAAACTGGCTTGGGATCTATTCCCATCTCAGTTCTACCTTCACAGGCTTTTTAGGTAGATTCTGACATTTTATGACTTTAGATGACTTGACATATGATGTCAATCTAAAAACTAGACCAAATTTTTGTATATTTTGAATCTTTATGATAGTTGAGAAAATATAAGACATCAAGCATGTTTATAAGTATATATTTCTGGGAATGGTTATGTATTTTACTTACTATTTCTATAATACATATGTTCATATATTAAAGTTGCTGCTACTGCTGCTAAGTCACTTCAGTCGTGTCCGACTCTGTGTGACCCCATAGACGGCAGCCCCCCAGGCTCCTCCATCCCTGGGATTCTCCAGGCAAGAACACTGGAGTGGGTTGCCATTTCCTTCTCCAATGCATGAAAGTGAAAAGTGAAAGTGAAGTCGCTCAGTCACGTCCGACTCTTAGCGACCCCATGGACTGCAGCCTACCAGGCTCCTCCGTCCATGGGATTCTCCAGGCAAGAGTACTGGAGTGGGGTGCCATTGCCTTCTCTGAGAACTGAAGATTAAGTATACCTAAAACAATCAAGATGATGTTGGTCAGATCACTATGACCAGTTTGAAGATGACTGTCAGGGCTGACTGTGCTCTTTCTGTATGCAGTCCCCTCCTTCTGTCTATAAAAGCTCTTGCCCCACTTGTTGCCATTGTGTGTGGGGGAATTGGCCTTTGGACAGATGTCCACCCTCCCAAGTTGGCATCTGAGATAAAGCAAACTTCCTTTTCCACCAGCCTGGCCTGTTTATTGGCTTTCAAGCAGTGAGCAGCCAGCCCCACACACTCTTTCAGTAACAGTGATGCTAGATGAAGGACTAGGTTTAGAAGACCCCTGCCATTGTAACTTTATATTTTCTTCCTTAGAAAAATCATTTCCCCAAGAAAGCTTTTATCTAATGATTTTAGTATCCATCGACTCTCCTTTCCTGAATTAATTATTTCAGTTGGGATTGCAAGAGGGTGTTTTTCTAATGCTATTTCTTCGACGTTTATTAGCTGGCATTGCTGGTAGCTCAGCTGGTAAAGAATCTGCCTGCAATGCAGGAGACCCTGGTTTGATTCCTGGGTCAGGAAGATCTGCTGGAGAAGGAATAAGCTATCCACGCCAGTATTCTTGGGCTTTGCTTCCGGCTCAGCTGGTAAAGAATCCCTCTGGAGTGTGGGAGACCTGGGTTCGATCCCTGGGTTGGGAAGATCCCCTGGAGAAGGGAAAGGCTACCCACTCCAGTATTCTGGCCCAGAGAATTCCATGGACTCTTCCAAGGACTATACATAAAACTTTGAAATGTAGTTTCATAAGGTACTAATTTTCAATAGATTGCTGATATTGAAATTTTTTTTTTTTTTACCAGTTTTGATGATGTTTCTGAAGTTGGATGGCTATAATAGTGGTTCACTCCCTTTGGGGAAAATTTAAGGAAAAATACTATTTTCATTTGAAATAAACATTTTTATTTTATCCAAGTAACATATAATTCTAAAGCTTTAGTATTTCCAAATATACACTGTTAAATACTTCACCTATTCTCTAGTCAGTTATTTTAGTTCTCTGAAACTCAATTTCTTTTCTGTAAAAAGATAATAACACATCATATATCTTGCCATGAAACTGAAATAAAATATCTACTTAAGTATATATAATGCCTTATACTTATATGCTCAATGAATGGAAATGACCATTCTCCTTGACAAGGATCAGTCATAGGTACTAAACTTAAAATAGAAAAATGATGGAGAAAAAAATGTCATTAACTCTCTTCTGGACAGTCAGTGGACTAGGTTTCAATATTACAATTCCTTATATTTGTCAAGTGAAATTGCCAAAGACACTGCTTCTCAAATTTTTCTCTGAGGTACTGTTTACAAAAGAGAAAAATTCCTGACAATTAGAAGCATACATTAAAATTATTAAGTTTTTATTTTAAAATTGATGCTAATTTTATATTTAGCTCCATCAGAAGAAAGGGATGCAATAAAAGGTGGTGATTAAACCATAGACTTTGGAGCAGAAAGATAAGAATTCAAATCTAGGATATGACCCATCTAGCAAAAATGACAGAGAGATATCTCATATTTACCTTGGCAAATACTAATAGACAATGACAGTATTTTCATAAAAATTTTATTACCTTGATGTTATGATTTTAGATTTTCTCCATATGCATTGGAAATGAGAAGATTTAGTATGGAGCTACTTGATTCCACAAATGTTACATGTAAAAATATTTGGTTTTGTAGATTACTCTAGTCTGTGACCTACAGCACTGATTTTACTGCTGTAACAGGTTGAGTAAACAAGAACTTTAGGAACAGGCATTTCTTTCTCTCCTGTGTAAAATTACAGGAGTTGGTCCAAGACTATAGGGATGCATCACAGTTAGGAGAAACACAGAATCTTCCCACTGGGTTGTTCTGCCATGTGTAACAGGAATCTTCCACCTAGTAGTCTGTAAAAGTTGCCCCAGTTCTTGCTATTATGTTTCACTCTAGGTAGTAAAGTGGGACAAACAGAGAGAAGGGCATGATCCTTTTAGGACATTCTGTCAAAGTTGCACATGTCCCTCTGGGTCACTTTTCCTTGACCCTTACTTTCTGCAATGGAGAGTGGAAATTATAGTCTTAATTTAGTAGCTATGCACACAAGTAACAAGTTAGGGTTCTGTAATTAATGGAAGAAGGGGAGCATCCATAATAGAGAAATTCTACCATCTCAGTTACAGTCTCATTTATGTCCATGCCAGACAAGAAGAATTCTAAAGGCAGGGGTCAACATTATTCTAGATTACATTCTGCTTTGATTTCTACTGCCAGTTCCCACCAGATTCCTGTATCACCCAGGGACAAACAGATGGGCACGGCTGCCTTGACCTGTGGCTCTTCTCTATACTAACATTTTCAAAACAGCATGGACAAATTGGAATATACTCTAAAGAGCTAATTGAAAGAGGGATTTCAGTAAAACTAAACAAAACAATGAAAGCATTTAGAGAGTTGAAAATGAAGTAGATCAAATAACATGAAAAAAGCAAAGGAAAGGTTGACTGGATAAATATTCCTTAATTGGCCTTGATGTTAGATAAAGATATAAATCTAAATTCAGAGTACATGGTGTTCAAGTCTACCAGAAACATCATTCCATCTGAGAAACTATGAATTTTCTTAGTTAAATCTTGTGCAAATTCACCATATCTCTGTTCTTATATCCCTGGGACCCCTGGTTACATCTTGATTCTTTTGCTGATATTTTTTTAAACTTATGAAGCCTATCCTTATCTCTGGGTTGCCCCCACAAATATTTTTCTATATATTATTTTTAAAATTTTATTCATTTTTAAATTTTTGGCTGCGCTGGGTCTTTGTTGCTGCCCGCAGACTTTCTCTAATTGTGGTAAGCAAGGACAACTCTCTAGTTGTGGTGTATGGGCTTCCCGTTGTGGTGGCTTCTTTTGTTGCAAAGCACAGACTCTAGGCACACAAGCTTCAGTAGTTGTGGTACACAGGCTTACTTGCCATGTGGCATGTGGAATCTTCCTGGATCAGGAATCAAACCCATGTCCCCTGCAATGGCAGGTGAATTCTTAACCACTGGACCACCAGGGAAGTTCTGTATATTTTTTTAACCTGTTCCTTTGTTAACCTGAATTTCTTCTTTGTTGTTTATTTGAGATTGTCTGGTCTTTGTTTTCTGAAAACTTACTGTGAATCCTTACCTATGACGCTCAGTCATATTACAGCCTCTGAAATTGCTGATTTTACCTGAAATTTCAAGGGGCAATTGAAATTGAACGCCCATATCCTTCATCTCAGCAGCCTTATGGCAGAACTGCTGGCCCAGTCCTCATCTGTCTTTTATCTTCCTACTGAAAACGCATGAAAATTTCTGAGAAATTGGTAGGCAACACCTCTCTCAACCACTTGTAACTCGCTATCTGGTAGCACATGTTGTGTACAGACTTCATTAAACAGATTTAAAATTTTTCCATTCAGTACTTAAGCAAGCCAAAAATAAGACTAACTGCTTGGGATTGTCTTAAGTTTGCTTGGTTTTTCCCAACATTACCCTCTCTCAAACTAGATTTTCAGTCTCGTTTGAGCTGATGGTTTGCTCCTCACATTTCTCTCTCTGGATAGCTCTGTTTTATTGCCCTTGGAAATATCTCTGTTTACTCCATTTTTATGAATAGGTGGGACTTTCCTGCTTGATATAGTGAGTTTTCTTTGTGACTTGAGTTAAACACAATATTTTCAAATTATTATATCTGTATTTTCTGCTAACATAGATATCTCATAATTGACAGAAAAATTTAAATATATTAAATATAAGAGCTGAAAATATTATGAAATCTCCCCAAGGTAATTACAATCAATATTGCACACAATTCTCAGACTTTTTCTATGAATATGTTGTCATTTGGCTGTATTATATCCATGTAATTTTATGCAGATAAGATCATACTACCCATATATTTTTGTAAATGATTTCTTTAATCTCACAACAATTCTTAGGGATTTTGTCTATTAATGAATATAGAAAGACATCCTTTTTCAAAGGTATGCTATATTCCAGTTCATAAAAGGGCCATAACTCATCTTTTTAATCCTCTATCCATGTTGTTATTTAGTCACTAAGTCATGTCCAACTCTTCTGCGACCCCATGGGCTATAGTTCACCAGGCTCCCCTGTCAATGGAATTCTTCAGTCAAGAATACTGGAGTAGATTGCCATTTCCTCCTCCAGGAGATCTTCTCAACCCAGGGACTGAACTCACATCTCTTACTCTCTCCTGCATTGGCAGGCAGGTTCTTTACCACTAGTGCCACCTGGGAAGCCCTCCCATTGTCCAGAGATAAACTAATAGACAAGTCATATACCTCCTCTCTCCTCATTACATGCGTGCTCGCACACGCGCACGCGCACACACACACACACACACACACACACAAGTTAATGTTGGGATGGGAGCAGATTAACACCAAAAAAAAGCCCCAGTCAGCAAAGGGAATAATAGGAAACACACCACAGTCACTGATCCATACCAAGCAAGTCCTGGCAGGCAGGAATTGTGAAGACCTCCCAGACCTGGTAATAGAGTAAGTTCCTCATTTGGAACCTGATTCTACATGTGTGAACATCCTTAATCTCTTGAGCTCTTGATTTTGTTCTCTTACAGACTTTTGCTTGAATATGAAGTAGCTACTGAAGGCTATGCCTTCTTTGAGGCTTCTTGTCTTTTGAGCTTAGCTCTCTGCAGGTTTAGAAGCCTGGAGTTTGCCTTAAGGGTTGAGCAATCACAGGCATTGCAGGTCAAGCTTGTGATTTCTTCGGCAACACTATTCCTTTCAAAAAAATAAACAGGTAGGTTCCCATCTATTTATTCACAGTCAGCTTCATATGAAACCAATTACAGCTACTATCGCTTCCCAGGTGGAGCAGTGGTAAAGAATCCATCTGCCAATGCAGGAGATGCAAGAGGTGCGGTCCTTGGGTTGGAAAGATCATCCGGAGGAGGTAATGGCAACCCATTCCAGTATTCTTGCCGGGAAAATTCCATGGACAGGGAGCCTGGTGGGCTACAGTCTATGGGGTCACAAAGAGTCAGACACAACTGAGCGGCTGAGCGCACACTGAGCATATAGCTAACATCTGGTCATAATTTTTAACAGCTTCATGGAGATATAATTCACATATCAAATAATTCACTTATTTAAAGTGTTTAAAACACTTTGGAGTATTAAAAACATTGAATGGTTTTTAGCATATTCAGACCCTGGAGGAGGACATGACAACCCACTCCAGTGTTCTTGCCTGGAGAAGCTCATGGACTGAGGAGGCTGGGGGCTACAGTCCGCAGGGTCGCAAAGAGTCAGACACCATTGAAGCGACTGAGCGTGCACGCATGTAGCATATTCAGAAAGTTGAGCAACTATCATGATAATCAATAGAGCATTTTAATTACCCCAAAGACATCCTTTACCCATTAAGAATCACTCCTCACTCTCATCAACCCCCTTTCCCACCATGTACCACCAGTCCTGGGCAACCACTAATCTATTTTCTATCTCTCTGTATTTGCCTGTTCTGGCATTTTACATAAATGAAATCATTCACTTTCTGATCTTTTGAGACTGTTTTTCTTTCACTGACCATACTGTCTTCAAGGTTCATCTGTGTCATGAGATATAATATTTCCTTGTTTCTTTTTCACTGCTTAATAATATTCATGTATATGAATGGGTAGGGGTATAACGCATTTTATTTATCCATTCATCACTTGATGGGTATTTGGGTTGTTTCTACATTTTGGTTACCATGAACAATGCCACTATAAACGTGTGAAGACAAAAATTTTTTGTATACATTATTTCTCTTGGGTATATACCTAGGATATATATCTTGGGTATATCTTAGGATATGCAGTAAAGAATCCACCTGCAATTCAGGAGCTGCAGGAGACATGGGTTCAATCTCTGGGTGGGGAAGATCCCCCCTGGAGGAGGGCATGGCAACCCACTCTAGTATTCTTGCCTCGAGAATCCCCATGGACAGAGGAGCCTGGGAGGCAGTAGTCCATGGGGTCTCAAAGAGTCAGACATGACTGAAGCAACTTAACACACACATATAGATCATATAGTCACTCCATATTTAACACTTTGAAGAAATGCCAAACTGTATCCCCAGATATCTGTTCTAATTTATATTCCAACCAGCAATGCATGAAAATTCTGATTTTTTTTTTTTTTACCATTCTTGTCAACACTTGTTATTATCTGTTTTTTGACTATCGCCATCCTACTGGGTGTGAAATGATAGCTCATTATGATTGCTCATTATTTTTAAGCCTTAACCTATTTCCTTGGTTATCTTTTGTGCCTGGCCCATTCTCCTCACTCTCAATTTAACGGGGCCAACGCTGATGCCTCCTAAATGTGTAGATCAGGATGATATATCAGGGCTTTACTGCTGAGCTGGTTCCTAACATCTGACAGAGAAAAATAATGGGAATTCCTGTGAGTAATCTTCTTACATACTTTTGTTTGGAGCTATTGAAGCAGTTGGCTTTTTCCTGAGTTATCAAAGCTTCAGTCAGTTTAGATTTGGGACCACAGGTGGCCTGAGTAGAGTTCTTGCTTCTTTCTGTGTCACCACAGCCTTACAATATTGTACCCCATCATCTATAATAATTATACAGGAGAAAAGTGGTTCTTATTTGCAAACTAGCTAATTATTTCCTATAGTGTAGCATCTTAATAAAAGGAGCAGTCAACCTATCAATATTTTCATTTTTTTTATTTTTTATTTTTTTATTTTTAATTGGAGGCTTACTTTACAATATTGTGGTGGTTTTTGACATACATTCACATGAATCAGCCATGCGTGTACATGTGTTCCCCATCCTGACCCTCCCTCCCACCTCCCTCCTCATCCCATCTCTCAGGGTCATCCCAGTGCACCAGCCCTGAGCACCCTGCTTCATGCATCAAACCTGGACTGGCGATCTATTTCACATGCTTGTCTTATAGGTACCACCTCCACTTGCATATAATTTTACCTTCAGAGCTCCCACAGGTAGAGATTTGCCAGTGTTTGTCATAATATAACATGGATCATCAGTTTTCCAGGATGTACCATCCATTTTCTTGCTGCCCATCACAAAACAAATAAATCAGTATCACAGGTTGTCCTGTAGCAGTACATTTCAGGAGCTACTTTCTAAATAAAGCTAAGGTTCTTCCCCAGTAACTCAGTTGATAAAGAATCCACCTGCAATGCAGGAGGCCCCAGTTCGATTCCTGGGTCAGGAAGATCCACTGGAGAAGGGATAGGCTACCCCCTCCAGTATTCTTGAGCTTCCCTTGTGGCTCAGCTGGTAAAGAATCCACCTGCAATGCAGGAAACCTGGGTTCGATCCCTGGGCTGGGAAGATCCCCGGGAGAAGGGAAAGGCTACCCACTCCAGTATTCTGGCCTGGAGAATTCCATGGACTGTATAGTCCATGGGGTTGCAAAGAGTCAGACAGGACTGAGCAACTTTCACTTCACTTTAAGCTTCTAAATAAAGGCAAACTTCTATAAAGGAGCAACTAAAAATATAGTGTCTCAAGTAAAATAGAAGTTTATATTTTTCTCAATAATTATCCAAAATTTGGTGATTGGTCTGTGGTAAATATATGGCTCTAAGACAAAAAGATATCCAAGAAAAATAATTTTCCCTTATTACTATTCTATCAACTCTCTGTAAAGGAGATGTTCTCCTTAATTGCATCCCACAAGCTGACTCTTCTGTACCAAGACCGCATTTCAATCTGTAGAAGGTAATAAAAAAATAATATAAAAGACAGTACTTATAACTCTATTTCAGCCATTTAACGTTTACATCGTGTTCTGTCTTTTGACTTTTACCTATCAACATGTATTCACATGTAAACACATATAGCAGAGAAGAGCTGCTGCTGAAAACTATTTCAAAAGCATTTAGATACTTTCAAGACCTATTGTGATCACTATGTAAGTCTTAGCAAAAAATAAACGTATAAAAAGCCTTTTGAGAAAATCATGTAAATTTTTTTCCTTTAATCTTTCTAGGTGATAAATTACATTAGGTGTCTTTATATACCTTGCATAAACACTGCGTGGCCATGATGTACTTTTTCCATAATCTTCAGGAATCTATTTGGTAATAGTTGATGTCAAATTTATACATGGATTAATGGATAACATTCAACTATCTACTTCTTGGACAGTCTTTGTTCTATTTTCATATAGGTGTTATACAACTTTTATAAATTGAAGTTTGTAGCTCTTCCTCTTTTGTATTTCTTCTCTATACTTTGTATTCAGTAGAGATAGCTTCTTCCTTAAGAGTTTGGTCAAGCCTGTCCCTTCCAACATCTTGGCTTTGTGACTTTGGAAACTGAGATTTAGTTTCTTTAATGATTACTGGTCTTTTATAATTTTCTTTTTCATCATATTTTGCTTGATAATTGTCCAATTAAATCTGAGTCTAGGCTTCCTGTTGTCAGTGGCGGGGAGGCCGCGGCGTCCCATCCAAGGCTCAGGGGCTGCAGCGGCTGGCAGTGCCCCCGCCCCCTCGCCGCTCCTTTCGGTGTCATGTGATTCTCCTGGGGAGCTGCTGCTGGAGTGGAAATGCTCTCAGGGGTGGAGAATGGACTGGGCTGCCATCCCGGGAACCGCACGAAGACAGCGCGTGGGGGCTTTGTCCCAGAGGGAGCTCGAGGATGGTGAGGGGCTTTGACTTTACCACCAAGAGCTACAAGAGTCTCTCTAAAGAACAGTTTCAAGCGAGGTTCTCCTTGGAAGCCTCTGGAAAGCTAGACAACCGGAGAGGGCAACCTGGGGGCAGGTGGTTCCTAGCGTGGATGATGGGTGCAGGACTTAATCGAACAAGATTTCTTTCAACTGCCCAGTATAGAGGGAGCGTCTTGGAACCGCTGGAAGCCTGCGCTGGGTAAGCACATAGAGCACAGAATATTCATTGGAAGGACTGATGCTGAAGCTGAAGCTGCAATCCTTTGGCCACCTGATGGGAAGAACTGACTCATTGGAAAAGACCGCGATGCTGGGAAAGATTGAGGGCAGGAGGAGAAGGGGTCGACAGAGGATGAGATGGTTGGATGACATCACCGACTCAATGGACATGATTTTGAGCAAACTCAGGGAGATAATGAAGGACAGGGAAGCCTGGTTTGCTGCAGTCGATGGAGTTGCAAAGAGTTGGACACGACTTAGCAACTGAACAACAATGAAGGATGAGCACTGATGAACAAAAACTGTCCTAGTGTTGGCCTTGCCATCCGTGGGGGAGACAGTCATCCAAGAGATGATCAGATAAGTGTTTGCTTTAAACTGAGATAGGAACTGTGATGGTTCTTTTCATCCCAGGGATCTTGAGGGGAAAGGCTTTTGTGAGGACACGTTAAGGAGACAGGATAGAATAAGCCTGAAATTATTCTTGGAGGTGATGCAGAAATCACTGATCAAATCCTGGTCTGCACTCTCCAGAGTTCTGCCAGCTAATTATGCTCCGCACAAACCAGTGCAGCCAGCAGCAGCCATTGCTGGAAACTCACATGGGCCCAAGCATTGGCTCTGGGTCCAGGGAGCCTAGACACATGGATGTGCGCCCAGTGGGCTAGCAAAGGGGTGAGAGTTGCCTCACTAGGCATCCAGGAGCAGGTGGCTGTGGCTGGCCCAGGTGCAGGCGAGTCCTTGTGCAGACCAGAGGCACCTGTCTGGCTT
Source organism: Giraffa tippelskirchi (assembly GCF_054371585.1). Taxonomy (NCBI): domain Eukaryota; kingdom Metazoa; phylum Chordata; class Mammalia; order Artiodactyla; family Giraffidae; genus Giraffa; species Giraffa tippelskirchi. The sequence continues at coordinate 100,809,773 of NC_137280.1, read as the reverse complement.
TGTCCCACATCTGGCACAGCCCATCTCCTCTCCCATTTGCCTTGACTTCCAGGTGAGGCCTGAATGGGGTTTTGTATGTCTGGCTGGAGAGACCCTCTGTCTGAGTGGTTGTCTTAGAGCCCAAATCTCATGCCAGCACCGCAACCCCGGGGAATCCCAGTGCTGCCTCTCCCTGTGTGTTACTGGGCACATTACCTACCCTCTCTGAGCCTGTTTCCTCATCTGCAAAGTGGGTGTAATAACACCAGCTTCAAAAGGCTGTTGCTTGTTCAGTGGAGTGATTTCTACAGTGTCAGAAATGGCGCCTGGGACATGTTAACTGCCCCTTCCATTTATGATAGTGAGCTGATCTGTCTTGATGGCAGAGTCTTCTGTTCAGGTTGTAGTGTAGCTCACACTGATGGTGGCCTCTTTCTTCGCCAGTTTGTTCTGGCTCCCCCACCTGACTCAGAGAAATTCTGATTGGTCTAAGCCAGTCATGGAAACACATTCCCCTTGCTTGGGATTCATTTAAGGGTAGGTATGGGATCCAGTTTAGGCTAATGAGACATGAAGGGAGGTCTACTAGAGGGTACAAAAACTTTTCTGACAAAAGTTTTTTTGGGGCTCTTAAAATGATACTATCCCCATCACTTCATGGCAAATAGATGGGGAAACAATGGAAACAGTGACAGACTTTATTTTTTTGGACTCCAAAATCACTGCAGATGATGACTGCAGCCATGAAATTAAAAGATGCTTGCTCCTTGGAAGAAGAGCTATGACCAACCTAGACAGCATATTAAGCAGTATTACTTTGCCAACAAAGATCCATCTAGTCAAAGCTATGGTTTTTCCAGTAGTCATGTAAGGATGTGAGAGGTGGACCATAAAGAAAGCTGAGCGCCGAAGAATTGATGCTTTTGAACTGTGGTATTAGAGAAGACTTTTGAGAATCCCTTGGACTGCAAGGGGATCAAACCAGTCAATCCTAAAGAAAATCAGTCCTGAAGATTCATTGGAAGGACTGATACTGAAGCTGAAGCTCCAATACTTTGGCCAACTGATGCGAAGAAACTGGAACCATTGGAAAAGACTCTGATGCTGGGAAAGATTGAAGGCGGGAGAAGGGGATGACCGAGGATGAGATGGTTGGGTGGCATCACTGACTCAATGGACATGAGTTTGAGTAAGCTCAGGGAGTTGGTGATGGGCAGGGAAACCTGGCGTGTTGCAGTCCATGAGGTCACAAAGAGTCGGACACAACTGAGTGACTGAACTGAACTGAAAAAATGATACTATACACGTTGCTTTTTCCTGCTTTTGGACATTATTATATCTGAATGTGATGCCTGGAGCAGCAGCAGCCACTCTGTGCCATGAGGGAAGCTGCCCAAGGATGAGGCTAATAGAGGAAGAACAGAACAAAAATAGAGGAAGATCCTGGGTCTCTGATACCACTGCTAAGATATTAGCTGACCACAGGGGAGTTCTACCTCAGAAATTCTTGTTATATGAAATAATACAGTTTCCTTGTTGCTTAGGCTAAAAAAAAAAAAAAAAAATCTGAGTCTACACTCCATAATATGTCTCAAATCTATCCCATCTTGAATACAATGGAATGTGACCAATCCAAAACACAATTCTCTCTTGCTAGACAGTTGCACGGAGAAGGCAATGGCACCCCACTCCAGTACTCTTGCCTGGAAAATCCCATGGATGGAGGAGCCTGGTAGGCTGCAGTCCATGGGGTCGCTAGGAGTCGGAGACGACTGAAGCGACTTAGCAGCAGCAGCAGCAGACAGTTGCAATGCCATTTAATAATAATTTTCCTTTTCCTACTTTTTTGTCTCTTCAAGTTATTTTCCAGCCAATAATGTAAGTGATCATTTGAAACATGAAACATATGATAATATACATGTTTCAATGCTATTCTCTCAAATCATCCCACCCTTGCCTTCTTCCACAGAGTCCAACAGGCTGTTCTTTACATCTGTGTCTCTTTTGCTGTCTTGCATATAAGGTCATCCTTGCCATCTTTCTAAATTCCATATATATGCATTAATATACTGTATTGGTGTTTTTCTTTCTGACTTACCTTTCTCCGTATAATAGGCTCCAGTTTCATCTACCTCATTAAAACTGATTCAAATGCATTCTTTTTAATAGCTGAGTAATATTCCATTGTGTATATGTATCACAGCTTTCTTATCCATTCATCTGCCGATGGATATCTAGGTTGCTTCCATGTCCTGGTTATTATAAACAGTGCTGCTATGAACATTGGGGTACACATGTCTCTTTGTGGGAGTCATGTGTCTTCTCTGTGGGAGAAGGCGAGGGTGGGATGATTTGAGAGAATAAAATTGAAACATGTATATTATCATGTGAAATAGATCACCAGCCCAGGTTTGATGCATGAGACAGGGTGCTCAGGGCTGGTGCACTGGGATGACCCTGAGGCATGGGATGGAGAGGGAGGTGGGAGGGAGGGTCAGGATGGGGACACATGTACACCCGTGGCTGATTCATGTGAATGTATGGAAAGAACCACCACAGTACTGTAAAGTAATTAGCCTCCAATTAAAATTTTAAAAAATAAAAATAAAAATTAAACAGTCTAAAAAAAAAAAAAGAAAACATGAAACAGACTGTGTCATTCCCCTGTCTAAGACTGAGCTCTTAACTTGGCCCTCCAGAAGTCCAAAGATGATATTTGTCTCTTTATTCAGACTCATAGATCTGTGAATCAATATCTTAAAAGACTTACCCTTGCATCAGTTGTTCAAGGTAGCTAACTAAGTTCTTTCAAAAGTGTTCAAAGGCTCTTTTTATCTTGATGTCGATTCCAAAAGACCAAGTTTCCAGGTTTCAGTTCATGCAAGAGTTGATCAGTTGGCCTTTGAGGAAAAGTCACCCACATCTTTTAATAGGACTGTGTGTACTGTATGAGTTCCCTGCACTATCTGACCATGTTATTGTGCAACAAAGGAGAACCAGAGATCATAAGTGATATCACTGGATTTAGGAGTTAGCCTTTTCTAACTTACAGAGCCAACTAACTGACAAATAAATTGATGTGTTTATAACTATAGCTATGGACATTACATTGGGCCTGGGAAGCTCAACTGTTCTGGAACGTTTGGCTCAGTTTAACATGAGAATTCCTTCCATTTGCCTGCAGATCGAGAATGGTACAGACCTAGAATCAGTAAACATTTTTTATAAAGTGTCAGATAATAAATAATTTAGGCTTGTGGACCCTGTGTTGTCACTGGTAACTACTCAATCCTACTGTTTACCATATAAGTGGCAATAGATGATAGGAAATGAATTTATGTTCCAATAAAACTTTATTTTTAAAAACAGCAGACTGAATTGACCTATGAGTCATTGTTTGCCAACTCCTGGCATAGGTATATTTGATTAAGTGGTAGTGTTTTGTAGAATTTCTTAATGACAGTAATTCTTAAGGTAGCTTAGAATTTCCCAGGCAAGAAACATGAAATTAGGATTGCATTTTTGCTGTTCTCAGAGCTGTAACTCTTCAAGAGAGAAAGGACTCATCATATTCTGAAATTAGGCAGACAACAATGAGAGCACATTCATATTTCATAGCAGAGGGCATTAGTATGGAGTCCATTTGAAGGTATTTACATGGGGTCCTGTAGTTTGACTTCTGTCCATGTCCGACTCTGACAATTTTTCTAGAATTGTGCTGATGGCAGGTGAGGCATGGACAAAAGACCTACTTCTTGATTTTTTTCTATGTTTGCCTACTATGTTGCTTTAAAACAGTGGTCAATTTATTCCTGCTGTGGTGGAAAGATCTCATGTAAAATCTTAGCAAGTTTTCACATGACCTCTTCTGCCTCAACCAGATTACCATCCTGAGAATGTAGTTTATATCCAGGTCATTTACAGTATTTTTTTTTATCTGATATTGAGGCTGAATTGTAGCATTCTATAATGGTATCTTTGAACTCCACTGAAGACTTGGTTTGGGGAGATAATCACAAAGCTCTTTGCAAGAATGGCCTGGACAGTATAATGACAAGCAAGCAGGTTCCCTTAGCTCTGGGATAAGTTCGTTTTTAAAGACTCTTGTAAGTACCTTGATAATAGAAACTTCCTTTGCAGCATTAGAGTGTCTACAGAAGTTCCTTGGCTTGTCCATTGTTTTAGGGTTCCTTCGAGATTAAGGAGACTCACTATTTTCAAAGTATCTCAAATTCATAGACACCCAGAGATATATCTACAGTGTGTTTATAAATCAGCTTTTTTCCCCTAACTGGTTGGAAACCTCTAATGAAGGCAATCAGTTTTGTCATTTGAACTGATTTACTCCTCATTATGGAATTATAGTCTGAGGATGAAGTCAAATCTGTAATGGAACAGCCAGACTAATCATTTCTCATTTCTGTATGTGATCTATTAATAAACAGAATCAAGTCTGGATTTTTCTAACGAATTTCTTGTAAGAATCTGGGGCATGGGCAATTCTGAGACAGATACTAAAGAGTTACTTGTTGCTTCCTTTTGATAGAAAAAGGAGAGAATTTGCCGTTTACGTGTTACTGTGCTCAACAGTAATATATAAAAAGAGTATAATAATTTTCATGAAATGTAAGCCAACTTGTAATGAAATAAGTACTTTTCAGTAAGTTTCAAGGATTATCCAGTCAGAAAATCGTTAGATTCGTGAAAGATCTCAAAATTATGTCAACAGAAGCCTTCCTGTGTTTTACAGCAGCTTCTACAACCTGAGGAAAAATGAAATAGCCTTTGTTCATGGATCAAGAGAAAGACTCTAATTCACTATAAACTTCACCAGATGGTTTATGAATTCATGGAGAAATCTGTTTGTGAGTTAGGCAAACCTAAAGTAGGGAGTTGTTAGAGATAACTTCAGTTTGCAAAATGCAGTCTCCTGTTGGGATCATAACAGGAGAAAATGGTTTCTGAGGAAGTGGGAACCCGGTGTTGGAAAAAGCTGGTGAGAATTCTCCTGAGTTGTCTGCCTAGATGTGCTTTCAATGACTTAAGGTCAATTAGAGGTAAGAGGCAAAGCATATCATGGCTCAGGCAGGCATCGTGTTTTTTTTTTTTTCTTGACACTTTGTGTACTTTTTGTGGAAGGTGAGTTTTAGAACTCATTTTTAATCTTCAGTTTTCAAAAGATAATCCACATCTTTGGATGAGAGTGGAATTTGTGGTGAATTTGGGGTCCTTCAGAGCCTGTGAAACGACAAAGCTCATTAGTTCTTGATGATATGATAGTCCATGTATACTAGTTGATTCCCTCAAATGTTGACTACCTAAATATAAATGGATTTGAAAGAAAGAAGAATCTCAATCCATGATTGTAAAATATGCTTCTGGTGGAGTTCAAGGAAAACCAATATTTACAAGGACTATTGGATGGAATGAGTCATTTGTCTATTATTCCGTCAAGAAAGATCTTATTCCTTCTTTTGCTTCTGATTTCAAATGGTGTTGTACAAGTTTGGGGAAATGTTTGGATGTGTCAATATGTACTTTCAGGGTTTACCATCAATAATCTTACCGATACAGGTAGAATTTTTATCTCAAAGGGAGTCTATTATAGAGATCTTAAGGCTACGTCTGTTTAAATGCAAAGTAAGTCAGTGTCCAAATTAACTGTAAGTGGACTAGGAATAGGAAGACGACATAAGTTAAAAGGAAAGACTTTTTGACAATCTCTTCATTTGGCCTTTGTACTTAGTGTAATAAGTCTTTTCTGATTTAATTGTTTGATATGACATAGAGGAGAAAAACATTTTTAAGGCAAAAGATTACAGATAGTTAACCAAAAATTAATAAATGTTTCAGTAATTTAAACCAATAGATTCCAGCTGAATAGTCCTATACTACCTTTGTATATCCCTAAAAATCATAGACACAGACAATGTAAAGCTATATGAGACCTTTAAAGTATATCTATTTTCACCCTTTTTATTTACAATGAGGACCCTATAATTTTGAAGCAAGAATAACATTCTATTTCTCTTTATATCTCTTTCCAACATTTTTATAGACAGTTTTTGACTCAGATACAGTGCCTTATACAGAGTTTAAACACTCAGCAATTATTATAAATTTAAGGAAACCAAGATCTTACAGGATGATCAAGTTTCTGCTAAAGTTATTGTCTTAGAATAAAACTAATTGTGTCATGACCTTATTTAAAATTATTTTCTACTTTTGCATTTTTTTCAGAATAATTTTCAAACCACATAGCTTGGGTTACACAGTCATTTACAATATGGCACCCAACTACTTCTTTAGTCACTACACCCTAAATGTCCTACATCATCACAAATGCAAATCTTAACATTTATCCAACAAGTTCTAGTGTGTTGAATATTTATTCATAAGGTGAGTTGAGAAAGGAAATTTTCCAAATCTCTTGACAACTGTTCTCATTATTAGCATCTATAGTTAAGAATTTTCTACACATTTATATTTTAAATGCATCTTGTTATGTTATGCCTATTTTGTTTTCTTCACTGAAGATTAAAATCTATGGTCCAAACCTACAATTTTATAATGTACTTGAAGGTATGCAGTTAGGTATTCTTGGAACTTTTCCTCTTAAATCTAAATAAATGTTTCAATCTTAGAGCATTTATCTGCCTTTTTTAGCCCTTTGAGTCACTATTGTAGTTTTCTCTATACTCTTTCCAAGTTCCTTTCACAAAGAAAATGTAATGTATCGCATAAAATTGTTTATAGTATTTATCAAGCATTCATTATAAGACTTAGCCTAAAAGAGTGATGATGTAATCTACCCTCCTGTTTATGCATGAATATGTATTATGTTTGCACTTTAACAGTGGCAGTCCATGACTGATTCATGGCCACTGATGAGTCATTTTCTGGATTAATTATGTTAGGCCTGCTTTGATCTGTATGACAAAACTACGTGATATGCGTAGTTGGATTCTATCGTTTAAGACAAAAGCAGATATTCAGAGCTTGTATTCAGACTATTAAAAGATGTAACCAAATAATAAGTCATCTATGATGTCTTTTTAGAGCAGTTTAGCCACAAGAATTGCCTTATAAAATTTGAAATCCAAGCTCTACTGAAGAATGTTGCTGTTTCTCCTCACCTACATTTATGTTGGAAAATGAATGACAACGGTTGTTTTTTGTAATCAGTTTAGCTAAATTCCAGTCATGTTTTCTAACAAATTAAATTTTGACTATAAAAGGCTTGTCTTTCCAGAGACTTCCATCTTGCACAATGAAAATGTGATGCAGGTCATAATGTTGTCCTGGTTACTTCCTGTTCAAGTAGCTATTACTTCCTCTGCCAATGATACTCTGTATCTATACTCCCCACATATATATTCCAAATTATTGCTGACAGTGAAGGAGCCATATGACTCAAGTAGGTGTAACCTGCCTCTTCCATGGCTCCAGGCCTGTCAGCAGAGTGTACTCAATTCTCCCCTAATTAATGAGCCTTATCTTTTATGATGTTGTGGTTTCCTTCTATGAGAGAGAATGACCTAGGGGTTTTTTCCTGACTCTTATGAGAATTGTAGAGTTGGAAGATGATATATAATGAAGAACTATCTAGCCCGTAAATGTTTTGATGTTCTGTAAGTTATTTCAGCGTTCTAGAGTAAATTACTTTCCTTACCAATGATGAGAATAAGAACATGTATCCATCTTTGTATGCTCTTTTAAGATAATATGCATGAGAAGTTTTTCTTTAAGTTTAAAATCTTGTGTGCTAAGTTGCTTCAGTTGTGTCTGACTTTTTGATTTCACTTCCCCTTCAATCGGGCTTCCCTGGTGGCTCAGACGGAAAAGAATCTACCTGCAGTGTAGGAGACCCGGGTTCAATCCCTGGGTTGGGAAGATCCCCTGGAGAAGGAAATGACAACCCACTCCAGTATCCTTGTCTGGAAAATTTCATGGACTGAGGACCCTGGTAGGCTGCAGTCCATGGGGTCACAAAGAGTCAGACACCAGTGAGTGACTTAACTTTCTTTCCCCTTCAGTCAGTGCCCTCTACTTGTTATTCTTTTCAAGAAACCAGTTACAGAGATCTGCATCAAGGTCTGGTAGAATGGTAGGCTGAAAAGGAGATGCTACTGCTAAGTCGCGTCAGTCGTGTCCGACTCTGTGCGACCCCAAGATGGCAGCCCACCCGGCTCTGCCGTCCCTGGGATTCTCCAGGCAAGAACACTGGAGTGGGTTGCCATTTCCTTCTCCAGTGCATGAAAACGAAAAGTGAAAGTGAAGTCACTCAGTCGTGTCTGACTTTTCGCGACCCCATGGACTGCAGCCCACCAGGCTCCTCCGTCCACGGGATTTTCCAGGCAAAAGTACTGGAGTGGGTTGCCATTGCCTTCTCCTGGAAAAGGAGATGAGCTGTAAGCAATTACATAGCCTGGCTCACTTTAGGCTGCTAGGGCTTCTTCACGTATTAAGATCTACATACTTATTATCAGATTAATATAAAACAATCCTAAGACCTCACACTTATATATCAATATAACAGATTAAATGTTTACACGCTTGCCATTATAATATTTATGAAGTGAAAATGTGAAAGTGAAAGTGTGACTCGCTCAGTTGTGTCCAACTCTTCGCGACCCCATGGACTGTAGCCTTCCAGGCTTCTCTGTCTATGGAATTCTCCAGGCAAGAATACTGTAGTGGGTTGCCATTCCCTTTTATATGGTTTCCATTCCATATAAAAAGAAATATGCCCTTTTTCCCATTCCTTTCTTTCCTCTCATGGAAACTGCTCTGTAGATTAGTACTTAGGGTGAATGAATTACCTCCTGGCTTACTGCTTACTGGGCTATCCGGGTGGTTCAGTGGTAAAGAACCCACCAAGAGACCAGTGTTCGATCCTTGGGTTGGGAAGAAGAAATGAGAAGAAACCCAACCCTTGGGTTGGGAAGAGGAAATGAGAAGAAACCCAACCCTTGGGTTGGGAAGAGGTTGCCATTTCCCCTCCAGAGGAAGGTCTAGGATTCTTGCCTGGAAAATTCCACAGACAGAGGAGCCTCGTGAGCTACAGTTCATGGGGTTGCAAAGATTTGGACACAGCTGAGTGACTGAGCACACAGCACATTTTATGTGAAGACTTACTTGTAGTTTTCCACTTTCTCTGGACTTCACTTCTTGTGTTTTATACCTGTCCTTTGGAGTAATTTTTTACCTATTTGATATATAATTAGCTACTAGTAACAATTTTTCCAATACTTTGGCCACCTCAGGCGAAGAGTTGACTCATTGGAAAAGACCCTAATGCTGGGAAGGATTGGGGGCAGGAGGAGAAGGGGACGACAGAGGATGAGATAGCTGGATGGCATAACCAACTCAATGGACATGGGTTTGGGTGGACTCCGGGAGTTGGTGATGGACAGGGAGGCCTGGCGTGCTGCAATTCATGGGGTCGCAGAGACGGACACGACTGAGGGACTGAACTGACTGAACAATCTTTCAACTGAAGTGTGCCAGAAAACACTTTTATTTTTTAACTTTGTTGTGCATCTTAAAAATAAGTATTTTCCTACATGGTCAGAATATTATCTCATTAAAAGTAAGAAATTCTTATTTATAAGAAATCTTATTTATAAGGTAATATAGAGGCCACATTGTCATTTCTTGTTTAAAATTTATTTATTTTTGGCTGCAATGGATGCTGGGCCTTTTTTTTGATGTGTGGGGGCTTCTTCTAGTTGGGCAAGTGGAGGTTACTCTCTAGTTGTGGTGCAGGAGCTTCTCATTGAGGTGGCTTCTCTTATTGTGGAGCACAGGGCTCTGGGGCATGAGGGCTTCAGTAGTTGTGACATGTGGGCTCAATAGTTGTTCCTGGGGCTCTAGAGGGAGGGCTCAATTACTGTGGTGCATAGGATCAAGCCCGTGTCCCCTGCTTTGATAGGGACATTGTTAACCACTGGATCAGCAGGAATGTCCCTGTCATTACTTATTCAGACTTTCCCAACTGCCCAAAATGTCCAAAACAACTGAAGTTCAATACCATGGATTTAATTTACTTCTTGTGTCTTTTCAGTAAGGACCATTGACAGTTGGACTTTTCCCCATGCAAGCAAAAAGTAATCTCTAGTTTATGCCTTTTGTGCTGTACAGATAGATGTCCAGTCTCCCTTCCTCTGTTCATCTTATGGTTTCAACACCAATTGATAGTTGTTGCCAGATTTTTATCGTCATCAAGATCTACAATAATCAGTCATTCCTTCTAATTCTTTTACAGAATTTTCTAACTTTCTCTTATTAAATGGGGCTACTTAGTTCCCTAAACTACAGTTGCTATTGAAATGAGGAACAAATTTTTAACTATTTCTCTTTAATTGCCAAATTTCAATTAGTAGTTTCCTTGAATAGACACTTGAGATTTCTTTTCTATAAAATATCATTGTAGGCCCAAGCATTTTCATAGACTGTGTTGCAGTCATTTACAATAATTATTCTTTATTAAAGCCCAACCCAAATTGTCACAAATTTGACTAGAGCGAATACCTTTAACTTTGCACCTGTCCAAGCCCAAAGTGAATTTAATTCCATGTCTATCCTTGGACAATAGATGAAGCACAAACCAATTACACCTAGCACTCAAAGTGGCTCTCATAGGGGAAGATAACACATCTGAAATAAGCTGCAAGAGAATTTAAAGATACATCTAAAATGTGTAATGGAGAGAACAATATGAGGTTCTCAATACTGTTATTCATGTCCTCTGACTTTTGTTGAGGGGATTTTAAATTATTTTTCATTCATTCATTTATTGAGAAATTATTAAGTTCTCACTGTATTCCAGCAATTCTGCAAATTGTTGAGGATAAACCAAACCCAAAACATGTATACTCTCTGTCCTCTTTGAGATTTGTTGTAGTGGTGAAGGATCCTTAATCAAAATGCTTTATTAATAAATTTTAAATGATCACTTTGATGGGTGCTGTGAAGGAGAGGTTGGGGAACCAGCTGACTTGGTCTGAGACTGCAGCAAAAATTCCCTAGAGAATGTGATACTCCATCTGAGAATACATGTGTAGGACTTGCATAGGTGGAGTTATGGAAAAAGTGGAGTAATATTTCAGGCTAAAAAAAAAAAAAGACTAATTCTAGACAATGGAAGATGAAAATATTTCAAATAAATAAACTTCAACAGTCAATGTCATTGAGAAATCATGTGAACTGATACTAAAACTTGTGAAAGCTATTTTGATGCAAGGTAAAGGCATTTGCTGCTGCTGCTAAGTCGCTTCAGTCGCGTCCGACTCTGTGCGACCTGATAGACGGCAGCCCACCAGGCTCCGCCGTCCCTGGGATTCTCCAGGCAAGAACACTGGAGTGGGTTGCCATTTCCTTCTCCAATGCATGAAAGTGAAAAGTGAAAGTGAAGTCACTCAGTCGTGTCTGACTCTTCGAGACCCCATGGACAGTAGCCTACCAGGCTCCTCCGTCCACGGGATTTTCCAGACAAGAGTACTGGAGTGGGTTGCCATTGCCTTCTCCAGTAAAGGCATTTATTTGTATACAAAGTAAAATCTCTGAATGCATATCTCATAATTCTTAATAGAAGTTTATAATGGAAAATTATGCTGGGAATTGAAGTAGAGCAAAAGGGAATTGTTTGTTTTTAATTTTAAAGCTTTCCTAATTTTGGAATTATTTTCACACATCATTATTATTTTTCAAATTAAAAAAAGGAATTTGCATACAACTAATAGGATTAAATTCTCAAATCTACTTTTGTTTGTTAAAAAACTGTAGGACAAAGTAAATGCATCATCTGATATTTTCATAATTCCATAATGTATCCATGTATAAAGGAGAATATAGGTGATCACTGTGCAGGCAAACTAAGATAATTCAAGTAAATAAAAATAATTTTTAAAATAAAGACTCCTCTATACACCTAGAATAGGTACTCTGTACTCCTGGGTCTTGGAGTTTTGTTTTTGTCACTCTTTCTTAAAAAGCATTATGGCAAGAATAAGAAGATTAGACTTTTACTGCACCTAGTCTTTATTTTGTTGTGTAGAAGTATCCTGTAATTCAATTGAGAAACTCTGATTTTCTATCTGCAATTTTTTAAAAAGAGAACTAAACACTGAATTCACAAATGAGAGTTTTAAGCATAAAGAATTTAGTCTTTTCTCCTAAATGTATTATTCGCTTCATTAATTTTTGAAAGAAACTACCCTAAATGGAGAAAGAGAAGAGAGACTTGAAAACCCCACAGTTCTTGAGAAAGACGTCCTTTGCATAGAATCGTTCATCAATTTCAACTGTAACAGAAAGTAATGGAAACGTGATCTGAATGGGTAGCTGAAAACTGAGTAATAACTTAAAACTCCATTGAAGCTGTTCATCAGATATAAGGTACAGCTTATTACTTGCATTGTAAATGTTTAAATGTTGTAGGTATTTTTGCCAAAATTAAAACATTTTCCCAAAGGAATAGTAGTGATATCATATGAGTATAGTTAAAAGCACTTAACCTTCAAAGGTCAGAAGATTTGTGGCATGTTTTTATAAATCATTTAAAATAAGACCTAGTATAGTCACAGATATGTGTCTTTTTTTAGAATATATGGGAAAGTATTCCATCTGAAAATTTAATCTTCTTTTTTCAGGGAATAAAATTAATTTAAAGCTAGAAATCTCTGGCACAGAGGGCAGATTTTTTTGTTTGTTTTAGGTGCTCCTAGCTGTGTATTGTCCACCCTCAATTTCAGTAAATTTTTTCAGATTTTCTTAATTTTGTACATACACCATTTACCTCTAGTTTATATGCTTATATTTATAGCATTTTATAACTATTGAATTAAATTCTGTGCCTGTCCAACTTCTTTTTTAAAAAGCTTAAAAATTAAGTCTAGAAATATTTTTAATTGATAAGCAACAGATTAAGAATTAATTTATGGTCCCAAGAAAAAGAGACAAGCAAAATCCTATAAAATTCTTCAGGTATTTCTCCGGTAAATCTTTGAAAATTGTTTAATCTTTTGTCCTTTTTAGTGATTGGTATATTGATATTTAGAAAGTATGGAATTATTATTCCAAAAATATTTTGTAAGAAAAAAGTCTCTCGATGGCTTTGGTAGAGCTTTGCCACTTAAAAAATAAAAGAGAGAGGGACTGAAAAGGAAATAAAAGAATTGGTGCTACACAGTGTCTTCAAGACAAGATGAGATTACTGGCATGTTTTCAAATAAATCAATTATGTACAGTTTAATCCATGAAATAAGATGAAGACCAAAAAGTTCACAAAGATCCTGGGTTCTGCACTCTGAAATAGCTGTTTCTAAACTTATTTTTAGCATGGAAAAAAATTAAAATCCATTGCTTTCAGCATTTTCCTGGTCTTCTTTGAGCATAATTACAGGGCTGTATTTTTCTAATGTGACATATTTAAAATATATATCATAGTCAATATCATTTCAACTATATGGGTATGATTACATATATATGCAAATATGTGTGTGAGATAGATACATATATATGTATGTATAAATGTATAAGTGTTTATACTGTTACAAGTGTATATACTGTTCTAAATTTATTTATAATACTTGGAAGAAAATAACATTTATATTCATGCCTTTTCATGAGCTAACTGTAGTGAATTCTTCAGTTGTCTAGAATTCTTTTTCCTAAAGGACAAAGGATCATCACCTTACTTTATCCATATTTTTAAAAGAGTAGAGTGATAAAAATCAACTTAAATTTCTATCTCTAGACAAATACTAAATTGATGCCTTTTTAGAGTTGACATCTATTAAGAGATAAATTAATCCAATAGGGCTGAAAAAAAGCAAATAAAAGAGCAAAGATGTGTGTGCATCTTAAGAAACCTCTTCCTTAGTTTCTTTTTCTGTCTTTTTGAATTGACTCCTTAAAGGGCTTAGCATATATGGCCCATATATAAACCCACCATAGAGAAAGGCTGGGCTGGAAGAAGCACAAGCTGGAATCAAGATTGCCGGGAGAAATATCAATAACCTTAGATATGCAGATGATACCACCCTTATGGCAGAAAGTAAAGAAGAACTAAAGAGCCTCTAGATGAAAGTGAAAGAGGAGAGTGAAAAAGGTGGCTTAGAGCTCAACATTCAGAAAACTAAGATCATGGCATCTGGTCCCATCACTTCATGGCAAATAGATGGGGAAACTGTGGCTGACTTTATTTTTCTGGGCCCCAAAATTAGTGCAGATGGTGACTGCAGCCATGAAATTAAAAGACGCTTACTCCTTGGAAGGAAAGTTATGACCAACCTAGACAGCATATTAAAAAGCAGAGACATTACTTTGTCAACAAAGGTCCGTCTAGTCAAAGCTATGGTTTTTCCAGTAGTCACGTATGGATGTTGAGAGTTGTACCATAAAGAAAACTGAGCACTGAAGAATTGATGCTTTTGAACTGTGGTGTTGGAGAAGACTCTTGAGAGTCCCTTGGACTGCAAGGAGATTCAACCAGTCCATCCTAAAGGAAAGCATTCCTGGGTGTTCATTGGAAGGACTGATGCTGAAGCTGAAACTCCAATACTTTGGCCACCTCATGTGAAGAGCTGACTCATTTGAAAAGACCCTGATGCCGGGAAAGATTGAAGGCAGGAGGAGAAGGGGATGACAGAGGATGAGATGCCTGGATGGCATCACCGACTCAATGGACATGAGTTTGGGTAGACTCTGGGAGTTGGTGATGGACAGGGAGGCCTGGCATGCTGTGGTTCATGGGGTCACAAAGAGTCGGACATGACTGAGCAACAGAACTGAACTGAACTGAGGCACCATCAGTAGCTCCAGCCCACTGCCACGATTCAGGATCAGACAAGGGTCTCAGTGTTCAATATGATCATCTTACATATCCGGCTCACTTTTTAATCAGCAGTTTTAGATTTCTCAAGCATAGTCCTGGCTTAAGATTTTAGTGCAAGTCTTTTCATAATTGTTTTCATATAGCCTTACATTCCCTATCACTCTTAGGGTCGAAGATTTCTCCTCTCTTGGTGCCAAGGTGGTTGTTTTCTCTCTGCTACCACAAAATCAGAGTATCCCATCTTAACTGCTTTAACTTTAATTTTTACCCAGATATCCCCATCCATGTCTAGGCCTTTTGTCAAGAAGGGATAAGAACAAGAGAGGAAAGGAAGCTTTTATAAAACACACAGAGACCTGTTATATCCCACATCAGAACATGTAGCCTCTTGGTAAGCAGTGTGCTTAGCAAGTGGTCACTACCCTTGTGATCTATGGTCATATCAGTTCAACAGAAAAATCCAGATATCCAAACCAGAATCTAGTTGAATTCCTTAGATCCCCTTTGGCCAGGCTGTCAATTGGAGAATGTACCAGCTAGGCTGGTCTGAGGTTGCCATCACCAGAAAGAAAAGAACATCATGTCCAGAAATGGTCCTGGCAGAATTCTGAATTTTCCAAATGAAATTAATGTACATGTTTCCTTCTGTTCTTTTGGGCTTGATCATTACCCAGGAAGTGGCCAAAAAGAGATAACCCTTTTCTGGAGTCACCCACACTAGTGACTAAACTGTTTTATGACATTTGAGGACCAGTAGGTATTCAGGAAGGTAGAGTCAGAGATGTTTTGGGGGTTGATTATGAAAAGAACTTTCAGTACATTGATGGGCAGCTTTTGAAAGAAATCGTACATCATTTTCAGACTGTAAATGATCAAGAAAGGCAAAAATATGAGACAGATTAGTTTCAGGGGCCACACTGATGTGTCCAGAGCTGGCTGATTAGACTAGAACAGCAACACTAACCTAAAATGGTATCATCACTGGTTTAAGAAACCACAGAAAAATCTCAAACTATCCAGGGTTCTCAAGATTCAATCGTCATGGTGATTGTGAATTTACTTCTCTCATTCAGCTTACCCATGGGTCTCTGTAACCGTTGTCTCCCGATTCTTAGCCACGTCAATCACAAGATAAGACAATATTTATTTATATATCCTTTCTTCATGTTATGACACTTTTCACATAATTTGATGTCTTAAACTGAAGAGTAAATTTCTCCTGTTAGAATTTTATGTAGGGCAGAAAATCTCCATATTTGAGCTCCTATGGTACTATCAGATCACAAGTTTGCAACTATTTACTACATGAGACCAACTATGATGAAGGATGTTACTGTCTTTGCTGCTTCATCCAATGAGTGCAAGCAGTTTTGGTCACAATAATAGATATACTGAGCACTTGTAAGATACTTCACATTTTACAAAGCAACTTCCACATTATGATTCATCTACTCAAGCACCCTTGGCAATGACAGTTAATCACTAAGTCGTGTCCAACGCTTGTGACCCCATGGACTGTAGCCCGCCAGGTTCCATGGGATTTCCCAGGCAAGAATACTGGAGTGGGTTGCCATTTCCTTCTCCAGGGGAATCTTCTCTGACCTAGTGATTGAACCCAGGTCTCCTGCATTGCAGGCGGACTCTTTACCACCTGAGCCACCAGGGAAGACTTTTCAAACACCCTTAAGAAGGTGAAATCCCTTTTTGTAAATAATAAATATATAACTTACCCAGTATCACACAATCTCAAAGCAGCAAAACTAACACAAAAACTGGGATTTTTGATACTGAAAATCTGGTGCTTGTCCAGAGGTATCATTAAAGCTTTCCTCTGAGAAGGAAATTACGACTAAGGTCTTTTGTTTTGCTTGTGTGGAGACCTTGCTATGTAACTTGTAAATGTTCAGGAAAGCTTGGGGATTTTTGATACTTAATTACAAGATTGGGTCAACTAATATAATGGCCCTGGATTCTCAAGTTCTCATTAGGTACTTTTGATGTTGAAGGCTATTGTGTGCAGCAGTGGATGCAGAAGGTTGATTTGGCACAGGCTGTCATTCTACCCGTTCCCTTCCCCCAATTACCTGCATGATACTGGTCGGGTGGGCAGTACTACTGAAGAGTTCTTTCATCTGAGAGCGAAGATGAAAACAAACCAGTGAGTTCTCCCTGCATTGTTCACTGGGTCTTTGTTTTATCTTCCAAAGGTTTGATGTTTGATAATGAATAAATTAGGATAAAATATGAATGCACCCTCTGTAAGGACCCAGCGGGAAACATTGGCTGTTGAGCCAGATCTCAATCAACGAAAGAAAGGGGTTCATTTTGGCATCAAGACCAAGCTTGGGAAGCCTGCTTATTTAGAATAAAACTCAAGATGAAAAAAGGAAGTATGTGTGCATGATGTCTATGTGTATGCAAGACAGATAATAAGTAGGCTTAGAAAAGTTTTGATTTTACGGAAACACCACAAATTTTATAATGTGTATAATTTAAGTAATTTCCTTTTCATATAATTTGGTCTTTAAAAGTATTTATTAAGGAATTATTTCCCCATTCTTAATTAAATTAGCATAGTACTTTTACTAATGTCTCTTGTAGGCTGAACATCTTTTGAAGTTTATTCATGTTTATTAATATAAAGTATCTATTGCTCACATAAACTGTTGCTCAGCCTCATAGAGACAGGTGGAGCTAATTGTAAAAAGAAAAAATTTTTATGGAAACTGACTTTATGTGGAATTTTGTAAACAGTGTCATATACTTGGTGTTAATATATCTTTCCCCTTATTTTCAAATTTATATCTACTTCTCTCTTCCTGGTCTCCTGCACATATAATACTTCTTTTAAAGGTTGCTACGGGTTGTTATTCTGGGAACAGTGCCGTAAGTGACCGAGTCATATTATTTTAAAGCCAGGATCTGGGGTAAGAGCACACATATCTAGGATGGTGTCTGGTTCTATGATGTGACCATTCCCCTCACATCTGCCCTACCATGAAAGCTGTCACAGGAAGTTAGTAACTCCCAACTCTTTCTGTCACTCAGCTTGTAGATAGAGGCTGGCTTTTGTCTGCAGCTCTCCCTTCGTCTAGGACAAGCCTGAAAGTAAGTGATGGAAGCTTTGGCATGGGTTTCAATTCTAAATTATGAAGGAGGGATAAAGTTCACCCAGGGAAATGTCAAGTGGGCAAAATTTTTTCCTGGCATCTGGTTTTGTGTATTTTCCCCGTCTTTACTGTGTCCTTCTTTTTCTCTAATTTCAGACTCCAGGACAGCTACAAAATGAGACATTAGTAGAGATTGTGATACAGGCAGGGAAGCATTCATCCATATTGTACATGAACAAAATGAGCTTACTACTTCCAGACTTATTTACATTAGCCTCCTTTTCATAACTGTACAGCCCAAAACTTAATTTTTTAATTGAAATACAGCTGACATACAATATTATGTTAGTTTCAGATATACTACATAATGATTTTATATTTGCACATATTATGAAGTGATCATCATGAAAAGTCTAATAATTATTTGTCCCAATACAAGGTTATTACAATATTATTGAACTTATTTTTAATGCTGTATGTTAGTTATATCCTTGTGAAGCAGAAATAATCCACCTGCAATGCAGGAGATGCAGGTTCGATCCCTGGGTTGGGAAGATTCCTTGGAGGAGAGACTGGCCACCCACTCCAGTATTCTTGCTGGGAAAATCCCATAGACAGAGGAGCCTAGTGCGCTGTGGTCCATAGGGTTGCAAAGAGTTGGACATGACTGAAACGACTGAGCATGCACATACACAAGTTACTAATATTATAAACTGGAGATTTGTACCTCTAAATCGCCTATATTTCATCTACTACTGAGCCCTCTCCTTTCTGGCAACTACACATTTGTATCTGAGTCTCTGTGTTGTGGTTTGTTTGTTTTGCTTTGTAGATTCCAAGTATAAGTGAGATCGTGTGCTACATAACCTTCTCTGTCTGACTTATTTCTTTTAACATAATATACTCTAGGTCCATACATGTTGTCCCAAATGGAAAACTTTTTATGGCTGAGTAATATCCATTGTGTTTGTATATCTGTATGTATGTATATATGTGTATGTGTGCATATATGTATGTATACGTCTGTATGTATATATGTGTGTGTATATACATATAATGTTTTCCTTATCCATTTGCTTATTGATGAACACTTAGGTTGTTTCCCTGATAGCTTCCCTGATAGCTCAATTGGTAAAGAATCCACCTGCAATGCAGGAGACCCCAGTTCATTTTCTCGGTTGGGAAGATCCCCTGGAGAAGGGATAAGCTACCCACTACAGTATTCTTGGGCTTCCCTTGTGGCTCAGCTGGTAAAGAATCCATCTGTAATGCATGAGACTTGGGTTCAATCCCTGGGTTGGGAAGATCCCCTGAAGAAGAGAAAGGCTACCCACTCCAGTATTCTGGCCTGGAGAATTCCATGGACTGTATAGTCCATGGGGTCACAAAGAGTCAGACATGACAGAGCGACCTTTTTTTCTTTTTTAGGTTTTTTCCATATCTTGGCTATTGTATTATTAAGTAATGCTGCAATGAACTTTGGGATGTCTGTATCTTTTTGAATTAAGTTTTGTTTTCTTCAGATAAATACTCTGAAGTAGGATTGCTGGGTCATAGGGCAATTCTATTTCAGATATTTTGATGAACCTCCATATTTTCCATGGTGGCTATACCATTTTACATATCCATGAAAATGCATGAGGATTTTCTTTTCACACCCTCTCCAGCATTTGTTATTTGTTGTCATTTTGATGATAGTCATCTGACAGGTGTCAGGTGGCATCTCAGTGTGGTTTTGGCTTGAATTTCTCTAATAATTTGTGATGTTGAGCATATTTTGATGTGTCTGTTGGCTACCTGTAAGTCTTCTTTGGAAAAATGTCTTTTCAGATATGTCCTTGTTTTAATTGGATTGTTTGAGTTTTCTTGATGTTGAGTTGTATGAGATCTTTGTATATTTTGGATATTAACCCCTTATCAAATATATTATTTGTACATATCTTCCCTAATTCAGGAGGCTACATTTTTGTTTTTCTGATAGTTTCCTTCACGTTGCAAAAGCTTTTTATTTTTGTAGTTTTGCTTTCTTTCCCCTTGCCTGAAAAGATATATCCAAAAAATTTTTTAAATACTGCTAAGACCAAGGTCAAAGAGCATACATTTTTTTCTAGGAGTTTTTCTAATACCATTTACTGAAGAGGTTGTGTTTTCCTCATTATATATCCTTGCCTCTTTTCTCATAGATTAAGCCCATATAAGAGTGGGTTCACTTCTGGTCCATTCATCTATGTGTCTGTTTCTGTGCCAGTACCACACTGTTTTGATTACTATAGCTTTGAATTAGAGTTTGAAATCAGGAAGCGTGATACCTCCAGCTTTGCTCTTTTATTCACGATTGTTTGGCTATTCAGGGTCTTGTGTGTTTCCATACAAATTTTATAATTATTTGCCCTAATTATGACATTGGTACTTTGATGGAGGTTGCATTGAATCTTTGGATTGGGTTGGGTAATATAGTCATTTTAACAATATTCATTCTTGCAGTCCATGGGCATGGGATTTCTTTTCATCAGTTTGTGTCATCTTAAGTTTCTTTCATCAGTGTCTAATAGTTTTCCAAGTACGTATCTTTTACTTCCTTGGTTAAATTTATTCCTAGGTATTTTATTTTTTTTGATCCAACTGTAAATGTGATTCTTTCCTTAATTTCTCTACCTGATAGTTCATTGTTAGTGTTAAAAAATGCAACAAATTTCCATAAACTAATTTTCTATCCTGAAATTTTACTGAATTCATTTCTTAGTTCTAATAGCTTTTGGGTGGCATATTTAGGATTTTCTATATGTAGTATCATGTCATCTGCAAAGAGTGACAGTTTTACTTCTTCCTTTCCAGTTTGAATTCCTTTTATTTCATGACTTATTGCTGTGGCTAGAATTTCTGTCCTATGTTGAATAAAAGTGATGAGATTGGGCATCCTTGTCTTAATCCTAATTTTAGGGGAAAAGCTTTTAGTTTTTCACCACTGAATATGATGTTGACTGTAGTTGTTATATATGGCTCTGTTATGTTAAGGTATGTTCCTACTATATCTATTTTGTTGATGGTTCTCATAAATGAATGTTGAATTTTGTCAAATGCTTTGTTTGCATCTATTTAGATGATCATGTGATTTTTACTGTTCAATTTATTAACATGTATCACTTGATTGATTTGTTGATATTGAACCATCTTTGCATCCATGGAATAAATTCCACTTGATGAGTATGAATGCACTGTTGAAAACCAGAATTGAAAGAGACACGTGTACCCCAGTGTTCATCGCAGCACTGTTTATAATAGCCAAGACATGGAAGCAACCTAGATGTCCATCAGCAGACAAATGGATAAGAAAGCTGTTGTACATATACACAATGGAATATTACTCAGCCATTAAAAAAAGTATTTGAATCAGTTCTAATGAGGTGGATGAAACTGGAGTCTATTATACAGAGTGAAGTAAGCCAGAAAGAAAAACACCAATACAGTATACTAACACATATATATGGAATTTAGAAAGATGATAACAATGACCCTATATGCGAGACAGCAAAAGAGACACAGATGTATAGAACAGTCTTTTGGACTCTGTGGGAGAGGGTGAGGGTGGGATGATTTGGAAGAATGGCAGTGAAACATGTATATTATCATATGTGAAACGAGTTGCCAGTCCAGGTTCGATGTATGAGACAGGGTGATCAGGGCTGGTGCACTGGGATGACCTAGAGGAATGGGATGGGGAGGGAGGGGGGAGGGGGTTCAGGATGGGGAACACATGTACACCCGTGGCGGATTCATGTCAATGTGTGGCAAAACCCCTACAATATTGTAAAGTAATTAGCCTCCAATTAAACTAAATAAATTTATATTAATTTTTTTAATAGATAACTAATGACTATCTACTGTATATCACAGAGAACTTTACTCAGTGCTCTGTAGTCACCTAAATGGAAAGGAAACCCAAAAAAAGAGGAGATACATGTTTATGTATAGCCTATTGACTTTGCTGTACAGCAGAAACTACCACAGCATTGTAAACCAACCATATTCCAATAAAATTTTTTTTATTAAAAAAAAAGAAATTGGTGTGGTAATGTTTCATTGAGGACTTTTATAACTATCTTCATCTGTAATTTTGGCCTATAATTTTCTTTCATTTTTTTGTGATGTCTTTGTCTAGTTTTGCTATCAGGGTGATGGTAGCCTCATAGATTGAGTTGGAAGGCATACTTTTTTATGTTCAGCTTGGGTAATTTTCCACTACTCTGTCTTACGGATAATTGATCAATTTATTTATAGTGTATTTTTAAATTTCAGTTATTGTATGCTTTAGCTGTGTTCAGTTCTTTATATTTTCTAACTCTAACTCTTATGTGTTTCTAACTCTAGAATTCTCACTGTGTTCATCCATTCTTCTCCTGAGTTCATTGAGCATCATTACGATCATTACCTTGAACTCTTTCTTGGGTTGATTCCTATTTATACTTCATTTAGTTCCTCTCCTGAGGTCCTTCATTTGGAACGTTTCCCTTTATCTCCTCATTTTGCTTAACTTTCTGTGTTTATTTCCATGTATTAAGTAAGTTGTTCATGTTTCCCAATCTTGAAGAAGTGGCCTTGGGTAGGAGATGTCCTATGGGGTCAAACCACACACTCGCTTCTAGCCACCAGATCTATATGCCCTAGGGTTGTCCCTATGTGGGCTATGTGGGTCTTCCTTCTGTTATGGCATGGCTGACTTCTATACGTGTGCTGGTGGTGAGGGCTGACCCCTGGCCTGGTCAGTTGCTGGGTCCTGCCTTGTGTGGTGGCTGTTAGGCCTCAGGACCAGTGTCAGCCCACTGATGGGTGGGGCTGAATCCTGAGGGAGTTGCCTGTGGGGCTGACTGGCCCAGAGCTGGTGCCAGCCTGCCGGCAGGTGGGGCTGAGTCCATACATGGCTGGCTGTGTAAGCTTGAGTTTCCCAGCACCAGTGCCAACCTGCTGGTGGGCAGGTAAGCCCCAGCCCTAATAGGCTAGAGGAAGGACTCCAAAATGGCACTTGTCAGCACCAGTGTCCTCATAAAAGAATGTGTTCCCCCAGATGGCTGACATCAGTGTCTATGTCCCTCGGGGGAGCCCCAATTGTCTCCTGCCTCTCAGAGGCTCTCCAAGACTGTAAGTGGGTCTGGCCAGGAAACATTCAATTTATTGCCTCTGTGCTGGGATTTGGAGCGAGTGAGATTGTGTGCGTGCCCGTAAAACTGGAGCCTCTGCATCCTAGTGCCCTCTGGCTCGCTCGTGTGCAAGCCTGGCTACCTTCAAACGGAGGTGTTCTGGGGCCTCCTCTTCCCAATGCAGGACTGCTGGTCTGAGGAGGTTTACATAAAGCACAGACCCCAAGTTCCTTGGGGAGAACCTCTAAAATTGTGGTTATCCTCCTATTGTGGGTCACCTACCCAGGGGTAGGGGTCTTAACTATACCTCATTTCCACCCATCCTGCTTGTTTCATTGTGCTTTCATGCTTGCTTTTTTATGTCTTCAGCTGTGGAAAAGTCGTTTCTGCAGGTTTCATGTCTTTCTCATTGGTAGTTGCTCTGTAAATTGTTGTAAATTTTGGTGAGCCTGGGGGGGAGGTAAGATCAAGGTCTTCCTGCTGGTCCATCTGGACCACACCTCTCCCAAAATTTAATTTCTAAATTAAAAATTCTGGAAGTCTAGCTAGCAAGTTGTAGAGATACTGTGGGTACTTCCCCAAATAAGCTATCACTCATGGTTTCTTATGTTACATTTATGTGTAACGTGCCATAAATGAGTGATAGTCACTCAGTTGTGTCTGACTCTTTGCAACCCCATGGACTGTAGCCTGCCAGGCTTTTCTGTCCATGGAATTTTCCAGGCAAGAATAATGGAGAGGGTTGCCATTTCCTTCTCTAGACATGTCAGAAAGACAGTACTATTTTCGTTTAGAAGGCAATTGAAGATTCTGTGCCCTCTGGTTACTAGTATAGTCTGTTCAGTCATTGAGCACACAATACTAATTCTTGTCCTTACTTAGTTTGCATAACATGATAAGTGACCTGGCTCGGTGTAAAATAAATTTATTTTCAAGTAGAGTCAACATGGAATATGTGAAAAAATTATGTAGCAAGTCCGTTACTTCATTTAATGGACTTTGCAATTACAGCATTTTTTTCCTCTCAATCCATAATCAGATATATAAGTTTTTTTCTATCAATAAATATGAAGATATAGATAAGGCAGCTAATTTCTGAAACTGTGGTTGAAGATATTAAAATAAATTAAGGCTTTTCTATTCCTTTGAGACAAATTTTAGGCTTAAGAATGTTTTAATAATTAGCACTTCTTGAAGGTACAGGAAGGCAACACAAAGTATATAACTATGCGTTATACCTACAGTAAGATTAAAATACATTATATAAAAAGTAATTTCCTTTTGCATTTTATCTAACTGTAATTGACATTTAATATATTTACTTAAATTTTTCTCTTGAACTTTTTTCTTTTCACTTCCTTTTTTCTTTGCATAACCATGAAAACAGAGATTTTTATCTATTAATTAGTAGCACAAACTTCTGTTACAGTTGCCTGAGGCACCCATGCATCAGTGGTTAAGTACTCCATTGCTACCATATAATTAACTGACTTTCAGCACTTAAGGAAGAGGAGGAGGAAGGGGGAGAGGGAGAGGAAAAGATAGATGAAAGAGAAAGCTTTTGAAGGAAAAGTGTCTGCTGTAGGAAAATGTTTTATAGTTATTAATAAATAATAACTTGCAATTCTTTATGATATCACTAGGTGGCATGTGACTGACTTGAACAAAAATGAAAATGAAATGAAACAACAGAGGAGCCAGGAAAGTTATGATTTTAAACAACAGCTATATCTGGAAATTTTCAGTATTGATTTTCTTACCTATTTCCACAGTTCATAATTCTGATAGCTCAAATTTGTATTAGGGATCAAATGATATAATACATGTAAAAGTGCTGTTGGTGCCTGGTGTACAAATAGTGCTCCATATATGTGAAGTTACTTTTGTGAGATTAATCAGAGAAGGAAGTGGGGGTTTTTGCTGTTTATATTGCTACAAATATGTAACCTTGTTAATGATGGAGACCAGGAATTTCATAACTGGTAATGTGTCCCCAAATGATTCATAGAATTGCTGAAAATACAAAAAAGAAACCTTCTAATTAACAAATTTTCTGGGCAGTCTATTAGGAACGCAACCAATTTTCATGAAAATGCATTCACTATTTATTAATCACAGTTTTACAAATAAAGATATTTTATGTATTGTAATGTGAAAATGCCTTTCATTGACACTGGAGATTTGTTTCATGATACAAATTTAAAGTGGATCAAAGTAGGAAGATCACAAATGGTATCTGAACAATAGAAGAGTAATTTAAAATGTTACCAGTGACACTTGGGTCCAAATGATCTAATCTAATTATTAGATCAAATGATTAGATCATTTGGACCCAAAGTGTCATGAGAAAAACTAGAAAACCTGTGGGTGAAAAACCTTCGAGCGAAATCATGTGATGTGAAAATACTGGAGAGTGGAAAAGAGAGTTAAAATTGACCCAGCCAAAGTCTGGGAAAGGATAAAGCCCCACTAGGGTAAGCCTGGGACTTGGTTTTTTTTTTTTTCCATCTCCAAGTATTTACCACTCAGGTCAGGAGAGTCAAGATACTCAGAGGTGAAGTAAGCACTCTGGAGTAGACTAGCAGATGGGGATTACAGCCCAGGATCCTCCAAAAGAGGAGAAGTTGGAGGAGCTCTCACTGCAAAGAGTCCCACCCTAGGGTGAGAGTGATCTCTGTGTAGAAAAGCCCCTCTGAGACTACAGCGCAGGTTTGATTACCTCAATACCTCAAACTGGAGGGAGGCAATCCCAGATTTCGAGTTCCCCCTTTTTATTTGCAGAGGCAAATGTAACAGGTTAGGTCTCAAGTTATTTCTGGAACTGACTTTTCAAACAGATATCCGAATTATGCAAACATAAACAGACAAATGAAGAGATAAGACAGCATGACTGAAAGCCACCAGCAGAAACAAAACATAGTGCTGATGTCCAAACGGTTGTGTCCTCCCCCAAATCCTGTGTTGAAACATCATTCCCAAAGATGGTGGTAATAGGTGGGGCTTTGGGGAGGTGATCAGGTCATGAGGGTAGAGCCCTCATGAATGGGATTAGTGACCTTATGAAAGGGACCCTACAGAGTTCCCTTACCCCTTCCACCATGGGAAGGTACAAAGAGAAGGCAGCTTGAAAGATGACTCTTGCACAACCAACCATACCTGCACTCTGATCTTGGACTTCCAGCCTCCAAAACTATGAGAAAAAAATTTCTGTTTTTTTTCCTAAGCCACCCAGTCTGTGGAATTTTGTTATAGCAGCCTAAACAGAATAAGATCTATAGAAGCAGAACTACAGGAGCTGCAAATATCAAATAAATTTTGAAAAATTATGCTATATGTAGGATGATAACAGCCAGAATTGAAATTTTCAGGAGAAGATTGCAAATTATATATTTTAAAAAATAGAAAGTCTAGAAGTGAAAAATAGAGAAACTCAATGTATGGTTTAAGGACAAATTAAAAGCAGCTGAGAAATAATTTGTTTAGTGGAAGAGCAAAGTGGAAGAGATCTTGAATAATGCACAAAGAGACAAAGATAAGGCAAAAATAAAACAGCAAGAGAGATGGAGGGTAGAATAAGAATGTTTAACATAATTGTACTTGGAATCTTAAAGGACAGAAGAAAAACGCAATCTTTGTGAAACTGATAAAAAATCAGAAATTCATTTTTCAAAAAGACTAAGCAACAAACAAGGTTAATACAAAAGAAAACCCACAACTAATCATATCAATTACTACTGAACAAAGAAAAATTTAAAAGCCATCAGAAAATTAAGAAGAAAACTTGAACGATTATGTTCTAATGTGTGACAGTTAAATTAAAACCTAACTTCTTCTCTACAACTTCAGTGGAAAATAAGAGATAAATGAATAATATTTTCAAAACACTGAAAGAAAATAACTGCCAACAGAATTCTATACAAGCAAAAGTGCCTTTCAAAAATTGAAGCAAAAAATTTTATTTTCATGCAAACAATGCTGAAATAATTATTACAAGTAGAGCTTACTATTGGGAAGAAAAACATCTCTTTGAAAGGAATATATAGTGCTGTGTTAAGTCATGTTGGACCCTTTTGAGACCTCTTGGGCTGTAGCCCACCACATTCCTCTGTCCATGGGATTCTCCAGGCAAGAATACTAGAGTAGGTTGCCATTTCCTAATCCTTCCTGACCCAAGGATTGAACCCTGTCTCACGCATTGCAAATGGATTCTTTACCAGTGAGCCACCTGGGAAGATCTTGAAGGGAATAAACAAGATTTCAAATGGAAGATCTGTGATGCCAAGTGGTAGGAAGAGAAACAAAAATGATTAAAATGAGAGTAAGTCTAAATAAATTTGGATAGTACAAAATGACAATAATATTAATGGTTTATGTTTCATATATTATGTGTGATTTAATATATGATTATAATGTATTTTTTACA
This sequence comes from Giraffa tippelskirchi, assembly GCF_054371585.1. Classification (NCBI taxonomy): domain Eukaryota; kingdom Metazoa; phylum Chordata; class Mammalia; order Artiodactyla; family Giraffidae; genus Giraffa; species Giraffa tippelskirchi. Next base: position 100,782,287 of record NC_137280.1, on the reverse strand, counting down.
TATTTATTTACAATGGCTAAGAAAAAAAGCAGATAAATTGGAAGGAGGGTGTATTGTGTTATAAGAAACTATTTGACAGAGACAGAGAGAGAATCTATGTTCAGAAACTGTTAAAAGTTGTTAAGTCGTTTCCTCCCTTTCCCCTTCCCTCCTCTTATTTCTCATTACTGTTTTAAACAATTCAATTTAAAGCCATCCAGTGGAGATAAGCAAATATCTGCCATGACCCAGAGCAAGTATCAGAGTTATAAGAAAAGGGGATCATATTATAAGAAACAAGGACTTACTAAAATATGTACTTCTGTTTGAAGTTTTGTGGGGAATTTTTCCAAATGTGGACAGAAGCTGATGATGAACAGTTAAAATACCCAGCTCCTCATAATATAAACCCAATGTCTCCTAGTCACCAGAATTACAATTGTAGAAAACTTACAGACCCGTATGGCAAAGTTTTTTATGGGATTTGGTTATAAATATGATTCATATACTGACTGAAAGGTGCCCACATTTTACTAACATGGTCTGTAAGTCTTACGGTAGCAAGAATTTTGAGTTTAGTGTATTTACACTTAAGGAAGAAGGTAGCATTCCTCAGGTATGAAAATCATGCCAGCTCTCATGGCCCAGGATATAAATGGGCACTGTAATCAATTTTTTAAGTGCACACTCAGGAATGCCTTTCTACTAGGAAGTATCAACTTCAAAAGAACTCATTGTAGAAACACATGCCACGGACCACTAGTAGAAATGCTTTTTATGACAGCTTATGGGGCATTTTTTTGTGGAAGCAGCCAACACATGTGACTTGATGAGGCATGTCTGTTTTGTGGCACCAGTTGGAAAACCTTCAAGTCAAAGGATCTTTATGATTCAGGAACTAAGATTCATGACAGATGAACCTTCATGGATGGCATGGAGATAAAGATGAGTTCTCAGCATTTTCTTCTCTGATGATGGGTGTCTTTAATAGATATTTAAAATCAAGTTATGTTTGGTTCTTTGTTTTGCTTGAAAAATATTATTCTAAGTTGGTAAAAAAAAAATGCTTTAGGAATAAAATTCATTATAGCGTTCTCAGTAAGTTGACAGATGGTCATTTTAAAGTAGGAAATTCAAAAAGAAATCGTACAATTACATAATACTGCTCGGCAAAGGGGACAAGTTTGAGCTGCAGTATAACATGAACTCTGCTTCCAGGCTGTGTCCTGCTGTGGAATGTTTTCTAATTCACACAATGTCACTACCCAGATGAGTCTTGGCTCTGAATCACCTTCCAAGTATGTGTTTGTACTGACCTACCTGGCGTTACTGTGGGTGGTCGACTGGCCTCGAAGCATTTCTTATTCTAATCACTCCAAGGAACTGTCTAGTCCATCTCCTTCTGATGTGCATCTTCACGGCAGGGAGACACTATGCAGGTCGACTCCTTCACACTTTCTGCCCACTTGGGACACACAGCACTTTTTACATGTCCTCAAATTCCTCTGTAGGTATATGAGACACTTAGGGTTTTTCTCCAGAACTCTTTTACCTGGACTCGCCATGTGTGTGTGCTCAGCTGTGTCCAATTCTGCGACCCCGTGGACTGTAGTCCGCCAGGCTCCTCTGTCCATGGAATTTTCCAGGCAAGAATACTGGAGTGGGTTGCCATTTCCTTCTCCAGATCTGGGCTCACCTTGCCTCTCTAAATAATTTTCTGTCTCAGTTTTAGCTAAATCCCCCAAAGGTCAAAAGCAAAACAAAATTTAGCAACCATTCGCACACTTCAAAACCGAGTACTACACTCCTTATTTTGGGCTCATAGAAGAAGTAAACAAATCACCACTTTCGTAATGATATCTAGAATGAACATATGAAAGAACTGAGGCTGAAGAAACTTAGAGAGATGTTTTAGCAGAGGTGCATTGAAAAATTGTGGAATGTCCCCTCCCTGGCTCCGTCAGAGAGCCATTGGAGACATTGAAGACGTTTACCTCAAACCCCACAATAGAGGCTTCAAGAAAACCATTCAGAGAATACTCCTCTGACCCTAGGGGGTTTGGCATCTTTGGAGATGCCATGTGACTGACTATTCCTCATCACCACACAATCCTATGTATCACCATTGAAATTAAGATGGACCTTAGAAGAGAAGAATAATAGCATGATAGTTGACCTTGTCAATAATTAGAGTCCATTGTGATAAAGAGTCTAATAAAGGCTCAAAGTTTTAAAGGACTTAATTTGTTGTTGTTGTTGTTGTTCAGTTGCTAAGTCACGTCACTCTTTGTGACTCCATGGACTGCAGCAAACCAGGCTCTTCTGTCCTCCGCTCTGTCCCGGAGTTTGTTCAAATGCATGGCCATTGAGTCAGTGATGCTATCTAGCCATATCATCCTCAGCCACCTGCTTCTTTTGCTTTCAGTCGTTCCAACATTAGGGTCTTGGAAAAGAGAGTTAAAGGAAAAGGAATGATGAGTCTTGCCTAGAGGAGTCTATGAAAACTGATGAGGAGAATGAAGGATTGGAAGGGATAATGTTAATAGAAGGTGAATTGAAGTTATCCAGCAAACTGGAGAAAATTTGGCAGAAACTAGAGGTGGGGTGCCCTTTCTCATGAAAAAGAGACTAGGCTTGCTTGGATATGGCATGAGGGTAAATGTTGCTGAGGTATGGGGAGCAAGGATGCCAAAGAACATGATTGAGAATGGAGTGGAGAAGCAGATGGAGGGAAATTTGATGGCTCCTTAAGTTGATCAAATATCCCAGGAAATTCTGAACTGAGACTGTGTGAGTGGAGTAGTTTTTCCTGTGTGAATTAGAGGTGAAATTATCACTAAATCTGATGATGACAGTGTTTGACAATTAACAGTAAAACATACATTGTAATTTAAACACTATGTGATTTACAACAAATTTATGTCAGACAAGTCAATAGGAATACTGCTATGTACCTAAAATGACCCCTGAGAGAATCATGAAGTTCTGTTTTGTTTTTTTTTCCTCAGCACCAGAAATTTTCACTGAAAGGATCAGTTGGTCTGCTGCAGGTGTGGTCTTTAGTCATACCTTTTATATTTTTATTGAAAGACATTTTACCTAATATATCTGGGGAAATATATTGAAGAAATACCAAAATACTTGATTTCTCCTTGAGCTGATTGTCTTTATAGTATTAAAATGCCATAAAATGTAGGAATTTTTCTCCTAATAATTTAACTCACTAAGTGCTAGGTCAAAGCTTTTAGGTATGAGTTTTATAAAATTTCAGGTATGAGATATATGCTTTGTAGGAGAGGAAATTGAAGATGGGATATATGATGTTTCCCACTGTATTTACTGACAACTATAAAAAATAATCAAACTTCCCTAAAGTTACAGGAAAATGCTTTAAATTCTTTCCAGAGATCCAAATTCATGGGCACTTAACTTTGCTGAAGTAATCTTTCCATCTAATTTTAAGTGTTAGAGTTGACTTTGTTGGAATTTGCCCTTGAGGCTACTCTCTAAAATAACTACTTCCACAAACATTCTTTTCAAATTGTCACATCTAAAGATCCTTCAGCTGGTTCATTTATAATCAGGTGCCTCCCTTCTCAGTGTGAGCTTAAGTGAGAGCATAGGGCACACCAGGAAAGCTTCTAGCTGAGCTGAATACTGATGGAATGATAACTTCAAAGACGATGTCATTGGTTCACCACAGCAGGTTGGCAGCTGCAACACAGGAAACTCAAGTGGTATGTCCTCAATGATTCATTGTGATTGTGGAATAGATTTACAGGGTGATTTCTCAGTTATGCCATCTGCCTCCTGCTAGCACTACTAACATGAGAGTTACTAAGAGATATGTAAGGAACGGTGGCCTCTCATCTCAAAACACAACTGACATATAATATAACCCTGTCGACATTTTCAAACTTTTGTGATGTCAAGGCTTGTCACTTGTCTTTCAGTCGTCCTTTTATTAAGCTACATGTAACACCTTTCACTTATGCAGTCTGAGTGATGGATATGTTGTCATTTGCCTTTGGTAAAACTCCAGAGTCAAAAAAAAAAAGAAATGGGAGGGCTGCTTTCCCTAGATCTTTCCCACTTAAATTTCTTGTCCCTCCTATTTATCCTAATATATTTGCCAGTCTTTTCACTGGGCATCCAAGTCAGCAGATAAATCCATGACCCAGGACACATGAGCGTTTCTGTCACTCCTCTTCATCATGAATATACACGAAAACAATTAATTATGGTCATATTTTGGTAATTAAAGATTAATGAAATTCACAATCAGTGATGTAAACAATCACAGCAATGACAGCGCATTATGTGGGACAAAATAATGTTTGACACAAAAACAATAACTCAAAGCATACATTCTATAGAAAGTAGATCAGAAAACAAGCTACAAGCAGAAAAGAGATGTATTTCATTAAAATCCTAAAATCCTTCAGTATATTCTTACTGTGATTTTTGTATGACTTGGTACTGCATATATAATATAAATATATATAATACACAGTTTGAGTATGCATTTAATTCATTCATTCATGATATTTTAATGGCAGCCAAGGCTGCTTTTGAACACTGCTTATTAACATTACATTTTCAGATTTATAAGAAAGCTCTCTAATTCGCTTTCATGAAAGCAAATTTGGTTGAACAATTTTTCAAAGTGATATTGGTAGTTAATGGAGATTAGTGCTTCTCTTTTCAACTCATACTCCGATAAGCTAAGACAAAATACACAGACTAAGGAGTTACTGCTAGAAAGCCAAGTCTATAAATCTAGTACAATGAACACTACTTAACATTCAGCCTCAATAAGAACTTTATCACATACTAAGTCCAATTGGCGGAAAAATTAGTTCACACACAGTCTATGAAAAGTCTTAATCTTGCTTATCTATTCCTCCCTCCCCAGTATTATGACTCTATGAAATATCTACTTAATATTTGGTCTCTTTCATACTCAAATAAATTCAAACAAATGAAAAATTTCTCTAGAATCCTAACCAGAAATTTCCCCAAAAGACTCAAATGTTAAACAGTCTCTTTCTTCCCCAACTTATTTCCCATGGGGCAAAGGTTCAAATTTAATTAGCATGTTATTAAATGCCTGTTACGTACCAGGCACTGGTTTACACACTTTCACACATGTAATCTCATTCAATTTTTAACTGGCTTAAAAAAAAATCACTCAGTATCATGAGTAAGAGAGGAATTTGTTGAGATTTTTGAAACCACTCAAGCCCCGGGTTGGGTTACACAAAATGTGAGTAAATATACTTTCATAGATTGTGTTCTTGGAAAGCTTTTGGCTTGATTATTTGAATAGGTCTAGTTGCCATGCTTCCTGAAACAAAGTGAATTTGTTTCACATCTGTTCTGTGTCCACAGTACTTTACATTATCTTGATATAATGGACATTTGTTTTGCTTACTCTCAGCCTGTAGCCTTTAGGTCTGCTTAGTATTGCTTCACATTTATCCTAGATGCTTCTGTGGTTTCTCCAGGAACAGTAAAAAAGGTATGCACATCATTACCAGTACTGTTTCTACTCTGATCTTTATCACTACATGTCTCGGCTTTATACTTGCTCACATTCTCACCACTGGAATTTGTAGACAGCACCTTAGCTATGTGCATGGAGTAAGCTTCCCTAAATCGTACATGAAGGACTTTAGGGGGAAGCTGGGGAGGAATTAGCAAATTTCTAGAGTTGAAAAAGTGATCATACTCCTGTTTCTACAGAGCAAGGCTGTTGGAGTATATTATAACAACAGTTTAACTTCATGACCCCTCCTCCTCTACATCTCTAGAACTTTGCTTACTGTTGCCACCTATCATTCCTAATTCATTGCTCTCTTCTAAACCAATCATTGCTGGAGAAAAATTACCTGTAACAAGATAAAAGTTCCCTTGACCCACTTCCCCTTCCATTACAGTTTCATTTTTTTCCTTTCCTTTTTGTAAACAAACTTAATGGAAAAATGCATGAATGTGTCCTGCCTCTATTTCCAGACTACCTATCCACACCTCAGTTCTTTCCAGTTTGGCTTCTGTCTCTAGCACAACCGCAAAGCAGTTCTAATCAGTGCCTTGCACTTTTCCAAATACCATTATATATTTTTGAAGTATAGTTGATTTAAAATATTGTGTTAGTATTTGGTATAACGTGGGTTTGGGTGGACTCTGGGGGTTAGTGATGGACAGGGAGGCCTGGCGTGCTGCAGTTCATGGGGTCGCAAAGAGTCGGACATGACTGAGCGACTGAACTGAACTGATCCATATGTATACTTTTTTTCATACATTTCCCTTTATAGGTTATTATAAGATACTGAATATACTTCCCTATGCTATACAGTAGATCCTTGTTGGTTATCTGTTTTATAAGTAGTAGTTGTATCTGTTAATCCCTAACTCCTAATTTATCCCTCTCCACCTTTCCCCTTTGGTACCCATGAATTTGCTTTCTATGTCTGTGAGTCTGTTTCTGTTTATAAATAAGTTCTATTCAGCTTAAAAAAGAAGGAAGTCTTGCTATATGAAACAACATGGATGAACCTTGAGAATGTTATGCCAGTTGAAATAAGCCAGTCAAAGAAAGACAAATACTACAGGATTCACTTATTTCAGGCATCTAAAATTTGACTATTCAGTAAAAAATTCATAGAATCAAAGAGTAGAATGGTGGTTACCAGGGTTTAGGGGTAGAGGGCAATGGAGAGTTATTGATTAAGGGACATAAATTGCAAGCCAAGCAAGGTGAATAAACTCTAGCGATCTGTTGTACACAGTTGTACCCATAATTAACAATAATGTATTGTACATTTAAAAATTTGTTAAGAGGGTATGTAAGTGCTCCTACCACAATAAAAAATAAAGTAATACAAAATAAAATGATTTTTATGATAATAAGTGTGCAAATATATCATTAGCATTCATGATATTTTATATTTGGCTTTTTAATGAGAGATCCATTAGATCCTGACTTGGATGATAATATGGTGGTGACGATGATGATAGTAATAACAATAATAAATATTTGAGCATGGACTCTGCATGAACTATGGACTATGCTTAGTGCTAGGCTCCTGCAATGTATTTTCCCATTAATATTATTCCGAGAAAGAATTGAGGTTTAGATTCATAAAGTAATTTCCCCAAGAGCATGAAGGTAATAAAGTAGTTTAGTTGGAATTCAACTAAAGATCTATCTATGTGATTCCAAAGTCCATCAATGCTCTTTGTCTCCAGGCTACCCTGAACAGATTGGTTCAGATTTGGAGGCTCTCCAGCAGAAGCCCTCCTTTTTCCATGGCCAGTTCTTTGCTTTCTTTTGTCAGTCTCTGAACACACTTTTTTGTTCTATACAACTCAATTAAAAAAATTCTGTTGATAGTGGTCAAAAAATGGCGAAAATCATCAGCAGTAATGAGAGTAGAAATAAATCTTTGCAAAAGAAAGAAAGAAAGAAACCAAGCTAAACTTAGAGAGCAATGTTGCACTTTTGAATTTACAATAATTTGGCTTTATTAGAAGCTGAAGTATGATTGTGGCAGAAACATTGCCTCTGGAATCTCATTATTTCTCATTCTTCCCATTTAAAGAGGTGGAGAGTTAGTTTGCCAGTTAAGATTCCTATGTGAAAAAGTGAGGTATCTCAGAGTAACAAGGGAAGAGTCACTGGGACTTGGTTGGAACTTTAACTCCAATCTTCTAATGTAGACATTTTGATTTTTGAAGGCCTAGGAAATGATTTACGGCATAAGTTGTAGAGTTGTACTGGTTTCTGTTGGTAACTTACCATATTCAGAATAAAGGAGTGATAGAGTTGTTAAGCTGCAGATGAAACACTGGAATAAATCTAGTTCTATTCTATTCTTTTAATAATGGAAAATTATAATAATGAATTCCAAAGTAATAAAATTGCTAGGTCAAGCTTCTACATCAACCTGGACTAGATGAGCCCAGAAGCCAGTATAGTTCTCTTTTCACTAAAATTGAGTTATGAATAGAAACGTGAATATTGATCTGTTTGTATAATGCATAAATAGTGCTTTTGTGTAAACCTTTATTCATCCTAGAAAATATCTAATCTTAAAATTTCTAGTTCAAAATTTCATAGAAAGCTAGTCTATACCAAATATTTTATCATGAATTTCAACCTATTTGTATTCATACATTATGCAGTACTTAATCAAATAAATCATTTGCATTGTGGATTTGTTTTATTGTTACGGAAATTCTAAAACATAATTCTAAAATAATAAAATAAGCCTATGTGTGTGCATTTGAAAGCAAAAAATTGAAAATAAAACAGTGCTTCAAGTTATTTAACTAAAGAATCAGAGATTGCTTTAGAAATGCATGAAAAAGAACACAGAAGTCTGGCCATTTGTGTATCCATGGTCAGCAAGAAGACTCCACTACTCAAACTAGGCTATGCTATGTGCCACAGAGATAAATAAAGAGGCTAATATATTTCCTGAAATTTTGTCTTGCAAAGTGTTTCCCTGTTTACAGAATTTCTCTGCATCCCAAGATATTGCTCTGGCACAGTTAATGTGGACAAAGAGCCTGTTGTTATACAAAAAGCACCCCCTCCCATTTTCATGATATTTGATACCTCATGACCATGAGTGATCTAAAGATGTCTGGGTGCTGAAGCAAAGAAGTGGAATGAAGCTGTTAGGACTTTTGTACTCAAATTCTTGTGTGGGAAAGTCAGTAAGCTCTGTTTTGTAGCTTTATATAGATTACAATCTGTGGTGTGTTCATTTTACCTTGGCCCCTTTACCACATCCTCATCCAAATCATGCCATTAAGTATAGGAATGTTTTTCCTTGATCCCTGATACCTTCACTTGGGTGGGAGCTCATTTGTGGATCTGAAAATACAGTCTTTGTCTTATGTCATTGGAAACTGTGGAGCATCATGTTAATCCTGGAGTTCCTTGGATTAAAATAAGAAAGGGATACTTAAAGGTACACCCATGGCACAAAGGAGGAATACGTGGAATAACTATCTACAAAGAGAGACACCAACAATTTCTCTTACCCCTGTTCACACATGCTGCTCTTTCCATCAGGCAATGATGTTTCACCCTTTGAATCTAGACTTGCCTAGTGATTTGCTTTCTTCAATAGTATGAGGCTGAAGGGATGTCCTGGGACCTTTGAGTCCAGACCTTGAGAGACCTTGTAGGCTTTTTTTTTTTTTTTGCTATCTTGAAAACTGGCTGCCACTTACAGAAGTCTGACAGTTCCTGCGAGATGAGAGTCTCCAAAGAGAGAGAAAGGGGTCCAGATGGCCTCCAGCCATTTCAGCCAGTCCAGCTGAAGCAATAGACAAGTGAGTGAGGTCATCTTGGACTTTCCAGCAGACTCTATGTAGAGCAAAAGTACTGCCCAAGTGAACCCAGTCACTCCTCATAACCATGAGAAATGATTAATTGTTGTTGTTTTAAACTCCTAGTTGGAGGGTAATTTGTTATGCAGCCATTGGTAACCAAAGTAGAATCCTTCCACGGTTGGCATAGTAGATAATCTCATTTCAGCACATTACCCTCAGCGAATCTGTTTTGATTTTCTTGTGTGTGTGATTCCCCATTGCATTTGATTCTTCTGATAAAGGCTTTTCCAAACTTTGATTTCAGAGTCACCAATCTCTCTTGATTCTCTTCTAAACTCAATTATTTTCATCTAGATTTTCAAGGCCCTTCTTTATCTTACCATTGAATGTCGATGGTTCCAGTATTTGAATCTTGTCTCCCTTCCCTTTTTGTATTTGTGGAATATATTCCCACCATAAATATCCCTCCATAACTCATGACTTCTGTAACCATCTATTTTCCAAATCTACAAAATTTCTAATTCAAACCAGATTCCTTTTCTGTCATTTAGCTTCTCACCTTCAACTGTGTGCTGGAAAACTCTGCCTAAAGATGTAGGAATTTCAAACATGGTCTTAAATAAGCTCCTAAATCATTACCCCAAAATCATGTGTATGTGGTTCTTTTTTCAATTATTAATCTATTTATTTGCTTTGAGGTGTGTGCATACTCAGTTGTGTCTGACTGTTTGTGACCCCATTGACTGCAGCCCACCAGGCTCCTCTGTCCATGGGATTCTCCAGTCAAGATTACTGGAGTGGGTTGCCATGCCCTCCTCCAGGAGATCTTTCTGACCCAGGGATTGAACTCATGTCTCTTGTGTCTCCTGTGTCTCCTGCACTGTCAGGCGGGTTCTTTACCACTGGGCCACCTGGGAAGTCCAGTATTTATTTACTTTGGTCTCTAGTTATTCCTCTGAGTCATACATCTGAGGTGATCTTCCTATTGCTCCTGTTTCATAGCTAATCAGTCACTACATTTTTACAACACTAATTGGCATGTGTCTCTCAGATCTGTCCCTTCCTTTTTTCTGATTTAACCTAAGGCTGTCAATATTTATTACCTGAATTTATTCAGTTATCTCCTAAATTCTTCCCTTGTCTGTATTCCTTCAGTTTAGTGGATTTTTCCAAAACGCAGATATAATCATGTAATTTCCTGTCTTAAGTCATCAAATGGCTCCCTTCACAACAGCACACCTTTCTGTCTGGTACTGGGCACAATTATATGTGTGCACGGTAGTGAGTCTATAAATGTTTGACAGCTTGCTCCCCATGAGGAAAAATATGTAAGCATATGAATAATGTATATGCACGTATGCATGTGTACATACATATTATATTTTATTATACTATATTATATTATACTATGTAAACATACATAGTATATTTTACTGATGCACAACATACATTTACAAATAATTTTTTTACTGCACTGTCATTCCTTGAAAATTCTGTGTAGCCAATTGATTCTCAAGGGTGGCTTTTGATTTTTGCTGAACTGTTGTGTTTAGATCCAGGCTATGGTGGAAGTTGATAAGCAACTATAGTTCTGATGTGAATATTAATGATATTTTCACTTACATTAATGATTAAAATGAACGTGAACATTAATGTCATGTTGGAACTTCACTCATTAGTCAATGACATAATCAACTTCTTTGATGAATCACAAAAGAGTTTTCTAATAATGGAAGCATACATCCTCAACTTTTTGGTAGTCTTCACAATGAAACAGCTATAACTATGACATCCTTTAAATGTAATCCGCATTATTAACATTTTCTCCATATCTAACTTTAAGTTCAGATGACCAACACAATAATAAATAAAAATATGATTTGTAGTGTTTACTGAGTTTTGCTGACATCAGTACTCCCATCATGGCCAATTTCAAGCTACCAACATGATGTCACTACAAGAGGAATTGGAAAGAAATGCACAGGCGCACACAATGATTTAGTATCTCTACTGTTCAGATACAGGAGATGTAACCTCAAAAGTACACACAAGAGTAAGACATAGTAAAATAGCTGGGAAGTAATAAGGTTTGAATATTATATTTGTTTTAATGTAATGTATTTGACTGTAAGTTTATATAATGTGCTATTTAGCAATGCGCATGTTTTTCAACTGGCCTGCAAAATCCTTCAGATGTGAATAGTTGGCTCCCTTTAACATGTATTATTAGCTGCAACCGGCACACCACTTGGTGTGACCAAGAGTTTCACCTGCCTCTTCTAGAGGAAGCTTTTGGAGGGTGGGTTTCAGTGACACCTGAGTTCCTGGCCCTCATCTGAGAATTCCTATTACCATTTCACATTCCCTGAAATTCCGCCTGCAATGCAGGAGACCTCGGTTTGATTCCTGGTTCAGGAAGATCCGCTGGAGAAGGGATAGGCTACCCACTCCAATATTCTTAGGCTTCTCTTGTGGCTCACCTGGTAAAGAATCCACCTGCAATGTGGGAGACTTGGGTTCAATCCCTGGGTTGGGAAGATCCCCTGAAAAAGGGTAATGCTACCCACCCCAGTATTCTAGCCTGGAGAATTCCAGGGACTGTATAGTTTGTGGGGTCGCAAAGAGTCAGACATGACTGAGCAACTTTCACTTCACTTCACTTTTCACATCCTGTATGAAGCTTCAGTGTAATTATCCCTTGCCCAGGCAAATGCAGGTGACATGTTGCTTTGTGCCCTACTCTGATTACTTATCTCTCTCTACCCCCTATAACATTTAGCACATATATTATGATTCCTTCTCATTTCCCTACCACACTAAGTCTTAAGAGTCTGTAACAAAAACTGCGACTATATTATTACATATTTAATTTATTGTCTAGGAATAAATGTATGAAAGTTGAGTAGGCTGTTAGGGCTGACAGAGGATAGGAAATTGAAAATGGTCCCAGAATGCAGGAATCACTCTACCATCCTGGACAAGCTGACTTTCACTGACATCATGTAGCAGATAAAAACCAAAGCCACTCACTTTGATCAGGGTTAGTGAGATAGTCCTGAAGAATAACTGGGAGCTGTCTGTCACCACTCTCCTTAGTAAAGGATCGGTAAGCTCCTTAGAAGACCAAAAGGACTTCAAAAGATTCTATTTCAAGAATCTGGCAACATGCTACATTATAAACTTTGTCAGAAATGTTAAAGAAATAACAGCAGTCAGAAATAACAAAATTCTTAACCTTGCAGGAGCCTTACGTTGTATGCTTCTGGTTAGTATTTTCTTATTATATGCAGAATGTGAAGATCAATGAGCAATAGCACCCCTTAGAAAAAAGAAAGTAAAACACCTATAGGAAACAACTGTGGAGCATTTGTGACTCCCCAGTCATTACTCACGATGTGCTTTGAGTTTCAAAGCAATGCAGTAAAGGCTGAATCCTGTACACATTGACCTCTACCAATGCTGTGTGGCTTTGTGTTATAACATGTTCTGGGGAACACACCACCTCTCTCACTTCTTATGCTATATTTGGCAAAACATGAAAACCAGTGAGGCTGATAATAAAAGTCTGAAACTAAGCCAGTCTCTTATCATCATGGCTGCATTACTTTCAAACCGACTCGGCTGGACTGCAGAAAGGTTGGCAAAAGATGATAGCACCACTGCGGTCCTCTTCCATGTCCGTGGGAAATCTGTGCCAACAGCACAGAAGAATCTCCACAAAGACTAATTTAAATACCTGACTGTGGTGCACCCTGAAGCCATATGATCACAGAATTACCAACTTGGCATGATCACTTTTTGTTCATAAACTGTGAACGTTTTAGGTTGCCACAGATCCATAATAATAAAAATAAAGACTTCTGCCAAGTACCCACTTTATTCCATGCTGAGTATCACTGATTTTGTAAAACAATTAAAGCTAAATGCCTGCAGTGAATTAAGAAATTTACCAACAGATTGTATATTTTCATACTGTATCAGGAACTTAGAGAAAATCTTGTACCTGATATCAGGTATATTTATTTTACATATATTTAATTTATTATACATTTGTTAATAAAATCCAGACTGCTGGAAGTAAATTTACTCACTCAAGATCACAAAGGTTGGAAATGGCAGAGTCAAATCTGTACACGGGACTGTGTAGCTCGACAGTTATATTCTTTGCACTATACAATTAAGTAAACATATGCTTTGGGGCTTCCCTGATAGCTCAGCTGGTAAAGAATCAGCCTGCAATGCATGAGACCCTGGTTTGATTTCTGGGATGGGAAGATCTGCTGGAGAAGGGGTAGGCCACGCACTCTGGTATTCTTGGGCTTCTCTGGTGGCTCAGCTGGTAAAGAATCCACCTGCCATGTGGGAAACCTGGGTTTGATCCCTGGGTTGGGCCCTGGAGAAAGGAAAGGCTACCTACTCCAGTATTTTGGCCTAGATAACTCCACAGACTATTCACAGGTTTACAAAAAGTCAGACACGACTGAGTGATTTTCAAAGAAATGCTTTATACATTAGACATTAAAGTTCTACCAGTCATCACTCTTAATAATCTTAGTTATAATGTGACAACATTATATTTAAGTACAGACATTAGTGTTAAGAATGTTCCTCATTTCACTGCAGGCTAAAATATAAACATCTGGAATATTTGGATATTTATTCATGTCTACAAATATTCCTACTTTCACTGAAATTTAGATGTTTATAGAGCTTTTCTCTTCTTGCTATACATTCTATTTACTGATACAACATCATTTCCTTTGTTCAGCAAACAATATTGACCAAGGATCAGGGAATGTGCTAATCACTGCGGGTACCCAATGAATAAAACAAGCAGAATTCTGCCATCCAAAGAACTAACAGGTCAGTTGAAAAAGGTAGATCATAAACACTTAAAAAGTAAACACATAAATAACTACGATCATTAGAGACTGTGAAACTTGTTATGAAGGAAATAAGCAATATGACGTTGCAGAGAATAATTAGAAGGAGACTACTGGGTTGACCGAAAATGTTGTTCAGGTTTTCTGTGATATCTTATGAAAAAACCCAAATAAACTTTTTGGCCAACCCAGGTGTGTGTGTGTGTGTGTGTGTGTGTGTGTGTGTGTATGCACATGCACTCGGTCACATCTGGTTCTTTGCGACACCATGGACCATACACCCCAGGCTCCTCTGTCCATGGGATTTCCCAGGCAAGAGTATTGAACACCGGTTGCCATTTCCTACTCCAGGAGATCTTCCCAACCCAGGGATCGAACCCACATCTCTTGTGTCTCCTGCACTGGCAGGAAGACTCCTTACTACTATGCCACCTGGGAAGCCCAATCCTAAAATCCAAATAATGTGTCACTACCACTGCAGAAAATAGCAGTAGCATCAATAGTGAGCATATCTGAGGCTTTCTAGGAAGGAAAAAAAAAACATTGGTAGATGTTAACATCAACCTCTCGGCATAATATGAATGGCTTGAAAAAGAATCAATTCTTCCATTCAAAATTATGCACTGATTGATGTTGCAGGTGTTATGAAAAAAAGGAAGAATTTAACAAGTGATAACCTTTACTTGAAACCTTAGTGTCTGTCAGTAACTTTTTGTTCTTTATAGGTAGCTAATGAATGACTTTTTGTTTCTATTTTGGAAAAGTAAACTCTTCTTTCTGCCATGGAGACCAGATTGCAGCTACAGACGTTTGCATCAGTGGGCTCCCAGGAATCATTAGGAAAAGTGGCATGACAGGGTTGGAAGAGCCAAGTGCCCTGGCCAATCTGGATCCCCAGTCACTATGATGTGTTCTTCCACAGGTCATAATCATTTTTTTTTTTACAATGTCTAAAATGAGAGTATTGCATCATTCACCAAATGGTTACTGAGATTAATTCCAACTCTAACAATCCCTGATTTTGTGTTCAAATTCAAATAAACTATATATAAGTATGTAAATGATATATTGAGACAAGGAGGAGATTTGTGAAAGTAAACTGGCACATAGACCTGTCTGTTTAGGAGATCTGTGAATATTCTGGATATTGGTTCAGAAAATATCAAAGTCCTTTACTATGAATAGCGTATGACTAGTTAATGATTTTCTAGTCCAGGGTATTCATTTTGAAGAGATAACTGCAATGCAGAGGCATGAAGGGCTTAGCCATTGTGCTAGTGGTAGTAGTCAAACTGAAACCAGGGCTCCAGACCTAACCCAGTTTCTTGTCTTTCAGATTAACTGGGGCTTATGTCCTGTCATATATTAATTCTTATATCTGAGTCTGCCATCTTCTGTTTCCGACCTTATTTCTGTTTTTCTTTATTGTTCATTATGAACTTATTAATATTTTGAAGATAGAATTCAACCAATATCATGATAAACTTGTTGCTTATTTCAGACCATATTTCCAAGTCAGTGCCCTTGTAGAAAAGCGTAGGGGAATATGTAATTTAATTTACCTGCTTTGCTCTTTCATGTTCTTTTTGAACTCTGCTCTTTTCTTTTAATGATAAAACCAAATCCTACACTATCATTGAAATACTGATAGTTTTCTGTTTACATAGATTCTCAGATTTTATATATGACATCCAGGTCTAGCCCTGTACAAAAAGGAATTGTTTCACAGTGCTTTTTTATGAAATTGTTATTTACACCATGACCAGAAAATAGAGAAGCAAAAGAGGAGTTATAATCATGAACATTCTTTTAAAGTTCTCTGAATATCCTGGATACCCAAAAGACATAAAAACATATGCCTGAACAAAACTTGTACAGTAATATTTATAGCAGCATTATTCTTAATAGAATGGACACAGAACAGATGTCCAGTAAAGGGTGAACAGATAAACAAATGTGGTGTTTCCAGACAACAACATATTATTTGACAATAAAATGGAATGAAGTACTGATATATGATATAATATGGATGAATTTTGACAATATTATGTTATGAGAAAAAACTAGAATATGCTGTCCAGATTCTCATAGTGAAGATCAGAGAAAATTACCTTGGGGTTCCAATATGGGATGAGAATGTAATTTCAAAATATGTCAGAGCATTCTGTTCTTTTTTCTAAATTTTAGTTTTATTAGAGTATAATTGATTTACAATATTGTGTTAGTTTCAGGTTTACAGCAAAGTGATTCAGTTATACATAAACATATATTCACTCCTTTTTAGATTCTTTTCGTTTAAGCTATCACACAATGTTGATCATAGTTGCCTGTGCTATTCAATAGGTCATTGTTGGTTATCTATCTTACATATAGATTGAATCATTGATAGTCATGATACAGTTCAATTCCTTCATTTTACAAATGTAGTTCTGTTGGCACTAGGTTTTAAAGAAGTTATGTGAGGTTGCACAAGATCACATAGTAAAATAAAACAAGGTATTTTGTTTAGTATTCTCAATGATAAGCCATCACAGGCTTTTTCATTGTTTTTTAAGAAATAAAATTTGGATTTTTACTTTTTTCCCTTAAAGAACTTCTTTGGTTCATTGTTGGACTAAAATATATCTCATTTGAAATAATTTAATGTATTCAGTCTTCATAGGTTTATTTGTTTCTTGTTCCTTAAAAGAGGCAATTGGATAAACCTAGACTCCACACTGGGTTCTTATAATGATCATCTGACCATCAGGTCAGACTGAAAATAAATTTTGAATTTAATTCATTTTAAATTCTGTAGATCATCCCCAAACTTTGAAGATACATGGTTGGTAAACTTCAGTTTTAAGGAAATTTATTAAATTAACCATTTTTATCCAGTTATCTCTAATGGGAATGCTATTCAAGAATTGTAACATAGAGTTGAAATGCTCCATTTTCCAGGTATAACATGATTTAGAAATATAACACACACAAATATAAAACAGTTCAGTAGTTAAATGAAATACTTTCTGCTAGGTTTTTTGTTTCATGCTTTTGATTCCTAGGTAAGGTTTAAATTGATTCAGGAAAGTAGTCACAAAATTCTGTTTACTTGCTGAGCTAGGAGACAGACAGCAAGAAAGTAAGACAGGAGGAAGCAGGAGACAGAAAGAAAATGACAAAAACATAGTAATTACACTCCTTAGCAGTTTTGAAAAGAGTAACATTATTTCATCTTGATGTAACTCTATGCTTGTGTCATAAAGCAGTTACATAACAATGGTCTCTGGACTGGAATGCAAAGTTTTATAGCTTAAAAGCAATTTATCTAACTAGTCTTTAAAATTCTGAAGTCATTTAGAATGTAAACTGAAAACCTTTTTAAACAGCATTTTTCCTGTATGGAAATAAAAGGGATGAGAGCAAAATACAAACCTTGAGATTTGACTGCATTTATAATCCTGACACATTTGGTAAACATTTTGATAATGTTGAGTTCAAGTTTAAACAAATGACAAAGATATGTATAAAACTTAGGTTTCTTACTTAAACTTTATCTTTCCATCTAATTAGTTACATCCCTAACTTTTACATCACATGCCAAAATGAAAATATTTGATTAACACTAGAATCAATAGTTCCAATTCCAGAGTTCTAAAATTTGCCGCATAAATAAAGAACAAAGAAGGGGTAGTTAAGCTAAGTCAATACTTGAAGAGTTTATTCTAGCTGTTCATCTTTATTTTGTGTGTGTGCTTAACATATTTTGAGGGACATTCTACCAGCTCTTCTTTTGGTTTTCCTAATGACACTTCTAACTTAAGCAAATAATTCTGGAGATGGAAACGTAACAGGACATGGAGCTTACCTCCCCCATGACCATATCAAAAATACAGCTATAGTGTGGAACAATTCTCAATGAAAACCAATTCACAACTGACGGAAGGACTTCTGTACAACTGAGAGTGCAAGAAAGATACATATGTAATTGAGTGTGAAGGGAAGAAAAGCAATCAGGTTGAGACCTGTGTCCCCAGTAGGGAGAGTACACAGCGGATATCCACCCTAGGCAGTGAGAGCCGTAGGTTGAGTGCCCCAGCCCTGGGCTCCCCACAGGGGGGAGAAAGTGCCTTTGCTGGTTGGAGGGAATAACAGCAGGGCTGTGCTAAGCCGGAACTCTGCTGGGGAGGAGTGTGCACATGCTAGCTTTCCTTCAAGACTGGGAGGAGACAGCAGCTGCCAGGTTTCCTGGGAGCCCTTTGACACATGCTCCCGCTTGAGTCAAGTGGATGCTCTGGCCTCGGTCACTCCACATTGTAGCAAGACATTAGATCCAGGTAGGCCATGCTGCTGCTGCTCTTTAGTCATTAAGTCATGTCTGAGTCTTTTGCGACCCCATGGCCTATACCACCCAGTCTCTTTCCACAGGATTTCCCAGGCAAGAATACCGAAGTGGGTTGCCATTTCCTCCTCTCGGGAAGCTTCCCAACACAGGGATTGAACTCGTGGCTACTGCTTGGCAGGCAGACTCTTTACCACTGAGCCACCTGGGAAGCCCCAGGGAGGCCATGACTGGGAAGAAAATATAACCATGGGACATAGAAGCCACCGGGCCACTAAGCTGGGTGACAGTGGCAGAGAGTGTTGGTACTTACTCAATTAGCACATCAGAAGCAGCCCAGATCTCTGTCTGCAGCACCCTCTCCCTCCACCAGCACACCTCCCAACACACACCAAAGATCCGCATGGACCCTGCCAGCTCTGAGGTGTGGTTTCACAACCAGATGGGACCAGCGAAGGCTGGGGTTAGTTACCAGCTTTGAGGGATAAAGAGGACTTGGACCCAAGGCTATATCTGAGTGAAGCAAAGGAAACAATTGTGGGCGCTTACGCAGGCAGCACTTCGAAGATAGCTCAGACCTCAGTAGCCAATATGAGCCAAGAGCCCTTGTGCACACTAATTCCTTAGATGCTGCTCCTCTCAGAGGAAAGGGCCCCAGTGCAGGGAGAAGGGAAGGAGCATACTTAAAGGGAACAGAGCCAGCTTGGGCATGGTCCTCAGGGCTTCAGATCCATAACTTGGGATCAGACCTCACCCCTGGCAGCTGGCAGGGCAAGGAAGGCCACTGAGCAGAAGGGAATTCCTATCGCACACCCAGCTCTAGATCTAGATCCTCTGTCTCCAGCCACACCCTCTACCAAGGTGGTAGCTAACAGCACACACTGAGGAAAGATGGACTTGTGTCCATGTCAAATTCAGCTCCCCCGTCAAAGGTACTGGGTACATGCTGTCTATGCTTACGCTCCCACACAGGAACACCCTGTCAAGACTGCAGTAGGTAACTGTCTCATCTAAATCCATAGAGGCAGAGAACGGGTTAAGCATGATGAAAGGGAAGATGAACTGCTCTCAATTAAAAGAGCAAGGAAAAAACCCTGAAAAAATAATGAAAGAAATAACTTACCACACAAAGAATTCAAAGCATTATTGATGAAAATGTTAACTAAATTAGGGAAAAGAATAGATTTGCATAATGATAAGTTTAACAAGGAACTAGAAAATATATTTAAAAATCAAGATCAAAAATAAAGAATTCAACAGCTGAAATTAAAAAGCATGCTAGAAAGAATGATAGACTAAATGACGCAGAAGAACGCAAAAATAATCTGGAAGACAGAATGGTGGAAATCACCCAAGCAGAACAGCAAAAAAGAAAAAGTGCTTCTAATGAAAACAGTTTAAAAGTTCTCTGAGAAAACATTAAGGGTACCACATTTGCACATAGAGATCCCAGAAGGGCACAAAAAAAGAGAAGAGGATCAAAATTTTAATTGAGGAAATTATGAGTAAAAACCTCCCAAACCTTCAATATTTCATGATAAACCATAATGGAAAGGAATGAGAAAGAATGTGTGTGTGTGTGTGTATATATATATATATATATATATATATATAGAGAGAGAGAGAGAGAGAGAGAGAGAGTGAGTCATTTTGCTTTACAGCAGAAATTAAACACAACTTTGTAATTCAACTATATTTCAGTAAAAATTTTAAAAAATTTCCCAAACCAGAAGAAGGAAACAGATATCCAAGTATATAAAAGATATGAACAGTTTTATGCAAACAATTTGGACAATCTAGAAGAAATAGACAATGAACAAATTTATAGAAACATCCAGCCTGCCAAGACTGAGTCAAGAAGAAACAGAAAATTTAAACAGACTGATCACTAGTAGTGAAATTGAATTTTTAAAAATTCCAGAAAACAGATGTTCAGAACAGATAGCTTCACAAGAGAATTCTACCAAACATACAGAGAAGAGCTAATATCTATCCTTTTCAAACTATTCCAAAAAATTGAAGAGGCCAGCACACCACTAAATTCATTCTCTGAGGCCATATTTACCCTGATACTAAAGCCAGACAGGTACTACAAAAAAAAAAAGATGACAATTTCATATCTTTTATGAATATTGACACAAATATACTCAATAAAATGTTAGCAATTAAAATCCAACAATATATAAAAATGATCATATAGCATGATCTAGTGAGATTTATTCCAGGGACCCAAGGGTAGTTAAATATTGCCAAATCAATCAATGTGATATATACTACATTAACAAAAGGAAGGATTAAAAACCACATGATCATCTCAATAGATGCAGAAAAAGCATTTGATGAAATTCAACATCCATTCATTATACAAAGTTGCTGTAATCAAAACAGCATGATTCTGGGACAAAAAAAAAAACCACAACACAGACACATAGGTTGATGGAACAGAATAGAGAGCCCAGAAATAAACCCACACATCTACAGTCAATTAATCTATGGCGAAAAAGGCAAGAATATACAAGGGAGAAAAAAACAGTCCCTTCATTAAATGGTGCTGGATAGCTACATGTAGAAGAATGAGATTAGACATTTCCTCACACCATATGCAAAAATAAACTTAAAAGGGATTAAAGACCTAAAAGTCAGGATGGAAACCATAAAAATCCTGGAAAAGAACATAGGCACTCTGAAAGAAACTGTAACAATGTTTTTGAGGGATCTGTCTCACAAGGCAAAAGAAATAAAAGTTAAAATAACAAATGATACCCAATTAAACTTAAATACTTTTGCACAGCCAGGGAAACAGTCAACAAAACTAAAACAGTCAACAAAACTTTTATATGTAATAAGAGAAAATATTTTCAAGTGATATGACCAGTAATAGATAAAATCCAAAATATACGAACAATTCATACAGCTCAATATCAAAAAAACAAACAACCTGATCAAAAATGGGCAGAAGACCTGAATAGATGTCTTTTCCAAAGACATACGCATGGCTAACAGGGGCATGAAAGATAATCAACAATCACTAATTATTTAAGAGAATGCAAATCAAAACCACAATGAGATATCACATCACACCTATCAGAATGGCTATCACCAAAAAGTCTACAAATAACAAATGTTGCTGAGGATGTGGAGAAAAGGGAACCCCCTTACACTTTTGGTGGGAATGTAAATTAGTGCAGCCACTATTTTGCAGCCACGGCAAATAGTAGAGAGGTTCCTCAAAAACTAAAAACAGAACTACCACATGATCTAGCAATTCTACTCCTAGGTATACACAGGGAAAAATTGAAAACACTAACTCAAAAAGATATGTGCACCTCACTCTTCATAGCAGCACTATTTACAGGAGCCAAGGTATGGAAGCAATGCAAGTGTCTATCAACAGATGAACAGATGAAGAAAATGTGGTGCATATATCCAAAGGAATATTGCTCAGCCAATAAAAAAGAATAAAATTCTTCCCTTTCTGCCCTACAGATGGACCTAGAGAATGCTTATACTTAGTGAAATAAGTTAGAGGAAGACAAATACTGTGCAATGTCACTTACACGTGGAATCTAAAAAAATAAATGTATATAGTAAGCAGAAACAGACTCACAGATACAGAAAACAAACTAGTGGCTACTAGAGGGAAGAACAAAAAGAGGGGCAAGATAGGGGCGTGGGCTTAAGAGATACAAGCTATTGTGTGTAAAATAGATAAGCAACAAGGATAGATCATATACCACAGGGAATTACAGCCATTATCTTGTAATAACTTTCTTTTACATCAGTGTTTATTGGAGTATAGTTGCTTAATAATGTTACGTTAGTTTCTACTATACAGCAAAATGCATCAGCTATATGTATATGTATATCCCCTCTTTTTAAGATTTTTTTCCCATTTAGGTCAGCACAGAGCATTGATTAGAGTTCCCTGTGCTATGCAGTGGGTTTCCTTGGTGATTCAGATGGTCAAGAATCCTCCTACAGTGCGGGAGACCTGGGTTTGATCCCTTGGTTGGAAATATCCCCTGGAGAAGGAATGGCTACCCACTCCAGTATTCTGGCCTGGAGAATTCCATGGACAAAGGAGCCTGGCAGGCTGCAGTCCATGGGGTCACAGAGTTGGACACAACTGAGCGACTTTCACTTTTCATGCTATGCAGTAAGTCCATTAGTTACCTGTCTTATACATAGAATCAATAGTGTATATATGTTCATCCCAATCTCCCAATTCATCCCCTGCTTTCTTCTGTGGTGTCCATATGTTTGATCTCTATGTCTGTGTCTCTATTCCTGCTTTTGAAAGAAAAGCGAAAGTGTTAGTCACTCGGTTGTGGTTGACCCTTGGCGACCTCATGGACTGTAGCCTGCCAGGCTCTTCTGTCCATGGAATTCTCCAGGCAAGAATACTGGAGTGGGTAACCATTCCCTTCTCCAGGGATCTTCCCCACCCAGATATCTAACTTGAGTTTCCTGCAGCACTGCTGCTGCTAAGTCGCTTCAGTCGTGTCCGACTCTGTGCGACCCCATAGACGGCAGCCCACCAGGCTCTGCCATCCCTGGGATTCTCCAGGCAAGAATACTGGAGTGAGTTGCCGTTTCCTTCTCCAGTGCATGAAAGGGAAAAGTGAAAGTGAAGTTGCTCAGTCGTGTCCGACTCTCAGCGACCCCATGGACTGTAGCCTACCAGGCTCCTCCGTCCATGGGATTTTCCAGGCAAGAGTACTGGAGCAGCACAGGCGGATTCTTTATCATCTGAGCCATAAAGAAGTATAAACTGTAAAATTATTGAGTCACTATGCTGTACCCTTGAAACTAATGTAATATTATAACTCAACTATACTTCAGTAAAAAATAATAAAGCAAACAATTCTAATCTATTATTTCAGTTCCACCTGGATTATTAAAATAAATTGTGTGAGTTTGATTTAGAGCTATGGTAGATAAAAGAACTGTTAAAAATATGATTGGTACTATCTAAAAGCCCAACTCAGGGGAATTTACATGCACTCAACAAATAATAGATTGAAGCTCTCTATAACAAATGCCAAAACAAAATTATCTGAAGAACGCCGTGAAAATATCTGGGAAGGAGAAGTAATTATTATTCAAGGAATCATGTCCGATTCCTTCTAAGTATGCACTCACTAAATGTTTCTTGTCTGCTCTCACTATAACGCTTGAAACTTAACAGTAACAGATGAACTTTCAAGAAATCACTACAAGCCTAATTCATTGCCTTACACACAAGCACCAAGTTTACTGCAAAACTGTCTTTGTATTATCTTGAATAATAAATATGTTTCATACTAGATTTCTTTCTGTTCTAAAAAAAAAAATAGATATAATGATTTCATGAAGCGTGTTAACACTAGTAAAATTTATTCTATCTTTCCACAAACATTGGTCCATGGATTTTTTTTATCTTCAAACATATACTACAGTTTCAACAATTATCCTCCAATAAGCCTACAGAATTTTATCTCTGGCCCTACCAATTTCACAATTCCTATCCCGGTTAGTTTTGATGGGAAGTCACTGTTTGCACAGAACATTCCTGGTTTTAGCACTGAAAGTTCCAAGACACAGGATACCTCTCAATCTCGGGCAAACTAGTACAGTGTGTCACCATAGATATTCTATCATTTTTCTAAATATTTAAAAGTATGTGTCTCTTAAAAATGAGGAATCTGCCTTTAAAAAAAGCGATATTATTAGCATACCTAAAAATCCTTACTATCATCAAATAGTCCCCCAGTGTTCACTCTGTCATATATTTTTTTAAAACAACTTATTTTCAAATTAGGATCTGGCTGTGGTACATAAATTGGTCGATATGTCTCTTAATTTTTAAGGTTTATTGTTTTGTTTCTAATATATAGTGTTTCTCTCCATCTCCCCGCTCCTGCCCTTGCTCCCTCTTACCCTCCTTCACTCCCAGATTTTGTTATTAAAGAAAGAGGTTGTTCATGCTGCTCAGTTTCACACCGTTTGTATTTTGCTGATTGCATCTTCACAGCACAATTTAATATGTTCCACTGATTCTTATTTTATCTTGTAAATTCCAAATTAGATGTAGAGGCTTGGCCACATTCTAGTTACAGTTTGGCTGGGGAGGACAGGACTACATCACATGGTATTTACTTCCATCACCCATGTCTTCTGGATGGCATCACCCATTGCTTAAATTGCCTGCATGTATACATCATCTTATACTATTTGATCTAGACCAAGCCAAAGAAAAATATTGCAAGAGTTTCTACCTTTCCCCCAAAGGTGGAAATTGTCACATTATTTTTGTTGTTTCCAGCCAATTCCAACTCAAGTTTATTAAAGAAATCCTTTTTCTTAAGTGTATTACCACCTTACAAGGAAGTTCTTAGGGCCAAAAAAACCCCCTGCACTTATATGAAGTTATACTAGTGTAGAAGTAGGAGGGAAAAAAAGTATCGCAAAGCATGGCCTTGCTTTGTGCCCTTTCTAACAATACCTCATAAACAGTCATTTAGGGGACTTTCTAATTTATTTGTGTGTGTATGTATGTTTGTATGTGCTCAGTCGCTCAGTTGTATCCAAATCTTTGTGACCACATGGATACAGCCTGCCAGACTCCTCTCTCCATGGGATTTTCCAGGCAAGAATACTGGAGTGGGTTGTCATTTCCTACTCCAGGGGATCTTCCCATAGGAATACTTCATTTATTAATGATATGAATCATTGTGGTATACTGTATATATCGCAAATGTTTTCCCTATTGTCCATCTTTTAAATTTTAAGGTGATTTTGGCCTTCAGAAGTTTTCAATTTTGATTTTGCTATCTATTAAAATGTTCCTTTAAGCGTTCATGATTCTCTTTCCTCCTTAATAATGATTAGGGGCTGGTAATTGTTCAGAATTTGAGTGTTTCTAAATCAAGCTCAGTTTCTATAAGCGACTTTAATAAAGTAACAGGATGTATTGGTGAATAGAGTAGTTCATAGCCAATAATTTTAGTTATTCTATCCTGAAGAAATGCTGAAGTACCAGATTCATTAACTTAATGAGGTTACATTAATCACTTGGAGAAAACAGCCAGCACCAAAGGCAACAGTCCAAAAGAAATAGCACGCTGATGTCAAATAGGTTTAATCGTGAGTGCTGGCTTAGATTTGTTGGTGGTGAGACCTGAAATACAATGCCATGAATATTTGTGACTATGAGCTTCTCTGGATTTAGGGAGAAACAAAACTATGGTTAAGTAATTATACCAGCAATAGGACTGCAAAAAGGGAGTGATGGTACCCCTGCCATTTGTTTGCTGATCCTTTCCAAAATCAGCTCTTTTTTAGCACTATCATTATCATTTAAATTGGCTTCCTAAGATCACCACTAAATCCTGGATGTATTGAAGAATTCCAGAAAGTGTGGTGGTAGTTTATTCACCTGATGAATAAATTAACCTTAACAAGAACAGAAAGTCTGTTTGCTAAATATTATTGCTTAAAGCCTTTTAAAAATTTATGCAGGACCAGTTTTGCATATTGCAGTGATACTCTAAGAACCAACATAAAATTGAGGGAATTCTTACTGAGAAACCCTTCAACTCATATGGGTATCTCTTGGAAAAGGTAAGTTCATTTCATGATAGGAAATGCACAAAACTAGCCAACAGGCATCTTCCTAATCACTGGGCTATATTTTATGGGAATGGCAAAAAAGTCTCCAAACAAAGTGTAATGAAAATGACCAGAATCATGTCAACTGAAAAAAAATGCACAACCTAAAAAGTTGAGAAGTATGTTTTATCCGGTGGACAAAACTGAGAACTTACGCCCAAGACATAGTATCTCAGATAACTCCAAAGAGGCAAGGTGGGGAGTCAGAATATGTAGACTTTTTTTTTTTTTTTTAACAACAAAGATCAGGTACGTGGGGGTAGGGGTAGAGGGTGGCTGCAGTGTTTGATAGTCTGATAGCAGATATTAGGTTTCCATTCTGAGTTCCCTCAGGGCCCACAGGCAGTGTGGCTCTGGTGGCTGATGGTTGCACCATCCTTTGTTCACTGATATGGCACACAGCATTCTTGGTTCACAGTCATAATTATACCTCAGAAAATTTGGGATTGCCCAGTTTCTTAAGATCCAAAGTCACCCTACCAACTGTCTTCTCAAAACTGTAAGCTTACCAATCTCTATTCTGTTAATATTCATTAGCTACTTTTCTGTTGTTTCACTTTGTACGTCTTCATCTCAGGTTTATGTTCCCTCTACAAAACTGAAAACTCGATCTTTCCTATGAAGGTATTTTTGGCTTGTGCTTACGTATGGATTCTGTTTATTCCTGTCCACTGCTGTTTATTGGTCTCTTTTTCCTCTCTTTCACTTTCTGTTTCCACCAAGCAAATGACCTCTGACTATTTACAGTTCAGATTACCAACAAAAAGGAAACTAATTTTTGTGCAGCTTTTTCCAAACTATTGATTGGCTGCTCTTGAGTTACAGGCCGATTATAACGTAATCATGTTTAACCAGAGGGATGGCATCCTTACAATACTGCCATGTCAGCTTACACACAGTGGAATTCTGGTTTTCGGTGTAATGTACATTTACTTTTCAGGATACTCAGATTCACTTATGAAATGTACATAACTCGGCAGTTTATAAAACACACATGAAAAAATGTTCACATGTTTAGAGTATAAATAAGTAGTAAGCAAAATGTTTGTTAGAGGTAAGCTGATTCATAGGATGTATTGAATAAATACTTCGTAGCAAAGGAGTGGACAGTGTTCTATTATTGAATATATCACGTTTTCTTTATCCATTCATCTGTTGATGGACATTTGGGCTATTTCCATATCTTGGCTATTGTGAATAAAGCTGCAGAGAATAATGGCAGTTTTGATGTTTCCTGGGGAATCCCCATTTCAATTCCTTTGGATAAATACCAAGAAGTGTGATTACTGGATCATATGGTGGTTCTATTTTTAATTTTAGAGGTAATTCCATACTGCTTTCCACAGTGATGGCCCCATTTGACTTTTCCACCGACAGTGGAAAAGGGGTCCAATTTCTCCATATCCTCAGCAAGACTTTTTTTTTCCTAGTCCCATTTGGAATCTTTTTTATTTAACTTTTATTTTGTAATGGAGTATAGTCAATTAACAACGTTGTGACAGTTTCAGGTAAACAGTGAAGAGACCTAGCCATACATATACATGTATCCATCTCCCATCCCAAACCCCCTTCCCATCCAGGCTGCCACATAACATTGAGCAGAGTTCCATGTGCTATATAGTAGGTCGTTGTTGGTTATCCATTTTAAATAGAGGAGAGTGTACATGACCTTCCCAAAGTCCCTAACTCTCACAAAGACTTTTTACCCACTTGCAACAACATGAATAAACCTGAAGGAAATGAAGCGAAGTGAAATAAGTCCTAAGAAGGGAAAAATATTCCATAATTTTACCATGATAGGCTATCTAAGATAGTCAGACTCACAAAAGCAGAAGTCAAACTTGCAGAGAACAGAATGGTAGTTGCCAGAGTCTGAGGGGGAAGGGAAACGAAGAATTGTTCAGTGAGCGTAAAATTTCAGTTAGGCAGGATGAATAAGTTAGAGAGACCTGCTGTACCACATGGTGTCTACAGTTAACAACACTGCATTGAACATTTAAGTAGTTAACAGGGTAGATCTCATGTTAAATGTTCTTACAACAGCAAAAGAAGTATGAGGAAACTTTTAGAGGTGATGGGTGTGTCTATTACCTGAATTGCGATTATGGTTTCACAAGTGCACGCCTATGGTCTAGTTCACCAAGTTGTATTAATTTGATATTAATTGATTAATTATTTATATTTGATATTAAATTAATATTAATATTAAATATGCACAGTTTTATATATCAGTTGTGACTAATTTTTAAAAAATAATAAGTCAAAAGATACCTAATATTCATGAGGCCCTGGGTACAAAATATTTGTGATATATTAAATATTGAGAACAAAGCTAGTGGAGGTGATGGAATTCCAGTTGAGCTATTTCAAATCCTCAAAGGTGATGCTGTGAAAGTGCTGCACTCGATATGCCAGCAAATTTGGAAAACTCAGCAGTGGCCACAGGACTGGAAAAGGTCAGTTTTCGTTCCAATCCCAAAGAAAGGCAATGCCAAAGAATGCTCAAACTACCGCACAATTGCACTCATCTCACATGCTAGTAAAGTAATGCTCAAAATTCTCCAAGCCAGGCTTCAGCAATACATGAACCGTGAACTTCCGGATGTTCAAGCTGGTTTTAGAAAAGGCAGAGGAACCAGAGATCAAATTGCCAATATCCGCTGGATCATCGAAAAAGTAAGAGAGTTCCAGAAAAACATCTATTTCTGCTTTATTGACTATGCCAAAGCCTTTGACTGTGTGGATCACAATAAACTGTGGAAAATTCTGAAAGAGATGGGAATACCAGACCATCTGACCTGTCTCTTGAGAAACCTGTATGCAGGTCAGGAAGCAACAGTTAGAACTGGACATGGAACAACAGACTGGTTCCAAATAGGAAAAGGAGTACGTCAAGGCTGTATATTGTCACCCTGCTTATTTAACTTATATGCAGAGTACATCATGAGAAACGCTGGGCTGGAAGAAACACAAGCTGGAATCAAGATTGCCGGGAGAAATATCAATAACCTCAGATATGCGGATGACACCACCCTTATGGCAGAAAGTGAAGAACTAAAGAGCCTCTTGATGAAGGTGAAGGAGGAGAGTGAAAAAGTTGGCTTAAAGCTCAATGTTCAGAAAACTAAGATCATGGCATCTAGTCCCATCACTCCATGGGAAATAGATGGGGAAACAGTGGAAACAGTGTCAGACTTTACTTTTTTGGGCTCCAGAATCACTGCTGATGGTGACTGCAGCCATGAAATTAAAAGACGCTTACTACTTGGAAGGAAGGTTATGGCCAACCTAGATAGCATGTTTAAAAGCAGAGACATTACTTTGCCAACAAAAGTCCGTCTAGTCAAGGCTATGGTTTTTCCAGTGGTCTTGTATGGATGTGAGAGTTGGACTGTAAAGAAAGCTGAGTGCTGAAGAATTGATGCTTTTGAACTGTGGTGTTGGAGAAGACTCTTGAGAGTCCCTTGGACTGCAAGGAGATCCAATCAATCCATCCTAAAAGAGATCAATCCTGGGTGTTCATTGGAAGGTCTGATGTTGAAGCTGAAGCTCCAATACTTTGGCCACCTGATGCGAAGGGTTGACTCATTGGAAAAGACCCTAATGCTGGGTAGGATTGGGGGTGGGAGGAGAAGGGGACGACAGAGGATGAGATGGTTGGATGGCATCACTGACTTGATGAACATGGGTTTGGGTAGACTCCGGGAGTTGGTGATGGACAGGGAGGCCTGGCGTGCTGCAATAATGGGGTCGCAGAAGTCGGACACGACTGAGCAACTGAACTGAACTGAACTGAACTGAAATATTGAGAATGTACTATGTATACATGAAATAAATGAAGCATTTGACAATCATGAGTACTTAATTTGGACATACATTGTTGACACTCATTCTGATCCCATATCTCCTCTGCTCAAGTGATACAAATAAAACCCAAGTCTGTTTAGGAGGCAAATTGGCAAGGTACAGCTCTGACCAGTCACTTGTCTCTGTGACTCTTCACAAAAGAAGTTGTGTCATTGGTCCAGGACACATTCTACCTATAAGTCCTTTTGCTCAAACCTAAGTTCTGGAACCAGCAACCACATTATCAGCGAGGAAAGCAGAGGGTGGAGAGAAAGACAGGACATATAAGCATGGCACACCCCAGGATTCAGGTACTGTGGTCCTTTCATCCCGTTTGTACATTGTCATGTGTATTAACTTGCTCTGTCTCTTTCCCCTTGCTTCTATTTTTGTGTTCTAAATATGATTTGTGCATTTACAGTTGGTATGAGCCTTTCTGTTCTGTTACCCTCTGGGATAATGTTTTTGGAACTGTACCTGGAGGCTGTCATTGCATCAGAGTACTTTCCCACAGGATATACTTTTGCCACCTGATGTGATGAGCTGACTCATTGGAAAAGACCCTGATGCTGAGAAAGATTGAGGGCAGGAGAAGAAAGGGACAACAGAGGATGATATGGTTGGATGGCATCACCGACTCAATGGACATGGGTTTGGGTGGACTCCGGGAGTTGGTGACGGACAGGGAGGTCTGGTGTGCTGCGGTTCATGGGGTCTCAAAGAATCGGACACAACTGAGCGACTGAACTGAACTGATTTGACTTGCCCAAGACTCATAAATAATACATCTTTGCTTTAGGTTTGTTGCTTAATATTAACTAAGTGGAGCATAACAGAAGAAATAAAATAATAGTGAACTCCAAATGAGAGGGACAGCCTTGGAAAGAAAGGAATTTAATGCTCACCTGTTCATATTCTTTTCAGTATGAACTAGGAAAAAGACCTGCACAGCTGGTTGTATTTAAGTTGTCTGCTCCATTACTAAGAATGATAACAGCTTCTAATCGGGATCTCTTCCTAGTATTTATTTAAGTAAAATCCATCATTATTTACATCTTCCAAAATAATAGCAAAGATATTATTATTATAGTCAAATTTGCTTCATAAACCCAATTGTTTTCACTATCTCATTTTCCATATAGCTAACTTTCACAGTGTCCCATAGGTAGTTTACAAAGAATATGTATCAGTAACATACTCTTCACTCAGTCTTACTTTCCCTATTATTGCCTTCACTAGTCCTTAAAGTTGGAACTAATATCTAAATTATTACTTATGGTTTCTATGTACTCTGTATTCATTTTCTATGGATGCCATAATACATTACCACAAAGTTAGCAGGTTATAACAATACCATTTTATTTTCTTAGAGTCCTATAGATTAGAAGTCCTACCCAGGTCTTGCTGGGCCAAAATAAAGGTGTCAGCAGGGCTTTGTTCCTTTCTAGAGAAGGAATGGTTCCTTTGTAGAAAAAGCTATGGTTTTTCCAGTAGTTATGTATAGATGTGAGAATTGGACCATAAAAAAGGTTGAGCACAAAAGAAGTGACGCTTTTGAACTGTGGTGTTGGAGAAGACTCTTGAGAGTCCCTTGGACTGCAAGGAGATCAAACCAGTCCATCCCAAAGGAGATCAGTCCTGAATATTCATTGGAAGGACTCATGCTGAAGCTGAAGCTCCAATACTTTGGCCACTTGACGGGAAGAGGTGACTCAGAAGAGACCCTGATGTTGGGAAAGACTGAAGGCAGGAGGAGGATGGGATGACAGAGGACGAGATGGTTGGATGGCATCACCGACTCAATGGACATGAATTTGAGCAAGCTCTGGGAGATGGTGAAGGACAGGAAAGTCTAGGGTGCTGCAGTCCATGGGGTTGCAAAGAGTTGAACACAACTGAGTGACTGAACAATGACAAGAGAAAGAATGAGCTCTGCAGCAGATCCCAGCTTGGGCCACATGATCTAGTAGAACTTTGTGGTGTTGGAGTTACCAGTAACGGGAAAGAGGGTGTCTAGAGTTTATGGAAACTCCTTTAGGAAAATCCGAATGAAGAGTTGTGAGTTTCTAGACCATGGTCATGTCATCTGCAATAGGAACTCTACATCTTTTGAGAAAGAACCACTGGCCTGTTAGTGGGCCTTGGTAAAGGTAGAGTGTATGACTATGGGATATTAAGTGAGGATGTAACCAGACCTGCCTATCAGAGTGGGTCCTATTGGACCCACCAATTCATAAGTTGGGCAGACCCATTAATAACTCATCACCACTTGAAAGAGATATATCTAGGTTCAAGTATGAACAATACCAGGGAGCACAAGCAAGTTGCACGAGAAGCAGCCCTAATCCCCAGGGCCCCACCATTGTTGTGCCTGCATCTCCCTCAGATCATGTCTAAGGATGTTGGGGACTAAGTTAATATATAAGTGCAAAATGGAGGGGACTGAATTACCATCCAATTCAGGATTGGCCTGAGAGTGGCGCAATAGATAGAGAAAACCATTTAAACTTGCAGAGCTTCAGGTTGTGAATCTGATCATCTTTTACTATGGTAATAGAAAAAAGGGGCTAAAGTTAGAATATGTAAAAATTCATTGGCACTGATCAATGCTTTGGATGACTGACAAGTGCCTTGAAGGAAAAGAAAGAATATTTAAAGAAGTACAATGAGATAGGAGGTAGGAGCAGATGGGTGAACATGTGAGACTAGGTGTGGGGGTGTAAATTTTGTTGTATTCTATGCTAATGCCCACAACAGAACAACCCCCATAGAAGAGGCAAGAGTTAAAAAGGACTTGACCAGGGATATTAGCCAATCTCTTTCACTGGCCACTCCAGGGCCACTACAGTGGGCACATGAATAAAGTGGCCTTGATGACTGAGGTTGAGGTAATGTATGTGCCCAACAGCATTTGCTCCTGCTAGATAATCTAAAACCAATGTCAAAGGTCCAGATGGCCAACACTAGAGACCAACATTTAATCTTCATTTTGGCACCATTCCTTGAGGAAATCAGTTCATAAATCGGTACCATGTTGCCTATACTTGATCCCTTCCATGCTGGAAAGGCCAGCAGTTTGTTCTCAAATGAATCAATAAATATCCTGAATTTGGGTTTGACTTTCCTACACAAAGGATCTCAGTTAATACTACTATTTTAAGTTTGGTGGAGTGATGAATCCAGTACCATGGTATCTCACATTGTATTGCATCAGACCAAGAGACCAACTTTATAGCAAAAACAGTATTTTCTTACCTGGTGCATACAGCATCAGATACCTTATTATCTTGTAAGAAGCTTCAGCTATAGTATTTTGAAAAATTGCTAAAGGTCAAGCATATGCTAACATTAGAGTGTATAGTTCCAGTGGAGCTGCAGTTTTTCCTCTTTGAACCCCAGCAGGTAATCAAACGAAAGACTGAGAGGACTTCTGAAAACATCGCTTAGTAATGTCAACTGGGACAGATGACAGAAATCCCAATCAGACCCATCTTCCCATTCTTCCTTTTACAACAAAAGCATAATTTGCAGGGGAAAGAGCAAGAACAACCATCACCTTACTACAATGGAATCCCATTTCAAATAGGAGAAGAGAATGGGGTTGGTGGAAAACTACGGAGCAGGGCAGGAATACTTGTTAAGCCCTGCACTAACTACAGTTGTAAGGGGGACCAGAGCCACAGTGAAGGTCACACTCACAATTTCATAGAGGCTGCTAAGACGGAGGCTTAGTCATCATGTCTGACAGTATCTTTCTTCTGCTGTCTCCTGTCACTAAGGTAACAAACACTGAGTGAAAATGACAGTGGGATATAGCTGGAAGAGCTGGAAGACACAGATTATTCTCAGGGAGCAGACCCTGAGAAGTAATCTCTGGTAAACTAGCCCACATTAAGTTTTCCAAGAGTATTCACTCAAGGAATGTGCAGCTTCTGGGGCACTAAGGGTAAACATGACAACACCAAATTTCAAACACAATCCCAAATTTGCCTAGTTTTACACAAATCCTCACTAAAGTTATAGAAAAAGGAAAGGTATGCTTATCTCCAAGCATAAGATAAACTTGCCTCAGAATTTGCTGTGCTCTACAACATGTCTAGCTTCCAAAAAAAAAAAAATTACAAGACATTGGAAAAGTCAAGAATAAACAAAGTCTGAAGATACAAAGTAATTATCAGAATCAGTCTTGAATATGACTGAGATGCTGAAACTGACAAGGAACTTAAAATAACTATGAATAATATGTTTTAAAAGCACTAATGGAAAAGTTAGATAGCATGCAAGAACAGATGGGTAATTTTAGCAGAGAGCTGGAAACTATAGAAGCAACTCATATGGAAATACTAGAAATCAAAACTATGGCAACAGAGATGATATTTTCTATATACTTCATTTTTCAGATCTCTAAAAATAAAATTAATTTGTTATTTAGCTTCTTACTTTACACTTCTACCAGTATGAGAATTTAGATGAATTTATTACGAATTTGGGCGAACTCTGGGAGATGGTGAAGGACAGGGAGGCCTGGCATGCTGCAGTCCATGGGGTTGCAAAGAGTGGTACACAACTTAGTGACTGCACAACAACAAATCTAACAAGTGTTTCAAATTTACCTTTACTTCTGTTGGATTGCTTGAGTAAAAAATATGAATAAAAACAAGAAAAGCCAATAGAAAGTTATTTACCTACTCAACTGTGTTCAAGTATGTGTGTGTATAAATGTAACTTTAAACTCATTTTATCAAATTTAATCAAAACAGCTGAATTAATTTTTGCATAAAGTCACTAATTTTCCATAGATAGGTTTGAGTGTAAAGGTGAGAAAGGGCCTTGTGTCTGAAACTAAGAATGCTAATCATTCTAGAAATTTCTATATATCAGAGAAGCATGCAAACTTTCAGGCAGTAACAATTTACTATTTCCAATTAGACTAAACTTCCCAGGGAATTCCATTGAATTGGATTATTCTGTGGAAACACAACACTGTGTGATATAAAACAGCCTCCAACAATTTATTAAATTGCTTTTTTCTTAAGCTGTGTTTTTTAAAGTATAATTGATCAGTTTAAGTATTTCTTCTCTAGATAATACACAAGATCAACAAAATCTTGAGTGGCAATTCAGTTAGTGTTCTGTTGAATAGAGTTATTTTAAAAACAGTAATCATACGAATTCTACCCACAGATACTGCTGTGAATAATAATGTTTATGAGTTGTTAAGTGCTGACAGTGGTCAGACACAGCCCCTGACCTAGGAGGTTATAATAGAACCTAGATAGCCAAGGAAATCTGAGTAAGTTATGCCAGTGAGTGTGAAGCTTTGCAGCTTACATTCATCTATAAATTTCTCTTCCTTCTCTATTTCTTCCCCTTTATTCTTGTAAAACACTATATATCAAGTAAATAGATCACTGAAATTTTTTTCAGATTTCTCACTGATAGTTTACATTAAGCAAATCATATCTTTTATTTGTAATATACAAATTCTTTAATATCATTTAAGCAAAGATCACTGACAGCTCTTCATAGGGAATTTGAGATTAAATCTGTAAATATTTGTGTTTTAATAAAAATATTTTAATTGCTAGAATTATTTTCTCCTCATTTTCAGAAAAGTGGGCTATTTTGATGAGATAACAAAAAAGAATAATGAAGCAAGAAGGTGTATTAACTATACACATTTATTCATAACTATTTGGTTTCATTGTTTTAGCTAACAGTTTTTCTGTACTGTATTTAAGCCTTTACAAGTGGATTTTATTCTAAAACAAAGTTTCCTTAATAATTTTTTTAAAAAAAGCTTTTGAAGTAATAAATTATATTCAAAGTAACACATATTTTAAGTAAATCTTTTATGTAAGTACATAAATATAGTATAGAATTACACATTGAACATTTGGAAATCATGAGTTTAATGTGATATAAATTAACTGTTTAGATCAACAGAAATACACTGTTGCCTTCATAAAGAGAACAGCACTATTCTTCACAAAGTATTTTAAAACAAAAGTCAAGATCTAGCACATACATGTATGCTTCTGAGATGGAAAATCAGTTTATAATCTATCTTGAATTTTTATAAGAGTTTATTTATCCTGTGATAATATTTGAAAGGCTTTCCAGAAACAGGAAGACATAAGTTTCTGGTTCTAATTTAAATAGTCATATGATATGTGACCTTAATGTAGTAAGAGGTATTCCGGTCAGGGTAGTTTCTCCTATGGATCAAGTGTATTTTTGTTAAATTGTAAAAATTTAAAACAAATGTCTCCCAAGCTGGAAAAAAAAACCTCAAGGGCATCATCAGTCATAGGTTTAAAACACATGCCCAAATAATTAACAACTAAATCATAGTAGAAAAAAAAGAGCTTTTCCTGAATAATTTGTGGTATTATTTAAAGTCTTCTCTTAGAAGGCAATTGTTCTAGAATGACCAATTTTTTTCTTTGCACT
Organism: Giraffa tippelskirchi; assembly: GCF_054371585.1. Taxonomy (NCBI): domain Eukaryota; kingdom Metazoa; phylum Chordata; class Mammalia; order Artiodactyla; family Giraffidae; genus Giraffa; species Giraffa tippelskirchi. Next base: position 100,745,807 of record NC_137280.1, on the reverse strand, counting down.
TTCACTCAATAAACATTAATAAGTCAATTATGTAAATGTAGAAATAAAGTGAAACAGAGAAGCACTGAGCACTTTGAATTGTATTTTTTTATTATAAGAAGACTTTGTTGGAATTTTTTTAAGCTACAGAGAATTAAATGACACAATTGTTGATGTTGTTGTTTAGTCACTAAGTTGTGTTCGACTCTGACCCCAGGGACTATAGCCTGCCAGGCTCTTCTGTCTGTGGGGTTCCCCAGGCAAGAATTGTAGAAGGAAATGGCAACTCACTCCAGGGTTCTTGCCTGGAAAACCCCACGGACAGAGAAGCCTGGTGGGCTACAATCCACAAAGAGTTGGACACGACTTAGTGACTAAACTACCACCACCACAGGCAAGAATACTGGAGTGAGTTGCCATTTTCTTCTCCAGGGGATCTTCCCAAACCAGGGATCGAACCCTAACCTCCTGCGTTGGCAGGCGCATTCTCAACTGCTGAGCCACGCGGGAAGCTCAAAATAACACAATAGAAAACATGAAAAGTTTTTCTCTTTTTTCTTTTTTAGCTGTCCCTATTACAACTAACATTATACATTCTCATTCTTTTCATATATTTCAACAGTTCGTTGTGTATTTTGCTGTTCCTTTCTGCATATTCATTCATATCTGTGCACCCAGGAAATGTATTACATTATGACTTTTTAAAAAACTTTATAATATAGTGCATCTTTTTTTTTCATACCAGCAAAGAAAGATCAATACTTTTTGAAAGTAAATTGTTCCATTATTTGCCTAACAATGGACCAGGAGGCTGTTTCCCAGTTTAGGGCTTCCCAAGTGGTGCTGTGATAAAGAATTTGCCTGCCAATAAAATGGTGCCATCAACATTCTTATCCAATATCCTTAGGTGTCTGTGTTTCTCTCTCTCCCACATAGATTTCCTCAAGTGCAATTGCAGGATCAATGATACATGCCATTTTAAATTTTGCTGAAGATGGCCAGTTCCATTTCCAAAGAGGGCTTAGCACCCACTCTCAGAGGCAAGGTAAGACTGTTCCCACCTCTCACACTTCACCTGCACTGACTTTTATCACTCATTTTATTTTAGGGTGTTAAAAAAATTTCTTTAATAAAAAACTAAAAAAAATTTTAATTTAAAAACTAAAAAAATAAAATTAAACTATTATATTTTATAATAATCTGCATTACTCTCCTTAGTGGTTAAGTTAAGCAACTTTTCACACAATTTTTTTCCATTTGCATTTCCTCTTTTCTCAGTTATTTATTCTATCCTTTACCCATTTTTTTCTTGGTGACTGCTAGTCTTCTTTGAAGTTAATTCATAGGAACTCTTCCTATATTAGGGATATTAACCTTTTGTCTCTCTTGTGTGTTTTTAAATTTTTTATTCGTTTTATTTTTTCTACAATGTTTTTAATAAATTTTTATAAAGTGAAGTCAAATTTTCTTTTTAATTTTTTTGTGTATTATCAATTATACTTAGCTTTATTCCCATGATGAGCACTATCCAGAAAATTTATTCCCTGTTTTAACAATATGATCACAATCAAGTCTTTTAGTATAGATGGCATTTACCTTTCAATGAAGATAACTTCATTTCTTGTTTTGGATATTTACATTTGTGTGTGCAAAGTCGCTTCAGTCATGTCCAACTCTTTGCAAATCTATGGACTGTAGCCCTCCAGGCTCCTCAGTCCACAGGATTCTCCGGGCAAGAATAGTGGAGTGGGTTGCCATGCCCTCCTCCAGGGCGTCTTCCGGACCCAGGGATCGAACCTGTATCTCCTGCAACTCCTGCATTGCAGGCGGATTCTTTACCACTGAGCCACTGGGGAAGCCCTTGGATGTTTAGGGGACATCTTATTTTTTTAACACTTAAACCTAAGAAACACAAAGTCTCATATTTATTGATTTAATCTAGGTTTATTATTGTGTAAACCATTCAGTAGTCTGACTTTAAACATCAAAATACACTCACACTTATGTTTTTCTTCTCCATTAATATGGACATTCAAAACAGTTGGTTTTAGCCTCTCCATATTGTTTCAAAGCTTTCCCAACTGAAGATCATTCAAATACTCCCCTATCATGTAATGACATTTTTCTGCTGGCATATTAGGGAATCAGCAGTAATAGAGGCTGGATAAATGTTAGTGAGGGAAGTAGATGCTGAAAGTTAAGAAAGAGCTTCCATACATGCCCCTGTGCTTTTCAGTTATTCACTCCCTGATCAATGAATGACCAGTAAGTGCAGAAAGAGGCTGGCTAATGTCATCAGTTCAGTTCAGTCGCTCAGTCACGTCCGACTCTTTGCGACCCCATGAACTGCAGCACGCCAGGCCTCCCTGTCCATCACCAACTCCCGGAGTTTACTCAAACTCATGTCCATTGAGTCGGTGATGCCATCTAACCATCTCATCCTCTGTCATCCCCTTCTCCTCCCACCTTCAGTCTTTCCCAGCATCAGGGTCTTTTCAAATGAGTCAGCTCTTCGCATCAGATGGCTAAAGTATTGGAGTTTCAGCTTCAACATCAGTCCTTCCAATGAACACCCAGGACTGATTTCCTTCAGGATGGACTGGTAGGATCTCCTTGCGGTCCAAGGGACTCTCAAGAGTCTTCTCCAACACCACAGTTCAAAAGCATCAATTCTTCTGTGCTCAGCTTTCTTTATAGTCCAATTCTCACAACCATACATGACTACTGGAAAAACCATAGCCTTGACTAGACAGACCTTTGTTGACAAAGTAATGTCTCTGCTTTTTAATATGCTGTCTAGGTTGGGCTTCCCTGGTGGCTCAGAAGGTAAAGCATCTGCTTGCAATGCGGGAGACCCAGGTTCAATCCCTGGGTCGGGAAGATCCCCTGGAGAAGGAAATGGCAACCCACTCCAGTACTCTTGCCTGGAAAATTCCATGGACAGAGGAGCCTTGTAAGCTACAGTCCATGGTGTCGCAAAGAGTCGGACATGACTGAGCGACTTCACTCCACTCCTAGGCTGGCTATAACTTTCCTTCCAAGGAGTAAGCGTCTTTTAATTTCATGGCTGCAGTCACCATCTGCAGTGATTTTGGAGCCCAAAGAAATAAAGTCAGCCATTGTTTCCACTGTTTCCCCATCTATTTGCCATGAAATGATGGGACCAGATGCCATGATCTTAGTTTTCTGAATGTTGAGCTGTAAGCCAACTTTTTCACTCTCCTCTTTCACTTTCATCAAGAGGCTCATCAGTGAGGGCTTTTTTGTATAATCCTGGAATGAGCCTCTTTTTCACAAAGAAGGGCTTTTGAGAAGCAATCACATGGGACACAAACGGCTTGCACTCTGGGAAGGTCTTGAACTTCCACTTCCAGAAATTCACATACTTAATCCTTACACAGGCTTTCTTCTCACCAATCCTTTAATCAGATTCCTTCCTAATTTCTTGAAACCTTGGAAAACCATTAATCACCATTTATTAATCCATACAGAAACTTAATTCATGCCATGCTGCTTTCCAGCCAGGTGGACAAAAAAGATGTACCGCTTGAGGTTCAGCTCACTGTCCTACAGGGCAGCCCCAGAGTTGGGATGTAACATTGCAACAGTCTGCTTGTGGTTGGTGCCAGCAAAATGCAGAGAGAAACCGATGAACCAGGGCTGAATTTATTCCTCTTCAATTTTCAACTGGTCTTAGAGACCCTCACATGAAGCAGTAGGTCAGGTTTGTGGAAGAAACTTAAATGAGATAAACATGCTCATATTTTGAGAGAACAGTATGAGAAATGTGGCCTTTAGGAGCTGTCTAGACTTCATCCTGTATATGCAATTTCTGTTTAGTGATAGAGTGTTTCTGGACAAGATTCCTCCCTCCCACTCTTCTTTCTTTCCTTCCATCTCCCCTTTTACCTTTTCTCCATCTATCAGAAAATATTGACAAAGCAACTATTATATACTAGGCATCATTGCAGAACTGGGGGAATGGTGGTAAGCAAGAAGGGCCCATCCCTTCCTTTATTAACTCACATATTGGGATCCTAGTAGAACAGAATAGCACTCGATTCCTGATGAGCGGCTCAGTTTACCTGATCATCTGCTATTCTGAAGTCAGGTTGTATGTCTCAATCATGGCCTAGGATAAAGTGGTTCTTTTTCAAAGGATGGAACAGTTATTTTAGAAGAGAACATGGCAAGCCTTCATAATTTCTAGGGCTTCCATTTTGATTTTCTAATCAGTTTTGCCATTGCTTCAAAAAGGATAAGATAATACAGCAGTCCCTAACCTTTTTGGCACCAGGGACCAGTTTTGTGGAAGACCTCTTTTCCATGGACTGAGTGGCAGGGATATTTCGGGATGATTCAAGTGCATGACATTTATTGTGTACTTTATTTCTATTATTATTACATTGTGATATATAGTGAAATAATTATACAACCCATCATAGTGCAGAATCAGTGGGAGCCCTGAGCTTGTTTTCCTGCAACTATGGAGTGCACAACCAAGATCCCTCACATGTGCAGTTCATAATAGGGTTCGAGCTCCTACAAGAGTCTAATGCTGCTGCTGATATGACAGGAGGCAGAGCTCAGGTGGTAATGCCAGCAATGCGGAGCAACTGTAAATACAGATGAAGCTTCATGTGCTCGCCCACCGCTCACCTCTTGCTGTGCGACCCATTTCCTAACAGTTGGCCCAGGGGTTGCGGACTTCTGAGATAACGCACACATTCCTGATGCCCCTCTTAATTTCCTGGATCCATACAGTAGAGAGGAAAAGCTATTCACACCCTAGCCAGACCAGCTGGAGAAAACTTGGTTGCTCTGAACCATGGTCAGATTGCGTCAATCTTTGGATCCACTAGCAAAAAGGTTGGAAAGGATAACTTCAATGAAGTATGTATTTTCTCCAAAATCTGAGGAACCCACTGAATGTTCTTCTTACTGGTGGAGGTACAAGGTACCGCAAAATATTTCTTTACTTTGAAAAGAAGATCCTGACTTGTCCCAAATTACTGGGTCCCCAGAAACTTCACTGAAGCAGTAGACCCTTCATCTCTCTCTTTAATAATGTACGTGTTTTTCATCAAGAATGGCTGCATCACTCACTCCATGTACTGTCAGCATTATTATTAATCTAATGAACAAGAATTATGTCCCTTGGGGAAATATAAACTTCACTGTCCCTGTGCACTAAGTTATAGAAAGCATTAGAGAGTAGTCTAATCTACGAGAAATGTGTACTTTGATATTTCAGGTAAAACAAATTGTTTCCATTGCTTCATATAACAGAGTTAAAGGCATAGCTATTACCAGATCACTAGCTACCTATTAACTGTTGGAGGCCATATTTATTTGTCCAAATGAAAAAAGGCCATCCCTAGAAGAGCAGCTAACATCAATGAAATATATAGCAATCACTTATTATTCTTTATTCTCCAGGGCCCATCTGTCATCTGCACAGGGGAGGTAAATAGGAATTGAGAGAAAATCAGCACCTCTGCATCTTCCAGGTCTTTGTCTGACAGAGACACCAATCGCTACTGCTTCACGGTAATTCAAGGTTACTTTGATTTATAATTTTGGCTTAGGGGGAGAATTTTAGAGGTTTCCATTTGGCATGTTTTCCTTCTAGCCCCTTACCCTGTGTGTCAGGAAGCCCATGCGAGAGGTCTGTGGGTTCTTAGTATTTCTATTTTTAGTACATATTCAACAAGTAGAGAAATAGCACAACATTGGACAGAGGTTGCCAGGTTTCTCCCCAAAATTTACTTCCTCTTTTCCCTCCATAAAATGTTAGGTGCTATTTGCTACCCTCCCTTGTATACAGAAATGATCCTGTAGTCAGAGTTTGCTAAAAGACTGCAAAGGTGAGATGTGTACCCTTCTAAGGTTTTTGGAAACATGTCTGCCTCTTCACAGGCCTTCCTCTTCCATAGACTGGGAGCAGCTGATGAGATTGGGAGACAGAAGAGCCCTGAGAAGGAGGGGGCCTGGAGCCTAAGGCATAAGGAGCCCTGCCTGAACTGTCACCTAAGTGAGGAACATTTCTGTTATGGTTCAGCCATTATATATTTGGGAATATATATTTGTTACCATAGTCTTGTGAATACAGTGTGGATTAAGGACTTCACTGGTCTATCATAAGCTGACTCAAACCAAATTCATGTACAATTTTCAGAAGCTCCCACTCTTAACATGTAAATTACAATGGGTGGTGGATCTGAAAAATGTTAGTGGTTTTTCAGAGCTTATATCCAACCATAAGACTCAAAAGATCTGGACATATTCTATTTTCCAAAGCAAAATCATCTTAGTAAAAATTTGCAGGTTCTTTTCTGGCAGGCAAGAAAGAAGATTTGGCTTGCAGATGCTGTTATCGTCTGGTCTTCTCAGAGGTGTCCACGCTTTCCTTCATTCAAGTGACTAAAGGTGATATATGGAGTCAGGTCCAGGAATTTGTTAAGGAGACCACAGTCCTTTTTTTGTAATGAATCGTCAGACATGCAGTTTTTTTTGTTTGCTTGTTTATTTTGTTTTCATACTTTTAAGACAGATCAAATGGTGTTTAGTAGGCACTTATCCATTTCACTCCTAATAATCCTATGATATGTTAAAAACCACCAATTCTCTATGGTTAGACCATTTAGATTATATTGCCTTACCCCACAGGTTAAGTGCCACCATGTCACCCAGGGTCCTGCTTCCCCAGTAGAGTAGACTTTGTGTCATATACAGTAGTTTTTGTCTTCAGACAAATGATCATTACAGAGATCATCATTGCTACTTAGTAGGATACTGCTCAAAGGGATACCAAAGAAAAGTCCAAGAAGGGAATTCTTGGCTGTAGATCAGTATTTCTTAATCTGGGGACTGGAGTCCCAACAGTTATGTGTGAGTAATGAGTAAACTTTCAGTGGCAAAGAAACATCATATATAAGTGGTAGATAAAAAGGCCTAAATTTTGGTCTCTTCTTGTCCATGAAGCTGAACTATATTATGACGTACTTTACTTATTTGAGAATTGAGGACTCTCATTTATAGGTTTTAATCCTTGCCTCTTTTACTACTGAACAACCATAAAACACCTAAAAGCAACCATGCACCTTTGTGTGTGCATGGTGCTAAGTTGCTTCAGTCGTGTCCAACTCTTTGTAACCCCATGGACTGTAGCCCACCAGGCACCTCTGCCCATGAGATTCTCCAGGCAAGAATACTGGAGTGGGTTGCCATGACTTCCTCCAGGGGATCTTCCCAACCCAGGGATCAAACCCTTGTCTCTTAAGTCTCCTGCATTGGCAAATGGGTTCTTTACCACTAGTGCCACCTGGGAAGCCCAAAAATCCTCTTCAGGTAGAAACAATTCCTGTAGTGAGTATTAATTATATGTAATCCAAGCAAAACCGAGACACCTCAAGGCCTGTGATGCACTCAGAAATAAGATACAATTTCTATATCCCCAATCCTTCTTTTATTGGTAAGAGAATATCAATACAATATCTATATACTTTGGAATGCTGAAAAGTTTGTAACATATAACAAAGCTTTGTAATAATCTTTTATCTTCTATAAATATTTTCAAAGTCCATTTATCACAGCCTCGAAATTGCCACTATGACATTTTGTCTCATTTCCTCTAAAAATTCAGTGAAACTCAGTTTTCACAGGACCTTTTCTTTCTTGTTACTTCTTCATTTTCAGATATGCTTTTCTTATAATAGTTCTTTGCCCCACTTGGATTTGAAAGACCAGGCTTCATCTTATTAACCAACTACTTGGTCCAGGCGCTGAGCAGGGGGAATTTAGCACATCTTAGAAGGCAAGAGGGAGGGAAGGCTTTGTATATTTCTATATTTTAATTTTGTCTGTCGTATAGTATTATCTCACATTTTTCAATATGTTTTCATTTTATAATAGTCTGGAAGGCTCAAAACTAACAGTGATTATCCCACGGGAGAAGAGCTATGGGACAGTCAGAATTCCAGGGACAGAGGGGCCTGGCGGGCTACCATCCATGGGCTGTCAAAGAGTCGAACACAACTGAGTGACTAACATCTTCACTTTCAACACTTTCTGGAGGGATTTGGGCAAAGTCAGATATTGAACAGACAATTACAAATAACAACTAGACCACAGAAGGCTATGAGTAGAAAATCAGGTACTATTCTGGCTCAGAGAAATGAGACCTAATGGTCAACTTATGCTGAAGGAATGGAAGAAGCATGTGTCATGAATAAGTAGGAGTTATCTAAGTTAATATGCAGAATGGGAGGGGGCGTGTTTCCACCAGAGGGAACAGCATGTGTAGTCCTAAGGCTAAATAAATTATATGTTTAAGGAACTGAGAAAGGTCCAAAAGGGAAAAGCAGAAGGTGATGAGACTGAAAATATGAAGGGACTGAACCACACAGGGCCTTTAGGTTGTGTTAAGGAGATCAAATTTTGGTCCTTGAACACTAGGAAGCCACTGAAGGATTTTAATCAGAGGATACTATTTTCATTCAAATTACCACACTGTCTACAGAGTGAAAACCAGATTGGAGTGGAGACAAACAAATACAAGACAGATGAGTTGATGTTACAGTGTTTCCAGTAAAAGACAAATGTATCAGGTTATGGTTAGAAGACTTGGGGAGAGTAAATCAATTTTGGAGCTATTTAAAAGGAAAGAAATGTTATGACAATGTCTGCTTGCATCTTGCTGACAAAAAAGACTAATGAGTCAAGGACAGTTGCTTGGGCTCATGGTTTGGGTACCTGGATGATGGACAGTGTTAGCTCTTACTTACCTGGAAAATCTTGCAGGAGCATCCCTATTCCCTATGCGTATACTCATTGACACCTAAGATAGAAGCACTGGTAATGTAACATATTCATCTTGTTTTTCTTTAGGTAAATCTTGTGAGATTTAATTTACACACAATAAATGTCACCAATGTTAAGTGCACAATTCGAATGAGTTTTGAGAAATACAGTCATGTCACTGGTACCATAATCATGATAAGGAACATTTCTATCACTCAGAAAAGGTCTCTCACACCCCTCTGCCCTCTGTGCCTTCAGGCCAGTCCTGGCTCCTGGTATTGATCTGCTTTCTATCACTTTACCTTCTCTAAACTTTCATATAATTGAAAGCTTCTTTCATTTAGAACAATGCTTTTGAGATTCATATACATTGTTGCATGTATCAGCAACATATTTGTTGCTGCAAATGTTTGCTTCATTTTATTCCCTGAGTGAAATTCCATCACAAATATACAGTAAAATTTGTTTATCCATTGAGCAGTTGATGGTCATATGGGTGTTTTTTTCCCCCAGTTTGGGGGTATTATGGATAAAAAGTTGGTATGAAAATTCCAGTAGTCTTTTGTATACACATGTATCCATTTCTCTAGTAAGTACGTAGAAATTGGGTCACTGGTGTGTGCTCAGCAGTTCAGTTGTGTCCGACTCTTTGCGACCCCATTGACTGTACCCACCAGCCTCCTCTGTCTATGGAATTCTACAGGCAAGAATACTGGAGTGGATGGCCATTTCCTCCTCCAGGGGATCTTCCCAATCCAGGGATCAAACCCACATCTCTTGTGTCTCCTGCACTGGCATGCACATTCCTTACTACTGTTCCACCTCTGTTATCAGGTTGCATGATAAATGTATATTTAAGAAACATCAGAAGCTGTCAATTCTTTTTTCCAAAGTGGCTGTATCATTTTGCATTCACATCAGTAATGCATGAGAGCTTCAGTTTTTCCACACTCTAGCAAATACTTTGCATTATAGATATTTATTTTTTTTCATTCTAATGGGTATGTAGTATTAACTACCTATGGTTTTAATATTTATTTCTCTAGTTGTTAATGATGTTGGATATCCATGTATAAAAATAGGAAACTTTACTTCAGCTCATCTACTGAAATTAGATCAAAGTGGATCACAGAACTTAATGTCAGAAGAAAACCTTTTAAACTTCTAGAAGAATATCTAGGAGAAAGGCATTTGATCTTGGGTTATGCCAAAATGTCTTGGGAAACCAAGAGGACAAACTAATAAATTAGACTTTATTCAAAGTTTATTAAATTAGACTTTATCAAAATTTAGAAGCATTAGCTTCTCAAAAGACATTGTTTAGTAGATGGAAAGGCAAGCCATCGACAAGGAGAAAATATTTACAAAATATGTATCTGCTAAGGGAGTCTCTCTCCTTCTCCCTCTTTTCCTCTTTCCCTCTTTTTGTTTGCATGGGTTGTGATGTAAATTCTGCTGTCCTTCTTACCTTTGTGTCTCTACATAATGTTTGTTTTCCTCTGATCACTTTTGAGATTTTCTATTTCCACTTTTTATTTTCAGCATTTTGATTAACATGTACTTTGGCATAGTTTTCATTAGGTATGCTCTGCTTGCATGTATATGTCTATGGTGGTGGTGGTTTAGTCATTAAGTCATGTCCAATTCTTATGAACCCATATGTTTATAGTTTTCATTAAATTTGGACAATTTTCAGCCTTCTTTCATCAAATAATTTCTCTTCCCACATCAATTTCTTCTCTCTTTCCAATTACTCATATGTTGGATCATTTGTTATTCCCATAGCTTACCAATGTTCAAGTCACTTCTCTTTTTCTTTCTGTGCTTCACATGGGATAGTTGCTATTGCTATAGCTTCAAATTCACTAATATTTTTTTCTGAAATGGCAAATCTCCTTTTAACATCCATTGTGTTTTTTTTTATTTGAAATATTATATTTTCAACCTCTAGAATTTCCAATTAGTTCTTTTTAATTTTCCTCATCAGGTTTAGTTTTCCTCTATCTTCTTGTAAAGTTACAGAGTATCTATAATAGCTGTGTTAATGATTGTGTTGGCTCATTCTACTATTTCTGTCATGTCTGGATCTGTTTTTACTAATTGATTTTCTTCCTTGTTATGGGAAACATTTTTCTGCTTTATGCATGCCTGGAATTTTTTTATTGGCTGCAAGAGAATGAGAATTTTACATCCTTGCTGCTTATTATTATTATTCCTTTAAATACAATGGACTTTATTCTAGCAGGCAATTAAGTTACTTGGAATCAGATGGATCATTTTGAGGCTGACTTTGAAGGCTGGTAGGAATGGGCTCAGATCAATTTTAATTATTAGTCTAATTTAGCCCCACTGCTAAGCAGATCATTTTATCAGAGCACTGTCAAATGCCCCTGGCATTTTGAAGTTCTTCCACTCCAGCTGGTGGGAATACACAGAACTTGCAGTATTGTTTGCTGCTGCTGCTGCTGCTGCTGCGTTGCTTCAGTCATGTCTGACTCTGTGCGACCCCATAGATGGCAGCCCACCAAGCTCCCCGGTCCCTGGGATTCTCCAGGCAAGAACACTGGAGTGGGTTGCCATTTCCTTCTCCAATGCATGAAAGTGAAAAGTGAAAGCGAAGTCACTCAGTCGTGTCCGACTCTTCGTGACCCCATGGACTGCAGCCTACCAGGCTCCTCCATCTATGGGATTTTCCAGGCAAGAGTACTGGAGTGGGTTGCCATTGCCTTCTCCGGATAATGTCTTACACCATAGTATATTACCAAAACCAAGAAATTGACATTGGTACAATATTACTAAGTTCCAAATAGGAAAAGGAGTACGTCAAGGCTCTATATTGTCACCCTGCTTATTTAACTTACATGCAGAGAACATCATGAGAAAAGCTGGGCTGGAGGAAGCACAAGCTGGAATCAAGATTGCCAGGAGAAATATCAATAACCTCAGATATGCAGATGACACCACCTTTATGGCAGAAAGTGAAGAAGAACTAAAGAGCCTCTTGATGAAAGTGAAAGAGGAGACTGAAAAAGTTGGCTTAAAGCTCAACATTCAGAAAACTAAGATCATGGCATCCGGTCCCGTCACTTCATGGCAAATAGATGGGGAAACAATGGAAACAGTGGCTGACTTTATTTTTTGGGGTTCCAAAATCACTGCAGATGGTGACCACAGCCATGAAATTAAAAGATGCTTACTCCTTGGAAGGAAAATTATGACCAACCTAGACAGCATATTAAAAAGCAGAGACATTACTTTGCCAACAAAGGTCTGTCTAGTCAAGGCTATGGTTTTTCCAGTAGTCATATATGGATGTGAGAGTTGGACTATAAAGAAAGCTGAGCGCAGAAGAATTGACGCTTTTGAACTGTGGTGTTGGAGAAGACTTTTGAGAGTCTCTTGGACTGCAAGGAGATCCTTGCAGTTTTTCCCTTCTATGTACATGGCATTGTAAAATGGGTGTTACACTCTGCCTATGGTACAAAGTTTGTAAATACAACATACCAATACAAAGTTGAAGCCATTAAAAACATCTTAGTAACAACTACTAGGAGATAATTAAATCTGGAGTGTTGATGGAATCTATGAAGAGATTTAAAACCAACACACAAATTATAATAAATGTTTTACTTGGGAAGGGGTGAAAGAGGAACTTCTTAGGTGCTACTGAAGGGTTTTCTCAGTTGTTCCAAGTTTACTTTCTTTCTGCTATTATCTTTAAATACTGCAAAACACTGTGAGCTGCATCACTCTGAGCGCTGCTGCAGGAGATTCCCGAGCCATGACAGACCACTCCACCCTAAAAGAAATCAGTCCTGGGTGTTCATTGGAAGGACTGATGTTGAAGCTGAAACTCCAATACTTTGGCCACTTGATGCAAAGAACTGACTCATTTGAAAAGACCCTGATGCTGGGAAAGATTGAAGGTGGAAGGAGAAGGGGGCGACAGAGGATGAGATGGTTGGATGGCATCACCGACTCAATGGACATGAGTTTGAGTAAACTCTGGGAGTTGGTGATGGACAGGGAGGCCTGGTGTGCTGCAGTCCATGGGGTCGCAGAGTTGGACACGACTAAGCCACTGAACTGAATGTCTTATACCATAGTATATTACCAAAACCAAGAAATTGACACTGGTACAATATTATTAAGTAAACCACAGACCTTACTTGGATCTGTGTGTGTGTGTGTGTGTGTGTGTGTGTGTGTGTGTGTGTGTGTGTGTGTAGTTCTATGAAATACTATCATGTATAGATTTATGTAACTACAATCATGATTAAGACACAGAACTGTTTCATTATCATAGTAAAACTACCTTTGCCATTTATTGAGAGACACAAACACCTCCAAAACATAACCCCTGGCAGCCACTGATATGTTCTCCATTACTATAATTTTGTCATTTTAAGAATAATATGTAAATAGAATCATATAGTATGCAACATTTTGACTGATTTTTTCATTTACCATAATATCTTTGAGATCCATTCTGTAGTTCATTTGGTGTATGAGGGTTCCAGTTGATTCCACACCCTTGTCCTTATTTGAAATTTTCAATATTTTGTATGTTAGCCATTCTAATAGGCATGTAATAATATTTACTTATGTTTTTAATATCTATTTCTCTACCAGTTTGACTTCCCTTGTGGCTCAGCTGGTAAAGAATCTGCCCACAATGCAGGAGATCTGGGTTTAATCCCTGGGTTGGAAAGATCCCCTGGAGAAGGGAAAGGCTACCCACTCCAGTATTCTGGCCTGGAGAATTCCATAGACTGTACAGTCCATGGGGTTGTAAAGAGTTGGACACAACTGAGCAACTTTCACTTTCTCTACCAATTAATGATGTTTAATATCTTTTCATATGCTTATTGGTTCTGCATATTCTTGCTTTTCAAATCCTTTGTCCATTTTCTAGTTGGATTGTTTTCTTAATAATTATTTCAAAGAGGGTTTTTTTTTTCAATATTCTGAATATAAATCCTTTGTCAGATATGTGGTTTTCAAATATCTTCTCCCAGTCTATGGCCCATCTCTTATTAGGGTCTTTTTCAGAGAAAACCCTTTAATTTTGATGGATTCCAATCTACATTTTAAAATTAATTTATTTTTATTTTTTAAATTATTATTACTGTTATTCTACAGATTCTGTGCTTAGTGTTATATCTAAGAACTCCCTGTTTAACTCTGAGTCAAGAAGACTAATGATTATGTTCTATGCTTCCTTCTAGAAGTTTTGTGTTTATTAGTTTTTACATTTTACATTGAGATCTATGATCCATTTTGAGTTAATATTTGTGTAAGGGATGAAATTCAGTTAAGAATTTTTTAAATTATTTTTTTGTTTTTAGTGTCCAGTTGTTCCCAATTCATTTGAAAAGACTACCCTTTCTCCACTGAATTACTTTTGTATCTTTTCCAGAAATTAGCTGTGTGCTTATGTGAAAATATTTCTAGATTCTCTATTCCAACCCCATAATCTATGGAATACCACAATCTATTGGTTACTGTTGTTTAGTCGCTAAGTCGTGTCTGACTCTTTTGTGACCACATGGACTATAGCCCACCAGGCTCCTCTGTCCATGGGATTTCCCAGGCAATGGAGTGGGTTGCCATTTCCTTCTCCAGGGGAATTTCCTGACCAGGCATCAAACCGGCGTCTCTTGCTTTGGCCGGCAGATTCTTTACCGCTGAGCCACCAGGGAAGCCCCTATAGAGAAAAACTTAACAAACTACTTTAAAACCTTAAAAACTACCTGTTGAGAAAACCTTAATATCAGATGGTAATAGGTCCTCAGACTTTATTCTCTTTTGCCAATTTTTCCGCTCTTTTAGTTTTGTTCTCTTTCCATATATATTTAAATCTCAGTTTCATATTTATAAAATAATCCTCCTGGGATGTTGATAGGAATTTCTATCAAAAAGATAATTTGGATTGAATTGTCACCTTTAGTATGTTTATTCTTCCAACCTGTGAACCCAGTGTCTCTTCATTTATATAGGTCTTTATTAATTTTTTAATGTTTTATGGTATTCAGCATATAGATCCTATACATGTTTGATTAAACTTATACCTAAATATTTCATTATTTTGGAGCTAATGTAAATGTTATTAAATTTTAACTTTAGTTTCCAATTTGTCACTAGTATACAGAAATTTGGTTGATTTCTGGTGTTGAGCTTGCATCCTGTAATCTTGCTTATTACTCTAGGAATTTTTCAATGTTTATTTTGAGGATTTTCTATATAGATAAACATTCCATTGTTAAACAGGGAGAGTTTTATTTCTCTTTTTCCATTTTGTATTGCTTTTCTTTTTCTTGCTTTGTAGTACTAGTTAGAATTCCCCATACTGTGCTGAATAGGAGTAGTGAGAGTGGACATACATGCCTTGGTCTCAGTTTCAGAGTGATAGCATTCAGTTCTTCACTCTTAGCTGCAATTTTAAAAAACAAATATTCTGTACCCAGTTGAAGAATTTCCCTTCCCTTGCTATTCCAGTTTGCTAGGGGTTTTAATCATGAATGGATATTGAATTTTGTAAAATGCCTTTTCTGCATCAGTTGGTATAGTCATGTGGTTTTCTTCTGTAGCCTGTTATGGTGGATTACATTGATTGATTTTGGAATATTGAACTAGCCTTGCATTTCTTAAATAAACCTCACTGGTCATATTACATTATTCTTTTTATATATTGCTGGATTCAATTTGCTAATATTTTGTTGATCTTGCATCTATATTCATGAGATATATTGGTCTGTATTTTCCCTTTTTGTACTGGCTTTGTCTGGTTATGATATAAGGGTAATGTCAGCCTCATAAAATTAGTTGCAAAGTGTGGTCTTCTATTTTCTGGAAAAGATTATGTAGAATCGGTGTTACTTTAAAAACAAATGTTCGGTAGAATTAACCACTGAAACCATCTGGAACTAGAGATTTCTTTTTTGAAAGTTTTTTAACTACAAATTTAATTTGTTTAATACCTTAAAAAGGCTTTTAGTTGAAGCCATATGACATTTGGTAAAGCTATAGGTAAGGGTTTGTAGGAAAGTGAAGTAAATATTATAGAAAACTAAAGGAAAAGGAATCCTTTTTATTTAGGAACAGCATTGTCTGCAGCAGGAAAATGTACTGGTTCATCAACCTAAGAAGACTTCCAAAAAAATGTTGAAGGCACTACCTGGTTTATTTCTTCTTATAGAAAATGTGAAAGAAGAAAAACTGAATAAAAACTGTTAATAAAAACCAGCTATATCTGGATGGCTCTGAAAAATTTCAGACTTTTTCTGGAAAATAATGCTGAATAATTAAGATCAAATAATTATTTTAATAATTAAAATAATTAAGATCAAATTGCATCAGATCAAAGAAGAGGTACAGGGCACTTTCAGGAAAGGTTGATCTAATGATGAAGCCAAAGGTTTGGTTGTAAAGTCCCTTGTTAAGATTACATGTAGCCACTCAGAGTTTCTTAAGAGTGCAGGCCCTTGAAAGCATTTCAATGGGTATCTCCCAGATCCTTTCAGTCAAACAATAGGGCTCCTAAGAAGTCTAAGAGTGCTGTCTCTAACAGTTTCATCTGACACTCAAGGTAGGGAAGGGTTTAAGCTTATGGAAGTTTGAGGGTATTCCTCTGTCTAATGAAGAGACCCCCATTAAAGATTCACAGAAGACACAAAGTTTGAAAAACTGAATTACATTTGCAGAAATATTTCTGGCCAAAAGGGGGCAGAGATTATGTAAAATGATATGAAGTTGTTGGAACCATGAATTCTACTGTCAGGACATCAAGTGAGAAAAGTTCTCAGTTGCAAATTCTTACTACCTTTCAGGAAAATGGAAGGATGACTCAGAGGGTAGATACAGAGGGCAGAGTCCAGAGCTATGGAGAGTTATTCTCAGATCTTCAGACACAGACAAGGAACTTAACATTTTGACAACAGGATTGCAGAATTGCTGTGAACAAGTGCCTTCTTTTCTTCCTTTCGAGCATAAATGTCTAGAGCAATTATCCTCTGCTTGTTCTACCACAATATAGTGGGGGTATTGAGAGGCAGATAAATTGCTCCTTTAGATTCACAAATGTATATATAGAGAGAAGGACTAAATTCAAGGAGCTTTCCTTAATGAACTTTGAGCTAATGTTCAATAAGATGAACCTTTTGATGGGAGACTTAGAGGATGAGTGTATTTTACACATGAAGGGAGTGCAGATAATTTTTTGCCAGAGGTCATAAGTACCCTCTTACGGTTTTAAAAATACATCCATAAATTCTTCGCTACTTCTCCCTTTGAGTGTGACCTGGATATAGTGATTTGCTTCTAATGAAGAGAATATGATGGAAATAATGGTATGTCATCTTCAATATTAGGTTATAAAAAGACCATAGCTTCCAGTTTTGGTGCAGTATCTCTCCTGCATCACTTGTTCGGCGGCAACACATGTAACGAGAGGCCCTACGGAGAAGTTAGTATGACAAAGATTCCTGTCAACTGTTATGTGACTTTGAAAACAGGACCTCTGTTAAGTCTTCAGAAACCATAGTCTTGGTCAGCAGTTTGACTGAAATGTTGTGTGGAACCCTGAGCAGAAATATTCAGTTTAGCTACTTCTAGACTCCTGATCCTCAGAAACCATGTGAGGTATAATGTTTGTTGTTTCCAACTGCTAAGTTTGTTATGCAGCAATAGCTAATCACTACATTCTCTATGTGGGCTTCCCAGGTGGCACTAGTGGTAAAGAACCCACCTGCCAATGCATGAGACATCAGAGACGTGAGTTCGATCCCTGGGTGGAGACGATCCCATGAAGGACGGCATGGCAACCCACTCCAGTATTCTTGCCTGGAGAATCCCATGGACAGAGGAGCCTGGCGGACTACAGTCCATAGGGTCGCAGAGTCTGACACAACTGGAGTGACTTAGCATGCATGTACACTCTCTATGCTACTCTCTCCTCTCTGGTATATGGTGTCCTATAAATTCTAGCCATCTTGCTCTGTCTTCTCAACTCAGCTAGTCTTCAGGACTCTGTTTAGATTTCTCTTCCCTGTGCTGAAGCTTCTAAGTTGCTACCAGGTAGTATGCTGGGGAAAACAGTGTTTTTTACATTTTGTCTGTTTTCTAACTGCTTAAGACGAGAGTTAAATCTGGTTCCTGTTACTCAATCATGGCCAGAACTAGCAAGTCTTGAATTCGATTTAGATGTGAATGCTACCGGGAGGTGATATGCTCATGCAGCTCAGTGAAAGGGTTCTTTGTATTTTCTTAAGATTTTAAGGTTTTTTTGGAGTCAGGAAAGGATTTGAGACTAGCTTTAGGCCGTGAGAGGATTAGGGCCAATGAGTGAAGAGAATGATGAAGAGCTGAAGGCCTCAAAGTCAACTTTCTACATAGAGAAGCATGGGTTATAAAATGCAACACGTGAGCACCGGGGGTATAAGAACAGTTGGTTCCATTTACTCTGATGCTTTGTCACTTACCTCTGCCCCATAAAAGCAGGGCTTGGTTGATGCTAGCTACCATCTGGTGACATATGTAGTGACCTGTCTTAACCAACATATTTTTCCCAGCTGCTCTTTTCTTCCTCTAGGGTTGGTAATGCACACACATGTCACAGTTCTGCCTTTTCTCCTCTATTTCATCATGTACAATCCAATTAATTGTAAATCAGGCTAGTTCTTTCTTTTTTCATGTACATACATACTCAAACCCAATTTAACTGATGATTTTATTTGCACCTCTTAAGTCTTTTCTACTTAATCAAAAAATCTTCACACAAGTCATTTCTCTCTTAGACTTATTCTCTCTGTAAGATAGATAAATCATGTTGATAGTAACTGATCACCAACAGATACAGCCTTGTAATTCTGGATCCAGGAAGTGGAATCAAATACCACACAGAAATCAATCTCTATCATCTTCTAAAGCATCTTAGGGAATTTCTTGAGAATTTCCACACGCATTTGGTAGATAAATCTCTGTATTAGACAGGGTGATGTAAAGAAAGATACACAAAAGAAATAATTCCTACCTTTCCAGAAAATTGATAGTCTAGTAGAAGAAATATTTACATGAGTCATTACAACCCAAATGATTTATAAAAGCCTTTGAAAATAGACAAATAAATTATAACAGTATTTCAAATAGGAGAAAGAGTAGAACCAGCTGGGAGTTAGGCAAACTTTTCTGTATCAGTATTAACCTTTACTGTTAGGGATTGGAATGGTTAATGGCTGTTATGTAGCTGGAGAAAAGAAAAGGGAAAGATGAGAACTTACATAGGCAATCTGTGCTTTTAAATATATTTAATCATACAGCTCATCTAGTTTTAAGGAATCACAAATGTACTCCAATAAATACATACAATTCAATATGCATTCCTTCTATAGTTTTACACTTTTGTTGACATTTTGGTTAAAATTACATGAGAAACACTTGTAAGATTCAAATCCTTGTGGAGGTGTTTCATTGAAACTAACCTTCGGTGTTAAAAATTTGCTTTATTTCTTAAAAATAAACTGCCTCTGATTTCTTGCCTAGTTTTAACTCCATATAATTGAGTCCCATAAAAACCAGGGTGTAGGCGCCTAAGCAAACCAGATACTTTTTGAGTGTCTGGAAACCCACACCCACCCTAGTTACTCCAGCTCTAGAGATTTTACAAGACAAGGTTTGGAGACAGACACACCTCGAGTGTCTTTGTGTTTGTTTTGAAATTCTGGACAACTCAAAGAAAGTATTCTAGGACCCTGCTTATGCAAACAATGGGTTTCCTTTGAAATAAGATCTTCTGCCTCCCTTAAAGACAGAGTAGTCACCTTTGACACTGAGAACAGAAGGTAAAACTACAAAGGATGTGGGGAACCAACCTCAGTGCTGGAGTTTTTAAAAACTGATTTGCATTAACTTTTATTTATAGGCGCCTGGCCTAGTTCGGAGGCTGCAAACGGCAGGTTAGATCAATCACCCTGGAGCCTGATGTGAAAGTTTTGATGTGACTAAGAGAAAGGTGCAGAGGAGGGGAGTAGGAACTATGAAGAGCTGTCACAGAGGAAGCAAGAATATTTAAGGTTGAACTGCCCTTCAAAGACAGAAGTAGTAAAAACATCTTTTTTTTTTTTTAAAAAAAGGAACAACAACAAAAAGGTAAAAAGGGCAAAATAAACTCACTTGGCTTGAGATCTTTAGATTACAGTATTTAATGCTGGTCTCTTTAATCTCACCCTTATTTGGAGTGTGTATGAGAGAGAGAGAGAGAAAGAGAGAGAAGGAAACTGATAGCACTGATGAATCGAAAGCCAGAAAGATAAGGTGGGACAGGGGGCTCTGAAATGTGGGTGTCTACTGTCCTGGGAACCTTTGAAGCACCCTCCATGACGAATCACATTATCTCCAGGCTTAGAAGATTCCTAGAGACAGAGATGGGAAGAAAAATCAAAGGTCGCTGCAAATTGGGCCCCTGCTTTGTGCTCAAGTCTGCGCTAAATTTGGCTTTGTGTGCTGTGGGGATGGGTGAAGAACTCCACCGAAGGAGGAACCCCTTGTAAAGGGGTGAGGTGGGGAGGGGACGGCCCTTCTACCTGCACACACCTCAGCAGGGAGAAGGAGGTGCCGCGTAAGGATGCAAATCCGCCTCCCAGAGTGGCCAATCAGGAGTCAGGTGAGGGAATTTGGGTCCCCACCCCACCCCAACCGCGCGTGTGAGCACGTGTGCAGTGTTCTGGGACCTTTGTCCCGCAAAGTCACGCCTGGCGGGCGCCCCTTGGTTCCTTTTTCTCGTAGGATCTGCCTGAGTCTTTTTTTTTTTTTTCTCTCCACACCCACCTCACGAGTAGTGTCTTCCCCTCATCCCCTTCCCGATTCCCTGCCGCTCTGCGGCGGGTGGGATCCCGGAGCACTCCGGTCCCGAAGAGGGTGCGGAGCTTGGCACACGCCCGGCTGCCGGGACTGTGGCACCAGCCCCTGGCAGTTCCGCGCGGGTGCCGGCGACGAGCCTCGGCTCGGACACCGCGGCGCTCCTGCCCGCACGGGGACGTCCTCCGCCCGTCCTGAGGCAGCGCTGCCCGCCTTGCGCCTGCCGGCTCTCGGCTGACCGTGGCGGGGCTGTCTGAGGGGCTCCAGAAACTCCTGCGACGTCCAGAACACAGAAAATAAGACTCCTCACCTAATTCGCCGGGGAGCCGGGGCGCTGCGGGGCCGAGGCGCTGCCTGCCCCCGCTCCTCCCCCACCCCACCCCCACCCGTGCTCCGGCAGCCTCTCGGAGTCACAGAGCACCCCCCACCCCACCCCCCGGCAGACAAAGGGCCTGGGCAAACTCGCCGCCCGGCCTCCTTGCGCTCCGGGAGGCGGCGGCGGCGGCGGCGGCGGAGGCGCCGGCGGTGTATCGCGCAAAAGGAGGCGCGCGCGCGGCCGGGAGCGCGGTCTGGGGAAGAGCCGCGAGATGCGCCTGACTCACATCTGCTGCTGCTGCCTCCTCTACCAGCTGGGGGTCCTGTCGAATGGGGTCGTTGCAGGTAAGTTCTAACGTGACTTTGGTCTTGCTTTGCCAACTTCCCCAGCCAGAGACCAGGAAAGCACGGGTCGCCGGGGCTGGCGCAACTGTGCGCGGTGAGCAGGGCTTAGCGGGCAGCAATTAAAAAAAAAAATCCCAACGTGCGGGTGCTGGGCAGAGGTCACGCTCCTGAGCGAAGCGCACTTCTCGTGGCCTCATCTCAACAACGTGAAATGCTTAGTTTTCCTCTCCTGAGAGTTAATAAGATGTGCAAAGGTACGTTTACAGCACCTGGAGGAAATCTGGGAAGTAAAGGAATTGATAGCGCTGCCTTGCTCTGGCAGATACGGAAGGAAACTTTTTAATTGTGTTGGAGTCATTACACCGGTTTTCTTTTCTGCAACTAAATGCTGTCACCAAACTTTGCAGCCCAGCTTTCCCCCTCCCCCCGCCCCAATAATCGCACTTTTATTTTGAAAATGCTGGGGTCTGTAATCTGATCGCCAGACTTCAGGGGTTGTAAGTTTCAGGGGCTAGACGGGTGGTCTCCAGCGCGTTAGCCGCGAGCCCTGTGTCTGTGCGGAGTGTGAACTCTGGGATGCTTGTGCTCCTGAGACCGCGGCTCTTTAAGCCCCGCACTTCTGTCTGCCCCGCCCGCAGGGCTGCAGTTCGCCCCCGACCGCGAGGAGTGGGAAGTCGTGTTTCCTGCACTCTGGCGCCGGGAGCCAGTGGACTCGGCCGGCGGCAGCGGGGGCAGCGCGGACCCAGGCTGGGCGCGCGGAGCCACGGGCGGCGGAGGCGTCCGGGCGCCGGCAGCAAGCAGCTCCCGCGAGGTGCGCTCCGTGGCCCCGGCGCCGCCCCAGGAGCCCGTGGAAGGCGGATCTGAGCCGCGGCCGGGACCACCGCCGCCCGGGGGCGAAGAGGATGAGGAGCTCGAGTCTCAAGAGCTGCCGCGGGGATCCAGCGGGGCTGCCGCCCTGTCCCCGGGCGCCCCGGCCTCGTGGCAGCCGCCGCCCCCGTCTCCGCCCCCAGCCCAACCAGCCGAGCCGGACGGCGACGAGGTTCTGCTGCGGATCCCGGCCTTCTCCCGGGACCTCTACCTGCTGCTCCGGAGAGACGGCCGCTTCCTGGCGCCGCGCTTCGCTGTGGAACAGAGGCCGAGGCCGGGCCCGGGCCCCACGCGGGCGGCAGCCGCCCCGCGCCCTCCCGCGCCGCCTGACGCCGCCTGCTTCTACACCGGGGCTGTGCTGCGGCATCCCGGCTCGCTGGCCTCTTTCAGCACCTGCGGAGGTGGCCTGGTAAGCTCCTTTCCTTCCCCAGCTCTCCTCGTCCCCTGCCACTCCTCCCTCTCCCCTTGTAGATCAGGCAGATTTGCCTGCACCTCTTCCCATTCGGAGCGCGCCCTGAACTTCGCCCAGCCTACACCACCCAGGAGTCTCCACTGTTTACCGCCCACGGAACACCTCCAGGGCAGTCAGTGAATCCGAAATCTAACTGAATGGATTAATAGCCATCTGCTAGATGCTTATAAATTTTTTGGAATTACTAGGTAACACTGTCTCCTTGCAACCCTTCCCGCTGGTTTTGTTTCTGCTTTTCAAAATAAGCCCACCACGTGGTGTCTTTTAGGAGACTGAAAGGTAACAAGTCCGTTCACTGCTCAATCTCCTCCTCCTTGCCCCCCTCGCCCTGCACCCCCAGTTTCTCATCTGTTATCTCATAGTTTTTTTTTCTCAAGTCCTATTTCAAAGTTGTCAGAACAGTTCCCTAGGGAGTTATATTCTGACAGCTGTGTGGAATTTAAACACATCCACGCTCACACGGGACACCTGTTCGCTGTTCTTGTGAGAAACGAGTGGAGAAGGAGTTAAGTCAGAGGCCGCGAGCAGCTGACTAATGGATGACAGGAGAATCCAATCAGTACTTGAAAGGTTATGGTTCTAAGATTTAACATTTCTAAGGTTTACATACTATTTGACCATAGTTTCTTTTCTTTTTCTCCACTCCAGGGAGGAAAGTAGCGTGGATGAGAGCCTGGCTCAGAGGCCAGTTGGAACTAGAAAATAAAAGCCATTTGCTCTGTCTGAACAATAGGGATTATCATTCGATTTCCACCCCCTCTGTTTTGACCCAGGGTTTGGGATAATTGTTACCTCCTGTTAAGTTAGCCTTTACTTTGTGGTAGACATAACATGCAACGTAGAATTACCGTCGCTATACGTCCATTTCAGTGGTGTTAAAGTGCATTCACCTTGTGTGGCCGTCATCACTGTGGACTTTAATATTTCTTTAAGGCAAAATCCACAAAATATTATAAACACCTATGTGATTTATGTCTTCATTTTGATATTCCAATTGAGCCATTGATGAGATCCACAAGGACTTGTCTAAAAGCAACCCGCTCATTTGGAGAAAAATCCAATAGTAATGGACAGCAGAAAACATAAGTACAGTCAAAGCCACCCAAAGCCATGAGATGGAAAAAGATGGTTTAAAATCCAAACAAAATGAAACTGGAAATTTTTACCTATGCCCTTTAAGGTCCTATAGCAAAAGTGATGTAAAATGCTGAATAGGGCTATATTTTAGCAGATGCTCATAATGGTGAATATTCAAATATGGACATTTTTACCCGTAGATGAAAAAAATGACATGGGAAAATTACATGAAAAACTTTAAAAAATGTTTTTTTGTGGAACTAATGTTTGAACACTTCACTAGGGGAGACATTCTGGGGGGATTCATTGTTCACTGGTTTTTGGCCAGGGATTAAATAATTACATATAGGAAGTTCCTGATGCAGTAGAAGCCATAGGGGATAAAGCATTTCACTGTGTTGAAATGTGGGCTTTTGGTCAGATTTTCCAAATGAACTATGCCTTCTCTCCATCCCAAAGTTACAAGTATGAGTAGGTTTTTCATAGACTGAATAGGAGTTTGACATACCTCCCTGTTTATCATGTTAGACTTTTACTCACTTTTCCTATTAGCCACATTATATATTCTGAACTGGGAAGTCTTTGTTGTTGAGGAAAACTGACTTTACCAGAAATACAGTGTAGCAGTCAGACTTGGAGTAAAAAGTTAGGCAAATAGCCAAGAAGGTAGGTTTGTTACTCTAGACTCCACTGTGCCAGCCCTTTCCCTTATGAGGGTGGATTAGGAAAGAGAAACCATAATTTGTTATCTGAGCTCTGACATTGGCCGGTTCCCTGATGATTGACAAGTCCCTTACCTCTCTGAGATCCAGTTTTCATAAGTAAGATGAGAGTATCTGATGATTGAATTAAAATCGGATGATAGAATGAGAATTTTCCTGCATGCTAAATATATTCTAAAATATAAATATATTCTAGGGCCTACATTAGGGGCTTGCAGATTAGAACATCATATACAAGTAGATATAAGTAGTCATGAAACAGTGACATACTAGCATGATAAACCAAATGTATGCCTGAGGCTAAGTCATGCTTGGGGAGTTTGGGAAGGCTTCCCAAGGGAAATAGAGGTTCAGTGGATTTTGAAGCATGAGAAGCTGAATTTCTCCAGGCATGGAAGGGCTGGGAATGCTGTGGATAGAGGGAAGAGACTGAGTGATGTGAAAATGTAGAGCCGATCAAGGGAGTGAAAAAAAAAAAGTTTCCTCTGAGGAGGCCAGAAAGTGCAATCAGGGAAGTGATCCTAAACTGTCAGGTGAGAGCAGACCTCAAACGTCTTGTCTGTTAGAGCCTGGGCCTTTTCTGTTCAACTGTTGATTATTGTAGGACTACATTGTTGTCCCTCTCTATTTCCAAAATTCTGTGATCCAGTAATTCTAATGTGAGGCATCATGATGTCTTTATATGAAGGTACATTCTTTATAAATGCAACTCCTTTCGTTCGCACCAGTTTCTTCACAGTAAAAGCTTTCTGGCTGTCAGTTACATCAAGAAGAGTAGATGATGAGGTACACTTTCCTTTCCCGTCTCTCAGTAGTGAATTTTACCCACTTGTGCCTGAATTCTTCAACACCTTTTGGATTATTACATATTTGAAAGGTTCTAAAAGTCTCTATGAAAGGAAATAGATCATTAAGGAAAGAGTTATCAGCTCTTGCAGAGTGATGAATATTTATAAGACTGGCCAGTTCATTCTCCAGGTATCAATCTAACTTGTTCTGTGAAGGGAAAAGTGGTTGAATGGAGATTTTGGTTACAGGTTCCGGTGTTGCTTCTTCTAAGTACTTTATGTTTCTGGATCCCCTTTCCCCTATTTATAAAATGCACAAATTATACTTGTATATCTATCACTTAATGTATGACATGTTCTTATGATTTGTTTTCCCTTATTAGTCTCTAATGGGGGCTTCCCATGTGGTACAGTGGTAAGAAATCTGCCTTTCAAAGCAGAAGACGCAGGAGACCTGGGTTCGATCCTTGGGTTTGGAAGATCCCCTGTAGGAGGAGATGGCAACCCACTCCGATATTCTTGCCTGGAGAATCCCATGGACAGAGGAGCCTGGAGGGCTATAGTCCATGGGGTCCTGAAGAGTCTGACATGACTGAGTGACTGAACACACACATTAGTCTCTAATATTGAAAAATAATCTTTTTTGAGCCATATATTAGGTCTAATGAGCATATTAATAATACTAAATAATTAAGCATTTATTGAATGACCCTTTTGAGCAAGGCATGGTATACAAAGAGAATATAAAAAGAAGATGAGGAAGGTTAGTATGTTTCAAGGAGAGCCCAGTCTGGCTTGCCAGTCACAAATATAAATAGGGAAATAAAGTAGGTTGAGTTACGTACAAATGTAGGAATGTCCCAAGTGCTATGATGACACTCTTGTTCATCTCTTCATTTTCAGAACGTTGTAAGATATCTAGTTTTTAGAGGCAACCAGTAGAAGTCACTAAATAAAACTACGCATATGGTAGTTTATTCTGTTTTAAATAGTAATCTCTAAAAAAAAGTACAAGAAAGCAATAAATTAAATTCCATGAAAGACTGAAAAAATTATGTTTGTTCAAAATTAACACTTTTTTTTTTTTTTTTTTTTAAAGGCACACCTCAGCGCTGGGCCAAGATAAACTAGATCAGTGCATTCCTTGCCTTTGATTCTCTTTAGATGAACTATTGAAATGACTCTCAGTAATAGTTAGATTATTTTCCCAGAATGATAAAGAGTAAGTACTAAACCTTAAATTTGGAGTCTTGTAAGTTTAGGGCTTTATATAGTAGTTGTTCTGAAAGCTCTTGATACAAAATCTGCAGCCCTGTGTAAATTTCAGGTTTTTGAATTTACTCTCTTATGTAAATCAAAGTATTCTGAGCCATGGCAAGTTTTGAATACATATATTTGGGAGCATCCTTTTTGGACAAGGAACTTCACCAAGTACCAGTACAGAAATAGGAGAGAAGGGTATGAGGACAGGGAAAGAGTAGTGCAGATCCAGGAGAACTGGACTGGAAGTGGAATCAGTATCCAAATGAAAAAGTAAGATTGCAGACTAGTTTCACACATCCAGTGACTTTGTTCAAGACAAATCTTAGGAATGACAGAGATGATATATTTTAAATAAATCTAAAGTAGTATTTGAAAAGAATGCCATCAGTACATAAGAAATTTTGAATATCTCCTGAAAGACTGCAAACTGTGGATCAGATTAATGGCAAACGTATAGATATTAGAGAACATGTATGAATGGTGGCAGGTAGGGCAGAGGTGCTGCTGCACACACGGGGAAAGAGAAGGCCATGAACAGAAGGGGACCCTGGAATAGCAACACTCCTGGGTCTGTCTGCTATCTAGTTGTGCCAAGCAACAGAGGCCAAATGTGTGTCCCTGGGCAAGAGTGGAGAGAGGAGAGGTGGACCTTTCCTGACATGTATGTGATACCAGAGGATAGGCTTCCTGCATCCAGTAGATGGTCCCACCTGTCTCTCCAAATAACTAGAGGTGAGCTGGTCACAACAAATGGGTGAGCAGGAAACCATAAAGAGAGGAGCTGACACCTACGAATATCACACTCTTAAGAAAACAAACCGTAGGAAAGAGGGTCATCAAACTGGTTGAGTAAAACCATGGAGCAACAATCTTAATAGATTACATAGAATACTTTAACTGAATTATAACAAGGGATATGTATCCTATGGACAGAGGAGCCTGGCAGGCTATAGTCCATAGCATCATAGAAAGTGCTCAGGGCTGGTGCACTGGGATGACCCAGAGGGCTGCGATGGGGTGGAAGGTGGAAGGGGGGTTCAGGATGGGGAACACATGTACACCCATTACTGTGTATGGCAAAAACCACTACAGTATTGTGAAGTAATTAGCCTCCAATTAAAAAAAAAAGACACAACTGAGGTTACTTAGCATGCATGGGATAAAATCCAGGACCAGTGCTGTCCATAAAAAATGATTAGATACAACAGAACTCACATTATATGATCATTAGAAATAAAAATTACATAGATGAACTGATAAGCAAGTTTGTGACCTAGAAGGCAAACCTAGAAATTATCCCAGAATAGAATATAAAGACAAATGGATG
Source organism: Giraffa tippelskirchi (assembly GCF_054371585.1). Lineage (NCBI taxonomy): Eukaryota > Metazoa > Chordata > Mammalia > Artiodactyla > Giraffidae > Giraffa > Giraffa tippelskirchi. The sequence continues at coordinate 100,717,997 of NC_137280.1, read as the reverse complement.
CAAAATACAAAAGAAAAGTTGTAAGCCATGAATCATAGATATAGATGGTCCAAATTTCTCTGGTGGGAGTTAATTTAAGAAAGTAAGTTAAAGGATAGAGTTTTTAAAATGCATACAAATGAGCCCTAAACATTTGATTCTAACATAAATCACCAGAATATACATTCATTAGCTAATTTTTGGGTGTGAGGCCAGATACTATGCCTTTGAATGTTGGTCAGCTAACTGGTACTCCAGGTGAGCTTTACTCACCATGCACCAAAACCACTTTCCAATATAGGTTGCTATATTTGGAATAAAAATTAAAAGACAAATGCAAGGCAATTTCTGTGTAGAACCCTGGACGTTTGAAACTTCCAAATCCTGTACGGTTTCATCCCAAACAAAATTATAGTGCTTTTTTTTTTAGCCACTTAATCTTTCTCAGGTTTTTCTAGAATTTTCATGAAATCAAAGACATGTTTTACACTCCTATTTCCCAGACATTAGTATTTAGGGTTTGATTAAATTATGTGATTGCTAAATGTTGTGAACATGTGTTCAAACAAATATAGCTAATTCTTGGTGAACATGCAGGCTGACTGGTGGGAGTAATTGTGTGCAGCAAGACGAGGGAGGAATTAATTGCTGTGAGCGTTGAGCATATTGCATATGTTAATTCATTCAGTGATTTGTGATGAATTAGCTGATGGAACCTGTGTTGGTTAGGTAGAGGGTAAGAGCTTTCTATGATGTCAATCACATTTGCCCCAGAGATAAAGGAAGTTGCACACCTTCAGACGAAAGGATCAACTACTAAACTCAGAGTAGCATAAACAGAGACCCAAACCTAGACTCATTGTGGCAGAATATTAGAAAGTCAAAGAGAAAGAGAAAAATTCTATGTGTTTAATAAAGGAAAGATTAGCTACATTAAAATGTGTGAGGTTGATATGAGAGATTGAATTAGTAATGCTGGATGTGAGAAGGTCATGAGTTGATAGCTTCTGATTTCTGAGGAAATGTGATTTTGAATCCGGGATTCAGTCAAACTACCATTTAAACCTAAAGGGAGAATAAATTCATTTTCAAAATTGTGAGGACTGAGACTTTACCACACAGCACCACCAAAAAGTTATGCAACAAAAAATCTTCTAAAACCCTTTCCCCAGTTATTAGTATCCTGTTCTAGACGTCACCGGGCTTCCCTGATAGCTCAGTTGGTAAAGAATCCTCCTGCAATGCAGGAGACCCCTGTTCAATCCCTGGGTGGGGAAGATCCCCTGGAGAAAGGATTAGCCTGTTCTCCAGTATTGTTGGGCTTCCCTTGTGGCTCAGCTAGTAAAGAATCTGCCTGCAATGTGAGAGACCTGGGTTTAATCCCTGGCTTGAGAAGATCCCCTGCAGAAGGGAAATGTGACCCACTCCAGTATTCTGGCCTGGAGAATTACATGGACTGTATAGTCCATGGGGTCTCAAAGAGTCAGACATGACTGAGCGACTTTGATTCTCTCACTCACTCCAGAGGTGACCAGGGTTATTATAATACTTTCTAGTGTGTGATTCAGAGGTAATTGATACATAAATGAATAAAATGCATATATAAAGAGCTTTGTTAAAGCCACATTATTTATCCACACATGCACTGACAGGCAAGATTATCACATATGAGTGCATAAAGAGAATCTTCTTTTCTGGTTGTTCTATTTTATCTGACTGCAGAAATACGCCATAATTACCTTAATCAGTCTAGGGTGGATATATATTTGATTGATTCCAGTATTTTCCTGCTATGATCAGTGCTAAATAAATAGGACTGTAGCTATGCCATTTTGCCTATGTCATGTATAACCTTGTCAAAGGGCCTATTTTGGGATATTTTGGGGCATAATTGCCTGGTTGCACCCCATGGAGGTGGGTGCTGCTTTACTTTCTGAGGTCAGCAGAAAAGCAGAGTACATCTTTCACATATGCTGTCACCAGCATGGGTATTATTAAACATTTTGATCCTGGTAAAATCTAATAGGCAAAGAAATGAAGTTATCTCAAACTAGTTTTAATTTGCGTGTTTTTGTATTAATGATGAGACTGACCATCTCCACATTTTTATTCTCACTTCCTATCCTGTAAATTTTGTGTTCATATTCTTCTACTCATTTTTTGTTAGGTGTTTGGTCTTTTTCATTTCTAATTCCAGGCTCTTTTTCTATTAGTATTTTAAAAAGAAGAGTTAATGACAAAATACTACAAGCTGAGTAGAGACGGTTTAAAAAATACATAAATTTACAAGTCATCTGTAATCTTACCATCCATAAATAAGTGAATATGTTGAAAAAGAAATATAAATATTGAATGGAAATTCACTGTTTTTTCAAATGGGAAGCTAGGGAAAGAAAATTTCTTAAATAACCATTTTTGGTTCATAGATTGGCACAGACTATGAAGGTAAATAATATCCAGTGGGCATACTTGGGGAACACAAACTTATACATTTTAAGGAAGTAAATTGGGTAGAGCCTCTTGTATGTATTTAAATTTTAGACATGCTTATTTTTCAGCAGTTGTAGGTATCACTGTTAGAGGAATATTCACATACATGCAAAAGATTTATGTATAAGCCTATTCATTGCAGCATCGTTCCTTGTTTCAAAGTCTTTATAGTTTTTAAGGAACTGTCACTTTGCCTCAACTTGTCCTGCCTGTCTTTTGCACAGTTCTTTGACTTAGTAAGTGTTCAGTGTTACCAACTTTAAATGCACATCTCCTTAGGACATCCTATGATTTTCCAGTTTAAAAGTTAGAATGCCATGGGTGATCATGTTTCTGCTGACAGTGACACTGGAAGAAGTTTCTATACTTAGAGTAGCCAAATGCAGATACTCTGGTCTTTTTTAAGGAAGTGATATGGTGAATTCTAGTAAGAAGACTCATTGTGCTGATGGAAAAAGCAATATTATACGTTAAAAGTTAATAACCCCTTTAATCATATGTTAATGTATGTCTTAGGGCCCTAAGAGATTTCAGGCATGGACCAATTTTGTGAGAAGAAATTTTGTCTATTTAATAATATTTGTTTATTTGATAATATTTAATATGAATATACACTTATTTGAAATGTATTGGCTGAATCATAAAAGTCGTATACCTTTTTAAATTCAGGAAATTCTGAGTAGCAGTCTTAAAACACTTTTTATGCAACACTAAAACAGAGCACATTTTTATTGAGCTCATGCACAATTGAATGTTTCTGCTTAATTACAGTTACCTTTTTACCCAAATGGTTTTATGGCTTTGTGTTCGCAAAATAAAAACTATCAGAGGAGTTCTAGATTCCTGATAGATGGGAAGTGTATTGAGTTAGTGAAGTAATCTTGACGGGTTTTAAAGCAATGGGAGAACCAGTAGTCCCTCTTGGATTATGATTTTGGGGAGAGAGGATGTTTCCTGAAAGGAAACTTTAAGATTTCCTCAGCCAAGTGAGGACCATAATTTGATGCCGAGTGCATTTAGGGTGCAGCCGTAGTGAGCACATCATCTTGTCTCCATCTCATCTTTATTCTAACGCCAAGCCTTCAACTGAGAGAAGTGAGAAAATGGGAGCTCAGCCATTTCAATGCTACCCAGATATTCATACAGCATTATTGCATGGTGGTGTTAGGAAGGCCCTTGGGAATTAGATAGTTTAGTGCTTGCCTTTTCTAGCTGATTTCATTTCGTAATTAACATCCATATATCTGCAATAAATTATTAACTGTTTCGGCTTTAACTCAGATGATCAGGGAATGGAGCTGAGTAGCACGGGCCAGTTTCGGCTTTATTTAAGCAGCTTCTGCTTCCTTACTGCTTTCTAATTTAAAAAGTAAGACCTAAATATTTTTTTTTCCTTCAGAAGCATTTGAAGATCTTTCACCCCAGTTTTTTCCTTTTCCCTCTGCCTGGCTTCACCTAAAATATATGACCATTTTCTGCAGCAAGCCCACACCATCAGCTTTTGGCTCATACTTCTTGATGCCCTGTTTTTTAAAGTCTGGTGTGTAAACACCTGGATCAAGATCATGGCTTTGGGGAGAGGTACTAGGGGCTGGAAATTCTCCACTTAAAAATCAGAATCCCAGATTGAGCCTCAAAACTAAGAAATGTGTTTTATAAAAATCCAAGGTAATTCTTGTACAAATTCAAATTTGAGGGCAGCCACGCTAGTGGCTCTGAAAACTCCAGAGCTTGGGAGCTTTAAGGACTGGATTTGCAAGCATCAAACTTTATATCCTCTGTGTCTTGAATGAATTTTAATACTCTTTTACCTCCAGTTATAGTAAACTTGGATACCTCCTGTCCTCCCTTTAACATCTTTCCAGGAACCCACTCAGATGCCATTGAGCTAGATAGGATTTTATGACTCAGTTATTCAATAGTCTATAAGTGTGAACTAGTTGGGAGATGATATAATGGGACCTAAATGCTAGTATGAATGTTTTCCTACCCTTTGGGTGAAACAGTATTCAGAAGTTGGAACTTACTTCCTATTTTAGAATTTAGAAGTAAATAGAACTGAATTATTTCAAATTGTCATCAACAGTTTTATGGGTAATACGTTGTTGTTCAGTTGCTCAGTCGTGTCTGACTCTTTGTGACTCCATGGACTGCAGCATGCCAGGCTTCCCTGTCCTTCACTATCTCCTGGAGCTTGCTCAAACTCATGTGCATTGAATTAGTGGTGCCACCCAACCATCCCATCCTCTGTCATCCCCTTCTCCTTCTGCCTTCAATCTTTCCCAGCATCAGGTTCTCTTCTAATGAGTCAGTTCTTTTCATCAGGTAGCCAAAGTGTTGGAGCTTCAGCATCAGTCCTTCTAATGAATATTCAGAATTGATTTCCTTTAGGATTCACTGGTTTGATCTCCTTGCAATCCAAGGACTCTCAAGAATCTTCTCCAACACCATAGTTCAAAAGTGTCACTTCTTTGGAGCTCAGCCTTCCTTATGTTCCAGCTCTCACATCCATACATGACTATTGGAAAAACCATAGCTTTCTCTAGAAAGGAACCATTCCTTCTCTAGAAAGGAACATAGCCCTGCTGACACCTTTATTTTGGCCCAGCAAGACCTGGGTAGGACTTCTATCCTATAGAACTCTAAGAAAATAAAATTGTATTGTTAAAACCCGCTAATATCGCTTCTTTGGTGCTCACTCTTCTTTATGGTCCAACTCTCCCATCTATACATGACTACTGGAAAAACCATAGCTTCGACTATAGGGACCTTTGTCAGCAAAGTAATGTCTCTGCTTTTTAATACACTGTCTAGGTTTGTCATAGCTTTTCTTCCAAGAAAAGCAGGATATTTATTCCAGCTTCTGTAATAAAATAAAATGTATTAGAAATAAAGGAGGAAACATACCTTCAGAGTGAAAGGGACCTAAGATACCACTAAGTTTAGATGTGGCTAGATGAAGACTGAAGCACATGGTAGACGAATATTAAAAATACATGAGAAAATTGGAAACTCTTTGAGAGATGATCTGCACTGGAATGGCAAAGCAGTGTCGTCAGATTAAGAGACTTTGAAGATGTATGAGAATTCAATAGTAAACTATCTCAAATGGCAAAAGTAACCTAACAGGTCTTATCTACTTATTCACATTGCAAGAATTTGGATGTTATGAGTCCTGTAAAACTCATTAGGGTTAACAGTCAAAAACCATTACCATGCTAAGAGGAGTGGCCAGGCAGATAGTTATATCAGCTAATGTGATTAGTGCAAATTGTCTATCTCTATTATAATTTGTAATTGAATGCATGTAAGAGCAACTAAAATGTGATAGGTACGTTTCCATTATAAACGTATTATGTTACCAGCAAATATTTTAGCATGCCCAGTTCAAAGATAGGCAGTTCAATTATGGACAGGAACTTATGTATAAATAGAATAGGGTCTTCCTGTTGTTGTCTGGTTGTGTGCTTATGGATAAATAGAACTTCAGTAGTTTATTACAACAAAATAGAAAGTCTGAGTAATTTATTATGGGAATAACAATTATGTTTACATACACTTAGCAAAGTATAAGTCCGAATAATTCATTGTGGAAGTATCTGTCTTTTAAAATTTAATTATTTAGGTGCCCCATGTTATTTACTAACATAGATAAGTGCATCTGTGTAGATTTCCGGTTAGAATTTTGTCACTTCAAAATAGATGGTTCTAATTAGTAATGTTTTCGAAAGTATTGAATTGGTATTTTATGATGAAAGTTCCTACATAGAAATTTTTCTAAGTAAAACTTAATTATTTCTCATTAGTAAGATAGATTCATGAATATGTCAAGCTGATTTTTCTAGGACAAATCATTATTTAACATGTGACAATTCTAAGGGATATTGAGAATGCTTACCCCGCAATATCTTTTTTCTGATATAATTTACATACCATAAATTCATCCCAGTGTACAATTCAGTGACTTTTTTGTCTGTTTACAGAACTTTGCAACCATCACCACAATTCAGGTTTAGAACATTTCTGTCACCCCAGAGAAGTCCCTCATATCCATTTGCAGTCATTCTGCTACAACTCCTAGTCCCAGGCAGCTATTCATCTACTTTTTCTTTTATAGATTTACCTTTATGTTTCATGTAAGTGAAATCATATAAAATTTGGTCTTTTGTGTCTGGCTTCTTAACCCTACCATAAAGTGTTTGAGGTTCATCTTTGTGGTAGTATGTATCATTAGTTCATTCTTTTTTTTGCTGAATCATAAGTCATTCTTTATCCATTCATCACTTGATGTGCATTTGATTGTTTCTACTTTTTTGCTATTCTGAATGATACACAAATATGTATAAGTAGTTGTGTAGATCCATATTTTCATTCCTGTTGGATAGATACCTAGGAGTGGAATTGCTGGGTCATATGGTAAATTTATGTTTAATATTTTAGAAACTGCCAAATTCTTTTACAGAGTACTGCACCTTTTCTACATCCTCATCAAAACTTGCTATTATCTCTTTTTGATTAAAACTATTTTTGTGGCTGTGCAATGGTATTGTGATTAAAATTTGCATTTCCTAATGACCATGTTGAGGATATTTTTATGTATCTTTTCATAGCTACTCAAAAATTATCTTTGGTGACTTCTTTTGCCAGTTTTAAATTTTTTTTTTTTAATTTTTGTCTTTCTGGTTAGTTTTCAGAGTTCTTTGTATACTCTAGATGTAAAATACTTTGTCAGACATAGGGTTGTTCTTCTAGTCTATAGAGGTTTTTGTTCATTTTCCTAATGGTGTCTTTCAAAGATAATTTTGATAGATTTTGAAAAAGTCCAATTTATCTTTTTTTTTATTGTTATGGAATGTGCTGTTAGTGTTGTAACCAAGAACTCTGTGTCTAACTCAAAGTCACATAGGCTTTCTCTTATGTTTTCTTCCATAATTTTGGTTATTAAATTTAGGTCTGTGATGCATTTTGAGTTAGTTTTTATATATGATGTGAGATAAGAGTTTGAATTAATCTCTTTGTATATGCATATCGAGTTTTCTCTCAGCACCCTTTGTGAAAAGACCATCCTTTCCTCATAAAATACCAGAGAACTTTTGTCAAAAGTCAATCATAAATGAGTTTACTTTTGTACTATTAACACTATTTTTTAAAATCTATATGTTTATCCTTATGTTAATACCATATTCCTTTGATTTATGAGGCTTTATAATATATTTTTAATTGGGAAAATTCAACTTGGTTTCCTTTTTAAAAGCTTTTTTTGGCTATTCTGGATCTTTTGCATTTCTGTATAAATTTTAGGACCAGGTTGTCAGGATCTATGAAGCATCTGCTGGGACTTTTATAGGGATTGTGTTTAAAGATAAATTTGGGGAGAGTTTCCATCTTATAAACAATACAGAAGATTTTTCTGCTATCTGAAAATTAATATCTCAGCATTCATTAGGGGATATTTTTGAATACTCCATTGACTACTAAGGGACAACATTAGCTACTGATAGCCTGTGTTACAGTGGACATGATTTAAAATTCATAAATAATTCATGAGAACAGATATTCAAAGTCACTCATTTGGAGTTATACAAATAAAGTATACAAAATAGGAAATTACAAAGACTTAGTGTCTGTAGGATTAGGACATGAATACACATATCAAACTCTGATTTTTTAAAGTGTTCTATTTAAGTGCTTCTTTATTTACTTACATTTCTTTTGCATGGGCTTCCCTGATGGCTCAGACAGTAAAGAGTCTGTCTACAGTGTGGGAGACACAGGTTCGATCTCTGAGTCGGGAAGATGCCCTGGAGAAGGAAATGGCAACTCACTCCAGTGTTCTTGCCTGGAAAATCCCACGGGTGGAGGAGCCTGGCAGGCTACAGTCCATGGGGTCGTAAAGAGTCAGACATGACTAAGTGGTTTCACTTTCTTCTTTTTCTTTTGTTTATTTATTTTTTCCATATAGTTAGTTCCCTGGGCTATATAGTGGGCCCTTGTTTATCCATTCTATGTATGATAGTTTACATCTGTTAATTCCAAACTCCCAGTTTACTCTCCCACTTCGCAACTTTTCCCTTGGCAACCATAAGTCTGTTCTCTATGTCTGTGAGTCTGTTTCTGTTTTGTAACAAAATAAGTCATTTTCTGTCATATTTTAGTTTCTACATATACGTGATATCATATGATATTTGTCTTTCTCTGACTTCACTTAGTGTGATTATCTCTAGGTCCATCCATGTTGCTGCAAATGGTATTATTTCACTCTTTTTTAATGACTGAATAGTATTCCATTGTAAGTATGTACCGCATGTTCTTTATCCATTCCTCCGTCGATAGGCGTTTATGTTGCTACCATTCTTGACTATTCTAAATATTGCCGCTGTGAACATTTTGGTGCCTGTGTCTTTTCAAATTATATTTTTGTCCAGTTATATGTCTAGGATTGAGGTTGTGGATCATATGGTAACTAGTTTTTTGAGGTATGTTCATACCGTTTTCCATAGTGGTTGTACCAATTAACATTCCTGTCAATAGTGTAGGAGGGTTCCCTTCTTTCCACACCGTCTTCAGCATTTATTGTTTGTATAATTTTTAATGATGACCTTTCTGACTGGTGTGAGGTGGTACCTCATTGAAGTTTTGATTTGCATTTCTCATAATTAGCAATGTTGCACATCTTTTCATGTGCTTTTTGGTAGTCTGTATGTCTTCTGCAAAGAATGTCTATTTAGGTCTTGTGTCTTTTTTTAATAGGATTGTTTGTTTTCTTGTTATTGAGTTATTATTGAGTTTGTATATTTTGAAAATTAAACTCTTGTCAGTTATATAATTTGTAAATATTTTCTCCCAGTCTGTAAGTTGTCTTTTCATTTTGTTGATGGTTCCCTTTGCTGTGCAAAAGCTTTGAAGTTTGATTAGGTCCCATTTGCTTATTTTTGCTTTTATTTCTATTGCCTTGGAAAACTAATCTAAGAAAATATTGGTACGATTTATGTCAGAGAATGTTTTGCCTGTGTCCTCTTCTAGGAGCTTTATGTTTCATATTTAAATTTTTAAGTCATTTTGAGTTTATTTTTGTGTATGGTATGAGGATGTAAGACTCAAGTATTGTTTCATATATTCTACTACTTTGAAAAAGACCAAAGTTGTAGGTTCATGTTTCAAATCAAGTTAACAAATAAATACAAACAAACAAATCCAAATCAACCTTTTCCGGAAATAGATTTTAGTCACAGACTTTTGGAGTTATTCTCTAAATGTAAATGTGTATACAAATTATTGTGTGTAATTTAAACAGCCAAAAATTCTAAAATTGCACCTTTTTTGCTTAATAGCTATATTTTTATGTTTATATGTTTTGAAGTATAGTTGATTTACAATGTGTTAGTTTCAAGTATACCAAAAAGTGATTCAGTGATTCTTTTGCAGACTTTTTTCCATTATAGGTTATTACAGGATATTGAATATAATTCCATGTGCTATACAGTAGGTCCTACTATGTAAAAAATAGATGAATAACAAAGATCATTTATTTTATATACAGTTGTGTGTATCTTACATTTTTCTGAAATTGTACCTTTTATTAAAAACCAAAGCAGTAGGCTTTCTCTGTTGTTGTGACTTTGGAGAGATGCCTGCCAGCTGTAGCAATCATGATTGGGAAAATGTTAGGGAAATAAAGTCCCTTAAATAGTTAATCTATTAGATATTAATTTAGTAATATTACACAGAAGGCTACTAAAGTATTTTGTTAATTCCAGTAGATACCTTTCCACATTTTAGCAACTCTTAACGTTAGGGTTGTGTCATAACACTGACAGCATCTGAGGACTGATGAAATTTGATATGAAAGCAAATGTGACATTGGTGTCATTTTAGGAAGTGAACACTTATGAAGGCCTAGTGGTGCTGCTATCCTAGAAAAACAGCTCAGAAAGTAAAAGGGAATGATATCCAAATGGTTATATTGAAATCTTTGGTTTTGAATAATAATATAGAGAGATATAGGCAGGAAACTTTATAGTTTGTTTTTTCAAATGTGCTTAAATTTCTTCTGCTTTGTCAGGATTGAACCGGATTCCTGTAAATCTTATATCAACTCTCAACTTTAGGGAATAAAGTGATGGCCCAAAAATTCTGTCAGGAGAGATGGTTTGGAGTGTTCAGAGGAAAATGAATAAGACGTACATAAAGATATCACTTGGAAGTTATGTCCAAATCTTAGCTGGAAAAATGGTAAATTAAAGAAATACAGTATTTGATTACTAACTTAATTCTCATAATTGTTTATTTTGCATGTTTAGTTTCTATGGCACCTGCTCGTGTCAGATCTTAAGAGCTTACGTATCTGTGTGAATTGACAGGACCTTCCTTTGAAGGGGGTAGAGTCATGAGAGGGAGTCATTGGGTGGAAAGATAAAAGAGAAGTAAATTCACTGACTCATATTGAGAATGTGTTTTAAGCTTGAGAATATGAAAGCCCCTTATTTTATTTGAAATGCTTTTGGATTAAGATACTAAAGCATCCTTGGGGACAGCCTAGCACTACACATTAATATGGTTTAAAATGTCTCCAAACCTTTGCCTATAGTTAGCTCAGTTGTAGTATTTTTGTACGTGTTCTAATAACTTGGCTGTTCTTGCCTTTGGCTGTGGAGTCTCCACAAGTGCATAGTGTCCAATTCGGGGGTGCTTGGTCACGTGGTCTTACGTGCTCTGAGCCTATTAATAATTCAACATAGGCTTGTAAGAGAGAGAATTCATCAGACTCTATATTGGAACTGCATAATCAACTGTCTACTTCATCCTTCTCCCATTTTTTTCCATTACCTGTTCCTCTAGAAGATACACATTCAGTCCTGTGTTAAAACTTGTACCTCCTCCTATTCCTATAATTCTGAAGTAGATTTCAATAAATAAGTCTTGGAGAGGTAAAAAATAATACAATATAAATAAAAGAGAAAAATATAAATGGTTATAACTGATAATAACATTGGTTTAAAAGTACATTACAGCTTATAAATTACATGTACAAAATCTTTTGGTTGTAGTATTTCTACCCAGTCTTAAAAAATAAGTGACTTGCTCAAATAAATACATATAAATCTAGTTTTTATTAACTGAATTATATGTGAAAGGCCCTTTAGGATGTACCTAGGTAATGAAAACAGATTGTGGTTTTTTTGTAAATAAAATAATAATCTGGGCTTCCTTGGTGACTCAGTGGTAAAGAATCAGCCTGCCAATGCAGGATTCAGTTCCTGGTCTGGAAATATCCCACATGCTGCGGAGCAACTAAGCCTGTGCACCACAATTATTTAGCCTGTGCTCTAGAGCCCAGAAGTGACAACTACTGAGCCGCTGTTGCAACTACTGAAGCCCATGTGCCCTAAAGCCCATGCTCTGCAACACGAAAAGCCACTTCAGTGAGAAACCCATACACTACAACTAAAGAGTAGCCCCCGCTCACTGCAACTAGAGAAAAGCCTGAGCAGCAGTGAAGACCCAGCACAGCCAAAAAAAACCCACAAAAACCCTAATTTAGGGTCAGTTTCTTAGAGCAAATGTGTCTTGGAAAATGCCTGATACTTTTTACCTTTAAATAATTTTGAATCTACTCATTCTATGCATTTTGAAAATATCCTTGAACTTTACATATGAAAAATCGGGAGAGCTTTCTATGCCAGGGCTGTGGTAGATAGTGAATGACAAGAAACATACCTGCAAGAAAGAGAAAAGATACTAGAGTCTCCCACTAACTATACGTACAAGGTCAGGAAGCGAGTGATATCTTCACCTTTTTCCCTATGAAATTAATAAAGATCAGTAAATGGAGATGCTGCTATTTCTGTTTGCATCAATTAAAAGATTTCAGGCCCCAAATAAAAGGTTTCAGGCCTAAAATAGCTACTATTGTTTAAGCACTAGTGTATGCCATACTTATACTGCCATAAGGTACGGTTGATTTTCATAGAAACCCACTAAAATATATGTTTTCATTCAATTTTATAGGTAAAGATGTTGAAGCTTGTGGAGATTAAATGTTAGCCAGCTGGTAAGGCCTAGAAGTGAAATTCACAGTCGTATATGTGTGTGTGTGTGTGTGTGTGTGTGTGTATGCGTGATGAAAATATTTTTTAGCTTTAATTTTATTTATCACTGAGGTGTAACATTCACATCATTTTAATTCTTTGATATAAGATATGAGGTAGAAATTGACATGGAGGAGATAGAGGAAATGAATTTGACATAGTAGAAATGACTGATTTTTAGTGTAGTCTGTCTTCCTTCTCCATCTAGTTCCTGTCTAATATTAGTATTCTTAATGTTTTAAAGCAGGAGTTTAGCATACAGTAGATGTTACCTTTAAAGTATGCCTGACAGTCCAATATCATTAGTACTTCAAGAAGCAAATAATTTATTAATTTCACCTGCCATTTCATTGTTGGAAAATTTTGTTGTTGGAAAACCCTGGCATCTTGGAATTGGTCTCTGAAATACAGAGAATGAGGTATCACCTTTGTGATATACAGCAGTGCAGTGGCACCAAGTACAAACAACCATGATAGTTTATGAATCAGTTAAGTTTGGGGCATTGTACCTGTGGTTCTTAGGAGTTTCTGATTAGTTTTTACAGTTGTGTCAGGAAGGTGTAATACACCCATTTTGTTGATTAGGAAGTTAAGTAGTTTGCCTAAGTCACCAAGACAGCAAGCTGGAAATCCAGTCCAGTCTTCCTGACTTCAAAGCTAATACTCTTCACAGAAGTGATTTGAAGACTGAGTTCCCCAGAACTACACAGTTCTGAAGTATTTTCTTGGGAATTTCTGTGTTTCATGTTTTGGAGAAAAGTGAAGGGACATCTTAAGAGTAGAGGGTGAACTCCAGTCTCATCACCCTTTGGTGAGATCAGATCTATTGTTTTCTGTTTAATATATTATCACTTTCGTAAAACATTTGGTTTATAAAAGCATCCAAGTGCAATAAAGAATAGTTTAAAACTAGTGTAACTTCCAGTTCCAGCATGATGAAATAGGAACTAGAAAATGAGACAAAATATATATGAAAGCTGTTTTTTTAGGTAGTTGGAAAAAGGTAGCACATGGCAGTAATCCCTGAGAGAAAAGAAGAAAATGGAGAATCTGTATATATGTCCCAGTTTACAGTCCAAGAGAGGCTATATAGGCTGTAGCACCGAAAGACAACAAAAGGAGAGTCTTTTGGTGAATTGAAGAGAAAAGGTATGGGTTTAAAAGAGGCCAAGGAAGCTAGAATTTGCAGAAGAAATAACTAAAGGAGGAGCAGTGCGTAAAAGTAGCTGTCATAATCTACAGAGTGTTCTGTAGTATTTGAGTGAATACAGATCTGATTGACATTTGTAGAGCATTTAACCCTACCACCCCAGAATACACTTTATTTTTCAGGTGCATGAAGGATATAGTCCAATATAATACTTTATTCTGGATCATAAAGCAAATCTCAGTCAATTTAAGGGGAATGAAATAATACAAAATAGGTTTTCTTTTTTTAATATTTTATTTAAGTATAGTTGATTTATAGAGTTGTGTTAATTTCTACCATTCAGTGAAGTGATTCAGTTATACATAGGTATGTTCTTTTTCATACTTTCTCATTATGGTTTATCACAGGATGTTGTAGTTCCCTGTGCTATACAGTGGGCCTTGTTGTTTATTCATCTTGTATATATTGACTTGCATCTGCTAGTCCCAGACTCCCAATCCTTCCTACCCCACCCCTCATTGGCAACCACAAGTCTGTTCTCTATGTCTGTGAGTCTGTTTCTCTTTCCTAGATATGTTCACTTGTGTCATATATTAGATTCCATCTACAAATGATACAGTATTTGTCTTTCTCTTTCTGATTTACTTCACTTAGTATGATAATCTTTAGGTCCACCCATGTTGTTGCATGGTCTGTCTTGAAAATCTGTCCATTGATAGGAGTGGGTTCCGAAAGTGTCCTACTGTTACTGTGTTCTCATCAATTTTTTTTCCTTTATGTCTGTTAGGATTTCTGTTATGTAAATGAGTGCTCCTATATTGGGTGTATGAGCTTCCTGGGTGGCTCAGTGGTAAAGAATCCACCTGCCGATGCAGGAGACGCAAGTTTGATCCCTGGGTTGGGAAAGTCCTCTGGAGAAGGAATTAGCAACCCACTCCAGTATGGGCTTCCCTGGTGGCTTAGCTGGTAAAGAATCCGCCTGCAATGCGGGAGACCTGGGTTCAATCCCTGGGTTGGGAAGATCCCCTGGAGAAGGGAAAAGCTACCCATTCCAGTATTACATACATACATATATATATATATGTAATTGGGATACATTTATGGACTTCCCTGGTGGCTCAGATGGTAAAGCATCTGCCTACAATGTGGGAGACCCATGTTCGATCCCTGGGTTGGGAAGATCCTCTGGAGAAGGAAATGGCAACCCACTCCAGTACTCTTGCCTGGAAAATCCCATGGATGGAGGAGCATGGTAGGCTACAGTCCATGGGGTCGCAAGGAGTCGGACACGACTGAGCGACTTCACTTTCACTTTCCAGTATTCTTGCCTGGGACATCCCATGGACATTGGAGCCTGGTGGGCTACAGTACATGGTATTTCAAAAGAGTCAGACATGACTTAGTAACTAAACAACAGCAACAGATAACATATTGGGTGTATATATATTGATTGAGTGTAATATCACTTGTATTGATTCTTTTATCATTATGGTGTCCTTCTTTATCTTTCTTTATAGCCTTCGTTTTAAAGTCTATTTTGTCTGATATGAATTTTCCCAACCGTTTTCTTGTCATTTCCCATTTCCATGAAGTATTTTTTTCCATCATCTTACTTTCATTCTGTGTGTGTCCTTCTTCCTAAAGTGGGTCTTCTTTAGGATCATATAGTAGGCTCTTGGAGAAGGCAATGGCACCCCATTCCAGTACTCTTGCCTGGAAAATCCCATGGACGGAGGAGCCTGGTGGGCTACAGTCCATGGGGTCGCTAAGAGTTGGACACGACTGAGCGACTTCACTTTCACTTTTCCCTTTCATGCAGTGGAGAAGGCAATGGCAACCCACTCCAGTGTTCTTGCCTGGAGAATCCCAGGGACTGGGGAACCTTGTGAGCTGCCGTCTATGGGGTCGCACAGAGTCGGACACGACTGAAGCGACTTAGCAGCAGCAGCAGCACTAGGCTCTTGATTTTAAATCCAGTCTGCCACTCTTTTGTTTGGAACATTTAGTCCATTGACATTTAAGGTAACTGCTGATAGATATGTACTGTTATTTTAAACCTTGTTTCTTGTTGATTTTGTATTTCCGTTGTGTCCCTTTCTTTTACATTCTGTTTTTCCTTTTGCAATTTGTTTTCTTTGTATTATGCTCATATTCTGTTCTTTTTTATTTTTGTGAATCTGTTGTATGTTTTTGATTTGTGGTTACCCTGTTTTCCAAGTATCTTACCCATTTCCTATATCTATTTCTTTTAGACTGGTAGTCATATAGCCTCATACATATTCTAGAAAAAAAACCTGAATTTTTTTCTCTTCTCTCCCACGTTTTATGATTTTGATGTCATTTTTACATCTTCATCTTCATCTGTTTGCTTCTTATTAGCTTATAATCACTTTCACAGAAATTTCTTTTTGATTTTTTTAAAAATCTGTGTATTGGCTTATTAAAGTATTTACTTTCCATTTATTATTTTCTTTTTCCAATGGATTCTTGCTTCTTTTCTATTCATAGAAGACCTTTCAATATTTCCTTTAGGGTAGGGTTAGTAATGCTGTATTTTAGTTTTTGATTGCCTGGGAAATTCTTTATCTCTCCTTTTAAATGATAATCTTACTGGGTAGAGTACCTGAAGTTGCAGATTTTTCCCTTTCAGGACTTTGGATATATCTTGCTGCTCCCTTCTGGCCTGCAACATTTCTGTAGAAAAACCAGCTGATAGCCTTAGCGGGTGTCCCCTTATAATGAACTCTTTGTTTTTCTCTTGCTGCATTTAGGATCCTTTCTTTATTGTTCATTTTTGCAATTTTTATTGTCGTATGTCTTGATGTAGGTCTCTTTGGTTTATCTTGCTTGGGATCTCCAAAGTGGCAGCTGGGGCACACTATCCTGAAGCCTTCAGAGGCGAGGCCAGCACGTGGAGAAAGAGGTTACTAGTGCAACCCCATTCCTCCCTTTGCTTGCCACTTAACAGAAAATAGATTTCTCAATTCCCAGTGATCACAATGATTTAAAAATATGTTCCATCATATCACAGATAGTTTTGAAAATTTTCAGTTAAGTGTTAAGAACCAAGAACTTTTAAAATTCTTTTCCTCATATCTTTGTCTGTAGTGAATGTTAATACTTTTATATTCAAGCATATTTTATGAATTTTAAATGTTTATTTCCATAGTTTTCCTTTCTTTTATACATTGCATACACATTATCTTTGCCCATTTTTCCATTAATCGTTTAGTTACTAAAAGCTATACCTCGATCTCCAATTACACACTGTTCAAGTGTACAGAGAAACATAGAGATTAGTAGAGCTGACACCTACATTTCACAAATGTTAAATGTTACCATTTTTGTTAAAGGACTTTATTTTTAAATTTTGCATATTATGTTGAAGCCCATATAATATTCTCCCATCTGCCAATTTTCTTTTTGATTTTCTAGATGCAACCACTATTCTCAAATTTGTATACATATTTTCACCCATATTTTAATAATTTTATTAAGGAAATATGCATCCATTAAAATATCTATAGCATTGTTTTATATTTTAAAAATCTATATAACTGGAATCATACTGTACAAATCCTTCCAGGACTTGCTTTTTGAAAATTCCTATTGTATGTTTGAGATTTTCCAGGTTGATCCTTGCACTTTTACTCCACCCCTTAAATTACAATATTTGTTTGAGTATTACAGTTTATCCCTATTGATGGATATTCATTTTTCTTTCTTTTAAAAAGCCTTTTGGAATGACAAACAATATAATAATGATCATCCTTTTGTAACTCTCAGGTATACTTGTACAAGAATTTCTCTTTGATAGTTAACCGTTATTAATATTCTGGCTTGTGAATATCCAATCTTCATACTTATTATATATTACCAAATTGTTCTTCATGGTGATTTTAATTACTTCATCTTCTTGCCAAGTGTTTATTTTCCCATGTCCATACCAACAGTTTCTGATATTGGTAGGCTATTATGTTTAGTCTAACCTTTACTTACTCTCAGTAATTGGTAGAAAAAATAAGCAGAGAAAAAAATCTTTGTAATGAAAGACTGAACAATAGTATCGACCTGCTAATTGACACTTAAGAAAATCTTGACTTTAATACACATAAAGTATTCATCAAGATAGATCATATGCAAAGGTAGAGGGCATTTTCCAGTTTTTTTCTCCTTTTCATATAGCACTCTCCTCCTCATTCATTCTTGTCAGCAAATACTATTTAGCTTACTACCTGTGAAACTTGAATGAGATATGGTTTCTAATATTATAATTACCAATAAAGCAGAGTAAAGTTTGGAGTAAGCAAAAGAGAATCTAGTCATTTATTTTAATTTCTAAAGAGTTTCAAGATTATTTTCTTCTCTTCAAAGCAATAGTTGAGCCATGTCTGACTCTTTGTGACCCCATGGATATAGTCCATGAAATTCTCTAGGCCAAAATACTGGAGCGGGTAGCCTTTCCCTTCTCCAGGGGATCTTCCCAACCCAGGAATTGAACCCAGGTTCCCACATTACAGTCAGATTCTTTACCACGTGAGCCACAAGGGAAGCCCAAGAATACTGGAGTGGATAGCCTATCCCTTCTTCAGAGGATCTAGCCCATGGAATTCTCTAAGCCAGAATACTGGAGTGGGTAGCCTTTTCCTTCTCCAGGGACTCTTCCCAACCCAGGGATCGAACCCAGGTCTTATGCATTACGGGCAGATTCTTTACCAGCTGAGCCTCAAGGGAAGGCCAAGAATACTGGAGTAGGTAGCCTATCCCTTCTCCAGGGGATCTTCTGACTCAGGAATTGAACAGGGGTCCTCCTGCATTGCAGGTGAATTCTTTACCAACTGAGCTATCAGGGAAGGCCCAATAACACAGAGTAAAGTTTGTGGTAACCAATAGAGAATCCAGTCATTTATTTTATTTCCTAAAGAGTTTCAAGATTATTTTCTTCTCTTCAGAGCAATAGTTGGGCACTGTTAACGTACAGAGAAAAAAATTTAGTCAGGGCTTAAAAAGCAAGACAATCATTTTGCAGCATATGATGCTATTTATTATATAAATAAACATTTCAACATTAAAATTCAGCTTTTATCATTTCAAGTTTCTGTAAATTAACAAAGTTGTGTAAAAACTTGCCTTGCTATAACTTAATAAAGTAATGTCTATTTTATGGTCTTTAAGGTCTGTTTTTAAATTTAATAAATGTGTTTTAAAATATGTATATATATACATTTTACCATTCTGCAGTCTTTTTTTTAGACTTTTTTTCTTGAAGTATATTTGGTGTACAGTTTTATATGTTAGATGTATACGATATAGTGACTCAAATTTTTTGAAGATTATACTCCACTTTTAATTATAAAATATTGGCTATATTCTCCACATTGTCAATATATCGTAGCTTATCTTGTACATAGTAGCTTGTGTTTCCTAATCCTTTGTCCCTACTTTGCCCCTCCCCATTTGCCTCTTTCCATTGGTAAACACTGGTTTGTTCTTTATATCTTTGTCTGCTTCTTTTTTTGTTACATTCACTAGTTTCTTGTAGTTTTAGATTCCACGTGTGATATAATACACTATTTGTCTTTCTCTGTTGGACGTATTTCACTGAACATAATGTCCTACTGATTTATCCATTTTCCTGGAAATGACAAAATGTCATTTTTTTTTACTGCTTTGTTTTTTGGCATCGTCTTCATTCATCTGTTGATAGACGCTTAGATTGCTTCCATATTTGGCAATTGTGTATAATGCTGCTGTGAACATTGGGTTGCATGTATTTTTTTGAATTAGCATTTTCATTTTTTTCAGGTACATACCTAGGAGTAGAATTGCTGGGTCATATAGTAGTTCTGTTTTAGTTTTTTGAGAAGCCTCCGTACTATTTTCCACAATGTCTGAACCAATTTACGTTCTTGGTAACTACGTGAGAGTTCCCTTTTCTCCACATCCTCACCAGAGTTTGTTATTTTGCACAGTGTCTTGATCTGATTGTAAAAGGTCAATTTCAGTTGGTAGGACTGGTCTGGGTCCTTACTAATGAGGAATCTAATTCAATAAAACATGTATCTTCAACTCTTTAAAACAGTTTATTCGGGCACATTCTGAATTAATTAAAAGCATCATTTGTATGTATTCTTATGGGTAGTGTTGAATTAAACTTGAAGGGATTCATACCCGTATGTGGGTTTGAAGTCTACATATTGGAGAAGTTGAAATAATAATGTTATAGATAAATTCTAAGATCGAAAGGAAGCGTGAGGCAATGCTTGTGGGCAGAAGGATTTTTAGGCCTCTGGCTTTATGTATTTTTTTTAAGAGACCCTATTAATAGTTGTAGCAAAGAAAATATAGCAGGATTTTATGTTGAAGTGAAAATCTTAATTATCTAGAGGTAAAGTCCTTAGGACTTTGTAAAGCACAGGAATAGTTTACTTTCTGTAAGGATTTATAGTTGTGTAAAGTGCTTTCATATGTATCATTTCATTTAATGGACAGGAAGTGATATTTGTAAGATAGGAAAGGATTGCTTTAATTTCACTCTTAATGTTGCCTTTGTCCTGACAAATCATTTCATTTAATGGACAGGAAGTGATATTTGTAAGATAGGAAAGGATTGCTTTAATTTCACTCTTAATGTTGCCTTTGTCCTGACAAAGCTTTACACAGCCACCTACATACATTTTATCTGCCAACCATCAACCCAGATCCTAAGGCTGAAAAGTGAACCAAATTTGGCATGAGTCCTTTAAACTAATGAATAATGTTTAAGGAAATTAATCCAAAGTATGGAATGTATTTTAAAATGTTAAAAAGCCTCAGTAATCTGTGAAGATCAGGCTTTTAATGTTACGGTTGAGCCTGTGTAGCTTTATTTTATAGTTTTGGTTTACTGTCCAAGTCATGTGTGCGTGTTCAGTTGCTCAGTCATGTCTGACTCTTTTTCACCCTTTTGGACTGTAGCCTGCCAGGCTTCTCTGTCCATGGGATTCTCTAGGCAATAATACTAGAGTGGGTTGCATTTCCTCCTCCAGGGGAACTTATGGACCCAGGAATTGAATCCGCATCTCCCATGTCTCCTTGGATTGGAGATGGCTTCTTTACCACTAAGCCACCAGAGAAGCTCCACTACCCAAGTCTGTAGATAATGATTTTGATGTCATTATCATTTAAGGCCAACGTTGGTTGAGTGCCTGTTATGAAATATAGAGTATGATTTATGTACTTCATTAATTTGTGGCTCTTCTCAATTTGAATCTTTTTATCATATGGAAAAAAAAAAAGTGATATGGCAGAAGTGAGAGAATACAGTGCCCGTTGAAGGAAAGAGTTACTCTGAAATGTGATTTTGTGTCCTCTTCCTTGTGTTCCTCTTCCTGATTTGGAACATGTTAGTCAATAAGGTCCTTCTGGTGACTAAGGTGATCACATTTCAGCATGTGTTGGGATGCTTCATGAAGTGGCAAGGAAGAAGCCCATGTGGCAGCTTCAGTTTTCAGACAGAACTACAAAGCACCTAACCTTTCATTTTTTAATTCACTGATCTCAAATCTTCCATTTACCTTTTATGAGAATCTCATCAGGTCATTGGCTCTTAGTTTTCTGGGTGGATGAGATCAGTTATCATTTCCTGAGAAGGCTTGTTTTTATATTTTGTAGGAAGCATATTTTGAGTTATGCAAATGCTTCGGCAGTGCATCCTTTCTGTAATTAGGGCTTTGACACATTCTCTCGAATAGTACAAACTGTTCATTCTGTACATTATAGTGGATGAGAACTTTTTACAGATTAAACTGTCAATTTTCAGTAGTTGTGATCAGCATGCCTTAATATTCTCACTGCTAACCGGAAAAATAAGGACCACTGAGGTTATATTGTACGCTTAAGCTCGCACTGGTCCCACGTGATGGAGCAAATGTTGGTTTGACCTCCCAGTGTCACGTTCTTTGCCTTTTCCTTTCTCCTTGAGGTTTCCTGTGGGTAGGTTGAGTTGTTTGAAATTGTTAATATGATTATTTGACCTACAAGAAAAAGCAATTTTATATGCAACAATCTACAAAAAAACAAAACAAAAAACTTCCACCCATTTAGGGAAAGCTCATTTTACATGCCACTAAAAGTAAATAGTTTTTTTGTTGTTGTTGTTTGCTTTTTAGAGTTCAATAATAAGTTTGAGGGGAAAAAACTTAGTCATTAGTGTGTAAAAATAAAATGCCAGAGCAAAGTGTTTTCTTTTGGAGTACTCTTGACACCTTTAAATTAGGAGTGTGAACTCAGGAGCCAAAGTGTGTGGTTTTGAATCCACACTCCCCTATTACTACCCTTCTATCTGTGTTACTTTTGACAATTTACTTAACCTCAAAGAGCCTCCCTATCTTTATGTTTTAAGATTCAGTAAATTACTTAGAATGTGCCTACATCTGGCATCATTGTAAGGACTATAAATATTTGTTAAATAAGATGGAGATGAGAAATAGAGATAGAAAATATTTTGGTCAATTCAGTAGATAATTTTCTAAATCTTTCAAAATGCTACCTATTAAATATTTTGAAATAAATTAAGTGAATGCAGAATCTTAAATTAGGTTAATATAAGTAACAGTGTACCCATGTGCAGTTTCCACATTAATTTGTTTAAATAGGTCTGAGAGGAAACATATAAAACTAATTACCCCTTGCATTCCAGGAAATGTCTGTTGGCTGATTGAGCAGTTAAATGAAGTTTTCCCACAAATTCTTTCTCCAAAATTCCTTTCAAATTTATAGTGCAAAAATGCTATCCAGGAACTGACGTCCAAAAGAACTCTTAACACTTGCCCATTCAAGTACAGATAAATGACATAGTGATTTCCCATGACCAAGAGATCAAAGTAACTGTAAAATGCACACCCGCAGAGATGATGGGTTGATAGCTTGTTTTCCTGTAGCCTTCAATTTCCTATATGTCCTTCAAACATTTCCTAAGACTGTGTAAGAAACAGAAGAGAGAAGAGAACATTCATTGGTATGTTCACAGACTAGGGAGTGGGCTACTTTGCAAGGGAAGAATAAATCCATAATATTGTATGAAAGGCAAATGAAGCACTCAAACAAATATGCTGACCCTACCAAATCTACTAAAACCGATTAATTAAAATAATTCATTTCAAGCGTGTGAAAGATAGACTAAATGCTGGCCAAATGGAACTG
The DNA here is from genome assembly GCF_054371585.1 of Giraffa tippelskirchi. Classification (NCBI taxonomy): domain Eukaryota; kingdom Metazoa; phylum Chordata; class Mammalia; order Artiodactyla; family Giraffidae; genus Giraffa; species Giraffa tippelskirchi. Next base: position 100,695,107 of record NC_137280.1, on the reverse strand, counting down.
AAGTCTAGGCAGGGAGTGAGATAAGAGAACCTGTACTTCTTCAAATAAATCCATGTATTCTTGTGCAGCTGTGTCATTTCAAGTTAGAAATAGAGAGTTTGTGAAGTAAATATAAATACTGAACAGCTATTACTTAACTTTTAAAATGCATATTTTATAGCAGTCTCATAGGTTGATCCCACACAGAGGTCATTTAGGTTGTTTTCTTATTTTTGATGACAAACAATTTGCACTCCCAGTCTTATACTTACCCTTTCACTTAGGCATGTGTGCAAGTATTTTGTTTTTGGTGAAACTGCTGAGCCATTAAATATGCACATTTTCATTTAAGACATAGTACACAGTTGCTCTCCAAAGGGTTTATGCCAGTTCTACTTCTACCACCAACACTTGTTTTAGAGTACCTGTTTTTCTAATAATCTCTCAAACTTTGATATTCTCCAGTTTTAAATTTTATTTCCATGTAGTTGTCTGTCAAATAGCATATTATTGTTTCCATTTTAATTTCTTTGGTTATTGGACAGGTTGGTCATCTTTTTATGTCATTAGCCACTAGGGTTTCTTCTGTAAGGATTTCCTATCACTTAACTTGGGAATTTTTCTGCTGGGTTACCTTTCTACCTCAGAATAGAAAGAAGAAAGTAAAGAAAGAGTAAAGACTTTTCTTTATCTCAGTAAAGAAAGTTCCTTTGTTATGTATGTTGCAAGTACTTTCTCCCAGACCTTTCTTCCAGTCTGCCAGATTTGTTTATATTTTGTCATACAACGTTTCTACTTTTAATGTGGTCAGGTTTGACAATATTGTCCAATATGAAGGCCGCGTTTTGCTGCTTCTTTAAGAAGGCCTTTCCTTCTCCAAAGTTGAGTTTCAAGAAAATGTAAGTTGTAGAACAGTGCATAAATTATATCGCTAGTTATGTTAAAAAGAGCTCACTATGCATTTTCTTATGGGTGTCTACATATGTATGTATAAAGATATAAGAAGATATAGAAAGAACCAGATCAAACTGATAATAGTGAATATATTTGCAGATAAGTGCTAGGATTGAGGATGGTAATCAAAAAGATCTTTAAACATAATCTTGAAAACCATTTGATGAAGACCTTGTGTATTGCTTATATAATTGAAGGTCAATGTCAGTTCAGTTCAGTTGCTCAGTTGTGTCTGACTCTTTGCGACCCTATGGACCGCAGCCCATCAGGCCTCCCTGTCTATCACCAACTCCCAGAGTTTACTCAAACTCGTGTCCATTGAGTCGGTGATGCCATCCTCTGTTGTCCCCTTCTCCTGCCCTCAATCTTTCTCAACATCAGGGTCTTTTCAAATGAGTCAGCTCTTCGCATCAGGTGGCCAAAGTATTGGAATTTCAGCTTCAACATTAGTCCTTCCAATGAACACCCAGGACTGATCTCCTTTAGGATGGACTGGCTGGATCTCCTTGCAGTCCAAGGGACTCTCAAGAGTCTTTTCCAACACCACAGTTCAAAAGCATCAATTCTTCGGTGCTCAGCTTTCTTTATAGTCCAACTCTCACATCCCTACATGACTACTGGAAAAACCATAGCCTCGACTAGATGGACCTTTGTTGGCAAAATAATGTCTCTACTTTTTAGTATGCTTCCAAGGAGCAAGCGTCTTTTAATTTCATGGCTGCGGTCACCATCTGCAGTGATTTTGGAGCCCAAGAAAATAAAGTCTGTCCCCGTTTCCACTGTTTCCCCATCTATTTCCCATGAAGTGATGGGACCAGATGCCATGATCTTAGTTTTCTGAATGTTGAGCTTTAAGCCAACTTTTCCACTCTCCTCTTTCACTTTCATCAAGAGGCTCTTTAGTTCTTCTTCACTTTCCGCCATAAAGGTGGTGTCATCTGCATATCTGAGGTTATTGATATTTCTCCCAGCAATCTTGATTCCAGCTTGTGCTTCATCCAGCCCAGTGTTTCTCATGAATGGTTCTATGAAGGTCAATGTATGTGTGTAATATATGTATATATTTAATATACTTAAATATTTATTATGAGAATTGTATAACCACATAATTTTTTTTCTGAAAAAAGAGATATGTTCATGTTTCCACTACTTATAAACACTGTTATAACTTTGGTATATTGTTTTTATTACCAGTTTGTTTCCATATGAATTTTTGAGTTGTTTTCACAGTTCAAATTAAAGTGCATGTCTATCTTTAAAGAAACTTAACATATCAGGTGTGTTTTACAGCATTGTCACATCAACTCTGTAAAGCCATATTTAAAGAGGGTATAGAATGCATTTTTCCTGAATATATCATAATTTAGCACATTATTTCCTTAATAGTGGACTCAAATGGCTTCGATTTATTTTACAGATTTGAAAAAGTGAATATTATATGATTGCTGCCTTGCATACATCTTTAAGATTTTCCATACTCCAAAGTTATAATAATATGTCTTCCATATATTTTTCTTTAATACTTTTTATATGTTTGATTTTAATAAAAAAAAAAGTAAAAAGTTTTATTTTGAGTGTATTCAAAGAATGTTACCAGAACTGCAATTGCTGATTCCAGAACTGTAAGTTGTATGTTTCTACAAGGATTTATTAGAGAGGCTAAGCTATTAGGCCACCAGCAAATTCTGGTTGCTGAGGCTGACTATTTTAGCCAACTATGAGATATAATCTTAAGTGCTTATTTTTAAAATTACTATTTGAAATGGTGAAATTGTGCCTAATCATTGTAATTTACATTTCTTTAATTATTAACCAGGAATGACCACTGTTCTATACCTGTTTCTCTATTTATTTTCTTCCTTTATGAATTACACATATCATTTACTCATTTGGCTGTTAGGGTCTTAGCCATTGTCATTTACAGAATTGATGTGCTATAAGCACATTCTAAATGTTTTCTGAATTCATTTTGTATTTTTAATTTAATTTCAGTTATAGACCTCCTTTCAGAGTTTTGAATTACTTTTTTTTTTCTTTTCAGTAAAATGCTTCATAGCTATCTTTTAAAAGTAACTCTTTTTCATCTGGATTGAGAGTATTTGGGTAGATGTCTAACTATTTAAATGAGGGTATCTGAAGAATATTAATATCAACCAGGAAACAGGTTTCTAGACGCATCAGACTTCTGAATGTAACTCTTTTCTATACAATAATTTTAATCAGTGTTTTAGATGATAACATTAATATGATGCTCATTCAGTTTGGCAGTGCTTAGAATCTGTAAATAGTTGCCAGTTTTTTGGATTATAAAAATCCAAAATATTTTTTTAAAATATTTATTTTATATTTATTTTATAAAAATCCCAAAATATTTTTAACAGCTTGGCTGCATGTAACAATGTAAAACTTACAAGAATAAATAAGTTCTACCATCAGTTTAAATTGAAACTTTAGATGGAATAAACTGACATAATTCTTACACTACATTGTAACCAAGATGGATGACAGAAGTGAAAATTACCGCAGATTATCTGTTTCAAAAGAATTATACCCCAGTTACTTTTCTGTCTGTTCATAGTGGAGTGCTCTCAGATATTTTATTTTTCTTCATATTTCAGTTTCCTTTAAAACTGCAGAGATTCCCTCATCAGTGATAAAGTTGCAAAATCCATAAGTATGTGTGATGAATTTTGAGTTTGGATAGTTTCCCCATTTATGCTAAATTTATATTGCATTTAGCATTAATGAAATAAATTGAATGGTAGTTGTATCTAAATTTTTATTCAAATTATGAAGAAATAAGTGTATATTTCAGAGTGAAAGTGAAAGTTGCTCGGTCCTGTCTGACTCTTTGTGACCCACAAATTTGCCTGTCCAGAATACTTTCCTTCTCCAGGGGGTCTTCCCAACCCAGGGATCGAACCCAGGTCTCCCACATTGCAGGAAGATTCTTTACCAGCTGAGCCACAAGGGAAACCCAAGAATATTGGAGTGGGTAGCCTATCCCTTCTCCAGGGGATCTTCCAGACCCAGGAATCGAACCAGGGTCTTCTTCTTTGCAGACAGATTCTTTACCAATGAGCTATCAGGGAAGCCCCATATTTCAGAGTAGTTAACTGCAAAAGACAAAGGATATGCAGTTGACAAAAGTATTTACTTAGGTCTTCATCTTCTCTGTCGCAGCATTGGGAAGAGCTAACTGTGGCCACCCTCCTTCTTAGGATGTGCTTTTATCACATGCCATCCAGGATTCCATAACTCTGCTCTCTCTCAGGCTGCTGCATTGACTGTTCCTATTCTCCTTGCCATCTTTACACTCCTATGCCCTAGGGCTCAGTCCTGGGCCTTTTTGTGTTTTTTTCGTATACCTTTTTGTTGATCTTATTCATTCTCAAGGTTTAAATGCCAACTATATGTCAGTGACTCCAAAATAAGTAACTGTAGTTCAGACTACTCTGTTCAGCTCCAAATTCAGCTGTTCTAAACTATTGATTCCATCCCCACCACCCCAGCCCTCCCATCCTGTTCTCTCCATTTTATTCTTCATCTTATTAATGGTCACCCATGTAGTTCCATTTGCATGCGTGCTCAGTTGTGTCTGACTCTGCGACCCCATGGACTGTAGCCTGCCAGGCTCCTCTGTCCATGGAATTTTCCAGGCAAGAATACTGGAATGGGCTGCCAGTTCCTACTCCAGTGTAGTTCCATCTGGCAAAGGTCAAAATCATACTGTGGTTCTGAATTCCTCTCTTTCAAACTGCACATAAAAATATTGTATTTTATGTTCACTCTACCTTCAGAATTTATCCTGAATCTGATCAACTCCATTACCATCCTAGCTGGAGCCACCAGTCAGTAGCCTTTCTCCCTCTTTAGTCTATCCTCAATTCAGCCACCAGAATGAACCCTTTTAAATAGGTCCAAGTATGTTCACTGATACACTTGTAATAGCAAGATACATGAAATGAAAATTTAAAACGTGAGTGCAAAAGATTGGCATGTCTTCAGTGTAGCAGCCATCTCTGAGCAGTAAGAGAAAGGGATTTGTCTCGGGAAGGTGTGCAGGTCCACTTCAACCAAATCAATAAATTGTTAGGTTTTTTAGAAATGATCTACAGCAAATAAATGTTAACATCTTAAATACTCGGAGTGGATTACTAGACACTATACCCTATATATTTCTGAAAATTTGAAGTATTTCCTAATAATGATAAAATTAATAAATGGAAACACTTTCCATCCTATTATCCTATACCAGTCTGTGCCAGGCTTTTAATGTAACTTGAAGTCTATTTCAACTCATCCTCTGTGCTAAGGACATTTTTCATTTAATATTCACTTTCATACTTTAAAAAAAGATCAACCATAAGAATGGAGATTATAAACTAAAGAGTTAACCAAGTAAAATGAAAAGAATATAAAAAGGTAGGGAGCCCATTTCATGTCAGAAATACATAACCGTTAGAGTTACATGTTAGAGAAACTGAGCGCATACAGAGAGGACGTGAGACTATTTGTCTTCTGTATAGAATGTGTAAAAGGGGCTTAGAATGCAGAATCGGGATGCATGGTTTAAAGGAGCTTTGCAGAAGCCTTTTGGCCCTTCTGCAAAAATCTGTCTGAGAGTTATCTCTGTCCAACAGAGGCCTAGGTTGGTTCAGAGTGGTGATTGTTATATTCGTGATTGAAATGCGTAAGTAGAATATCAAGTATTAGTGATGTTGAATGATTTCTTCTCTGGGTGGGGTTTGGAACAAACTGATCCCTAATCTCTTATTTGGATATGCTCTCATTTATAATGTGATGCTCAGACTTAATATTTTTGATGTGGTCTGATATGTGCGGAATGCAACGGGCTTCCCAATTTATACCTGATTATTTCGCCTCTTCAGGTATATGACCTCCCAAGGTAATCTCTAGTAAATCAACCTGACGTTACATGAGTTTCCTGAGCCTCTTTAGTCACAGATGGGACATATATGAAAGAGAGAGTAAAGGAAGAAAGGAAAAGTGTGTTCTTCCTACTCTCCCTAGTCAGACATTTGCGTTTGAGGATCTTGTAGTTAAAAGAAACAAGCCATGCGAGAAAGAACTTTTGTGGTCCAATATTTAATGCTCCCTTTAAGGGAAAAAAACAACAAGGTAATTTCTTGGATATTACTTAATGCCATCAGAATAGGGCTGGGGGAGACTATTTGAATTATCCAAGGGTCCTACATGGGAAAAAAGATCCCATGTTTGGCCAGTGGGGTTGCATGTGGGAAATAGGACTTAACATCTATAGTAAGTAAACCCCTTAATTATTATAAAAGAGACTTAAGTTTGTCTGTTTTAAAATGACCGTTTTGTACCCTGCTGTGTTTCCAGCGTCTAGCACGAGGGCTGACATAGTGTGTGCTCAGTAAATATTGTTGAACATATGAATTATTGTATTTATTTGACCTTTCACTGAATCTGGAAAATAAGTTGCAGCACATTTTCCATGTCTCTGAGTACCCGTGCTATGGTCCTTGAGTAGTTTGCTCCACTAATCTTGTTTCCATGGTGAAGTGAGTTCGTATCTACTCTCTCGGGGGATGTAGGAGGTTGGCAACATCTCTGTTAATTGTGAGGTCACCAGTAAGACCTGGCAGTGATGAGTACTTCCCCAAATCGCAGCTGTGCAGCTTTCTCAGTGGTTTCATTCAGTTCCACTTGAAGCACATAACTGGGCTGGGATTGCATGAGATTAAGCGCTGCGAGTGCTCGTCACCGTGGTGAGTGGCTCTGAACAATCGCCCAGTGACTGACCCTTTAAGGATGAGGTGCACAGCTGAACGTGTACCAGCTCAGTAAGTGCCAGGGTAGGTGACAAGTTGGAAACGACCTTTTCCTAAAAAAAAAATACAGGTCAAGCAAAGTTAGTTAATACATTTAAACACTCCAGTGACTCAACAAAGTGGAACATGTAGAAGTCTCTCATTTGCATTGGAAGAAAGTCACATTGTTCTGACTGTGAGAACCCTGTTGATATAGGTAGGAGAGTGTTCTTTGGCTCAGGTTTTGTTGTTGAAGTTAGAAGCAACATGAACATGTGTGTTTGACCATCTTGTGCAGGGTGACTCATTTTTAACCTGAACACTATGAGTTAGACAGGGCAAGAGCGTCTTCAGAGTGAACCGAGTAAGAACTTGTTCCTGTCTTTTCTTCAAAGCCTTGTTTAGAAAGAGTTAATTCTGATTTTAAAAAGTCAACCGTACAGGCTCCTACTTTCCTTTAACCTTTCTAGTCTTTTCCTCCTCCGTGTCCTTTACTGATTGTTACTCTCCTCAGTGGTAGCATCCTCAGGTTTGGTCTTAAGCTCTCTTCCATTCTCCCTCTATATTCTCTTTCTGGATAACATCACTCATCACCATGAAATGAAATACTGTCTTTATGTTGGCAATACACAGATGCATATCTCTATGTTAAAACTCTCTACAAAGCTCCATATGCCATCTATTTTGATTCCTCTACTTGGGTGTTTCACAGTTATATCAAACCTAAGACAGCCCCATCAGAAACTTTAATTATCTGTCCCTAAAATCTATTTCTTCTCAGTATTTGACATTTTTATCTCAATTATAAGCATCTATCTCCCTTTCTCGAGTACCTAAGACAGACGCTCTGGAGTCATCTTTAATTCTCTGTATTATTGTCCCTCTATGCACCAACGTCGAAAAACATTAACAGATTGAGGTGGTTGCTCTCTGGTTTGCGTGTGAAACCACAGTTAATCTCAAATGTGTTTACTTTTTGTCTGCATTCTTAGTTTGACCACATGTGTTGCTTTCTTGGTCTAGCCATCATGATCTTGCACTTGAACTATTATAACTGACTTCAAACTGATCTCTCTCATTCTACTCTTGTCACCCTGTAATCTGCTTTTCAAAAAAGAAGAAGAATGACTTTCTTTCAAATGTAACAGGTTATGCCATACACTGTATGCTGCTTCCAATGACACTTCAAATGCCATCTAAGTGTGTTTTATGTTCTTCAGATCTCTACATAAATCATGCCCTGCCAACCCCTCTGTTCTGTATTTGCCGCTACAGTTATTTATTTGTGACTCCCACCACTGCTTCCGACTCCACATCACATCTTTAACTGTGTTCTAGTATATCTATAGGTATTTCTCACATAGACTTTACACTGATGCCACCATTATTTGTTGCTTTGGTCACTGCAGTGACCTCCCAGCAAGAACCCTCCCAATTCAACCTCTCTTAAATTAAAATGTAATCTAAGCCATTCATGTACATCGTTTGAAAAGTCAATAAAGTTATAAAAGTTACATTGTAAAAAATGAATTTTCTTGCTCCTTCCTCTCCATCTTTGATTTCTGTCCTTAAGGAGCAAATTGCCTTTCTTTTAGTATTAACACTTACTTTGCTTTTATATTGCTAAGTAATACAGTCATATCGTTTATTCTTTATTTCTCATTTTTAAAATATGTAAACATGACACACAAATATATATGGTTATAAATAATCACTTAAAATTGTACGCTTTTATAAAACTCAAAGTTGATATATTGAGTTCGTCCTACCTATTTTCCAGAGTCATAGCCTTGGTATATGGCCTCCTTCACCTACAATACCACTGTTCTCTCAATTGCATTGTTTTCTATGACTGGCTCCTTCAGTTCTTGCCTCAAATGTGATTTCCTTAGATAGGTTTTATTGGGGTACCCTCTCTGGCATCTTAACCTCTGCTATATTTCTTTCAAATCCCTATTTGCTTTTTTAATGATGCTTTTCCTACTTTATAATATCTTAAGTATATTTTTCTGAATAGTTCATTTTTTTCCTGCCTTTCTGCATAAAATATAAGGTCTGTGAAGATAGAGATTAAATCTGTTTTCATCTTTGAATCCTCAGTGCCTTGCCTCTTGCCGTATTGTGAGTATTCAGTCAGTACATTTGTAATGAAAATTATTAAGCACCAGAAAGATACAGCAAAACATAATAGCTTTTGGCTGGACTGGTTGGTAAACTTAGAAGTAGATTTAAAATGGAATTTGCTCTCTTTTTCTAAGCTTGTTGTTTTCCTATTTTAAGAATGCATAGACACCCCAGTGGATTAATGAAAAAATTATTATAACTAACGAGATTAAATTAAAGTGAATGGAATATAAAAAAAGTATATGAAAATCAAGTTTTTCTTGATATGAGCAAAAATTCTCCTATAAAATGAGAAAGTAACCATTATAATAACCAAAAAATCAATTAGTTTTGGATAATGAAACATTAGGATGGAGCAGTCATTTTCAGCTCTACCAGTTTTTACCACTTCCATTTTACTTCTTCAGCATAGAACAGCTTCTACTTATTATCATATTGTGATGTTGTTTATAATGACATTGCAATGTTGTTGATAAAAGGGACATTTTTGAAATTGTTTTTAAATCCATATTTCTGTCAGATGTTGGAGAGAAGTTAGAAGAAGGCAATGGTTTTCAAGAAAATAGGAGAGAAAGCATTGTAAGAATAAAATCTATTCTTCTAACAAATGAAGTGTAATTGTCATGTAGATAAAATAATACTGTTGACAGAGCATAACCCAGAAGGCCGTCATGAGGTGTCCCATAATAAAATCTGTAACCAGGGTCTAAGAAAAGATAGGTGGTCTAAAAACAAAAGTAGAATTTTATCAGGGTTTATTTCTGAATATGAATCAAATAAGTGACACTGCTATGGATTAATGCCCTGTGTTCTTTCTAATTATCATTTCCCATGTATCACTTGGGCTTCCCTGGTGGCTCAGAGGTTAAAGCGTCTGCCTGCAATGTGGGAGACCTAGGTTTGATCCCTGGGTTGGGAAGATCCCCTGGAGAAGAAAATGGCAACCCACTCCAGTATTCTTGCCTGGAAAAACCCATGGACAGAGGAGCCTGGTGGGCTACAGTCCATGGGGTCGCAAAGAGTCGGACACGACTGAGCGACTTCACTTTCACTTTCATGTATCACTTAGCTCCGGCTGCACTAGTTTTGCTTTTCCTTAAAGTGTCTAAATTTGTTCCCATCTCAAGGATTTCTTTCTCTCTTTGCTTGGAATGTCTTTCCCTTGCATCTTGGCCTGACTTATCTCTGATACGCTAGATTTCTGCTTAGATATCACCTCATCTGAAAGGCCATCCCCATATCACTGTCTTACCCCTTATAACATTTGTTGCCTGAGTTCATATTATACATATATAAGTGTTTATTGAATAAACAGGATGCAAGGAATATCATAATAAAACAAGTAGTTTGCCTTTTGATTGTTCATATTTGTTTTTCTGGTCTTCTGTTGTTGTTTACTCTTGGGTTGTGAGAAGTCCTGTTGTGAATTTAGTCACAGAAAGTTTCTGGTAATTAAAAATATTTGTCCCATAATCATCAAACCATCCAAATTCGTGTAAATTGAAAATTGCTCTGAGATGCATACTCTCCACATTCAGGCTTCCTGAGAGCTCATTATTTGCAGTGAGGAATGCGGACGTGGAGTTAAGAGTCCTCATTATCCCCATGTAGAGTCTTACTCCTCCTGCTCAGCACACTGGGTTCCTCTGCATCCCCTGGGACTGAAGCTTTAACGGGAAGGAGAATGGAGTCAGACATGGTGTGACTGAGCTTTATGATGGGTGCTTAAAGTGGACACACTCTTTCTCTGTCACAGTCCATATTCATTGGTTCTTAGGAGGCTTTCCTCCTCAGAGCTGCCCCTGAGCCCCTGAGGTCTTTCACTTACTTGTTCTTTGAGGAGAATTAGTTCATCTTTTCTGAATGGTCACTTTCAGCTCCTGCTTTCTTCTTTAGGTAGCTGGTGGGATACTTCCAAGCTATATTGTCCCTTGGTTTTTATTGTGAAATAGAACACAGACATAAATAAGTGCACACATCATCAATTTAAAGCTTATTAACAAATGGTAATGGAGAAATTGTAAGTGTAACTTTGACCTGGTTGAACAAATAACACATTGTCTCCCCACCTGGGGTATGAGTTGGTGATGGGGCTTGTCAGTCTTGTTCACTGCTGTACAGCTCTGGCTGTTCAAAGTTCATTCATACGCATAAGCATTTTATTGAGTGAATGAATAGCTAATAAGATTGTGATATATTTAGAACATAAGTTACTATTAACCAATAAAAACTAACTTATAAAGACTATTTAATACTGTTGGGGTTTTGGTATGATATTATGGAAATACCTAAACAAACTTTTGGGCCGATCCAATATTAAACAAAATAGTTACTAAGCTTTTCTTAGATGGGAAAATAAAGTATAACATAAAACTTTAGCATATGTATACATGTGTATAGGTATACACATGCACACACACAGATACAGAGACACTTATGTGTATATGTTAATAGACCAGAAAGAAATGTATACATACATATTAATATATATATACTTCTGTATGATGAAATTTGAGATGACTGTTTTCTTTTTTCAACTATATTTTTTAAATATTCTGCTATTTATAAGTTCTGATTTTTATGATCAGAAAACATTTTAAGGAAAAAAAAAGAATTGAGAGAAAGGAAGAAGGAAAGAAAAACAAAAACCTTGAACTTGTTCTCCCAAAATTGCCGTGGGAGAGAGATTGAGTTTCCACCATTGGAGAAGGCCTGGAGATGAAAACCTCCGTGCACTCAGAAGGCCAGTGTGCCTTTGGCAGCCCCCATGCCTGTCACGTAAAACACCTCAAGATAAAAGCTCAGAGCCTAATGTGCTGTTTTTGTCTTCTGCTTTGTGAGCGATGGGGCCTGTCCTTGCTCTTTTTTTCTTTAATTTATTTTTTAATCGAAGGATAATTGCTTTACAGAACTTTGTTGTTTTCTGTCGGACATCAACATGAATCAGCCATAGGTGTACATATGTCCCCTCCCTCTTGAACCTCCCTCCCTATCCCATCCCTCTAGGTTGATACAGCTCCCCTGTTTGAGTTCCCTGAGACGTACAGCAAATTCCCATTGCCTATCTATGTTACGTATGATAATGTAAGTCTCCGTGTTACTCTCTCCATGCATCTCACCCTCTCCTCTCCTCACCCCGTGTCCATGAGTCTGTTCTCTTTGTCTGTTTCTCCATCGCTGCCCTGGAAATAAGATTTTCAGCACCGTTTTTCTAGATTCCGTATATGTGTGTTAGTATATGATACTTATCTTTCTCTTTCTGACTGACTTCACTCTGTATAATAAGCTCTAGGTTCATCTACCTCATTAGAACTGACTCAAATGTGTTTCTTTTTATGGCTGAGTAATATTCCATCATGTATATGTACCACAACTTCTTTATCCATGGGGCTTCCCTGATAGCTCAGTTGGTAAAGAATCCACCTGCAATGCAGGAGATCCCAGTTCAATTCCTGGGTCAGGAAGATCCCCTGGAGAAGGGATAGGCTACTCCCTCCAGTATTCTTGGGGTTCCCTTGTGGCTCAGCTGGTAAAGAATCTCTTTGCAAGGCGGGAGACCTGGCTTCAATCCCTGGGTTGGGAAGATCCCCTGGAGAAGGGAAATGCTACCCACTCCAGTATTCTGGCCTGGAGAATTCCATGGACTGTATGGAATTCCATCAGGTCACAAAGAGACAGGGCTGAGCGACTTTTAGTTTCACTTTCACTTTTCTTTATCCATTCATCTGTCGATGGACATCTAGGTTGTTTCCATGTTCTAGCTATTGTAAATAGTGCTGCAATGAACATTGGGTGCTTGTGTCTTTTTCAATTTTGGTTTCCTTGGGGTATATGCCTAGGAGTGGGATTGCTGGATCATATGGTGGTTTTATTCTTAGTTTTTTAAGGAATCGCCATACTCTCTTCCATAGTGGCTGTACCAATTTACATTCCTACCAAAAGTGCAAGAGGGTTCCCTTTTCTTCACACCCTCTCCAGCATTTATTGTTTGTAGACTTTTTGATGATGGCCAGTCTGACTGGGTGAGATGTTGTCACATTGTAGTTTTGATTTGCGTTTCTCTAGTAATGAGCGATGTTGAGCATCTTTCCATGTGTTTGTTAGCCATCTGTATGCTTTCTCTGGAGAAATGTCTGTTTGGGTCTTTTCCCCACTTTTTGATTGGGTTGTTTGTTTTTCTGATACTGAGTTTTATGAGCTGCTAGTATATTTTGGAAATTAAAGTGGGACCTAATTAAACTTAAAAGCTTTTGCACAGCAAAGGAAAGTAGAAGGTGAAAAGACAGCCCTCAGAATGGGAGAAAATAATAGCAAATGAAACAGCTGGCCTTGCTCTTGACATCAGATTTTGAGCATCTACCATGTGTGAGATGTTGTGCTTGACATCAAGCGCTCAGTGCAGGTAAGACAAGAGTTATTTGGAACAACAGTCCAAGCAGGTCTTGCCTTTTCAGACAGCCTCACAGAAGAGGCAGCACGTGCTGCAAGCCAGGTGGTCTTTGGTTTGAACCCTGTCCTCACCACACACTCATGTGTCACCTCAGGACACAATAAGTCTTTTTGAAGCTTGACTTTTTCAACTGCAAAATGGATGACATTAACAGAGTCATCCCAACTGGCTGTTTGATTAAATGAAATAATGTACATATAGTATCTGGCCTACTGGCATGTTATTTTCTTCTATTCTTGTTTTCTTGTAAACATTTCAAAGTAAGTTTGAAAAGGGAAGAGGAAAGGACTGTATAGTGTGTTTTAGCCTGGCTAACTAGAAAAGAGTTGTGTAGCGAAGTACAGACTTAAAGAGGAGGTGCTAGTTTTGGGGGGAATTACAATGCATCTAAGGTGAGATAAGGAGTAAGAGACAAGGAGAGAGGATCTTGAATAGCGGCAGTGGATCTGGAAGGAGGATTTGGGAGTCATTTCCCTGGGGACTTATAAATTCCTTGGAAGTGATAAATGGAGAGAAACAATTGCTGACTGAAGACCTGCCTTGTGGGTAAGGAAAAGGACCTGTTTAAGGAAACAGAAACAGTTGCTAGAGAAGAAGATAAGTGTAGCCATGGAATATTCTTGGAGGAGAAAGGTGGTCAAGGGTCAAATGCCCGAGGGAGGAGAATAAAAGGAAGGACACGGTGGGTGGCCTCAGAGCAATTTTCCAGTCCAGTGGGGGAAGCTAGAATGCTGGTGGAAATATAAAGAGAATGTAGGTGGTGAGCAAATTCAGTGCTGTATTAAAATCAATTTGGAAATTGGGAGGCTTTAGCTTCTATCCTTGACATTCCCATGAACTCTCTGTGTGATTTTGGGCAAGTCATACAAGATTTCTAAGCCTTGGTTTTCTTGATTTTAAAAATCCAGATGGCCGGATGAGTCTAAGTTTCCTTCTACCATTGTTGTTTCATGATCCTTTTTGAAGCCCTTTGGCAGGGAAAGTAAATGGAATGATGTTAACAATGTGGTCACATGAAAACTTTTCCTAAAGATAAAACTTGGACACATAGGAAAGCAAGACTGGAAATGCCAAGAGGGAAGAAATCAGATTGAAATTTTGCCTCAAATGGAGTCACAGGTAGAGTGTGGCTCAGAACAACAAATGTATCTATTTTCCCTTCTCTCAAAAGGGAAGAATATGTTCCGTGAAATTAACATTCTGTGAGCACCTGCTATGTACCAGGCCCTGTGCATTGAAGGCATGGTGATGAGCACTGTGCCCCAAGCCCTCCCTGAAATAGCTCATGGTCTCATCAGACAGTCATGCAAACAGCATTCAAAGGGGGCCTAAGTGCAAGAATGGAAAAGGTGGATAGAGGAGGTGGTGGTTACTTTGGAGAAATAATTTTTGAAGAAATAATTTTCCATACCAACAGTGACTTTTCTGGGAAGAGAATCCAGCAGATGCAGTGTACTAAGATGTGCTGCTGCTGCTGCTGCTAAGTTGCGTCAGTTGTGTCCGACTCTGTGTGACCCCATAGACGGCAGCCCACCAGGCTCCTCTGTCTCTGGGATTCTTCAGACAAGAACACTGGAGTGGGTTGCCGTTGCCTTCTCTATGTGACTGTGCAGCTAAAAGTTATTCTGAAATATGTTAAAATGTAAAGTTTGTTCACACAGTAAAATTTGTCTGTAGTGGTTTTATGTGCAGTTTCAATGGAGAGGCAGGCAAGAGTTTATCATAACTGTATAACTTATATATCTTCATTTAGAGTTGATCCTCACAGTCATAAAGGGAAAACTGACAAGATCGAGTCAGGAGAGTGTTTTAGTATGATATGGTAAAAAGATAGATATGGGGTCAGAAGTGTGTTTTCCTACAGATTTATGTGTTATGTATAGAAAGAGTTGGACATGACTGAAGCAACTGATCATGCATGCGTAGAATACATAAAAGCTTGAAAAACTACTCCTGCTTACAGTAATATTGGAAATGCTGTTTCATTTGAATAAAGCATGAAATGAACTTACAGTATTTTAATTTATGTCAATCCCTATGTGATGCTTATGTTTTGAACTATGTATTTTATTTACCTAATGAGGTGTATGCTATAACATTACCATACAAGAGAATATTTTGGAAAATATAGCCAACTTATATAGAATTCACATCATGTAGCGTATAAGACATTTGTGTGAAATGTTGTTATAAGCAGTGTGCTGATGCCAGAACCCTTTCAGCAGCCTCTTTTACTGCTGTTTATAAGGCAAACACTTACGCTTCTTCCAGTAGCTCAGGGATTCTCTAATATACTTTACAGTCAGATAATAAGCTAATCATCCTCAAACCTTCAGGACATTGACTTTTTTTTTTCTGTCAAGAACTTTGTCATTTGATGTTTTCAATTATATGGGTTCATCTTATTTTGGGGCTATATTTACCTGTTTCTCTACTCAAATCTTCCCTGATAGCTTCTCTGATAGCTCAGTTGGTAAAGAACCCACCTGCAATGCAGGAGACCCTGGTTCGATTCCTGGGTTGGGAAGATTTCCTGGAGAATGGAAAGGCTACCCACTCCAGTATTCTGGCCTGGAGAATTCCATGGACTCTGTAGTTAGTCCATGGGGTCGCAAAGAGTCAGACATGACTGAGTGAGTTTCACTTTCACTTTCTACTCAAGTCAGACATCTTTTTTTTTTTGGTAATACTTTATTTTTTAAATTAATTTTTATTGGAGTACAGTTGTTTTACAATGTTGTGTGTTAGTTCTACTGCTCAGCAAAATGAATCAGTTATATGTATACATATATCCCTTCTTTGAAAGGATACCTGATTAGTAGGAAGCCAGGCATCTTTTTAAACAGTTTCCTGGCTTCCACATCCTCTTTGCCTTTCTGCTAATGCCTCTCATCATAAGAAGTAACTTTTATCCAAATTCTACTATCCCTCCAGATAGCAAAGTCTTCTCATAGCCTGAAATTATAATGATCTACCACACACAGTATTTACTTCTTGTGATGTGCTGTGTATTTTTAAAAATAGGATATTATTAAAGATTCTTACCATATGCAGTTTTAGCCCTTAGATATGTACCTTCAACTAGTCAACTGAAAGTTCGTGTAGAAAACTGAAGTCCTGGAAAATAAAGAAAATTTCCAAAAAGGAGAATGGAAAAATAAAAATAGAACTTGAGATAATTATATTAGTAGTGCATCAGCTGCTTAAGTGAATAGGAATTAAGGTAGGGGAAGTGAAGTAGTTAACCTAGTAAAAGTAGCAACTGTAAATTTTTAGTTATTTTTACCTATGTTTACATTACTGCTTTAGAATCTGTTCATCTATTTAATAGACTGTAGTTGATTTGAATTTGAACACCTGAAACATTTGCATTAGGTGAATTAAAGCAATAATATATAAAAATCCATGCACATTTGTCAGATCAAATTTCATGTTGTGATTAGGAATTGGTGGCCATGATAATACACTTATATGGAGATTAGTGTAAATGGCTGTTTTAAGAAACATAGGGGTATCTAAATGGAGAGATAGTAAAATATCAGAACCAGTAAGACAAGAAATGGTTGGAAATTTATTTTCAAATAAGCGGTGGTAAATTTGTAAAACACTGAAATGTTTGCTAAAATGTCAAATCAAATTATAACATTCAATACAATAGGAGAGATGCCATTATATGAGAAGATGCACATAACGACAAACAAGGCAGTTAACTTTTAACTAATTTCGTTTCCAAATGTTTGCATGAAATACCTGAACATTGTTAACATCATTTTGAAAAATCTAAGAAGAGGAATCTTGGAGAAAATACTTACATAGTTCACACTTATTTTGGAGAATGTATTGTGCCATTTTAATGCACTACTAATTTTCTTTCCTTCTAAAATTAAACTTCAGGAGCAAACTCCGGGAGCAAACTCTGGGAGATAGTGAAGGACAGCAAAGGGAAGCCTGGTGTGTTGCAGTCTGTGGAGTCACAGAGAGTCAGACACGATTTAGCAACTGAACAACAACAACAAAAATTAAAAGGATAATGTTTGCTGAAGTGAATGTTGTCTAATTATGCATTATTAAGCATCAATGTGTGTTTTAGTCACTCAGTCATGTCCGACTCTTGGCGACCCCATGGACCGTAGTCCGCAGGGCTCCTCTGTCCGTGGAATTCTCCAGGCAAGAATACTGGAGTGGGTTGTCACTTCCTTTTCCGTTATCAAGCATAGGAGAACTTGTAAAGAGACTTTGATCTAGATTTATGTTCTTCCATGGCTTGTACATTCACAGCACAGATAAGGCGATCCATTTTGTTAGTGGAATAGGTCCCCTCTTCGTGAGGACATAGAAAACCTCATGACTTCCCTACTTGATGGATGCCAACCCAAGCTAGAGAACTTCCTGTGGCGTGGGATAGTACTCTGATCTCAGGT
Source organism: Giraffa tippelskirchi (assembly GCF_054371585.1). Lineage (NCBI taxonomy): Eukaryota > Metazoa > Chordata > Mammalia > Artiodactyla > Giraffidae > Giraffa > Giraffa tippelskirchi. The sequence goes on along the minus strand of NC_137280.1, from coordinate 100,677,381 downwards.
AGAAAACCTTTGCCTGAAGAGAATCTGAATACTTGATGCTAAATATGCCCCAGAGTGAACTGAGTCTGGCACGTGGGGTCAGACAGCAAATATATATTGAATGAATTAGTCATCATTTATAATTATTCCAAGGCTAGCCACTTCAGTATTCTGGCCTGGAGAATTCCCTGGACTGTATATCCATGGGCTTGCAAAGAGTCAGACATGACTGAGCGACTTTCATTTTCACTGTAATTATTCCAGCTTCCCTCATAGCTCAGTCAGTTAGGAATCTGCCTACAATGCAGGGGACCCGGGTTCAGTTCCTTGGTCAGGAAGATCCTCTGCAGAAGGAAATGGCAACCCACTCCAGTATTCTCGCCTGGAGAATCTCATGGACAGAGGAGCCTGGCAAACTGCGGTCCATGGGGTTGTAAGTCGGACACGACTTAGCAACTAAACCACCACCACCATAATTATTCCAACAATTTTTTTTTCAAGGTGACCTTCTTGTTTTTAAACATATATATAGATAAAATCCTAACACAGTAGAGAATTGTGTGTCATGAAGAGTTTTCCAAATGTAACTTAAAAATAAAACACATCTACTTGCTGCTGCTGCTAAGTCGCTTTAGTTGTGTCCGACTGTGCAACCCCATAGAAGGCAGCCCACCAGGCTCCCCCATCCCTACTTGCAACAATATTTAATATGCTAATATGGTGATGTAAGAGTTGCCAAGAGTCGGACATGGCTGAGCAACTTCACTTTTCTTTATGGTGATACAAAAATGAGTAAATTTTAATTTTTTGGATTCTTGCAGCTCTTCAGTCCACTCTTAAATTTTTGGCTGCTATATTTATTATAATTATACTTATGAATAACATAAAAATTATGGCAAACATTTATTACAGGGTTACCCAGAATCAGCTTCTATGCTGGAACATGAACATTTTGTTGTTGCTGTTTAGTCACTAAGTTGTGTCTGACTCTCTTTGTGATACCATGGACAGTACACCCCACCAGGCTCCTCTGTCCATGGAATTTTCCAGGCAAGAATACTGGAATGAGGTGCCATTCCTTTCTACAGGGGAACTTTGCGACAGCAGTTGAACCCACATCTCCTGCATTGGTAGACAGGTTCTTTACCGCTGAGCCACCTGAGAAGTCCTTATGATAGGAACATTACATGTGCTTAAAGATGATTTAAAAAAATTCTTCCAAAGAACCCTATGAAGCTGTTGTATAAAGACACTATAAGTTTCTCATAGTTACATGGTAGCAATAGGTTATGAACTCAAATAATCTTAAGTCCAGAATCTGTTCTTGATGTTATTAAATTTTATATGATAGTATGCAATTAAATTTTATAGGATTTGTTATTATAACTCTTCCCATGCTTATAACCTGTTGAAAGAATGTATCAGATTACAAATTTATGATTTAGGGAAACTAAGCATCATAGCAGTTATTATTTTAGTCATTAGCTACACTGTCAGTTTTATTTGTGGCTTTGGATACCGACTGAATCTCAGAATCACACTTACTCAGACAAGAGAAACATATTTCTGTGTTTTCATAATCTCAATTGATGATAATATGACACCACTTATCCTCAATCCGACTTCCCTGGTGGTTCAGTTGGTAAAGAATCCGCCTGCACTGCGGGAGACTTGGATTCAGTCCCCGGGTTGGGAAGATTCCCTGGAGGAGGGCATGGCAATCCACTCTAGTATTCTTGCCTGGAGAGTCCCCATGGAGAGGAGCCTGGTGGGCTGCAGTCCACGGGGTCGTGAAGGGTCGGACACGACTGAGTGACCAAGCACACATTCTATCCTCGATCCATCTGTAGATATACTATATCTTTAATGATCGTTATTTAAATTTAAAAATATTTGATATTCTCTCTTATTCCCATAAAATTTGACTCTAAGGAAAATTTTATGTGTTTCATGTGTCTAATTAAAATTGAAGCTGACTACATATTTGAGAGAATGAAAATATGTATGGAGAATAAAGAACTCATTGGAAGTTAAACTTAACAGAAAAATGCCCCCCAATACATATATGCCTGATATTTTAAAAGAGTCATTAGAATAGGAATTTTTTGCATTATCCCCACCCACAAGTGATGTGTGCATGTGTGTGAACAGGAGAGGGAGCGGTAGAAGCTGAGAAAGAGACAGGGAAGGAAGGAAGGAAGAGAGGGGAAGGGGACACACAGAGGCGATGGAACTGCTGGTCCAGTAGTTAAGAATTTCATTAGTGATAGAAAACTTCAATAAAATGAAATTGGTAAGGATTTTTAGATTTTATTCTTCAGGTATCTTATAGTGTCAGTTCTGTACAAAATAAAATGTGATAGCATGTTGGCAGTCACTTAGTCTTTCCATATAGAAGATGCAATACACTTTAGTAATTCAAACAAAACAAAAAGGCTTTTTTTCTTAGGAAAAGATGTTTTAGCCTAAATTTTAAAAAAATATACAATGTGGAACAATGACTATATCTGAAGAAATAATTATATTATGCTAATTATATGTGAAACAAATTAAAATGAACTATATAATTTTTATAAAATTAATACAAAACAGTATTTGAGAACTTTATTATTACAATATCGTGTATGAATAATACAGGTTCTAGGGGATTATTTCTTCAAAATTGTTTACTAATGAGTTAACAGTATAAGTAATCAAATATGCATTATATATATTAATATATATCACAGTAGACTAAAATAATAAAAATTGGAAAGATCAAGTCATATTTTCTTCCGTGTAAAATATTTTCCTAGTTATAACTTAACTTTATATTCTAAAAAAGAAAGGGAAGAAATGACTAGGCTTAGCTTTAATATGATAAAAGAATACTTATTTGTTATAAGTTCATCTTGCTGATCATAAATGAATTTTACAGTTCTTAGCCCCATGTTCACAACTGGCTAACTTTAAAATATTGTATTATATGAAATGAAACTTGTTTATGTAAGTGATGCTTCCTTTTTCTGTAATTTATTGTTCAAGGGTTTTAAAAAATGTTTAAAAGAAGGCTTAAGAGTATTTTATATAATTGTAATGCTATATACCCTACATTTATTGTGGTATGTTACATGAATTATTTTATTAAATAATGATTGTCAAGAAGTTGGACTGTGTGGTGTATGCAATTAAAAACTGTATTGCTCTTTTGTACATGCTGTACATATAAGTGACCCCATGGGTCTCCCAAAGTGAGCCTTTAACATTCCAGAATTTTTACTGTGCATCTGTTGCTGGCATCTAGCCTCCCACCCACACAGGCTAAGACTAACTATATGAAGTTTATGCTAGTGCAATAAAGTACCTAAAGATGAAGTAATAAAATGGGAAGACAGTTACCTTATTAGTGGGGTTGCTAAAATAGCTTCATTAGAAATATATATGCATATACGTGGAAGAAAATAAAGTGTGAGTGGGAGAACCTAGAAAGTAACTTAATTGAATAAGTTACTTAATTGAAACTAACTTATGAATAGATATTTCATATGTATCTTTCTATGTTATGTATTCCAGATGGGATTTATACAGCTCAATGAGGACTTCATATTTATTGAACCACTCAATGATACAGTGGCCATAACAGGTCACCCACATCGTGTATATAGGCGGAAAAGGTCCATGGAGGAAAAAGTCACAGAGAAGTCCGCTCCTCACATTCATTACTGTGGTGTCATTTCAGGTAATGCCTTCTCCTGAAAGGGTTTAATTAAATATGCAATGTGAGATGAATCCTGGAATAAATCCTCCCTCCCTTCTTCCCTCCCCCCAAACCCGCGCTTTCTTCTTTCCTTGCCTTCCTACCTTCCCCATCCTTCCCTCTCTTTGTATCTATCCATCTGTCCACTGCTTTATCTTTTTTTTTAATGTGGACTCTCTTGGTTAATGACAATTACATATATTTTTTTGACTTGTTTTCTATGAAGTAGTATATTTTAATATAAAAATAGAAGAACTTCAGATATTAATACATTGCATACTCTATATCCCTCTTGAGTTGTGAAGTGTTCCTCATGGGATTCTGTTCACCCAGCTGGAATAGAAATGACACTGAGAGAATTCCAGATCCTCTGAAACTGAATACTGTGAGCTCATGATCTTATTTTAGTTTACTTCTATGTGAACATCATAGAAATCTCTTTACTTTGAGCAGAAGCATCTTCTACTTACTTCTTCTTCTGTTTGATTCAAGTAAAAATCATCTTCAAGGTTAGTATTAATAGAGGAATAGGAAGAAGAATCAAGATTTACTTCTTTGAATTTTATTCTCAGTATTAGAATATCTTAAAGTTTAAGTGGCTCACAAACATTTCGAATCATCAAATCCTAGTCTCTGTTTGTCTGCCAATTTTTCACAGAAATAAAATGGGGTTGCTGTTTGGTACACTTCCTTATTACTTCCTTTGGCAGAGATATGTGGCATTAGCAAGAAGGGTAAGGAAAAATGAATGATTTCTATTACATAAATAGGACCTGAAAGTCATAGCCAACATTCAGCGGTTTCCCTAGTAAAAATGTTTGGCCATCTAATCCAGACATCTCTGAATATTCACTGATATGAGAAATAGTTCCATTTAGAATCTGAGGAAATAGGAATTTATTGAAGAATTTTTGGTATAAAGACTTTAAAATTGACTTGGAGATTTAGAATTAGGTATTAGCATATTTAGTGCCAAGATAGCAACTTGAAAATTGGTTATGATATTTGAGGTTGATTTAGGTATATAAATTGTGATATTAAGTAACATTTTCAGAGGCCTTGGCATGTTCATATCATCAGTTGTCTAGGAGGATCAGATTCAAACAGGATTTCAGTATGTTTCTGTTTAGAAATACTATCTCAAATTAATCTCTGATCACTGTTTTCTTTTGCAAAAGCTCATGGTATCAGTCTGCGAGAAATATTTTCAGAAGTGGTTAAGTGAATCTACCTCTGTGTCACATTATTCAAAGCATATTATCAAGTCAATTGAAATAAGACACACTCCTCTTCTCTATTCCAAGAAATATAGACACATTGGAGATAAAAAACAGCTGGACAAAAGTCATAGTCTGAAAAAGCAAAAGAAAAGTTTTTATATCGTGAAACAATAACGGCAACAACTTGGATATAGTCCATTTAAGGAGATTGCCTTGTGTGAGTTACACTGAAAATCTGCACTATGCAACTTTTGAATCATAGTAAGTTCCAGCTGTTCTAATTACTCATGTATACAGATGACATAAAGTAGGCTTTATATTCCAGTATGTATGGAGGAAAGGTTTCTAGAGAATTCTTATTTTTGATAGGTTTTATAAAGCATAAATACATGGTTCATATTTGACAGACCTTGTTCATAAACTTTCTAATTTTTTTAAGACATGACTGTTACATCTTTTTTTTTTTTTTTTTTTGAAGGTTATTTTTATTTTATTTTTTTTATTTTATTTTATTTTTTTTATAAATTTATTTATTTTAGTTGGGGGCTAATTACTTTACAATATTGTAATAGTTTTTGCCATACATTGACAAGAATCAGCCATGGGTTTACATGTGTTCCCCTTCCCGAACCCCCACCCACCTCCCTCCCCCTCTCATCCTTCTGGATCATCCCATTGCCCCGGCCCTGAGCCCTTGTCACATGCATCGAACATGGAATGGTGCTCTGTTTCACATATGACAATACACATGTCTCAATGCCATTCTCCCAGAACGTCCCACCCTCACCTTCTCCCTCAGAGTCCATAAAATTGTTCCATGCATCTGTGTCTCTTATTCTGTCTCGCATATAGGGTTATCGTTACCATCTTTCAGATTCCATATATATGCATTAGTATACTGTATTGTTGTTTTTCTTTCTGGCTTACTTCACTCTGTATAATGGGCTCCAGTTTCATCCATCTCAGTAGAACCGGTTCAAATGTATTTTTTTTTAATGGCTGAGTAATATTCCATTGTGTATATGTACCACAGCTTCCTTATCCATTCATCTGCTGATGGACATCTAGGTTGCTTCCATGTCCTGGCTATTGTAAACAGTGCTGCGATGAACATTGGGGTACACGCGTCTCTTTCAATTCTGGTTTCCTCGAAACTGTTACATCTTAATTAACCTGTTTGGATCAAGCACTTGCATGCAAGGATTGCTAAGCTATTTTCTAAGTTCTCTTACCTATTTTCAGTGTTTTTTAAGGGACATTTAAAAATCATTTTAAAATTAGCAATCTGTGAAATAAAATACCCATTTACTTATGCTGATGTGTCTAATTATAGTTCTTCCCTTCTTATTTCAGGATACTATATTAGCATATTAAAGAACATTCAGATTTGGATAATGTTGCAGCAATTGCCTTTGCACAATGGATCATAAAGTTTACTTGTATTCCACTTGGTCTTTGCCTGTTCCCCTTCATCATGTTAATACTTTAAATGTATTGTGTTTATATGTATTGATTATGTAAATGCTTTTTTCTAAACAGCTACCTTCATAGTTTAGGATGACTTTGTCTTGTTCTTTTATTAAAAGATAACATAGAAGAAAGAAAGGCGCAGGAGATTGAGAGTCAGAGGCACCAGGTTCAAGGCCTAGCTTCAGTCTCACTCTAGCTAGATACTCTTCACTTCCCTTGAATTTTTGAACCTTAAAATTCTTTATTTACAACATAAGCAGAACCAGTCACCTCACAGGAATGTAGAGCTAAATGACACAGCTCTTATTCTCACGAGGTGGACCAATGTATTGTTTTTGGCAAACTTGTAAATGAGTAATTAGGCTATCTATAATGAGAACCATGACCAACTTGGTACCCAAGATTCTAAGCTTCTGTTATTGGGGAGGAGGGTGAGTTGAATCTCAGATATCAAGTAACACTTATCCAGACTACAGGGGAGAAAGGAAACAGAGTATGCAGGCTAAGAAAATGAACTTTGGAGTCAGGCTGTATGTGCTCACATCTTATGCTGCCACTTCCTACTTGTGGGACTCTAGAGAACTTCCTTGCTTTCTCCAAAGCTTCATTCACAATATACAAAATGGATGTAGAGGTACCTGAACCTTAGAGCTCTTGTCGTAATTAAATGAGATTATGTGTAAAAATGAAAAACAATTTGTGAAAATTTAGTGGATGTTGTTAGATGGGGAAAGGACATTTTGGGGAGAAGGAACAATAAATACAAAAGCATAAAGGCAGAAGAAATCATCCACTAGGAGAGCTGAAGCCAGTGTCTGCAGTGTGGACAGGAGGTTCAAGCCTGGAAAAGTAGTCACAGCTGAGATAATGAGGGGCCTTGAGTGCTGTGGTAATGAAGACTTTATCTGGAAGGCAAAATGTGGTCTTTCAAGACTGTAAACAAGCCTGTGGCTTTATCAATCAATATTTATAAACTTGTGAGTATGTCTAGGACTCTATGCGAACAAGAACGAGATCTATAAAATTGAAGAAGACCAATTTATTCAAGCAGGATACAGAGATCATCTCTATTCTTGGAGCTAATTTAACCCAGCCACTACCAAAATAGTTTCCATATGCCAGTCATGAAATCGTGGAGGTGATCGTCAGTGTGTGGAGGGTACTATGGGGAGCACATAGTGCCCACCTGTATATCCTCATTTACAAATCTCTTCTTTAACTGGGAGTGTGTGGTATCAACTCTATTGTTTTTATGCATGCATCTGGGTAGAAAATGATCTCAAGGATTGAAGAGATGAAAAATGAGCTCAGCATGCTTGATATAGACAATGAAGACATTCAGGGAAGCCATTTAGTAAAAAGACGACTTCAACATGCATGATTTTCACACACAATGGCTAACTCATATGATGGAGTCAGAGAGTTGTGGTATTGAGATTCTTAAGAAACCTAAAATGTTCCAAATAGCCTATTTAAATATAACACACAAATAAGGATGCAGTACACTGACAGTTTGGGGCCAATACAGCCGTCATTAGTTGAGGCAGTAAAGGTAACAAAAGCTTTACTGTCTCTCCCTTACATGATCTCTTAATCACTCTTGATGTGATTGAAAAGCCCCAAATGTTATTTTTTTCTTACGTCTCTGTCTCCTCCATGGGCATGTCTTCTCCCATATATACATGCCCTACATGTAGGCATTTCCCAGGACTTCCTCCTTTTCTTTCTACATCTCATGCCACAGGCTTCCCTGGAATGACAGAGTCCAAATCCATGGGTTCAACTTTACTGACACACTGTTTTGTTCCAAACTCGACCTCCATTTTAATCTCTCTCCTGACAGTCAGGTGTTTAAGTAACTCTTACTCTGATGTCTCTCAAGACACCTCAGACTTAATAAATCTGTGGCTGAACCCATCATTTTTCCTTCCAGATTCCTCTGCTGATACTCCCACTATCTACCTGGTCACTGAAAAATAACCACCCCACCCAGCCACCCCCTCACACACATAAAACAAAACAATAGCAAAAAGAAAGAGTAATCCTAACCATCATCCTTTTTCTCTGTTTAGTCTGATTAATTTTACTGGGCTTCCCTGATGGCTCAGATGGTAAAGAATCCATCATCTGTGTAGGAGATGAGGGTTTGATCCCGGGTTGGGAAGATCCCCTGGAGAAGGGTATGGCACCCCACTCCAGTATTCTTGCCTGGAAAATCCCTTGGACAGAGGAGCCTGGCAGGCTACAGTCCATGGAGTCACAAAGAGTTGAACACGACTAAGCAACTAACACTTTCACTTTCACCGAAGGTGATCTCTACTTTCTAATATTTTGCCTTTTATCTCTTTCTTTCTGTTCCTACCACTGTGTGATTTTTACCCAGAAGACCATTGATGTATCCATTTAGGAGAGACGGTTGATCTGTGTCTGTGTATCTATATGTCTATCTACCTATCTTTCCTCCACAATCAACTTATTAGGTGTTGACCTTGCCAAAATGAGCCTTTTCATATACTTATAGGAATGTCACCTACTAAAGACTTTAAGTTTATATGATAATATCCTAATATGTAACTAAAAGTAGGATTGTGATTACAATGAAAAAAAACTACAAATTCATTTTTGATTGTTGAAGCTCTTAAGATACTAATAAAATTAGTTTCATTTGCTGTCCTTCATCAGAGAAGGCAAAGGCAACCCACTCCAGTACTCTTGCCTGGAAAATCCCATGGATGGAGGAGCCTGGTAGGCTGCAGTCCATGGGGTTGCTAGGAGTCGGACACGACTGAGCGACTTCCCTTTCACTTTTCACTTTCATGCATTGGAGAAGGAAATGGCAACCCACTCCAGTGTTCTTGCCTGGAGAATCCCAGGGATGGGGGAGCCTGGTGGGCTGCCGTCTATGGGGTCGCACAGAGTCGGACACGACTGAAGCGCCTTAGCAGCAGCAGCAGCTGTCCTTCATCAAGGTCTTTGGTATTAACTGCTGGTACTGAATATGGATTCATAAAATTTACTTTTAACTCTAGTGATCTGATCTTGGGTGGCCTTGACCTGCAACAGCTTGAAGTGGGGGTTGGGCTCCCCCCAGAGATTGAGGCCAGGTCACGGCAGTGAGAGCACCAAATCCTAGCTACTAGAGCAGTGGTCAGTGACAAGGCCCTGGCTTTTTGACTTCACAGGAAAGAATTCCTACTCAGAGTCACTGAGTTGTGCCCTCATAGCAGGCTGGGGGACTTACTTATGTGGAACATTTCCTTTGGGTTTCCTTTGCCAGTCATTTTGTTTTGCCTGATTCACAGTCCATATTTTGTTTATCTTAGGATCCTTCCATGTGTGCATATGCACCTGTTAGCCAAGATGAATTTGATCAAAGAGTCCTATGGGTAGACTGGCATCAGTTAGCATCACTCCCTTTTGATCTCCAGGGAGCCTTTCTGCCCATGTATAGTTGGGGAGGTCTTATGACTCTGAGAGTGAGAAATGTGTTCTGGGCAGGGCCCAGCCTCCTCTCTCAATTATCCTACTATTCTCATCTTGGAGTTTCAGTCCACAGGGGATGAATCTCCACTCACTGTGCCTTGGAGGCAGGGGCTCATCTACCTCCTGCCTCAATTCTGTTGCAGATGGCTCCTGTTGCTTTTGTCATTTTTGCATCTTCCTGTTTCATGATATAATGCTTATTTTTGTTAAATAAGGGCTCTTCGCATTTTATTTTCATGACACTTTGGTTAACTTAGTTAACTGATCTCCTTGACATTTGGGTAAAACTTCGTTTGTTAAATTTTTAGTTTGTGTCCCCATGAGAAAAAATGAGAAACTGTAATTTATGGAGATATCTGAGAACAGTGAAGTTACCAGCAATTGTAATGGAATCTACTTCACATTAGAGCTCAGAGCTAACTCATTTGGACCTAGAAGTTAGTAATAGGAGGAACCCAGCAGTTTAATAACAGAAGAGATAAACTAATCCTGGCATCATGAAAATGTATTAGAAGGGAAGTAAGGTGGAACAGGTAGTAAAATAGAATAGAATAACACCAAAATCAAGTACCTGGAACAAGACTCTAGAAAAGGAATTTATCAGAAACCAAGAGGATGAACTAGAACTACGAGCATACATATCTCCAAGTTCAAAACAAAGTTAGGTATGTCTATGTAAACATGACTGATTGGATGCACTTGTTTTATATCCATGGGATTCTGTTAAACACACGTTTACTTCTGGGGACTCCACTAAAATTAGAATAAAAAAATATAAAAGATGTCGGCCAAAAAGTACAGATTTGGGAAAGAAGATGGCAGCTATTTAGTAACATCAACAGAATATCAGTAAATGGCCAGGAGAGGAACAGATGATAGCTGATTTAACAGTAAATGGTGGAGATGGCTGTGCAGTTGTAAAAAGTTGTTAAAACTAAACGAATTGTACATTGAAAGGGCTACATGTTATGGCATGCAAATTACCCCTCAACAAAGCTGTTAAAATTACAAATTCATTATTAAAGCACAGCACACATATAGGAGGTTGCACAAACGATGTGTCCAACTGCTGAATTTTCCCAAAGTGAAGCATAAGTAGGTACTACTCGTACTCTTGCCTGGAAAATCCCATGGATGGAGGAGCCTGGTAGGCTGCAGTCCATGGGGTCGCTAAGAGTTGGACACGACTGAGCGACTTCACTTTCACTTTTCACTTTCATGCATTGGAGAAGGAAATGGCAGCCCACTCCAGTGTTCTTGCCTGGAGAATCTCAGGGACGGGGGAGCCTGGTGGGCTGCCGTCTATGGGGTTGCACAGAGTCGGACACGACTGAAACATCTACCTACCTACCTACCTACCTACTCAGATCAAAATGTAGAGAGTATCAGCACCAGAGATGTTGCCCTTGTGCCCACTCTTCAGCACTAGTTTCTCTTACCCCAAGATCTTCACTATCCCGACTTCTAACATCCCATCTTCCCAGTTTGTGGTGTTCTTATAAATGGAATCATACACTGTCTACTCTTTTGTAATTGCTTCTTTTGCTCAGCAGTATGTTTGTGAGGCTCATCTGTTTTCACAAATTGAAGCAGTTCGTTTTCACTGCTATATGAAGTGAAGTGAAGTGAAAGTCACTCAGTCATGTCTGACTCTTTGCGACCCAATGGACCATACAGTCCATGGAATTCTCCAGGTCAGAATACTGAAGTGGGTAGCCTTTCCCTTCTTCAGGGGATCTTCCCAACCCAGGGATCGAACCCAGGTCTCCCACATTGCAGGCAGATTCTTAACCAGCTGAGCCACAAGGGAAGCCCTCACTGCTATATAGCATTCCATTTTATGAATAGGACAGAATTTCTTTATCCATTATACATTGATGGTTAGTTGAACTATTAAGAATAGCGCTGCTCTGAGTAATTTTTACACCTGGTTTGCATGTATTTCTAATGAGTATGTACTTTAGAATGTTGATCATTGGGTGTATAGTTGTTCAGCTTTAGTGGATACTCCCAACCAGTTTTTCATTGTTTTTCCTAATTTAAACTCCCAGCTCATATGAGTATGAGACTTCCAGTTGTCCTTACCTTCTTGTCAACACTGAATATAACCATGTCTATTGTAGCCATTCTGGAATTTTATTTAAGTTATTGTGGTTAATTTGCATTTCCTTTATCTTATCACTGGTTTCCAAGAGAAAATGATGATGTCTTTTATTTATGGAATTATTTTACTTATAAATACTAATGTGATCTTACTATTGGCCACCTACAACTCTAGAAAGCAGGTGTTACTGTTATTCATTTTACAAATGAGGAAACTAAGGCTGACTGAGTGATGTTAGTTTCCCAAGGGGTAGAGTTAATCAGTGGTAGAAGTCCAGTCTGTCTGATTCCAAAGCCAAATGCTCATTTAGATTCCCTATGTGCAGGGAACTTTTATGGTCTTGCTCATCACTATATCATCAGCACATGTTGGTATTCAATGAACTTTAATTATTGAAGAGGTGGAGATTTTTATTCATTTTGCTAAGATAGAGGCACATTTGAAAATTCATTTCTGTGTTGCAGATAAAGGAAGACCTAGATCTAAGAAAATAACAGAAAGTGGAAGAGGGAAACGATATTCATACAAATTACCTCAAGAATACAACATAGAGACTGTAGTGGTTGCAGACCCAGCAATGGTTTCCTATCATGGAGCAGATGCAGCCAGGAGATTCATTCTAACCATCTTAAATATGGTAGGCAAACTTTAAAGTGCGCTTGGAATTTTTTCAAGAAAACTCTAAGGAAGAAATGTGTGAGTATAATGAAGTTCTTTAAAAATTAACTATTACTATTCCTTTCTTTTATTGACATCAGTAAGAAAAAATAGGTGTATCAAATTGATACATCTCAAAAGAGATATCAAAATAATAATTTATACCTTCTAGTAATCCTTATTGTTAATTTGATGTGGCAAAACTTTTTCTATTATTCTTTTATCTCTTTTTTGTGCCCCTCTTTTCCTTTTTTATAAAAGGCTATTTGTTGAAATAGAAATGTTGTATTTGTTTATATGTATGGCCCCACCCAAAGTATTGTAGATTATGAGGTGGAACAAAAATGGAGGTTGGTGATCCACTGAGCTCTTACGTAGGTATGTAAAAATTGCATGTCGGATATAATACTAGTTGATGAGTAAGATGTAATAGCTAACAGCTGAATCACAGGTAGCTAACTTTGGTTGATAGCTTTTGGACCACAGAAATCGAACTTGTACCTGGGATCTGAATCCTTGTACCTACTGCCTGAATCCTTTGACTTAACTATATACCCTGTTGAGTAAACTTCCTTCAAGGCAGAATGAGGTTTTCATGGAGAGTGTTTCTTAGGAGAGAATAAGCCAATGGCAGATGTCCATTTATAATTCAAGTTGCCATATAAGGCAAGATAAGAACTACTAGTACAAGGATAAAAACTTAGCTACTGAACAACTATTTCACCAGCATTTTGTAAAGGGTAGACAGGCATAGCCTACCAACTTCAGTCTGTTTTAAATAGTGCTGCCTTGGAAAGTGTGGGTTTAGTATGCCAGTTTTAATTTTCTATAATAAATTAAATAGTCAATTTTACCAAAAAAAAAAAAAATCAAGGTACTGCATAAAAAATTTGCCTTGCTTTCCAGCATTGTTACATATACCATGTTTTGGAAATACAAGTTATAATGGTGACCTGAAACTGTTAAGCAACAATAGCATGTCTTCATGGGCAGCATTGAAGGGGAGGAGCTTTGAAAATCCTGTTCCTGTTTGACAGTTGTCTTGGGGAGAGTACAGACTGTAAAGGATAAATTGGGAGGTGGCATAAAGCAGGCTGTTTTGGGGACATTTCCTCAGAAGAAAGGACACTGGCATTTTGTGATCTTAAGAAAATTTCTAGGATTTAGTTACTAAAATTCTTCTCTTCACTATTGTGGAAAGCCCAACCTTCCTTCTGCCCCCCACTGAAATGCTTAGATTATTGATTGCAGTAAGTATATTATCAGAATGCTAGGTCTAAATTTCTTGGTGTCTAAAGTGAATTAGTTATTGCTTATTAAGCTAATTTTAAAGTAATTAAAAACTTTTTTTTGAAATATATAAAATTGCTCAACTGAATTGGGACTTCTCCCAGGTCTGGGCTGTAAGAAAAATTAAGATGTCTTTCAGTTTTATTTTAGGATTTTTATTTTTATTTGCTTTTAGGTTTTTAACCTTTTCCAACACAAGAGTCTTGGTGTGCAGGTCAATCTTCGTGTGATAAAGCTTATTCTGCTCCATGAAACTCCAGTAAGAAAGTCTTGAGTTTTTTGTTCAATTCAGTGGGTGAGAAGTTGTATTCAGGTACTTTTAAGTAAAGGGAATGTTAGGGATTTACTTTTTATTGACTTAAAATCCAGAAATATCCACTGAGTCACTTGAAATGTACATAAAACTGGCCACTAGTTTTAGTTAATACCTCAATTATATTCCAAAAATGGAATGTTCTTAGTTTCCAAGGATCCTGAAAACAAACCTGAACTTTGCAAAAAGCAATTTTTAAAAGTCATTTTTAATGACAGTTTTTTTTTCTTATTTAAACATGTGCTTTATCTGTAATTCAGTTTAAACAGAGACTGTTCTGTGGCATCATTTTAACATACTGCTTAGCTTTGTAACCCTTTGTTAAAATTGTAGAAATAATGAGTGATTTAAGTCTAAAAGTTCCACATTCTTAATATTCCATTGCGACTCTCCTTTTTCAGAATAGCGTTAAACAGGTTTTGTAATTATTGTACCTTAACAAAGTTTTAAGATTTTTTTAGCTCAGGAAAAATTAATCCTGAATGTCTTCCAGGTTCTAATTAATGTTATGGTCAGCAGTCTGCTCTAGTAATTCAAGAAGTCCCCTTGGTTTTTAGTTTTCTGTATATCTGAGAATAATTTGCCTTGAAGTGAAATCTCTTCTTTTGCAGGCAGATCTGTATATTGGGCATCATGGAGAGAAAATGCTGGAGAGTTTTTGTAAGTGGCAGCATGAAGAATTTGGCAAAAAGAATGATATACATTTAGAGATGTCAACAAGCTGGGGAGAGGACATGACCTCAGTAGATGCCACTATACTTATAACAAGGTGAGTTTTTTAAAGCCAATTAAATGACATTCTTAATTTGATGGCCATGCTGTTAATCCTATTAATCCCTTCATAGAATGCTTTTATTCCAGATTTTGTGTTCCAAAAAACTTTTGGCATAATGCTGTTAGTCATTTCCCTCAATTCATAATAACTGATTTCTGAACAGCTACATATTGGCTGGCATATTGACTAAACATTTGGTTAATTAATATAAAAAAAGTTACCCTCAATTTTTGATGCAAAGACGTAGCCATTGATGATGATAAATGAAAGCACTGATGAATTTTGGTGTAACTTTGAAGTTATGAACCTACATGGTATGTTTTTCAGTCGTCATCATGTAAAGTGCCCAATATGTTAAATTGAACAATTTCTGGTTCCAAGAAAAAATTTTAATTAAGTCTCTAGCTAGTTAATTTTGAGCTGCATTTGTATTTCAGCATTGAGGATAAATATAAGGTGAAACAATGAAGAACAATTAACTCTCTATGAACACTTTGTATAAACTTACAGACTTAAATATAAGCTTATTTTACTTAGAGCTAGTAATTAATGGTAGTTCATTGTTAACTAGCAATTTAATTTTTTTACCAGTGTTGATATTTCACATCACAGAATACACAGTGATGTTTAAACATGATTTTCTATAATGAGTGTAAGAATTCATAATGGCTTCTTGTTGCTGAATTGTATAAAAACTATTCTAATTATAAATAATTCATAAAGATGAAAACAATCGCTATGTAAGAACACAGCTAGACTTCCATTTCCAGCTATGTAGGTGTACCTGATACTAGACCTCTGTAATAAACAGCCATAAAATTGAAAAACATTTATGAGACAACTGCTTTCAGTTATTGAAGAAATAGCAGTGCAGTCTCTGAAAGAAGGAAAATTTACCAAGTGAGCCCCACAGCCAACCCAACTTTTGCCTTAGGACAATTTTTTGAATGATACAGCAAGCTGGAATCTAAGTAGAACACAGTGCTCCTGCTGAAAGCATCAGAGATGAGGATACTTTGCAGGCAGAGGTGCCAAGTTCATGTGCAGATCATCTGTGAGGACTTTGCAAAGGCTGGTCTAACTACACATAGAAACTACCCAAAATTTATCAGGGTGCTGTTGCTGTGGAGTTTAGATGTTAAAAATGTTCTAGAAATTGAACATATTTGGGCCATGGGAGTAAAGCAATCTTGCTAATACCTTGTTTTTACTCCTGGCATTTATCTGAGGAAACAAAGGCACCATTTAGAGACATTTATCTGAGAAAACAGAGGAACCATTAAGAGGCCTTCTTAATAGGCACCATGATCCAGAGAAATGCCCTCTCTTGATCCTCTCTTAACAAAGCCTGAAACCAAGCCCAGTTTGGAGGTTGAGTCTCACCAGTTTACGAAGGCTTGGGAATCATCTTGAGCTTTTGGTATATCCTCCCTACCAAAGAATAAACTCAAACCTACCTACATTCAGAGTGACCAGCAAGTAAAAAAGACAAAGCACTCTTCAGAGGAATATAGCTGAATCTTGAATCTCTATAATATATCATCTACAATGTCTGGAATATAATGAAAATTAGTCAAGCAAGGAAACATGAAAATGTGACCCACGGTCAAAGAAAAATTAACGATAGAAACAGCCCCTGAGATTGCTTAGATGTTGGATTTACCAAATACTGCTGTCACTGGAATCTCAGAAGAGAGTGAGAATGGGTAAGATAATTATTTGAAGGTGTAATGTCAAAAGTTTTTCACAGATTTCCTAAAAAGCCACAACTTAGAGACTGAGGCATATCATAGGAAAATTGGTGAGAACCAAAGATATAGAAAAAATTGTTGAATTGGCTAGAGAAAAGGGATACATTACAATAGAGGAGACAACATGAAGACCAGTAACTGACTTCTGTCAGAAAGAAAAGATCCCTGAAACTATGAAATGATATCACTAACATACTGACTGAAAAAACTCTATCAACAAAAATTCTTAATGAATTCATAAGGGTACTTTCTTAATCAAAGTGTATCTACACCTACTTACACACACAAAATCTATAGCTAATAAGACTGGAAGCAAGGCAAGGGATGTCCACTCTTAGCTCATCTGTTCAGTATTGTGCTGATGGTTATAAGGAAGGGGAAGGAAAGGTATAAATATTGGGAATAAAAATTAAAAACTGTCTTTACACAGATGACATGACTTGGTACAAAGAAAGTTTTAAGAAATCTAGTGGAAAAATTGCTAGAATTTACAACTGAAATTTATAAGGCTATAGCATACAAAGTCAATTTAGAAGAATTATATATGGAGGAAGTGAACAGCTGGGAAGATTTTAAAGTAACTTCCAAAACCATAAAACACTGAGAATAATTTAAGAAAGTGAAATGATAGCTACATAGCCCTGCTGAGAAAAATTAGAGATATAAATAAAGGTTTATTTATTGGAAGACAAAGTATTATCAAGATGTCTATTTTCCCTAAATTGACTTATCGGGTGACTATAATCCCAATGAAAATCTCTGCAGGTTTTTCATTTGGTTTGGTTTGGTTTTAAAAATTACAATCTGATTCCAATATTTATTTGGGAAAGAAAAGGACCTAGAAGAGTTAAGCGGTTTTGTAAAAGAGGAACAAATTGGGTGGACTTATATTTTTTGATTTCAAAACTTATAAAGGTTTATTATAAAGCTATAAACCATATAGCTATGACTGAGCATTAGCCATACAAATCAGTGAAACAGAATAAAGAGTCTGGAAATACACTCACATACATATGGTCAATTGATGTTCAGTAAAACCATTAGCATAATTCAGTGATGAAAAGATAGTCTGTTTACCATATGGTTCCAGAACACCTGGATACCCATTTGAAAGAAATGAATCTCAACCGTGTTTAGCAACTTGTATGATTAATGGATCATAGAAATCTACAACTATAAGACTTTTATTAAAAACAGTCTTCTTGACCATGAGAGGACAGTAATTTCCTAGATAGGACACAAAAAAGCAGTAAATAAAAATTATTAATCATTTGGGCTTCTTGAAAATTAAAACCACATCGTATCCAAAAATATTGATATGTAAATGAAAAGATTAGATATTTGCAATAGACGTATTTAATGAATAATTTGTATCTATAATTATATGTGTATTTATGTATATACATATGATATACAAATATTTAGAACTTTAAGACTAAATAAGAAAGATAATCAAAGAAATATGACCTGTGTTTACCCAAACAGTAGCTGGTAATCTTGGAGTTGACCATTTGACCTCTATTAGTCTCATTATGATGAGGCTAATAGTACAGAGAGAAGAATATAAGACATCTTCTATAACATCTAACATAAAGTGACCATTCAATAATTTTCCAAACAGAAATAATTGTATAAAATCCTGTGCAAACATTTATTAATGTGGAAGATATACTATCAGAAATATCTTTTGTTCTAGTATTATATAATAAATGGTTTCAATTGGTAGTTGGTCAGCCCGTGGTCATTATTGCATTCCCCGTTATCCTAGACACAGTTAGGAGTCATTGGCTGTGGCTGACGGTATTGTCAAGTGACAGAACGGTTTATGGGGTCGGTGTGATACATTAGGTATTACCAGTAGTAGTTTTCTGAACATGTTATGGTTTAAATTTAAATGACAAAATACAATGGATGGCAAAACAAATACAATATTGTAAAGTTAAAAAATAGATAAATTAATTTAATTAAAAAATCAATAAATAAATGATAAAATAATGTGTAAAATTCTTGACACCTAGGAATTCTGAAACAAGTATCAGTTCCTTTTTCTTCTTATGGCTGTTTATATCTAGTGAAAGTTTGTTTAATAATGTACACTTTACATTTCTATAGGATGAGCCTGCCTTGCCTTCGAATTTTAGGATTCAATGAAATACTGAAACAGATAGTGTTTTATATGTTTGACAGACTATAAGTCTACCTTATATACTAAAGCTGTTGGATTTTTACTACATTATTTATTATTTATTTAAATTTAATTTTTATTTTATATGATAGTTGATTTACAATATTGTGTTAGTTTCAGGTGTACACTTTGCTGTTATTTTCAGCAAAGTGATTCATTTATACATATACATATATCTAGTGTTTTTCAGATTATTTTCCTATGTAGGTTTACACAGTATTAAGTAGAGTTTCCTATGCTATACAGTAGGTCTTTGTTGATTATTTTATGTGTAGTAGTATGGATATGTTAATCCCAACCTGCTAGTTTATCCCTCCCCACCTTTCTTGTTTGGTAATGATAAGTTTGTTTTTGAAGTCTGTAAGTCTGTTTCTGTTTTGTAAGTTCATTTGTACCCTTTTTTTAGGTTCCACATATAATTGATATGATACAATATTTGTCTTTCATTGTCTGACTTACTTCACTCTCTGTGATAGTCTCTAGGTCCATCCATGTCTCTGCAAATGGCAGTTTCATTCCTTTTTATGGCTGAGTAATATTCCATTGTTATATTCTATAATATTCCATAATATTCCATTGTAATATTCCAAAAGATATATATATCGCATCTTTTTTATCCATTCCTCTGTTGATGGGGATTTAGGTTGCTTCCATATCCTGGCTGTTGTAAATAGTGCTACAGTGAACACTGGAGTGCATGTATCTTTTTGAATTATGCTTTTCTCTGGGTATATACCCAGGAGTGTGATTGGTAAGTCATATGGTATCTCTCTTTTTAGTTTTTAAGGGACTTCCATACTGTTCTCCACAATGGCTGTTATCAATATACATTCTCACCAATGGTGTAAGAGGGTTCCATTTTCTCCACACCCTCTTGAGCATTTTGTTGTTTGTAGACTTTTTGATGATGGCCATTCTTACTATTTTGAGGAGGTACCTCGTTGTAATTTTGATTTGCGTTTCTCTACCAATTAGTGAGGTTGAGCATCTTTTCGTGTACTTTTTGGCCATCTGTGTATGTCTTCTTTGGATAAATGTCTATTTAGATCTTTTGCCCATTTTTTGGATTGTTTTTTGTTTATATTGAGCTTCATGAGCTATTTGTATATTTTGGAAATTAATCCCTCGTCAGTCACATTGTTGGCAACTATTTTCTCCCATTCTGAGGGTTGTCTTTTTGTTTCGTTTATGGTTTCCTTTGCTGTGCAAACATTTTTATGTTTAGTTAGATCCTACTTGTTTATGTTTGTTTTTATTTTTATTACCCTAAGAGGTAGATCCAGAAAGATCTTGCAGCAATAGAGGTCAAAGAGTGTTCTGCCTATGTGTTCCTCTAAGAATTATATATTATCCTGTCTTGCATTAGGTCTTTAATCCACTTTGAAATTTATTTTTATGTATGGTTTAGAGAGTGTTCCAATTTCATTCTTTTACATGTAGCTATCCAGTTTTACCAGCATCACTTAATAAATAAACTGTATTTTCTCCATTGTATATTCTTGCCTCCTTTGTTGTAGATTAATTGACCATAGGTGTGAAAGTTTGTTTTGGGGCTTTCTGTCTTGTTCCATTGATCTATATATCTGTCTTTGTGAGGGATCATACTGTTTTGATGATCGTAGCTTTGTAGTATAGTCTACAGTGACGGAGCCTGATTCCTCCAGCTCTGTTTTTTCTTTCTCAAGATTGCTTTGGCTATTCATGGTCTTTATGTTTTAATACAAATTTGAAGGTTTTTTTTGTCCTAGATATGCAAAAAAAAAGCCATTTGTAATTTGATAGGAATTACATTGAAACTGTAGCTTACCTTGGGTAGTATAATCATTTTGACAACATTGATTCTGCTAATCTAGGAACATGGTATATCTTTCTGTTTGTGTCATCTTACATTTCTTTCATCAGTATCTTAGAGTTTTCTGAGTACACGTCTTTTGTCTCTCTAGATAGGTTTATTCCTAAGTATTTTATTCTTTTTTGATGTGATGGTAAATAGGAAAATTTATCTATTAAATCCTTAATTTCTCTTTCTGACCTTTCATTGTTATTGTATAGAAATGGAACAGATTTCTACGTATTAAGGTAACAGGAAGCCAACACACTCATATTTGGTCTGTATCATCTGGAAGGAGGAACAGACATACTGTTTTATTACATAGAAGTATCCTAATTTATATGACTACTCTATATTTTTATAGCTTTCTGAATTTTCACATTTAGAGAAAAATGTATTAATATCTTTATCTATATATGATTGTAAACAAGTACTAGTATTTGTCTAGAATAATTACAGAGTACTTGCTCTGGTGTTTAGAAATATAATCTTTTTCATTATTGTCAAAGTGAAATTGAAAGTGAAAGTCACTCAGTTGTGTCCAACTCTTTGCGATCCCATGGAATGTACAGTCCATGGAATTCTCTAGGCAAGACTACTGAAGGGGTAGCCATTCCCTTCTCCAGGGGAATCTTCTCAACCCAGGGATCGAACCCAGGTCCCCTGCATTGCAGGAGGATTCTTTACCAGCTGAGCCACCAGGGAAGCCCAAGGATACTGGAGTAGCTAAGTCTATCCCTTCTCCAGGGGATCTTCCTGACCCAGGAATTGAACCGAGTTCACCTGCATTGCAGGTGGATTCTTTACCAGCTGAGCTACTAGAGAAGCCCATTTTCATTATTGTCAAATTTTGCTCATAAAATGCAATTGAACTACTTGCTTGCACGTAGGCTAGTATAACATATTAAAAGAATGAACCAAAAGTAGTCATATCTGGGATTTGTGAGAATATTGTAGATAATATTCTACAGTAATATTTGTGTTTTTTTTTAAATTTTTAATTGCAGGATAATTGCTTTACAATATTGTGTTGGTTTCTGCTGTGCATCAACATGAATCAGCCATAGGTATACATATGCCCCCTCCCTCTTGAACCTTCCTCCCACCTCTTACCCAATTCCAACCCTGTTCATTGTCACAGAGTTCCTAATTTGAACTCACTGCATCTTACAGCAAATTTCCACTGGCTGTCTGTTTTTACATTACATGTTTCCATGCTACTCTCTCAATTCGTCCCACCCTCTTCTTCTCCAGCTGTGTCCACAAGTCTGTTCTCTGTGTCTGCATCTCCATTGTTGCCCTGCAAATAGGCTCATCAGTACTCTTTCTAGATTCCATATACATGTGTTAACACACGGTATTTGTTTTTCTCTTTCTGACTTATTTCCCTCTGTATAACAGGCTGTAGGTTCATCCTGCTCATTAGGACTGAAAACCTGTGTTTTGTAATCTCAGTTTGCTGGCTCAAGTCAGTTGTAAAATAATTATTTGTCCTCAGATTTTCAAAACTTGAACTATTACCAAAGGACTAAATATGTACTCTGTATGCCCAAACTATGGTTTTTAAAGATAAGACAAAATAAAGGATTGTTCTTTCTAATGTATCATTTAGTTATGGATAGAAAACTAAAGCTTCACTTGCTAAAAAGGACTCCTACTCAAAACCTGATGGAAAAAATTTTTTGGGAGACAAAATTTGCTATAGTTTTGCTAAGCCACTTCATGTTTCATGGAAAAAAAGATTTTTGTGCACTTCCTAAATCCTTTAGCAGAAATGTTGATTCAGTTTTGTGCCCCTTGATAAATAGGGCCTAGAATAGGGCTTAGTAGATTGCTTCTGTTTTTTTTGTAAAGCGACAGGTATAAAAATCTAGTTGAAAATAGAAAAAAAAAAAAACCTGTCAAAGGATATATACATACAACATATTGATAGATACTGATATAATTTTGCCTTTACTTTCCTGTGGGGCTAAAGTTTATTTGGAGGATCACTTTTCTCTGTATTATTGCTTCCAGTGCCCTGAAAAAGTGAAGTGAAAGTAAAAGTCTCTCAGTTGTGTCTGATTTTTGGGACCCCATGGACTGTAGACCATGGAATTCTCCAGGCCAGAATACTGGAGTGGGTAGCCTTTCCCTTCTCCAGGGGATCTTCCCAACCCAGGGATTGAACCCAGGTCTCCCCATTGGAGGCAGATTCTTTAACAGCTGAGCCACAAGGGAAGCCCTTTAGTGCCCTAGTAGTAAAAATTAGCCCAATGTAAGGAAAGGTTTATATCTCTAAGTGACCTTCCACCATTGATTAGGAAAGTCTAAATGAATGGTTTGAGTTATTGAGGAAGGAAAAAATTCCCTTTTTAGTAGGTATAATCATACAGATGATCAATCTTTAGCTTTGGAAAGAAAGGAAGAAAGTGAAGTTGCTCAGTCATGTCTGACTCTTTGCGACCCCATGGACTGTAGCCTACTGGGCTCCTCCATTCATGGGATTCTCCAGGCAAGAATACTGGAGTGGGTTGCCATTTCTTTCTCCAGGGGATCTTCCCGACCCAGAGATCAAACCCAGGTCTCCCACATTGCAGGCAGACACTTTACCCTCTGAGCCACCAGGGAAGCAAAGTTATAAAAAATAAGATAAAATTTTTAATCTTTGTGGATTCCATGGTCTTATCCATATTTTACAAACTGAACTCATAAACAGCCTAGTATCTTGCAAATGCTCATCTTAGGTCATCATTAAATGTTGTATGTTATGTGAGCACATTAATAGGAAGAGATAATAGCTCAGTTATTAATTTTCATTTCAACTTAAGTGAATAATGTATGTATCAGTCCAAACCTATCTGCAGTCATTTGTTAAGTTGTTCTGTGTGACACAGTGAAGTAAATAGTTTAAAGCTGACCTAGTTCTATGGGTTCATAGTAACAAAAACACAAAACACTTTATCCCAACTATCAATTCCATGATTTCTTAGTGTAATTTTCACATTTCTCTTTGAAATTATAGAGAAGGGACAAGTCTGTATATCTTGAAAATACTCTTTAATTTAGAATTTAATTTTAATAATGATACTTTTGTTTTTCAGTATTTACTAAAATGCTTTTGGTACAATACTTCTGAAAGTTAGTTTCAAAATAATGCCATTGGCTAGTAAGATAGAAAAGGTAATAAAATAGAGTCATGGCAGAAATACATTAATTTAATACAAATCATAGAATAATTTTTGAGTGAATCATTTATAGGTATATCCCAAGGCACTATAAAATTCTACAATGAGACTTATTCTCAGATGAATCTTCACTCTTGGAAATTAAAGGCTACATTTCATTTTTTTCAATATAAATCAGAACTTAAGCAGGATTTATTGGCCTTCCCAGTTGCCAAAGTCTAACAGTATCATTTCCATAAACTCACATAATGAAACTCTGTGATGCAGACTTCAGGCACACAGAGCCAACATGAGCCAAAAATGAGAGAATTTGAATCCACTTGATCACAGGTCTAGGCAGCAAACAAATCTCTGTCCCCCTTACCCCTCACAGTCTTTAAATATTATGAAATTGGGATTACATTATTTTGATCTTCTGAAAAGCAGTGTACAGTTGAAGAATTGAAGATTAAGAATTACAGTCTGATCTGAAGTTTTTAAAATGCTATTGACGATTTGTCTTTCAATGGTACTAAAAGGTATTTCCAGTGCTTTAGGATACACGACCTTGAATTTTTTGGGGAAAAAAAAAAAGTGCTCTATTCATTTGTTTGCGAGTGAACAGAAATTGGCTGTATGATGGGCTCGATAAGTGCCCTTGACAATAAGCAGTGCATTTCTCATAGTTTTATCATGTTGTTTAGTTACAGATGAAGTCCCTTGTTTCACATTATGTAAATCAAAGTCATCTTGCAGCCTTATGCATTATGATATGATGTATTGTACATTTAGAGAAAGCACATAAAATATCTTTCCCTCTACATCTGAATATACTTTATGCTCCATGATTCTTGGCCCTAAGGTAAAGATTTGATTTCATGTGGTTCTTTAATTTTCTGCATTGCCATATTATTCAGTATCATCTGTTTTGGGTGTTTCTCACTCCATTTGTTTTCTGGCAAAGGCAGTTGCAAAATAGGACTATCTCTTATTTATTACAGTTCCCCAGAATTCTTCCTCACTGATCCTAGGCCCTTTACACATTACAGAGGTGATTTTATATTGTTCTCTTCTTTGCTTTCAGTGCAGAAGCCTTTTTGAGATTTATCTTCTTATTTTTCTTACCCAGTGCTTGGCATGTGAGAAGCACATAATGAATCCTACTGTATAGGTTGTGCACTGCACAACAGTAGAGGGAGTCATTAACATTGCTGTGTATGTAAATGAACCATTAGAAGTAAGCAGTGCACAACCTGTACAACTAGGCATGGTGTCCTTGTGATAAATTTGATTTCTTAATCATCTGTGTCTGGTCTTTTACTTGTTACAAGAATGTCAGCAGACCTTTTTCATTCCTCTTCATCTGTAATTATATTCAGTCTCTGGATATGTTGTACCACCAGGAGGTATATTTTTCTATATCATTTGGTGTTGGTTTTGAGCCACAGAATCCAGTGTGGACCAAGTTGAACACAAGAGGAGGTTCTTTTGGATTCTTTTTGATAAGTGGAGAAGATTCTGTGTAGTATTCAGAATTAAAGGAAGAACGAAAAAACCAGACATCAAGAAAAATAGTGAAGAGGAAAGCTCTTGAAGTCTCTACCCGAGTTTGAATGATCCAGGGCCATTCACGTTCTCTTACTATACTGTCTACTTTAGATCCTCTGAAAGAGCAGTTTTGAGTTGAAGGGGGGTGTTATGTGTGTAAATTCTGTTATTGAAAGTCAG
Source organism: Giraffa tippelskirchi (assembly GCF_054371585.1). Classification (NCBI taxonomy): domain Eukaryota; kingdom Metazoa; phylum Chordata; class Mammalia; order Artiodactyla; family Giraffidae; genus Giraffa; species Giraffa tippelskirchi. The sequence goes on along the minus strand of NC_137280.1, from coordinate 100,651,713 downwards.
TGACCACTGTTTGCAATAGCCAGGACATGGAAGCAACCTAGATGTCCTTTGGCAGATGAATGGGTAAGAAAGCTGTGGTACATATACACAATGGAATGTTACTCAGCTATTAAAAAGAATGCATTTGAATCAGTTCTAATGAGGTGGATGAAACTGGAGCCTATTATACAGAGTGAAGTAAGTCAGAGAAAAAAACACTAATACAGTATATTAATGCATATATATGGAATTTAGAAAGATGGTAATGATGACCCTATATGTGAGACATTGAAAGAGACACATATGTAAAGAACAGACTTTTGGGCTCTGTGGGAGAAGGCGAGGGTGGGATGATTTGAGAGAATAGCATTGAAGCATGTATATTATCATATGTGAAATAGATCGCCAGTCCATGTTTGATGCATGAGACAGGGTGCTCAGGGCTGGTGCACTGGGATGACCCAGAGGGATGGGATGAGGAAGGAGGTGGGAGGGGGGGTTCAGGATGGGGGACGCATGTACACCCATGGCTGATTCATGTCAATGTATGACAAAACCCACTACAATATTGTAAAGTAATTAGTCTCCAATTAAAATAAATAAAAAAAAAGATCTATGAACCAGAAAATGAATAAATAAAGTCAGCGACCAGAAAATATGACATATTTGAAGGTAGCTTCCTGGTGGAAAGGTGCTGGGGGTTGGGAATAGTTAAGGTTAGGTACTTCAGTGGCTGTCAAAGAATCAAAGTTTGTTTTTTGTTGTTGTTGTTGTTTTTAAAGAAACTCTTTGGTTATAACTAACAGCAGTCTTGTTTTGCCCAGATTCTTAAGGTTTTCAGTTTTGTACCTTGAACATTGAAGGCAATGCCATCCATTAGTTTAACTTGAAAGTTTAGGATAGGATAGCTTGAGTGGTTACATTTATGGGATAAAATTTGAGTGCATCTTCCCTCGTTTTTCTAGAGTTGTCGTTCTGATTTCGGCATGTATTTTCAGAAAGATAATTTTTTTACTAAAATGGCATAAATTTTAAGACCCATCTGTGCTGATGGGCAATCTGATTATTTGTTTCTATTAAATTTCTCTCTTTTTTTTTTTTTTTTGGCTATTTTCTTTCATTCAGTTGGGACAGAACATTTTTAAGGCATATGCAAATGTTATTAATAGAATTATATATCTGTCATATATAAAGGAAAAGATTTTGTGTAGAGTGAAGATTAAAGTATCAAGTGGTAATGGCCAATTTTTAATTATCCATGATGAATTAACTAGTTTATCAATAGATTTATCAGAATAAAAACGATACCATTTGAGAAAAACATTAAAGTTTTTACAAATCAGTGAAACATGTACTATTTCTCTTATTTAGAAATATACAATAAGCTGTAGACAGCATAACGTAACACTGCTGCTGCTGCTAAGTTACTTCAGTCATGTCTGACTCTGTGCAACCCCATAGACGGCAGCCCACCAGGCTCCTCCATCTCTGGGATTCTCCAGGCAAGAATACTGGAGTGTGTTGCCATTTCCTTCTCCATGTAACACTACATTGCATATATTCTATTTTAGGGGATTTCTTGCTTGCAGTCAGATGAGAGGTCTCTGCAGTAGGCTTTCTCTGCTGCTGTTAAGTCGCTTCAGTCGTGTCTGACTCTGTGCGACCCCATAGATGGCAGCCCACTAGGCTCCCTCATCCCTGGGATTCTCTAGGCAAGAACACGAGTGGGTTGCCATTTCCTTCTCCAATGCATGAAAGTGAAAAGTGAAAGTGAAGTCACTCGGTTGTGTTGGAGTCTTAGTGACCCCATGAACTGCAGCCTACCAGGCTCCTCTATCCATGGGAATTTCCAGGCAAGAGTACTGGCGTGGGGTGCCATTGCCTTCTCTGTAGGCTTTCTCTAGAGAAAAGATATCTGTGACTTGCATTATGAAAGCAGAGGCAGGAGAAAGCCTGGTCACTAAAGCAAACCAAATCCAAATATTGACAGCTGGAGTTAAGTAAGGAAAGGAAGGGAGAAAGGACAATGTACAGTGGGGCTTGAGTCTCTATCTTCCTTGTTGTTGTTTTTCTCCAGTTGCTAATCATGTCCAACTCTTTGCGACCCCATGGACTTTAGCACGACAGGATTCCCTATCCTTCACTATCTCCTGGAGTTTGCTCAAACTCATGTCTATTAAGTCAGTAATGCCATCCAACCATCTCATCCTTTATCACCCACTTCTCATCCTGCCCTCAGTCTTCCCTAGCATCAGGGTCTTTTCCAGTGAGTTGGCTCTTTGCATCAGGTGGCCAAAGTATCGGAACTTCAGCTTTAGCATCAATCCTTCCCGTGAATATTCAGGGTTGATTTCCTTTAGGATTGACTGGTTTGATCTCCTTGCTGTCCAAGACACTCTTAAGAATCGTCTCTAGTACCACAATTTGAAAGCATCAATTCTTCGGCACTCAGCCTTCTTTATTGTCCATACCTGACTACTAGAAAACCCATAGCTTTAACTAAACAGATCTTTGTCCTAGTGGAATACTGGAGAAGCGTTCTTAGCAAAGAGACCCACAGGAATAATAACTCGTCAACTAATTATGAAGTAATTACTGTGATAAAGTCTCATACTTGTTATTATTTTGTTATAATTGCAGAATAGTTAATGTATTTCTAATTAATGGGTATGATTTAAATGAATCATGTTTATAGTAAATCTGTATTGTCCCTTGTGTTAAAAATATATTATTTAAGATTATTTTTATCATCTTTATCAAGGCTTTACCTTTCTTGCCTTTACTCTAGTAACCAAGAGTTGACTCTATATCTGTTTCATAGAAATCGTCTTTGTCAGACATTTGCCTCAAGGAATAATAAAAAATTCTAGTAATTAAGCTTTGATATTAAATTACTTCATTCTGTAATTCAGTCATAGTCATGTCTAGTTACACATTTTTTTCTATCTCCTACCTTATGAGAGGAAAATGACAATATTGCACTAATCACTAATTTTTAAAATAATTTATAACTAATGTAATCCCTATTTGTAGAAAGATATTTTTGAGAAAGTTGTTTATCAATTGAGGTCAATGTGAACATCATACTGAGGTAGTTGTTCAGTCTTTTAAAGAGTTTGGTAAAAGTAACTGCATCAGATAAAATATAATATTAGAATAAAGCCTATGTATATTAAGATCTAATGTTAACAATAAATGTTTCAGTATATGGTAGGTCACAGGTTGTGTCCTCTTCCTTTAATTTTGTGATAATCTGTCTGAGTAAATAATCAGAAAATGTTCCCATCATCAACATCTAGGAATTGTAGAAACAGCATAATAAAAATCCTTTTACATGCACAGATGAGCCAAAAACAAGAGGACTCTGGCAAAAAAAAAAAAAAATGCAGTAAGCTTCTGATGTAGTGTGATAGTTGTCCTGGTAGGAGTGTGTTGGACTTAAAAATCGGGATTCTTGGGTTGAACTCCCATATAAAGAAAAAACTTTTTGCCTTTGTGAAGTGGGAACTGAAATGATTACAGACAGCCAGGACCCTTGGATACTTACACCCTTAAAAACTTTTGGTCTGGTAAAAGTTTTCCAACAAGCACAGGTTGTCAACAGGAAGGAAGCTTTCTTTCTATTTTAGCCATGAACCCATGTTAGGAGAAAATGGCTCCTGTGGGTATTCATTACCATGAATATAATCCAACGTTGAAAACACTTAGTGAAAGCATATGCAAAACTACTGTGAAGGGGTCCTCTTTTAACTTTCACTTCACAAGGCATCTACAAATAAAGTTCAACTAAATGAGTTCAGAGTAGGATAAAACATGAGGTGACAACATATCCCATGGTTAGAGCCAAGGAGCACGAAAAAGAATATTTTGAAATACTGACAAGTTATAAAAAAGCATGTTCACATGGTCAAAAACACAAAAATTCAAAGTGTGAGAAAAAAGCTGTTTTGAAAGAAAAGATAATTTGAAAATTGAGGAAAATAAAGCATAAAAATGTACTTAAAAATCTCAGTTTCTGAGTTGAAGAGCAGAGTAGATGCAGTTGAAGAGAGCGCTAGTGGATTGGATGATAGATATGAAGGATTACCCCAGAATGCTGTACAGAGTGGTTAAGAGATGGAAATACAAAAGAATGAGAGTTACTGACGTCAAAATGAGAAGAACGAACGTACACTTCAAGAAGTTCTAGGAAAAGAGCAGAGAGAATGTGAGAGGAATGAGATAAGTAAATAATGGTTATAATGTATATTTGTGAATCTTCAAATTGACATACCAAGTAGCAAAGAAGATAAATAAAAATAAACTCAGTACCTAGACACATCTTAGAGGAACTGCAGAACTATTAATAATAAGACAAAAAGAAATCTTAAAATTAACCAGAAACAATGTTATATGTCGATTCTCTATAAAAAATTAAACAAAACCAAATGAAATAAGAGCAAGTTAATTCAGTTCAGTTGTTCAGTCATGTCTGACTCTTTGCCGCCCCATGGACTGTAGCACGCCAGGCCTCCCTGTCCATCACCAGCTCCTGGAGTTTACTCAAACTCATGTCCATTGAGTCAGTGAGGCCATCCAACCATCTCATCCTTTGTCGTCCCCTTCTCCTCCTGCCTTCAATCTTTCCCAGCATCAGGGCCTTTTCAAATGAGTCAGCTCTTCGCATCATGTGGCCAAAGTATTGGAGTTTCAGCTTCAACATCAGTCCTTTCAATGAATATTCAGGACTGATTTCCTTTAGGATGGACTCCTTGCAGTCCAAGGGACTCTCAAGAGTCTTCTCCAACACCACAGTTCAAAAGCATCAATTCTTTGGCTCTCAGCTTTCTTTATAGTCCAACTCTCACATCCATACATGACTACTGGAAAAAACATAGCCTTAACTAGACAGACCTTTGTTGGCAAAGTAATGTCTCTGCTTTTTAATATGCTGTCTAGGTTGGTCATAGCTTTTCTTCCAAGGAGCAAGCGTGTTTTAATTTCATGCTGCAGTCACCATCTGCAGTGATTTTGGAGTCCAAAAAAATAAAGTCTGTCATGGTTTCCACTGTTTCCCCATCTATTTGCATAAAGTGATGGGACCAGATACCATGATCTTCATTTTTTGAATGTTGAGTTTTAAGTCAGCTTTTTCACTCTCCTCTTTCACTTTCATCAAGACGCTCTTTAGTTCCTCTTCACTTTCTGCCATAAGGGTGATGTCATCTGCATATCTGAGGTTATTGATATTTCTCTTGGCAATCTTGATTCTAGCTTTTGCTTCATCCAGCCCAGTGTTTCTCATGATGTACTCTGCATAGATGTTAAATAAGCAGGGTGACAATATACAGCCTTGACATACTCCTTTTCCTATTTGGAACCAGTCTGTTGTTCCATGTCCAGTTCTAACTGTTGCTTCCTGACCTGCATACAGATTTCTCAGGAGGCAGGTTAGGTGGTCTGGTATTCCCACCACTTGCAGAATTTTCCACAGTTTATTGTGATCCACACAATCAAAGGCTTTGGCATAGTCAATAAAGCAGAAATAGATGTTTTTCTGGAACTCTCTTGCTTTTTCGATGATCCAACAGATGTTGGCAATTTGATCTCTGGTTCCTCTGCTTTTTCTAAAACCAGCTTGAGCATCTGGAAGTTCACGGTTCACGTATTGTTGAAGCCTGGCCTGGAGAATTTTGAGCATTACTTTACTAGCATGTGAGATGAGTGCAATTGTGCAGTAGTGAGTGTATTTGGCATTGCCTTTCTTTGGGATTTGAATGAAAACTGCAAGTTGATTACAGACTTCTTTTTTATAAATGCTAGAATAAAATGAAATATCTTCAGTGTGTTGAGGGCTGATAAAGTCAGCCTACAGTTCTACAGTCACTGTACTCTTCCATTGTGAATAAATGCAGACTAATGAGAATTAAGTAAACGGTCTGGGACTGTTTAATTAGCATTCATCGGTCCTCACTGAAGAATATACTGAAGGATATACTTAAAGAGTAACAGTCTCTCTAGAAAGTAAATGATATAAGATATTACTGAGAAAAAAGTTGCCAAATATATAGGTAAATCTAAATGAGCCCTAATGGTTTAGAAAAACCTGTCTAACTTGAGATTTCAAAAACTGAGATGGAGTTAAAGGCATACCTTGGAGATATTATAGATTTGGTTTCCAGACCACTGCAACAAAGCAAGCCACATGAATATTTTGATTTCCCAGTGCTCATAGAAGTTATGTTTATAGTATTCTATAGTCTATGAAATGTGCAATAGTATTTTATCTAAAGGCTTCCCTTGTGGTTCAACTGGTAAAAAAATCCGTCTGCAGTGCGGGTGACATGGGTTCAATCCCTGGGACAGGACACAATGTTGCAGGATTATATCAGGTAAAAGGTATCATAGTAATTTAATTATGCTCACATTTTCTTAAAATTAAAAATTAGTTAATCCTATTTTCAGTTTTATTAAATTCTTGGAGATAAAGAGTGTTGTTCAGTTATTCATTATAACTCTTAAAAATAAGTCATATACTTTGTTGTTTGTGAAACAAACAATATTTTCTGTTTTTCTTTCCAGGAAAGATTTCTGTGTACACAAAGATGAACCATGTGATACTGTTGGTAAGTGTATATAAAAATTTTTACACTTTGGAGGAGATCTGGGGAGCTTAAACACATCATTTGTTTAAATGTAGAAAATTATTTGAAAGTGCTAGTTATAGTGAAATATTTTTAGAATGTCAGTGATATATATTTTCAACCTATATGTTTAATTATTTGTCACCAATTCAATTATTAGTGACACAACTTGAAGACATATGTGTACTATATAGTGGATAAAAGTGTAAATGATGCTTTAAAAATAGCATGAGTTATTCTTTGTGTTTTTTCTCAGAAATATACACATGGATTCAATTAAATTATGTTATTATTCATAAACGGAGGCAAATATGTTAATGTTAGTAGAGTTGACTAATGGATTTATTTTTGAGTTACATACATTTGAAGCTTTTTGCAGACTGCATGAAAGAAAGTCCATCTCATTTGCCCAACTAATGAGGATTTTCTGTACATAAAGTAGCGAATTTTCTATATTTTGTCTTGGATATCTAAAATCCCTAAGGCATAACTGTATAGCTAATAGAATCTATAAACCACAGTTTTTAGTTTTCAGAGAATGACTACATTTATGCTAGTATAAATTCATGTATATAAATTGACTTATCTAAACAGATAGATGAACTTGTAGATAGGTAAAATATAACTATATATATGTATAGTTTTAAGTCATGTATCTAGACAGAGAGCTGAAACTATAGATAGATAAAATTATACAACTATTTATATGTATGTTTAGTTTTAAGACACTACGTATAATTTTATTAAGGTACTGCTATTGGGTTATTGTTAAGGTACTTTTAAGAGTTTGATCTGGTTTTGATATATCATGTGGGGTTCATTGCTTTAGTTTAATAAGTATTTTAATTTAGCCATCACTGAAGTATCATTTATTTCTTGTGAGGCAAACAATAAAAAAATGGGAAAAAGAGAATAAATTATTTTTTTAAGTATCAGTGGTACTTAAAAATATAATTTTAACTAACTAGTTCTGTTAAGTTCTTACCAGCTTCCTCAGATGATTAAATCTGAGATAATAAGTGAAAAATAGTTTTAAGAGTATGAAGTGGAGGATGATGGAATCAAAGGAATATTTGATTCAGAAAGGACTGTAAAAGTAAAACAAGCTGGACACCTAAGGAAAAGCTGAATAGATCTAGAGATGATCTTCCTAATGTTAACTGACTAACTTGCTTCCTGCTGTTTTCTTGTCTTGGCTGAATTTTCAGAAATTAAATCTTGATATATAGTTTTAATCAACCTAACCATGGAAGCATTTGATTACTAAGAAAGTTCGTCTCAAAATAATTACCTTTTCCTCTACTTAAACAGTTATATTGCCCCCAAAACCTTCTTGTAATATAGACAGATCAACTTTTTGCCTTATTAGAGCTGAGAAAAATCAGCAACTCAGGCAATATATTCCATAATTATGGACTCTAACCACCTCTTTAAAGCATGTACACGTGGACTAAGAAAGCAGTTACTAATATGAGGAAAACCGATTTCTTTTTGACTATGACTATGTTTTATATCTTGCTAAATCTGCTAATTGAAAATAGCATGCATGTTTATTCTGGGCTGAAGCACATTTGGATAATGAGGAAGCTTGGTATACTTGAAATTATTAGTGTAATTAAAATATGTATGATTCATCAGCAAAGTGATGTAACCAGTTCCCAGTGCTGTTCACTTGTCCATTAAGAGCTTGATAAAAATTGGTTTTCAATATAGCGTAGAATGTGAAAAATCTGATGCCCTTTCTGATATCCCCCTCTGTGTCTGAGTACTTATATTTTCATGGTCTCCTCTGGCATCGCTAAATCCTAGTTTTCCCCTCTGTATCTTTCGGCATTTCTTTTTCTCATCCCAAATATGAAACAGGGGTCTTTGTTCATATTTAATCTTGAGCAGAGTAAAAATATGAGATTTTTTTTCCCAGGGGAGGTTAAATGAGAAAACTTTTAGCAACCAAATCAGAAGGTATTCTCTTCATCCCAATCCCTGTCCCCACATAAAATGTCTTTTCACCATGCTTCTGCCTAGGGACCATGCTTCTGCCTAGGGACCTACACTGGTAAGATTTATAGAGACATTAGTGTGAAGTAGGGAGAAGGCAATGGCATCCCACTCCAGTACTCTTGCCTGGAAAATCCCATGGATGGAGGAGCCTGGTAGGCTTCAATCCATGGGGTCCTGAAGAGTCGGACACGACTGAGCGACTTCACTTTCACTTTTCACTTTCATGTATTGGAGAAGGAAATGGCAACCCACTCCAGTGTTCTTGCCTGGAGAATCCCGGGGACGGAGGAGCCCAGTAGGCTGCCATCTGTGAGTAGGTTCAGAGTTGGACACGACTGAAGCGACTTAGCAACAGCACCAGCTGCAGCAGCAGTGTGAAGTAGGTGTGGTGGTTGCCACCCTATCACTCATACATCCACCACTGTGCAGCCACATGCCAGGTAGAAAAGGATACACTTCTGTGGATGGGTCGTGATTCATACAGGCTGATCAGAGGGATCATTTCTGGGCCTCAGGCCTAAGCTGGTCAGCATATGGCCTTGCCATGGTTGGCCTATGTGACCTATAACTTGTCTGCCTCGTGAATCTGAAGAAAGGAACATTTTTCATGCCTGAAGCCTGGTCATATCTGTCCCACTGCATGTAAACAAGATAGGATGCAACCCTGATCAATATAGTCACAAAAGAAATTAGTCTTCAGGTAAATATGAATTCATACACTGCACAATGGAGAGATGAAGGGTGTCTTTATCCTCAGTGACACTGTTGAATGATGGCATTCTCCTTGCCTTGGACCCAGTCTAGCCTTTGAGCTTCTGAATGTGTAAGCCAATAAATATCCTTACTGTGCTCAGATGCTCAGTCATATCTGACTCTTTGCGACCCTATGGACTGTAGCCCATCAGGCTCCCCTGTCCATGGGATTTCTCAGGCAAGAATATGGAAAGCGTTGCCATTTCCTTCTCCAGGGCATCTTCCTGACCCAGATAATGAACCCACGTCTCTTATATGTCCTGAATTGGCAGGCAGATTCTTAACCACCAGTGCCACCTGGGAAGCCCCAGGTAGCCCTTTCTATTTAAACCAATTTAAAGCTTTTCATTTCTGGAAATTGCCGCCTAAGGCATAGAGCTTCATGATATTTATATACTCTTTTATAAGAGAAGAAGAATATGGAGCAATATTAATAATTCCCACTCTTATTAAGGGAGTACTGATAAACTGCTCTGTGATTTGTCACCCAAATTAAATAAGCATGTGTAGCCTACAGCTCTCAATCTATAGCATAACAAAACAGAAGAGATTTAGGGCTTAAATCAATTAAATATCTATTGATACACACTTGTAAATCTCTTCATGCAGTATTTTTTTTTTCGGTCAGATGCCTTCTTAAGTTTGTATATGCCTTCTTTCTTCTTTTATCTATTTCTGATGTGAAGTCAGTTCATTTCACATTGGGTATTATGTTGAAAATACTGAAAGAAAAGGAGAAAGGAAAGAAGTAGATTTAGTATTTATTGGTTTGGATAATATGGGCCTGAATGATTACCATGAAAATTTCCCCTACTTTCCTAAGTATACTGAGAGGGGAAGGACAGTAGTTAAAAACTTTGAATTCAGGTTATTAATTTGAATTGTACATGGAGAGAAATGCTTATATTTTAAAAGCAATGTGATGCTGATACTGCTCATTGTAACTTGAGAAACACTTCCATGGATATTTTCTCATTTATTTTCTGAAACTCTCTAGTTTTTTTTTTTTTTATCATTATTACTTTACAGTTGAAGAGAACTCTGAAACAGAGCAGAGCATGGATGTTGAAGTCAGACATCTAGATTCAAATCAGTCTCTGCTGCTTTTTACAGACATGAATGTGGGCACATTATTTAACACCTTGAAGGTTTGAATTCCCCACTATTGAATTAGGTTTCACAAAGACTGTATTACTGATTTTATAAAGACAGCTAGTTTTTAATCAGCACTCAGTAGGCACTAGTTCTATCACATCATTTCACATCATTTTATTCCCGGTGGAGAGGTTACACATTTGTCCAGCATCACTGTTAGTAAATGCCACACGGTTGCAATCTGTCTCAGATTTTTCTATAATGAGAGACAGCATTCCTTTATAGCATGGTGCATCTGTGTTATTGTTATTGTTCAGTCACTCAGTCATGTCCGACTCTTTGCGACCCCATGGACTGCAGCATGCCAGGCTTCCCTGTTTTTCGCATCTCCTGGAGCTTACTCAAATTCATGTGCATTGAGTCAGTGAGGCCATTCAACCATTTGTCCTCTGTCGTCCCCTTCTCCTCCTGCCCTTAATCTTTCCCAGCATCAGGGTCTTTCCAATGAGCTGGACTCTTTGCATCAGGTGGCCAAAGTATTGAAGCTTCAGCTTCAGCATCAGTCCTTCCAATGAATATTCAGGATTGATTTTCTGTAGGAATGCCTGCTTTGATCTCCTTACAAGAGACTCTCTCCAAAGGACTCTCAAGAGTCTTCTCCAACACCACAGTTCAAAAGCATCAATTCTTTGGCTCTCAGCTTTCTTAATGGACCAACTCTCACATCCGTACATGACTAATGGAAAAACCATAGCTTTGACTAGACGGACCTTTGTTGGCAAAGTAATGTCTCTGCTTTTTAATACACTGTCTAGGTTTGTCATAGCTTTTCTTCCAAGGAGCAAGTGTATTTGAATATCATGGCTGGGTTACCATCTGCAGTGATTTTGGAGCCCAAGAAAATAAAGTCTGTCACTGTTTCCATTTTTTTCCCCATGTATTTGCCATCAAGTGATGGTACTGGATGCCATGATCTTAGTTTTTTGAATGTTGAGTTTTAACCCAGCTTTTTCACTCTCCTCTTGCACCTTTATCAGGAGGCTCTTTAGTTCTTCTTTGTTTTCTGCCATAAGGGTGGTATCATCTGCATGCCTGAGTTATTGATATTTCTCCCAGCAATCTTGAGTCCAGCTTGTGCTTCATCCAGCCTGGCATTTTGCAAGATGTACTCTGTATATACATTAAATAAGCAGGGTGACAGTATCCAGCCTTGATGTATTGCTTTCCCAGTTTAGAACAAGTCTATTGTTCCATGTCCAGTTCTAATCGTTGCTTCTTGACCTGCTTACAGGTTTCTCAGGAGGCAGGTAGGGTGGTCTGGTATCCCATATCTTGAAGTCAGTTTTCCATAGTTTGTTGTGATCTACACAGTCAAAGGCCTCAGTGTAGTCATTGAAGCAGAAGTAGATGTTTTTCTGGAATTCTCTTGCTTTTTCTGATCCAGCGGATGTTGGCAATTTGATCTCTGGTTCTTCTGCCTTTTCTAAATCCAGCTTGAACATCTGGAAGTTCTTGGTTCATGTACTGTTGAAATTTAGCTTGGAAGATTTTGAGCATGACCATGCCAGCATGTGGAATGAATACAATTGTGTAGTAGTTTGAACATTCTTTGGCATTGCCTTTTCTTGGGATTGAAATGAAAACTGACCTTTTGCAGTCCTGTGGCCACTGCTGAGTTTTCCAAATTTGCTGGCATATTGAGTGCAGCACTTTCACAGCATCATCTTTTAGCATTTGAAGTAGTTCAGCTGGAATTCCATCACCTCCACTAGCTTTGTTCATAGTGATGCTTCCTAAGGCCTGCTTGACTTCACACTCCAGGATGTCTGGCTCTAGGTGAGTGATCACACCATTGTGGTTATATGAGTCATTAAGCTCTTTTTTAGTTCTACTCTATCTTCTTGACCACTCTTCTTAATGTCGTCTGCTTCTATTAGGTCCATACCATTTCTGTCCTTTATTGTGACTGTCTTTGCATGAAATGTTCCCTTGGTACTCTAATTTTCTTGAAGAGTTCTCTAGTCTTTCCCATTCTATTTTCCTCTGTTTCTTTGAATTGTTCACTTAGGAAGCCTTTCTTATGTCTCCTTGCTATTCTTTGGAATTCTGCATTCAGATGGGTTTATCTTTCCTTTTTCTCCTTTGCCTTTCACTTTTCTTCTTTTCCTAGCTATTTTTAAGACCTCCTCAGACAACCACTATGCCTTTTTGCATTTCTTTTTCTTGGGGATGGTTTGATCACTGCCTGCTATACAGTGTTACAAACCTCTGTCCATAGTTCTTCAGGCACTCTGTCTATCACATCTAATCCTTTGAATCTATTTGTACTTCCACTGTATAATCGTAAGGGATTTGATTTAGGTCATACCTGAATGGCCTAGTGGTTTTCCCTACTTTCTTCAGTTTAAGTATGAATTTTGCAATAAATGCATTTGTGTACCCAGGGACAATACAACTAGAAATCTAAAGATGAGAAACATACCTTTGAGTGAAGTTTTAGAATAAAATTGTATACATTAAAATGTAGAAAGAAGTGGCAAATATAATATTGGAAAGTACTTTTACTTTCAGCATGTAAACTTTGAAACAATAGGATGTTTTGTTTATTTACTGGTGTAAAAGATATATGTACTTTTAGGAGCCAGACTGTATCAGTGTTATGGAATATTATAAATAAATGTTTCAGTTGAGAAGTTAAACTTATTTATTAAGTTTATGTTTGAAAAGCTGTTTATAGGGTAAAAAGTAAAAGTTGTTTTACCACCTCAACCTCATTCTTTCTTGTTGTTTTAATTAGGCAGGTTAGTTGGTGAGTATATAGATACCTGGAGAAAAAAAAATGCTGTTAAATATTTTAGCCAACAGAATGTCAATTCTCAAATGAATGTGTGTTCAGTTTTAACATCCCTGAAACTAAGATTAGTTTTGAAGTCAGTGCACTATTAGAATTGTGTCATAGTTTAAGTCAGAATTTTTAGTTCCTAGGTTTGGATGAACTATGATGCTATTCTTAAATTTAAAGAGAAATAAAGTATAATTCTGGATGCAAGTCCCAGCTATTACTAGCAAAGTTGCCTTACTTTCTGGGCAGGCAAAATAAGCATCCTTGAAGATGTTCATGTTTTAATGAACCTGGGACCTGGGAATATGTTCAGTTACATAGTAAAGGGAAATGAAGCTTGCAGATGACACTGAGGCTCCCAGTCAACTTATTTTAAAAGAAGGAGATTATCCTAGGCCGTCTGGTATGCCCAGTGTAATCACAATGGTCTTTAAAGGTTGAACAGGGAGGCATAAAAGCTCAGAGTTGGAGAGAGATGACTACAGAAGAAAGACACAGAGAGAGATGTGCCTGTAAGAAGGATTCAACTCATTATTACTGGTTTTGAGGATGGAGGCAGAGATTCTCAGATGAAGAATTATCTAGAATCTGGAAAATGCAAGGAGACAGAGTCTCCCCTAGAGTCTTCAGAAGGTAGCACAGACAGCCTTGTGATATGTTGGTTTTAGCCAGTGAGATCCAAATCAACCTTCTAATGTAGAGAATTGTAAGATAATGAGTTTGGGAATGTTAAGCAATCAAATTTGTGATATTTTGTATTACAACCATAAAAAAGGAACATACTTTCTAATAATTAATTATTCCCTCCCATAACTTATAAAGAAGGAATAAGGAAGTATGGTATCCTTAAGTCTTTGGACTGTGGGATCAAAAATTCTGTCTCTATAATTAGTTTTAAGAACTGGTGAAGGGTTTGGGATTAGATAAAAAATTAAAATTTGGATCATGATACATAAGTATATATAAAGAACAACAAACTGTGTCTGTACTAACAAGCATGATTAATTATAGTTGATCATTTCTAGCTAAGCGACTAGACAAAAATTATCTTATATCATTCACTAACAATCTACCAGAAATAATCAGTTGTTTAATATGTTTCTAAGAAAATGCCAAACCCTGATGATTTCATAGAGATTTCTGTTAAAATTCCAAAGACTGGATCATTTCAGTATTATACAAGCTATTGTAGACAGCAGGAAAAAGTGAATTAAAACCATATAAATTTCTTACCATATTCTAAAGTGGACAGTGTAAGAAGGAAAAATAATAAGCCATTCTCACTCAGGAAATAAAAGAATTCTAAATCGAACATTAGCAGATATTATCTCACAATGTGTTTTTAAAATAACCAAGTAGGGTTATTTTATTTAAGATTTATTCCAGAAATAGAGGGATAGTTTAACATTAGAAAATCTTAAAATATAAGTATGTAATCCAATTAAAGATAAAAACCATATGATCATCACAGTGGATAAAGAAAATATCTTTCAGGCAATTCAAAATACATTCATGGTGCTTGCTTCGGCAGCACATATACTAAAATTGGACCAATACAGAGAAGATTAGCATGGCCCCTGTGCAAGGATGACATGCAAATTCATGAAGTATTCCATATTTTTATGTCAATGTATGGCAAAACAAATACAATATTGTAAAGTTAAAAAATTGATAAATAAACTAATTAAAAAAAATAAAAAAAAATACATTCATGACAAAAAAGCAAACTTTTGGCAAAATAGGACAAAGTAGGAACTTTATTAACAAGGCTAAAGATATTTACAAGAAAATATATGAGTGTATTTTTTAAAATAGGGAAACATTAAAAGGATCCCATTTGAAATCAGAAATAAGGAGAGGACTTTATTTTCACTATTTCTGTTCAATAATGAATTGGAACTTGAAAGGTATTTTAACTGGGTGTAGAATCCTAATATTCAGGGTACATTGTTTTGTTTCAGCACATCATAGATCTAGTCCACCTGCCTTCTGGCATCCATTGTTGCTATTGAGAATTCAACTATCAGTCCAAACTCCTTTTCATAAGATCTACCTGGTTTCTCGATCCTGTTCCATTGATCTATGTGTCAGTTTTTTTGCTGGTACCATACTGTTTTGATTACTATAGCTTTGTAATATAGTCCAAAATTAGAAAGTATGGTAACTCCAACTTTGTTCTTCTTGTTAAGATTGCTATGGCTTTTCAGACGTCTTTTGTGGTTTCATATGTATTTTCAAGCTGTTTGCTCTAGTCCTGTGCAAAATGCTATGGGCATTTTGATAGGGATTGAATTACCACTATAGATTGCTTTGGGTAGTGTGGACATTTTCATAATATTAATTCTTTCAGTCCATGAGCACTGTGTATCTTTCCATTTGTTTATGTCATCTTCTATATCTTTCCTCAATGTCTTACAGTTTTCAGAGTACAGATATTTCACCTCTTTGGGTTAAATTTATTTTTAGTTATTGTATTCTTTCTGACAAGATTGTAAATAGGATAGTTTTCTACATTTCTCTTTTAATAGTTTGTTATTAGTTTATATAAATGCAACAAATTTCTATATGTTGATTTTGTATCTTGCAACTTTACTGAATTATTTTATTAGTTCTGTTTCTTGGTGAGGTCTTTAGGATTTTCTCTATCTGATATCATGCCATATGCAAATAGTGACAGTTTTACAGCTTTCTTTCCATTGTGTATGTCAAGTCACAGTCTTTGTCTCACTGTGGTGTCTAAAGCTGAGTACCTTTAGATTTGAGTTTGGTGAATGCACTCAGGCAACCAAGTACCTTAGTGCCAGCTCCAAATTGTGCATTTTACTTTTTATTTCTTTAGGCCCATGGGAGTATTTTCCTCACTTATATACCAAGCCTTGCATTTAAGATGTTTGCTATTTATTTTAGCATTTGTATGCTAGAAGTGAAATTTCATTAAAAAATAAACTTTAAAAGTATTATTGTATATATTTTTATACATGCTGCAGCTGCAACTTGGTCACACAAATCCACTTCCTCAATATTCACATGTGCCATGGCACTGATTTGGAGAATTAGTGTTAAAAAAAAAACAAAACAGTGAGAAGACATGAATTTGTTTTATATTTTTGCAAATCTCTTTAGATCTGGCTTGTAGAAGGCAGCAGAATCTTATATCTGCTTCTGCATGTAAAGTGTTGGTATTTGTTATTTTAGTCTAAGTGTATGAGGAAAATCTGGCCTCAAAGATATGTAGTTCAGAAATGAGTGGGTATTTTCAGATTATTGTGAACGTTCTTATTTGAAAGTACACTAAAACTCAGTGGTAGTGTCTTGATTATTAGTGGGTTATAGCAGTGTAGAATCTAAATACATATCAGTAAACATTTATACTCTGTTACATTATTATCTGTTGGTATATCTTACAATTTAAATGGATGTTTTTACTATGTATAGCATTTTAGAGCATCGTTGGTTGCAAAATATTGGTTCACTAATTAGGCAAATCTAAATGTTGACACATTTCACTCTCTATATATAAAAATCATATTTGTCAGTATCACTATCGATCTCATCAGAAAAATTCTTCACATTTTGGGAAGCTGCGAAGCATTCAGTGGCAGATAAAAGTTTCCCAGTATTCTAATTTCACTTGAAAGCTTGAATTTTATTATTGCCAAGTACCATCAGTTAGTTTCCTTGGAATGACAGATTCACTTTGTTCATTTTTGGGTGTCAGCCAGATTCCCAAATCTGAATAACCTTTCTTTTTTTAATGTTTGTTAGACTTTCTTTCAAGTAAAACTGGTGTTCAACGAAAAGCACAGTGAGTTTAGCTCAGAACTCAGACATCTCCCAGTAGTTTTCTTAGAGACAACATGATATTTTTAGTCTTCAGTGAAAATGTTTTATCCTTACTTCTTTGGGTTATATAAAACATTAAAAAAATGCATGTACTCAGGAGTTCAGATTTAACAAAATTATGTATTACTGCTTCATCGGGACATATAAAAAGTGAAATTGACATTTTCCCCTGAGGGTAAGTTTCAGTGAAAAATAAAATGACTGACAGTGAAGACAATTTTACCTAGCATTGCTTTTGCACCATTAGTGTGAATGTTGACAGTTTTGACTTTGTGGGCCTCTTAGAAAGATCTTAGAAGACCCCCTGAAGAGATGCTACATCTCCTAAAATTCTGAAGAACATACTGTAAGATTCTCCCGTAACCTGGCAGTGATTGGTAATCAGGGATTATTGTTTTCATGAAATCTTTTAAGGACTTTATAGTATAGAAAATTGGTAAATGCTTAGTGCTGGCAAAGGCCCATGTTGATCAATATGAATTCCCAGCCATGAGTATTCTTAAACACACGTTGATAAAAGAAGCTATGCATTTTTTAACCACCAGATATCCAATTCAGGGATACTTTAATGCTCCCTGCGTTCTACTGCTTTGTTATTATTAATAAACTTTTTTCTGTCTTTCAGCAGGTTGGAATGATGGTTTATTCTTCTGTAAGCTTCTGAATAATTCTGATTTTATATACATGCAAATTGTCAAACTGGCATACAGACCACCTAGGAAGCAACTGCCACAAAAGAAACATGTTCAGAGACTAAAATATACTGAAATAAATCTTTTCATGTTGACACTGTACATGTGAGAATCTCCAGACACTTCCCTTTTCAAGCACCAGTGTGTTCTCCAAACCACATTTTAGCAGAAGTAATCATTTTTATTGGGTGAGAAGAAGAGGTCATGCCAGTTTCTTTTAAGTAGCTTAATTTTCATTAAACAGCAGTTGTGGCATTTTTCTTGCATTGTGGCACCTAAAGAATAGAGAATTTCAGAGTCTGAAAATACTTAAAGAAATTACTGACTCTCCTTTAATACCCTTTTGGTTAGAAATATGTATTTTTTCTACTGAAAAACCATAATTTACTATTTTGAAATTTGTAATTCTTTGGTCTAGGCAAACAATTAAGTTAATTTTTACTACAGAGGTGCCCAGCCCCTAAGATCTAATGCCTGATGATTTGAGGTGGAGCTGATGTAATAATAATGGAAATAAAATACACAATAAATGTAATGCACTTGAATCATCCCGAAGCCCCCAGGTCCATGAAAAAATTGTCTTCCACTACACTGGTCCCTGATGCCAAAAAAGTTGGGGACGGCTGCTTTTATCAGAGAAGGCAATGGCACCCCACTCCAGTACTCTTGCCTGGAAAATCCCATGGACGGAGAAGCCTGGTAGGCTGCAGTCCATGGGGTTGCTGAGAGTCGGACAGGACTGAGCGACTTCACTTTCACTCTTCCCTTTAATGGACTGGAGAAGGAAATGGCAACCCACTCCAGTATTCTTGCCTGGAGAATCCCAGGGACGGCGGAGCCTGGTGGGCTGCCGTCTATGGGGTCTCACAGAGTCAGACACGACTGAAGTGACTTAGCAGCAGCAGCAGCAGCAGCAGCTTTTATTATATAAATCTTTCTCAGTGAATTGGTAGCATAATTATGTCTTCAAGGGAGTTCAAATACATTTATTGGGGATGATATTGGGGGGGGATTTGCCCACTCAGTCTAGTGGGATGTATAATTAGAAATTATCAAATATATTAAAGAATGTATCAGCCTTAAATGTATATAATTTTAGATAAACTAGTGTCAGGTTTGGATACCCCTAAGTCCTCATATTTGTGTGAGATATGTTGTCATGAGTGTTTGTTGCTCAGTTTTAAATGTAGATGTTCTTAGAAATGCAGATGGAATGTGTTCAGTGTGGTAGACAGAATTCTAAAGATGACACTCCTAAGATTCCTATACCCTGGTTATTCAGTCAATCACTAATCTAGGTACTGCTGAAAGGGATTTTGCAGGTGTAATTACAGTCCCTCAGTTAAACTTAAGGCATGAAGGTCTAATCTTAACAGTCTCCCTTTAAAAAGCAGAGCCAAGGAACTGAATTGTGCCAACAACCTTGGAAGCTGGTACTTGCCCAGAGCCTTTAGATAAAGAGTCCAGCCTGGATGATATCTTGATTATGGCCTTGTGAGACCCTCAGCAGAGAACCAAGTTAAACTATCCCAGATTCCTGACCAGTAGAACTGTGCAGTAATAAATGGGGGTTATTTTAGGTCACTGCATACTTAAGTAATTTGTTATGTAGCAATAGGAAAGTAACATATTCAGACTAAAGGATTCATATCATTATACATCAATTGGGGATTTATACACTAGAAGAAAATGACACCGTTACAGATGAAAGTGGAGAATATGACCCTCTTGGAAAAGCAGAATAAGAAATAAGAACATGTTTGTTAAGTTAGGGGAGGAGATTCAAAGAGATTTTCACTTATCAAACCCGATGGGACAGTGCAACAGTGATAGGATTTCAAGAGGATTTTGTAAGGATTTACTACATTCCTGTAATCTTTGCAAGTAATATTGCTTTTCCCTTGTCTCATCAGTGATGAACAAAAGCAAACTAAAGTGAAATGGGTCTGAACACCTGTGGAGCAGGAAAAAAAGAGGTGGGGAAAACTGGTTTCAAAGAAGGTAAATTGGGTGGTACCAGCATAGAGTATAGGAAAAGGCACCAATCTTTGGGTCTCCAGCAAAGAAAATAAGAAAATGCAAGGGAATCCTGCTGGCCCAGGGCATGACTCAAGCTTTGAAATATAAATGCCTGTAATGTTCATCTATTGATAAGATGATCCTATCATAATTAATACTAAGACACTTAGAAAAGTTAAAGGAGGCATAATTAATAATTATGCTTGGAAAAAAGCATAAAATGGATTGTCCCAGGCAGACTGCCTATATGATCATTCTATTGTTAATGAACTTTTTTGAGACAGTTTTATGCATTAATTAAAATTGTATATGATATATTAAAAAGTACGTATTTCAGAAATCTTAATCTATAACTATTGTTTTGCTAACTTAAATACTTAATCCCTCAGTAATAATAATTAAACTTACTAGAAATCAACATATGCACTTCACTGTGTGTATTAGAAGCTGGTTTCACACCATTCTTGGCAGTCCTTTCTTTCAATCCAGATGACCACAAAGCATTGGTTATTGGTACATTATTAATGTCTGAGTCTCAGATATCAGGTATAAAAATGATGATAATCTTCATCGTGTTCTAAATTCTAATATCCAAAGGTCTGGGAACATACGTAGATGATATTAAGAACTTTGCTTCCTGTTTGTCCTTCTTAGTCAATTTTCATTGATTCATTTCAGATGATCTTCTACTTCTCTGTCTCCCTCTCTCTATATTTTTTTTTCGTGTACTCAATTTTCTCTAATATTTTGGAGTACCTACTCTGTGCCCGAAAGTGTACTAGGTTCTAGATGCTAGAGTTAACAGTGGTGACTAAAATGAAACTAATTACACATTAAAAAAAAATCTTTTCCTTCTTGCTATCCTTTGTTACTCTTGAGTAGGTAACTTAAAAAAAAAAAATCCCATTTTCTTTCTTCTTCTTTTTATTTTGAGCCAGCTTTCTCTCCACAGTTAGTTTTTCATAACTTTCAAGAATAAATGCATTGGTACGTCTCATGAGTACTGAAAAAACTTAGTTTTTTTTAAATCTGAATATTATCTGTCATCAAATTTTAATAATCTTTTTATGATCATAAGGCCTGGTCTTGATCTCACTACAATTTTTTCTTTATAATTTATTCTTCAATAAAAATATTGAAGTTGATAGCTTTTATTCATCATTTTTTGCTTATTAGTATGTAATAATATTAAGGTAACCTGTATTATTTTAATGCAAATGGTTAGTGGGTCAGTTCTGTCATGGTATATAGAATATTATCAGTTGTTACATGGTAAAAATGCAGAAACTATATAAACTCATACAAAAGAAAATGCTTTTCTAGATATTGCAAAGATCTATGTCTATAATACTTAAATAATCTAATGATGCAGCAAAATTATTACTTAGCATTTGCCATTGTCTTCCCAATTCGGGTCTTTAAGTGATTGGACTGGTAATGACTCTAGAAAATATTGAGATTATCGAGATGCTTCATTTGCACTGTAAAAGTAATAAAATTCCACAGATAATTATCTTTAAAATTACAAGACTCTTGTTCTTACTGTCTGTTTTTGCCAAGAAGAAACTGTCTAGTACTGGAGTAAACACACTCCATCCTTCTCTTTCGTTTAATACAGCTATTAAACATGGGAGAATGGAACAGCTATTTGAGGATTTTAAAAAGTAAATAGTAGCATGCAGATTGGGAAGAAGACAAGAATTTGAAGTACCACCAATCCAGCAGTGAGTTTATTATTTTTCTCTCTCTCTTTTGGACTCCACACAGCCCAAACTTCAAATGGTCATTAGGCCATACGTAGAGAGAGCTCTCAAGAATATTTCTAGCTTAAATCAAGGAAGAAGAAGGTCTCCCTAATGCTCAGAGAAAGTAGGGGAAATATCCCCTTTAAGAAAATTGCCTACATTTTCTCTTGACCTGTCTGCAAAACAATTCTATGATAATGATGGTGGGTACAACAGTAGCAGCAATAAGAATCACAAAAATCTGAGAGAGGAACCTTCCTCTCTGATCTGCAGAGCTTTTATTCTCATTGCCTTTTTTGCCTCTGTCTTCCTATTACAGAGACTCAGAAGTAAATATAGTCGTGAGAAGTACACAGCTTAGCGAAGTAGTGTTAGTCACTGACTCGTGTCTGACTCTTTGCAACCCCTGGACTGTGCCTGCTACGCTCCTCTGTCCATGTGATTCTCCAGGCAAGAATACTGGAGTGGGTAGCCATCCCCTTCTTCAAGGAATCTTCCTGCCCCATGGATTGAACCTGAGTCTCTTGCATTGCAGGTGGATTCTTTATTGTCTGAGCCACCAGGGAAGCCCTCAGTGACGTAACTAGAGCCCAAACTTTCTGGAAACAGGAATAAAATGAGAACCACAGGGACATGGAAAATACCAGGGAGAAAATGGAGAGGAAGAAACTAGGGAGGGTGACCCCATAAAATTGTTTACCAGTCCCTTTATTCACCTTGAAGTTGTGTATGTGTGAATATGATCCTAAAGTTTCTTTGAGAAATGATCTACCAAGCCATGGGGCTACCTCAGTCCCTTGTTGACAAACACATAGGATAGATTTGAATATTAATGAAAAGGCTTTGAAAATTGATAGTGAAAATTGGACAATGAAACAAAAAGCCCCCAGAAGCCTTGAAAGTTTGAACATGAAACCTGAGCCCAGTTATGTTCAGTTCAGTTCAGTTGCTCAGTCGCGTCCGACTCTTTGTGACCCCATGGACTACAGCACACCAGGCCTCCCTGTCCATCACCAACTCCCAAAGTTTACTCAAACTCATGTTCATTGAGTCAGTGATGCCATCTAACCATCTCACCCTCTGTCATCCCCTTCTCCTCCCGCCTTCAGTCCTACCCAGCATCAGGGTCTTTTTAAATGACTCAGTTCTTCGCATCAGGTGGTCAAAATATTGGAGTTTCAGCTTCAACATCAGTCCTTCCAATGAATATTCAGGACTGATTTCCTTTAGGATGGACTAGTTGGATCTCCTTGCAGTCCAAGGGACTCTCAAGAGTCTTCTCCACCACCACAGTTCAAAAGCATCATTCTTCGGCGCTCAGCCTTAGTTATGGTTCAACTCTCACATCCATACATGACTACTGGAAAAACTATGGCCTTGACTAGCCTGACCTTTGTTGGCAAAATAATGTGTCTGCCTTTTTTTTTTTTAGTTCATTAATTTATTTTAATTGTAAGCTGATTACTTTAAAATATTGTAGTGGTTTTTGCCATACATTGACATGAATCAGCCATGGGTGTTCATGTGTCCCCCATCCTGAACCTGCCTCCCACCTCCCTCCCCATCCCATCCCTCAGGGTCGTCCCAGTAACCAGCCCTGAGTGCCCTGTCTCATGCATCGAACCTGGACTGGCGATCGATTTCACATATGATAATATACATGTTTCAATGCTATTCTCTCAAATCATCCCACCCTCGCCTTCTCCCACAGAGTCTAAAAGTCTGTTCTTTACATATGTGTCTCTTTTGTTCTCTCGCATATAGGGTCATCATTACCATCTTTCTAAATTCCATATATATGTGTTAATATGCTGCATTGGTGTTTTTCTTTCTGATTTACTTCACTCTGTATAATAGGCTTCAGTTTCATCCACCTCATTAGAGCTGATTCAAATGCATTCTTTTTAATAGCTGAGTAATATTTCATTGTGTATATGTACCACAGCTTTCTTATCTATTCGTCTGCCGATGGACATCTAGGTTGCTTCCATGTCCTGGCTATTGTAGACAGTGCTGTGATGAACATTGGGGAACACGTGTCTCTTTCAGTTCTGGTTTCCTCAGTGTGTGTGCCCAGCAGTGGGATTGCTGGGTCGCATGGCAGTTCTATTTGCAGTTTTTTAAGGAATCTCCACACTGTTCTCCATAGTGGCTGTATTAGTTTGCAGTCCCACCAACAGTGTAAGAGGGTTCCCTTTTCTCCACACCGTCTCCAGCATTTATTGTTTGTAGAATTTTTGATAGCAGCCATTCTGACTGGCGTGAGATGGTACCTCATTGTGGTTTTGATTTGCATTTCTCTGGCAATGAGTGATGTTGAGCATCTTTTCATGTGTTTGTTAGCCCTCTGTATGTCTTCTTTGGGGAAATGTCTGTTTAGTTCTTTGGCCCATATTTTGACTGGGTCGTTTATATTTCTGGTATTGAGCTGCATGAGCTGCTTGTATATTTTTGACATTAATTCTTTGTCAGTTGCTTTGTTCGCTATTATTTTCTCCCATTCTGAAGGCTGTTTTTCACCTTGCTTAGAGTTTCCTTCGTTGTTCAAAAGCTTTTAAGTTTAATTAGGTCCCACTGATTTATTTTTGCTTTTATTTCCATTACTGTAGGAGGTAGGTCATAGAGGATTCTGCTGTGATTTATGTCAGAGAGTGTGTTGCCTATGTTTTGCTCTAGGAGTTTTATAGTTTCTGGTCTTACATTTAGATCTTTAATCCATTTTGAGTTTATTTTTGTGCAGGGTGTTAGAAAGTGTTCTAGTTTCATTCTTTTACAAGTGATTGACCAGTTTTCCCAGCACCACTTGTTAAAGAGATCGTCTTTTCTCCATTGTATATTCTTGCATCCTTTGTCAAAGATAAGGTGTCCATAGGTGCATGGATTTATCTCTGGGCTTTCTGTTTTGTCCCATTGATCTGTATTTCTGTCATCGTGCCAGTACCATACTGTCTTGATGACTGTAGCTTTGCATATTAGTTTAATGTCCAGCAGGTTGATTCCTCCACTTTCATTCTTCTTTCTCAAAATTGCTTTGGCTATTCTAGGTTTTTTATTTTTCCATACAAATTGTGAAATTATTTGTTTTACTTCTCTGAAAAATACCATTGGTAGCTTGATAAGGGATTGCATTGAATCTATAGATTGCATTGGGTAGTATACTCATTTTCACTATATTGATTCTTACAATCTATGAACATGGTATATTTCTCCATCTGTTTGTGTCATCTTTGATTTCTTTCATCAGTGTATTATAGTTTTCTGTATATAGATCTTTTGTTTCTTTAGATAGATTGATCTTGTACATAGAAAACCTTTAAAGACCACACCAGAAAATTACTAGAGCTAATCAATGAATATAGCAAAGTTGCAGGATATAAAATTAACACACAAATCCCTTGCATTCCTATACACTAACAATGGGAAAACAGAAAGAGAACTTAAGGAAACAATTCCATTCACCATTGTGACAAAAAGAATAAAACACTTAGGCAGAGTAATGTCTCTGCTTTTTAATATGCTGTCTAGGTTGGTCATAACTTTTCTTCCCAGGAGTAAGCGTCTTTTAATTTCATGGCTGCAGTTACCATCAGCAGTGATTTTGGAGCCCCCCCAAAATAAAGTCTGCCACTGTTTGAATTGTTTCTCCATCTATTTGCCATGAAGTGATGGAACCGGATGCCATGATCTTCATTTTCTAAATGTTGAGCTTTAGCCAGCTTTTTCACTCTCCTCTTTCATTTTCATCAAGAGATTCTTTAGTTCCTCTTCACTCTCTGCCATAAGGGTGGTGTCATCAGCATATCTGAGATTATTCATATTTCTCCCAGCAATCTTCATTCCAGCCCGTGCTTCATCCAGCCCAGCGTTTCTCATGATGTGCTCTGCATATAAGTTAAATAAGCAGGGTGACTGTATACAGCCTTGACATACTCCTTTTCTTATTTGGAACCAGCCTGTTGTTCCATGTCCAGTTCTAACTGTTGCTTCTTGACCTGTATACAGATTTCTCAAGAGGCAGGTGAGGTGGTCTGGTATTCCCATCTCTTTAAGAATTTTCCACAGTTTATTGTGATCCACACAGTCAAAGGTTTTGGCATAGTCAATAAAGCAGAAGTAGATGTTTTTTGAAAGTTTCTTGCTTTTTCCATGATCCAGCAGATGTTGGTAATTTGATCTCTGGTTCCTCTGCCTTTTCTAAAACCAGCTTGAACATCTGGAATTTCACGGTTCACATATTGTTGAAGCCTGGCTTGGAGAAGTTTGAGCATTACTTTACTAGCATGTGAGATGAGTGCAATTGTGCAGCAGTTTGAACATTCTTTGTCATTGCCTTTCTTTGGGATTGGAATGAAAACTGACCTTTTCCAGTCCCATGGCCACTGCTGAGATTTCCAAATTTGCTGACAAATTGTGTGCAGCACCTTCACAGCATCATCTTTTAGGGTTTGAAATAGCTCAACTGAAATTCCATCTCCTCTACTAGCTTTGTTCGTAGTGTTGCTTCCTAAGGCCCACTTGAATTCACATTCCAGGATGTCTGGCTCAATTGATGCTTTTGAACTGTGGTGTTGGAGAAGACTGTTGAAAGTCCCTTGGGCTGCAAGGAGATCCAACCAGTCCATCCTAAAGGAAATCAGTCCTGGGTGTTCATTGGAAGGACTGATGTTGAAGCTGAAAGTCCAGTACTTTGACCAACTGATGCGAAGAGCTGACTCATTTGAAAAAAACCCTAATGTTGGAAATGATTGAAGGCAGGAGGAGAACGCGATGACAGAGGATGAGATGGTTAGATGGTATCACCGAGTCAATGGACATGAGTTTGGGTAACCTCCGAAAGTTGGTGATGGACAGGGAGGCCTGGTGTGCTGCGGTTCATGGGGTCACAAAGAATTGGACACAACTGAGTGACTGAAGTGAACTGAACTGAGGTGAGTGATCACACCATTGTGATTATTCTGGGTCATGAAGATCTTTTTTGTACAGTTCTTTTGTGTATTCCTGCCACCTCTTCTTAATATCTTCTGCTTCTGTTAGGTCCATACCATTTCTGTCCTTTATTGAGCCCATCTATGCATGAAATGTTCCCTTGATATCTCTAATTTTCTTGAAGAGATCTCTAATCTTTCCCATTCTATTGTTTTCCTCTATTTCTTTGTACGGATCACTGAGGAGGGCTTTCTTATCTCTCCTTGCTATTTTTTGGAACTCTGCATTCAAATGGGTATATCTTTCATTTTCTCCTTTACCTTTTGCTTCTCTTCTTTTCTCAGCTGCTTGTAAGGCCTCCTTGGAAAACCATTTTGCCTTTTTGCATTTCTTTTTCTTGGGGATCGTCTTGATCACCACCTCCTATACTATGTCATGAACCTCCATCCATTGTTCATCAGGCACTCTATCTATCAGACATAGTTCCTTAAATCTATTTCCCACTTTCACTGTATAATGGTTTGGGATTTGATTTAGGTAATATCTGAATGGTCTAGCAGTTTTCCCTACTTTCTTCAATTTAAGTCTGAATTTTGCAATAAAGAGTTTATGATGTGAGCCACAGTCAGCTCCCGGGTGAGTTTTTGCCGACTCTATAGAGCTTCTCTATGTTGGAGATCATCTATGTTCTCCAACTATGTTGATTTCATGCTAAAAAAATTTTGCAGTCTTCTTTCTAGAACTTAAGTAAGAGTGAGTGTATTCTAATAAGTTATTCAAAATGTCTAGGATATAATCCAAAACTACACCCTCTGTAAAGAAATAGGAAAATCTCAATTTTCATGGGAAAAGACATTCAACAGATTTCCACTTTGAGATGGCACGGAGTTTGGAATTCTCTGACAAAGACGAAAATATCAATTATAAATGTGTTACAATAAGCAAGTACAAAAATTTCTGAAAGGAATGGAAGGATGAAAAGTTTCAGCAAAGAAGTAGACTATATAAAGGAAACCTAAATGTAAATATTAAAATTTAGAAAAAAATAACCAAAATATAAATTTCTCTGGATATACTGAATAGTAGAGTAGAGATACAGAGAAAAAAGTCAGCAAACTTAATGATAGATCAGAAGAGATTACTCAGTATGAGTAGAGAGAAAAAAGACTGGGAGAAAATATGAACAGAGTCCCAGGGATCTGTAGGAAAAATCAAAGCAGTTGTCAAATGGGACCTAATTAAACTTAAAAGCTTTTGCACGACGAGGGAAGTTCTAAGCAAGGTGACAAACAGCCTTCAGAATGGGAGAAAATAATAGCGAACAAAGCAACTGACAGAGAATTAACGTCAAAAATATACAAGCAGCTCTTGCAGCTCAATACCAGAAATATAAACGACCCAGTCAAAATATGGGCCAAAGAACTAAACAGACATTTCCCCAAAGAAGACATACAGAGGGCTAACAAACACATGAAAAGATGCTCAACATCACTCATTGCCAGAGAAATGCAAATCAAAACCACAATGAGGTACCATCTCACGCCAGTCAGAATGGCTGCTATCAAAAATTCTACAAACAATAAATGCTGGAGACGGTGTGGAGAAAAGGGAACCCTCTTACACTGTTGGTGGGACTGCAAACTAATACAGCCACTATGGAGAACAGTGTGGAGATTCCTTAAAAAAACTGCAAATAGAACTGCCATGCGACCCAGCAATCCCACTGCTGGGCACACACACTGAGGAAACCAGAACTGAAAGAGACACGTGTTCCCCAATGTTCATCACAGCACTGTCTACAATAGCCAGGACATGGAAGCAACCTAGATGTCCATCGGCAGACGAATAGATAAGAAAGCTGTGGTACATATACACAATGAAATATTACTCAGCTATTAAAAAGAATGCATTTGAATCAGTTCTAATGAGGTGGATGAAACTGAAGCCTATTATACAGAGTGAAGTAAGTCAGAAAGAAAAACACCAATGCAGTATATTAACACATATATATGGAATTTAGAAAGATGGTAATGATGACCCTATATGCGAGACAGCAAAAGAGACACATATGTAAAGAACAGACTTTTAGACTCTGTGGGAGAAGGCGAGGGTGGGATGATTTGAGAAGATAGCATTGAAACATGTATATTACCATATGTGAAATCGATCGCCAGTCCAGGTTCGATGCATGAGACAGGGCACTCAGGGCTGGTGTACTGGGACAACCCTGAGGGATGGAATGGGGAGGGAGGTGGGAGGGGGGTTCAGGATGGGGGACACATGAACACCCATGGCTGATTCATGTCAATGTATGGCAAAAACCACTACAATATTTTAAAGTAATTAGACTCCAATGAAAATAAATAAATTAATTTTTTTAAAAAAACAGTTGTCAGGGGTCCCAGAAGTCAATAAAAGGAGAGAAGAAACACAACTTATGACTTCTCAAATTTGGCAAAAGATTTAAATCATCAGATTCAAGAAGCCAAGTAAACTCCAAACAAGAAGTACTTGAAGCCAGAGATATCACAGGAAGAATTACCACAAACACTGACAGCTAAAGACCAAGAAGAAAATGACACAGAGTAACAACCTCTTATTTCTGGGGGAACAGTGATTCTCATGACAGCAGATTTTTCATGACAAACCATGAAAGTCTGCTGATGGCACACCTTTTTGAAATAGTGAAAGAAAGGATTGACAAATAGATGGAGGTGAAATTCAGAATGAATTTCTGATATGACAGAATGCAAGAATGAAGCAACAGTCTCAGATCAATAAAAAAATTATAACTAGAATGACCTGCTTTAAAAGATAAATTTTGCAGATTTTAGGTGAGTATGTTCAAATATATTGTCTTAGAATTTACAAGTAGAAGTCTCTTTCTTTGTTGTTGTTGTTCTTTACTCTTTTTATCGCTGTGGAAACTCTACCCATTCATCAGAACCCTGATTAATTTCCACTTGTAGCCTTCTGGATCATCTCTCACACCACACATGTACCTGGCAGACTTTAGTACTACTTTTCTTATAACTCATTCCGTTTGCTCCCTCTCCTAATCCCTTTGTGGACAAAGATCTTGCTCAATACTTATCTTTGTCCTCCGTGCATAGTGTAATGATTGAGCATCCCAGGTGCTCAGGCTTTATAGAAATGAATTCATGATAGGAAAAATGTATCTTTCCTTGGTTTATAACAAAAGAAAGGCTGAGCTTATCTTGTTTTATTTCTTGGCTGCTAGTGTCTTTCTTATTATATACTGGCCAGAACATAAATCAGATACTTTATATTTTTATTTTGGCAAGACATGTTGTAGGAATAAGACTGGGATACATAATTCTTAAGGAATTATTATGAAAAGTGGTTATTCTTAAAATATTTCTCTTCTCAAGATAGTTTACTGTTTAAGCTTTATTTTAATTAGAATATTATTTGTATAAGAAAATATTTTAATGGTGCTGTTAAACACTATATGAATATTAAAATGTGATGAGCATAATTTTGGGAAACAAAAACCATTTTAACTTAGAAAACTCCCTGAGGTCCTCCTTGTAGTTTTTAAGAGTTCTTACTATAAGTATCTGAAAGTACAGCTTATGCTCACTGTATACTTACACAACATTTTCAGTGAACCATGATACTTGTTAACCATCTATCTGTGCTGTAGTTTTTTTAATATGTCACCTCCTTTAACCTTTTAAGAGTTTTCTATCATAAGAGATTATTACCTCATTTTACATGTAAGAAAGCTAAATTTAATGGTTAATGGTTAGCATGTTTCAGATAGGCCATTGCATGTTTGAAATATTTCACCTAAATTAATTATCATTCCTAAGAAAAATGATTGCTTTCCTAATTTTACTGTTGGGAAAACTGGGGTTTAGAAAACAGAACTTTACCATATCACAGAGCTAAAATTTGAGGCTTGGATTCAAACCCTAGAATATTTGACATAGAGCCTCAATTCTTAAAATTTCATTTTTTGCATTTTGCCTTTTTTATACTTAATGTGGAAAACAGATCATGAAAAATTTATTATTAAATTCCAATCAAGATTTTAGAAAACATCAAATCATCTTTGAGAAAAGTTTTTACCATCTCATTTATTATCAACTGCCTCAGTGTGTAGACCTAAAAAACTGCATTCTTAATGCATCTAGAGTTGGAATCACTTGTCCTTAAGTACACATGTTTTATTTGACAGATTATATCAAAGCAAACAATAAGATTTAAGAGCATCAAATATTTGTGATTATGTTATAATTAAAATTACATTCTTTAAATTTCTCCAGTTTGTAGAATCATTTCTTTACTTGAATAAAAATACTGGCCATACTGAGTAGAAAGCAAGTTTTGAAAAGTAACAAAATGATTAAAATTTGGCAAGGTGAAAAAAGAATGTTATGGTGAAACTGTTTTGAAATTTGATTTGGTTTGTAGTTGTGAATGCATGCTGTCGATGGTTTTACTAGTATACTAAAAAAGCAATTTATACAGCTTTTTAGTAGCATGATATTTTTAGTTTTAATTGTCCCTGTTTAATGCCTTCAGGATATGATTACGTTATAACATTATAAAAATGCGTTAGCCAAAATTCCTGATTTATATGCAATCAGAACACTTCTAAATTTTTCCATCTGTATCCTTAAACTTACTTCACAAGAATCTTTAACTGTGTTTCATCTTACCTATTTTTTAAAGTCATGACAGTTTTTTTAATTTCCAAGACAGGTGAAATCACCAACTTAATTTTATTTGTTTATGAGCAAAGTTATGTATAAAGCCTAAGAACTCTGATTTATCTTTTTTAAAATTAACATAGCAATGAGAATACCAGTTTTCAGCCATGTTTGTGGTTGACTGCACAGTAAAGTTCTCTTTACTGATTTACTAGAGTTAGATGTGTAATCTGCCACATGTGGCTTTTTGAATGTGCCACTAGATTTATATTTTCAGAGTTTCACTGAAATCTAAATTAAGAATTTCAGATGGTATATATTATTAATGACATATTAATGATGTATAAAACTGCAATAATGTACGTTGGAGTTTGGCTTCATTAAAACTCTCTAAGGATTTAAGAGTTTAACTTCTAAAGCTATCCGATAACTCCCTCTTAAATTTTCTGAAGAGAGATGCAAACTGGATGTGAAGTAGAATAAATCTAGAATACAATAGCAGGAGCACAAAACTAGCCTGCAGGCATAAATCTTACTTGTTTTGCCTTCCATACAAAAGTAATCCTTTTCATTACCCTAATGTGGAGAGGAGGCGGGTCAGGTTAATGCTGTGGCTTAATAAACCTTAAGGAAGGGTTGTTGTTGTTGTTCAGTGGATAAATCACATCAGGGTAAAAACAATAAAAGCACCAACAAAATCTGTTTTTAATGTGTACTGTGAAGTTCTCTCCATCTCTCAGAAGGACAGAAGTATTTAGGAATTGGCCACCTCTGCTCACCCTACGTACCACTTTCCCTCTGGACTCCCTTTCTTTCACTTTTTCTAAACATTTACTTAAACCATCTCTCACCTTCTTCTTTCTGCACCATATTAATGTTCCATATAAAAGCTTGCCAAAGATTTCAGAGTAGTATATATACACTGTCCAGTGCACTAGTGCACTGCCTTAGATATCTCCACTGCACCTGAAGGTAACAAAATAAAATGAGGGATTACTTAGTGTCCTATTTTTCCTTCAGAAGTCCATTAAAAATATAATACACACAAACTTTTTTAACATGCATATTCCCAGTTGCAGTTAATGTTGTCTCAGTAGGCAGAACAAAGTCAAAGTTATACTAAATTAAGCAAAGAAAATGTTACATCTAGCTTTCTACAATATATTAAGATTGTATCTTTCACAAGTTCCTACTTGATTCCAAGTCGCTGAAAACATAAACTTGTCAGTTAATATTTTTTCTTGTTTAAATTACTACCTTGTTTTTGCTTTTGTTTGCTTTTAGCTCATATTTGTTTTGCTAGATAATCCCCCAAATTCTCATTTGATTCTTTCCACGTAGCCTGGGTGATATGCTGTAGATCAGAAATTACCATTCTTTCTCTGCCCTTGGAGATCTTTAGGTCTTTGTTGCTTCACAGTGAAGAAAGTCTTAGTTTGCATGGCGACACAACACACCACTGCACTTGGCTCCCAGGAGTGTAGCTGGTGGATTCAGCTCAAGAATATTCAGCTCAGGGCTCTGTAACCTTCCTATTCAGGTCTCTTCACCCGCTTCTCACCTTCCCACCCATCCCACTCCCCACCCCTCCAGCTTCTACTGGAGACACTGCTAAACTTCTAGTGTGTGATCTGTGTGTGTGTGTGTGCATGTGTGCTCAGTCATGTCCAACTATTTGCGACCCCATGGATTGTAGCCCGCCAGGCTCCTCTGTCCCGGGATTTTCCAGGCAAGAATACTGGAGTGGGTTGCCATTTCCTTCTCCAGGGTATTTTCCCAACTCAAGGATCGAACCCTCGCCTCCTGCATCACCTTCATCGGCAAGTGGATTCTTTACCGCTAGTGCCACCTGGGAAGCCCCCTGCATTAAACCACCCACCCCTTGAGAGTGAGAATCAAAGTAGGCTCAGAAGTGATAGTTAAGTCTCTCTCTCTATCTACTCACACCATAATTTCCTTAATTCTCTATTTGAGCCATGCTATATTGACCTGGGATTTCCCAATCCATATCCTCCACAATTCCAATAGAATACCAGTAATCCTAATCCCTTCCAACCTGCCATCAGAGCAGAGCCTTTAGATGACCAGGAAAACATCACCTGTGTAGAAATACAAAAGAGAATTGTGTGTTGGTGTACTTCAAAATTATTATCACTGTACTGTGCAAAACATAGCTTACACATTGGGAATAAATAAATTGATTTCTCAGTATTTTCTTGCCCATGTGACACGTACTGAAGGAGAGATGGTCAATAGTCATGGTAAATAACTAGATTAATTGGTATTAATTTCTTAAAAGATAAAAAGAAAATGAGGCATTAAAAATGAAATAAAATGAAACTTAGAAAAAATAATAGTAGATCTAAGGAAGAGATAGCCTGGGAATGCCAGGGTGGAAAGAAGAGTATTTGTCATTTTAAATGTGGTGATCCAGAAATGCTTTACTGAAAAAGTGTTGTTACAGAATGGCACTTGGGTTTGGTCACTTGTGCGCAGTAAAACCAATCTACTAGCACCAGGTTGTGGTGAAGAAAGTGCAGACGTGGAGTAGGTGCCAGACAAGGAGTTGAAAGCAGCTACTGTGCAAAAACTTCAAACTCACTGATAAGTTGCAGGGAAGCATTTTTAAAGGAAACATGAGGGAGAGGAGTTGCAGCAGATATGATCAGCTTGTACACAATTCTCTGATTTATTGGTGGTGAGGTAATAGGGTGTTGTCAGAGGGCTTAACATTATCAGTCCTCAGGCTCCAGTTGGATTGGGAACTGCATGCTCATGGTCATCATACAGTTAACTTCTTCCATTTGGTAGGGGCTGTAGTATCTGTAGAACAACTCAGGAATGTGCATCAGATACAGTTTCTATATACATCAGGGAGGAACTAAAGATTCTGTGACTGCCATATGGCTGACTTGTTGTTTAAATTGTTATAGCTCTCCTGATGGCAGCTGCTGCTTTTGTCTCTATATGTTCACAACTTTTCAATCATTAATATTTTTTTTGTATATGTTAATCCCAAATTCCTAATGTATCACTCATTAATTCTTGAGCTAGGCTTTTGTAACTCAGGGAAGGCCTGGAAGATTACAGGTTTACTACAAGAGGCAGGTAGAGGACATGCAGGAAGGGTCTCCCCCAGGAAGGCTCCATAGGATTCTGTTTGGTTACAATATTTTAAAAAATTGGTAGCTGATCTAGAAAGAGATCTATGTAGAGAATGTTCCAGACAGGTGAAAAGCCAGTGAAGAAGCCTTGAGGTAAAAACATGCTTGTCTCATTTGAGAAATGACTCCTATCCCTCACCCCAAAAAAGCCAATATAGTTGGGGTACAGTGAGAAAAGGAGGTTATTATAGGAATTTTTTGATTTTGTGTTTTTTCATGTGACAACTTTGGTAAATTGTAAAATTTATTAGCGTACTATATTATGTATTACCTTATTGTCTTTAGGAATTGTAGAGACATTTCCTTATTCATTTTTGATGCTGGTGTATTTGTGTTTGTCTCTCTTTTATTCTTAATCAATTTACTAGGAAAGTTTCCATTTTTGCCAATTTTCTTTTACATTTGTTCTATTTTTCCATGATTTTCCTCTTTATTATTTCCTTCCTTCTGCTTTCTTAAGCTTTGGTACTCTCTTCTTTTCCCATCTCCTGGGAGGAATTTTAACCATTGATTTTTCAGTCTCTTGTTCTTTTCTAATATACACTGTGAATTTTACTAAGCATTGTCATTTCAGTTCACATATTTTTGATGTTTGTTTTTATTATAACTATGTTTAAAGTACTTTCTAATTTCCATTTTAACGTCTTTGACCTGTGGACTGTTTAGAAGTGTATCATCTCATGTCTAGACTGTTTGGGTTTTTTCTGGTTATCTTTTTAGTTCTTTATATTATTTACATCATGACCAGTGAACATACTTTGAATTATTTCCACATTTGAAATGTATTGAGTGTTTTCCAATACTCAGTAAATGGTCAGTTTTATAAATATACCGTGTACACATAAAAAGAATGTGAATTTTGTTGTGTGCAGTGTTATTAGGTCAATTAAGACAGACTTGCTGATTTATTGTTTGGGTTTGTTATGTTCTTAGTGAATTTTTTATGGTTGTTCCATCTGCTGTAAAGAGACACATTAAAGTTTCCCAGTTTAATTGTAGATTTGTCTATTTCTCTTCTTAATTCTATTCATTTCGCTTTATGTATTTTGAGCCTATAAGTTGTGATATATTTGTTGTAGAAATCCTTTTATTATAAAAATAATCCTCTATCTCTCATACGCTTGTGGCTTAAATTCACTTTGCTATAATTTGCACAATTGTAGTATTTATATGATCTCTCCTCTGTTTTGGTTAATTTTTACATATTATACCATTTTCTTTTCTTATACTTTTATCTATGTCCTTATTTTTAAAGTGTATCTCTAGAAAGCAGAGTACAGCTAGGGTTTATTTTTATTATGCAGTTCTATCATCTTAGTTTGAGTTTACTATATTTAGTCTTTTTTATTTAATTAAATTTTTGGTATGAAATGCTATTTATTTTTCACTTTATTTCTTGTCTCTTTACCCTTTCTTTTTTGCTTTTTTATATAAGCAAATCCAATATTTGTATTCCATTTTCTTTATAATTGTGGGTTATATATTATTTTCCTATTCTTTTGAAATTACGCTATGTGTTATGCATGTCTCCTTTTACTATTCTCCTGATACTGCTAGACTTTTGAACACTTAAACTCCATTTATTCCCCCCACTATATTTAGTTCTCTGTGTTTTAAAATTGGAGAACATTAAAATCAGTGTTTTGTATATTTGATATTTATTTACAGTTTATATGTTTATTCTTTATTTTCTCTGCATTTTCATGTTTCATTCTGAGATTTTTTTTCCTTCTTTTTGAAGAAAATTCTTTAACATTTCTTTACACCAATAATTTTTGGTGATTAATTTTTTACTGTATTGAAGTATCATTGGTTTATAACATTACGTCTCATGTATACATTATATAGTATTTCAACCTCTGTATACACTGTATTATGCTCATAACCAAAAGTTTAGTTTCATCTGTCACCATGCATTTGAACCCCTATTTTGCCCTCCCCATTGCCCTTCCACTTTGGTAACCCACTACTCCGTTCTCTGTATCTTTTGGTTTTTATTTGGGTTTGTTTGTTCATTTATTTTGTTTTTGTTTGTTTATATACACATATGAGTAAAGTCATATGGCATTTATCTTTCTTCATCTATTATACTTATTTCACTTAGCCTAATTCCTTCAAGGTCCAAGCAAATTGTCACAAATAACAAGATTGCATCTTTTTTTTTTTTTTATAATTGAGTAGTATTGTGTATATGTAACACATCTCCTTTATCCATTCATCTATTGATGGGTAATTAGGTTATTTCCATATCTTGATTCTTGATGGAAAACAGTATGGATATTCCTCAAAAGATGTAAGAATAGCATTACCAGTTGATCTAGCTATTCCATTTCTGCATATTCATCTGAAAGATGAAAGCACTAATTCAGGAAGATAGATGCATTCCTGTATTTATCACAACATTATCTATAACAATATTTTGATATAATGTACCATTAGAAGGGGTTTCTATCTCTTATTTACAAAAAGATGCATTTGGTTTGTGGTGGCCCAGTGAACGTGGATTTCAGGCTCCATATCTATGTTAAAAATGTCTTTATTTCATCACCATTTATTCTCTAGTTTTCATATGGAAGTGACTTCTCTTTCACAGTGTACCCTTTCTTGGTGATTTTTATTTGTGATTTTATGTTAAATTGAATTTCCTGTGGGAATTTTCTGTTTGCTGAGATGATATCATAGTGATATTTCATTTGTTTTTACTTAACTGACAAGGAATTCTGTAATCCTTGCATGATCCCCAAATTGTAGGATCAATTTGTACATTACATTCATGGCTTAGTATTCTTTTGGCTTTACACTTATGCATGATGATGGCTTGGGTTTTGATTGTTTATGGAGTCTTTTCTAGCATACCCAGAATTTATTTTGAGCCAGAGTTCCTTGTTGCTTCCCTACATATGGATTTTTAAAGTTATATTCAAGTATGTTTCAAAGTTATTAACAGCATCAATTCCAGGCTTTCTGATTTGTATATGGATCTTTGTTCTTTACTCACTAATACCTGTCATGCAGATATTTTGGAACTACACCCATTATTTAATAAGACTTGTGTCTTATATGATACCCAGGTTCTGATAGCATTAACTCATGATCTTATCACTCAAGCCTTGAATTTTTTAAGCTTTGTTCCTGTACTTGGAATTATTTTTACATCAGCCTTAGCTATACGTTAAAACATTTGTATATTGCTTATTATTTGGCATTTCTATGTGTTTTTCACAAAAGAGTCTCATTCTCCCATGATATAAGAACATACAAACAACATTTTAATGTCTAAACAATATTTTGCCTTATTTGACCACAGAGCCTGTTACACTTTTTTATTAAACTAATACTGTTTTTGATTATTATTAGAAGTCACTTTTTTCATAGTATTTGTATAAACTATACTGTTAAGAATGTTACAGATTACTTAAACATTTAAGAGGATCTGGAAGCCTATTCTTGAATACCTTTATAACTATACTGATATTAAACTCTTAATTTATATACTTATAATTTTATATTCTTAGATCATCTTGTCTTTTAATGGAAGAGAGGCAGATAATTTACAAGGTAGTAAGGCAAGTTATTGTTTTAAAATATGTCCAAAGCCCAATTTGAATGTTATCGTGTAAGTGGGTTTTACATTTTCTGGGCACGATTATTAAGTTATTATAAATTTTTTCTTATTTGTGGATGAAGTGCATTTGTTTATTCTACATTATATTTTTTTATTCAAAGCTCTCAATCGAATCACATTTTATATTAGTCTTTCTATGCATTTTCTTTAAAGTACCCTTACTGAGAATATGCCAGATACAGTGCTGATGCAGAGATGTACTACATGGCTTGGGCATTTAAACAGAAGCTTCCCCTCTATCAGTAACATCAATTCCCATAAGAATTTGCTTACCCTTTTCCATAATCAATCCTTTGTTCAGAAATTCCACACCCAACTTTCACTTCTTTCCCTGACTCACCTCTTCCCACTCAGTGATACCACCGACCTGTTTCCCTCTCTAAAATTGTTTCCTGCTTTGAATTGCCCCTACTCAGTGTCTTAAAAAAAATTATCCCATGATATCCTATATATGTCTTTATGTCTCAGTGATAACATTTTTAAATGAGTGTTTGTGTGGCTCATACTCCTGAAGGCAGAGCTCAGTATGTATCTTTGGTCTTTGTCACATACTACATTACATTAGGATGCAAGAAATAGTAGGACACATAGATAAGTAACTTACCTCATAGAGTGCGATCATAAGATGAATAACTTACTAGGATTGTACCAGGAAAGCTAGGATTCTGAACTGAGGTGGTTTCCCTGCTGGTTCAAAGCAACAGTTCTGCAGCTGGAAGACTTACTTTTGGTAGGATACATCCATTTGATCACATAAAAACTCAGGGCACTCAAAACCCAGAGCGATGGGATGAAGAGGGAGGTGGGAGGGGTGTTTGGGCTGGGGGGACACATGTGCACCTGTGGCCGATTGACGTCAATGTATGGCAAAAACCACCATGATACTGTAAAGTAATTAGTCTTCAATTAAAATTAATTTAAGAAAAGAAAAAAAACCCCTATTTTCTAATTAGTCTGTTATTATAACATGCATCCTGTAGAGTTTTAAAGTTTCTGATTATCTTGAAGAGGTGTATCATATCATGTCCAGTGTTTTGTTTTCAGATATGTAATTCTCTTGACTCCTGGGGCATGATTTGATTAATTTTAGCTGAGAAATTAGAAATTGTTTTGGTTTCCTTTGTCTTTTCATAACTTTTTTATATTGAAAAAGTGCTTTAAAAAGGGCCTGTGTTATATCTATCTTTAAATAACAGCTGTGTTAAATCCTTTCCCCTCCTAACCTCTACCCCTTATTATAATAGGAAACATGTGGGTTCTTGAAAGGAACTGAAAAGCAAGGGCTTTTAAACAGAATAATGCAAGTCATTTAAATTAGTCATGGTTACAATTATTCTCCATAACTTTCAAGTCAAAGAAAATCTCCTTGGTGTGCCAAATGTAAGAACAATGAAATTCAAATTTATTAGAAACTTAGTTGAAGATTTTAACTTTACACTTAAGTAAAAGAAGAATAGAAGGAGAGGATCTTTTTTGGTTGTTAAATTACATTCTGATGTAGAAGACATTGTATTAATTACTGTTCAGATTTCATAGACATGAGTATCATTTTCTGTCTTTAATTTTCTCACTGTAAAGCTATTATAAACACATGAACTTGGAAAATGGGAAAAAAGGAAGAAAAATTACCTATAATCACTTCATGTAATATAATTGCTATTAATGATTTAGCATATTTATGTGGTCTTTTTGTTCTATGAAAATGTGGTGATTTGGATTTTTTGACACTTAGTTGTAATCATTCCTCTATCAATATTTGAATTTTATTTCGTAAAATATTCACCATATATTTTAATATGACCACATAGTAGTTACTGATTTCCCATACCTAGTGAAGAATTTAGTGTCCCCAGAGAGGTCATTGTTGATTCTTTCTCACCCGTGTACCACAGGGCTGGTGCTGGGAAGATACCAAAGTTTTACACCTGTTGCATTCCCCCTGGTTCCCACTGCTGCTAAGTCACAATCTCTCCTATCCTCATATAAAAACTCACCATTTGAAGCTGAAACTCTGATCTTTGCCATCATATCCTTCACTGTCACTGTGACTCATTTATCTCCTTGATCCCTGCCCACATTTCCTTTGGATATTGGTTATGTTTCCCACCTTCCTGAGTTAATTGTGATCATGTGCAGTTTCATGTTCATGCTATCAGTCCCTTGAGCACTACTTAATGATTCTTTGACCTCAACCTCTACCTCTGCCCTTTTTTACCCTCATGGCAATACCTAAGTCGTGTCTTGGAATTTCAGCTCTGAAATCTAAAAATCCCTAAATGCCTCTCATATCACAATCTCCAATACTTCTTCGGAAAGTGTCTCTTCTTCTACTTCATTGATGACTCCATTCTCCTGACCGCTGTATTCATTTTTAATGATCAGGCTCCAACCCTTCCTCTTTAGTTATCAAGCACAGAGCTGTTGCAAGTTCTATCTTTTCTCTTACTCGAAGTTTTACTGTAATCTCTTACACCCTGGGATTCTTCCTTTATACCTGATCGACAAAACCTCAGCCCAGATTTCATCCAAACGTTAACCTTCTCTGTGTCAGCCATTAGGTTGTGTACCATTCCACTGGGCATGTTAGTACCACCCCAGGCTCTTGTTCTTCATCCACAGCAGAACCATATACTTTCTGATCCATTTACATTAAGTATTTCCTGACTTCATCAGCTGTCTTTCCTGTTTCTCTCAGTTGCTATTCCAAGCTTCTGTTTCTTTTCCAAAAAGTATTTCCAACTCCCATTCACCTTTGACCCATGCCTCATATAACATTGCCTCTTTTTTTCACTTAGACATACAAAAATGTTAGAAATTAAGCTCCTTTACTTAATAAGCTATATCTATCAAAATTCTGTAGCAATCATCTTCCATTGTGAAACTGTCAACATTCCTCCTAAAGTCAGCAGGGAAAACGAAGAGCTCAATACCACAGATATTTCAACAGTACATTGAAAATCCTGGCCAATGTAGTAATATTACAGAAAAATATGGGAAAGTATATAAGAAAAAGAATAATGGAGAAAATACAGGAATTTAAAAACAAGTGACAATACCATTTTTATTTGGGAACAGTTTATTTGAATGGGTATGGGTATGGGTGAAGATAAAACTTATTGAAGTGATTAAGTTTGGTATGTACTGGTCCATATAGCAAAAGAATATATGACATGACAACACACATTGGCTGAATTTTAATCTACATATGGTGATGAAATTATTTTAGTTGTGAAAAACGTGATGAAATATATGGCCATCCTAAAGGAAATTTTGTACCAAATAGTGGTCATCAGCATACTAATTTAGTTGAGCTTGATTTAGAATTTGTGCAGAACATTTAATCTCAAATCATGTGTTTTTAAAGTCTTAAAATGCTCAAGAGAATTTTGATATCCTCTTAAGAGGGGATACTTTACTTTCATCCTACATCTCTCCTCCCTTCTTTCCACCTCTCTTCTTCCCTTCAGTTAGGACACAAGTTCAGTTACTCCTAAATCTTGATTTACCATCTTTTGTTGTTTTAATAAGACCATGCCTTATCACTCTCAGGGCATCCCTGGTGGCTCAGACAGTAAAGAATCTGCCTGCAATGCAGGAGACCCAGGTTCGATCTCTAGGTCAGGAAGATCCATTGGAGAAGGCAATGGCCACCCACCCTAGTATTCTTGCCTAGAGAATCCCATGGACAGAGGAGCCTGGTAGGCTACAGTCTATGGGTTTGCAAAGAGTCGGACACAACTGAGTGACTAACTTTCACTTTAGCACTGTTAATATTCACACTATGTTTAAGCATTTTTAAAAGTTTTTATTTCACTTATTGTTGAATAGAACTAGTTAAAGAATGTATTTCTCTCCTCTTCCTTCTCTTCTTCCTTCTGCTCATTATTGCCATCATCTTTCCTTCTACTTGATCTTGATTTAATCATAGAGTAATTTCAATTGCCTTAATAAGCCAAATGAAGTAGGGCTTACCATCTATCAATCCATTCATATGTCCATCCACCCATCTATTAATATAGGGAAGCTATTCATCTCTTTGTGGATTTGGAGTGTCTGTAAGATCTATTTTAATTTCTAAATACAATGAGAAAATAACATCTTTATACTTAATCTCTTGACCATTTCTTTCTCTAATTCTGTTTTTTAAATAACGTGTATATACTACATTTTGCCTAACAAATGTATCTTCATTTTTCTGGTAATCCAGTGGATACCAGGCCTTGACATTAGCATGAAGGTTTGAAAGAGTAGTTAAGGATATACTTTGAACTAATCTCCATTTTCAACCCTCCAACAATGCCCCTCCTCAAACCTTGTATATTTTAGTTTTGAGCCTCTCTAGGGTTCTACTGTGCTCATAAACTCCTTCTTTCCTATCATTTGGGCTTTGGCTCCACTAAATCAGTCCGTCTTTCTTCATGAATCTTCTCTCCCCAAAACATGGTCAAGACGATTTATCATTTTATTTAATTATTCCTTACCATTATTCTTCAGGTTTCTGAAGAGAGAAAAAAGTCATAAGCATTCAGCTAACCATCTTTCATTAGCATGCTCTAAATTGTAATCAAAAGCAAAATAAAATCAGCTGGTAGATGGATTCATCCTTGGTAGTCATGTGATCTTTGGCAAATCATTTTACCTGTCCATTAATTTTTTCACAAAATGAGGTTACATGTATTTTAAAAGGAGATGAAAATTAGAGAACACACAAATAATTCAAAAACTATATTCTTATAACAAATATCTTATTACTTGAGAATACAATAAAATATACTCTTGGATGATTATAGTT
Organism: Giraffa tippelskirchi; assembly: GCF_054371585.1. Taxonomy (NCBI): domain Eukaryota; kingdom Metazoa; phylum Chordata; class Mammalia; order Artiodactyla; family Giraffidae; genus Giraffa; species Giraffa tippelskirchi. The sequence continues at coordinate 100,608,935 of NC_137280.1, read as the reverse complement.
CCTTGTATTAAATAATATTCATTGAAGTATATGTCTTAATTAGTAAAATAGTATATAAATCTTTGACTAATGAGTATAAGTGATTTCATATACTATCATCTTTACTAATAATTTAAACCAAAAGGTCAAATGTTTTGCTGAAATTTTTGTCTTAAATAATATTTCAGTATCATCTTTATTAGCTAAGAAATTTTTGAAGGAAACACTTTCAGTTTTCCAAGTACCATGGATAGTTTTTAAGTTACATTAGTTAAAATGATATTTCATAAAATAAAATTTCAAAATTTTACTAACTCAGAATATAAGTGTGAGTTCAAGAATCTTCTAAATGTAATTTATTTTAGGGTATTTCTTTGCAATGAGATTTCAAGAATTGAGAAATGCTTACATAATCATTGGTTTTTTATTTACATTTTCTAAATTGTGACTATCTTACATGATGATGAAAAGTGATATTTATAAAATGTATTTTTATGGTATTCCTTGCAGAATTATATAATTGATAAAATGATTCCATCTAAAATATGAAATTTAAAAGACTATTAACAGTTTATTGAGTGACATATATATATGTCATATATATATATTTCTCCTGAAATTATTTATAGGGGCTGGATATCACAGTTTAATAGATATATTTGAGGGGGAAAACTGTCATTTTTCTTTTCTTCTATTAATACCAAACATAAATATTTGCACTTTAATTCTGACATTTGATAATTAATGTTTGTGTTTTCTAGGTATAGCTTACTTGAGTGGAATGTGTAGTGAAAAGAGAAAATGTATTATTGCTGAAGACAATGGCTTAAACCTTGCATTTACAATTGCTCATGAAATGGGCCACAAGTACGTAAAAATCCTGGCTATGCTAATATATTAGCATATAACTTTGTAATCTGAGTTATTGAATTGCCTGCATATCTTTCCATTTTTTTTGTTTCGAGCCTAAGATTTTTAAAATTAGAGAAATGAAGGAGAGAAGATCATTTGCATTTGAAGAATATTTTCTGATTATTTTAACCATTCCTGATATTTTGAATAAAATCTTATTACATTATTAAAATCCTCATCAGAACAGTCATTACATGGCATATGATTCATTTCAATACACATTTCCAAATGATATAAACCTTGCAATAATCATGACACTAAAAAGGTATGCATTATTCAAGCATCCAAGAAAAACACTACATACAAGTAAAAATGCTTTCAACTTCTGATAGTTCCTGTTTGTTATTACCCAGTAGAGAGCAAAAGAATTTATCTGCACAGTTTAGGAGTAATGCATTTGAAAGAGAATTAAACTGGTCTCACAATTCATGTGTAATGAACATTAAGTACGTCTCAGACATAATTCTAAGCACTGTACATAGATTAGCTCACTTAAAACTCATACAAAGCAAGGATTTCATTTTACAGATAATAAAAATAGCAATAATAAGTGGTGGTAGCAACACTTGCATAGTCTTGCTATGTGCCAAACACATTTCTACATGCTTTATATATCCCCACAACTTTCCTGTGAAATAGACTGTTAGAGTACCCATCTTATAAAGAAATCTGAAGTATAGAGGGGTTATTTACTCTCCCAGAATTATGAAAATACTATCTTGGAGGAAAGGTTTGAACTCATATCATCTAACTCAGGTCATACTGTTCTGAATTTCCACATTAAGTTGTCTACTGTCTCTGGATGTTGAATTCCTCATCAATAAAATGAGGATAATACCTGTATTATGAAGTTTTTTGGGGATTCAAATGATGTAAGAAATAGACCGTATTTACAGGAAATCGGGCTTCGCTGGTGGCTCAGATGGTAAAGAATCTGGATTGGGAAGATCCCCTGGAGAAGTGAATGGCAATCCACTCCAGTATTCTTGCCTAGAGAATTCCATGGACAGAAGAGCCTGGCAGGCTACAATCTATGGGGTTGCAAAGAGTTGGGCACAATTGAACAACTAACACTTTCAGACTTTCACTACTTTACAGGAAATACACCATAATAGAATGGTGTGGGTTAGGGAATCAGACCTAATTTTGACTGTAGGCTTCTCTACGTGCTAGCAGTATCAGCAGCACAAATGAAAAGTATTTTAATTGAACTCAGATTTACTGAAGCCCTATTCAGGGAGGTGATCTTTATGGAGGCCTCTTTGGTCAAAGACATATTTGGTTTGGCTGCAGTGTTTCAAAAATTGAATCAGTTGCCAACATTAAAAAGTATACATTTGACATAAAAATTCAAATTTCCAGACCTGGCAGCATTAGACGCACAGTCCCATATGGCAGCCATTCCTTGGAGCTGAGTAGCGTCTGTACCCTTTAGGCTGGGCCCAGCCTCCCCAGCTCATCACAGGCGGCAGCACTCTGCTACCATTCATCCAGCTGACTTTGTTTTCATCATATAGCTGGACTCTGTAGACAGTTGAGTAAACTTGAGTTGGGAGTGGAATTTGATTGGTAAAGGAAAACTTTGATGAAAACTTATATAAGACTTAATGGTTTTTATTTAAAAAAAAAAACCTTTTTTAGTCAAGTAAACTGGAATATATGAAAATGATCAGGTCATAATTATATAGTCCTGTAAATGATCAAATATTGAATGTACCCATAACCTAGTGCAAGAAATGGGACATTGTCAGCAGTGATTGGTTTTCTGATGTCATTGTTTTTAAATGTGTAGAAACACTTTCATTTTCTCTTATGTAGGCTTTCAGTTGTCAGTTGAGTGCTCTAGGATATATAAGGGGTTTGTTGCTTGAAAAAGAAGAAAAGATAAATATACTTTGAAATCATCATCCTTTAGGGAAAGTATACAATACAATGACCTCATTCAGTATTTGATACCAAGAATGATAGGATTTAGATTCTTAATTCCATTACTGATTTTATAATTAAAAGATGTTTCAGTTTAATCATAATAGGAAAAAACCACATGTATCATTTGAATGAAAAATGCTGAGAAATAGTGTTTTCAGGTAAGAAAAAGTTATTATTAAAAACGTTTTAAGATAGGGCAAATTAATCATAAATATAATTCCTATAAATTAAATGCAAGTTTCTGAATACTTAAAATTTTCACTGCAGCCATGCATTAACAATTTGGTAGACAAGCCGATTACCTTTTAATGAAACAGACATTAATGATTTTGTCAAGTACCATGAATACTAGAGGGTTCACTTTAGAAAGAAATTTTACATTATAAAAGTATACATATAAAATTAATCTCTTTGATGTGTGCTATATTCTAAAATGTACGAGAAACAGTAATTAAATGAACAAGCCACAGTACAGGTTGCTTTATTAACATGCAAAAGGTTGGTCAAGAACATATAACTACTTAAAAAACTATATGATATGATTTAAGGAAATGCCACTTCAGCTTTATGTAGTAGAAACATTGGTTTATGAGCAGAAACTCAGGTTGGAATGGCTAAAATGGTAGTAAAATATTATTTTATTTGACTTTTATAGAGCTGCACCCAAAATCAATAGAGATGTGCCAAAGGTATGTGTAATGCTTGATGGATTAATACCAGGACATGTGATATATGTTGAACTACTTAGTTACTAAAAATTCTCCTTACCAGTAAGCAGTGTTTGTCTCAAAAGTATAGGCTAAAAATTTTCTTGATGCTTGAGAGTGGGAGACAATAGCAGTGAGAATAATGGTGACTTTATAAAGAACAAAAGAACAAACAGCAGGAAGTTCATCTGTATAACTTACATCATCATCCACTGTAAAATATAAAACACAATGAAACAAACATGTAGAAAGAAGAAATAAAAAACAATGTTCATGTACACATAGCCGAGAATTTAAGAATGGCAGAATGCTTCCATTTTAACTTGTTAATTCAAGAATATGTTCATGTTCACATACGAAATGTCTCTAAATTGATTTGAAATGGATGTATTTATGTTTGTTGCCTTGAATTTGATTTCTGGAAATTCCCAGAGCAATCCCACATATAGCTGGAAAAGTCAATATGGGCCACCAAGTAATAAAACTGACTCTTGCTGGTAGGGTGAGAAATTTAGTAATTGAAGTGAGCCAAAAAAAAAAAGAAAGAAAATCCTTCTTTTACAATTGCCAAAGAATCTTAAATAATGTCTGCAAAAATGTATTAAATTTTTCCTTTGGGAAGTTACCAATTATAATGTGTAATGTAAGTAATACTTGCAATAATTATAGGTGATATACAAAAGTGTAAGTTCAAATCCATAGCAAGAAAGAGGAAATAACTGATTTATACCAATATTTTATGATTACTTTTCCAAAATTATTTTTCTTTCTAAATGATAGATCAAGGGAGTGTTTATTTTTCTTATAACCAAAAATTTCAACAATAGATTGTTTGATTATTATTTAATGTTTTTATACTTATGGAATACAGATAGGACTTTCATTAATTTACTTTGGTGAAGGCTTACATTTTATTTTTATAAATAAAAATACCTTAGGAAATTGTTCATAATTTTGACAGGGTTTGTTGAATATATACATATACACATGTTAACTATATTTTATGTCTTAAATCATCTCTATCAACACAACTTAAAGCAATAGATTATACTTTGATTTCAAGCTGTAAATTATTATGCATATGTTAACTGGTTATATTACTGTGTGAAGGGAGAGTCCCTGAGACTCTCTGGTTCAATGATTTGCTGGAAGGACTCATAAAATCCAGCCAGGCTGCTTTACTTATAGTGATAGTTTATTACAGTGAAAGGATGTAGATTAAAATCAGCAATGGAAAAAGGCACATAGGGCAGGGTCCAGGAGGTACCTGGCATGGCACATGCTTCCTCTTGTCCTTTTCCAGTGGAGTTGTGTAGACAATGCTAATTCTCTCACTAATACTATCTGAGAACATGTACGTTGTACTGCCAACTAGAGAAGCTAACCTGAGCTTTGGTATCCAGGGTTTTTAGTGGAATTTAGTCATGTAGGCATGGCTGACCACCCATTCCCTACAGAGGTCAAGCTGTTCTAAGTCCCTCACCACAAATCACGCTGTTAGTATTAACTACTAGACATATCTCAGGGCCTCTGTAAACAAAGATACTTTTTTATTAGGCAGGATATTTCAAGGGCTTAGAGTTTGCTCCAAAGAGTAAGACAAGTCCTAGACCTTTTTTAGAATGTGCAGGTTGGAACCCAAACTTGTGGTGTTAACTCTAAACTGCACAATTACACAATATTTTTAAGTTTTAAAATATCATATTTACATTAGGTTGACAAAGGCTATCTAATAAAAATTAAAAGTCTTTTATTATCATATATTGTATCAGATTATTCATATCTAATACAATCTCACAGAAGTCTGGAACTAAGTAGTATTATCATCTTTTTACAGATGAGGAAACCGAAGCTAATAGAAAATAATTTTTCAGAGTTTTTTTGATGTTAAGGGCATTCTTTTTTGATCAGTTATATTGTTAAGAACTTCCTAGTTCTCTTAGTTTCATCGTATCTTTTTAAGTTTTGACCTGCACACTGTTTTTTAATAGTCATATCTCATTTTTTTTTCCTATAGTTTTTTGCAATTGGAAATACTTCCTCATTCTGCAATTAGGAAAACATTTTTGTCTAGTTCTTTTCTATTTTCTTCCCTTCACCCTGTATCTCACTCTTCTTTATTGCCATATAATTTTAGAAAGTCATCTAGAATCTCCATTAGTGTATGTAGTACAATTTTCTACATTAAATTTTATTTTCTCATTAACTGCTCAGTGTGCCATGCTGTACCGTGCTTAGTCACTCAGTCATGTCTGACTCTTTGCAGCCCCATGGACTGCAGCCCACCAGGCCCCTCTGTCCATGATGAGTCTCCAGGCAGGAATACTGGAGTGGATTGCCATGCCCTCCTCCAGGGGGTCTCCCCAACCCAGGGATGGAAACCAGGTCTCCTGTGTTGCAGGCAGATACTTTACCATCTGAACCACCAGGGAAGCCCAAGAAAACTGGAGTGGGTAGTCTATTCCTTTTCCAGGAGATCTTCCCAAACTGCTCAGTAACTGATATTATATTGAAAATGTGGCCTCTGATGAGCTAAGAAGCTATGCCAGAATATAGCACATTTCTGGCTTTGTTGAAAAAGCCTTGAAATTTTTTTTAAAAAGTCAGTTGAACTAAATTGTGTGCTACAGTGATGTAGCTGATTTACACTGTAGCGCACCTTCTGGCAGCCAGTGCCCAGACCACACTTTGAGTAGCCTTGTAACATAACAGCTATGTACTCTGTCAGTCTTGCATAGGAGTCACATATGGTTGCCAGAGAGAGGAATATTTTTATTTTTAGCCTGAAAGGTGGTTTTTATTTGAATTGTTTATCTCTCCCCTCATGTATTTTGGCGGCTTCCCTTGTGGCTCAGTTGGTAAAGAATCTGCTTGCAATGCGGGAGACCTGGGTTTGATCCCTGGGTTGGAAAGATCTCCTGGAGAAGGGAACAGCTACCCACTCCAGTATTCTGGCCTGGAGAATTCCATGAACTGTATAGTCCATGGGGTCACAAAGAGTTGGATATGACTGAGTGACTTTCACCTTCATATATTTTGTACAGTCCTTTTGTACATAAATACTGTGATTGCAATCCATTGCAAATAACAAAAGTATTTTTGTGCAAATATTGAGTGGTGTTTTAGATTTATTATGTAAATTACATATAATTTATATAATATGATTGGACTTCCCTGGTGGCTCAGACAAAAGTGTCTGCCTACAATGCAGGAGACCTGGGATTAATCCCTGGGTCGGGAAGATCCTCTGGAGAAGGAAATGGCAACCCCCACTACAGTACTCTTGCCTGGAAAATCCCATGGATGGAGGAGCCTGGTAGACTACAGTCCATGGGGTTGCTAAGAGTCGGACATGACTGAGAGACTTCACTTACACTTTACATAGTATGATTATATATAAATTATATAATTTTCATAATTTAGTGGTGTTTTAGATTTGTTTGTTATGTAAATGATATATCAAAAATATGAATATATACCATATATGTACCATGTATACATATCACATACTTTTTTCTTTAGGGCCACAAATAATTTAGCCCTCTCTGTGAATTCCAACTAAAAGTAGAATAACTCCTTTTATATCAGGTAAGCTTTTACTGAAACTTAGCCCCAGGTCTTATATTTTATTATAAGATATATAAACTATCAGGGAAATAATAATATCTATAATTAATAGTAACATAACCCTGTGGGTATTTTTCTGACCTTGCTGTATCTGGAGATTTATTGAACAGGAACACTTTACACTGACTTAGCACATTGAGACCAAAGACTTCTACCCTCCTCTCCAAAAGAAGGAAGGCAGTAATATTAGCTTTATTTTAGGGATGGTGACTGCCAAAACTCATACAGCTAATAAGTGCCTGAGTGGATGTTCAAGTCTGTCCAAATCCAGAGCCTGTGTTGTTAACTACTATGCTATGCCAGAGCTGCTGAAGGGCACTTCTAACTCACTCAGCTTATTTCTGGACTGCCTCTTTATTATCTATCGCCAACTTTGTGTCTTCAGCCATACCTCACACTAGGCTCCCTCTCACTCTCAGCACTGCAGCCACAATAGAGTTTTTCCAGTGTTTCTAATGGACCGTGGTTCTTTGTGCTGCGGGACATTGTTACATGCCACACCCTCTGCCTTACAAGGATGGGAACAGCTTTGAGTAATTATCTCCTGCTGATCATAATTCATACATCTTATCAGTAAGCCATTTTCCTGTAGGATGTGTCCTGTAAGTCATCTCTTTATAAATGTACGTTCATTCATCTTTTTTATCGGTTTTAAGCTCCAGGGGATGTAATGAACCATGCATATTTTTTATTATCATGAGATTCCTAATCCATTTGATAGTTCTCAGTACATATTAGGCAATCAGTAAATATATGTTAAATAAGTGAGTAATATAGTAATTATAATAAGGAATAATTGTAATTGTCTTAGTAAATTTTTGCATAGAATGTTAAAAAAATTTATTATAGAAAAGGTGTTGTATGCACACTCATTCTTCAGAGCATTTTCAGCTATTGTATAAAACTTTTAATAAGTTCTTAGTTAAAGTTTTATTAAAATAATATCATGTAATTTCAAATATACCCAAGGTTACATGGAGTGAGACTTTATTCCAGCATGCACATGCAGAAATGATTCACCACACCCTAGAAGTGCTCCCTCCTGAAGTCTTCCTATCACAGTAAGCGGAAGCGCCATCCTTCCAGACACTCAGCCAGACACCATGAAACTGTCCTTGAGCCCTCTCTGTTTCTCACTCTTCACGTTCTCTTCATCAGCTGTTGACCCTACCTTTATAACATATCCAGAATCTGATTGCTTCTCACTGATCTACTACTACCACTCTGGGCCAAGTCATTATCATCTCTCTTCTAGATTATTACAGTGGCTTCCTAAATGATCTTTATTTTTCAGCCTTTGCCTCCCACAGCCTGTTTTCAATTCAGAGTCAGGGAGATTCTTTTGAAACAAAGCAAATTACCTGCCCTCATTGCTCAAAATCTTCCAGTAACTTCCTATCTCACTGGTAAAATCTCCAGTCCTTAAAATAGCCCAGAAGGCCCTAGAATAGCCTCCTTCCCTTCAAGCCTTCCATTGCCCTCCTTACTTACAGAGTTTGAGATGCATCAGCCTCTTTTCTGTAACTCAAACACATGAAGCACAGATCCTCTGCCCTTTGCTTTTCCTTCTGCCTGCAGTATCCTTCTTCAGAACAGTCACATGACTCTCTCCTTTTTTTTTTTTTTTAGTTCTCTGCTCAAGTGTCATAAGGTGAGGCCTTTCTGAATACATTTCTTAAAAGCATAAATATAACCACACCCTCAATTTATCTTCCTCTGCCTACTTTAATTTGCTTCATAAAATGTTTCCAGTTCTAGGCATGTATCTATCTATCTGTATGTATATGTTGAATTCTTGACTCCTTAGTTCAGTATTATATTTCCAACCTCTAGAACAGTAGTACTTGCTTACTTGGCACATAGTATGTACTTAAAAATGTACTTACTTAATAAAGATAAATTTATTAAACTTAATAAATTTATTAAATGTATAGAATATGTAACCTCCTAAATTGTGTAGAACAGCTGAATATATGAATGTACTGATTGTTAGAAATGAATTAAATAATCCACTTGAGGAAATGAATTGTTATATCTAAGTAGTAAGTTGGCATTGATTTTCACATTAAAAATTTACGTTGGGATTAAGATTGTGATTTGGATTGATGGAGGTTGTAAGCACATTGAAATCTCTCTTCCCATTTTAAATACCTGAAAATTCCAAAAAGAAATTTTTTAAATAAATAGTTAAGCTAAAGGGCCAGAAAGACAAATTTTTACATACTAGAGATAGAAGTAATCTTGATATATATAAAAGAGATGGAATTTCTCACTCACAGGAGGCTAAGTCTTAATGCTGGATGGAGGATCTGAGGGTTTAATGTACCCTGGTGAATGGAAGCCAGAGCTTCACAGCCCCTTACATGGCAATGTGTATCTCCAGAGGTGGCAACAGATGGTTTGCTTCAGGATATGGCATGAAAAAGAATCCATCAGGGAGTCTGGGATGAGCCAGATTCTAATGACATAGTTTCAAAGTATAAAGGCAAACATTAACAAAACAGAGAGAGAATTACAATCATAGTGGGAGTTTTTAACATAGCTCTCTGTGACTGATAGATCAAGTGAGCAGAAAGATCTATATAGAAAAAATTTGAACAACTAAAAATTTGGAGCAGATAGAAAACCTACAGTGAATTATTGAAGAATACCTAATCTTTTAAACCTATTGGATAGTTACAAAGAATAACCATATATTGTCTTATTCTGTAAATCTAAACAAATTTCTAAAGATTAATATACAGATGAATTTTTTTTGATCATAGTACAATTAAGTTAAACACCCAGTAACAAAAAGAAAACTAAGACTTTTGCAAGCATACTTTTGAAAAACACATATATCCCAGAAGAAATTAGGGAAACCAGAAAATTTTCAGGTTTAAACAACAGCAAATACACTATTTAGAAAATACAGCTTGCAGATAAAATAGTAAATAGAGGAAAATGAATAGGAAAATGAATAGCTTTAAATATACATAAAAACCTTATGGTGAAATTAATGCCCTAAGTTTTCAAATTAAGTTGTTAGAAAAATAACAAAGTAGAAGAATAGAAAAAAGAAATCACGAAGAGTAGGAACTAATAAAAAAGAAAAATACAATAAATGTGAACAAAGCCAAGATTAGATCTATGAAAATGCAAGTAAAAGTGACAAAAATAGAATTGATAAAGAAAAATTAAAAAAAAAAAGCATAATTCAACAGTACTAGGAATGAGAAAAGGAGGTGTAACACAGATAACAAAGACATTAAAAAGACACTAAGAAAATGCACTGAATACTTTCATGGCAGAAAGTTACAAACTGATGAAGTGGGAAAATTCTAAGAAAATGTAATGGAAGGACATAAAGCACTATAACCATTTAAAAAAACTGAATCAGCAGTTTAGAATCTTTTCAAAGGAAACACGAGTTCAGACATAGTATAGGTTCAAGGAAATTTTAAAAATCTGAATTTTCTAGAATGAAGGAACATCCCCAGAGTCATTATATGAGGCTAGTACTAATATAATCAATAAAGGACATAAACTAAGTGAAAGACATTTATGAAGAAGGAAGTTATGATCATTTCTTATCTGAGAATGATGTACAATGGCAAAGAAACTTTTTCAAAATAAAGTAGCACTGTATAAATAAATGAAGTTAATACAAGAGAATAAAGTTGACTTTATGTCTGTATAGCAGAGGTCATTTATCATTTAAAACTCTTAACCCCCTCATTAACAGATTAATTAACAGATTCTGTTAATTAGAAAAACCACACTATCTTAGTAGATACAGAAAAAAACTAGTAAAATTTTCTCATGTATATTTACCAAAATCAATGGGAAACATCATTCTTAATGGTTAAATGTTAGAAAAATTACTGTACTTCTGTACATTACTGGAGGTACAAAGCAGTACATTATTGTGGTTGTTGTTTAGTCACTAAGTTATGTCTGACTCTTTTGCAACCCAATGGACTGCAGCCCACCGGACTCCTCTGTCCATGGGGTTTCCTAGGCAAGAGTAATGGAATGAGCCATCAGGGAAGCCCTTACAACCCAGTACAGAATGGGAGAAAAATAAAAGATGCTGTGTTGAGAATGCAGAAACAAAGCTATTTTACTTTGAAAATTACATGATTGCCTATATAAAAACATGATATAATGCACAGTAAAATATACAATTAGTTGATGAGTATAGTAATTTTATTGGATATAAGATATATATTAAAAAATTAGCTGTCAACACAAAAAATACAAAATATCAAAAAAAGAGGTTACTGTTTACCTACTGTAGCAACAAAAAACACAAAATACTTAAGCATAATCTAACAAAAGATAGAAAAGCAAATACTTCTGTTAAAATTCATTAAATTGAACCTTTATCACTGTATGTATAAAAATTGTTTGTGGATAAATGAAATATCTTACAGATGTCAGTTCTGCTATAAATACTTAGAGGTTCATGGAAATTCCAGTGAATATACTTATTTCTAACATTTATATGTAAGTGCAAACAGCCAAAAATATCCAAAACATTTTTGGAAAAGCCATGAAGCTAGAGGCAAAATTAGAAGAGGAGGAGGAGAATGGAGAATAATATAGAAATCTTTCTCTAACAGAAATGAAGACCTATTATAAAGACTAAAGTAACCAAGACCTTGACATTTACACATATAGACAATCAGTCCAATGAAATGCAGAATCATAAAGAGGCCCATGTCTTCTTTGAAAACCTGACATTTGACCATGTGTCATTGCAGATCAATAGAGAAATCGACTACTAATAAAAATGAGATAGTATGATTGGTTTCCCACATGTGTAAAAATAAAATTGAACACTTTCTTAAGATCATTTCTAGAAGTCAATTGTGGGTAAAATAAAGACTGTTATAGTACAGATGAGACTTCTAACAGAAAATATATGAGACTATCTCTAGGACTTCAAGATTGAAATGATTTCTACAACAGCACACATTTCATGTGCCGCTTTCTTGAAGGCAAAAGTATGAGACCTGATAAAGAATTTGGTCATAAATCTTAGAATTTTGTCTTGTTCAAATTTCCTATTTGTGTGAATGTTTCCCTATGCTTGTTGTTGTTAAAAGTATATCTGATTTATAATGTTGTGTTAAGTACAACTGTACAGCAGTCATTTCCTTATACATACATATACATCTTTCTGTCATGGTTTATCATAGGATATTCAATATAGTTTTCTGTGCTATATATAGTAGGACCTTGCTATTTATCTCCTTAACTCCTTAAGTTATTTAGATTGCATAACAAATTTAGACACACACACAGTGTAATGTGTATGCATATATATATTGCATGTATTTGTTTTTGTGAAAATATTTAATAATTTAAAAATAAATATAATACTAGAAAGGAGGGGCAAAATGAGTATCATTTGTATAAATGGAAAACTTGAGACAATCTACTAAAAAAACTATTACAGCAATAAGAAAATTATAGTGGCTTTTTGCAAAACTGTAAAAAATTTTTGCTTTCCAAAACATGAACGAGAGCCATTTGCAAACTATAGTGAAAGAAAAAAATCCATTTATATTGAAGATAGCAAAAAATAAAATAAAAATTAAGATAAAATACCTAGAAATATATTCACAAAGGGATGTACAAAACTTGTAAAAAGAAGAATTTATAGCCATACAGAGTCATAAAAGTGGTTTAATAAATGGAAATACATTTCCTGGTTTGGGATAGGAACATCAATATCATAAAATGATTGTTATCTATATATAAACTAATATAATCATCTGCCCAAAATATCAATAATTTTTTTTTTCTTTTGGTGATGTTGTTCAGTTGCTAAGTCACGTCTGACTCTTGCAACGCTATGTACTGCGGCACGCTAGGCTTTTAGAGTTCATGTGGAAAACTCAACGTAAGAAATATCTTGTTTAAAAAAAGTAAAAACTGGGAAGGAGGAGGGTGAACTTTATCAGATATTAATATATTTCAGAAAAAATAAAGCAGTTTATGCTGGTGCTCATTGAATAAGCAGACAAGTAGGTGGAAGAGAGAGTAACAAAAAAAATCCACTTATAAGTAGGAAAACGTGGAAATGTAGTGTATAATAAAAGCACCTATAATCAGTGGATGGAAACAAATCATTTAATAACAAAAGTAACAGGGATCTCTACGTTAGACAGTAAATCGGAACACACCAAAATGATTCTGTACATGAGATTCTTTGTTTTGTTGGCTTTTTTTTTTTTAATCTTTTAATAGAGAATGTCAATGATTCTCGGGTGAAATCTAGAAATGTGTAAGGAAAAGTCACATAAAATTGGGCTTCCCTGGTGGCTCAGGCAGTAAAGCATCTGCCTGCAATTCAGGAGACTCAGGTTCGATCCTGGGTTGGGAAGATCCCTTGGAGAAGGGAAGAGCTACCCACTCCAGTATTCTTGCCTGTCCAATATTCCATGGACAGAGGAGCTTGGCAGGCTACAGTCCATGGGTTCGCAAAGAGTTGGACATTACTGAGTGACTTACACTTGAACCCTCGTAAAATTAGTGACTTGCATTTAAATAGCAACACAAGGAAGAAATACAACAGGTAGAAGATAAATCATAATCAGTGCAAGTATTTGCATCATATGCAGCAAAGTAATATTTTCTTTAATATTAAAAAGAGCCCTTAAAAATAAATTTGCAAAATAACTGAAGACCCATTAGAAAAATGGCAAAGGATATTACCACATAGATCAAAGATATGTTTCTGTGGCATATCTGAAAATACCCTAGTGTTGTTCATAGGATGCCAATCAGACCACAAAGCAATTATCCTTTCAACTATCCAATTACATGAATTTACACAGATAAATCCATATTTACTCCCAATGTAAAGACCGTGTACTTCCCTTGGCAAGAAAACTCCCTGTCACGTCCCTCATTTTTCTCTTACTCTTCTTTCAGATCATTTCTTCAGAGAAGTACTTCATGGGTAGGTTAAATGCCTTCACATCTGCTCTTATAAATTCTATATAGTTTATGTCCCTAATTTTTTCACAGTCATAGGTTTACATGATTTGTATGATTAGTTGATGTCTGTACCTCTAGTTAGATTGTCCCTCTTGAGGACAGGGGCTGCACCTTGTTTTGTTTTCTGTTTGTTTGTCTGTTGTCCTTGCTGTTTAACATTATATCTCCCACATCTGTCAGTTGTGCTCAATAAATAGCTGTTAAATGATGTTTCAATAAGAGTGTAAGTGAATGAAAAGTGTTGGTCTATGAAGAAACAGATACTCTTATACATTTTTGAAAGGAGTGTAAAGTGGTGTACTATTTTCAGAGGTCATGTGGCAATATTTATCCAAATTTAAATAGAGGACTGCTTGTGAATACAGTTTATTTTACCAGCTTTGAGTTTAGCACATGTTAAATTATAATTTAAGTTGTATTGGTTTCTTTGCTTACTATAATTCTTGAGCATCTCATCTTTTTTTTCAATTGTTTAATTTACCCGTTAATTTAAAAATAAGTAGCCCATAAGAATAATCATAAGGACTTGAAAATGATTACTGTTTTATATTAATAAAATAGTATTTATTTTTGACCTTTTAGTATCTGATGCCTCAGTGCTTTGTGTTTCTAATTACAAAAATTGCTCTTTTAAGATATGTTTATATTCTTAAAATAATACAATGGACTTTAGGTTGTGGGTAGAATTGTTTGTTGTGAAACCAGTATATGATATAGTTTTGTAATTTAACTTTAGCACATTTATGTTAGTTTATACTTTGAGTGGATAGTGTTAAAATAAAACGTTCTAGCAGAGTTCTGTTATTTTTATAAGTTAAAGAAACTACATTAAACATACAAAATTCATTTGCTGATTAAGAATCTCATACTATAATTAGATTGCCTACTTCATAGAGATGATGAGTCGATAAAAGTACATAAATTAGGGGAAATTGCTTATAAATTATGTCATTATAAACACACAGAACATGTTTTCATGTGACCAAAAATGCCTGTATGATTTTGGATTTTGTTTAGCTTGTTTGAACCAAGTGGAAAAAACTAATATATATTAAACTTTGGCCTAGAGACGTGGCTTTTCCACTAAGTTGTTAATTCAGGAGTTTCTTTTGGAACTGAGAGACTAATGAGTCAAAGATTAGGCAAAGTTAGCTCCTTGAAGGCAATGAATATTTGGGGCACCTGCTAAAGTTTTCAAGTATTGCCAGAGTACTAACAAGGTAGATGCCTTGTAACTAGTAAACCGTTGAAATCAATGACATTTGCTTATGTGCTTTGATGTAAAGTGTGCCTGGATAGAACCATAGGTATGGCCAGGTTATAAACTCACTTCTTTAGACACCTGCATTTCTATTATTGGCATCAATATTGTTATCAGTTCTTAAACTGAGACATCTAAAACATCTTTAACTCTTTATCATCTTATCTCCCACATTATCAGTTGTTAAATTCTGTTCATTGTTTATCTGAAATAGTTATCCTATCAGTCCATTCCCTCTTCCCTTATTCTTCCAGCTTAGACTATTGCAATACACACCTTGCCTTAACACCTTATCTTTCTAATCCATCTCATACTTTCACCAGATTCAACTTACTGAATTGTGGTTCTGATTTTCAGCTCAGAAACCTTTATTGGTCCTTACCACCTAATGAATAAATTCCAGTTCCACACAGATACATGACTTTTATAGATTGGTCCCAATCTGTCTTTCTAACTTTATAATCCTCTTCTCTATTTCATGAATTTAAACAATCCATAATTTTCAAGCTTCATGTCTTTGTTAATGCTTTTTTCTTATTCTAAATCCGAACCCTACTGATTCAGAGCTTTTTCAGTTTTACTTATCCATTAAGTAAAGACAAGTGAATCTATTTAATGGTCAAGACAAATGTAGTCCCTTTTGTGAAATTAGACCTGAAGTTCTATCTGGAAATATATTTCCTTTTCTAAGTCCCTTACACTGTTCATTGTAAATACCACCTGTCGTTTAATTTCTGATATGCATATACTGATTTATACTGATACATATACACACGCACACACACACGCACATACTCCTTACTAGACAAGAATCTCTATAAAATAGGGTTACTGTCTAATACACTTTCCTCATACACTACCAAGTTGAGTGCATTGTATATTATAGACACTCAAACATTTGTTGTATGAATTAATAAACATTTGCCTTAGAAATACTCATCTGTTGGACAGTTATTTTGAGATTTAGGGTAGAAAGCAGTTGAGTTTCAGAGGAAGAGAAAGAGAAATTAGTTTGGGTCAAGGAATGCAATTGCTTTGACTGAGTAAAAGAAAATGTGGTTTTATGACTCTACAAATACAGATATGGCAAAGTATTTTTCCTTTCTGGCATGTGCTAATTTGATTCTTATATAAAATGAACTATGTAGAGATACAATAGTTAAATTACACATCAGTTATGATGAATCTTCTTTAAAGTCAGGTTACAAGCCTGTTCAAGCATTTCACGTATGTCCTGAAGTCACAGAATGAGAAGGGACAATTCCAGCAGTTTTAGTAGTAGTACAGTTCAGTTCAGTCACTCAGTCGTGTCCGACTCTTTGCAACTCCATGAACCACAGCACGCCAGGCCTCTCTGTCCATCACCAACTCCCGGAGTCTACCCAAACCCATGTTCATCGAGTTGGTGATGCCATCCAACCATCTCATCCTCTGTCGTCCCCTTCTCCTCCCGCCCCCAATCCTACCCAGCATTAGGGTCTTTTCCAATGAGTCAACCCTTCGCATGAGGTGGCCAAAGTATTGGAGCTTCAGCTTCAACATCAGACCTTCCAGTGAACACCCAGGATTGGTCTCTTTTAGGATGGATTGATTGGATCTCCTTGCAGTCCAAGGGACTCTCAAGAGTCTTCTCCAACACCACAGTTCAAAAGCATCAATTCTGCGGCGCTCAGCTTTCTTCACCGTCCAACTCTCACATCCATACATGACCACTGGAAAAACCATAGCCTTGACTAGACGGACTTTTGTTGGCAAAGTAATGTCTCTGCTTTTAAACATGCTATCTAGGTTGGCCATAACCTTCCTTCCAAGGAGTAAGTGTCTTTTAATTTCATGGCTGCAGTCACCATCAGCAGTGATTTTGGAGCCCAAAAAAATAAAGTCAGCCACTGTTTCCCCATCTATCTGCCATGAAGTGATGGGACCAGATGCCATGATCTTAGTTTTCTGAATGTTGAGCTTTAAGCCAACTTTTTCACTCTCCTCTTTCACTTTCATCAAGAGGCTCTTTAGTTCTTCACTTTCTGCCATAAGGGTGGTGTCATCTGCATTTCTGAGGTTATTGATATCTCTCCCGGCAATCTTGATTCCAGCTTGTGCTTCTTCCAGCCCAGCGTTTCTCATGATGTACTCTGCATATAAGTTAAATAAGCAGGGTGACAATATACAGCCTTGATGTACTCCTTTTCCTATTTGGAACCAGTCTGTTGTTCCATGTCCAGTTCTAACTGTTGCTTCCTGACTTGCATACAGGTTTCTCAAGAGGCTGGTCAGGTGGTCTGATATTCCCATCTCTTTCAGAATTTTCCACAGTTTATTGTGATCCACACAGTCAAAGGCTTTGGCATAGTCAATGAAGCAGAAGTAGATGTTTTTCTGGAATTCTGTTGCTTTTTCAATGATCCAGCGGATGTTGGCAATTTGATCTCTGGTTCCTCTGCCTTTTCTAAAACCAGCTTGAACATCTGGAGGTTCACAGTTCACATATTGCTGAAGCCTGGCTTGGAGAATTTTGAGCATTATTTTACTAGCATGTGAGATGAGTGCAATTGTGTGGTAGTTTGAGCATTCTTTGACATTGCCTTTCTTTGGGATTGAAATGAAATCCAATCCAATTCTGTCAGTAGTACAATGTAATCTAAAATTCTGCTAATTGAAAAAGAAGCCATCATATGCTCTAGAAGGCATCCAAGAACATAAATTTGGCTAATCTTTCTCAGTTTGCTGGAGGAGTCCTTTAGAAGGAAGTAAAATATTTGTCCTTCATTCTGAATCGATACCAATCAGCATATCTACTATAAGAAAGAGAGGAAATATTCTAAAGGGAGAGTAGACAAACAATAAGAAGTAAGTGAAAAACTGAAGATAAAGACATCATCAAGGACTCTTAGGGTGTAAAACAGATAAAATGACAAAAACAAATATATTTTTACTTCTCAAATCCATTGCATGTTAAAGTATTCAAAATTATTCTGTAATTAATGTTCTTTGACCCACTAAAATTGGTAATGGTGACATGGAAATTCACCGTTCCCATACTGTATTCCATACAGCAGAAGTCGCAGGTAGTACACACACCTTGGTTAAGGTTAGAAACTACTCAGTGGGCAGATGAGCGAGAAAGCAACACAGCACTTGGGCTTGAGTTCTTGTCATACCAGCTACTCTCTAAATGAACTTTGGTGCCAGTCAGTCTTATCTGCCTTTGCTAATTTTCTTTGCTCCCAAAATGTGGGTAAGTTTTCCTCTCAAGATTCATTGTTAGGTTGGTGATGCTCTAATCGCATGGCACATTTGTTGGTTTGTAACACTAAGTGGATAATACACAGCAAATGAATAATAATAATTAGTAGTAGTAGTATTATAATTATTTTTATAAATGCTTCAATGTTAAGAGGTTTTCCACCCAGTGGCCATACATCTCTCTGTTCATTCAAAGAGTGCTTTTATATTGTTCAGAATTTTTAATGGATTAGCAGCAAGTGTACTTATTATGGAGATTCTTATAGACCACTAACGCAGGTTTTGTATTTGATACTTTATTTAGACAGTGATAGCAGTCAGAGTAGTAAGTGGTTTGTCCAAGTTATTAATCATAATGGGAATTAAGCCAATAGACAAGTGGCAGCACTCCCATATGAGATTCTCTCCAAATGTAGGCTTGGACGTCATAGTGAGTAGGTGGAAAAGGAGAAAAATCACCCGGTTAGTGAACAGCCACACAAGAGTTGGCTTTCTGTTTACATTTCTCTAATGCATTCTTGGCAAATGTATGGTCTAGGGTAAGCCTAGCAACCTTCCTTTAGCAGATCATCCATAGACTTTTCAGGCTTATTGTTATTCTAAGTCAGTAAGATGCCACATTAGTTTCAGCTTTCCATGTACAGAATATTTAGTTGCTCCTATGATTCCATATCAGTTGATAAATCTATAGAGTTTATTTAATATGGTGTAGAAGTAAATAATTCAAGGAATTAAAAAGAAAGTATGATAGTTCTTGTTTTCTGAACACTTAAGTCTAGGTGGTGATAACTTGTATATATTACTTAAAATTCACCAGAAACAGAAGATGGTTCTGATACTTTATGTGCCATATATTTTAAGGGTACAAAACTTAAGAATCATGAGAAATATTTGTTAGAATTTATTGAAGAGTCCTTTATATGGGAAGAAGTTCTCAAAGAAGCTGTGAAAAGCATTTTGACAAGAAGGGACTATACAAAACAGTAGGCTGGAATGAACTGTAACAGTGGAAATCAGATTGAAATCAGTTTTACGGTTGCTTGAAAACCGGGGCAGAAAGTTTGGATTTTGAACTTGTAGCTCATTAATTCTCCAAATTTTAAGTACAAATCATCTAGAAAATGTGTTAATGCAGCTTCTTACGTATAAATATTCTCTTTTGATTGCTTGCCGGTGGGGCCCAAGAATCTGCATTTTAACTAGCCCCACAGTTTGTTATTCAGTTTTTCAGTATTGTTGCTTGTCAAGGAGAATTGAGAGATTTTACCTGGGCAACTAGTTTTTGTGTTAATGTTTGCATAAGGAAAAAAGTAATTACATCATGGTTTAATAAGGCAAAGAGTTAAGGGGCAGGAGTTAAAGGGTTATTACAACAATCCAAAAGTGAAGTAACTCAGCTTGTCTTGGTTGATGGGAGTAGTGGTGGAAAAGGAGCAGTGGGTGGGAGAGCTTTATGGAACATAGAAGAACAGGATTCAGACATCTTTGGCTGCCTGAGGGTAAGCTTATTCTAGCCCCAGGAGATGATAAACTCCTTGAGGGTAAAAACTGGATGTTACTCATATTTATGACCCCAGCTCAGTACAGTGCCCAGCACTTATTGTGTTCTTAACAAATATTTGTTGAATTGTTAAATATATCTTTTATGGAACACACAGCAGAGTGTGTTTTATTTTTTAACCTCTGATTTTTTAGCCTGTTGCTGACTTGCTTTTCATTGCCTTTGACTTGCCAGTAGAAGTACATACTTGTTTTGTGCAAAGTGAAATGATTTAAATGATTTAAAATATAAAAAATAATGAAAATGTCTCATATTTCTTAATGTTGGGCTTTTTTCCATGAGTACACATCAGTGAAGTTACATCAAATCAGATATAGTCACAGAATCGTATGAAATTGTGTAATTTTATGAAAGTGTAATCCACTTCCAGTTAGACATTGTGATAGTTTCTTTTTTTTAAATCAATTTTTTTTATACGTGATATATAGCTTTTAGTGGGAAGATACAATGACAAAATGTTTAACATGTTCAGCTCCCCAAAAGTTTACTCTTTTAAAATATGACGGGTCACAAATCGGATCCTTTCCAAATTATCCAAAAAATGTGAGTGAATTCATAAGCGTTCTCTTCTCTAACTCATTAAACATCAAAAGGGACCATCTTCAAAATGCAAATGCTTCTCCAGCTTTCCGCAGGATATCACAAAACTTCCTGGCAGGGACTTTTAAACAAGTTGAGAAGTTTTATAAGATAAAAATATTTTCTCAGTTGACTTGACAACCATGTACAATGTTAGTGGAGAGTTTATTTGCCCAAGGCTCTTTGTCAAAATGAATTTAAACTGAGATTATTAAAACGTAGCTCCGTTGCATAGTGTGAGGAGAGGTGTTGCTAATGTCTTACTTGGAGAATGTTTTCCATACAGTGCATACAAGTAGGGTCTGGGACTATACCTGTGGAGGTGTGTTTCTGCTAATGAAGAGGAGACATTAAAAAAATCATTCTGAAAAGAAATCTTATACATAAATGGAGACTTTTAATCTATAGTTTGGTGATTTAAAGTTCACTGTTTTTGACCAACAGACTGCCTGGGTCTGAGTCACAGCTCCAACATTAACTTCAGCGCCTTCCTCATCTGTAAAATAGAAGTCATGATAATAAAAACATTCTGGAGGTATTATGAGGATTAAATGATATCATCACTGAAAATGATTAATACAGTGACTGGCACAGATAAAGGTTCCCAATTGTTTTCTTTCAAATCTGTAGAATCAAAACTAAGCAGTGTCTCCTGATAGTTCCAGATGTGTGGTTATAAAGAAAAAGCCCTGTCCCAATTTAATGATAACTTCTGTTACAAGTTAAATAGCTTTAGGAAAATTTAACTAATGGTAAACAATGCTTGAATCACCAGATCTCTCCATGGCTGTAGCTAATTTCTTACATGAGAATCCAGATCCCTAAAGGAAAATGATCATCTGGATGAGAAGTTGTAATCTTCCCAATTTGGAAAATCACATTACATTGCTTTGGGAACATGTCCAAATTGCTAAATCCTGGAAGGAGTCCCTCTTCTTCTCTCAAACGGACACATTATTTAAGAAGTTTTATTATTTCTGAAAAAGACCAGTTGCCTTTCAAAAATACAGCATTTGTATATAATTTGAAAGCCTGCAACAACACAGATGGAAGAGTTGAGTATGTTCCACGTGGCAAGTGGCTGTTGTTATAACAGGGTCACCCAGTAACATGTGCTGCAGACAGAGTCCCTGGTGGAGGCAAGGTGGTGATGCAGGCAGGGACAGCTTTGGAACAATACAGTGCGTTAAGGCATCTTTATCAATCTGGGAGACTGTGCCATATTTACAATTTCTTATTTTAACTTAGCATCCAAACAAGGTAACTTCTTGCCATTATTATTTACTTGAATTTTCTTCAGTCCCCACTTTCGTGAAATTCAGTGCAGTAAATTGCCTCTGATGATAGTTTTTTGTGTGTGTGTAACAAATGAGAGAAATAAAACATCTCTGATTTACTGCCCCAATTTCAAAAAGAAGTTATTGATTCCTGCTATTTTCCAAGCACTGTGCTAGGCATTTTACATCATCCTCATGTAATCTTCGCAGCCAGTCAGGAAAGTATATTTCACAAACAAGGAAACCAAGGCATGCTTATTTCTTCTTTATTATTATTTAAATTGCCTCTGATCATATGAATAAGATGGAGATAGAAGATTCAAATCTAACTCCTATGTCTTTTACTCTACCCCATGCTAAGTGAACCAACCCCTGCTTAGTCCATATCATCTGTTAGTTTTTCTCTTCATCTTCAAAGTATAAAAAAGATGTTTCTTCCTGTTTTCTCTATCAGTCATTCTATTAATATGTGTTGATACAGACCCTATTTAAGGACATTAATTAGATGAGAAAAGAGAAATATAATTTACCAGGAAAAAATATACTTAATAATATATTTTTAATTTTATTTAGATAATTTTCGGTCTTAATTAAAGTCAAGTTAGCAAATTTAACTTCTAATTCATTACTCTTCTTTATAAATTAATTAATTCATCCTATATCATTTTCCTCTTTCAAAAAACACATTAAATGTAACAATTTTTATTTAAAATTTTAAATTATTTAACTGGAAATGTAGTTAAATAATTTTGAAAGTCTTATTTCATACAAGAAAATATAGGTAGTTGTAATTTTTAACAACTTCTATAACAATTCTTTTATTTGTGTTGTAAAATACAGAATAGATATTCTTGTTATTCACAATTTTTTTTTTAACAAAAACTGTTTTAGTTATTATCTGTTACACAATGAGAAAAAAGAGGCATTGGACTATCTTGCCATCTTCTCAAACTTAACATGTACAAAACCAAACTTTCCTCTTTCTACGTCTTCAGTATTACCTCTCTCACAAACAGTTACTTCAATGACTTCATTATGAGAATTCATAGGAGATTATATGCAACTTTTACTGAAATAGAAGTGATTCAACATGCTGGCTTGGTTCAAATTTAATTATCGCTTATAGAATATGATTCCAGTATGCCAGCATTTTAGAGTGATATCTCTAGCAATTAGAAATTAAAGAGATAACCAAAAGTAAAAACATATAGTATACTGTAGAAAGCACTGTAATACTGTTGTTTATAGTATCCCATGATGGGGGACGCGGGGGAAGATAGTACATGTAAGTGAGGTGGAGAAAGTAAAAGAAGACCTTCTAAAAGTAATCTACATGTATCTTGAAGATTAAGCAGAATTTATCCAGGGAAAGACATTGAAGGAAAAGCACTTTGGGTAGGGTTAGGGAGGAAGTGGAATTCATAGATGTCAAATGGTTAATGGTTAGTGACATGATTCTAGAGCCAGTCTCCTCAGTTCAAACATCACTGCTTTCCACTTTCTCCTGTATGACCTTGGGAAAGTTACTTTTCATCCGCACAAGGGGTACTGTAATATTCCTACCTCATAAAATTATTTTGGAGAAGGAAATGGCAACCCACTCCAGTATGCTTGCCTGGAGAATCCTGTGGACAGAGGAGCCTGGTGGGCTGCTGTCTATGGGGTCACACAGAGTTGGACATGACTGGAGCGACTTAGCAGC
This sequence comes from Giraffa tippelskirchi, assembly GCF_054371585.1. Taxonomy (NCBI): domain Eukaryota; kingdom Metazoa; phylum Chordata; class Mammalia; order Artiodactyla; family Giraffidae; genus Giraffa; species Giraffa tippelskirchi. The sequence continues at coordinate 100,585,168 of NC_137280.1, read as the reverse complement.
AGCAGCAGCATAGAATTATTTAATTGAAGTTTATATACTCCTTTTTATGGTGTATGACACTTAGAAAATGACAGATAGAAAATACAAGAGAAGAAGGAACAACATAATGTTTGGGAAACTACAGGTCATTTGCTCTTGCTGAAAAGAAATGCAATAAATGGCTTGGAAGGAGATTAAGAAACTCTGTGCCATGTTAAAGAGCTGGAAATTGCTATATAGGTAATGGAAAAGCAGAGGAGAGGCAGCCTGGTTGTGTTTTTAAATAGATCTCACTGGAGCAGGGCAGGAGGAGAAGGGAGAATGCTGCCCAAGATTAGAGGCACAGAACCCACTTAGATAGCTACAGTAATCGTCAAGGTTAAATAATTTTATAATCCTCTTTAGGAGTAACAAAAGGAATTGAAAGGAGATAAGAGTGGAAAGAAATATTTAGAAAGTAGATTAGCAGGACTTGCCCTTAACAATTAGTAAATAAAATAGCCTGGGTGATAATTGGGAAGAGGAAGGAATAAATGATGACCTGAAGATCCTTGGTTTGGCAAACTTTGTGGCCAGCAAATGCACAATAAAGAGAAAAGAGGGAAGAGAATACAGGAGTACATAGAGGTTTGAAAAAGAAAATGTTAAGGGCAGTTTTTAGACATACTGAATTTAATATTATTCTAATACATCCATTAGAAGGTAAGTCAGAGTTTTAGATCAGAGTTCCAACTTAGAGCACCAGATAGGAATCAAGAGAAAAGATGAAGATGACCAAGAGCATGAAGCTTTCCCAGGGACAGTTTGTGGTTTACGATGTGTGGAAGAAGACTGTCTCATGAAGCAGCTGGGAGAAACAATACTTTAATGTGGCTTCAGATTTGATAAAAGGAATGAATAAAGGATATTCAGGCAAGAGCAAGAATCTAGTGTGGTTGAATAGAAACTTAAGTATTTCTGTGTTTCATACCTACTACTGTGTGGAAAATAACATAGATTATACTGATATAGGTGAATTAAACTATTTATTGACTATGCCAAAGCCTTTGACTGTGTGGATCACAATAAACTGGAAAATTCTGAAAGAGATGGGAGTACCAGACCACCTGACCTGCCTCTTGAGAAACCTTTATGCAGGTCAGGAAGCAACAGTTAGAACTGGACATGGAACAACAGACTAGTTCCAAATAGGAAAAGGAGTACGTCAAGGCTGTATATTGTCACCCTGCTTATTTAGCTTATATGCAGAGTACATCATGAGGAACGCTGGGCTGGAAGAAGCACAAGCTAGAATCAGGATTGCCAGGAGGAATATCAATAACCTCAGATATGCAGATGATACCACCCTTATGGCAGAAAGTGAAGAAGAACTAAAGAGCCTCTTGATGAAACTGAGAGAGAAGAGTGAAAAAGTTGGCTTGAAGCTCAACATTCAGAAAACTAAGATCATGGCATCTGGTCCCATCACTTCATGGGAAATGGATGGGGTAACAGTGGAAACAGTGTCATACTATGTTTTGGACTCCAAAATCACTGCAGATGGTGACTGCAGCCATGAAATTAAAAGACGCTTACTCCTTGGAAGGAAAGTTATGACCAACCTAGATAGCATATTAAAAACCAGAGATATTTGCCAGCAAAGGTCTGTCTAGTCAAGGCTATGGTTTTTCCAGTAGTCATGTATGGATGTGAGAGTAGGACTGTGAAGAAAGCTGAGCGCCAAAGAATGATGCTTTTGAACTGTAGTGTTGGAGAAGACCCTTGAGAGTCCCTTGGACTGTAAGGAGATCCAACCAGTCCATCCTAAAGGAGATCAGTCCTGAGTGTTCATTGGAAGGACTGATGTTGAAGAGAAACTCCAATACTTTGGCCACCTCATGCCAAGAGTTGACTCATTGGAAAAGACCCTGATGCTGGGAAGGATTGGGGGCAGGAGAAGAAGGGGACGACAGAGGATGAGATGGCTGGATGGCATCACTGACTCGATGGACATGAGTTTGGGTAAACTCCAGGAGTTGTTGATGGACAGGGAGGCCTGGCGTCCGCATTTCATGGGGTCGCAAAGAGTTGGACATGACTGAGCGACTGAACTGGAAACATGTTATTTACTCATTGGGAAAATTTTTTAATGATAAAAACATTGACCTTTAATCTAGATAATGTTTTTTACTAAATAAAAACATTGACCTTTAATCTAGATAAACATAATTTTAAAAGTAATCAATATGAAATTAATTTTATTTTTACATTTAAAACTAATTTCTCTCTGAAGAGACTGGTGGTTTCCAAGGGAGCAGGGGGTAAGAGAGGGATAAATCGGGAGTTTGGGACTAGCAGATACAAACTGTTATATATAGAATGGATAAACACCAAGGTCCTACTCTATAGCAAGAGAATGATATTCAATATCCTGTGATAAACCCTGATGGAAAAGAATATGAAAATGAATGTATGTGTATATATATATACACACACACATATATATATGTATAACTGTGATTTTGCCATAAAGCAGTAATTAACACAACATTGTAATTCAGCTATACTTCAATAAAAAATTAAAATTAAAAACTAATTTTTCTCATTTTTTAATGATTTAGCTGTCATTTAATTGCAGATATAATAAGTTAAAATATCTATCTAATTTTTAAATTTTAACTATATTCCAAATCAGCATGGGGATTAATCATGACAATGACCACCCGTCATGTGCTGATGGTCTTCATATCATGTCTGGTGAATGGATTAAAGGACAAAATCTTGGTGATGTCTCATGGTCCCGATGTAGCAAGGAAGATTTGGAAAGATTTCTAAGGTACTGAGGTCACTTGCTGTTGTGTCATGAATGTGTATGTGTGCCTGCTTCCTCTACCACCCTGGTGTGTGGCGTGGCAGAGTGGAAAGGGCATGGATTAGGACTCAAGGCTCTTGGTTCTAATCCTGGCTCTCCGCTGGCTCATGGTGTCAATTGGGACATATTATTCAACCAACTCGTTTCTTAGTTTCCACATTTTCAAACAAGAGACTAGGCAAGATGATTTGTAAGGTTGAAAATTATTGCAATGATAAAAAATATTGCATAATATTAAATTGCCTCTTCAGAAATTCTCAGTGGAAACATTCTCAATGCTCATCCCTCTACATCTGTTGTTATCAAAAACCTCTTTAATGAAAGCTCTACCTTTCCACTTTGTAGTTCTAAACTCTGAGTCTTTTTTCATTAATACATAATTTTCACCATTATTATAGTCCTTGATTCTCCTATTTTCAACATTCAGCTGGTAATATTAGCTTTTGCCTGGTTGGGAAAAAAATGAAAAAGTATTATTGTTCTGATTTTCACATTAAAGCCCTGTTCTTTACTTATTTCTTCAGTAACAGAAAGGAAAGCTGAAACAGTACCAATAGGTGATATGCAAAGTCCCAGTCAATAAGTGAGACAGAGATGCTTCAAGTTCGAAAATCTAAGTAAGAAACATAGAAATACCTGACTAGCTAAATTCACTACTCAAATTTATTTTTCCATACTATTTAAATTGTCAAGGTAATTTTTTATCAAATGGATATTAAAATCTATTAAAATGTATTTATTACATTACTATAGCTCTTTCCAGAAACATGTGCAATGTCTCTGGGCATGCTCTTCGTCGCTGATGCAGCAACCCTTCTGTAGGCCCCAGTGAGTGTATGGTTTGGCTTAGTTGTCTTTTTATGAATCAGAACTATGATAAAATTAAATTTTACCCCATAAATGGAAGTCGTGATGCAGTGTCAAGTCCAAAAATATTCCTGCTATTAATAGTCACTAGAGCATGATTTTCCTAGATTCTTTAAATCCTTGAATATAGTTGATTTCTTACCTTTATACATTACTTTTAAGCAGTTACTCTCTGAGACTGAGCTTCTTCCCCTTACAAATGTGTAAAATAATAACCATCTCACAGTGTTGTGTAGATGAGCTTAATTAATTCAAATGAAAGATCTTTAAAATCAAAAAGTTCTATTAACTTGAACATTGTTTTATTCATATTGATAGGATTGTTGTAATTGTAAACAAATGGTTCTCATATATGAGATAATTTCCATGAGCATTCAATAGAAGAGCTTATAAATAAAAGTAAAAACATATTTAATAGTATTAAAATGTTTGCTATTGCTATGTTAACTAATTATAACAACTTTTTGCAGTTAATTCAGAATGTCACACATATCTACATATTGCTAGGTCAAAGGCCAGTAACTGCTTGCTGCAGACAAATCCCCACAGTGCCAATTCTGTGATGGTTCCTTCCAAGTTGCCAGAGATGACATACACTGCTGATGAGCAATGTCAGATTCTCTTTGGGCCACTGGCTTCCTTTTGTCAAGAGATGCAGGTAAGAGTTGTATCAAGGTGCAACTTTTTTTAAGTGCATATTCATCCGTTATTTAGAAGTATTGATTGGAGGAGGGGGAGATGACTTTAGAGTTTGTGGCTCCAAAAAACCCCAGCGTCGGAAAGAAGGGTTTTTCTAGAAAAGGTTTCTTCATTTTTCCCCTGCCTTTTTGAAAGTGGTAGAAATTGGTGTCAGTATTGAATCAAAGTTAGGAAGGAATGATCCAAGAATTTCTACTTCAACAATGACACTTAAGTCAGAGAAACCTTTGCTTTATGACAGTTAATTACTTTTATTTTAAATGTCTCTCTTACATGGTAGATATCTGGGTGAAAATGTAATAAAAACGATGTATGAACATGTAATTACAGAGGATGGATTATTTAATGCTTTATTAATTATTTAACCCAGAAAATAAATATATTCTATAGGAATAGAAATTAGAGAGTACATTTCTGATAGTTAAACGAGAAGCAAAGGGTAAATGTCTGATGATAAACTAAGCAATGTCTATATTGCTTAGTATTCAAACTAATTACTCAGAGAGTCCAACTGTCCCATTCTAGGAAAATCTGAAATCTGAAAGATTGAGCAAAATGACTCTCTTAATTGATGTAAGAAATTAGCTCTTTTACCCTTCCTTTTCTCTTTTTGTCTCTCTTCCTGCAGCTCATCCTTTTGCTGCCCATTTCTTCCTAATTTCCAGTACACATGCTTGCACAGTCTTTGTATTTCAGGCTTAAACTCATAGTCATACTTGGAGTGAATTGATAGCTGTATTTCACTGTACCTAGCTTTCTGTGATTGCCTGAAAGGCAATTGTTGAAGATAATGCTGTCTTGAGTTACTGGCAGAATAATTAAAATCCATCATAAGGAAAAGATTATATGGCATTATGACATATTTTATGCTCTCTCTGCTTTGTTGTTCTTATCAGAGTTGTTGTTCATTTACTTGTTATTTTCCTTTTACTAACTCTCCACCCTGGTGTGTAAGCTCCATGGGGGCAGAGTGTTTCCCCAGTGTCCAGTCCAGTGGCTGATACATGGTAGGCACTCAGTGAATATCTGACTTAAGCTTAAAATAGGTGAATGTATAAAGAAGTTGGAGCTGTGTGAAATGTGACATGTGAAAGGATGTGTAGACTGTAATAATCATCAGCAACAACAGACCTCCAGAGGAACTGATACAGGTGTGTGATTATGAGTGGACACACAGAATTCACATGTGGCAGACCTATGGATGCTTGGACCTTGGCATTGGGTGTGATAATTATGATAGTGGCCAGGTTGACCGTCTGTTTTCTGTCCTAATACCTCTCTGATTTCCTCTACTGATCTTCTTATCCACTCTACTCTCACCTCCAAGGACTTTAGACAATCAAAAATTGGGTCACAGTCTTCTTTCTTGAATCATCATGGTAAAATGAATGTTTTGAGGTCAAAAAGTTTGGTTTTGCAGGTAGACATATCTACATGCAGAAATTAGCGTATTTTGGAGAACAGTAAGCTGTCTATGATTGCTATTGTACTGTTGCGTTAGGAGATGGTTTCAGTTCATGTGCTATAGAAAATTGATAGAGCTGAACAATGAAAAATGTTTACATTTTATGAAGTACCTGAAGTTTTAGAAAAACTCAGCAAATGATCAATTACAACCATAATTTTGGTAAATTTTAGATCATTTTTCATAAATACTATTTCTAAAAATTTTAGAAATTATTTTTAATTCTATATTGCAGTTGATTAAGTTTTACTAGTATCATTCCACAGTATTTTGAACTTTAAAATGGATGACACAGTGTGTAAATCATTTATATTTATGATCTATTTTAATTCTTACAACAATTATATGCCGTAGTTATTATTCAGTTCTACATTATAGGTAAACAGTTTTGAGTCTTGTAGAAGGTAAAATAGCACAATTAAGTGATTACGCTTATGAAGAGGGCTTGCTAGATGCAAATCCGAAGAACAGGGTATATGCAACTACTATGTTCTACTGCTTTTTATGGAATTCACACTTTTTAACATTGTCTTTTGTATGGGAAAATCCTTAGATTAGATCCTGTGTTTAAACTGAATTTTCTTTATTCCCTAGAGCAGTACACCATCAGGGTCAAGAAATATTTTAATTGATTTTTTAAAAACTTTTTCTAGGCTATTTGCTCTATTCATATTGTTGCTTCTCACTAACCTACCTGCATGTATTTTTTTTTTTTTTCTACGTCTGATGAAAGTGTAACAGTTTGTTAGGAGATCTTAAATCTGTTTCTCAATATCCTAGGATGTTGCTTTGTTTTAAACTAGGCATTTTGCAACAGAATTAAGTTTTAGGTTTTAAGTATCCAGAAACTTTCTCCTTTTTTCCCTTGAAATTATATGTGTGTTTGTGTGTGTATACATATAAATATATATACACATATGACATTTTTATTCATGAAAGTCGTTCATTCATGTCTGACTCTTTGCAACCCCATGGACTATACAGTCCATGGAATTAAAGCCAGATTTTTCTCTAGTTCAATCTGTGTATAATCTTCATTAAGGACAATTTAAAAATAATGCCAGAAAGGATTGAGCTGCTGTGGGTAGCCAGGAAAAAGCAATGTCTCCTAATCAGGGTTTAGGTTGGAGAGCACTAACTGCAAAGGCATGAAGCCTGGGCTCTGACAGTGGTTCTGTGTATTAGTTGTGTAACATTAGTCAAACCTGTTTTTCTTTCTAAGCCACAATTTATTGAACAAGAAGAGGAAGTGTTATAGAACAAGAGGAGGATGTGTGTTATCTCTTAAAGTCTCTTAGGGCTAAGAGGCTGGACGTTAGTTCCAAAATCCAAAACAACATTCTGATACCGCAGTTGAAAATCACCATTTCCATCCCAAACTGGTGGAGCTTGGAAAACATTAGGCAGGTAGGTAGACAGGTAGGTGAGTAGGTAGATAGGGCCATAGAAGAAATTTTTTTAAAAAAATTCAATCATTGGTTTGATGAGTATAAAGTATACATTGAGTTCCAACTACTTTTTAGTCGCTGTTCTATGTACTAATAACACAGTAGGAAGTAACCTCCACCTTCATGGAGCTTGAAGTTTATCTGGGGAGAGAGACAATATGTAAATACATATGTAATATGCCAGTTGGTAATAATGTTTTGGAGAAGCATAAATTCAGATGAGGAAGGTAAGGAATACAACCAGCGATAGGAGAGTGGGAATGGTGCTATTTTATATAGGATAATCTGAGAAAGCTTCCTAAAGAAAGTGACATTTGTTTAGAAATCTGAAGGAAGTTAGATAGCAAGCCATACATTTATCTTGGGAAGATTATAACAAGAAGAAACAGACAGCAAATGCACTAAAATGGAGTTAGATTCATGTTTTAAGTTTAAGATGTCCATTGGACATCCAAGGAGAGATGTTAGTAGGTACAGAATAGATATATCTAGAAGTCCTCAACAAGGCGATGATACTGAATTCATGATACTAAATGATGACACTCTGAAATGAGTGAGAAGAGGAAAAACTGAAAGTCTGAGAACTTAATCACTACATTATTTGGAGGTTAGAAAATAAAGAGAAAGCTATAACTAAAACTCTGAAGAAGTCTATTGGTAGGAATAGAACCAAGAGAAAGTAGATCTTGGAGGCTAAGTGAAGACATTTTCCAAAGTGGAAATGTTTAAAAGTTCCAAAAGCTGAAGACAAGGGGAGTAAAATGAAGTCTGAAAGTATGCAATTGCTATGTTTTTCCCACTGAGTTTGGGACAGTGTTACTTAAAGATATCTTGACATCCACGAGCACCTGAGTATCAGGAGGTAGAAGTTAAAAATATAAGGTGTAGAAGATAGAAGAGTTCTGCGAGTTAAGCCACACTCGTACACATTCAGGTGGAAACATGTGAAGTCACCACATCTACCAGTCTATAATCTAGACTTTATCCAAAACAAATCTCCTAGAAGGCAAGCTCCATAACTTCAAGAGTCATCAGTCCTTTTTATCACTGCACCTCTATCTCCTAAAAGAGTGTTCAATAAGTATTTGTTAAAGCAATACATGAATCAACTGAATGATGGAATAATAACTTTGAAATTTTACTCATAAAAATAATAATCAATTACTCATTGATTCTTAGCTGTATAATATGTCCAGAGAATATGAAGGTAACCTTCTAAGATATTCATTCAATAACTACAAAAAAGACAACCTATACGAGTATATAGCTTATGTTTCACAGCTTACACATGAGTTATCAGGCATCCTTATGACCATCTTATTTCCAGTAAGTTATAAATATGTGTTGAGTTGCATGGAGTAAGAATTCATAGCAACTTTTCAACATGTGTGCTTCTGGTACAATCTGAGACAATGGCAGTTGGCCCATAGTATTTGAATTGGATGCTGCTCTTCCATTCTTTCTAACAGACAGCTATATACAAGCACTAGGGACTCCCAACATTATTTATGTGCTGATCTAATTAATGATATAAATTTACCCTTGAAATAGCAGCTTACATCTGCAAAATGTTTAAAGGCATAGCTGTAGAGATGCTTGTGAAACATCTCAACTCTCATTAATAATTGCTCACTCTTTTGCATGAATATACTAAATTCCTAGATAGCCTCGTTCCTGGGTCCTGAGCATTGGTGCCTCCAGGCCATCTGGCATCTTGTGGCTGAGCCAGCTACAACTGCAATAAGTTATCTTCAGGGCTACCTAAAATTACTTTGTCTGGCTTCCTCAGAATCAATAAGAAGTGTCTGCTTGAGGGTTACGTTATTTGTGAAAGAAGAAAGTTTGCTAAAAAAAAAAAAAAAGAAAGAAAAAATGAAGGCCTCCAGGAAACTTACGATTCAGCCTTGAGTTTTGGACTAGGCACACTGTGAGTTACATACATATTGTATAAAAAACTTTCCAGTGTAATTGAATCATATGGTGACTTAAAGTACCATAGAAAGACCAGTTTTAAATTTCTCTTATGTTGACTTGATACATCAAAGTATGTAGGACTTCTAAAACCTCTCATTTGATCTAATGAACAGCCTAGCATTGAAATAAGTACCTTATGAAGAATTCCAGAAGATTGAGTCTCTGTGATTTGGCATTGTGAAATTCCAGAGGCAATAAGAATTTGGACAAAAAACCTTATCATGAAATAGCTCTTGATGGCAAGAAGTTGTTTGGGCAATGAATACAGTATTATTGATAAATTTATTGCTGGTAAATGAATACTGTATTGTTGATAAATTTAGCATTGATAAATTGTTGTTAAAATTGGTAAAGTTGAAGATTTTTTTACTATTCTTTCTTCCTATAAGTGGGTTAAAACTACCGTTAATTAAATCTGCCTCTTTTGCCATCTAATCAAAGCTTCATCCTATTCTTTGAGTGTTAGTCCTATACAGTATGTGAGTATATGAGTTTGATAGCAAATTACTTGACTGGATAATCTAGCTCTTTAATTTTTTCCCTTAGAACTAATTTTTTATGACTTCTTATTGACATGGGCTTTTATCTTTTAGGTCTCTCTCTCTCTGTAAATTACTTATTTACATTTTACCCATTTTTTAAGCTTTCTGTTTTTCTTGAGTTGCATGAGTTCGTTCTGTATTCTAGATGAGACTTTCTTATTACTTATAAAGTGTGTCATTATGTCACAAAGTGTGTCAAAGACATTTATACACAATGTCCTTCTACAATTTTGAAGTGGCTGAACCCATCAACTTTTCCCACTAGGTTGTGCTATTTTTGTTTTCTTGTGTGTGTATATTCTTTTTCAGATTATTTTCCATTATAGGTTATTACAAGATAATGAATATAATTCCTACTGTGCTGTACAGTATGTCCTTATTGATTCTCTATTTCATATACAGTAATGTATATCCATTAAACTGGAACTCCCAATTTATCTCTCCCTTTCTTTTCCCTTTGGTAACAATAAGTTTGTTTTCTACATCTGTGAGTCTCTTCCTGTTTTGTAAATAAGTTCATTTGTCTCATTTTTTAAGATTCTCTATATAAGTGATATGATATTTGTCTTCCTCTGACTTATTCCACTTTATATCATAATCTGTAGGTCCATCTATGTTGCTATAAATAGCATTGTTTCATTCTTTTTATGGCTAAATAATATTCATACACACACACACACACACACACACAAACACACACACACACACACACACACACACACACACACAAACACACATACCACATCTTCTTTATCAGTTCATCTGTCAAGGGACTTTAGGTTGCTTCTATGCCCTGACTGTTGTAAAAAGCACTGCAGTGAACACTGAGGTGCATGTATTTTTTGAATTGGGAGTTTTCTCTGGATATATGCCCATATGTGGAATTGCTGGATCATATAGTAACTATTTTTAATTTTTAAGGAACCTCCAAACTGTGTTCCATAGTGGCAGTACCACTTTACATTCCCAGCAGCACTGTAAGAAGGTTCCTTTTTCTCCACACTGTTGCCACCATTTTTTATTTGTAGACTCTTTTGATGATGCCCATTCTGACCAGCCTGAGGTGATATCTCATTGTAATTTTGATTTGCATTTCCCTAGTAATTAGCAATATTAAAGTATTGTTTCATGTGCCTGTTAACTACCTGTATGTCTACTTTGGAGAAATATCTAGTTAGGTCTTCTGCTAAAAAAAAGTTCATTATCTGTCACTAAATCTTAGATGAAGCATATTAATATTATGATTCAAAATATCTGTTTATTTTGATTTGATTGATCTATTAGTGTTGAACAGTTTAACAGATGTGTTCAAATACCCAACTCTAACAACTGTTTGTTTATTTTTCTCTGTGTTTCTGTCAATTATTTCCTTATATATGATTTAATTATATTACAGGTACATACATATTTATGACTTTTATCTGTTGATCTGTTTTTCTCTTTTGCATGTTTTATGGCTTGTGCCTTGAAATCTATTTTGTATGTCATTAAAACCATTATCCTAGTTAATATTTATCACATTTTTATCTTCAACTTTTCCAGATAAAATAGAATCACAGATATGAGTATGGCTAGATGGATATGTTTACTAGAGAAAAGCAATTGCTAGATTTTGTATTTTTCTATTTAAACCAATGTAATAATTTTTTGGCATTTGCATCAGCTAGTTTAACACTTTTTATGTTGATTTAAATTAGTTTTATAAAAATTTTTGTCAAATACTTTGTGTTTGTGTTTTATACTTATACTCTATTTTTTGTTATTGTCTCCTCTCCTGCTTTACATTTACAACAAAATTTTCCTATACATTCAAAAGTCAGACATTCTTTATATCTGTTTTTGAGTATGACTACTCAGTTCTTTTTTCTTGATGAATAGTATTCCACTGGAACATAAACTGTTTTGTTTATCAGTTTGCCTCTTAGTAGACATCAGTATGTTAGCTATTATGAATCAAGCTATTCAGAAGATTTATGAATGTTTATTTGTATACACATGGTTTCATTCTACATTACTAATGCATTAACATGTTATATATCAATGCATTAGTTTTTTGCAAACTCTGGGGTAGGGACTGGTGGCCTGTTTTTATAAATAAAGTTTTACTGGAATACAGTCACCTTCTTTGTTCACACATTTTCTTTGGCTGCCTTCAAACTACAGTGAGTGATAAATAGTTGCAACTGAGATCCTGTGGCCCACAAGCCTAAAGTACATGCTGTATGGCACTTTACAGAAAGAGTTTACTGACCCCTGTCACAGCACATACTCTGCATTCAGTTATATTCCTCCGAAGAGTGTTTTGAGTTTTGTTTTCACAAACAATTAAGTTTGTTAGAATCAAACTAGAAACTATCTTATCTGCTGTGGATAGCACTTCATATGTTACATCAGTTCACTTTTTCCTTATTTTGAGTATGTCCTTTGCATGCATGGTACAGGTGCCACATAAAGACCTAAGCTTCTCTGATTCTCTTCTTTTTGGGGCTCCCCTGGTGGCTAAAGAAGACGGTAAAGACAGTAAAGAATCTGCCTGCAATGTAGGAGACCCAGGTTTGATCCCTGGGTCAGGAAGATCTCCTGGAGAAGGGAATGGCAACCCACCATGGGCAGAGAAGCCTAGTGGGCTATAGTCCATTGGGGTCACACAGACTCGGACATGACTGAGCAACTAACACTTCAAGTTTTGACAGCTTTGACTGCATCCATTTCTGTCTTCATGAATCTAAAAAGAATGGCATATGTTACTTTAACCATTGTGTCATGCCATGACCACAATCCACTGTCAGATCAAAGCCACAAGGACGATGAACTCAACTTGTGCCGATTATTTAAGCTCCCCTAAACAGTTGATCTGCCTTTGTTCTACATTCTGAAACTACCAGAAAATTGTTTTTTGCTTTCATTCCACAGTTTATGTTTGTTAGCTACAGGAGAATTGGTCTTCTGGGAACTTATTCCACCATTCCAGAAGGGGAATATTTTTATCTTATATTTCTCATTCTTACAAGGAAAGTCTGGATCATTTTTCTTTCAAATATTTCAAACAATTCCCTCTCACTTTTTATTCTTTTCTTTGCATGCATGCTCAGTCGTGTCCAACTCTTTGCGTCTCCATGGACTGACTCTTTGCAACTCCATGAACTGCAGCATGCCAGGCTCCTCTGTCCTTCACTATTTCCCAGAGTTTGCTCAAATTCATGTCCATTGAGTTGGTGATGCTATCTAACTGTCTCATCATCTGCTTCCCCCTTCTTTTGCCTTCACCACCACCTGGGATTCATTAAGTACGTATTGACAGTTCTTCATTCTCTAAATTTCTTCTCACTCCTTGATTTTCTTTAACACACCAAGATGTGTTCTAATGAGGGGTCCTTTGAAGCTTGCTGCTACGTTTGTTGGCTATCCATAGACTATATTTTTCTTGACATCTGTTACTGTACTTCTACCACTAGCAGTCATGAAGCATATGGAGTGAAGGAAGTGAAATAGAAGAGATCACATTTACTTAGCTGTCAGTGATCAAATTATATCTGCTAAGGGATAAAGTTTTTGAGATGTAAATGTGATTTCTAGTATTTCTTCTCATTAAAAAGGTTTATAATAATGACTGAAGTCCAATTATTACTGTTTTATGTAGTAAATATTTATTTAGATTTATCATCATTTTTGTCAGGTTCTTTGATCACAAGTGCTTTTCAGCCCTTCCCTGTGAGATCATATTCCTCTTGAAGTATAACATTTAGAAGTTCCTTTGGGGAAAATCTGTTGGTAGTAAACATTCGGTTTTTGTTTCCTTGAAGAGTCTTTGTGTAACCTTCAGTCTTGAATAAAATTTTAGCTGAGTTCGGAAGTCTAGATTGACAGTTATGTTCTTCCTCTCTCTACTTTGAATACATCACAAATTCACTTTTTTTTATGTTTGTGCCAAGAGACCATCTTCGCTATTTTCCTAATCTTAAAAGGAAACTTTCAACATTTTATGTTTTTTTTGTGATGTTTGTTGGAGATTTTTATAGATGTCCAGATGTCTGTTAACTTTGAAGATGTTTCCGTCAGTGGCTAGATTGCTAACTTTTTTTAACGAACGGATGTTGAATTGTGTCACAAGCTGCATATCAAGAGATACAAAAATCATAGATTTTGAAGTTTTTATGTACTTGATTGTATTAATCAAATCTCTAATATTATAGTAGCCTTGTATTCCAAGAAAAACCCAACATGATTGTGATGGTTCATTACATTTTTTTCATGGATTGCTGGATTCAGTTTGTTAAAAAAATGTGTAGCATATTTCAATCTAAGTTCATAAATGAAGTAGATCACTATTTTCATTTTCTTTTCAAACTACTGTCTGGTTTGGGCATCATGATGTGTGTTTAGAAATATTTCCTCTTTTTCTGTTCTCTAGATAGTTTATGTAAATTGAGAATTTAAGTGTTTAGATCAGTTGTATTCTTTGTGGGAAGATTTTTAATAATCACTTTTGATTATTCTGTGGGGAGTTGGTGATGGACAGGGAGGCCTGGAGTGCTGCATTTCATGGGGTTGCAAAGAGTCAGACACGACTGAGCGACTGAACTGAGTATTTATTTTTGCCTTCTCTTTTTTGTTGATTAGTATTAATATTATTATTTTCCTCAAAGAACTACATTTCAGCTTTTTCTTATTTCTTCTGAATCTTTGTGTTCTATTTTTTGAATACCTCTCTTTCTCTTTCCCTTACTTTGTTCCTCTTTTTCATCTTTAATAATACCAAGGTACCCTCTGATAGAAAAATTATTTTTGAAAATATTATCCCATACTGAATTACACTTACAGTCAGACATTACATTATTGAAATTGTAGTTTGGAAGATAGTTTATGGACAAACAAGGAGTTACATGTTCAAGATTTAATTGCTGCTTCCCTGCATATGCACTTAATATTTTTTATTTTAACATAAAATTTAGAACATGTTAATGGATCTGTTTGCTATAAAAAAAAATGGGTACACGTTGTCTTTGAAGATAAATTATGATATCTATACATGGACAGTTAATCTTCCATTTAAATTATTCCATTGAAAAGATATAGTTTTTCATGTAAACTTTTTAAAAGCCTTCTTGAGATAAACATCCAACTTCATTTATGTTTTTATTGGTCATTTCTTATTATAGAGGAATAAAAAAAGAATGTTATATTATTTTTGTTAGTTTGCTAGGAGATGCTGGGTTACACATTTCTGTCCTGGATTCCTTTGCACAGCATTTTAAGCATTAAAGTTCTTAATTGACATATTAAGAGATTTCACTAATTAAGTTGAAACGAATATTTGACTCTGGCCTGTGAAACACACAGAGACCATTTGGTTCTAACAAAATACATAACCCTGCCCCTCTTAAGAAAGAGTTTGGTGTTACATAGCTCTAGTATCACATATCTGAGATTTTGCGCTTCTCAAGGTGAAAACAGTCCATCCCATTTCTTCCATATTTTATTTCTTTACTTTTGACAGTTTGGTTTGAAATCCTGAATCTGAGTTACCTTTCACAATGAGGTTATAATTTACTTACAGTAAGATCCCAGAACTATAGAACATAATGAGTAAAGAGATCTCCTCTATGAGAGATTTATTCTACATGACTGTGCTTATCTTGAAAAGCTGCCAAGTTTGCTTTTATGCTCTCAGTGCCTCAAGTGGGAATCAATTAGAGTACCTGCTGTTTTGAATAGCAGATAATGGCTGAAGGTCAGAATTTAGACCACCAACAGTGTTCAACAAGCAAGCATGATTTTAAAACTACAACATAAATAAGATTTGTTTTTTAGTTCAATATACATTGCTTGACTAATGAACTTGATTAAAATAATTCATGTTACAATACAACTAAGCTTTACTGAAAATAAATAAAGCAAAATTCTTCTTTGGTGGAAAATTCAGCATTTGACCCCATAATTATAAAATTTTATTAACAAGATTGTCTTGGAGGAAAAAGAAAACTTTTAGGAACTAAAATTCTCAGGTTAGATATCCACTAATTCAAATATAAATGTGTCCGCAAAAGTACATGATAAACAGTTAATCTCTCTGCTTATTTTCAAGAGTCAAAAATATTACAGAGAAGCTATTTGATTTAGGCATTCTTTAAAATTAGTTCCTGGATAAATTTTTGATGAATGGTATATGCAAACAATAGCTCATATATTAAACTAAATCATATTCTAAATATAATAAGTATTTGTATGAAATATTTTTAGGCAGAAAAACTGTCACAGCAGATAAAAGTGTGTGAATAAAATATATCACACTCCTGCCATAGAGTATTGAATTTTTAAGAGCTTTTACGTTCTGAAATCTAAATTTTTAAATAAAGAATAGGAAAATAATATTTGGAGAGTTGTAAGAAATTCGGAATTGGAGATGTAACAGACCTGCTTGAAAACTTAGTTTGAATATATCATCCCCAAAGTATTTAGTAGATTTGGGTCATAAGTTAATTTTAACTTTGCAGTGATTTTCAATCTGTTTTGAATACCACTGCCAGGGTAAACCTCCTAAAATAGCCTTTTTATCTTATCAACCTGCTCGTCAACTGCTGAGTGGCTTCTTTTTCCCTCCAAATATGGAGTCCCTAGTCCATCCTGGCACTCAGGATCTGGTTTTCCTATCTTTAAAATCTTGTTCACTACTCCCTTCCCTTATATACATCCTCCCATCTGACTGATCTTCTCACCCTTTCAAAGACTGTCTTTCACATCAACACTTGTTCTGTCCTTATCAACCTGCTTGCTTCTGCCCTTTTCTCCAAATATCTGGATAGGTAGTCACACAATCATCTTCAAGATAGATCACCCTAGTTGCTTTAAGTATGCCACATGGATTTCATATTTCTGTGTAATTTGTTAATAACATGTTTGTATCTCAGAAACGTCATCCATCCTATAGACATAGAAAGTCCTTAAGAATGTGGTAGTTGTGCCTTTTTTTCTGTCTCTCTGGGCTGCCATAACTATAGAATTCTCTTCTTTCAGTGTTGCTGTGTTTATGCTATTTTATCCCAGTATTTTTGTTTGTTCCTTCAACTTTTCCCTAGAAAAAGTTAAATGTATTCTGGGTATCTATGATGCATTCGTACTGTGGCAAATTGACTGACAACAGTTATGGGAAATGTGCCCACCAAGAATCCCTGTATCACATCAGGGGCCAAGGCAATGTAATGAAATAGTGAAGTACTAACATGGCATGTGGCATACAGCAAAGCATAAGTGAGGACAGACTTTAAGATAGGAGGCATTAAATTCATACCATAGGCACATTTCTTTGATTCTTCCAGTTTGGTTCATATAATGTGGTATAAATAATGCTTTTAGCTTACCGTTTTCTGTTGAAGCTACACTTAATCTTGCATAATCATACATGTTTTTATTTAAAGAAATTTTAAAATAGTTAAATTTATGAAACATTTTACCTTTATATCAGTTTTCTCAGCACTATAAATAAGCCATAGACTATTTCAACTGTAAGTTTAATATTAAAGGTACTCAAAGGATATTTTCTTCAAGTCATTTCTGATGTTCTATTAAAATTGCTCTCTCAAACCTTATAGACTTAACCTCAAAAATGTGATGCCTTCCCCTTATTAGTTATTATACCCTTGTTTTCAGCATGTTATTTGCACAGGGTTGTGGTGCAAGGTGGAAGGGGAGAAAGAATGCAAAACCAAACTAGATCCACCAATGGATGGAACTGATTGTGACGTTGGTAAGGTAAGTTATTGGTGGTGCTATCTGAAATATAAGACTATTAAGTGAAACTTAAGAAGAAACTTCCGTTTCTCCTATAAGTATAACCAGTGAGACATTTCTTCTGCCAGTTACAAACGTATCTATCTTAACACTAGTGGAGTACTTTTAGTACATATAAAAATTTCAGCATTTCGTCTGTTTTCAATTTTAACACATGGCTGTTTTTTAAATATCAGCTGTATTTTTTTTATTGTTGATTATAACGGTGTGGAGAATTGGATATATCTGTATTACTTTAACAAAAATTAAATATTTTTACTATTAAACTTAAATATAAGTATTCACAAATTAATAAAAATAGTAAAATTTCTCAGAGCTAGTTAATCGTTTAAAGTATAAAGTATTGTCTTAGAAGAGCCACTGAGTGTAATTTTTCCTTGTCATTTCAAGCATCATGAATAAAATATTCTAATTAACATTCGGGAGATTAGTAAACATTTGACTGTCTTAAGTTGTTAAATGTGTTTCATAGGGCTGTAGAAATTTATTAGTATATATTTCCAGATCATTTTAATTGCTGTAAAAATTAATTTTCTTTTATACATATGAAGGAATTAGATCCCATATAAACTTTAATTATAGCTAATATAATCAAAATATAGTACACTAGTTTGCATAATTTTCCATTTTTTATTTTATGAAGGGAAAGTAGAACAGTTATTACTTTGCTCATTAGATGTAAGATCAGAAAACTTGCCTCTGAAGACCATGAATTTTCATTACATTTGAAACAAATCAGCAACATAACGATTACTTGGGGTGAATTACTTAGTGAAAAAAGTTATATAGCTAGTTTAAAAACACATCCACTTGAAAAATGGACAGAAATGGAAATCTAGCAATTCCACTTCTAGAGTTTTGTCCTAAATAAATTCTTAACACATGTGCACAAATACAGGCATGTTTGCATGTACACATACATATACTTACGTGAGGATATCACTTGCTGTGGTGAGAAATAAGAAAAAACAAAATATTCATTGGAAGAGGAATGGTTCCAGTGTAGCTGTTCACAGAATGAAGTAGATATATCTGTATTAACATGAAAACATCTACTAGACATGGTGGTTAGTATAGAGACATGTCTGAAAAATTCATACTTTATATGGTACCGTTTGAGATTTAGGAAAAAAACAATTTGTGTACAAATGTGAGTATACACACAGAGTTTATATATTTTTAAGCTCATAGGAGGTGGTTTGAAAACTTAAACTCCAAATTATAATTAGTAGTTAACTCTTGGGACAGAGTTGGAATTGATGGATGGAATAAAACAATTGACAATAAGGGAGAATACAACTTTTCTCCTGACATTTCTGGATTGTTTGACATAAACCTATAGTCATTTATTATTTCTATGATTTCTTTAATGAGAAAAGAAAAATGTACAAATTAAGTCCCAAATAATAAAAAAAGACTAGAAGTATTTTATCACCCAATGCAATCAGCAAGAAAATGGTTCCTTGATAGAGAACTTCTGTGAAATATCAGTCAGTTGTTTACATACTGCCAAATGTGTTTTCTGTAAGCTTATGCAGAGAGTCAGAATTTGGATTTGTTTTAAATTATACACAAAAGTACAATAATGTGTGTATATTGGGCAAGCCTCATGGTATTATGCTGAGTAATTTATTGCTTGAGTCATAAAACTCTGCACCAGCAATAATTTTCATCATCCCTGAAACACGAAAGCAGTAATAAACAGAGATAACCAAATATTCAGCCACACATCTTCAAACATCACACAGTCCATTTGTCTTACTTAGTTCTTCATTAGCAATTTAGAATCTGTTCATTTTTATAATCTGGTGTCCTAAATATTTTTCTATTGTTTTTGTCTTTTGATATTTATGAGAATAAATTGCATTCTTGAGTTCTCTAAGATAAACTTATTCTTTCAGCAATCACAATTGTAATTATTCATTAAAAATAAGTGTTTCATTTCCCTATAATTGTGCTAATGATATTCTCAGTGGTTCTGTAATGTTTTGTATATTGAAATAACTAATGAACTTCTCAGTTCCTCAGGCCATGTGGGCTTCTTCAACTCTCCATCTGTTCCAGCTGTTGTAGGAGCCATCATGAAAATAGCTTCCAACACTCTGAAATTGAGGGCTATAGGGCTAAAATATTTGGATGCTTGCAACCTTGTGCTGAATACTGCTAGCTCAGTACATGGCAATCCGAGAACCAAAGCTGAGAATTTTGTAATGTGTTACACTCGAGTGATGTTAATTGAGCTGTATAACTAGTTCACCTAAGAGCATATAATTATTAAGTCGGAGAAGGTGCCAACGAGGATTTTATGATTCATAGTTATCTACTATTTATACACAGCCTTTTCCAAATTAAAAGCAGCCTGTTTTCTTTCTTCTCCTTTTCTCTTTATAATACTGGCATCTATGTTTACAGTTATATTAACAGAGATCTGTGAGTTGATAAATGATTTGATTAAAACTAAGAAATGTATGTTTTTTACTTGAAATATTTTCTAGGAATGGGAGGATGGAGAAGGAAAGCTAAATACCAAGTGACTAAAATATTAGATTGTATTGTAGGATGCTGCATAATATATTTTAATTATTTACTTTCCTAAGTTCTTAAGTGATGAAATTATTATCATCATGCTTTATTGAAAAAATGAAGGTTGTAATATCCTTAGTCACAAATTTACATAAGGAGACAGTTTATTGCCTTCTTTCTTCCTCTTATTTCATCTAACAATATATATACAAGAAGATTTAATTAGACAATAATATTTCCATTGTCATTTTCAAGGACCTCTTCCAATTGGGTGTTTTCTTCAACTTCCTAGGCATATTCACATAGAAATTAGAGAGAAGAGAAATATAGTCAAACTTTTTTAGGTCATATACTATCACAGAAAGAATCTCTATTATAAATTTCCTTAGCATTTTTATAGATTATACTGAATTATTCAATATAAGAAATTTTGAGTTCTTTAAACCTTGTGTAATATATGTTTTAAAACTAAAAATTGCAAATGAAACAAAACATGCTGCTAGAAAATTCATGAAAAGCATTAGGATCATTTTCCATGTAAACTCAATAGAATATATTGTATAATAATTAAGCAAAGCACTTAAAACTTTCCCCAGTGTTGAAACAAAGCTCCACCTAGAAGACACAAAAGCAAGTTTTCCATAGTTTCACCCAGAGAGTTGGTTATCTGAAGTTAATGGACTTTAACTATTATACTATGCTTTCTTTAAATTTCACCGATTTCAGGATATAAATTTAGCTTGTATATCTGTTTCCATTTCTCTTCATCTGCCAAATGTGTCTAGTTTAAATGACATGCAAGTCTAGATCTGGGTCTTTCCCAGAATATTTTTAGTTCACTGTGAACTCTAGCCCAGCCTTTCAATGCCAGCTTACCACTAAATGGGCGAGGAGCTGTGATACGCACTTGGGGGGTAAAAATAAATGCCCTTCATGTAGGTCAAATCTACTTGACCAATTGAAGTTTGGCAGGGTTCACTTTGAGTTGATTTTTGTCCCCCCCCCCCATGAATGGCACAACATCATTAAATCCTTAAAACCAGTAAGTTATTTCAAAGTTTTCACAAGGTCTGTTTTTTCCCCCTTATACAATACTCAGGCTGAATCTTCCTACAAAAATCTCAATTTATTTAATGTCAATCTTAGCATGTCATTATACTCTGAGTTATTGAGGTTTGGTTTTGTTTCTTCCCAAGCCTGGATGTAAAACTCTTTGAATCTGAAAGAGATTGAATTTTGTTTTAATTTTATTGAAATATAGTTGATTTACAGTGTTGTCTTAGTTTCATGTATACAGTAAAGTGATTCAGTTATTACATATACATGTATCTATTCTTTTTTAGATTCTTTTCCCCTTATAGGTCATTACAAAGTACTGAGTAGAGTTCCCTAAATATGACATGATTAGAGAAAATCATCAGGAACTATTTATTACATAGAAAAGCCTAACTGGGCTCACACAAAACTTTGTAGCATAGTTTTATAAATTCTTCTAAAAAAGCATTTAAACACATATTTTCAAAATAAGTTTTAAAGAGACAGATCATTTAAAATCATAATAGAATTTTGATGAGATTTTTGGAAACATTGATAAAATTAATATAATGATATATAATTTGGTGTTATTAGTATTTTTATTTTGGTTAATCTATTAAATCGTCAGTATGGGCTATGCATTGTGCTTAGTTTCATTCAACCTCTGCTAAGTCTATTAGTTATATATGATTTTCATTCACATTTTGAGATGGGAAAACTGAGGATCAGAGAATTGCTATGATTTCCCCTTATAAATCATGTTGCCACTGGTGCAGAAAATTGTTTAGAGCTAGTATGATCATCTTGCTCAACCCTTGTCATTATACAATCACTTATCTAATTTTTTTAATCTTTACTTATTATTTCCAACATGGTTTTGTTCAGTTAATTTTTACCTTTAATATCTTTGCTGTGATCATAATAGATCTGATTTTTCAGGAATAAGGAGAAATTATTGTGGCTCAGCTGGTAAAGGATCTGCCTGCAATGCAGGAGACCTGGCTTCCATCCCTGGGTTGGGAAGATCCCCTGGAGAAGGGAAGGGCTACCCACTCCAGAATTCTGGCCTGGAGAATTCCATGATCTGAATAGTCCATGGGGTCGCAAAGAGTTGAGCATGACTGAGTGACTTTAAAAAAAAAAAAAGAAATTATAATAATCTCTCTATCCAATTCTGGCAACCATTCCTCAGTGACTGCAGAAAAAAAAAAAAAAGATTCTTTGGTTGCTTTTGTTTAAAATTAATGATAAAATAAATATAAAAAAGAAAATGAACACACTCCTTTCTCTTCTGTCATTGCTGTCTTTCTCATGATGGAAACTTAGAAGAAAAAAAAAGAAAAAGCAATGTAAATGAAAGTGCTAAAAGTGAGTCATACTCTTTGTTTCTATTTGCAAGGAGAGAGTACCCTGAAACACTGACATTTCGAATAAAAATGGCTGGATTTGCTAAAATGTCTGCTTCATTCTAGTCAAAGACATTTATATCTTACCTACCATTGATATCTTTACCTACATTTATATTACCTACATTTGTATCTTACCTACAAAATATGAACCTATTTTTTGTTCTTCTCTATTACATTATTGTTTTCTCTAGAGCATGTTAGTTTTTATTCCCTGGCTGTACAACCCCCACTCCCCCTTTCACCCTGTCTCTGTCACAAGCACTGAATTCTCAGGGCTATAGTACAAATACCCGTGTGCTATTTTTATGACAAGACTGTGTGACCTGACGTGAGAACTGGGAGAACTGGACCAGTGAATTATTACTGTGACATTAAGCACGTGCCACCTAATTTTTGGTCTTTTTCAATTCCACACGTTTGGGGCTTTAGCTGACCTGATTTAATCGCAATTCCAGTGACTCGATAGGCCAGTGAATGATTTTCCATTGTGCCCTGATTTGTTCACCTAAGACATAACTTTTGGAATAGTGGTGTAAGGCTGGAGAGTGTACCAGCAGGACCGCAGCACCTGGACTTGCGGCCGGAGAGTGGAGCATGTGGAGTCCCTGTAGCCGAACCTGCAGTTCTGGGATCAGCAGTCGAGAGCGCAAGTGTCCTGGGTAAACGCAACATTCCTGGGTTGGGGGAGGGCATTGTTTTCTTCAAGTTTGAAATAAAAAGGTTTTACTGATAAACCATGTCAGGGACCAAAGACACTTCTTCAAACCCAGTCCACTTTGGAATACAGAAAAGTCTCTCAAATTATTTTGTATGAGAACTCCCTTTGAAGAAGAAAATAAGACCAACCCTCCTAAGAGCTAATAGTTAAACACTACACAGGTTGTTTTCTTGAGAATAAATCAAATAAAAAACTGTGTTGACCCAAGCAGGGAGACATGTTAGGAAAAGTAAGTCACCGTTTAAAAGATCCATGAGAGGAACCAGTAGCTGAGAGGACTTCATAAAGACAGGAAATGAGGGCAGCATGAATGTCAGTACAAGCTGAAAATGTTGAGGAAGGAAACCCCGCTGAGCATTTGTACAGACAGGGAGCATCCAAGATCAGCTTGTTTGGCTCCATCATTCCTAGTGTGATCCTAGGAAATGTGTGAGAAAGTCATTTCAGTTTTATCCTTTGACTTTGATATGGATTCAGTGGCCCAATTTCTTGGCAAGTGATTTTTTAAAATGTGTGTGAAAATCTTACAAGCATCTCCTTAGAAATTCTTGGCTACACTCCTTCAATGGGAGTGTATTTTGCCCCTAGCTTCTGTCCTTTACCCTTCTATATCATTTTCATAGCAAACAGACTTTTGTTTCTCCCACACAGATCAAAGATTAGAAAAAAATACACATTTTTAAATAAACATGGATTTCCTACTGTTACTAATCATTTAATCTGTCCACATTTTCAAAAGTAGATTTAATAGAAAGGATTATCCCTTATTAATACAATGCCTTTTGATTTTTTTAATGAGTAGTTAACATAAAATAAGATAAAATTGATTATTTGTACTATCTTTTCTAGGCTAGGTTCTGAAGCAAGGGATTGTAATGGTCCCAGAAAACAATACAGAATATGTGAGAATCCACCTTGTCCTGCAGGTTTGCCTGGATTCAGAGACTGGCAATGTCAGGCCTATAGTGTTAGAACTTCGTACCCAAAGCATGTACTTCAGTGGCACGCTGTCATGGATGAAGGTATGACCAACCAGATCGCCACCGTCTTCATTAAGCAGATGTCTAGGTTTGCAAAGTGCTTTACAATAATGGTAAACGTTGTTTTGTAGTTTATGTTATAGGTATTTCAAAACTCTGCCTTTTCTGCCTTTATGACATGCCTCGGATGGCAAAGAATCTGCCTGCAATGTGGGAGACCCACGTTCAATCCCTGGGTCGGGAAGATTCCCTGGAGGAGGGCATGGCAACCCACTCCAGTATGCTAACCCAGAGAGTCCCGTGGACAGAGGAGCCTGGTGGGCTACAGTCCATGGGGTCACAAAGAGTCAGATTTGACTGAGTGACTAACACTTTCACTTTTGTGACATACAATAACCGCAAGCACTAACTAAAAATATATTTTTTAAATATAGAGGTATTATTATACACAAGCAATTTTAAAAGGGTAACAATACAAAATGCTGGTTAGGATGAAGAGAAACGATCTCTCATGCGTTGCTGGTAAGGTAAAATGGTACAGCTGCTCTGAAAATTAGCTTGGCAGTGTCTCAAATAACAAAGCATACACGTTAGAAAATGCAGTCATGGTTATTTATCTCAGAGAAATAAAAATTTACAACCACAAGAAAATGCTGTACATGAGCGCACATAGCAGTTTTATTTTCAATAGCCAGAAATTTGAAGCAATCAAAAAGGTTCTGAGTAGCTGCAGGATTAGCAAATGAAGGTATATCCGTGCCGTAGGATGTTACACAGCAGTACAAGGAACACACTGCTAATGTATGCAGCGACCTGGTAGATGTCAGAACGCTACGCAGAGTAGACAAGCCAATCTCAAAATGCCACATGCTGTATGATTCCTTTTTTATAACATTCTTGAAATCACAATAGCTTAGAGATGGAGAACAGATGAGCCGTTGCCAGGAGTTGGGGGTGGTGGTGGGAGAGGGATGGAGGTTCCTGTAAAGGGGTAGCACAAGGCAGACCTCATGCTCAGTTGCTGAGTCATGTCCGACTCTTTGTGACCCTATGGACTACTGTGTAGCCCACCAGGCTTCTCTGTCCGTGGGTTTCCCCAGACAAGAATACTGGAGTGAGTTGCCATTTCCTTCTCCAGGGGATCTTCCCGACTCAGGGATCCAGCCTGAGTCTCTAGCATCTCCTGCATTGGCAGATGGATTCTTTACCATTGAGCCACCTGGGAAGCCCCAACTAGAGATCTTTATATAAAATGCAGATTGGTTCATATCACTTTTCCACCTTCAGCATTTCAGAGCCTTCCCATAACTCTTCAGGTAAAGACCAAATTGCACAACATGACATGCTCAGCAAGACCTTCCTGTGTCTGATTCCTTCTCTTATCTCCTGCCTCACTAAGACCTCATTCTCTTTCTCTGCACTCCAAATACTGCCCTTGTTCCACTGCTTTCTTCTCCAACACATAGCCTCTAAATGTACTATTTCTTCAGTTGAAAGAAAATAATAACACAGTCTTCTAGTCGTACCATCTTTTAATAAAAGTTAATTCTGTATTCACAGATGCTTTGACCACAAACTTTGGAGTCTTCCCTTTCCTTTACGTTCTCTTTTACTGTGCCTTTGAAATATCAATAAAGTCACATTATCCATATCTTTAACATACATCCAGAATCTAATGATTGCCCAATATCTCCAGACCTGACCCGCTGGTATAAGCCACTGTGTCTTACCTGTGTGTTTATAGTAGTTGTATAACTGGTTGTTATGCTTGTGTCCCCATAGGTCCTTCAGTCTCAATCATAGCCAGAAGGATACATTTAAAATATCAGTCATGTCACGTTATTCTTCCATTCTGAAGGCAACAGAATGAGTTTTCCCAACTCACTAAAAGCCCAAAGTCCTTCTAATAGCTTTTGAGGGCCTTCCTCCCTGGCTTCCTGTTACACTCTTGCTTCATCTATACTGACCATCACACCCTTCCACCCACACTGGCTCCCTTGCTCTCACTAGAATAAGTCCAGGGCCTTTCTGTCTTAGTGTCTTGGAAAGTATTGTTTTTACTGGTGACTCTTTCTGGTCTTTTCTTAAATACTGACTCAATACCATTCAATACCTTGCCTTATTCTTTTTTTCACATAACTTATAGTGATCTATCATAATATTTTTATTTTATTAGTTTATGCTCCCCCAATAATGATTGTAAGAGCAAGACTTGTATTTTATGCATTTCTCTGTTTTTAGCTCTGTAAGCAGTGCCTGAACAGAGTAGACAATAAATATTAAGTGAAAGAATAGTGTCTCTTATGGAAAGTGACCTGTCCTGGTCCCTCTTCTCACTGACTGTCTTGGGATGATCTTACTGATTCACTAGGTTTTATTTATCATCCAAATGCTAAAGGAACACAGGCATTTATATCCAGCCAGATCTGTCTGTCCTGAGCTCCTTAGCTGTTTACCTGTATGTTGCATGAACTTCTCACTTAGCATCCTGTTCATCTCTAACTCAACATGATTCAAGTTGAACATACCCCTTCCTCCATTCCTGTCTCTCACTCCCACCATCTGCTCCTCTTACTATTCTCTCTTATGGAGAATAACATCATGATTTGCCTCATTACCAAGCTAAGCTAAAATCCTTCTGCCTCAATCTCCATCTGCCTGTAATCAATAAGCAAACCCTATTTGTCCAAACTTCTCTTTGTTTGCCAGCATCTTTGTTCATGATTGCACCATCTCTGACCTGGATTCTTCAAACAGCTTTCTTACTGTTTCTCTGACCCTCCTCCAGGTCCTACTCCTCATTTCAGCCAGGCTGGCCTTTTTGAAGGTCAAAACTGTTGATCAGTGTGCCAACGGGTACCCTTCCATGAGTCCCGTTGCTGTCAGGACCAGTCTCAAACTTTATTGCCTGGTTCAGAAGGCCATTTTTGTGGCCTATCCCCTTTAACTTCTCTGGCCTCACTTCCATCTCCACCACAGCCAGGCTGAATTTCATTTCATCCCTTGTATACATCATGTTTTCTTATTTCTGGACCTGTGAACATGCAAGTTTCTTGGCATGATATCCTTTCTTTCTCAAGCTTTAACCTCTTTCCCCTTTTATCTACCTTGAAAACATCTACTGATTTTTTAGACTCAGTTTATGTCAAGTACTCCAGGAAAAAAGAATACCCTTGGTCTTCAATGTTGGATATGTATGTACCCCTTCCAAGTACTCCAGCAGACCATGTTGTCACAGACTTAAATGTCTCTATTCCCACTGTTGTCTGTGCCTAGTGTACTATCTGGCAATTATTTAACTTCTAATGAATATTTGCTGCATAACATTTAAATATCTTGGGTTGACCAAAAAGTTCATTCTTGTTCCTGAACAAACTTTTTGGCCAGCCCAACAGTATTTGTAAAAATAAAATCAGTATGACAATTCATGAAAACCATTATCTGATCTTGGGTTAATCCTATCTCCACCTCTAACTGGCTGTGTGATTTGATAATATTTAATTCGTTTGAAACCAGTTTGCTCATATGAAATAAGAAATAAGAAACAGTTTCCCTCCAGATTAAAAAAAAAAAAAAGGTAGGGGGGAAATTCCCCAGTGGTCCAGTAGTTAGGACTCTGAACTTCCACTGCATGGGACATGAGTTCAGTCCCTGGTTAGGAAGCTAAGATCCCACAAGCCAAGTGGTGCAGCCCATAAAAAAAAAAAAAAAATCAGAGTTGTATAAGGATCAATTTAAAATATCAAAGCTCTTATAAAGTGTTGTTTATCATCAAAATGATCTATAATAGATACTTATATCATTAGCAGGGTAGCACTTTTGATAATTTTGCAAAATGTATTAATCAAACACATCAGTCAGTCTATGGTGAATGAAATATACAATAGTTTTTATGTATTAGAGCAGTATGGAACAAAATGAAATATATAGGTCTTATAAAAATGCCCAAGTCTTTGGCACTTGAGAATGGAAGTGGCTATTTCTGTTAATACATGAATCTCTGGCTAGGAGAATTAAATATAAGGTATCAATGCAGTGGTGAACAGTTATTTTTAGAGGAAAAAAAAACATGCATGGCTTTAGCATTCAGGTATTTTGCATGCTCTGTGCTGAAATTTGGCTGATATCCATGTTTAATGCATATCTTGGAAAGGGTTGATCTCTTAAATCAAGACAGAGCCTGCCTGCCAAGTACTGGCATGTTACGTGGATCACTATAATGTCACAATCTCAAGGGTACACTCCAGGAAGGAAGATTGGTATCAAATGTTTATGTCATCTATAAAGCTAAAGTAAGTACAGTGAATTGACAGTATGTTGTGAAAGGAGAAATACAAAGATTTTTATCTGATTTCATGCTTAGAATGTGAATGAAATTTTTTAGACTAATTCCTTTCGACATTATTCATATATCTGGTTTGCTATTCTCTTCAATGAAGACTCCAGAAAGAGAATTATATATATATATGTACATATATATATATACCAGTATTAAAGTGTTGCAATTACAGCAGCTGTTTTTAAGTCCAAAGATATGACATAGTAAGCAGTCATTGAATAAACATAACCTACTTTGAGGTGTGAGAGCACATTGAAATGCTTTATTGCAGCTTATAATGGCATCTTAAAGGAAAATTTCAAAACCATGCACATTAAAGGCCGTGTTCCAACTCCTCAAAATTGTTCAGAGCAGTATTCAGAAGCCACATGTGAAAACTGTTCGAAATGTTCAATTCTGAAGGCTCATTTAACTGTCTGTCTTCTCTTTGCCAAGTGATACCCTGTTCCATGCCTCTGGCTGTTATTTGGTATTTATAGAATCCCATCAGCATACGTGGAACTTTACTGAAGACATAAGCGAAGATCAGTGTCAGAGACTGTAAACTATTTTCCATTCTATTTATATGAGCTTAATAAACAGTAAAGGGCCTGACTGGTGTCAAGCCAATAGAGTAGTAATGTAGCCTGGAAATTGCTCTGAAGTTTCAGATTTGGATAATCTTACTACTGGTGTTACCAAATACTACAGCTCCTCTGCAGAATACTTAGAAATAGAAACAGCACTTTAAAAAATATTATGCCACTCTTTGAGCCTGAAAGTCAAGTTTTTTGACTCTAATCACCCTCCTTTATTGCTTACGGAAGCTCTGAGGAAAATTGCCAGCCATTCAAGAATTCTTTACCTAGAACAGTAAGTCTAACCCTAGTCAGCATACATCCCAACATGCTTTCTGAGTAAACAATAAAGAAGGTTGACTGCTAGCTAGCACTTCAGCAGTTGGGCATTCTAGTGCATGTTCTCATGGGATTGTATTGCATTTCTAAACATCCTCACAATGGAAAATCTTATAAGAATTGTTCATCCTAGAAGCTCTTATTTCTCCCTTTAATAATTTTTCTCTTAGAAATTGCCAAATACATAGGATTGAAAATTAGTGTATTGGAATTCAGAAGTAAGACATCAAGAAAAGCTTCGTGAATAAAGTAAATCTTAAATAAGCAGAAATTGGATATGTTCTTATAATTAAAAGGGGTTCGTGCCAAAAGATATAAGCAGAAAATGGGAGTGTGCAAAATATTTTTCACAAAGAACACTTGGTCTGTGTGTAGTAGAAGTTTAGTGCCAAAAATAATAAGTGATACACTTAAAAATAATTTGAAGACACAATTCTTAAGAAGGAGGTTAATATTCATTGGATACCTGTTTTTTCCCTAGGCATCATCTCATTTACTACTCATAATAACCCTCTAGTATTATCTACTCTAGTAGTACATTATTTAACATATTATATTTTTTACTCAAAACTGTTTTGAAAAATAAAGCTTGAGATAAAAATACTTATGGATCGACTTTTGTTCATTTCTTTTTATCCACTCTGTATGTAGAAAAGCCATGTGCCTTGTTTTGTTCTCCTGTTGGAAAAGAACAGCCTATTCTTCTATCAGAAAAAGTGTTGGATGGAACTTCTTGTGGATATCAGGGATTAGATGTCTGTGCAAATGGCAGGTGTCAGGTAAGTCTTTCCAAAGGGTGAGTGTCTGCACTGAGGGAGGCTTGGGGGACCTTGGAGCAGCTGCACAGTATGGTGGAAAGCTCTGTACTAAGATTCAAAAGATTTGAATGTATTCCTGCCTCAACTGTGGTCTTCAGCAAGTCTGATCAACTTTGAAGTCCATTCTTTAATCTGTATAGTGAAGGGTTCAGACTAGAAAATCTATAATGTCCATTTCTAGCTGAAAGAATCTGACATATTTATTCAACAATGTACATATTACAGGCCTGAAGTTATGACACTTCGGGCATTTTATGTCAAAATATTCCAGTCCAAAAACTCAAGCACTCCAGTTCTCCATGTCTTGTGTCGAAGACTGAGTCATGTGGCCAAAACCTATAAAATCAGTCTTATTATTCATTAATGTTAAAATATTATCAACATTCTTGTATCAGCTGAATTTTAAATGTATATTCAATTTTTATTGTACGTAAACATTTCATTTGTCTTTTTTTGTTTTCTTTTTAAAAATAATCTCCATCTGTTATATGCATTTATGTGCTCTTCTTTGTCTTAGAAAAGTAGTCATTCTGTTCAAATAAATAGCATAGTGGGAAGATCAATGGCTAAAGCTCCGAATTTTGCCAGTTTCAGGTGTGCCACTATCACAGTTGCCTTCCCCTGGATGATAAATAAGCAGGAAATTTAATGCCAAGTGTTTTCATGATCAATATGTATATAGAGGGGGAAGGAGGCAGGACTGAGCACGGAGAGCAGTTGGGCTGGCACAGTCACAAAGCCTCAGCTGGCTTCATGAGGAACATTGCAGCTGGGATGGCTCTTCAAAGTTGTCTCCATCTGGGGAGAAAAAACCAAACCTTTTTAACCCCTATGTCCACTAGTGTTTGGATACAAGCTGTCCCAGGGGATGAGGGGGCTATGACCTTGGGAAAGGCAGTTTTCTTTAGGCTAGGCATTTTCTGGAAAGGGATGAAGGCTAAGAGCCATAAGCTGATACATTTCCCAGGCGTGGGAGGAGAAATGTGCATCCTTTAGAAATGAGAGAAGTATCTGAGTAGAGCAACACTCAGAATCCATGGCAGCCACTAGGAAACTATATTCTTGGGAAAATCACTTAAAATATGTGTGCATCCATTAACTAATCTGCAAAATGAAATAGGCCAGTGGTCATTGACTCTTTTGTGCAATACCCTCCTTTGAGAATTTGATGAAAGTTTTGGTTTCTTCCTCTAAAAATGCATGCCTGACCATACAAGCACACACACACACACCAAAATTTGAAAACAATTTGAAACTATGGATGGATCAGTCCAATAGAAGTATATAGACTTCTGGGTAAAAACTTGGAAACAATCTGAAACTTAAATGGTTTACCAGCTCTTAGATTCTTTATTTTGCCAGCATGCTATAATGTTTAAAGCATAGAATCATGGAATATAATTGGATATAAGAAACAGTCTTATAATTACATATTAATTTCCTTTATTCTTTAAGAGAATATGGCAGTAGCCTGGAATATAATTTTTCATTTGTTTAAAAATCATTGTAATTATTTACCTATAAACACTTGGTTTTCAGAGCCGTATATTGTACAGTTAAAACTTTCATTTTTATTTTATCATTTTATGTAAATGTCAGATTAGTATGACTTAAATGAGTTTATTTTTCAAAGAAAAATAAAAGAAAGTTATTTTCCCAACTATATGCCAAATACAAAAGCTTACATTGCTGTGCTTTTCACTTAACAGTATTGTGTAAGCCAGACCTTTTACAGAGTCCCTAACTAGATATTAAAATAACAGCAACAACAACACAAAATTCTGTGTAAGTGTTATGTGAGTCTGATGATTGTTCTTAATGTTCTGTGAAGTGGATTGTGACTTCTGATAGCTTTGGAATACTTCACCATTCTGGCTTTTTAACTAAAATGTTTCATTCATTCTTTTAATGTAATTAAAAACATGCTTCCTTTTTTTCTGACAACTCTATATACTGGGTTTGGCTGGAGTGTTTTGTTTTATCCTAAAATATACAACATTGAAGTTGAAAGTAAATTTCTAAACTTGATGAGTAGACTAAGGAGAGCAATTGAAAATAGACAGCTTTCTCCTGGTGACCCAGTTGGCCTCCCTGGCGTTTATATCCTGGAAAAGCATAGAGAAAGCTGTTTTTCTATATATTATTGTGGTATTCCCCTATCTTCAGCTACCAGTGGTACTTCAGGCACCTACCACCAGTTAAACAGTGTTGTCTTTTCCAAGACATTCATCCTCTTTATGTGGGCATATTTTGAAAAGTGTGGATACTTGTGACTACTGATTACAAGATGTGAATTTTTCCATCCTTATCTTAAATATACATGGTTATTGAGCCATGACATGATGTCTATCCCTGCCTTTTATTTTAGGTTTTAGAAACATATACTGTGCCAGTTACAAGGGTTACAAAAAGCTAGTAGACAACTAGGTACTCATTTATTCAATCATTTAACTACTATTTATTGAGTTTATTGTATTTACCAAGAAAGAAGCTAGATGCTAAGGATAGAATAATAAAGGTGCTTCCTTCAATTTCAAAACCACTCTAAACTTTCCATTTTCTCCTCATTTGTACATGAAGGCGAGTTTTTTTTTTCATTTTTTTAAATTTATTTACTTTTTTTCTTTACAGTATTGTATTGGTTTTGCCATACATTCACATGAATCCGCCATGGGTGTACATGTGTTCCCCTTCCAGAACCCCCCTCCCACCTCCCTCCCCATCCCATCCCTCTGGGTCATCCCAGTGCACCAGCCCCGAGCACCCTGTATCATGCATTGAACCTGGACTGGTGATTCGTTTCACATATGATAATTTACATGCTTCAGTGCCATTCTCCCATATCTTTTGGACTCTATGGAAGGAGAGATTTTTAATCCCAGGACTGTCTGGTCTTTTTATAGCTCTTGCTTAGTGAACTCTTCCCATGGCTTTGTTGTATTTTGAGAATTTCCTGCCGTGGCCACCTCTTTCATCCAGAATCATTCTCTCTCAGTTCAGTTCAGTTCAGTCGCTCAGTCGTGTCCGATTCTTTGCGACCCCATGAATTGCAGTACGCCAGGCCTCTCTGTCCATCACCAACTCCCGGAGTCTACCCAAACCCATGTTCATCGAGTTGGTGATGCCATCCAGCCATCTCATCCTCTGTCATCCCCTTCTCCTCCCGCTTCCAATCCTACCCAGCATTAGGGTCTTTTCCAATGAGTCACCCCTTCGCATGAGGTGGCCAAAGTATTGGAGTTTCAGCTTCAACATCAGACCTTCCAATGAACACCCAGGATTGATCTCTTTTAGAATGGATTGATTGGATCTCCTTGCAGTCCAAGGGACTCTCAAGAGTCTTCTCCAACACCACAGTTCAAAAGCATCAATTCTGCGGCACTCAGCTTTCTTCACCGTCCAACTCTCACATCCATACATGACCACTGGAAAAACCATAGCCTTGACTAGACGGACTTTTGTTGGCAAAGTAATGTCTCTGCTTTTAAATATGCTACCTAGGTTGGCCATAACCTTCCTTCCAAGGAGTAAGCGTCTTTTAATTTCATGGCTGCAGTCACCATCTGCAGTGATTCTGGAGCCCAAAAAAATAGTCTGACACTGTTTCCACTGTTTCCCCATCTATTTCCCATGGAGTGATGGGACCAGATGCCATGATCTTAGTTTTCTGAATGTTGAGCTTTAAGCCAACTTTTTCACTCTCCTCCTTCACCTTCATCAAGAGGCTCTTTAGTTCTTCTTCACTCTCTGCCATAAGGGTGGTGTCATCTGCATATCTGAGGTTATTGATATTTCTCCCGGCAATCTTGATTCCAGCTTGTGTTTCTTCCAACCCAGCGTTTCTCATGATGTACTCTGCATATAAGTTAAATAAGCAGGGTGACAATATACAGCCTTGACGTACTCCTTTTCCTATTTGGAACCAGTCTGTTGTTCCATGTCCAGTTCTAACTGTTGCTTCCTGACCTGCATACAGGTTTCTCAAGAGACAGGTCAGATGGTCTGGTATTCCCATCTCTTTCAGAATTTTCCACAGTTTATTGTGATCCACACAGTCAAAGGCTTTGGCATAGTCAATAAAGCAGAAATAGATGTTTTTCTGGAACTCTCTTGCTTTTTTGATGATCCAGCAGATATTGGCAATTTGATCTCTGGTTCCTCTGCCTTTTCTAAAACCATTTCTTCCCAAATAAGCTTTGATTCTCTGATCAGAGTTCTCCACTAATGCGTTGCTTTGTCTACTTCTTGAGACTGACATACCCCCCTTGACAAAAAGAAAGGATATTTTCTCTGTGCAGGTTAAATTGATTTTTGTTTTCTCGAGATATTCATCCTGCAGCTGTGTTTTGTAATCTGCTTCTTCCCCCACCCAACACCAACCACAGAAAAAGACCCTGGTTTTGTTTCTGTTTTATCTGATATTTTAAAATTTTATTTAAGTAATTGTAACTTGTTATAAATGGATGGATCATCAGTCAGTTTTGCAGCTTCTTCTTGATTAGGGGTAATTGTATAATTCTACCATTTATTTTAGCTACCACCAACGTATTAACTTATACCCTTTGACTATGCACAACTTTGTAAAATATCATCTTTTCTGAATATCAGTGGGAGACCGACATTATTCACTAGAAAAGAGTCAATATTTTAATCCAAGAGATGCATAGTTAACGTAGTTAACATTAACATAGTTCTTCTGGGAACATATAAAATTAATTATCCCACTGTTAATATTTTCTTATAGTAACCATAGGTTATAAGCAGTTCTTGCTCACTTGTGTTAAGATTCCAAAGAAGATGGGGAATAGAAATTTATTTATGAACTGTCATGAGTGTAAACATTTATGTTTGGTTTGCACAAGTTAATATTTAATATTCAGCATTTATTTAGCAGCCTCTTTAGAAGTAAAGCCAACCATACGGTGAAGAGCATCTGTTCTATGCTGAGTAGAATGAATTCAATCAATCATGTTACATTTAATAGAAATGTGATTTCTTTTAGGATTTATGTAAATTGCATTTGTCTCAATAAGAGTTTTCTGAATTACTTTGGGATGTCATTTTATTTTTAATATAAGAAAATATAATTTTATCACTGCCCTACTATTCGGTCACTTTACAAATGATATTATTTGATATGAGCTTGCTATATTAGTTTGCACCAGCAAATGTGGAGTTTTACTAGTTCATCAAATAAATATGTCTAGTTTGTAGACCAGCTTGCTATATTAGTTTGCACCACGAATGTGGAGTTTTACTAGTTCGTCAAATAAATATGTCTAGTTTGTAGACTAGGCTTGCCCTGAAGTAGTCATTGAAAAAGAAAAAGCTCACTTTATGATATACTGTCATTCTCTTGTTGCAGAAAGTTGGCTGTGATGGTATATTAGGGTCTCTTGCAAGGGAAGATCATTGTGGTGTGTGCAATGGCAATGGAAAATCATGCAAAATCATTAAAGGAGATTTTAATCACACCAGAGGAGCAGGTGATTATTTTTTTTTTCAAAATTACTAATCCAAACAGTCTTTGGGGACAGAGATTACATTGAACTTGACTTAGAAATCACATTTCTGATTGTTGAAGACTTTTGTAATGGGTATTGAATGATTTTTCATGATGACATATACTACATGTGATATGAGCCAGAAATGCTAACAAGCCCATTTCCCAATACTGAGAATATGAAATCATCTGTTGTGCATTTAATAAATTGGAGCAGCAAGGGAATAATCTAATTTGCATTGGCTAATATTATCAGATTTCTACAGACCTCATCCTCCAATGCACAGTATTGATGTCTAACAGAGAATAATAATTTCTAACAGCCTGAAGCAACTATTGAGAGTATTAGTCTTCAGGTTTTCAGCTTTCTATTTTTTTTATTATTTTCTTAATGTGTTTATTAAGTTCAAAAGAAATACATTTTTGAAAGCAGAATCTGTAGCAGTGTAGCATGTTGAAAACTATAACAGGAAATCAGAAGATGTGGGCTGATAGTCCAGATATATTAAGAGCAGGAACACATCCTCTCTTGTTTTCTTTCCTCATCTATAAACACTCATAGGGGATATGAGGATGAACAGACGATGAATGATCTATGTAGTGTGAATTTTAAAGTGATCCACAACAAAAAGTGATATTATCTGCACTGAAATATAATGACTCACAAGTAAGCTTTATATACAGAAAATCCTTTAAACCCAAGCCTTCAAGTTTACTGGGAGGAAGCAGATATTTTATGTTTACATTAGTGTCTTACCTGAACATCTGTTTATTGAACTATCTTAGTATTTATGGTTGATTTTCATTGTCATTTATATGCTTATACTACATACATCGACTTTTTCCCTGTTTTAAATTTCTTGTTCAGAAACCGAAAGATGTGCCCCCAAAATATATAGTTTAATACGAAGAATAAGCCTTTTATATTTGAATAATCAAGAAAACTGAGTTCATGCTAGATTTTTTAAAAAGCCCCTAAGAAGAGAAAATTAGACACAGCCCTCAAATATATAACCTTTCTTTTGGTCCCAGCAGAAAATAAAAGATAAGTGAGCTTGAAGAACTTGAAGCCTAAAAATAACTAAGGCCCGGAGTAAATTGCAGATCAAAATCTCAGTCTCCGAAGTTGTGAAACAAGGTGACAGGTCCTGAAAGGCAAAATCTGTCAGAACTCATTTAGAAAAGTCAGACGAAGCTGTAACAGGCTCCCAGACTTCCATCTAAGAATTACAGTCACAATAAGCTTTTCAGCCTGATTGTTTTTTTTTTTTTTTTCTGATTGTGATGGGAGATGTTTTTATCATGCAAAAATTAAAATGATGTCTGAAGAGATTTAAAGATACTAGAACTTTTGAAGCCTATTCCTGCATAATTGTTTACCTGCATAGAAACAGTTCACCGAGGAATACTGATGCACATTCAGCACTGGTAGTTTTTTTTAGTAATAATAACACTTAATTTTACAACTAAACTTAGACAACAGAAATTGCAGTTAAAAACCAGTAATGCTGTTCATTCTGACTACAGTTAGATGAATACATTCCTCCCCCTGCCTCGATTTCTACTTCAAATCTCCTTTGTTTTTATTACACTTTTAATTTCTACTTTTGTTTTAGTTTCTAAATTATATTAACAGCCTCTGATATTTGGAAGATGTCTAAAATGCCTACAATATTGGGAATATCAGAGACTAATACTGTTATTTCCTTACAACAATCTGCTGTGCTTGTAGTTCTCTGCTAGTTTAAAACTGTTCATGGAAGAAACTGGAATTCTTAACTTGAACCATAAGGCCTTGTGTGGTGTTGTTCCTACTTGTCTCACTGGTATCAACTTTACCAAGGTCACTTTCCTACTCGACGCTGCAACCAGTAGATTTGGTACAGGTGCTCAAGCTGACCATGCTTTCTCTAGCACCTTGCATTTAAAAATATTGATCTCTTAGCTTTGCCTGGTTGTTGTTGTTCAGTTGCTAAGTCGTGTCCGACCCTTTGTGACCTCATGAACTGCAGCATGCCAGGCTTCCTTGTCCTTCATTATGTTCCTGAGTTTGCTCAAACTCATGTCTATTGAGTCAGTGATGCCACCCGACTATCTCATCCTGTCACTCCCCTTTCCTCTTGCCTTAAATCTTTCCCAGCATCATAGTCTTTTCCAATAAATGAGTCGGCTCTTCACATCAGGTGGCCAAAATATTGGCACTTCAGCATCAGTCTTTCCAATGAATGAATATTCAGGGTTGATTTCCTTTAGGATTGACTGGTTTGATCGCCTTGCTGTCCAAGGGACTCGCAAGAGTCTTCTCCAGCACTACAATTCAAAAGCATCACTTCTTCAGTGCTCAGCTTTCTTTATGGTCCAACTCTCACATCTGTACATGACTACTGGAAGAACCATAGCTTTGACTGTACGGACCTTTGTTGGCAAAGTGATGTTTCTGCTTTTTAATAAGCTATCTAGATTTGTCATAGTTTTTCTTTCAAGGACCAAGCATCGTTTAGCATTCAGGTCTCAATTCAGATGTCACTTCTTCAATGAAGTGTTCCCTGAACAACCTCCACCTCCTATCTCTCTGTATGGATACACTACTGGTATCCCTAGAGTTGAGTTGTATGGTAATTTTGTAATTTTACACTCTTTGATCTTTCCTTTCCTACTATAAAGATCAGTGAGGAAAAATATCATGGCTAATATTTGTTCAATACCCTAGTCCTAATGACCAACATAGTGTGTGATTCATTAACATTTGTAACGTAATGAATAATAAAACATTACATCATTAAGAACTTTAAAAAACAAAAATCTGTATGAGTCTTTAATTATGCTGTGGGCCTCATCTACTTGTGACTTTAGGAATGCTGTATTCATTTCTCTTGAGACAATTTTATCCTTATAGTTTATGGACTTCCTAGAATTTCTTGCAGGAATTGCAGCCCTATTTTGGCCTAGTTGGCCATACACACTGTATATATTGTATGAGTAACACATGTGCAGACACATGTGGGTGTTTTCAGTCCCTGTGCTCTATTTAGAGTTTTCTAAATCATTTTTGTTGGAGCTAGAAAATCAACTTAAGAGAATTTTTGTTCCTTAGCATATATATCATGTATTTCATTTTAATTTGCCTGGACAGGGGTTGATTTGTTAAGGGATTTTTAAAGGTAAATTGTATATTTGGCCACTTGTGGAACTATATAGTTATCAATATACATTTAGAGGAGGGTGGGCATAAAATCCATTATTCTTAGTACGAGAGATGATGACACTAATCCAGCACAAGGAATGCATGCTCTTAGACTTTTTATTTGTCTGTTTGCCGCAGCAGTAAGAGAGCCATAGTGTCATGCATTCTACCCTGTGAAATAGTAGTAGCGTGCTCTAGCTGTAATGAGACAGATCTGAGTTCAAAGCTTGCATCGGCTAATTGCTGACAAGGCAGTCTTGAAAAAGGCAAGTTTTTTTTTTTTTTTCTCTACCTTTATTTTCCAATCTATTAAATATCTACCTTGGATGATATCATTATGGCTGAATGAAATAATTTATATTAACTATCTACAGTTGTGACTAGCACATAGCAATTGTTCAAAATATAACATTTATCATTGTTACTACCATGGAGATAATGATTACCTTGGGCATTTCAAGATGGCCAATTAAGAATGGGATCTCTGGTTATAAAAGAGGATGTTCCTATGTACATACGATGCAAACTGTCTGATGTGAGAATCAGGTGCATGACCTTGACATCATAGTCTTTATTTCAGCTTCTGAGCCCAATAATAGCCACTCGTATGTTCACTTCTTTTAAAAATATGCAGTCTCAATTGTGCTAAATAGCTTATTTACTGAAAAATATCTAGAGCCCCAGATTTTAGCTATCCCTCATCAAATGTCTTTGCTTAATACTTTTCTTCCTTGCTTTCTTCTTTAAACGCAATCTAACTCACCTATCCTCCAAGCTGTTTCTACTGAATAACAGAGAATTGCTCTGGATATATCTATAAACTTATACATAACTGTTGTCCTAAAATACAACATGCCTCTGGGTTTACTGCTAAACTCAAACAGGAATTTACAGTTACTGCCTCTACTTTTCTGTATCCACTCTTCATTTTTAACAATCCTGAAATTTATCATCTTCTCCAAACACCTTAATTTGCTCAGAGATGAATAGTTACCTCTTGCTTGTGACATCTCCTTAGTCATCTTTCTCTTTGATGTCTGTACAGGTTTTTGTGCCAGTACTCTTCTTAAAATATTCTAATCTATAAGATCCCACTATACCAAAATAGCCAGATTTCTACTTTCTTGGGATTATTCCTTTTCTGTATTCTTTCCTTTTTTTTTTTTTTTTTTCAATCTTTCTGTTAAAAACCGTAACTGTCACCAAGGTTAAGTCTTTGACTTCTTCCATCTCTCAGTTTTCTCCATTGACTCCCGTGGGTTCAGTTAGAAAGCCTGACCTTACCCTGCAGTTCCATATTTCCAGAGTTCTTACTGGATATTTTTTATTAGTGTGTTATACTGTTTTGTTGAGTACAAACTGAAAAACTTGTCAGATTATTACCCAAACTTGACTGTGATGTTTTTATAAATGATGACTGTATTCTCACATAAGTAATAATAAAACAGTGTGTTCAGTGGTTATGTCCTCACTTTCTGTTGGTTCTCAAACTCAGAATTTTTTTTTTGCTTTACAATGCCTCCTAGATTTTCTGCCTTAGCCTCTAGCACTCCCGGATTTTGACATTGGCCTCCTGATACTGCTTTCCACAGCCATATCACTGGGGCTCTTCGAAAGTATCAGATAAAACCTCTCCAAACCAGTATCTAATTACCTCCTTGCTGTAGAATGTTCAGTAGCTTCAAGTGGTAAATTCAGTGTCTTGGGCATGCATTTAAATTCTCTTAATATAACCATCTTCTTACACCTTCTCATTCTGTCAGAGTTATTTTGTGTGGTAGAAAAAATAACACTTACCATGTTACTTTTCTCTACATATGGTGAACTCACTCTTTTTTATATACAGTTGACTAAAGGTTTGAACTGCATGGGTCCACTTATATATGGATTTTTTTTTTAACAGTAAATACTACAGTACACACAATCTGCAGGTTTTAAGTCTTCAAATATAGAACCACAGATACAAAGGAACCACATATACAGAGGGTCCATTACTTATACTCAGATTTTTTACTACAGGGCATATTAGCACTCTTAGCTCATGCATTGTTTTGTTTAAGGGTCACTTGTATATCCAAATCCTATCCATTCTTCAAAGACAGTTAATCTTTTTGCTTCTTTATGAAGCTTTCTTTGACTATATGAAATGTTCTCTTCCCTGAATCATTGTTATTCCTGCCGGTGCCAGTGTTACTCAAACATCAGTAATGTATAGAACCACTTAAAACGGGGGGGAAATCCCACTTCTGAGTTAAAATAGCAGCAAAACTTCTGAATGGTG
Source organism: Giraffa tippelskirchi (assembly GCF_054371585.1). NCBI lineage: Eukaryota > Metazoa > Chordata > Mammalia > Artiodactyla > Giraffidae > Giraffa > Giraffa tippelskirchi. Next base: position 100,543,869 of record NC_137280.1, on the reverse strand, counting down.
ATGTGATCAGAGAAGGGGATGGTTTAAACAACTTTAATATACATTCTTCATTGGAAAATTAGCCATTTTATTTTGAATATGATCTTTTAAGCTTAATTTTGGAAGTTTTATTTAACTCATTTTTATGTAAGATATTTGTGTCTTATCTTTCCAATTCGATTCTAAACTCATTGAGTAAAGAAATCATCTTATCTCATTCCTGTATGCAAATAGGAAGGAAGTATTTGTTTATATTTTCATTGCTGCATACTGTGTTCATGTAACGAAATGGAAGTACTTATATGATTTAGTATTACTAAAAATGTCTTCTCTATTGGAAATGCTGATTTGAAAAGCACAGACCTCTAATCCCAGGCCCTGCCACCAGGTGGGGTGTCTGCTACCTTTTAGTAAACAGCAAATAATTGTCAACAGTTTCAGGAATTTGAATAATTAATCAACAGGAGACAACTCTGGGATTAGCTATTATACCTTTTTATCAGTAGCTTTGAAAATTAGACTTTTATTAGAGCTATGTGTAGCTATACAGAAATACTGAGAAGAATATTTAATGTTTTAATATAATTTAAAAACATAACTATTCAGCAAAAGTTGGCATCTGCTCAGTCTCTGTTCTACACCAAATAAAATCTTGATTTTGAGTTTTTGTGCGTACTTTTTCTTCTATCCAACTTTATCTTACCCTCTTGTTTCACTTTAGGCATTACATTCCTAACCACTGCTAAAGTATATTTCCTAAAAAATACCTAATTATATCTTGCTCCTAGCCATCTGATCCCTTCCATGGTGACATCAGATTGCCTGATGTGGCCTTACTTATTATCTTACTTAGTTATCTTAGTATCTTACTTGTCTCCAGCTCAAGTTTCAAAACCCTTTGTTCATTTCCCAGGGAAGGCTTGGTCTTTCTCATCCAACACTCAACTATTTCAGGGACACACATCCACCATCTGTATGCTCTCCAGCTATATTTCCTCCTTCCCTACACTTTCTGATTTACAGGAGTTAAGTTAATTTGCTCTGTTCCAGGATTCACTGTGTTTCTAACCAAGCTAACCCATTGTGCTTTTTCTCACCTTACTATTCATAAGCTGTTGGGAAGCTTTTTAGCATAGAATACAGTCACCCATTTGCTCATGATAGTTTTGTATTCTCAGTGTTGCTCCAAAAAACTTCTCAACTTGAATTTATGACAGCTTTTATAGATAATTTTTTTCTTTATATAGGTATTGAAGTATCACATCAAAAGCCAAAACCAAAAGAAAAATAGGGGAAGTCAATGAAGAAAAAGGAATTAGAAGAAACTCAAGATGTATTTCATGTTTTATTGACTTTTACAGGTTATGTAGAAGTGCTGGTGATACCTGCTGGAGCAAGAAGAATCAAAGTTGTGGAAGAAAAGCCAGCACACAGCTATTTAGGTAACCTGTGTTAAAGACACAGAGCCCATCCAAGTTCAAGCTTAGCTGCCTTGTCCTGAGAGTTCTGTGATGACCAGAACATCAGTGTGTTTCTAGTTACATATATGAATTTCCCAGGAAGCACCTCTTGTCAAATAGGAATTTTTTTCCTTCCGTCCCAGGGACTTCCCTGGAGCAAAAGCAATGTGGTTGACTATGCTTTTTTTGGCAGCAGAGGCAGGGGGTAGTTATTAATTACTTCTTCATGTTAGTCCACATTAAGGAACAAATACTCATTGCAGGATTTTGATATGTTTTATTTCATATACATATATATATTTCATATATGCATACACGTAAATGTATACATATCCATGTTTGTTGCATGTGCAAATGCATACATAGATATGTATGTGTGTGTGTGTGTGTATTTGCTGATTGTTCTATAATTTGGAAATCTTGTGGGATTCTTAAAAAAAATTCTATGTACTAAGAGGGCTTGCTCTTTTAATGGAAGACAGTGCGCTTTTTTGCCTCACTTCAGGTGTATGCATCTATGAAGAAAGTTTTTTGTTTTTAATTTTGAAATAGAAAAGTTGGCTTATAATATTTTGTAATTTTCAGGTTTACTGCATAGTGTTGACATATGCATACATTATGAAATGGTCACCACGATAAGTCTAGTAACCATCTGTCCCCAAACAAAGTTATTACAATGTTAGTGATCATATACTATACGACCTGCATTGCTTATTTCATCACTGGAGCTTTTTATCTCTTAATACCTTTCACCTATTTCATGTACCCACTACCCCTTCCCTCTGTCAGTCACCCCTTTGCTCTGTGTATCTAAGAGTTGCTTTTTATTTTGATTTGTTTGCTTGTTTTCGTTTTTTAAATTCCACATGTATGTGAGATCATACAGTATTTGTCTTTCTTTGTCTGACTTATTTCATTTACCATAGTATCCTCTAGATATAAATATTTGTTGCAAATGGCAAGATTTCTTTTTCTTTTGGATGATTAATAGTCCATTGTGTATATAAACAACACTGAAATACTTTCTCACACCATATACAGAAATAAACTCAAAATGGATTAAAGTTTTAAATTAAAAACCTGAAACCATAAAATTCCCAGAAGAAAGCATAGGTAGTACTTCTTTGACAGCAGTCTTAACAATTTTTTTTTTTTTTTTTGATTTGTCTACCTAGGCAAGGCAAACGAAAGCAAAAATAACCAAATGGGACTATGTCAAACTAAAACCTGTTAACAATGACAGGTTCTATCTTCTTTATCCATTCATCTATCATTGGACACTTAGACGTATGAATGCTTCTATATCTTGACTATTGTAAATAATGCCACACTGAAGATCAGGGTGCTTATCTCTTTTTGAATTAGTACTTTTATTTTCTTTGAGTTAATACATAGGAGCAAAATTGCCGGACCATATGGAAGTTCTGTGTTTAACTTTCTAAGGAATTTCCCTACTGCCTTCCATAGTAACTATACCAATTACAGTCCCACCAATAGTATAGAAGATTTTCTTTTTTCCACATACTGCCAACACTTGTTTTTGTCTTTTTGATGATAACCATTCTGACAGATATGAGGTGATATTTCATCATGGTTTTGATTTTCATTCTCCTGATGATTAGTTATTCTGAGCATCTTTTTATATATACCTGTTGATAATCAGCATGTCTTTGAAAAAATTTTCTCTTCAGAGCCTCTGCCCAATTTTTAACAGGATTGTTAACGGATTTTTTATGTTGGTTGTATGAGTACTTTGTATATTTTGGATATTAACTTCTTACAGGATATCAGTTCAGTTCAGTTCAGTTGCTCAGTCATGTCCGACTCTCTGCGACCCCATGAACCACAGCACGCCAGACCTCCCTGTCCATCACCAACTCCTGGAGTTCACCCAAACTCATGTCCATTGAGTTGGTGATACCATCTAACCATCTCATCCTCTGTCGTCCCCTTCTATTCCTGCCTTCAATCTTTCCCCAAATCAGGGTCTTTTCAAATGAGTCATCTCTTCTCATCAGGTGGCCAAAATTGGAGTTTTAGCTTCAACATCAGCGCTTCCAATGAACACCCAGGACTGATTTCCTTTAGGATGGACTGTTGGATCTCCTTGCAGTCCAAGGGACTCTCAAGAGTCTTCTCCAACACCACAGTTCAAAAGCATCAAATTTTCTGCACTCAGCTTTTTTTATAGTCCAACTCTCACGTGCATACATGACTACTGGAAAAACCATAGCCTTGACTAGATAGACCTTTGTTGGCAAAGTAATGTCTCTGCTTTTAAATATGCTATCTAGGTTGGTCATAACTTTCCTTCCAAGGAGTAAGCATCTTTTAATTTCATGGCTGCAGTCAACATCTGCAGTGATTTTGGAGCCCCAAAAAATAAAGTCAGCCACTGTTCACACTGTTTCCCCATCTATTTGCCATGAAGTGATGGGACCGGATGCCGTGATCTTAGTTTTCTGAATGTTGAATTTTAAGCCAACTTTTTCACTCTCCTCTTTCACTTTCATCAAGAGGCTCTTTAGTTCTTCTTCACTTTCTGACATAAGGGTGGTGTCATCTGCATATCTGACGTTATTGATATTTCTCCCGGCAATCTTGATTCCAGCTTGTGTTTCTTCCAGCCCTGTGTTTCTCATGATGTACTCTGCATATCAGTTAAATAAGCAAGGTGACAATATACAGCCTTGACGCACTCCTTTTCCTATTTGGAACCAGTCTGTTTTTCCATGTCCAGTTCTAATTGTTGCTTCCTGACTGCACACAGGTTTCTCAAGAGGCAGGTCAGGTGGTCTGATATTCCCATCTCTTTCAGAATTTTCCACAGTTTATTGTGATCCACACAGTCAAAGGCTTTGGCATAGTCGATAAAGCAGAAATAGATGTTTTTCTGGAACTCGCTTGCTTTTTCAATGATCCATCGGATGTTGGCAATTTGATCTCTGGTTCCGCTGCCTTTTCTAAAACCAGCTTGAACATTTGGAAGTTCACAGTTCACATATTGCTGAAGCCTGGCTTGGAGAATTTTAAGCATTACTTTACTAGCGTGTGAGATGAGTGCAATTGTGCAGTAGTTTGAGCATTCTTTGGCATTGCCTTTCTTCGGGATTGGAATGAAAACTGACCTTTTCCAGTCCTATGGCCACTGCTGAGTTTTCCAAATGTGCTGGCATATTGAGTGCAGCGCTTTCACAGCATCATCTTTCAGGATTTGGAATAGCTCAACTGGAATTCCATCACCTCCACTAACTTTGTTCGTAGTGATACTTCCTAAGGCCCATTTGACTTCACATTCCAGGATATCTGGCTCTAGGTGAGTGATCGCACCATCGTGATTATCTGGGTCGTGAAGATCTTTTTTGTATAGTTCTTCTGTGTATTCTTGCCACCTCTTCTTAATATCCTCTGCTTCTGTTAGGTCCCTACCATTTCTGTCCTTTATTGAGCCCATCTTTGCATGAAATGTTCCCTTGTTATCTCTAATTTTCTTGAAGAGATCTCTAGTCTTTCCCATTCTGTTGTTTTCCTCTATTTCTTTGCATTGATCGCTGAGGAAGTCTTTCTGGTAACGTCCATGTGTAGAGTGTTTTCTTGTGTTGTTGGAAGAGGGTGTTTGTTATGCCCAATATATCTTACAGGATATATTGTTTGCAAATATCTTCTCCCATTCAGTAAGCTGCCTTTCCATTTGTTGACAAGTTTTTAGTTTGACATATTCCCAGTTTTTTTTTTTTGCTCTTTTTTGCCTTGCCTGAGTAGACAACCTCCCCCCAACCCCCTGCCAAATATTGCTAAAACTGCTGTCAAAGAGCATACTATCTATGCTTTCTTCTAGGAATTTTGTGGTTTCAGGTCTTAAATTTAAAACTTTGATCCATTTTGAGTTTATTTCTGTATACGGTGTGGGAAAGTAGTTCAGTTTGGTTCTTACGCATGTAGTTGTCCAGTTTTCTAAACACCATTTGTAGAAGAGCTGTCCTTCCTCAGTGTATATTCTTGTCTCCTTTGTCATAGGTTAATTAACCATAAAAACATTAATTTATTTCTGGTCTTTCTGTTCTATTGATCAGTGTCTGTCTTTCTCCATGTTTGGTACCAGACTCTTAATTACTGCTGCTTTGTAGTATCATTTAAAATGAGGGTGTGTATGATACCTACAGCTTTATTCCTCTCCTTCAAGATTTCTTTGGCTATTCAGGGTCTTTTCCAAATAAATTTTAGAATTATTTGTCCAAATTCTCTGGAAAGTGCAAGCAGTATTTTGATAAGGGTTGCAATAAATTTGTAGATTGCCTTAAGTGGTATGGTCATTTTAACAATAAAAATTCTTCCAATTTATGAGTTCAGTGTATCTTTCCATCACCTATTGTTGTCTTCGGTTTCTTTCATTAACGCCATATAGTCTTCCAATACAAGTCTTGTACCTTCTTAGTTAGATTTACTCTTAAATATTTTATTCTTTTTGATGTAATTATAAATGGGATTGTTTTCTTATTTTCCTTTTCTGATGATTCATTGCTAGTATTTAGAAGTGCAACAGATTTCTGTGTATTGATTTTGTATTCTGCTACTTTTCTGAATTCATGTATTAGTTCTAATAGTATTTTGGTGGCATCTTTAGGATTTTTTGCATATAGTATCATGTCATATGCAACGAGTGATAGTTTTACTTCTTTCTTCCAGTTTGGATTGTTTTTGTTTTTCTTGTCTGACTGTTGTGGCTAGAACTTCCCATACTATGTTGAATGAACATGGTGAGCATAGGCATCCTTATCCTGTTCCTGATTTTAGAGGAAATGCTTTCACCTATTGACCATTGAGTAAGATGTTGACTGTACTTTTGTCATATCTGGCCTCATTAAATATCGAGGTATATGTCTTCTATTTCCACATCGTGAAAAGCTTTTTTATTCTAAATAAATGTTGATGTTGTCAAAACCTTTTTCTGCATCTTTTGAGATGACCTTTTTTTTTAAATTGTTCACTTTTTTACCTGGCGTATCACATTGATTTGTGAATATTGCACTATCCTTTCACTTCTGAGAGGATCTAACTTAATCATGATATAGTGATCCTTTTAATGTATTGTTGAATTTTATTTTCTAGTCTGTTTTTTTAAGATTTTTGGATCTGTGTTCATCAGGAATATTGACCTGTAATTTTCTTTTCCTGTGTTGTCTTTGTCTAATTTGGTATCAGGGTGATACTTGCCTCATGGAATGAATTTTGAAGTGTTCCTTCCTCTTAAATTTTGGGGAATAATTTGAGAAGGATAAATTTGAACTCTTCTTTAAATATTAGGTGAATTTACCTGTGGAGCTATCTGGTCCTTGAGTTTTGTTTATTGGAAATTTTCTGATTAATGAATCAATTTCATTACTGGGAATTGGTCTTTCATACTCTCTATTTCTTCCTGATTCAGTCTTGGGACATTGCATATTTCTAGGAATTTATTCATTATTTATAGGTTATCTATCCGATTTTTTGTATATAATTATTCATACTGTATTTTGTGGTGTTGATTGTAACTTTTTTTTTCATTTCTGATTTTATTTCATTTGGCGCTTGAGAAAATATTTTTAAATTCTTAAGTATTGCTTCTGGAAAAAATTGTATCAACTATTTTACTTAGGCCAATTAATAATTTTTAAATATATGAAAGAAAATAATATATTGTCAGAATATCTATTGCTTATAAGTTAATATTTCAAGCTAATTAAGTCATGTAAAATTCTCTTTTATAGTCATGGCATTCACTGACATCTAATATTACATGTCTGGCAAAAGGCTATTCTTCCAGAATTTAAGCATCATATTTATATTATCTTTTTTCAAATTATTATATTTTTAGCTTATATTGGAGTAGGGTTTCCCAGGTGGCTCTGGTGGTAGAGAACTTGCCTACCAATGCAGGAGATGTAAGAGATGCAAGTTCGATCCTTGGGTTGGTAAGGTCTCCTGGAGGAGGGCCTGGCAACCCATTGCAATATTTTTGCCTGGAGTATCCCATGGACAGAGGAGCCTGGCGAGCTATGGTTCATAGGGTCACAGAGAGACATGACTGAAGCTACTTAGCACAACACACACAGCACATAGTTGATTTACAATGTTTTGTTAGTTTCAGGTGTACTGCAAAGTGATTCAGTCACATTTAACCTTTTTCAGATTTCTTTTCCATTTAAGTTATTGTAGAATATGGAGTGGAGGTCCCTATGCTATACAGTAGGTACTTATTGATTACTTATTTTATATAATAGTGTATGTGTTAATAGCAACCTCCTAATTTATACTTCCCTTCCACCTTTTCCCTTTGGTAACTGTAAGTTTGTTTTCTAAGTCTGAATCTGTTTCTGTTTTCTAAATAAATTTATTTGTATCATTTTTTTAGATTCCGCACATAAGTGATATCACATCATATTTGTCTTTGTCTGACGTACTTCATTTAGTATGATAATCTCCATGTCCATCCATGTTGCTACGAATAGCGTTATTTCACTCTTTTCTATGACTGAGTAATATTCCACTGTATACATGTACCACATCATCTTTAATCATTCATCTGTCAGTGCACTTTTATGCTGCTTCCATATCTTGGCTATGATAAATAGTGCTGCAGTGAATATTAGGGTGAATGTATCTTTTCAAATTCTGGTTTTCTCCAGATACATGCCCAGAAATGGGATTGCAGGACCATATGATAGCTCTGTTTTTAGTTTTTTAAGGAACCTCCATACTGTTCTCCATAGTGGATATACCAGTTTACATTCCCACCCACAATGTAAAAGTGCTCCCTTTTCTGCACACCTTCTCCAGCACTTAACCATTTGTAGACTTTTTGATGATGGCCATTTTGACTGATGTGAGGTGATAACTCACTTATGGTTTTGATTTGCATGTGAGAGTTGGACGGTGAAGAAAGCTGAGTGCCGAAGAATTGATGCTTTTGAACTGTGGTGTTGGAGAAGACTCTTGAGAGTTCCTTGGACTGCAAAAAGATCCAACCAGTCCATCCTAAAGGAGATCAGTCCTGGGTGTTCATTGAAAGGACTGATGTTGAAGCTGAAACTCCAATACTTTGGCTACCTCATGCGAAGAGTTGACTCATTGGAAAAGACCCTAATGCTAGGAAGGTTTTGGGGGCAGGAGGAGAAGGGGACGACAGAGGATGAGATGGTTGGATGGCATCACCAACTCAATGGACATGGGTTTGGGTGCACTCAGGGAGTTGGTGATGGACAGGGAGGCCTGGCGTGCTGTGATTCATGGGGTTGCAAAGAGTCGGACATGACTGAGCAACTTAACTGAATAATTAATGATTTTGAACATATTTTCATTTGTTTTTTGGCCAGCTATTTGTTTTCTCTGGAGAAATGTCTCTTTAGATCTCATGCTCATATTTTGACTGTTTTTTTTATATTGAGCAACATGAACTGTTTGCATAATTTGGAAATTAATCCCTTGTAAGTCACACCATTTGCAAATATTTTCTCCCATTCTGTGGGATTTTTTTTTTTATCATTTCTACTTTTAAGTTTAATTAGGTTTGTTTATTTTTGTTTATATTTTCATTAATCTAGGAGGTGGATCCAATAAGATGTTGCTGCAATTTATTTCAAAGAGTGTACTGCACATATTTCCCTCTAAGAGTTCTATAGTATCTAGTCTTACATTTAGGTCTTTATCCATTTTGAGTTTATTTTTGTATCTGGTGTTAGAGAATGGCTACTCAGTTACCCATTGTTGCTTAGTAGCATATTATTTAGCCTTTGTATATCTGTGGTTTTTACACTTTTTTCTTGTAATTTATTCCTTGTTGAATAGTGTTGTGGTTGAAATAGATGCTTCATATGATTTCAGTTTTCTTAAATTTACCCAGGCTTGCTTTGTGTCCCAACAAGTGGTCAATCCTGGAGAACATTCCATGTGCATGTGAGAACAATGTATATTCTGCTGCTTTTGGATGGACTGCTTTATATCAATTAAGCCTATTCAGTCTATTCTCTCATTAAGGCCTATGTTTCTTTATTGATTTTCTCTCTTGATGATCTGTCCATTGATATAAGTGAGGTGTTAAAGTCCCCCACTATTATTGTGTTACTGTCAATTTCCCCTTTTATGACTGTTGCTATTCAGTCACTCAGTCGTGTCTGACTCGTTGTGACCTCGTGAACTGCAGCACACCAGGCTTCCCTATCTTCACCATCTCCTGGCACTTGCTCAAACTCACGTCCACTGAGCTGGTGATGCCATCCAACCATCTTGTCCTCTGTCATCCCCTTCTCCTCCTGCCTTCAATCTTTCCCAGCATCAGGTTCTTTTCTAATGAGTCAGCTCTTCGTATCAGGTGGCCAAAGTATTGGAGCTTCAGCTTCAACATCAGTCCTTCCAATGAATATTCAGGATTGATTTCCTTTAGAATTGGCTGGTTTGATCTCATTGCAGTCCAAGGGACTCTCAAGAGTCTTCTCCAATACCACAGTTCAAAAGCATCAATTCTTCGACACTCAGCCTTCTTTATAGTCCCAACTCTCACATATATATATATGACTGCTGGAAAGACCATAGCTTTGGTTATATGGACCTTTGTCAGCAAAGAAATGTCTTTGCTTTTTAATATGCTTTCTAGGTTTGTCATAGCTTTGACTATTAGTGGTTGCCTTATATATTGAGCTGCTCCTATGTTGGGTGCATATATATATATATATATATTTACAATGGTTAAGTGTTCTTGAATTAATCCCTTGATCATTATCTAGTTTCCTATTTGTCTCTTGTAACAGCCTTTATTTTAAAGTGTATTTTGTCCGATGTGAGTATTGCTACTCCAGTTTTCCCTTTTTTTTTTTTTGTCTCTCCTCAACAGATCAAGGTCAGCAAATGCCCTCTTTTGTAGGATTCTCAGTCTCCACATAGTTTCCCAGTGTTCTCATGCTGTGGGGCTCAAGCCTGGGCCCTGCTGTATTCTCTGCTATACTATCTCTCTCAGGAATCACATTTGGCTCCATTCTTTACATTTTTATTTGATGCAAATTATCAAATTTTCATGTACACCTCAGAAATAATGTCTAAATCAAAAACTTTATTTTCATCTGTGCAGAAACCTCTTTTTTAGTTTTCCCATTATAGTAAATGTCTATGTATCAGTGTCCTATGACTGTTGTGATTGTTACCACAAACTTGGTGGTTTAAAATGAGAGGAGTGTATTCTGCCAAAGTTCTGGAGGCCATAATCAGTTTTACTGGACCAAAAATCAAGGTGTCTGCAAAACCATGCTCTCTTTGAAGTTTCTAGGGTGGCATCCATTCCTGGTCTCTTCCAGATTCTGGTTGCTACCTGCATTCTTTTCCTTTGACCGTAACACTTCAATATGTACCTGCCTAGAATCATTGCCTTCTCTTCTTTTTCTGTGTTCCACTCTTCCTTCCTCTTAAAAAGCTACGTGTGATTGCATTTTAGGCCCACTATGGTAACATCCAGGAAATCTCCCCATCTGAAGACCCTTAATTTAATCATATTTGCAGTGTTATTTATTTGCCATATAAGATAGAATTCATATGTTCCAGGGATTCCAACATGAGTATGTTTATTCCCCTTAAAATCCTTTTTTTAAAAATTGTGGTAAATACATGTAACAAAATTGACATCTTACCTATATTAAGTGTATAGTTTGATGGCATTGAGTACCTTCACTATGTTGTACGGCTATCACCATCCATCTCCTGGATACTTAATCTCATAAACCTGAAACTCTGTACCCATTAATAGTAACTCCTCATTCTCCTCTCTTCCCATTCCCTGGTAACGTCCATCTTGCTTTTCTATCTCCGTGAATTTGACCACTCTACATATCCCATACATATGGAATCACACCATAAATGTCCTTTTATGACTGACATATCCCTTACCATAATGCCCTCAATATTTAGCCATACTGTAGCATAAGTCAACATTCCCATTTTTTTAAAGGCTATTATTCCAATGTGTGTGTGTGTATATATATATATATGTATATATATGTATGTATGTTTATATATATATGTATATATATATGTATATATATGTATGTATGTTTATATATATATGTGTGTGTGTGTGTGTGTAAAACACCTTTTGCTTATCCATTCATTCATGTATTCTTGGGTTGCTTTCACATTTTTAGCTATTGTGAATAATGTTGGTATGAATATGGATATACGAATATCTCTTAAAGACCTGGCTTTTCATTCTCTTGAGTGTATACCCAGAAGTAGAATTCTTGGATCATAGACTAATTTTATTTTTAATTTGTTTAGAAACTATGTAACATTTTCCACAGTTACCACACCATTTTCAATTTCTACCAACAGTTACAAGGGTTTCAGTTCCTTCATATCCTCACCAATGCTTGTTTTCTGTTTATTTTGATAGTAGCCATCCTAATAGCTATGAAATGTTATCTCATTAGGGATTTGATTTGTGTTTCTCTAATAATAAGTGATGCTGAATATCTTTTCATGCACTTGTTGGCTTTGTATAACTTCTTTGGATAAATATCTGTTCAGGTCTTTGCCCATTTTTTATTTAGGCTGTTTGATTTTTTTGTTGTTTTTGATCAGTTTTTTTCTGTATATATTCTGGATCTGAATCTCTTTATCAGATTGATTTTCAGATATTTTCTCCCAGTTTGTGGGTTTTTACTCTGTTAATACTGTCTTTTCATATAGTTTTCAATTTTCATGAAGTTTGTCTGTTTTTCTTTTATAATCTGTCCCTTTGGTGCAATGTCCAAGAAATCATTGTCAAATTCGATGTTGTGGAGCTTTTGCCTTTTATTTTCTTCTAAGACTTTTATAGTTTTAGGTCTGACATTTAGAACTTTGATCCATTTTGAGTTAAATTTTATATGTAGTATTAGAGTCCAACTTCAATTTTCTGCATGTGGATACTCAGTTTTCCCAGCACTACTGGTTGAAAGACTGTCCTTTCTCCATTGAATGATCTTGGCACCCATGTAGAAAGCATTTGGCTATATATGTGAAGGTTTAATTCTGGGATCTCTGTTCTATTCCATTGGTTTGTATGTCTGTTTTTATGCCAGTAACAGAGGTTTTGATTACTGTAGCTTTCTATTAAGTTTTGAAATCAGGAAGTGTGAGTCTCCAGCTTTGTTCCAATTTTTCAAGGTTGTTTTGGTTATTCAGGGTCTCCTGAGATTCCCTATAAATTTTAGGATAGATTTTTTAAAATTTCTGCACAAAAAGGCATCAAAATTTTGATAGAGATTGCACTGAATTTGTAGGCCACTTTGGATAATACTGACATCTTAACAATATTAAGTCTTCTAAGTTATGAATCTGAGATATGTTTTCATTTATTTGTCTTCTTTAATTTCTTTCAGAAATGTTTTGTAGTTTTCATTGTATACATATTCACCTCTTTGGTAAAGTTAATTCCCAAGTATTTAATTCTTCTTGATGCTGCTGCTGCTGCTGCTAAGTCGCTTCAGTCGTGTCCGACTCTGGGTGACCCCACAGATGGCAGCCCACCAGGTTCCCCTGTCCCTGGGATTCTCCATGCAAGAGCACTGGAGTGGGTTGCCATTTCCTTCTCCATTGCATGAAAGTGAAAAGTGAAAGTGAAGTTGCTCAGTCATGTCCGACTCTTAGCGACCCCATGGACTGCAGCCTATCAGGCTCCTTCCTCCATGGGATTTTCCAGGCATGAGTACTGGAGTGGGTTGTCATTGCCTTCTCCACTTCTTGATGCTATGCTACTATAAATAGAAATCTTTTCTTGTCTTCCTTTTAGATTGTTTGTTATTAGTGTATGGAAATGCAACTGCTTTTTATGTTGACTTTATATCCTGCTACTTTGCTGAATTTATTCATTACTTCTAATGGGTTTTTTTGCAAAATCTTTAGTGGTTTCTACATATATCATCTGCAAACAAAAATAATTTTAATTCCTCCTTATTAATTTAGATGCCTTTTGTGCTCCTGATTTGGTTCAGAAGCTAGTGTTTTGTTGAGGATTTTTGTATTATTATTCATGAGGAAAATTGATCTGTAGTATTCATAGAGGTGTGCTGTCAGGAAAATGTACAACAACAACTATGGGAAAAATTCTCACTGAAAACAGTTTAAAATGTTGAGCGGAGTACAAAATGAGAGGGGGAAAAAAGGAACACTTTTTAAATTTACCTCTGAACTGGAAAGAAGTTAGGAACCCTCACCTGCCAGAAACAAAATGAGAACAGGAAGCCAGAGTATAAGGCTGACTGAAGCCCCACTTATGATTAATCCTGGTGATCAGTTTAGACTTTGAGAGCCAACAGGAATTGGACAGAAGACAAAGCCCAGGATCTTCACAAAGTAGAAACTCAAGACCTCTATGTAAAGGGGGGCCCCAAAGAGTTTACAAACTCAGTGTGAGCTCAGTGTGAGGAGATACCCTATGTATATTTCCTTTGAACCATAAAAGGAGAAAATCAAGCAATGTGTCTAGTAACTTTGGCACCGAGTGAAGGGAGAAAAGCTACTTTCCTGAGCATTTGTAAACCAAAGTAAATGTTCCTATGGATTTCTAGCACCAGTTTACTCTATGAAATCCAAAACCCTCTAGACATTTCTTTTAATGAGGTTACCAAGGTGGCTGGTATATGCAAATACAAGTCCTTTTTGAAGATAAGTCACCTTTAAACCAGACCTCAAAAGAATTCTATAAAGTTCAACAGATACAATTTTATAGTTGAAAAAAAAGTTTAGGAAACACAGAAAGAAATAGACATTATAAGCAAAGGTGAGGGTGGGACGTTCTGGGAGAATGGCATTGAGACATGTGTATTGTCATATGTGAAACAGAGCACCATTCCATGTTCGATGCATGTGACAAGGGCTCAGGGCCGGGGCAATGGGATGATCCAGAAGGATGGGATGGGGAGGGAGGTGGGTGGGGGGTCCGGGAAGGGGAACACATGTAAACCCATGGCTGATTCATGTCAATGTATGGCAAAAACTATTACAATATTGTAAAGTAATTAGCCCCCAACTAAAATAAATAAATTTATAAAAAAAAAAAAAAAAAAAAAAAAAAATTCTCTTTTGATCTCAGAATATTCCTTGCCCTTAAGTCCATGCTATCTAATATTAATATAGATGATGTATCTTTTTTTAATTATTAATATTGAGTGCTTCTTTCCATCCTTTTAGGTTTAAGCTCCCTATCTTTTATTTTTAAAGTGTTAGTCGCTCAGTCATGTCCAACTCTTTGTGACCCCATGGACTGTAGACCACCAGCCTCCTCTATCCGTGGAATTCTCCAGGCATGAATACTGGAGTGGGTTGCCATTCCCTTCTCCAGGGGATCTTCCCCACCCAGGGATTGAACCCAGGTCTCCTGCATTGCAGGCAGATTCTTTACTATCTGAGCCACCAGAGTAGTTCCCCACCCACCCAAAAAAAAAGTACATTCTTGCAAATTGAATAGCCAGTCCTTTTTTTCTCTGTGGCCTGAAAATCTCTCTACTTTAACTAATATTCAAAATACATTTAAATGTAATTATGGACATATTAAATTTTTCTATGTATTCCATTCTTTTTTATTTCTTTTATCTCTTTATCTGACTTCTTGTTGGAGTATTTTTTTAGTATTCCATTAGTCTCCTTTATTTGCGTATTAGCTGCATATAGCTCATGTTTTACATTTTCATTTGTTGCTTTAGCATTTACTATATGGATTTTTAACTTATTATAGTCTTCCTTCAGATTATATTGTGTCACTTTACATATAATATAAGTTCCTTAAAACACTGTCCTTCTCTTTACTTGCTTCCTTCCCCTCCTTTGTGCTATTATATATTTTATTTCTACATTTTATATAATCAATTTATTTCTGTATTTGCTTTCAGCACCAAAATACAGTCTAACCATTTATGTTTCAAATAGTCAATTATAAGAAAAAGAATTAGTGAAAAAATTATTTGCATACTTTTGTACATTTGTCAACACCAACAATGGCACCCCACTCCGGTACTCTTGCCTGGAAAATCCCATGGACAGAGGAGCCTGGTAGGCTGCAGTCCATGGGGTCGCGAAGAGTTGGACATGACTGAGCGACTTCACTTTCACTTTTCACTTTCATGCGTTGGAGAAGGAAATGGCAACCCACTCCAGTATTCTTGCCTGGAGAATCCCAGGGACAGGGGAGCCTCGTGGGCTACCGTCTATGGGGTCTCACAGAGTCGGGCACGACTGAAGTGACTTAGCAGCAACACCAACATTCTTCATACCTTCACTTAGATACCTGTTTCCATCTGAACCATGTTCTTTCAGCCTGGAGAACATCCTTTAATACTTCTTGTCGAGCAAGTGTGCTGGCAGCAATATTTCTCAGATTTTGTTTTTCTGACAGTTTACTTTGGCTTCATATCTGAAATATATTTTCACTGTACTCACTATTTTGTGTTTTTTTTTTTTCACTTTAAAGATTATGTTTCCTTGCATTAGTACTAATGGTGTACCCAGGGAATTCTTACATCTTTCCCCTCCTTTATCCAATATTCCTGTTTCCTTTCTGGCCACTGTTAAGATTGTTCTCCCTATCACTGGGTTCCAGCAGTTTGAATATGTTTTGCCTTGGTATGACTTTCTTTAAGCTTATCCTATTTCAGTTCCAGTGTACTTTTCAGATCTGTAGGCTAATGGTTTATATAAAATTTGGAAAAATTTTGAGCATTATGTCTTCAAATAATTTTTGTGCCTATCCTTCCTTTTCAGGGAATCTTAATTCTAGGACTTGAACCTTATTTCTAATTTGCCAGCCTTCCTAGGTTCTCCTCTGAAGAGTTTATATGTTCAGTAAGATCTCTTCACTCTGATAGCAAAAGACGCATGTTTTCCAGCCCTACAGGAGCTGCAGGAGGTGTGCAGTTTACAGGTCCTAGGTAGTTAGTCTTTTCCTAGCCTTGAGGAATCTCACTCCACTTATTTGCAGCTTAGTATTTAGTTTCAGGCTCAAAAAGACACCTTTGCAGGTTTTTTTTTTTTTGCTTTTGTAATAGTTGTATTTTGTGTTTTGATTGTTTTTTCTCATTACCGCATCCTAGGGAAAAATGCGTTTTGTTTGTTAACGGCTCCGTTTGTTTTCTTGAAAGATACTAGAACTTTTAGAAAAAATGCATTTTCTTGTTACTTAAGAATTTAGTCAGTAATAATCAGCAGTTAACATGGACAGAGGAGCCTGGCAGGCTACAGTCCATGGGGTTGCAAGAGTCGGACACAACTTAGTGACTAAACCACCAATCAGCAGTTAAAGGATGTAACATATAGGATTTATAGAAACACAAGATTTAGAAAGAATAGTGCAAGTAAATTGAGATCATTCTCCTTTAAACTACAATGACAATTTCTGCCACAAAGATTTTTGATAGATGAAGGATGAAACAAATGAAAGGGTTATTTTAGAGTGGCTCTAAAAAGTTCTATTGTAGAACTTTAAGTTGCTAATACTTGGTATAATATAAAGCTTCTTGATGTTAATAGTGTTTTAAGAGTTAGAAGGTAGTCAAAATTCTGTAATAGGAAACAAAAAGAAAATTTTGAAATAGCATACACTTGACACAAACCGCAAGGTCCCCCACTTCCTATATTCCCTATGTTCTCTCAAAACTCTGCCAGGTACCCAGTTATTCCCATTTCTTTCCATCATGCCATTACATAAACTTATAAGGTTAAGGAAAGCTCCAAAGGAAATAAAAGTGGAAAAGACTTTTAAGAGCTCAAAAACCGTAATATGAATTGCTAAATGAAAGGCTGATGGTTAAGTGCAACCAGTGAGAGTATAGAAGGCTGTGACAGGTAAATATGGATAAAGGTCCCTACAGCAAGCATAAATAAATGAGATGCTCTAGGTTATGTCCCTCACACCATGTCAGTGTATGAAATAGTTTGAAGCTCATCTTTGTATCTCTCCCTCTTCTCCAGTACTCCATAAAACAGATTCCAGCTGCCTTGGTCAGTTTTACTCCTTTCTCTGTGTCCTCATCTCGCTGAAGCCCTTGCTATCTGTGCTCTGCTGGAGTTACCCCTTTGTGTGGTTCAGTTCAGTCGGTCAGTCATGTCCATCTCTTTGCGACCCCATGGACTGCAGCATGCCAGGCTTCCCTGCCCATCACCAACTCCTGGAGCTTGCTCAAACACATGTCCATTGAGTCAGTGATGCCATCCAAACATCTCATCCTCTCTCGTCCCCTTTACCTCCTGCCTTCAGTCTTTCCCAGCATCATGATCTTTTCCAATGAGTCAGTTCTTCGCATCAGGTGGCCAAAGTATTGAAACTTCAGCTTAAGCATCAGTCCTTCCAGTGAATATTCAGGACTGATTTTCTTTAGGGTCTGGTAAATATCCTCAGGCAGAAGTCAAGTAATTTTAGAGGTTGCCTTTGGTCTCCTTCTCTTGGGGAATCTGTTCTCTGTTGTCCGTTGAAACAATCGTTTCATACATTGTTTTTCTGGTTATTTACAATAGGAGAAATAGTGAAGCACCAGTTATTCAGATTTGGCCAGATATAGATTTTCTAAAAAACACATTTTTATAGCTAATGAATTGAAAAGCCAAGAAACACTACTCACCCAGAATATTGAATCCACATATGGGGTTGCTCTTAAGGTCATAAGTTGTGTGGATTTTCAAGTACATCCATGTGGCATTTCAGGAAGGAGGGGATGCTGAATTCCAGAAGACCAATTGAGTCTTAATATGATGCTTTAGTCACCACAAAAAGTTTTTAAGGCATTTTTGTTAGAGATTTTCAGGAAATATTCCTTTATAATAGTGCCTTGAATATATATTGAAAGACAGGATAAAGAATGAAATTATACTGGCCACTGGTACAAATTTAGACCAAAAAGACTCTCAGAGTATTTAATAGACCTTAGAGAAATACAAGGAAATACTTTAACTTTTAGGCAAAATCATTAATTTTTAATCAATCTAGCATTATCGGAAGTATATCTATTTGTACCTGGTAAAAGCTATTTGCAAGGTGTTGAGAGTTCTCTGGCAGCATATTTCCTTTTCACATTTAAAATTCAAGGTAAAATTAATACTTAAATAGTTTTCATACATCTAAAAATATGTATGCTTAATATTTCATCAAAAACATTACCCATTATATGTAGTATGTAGGAAAAATATTATTGGGTAGAAATTGAGGTAAAATTTTAATACTTTTATTAATACAGTGTTCATAATATTAGAAATATAAACACCAGAAAATCTCTTAGTTGACCAGGAAAAAACAGATAATGTATAATTTATTTAATTATTTTAAATTTGAAAGGCGGATAACTAATAAGCAAATGAAAAACACTTTAACCTCAATAGCAAAAAAGACATTTTTTAAAAAAAGAAATCTAGATTGTTCAAAATTCAGCTCCTGATGTTTCTCCTCAATCATTTATTTTTCTAGTCTTTCCTATCTCTGTGCTATTATAACCACTGTTTCTCATACTAGAAATCTGGCATCAGCCTTGACACTTCCTTTCACCCAGGGCAACCAAGTCATCAGCCTGTTTTATCCATTTTACCCTTGAATTCCTCTTCATACTTTGTACTATCTTAAGTCAAGCCACTATTACTTTCCAATGGGATACTATGTTAGTGTGGTATTCTGTCTTCCTAAACAAATTTGTCCCATGCAAGTCCATTTTCTGCACAATATTGTTCAAAATCTTATAGCTTTATATTTTTTTTTCTTAGGAAAAAGCTTCTAAAAATTAACATGGCCTATTAAGTCTGGCTGTTCCCTACTCTCCAGTCTCATTGGTTCATGATCCGCATTAGGACATGTGGCATCTGCGTATTTGTTACCTGTTTCACAGCACGCTGCGCTGGTACCTTTGCATTTGTAGTTCCCTCAGCCTTGAAAGCTCTTTCTGTGCTTCTCTATTCCCCTGGCTATCATCCTCCATAAATGTCATCCTTCAGACAAGCCTTTCCTGACTCCTCCCTCACAAGTTTCAGTGTAATTATAATCAGTTATTAATAGTTACTTATGCCTTGATTAATGTCTGGTTTGCCAGTTAGTTGATTAGTTCTATGAAGCCAGAGAATATATTTCTATTGTTCATATGAGAATTCCCAGAATTTTGAATATTCCCTGTTTATAGCTGATGCTTTATAAGCAATTATTTAGTCATTATTAAATATTATATAAAGGTGCTTTCAAGGAAATGTTTAGAAATGGACACTTTCATAACTTCAGTTATGAAAGAATAAATTTATGCAAACTTTATGAAAATCAATTTGAAATTATTTTTTCAAATCTTTAAATGTTCAGTCTTTTTACTCTAAAATTCCAAAGCTTAGAATCTATCCAAGGGAAATATTCAGATATACAAATAATTAATGTATGGTATATTTATCTGAGTGCTATTCACAATATTAAAAAAGTTGAAAAATCCTCAAATGTTCAATAAATAGAGATTAGCTCAAATAATATTTGAGAATATTTATCAGCTTAACTTATAAGAACATTTTCATAGAATTATGACATAAAAACTTTCAGTGAATTTTCATGTAAATGTTTTTGAAAGAGATTCAATTATATGAGTGTCTGAAAGCTTAAATAAAACATAAAATCATTTGTAAAAAAAATAGAAAGAATCCTTAATTTTAAATGGTTATCATAGCATCTCATTTCCATGTTATGAATCTTATTTAAGTTGTGGAACAAATCAAGTCAGGGCAGAGAAAGAGAAAAATTAGTTATTCTGTACAATTCCACATAAATGATGGCTGTTTATGGGTAAGAACTAGCATTTGTATCTATTCTTGTACACAGTAAATCACAAACTAAGAATGTTAAAAGGTCCTGAGTTCTGTTTTTAAAACCAACACGTTATATTTGAATTGTTTTGTGTTGAACATAACTCTCATTTTGAGCTGTTAGTTATCATGCTATTTAATGATCCTTCTGTCATCACACCCTTTTCTTGGGTAGCATGGGAGTTACAGAGCATGTATAAAATGTAGTACTATTGTATAGACAACACAGACACCTCTAGCCTTAATATGTTAAAGAATAAATAACTACGGGGCAAAATAAGGTCATAGCAAGTGTTCAATGGAAGTTTTGAGGAGACAAAGATAAATGTGACTGTATGGTGGTGGGCAGCTTTAGGAGAGAAGGAGAATTTCCTGTGGCATTGGTGTGATTATAAATTTTCCCAAAGTGGAGATGCCTCATATTTTACATCAGGGAGTGTTGACCGTTTAGTTTAGAAATGCAGGAAATGCTTTTAACAAAATCATGCAAAAGGGACAGTGATTAATGATGCTGACTTGCTAATCTCATAATATTTTGTAACCTCTTTATAGCTCTCCGAGACACTGGAAAACAGTCCATTAACAGTGACTGGAAGATTGAACACTCTGGAACATTCAACTTAGCAGGAACTACTGTCCATTATGTAAGACGAGGCCTCTGGGAGAAGATCTCCGCCAAAGGTCCTACTACAACACCTTTACACCTCCTGGTATGAGGGAATGAATCTGTAACATTGCATAATCAGCTTCCTATGACAAAGGACATTCCCACTATGGTTTCTCTTTTTTCCAAATTTGAATTGTCAAGTAGATATTTAAAGATACTTAAGAGGTGGGATTTTAGGGAGTTTTTTGTGTGTGTTTGAAATCAAGATGGCTAAAAGTGGAAATTTTTAAATTTAAAAGAAAATTTTGCATTTTAAAAAGGGACCTGATGTTTTAGGGAATTCTAAGCCCACAGTAGAGGTAAACTAGCAGGCAATAAGGTTCCTCTTTCCCTAAAGGCATATGTTTACTGATCAGAGTAGATGTCTGTAAAGATTAGAGTGCTTCCCAGGTGCGGCTAGTGGTAAGGAACCCGCCTGCCTATGCGGGAGACATAAGAGACATGGGTTCGATCCCTGGGTCAGGAAGATCCCCTGGAGGAGAACATGGCAATCCACTCCAGTTTTCTTGCCTGGAGAATTCCACAGACAGAGGAACTTGGCCAGCAACAGTCCATAGGGTTGCAAACAGTCAGACACGACTGAAGCAACTTAGCATCCATGCTTGCATGGCAAACTGTCGCATTTCATACATCTGTGAAATGGATACCACCTGAATCTATATAAAATGCCCTTGAGAAAAATGGTATTGGTCCCTGGGAAAAACACTTAATAGGATCTATTGGATGTTTGGGATAATAAGTTTCTTTACCATGTAGTAGAAGACTAGGTCTGAATTTGGAGCAAACAAATCAGGACACTGGGGCTCTGCACCCATGCTGGTGGCAGGTTCACATGCCCTTTTTGTCCTTGATCATGGCATTCAGTGCTAAGGACTCAGGAGCCAGAGGACTGACTACACAGCTAGTGTGCTTTTCATTCTGGTGGCAAAGTCTGAGATTCACACACTTCAACATCTGAGTCCACACATAAAAACAACTGTAAGACACAGTCAACTGACTGTTTATTTGGAGTGTGATGTGCCACATTGTTTAATATCTCCATACAGTTTAAGTTGAATTTGTCCTCAACTGGAGACATCTGTGTTGCCAGTCTAGGTACCAGAGGTTCAAATCTCATTGGCCCATTTGCTCTTCCCTAGTTGAATGTGCCTGCAGATCACCTGAGGTTCTTGTTCTTGTTAACATGAACATTGGTCTGCCACTACTACTGGTTCACTGACCACATTTCAAGTAAGAATGTTTTGTAGAACTGCAGTCAGTAGGCTTTACCAACAAGAATGCAGGAAGAGAGGGAAGCATAAAGGGAGCGAGGTGAGTTCCATGAGGCCTTCTGTTCAAAATCTTGATAATAGTAATAATATACACCATTCATCAAGCACTGAGAGCAGACCCTGTCCAGAAGTGCTTTACATTCATTATGGCATTTAATCCTCAAAATAACACCGTGTGATATGTGTTATTATTATTCCATTTTACAGATTAGAAAACACTAAATATTTAAGTGATTAAGTACTATGCTCAGTATCTCCAATAAGTTATTTTGTTGTTGTGATTCAGTCACGTCCAGCTCTGGGACACCATGGACTGCAGCACTCCAGGCTTCCCTGCTTTGAATAAATTAGATGTTAATCCATCTTCTGTACTGCCTTTTCTGATACAAAGATCAAATCTAAGTTCTTTATACCCGAGAGCTTTGGATCATAATTATGCATACACTTTAAATAATGTTTTTGTTCATCTCCCCACAGTTACTTTGGATCCTTTAATTTAAACTGGAAACTCCACTCTGTGCCCTCTGCCATCTGGAGAGAGGGGGAAAAATGACTAAACAAACATCATATGACCAATATCTGGCTCTTTCCATGATTGGGTCACTTAGAATAACAACACTATCAACAACAAACATATGTTTAATGATTTGGTTGCTGAAAACGCCATCATGTTGCCTTCCTTACATGAGTGTAACCTACAAATTTTTATGGAACAAGACTGAGGCTCTTTTAGTAAGCCTCTAATTCAAAATTTTAAAACAGTGTATGTGAGACCTTACTGTTGGGCAGAGGGAGTTTCCTTGCTGCAGAATCCTTAATCTGACTGGTAATTACCAAGGTTTTTCCTGGAAGCATGAAACATAATTAAAGTCAGTGAACTATGTCTAAAAGAAGGCATCTGTGTGACCTGGATTTATTCAGTAATCCAAAGGAAACTGCACTTCTAAAGATATTTTTCTTTAATGACTATTACAGATTGAAAGCCGGTACTGAACTTTGAAAGGCAATACCTTCTGTGCCATGCTTCAGTATGTGCCCCTCAGCTATAACTTTCCTTCTTGCAAAGAATACTGCCAAATTCAGATGGTTTAAGAAAGAGCTAATGATTTTGTAACTAATGTCTTTATTTTAATGGAATTAGATGTTCAAGAACAATCAAAAGTCCTATTAATGAAAAGGTAGTTTTTAAAGAAAAACAAGACACGTTTTCATGTAATTAAATAAGTTGACAAATAACTTATTTATATGTTCATTTCATCAATTTAAAAATCATGTAATAGTCTGATTCTGTTCATAAGCAAGGTGGATCCATCTCTCTCCCTTTTTTTTAGCTTATTGAGCTGAAAAGTTACTAGCAACATGAAATGAGATATTTAAAGTCAAAACAAACACTGTCATGTGCTTACAGTCAGTATCTAGCAAGTTACATATATGTGACTTCTAAAAGTATTATTTTTATTGTTGATCTAGTTGATTCATAATGCCATCATACTAATTCCTCAATCCACATATTAAAATGTGTCATAGTATTTCTGTTAATATATTGAGGCAAAATCTTAAGGAAAAAAAGTAAAAAAAAATAGCCTTGAATTCATTTTTTTCCCAATTAAGTGTTAACTCGATAACCTATCATTACAACTACCTTGATATAGATTAAATATCAAAATTCTCTAATATTTGAATATAATTTAAAATTTAGATATATGTTTTATATATATCACATCATGTTATATAGATTGCTTCCTTAAATCCTCGGGCTTCCCTTGTGGCTCAGCTGATAAAGAATCCGCCTACAATGCGGGAGACCTGGGTTTGATCCCTGGGTTGGGAAGATCCCCTGGAGAAGGGAAAGGCTATCCACTCCAGTATTCTGGCCTGGAGAGTTCCATGAACTGTATAGTCCATGGGGTCTCAAAGAGTCAGACACAACTGAGCGACTTTCACTTTTCCATAAATCCTCAGATCCATAGACGTCATATATCCCATGGGCTTCTTTGACATATTTGATGGAAATGAATTTATAAAGAAACATATATTCTCATTCATTCTTTTATTTTAAATGAGTATATTTCATGTATTTTTCTTTCATTTAAAATATGTATGGTTGCACCATACATGATGATGCAGTTCTAAGCTTGATATTGTGTACTATGGGATAACATCACAGACATGGTTACTGCTTACGATTTAGTCCAGTGTAACCCAAAGTTCAACCATTCTCATACATCCTTTATGATTTATACTGTTTACATACGTGTACTGTTTACATATGTGTACATAACTGTACCATTATTAATTACTTTGCATTTAAAAGTTTTTTTTAACATAAATTTCTTTTCAAAGGAAATGATCTTTACTGTAAATGAAAAGTTAGTAACCTTGCCAAAAAATTATAGTTTAACTGTAACCATACATGGAATAGTATTCTTGTTCTCCAATTGGCTTAGAAGTTCTCTTCCCCTTATGGAGTGAGAGGACTCCCAAAGTCTTCTGTTCTGTTCCTCTGTTGACACAGGGACTTATCATTCATATTTTTCTAATATGAGTGAAAAGGCTTCATTTGATACTAGATTGTGGGTTATATCTTGATGTTATATGGGACACATGTCCCTGTCCCCCTAATAAAGTCATCTCATACATGTACCATGCTTTGGGAGACTGTGTAGCCCGTTGACTTGGGAAAAAATAATATAGTATCTCTGACCTCATTCAAATGGGCTATTTTTTCATGCCATTGTTAGCTCAGAGGTAAGTGTATAACTCCAGTGTCTACAGAAGTAGAACAGTTTCAGCATTTAAGTGATAAGGTCACAAATCTACTGTGTATGAAAGGAACATGCTCACCATACTAGAAGCATTTTAAGGTATCCATATCCTTAGTTTCATGCTTCACATTGAATATGCTCTGATTTGATCCGTCTGCTTTGAACCCTTCTATATATATTATAGGTGCTGCTGTTTCAAGACCAGAATTATGGTCTTCACTATGAATACACCATCCCATCAGACCCTGCTCCAGAGAATCAGAGCTCCAAAGCACCTGAACCCCTTTTCATGTGGACACACACAGGCTGGGAAGATTGCGATGCCACATGTGGAGGAGGTGAAGGAATTTTCATTATTTATCTTTCCAAAAGAGCTGTTTTCCAATTAACTGTTGGCAGTTAAGACAGATCCATAACACCTTATCTAAAATTTCAAACTCCATGAAGGATTGGAAATTGAAAGTTTTTTGAAACACGTTTCATGTCTAAATGCCTGAACTATTTTGCAGCAAAATCTGGCATGAATTAAAGAAAGGCTGTTTACGGTTGTTACATATCTCACTCAATATGATTACTCACTGCGTTGCTTTTCATCATATATTATTAACACTTATGGGGGGTGCCCTGTACATCATGCTGGTTGTTATATAATATTCATATACTTTTAGTTTCACTTGGGACACTGTGTCATTTAGAGTTCTGACAGATGAGGAGAAACCAACAAAATGTATTAAAATATGTAACCAAAAGACTAAGTGGAGTGGATTCAAGAGAAAATAGCATGTGATGAATTGCAGAAAGGACTCAAGGTAACTTAGGAAATTTTGTTGAAAGAGTAAAGCAGAGAAATGTGGCATTAGCTGGAGAGGAATATGTGTCAAAGAGTTTATTGTTTTTTAATAAGGACAATTATACATGATTGCTTGCCAGTGTATGTTTTCTAGAACAGAACAGAACAGAAAACTAGTGATGCAAAGGAGAGAGCAAAACATTTCTGAAGTAATGTCTTCAGTTGGCAAGATGGATGGACTAGAATAGGGCTTCAGAAAGAAGTATGGATAGCCTAGTAACAGGAGAAAAGACAGTATTTTGAACAAAAGCAGTTGTTGGAAACTTATGGTGGTACTCCTTTTGGTTGCATCTATTTTTATAAAGATAGTCCATTTTTCTGAGACTAAAGGTGGAAAAGGAGATGTTGGAATTTTGAAAAGAGAGGAAATGTGAAGTGGTCAATTAAGAGAAGAAGAAAATGAATGAAATGGTACTTGTTTTGACCATATGGTAGCACTGATGGTCACCTTGAAGTTGATGTTCATGAATTCAGCTTGACACTCATGTCAGAGTGGTACATTACCCTCCAGGTATGTATAGCATAGAGATGTACTTGTGGTGTAAGTTTCAGAATTGTCATGTGAGTATAATAAAAGGAGAATACGTTTGACCTGAGGTTGTATGTAAGGAGCTGAATAGGGTTGGCCATGGAATTTAGTTATATACAGAGGAAAGCAAAGATATAAAGGACTTGAAAGACAGTCAAATGGTGGTAGCACTAATGAATTTTAGGGTCTGGTGGGGTTAAAGAACTTTTAGACTCAGAAGACTTTTAGACTTAAGAAGAGGGCTGGAAATACAGGAGATGGTGACAGAAAATAGAGCTGAGAGTATAGAGGGGATATACAGTTATTAGTAATAACAAGACCAGGAGAGTTAGTGGCTTCAGTGAAGTGAAAGGACACATCTTTGAGACGAGAAGAGAGCCTGGAACTGAGAGTCTTCGGTGTTGAAGAATCATTCAAATGGCTATAGTAATTACAAAAAGAATTGTGTAATTGTATAACCAACAAGGACCTATTGTATAGTACATGGAACTCTGCTCAATTTATGCGGGAGGGGTGGATGAGAGGGGTATTTGGGGGAGAATGGATTACATGTATATGTATGGCTGAGTCTCTTCGCAGTTCACCTGAAACTATCTCAACATTGTTAATTGCCTATACCCCAATACAAAATTAAAAGTTCAAAAAATTAAAAAAACAAACCAAACAAAAATGTATAGGGAGCAGTATTAGAAAATATAAGAATAATCCAGGAGCTTAAACTCTTAGAGTGAAAAGAGAGATTGATCCAGGGGTTGGTGTTTGGCTGCATCAAGAAGGGGCTGCACCGCATGGTCTGCCCCAAAGCTGTAGGTTTAGGAAGAAGGGGGAATGGTCTGCCTCTAGATGCAAAAGTATGGAGTGTAAGCAAGAAAACGGCCACCCCGCTGGTGACCATGGAGAAAGCAAGAAACGGTTTCCTCAGGAGACAGGAGAAAAAGGTGCTGGGAACATCCAGAGTTTCAGAGACCGGGGAGTAGCTGCTTTTGCTAGAGCACTTGGAGCTCTGGAACTCTCCCCTGGAACTCTGGAACTCTGGAACTCCAGGAACACACGGTCCCAGAGCAAAGGCAACGTGGTAGGCCAGGAAGGGGAAGATTATACAGCGCAGGCTTTGCTCCTGGGGGTTATAGAGTAATTATAACAAAAGAATTTCTAGTCACAGTTTAAAAGCTTGTAGCAGTCACCCTTGGCACAATGAAATTTTCATTGGCCGGTGTTTCTTCTGGGCCCCATTACCACCATGTGTCTTCGGTCCTGCATCCTCTGGTCCTCTCCTGCTGATGCTCCCATGTACACCCAAATTCCTGTGCCTCCACTACACCCATTTCTTACTGATGCCGGGGCCCATTGCACTTAACGGGCTCTGCTTCACATCCCCTCTCCATAAAAAATCAAAACACAGATAGAAACAAACATTTAAAATGAAAATCCACAGAGTTCTTTCTTCCTTAGTATAACTCAGACATGACCAGCCACCATCCCATGGTGGGTCATGAGGAGACTGAGCAGTGAAAATATTGCTGGTTCCTATTACTGCACTGAAAGGCAGTCATTAAAATCTGTTTACATTTGAGACTCTAGACAGGAAAATGTTTGCCCAGTGAATTTTATTATCCTCATTTTTTTTTTTTTTTCATTCTGCCGTAATTGTGGTCTAGTAAAAGCTTCAGAAGTAAACATACAGAACTTGTCAGTCTTCAGTTTAAACAAGAAAATTTGGGGGGTTAAAATTTTTTTTCCGAAATCATACAGCCTGGAATATGTTTTGTCACTTGCCAGGCTTGAAGAAATCGAAGTGCGTAGAGATTAACTGCCTTTGCAAGGTCACATGTCCAGTGGGAACGGAGCCCACATTAGCATCCAGGACTCCTGAGTTCAGATCTTCTTTCCTCTTTTTCATACACTTCCTTCAGGAGCAGCTCAGGGATTCAGTGATTTCTTCCCACAGAATATAGCATGTCCCTTAAAAAGATTACATAGGTTTTCTTTGGATTCAAAGAGATGTTCTATTTAATCTGTTAAATAAGAATTTAGCTATGTCCTTACTTTCATCTCAAACGGCTTGCTTTGTAAAAGTCCTGATTATAAGCAACTTCTATATGACTTGCACTTCAACAGAACTTCTCTCTCAGATCTGTTCCATTGTGTTTAGTCAACAGTTTTCAATTATCTCTGACTATGTTAATAGAACGTATATTCATTTCAGTGCCAAAATGTTTCTGGGCATTTGGATATTATTTTCCTTTGCAGTTCATAAATAAAGTGGATGGACAGGGTTTCAAGAATCGCATCATTTCTGACTCTGTTTTGTCGATTTTATAGCCAGAAAGAGCTTTGTAACCTTTCAGCATATTCATGAATTAAATGAAAGTAAGTTCAAAGCACAGAACATTGGAAACAGATTCAGGCAAAATTTATCTTCAGCAGCAAAGAAGAATAATAAGACTATTCTACTTCATAGGAATATTAAGCAAAAAAGGGCAAATAAAGTTTCACAGGGCGGTATACAATTTCAGTGTTTGACATAAGGTGATTTTTTTTTTAACACAATTTTAAGGAACTACATTCCAGCAATAAGTGGGAACAAGAAATGCTTTTTTAAAATACCTGGTTTCCAGTAGCTAAATTTTTGTTATCATGATCTTTTATATGAGTATCTCTAAGTTTTAAAATAACCCATTAGAGTTCCTTTATTATGCATGTCTGTTAATTTACTGATACAAGTTATTATAAGAAAAACCTGAGATATAAAATTTTCTTCTTTTAGAAGAAATATTACTTTAGAGTATCCAGTAATGCTGGTGATCTTAAGTAAATTTTTCCAGCAGTTTTTAACATGTACACTTTTCATTACAATCTTGTCAAATTCGAATCATACTCCTAGAAAACTTCACATAGATGTATCACTTCAGCATTGACCATTGATATTGGTCCTTTTATTTTCAAACAGCTTAAAACATATTTGTGAAGTAAATATTTACTTTGCATTGGTGTTCTAAAATATCTAAAAAAATCTTTGAAGAGATGTTTTAAATTTATTTTGGCACCTCAGAAGTACAGGTCAGTGGATAAAGGATTTTTTTTTTAATAAAAGGCTTTTTGAAATGATCTTGATCTTCAGAGGCAGCAGTGATCTATAATTCCATAATATCTGAAGGTTTTTTTGTGAAACCCACATTCTGCATACTACATACAGTAACTGAATTACTCTAAGTCTCATTTTTAATCTAGTAGGTGAATTAATGACATAAAACCTAGAATGAAGGCCCTCAAATTTAATAACCTGTTTTGAAATACGTGAAGAATTAAATATGCTTTTAGAAAATCTGAACAGATACACTTTGAAGGGGAAAAAACAAGTCAACATTCCACATTCTTCACATTAACCCAAATCCTGCTAATTTACAACTTTTATGCCGTTAGCCTTGTATTGTGATATCCTCTAGACATGGGTCTCCTTGGCCATGGCCAGAGTCCCTGGATGCATCCAAGCCTTTGGGTCCAAATTGAGGAAATATCTCAGTATACAAATGCCTGTATCTTATTAAGGGTGCTGGGTTTTTTCTGTTTTTCCCTTTCACAGGCACTTTGCCTGTACCAATGTAAATGTTATTAGCCAAAGAAAATGCACCAAAATATATATTTGCTCTTCTCTGCATTATTTGGATTCAATAATATTTCATGTCATTTCATGTCCTACTTTCTTTACTTAAATTAATAGGAACATTTATATTCATGTAAACTATAAATTTGAATTGTAACACTTAAATGATCATCCATTTGTTTGATTTGCTGTATATAATTATTCCCCATCATTGAGTTTGCAAATGATTTTTTACCATCTTAGGAAACATGGTGTTGAGATGAACCTCTTACTGTGGCAAGTGCTTTGGGCTTGAATTACATGTTTATATTACATTTAGTGATCCCTTTATCAATACTGACTGTACTTGTACTTTTGCTGGATGATTCAGAGATGAGTGCTTTCTGTTATTAGAGAATTTACTGTCCTCCCTGGTAGGGGTTAGATAATAATAAAAGCACCATACAGAGTATGTACGGAGAGCAGTAGAAAGCCTTCCAGGGATATGCATAAGTGCAAAGGCCCTGGGGTTAGCAATAATGTTTATTAGTCAGGTGCAAAATATGAGAATCAAGCTGTGGGAAATTATTTGACAAAAAAGTAGAAGCCAGTTTTTGAAGGTGTTAGGCACTCAAAATATAAAGACTAATGAATTACACACCAGGTATGAAGTTTTTGATAGTCTTAATAAGAGAACAAACAGGTCTCTTCACTTATCTGGCCTCAGTTTGCCCCTCCATAAAATGGGCGTGATATTCCCTGCCCTCAGCCCCTCACACATAAGGGTGCAGTGGCAGCAGACATTCAGCTCCCTTAGCAGAAAGGTGTGGTGTTAAATCAACCTGGATCTGCTTGAAGAGGAACAGTAAAAGGAAGGGAAAGTGAAGCCCACATCACTTGTTTCATTTTGTTGCTTGTTAACAGGAAAACAAAGCAAAGACAGAGCAACTCTTTGCTGTTTTCTGAGACAGAGAGGCTGAACCAGTTAGAGTGTTGGGCACTCAACTTAAATTTAACTTGAAAGTTAAGGGATACCATTAAAATATTTGTGTGTATGGAAATGACAAGATCAGATTGGATTATTTATTGAGTGTTAGGAGCAATACAGAATACATTTTTTTCATTAAAATAAAAATGGAATTGTCCTATTAATGTTAAGCCCAAACCTTGTGGGGAAAAATGTTTTATAGAAATGTAAAAAGAATGACTAAGAATGAAAGGACATGACATGATTTTAGAAGCTGCTCAAGTTAAAAAATGTATGCTTCACAAATAAGCAGCATTCTACATTCTACTCAGAGAAAAGACCTTCTTCCTCATTTAATTATTTTTACTTTTGGCTTAGTTGCTTGCTAGTCATTCTTAGTTTAATAGGAAATATATTCATTAAAAATTTTAAGAGAAAATTGTGACAACAAATGAATACATATAGTCTCTTTCATATAGAGTTCCCCAATTTTAGTAAAAAGTTTGAAATGTACTTACCTTTCTATGGATGATATGTTGAATAAATTGTGGTCCATTCACAGCAGGAATTACTAGTTGGCAATAACAAGAAACAAATGATTGATATAACAATGAAGATGAGCCTCCAAGGGGATCATGCTGGGCTGAAAAAAATATCAGTCCCCAATAGTTATACACTGTGTATGATATTTTCAAAACATTCTTGAAATGAAAAAAATCATAGGAATGGAGAACAGACTAGTAGTTGCCAGGACTTAACTGACTGGTGGATGGTAGGGGAAGTGAGTGTGGCTCTAAAAGGGTAACTGAAGGGATTCCCGTGGGGATGGAAATATTGTACATCTTGACGATATCAATGTCAGTCTTTTGGTAGTGATGCTGTACTATAGTCTTGCAAGTCATTACCATTGCGGGTAACTGGATAATGGGTATTCAGATCCTCTTATTTCCCAAAGTAGATGTGGGTAAAAAATTATTTCAAAATTAAAAAGTAAATTTTTCAAAAAAAAGTTTGAAATGTCCTGTAACATGTAGAGAATTTCAGTTATGTGTCCTGAAATACTCAACCTACTCCTCAAACGCTTACTCCTTAGAAGGAAGGTTATGACCAACCTAGATAGCATTTTTAAAAGCAGAGACATTACTTTGTCAACAAAGGTCCATCTAGTCAAGGCTATGGTTTTTCCAGTGGTCATGTATGGATGTGAGAGTTGGACGGTGAAGAAAGCTGAGCGCCAAAGAATTGATGCTTTTGAATTGTGGTGTTGGAGAAGACTCTTGAGAGTCCCTTGGACTGCAAGGAGATCCAACCAGTCCATCCTAAAGGAGATCAGTCCTGGGTGTTTATTGGAAGGACTGATGTTGAAGCGAAACTCCAATACTTTGGCCACCTCATGCGAAGGGTTGACTCATTAGAAAAGACCCTAATGCTGGGAAGGATTGGGGGCAGGAGGAGAAGGGGATGACAGAGGATGAGATGGTTGGATGGCATCACTGACTCGATGGACATGGGTTTGGGTGCACTCAGGGAGTTGATGATGGATAGGGAGGCCTGGTGTGCTGTGGTTCATAGGGTCGCAAAGAGTTGGACACGACTGAGCGACTGAACTGAACTGAACTGAACTCCTCAAACTGTTTCCACGTACATGATGCAGGTTTTAGAAATGTGATCTACCTGAGTAGAATAGAGTTCTATTAAAAATAGCCATTTTATGGATTAAATACATAACATAGAAAAAAATACCAGCTTATCTCTGAGACTGGAAAAGAAGGAACACAACATAATATCTAGTTTTTGTTAACTGTCTTCAGAGAACAAAGAATCAGTAAATAAAAATTACCCTTCCTTTTTAAATTTTGCCCAAATTTAGTGATAAGATGAATTCGTAATGGTTATTGTATTTTGTTTATAATTAATTTAGAACATCAAAACAGATTTCCCCAATAATGATTTAGTGGAAATGACCCAGAGATGAAGTTAATTGCCATAAAGCAAATAATACACTGTCAACAGCTTGCGTCTACTCAAGATTCAGGCAGAAGGCCAGTTACTTCATCACTTTTCTGTTCATCCCTTGGTTCCACAGTATTGGATGCATTGTAAATACTGCTATTAGATGCTAGAATGGAAATTTCCTGTGTTGGCTGGGACATAAAAATATATAAAAGAAAAAAATCAAACAATAACATTTCCATATGGCTTTAGGATCCTGGTTGTATTTTCATAGGCATAATGTGCCTGTAGCTGAGCATTAGATTTTTTTTTCCCTTGATTCTTTTGTTTTTGTTCAATGAAATTTTTTCAAAGTAGGGCTAAACCCTCTTCTGTCTGCCAAAAAACTTACGATGTGAGCTTATTTGTTACAGTGTGGATGGAAATGTCCCAATTCTTATTCACACAGCTTCATACTTCATTAGAACACCAGTAAGGCACTCCATGAATTGGTGCCAATACCTGTATCTCTTTTGATATATCAGTACTTGAAAGATTTTTGTCATTAGCTCAGTGTGTCACCTCTGGGCCAACATAACTAAAGTTAGACGCTTTCTGAGTAAAGGAAAAAATGCAGTATAATTAGCTCTGAGTTATTCATTCCGTGACTACAGTGAATTTCAGCAAAAGCTTTCTGGATATTGTCTGTTTGTCATCCTTCGGTGCCTCGGTTGTGAAAAGCATTAAATTTAAATTAATTTAGACAACTCAATCTATTGTGTAAAAGAGTGCCTTATGACTACGAGGTTTTAAATTAGATTTTAAAACGAATATTTCAAAAAAGCAACATTTATTTTAATCCTGCTTTTAGGTAAACATCATTGTCATGTAGAAATAATACATACATATGCTAGCATTATACAAAGTTTGTGTAATATCTATTTAATATATGAGTCAGGTCATAAAAGAGTACCTGAAGCATAGGGAAACTAGGTAGATGCTGACCAAAAATCTCCTGAGTTCTCACATTTAGGTAACCGCTACCTAGTGAGGCCGGTTTTCTCTGTGAAGAAAACTTAACATTGTAAGTCATTTCTGCTTCTCTGAGTTTCCTAATTATTATTGCATGAAAGTCATAGGACCCTAACTAATGGGCCTTTCAATAGTGACACAAAGACTTGTGATTTTTTTTTTTTCTTAATCCTTCATGACCTGTCTGGCTTTACAGTTATTGACTGATTTAATTATTTTTATAGGATCAAACAAGTTACATTAGATTATTAAATCCTATATAGATATTTAGACTGTTTTAGGAAAACAGAATCAGCACATATGTGGTTGGCTTTTTCAGTGTAAGATGAAATAATATAAGTGTTGTCAAGTAAGAGTGCTTACAAGGTTCTGAGCAAAATGATTATCACATACAAATAGTCATTTTTACCTCTTATAATCAAACTTCATCTTACCAGAGAAAGGAGAAAACCCATTTTCTGAAATCTGGTGAAAAATGGGAAAACTACCATGGTTTTTCTTAGAGAACAGGATAATCATTAGGGAATGAGGCTTTCTTGAATTCTTGGGTTCTTTACCAAAAGTGACAAAAAAAATTCGAGTTATATTCGAAATAAGCTTACCTCCTAAAACTTACCCCCGATGGTGTACAGCCAGATGATAAAATGTTCACACGTTTATATGGGTGTTTATGTGCTTTTGTGACAGCAGAGAGACTTTATAAAACTACAGCTTTCCATCACTGAATGCTAAAAGATGATACAGTCCTTTATAAATATCTTTAATTAATGTCTTATCAACTTATGCTACCATAATCTTTTTGTATTATAAAACTTGCCATTTAGTTGCTAACAATTAAAAAAATTATTGTTCATCTTGCTTAAGCCTAGAGATACATTTTGTTTTGCAAATTATAAATAATATCATCTTCATTGATCTAATCTAAAATTTGTTTAAAATATGAAAAGCACAAGCCTAAGAATACCTCCTAAGTCCATCACATAGAGGCCTATAATAGCATTTCTTTTTATGTTTATTTGCTCTTTTCAGGAGAAAGGAAAACAATGGTGTCTTGCACAAAAATCATGAACAAAAATATCAGCATTGTGGATAACAAGAAATGCAAGTACTTAACAAAGCCAGAGCCACAGATTCGCAAGTGCAATGAGCAGCCATGCCAAACAAGGTAAACCTGTTTCACCGCTCATTAGAGAATCACAATTTCTTAAAAACAGTGCAATGTGTTGTGTACCAAAATGAAAGGCTTTGAATAAGCAAGGTCTAAGAAAGGAGGGTAATCAACTCTATGGAACGAGTGTTGGAGAAGCAAGGCTAGGATTGATGTCCACTTTATCTTTTGTTCACAGTGTGAAAACAACACCTAACTGAATAAGGAAGGAGTAATTAAAATTATTTGGTAACCTGTTGGTCACCTCTTAAGAAATCTAGTTGTTTGGCTGAATTCAACTACTCATTCCTAAATTCTCCAAAATGATATGTTAGGACCTGACAATGATGATATAAACTAAAGTGGGACTGACCGGGACCCTTGACACAACAGTGAGGGGATTTGCTCCTTCTGGCCCCCAAGGTTAGATTCTCACTTCTTTGCCCCAGAGACAAACTGTTTGATTCTTGATCTCTGATCATCGGATTCCTGACCTGGGTCCTAATTATTAGAAAATTGGTTCCTTTGGTCCCCTTTGACTTTCTCAGTGAGTAATAAGCAACAAAGCAGGCAAGAAACCCATGAGTAGGGGATAGAACAGCCATGCTGAGCAGCTTAAAGTGATGCAGAAGGAGGGATACCCCTTCGTAACCAGCAGAGATGGGTGAGTGGAAGCGAAGCATGATTTTGGAGCATGCTCACAGCAAGGCTGTGCAGAATGGTTTCTGGCACAGGGCTCCTGAAAAATCACTGTGCTCTCATATAAAAATTGATGTCGGGCTTGAGTGGGACTCAGCCCCAGCGTCATTCGTCATCACAGCTTTGAAGGATAGAATGACAAAAAGAGTCTGAGGCTGGGTTGATTTCTCTAGAATCTGGAGACAGAGACTTTCATTTATCCTGACACTCAGAGATTTGTTGAAGCTCAGTGAGTTAGGGTGTATTCACGAGTTCTTAGGGAGTCAAATGATTGATCTCCTGTCCCAGTAGTTTCTGCAGTGGAGTCACAGTGAATGTATACATCCTGCAACTTGGATATTCAGAGAATTCGTAGCTTTGGGGTGCTCTGTAAGATAATCTTCCTCGTGATCTTCCACCACAATGTATGGGGAGCTAAAGGAGAAGGAGCAGGAGAGCTGCCAATTAACTATATTTAGGCTTTTTCTGTCTTCAGTAATCTCTCTGGGAATTAGTGTCACGCAGGCTAATGCTCAGCTCTTCCGTTTTCTCTTCCCCACCCCCCACCTTCCCCCATCAGATGTAGCACTGCATCTGAGTTCCCTCTGTTTCTGGCTTATTGCAAAACTCTCCATATCTGGCTCATGCTATGTTAATGAGAGCTTAAAAGAATTTGGATAATTTTGTCTTCCTCTACAAAGCTGAAATTTCAAGACTTGCTTTTCTGTAGACTCAGTATTTTTAAGGTATCAAAAGCTGATTACTAGTTTTTCTTTCCTTTACATTCATGCTCTAACAGTCCTACCCTCTTCCCTGACAGGGAAAAATATGCTCCTAAAGGATAGAAGATTAATATGTAAAAGAATATCCAAAAGAAAAAAGTATACTGAAGTACTTTCAGTAATGTTTAACAGTCCCTTTGCTCCAGCCAGACTATATTCTTTTAATCCTAACTCTTTGGGTGAACCAATTAAGTGCTTTTGTAAGGCAGGGTACTAATCAACAGAAAGGGTGACCTAGGGAAATATTGTTGCCTAGAGTCAGGTCCTTGGTTCTTTTTCATTCGTTGCTAAGCAGATAGATACAGAAGCTGAATTTTTAGCTTTTGCCTTGTCAGCTAAAGAACTTGGATTTTTTGTTGTTATTATTACTATTCCTAAGAATTATCTTTTTCGTTTTTATCCCTTTTGCTGCTAAGTCGCTTCAGTCGTGTCCGACTCTGTGCGACCCTATAGACGGCAGCCTACCAGGCTCCGCCATCCCTAGGATTCTCCAGGCAAGAGTACTGGAGTGGGATGCCATTGCCTTCTCCGTTTATCCCTTTTAATAGACATTAAATGCTAATTTACCTTGTGTTAAATAATTAGTTAAAATGTTTCAAAACAGCATTTCTTTTATATACCATATAGCTTTCCCATCTGGGTCAAAGAGCAGTGGCCTTTTCTGGTCTGTCGGGAACATTGAATGAGCTGGATTTGAGGACTCTAGAGCATTTTGTCACTTCCATACTGGGTCTGTGAATAATCAGAGTGTACAGTACATGCCAGTTATTGTTCATTCACTGACCTCAGCTATCTTGGGGGAAAATGCCTTGATAATGACTTGGTAAAGTGAATAGTTTTAAAAGGCCAGTACCTTTCTGAGTGAAAAATTTTTTCAGCTGGAGACTGGATTCTCTCTTTTTGTTAGAGATTATTGTCTACTTTCCCTTGGAAAAGGAGGTGGTGTATTTTAAACCACCAGGAAGCAAAGTCAGTGAGGTTAACCAAAATATTGAAAAGCAAGAAATGGATGCGGCAATTATGAGGAGTCATCACGGGAAAACTTGCCAAGACTTATTGCCATAGCACAACTTTCATTCCTCTTGCTTTTTTCCCCCCACTGTGGTGAGAAACATTCTAATTACTATTGACATTTATTGAAAAAGTCACCAAATACACTGATGCACTAGCCTTGTAAGTAGTAGTCTTGAAGATAAAAAAAAATGAGATAATTCCAAATTAGATGAATTCTAAGATACAAATGTTTTCCTTCACTACAATATGTTACATATTTTTGTTCTTATTTTTCAGCAGTTTTCCAAGGAATGAAAAAAACTGACTTTTTATCATTGCACTGTGGATCTCTAAAATTTATTTTATTTAAAAAATTTGAGATTTCATGAAATTGTAAATACATCTCTTTTCAGTACTGTCTTCCGTAGTTCCATGGTTGGTTCCCTAGTTTAGGGGCAAGACATATAGATGGGTTTATATTGTTCTTATAGCCTAGGTATTCTTGTGGGGAAAGATGAAGCAGAAACTGAAATAAACTTGGAAGTTAAATATTCACTTTAGGAAAAATCCACTAGGGGACTCCATAGCAAACTGGTAGGTCTGCATCATACTTGGTAGACGAGCAGACAGAAACTTTCTTAGAGGCAATATTGGAGTGCAAATGTTATTGTGATGTTTTCTTCTTTTTCAGAAATAGGAGCATAGACTCATTTAGGATTGAGCCATTATACAGATGCAAAAACTAGGTGGCATGAGCATGTGACTTCTCAAACTTTGGAGCATTGCCACAAGCCAGGTGACAGAAGGCAGAGGATAACAGAGTCCTTATGGGATGGATGGAGAAAGTACTCTAGGAGGAACGGTCTTGGACCTGGATGTTAAGGATCTAGGCCGCGGATGCTTCATAAATAAGTTCCATAAGGTGAAATAGAAAGGTCTAGAAGCCAGTTGAGCATATGGTTTATGTTCTAAACAAGTGAAAGATAAACATAGAGAAATATAAGAATAAATTTTTATAAATACACTCTGATATATATAGAACATACTATATACTGAATGCCTTTTGTATGTCAGACACTATAATAATAAACACTAACAAATGAGAAACATGGAAACTTAGCAGCTGTTAAGTATTGTTTCCTGAATATGGACAGTGAGGAGCCCAGCGTGGTGCTCATGACTTCTGATTGCCCTGCGCTGTGCTGTAGTGTTATGCAGATCATTTAGTGAGGGATTTAAATCATTCTGTGTGCATGTGTGCTAAGTCGCTTCCGTCATGTCGGACTCTTTGTGAACTTATGGACTGTAGCCCACCAGGCTCCTCTGTCCGTGGGATTCTCCGGGCTAGAATGCTGGAGTGGGTTGCCCTGCCCTCCTCTAGGGGATCTTCCCGACCCGGGACTGAACCCGTATCTCATATGTCTCCTGCACTGGCAGGTGTGTTCTTTCCCACTAGCACCACCTGGGAAGCCCAAAATCCCCCTATAAGCTTAGCCAAAGAATCCGAAAGGCCTAGAGGGCTTTTTTTTTTTGACAGGAATCATGCAGATACCAAATTTTATGAATCACTTTTCTGTCATAGGCCTTGGTTCCTTCCTGGAATAAATTTGGGGAGGTGTTTGAATGAGTGGTCCTTACAGTCGATCCCAGTTCACTAGAAATGGAAGTGGCATAGAGATGTATCACTGCCCATAATGGTTGTTTGGAAAAAGGATCTTCATCTATGTATTAAAATACATATGAATTGGCTGAATCAGTGAAATCTGAGACTAATATTGGAGTCCTGAGAACCTCTAAAATCAGCTCACTTTGCATGTAGCCTGTCACTTCGATGGCAATGATCACATTGTAACAAGATATCAGCTAGCCTAAAGCGACTTTGGCTCTACCTGGAGGGTACACCCCAGACACAAAAACCTGGTTGCAGGTGATGGGCATAATACGTTAGTAATTGCTTCCCCCAGGTAAGTGGGGTTCTCCAAGACAGGCTTCTTTTTTGCTAATACCTGCACGTGTTGCCTTGTGAGGTAGTCTGCAGCCTCATTTCAGTTTCTGACTCCACAACCTTGTGACCTTAGGGAAGTCACTACACCTCCCCTTGCCTCAGTTTCCCTTTCTGTAAATGGCCACAGAAGTTGTAGAACTTAACAGGTGGTGTTATTGTGAAGGTTCGAAACACAGAGTATAGGAACAAACTCATATATGTTAGCAGTTTTATTCTTGTTAGATTCCTCAATATGCCAATAGGACAAGCAGTAGCCAGCAAAGCATGCAAGATGACAGGGCCTGAGTCTGATAAGTCCTTTGAGATTCTAATAAGAGCAAGGCTCTGAGATAAGAAGTATGGAGAATTCAAAGCAATCGAAAGCCTTGGTGTTGTAGGAAAAATCTCAAATATTAGTTTTAAAAAAATATAGTGGTAAAAACTTAATGTATAGCATTTTGCTAATTCTAGACATCTCAAAATATACAGTAAGTAGATATCTTTTAGTTTGTCTCACTGACTCTTGCTTTACTTTTAGATGGATGATGACAGAATGGACCCCCTGTTCACGAACTTGTGGAAAAGGAATGCAGAGCAGACAAGTGGCCTGTACCCAACAGTTGAGCAATGGAACCTTGACCAGAGCCCGGGAGAGGGACTGCGCAGGGCCCAAGCCGGCCTCCGCCCAGCGCTGCGAGGGCCAGGACTGCATGACCGTGTGGGAGGCGGGCGTGTGGTCCGAGGTATGGTCTCAGCCCTGATGCTTCTCCGTTTTCTTCTGCCTTTCTGACTCTTAGCCTGTATAAGGTTGTGTTGTATCAAAATCAGAGTCTCTCTGCATGGCACTTTTAATACTGTTTATTGATTTTTCTGGTGATAAAAGGAATACATTCATTACAAATAATTTTGAAAGTAGGAAAAAACGGATTTACTCTTTATACTGTGAATATTGTAACATAATCACGAGCATATGTTATGTACATTTTAGAATCCAGATTTTTTATTTCTGTGCCATAAGTATACTCTATAGTGGGCACATATGAAAATACATTGACTCATTGTATATCTCTGAGTATTTAGAAGAGAAAGGAGAAGAAAGACATTAACACTTAACAGTCATTTCTTGTGAACAGGGATTCTGTTTTTACCTCATATTTAGTAACTTTTTGATATTTAATCACCAATGCAGAAAAGTTAAGTTTCACCATTGTATAGTACTTTGGCTCAGAGAAATTAGTTTACTCAAAGTCCTACCTAAGTGCTGGACCTGAGATTTGACCTCAGCACTACCTAACACCACGTATGTACCCACTAGCTTATAATGTGTAGCATACAGCTTTGTCCCATGCCAAACTGTTTGCTTATTTTCTGTTATCATGGTACATGTCTTCTTATGATAATTAACACCAGTCATTACTTATATTTACTAGCCACTCTAAAGCATTTTAGGTGGCCTTGTGGGTGCATGCACACGAACACCCTCACACGTGTATATGAATATACATGTGCAAAGACACATGTGCATGCACATCCATAGCCAAAACATTCATATGCTTGATTTCAAAATATTAATTGGGATGTAAAAATGACAAACTGAAAATGCCAAGCTGCAGTAAGTAGCCATTCTTTTGAAAATTGAGGACAGAGTAGCTTAGATAATGAGGTTTGGGGATATTCTTCAGTTAACTCAACCTCCCCCCCAAAAAAACACACTAGCAAATAGTGTATCTTTCTCTTGTCTTATTTCTGAGCTTTACTAGCCTTTTCAGCAGAGACTCCAAGAGCATAGCCTTCCAGGTCCTCAGAGCCCTGTCGGGGCTGAAAATGGTAGAAAAGGACCAAGAAGGGGGTTGCAAACTGAACACCTCAGGACAGAGGGATCTGGACAAAATCTCCAGACAGATGGCAGCTGCCAACACAGAGCATTAGAACAAATGATGCTGGATTAATAAATGCTTCATTCGTTAATAAAAAAAGATTTTGTTGAAATTCTTCATCATGTATGATGTATACCAGTTTTACATCAAAATGTATCAGTTCAGTCTGGAGAAACAATTCAAATGAACATCAGAGAAACAGGAATACCCTACCTTCAGCTTATGTGTAACACTTTTGCAAACTCTTCAAGAGGGAGTAGGTCAGAAATATTCTAACATACAGATTTTTGGCACCAGATGGAAGAAGTAACATGTCTCAAAGTAATATACCAATTTTAAAAATGTCTCTTTTGTTTTTATTTAATATAAAAATTGAATTTATAGAACAGGATTAGTTTCCATTGGAAAAAATGTGCTAAGTCACTTCAGTCGTGTCCGATTCTTTGCAACTCCATGGACTGTAGCCCACAAGGCTCCTCTGTCCATGGGAGTCTCCAGGCAACAATACTGGAGTGGGTTGCCATTCCCTTCTCCAGAGGATCTTTCTGACCCAGGTTTCGAACCCTCATCTCCTGTGGCTTCTGCTTGCAGGCAGATTCTTTATCACTGAGCCACCCGGGAAGCCTCATTGGAAAAAAAAAAAAATTTAATGTAAATATTAAAATACCAAATCACACATGTAGTCTGCCTTAAAGCTCAAGACATTCAAATGCAAACCAAAAATTATGAGACAATGACTCATTTGTGCCAAAGTATTATATTTAAAATCTCATGAGTTCTATGCTTCAGTTTTCAGAAAAACAACTGCTGAAATCTGCTGCTACATCCTTGCTAACTGTATAGCTGTAGCTCTTTCTTTGGAACTTTTCCAGATATAAATATAAATTGGAGTTTTCAAGTTTTACCATGTCTCTCATCCCTTCCTCCCTCTCAGCTATCGTACCCAATGGCATTTTGGTTCCTGTGTCCAGATAATCAGTGATGCACACTCTTGTAAGACTGGGAAGCTTTATACGTGTTCCTTAATGGGGAGCATAAATGTAAACGAGAAGGTCAGTTATATCCCTACAGGCCTCATACCTGTTACATCACATCATTAATCAAGCATCAGTTATTCATGAGATGAACTGAACTGTTTTGAACTGAATTATATTTTCAATCCAAACAACCATTTAGAATGATGATTTCTAGAAGTATATAATTATATAAAGAAACTTTTGTTCTTGCTACATTTTCTCTGTTTTAACTTTATATCCTCTTAGAAATTGTCATTTTTTTACAAATATTTCTTAATGCTAACACAAACTAAGTCTTCACCAAAAATAAAATGAATTTCCTTACATAATTATATATGATAATTTGATATCAGTTATTAGGTTAGTGTTTTACACTTTGGCCACTGTTTATCTGTCTTTCATAAGCAATCACTGTGTTGTAGAACTCTCTGTACTAATGGTCCTGTATTCCCGAAACCCATTCATTTCTAGCACTGTGCCTGAAGCACTGTCTGGCCTCTGATGCTGGGGCATAGCCTTCATTCTGGCCTTTGTGTAGGTGATAGGTATATGAGAGATAAGAACCAGTTCCTAATGTAATTTGATCATCAAGTCTATATCTTCTAATCACCAGCTTTATCCACAGTCTCTGACGTTATTTTCCAGTGTTCGGTCAAGTGTGGCAAAGGTGTACGTCATCGGACTGTGAGGTGTACTAACCCTAGAAAGAAATGTGTCCTCTCCACCCGACCCAGGGAGGCTGAGGACTGTGAGGATTACTCCAAATGCTACGTGTGGCGGATGGGTGACTGGTCTAAGGTGAGAACCTTTCTGTACATTGTCAGTATTAAGTTTCCGTAATATCAGCATTGCTCTGAGTACTATAACCACACGGTATGAAGTACAGGAGGCATAGAAGGTATAAGTAAGGTAGAGTATTACATACGTACATGTGTAGTTGCAAAGTCATGTCTGACTCTTTGCGACCTATTGGACTATACCCCCTGGCTCCTCTGTCCATGAGGTTTTCCAGGCAAGAATACTGGAGTGAGTTGCCATTTCCTCCTCCAGGGTATCTTCCTGACCCAGGGATTTAGCCCACATGTCCTGCATTAGCAGGTGGATTCTTCACCACTGAGACAAGAGTATTAAATACTAAGATCCAAATCCTATTTTTCTGTCTATGATAATAACTCTATAGAACTGTTCTAAATAATAAGTATCAGTAAGATAGAAATGTGTAAAGTACTAAACACCATTTGTGATGCAAAGGAAGCTCTTGACAAGTATTATATATTATTATTGTTTTGCTGCTTGTATTGTGGATACTGATTTTGCTCAGAACATATTTTGTATAAAATTTGTCTAGTGAGTAGAATACTACCAGATAAGTTCCTTTGAAATATAAATAAGGTAGATAATGACAGAACCAAACAAAGAGAATTCCCATCTTAATATGTAAAGGGTATTCTTTTTCCCACCATTATTTTAAAACATAGAAGAAATTGAAAGGAACAGAATTCTTGAAGTCTTTTAGTCAGATCAGGTGGACACAATTTCATTCGCAGGTGAACAGTGAGTTTATTCATGTTAATGGTAATATTTAAAATTTATGAATTAAGTAGAACTTTATGGGTTGTAGAAAATAGCTCAGATATTCACTCTAAAAGTATTAATAAATCCCATGTTTTTAAATACAATTCTGATCATATCTGAGTGAAAATAGC
Organism: Giraffa tippelskirchi; assembly: GCF_054371585.1. Taxonomy (NCBI): domain Eukaryota; kingdom Metazoa; phylum Chordata; class Mammalia; order Artiodactyla; family Giraffidae; genus Giraffa; species Giraffa tippelskirchi. Next base: position 100,499,844 of record NC_137280.1, on the reverse strand, counting down.
TGTCAAATACAAACTTTTAGAAGTTTTAGTCAGATGATCCTTTGTGCCTTGCTATATTGAACCTCTTATCATGGAATCTAATGTTCCAAGGCTTACAATAGACATAATAAATCTAAATCTACTCTTATAAATTCCCTGTTGTATTACAAATAAAAAAAAAATGGTGCCTGCCATGGCATGGAGGGGCAAGTGATAGCTATTCATGAATAAACCTAAAGGATATTCTGGAAGAAATAGTTTCATTGTACAACTTTCTTTGGGTAGTCAGCCTCCTTATTATTACTCAAAAAGAAATCCATGACATTTAAAATCTATTTTCTTATGATTTTTCATGCCTTTATTCTCCAGTGAAAGTTTGTATATTAACTTTGCATATGAGTTCTCACTGAACTATACTGTTTCCACATCTTTGAACATTGGAACTCTACAAGGTACATTTGTCAACAATGTAAATAAGTCCCTGACTACAGAATTAGGAAATAACCCAATCCATGCAGCTTTTAGTTGGTGAACCATATAAGGAAACTTCAGAGTAAGCAACTTTTAGACAAAAGAGAATTCTAGATTGACCATAAATAATTTATTTCATGTTCAGGCTTTAGAGTTCCCACTTCTAAGAGACAAGTAGAGTGATTGGGAAAGACATGGCTTGCAAGTCAAGAACATGGGGTACAGTTAGGATTCCCTCATTGACTGCTTCTGTGTCTGATTCCTTAAGAGTGAAATAAGGAAAATAGACAACACCGTTATTTTCAATCCATTTTTATATTAACACCTCATTTGACACTGAAAGTTTAAACTAGGTTGAGGAAATGAATGTACTCCTTGCGGGAGTGTGAGGAGGATCACCTGTTACTCCCTATCAGTTGTAGAAACCTTGCATTTGTTCATTTTGGCTAGCAAAAAGAAATAACTCGGCTCTAAGAAAAAGTTTTAAAATGACTCGAATAAATGAGCAATATTCTTCCAACTTCATTAATAGAAATATTCTAAGTGATAAATGCTAATCCCTAGTTAACTACAAAAAGCAAAATTATTGTTACAAAAAACAGATGGTCCAGATATTATAGTTTCTTATTTACATGACAAATACTATTGCAATTGATTAATAAATGTGCCTGTTTTGTGGCCTCTAGTCAAATCTTAAGCAAAATCAAAATTGACTGGGGAGATCATAGAAAACATTGATTTGTGCTAAGCCTGAAAAAAATTTTTTTTCAATTTTACCACAGTTTACATGTACATAGGGCTTCCCTGATGGCTCAGTGGTAAAGAACCTGCCTGCCACTGCAGGAAATGGGGGTTCCATCCCTGGGTAGGGAAGGTCCCCTGGGAGGAGGAAATGGCAACCCAGTCCAGTATTCTAGTTGGAAGAATCCCAAAGACAGAGGAGCCTGGCGTGCTACAGTCCTTGGGGTGGCAAAAGAGTCAGACATGACTTAGCGACTAAACAACAGTTTTTAAATAGGCTTGTATTGAATTAGTTTAAATTCATCTTTGTTATGTTACTCCATTGCTACCAAGCTAGAATAGCCTTTCTGAGTAAAGAAAGTAATGGATAGACCTAACAAATATTCACTTTTACTCAGTGACTTTTAACCTTTGTTTATTGTACAGTTTGTTTGCTTATGTAGAAGATCCAGTTATACTGTATTTTCTATTCTTTTTATGAATGTCTGTTCTTTCCCTTGAAGCTGTTTTCTTTCTTTCTTTCTTTCTAGTTTCAACAGTTACAAACAGCATGCACAAATTAAAACCAGTGACTCCATGCGACCTTTATTGATATCTCCCCTCTTGTTTTACCCTTAATGTATCACTTTCATGTTCAAATGAAGACCATCCCAAAATAATTACCAAAAAAAAAAGAATGGTGCTCTGATTATTAAGTTTCAGTGATTAAAGCATTCATAGACAGAGGAAACACACAGATCTCTTATTCTTATCAGCTGTGTTCCTGGAATCAGAATAACAACAAGATGTGTGCAATTATGGGTCAATTTCTGTGCTCCTCTGAAGTCAGTTAATCTATCAGTTTCATTCAAATTCTACTAATATTTTTAAACACTTGATAAACCTAAATGGACTTAAAATTAAGCCCTGGGTTGGCTTTAATCAGGTTTATTCAGTGGACTCTAGTAAGGTCTAAGCTCGGAAATCCTGCTCTTCCCTCAATAATATTGATGAATCATTAGCAATTCAGTAAAATATGTATATGTTCTCAGATTTTTCCATTGTCTAAAAGCCACTGACTACTGTTGAGCCAAGGTAATATTGGCTAAATGGAGGGTTACTAAGAATATGGCTTATGTGTCAAACTATGTTCACAGCATTTGTATCAGCCTATATAATTTCTAGCATTTATGATTTTATGATTTTGTGTACACAGTGGGAAACATTACTCTCAGCTAAGAGGAAAAAATTATAGATCCAGGTATACCCAAAGAAAAATTTCCTATTATATAATTGTTAGCTCTGATTTCTAAGTAGATGTAATACGGCCTTTATTAAACATTGCTAATGTTTATTTCATTGAGACTAGAAAGTTGGCAAAAATAAGGCAAAAACAATCTGGTTGCTTTGCTCTGGCTTGAGTTAACTGTTGAAATAATCATATGCCACATTCTGATATATATTCGGCCTTAGGGTCTTTCCTGGGAAAGCAAAACATGACCCATCTGTTTCTTGGCATTATAAATCTGTATTTACTCATTTAAACTGTCCTAAGCATAGAACACTGACTTGAAAAAAATAATGTAGTCTCTTATGCTTAATGAAATGCCATATTTTCTGGCTGAATTTGATCTTTCTGCCTTCACTTAAAATTCTAAAACTTCTTGTTTTCATTATTGGAGGCCAATAGAGGAGCAAATAAAACGGTATTATTTTATCTACTTTCTATACAGAGTTTGGTCCTTCATCAAGCTTTTATAGAGTAAATTTTTCTGTGCAGTGTTAAGAAATGGTTTATACTTATTCAAGTGAACTTTAAAGACCAAACAAAACACCTTGGAATTACACATAATTGTGGCTTATTCTTGGATTCCATACATACTGTACAATTTAAACTTAATATAACCCTTTAAAATTCCAGAAAGTGACTAGATTTGGCCACATTCCAAATTATGACATGATTAATAGATTTTTGGGTAAGAGATTGTGAGTCTTTTGTAATTATATAATTGAAAATAATGCAGTGGAAGCACAAGAAATCATTCTGGGTGATTTAATTATATAGGTAATATGGTATAGCTTTGTTTAGAAGTAGTAAACATTTAAGCTTGCGGTATGGTGAGTTATTTTTAACTTACCTGCAAAAGGAAACCACAGTTGTATTCAGTATATTCATTTGAATAGAAGAAGAATCTAAAAATGAAGGTCATTTTTTCTAATGAATAGGGGAATTACATCAAACTAATAACCTGCTTTCTAACTATAAAAATAACATTTAAGTTGGGACTTCCCTGGTGGTCCAGTGGCTAAGACTCTACGCCCCCAATGCAGGGGAGCCTGGGTTTGATTCCTGGTCAGGGAACTAGATCCCACTTGCTACAACTAAAGATTCCACATGCCACAATTAAGACCTGGAGCAACCAAATAAATAAATACTTTAGAAAATAACACTTATGTTAATAGGAATTCTATTTATTTTGAGATCATTCTCATAGTAAAGATTTTCTAAAGCAGTCGAAAAATGGCATTTTATGATGACTTTTTGCATTTTCTCTGAAAAGTGTTGTAACTAAAACTCAAATCATATTGATTTCTTGATAATTTATTTCTATAACTGTGAAAGACTTGACTATATCTGGATTATTTTTAGTCAGAATAATTTTCTTAATACATATGCTTTCAAATACCATTAAAATCCACCTGGTGTATTATACTGTCCTAGGACTCAGTAATAACTATGGGAAAATAAGTGTGCCATTTCCTGTGTTATTACTTAACTAATTTTTTAAAAGAAGTTCAAAAAGAGACTTAAATTATCACGTAAATCTTGCCAGTACTCTAAGTAATGCTCTTTGGGTAATCAAGATGTATAACCTTAAAGTAGTCTCATGGTGCATAATTATTAAGTTAAAGCAATTCATAACAGGCACTTTATCCAGATTGGTCAGCTGCTGCTGCTGCTGCTAAGTCGCTTCAGTCGTGTCCGACTCTGTGTGACCCTATAGACGGCAGCCCACCAGGCTCCGCCGTCCCTGGGATTCTCCAGGCAAGAACACTGGAGTGGGTTGCCATTTCCTTCTCCAGTGCATGAAAGGGAAAAGTGAAAGTGAAGTCGCTCAGTCGTGTCCGACTCTTAGCGACCCCATGGACTGTAGCCCACCAGGCTCCTCCGTCCATGGGATTCTCCAGGCAAGAGTACTGGAGTGGGGTGCCATTGCCTTCTCCAAGATTGGTCAGCAGTCAGTATAAATAAGTGACTTGGTGGTTTGAACCATTTCACATGTCCCTGGAAAAACATTCTTTTATTTCTTGCTGTTTGTTAGAGTGGACTCAGAGAGACGAATTGCCTGTTCCCAGATCTCATAGGTTCTCGGCCTGATGATTTGCCTTCAGCTTTCTACATAGACGCTTGTCACTCCAATTAACATTGACAGTAGTAGTTGTGACTTACCACCATTTGTAGGAAATTATGAATAATTACATAAGATATTTCACTGAAGGAAAACTTAGGAATCACTGAAGGAAACTTAAAACTTGATCAGAGCAATCAAGAATATCCTAAAACAAATTACTAGATGATACCACATTTTTAATCATGCATCTCTACAGCCTAGTGTTACTACATTAAAAGAAAAGGAACCAAAAAAAAACACAAAACCCAGATCCAAAAATTGAAGAATAGACAGTTCTTGTTACCCAGTGGCTAGGATAGAACCTTTTGACTATGGGTTCCTACATAGGTGAACTGATGCAGTGCTTCATATACCCAACTCCAATTCAATCAACTTACAGAATGTTCCAGAATTCAAATGAAGATATGTATAGATCACTGGTTTTAATATAGCTAAACTAGGTGGGTTGTTGCAGGTTAGTAAAAGGAAGCTCAATCACTTGTTAGAAGGATTTCCCTTTCAAATTTAAAGAAATTATTAGCAGTAACAGTAAATAAATTAAACATCCTACTAGAATGTAAAAATAGAAATGTTAAGTATATTCTGAAACTAGAGAATAAAAGGAATTAATAAAATGAGAACTGCCAGATGGAGAAAATATATTGTTACGTAGATTGATTAGTAAAATTAATATTTACCAAACACCTAAATGTCATCATTTTATAAGACTGAATTCAAATTAATTTATGAATTCTTGCATTTCCAGAATTATGTTCCATGGGAAACTCATTCATTGGGATGTGGTCTCCATGTGAGAGAAATACTGTAGTTAAAGATAATCAAATAATCTATGCTCAAAGAATTTTCAGATCTTTTAGCATTCTTCTGTACATGGCAGATCTCAAAGAGAAACTATGTGAAGTGAAAGTCACTCAGTCGGTCCCGAGTCTTTGTGACCCCATGGGCTATAGCATTCATGGAATTCTCCAGGCCAGAATATTGGAGTGGGTAGCCTATCCCTTCTCCAGGGGAACTTCCTGACCCAAGAATTAAACCAGGGTCTCCTGCATTGCAGGCAGATTCTTTTCCAGCTGAGCTATCAGGGAAGCCCTAAGAGAGACTCTGGTATTTCACTTTTCTTTCTTTTTTTTACCAAGAATCACTTTTACAGAGTATATAGCTAGTTTGTTATTTAGTATAACACACTTTAGAAAAGCTTACAATAGATTGTTTCAAAATCTAGCTTTGTAAATATTTTTTTCTACCTTGAGAAAATTTTTAGTTTGAAACCAAACTGAAATAGTCTATAATCCAGAAAACTATTCTTGAGATGGATTAGCATTTCTATTGAGTATTATTTTCTAATTATGTCTACAAGTCTATTGATATTTGGAGAAGATAACTGCTTATCATTTTTATGTTTATAGATAATCTCATAAGATAGGAAAATTTGAGCAGCTGCACAATTAACAAATATGAATCTATCATCTGTGCGCATTCACTCAGTCATGTCCGACTCTTTGTGACTCATGGACTGTAGCCTGCCAGGCTCCTCTGTCCATGGAATTTTCCAGGCAAGAATGCTGGAGTGGGCTGCCATGCCCTCCTCCAGGGGATCTTCCTGACCCAGGGATCTAACCTGCATCTCTTGTGTCTCCTGCATTGGCAGGCAGCTCTTCACCAGTTGAGCCACCAGGAATGCCTCTGAATCTATGACCCTGAGTTCTATAATTGTTAACTCAGTCAGTGAATTAAAGAAATCGAAGACTATGGGCTTAATTTTAAGCATATAGACATTGAGAAAACCTATCTCACAATATCCTAAAGAAGAGATATTTTGCATTATAGGAAAATTTACTTTAAAAAATGTACTTATCTCTGAGTAAGCTGTTCATACTGAAGAAATTCCTCAATGATATATAAGATGCTTCTCCTCAAGAGAGATTTTCTATTATTTTGTTTAGATACATCCACCAAGCATTTACCCAACTTGATACTTACCATTCTATCTGAAAAAGATAGCCATCTTCTAAACCATGCACAAAATCCCTGAACTGTTGGCTATCAAATTGTTTTATCCCTATCTCTTTGCACTGCCAGAGGATGGGACATTTTTGCATTGCTATCATTTTTATTTTTAAGATCTCCTCAGAGTCTTGTCTGTTGCCCCAGATATATTTTAAAAAATTGAGTTTCCAAAATATTCCCAATTATTCAATGTAATCAAATGTGTTTGGCTGGTATAATTAAACATAGCAGAAATATATTAGCTTAAAAAGAATGAAGCACACATACTGTGTGTATGTCTTCTATCCAAAGAAAATGTATAATTTAAAGAGATTGAAGGAGTGTCTCTGTGTATATGTTCGTTGTCAATATTATATTTGCATATATATGTATAATTACATTATAAATTCAGGTATAAGAACATTTTTTAACATCTTTTGGATTGGAAAATAGGGAGAAATATTTTTTTTTAAATCCACGGGACTTAAAAATACTGTCTTCTTAATAGATCCTTGAAAAGTCACTAGAGTGTTAAAATAATGCTGTCAGTTCTTTTGTGCTACATACCAGGACATCTATAATTTTACCTTCTAAACCATACCCAGAAGTAATTCACTAAATATATGTCATTGAGTTAAAAATTATTCTTGATGTCCTTTATAGGCGTGGAGTATGGAGCATGCCAAAGCTCATTTTGGGGACATTGAACTTCAATAGGTGGGGCAGGGTAGAATTTAACATAAAAATATAATGAAATTTGATGACTTTATAAAATTAAAATCAGCAGTTTTAGCACTGATTGCTTCTTACTTAGATTTAGGAAAGGATATGTTCATCAAATACCAGAGGATATCCAGAGATAGATATAACCAGATCACCAGGACACCCATAGAAGGACATGGATACAATGCAAGGAAAAATGTGCAAATGATCAGCTAGTTAGAAAGGCATCATGCTAAGTCACTTCAGTCATGTCAGGCTCTTTGTGACCCATGGACTGTAGCCCACCAGGCTCCTCTGTCCTTAGGATTCTCCAGGCAAGAACACTGGAGTGGGTTGTCATTTCCCCCTCCAGGGGATCTTTCCAACCCAGGGATCGAACCCACGTCTCTTGCATCTCCTGCATCGGCAGGTGGGTTCTTTACCAGTAGCACCACCTGGGAAGCCCAGAAAGGCATCAGATGGATGCATAATGTAATGAAGGGGAAAATTGTCTTAACAAACAGGTCCCTGCTCTGCTTCAAGTTGACCCTGGCTCTCCAGCCTCATTAGAGCTACACTGCACAATCTGCAGCAGTCTTCCATGTGGAAGAGCAGGTCCTTACGCCCCCTAACCTCAATCCCCACATCTGCAAAATGTGCCAAAGCAACTGAACATCTCCCTGAATTTCAAAATACTGTGTGCAAGTAAAAGTAATAGTTTTCTGGTCTGAAAAATTTGTAGAGATAGTGGTTCTGTGTTATGAGATAGGAAATCCTAGAGATGAACCAAGTTGGAGGGGAAGGACTATGAATTCTATTTGGGCTATGTTTCATCATCTTTTATGTCAGTGATGCGTATAGTCAAAGGAAAAACATTTTTGAGTTACTCAAACACCTTAGGAGACAAAGCACAAATAGCAGAATGGATTATAAAAATACATACTTTATAACTTTCTTTACTATGTATAGAATATATACGAGTCCACATAGAAGAACTAAAACTAACAAACTTATTTCAAAACTTAAAACACGCACAGCTTCAGGGCTCAGAAAGGCACCATGAGAGAAGTGGGTTGGGGGATAGTCTGGGTCTGCCATACGGAGGAAACAGATTCTACTAAATTCTGCCCAGCTGTTTCCATATACGTTTTCTCATACTGTTTCTAAAATTGGATATTATCAAATTTTTTATCATTTTGATAGGTGAAAAAAAATCTTATTTTGAAATGTACACATTCTTAGACTCAACAGCTCCATTGTCACAGAATTTTCTTACAGACATTCTCACATAATTTACTCACGATATTTATGAAGATGCTCATTGCAGTCTTGTTTGGAACAACAAACACTTGGAAATAACCCATCCATTTATATGACTCATAATACTCTACACAGTGGAATACTGTCATTTTTAGAAGTGTATTTGTATATACATAATGATGAGGAAATTTCTCCAAGACCTACTATTAAATAGTAAATATTATGTAGAAGAGTTACATAGTGTAAACTAAAGTTATTTACATGCGTTGTTTTTATACATTTTAACATTTCTCTACACAGATATACAAAGAACAATTTATTTGAATTACATTGAAGGAAAGGGCCTTCTGTACTTAAAATTCTACCTCCCATCTCCATAAATTACCTTTTATTTTATAAACTAGTTAATGGTTTCTGTCAGAAATTAAAATTCTTTCTTAATACTTACATTTTTCATGTTGCAGTTTCAGAAATGATTGATGTCATAAATATAGACAGATGCTAAGCAAATATTATATAATTTCTATGAAGGGGAGAGTATTTGCTGAGTTAGGTAACTGGTGAGACAACTTGGTATATGGAATCAGACAACCCTGGGTTTGAATTCTGAATTTTCTGGTCAGTAAATTACTGAAGCCAGATGAAATAATTTATGAAGAGTTATTAGCAAAGTATCAGTTACATAGTAACTAAATAAATACTGACCATTCATATTGTAGTGTCAGTAGAGATAGGGAAAACAGTTGGCTTTGAGAAACTGTTTTGAGGTTAAAATGAACAGAAGCAGGGTTGTTCTTCTGTGTGAGGTGAAGAGGAGGGAGGGGTTCATGTGTTTAAAAGGAATCCCACGTTCGCATGAGATAGGAACTCCTAGAGATGAATCAAGTTGGAGGGGAAGGATTGTGAATTCTCTTTGGACTATGTTTCATGCTCCCATAAGAGAATTGAATGCTGGATGAACTATGGACGGAGGTTCGTGACATTGTACAGGAGACAGGGATCAAGACCATCCCCATGGAAAAGAAATGCAAAAAAGCAAAATGGCTTTCTGAGGAGGCCTTACAAAGAGCTGTGAAAAGAAGAGAAGCAAAAAGCAAAGGAGAAAAGGAAAGATATTCCCATTTGAATGCAGAGTTCCAAAGAATAGCAAGGAGAGATAAGAAAGCCTTCCCCAGCGATCAATGCAAAGAAATAGAGAAAAACAACAGAATGGGAAAGACTAGAGATCTCTTCAAGAAAATTAGAGATGCCAAGGGAATATTTCATGCAAAGATGGGCTTGATAAAGGACAGGAATAGTATGAACCTAACAAAAGCAGAAGATATTAAGAAGAAGTGGCAAGAAAACACAGAAGAACTGTACAAAAAAGATCTTCATGACCCAGATAATCACGATGGTGTGATCACTCACCTAGAGCCAGACATCCTGGAATGTGAAGTCAAGTGGGCCTTAGAAAGCATCACTACGAACAAAGCTAGTGGAGGTGATGGAATTCCAGTTGAGCTATTTCAAATCCTAAAAGGTGATGCTGTCAAAGTGCTGCACTCAATATGCTAGCAAATTTGGAAAAGTCAGCAGTGGGCACAGGACTGAAGAGGTCAGTTTTCATTCCAATCCCAAAGAAAGGCAATGCCAAAGAATGCTCAAACTACTGCACAATTGCACTCATCTCACACACTAGTAAAGTAATGCTCAAAATTCTCCAAGCCAGGCTTCAGCAATACGTGAACCGTGAACTTCCAGATGTTCAAGCTGGTTTTAGAAAAGGCAGAGGAACCAGAGATCAAATTGCCAACATCCGATGGATCATTGAAAAAGCAAGAGAGTTCCAGAAAAACATCTATTTCTGCTTTATTGACTATGCCAAAGCCTTTGACTGTGTGGATCACAATAAACTGTGGAAAATCCTGAAAGAGATGGTAATACCAGACCACCTGACCTGCCTCTTGAGAAACCTGTATGCAGGTCAGGAAGCAACAGTTAGAATTGGACAAGGAACAATGACTGGTTCCAAATAGGAAAAGGAGTACATCAAGGCTGTATATTGTCACTCTGCTTATTTAACTTATATGCAGAGTGCATCATGAGAAACGCTGGGCTGGAAGAAGCACAAGCTGGAATCAAGATTGCCGGGAGAAATATCAATAACCTCAGGTATGCAGATGACACCACCCTTATGGCAGAAAGTGAAGAAGAACTAAAGAGCCTCTTGATGAAAGTGAAAGAGGATAGTGAAAAAGTTGGCTTAAAGCTCAACATTCAGAAAACTAAGATCATGGCATCTGGTCCCATCACTTCATGGGAAATAGATGGGGAAACAGTGGAAACAGTGTCAGACTTTATATTTTTGGGCTCCAAAATCACTGCAGATGGTGATTGCAGCCATGAGATTAAAAGACCCTTACTCCTTGGAAAGAAAGTTATGACCAACCTAGATAGCATATTAAAAAGCAGAGACATTACTTTGCCAACAAAGGTCTGTCTAGTCAAGGCTATGGTTTTTCCAGTAGTCATGGACGCTGAAGAAAGCTGAGCACCTAAGAATTGATGCTTTTGAACTGTGGTGTTGGAGAAGTCTCTTGAGAGTCCCTTGGACTGCGAGGAGATCCAACCAGTCCATCCTAAAGGAAATCAGTTCTAAATATTCATTGGAACGACTTATGCTGAAGCTGAAACTCCAATACTTTGGCTACCTCATGAGAAGAGTTGGCTCATTGGAAAAGACCCTGATACTGGTAAGGATTGGGGGCAGAAGGAGAAGGGGACGACAGAGGATGAGATGGCTGGATGGCATCATCGACTCGATGGACATGAGTTTGTGTAAACTCCGGAAGTTGGTGATGGACAGGGAGGCCTGGCATGCTGCGATTCATGGGGTCGCAAAGAGTCAGACACGACTGAGCAACTGAACTGTACTGATCTAGTAGGTAGATCAGAGGAAAGGAATGGGATCGAATATACATTTTGGAATCACCAACGTGTAGGCAGTGTTTAAATCTTGAAGTAGTTTCAGAGAATTGGCATTGGCTTTACTGTCAACTAAAGGACTTTACTGTCAACTAAGGACTTCCCTGGTGGCTCAGATGGTAAAGCATCTGCCTACAATGTGGGAGACCTGGGTTCAGTCCCTGGGTCGGGAAGACCCTCTGGAGAAGGAAATGGCAATCCACTCCAGTACTCTTGCCTGGAAAATCCTGTGGACGGAGGAGCCTGGTAGGCTACAGTCCATGGGGTCCCAAAGAGTCCGACACGAATGAGTGACTAAACTTTCACTTTCACATACTCACTCTGATGTTTAAAGCTTTCTATATGCTGATCTTAACCTACCTATTTAGAATCGTCTCTTTATTCTCATTAATTCGGTATCTCCAGTAAGCTCAGACCTGAGCAGTTTGTACTTTTACAATCTTCACGTCTTTGTATATACACTTTATCACTAGAATGTATTTTTTTTTCAACCATCCAAGTCCTTTAAGGACTACCTCAAGTACTTTATTTCCCCAATAAATAACAAAATGTGTTTTGCACTTATCGACTAGATTAATTTTTCTCAATTATTTATTGCCTTATATTGTTGCTGTTTCATTGTCTTAATCCTTTAAGCCCTTTCACACATTTCTCTGAATGAACATACCATAGCATAACAAGCAGTGATTTTTATTGAATAAATGACTGCTTAAACTTTTTCATCAAGTAAGCAAAAAAATGTATGCGACATCTAAGCATTGTATTTCTTTTCTTCTGATCTATTTTTCTGACTCTAGTTCTATAACAATTACAATGCTTCATATATTTTACTAGAAAAACTTAGTAACTAGCTTATCTTTCTCAAGGAAAATTAAGGTAATAAATATAATTTTATGTAAACATATGACTCCCTTGATCTTTTTCTGTATGGTCTATCAAACTACTTAAAAATGTGATTTTTTTTAATAAAAAAAGTAAATCCAGCCATATTTGAATAACATGCTATTTAAGCCTAAAGGATGCTTCAGATTGAGCTTCAAGGAAGCTGGCAGACCTGTTTTACATTGTCTGGAATTCATGTGTCAATATCTGACAAAAGGTTGGAGAGCAATTATCTAACCTAGAAGGAAAGCAGCAGATGGAAACAAAGCACAGTTAAGAATTTTCTCTGTGAACTGGGAAATGCTTGGTATATTTCAGGTTGGAATAAGTTAAAAGTTGCTATATAATGTACTCTGTACTATTTTAAATCAAGATTTTATTTACTAAAAACAAAATAAAAAACACACACTTACTCTAACCTGGCCGCAGAGGATCTGATCCATTTTTGACATAGGGTTGTTATACTAGACCTGGAAAGTATTTAATTGGAGAAGGAAATTCAATCACTGTCTTTCCAAACAGCTGTCTCTGGCGGGAAGATGTTTCCCTGGGATGATAGTGATAAAATAGAAACGTACTGCTGTTCTTTTTTCACCTCTGCAACTTCCTGTGATTCATAGGCTCAGCACTGACAGAACTGCAAATGTGCCGAAGACTTTGTATTTATTAATTGCTTCTTAATGCAAAACATCTTTCTTTAATTCCATCATTGTGGTGATCAGTGTATATATTTTGATATAAAAAATGATTGGGGTGATTATTTTGACCTTTCATAACACATTCAGTTCTCTGCTAATCATTCATAAGCAATCCGCTTGATTTTTGCCACACACATTTCCTTGATTTGCATTAACTCTGTGCAAACATTTTCATGAAAGAGACAAAAATAGTTGAACTGTAGAACCAAGCGATGAATTAATTAAACACATATGCAAAAAATCCTCAATGTCTGACCTCTAAGAATAGATTCAATCCCAAATATCCATGTGTTAAATAAAGCAGATGAACTATGTTTAAAGATGTTGCAACACTGACCAAAATAAATTGCAAATCTTTAAAAACAAAGCTAACTTTTGTTCCTTAGTATGCTTGTTTCACACTCACTTTATTAAAAAGTTTAAAGATGGAACTGCCAAATATATACATAAATGAATAGGAATGCTGTGCTAATAATTTCCAGTAGAAGTCATCATTCAGTTTCCTTACGAGGTCCACTCTCCACTGTGAATGCTACTTCACTCTCGTTAAACTACTTTGGAATAATCCATTTATTCTCAAAGACAAATTATCCAAGTCAATGCTGTTAACCTTGTTAGAGATTGGCATTTATCATTACAAATTATATTGGGTTCTAGAAGATTGTCTATTATATTGGTTTAAAAAAGTTCTGTCTGCCAGTGACAATTTTCTCTTAATTTAGGAATTCCTATTTCTTACAGAGGCCAGCTGGAAATGAGTAAAGCATTACAGAGCCTTCCTTAGCTGTTGGCCTGGAGAATACACATTCTCTCCAGAATATATATCTTTGGCACAGTCTAGAAGGAAGGAATCTCGGGTAATCTCTGTGCTGGCCAAGTGTGAGAATTATTATTTTTAACCCCTAAATATCCTGAAATTTTGGGGATTTTTTTCAAGGAATTTAAAAATAGACTAGTGATATTTGTTATTCAATAAAACTTCAAATAAATACTGTACAGCAGTATTTTTATTTCTGGGTTCCTGCCTCTTTGGTATAATGTTTAAGAGAATATTTTATAGGACTCAGCAGGTTGAAGAGTTTTACACTAACCTTAGAGTTTAACATGCACAGATTAACAGGCAAACGAGTTGATTATTTAACTTAAGTGTACAAATTTACTGACACCATAGTGTCCCGATTGGTCCCCAAACATAGGTTATCTAAATATTCAGAGTAACAGCTGGCACCGAGCAGGGTCTGTGTGACTATTCTGAAGTCCTGAAAGGAAAGGTGGAAACTAATATGTAACCAATAACTTTAACGTTTGGCATTTTACCATAGGATCCCAATACTGAAGACTAGATAGGGAAATCTTTTGTAGCTGAAAGTTGCATATGCAGAATATATCTACTTGATCCTAGAAGCCATGGAGCACAGAAGCAGTGCAAAAATCAGAGATCAGTGGAAATAATGAGTGTCTCTTCTCTATATAGAAGGGTAATTAAGAGATATTTATCGATATCCCATTCATAAAGGGTTGTTTTTTTTTTATATAAATTTATTTATTTTAGTTGGGGGCTAATTACTTTACAATATTGTAATAGTTTTTGCCATACATTGACATGAATCAGCCATAGGTTTACATGTGTTCCCCTTCCTGGACCCCCCACCCACCTCCCTCCCCATCCCATCCCTCTGGGTCATCCCATTGCCCCGGCCCTGAGCCCTTGTCTCATGCATCGAACATGGAATGGTGTTCTGTTTCACATATGATAATATACATGTTTCAATGCTATTCTCCCAGAACGTCCCACCCTCACCTTCTCCCTCAGAGTCCATAAAGGGTTTTTAAGTGAAATTAAGTTGTTCAGAAGCACGTAGGTTACTCCTTAGACAAAAGGACACTGTTCTTTGGTGAATTTGGCAGGGACATACCAGATAGATTATATCATGAGCCCTTATGAATATTCCTACGTGATTCATGAACTTTCAGTGACATAATTGTGCACTTTAGAAAAGTGGATTCAAGTGGTACTATGGATGAGCTTTGAGAACCTCCTAAAATCATGTTCACTGTTTTTGTCCCTCTTTTTGACACTTTATAAACTTGTAGATTCCTATTTATTAGTACCTGTGCAGTAATGTTTTACTCATGTCAGTGTATTACAGAGCATGTTTGCTTTTATTACTAGTAGTTAGTGGATTTATGCGTCTAAGCATTGTGGTATTCATAGAAATTTGGGGGAACAATTTATGTAGATTATTTTAAAAAATACATATTCTTGATAAGCATACTCAAAGCCCTCATTAAATGAATATTTCTATATAATATAATAAAAATTTAGTAACAGAGTATACTCATTCCTAATATGTTTATTTGATCCACCAAAATGTATTTATACCAATATGCTATATAAGAGCTAATTATCCTCAGTGCTAAGATCATAGCATCTGGTCCCATCACTTCATGAGAAATAGATGGGGAAACAGTGGAAACAGTGTCAGACTTTATTTTTTGGGGCTCCAAAATTACTGTTGATGGTGACTGCAGCCATGAAATTAAAAGACGCTCACTCCTTGGAAGGAAGGTTATGGCCAACCTAGATAGCATATTTAAAAGCAGAGACGTTACTTTGCCAACAAAAGTCCGTCTAGTCAAGGCTATGGTTTTTCCAGTGGTCATGTATGGATGTGAGAGTTGGACGGTGAAGAAAGCTGAGTGACGCAGAATTGATGCTTTTGAACTGTGGTGTTGGAGAAGACCCTTAAGAGTCCCTTGGACTGCAAGGAGATCCAGTCAACCCATCCTAAAGGAGATCAATCCTGGGTGTTCATTGGAAGGACTGATGTTGAAGCTGAAACTCCAATACTTTGGCCACCTCATGCGAAGAGTTGACTCATTGGAAAAGACCCTAATGCTGGGTAGGATTGGGGGCAGGAGGAGAAGGGGACCAGAGGATGAGATGGTTGGATGGCATCACTGACTCGATGGACATGGGTTTGGGTGCACTCAGGGAGTTGGTGATGGACAGGGAGGCCTGGCGTGCTGCAATTCATGGGGTCGCAAAGAGTCGGACAGGACTGAGCGACTGAACTGAACTGATCCTCAGTGCATCAGATTAGGCTTGAAAAAAAATTTCATCATGCCACAGTTATTTTATAGCACACACGGCATAGTGAAATTATAACATCAATAAAATGTCTCAGGATAAATGGCCTTTCCCTGAACACCTAATATAAGGTGTTTACATATTTTTCCAAGTATTAAACGAAGATCTTAGCAGCACTATTAATGCTATAAATAATACTGTTAGGAGTGAAATGTCCATGGTCAGTCTCTTACTAAAATTTGAGCTTACTACAGTTTTTGAGCTGTGGTGGAAGCTCATTCATCTTTGTGGTGGAAGAAAGAATTCCACACCATGGCTGGTCCATGAGATGGACTTCCTGGCTATTCAGAGTTCACTTCAACCCTTTGTTTTTGGGACAATGGCTCAGTTGAGAATTTCTTAAGAATTTTTTGAGTCTGTTTTGTTTCCTACATTTTTTTCTATGTCCCTCATTTATTTACATTTATTCACAGACCACAAATTTGCCAGATCATGCTGGCATCTTAACCTGCTTTTATCGGCAAACCCTGCCCACTCAGGGCTAGCATCTAACTTAGTAAGTATAACTTTCCAAGAGTTTACATCTCGATCACCAGACCCTTGTTGGCCATTGATGGAATATGATAAACATCTGAGTTAGGTAAGCGTCCACTGTACCCTTCCATCAGCTTGGATATTGCTTATTCTTCCCCAGATATTTCCTTTTCAGTTAGTTTATTCTGATGAAATTTTCTTAGGTAAAATAAAGTTAGTTAACTCTTATTGTGTGATGTACCAGTGACAAAAAGAAAGTTTTAAATAATGGAAATAGTTTTAAGGGTCTATAATACATGAAGTGAAAATGTTAGTCACTCAGTCATATCCAACTCTTGGCAACCCCAGGGACTATAGGCTTCCCAGCCTCCACTGTGCATCGAATTTTCCAGGCAATAATACTGGAGTGAGACTGGATCCAAATAGGGAAAGGAGCACATCAAAGCTGTATATTGTCACCCTGCTTATTTAACTTATATGCAGAGTACATCATGAGAAACTCTGGGCTGGATAAAGCACAAGCTGGAATCAAGATTGCCGGGAGAAATATCAATAACCTCAGATATGCAGATGACACCACCCTTATGGCAGAAAGCAAAGAAGAACTAAAGAGCCTCTTGATGAAAGTGAAAAAGGAGAGTGGAAAAGTTGGCTTAAAATTCAACATTCAGAAAACTAATATCATGGCATCTGGTCCCATCACTTCATGGCAAATAGATGGGGAAACAGTGGAAACAATGACAGACTTTATATTTTTGGGCTCCAAAATCACTGCAGATGGTGACTGCAGCCATGAAATTAAAAGACACTTGCTCCTTGGAAGGAAAGTTATGATCAACCTAGACAGCATATTAAAAAGCAGAGACATTACTTTGCCAGCAAACGTCCATCTAGTCAACACTGTGGTTTTTCCAGTAGTCATGTATGGATGTGAGAGTTGGTCTATAAAGAAAGTTGAGTGCTGAATAATTGGTGCTTTTGAAGTGTGGTGTTGGAGAAAACTCTTGAGAGTCCCTTGGACTGCAAGGAGATCCAACCAGTCCATCCTAAAGGAAATCAGTCCTGAGTGTTCATTGGAAGGACTGATGTTGAAGCTGAACCTCCAATACTTTGGCCACCAGATGCGAAGAACGGACTCGTTTGAAAAGACCCTGATTTTGGGAAAGATCGAAAGCAGGAGGAGAAGGGGACGACAAGAGGATGACATGACGGGATGGCATCACCGACTCAACGGATATGAGTTTGCGTAAACTCCAGGAGTTGGTGATGGACAGGGAGGCCTGGCGTGCTGCAGTCCATGGTGTCGCAGAGTCGGACACGATTCAGGAACTGAACTGAACTGAACTGCATAGCCATTCCCTTCTCCAGAGATCTTGTTTTAAGAGAGAATATAGTCTTCTTGCTAGTTTGCTACCATTTGTATTCATGGTTCTCATTCATTAAACTATTTCTCTAATCGTTTTAATTGTTCAAACTGTTTAAATTATTGAGGAAGTTTCCTTTGTCATATTTAGTGTTTGACATGAAAACTAATGTAAACATAATTTAATACAATCTTAGAAATTGTCACTAAATGTCCCAGGTGAAGAAAGAGTTTATTCCATTATCAGAGAAATCTATAATGATCTTATCTAAAGATAATGCTCAAGTGCAGGGAAAGTCATCGTTTTCTCGGGTAGATTGAAATGATGAATACATTAAGTCAAAACAAATTTTGTTTTCAGATACTTTAGGTGGAAAAGGGCGATTACCAGCATCATTTTTTCTTGTGCCTTGCTAATTGTTTGTTCTAAAGATTACTGTTTCCCTTTTTTTTTTTTTACTGTAGTAAACCTAGTACATCAAAATTGTGTTTCCTGTTTAGAATTAAAGACTTCTAATTCATGGAATTGATTCATGAGGTTCTTAGTTTCAAAGGGTCCTTCAGGGCAATATTAAAACTGTTTAGGGAACAGACTACTTGTCAGACACTGCAAGTCTCTCTTTTTAAATAACTTTAGTCAGGAAACATTCCTTGTAAAAGAAAGATCAGTGGCAACTTATCTGGTACACCCTGTGTTTTTCTTTTTTTTTTTTTTTTTTTTTACCAGTTGCTGGAAAATTGATTTTGACATTTTAGCATTTTGGCATTTGGTGGATATCTAGAGTGCTGCCTTGTCTCTAATATATTTTAACCTAGTACATATGTGAAGAAGTTTAAAGTGTATTAGAAAAAAGATTGAAGGGAGGGAGGGAGGGACAGAGGAAGGAAGAAAGGAAGAAAAATGGAAAGAGAAATTCATTGAACCTGATCCAAGATCTGTAAAAACACAATGGAAGGAACATTGTATTTGGAAACAGAAGATTGCATTTGAGGTTTGTTTCTCCTTCACATGGAATATGTCTTTGTCACTTTCTCCATGAGTCCTTCCCTGATCATCCCATTTGAATTGCTAAATCCCATAGCCCAAATTTTCCCAGTCTTCCTTCCCAGCTTTAATTTTTCTATAGCACTTGTCAATATCTGGTATACAATGTATTTTAATTCTTGACCTTCTTGCTCCCCACTATTAGAGTGTAAACTGATTGAAGGCACAAATTTTCATCTGTTTTGTTTACTATTATTTCCTGGTATCCAAAAGAGTATTTGACACATCATAGGGTTTCACTAAATATGTGTTGACTGAGTGAATGAAAATGGGCTTCCCCGTTAGCTCAACAGCAAAAGAATCCACCTGCAGTGCAGGAGCCACAGGAGATGCAGGTTCTATTCCTGGGTCAGGCAGATCCCCTGGAGGAGGGCATGCAACCTGCTCCAGTGCAGCCTTGCCTGGAGAATCCCATGAACAGGGGAGCCTTGCAGGCTACAATCTGTGGGGTTGCAAAAAGTCAGATACTAGGTTTATGAGCAAGATTAACCAAGATATTATGTATAAAAGCATATTAGATAATGACTGGATTATAAAAGGTATTTCAAGTGTCCATTTACCATCTAACACATACATCTGTCAGTAAGTCGTCTATAGATAGTGTGACAGTGTATCACAGATTACCCAGGACTATCCCTTTTTATGCCCATAGTCTACGAATAGTTATCAGCAGCTTCTTTCATAAGTGCTCTGATTTGGATGTTAAATTCTACGATCACTCTGTCTAAAGATAAAGCATGCTACTTAATTGTCCTTATGGCAAAAGAGTTTATCTCATACCACATAGCCTGTGTTATAGTAACACAACTCCAAAAAAAAAAGCCTTCTAATTAAGGTAAGAGGTTATTCCACAGGATAGAGAAAAAAGAACTATTTCTAACTGTTAACATAAAGAGAAATATTGGCAATCTTCTAGTATCGAGTAGTACTACATGTCCCGCCTTTGACTTTAGTACATATTAGTTCAAACTCCAGTACCACCTATTCTTAGCTGTGAAACTGTGGGCACTTTGTTTCACTTATTTGAGCCTCTATTTTCTCCTGTGTGTAAAAGGAGTAATAATAGTGCTCATGGGCTTCATATGAGATATTAAAATAAATGTAACCTCTAACACAGTACCTGGCATATAATAGATCCTAAATAAGCACCAGCTTCATAGTATTAATCATTTCTGCTGTTTTTAGCTTCTGTACAGAATCCTGAACATGTTGGGTGATCAGTAAATATTTGAAAAGCCAATAAACAATTGAATACTCTGAAACATTCAAGCAAAATATAATTTTGAGACATTATTTAGTGGACTGCTATCATACCAATGTTGGATAGTACAGTGAATAATTAGATAATGAATTTGCAGCCTTTACTGTTAGGCAGTGTTCCGCTTAAAAATTACCTGACTGCAGTAACTTTTAATAATAAATTATTTAGAGTGTTTTCTTTCATAGATATTTAGACCTGAAAGTGTAGCTATGATCTACTACAGTGCCTTACTTAACGAAAAGGAAAACTAAGTCCCAGGTACATTAGATTCTAGAGACAGTATTAGAGCCCTGGTCTCCTCATTTCAAGCCAAAATTATAGTGACTTTTCCTTTTAATATTTATCTGCCTTTAATCATAATGATGTGATTTGAGAAGATATCCAATTATTAAGTAGTACCTTCTAAAATAAAGTAGAAATAGTTTAGAAGATACTTTGGAATTTCAGTTGTTCCATTTCAGATATATCTGTTTATTTTTCATACATTTGTAATAAATTTTTACCACATATATTTTATAAAGAAAATGATTACTAGTAAAATCTTGATGTTTTTATTATTGAACTATTCTAATAAAAATTATATTCTAAAGCTGTTAGGCCAATTTCATAATAAAGCTAACTCCATTAGTTTCAAAGGCAGAAATGATGCCATTTCAATTAAATGAACTTTTTTCTTTTAATTTTCTAAAAACTAATTTATGGAAGGCACCCTTCAACCACTGTCTACTAAAATTGTGTATTCTAAGTTATCATGTATATATAGTTACGTTGTGATCCTGAAAAAAATGATGTTACTTTGGTTTACACATGTCCTTTGGAGTTAATATAAGATTAGTTGAAAGGGTTGGTAATAGTCTATGATTATTACTAGACTTCTTTGACATATGATTGAGAACCTTCTCTATTACATCAAAATGAGTTCATCTATTATGAAACTTCTGTTTTTCTTTTCATGTCTCCAATATTGTGATTGCTTTCAAGATCTACAGAAATTTTAGGAGCAGATACTAGAATGATATTTTTCCACATAAATTTAACCACTTTAAAGTTTTTAGTTTAATTATTTTGAGTTTTCCTGAAACTATTACTAAGAAGCATGGTGTCTGTATGTATATATCTAGTGAATAATATTAAAAATCTTCCAAAGAACAAAGACCATGTAAACAGTGACTCCTCTTATAATAGCTTTTAAATTATAATGAAGCTTAAACTAAACTGGAAGCATTTACGTCCTGTAGAAGTTAATGAGAAAAAAAATCAGATTTAAAAGGATGTAAATCCAAGATGTTCTTTAATATGCTATTTGTATAAAGCTAAGAATTCATCAGATGCAAAGAAGGTTTTATGTAGAAGTATTTATAGAATAAAATTTATAAAGATCAGTTATCTGTAAAGTAGATGCATAAATGGCATGCACATACAATTGTTATTGTGTTATTCTTAGCTATTTTTATACATGATATGTAAGTTTTATTACTGAAAGTGATATCACAATGAGCATAACTTCAAGAATTTACCTAGAGATACACTAGATTCCTGAAATTTACTAAGAGACACTCAGTTCAGTTCAGTTCAGTTCAGTTCAGTTGCTCTGTCGTGTCCGACTCTTTGTGACCCCATGAATCGCAGCACACCAGGCCTCCCTGTCCATCACCAACTCCCTGAGTGCACCCAAACCCATGTCCATCGAGTCGATGATGCCATCCACCCATCTCATCCTCTGTCGTCCCCTTTTCCTCCTGCCCTCAATCTTTCCCAGCATCAGGGTCTTTTCCAATGCGTCAACTCTTTGCATGAAGTGGCCAAATTATTGGAGTTTCAGCTTCAACATCAGTCCTTCCAGTGAACACTCAGGACTGATCTCCTTAGGATGGACTCGTTGGATCTCCTTGCAGTCCAAGGGACTCTCAAGAGTCTTCTCCAATACCACAGTTCAAAAGCATCAATTCTTTGGCACTCAGCTTTCTTTATAGTCCAACTCTCACATCCATACATGACCACTGGAAAAACCATAGCCTTGACTAGACAGACCTTTGTTGGCAAAGTAATGTCTCTGGTTTGTAATATGCTGTCTAGGTTGGTCATAACTTGCCTTGCAAGGAGTAAGCGTCTTTTAATTTCATGGCTGCAGTCACCATCAGCAGTGATTTTGGAGCCCCCAAAAATAAAGTAAGCCACTGTTGCCACTGTTTCCCCATCTATCTGCCATGAAGTGATGGGACCGGATACCATGATATTAATATTCTGAATGTTGAGCTTCAAGCCAACTTTTTCACTCTCCTCTTTCACTTTCATCAAGAGGCTCTTTAGTTCTTCTTCACTTTCTGCCATAAGGGTGGTGTCATCTGCATATCTAAGGTTATTGATATTTCTCCCGGCAATCTTGATTCCAGCTTGTGCTTCCTCCAGCCCAGCATTTCTCATGATGTACTCTGCATGTAAGTTAAATAAGCAAGGTGACGATATACAGCCTTGATGTACTCCTTTTCCTATTGGAACCAATCTGTTGTTCCATGTCCAGCTCTAACTGTTGCTTCCTGACCTGCATACAGGTTTCTCAAAAGGCAGGTCAGGTGGTCTGGTATTCCCATCTCTTTCAGGATTTTCCACAATTTATTGTGATCCACACAGTCAAAGGCTTTGGCATAGTCAGTAAAGCAGAAATAGATGTTTTTCTGGAACTCTCTTGCTTTTTTGATGATCCATCGGATGTTGGCAATTTGATCTCTGGTTCCTCTGCTTTTTCTAAAACCAGCTTGAACATCTGGAAGTTCACGGTTCACGTATTGCTGAAACCTGGCTTGGAGAATTTTAAGCATTACTTTACTAGTGTGTGAGATGAGTGCAATTGTGCAGTAGTTTGAGCATTCTTTGGCATTGCCTTTCTTTGGGATTGGAATGAAAACTGACCTTTTCCAGTCCTGTGGCCACTGCTGAGTTTTCCAGATTTGCTGGCATATTGAGTGCAGCACTTTCACAACGTCATCTTTCAGAATTTGAGATAGCTCAACTGGAATTCCATCCCCTCCACTAGCTTTGTTTGTAGTGATGCTTGCTAAGACCCACTTGACTTCACATTCCAGGATGTCTGGCTCTAGGTGAGTGATCACACCATCGTGATTGTCTGGGTCGTGAAGATCTTTTTTGTACAGTTCTTCTGTGTATTCTTGCCACCTCTTCTTAATATCTTCTGCTTCTGTTAGGTCCATACCATTTCTGTCCTTTATCAAGCCCATCTTTGCATGAAATGTTCCCCTGGTATCTCTGATTTTCTTGAAAAGATCTCTAGTCTTTCCCATTCTATTGTTTTCCTGTATTTCTTTGCACTGATCGCTGAGAAAGGCTTTCTTATCTCTGCTTGCTATTCTTTGGAACTCTGCATTCAAATGGGTATAGCTTTCCTTTTCTCCTTTGCTTTTCGCTTCTCTTCTTTTCACAGCTCTTTGTAAGGACTCCTTAGACAGCCATTTTGCTTTTTTGCATTTCTTTTTCTTGGGGATGGTCTTGATTCCTGTCTCCTGTATAATGTCACGAACCTCCATCCATAGTTCATCAGGTATTCTGTCTATCAGATCTAGTCCCTTAAATCTATTTGTCACTTCCACTGTATAATCATAAGGGATTTGATTTAGGTCATACCTGAATGGTCTAGTGGTTTTCCCTACTTTCTTCAATTTCAGTCTGAATTTGGCCATAAGGAGTTCATGATCTGAGCCACAGTCGGCTCCCAGTCTTGTTTTTGCTGATTGTATAGAACTTCTCCATCTTTGGCTGCAAAGAATATAATCATTCTGATTTCAGTGTTGACCATCTGGTGATGTCCCTGTGTAGAGTCTTCTCTTGTGTTGTTGGAAGAAGGTGTTTGCTATGACCAGTGGGTTCTCTTAGAAAAACTCTATTAGCCTTTGCCCTGCTTCATTCTGTACTCCAAGGCCAAATTTGCCTGTTATTCCAGGTGTTTCTTGACTTCCTACTTTTGCATTCCAGTCCCCTATAATGAAAAGGACATCTTTTTTGGGTGTTAGTTCTAGAAGGTCTTGTAGGTCTTCATAGAACTGTTCACCTTTAGCTTCTTCGGTGTTACTGGTCTGGGCATAGACTTGAATTACTGTGATATTGAGTGGTTTGCCTTGGAAACGAACAGAGATCATTCTGTCGTTTTTGAGATTGCATCCAAGTACTGCATTTCGGACTCTTGTTGACTATGATGGCTACTCCATTTCTTCTAAGGGATTCCTGCCCACAGTAGTAGATATAATGGTCATCTCAGTTAAATTCACCCATTCCAGTCCATCTTAGTTCACTGATTCATAGAATGTCAATGTTTACTCTTGTCATCTCCTGTTTGACCACTTCCAATTTGCCCTGATTCATGGACCTAACATTCCAGGTTCCTATGTAATATTGCTCTTTACAGCATCGAATCTTGCTTCTATCACCAGTCCCATTCACAACTGGGTGTTGTCTTTGCTTGGGCTCCATCCCTTCATTCTTTCTGTAGTTATTTCTCCACTGATCTCTTGTAGCATATTGGGCACCTACCGACCTGAAGAGTTCATCTTTCATTGTCCTATCTTTTTGCCTTTTCATACTGTTCATGGGATTCTCAAGGCAAGAATACTGAAGTGGTTTGCCATTCCCTTCTCCAGTGGACCACATTCTGTCAGACCTCTCCACCATGACCCGTCCATCTTGAGTGGCCCCACACAGCATGGCTTAGTTTCATTGAGTTAGACAAAGCTGTGATCCATGTGATCAGATTGGCTAGTTGTCCGTGACTGTAGTTTCAGCCTGTCTGCCTGCTGATCCCCTCTCTCAGTGCCCACTGTCTTACCTGGGTTTCTCTTACCTCGGACGCGTGTTCTCTCTTCATGGCTGCTCCAGCAAAGCGCAGCCGCCGCCCCTTACCTCTGACTCGCAGTAGCTCCTCTTGGCCGCCACCCCTGACCTCAGGCCCAGGGTAGTTCCTCTCGGCTGCGCACAGTGTGCTGCCGCAGATGAGACACACTAGATGCATGAAAAGACATTAATCAGAGATAAGAAGTAATACAAACTGGGCTACATCAAATGTAGAACACATACTATTGACCAGTGTTTCCCAAACTCAGGCTGTGCAGCAAAATGTCCTAGGTATTTTTTTCTTTAAATGTATATTCCCAGACTTCATCCTCCATCTGTTTCCTGCCTTAGAAACTCTAGGCCTTAAAATCTATAGTTAAAAGGATTTTTTTTTTCCAAGTGATTCTAAGGGATAGCCTCAGATAGATAGGTATATGGATTTAAACCATAAATGTTGCATAAATATGCATGAGTAGCTGGGATAATTGTGGAACACTTTGTGAAGGTAGTGCATTTGAGATTGTGATTTGAAAAGAGGCCAGACATCTGGAAAGGAATCCTATGAGCATGGTTCTAGTTGTGGGAGTAGAAAGTACATGGACATGATTAGTGATTTATAGAGCAAATGATTCCTAAAGCAGAGAGGTAGAAAATTAAATTTGAGGAGGTAGATAAATGCCGGGCTGGACATTCGAGGATACTGGGCTTTATCTTTTAGGCAATGGACAACTTAATAATTGAAGTTTTTCCAAGGAGGTTATGTATATAGAGCAATTTTAAAAGAATACATATTCTGTGTTAGTATTTGTAATTGATTGGAAGGCTGGAGGCTAAAGACAAAGTGAACAGTAGCAGACAGACTTGAGGTGACAAGGGTTTGTGTAGAATGCTTCTGCTGATGAAAATAAAAAGTGTTGGAACCCAGGATGATAGTAGAGAAAGAATTGAAAATTCTTGCAAAGAAAATGCAATCCTAATAATGACTTGGTAAAATACGAAGGGAAACAAGCATTATAAAACTTGTGCCTACATATCTAAAAGATGACAATCAGAAAGTATTGACCAGTTTTCAAGTAGAATATGCTGAGATCATGTTTTTAAATAGATCTAAGTTTTTAAGAACTATTTGGCCAAATATGACTAAATCTTAATTGCAAAGAAAATATAACTAGTAAATAAATAAGTATTTTCAAAACACAAGCACATTCCCTTTCTCACATGTAATTTTTGTATTTTCTCATTCAGCTAGACCTCAGCTTATTTGTGTAACAAATTACATCTAGTGATATACATGGACCCAAGAGACTTCTTTAATAAACAAACATTGTACATTACATATGTTCTCTGAAATAACATACAAATAAAAACAAACTATATTTAGCTGAGATACAGGTACATTACATTATCTGTAATGTACATTACATTACATAAGATACTTTAAAAGGCTGTCTTACTAGAAAAATACAAGATTTTCAAATATTTGCACAATTTTAGATACCATGTTATCTGCTAAGATGGACTTCTTAGGTGGCTCAGTGGTAAGGAATCCGCCTGCCAATGCAGGAGATGTGAGTTTGGTCCCTGGGTTGGGAAGATTGCCTGGAGAAGGCAGTGGCAATTCACTCTGGTATTCTTGCTGGGAAATCCCATGGACAGAGAAGTCTAGAGGGCTACAGTCCAAGGGTCACAAAAGAGTCAGACACAGTGACTAAACAACAACAGCAATCTTCTAAGACATAGCAGTTATTAACACATCAGGTTGATACACCATTTGATTTTTTCTTTTTTTTTTTGACAAGGCTTGTAAGATTTTAGTTCCCTGACCAGGGATTGAACTCAGGTCCCAACAGTCGAAGCGTGGCATCCTAACCACTGGACCACCAGGGAATTCTGCCATGTTGATGTTATTAATAAACATTTTAAGGCCAGAGTGGATGAATACATTGAAAGATTATAATGAGGAACCAACCCACAGTTCACTTCAGTTCAGTTGCTCAGTCATGTCTGACTTTTTGCAACCCCGTGGACTGCAGCACAACAGGACTTCCTGTCCATCAACAGCTCCCACAGTTGATGCATATCTACACAGCGCCACAGTTGGGCATATCTAACTGTCAAGCATCAGTGACTAAATTAAAGAACAGCAAGTCATTTGTTGCAAACTAGATATTAAAACTTTAAAAACTATCAGTCCAAGTGTGTTACTGGTATCACCCACTATCTTTCCCAAGTCATACTCTCAAACTTTTTTTTCATTTTTATGTTACTGAAGTTCAGTTGATTTATATACTATTGTATTAGTTTCTGCTGTACAGTAAAGTGATTCCATTATACATATGTATGCATTCCTTTTCATATTCTTTTCCATCATGATTTATCACAGGATACTGGATCTAGTTCCCCATGCTCTACAGTATGACCTTGTTGTTTATTCATTCTACATATAACAGTTTGCATAACTTCATCTTCTCTTTAATTGCCTGTGTCCTTCATCACTCAAAGCTCTGCCTTAGGTCAGCTAGGTGTGCTAAACTGCATTGTGTCCAACTTATGAGCAGCAATGTTTCTGACCCTTGTTTTACATCAACCCTAGATGTTGTGGTTCATGTTCAATTTTAACAAATATAAGGAAAAGGTGACTCACAGCCCAGAAGAAGGAAACAGAAAGAACAGTTGACAAAACCTTGTATCTCTCCTAGTGCTCAATTACCTGTGGCAAAGGAATGCAGTCCCGTGTTATTCAGTGCATGCATAAGATCACAGGAAGACATGGAAATGAATGTTTTTCTTCAGAAAAACCTGCAGCGTACAGACCATGCCACCTTCAGCCTTGCAATGAGAAGATTAATGTAAATACTATAACATCACCCAGGCTGGGTAAGCAGATCAAAAAAAGGGAGTGATTTTAACAGATGTAGAAATGATCATGGCTTCTTCTGTTTTATGTATCACTTTAAAGCTTCGTTATCAATCTATACTAATTAGTTTGCTTCTGACTAAATTGGATCTATTCACCCATGTAGTCCAAATGATCATGTAATTCAAATGAAAACTATTTTCATTCCTGAGCTGTCACTTCAGAGCCAGGCTGTGGAAATGCGAAGGCCATATCACTCAAGATCAGCCTAAAAAGGGTTGGAGGATGTAACCATATTTTTTATTCTGACCATGGCAGAACCCTCAGTTAAGGTAATGTTGGTGGAAAGGTGAAGCTGTAGTGTGTATCTTGGATCTCTTCATTGTTATTAGCCTTCCTTGTGATCCTGGGTACAAATTATCCTTTGGAGAGTTAAAGAGTAAAAAACTCACTTTCAAAGAGAGCAGGTACCACTGAACAAAAGGTACTGATTTTTTCACCTTTAAGGACATAATATTACATATAAATAAATACTAGTAGCATTGATTTACATAGTTTTATGTTATAAAATGCTTTCACATATATTCTCAGTTACTGTCAGTCTAATACATCATCAAGAAGTAGAGTATGTATTTTAAGTAATATATCCTGTATTTGCATAAAAGTATTCATGAATGCATTAGCCTTTATTTTTGTGACAGTTAGCAGCTTTTAATAGCACTGCTGCCTGGATGTCACTGGGTTCATTTGTTTAACATTTTCTGTTGTTTTTTTTTAATTAATTTTTATAGTAGTATAGTTGATTTCCAATGTTGTGTTAGTTTCTGCAGTACAGCAAAGTGAATCAGTTATACATATACATATATTCACTCTTTTACATTCTTTTCCCATATGGGCCATTACAGAGTATTCACTAGAGTTCCCTATACTCTACAGTAGGTCCTTATTAGTTATCTATTTTATATATAGTAGTATGTGTATGTCAATCCCAATCTCCCGATGTATTCCACCCCCTCCCCTCTCCCTCTTGGCATACTGAGTGAAGTAAGTCAGACAAAGAAAAACAAATATGATATAATATCACTTATATGTGGAATCTCAAAAAGTGGTGCAAATTAACTTATTTACAAACATGAATAGAGTTACAGCTGTAGAAAACAAACTGATGGTTACCAGGAGGGAACACCTTCAGTTTTAATCAGTTTTAATTTTTATGTATAATCTCCAGGGGATCAGTTAAATCATACAGAATAATATTGCCAAAATTCAAAGAGCTAAATTGTCATAGATACTTCTCCAAGCATAAGATTCAATCAAATGGAAAAGTTTGGTCCTTCATGGAAATATAAAAATTCTCTTTTTTAAGCCAAATAATTAACATTTCTAAGAAATAATCAGTCCAAGTAGAATTAAAACTAGTTAAGACAAAAAGTTAAGCAATCCTAGAGCAGACGTGCTAAAACCTTGTATTCAAAAGCAACATAATCCCTTTCTCTAACAATTATTTGGAGTCCTTCTTGACATAAAATGTGCAGAAAATAATGAATTAAAAGAAGAATTAAATTAAAACTCCATTTTCTCTGTTTATTTTTTCTTGAAGGACATCCCCAAACATAGAAGCACAGTGGTTGGAAAAATCTAAGGGTTTTAAATGTAAAATAATGAATCATACTAGAATAGTGGCAAAGAAGCAGTTGCAGCAGACTGTCTTTTATTATACATACCAGAACACACTATTTCTTCAGAAACACTGGGGCCGAATCTACTTCACTGAATTTTTTATACCAAGAGCTCATTTCAAACACTTCATTGCTGTAAATTTTAGTCACTTTTCTTAATCAGCCTTGATTTTAAGAATGCCTGAAATTGTGACTCTTAGATATCACAGCTAGACAAGTCTGCTGTCTAGGAAACGAGGAATGTGAAATAAGTGTAAGCAGATTTTTGTTTTGCAATTTCTTTGCAAGTTCATCCATAATAGCACTTATTAATTTGTATTCTTATAATGGTGAACATATTGAACACATTCATTTTTCTTTTCAATCTTCTCAACTAAAAATCCAAAAGAAGCTTAAATAAAAGTCGTGAAATGGAAACTTAAAAGCCATTTGCAGTACACTCATTGGCTTTGGGAAATCTATCTTTAATAAGTCTATAAAAGCTCATGAGTAAGACCAGTATTCATTCACTCTACTCCTTTGTTATAGAGTGTGTGTGTGAGTGTTTGTTTATCTCTACCTTTTATGTTCTGGAAGGTTATGTACATGGGTCAACATGAGTGTACAAAATCCCCCCACTTAAATGATTGTTGTTTGTTTCTACTCATGATACCTAGTTTATCTGCATGTATTAAGTTCCCTGTGTTTTGTTTCACAGCTGCTCTGACTTTCAAGTGCCTGGGAGATCAGTGGCCTGTGTACTGCCGGGTGATACGTGAGAAGAACCTCTGTCAGGACATGCGGTGGTATCAGCGCTGCTGTGAGACGTGCAGGGACTTCTATGCCCAAAAGCTGCAGCAGAAGAGTTGACCTCTAGCAGGCTGGCTGGCTAACAGCTCTTTGCAATTACATTATTTATAAACACACACACTAGCATGTTTTTCAAACCAAATATTATCAGATTACATATAATTTAATCAAATTAATTAATTTATTTTTTTTCCTGCCAAACATCCAATATGGTGTTTGCTTTGGTTCTACAAAAATTTTGATTTATACTATATGGCTTCATAAATAATTTTATATAAATAAGTCGGATCCAGTTTCCAGAATAAAAATAAAAAGGGAAAAACTAAAACCAACCAAGATCTTTAGACTTTAAAAAAATTTTTTCAACAATTTTTTTTTTAGTTAGGACTGTCTCTAAGGTGCTACTCTCTCCCTGACAATACCATTGAGTTATCCAGAATGTATACTAATTTAGCTTAATAGTTTAGTTATATATGGAGAGATATCATTATTTTTTCCTTTGGTATCCTGATGCAGAATTTGCCCATTTTCTGTAATCTGCAGGAGATGTTTAAGCATAACAAACCTCATAGTGTTGAACAGGTTTTAGAGAATGTATTATGCATTGGGTTCAGATTTAGAGATATCCATAGGAAAAATTCTACTGTAATTATGACCTTATTTTAATAATGGAAAAGAAAAGTCTGAATAGGGGCTTTGATCATGTTCATGAACATGTACTTGAACACAAGTATTGTAACAATGAAACACTGTAATGATTTACACTGAATCACCATTGCACTGTTGATATAGTGTAGAGAAACCGTTATAGAAATGGTAACATCCTACAAAAATGTGTATTATTTTAACATGTTGTCATTATATTTTAGCTTTTTAAAATATTTTGAACAAGAAAGTGTTGATCCACCCATTTCCTTGTATCTTTTTAGCAGATTTATAAGAGTTTAGTACTTAGCCTCACAAATCATAATGAGAAAATTTACTGTTTTTCAGCCTTTTCCCTAGGAACAAGGAAAAACGAAAAACTTATAATACTGTGGTAGTTTCATTGTGTTTTTCTTTTTAAAAATTAAAAAGTTTTACAATTCTGTGAAACGTTTAATAACCAGTTTAAGGTTTTCTTGTGAGAAAATATTGTACATGATTCACATGATTTCTTAGATTTTTCAATAAAATATGTGAAACTTCCTGTTGGGAGGCAGTTCTTCATGAGTCTCTCACATTTCCACATGTCTTGGCACTGTCTACTTTTGTTCTGGAGTATCTTCTAAAGGATGTTTGTGTAATGAACAGCCTTGGAAGGTAAAGATAGTGTCTGTTTTGGAGCAAAGGGCAAACATGCTTATTTCTCATTATGAAAGTTTCAAGTTCCGTAAAAGTAGGATCTCTCTCCTGTAACACAGTTTACTGAATGTGCAGGTACTGCCTGGCTCTCTTCATGTCATCCTGTGGGAAGTGGGGCTCAGGGAACTGGTGCAAGAAATGCTGATTCTCTGGCTACTGCTGTTGCTGTAAGTAATAAAGTTCTTTGTCTCTAACCCAGGAGTTTAGTGTCTTCTGCCCTAAAAGTGTGGCAGGCTAACTTGATGGATTGCAAGTAGAATAAAGCCTCAAAATCCTCATAGTTCTTAAGACTTCCCTTATTAATATTTTCACATTCATTTTCATAAAAGGCACAGTTTGTTTCTAGATTGTCCCTTACTATGGGTATCCTTTAGTTTAATTGCTGAGATATAAAATCAGTCAATTTCAACACATCTTATGGAAGATAGTAGGGGAATGGGAGAGGGAAAAATTACATAGTAAGAGAAGACGTTCTTTTCTTTTTAATTTATTTATTTTAATTGGAGGCTAATTACTTTACGATATTGTAGTGGCTTTTGCCCATACATTGACATGACTCAGTCATGGGTTTACATGTGTTCCCCATCCTGAAACCCGCTCCCACCTCCCAACCCATCCCATCCCTCTGGGTCATCCCAGTGCACCAGCCCTGAGCACCCTGTCTCATGCATCAAACCTGGACTGCCGATATGTTTCACATATGATAATATACATGTTTCAATGCTATTCTCTCAGATCATCCCACCCTCACCTTCTCCCGCAGAGTCCAAAAGACTGTTCTATACATCTGTGTCTCTTTTGTTGTCTCGCATATAGGGTTATCATTACCATCTTTCTAAATTCCAAATATATGTGTTAGTATACTGTATTGGTGTTTTTCTTTCTGGCTTACTTCACTCTGTATAATAGGCTCCAGTTTCATCCACCTCATCAGAACTGATTCGAATGTATTCTTTTTAATGGCTGAGTAATATTCCATTGTGTATATGTACCACAGCTTCCTTATCCATTCATCTACTGATGGGCATCTAGGCTGCTTCCATGTCCTGGCTATTATAAACAGTGCTGTGATGAACATTGGGGTACACGCGTCTCTTTCAGTTCTGGTTTCCTCGGTGTGTATGCCCAGCAGTGGGATTGCTGGGTCATATGGCAGTTCTGTTTCCAGGTTTTTGAGGAATCTCCACACTGTTCTCCATAGTGGCTGTACTAGCTTTCATTCCCACCAACAGTGTAAGAGGGTTCCCTTTTCTCTGCACCCTCTCCAGCATTTATTGTTTGTAGAATTTTTGATAGCAGCCATTCTGACTGGAGTGAGATGGTACCTCATTGTGGTTTTGATTTGCATTTCTCTGATAATGAGTGATGTTGAGCATCTTTTCATGTGTTTGTTAGCTATCTGTATGTCTTCTTTGGAGAAATGCCTGTTTAATTCTTTGGCCCATATTTTGACTGGGTCGTTTATTTTTCTGGTATTGAGCTGCATGAGCTGCTTGTATATTTTTGACATAATTCTTTGTCAGTTGCTTCGTTTGCTATTATTTTCTCCCATTCTGAAGGCTGTCTTTTCACTTTGCTTATAGTTTCCTTTGTTGTGCAAAAGCTTTTAAGTTTAATTAGGTCCCATTGGTTTACTTTTGCTTTTATTTCCATTACTCTGGGAGGTGGGTCATAGAGGATCCTGCTGTGATTTATGTTGAAGAGTGTTTTGCCTGTGTTTTCCTCTAGGAGTTTTATAGTTTCTGGTCTTACGTTTAGATCTTTAATCCATTTTGAGTTTATTTTTGTGTATGGTGTTAGAAAGTGTTCTAGTTTCATTCTTTTATGAGTGGTTGACCAGTCTTCTCAGCACCATTTGTTAAAGAGATTGTCTTTTCTCCATTGTATATTCTTGCCTCCTTTGTCAAAGATAAGGTGTCCATAGGTGTGTGGATTTATCTCTGGGCTTTCTATTTTGTTCTAGAGAAGACATTCTTAATCCATCCCTTGATTCCTGAATCCATGAATTGGTGCAGAAATATCACCATTTACTGATCAATGAATTAGACCCTACACATCTTAGAGAACCTCCAAAATGTCTTCACCCAGCTGATGCCAGAATTTAATACTTGGGGAAGAAAAGGCATTCTTGCATCATTCTGTCAGGCCATTTGTTCAGGATGATGGGGAACATGGTGATTAATACTGGAAATTTCAGAGAACATCAGTCCGTTGCCACACTTTTTACTGTTAAATGAATTCCCTGAAAAGAAACAATATATCATATGGAACACCTTAACAGTGAATGAGGCTTTTGGTAAGTTCATGGATGGTATTTTGCAGACACTTTGCAGGCTGGCAAGACACATCCATATTCGGGGTAAGTGACTATTTCTGTGAAAATAGTCCACAGCCTGTTTGGTGATTAAAGTGATCTAATGTAATCTTAACTACAATCCAGATGTTTTGCAGGATTGACAAGGACTTGGAAGGAGCATGGTTTGAAAATTGGTGATGAAGAAATTTTGAAGAAAAGGTATGTGAATAACTTGCATTCCATTTGACTGCTCACCAAAGAGCACTATCAGGAGGGAGGACTTAATCACCAGTTGGACAAGTTGACAAGTTCTGTGTATGTTGGTCAGTCTCTTTCATTAGCCACCTTTGTCCTTGCCCATGAGCCCAGGAACAGAGACAGTAGTGGCAAGACTAGAGATTATGCATAGGTTCAGTAACATGACCTTCCACTCACCAAGACCCCCTCCAGCTACAGCCATTGCAAGGGCTCAGCCTAACAATAGCAGAGAAAATATTATTTCCCAACATGGCACCATTCTATGGCAGGATTAGCCCATTGTCTTGTTTGTAGTAAGATTATAACAGTTCACTTTAATCACCAAACAAGCAGTGATTTGTTCGCATAGAAATAGACACTTACCCTTAGTATGGATTTGCCTCCCCAGCCTGCAAAGTTTCTGCCAAAACACCATCCATGAACTTATCAAACGCCTTGTTCATAGTTAGGGTATTCTATACAGTATGGTTTCTGTTCAGAGAATTCATATTACAGTAAAAACTGTGGCAGTAGACTCATGCCCATGTAGCTCTGGTACTACCATGTTCACCATCACCTTGAAGCAGATGGCCTAACAAGATGATGCAATGGCCTTCTTTTTTTTTAATATTTTGTTCTGGCACCAGCTGAGTGAAAACATTTTGGGGGGGCCTCTGAGATGTTATATATGGTCTGATTCCTCTGAGTTGTTATGTATGGTCTGATTCATCAACCTATACATGGTGATATTTCTATCTAGATTTATGAATTCAAGAATCAAGGGGTGGAATTGAGAATGTCTGCTCTTCCTGTGTAATTTTTCCCTCGCCCATCTGTTTAAATTGGTGATAATCCGGTGTAATTCTCCAAAATCCATCGATCTTCTGTAAGGACAATAGGCAGAAAGAGTGAAAGAATGAATGAATGAATTTATCATTCCTGCATCCTTCAGATCCTCTTTGGTAGAAGTAATTCTCATCTCTTCACGAACACTGTATTGATTTTGTTTCTGATTTTGGTATGTAAGGGCCAGTTCTAGGGACTGACAGTGCCATTACTACCATAAAAGCCCTCATTCTACAGATCATGAAGTTAACCAGTGAAGCAGGAATTCTGCCAGTTTCTGAGTATTTCTCCTCCAGATGTACCTTTTAGAATTAGAAAAATAACCGTCGAATAGATTTAGGGACTCTGATTCAGTATGAGACCGATTTAAGCCAAAACTTAATTAAAATGTTTGACTTCCATAGACTTTTGCTCTGACTGTGGGACTTCAGTGGCAATTCAGGTCACCAGCAGTTAGTATCAATTCTGAGTCAGTAATCTAGTAGTCATCAAAAAGTCTGATTATTCCCCTCTTCCCAGTACACTCATCCCATCAGGGAAGACTAGAAGTTAGATTTACATTATGAATTTTGGAGAATTTGCAACAGAATCTTTCCTCTAAAAGTATGGCCTCCTCTTTATTCAGAAAGTTCTGGGTCTGTGAACCTGCTGTCACATGGAATGGATCAAGGAAAAGGAATTCCCTGTGTGGTAATTCAGGTCAGACTTATTTTACTAAATCTAGAGATTAAATGCTTATACAAATCAAATAAGACTTTAGTAGCATGTTCATCTCTTTTAGTACTCTGGCCTTCATAATCAATTAACCAATGCCAAAAATCTTCATAGGTCAAACCTTTACCTTTACCCTTTTGACTCTGCTTACCCCTTAAACCATACCCGTCTGGTCCCTGGAATTTAAATGCCCTTGTAGAATTCCATCATCCTCATTAAATTCAAGAAGCTCTGTTCTGTGGCAGCATTTCGCAATGTCCTTTCTGGTTTACAGAGAACAGCTACTATGAAGTTCTTTAGGGATTCCAGTACTACCTTCACCAATGTATTTTTCAAGTCCTGGTGAAGGAAATACCCTTTGGACCCTCTTAGGGGACAAATTTAACACATAGACGAGCACATCTATGTGGTTTTTTTTATCTCTCTAAACTGATGTATACTTTCCTCTTTATTACAAGGAAGTTATAGCAAGGAAATGTTAGTATCTCAGTTTCATTCAGTGTAGACCACCATTGGGCCCAGTTTTCAGTCTTACTGTTAGAGTTACTCCCAGACTTATGAACTAACAATTTGAATCCAGAATCTGAGCTTAGTAAACCCATATTAAAGCAATTAATAGAATATTGTATTTCCTTTACTCTAATTTATATCATTAAAAACATTCCTATACATATATCTTGGGTTTCAGTTAATGTGAATTGGTGAAATCCTGTAATTCCTTTGGCCTGTATGTTAACACCTTGGAGTCATACTTTTTATCTGGTTCTGGATCTTCCAGGACTTGAATCTGAATATAGACTTAGAAGATATCACAGGTGGTAGGACATCAGTAATATAGTTAAAAAGGTTTTATTTCAAGGCAGTCATAAAAGCTTTCTGGTTCCCAACTTAGACCTTGAGCTGTGAATGTAAAACCTCAGGCGTATCTCTTTCTCTAAGTTGTCCACCTGATTTAGAAGCAATGAATCCAACCCCAAAGTCCTTAGTCTATTTGTTTCTATGAAAAACTTTTATTGCAGCAGGTATTTTGTAACCCAGGACCTTGCTTTCTCTAGGGACTTCACTCCAGGTAACTATCACTAACAGTTTATATAACCATTCTGCCCTGAATGACCAGTGTCCCACTTACTACTTGTCATTAAGGCCTTTACTGCTACTGCTAAGTCACCTCAGTCGTGTCCGACTCTCTGCGATCCCATAGACGGCAGCCCACCAGGCTCCGCTGTCCCTGGGATTCTCCAGGCAAGAACACTGGAGTGGGTTGCCATTTCCTTCTCCAATGCATGAAAGTGAAAAGTGAAAGTGAAGTCGCTCAGTTGTGTCCGACTCTTAGCTACCCCATGGACTGCAGCCTACCAGGCTCCTCCATCCATGGGATTTTCCAGGCAAGAGCACAGAACTAACTCCAGGGTTCATTTGTAAAATTCTGTTCGTTGGAAGCACTTCTGGTATGGTAGTTGCCAGGGTTCAATCACCAAACCTGTGTTAGGGGATGGCAGATTTGAACTCATACAGCTGCAGGAAGAGCTGGGGAAGTGAAGGTCCATAAGAGGAGCTGAAGGATCAGAGCAGTCACCAACCAGTCTGAGCAGCCAGGCACAACTAGGTAAGTGTAACTATGAAGGAGTGATTTGTAAAGACGTCTATGAGATGCTGTTGCCTCTGTGTAGCTTCTTCCTTTGTAGGACCACAGCCAGATATTGGGTAGTGGATCTATTTCCTGATGGTCAACAAGGCCTACAGTTAGAAATAAGAAATGGATGTGGAGCTCAGGACAGCAAAGGCAATCTAGAACCTGCCTCTGCCTCTGTCACTGTATCTGATTGAAAAAAAGAATTTCAGATGAATGGGTGCTGCTTCCATTTTGCCTTCCAAATCTCATGCCAATTTCTCTTTCAGCCACTTCTAATCCTGACTCACAGAAAGAAGGGGATTCTGGAAAATGAAGTTGGCCTTTTTTATGATTTTTTAAAAATATTTTTTATAGTAGATCCTTGTTGGTTATCTATTTTAAATATAGTAGTGTGTGCATGTCAATCCCAATGAAGTTTGCTTTTTAACTATGGATAATAGAACTTCAGGGCTTCCCAGGTGGAGCTAGCGGTAACGAACCTACTTGCCAGTGCAAGAGACGTAAGAGACACAGCTTTGATCCCTGACTCAGGAAGATCCCCTGGAGGAGGGCATGGGAACCCACTCCAGTATTCTTGCCTGGAAAATCCCATGGACAAAGGAGCCTGGCAGGCTACAATCCAAAGGGTTGCAAAGAGTCAGGCATGACTGAAGCGACTTAGCACACATGCACGATGACTTCAAATTTCTTTTATTTTCCCTATTTCGCTTTATATCAGAGATGACCGAAATGAAAATCCATTTCTTATGCTCTCTTAAAATAGCAGTGAGCCTTTTTTAAGCACTTAATATATGCTAAGTGTTCTCTTAACAACTATACCTATTAAACCTCACAGGACCCTTGTAAGGAACCATTAATACCTTCACATTGTAGCTGAGGAAACTGAGACCCAGAGAGACTCAGCACTTGCCCAAGAGCACAGGTTAGTTTCATGTCACAGAGACACCTGACTTCAGCTTCTGTGCACTCAGGTAACCTGATTGCCTCCCTTATTCATCAGTTTTGAAAATGTTATATGGTAGATGCAGAAGGATTTATAATCTAATCACAGGCTTTCTTTCTAATCAAAACTATCCAACTAATTTTCAAAGTAAGATAATTTTATGAACCCCAACTGTTCATCTGAATATTGTCCAGACTTTTCCAGTGGAAACACTTCCGGATATTTTAATTGGTTTGGCATAAGAAAGGAAGGGACTGAGGGAGGATAAGGAGAAGAAAAAAGAATATGCTTAATTAATATTTAGACAGTTTCGCCTAGTAAACCACATTTAATTTTATTTTTATCATTCTCATGTTTCAAAAGACTTCTAGGCCCAAATCCAAGGGGAAATGATGCTTTTATGAACATTTGTTTTAAAGAAAGAGAACAAATGACTAGGTGCATGGTAGGAGTCGAGAAGGCCCAGATATCCGGATCTCTACCAGATTATTCCTACAGTATAACTACTTATATTTGTTTATACTCTGTTCCTCTAGAATGAAGGTGTTAGTGACAGTGAAGAAATAGAACCCTTAAGATAGTATTTACCCAATCACTCTCAGGTCAATTTTTTGTAGTGTTGAAAGGAGAACAATGAAATGGGTGTTATGTGATCAAATAAATTTGGCGAATGCTAGCATTAATGACGGAGAAGGCAATGGCACCCCACTCCAGTACTCTTGCTTGGAAAATCCCATGGACGGAGGAGCCTGGTAGGCTACAGTCCATGGGGTCGCTAAGAGTCGGGCACGACTGAGCGACTTCACTTTCACTTTTCCCTTTCATGCACTGGAGAAGGAAATGGCAACCCACTCCAGTATTCTTGCCTGGAGAATCCCAGGAATGGGGGAGCCTGGTGGGCTGCCGTCTATGGGGTCGCACAGAGTCGGACACGACTGAAGCGACTTAGCAGTAGCAGCAGCAACATTAATGAAGTGGAACTTCTCAGTCTTCCGTGTGAGTCTGTGCATTATAAACTACCAGAAGAGAATATGGAGTATGTCATAAATATATTTAGCAGTGGGATCCTTTTTTCACTGGGCATGATTGATTGAAAAACAGAGCACTAAGCCATTTTTTAATCAAATTTAATTGCATGATCAATTTCCAGTCAGAGGAGAGTCCTTTTTAGGGCTCTGAAAGAGGTAACAGCCACCATTATTGAGCAAAGGGCTTTGTGAGGTTCTTTAGACATGACTCGTGTGAGGATGGAAGCATCCAATAAGGCTGCTCTTTCATGATGTATCCAGTAGAGCGGCTCATAAACAAAAAGAGAGAAATATATTATCAAACAAAAGATAATAAGAGGATAAACAGATCACTCTGAAATTTCAAAGGAGGGAAAAATCATTTCTCTTACTAGAGAAAATATGTGAAGTTTCTGTGAAAGGCTGGGTGTCAGCCATGGTCCGTGAAGTATGATTAGGAAGTGGTCAACATCCAGGGTTGGGAAGAAATGATTCTAGGCAGAAGGACTGGCCTCAACAGAGGCACGGTTTAGGGGGGCAGTGAGAGCGGGGCTTGGCCAGTAGCAGAAGAGGGAGGAGAAAGCGTGATTTCCTGATAGTCAGTCATGTAGGCTACCCAGAGTGAAAAATAAGACCTGATGGTTTAGGGGTGATGGTAGACAAAGGATGGTGGGAGAAGATGGGCAGTGTGAAACTGAACTTATAAAAGGAAGGAGACAGTATACAAACTTCTGGGCATCTAGAGCACAGTGGAGGAATCTAAAAGGAAGGACGCCTAAGGAAAACTGATGGCTCATTTCGCCTACCTCATACTTTGGCTAAGGAAAGGATCTAATCAAATATATTTGGATCTGGGTTTTGTGTCTCCACTTGCCAATGTAGAGAGCCAAAGAGAAGTAAGGTTCTTCTTGAAGATGTGTGTTATTCCCCAAAGAATCTTTTAGGAAAAGCAAACAGCCTGAGAAATATTTGTTCATTAGATGTGTTCTGGCAGCAGCCAGAAAAGTCCAGAGAGTACCAAGGACATGTACATACACACAACACACTTGATTCTTCAAACACTGATGATTTAACTCTTTGTTATCAACTGTCATATGAAGTCCTTCTTACTTTCTCTGGTAAGTGTACTGATTTAAAAAAAAAAAACAAATATTTTAAGTATTGTAAGACAGTGATAGAGTTTGGGTCCAAAAATTATTGTGGAAAACACTGGTTGTTTAATCCAGTT
This sequence comes from Giraffa tippelskirchi, assembly GCF_054371585.1. Taxonomy (NCBI): domain Eukaryota; kingdom Metazoa; phylum Chordata; class Mammalia; order Artiodactyla; family Giraffidae; genus Giraffa; species Giraffa tippelskirchi. Next base: position 100,459,060 of record NC_137280.1, on the reverse strand, counting down.
TACAGCTATCAGTAGGACACATGATTTTTTTCAATTCCCTCATGTTTATTGGAGAAGGCAATGGCACCCTACTCCAGTACTCTTGCCTGGAAAATCCCATGGCTGGAGGAGCCTGGTAGGCTGCAGTCCATGGGGTCGCTAGGAGTCGGACACGACTGAGCAACTTCACTTTCACTTTTCACTTTCATGCATTGGAGAAGGAAATGGCAACCCACTCCAGTATTCTTGCCTGGAGAATCCCAGGAATGGGGGAGCCTGGTGGGCTGCCATCTATGGGGTCGCACAGAGTTGGACACGACTGAAGCGACTTAGCAGCAGCAGCAGCAGCATGTTTATTGCCATAAAGAAGGGAAGTACTCTCTAGCGTCTGCTTGATTTGAGAACATCCTGGCTGTTGAGTCTAATAAGCCATAGGGCACTCTTCTGAAATCTGGTGCTGATATATTCCACATGTAACCCCATTACCTTTATAAGAAAATCCTTCCTGCTGAATCAGATGGGTTTGCATCTGAGGCACAAACATAACAGGCTGTGTCTTTTAAACACTGCTGATGTGTCTATCCTTTGCCTTCTCTTTCTCTAGATGAGAATCCATATTTTCCTGGTGAGAAGTATGGTTTGCCAGGGACAGGGTGGCTTGTAATGAGAGAGCTTTATCACCTTAAAGTCATCATAACTTCCTGGCTTGAGATGCTCTCCATAACCTCACTCCCACCTTGGCTCCTTGAACAGCAGATGGGTTCACTGAGGACAATGCGTCATCCAAACCCAGCCACCATGTTCTCCTCCCTTTCCAAGCCTGCTTTGTGAACACCGAGACCCATCACAGTAGTTTAAACAGCTAAGAACAGAGTCAGAGAGACCTCAGAGAGTGAATGGACCAAGGCAGTAGTTTGGGGCACTAAATTACTGTAGCAAACGATCAAGCAAATTCTTGCTATTTCCCCCTCAAGCTGAGGCCGACAACCTAAACACGGGTAGGTTTCCCATGACCCTGAGACTCTGGGAGTCAAAACATGAGAAGAAACAAGATCCTGCATATCACATGTGAGGCTGCGGAGATAAGGCCAAGCCAGCTGGGTCAGCTCGGCAGTGTTCAAAGAGAAGTATCAATTAATGTCTCTCTACAGGTGACTGTAGCATGTGCTCCAAGTTATGGACTGGGATCCTGAAATTCTGGTAGCCTTGATCAAAGAGGACTTCCTCTTAAGCTGTTATTTCTGTATGAAGAGACATCTTCATTCATCCTTTACGATTGAATAAGTATGGGCACAGCTGTTCCATTCAAGCATCCGAGGGGAGAGAGAGAGAGTGTGTGTGTGTGTGTGTGTGTGGTATGAAGGGTAAGTAAGGGTGCTACATTGTCCCCTGTGTTGATATGTCATTTCGGGAGTGGTTTCTAAGCACAGCCCACAGCCATGGTTTCACACGCCCGTCGGGCACCCTCAGGCTCATTAATAATGGACCACTCTGAGAGCAGCAGCCTTGCTCACTTCTGTTTTCCACTGTAGATGCAGCGAGGCATGGATCTCTCTGTTTTGCCAAATAACAACCATCCTGACAAGTTCCTGCAGCTCGATGTGAAGTCTTTAATGAGAAACTCAGCCCTTCTCCAGGCCAGCCTGGTGAGGTTTCCGGAAGGGAATTACCCTGCTGCACAACACTGGCAAAACCTCATCTACTCACAGGTGAGGTCTGGGAGCACATATATATGCGGATGGGGGCTTGCTGCCTTCTCAGCACCTGCCACTTCATCATTTGTGCAAAAAGGCTACAGGCAACAGAGTACAGGGTAGCTGCTCACTCTTGCCATAGAAAGGGGCTTTCTCTTTTCCGCAAGGGAAGGAGACGTTCTCTGATCACTTGATCAACTCTGTGAACTATCCCAACCATTCATTTTCCTTCATGCCCCAGCTTCTCATACTGTCTTCTTTTTAGATTTTTGCCTAGCCTTCACTTCAGACGTTTTCAGCTCAATTACTACATTTGCAGATATGGCTCTGGGTGGAACCCCACCTCTGTCTTCTGGTGTAATCTAGGCATAAAGCATCTGAAGCTTACACTGTGGGCTCATACATGGCCTCTAAGACAGCTGAATCTTGCTTGCACCTCATTTAGACTGGCTCCCTTTCATCTCATGGGGAAGAAACTCAAACAGTGAAACAATGGAAACCTAATGGTGGGAAGAAAGAAAATAGAGGGAACTCTCTACCTGTGAAAGGTGCTGGCTGTTATTGTAGAGGCTCTTTGTTTCGGCGGGTATCCATGTAGACAAGACTTAACAAGCAGTCTTCAAACCCAGACTTTATTTCTTGCTCTCTGCTGCATCTTCCTTCTTTTTTGCTAACCACAAGAGAAGGATACAACTGATTAGTTCCATGTGCTGAAAGAAACATAAAGGCCCTGAGTGTTGCACAGCTCATGAAATAGGAATAATCTTTGTTTTAAGACATGAGGGCTAACGGGGTTAAGGGTTAGTCAATTTAGAAACAGGAAGAAGCATTTCATTTCAGAACAGATGTGACTGACCTACAAACCCCTGCAAATCATTAAATCCTTTGGAGTGGTTCAAATTCCCTGAATAGAAATTTGTTTTCTTTTAAGAAACAGTTGCTACTCATGAGTCCTGGTGTAAAGTGACTCCTTTGTGATGTGTTTGTGGGCTTCTCGGGACCTTTATCATGAGATCATTCAGAATCAAGTACACTTGGATGGTTATGTAAGTGTTTCCTCCACCTATGAGGGTTTTAATTCATTTCCATTGTAAGGCAGCCTATTATGACAACTGACTTTTTTTTAAATTTTATTTTCTTCCCTTTTGTAGTTTTCAAAACCCATCCACACACACCTTTTTGGTGGCTGCTTTTTGTGTGTTTTGCTTAGTTTAAGTTAAATGCGATGAAATTCCTCCTTTGTCTTTCTTACTGTTTATATCGTGAACTAAAATAATTCAAAAGTCAGCTTAGAATACCTTGGCCCCCCTGTGCTATGAAGTTTAGTCTAAGAAAACATATCCAATAAATTCCTTTGAGGTTGGAACACACCGATCTAACATCTTTTGTTTAGTACTGGAGTTGACCTGTTTCCTTCATGTGGAACTTCACAGTTTAGAGCTCCGTTGAATATTGTTCCTAAACCTGAATGAAATGTGAATTTTAAAGGGCATTTTTTCCCAACAGGCCCTGAGGTATAGAAATAGTTTTACAGGGCAAACCAAGGACGTAAAAATCTGTTTCATATGTCTTTGAATGTGTCATTGGTAATCGTAAACTATAAATAAACTTGATTTAGTTATAATTTTATCCTAAAAAGAAATGTCTAATGACTGAATAAAGGCCAATACACTACTAAATAATGCTTGGAGGGAAGAAGTAAATCAATTACAAATTTAGTTAGTTGGGTAAGTGTGGCTCAAATGAGTAAAAACAATTATATTTGCTACTGTAGATTGCAATATGTCAATAAATAATGCTTCTCTCCTTGGTTGGATCTTAAAAATCCAAGAGTGGTAATATTCATTGGTAAAAAAACAAATAGAAAAGAATGTATGAAAGTTGTAAGTAGCTATGGTGATACCTGGAATAAGGGTACTGAATATACCGGGTGGACTGAGTTGTTAGGGGTGCGGGAGGTGGCAGGCAGCTGTTAAGTAGTTCTTAATTTAAAACCCTCACTTTGTTAGCTTAATGTCTAACTCTGTGGGGAGACGTTAAGCCAATTGAAGAACATTCAATAAGGAGATTTGAAACTTGGTTTCTTGTTTCAAATCCACAATAAACCAGTTTGAGAGGCATCAGTTATGGCCCTTATTCAGTCCATGCTTTAGTATTTCCACTTGCAAAATTGATGTAGTATTCATTTTACATAGTTCCTTAAAAGTGAGAGCAAATAAGGTAAAAACAACTGACAGAGTTTCCTTTAAGAGAATAAGAAATGGGTATCATCAGCGTCATTTGCTATTAATAGTATCCCCAAATGTGTTTAAATTTGTCTATCGTTAGAATTTGGAATAGCAGATAATACCACTTGCATTCTTTGATATATACCGTGGATGGATGGGGGTGTGTGAATGCGTGTTAGAGGGTGTAGTCAGTACTTCTATTAAGCTCTGTGGGCAGGTACTTCTTGATTTAACTAGATTTACACTTTTTCTTTAATTCTTGCACTAGAGAAATAAAGAAGGCTTCCTGATAAATTTCTTCTCAATGCAATGAACAAACTTTTGCCAAAATCTAATATTTCTGGTTGTTGAAATAATTGGGAGCATGTATCTGATGAAGGCATTTGCAAATGTATTGCAAATATTTCTGCCAATCCCTTTATAGAGGAAGGTTAAAAAAATAATTCCTTTTATTTTGGTATAAATGATAAAATATATTTTTTCAGATATTGTAATGGGATTTTTCTTCTGTAGACTTCAGAATCTTTCCAGACTAATCTATTTGTTATATCTTTTCCTGGCTTTTATGACGTCTGTTTGAGAGCCCAAGGGATTTCTGTACTATACCTATGAACTAGAGCAGAAGATCAAGGTTAAGGAGGTTGCTCTTCCCTTGGTTTCTAGACAAGGTCATTTCCTGGGAGTATTTCCTAATCACCTTTCCTCACTTTTTTTTTTCAGTCTTATAGCTCCCTTTTCCCTTTAAATTCTAATATCTCTTCTTTCTCCCTCAGCTTTGTTTGTTTTTGTGTATATAACTATATATAACTATATTTCACAATCTGTCTGTGAACACATATGTCATGCCTTCTCCAGGACTGTCTCTGTTTCAAGTACTCCATATCCTATTTCACTAGGAAGCATTCCCTTGTTCATCAAAGTCTTTTGCCATATCAGAGCGGGCCCCCCTTAAGACTGTAGAGGCTTCAAAATTCACCCTATTAATCCATTAATAATAAATACATCCATGTTTGGAGGCATAGGGTTACTGTTGTTTTGTTGGTTTTGTCTGTAATTTTTAACAATCTTTTAAAAACTTTTAGGTCTAGGCTTGTGGTTTCTTTGGTGAAACATTTCTTATAAAACTTAGTTTGAGCTATTTATTAATGTAATCATTTCTATTTTGTTGTGGTCACTTCTATATGTCAGTAAATACACCTTAAGTTCTTTGAAGGCGTTGCTCTCAAATAGGCTTTAACGGTTTGCTTTTCTGCCTCCGTTTTTCCATCCTTTGACTCAATGACAAATGCCTGGAGACAGTCAGGAGTAATTGTTATGAAACCACACCCTAACATGACCTTTATCCTGAGTCACTTCATTCTACTAGGAAATTTAAATGACTTTTGTTTTTCTTTTTTTTTTCCTTTTCTTTTTTTTGGCTCAATTAGTGTTTGGAGTCCATAAACAATCAGATTTTTAACAATAGAAGGCATCAAATTTCCATAGTTTCTCTCTTTCTTTCTTGCAAATGATTCAGTTCTTTCTATCATTTCATCTCTTTCTTATAATACACAATGCTGTGATCCTTGTACATGTATTACTTATAATATCCCTCATAGAGCTACAGGGGATTAGATTCCAAATGACCACAGATAACACGCCAAACATTTCTCGCTGTATGATATGAATAGCCATCCGTCCAGCTTCTGATACTCCTTTCATCCCTCTCCACCTCTTAACTGCTAAGCCAGTGCCAACAGTTGTAGAATTTCAAGCTATCACTTTGTGTACTAAGGGGAATGTAGGCTAGGCCACACTATGATGACAAAATATCAGTAACTAAGAAGAAGAAAAACATTCTTGTGCATGGAAAGTCTGAGGAAGGATAGATAGGTTGGGGTGGCAGGTGGGCAGCTCTTTTCCAAGCAGTATCCTGGGGCTCGAAGTTCTTTCATCTTACATAACTCTGCCACCTCAGAATCCTTGCTTACAGTGATACAGTGGAAAATGGGAAGTGAGGACAGGTGAGCCAAAAATCTTGTTGCAGAATTCAGGGGTTCGGCCTGGAAATGATCTCTGTTACTTTTGACCACACATCAACTACTAGAAAGAGTGGGCCCAGTTTAATGTCAAACAGCCTGAGGAAGGCAGTCATGCCTTGTGCTCAGAAAGGAAAAATGAAATTGGTGAGTATTTGACCAGTCACAACACCAGCTCTTATTTGTTTATATTTGCCTACTATATATTTTTATGTACTTTCACTCTCATTTTTTCTGAGTTCTTGTATTTTAAGTATTTTAAAAATCTCATATGATGTCTCTATTATTTAAATAGAGGGTTTAATCTATTTATATTTAACATGATTGTTTCAAATTTTTTTGTTTCCTAAGATTTTCTCCTCTGTATTCTATGTTTCAGGTTTCTTATCTTTTAGATTAACTTTCCGTCATCTTTTTTCTTCTGCTGTACTGATTTTAGAAACTACACATTCTTTCTCTATTTTTTAGTAGTATCTCTACCCTCTAAGAGAAAGTATTTATTAAAATTTCATAATTAAGGACTTCTCAAGTGGCCCAAGGGTCTACGCTTCCACTGCAGGAGCTATGGATTCAATTCCTAGTTAAGGAATGAGGATCCCCCATGCTGTGTGGCCAAGAAGAAGAAAAGAACTTTCCCAGTCAGATATATCTGTTAAAGATTTTACTGTTTAGTTTTAGGTTTCTCTTATCTTAAAACTCACAGATTAGTGATTATTATTTCTATTTTACCATAAAATCAGTGCTTGCTTAGATTTCTGTATCTATTCATCAGCTTTTTTTCCATTTGTTCTTTTTCTTTGTTTTTCCTAGCATTTCTTCTTGAATCTTAACCTTTCGTTCTAATGTCAGGTTTCTTCTTCCTGAAGTATATTTTTTAGAAGTTCCTTCTTTATTGGCCTATTAATTGTATACTCTCAATGTTTGTCTGTCTGAAAGTCTTCTATTCCATTATTTTTATTAAATGATAGCTGACTTACACATAAATGGGATAAATATTGATTAAAGTGTATAAAGGATATGTGGACAAAGTAATGGTTAATACAGAAAAGCCTAGATAAGCTTTGAAGCTTATTTCCTTAAACAGTATTTTTTTAAGTTATTTGAGAGCCCATATTGTTAAAATAATGAAATTACTATTGTACTTACTTTTGATAAATGTAGTTCATGTAGAATGCAGAGAGAAAAATTAAAATCAAAGACATGCTTTGGTTTTCTTTCTGAAGAGATTTTTTTAGTTTATCAAAATATAGAAGAACTTCAACCACAATTAGTATATTCTATTTCTTCCATAAAATTCTTAATAAAATTATTCTATTAATTTTCCTTTCACATGTCCTTCAGACATGAAATTGTCATACAGTGCAAAAATAAATGGCACTAAATTCTAAACCTCAAACATTCAAGAATACTGTTTAGAATTAAGACCTTCAATGTTCTTTTAAAAATAGCTCTGATTATTTTTTCTATCTTTTGTATATTAGTTTCTCAAGGTTTTTATACATTGTAACAGAGGGTATTGTGTTTTTTCCTTAGCCCCTAAAACTATTTTTCTGATTTATAAAGCTTTCTTATTTAGGAAACTCAAGGAATAATCCAGGAGTCAAGAAAACAAAGCCAGTTTTTCAACGTCAGAAGGATTATTTCTCTTCAAAGATGATCATAGATATCTAGCCTTGAAGCAAAAAACTTGAGTCAGAATTATGCTAAACTGAAACTATCTAAATTTTATATCGAATTGTTTTTTCTCAGTTCCAGAAACATTTTTCATGAGTTCATCCATCTTAAAGATGAATGCTAAGTCAAGATGATTTATTATTTCATTGCAAACTTCAGTATTATAGAATATAAATTGATTTTGAACAGACCAGCAATCTAATAAAGTCAGATGAGACCTCCAAGTTGATCTCTTAACTATCTAAAAGAAGTATGGATTAGGAAAATTAGGGAAACCTTAGGCCAAAGAGAATATGAAATGGCTTTATCTAGATGATTTTGGGGGGCCTACCAGCCATTTCAGAAGGAAGTTTACAACTTTGTAAATATTAGTAAATATTTAATGCTAATATTAGTAAATATTTGCAAATATTAGTTTACAACTTTGCTTATATAAATATGTATTTAATATGACCTATATACCCCAAATAGATGTGAGGGAATCTGTGCATTGATGATTATAAATATAACTCAGAAAAATATTAATTGCTACTTAAACTTCTCTGTTTAAGAAGGCTGAAATATGTGAAACACATATATATTGAAAAATTGCTTGAAGATAATGAAATGTGTCACTAGTTTTTAAGAGCTAAACCTAAGTTTTCTGAAAATTAACTTACGTGGAATTCCTTTCCCTTGATGCCCTATGGTAACAAGACATCACTCTATATGCTTTCTGTTTCTTCTCTAGTTTATTTGGTCAATGAATAAATTTTAATCTGAAATTTTTCTATCTTCGTAATAGCTTTGTAGTCATAAGGAAAAAAAAACAAAGTAAAAATATGAAGGTCACACCAGACACAGAAAAACCACATTGTTTTTGTATAATCCATTTCTATAAATGAGTGCAGACTGACCTGTGATGGGGATTCTGGAGATACTGGTTATCCTTGGGGAGGGGAACCGAGAGTGATTAGAAGGTAGTGTGGGGTATGTTGGTCTGGTTTGTTTTTTGGTAGTATCTTGGGTTTATTTGATATGTGAAAATGTATTGAACTCTACATTTATAACATATGTACTTTTCTACATGTATATCATGGTTTAATTTTTTTTAAGTTTTTAAAGATCTGAAAGTCAGAAATAGAGCTATCCAATAGCCAGCTGGTCTACAGCAACGTATAAGAAATGCTAAGTTAATCCAGTTCTCCAGGCTGTCTAAAATCAGAGTCCCAAGGAAGTTCCCATGAAAGCCAAAGCATAGCTATGAAATGCCTTTTAATCTTGACTTTGCTGGATTAATACATCAATGTTAAATATTATTTTTTTCAGTCATAGAATGCACAAGTGGAAAGAGGTAATATGTCATTAAATCTCAATGCAAGTGAACTGGGGGAAAACGACTTTCTTTAGAATTCTAGTGTTTGAATTAAGGAACGCTGTTCTTTCTCTGTCATTGTAAAATAACATTTTAATGAATGATTACTGAATCCGAACATGATCACATGCAAAGAAAGAACTCAGTGATAGAATCCTAAGTCAAACTAGATCCTAGAATTCTCCCTTCATTCATTGTCCTAATCTGTTGGGTCCAGGAAGAATCATTAAACTTTCTGGTACAGTTATTTCACATTTTCCTTCCCTATCATTAGTGACCTCTTGGTAAGAGAAACTTTGTTACTGTGCCTCCTGACAGAGAGAAAAGAAGAATATTACTGCTCAACACATGAGGGGATCCAGTGTGAAGGGCACCATCACCGTAGACAGCCCCCCACCATCCTTATCATCAGTTCTGAAGAATAACCCTCTATATGGTGATGTAAGTTTTGAGGAAGCTATGGAAGAAAGAAAAAAGAATCCTTCGTGGACCGTTGAGGAATATGACAAGCGTTCCCTGCATACCAACCTCTCTGGGCATCTGAAGGTACTCAAGGCAAAGAATCAATTCTTTTAATTGATGAGGGAGATCAGTTACATAATCCTAAAAGAAATGGGTATTAAGGTGAGAGGCACTCTTCACTGGGCACAAAATCTCCAGATTTGAGGTCATTTTGGCCTCTGGCTTTACCTTCTCTCTCCTAGTCAGTATTTGTGTTTATTTATGTGTTTTGTGTTTTATAATTTCAGCAATTACCAGCATCACTACAGTGTAGAGAGAAAGAAATGATGTGACAAGAAGATGGGTTTACCTGGAAGGCATCAGGTTGTGAAAGTCAATTTGCAAGATTAAGTGTTTTTCCCTAGTTTTGGGATCATTTATGTTTGTGAATACATGAGTTCCTTATTCTACATTTTTTGAAATATGTTGATTAATTGCTGTGTCTTAGGCATTGTGCAAGGCAGTTCTCATCAAAGATCATTTTATTTCAAGCCGACTCAGTGATTTAAGATTGCAGATTTACATTTTGGACATTTTCCTGTGTCTCAGTAACAAAACAAAACAAAAGCATTTCAACACAGGAAAAGTATGCAATGAACTCATTCACCCAGTTTAAACCCAACTCAAGTTTTTCCTTTTCTTTCCCCCGGTGTCACCCTTCAAACAGAAAGTCTAGGAATCCCTGAAAAGCAGGGAAAGGGACCCTCTGTTTTCCGAGTGGACTGGATTCCTACCCAACCTTGGCTGGCCTCTGTGTGTCCTAGGGCCAGAAAGGGCTGACATTTTCCAAGTGTAACAGTGTATGTCTGTCCTAAGCTTCATACCCTAGTCACCTACAGGCTGTTCCTTCTGAAGGGGACAGCATTCCATCCCCTTAAAGTCTTATACTGTAAAAAATCTCAAATTTGCACGCCTTTAAATATTGTCTAGAAGCTTTGAAGTTTCTTTATCTCCCAGTGGATTTAGTGTATCTCATCCTTAAGGTAGCCTCTTCTCCAGAGATGTTTCCATAACAGATGCTTCCCCCTAGCAACAGTAATCTTGTGTTTTTTAACAGGAATCCAAAGGTCAAGACCTCTAGGAAATAACCTTCTACAACTAGGAAAGATATATTGGTGTATTTCACAAACATTTCTTGACTAGATGCTAGAGCCTCTGTTCTTTTCTTTGTTGTTTACATGAATGACAAGGGTGCTATAAAGATGAATATTCTTGCCCTCCAAAAGTTCATCTGAGTGAAGTATTAACAACAAGCAATAACTCTAGGACAAGACAGAGGAAGTGACAGAGAGGAAGACAGTGACTGTATGATCAGTAGAAAGTGCTGTGCAGATTCAAAAGAGGACAAAGTCACACTGAATTACAAGAAGCCTTTGTGGAAAAGTTAATTTAGGCTGGACTTGAAGGATATGTAGAATTCCAGATGGCATGGGTCGTTTGCATGAGAGGAGAGGCTCTATTTTATCAGAAGTAACAAGAATAAAGGCACAAATATAATAGAGTAAGAGAGTTGGTCAGAGCAATAGGTAGTCCATTTTTGCTAGAGCTACAGCTAAAGTAATAGAATAATGGGGGAAATAAGGCTAATAAACAGACTCAAAGTTCAAATGTAAGGCTAAAGAAACTGAATATTATTGGCACTGAGGGGTAATTTTTTGTCAGCAATACCATGATATGTTTAGGAAGACTGGATGTGAATATGATGTATATATCGCTTTACTAAAACCAGGGCTGGCCCTCTTCCCACCCATCTGCTACCTGCACACTAACCTCAGAGCAGAGGCCCCTCAGGTTGGAGACCGGTGTGCAGACCTCATGAAGTCACGACTTTGGTTTGTATTAGTATCTCTTCTTGCACCTCATTGATCCAACTTACTTCATCAGCATCCCTACCCCTGTCTCCTAATTAGCACATGGAATGCCCCACTTAATTTCTGAAACCTGTTCAACTACTTTACAGGCCATGAAAGTTCCATGTGCTTTTGGTCACTCCCATTTTCCTGAATTACTAAGTTCATGAATAAAAAAGGAGAAAAGAACCCCATACTTAGTTACCAACGCAAGCTATAAGCAGAATGTGGGAGTGGATAGTCTCCATTATGGAAGTTCTTACTGAAGAATGAGGTGTTAACCTTGCAGGCAAAGTGCAGGCCTCTGATTAGGACACAGACAAAATGAAAATAAGAGTGAAGTCAGGCAAGGCTTTTTTTGTTTGTTTGTTGTTTGTTTTTTTGTGAGTTTCTTTCTTTTTTATTTATTTTTTTATATTAGTTTATTTTCTATTTTTTAACTTTATAATATTGTATTTGTTTTGCCATACATTGACATGAATCCACCATGGGTGTACATGTGTTCCCCATCCTGGACCCCCCTTCCACATCCCTTCCCATCCCATCCCTCCGGGTAATCCTGTTGCACCAGCCCCCAGCACCCTATATCATGCATTGAACCTGGACTGGCGATTCATTTCACATATGATAATTTACATGCTTCCATGCCATTCTCCCATATCATCCCGCCCTTGCCCTCTCCCATAGAGTCCATGCTGCTGCTGCTAAGTCGCTTCAGTCATGTCCGACTCTGTGCGACTCTATAGACGGCAGCCCACCAGGCTCTGCTGTCCCTGAGATTCTCCAGACAAGAACAATGGAGTGGGTTGCCATTTCCTTCTCCAGTGCGTGAAAGTGAAAAATGAAAGCGAAGTCGCTCAGTCGTGTCCGACCCCTAGCGTCCCCATGGACTGCAGCCCACCAGGGTCCTCCGTCCATTGGGATTTTCCAGGCAAGAGTACTGGAGTGGGGTGCTATTGCCTTCTCCGATAGAGTCCATAATACTGTTCTATTTATCTGTGTCTCTTTTGATGTCTCGCATACAGGGTTATCTTTACCGATTGACTAAATACCATATATATGTGTTAGTATACTATATTGGTGTTTTTCTTTCTGACTTACTTCACTCTGTATTATAGGCTCCAGTTTCATCCACCTCATTAGAACTGATTCGAATGTCTTCTTTTTAATGGCTGAGTAATATTCCATTATGTATATGTACCACAGCTTCCTTATCCATTCATCTACTGATGGGCATCTAGGCTGCTTCCATGTCCTGGCTATTATAAACAGTGCTGCAATGAACATTGGGGTACACGTATCTCTTTCAAGTCTGGTTTCCTCAGTATGTATGCCCAGCAGTGGGGTTGCTGGGTCATATGGCAGTTCTATTTCCAGGTTTTTGAGGAATCTCCACACTGTTCTCCGTAGTGGCTGTACTAGTTTGCATTCCCACCAACAGTGTAAGAGGGTTCCCTTTTCTCCACACCCTCTCCAGCATTTATTGCTTGTAGTCTTTTGGATAGCAGCCATTCTGACAGGCGTGAAATGGTACCTCATTGTGGTTTTGATTTGCATTTCTCTGATAATGAGTGATGTTGAGCATCTTTTCATGTGTTTGTTAGCCATCTGTATGTCTTCTTTGGAGAAGTGTCTGTTTAGTTCTTTGGCCCACTTTTTGATTAGGTTGTTTATTTTTCTGGAATTGAGCTGCAGGAGTTGCTTGTATGGAGAAGGCAATGGCACCCCACTCCAGTACTCTTCCCTGGAAAATCCCATGGACGGAGGAGCCCAGTAGGCTGCAGTCCGTGGGGTCGCTAAGAGTCGGATGACTGAGCAACTTCACTTTCACTTTTCACTTTCATGCATTGGAGAAGGAAATGGCAACCCACTCCAGTGTTCTTGCCTGGAAAATCCCAGGGACGGGGGAGCCTGGTGGGCTGCCATCTCTGGGGTCACACAGAGTCGGACACAACTGAAACAACTTAGCAGCAGCAGCAGTTGCTTGTATATTTTTGAGATTAATTGTTTGCCCGTTACTTTGTTTGCTATTATTTTCTCCCATTCCAAAGGCTGTCTTTTCACCTTGCTTATAGTTTCCTTTGTTGTGCAAAAGCTTTTAATTTTAATTAGGTCCCATTTGTTTATTTTTGCTTTTATTTTCAGTATTCTGGGAGGTGGGTCATAGAGGATCCTGCTGTGGTTTATGTCGGAGAGTGTTTTGCCTATGTTTTCCTCTAGGAGTTTTATAGTTTCTGGTCTTACGTTTAGATCTTTAATCCATTTTGAGTTTATTTTTGTGTATGGTGTTAGAAAGTGTTCTAGTTTCATTCTTTTACAAGTGGTTGACCAGTTTTCCCAGTACCACTTGTTAAAGAGATTGTCTTTTCTCCATTGTATATTCTCAGGCAAGGATTTTTATTTTTTTATTTTATTTTATTTTTTTTATTTTTTTATTTTTTTATTTATTTATTTTTTTTTATAAATTTATTTATTTTAGTTGGGGGCTAATTACTTTACAATATTGTAATAGTTTTTGCCATACATTGACATGAATCAGCCATGGGTTTACATGTGTTCCCCTTCCTGGATCCCCCACCCACCTCCCTCCCCATCCCATCCTTCTGGATCATCCCATTGCCCCGGCCCTGAGCCCTTGTCACATGCATCGAACATGGAATGGTGTTCTGTTTCACATATGATAATATACATGTTTCAATGCTATTCTCCCAGAACGTCCCACCCTCACCTTCTCCCTCAGAGTCCATAAAATTGTTCCATGCATCTGTGTCTCTTATTCTGTCTCGCATATAGGGTTATCGTTACCATCTTTCAAATTCCATATATATGCATTAGTATACTGTATTGTTGTTTTTCTTTCTGGCTTACTTCACTCTGTATAATGGGCTCCAGTTTCATCCATCTCAGTAGAACCGATTCAAATGTATTTTTTTTAATGGCTGAGTAATATTCCATTGTGTATATGTACCACAGCTTCCTTATCCATTCGTCTGCTGATGGACATCTAGGTTGCTTCCATGTCCTGGCTATTGTAAACAGTGCTGCGATGATCATTGGGGTACACGCGTCTCTTTCAATTCTGGTTTCCTCGGTGTATATGCCCAGCAGTGGGATTGCTGGGTCATATGGCAGTTCTATTCCCAGTTTTTTAAGGAATCTCCACACTGTTCTCCATAGTGGCTGTACTAGTTTGCATTCCCACCAACAGTGTAAGAGGGTTCCCTTTTCTCCACACCCTCTCCAGCATTTATTGCTTGTAGACTTTTGGATAGCAGCCATTCTGACTGGTGTGAAATGATACCTCATTGTGGTTTTGATTTGCATTTCTCTAATAATGAGTGATGTTGAGCATCTTTTCATGTGTTTGTTAGCCATCTGTATGTCTTCTTTGGAGAAATGTCTGTTTAGTTCTTTGGCCCATTTTTTGATTGGGTCGTTTATTTTTCGGGAGTTCAGCTGCAGAAGTTGCTTGTATATTTTTGATATTAATTGTTTGTCTGTTGCTTCATTTGCTATTATTTTCTCCCATTCTGAAGGCTGTCTTTTCACCTTGTTTATAGTTTCCTTTGTTGTGCAAAAGCTTTTAATTTTAATTAGGTCCCATTTGTTTATTTTTGCTTTTATTTCCAATATTCTGGGAGGTGGGTCATGGAGGATCCTGCTGTGATTTATGTCGGAGAGTGTTTTGCCTATGTTTTCCTCTAGGAGTTTTATTGTTTCTGGTCTTACGTTTAGATCTTTAATCCATTTTGAGTTTATTTTTGTGTATGGTGTTAGGAAGTGTTCTAGTTTCATTCTTTTACAAGTGGTTGACCAGTTTTCCCAGCACCACTTGTTAAAGAGATTGTCTTTTCTCCATTGTATATTCTAGGCAAGGATTTTTAAATCATCTATCCTTCTGCACAGATCATTCAAATTTTTTTTAATAGCTTTCCTAAGACTGGACTTTGAAACTAATAGCAATGGAAGAGTGATATTGTCATCACCAGAATCCACCCAGCTAGTTATTACAAGGATAATAAGCTAATTCATTACCTGGCCATGGAAACTGGCTAACTTGAAGTCACTGAGACTAGAGAATCCGAGAGAGGGTGGGCATCCCAGCTACAAGCCATTGCAATAATCCGAATGAGAAACAATAAATCCTGAAATGGATTTGTGAAAATAGAGATTCAGCATTCACCATAAATTATTTGTTTGTCTACTAGATGCCAGGCATAGACACTGAATCTTTAGCTCTGAAATAAGGGCTTCCCAGGTGGTGCTAGTGGTAAAGAATCCACCTGCCAATGTAGGAGACAACAGAGACGTAGTTGAGGTAGCTCCCTGGGGTGGGAAGATCCCCTGGAGAAGGGAATGACTACCAACTCTAATATTCTTGCCTGGAAAATTCCATGGACAGAATAGCCTATTGGGCTACAGTCCACGGGGTTGTAAAGAGTCAGACATGACTGAGTACACACACACACACTCACACATATAGCAGGAGACAACAGGGAATTATGTATGTGTGTGTGTTTTAGATGTATGGACAGTAGAGTCTGCAGATGATTTGGGGATATAGGAGATAAATTTGAGTTGAAGACAATTCCGTAGTGTTGAAAGGGAGACAAGGCCTGTGAAAGAATCAGAAACGTGGGGATAAATAAGGATGGAAAAGGATAGATCGGGTCCTTTATCCAGAAGGGCAACAGTGCCAGAGTTTCTGCATGCTAACGTGCTGTAGCCCTCTACACGGAAGACCAGAAATTTGAGAAGCATGGAGAAGACTTTGGACCTTTGTCTTACTCCTCCTTCCATGGAACTCAGCTTCTGGATTTACTGAAAAGTTCAGCAAACATCTTCATTCCTACTATGCCAACAAAATCAAACCCCCAAGGCTCATCTGAGGCAAGGAATTTTAATTTTATTTCAACTCACTAACCTGATTGACACACACCGTTTATAAATTGTAAGAGACACTAAATTGGCAAAAACATGGCAGAAACACTCTTGTGTTTGTGACCCTAAAGTGTGAACAATTTATTCTGCAAACAGTGAATTGTCATGCAGGCCTACAGGTTGAACCTGAGGATTCCTGGTCAGCCAGGAGGCTGTAGCTGCACGTTCCAGCTATTCAGAGAGGCCTAGCTTCTGTTATTAGAGCTCTGACACTTAAGCCTCACTCAAGGTCATGTGAATATGGATGTCAAGTACCTATACTCTCTTATTCTGCAGTCTTAATTAGTCTGCAGCATTGACTGATCCTATCCTCCGTGTAATTTTCTTTTAGGAAAATCCTAATGACCTAAGGTTTTGGTTGGGAGAAATGTACACACCTGGTTTTGATACTTTACTGAAGAAGGAAGAACAACAAGAGAAGCATTCAAAATATCGTCGTATAGGTCTGATTCTGTTCCTTGTTGCCTGCATCTTGGTTTCCATAGTGACTGTTAGCACTTTTTTCATCTAAAGTTTCATCTAAACTACCCAGTCACTTCAAATTTCTTTAAAATCTTTCTAAATAAACAGTTGCAGAAAAACATGTTCGTGGAGTGTAAATATATTGTTGATGGTTTAGTTACATGTAATTATCTTGGAGAATACAAACTTAGTTTGAGATAATGCTGGCTTTCTCTCCTTTGTTCTGTGAAACCTTTATAAGAATCCCCAACCTGAGCCTAGGCCTTTGGGCAGCAGGAATTCTAGGGATCATAACCTCTAAAAAGTATTACGTGTGTGTTAAGACAACCAAAATTAAACATTTTAATAGAGAATCAAACAGCACCAACAATCGTCAGCAGCTTTGTCTTAATGTTTACACTATATTCACCTTATTTTGAAAACACTATTACCACCCTCCTGTCATCACTGGAGAAGTTGAGCAGATCATTTTGTGGCCAACTGCCAGGTGTATAGGATAAAAACTTCTGGTTGTGTGGCCTGTTGGGTTGAATTCGTGCTGTTTTATCTTTATTCTTGTTTAAGCCAGAAAAAAAGGGGGGGCTGGGGAATATTCCAACATTTTTATTTTCCCAGCAATCCTTTATAATACCCCAGTCTCATGTTGTGATTTTAATAGACCTAAACTTGGACAGGCCACAGTTATATAATTAATCGCATTTAGATCCAGCTGTGCTTACTGATTGATCCACATTGGCCAGTGTGATCCCTGGTAGCAGTCAGGACGTAACTCCAGGATTTAGCATGCTGGCCCTAAAAAATCAGAAAGGATGCTGCTAAAAGAACAGAACTTGCATCCTGATTGTGCCTTTTGCTAAATCTTGCACCTCTAGCAAGTCCTTCTCTCCAAGAAAGGATGATCTCACCTGCCCAGTAGGGCTTGCCTTAAGAGTAACGCTTAGCCCCTGGTAAGTTGTTGGCTATATGGTTGTTTCAACTAATTTAGGTTAACAGCACCTGAGGCCACCTTTATTGTGTGCAGGTGCCTGGGTAAGGGCTCAGGGCACAGAAAGAGAAGCAGGTCACTGCTCTTTCCTCCCTGCTAGGACACCCTTCCCTAAGTCCCCCATCCATGTTCCTTTCTCCTCTTACAAGACTCCTCCCCACCCCCAGACTGTCTTGGGCAGAAACAAAAAAAGGGATTTTTCTTCTTCCCATTAGTCAGATTTCACTCTTGGGGTTGCCATATAATTTTCTTGTTATTTTTCTTAAAGATACTTGAGCATTGAACAAAGTACTTGAATATTAAAGTACTGTATGACTGCGGTAAAATCATTGTGTGTAAAAATTGTCTTAGGCATGTTTCTCCTTTACTTCTTATTCCTTCTCTCCTTTATGATAGGTTCCAGTCCCATTTAGAACTGAATCAAGAAGCAGCGAAGGTCTGGGGGCTTCCTGACGGCAAGCGCCCCCGCCCCAACTGGCTTATAGACAACCACTTACTATTACTCTGCTTTCAAAGCTTGACTGTCCAGTGTTTGCCTCTAAGGGTTTCAAACATGTTCAGATATCTGCTTCCCATGGAAAGCATCTGTACCATGGCAGGTTACATTGGGCTGGCCAGGGCCGCAGACAGGTAAGGCTCTCTAAAGGCACGAAGCAGAGGTAAGCATGGAAGTATGAAGCTGCCCACCTGAGCCCCTGGCCCCTTCACCTCGTCTTCTTGTCGTTCTTCTCTGGCCCTCCTATTCTCGTCTACCATTCTGTCCAGTCATTTCTCTTTCAGCTTAAATGAGTTTTTACTTTGCTGTTGCTCCCCAACCAGTCTTCATTTTCAGCCTTCTGTGTAACTGAAGAATCAAAATATATTATCGTCCCTCATCGGGTTAACGTTTTGTCTCTACGTGAGAGGGAAAGTCTTAAGTAGAGACAATACACCCATGTATGCACTAAAAATCATGCTATGAGGGTAGTTCCAGTTTCTCCTTCAGTAGGGTTTTGAAAATGGCTCAAGCAGAAAAAGCATAATAAGATTGTGGAAAATGCAGAGATCATGTCCCTAAATAAGCTGAAGTTCAAACCTGGGCTTTCTTAAAAAGCTCAAATCCAGATTCAATACACTAATGCTTTAAAAGCATCTAAATACAACCCTTAGCACATTAGTGGTCAGTGAACAATAACTATAATTATCTTCAAAGGAGTAACTATTTTAATCACTTATTTTAAATTTTTAAAATTGGGATAAGAAAGACTGGGAGCTGTAAACTCTTAAGTAATAATGGTTTCAAATAGTAGTCTTTCCCAGGTTCTTTAGAATGTGCACTGCCGCTTGCCCCCCAAAGAAGTTTTGGGCATTTTGTTTTGATTTTGTGTATTAGGTTAGTGTATGGGAGGTCTAAAAGCAAATGGTAATTTCTAGAGAAAAAAATTCCAACTGTGGATACTTTTTTAAAGTTCTGCTCTTAGATTTAAAAGAAGAATTAATTTTTTTAATATAACCCATTAATGACTGTTCCAATTATATTCTTGTTGCTGTCACCTAGCGGAGAGTTTGTGGTTGGAAGACAGAAGGGTGCATGACCACTCCGTTTATCCAGGGTGCACTCCTGCCACCTGGTGGTGACATTTATCATGCCTGCCCTTAGCCCATGAAAAAGCATTTTACCAAAGGGGCATTTTACAGGTGGCAGCCTGACTTTGCCTCTGCAGTTATCATCAGTGTGATGGGATGGCCGACAGCTCCTGTCTTCTGTCTTGCAACTACCATCTCATCTTACGAGAAAAGAAATACGACTGACCTAAAGTCATCCTGACATCTGAAGGCAGAGCTGCGACCCTCGGCATGAAGTCCTGGATCTGCATACTGTACATGATTACGCTAAAGCCAAAGGTAGAAGTGTTTTCAGAGATCACCCCTTTCCTAAACCTCCTCCAGTTGCTTCACATGCCAGGAATATTAAATAATTTTCTGCTTATTTCAGATACAGTATGGCCTGAATGTCTGCTTTTTTAGCTCTCTGTATTGAGTGTGTCTTTATTTTTAATTCCTCTTTTTCCTATATCTATTGTTTCTTACCAATTTTTCATTCTCCCCTCATGTAATTGAAAAATAATTTTATCATCTATGAGAAATCATTTTTAAAACTGTCATTATATAGGGCTATTAAATCTCAACCCCTCTGGATTTCTACTTACACACTGACAAAGGCACATAGATTGTGCTTTTTCAGAGGAAAGATAACTTTTTTGGTTTCTTCCAAATAATCACTTAGTCCAGGCTCTTGCCCAACTTGAGGTGAGAATATTCCACCGAAGTGAGCAACTTCAGAGACTGAACACAGCTTTCTGCCAGAGCAGTTGTTCTGCTCTCATTTTATGGACACGGTGACTCATGTACCTGATCAAATTTCCCTCTGTGCAGGCTGCTGGAAAAATTCAGGACCAAACTGGGCCTCTCTCCTTAAAAAGTATGAGGACTTCCTCGTGTGCTTTTCCTGTCCCGTCCTCATTCATGGCTCCATTTCACCGTCCATCCTGTGCTTCAGCTTCCTCACTGCCTCAAATCTAAGGTATCTCACACAGTGTTCTGCTTTTTAAATGCCTTAAACCTATTGAAAAGATGCTAAGAATACAGAGATAGGGTACAAGGACAACTGTGTGTGTGTGTGTGTGTGTGTGTATTCATTCTATATGCATCCATAGGTATATCAAAACCAAATACAAAATACTCTCCTTCAAAAGTTTTTGAAATTAAAAATATCTTATAAAGAAGGAAATGCTTTTTTTTAATATAAAATGCTCCCTAACTAGATTTTCTGAGCCAGAAGAAATGAGATTCATGACTCACAGTTTTACTTATTCTATACCACTGTTTTCAAATTCCTGACAAAGAGGAATTTGTCATTAAAATTAAACTTGCTCATTAAACCTGTTCATTTTTCACAATTAAGAAATAAGTGTTAAAATCTCTCACATTTGAATTAGCTTCAAGCTTGGTAAAACACTGTATAATTATCTGAATAATAAAACAATGGCTAGGCTAGATTCAAAACTTTATCAGCAAGTATGAACAAAAGAGCAGTTAACTAAGACTCTTTCTAAAACTATATTATTTAAAAGCCAAAACATTTAGAATCAACCCTTTATAGATAAAAGTAATTTTACTGCTCCTACTGCCATTGTTTTGCCATTTTTTAAATGTAATAGTCACAAATGTCTTTCATGAACCTAAACATAGCAAATTTTTTAAAAATTGTATCATCATCAACACATAGAGGCACAACTTTTAGGGCCTTTTTTTTTAGTTATTCAGAAAGATTCCCAGTGGACACCCATGGACATCAGTGTCTCATGCTACCCACACACCTGAAACTTTCCTTCTGGCCTTTATTGGCCTTCATATCATATAAATCAATGGATACAATCATACATTCTACATTTCATAATTTCAAAACCCTTCTGCCTCCGGAATCTCATTCATCTCAATGATAATCTTGTAAGATAAGTGTAAAACCTGCATTTTACAAGAGAAGAAATGGAGACTTAAGGTCATTAAAAGAATTGTCAGAAAGAAAAATGGAGTCGAGAGCTCAGATCTTCTAAACCTCGTTTGGTTGTTCTTTTCACTCTAGATTTTATTTTCTCATGACTGTAATGGGAGTTTGGTACACACCACCTGTTGACGAAAACAGGAGAAGTTGAACTCTCCTCCACCCACAGCCATTCATACAGCCACGTTCTTTTCCAGCCCCAGTCTCACGAGTCAATCTAGAAAATGCACAATTTAAGTAAGTGCAAACACAGTTGTGCCCAGAAGGCCGGTAAACCTGAATGTCATAAAGGTGCATTGTTTTGTCAGGTTAGATTCACAAGCCTTCTTTGTAAGATAAAAAGTAAACCCTGGATCCCACTATTAAGAATTCTCATGGATTAATGACTCTTTACCAGTATATAAGATTGATAGAATGTCTTTTTCCTATCACAACTTTCCAGAGTACAGGACCTGATAGATCCAACCTTGCCTTGGCTCATCCCTAAATTCACTGCCAGCCCCAGGATGCCCCAACTCCTCTAGAGTTGGGATAGGAGCCTAGTACCAGAGAAGCTGACGTCAGAGCTACTCTGAGGAGAACATGACCTCCTGCCCTGAGATGAATCCCTCAAACACCCACTCTTCAGGTAAGGTGCTTGCCAGGTAAGGCACCAAGGCACAGTCTGGCAGCAGCATTTGTTCATGCACTTTCCCCATCTTTATACATTCAAAAAACAAAAAACGCACCTTTTACATTTTACACTGACCAAACACTCTGAGTTGTTAACCATGGAGAAAAAGCAGAAAAAAAGAGAAAACTTTCCCTGTATCCTGGTTTTCGTTTCTCACCACCAGATGGCAGGTGAGCACCAGGATGTGAAACTCCTGCCGGGGCGGGTTGAGGACGCTCGTTCTTTGGTGTTGAAACAGAAATCCACACGAGCGAGTGGAGAATTTCCAAAGAATTGGAGTGCTTAACTGCTGACTCAGCCCTGGAGTGGCGAGCCCGGGGCCTGCAGAGCCCGTTGAGTGTGCATCAGCGCAGGGAAGTGACAGTAATTGGGGTCCCTTACTGCGAAGGCTTCAGACTGCGTGCGGTTCAAGCTGCGCAGCCGGAACTCATTAACCAAGTCCTCTGTGGTGTCTTTACTCAAACTGGGGTTCATGCTTGTTAAAAATGCAGGAACACAGGACAGCTAAACCGGAAACTTCATGTCTAACAGGCTCCCCCGGGTGATTCTTTCCTTCTTAAGCTTGGGAAAAGAACTTGAAGAGTGCAGGGTCCTGGGTAAAGTCTTTTCAAAGCTAGGGCTCGGGGTGTGGGGGCCCATGAGACTCCTGGGCTGCGCTGGGAGATGCGGAACACTCACTCCAGGCTCCCAGGACGCTCCGCTCCACTTGGTAGCATTTCTCTCTGGTACAAAGAGGCAGACATAGAGCTGTTAAGTCATCTCTTTGCCCTGGCACCTTCCCTCAGCTCTACCCTCTCCTCAGGAAAACAAAATTCATAAATAGTTTAACCCTTAAGATATTTTAAAACTGATCATGATTCAATAGATAGTTTATGATTAAAGCATTGAGCTGAAACTGGTACTGCATTTTAGACAAAATCTTAGTAACACGATTTTCAACTGAAGGAAGCCTCAGCCATCAGGGATAAGGAGGTACCCAGGTCTCATTCATCAGCAAGATTTTTGTGTGAGTCCGAGGTTGGCAGTCCAGCCATAACTGGCTCAAAAGCTGGTTTCTGGGCTTCAAAGTCAATCTGTCCGACCCTAGACATGCATAAGAGGTTTCAGTTCTACAGTCACCAACTTGAGTGAGAAGAAAAGTAATGCCCAACCTGCCTCCAGAAAAATAGTATTGAAGTAAATTCAGTTTAAAATCATTTATCAAGATTACTAATTCAACCAAGCCCAAATTTTAATTCTTAATTTTATTACCTAAATATCTCATTTAAATCTAAATGTACTTATGGAAAGGGGTGCAATTCTAAGAAGGACAAGCCTGTTTGGATAATTGAGCACACACACCCATGGCGGGAGGGAAAGCTACCTTCCCCCCTTGTTGTTCTGTAGCACCGATGCTATGGGGTGCTGGCTCCTGCAGGTAAGGTCACCCGCACAGTGGACTGGAGTTTCTAGCCATCAGCTCCCTCTTGAAGGTCCACATACCTCTCTATCATGTGTTTCTCCTGCATCTATGACTTTCCTTTGGCCAGATGACCTCTGAAGACGGTCACCAGCTCAGCCTCCAAGCTTGGTCCTCATAGAGCTTGAATTTTTAGTATTATTTCAAGGCAGGAAGACAATCAGTTTGATCTCTTATACCCGTTTTGAGTCTGTCCTGTTTTGTGATAAGAGCAGCATCTTTGAATGATATAATTTAGACCAGGACCCCTTGATCTCTGTGGAAGTCTCCACATCTGTCAATGCAGTTTGAGATTCCTATCACAACAGGAGATGGAAGAGATAACCTAGGGAAAGAGATAGAAATGAGTATGAATATTTGATTCTTCCCACTTCATCTTGCCACATATGCTTGTGCCCACGGAGGGTGAATCATCAGATTAAGTTCCTTTATTTCAACACAGTTCCTCTCAGGACCTGTCCACCAGGAAGTGGTTAATATTACCACCTTCACCAGACAGTAAGTAAGAGGTTTCTGGAATTCCCCTGAAGTGGTAGAAACCTTGTGGGAAACACTGAGTAAAATGTATTTGAAAAAAGGCAAAAGCATGGCCATGGAGCAAAGATCAACTGTAGCCAAGAGTTGGGGTGGTTTGAATGCATGACTAAAAAGGGGCAGCCTGAAGGAGCTTTTCAAGTGGAATAGTAATTCTGGTGACAGATACACAGCTCTATAAATGTGTTAAAACTTACCAAACCATGCACCAAAAATTTACCTCCTACAAACCCTGACTGTTCTCTTTCTTGCACTGGCAAAGCCTCTCTTTCTACTAGATGATTCCTCTCAACAGATAAAAATGTTAAAATATCCTGCATCTTTTAAAACCAGTCAAAAACAACAGCAGCAAAAAATAACATCATCACCCTATATTTCTCTCCAGCTACTGCCTCAGTTTTCTCTACAATAAATTTGAAAAGCATTTCAAATGAATTACAATACATTTGAAAGAAGTCTCAAAGTCATGTTTTCAACTTTCTCTCCTGTTATTCTCTCTTGAACTCATTCTATTCATACTTTTATTTCCATGAATCTACTAAAATTGCCGTTGCCAAGACGTTGCCAAGCCCAAAGGTCAGTTGCAATCCTCAACTACTCAGTTTGTTGAGAGCATTTGCCTGACGGATCCTCCTAAAAACATTTCCAAAATTTGGCCTCCAGATTATTTACTCTGTCATGATGCTTGAATGACTCCTTTTTATTTGCCTTTGCTGGATTGTCTTCAATTTCTCATCCTCTACATGTAGAGAGAGCATCCCAGGGCTCTATCCTCACATCTTCTCATCAACCCTCATTTCTGTAGTGACCTCACTCAACACCATAATTTAGATCCCGTCACTGGTAATTCCAGATACTCCATTGCCTGAGCTAGTCTCACAAGTCCAAATTTATATATACAACTAACTACTCAGTCTCACCAGTCAGAGGTCTAAATCGCCAATTCACTTTTGCCATAAGCTCTTTTGGATTATTACAGTAACCTCTTAACTGCTCTCTCTGCATTCCTGCCTCCCAGTCTCGTCTTAACATAACAGCTAGCTTTGTTGTTGGTATTTAGTCATCAAGTCATGTCTCACTCTTTTTGTGACCCCATAGACTGTAGTTCCTCTATCCATGGGATTCCCCAGGCAAGAATACTGGAGTAGGTTGCCGTTTCCTTCTTCAGGGGGTCTTCCTGACCCAGGGATCCAACTTGTGTCTTCTGCTTTAACAGGCGTTGTGTTGTTTTTTTTTTTAACTGAGCCACCAGAGAAACTCAACGTAACAGTTAGAGAGGCCTTTGAAAATTATAACTTAATCATGTCACTCTTCTGCTTAAAATCTTTCAATGCTTTTTGTTGTTGTAAACTGAAAGTTTACAAAACCTGTATATTGAATCCTAACCCCCAAAGGGATGCTATTAGGAGATGAGACCTCCAGAAGGTGATTAGGTCATGAGGGTGGAGCCCTCGTGAATGAGATTGTTGGTCTTAAAAAAGAGATCCCAGAAATCTCTCTTACACTTTTTGTCATGTGAGGATAATGGCCTTCTGCCCCCTTTCAGAGGGCTGTCAGCAGACCCCAACAATGCGGGCACCCTGATCTCAAAGCTGCAGCTTCCAGAACTCTTAAAAATTGAATCTTTGTTGTTTGTAAGCCATCCAGTCTATGATATTCTGTTATAGCAGCCTGAATTGCTTAAGCCACCTGTCTTATTCAGAATAAAAGCTCAAGTCCATGCTGTGACCTAAAAGTTTCACATGCTCTGGCTCCCACAATCTCTCTGACCTCATCTCCCTTTTTCCCTTTAGACTCCGGTCACACTGTACTCTTAGGTACTCCTTGAAGACACCAACTGTGTTCCCAGTGCAGGGCTGCTGCATTTACTGTCTTTCACTGGAAGAGCTCTTAGATGACCTCGTGGCTCTTCCACTCATTTATTTCAATTCTCTGCTCCAGTTCCTTGCTTTTTCAGAGTCATCCTCTACCCATTTGCCTAAGAATCTACTTTCCCCTAATCCTACTCCAGGTATCTCTCTCCCTTTCCCAAATGAATTTTCTCCATAGAACTTATCACTCCCGAACATATTTTGTTTTTCTTTATTGACTGTCATTCTACCTGTTTCTCCCTCACTCCTGCATGCCACCACCACCACCAGAATGAATGAGCCACAGGAGCGAAGAATTTTATTCACTGCAGTAGCTCCAGTACTTAATTAACTGATTGAATAATTATGTAACATTGACACTAAAATAGAAGTTTCACAAAGATTGAAAACTGGTGGCCCTATGTCTGCTTTTAATATTTTTAAAATGCACAGCTATAGTTAGAATTTTGATGAAGTTATCAGTTATGAACATTAGGATTTCACATCAGTGTGTGGTTTTATAACTTCTATTGAAAAATTAGAAATTGCCAATTTTAGTTGACCCTTGGTACGTTCTGGGCTTCCCTGATAGCTCAGTTGGTAAAGAATCTGCCTGCAATGCAGGAGACCCCAGTTTGATTCCTGGGTCGAGAAGACCCGCTGGGGAAGGGATAGGCTACCCACTCCAGTATTCATGGGCTTCCCTTGTGGCTCAGCTGGTAAAGAATCTGCCTGCAATGTGGGAGACCTGGGTTCGATCCCTGGGTTGGAAAGATACCCTGGAGAAGGGAAAGGCTACCCACTCCAGTTTTCTGGCCTGGAGAAGCCCATGGACTGTACAGTCCATGGGGTCACAAAAAGTTGGACACAACTGCGAGACTTACACGGGTACATTCTAGGCATTGTTGTTATTGCATTACAGGTGTTCCAAGAAATGATGGCACTTAATCATGAAACATCTCAGTGATGAAATATTGTAGCTGAAACACAGAAAGGTAAGACCTTTTCTAGAGTCTTCTATCTAGTTATCTGGGAGCTGGAATGCAAAGCGTTACAATTCAGATAAGTGCACCTTCACAGATCCTGCCTTTACCCTCTCTGAAGGCAGCATTCCTAAAACGCTATAAGCATTTGGAGCTCAGTGCCAGCCTCCCTGTTTAGTTGAAGCAAGCCTTTTATAACTTTGCCGCCTCCAGCCAGTTCTCTCCTTTACATCACCTACTTTAGCCCTGTATCGATTCACCAGAGCTTACAATCCTTATCACATTGAAATAGTCAGATTTGAATCAACAGTCATTTGAATGTCCATTTATATACAGTCACTTAAATCAGGTTCTAAATGTGATGAAAGGTAAGTAAAATACAATTCTTGTTTTTACAGGGCTTAAATTTTTTTCAGTGAGCACACATACATATTGTGTAACTTACAAACGGTAAAAGGCATTCATGAAAGAGCAGTACAAATGGTAAACTGCAGTAAAGTTCAGAGTTCAATGAAATGAATGTTTTATTAACCCCAGCCTTGCTATGGGGCAGGAATTTCATTTTTACTGATATATTCAAAGAATCTATAATACCTTGTGCATTATAAGTGCTCAATACACACTTCTGAAATATGGGACTCATACAAGAAATCTTATCTTCTTCTTGATTTGGCTTAACTTATGATTTCTCTTTTCCCCTTTTCATATGTTTAATGAGAAAGCACTTTTAAAAGGTAAACTGAGGAAATTTTTAAACTTAAGGGTATATTTGAGCAAAAATCTTTTCTTAATTTAATTTTTGTAGTATAGTTGATTTACAGTGTTGTGTTAATTTTTGCTATATTGCAAAGTGATCCAGTTATACGTATATATGTATTATTTTTCATTATAGTATACTATACAGTATAGTATAGAGAACAGTATACAGTATAGTATAGTATAGAGAACTTATTGTTTATCCATTATATTTATAATACTATATGAGCAAAAGTGTATTTGAATCAGATAGCACCCAACCAGAAATGATTAGCAGCTCTCTGCCATTGGGAGCCATAGGAAGGACTTTCAGAAAAACTGCAGAAGCAAAGAAAGGAAATGATTACATTAAGCATAGTTTAAAGCCTAGCTGGCTATCTGTGATTGGTTGTCCTTAGCATTTTGATTTCATAACCTTGAGGCATTTCCAGGCTGAGATATTGGTTTAGTTTCACAGGCTGCCATGACATAGAGCCCCCTCCATCTAATGGCCTCCTTGTTTAATTAATTCAACAGCTCAGAGAAAGTAAGTTTGAGAAATAATACATCCCAGTTGGCTCAGGGTAAAGAATCCACCTGCCAAGCAGGAGATGTGAGTTCCATCCCTGGGTCGGGAAGATCCCCTGGAGAAGAAAATGGCAACCCACTCCAGTGTTCATGTCTGGGAAATCCCATGGACAGTGGAGCCTGGCGTGCTGCAGTCCATGGAGTCACAAAGAAGACATGATATGATATGACTTGATATGACATGATATGATAGTCATGATATGACTTAGTGACTAAACAACAACAACATGAACACAAGTAAAGTACAGTGGCAGTTCAAAAGAAAAAAACATTCACATCTGTTTGCAGAAGATCTGAGGTTTCATGGAAGAAATGATCTTTGAAATAGGTCTGAAAGAACTAGTAAAATGTAAGTGAGCAGAGATAAATACAAGGATCTTCCAGGCCTATAAAAGTGAGTCAGACCAAATTGTTTGTATTATATGCCATGGAGTTTGGCAGCAGCTCAGGGAATTGAGTGGGTGAATGTTGATTATCTTTTGACATTTACTTGGCTTAAGAAAACAACTGAAAATGGATCTATGCTATAAAAAATTAGTAACTAAAGCAAAAGTAAAATTCTGGCTTTGATTTATTTACAGGGTGATCTTTGGCAGTTTTCCAAGCTCTCAGTCTCATGTAAGCAGATAGTTCTGTCAGATTCGTCTTTTTCCACCCAAAATCAATCCACAAAGATACTAGTTAAGGAGCAAGAGCCTGGTATTCGGCCTCAGTCAGTTGCCACTGGTGTGACCCTGGGCAAGTCACTCACTTAGCATGAACTTCACCCGCTAAAAACTCAGTAGTCATTCCTTGCCTTCCTCACAACAATGGAATGATCAAATGAGTGAACATACAACAAGAATTCCTTGTAATTGGTGAGGTGCTCTGCCAAAGAAAGGCGGCCTTATTCTGTCAATCTGTTGTCCCCCAGCAGCCTCAACTGTATAGTGGTGGCATATGTGAAAGGTATGCATAAAGAGCCGATGGTATAAAATGCATCTTCCCTTGTTAACATAGTCGATGATTCCCCTCAGGGCATATGTTTCTGGTCTATCTGGAATCCAAGTGACATTGTGCCTCTGTATTTCTTTGCTGTTATATGAAGGTATTATTTTCTATTTGCTGAGAAAGCCTTTAATTAGGGTAAAACCATTCAAAGTCAAATAGGATTTTGACATTTATGGAGTCACTCTGTGCCCAAGAGTAAATGTAGCTTAATTATTATGACATGGAAACTGGAAAATTCTTAAAGAGATGGGAATACCAGACCATCTTACCTGCCTCCTGAGAAACCAGTATACTGGTCAAGAAGCAACAGTTAGAACCAGACATGGAACAATGGACTGGTTCCAAATTGGGAAAGGAGTACGTCAAGGCTGTATATTGTCATCCTATTTATTTAACTTATACGCAGAGTACATCATGCGAAATGCTAGGTTAGATGAAGCACAAGCTAGAATCAGGATTGCTGGGAGAAATATCTGTAACCTTAGATACGCAGATGACACCACCCTTATGGCAGAAAGCGAAGAGGAACTGAAGAACCTCTTGATGAAAGTGAAAGAGGAGAGTGAAAAAGCTGTCTTAAAACTCAACATTTAAAATACTAAGATCATGGTATCTGGTCCCATCACTTCATGGCAAATATATGGGGAAACAATGGAAACAGTGACCGACTTTATTTTCTTGGGCTCTAAAATCAGTGCAGATGGTGACTGCAGCCATGAAATTAAAAGATGCTTGCTCCTGGGAAGAAAAGCTATGACCAACCTAGATAGCATATTAAAAAGCAGAGACATTACTTTGCCAACAAAACTCCATCTAGTCAAAGCTATGGTTTTTCCAGTAGTCATGTATGGATGTGAGAGTTGGACCATGAAGAAAACTGAGTGCCAAAGAATTGATGCTTTTGAACTGTGGTGTTAGAGAAAACTCTTGAGAGTCCCTTGGACTGCAAGGAGATCCAACCAGTCCATTCTAAAGGAAATCAGTCCTGAATATTCATTGGAAGAACTGATGCTGAAGTTGAAGCTCGAATACTTTGGCCATCTGATGCAAAGAACTGACTCACTGGAAAAGACCCTGATGCTGGGAAAGATTGGAGGTAGGAGGAGAAGGGGATGACAGAGGATGAGATGGACAGCATCACCAACTCGATGGACATGAGTTTGAGCAAGCGCCAGGAGTTGGTGATGGACAGGGAAGCCTGGCGTGTTGCAGTCCTTGGAGTCGCAAAGAGTCAGACGTGACTGAGTGAACTGAACTAAATTGTTATGATATAAGCAAGGCTTTGATTAGTGAACTGTGATGGAAAAAGACATTATGTGCCCCCAAGCAAAAGAGAATGATTATGAAAGGAATATGACAACAACAACAAAAATAGAGCAGGTTCCATGCACAGAAGTACAAATAAAATGTAACCACATAGTTGGGCTATGCAGTGAGGTAACACTCTTGATAGTGAGAAATCTGAAGATGATCTGGAAATGTAACAGGTCAAAATTCCACGTTACAAAAGAACAGTCTGAGCACTGAGTTAACTCATGGCCACATCAACCACTGTTCTCTTTCTGACAACCTCTGTGAGTTTCCACACCCTAATTAGCCCATATGAAATGAGATTAACTGAGGGTACTGTCTAGTCCTGGCACTTAGAAAAACCCATAAAGATAAAGGGTTTTCTTTTTTGATAATTAGTTCTTTCACTCTAAACCTATTCGCTTTCATTGCTCTTGCTGCTTTTTATACATTTACATCTTTCTTCTTTCTTCTCCCTTCTCTCCACTTCTCTATCCATCTTGTATCATGTGTGGTCACTTACCTACAAGGTAACCCTTCTACCATACCACATATCCCACTGCTCTCTCACATCCACTCTAGGTGTCAAAGTTTATCCACCATGGACTCTTATTTCTCTGTATTCTTCCTTCTACTCACGTGATGAGTGGTCATAAATTTATTGATGTGCCTTTCATCCCAGGAAATATATTTAAATTTTAGTTGGGACTTCTGAAAACATAAATTTAATACAGCGGCACTCCATGTAGTGAGAATGTAATTATATAAGGCAAACAAAAAGCAAATTTTTGTAATAAGTCTTGCAAAAATATTCTTTATAGGCACAGCTACATAAGACTAAACTGGGTATTTGATGAAACCCACTTTAAGTATAGAGATGTGGATAGGTTAAAAGTAAAAGAATGAAAAAAACTATACCATGCAAACACTCACCACAAAATAGCTGGAGTAGGCATATAATACCAAGCAAAAGAGACTTCAGAAAAGGAATAGGGCTATAAAGAGGGACAATATGTAATGATAAAGGGGTCAATTAAAAAAAATGATCTAAAATTGTATGCACATAATAACGAGTCTTCAAAGTATGTGAACCAAAAATAATAGAACTTAAAGGAGAAACCAACTTGTCCACATTGTAGTGAGGATTTCCACACTCTCTCATAAACATGTGGTAGTGCTTTGAAGTGTGTCAGCTCAGCTAAACTGAAATACATTTCCCACAATTTACTTTTCTCTGTATTTTCTACACAGTGACTCAAACCTTCTCGTGCAGAATTAGAAGGGTAGAAGGAAAAAACCATCCATTTTGCAACTCACACATTATGGCTTCTCTGCTGGCTCATCTTCCTGGAAAAGACAGCAACCACCTTCTCCTGGTCCCCTTTCAGTCTCTCCAATTCCTGAGCCAGATACATGTCACATTCCGTGATGAAGGCAAGTAGCAATAGCTTCTCTTGCAAGACATCTATAGCATCATGGTCAGAGATGGCAATGTGTGTTTCAGTTCATCCTTTTATGTCCCATTCTTGTCTGTGGGTCATAGCTTGTCTGTGCTTTTCCCTCTGTTACATCCATCTTTCCTTCCTGGCTGTCCGGCCTTCAGACTTCAGCCCCAGTATCAGAGGCAAAGACTTACAGACACTAGTGAAAGTCACTCAGTTGTGTCTGACTTCTTGCGACGCCATGGACTATACAGTCTGTGGCATTCTCCAGGCCAGAATACTGGAGTGGGTAGCCTATCTCTTCTCCAGGGGACCTTCCCAACCTAGGAATCAACCTGGGGTCTCCTGCACTGCAGGCGGATTCTCTACCAGCTGAGCTACCAGGGAAGCCCTGATACTAACAAACTCCCATACAGACACTAACGAACTCCCACAATTGTGTAAGGTCAAATCTTTGTGGAAAATCCTTTAATCTGTCTATTGGCTGACTAGAATAGTTGGTACCAAGAATGATTCCAGAGGAACAGAATCTTTCACATTAGCTTTCTAAAATGATTTTGACTTTCCTGGACTGGGTGCTCTGATCTGATTAGACTTTTGGCATTAATGACCTCACTCTAGGGATAAAAAGGACACGTCATCCATGAAATGCAATTGTGCAAGTGCTGTTCAAATTATAGCCTATAGATAACTGTAATCAAGTGCCTATAGAAGCCGAGCCTTCTCTTTGGGTAGCCTAGTAATTGCTTCTGTAGATCATTTTAGTAAAAATAAAGAGTATAACGGAGTTGTTTGGCTGTTGTGCTGCAGGAATGGGGGAAGAAAATAGTGAGCCCAGGGTCTCAAATTCCAAGCTTAAAGTCTGCATAAAGGAAATAAAAGCTTTAATCACAGTTCTGGAGGAAATTTTTATCTCTAATAGCCACAGGGAATGTATTTCTAAAAATCAAACCCAATTTCTGATCTGTGGGTAGTGGAATTACACATGCAAATTGAATTCCCAGTTCTATAGAATCTCTGTTTTTTGTTGTTGTTTTATCTCTGCTGGGTCTTTGTGGCTGGCTGCAGGCTTTCTCTAGCTGCAGTGAGCAGGGGCTACTGTCTAATATGTTGTGTGGCGTTCTCATCAAACCCATATCCCCCACATTGACAGGTGGGTTTTTAACCACTGAACTACCAGGGAAGTCGTAGAATCTCATTGAAGTTAGAGCATTGATATAGCTAGAACAGAACCTGAAAAATGGGAAAGGGATCATATGGGCAAAAGGAGAAAAGGATGGCAGAGGATGAGATGGTTGGATGGCATCACTGACTCAATGGACATGAATCTGAGCAAACTCCGGGAGATAGTGAAGGACAGGGGAGCCTGGTGTTCTGCAGTCTGTGGGGTCACAAAGAGGTGGACACAACTTAGCAACTGAACAACAAACATACGCAGATTCTAATGAAGCTCAAGACTTTAAGCCCCCCCCACCCCGCCATTCTGCCAAGCCTCCTTTGCTTGTAGAAGCAGCAATGCAGGAGACCTGGGTTCGATTCCTGGGTCCAGAAGATTCTCTGAAGAAGGAAATGACAACCCACTCCAGTATTCTTGCCTGGAAAATCCCATGGACAGAGGAGCCTGGTGGGCTACAGTCCATGAGGTCGCAAGACTCAGACACGACTTAGCGACTAAACCACCAAATAAAATTCTCTTCACAAACAAGCATTAATAAGTAATGGTGAATTTATTAAAGTTAACACAG
This sequence comes from Giraffa tippelskirchi, assembly GCF_054371585.1. Lineage (NCBI taxonomy): Eukaryota > Metazoa > Chordata > Mammalia > Artiodactyla > Giraffidae > Giraffa > Giraffa tippelskirchi. The sequence continues at coordinate 100,425,541 of NC_137280.1, read as the reverse complement.
GTCACATGGAAAGGGATTCTATTTCACAGTGTACAGCATTCATTTATAAACTTTCTATTATATTTGCACCGTGCCAAGTTTCCCTTCTTGGCCTCCCATCCATCAGGTGTTCCCCTCCCCTTTCCTCCCTCTGTCTCTATAATTCTTGTCTCAATCCTGTGTTACCCCAGCCAGCTCCACTCACCACCACTAAAACCACCACCAATCTCTGTCTTGGTTTACTATGAACAGCAGTTTAACCTTATCCCATATTCCTGCTCCAAACCATATGATTTAACCCAGTACTTCATATAAATCCAGTATATCCAAGGTCATTTTAATGAGAAGAGACATGTTGATTAAACTAAGAAAATGAAAGGTTTTCCAGCACCCATCTTCTTTACGAGGCAATTAAGCTTACACATTAAATGGTATAATATAGTTCAATTCAAAATAAGTAGAGAAAGAGGAAAGAAACCAAATTGAATTTTTTTCTGGCTATCTAAAGAGTCACGAGGAACAACCTGAATTAATAGACTTGACCTATGCTTTTATTCCAAGTTTTAATCAGTTTCAGTGATGTTTGAGCATCTCTTTTAGGTAGCCACTCTGACAGCTACCAGACTGATCCATCATTTAGTCCAATTCTGATCCAAAATCATGACAAGAGAAAATGCCAAACTTTCTTGGAAAATCAGTGATTTTTAATGTTTCTTTTCTCACATTGAATGATTTGTCTGTTGACAATGCTTTGTGTCCACACATATCTACACAGGAAACTATCCCATTTTAAGGTAAATTACATAATTTTTTAGATGATAAAACATTTGTCTGAGATCAGGATTAGTGGTTACAATTGTTTAGAGCCATAAAGTAAAGTAATGCTCAAAATTCTCCAAGCAAGGCTTCAACAGTACGTGAACTGAGAACTTCCAGTTATTCAAGCTGGATTTAGAAAAGGCAGAGAAACCAGAGATCAAATTGCCAACATCTGCTGGATCATAGAAAAAGCAAGAGAATTCCAGAAAAATATCTACTTCTGCTTTATGGACTAGGCCAAAGCGTTTGACTGTGTGGATCACAACAAACTGTGAAAATTCTTAAAGAGATGAGAATACCAGACCACCTTACCTGCCTTCTGAGAAACAAGTATCTAGGTCAAGAAGTAACAGTTAGAACTGGACATGGAACAATGGACGGACTGGTTCCAAATTGGAAAAGGAGTACGTCAAGGCTGTATATTGTCACCCTACTTGTTTAACTTATATGTAAAATACATCCTGCAAAATGCTGGGCTGTATGAAGCACATGCTGGAATCAAGATTGCCAGGAGAAATATCAATAACCTCAGATATGCAGATAACACCCCCATTATGGCAGAAAGTGAAGAGAAACTAGAGCTTCTTGATGAAAGTGAAAGAGGAGAGTGAAAAAGCTGGCTTAATACTCGACATTCAAAAAACTAAGATCATGGAATCTGGTCCCATCACTTCATGGCAAATAGATGGGGAAACAATGGAAACAGTGACAGACTTTATTTTCTTGGGCTCCAAAATCACTGCAGACTGCATGGTGACTTCAGCCATGAAATTAAAGGCTCTTGCTCCTGGAAGGAGAAGCTATGACCAACCTAGACAGCATATTAAAAAGCAGAGACATTACTTTGCTGACAAAGGTCCATCTAGTCAATGCTATGGTTTTTCCAGTAGTCATGTATGGATGACAGAGTTGGACCGTAAAGAAAGCTGGGTGCCGAAGAATTGATGCTTTTGAACTGTGGTATTGGAGAAGACTCTTGGGAGTCCTTTGGACTGCAAGGAGATCCAACCAGTCCATCCTAGAGGAAATCAGTCCTTAATATTCATTGGAAGAACTGCTGAAACTCCAATACTTTGGCCACCTGATGCGAAGAACTGACTCTTCAGAAAAGACCCTGATGCTGGAAAAGATTGAAGGTAGGAGGAGAAGGAAACAACAGAGAATGAGATGGTTGGATGACATCACCAACTCGATGGACATGAGTTTGAGCAAGTTCTGGGAGTTGGTGATGGACAGGGAAGCCTGGCGTGCTGCAGTCCATGGGTCACAAAGAGTTGGACATGACTGAGCAACTGAACTGAACTGATGGCCATAAAACTCATGAGGGCACAAATATATAACTTTAATATATCATTCATCTTTACTTATATTTCAAGTTTATATATCTCTTCTGATATCAGAAAGTATAAACTTAGTTGATCATAAGTTACTTTAGACATAAAGTCAGTTCTGGAATTTCTCCTGATCATTTTTCTCCCTCTGGCAATCATCTAATTTCTGGAGAGCTCACAGGGGTTGAATTACCTGGTCTGTGATCACTGCCTCTGTTCACTGTGCTATCTGTTGAGAGACCCTCACTAAGGCTTCTATTCATGCCTGGTATTTTCCTTCTGTTGATTTCCTTATGTAAGATGTCAATCCAGTCATTGTTGGCACTTTTACCTTCATCCTCCGCATCACAGCTGAGTGATGTATTCAGGTCTGCCATCTCTCTCTCGCATAATCCCGTACCTTATTATGACAAAACGAAGTTAGAATTATTCCAAGCCATTCTAGATCTTGAAAATTTTCTGTGTAGCCATCTGAGGCCTATTCTGACTCTAAAAATCCATGCAGCCAATTCCATTCTATTCCTCCTGTATCTGGGAGGTAAGGGAACTGCCCCGTGGATGCCATTGTTTTTCAGGTATGAAGCAGACTACGGTGCCCGCTACACTTGAATCTGTAAACTTAGCTGTTTACATAAGTGGACACAGCTCTACCCCTTGAAGAATTAATCCTGAGCAAGTCAGGTGCAAGCCCATGACAGCATCTAAATCTCTAGAAAGCCCTTTATCTTGTCATTTTTAGGGTACTTTAAAAGCCTAGTATGCAGCAATTACTGATCATAGTCTCTTGTTCTGTTGTGCTTCTCACCACAACACCCCCCACAGCTTAGCTCCTATCTAAAATTAAAGGACAGGGACCAAAAATGTATGTTCAAAACCAAAAAAAACCACATCAATTTATATCATTGCCAATAAAAACTGGGTTTGTAGTCATAGCTGTTCTACTAATCCATCATATTGCACTGTGTGAATTATTTAACCTGAGTATTAGATTCCTCCTTTGTAGATTAAAAAAAAAATATTTTATTTATTTATGGCTGCCCTGGGTCTTCATTGCTTCATGTGGGTTTTCTCTGGTTGCAGCAAGTGGAGGCTGCCCTCTAGGTGCAGGCTTCTCATCGTGGAGGTTTCTCCTGCTGCGGAGCAGAAGCTCTAGGACACCTGGGCTTCAGTAGATGTGGTGCTTGAGCCTAGTTGTCCCATGGCATATGTGATCTTCCTGGACCAGGGATTGAACATATGTCCCCTACACTGGCAGGCAGATTCTTAACCACTGGACCACCAGGGAAGTCTTCCTCCTTTGTAGATTACATGGGTTGAACTGGGTGATTTTTAGAGACTTTGCCAGCACTAACATTGAATAAGCACATGTTTGCAGACTACGAACACATTCAAAGTCCAGAGTTGACAAGTTGCATCTGCAGTCAGTCCCCTACAACTTGAAAAGGATGACATGATATAATTCATATAAAAATGCTTTGAAAAGTTAAATGTACCATATAAGTAGACCTTGGTGTATAACAATTTAATGTCCAACAATTTTCTCACCCTTCAGTTAGTTAAATCTTTGTAATCAATTTACTAGACTCGTTGCCAGCAGAGAGCACAAAATAAATATTAATCTGCCATTTTTCTTCTTAATGAACTCCAGAGACTAGACCCAGCCCCATCCTACCTCTCACTGTCCTATATCCCTCCACCATGCCCTGATACTTTAGGTAATAGCATCAGTACCTCCCAAATATCTGCTTTGAAGACTTCACGACTTACTAAGAGAGAGCTTGGGATTTGGAGCCGAACACACTAGAACTAAACCCATGCTTGACTCATTGCTTTTGTAGCCTTGGACATATTGCTTAGTGTCTTAGAGCAAAAATTGATTCTCCTTTTAAAATGTTAATTTCTTAAAATTACCCAATATAGAGGTTGTGAGGATTAGTGTTAACAAATGTACCAAGTGTAGTGAGCTTGGCACATTTCTATCCTTGGTACTTGGTCAGCAAAATCTTATTGCTGGGGCTCCCACTGACTATATAAACAATTTGATTTAAAACAGTTATTACATAATTTATTGAAATTTATAGATATCTATTTATATATGTCTATTGTCTAGTCAGTGTACGTGAAGATTATTGATTGTGCCCAAAGATCAGATCTTCCTGTTCAGGTCTAAGCACCACTTCTTGTTATCTTTATAGGTACATCCAGCATCCTGTCTAATTTCTTATCTCTTGCTGAGAGAAAAGAGGTAGCAACATTGATAAGAAACTAGGAATCTGAAAAGTTCTAGCTTTCTCATTAGCTCTCTGAAGTCATCTTTTCATCAATTGTTCCTGAGTGCTTTTAAATGATCTTACTACACTATTTCTTCTCTTTCTTTTTTTTTCTTGTTTAATTAGTTTATTTTCTATTTTTTAACTTTACAATATTGTATTTGTTTTGCCATACATTGACATGAATCCACCATGGGTGTACATGTGTTCCCCTTCCAGAACCCCCCTTCCACCTCCCTCCCCATCCCATCCCTCCAGGTCATCCCGGTGCACCAGCCCCGAGCACCCTGTATCATGCATTGAACCTGGACTGGCTTTGTGTTAGTAGACATTGTTGGTTTTTAAAACAATTGTCTAAGCATTTCCAAAATATGTAGTGTCTAAAAAGGGTGTTTTTTAAAAAACACAATGTTTCCTAATGAAAATGTTTGAAATAATTTAACATTGAGCTCTGTGATCCTTCAGTGTGGTTTCAGAAGTATCTTAAGAGGTCAGTCTCCTGAAGTGGAAAATTAACACTGTTGATTATAAACCATTGACCATTTTTATTCCCAGACTCCAGAGTCAGTCATCTACTAGGATGAAGATAAGAATATGAGAAAAATCTGCTAGGAATAGAAAAAAGAAACTTCTTTATAAGATTAAATTAAAAGAAACTTCTTTATAATATTAAATTGAAGCTATAGAATCTATTTTGAAATGTTGTATATTCTTCATACACACTCAGGTGTTTGAAACAGAATTAATATATCAGTTTACCTGGTTGAAATTTCTATCATCGATACCCTGTTAACAATGAGAAAGCCCATGTTAAGAAAAAAATAAAGAAACATATTAAGCATTTTATCTTAAGTCTTTGGCGTGGACTTACTGCCTGGCTGACACCATCTCTGTATTTGGCTGAACAGGAAATCACCTTCCAGTAGCTGCCTGTCCCCATGCTACCACTGAAAAGCCATGCACACTGTCAAGTCTCTCACTGCTTGCAACTGTAGCAGTGAGTATAATTGGCCCAGAGTTTACCTTATATGGAATTTGATATTGGGTTTTACTTTCTTAATTAAAGAATACAGGATGAACATGACAGGGTGGATAACTAAAAGATTTTTTAAATGGATGATTTTTTTTTCATTAGGCTCAAGTCTGCCTGGAACTTTTCTTGGTGCTCAAGTGAGGCCAGAATAGAATACTAACCTCTGTCCTCTTAGAATCTATAGCCTAAAGTAAAAAATGAGAGTAAAACACACACACACAATAACAATTCATGACTCTAGTAGTGTGCTAAGTTATGATGGAAGTTCAGAGAGATGAAGGTAAGACAGAACTAGCTCATTTTACATTCAGAAAAAGACAACAGCAAAAGAAGACTAAAGAGTTTTCTTTTTCATTTTTTAGAGTATTAGCTGAAGAGTAAACATGCTTCTTTTTCCATCACTTCAGTAAATTTCATGCAATTTCCCACTCTTTTCTGAAAAATGAAGATTCACAGAATATCCTGAAATCCGCACTTTCAGTAAGTTTAATAAATTAAATATTCTGATGAGGATAGAATATAAAACAGTGAAATATATTTTCCATTAATCTTCTTTTGTCATTGATAAGTAAAAATTTTGAATTATTGAGATAAATATGCCTTTCAGGCAGAAACACATTCATTTCTGATGTATTCCTTTTTATTAGTTAATATATCTTAATGTCCAGCTACTTTGTAATATAAATATTTAATGAACCAAATAATGCTTTATTAGCACAATACACAAGACTGTAATAAAGAAAACATTTTGCTCTAATTGTCTTTATCGACTCTGTCAGGAGGAAAATATTTTTGAGCTCTTCATATTGCTAAATTTTGTTTTTAATGTGATATTATTGGTACTTAGAAAAAGATCTTAAAGAAAAACAAATCCCACATAGGTGACAGAAACTAATGAGTTAGAGAATAGAAATGTCAGAATGCCTAATTAATAAATCCAAAGGTTTTGTTTATGAAAATATTAACAAAATAGACAAGCAATCAAAATAACAAACAATATATAATTTGATCAAGGAAAAGCATAAATATACAAAATAAAAAAGTGACAGAGGAAATAACCTTTGAAATAATATTTTTTTTTAAGTCTTAAGATGCTGTTTTGCACACATTTTGGCAAATATATATGAAAGTTTAGACCAAATGGATTATTTCCCAAAGACATACAGATTGTAAAAGTTAATCTTATTAAAGTTAGAAAAGCTTATTTAGACCATTTTCCATAGAAGAATTAGAGAAAGTTATTAAGGAGCTACCCGTATAAAGCCCTGGAGAAGGCAGTGGGACCCCACTCCAGTATTCTTGCCTGGAAAATCCCATGGACGGAGGAGCCTGGTAGGCTGCAGTCCATGGGGTCACGAAGAGTCGGACATGACTGAAGCGACTTAGCAGGAGCAGCAGCAGCATATAAAGCCCTCGGCCCAGATTGTTTCACAGGTGAATTCTGCCAAGACTCCACCATCACATACAAGGGAGGCTCACTGCGCAGACCCCTCCTGTCCTTTATTTGTGCTATTAATGTAAACTGGTGTGTGTTTAGGATGTGTATGTCTTAGAGGAACTCAGGAAATATCACATTCCATTTGCTACAACATGAGAAATTAATTTTTCTGAAATGCTACATTTTACTTGTTTAAAATTACTATTTGCTAATGTTATTCTTTCTTTTTCCTAAGAGAAAGACATAAAAATTATCAGTTTTGTAAGTGTGAATTGATTTGGGGTCTGTATAGGAGAATTTCACCCTCAGAAATAACACCAAAACATTCAGGGTATGATGTTATCAATGTGTAAGCTTCACACTGTGAAGGACTGTGATATACTGTCCTGATGAATTTCAGTCCAAACTAGATTGCAGTATTTATCAGAAGGGAAAATGAATCAATGTCTAGATGGTGAGGGTATACTGCAATACTGTTGGTTAAAGCAAAATACTTGTGCTATTCATAAGTATTAAATAAATATTCATTTGACATTCAGTTCAGTTCAGTTGCTCAGTCGTGTCTGACTCTTTGTGAACCGCAGCATGCCAGGCCTCCCTGTCCATCACCAACTCCCGGAGTCCACCTAAACCCATGTCCATTGAGTCTGTAATGCCATTCAACCGTCTCATCCTCTGTCGTCCCCTTCTCCTCCTGCCCTCAATCTTTCCCAGCATCAGGGTCCTTTTCAAATGAGTCAGCTCTTTGCATCATGTGGCCAAAGTATTGGAGTTTCAGACTCAACATCAGTCCTTCCATGTTGGGAGCCGTTCTGGGACTACTGCCAGGTGACAAAGTCACAGCACCAATCAAGAAGAAACTGCAAAGCGGTTTCTCTCCAGGATCGGAACCTTCCCTCCTTCCTGTTTCTATGCTTTTATTGTGGCTAACTCTGTTTCATTCTTTGATGGCTGGAGTTGTAGGGCTTCCATGATGAGATCATGAGAGTCCAGTAAAAAGAAAAATGATCCCTTGCCCCAGAGAAACATTCCAAAAATGATTAAACCTACTGAGGCCCCTGACTGGTGGGTCCCTAACACTCAGCCAGGGAATAAGGCCATGATCATTTGGAAAACAAGCCCTAAGCCTATTGTGACCTGGCCTCATGAGGAGATTGTTATTGATGACTGGAAAACTTGGGTCATGTATCAGGGAAAATTACAGAAACTAAGCCAATTGCCTTTTCCCCTCAGAATCTAAGCATAAACGGAGAAGAACTATATGAATTGTATTGTAAATGGTTGCTAGGTAAACCGAAAAAGATTTATCCCTGCCAGAAATAGTCTTGTGGTATGTGGGTAGATGGTAAACAAGCCACCACTGACAATGGCTGTACTATGAAAAACTTTGCCCTTAGCCACCGCTATAGTTTTTATTCATTGAAGCAAGATGCTGTACTCGCTGTAGTAGCAGGCTGTACAAAATACATAGATGGAATAATATGATTTATAGATTATGTTTTAGTAAAATAAAAATCGGTTTCAGGGTAAACATGTAACCAAAATGTGACAATAGACTAGGAAAAAACTTTTAACACATCTTAGAATCAAGGGATGTTGATCTGAATTGAAAAATATTTTCAGAATCATTACATAGAAGAACATGTGCTATATAAATAGAGACTAAAGCAATAAAGATTATGGTCTTTGGGCCATCAAAAGCTTTCTGTCTCCTTTCTTTTCTTTTCGCCGACACCGTACATCCCTTGGGGACCCCTGGACCAGCTGGAGTGGGACTCCGGCACTTCCAATGAACACGCAGGACTGATCTCCTTTAGGATGGACTGGTTGGATCTCCTTGCAGTCCAAGGGACTCTCAAGAGTCTTCTCCAACACCACAGTTCAAAAGCATCAATTCTTCAGCGCTCAGCTTTCTTTATGGTCCAACTCTCACATCCATACATGACTACTGGAAAAACCATAGCCTTGACTAGACGGACCTTTGTTAACAAAGTAATGTCTATGCTTTTTGATATGCTGTCTAGGTTGGTCATAACTTTCCCTCCAAGGAGTAAGCATCTTTTAATTTCATGGCGGCAATCACCATCAGCAGTGATTTTAGAGCCCAGAAAAATAGTCAGCCACTGTTTCCACTGTTTCGCCATCTATTTGCCATGAAGTGATGGGACCGGATGCCATGATCTTAGTTTTCTGAATGTTGAGCTTTAAGTCATCTTTTTCAGTCTCCTTTTTCACTTTCATCAAGAGGCTCTTTAGTTCTTCACTTTCTGCCATAAGGGTGATGTCATCTGCATATCTGAGGTTATTGATATTTCTCCCTTCTTTACCATTTACTTGGAGTTGCATTAATCTGCCTCAGAAGAAAACCGTATCTGAAACATAAACATCAAGTCAAGTCATTACCTGATTTGGTTTATAATAACCCTTTGTCATTCTCCAAGATTTTTCAGGTCTTTTAACTCCCCAAATGTGGAATTTAATGAGATTGTGATCAGAATGTAGATACTAATCTTGCAGTTCCTACAGTGAAATGATTTTACTTTGAATTGGCTAGTTTGGAAGGAAAGAAGAGATTGCAGGACTTATTTCCTGGGTAAGGGATCCTTTGAAGATCACTTTGAATCACCAGGAAGCAAACCTAGCACTGACATACTTTTATACCAGTTAATGCCCACTATGGGTTTCCCTTGTGGCTCAGCTGGTAAAGAATCTGCCTGCAATGCGGGACACCTAGGTTCGATCCCTGGGTTGGAAGGATACCCTGGAGAAGGGAAAAGCCACCTCTCCAGTAGCCTGGCCTGGAGAATTCCATGGACTGTATAGTCCATGGGGTCTCACAAAGTCAGACATGACTGAGCAACTTTGATTTTCACTTTCAGTGCCCATTATAATTATTGGGCTGAACTAGAATCCTGGACCTCCAGAAATTAATGTCAGTTCTCAGCCAGTATCTTATAGCCCTTCCTTACTTAAGAGTTCCTTTAGGAAAAAGTTAAATGAAGGTAGACACATGTGTATCATCACAGTGTCTCTCTGTCAAGAGTTTAGCTGATACTCCATGGTATTGCTGTCTCAGGGTCCATTTTGTTTATCCAAATGGCCTGCAGTGACCTTAAACTGGTATTAGTCCCTCCAAGCCAGCACAAGCCCTAGATAGCAGCCCACAGAGTCATAAACCAGTGTAAGTTCTTGGTATGATTTATTCAACAGCCCTCATGATCAATAGTCTCCCTTGCCTCCCAGCACCTTCCTCTTGAGTGCCCCTTAGATAAGACCCCACAGGAGAGTTTACCAAAAGCCTCTTCTCACAGGTTGAGTAGACTGAGCCAGAGAACAACAAACCACTTCACACGGAGACCCTAGTAAAGGCATGTGTCCCAGGTCCCACCTCTCTCTCTCTCTCTCTCCCCCTCCTCTTTATCCATAGTGCTCTGAGTCTTGATATGACTCAGGCATGAGTTGGAACTTTCTACTGTTGTGTCAGTCCTCTGTTGATCAGATTTGAAACTTAGAGTTTTTACAATTAAGACCTAGTTCACTTTCTAATTATTTGATTTTGGTAGACCTCTGTAATTAACCATCCTAGAGAATTCTGAGTGAACAATCACTCCCTAAGATGTTAACTCTTCTACACTTCTGCTCCATTTGCCACTATGTAAGGCAATGGCACCCCACTCCAGTACTCTTGCCTGGGAAACCCCATGGACGGAGGAGCCTGGTAGGCTGCAGCCCATGGGGTCACCAAGAGTCAGACACGACTGAGCGACTCCACTTTCACTTTTCCCTTTCATGCACTGGAGAAGGAAATGGCAACCCACTCCAGTGTTCTTGCCTGGAGAATCCCAGGGACGGAGGAGCCTGGTGGGCTGCCGTCTATGGGGTCGCACAGAGTCGGACACGACTGAGGCGACTTAGCAGCAGCAGGCTCTGCCCACAAGGCTCCTCCCATTTTTACTAAACTCATAGAATCCAGTTTTGTCCCATTCAATTGCCCTTTCAACTAGAACTCCTTGCCTGGAATGAACAGCCAGTAATGTTGTTTTTAAAGATTCTAGTGCTCTCCCTTCAATCTATTCTTTATCACAAGTGTGAAGGAAAAGTTTGGGAACCCTAGAATGAGGCAGGGGTTTTTGAAAGCCTAGGATATATAATCTAGAATTTTTGTCTCCCAAACTCTTTCAAGTCTATCTTCAAATTACGCCAGGATTTTTCTGGTCTTTTTATGCCATTCCAGGTCTTTGTGCAGTCTAAGTTGTACTAAAGAACCTAGAAAATGTTTAGATCTAAATTGTTCAATTGCTAAGTCGTGTCCGACTTTGTGACCCCATGGACTGCAGCACACTAGGCTCCCCTGGTCTCCAGTATCTCCCAGAGTTTGCTCAAATTCATGTCCCTTGCATCAGCAATGCTATCTAACCTTCTCGTCCTCTTTAGATCCTCCTAGATCTAAATAGTTACAATATTAGGCAAAGAAACTGTAGTAAGTTCATCCATGAAAAAATTTAGCCCAATCCAAAGTTGTGTCTAACCATCCATGGTTAAGCACTCAAAATATCCGTTTCCCCAGACACTTTAAATTCATTAATTCCTGCAATCATTTTTACTCTGATTTTTTTCATTGTGTCACCTAAGTGATGTTGATATTGTTAAATTCCTGCATACTTATAGGCAATAAGGCACTAGAGGATGTTTCAACTTTCTTTTACAAAGGAGGCCTATACTCAGCCAAGAAAGGAGCAGTGAAAATTACTTCAGATGGATTCATTATTTCAGAGTTCTCAAACCTTTCAAAATCCTCTCAGATTTTATTGTTTCAGTTATAAAAATCTCACTCTTAATTGATCAAGGCTCTAACTTGCACTTAAAAGACTTGGCAAGGTTATTAATCCAAAGGCTGCTATAACTCAGCAACTCAAAAAAAATCAATCTCCCAGTTTGATTTTCAGTGATCTTCGACCAACTGCTACAATCAATAAGGTATTTTTTTAGCACTATCACAGGAAGGCTAACAGTTTCATTTTTTATCTTGAGAGCATTTCACCACATGAGCTTGTTTTTCTAGCTTTGACTTAGCCAATACCATCAGGATCAAATATTCCACCCCACTGTCTGGCATCCCTTATCTCCTTTAAATTAGTCTTTTGGACTCACTTCTGGTGCTAGAGAGTTTCATCCTCAGTGGGTACATGACTCCTGGTGAGTAGACTTGATTAGTACTCTTGCTGTGATAGAACATGAGCAGTTATGTTCTTTTCCAGGAATCTTACTATACTATTCTATTTCAAAAAATCAAATCAAAGTAACTCACATTTTCTTGAGGTCTATTGCCTAGAATCCAATTTTTGTATCTAATTTTGTCATATTTCTTTGGTTGCAATCAACAGAAACCAATTATGCATAAGGAGGGGGAGAATAAATTCTTAAAAAGTGTGTAGTTCACAAAATCCAAGGAAAAGTTGAAAAACTAAATCTTAGACCAGATCAAAATCAGAATAATTTCAAGTATTTTAATGGCAGGATTTTCAAATTTATTATAGAGCATTATAATCAGACAACCCTCTTCCAATTTCTTTCCACATCTGAGTGTTTCTATGTAGTAAGTGATTTCCAAGGATAGAGAGTCTGGTAGCTAGCCTGGAATGGACCCACCTCTGTGTTGGAGGGGAATGGACTGGATCCCATAATTTCTTCAAAATTAAACAGATGAGAAGAATAATCTCCAGTCCACTTTCCAAAAACGGATTGGACTATAAACAAATACATACGTATATAAAGACATAAAAGACTGTACTACACATGAAAAAGATCAAGAATTCTTGCTGATTTCCATGAGAATCCTGGGAAAGAGATTACTCAAATGATAGTAAACAGTCCTTGTTCAACTTCTTACCTCAGGTGCTACAGTCACAGCTTTGTTTAAATTATTTTCAGTACATGCACTGAAAATGCATACACGGTGCATACACTCTTCTTTCTGAAACTGGGCCCTCACTTGTCCTAACTGAGCTCAGGGGGTTTGCAAACAGAGACATTACACATGTGGTGGAGGAAGGTGGTCATCAAGATTTCCTAGTCATCTTACCACTTAACACATCACTTTAGAATCCACCAAAGTTTCCAGTCCTGCTGAATTTCTAATTAGATGATCTCTTAACTGTATGTATCAGATGTAAATGACAGATTATGAGACAACAGTTACAGATTCTGGCTAATACTTTGCTTCTACCACTGACTCCTCATGCTTGCTTTTTTAACACAAGAATTATATTTTTTCTGCCATGGTAACTTTGGGGGCTTTTTTCCTGCAGGTAAAAAGATGGCATTGGCTACTGGAACTCCATCGTGGTGCTCAATTTTAAAAACATTACTCTTCTACAGGAACACATAGCTTGTCCATGTGATGGATTGTTGCAAATTAGAGAAACGCCCCCTTTCTGGAATGGAATTGGAAAAGCCACTCTCTGAGAAAAAACAAGCACTCAGGAATACAAGTTGGCAAGCAAAGCAAGAACAGACCTCTAGCTGCTCCTCCCTTATGGCCTGGATCTTCGTACAGTGCATAATTCGACTTGCCATCTGTGATGGCTCTGCTCTCCAGGTAATTTAGACAAACTGGAACAAATGGAAACCTTTCTCTTGGAGTCATCTGTTTGAAAGCATTGGGAAAAATGACTACAGGAAATCCTGAATTGGAGTTACTGAGTATTTCCACATTCATGAGATTACTGAAGAAAACTGTACCATCTTACTGGTTGAAAGATTTTGCCATTGTGTACCCAACTTGGGAGATGCTTCTATTTCCTTAGTATTTAATGTGATACATCATATTTAAGATGCTGAGTCCTTGTTGAATGCAGTCAAAATTGAGTATTGGAATGCTTATCCCTTTTTCAGAAAGGTGGCTTCCTGGACTGTCTCCATCCTTCCTGTACTTTTCCCTCATTCCTCGCTCTTGACTCCTTCCTACTCTCCACAGTGTGTTTTGACTTCTTACCTCAAATTAGTGCAGGCTCTTGTGTCTTGATAGATATCCTGGCTGTGGCATTGGCTCTCTATCTCAGCAGTGCCTTCATGGTCATTGTAATGATCCTTCCATCTCAGCTTGGTCATCAAGACTCCCTCATAGGTACACGTTACCCCCCCAGTCTGACTTGGCCAAACTGACAGTTTTCCCTTTGGCTTATTTTCCTTCTTACCCAATTTGGGTCCATGCTCATTCATTTCAACCACACTTTTATCAGAGATAGGTATTCATTTTGACCCTCTGTCACAGCTACCTAACTGAAATCCTTAACGTGGGTCAACCCAGCCATTTAGATCTTTTTACCAGTGGTTCTGAAATGTGATCTGAAGACCATTGGAGGTCTGCCTGAAACCATGTCAGCAGTTCAGCAGGGTAAAAGACAAATTTATAGTAACATTATAGTTTATTTGCCTTTTTAATTCTCATTTATTCTTGGTAGTACAAAGCAGTTTCCAGGTCAAATACAGAAGCAGATGTGAAAATCCATATGTTTATGGATTGATCGTACATTAAAGAGAGTTGCAAAAACTCTAAAATAATGCTACTCTTCTGGTTTTTTTTGCTTTCCAGATATGACTATTTTTTATAAAAATGTTATATAGATTAATGGTTAATGAGTTTATTATGTGTTGATAAGTGAATAATTTTTAAAGTTCTCAAAGGCTATGTGACAAAAATTTATAGCGATAAGGTACAATAATCAAATCTCTGTGGGGGCTTAATAGTTGTTAATGTTGAGACCAAAAAAGTTTGGAAATCACTGTTCTAAAACATGAGATCACTTATAAACGATGCAGGAAGTTGATGTGCCAGAGTGTTTATAAGTCCAAGTATCATGCTCCACAGAAGGTGGATAGTGAGTGTGGTGCTCAGGACATAGGTATGAAGTTATATTGGAACTTTGAGAATCTCTGGTGTATAAGTGATAATTTAAACAGTAGGTTTGGTTGAAATGCCCCAGAGAATGTACAGAGTGAGAGGAGAATGAGGATAAACTCCCAAGAAATGGCAACCTGGAAAGACAGACATAAAGAGTTTGCAAGGAGGATGAAATGAAGTGTCTAAAGACAGAGAAAGGAAGTGAGGAGAGTGAAGTGTCACAGAAATCAAGCAGTCAGCCTTTCAGTAAGAACAGGGTGGTCAGTGGTGTTCAATTCTGCTCAGGGATCGAGTAAGAGAGGGCTCTGGTGACCCTGCAGAGAGATGGTTCAGTGACCTTGAGGATAAGAGGTGGACAGAATTCACATGTAAACAGTTTTGGATAAAGTAGAAGGTGAAAAATTAGAGATAGCAGCTCTCAAAGAATTCTATTAAAGGGGAAAAAGGTGATGTAACTGGAGTTGGGCAGGGAGGGACAAAGGATGGTTGAGGATTTTGTAACAGGGAATATTAATAACTAGCTCACAAAGTGGCTTTGTAATCGGGGCAGGGCAGGTACACAACTGTTAACACAAGATCCTTAGCACAGTGGTTGGAGGTCCCACTCTGCCAACAGTCAGCAGGGCATGGTCCTTGGGGCAGAGAGTTTGATGAGAGGCAGATAGAGCCTTCTCCCAGGGACTCTGCTCTCTCGGCTGGTGGGTGAACTAGGGGGCCAAGGGCAGACTGATGGCTATGTCCTGGAGGGCTTCAAAACCCTCACCATGACAGCCCACTGGCCAGGCTTAGGCCTTGTAGGGTCAACAAACGTCTCCGCTATCCCCACCTCCACCACCTATGGTGCGGTCTCCGGGGGTCGCAGTCCTTGGGGGCCGACCACGGTCTCCACGAGGAGCCTGAGAGCCAGCTGGGTCCTGGGCACCTGGCTGGCTCAGTGATGTGGGCTGGGCAGATCTCTGGGAACTTGGCCCTGAGAGTGCCCCAGGCCCGGGCACTGGCAGGAGGAACCAAACTGGAACTGAACGAAAGTTCCCAGGCAGGGTAAGTGGCCTGCACAGGGACCCCCTTCTCCTAGCCAGGGCCTGACCCCTGAGGGGGAAAGTTGAGCCTTGGAATCTCACCCTTTCTTGTCAGAAGAGAAAATAACATTTGTTTAGTGGAGGTTTACAGGAAGATCGTTACCTGACCATGAGCTGACCTCAAGAACAAATGATGTGACACCAGGAAGTTTGCAACAACTAACCACACCCTGCCTCACCTTTCCTAGAAAAGGGCTTCTCTGAAAGCTTTGGGGGATTTCAGGTTTTTAAGGCAAGAGCCACCTTACATGGCCCTGTGATAAAGCTTTGTCTACATGGCCTTGTCAGAAACCTTCCTCTGCTCCAGACTCTGCAATTTTGGTATTGTTTGGCCTCACTGCCTCAGGCACACAGAGTTACTGTAGGTAGCAGCTTAACAGTCTATTCACTAATTATCTTCCTGTGTATGTCTTTGTCTAATTAAAAGTATCTCCAGTTAACACCCCTCTCTGTATTCTCAGCATCCACTACTTACCTGACAAAGATCTTCCCAGGAAGATCTGTATGTGTTTGTTTAAATTACCTATCTTTCTTATTCTTTCTTCACATAAAGCAGGCTTTCCTAATAAACAATAGAAATAAAGAACTAATGGTCATCCAATTTGAAGGAAGTCTCAAAATGCTTACAGTGCAGCTAATTGATATCATCTAGGCAAGAGAATAACATATGAAAATTCTAAAAAGTACAAATCGTTTTAAACCTCATTCCTTGTTTCTCCCTGAAGAGAGGATGTGTATTAACAGTATCTATTTCAAGGCAGTGGCAGCAGGGAAAGCAGAAGAGAGTCACCACCTGTGGAGGCACTGAGAAAGGAATTGAGGTTTGACTGATGGAAAGATAAACTCAGTTCATCCATGTACATCCAATAAGTGGAACTTTGAAATCCTAAATATACACTGAGGTTATTAACAATGATCTTTTAAAGGTCTATGAAGTATTGAAAGTGAAAGAAAGTGAAGTCGCTCAGTCGTGTCTGACTCTTTGTGACCCCATGGACTGTAGCCCACCAGGCTCCTCCATCCGTGGAATTTTCTAGGCAAGAGTACTGGAGTGGGTTGCCATTTCCTTCTCCAGGGGATCTTCCCGACCTGGGGATCGAACCCAGGTCTTCCACACTGTAGGCAGACACTTTACCGTCTGAGCCACCAGGGAATTGAAATCATTACAGAAAATTGCATGTTCTGAAGAAAAAGAAAATGAGCCTAATTAAAAGGGATGGTAATTAAAATTTTTATGTCTGATTCATAATTCTTCAATTATTTTTGTGAGATTAACATATGTATATTAAAAATTCTGTTACAAACACAAAACATACAAGCACCTCTAAGCTCAAAAATAAAAATTATGCACAGCGGAGAAATCAACAGCATGCTAATGACCATTTGTTTTGCTCATTAGTGAGATGGATAACTGGTGAAGTGAATATTCTCTACCATAATTTTTCATTAAAGAAACATTTTTCTTCTGAACTAGCAGCTTGTTTTAAACAGAGCAGAGCCAATAATAGGCTCTCAAAATGCATTAGGAGATGATTGTTGTTCAGTCACTCGGTCATGTCCAACTCTGCGACCCCATGGACTGCAGCATGCCAGGCTTCCCTGTGCTTCACCATCTCCCCTAGTTTGCCCAAATTCATGTCCATTGAGTCGGTGATGCCATGAAACCATCTCATCCTCTGTTGTCCCCTTCCCTTCCTGCCTTCTATCTTTCCCAGCATCAGGGTCTTTTCCAGTGAGTCAGTTCTTCGCATCAGGTGGCCAAAGTATTGGAGCTTCAGCTTCAGCATCAGTCCTTCCAATGAATATTCAGGACTGATTTCCTTCAGTATTGACTAATTATGCACAACACTCAGAACTAGTAAATCCTTACCTCTTTCAAGATGTTGGTAGAAAAGAAGAGTAGGGGCTAAAGGTCAACCCTCATTGTAATGGACATCTATCCCATTCTTCATTCCCCATCAACTTTGCATGCCCTTCCTTCTGAGGGGAAATGTTCACAGTATGATTATCACCTCTCCAGTGTGGAAATCAGAAGTAAATTCTCAGCCCCCATTGCACATAGGATGAAGGCATGTGACCAGAGCGCTGCAGTCAGACACACCTGCTGGGCCTTGCATTCAGGCCAGGAGCAGCTAAATGCAGGAGGTGGGAGCACGGTCAGCATCAAGTTCCCAGTCATTGGAAGGCCGGTTTCCTGGCACAGAAGTGCGGTCAGCCCCAGGCACAGTGCCCCTCACATTGAACTTCCGGTACTTGGCATCCAGTAGAGGCAGTGAGTACAGTTTCCTCCATAGTCTGGTTCTGTTTCATGATTTGGAGAATTATTGCTAGAAGCTTAATTTTGAGTCCATTCTTTTTTCTCTCCCAAAGTATCCCAGTGAATCTGTTAACCACCTGATATCTTTAAATATATCACTTTTCTAATTAAACTAACCAGAACGGATTCTATTGTATACAGCTGAGTATCCTGACTGATACGCCATTGTACCTCATAAATTGGAGAGGTGAGAGCAAATCAAGCTCTACGTGTTTCTTTGAGCTCTTTGAATCTTTACTGGAAGAATTCATGTGCAGCCAGTATATCAGATGTTTCTACTAAAAGATAATAAAGCTGAACAACCAAGTACAAGGAGGAGCATACAGCTGTCAGAGCTTTGGGCTCTCATCTTGGTGCCACCATTACCAGTTTAAGCTTAAGCTAATCACATTGATTCTCAATTGTATCACTTACGATAAATGGCAGTCATACCTAAGGACTGTTAGGATTAAATGGGATAATATTTAGAAAGTCTTCATACTGACTGACAAAGAGCTTTTATTTAGCTCTTGCTAATGACTTACAATATTGGTGAATTTTCAGTTACAGAGAATCTAATCCACTCCAGCTCCTTTAAGCAGAAAGGGATTTATTTTAGAGGATTAAATCACTTCCTGAATGTTTGGTAGGGCTGAAGAAATGGAGACTAGGGTAAGCTTCTAGAAAAGCTCCCCCAAATTGCCTGAAAAATAGGCTCACAAGGAAGCTGCTGTCCTTGTCCCAAGCTGTCAAGTGTCGGAGCAGGAAGCCTGTGAATCACGAGGAAGCTTTTACTAACTGCTGGCTCTGCTACTGTGCTCTGCTCGAGACTCTACCTGGGGAACCAGGAAATCACGTTTCAACACCCATCAAACTAAAAATGGGATTAGTTTGGTCTAATATACCAACCTTATATAAACAAAACCAGACATTATATACTCTAATGTCTGCTCTTCACCATCAGTATGTGAGGCCCTGGAACGCTGTTCTGTGGAGCAGTAGTGCTGGGTAGCAGAACAAGGTGGGCAGAATAATGGCCCCCAAAACTGTTAACATCCTAACATCTAGAACCTATGAAGGCTACACTGCTTGGCAAAGGAGAATTGATTAGCATGTGGAATTGAGGTTGCTAGGCAGCTGATCTTAATCTAGGAAGAGGATTCCAGATCATCCAGGTGAACTCAAGTAGTCATGAGAAGAATCTGTGAGAAGGACCCAGCTGAGGCTGGCTTTTCTCCCTTTAAGATGGAGGAGGTAGTCCAGGAGCCAGGATAAGGTATGAAATATGGATATCCTCAAAAGACGAGTAAAGAGATTCTCCCTTAGAGCTTCCTGCAAGGAATCCAGCCCTTCCAACACCTGGTTTCAGCTCGTTCATCCTGTGTCAGACTTCTGCAAAACTGTAAGAGAATAACTTTGTGCTTTTTTCAGCCACTACCTCTGTGGTAGTTTGTAACAGTTCATATAGTAATTTATGGTTTTATAGAAAACTAATAGGTAGGGTTCCTCAACCTCAGCACTACTGACATTTTGGACCAGACAGGTCTTTGTGGTGGGGGCTATCCACTGTAAAGTCAGAGGTTTAGCTGTGGTCTGGATTCTACCCACTAAATGCCATTAGCACTCCTATCAGATGTGACAATTAAAATTCTTTCAGATGTTGCCAACTGTTCTGGGGACCAAAATCACTGCCGGTTGAGAAGTAATACTGCATAGTATTTTATTTTATAAATATGCTAAAATTTATTGAGACCTCTATTATTTGAAGATATTTGGATTGTTTCCAAAATTATTATTACTGTTAATGCTTCCATGACTATCTGTGTATGTGTTTTGGTTAATATATGTGCAGCTGTTAGATATGTACCAAAAAATAGAAACAGTTGGTCACAGAGTATGCCTTTTGTAACCAATTTACAATTCTATAGGCAAAGGAAAACTTGTACGAAAGTTTTTGTAGCATCTCTTTCTTGCTAATATTTCATATGGTCTGCCCTTTTCATTTTCGCCCTTCTAGTGAGTTTGTACAGCATCTTCTTGTGATTTAAATGTGCATTTCTATGATATCTAATAAATGACACATTTTTACAATGTGTATTCCCACTATGTTTGTCTTGTATATGAAGTGTCTGATCAAGTCTCCAACTCATTTGTTTTTGCATTCTCTTTTTTTTTTTTTTTTTTAACTTTGCAGGGGTTATTTTATATTCAGATACATCTTCCTTTTTGGTTATGTATGTATGTTGACTGGGTGATTGATCCTAATTATTTCAACGCAGTACAGCTCTTATTCAGTGGCGTTGAGATTAAGTCTGGAATCCAGGTGAAACTGACATGCCTCTTAAGTGGGCACTTACCCTAGCTTTTGGTATTTTTTGGTACAACTCCTTAAAAGTCTGTTCTCCTTTGCAGTGACTTCCAATGTGGTTTCTTGTCTCCATCTCTGTGCAAATGCTTTGAGGAGAAACCCCTTCGAGGGCAGGGCTCTCATCTCCCTGCCTCTCTTCAGGATCTTCATTGTTCCACATCCAGTTTTTGTCTTGCTGGAACTATGCAGTTGCCAAAAGTTCTGCTGGTGTCTCTACTTCTTATCTGTAGGTCTCCATCTAGTTTCTCTGTCAATACTCCACAGAAAAGAATTGTCAAATACCTTGAGAGAAAAGCAGAGTTCAGCCCACCCATCCACGGTCCCTTCACTTTATGATCTTGTTTGCCATGGTCTGGTTGCCTAGGAACATTCTCATACCTTCAAACAGATGATTTTGTATTTTGGAGCAATCTAGTAATTGGCTTTCTAAGTATTCTCCACAGGATAAATGGTCTGCTAAATTCCATCATAGCTGGAAACAGAAGTGCCCCAGTGGAGTTGTAAGGCCTGAGAGCTCACATTCATTCCTATCCATCCAAAATTCCTTCCCCCTCATTCAGTATCATTGTTCTACACTAATTTAACATCCCACAATATTAAATTCTGTTGCTGATTTTCAGCTACACTAGCCTTTGTAGCAAACAATAAGAGATCCTTTCAGGCTTCCCTGGTGGCTCAGATGGTAAAGAATCTACCTGCAATGCAGGAGACCCAAGTTCGATCCTCTGGAGGAGGAAATGGCAACCCACTCCAGTATCCTTGCCTGGAAAATTCCATGAGAGGAACCTGGCGGGCTACAGTCCATGGGGTCACAAAGAGTTGGATACCACTGAGCGACTTTCACTTCTCTCACTGTGCCTTGTACTGAGAACTTTAAACTATGAGGATGCTATTTTCATTCTTCTCTAGTACAGTTAGAAGCAGAGGGCCTCGCCCTACATCCAGTGTCTGTATTCTTCGCTGTCACTCAAACGGTTCATTGCAGTAGCTACTAGGTCTAACAAAGATTCAGCTTCATTTCTTATCAAATAACCACAGATGAAAATGGTTTTGCCATGGTCAACCATGGGCCACTTCTCATTTCATGTTTATACAAATTCTTTCCAGGTAAGGTAACCCAAATTTCCATTTCCTGTAGAATTCTGTGACCTAGAGACATCCCTGTTACTGAGAAGTACATTGTTTCAGAAATACATTATCTGACTAAATCTAAAAGGGAAACTTTTACTACTCTTCTAGAATGTTTAGACAAACTGAAGAAATAGACTGTAAGCTAAACTTCTAGGGAAAAGATAGCAAAACAGTCTATGGCCATTAAAAGTCCTGCCACAACTGTTATAATCCACAAGCTGTAGAATCAAGAGTTGCTTCTGGTCTCCAGAACCATGCCGTGTCTGCCAGGTCCTGGATCATCAAAACCAGATCAAGCCTGGACTTTCCCTCCTGGTTTTGTATCTGACTTTCATATGAGTTTATCTGAGGAGCAAAATCAAGTTCATTTCTGATACCCTCTGATTTCCTGCAAGAGGTGAGGAAAATGCAGCATGGAGTTTCCAGCCTTTGCAGTGCAAGAGAGCATTTCAGGAGGAAGCTGGAACTCCTGACAAGCCAGTCTACGGTGCCCACCATTCACCTCGTGACCTGCTTCCCAACATATTCTTATTTTTTGATGTTATTTGACAAGAATGTCTTGCTTGTAGTTTCCTTATACTGTGTGATCAACACTGAGGTATTTTATGCTGCAAACCTGCTTCTCTCCTCGTTCTCCCTCTCAGTGAAGAACAACAGAGATCCAAACTAGAGGCCAGTGAAGTGTCCTAGAAGCTTTCCTTTTTCTTTCCATAACATCATTCCAGTCCTAACTACACAAGCACCCAACTCTGGGGATTCTGTCTGTTTTGAACTGTGCACCTTATCTTCTCCACTCTCTCTGCTACTTAATTCTTACATTATTGTAATAGCCTTTCAGTTGTTCTTCTTCCGTGTGCTCTTTCTTTCCAGGTACTCATCTCCAAACAGGTTATCTCCTTCCCACTAATGGTGAAGGTCTTTCTCACTGTGCCCTGTCCATCCTGGATATGTACCCTTCCCCGAGCCATACACAACTACTAACAGTTAACCAAGCTCACTTTGTATTTTTGCATTCTTTCACTCTTACTTATACACTTCATTCACTCTCATTTACTTTGCCTGAAAGTTCCTTTGCCTTTCTGAATACCTTTCTTAAGTGTTACCCATCCTTTAAAACTCTTGTTCAAGTATCACTTATTCCAGGAAGTTTCCCAAACTTCCTCCTGCTTTAGATGAACATAATGCTAAGAGTTGGACACGACTGAGCGACTTCACTTTCACTTTTCACTTTCATGCACTGGAGAAGGAAATGGCAACCGACTAGTGTTCTTGCCTGGAGAATCCCAGGAACGGCGAAGCCTGCTGGGCTGCCGTCTATGGGGTCGCACAGAGTCGGACACGACTGAAGTGACTTAGCGGCAATGCTATATAGCATCAGACATATTCTTCCATTATCAAGGCTTCACCTGTCTGTTTTTCTCCTAGGCTATCAGATCCTTGAGGGCAGGTGTCACATGTTATTAAATTTGGACGGCCTGAAGTATAAGGTTAGAGCTGAAGTTAAATAGGCATATTGTGGGGGGGGGGAATAGTAATTAGAGTAAAAATCTTAACAGTATTTTTCACAGCTTATAAATTATAATTTTTAGTTCATTGCAAGCTGGAACTTGATAATTTATTTTCCATACTTGCTATGTTTTCAATAAATAATGACAGTGATGAACAAACTTTACTAACTTTGGCCAGAAAGACTTGTCCCAAAAAATTCTCTGTTCAAGTTAGGGTCCTTAAGTGTAGCAAGCTATACAGGCATCTCATTTTCTTGTGCTTAGATTTTTTGAGCTCTGCGAATGTTGTGGTTTTTACTAAGTGAAGGTTTGTGGCAACCATGAGTCACACAAGGCTATCAGCATCATTTTTCCAATAATATTTGCTCGGTTTGGGTGTCTGTGTCACATTTTGTTAATTTCTGTGACATTTCAAGCTTTTTCATTATTACTATGTTTGTTATGGTGATCTGTGATCAGAGATCTTTGTTAGGACTTGTTGAAGTTTCAGATGATGCTTAGCATTTTTTAGCAATAAAGTTTTTTTTAAGTAAGGTATTTGCATCATTTTTAAGATATAATTCTATTTTACACTTAATAGATCATAATATAGTAAAAAAACATAGCTCTTATATGCATTGGGTTATATCACTTGCTTAATTGTGATGCTTACTTTATTGCAGTGGTCTGAAACCTCACTGAAATACCTCTGAGATATACCTGTATTAAAGTCTCACATAGATTTTTTGATGATAACTATTATGACCAGTGTGAAGTGATACCTCATGATGGTTTGTTTTACATTTCTTTAATAATTAGTGATTTTGAGCATATCTTCTTGTACCTCTTCAGTATCTGTATGTCTTCCTTGTAGAAATGTCTGTTTAAGTCTTCTGTCCATTTTTTGATTGGGTTGTTTGTTTTTTTTTAATATTGAGCTGCATGAGATATTTGTATATTTTGGAGGTTAACCTCTTGTCAGTTGCTTCATTTCAAAATAGTTTCTCCCATTCTCATTGTTGTCTTTTCATTTTGTTTACGGTCTCCTTTGCTGTGCAAAACTTTTAAGTTCAATTAGGTCCTTTTTTTTTATTTTTTACTATTTTCATTACTCTAGGAGGTGGTCAAAAAAGATCTTGCTGTGGTTTATGTCAAAGAGTGTTCTGCCTATGTTCCCCTCTAAGAGTTTTATAGTGTTCAGTCTTACATCTAGGTCTTTAATCCATTTGAATTTATTTTTGTGTATGGTGTTAGAGAGTGTTCTAATTGCATTCTTTTACATGTAGCTCTTCAGTTTTCCCAGCACCACTTATAGATGGGTGGGATGGGGGAGGTGGGAGGGAGGGCCAAAGGGAGGGGATATATGTGTACATATAGCTGATTCACTTCATTGTACAGTAGAAACTAATGCAACATTGTAAAGCAACTATACCCCAATTTTTAAAAAGTCTCATGTACACCATTTTTTCTGAAGTATTAAGAGTTTTTCGAATAGTTCTTTTTTTATTGAAGTGTAATTGATTTATAATATTAGTTTCAGATGTACAACAAAATGATTCAATATTTTTATAGATTATACTTCACTTAAAGTTATTATGAAATATTGGCTATATTCCCTGTGCTGTACAAAATATCCTTGCATGTTATTTATTTTATACGTAGTAGTTTGTACTTCTTAACCCCCTACCCCTCTCTCGCCCCCTCTGCCATTCCTCTTCCCACTGGTAACCACTACTTTGTTCTCTGTATCTGTGAGTCTACTTCTGTTTGTTTATATTTTTATATTTTATTCTTTAGATTTTACATATAAGTAATAACATATACCATTTGTCTTTCTCTGACTTTTTCCACTTAGCATCGTATTCTCCAGGTCCATCCACAGTTTTGCAAATGGTAAAATTTCATTCTTTTTTGTGACTGCGTAGTATTCCATTGTATAAATATACCCCATCTTTATCCATTCATCTGTTGATGGACACTTAGTTTGCTTTCATAACTTGAGTATTGTAAATAATGCTTCTATGGACATTGGGTAAATATATCTTTTTGATTTAGTGTTGTCATTTTCTTCAGACATATACCCAGAAATGGAATTGCTAGATCACATGGTAGTTCTACTTTTAGTTTTTTGAAAAAATTCCATACTGTTTTCCATAATGGCATTGCCAGTTTACGTTCCCACCAACAATGTATCAACACTAGGGCTCCCTTTTCTCCACATCCTCGCCAGCATTTATTATTTGTGGTCTTTTTGAGAATAGCCATTCTGACAGATCTGAGGTGATATCTCATTGTTTTGATTTACATTTCCCTGGTTATTAGTGATTTTGAGCCTTTTTCCTATGCATGTGAGGCATTAAGGTTTTTTTTTTTGTAATCAATTCTAACATTGTAGGGTGAATTCTAAAAGTTGACCTTAACTGAATATATCCTTAAATGCAGCCGCATTCCTTTAAAATGTTTCCGGAAATAACACACCCCTCTGATATGGCACACATGCTTTGAGAGTAATCCTGTCCCTTGTATATAAAGACCACACTATTGATAAGGGGTCAGAGACCGTGTGTTTTAGCTAATAAACACCAATTGTGAATCCAAGTTGCACCAAACATAGTCCTAAAGTTTGAAAAACAACAGGATGCATTTCGTTTGTCCAAAATGTCTGGCGAAAACTAGAGGTTTATCTCTGACTTAGGAGAGCAAAGCGAGGCTCTAACCAAGCTCTTCATCAAACTATATTCAAAGAAGAACAATAAGATGTTAATCAAATTCCTTGAAAAATGGTGAGATGGCAAATAAACTTGGGAAATGCTGAGTTAAATCTGAAGAGGTTTGTTTTCATCTTGTGTTATGTTTGATTCTTATAGGACTTTCTGAAGTCTTAACATGATAATAAGAAGTTTGTTGGTTCTCTAAGAAGAGGTTAGACTAGGCAATGTCCCCTAATTTACCTGACCACAGAATTGCCCCCAACTCCACATAGGCATACTTTTTGCTTCTTTTCACATTACTTGTTTACATTTTCAGAGAAAACAATTCAGAGAGCTTGATTTCAGAAATGCTATCCTAACGAAAAGAACTGAGTTGCTAGGAAATCTTGACAACAGCTTTATTAAAAATATTCAAAACACTAAATTAAACCTTGTAAATCAGGAAAAAGTTGTACAGAACTTTACATATTTTTAAAAAATCAAAATAAGAATTATTTCTTTCTACTGATTCTCTTCTGAGCAAGTGAAACAATGGCTGCTTTGCAGGAGTTTTTGTTTTTTTTTTCCTTTGACAGTATTATACCTGAATTCCTGATTAGTATTGTCAGCAATGAAGTCCTCTCCTTAGAACTCATTTCTACATTCAGTAACTGGCTGTAACAGGAATATCTCTGCGGAATCTAAACTAGTTAGGAGCTGTGCTTCTGGTATATCAATCTCTCAGAGATGTGCTAAGTTCACTTTCAATTAGATGCCAGTTAGGTACCAATCTCTGCTTTTATGACTGTAGTTCATTTCTTATTGAGATATAATTCATGGAACATAAAAGACACCATTTTAAAATGTATAATTCAGTGGGTTTGATATAACATTGTATAGTCATTACCACCAGCTAATTTCAGAATATTTTCATCACCACCCTTCAAAATATCTTGTACCTGTTACCAGTCACTCCTAATTTCCCCCATTTTCTCACCACCCATCATCTACTTTCTTTGTGTATTTGGTTAATCTGGATATTTCATATGAGTGAAGTGAACTGAAAGTTGCTCAGTCGTGTCTGACTCTCTGCTTCCTCATGGACTACATAGTCCATGGAATTCTCCAGGCCCAAATACTGGGAGTGGGTAGCCATTCCTTTGTCCAGGGGACCTTCCCAACCCAGGGATCGAACCCAGGTCTCCCGCATTGCAGGCGGATTCTCGACCAGCTGAGCCACCAGGAAGTTCAATAGGCAAATACCCAGTCTACTTTCTCTGTGGGTTTGCCTGTTCTCATATTTCATATGAATGGAGGTATATAATATGTGACCTGTTTTGTCTGGCTACTTTCACTTAGCATAATGCTTTCAAAGTTCATACATTTTGTAACATGAATCAGTACTTTATTCTTTCTATTGTTGAATAATAATATTCCATTGAATGAACATAACAATTTTTTTTTTTTTCTTTTAATCAGCCATGGGTTTACATGTGTTCCCCTTCCTGGACCCCCCACCCACCTGCCTCCCCATCCCATCCCTCTGGGTCATCCCATTGCCCCGGCCCTGAGCCCTTGTCTCATGCATCGAACATGGAATGGTGTTCTGTTTCACATATGAACATAACAATTTTTTAATCCATTAATCCATTAAGAGGCATTGAGTTGTTTTCAGTGTTTTTGGCTATTGTGAATAATGCTGCTATGAATGTTAGTTTTCTGTGTTAATTTGTTTTTGATCCTCTTGGATATGTAGCTAAGAGTAGAATTGCTAGTTTATATAACCTTATGGTTAACTTTTTTGAGAAACTGTCAAAATATTTTCCACAGAGGCAGCCCATTTTTCATTCCCATCAGCAACATATGAAGATGCCAACTTCTCCACATCCTCATGAACATCTGTTTTTCCCCCAAAATATGAAGAAATATTTAACTCACCAAAAAAAAAGGCAACCCAATGAAAATGGACAAATGATTTAAATAAACAGTAAAGTGTACAAATAGCTAATGAGCACATGAAAAGATGCTCAGCATCATTAGTCATTAGGGAAATGCAAATCAAAACAAGAACTAGATACCACATCTAGTTCTTTTTAAATTGAGTAGGACAACACTGGTCATTTTGTCTTTGTTTTTCTTGAGGAGATCCATAGTTAGCTCCAGAGCAGGGCAACTGAATTCATCAGTATTAAAGTCCCTGGTGATCTTTGTCCTTCTGTAAGCCTCTGACAAAAGGCTATTTTTAGTCATAGGCATTGAAACTCAGCTTGCCCATTTCACTATTAACCCTGCTCCTTTCTCTCTTTAACTGGAGAAGGAAATGGCAACCCACTCCAGTATTCTTGCCTGGAGAATCCCAGGGACGGGGGAGCCTGGTGGGCTGCCGTCTATGGGGTCGCACAGAGTCGGACACGACTGAAGCGACTTAGCAGTTTCTCTCTTTAAGTTTCTACTTCATGCACGTTATCAGAGATAGACTCTATATTTTCCCCTGTATGTTCCCTAAATCTCTGATAACCTTTGGCCATCCAGAAGGGATTGATTTCCAATTTTCAAGAGAAAAGTTTAGCTCTCAAACAATATTTGAAGATGTGTTCTTTATGGATTATTGCCGGCATCTCCTTACTATCATTTGTAGTCTTCTATCTTTGTATAGTTTTATCTTTCATCCAAAAAGCCTTCATTCTTAAATAGATTATACTTCTTTTTAAAGACTATTCAAGAACCTCAATTTTAAAACATAGTTAAATATAACTTAATACAGCATTGAATAGAAGTATCAAGGTGAAATTTCAGAGTGCATCAGATATTACCATTTTACAGCTAAAATTTATGAAAATACAAGATCATTGTCTCTGCAATTATGTATGTTTTTGAGAAATGCTTCTAATATATGTACCACACTCAGACATACACATGTTTCTAATAAAATGCAGGAAGAAAAACCTTTAGAATAAAAGGTAGTGACCTACTTAAATTTTATGTATGTTCTTTGAGACTACAAAGTTTCACAGGTAAAATTTTAGTTTAAAAGATAATGGGAGGTACTTAAAAGAATCATTCCGTGTGCATATTAAACCCTTTTCTTCATGACAAGGCATAATAAGATCATTTTTAAATATAAACCTTGCTCATTTTGCATGCCAGTAAGAAAAATACAGTATCATGCAATTGCTTTAAAAGAGGTCATTAAAAGTGAAACATATACCTTGGCATGACATTTTCAGTTTTATAAAACAGCTTCATTTGCCAGTTTAAAAGAATATGCCAAAGCATACACACTGATGCCTGAGAGTAAATTATGAGAGCCCATATTGGCAATACTTATTTTAGAAGCATTTGTCTCTCGTGGAATTTTGATGACTGTCTTCAATGTATATTTATGCATATTAACAACATTTGAATTCCTGCTTGATGATAATGCTGCCTTTCAGATACTGAGCTTTAGAGCAGCCTTAAAAGGTTTCATTAGAGGCACTATTTTTCATTTTATCTCTGAGCATACACTTGCTGATGCCTCGTCCAAGATGCAGTCGTCTGCGTTACAAAACCTATTCTGTTTCAGAATCAGGAACCTTTTCATTTCCCAGGAGAATCGTTGCAAGTTATAAACCAAAGAGACAGTTCAGTAGAAACCAAAGTGTCCCGTGTGCAGTAGCCTGTTCGTAATCTATTCTCACCCGACCAAACAGATAGTCAATACTAGTGAGAAATAGTCAAAAACAAGTTCTACGACTTGAACATTCAAAGGACTTTAAAAGCAAGATTGACTTATTAGTAAGAGGCTGCAGTTTCCTTTTTTATATTTTCTTTCCATGTGTGGTCTTCTGTTAGCTATGCTGCCTTTTATTAATTTACATTTAAAAGGGCATGTTAAGTAGTTTTATGGATGTTTTTCATCTTCCTTCACTGCTAACGGATTTGAAAAATGAAATGTGTTTCCTCTATTTACTGATTTTTATCACTTTCCCTGTGGCAAATGTGGGTTCTTATTTCTTGACTCTTAACGAAATAGGAACATGCTCTTTCAGCTGAGAGCTGATGGTATAAAATGTGCAGCAGGATCTCAGGACTGTTCATAAAGCACCAATTCCTTCTGAAGATAATCGACAAATACTACATCACTTCTCCATGTTAACGTCAAGCCTGACCATTTCCTGAATCTCTAGGGCTACAGCATTACTCCCATCCTTTGATCTTTCTGAAGGGCCTCTGCAATTCAGGAAAAGAAGATACTCTTGTAGAATAGCTATAGACCATTATGGGAGCTGTCTTAAAAACTCTTCTCCCAGTCTCCTCCACCATTTTATTCAGGCTCTTTAGTTGGATTCTCGCAACTTTCTGAAAGTAGGAGCTGCATCATGAACTCTGTAACACTCTGTCAATTGACACATCTGCTGGATCCAGATACTGTGACTTCTTGGGACTAGTGCTCTTCCATACGTTTTCAACTCAGATTTTAAAAGTAGGCATTTTTTCAAGGGAATTTTAAAGCAATTTAGGTTAAACATTTTTTTTTTTTGAAAACAGCATCAGAAGTCAAAAGCATCAAAGTGAATAAATAAGAAAACACAGGTTTTATGTCCTGAGTCAAATATAATTGATACTCATTAAACTTTCATTATGTGTAAAGCAATGTCTTAAGGACTCAACCTGGATAATCTCGTTTAGTCTTTATAACAAGCAGATGAGGTGAGGAGTATTATCATCCCTATTTCAAATGATCAGAAAAAAGCTATCAATGAGCAACATGTCCAGAATCATATACTAATAAAAAGCGGTGCTGTAATTAAGATGAAAACCACTCTAAACTGGCACAGCTTCAAGACAGAAGACACTGTCCTCCTTAGCTTAGCCCTAAGAAACTAGACTCTGGGCCACTGTTTGCATGTGTTGAATTACTCGTCTCTGAAGACAATAAAATGTGAACTTTAGATGGTACATCATTACTCAATTTTTGGATAATACTATCTACCTGCTTTATCACAAAACTTTTGTCATAACCACTGGAAAAAAAAAGTAAAAGTACATAAAATTGTAAGTATTCTTAATTGGTATACATGTATATATATATATATATGGAGATGGTATATATATATATGTATGAGGATGAAATATATATGTGTATGTATTTTTATTTTATCTTACTGTGAACCCTTTTCAGTAGATAAAAATTTTGGTAGATATAAAATCTAAGCACTTTGGATTGGCAAAAGCATAGCCTTGTGGATGGACGGTAAATAAAGGAGAAAGCATTTCTTCCCACTAGAAATGGTCAATATTTGTGGAGAAAATCAATCTCTATAAAAACCCAACCAAAAAAAATCTTGTATATATAATCCTGGATAAATTTCAGCTGTAAAAGTTGAGGATTATCTGAAAATCATATCCCAAGCCATAGCCATTCTTGAACAGAACATCATGAGACAATGACAGGTGGTAGAAACTTAAGAGGCTCAGGCCAAGCAGAATGATTAAAGAGAAACCCCTCCCAGAAGTGAACAAAGAGCATTCTTGAGACACTAGCTAAGTGTTTTCACTAAATTCTGAGAAGAAAAATAAAAAAGTTTGTACTAAAACTCTGGTGTATAGTATTAGTATGATTTTTGCATTTGTTCTAAGCAAACTGTATTTCAAAATGTGTAGTTATCTTCCCTAAAGTCATCAGTTTAAGGAATAATCCCGGTGTTCTGTACTAGATAATACTTGAATTTTATCCCAATGACAATGAAAATAGTGGGATAAAGTCCCTCAGGGCTAGTTTTAGACTTTCTGAGGCTGTATGGCTTGAAAATGGCACACTGAGGTGGTTTGTGCTGAGAATATTCCCTTTGTGATGGTTAGTAATGGTCAGGAAAGACTGTTTCTGCAGGAGGCATTTCTATGCCCTGCAGGATAGTGCCTTAATGATGCTGGGGCTTGGAATGGGCTGGAGAGAGCTTCCCCCCCTACCCACCCCACAGTAGCTACAGCTGAACTGGAACATTCCATTTGTTTTCTTTTTTAGCGGAAAGCACTCTGAGAGCAGCTTGTTCAGAAATGTATCCCTTGTGTCAGGTTAGCACAGAAGAAACAGGCAAACAAGTTGGGTTTAATGTCGTTTGTGACCCAGAAGACAAAACAATCAGAGGAGGACAAAGACAATATGGTTTGCTGGATGGAAGTGAGGATCAGGAAGTCTGAGTCCCAGTGACAGATGGATCACTAATTATATGACCTGTCACCACACTGCTTTGAGGCCCTTCCAATTATGGATGCACTAGGTGCCAGGCCGGTCACCCCAAGGAAAAACTTCATCTGAACTACTGCCACCACCAGGGAGAAGAATTGTAATGGATTATTCAAAATCAAGGGTGCTGGCAGAAAGTTTGATAGGAAAAGAGAATGAGAAAGCCATCTATGGCTCCTAATCATGTTTACTCAAGGAAGACAAAAAAATATCAAGACATTTCAGGTTTGGTAAAAATCACAGAGCAATTGAAAGATACTGAACATGCCAAAACTTCCCAAAATCTCTGTGCCAGATCAAAATTGGAAGTGACAAATCAGAACCATAGATGAAATCTAGCAATTGATAGTGACTGATGGACAAAAATCCATCAGCTCCCTTTCTAATGCTTTCCTCCAAGATGGAGGACTAGTCCCCAAAATACCCTATAGGTTCATTGTTGCCTTGAGGCCAAGGAGCAAGAAATTATCTGCAACGTTAAAATGTTAAGAGAAAGTAAATGTAAAGAGGGTATAATAGAGATTGATAGATTGCTTTTTTCCATTTTTATAGTTTTTAACACAATATCGGAGAAGGCAATGGCACCCCACGCCAGTACTCTTGCCTGGAAAATCCCATGGACGGAGGAGCCTGGTAGGCTACAGTCCACGGGGTCGCTAAGAGTCGGACGACTGAGCGACTTCACTTTCACTTTTCCCTTTCATGCATTGGAGAAGGAAACGGCAACCCACTCCAGTATTCTTGCCTGGAGCATCCCAGGGACGCCGGAGCCTGGTGGGCTGCCGTCTATGGGGTCGCACAGAGTCGGACACGACTGAAGCGACTTAGCAGCAGCAGCAGCAACACAATATCAAAAGCTTTTTA
Source organism: Giraffa tippelskirchi (assembly GCF_054371585.1). Lineage (NCBI taxonomy): Eukaryota > Metazoa > Chordata > Mammalia > Artiodactyla > Giraffidae > Giraffa > Giraffa tippelskirchi. Next base: position 100,392,624 of record NC_137280.1, on the reverse strand, counting down.
TTTTTGAATGATGAATGTGTGCAACCAAAAGCAAAAACTAATATTAAAAATACGAAATAACTCAATCAAGTCAACTGTCTCTTATACAATACTGCCATAAGGTTTATTCTTATCTGGGTGTGCTAAACCAGGGAATGGTGCAAAATTCTTTCTTGGCTAAATAAGTAAAACAGACTACAGTCAGGGCCACTGCTAGCCCATAAGCATCTTTTGTGCTGACAAGAAAAAAATGCCCCCTCTGGGCAGATACAGCCTTGTGAATACTTGGCTTGGAGAGCAGACGATGTCTTTGAGCAAACTGGAAAACTATAGTCCTTCTTCTGGTGGCTGCAGTCCCATGATGGGCCCTAAATGACTGCAGGCTGTACACCAGCTTTTAGCCCCCATTTACCTGCTTGGCGAGGAACAACTGTGCCTTACACTTTCTGCACAACTGTATGTGATATCAGTGCCTATACTTTAATCTCATTTTTATAAATAAAAAGTTGATAAATGGAGTTTAGAAAGATATACTAACCTGTCAACAGCATATTGGTATCTATGAATTGTGAAACTGTGATATTTTTATGTTTTATGATCTGTAATTTACATATAAAATTATCCTCAGATTAGTATCATTACTGAATTAAAAAAGAATAGTAAAAACTATTAATTTTTAAATCCCTTTTCATGGAGATTTTCTCTCATACCATCATTTTTTTGCCACTTAGTTTTGGTTGTTACATATTAAATGAATTATAATTATTAGAATTTTCTTGCATTGTCTGATCATTGGCATTAGATATTCCTTCTAAATTGGGGTGTGGAAGAAAGCTAACTTTGAATCTTGCCTCTAACCCTTTCTACTTTGGTAATATTGGTTATTTATTCCAAAAGTGTTTCCTCATCTGTAAAATGTAATATTTAGATAGGAAGATAGCTAAAAAGCATAGAATTATTGTATCAATTTTGGCTATGCCTCAGAGGTTTTAGTTAATGGTAATTACTATTTTATTTTTTCCAATTTCCTTAAAACTTACTTTTATTATACACTGCACAAAAATAGTCTCCTATGACTCCCTGTGACATTAACTGGTCACTCATTTCAGCAAAACTGCACTTAAGTAACTCCGAAAATACATGTGCTCGAAGAAATTTGTTTCATGTCTCCTAAGTATATAATACATCTGAATTTGTTAAGGATTGTAATGACAATTAGTTGAACTATTCAGAGCAGGAAAGTGTTTACCTAAAATGTTCATAGGCACAAGTTGGTGTTAAGAGTAGGAGTCATTCTCCTTATGGGTCATGTCACATAGAGGCGGCAGAGGCAGGAAGTGGGGAAGAGGGGCAGGTGGGAGGTGGAGGCAGCCTGCGAGTCCCTGAGAATAAGGAGTCAACCTCTGGTCTCCAGATTGTTAGCTGACTTAGAAACAGCCCAGAAAATAGCTTGGAAATAATCTTGTAGGAAAAGTCAAAGGTTTGATTTCTAGGACCAATTCCACAATTTCTGACTTTGCAATCTTTAGCAAACTCAGACTTTCAGATTGCCCGTGTTGTGTTATCTCTAAAATTTGAAAAGAAAGACTCTAATTTTCTGAGATAAGTATAGAAAATTATTTTTTCATTGAATTATATTCCCTTACAATGTTGTGTTAATGTGTGTGAGTGCTAAATCACTTCACTCGTGTCCAACTCTGTGTGACCCTATGGACTGCAGCCTGCCAGGCTCCTCTGTCAGGCAAGAATAGTGGAGTGGATTGCCATTTCCTTCTCCAGGGGATCTTCCTGACCAGCGACTGAACCCAGGTCTCTAACATCTACCTGCATTGGCAGTCAGGTTCTTTAACACTAGCACCACCTGGAAAGCCGTAGTTTCAGGGGTACAGCAAAGCAATTCAGTTATACGTACATCTATATTTATCTTTTTTCAGATTCATTTCTCTTATGCTGCTGCTGTTAAGTCGCTTCAGTCGTGTCTGACTCTGTGCGACCCCATTGACGGCAGCCCACCAGGCTCGGCTGTCCCTGGGATTCTGCAGGCAAGAACACTGGAGTGGGTTGCCATTTTCTTCTCCAGTGCATGAAAGGGAAAAGTGAAAGTGAAGTCACTCAGTCGTGTCCAACTCTTAGCGACCCCATCGACTGTAGCCTACCAGGCTCCTCCATCCATGGGATTTTCCAGGCAAGAGTACTGGAGTGGGGTGCCATTGCCTTCTCCCATTTCTCTTATAGGTTATTACAAAATATTGAGTATAGTTTCCTGTGCTATAGAGTAGGTTCTTGTTGGTTATCTATTTAATAAGTGTATTTATATAGTGTATTTATAAGTGTATTTATATAGTAGTGGCTATATGTGCATCTCAAACTCCTAACTTACCCCTCCCCCACTTTTCCCCTTTGGTAACCATACTTTTATTTCCCCCCTATGGCTGTGGTTCTATTTCTGTTTTGTATGTAAGTTCATTGGTACCTCTTTCTTGAGATCGCACATAAAAGCAATATCAGATATTTGCCTTTCTCTGCCTGATTTACATCACTTAGTATGCTAATCTTTGGGTCCATCCATGTTACTACAGATGGCGTTAGTTCATTCTTTTTTATGGCCAAGTAATATCCTGTTATACATATTTGTACCACATCTTTTTCATGCATTCATCTATCAATGGGCATTTAGGTTGCTTCTATGTCTTAGCTATTGTAAATAGTGTTGCTATGAACATTGGAGTATGTGTATCTTTTCAAACTAGAGTTTTCTCCAGATGTCTGTCCAGGAGTGGGAGTGCCAGATCATAGGGTAGCTCTGTTTTTAATTTTTTAAGGAAGTTTCATACTGTCCTCCATAGCAGCTGCATCAATTTACATTCCATCCTACAGTGTAGAAGATTTCCTTTTCTCCACACCCTTTCCTGCATTTGTTATTTGTAGACTTCTGTGAGTTTTTGTTGCATAGGCTAGGTTGACAGTCTTCTCCTCTTGACTGAGGCTTTCCAGGTGCTGAAATAGAAGAAGAGCTTCAAGAAGAGTACAACCAAGACCAACATTGCAGTGCAGTTGCCAGCGATGTTTACATATTTATTTGTTGAGCCTTTTGTATGCCAGAAATTCTCCTAAGCACCTGAGATTCAGTGGTGAATAAAGCAAAGATAATACTGCACTTATGGATCCAAACTATGCTATGGTAAGCTCTGAAAAGGAAATCATAGGCTGCAAGATGGGATTCAAGATCTCGTTAGGTAATTCTTAAGGAAGGCACATTTAACAGGAGAGCTAAATGGTAAAGAGGGGCTAACCCGGCAGAGACAGAGAGGGGTAGATGTGAGTACAAGAGAAGCAGACATACAGAAATGATATTTATGAGGTCAAGTCTGTGGGATTTACTAAGAGTTAGGTGTACATGGGTGACAGCAGGGATATAATAGATACTTTCTAAATTCCAGGCTTGTGAATTTTCATGAGTAGTGGTCCCTTTCTCTGGGTGCCAGATTTGGGGGAATGATCATGAGTTCCATTTGGGCATGAAGAGTTCAAAAGGACTTGAGATATCTAAGGGGATGTGCCGAAGAAGCTAATGAAAATTTAGTTCTGGCATTCAAAAGTAGTCTGGGCTGAAATATAATTTGAAGCCAAGGGCGTGTAGATGGTATTATATCAGATAAAGCATACAATTAGAATGGAATAGCATTTCACAAAACTTAAGACAAACCTGACTGCTATGGTGAGATATATGAACCTTCTTTAATCTCCTACATCATTAAAATTATCTCTAAAGAATAAAAGTCCATAGATTGCATAGTTGCATGCCCAACCAGTCCCCAACTCAATTTTCAGAAGCAAACAGTGTCAATTACACTTCTTTTATATCTTGGAGAGTCTCATGCTATAATAATGACAAAGTTTTTGTTCCTTTGATTTTGTTATTTGCTACCACTTTAGATTATAAAAAGAAATACAGTCTATTTTAGAGAGCAGTTCAGTTCAGTTCAGTCACTCAGTCGTGTCCGACTCTTTGCGACCCCATGAATTGCAGCACGCCAGGCCTCCCTGTCCATCACCAACTCCCGGAGTCTACCCAAACCCACGTTCATCGAGTCGGTGATGCCATCCAACCATCTCATCCTCTGTCGTCCCCTTCTCCTCCCGCCCCCAATCCTACCCAGCATTAGGGTCTTTTCCAATGAGTCAACCCTTCGCATGAGGTGCCCAAAGTATTGGAGTTTCAGCTTCAACATCAGACCTTCCAATGAACACCCAGGATTGATCTCTTTTAGGATGGATTGACAGGATCTCCTTGCAGTCCAAGGGACTCTCAAGAGTCTTCTCCAACACCACAGCTCAAAAGCATCAATTCTGCGGTGCTCAGCTTTCTTCACCATCCAACTCTCACATCCATACATGACCACTGGAAAAACCATAGCCTTGACTAGACGGACTTTTTTTGGCAAAGTAATGTCTCTGCTTTTAAATATGCCATCTAGGTTGGCCATAACCTTCTTCCAAGGAGTAAGCATCTCTTAATTTCATGGCTGCAGTCACCATCTGCGTGATTCTGGAGCCCAAAAAAATAAAGTCTGACACTGTTTCCACTGTTTCCCCATCTATTTCCCATGGAGTGATGGGACCAGATGCCATGATCTTAGTTTTCTGAACGTTGAGCTTTAAGCCAACTTTTTCACTCTCCTCCTTCACCTTCATCAAGAGGCTCTTTAGTTCTTCTTCACTCTCTGCCATAAGGGTGGTGTCATCTGCATATCTGAGGTTATTGATATTTCTCCCAGCAATCTTGATTCCAGCTTGTGTTTCTTCCAGCCCAGCGTTTCTCATGATGTACTCTGCATATAAGTTAAATAAGCAGGATGACAATATACAGCCTTGATGTACTCCTTTTCCTATTTGGAACCAGTCTGTTGTTCCATGTCCAGTTCTAACTGTTGCTTCCTGACCTTCATACAGGTTTCTCAAGAGACAGGTCAGATGGTCTGGTATTCCCATCTCTTTCAGAATTTTCCACAGTTTATTGTGATCCACACAGTCAATGGCTTTGGCATAGTCAATAAAGCAGAAATAGATGTTTTTCTGGAACTCTCTTGCTTTTTCAATGATCCAGCGGATATTGGCAATTTGATCTCTGGTTCCTCTGCCTTTCCTAAAACCAGCTTGAACATCTGGAAGTTCACGGTTCACATATTGCTGAAGCCTGGCTTGGAGAATTTTGAGCATTACTTTACTAGCATGTGAGATGAGTGCAATTGTGCGGTAGTTTGAGCATTCTTTGGCATTGCCTTTCTTTGGGATTGGAACGAAAACTGACCTTTTCCAGTCCTGTGGCCACTGCTGAGTTTTCCAAATTTGCTGACAGGAAGTGGTTCACTGGAGAAGGGCATGGCAAACCACTTCAGTATTCTTGCCTTGAGAACCCCATGAACAGTATGAAAAGGCAAAAGGATAGGACACTGAAAGATGAACTCCCCAGGTCAGTAGGTGCCCAATATGCTAATGGAGATCAGTGGAGAAATAACTCCAGAAAGAATGATGGGATGGAGCCAAAGCAAAAACGATACCCAACTGTGGATGTGACTGGTGATAGACGCAGAGTCCGATGCTGTAAAGAGCAATATTGCATAGGAACCTGGAATGTTAGGTCCATGAATCAAGGCAAACTGGAAGTGGTCAAACAGGAGATGGCAAGAGTGAACGTCGACATTCTAGGAATCAGGGAACTAAGATGGACTGGAATGGGTGAATTTAACTCAGATGACCATTATATCTACTACTGTGGGCAAGAATCCCTTAGAAGAAATGGAGTAGCCATCATGGTCAACAAAAGAGTCCGAAATGCAGTACTTGGATGCAATCTCAAAAACGACAGAATGATCTCTGTTCGTTTCCAAGGCAAACCATTCAATATCACGGTAATCCAAGTCTATGCCCCGACCAGTAACGCTGAAGAAGCTGAAGTTGAACGGTTCTATGAAGACCTACAAGACCTTCTAGAACTAACACCCAAAAAAGATGTCCTTTTCATTATAGGGGACTGGAATGCAAAAGTAGGAAGTCAAGAAACACCTGGCGTAACAGGCAAGTTTAGAGAGCAAACCACTTACAAAAGTCGTTCCTTAATGCCAAAAATGTCATTTAGCAAAATAAATGAGAAAGAATGCCAGATTCTTTTACATAAAAACTTATAAAAACTTATAAAATAGTATACCAATTAGGAAACCCTCTAAAATGCTTTTCCAAGATTAAAAATGGAATCTCAGAACAGATGACAAACTTTGTAATCATTTAACATTGGAAACCATTCCAGGAAGTTGTTTCTAAAGATGAATAACTAAACATAATTATTCAAGTTTTTCCTCTATTCATCTCACTGCTGCCCTTTCAACTGCCATAAAACAAAAATCATTAATGGAGTGACCATGAAACCTGATAGAAAAATGATAATCTCTACCTGCTTTGGTCCATGAACACCCTTTCACTGGCCCAGCCAGGGCTGTTAAGGTGGCAAGTAAATGTCTATTGAATGGATTCATTTTGAGTTTGGACTAACTTGTTACTGAAACCTAATTGTACTTTACTTAATCATCAATGAACATTCATTTGCTTCCTTTTTAGTGTAAATTATATAATCATAATGAGCCATCAAGAGAGTGATCTGTCAAGACTAATTCAGCTTTGTTCCAAAGAAAAGATTATTAAACCAAAGAGCTGAGCAGGCATTTACATCAACCAGTGAGAGTTGCAGTGAATTATTAGACTAGAGAAAGGTGTATTTGTTTTGAATTAAATATGTAGCTTGGGAACATTTTGCTAAGAAGGATTTTGTGGAGATTCTATTAACACAAATTGTTGTTGTTCAGTTGCTAAGTGGTGTCCAATTTTTTGTGACCCCATGGACTGCAGCATGCCAGGCTTCCCGGTCCTTTCACTATCTCCTGAAGTTTGCTCAAACTCATGTGCATTGAGTTGATGATATCATCAAACCATCTCATCCTCTGTCATCCCCTGCTCCTCCTGCCCTCAATCTTTCTCAGCATCAGGGTCTTTTCCAGTGAGTCAGCTCTTCTCATCAGGTGGCCAAAGTATTGGAGCTTCAGCTTCAGCATCAGTCCTTCCAATGAATACTCAGGGTTGATTTCTTTTAGGACTGACTTGTTGGATCTCCTTGCTGTCCAAGGGACCCTCAAGAGTCTTCTCCAGCACCACAGTTCACAATCATCAGTTCTTTAGCACTCAGCTTTCTTTATGGTCCAATTCTCACAGCTATACCCGACTACTGGAAAAACCATAGCTTTGACTATATGGAACTTAGTTGGCAAAGTAATGTCTTTTCTTCTTAATATGCTGTCTAGGTTTGTTATAGCTTTCCTTCCAAAGACCAACCATCTTTTAATTTCATGGCTGCAGCCACTGTCCACAGTGATTTTGGAGCCCAAGGAAATTAACTGAAATAATAGAACATTATTCATGATACAGTCATCTATCTGTTTATCTGTCTATATCTGTCTACATATCTACCTGCCTTTCTGCTTCTGTATTGATTGGTCCATTGATGATACACACAAAAAATTAGGCTCTTTTCCTACAGCTTCAGTTGGGTAGGGCTTTTGTATGATCCTAATGACAAAAGCACAAACATCAAGTGATCAAGTAAAACCAATCTTTTAATCTATAAATCCTAACACTGATAAGTAATAAGCAGTAGATATTTATCAGAAAATGTATTTGCAAGTTTTATCAATATTAAAATTTGAAAAAAATTTAAGTGCCAAAAATGCAAAAATATGCATAGGAACTGAAATCAGCCAGAGGAAAAACTTTATATGAACTGAAAATGCAGCCATCATAAAAGAGAATATTAAAGAGAGATAACAGTGGAAGTGTAAAGAGTAAAACAATATCAGATGTGAGTAACTAACAAGCATTAATTAAGTTGAAGGAGCAAAACGTGGTAAACAATATAAAGTTTAAAATAAACTTAGACATTTTAATGCCAAAATAGAAAAGAGTTAAATCTATTTTAAAATGAATTTTTATTGAGTAACTATTTATAAATAAATAAATAAATATATATATATATATATATACACACACACAAAGTATGTTTGTGTATATATAGCAAAAAAAGTATGAAAGTGTTAGTTGCCCAGTTTTGTCCAACTCCTTGCCCTGTAGCCCTTGTGGAACTGTAGCCCACCAGGGATCTTCTGTCCATGGAATTCTCCAGGCAAGAACACTGGAGTGGGTTGCCATTCCCTTCTCCAGGGGGTCTTCCCAATGCACGGATCAAACCCAGGTCTCCTGCATTGCAGGCAGACTCGTTACTATCTGCGCCACAAATATAGGTCTTCCTAGGTGGTGCTAGTGGTCAAGAACCCACCTGCCAATGCAGGAGGTATAAGAGACCAGGGGTTAGATCCCTTGGTCAAGAAGATCATCCTCCAGAGAAGGGAATGGCAACCCACTCCAGTATTCTTGCCTGGAGAATCCCCTGGACAGAGAAGCCTGCTGGGCTACAGTCCATAGCGTCACAAAGAGTCAGACACAACTGAAGCGACTTAGCGCACGTGCACGTGTAATGTTTTGGTAGGCAGATTGTGAACCGAGTTACTTGGAGACAGTCATTGAAAGATTAAAAGAAGACTTTAGCAGTGGAGCAATAGATAAGCTATTTGTGAATGATACCAGTCTAAAAGGAAAAAAGGAGGACAATCAGATTTATTAAAACATTTCCTTTAGACAACAATATAGTAAGTAATTTTAAAACTAAATTAATAGTGAAAATGGGGAAAAGTATGATACTAAACATTTAGAATCACAGTTGGGGAAAAAAGAGAAAAAAGAAACTCAATATTTATGTTAGCCAATAAAATTCTCTAACTTATTCATCATTTAAAATTCCACTTTTAGGAAAGGATGATTTTAAATGGATATTGATTTTCTATTTTATAAACAAACAAAATAAGCAAACATAGAATCAAATAAAATCTTTAGTCATCAATACATATTCTTTCATTAGATATTTGTTTAAAAGTATCTTTGGATTTTGAAAAGTAGATATAGTTTACAAAATTAATTTAGACTTTGCCTTAATGGGAAGTACAAAACTGAATGTTCCAAAGTTAGGAATTATTATATCTTTAATAGTAGCTAACATTTTTTAAAGATTTGTTTCAGGTACTGTGCTAAGGAATTTACTACATGCTTTAGCAGATGATGTAATTAACCCAATTTTTACAGGTGAAAAATCTGAACTTGGACATTTAAACCCAGTAACCCAAATTTGCTCAGAAATGGGGACTGCTTTCAAACTGAGCAGTCCACTGCCGGAGGCACATGCTTCCCCTCTGGCTAAATTTTGTGATCCTGGGAGGAAAGACCAAAGACAGACTAGAGCCCTCAGGTTACAGCACTGAAGCGCTCAGACCAGAAAGGTGTGGTTCCCGTTTTGTTATATTTTATTTTCTGAGGATGACATTCTTACAGCAAGAAATTATAATGCTAATAGAGCAATGTTCATATACTGGGCAGATAGTTTTTACCGAATATGTAAGTTAGTTTGCCTCCAAAAAAATAGGGGGCTGCCATAAAAATAAGGGAGAAAGGCTCATACCTGAGCCTTCCTTGGACAGGCCTGCTTCACCTGGCACCCAGTTGGAATCCAGTCTTACATATCATTATATCTCACGTTAATAAAAATCATAGCAACAGGGCAAAAATAGCAAACCTGAGATAGATTTTTATTGAAATGTGTCTAAGGAGACAGAGGAGGGAGCTAGCATCTCATAGTTCAGAGTTAAGTTCTCGAAAACCACTTAACCCTCTTGACTATTTCTCTTTCTAAGCCCACTGCCAGTGTTTTTACCAGTTTTCAATGTCTGTCCTCTTTGTTTTCTCTTCAGGCTCTGCCACCTCTGTTTCCTCTTCTCAGAACTCTGGATCATCCGCTCGATTTCTCTTTCCGCTTCTTATCTGGTTTCTGTGATTTTGCATGTTCCTCTATCTTGTTCAACAAAGGGTATCTCAGGAGTTACTCATTTAAGAAGGTTCAGCGTGGTGGGGAGGAAATGTCACTAGTAAAAGTTAAGCAAGTTTTCCCTCGTCATCCTTGTAACAGCATTAAGATAAGCAGAGAAGAGACTGAAGTCCAGAGCCTCAATTTCTAATCTGCCCTGGAGTCTTTACTGATCAGTTCAGCATGGAGGACCTCCGCTTTTCCCCACATCTTTGGAAGCATTGCAACACAAAGGCACCACTGTTTATACCTGGAGAAACAGAATGCTTTCACGTTTGGATGTGAACATTCTCTCTGCATGTGGAGAATTCAGTTCTTATCTATCCAGGCTGAGAAGGAGCAGGAGTCCTTATAAACAGAGAATGGAAAGTGAAGGGTATGTTGGCCACATTCATCTGCGTTTCCGGGACAGATTTTCATCCTTGTTTTCTATGTCCTGTGAGAGGCACCAAAATTGAGGACTATGTCACTTTTAATGTCGTAGTTTAATTTCTTGAAATACCTCCAAAGAAGGCTACTATTCTATCACACACACTCACACGTGGCCTTTGTGAGGGCATTTGTATCAATAAATGAGTCTCATTCACCACTATCAACAGGAATTAAGGGGAGCCTTGAGTGTAGGTTACAGTCACCCCTCAAAGTAAGCAGTGTCTTGTGAGGTCAGAAGAAGACTATGCCTCTGTGGGATTTTATATCTCCAACATCCAGAGTCAACTGAGGTCTCTCAACCCGCACATGTCTACCGAGAACCACAAGCCCCCCTCCCACACTGACGGTCCCTTTCTGTATTCTGCCCGAAGACCACTGGGCTTACCTCACCACGTTCTCATTTTTGTGGGTGTAACCCCCCACATTCTAAGTCCTCCCTCATCTCACACACTCTAATCTCTGGATGGCTCTGATTTTACCTTTTCTAATCCCATGTTTTATGCCCCCACAATTTGGGGAAGCCCTTTCGTATGCTTTCTGTGACTCAAAAATCTCATGTATCCTCGTCCATTTCTCTGAGAATTTCCTTCGTTTTTTGCTCCAAAAATATCTAGACCTGGGTTGAAGACACTACTGCCCTGTGCGTAAGGGCTGTTTGCCTTCCCACTCCTCTCATTCCATGGGCCTGTGGGAGGGGACGCATGTCCTTCTTGGTCCCCATTGCTGGTTCAGATCTTTCTTCCTCTATCCTTTAAAATGTCCAGTTCTGTATCTTCTATTATCAGGATATGGTACTCCCTGACCCTTTTTATTGCCATCATCTATCACTGCTAGGATACTGCCCCTTATTCACAAATGATTTTATTTCCTTGCCAGTATAAATCTCTTCTACTTGTTGGTAATGTCCAAATCCATGTAAATGATCCAGTTCTTTGGCTTCTTAATACTTGATAAATTCCCCAGTATCTTATCTCAACAATTTATATGTCACTGCAAATAACTGCAATCCGTCAATAATTTCGGTTTCAAAGATGCTACTTTCAGACCTCATATCTCTCCTGCTCACTCCTAGTAACCCCACTTCATCAACCCACAGTATCACCAGGACTTTCAGATAACTGATCCCATCACCAACTCATTTTCTCTTTTCTTAGCTTAAATTCTATGGTCAATCATACCCTCTCCCCAGCAAATATCTTTGACTTTCTCCTCTGTCTTCCTTCAACTCTCTCATTTGGTTTTATCACTAGTCAGAGTAATTTCAACTCTCTGCAACCAAAAGTGGCTAAAGAAAAATACACAGCTGTGCTGACTTGCATCACGTTAAAAATATGATCACTAACTTCAAATGGGCTCTTGTATTTACCTTGCAATCATGCTATATTTCTTATCTTCATTTTCTTAACATCTCTACCAAATGACTGATTCATACTCTCTCCTCAATCAGAAGAAAACTTCAACAAGTTCCCACTGTCTCTGCCAACTAACCTGCCACTTTACCCAAATACTCCACTTATTCTTTAACTATTGTAAATGGAAAATCCTTTTTTGTTTCTTCTCTTTGGCATCGTTCACAGGTGTTCTGCCAGCTTAATAACAAACTGTTTCTTTTTGTTATTATATCATCTGGCTTAATAACAAATTCAATTAGTATTATGCTTTTCTTTTTCTTTACAGAAAAACTTCTTTGAAGTGCTGTCTTACACACTGTTTCCAATTTTATCCCTCTTATTCAAACCTATTCTAAATGGACTTTGACTTGCACTGTTCCATTAGAAATATTCCTAGAAAAGTCATTAAAAAACTTCACATTGCTAAATTCAATCTGTCATCTTATTTGATCTGTCCATAGTGTTGATTAGAGTTAGAAGTATTTGTATGAGTTTATAGTTTTTCAACTATATACAGAGATAGATTCATGAATAGCTATCTGTGTGTGTGTGTGTATGTGTATATATATATATATATATATATATATATATATATATATCCTAGCTCTGTCTGCTGAAAGGTCCCAGAGGATATAACACTTGTAGTAATTAGTATATTAAGAATCCAGATTTTGGTTTCTAAATACCATCCATCATTGAAAGAAACTAAGACTCCCTAGAGAAATGGCCAAGTCCAGGGCTAGGACAGAGAAATGGTAAGATGAGACCAGACATCTTTTTGTGCCAAAGAGAAAAGAAAAACTTAAAAAATTATGGTGACATATCAAAAGTCAAAAGAGCCAACTTGAAGAGGCTGTCTATGGCCAAATCAGTGACAATCAGAGCACTGAAATAAATAAAAATTCCAGCTTACAAAACATTGAATAAAATAAGAACTCATTTTGCAGAGAAACATGTAAATATACCTATGGTATATATGTGATAATTTTACTGATATAAATAAACGAATAAGTAAATGAAGGTGACAGCAAACCTTTATCTTACTATAAAAATATCAATTTATAGACATAGAATTATTGGTGATGAAAACAGCCAGTTTTTGGCAACCAGCTATCATAAATGGCTGTTAATTCCAAAAGGAAGCGTCCATGGATACTAAGGCTAATGGGTAGAGGTTCAATGAAGAATAGAATGCTTGCCAAAAAAAAAAAAAGAATAGGATGCTTACATAATATGTGAATATCTCCCAGTGAATTTAAATAAAAAAGAGAAGTAAGAACTACAAGCTATTAGGTGTAAAGTAAGCTACAAGGGTATATCCTACCACATAGGGAATATAGCCAGTATTTTGTAATAACTATAGTTGGAGTATAACCTTTAAAAATTGTGAATCACTATGTTGTACACCTGTAGATTATATACCGGAGAAGGCACTGGCAACCCACTCCAGTACTCTTGCCTGGAAAATCCCATGGAGGGAGGAGCCTGGTAGGCTACAGTCCATGGGGTCACTACGAGTTGGACATGACTGAGCGACTTCACTTTCCCTTTTCCCTTTCATGCATTGGACAAGGAAATGGCAACCCACTCCAGTGTTCTTGCCTGGAGAATCCCAGGGACGGGGGAGCCTGGTGGGCTGCCATCTATGGGGTCACACAGAGTTGGACACGACTGAAGTGACTTAGCAGCAGCAGATTATATACTATTGTGCAGCAACGAGACGTCAATTAAAAAATTAAATACTAATAACCAAATAAAAATGGGAAAATGTTGACTCTGTTTTGGGTGAAGATGGTAAAGAAATCTGACAAAAACTGACTTGACAAGTGAGGAAGTTTAAACTCCCCAGTAGCAGGAATGGGGTGTCCTGTGGCTCTCCTGAGACGAGGTTCTGTGGAGTGCCCAGCGTTACTGCCAGTAATGCATGGCTTGAGATGCATATAAGGAAACATCCAGGTTGAGAGTATCCTACAAAAGAAAAGATCTGCACTCTTTTAAATTATCAAGGAATGAAAGACAAGAAAATGCAAAAGAACTGTTGCAGATGTAAGGAGACTGATGGGACGTGGCAGCTCTGGGTTCCTGGCTGGGATCCTTATTGGTGTCGTTGGCAAAACTTGAATAGGGTCTATGAATTAGACAGTAACGTTTTATCACTATTCACTTCTAAATTAAAGGGGATCTGTGCCAACTCTTTGGGACAGCATTCTTGTTTTTGAGACATATAGGCTGGATTACTGGATTATTTGGCAGTGATAGGACTGCAGGTCAAGAGATGTTTGTATATTTATATTTATCATTGTGTGTGTGTATATATATATATATACCATTATATTTATATTTACCACTGTATGTGTGTGTGTATATATATATATAGGGAGAGAGAGAGAGGGAGGGATGGAGGGAGGGAGGGAGAAAAAAGGTGATGGAGCAAATGTGCAAAACGTTCAAATGGAAGGAACTGTTCTTGCAACTTTTCCATAGGACATAGCCCACCAGGCTCCTCTCTCCATGGAACTCTCCAGGCAAGAACACTGGAGTGGGTTGCCATTCCCTTCTCTGGGGGATCTTCCCAACCCAGGGGTCAAACCCAGGCCTCCTGCATTGTAGGCAGCTTCTTTACCATCTGAGCCACTAGGAAAGCCCTTTGCATAGGATGGACATCATTAAAAAAATAGTCCTTGCTTCCCTACTTTGCTTTAGAAGCTCTTATGATCTAGTTTCTCAATACCTCTCTGACTTCATGTGCTATATATTCTCTACTCTTTTAAATCTCGCTTGTCCCCTGATCTGGGCCCTTGGATGCTGACCTTGACCACATTAACAGGTGCCCTTCCTTGGCTTCTAGTTTGCTTTAGAGGATGGGGACCACTGTCAAAACAGAAGCGTAAGATAAAAGAGGTGGGGTGTCTATCCCCCTAGCTCTCTCTTTGCCGGGTCCCACACTGGCAGGAGCTGTGTTTCTGTGCCCAGGTCCTCAGCCCCTGCTGGTGACCTTCCTCCATCTCCAGTGACAACTCCCTCTGTGTTTAGTGATCCCTCCTTCTCGTTCCATTTTAAGTCTAGACCATCCTGGGGCTTTCATCAGCTCGTTTGCCAATCTTAACACAGCTCAACTTGATAAATACTCCCTCATCAAATTCTCAGTTATCTTGTGGGAGCATCCACATGTTGTTCCAGGATCACGATACACCTCACCTCTTGTTACTCTGCCCCCAGGCATCCTATTCCATCCACACCCGCCTCTCTGCTGGTACTTGGATCTGCTGGGCTCAGCTGCTGTTTTTTCTCCTGGAAGCATTCTTTCCCCAGATATACATGTGTTTTGCTTCCTGTCTTTGATCAACAGTGATCTTCCCACTGAGACTTAAAATTTCAACTCCTGACATTTCCTCCTGGCTTTATTCACAGCACTTATTACTCTCAAACATACTGCATATTTACTTATTTGCCAATTTTATGTCCATTTCCTCTGTAGAATATAAAACTAAAAAAGGTCTTTTTTCATTCTAACATTTCCTCATAGCTCAGAACAGGGCCTGGCACACAGTTAGAGCTTATTAGATATTCTTGCTGAGTAAATTGTATCTATGTGCCCAACACGTTGGTAATGAATGAATTTTTTCAACTAATGACTGATTGACTTACTGACTGAACATATGAATCAACTTTAACAGGTAGAATCAGAGAATTCAGCGGCTGAGTAGGACTTGAGGGTCATTGGCTTCAACCTTCTAATTTTGCTGAGAAACAGAGTGAGGCTTTCCGACTCATGTGCGTTGGTCACTCAATCGTGTCCGATGCTTTGTGACCCCGCGGACTGCAGCCCGCCAGGCTCCCCTGTCCATGGGGATTCTCCAAGCCAGAATATTGGAGTGGGTAGCATTTCCCTCCTCCAGGGGAATCTTCCCAACCCAGCGATCGAACCCAGGTCTCCTGCATTGCAGGTGGATTCTTTACCATCTGAGCCACCAGGGAAGCCCATGAATACTGAAGTGGGTCGCCTGTTCCTTCTCCAGGGGATCTTCCTGACCCAGGAAGTGAAACCCAGAAACTGTCACACCACAAGAAGCAAGGTCAAGATGATTATGCAGCTTTCTGATCTCTGAGTCCAGTGCCTTGCCACATTCATGGATTCATTTTAGAAAAAGAAATAATGAGATGTATTTCATATCATTCTAACTTTTATTTTATATACAGACATTGATTGTAGTATTCAAACAAACCACCCTGAATCTTAGAGCAGTGTCACAGTCATTTTCAGGGCTTAAGCTTAGGTAACTTCTGGCTTTAGGCTGGTTTGTTGTCAAAGGCCCTATAACTTGTTTCTCGGCTACTCTACATTACTTCTCTACATATAAGCCACGGGTGATCTTTTTAATTCCACTAAGCTGCTGAAGTTAATAAAAGTAAAGCTCTTTTTGCCTCTCCAGCATTCCTTTTGCTGCAGAAAAGTTTTCCTATGTTCTCTTGCACTAGATCCTCTTGTTTCCTAATTATCCAGAGGATGGAAAACCAAAAGAAAAAGAACATTTGTGCCCAGCCCCTACTGGAAGAGGGGAAAATAGTTTCCAAACTATTTCTATTTTAAAAATAGGTTTAGTAAGTAGAAAATCTCCGTAACGTCAATCTTCCTACATTATTTGCCATTTAAAAATGACTCAGAAACAATCTTTGCTTTTGGAATAGGCAAAAGAGGAATTTGGGGCTTTTGTTGTTGATACTGGTGGTGGCAGTGGACCATGTGTTGGTTTAAAATCATTGTATATCTTACAGAAGAAAGAACTATCTTTTTTTTTGGGGGGGGTATCTTTTTAAAACCAAACATTACTGGTGGTTTTGGCCTAAGAGAAGCATAAGGATAATTCAGTAATTTGGTCTTATTATCCATTTAGAAATAAACTAAAAAAAAAAAAAAAAAATCTCATTACGATAACATAGCTAGAAAGTGTCAGAATTTGGGTTTTAATTCAAGTCAGCCTGATTCTAATATTTAAGCGCTTTTGACCATATTGTGGCCATAAAGAAGAATTATCATTCCCCTGAAGAGTAATGTCAATTGTTTCTTAACTGGTATTCTTAAAGAACTTTTATATTTTTTAAATGTTTAAATTGGATTCCAGAAGCACAGATTCTCAAGACCAAAAGTCTCTGAGGTCACCTAATTGAAACTTTTTCTGAAAGCTTCAATCTCGTACACAGTGTCAGGGCAACTGAGCATCTGATCTCTTATTGAGCAACTCAAGTGATGGGGAACTTAATCATTACATCCAAAGTAGGTTTCAGTGTAATGCTAATATTAAAACAGTCGTTTATTTTGCTATGAATGCTGCATCTCTGAGACTTTTGAGTCATGGTCTTTAGACCCAAGACAAACTCATAGAATATATATGTTCTAATTCTCTGATTATCAACCTTGTAGACAGTAGAATCAGAACAGAACACAATACCATAAAACCTTACTCTCATATATTTTGGGGGTGGGGTGGTCCAAAAATTCAAATGCAGGGTGATGATATTACCAGTTTAATGAAATAAGTGTGTTGAACCAGGAATCACTCTTGTGATCCGTATCCACCTGGGTCCCTACTGTGCTTTGGTGCCACCTAGTGGTGGACACTATATGACAGCTATTGTGACGGGTGCCCTGAGTGAGAATTCAGTTGGGTAGTCTAGTAAAAAGATAAACAATGACACAAATAAGTATGCTTTACCAAGCTTGTTAAAATTTCAAAGAAAAATAGAAACTGATAAATAGCATAGAACAAAAATATTTAATTGGGAATAGAAGTTAGAGAAAGCCTCTGAGAAAGTAACATGTAAAACAGGATTATAGGAGTCAGTCTTAGATGTTGTTAAAGGAAAGAAATAACAGGTGCAAAGGTTTTCAGGAATATAGAAACAGGATACTTTTTAAAACTGCAAGAAGCTTGGTTCTCACACCGCAGTGGGAAGCCAGGAGAGGTGAAACTGATATTGGATGGGGAACAGGGATAAAAAGCAAGAGCGCCAGTTAGGAGACTGTGACCGTGGTTCAGGTAAGTGGTGCTCATGGCTTGAGCTAGAGTTCGAGAGAAATAGACATGAGGACTGATTCAGGGAGAATTTGCTTTCTCTTGTTTTTATTCTGCATATTTTCCCTTTCTACACTTACGTGGTTTACGAACATGCCCGACACCTTTTAATGAATAAAATGAGGCATTTAGAAGTATTATGGATTGAATGAAACCAAAGCTTTTTGTTGTTTTGTTGGTTCCGTGCCTTAGTTTGTCAGAGACAGCTCTCTTAAGTTGCAGTAATCTCCATTAAAATTCTAGCATTATTCGTGTCACTTCAAAAAATAAAAGGAAACAGTGCAAGGCTTCTGACATCAACCTTATTACCATCAGACCGTCAAGCAGATGCTATAGAAGAGAATGGAAACCAGGGTGAGAAAAGACACGCTTCTTCCTTTGCTATTCTGTGGCTGTTTATCTAGCTTTCTCTCAGATGTGGATAGTAAAAGTACACACAGAAGCAGTATAAATTAATGAGTAAGAACACAGACTGATGCAATACTGCCTGATCTCCATCCCAGCTCCACCCCTCACTTGGGCAAGTCACCTAACCTCTTTGTGCCTGAGTTTGACATCCGTAAAATAGAGGTTAAATGGAACCCACTGCATAGAGTTGTTGAGACAGTGAAATGAGTAATATAAGGACGGTGTTTAGAAGAGTGGCATATAGTTAGGACTAAAAATACTATCTTTTAAGTTTGTGAAAGATCAATGTGTAGTTTTTTAAATACTTTGAAAATAAAACTGTCATCAATAAGAGGGATATATATTTGGAGTGAGAATAAAAGTATAGTGTTTCAACTTTTTCTACCTTCTACCTGGAGTTGAATCACAGACTGGAAATACTTTCTTGCCAACTTGAACATCCAGAAAATTCAATCAGCAAAAGGATAAAAGGAAGAAAAGGGAAAATGAAAGAAACACCTAGGGTTTCCACATACAGCCTTTTTCCTATTAAGAATTTAAACGAAGAGGTTCTTGGTGGGTGTTTTGTGTTTCTCCAATGATGGAAAACTGTTGGAAAAACCTCTACATTTAAGAGTATTTTGACACCCCATGTAAATAAGAAAGTAAATAAGACAACATTCTCAATAAAAGTCATGGACTTGCAGTGACTCAACTTAGAAACAAAGTCATAAACTCGTCACTGCATTTTCTCTTAAAGATTTTTAAGAGATGCTCAAAAAATAGTTTTTGCCTTCTTAACTGAGTTGGATTGTAAATAAGAGTCTGCAAGAATAATTTTTCCCAAGATGGCACTCTGATTTTTTTTTAAACCAGCAGACCGCTTTGGCAATAGCCAAAACATTCAGGAATAACTGTTAACGACATAGCCAGATGTGTCTTAGAGAATCAACTGTCTGGCCAAACCACCAAACCCTACAGAAAGGGAGAATGAGCTCAGCAGGTAGAAAAAATTCCATCATGCATGATGTATGCTAGGAATATTATTGTGACTCAATAATGTAGTCTTTATTTCCTTTTGAGTTTAAAACTATTTCTGAAAGGAGCCTGATTTTCCCAGTGCTTCTGCAAGATAACAAACGTACCTTCCTAGGTTCCATCCTCGTATCCTAAAAGTATCCATCTGTATTCACAGGGCTTGATTCATTCCCAGGGTGCAGTGTATTCACTGGGTGATTCTAGCTTATTATTATAGAAAAGCAACCTAAATTAGTCATTCAAATGTATTGTTATCAGTGAGCCATTCTACAACGGTTTGCTTACTAAGAATTGATTTTTAAAACAAATTGGTCTTTGAAGATAGTTCTTGAAAGAAAAAACTAGTCTATCCTTATATACTTCTCCCCACCTCCTCATTTTATATCTGGGGTTCTGAACCAGAGGAGTCTTCTTTCTACCCCTTCTCATTCCTCAGAGCAGGAAGAAGATTTATCGGACTGGAAAGTTTGGAAACTCACTCAGATCAGTTTCTCTGTTTCTCTTTCTCTCTCCCCATCACCTCCCTCTTCCCCTCTGTCAGCTAGATGCTGGCAGGACAATTCATTCTAAGTCATACCTTGTTCTGCAAGAGCTTTTCTTGCCTGTAGGTATTTTGCAATCTCATCAGAAAATTTCTGCCACGCAGTAACATTATCATATTAGGTTCTCTCGGGGTTGGAGAAAAGGAATGAGAGGGATCTGGCAGTTTATTTTGAAGAAGAGAGTAATTTCAGTTCAGAAGCACAGAAGGAAGCCTACTTGAGCTGTTAATTCTGATAAGTACCTAATTACTAGTGGGGGCAATGCACTAGCTTAGAAAGTATCTATCTCAAGCATTTGGGCAAGATGGGGCAATGGTAATTATAAGGGCTGTGAAGCCAGTTACTGCTCCATGCCATACATCACCAAGGGGAGAAAATGCTGGTGTCAGATGAGTTAACTCTCAACTCAGGTTCACATATGAAAGCCTAAACGCCTCCACGGGAGTATCTAAAAACCTCTTTATCTCCTCAAGTCAGAGGGAGACTATTTCAAAGTTCAATGCTGGGACCTGGTTTTCAGACTAGCAGATTTACAAAGATCATTGAATCAACGGAGAAGGCAATGGCACCCCACTCCAGTACTCTTGCCTGGAAAATCCCATGGATGGAGGAGCCTGGTAGGCTACAGTCCATGGGGTCGCTAAGAGTCGGACACGACTGAGCGACTTCACTTTCACTTTCACTTCACTTTGAATCAACAGCCCTCAAAAGTCTCCTATGTTAATGTCAGAATCCTGATAAACAAGGAGTAAGATCCTGATATATTGGATGACAGTATGTAGAGTATGAGATCAAGCCAGTCAATCCTGAAGGAAATGAACTCTGAATATTTATCAGAAACTGAACCTCTAATACTTTGGCCACCTGATGCGAAGAGCCAATTCACTGGAAAAGACCCTGATGCTGGGAAAGACTGAAAGCAGGAGGAGAAGGGGACGACAGAGGACAAGATGGTTGGATGGCATCACCAACTCAATGGACATGGGTTTGAGCAAACTCCAGGAGATAGGCAAGGCGGGAAAGCCTGGTGTGCTGCAGTCCATGGGGTTGCAGAGTCGGACACGACTGAGTGAACAATAACAACAATGTAGGTGGCTGTCCTAGGGACCTATACTACTAGATTTACGCTGCGCCATCTAAGCCAGCAGGAGTGTTTTCCTCCTATCTCTGTAGTACCCTCTTCTTGCTTGGAGACCCATTTAAAGGGCTCCTGTGAGGTGTATGCCTTGCAAAATGATTCTGGCCTCCACAAAATCTGCCCTGACTTCCTTCAGTGCTTCTAAACCACTAACTAGATTCGGTCTTACCATGGCACGACCAGGGACCTGTTAGCCCTACTTGGGGAGGAAATGGATTATTCATCAAAGACGCTTCCAAATCTAGCTAACATATATTAGCAGGAACCCAAAGAACATGCTGGATACTAAATGAGGATATCCTGTGGTTTACAGTTTGCTGTCCTAGCAGTTACACCTACAGTTATTGCTAAGAGGCTGCTAATAAAGCTCCCTGAAGTTGGAAAAATGATAGCTAGCAAAGCTATAACTGCATGGATGAATACTGAGGAAAGGCTCAGAAAATTAGTCATGTCCAAATGGATTTATTTTGTATAGTGCCAGAGAATAGCTATGTTCCTCTGAAGGTCCCAGAGGAAACTTCCATTTACTCTACTCACAGGCAATCGGCTAGTAAAACAGAGCCAGCATTGTAGAGAAGCTCAGTGGGGACTGTCCTCTTTGAGCTGGCCCAAGAGTCTGGATAACAACAGTATGCTATACTCTTATGGATCTGGGTTCCCTGGAAATGATGTGAGTCCAGACTAGCAAAGTCCAGGTGGCAGCACTTAATTATCAGAGTAAAGACCAATGTAATTACTATGATGGGCAGCAATGTCAGAGGCAACCAGAGAGCCCTGACCCTTAGGGCTCAATCAATGATAATGGTTTATAGAACATGGTGACCCTCTCTTTCTCTCTCTAGTTGTTCAGATGTGTCCGACTCTTTGTGACCCCATGGACTGTAGTAGCCCACCATCCTAGGATCAAGATAGTTGAAGAACCAACAAGAGTATTGCTTAATATCTATAATAAAAATGGGCACAGGTGCAAAGACAGAAGGTTTTATCAGCCCCTATAAAGTCATGATCTTTTGCCAGTTTTCAGACCTGAGCCTATTCTCAGACCTGGAATCCATAGATTTAAGAAAAGACTGGGTCCCCTTGAGGAAAGATTCTGAAATGCCTGTGCAGTGTTTACAGTGTGATTCTTCCAGCCCTCCTTCTTAGGGATATAATCATTTCCCTGGGGAATATGCATCCACTAGGGGAAGGATAATATTCAAAACTTTCAGAGATAGTTTGACACTGGGTCTAATGACTCTAACACAGGGAACAAAAACACCAACATGGCTTCTCTGTGAAAGTGCAGATGCTGATGGTAATTAGTATCTTGGCTCAAAGTTTGTCTCACAGTGGGACGAATATGTCATTTTTCCTGGTCTCTAAGTGGATAATTGGTATGGATATACTTGGTAGCTGGCAGTACACTCAAGTTGGTTCCCTGGCCTATGGAATAGGAGCCAGAAGGAGAGAAAAAGCCAAGTGGCATTGCTTGAACTTGCTGACTCTGGCCAAAATGATAAATCAGAAGCAATATATTATCCTATGTGGAGTTGCAGGGATTAGTGCTGCCCTCAAAAACATAAAATAATACTACAAGTCCTCATTATATCCCCATTTAACCTACCAACAAAAGGGAGATAAATTATGGCCAGTGATGTGAACCCATTTATTGGGTAATGTGGGAATCTGTCGACTTTGAATGGGGCTCTTCTGTAAGATCAGGCTGCATTATAAACACTGCTGCTTCTGGGGCCATATATCACAGTGACTCCTCTAGTGTCAGAGATTTCTAGATAAGGGTACCATGTACATTTGCCATGAGCCCCAAGAGAAGAGTCACAGTACAGACCCTTCACTTATGCAGCAAGATGATGCCATCTGCAACAGAGAACTATGCATCACTTGAAAGGTGGCTCCTAGCATGCTACTAGACTCTAATAGAAGCTTGGCATTTGACTTTGCAGCATCAAGTGATGATATGATAGTGATGCCCATCTATATCTGGATTTTATCAGAGCCACTCAGTAATAAGATTGAAGGGTAAAGCAGAGGATGGAAGTAATACATTCCAAATTTGTGCCAAAGGGGGCCTGGGGAATATAAGAAAGCTACAGATGATCCAAATTTTCCCTTCAAGACACCTTTCTCTATTGCATTAATGCCAATCCCACACTCTTGCTTATGGCTTTGTGGGGGATTCCCTGTGATAGCTGACAGAATTTGATGGGTTCAGGTTGACATGTTGGTAAAATTAAGTATATTGGTGCTATACTACAATTCCACTCAAGACAGCAGTGAGATGAAACACTCCTGTGGGCAGAGCTTTGAAGAGTATGTGAAGTGAAAGCTGCTCAGTCGTGTCTGACTCTTTGCAACCCTATGGACTATACAGTCCCTGGAATTCTCCAGGCCAGAATACTTGAGTGGGTAGCCTTTCCTTTTTCCAGAGGATCTTCCCAACCCAGGTCTTCCTCTTTGCAGGCGGATTCTTTACCAGCTGAGCAACATCCTCTGCTTTTGAACAGTATACCTGGTTATCAAGTAGCCATAGAACAGAGGCAGTCTAAGGACATGTGTATAATCTGTATTCCTGACATGGCTACATCCACAGATATATCAATGGCAACACAGTACTTAAAAATTCAGCCTCTAAATGGAGTAATCACAGTGTCAGGGAAAAAGGTTTGCACATGAATGCCTATGCTGCCAAGACAGTACATGGTTACCACCAGTGCTGAATTTCAACCAATCAAAAAAAAAATTGATATATTAAACTCTCCATATGGCACCATTCCCCAAGAAACAATACAACCACTTGGTGGCAAGTTGAGTAAATCTTTCAGCTTGGTTCAGTTCAGTTGCTCAGTCATGTCTGACTCTTTGCAACCCCATGAACCACAGCACGCCAGGCCTCCCTGTCCATCACCAACTCCCAGAGTCTACCCAAACCCATGCCCATTGAGTCAGTGATGCCATCCAACCATCTCATCCTCTGTCGTCCCCTTCTCCTCCTGCCCTCAATCTTTCCCAGCATCATGGGCTTTTCCAATGAGTCAGCTCTTCTCATCAGGTGGCCAAAGTATTGGAGTTTCGGCTTCAACATCAGTCCTACCAATGAACACCCAGGACTGATCTCCTTTAGTATGGACTGGTTGGCTCTCCTTGCAGTCCAAGAGACTCTCAAGAGTCTTCTCCAACACCACAGTTCAAAAGCATCAATTCTTCAGCTTGGAGGGGACAACAGTTTGATTTATAGGGATTGATGCATGAATATATTTCTTTCCAACTGTTCCCATAGTACCTTGACCACTACCACTATTTGATGACTTAGAGTAACTTACAATCATAGAATCTCATGGGACATAACCTCATTGGAAGAGACCCATTTTGTGTCAAAGCAGGTGTGATACTGGGCATATGCCCATGAGTCCTGACACATACGTCATTATTCACAAGCTGCCAACCCAATAGGACATCACAATGGCTTCTTCAACGCATAGCTAAAGTTTCAGCTTAGGAGCGACACTATCTTTCTGACTTACTTCATTCTGGATGACGGGCTCTAGGTTCATTCACATCACTTCATCTGACTCAGTTTCATTCCTTTTAATGGCTGAGTAATATTCCATTCTGTATACATATCATATCTTTATTCATTCATCTGCTGACAGACATAAATATCATATAGTAACACATATAAATGGAATCTAGAAAAGTGGTACTGATGAACTTCTTTTTCAAGGCAGGAATAGAAGCACAGATGTAGAGAACAGACTTGTGGACACAGAGGGAGGAGAGGGGAGGATGAATTGAGAGTCACATTTACATATATATACTACCATGTGTAAAACAGATAGCTGGTGGGAAGCTGCTGTATAGCACAGGGAGCTCAGCTCATTGCTCTATGATGACCTAGATGGGTGGATTGAGAGGGTGTGGGAGGGAGGCTCAAAAGGGAGGGGATATATGTATGCATACGGCTGATTCATGATGTTGTACAGCAGAAACTAACACAATATCAGAAAGTATATTCCAATTTAAAAAATAGTAAAAAAAAAAAAAAAAAAAAGGAAAGAAAGATACCATCAAGGGGCTGGGGCATTGTTTTTCAAGATGCAGCATATATTTTGAACCAACAGCCTTTCCCTGGTTCAACATTCCCAGGACATAAGATACATGAATCTAGAAATATCAAGGTGAGGAAGCAAGAGTAGCCCCCCTTACTCTCAGTCCAAATAGCCCACTGGGGAGTATTGTGCTTCCTGTTCCTGAAACTCTAAGGTTTTCTGGACTAGAGGCCCTGGTTCCTGGGATAAATGAGATCGTTTCCATCATATGAAGAAATATGAGTTCCATTAAAGATAAAACTTCAGCTCAGTTTTATTCAGTCCTTTGGACTGAAAGAAGATCAATCCTGAATATTCATTAGAAGGACTGATGCTGAAGCTGAAGGTCCAATACTTTGGCCACCTGATGCAAAGAGCCTATTCATTGGAAAAGACACTGATGCTGGGAAAGATTAAAGGCGGGAGGAGAAGGGGACGGCAGAGGATGAGATGGTTGGATGGCATCACTGACTCAATGGACATGAGTTTGAGCAAGCTCCAGGAGATGGTGAATGACAGGAAAGCCTGGCGTACTGCAGTCCATAGGGTATCAAAGAGTCGGACACAACTGAGCAACTGAACAACCATACCAATAGATCAGCAGGCAGAGGCTAGCTTGTTCTACTAGCAAAGATAATTGATGATGCTTATCATGAGGAGATAAGAGTTCCGATACATTATTGGGATAAGGCAGAATATTTTTAGAATTCAGGGGTTCACTGGGGAATCACTTCTATCTTCCATGTCTGGTGATGATCATGTGGAACAGTCAGAGTAACCTGACAGAATGATACAAAGCCAGTTCAGACTCCTCAAAGATGAAGGTATAGGTTACCCAAGAAGCATGCAACCTAGACTAGCAGAGTGTTAGCTTAGGTGATAGGGATGAACAATGGGTGGTAAAAGAAAGAAATGGTTTTACTTAAGACCTTTTAACTAACTGCTACAGGAAAATAACTTGGCTGGTCTTTCTAAGCCACATCTTGTAAATATTTTCTTTAAAATTGATGCTGGCTACCCCCTTGGAGAATGAAATTCAGAATGGAGTACACTTAATGAGAATCGTGAGTAGGTCTAAGGGATGCCTGAGGTGAACTGTAGAAGATGATGTCTAAGATTTGCATTAATATCTTCCTTCTGTTGATGGAGAAACAGAGACAAGTTGGCAGGAACTCATCTAAGATAACCTACTTAGTGATTTCCAAAAACAAGGTTTTATCCTAGATCTTCCCCATGTTGATAATGAATTGAACAAATAATAATATAAAGATAGTACATAATAATCTGTGTGTGTGAGTGTGTGTGTGTGTGTATATATATATATATTTATATATATAAAATCTGTATATATAACCATCTCTGAGTAGGCTGAGAGGACTTTATATTTCTGTAACATTTAGAAAGTTAAGCATACTTTTATAGTTCTCTGATGATTTCATTATATTTTTGAGACTTTTTAATAAATGTCATTGGTAATTAATATATCCTGTCTATGGAGAAGACCTGAAGCATTTCACCAGATGTATCTCTACTACTCTCTCTCCCGTTTTCTTCTAATAGCTCAAATTGCATCTGTGTATAGTTATTAATATTTTTCTGCCTTCTAAATTTTTTAAATATTTGTGTTCAATGATGGTGGACCTGCTTCACACATCATATTTAATGCAAATTTGATTTCATATATATATCATATATAAATGTATATGTATCATTTATATACATTTTTTATACTTCATGAATGTAATTCGAGATTATATATATATATACAGAAAATAATAAATACTTTGCTTCTTGAGCAATTGAAGAGTAAATATATAATACACAGTGTTTGCCTTATGGGCTGACCAAAGACTTTGTAAAGCCTGTATGTTCTAGTTCTACTGTATGCATTTAATTCATTTTTCTGCTCAACCTGGTTAATTATATTCTACCTCTTTCTAGGATTCCATTTAATGTACAGCTTGCGTATATCTCTCAAACAGCTTTCAGGAATACATTTTGAATAATATATTTTATGACTTATTTGATATAAAAAATATAAATTACTTTGATATTCTATAGTAGTTTGTTAAACATGGAGAGGAAAAAGTGAAACAAGAGGAAAGAGTAAAAAATTATTTACATCCTCGTAATGATCTGAGAGGAGTGTCAATGAAACCACAGGGAGCTGATAATTAGAGCTAAAATATTTGGCTAAAAATTTTGACCATATATAAAATCAGTTGATTTTTGACAAAGAAGCTGAGGCAGTTCAGTGGGAAAAGGAGAGGAGGAGAGGGTGGGACAGACTGAGATAGTAGCACTGACACTCCCCTGTATAAACTAGATTGCTCCTGGGAAACTGCTATATAACACAGGGAGCTCAGCTCCGTACTCTGTGATGACCTAGAAGAATGGAATGAGAGGGAGGGAAGGAGGCTCAACAGGGAGGAGATATATGTATACTTACAGCTGCTACATGTGATACAGCAGAAACCCAGGCTTCATTGTAAAGCAATTATCTTCCAATTAAAATTTTCAGAAAGAAAAAGACAATCTTGTCAACAAAAGAGGCAAAAACAATTGTATGCTGCTGCTGCTGAGTCGCTTCAGTCGTGTCCGACTCTGTGCGACCCCACAGATGGCAGCCCACCAGGCTCCCCCGTCCCTGGGATTCTCCAGGCAAGAACACTGGAGTGGGTTGCCAATTCCTTCTCCAGTGCATGAAAGTGGAAAGTGAAAGTGAAGTTGCTCAGTCGTGTCCGCTTCTGAGTGACCCCATGGACTACAGCCTACCAGGCTCCTCCGTCCATGGGATTTTCCAGGCAAGAGTACTGGAGTGGGCTGCCATTGCCTTCTCCAAAACAATTGTATAACCATATGCAAAAAATAAAGAGAGAAAAACAAGAAAATGAAAAATAAAAATGATAAAAAAAAATCTACCCTTACCTTATGCCATATATAAAAATTAACGTGGATCCAAGACCTAAATGTAAATTAAAACCATAAACCTTTCTGGAAGAAAACATAGGAGAAAAATCTTAAAAACCTAGGACTTGGCAAATATGTCTAAAATAGGATAAAAAAATGAATTATAAAAGAAATCAGTAATTGGGCTTCATCAATCCAAATTATGTTCTCCAAAAGGCATGGCTCACTGGAAAAGACCCTGGTGCTGGGGAAGATTGAAGGCAGGAGGAGAAGGGGACGACAGAGGATGAGATGGTTGGATGGCATCACTGACTCAATGGACATGAGTTTAAGTAAACTCTGGGAGTTGGTGATGGACAGGGAGGCCTGGTGTGCTGCAATCCATGGGGTTGCAAAGAATCAGACACAACTGAGGGACTGAACTGAACTGAAAAAGCATGGCATAAAAATAATAAGACAAACCAAAAATGGGAAGAAAATTACATATATATATATATATTTAGATTATACAAAGACTCTTACCACTCTGTAACGAGGAAACAACTGGTAGAATATGGACAAAAGATCTGAATGTACACCTCACCAAAAAAGATATATAAAATGGTAATGATACACACAAAAAGATGCTGCATATCATTAGTGACTTAATTGCTATTAAAATTACATTTGCATACCATTTCATAGCAAAATTTTATGACTATCTACTTTAAATTGGATATAACACACACACACACAAAATAAATAAATAGGATATAACAAAAGAGAAACTGTCATATGCTACTGTTAGGAATGTAAAATGGCACATTTTTGGGAAACAGGTTGACAACTTCTTGAAAGTTAAATACATACCTACAATATGACCTAGCCATTCCATTCCCAAATATTTACTCAAGAGAAATGAAAGTGTTCTCCCATACAAAGACTTGTACACAAATGTTCAAACAGTTTTACTTACAATAGCCAATACCAATGACATAAATGTCTATCAACAGATGAATGAAAAAAAGGAAATAGTGGTACATTCATACAATAGAATACTACTCAGCAATAAAAGGAATAAACTGTTGGTACATGCAACAATATAGCTGTCTCAAAAGATTAATAATTATGGCAAGTGAAAGAAGCCAGACAAAAAAGAATATATACTAAATGATTATGTTTATAGGAAATAATAGAAAGATGCACAAACTCTATTGTAACAGAAAGTAGATCAGTGATCAATTGAGATTGAGATATGGGAAGAAAGGATATATTACAACGGAACACAAGAAAACTATTAGGGGTGATGGGAATGTTCATTATCATGACTGAGTTGATAGTTTCATGAGTACATATTTATGCCAAAAGTGTATCGAATTTTCTATTAGTATATGCAGTTTATTTTATGATAGTTGTACTTCAGTAACCTTGTAAAATAAAAAAATCAAACTATACCTCAATAAAGCTGTTCACGATGTCCTAAATGACAGGAACTCTACCTTATATTAAGGATATTATAACAAGAAAACAAACACGCGCAAGTGAAGTACTTAGTAACTTGAAGTTGGATCAAGACGTTGTTTACCTGCTTGTCTATCTATTTTGCATTTGTGGATTCTAGGAAGGAATTTGGATTTGTGATGCTGACTATGAATCAGGACAGAGGAAAAGAATGTAAAGAAAACATTCTTCACATTTTTTGTGAAGAAAACCTATCACTTGGTCAACTAAGCCTGTATGTCTGCACATCTAGAAAGCTAATCACTCCTACTCACTTTGACCTATTGCTTCTCCCACTGACTCTAGTCAAACTGGAGTAATTAGAAATTTCATGGTTAATGTATCCATTTTGTTTGCCTGTCCTGCTCAATGATAAAAGAGTGAGAAAGAAACCATGGCACATCAGAAGAGAACCTTCTTGCTCCCCTATGCCCTATGTCAGTTAGCTAAGGTTTGGAGACCAAAGGCCATCTAGAGTATTCTTGTAGAGATACAGATTTGGATCCATCACGAGTGTGGAGCAAAGTCCTGATCACTTCTGTTCAGTGCTCATCTCTGTAGAACTTTTCTACTCCTTCTCTAGTGAGACGCACACATAAGAAAAATCTAATGTGAGACTTACCATGCCTTTACAGATTCCTGGTGTCCAAGATTGACTTTAACTCAACTGCCCTTTACTGCTAGGGTTGTTGTTGTTTAGTCACTAAGTCGTGTCCAATTCTTTGCAACGCTATGGACTGCAGCACGCCAGGCTTCCCTGTCCTTCACTGTCTCCCAGAATTTGCTCACAATTATGTCCACTGAGTCAGTGATACCATCCAACCATCTCATCCTCTCTCACCCTCTTCTCCTCCTGCCCTGAATTTTTCCCAGCATCAGGGTCTTTCCAATGAACCAGCTCTTCACATCAGGTGGGCAAAGTTTTGGAGTTCCAGCTTCAGCATCAACGATTATTGATGAATATTCGGGTTGATTTCCTTTACGACCCATTGGTTTGATCTCCTTGCTGTCCAAAGGATTCTCAAGAGTCTTCTCCAGCACCACATTCGAAAGCATGAATTCTTCGCCACTCAGCCTTCCTTATGGTCAAACTCTCAGATCCGTACATGACATCTGGAAAAACCATAGCTTTGACGATACAGAACTTTGTCGGCAAAATGATGTCTCTGCTTTTTCATATGCTAGGTTAAAAAAAAGCTAGATTTGTCATAGCTTTTCTTCCAAGGAGCAAGCATCTTTTAATTTTGTGGCTGCAGTCACCATCTGCAGTGATTTTGGAGTACAAGAAAATGAAATCTGCCACTGTTCCTGCTTTTTCCCCATCTATTTGCCATGAAGTAATGGCACTGGATGCCATGATCTTAGTTTTCTGAATGTTGAGTTTTAAGTCAGCTTTGTCACTCTCCTCTTTCACTCTCCTCTTTGTCACAGCCTCCTTACCAAGAGGATCTTTAGTTTCTCTTCACTTTCTGCCATTAGAGTGGTATCATTTGCATGTCTGAGGTTATTGATATTTCTCCTGGCAATCTTGATTCCAGTTTGTGATTCATTCAGCCTGGCATTTTGCATGATGTACTCTGCATAAAAGTTAAATAAGCAGGGTGACAATATATAGTTCTGATGTACTCCTTTCCCAATTTGGAACCAGTCTGCTGTTCCATGTCCAGTTCTATTGCTTCTTGACCTGCATATGTGTTTCTCAGGAGGCAGGTAAGGTGGTATGATATTCCCATCTCTTAAGAATTTTTCACAGGTTTCTGTGATCCACACGGTCCAAAGCTTTAGGGTAGTCCATGAAGCAGAAGTAGATATTTTTCTGGAATTTCCCTGCTTTTTCTATGATCCACCTGCTAGGGTAAATAAGGTAAAACTTAATGATGATGAAAACTTGGTGAAATTTTGCTCTAGCATCCCCAAACTTAAGGGAGGAGACAGTTTTGTAGTCATTTCCTGATAATAAGCACAGCAGAATATGAAAGTGAAGCCAGTCAGCCTGAGGATTTCTGTAATAAAAAATAAGGGCATGAAAGAGGAGATAAATCACCCTTGGGTGCCATAGGGAAGAAATAAGGCAAGTTAGACTTGGGAGTTTGTGTTTGATGATCTTCTAATTATAACTGCCCACTTTGGTGCACAGTAAATTTAATTTTTATTACCAAATTCAGCTTTCTATTCTTGCTCTGATACACACTATCCTAAGAACTAGCTTGTGGGAGTTGAATGGATTGACTTTTGGACTTGGTGTCCTGAGACATCTTAAGAACTTCATCCCTACATATTGGGAATATGTGGATGGGTAAAGTACTGATAGCAGTGCAATGGCAGATTTGGGAGGAATCCCACTTTACTTTGGGCTTCCCTAGTGGCTCAGATGGTAAAGAATCTGCCTGCAATGCAGGAGACCTCTATTCAATCCCTGGGTTAGAATGATCCCCTGGAGGAGGGCATGGCAACCCACTTCAGTATTCTTGCCTGGGGAATCCCCATGGACAGAGGAACCTGGCGGGCTACAGTCCATGGGGTCACAAAGAGAGACTAAGCACAGCACACTTTACATTATTAATTCTCTTTGTGAAAAAAATCATGTTTATCATGTTTCCTTTTTTCTTTTCTTCACTTTGGCTGGATCGATCCATTATTTTTTTCTTTTCCTTATCTTCTCCTGGTAACTTGAAAGTTCTATTAAACAGTTCCAATTTTCTGGTGATTAGCTTCCTATATTTAAACACTAATATTTCATTCTGTATTTCTCAATTAATGTAATAAATTTAAATAATATCACCCCCCAATACTTAATTCACCAAGCATCAAAGAAAGTTCTGATTTTGAATTCAACTTCCATTGATGATCCCAGGTAGGAGAGTAGGCAATGTGAACAGAAGGTAGGTGACTGTGTCTGAGTGAAAAACATCCATCCACAGGTGGCTATGATGGGGGTTAGAGACAGGCCCAAGGGTAAAAGCAAGAGTCGTTGTCTCAGGCTGCCTTCTTTATTCTGCTACCTTTGTGTTTTCATTCCAGCCCTGCTACACTCTAATCTTGTGATGATATTCAGGTCCTGCTTTAAAAAAAGAAAAATTGATCTTTTGAATTTGGGGGATTTTTTTTGTTTGGTTTTGAGGTCATCGTTATCACTATTTTTGAATTTCAGGGTTTTCAGATATTTTGGATTTTGAGATCAATTTGTTCCTGTCTACTTTACTTTTTTTTTCAGGGATTCTCCATTTTCCTGGTCTTTCTGTGCCAACCCTTCCTGTTTTCCCCAAGTCACCTATGAATTAGACTTGCTACTTAATCAGTCATTTCAACTACATTTTATGAGAAAGACGGGGTCATCACACATGGCTATTGGGATCTACAATAAAATCCAGAGGAAATAACTGATTAAAGGAGAAAGAAATAGATAATTGGGGTTTATTTCTATTTTCTTTGAGAAGTGCAATAGGCACATAAATTTACCCAAAATTTCTGGAGGTAGTGTCATAGATCAAATTTGAAAATCATATAACTTATAGTCACGACTCTATTTAATGCAAATACAACACAGACATTTAGGAGATATTTTTAATATAACTGTTGCTGTAAGAGCCATTTGAGGAAGAGATGTTAGTCCTTCTAACTTCTTCCATTTATTATTTTTAGTCTCCTAGGCACTTGCTCTTCATTTTCTTTACTGCACAAACCCGTACCTTCTGTCACCCATGAATCTGCATTCCTTCAGTACCTGTTTTATTTCTACTTTGGCCTAATTCACTTAGTTCTCAGTTTCCACTTTGCAGTGCTGTATTAGAGCAGTGTAGTGCATACCCTGTGAGTGTTTTCCCAGCATTTCACCACCCACTGCTCCCTATCATTAAATGAGAGAAAAAAATAGAAGCTAACAGGAACCAGAGTTGAAGTGGCACACCAAATTAATGAAGTGGAGGAAATATGAAGATTCAGGAGATGCAGGAAGATGCACCCCATGGATTAGAGAAATAACTACCCTGAATTGGATAATTTCCCAATACTCTTTTGATGCAAATTCTTAAAACATCTAGGGTTGTGTTTAAAACCACAAAGTAATTAGAAATCCGGAGAAATTAATGGAAATAGATTCAGTTTACTACAGAAGGAAGAGAATCAGGGGTTTGGAAAGCAGGGGAGGGAGATTGTTATAAATATTAAGGACAATTAAGAAACAACAAAGGAAGAGAAAAATTACTATCTCAAAAAGCAATTATAGTGTGATGTGGAAGGTGAATATTTCAGTGCTGTAAAATTTTATAACCAGGAGACATCAACTAGTATATAGCTGCAACCACTTATGCATATAAACCTAGACAAAGCCACCTCTGCTGATGTAATAGTTTTAAGGGATTTTTTCCTGATAACTGAAGAAGCAATCCAAGTGTATGGAAAACAGCTTCACTGAGTAAGATATTTTGATAAGCTTTTTAAGGGGAACAGTAGCATCTCAGGTTAGTTTCCAGGTTTGAAGGTGAAAGAGGAAGCAACTCTTCAAAATAAAATGCTGTGGGAGGCAGCAAGGGTCACTGTTGCAACAAGGGTCATGAAAATGGTTAGTGTGGCTAAAGAAAGACTCTCCCAAGACCAGACATATCTAATAAGAATTTACCATATTATTCATTAGTGATCTTTATTTAAATCCTTTCCTATATATACAACTGTCAGCAAATTCTCAATTGCTCACTATTGCTTTTTCAAATGGTTTTTTTTTCTGTTTTTAAACTTATTTTAAAAAATATTTAAAGCTTCATGTAAAACAATGTAATCTATAAAGAAAACCAAAATGCCATGTAAAGCTAAACACTTGTGTGTGTGTGTAACTTGCTTAAGTCATGTCCAACTCTTTGTGACCCTATGGACTGTAGCCTACCAGGCTCCTCTATCCATGGGATTCTCCAGGCAAGAAGACTGGGATGGGTTGCCATGCCCGCCTCCAGGGGATCTTCCCGACCCAGGGATCAAACCCTGGTCTCTTACACCTCCTGCATTGGTAGGTGGGTTCTTTACTACTAATGCCACCTGGGAAACCCTAAAAGCTTATAACTTCAATCACTCTGACTTTTGAAATTTAGAAAAACCCTAAAAATATTTCTTTAGGAAATAACAGAAATTACTTACCTCTCTCTTTTATGCTACATTATTCATTCAACCATGAGTTGTTGACTTCCTAACCTTCATGAAGCACTGGTAGGCACAATTGAATAATTAAGTCCACTTAAAATGAGATAATGAGTAGCAGTAAGTTCTTATGTGATCAAATACTACAATAACTTAGTAGACATTCAGTATAATGTGTACTCAGAAGTACAGATTGCTCTAAAGAGAAAAATGAAGAAAATTCAAAAAACAAAAACCTTGAATCTGAAAAGAGGAGTGAAATTTTGTTAAGCTGAGAAGCATGGGGGTTGATTGAGAAGCAGTGACCCCCTGAGAATTGGAATCTTGGAGTGAGGCTGGAGTGGAATGAACTGGTGAACTCTGAACCCACAAATATTACAGAGCTCCTTTTGCTGGTGGAGGCTTCCTCTCCTCCCCCTTCTGATGAGCTGGCTCTGCCTTGCTTAAAGACCTGGTACTGCCCTCTCCAAAGCTGGTGTGTGGGGATGGATTTGAAGATGCTAGATCAGAGAAGAAGGAATGTATTATTAGTTTGTCCGTTCCACTCACATTCCCTAGATGTTGCTATATATGTTAGCAAAATCTTGCAGTTCCTTTCGAGTAGAAGCTATCTCCTCCTGGGTCAGATTTGAGTTTGTTCCCCAGTGTAGTAGTTTTCTAGGGCTCTTGTTAAAAAATGATCACAGATTTAGTGATTTAAATCACACAGATTTATCCTATTATAGACTGAAGCGACTTAGCAGCAGCAGCAGCAGTACTGGTATCAGAAGTCCTAAAATGGTCAGTCAACAAGGCTGAGTTCCTTGGAGAGGGCCTAGGGGAGAACTTGTTCCCTTGGCTTTTCTAGTTTTTAGAGACCTCCTGCATTCCTTGGCTCATAGGCTCATCTTCCACCTTGAAAGCCAGTATTATAGTATCTTTCAGTCTTTCTGAATCTGACCTTTCTGCTTCCCTCTTTTGAGGCTCTGTGAGCTTGCAACGCTAACCCAGGATCATTTCTCCAACTCTAAATAGATCCTTAGTTTATATCACATATGTAAATTCTGTTTGCTATATAAGGCAACATATTCACACGTTCCAGGGATAGAATTATTAGAATAATTCAACAAAGAGGCTGTAGAGGAGGAAAAATAACTTTCCTTCTACCTTTCTAGGTTCTTGGCTAAGACCCCCCTGTAATAGAAGGTAGATTAATAGGAGAAAAACAAACAGAAGTTCAATAACATGTATAGCTCCTGTATGCATTGGAGAGACCCAGAAAAACTAAGTAACACCCCAAAATGGCCCAAGCCAGCACCTGAAACACCATCTGCATTTAAAGACTAAAGATACTGTGTAGGGGAGGCCAGTGAAGGGAGATTAGCAGGTGGTGCTAGTGGTAAAAAACCTACTGCCAATGCAAGAGACATGAGACCCTGGTTCGATCCCTGGGTTGGGAAGATCCCCTGGAGGAGAACATGGCAACCCACTCCAGTATTCTTGCCTGAAGAATCCCATGGACAGGGGAACCTGGAGGGCCTACAGCCCATAGGGTCACAAAGAATCAGACACGACTGAAGCAACTTAACACACACACACCAGGAAAAGCACAGGAAACAATGGTAAAGTAATGCAGATACAGATTCATGAGTTATCCTGTGCTGTGCTTAGTCACTCAGTTTTGTCCAACTGTTTGCGACCCCATGGATTGTAGCCCACCAGGCTCCTCCGTCCATGGGGATTCTCCAGGCAAGAACACTGAAGAGGGTTGCCATGCCCTCCTCCAGGGGATCTTCGCAACCCAAGGATCTAACCCAGGCCTCTAGCACTGCTGCTGCTGCTAAGTCACTTCAGTCATGTCCGACTCTGTGTGACTCCATAGACGGCAGCCCACCAGGCTCCGCCGTCCCTGGGATTCTCCAGGCAAGAATACTGGAGTGGGTTGCCATTTCCTTCTCCAGTGCATGAAAGGGAAAAGTGAAAGTGAAGTCGCTCAGTCGTGTCCGACTCTTAGCGACCCCATGGGCTGTAGCCTACCAGGCTCCTCTGTCCATGGGATTTTCCAGACAAGAGGACTGGAGTGGGGTGCCATTGCCTTCTCCATCTAGCACTGCAGGTGGATTTCTTTACCCTCTGAGCCACCAGGGAAGCCTAGTGTTAAGTTATCCTAGCCTTCTCCATTAATAAGAGTTTCTAGAGATTTTCTTTTCCTGGAGAGGGAGATACCTTACAAATGGAGATTTCCCTCATAAATGTAAATGTGTCTTACAAAAGGGTAAGTTCTACTCAGTTTTCAGAACTTTTTCTATGTTTCTATGTCTGTTATTTCTTAAAAATAATCCACCTAAAAACAACGCTAGAGACACTTATTTTGGAGTGGAAAATTCTGCTTGCCTTTAAGGCCATTATACTGAGGTGCCTCTCCCGTCTTGGTAGCCAAAATAAACACATGAAAACCTAACCCAGAGTTAATTCCTAGAAATGCTCTCATATTCCAGAAAACAAACTTAAGAATGTCCAATCACAAACAGCCAACTAGGCTTTCTCAAAGAAAGCCACCACTTAAACAAATAGTTTCTTTCTTTGCTTCTCAGGCTGCTTTATAAAAGCCCTTCTCCAGCTCCAGTCTTCAGAGCTTTTCTGACCACGTTCAGTTCAGCACTGCAGAATTCAAATTAATGCTCAAATAAACTCTTGAAATTTTAATGTGTTTCAGTTTATCTATGGATAGGATGGTGGGCATCCTTGAGGCCATTATTAAGACTACTATACCTGGAGCAGGTGGGGATTTGATGTTCGTTGTGAGTCTAAAAGCAACACAAATTGCAAAGGGTAGGGCATGAAAAGAATCAGTGTCCCAGTGTAAAGTGCCTGTTTCAGAGTAGCTGTGTCAACAATGATGGAGCTATATAAAATAGATAACTGCTAAGGACCTACTGTGTACACAGGGAATTCTACTTAATACTCTGTAATGACCCACATAGGAAAAGAATCTAAGAAAGAGTGGATATATGTATATGTGGGCTTCCCTGGAAACTCAGTCGGTAAAGAAACCACCTGCAGGGCAGGAGACCAGGGTTCGACCCCTGGGTCAAGAATATCCCCTGGAAGAGGAAATGGCAGCTCACTCCAGTATTCTTGCCTGGAAAATCCCATGGACAGAGGAGCCTGGCGGGTTACAGTCCACAGAGTCACAAGAATCAGACATGACTTAGCGACCAAACCAGCACCATGTATATATGTCTAACTGGCTTACTTTGCTTCATACCTGACACTAACATAACACTGTTAATCAACTATACTCCAATAAAAAACTTTTTAAAAATAATGGAATGAAAGCAGCCATCTCCAGAATTATGAATGGCAGCAATAGTGTCCTGGGATCTGGACTTATTGTATGAGGGCACGACTTTCAATTAAAAAGTTCAGAAACAGCCTCTGACCTCCTGGTTTATCCAGTGGGTTTGCAAAAACCTAATCCCCCATGGTAAAGCCTTTGCTGCTTCAAATATCTAGATGGCTTTCTACTTCCTGCACTCAACTCTAATTGACACAACCTGAGATCTAACACCTGTGACAGCTAAGAGCAATATTCTGACAAATCTCAAGTTTGGAATAGGATGGCTATGTGATCTTGAGTGAGTCACTTTTTTTTTCAATATCTCAGTTTTCTGACTTGGGAATTATATCACTACCTCCTACCTACCCAGGGTTTTCTTTCTCTTTTTTTTTCTTTTAGTGAAATAAATTAATATACATCATGTTTTTAGGAAATAACTGGAATATATTATTATACAGAACAATCACAGCCCAAAAATAAAGCAAATATTTTTCAGTACACATAGAACAGTCACAGAAATTTATCAATGTATCAGCCTGACATTCTATGTATTTATTTATTTTTCAATATAAATTTATTTATTTTAATTGGAGGCTAATTACAGTATTGTAGTGGTTTTGCCATACATTGACATGGATCCACCACAGGTGTACATGTGTTCCCCATCCTGAACCCCCCTCCCACCTCCCTCCCCATCCCATCCCTCTGGGTCATCCCAGTGCACCAGGCCTGAGCACCCTGTCTCATGCATAGAACCTGGACTGGCAATTCATTTCTCATATGATAATATACATGTTTCAATGCCATTCTCCCAAATCATCCCACCCTCGCCCTCTCCCACACAGTCCAAAAGATTGTTCTATACATCTGTGTCTCTTATGCTGTCACACATATAGAGTTATTGTTACCATCTTTCTAAATTCCATATATATGCATTAGTATACTGTATAGGTGTTTTTCTTTCTGGCTTACTTCACTCTGTATAATAGGCTCCAGTTTCATCCACCTCATTAGAACTGATTCAAATGCATTCTTTTTAATAGCTGAGTAATATTCCATTGTGTATACGTACCACAGCTTTCTTATCCATTCGTCTGCTGATGGACATCTAGGTTGCTTCCATGTCCTGGCTATTGTAAACAGTGCTGTGATGAACATTGGGGTACATGTGTCTCTTTCGATTCTGGTTTCCTCGGTGTGTATGCCCAGTAGTGGGATTGCTGGGTCATAAGGCAGTTCTATTTCCAGTTTTTAAAGGAATCTCCACACTGTTCTCCGTAGTGGCTGTACTAGTTTGCATTCCCACCAACAGTGTAAGAGGATTCCCTTTTCTCCACATCCTCTCCAGCATTTATTGCTTGTAGACTTTTGGATAGTAGCCATTCTGGCTGGCGTGGAATGGTACCTCATTGTGGTTTTGATTTGCATTTCTCTGATAATGAGTGATGTTGAGCATCTTTTCATGTGTTTGTTAGCCCTCTGTTTGTCTTCTTTGGAGAAATGTCTGTTTAATT
This sequence comes from Giraffa tippelskirchi, assembly GCF_054371585.1. NCBI lineage: Eukaryota > Metazoa > Chordata > Mammalia > Artiodactyla > Giraffidae > Giraffa > Giraffa tippelskirchi. The sequence goes on along the minus strand of NC_137280.1, from coordinate 100,353,191 downwards.
CTTTGGCCCATTTTTTGATTGGGTCGTTTATTTTTCTGGAATTGAGCTGCAGGAATTGCTTGTATATTTTTGAGATTAATTCTTTGTCAGTTGCTTCATTTGCTATTATTTTCTCCCATTCTGAAGGTTGTCTTTTCACCTTGCTTATAGTTTCCTTTGTTGTGCAAAAGCTTTTAAGTTTAATTAGGTCCCATTTGTTTATTTTTGCTTTTATTTCCAATATTCTGGGAGGTGGGTCATAGAGGATAGTTTTGGAAGTTTTGGCCACAGCAATCAGAGCAGAAAAAGAAATAAAAGGAATCCAGATTGGAAAAGAAGAAGAAAAACTCTCACTGTTTGCGGAAGACATGATCCTCTACATAGAAAACCCTAAAGACTCCACCAGAAAATTACTAGAGCTAATCAATGAATATAGTAAAGTTGCAGGATATAAAATTAACACACAGAAATCCCTTGCATTCCTATACACTAAAAATGAGAAAACAGAAAGAGAAATTAAAGAAACAATTCCATTCACCATTGCAACGAAAAGAATAAAATACTTAGGAATATATCTACCTAAAGAAACAAAAGACCTATATATAGAAAACTATAAAGCACTGGTGAAAGAAATCAAAGAGGACACAAATAGATGGAGAAATATACCTTGTTCATGGATTGGAAGAATCAATATAGTGAAAATAGTATCCTACCCAAAGCAATCTATAGCTTCAATGCAATCCCTATCAAGCTACCAATGGTATTTTTCACAGAACTAGAACAAATAGTTTCACAATTTGTATGGAAATCCAAAAAACCTCGAATAGCCAAAGCAATCTTGAGAAAGAAGAATGGAACAGGAGGAATCAACCTGCCTGACTTCAGACTCGACTACAAAGCCACAGTCATCAAGACAGTGTGGTACTGGCACAAAGACAGAAATATAGATCAATGGAACAAAATAGAAAGCCCAGAGATAAATCCACATACCTATGGACACCTTATCTTCAACAAAGGAGGCAAGAATATACAATGGAGGAAAGACAATCTCTTTAACAAGCGGTGCTGGGAAAACTGGTCAACCACTTGTAAAAGAATGAAACTAGAACACTTTCTAACACCATACACAAAAGTAAACTCAAAATGGATTAAAGATCTAAACGTAAGACCAGAAACTATAAAACTCCTAGAGGAAAACATAGGCAAAACAGTCTGACATTTTATTTTATTTTATTTTTTTAATAAATTTATTTATTTTAGTTGGGGGCTAATTACTTTACAATATTGTAATAGTTTTTGCCATACATTGACATGAATCAGCCATGGGTTTACATGTGTTCCCCTTCCTGGACCCCCTACCCACCTCCCTCCCCATCCCATCCCTCTGGGTCATCCCATTGCCCCGGCCCTGAGCCTTTGTCTCATGCATCGAACACAGTCTGACATTTTAAAAGAGAGGACTTACAGGCTTCCCAGGTGGTGCTAGTGGTAAAGAATCCGTCAATGCAGGAGACATGTGTTCAATCCCTGGGTCAGGCGGATCCCCTGGAATAGGAAATGGCACCCCACTCCAGCATTCTTGCCTGGGAAATTCCACGGGCAGAGTCCATGGGGCGGCAAAGAGTTGGACACAACTAGGTGACTGAGCACATGCATATTTTAAAAGAAGGACAGTTTAAGTATTTTTTATCTAGTTAATTTAAAAGGAAAAAAAAACCCACTATATTAACAAGATTGGAAACTGCAGGAGACAGTTATCACCTCCCGAGAGCAAAGTGAAGAGATGGAAATTAAAAAATAAGAAGCCTAAAAGAGTGGCCCCATGGAGCTGAAACCCAGATCTCTGGGGAAAAAAAATACTGTTTTTTTGTTTATTTGTTTGTTTTGTTTTTGTTTTTATTTTTTTTTTTTACCATTTGGCAAGTCTAAGTGTCTCTGAAGGCAATTTAATGAGGCTGATTCTGAAAGTATTGGAAATAAATACATAAAATGGATTGATCTGCCACAGAAGGAAGCACAGCTTCCTTTGTTGGAAATATTTTTTTAAAACTGTTGATATGAAGGTACACAGAGAGACATGAAGCAAATAGAATGGAATGAGTTTCTTTTCTTTCTTATAGCCTTGAGTCTCTCTCTCTCTAGTGCGAGATATTAGCTGTGTAAACAGGGAGCCAGCCCAAAGCAGCAATATGATTAGTTTCATATTAGAGTTTCAGTCCTAACATCTGAAAATGAACATGGAAGGATGTGTTTGGAGCTGAGACAGAATAGCTCTGGTTGGTGTTTAGTCATTATGTTATGTCCAGCTCTTTGCCACCCTATGGACTGCAGCACACCAGGCTTCTCTGTCCTTCACTATCTCCTGGAGTTTGCTCAAATTCATGTCCATTGTCAGTGATGCTATCCAAGCATCTCATCCTTTGTCGGCCCCTTTTCTTCCTGCCTTCTGTCTTTTCCAGCATCAGGGTCTTTTCCAGTGAATCAGTTCTTCACATCAGGTAGCTAAAATATTGGAGCTTCAGCATCAGTCCTTCCAATGAATATTCAGGGTTGATTTCCTTTAGGATTGACTTGTTTGATCTTCTTGCTGTCCAAGAGATTCTCGAGTCTTCTTCAGCACCACAATGTGAAAGCATCAATTCTTTGGGGCTCAGCCTTCTTTATGGACCAACTTTCACAATAGTACATGACCACTGGAAAAACCATAGCTTTGACTAGATGGACCTTTGTTGGCAAAGGGATGTCTCTATTTTTTAATATGCTGTCTAGGTTTGTTATAGCTTTTCTTCCAAGGAGCAAGTGTCTTTTAATTTCACAGCTGCAGTCCCCATCCACAGTGATTTTGGTGCCCAAGAAAATAAAATCTGTCACTGCTTTTACCCTTTCCCCTTCTATTTGCCATGAAGTGATGGGAGCAGATACCATGATCTTAGTTTTTTAATGTCGAGTTTTAAGCCAGTTTTGTCACTCTCATCTTTCACCCTCATCAAGGGGTTCTTTGGTTCCTCTTCACTTTCTGCTATTAGAGTAGTATCATCTGCATATCTGAGATTGTCAATTTCACATGCTAGCTAGGTTATGCTCAAAATCCTTTGAGCTAGGCTCCAGCAGTACGTGAACTGAGAACTTCCAGATGTACAAGCTGGGTTTCAAAGAGGCAGAGGAATCAGAGATCAAATTGTCAACATTTGTTGGATCATGGAGAAAGCAAGGGAGTTCCAGAAAAACATCTACTTTGCTTCATCAGTTCAGTTCAGCCCCTCAGTTGTGTCTGACTCTTTGCAACCCCATGAACTGCAGCACGCCAGGCCTCCCTGTCCATCACCAACTCCCGGAGTTTACCCAAACTCATGTCCATCGAGTCAGTGATGCCATCCAACCATCTCATCCTCTGTCGTCCCCTTCTCCTCCTGCCCTCAATCTTTCCCAGCATTAGGGTCTTTTCCAATGAGTCAGCTGTTTGCATGAGGTAGCTTCAACATCAGTCCTTCCAATGAACACCCAGGACTGATTTCCTTTAGGATGGACTGGTTGGATCTCCTTGCAGTCCAAGGGACTCTCAAGAGTCTTCTCCAACACCACAGTGCAAAAGCATCAATTCTTTGGTGCTCAGCTTTCTTTATAGTCCAACTCTCACATCCATACATGACTACTGGAAAAACCATAGCCTTGACTAGACAGACCTTTGTTGGCAAAGTAATGTCTCTGCTTTTCAATATGCTGTCTAGGTTGGTCATAACTTACCTTCCAAGGAGTAAGCGTCTTTTAATTTCATGGCTGTAATCACCATCTGCAGTGATTTTGGAGCCCAGAAAAATAAAGTCAGCCACTGTTTCCACTGTTTCCCCATCTATCTGCCATGAAGTGATGGGACCGGATGGCATGATCTTAGTTTTCTGAATGTTGAGCTTTAAGCCAACTTTTTCACTCTTCTCTTTCACTTTCATCAAGAGGCTCTTTAGTTCTGCTTCACTTTCTTCCATAAGAGTGGTGTCATCTGCATATCTGAGGTTATTGCTATTTCTCCCAGCAATCTTGATTCCAGCTTGTGCTTCCTCCAGCCCAGCATTTCTCATGATGTACTCTGCATATAAGTTAAATAAGCAGAGTGACAATATACAGCCTTGACGTTTGCTTCATAGACAATGCTAAAGTCATTGACTGTGTGGATCACAACAAACTGTGGAAAATTCTTAAAGAGATGGGAATACTAGACTACCTGTCTTCTGAGAAACCTGTATATGGTCAAGAAGGCACAACTGACTGGTTCAAAACTGGGAATGGAGTACAACAAGGCTGCGTATTGTCACCCTGCTTGCTTAACTTATATGCAGAGTACATCAGGTGAAATGCTGGGCTGGACAGAATAGCTTACTAATTAGCAAATCTACCTTTGGCTACCCAACATTCATATAAAGTAGATGAAAACTGAAATTCCGTATTTCCTCCCAATACAATGCAACCTCTCTTCATACAAATGGAGGTGTTCTTTTTCTCCCAAAAAAAGAAGTGCCGAAAGCCATTGTATCCACCTCCAGAAAACAGTCACACTGTTTCTCAGTTCAGTCATGGTTCCAATCGCTTATTGTATTACTTAAAATAAAAACAACTCTGACACGAAATTTTATAAAATGCTAAAGAGAAGGAGGAGCTAGTACATGGGGAGAATACCCTCAAAGGGAAAAGCAAGTTGCTCCATCTTTTACCACTTATTTCAAAAGAGTCATAATGTTTGGTATACTTTTTCAATTTTGCAAGTGACATATAGCACATTTGAGTGTCTTCCTTGGATTTGCATACTAAGTAAAATACCATTTTTGGATTTTTTAGTATGTCTCCTTTAATATTTTTAAGTGTCCAGTATACTTTGTCTAATACTTTCTATGGTATAAAGAGATAGGTACACGTCTAAGATCTTCAGATTGTTACAGTATCTCTCAAACATTCTCCAAATTTATTTGCTCTCCTACCTTTCTATTTTCACACAGTTAAATCTGTATTACAATCAACATTATCTTCCATACCCTTCTGTGAACTTTTCCTATATCTAAACATATTCAGCTTGATGTTGTCACTGATCATAACAATGCATGTAGGACCTTTTACTACTTCTGAGTAAAGCAAGTGTTGGCTTGTTCTAATTGAAATGCAAAGAATAGACTCTGAAATACATTAGTGTATTTTTATCCTTTTAAAAAATTCCTTTTATGTGACTCCTTCCTGACAATCCTCCACAAGCATTATTTTTCTTTAGGACAGATTTTGGTTATTACAAGGAAGATGGAGTCAACATTTAGCACTTGAGGTCCAGAACTGAATTTTCATGTCAATAAAAATATGCTTGAAAGAAGGTTGTTGAGAAGAGAATTTTGATAACATATCTAGGGCTAAGCTTTGTTGATCGTATTATAGAATTTTATCATAAGCCAAGAACAGAAGAGAATCAGAATAAGATAAGGGTTATCCTTGTCACAGAGAGAGAGGGAGAGGGCCTACCCTGAGTGACCTTGGCTTGGGGGAAGGAAAACCACAGGCATCTGGGAATAAGAGGTCAATGTCCTGGGTCCAAGCTTCCCCTTTTCTAGTCTAGTTGCCCAGGAATTATTGGGGATGGTGGTGGAATGAACATTAAACAAGTTCTGGAGAAAGTGGAAAACATAATAGGTTTCACCTTGTACTCCCTCTGGAGCCCTGGTAGACCACATGCAGTCTGACCCCTCTCCACCAAGAAGGGAAAGATTGGTGGAGAGTTAAGGAAAAAGATTTAAGGCACCTTTAGGCTCCCCATGGCAAAGGTTGATACAAGGACCACAGAAGATTTGGAAAACCTTTGCCCCATGCCTTGAGGACTGCAAAGTATTCCCTATACTCTAATTTCAGTGTTACAAGGAAAGTGAAAGGGAGAAAATTCCTATAGGAAGTTTAACTTTGGATTAGGAGAATAATAATGCAGTAGACTTTTGTTTAAATTGAAAGACAGTGCTTTAAACAAAAGATACCCATTCATCTGTCAATGGACATTTAAGTTGCTTCCATGTCTTGGCTATTATAAATAGTGCTGATACGAACATGGGGTGCATGTATTTTTTTTGAATTGTAGGGGTTTTTTTCCAAATATATACCCAGGGATGGGATTGTAGGATCATAAGGTAACTCTATTTTTACTTTTTCAAGGTAACTCCATACTGTTCTCCATAGTGGCTTTACCAATCTACATTCCCAGTGTAAGAAGATTCCTTTTCCTCTGCACCTTCTCCAGCATTTATTTGTAGACTTTTTAATGATGGTTATTCTGACTGGTATGATATGGTACCTCGTTGTAGGTTTGGTTTGCATTCCTCTAATAATTGGAGATGTTGAGCATCTTTTCGTGTGCCTCTTGGCCATCTGTATATCTTCTTTAGAGAAATGCCTATATAGGTCTTCTGCTCATTTTTGGATTGGGTTCTTTTTTTGGATTCTTTGTTGAGTTGTATCAGCTTTTTGCATATTTTGGAAATTAAGCCCTTTTTAGTCACATCATTTGCAAATATTTTCTCTCATTCTGTAGGTTATCTTTTTGTTTATTGTTTATAGGTTGTCACTGTTTATAGTTTCCTTTGCTGTGCAAAAGCTTGTACGTTTGATTAGGTCCCATTTATTTACTCTTGCTTTTATTTCTGTTGCTTGGGAGACTGACCTAAGAAAACATTGATATAATTTATGTCAGAGAATGTTTTGCCTATATTGTCTTCTAGGCAATTGGCAGCCTTTTATGATGCTCCACTATCCTTCCATTATAGAGCATTCTTACTGGATTCATTTTAGAGAAAAAATAATAAAAATTATCTTAAGATTTATTAAAGTCCAATATTTATGGAATAGATAGATACATTTATAAGTTATCAGCAATTAAAAACATCTGTTTTATAGTCAGAAATTTCAATGATTTGCTCTATGTTATATGCCATATTATTTTAAATCCAGTTTGCATTCTTAAATTTTGATTTAGGCCTAGGAATTGATTAGCTGTATTTAAAAGGAAGCAACAAAACATCACAAATTGTCATTTTAATATAATAATTGCTGTTGTATAATTTATCTTCCTCTTTTGATATAGAATAATTTGCTTTTAATGTAATCATTTTACTTGACACTAATTAAAACCCTCAGACTGGAGCTACATTCTATTAAATATCTGTTACAACACGTCTGTAGAAATGTCTGCTCTGTTTGTCCAAATTCTCAGGACACTGGAAACTTAACATTCAACTTTTACATAATTCTGGTAACACTACTCTTAGGGAAAAAAAATTAAGGAAAATTTACAACTAAGGCACTGAAATAGCTAATAAAAATTCTGCTAGTTTAGGATATCTCCTCATGGTGCTATCCATAGAGTTTTTGTTTTAGTGCCAGAATCAAAGATTCCGTTTAAAAAAATAAACAGAACATCTGGGCCACTGGTTGGCAACTTTTGATTCATGAATTTTTGTGTTGCTGGTGTCATTGAACATAAGAATTTATGTCTTAACTTTTTTTTTATGTTCCTATTTTTTTTTTTTTACTAAGAATTTCATCTTTCTTTGAGTTCCATTTAATTTCAGTGTGCTCTATTTTCTCTATCACTGATAGTTTCTACTTATTACTACTACTTTGTTTTTTAAATGTATCTCCTCTTAACCAGGTAATTTTTTTGCCAGATATGTATGATCAAATATGAGAGTAATACCTTGTGTTCACTGCTTATTTATCATGGGCAGACAATTACTGTACTATTTATATTCTTACTATTCACTCCAAATGGAGGCCTGGAGATGAATTTAAAATAATTTTTAAAATGTGACATGGCATGTGTATTGAGTATATAGATTAAGATTCATACCATACATAGCCCACCCTACCCTATACAATAGTGACATTTAAAAATATTAAAAGGTAATTTTCTTTCCCCAGTGACATTTCTGTTTCACAAAGAATGTTAATGAAGTGCTAGTTGTTGCTTCATTTTCTTATAACTTCTGAACTTTTTTTGTTAAAACGTGGTTCTTAGTGATCACACTTATTCAACTAAAGAATGTGAATTAAACTGACAGAAATACAGTCTCAGTTAATACTCTCATTTAAGGAGGCTGGTGTTACTATTACACTTATCCACAAAGGGGGAAGCTGAGGCACGAAGGATTAAAGGAACTTGTCCAAGGTCACAAATCTCACAAGTGAAAGAGCTGGAGCTTGATAACAAATGCTCTGACCTCAAAGCACACTTAACAATATTTTAGTGAAAATTCTGTCAGTTGCGAGTGACAGAAATCTATCATCAACTCTCTTGTGAATCATGGTATAACATGCCTCATAGAACTGCAAAGTCTGGGAGTGGGTTTCCAAACACTGCTGGATTCAGATACTTCAATAGGAGCAAGGTCTATCTCTTGCCATCCTTGTGGCTTTTTCTCAGACTTGCCTCCACATGATTAGGAGGACAGCCACCAGCTGCTGTAGGCTCACAAGCTCCTTGAAGCCGGAAATCATGGAGAGGGAGAGCATTTTTCCTGCCATCTCTGGCAGTACTCCCAGGGACGCTTATGATTAGCCTTGCTTGCGTCACATCTGCCTCAAGACAGATTATGGTCAGGATTTTAAGGCAGCTACAGACAATAGTCAGCCCTGTTCAAACCTTAAAGACTGAACAAGGTTACTGCAGGAGAGGTTAGATGATCCCTCAAAAGAAGGATATTAAATAGGCAAAAAAAAAATAAAAGTCCATTAATGCACACTGACATTAGATCCTGTGAAATACTAAACTTACTCAAAAACCCCACATAAAACTTTACAAAAATACTGTGAGTTAGATTTTATCTTTATTTTTTCAGGTAACAAAGACCAATACAACTTGCCCAAGTTCACACAATGTGTCAGTCATCAGATCTTTTAAAGATAAATTATGTACCCAACTGCACTGCTACTGGAGGAATAATGTTCAGAATTCAACATACCTAGACCTAAATGGGATGGCGTCAAACCTAAGTATCAATTTTTAAAAGATGAAATGTGCATAAGTAGGTTAAATTAGACACTAGTCTGATTTAGCCCTTCAGGAATTTAAAAATATTCTAATGTTCTAGGCATCTTAACTTTTACTTGCAATTCCCTGAGGATATAAAATCAAAGACTGGAAAATTTCTATTGGATGAATGTCACCTTTATTCACATTGTTTAGTTGAATAAATGTGATTGCTAAGAACCATGTTTAACAAAATAAATTCAGAAGTTACAAGACCTTGAAGCAACAGCAAGTACTACATTAACATTCTTGTAAAAGAGAAGTGTCATTGGAGAAAGAAATTTATTTTTTTAAAAAATATTTTTAATGGTCATTATTGCCTAGGGAAGGATGGACTATGTACAGTATGATTCTTAATCTTTATTCTCGATAAACACACCATGTCACATTATTTTTCTACGTCATCTTAAGCCCATCTCCAGGCCTCCAAATGGAGATTTGGAGTGAAAAATAAGAAACTAAATCTAAGACATTGTCTTAGACAACTCACAGTTGTCTAAAATCCTAGGGTTGTGTGCAGCATCGAGTATGTGGGATGCCCCTGGAATTTGGATCTGCAGTGGTTCCTGGTGATGTATCCATAACTCCTGGAAGGATGGTTCCTTCCAGTCTGGTGCTCTCTGCTTCTCCTGCACTGGGTGCCCTTGGTCCTTGTAGAGTCTGAAACCACTGTGTCCAGGATCGGGCTCCCTGGAGGCCACTCATAGGAACCCATAAATTTTGGTCTCTTTCAGTTTCTAGAAATGTTGTATCTCTCACTGTCTGGCTTCAAAGGCCTTACTCTTTTCTCCCTTCTCTCCTCATCTGCTAGGACAGCCAAAATGAGCTAATACTTTTAGAAAAGATAGGAATGGCTGTCATGCTCAAGATGATTTTCCTTCCAGCTCTGCAAGAAGTCCAGGAGCAAGGAAATACAAATGACCAGGCTATCAGCTTGTGAAATAGAATGAAGAGGGAGAGACACAAATGATAAACAGCAGTTATTATCTTAAAAAATATGGTTCTGCAGATGACTATATAAGAATAAATATCATTTGAGAGTTCATCCATTTTCCAAATACCTGAAGGTCCACAACAGAGAATATTTTGCAATTTTACTCAGTACAAATTCAATTAGTCCTTCATTGCTTATATAAGGGAGTAAATCACTTAGCTAGTGAGTGGTCTCAGTTACACATACACGCAGATATTGGAATGACACGCTATTTTCATTTTGCTCCTTGTTCTTCATAAATCATCTTGTCATGGTGTTCTTGAATTTCTACATTGCCAAGCATGTCAATAATAGTAATGTAAACTTACCACATGCATAAGAAAGAGTAAGAGAGTGTAAGTGAAGGAGACTCTATTAAGGACTTATTAAACTTTTCAGCAAATCAATGCAACTTCCCAAAGAAAACCGAAACAGGATCAGAATCATTTCCACCTAGGTCACTTTGCTTACATCTAAGATCCAAGTCACTTTGCTTACATCTTACAGTGAAGATGCCTGGTTTGTTTTCACAGATTTTTTCACCATCTTACATACTATACAATTGAATGTTGTGTTTCATTTTATTGTCTCTCATCCCTAACTAGACTTCCCTGGTGACTCAGCTGGACAAGAATCTGCCTGCAATGCGGGAGACCCGGGTTGGATGCTTGGGTTTGGGAAGATTCCCCTGGAGAAGGAAATGGCAACCCACTCCAGTATTGTTACCTGGAGAATTCCGTGGACAGAAGAGCCTGGGGGCCTACAGTCCATGGGGTCACATAGAGTCGGACACAACTGAGCGACTAGCACACACCCCCCTAACTAGTGTGTAAGCTCCCTATGACAAGGGCAAGGAAACTCGATCTGCTGTATTTAATGATGAAACCTCAGCACTTAGAACTGCTATATTTAACGATGAAATATAGAAGTTACTTAGTAAATTATTGTTGAATAAATGAATGAGGGCTAGATAATCAGTGGAAAAAAGATTTGTGTGTGTTTGTGTATGTTTTAACCCCAGAAGTATTATAGACAGCTTTATTTCTTATTCCAAATTATGATTGTCCACACACATATATACACACACAGATCTATGAAGAAATATTTTATCATTTGCTTAAAATATGTCTTTAAAGAATATATAAAGAATCATAATGAAATAGTCTTTTTTTAATTTATTTTTTATTGAAGGATAATTGCTCTACAGAATTTTGCTGATTTCTGTCAAACCTCAACATGAATCAGCCATAGGTATACATATATCCCCTTCTTTTTGAAACTCTCTTCCATTTCCCTCTCCACCCCACCCCTCTAGGCTGATACAGAGCCCCTGTTTGAGTTTCCTGAGCCATACAGAAAATTCCCGTTGGCTATCTATTTTAGATATGGTAATGTGAGTTTCCATGTGACTCTTTCCATACATCTCACCCTCTCCTCCCCTCTCCCCATGTCCACAAGTTATTCTCTATGTCTGTTTCTCCATTGTTGCCCTATAAATAAATTCTTCAGTACCATTTTTCTAGATTCTGTATATATGTGTTAGAATACAGTGTTTGTCTTTCTCTGTCTGACTCACTTCACTCTGTATAATAGGTTCTGGGTTCATCCACCTCATTAGAACTGACTCAAATGCATTCCTTTTTATGGATGAGTAATATTCCATTGTGTATATATACCACAACTTCTTTATCTATTCATCTGTTGATGGACATCTAGGGTGCTTCCATTTTCTAGCTGTTGTAAATAGTGCTGCAGTGAACATTGGGATACATGTGTCTCTTTCAATTTTGGTTTCCTCAGGGTATATGCCTAGGAGTGGGATTGCTGGGTCATATGGTGGTTTTATTCCTAGTTTTTTAAGGAATCCCCATACCATCTTCCATAGTGGCTGTATCAATTTACTTTCCCACCAACAGTGCAAGAGTGTTCCCTTTTCTCCACACCCTTTCCAGCATTTATTGTTTGTAGACTTTTTTTTAATAACTTTTTTAAAATTTATTTTTAATCGTTTGTAGACTTTTTGATGAAGGCCATTCTGACTGGTGTGAGGTGGTATCTCATTGTAGTTTTGATTTGCATTTCTCTAATAATGAACGATGTTGAACATCTTTTCATGTGTTTGTTAGCCATCTGTATGTCTTCTTTGGAGAAATGTCTGTTTAGGTCTTTTCCCCACTTTTTGATTGGGTTGTTTTTTTTCTGCTATTGAGTTGTATGAGCTGCTTGTATATTTTGGAAATTAATCCTTTGTCAGTTGTTTCACTTGCTATTATTTCCTCCCATTCTGAGGGCTGTCTTTTCACCTTGCTTATAGTTTCCTTTGCTGTGCAAAAGCTTTTAAGTTTAATCAGGTCCCACTTGTTTACTTTTGTTTTTATTTCTAGGAGGTGGGTCATAGAGGATCTTGCTTTGATTTATGTCATTGAGTGTTCTGCCTATGTTTTCCTCTAAGAGTTTTATAGTTTCTGGTCTTACATTTAGGTCTTTAATCCATTTTGAGTTTATCTTTGTGTATGGTGTTAGGTAGTGTTCTAATTTCATTCTTTTACATGTAGCTGTCCAGTTTTCCCAGCACCATTTATTGAAGAGGCTTTCTTTGCCCCATTCTATATTCTTGCCTCCTTTGTCAAAAATAAGGTACCCATAGGTGCATGGGTTTATTTCTGGGCTCATAATAAAATAAAATCTTTATTAAGCACTTCCTGTGTTTCAGACCATATTCTTGGAGTGTTCATTTTGTTTAACTCACTTGATCCACACAGCAACCTGCAGTGCCCTTAAGGTACATCCATAGCAGTTAAACCCTGAAGGCAAGGGGCATCTTAGCATTCTCCACCCACCTTTTAATAACTGCAAATGTTTGATCAGTTTTCTTAAAGGCAGAATACCCACACATTTAAATGTATTCTTTTTCTTAGTCTAGTTCAGCAGTGCTCAAACTTGAGTGGTGAAAAATATACCACACGGGGCTATATATATGCAAGACAGGGAATAATCTACTTTATGGGCAAGTAAGAGATTTTCGAAAGTAATTTCTTCTCAACCCAATTTTCAGCTTAGTTCCTAATCTCATCTCTTGAAATGTAGCTTCTATTTAAATTAAGTTTAACCTCATTGAGATTTCAAGTCACCTTGTTTCTGCTTGAGCTTCTGAATGTAACTTCAACTGTCATATTTGTGCACATGTTTGAACACTGTTGAGGAACACTGGAACAAGAAGCCTGCAGTCCTTCACCACATTCTTTAAAATTCAAACTCGCTTCTGTCCATTTACATCAGATTGCAGCAATACACTCTGCTCTGTGCCTGCTCCTCAGCACAGCTGTCAGTGGTGCAATGACGAGAAAACACCAAAAAGAGTTAAAATATACAGACAATTTTATATCTTTTTCCAAATTGTTGATGCTTCATGTCTGATTGCTATATTTTGATTATGAGAGCTTTTTTTTTTTATGTCATAGGTAAAATCAAAATTTTCTACTTCTCTTTTAAAATGTGGTTTAGTTTAATTTCAGAGTGTCCTTAGATTGCCAAGGTGAGCTGTTAAAAAATTGCTACTGTTTATAACCATTTATCTTCTTGAAACAGGATTTTATTTTTGAAATCATCCAAGAAAAAATATGCAGGAATAAATTGTAGCTTGAATCTGCTCTAAGACTGTAATTGTCATCTCTAGTCCTCAATGTCAAAATTGTTGTTCCTTCTTTAGCCTATCGTCTTCATCAAAGCAACCTCATTGTTCCTGTTTGAATTTTTTAGTAAGCATTTAAAATTTTTATGCAATTTAAATACACATTTATTTATTTTAATCAAAGGAGTTTATAATTAGATTTTTATTTTTCTCTTTTTAAAAAGTTCTACTGCTGAAAATGGTTTGAAAATCATTGCTATAGCTCAGGAGTTAAACTTTTTCTGAAACGACCAACTACTCAATGTTTTAGGCTTTGCAAACCAAGAGGCAGAATTCGGGATACTATGTAGATACTTACATAATGTTTAAAAATAACAATTTTTAAGTGAAAACCATTTTAATATATAAAAAATTCTCAATTTAGAGGCCACCAAAAAAGGTAGTGGATTGGCCTGTAGACCACAGTTTACCAACTTGTGCTCTAGCCCAATACCCCTCATTTTATTTACTTTTTTAGTTTTCTTCCCCCCAGTTTTGAGATATAATGCAGCAGTGACTATGTTTAGCGTGTATAGCATAGTGATTGACTTACATATTGTGAAATAATTCTTACAGTAAGTTTAGTAAACCTTCATCATCTTATATAGATACAACATTTTTTTTCTTGTGATGAGAACTCTTAGGATCTACTCTCTTAATTTTCACACATGTCATACAGCAGTGTTAGCTGTATAGTCATCATATTATACACTATATCCTTAGTACTTATTTGTCTTACAACTGGAAATCTGTATCTTTTGACCACTTTCATCTAATTCCCCCTCCCCTCACCATCTTCAATGTTTAATTTCTGTCACTTATGGATAAATATTAGATCACCATAAATTCATGAAATTTTTCATGAGACAATATCAAAAGTCTCCAAGGGGTAGTTCACTTCACTAGTAAAGACACACTTTCTGAAATAAATTGGCAACACGTACTTTGCATGAATATACCTTCATTTTACAGAAGAAATGCTTAGCAGAATCAAACTTCCTTTGGAAGGTTCAGTCATGTCGTGGTAGCACTGAGAGAGGAGCATGAATTTAAATCTCCTGATATCTAACATTGCTTGGTTGTTAATGAAAATGTAAGAATGAAAGAAACAGAAATACAAATAGTAAAAGACCCTGAGCTACATATGAAGCCAAAACCACACAGAAATTAACTGCATAAACACTTACTGTGTAAAAGAACCATGTTTAGAAGATTTTTGTATTTATGATATTCACCCCCCACTAAACTGTTTGGTTTTTTTTTTAATATTGGAGTATAGTTGATTAATAAGTTTTGTTAGTTTCAGGTGTACAGCAAAGTGATTCAGTTATATATTTATTCTCTTTCAAATTCTTTTCCCATTTAGTTATTACAGAATATTGAGCAGAGTTCCCTGTGCTATACAGTAGGTCCTTGTTGGTTATATATTTTAAATATAGCAATGTGTACATATCAATCCCAAACTCTCAATCTATCCCTCCTCTCCATTCTTCTGTCCAAGTAACCATTAAGTTCCTTATCTAAGTTTCTGATTCTGTTTCTGTTTTGTAAATAAGTTCATTTGTATCATTTTTTAAAGCTTCTGCATATAAGTGATATCATTTGATATTTGTCTTTTTCTGTCTGACTTCACTTCAGTTCAGTTCAGTCTCTCAGTAGTGTCCGACTCTTTGTGACCCCATGAATTGCAGCACGCCAGGCCTCTCTGTCCATCACCAACTCCCGGAGTCTACCCAAACTCATGTCCATCGAGTTAGTGATACCATCCAACCATCTCATCCTCTGTCGTCCCCTTCTCCTCCTGCCCCCAATCCTACCCAGCATTAGGGTCTTTTCCAATGAGTCAACTCTTTGCATGAGGTGGCCAAAGTATTGGAGTTTCAGCTTCAACATCAGTCCTTCCAATGAACACCCAGGATTGATCTCTTTTAGGGTGGATTGATTGGATCTCCTTGCAGTCCAAGGGATTCTCAAGAGTCTTCTCCAACACCACAGTTCAAAAGCATCAATTCTGCGGTGCTCAGCTTTCTTCACTGTCCAACTCTCACATCCATACATGACCACTGGAAAAACCACAGCCTTGACTAGACGGACTTTTGTTGGCAAAGTAATGTCTCTGCTTTTAAATATGCTGTCTAGGTTGGCCATAACCTTCCTTCCAAGGAGTAAGCGTCTTTTAATTTCATGGCTGCAGTCACCATCTGCAGTGATTCTGGAGCCCAAAAAATTGAAGTCTGACACTGTTTCCACTGTTTCCCCATCTATTTCCCATGAAGTGATGGGACCGGATGCCATGATCTTAGTTTTCTGAATGTTGAGCTTTAAGCCATCTTTTTCACTCTCCTCTTTCACTTTCATCAAGAGGCTCTTTAGTTCTTTTTCACTTTCTGCCATAAGGGTGGTGTCATCTTCATATCTGAGGTTATTGATATTTCTCCCGGCAATCTTGATTCCAGCTTGTGTTTCTTCCAGCCCAGCGTTCCTCATGATGTACTCTGCATATAAGTTAAATAAGCAGGGTGACAATATACAGCCTTGACGTACTCATTTCCCTATTTGGAACCATTCTGTCATTCCATCTCCAGTTCTAACTGTTGCTTCCTGACCTGCATACAGGTTTTTCAAGAGACAGGTCAGATGGTCTGGTATTCCCATCTCTTTCAGAATTTTCCACAGTTTATTGTGATCCACACAGTCAAAGGCTTTGGCATAGTCAATAAAGCAGAAATAGATGTTTTTCTGGAACTCTCTTGCTTTTTCGATGATCCAACGGATATTGGCAATTTGACCTCTGGTTCCTCTGCCTTTTCTAAAACCAGCTTGAACATCTGGAAGTTCACGGTTCACGTATTGCTGAAGCCTGGCTTGGAGAATTTTGAGCATTACTTTACTAGCATGTGAAATGAGTGCAATTGTGTGGTAGTTTGAGCATTCTTTGGCATTGCCTTTCTTTGGGATTGGAATGAAAACTGACCTTTTCCAGTCCTGTGGCCACTGCTGAGTTTTCCAAGTTTGCTGGCATATCGAGTGCAGCACTTTCACGCATCACCTTTGAGGATTTGAAATAGCTCAACTGGAATTCCATCACCTCCACTAGCTTTGTTCGTAGTGATGCTTTCTAAGGCCCACTTGACTTCACTTAGTGTAATAATATCTAGATCCATCCATGTTGCTAAATGGCATTATTTCTTGCTAATGGCTGAGTAGTATTCCACTGTATATATGTGCCACATTTTCTTTATCCATTCATCTATTGATGGACAGTTAGGTTGCTTCCATGTCTTGGCTATTGTAAATAGTAGTACAATAAACATTGGGGTGCATATATCCTTTTGAGCCATGTTTTTCTCTGGATATATGCTCAGAAATGGGACTGCTGAATCATATAGTAGTTCTGTTTTTAGTCTCTTAAGGAACCTCCATGCTTTTCTCCATAGTGTCTATACCAATTAACATTCCCACCAACAGTGCATGAGGGTTCTCTTTTTTCCACACCTTCTCCAGCATTTATTATTTGTAGGATTCTTGATGATGGCCATTCTGATTGGTGTGAGGTGACAACTTATTATAGTTTTTATTTGCATTTCTCTACTAATTAGTGATGTTGAACATCTTTTCATGTGCTTCTTAGCCATCTGTATGTCTCCTTTGGTGAAATGTCTATTTAGATCTTCTGCCCATTTTATGCTTTTTTTTTTTAATACTGAGACACATGAGCTGTTTGTAGATTTTGGAGATTAATCCCTTGTCAGTTGTATCATTTGCAAATATTTTATCATGCTCTGGGGATTGTCTTATAGTTTTGTTTATGGTTTTCTTTGCTGTGCCAAAGCTTTTAAGTTTAATTAATTCTCATTTATTTTTGTTTTATTTACGTTGCTCTAGGAGATGGATTGGAAAAGATATTGCTGCGGTTTAAGTCAAAAAGTGTTCTCCCTATGTTTTATTCCAAGAGTTTTATAGTATCTTGTCTAAAATTTAGGTCTTTAATCCATTTTGAGTTTATTTTTATGTATAGTATTAAAGAATGTTCTAATTTAATTTTTTTACATGTAGCTGTCAAGTTTTCCCAGCACCATTTGTTATAGAGGCTGTCTTTCCAGTATTGTGTAGTCTTGCCTTGTTTGTCATAAATTATATGATTACAGTAGGGTGAGTTTATTTCTAGGCTTTCTATTTTGTTCCATTAATCTATATTTCTGTTTTGTGCCAGTACCATACTGTTTTGATGACTGTAGCTTTGTATTTAGTCTGAAGTCAGGGATGCTGATTCTCCCAGATCCATTTTTCTTTCTCAAGATTGCTTTGCTTATTTGGGGTCTTTTTTGTCTCCATACATATTTTAAGATTTGTTTGTTCTAGTTCTGTGAAAAATGCCATTGTTAATTTGATAGGGATAACATTTAATCTGTAGATTGTCTTGGGTAGTATAGTCATTTTGACAATATTGATTCTTCAATCCAAGAAAGAATATGGTGAATCTTTCCATTTATTTGTGTCATCTTTGATTACTTTCATCAGCATCTTATAGTTTTCAGAATACAGGTCATCTTCCTTCTTTAGGGAGGTTTATTCCAGATATTTTATTATTTTTGATACAATGGTAAATGGGATTCTTTCCTTAATTTCCCTTTCTGACCTTTAATTGTTAGCATATAAAATGTAACAGGTTTCTGTGTATTAATTTTGTATCCTTCAACTTTACTGAATTTATTGATGAGTTCTAGTAGTTTTCTGGTAATATCTTTTGGATTTTCTATGTATAATATTATGTCTTCTGCAAACAGGGACAGCTTTACTTCTTCTTTTCCAATATGAATTTCTTTTATTTCATATTCTTTTCTGATTACCATTGCTAGAACTTCCAAAACTATGTTTAATAAAAGTGGTAAGAGTGGACATGCTTGTCTTGTTCCTGATCTCACAGGATATGCTTTCAGCTTTTCACTGGTATATATGTTCTTTCTGTGCCTACATTCTGGAGAGGTTTGATTTTTGTTTTTTTTTTTAATCATAAATGGGTGTTTAACTTTGTCAAAAGCTTTTTCTGTATCTATTGAGATGGTCACACAGTTTTTATTCTTCAATTCGTTGATGTGGTGTATCATACTGATTGATTTGAGGATGTTGAAAAATTCTTGCATCCATGGGTAAATTCCACCCGTTCATAGTGTACGATTCTTTTAAAGTATTGCTGGATTTAGTTTGCTAGTATTTTGTCAAGTATTTTTGCATCTATGTTCATTACGGATATTGGCCTGTAATTTTCTTTTTTTGTAGTATCATTATCTGGTTTTGATATCAGGGTGATGGTGCCCTTATAGAATCAGTTTGGGGGTATTCCTTCCTCTGAAATTTTTTGGAATAGTTTCAGAAGAATAGGTATTAACTCTTCTCTAAATGTTTGATAGAATTCACTTGTGAAGACACGCAAAGAAAATTTTCCTATAATTCATATATAATTTTATAAACAATAAACCAGAAATTCCAGAAGGCTAGGAAATAAATAAATGGTTCCCACCTTACATTCACAACCAGCTTCCAAATTTTAGAAGCTCTATAAATGCAACTTGATGCATAAAAAAGTAAAAATAGGGAAATATAGCATTTTATTCTTGTCACAGTCACAGCTTTAAGTCTTGATTTGTAGATTAGAATATTAGTGATAATGAATGGGGATTAAATAGCAGAAAATGAGATTACTTCTGATAGCAGTAAAGCTTCTGATTTTGGATTATTTTAACTAATTTTACCTAGTAAGGCCTTCTGAGGAACTGAATATAAATATCTTTACTGAAAAAAATCTCTGGATCATCAAATGAAAAGATAAAAGAAGCACTGATGCTGACTTTACCCTGCAGATTATTAACTGGAATATCCTTATGAAAAGTTACAAAGAGTGAGGCAATGGTAGGATTAGAATTATTATCCATTGCAACTTCTAATGAATTAATGAACCTAGGAATTCATTATCGGTTCTACTGAGATGGATGAAACTGGAGCCCATTATACAGAGTGAAGTAAGCCAGAAAGAAAAACAACAATACAGTATACTAATGCATATATATGGAATTTGAAAGATGGTAACAATAACCCTATATGCGAGACAGAATAAGAGACACAGATGCATGGAACAATTTTATGGACTCTGAGGGAGAAGGTGAGGGTGGGACGTTCTGGGAGAATAGCATTGAAACATGTATATTATCATATGTGAAACAGAACACCATTCCATGTTCGATGCATGTGACAAGGGCTCAGGGCCGGGGCAATGGGATGATCCAGAAGGATGGGATGGGGAGGGAGGTGGATGGGGGGTCCAGGAAGGGGAACACATGTAAACCCATGGCTGATTCATGTCAATGTATGGCAAAAACTATTACAATATTGTAAAGTAATTAGCCCCCAACTAAAATAAATAAATTTATTAAAAAAAAAAAAAGAATTATTATCCATTGCAACTTCTAATGAATTAATGAACCTAGGAATTCATTATCAATGGTACATCAGAAACAGAGACAGATATTGTGTGCTTCCTACTGAAAGAACACAGTGTGTTGTTGTTGATTTGTTTTGTTTGCGCTTCCCTGATGGCTCCGTGGTAAAGAATCCACCTGCCAATGCAGGAGATGTAGATTCGATCTCTGGGTTGGGAAGATTCCCTGGAGAAGGAAATGGCAACCCATTCCAGCAATCTTGCCTGGGAAATCCCATGGACAGAGGAGCCTGGTGGGCTACAGTCCACGGGGTCCCAAAAGAGTCAGATACAACTTAGTGACTAAAATAACTACCGAAAGAACTACTGAAAGTTCTTTACTACTGAACGAACACAGTATCATCTATTAAGGACTTTTTTCAAAAAGAAAAATTGAACTTGCACCTGGCAATTCTCTAGATCCTAATACCAGTTTACCAATTCACAGAAGAGACAGAAGACAGAGGGACATATAAAATGAACTAGTGTCACCCAGGTACAGCCCATAATCAATGATTGACAGAAGTTAAAGTGTAAATACAACCAACTACTTTGTTCTTCTGAGGGATAAGCCTGATGCCATGGTCTCTACTGACTATAAGTTTCCCAAGTGGGATCAAACTCCAGCTATCTTCAATGGTAACTGACTTCAGAATTCACCCTTTACTGGATTCCTTCCCTTACTATTTTTTTTAATCCACTTCTCCACTCTCCTCCCATTATTCCCTGGAATCACTTTCAAATAAACTACATGCTCCCAAATTCTTCTGAATCTACTTCTTGAGGAATGCAAACCAAGGGATAGAGAAATGTTTATAGACTCAATTTGCAAATAGCAGATGAATGAGGGTTCTTCTATTAATATCATTTGGGGCTGGGGAACCTAAAATTTTAGCTATCTGTCCACTCTTTTTTGAAGCTGGTAAAAGTCAGTAGAAGTATATAGCAGTTTTGTTTTTTATGCTAATTTATTTAATGGATGTTCTTAGGACTTTGAATTATCCCGATCATCAAGGAAGAGCAGAACAGTAGATTACAAATTTCAGCATGTTTAAGAATTGCTCTGATGTCTTTTTATAAATGTGGATTCTTCCACGTTCAGCGATTCCAAATCAGAAGAAATCCAGACTTACTAGTTATGCACAATAAAATATTAGAAATACTCACAGGAGTTCTGAGAGTCTCACTTTGAGAAACACCAACCTAAGTGCCAAGATTTTCATTACTCATAAAGTGTCAGGCCAGTTGGGTTCTAAACATCTATAAGAAGTTTTGATCTGATGGCTCTGTCACATCCTGGAGTTCCAATTCTGTGCTAATACTAAAACCTAAATTTAATTTTAATCTAGTTCAGATGAATCTGTTGCTATTTCTGTCCTGCTTTCTGTAAAGGTAGACATGGGAAGTGCAGTCTGGAAAAAAAAATGTGTGGCGTGGTATGGAGGGTGTGGTGAGCATAATTCTACCAAAGGTCTTAAAAATGCACTGCTCCACCCCTCACTCATTTCTTGGGTGTGCCTCAGCCATGTCTCCTTTTGAATCTTTTTGTGCCCAGTTGGGAGATGAAAGCAGAAAGCACTGCTGAGAAATCACTTAGCTATGAGGCTAGTATTTGCTCTTACTCCTCTCTTAAGGCTCTTCTTCTAGTCCTCTTTCTGCCCAATAAGATTCAGAACTAAGCACACAGGGGCCCAAGGAATGAAAGTATCATCACCCACTCCCCACCCCCAACACACATACACACTCATATTTTGCATTTTGAACAATATTCTTATAGCAGTCTCCAAATTGTGATCACTTATTTTATTTATGAGAGCCAGTTTACCTTTTTCAATTAGTTCACACAATTTTATTTAGATTTCACATTCCATCTATTCCTAGAGCTCCAATTGGCTTCAAAAGACAAATAGTTGCCCCTTCAGTTTTATTGGTATGGCAATGCTATCCTCTTCCTTCTTCACTAAATATTATGATTCTTCAGCTCTGGAATTAACTTACCGAGACATTCTTTCTTTGGCCCAATATTACAAAATGGTTGGAGCCTTAGAATAATGTATTGCCCTGTGGTTTGTTTTTATAGAGAGAAAGACTATACTCCTAAATTTCTTGAAGATACTAATTTGTTACTAGATACAAACCAACATCAAAAATATCTGAATGATTTAAACTCTGTCTCAGAAGATTCATTCCTGCTATTCCCTTCTAATAGCAGCAAAGCGCGCGCGCGCACACACACACACACACACACACACACACACACACACACACACACACACGTTAAACTACTGGATTCCTAGAATACAGTAGGTGTGACTTGAAAACCACAGAGACAGTAACATACTTGTAAACATGTCTAAGTTTCAGAATTGCAGAATCCTAGTCACTCTTATGTCACTGCAAACTATTAAAGTCAGTGTTCCATCAGGACAGGAACAACACATTCTAACTCAATTATTCCTCTCTAAAAAAAATTGTGCTATTTTCAGGAGAAGAAAAAGATAAACGAAGGAATTTCCTTAGACCAATACCAATGTTCTCAAGTATTTTGTTCTTGGGATCCCTTTACCATCTTAACATTTAATCAGGACTCCAAATATTTGTCATATGATAAGTTAAAAATTAGAAATTGTTGCAATTTTAACTGGTATATAAATAACAAACCTATTATATGTTAAGATGAATAAATATTTTATGAACATAAATATATTTTCCAAACCAAATAAAAATCACAGAGAGTGGCAGAAAATAAAAGCTCTTCCCTCCCCATGCTGATACTTTATTGAAATCTATCAAACCAGACTTTCAAGACTATTGAAAGACTTGTGTCATTTTTACTCACTATGGACTTCTAAAAATCCACTGCTGGATACAATAGCCTTAAATTGAATTATAAACTGTACTTTTTATAAACTCACTCATTCAAGATACTATACAATGGGTTGGAAAAGGTGATATCTAACTTGGTTCTTATAAAATATCCTGAAATTTAATAAAAATAGGCATGAGAAAAAAGACAAGATCCCCTAATCTCTCCTCTTATGTTTATTCCGTAATGATAGTGTGACTATAAAGAAAAACATCATATATATATTCATTGTATATACCTGTATTTACATGCATACATATGTATCATATTTGTATTGATCAGTATGCATAATATTTATATATCAATACTTAAGAAAGTAGCACAATAAATCCTGTAAATGTTTTGAAATCCATTTGTCTTTTTATTATTCAAAAAATGAGCTTTAAAACTTAATAGAAATGGATATAGTGGGTAAAATAAAGTGTATTCTTTAGATTAACTTCACCTGTTTTTACTTTTTAAAATGTGGGTTCTAGAGAAGTTTTAATTGTATATGTGGATCATACTATATTTCTTTTCAACAGCAGTGATCTGTAGGACAGGAAAAGAAACCAAGTAATTTACAGAGTTTGAAAATTAAACCAGAGGAAAGATGGCATGTACATTTTAACTTTTTTAAGATAGTAAATTTTAAGTTGAAGTTTTTTAGTATTTTAGGAGAGTAGCTAAAGGAGAGAATTGAAATAAAAAATCTTTTTAGAATAAATTCAGATTGGTGATTAGAAGCTCTCTGAAGATCTTGAAGCTCACTGCCTAATCACAGACAACTACAGGAAAAAAACAAATCCGCACATCACAAACAGTGCTTCTTTATTTGTAAAAGCTTGATTGGAGTTTTGCTTATGTCTAGGAAACTGTCATTCGAGCCCAGGAGGGATCGGAGATAGGCAAGTGTTAATTCTGAAATGGTCACCTCTTAATCCTTTCTTAAGTGACAGCCATAGTTTCATTGTCTTCTCAGAGTACATTGATGATTCAAGCAGGTGGATCATGTCTTAGATAAAGCTTTAGGAAAAAAAAAACTGAATGTATGCTGATCTTAAACAAAATGTTTTCTTTAAACTTTTTATTATGGAGAATATCAAATCTACCCAGAGATAATCACCCAGTCCCAGTAATCATCAATACTTGGTCATTTAGTCCCTTCCTTCCCCCACACCCTACCCACTGCCATCCACTTAGCACCACTTTCAATCTGATATTATTTGAATTCTAGACATCATACTAGTAAATCTATAAATACCTCAGTATATATTTCTGAAAACTAAGAACTTCTCTTAAAAAACATAGTCACAATACCATTTATCATACACAAAAAATAAATTAATAATTCCTTAGTAGCATTAATTATTGTCAGTATAAAAATATTAACTATAACATTTTCACATTGATTAGCTAAGTGCAGATCAATAGTAGCTTTAAAACTTACAGTTTTATAATGTACTCTAAAAAATTACCTTTTCATGTTTCAGTATATGAGCTTCTATCATCCCCTTATGTGCTGATTTCTGGGAAATAAAAATATAAATGGTTACCTTACTACGTCTCTATGTTTATAATCTTCATTGGCAATGTCAGTACTATTTTACAATGCAATCTGTCCCTTAGAAACAAACTGAATTACATTATGATTATTAACCACTAGATGCCAGAATTGCTTCATGCAAATGAAATCAGCTTAGTCTTGATCTGTCAGGAAAAAAATGATAACATTCTAAATATCACAGTAAAATACTAAATCAAAGTGTCTTTGCTTACACCTTGTAACAGAAGCATGCATTGAACCAGATATTTAAATATTTACCTCTAACTTTTGTAACTGATCAGACTATGTTGCTGTTCAGTTGCTCAGTTGTGTTGGACTCTTTGTGACCCCATGGACTGTCCCTCACCATCTCCGGAAGTTTGCCCAAGTTCATGTCAATTGCCTCAGTGATGCCATCCAGCCATCTCAGCCTCTGAAAGTAAAAGTTGCTGAGTCGTGTCCAACTCTTTGCGACCCCATGGACTATACAGTCTATGGTCTGATGCCCACTTCAAAAAGATTGAGACAGAAGGAGAAGAGGGTGTCAGAGGATGAGATGGCTGGATGGCATCCTCCTTTTAAACTCACTTGAACCTTTGTCTGTTATTTTAAAGTTTTCACTAATTCTTTCCAATCAATTAAAACCTTCAGAACAGTCTGCTGAAGGGCTCTAAGTGTACCAGACTTGGTTTCAGGGTGGTTGACATAATGTCGTTCCAAAGCCAGGGACACACCCCTGTGAGAATTCTGCTCCAGTGTGAATCCAGATGGTCCCTTAGGTCCTAACAGCTTCAGCTCAGAGAAGGAGGCAAATGATTCGTGTGTTACAATAGTCAAATACGGACATGCTTGAAACTGTTAAAGGATTTGGAGAAGACAGAGAATCAGTTTTGTACCTTTTGCCTGTAAACTATTATAACTTACGAAATTTGTTATCATTTTTTCAAAATCTACTATTGAGGTGCTTCATAGAGATTTCTAATTAGGTGATTCACAAGTGTATATATTGAAACACTATTCTTTAAATCAGAATAGTAATCCTATCAGACATTTTTAGCCAGAAATATTGTACATTGACCTACATTTCTGTATTCTTTCTTCTGATCTGGCTATATTTTAATATGCATTTATTATGTTTATTTGTCTTCAGTGATAGCAAGTTTCCATACAAAGTTGTCAATTTTCATCCCGCTTTTCCAAATAAAATTTTTCTTAAACTATTCTTAGAATGTATTACTTTATTCTTTAATAAAAAAACTTAGTCCTTGGTCGATATTTCCCAGAAAATCATCTACCCTAAAAATCATGTATCTTCAAAATTAAAGTGAGTATGAGAAAATTACTTCACTGACTTCGGGAAATAACAAATAAATAGCTAGAGGAATCTCAATAAATATGAAGTTAAACTCATATAACAAACTTACCCAGTGCTTCTACTTATTTCAAGTGAGGAAGCGGTGCAGACACTATGGAAAGAAGGAAAGGACACTCTTTTTCTTCTGTTTCAAAGTCATGGGGTGATTTCAACAATGTTTTAAATGCTTTCCCTGAGTCTACTTTTGTTTCCCCTCTATTTTTTCCCCCATGAGAGCTACAGTGGTCCTTGCAAAACATAAATAAAAACCAAATCACCACTTAACACCTTCACTGTCACTCAGAATAAAAGAAATTCTTTTCAAATGTCTTCAGACATTTGAACATACAGCGTCAGAATATACACTGTCCAATAGAGTAGAACTAGTTACATGTATCTACTGAACATTTGAAATGTAGTTAGCTTGAACCGAGATGTGCTCTAAGTGTAAAAAATACAATAGACTTGGAAAACAGAACTTTAAAAAAAAATGTAAATTTTCACAGTAAAAATTTAATACTGATTACTTGTTGCCATGATAATATATTGTATATATTAAGTTGAATGAAATGTGTTATTAGAATTAATTTCACTTCTAAAAATTGTAGCTATATGAAAAATTTAATTGTGTTTATAGCTCACATTATAATTCTACTGAACAACACTGGCTTAAATAATCAGTAAGTCACCAACTCCGTCCAATTTTCAACTTATATTGGTCTCTTTGCTGTTCTAACATTTACCACATGTATCTCAGGCCTTTGTGTTGACTATTCTGTCTTCCTGGACAGTCTTCTCTTGGATATACCTGTAGTTAATTTCCTCACTTTGTTTTGTTCTCTGCTAAACTTATCAGAAAGAACTTCACTGACCAATACATTTAAAAAGGTCTCATCTGACACAAGTGCACATCCACTATCTCTATTTTTTTCAAAATAATTATCACCTGGCATATTACATGTAGAGGGGTTGTGTGTGTGTATAATCTCTCCTTAGTAGAATATAATACCCATGAATTCAAGGGCTTTGAGTGTTTTATTTACTGTTTCTCTAGAATAGTGTCTAGCTTATTGTAGACACTAAATAAATATTTGTTAAATAAAAAGTGGAACATCGTTAAAAATAAGCAAGGTGATATCGAAGAGATTTTATTATGAAGGGTTAGAAAATGAGAACAAACATTTCCTGAGTGCCTAAATGAACTAGATGCTGTGCTAAGAACTTACATATAATATCTTAATAAATCCCCACAGAAATGTACTTACATTCAGATGAGAAATCTGAAGCTCAGATAATTTAAATAATTTTCCCAAGGTCACTTAGCCAGTATGGAACATCATTTCAATTCTTTTCATTTTATTTCAGTATCTAAAAATGAATTCTCTGGCTCCCAGACTGAATTAGATGCTCTTGTCAATACCTTTTGAGTACTCCACACTTTCCCTTCATATCAATTGTCATCAGGGTAATTCATTTTGTATTGTGGTATTTAATATCTGTCTTCTTCATGGCACTATAAACTTCAGATAGGTGACAGTTAGTATCTTGTGACATTTCCGTGTCTAGAGCCTCCAATCTTGTCTCATGTTTCGTTTCGTACACATAGATATTGAATAAATGAAGTTCACTTTATCCCAAAATAGTGTAAAAGTTAACGAGTAATTTATCTGTGCCTGATGAGAATTAATGATTTTTTAGATCAACTACATGAACTGCATCCAGTGGAAGGATGACCAGCTGGATATCCTGGTGTGTTGGACCTGGACTCTTTGTTCTTCACAATGGACCACAGGTAGAGGGGCACTAAATATTATGAATTTCCTCTTGAAATGTGCTGTCCAACATGGCAACCCCATAATCACATGGAGCTACTTAAATCAATATTAATAATAAATAAAATTGAAAATTCCTTTGCCCAACCATTTTAGCCAACTGCTCATTGGCATTTGGTTGCCTTATTGGACAGCACAGATGAAGAAAATTCCATTGTAGGAGAGTTCTATTGAACAGCACTGCTTTAGAAAGCTTAAAATGTCTTTGGGAAGATGTAGTTTTAAATCAGAAGGGGCCTGTTTGTTTGATTAGTTTCGTATTCTAACTAACATTAAACTTCGAGAAAGAGTTCAGTAATCTGTATTCCCAAGTGTTTCTGGGAAAGACCTAGACATGGAAAAGGAGCTTCATTGTCCAGCAGATGAAACATTTAGTCAGACGTGCTCCTGCACAGCCAGTGACTGGTGTGGAAAGAACCACCCCTCCAAGGGCTCCAAGCAGGCCTACTGTTCCAAGGACGCTGCCAGCACCTTGCTGGATCCAGCCCTATGTCTAATGCCATTCAATACCATCCTTTTGCATTTGATGTACAAAACAGAAGACTTAAATTTGGAGAAGAGGAAAGGGCTTGGGATGCCAAATATACCTCAGACTGTAGTTAGATTCACAATTTCTAGAGAGAAAGCTTTTAAATATTCCCTTCTTCCAAATGTCAGTTATCTTCAGGTGATTTCTTCATAATATAACTTTTAAGCGATTTTGGCCAATAGTAGTTAATCTTTTTTGAGATTCTGTTGCTGGAGATTTTCCCTCCCTAATTGGAGAGGTAAAACATTTTCTGTCATTGCTTTAGTAGAGAAAATGCTTTATAGACACGAATAAACATTCTATTTTCTCTTTTATTTTCTGGTTAAGTTCCGGGGTGGGGGGATAAGAATTTTCTTAGTTTCAATCTTCTGGGTGATGGCTCTGTTATTTGTTCACATTTCTCCATCATTTGCCAATCCTTCTCAGCTAGTCTCTACCAAGACAGCAAATGAGTTCTAGCCATGAAACCAAAGGAGAGCTGAGGAGTGGACCACTAGGCAGTCTCACATGCCTCAACTATACAGGTGGGGAAGATGGAATGTTTATTGTCTTTGGGGATTAAGCCCCCACTCACTGTGACCTCCCCTAGCCTTTCAGGGTAGGTATTTCTAGTCCCTCAGAGATTTTCTTAGGAGTGACAATGGTGCTTCTGTGTATGGCTGGGGAGTAGCTTTGAAAGTGGTGAAGGATGCAGGTAGGGGCTGGCGAGTTGGTAAGGCTGGGTGGAGAGGTGCTAGGGTGGGACAGATGGTTTCCTGAGCAGTGAGCGGGATAAGGAGAGAGTAGACACGAAGTGGCAGCCGCGAGACTCAAGCGAAAAAGACCGAAAAACGCGAAGACCTGAGCCTGGGCGGACCTGGGCGGGGCAGAATGGGGAAGGGTCACGCCGGGACTTACCCGGCTGCGGGCCGGGGGAGACGAGGGGGGAGGGAGATGCGGGCGCTCGCCCGGAGATCTGGGACCCGAGCTCAGCCGATGAGGTCAGTGGAGCCGACGCGCTGGGAGGGGGGCGACGGAGCCCCCGGACGCGGGTGTGTTGCGAGGCCGGCGGAGGGGCGGGACGGGACGGGAAATGGGACGGAGAACTAGGACCGGGGGAGGAGGCACGAGGGGGCGTTGGCGCTGAAAGCTGGAGGCGGCCCGACCAGGATCGTTTCCTTCCGGAGAGGAGGCCGGCTCTGGACCGAGGCGCGGGCGGGGGGCGTCCAAGGGCGGGTAACGGGGAAATACCGCGGCCCGGCCCGCGCTTCCCTACGGCTGGCAGTGGTGGTGCTCGTGGCTCCTCCTCCGGGCCAGTCCGAAGCTTGGCGGCGGGGGGGTGGGGGGGAGCGAGGGCGGGGGTTCGGGAAGGAGGGAGAGGGAGGGACCAGGAGCGCCAGTGACAGGGTGGCAGCCTAGGAGCGGACGCGTTGCCGCCGCCGCCGCTCCACCTCCTCGTCCTCCTGCAGCTCCTCTCGCTGCCGCCGCCGCCGCCTCCTCCGGGAGAAGTTTCACTCCCGACCCTCGCTTGGAACCCGGACCCGGAGCGGAGCGGGGAGCTCGGCGGGCAGCTGCAACGCGCCGCCCGCTAGGCGCCGGGAGCGCTCCGACCCCGAACGGGCGTCGGAACCCGGGCAGCCGGCAGCTGCCGGGGCTGGGGGCGTGGAGGCGGAGGAGGGGTGGGTGTGAACCGGGAGACCCTCGCGCAGCGCCGCAGCCACTCAGCCAGCATCCGCGCCCCGGGCAGCCGCGATGGCCGTGCGCTCCCGCCGCCCGTGGATGAGCGTGGCACTGGGGCTGGTGCTGGGCTTCACCGCTGCGTCCTGGCTCATCGCCCCCAGAGTGGCCGAGCTAAGCGAGAGGAAGAGACGCGGTTCCAGCCTTTGCTCCTACTACGGCCGCTCGGCCGCTGGCCCCGGCGCACAGCAGCCGCTCCCCGAGCCTCATGCCCGGCAGTGGCCAGAGCAGTCGCCGCCCCCAGCGCGCCAGGAGCTCCGGGGGCCGCAGCTGCCTGAAGCAGCGCCCGGAGTAACCAGTTTTCGGAGCAGCCCTTGGCAGCAGCCACCTCCGCTGCAGCAACGGCGGCGAGGACGCGAGCCTGAAGGCGCGACGGGGCTCCCCGGAGCCCCGGTGGCTGAAGGGGAACCAGAGGAAGAGGATGGGGGCGCGGCTAGGCAACGGAGAGGCGGCCGGCCGGGGAGTAGCCACAACGGCAGCGGGGACGGGGGCGCCGCTGCCTCTAGCTCACGACCCCGCGATTTCCTGTATGTGGGGGTGATGACCGCGCAGAAGTACCTGGGTAGCCGCGCGCTGGCAGCGCAGCGGACTTGGGCGCGCTTCATTCCCGGCCGCGTGGAGTTCTTTTCCAGCCAGCAGCCCCCCAACGCTGGAGTTGGCCAGCCCCCGCCACCCCTGCCTGTCATCGCACTGCCTGGGGTGGACGACTCCTACCCTCCCCAGAAAAAGTCCTTCATGATGATCAAGTACATGCACGACCACTACCTGGACAAGTATGAGTGGTTCATGCGCGCCGACGACGATGTCTACATTAAAGGTGACCTCCCAGCGCCGGCTGTCCCGCCTCCCCGCCTCCTTTCTCTGCAGCCAGCCCCAATCCCTGCCCAGCCCCGATCCCTGCCCAGCCCCTGTCTTGCTTCTCTGCCAGCACGTGCTCCGGGCTCCTGCAGCCCCCAGCCGGTCGCCCCCACCTCTCGCCTCCGCCCACCATTCCAACTCCGCTCCTCCTCCTCTGCTGCGGGTATGGACCCTCCCCAGACCTGCCTGGCTTTTTTTTCCGCCTTCCTCACTCTTGCTGCTCTGGTTTCCGCCCATCGCTTGCTGCTACTTCTTACCCTGTAGGAAGGTGAGGAAAGGGACCTCGGGGTTAAACCTGAGGCTATTCCCATTCTACCCTGCCAGGTGGTGATAGTTTCCCACGTTGGCCCAGAGGGGCGTGTCCTCCGTGGAGAAAAGGAGGATGGAGAGAGAATGCCGCGAGAGCCAGATGGGCGATCGATGATCTTCATTATTCCCTTACCCTTTTGTTTTAACTAAATCTAGCTTAGTTTCGGAACTGGTGAGATCGAGGAACCATCCTTGTTGTCTCAAACCCTTTCCTGTGCGTTTCCTTCCCTTTCGCACCACCCGCCGCTCAGTGGGAGTCCTTGGGCACCCCAACCACTCCAGCGGGCAGCTCCTTCCAGCCACCACAGTGGAGCAGCAAGCCTTTCCCTACCCCTTGGCAACAGCTCAGTAAACCCCAGAGGGGATGACTGTATTGACAGGAATTAGTTGTGGGGGAAAAGGGGATGGCGCACGCGAATTATCCAGACCCTGGGAGCTCCAGTCTGTACCAGCACTCACTAATGTGGATCCCTTCCCGTCTGTCTCGGTGGTTGCTGCGTTAAGCAGAGGCTGAAGTCCTTCCCCAAACCACGCGCAGCCCCAGCACGAACAAACTTTGTCAGTTTTAAAAGAGGCGCCGTCCTTCACCCTGAGTGTGAGTGGCTCTGGCCAGAGATTGCTAAACTCAGCGCAAGAATGTTCCTTAGAGCAGTAGGAAATCTTTCCAGCCCTGTTCTTTGCAGCGAGGTACACAAGGGACGTAGCAGGCTTGCATTGAAGGAGGTGTTTCTTTCCACATTTGCTAGCTTCTTGGTCAAAGTGGGGCAGCCCTTACTCAGTTTACCCCACTCTGCTTGCAGCCTCATTGCTTTCTACTGATTCAGGCAGCATCATTTACATAACTCTTTTAGCAAACAAATAACAGACAGACACATTTTGGCACAAGGACTGAATGTAGAGTTAATAACTAGAGATTTCCTGGGTTTGGGTTGAGAGGAATGAAATCCTTAGGGCTGGTTGGCAGAGGAAATATTGATAATTAGATATGAAAATAAAGAACTGAATAATTTGATACAAAAATTTAAAAGTAATTGCGTTCCTGGTGAACCCACTGTCTCATAGGTAGACACGATATATGTAGATATCTTTATCTGTAGTGGACAGATCCACTATCTCACAGTCTCCATGTCTTTTGTGCCTCATTAAAATCACAAAGGTTTCCTGGCAGAAGTTTGCCACACTCTGCAATTTCCAAAATGCATTACCACCATCCATATAATATCTTTTAAGGAAAGACTGCCCTTCAGAACACTGAAATGCCATATTCTTTCCATTTCTATTAACAATGAAATGCATCTTGTATCAAGAACCCAATACTAGCTAAAACTCATTGAGCTCCAAGGGGGCGTGGCATAGGATCAAGATAATGACTGCAGATTCTGTGTTCATCAAAAATGATGGTAGAAATGCTGATTCGGAAAATAAAGGCGGCAACTACTTATTCCAGTGTATCACTTGGTAGAGTACCCAATGCTTTGGAACTGTTTTAGCTACAGAACCTTATTTTAAGATTCTTTTTCTTGATGAGCTTATAAACTTATAAACCAATTGTATTATATACATTTTAACAAATGTTAATTTTTTTCCAAAAGGGTGCTTTCCAAAGTTCCAAAGTGTTATATTTCAAGAGAAGTTTGATATTCTCACTCTCTCCCAGACTCCCTTTCTCTCTCTCTCTCTCTATATATATATATATGTGTGTGTATGTACATGTGTACACACAAACATCTACATTTTTTGGGTTGTTTATGGCTTGAGTTTAATTAAGGATGAAACAGTAAACTAAATCAATTACCAGGAAAAAATAATTACTGGGTGTCAATGATCTTTCTATCAGTGCTAAATATTGATATTTAATATTATGTTTCTGAGAATTTTATCACTACTTCATACATGTTAAAAAAAAACCTGTCTTTATTCTCAGCATTACTTAAGCTTTAAAAAAATCCGATGACTGTTAGACTTACTAAGGTTTTTCATTGACTAGAAGGTTGATAAAATCTAATTTTAATTTAATACCTATGAATTAGTATTTTTTAAATAATGAAATATTCAAAGAGGTTTTTCTTCTTTTCAATTGTATGAGACTTGTCAAGAGTTTATGCACAATATTGGGAGCTCTTTCCCTTACTTGGTGTGTTATAAACGATTATGAAATTAGGAAAAGGAGTGATTGTTGGTTTTTTTTTTGTAGGTGATAAGTTGGAAGAGTTTCTTAGATCACTGAATAGCAGCAAACCCCTCTACCTGGGCCAGACTGGCCTGGGGAATATTGAAGAACTTGGAAAGCTGGGGCTGGAGCCTGGGGAGAACTTCTGCATGGGAGGACCTGGCATGATCTTCAGTCGTGAGGTTCTCAGGAGAATGGTGCCACATATCGGTGAATGCCTCAGAGAAATGTACACGACTCATGAAGACGTGGAAGTAGGAAGATGTGTTCGACGTTTCGGTGGGACTCAGTGTGTCTGGTCTTATGAGGTAAGACTTGAGCTGTGCTGAAAATGTTCCCATTTTACAGGTAGGTGACAATTTACAGTCTGGGTCAGTGTTTCTATTTATTTATTCTCTCTGTATCTTTGTATCTGCTTGAAAATGATAGCAACAGCCAGTGATGGACACAAGGGCTATTGTGGGAGAGGCTGTTCTTAGAGCTAAGGTGTGTCTGAGGTTTTCTCATTAGTGTGACCTGTAACTTTAAGCAGCATCTTACACGTATAGTGATATCTCTTGAAGAGGCTATTTCCTGTTTATTTGCTTTATTGGTGTTTAAATACATTTCCTGTCTCTAACAGGAGGACTAATTTTAGGCTCTTGGGCTATAGCTTTAGCATTTTGTTCTTTGTTGTCATTTTGGTTAGGTATGTGATTGCATCTCTTTGTTTGCAAATAATTCAACTCTGAAGTTTCTTGGAAGATGCTTATATGGAATTTTAACATGCAGTGTTTTTAAAGCATAGAAAAAATTAACTTATAATGTTATATCACTTTTAATAGATTTATTCACAACATTTTAAAAGGCATGACTATCTGGTAAAACAGTTCTGAAGATGATAAGTAACTGCTTAATATTATGGCTGGTTCTTTAAAATTTTTTGTCTACCTTTATTCCATTTTTCTCAGTAGCAGCCGTTATTTAAATAATCTGAGTTTATCAACTGTTGCCTCACTGTAGTAATTAGTTTTACAAAATAATCTGAGTTTTTTTTTCTTCAGAAATTGGTTTTGACATGAAAAGCAGTTGTATTTAAAACAGGTTTCCTGAAAGTTAATATGAGTAAAAATTACTTAACACTTAAATAATGTATTGCAATTTTCAGTATACTTTGGTTTTCAAGTGTTTGGAGTTAAATATATTTTATCTACCCAGTGCACACTTCTGTAAATTATAACTTAACTCATGTAGGTATCTTTTCAAATTTTTCATGCTTTCTTAGTATAGAAGAAACATTTTATGAGAACATGTTCCCTTTGAAGTCATTATACCTCAAGATTACACAGTTCAATTCAATTTTCTTTTAGAAGTGTAATCCTACTTTCCTTAATTTAGCTTTTTTTTTTAATGATTCATGATATCTATACTATGGGAAGTATTTCTTATATTTATTACAGAGAGTAAATATTAATAACTAGTTACTTGTAATATGCACTATGCAAATTTAAAATTAGTATATACCTCATTCCTTGTATTGATAGAAATAGTAATTTTCTTTATAAAACTGGCTAATGACTACTTTTATAATAAAGATATAGGTAAGTACATTATAGATGAAAAATAGGTAATTTGGAATAAATTCAATGAAAAAGATTTGTCTCCATTTAATATAAAACTAGCTGGAAGGTGAGATGAATATTTAACATGAAAATCTCAAGTGATTTTTGTTTACATGAAAATATCATTTTGTAGATGTTGACTCTGTATGGATGAGTAAAAAAATCATCCACATTTTAAATAAAAGATGGAAATTATTGTGTTTCATCTGATACTGTATTGCCTTACTATCACATAGACAGTTTTAAAAAACCTTTTGTTTCATGTCCTTCCACTTAAGTTTTCACTGATTCTGCTATGAAGGTGCCATCCTCACAAAGCAGTCTACCCATTCATGGTCCAAGACAGTAAAGTATGCTCAGGTGACATACATGCTCAAGAATTGACTTAATATTTTATTTATAATATGGGTGTTTGTTCGCTTAAAAGGGAATTATCATAGATCTTTACCCTCTCTATTGGAATAAGTGGCATCTTGGGTATTTTCATTAATTGACATAAGAGAAGAGACAGAGGGGATGCCAAACCTTGTAGGATGTAACTTCGTGATCACCATATTTACATTAACGTTTGGTAATACATTTGAATTTTAGACTGACAATTGTCCATCACTAAGTTCAGAATCTATTTTAAAAAATAGTTTCTACATTTTTTTCCTAGCTTTACAAAGCATTATTTTCTAAAGAAATAATTGTTTCAGAATGTTGACTTGATGTTTTGCTAAACAATTGTATAGAATTTACTTTATTTTTGGATTTCAATGTTTAAAGGAGCAATTTAAACAACATTTATTTTAGAGCTAGCATAGATTTAATCCTAACTCTGACCCTAACCCAAACCACAGCTCTGTCTTATTTAAAGGAATGATGGAAACTGTATTATCAAGGAATATATTAAACAGTATCTGTTAATAAATTTAATAATGATAAGTATACAATTAAGTTATATCTAGGTATTTTAACATTAGGGTGTATTCTACATTAATAGATACCTGAGTAGGTAGACTGGGGCACAGCAAAATTAGGGCTTTCCAGTTTGGATTTTAGATTACTTGAAATGTCCAACTATGCTACTGTTCACATTATATTAAAAATTTAATTTATTCCATTCTGGGTTGTCATTCACATAAAGGTGAGATTTCACATCCAGTCACAGAATAAACTATGAAATTGCTTCATACTTTTGTTTCCATATTTCTTTTAAAAGAACCGTCTGCAAAAAAAATTTTCTTAAAATTCTGAATTTTCTCTGCTGAACTTTTGATGGATTTCAGAATTTTGTTTGACCTTTCCTCCTCATAAAAGTTCTTGCGAAGTTCAGAGGACTGTTAAAGAAACATGTTCACACTTTCTGAGTCTGAATAAATTGAACATGATGGAATGTTATCTTTTTTATAATATTTATTTATTTTTGGCTGTGCTGGGCCTTTTTGCTATGGGCTTTCCTCTAGTTGTGGAGAGTGGGGGCTACTTTCTAGCTGCAGTGTACAGGCTTCTCACTGCGGTGGACTTCAGTAGTTGAGGCTC
Organism: Giraffa tippelskirchi; assembly: GCF_054371585.1. NCBI lineage: Eukaryota > Metazoa > Chordata > Mammalia > Artiodactyla > Giraffidae > Giraffa > Giraffa tippelskirchi. The sequence goes on along the minus strand of NC_137280.1, from coordinate 100,316,767 downwards.
TTGGGCTCCAGAGCACAGGTTCAATAGTTGTGGCACTCTGGCTTAGTTGCTCAGCGGCTTGTGGGATCACCCCTGACCAGGGATCGAACCCGTGTCTCCTGCATTGGCAGGCGGACTCCTCACCACTGAGCCACCAGGGAAGCCTGAATATTTTAAAAATGATAAACAGGCTTGCAGATCTTGTAGGAAGAGAATTGAGACAAAATATTAAAATTATAGATTGTATAGCATGTAGCTATTCTTGACTATAAATTACATTTTTTGAAACTCTAGGAATCTTCTAGTATTCTTTACTGTTAGATTGAAGTCTACTTTGTCTGTATTATAGATACAATTAAGCATAATACTGCAAGGGGGAAGAGAGAAAAGGAGTCGGGTGGGGGGAGAGATGGAGGTATAAACTTGAATTTGGATTTGAGTCACTAGTGTACCACTCATTAGTTTCATTGTCTTTTTAAATTACTTCTCTGAGTCTTGTTTAATTCAGTTGAAAGTTGATATTGTAATGGTGTCTGCCTCATAAATTAAGTGAATTGATGACATGATCCATGTATAGTTCTATATAGTTTTTACAGTATATATCTGGCACGTAGTAAATTGTCAATAGATATTAGTTATTATTGTCATAATGCTGAACAGATCATATACCATATTACATATAACACAATTCATCAATTTTATTCATTTAATAATTGTTAGTCATAAGTGATTCAATTATATCAAAAAAGTCAGACTGGAAATAAATGAAATTTTTTTCATTGAAGAATTCGAGTTTGAGGTTTTTTGTCAAAGAACAAGAATCCAGTAAGTTTCTATAATATTTTAGAAGTATAAAGAATCCAATATTAGTAAAACATAAAACATGGAAGACTTTAAGACACGCACTACAAATATTTGCTTCAGTCTTTGAACATCATATTAAATAACTAATCTTAAGGAGATGGTGGAAAATATTATTTAACAAGTGATATTTAGTAAATGTATTTAAGGAATCCCATACAGACTAGACTCTATCTACATTATAAAAAAATGACTGTGTGGCTTTCTAGGTTAACCTCCTTTTCTGAGTTTCTTTGGAATTTTCAGTAGGAAAGGAAGTCAGTATCTCATTCTGCAGTAGGTTCACAGGACCCGCCCAGGAACTTATCTCTCAAGGCAACTAGAACCCCATCCTGGGGCTTCCCAGGTATTTCAGGAACGGACATATAGCTTCGGTTCTTCCTCACCGTCTGGTCCTGGTGGTCTGGGAAAATGTCTTGCTTGTTGGTCCTTTGATCTGTTTCTTCCTCTGTCATCTCTACCTACTTTTTCTTTCTTCTGTCATTAACGATATATAAAATAAATTACAAATACATTTTGATATGCACTGCTCCTCATCAGGTTCTCAGTAAATTAAAGTGCTCATGATAGGCCAACCTTGATATTCCAAGACATCACTCATAGAGCCCAGGAATGTCTAGGCGTCTTCTGAATAGAGAGGCCTTTGGTTGCTGACAGATCTTAGACTGGTTCTCTCCATACTTGAGACCATTGGAGAGTCAGAATTGAGATTCTTACTTTCCCACTTGGAGTTAGAAACATCTAGTATTCAAGGCGGAGAAGGCAATGGCATCCCACTCCAGTACTCTTGCCTGGGAAACCCCATGGACGGAGGAGCCTGGTAGGCTGCAGCCCATGGGGTTGCGAAGAGTCGGACACAACTGAGCGACTTCACTTTCACTTTTCACTTTCATGCGCTGGAGGAGGAAATGGCAACCCACTCCAGTGTTCTTGCCTGGAGAACCCCAGGGACGGAGGAGCCTGGTGGGCTGCCGTCTATGGGGTCGCACAGAGTCAGACACAACTGACGCGACTTAGCAGCAGCAGCAGCAGCAGTTTTCAAGGACGTGTGGCAGATGTTCATAATCAACAGATTTCATGAGTTGCCGTTATACTTATTTATACCTCAAATTGTGTAAGTATAGATGACTAACTGAAGCATGATCGTGAAAAATTATTCTATGCTTTACACTCTATGAGTGTTAGATTTATTGGCATCTGCTCTCGGCTAAGTTCACATTTTTGGTTGAGCTCTATCTTGGCTACTGTTTTCTGGTTATCTGGGCTGCAATCTGGCAGTTTAGGAGGCTGCATATGGCTCTTGAACGTTGTTTGGCATGTAAGTTGTTTTAAGGTTTTTTAAAATTTTGGTTTTTGATGCCCTTAGCAGAGGCAGGCAGTCTTGTGTCCCTTCACGTCTTATTGTTGTGCACCAACCTCCCCTTGCATGCTTATTTAACTGCCTGGCCCAGATAAGTGTAAGAGTGTTATACTTTGAATCATTAATCCACATGCTGAAAATTTCATTAAAATATTCTCCAGGATATGAAGAAATTTTCTAGTGAAAATGAGATGTTTATTTTAAATAGTATACAGAAGAATTAATTTTTTCAAACTTGGCCTTTTAGAGTTGTATATCATCTAATATAGTTATACTTTCTGTGTTATAGGAATTTTTCGGTAAATAACTAGAAAGTTCTCACTGTTGAAAATTTCTTTATACAATTCGTAGTCCTTCTGTGTCTTACTAGAGTTGGAAGTTCCTTTTCTTTGGTTCTGGTTTTAGTAAGATCACTTATATTAAAGCATTAAAATAATTTAATTTCCATAATTCTTCTCCCTGTGAGGGAGTTTTGCATTTCATCTATCTAAGAGTCATTTTCAGAACAGTGTGTATTTATCTTTTTAATGTTTGCTGTTAAATGGAGCCAAAGAATATGTATCTTGATTTTGTCTAATTAAATGTTGTTTCAAGCCAGGCAGAGCTCCATGTTGATAGTAATATTTCTCTGTGGTTTAAAAAACCATTTCTTATGACTAAACAGATTTTTATTATATTTCTTAAAGAGTTAATTTCATACCAAAGTGTTTTATGTCTTATCTTGGCCCCCTAAAGGCTATAAACACCCTAGAAAATTCCATTATTTCACAAAAGGATATATTTTGGCAGTGTTTCCCTGGGCTTCTAATACCAGAGAGCTAAACTATAAAAAATTTAAGTGTATATAAGTTCTTTGTAACATAACCATTAAGGTTAAAATATGTGCCCCTTTCTTATAGGGCTGTTACACATCCTTCTTAGCTTCTTTCTCTTACTTATGAGCTTCCTTTTTCTATAATGCTAATTTTACTGTATCATGAACACGGTTTATGCCCCCAAAGTATATTAATATCTATGGAAAAGTATGGGATTTTATCTTAAATTCAGTCTTTCAAAAATCATTTCTTGGTTCTGATTCAGTCATATTTAGTTTTTAACTTCACTAAAAGCAGTAAGCTTCTCACACCTACTCTTCCCACCCCCATTCCACTTGTCAGATGAAATCATCACACATTGATTTTATGAAATCTCTTTCTGCCCCACTGTTTTCTTCATTGTACAAAATAAAATTACATTCTGAGTTGAAGGAGAAACTTGGTATAGATTTTCCGTGTTTTGTAGCCTTAGGTAGTTCATTTTCATTGTTAACTGGTGCCTTACCACCTGAATTATGAAAAATGTGTGCTTTTTAACAGTTATAGAAAATGCTAAGCTGGGAAGATGCTTCCATGCAATTTGAAATTAGCTCCATGATAACATAAGTTCTCATATTAGTTTAAAACCTTTGAATACTCTTCCTTCTTAATCAATCAAAAGTATTCTAACTTCCTAAAAAAAATCCAAGTCAATTTTCTGCTTGCACTTCCTTTGTATTGGTTTCCAAAAAGCTATGTGAGAAACATTTATTTCAATCTCTTTTCTATCTAGTGAATTGATGAATTAGGGTTCAACATACAAAGAAATGTAATCTGTCATATAACTGTACTGCACTTTACTTTGACTATAGCATGTTACTTCTTTTGCTCAAAATATATCAAGATTAACTTTTAATAAGGTGTTTAAGCTAAACATAAACTTTATTAAAATTTAAAAAATCAGTGTCTTGAATCATAAAGTCATTATTATATTACTGAACAATAGGAAAACATGTGAACTGAAAAGTTGAAGGGTTGCAGTTTCTCAGAATTCTAATGAGCTCTTCATTTACTGTCCTAATAAACAGTACTCTAGTTAAGGCTTAAGCACAAATAAATCAGTTTGAATCATGACAGACATTTAATGTTACCTTGTCTTTGAAAGGTGTTAGACATTTATAGTACAGTAAGCCTGATACATATTTCTAAATGAACTGAATCAAAGTAATATGTTTATTTTTAAAATTCAGCAGGCATTATTTTGGAACTAATGAATGAAATAGATATCTTGATTTTTTGAGATTTTAAAATCTTCACTCACCATTAATTATTTTGAAAGCCATGTCCTTCATTCTTCACAGTCGGTTTCTTTTCATATCCCTTTCTGTTTCTTTCATTTTTATTGTAGACCTATTTATTTATAGAGTACCAGTACCTTCAAAAATTGATGGTTTAAAGAAATATACAGATTAATAAACATAACATATAATAAAATAAGGGGGAAAAGGAAGATGTATAGAAAATACTTTTTTTCAAAAAGGAAAAATGCACGTTGAACTCCTTTTTTCATGGCATTAAAGAGAATACTAGTTTGACATTATCGGAGAAGGCAATGGCACCCCACTCCAGTACTCTTGCCTGGAAAATCCCATGGATGGAGGAGCCTGGTAGGCTACAGTCCATGGGGTCGCTATGAGTCGGACACGACTGAGCGACTTCACTTTCACTTTTCACTTTCATGCACTGGAGGAGGAAATGGCAACCCACTCCAGCATTCTTGCCTGGAGAATCCCAGAGACGGGGGAGCCTGGTGGGCTGCCGTCTATGGGGTCGCACAGAGTCGAACACGACTGAAGCGACTTAGCAGCAGCAACAGCAGTTTGACATTATATTAATACCTAAAAGAAGTCTTCCCTGTGGAGCAGACAGGGGCTATGAGGGATCATATACTCAGCACCACTTCTTTGATAAGTAGAATAGTATGATTGGCTTGGATGTTTCTTATGAATTCCCTCAATATAAACCTGGACTGGAGCACAGAAGGGCGATTCTTCAGGAGGAATTCTACTTGGAGATAATACAAGTACACCATTCTTTGATAATTTGCTTGACTTTATTTTAAAATACAGAATAGCCTTCAGAGAGCCCTCCATGGGTATTTCTTCTTACTTGAATGATCTATATTAGGTTGACCAACAGGAAGTTTGATTTATGCACATTGTTTGGTGGGAACCCAGAGTACAGCCACTGTGTCCTTGATTAAGGGAAGCTCTTTGTTTGTGCTTTGCTCATTAAGAGGAAGGTAGAGATGCCAGCTACAAATGGAGGAATAAAACCAGATCATGGACAGACAGTGGACCTCACCTGAGCCCAGGGTCAGGCCCAAGAGAATTCCTAACAACTCAGCCTAGAGTTTACCTAGCTTTTGAGCTGATTATTAGAAATGTCTTTATTTCATGAATTTAATAAGTATTATATATTATATAAGTTATATAATTATATGTATTTTAAATTTATTATATCAATTTTAATTTTAACATAAATTTTACATGCATAGATTAAGATTTAAAGATCCACATTTTAATGATGAAATGGCATATTATAATAATCTAATACTCTATTATACAAAAATAAATCTTAAATGAAATAATGATACTTAATATTCATGATGAGTATCTTAAAATGTGAAAAATATATAAGGTTATAATAAATTGGTGTTCTGCCTTAGAATTCAGTTATCTTACATCTTAAAAGCTAGCTCATTTCATTTGCTCAAATAGATCTATTGAGCACTTTTTATCAGCAGTGGGCACACACACCTTCCTTGTCTTTAAGGAGCTCCCAGGGAGGAAGAATCAGTCTTCTAACCAATCTCTGCTTTCATATGTGATATAGAGTTGGGTTTCCATCTCTGTCATCCTTCTCAGTCTTTTTCCTTCTAAATCATAAGCGCTCCAGTTGTGTCCAACAGTGGTACTTGTCTTGGAACTAGAATCAAATGATTCTTATTTTAATTTTCTTAAGTGAGCATCATCCTCTCTTGTTTGTATTACAATCTGCTGAAGAGGAGAAAGCTAAAGACATATTTAGCAATTTTATTGCATATTAATATATCTTAGATCTGTTATATGGGCTTCTCTAGCTCAGTTGGTAAAGAATCCGCCTGCAATGCAGGAGACCCCGGTTCGATTCCTGGGTCGGGAAGATCTGCTGGAGAAGGAATAGGCTACCCACTCCAGTATTCTTGGGCTTCCCTTGTGGCTCAGCTGGTAAAGAATCCAATTGCGGTGCAGGAGACCTGGCTTGGGAAGATCCCCTGGAGAAGGGAAAGGCTACCCTCTCATATTCTGGCCTGGAGAATTCCATTAACTGTATAAACCATGGGATTACAAAGAGTCGGACATGACTGAGTGAAGCACAGATCACTGGAATTTTGTTTTTTAATTAAGTCTGGAGCTAAAGTACCTGGCTTCAAACCCCAGCTCCACCGTTCACCAACTGTGTGACCTTAGTCAGATTATTTAACTTCTCAGTGCCTTAGTTTCCTCGTCTGTCGAGTTGATACAACAGTACTTACCTCACACCTCTGAGGTGAAGATTAAATGAGTTAATGTATATAACAGCACTCAGAATAATACCTGACAGTGGTAAGCATTCTGTAACTGTTAGCTATTTTTGCAGAACTAGAATAGCATGCAATAGTGCCAACTTTACAGAGCCATTGCAAAGAATGAAGAGATCAATGTATTAGAAGCTGTTAGAAAAATGCTTGACATATGCTAATTCCTGGATAACAACTATCATTAATATTTTCCAACTTACAATGTTAATATGCCTTTTTCCCCTCATGGGAAGGAAATCATGTTGCTTGAAAAGTTTTATTGCAATTGCCTTTTGAAAGATGGACCTGGCTGTAGTAGGGAGGGTGCTGGTTCAGTGGTACTTTATCCTGACTGCATGATGGGAGTTCTCTGGGGTCTTTGAAAAAATTCTGATGCTGGAACACATCCCTGACTCATTATATCAGAATCTTTTACAAGTGAGTCCAGTAGCATGGATAGTGTTAAAAACTTGTGATTCTCATGTGGCTTATTAATTTTCTGTTTTCAAATATACAATCTATCTTTAACTATTCCTTGACAGTTATATTTTTTCCTTTTTGTTATATTTCCCTTTTGGGAAAAATCAGAGAAGAAGAATCAGCAATTCTGCATTTTTTTCTAGTCTGCTTCTTGTCTGTTCCAAGTGAATATATGAATATATAAAATGAAAACAATTGTATGTTTTCTCATGGTCTTATTTTCATGGTTCATATATTACTCTTTTTGTTTTAGAAAAACACAAGATTTAAAACATTTTAAAAAAATACATTGTTTATCCATGCAAGGCTTAAGGTGTTACTGTTTTTATTTATTGCATTTGAATACTATATAGTAATAGAGCTCTTAAAATATAGATGAAAGGTTTCCATTGAATTATTTGCTTTAACAATGACTTTTTGAATTGGAGCTTGGCAGGGAAAAAGTTATCAGTGATCTATTTCATTGAGTACAGAAACCATAACTTAAAGGGATGACTTTAATTTAAGCCTGTCATTCTCAACTATTTCCTTGTCCACTGCTATAGCTGACTGCTATTATGGAGGAAAGTATAGGGTCCACAGGGGGCTTCTCAGATGGTGCAGTGGTAAACAATCCGCCTGCCAATGCAAGAGACACTTGCATTGGAGACTCAAGTTTGATTCCTGGGTCAGGATGATCCCCTGGAGTAGAAAATGGCAACATGCTCCACTATTCTTGCTTAGAAAACTCCATGGACAGAGGAGCCTGGTCTGCTACAGCTCATGCAGTCAGAGAGTCAGACTCGACAGAGCACAGCCCAATAGCGGCAGCCTAGGGAATACAGGAATGTAAGGGAAGAAGTCTCCAAAGAGAATAGAAAGATGCAGTGCTTCCTCCAAATGAGAAGTCATGTATAGGGACATTGCCAAGTAAGTGTGGATGTATGGGAAGTCAAGGGCAGAAGAATAGCATGGTAGAGAGTAGTGTGTTTGATTCAACCATATCTAGTGGCAGGACACATGAGACTCCAAAGCTGTTGGTAGAACTTGATTGTGAAAGGCCCTGTATGACATCCTCAAAAGTTTAGAGTATACCTTGTAGATGAGTGATTCTTAGAATTAGTGGGATTGATATAATTGATTTAGACTCAGTTGGTAGGGAGACCATGAATGCTGCTAAGTCGCTTCAGTCGTGTCCGACTCTGTGCGACCCCATAGATGGCAGCCCACCAGGCTCCGCCGTCCCTGGGATTCTCCAGGCAAGAATACTGGAGTGGGTTGCCATTTCCTTCTCCAGTGCATGAAAGGGAAAAGTGAAAGTGAAGTCGCTCAGTCATGTCTGACTCTTAGCGACCCCATGGGCTGTAGCCTACCCGGCTCCTCCGTCCATGGGATTTTCCAGGCAAGAGGACTGGAGTGGGGTGCCATTGCCTTTTCCGGAGACCATGAATAGTATGTTAAAAATCTTTCTGGGTGATTCTAATGAGCAGTCAGAGTGAAAAATCGGTTCCATAATGGAGAGCTTTGAAGAATTCTTCATATGTAGCCATGATCAGTTTACCCCTTAGTGGCCAGAGCACGGAAGGATAGATTGGAGGCTCTTGTATCCAAGGACAGTGAAACAAGACGGTTAGGAGGCTATTGCCCCATACCCAAGTGAGAGATGAGTCTTAGTCAAAGAGTCAAAGTGGAAGTGAAGGTGAAGAGATGAAATTGAGAGGTGGTGAGGGAAGAGAATTGACAGAGTAGGGGATTGGTTAGATGTACGTGGGGAATGGGGTTTAAGGTGACTCCTAGGTTTTGGTCTCAGGTGAGAGCAATATCTCTAGAGGGAGGGAGTAATGGAAGAAGGTAGTTTTCAGTGATTGGTTTCTCTGAGGCATGGGCAAAGGAGAAATGACTTCTATTTTGGGTACACTGAGTCTCACTCATCATTCATTTATTTAGCAAATACTTAAAAAGTAAGGCCCACATAACTTGAACAACTTTCCCAGATTATACAGGCAGGAGTATTGCTCGTATTATCAGACTATATAAATGCCTTTTTTAAAAACAAGCTTCACTCATAGATTAAGCAGTTATTGTTTAAAAAAGAAGAATCAAACCACAGTCATAGGATGAAACAGTTTAGTTTTTTTAAATTTAGTTTGTTAAGGTTAGTGATGTATCTTAAAATTATTTAAAATGTAAATTGTAGTTAGTGCTCTGAACAAGTAATATTATAAAATGGCTCAAAAAAAACACAAAACCTAAAAGCATAAAAATACATACAGTGAAAAATCTTTCAAATTCTGTTTTCCATCTGCCTGAAGATACCCTCCACCTATTAAGTATCCACTCTTTTCTTCTAGAGTTTGTCTTGGGTGTCAGACAACTGTGTATATACTGTATTCCTCCCAGTCACTAATTTTTGTGTGTCACAAGAGGTAGCCTATAGAAATATTGTTCTGAATGCTGCTTTTTCAGTAAAGAATTTTTTTAGAGTTATTCTTCTAAAATCATTTTATAAGGTTTCTGTTTGAAATGGCTTTAGTTCAGTGTTCCATAGCTCTTAGATACATGTCTTCCTTTGTCAAACTGGAGTTTCAGATTTATGAACATATAATTGTTTTGTGTCTTAATTGATTGCACTGTAGGTGCTTCTGCTACAGGTAGATTTAGAGCAGGATAATTTTAGATTATTACGTAGCATATAAATCCATCATACCCATATAATTGCTTACATTAAGATTCATGTCTTTACTCCAAGGTTTTTTAAAATTCTGCACTTCTCATATTTAATCTATAGCTTTCTTGCTTTCCCTGTTTTAAATTAAATATTCTTAAAGATTTACAAAGTTGTAGTCAATCACATTATAGAAGAATATCTCCTAACTTTGGAAAGCCTATAGAGAGACCCACCACAGTCAAAGAACCTTTGTTAATCAGTAGTTGTTCTTCTGACAATATATTTTTAATAGTGTTTGTGAATATTTATTTTCATTGGTTATAAATGTGTAACTGATGATTACTTTTTCTAGTGTGTATATTTGTTACACATACATTACTGTAATATATATTCAATTGAGTAAATTTTTTACATATGGACTGTTTAACACTTAGTCAATTGTAAAAATAATTTCAAGTCCATTTTAACTGATGTTTTTTCATTTAAAGAACATTTAACAGTATACCATAAATTAGTGTTTTGAAACCTAAGCAATATAATAAATGGTATTGTATTAATTTAAATATATATTTATTATAATTATGAATTATGCAATTAAAAAAGTCATGAAGCAAACCCTATAAATGTAGACATTTATAATGAGGTCCTATAAGTCCCTAATTTAAATAAAGTTTATTTTTCTATCCTTTTTCTTACCTAACTTCTAATTTTCTTAATCTTAACTAAAATTTAACTTTCTGTCCTTTGTTTACCTAATATTTCTATGTTTTCTAGAGTTCATAGTGTTCAGAGTGTGTTATCAGATTTTATTCTCCCTCAGTTCATTTTTAGAATGATTTCTAAGCTTACAAAGCTTGACCTAATAATCTGGACACATTATGAAATTTGATTATACTTTTCTTGTAAAACTTAATTGCCAGATTAAGAGAGAAAATATGACATTTCTGTTTGACATTTTTAATAAAGGGTCACATGGAGTGGGCTTTGTATTCATAGATGCAAATAGAATCCTAGCAAGCACTTTCAAAATACTCAAGGCTTGTAAAACTTAGATCTCAGTTGAATTAGACTAAAGTTCCGTTATGTCAAATACATCATTTTGAAGAATTACTTGAAACAGTTGATAATGGGTGTACTTGATTTTTACCAAATTTGACAGACAGTTGTAAAATGTGTATGAAAATAGCAGAAGATCTGTTCATTGCTTTCCAGGTGTTACTGTTTAGCAATTATCAGTTTTATGTAAAGTATGTAAGTAATAATACTGACAGTTCCTCCTTATGTAAAACATTTGTCCTTTTATTTTTTAAAGAGCTCCCACTTTCATCTTATTCTTTGTCCAAAGGTAGATTTGTGATTGAAAACACTATGTGAAAAAATATTTGAGGGGATTTGAGTGATGAATTTCTTTTTTGGTTTTCTGTTTCACTATCCTAGTTGTAAATTTTAGTTTAAATATATGTATTGATGTGATATAAACACAGACAGCCTCCACAATTCCTGTGTAAGCTAAATCAAGAATGATGTTAGTGGCATATTATTCTTATCACCATTTTATATACATTTGTTAGTTACAGATTTTGTAATATTAGAAAACTGTGAACACATTTTTGGGTTGGAATATTTGCCATATTTTTTTTTTTCTGTAGAATAGAACCAATGTGGCTTGGCCAAATTAATCTAGATTGGGTAAATAGATTTTCTTTTATTTTAAAAATTGATTAGTAGTGCTGGCATCATGTTATAGTGCTGTTTGATCAGATTATTTTTTTTATGCTATCCTTACTCTTGAAGTAAATTTGGATGCATCTCTGGATCTTTTAATAGTTAAGCTATATTGCTTGTGGAGAAAATGGAAGTCAAAAAAAGGACTTACTGTAGTGTAAAAAGCAGTGCAGACAGTGTGATCAAATGCTGGCCTGAAGCTTGGTGTGGTTTTATTAATTTCTACTCCATCTCATGAATATATGCTAGGAAATGTCTGAAATGTTTAGTATTTTATGATGTTTATGATAAGTAATAATCTGAGCTTTTTAACTTTTCTAGGTCTATAATATAATCAAATTAACCACCAAATTGATTTATATTTATATGAGCCATGAAAATAAATTATTGATCACTAGTTATGTAGCAAGCATTATACTGGCTGTAAGGGGGATTAAGTGACATGAAGTTTGCCTTGTCTCATGCTAGAAGTGGACAACAGGCTCAGCGCAATTCAGTAACTTGCCCAAGGTCACACAACTAGAGAGCTGTCAGAGTTTAGCTTCAAACTCTGTTTTATTTGATTCCCAAGACCATATTTTTCTTGAAATGTTCCATTCACCTTCTGCCTAAGGATTCAAAGAATGGCATTTCATTTTTATTTTGAATCTATGATGTCAGATAGGAATTGACAAGTTCAAGTATATTCAATATGAGGAAATTGGACAGAAAAGAGGTAGGCTGCAAAGGTCAGACAGTAAAGACCCTGAATGGGGAGGTACTGCCCTCAGTCTTAGCATTCTCTCCACTAGACATGCTTACCTGTTAGAGATAAAGAGCCTCTTAATCTTTCTGGTGGAGAAGGCAATAGCAACCCACTCCAGTACTCTAGATGTGAAGAGTGAATGAAATGGACCAAAATTGTTCAAGTTCTTCCAGTCCTTAGCATTTATGTTTACAAGAAAAATATCTAAGATTAAAGTTTTCATTCTCAATAGAAACAGAAAATTGTATATTTTACTCTACCTCAGGGCAAGAGTAAAAATGTAGGCTGTCAGTTTTATCTAAATTGTTTTCTCAGCTTTACCGTTTAGAAATGAAGTGCACATGGGCACATATATTACACTGCTGCTGCAGCTGCTGCTAAGTCGCTTCAGTCGTGTCCGACTCTGTGCGACCCCATAGACAGCAGCCCACCAGGCTCCGCCGTCCCTGGGATTCTCCAGGCAAGAACACTGGAGTGGGTTGCCATTTCCTTCTCCAGTGCATGAAAGTGAAAGTGAAGTCGCTCAGTCGTGTCCGACTCTTCGCGACCCCATGGACTGCAGCCTACCAGGCTCCTCCCTCCATGGGATTTTCCAGGCAAGAGTACTGGAGTGGGTTGCCAGTGCCTTCTCCATATATTACACTAGAATTTCAATTATTGGGGTGTATTCCGAGAGCTCATTTTATCTTAAAAATATTTCTTGTTCTGATAATTAGTTTATATTAGAATGAATATTTCTCATTTACTTCTCAAAAAAGCACACACATAGAGGTAATATCTCAGAAATGGTGAAATATATTTTTTTCAAAAAGAGTGAAGACTTTGTAAAAACCCTTATTGTTTCTGATATTTTTAATATGACTATTTCATAATTATTAGTTTCTAAGAGTGACTTTTACATGGACTTACATGGAATAAATTCTCATGAAAAGCCCTATGTGTAAATGGAGTTATTAACATACTTATTAGAATTAGAGTGAGCTGATTTGTGTTGAGGGCCAGTCGTACACTTAGCTGTAGACATAATACGAAAATAAAGATGGTGCTTCAGATAACACTTTTAGAAAGTTACAGCTACTTCTTGAGTTTAAACAAAATGATAAGTTTTACAGTAGAAATATCATGATATTAGACCATATCCTAGACAGCATATTAAAAAGCAGAGACATTACTTTGCCAACAAAGGTCCATCTAGTCAAGGCTATGGTTTTTCCAGTGGTCATGTACGGATGTGAGAGTTGGACTATAAAGAAAGATGAGCCCTGAAGAACTGATGCTTTTGAACTGTGGTGTTGGAGAAGACTCTTGAGAGTCCCTTGGACTGCAAGGAGATCCAACCAGTTCATCCTAAAGGAGATCAGTCCTGAATACTCATTGGAAGGACTGATGCTGAAGCTGAAACTCCAATACTTTGGCCACCTAATGCAAAGAGCTGACTCATTGGAAAAGACCCTGATGCTGGGAAAGATTGAGGGCAGGAGGAGAAGGGGACAAGAGAGGATGAGATGGTTGGATGGCATCACTGACTCAATGGACCTGAGTCTGAGTAAACTCCAGGAGTTGATGATGGACAGAGAGGCCTGGCGTGCTGCAGTCTGTGGGGTCGCAAAGAATCGGACATGACTGAGCAACTGAACTGAACTGAACTGAGACCATATCTGAATAAGTGTGTTTAAAGCACTTAACCATATATAAGAGTCCATGAATTATTCTTCCCTTGAAGAATTTAGGGTGTGGCTGGGAAAAAGGATAGTGAAGTTGATAATATTAATAGTGTGGAAATGAGCATGGAATTGATGAGTTGTATATAGATGAGCACTGTAAATGTTTAAAAGGCGCATCAATGAGGTCTATGCCATTTTGGCAGGAAGGCTTCATGGAAAAGTTGATCTTAACTTTAAAGAGTAGGTGGGTCAGTTTCCTCAGCATAGGTGAGCCAAGGTGGGCTGTGCCTGATGCTCTCTGGGTACTGTGTGGGCATTCTGGACCCCCTGAGGTCAAAGCTGTAGAAGAGGAGGTCATAGCATGAAAGAAGAAAATAGAGATATCTACCCACATAAGGCTGATTGTGTCAAGGCTGATTGTGAGAGCTGAACTGTTGCAAAAAAGCAGTACATAAGACTACAGACGAGAGCTGACAGATGGACCCTGAAAAGTATGAATGACAATCTTCTTCTCCCACTGGAAATTGAGGATCTCTTCTGGTTTCTCAGTTAAAGTCTTGGAATTCTGGGAAACCTTAAGCCATTGGATAAATTTAATGTACTCTGAAAACTCCTTTATTCAAATTCCTGTGCAATGTGCCTCAATCTTTCCAATCCAGTTCATTTTGAAATACTTTCATTTCAGCCTCCATAATCTTATTAAAATCTACCTCTAACCCTATTTTTTAGGGTCATATATCATGCTAAATAATTTTTTTTCATTTTTATTAATTCACTGAAAACAGCTTCTGATTTGTGCAGCTTTGTAAATAAAATGTGTATTTGTGAAAAGTATATCTAGCCTAAAAATGTGGCTACATTCTTATTTATTAATGCTGTTCTAGAACTATTTGTGCCTGTGGGTGAACTGACTTCTTAGTCTTGCTTTGTGGGTATCAGCTGATTAGCATGGTTGATTTCTTCCAGCATAGCTGTAAATGAGGCTTTTTAAAAAAGATACTCATTAGTTGTTGTCTCAGATTTTCATTAAGGAAATCATTGTGCTTAATTATACTCAGGCTTCTAATTTTTTACTTTTTAAAATTGTTTTTTACAAACCTGTTTATAAGGAAACAAATACTTACCAGTTTAATGCTATAAATATTGGGGTAGATCTGTAAAAGCCATTTTACAAGTTATTGTATCAGATAAGAATATGTTTGGCTAAAAAAAACAAAACTTGGCCACAGTGGCTTTTGTTTGTCAATTTTCCAGATATGTAGGTGAGTAGGCCATGACTAAGTAGATACTAAATGATCCATCATGGTCCCATGCTTTTACTGTCTTTCTGGTCTGCTTTTGCTAGGAGTGTTGACTCTGTTCCCCTGCGTATGGATTTCACACATCTAAAAGAGACTAACCCTAACCAGGTAGGAAGGGGGAATACTTTCTACTGGCTTGAGCTTAGTCCTCTTTCTCAGGGATTGAAGTCTCCGTAGACCTCTGCCTCCATATACCTGATTAGAATTATTTGTGACTGCAGGAGAGGTGGGTAAATTGAATACTTCTAGCTTCCATAGCCCAAGGAAAGAAAAGCAGAAGGGGCCTTAGGAATAGGTGTTAATAAATCTAACCTAGTATATTAGGGTTCTCCAGGGAAACAGAACCAACAGTATGTATGTCTGTCTATCCACCTATCTATCCATCTCTCTGTAGAGAGACAGAGAGATTTTAGGAATTGGTTCACATGATGTGGGAGCTGGTAAGTCCAAAATCTGTAGGAAAGTCTGATAGGCTGGAAATTCTGGAAGGGGTTGATGTTACAGCTCATATCTGAAAAGAGTCTGGAGGCAGGATGCCTTGATCTTCGGGGGACTCTTATTTTTGTCTCTGAAAGCCTTCAACTGATTGGATGAGGCCTACCCACACTGTGAAGTGTAATTTGCTTTACTCAGAGTTCACTGATTTAAATGTTAATCACATCTAAAAATACCTTTGTAACAATATCATAGACTGTTTGACCAAACAGCTGGGCATCATAGCCTTGCCAAGCTGACACATAAAATTAGCCATCATACCTACATTACTTACTAAGGTTTGATAATATCCAGTGGTTTAGAACATTTGCACACTCAAATCCTGCCTTACCCTCAGTGGATTGACATTTTTCATGTTGTAGTTCATGTGTATCAAATACAATAATTTTTTGTGTATTGTAGAAAATTGCCTATGCTAATCTGAAATGGATTTCAAAGACTACTGTTTATTTAAATACGAGAAATCTTAATTAAAAAAGATCTATGGAGATTTCTTAGGCTCTTGTGTATTTTAAGATGGTAAATGACAGATCATTTTAAGCAATAAGATTATTTTTGCCTAAATGACCAGGGAATGTAGAAGAGATAGTGGAATGTTGACTATCTTGGACGTGAAGAGACCTAGGTATTTATTAGGTATTTATAATATCTCTAACATCAGTTACTTTATCTCCTTGTCTTCCTGAATCACCTATAAAAGAGGACTAATAATAGATTTCATACCTTTTCTATTGGATTGTGACAGTTACATGAGATAATGGATCTAAAAATGCTTTATGAACCACAGAGTGATAAAAATATATTGAGACACTAAGATATAAAGATAAATGTCTCATAACAACCTCCTCTGTGATTGGAGGGTAGCATGGCTGATGAGTTGTCAAATGAAGGTTAGAGCTGAATGCAGACTCAGAAATGGTCTGGTCCAAACTGATGGGATAAACTTTAGCCTAGAGGGCCTCAAAAGAACATTCATTCCATGAGATTATGATTCTTCGGAAAGCAATAGGAGGCCATTCCCTGGCAGAATGAGGAATGTTTCAAAATTAACATCAGGCTGTTAGATTTGGTAGCATGACAGCTGTTTCAATCCATGCTTCTACTGCTCTCTCCTTTGGAAATACACAATTATTCAACTAATGCTGGAAAAATATAATTCAAGAAATATTTCATTTTAAGAACAAAATTCTGTAGCTAAATATTAATTTAAAAAACTAAATAGAGGAGGGAATCACAGAAGAGTTTATCTAATGTTGTATTAATGAAGAGCAGCTGTTAAATAGTCTTGAATGTTGTTACTTAATTTTTCTTATATGTAGAATAGTTAGGTACAAGTTAAAGTCATTGACAATTTCTTAATTCAGTGAGCCATCATTTCAAGCATATCAAAATCAAGTAAACTTCAAAAATAGGTGATAATAAATCTATCTATGCAATGGGATTTATGTAACTCTAACTAAATTTATCATTAATCTCTGACTTCTGTCATATAATTTTAAATGTCATTGGGAGAATGATTTTTGAATATGTTTTATATGTGATATGAACTTATTTATAAGATTTATAAGGTGCACCTAGCAATTTGATTCCTTTAAAAGTATTGATTTTGGACTTCTTAAACACTAGCTTTTAACACTTTTTCTTGAGGTTCATATGAAATGTACACTTAAAGTATCAAAGTTGATTTCAAGTATTCAATATTGGTTATTTGTAATGTAGCCTTTGTCCTGGTGATTTCACTTTCATCCGTTTATCCTAAAGAAAGCAGAGATGTCTTTAGATTTGTGAATGATACTTAATAAGTGAGAAAACATATAGAGGTAATGATGAAACTACTGAGCACCCTATGACAGAATTACAGTCATTAAAAATGATTTCCTACGTTCACTATATGAAACTGAAAAATACTTATGACATAATGCTATGTGAAAAAAATAGGCTAACAATGGAGTATAAGTCATTACCTCAATTCAACATATAAATTATATATTGCAATATAATTAGGACTTCAGGGACAGTACATTGCATGCTTTTATTCTTCACAAGAATATATTAAAATTAAAATACTGTGAGTACTCTGCTTAATGAAATTTAGAGTGATTTTTCATGTGGGGAAATGAATAAACAAATATGATATGTTTATTGCTGGGTAATGGGCATATAGTCAATATAGAAGAATTTAATGCAATATGCACTATCATATATTCTTCAGTAATTAAGTTCCGTGATTACAATAGTCTTTGAGGAAGATAGCCAAAGCACAGTATGTGGAAAATTCTAGAGGAGTAACTGGATTTGAAAAGGTAGATGGGAAGCTTTTGTTATTCATCTAGAATGGGTTGTTCATTGGTACTTAACTGTGAAAAAAGACTCAGTTTTAGTTCTTGGAAAACATAAAATTAAACTTAGGTATTTTACTTTGTTTTCAAAAAGTAATACATCTTTTTATTTCCAATAAATTTCTGATCTAAATGAGAGCAGAGAAGTGATGGGAAAACAGGTTGCTTTAAGAGGTTTAGCTTTGACAACTGGAAAGAGTTTCACTGTTAACAACCTACTTGGGAACATCATGGTACAAACTTAGGAGCACATAGTTTAAAGGTGGTGCTTAGAAATACAGAAAGAAATTCTTACTCATAATAAGAATTAGACCCTCACATTACATGAATCATACTGGGTTGGGCTATAAAAAGAAGACAAACTCCTAAAAAGAGCTATTTTAATTACTGTGCCAAGAAGTACATTTCTAGTAAAGATAGAATTTTCCTTGGTTGCAACATGTTTTTTTCTTGTGCAGTTCCCTCTTTTTTATTGTAAGAAAATTTTAATTTGAATATTCAAATTCCTTTTTCTGTGGTAGACTTTCTAAAATACTCTGAACAGTCCCTTTAATGTTTAAATAATCTCTTTCTGATCATAGCCATGAAAGAAGTTGTCTTATTATGTATCACTTTTCCTCCTAGGAGTCACATATAGTCCTATGAGATATATGAAATAAGATTTTTGTGTATTTTTGGCAATCTATATCCATTCTGTGTCCCTAAATTAGATTCACTGCACAGCCTTACCTCAGCACATTCATATTGCTTGCCGAATAAATAAGGGCAGACATTATTCTTGAGGCTACTTTGTCGTTCATCCAATTAAAAGGTGGGTTCTTAACAATCTATCACTTGGACAAATATTAATTTGGCAGAGTGTGCATTTTCATAGTTCATTCATGCACATCAAGGATAACAAAGGGAAATTCTCCATAAGCAGAATTGCCTGAATGAAAAGGTAGAATGCATGAAAAAGAAAACCTAAAATTGTTGGGCTTAGAAATGAGATGGGAATGTTCTTTCGATTTATGTATTTATTTATTTTACTGAGTTCTGAGTTGATCACATGGAAATACCGTATTTTTAAAGTTAAGTGTAAAAACACAGCATTTTCAGTTCTCAAATTCTAATCTGATGTGGACACATTCAGGTGCTAACTTATATAGCTTATAAATTACTGACCACTGTTTAGACAGTATTCATCTGTAAGGTTGGTGCAGGAAAGTATCCTCTTGAATGCTTTTTAAAAGCATATTGCTGCAGAGAAGTTTCTGACTACATGGATCTGGGAGTAGGAAACAACTTCTTTATTTGTTGATTCAGAAGACAATTTTGGAAAAAAAGATAAAGGTTAAAAAAAATCAGGATTTCAAAGCTTCAGTAAAATAATAATAATTAAAAGATAATCTGTATTCAAAAAAGATGATCTATATCTGGATTCTTTTTAACTATCAATTGAATAATACATATGTTCTTATGTAAAATTTTGGGAAAATTTGATCAACTTCATAAAATTCTTTAAAGCATAAGAGATAAAACACTTCTAAACTAAACCCACATTTGGAGAAAATTAACTTGCCTCTGATTGACTTTTGGTTTTATGAAAATGTTAGTCGCTTAATCGTGTCCAACTGTTTGTGACCCCATGGAGTGTAGCCTGCCAGGCTCTTCTGTCCAGGCAAGAATACTAGAGTGAGTAACCATTTCCTTCTCCAGGGGATCTTCCCAACTCAGGGATCAAACCCTGGTGTCCTCTGTTGCAGGTAGCTTCTTTACCACTGAGCAACCAGGGCAGCCCCTTTTGGTTCTGTATTCTCTACAAAAGGGTCAAGAACTTCTGAATGGCATATCAGCCAGGATTCTTGGTTGAAAGAGGAAGTACCTCCTCTGGATAGACAGAAGGGGACTTATTAAAGTATCTTGGGCATTTTACAAAATTCTGGCATACTCTGAGAAGCAGGTTGAGGCTAGGGTGCCAGGGACAGGCCCAGAGTTATGCTCCATTTGCTGTCTCGTGTGATGTTGTTTCCTTCTGTGGCTAAGCATACACCGGACCTGACTTACCAGACCCTGCCCTTGGATCCACAGCTATCTTCCCTTGCAGGGAAACAACCTGCATTGCTTATGCTTCTTCATGTCACCAGCTTACTGAATCATGTGGGGTGATGGGAAAATCCCTGGTGGATTTCTGGACCCTAGCTCTAAGGAAGGTTGTGAATGTGGCTATGTTCCATTCCTTGCTTCTTGGATAGGCTAAGATGGAGGATTCCTCAAACACAAGAAAGGAATATAGGCAATCAGAACCCATATATAAAATATATATGGCCTGCAAGGTCCTCACCTTTCAGCTCCATAGCTTTCTTTCTTCCACCCTTACCTTGACCCATACACCATGCATTCTGGCCATCAACTCTTCAGCACCCCTTAGAATTTTCTGACACTGTGGTTTTCCTACATTGTTCCCTGAGTCTGAAATTTTCCTTTTTATGTAGATTGTCCTTCAAGGGCTGCCTCAGTAACCACCTCATACACAAAATCTTCCTTTTTTCCTTAGAAAGAAGTGCTGTCACTTTGAGTTCACTCTCTTGCTTCCAGTCTTATTCTCTTTTTGGTTTCTGTCTTATTCCCTTGAGTGGAAAGCTCCTCCAGATGGCGAAGCTTCAAGTCATGTTGATCATTAGGTGGTATTCACTGGTACATTCTTTTGACTCTAGTCAAAAGAGTTTTTAATGTGACTCTTTAAGACTCTAATTTTGTAATAGTTGAATAAGAATTTACAATTTTACTTATTTCCTCCAAGCACTGTTTTGCATACAGCTTCAGGTATTTTCTCTACATGTAATTTGAAAAATAAAAAGTAAAACAAACCCAGAAATTAACATGTTTTGAATTTTTCTCCCTAAATACTAGTGTGTAATGTAAGTTGCTTTGGATTAAAACCAAGTCTGCCTGCCTGCTTGTTTAAATGTAGGTTCAGTGATAGTGGTAGGCTATCATAGAAGGAATTTTTCAGATTAAAAACAAAAGACAAACACAAACTGGGAATATTGCTAGATGAAGGCTTGAAATATGAATAGTCTTAATTTATAAAATGATGCTTTGAATTGATGCCATGTAGTGGACTTCATTACAGTGCTTGTGGATTTCCATTTGAGACATGAATAATCTTCAGCGGTATGATACACTGAAAATGATACACTGAAAACAAGGTGCTCATACTGTTTTAATGCAGAGCCCATAATATCAATTAATGTGGGAAATCTTTTTATAAGTACTGCCTCACAATGAGATGATAAAGTCTAAGTATACAAAGATGTGAAGATAAAGCATATCTGAAGTTCTGATTATTCTGTTTCCTATCATAGGGGCTGATATTATTCCCATTCACTGGGGACCTTTTTCTGTTATCTGATTTATAGAAGTATTAAAGAAAGATCTTGCTACATTATCTTAGATTCTAAGTAGTTTATGCTAATCAAATTATGATACCATTGAAAGGATTCTTTAAAGGCTCAACATCAAATAGAAATGTTCTAAATTCCTTTTGCCAGTTTGGGTTACTTTAGTCTTTGGGGACATAGGGAATATATTCTCACTGCCTGCAGCATCACACATAGTCTGTGGACAAGGTATGTGTAGTTGCTCAGTTGTGTCCGACTCTTTGTGACCCCATGGACTGTAGCCCACCAGGCTCCTTGTCTTGAGGCAAGAATACTGGAGTAGGTTGCCATTTCCTTCTCCAGGGGATCTTCCCAACCCAGGGATCGAACCTGGGTCTCCGGCATTTCAGGCAGATTCTTTAGGCAAGCCCCCACCTTAAGACCATTTTCTAGATCTAAAAGAATGTGGGAGTGGCATGTTGCTTGCTTTTTAAAAGAGAAAATGATATCTTTGTTTACTACCAATATAAGATGAGCTTCTGATCATTGAATTATTTAAGATGTGAGGAATCTTTTGATTCTTCTCCCTCATTCTTTTCACTTTTAGTGATAACTTACATGTGAATCAGAACATAAAATTTTTCAGAGAAAGTAGTTGTCAAAAATACATCATTAGACTTTTGCAAAAAAAATTTTATGCATATAGTCTTTAGCCATTATGTTAACTTTTACCAAAATACATTGAGAACAAATCTACACATAAGTAATTCTATGTAGATGCTTAAAAATGGAAAAATATGCTGGGGAGACTGGAATTACCTGAAGCTGACCTTGTTCATCTTTTTATAAATTCTACTTTAAAAATTTCACTTTTATAGATTTAATAATATGAAATATCTAGCAATCATTAAGTATTCATTAAACCCTGCATTAGGTGTTTTAACAAAAAGAATGAAGTAAGAGACATAGCATTGTGTCTTTTTATTCTCTACCAAAACAGAGTGGGGTTAGTAATTGTGTTAAAAATTTTCTTCCAGTTTGTAATTACCAGAAAGTATTATACTAAATCATATTACAAAACTATAAAAAATTTTCACTTTTACTTAAAAAAAAATGAGGTAGGACATATCTGTACATGTATACTATATATGTATTTATTATACACACTGTACAGATTAATGTGAAATTATATGTGTATGGATGAATATGTATGTATATTTTATGTTATGTATATTCCATATATATTCATTTAACTAAATAGTAATTACAGGTAAATATGTCTATATACAGCTTTCCCCAATGGCTCAGCAGTGAAGAATCTACCTGCATTGCAGGAGATGCAGGTTTGATCCCTGGGAAGATGTGGGAAGATCCCCTGGAGGAGGGCATGGCAGCCCACTCCAGTATACTTGCCTGGAGAATCCCATGGACAGAGGAGCCTGGCAGGCTACAGTCCATGAGTTCATAAAGAGTTGGATACAACTGAAGCAACAGAGAACACATATCCATCTATCTATCTATAGACATATATTTATGTCTGTAATTGTATATATGTTCACAGACACACACACATACACACACACAGAGCTTTAGTAGTAGACTGATTTATACCAGTGTCTTGATTATGATTTTTATACCATGATTCTTACTGAAACTTTCCTATACACTTTTGAAAACATCACTTTTGATGTTTTCATCAAAGCAAGCAAGGCCCACTTAAATTCTAATAAGGTGAATTCTAGCTCATATAACCCATCTAATATGTGAATATTACCAGAGATTAACACTTATTGAAATGAAAAGAGCAGTTTATTTATTTAAATGAGTACATTATTCTCTTAAAAATGTCTCTAAAATTTCTATTGTTATTTGTAAATTATATTTGTAGTTTTCTATCACTTTTCTAAAATAAGTTTACTCCATATTCTTGAGTACAAATTTTATTCTGGTACAAAAATAAAATCAAATAATAATTACTTAAAATTTTTCCCCAACAGAGATTATCCTAATTAACTGGAATAATGGAAAAAAACTTACATTTATTTAGCTAGGCACAGTGCCTAGCATATTTCATATTATTTTGTTTAGTTTTTTTGTAACCCTAAATGTATGTGTTTTTATCTCCATTTACAAATAATGAAAATTGATGCTTGCTGGTTAAATAATCTTACTAAAATCGGACTTCAAGGCCTTTACTCTTAGCATTTCTCCTTCCCAGATTGTGGTGCAAATACACATTTTGTTTTGAATTTTTAAAAGTATCTTTTATGTAATGATGGATTTTGGAGGAAGAACTTATGTGTAAGCCTCTCTTTACTTATGGCATGTTGCAAATAGTGTTGATAACAGTTTATGAGATTAGCTTCCTTTGATCTTTATCTTGCTTCCAATAAAAAGGTTCCATAGAGATATTTTTTTTTTTGACCTTATGGAATCAAGAGTTGATTTTTTTGAGTCTGAAAGTTCTTCATGGAAGTTATTCTGTGTTTTAATTTTGATTATAATAAAAAATATATAGCAGAACATGAATGGATTCTGGAAGGTTTGAATGATATGTTATAATAGAATGTTGGTGGTGGTGGTTTAGTTGTTAAGTCATGTCCAACTCTTGCAACCACATGAACTGGAGCCCACCAGGCTCATCTGTCCATGGGATTTTCCATGCAAGAATACTGGAGTGGGTTGCCATTTCCTTCTCCAAATAGAATCTTAAAGGATGTTATTATGCAGGATGAGTCTGTGGATTTTATACATAGTGATATGTTTGGGAAAGACTAGAGATCTCTTCAAGAAAATTAGAGATACCAAAGGAACATTTCATGCAAAGATAGGCTCGATAAAGGACAGAAATGGTATGGACCTAACAGAAGCAGAAGATATTAAGAAGAGGTGGCAAGAATACACAGAAGAACTGTACAAAAAAGATCTTCACGACCCAGATAATCACGATGGTGTGATCACTCACCTAGAGCCAGACATCCTGGAATGTGAAGTCAAGTGGGCCTTAGAAAGCATCACTATGAACAAAGCTAGTGGAGGTGATGGAATTCCAGTTGAGCTATTTCAAATCCTGAAAGGTGATGGTGTGAAAGTGCTGCACTCGATATGCCAGCAAATTTGGAAAACTCAGCAGTGGCCACAGGATTGGAAGAGGTCAGTCTTCGTTCCAATCCCAAAGAAAGGCAATGCCAAAGAATGCTCAAACTACCGCACAATTACACTCATCTCACATGCTAGAAAAGTAATGCTCAAAATTCTCCAAGCCAGGCTTCAGCAATACGTGAACCGTGAACTTCCAGATGTTCAAGCTGGTTTTAGGAAAGGCAGAGGAACCAGAGATCAAATTGCCAATATCCGCTGGATCATCGAAAAAGCAAGAGAGTTCCAGAAAAACATCTATTTCTGCTTTATTGACTATGCCAAAGCCTTTGACTGTGTGGATCACAATAAACTGTGGAAAATTCTGAAAGAGATGGGAATACCAGACCATCTGACCTGTCTCTTGAGAAACCTGTATGCAGGTCAGGAAGCAACAGTTAGAACTGGACATGGAACAACAGACTGGTTCCAAATAGGAAAAGGAGTACGTCAAGGCTGTATATTGTCACCCTGCTTATTTACTTATATGCAGAGTACATCATGAGAAACACTGGGCTGGAAGAAACACAAGCCGGAATCAAGATTGCCGGGAGAAATATCAATAACCTCAGATATGTGGATGACACCACCCTTATGGCAGAAAGTGAAGAAGAACTAAAGAGCCTCTTGATGAAGGTGAAAGAGGAGAGTGAAAAAGTTGGCTTAAAGCTCAACGTTCAGAAAACTAAGATCATGGCATCTGGTCCCATCACTTCATGGGAAATAGATGGAGAAACAGTGGAATTGTCAGACTTTATTTTTGGGGGCTCCAAAATCACTGCTGATGGTGATTGCAGCCATGAAATTAAAAGATGCTTACTCCTTGGAAGGAAGGTTATGGCCAACCTAGATAGCATGTTTAAAAGCAGAGACATTACTTTGCCAACAAAAGTCCGTCTAGTCAAGGCTATGGTTTTTCCAGTGGTCATGTATGGATGTGAGATTTGGACGGTGAAGAAAGCTGAGCGCCGCAGAATTGATGCTTTTGAACTGTGGTGTTGGAGAAGACTCTTGAGAGTCCCTTGGACTGCAAGGAGATCCAATCAATCCATCCTATAGGAGATCAATCCTGGGTGTTCATTGGAAGGTCTGATGTTGAAGCTGAAACTCCAATACTTTGGCCACCTCATGCGAAGGATTGACTCATTGGAAAAGACCCTAATGCTGGGTAGGATTGGGGGCGGAAGGAGAAGGGGATGACAGAGGATGAGATGGTCGGATGGCATAACCGACTCGATGGACATGGGTTTGGGTGGCCTCCGGGAGTTGGTGATGGACAGAGAGGCCTGGCGTGCTGCAGTTAATGGGGTCGCAAAGAGTCAGACACGACTGAGTGACTGAACTGAAATGAACTGATATGTTTGTACATATTTAGGTACAATAGAAATAAGCAGTTCAAGTCAACAACCATGATCCTTAAGAATTTTTTTCCTTTCACAGTGTTTTATACATAAACTTTGATGGAGAGTTGATTTGAATACTCCAAATGGCTTGAAGACAGGGTCCAGGTCTTTTTCAGAGCTCTAGAGAATAGATGCTTTCAATAAATTTGTGAATAATTGTGAGGAGAAATGAGCAGTGACCCTGCAAGAGACTGACCCAGACTTGCCCATGAGTGTCCAGGAGTCTCCGGCGGAGGCGTGGGTCATCTAACATGACCTGGTGACTGTCCACCAGGTGTGGCCTGGTGTAGGGTTGGGGGCTCTGACTGTGGCAGTTCATGCAAGGGACATTTTGAAGGAGGTTGTCATTATCTTCATTACCCCCACTATAGTTTGGCCTCAGGTCAAACGACAGGGAGGGAACACAGCCCTGCCCATCAACAGAAAATTGGATTAAAGATTTACTGAGCATGAGACCCAGTTTCCCCTTCAGTCAGTCTCTCCCACTGGGAAGCTTCCATAAGCCTCTTATCTTTATCCATTAGAAGGTAGACAGAATGAAAACCACAATCACAGAAAACTAATCAAACTGATCACATGGACCACAGCCTTGTCTAATTCAATGAAACCATGAGCCATGCCACGTAGGGCCACCCAAGACGGACGGGTCATGGTGGAGAGTTCTGACAAAACATTGTCCACTGGAGAAGGGAATGGCAAGCCACTTCAGTATTCTTGCTTTGAGAACCCCATGAACAGTATGAAAAGGCAAAAAGATAGGACACTGAAAGATGAACTCCCTAGGTCGGTAGGTGCCCAATATGCTACTGGGGAGCAGTGGAGAAATAACTCCAGAAAGAATGAAGAGACGGAGCCGAAGCAAAAACAACACCCAGTTGTAGATGTGACGGGTGATGGAAGTAAAGTCCGATGCGGTAAAGAACCATATTGCAAAGGAACCTGGAACATTAGGTTGATGAATCAAAGTAAATTGGAAGTGATCAAACAGGAGATGGCAAGAGTGAACATCGACATTTTAGGAATCAGTAAACTAAAATGGACTGGAATGGTTGAATTTAACTCAGATAACCATTATATCTACTACTGTGGGCAAGAATCCCTTAGAAGAAATGGAGTAGCCCTCATAGTCAACAAGAGTCTGAAATGCAGTACTTGGGTGCAATCTCAACAACGACAGAATGATCTCTGTTCGTTTCTGAGGGAAACCGTTGAATATCACAGTAATCCAAGTCCATGCCCCAACCAGTAATGCTGAAGAAGCTGAAGTTGAACAGTTCTATGAAGACCTACAAGACTAGAACTAACACCCCCAAAAGATGTCCTTTTCTTTATGGGGGACTGGAATTCAAAGGTAGGAAGTCAAGAGCTACCTGGAGTAACAGGCAAGTTTGGCCTTGGGGTACAGAATGAAGCAGGGCAAAGGCTAACAGAGTTTTGCCAAGAGAATGCACTGGTCATAGCAAACACCCTCCTCCAACAACACAAGAGAAGACTCTACACATGGACATCACCAGATGGTCGACACCGAAATGAGATTGATTATATTCTTTGCAGCCAAAGATGTAGAAGCTCTATATAGTCAGCAAAAACAAGACTAGGAGCTGACAGTGGCTCAGATCATGAACTCCTAATTGCCAAATTCAGACTTAAATTGAAGAAAGTGGGGAAACCCACTAGACCATTCAGGTATGACCTTAATCAAATCCCTTATGATATACAGTGGAAGTGACAAATAGATTCAAGGGATTAGATCTGATAGACAGAGTGCCTGATGAACTATGGATGGAGGTTCGTAACATAGTACAGGAGGCAGTGATCAAGACCATCCACAAGAGAAAGAAATGCAAAAGGCAAAATGGTTGTCTGAGGAGGCCACACAAATAGCTGAGAAGAGAAGAGAAGCTAAAGGCAAAGGAGAAAAGGAAGAATATACCTATTTGAATGCAGAGTTCCAAAGAATAGCAAGGAGAGATAAGAAAGCCTTCCGCAGTGATCAATGCAGAAAAATAGAGGAAAACAATAGAATTGGAAATCTCTTCAAGAAATCTCTTTCTTGAAGAGATCTCTTCAAGAAAATTAGAGATACCAAGGGAACACTTCATGCAAAAATGGGCACAATAAAGGACAGAAGTGGTATGGACCTAACAGAAGCAGAAGATATTAAAAAGAGGCAGCAAGAATATACCGAACTATACAAAAAAGATCTTCATGACCCAGTTAACCATGATGGTGTGATCACTCACCTAGAGCCAGACATCCTGGGTGTGAAGTCAAGTGGGCCTTAGGAAGCTTCAATATGAATGAAGCTAGTGGAGGTTATGGTATTCCAGTTGAGCTATTTCAAATCCAAAAGATGATGCTGTGAAAATGCTCCACTGAATATGCCAGCAAATTTGGAAAACTCAGCAGTGGCCATAGGACTGGAAAAGGTCAGTTTTCATTCCAATCCCAAAGAAAGGCAATGCCAAAGAATGTTCAAACTACTGCACACTTATACTCTTCTCACACTCTAGCAAAGTACTGCTCAAAATCCTTCAAGCCAGTCTTCAACAGTATGTGTACCATGAACCTCCAGATGTTCAAACTGGATTTAGAAAAGGCAGAGGAACCGGAGATCAAATTGCCAACTTCCGGTGAATCATAGACAAAGCAAGAGAGTTCCAGAAAAACATGTACTTCTGCTTTATTGACTATGCCAAGGCCTTTGACTGTGTGGATCACAGCAAACTGTGGAAAATTCTTCAAGAGATGGGAAATACCAGACCACCTGACCTGCCTCCTTAGAAATCTGTATTTGGGTCAAGAAGCGACAGTTAGAACTGTACATGTATCAACAGACTGGTTCCAAATCGGGAAAGGAGTACATCAAGGCTGTATATTGTCACCCTGCTTACTTAAGTTATATATCAGAGTATATCATGTGAAATGCCGGGCTGGATGAAGCACAAGCTGGAATCGAGATTGCCAGGAGAAATAGCAATAACCTCAGGTATACAGATGACACCATCCTTATGGCAGAATACGAAGAAGAACTAAAGAGCCTCTTGATGAAAGTGAAAGAAGAGAGTGAAAAAGTTGGCTTAAAGCTCAACATTCAGAAAACTGAGATCATGGCATCTGGTCCCATCACTTCATGGCAAATAGATGGGGAAAAAATGGAAACAGTGAGAAACTTTATTTTTTTGGACTCCAAAATCACTGCAGATGGTGACTGAAGCCTCCTTTGAAGAAAAGCTATGACCAACCTAGACAGCTTATTAAAAAGCAGAGACATTACTTTGCCAACAAAGATCTGTCTAGTCAAAGCTATGGTTTTTCCAGTAGTCATGTATGGATGTGAGAGTTGGACTGTAAAGAAAGCTCAGCACTGAAGAATTGATGCTTTTGAACTGTGGCGCTGGAGAAGACTCTTGAGAGTCCCTTGGACTGCAAGGAGATCCAAATCAGTCCTGAATATTCATTGGCAGGACCGATGTTGAAGCTGAAACTCCAATACTTTGGCCATCAGATGCGAAGAACTGACTCTGCAAAGGCCCCTGATGCTGGGAAGAATTCAGTGTGGGAGGAGAAGGGGACAACAGAGGATGAGATGGTTGGATGGCATGACCTAGTCAATGGACATGAGTTTGTGTAAGCTCCAGGAGTTGGTGATGGACAGAGAAGCTTGGTGTGCTTCAGTGCATAGGGTCACAAAGAGTCGGATATGACTGAGTGACTGAACTGATATATAGTGTAAATATAAATAGTATGAAATGTGCTATTAAAGAGACACTGGTCATCATACACATAGAACATAGAACTCTTATAGTAATGACATCAACTAGAAATCTCATGAATTAGATGAATGCTAACATGAATTGCATGGAGCTGGGGAGCACACAAGTATGAGTTATAATAAAGTTGCTTTCTATTAATATCTTTCTTCTATTCAGTGCTACCTCTCTTTTATAGTGATATCTCTTCAGAAGTTCTTATGAAATTTAGAGTGTTCAATTAGAAAGCAATAGTCAGGAAATTACCCCGTTTCCCCTGTGCTTCAACACTAAGTCTACAGCATCCCCTCCTATGGTGCTTGGAAAGGGGTTAGTTGAAATTTAATCTGAGGAAGAGTCAGCACCTTTAACCTAGAGATCTCCTTTCTTGGACTAGGTAGCCCAACTGGATACTCATGGTATTATAATTAGCTGGTGGTGGTGAGGAGGAGAGAGAAGACTAGTTAGTTGTTCCAGGCTGGTGATGTAAGATAACAAGGAAGAGATCCATTTTAATTTCCTTAAATAGAGTTATAAACTGTGTGCCAGATGGCCTTATAAATCACCTGTGTTAGAGGGTCTTCAAGTCACTCATTTGGGACAACGAAATTGGTTTAGTATTTTAAATTGTTGGCTAGAACATATGTTTGTAACTATGTGATCTAATTTTAAAGATCAATACACTTGCAGAAGTGTTACATTAAAACAAAGTTATCCTGCTTGTAGATGAAAATTCCAAGGTCTATGGTTTTTCTCTATAGTTTGTTTTACATTACAAAAGTAATGCATGCTTCTTATAAAGTAGAATTACTAACAGGTAAGTGGAACAAAGTCAGTCCCCTTTCTCTATATCTTTCACAATATGTGTTCGTATTTTAAACAATGGATTTTTAATTGAAAAACAAATGGCACAGCAAGGATGATGTTGTCATTTTCTTATAAAATGCTGATGTCAAATGATAATTTTTGTATACTAATATTTCCTGGTAAGATGTTTATTAGATTTTTAAAATTTCTTTAAATTTGTCTTCCCAAATTAACTGGATTGGAAACTAACATGAAAGGAGCCCACAGGTTGGACCGGTTGTGCTTCAGTAACAACAGAGGTCTGTTTAAATATCTCATTACTCCACTTTTCAAAGTCCCTGAATCATTCTGAAGCCTTCTGTGATCTACTGCCTTGGGTTTAGTAGGTAAAGATGGGCATTCAGACACTCGGTGGGACAGGAGGAATGCGGAACATGGTGCATTCACCTACTGGGAGAAAACAAAAACCAAAATCACTGGTCTGTTCTTTTCAGACGGGCTTGCTGCTGCCGCCGCTAAGTCGCCTCAGTCGTGTCCGACTCTGTGCGACCCCATAGACGGCAGCCCACCAGGCTCCCCTGTCCCTGGGAGTCTCCAGGCAAGAACACTGGAGTGGGTTGCCATTTCCTTCTCCAATGCATGAAAGTGAAAAGTGAAAGTGAAGTTGCTCAGTCGTGTCCTCCATGGGATTTTCCAGGCAAGAGTACTGGAGTGGGGTGCCATTGCCTTCTCCTTCAGATGGGCTTGAGCACCCCAAGAAAAGCCAGAGGAGAAATATGGCACAGTTTCCTGAAGTATCAACTCTGCTTCAAGTTTTGAGGGCAAAAAGTTATAATAAAATAGATGAGGTGTTAAGGAATAAAGTTAAATGCCTAATTTGTAGGAATTTTAAAATTTTAGCAGTAAGACAGGAGAAATTCTTTTTAAGCATTGAGCTTACATATCTCTGAGGTTATGTGTCCTGTCTGTTTGGGAAAATTTGAGTAACTCTGCTATATGATGAGGATGTAGAGAAAGAGAGGAGATTCATAGATTTTTCATTTCGGGTAATATGGGAGAAGAGATGAGTAGATAAAAATTGAGGATTTCTCACAGTGTGTAATAAAGTACCTTGCTCATGGTAGGACATGTAAAACTACTTGTGGGTTTTTTAATTTAGTTTCTCTTCTTATTAAGAAGCAATGATGCTGGTATTGAGCACTAGCTCCCAAACTTTGCTAGTAAGTTTTTCTTTAAAACTCTTCAACTGGCTGGTACTTTTTCTTCTTCTTTTTTTTTTCAATCCTGTGGATTTGAGAGGCTCTGACTTTCTCTGAGAAAAAAAGAACAAGACTTTGAGAGAAGTGAAACTATAAAAATATTATTGGAGCCACAAAACTTATTTTTAACAGTCTTCCCACACTTAGCAGTGACTTGAATAGCAACAGAGAAGCCCAGCTTGACTTGGTGAAATATAACACGGTGAGGGTACTTCACTCTGATGAATATTCCTATATTATTCACCAGCTGTTGCTTTTGCTTTTAACCACGTCTGTGTTTACGTATGTTGGCTGATTTTAAGTAAAATGATTGAAGTAAATTATTTCTTTTAGAAAAAACAATGTTTCTAGAAATTTTTATTTCTCATTTCATATCTACATCCTATAGAATGGTTCTGGGGACAGGTTAGGGGATTTTGGTAAGCATATTTCTAGAAGAGATTTCTCTAGATTGAGGCAATTATTATCCAAGATTAGGTCAAGATAAAATATTAGGTTATAGGGTTAAAACTGAAATTTTTAACCTAATAATATAAACACAACTATAAATTTACGTGAACTTGCTGTTTATGTTAGAATTTGCATTAATGTGTACCTTCTCCACTTTTAATTTAGAAAGATGTATTTAAGTTAGATACCTGCAGTTTTTGATTTGATATAACTGTGAGTTACATTAAATATACTATCTTGGTTTTAAGTTGCTTTTTATTATTTAATCTTTGGTATCAATATGAGTATATTTAAGTGATACATGTCTATATAAATAAATATGATTGGGTAGAAAAATTATTATGATAATTAATATAATTCTTTTGTGATTTCATTTCAGCACTTTTTGAGAGTTAATATTATTTCTCAGGTTTTTTTTCTAATCTGTAAATTCAAATGTGCTATGTTAGTGCAAGAACTGACATATAAAGTTTTCAATGTGACTGGCATTTTTGAAAAACAATTGGAAGGGAATAAATAAAAGCAGTGAAATCTATATTGCTTTAATTAATAGATATTTTAGAATAACATAGATAGTTTGAGAATAATGTTTAGAACATGGCTTCGTTCAAGAATAGTTAAATTAATACATATACACAGGTGTTCTGAAGATATTTTTAATCCTATCAATTTTCTTTTACCAAATCTAGTAATTTTGTGTAATCTTCAGCCGCTAACAGCTCAACAGTGTCATTCTTCTTTCTGAACTGCTACACAACCTTTCTCCTAGTGTTCATTGATGCTGTTTTAATCTTCATCTTGGTGCTAATATATTATGTCCATATTGAATCTAACTCTTTTCTGCTACCTTTATTTAGCTCATGATAATGAGGAGAACCCTATTTGGCTCCAGTGAAGGAGTAAACATGGTTGTCAATAGGCTCATACTGCCTGGTAGGACACAGTTATAATGTGCCGAGGTGTCTAGGTTCCTATTCATCTTAACATAAATACTTGTGCCCTTTCAATTTGGGATATTTTTCCACTATTGTGTCTTTGATGCATTCCTCCACTATACTTTTTCCCATTTTCCCCTGAAATTAATGCTTGTTATTCAGATCTTTTACCTGTTGAATCGATTCTCTGTTTTATCTTTCTTTCATGTTTTCCTCTTTCTTAGGTTTACATCTTGGGCAATATATTCGAATTTATCTTCCAGACCTACTATTGATCTTAAAGTGACTGTTGTGTAACTTTCTGAGTTTTTAATGTTCTCAAGTGGTTTCTTTTCAGAGCATCCAGTTATTTTTATGGGCATGACGTCCTTCTTGAGCATTTGCATGTTATTAGTTTATGTGTTTTTCTTTTATAGCTTGAAATAACCCTTTTATTCCTGTTTTTTTTTTTTTTTGCTCATGTTGTTGATTTTACTTGGAAAACAGGCGAATTTTTGGTTGTCTGCCATATTTGAGTGAAAACTTTGGTTGATTATTCTAATTAGGCTGTGTGGATTTCTTTCTAATGTCTCACTGGCCTCTCTCCTACTGGGCCTTTCTCTGGAGTAGACCATCTCCCTGGGACCCACGTGTGTGTATGAGAGAGATGAACTGACTGATGAGTATTACTCTGAGTGAGTGGGCAGGCAAGTGGATGACCTCCAAGCCTGCATGAGAAAGCTGTCCTCCGGATTACTTGATTTTTGGAACTTAAATGCTTTTGTTGAATCATTTTTGTTATTCATTAAATTTTACTTTATTGCAGGTTCTACATTCATGGAAATCCTACTTATTAACAATTTCAGTCAATTATTTTTAACCTGCAAAGCAGGGTTGAAAGTAAACAAAGAAAGGTACTGTGATTTCAAAATTTCTGTCAAAGAAACCTTAGAGAAAAATCAAGAACTTTATTTCTTACCTTCATAAAGCACTTCATTGATTTATGTGTTTCCCTGTTTTTCTAACCAGATTGCTTTCTTATTTCTTTACCCATAGATTTTAAAAAAGGATAAAATAATGAAAAGAGATATAGTTAGAAGTAGGTGCTCTGCTGGAGACCAAAAGTAAATAGAGGATGGAACTATAGAATTTGAATAAGTTATATAATTTCCAAGTTAAACTGTTTTCAATGCCTTCTTTCCAAAGAAAATAGAGAAGTAATTTCTTCTAGAGAGAGATTATTTTTGAATGGACAAAGAAACATACAAAGATTAATCCCTGAAAGAATGAAAGACAGAATTTGATATTTCCCTACTAGCCTAAACAAGTGAATTGCTGCCCTAGTTTGTTAGCCAAACATAGCAAAGTCCAATTTATCATTCAAAGGTCAGCTTGAATCTTGCCCCTTTTAATGAAGTCTTCCTGGACAAACCCCAGCTAAATGTGTTCTTTAATCAGTTTACATAATCACATCTTTGTTTCCCTCTCTCATGAGACTTATGATATTTTGCTTCATATGCAGATTTGTGTGCTAACATTGTAGTTAGTGTTAGCTGTCAATCTTGTTTGTGAAAAATATTTTATTTTTTATTGTCTTTGTATATTTCCAGGATATTTTTGCCTCATAGACATGTAAATAATACTAAGTGATTGGAACTATTCCAATCTTACCATTTTCCAATAATAATTTCTTACTTTTTTCTAAGCAAAATCATTGTTCATATGTGCAGAATATTGCTGCCTTTTGATGCAGTCTCTTCATATTTCCTAAGTTTATCTATGGAATTATAATTAATATTTTGATTATGGTTTACATCTTAAAATATGGATGTTACAAATAAAAATTTGAACAAAATCACTCTTTTCTCTGTTTTTGCACATTCATATTTATTATAACTCAGTAAAGCAAAAAAACTACTAATTTGCATATAAAAGGATGTGAGCTGTGTCATTTTCAATATGGATAAATAGAGAAAAATAACAATAAACATATATTTATGATCTGCAATAGTTGAGCTCATTGTTATTCAGCTTGAATGTGAAGCTTAAAGAGGCAAGATTTTAAATATAAGTGGTTTCCGTAGATAGCATTTTTAGGTTTATTTGCATTAAGATTTCTATGTCACCAGCATGGGAGAGATGCTGAGAGCTATACTAAATTTGAAAATTGTCTTCAGTCACAGTTGTACTTTCATGTACTTTTTGTTACAATTTAAGGTATTGTTTTTCCTTTTATTATACTTGATGTAAATCTTTTTTTAAAACATCTTGACAAGCATCTTAAAACTTCTGTTATTTTTTTTTTTCCTACATTGCTACAGAATTGAGCCTTGTTGAATATTTAAGCATTTCTTGTGCTGGTAATATTGTTTAAACAAACCTTAGAAAATCCCTAATCCTGAAAACGCTGAATAGAATTGGTTTTATGACAGTAGGCCACCATTTGATGAAATTAAAATGGCTTTTCTGGGACCCCATTAATGCCTAACTTTTTTCTGTTCCCAGAGCTCTGAGCACATCTTTCCAACAAGGTCATTATACTGCCTTGATTGGTTTTATAGTCCTCTTTATCTACTTGACTTTGTCCACAGGAGGATAGTTAGGGCTTGGCATATAGCAGAGATATAGAGAATAAATGAATGAAACTTGATTTTGTGAACACTGGAGGACCTTTGAAGGTTATTAACCAAAAGTAACATGGTAAAAATGTGTCTCCAAAATATTTATTTTCAAAAATTTATTTGCCTTTTAAAATGCCATTGATCTTGTTATTTTATTACTGAATACATTTTTTAATAAATAAAAAATTCAAAGGTTTATTTTTTCATGGAATGGCTCAAGTAAATTTATTTTTAATTTTAAAAGATGGCTGTAGTGAGTTGAGCAAGGATTTGGACACTATTTAAATACATGAGAAAATGGAAATTATAAAAAGGGTGATTTTAACTCCAGCTCTGGTTTTAGATTTATTTGTTTTAATGTTTTAAAACTCTTGATGTAAAATCTGTAATAATTTAGGTAAATGTGTAGTTGCATCAGCATTGTTTTAGTAATTCCATTGTCTTATATACTGTCACTTTTTTTTAAACAATGAGCTTGTTTCATTGTTTAAGAAATAAACTAATTTTTACTTTTCCTGAAGTCTATTTGGTAGATTTTATGAAACATTTTATATGTACTCTACTTTCAGTGTTAGCATGATTAAGGAAGAGTGTAAGAAAGGACTGCCCTTGTAGTAATTTTACTTTGGGTCTAGTGTTCTGAGTTATCAAATTGTAACTTATCTTCTAAGATATTCTAAATACTGTGTCTACCAGTGGTTATGCTCAAACCAGTAGAAAATTTCTGCAGCATGTTGTGAGCTGAAATTCTTCCCAGAGTGACTTGAATTGGAATGTTGGTGATTGCGGCAAGTCTGACTGGCTTTTCACCATAAATGGTACAGACGTGAGTTTTCAGAAAATGGGCAATGGAAATTACAGCTAATGCATGGAATACACCAAAAGGGGTAATTGCTTGCTTCCTTCCCTCTTTAAATTTAGTACTTCTGACATTACTAAAATTGCTCAAAATGCTTCCTTTCCTAATTGTAACATATAAAGTCAGTAAAAGCAGGAGAGGTGTGTAATAGTGATAAAAGGGTTTGAACTGAGAGAGAATAACATATGTGTTCACATTGGCCCATTATCTCTACAGTACTTTCATGTGAAACCATAGCAATATAGGGAAAATTTCTCCTCAGGATTGTCTGCAGTTCCCAAGTTGAACCCTTTCATTTGAGAATAAAATTTTAGATTACTTACCCCTTTTAAGGAAAAGTAGTCAGTGGTCATCACCTCCTCATCTAATATCTGAGCAAACTCTACACAATATGCGCTTAGCCCTGGGATGTTACTCTGATACCAGGGAAGCCGTTCTCTGACACACCAAAGCTCTAAACTGCTCCAGGCTTTCTCATCTCTCTGTGTTCCTAATTTTAAACACCACCTCAGAGAGCCCTTTCTCTGATAACAACATTTTCTTTCAGAATAATCATTCAACTCTTCCCTACTTTTCTTTCCACTAGCCATTTTACTGCCTTCCATCCTTTCATACCACCTGTGAGATAATGTCAGAATCTGCCTGCAATGCAGGAGACCTGGATTCAGTCCCTGGGTCGGGAAGATCCCCTGCAGAAGGGAATGACTACCCACTCCAGTATTCTTGCCTGGAAAATTCCATGGACAGAGGAGCCTGGTGGGCTATGAGTCCATGGGGTCCCAAAGAGTCGGACATGTCAGAGCCACTAATACTTTCTTAAGTATGAAAGGTGTTTTATATATATATATATATATATATATATATATATATATATATATATATATATATGTACACACACACAGACAGAGAGAGAGAGAGTGTGTGTGTTATCCCCATAGCATAGTCTACAGTTTCACTAACTCTTTGCTTTATCATAACTCCCTTTAAGCCCAAACTTTCTTACAAAATTACAACCTGATGTCAACTTATACAATGACTGTACTTTCCGTAATCAACATACTTTAACAAAGAAATTTTCAATAGCCATTCAAACCTCCTCTTATTTCTCATGTCATTTGCTAGAGAAGACCCTGTTTCTTCTATGCAAAAGAAAATGAAAGGCATCATAGGATAACACAGCTTCCCTCAACCCAAATCAGGAAGGGTTTTATGCATCTGCAGTCATCCTTTCAATTTTCCCCTCAGTTACAGAAGAGAGGTTCTTGCCATGTCATGCCAGTCTCTTCATCTGGGATTTGTTTTCTGTATCACCAGCTCTCTCAGGAAATTTCCCTTGTCAGATAAACTCTCTTCTCTTTCCCAAGCTAGCTGTTTCATCTCACTAGGGGTCACAAAAAGAATCACTGTTAAGCAAGCCTCAGCCTCAAACCTGCAGGATTGAAAGCCTGACTCTCAACACCATCCTCTGCTCGTGATCCCCTGGTCTCAGTGAGTAGCGCAGCTCCAAGCCAATTGCATAGAAACGTGGGTCATTCGTGAGCTTTCGTCTCGCACTTCCTGAATTCAGTCTGTCACCAAGTCTTATTGCTCTTGCTTCCTAAAGGTCTCCAGAATATCTACTTCTTCCCATGTCCCCTCCCTAAACACCCTCACCTAGGCTAGCATTACCTGCTACCAGAGAGATTCCAAAAATCTCCTAATTCTTCAAGACTGTTCTCCAATAGGAAGGTGTGTTTATCTTTTCTGAATATAATTATGACCCATTTCTCTTCTGCTTAACACTCTTTAGTTACTTTGAATAACGAACAAAATAAAAAGCAAAGTCCTTACTGTAGCTGTAAGATCCTACCTGGACTGGCCCCTGCCTGCATTTGCAGCCCTGCCTTTTTCTGACTGCTTCCCAATTTCCGGTCACACCAGCTTTCTCTCTCTGGCCCAGCAAAGGGATCCTGTTTCCTCCTCTTCGATGGTGACATCAGGTGTCATCGACTCAGGCTTTTTGTAGATGTTAACTCAGTGGTAGAATTCTGGCCTCAAGGGTTGCATTCAAAATAAGACTTCAGAAGTAAGAGAGGAGTTCTCTAGAATCATCTCAATGATCTAGAAGGATAAATTGACTCCGAGAGGTTAGAGCTCATGGATTGTGAACTAGATGATAGCCACGTTGAGTGATAGTAGCCGTCCTGGAGCAGCTGGTTCTGGTGAGATTTATGGTACATGTTGTGCTGCTGGAGTTCTGCCAGCCTCAAAGTGGTTTCTAGGAAACTCAGGTGGTTGCTGCAGAGTTCTAGCTTCATTGGTGAGGCCAGGATGACCAGAGTTGTCCATTGCTTATAATCCTCCCGGTGAAACTAGGATGTGGTATAGAGAGATGATCTCTGTGCTAAATGGTTAGAACGTTATTGATTATTAAAGGAAAATATGATCTTATTTTATTTCTCGAACTAGGGAAGTGGCTTATAGCTACTGCAAATAATTTACATTTCTATAGCATTTAGTGTTTATAAAACTATGTTTAGCTGCTACCTTGGTTTATATCTCAGCGCTTAAAGTGGGCACAGCACCATTTTCCAAATTCTTTTGGTATAGAGAAGGAAGCTAAAAGAAAGGTGTTCGATTCAACATGACTCATAAGTTTCAAAGCCAGAACGAGCAACCACACTTCATTTCTGTGCTGCACATAGTGGGGTTTGTATAAAATTCAACACTATTTCAATCACAGTGTGTACTATTAACATATTAGTGAAATGTAATGCAGTGGGAAAATAACTAGCAGATGACATTGAGGAGTCAATTTTCGGCTGCTTTTCACAATGCAGCCCTCTATTCAGCAGTTAAGTTGACCTATTTTTAGTTGGGTTTGGGACGGAGCCCAGAGCAGCACTGAGCAGTCTCTACAACCTTCTGCTTGGTGTTACTTGCCCTTAGTCATCAATTGAAAGTCTCTGATGTTTTCTGACTCAGAAAATACACATTTTCATTTTCTTCTATAGCATTGGCTCAGCTGATCTTGAGTCCTATAGAATATCAGGATTTTCTAAATTTTCTTTGAGAATTAAAAAAAAAAAACTAACAAGAAATTCTGCATATGTGTGTGTTTGTGTGTGTGTCCTGTAATTCACTTGCAATGAACTACTTCTGAGTCATGGTGGAGCTTCATTTTTCTATCCTCACCTCTCAGAATGTGGGTGCCAGTCAGCAGCAGATAAAATGGGTTATCTCCCCTTCAGGCCCACCTCATGGACAACAGAAAAGTCTATGCTGGGTAGGAATGAGAAAATCATTCCGTTTCTCCCTCAGGAGCCAGACTTTCTGTGTGGGCTGGAAGCTGCTTCAAGAGAAGAGAATCTGATGTGCCTTTTGGCATGTGATTCTAGAGTGACTGACTGCAGGTCTGATTTGACTCTGTGTGTATTTGTGTAGGAGGAGGGGTGAGTCCTTTTATAAGGTGAAATTCCCAGTAAGTACTGCCACCATGGACTTCCTTTTTGGCTCAGCTGGTAAAGAATCTGCCTGCAATGCGGGAGACCAGGTTCGATCCCTGGGTTGGGAAGATCCCCTGGAGGAGGGAAAGGCTACCCACTCCAGTATTCTGGCCTGGAGAATTCCATGGACTGTATACTGTATAAACTATATACTGTATAATTCATGGTATCGCAAAGAGTTGGACACGACTGAGCTACTTTCATTTCATTTCACTGCCACCATAACCTCCCTGGTCCCAACAATCAGGCTCTTGCCTATCTTGGGGAGGAGGTCAGTGAAGGTGCTAGTGATCCAGGAAAGAGAATAAGTATAACCTTGCTAGAAGCTGGGGGCTAGTGTAGCCCCAGTGTGCATCCATACACGGCTTGGGCAATTCTCATAGCTCCTAATCCATCCCTGACAATATCAGGTGTCTCTTTTCTGTTTCGGATCCCACATGGAAACAGTGCATGGGCTCCAATACTCCTTATTTTTACAGACACTATTTAACAATCTGCTGCTGCTGCTAAGTCACTTCAGTCGTGTCTGACTCTGTGCGACCCCATGAGATGGCAGCCCACCAGGCTCTCCCGTCCCTGGGATTCTCCAGGCAAGAGCACTGGAGTGGGTTGCCATTTCCTTCTCCAATGCATGAAAGTGAAAAGTGAAAGTGAAGTTGCTCAGTCGTGTCCGACCCTTAGCTCCTCCGTCAATGGGATTTTCCAGGCAAGAATACTGGAGTGGGGTGCCACTGCCTTCTCCAATTTAACAATCTAGGAATGAGTTATTTGGTATGATTTTTTCCCCCCGTGTATAGCAAATAGTAGGTACAGAATCTTAATCACTTTAGAAATAATCTTAATGACTAACATAAGATAGGTTATTAGTAATTCTGATATATTTAAAATTCAAATGAATATGAACAGTCTTTATTCCTCCCTGTACAAACTAACTCTTCAGCTATAAAGCTGCTCACACTGTAAACATTTCTTTACTTTTCTTTCTTGTTTTTTTTTTAACTTTTAGAGATGTGATTGAAAACACAAAATATTCTTAACCTTAACCTTTCTTCTCACACCCCCCAAATATTTTTTCTGTCATTCAAACGTGGATATGTTTTTGAAGTATGTTTAGTCTGCCATCAAAAATAAAGGTTGAACCACTTAGAGGGTTTCATTTCTACCAATTTAAACTTTTGATTTTTGTAATTGAGAAAAGGTTTACATGTCTCATGAGAATGCTGTGTTGGTATCTACCTTATTACCAGTCTAAACACAGTGAGCTGTGATTGTCCATCTCATCAGCATCAGGGGCTGTACATAGGCTTTTGTTTTGCCATCAGGACTCTAATCTTTGAGTGTTTTCTTGACTGTAGTTTGAAAGATAGATGTCAGTGCTGGTGGCTGTGCAGTGCCAGGAGGGGTGTGTGTGTGGGTGGGTGGGTGGGTGGTGAGGGGCTGAAGAGTGCTAGGTACTAGAAATTGTCAGGCTGTTCGGCCCCACACACATTAGGAGCCATCTCTGCTGATATCTACTTCTGTTGCAACTATATCATTTTAGCTAAAA
The DNA here is from genome assembly GCF_054371585.1 of Giraffa tippelskirchi. Taxonomy (NCBI): domain Eukaryota; kingdom Metazoa; phylum Chordata; class Mammalia; order Artiodactyla; family Giraffidae; genus Giraffa; species Giraffa tippelskirchi. The sequence continues at coordinate 100,275,180 of NC_137280.1, read as the reverse complement.
TTAATAGTTCTGATCTTATTGAAGATTTAGGTGACTGGGATTGTAATTATTCTTTTGGCAATTCATAATGTTAAGTTCATAATAGGAGATTTTTAAAAATGTGCTTTGTTGACTGGCTCTTATCTCCAGCACCTATATCCATATCTGTGTGGGTTCACAGTAAGCACTCAGTAAATAACTTTTCAATGAGTGAGTGAATGAATGAGCTGGTCTTCAAGACAAAGTGAAATACTAATACTCTGGAACTAATCCCTTTGCATCTAGCGTGCTAATTGATTTAGGTCATTGTCTTCTAAAATTTAATTTCAATGTGATATTTTTATAAATATATTATAGGCATTAGCATGCTTATTTTTATTAATGTAATCAGTTCATTTCAGTTGCTCAGTCATGTCCATCTCTTTGTGACCCCATGGACTACAGCGCGCCATGCTTCCCTGTCCACTACCAACTCCTGGAGCTTGCTCAGACTCGTGTCCATTGAGTTGGTGATGCCATCCAACCATTAATGTAATAATTTTTATAAATATAAGCATTGAAGGAAGCTTGATGTGCTGCAATCCATGGGGTCACAAAGAGTCATACAGGTCAATGACTGAACAATGACAAAACAAGCATTAACGTAAGCTTTGCATGTTAAACTTACTTGTTAAAAATTTCAGTGCCTGTTATATGCCAAGAAGAGTTTTAGGTGCAAAAGATTTCAAGATGAAGAAAACCAAATCTCAGCACTCTTGGAATTTGCATTTTAGTTCAGAAAGACAGACAGTGAACCAACAAATAAATTATTCTGTGTCAAGTGCTGCTGAGTGCTACAAAGAAAAATCAAAGAAAGCTCTCTCTGACATAACATGTAAGCAGAGACTAAAGCAAGTGTGATAGTGATCCCTGTGAATATATAAAGAAAGAAAGTTCTAGGCAGAGAAAGTACAGAGGCTTTGTGGCGGCCATGGGCTTGGTATACTCAGAGGCTTAACAAGCAGGCCATTAAGACAAGCGAGATGTGAGCAAGGCTAAGAATAGTAGTATGGAATCAGTAAAATCTTGGGGTATAAGCAGACCATTGCAGGCTTGGAATCCATTGTAAGGATGTTGCTTTTCCTTTGAGTGAACAGGGAAGCCAGTGAAGGCTTGCTGAAAGACTTAGTGACTGGAATCATCAAGAAGAGACAGTAGGACCTTCTCTGTCACCTTTGTGGGTGATTGACTAATGAGGCCACCACATTCTTGTATCCCTTTAGTATCTGCAGTATTGCTGTATTTGCCCAGGACAATATACTTATAATCAGAGGTAGGCCATGTGAGATCCATAGGTAAGGCAGGTGATGTTCCTCATGCCTTCAAGCTCTCAGCCCACGTTTATTTAAAATGGTTTTCCTTTAATTTTTTTTTTAATTCCAAGCTTCAACATTGCTTTGAATTCTCTGGGTATGAGTATTAGCAAAAGCTTAGGTTTAAGAGGAGTTTCCATTTTAGGAGTAAGAGGCAAGAGATGGGGCAGTGGTGTGGATGCATGTTATATCTGATACCCGTGTAATGAGTATCAGAAGTCTGGTTTTCAGGTCAGTTTCTGATAAACACATTTACCTTTGGGCAAATGGTGTTACTGCTTTAATACTTAAATTCATCATCTTAGGGCCTTCCCTGGTGCCCCAGTGGTTAAGACTTGGTCTAATATAGGGGAGAAGAAAGCTGAGCGCCGAAGAATCGATGCTTTTGAACTGTGGTATTGGAGAAGACTCTTAAGAGTCCCTTGGACTGCAAGGAGAGCCAACCAGTCCATCCTAAAGGAAATTGGTCCTGGTGCTCACTGGAAGGACTGATGTTGAAGCTGAAACTCCAATACTTTGGCCACCTCATGTGAAGAGTTGACTCATTGGAAAAGACCCTGATGCTGGGAAGGATTGGGGGCAGGAGGAGAAGAGGATGACGATGAGATGGCTGGATGGCATCACCGACTCGATGGACATGAGTTTAGGTAGACTCCAGGAGTTGGTGATGGACAGGGAGGCTTGGCGTGCTGCGATTCATGGGGTCGCAAAGAGTCAGATGTGACTGAGTGACTGAACTGAACTGAACTGAATACAGGGGCTACAGGTTTGATCCCTGGTGAGAGAGCTAAGATCTCACATACTTTGTGGCCAAAAATTATCAAAACATAAAACAGAAGCAATATAGTAACATTCAGTAAATACTTTAAAATTGTTCCACATCAAAAAACAAATCTTTGAAAAATATTGATCATCTTAAGATAAGCAGAATTTGGCTAGATCTGTTCCAGGGATTTTGATAGGCCAGAGGCTTAGCTTGAGTTTCTTAAACAAAATAAACTTAGGCTGGGTAGCTTAAACATTTGTTGTTGTTCAGTCGCTAAGTTGTGTCCTAGTCTTTACAACCCCATGGACTGCAGCCCACTGGGCTCCTCTGTCTATAGGGTTTTCCAGGCAAGAATACTGGAGTGGGTTGCCATTTCCTTCTCCAGGGGATCTTCCAGACCAGGGATTGAACCTGTGTCTCCTGCACTGGCAGGTGGATTCTTTACCCCCGAGCCACCAGGGAAGCCCAGCTTAAACAGCTGACGTTTATTTTTCATGGTTCCGGAGGCTCGCAGTCCAAAATAAAGGTCTAGGCCACTTTGGTTCCAGCTGAGAATTCCTGTCCATGTCTGTCCCTGTAAGGGCACTAATTCCATCACGTGGGCTCCACTCTCATGACCTAATTACCCTCCCAGTACCAATGAATTGAGGCTTCAACGTATGATTTGAGGGACACAATAGTCAGTGCTTTAAAAACAGCTAGTTTAAAATCTGTGACACCATCACATGTTATTTCATTGTAGTCAAGAATTTTCATGTTACCTGCAGCTCATCTAAAGTTTGTTTTAACTGTCAGTACTGACAGTTATATAAATATTGTGTGCACTTGCTTTATGGAAGTCTTGATTTTAGTTATCATATGCTATTTTGGTGCTAAAGTGGGCCTTGCTGTTGTTCCATTTAAACACATTGTAAATCAATACTTTGCTTCTGAGAGTAGTTGAAGAAAAATTTTCTCTCTACTGTTTTTCATTGAAGCGAAATAATTGACAGTTTTCAAAAAGAAACCTGGAATAGTTGGGAGGTTACTAATTCCAACATAAAATTGATAAAGGGTAATTTTCCACATTTGCCAGACATTTTCTTCTACAATAATTATTGTTGCAGCAGTAAGAAAGGAAGTGTAGGGAAGTCCCTTTTGGGGTCACCAGAGGCTTTGTTTTATATTATAAAACACTTGTTCATCACCCATTGTCACTTGTAAAACCTGCTGGTAGAAATACGTATCATTTAGTGAGATCAGAGTCTTAAATTCCAGTTTAAAAGCTATTTAGTGAGCAGTAGTTGACTGAGGAAGTCTTGTTATGCTCCATGAGTTATGGATTCTATTCATCAGAAACATATTTTGATAGGGGGAGATCTCTCTACACACGTGTGAAAATTAATGGTACAAGCTGTTGTGGAATATTTTTCTTCTACTTAATCTGTTCATCCAAGTAAATTTATCTTTGGAAATTATCCAGTGCCTTGTATCTAAAGGATATATATGGTGAGTAAGAGTAATCAAGGCCTCATTTCTTAGTGTACGATTCAACAGGTTGACAGGTCATCTGTTCAACTTGCTGCCCTGGAGTGGCTTGCCTCCTGGCTTTCCAACCTGCTTGTCCGATAGCCTTATCTTTCTTGAACTTCTGTGTGTTCATCGGAAAATGGAGCAATCATAAAACCCATGCCTTGGGCTGTTAGAAGCATTAAATTGGATAATAAGATATAAACAAAGCAATATAATTTTAATAATAGATATTTTGGGGGGGACTTAGCACATTTTAAAGAAATCGAAACAGAAGAACTCCCAGGATATACCCATCAAATCAGTTTAGAGTTTATGAAGCCTGCAAATTCAGCAGAAATTCTTTACTAAATTGGAGATTTTCAGTTCCATAAAAATGTCTGGTTTTATTCAGTGGCTTCTTGAAGGAGAGCCTGTAACTTGCTATTGAGGATCAGTTTTCTTGAAATGTGTTTAGCTCTGGCCTTAAAAACAGAAAGAAAAAAGGCAATAAGAGGTAACAATAAGAAGGGAGCTGCATCTGACTATTTTCTCTCTTGGTGCCCAGTTGCCTGTCTCACACTGGGCATGCTGTGAGTAATTTTATACTTAAAGTCAAAGGACTCCTTGTGTAGGATCTCAACGTGTCTAGTGTTACTTGAGTCGAAAGCAATTTAAGAAGGAGGTAAATGAATGATTCTGACCATCTTCTATTTATATGACCAATTTAGAGTGACAAGGTTGTAATGGAAAAAACACTCATCTTATAATCAAAGGACCTATGTTTAAAATCAGACTTCATTCCTCTACTGCTCTCTGTGTTTTAATCTGTAGAATAAAAATGTTATATTTCTCTTACTGATTCTCCAGTTTAATGTACTTCACCATTATTAAGTACCCCCTATATGTCAATATGAAACTTAATCCAGTTATTTGAGGTTGGCTTGATTCAAACATCGGTTTGCAGACATATCAAAAATCTAACTTAAACTCCTTTGAAGTTGTGGTCATTGGGGTGTTGCTCTGACCCATGATGTGTCACCATTGGTGTAACAAAATGGTTCTTCTATATATAGGAAGAGGAAATGGCTTAAATCTAGCTTAAAATAGGGGGGCTTACTTATTTCAATTTTCTTTATTTTTCAGAACTGAAAATCAATTACCTTTTGTTAAAATTGTTCAAAATGTAAATATTTAACATCATAGAGTCTTTCACATTACAATACTTTAAAAGTGCAATTTATAGCAATTCTCAAAATTGGGGATTGGATTTTAGGTGCTGAAGAATTAATAAAAGATAAATGAATAAGCCATAAAAAGCAAAATTTTTTTCTATAGCTATTTGTAATCTGTATATTCCTTCCTTAGAATTCCCTTCATTTCATTTTTTCATTAAAAAGGGAAGGGAAATGGAAAATTACCTCTCTCTTCAGATAATTGTATTTATCTAAATGAGATTGGCTGCATAAAATCAAGTTGATTGCAAAGAAGCTACCTGACTTGGGTACCGGTGACCTGGGGAGGACAGAAATGGATCGAGCTCCTGGAAGTCTTCAACATAATCAATAGGATAATGTTTGGTTTTATAGTAGAACTAGAAAGTGATTCCTGGGCACACTGAACTCAAGTGTGGAGATATCTGGCTCAGATAGGATTAGTGAACACAGCAAATCCTAAGAGAATTCCAAGCAAAAACTTGTCCTTTAATGCATATGGGTGGATGGGAAGAGAAGAACACTTTGGGGCATGAAGTACAGTTCAGAAAGTATGAGTTTAGGAAGGATGAGAATGAGGCTGATTCTACAGAATAGTGTATAACTTCCCAGGCCACATTTGTGTAGGGTGAGAAAAAGAGTCTGAAGGGAGATGAAATCAGTAAATGGCGTTTTTTCCCAGTCTGAAGAGTTAACATTTGATCCAAGAGAAATCAACTAATATGAATGAAAACTATTTTCAAATGATCCTGCTTGATAAAAAATGTTTATATGACATTTAAGTTATAGATGTGCACATATATGTGTACCTTGTTTTCTTTTAAATATCTTTTGAAGATAATAAAACAAATTTATTTTTGTCGAAATTAAAAATAACTTTGTTCTTTCTCTGACTAAATATGGCATTTATTTAAAAGGTCTAATATTTACCACTGTCTGCTACTATTTGGTTCCATAAAACCCTCCTAATTATCTGAGAAAGCCAAATGTGATCTGGGCTTTCTTGGCAAAAGGATATTGACTTTCATTAACACTGAATTGCAGTACAGACCTTTAGGCCTTTATCTGCATCTCATTAACTGGCATGTGATTTGGGAGAGTGGCTATTAATTATACAGAAGACGATGAGTGAATAGAAAGGATCATTCAAAGGCAAACCATGCTTAAACCTGACTGTGTCTTCAAGTGTTACTCACTTCATCTGACAGGCATTAATTTGCCTAAGTATTTGGAATCAGCCAGAGTAAGGGTTTTTAAAGGACACGTCTAGAAGCAGCATTAATGTCAAGTTTTTTTCATTTAATTAAATTTACTGCAAAGTCATTTTTCTTGAGTTTGCATGAATGCTTCAAGTGGCAAGAAAAGAGCATATATGATATAATAGGAGTCAATCCCGAGAAGCTGCCGATTAGTTTTTATGAACTAAAGGCTTCTTCCCTCATCATAAAGTAGAATGGTGTACTCTTCTAAAATCTATCACAAGTTAAAATAAAGTGTTTCCTTAGTATAAAGATAAAAGAAGAGGCAATCTTCACACCTATTGTTAAGATGTCAGCCAGTTGATTGTGTCATATTAAATATAAACTGTACTGGAAATCTGCATTCTGTTTTCCTTTCTCTTAGAGTAGCATCTTCTCATAATATATTTTTATAAACCCATCATGTATGCGTGCTAAGGTGCTTCAGTCGTGTCCGGCTCTTTGCGACACTATGGACTGTAGCCCACCAGGCTCCTCTGTCCATGGGGATTCTCCAGGCAAGAATACCGGAGTGGGTTGCTATGCCCTCCTCCAGGTGATCTTCTCAACCCCAGGCATCGAACCCAGGTCTCTTTTGTCTCCTGTATTGTCCGACAGGTTCTTTACGCTAGCGCCACCTGGGAAGCCCTATAAACCCATCATAAGTATCGATTAAAATGACTGTGCAATAAGCTCTGTGGATTCTCTGTTTTCAGTTTTGATTGTGCAGCTGATGTTTTTAAAATGTGGCCATGTGCTCTCAAGTTTGGCCTCTTTTTAAAGTTAAACACTTGTATTTGATTTTTGTATGCAAAATCCATATCATTTCCAATATTAAAATGATATGCCTTAATGTCATGTGGCAAACTTATATTGAATATTGTGTGCAAAATGCTTTGTGATATATTAAATTATTCATATATGTATGTGTGTGTATATATATATATGTATGTATGTATGCATATTAAATCATTTTGGTGGGTGGTTGAAATTTGGGACAGTTAGCATTTACCTTGGAAAGGCAGGGTAAGGAAGAGAGCATTTTCCCACCCTACTCATGGTGTGGATGGAATGTTTAGTAATCTTATCTGACCACTTGGTTTCTCATTGGTTTCTTATAAGTTGAGATGTAACTATGTCTGTAAATGGCAAATATTTCTCACACTTTGAGCAAAAGCAAAAGGGAATGAATAATTTTGATTGTAGATTTTTGTTAAATGATAAGCATTCTGGACAATAAGATCTTGAAGCAAATAGGCCAGAGTGTATTTAAACACTCTTCTTGAGATTTTCCAGGCTATATAATTCAGGCTGCTGATAGTCTATCTGCATCTGAAATATACGTTAATGCAGATTTCTTGACCCCATTCCAGACTTAACTGAGTCAGAATCTCTAAGAAGTGGAGCTAGGAAATCTACATTTAAACCACTTCTTCGGTAATATTTAACCACTGATTTAAGTTATCTTTTTAGCATTTGGGGGGTTAAGAATTTATTTCTCTGAAAAATGTTGATACTTAGTGGATATCACATTACAGTTTAATCAGTGTTGTTATGTATTGGTATACATTTTACAGAATTATTGTATCTTTCAAAAGATCGGAGAAGAGTGGGTCAGTGAAAGTAAATTGATGCTGTTGTGACAGATGTTTTCCTATTTCTTATAAAATAATACTTCAAAAAATTTACTTTGTATGGGTACACAAAACACACATGTGTTATTAACAGGTGGCATAGCCAGGGTTAAATAAGTTGGTACAAATTTGGGACCAGATTTCTGGAGTTGGTATAAATACCACTATATTTAAAGTAATTGGTACTACTTCTTTTATCAAGGTAATGATTTACTCATTAATGTTTAATGCTTAAACATTACTTAATGTAATTAAATGGATCATGTTTTATGATGCATATTTTCTTCAACTAAGCATTAGATAATTGTAGTTAAGTCATTAAGTATGCTGATTGCATGCTAGCCACATTTTCTTGCTCTTTATAGACATTTAATTTGAAATACTATAAGAAAAACTATCAAGTTTTTTTTGTTTTTTTTTTTTACCTATGACTGAACTCAGGCCTAACAGAAACTTTATCCTAAAGCATTTAATTCATTTCTCTTTACACAGAAGATGTGCAGTTTCAAAGCATGATGTAAGTGGATTTGCAAGATTCTTTGGAGTAGAAAATGTATCCTCCTCCCCAATTTTAAATTATTTTATTCAGCAGTGGAATCCTTTTGATAAGGTATTCTTAGTGCTTTGTCTATGATAGCTAATGGTCAGCCAGCATTATAAGCTTGAACAAAATGTTCTATTTTAATTAATTCATTAAGACAGTTTCTGTTGAATCAAGGGGAAAAAAAGAACTTACAACAAACCAATTAGTGAAGCATTATGCATGTGTTTATCTGTTGAATAAATAAAATGAAAACTGCATTTCTTTCAGTTTCTCCAATACTCAGAGCTGTTTTCTGTCCTTGGTTCTTGTGGCTCTGCCTATGCAAAGGCCCCCACGTTTGCAAAGCTCCCTTCTTCTCATCCTTTAGATTCCCACTTAAAGGTCATTGTCTCAGTCTGGCCTCATTTGACTACTGTATTTAAAGTAGATCTTCAGTTATAACCCTTTGTTTGCTTCTTTCTTAAGACTTGTTACATTTGTAATTGTTTTATTTGTCTGTAGACTCATTGATTGTCTTTTTCCACTGGGCTGTAAGCAGCTTGAGATTAGAGAAAATAGTTCTCTTTTAAACATTTGGATCGCCTGAGCCTAGCAGAAGGACTGGCACATAAGATGTACCCAATATATATATTTGACTTCAGGGTTGGATGGATAGTGGATGAGTAGCTGAATGAAAAGTGCTCTTGGGTTGAAAATGTTTATAGAGAGAGATCTTAAATGGCATGCTAACATGAAATACTACTTACATTTGATTGGTGTTGAGGAATGGAGAAAACTTCAGAGTAATTTTATATTTATCTAAGCTATTTAAGTGGAATTGGGCTAATAGAGCTGTAGCTTTTTGTGGCTTGTGTCATTTTTCCTGAGATCCTGTGCTTTATTACTGTGACTTGGTTGATACTGCAGATGAAATTTTCTTTGTATGGTGGTGGACATGCTTTTTCTCTGTTTTGTAAAAGAGACTTGACTTATGGGTATAATATGATTAATAATGCCACCAGCTACCCTAGGCTATAAAGCCACTCTGTAAAAAGTCATGCTGTGATTTGAATTTGGTAAATGTCTAAACTTGATGATACATAGGATGGCATTGGAGAAAAAAGAGAATTGATGTATGCAACTCTAAATTATTATTGGCATTTATCAGTGTAAATGCCTCTACTATGCCAGATAAATATATGAATTTGGCAGTTCTTTTCCATGAAGTGGAAAAGGCAATGGCACCCCACTCCAGTACTCTTGCCTGGAAAATCCCATGGACGGAGGAGCCTGGTCGGCTACAGTCCATGGGGTCGCTAAGAGTCGGACACGCCTGAGCGACTTCACTTTCACTTTTCCCTTTCATGCACTGGAGAAGGAAATGGCAACCCACTCCAGTATTCTTGCCTGGAGAATCCTAGGGATGATGGAGCCTGGTGAGCTGCCGTCTATGGGGTCACACAGAGTCGGACACAACTGAAGCGACTTAGCATTTCCAAGAAAGAAAAAGAAACTTTATTGCAGTAAGTACCTATAAAATGTATACTTAGCACATTCCTTTGTGTTCTCTTTAAAAATGCATGAAAGCATTTAGAGGAAAATAGACTTTTAAAATTGAAAGATAATGTAATGAACAGACCCCAGAGATTGAAAAAGAGAAGTTTTCAAAATTACTCTTTCTTCTAATGTATTCTAAGATAAAAGGAGCTCTGCATGTGTTTTAGTTTTAACAATAAGGTAAGAAACTGCATTTTAGGTTTGGCATCATTTTACTGAGAAAGATAGTAGATAATATGTTATTTAATTAGACAATATATAAGTTGTATTAAGGCATGCTGTTTTAAAGATATCCAAAGATAATAATAACTTATGAAGTTGGTTCTTAATTTTATTTTCACATGCTATTCTTTCAGCTTTATACATCTTCAACCATTGATTAATAAGGACTAGCATGAGAATACTATACACTATAAATGTAATTGTTTATTATATTATATTATCAGGCTCTGAGCTAGATAAGTTCTTTAATGTATCTATCTTCCCAGCAACTCTGCAAGTTAGTATTATTACTTCTGTTTTACAGATGAGAAAACTGTGACTTAGAGAAGTTATTGGTCTAAAGCCAGATCACTAAAAAATTGCTGAGTCAAGTTATTCTGCTTTCAAACCCGCAATTATTTATGATGTATTGCATTGCTTCTAGAAAATAGCTTCAGCAACTTAAAATGATATTCAGAGATATTATTAATGTAGCTTATGTTTTCCATTAGTCGTTGATAAGAAGTGACCAGGTACTAAATGAGAATTAGGAACAGTCTAAAATTGTGCATGAAATCTGTCCCCAAGGACTTTATTTCGGTAAGGAGAGACTGCCACTAGTGGCTATAAATTTCTGTACATGCTTGGGTTCTACTGGGAATTTAGCCGCACTGTTGCTTCAATTCTAGCTAATTCAAACTGCGAAAGTACTGCCTCCCCTAGAGCAACTCTCAGTGTGCCTTCTTAAGCAACAATGACTAAATCATTCCGGCAAGAGACAGATTTTCCCTTATGAATCAGATTGGAATTTTGACTGTATTAAAGTAGGTAATTTACAAAAATAAATTCGATATTGCCTGCTACCTATGGAGTAAATCTCAATTAGATTGACTTAAAAATACATCATCAGTTTCTAAATGTAAAAACATTCCAAATTGTCTCTAGATTACCACTCTGAGCCCTCAAATCTGAAAGGCCAATTATCTTCCTCCTTATGCCCTAAATTTGCCCTGGTGGTTATTGACACTCATTCTTTCCTGTAGGGTTCTCTGTGCTTGGAGTGTTTTTGCTGCTTTGGCAAATCTTACTTGTATTTCATGTCTGGCTCAAGTCAACTTCCTTGGCAAAGGCATTCTCAACTATTCCCATTACCTATTAATCATCCTTTCCCAGAACTCTTTTAGCCCATATTGTTTCACAGTTCTTTGTTCCCTAACCTTTTGTATCCTCATTCATCTCTATACTCAGTGTGTGACGATATTTTCAAATAGATTGTAAACATCTGATAATCAGGGATCATATCATACATTTTGTTTGTTTCTGTAACACCCAGCTGGGACTTTGGACACAACTGACTTTTATTTAATGCATGTGGGTTCAATTAATAAATCCATTTATTAGGCGAGGGCTTGTAATTTCTAGTGATGACCAGCTGTAATTATTTAACTCCTTTCAAGGTGAAACTTTATTAGACTAGGACTAGTTCATCAGCACTGAGCATTTCAGTTGGGAAAGATTTTACTTTTGACAATAAAGGAGAAATTCTAAGCAGAAGTACTTACTTGCTACCATTGTCAATTGCCTGTGAGAAAGGGACCAGAGCACAAACATTTTTAGCTGTGAAGAATCTGCAAGGAAAGAATTTGCATGTACACTTGGTTTGATTTTTTAATTTTGAAGATTCACAAAAGCAAAATTGTTTCCGTTTAAAAATGAGAAATCTCATGTTGAAAAACATTAAAGGCCTAATTGAACATAGGATGTGTTCATAACATCATCATTGCTAGCGTGAGGACTGTCATATTGTTCCATTCAGTCAAATTGTCTCTCCAACAGTGTCATCATGGCCTATATGTGTTTGTGTTTGTTTTTGCTTTTAACTAGATAATAAAACTTAAATGTGTCTAATTTCCTGTAATAACCGACTGTCAGGGTACCATCTGTAAACTTGTATATTTTCGTATTTTTACAATCCTGTTATGATCTGAGTAACAAAATCCATACATGATATATATACACCATAGAGCAATAATTCCAATATTTAGCTTTAGGAATTAACCACTAAAGCTGTGTGTTGCGTAGGAGATGGGGAGAAGAGTTCCTCAGTGTCTGGGCTGAGACAGTATCCTAAAAACATGTGCCTGTGATCTCTCTTTCAGTTGGAGTGACCTCTAACCACACATTCATTGCCTCTTCCTAAAAGTGAGAAAAAATCCTATGCATATTTGTTGTTTTGTGGTTAGTATTTTAGTCCATGTTCACCTTTAAAATAACAACATAAAAGTATTTTTTCTTTTAAATTCAAAATTTGTTAAGAGCTCTAGTGGTACCTAAGAAAAGCATCCTAAGAAAATCCCAGTGTCTAAAGAGATGTCAGAGTTCTAGAAAGATAAAAGGATGAAAAATCATGCAAGAGAGAGGAGATGACTTGAGGACACTTAACCTCTGTCCCTGGAATGTTTCCCTCCCCACTTTCTATTTCTAGTATTCCAGGATGTGGTGAAACAAACCCAGTTTAGTCCTCTCAGCCTGTGTATATATAGAAGGAGGTATCTTGATTTTTTTCATAACCTAAAGTTCATGACCTTATTAGCTCATTAAAACTCTTCATGTCTGTTTCAAGAGCTCTGTTCTGGGAAATCTGCACCATGAAAGCACCCTCTAGCCTATGTCTGCAGTTGTGTGTGTGTGTGTGTGTGTGTGTGTATCTGTTTATCTTAGATGAATCTGGGAAAATGCCGCTCGATTGAACTCTTAAAGGATATTTCTCCTCCACTCAAAACCTGACCTGTGACAGGCAAGAGGTAAGTAGGGAATCTCTCCTGTGTTCTTCTCCCAGTGCAGCTCCTGGGTTTGGCCATCATACGTACTCTTGGATACCTGTGTACTCCCATCACCTGTCTTAGTTATGTGCGGTGTGTCTTCTCATGCCCATCATCTCTGTCCTATAGTCTGGTCTCGCCTACTCTGCCCTTTTCTCCCATGTACCACCCTGTTCCTTCTTGTGTAGCTTTTAGCTCATTGACTGGATCTTGTGAGGGGTCACCCATCCCTTCTCATCTCATGATGAGTCTTATGCCTTCTGTTACTCTCACACTGTAGTTCTAACTCTCTTACATGATGCTTCCTGCCCCTCCATCTCCTTTGAGGGCTCTTTCATTACATGCCTCTCTTGTGAGTTCTTTTTCCATTCTTGTGTTTGTGCTCCCGCCTGTACCAACCTTTGGAGAAGGAAATGACAACCCACCCCAGTGTTCTTGCCTGAAGAATTCCACGGACAGAGGAGCCTAGCAGGCTACAGTCCATTGGGGTCGCAAAGAGTTGGATATGACTGAGTGACTATCACTATACCAACCATGTCTTATCAGGACTTTAGTCCTGTTAAGGCATATCGTTGATTCATATGTTACTCAGTGCAAGATTGTCAGCTTTCTGAAAAGAGCTCATTCCTATTTTATTTCTTCAAATTTTATGACACTTTTTATGAAGAATTTTAAAGAGAATCTAGAATCCTATCATACTTCCAGCTTAAAGACCTCTAACTGCACATTCAAGTGAACTGAGCGAATTTTGCCAATTTTTATACACCTCTGAATTATATTCCTGTATGACTAGCTGTTTTCTGAAAGATAAAACTCTTGTTCCTATTCAAATGAATATAAAGTGTTTCTTTTTCAACGTTTGCTAAATTTTTGAGGTTAATTTAAAATGTAGCTTAGTTTCTTTAGGATCTCACAATTTTTATTACTATTTTTCTCTCTATCTCTCAAATGCCCATGGCTGTTTGGTATGATTTCTGTTAGAAATTTTCAGCAGTCTGTATTGTCATTTTGTAAAATCTCTCTTCCATTTTTAGAGGCAGTGCTTTGATTAAAGGCTTCATTACCTCTCCCAGAGGATTGATGAGCTGCATCCTCACAGTCCTTCCCCTTTCCACACAATTGCTTGCACAGTAATCTTTCTAAAATGTGTCACTCTGGGTAAGGTGTTTTCATGCTGAGGGCTCTTCAATGTCTCCCTATTGACAAAAAACCCAGCTTTCCAGCAAGATCTACCCTTGTTTGCCTTCTCAATAAAATTTACCCTACTTGCTGTAAAACTCAAACCACTTGTGTTTTCTCTTAGAATGATATGCTATTACACAACACTATGACTTTTTCCATGCTGGTTCTTCAGTCTGGAATGCTTTTATTTTGTCTATTTGGCAAATTCCGATCTGCCCCACATTCTTCATAGACTGACCACCCCTGGAACTTTCTGTCATTGTAAAAATAACTCCTTAGCACAAGTACCTAGATATGACATGTTAGAAATACATTTCATCAAATGTATTTGGAAGAAAATGGGATTTCTTGGGCATGTAACTTCTTTCCAGTAGTTCTTCATGGGAAGGGGTGCCTTTTGAATTCTTGGTGCCTTTTATACTGATCTGGTTTCACTCCTGCCTGGACCTCCTTCTGATTCACATACAGGGGATGGAATGTGCCAGTCCGGGTGTGCAGATGATTACCACAGGATGGAGAAACTAACTAGCCCTTATGTGGACTGACTCTGGTTTGGAAATGCTGTCACTCTTAGTAAGGATTGAACCGTCAGAGAAACAGTAATTCCAAATGAAATGCTTAAAATGTGTTTATGCTCTCTCTTACCCTTCAGTGCTCTTGATATCATTATTTTGCTCATCTTTGAATGGTATTCTGAAGCACCAGAATCTTTTAAATTATCTCTGGTGAGATAAAAGTACCATGGTTGAGAATAAAAAGCAAAAGCCCCTGTGTACTTGTGGTTCTTCAGAGCTGTTGAGCTGGGTCAGTTGGTGCACCTCATGATTTCAGAGAAATTGCCAGGTGCCCCTGGAAACAAAGCTGAACAGGTTTCCTTCACTGGGGGTCCAGGTGAACAGCACAGCAGATGGTGAAGGAGTCACAGCTGTTCTTACAGATTTCATGCCACTGTGGAGTTGCCTATGTTCTTTTTGTAGAAAAGATCTAAATTTATAATTTGTACTGGAAAATAGGTTTCTGGCATAAAATAAGAGTGTACAGAAGTCATGTCAGGCATGATGATATTTAAAATCTAGTAAGACTGTTGCTTTCATTGTTTCTGATATTTTAGCATCTACTCAGAACTTTAGGGGCTTCCCAGGTGGCACTACTGGTAAAGAACCTGCCTGCCAGTGCAGGAGACAGAAGAGTGTGCTCCCTGGGTCAGGAAGACCCCCTGGAGGAGAATATGACAACCCACTCCAGTGTTCTTGCCTGGAGAAACCCCATGGACAGAGGAGCCTCGTGGGTTACAGTCCATAGGGTCATAAAGAGTCTGACACGACTGAGCAACTTAGTATGCACACAGAACTTCAGGTTTCAATCTGTATACAATTATTACTTAAAAATGGTTACTTTAAAATTTATATGACAAAATGACTTCTCTTTGACCCTAGATTTCTAAAGGAAGCAGAAAGCTGAAAAATGTAAGCAAAGCATTGATTATAAGTTGATTGTCAAGTTCTTTAATGTGAAGACAGTATTTTAATACAATAATGAATTATTAATTACTTCATATGTAACAAAGTTATTTCTTTTCAAATGTGTCTCTGATGGTCAAATTTAAATTTTAAATAGAAAGCACTTTCTCTAATCTGATGATTTGATGATTGTGTTTTGTTTTATAAAGCAGTTTTGGCAGAGACTATATGCCATTCTATGCATATTTAAATAGAATTTTCCTTTGAAACTTTCCATATGTTCTGCATAGTGAGGCATCAGTGTAATGAAGAAATTACTTTTGAACCACCTTTCTTGTGATATTTCTCTTTGGTGACAATGATGATAACAGTGATGATGATGACAAGGTGATAGTTATTGTGTGAAATTTGAGCTCACATTTTATGCATATCAGTGTCCCACGTATTTTGTGTAGGGCTATTACAGTAATTGAATGAGATAGTTTCTGAGGTGGTTGCCATCATTTTCTTCTTTGGGCAGGTAAGGAGACTGAAGCATGGGGGGTTGAAGTGACTTACCTAGGTTAGTAAGTGGCTGTAGTTAAGAGCTGTATTCCAGCTGGTCTGACCCAATTTACCATTCTGTGCATAAAAAAAAAAAGATAAAATGAAAGCTTCTCTGATTGAAATTAGGGGCACAACCTAGATCCAGTTGCATAGCATCTGCCCTGCATCTGTAGGTTCAATTCAGTAGTTTGAATCAATAGACTTGTCTAAGCTCTTTGTTTTGGAAGTTAAGACACTACCTAATTATCTCTTCAGGTAGGCCTAGTGACTGTCATATGCTTTCACTGGGTCACATACTGGTAGTCAGTTAGGAGTAGGATCTCATGACTGCAAATTAAGCATTGTTTCTGCTATATGATTTGCTCTAAGATTTCATTTGACTCTATTGCAACTTGTTATGTGATGCATAAGGCATTTATTAATTCAACATCTAGCAAATATTTGTCCATTTACCTACAGTGCAACAGGGTCATCTCTTTAATCCTGAAAGTTGACTTAGACACTTAATAAGGCTGATTAGTAGTTAAGACAGGGACTGAATTCACTGGCTCAGATGCCTGAAGCCATTATAGTAGCTCTCCTCTCCTCGGTTTGTGCAAGAAGGTCCCCAAGAGACGTGTGTCAGGACTGAAACAGTTGGCTGCAGTTTCATCTTGTTCAAGAATGTCTGCTGTTTCATTTGCTCTCTTTTTGATACAATAGTTGGTTTGAAAACACCTCTGTCTTAGAACCCCCACAGTTGTCAGAAATGAGCCCTGAAAGTCTCACAAAGAAGGAAGATGTGATCAGTCAGTTTGGAACTAGAATCCATCTTTTATAAACTGGAAGTTGTAGAGATAGGCAGAAAATTCCCAAGGAAGAAGTCTGAAACTTGGCCACCCAGAGCGCTACCTTCAGCAGTTTGAAGAGCCAAATGAACCCTTTTCCTCCACCATCAACAGATGTGGTGTCTTTTAAACTTATCTCCTCCTCTTGGTGGAGAAGGCAATGGCACCCCACTCCAGTACTCTCACCTGGAAAATCCCATGGACGGAGGAGCCTGGTGGGCTGCAGTCCATGGGGTCGCTAAGAGTTGGACATGCTGAGAGACTTCACTTTCACTTTTCCTTTCATGCATTGGAGAAGGAAATGGCAACCCACTCCAGGGTTCTTGCCTGGAGAATCCCAGGGACTGGGGAGCCTGGTGGGCTGCTGTCTATGGGGTCGCACAGAGTCGGACACAACTGAAGCAACTTAGCAGCAGCAGCCTCCTCTTGGACTCAGAGTATGTTCTCACAGTCAACTTCGTTCAGTAACCATCTCATCTTTAATGAACATTCCAAACTCTTACACATTGTATTTGGATGCAGTACTGATTGATCTTACCAGTAATCTGTTACCAATTCAGGTATTTCTGCTATTAAAGCTGTACACCTGAAACTAGCACAACATTGTAAATCAACTGTACTCCAGTGAAATTAAGGGGAAAAAAAAAACAACAACAAGCCGAGGTGACCATCCAGTGAGCAAATACCCATGAAGCTTCCAGAGCCTAAGCAGGCCAAATTCTAGCTGATTGCCTCACATCCTTGGAAACCAGGGATTCCTAAAGTTGAACCTAAATAAAAACCCATTTCACACACAAAAAAGTCACCCTGCTTACCTGCCAACTGAGCCACAAGGGAAGCTCAAGAATACTGGAGTGGGTAACCTATCCCTTCTCCAGCAGATCTTCCCGACCCAGAAATCGAGCTGGGGTTGCCTGCAATGCAGGTGGATTCTTTACCAACTGAGCTATGAGGGAAGTATTCTTGGGCTTCCCTTGTGGCTCAGCTGGTAAGGAATCCGCCTGCAATGCGGGAAACTGGGCTTTGATCCCTGGGTTGGGAAGATCCCCTGGAGAAGAGAAAGGCTACCCACTGTAGTATTCTCGTGGAGAATTCCATGGACTGTATAGTCTGTGGGATCGCAAAGAGTTGGATACAACTGAGCGACTTTCCCCTTTCACTTTCACTTACCTGCCAGGAAGGGCGAGATTCAAGAATTTACACTTACTTTAGAAGTGTAGTCATCATTTAACTTGTCAGGACTTTCTATAGGATGACTCATGTATTTCCATATGTATTTATATGAGTATATTGCTGAGATATTAGGTAACTAGGGTTAAAAATATTGAAAAATCTTTATGGATTGTCTTACTCATTCTAAAACATAATCATCTTTTAATAAATAAGAGTATAATTGAAAAATAAATAAATTCTCAATGTTTAGAGTGACATGCTCCAATTTCTGTAATATGGAGCATAATGTTTCCCTCTGAATTATTTGAGGAACATTAAGGACAGCACTAAAAAAAAAAAAAAGGAGAATCTGTAATCAACCCTGAACATTCATTGGAAGGACTGATGCTAAAGTTGAAGCTCCAGTACTGTGGCCAACTGATTTGAAGAGCCGACTCACTGTAAAAGACCCTGATGCTGGGAAATATTGAGGGCAGGAGGAGAAGGGGGTGACAGAGGATGAGATGTTTGGATTACCAATTCAATGGACATGAGTTTGAGCAAACTCAGCAAGATAGTGAAGGACAGGGAAGCCTGGTGTGCTGCACTCCATGGGGTCGCAAAAAGTTTGACACGCTTAAGCAACAGCACGACAAAAGCCTGTAAATTATAAAAAGTAAAATAAGGAAATATATAGTGATTTGAGGTCTGTAATAATTTCTGTTGTTTTCATATAAAACACCCCCGTGATTGTACTCAAATATTTGCTGTGACACATGTCTGCTTAAAATCACAGAGAATTTCCTTGGAACTTTAGATTCAAATGTTATGAAAGAGGGGTTGAATGAAGAGTATCTGAGGATCTTACCTTTTTTTTGAAATTATATCCTGTAGCAATATTTAATATCGATTTTTTCTGATTTAAAGATTTACATGTACATAAAAGTCTTCACACACAGGTCTTTGATTTTAATGGTGGGCTTTCAGGCGATGTATGTAATACTTTGCAGATGGAAGACTATAGCAGATTTTTAGGAACTGGCTACTTCAGGGGTTTTTAACCTCATGATGAAGAAATCTCTATCATTACATGAAAAGGATTTGTTAAAAAGAAGAGCAGAGTAAATCACTTTTTCTTATGATAGTCTCTAGGGATAGTTCCCTTGAGCAGTACATAAAAATATATATATATAAAAATTTCATCTTTGATTTGTTGAGAAAGCAACTTTCTTGCGTATTAGACATAGGTAAATTAGGTATAAGATATTTTATATAAGTAAGATTTTCTTGTTTATTTTAGTTTTGCTTTTTTGTTTCTCATTAGTCTAGTATTTTAATCTATATCATTTAATTGAGTAGCTACTATGAAAGTCACTGGTGATTTTATATATATAAATGTATATATATATATCACCTTTATAATCTGCAAAGGAACTACTTAGGGTAGAATTTATTAACCCTGATTTACTTACAAAAAAGCCAAAGTTCAGACAATTTTAAGTGAAGTAATATGTTCCAGAAGTCATGCAGGAAATGACGCTGTTGCAATCCAAACCCCAAGTCCCTTCACCCCAGATGTTGCACCGTTTTCCTGGTATCACACCAACCTCTAAGGACAAAATGAATCAAAAGAAAAAAAAAGCATTTTCAAGGGGAGATTGTATTTTGACCTACTGATTAACAAACAAAATGATAAAGTCTAATCAAGCTTTTAAGGACAGTGCTTTTATTTGGACACAGATTTCTTGGGACTAAGTGCCTTTGTGAGCCCTTCCTGCTCACTCCTGTGGCAGCTCCAGGTAAAGGGGTCCTTTGTGTACATAACACGGTGGTGGTGGTTTAGTCGCTAAGTCATGTCGGACTCTTGCGATCCCATGGACTGTAACCTGCCAGGCTCCTCTGTCCATGGGATTCTCCAAGCAATACTGGAGTGGGTTGCCATTTCCTTCTCCATGTGTACATACATAATATGTCTTTATTAAGTAAATTAAGTGCACATTTGTCTAATGTCACCCAAAGCTGGTTTAATTTATCTGTAAGAGAGTTAACAATGTAGGCTGAGAATAAATACATTATGCTGATGGTGCATCAAGATCTAGAAAAAGAATGCAGTGAACATACCTTTAAAGCTGGTATCTGCATTTCTATGGTAATAATCCCCCTTAAGTAAATATTCTTTTACTTTGTGGGGAAATAAAAGATTGAAAAGTACCATTTTTTATGACCATAAAACTGTCAAAGATTAATAATGATGAGATCATCTGTATTACAGTTTTAATTTAAAAAAAACATTTTAACAACATATGTGGAAATATCACACCATTTCCTTGATTTTGATGTGCTTAGTATTACCATTGTATGTATGAGTAAAAACAAAACAATTTACTTCAGGAGAAAAAAAAATAAAGGAGAGGTGGATTTCTAAGTGGGGATTATAGAAAGGCAGTCCTGAAAGAAATCCATCAAAACTTTCTTTCACCAGATTTCCCTAGTCCTTTTTCTTTTTCAGTTTTTGTTATATTTGTTTCTAGTTTAAACACAATTTTCTGTAAACGTGTTAAGTACTTACAGGAGTTTATAGTGCTATAAATTGAATATTAACATCATTTATTTTTGGATATTCCTAAAGTTCCAAGCTTGGGGTTCTGATTATAATATTGCCTTAATTGTTGTTTTTTGCTTTTGAAAAGAAAATGATCAAAATTATGCTTCTGATGAAATAGTTAATATTTATGCTGTGTCTTTGATCTCCAAACATAATAGTATCTAATATAAAATATTTATTTTAGTCATATCTAAGTTATTTAAAATATATCTTACCAATGGAGGTCGTACTAATGTGAGTTTTTTAATACCTTTATTCATATTCTTCTCTTAAGATAGGTATATTGAAAGCTCCTTGAGTTTTAAGAGTTAATTCATCTTTATATCTCCACAGAAATTAGTACAGTTTCTAAAATGCAGCAGGCTTTCAAATGTCTTATTATATTGAACATTAATTGTAAGAGTTTTCAAAGTAGCTGTATATTTATATCTTTGAAAATGTACATATACATATGTGAAAATTCTTTGTGAATTCTCTTGTGAATTCTAATGTGCCTACTTTCAGTACTGTAGTTCTTGTCTTTTACAACTTTCAAAACCAGAGGGAATTGAGCTTCATGTCTTCCTCATCTGAGTGCATTCTCCACTGGACCAAATTTAGAGGGTTTTTTTGTTTGTTTGTGTGTTTTGAGTAGTAATGTTGAGATATGTCAAAAGACTGGGTTAAATTTTTTAGTTTCTTTGCTGTTTTGATGTGGCTTCTTTGACTTTAATATGATAGATTTGAACGAGAGACTACATGTACGTAGAAAGAAATCATACGGAATTGCATCTATGTTACTTGTAACCATTGTGTGTATGTGTGTGCTCAGTCACTCAGTCACGTCTGATTCTTTGTGACCCCATGGGACTGTAGCCCACCAGGCTTCTCTGTCCATGGAATTGTCTTGGCAAGAATACTGGAGCAGGTTGCCATTTCCTACTCCAGGGGATCTTCCCAACTCACGGATCAACCCCAAGTCTCCTGCACCTCCTGTGTCTCCTGCATTGGCAGGCAGTCTTTACCATACCTAGGAATCCCCAGTTGTGACCATTGGTTGCATTTGTGCTAAGTCACTTCAGATGACTCTGTGAGACCCTGTGCACTGTAGCCCACCAGAATCCTCTGTCCTTGAGATTCTCCAGGCAAGAATGCTGGAGTGGATTGCCGTGTCCTCTTCCAGGGGTACTTCCTGACCCAGGGATCAAACCCATGTCTCTTACGTCTTCTACATTGGCAGACAGGTTCTTTTTACCATTAGACCACATTATTTTGAATTAAACTAAGGAAAAGAGGATTGTTCATATACAGAGGAAATGAAGATATGGAAAGTTGGAGGGAAGTTACAAATTATTACCAATTATGATAGGTATTGTCTCTGGGTGCTAAATAGTAGTTTAAAATAGTAAGAGATCCTTGGGTGCAATGTCAGTATATTTAAGGACAATCTTTAACCCAGCAATTTGACTCCTTGATATTTATTTTCAGGAGAAAACACATTGGCGGGTAATGTGAATGAAAGTATTTCTTGAAGCACTATTTGTAATAATGAAAAAACTGGAAACAGTCTATATGTCAATTACTGGGGTGTAAGTAAAAAAAAATCATGATATGTTGATAAAATGTAACATGATACAGGCACTGAAAAGTATACTGTCTGTTATTTATATTCATTATCCTAGAAAGATCTTTCTGATAATGCTATAGAAAAAAAGCACATGATAAAACATGTTTGGAATTGTTTCATTTATAAAACATATGTATGTATATATACAGGTCATCCTAAAGATAAGCTCATAATACTGATGGGATTTTCCTATGAGCACTGAGTATTTTGTCTTTTTGAATGCTTTTATGAATTTTCTACAGTAATTATATATTATCTTAGTTTACCTAAGTATATGAAAGTCTATCTGGCAGAAGAAAAAATACTATGTTTGATAATTTATTTTTTAAGCTTGAAATTATGGTTAACTTCCCAACTACAACTGTATTTATTTACTTATATATTTACTGACCTAAGAGGTCAGAATTGTCCATTTGTATCACACTGTCATTAGCAAAATTATTGTTAGTTTAGTAGTAAGCAGTGTAAACCAGAAAGTAATATGGAAAATATTACATTAGAAAGTTAATTCCTTCCATGGCAGTCCAGTGGTTAAGACTTTACCTTCCAGTGCAGGAGTTGCAGATTCCATCCCTGGTCAGCGAGCTAAGATCCCACATGCGTTGTGGCCAAAAAAACCAAAACAAAAACAGAAGCAATATTGTAACAAATTCAGTAAAGACTTTAAAAATGGTTCCACATCAAAAAAATCTTAAAAAAAAAGTTAAAATCATAAATGAGAATTAAAATGGACTTAAGGTTTAGATCTATGTTTCTTATATACTCTTCACTGGATGATATTATGTAGTATTTCAGTGGTTCAGTTCATAAAAAATGGTTCAATTAGAGTGCGAGTCTTGCTTGACTTTTAATAGAATTTGAGTGCCATGTATATTTTAAATTTTACCGATGTAAGTACTATCTTTTAGTAATCGTCTATAATTTGCTTTGTAAGTCTTCTTTTAGGTTCTTTATAATACACTATATACTTAATTCATTTATATGATAGGGAGTCAGTTTTCAATGATTCTTCTTTTTATGTATTTCTATATTTAACTATATTCTTCTGATATAAAAGCACCGCCCCACACCACCACCACCCCCACCATGATGACCTCTACACTAGAATGGTTGGCTTTGTTTTCTTTATAGACACAAATATTTTAAAACATAAGACAAAGACATAGTTTATCTCTTTCATCTATTTATTACATGTAGATGTGAGCATATTGCTTTAATCATCTTTTCTCCTTTGGAAAATAGAATAATGTCTTAAAAGCAGTTATATAATTTGATCAAAATTAGTATCTGGTATTATTAGCCCAGTGTGTAGTTTTTTTTGAACAATTCAGATCTATGGTTTAGAAAAAAAAAAATGGGAGAGAGACAGTTACTGTATAAAATAGAGTGCCTTTCATTCACTCGTTCCAATTTATTTTAGTAGTTTCATCAAATTCAAATGTAAATTAAACATTCCATCTCTAGGCTTTAGAAAATTTATATTAATTTAACTAAAGCAAAGTGTCAGAGGCAGCACTTAGCAAGTTCTATAAACATTAATAGAGTTAAATTTGATTTGAAGTGTATATACTTTTAGCTTTTGATTTAAATGTGAAGTTCAATTCACTTCCTAATGCTTCCTTATCTAATAGAAGCTAAAATGGTACCTGCTTCACAAAGTACTTTTAAGAATTAAATTAACCAATGTAGATAAAGGGATTGGCACAGTACCTGGCATACAATAAATGCTTAATAAATGGTAGCATTTATCAATAGTTAATGTTCATTATAATTTTCTGGTTGGGATTTGAATTTTATTTTTAATCTCTAACCAGTTTGTAACTTTTCATACTATATGGAAGCATATTCTTTTTTAAAATAAAAATTTAACTTTTAAGGTATACTTTGAAAAAGACTTGTTATACATCCACTGAGTTAAAAAGTAAAATTTAGTGGGTACCCTTTGTGTATTTTAAATTGTGTTTTTGCCTTACTTCTCTTCTCTGTTTCCTGAATGGAAAGACGAAATCTCTATGTGTTCAGGGTTTCATTCAGTCCTAAAGAGACCTTTAGTGCTGTGCTACATTGTCATTATTTTAAATTTATACTCACTGAGACTGTAATTAAATCTATATTTTGCCTAGTATTCCTTGTCCTCCTAGAACTATATTTGTCAATATTATAAATGTAAGCAATGCAATATATTAATTATTATGAAAGAAATTAGTTTATTATTTGCTCCATTTTTAGAAGCATATCAACATTCTACTCTGTACACTTAGATTAAGCTTAACTATTCTTTTGATCTCTGAGAAAGATGAAGTCTTTTCAGTTTTCTCTGATGTGGGCTGTGAATGACCGAGTTCAACACATATTTATTGAGCACCAACTGTATACTCTAACCATGAAAATTGCCTTAGGGTGCTTAGGTACATACAAACTCATTTCAGTGCAGTTTATGAAATGTAAGACCAAATCATGCATAAAATGCTAGGAAAATAAAGTCAGAAAAACACCTGATCTAGCTTCCAGGAAGTGAATCCAGCCCAAACAACTCTTCAGAAAGTAGAATGATAATTATATTCCTAATTATTCTTCTGAATTATCACTAAACCCTCAGTCATCAGTAAAGATTCACTTATGATCATGATAATTTCCTGAATATTAAGCAAAACATCCTAATGCACTTTAGTTAAAAAAAAATTAAGTATGATAAGTAAGAAGGGTTGTCTGCCTGACGATTAACTAGAAAGTGCATTAGAAGCCTCATTTTTAAAGAATTCTTCCTAATGAAGCATTCACACTTTATTTGATTGAGACTGTCTTTTAGTTCTTAATATATTGCTGAGTGTTTAAATACCAGCTTGATTGGTTTATTGCCACTTTCTGAATTATAAAAATTTTCTTATTAATGAATTTTCCTTGATTAAAGGAAATTGGAAAATAGATATAAAAACTGAAGCAATGTTTTTCACTTATAAGTATTTAAATTGCTAAAAATTTGCTTTTATTAAAGGTATATGTTATTCAAAGTTTGCTGGTTGTATTAGAACTTGATGTTTAACAAAATAAAAATATTAAAATAAAGAATGCAGAAAACATAAAGATTTATGCACTACTCTAGAATTCAGTTTGTGGTGGAAGGGATTCAGTTCATCTATCTTTTCATAAAGCTCTCTGGGTCATACACAGAGGACTCAATTTTATGTTATCTGTAGAGCGATTTGAAAAATAGAGGGATCTCTTTAATACAAGACTAATATCAAACAGCATCCCAATTAATGATGTTGAGAATGTAAAATCCTGTCCCTATTATGTGAAGTGGATATAAAATACTTTTATTGTAATAAACTTTTTTTTAAAAACTAATTGGACCTTAATATAGATTCTGTATAATTAGTGATAGGAAATGTTTCTTGATATCAGTTCCCTTATAGCCTTGGTGAGGGGTAATGTCTTAATTGAAATATACTGAGTTTCTAGCAAAGATATATATCACTTATGTTTAAAGGAATGACTTCTCAAGGAAAGTAATAATCTCATTCATAGATATTAGAGATTCAATGCTATTACCTGGCTTAGAAGATTACCATGTTAACTCCCTTTTCTCCTCCTGTCTTGGTCGTATGTGTAAGCTAGCATATTTGTGTTATATATGCTGCTGCTGCTAAGTCGCTTCAGTCGTGTCCGACTCTGTGCGACCCCATACACAGCAGCCCACCAGGCTCCGCCAGCCCTAGGATTCTCCAGGCAAGAATACTGGAGTGGGTTGCCATTTCCTTCTCCAGTGCATGAAAGGGAAAAGTGAAAGTGAAGTCGCTCAGTTGTGTCCGACTCTTAGCGACCCCATGGACTGTGGCCTACCAGGCTCCTCCATCCATGGGATTTTCCAGGCAAGAGTACTGGAGTGGGGTGCCATTGCCTTCTCCGTTATATATGAGTTGACCATAAGTTATACCTAAATGACTTTCAGTTGTTAAAGATGTGGAAAGAGTTGCTAACTCTAGTAGCTGCATCTGTGGCTCTGAAGTCATTTAATGTCAACTAAAGATTCCAATCCCAAAGAAAGGCAATGCCAAATAATGCTCAAACTACCACACAATTGCACTCATCTCACTCGCTAGTAAAGTAATGCTCAAAATTCTCCAAGCCAGGCTTCAGCAATAGGTGAATGGTGAACTTCTATGTTCAAGCTGGTTTTAGAAAAGGCAGAGGAACCAGAGATCAAATTGCCAACATCCGCTGGATCATCAAAAGAGCAAGAGAGTTCTAGAAAAACATCTATTTCTGTTTTGACTATGCCAAAGCTTTTGACTGTGTGGATCACCATAAACTGTGGAAAATTCTGAAAGAGATGGGAATACCAGACCACCTGACCTGCCTCTTGAGAAACCTGTATGCAGGTCAGGAAGCAACAGTTAGAACTGGACATGGAACAACAGACTGGTTCCAAATAGGAAAAGGAGTACATCAAGGCTGTATATTGTCACCCTGCTTATTTAACTTATATGCAGAGTACATCATGAGGAACGCTGGGCTGGAAGAAGCACAAGCTAGAATCAAGATTGCCAGGAGAAATATCAATAACCTCCGATATGCAGATGATACCACCCTTATGGCAGAAAGTGAAGAAGAACTAAAGAGCCTCTTGCTGGAAGTGAAAGAGGAGAGTGAAAAAGTTGGCTTAAAGCTCAACATTCAGAAAACTAAGATCATGGCATCTGGTCCCATCACTTCATGGGAAATAGATGGGGTAACAGTGGAAACAGTGTCAGACTTTGCATTTTTGGGCTCCAAAATCACTGCTGATGGTGATTGCAGCCATGAAATTAAAAGACGCTTACTCCTTGGAAGAAAGGTATGACCAACCTAGACAGCATACTAAAAAGCAGAGATGTTACCTTGTCAACAAAGGTCCGTCTAGTCAAGGCTATGGTTTTTCCAGTGGTCGTGTATGGATGTGAGAGTTGGACTGTGAAGAAAGCTGAGCACCGAAAAATTGATGCTTTTGAACTGTGGTGTTGGAGAAGACTCTTGAGAGTCCCTTGGACTGCAAGGAAATCCAACCAGTCCATCCTAAAGGAGATCAGTCCTGGGTGTTCTTTGGAAGGACTGATGTTGAAGCTGAAACTCCAATATTTTGGCCACCTGACGCGAAGTGATGACTCATTGGAAAAGAACCTGATGCCGGGAAAGATTGAAGGCAGAAGGAGAAGGGGACGACGGAGGATGAGATGGTTGGATGGCATCACCGACTCAATGGACATGAGTTTGGGTAAACTCCGGGGGTTGGTGATGGACAGGGAGGCCTGGCGTGCTGTGGTTCATAGGGTCGCAAAGAGTCGGACACAACTGAGCGACTGAACTGAACTGGAAGATGTCATAACTTCCTGTTTCAGATCATTCTCAAATGTCTTCCCTTTATACTTGTGCTATAGTTTATAATTAGCAGTTTGATTTTTTTTTTTAAATAATCTCTGTGTGTGTTTTAGTGAACCAGGAAGTGCAATAAAATTTTATAAAACATTTAGAGACACAGGATGACATTTGCTTCAAAATGACATTTGGATTCAGGGCTAAAAACAGGTTACTGTTCTTGTCCAGGGACATGTACTCTCCTGATAATGGCATATTGTTTCCTGAATTTGGATGAGTAATAACACCACAGCCATTTTACGTGTAAGTGAGTCTAAATCTCTTTGATTCTTTTAATCCTTTTCCCTCATTCAGGAGAGGAGTACAGGGGATGAAAACATTACTGATGGAAGGCTTACTTTAATATTCATCTAAAAGATTATCATTATTTTCCATTACCTTCCTTACAAGATGGCTTTCAGAAGCAGACCTATTTTTAAATAATGTTTGAGAATCAGGCAGTGGTAAGGGTTTCCATGAGGCCCCGTTCCCTTTCATGACTGTAGCCCTCCAGGGTCCGCTGTCCATGGAATTCTCCAGGCAGGAATACTGGGTTGCCATTCCTTTCTCCAGGGTATCTTCCTGACCCATGGATCGAACCCTGGTCTCCTGCGTTGCAGGCAGATTCTTTACCATTTGAGCCGTCAGGGAAATCCATTCACTTTCATAGTATTGTCTAGAAGTATTCTTTTTCTGTGTTGTTGTTAGTCACTGTTGGCCTCTGCTGTTTCAGAGTACATGAATTCATATACCATTATCCCTCAGTGTCCTTGCAGGGCATTGGTTCCAGAACCCTCGCAGATACCAAAATGAGTGGATGTTCAAGTCCCTATGTAACTGGCAAACCTATGTAGACCCTCTCAAAACCACCTCTGGATTACATATGATACCTAATACAATGTAAATGTTATGTGAATAGTTGCCAGATAATTCCAGTTTTGCTTTTTGGAACTTTCTGTATTTTTTTTCCCAATACTTTCGATCCATGTTTGGTTGAATCTGTGGTTGTGGAACCTGCAGATATAGAAGACTGGAGGGTTGACTGTGTTTTAGAAAGAGGATGGACAGCAATGGGCTCTGCATTTCCTGTATCGCCTTGTGTCATGCTTTGCCTGCTCTATCCTCAGAGTGTGTCTATAATCTCAGCATATAAGTAATGGTCTGGTTGCTGACTCTCCTTTCATGGTGTTGGGCAAAAATTATCATCTTTCCATTTACTCTCCAAAGCTATAACTTTGACTTGAAAGAGTCCTTTTCTGACAAGAGGAAAAAAGTTAAATATTAGCGTTTTAAGAACATGTATAAAAGTTTCAAAGGAAGAATCTAGCAAATAATGCATATAAAGCCAGAATGAAAAGCAGTATCTGTTAGCAGTTACTGTCTTATACCAACTGTACAAATAATAACGCTATTTTACTCCTCTTCATATTTTGATTTTGAAAGAGAAAAATGCATATTTGCTATATTTGTTTCATTTTCCTTTAAAATCCAGAGCAACATTTTTATTTACAGCTAGTTTAGAGTATAATTACGATAAACTTTAAGGATGACTCAGCAGAAATTTTTATTAGTTTTGTTCACTGCTATATCTCCAACATCTAGAACAGAACCTGTCACATTGTAAACACTCAATGTTACTGAATGAATGAATACATTATATATTTTCTACTAGAAGTGTCACTTGTGTATCAGTTAACTTTTATGAAATCATTTGGCTAAAGTTGAAGATTTAGCCATTTGGAGATACTTACTTCTCAAGAGAGAATTCTGATCTTGGCAATAATTACATTATTTTAATTACTCATTAAGACTTTTGAAAATGTGAAAGTATGTAAATGCTGCTATAGAATTTAAAGCTGGGAGGACTTTACAAACTGTTCTTCTGTACCAGTGTCATCCAAGGGGCATACCTCCTGGAAGGGCAATTTGGAACATTTCTGCCTGAAATGTTTCATTACTGGCTGTACTACTTCACAGAGCTGCATTCCAGTGAGGGAAGCCTCCAAACAAAAGGAAGTGCACATTAAGAGATTTTGAAATACAATAAAATCTGCTTGAAATCTTTGGTAATCCTGATACTTTCTAACAATTTGGCCCCAAAGCTTCATACTTTAGAAGCCACTCCCAAAAAGTGTATCATTGAAAGAAGAAAGCATCAAGCTTACCGATTACTTCCTCACAGATTTTACTGGATTTCATAACAAATAGCATGACTCTGAAGAAAACTGCTATATGTTTTATATAAATAATTACTGTTTATGAGATATGTACAGAACTATTCATGATTTAGAAAGCAGTTATTAATTTTAAAACTGCTGCTGCTGCTAACTGCTAAGTCGCTTCAGTCGTGTCCGACTCTGTGCAACCCCATAGACGGCAGCCCACCAGGCTCCGCCGTCCCTGGGATTCTCCAGGCAAGAATACTGGAGTGGGTTGCCATTTCCTTCTCCAGTGTATGAAAGGGAAAAGTGAAAGTAAAGTCGCTCAGTCATGTCCGACTCCTAGCGACCCCATGGGTCTGCAGCCTACCGGGCTCCTCCACCCATGGGGTTTTCCAGGCAAGAGTACTGGAGTGGGGTGCCATTGCCTTCTCCGATTTTAAAACTAGCAAACCATTAAAGTGAATCAAGTTAACTTGGATTACAAACACTCTGACAACTAGGTTTCCCAGTTTGCAGATACAAACTCTTTTCTCTCTTACGTCAGGTTTTGTAAAATTGATGTGTTGTAGTGGAAAATAGTATAGAGAGAAAGCAACAGTCAAGAAAAGTGATTTTGAGTAGTGTTCTTTGCTTAGATTCTTTATATTAACTTGACAGGCAGTGGTTAAAAAAGTGCCATTGTCTCAGCTCTGCCACTTGCTAACTTTGTGACTTTGGACAAATTACTTAATTTTTTGGTGCCTCAGTTTATCATCCATAAAATGGGAATAATCATGGTGCCAACTTTATAGTATTGTTTTTGTGATTCAGTGACTCAATATAGGTAAAGATCCTTGAGCAGGATTCAGCAAACTTTCCTGCAAAAGAAGAGATAGTAAACATTTCAGGCTCGTGCACCTCCTCAGCTCCACTGTTCTGATGTGCAAGCATCATAGATTATCCATAAATAAATAGATTATCCATAAATAAATGAATGTGAGTATGTTGCAGTGAAAATGTATTTACCAAAAGAGGCAGTCCAGAAGTCATAGTCTACTGACTCCTTGTCTAAAATTTTGCTTAGTATATGATCAACTTGCAAAATTATTATCTTCCACCTTTTGAGACTCTTCATCAATTAACTTATCATGGACACAAAGAGTTGCCCAGTGTATAAAGAAAAGAAAGTGTACTTGAAGATCTAATTTTTTTAAAACAAAAACACAAAATTATTATTGTGTGAAAGAATGTCTGAAGATTTCTGGCAGGAAACCTCAAATTCGTTGAAGGACATGATTAGAAAATATTTTTTAAAAATCTAAATGAAATTGTCTTAGGGACGCTTAGTGATTTTCTACAAGTCAAGAAGCTGGGAAACAGCAGGAATAGGGGCTGAGTTGGTGTGTGTACACTTGTGTGTGTGTGTACACACCTGCACTCACCCACTGCTTTCTCATCCTGTGGCCTTTCTATCAGCTAGTCTAAAGTATGATTGGATTCAGAATATTTACCTCTTGGCCAAATAGAAATGTAATATGAAGCAATGTGTATGTTTGAAGATGGGAAGGTAATATGTTTTCAACTCAGACTTTTGATTTTAGAGACCTTAATCTTTACTATCTGGTTGTAACTGACTTAGTATTAGAAATATTATGCCAGTCTCTTTTCCATTGAAGTTGGATTAATCTAATCAAACTCCATTGATTATGCAGTAGTGGTTTTCACTTATATTCATTTATATCTGGACTCAGTTTTTCCTTCATGAATTCATTTAGTAATAACTTACTGAGCACCTTCTCTTGGTTAGGATATGAGAACAACAGAATGAATAACAAAAAGCCCATAGTCCCAGCGATTAAGATGTTAACAGTAGAGTAAGAACAGTAGAGAAACAATAACGTGACTATATTTTGATTGACAAAGGCACCATAGCGAGACATCAGAGGGCTGGGATTATGCAGAGAAATGGCACACGATGTATAACATGACCTTCCCAAGGAGACCACACCTAAATAAGACCTAGTGGAGAGGTTATTGTTATCAGGTTTAAGGATGCCAGGAAAGGCATTTCAGACAGGTGGAACACCAAGGTTAAAGATCACGGAGGGACACCAAGTGAACTCATTAGGGGTGAGTTACGTGAGAAAGGACTGACAGGTTGCGCATCTCTGTATAATTACAGCGATGGTGACTAAAGTAAGTAAGTTGAGCAATAGCATCATTGTATTTGTTCTTAGGAAAACATCTAGTGGCAGGTGAGGAGTTAATTGGAAGAAAGAACTGTCTGGAGCTTGAGACAAATTAAGGGTTTTGTAGTGGTATCCATGTGAGAGACGATGTCAGCTTGGACATCTGAAAAACATTTACAAGGTAGAGATAAAAGATTTGAAGACAAATTCAAAGTGGAAAGGAAGAGTATAGATGGAATCAGGATGACCTTGAGATTTCTGGCTTTTATACCAGTGTATGCTTGGCATCTCAAGTATGAAATTTCAACATACATTAATTACCCTTTGTGTTCTTATTACAAAATAATGATAGTGCTGATGTGTTTGAGATTTTGTTCCTTAGATAATGTAACAGTAATAAAGGTAACAATAGATGAGGCATTGAGAGCCAATCGACAATCTTCCAAGTTTTTTAAAAAGTCAAGTCTTAACCAATTTCTGCCATAATGAAATCAATTGTGTTGCTATTGCTACAGCCATGAAGTTCAGACTCTATAAGTAATGTAACTTTGAAGCAGCCATGGGTAATGCAAAAACATGCTTGCATGGGTAGTCTGTCACTGGAAGAAGGAGTAGAAAGCAGAGAAGGAAGGGGAGAGGGGAAGGGGAAGAGTCTTGTTCTGGATTGGAAATCAGGAAGGTAGGTAACCCTTAGCCCTTAGATTAAAAAAGAATCCAAGGAACAGTGTTGTCCCTGGGATTTTTAGCAGAGATAAAGTTGCCTCTTGCAGTTCGCTAGGTAGCTGCATTGTGGTAAGTGCCCTCTCTATTTAGAGTGTATGGATAGACCCATCTTATAGTACACGCTACTCTTTGTTCTCCATTTAATTCTGTCTGAGGAACACTGGATACAGACAATCGTGGATGAAGAGAGTCTCATGTATTAATTGTTTTGTAGTTTTCCTCTGAAGTCTTCTTTTCTGGGTGCTCCTTTAGCAGTTCAAACCAGCCGTGTGATGATGTAAGTCAGCTTGCTGAAACTGACGACCTGTAAGCCTTCTCTTCCAGACTCTTACACGCTTTTGCTAAGACACATACTTTTTTTTTGTTTGTTTATCTTTCAGGCACAACAACAATAAAAGCAGATTAAAATCTGACTAGAGTTCAATAGTACATTACCTTGGCCTCACAACTAAATGATTTCCTTGATTAAGCCAATATGGTTTTCAGAAGGAATAAGAATATCTCTCCTACTCACATTTCTTTTTTAATAACATTTGCTTTTATGTAAACTTCAGAAACAGGAAATCACTGAGTTACTGCTATTTTTAATTATGAAAAGAAGATGAAGTAAACTACAAGTACAAGATAAGATACAGAATGGAAATAATTGGCACTCTTCGGAACATAAAGACTACCTTGAGTTGTTGAATACATTTCATAGTCTTTAGATTTTCAAAGGAAATGTATTTTTATATCATCCAGCCAAAAATGCAGGAAAGCATTCTTGATGTTTGTTATTGGCAGTATCAAAAGCAAAATAGATAGATTGCGATCAGGAGTCCTGTCCCATCAGTCACTCCTGTGTTTTATAGCTGGAGTGACTGTTTGTAGTCACTTTTACCCTTTGTGGCTTTGGCTTTTCAATCTCTGATCTGCCTAAAGGTTTTGTTCAAAAGAACCAAGTCATTTCTAATTGCAGCATGCTGGTCTATTTGTAGCAATTTCCTAGCAAATCCCCAGTCATGCCATGTTATGTCAAATTGTGCCCTAAATCTATAGTTCTATGTTTAATTCCCACACATATTCTTTATTACTATTATTAGAGATAAGTTAACAACAAAGGTTTGTTCAGTATATTTGAATTTTGGAGTTCACTGTTTTCAGTGTTTTGAAAAGCAAACTTTTCTTCAGTGTTCTGACACTCAGACTGTCCTAAATGCCTTATAAATATTACCACTTAATTTTCACCCCAAGTATAAGAAGTGGGTACTAGTATATGGTGCTTCAGATTAGAAAATTGAGCTCAGAAAGTTGAACTGACTTGCTAAAGTTTATGTTGCAACTAATATGTATTGGAATCAGGATTCTAGTTTTAGTCATTCATTATGACTGTAGCATCTGATATCCACTACATTCTGTCTTGTAAGAATGATCTGGTTCCATAGCATTTGTATATGTTAAAAAACGTAGTACATGTTCATAGAGGTTGCCTTTATTCCTTTTAGTAAGTGAATACGCACTAAGAGATTTCCATTGCATTCAATAACCCCCTCTCAATTCACATGTCAGAAAACCCTGGATTTATGTGTTTGGGCATTTCGTTTCTTTTTTTGTTTTTCTTTTGTTTCTTCTTTCTCTCTGCTTGCTTCCTTTCACCTCCCATCCCTCTCTCAACTTACAGATAAAGAGCACAGGGCTTGGAACCAACCAGACCTCATTTCAAGACCTGGTCTGTCTTTTGTTCACCACCTTGTTTTGAGAAAGATACTAAATTTCCTCAAGACTCAGTTTTCCCGTCTTAAAAAGAAAGTAATAATCCTTGTCAGAGTAATTTCTATTTAAATGATTTTGTATCTGGGAAGTTCTTAACCATGGTAACTGTTGTTATTATGATTAAATGTTGTTATTATTATCCATATTAATATTTTAGGTCACATTGGAGGCTAACTCTCAAAGCTGATGTCATTGATCACTCAGTGTAGCCCAGTTTCTTTGTCACCTCTCTAGAGCTGATGGGATAGTTTGCTCCTAAGATCTTTTGAGAGGCTGTGTTATTTCAGACACCATCTGTGAATGTCTTAACAAACTGTACAAGAAGCCAGTGGGACCGGATGGTGGTTTTGCCTCTTACAACCCTGGAGTTGTTTGGATATGTGGGATGTGTTTACTTACATCTTCCTACATTTTAAAATGTTGTAGAACTAAATGCCAGCAACAGTTTCTGTCTCCCAACTAGCATACTGGATTTTTAAATTTGATTTCCTCGTTCATTTTTAGATCTTGTCTTAAAAGTACACAGCCAGGTCCTGTCTCGATGAACATTATAGATGAATTTCATGTGGTCAAGTTTCTGAAGAAGAAGACTTCTGAACCAGATTGGGCGTTTCAAAGAATTTCTTATTATCTTAATGACAAACACATAGAAGTCCTGAGGTCTGCCCTCCCCGATGCACACACACGCTCACACATGCACACACATGTTCTTATATCATTGGCTTTACTTTTCTCTATAGCATTTATCCTGTCTGTAACCGTCTTATTTCCTTGTTTATGGTGTTTCCCCTCCATACTCAAAGACTAATAAGAGTACAGCTCTTATATGACGTGTTTTCAATATCCCTAGTGCAAAGCACAGCTGCTGAATTTATGAGTTTTTTGAACTAATGAATGAAACTATGTGACGTGCCAATGCCTGGCTCATAACCATGCCCCTGTAAATGTTTGTTCGTTTCTCTTTCTTGAATCGTCTTTGCATGAACTTCTGATGTTTGAAGTCCGCCAATGGATGCATTTCTCAGATGACTCAAAGCATATTTAAGAATTTATAGCTCTTTTGTTTCACTCTTGAGGATGACTTAAAAAAAAAAAGAACAAGTTAAAGAAAACCAGACCACCGTTTGCACTTACATTGTAAAATCAGTTATTTGAAAACATATGCTATATATATGACGAATATATAACACCCATCTCATCTTCTCTCAGACAATAAAGTTCTAGGGGCAGTACTCCTCCTTGTTTAAATTGATTTTTCTTAAGCTAGCTTTTTTTCCATAAAAATTCATATCCGTGCATGGATTTAAAAAGTCAAACAGTAACTGTACAATGACATGAAAGTCTCTTTGCCACCTCAGACCCTTTGGCTTCATGCCCAGAAATGATCAAGTATTTGATTTGCAGTAACTTAACAGTAAAATATTTGGAAACATTTTTAACTCTTATGCCAGCATCAACGTGTGTGAATGAATGAATACTACATTCACTGTTATAACCGTTGGTTATTTTTCCCCACTTAAAAGTATGCATCTTTAAGATGTTACTAGACTACTACACGAGGATTTACTTCTTTTTAAAAACCAACTGTGAGGTGTTTCATTGTGTGGACATAATTTCATTTATTGATTCAGTCTGTAAACGAACATTAAGATAGTTTTAGCCTTTGCTTTAAAAACAATGCTGAAGTGTTACTAAAATACTTTTATATACACATTTAAATATATCTACTGGGTGAATTTTTGAAGCAAAATGTTAGGTCAAAGGATATGTGCTTTCTCAGTGATAATAGACCTTGCCAAATTTTATTGCAAGTCAGTTGCCACAATTTATGTTCCTTCCATGAGTTTCTTCTGAAAGCACCTTTCATGCCAGCTACTCACCAATATTGTTTATGATCAGTCTTTTTGAATTTTGTTAGTCTGACTAGTGAGAAGTGGCAGGTCCCTCTTCAGCTGTTTTAACTTGCATTTTTTAAT
Organism: Giraffa tippelskirchi; assembly: GCF_054371585.1. NCBI lineage: Eukaryota > Metazoa > Chordata > Mammalia > Artiodactyla > Giraffidae > Giraffa > Giraffa tippelskirchi. The sequence goes on along the minus strand of NC_137280.1, from coordinate 100,238,853 downwards.
TATGTAAGAGGCTTTTCTTACTCATTTGTAGGAACCCTTCATTCGGTAAGAAAACTGGTCCTTTGCCATATGTGGCAAAATTATTTTTTCAGTTCGTTGTTGGCCTTTTAAAAAGTTTCTATAATATTCTTCATGAACGATTTTTAAAAATACATAGGTATTAAATTTTTCTAAGGTATCTGCTCTGATATCCCCTTCTCAGTGGTCTCTCAAGGCACCCATTAATAGCACTTAGCATAGTATATTCCATCTTTTCTGATTATTCATCTAATTTCTGTCTTGCTTGTTGGACTATAAACCCTACAAGGTCAGGCACTGTCTTTTTGCAACTCCCTGTCGTGCCTATCACATAAAATAGCGCCTGCCTACTATTAAGAGTCTCTATGGAAATGTTTGTTGAGGGAATAAAGGAGGGAGGTAATAAGTAATAACATAATTCATTAACCTCAAGTATGTGAGTATGTTCAGAGTGTCTATTTATCACAGGCTCAAGTCTCATTGGCATATAAATGTATCTTTAAAAAGAAAAAAAAATTATCCTCAATCCAGTTTATGTCAGTACAAATCTTTGAAAACTATATTTGAAATCATTTCATATTTGCTCTAAGAGCTACTGGTTTTTGTAAGGCTGTGGCTTATTTTGTTGTCATTTCTCTCTTACACAGAATCACTTTGTTCATTCAGAAACCTAAAATCTTTCGCCTGCCAAGAAATTTGTGATGAATTTCAGCATTATGTCTCACTAGCAGCTAACTTTGAATAGTGGTGAAAAATATTTTTCATAAAGATGATCACTGTATTCAAAGAACTCATGACTTTTTAAAAGAAGAGACACTTAGTTTTCTAAGATAATGATGAAGAATAATAAATATTTTACCTTCCGTTGCTTTTTGGGAGAGATAAGGGCATGCTTCCTGGAAAAAATCTCTTTTTCCATCTTAAGAGATGGAAACTAAGGTTTAAAAGCATCTTAGGATTTTGATGTAAACTTTTGAAAGTCTGCACTATAAAATAACACTTTTACTAACAGGTCCAAATAACTAGGTAAATAGAGTGAGGATGCATAATCTTTATTTGCCTGTCTGTAATTTAAGAGTTAATGACTAGAATTATCTCTGATTTTAAATTTCAAGTCAACCAAAACTTATACTTGATTTTAAAAATTCACATTATTTCTGCTAGTTTAAAAGATCTTTCTAACATGGATTTATATTCAGATGTATTATGCCTACTACCTTTTAATTATATATTCATTGTATTCATTATGTATTCATATTCCCTGTCACCCTCCCCCCCTCCTGCTCTTCCTCCCCAAACTAAGTGACCTACAGCCTGACAGTTATTTTACAGACTATAGTAAAAGCAAGGCACACTTCTGGGGTTCTTTTTGATGTGTGTGCTTAAAATTTAGGCAAAGGGCTCCACCTCTCAACCCTCAGTTTCCTTGGAGGTTGAATTCATTTTTACAGCAAAGAAAAGGCTATCTGAGAAATAGTCTTGATTCAAAACATTTTAGACTTAGGGTTTCGTTGGAATTCATTTTTTTTTAATTCTCCTTTTTCCTTTAAAGACATTCGGTAAGTGGGCCACTGAAGAAATTGCCAAATGATGGAGATGTTGACAATAACACATTAGGCAATGTCCTCTTGTGCCTGTGGCAGAGATGTGTACGAGGGTCCAGTGAAGGGCCTGGGATGGGAACCAAGATAAACAGGACCTCACTGAGTATGTCTTTACCTCCTTCCTTTGTTCCACAAGAAGAGTACTAAGTGAACATTCTGTGAGAATTGATGTGTTTCTTCTAGTAAGAGGGTAGGGTAATAGGTATAGAGTAATTTAAAAACTTGTGTATTAGCTGTTTTCCATAGTGATTTCATAAAAATTAATAGCATATTATTTTTAAAAGATCCTTATGCTCATAAAACGGAGAAGTCACTGGCAACCCACTCCAGTACTCTTGCCTGGAAAATCCCATGGACGGAGGAGCCTGGTGGGCTGCAGTCCATGGTGTTGCTAAGAGTCGGACACAGCTGAGCGACTTCACTTTCACTTTTCCTTTCCATGCATTGGAGAAGGAAATGGCAACCCACTCCAGTTTTCTTGCCTGGAGAATCCCAGGGACGGCAGAGCCTGGTGGGCCGCCGTCTATGGGGTCACACAGAGTTGGACACGACTGAAGTGGCTTAGCAGCAGCAGCATGCACGTAAAAAATATCATCTCTGAATATGCACTGACCAATAGCTTTCTGTGTTTTTCGGTTAGGGGACTACAAATGTCTGTATGCCTGCAACTGACAAAGATTTAACCCACACAGCCATAATCCTATGTAAACCAAAAAGGGCCCCCCCCCAAAAAAAAAGGTAGCTCAAACAGTTAAAATTCTGCCGTGTTGCCTTTATGTTATTGATGTGTAAGCCAATCCTCATATTTACATTTGAATTACTCTCTATACTCTTGTTCTATTCTTTTTAACCCATGACTTAATAGCAATGAAAGATGACATTCTATTGCCTATATATGAAGGTAGGGCAAGGTGGTTTCCTTCTATGTCTCTTAACTGTTGTCTCTTAAGAGAACCATTATGGGTCTCTGCCTTTTATAGCCCAGGGTTCAGGACAAATTCTACAAAGCCTTCGTAGTCAGGGGATAGACTTTATCGAGACGGTATCCCTAGTCAGGGATCAACAAGAGAAGAGCAAGTGCGGGGCCCTCGCTTCCTCCTGTTTGTTGTTGTTGTTCAGTCACTCAGTCATGTCTTTCTCTTTAAGACCTCAGGGACTGCAACACGCCCAGCTTCCCTGTCCTTTACTACGTCCTGAAGTTTGCTCAAACTCACGTCCATTGAGTTGATGATGCCATCCAACCATCTCACCCTCCGTCACCCTCTTCTGCTCCTGCCATCAGTCTTTCCCAGTATCAGGGTCCTTTCCAATGAGTTGGCTCTTTGCATCAGTGGCCAGAGTATTGGAGTTTCAGCATCAGGCCTTCCTGTGAATATTCAGGGTTGATTTCCTTTCGGATTGATGGGTTTTATCTCCTTACAGTCCACAGGACTCTGAAGAGTCTTCTCCAGTACCACAGTTCTAAAGCATCAATTCTTCGGTGCTCAGCCTTCTTTATGGTCCACCTCTCACATCTGTACCTGATTACTGGAAAGACCGTAGCTTTGACTATACGGACCTTTGTTGGCAAAGTGATGTCTCTGCTTTTGCTTTCCATAGAGAAATGTGTCAAGGCTGGGTGCTTCTGGGGACATTGTTTAGAGGAGGATACACAGGCTGATGGGTGCCAGGGAGCCTGAATTTAGGATACCAGCCGTTTAAAAATCTGGAAATGCCAGCCGCCCTGTGTTGCAGACGTTTCATCCTCTAAGATATTCCAATTCTCTCTGTAGTAGAGACAAGTCATGGGAAGCTGAGCCGCCTGGTCCCTCCTGTCAGGAGACAGGGGAACTCCCATCACAGCCAACTCAGTGTCTAAGCAGCCAGGATATTCTCAGAGTCATTTTCAGACAATCCTGAGCCTCATACTGTAATGCAGGGGCCCCTGAGAGCAGATTAGAGTCTAAAGAGACAAATTTTAATAGTTGGAACCTTGACATATATTGTGTTTTCCTTCTTTCTTTCTCTATCTCTTTCTCTCTCCCTTCCCTCCCTTCCTCCCTCCCTTCCTTCTTTCTTTCTCTCTTGGTAGGTTTTTTTTTTATTTTTTATTAATACATAGCCACCTTTCCAGTGTAACTGATGTGCTCCCAAATTGTTTTATAAACACTTTCATTTCTTTGTTTTTGAATTACTGTTTCTGATTCCTCTTTGTCTAAATTTCCTGTGTCCAGTCTCAGTTTCCTCTTGTCCCTTTGCACAGGAATGTTATCTGGATGTCTCAGATAACTTCCTACTCAAACTGATTTGGTCTAAGCTGTCCTGTATCAACTGATCTCAGCTGTGTGTATTGTGAGAAGCCGTGCCCTGCTTTCTGATGTTGTTATGGGATCGTTGCCCATTGAATTATTAGGACTCCAGATGGGAGGTCCATGACAGTCCAGGTTGTTGTTTTCAAAACTGTAACGTGGTTAGCAGCATGATTACTCAGGTCATGAGTTTTTCATAAGGAACATGCCATGTGATAATCAACTTTGCTGGTATGTAAAGGGGATGTGTGATGTCTTCGTTTCCTTTGGATGGGCCTGCATGCCTGCTGAGTCGTTTCAGTCATGTCCAACTCTTTGCAACCCTGTGAACTGTAGCTCACCGGGCTCCTCTGTCCATGGGATTCTCCAGGTAAGAATACTAGAGTGGGTTGCCATGCCCTCCTCCAGGGGATCTTCCGAACCCAGGGACCAAACCCGAGTCTCTTATGTCTTCTGCATTGGCAGCTGGGTTCTTTACCGCTAGTACCACCTGGGAAGCCCCATGGATGGGCACATGGCTTTAAAAGAGCCATATACTATGGTTCCTGGTGGGGGTTAGTGTGGTTAGAGTGACCTTTCACCCTCTCATCTGGTAGATGATTACCCTTAATGGTGAACTGATTATTAAGGAAAAATTTGCAGGAAGCCTTATCTCAGGGACCTTGTTGTAGTGGGGTGGCTCAGGTTAGATTTGGCCAAGGGCAGGGTAACACTGGGCCCTGTGGGTGGCCGTCTTGCTCCTGGGCAAAGTGGGGGAAAAAGATTCCATTCCCTTCTGTCCTTGGCTCATGTGCTCAGGAGGCAAAACAGAGAAGGGTGAGCCAGACAGGATAAAACAATATTTTATTAAAAAATAATCCCAAAGAATAAAAGGAGAAGAATTTTACAGTTCTTCTGTGGGCAACTTGAGATGTTGTGGTCCAGTTTTCCTGAACTTTTTATAAGGAGGAAAATTAAATGTCCCATGGTAGGGCTGGTTTATGAGCCTAATGCGCATGCATGCTAAGTTGCTTCAGTTGTGTCCAACTCTTTGTGTCCCTATGGACTTTGGCCCACCAGGCTTCTCTGTCCATGGGATTCTCCAGGTAAGAATACTGGAGAGGGTTGCCATGCCCTCCTCCAGGGGATCTTCCTGACCCAGGGATTGAACCTGCAACTCCTGCATTGCAGGCAGATTCTTTACTGCTAAATCACCAGGGAAATCCATATGTACCTTAAAGCACCCAAAAGTTACTTCTGACCTATACGGATTTTTTTTTGAAATACCATCCTTTAAGATGTCATGAATCAATTTTTATTTATTTATTTATTTTTTCCTGCTGGGAAATGTTTATTTGCCACTAAATCACCCAGGCATGCTACAATTACAAGAAAGGCACAGGTCATTTTTCCTTTCCATACTTCAATGTCGACAGCATCTCCTCAATCATAAGTATTACAAAAGAAGGTAAAAAAAAAAAAAAAAATCACATTTTACAGATCTTAGACTTGTCTTTAGCATTAGCTCAAATCTTACCATCTTCTAAAAACAGTTCTCCTGTCAAACTCATCAGCTAAAAGTTCTATCCAAGCAGTGAGAAGATGGCCTTTGCTAGCCCGTGGCAATTCTTTTCTGATTTGTCTTAGCTAGTTAGTGCTGAACAGCAGAATGAGGCTTGAACTGCAGGGGTGGGGGTGAAGGGGGAGCAAGAGTTAATTTCCCCCAGTACAAGATGACAGCTGAAGCTTGATGGGAGAGCTGAACTGGAGAGACTTGAGGGAAGGGTCCAGGCCCTGTATTCAGTCAGAGTCACTGCTGGAAGAGGAGGAGGAGGAATGCTTGCCATGCTTATGGTGTTTCTGCTTCTTTTTATGAGCTTTCTTCATTTTTTTGTGCACCTTCTTGTCAATCACTATTCCTGGTCCTACTATACCAGGAACCAATGGATTCACAGGACACATGCCAGGGCCAGGTGGTGGGTATGGAGGGGGGTAGGGACCTGAGGGCTGGCATCCTGGATATCCTGGCTGTGACACAGTATGACAGGGCCCACCAGGGGGAAAGGCTGGATTCCCCTGGGGTGCTCCTAGGGGAGTGGGAAAGGGGCCTGGAGGAAAGGGAGGGTTGGCAGGTGGTGGATGGGCAGGATTGCAACCTCCAGGATACCCAGTGTTAGGGGGGTGTGGAAATGGTCCTGGCTGCCTGGCATTGGGATTCCACATGTTCAGATGTTTCCTTTAGCCCAGGAATGGAGAAAGAAGGAAACTGGGATATCTAGATGTCCGGTCACTCTTACACCACCGCCTGGGCGGACTTGTGCTTCTTAGCCTCCCTCACTGCCTGGTAACCCGGAATCAATTTTTATATCTTTTATTTTTTTAGGATGATTTATTCCTTTACTTGTTGGAAAATAGATGTTAAAGAATTAGTATTTTTGATAACTTAGTATAGAATTTCATATTTACCTCATGTTTAAATCAGAAAAGCATTGATGCACGAGTTTTACCGGTAGTCAGTATAGCTATGATGCTCACTGTTGAAAAGTAGTGACTTCAGAGTTATGGTGACAATTACTGTGGTCATTTTAGTGCTGAGATTTGAGATTCAGAAAACTTATTTCCTTTATTAAAATTGATATATAGGAAATTCAGTAAATTTTTAATAAGCTAGAGTACATTTTATAAACATCTTATTCTTGGTCCACACTGCATAGAAAAGTTACTGTGTGAGAGATGTTCGCTTTTTTTTTTCCTTCAGCCTTTATTGAGGTCTTAAATGATGAATGAAATTTTAAGATTTTTAAAGTATGCATATATATATATATACACACACATTGTAAAAGGATTTCCTCCTCGATCACCTCCCATATTTATCTGTGTGTGTGTGTGTGTGTGTGTAGGAGAACATTTAAGTTTTACTCTCTTAGCAAATTTCCATTATAAAATACATATCATTAACTATAGTTACCATATAATACATTAAATCATCATAACTTGTTAATCATATAGCTAGAAGTTTACCAGCCTTTCCTTATTTCCCCTGTCCCCCACCTCCAACAATCCCTTTTCTACTCTGTTTCCAAGAATTTAGCATTTTTTCTAAAAAGGATTCCGCATATAAGTGATACTATGCAGTATTTTTCTTCCTCTGTCTGACTTATCTCACTTAGCATAATGTCCTCAAGTTCCATCCATGTTGTCACAGATAGCAGGATGTTCTTTCTGAAAAATAGTCAGAAATATTCATGGCTGAATGATATTCCATTTTATACATACCATATTTATTTTTGTCCACTTATATTGGTTCCAAGTCTTAGCTGTAGTGAATCATGCTTTTTAATGAACATGCGAGTACAGATATCTCTTTGAGATTCTGTTTTTATTTCTGTTAGGTACATTGCCAGAACTGGGATTCCTGTATCATATAATAGTTCTATTTTTAATTTTTTGAGGAACCTCCATACTGCTTTCTGTAGAGGTTGCACCAATTTACATTCTCATCAACAGTGCCAAAAAGTTCCTTTTGCTCCACATCCTCACCAACACTTATTATCTCTTGTGTTGTAAAGGATAGTCATTCTTAGGGGTATAAGGTCATACCTCAAGTGGTTTTGATTTACACACTCCTGATTAATAATGTGGAGCACAATTTTATGTACCTGTTGACTATATTTAATGTTTTCTTTGGGAAAATGTCTATTTAATAATCTTCCCATTTAAAAATTAGATTGTTTAGTTCTTTGCTCTTGTGTTTTGTGAATTCTTCATGTATTTTGACTAGTAAAGCATGTCATGCGGGAGTTACAGGTTCAATCGCTGGGTCAGGAAGATCCCCTGGAGGAGGGCAAGTAAGTTAACATGATTTGCAGTTTCTCCCATTCCATAGGCTGTCTTTGCATTGTGTTCATGGTTTCCTTTGCTGTGCAGCTTTTTAGTTTGACATAGTGCCACTTACTTATTTTTACTTTTGTTGTCTTTACTTTTGACATCAAATCCAAAAAAATCATTGCTAAGACTGATGTCAAGGATCTTAAGTTTTCTTCTAGGAGTTTTACAGTGATAGGTTTTACATTTAAGTTTTTAATCCATTTGGAGTTGATTTTTGTGGGTAATGTAAGAGAGGGGTGTAGATTCATTGTTTTGCATGTGGCTGTCCAGTTTTCAGAACATTTTTAATTGAAATTTTAGAATTGACCCAAATCTCTCATGTAATATGGATATTTATTCATTTAAAGACTAGTTTGATGGGATAGCCTTTTTGTTTTCTTTTTGTTTTTCCTTTGAGAATGTTATTTATTTGAGATATGTACTAGGAATATGTTTTGAAACATGTGAAGCTATTGAGAAGTTAAGCATTTTCTGAATATATGTGATCTTTAAACTTGCTTTATACTGTAAACTTTGAAATGCTAGAATGTAGGAAGGAATTTGCCTCTTGTTTGTTTTTGGATTCTCCATATAGTGACCAATCAACTACTTTTCTTAAATTAAACTATCCTTTTTTCTTATCTGATCCGTAGTATGAGATTGATTGTGGCTAATAGTGAATAATGCAACATCTTTTATTAAATAAACTTATATTTTGCAATATTTAAAATTTTTATATCTTTGAATGTCAGTGATATAGTTCTATATACTTGGAAAATTTTAATTCCTCTAGAGTAGATAAGTAAATAGGAACTTGATCTTTATTAATGACTAAATGATAAAGTAAAAAAGTGACTAAAATATAGAAGCTAGAGTTACCCAGCTATTTCTGTTTTTCCTATTTTTTTATTTGTTAATAACATCTGCTTGAACAGGGAAGAGATAGGATGAGGAAAACATATGAGATTTGATTAGGATGAGAATGTGAAGACCTAAATATATTTCAGTTTTCAAATTGGTATTTGTGGATTGAGGAAGTTCTGAGTTATTTATTTGCAAATCTCTAAAAATCAATCATTTTCAATATGAATATTTTATTTTAAAGTGATTTGAATACTGTTTAGGAGATGGGGAAATAAAATTTATGATACTAGAAGATAATAACATAGGACTTGAATATACTTGTCACTTTAAAATTATATTTATGCATGTTTTAATTTATTTTCTTTGTAACCTAATATCCTTACAATCTCAATCTTATTTTGTATGTAGCATTTTTTTATGATATATGAGTAACTTTATGCCATTATGTCAAGTATTGGATTAGGTGAATATTATTTCAATGTTATCTGAAGATGATGGTTTGTGTGTATATTTAAAATTAGTAATTTGAGAATTCTATTTCAACAGCACATGTTAAAACTCTATATAAACCTTTTAAAAGATAACTATAGAGTCTGGTTTTGCAAAAATCACCATCATTTAGATTAATAAATTAGCCAAGACTTTTAAAAGTTATAGTTTAAAAGAAGCTATTATTATTATTGATAAAAGTTAATTTTTAAAAGGTCACTTCTGTAGTAAATATTTCTGTATATGACTCAACACAGTACTGAATTTCAATTTCATTTTACATTAACATTCTGGAGATATGGAGCTTTAAAAACCTGTGATGTTTTAAAATTAATTATTTCTTTCTAACTGAATTTTTAATCTATAGATATTTCTGGTAAGATTTCAAATTAAAGTGCTAGAAAAGAGCCTAACAATCTTTATTATATCTGTTTAGAGCTACAGTCAGATAATAATGAATAACTTCTGCCCTAAGAACTTTGGCACTCTCAACTGCAAATTGGAAATGTGATCAGCTCTAAAGCTTTCTATTGAAGGAGGGAGGTATTGCACATGTAATTCCCCAAATAATTTATTTTTGGCTATAGAATACATTAAGTCATACCTTTTTTCTTTTTCATTTATCCTCATTATACTATCAACAGCACATACTCATCTCCTCCCTTGCCTCTTTAGAGTATTCCTAAAGGTAACAGAAATCCCAGAGGATCAGGCATGGAACTTGGTCTGCTTGGCAAATTGTACTTAAAAAGATAAAATAAAAAAACACATGATTACACACAGTGGTGTGTGTGGAAAATGTGTGCCAAAAATAATCTAAGTATTGCAGGAAGTAGGTGGGTATTTGGGATACTGGGGGTTTTAGAGTGGTCAGTGAACTCATGCTCTTGGATTTTATACTTGATTATCACCTTCAGGACTGAGCTCAAAAAGGCAGAAAACAAAGAGGAACATTTTCCAAACAGTGGAAATTTGGGTTAAGATGTCGAGTTAGGACTGTGCATAAAATGTTTGTCTGGATGAGGACGAGGTCATGTAGTGTGACACAAGGTGATAGAGATGGAGCGGTGTTAGGCTGCAGAGTTGGTTCTCTGGCTTCTGAAAGTCTCTGGGTTGAGGGCAACAAGTGCTAAAGAACCAGTTGTGTCATGAATCAGAAGGCGGTAAGCTTCATGAGGCTCTGGGCTGGGGTCATGTGTTTGAAAATGTTTTATGAGGTTAACAGTTTATGCTACAGATTTTGACAATATTTAAACTGTTAATAAAGTTTTGTATTTTCTAAAATACTGTATTGAATTACCCAAAAGATAGATGAAGCACAGGTGTGGCACATCAGCAAAATATCCTCAAAAAATCTTATAGAAGACTTTGATATCTTTAAGAAAGGCATTGCAGTATTCATTAGTGGAAAAAAAATCAGAGCTTTATACTTTAAAATTTTATTATTGTCATTTAAGTTGCATATAGGAAGGGTTTATATTTTTATTGTTTGAGGCCTCTAAGAATTTATCTAATCCTGTGTAGATATAATCAGTAAGGAGGGGTCCCTAACCTATAGTGTTGGATGACCTGTGTGGCTCAGCTGATAAAGAATCCATCTGCAATGCAGGAGACCACGGTTCGATTCCTGAGTGGGGAAGATCCCCTGGAGAAGGGAAAGGCTACCCACTCTAGCATTCTGGCCTGGAGAATTTAAAAATGATCCCTTTAAAGAAAAAGAATCAGACTCAGTAGGTCTGGAGTGGAGCCAGTCTGCCTTTCTAACAAGCTCACAGGTGATACCAATGATGTGTCCTTGGATTACACTTTGAGTAATCAAATGGAATTTTCAACAAGTTAGTTTCTTAATGCAGTCATGTAAGGATGTGAGAGTTGGACCAAAAAGAAGGCTGAGCACTGAAGAATTTATGGTTTTGAACTGTGGTGTTGGAGAAGACTCTTGAGAGTCCCTTGGACTACAGAGATCAAGCCAGTCAATCCTAAAGGAGATCAACCCTCAGTACTCATTGGAAGGACTGATGCTGAAGCTGAAACTCCAGTACTTTGACCACCTGATGCAAAGAACTGACTCATTGGAAGGGACTCTGATGCTGGGAAAGACTGAGGGCAGGAGGAGAAGGGGGCCATAGAGGATAAGATGGTTGGATGACATCATCAACTCAGTGGACATTAGTTTGAGCAAACTTTGAGAGATGGTAAAGAATTGGGAAGCCTGGTGCGCTGCAGTCCATGGGGTTGCAAAGAGTTGGACGCAACTAAGTGACTGAACAAGTTTCTTAATGTGCAGTGCATGGAAAACAATATACACCTTGTTGCTGGTGTTAATTTGTATTGAAAATACTGTCCTAAGATTCTATCCAGGTACCTTTAAATACTGTCAAAAATTCAGCATTCTCTTATGTTTTTCCTTTATGTCGTTTGTTTATTTAGTTACTAATCTGTTGTGAAGGGCAAAAAGTTGTAAAAGATGTTATCATCACCCTTAAGAAATTTCCGTTTAAAAGGGAAGATAAAGACACAATCAGGAAATTAGGCCGTGCATAGATTGTATGATAGATCCTGTGTGTAGAGTGAGTCGATAAAGCTGAGTGGCATACCTGATGTTTTTGTGTATCCACCATTTCATAAGTGTTAATGACAATTCAAGGAGAAGAGCCCTCGAGTGCCTGAAGCATAGAGATCACACTGAGGATTACTTAGACATGAGGCCAGAATGGTGTCTTTGACCTAGGATTTCTGCTTGCATTTTATTTAGTAGGCAATGGACACCATTCAGTAAAGGCTCTTGAGGTTGTAGAGGAGATTGGGGAGGAGGGCTGGTATGGGAAAGATGATCAAGAGATACATCAGAATGGGGTGTGGTATAGGTGAAGTTGGCGAGGACCTGAAGAGAGCTGGGTCTTAGGAGGCTACTGTAACCAACTGATCATGATAAGGAGGAACAGGATGAGGGCAAGAGCCAGGAAAATTGAAAGACACTGAGATAACCCAGATTTACCTTTTTTTTTTTTTTTAAACTACTTGCTTTATGGTATTTGAAGTCCTTTGAGGGAAAGCATAGCGTTGGCAGTATCTTTGTTTGCGGAGATGCAGATACAGAGGTTTGAGTGTGAAAGGTCTGCATTTAGGGTGCTGCCTGCCTCCAGATACTCTGGAGTTTAGTGGCTGTGCCACATTTGGATTCCTGCTGCTTGTTTTTCCCCAGTCAGAAACTGAGACTCCCTAACAAGCTAGTCTCTCGGTTGCCTCAGGCTTTCTTGAGTCATTAACGTCCCCCACTGCTTCTCCAGCAGGTCTTTTAGTGTCTGCAGGCACTGACTGGGGTGGTGGTAAGGATGGAGGTTCATCCTGATGGCAGGGGAAAGCAATGAAAGTGAAAATGTTGCTTCGCTGAACTGATCTCCTGAGAAGTCCTTATTATCTTTATTTTCTCCAATAAGAAATTTGACAGGCTCTCACAAAGTCTCTTTTCAAGGAAATCTCACCCCATATTCCTTTCTCTTGACCAGTGTTTACACTTACTTATTGTTTTCTTCAGACATCTTGAATGCTAAGGTTCTGAAACAAATTTTTTAAATGTCTCTAAACAATCTTTTGTTGCAAAATATAAAGCTTACTAAAACATAGCTTTGGAACCTATTTAAATACAAAATTAAACAGGGACATTAAGTGGATTTAACACAGGAAATTCAGAAAGTAACAAAAGTAACAAAAACAGCTTTGTTTCCACTTCCAGTATTGCCAGAAGAGGAGAAAATCAACCCTAACCCTCTTCAAGCCTCTTGAACAAGGAAACTTACTCTTGGGAGAATGGGGCTGAAGGACATGCAATTCCTTTGTAGTAACTGCTGTGTTTCCTGGGAAGTGGCCTGGGGGTTACAGCTGGGTGCCCGCTGCCTGGTCATCTCATGTGGGAATTGCCATTGAAGACTGCAGAGATGCTCTTTTTAGGTTCTCTTATTTTTAATTTTTTAATAGCAAACTTCTCCTACCTCAGCTGTTTTGCTTTCCTCCTTAAAGAGAGAATATGATTTGATATATGTTTAAATAAGTCATATTAACTCAGTAGAAAGCAGGTCCTTATTTGCTGGATGAATCGCTATGTCTCTTGCCTAGATAGACTTCTCCTGGTGTTTTAATGAGCATCCAGAAATGTTGCTTTTTACATTGAAAGCATCCATCTATTTCCAACTATTTAACATACTTGATAAATAATGAAATGTAATTGAGATAATAAACACTTCTGTAGTACTCTGCTTCTGGTTCAGCCTGTACTTTTCACAGGATGCTGTAACTCTGTCTCTTGAAGTGAACATATTCTTGTTATGAAAGACTTTGTGGTGATTCTGCTAGGTCAAACAGATTTCTTAGAGTTTGGTTATTTAGAAAAATGATTTGACATCCTAACTACCAGCCAGCCTTGTTGAATTTTTGTGGCTCTAGCCTAATATTTCGTCTAGAAAATATTTTTTTTTCAAAATATGTCATGTTGTCATTTAAATAACAGTCTCTACATCTGCTTATTAAAAAGCAGAGACATTACTTTGCCAACAAAAGTCTGTCTAGTCAAAGCTTTGGTTTTTCCAGTAGTCATGTGTGGATGTGAGAGTTGGACTATAAAGAAAGCTGAGCGCAGAAGAATTGATGCTTTTGAACTGTGGTGTTGGAGAAGACTCTGGAAGAGTCCCTTGGACATCAAGGAGATCCAACCAGTCCATCCTAAAGGAGATCAGTCCTGGGTGTTCATTGGAAGGACTTATGTTGAAGCTGAAACTCCAATACTTTGGCCACCTGATGCTAAGAACTGACTCATTTGAAAAAACCCCTGATGCTCGGAAAGATTGAAGTCGTGGGGAGAAGGGGGCGACAGAGGATGAGATGGCTGAATGGCATCAGTGACTCAATGGACATGAGTTTGAGTAAGCTCCAGGAGTTGGTGATGGACAGGGAAACCTGGCAAGCTATAGTCCATGGGATTGCAAAGAGTCAGACATGACTGAGCTACTGAACTGAACAGAACTTAGCATCTGCTTATTTGAGGAGTTCTTACAGCTACCATCAACATGGCAATATTATTAGACTGTAACATACATTCTAGAACAACTCATTTTGCCCTTGTCTGTCTTTTCCCTTGCCTCCTCTTGTGATCTTTATTTCCATGAATGGCAACATCAGCTTCTCCATCACTAAGCCAAGAAAACTGGGCATCCTTTGCCTTCCAGAACGCATTCATCTCCCTCAGTTATTACCTGATTGATCTTATCTCCCAAATATCTCTTATTTCCATCACTTCTCCACTCAATTCTTTCTTCCCACTTGGATCCTCTTTTCCTTAGTTCAAATCCCTCTCTCTTCTCACTTAGATTATTGCAATTTCTATCTAATTAATCTATTTCCAGACTGGCCAGTCTTTCTGTAGATTTATCCCACAGATGACAACCTGGTTCATGTTTTCCTGGTAGAACTCATTTTGGTTTTTGAAACTAAAGCATCATAGAATATTTTCATTTGATCTTTGGATTGGAAAAGTTTGTACGATTTTAATTTAGTAAAGATGCCTTAAGTTGAGTACCAGCTAAAAGTTTGTGCATCTTTGATATCACTGAAATGAGAAGCTATGATACTCTTCACAAAGCTTTGTGGTTTCACAATCATATTGTTCTATCTGGAAATATAATAATAGTCTGTAGGTATTTAAAATATGCTTTAGAAAGTCTGTAGTTATTTAAAATATGCTTTAGAAAAATGTTAAGGATTTGGGTTGATTTATTTATTATGCATTATAATTCTTTCCACTTGAAATAATGGAAAATAAGCTCCAATGAATGCTTTACTGAAGAATATCAGAACATCTTATTTTCATGGGTTATTGATGTTAAGAATGAGATGCATATACTTTCTCCACACTGTTGTCTTAGAGATCTTACTAAAACACAAATTTGATCCCCCCTATTAAATTTTTTCCAGTTCCCCCACATCTTACTGATTAAAGTTCATAATCTGCTCACTTGAAGAAAGCCTTCTGTACCTCCTTGAGACTTTCACATTGCCTTTCTGGTGGTCTTTTTCCACCCACAACCACATGTGTCTGAATCACCTGAGATGCATATTAAAATTTTTAATTCCCAGACTGTTTGCCAGATCTGCAGAATTAGAGACTCTGGGAGTGAGGCCTAGGAATCTGGACTCCACCCCAAGTTCATAAACATGAAATCACTGACTTTCATCCAAGGAGTAAATAACTTTGGCTGATGAAGTGCTTGTGTTGTTCCCCTGGGAATCCCTTTGCCTCTTCTGCTGATCCCCGCCCAGAGATGCTACATGTCTGCGCTCCGATCTGTCCTTGTACAGACTTTTATCTACTTTCCTCCACACCATAACATTTTCAGTTATTTACAGGTTTTTCCTTCTCAGCTTTCTTGTAGGCTCACAAGAAAAGGAGAAGGAGCTGTGTTTCATTCAGTGTCCCCAGAATTTGGTGTGCAGTGAATATCCGTAAAGAAGTGACTGTCAAATATTAATAGATAAATAAAATCGTATAATTGGATTTATAAGATAATAATCCTTGGAGGCAGGATATTTGTTTATTTGTTGCTATATTTATATTTATGTATTGCACTTTTGTTTTCTTTATTACTTGCTTAAGATGATGGGTTTAATCACAAGAATCTTGTCCTGATTCACTCTCCAATAAGTATATATTACCATCTACATAATCTTATTAATAGCTCAGGAATCATGGCTAAGTATGGGCTTCCCTAGTAGCCCACTGGTAAAAAAATCTGCCTGCAAAGCAAAAGATGCAGAAGACTCGGGTTTGATCCCTAGGTTGGAAAAATCCGCTGGGGAAGAAAATGGCAACCCATTCCAATATGCTTGCCTGGAAAATTCCATGGACAGAAGAGCCTGGTGGGCTACAGTCCACGAGGTTGCAAAGAGTCGGACACGCTGAGCAACTGAACACACACACATGACTAAGCGCTGTCCTAAGAAATTCTTGGTTTCGATGCCTATAGATGTAGTAATGCTATCTTTTCTACCACCACCGATAATGTGCCCCCAATAGTAATAGTACTTAATGAACAATATTGGAGCTTTTCATTACTATTATTTTGAGTCATAACTGAAATCCTGTTCTAACTACAACAGTGCAACCTGATTTTTTTCTTCATCTTGCTAAATATGAGAAGAGAATAAATGAAAAAAAAATTGTTTCTCTTGATGGTTTCCATGGTAATGGAGCCTTCTATGTGTTTAACCAGCAAAGAATGCTATCACAACCTGTTTTCTCTCTCTTTCTCACACACACACACACAATATATATGTATATACACATGCACACACACATTATCACATATATAACATACACTGTAAAAATTTATTCTGTCAAAATTTGTCAAAACTAGAATCAATGTTAATATTTCTTTTTGCTTCAGTTAATTTGCCTTACCAATGCTGTTTCCCTTTTCAGAAAAGGGTAAAACAGTATCTAAATTCATGTTACGATAAATATTTAGAAAGTAAGAAAGGAGCAAATGTGTCATATTTTCAAAATATACTACAACTTCATAAAAGTTATGAAGACTTTCACTTCTCTAATTATTGAGGTTTTTAATGAAATTAGAAAGTAGAAGTTTTTATTGCTATTGTTTACTTATTCTCTTGCCAGTATGCATTTTGTTTGTTCATTATCTTACCAACATGCATTTTGTGTAATTGTGTTCCATCTCTCAGAAGAGACACACGGAGTATGGTGGTAATTAACACATTATTCTTTATAGGTATGAATGATTTAGCTCATTTGATGGGGAAGTAGGTTAAATTTCTTCTGTCCTCTAAGCGCTGAATTTGCTTTTGGAAATACCTCCCCTCATTATGGGACCTGGATAGATTTGGTAATTTGGTTTATAGTTTTAATGTAGAAAACAATTTTAATTCTGTACCTGTGAAATTAGTGAATATCTATTTCTACCTATACTAGCTTATTATTGGCAGTTATTTGAATTGATTATGGCTACTAAAGATCTATTCTGCCTTCTTTTTTTGTTGTTGTTGGCTGCTCAAAAAGGTCTTTAACTTGGAAGACCAGTAAGCTTGCTAGAATAGCTCTGTTTTCACCATTCTGAGCCATGTCCTCTTGGAGAATGATGTGTTCTTTTAGTTTCTCCTAGTAATTTTTCTTAAATGGTAAATGCAGAATTATTCTGTTCTATTATTTTGGTTTTCTTTGGAAAGACGAAAAAAGTAACCACTAGTTTGTTATCTGTTATCTGTGAGCCTGTTTCTTTTTTTGTTACATTCACTAGTTTGTTGTATTTTTTTAGATTCCACATATAAGTGGTATCGTGTTATATTTGTCATTCTCTGACTTACTTAGCATAATACCCTCCAAATCCATTCATGTTATTACTAATGGCAAAATTTCATTTTTTTATGACAGAATAGTATTCCACTGTTTGTGTGTGCATCTATATGTATATACATATAGATATATAAGTGTGTGTGTGTGTGTGTGTATATATGTGTATATATATATATATATATATATATCAGTCTCATCTTGTTGATCCATTCATCTGGTGATAGACAGCTTGCTTCCATATCTTGATAATTGTAAATAATGCTGCTATGAACATTATGCTGCATGTGTCTTCTCAAATTAGTGTTTTCTTTTTTTTTTTCTTCAGATATATACCCAGGAGTGGAATTGATAGGTCGTATGGTAGCTGTATATTTAGTTTTTTGACAAACCTCCAATCTGTATATAGTGGATATACCTGTTTACATTCCCAGTAACAGTGTTTTGAAGTCACATAATGATGGACTTAAACTTGAGATACGTTAAACTTGACTTGAGGTAGACTCATAAACTTGAGACACTGGAAGCCAGAAACAGTGACTAGAATATCCCTGAATATTCCTGAAGAATACTTATCAAAATCCTTGAAAGACTTCATAATACCTCCTAGGATGTTCCAGGTTAGAATAATTTTCTCCAGGGCATACTCTTAGATAATGGGAGCCTCAACTCCCCCTTCAGATATGGGAAAGCCTCAACATATGAACTGCATAGTCTCTGAGTTTTTTACTTTATGTTTCAATTTTTAAATTTTCCCTACTCTGCAGAAAAACAACAACAAAAAAAAGAGGTTGTAGTTGTTACCACTGCTGGTGAACCCAGTTATATGGAATTTAGTAAATACCAAGAGGTTTTGGGTGTATACATTACTTCTACGGAAATTGTACAGTCCGCAAGGGACCCCAGTCATTCCTTTGATTCTGACTGTGCTGTGACTTAATTTCTCTGTAAGTCTGGTTCCCACTGTGTCTCACAATAGCTATCATGAAGCTAAATATAGTACAATAATAGTAATAAGTGCAAAATATAATGGAAAATAAATTTGGGAAATGAATAAAGAGTGTTTATGAGAATTTCATCAGCTGTTTAAAACCATTGTGTTTAACATACAAAGGGGAAGGGCCCAACCAAAGGTAAATGAGAGCTAATCATTGTGTCTTCTGCCTCCAATTTGCAAGTTTTCAATAAAACATATATAAGCAGTGACTATAGGACGTTGAAGTCTAAAACTATCTTCACAGGATATTAAAGACCATCCTAAGAACAGTGTGGTAGAAATTAACACCCAGGTTGTAATGTAACACCCTCCACTCCCCGCAACTCCGTTTTTTATCTTCTGTGTTATTAAAATGTGCAAAGAGGGAAAATGAGTCAGGCAATTTAACCTAACATAGGTGGATACTCTTGTTGTCTAAATATGCAGCATTAAAGTACACGCTATTTGAATCCAATGAAGCAAAACTTGTTAAAAAAAATGAAACTTGATGGCATGAATGACTATGATGCCTCAGAGTATCACATTTTCCTAATGTCAGGTATTATAAGCACCTCTCAAAAATTTTGAACAGTTTATTCCACATAAAATAACTAACCAGTATAGATGCTTTTCCTGGGTCCCACTTATACCTCCTGTGTACTCATCCAGTGCCACCCCCATCCTTCCCTGTAATGAGCGAGCCATAAGATACTGCAAACTGCCCTTGCTCCATGGAGGGCTCCCTCACTGCCTGTCTGGTAACTGTGTAATTGTATAACCCCAACCTCCAGGGAGATGTTAGTTCTTTCCACATTAGGAATAACATCATCAAGATTTTTTTTTTTCCTCGCTTTTCCAGCAGAGAGAGAATCCAATTTAAATGAGTTTGAAACAATTTCAAAATGACAGCAGTTCGCCTAAATATTTTTAATATGAAAGCCCAGTGGGTCTCTAATTTATTAAGCCTATACTTGGTTAGTGTAAGGGAAATGTCTTGAGTGCTTTGAACGTGCAAGCGGTTAGTTTGGGGAGGCTGCACTGTAAGAGAGAAGACTATGTATGAACCTGAAGCAGATTCCCTGCCTCATGCACCGTATGGCAGTCTCATAGCTGCATCGAGTCTCCATTTTAACTTCAGTCATGAGACAGTATAAGACAGTCTTAATCACACCATATTTTACAAAATGTATTTTTGCTGATTTCTTATAGACCATACAGAGAGTTAAGTTTTTTCTACATGCCTAGAAAAGTGGCGAGAGATTAGATGGTCTTTCTTACCATGGATAGCATGAAAGAAAATTAGATATAACATTGAAGAATCTGCAGTTTGAGACTGGCAAATTCTGACTGGTCCCTACCATTGCTCTGTCAACTACTATATATAAACTTGATTGACAGGGGAATTCAAAAGGTAACTGATATTATTTAGCACAGAAATAGCCTTCCAACCACAGCTCCTGTCCTCCCTGCAAAATGAAATATGTAAGACCTCGGTAGGAATTCACTGGGCAAGTTAATGATGTTGACAATAGTAAAAAGTATTTTACAGAGGTAAGATACCTTACATATTCACCACACAATTTAATCTTTGGTAAACACCATGAAGTCGGCTGGACAGCTATTATTTTAATTCCAGTTTGAAGAATAAGTTATCAGAAGTTCAGATCAGCACAGGATCAAAACTGAGAGTCGCAGCACTGTGATTGAATTCGTTTTATGATTCTGCAGTCATTCATTGGTTCAGCAGATGTCCGAGTCATTAATTTATGATCTGAAGCAAGTTTCACAGTGAAAAGGAAAACCAAGACTTTATCATTTGGGAAAAAATTTGATAAATACAAATTTTCTTCAGTCTATATTACTCATTCCTGTGTCATATTAGGGACCTTTATGGATGGGTCCTCTAAATATCCTTCCTGGCTGGCTGGCCCCTTGATTTGGCTTTGCATGAGAGAAAATAACAGAAGGATCCTAATTTGGTTTGGTGGAGTGATCAGTGAAGTCTTTCTAAAGAAGTAACCTTTAGGTTGAAAGCTGGTGAAGTAAGCCATGTGAAAAGTGCAGGGAAGTGTGCTCCAAGCAAAAGAAGCAACATGCCAAAGAGAACCTGCCTGAGAAAGGTGACCACTCTAGCTGTAGTGAAGGAAGCAAGGGAAATGGGGCCTCAGACAAGCTGGAGAGCCAAGAGGAGCCAGATTGCGTGGGCCCTTTTGGATCACCAAAAAGCTTTGTCTTTTAATGAAAGAAGCTGAGGAGTTATTAAGGCAGAAAAGTGGTATGTTCTGATTTAAGATCATCTGGGCTGCCAGGTTGAGAATGGACTGAAAAGGAAGCAAGGAGAGATCGGTTTCACGGTCACTCGTAGCACCATGCGGCATCTAGGTGAGAGATGGTGGTGCCTCTCGGGACCAGGGTAGTGAGGAGGAAGTGAACAGATGTGCAGGAAATCTGCTCACGGGACCACGTTGTCTCAAACCAAGGAAGGTTACTGTTCATCTTCCTTTTTTTTTGAAGGTTACTGTTCAAAATTTTTTCCTTAATTTTTTTCCCTGTAACCCCTGCATTACAGCCCTCCTTTTCTTGAACTTTCCATATTACTCTGAATTCCCTAGCAGTTTCCTATAGCATCTATAAATAGGAATTACTGTGTATCTGTAGTATTTCCTCTTAATTACCATTTTGAAAAACATCACATTTATTGGATAAGCATTAAAATATGAGTAATGAAGTGATTAAAATATCAACTGCTTTCACTATAATTAAATACTGCAGTAAAGGAGGATAATCATTTTTTAAATAAATTGCCTGCTGAAAACACTGGTGAGCAGGATTTCCTTCAATAGAATTCATTGCATTGTATCAGCAAAAAAAATATGATGGATTTATCAGGTGGGATCTATAAATAGAAGTGATATATTTTAGTGGTATTGTGTAAATGGATTTATGCCTCCTAATTTCTGGGCCTAATTTGCTAATTTGCATTCTTACAGGAAAATCATGTTTAACAACCATAGTCCAGAACTAATTCTTAGAAAATGGAATTTTGCTGCCCTTAAAATTGTATGTAACTTTTTGGGCATTTTGTACTAGGTTGTGTTTTTACAATTATGTTATTATAAGAAATTATAATTTAAAAATTACCTCCCTTCTGAAAGTTGGCAGATTAGTCTATTTAAATTTGTATTAAAGCATGTGAATGAACCAAAATGCTTATAATATTTTATTCTGTTATCACAGTTAAAAAAATACTACCTAGTTCACTTGTTTTGTTTAGTTTGTGAGAAGAAAATATTATTCTTCCCAAGGGCTTTATGTATACCAGTCTAACTTAAAGTAATGGACAGTGGGATGGTTAGTGTTCTCTTTTCCTGCACTTATGGCCTTAATCACTGAGAAATCCCTACCTCATATGACTTACCCTTGCAGCCCTTTAAGGAAATATGTGCCCAAAGTACCATGGTAAATTCAGCCTTTGGGATTCTCTTGCACCTGGTACTTCTGGATAAGTGGGGAGGAATTTTACGCTGGCGCTGACACTCTGCTTTGCATCAAACTGAGTGATTTTTATAACGTGAGTCTGATGAACACAGAACAGATTAAGGACCTAGTCTTTCATTTGGTGTCTAGAAAAGTCTAAACCCTAGACCAGTTTGGAGCAGAGAATATAGTTAGAAGAATAGCCATGGCTCTGCTGGTTATTAGCTGGTCATTAAAATGAATGTGATACTAGCAGAGGCCCTAAACCTCTCTGAACATTTATTTTATCTGCAAAATAAATGTGATCATAGGATTAATGTAAGGATTACATTAAATATGGCATGCAGCAAAATTCTAGATGTGTAGCAGTTTGCAATAATTAAAGATGACGATGTTGGTGGTGGTGGTGGTGGTGATGATTTGCTATTTACTTGAGCATCCAACATGTTGCCTGGTACATAGTAGCTGTTTAATAATTATTTTAAGTGAAACCCAATCTAAGTCTCTGTAATAAAAATTATAACGTATTGTCTCACATTACTGAAACATCCAGGGGTGGTACTAGTTCCTGATTCATTCAGGAAAGGTGCTGAGAAAAATCAATCAGTTTTCTCTCATGTCACTTTCTGTGATTTTGTCTCTTGATGTTTCTGTCTGTTTCTGTCTCTGCTTTTCTCTCTGCCTCTTTGTTTCTGTCTCTGTTGCTCTCTCTCTGCCTTTTCTTTCTCCTTACAACTGCCTCCCTTTATCATTTCTCCCATTGTCTCTTTCTTCCTGCCTCGATCTCTACCTCTACACGTTCTCTCTTTTCTCTCTCTCCCCTCGCCCTCTTTTCCCCACCTCTACTCTACCTCGTGTCTCTTCTCTTTCCCTCCTTCTCGCTGTCCCTCAAGGTGCGTCTCTTTGTCACCTCCTCTATTCTCTCTCCCTCCCACCTACTTTCCTGTTTGTTGGTTATAATTCTTGGCAGCCTCTGGTGTCAGGATGGCCTCCGGCAGTTTGTATGAAAATCAGTGCTTGTGATCCCATAGAAACAAGAATAGCACTTCTTCCATATCTCCAGCAAAAATCCATTTACCCCAGTCCCCCAGGAGTAAGTAAAATTCTGTTTTTCCCATATCTGTATCCAGGAGCTTTGTTTCACCCAGATGTGTTAGACTCAAAATGGATTCTGTGTGACAATAATAAACACTATAGTTTTAGGTATTTACTGTGTAGCAGACCCTGTGCTGCCTATCTATTATAATCTTGTATCCTCATAACATCTTTGAATGTTTATAACCATACTATCCCCATACAAAAAATGAGATTGAGGTTTAGAGAAAAATTAAGTAATGCAATCTCAAAAATGACAGAATGATCTCTGTTCGTTTCCAAGGCAAACCATTCGATACCATGGTAATCCAAGTCTACGCCCCGACCAGTAACACTGGAGAAGCTGAAGTTGAATGGTTCTGTGAAGACCTACAAGACCTACTAGAACTAACACCCAAAAAAGATGTTCTTTTCATTATAGGGGACTGGAATGCAAAGTAGGAAGTCAAGAAACACCAGGAGTAACAGGCAAGTTTGCCCTTGGAGTACAGAATGAAGCAGGGTAAAGGTTAATAGAGTTTTTCCAAGAGAACGCACTGGTCATAGCAAGCACCCTCTCCCAACAACACAAGAGAAGACTCTACACATGGACATCACCAGATGGTCAACACCGAAATCAGATTGATTATATTCTTTGCAGCCAAAAATAGAGAAGCTCTTTATAGTCAGCAAAAATAAGACCGGGAGCTGACTGTGGCTCAGAACATAAACAACTTATTGCCAAATTCAGACTGAAATTGAGGAAAGTAGGGGAAACACCTAGACCATTCAGGTATGACCTAAATCAAATCCCTTACGATTATACAGTGAAAGTGACAAATAGATTCAAGGGATTAGATCTGATAGACAGAGTGCCTGAAGAACTATGGACAGAGGTTTGTGACATTGTACAAGAGGCAGTGATCAAAAACATCCCCAAGAAAAAGAAATGCAAAATGGCAAAATGGTTGTCTGACAAGGCCTTACAACTAGCTGAGAAAAGAAGAGAAGCTAAAGGCAAAGGAGAAAGGAAAGATATACCCATTTGAATGCACAGTTCCAAAGAATAGCAAGTAGAGGTAAGAAAGCATTACTCAGTGATCTTCTGCTGCTGCTGAGTCGCTTCAGTCGTGTCCGACTCTGTATGACCCCATAGACGGCAGCCTACCAGGCTCGGCCGTCCCTAGGATTCTCCAGGCAAGAACACTGGAGTGGGTTGCCATTTCCTTCTCCAACGCATGAAAGTGAAAAGTGAAAGTGAAGTCACTCAGTCTCGTCCGACTCTCGTGACCCTATGGACTGCAGCCAACTAGGCTCCTCCATCCATGGGATTTTCCAGGCAAGAGTACTGGAGTGGGTTGCCATTGCCTTCTCCGTACTCAGCGATCAGTGCAAAGAAATAAAGGAAAACAATAGAATGTGAAAGACTAGAGATCTCTTCAAGAAAATTAGAGATACCAAGGGAACATTTCATGCAAAGATGGGCTCAATAAAGGGAAGAAATGGTATGGACCTAACAGAAGCAGAAGATATTAAGAGGTGGCAAAAATACACAGAAGAACTATACAAAAAAGATCTTCATGGCCCAGATAACCATGATGGTGTGATCACTCACCTAGAGCCAGATATCCTGCAATGTGAAGTCAAGTGGACCTTAGGAAGCATCGCTACAAACAAAGCTAGTGGAGGTGATGGAATTCCAGTTGAGCTATTTCAAATCCTAAAAGATGATGCTATGAAAGTGTTGCACTCAATATGCCAGCAAATCTGGAAAACACAGCAGTGGCCACAGGACTGGAAAAGGTCAGTTTTCATTCCAATCCCAAAGAAAGGCAATGCCAAAGAATGCTCAAACTACCGCACAATTGCACTCATCTCACACGCTAGTAAAGTAATGCTCAAAATTCTCCAAGTCAGCCTTCAACAATACATGAACCTTGAACTTCCAGATGTTCAAGTTGGATTTAGAAAAGACACAGGAACCAGAGATAAATTGCGAACATCTTCTGTATCATCAAAAAAGCAAGAAAGTTCCAGAAAAACATCTATTTCTGCTTTATTGACTATGCCAAAGCCTTTGACTGTGTGGATCACAATAAACTGTGGAAAATTCTGAAAGAGATGGGAATACCAGACCACCTGACCTGCCTCTTGAGAAACCTGTATGCCGGTCAGGAAGCAACAGTTAGAACTGGACATGGACCAACAGACTGGTTCCAAATAGGAAAAGGAGTATGCCAAGGCTGTATATTGTCACCCTGCTTATTTAACTTATATGCAGAGTGCATCATGAGAAACGCTGGGCTGGATGAAGCACAAGCTGGAATCAAGATTGCTGGGAGAAATGTCAATAACCTCAGATATGCGGGTGACACCACCCTTATGGCAGAAAGCTAAGAAGAACTAAAGAGCCTCTTGCAGAAAGTGAAAGAGGAGAGTGAAAAAGTTGGCTTAAAGCTCAACATTCAGAAAACTAAGATCATGGTATCTGGTCCCGTCACTTCATGGTGAATAGATGGGGAAACAGTGGAAACAGTGGCTGACTTGATTTTTCGGGGCTCCAAAATCACTGCAGATGGTGACTAAACCCATGAAATTAAAAGACGCTTACTCCGTGGAAGGAAAGTTATTAGACAGCATATTAAAAAGCAGAGACATTACCTTGTCAACAAAGGTCCATCTAGTCAATGCTATGTTTTTTCCAATAGTCATGTATGGATGTGAGTGTTGGACTATAAAGAAAGCTGAGCATTGAAGAATTGTTGCTTTTGAACTGTAGTGTTGGAGAAAACTCTTGAGAGTCCCTTGGACTGCAAGGAGATCCAACCAGTCCATCCTAAAGGAAATCAGTTCTGAATATTCATTGGAACGACTTATGCTGAAGCTGAAACTCCAATACTTTGGCCATCTGATGCGAAGAACTGACTCATTTGAGAAGTCCCTGATGCTGGGAAAGATTGAAGGTGGGAGAAGGGGACGACAGAGGATGAGATGGTTGGATGGTGTCACCGACTCAGTGGACATGAGTTTGAGTAAAGTCCCGGAGTTGGTGATGGACCAGGAGGCCTGGCATTCTGCAGGCCATGGGGTCTCAATGAGTTGGACATGACTAGCAACTCTACTGAACTGAACTGAAGTATTTTAACCGGGATATATTAAACAAGCAACTGAGATGACATTAGAAAATAGACAATCTGGCCTAAGGTCTTGTGCTCCGAATTCTACCCATGTCAAAGCCTCACAAGGCATTTAAATTCTCTGGGTCTTCCTTTCTTCATCTATAAGACAAGATGTTTGATTTAGATATTTATACTATTTAGTGCTTATAATACTAATGTTGCAGTTGATCTGAAGTATAGTGTAATTGTACTTAATCATGTTCTGCTTCTCCCCAGTAGCTCTTATTTCCCTTTCTTTTCTTTTTTTGTAACAATGCCTGGGGTATTATTTAACGCATTGTTTTAGATCATCCAGACTTCCCAGTAATACAGTCTCTTCTTGCTGTCAGAGAGCACATTTGCATCCATTGCCATTTTGCACACAGAGGAATCATGCCCCACTTCTCTCTTTCCTTCAGGAATAGAGGCTTGAAGCCCCACTTCCCCTTCTCAACAACATGCCAAGTCATATCTTTGTTGGAGAGCTGAAAAACATAAGAAGTAGTGTATTAGTCCTCTTTCCTCCGAATATTATAAATGAACACTATTACAGGCACAAACGTTTGCATCTGTCCTGTGCTTAATGTTTTTCCTAAATTACTTTTCTGATTTTTTTTTCTCCTTTTTCTGCTTACTTTCCAGAGATCCTCTAATTTACTCTCTAGTTTGATCTTTTTTATTATTTTGGATACTTTAACAACATTTGAATTTTCTCTCTTAAAATATCTTTATCATTGCTGATCTTTTGTTCTAGTCAACTGAAAAGGGAAACTTTAAATGTCATAGTTTTCCATTTCTGTGACATTTAGCTTTTTGTGCATTGCAGGTTTAGAAGAGTAATTTTTTTAAGACTTTATTTTACTTTTTTTAGAACAGTTTATGGTGCTTAGCAAAATTGAGGGGAAGGTAGCAGAGATTTCCCGTATCATCACTGCCTCTACATGCCCTGTGCATCGCAGACTGAGTGGTATATTTGCTACAGTTGGTGAACCTATATTGACACATTGTAATCATATACCGCAATCACCCAAAAGTCCATAATTTGCATTAGGGTTTACTTTTGGTGTTGCACATTTCTGTGGGTTTGGATAACTATAAAATGACATGTATCTACTGTTATAGAAGGAGAAGGGGGCAACAGAGGATGAGACAGTTGGGTGGCATCACCGACTCAATGGACTTGAGTTTGAGCAAGCTCCAGGAGATAGTGAAGGACAGGGAAGCCTGGCATGCTGCAGTCCATGGGGTCCCACAGAGTCAGACATGACTAAGTGACTGAACAACAACTGTTACAGTATCACACATAGTGCTTCCTCGCCCCCCAGATCCTCTGTGCTCCACCTATGTGTCTCTCCCTGTCCTCTCCAGCTGATCTTTTTACTCTCTGTATAGTTTTCAGAAGAGTTTTTTAATTTCCTCTAGCAACGGATTCAGCCTTGTTTAAATTTCCTTTATCAGGAAGTCCAAAAAAGTTATTTTAATTGTTAAAACTGCATTTCGGGGTTAATTCCCCCCAGAGGAGGCTGTGTCACAACTCTGATTCAAATACTCCTGCTTTTGTCATAGTTTAAAAAGAAAAATTTCAATGCTGCTCTTTATTATTATTTAGTTTTCTGAAAATGTTAATTCAATTGTGGTCTTTAAATAGTTTTTGAAAAGTGTTATATTAGTAATAATTATACATTTTAAATTCTAAAACCCACCTTTGAAATATTGTTAAGCTCATATCTGGCCAGGCTCTTTAATCAGAGTAGTTCTGTGTGGCTCTTGAGGATTCTATCTTACTCTCTGGAGTTGCTATTGAAGAATGCCTGTGAGCCCAGGCTCTTTGAATTTGCCTTTGAAGATTCAAAGATGGTCTGAGGATGGTAGTTAAGGCTCATTAGCATATTAGTTTCTTATAAAACATTTTGCTATGCAGAAAATGAAAAATTTTGCCTGATTGCTTGGAAATAGTTTTGATTTTCTTAATTTTAATAGCTAAATCAAATCTTTTACGAATATACAGTGAAAGTGACAAGTAGACTCAAGGGAATAGATCTGATAGACAGAGTGCCTGAAGAACTATGGATGGAGGTTCGTGACATTGTACAGAAGTCTGCGATCAAGACTATCCCAAGAAAAAGAAATGTAAAAAGGCAAAATGGTTTTCTGACGAGGTCTTACAAATAGCTGAGAAAAGAAAAGAAGCTAAAAGCAAAGGAGAAAAAGAAAGATATACCTATTTGAATGCAGAGTTCCAAAGAATAGCAAGGAGAGATAAGGAAGCCTTCCTCAGTGATCAATGCAAAGAAATAGAGGAAAGCAACAGAATGGGAAAGACTAGAGATCTCTTCAAGAAAATTAGAGATACCAAGGGAACATTTCATGCAAAGATGGACTCAATAAAGGACAGAAATGGTATGGACCTAACAGAAGCAGAAGATATTAAGAAGAGGTGGCAAGAATACATAGAAGAACTATACAAAAAAGATCTTCATGGCCCAGATAACCATGATGGTGTGATCACTCACCTAGAGCCAGACATCCTGCAATGTGAAGTTAAGTGGGCCTTAGGAAACATCACTATGAACAAAGCTAGTGGAGGTGATGGAATTCCAGTTGAGCTATTTCAAATCCTAAAAGATGATGCTGTGAAAGTGTTGCACTCGATATGCCAGCAAATCTGGAAAACACAGCAGTGGCCACAGGACTGGAAAAGGTCCCTTTTCATTCCAATCCCAAAGAAAGGCAATGCCAAAGAATGTTCAAACTACTACACAATTTCATTCATCTCATACTCTAGCAAAGTAATACTCAAAATTCTCCAAGCCAGGCTGTAGCAGAACATGAACCTTGAACTTCCAGATGTTCAAGTTGGATTTAGAAAAGGCAGAGGAACCAGAGATCAAATTGCCAATATCCTCTGGATCATCGAAAAAGCAAGAGAGTTCCAGAAAAACATCTATTTCTGCTTTATTGACTATGCCAAAAGCTTTGACTGTGTGGATCACAATAAACTGTGGAAAATTCTGAAAGAGATGGGAATACCAGACCATCTGACCTGTCTCTTGAGAAACCTGTATGCAGGTCAGGAAGCAACAGTTAAAACTGGACATGGAACAACAGACTGGTTCCAAATAGGAAAAGGAGTACGTCAAGGCTGTATATTGTCACCCTGCTTATTTAACTTACATGCAGAGTACATCATGAGAAACGCTGGGCTGGAAGAAGCACAAGCTGGAATCAAGATTGCCGGGAGAAATATCAATAACCTCAGATATGCAGATGACACCACCCTTATGGCAGAAAGTGAAGAAGAACTAAAGAGCCTCTTGCTGGAAGTGAAAGAGGAGAGTGAAAAAGTTGGCTTAAAGCTCAACATTCAGAAAAGTAAGATCATGGCATCTGGTCCCATCACTTCATGGCAAATAGATGGGGAAACAGTGAAAACAGTGTCAGACTTTATTTTTTTGGGCTCCAAAATCACTGCTGATGGTGATTGCAGCCACAAAATTAAAAGACACTTACTCCTTGGAATGAAGGTTATGGCCAACCTAGATAGCATATTTAAAAGCAGAGACATTACTTTGCCAACAAAGGTCTGTCTAGTCAAGGTTATGGTTTTTCCAGTGGTCATGTATGGATGTGAGAGTTGGACGGTGAAGAAAGCTGAGCGCCGCAGAATTGATGCTTTTGAACTGTGGTGTTGGAGAAGACTCTTGAGAGTCCCTTGGACTGCAAGGAGATCCAATCAGTCCATCCTAAAGGAGATCAGTCCTGGGTGTTCATTGGAAGGTCTGATGCTGAAGCTGAAACTCCAATACTTTGGGCACCTCATGTGAAGGGTTGACTCATTGGAAAAGACCCTAATGCTGGGTAGGATTGAGGGCAGGAGGAGAAGGGGACGACAGAGGGTGAGATGGTTGGATGGCATCGCTGACTCGATGGACATGGGTTTGGGTAAACTCTGGGAGTTGGTGATGGACAGGGAGGCCTGGTGTGCTGCGATTCATGGGGTCACAAAGGGTCGGACAGGACTGAGCGACTGAACTGAACTGAACTGATTGAGAGAAATTTATTTGAACAGAAGTATGCCCACGCCAAACATTCTGATATGTTACAAAAACAGGCTAGGGACTTTTAGGGGGAAGAAAATGATCTTTGACTAAGATGTACCTTAATAAATTTGCAATTTAAAAAATAAGAGAATTTAGGCATTCAGTGAAACACTTAGTAAATTCCAAGTGAATGCAGACTTGTGTTTCACCCATGACTGACCCCTGTTCCTCTACTACTTATTGTCTATAAATTCAGTTATATAACTACGTATGCATGGGTTTGGAATGTGTCTGTTGCATCTCTGTAGTCTGTCCTTTTCTCTATAGTTATGGTCTCTTATGTGAGCTATTTGCAAATTGTTTTTCCCCATGTATCAGAGATGTGTGACACTTTTAAACAGTAAGAGAGTGGTTCCCTCCTAAAATAGTTATTGTTTGAAAAATAATATTCCTAGCACCTGCACTCTATGTATTCCATTTCTAATAATGTAATAATATTTTGTTAGTGCTTATTTGTGTGATAGAGGGTTAAAATGCAAGCCTTGACTGAAACTCATTATCAAGGCAGATCTTGCCTAGGCTCCCCTCAGGGAGAAACTGGCTCTGAGTCAACATCTCCTAGATCCAAAATGAGAGGAGTGCAGGATTTAGCTCCTACCTGAGCCGAGTGACAGAGTCTTCAAGGAGAAGATTTGCCGGAGAGAGCTCTGCAGTGTCTTCTGGTCCCCCACCTTCTAAGGGGTGCTTCTCCCTTCACCTTGGGTTAAGAAAGGGAAGATTTAAGGAAACTACTCCGAGGGCATGAAATGAGTCCCCTGAAACTTCGAGACAGAGTAAACTACTGTCTAAAAGACGCCTGAGAAATCAAAGTTGAATACAAATGAAAGAGAGGTGGGTGCTATGGTAACACCTGTACTCCTAAAGTTGTTGGAGATTCCCAAGGTGAATCTTAAATAATTCTTACTGAAGGTTGGATTCTCCAGGAAGCAGGCAATAGGATGGAGTTAGTGAAAAAGGATTTATTACAGAGTTAACACATGTGAAAAGAAAAGGAAAGGGGCAGGATGGATTGATGGAACCAGGAAAGTCATCAGTCAGCCATGCAGACCTGATGAAGTCTCAGCCAGTCCAGTAGGAGCTCTGAGCAGAGTGTACTTGAGAAGCATCTCACGTTGGGTGGAAATGGCCAGGCCCTTGTACCAAAGCCTTGTTCAGTCATACACTGGGTACCACTCTGAAAAAATGGTGCCCTTGGCTTAAAAGCCAGGCAGACCCAGGTGAAGCTGACAGGTGGACGCCAATCATGCTGCTCATACTTAGGCTTCCAGTGCTTTCTTGGAGGGGAATCTGAATGGGGCATCTCCATTTGTAAAAATCCCTAGTATTTCCATTTGTAGTTATAAAGTCCTCCGTGTACTTTTAGTCATGAAACAGTCTCATTTAAGTAATTAAATCTTATCAATCTAGTGTAATAATTCAGAATTCTGAATTTTCTTCCAAGTTTCTCTTTTTCTTCCAACTCCAGCATGTTTTTGACCACACTGTTTCCGTCTTTTACTTTTTAATTCATCTTTCTCCCACTTGCCAGAGGTAGTTTCTCACCCTTTCAGTTTAAACACAGAAGGAGAGATACTGGTGGAAAGACGAAATACTGTTAGGGTCTCTCTGACGAATAGATGCACAATGACTGATTCTCTTCTCATGAAACTATTGTGTGATAAATGGAACTTTATTGAATGATGAAAGTATTAGATACTTTTGATGTGCTTTCACTAATCATAGTACCAACCACTGATTTGGCAGACACTCAAACACTCTACTAAGCACTTTATTTATAAACCTTGTTGAATGTTAACCCTTATATTAATCCTCACATATGAGAGAAAAAGCCAGCTGGTAAATGGAGGAGCTGGAATCTGAGTGTCTCAGGATCCCACAGTTTTTGTTCCTAGGCTTCCCAAAGGTAGGGTAGACTTGTTTACTTTCTATTTCCTTTTTTATTTTTAGTGCAATAAAACCCTTGGGTTTGATAATACTTATCAATTACTGCTCTTACTCTTAGTAAAATCAAGTGAGTAAATACAATTAACTATATCAGAACAGCAGGACTTCCTTGCTGGCTCAGTAGTAAAGAACCTGCCTGCCCACACAAGAGACACAGGTTCAGTCCCTGATACAGGGAGATCCCCTGGACAAGGAAATGTCAACCTATTCCTATATTCTTCCCTAGGAAACCCCATGGACAGAGGAGCCTGGCAGGCAGGCTACAGTCCATGGGCTCGCAAAGAGTCAGATATGACTTAATAACAGAACAACAACAATATCAGAACAGATTTATGAAGTTCAACTTGCAGTTCTCTGCATCTTTGGAAGATAGTTTTAAATGGAAAAATATGTTTTATGGCCTTAGGAAAATACATTTTAGTAAGTTTTGAAAAAGAGTGAATTTTTAGGGAAGATGTTGTTGAGGAGAGTAACATATCAAATTCAACTAAATCTTGCCTTTGGCTGTTGCTTAAGTGTGTCTAAAGTCTCCAGATGCTTGTTTGCAAATTGCTTTGGTGTTTACCAACTTGAAATAGAATTTACATTAATTGTGGCTAGTTCTACTTTTTCTTATGTTAGAATAATTCAGAAGTTAAGATTTGTGGGGGTTGCTATTATTGTTTACAAAGAAAGTAAATGAAATGGAAGCACGTTTTGCTTTCTTTTACAATGGGTATTCTGATGAGTTTTAGCTTTTAATCTTGAATGATTCTCCTATGGGAGACTCTAGCATTATTAATTTCAGGTTATTCAGAATTCATCTCTTCCATATTTATAAGAGGTACAGCTTTATATTTTTTTTTTAAAGAATGGTTCATTTCCCCAAATAGAAATCTGAGCACTGACAGTTTTAGCAACATTTCATTATAAGCATTTGTCACTATTCTCATCTTTGACATTTAATTGGTTTTCTTTCAAAACCAAGAAAGGATCCATTCCACAGATATTTATGGCACAGGCACAGATCTATGGGCTGTGACTGAACTTTGAACAAGACAGACAAAACTATTCACTGTACAGAACTCGTATTTATAAAAATGAGATAAACAATTTTTAAAAGAGAAAAATATTTAGCATACCTCATGGTAGTAAGTGCTATGGTGAAAAAATGAAGCAAGAAGTCGGAGCAGAGACTGCTGATGGGTGGGAGTGGACCGTGTGTTGTAAGATTAAATCAGAAAGTGGTCACTAAGAAAATAACATTTGAATAAAGACTGAATGAAGGTCAGGAAGCAAGTCAGACAAATACATAGAGGATGGACATCAGAGGCGGGGAGAAGAGCAAACGCAAAGGCCTTGAAACAGGAACTTCCTTGGTGTATTAAAGGAGGAGAAGGGAGGTCAGTATGGCTAGTATGGTGCGGACCGAGGAATGGACCAAAAAGATGATAAGCAACAGGGGCATGGTGGAGAAGGTCTTCCAAGTTGTCTTAGGAACTAGGACTTCTATGATGAGTGAGATGGGAATGCATAGAAGTATTTTGATCATAGGAGTGATAGTGTTCTCACTTCCATTTCAATATGTATTGAAAATATATCAAAACAAAGAAAGAAGCAGCGAGATTAGGTAGAAGGCTGTGGTAGCAGTCCAGATCCAAATGAGAGATGATAGTGACCTGAACCAAACATAGTAATGGAGGAGAGAAGGAGAAGAGGCACTTTTCTGGATATGTTTTGAAGATTGAGCCAGTGGGATTTCCTAGTGGACAGACAGCAAAACGAAAAGAGGAATCGGCCTGCCTTCAGGATCTTCCAAATGGAGACTTCCCTGGTGGTCCAGTGGTTAAGACTCCACGCTTCCGATTCAAGGGACGTGGGTTCGATCCTCGGTCAGGAAACTAAGCTCCTATATGCCACTTGGTGCAGCCAAAATATTTTAAAAAAGATAAAAGATTTTAAAAATGAAAAAGATGAGTTATCACAATATGTGAATATCTGTGATCCAGTCATAATCATGTCTGCATTTGGTGTTGGACACTCCATAGTATTAGGTATTGCTAGACAGGAGAGAGAAAAACAAACTAAATTGACTATAGTATGTAAAACAATGTGAGGCTTATAGACGATCTCAGGCTATACACAACACTGAGAAAATGCTCAGTGAAGGGAAATGAGTGATAACGTCAAATAGTCTCAAGATATAGGAAGCAGAAAATGAACCAAGATCAGCAGCAATGAGTAAAGAACACTGTGTGAAGGGGGTAATCAGTTCTGTTCATGAAAAGTCTGATAGATCCGATCTTCACTTTGAAAACAATGGCTTCTTGCTAAATTACTTTCTTTTAAAATTAAAATGGTGTCTTGAAATCTGTGCAGCTATTTGATATCACAGTGAAATAAAGAACAAAGTATGTAGTTGATCAGAATAGTGGCCTGCGCAGCATAATTTTAGAGCACCTTGCCAAGTTTGATCATTCATTCAGTACTGCTTTACAAGTACTTCATTCACATCCTGGTGTCAGGCATGGCTGTCTTGAATTTAAAAGTTGTAAATGCTTAAAATGTTCTAAGTCACTTTGCTCGACCCTGAGTGAAGACCATTGGCTTGGTTCCAGATGTACTGCTGGTCTTAACAAAACAGTGGAAGATGGATTTAGCATCTCAATATTATCCTGCACTCTGTTGTACCCTGACAATAATTCATGCTCACTTCTTTTACGCTGTTTCCAGGACACTGAAGAATTAATTAGACAATGCTCATGAAGCATGCATTCCTTAGGGACTGTACTCAGCAAATCTGTAGCAGTCGCCTTCCCAAACTCTTCATTAATTGCATCTCATATATCTTTCATTTTGTCTTGAAACTACCAAATTTAGAATTCGTGTGCATTGTTAAACTCTCTGGATAGTATTTTCCTAATTATATTCCTTCCGTGTCACTGCTTATATTTCATTAATTATCCAGAGCACCATATTTAAAAAGTATCTTAAATACACAAAGATTACTTTTGAAATTGGTAGTAATTACCATCATTTTAGTTTGATATGTTGTCAATCTTCTTTTTTGTATGTTTTTTCCAGTTTTATTGAGATATAGTTGGCATACAATATTGTATAAGTCTAAGGTGCATGACATAGTATTTGCTATATATGTATCAAATATATATGCATATACTATGAAATGATTAACACAATAATTTTAATGCTTAAAATATTCTAAATCACTTTGCTTGACCCTGAGTAAAGACCATTAGCTTCGTTCCAGATGCACTGTTGGTCTTAACAAAAAGGTGGAAGATGGATTTAGCATCTCAGTATTATCATAACCTCACATAGTTATACACTTTTTTCTTATGATGAAAATTTTTTAAGATGTACTCTCTTAGCTACTTTCATATATACAATACACTATTAACTATAATCACCATGCTGTATTTATATCCACAGATCTTATCACTATAAGTTTGTACCTTTTGACTCCCTTCACCCCCTTCTCCCACCACCTACCCTGTGCAACTGGAGACCAGTCTGTTCTTTCTTTCTATGAGGTGTTTTTTGATTGTTGTTTTTTAGATTCCACATGTAAGTGAGATCATAAAGCATTTGTCTTTGTGTAACTAATTTCACTTAGCATAATGCCCACTAGACTTATTCATATTGTCACTAATGGCAGAATGTCCTTTCTTTTTGCAAATAAACCATATTTCATTCATATATACAACATTTTCTTTACCTACACATCTGTCAATGGACACTGAGTATATTTCCATTTCTTAGCTATTATAAATAATGATGAACATGAAGATTACTATCTCTTTAAGACAGTAATCTTGTTTCCTTCCTATATATACCTAGATGTGGAATTGTAGAATCATTTGGTAGTTCTATTTTTAATTTTTTGGATGATCTCTATACTGTTTTCTATGGTGTTTGTACTAGTTTACATTCCCAACAACGATATGCAAGGGTTCTCTTTTGTCTCTATCTTCACCAGCACTTGTTAATCTCTTGCCATTTTTATAATAATCATTCTAACAGGTATGAGGTGATATCTCACATTGCATTTCCTTGATGATTAGAGATGTTGAATACCTTTTCAAGTACCTGTTAGTCATTTGAATATATATTTTTGGAAAAATGTCTATTCAGGTCCTTTGCTCAGTTTTTTAAGTTGGATTGTTTGGTTTTTTGCTATTGAGTTGTTGAGTTCCTTATATATTTTGGATATTAACTGCTATCAGCTCGATGGTTTGCAAATATTTTCTCTCATCTGTTGGTAGTCTTTTTAATTTGCTGATGATCTCCTTTACAAAACAGAAGCTTTCTAAGTGTAAGGTTTCTAGTTTGATGTAGTTCTACTTGTTCACTTCTGTGATATTTTATACAATAAAAACTTAATAGTGACTGTCTTACAAGAATGAGATGGAGAAGGTATTTTTCCTTTTCACTTCAGAAGCTCCTATTTTGTTTTCTTTGTTAAGAATATCATTTACTCTTCTATTATTTAACATATTTTAAATGAAGGACAGAAGTAGATATTCCTCAAAGTGGCCAGCACAGTACTGGGTTCATAGTGGACAGAAGAGTGTGTCCCAGAGTCTGATCTCCTGGAAGAAATAACCATCTCCTTGGGATGTTAGCTACTCAGCTGTTTGAATCCTCCCTTCACCTAAAAGTAGTCATCTGTTCATGTATAGAGAAAAGAGTGTAGATTGGTTTTTAATCCCAGGGTCATTAGTATTGGTAATGAGATACTTATTTTTAGAATCACTTAGCCTCTTGACCCTTAATTTGTGGTGCTATTTGACTGTTAAGGAATGGCTGTGAGAGGGTGGTAAGTGAGATAAATATTATTAACCTGAACTTGATCTTTCATTAGCCCCTGTGATATGCAGTGCTACTGAATTCAAAAGATACCCGTTTTGGTAGGTTAATTTCTGCAGCAGAGGGAGTTCCTGAAATTTACATTTCCTTTGTATTTAACTCTCCATAGGAAATGACTTTAAATACTTCTGCCTAGCAAAATGGCAGAATATTCATATGCTGTAATTATCCTTTCCTTTCTGTCCCCAGATCATTTTTCCCTGAAAAGGATTCAGTTAGAGTGAAAAGCACCCCTCTCTATGTTTATCTCCTTGCTGCTGCTGCTGCTAAGTCGCTTCAGTTATGTCCAACTCTGTGCAACCCCATAGACGGCAGCCCACCAGGCTCCCCCGTCCCGGGGCTTCTCCAGGCAAGAACACTGGAGTGGGTTGCCATTTCCTTCTCCAATGCAGGAGAGTGAAAAGTGACAGTGAAGTCACTCAGTCGTGTCCGACTCGTAGCGACCCCATGGACTGTAGCCCACCAGGCTCCTCCGTCCATGGGATTTTCCAGGCAAGGGTACTGGACTGGGGTGCCATTGCCTTCTCCTTTATCTCCTTGAGAAGTTATAAATCAATATTGTTCTGTTACCTTCTCATATTACAGCTGATTGTTATTAAACTTGAAAATACGCTTCTTAACTTACAAAGTGTGCTATTTTTGGTCATAATTATAACTTTATAGAAAAGGTTTTATAAACTTTCTCTGAAATATGACCATGAATTTGTATAAAGAATAGGTAACGTAGAGATTTTACATGCATAGATTCATACCCTGCATGCAGAGAT
Organism: Giraffa tippelskirchi; assembly: GCF_054371585.1. Lineage (NCBI taxonomy): Eukaryota > Metazoa > Chordata > Mammalia > Artiodactyla > Giraffidae > Giraffa > Giraffa tippelskirchi. The sequence continues at coordinate 100,201,023 of NC_137280.1, read as the reverse complement.
TGGGAAAGAATGAAGTACATCAAAGCTTTAGTGATACTGTGAGGCAGCTAATTCAGTTGAGGGATTCTCTACCTTCCTCTGCACAGTGCATTGTTTGACTATTTTTGTCCTTTTGCCAAATGGTTATTTCCCTCTACATCTGTAACAGAAGACAATGAATGTTCTGTGGCCTGGATAGAAAATGTTTATCTGCACCTCACTATACAGTATGTGAACCATTATTGTGGTTAAGAATGAATGCCTGGTTTTAAGTAGAATTATAACAGAAGTCATTAGGAAAGAAGAAACAAACTTAGTTACAAGATTATCTTTACTTCCCAGGCTCTTTTCCTTTTCCGCCTATGGTAATTAAATTTACTTGAAAAACAAGAAACAGCATAACATTAATGCCAAAATTAGGAGGTTTCTATAGTGGAATGGTTCCTCAGAAACTAAGAGATGGAAGAAAAAAACTGAACTATTTTCCAGATTTTCAAAATGAGAAAAATGTCATGAAGATGTTATAACTATAATTTCTTATAAATATAACTATAATTTCTTATAACATCTTCATGACATTTTTCTGATTTTGATTTACCTCTAATTAAAGATACACCAAGAGCAAGGTGGCAATTGTGTGGCAGTTTCCCTTTCTAAGGACATCAGAGTAATTTAAAAGAAGTGTATCTACCAGGATAGAATTCCAGCAACAGGATAGTTCATACAATGAAAATAGATGATGAGATAGAGTGTGTGTGTGTGTGTGTGTGTGTGTGTGCGCGCGCGCAAGAGAGAGAGCCTATGTTAGGCAGGGAGTGGTGCAGCAGGAAAGACAGCTTTGTGATTATTTCATTGTATTCCTAAAGTTACTTTACTGAATGCTAAAGCATTTGATAAGACTGTTTAATATATCGGAATTTTGCTGAAGTCATTGTTTAGGATTTAGAGTTCCTCCCCATGGCATAAACAAGTTTTCTTTAACTACACACACATTGTGGCAAAGGGATTTGTCCTGTAAGAACTTTACTGCTGCCCTTTTCTCTTTGTGATATTTGATTTTCCAGCACTCTACTTTGAAATAGTCTGGATAGTAGTCTCAGTAGTTCAAATTTTAACACTGACACTATGGATTTAGGGAGGTTGACTTAGGTGAAATTAATCTATTTCTTCCATGAGGAAAGTGAAGTGTGGCTGTAAACATTTTGAACTTCAGTCCAGAGTTTCGTGATCTGTTGAACACGTTACTGATTGCTGAGAATCTAGATACTTGGAAGCTTGGATGCATGAACGCTAATTGAGGCCATTGGGTGTCTTTCCATTAAATTTGAGACAAAGTTGCTTTCAAGATAAATTGAATTTTCAACCACTAATCAGTGACCATTTTCATGGAACCTTGAGTAATTGTCTTGCATTTAGAGTGTACTGTGAGCAATCAAGTCTCAGGGGAAGCTTCTTTGTCCAGATGTCAGCCTTATATTGTCATCAGACTTCCAGAGTACCAATTTCCATATCTTGTGACATGATAGTCATCCTAAAATTTGCTCCCTCAAATTATTCAGACGTGTAATGATACGTATTTGAGACTGTGAAAAGGTTCCAACTATCCAAACTGCCTTTCTTTGCTCATATTTGATTTTGAGGCGGTGGGAGGTCTCAGACTAGCGGAGAATTTACTCAATAGTTTATGATGAATTCTCTATGGGTCTTACATTTTCAATATTATATTATGAAATGCTGTAAGTTATAACATGCAGCTATGATGTTGAAAGTTAGAAAGGCAAATAATTTGAGACTTCATGGGCACTCAAAATGAGGAAATGATTAGGTTTCAGAGAAATGGATTCTTCACATCAAACACCTAAATGAACAGTTTTCAACCTAAGTTGACACAGTATTTCTCAAGGAAAGAGACAAAGTGGCTCCTTTTAAAAGCCTCCTTTTAAAACTTCTTCAGTGTATATCCCATACAGATCATTTTGGGAGGCCAACTTATGATTAAATATACTAAGTCTGTTTGCTTTCAGAAGGAAAAATAATATTTAGTAAGATCAAGCAGAAAAAAAAAGTTTGGGTATTTCTTTAACAGAAGCAAATTCATATTGATGAGTAGGTATGATGGCTAAGGAAGACCTATTTATCTCCACTATTGGGCTACAGCTCACATCTTCACCTGTCCTGTCAGTGAAACCATCCAGAAGCTGCTGCAAGAGCTGACTGCTAACAGCTCAAACGGTCTGCTTCTCTGGCAATTGCTGTTGGCACAACAGAACTTATCTTACCCTTGAAGGAGGCATCCGTTTTTCACCCAGTGAAGGACTGATAAAGGGGTATAGAAGGAGGCCGTCTTACTTCAAGGTGAAATACATTCTGATGTGTAGGTGGCATCCATTTTTCTCCAGGCAGTCACAGTGCAGCTGGACTCTACTTGAGACCACATCAAGCTTAACCTCTTCTGCTCTAACTGCTTCCCTCACTCCCATTCATCCAAGGGTGCTCCCTCAGTAGACCTGTGCACCTGAACCACTGCCTCTGGGCAACCCAATCCAAGACAAAGGTCAATGCTGCGTTTCATCACCTCTGCTCTTAATTGCTCATATCAAATGTAAGAGACACTGGAAGTGACGCACAAGCTGTCTGTTGCCTAGCTCCAGTCATCATACTAAACTAACAATGATCAAAATGATAAGTGTTTTCTGAGAAGTATGTTCTAATTCTGTAAAGATGAGGCTCAGAGAAAGAGAAAGGCACAGACAGTGACTTTAAGATACTGATGTATGGGTCATTAAATTTCCATTTTTGACATTTTAATAAGATTTGCTTATTTTGAAAGTCATGAAGCTATATTCTAACATAGTTATAGGTAAGCAGTACAGCGATGGAGATTAAATGGATAACCATTGCATTCCAAAATTCAGAGAATGTAAAAGTATTTCTTACATCTTTTATCCATGCCTGTGTCTTTCTAAATTATAAATTGGAAAGAGTCCAAAAAGGGGACCCTGATAGAAGTGATAAAATCTTTCTAAGAAATTTTAAGGAAGGCTGGCATTAAGATTCATGAATATCCTGTTACCAGATATCATTACTACCTTCTAGATTTTAATTTGCATATGAATTTATTGAAGCATAGCATCTAACTAATATGCATTTCCCCCCAGACAGTAATTATTCAGGCAAATCTTTAATTAGATCAAGGGAAAATAAAGATTCATATACCCTAACTTTGAATTATTTGCACCTTCTATTACAATTTTTAAATGATAAATGCTCCTCATGCTATCAATTCCTTTCTGTCTACTGACTTGAACAAGCCAAGCTCATCATTTTGTTCCATCAGCATCTTGTACATATAACACAGTTTCAATATTTGTTTTTTGTTGCTATATCGTGTTTATGTTCTACGTTTGATAAAAGTGCTCAATAAAATTGTTTTTAATTTTTCTAAGTAACAATGAAATCAATCATTTGAGGTGAAATCAATCACTTTCTTTTCATGTAGGGACATGTTTATAGTGGTTACAGTTAGCAGGACTGTTATTATGTGGTAAAATAGTACCCTGATGTTTTTAATCTTTCTCGCTCCTCATGTAGCAAATAAACATTAATTCCTTATTTTGTTCTTGTGTGAAAAGCCCTCGAGCAGTTTGTGCTTGTTTTAATGGCGCATATTATCTAACTCTCATTTGTAGAGACACAGGACTGTTTTTAGAAACAGAGTTTAAATTTCTGGTTCCTCAGCAAGCTCATGAGAATAACTTACAAAATCCTACCTCAAGAACTGACAGCACCAAATTTGAAAATAGAGTTAAGTAACTGACCTCAGGTAGTTATCCTAAAACCTGAAACCCATCTAGAGCTATAACTGACCTAGTGAGCAAGCTGAAATGTTTTCCTTAATCTTGATATAAATTTTAGGTTAACAAACAGTCCTCTTGTTTTCAAGAGTACCTCTCCTAACTAGATCAGAAAGGCTAAAATATCTTCCGTGTTAGAAATTAACTTTAATTAATTTATTTTTTTTAGTTAGTTTGGTCTTTGTTTTGTTTACTAAACTGTAACTTTAATTATTGTTAAATGTCTAGATAATGTTAATTGTTCAAATTGTTCACCTATTTTCTTGTCTTATAATCTATAATACCAGGTGAATGATTCACCAGATCTTTTTCTGAGGATAGATTTTAATAAAGGGATAAGCGATCAAAGGGCTTCATTGAGGGCCCAGCTGGTAAAGAATCTCCCTGCAATGCAGAAGACATAGGAGATGTTTGTTTGGTTCCTGGCTCAGGAAGATCCCCTAGAGGAGGGCATGGCAACCCTCTCCAGTATTCTTGGCTGGAGAATCCCATGGACAGAGGAGCCTGACAGGCTACACTCTAGAGGGTTACAAAGAGTGGGACACAACTGAGAGACTAACACACTTTTCAAGGAATCAAAAGGAGATTTTGCATGGATTTGGATGTCTGGGATGGGGAAAACCCAGAAATTGGAGATAGGTAGCAAAGTTATTTGAGATATTTCCCATTTCACAGTCTTCCCTACATAGGTCTGCTTGCACTGTCTGTTTTGGAAGACAGGAATAATGCATATACTTTCTCTGAGTCAAGTGTTAGAGCGTTAGCCATCTACAATCCTAAATGAAGGGTGCTGACTCTATGGTTATCTTTTGCAGTACTACTGCAGAGTGTTTTGCCTTCTAATTTGAAAATAAGTCACATATAACACAGATTATCCATTTGTGGAATTTGATATAATGTAGCAGAATCAGTTTAAGAAATCATTGGAAAATAACTGAAGTATGCACATGTTTTTACAATGTTTATGACTGTGCTAAAGATCATGGTACAAGAGCAGCCTTTAAAACATCTTTCAAGACAAATATTGGCTTCAGAATTTAATTACAATTTAGTTCTAGATTCAGGATCAATGTAGTTTTACAGTGAAAACCATTTCACCATGTAAGGCTTCTTTTATCAGCTTTGTGGTTGTGTAACAAATCTGTGTGCTATAAATGAGAATTTTGAACAGGAATTTGATGATCTCATACATTCCTTCATTCATTTTGTTCATTAAGCAAATATTTATTAAGCACCTACCCAGTGCTCTTCACTGTGCTCAATTCTGGGAATACTGAGGTGAAAAGGAGAGCAGATACCTGCCCTAATAAAACTCAAGGTCTTTTAGAGGAGACAGATAAACAGGAAAATAAACAAGATAAGTATAAATCTTGAAAATGCAGTGAAGGGAGCTAAGGAGGTGATGTGAAAGAAAGGAATGGGCAGAGATAACTTTCTGGAAGTTGTTTAGTAATGAACCTGCCATGGGTGACAGTTGGTGTATCTAAGGAGATGTACAAAGGCCAGGCTTCCTGGTGCACGCTGAGTGGTACTTCAAGCCAAGTTGTAGCACAAGGCTGGAAAGGTAGGCAAGGCCCTCATCTTTTGAGGTCTTATAGCCAAATGAGAGGGTTTTATTGTAAAGAAAGTGGAAAACCATTCATAGTTTTCTAACAGAGAAGCAATGTGATCTAATTGCACTTCCCTAGAAGCTCAGCTGGTAAAGAATCTGCGTGCAATGCAGGAGACCCCGGTTCGATTCCTGGTTTGGGAAGATCTGCTGGAGAAGAGATAGGCTGCCCACTCCAGTATTCTTGGGCTTCCCTGGTGGCTCAGCTGGTAAAGGATCTGCCCGTAATGCGGGAAACCTGGGTTTGATCCCTGGGTTGGGAAGATCCCCTGGAGAAGGGAATGGCAATGTTTTTAAGAGATGTCTCTGGATTTCTCTGGAGAAATAGAATAGAGGCACAAGGTTGGAGCCTGGGATATCAGTTAGGCTGCTGAGATGCATGCATATGGGCGTGAGAACAGTGGAAATAAGTAATACATGATAGCAATTTTTGGAGATGAAACCACCAGAACCTGCTGATTTTAAAACAGAGAAGAAAAACAATAATTAAAGATATCTTCTATTTATTTTTTAATTTGAGCAACCTAGGTGAATAGTAGGGTCGTTTATTGAGATGATGGATACCAGCCTGGGGAGGCAGTATCAAGATGGGGATCAAGACTTAGATTTGGCCATGCTGAGGTTAAATTTCTTGTTAGACATCTGATATGGAGATGGCAGGTATACAGCTGAATTGAGTCGATAGCATAGATTATAGATCAGAGTTAAAAAAATGTTATACATATGCTAGAATGTATACATTTTCAGTGGCAGTTAAAGGCCCAGGATCAGGTAAGTTTGCTTCAAGCAGACAATGTAGATCAAGAAAATCTGAACTAGACTGATGTCAAGGAATTCATTGTTTAGAAGTCAAGTAGAGAAGAAAGAACAAGGAAATAAGCCCAAGGAGTTACTGAGAAAGAAGGATAAAAATCAGCAGAATATGGTAACATGGAGAACAACGTAATTGGATATTTAGAGAAGGACACAGGAGGTCATCTGTGACTAAGAAATGAATCTAGAGACATTGTCATTGAATTTAACAACACAGAGCTTGTAGGTGACCTTGATGAGGAATTTCAGAAGTGCGGTGGACAGACGTCAGATTGACGTGTACTGAAGCATAATTGGTAGGAGAAAAAGAGGACAGAAAGAAAGTTAAGCCAAATCTTTTCAGGGCTTTTGCTTTGAAATAGGGACAAGAAAAATGGTTGCTGGAGAGAAGATGAGGTCAAAGGAAAGTATATTTTTTAAAGATAAAAAACTGTTAACCATGTTTGTGCATACTGATGAGACTGACCTAATAGAAAGGAGAAATTCAAGTTACAAGACAAAGACAGTATCTTGCAAAATCCCAGAGGATACAAGGCAGGGTGCGATGCAGAGTTAGAAGTTGAGAAGAGTTGGAAGAGGAGAAGTTGGCCTTTAGGGAGAAAAGAAACTCCTCCTCCATTGTGACAGGAGGGAAGGCAGAGAGGATGAGTACAGATGCAGGCAGGTTTGTAGATTCAGTGATAGGAAAGTGGGGAATCCTCACCTAACAGCTTCTATTTTCTCAATAAAGTAAAAGGTATAATCATGAGCCAAGAATGAGTAAGGGAAGGAATGGGACAGTTTAAGGGAGAATAAAATGTGTCAAATAATCTTTCTGGAGAGTAGAAAATTGACGTTATTAGAAAACAAAAGGACTTCATAGTACTTTTGAGAGCCATCTGATATTGGCTGCTGTGAATCTGATTTGGAAGCAGTCAGCCCATTGTGTGATTTCTTCCAGCAATATTAGATGCTCAGATATAGATGTAGATAATGGCAGAAAATTGGGTCAAGGTTTTTCTAGGGTGGCCAAGAAGTTGGAATTATTTATAAGGCAGCAACTATAATGATGGATCATGGAATAAAAGTCAGATGAGGAAGTAAGTGGGCTTCCCTGGTGTCACAGTGGTAAAGAATCTGCGTGCTAATGTAAGAAATGCAAGAGACCTAGGTTGATCCCCGGGTTGGAAAGATCTCCTGGAGAAGGAAATGGCAGCCTACTCCAGTACTCTTGCCTGGAGAATCCCACGAACAGAGGAGCCTGGAGGGCTACAGTCCATAGAGTCACAAAGAGTCAGAACATGACTAAGCGAATGGACAACAACAACAAAGGAAATAATTAGAAGTTGAGAGAGTGATGATGAGCAGTGAAAACAGTAGATGGGTCAGTGACAGTAGTTATGAGGTAGTAGAATTTTTGAGTTGTGTGTGAGTAAATGAAAAGGTTAGGAGGATGTTGTCAGAGTAAGATACTTGTATACAAGATGAAAGGAGGTAGAATATTCTCAGTTGAAAACTAGGATATTGGGGGAGCCTAAGAAGGAGAATAGGGAAAGATTTAGAAGTGATGAAGTCAAGGAATTAAGACATCAGAGTATTAGATGGGTCATTTACAGGATGTTGATCACCCAGAAGGATGACAGAGGAGATACCCATGTTGTCAATGAATCACCCGAGTTTGATGAATTACCCTAGTGAGAAAGTTTGATGTATGACATAGTTGGTTGGCATAAGGAGTTAGAGTTTTTAATGGGATTAATTGTAGTACAAATATGAAAACGGGTCAAGAACACACATCCCCACCTCCTGGCCCCAAGGCACACGGAGTATAAAAGAAAATCGAAAGGCGTTCACTAGGAGAGGCTGGTTTAAAGAAACAAACAAACAAACAACAACAACAACAAAAAACATGTGCTCAAAGTTGGGTATAGCAAGGTAAAAGAAATAAAGAGAAATTTGGAGTTGAAGAAGGTTTGGTCATCATAGGTATGGGATTTTAGAGCACACATGAAAATGTTTAGAGACGTGGAAAATTAGAAAATTTGCAGAGAGTCAACTGGAGATGAAAGTCCGGGTCAGAATGAGTGATTTGATCCAGGAAGTTTGCTTTCTGCTGGTTGCCAGGAATGTGCAGGATGAAATTAGTCCTGAGCATATCCACATGAAAGGAGGACCAATCTGTTCTGTCCGGGGGCCTGAAGATTTCCCTGGTGTAGGGAAGGTGGTACTCTCTATGGGAGAAGATGGTATGCCAAGGCTCGATGAGTACCATTACCAGCTAAGGATGTGGGAGTGTTCTTTAGTTTGCCTCAGCCTGGGTCCTGCTCAATCAGGCAAGTCTTCTGAGACAGAAAATGTCACTCTTATGCACGCGCATAGGAACACCCTGTGCATGCTCAGAGTGGGTCACAGTTCTCAACCTGCCAAGTGAAGTGAAAGCACTCAGTCGTGTCCGACTCCTTGCGACCCCATGGACTGTAGCCTACCAGGCTCCTCTGTCCATGGGATTTTCCAGGCAAGAGTACTGGAGTGGGTTGCCGTTTCCTTCTCCAGGGGATCTTCCCGACCCAGGGATTGAACCCAGGTCTCCCGCACTGTAGGCAGATGCTTTACCGTCTGAGCCAAGTGTGCTTCAAACTTCTTGCTGTGGAAAATGCTCTGTGCTCAGCGGCAGGGCAAGGAGTGAAGCAAATTAACTTTCGTTCAGTGTCTATCTGTGCTGGTTCTTGACAATCTTGTCTCATTTATTTTGACTTCAGTCTACTTTTCTGCACATTTTGTAACCAGCAGTCCCAATTCTTCTATGATCAGTAAGGCTAGAGACTGGGGAACAACTATTATGACTCCTGTCATTATACTAACATTTTTAAAATTACCTCATTACAGGGGAAAAAGTACTGTCCAGGGAAGCCACTTTATTACTATCAAATTACATTTAAGTAGAAATGATCCTGCATTTAGACCTTGAATTTCTGTGTCCTAATCTTTTCGAAGGTTAGGAAGCAGTGGGGCTTATAGTGAAGGTGAACTACATTATCCATGACAAAAATTAAACTGGCTAATAATTAAATGCCATGTGTGCTGTGCTGTTCTTTTTGTATATGCTAAAGTAAATGGTTGCAGTTTGAGGAGATGTGAGGGATGTCATCATGAAAAAACAAAATTAAAAATTGTTTAGTTATTAAGGTACTTCAAAACTTGACATTTTCGTTTTGACCTTAAACTTGTAGACTAATAGATTTAGTCTTAGGATTGTCCCAAATAACTTTTGACCAACTAATTTTGAGGGAAGCTGTATCTGGCCACACAGTATTAAATATGACATACTTCCTGACTTGAATGAACTTACCATCTAGTAAAAGATGCAATTGGATGGCACCTTATCATCCTCATTGGAAGAGCAGGGAAGCTAAACTTGTCAGGACAGACCTCTCAGATGAATGGAGATCTAAACATCAATAAATAATTTTCTCTGTGACCTCGGCATGAAATTAGAATCTCAATTTTTAAATTTACTATTAAAATGGTTATCTAGAAAAATTGGACTTTTGGTGACATCTTAATTGGTAGCAAGTTAGTTATAAATAAGTTCAGTGTATTCAGTTGTTATCTATATGGAAGAGATTAGATTTTAATTATGTAGTTATTAAATTAATACATTAATTGTAAAATTTGCTAAAATAAAAAATTTAAAAAATAGTACTGTTTCTCCTATCTTATTTCGATGGGTACATGTTTTCCCATATCTTCTGTAAATATAAGAAGCATAAATAAGTCAACTTTAAAAGTATATTTGAGAAGCTGTAAGATATGATTCTGCAAAAACCTCAGGATAGTAAAAATAAAAGAGAAAGTATTTTTAATTTTGTCATTGACCATTGTGAAATGTTTACATGTTCAAGAATGTATTCATATAACTTTAACTCAACTCACCTTTTATTTGATATTTCTTCTTTAAGATTTAACTACTTTTAGAAATAGTAATGACTCATTCATCCAACAAATATTTATTTTCCCCTACTGTATGTAAAGTACCATGTGAGTTCTTACTATGATATGAAGATAAACAGACAGGAATCTCCAGCCACAGCTTCTTACAAATACACTCTAATTCCAAGTTAAATACAGTCATCTCTCAGTACCCTTGACGAGTATTTGTCCCAGGACACCCCTTCCCACTCCAGGATAGCAAAGTCCACGGATACTCAAGTCCCTTAAAATGATGTCATGTTTGCCTATCATTGTATTATATATGTAAATATTTTAACTAATTTTGTAAATTCAGTTTTTAATATAATGTTTCCCTTTTTGTAATTATTGAATAGTATATTTTCAGGTGTTTGTTTAACTTGCAACTTGAGGAGTGTCCATCCTTTTTCTTTCTTTTTTAAGTAAAAATAAAGTATAACCTCATCTGCTTTGCATACATCTGGCTTTAAAAAAGGAGGAAGCAAAGAAAAAAAAAAGGAAGAGGAAAAAGTGAAGAAGTCAAGTATTTTTTTAAATATGAAGTGAAATATGTAGCACAGTATTCTTGTCTGGAGAATCTGATGGACAGATGAGCCTGGTGGGCTACAGTCCATGGGGTTGCAGAGTCAGACATGACTGAGCTACTAAGCATGCACGCATGTACTTCCCATATTCCTACTCCTTGGAGACTATTTCTGTGTACTTTGTAACTCCTTGTCCCTATTTTATTAATCAGTTTATGATTTTCAGTGTGTGCCTCTGGAAATTGAGCACTCTGTATATAATTATTTCAGCAGAAGCAATTCTTGTATCCCTTCAAATGTATGGAGCACAGATTGGGGTAGAGGCACAATTGGGTGGACAGATTTATGTCTCTACTTGTCTCTGGGTGAACTCTCACCTCCAGTCAGGAAACAAACACCCCATGTCCAGACTGGATCCTACCCTTTCTTCTCCTCTATTTTTCTTCTTCTTTGATCTTGTTATGTAAACTTTGTCCAGGTTCTTCTCTTTCTAAGTCCCCTTTTAATATGTGAGATGATGAGCACAGATACTAGGATTTGGATTGTGAGCAAAACCCAGTTTTCAGCCCTCTTATTTTCTCGTTTACCAAAGTTGCAAGAGGAAAGATGGGATAGTGGTTACATAACTGATATGTATAATTTGGCCCTAAATCATGAGATATATTAATATATTTCTAAACTGTCACTTTAGAACTTGATGTGAAATTTCTAAATAAAAGATAAGGTATGACATTTGTTTGGCCAGAGTTGAGAATTTTGGTTTTCATGGTTGGCAAGAAATGTTCACTTCAAGAAGATATTTTTTTTAATTATTTTATTGACAGAAACTGGAGCTTCTCTTTATGTCAGCTGGGAACATGCTTGCGTAGTACAAACCTGCTCTTACGAAATAAAATAATTCATTAAAGCTGTGTCCCCTTTCACTTTGCCGACAGATAGCTGGCACATGCCATGAAAAAGAACAAGAAATCATTCTCAGATGTTCCCTTACATGGTGTCCAAAGCCAAAGGCCAGTATGTAGCAGCTCCTCTAAATTAGGAAGTCTAAGTAGACTTCTGGGAAAAAACTTTCAAGGTGTTCTGACACTGAATATATATATATATACATATATATATATATATACATATATATATATATATACACACACACACATATATATGTGTATATATATGCATATAAACATATACACTGAATATATATATGTATACATATACATATATATGTAATACATACATATTTTAATTAAAAGAGGCACTATCAAAGGAATAACAGGAGAAATTTGCTTAATTAGGATGAACTCCACTAGAATTTGCTTTGTAAATGTCCTGATAAAATGCTGTTTGATGCACTCATTAATTAATGCCTACTTGGGTGATTCTCTTCGATGACGAGCAATCAGTGAATGATAGAACATTTCCTGCTCATCTTCCCATGTCCTTAATTGAGAATGTCAGTAACTGTGTCCTTCTCATGTCAATTTGCAGATAAGAGGAAATAAAGTTCTTCTGTACCATAAAGTTGGTACAATGAAGGAAGGAACTTGTCATCCCTTTGCCCTCTTGGTTGGGTAGTAAAATTCCTCTATGGTTTGTATTTTTGTGAATGCCTTGCCAGGGGAGTTTAAAGTACAACCTTGTATTAGTATCTTAAGAGTGTTTTCTCAACCTTTCAAAGGCACATAAGAGAATCTTTTGTGGGTATGATGTGTGAGCTCTAGCTCTGTAATGTTTGAGCACTAAGAACCAAAATATTACTACTAAGCCACCTGGTGTCTAGTCCTGGCGTGGATATTCCCGGGAGAGGAATGAAAGTGCAGCCGTAGTTGGATTGGTTCTGGGTGTGGCTCTTAGGCCTGTGTTTCTCTTTCCAGTGTTGTTCAAGTGCTGCCAGTTGCATGTCCGTTATCTTCTATTATTTCTTTTTAAAAGCTTTTGTAAGAATAATTCAAATTAGCTTCCATTTGTTATGTTTTCTTGTTTAAAAATAATTTACATTTCATCTGTGGTCTTTCCAAACAATATATTATTGTTAAAAGGGGAATTTGTAAATGATACCATCTGCTAGCTGACGGAAAGCCTAGTGCTCTGTCTACACAAAGAATACCAATTTTTGTTATGTTGCATAATCTTGATTTAACTGACTGCTTTTTTGAAATACCAGCAATTTCTAAAGAAATAATAATTTAAATGACTAGTACACAATAGCTAGTTATAGATACAACTTTACTCATTACAGAAGATTTTATAAGCGCTGACATTTAGGAACAAAAACAAAAAAAAAATGTATAAAAGCTGGAAACCTGATAACAATGAAAGAAGCATGGACACTGGAATCACACATATTTGGATTCAAATTCTAGATAAGGACCTGTCTTCACTGACAAGGGAATGAGAATTGTAACTTAGCTTATGTAAATAGACTCATTTCCAATATAGACATTCTATAGATACAAATAGGCAAGTGAGACACATCAAGGTTTGAGGAAAACCAACTGGTAAGATGGTCACCAAACTCAGCTGGCAAATGAAATCACAATTTATCTTTTTTCACTGTAGGATTGTTGCAGTAGCAACATGGCTGTGTTAATTGTTACACATCTGTCTTTGGACTATTAATATAGTTATAGCAAAGAATATGGTATATTTACATGTATTATTTATTATAGAAAGATAAATATAAAATATTCTTAAACAGCAGACAATCAATTTTAGAGTTCTATAAAGCATGATAATTTTTTGTTAACAAAATATTGATACAAAAATTATTCATATTTACAAGTAAATCTTCAATAAAAAATCTGGAACAATGTACATGAAACTCTTACATCGATCTCTTCTGTGGAAGGAGGTAGAAGGGGAAGGGGAAGGTGGTAGTGTACTGCATGAAGGGAAGCCTCATATTATATTCTGTACAAGTCTGTATTATTCAAATTTTTTTTTTACTTTATGCAAGCTCTATTTTAGTTGAAATACAAGAAGCAAAATAGAAATCAAAGTTGATACCTCTCACGTTGTACTTTAGTGTCAAGAAACAGAGATTCTTAATATACACCTAGGTAAGAGGGAGTGGGAGTGCTGGCGTTCATTCTTCTTTATTTTTTTATTGGCGTATAGTTGATTTGCAGTGTTGCATTAGTTTCTGCTGTACAGCAAAGTGAGTCAGTTATATATATACACACTCTTTTAGATTCTGTTCCCATATAGGTTATTACAGAGTACTGAATAGAGTTCCCTGTGCTATCTATACAGTGGGTTCTTATTGGTTATCTATTTTACATATAGTAGTGTGTATATGTTGAATTTGTTTTTAAGGTAAAGATATATTCATATGTTGCTTCTGTAAGTGAAATATAAGGAATATAATTGTAAATCACCAAAACCAGTAAGTTTAGTTATTAAATCACTGTATAAAATTTTTAAAGGAAACTAAACTTCTTGAGATACTGTACATCTATCTTTAAGATCCTAGAAAGTTGTTATTCTTTCTAGCCTATTTTACCTTCCTAATCCCAGAAAGACATATTTTTGAGAAGAAAGGGAACATTTCTTACTCAGTTCACTGATTGGGAGCCCACAGTGAGCCTGAAGTATTCACATGCAATCATTAAATACCAGAAACTCATGCAATCATAAATACCAGAAACTCATACCACATACTCTTGCCTGGAAAATCCCATGGATGGAGGAGCCTGGTAGGCTACAGTCCATGGGGTCGCTAAGTGTCGGACACGACTGAGCAACTTCACTTTCCCTTTTCCCTTTCATGCGCTGGAGAAGGAAATGGCAACCCACTCCAGTGTTCTTGCCTGGAGAATCCCAGGGACGGGGGAGCCTGGTGGGCTGCCGTCTATGGGGTCGCACAGAGTCGGACACGACTGAAGCGACTTAGCAGCAACTTAGCATACCACATAGATGTATATAATAGGACCCAAAAGAGTGAGTTAGAAAACTATCATATGGAGTCATAAATACCTGGGTGGGAGTGGGAAGGGACATTTTCTGAGGTGAAAGAAATCTTAACTACCTAGAGTGAGAAGCCACAATCAGGCATTTGAAGAAAGAGACATTCTTATGGGCAAAGAGAGAGGTAGCATTTAAGGCATATTCATGGAGAAGGAAATGACAAGCCACTCCAGTGTTCCTGCCTGGAAAATTCCTTACTCCCTGTGGCCTGTAATCCATGGAGTTGCAAAGAGTCTGACGCCACTGAGTATGCACACACAAGGAGCCGAGGTCAAGACAGATGAAATGCATTTTGAAGAATCTAAGGGGGAAAAACAAGCTGAAGTGAATTGTGAATGGGCTTGTAAATTGTAGAATTAGAGCTGCCAGCGGAGGTGACAAGTGGCATAAAAATAGATGCCATACATTGAAATGACAGAGCAAGTTTGGAGGAGAATTGAGAATGACAACTGTGTGCATTAGGTTTTAGGAACAAAAGTGTAATATACTGAAAGGATTAGAGCTGAGCCAACCAAGAACTATACTCTGCCTCCTCTTGGCTTTTCTGGGTGTATCTGTGTTATCCTTTTTTCTGTCTCAGCAGATGAGTTTACAGGGACTCTCAGTTCACACTGCCACAGATGGTCACTTCCCCAGCTCCCTCTCTGCATGGTATACTACCATACACAGAAGTACTGGTACCCCCTCTCACCCAAATCTCATCACTAAGAGAGAGAAGTCTGATTAGCCAAGCTTGCTTCTAGAACCCATGCAGTCACCCTCCAGTGAGGAGTTGTGAGCTGCTGCTTGTGCAGTCATGACTCCTGTGCATTAACCCCGATATGGGAATGCAATTCTCAGAGAAAGTGGGAAGTTGAGTTGTCAGCCAGATACTTTCTCCCTCTATTAACTGTATAGCTATTCACCATATAATAGCCATTGTAGATATTTCCCTTTTGGAATGATGATTAATAAGAATAGTTCTAAGAAATATTTCGAGATGAAGCATTGCTCCCATGCCTCTGCTCACACCAGTTCACCACCAATAATAACTATTTTTACTTTAGAAGTTCTCTGATCAGAGAAAAAATAAACAGGGATTTTAGTCAAAAGGAAAACAGACTTCTGTCCAATCAAGAAAAATTGAAACCAATCTTGGATTTTTTTTTTCAGTTTTCAAATGGAACCTAATTTAGCTATTGCATTCTACATCTTAATCTACTTGAATGTAATCAGCTAATATCTACGGGCTCTGATTATTCTTTGCTGCCCCTATTTCACAAGTGGAAAACAGAAGCACCTAAATTGTCTCAAAGCTACATGAGACTGAGAAAAATGGACTCGAATCAACAAACCCATCACTTTACATAATGGAAAAGGCTCTGATGCTAGAAAGAATGCCTGGGAGAGACAAAAAGGTATAAACCATGACAAGTAAATGATATAAAAAGTTAATAATTGTGAAAGACAGCTAGTGAATGGGTGAACTGGACAGCAAATGCACAATTAACTAGTGAGTCACTTGTATGGTGATAAAAGTTCAGAGGAAAGTGATATTTAGCATGATTGGAGGTGTTCAGCAATTTATGTATTCCCGTGTAGTGAGAATTCCCTTAAATTGAGCAATTAAAACAGAATTTGTTGTAAAAAGGAAAATAGCTGCTATTTATAAGACACAGTCACATGAAGGGGACTGGAATTACAGAAAGTGAACGTGTTAGTTACTCAGTCATGTCCAACTCTTTGCTACCCCATGCTCCTCTATCCCTGGGATTCTCCAGGCAAGAATACTGGAGTGGGCTGCCATTCTCTTCTCCAGGGGATCTTCCTGACCCAGGGATCAAACCTGGGTCTCCTGTATTGCAGGCAGATTGTTTACCATCTAAGAAGTAAATAAAATAAAAACTAGGAGATGTAATTGATTTGCAGTAACACATGAATGGTCTAGACAATGAGGGCAAAGACAAAGTAAGGACCAAAACCATAGAAATTCAAGAAAAGCAAGAACTGTAATGAAGTAGAAGCTGTTGCAGGAAGGGGAACCCCTTCCAGGGCCCGAAACTCAGCTCTTGACTAACACTCGGAAATGAATTATCCGAGGAGACACATGTGCTGACAAAGCAAGAGATTTTATTGGGAAAGGGTGCCCGGGTGGGGAGCAGTAGGGTAAGGGAACCCGGGAGAACTGCTCTGCCATGTGGCTTGCAGTCTCCAGTTTTATGGTGATGGGATGAATTTCTGGGTTGTCTTTAACCAATCATTCTGACTCAGAGTCCTTCCTGGTGGTTCATGCCTTGTTCAGCCAAGAGGGATGCCAGCAAGGATTCTGGGAGGTGGTCGGACATGTGATGTCTCCTTTTGATCTTTCCCAAATTCTTCCAGTTGGTGGTGGCTTATTAGTTCCGTGTTCCTTACCAGGACCTCCTGTTGTAAAACACAACTCATGCAAATAGTTACTATGGTGCCTGGCCAGGGTGGGTGGTTTCAATCAGTGTGCTTCCCCTAACAAAGCTGCACAGAATGAGAGGTAAAATTAGTGAATCTGTGGTAGGAAGCCCAAGTAGGCAGATTTATAGAAGGAATTCATAACGTGGAACTGAATATGTTAAAAGTGAAGATCATTCCTTGTTTTTATGATTATCAGAGCCATAGTTACTCACTTGGTTCCAGAGCTGTCCTCCAGTTCCTAATGGTGAGACCAGGCTGGGGATACCTCATGATCGTGAACTTCCATATGATCCCCTCACTTTTATAGCACCACATGTGTCTTTATAATGAGTCCTGGCCTGGCCTGAGTCAGTCTCTGTTCTTTATAACTGAAAGGGCCCAAGTAGAATAAAAAATAAGTATGGTCAATTTCTTAACTTGGGCTGCCACAGCAAAATACCCTTAGACTTTGTGGTGTAAACAGCAGAAATTTATTTCTTCACAGTGCTGGAGGCTGGATGTCTGAGACTAGGGTACCAGCATGGTCAGGTTCTGGTGAAAACTCTTTTTCTGGATTATACTTTCTCATTGTGTCCTTATGTGGTGGAGAGAGAGGAAACTTGGTATTTCTTCTGATAAGGGCATTAACCCATCAGGAAGTCCTAACCCTCATGATTTGGTCTAACCCTAATTACCACCCAAATGCCCCACTTCCACATATCATCACACTTTGGAGTGAGAGCTTTAACATATAAATTTGCAGAGGGCATACATCAGTGTATAGCAGTCAGAAAAGAGAAAAAGTAAGGAAGGCTTTCATTGAAGGTCTGGGTGATTGGAAGAATATTCATATTGGTGATAGATATGGTGAAATTAAGATGAGATGAACCTATTTAGATTAGGTGAGCCCAATTTTAGATATGTTTTAGTTATGATAACTTCAAGGTGATCAAAAGCAGTGAAATACTAATGTTTAAAACTCTGGAAAGCTTATGCATGATGTGTTAAGATACGTTTGTTTAATTTATTTTACTAAGCATTCATTGGGACTTCTAAATCTGAAAACTTAAACCTGAAACTTTCCTCAGTTTTAGGACATTTTGTCCTGTTATTGCTTTACATTGCTTTATTTGCTTACTCTCTGTTTCTGGAAAGCTTATTGCCAAGTATTAGAATCAGTCTTCCCTACGTTTGGCTTTTCTTTCATTCTTTCTATGTCTCTGTATTTTTAATTGAGAATTCCTTAGCTGCTGTTGTTTGTTCTTCAGCTGTAAGTTACTCTGATTCAGCTTATCTATTGCTGTTTCTTGTTTGTTGCTCTGTGTGGTTTGCAGTATCTTAGTTCCGCAACCAGGGATCAAACCATCCCCCCTGCAGTGGAAGCACCAAATCCTAACCCCTGGATTGCCAGGGAGTTCCCTTATCCATTGCAATTTAAATGTCAACAATCATTTTTGTCATTTCCTGGAAAACTAATTGACTCTTTGTGGATGTTATAGGCTTTTATATCCCTGATGACATTAATTATACTTAATCTAAATTTTTAAGCAGTTTCTTCTGTTAACTTTGTTTCCAGATATATTAATGTGTATTACCTGTTTTTCATGGCATTGGCTTTCCTCAGCTGTCTGTGCACTCACCTTTGTAATTGAGATTCCTTGTTAGCTCATGAAAAAGTCTAGTGAAGTGATTAAGGGTACAAAGTCCAGAGCCCCAGAGCTGGGGATGTGACTAATGACTTCACATTTCTGCACCTCAGTTTCCTCATCTTTAAAATGAAGGCCATTATAGCCCTTACCTATAAGGTTTTGTGAGTGGCTCTAATTAAGTGGCTAAAAAAACAGCTTTATAGTAAAAAAAAAAAAATGACTTTCATTGAGCCACAATTAAGTGGCTTGTGAGAATTAAATGTTTAAAAGTTTTGAAAGACAGCCTACCACATACCCCGTCCTTAGCACTCAACCAGTCAGTCTTAAAGGAAATCAACCTGAATATTCCTTGGCAGGACTGATGCTGAAGCTGAAGCTCCAGTATTTTTTGGTCATTTGATGTGAACAGACAACTCATTGGAAAAGTCCCTTATGCAGGGAAAGATTGATGACAGAAGAAGAAAGAGGCATCAGAGGATGAGATGGCTGGTTGGCATCACTGATGCAATGGACATGAAGTTGGGCAAATTTTAGGAAATGGTGAGGGACAGGGAGGCCTGGCATGCTGCAGTCCATGGGGTTGCAAAGAGTCAGACATGATTAGGTGACTGAACAACAACAGCAGCATTCAATAAGTATTAGCTTTTAATGTTATGAGAATAATGGAGTGTTTATTATTAATAAATATTAGCTGTTGGTATTATGTGACTGCCGAAGTGTTTTACTGCAGCCAGACCCCAGTGATTGTGTGAGAAGCTAGGATGTGCTGCTGGGGGGAGTATACCAGTAGTTTGCCTTCTGAGTCTGGGGACTTTCTGTTCCTATTGAATGTATTCATTCACCTGGGGCATTTACTGCTCCAAACAGATGGCTGGAGACTGAAGATGCGAGTGGGCAAGCATGGTGGCTCTGTCTCACTCCAAGTGTGTGTTGAGGTGGAGGGCTACCAGCTACTCCAGTTTGACATGACTGCTCTTCACCGTACTGGCAGTGTGTCAGCCTGTGGGTCTCTCTATTCTGTCATTTGTAAGGATTTATGATGAGAGAGTGAAGTGAATCCTGCGCTCTGACCTGTTTTCTTGAGCAGATCCTCAGTGGCTGCTTCTAATGTGAATTGCATAATCCTATTTGACAAACAGTTGTGTAATTTTGACATAACCTTTTCTCTTCCACTCAGTCTTAGTATTTGCCCCCTGTCAAAATTGTCATTTTTAGCTATGGACATGTGGCAGTCTACAAAAGTGTTATAAACATAAGGTCATTATTTCCATTCTGTAGTTTAGGATATGTGGCTGTAATGTCTAAACAGATCCATTAATACCACAGAGTATGGATTTTTCTTTGTGAGCTGAGGTTTTCATTAATTGATTTAGAAAAAAGGCTTGGGAAAAACTGGAAAGCATCTTAAGTCCTTGGCTTTTTTGATGAACTACTAGAAGAGACGTAAGATTTCCTTCACCTGTTCCTTAGATGAGCTTTCTTAATTATTTTCATGGAATCAAATAGCATCATAAAGGCCAGAGAATGAGAAGATGAGAAGACATAAGTACCCTGAGAGCATCAGTGTTTTCCCTCCACATCCCGAAGAATATTCTGAATAGGGGATTAGTTGCACAGCAGCAGCAGCCGCCACCAGAAGCACTGGGTTGGGAGTGGACTCAATTTTCCAAGCAGGGTGCCAGCCAGGCTCTCGGATATTTTGAAGAGATGATGTAGTCAGTGTCTGAGCTCATGCAGGGTGATGGTGGTGGTGCTTTCATCCCTTCCCTGCAGAGCTGTCATTTTAGCAACTGATCAAAATGATTCTGGTGGAAAGACTTGGAAGGAAGATGAGAACTGATGTTGATTCTCTTTCCCTTTTGAGCTCGTAAGTGTTCTTGTTGCCTGGAATTTGCTGCTCATTAAACCTCTCCTTGGTAGAGAGGGGAATGCCTGTAATCCCATACCTAAGGAGTGAGGTTTGTGTGACATGCTTTGAAACCTCATACTGTAATTTCTTTTCTCTGGCGCATCTAACTTCTCTGAGTTGGATCTAAGTCATTGACCCAAAAAGTATCTGATGGCATCAATTTGGCACTGAAACTCTCTGACTCAGCTGGTTCAAGAAAGTTCTGGTTCATCAGAAATAAAAGTTTAAAATTAAACAAAAAATTAAAAACAGAGCAATAAATTTGACAGCTCAGTATTCAGTTTGGTTTAAAAATGTGCTGCCTTTTTGTTAAAATGATAGCATTTTCGTTTATGATAGTTCCCATCTTCAGTTTTTTGTTTTTTGGGTTTTTTTTGGGTAAAGAAAGAAGAGGAATTTCAGAAGGAACCAAGAGATGACTTTTTCCTGATTACACATGCAAAGGATAAAGGGAAATTTGACTTTCATAATTAATCTTTTTGTTCTACAACTTGTTTCCACATCAGTTAAAAAGGAAACTAAGTCATTCCGCACCCGTCACATTCTCCCAAGTGAAACAGAGTGCATAAAGTAGTAGAGTTTAGTGATTTGGATCATGAATGAAGTCCTGGTTCGCTCCCATCCTGTCTCTAGTTGGCATGAGCAAGATGCTTACCCTTTCTGAGATTCACTGTCCTCATGCAACATATACTAGAAATAATTGTATCTGCTTTACATACAGCATTGTTCAGAGGACCACATGAGCCAGTATACACCAAGCACATGCTTGTTGCATGGAAGCACCATGTATGTGTTTGATATTGGTATTTCTTTTAAAGGAAGCACCTGAAATTATGGGGAAGCTTAAGTACTTAGACTATCTAAAATGAAATTATTTCTGAAACTGTTTGTGAAAATATTTTACATGTAGTAAATTATTACCAAGTAGCTTCCAAACTACAATGAGGATGCATGCTAATTACACAGTAATAGTTCTTATTGATATCATTGTTTTCTGAAATTAAAATTTTTTCTTTCCTTTGGATGACTCAGTGTAAAAGTACAGAAAACATAATGTGTTACCTTTGAAAGGAAAATATTTATCAGTAAGCCAATAATACTACTATTTGTCATTAATATTATGGTTCATTATTGACTGGGGGATTTTTGCAGCAACTAATGCCTGTGGCTGGCAGTTTGTTATGTACGTGAATATTGAAACACTCTAGTCAGTAACATTTGGTTAACAAAAGGTGTATTAATACATCTCTGGTCAATATGTTGTTGATTCATTTTCAGAGCTGATAACAAAAAAAATAACATTAAGCTTTTGCATTTGTTAAATGATGATGACCTTTAAGGTAAATATAAAAAGACTAGTGACAGAATCACCTATGATTCTTAGGCAGTTTTCTCTTTGTATCTATCTTATTAACTGTCAATGAAAACCAAGGTGTCTATCTAACCCCTCAAATTCAACATATTTGAAACATCAGTCTTAATCATTTATGTCTGTTTCCCTCTTTACTCCTCCAGCTTTGCCCCTGTGCCGCCTCCATCTGCACATGTATACACACGCATCTCTGCCCAACTTCCTTGTCAGATGTACCTTTGTTTTCCTAATTCCCAGTCCCAAAGATTGTGCTTAGTCACTCAGTTGTGACCCCTTGGACTGTAGCCCGCCAGGCTCCTATGTCCATGGGCATTCTCCAGGCAAGAATACTGAAGTGGATTGCCATGCCCTCCTCCAGGAGATCTTCCCAACCCAGGGACTGAACCCAGGTCTCCTTCATTGCAGGCAGATTCTTTACCAGCTGAACTACCAGGGAAGCCCACAAAGAATAGATTGATTCATAATTTAATTTATAATTTTTCTATATTACATTCATCCAGCAGGCAACTAAACCTTAGTGAATGTTCCTTTAAAATAGCCGTTGTTTATATTCTATTTCAGTACCTCAGAAGGACTCTTGTTAATATCCCTTCTTTTTCATCACCTTTCATGACTTAAGACAGAACCCTCAATTTCTGATTGTCTTCTTCCCATATTAACACTGTATTCAGCAACCTGTTTTTGTTGATCAAATTATATTTTATTAGCGAATCCAGATGTCAAGATGCTCGTTGTCTTAAAAATGTTGCATTGGTTAATTATATTTTATGTATGGGTAGATGAAAAATGGACACAGGATGATAAAAAATCATATCATTATATCATAAAATAATATTCAAGGAAGTTTAGATTGTGCTTGGCTGTGCTCAGTTGCTTTAGTCGTGTCCGACTCTTTGCCATCCATGGACTGTAGCCACCAGGCTCCTCCATCCATGGGATTTTCCAGGCAAGAATACTGGAGTGGGTTGCCATTTCCTTCTCCAGGAGATCTTCCCAACCCAGGAATCGAACCCATATCTCTGGTGTCTCCTGCATTGCAGGCAGGTTCTTTACCCACTGCCACCTGGGAAGCCCCCTATATCATAAAATAATATTAGAAGAAGTTTAGTTTAATTGGCTGATTGGGGTAGATATTAAATTTCTATTTATAGCTAATGCATTAGTTTCCTGTGCTAGTGCCTTAAAACAGAAACTTTTCCCTTTAGTTCTGGAGACCAGACTTCCAAAATCAAGGTGTCAATATGGCTGTTCTCCCTGTGCAGCTCTAGGAGAGAATCTGTTCTTTGTCTCTTCTAGTTTCTGGTTGTTGCCAGCTTCCTTGGCCTGAGGCCACATTTCTCTGCCTTATCTTCATCTGGCCATCTCCTCTGTATCTGTTCTTTTTTGTGTCTCTTACAAGGATACTTGTCTTTGGATTGAGGGCCTGCGAGGTTTCATTTTAAGTGTCAACCTGGCTAGGCGCTGATGCTCAGTGTTTGGACAAATGCTAGTTTAGGTATTTCTGCACAAATATTTTGTATATGTAATTAACACTTATTTATAATCTGTTAAGAAAATTATCCTTAATAATGTGGGTGGACCTCATGCCATTAGTTGAAAGCCTCAGAGCTAAACTGGAGGTTTCTAGGAAAAGAAGAAATTCTACTTTAAGACTAACATAAAAAAATTGCCAGCATTTCCAGTCTACTGGCCTGCACTACAAGTATGAGTCTCAAGACTGCAGGACCTCTTAGTTAAATTTCTAGACCTACTGTATGGATTTCAGACTTACCAGTGAAGCTCCAGTATTTTGGTCATGTGATGGGAACAGGAGACTCATTGGAAAAGCCCTTGATGCTGGGAAAGATTGAGGGCAGAAGAGAAGAGGGTGTCAGAGGATGAGATGTCTGGACAGCATCCCCAATGCAATGGGCATGAACTTGGGCAAGCTTTAGGAGGTGATGAGGGACAGAGAGGCCTGGTGTGCTGTAGTCCATGGGGTTGCAAAGAGTTGGACATGACTGGGTGACAGAACAACAACAACAACATTTGCATGAGCTAATTCTTTAAAATTCATCAGTCAATGTCTATCTCTGTCTCTCTCTGTCTCTGTGTCCCTATTGGTCCTGTTTCACTAGAGAACTGACTAATACAGGACTCAGCCAGATAATCCAGGTTGACTTCATCTCCAAATTCTTAACTTAGGTCCTTTGCAAAGGACTTTTATCCAAATAAAGTAACATTCACAAGTTTCAGGAACTTGATGTGGGTATCTTTGGAAGGGCATTTTCCTTCCTACCACAACTACTCTGTAAATTAGGAATTCCTGATTCTACCTAAGGAATACCACAGAATGTTAACAAGTTTTTAAGAGGTGAAACAATTCTCAGAACAAGTATCAACACAAAACAATTTTATTTGCATCAGTGAATGAGTGTGTATGCCAGGTGGAATTTACAAGAGAGAAGAATGTCTTAAGATGGATTAATAGTTTAGTGAATTATAACTTTAAAGTTCATGCATATAGCTATATTTGTTAATTAAATCTAGAATCTGAGCCACATTAAAAAAAAAGAAAGTAATTTACAAGGAAACCCATATTTCTACAAATCAGACACTCATTTCTAAATATTAGGCCTAGAGGTTAGCACATGTTATATTTGTTTTATTAATCTGCATATTTGCCAGAGGTTATGAAGAATTTTTTCCAGTGAATAAGTTACTCTGTCTCTTATGTATCAGACTGAAATATGACCATGCTTTTAAGGTATGTATTAATTCCCCTCTGCCTGTCTAATTTCTTTTTTAAGCATGTTGAGAAAATACAGATTTTTTTTCAGATAGGAGTCAGTGACCAAATAAAAAACAGATTTTAATTTAAAAATTTGCATTCAGTGGGATAATAAATAGCTTTTGGATTTTGTTGAAGGTGGCTTCTTTTGGTATTCTCTTCTTTCTTATTCAAAATCTCTTCTTTTGAGATTCAAAATAGAACTTCGTCTTCTATATGAAATAGCTGCATCTGGTTTTTAATTTTCTCACCTTTTGGAAACAACATAAATTTTAGAGATTCTCTTGTTATGTTGAAATAATTAGAGCTGTAGTTTTGTGAATATATGTCCACTGGCCTGAATTTCATCAGGTATTTGATTTCAGGGTAGTATGGAGAGCAGCTGAAAATGAAGGGAAAAAAGGATTCTAAGCATAAAGGAATAAGCTGTATGACTTTTAAAATAGCCTTTGGAGCTCAACTTTCATCCACAAACTTGGATGCATTTCAGTAGCACAATTTCCACTGTACTAAAATATTCTTCTTCTGATTTATTATTGTTGGGACATCTCAGGCATACATTTGTGTAGTACTTTTGTATCTCCTCTCTTCCTAAATTTCCATCTTTATTCGCCTTGAGAATCTGTCATTTTTCTTACTGTTATTAAGTATCTGATAAGAGTGTCCAATTGTTGCAGGAAGGGAGACCCCTTCTAGGGCCCAAACCTGGGCTCTTGTCTAACACTTGGAATTGAATTGTCTGAGGAGACATATGTGCTGACAAAGCAAGAGATTTTATTGGGACAGGGTGCCCAGTACTCTTGCCTGGAAAATCCCATGGACGAAGGAGCCTGGTAGGCTGCAGTCCATAGGGTCGTGAAGAGTCGGACCCGACTGAGCGGCTTCACCTTCACTTTTCCCTTTCATGCACCGGAGAAGGAAACGGCAACCCACTCCAGTGTTGTTGCCTGGAGAGTCCCAGGCACGGCGGAGCCTGGTGGGCTGCCGTCTGTGGAGTCGCACAGAGTCGGACACGACTGAAGTGACTTAGCAGCAGCAGCCCGGTGGAGAGTAGTAGGGTAATGGAACCCAGGAGAACTGCTCTGCCATGTGGCCCACAGTCTCAGATTTTATGGTGATCGGATTAGTTTCTGGGTTGTCTTTAGCCGCTCATTTTACTCAGAGGCCTTCCTGGTGGTGCATGCCTTGTTCAGCCAAGATGGATGCCAGTGAGAAGGATTCTGGGAGGTGGTCAGACACGTGGTGTCTCCTTTTGATCTTTCTGGACTGGTTGGTGGTGGCTTGTTAGTTCCCTGTTCCTTACCAGGACCTCCTGTTGTAAAACACAGCTCATGCAAATAGTTACTATGGCGCCTGGCCAGGGTGGGCAGTTTCAGTCCTGTGCTTCCCCTAACACAATCTCTTTATAAAATTAGCATTTTCATTTTCCTGGTTAATTAGGGAAGTGAGTACTGACCAGGAGGGTTTCTAACAGTGAGAAATCTCTTTGCCTCTTTTCCGACTCCAGAGAAAGAGAAGTTCCAAGAGGCTTGCCAAATTAACGCAGTGATGTGTTAAGGAAGACTTAGAAAACAACTGACTTGGCACTTGAGATGGAGACACCTTTACATTTAAAAATATTTCCATCATTAGCCAATAAGTTGCTAGATAGTCTTATCTAATAGTATTACTAACAATTATCTTTAGGTACATAGATAGGCTCTGTCAGAAACGTGCCAAGAATTTTGCATATATTCTTTCCTGTCCTCAAATAGGGATAAGACTCATTTTACATAGATTAACGTCCACAGAGGGTATGAAATTTGCACCCAGTTATACAGTGGCTGAGCCAGGCCTGGAGGTGAAATCTGTTTATTGCTCCAATTCTTCATTGGCCATCTATTTTGTTTGGGAATAAAGGTGGTGGTTTTGAAATGATCTTTATTTGCTCTAGGCATGTTTTAGGAGCAAACCTACTTCTGTGATACATGTTAAGAATTTAGAAAACAGTTCAAATTTGGAAAACAGATGAAAATCTTGTCTGCTATTCATTGACTTCATATTTAACATTATGCATATATGATGTTTAAATCTGCTTATGCCTGAGTCTTCACCTATAATCAACTCTGAGAAAGTTTCCACTGAAAGGGCTTTTTCCAGAATTCTCCCAAATAATTTGCGGGGTCTAGAAAGTTAAGTCCAAAATCATTTACCGTGAAAAGAGAGGGAAAAACTGAGTAGATTACCAAATAAGCTTGCTTCATAGAAAACACAATTTTCCTTTCCCTTCTTTTGATGCTGCCTTTGTGTTAAGTTTAAGAAAGTATGCTTCTCTGGGTAGCTGCCTAGGAGGAATATCTTTATTTTGGAACATCAGGGATCCACGTATAGTTTCTCCTTTGCATGCATTAGTTTGCAAGAACAGTTTCTTTTTTCTTCTTTTCTTTACTATGTGCACAATGATTTCCTGCATATGCTGCGAACAGAACTTGTTTTCTGTAGCTCATTCATCTGGAAGAAGTCCATTATTTTGCTACTACTGAGTCAACAGATGCAAATGCTTCACAACAATTGAATTTATTTAAAAATCTGTTGTTTTTTTGTGATGGCTGTTTGGGTTTGCCTTTAAATATGAACTTCATGTTCACGGCTTTGAAAGAATAAATTCACTTTGCAGGAAGAACACTGTTGCTGACTAATAACAACTTTGACATTTAGAACTGGTTTGTAAGGTTCTCTCTTAACAATGTTTGTATATTTATAGAAGAATTGGTAGTAGCTCTAAGCCTGTATCTAATGCTAATAAAAAACAAACAGAAAAAAACTAGGCATGTAGGTCAATGGCCCTTCATCTCTTCCTTTCCATAGAAAATTCTGATTATGGGACAGTTTTAAGGATTCATGTAAAATGAGGTTGCTTTTTCTTGGTTGTGTGGAGTTCACTAAACTCCATCCATTAAATAACTCTTTGCTCTTCCCTAGAGCAGCTTCTTGTTCTTGGAGGCATCTGACAAATTGGTGGGGATCACAGAACTACCAAAGACTCCCCCTGGGAACCTTACTCATTAACTTTATAGTAAGTCAAGAAAAGCTGGTGAAGTATGAGGTGTCTTGGTTTCCCAGGTGGCGCAGTGGTAAAGAATCCACCTGCAGTGTAGGAGACACAGGAGATGTGGGTTTGATCCCTGAGTCAGGTAGATCACCTGGAGAAGGAAATGGCAACACGCTCCAGTATTCTTGCCTGGGAAGTTCCTGGCGGGCTACCGTCCATGGGGTCTCAGAGAGTCGGACACGACTGAGCCTGCATGTATAAGCTGTCTAAGCTCTCACTACTGTTTCACTACAGTGTGAAGGGATCAGAGAAGGATGTGCTTTTAACTCTTACACTGGACTCAATTTGTTAATATATTCCTAAATTTATTGTCTAACTTCATTGTTTAATCACGGCTATTCATCGACTTTTCCATTTTGGTGAGATTCCAGATTCCTAAACTGAAAGATCTGCTTCACACAGAGTACTCTCCCTTGTCACATTGGTTCAGGGCCCACAATTTTCCTAATTCTAAACAATTCCCTTATTCACTCTGCTTTATATTATATTAAAGTCTCCCCAATGTGCTTTTAGTTGAATTGCATTAACTCATTGTTCCCAAACACATACTGGCTCCTTCCATGGAAAATAAACCCAAAATTGGACACACAGTGTCCTGAGGCTGCAGCAACACAGAGTCATGGATCTTTGCCTTCCTTTCTCCATATTTCCCCAAGTCAGCCTTTTCTATCACTTCTGTGAGAGGTTTCTGTTAATCATTACTTCTGTTTTAATATCTCTATACATATTTCTTTCTTTTCTCATAATCTAGAAGATACATAGGTGATTATTGAGTTTCTACCAAAATCTTCTATCCCTTTTGATTTCACAGACAACTATGTTGGGTGTTATTCTGAAACATTTGAGTATGATCTTTTGTACCCCCATAACCACCCCCCCACCACCAAAATGATAGAGCATAATAAGCACATAGAAGCTACTTGGTCAACTTCCTTTCTTTTGAAAAATAAGAGAACTGAGGAGAATCAAAGCAAGAGCCTTGGCCAAATATCTAAAACTAATTAGTAACAGAGATGAAATTTGAACTTAAGACTCCTTGCTCTAAGTCCAGTATTATTTCTATACTGTTCCACTCTCAAAACAAAATGGAACTTGGATGTTTGGTACAGTGAGGTTTGACTACCCTAAAAGCAGTGTGAGGAAAACCCTAAACATAGCTTCCCTAGCATCTCCAAAGATTTCACCCAGTCCTCAGGCAGATAAAACTTTATTTAGCTTGCACTTTTTTTTTTTGTAATTTCTATTTAACGTGCAGAAGCACTTTGGCTTTTTCTCAGGCGATTTTCTTGATAAAATCTAACATTTCTATGAAGAAAATGAAGACTCATCTGTTCTGGGTGTTCTGGTAAAGACCCAAAATGCAGACAAGGCAGTGAGCCCGGGAGCATCCTCACAGTTCTGACACTTCTTAGCTTATTCAGGGTCTAGGTCATCATAGACTCATGGTGGCTACTTTAGTGAGAGTGCTGTTTTATCCTGTGGTGGACAACCGTCAGCTAGGTTAGGGTGCCATATTCCTTTTTGTTGTTGTTTAGCCACTAATCAAATCCAACTCTTTTGCAACCCCCTGAACTGTAGCTCACCAGGCTCCTCTGTCCATGGGATTTCCTAAGCTAGAATACAGGTGTGGACTGCTTTTCCTTCTCGAACCTGGGGTCTCCCACATTGCAGGCAGATTCTTGACTGTCTGAGCCACCAGGGAAGTTCTAAAGTCTTCTCTAATTCCACTGGTCAAATAGTTCTCTTCCTCTTCAGTATTATAATCATTGAATATGTAAGTTTCTGTATGATTTTGATACTTTCTACCTTTTTATTAAATATGTCTCTATAATTCTGTATTGTAATATGTTTTGTGTGCAGAGGCCATTTCTAATATTGGCATATCCTTTATAAACTTAGCAGAATGGTTTACATGCAGTGGACACTCAAACATCTAATTGAATGACTCTTTGAGATAATGAAATTCTGTTCCCTCTCCCAACTTCTCAATTAGCTGTGTAATAAAAACTTGAAAAGAGTATTTATATTAAAACAGATGTTTTTGGTGGCAAAAATGTTCATTTAGAAGATTTAAAACTAACCAGGAGAGAAATCAGAAGGAAACTAGTCTTTGAGTAATTAGATAAAATAATGGCTATTGTTAGGTGGAAATTTGGAATTATTTGTGTTCCCCTTCCATCTTTATCGTACATGCAAAAACACTGTGCTAATCTAAGCATGACCAAAGAGATTATTTCTAAGTGTCATTTTGCTGTATGATTACTTTCTGCTGGAACAAACTACAAATTCAACAGGGTATGTGCCAGCCTGACATCTCAAACCCTTTCTTGAGATTTTCTTCACATTTGGAAATGGAAATAAGTCATAGTGTGGGGTGAGGCAGAAGACACTGATGGGTGCCAATACACAAAGAACTCTACAAAGGGGCATTTACTTCGGGAGTTACCATAGCTGAATCGCATTATATCCATTAGTGTCAATGTTAAGTCAGTGCATTGATGAAGAATCTTCTTGGATCAAAATAAATTCACTGACACTGATGTCAAAATGCAGCTTACTAATTACAAGTAATATGTACAATGTCAAGTCCAACATATTTACTCAGTGATCTCTACATTCTTTGCCTGTAAGCGAGTATCTGGGATGCTCAATTGTAACAACAGTTGCTTGTTGAAGCAGTAAATTAAAAAACTTAATAAAGGGGCATTGACATTGAAGTTACTTGTTGTTGTTGTTCAGTCACTCAGTTGTGTCTGACTCTTTGCGACCCCATGGACTATAGCACGCCAGGCTTCCCTGTCCTTCACAATCTCCCAGAGCTTGCTCAAGCTCATGTCCATTGAATCAGTGATGCCATCCAACCATCTCATCCTCTGTCGCCCCCTTCTCCTCCTGCCCTCTGTCTTTCCCAGCAATAGGGTCTTTTCTAATCAGTCAGCTCTTCGCTTTAAAGTTACTAGTCAATTATGTACCAAGTAGAAAGTTACATGAAACTATAAACGACTAAATATTTTTATAGAGAGCATGAAATGTGAAGGTGGTAAGTTGTGTGATTCAAATATTTAAAACCATCAGAATCAGACTGTGAAACTCTTCTGGATCCACCTATATTTTTGTCTATACCTGCCAATTAGACAGATCCTTGCAGGGATATGATAGAATGTTCTCTTTTCTGGATTTTTTGTCATAGCTTCTCATGTCAAGTTTTGCTCTTGTGGCTTTACTTTTCACTCCTCCTAGCTAAATTGACCATCCTCATGTTTTTACCATCTTTTCTTTAAGCAGTTCATAAGGTCCCACTTTCTTTGTTATGATAATTTAAATGCCAGATTGGGATTGAGATATACGCATTACTATATATAAAAGAGATAGATATAAAGGACCAATGCTCTTTTTATAAAGATATAAAAGAGATAAAGACCTACTGCACTCAAATCTCTGTAATGACCTCTACGGGAAAAGAATATATATACACATACATATGTATAACTGATTCACTTTGCTATTAACCTAAAACTAACACAGACATTGTAAATCAACTATGCTCCAATACGAATTATTTTAAATTTTTTTTTTTTTTTTTTAATTTATACGTCATCCATCCTGAGGTTGTGAGCCATGTGGCTAGATGGGGAGAAGGCATCCAGGCACAGGAACAATTTAGAACAAAGGTCCTGGCTTATACTTGGATTATTCTGAGAAAAAGGAAAAGGTTAGTATGGCTTTTGGGCACTGAGTAAGAGGGAGAATAGTAGGAGATAATATGTTAAAAATACCACACGATGGCAATACATGAAGCTGCTGCTGCTGCTAAGTCGCTTCAGTCGTGTCCAACTCTGTGCAACCCCATAGACGGCAGCCCACCAGGCTCCGCCGCCCCTGGGATTCTCCAGGCAAGAACACTGGAGTGGGTTGCCGTTTCCTTCTCCAGTGCATGAAAGGAAAAAGTGGAAGTGAAGTCGCTCAGTCGTGTCCGACTCTTAGCGACCCCATGGACTGCAGCCTACCAGGCTCCTCTGTCCATGGGATTTTCCAGGCAAGAGTACTGGAGTGGGGTGCCATTGCCTTCTCCGATACAGGAAGCTAGGAATCTATTAATCCATAGAGGAAATGATGATGGCTTGGATTGGAGCAGCACCAGTACAGGTGGTAAGAAGTAGTTAAATGGTTGTTTTCCTCTGAAGAGAATCAACAGGATTTGCTGATGGACTGAATGTGGTATGTGGAAGAAAGACAGGAGTCAAAAATGACTCCAGACATTTTGACCTGACCAACTAGCAAGATAGAGGTTGCCACTGAGATGAGGGATGACGTGGAAATCAATTTTTTCCTCCCATCTTGTTCAGTCATACAAGTACAAAGTAAGTGCAGAGTAAGCGCAAACTGGATGTGTTCATAGATGTGTCTTTAAAAGAGGAGTAAGTGAATCAAGAGAGTGGCAATAGTTGAGAGTATGTTTTATTATGAGGATTATATTAATGGACCATGGATCATTTAAGGAAGGAGGGAAGTAAGGACATAAGTAAAATACTAACAGGATCAATCATTGGTCCTCTAGGTGTTAAATAATTGTGGTGTTATTAAGAGAGTATGTTGGAATGATAGAAGATGCTAGTCATAAGAGGGGATAATGGAAAATGAAATTATGGATGGGTTACATTTATTTGTAATAAGATGACTTGGAAGTGAAGGTCTAACATAAAGGGATGATAAGATTATTATATTATTTGAGGTGAAGAGGATAAAGATGTGAGAGGCCAGAGTATCATGAAGTTGGTTTTAGTGGATGTTGATATTACAAAGAATTATGACAGGATTAAAGATATTTTCAGAAACTCAAGAGCTTAAATTTTCAAGGATTCAGGGACAGTGGTCCAGATTTGCTGTAGCTGGCTGTGGTAAAGGGGGATAGCAGACATGATTTGATGACAGCAAATGCAAAATTGGCTGTTTTTGTAGAGGAAAGACAGGGCATGTATATAGTGGCAGTTAAGGGACCTACAAAACGTTTATGCTTGATGATACTAAGCTTTAGAAGAGTAACTCCTTGTAAAGATTCCAGGGAAAGTGATGCCCTTGTGGGAGAGATTTTAGAACAAGGAGATGAAAGGAATGTTCAGGGTAGAAGTTAAGAATATGAATTATGAATGTTGGCATATCAGCTTTTTTAACTCGATTGTGATCGCAGAGATGTAGACTGTATTTTATTCATCTTTGGGTTCCAAGAGTCTATCATAATAAAGCATGGTTGAAGGATTTAATGTTGTATAGGTTCCCCAAGATAATCTAGAACTCTTTAGAGAATAAATCTCAGTCATAGTTTAGGATTGTGAAAGTGTAATGTTTGTCAGTCTATAAATAACTGTCCCAGCGAATAACTGGACTCCCAGCTCATAAATAGCCAGGCATTTATTGTGTGTAATTATTTAATATTTAAGTTGCCAGCACCTCTTTTCACTCCTTCTGCAATGTAGCCTATTTTCATATTGAACTTAATTTCATTTGTAATTCTTTATTGGTTTTCCAGCCAACAGCTAAGTGTTATTATCATACACAGAGCACCACCAATTCCTGTTAATTAGCCCTATAATTGCAAGTGAAAGAATTGAATACACTTGAGTTTCCCATGAAAATTAAAAAATAAGATGGAAATTCACTAATTGCCTATTTCACTTTCAGAAGATTTTATAATTACTGAAGAGTCTCTCTGCTGCTTTGAATTGATGCCTCTGACTGTAAATTATGGTCCAGGTGCTCACAGGATGGGCTGTTTTCAGTTGTGCCGATTTCCTATTTGTTAGTTGCTGCTGCTGCTGCTGCTAAGTCACTTCAGTCGTGTCCAACTCTGTGCGACCCCATAAACGGCAGCCCACCAGGCTCCCCCATCCCTGGGATTCTCCAGGCAAGAATACTAGAGTGGGTTGCCATTTCCTTCTCCAATGCATGAAAGTGAAAGACTGGAAGGAAAATAGCACTCCTCTGAAGCAGGAAAGACTATGGAACAAAATTTCTACTCCCTTTCCCAATATAAAAATCTCTGACTGTGGGAAATTCACATAACATCCTTGGGTATTTATTTGGAGGTTCATGGCAGGGCAAAAGGGATTCCAAGCACAAAAGTCTGGATAGAAAATAGGAAATAAGATCCCACCATACTGTATCTGTATGAAACACGGTCTAATTCTATAAAAATATTTTCTAAAAGATTTCATCAATTATGGTGGTATGTGATGTTTTGTTTTTGTTGTTCAGTCACCCAGGCATGCCCGACTGTTTGCAACTCCATGGACTGCAGCATGCCAGGCCCAAGTTCATGTCCATTGAATCAATGATGCCATCCAACCATCTCATCCTCTGTCGCTCTTTTCTCCTCTGCCTTCAATCTTTCCCAGCATCAGTGTTGTCAATTAATTTGTAGTTTGCCACAGTCAAGGTCTAGATCAAAGAGCTGATCTTTCGTTTTAGGTGAGCTGATAGTGTATTAAAATTAATGAACACTATTTACTGGCCAGTCTCTAAATGCCAAATACTATACTAAGCACAGTCTATGTATTATTTCATTAAGAGGTTTCATAGACAGGTGTTAAATGGTAATGTGTTTGTCTGTCTATTTGTCTGTGCCTTTTAACTATCCTATATATATATTTTTTCAAGATGGTACGAGCATAACCATGTGGAATCTAATCTTACGCCCAACACTGACAATAAATTAATGCAGTGTTCTCTCGGTAATAGCACTGCTGAGATATAGAGAGCCTCATAAGCACATTATTGTTTTTTAACTAATTGGAAAATCAGTAAAGACCCATTTTTATTACTATACCATAAGTAGCACTTGTGAAGTAAATATTAACTAATTCTTTGTGGCATAGTCTTTTAAATTGAGATGTCTGCATGGAAATGAGTTAAGGTTTCCATTCAAAATTAATTTCCCAACCTGTTGTTTTCATACTGTTAGAAGAGGAATTCGGGCCCATCCTTTGAGCAGTTTGAACAATATAAATAAATGAGTGAAAACATTCATCATGTCTGTGTGAGAAAATGAAGCAGTTTATTTTCACCTCATAGCATGGAACAAAGTACAGCAGAGTAGAAAAATATCACCATTGGCAAAATTGTATTGGAATCAAATATAATAGTATTCCCCACAATTTTCATGTTAGACAATATATTGTATATAGTTTCCAAAGCACGTTCACATTTATTTCTCATCTCATAGCAGACTTCACAAATAGGAGAAATGAGATACAGAGATTGAAGTGACAAACTCATGTTTGCAGAACTACTACATAAAGACTCGTATTCTCCACGTGGGGATTAGACTTATTTAGTTCATCTGACTTTTTGTTTCCTTGTCTTTGTTCCAGTAAAATGATATCACACTGGACAATCTAACAGCTCAATTATGGCTACTATGCAGCTATCCATGGCTTAAGTTTTCAGCTCTTTTCTTTAATAGTGTTCTGCCTATTGGAAGTTATGGTACACATTTCTAAAAGACACGGCAACACAGTTGAATAAAGCTGTAAACAACAAAAGGGAAATAAGAGGATAGATTTGGGTGTAATCCCTGTGGATATAAATTAACGCTCTTAAAATCTAGAAACTGCTGAAAATAAAATATTGATAGCATGTGAAATTGCTGTATAATCCCAGCCCATAGGGTCGCAGAGAGTTGGACATGACTTAGCGACTGAAAAACAACCCCCCAATAATATACATATATATATTATTATATATATATATATATATATATATATATAAGATCCAACTATGTATGTATGGGAAATATTTGGAATACTCTTATTTATTGGTTGTGAAAATAGGAGACAGTTTGCCCTAGTAAATGTCTTGGGAAAAGAAATGGTTTATTAAAGATTATAAGACTTCATTGTGTTTTTTACATTAACCTAGTAGTGCCCATAAATGTGAGTACTGCCATACAAAAATATCATTACTGCACTTAGAATTCAATATTTTTTTAATGCAATTGGAAGCTTTGATTTTATACTTTGATTTTTTAAATTTTTTTAAAACGCTGAATTTCTTAAAGGAACCATTGGAGCTAAAGAAACAAATAATAATAATAAAGAAGTCAGAATGTGGGAATCCTTTACCAAACTTGTTGACTTAATAGCCACATAACTTCAGACAAGTTACCCTGAACTTCAGTTTCATCATTTGTAAATGAGAAAAGAATTCCTTTCTCATTGGAATGTTGTCAGTATGAAATAGAATACAGGGCTTTGAGAACATTAAGTCTCACTTTGAGATGCTATAACATTTATTTGAAAACAACTTCCACTGTTTTCAACAACAGCAAAATGATATTGTGATAAGCATACTTTAAAAGGGCTTAAAATATTTCAGGCCCAGTGATATATCCAGCTTATTATCCTCTCCTTGCTTTGCAGAAAAAATTCAAACACTTTGCTTTTTTATGCAATTAAAATTACCAAAAAATTATAAAATTTTTTGTAAAACAACAACCTAAAATTAAAATTATGCAGTAGTCTTCCAGTTCCAGCCTTGTCTGTCTCTCTATCGGTCTGATCGCTTGAATCTATTTGTCACTTCCACTGTATAATCATAAGGGATTTGATTTAGGTCATACCTGAAAGGTCTAGTGGTTTTCCCTACTTTCTTCAATTTAAGTCTGAGTTTGATCTGAGCCATGGTCTTGTTTTTGCTGACTCTATAGAGCTTCTCCATCTTTGGCTGCAAAGAATATAATCAATCTGATTTCGGTATTGACCATCTGGTGATGTCATTGTATTGAGCCATCTCTTGTGTTGGTGGAACAGGGTGTTTACTAGGAGCATTGCCTTCTCTTGGCAAAACTCTTGTTAGCCTTTGCCCTGCTTCATTTTGTACTCCAAGGCCAAACTTGCCTGTTACTCCAGGTATCTCTTGATTTCCTACTTTTGCATTCCAGTCCCCTATAATGAAAAGGAAATCTTTTTTTGTTGTTGTTGTTAGTTCTAGAAAGTCTTGTAGGTCTTCATAGAACAATTCAACTTCAGCTTCTTCAGCATTAGTTGTTGGGGCATAGACTTGGATCACTGTGATATTGACTGGCTTGCCTTGGAAACGAACAGATAAATTCTCCAAGTGAGGCTTCAACAGTACATGAACTGAGAACTTCCAGATATTCAAGCTGGATTTAGAAAAGGCAGAGGAACAAGAGATCAAATGGCCAATATCCATTGGATCATTGAAAAAGCAAGGAAGCTCCAGTAAAACATCTACTTCTGCTTTATTGACTACACCAAAGCCTTTGACTGTGTGGGTCACAACAAAATGTGGAAAATTCTTAGAGATGGAAATACCAGACCACTGTACTTGCCTCCTGAGAAATCTGTATGCAGGTCAAGAAGCAACCGTTAGAACCAGACAGGGAACAGCAGACTGGTTCCAAATTGGGAAAGGAGTACGTCAAGGCTGTATATTGTCACCCTGCTTATTTAACTTATATGCAGAGTACATCATGAGAAATGCCATGCTGAAAGAAGCATAAGCTGGAATCAAGACTGCCAGGAGAAATATCAATAACCTCAGATATGCATATGACACCACTCTTATGCAGAAAGTGAGAGGAACTAAATAGCAAGACTGCCAGGAGAAATATCAATAACCTCAGATATGCATATGACACCACTCTTATGCAGAAAGTGAGAGGAACTAAATAGCCTCTTGATGAAAGTGAAAGAGGAGAGTGAAAAAGCTGGCTTGAAACTCTGCATTCAAAAAACTAAGATCATGGCATCTGGTTCCATTACTTCATGGCAAATAGATGGGGAAACAATGGAAACCGTGACAGACTATATCTTTTTGGGCTCCATAATCACTGCAGATGGTGACTGCAGCCATGAAACTAAAAGACGGTTGCTTCTGGGAAGAAAACCTATGACCAACCTAGACAGTAATATTAAAAAGCAGAGACATTATTTTGCTGACCAAGGTCCATCTAATCAACGCTATGATTTTTCCAGTAGTCCTGTATGGATGTGAGTGTTGGACTATAAAGAAAGCTGAGTGCTGAAGAATTGATGCTTTTGAACTGTGGTGTTAGAGAAGACTCTTGAGAGTCCCTTGAACTGAAAGAAGATCAAACCAATTAATCCTAAAGGAAATCAGTCCTGAATATTCATTTGAGTACTGGTGCTGAAGCTCCAATCCTTTGGCCACCTGTTTTGAAGAACTGACTCCTTAGAAAAGACCCTGATGCTGGGAAAGATTGAAGGCAGGAGGAAAAGGGGACAACAGAGGATGAGATGGTTGGATGGCATCACTGACTTGATGGACGTGAGTTTGAGCAAGCTATGCTAATTGGTGATGGACAGGGAAGCCTGGCATGCTGCAGTCCATGGGGTTTCAGAGTCGGACACAACTGAGTGACTGAACTGAACTTCCCTCTATGAAAAAACATTCCTTTTTGAATATACCAAAGTGTCTCTTTGTTCTTTTTCTCTTGACTTTATTTAGATTCTCCAGACAGACTTGTTTCCTTCCTCATTCATTCAAGCTTTTATTTTTCAAGTGGTTGGTACAGAGAGAAGACCTTTTGCTAAGCACCGTGATGAATAACGTGACAAAACATATAAATCTTGACCTCAAATTGCTTAGCATCTAGTAGGGTAAAGGTAATCAGTTGACTATACATATGAAAGTACAAAATGCAAAGAAGACAATAATGCCTTGGAGAAAATGGAACAGTGCTTACTGTGCCATCTCTGGGAGCAGAGAGCAGTGTCAGGAGCATAAGATTAAATAAGACATGTACCACCTGAGGTCCTTTTCATCTAGGCCAGTATAACTTATTCACACTGCTTATGATAGTTTCTGTTGCTCTCCTAGTACCTCAAATTCAATGATATACAACCTGAATTTATCATGGTTTCCAAAAATACTATTTTTGTTTAACCTGATTTTCCCATTTCTTTCAAGGATACCGCCCTCATCTCAGCTATGGAGGCTTAAAGTCTTTGTAGTCTTTAACCCTTTCCCATTCTCCACATCCAGTCTCTGTAAGGCCAGGATCCGTATCCCTGGAAACTGAGCTTTGTGTGTCTGTTGCCTTCCTGGTTCCAGCCTTGCTTTGAACTAACTATCCCCACTTTGTGAACACACCCTATGCCACTGGTCTTCTGCAGCCTTGCATATCTATTTTCTAACACCTGGAGTGCTCTTTCTCTACAAGTAATTACTAGAGGCTATAAACAGCTGACTCAGATGCAACCTTGTCCATGAACTTTGCCTGTCTTTTCTCACCGTATGTTTTGCATCTGGTTTCAGCACATCCTGCCCTCACAACTAAGAGCGAATCTCATTTCTTCAAAGCTGACGGACCCTTAGGTGGGAACTTATTTCCACCTCTTTTGTGGCTCCATCCCATGCTACAGCACAGTATAATTATTTGAGAGTATTCTTTACCCCTTAACTAGTTTAAAAGGGCCTTAAGGAAAAGGACTGTTCCTTTTCACGTTGGTGTCCTGAGTCTTGAGGAATAGGCTAGTAATAAATATTTGTGCATGAAAAATTAATGAATATATGAATGTATAACTGTAGATAGTTTCAGGTTTACATTATAACATTTCTTGAGATTAATATTTTTGGAAATATTCCTACATGTACACTTTCCAAGTTCTCTAAAAGAAAAATATAGATTTAGATACACATACATAATAGAGTTTTAATTTTCTTGAAATTTACTCAGTATGAAAATAAGCACATCTTCTTCCTAAGGAGGCTATGTTGCTCCTACTAGGATTTAAATGTAACATTTGAGATTGAGGAGTCAGTGGTCGTTCCTTGGAGGTAAAGATTTTAGACTAAGAAAATAGTGATAAAAATAGTCGAAAGATGGGGTGGCCACATATATACCTATGACCAGTTTATGTTGATGTATGGCAAAAGCCATCACAACATTGTAAATAATTATCCTCCAATTAAAACAAATAAAATTTAAAAAAAATAGTTGGAAGAGATACACAAATAGTGCCCACGTGTGACTGGAAGAAATGAACAGCCTGCTTCACAGAATATTCAAAATTCCACTGCTATATCCCTACTGATTTTGCAATTTGGTTTAATTTCAGCCAAATATACAATAGAAAAGTATACTGGCAACTCCCCATAGCCATAATATGGCCAGTGTGACACAGCCAAGATGGGAATTTTTAAGAAGATTAGCTCCATTCTCATTGTGGAGCTGTTGGTCCAGCAATACCTAGATATGCCATATTCAAAAGATATATGAGACAGAATTAATCATCTCCAGTATTCAGGACAGTATTTTTAGTTCAGAGAGGTAGGCAAGAGGAGGAGTTGAAAAAACTTATTGTATATTATACCTTGCAAACCAGCAGAAATTCTGTACTGGTAAATGGAAATTTGAGATTATCAGGGAAATCTAAAGAAGTACCTCTAATAGAATTACCTCTATTACCTGTTAGCAGATCCTTTAACCCTTAATGCCTAATTATTGTCTAACTTTTAAATTAACCTTTTAGTAGTTTTCCCATGGATGGAGAAGCCTGGTAGGCTACAGTCCATTGGTTTGGACATTGGTTTGGGAAGATGCCAGTGAGCACTTGCCTATGGAGCTGCCACATAAAGAAATACATGCCGTGGGCCCTGCAAAGCTGCCCCACCTCAATAATGTGATCCCTTTGGGATTATAAAAGGCATTAATTTCTGAGATCCTTGTTTGAGATTTTTAGGATTTAGTTCACAAGTCAGTTTTGTCACCAGTGGGCACTGACACTTCAACTTTTTATCTGATGTTCAAAAACCACAGACATTATTTGGACTTACTGGCCTAACCAGTCATTGCTAAGACAGATGGCTCTCCTAGTCACTATTACAGGAATGATATTAAAAATGACTTGGATATAGGATGCATAGCTCGTTCTAAAAAACACAAAATACAAAACCCCAAAGTAAATTCCTGTTCACTTCATCAAAGCAGCCTGATTGTTTTTGTTCAGTGCTTGAATCTTTGCTGGGGCCCTGCTGGGATCCAAAAGGGAAGGAGGAAAACAGGTTAGGTGCCCCTCTGGGAGGCCCTGGGGAGGCTGTGCAGAACACTAGAGGGTAAGATGGATCTAGTGGTACCTGACCTCAGCCCCGCCTCTCATCCCCAGCCTCTTTCTAATCACCCACCCCTCTGGGCTCACTTGTGTAATGTGCTATAGTCATCAAAGCAGGACAGTAAGTACTGAGATTTCTTTTCCTCCAAAAGTTATTCTGAGGATTGATGAGATTACATTTGTGAAAGATTCCAGAAAACATCAAATGAAAAGCACTGCCTGAATATCAGGAGCTGCTGAATTTGAAGCAAAACAACGTTCTTTTCCCCTTTTTTATCTTGTCTGCCTCTGAGACCCGTGGCAATATTCATCCATCCATTTTCCCAGCCTGGATATAGATCGTAAGGAGGACGAAGTGCCAAACTGAGGCCAGAGCTACTTTCCATAGACATTTGGTAGTCTGACTTGTACTGCTGTCATGTCTTCTAAGGAGACCATTTTCCTTCAAATATATTTTATGCCCCTATAAATAAATGGAAATTTCTTTTTTGAAAGACTTGAAACCATATCTCACAAGGAAGACTTTTTCCAAATATGGTCTTTTTTCTCTTTTGGACATTGGGATAGATTTCAGGCTGTATGTATATGGAAGACAGAATGTTGTCTTGTTAGGTTTAAAAACAAATATTTTTGCTACTTACGTATGGTTTCAGTGATTGTTGTCATGAGTAGAATGAAGTACTCCTCTAGGCTTAAAGAAAATGGTTTTGAGAGAGAGAGAGAAAAGGATAACACAGTGAAGAACACAGATATACATGTTACAGACTTAGCTGAAACACTAGATAAATATGACGCTAGCGCCCTGACTTCAGGCAAACATTTCAACCTTTTTATATCTTTCTTTTTTCTATGAAAGTAGAATAATAACCATTTTTGTTGCACAGAGATGTTATGCAGAAACCTGATAGTCACATGAAATACTTGGTATAACTGAGTACATCAATGTGAGAACTGGAAGGCTAACATTTCTCTCTCTAGCTTCCTTCTAATGATCCAAGTGGTATTGTGAAGCCATTAAATTTTTCTGTTGTTTTCCGACAAGCTCATAACTGGCCTTACTCAGGGAAGTATTTTTGGCCCTAAAGAAATATGCTTGCATATTTTTATATATATGCGTGTACTTAACAACTTATTGACCAGAAACATATTAATACTTCTTTTGTTACCTGAATATTATTGATTGGAGACATTGTAATATTCACTTACAAACAAATGGCCAGCCACATGCATTAATTTCTGCAAAAATCCCCTGACCAATAATGTGTTAAGCATATACATAAAATTTCTGTATGTACATATATCTGTCTCTCAATCAATCATGTGGAGAAGGAAATGGCAACCCACTCCGGTGTTCTTGCCTGGAGAATCCCAGGGATGGGGGAGCCTGGTGGGCTGCCGTCTATGGGATCTCACAGAGTCAGACACGACTGAAGCGACTTAGCAGCAGCAGCAGCAGCAATCAATCATGAATCTGGTTCTACAAGCCAAAAAGAATCCAATCTATTTCATGGTTCTATTGTCAAAATTAGTCGATTGGCCCCCAGTTTATTCATCTATAAATGGAAAGATATAAGTGGATGAACTCTCTACTTTAAATCTTTAAAAATTTTAAACTTATCCTTTTTTTCATATCCAAATCTAGTAAAATAATACAGTTTTATAAGTCACTTCACTAAGGAAGTCTTTTTTTACCTTCTAACTAGGTCAAACCTCCACGATGCACTTCCATTGCACTGTGTACCCATCCCTCTTTGTGTCCAAAGTCTATAATTTTTAATTTTTGGTCAGAGCATCATGTGATGCTATTTATTACTACTTTTAAAATAGTTTCTCTTATTTAAAAAAATTTTTATTGAAATGTGGTTGATTTATGATATTAACCCTGTTGTGTACAATATATCCTTATTGCTCATATTATTTATTTCCCTTCCCTCTCCCCACTGGTATCTACTAGTTTGTTTTCTATATCTGTGAGCCTATTTCTGTTTTGTTATACATTCATTTATTTTTTTTTTACATTCCACATATAAGGGACAGCATAGGGTATTTATCTTTCTCTGACTGACTCATTTACTAAGCATAATATACTCTAGATCTATCCATGTTGCAAGTGGAAAAATTTCATTCTTTTTGTGGCTGGGTACTATTCCATTATATTATATATACCACATCTTCTTTACTCATTCATCTATTGATAGACATTTGGGTTGCTTCTGTATCTTGGCTATTATAAATATTGCTGCTGTGAACATTGGGGTTCATGTATCTTTTCAAATTAGTGTTTTATTTTCTCCAGATATATACTCGCGTAGAATTGTTGGAGCATGTGGTAGTTTTATTTGTAGTTTTTTGAGGAACCTCCATACTGTTTTCCATAGTCTGTCTGTCAGTGCTGTGTGCTCACTTTTGTCCGACTCTTTGTAACCCCATGGACTGTGTAGCCCACCAGACTCTCTGTCCATGGGATTTTCCAAGCAAGAATACTGGAGTGGGTTGCCATTTCCTCCCTCAGGGGATCTTCCCTACCCAGGGATTGAACTTGCATCTCCTATATTGCAGGCAGATTCTTAACCAGTGAGCCACCTGGGAA
The DNA here is from genome assembly GCF_054371585.1 of Giraffa tippelskirchi. NCBI lineage: Eukaryota > Metazoa > Chordata > Mammalia > Artiodactyla > Giraffidae > Giraffa > Giraffa tippelskirchi. The sequence goes on along the minus strand of NC_137280.1, from coordinate 100,157,455 downwards.
GCCCCATTTCCCATAGTGGCTGCACCAACTTTTGTTCCAACCAACAGTATATAAAGGTTCTCTTTTCTCCACATCCTTGCCAACATTTGTCATTTGTGAACTTTTTGATGATAGCCATTCTGACAAGTGTAAGGTAATATTGTGGTTTTGGTTTGTATTTCTCTAATAATCAGTAATGTTGAACATCTTTTCATGTGTCTGTTAGTCACTTGTGTATCTTCATTGGAAAAATGTCTATTCAGATCTGCCCATGTTTTTAATCACTTTATTTTATCTAGTTTTATTTATTTATTTTTGATTTTTTCGCTGCACCATGTTCTTGTTGCTGCACATGGGTTTTCTGCAGTTGCAGAGAGTAGGAGCTACTCTCTAGATGCAATGCATGGGCTTCTCTTTGCAGTGGCTTCTCTTGTTGCAGAGCACAGACTCTAGGCGCACGGGCTTCAGTAATTGTGGCACAGGAGCTCGTTAGTTTTGACTTGTGGGCCCTAAAGCACACAGGCTTCAGTAGTTGCAGAATGTGGGCTCAGTGGTTGTGGTTTACAGGCTCTAGAGCATGGCCTCAGTAGTTGTGGCTTATGGGCTTAGTTGCTCCATGGCACGTGGAATCTTTCCGGACCAGGAATAGAACCTGTGTCTCCTGCATTGGCAAGCAGATTCTTATCCACTGTGCCACCAGGGAAGCGGATGGTGGTACCCACTTCCCTGCCCAGGGAAGTCCTGCCCATTTTTAAATAGGGTTCTTTGTTTGATATCGAGTTGTTGAGCTATATATTTACTTTTCATATTAACCCCTAGTGGGGATAACCCCTGTTGGTTGTATCATTTTAAAATATTTTCCCCCATCTATACATTCTGTACATTCTCCCATTCTCCCATTCTGTCCCATTCATTGACAAAATGAAAAGACAATGGTTTCCTTTGCTGTGCAAAAGCTTTTAAATTTAATTAGATCCTATTGTTTATTTTTGCTTTTATTTCTTTTGCCTTTGAAGACAATACCAAAAAGTATTGCTTCGGTTTAAGTCAAAGAGTGTTCTACCTATATTCTCTTCTAGAAACATTATGGTTTCTGGTCTTACATTTAGGTTTTTTATACATTTTGAGCTTATTTTTGTGTACGGTGTGAGGGGGTGTTCTTCACTGATTGCATGTAGCTGTCCAGCTTTTTCTCAGCAGCACTTATTGAAGGGACTGTCTTTTCTCCATTGAATATTCTTGCCTCCTTTGTCATATGTTTAACTGGTGATAGGTGTGTGGGTTGATTTCTGTTTTATTCATCTATATGTCTTTTTTTTTGTGCCAGTATCATGCTGTTTTGATTAATGTAGCTTTGAAGTAGAGACTAAAATCTACAAGCACAATATCTCCAGCTTTGTTCTTTTTTTTTCAGGATTGCTTTTGGCAATTTGAGGTTTTTTATGGGAAGTCTTTGACTTTTGTCATATTTATTCTGCCCATCACCAGCAGGGCCTGAACATAGTAGGCACTCTGTCCATATGGATTATAGGACTGCTTTATAACTGGGCTGATTTCTATGAGTTGCCAATTGAAGCCCAGTAGAATTTGTTTCTTCTCACAATTTATTTCTGCAAGCAGGGCACTTTGTAATGAACTTATTATTTTGTTTACAGTATATTGTCCTTGTTCTTAGGATATTAGGTAAAATATGTGAATGTAAGCTCAACATTCAAAAAACTAACATCATGGCATCCAGTCCCATCACTTCATGGCAAATAGATGGGGAAACAGTGAAAACCGTGGCTGACTTTATTTTTGGGGGCTCCAAAGTCACTGTAGATGGTGACTGCAGCCATGAAATTAAAAGATGCTTGCTTCTTGGAAGGAAAGTTATGACCAACCTAGACAGCATATTAAAAAGCAGAGACATTACTTTGTCAACAAAAGTCCGTCGAGTCAAGGATATCGTTTTTCCAGTAGTCATGTATGGATGTGAGAGCAGGACTGTGAAGAAAGCTGAGCGCTGAAGAACTGATGCTTTTGAAGTGTGGTGTTGGAGAAGACTCTTGAGAGTCCCTTGGACTGCAAGGAGATCCAACCAGTCCATCCTAAAGGAGATCAGTCCTGAGTGTTCATTGAAGGACTGATGTTGAAGCTGAAACTCCAATACTTTGGCCACCTGATGCGAAGAACTGACTCATTTGAAAAGACCCTGATGCTGAGAAAGATTAAAGGCAGGAAGAGAAGTGGACGACATAGTGGATGGCATCACCGACTCAATGGAGATGAGTTTGAGTAGACTGTGGGAGTTGGTGATGGACAAGGAGGCCCGGTGTGCTGTGGTCCATGAGGTCGCAAAGAGTCGGACGTGACTGAGTGACTGAACTGAACTGAACTGAACTTAATGGGAATGTAAACAAAATTTCAACAATTACTTAATGTAATCCTTGGAAAATAGTCAAAACCAGAAGTCAGTGTGTGCTGAGCTAAACAGATTGGCTTCTCTTTAAAAATGATCATCTATATTGTTTCATTCCATTACTGCCTGAAAATTATGGGCAGCACCCAAGCAGAAAAGAGCGAAATGGTTCTAAGATGCTTCCTTTTTTTTTAATAAATTTATTTATTTTAGTTGGGGGCTAATTACTTTACAATATTGTAGTAGTTTTTGCCATACATTGACATGGATCAGCCATGGGCTTACATGTGTTCCCCTTCCTGGACCCCCCTCCCACCTCCCTCCCCATCCCATCCTTCTGGGTCATCCCATTGCCCCAGCCCTGAGCATTTGTCTCATGCATCTAACATGGAATGGTGTTCTGTTTCACATATGATAATATACATGTTTCAATGCTATTCTCCCAGAACGTCCCACCCTCACCTTCTCCCTCAGAGTCCATAAGACTGTTCTATGCATCTGTGTCTCTTATTCTGTCTCACATATAGGGTTATCGTTGCCATTTTTGAAATTCCATATATATGCATTAGTATACTGTATTGATGTTTTTCTTTCTGGCTTACTTCACTCTGTATAATGGGCTCCAGTTTCATCCATCTCAATAGAACTGATTCAAATGTATTTTTTTTAATGGCTGAGTAATATTCCATTGTGTATATGTACCACAGCTTCCTTATCCATTCATCTGCTGATGGACATCTAGGTTGCTTCCATGTCCTGGCTATTATAAACAGTGCTGCAATGAACATTGGGGTACACGCGTCTTTCAATTCTGGTTTCCTCGGTGTGTATGCCCAGCAGTGGGATTGCTGGGTCATATGGCAGTTCTATTCCCAGTTTTTTAAGGAATCTCCACACTGTTCTCCATAGTGGCTGTACTAGTTTGCATTCCCACCAACAGTGTAAGAGGATTCCCTTTTCTCCACACCCTCTCCAGCATTTATTGCTTGTAGACTTTTGGATAGCAGCCATTCTGACTGGTGTGAAATGGTACCTCATTGTGGTTTTGATTTGCATTTCTCTGATAGAGTGATGTTGAGCATCTTTTCATGTGTTTGTTAGCCATCTCTATGTCTTCTTTGGAGAAATGTCTGTTTAGTTCTTTGGCCCATTTTTTGATTGGGTCGTTTATTTTTCTGGAATTCAGCTGCAGGAGTTGCTTGTATATTTTTGAGATTAATTGTTTGTTACTTCGTTTGCTATTATTTTCTCCCATTCTGAAGGCTGTCTTTTCACCTTGCTTATAGTTTCCTTTGTTGTGCAAAAGCTTTTAATTTTAATTAGGTCCCATTTGTTTATTTTTGCTTTTATTTCCAATATTCTGGGAGGTGGGTCATGGAGGATCCTTCTGTGATTTATGTCGGAGAGTGTTTTGCCTATGTTTTCCTCTAGGAGTTTTATAGTTTCTGGTCTTATGTTGAGATCTTTAATCCATTTTGAGTTTATTTTTGTGTATGGTGTTAGGAAGTGTTCTAGTTTCATTCTTTTACAAGTGGTTGACCAGTTTTCCCAGCACCACTTGTTAAAGAGATTGTTTTTTCTCCATTGTATGTTCTTGCCTCCTTTGTCGAAGATAAGGTGCCCATAGGTGCGTGGGTTTATCTCTGGGCTTTCTGTTTTGTTCCATTGATCTATATTTCTATCTTTGTGCCAGTACCATACTGTCTTGATGACTGTGGCTTTGTAGTAGAGCCTGAAGTCAGGCAGGTTGATCTAACATGCTTCCTTTTACTGTGGATCTTGGTGAGTCAGAGTCTCTAAGCCCCTTTTTCCAAACTGAAGATTATATATCCCATGGGCATGGTGTGAGGATTAATTTAGGTATGTTGTGTAATGTCTCAAAAGAGCACTTTGCATCCAACATATGTTCTTTTCCTCCCTTTTAAAATATTTGCCACAAAGATTTAATAGGAGAATTAAGGAAAACAATCCCAAGTTATTGCTTAAACTAGAGATTATCTCTATTTATATGTCTTTAATCAGAAGTACATCTCAAAAGATATTCGGCACTGAACATAATCCTTCTCTAAGGAATACCCACAGACTGGTGTGCACATTATAGGAATACAATGGAAAATTGTATTTCTTACCTCAGTCCAGGATAATGCAACTCTAACTGTTAGCATTAGTCATCTCCATTGGAGATTCATGGAATTTTAATGATAATGGCCCCATTTCAAAAGTCCAAAAGAAATGGCATTTAGAGTAAATTGCTGAATTTTTGTGTATGTGTTACATGATGAGCTTTAACTTTAAAAAGTAACAGTTATTGGCAATTACCAAATGATTCATTACATTTTTAAAAATATCAATTCTCTGGAAAAATTAATGCATGAGATTCTGGATATGACAGATTTGAGATGCGGTTATTATTTTATTCAGAGGTAAGAATTTAAATCACAATAAAGTTTATTTTCAAATCATGAGTTTGATCTAATAAGACATTTCCCCACAATGATTTATCCTTGGTATTCAATGCTGTCAAGGGAATCTTTCCTTTTCTATTGTTAAGAGAGATTATCTGAATAAATCTCACTAATGCTGATCCCTAATTAAAGAATCTGATCAAATTCCCTGCCTGACTTGTTTTAAATGACTGTCACAACAAACTGGAAAATTCTTAAAGAGATGGGAATACCAGACCACCTTACCTTCCTCCTAAAAAAACCTGTATGCAAGTCAAGAAGCAACAGTTAAAACAACATGAAACAATGGACTGGTTCCAAATTGGGGAAGGGGTACATCAATGCTGTATATTGTCACCCTGCTTATTTAACTTCTATTCAGAGTACATCATGTGAAATGTTGAGGTTGGATGAAGCACAAGCTGGAGTCAAGATTGCCGGGAGAAATATCAGTAACCTCAGATATGCAGATGACACCACCCTTATGGCAGAAAGTCAGAGGAACTAAAGAGCCTCTTGATGAAGGTGAAAGAGGAAAGTGATAAAGTTGGCTTAAAACTCAACATTCAACAAACAAAGATCATGGTATCCGTCCCATCACTTCATGGCAAATAGATGGGGAAACAATGGAAACAGTGAGAGACTTTATTCTCTTGGACTCCAAAATCACTGAAGATAGTGACTGCAGCCATGAAATTAAAAGACACTTGCTCCTTGGAAGAAAAGCAATGACAAATCTAGACAGTGTATTAAAAAGCAGAGACATTACTTTGCCGACAAAAGTCCGTCTAGTCAAAGCTATGATTTTTCCAGTAGTCATGTACAGATGTGAGAGCTGGACAATAAGAAAGGCTGAGTGCTGAAGAATTGATGCCCTTGAACTGTGGTGTTGGAGAAGACTCTTGAGCGTCCCTTGGACTGCAAGGAGATCAAACCAGTCAATCCTAAAGGAAGTCAGTCCCGAGTATTCATTGGAGAACTGATGCTAAAGATGAAGCGCCAGTGCTTTGGCCACCTGATGGGAAAAGCTGACTCAGTGGAAAAAGACTCTGATACTGGGCAAGTTTTAGGGCAGGAGGAGTAGGGGATGACAGAGGATGAGATGGTTGGATGCCATCACTGACTCAATGGTCATGAGTTTTAGCAAACTCTGGGAAATGGTGAAGTGCAGAGAAGCCTAGTGTGTTGCAGTCTATGGGGTCGCAGAGTTGGATACAACTGAGTGACTGAACAGCAACATTTCCCTATTGAGCATGTTGTATCTTATCCCCAGGTATCAAAAATGGTTGATTTGGGGTGGAACAGGGGTGAGAAGACATGTTTACATGTGTTTGGCCGTGCTTACAAAAAGTCTTCAACAAACACATGATAAATCCAAGTTTCCCAATTACAGAAATAAAGTATATTTAATTACTTGCACATACTTGGCTGAAAGGAGCTCTCCCAAGAGGCTGGAGAACATTTTTTTTAAGACTATATTTTTTAGAGACATTTTGGGGTCACTGCAAAATTAACAGGGATCTACAGAGACTTTCTGTATGCATTCTGCCCCGCACATGCTTGGCTTCTCCTATTATCAACATCCTCCATCAGAGTAATACATTGGTTACAATTGACGAACCTACATTGACACATCATAATACTCAAAGTCTATAGTTTGCATTACAGGTTACTCTTGGTCTTGTATATGCCATGAGTTTGGAGAAATGTCTAATGACATTTATCCATCATTATAATATCACAGAGTATATTCACTGCCCTAAAGATTCTCTATGCTCTACCTATTCATACCACCCCCCCCCACATTCCCCCATTACACCATGGCAACCAGTGATCTTGAGAATCTTTTTTATAAGAGTAGGAATTATTTAGTCATAGAAACAGAGGTGACAGAAATAGGAGCTTCAATTATTTCAGTGTTGCAAGTTCCCATTGAATACAGTGTAGAAACAACTTGCCCAAGACCTGAATACTTGTCTGTCCCTATTACAAGTGATTACTGTGCTCAAAAGCACTGTTTGGTCTCATTTCAATTATTTTATTTTGTATTTAGGGGTTGTCCATTTGATCATCAGTAAAGCTAATTCATTTCTCAATTCTTCATCTTACGTACATACTTATGTTAGAACAGAGAAAGTATTGAGCTGGTAAGGCATCTTTTTTTCACTGGAACCTGTTCTATTATTTTAAAAATGTCTCTGCTAATGTTAGCATTTTATGGAAATGTGTGCATAAGAAAATACATCCTATCTTTCTCTTTTCTCAAAACTCATTTCCACTGACCTAAGGCTAACAATTCTATGTTATCAGGAGGTATAAGTATTATTACTTAGCCATAAATATGACAAGAAAAGTATTACAATCAATTTGAATCATCACATGTGGTAACATCTGATTTATGTGGCATTATTAAGAAGCTAGATAATAAATATAGATGAATATTTTATATAATAAAGGGTTATTTTATTCTGTGCTTTTCCATTTTAGCAGGTTTTCTCCAGAGCATTTTTCTAATATGAAGTTATATTAGTATGAGTTCTTAAAATACCTTTTTCTAATTGCCAGCAAACATTTTTATGATGATTCAAGATCATTATCATAAAAATATTGTTGTTCTTTTTGCTTGTTTCTATCTGTATTGAAATTCCTCAGAAGCTTTTAAGGAGTATACTTTTTGGGGGCATTTTTATAAAAAGATTTGTGCTGATCTTTGTTTTATTTCTATTTTACTTTTTAAGTTGGAGATTATATTTCATTGTTTTCCTCTCTCTAAATATGAAATATGAATTTTATTAAATAGCCCTACTATCCAGCACTCATGTTTACCTTTCTTCTCTATAACCAAATAATTAATCATGTTAAACTAATTGATGTAATTTAGTCACAACTGAAGTTTACTACAAACTAAGTATTTTTTTATAGTTGCCTTAACATGATTTATGTTAGTTCTATATGATAACCTTAAAGAGCCCCTTTCTCTACTTTCTTCTGCTTTGAAGATTATGTTACAGATATCCGGAATTACTGAAAATTTTTTCTCTTCAACAGTGGGAACATTTTATATCAGATTTTTAAACAGGAAAGTGTAATACATATTATGAACCAAATAGTGAACAGGATATGTTGATATGTAATGGAGCCTCGAAAACATCACAGACAAGATAAATGAGTCAGCTCAGTGTCAGAAATTCTGTCTATAATTATGATACATTTTAAATCAGAGCATTTTCTATCTTGGATGATATAGTTATTTTATTCAACAATAGAAAGCTCATTTAGTTAATTAAGCATCATATAATGACCAAGAGAAGAAAAAAAATGCTGCCTTCAAATGGGTGTTAAACTTTGGTTACCAGTAATTTCAATTTGCAGATGGTACAAAATGTGTTTAGTTGTATAAACTTGACTTGAGTTTCCAGTATCTGATTAGTTTGTAATAGTGAAGATACAAGTATTAGTTGAAAAATATTTGCTGAACTGATTTTAGAGGAGTCAACATTGCCTGACTTGAGTATGATCGTTTGATTTCTTCTAATCTATTTAGAAAACTGGACTCCAGTTACTTATTTGTGTGTGCCTAATTATATATTTCTCCCTGTGTGGATATATGTAGGCAGATGGGTAAAGGAAATGCGGAGCTCTGTAAATTGGCATCCATGTAGTTCTGATGACAAGGGAAATAGAAGCTTATTATTGTCAGCATGTGTCCAGATGACAACTGTGGGCTAATAAGGTTGTTCATCCAATATTTACACTTCAATGTGAAAATGCAGTTGTAACTGGTATATTGAACTAGTTGAACACAGTAGGGAACACACATCTTCATTCTTGCATGCCACCGTCTTTCCTTCATGCTCCTGGCTAAAGTCCCTTACAATTGCCGTGGCTTTCGCATTTACTCTAGGTATCAAGTGGTTTTGTTTTTCAGGCGATAAAATGTTCACTGCAGCCTAATATCAAATTTTTACTAGCTTGAAATTTACTGTCTTCCCCTGCTTGGGCCTGCCTTAGCTTCTTCACACTTTGCCCTCCTCTTAGACTCACCCGGGTGCCTGTGCTTCGGAGAGCTGGATGAGGAGGAGAGAAGGCAAGGTAAGGGGGCAGAAAAGGCTGGGATGATGTCATACAATTGCACATTCTTTTTCTTATGAAGCGCTTTTGTGTGTTCCTCCAAGAGCCCTTCACTGGAGGTTCCTGCTTCCCTGGAATGCTGAAGTCCGTCTGGCTAGCCCCCCTGGCTGTCAGCGCTTCCTTTCTGGTCACTTCTCTTAACATGTGTCCACTTGGGTGGAATCACTTCAGGAAAAATGCAGTGTTGGCTCCCTTCCTGGAGGGTCCACCTCTCTTCTCTCTCTCCTCTCCCCACTGTTACTCTCTCCTCGTTTTGGGCTCTAGAAGGTCTATTGAGCATTTAAACTTTTCAGCTGTGAGCTTGTACTGATCCCTGCATCCTCCAAAGTCTGGGGAACATGTATCACATCGCAGGGCCCACCCATCTCTCTCCCCAGTGATTACATTCAGTGCTCATGAATCTTAGTGCGCATAATATATTTACTCAGGATACATACAGAAAACACGGAGTTGTTCCTATTTAAGACTGTCGTGCTTGTGATAGTAAAAATATCACAAATAGTTCAGAAGGAAGCAAGTGCTCCCTCTCAAACTGGTACTTCCCAACATGTGGACCTTATAAATCTTCTTTGAAAATAAAGGGCCTTACTTGGCTTTTGCCTATGAAACGAGTGAATGAATACTCTGTATGAAGAATGCTGTTGGTAGAGCCTGCTAGAAACTATCTGTCTGCCACGAGGATGCTTTCTTCTCTTTCAGATCTTTTTTCTTTTCATTTGGGATGTTCTGTTTATGAAGTATTTATAATTCCTATTTACCAGAAATGAACCTGGACCGTTGCCAGAAGTACCAGGTCTGCTGTTTCTGAACTTGAAAGAAAAAACGTCTTTGCTTTTGTTCTGTTTAATTATGTAGGCTTTTGCTCTCCTGTTATCAGGACCATGATTCAGTCCTTCTAGTGTGTAATTATCCCAAGCGTCCTCGATTTGCTAAAGTGAGAATCTCTATATTTTTGTCAGAAAGCCAAGGGTTGCTCAGCTTTGGAAACCTTTTACAGCATTTTGTTTTCAGTTGTACCTTTGTGATCCTGAATGTAAACACATGAATTTGAATTCCTACGTGGTAGAGAGAATTAATCTTGAAATAAATTAACAAAAAAAAAGAGGAAAATTTGAAGCATCCATTGCCTTATCTGCAGAACAGCTGTGAATAGCTTAAATGTTGGATGGCAGGATTAAGTCATATAAATGCTCATTTGAAGATCTTTCTGAAGGTGCTAAAAAGTTTTTTTTTTTTTTTTAACCTTTTCAGTTTTCATCCTCTTTATCTGGAGGATTAAGGTAATTATACTTCATAAAGTTCATAGGAACGTTGTATGATGTTAACAATGCCTAAAACACAACATGAAATAAATACTATTTTCTCTAATAATGTGTAACATTTAGATATTTAAAAAAAAATAAATAAACTTTTAAAACTGTGCTTGAAGAAAGGTTTTTTCTTCTTGGGAGGAAACTTCCTTTCTGAGGAAATTTTCCCAAAATTCCAATTTTACTGGTTTTGTTGTCCATGGGCATTGTTTTGGTTTTTTGCACAGTTAACTGATGTTTCTAGGTCCTCCATGCTACATAAGGTTAACTAGCCTGAAGGATAAAAGGAATTCCATTCACGGTGAAGATGCCTGTGTTGCTGACACTGCCCCAGCAGTTAGATTTGGGAATCCCCAGAGGGAATGTGGTCTCATTTGTCTGCAGCAACAAACCCAGTCAGTGACTGTTTGGACTCTGTCATCTTCTTCCTCTCTGTTCCTGTGTTGAGTGAGGTCTGTTGCTGAGCCCTGTGTGTGAAGGCCCCACAGTGTTTCCAATCCTTCCTTGGAACTCTCCACGCCTGGACTCCGCTGTCACACATCATCAGGAAGGTAGAGGGGACCTATCATCTTTGAAACTCTAAAAACCCTGAGCCCACCTTGGCTTCTCGCATATAACATGAGAAAATGCTTTTTTCCCCATCCTGCTACATTTTATCACACTGCAGAGAAGAGGTCAGTTTAGGGAGAAATCGGAGTTACAAATGCCATAATATAGAAAGTACTGGCAGACCTCCCCTACTAGGAAGCCAGAGTTGTGTAAATTGGCCAAAACCCACCGTGAATTTGGCACAGTCTTGACCCAGGACTGCTGCTATGATGATGTTTAGGTTTGAGCCTCTTCCCTGGTGACTGAGACAGTAAAGAAACTGCCTGCAATGCAGGAGAGCCGGGTTCAATTCCTGTGTGGGAAAGATCCACTGGAGGAGGGAATGGCTAACCACTCCAGTATTCTTCTAAGACCGAGGTGACTGAGCACATGAGCACCACTTGGACAGTCCATGTACAAATACTACTACTACTACTAGCTTATGTTATTATTGTATACTTGTTTGTTCTAGGTGCTTCATATGCTTTAACTTAATTATCACAGCAATCTTAATAGTTGTATATTATGTGGGGTATTTTTTGTAGAAGGAAATGTGAGAGAGATGTATTACGTTTCACAGATCACACAGCTGCTGGTCTAGGGCAGCTGTAGGGTCTGTGCTCTGCTTGATTGGGCCGCAAGGAGACAGCATCCTCTCGAAGGGTGGGTTTCTTTTCCTCCCTGTATTTATTTGTAACCACAGATAGTAACTACCAAGAAACACACTTTGAGAAATTTCTATTTAAGCATAGAAAAAGTCCACATTGTAATTTAAAGTGGTTTAATTTTTTTTTTTCTGCTGACTAAAAGATATAACTACATATCTCCTTTGCTGCCTTCTCTTGACATCCTGCTAATCACGGTCTTCCATCCCATTTCACCATGATCCACAATTGCCTGCAATAATAACAAAGTAATGAGATACACTGAAAAAAAAAACCCGAAATGCTGGTCCTCTCCACATAGGCCATTTGGTGTTAGCACAGCCTCTGAAGGGGCTCGGTGGTGACACAAGTGGTAGTCCTTCTAGGGATCTTCAGTGAGTAGCTGACTGCTTTCCTGAAGTGCAGTCTTTCACCATGTGGAGGAGTAAAAGAGCAGGCAGATTTTTTTAAATTGCTTTTCTATAAATAGTGATTCTGGACTCTGGATGCCTTGGGAGATTCCAAATGTAAACATCCAAAGAAGGAAAAATTAACAACAACAAAAAATCCATGGTGTGACTTTTTGAGCTGTTTAGATCCAGTTAAAGGTAGAATCTAAGCAGTGATGTAGTTTAGAACAGCAGCAGCTTACAGTTTTACAGATTAGGTTTTTTCGCTATACTGACATTAGATGCATTATTCTTATTACATGCCTAAACTGCTCTATTTAATTCTAATTAATTCCAAACCATATACCGGGATAATTGAAGCATAAGCTTGCTTTGATAAAGGTTTGGGGCAGAGAGTTTTCTATACAGAGTTAGCACAGAGAAATCTGGGGGGTTGATGAAACTGTTCTATATGGAACTGTGGAGGTAGATATACAGTTTCACACTTTTGTTAAAATCCAAAGAACTGTACACCACAAAAAGCAGACATTGCTCAGTAATTAAAAAGGAAAAAGGAGATGCAGGAAAAATAGAATGCAGACAGTGACAAATGAGTCTACCTGTATCACATGTGAACCACATACCTACATTGAGGAGGATGGGGAAGAAAGTTTGTAAACAACCAACCAAACTGTACACAAGCACTGTCATCTCATAAATTTGTTTCTAATAGGCATATTAGCAAGGAATTCTGTATACTAGAGTTGAAGAAATACAGATGATGAAGGCCAGGTTTCCCCCTATCAGAATAAGGAGTTACAAAAAGGAAAAGAAAAAGGGAAAATGAACCCAGTGGTACAGGGTTAGAGGCAGAAGTACCTATATGGATGCATAAAATATATATACACATCATGTGTACATGCATATATTTGTTGTTCAGTTGCCCAGTCATGTTTGATTCTTTGAGACCCCATGGACTGCAGCACGCCAGGCCTCCCTGTCCCTCACCATCTCTAGAAGTTTGCCTAAGTTCATGTCCATTGCATTGGTGATGTCATCCAGCCATCTCATCCTCTGACGTCCTCTTCTCCTTCTGCTCTCAATCTTTCCCAGCACTGGGGACTTTTGCAATGAGTTGGCTGTTCGGTGACCACAATTCTGGATGTTTCAGTATCAGTCCTTCCAATGGGTATTCAGGGTTGATTTTGCATGAGACTGACTGGTTTGATCTCCTTGCTGGCCAAGGGCCTCTCAGGGGTCTTCTCCAGCACCACAGTTTGAAGGTACCACAGTCCTTTGGCACTCTTCCTTCTTTATGGTCCAGCTTTCACAACCGTACGTGACCACTGGGGATACCATATCCTTGACAATATGGACCTTTGTTGGGAAGAACATAACCTTGACTATGCAGATCTTTGTCAGGGTAATGTCTCTGCTTTTCAACACACTGCCTAGGTTTGTCATAGCTTTCCTGCTAAGAAGCGATCATCTTTTGATTTCATGGCTGCAGGTACCATTCACAGTGATTGTAGAGCGCAAGAAGAGGAATTCTGTCACTATTTCCACTTTTTCCCCTTCTATTTGCCATGAAGTAATGGGACTGGATGCCATGATCTTAGTTTTTTAAATATTTAGTTTTAAGCCATCCTCATCAAGAGGCTCTTTAGTTCTCCTTCGCTTTCTGCTGTTAGAGTGGTATCATCTGCATATCTGAGGTTGTTGATGTTTTTCCTGCCTATCTTAATTTCAGCTTGTAACTCATCTGTATGGCCCAGCATTTCTCAGGATATGCTCAGTGTATAGGTTAAATAAACAGGATGACAGCAGACAGCCCTGTCATACTCCTTTTTCAATGCTAAACCAATCAGTTGTTCCATACAGGGTTCCAACTGTTGCTTCTTGACCCGCAAATACAGGTTTCTTAGGAGATGGGTAAGATTGTCATCTCTTTAAGAGCTTTCCACAGTTCATTATGATACACACAGTTAAAGGCTTTAGCGATGAAACAGAGGTAGATGTTTTTCTGGAATCCCCTTGCTTTCTCTATGATCCAGGGAATGTTGTCAAGTTGATCTTTTGTTCCTCTGCCTTTTATTACGTACACACAAAAGTAGATGCAGAAATACACGGGCTTGTGCATACAGAGTTAATGTATACAGAGTTAATGTACATACACAAATTCCTTAGTTCTCTTCAGTGAAGGGGCTAGAATCAGTCATTTCCTCAGTGGCAAGGAGCACAGTGAGTGCTCATATAGTCCTCTCTAAATATTAATACATTCTGCAATGAAAAAACGAGGGATCCATGGAGACTTGATTGATTCTAGGATTGGAGCAGGGAAAATACAAGATGAGTATTGAGCATCTTGTGACTTCTGTGATGCAGATAGTGAAATGTGCTAAAAGTAAGGGGAGGTGAGGCATACTGAAAGTGGCATAGGAGCCAACCAGAAAGAACTTGAGCAACAATGATAGTACTGGATTATAATTTAAGGAAATAAATAAATATTCATGATCCTATACTGATATAAATAAATAACTGAATAAATAAGAGGGATTAAACAGCAACTCTTTCCTGCAGTTATAAATGTAGAAGGAAGGACTTTATTAGAAATACAAAAGCATAAATAGAAAATCACTAATAGGCTATCACAGTGATAATTGGTGCAGGCAGGATCCATAAATGGATGGTAAAATTCGTTTAAGCCAGGTGGCTTAGTGGGTAAAGAACCTGCCTGCAGTGCAGGAGACCCAAGAGATATGGGTTCAATTCCTGGGTCAGGAAGATCCCCTGTAAGAGGAAATGGCAACCCACTCCAGTATTTTTGCCTGCAGAATCCTGTGGACAGAGGAGACTGGCAGGCTACAGCCCATGGGGTCACGAAGAGTCAGACATGATTGAAGCGACTGAGCACAGAACAAAGGATCTCCCCCAAAATATTCGGCAATTACAAATAGAAAAATATTTTTACCATGGACTAACCTGGTAGCATATTAAAAATCAGAGGCATTACTTTGCCAACAAAGGTCCGTCTGGTCAAGGCTATGGTTTTTCCAGTGATCATGTATGGATGTGAGAGTTGGACTATAAAGAAAGCTGAGCGCTGAAGAACTGATGCTTTTGAACTGTGGTGTTGGAGAAAACTCTTGAGAGTCCCTTGGACTGCAAGGAGATCCAACCAGCCCATCCTAAAGGAAATCAGTCCTGGGTGTTCATTGGAAGGACTGATGCTGAAGCTGGAACTCCAATCCTTCGGCCACTTGATGCAAAGAACTGACTCATTTGAAAAGATCCTGATGCTGGCAAAGATTGAGGGCAGGAGGAGAAGGGGATGACAGAGGATGAGATGGTTGGATGGCATCACTGTCTCAATGGACATGAGTTTGGGTAAACTCCGGGAGTTGGCAATGGACAGGGAGGACTGGTGTGCTGCAGTCCATGGGTCTCAAAGAGTTGGACACGACTGAGCAACTGAACTGAACTGATCCTGGTAGCGTGATCTTAGCCAAGGTTAACATAACCATCAATAATAAATGGTCATAATGAAACCTCTGACATGGTGCATAGAGGACACACCTGTGTGGTATCACTCCAGGTAATGCATAGTCTCACTGTTACCATGAGAAAGCATCAGATAAAGTGAAATGGAGGAACAATCTATAAAATAACCCAAACAATCCTTAAAAAGTATCAAGGTCATGAAAGGTGAAGGAGGTTGAGGAACTGCTCTAGCCTTGAAATGACTTAAGGAGACATGACAAATAAATGCAATATAGGACCCTGAATTGGATCCAGAAACAGAAAAATTACTTTCCTGGAGAAACGGGAGAAATCGAAATAAGTTCTCTTCTGTTCTTTAGTTATTAGGATTGTAACAGAGCTCTTAGTTTTTATGTCTCTTCTATGGTTATGTAAGACATCTAAAGAGTAGATGGGCATAGGGTATATGGGAATTCTCTGTACGATTTTTGCAACTCTTCTGTGAATCTAAAGTTATCTCAGAATAAAATGAATTTTTTAATCCTTCTATCCATAATATAGTATAAAACTTTGCCAAACATTTTTTAGTACCTTTTTTAAATGAGCGATCACCACCTGCAGTGAGAAGCAGTTGTACCATCTTTCATTTGTTGTAAAGTTCAGCTTCTTCATCCCAAGTATAGAGCCGGTAACTTCGAAATGCTTTTGATGGAAAGAAGTACCTGGAAGAATTACCTTAATAGAGACCTTGGGTTATCCACAAGTCATTTTTCTCCTTAAAGTATTAACATTTTTACTGCTTTCTTTCTCTCTCTTTCTCCTATTATGATTTGTAGTCGATAATATTTTGGTATTTAAATACAATATTTCAATATGCTGCTTTCAAGGGCCAGATCTGGGGTTTTGCTCCCCTTTGGGATGCGTACATGTGCACACACACACATAGAGAAGTTTTCTTTGATAACTTTGTGACTTAACTAAAAATTTGCTAAGAAATTTGGAATTATTGATTGCCCATGGAGCCCTAAGCTGCTAGATAGTATGTCAGATGTAGAATAGTACATTCTCTTCTGCTTGCAGAGTGGCCTCTTCAGAGTCCCTAGGTCACCAACTATACTGTCATTTTCTGAGTGGTTCCTTTTATAATCCTGACACAAGTTATTGGGTACATCTAATAACAGGCTTCCCAGAGAAGCCAGTCAGCCCATAAGGCCAGACAAGCCTTGGAGAAAGTCTCCCATCTCTCTGCTTGTCTCCCTCTGTGAATAGACCTAGGAAGGAACCGTACCAAGACTGGCTGCCTTTGCTCATTTTCTCCTCTTGGACTGTCACAGAGGAGCCTCCAGGAGGGGCTGGGAATCTCTTGCTCCCTGTGAGGATGACTGAATTGAGAAAGTGCTTCTGTGGGGTTTCACTCCCTACCCCTGGCTGCTGTATGGGCTTCTTTCCTGGGTTTAGATTTTCAAACATGGTCCTGGCTTTGTAGTTTTATTTAGTTTGTATTTACGTTAGTTTTGTGTAACTATGTGGGAAAAATGCCTGCACCATGTTTAAGTAAATGTTTTATTTTGAGATAATTGCCGATTCATATGCAGTTATAGGAAATAACAGAGAGAGAGATCTTGCATGTCCATTACTCAGTTTTCACCCAGTGGAAATATCTTACAAAACTAGAAGGCAATATCACAATGAAAGTGTCTCAGTCCATTCAGACTTCTCTGACAAAAAGTACCATAGACTGGGTGGCTTAAATAACAAACTGTTCTGGGTGCCAGGGAGACCAAGATCAAGGCACTGGCAGATTTGGTGTTTGGCGAGGATCTATTTCCTGTTTCATGGGAGGCTTTCTTGCTGTGTCCTCACATGAAGGAATAGGCAAGGGAGCTCTCTGGGGTCTCTTATAAGGGCACTAATCCCATTCATGAGGGCTCCACCGTCATGACCTAATCGCCTTCCAAAAGACCCACCTCCAGATATTATGGGGATTAAGTTTCAGCATATGAATTTAGGGGGTTGAGGGGACAAACTTTTAATCTATTGCCCAGGTATTGGCACAGTCAAGATACAGAACATGTGTATCCCCTGAAGGATCCCTCTTATTATCCTTTCACACCCACCTTGCCTCCCCTTCTACCCCACCTCCTTCTTAGTCCCTGACAGCCATTCTTCAGTTCTGTATGTTTGTAAGCACTTAAAAAAATAGTTAATAAAGAATAATTGATTTGCCTGCTTCCCAATGAAAGGCAATCTTTCTCTCATAACCTGGCAGGGTAGGTACTACCAAGTTTATAGACCTTAACCTGTAAGGTTGGGTACTTGTGAGAGTTGTGCACTGATGATTTGGTGGTAAATTCACAGGGATCAGCAACCAACTACCAAGGATAAAATTATCTCTCTGCCTCTTACTGACTCTGTGACCTTGGACAAACTGGAGACTTCTCTGAAGCAGGGTGGATCAGAGAAGAATAATGGTACTTACCTTAAGGTATTGGGGACAGAACTATAGGAGGTGATTTAAGTAAATTGCTCAATGTAGCAACTGGAACATACTAATCCTTCTGATGCTTCTGGAACTCTTACCTGACGGAGGTGTCTCTGACAGAGTTCAGAAAGTGAGGGAAACACAAGTGACATCTGAAAACCCTAATTCCTAACTCTATTTTCTCAGGCCCAGGAGAAAAATTATCAAGTTTATATGAGTTTATTTCCTTAAAAGAGCCATCAGGGTATTTAAAAAATATGAAATTAGAATTAAAATTAGAAAGAACTCTTGATCAGTATTTTAACTTTAGATAACAGTGACATTTGCTTTTCATCATCTATAATCAGAGCCTATCCATTAGTGTCTCTGAAAAATTTTAAATGTTTTAGAATGCTCCCTTAAAACATGTCTTTATTTTATAGTATGGGCTTGACTTGACTCTGCAGCACAACCCTAAATGTGCACCTGGACAGGTTTAAATTCATTCTCTACTAAGCATGCGGAGCTCAGGAGCAGTTAGGCAGAGCAGTGTCTGTAATTGATACAACATATTGGTAAATCAACACATTCATTTTCCCCCCAGTGAGTCATACAACTGCATACATCTAAAATAAACCTTGACTCTACCTCCCACAGACTGGTTTGGAGACTGTCTGAAAATGTTTATTTGGTAGTTGATAAAAATGGAATAATTGTATTGAATGTGTTTTTCTTACTGGCATTTCCAATGCTTCTTTCCAAACAAGTCTCTTTGAGAAAATATTTGAAAGGCAGTGCTTTCCATTTCTCCACACCTCCTTTGGCATGCTGGTTAATGATATGGAGGCAAGTAGATATGTTCATTATTAGTAATATTTTAACTAAAACTGGATCATATTTTGCCACAGAGGCCAGGGTTGTATGGCCATATAAAGTCTTATATAGTTCTCAAAAATTACATAATTTAACAATGACAATGAACTAGGAATTTCCCCTGCCTTTATAAGTGAAGGGGAACATTTCATGTTGGCTCACACATGAAATGTGTGAGAATAATTGTATTTTGAATGTAATTTATTCTCTTTATATGCAAGTAATTACCTATAAATGTGATGTTAAGCATTCCATCTTTTCATTTCTTTTATACTCACATGAGGAGATGTCTGTTATTATCAACTGGATTTGTGATTCTCAAGTTAGGTCAGAGTCAAATGACAAAATATTCCCAGAGGATCATCCTTGCACATATTCTCAGGTTAAAATCATGAGTTAATCCGTGGCACATAAGAGCTATGTCAATCTCTTGAAGCCAGAGCTGCCAAGCTTTCAGAGCTGACTGGTGATTGTAGTGGAAACTTTGGTACAGGCTAAATCAGACTCAGTCATAGTCTCTGCTCAGATCGCTAAAGAGTGCCTGGACTCATTAGTCATCTGCCATTTATTGTTCATTTTATTTAAATATGATCATAAGAAATAGAGAAAGTATTGCAGGAGAAACTTGGAAAATACATACTATATTTGGGAAAACCCCAAACGTTGGTAGGAGAATGTTCTTATGAGCACAGGGAGAAGGGATGAAAATATTTCACAGAAGGACAGAGAGAAAAAGAAGGTTTTCAGTGTATTCTTTCAACATAATTTGAAGATTTAGACATATAATTCATTTATATGTTTTATATTTTTATGTACCTATTTATCAAAGTATCTGCTAAGTCGCTTCAGTCGTGTCCGACTCTGTGCGACCCCATAGACGGCAGCCCACCAGGCTCCGCCATCCCTAGGATTCTCCAGGCAAGAATACTGGAGTGGGTTGCCATTTCCTTCTCCATCGCATGAAAGGGAAAAGTGAAAGTGAAGTCGCTGAGTCGTGTCTGACTCTTCGCGACCCCATGGACTGTAGCCTACCAGGCTCCTCCGTCCATGGGATTTTCCAGGCAAGAGTACTGGAGTGGGGTGCCATTGCCTTCTCTGATCAAAGTATCTAGTAGTTAATTTTTCTCTAGATTCCACCTAAAGCTTGAATAGAAGAGTTAAATTTAGGCCCCTTAGTGATAATAGCTAAATAATGTAGCTGTTGTTAAGTGCTTATTATTATTCTCCAAGCACTGGGTTAGTGCTTTGCAAAAATTGTGTGATTTAATCCTCAAACTAACCTTATGAAAGTGATATTTCTTAAAAACACATTTTGGTGCAGTATAATTGATTTATGGTGTTGTGCTAATTTCTGTTGGACAGAAAAGTGATTCAGTTATACATTTATATATGCATTCATTTTCATATTCTTTTCTATTATGATTTATCACAGGATATTAAATATAGTTCCCTGTGCTATACAGTAGGACCTTATTGTTTATGCATTTTACATAGAATAGTTTACATCTGCTGATCCCAAACTCCCCATCCATCCCTCCTTCACCCCTTTCCCCCTTGTAAACTTGTAATTACCATCAACGCTCTTAGATAGACTTTAGAAAAAAACAGTTGCTTAACTTTTGATTTAATCAAACATCAACTATACCAGTCATGAAAAAGCTCATCTCAACTTTGCCTTGAACTATAAAATTTTCACTTATCTGGTCTAAATTTCTCTAGTTGAGTTTCCCCAGAGGTGTGAACAATCTTTTTGAATCAAAATATAATAAACAATCCCCAAAGTGCTCTTTAATTGAAAACTAAGACTGCTAGCAATTATCTGACAGCTGGAGAATCTCGGACCAGCTGGCATTCAGTGGACTATTTCTTTATACTCCCATTTTCTCACTAGTGATTGCACTGCTGCAAAATCTTGAAATACACCTCATGATTTTGATTTGCTTTGTCAATTTAACATTGTCAATGAATAATTTCAGCCAGATTAATGACCACAAAAATGCCATTTTTTACTTTATCACTTCCCCCATAGGATAATATATATATATATTTCTCATCATTATTCAGCAATTATTACAAGCCTCTGAGAAACACTATACAGCCCAAAAGGTTCTCCTAGGGAAAAAAAAATCACCAAAAACACATGGTCTTGTCAATCAAGCCTATATTTTTCATAGTATTTCATTCTTAAAGGAGAATACTGGGTAAATAGCTCAAATAATCCATATATTTAGAAACTCATAGGTACATAATTCTGTCATTGTACCATAATAGAGAGTTGGGAAATCACCTAATTACAACTACCTTAAGTATTTTGATTTAGGAAGCATTTAAAATCTGCTCCTGGGTGAAAATTAAGCCATATTAACTCTATATCATTCTTTAATTTTTAATGAGCCTTCTCAAAATTCAGTTGCTCCCTCTGAGTTTATTTTAAAGGATCAGACTCTTTCCAAGCACCATTTTACTTTTGCATTTCGCAGCTTGTAATGAATGTTGAGAACAAGACTGTACTAAGAAAAACAGCATTGTTTATGGTATTATTATATTAAAGTCCTTCATTATTCCATTTAAGGGTCATTTTTTTCCCACCAAGATGTTAGTCAAAAGGTACAAACTTTCAGTTATAATACGAATAAGTCCCGTGGATCTACTGTAGAGCATAGTGACTATAGTTAACAACACTGTATCATATGCTTAAAATTTACTAAGATTGTAAATCTTAAATGTCCTCCCCCCAACACAAAAGTAATTGTGTAAGGTGGTAGAAATATTAAGTAACCCTATTTATAATAATCTTTTTGTAGTATGTAGAAACCATCGTGTTGTATACTTTAAACTTATACTGCGTTGTCAATTATAGCTCAATAAAGCCAGAAACAAAAAACACAGATACACACACATGAACACAAAGAATTGAGCTCAAAATCTATCACAAGTGTGAATTCTAATATATTTTTGTTATATCCTATCAATATATCAATTTTAAAATATTTCAAAAATTATCTTTTGTTATCAATCTTGAATACTGTTATGATTAAACAACAGTAAAATGTTTACTGTTAATGTGCATGCACGCTAAGTCGCTTCAGTCGTGTCCGACTTCTTGTGACCCTATGGACTGTACCCTGCCAGCCTACTCTGTCCATGGGATTCTCTGGGCAAGAATGCCGGAGGGGGTTACCATTTCCTCCTCCGGGCGATCTTCCTGACCCAAGGATGGAACCTGCATCACTTCTGTCTGCTGCATTGGCAGGCGGCTTTTTTTTGTTTGTTTGTTTTTACCACTACTACCGCCTGGGAAGCCCATTACTATTAATAAGTCAGTGTAATTTAAAATCTTTTAATATAATTCAAAAAACTTACTGGGCATTAACTATCAAAGAAGACACTCTTTGTGTTTTTTAACTGCTTTCCTCCTACAAACAGAAATTCAACCTAGCAAGCAGTAATATCTTTAGTCATTTGATCAGTGACCATGTTTGCTTGTTCTATGGCAGGAGCAAGGTGATTTCACTCTGAGTTGGGGTCATTTACCTTGCTGGTGTTTAAGCCCATGGCTGATATTTTATCTACTAGATTTAAGAACATGATTCATAGGCTGAGATAAAGTTGGTGACCACATATAATTCTTGAATCTAAAGCCAGTACATGAGTTATGAACATAGTTTAATTAGAATTTAAGCTTCTGCATATTGGCCCAGTGATGGAGAAAGAAGATGGAAACGGTGCCAGATATCTTCCAGCCCATGTTATTTCAGAACTTCGCTCTCCCTTTTCTATCAACTGTCTTGCCTTCATGTTTTCCTAGCAGCTTGTTCGCTGAGAAAAGTTATTAAAATGGCTCTAGCAGAGTGTTCCAGTTGAAGAGGAAAGTATTTACCAAGGAACTCAAAGGGCAACAGCACAGTTATTTATTTGCCTAGCAAAAAATGAATCACATGCCTGCCTAGGAAAATAGGACTGCTCAGACTCCTTATGCCTAGATGCAACTATGGATATAGCCAGATGAACATATGGCAGAGGCTAATTAAGAGACTCCTATTGGGAACAAGCCATGCACTAGCAGAACCATTTCTAGAATGTAGAAAATTTCTAGCAACAGCATACTCTGTGGTCTTGTTTAGCCTTCTGGTCATGTTTGAAAGTTGTGAGGCAAACCTACTTATGCAGGAGATGGGTTGTATGCAATCTAGATGTGAAGGGATCTGTGGAATTCTGAGATTAACATATTAGGAAGATTATATTAAAGTGATTCCATTAAGTCTTGTGCTTCTATGATATTGTACCACAGTGAGAGGAGAAAGTAAGGTAAATGTATGAAGGCCAAGTGTGTCTTGTAAGGCATTCTATGCTGCAGTTTCATTATTATAATTATCTTCCTTTTATATTTTGGTTCATTCACGTTCCATCTTTTTGCAGAGCATACTTGAGACTTAGAAAATGGTAGCATTGTGTTATCAGATAAGAGAGGAAAATCTGACTGGTGGAAGGAAAATAGATATGTGTATGTATAATATGGGTGTATAAAAATATTTACTGAAAATGAAACATTTTTCTCTGTGAACAATTTTATAGTGCATAAACACTTACTACTACAAATAGGGAATTCTTAATTTATACATAAGTTTACCTGAGGGCATTAGCTTCTAATATATAGGCAAATTTTGCTTTTTGTATTTGCACTTCACTCTGTTTATAAAATACCTTACTAATTCTGACTGTTCTTTATACCTGCCAAGAAGCACATTTCTTGACCTGGTGAAGATACATTGTTTACTCAGAGATAATTCATTACTGATAGGGTTGCCAGGAGTCTCTTATATCCTCATAGTGTCTTATATTTTAAAAGCAGCAGCTTGTTCTAGGCAGAGAGTAAATGGACTTTCAATTTAAGCATTCCTTTTTCATAAATGGCCAAATGCACCTGCTGTTTTGGTGGTTAAACTTGAAAGCACATTTTTGTATTAACTTTAGGGTTTTTTTTAAAGTTGATTTTTACTTTAGGAGCTTACCTTTTACAGTTTATATCACCAGTCTATGAAACTCAGCAGAGGCATAGATAGCTTGCTTATTCACATTAATAAAAGAAATACTTCTGCATATTTGCCAGCAGATTAAAATTGAAGCTGTTGATTAAACACAAATTTCAGTGCATCTCAGCTGTGATTTTTTCTTATGGGAATCCTTTCTCACCAAAGAATACTCTCACACATACTTATGCGGCTTCCGGAATGAATTAGCATTCTTGATCAAATTAACTAAACGTGTTTTCAAATACCACCTTACATCATGATGATGTGCTTTGTTGGTGAAGCATAATGAGACTCAAAAAGAAAAACTGGGAACTTGGGAACTGGAGGAAGAGATTACCTTCATCTCAGGAGAGATTTCATACCAAAAACCCCAGCAGAGGTCCAGGGCTCCTGGTCTCATAGCTTGAGATGTCAGGTAACCAGAGAGAAGGAAGAACAGTGCAATAGCAGTACCCTGAACAAAGGCGTGGGGTAGGGTGGATTTTCTAGGACCTCTTTTTTAAGATGCTGTTATAGATGCTAATGTGAGACTAATATGATAAGTCCAGGCTATCAAAGGCCTCAGTTGATAGGGAAGTTTGAATTTGATGCATCAAGTCAAAGCAACCATACTTACTATTTGAGCAGGTGGTGTAGTAGTTTTTAGGGATAATTAATGTGACAACAATGTGGCAATCAATTGAAGTGGAAAATATGAGTTTGAGATTAAGGAAAACAAAGTTGAGATCTTTATATCAATACAGCCCTATGCATATCCCCCGCCCCCACCTTTTATCCCATATGTCCCATTATAATTCTGTCAAAATGTCTTTTCCTAGCATTGCCCTGAGAACTGAAGTGTTGGTTTTTTCTTTCTATTGAAGAGAGCTTTAGGGTTTTATTTTTGGTTTCAGTTTTTTGTTGTTGTGAATACCTGAAAGTGTTTCATTCTGAGACTCTTATTCAGCCTCTCAAAACAAACAAGCCCACATGGATTTAGATTTGAGAGTGTCTCAGGTTCCTTTTAGAGAAATAGCTACCAGATATGTTATTTTACTGCACCGCATGATGCATTTAATCAACCACGATAATTGAAAGGGAATTTTATTTTATTAATAGTATGGAAAGACATTCCTTAGCTTTTCAATAACCCTGGGTGGGGAAGATCCTCTGCAGGAGGACATGGCAACCCACTCCAGTATTCCTGCCTGGAGAATCCCATGGACAGAGGAGCCTGGCAGGCTACAGGTGATGGGATTGCAAAGAGTTGGACACAACTGAGAGACTAACACTTTCAGGTTAATTCAGTTCAGGGATACAGACAGTAACCCTATTACCAAATAAATAAATGTGATAAACTTACATAAAGGAAAAGAGAGTGAAATCGGCATAAGAAGGGATTGTTGGCAGGAAGGTACTGAACACAGTTTAACCTGTCCTTGGCATCATCTGCTATAAATATTCCTGATTGTATGACACATTGGTATGGTTATGTTTGTCTGTCTCTAAAGACAGTTTTCTAATCTCAACTGTCACTGTTCTGGGGGTCATGAAACCTTCCTCAAAATGCATCACTTACTGTATTATTAGCTGCATGGACAAGAAAGCCTGGAAATGAACCTGATTAGAAAAATTACAATAAGAATCAATCCATCTTTGGATGAATACTCAGGGAGGTTGATAATTTTTGTCAAAGCAGCTTTTATGTGGCATATGCTCAGAATCTCAGTGATCTCTTTTATCCATGCTTTGATTATTCTTTGAAGAGCTGAGATTGAGTGACAGTTAATTATTGTCATTTTGTTCCCATAACAGTCCATTTCTGGCTGTGCCATTGAAGGATCTTAGATCTTTTACTAAAATATGAGTAACTGAGGTTATTAATATGCTTAATACAGCATAACAATGATAATGGTTCTTCATTTAATGTTGTGTTTTTTTCAAAGAAAAATGATTTCTACTTGTGTAGCGTGTATTATTTGGATCAGAGCCTTAATTCTTTACTCTTCATCTGTAAAAACAGAGGTAAAACTGATCTGAATTGCAGTTTTACCATCTGAGCATTATATAAAGGGTAAATTTTCCTGGCTTCTTCATAATGTTAGTAATGTAGAGTTCCACTAGCTCAGCAAAATGAATAGTATATATATATATATTTTTCAATTAATCTATTTATTTTAATTGGAGCCTAATTAATTTAGAATACAGCAGCAGCAGCAGCTATGGGTGTACACATGTCCCCTATCCTGAACCCCCCTCCCACTTCCCTCCCCATCCCATCCCTCAGGGTCGTCCCAGTGCACTAGCTTTGAGTGCCCTGTTTCATGCATTGAACTTGGACAGGTGATCTATTTCACATATGGTAATATACATGTTTCAATGTTTTTCTTTCGTATCATCCCACCCTTGCCTTCTCCCACAGAGTCCAAAAGTCTGTTCTTTATATCTGTGTCTCTTTTGCTGTCTTGCATATAGGGTCATTGTTACCAACTTTCTAAATTCCATATATCAGTTCAGTTCAGTTCAGTCGCTAAGTTGTGTCCGACTCTTGGCAACCCCATGAACCACAGCAGGCCAGGCCTCCCTGTCCATCACCAACTCCTGGAGTCCACCCAAACCCATGTCCGTTGAGTCGGTGATGCCATCCAACCATCTCATCCTCTGACATCCCCTTCTCTTCCGGCTCTCTATCTTTCCCAGCATCAAGGTCTTTTCAGTGAATCAGTTCTTCGCATCAGGTGGCCAAAGTATTGGAGTTTCAGCTTCAACATCAGTCCTACCAATGAACACCCAGGACTGATCTCCTTTAGGATGGACTGGTTGGATCTCCTTGCAGTCCAAGAGACTCTCAAGAGTCTTCTCCAACACCACAGTTCAAAAGCATCAATTCTTTGGCGCTTAGCTTTCTTTATAGTCCAACTCTCACATCCATACATGACCACTGGGAAAACCATAGCCTTGACTAGATGGACCTTTGTTGACAAAGTAATGTCTCTGCTTTTTAATATGCTATCTAGGTTGGTCATAACTTTCCTTCCAAGGAGTAAGCATCTTTTAATGTCATGGCTGCAGTCACCATCTGCAGTAATTTTGGAGCCCAGAAAAATAAAGTCATCCACTGTTTCCACTGTTTCCCCATCTATTTGCCATGACGTGATGGGACCAGATGCCATGATCTTAGTTTTCTGAATGATGAGCTTTAAGCCAACTTTTCACTCTCCTCTTTCACTTTCATCAAGAGACTCTTTAGTTCTTCTTCACTTTCTGTCATAAGGGTGGTGTTATTTGCATATTTGACATTATTGACTTTTCTCCCGGCAATCTTGATTCCAGCTTGTGCTTCATCCAGCCCAGCATTTCTCATGATGTCCTCTCCATAGAAGTTAAATAAGCAGGGTGACAATATACAGACTTGACGTACTCCTTTTCCTGTTTGGAACCAGTCGGTTGTTCCATGTCCAGTTCTAACTGTTGCTTCCTGACCTGCATACAGGTTTCTCAAGAGGCAGGTCAGGTGGTCTGGTATTCCCATCTCTTTCAGAATTTTCCTCAGTTTATTATGATCCACACAGTCAAAATTCCATATATATGCATTAGTATACTGTATTGGTGTTTTCCTTTCTGACTTACTTCACTCTGTATAATAGGTTCCGGTTTCATCCACCTCATTAGAACTGATTCAAGTGTGTTCTTTTTATTAGCTGAGTAATATTCCATTGTGTATACATATCACAGCTTTCTTACCCATTCATCTGCCGATGGACATCTAGGTTGCTTCCATGTCCTGGCTATTGTAAACAGTGCTGCGATGAACATTGGTGTACATGTGTCTCTTTCGATTCCAGTTTCCCTGGTGTGTATGCCCAGCAGTGGGATTGCTGGGTCGTATGTATTTTTAAATAAAGGTGACTTGCTCTGAGTCCCTTTTACTGTATATTAATAATTAAGCATTCCTCAGAGGGCTATTATTTATCTACATAAAGAGAAAGGTACCAATATTAAAATAAATTTGAAAATAAGTTGACTTTCTTCGGCTTTATACATACATATATCACTTTTGCAAATGTGTTGTTAGGTAGCCCTAACTCCACTCTTACAGAACTACATAATATGTTTTGAAAATATGTTTTGGCAATTTATGCCACAAACTCTGGTAGGACTCAGAAGTTAAGAATTAGACTGGAATAGATACAACGTAAAACTTTGTGATATTTGACCAGTCCGGTCAGTTCAGTTTAGTAAGTAGGTCTAATCATTGGTATCCTGCGTTTAAAGCAACCTCTAGCCTCTCCATCTCTATTCACAATTAATCGATTAACTAGTTTCTGCTCTCATCTCTCTGACTCCCTTTCTCCTGAAGCAGAAGAGCAGGAGGTTATGTCTGTTTCACTATTTTACACACTCTTTCCTGATGCGGGTAGATGCCTTTAGCACTGACAGAATGAGAAATGTTTTTTATTAAGAAAGCAAGAAATTTTTTTTTATTGTCAGAAACAGTTTCATTATCAGAAAACAGAAAACGATTTTATTTTCAGAAAACAATCTGATACAAGCATGACAACTCCTGAAAATTTTATAATTCTTTATAAAAACTTTGATACATTCTTTTTTTTTTTTTTTAAATTTTGGTACTCCCAAAAGTCTTGAAAGCTAGATCAGGCAAGAATTAACATCCCTTCCTATTTCTAGCTTACACACTATAGTTATTGGACATATAATTTTAAAATGCTTACAAACACTTTTATGTAATGAAAATTCACACATGCATATATATTTAAATGTGTTAGTGATATATTTGAAGTTATCTGTAAGCATCATGCTCCTGTGGAATTTCTATGATTAATTCCAGAGAATACTTTTAAGAAATTATCCTCCTGCATTAATGTTTTATATTATAGTTTTATATTTATGTGTACATTTTACATTTATAGGGCAATCCCGAGTCTATGTAAAGTATCTTAATACAAATAATTTTCCCTTTAGCCAATTTATTGTAAGTGGTAATTTCCAGTTATATGAGATTGGATTTTTATTCTTTCAGGAGTAACACTTGTTCAGTATTACATAGAATGATAGAAAAATATAAAATTAACACTTAATCTAAGTTGTAATGCATTATCGTTATATTATCCTAAAGATTCAGTCGTATGTACATGAGGTTGTGAGGTTCCTGTGAGGTTTGGCCAGTTTGTTGGGACTTGCTTTGTAAATGTGGTAAGGTTTTATGACATTTAAAAGAATAACTGCATTGGTACTTAGACTTTTCATTATAACATTCACATGCTATATTATGAACTCAGAAGTGGATTCACACATAGACAGTAATTTTGCATTTTTATCTAGAAGTATTTTTAAAAGTTTATTAATGAAATAGAATCTGTCCAACACCCAGAGTAGTCCTGATATATAGCATCCATTCAGTAAAAAGGTAAATGTCTATTTCATATGTTGTGAACACTTTTTTCTTCTTCAAACGGGTCCAAATAATCTGAAGAATGAGTATTACTCATTTGCCTGTCTTTACCTCAAGTTTCTTGGGCAGAAAGAAGATAACAATCCACTACAGTTACAGTCTATAAGTAACCATTCTTTGAAAATGAAAAAAAGTTCTAATGAAAATAGATGTTGACTTGTGAATTAGGATGCACACTGGTGGTTCAGATGGTAAAGAATCTGTCTGCAATACAGGAGACCCAGGGTCAATCCCTGGGTTGGGAAGGTCCTTTGGAGAAGGGAATGGTAACCCACTCCAGTATTCTTCCCTGGAGAATCCCATGGACAGAGGAGCCTGGCAGGCTACGGTCCATGGAGTCGCAAAGAGTTGGACACAACTGAGCAACTAACACACTAAGAAATTTTAAAACTATTTGTCTATTTTTATGCAAATTCAGACTTACTGTAATTTTGAAATGTATGTTGATTACATAGTCCCCCTTCAGTCTTTGCTTAGGAGTATAAACATAATTTTAAGTGACGTGAATTTCCTTCAAATTTACAGAAATATATACTGCATCTCCACTAGGGGGTGATCTACTATTGAAAGTAATAAGAAGAGAAGATTTGAAAACACACCGTGGACCTACCATTGCAAAATGGAAATTCTTGGTAGAAAACCCACCAATAAAATGTTTTAAGTAAAAGTAAGAGACAGATTAATATGTTTGAAGTTGGGTCAGCAAGAAGAATGCTAAAATCTTTATTAAGCATAAACAAAGCACACAATTTTGAGACTTAAATGTAGATGTGTTGGTCAACCAATTTTTTTTCTCAATTTCCAAATTTCAGTTCAAATTTTTTTTTTTTTCCTCAGCAGTATTGAGTATAAACAGCGTGTCCATCAAAGACTGTATCTTTTTGCTTCTTTAAAGAACAGAGTTTCCTGTTGTGGAGAAAGTAATTTTCAAAAACAAAACTTGGCATATGTAATACTTCATAAAGCAATGTGGAAATGAACATACTGGGTGGGAACTTGATAAGAGATTGAACTTGGATAATTATCTAGAATCTAATCAGAGCTGTACACTGAGGTAGGCAGGTTTCATACATCATCTCATTTAGTCTTCACAGTCTTCTTGTTTGACTTGTAAGTGGTTTGGAAGCTGCAGAGCCTCATAAGGGGAGATGGCCTAGAGACTGGATATAGAAGTAGGATAGAGAATGGGAAGTGTAAAATTGCTTGGGAAACCATTGCTTATGATTTCCCACAGAAAAAGGCTTTTAACTGTTGGGGTTGGAGATACCATACGGTCTGCAACTTCTTTGATAAAGAGAAACATTGAGAGATCATGATTATCAATAGCAAACCTAGTTGCTTCTGAATTTTTTTGCTGGGATTTGTCTACAAGAAATGCTCCAGAACCTTATTTTTGTAGTGATTTTGAAAATTTGCCTTGGCTTTGAGTGAACATGGGTTTGATTTAGTCACTAGTGTTTCTCATTTAATTTCTTGAGAAAAAGTTGAATAAATTTTTGCCGTTAGTTAAACTTCCACCACAATGAGTTGTGTTTTCAATGGAATGGATAACTCAGTTTAGGATTAAGAAATATATATCTCCATCTGATTTTTTTTATCCTGCCAGCATGCCCACATTAACACAGAGAGGGAGCAGCTATGTAAAACTGTTGCTTCTTTAGCTTTGATAATTTATTACAAATATGTTCTAAAATTTCTCAAGAGAAAACCCAGGTAAACCACAGTCTAATCTGTGGCTTTTCTTCTGCCTAGGGGGGTTTATGCTGGCAGTTGTGAAGCTCAAATTTCATAAGAGCTGTCTTGAGGCTTAGGGAGATACAATCTTCATAGTAGATGGACATTTTCATGCAAGTTTTTCCTAACTTGCATAAGTGCATCTAACTCCTGTTTTATGTAAGAAGTGTTGTTTCTTTTCATTTCATTAACTTGGAGGATTTATTAAATCTAATGAAATATGTGGTATTATAAGAGATCCTTAAACTCTGTGTATACTGCATCCTTGATGTCTTCAAAAGGAATACTTGTAAGATTTTTAGAAATCTCCAGAATTGGGAACATGAAAGCGTTTGGACAGGCATCTGCTCTTGTGAAATACTGATTTTTGCTGTGAGTAGCTTTTTATAGCTACTGTTTCTACTTTCATTGAAACTTGACATATTTTTTTAAGCCAAGAATTTTATTTTTCATTTTTAAAAAATAAATGTTATTTATTTATCCTCTGTGCTGGGCCTTGGTTGCTGCATGGGCTTTTCTGTAGTTGTGGCAAGAGGGGGTGACTCTCAGGTTGCAATACGGGGGACTCTCATCGCAGTTTCTTCTCTTGTTGCTAAGCACAGGCTCTGGAGCACGCAGGATCAGTAGTTGCGGCTCCCAGGCTCTAAAGCATAGGCTCAGTAGTTGTGGCACACAGGCTTAGCTGTTCCGGAGCATGTGGAGTCTCCTCAGACCAGGAATTGAACTGTTATCGTCTACATTGGCAGGTGAATTCCTTACCACTGAGCCACCAGGGAAGCCAGACTTTTTTTTTTTTTTTTGTATGTTGCCCATTGTTGTTAAGTTGCACAGTTGCATCCGACTCTGAGACACCATGGACTACAGCACACCAGACTTCACTGTCACCATCTCCTGGAGTTTGCGCAAACTCATGTCCATTGAGTACTTGATGCCATCCAACTATCTCATCCTCTGTCGTCCCCTTTTCCTCTTTCCTTCAATCTGTTCCAGTATCAGTCTTTTCCAATGAGTCAGCTCTTTGCATCAGGTGGCCAAAGTATTGGAGCTTCAGCTTCAGCATCAGCCCTTCCAATGAATATTCAGGATTTATTTCCTTTAGGATTGACTGGTTGGATCTCCTTGCAGTCCAATGGACTCTCAAGAGTCTTCTCCAGCACCACAGCTCGAAAACATCGGTTCTTCAGTGCTCAGCCTTCTTTATGGCCCAACTCTCACATCCATACATGACTACTGGAAAAACCATAGCATTGACTATATGGACCTTTGTCAGCAAAATGATATCTTTGCTTTTTAATATGCTGTCTAGGTTTTTCATAGCTTTTTTCCAAGAAGCAAGCTTCTTTTAATTTTATGGCTGCAGTCAGCATCTGCAGTGATTTTGGAGACCAAGAAAATAAAGTCTGTCACTGTTTCATTTTTTTCCCATCTATTTGCCACAAAGTCATGGGACCAGATGCCCTGGTCTTAGTTTTTTGAATGTTGAGTTTTAAACCAGCTTTTTTACTCTCCTCTTTCACCTTCATCAAGAGGCTCTTTAGTTCCTCTTCACTTTCTGTCGTAAGGGTGGTGTCAGCTGCATATCTGAGGTTATTGATATTTCTCCCAGCAATCTTGATTCCAGCTTGTGCATCATCCAGCCCGGCATTTCACATGGTGTACTCTGCATATAAGTTAAATAAACAGGGTGACAATATATAGCCTTGACGTACTCCTTTCCCAATTTGGAACCAGTCTGTTGTTCCATGTCCAGTTCTAACTGTTGCTTCTTGACCTGCATACAGATTTCTCAGGAAGCAAGTAAGGTGGTCTGGTATTTCCCATCTCTTGAAAAATTTTCCATAGTTTGTTGTGATCCACACAGTCAAAGGTTTAGCACAGTCAAGGAAGCAGAGGTAAATGTTTTTCTGGAATTCTGTTGCTTTTTCTTTGATCCAACAGATGTTGGCAATTTGATATCTGGTTCCTCTATCTTTTCTAAATCCAGCTTGTACAACTGGAAGTTCTTGGTTCATGGAGTGTTGAAGCCTAGCCTGAACATTTGAGCACCTTGCTGACATGTGAAATGAAGGCAGTTGTGCAATAGTTTGAACATTCTTTGGTGCTGCCCTTTTTTGGGATTGAAATGAAAACTGACCTTTTCCAGTCCTGTTGCCACTGCTGAGTTTTCCAAATTTGCTGGCATGTTGAGTACAACACTTTAACGGCATCATCTTTTAGGATTTGAAGTTGCTTAGCTGGAATTCCATCACCTCCACTAGCTTTGTTAGGAGTAATGCTTCCTAAGGCCCACTTGACTTAGCACTCCAAGATGTCTGGCTCTAGGTGAGTGACCACACCATTGTGGTTATCCAGGTCATTAAGATTATTTCTGTACAGTTCTTCTGTGTATTCTTGCCACCTCTTCTCAATCTCTTCTGCTTCTGTTAGGTCCATACCATTTCTGTCCTTTTTTGTACCCATCTTTGCATGAAATGTTCCCTTATATCTCTAATTTTCTTGAAGGGATTTCTAGTTTTTCCTATTCTATTGTTTTCTTCTATTTCTTTGCATTATTCACTTAACGCTTTATCTCTCCTTGCTATTGTTTGGAAGTCTCCATTCAGTTGGGTATATCTTTCCCTTTCTCCTTTGCCTGTTGCTTTGCTTTGCCCTTATCTGTACACAAACCTCCATATTTTCATCGCTGAAAACGTGATGTGGGATGCTGGCAAAGGATGCTACCCCATCGGCTATGCTCACTCGCTAAAGCAGCTCGAATTCATTTTTCCAGCTCCATGGCATGACTCCTTTGAATCTGTGTTTCTATAAAGTACAAATCCCTCTAGCTATGGACTTTCAGGATGAAAAACTGATAACTTTAAACCCTTAAATGCCAAGAATTTGCTATATTTGCGTTTTCACTAGTATTGCTAGGATTGAAGAATCACTTCTTCAATCAATAATCAGGTGTTTAAAATTCTGTACACATCAAAGTGAATTGCCTGAAAGTATACATTTTATCACCCTGAATGTACATGGTTTATTTTATCCTAAGGCCTGAGATATGTCAAGATCCAGGTGTTTTGGGGTTTGCAAGCATATTACACAATCAACCTAAGTTTTTAAACAGCTCTGTATGTGGCACTAGAGCTTTGCTCTATTCGGTATAAAAGTCTTTATATTGATTCACAAAGGATGCTAAATATGGCCAATGTATTCTAGAAACGTACCACTTATTTATAAGTTAAGGTAATAGTTTCTAATCCTGGTTGAACATTGGAACTTCCTGCAGAGCATTTAAAATATTCTAATACCTGAGCTTCAGTTTAGATCAAATAAATCAAAATCATGAAATCAGTAAATTTCAAAAAGATCCCCAGGTGATTCTAGTAGTTGATAGTTACTGGAAACTACTGGGTTAAACTGACTTCCTCTGCCATCTGGAAATAAATGCAGGCAGAATATAAGCAGGTAAACTGAATTGAGTGTGTGAATAAAATATAACAGATGCATTGGATTTCACACACTTTATTTTTTGAAAAACAACATATATAGGACTAAATAAATGTCAGGCAGAGTTTTAAATGGTTAATTCATTTAACCTTTGATGCAATTCTGTGACATATTCACTACCTCAGTCCCATTTACAGATGAGAAAATTAAATTCAAATTCTTCAAGTTAGTCACAGCTGGTGAAGGACTGGGCCTAGCTTCAGAGTCTGTGTTCTAATCCATCAGCTCCTAAGTGTGATTCCTGAATGAGGTACATCAGTCTCAGCTAGAAGCTTGTTAGAAATACGTCCTCAGACCTCCTCCTTGGAGTTTCTTACTCAATAAACATGGGGTGGAGCCTGAGAATTTACATTTCTAAGTTTCAAGGTGTTGCTGCTGCCCATCTGGTAATCACCTGGAGAACCACTGAGAATCACTATACTCTGCAACACTGCTGCTGCTGCTGC
The DNA here is from genome assembly GCF_054371585.1 of Giraffa tippelskirchi. NCBI lineage: Eukaryota > Metazoa > Chordata > Mammalia > Artiodactyla > Giraffidae > Giraffa > Giraffa tippelskirchi. The sequence continues at coordinate 100,122,598 of NC_137280.1, read as the reverse complement.
TGCTAAGTCGCTTCAGTCGTGTCCGACTCTATGCGACCCCATAGATGGCAGCCCACCAGGCTCCCCCGTCCCTGGGACTCTCCAGGCAAGAATACTGGAGTGGGTTGCCATTTCCTTCTCCAATGCACGAAAGTGAAAAGTGAAAGTAAAGTCGCTCAGTTGTGTCTGACTCTTCGCAACCCCATGGACTGCAGCCTACCAGGCTCCTCCGTCCATGGGATACTCTCCTACACTACCCCTCCAAATTGTCCCGTGATGTTCCACTCTAGAATAGTCTTTTTAATTAAGAATAATATAAACATAAAAGTTCAAGTCTCATTATAAACAAAATATTTTTCTACTCAGAGTCACCTTTGTTTAGTTTGTAGAGGCAGGGGCTGGCATTGTTTGGAGGTGATAAATCAGTGTGCTAGTTCCACAAGCTACCATTGGGTTCTTGATTAGAGATTGAACAAACAAAAAGACAATGAAAGAGAAAGACTGTAAATAGAGAGTATTCTCATTTTACTTTTCTTTTTTTTTCCACCACAATTCAACTATTTCCCCTTTTAGGCACTGTGTTCCGTAGCATCCTTACTCCATTTTCCTTTGGCTCAATATTTCAGTGGTTAGTAATTCAATGCAGAAAATTTCTGTTACGGACTCATTTGTAGCTGATATTGAGAGACAACTACAAGTCACTTTTAAGCTAGTTGTATTAATCTTTTCTTGGGGGTGAGAGATATATTAGAATTCTGTGATTATGAGTCATCCTGTGAATGACACAATAAAATATATGTATATACATATATGGGGAGAGAGAATTTCTGTTAAGAATATGAGATAGAATGTCAGCTAACATTCATAGCAGGGAAATTGACAAATGATGAATTTATAGATTATCTTTCTGGTAATATTTCAGCTCCAAAACATCAGTATTTGTGTAAATCAAGCGTAATGTCCCAATAAATTTTTTTGTCAAGGCTTAGATCTTTAGTCGGAGAAGGCAATGGCACCCCACTCCAGTACTCTTGCCTGGAAAATCCCATGGACGGAGGAGCCTGGTAGGCTACAGTCCAGGGGGTCGCTGAGAGTCGGACACGACTGAGCGACTTCACTTTCACTTTTCCCTTTCATGCACTGGAGAAGGAAATGGCAACCCACTCCAGTATTCTTGCCTGGAGAATCCCAGGGATGGCAGAGCCTGGTGGGCTGCCGTCTATGGGGTCGCACAGAGTCGGACACGACTGAAGCGACTTAGCAGCAGCAGATCTTTAGTATGCCCTTGTCCAACACAAGTGTGAGTTTTGACTTCTGTAAGAATGCATTTTCAGGACAATTTTATGCACTTCATTATCTCTCAGTCAATAAATGTCATAATATATATTTAATCTCAGAAGCAAGATAGAGCTATTAAAAGAACATTTTTATCCATTCAAAAGATCATGTTTTCTACAAAACTAGTAATCCAGAATTAAAATAAAAATAATCAGAACTAGCAGTTCAGAAACATGGATACATTTTTATTCAATGACTTGGCAGAGAGTAGACATCAATGTCTGGTGAGTTCTGCTCCTACTGCGTGATTCCTTTGTTTGGCATGCAGCTCAGTATCTCCTTTTGCTTGGTCTCTCCTCTTCAGTCTGATGCAGCCCAGGGGTTGCAGGAAAGGAAGATCTACAGGGGAGAGCACACACACACAGACATACACAGAAGACTCTGCACCATCCATAGCTGTTTCACCCACCATAAATATCAACACCCAGAGTCATTTTTGTGGTGCTCTTTTTTCACAGTTACATAAAAATCAACTATTTTTTATTAAAATATATTCCATCAGAAAATACCACTAGGAAGCATTAAAGTGCTAAAAGTTGTCTCTTTTAATGGAGTCAATAAGAATTAAATATACAATTCCTATAATTATACTCTCCTTTTTTCATTGCCAACATGAGAGCTTCTTTACTGCCTCTACTGTTTTTTTGTCATTTGTATCATTTTATGAGACTCAATTTTTATTAATAATCCCTTTCTTCCTTGTTGCCATAAATCACTGAATGAAATAGTCTAAGAAAATGTCATTGTAGGTTTGAAAATCCCAGATGATGGTTTATCCCAAATATGACTGTTGTTTTAATTGTGCTTCTTAATATTGGCTTACAAGGACAGCAAAACAGCTAGAAGACTGGAGAGTTTTCCAACTAGAGAATTGTGATTCAAGTTTTTAATGTGATGGTGGTTGATATAGAAGAGAAGGCTTGGGAAAGTATGTATAACATGCATAGTATAGTAAAGTCCTGTTGGACATTGCTGTTCTTCTGACTTCTTAAGATCCCAAAGCACCTAAATGAAATTAGAAATGTGAAAACATGTAGTACTTTTTAATTTCCATACTGAGAATAATAATAGCATCCACTTCATGGAGGTGTCATGAATACCTAGTAGTGCCGTGGAAGTGTTTGATAAATACAATAATGAATTAACCAGAAGCAGACTCCTTGAAAGCTTCTTCATGTGATGTTCCTGAAGCAAAAAAGCTTTATCCTTTTATTGCCCTTGCCATTTTCTATATAGCTGCAAGGACTCTTCAGATGATGTCCCTTTCTAGCTGTCCTTCAGGATGTCATCTAGCAGTCCCAGGCTGAGTGATGCGATCCTGCTCCCTTTTCTAGTACCTGTTTCTCTTCCTGTCTTATTGCCTCCAGGAGCATCTGTCTTTAGCTTACTCCTGAAGATGCCACACTTGTATGGAACAGTTCTCCTCAAATAAGTCCTAGATCTTTCAACTAACAATGGCATCTGTAGCTATCACTTTGCAGTGTGCAACTGACATGTCAAACTCCAAATAAAGCCAAAATATTGTGTGTAAAATACAATCACAACTGTGAAACATTGTGTGCTGTGTATGTGTATATATATGTATATATACACATACACACATATTTATGTATTTATGTATGCATTTATATATAGGGTTTCCCTGGTGGCTCAGTGGTAAAGAACCCACTTGCCAATGCAGGAGATGAGAGTTCGATCCCTAAATTGGGAAGATCCCCTGGAAAAGGAAATGGCCACGACTCCAGTATTCTTGCCTGGGAAATCCCACGGACAAAAGGAGCCTGGAGGGCTATAGTCCATGGGGTTGCAAAAGAGTCGGACATGACATAGCAACTAAATAACAACAAATATATATATATATATATATATACATACATTTATATGCAGAAAAAATTAAGCAAATATTAAATAAGGTTTATTAAAATTTAGATCATTTTATTTCTTTTCTCAACTTTTTTTGTATCTTCTACAATGAAATTGAAAGATTATAGTATGGATGACTGCAGAGAGGATTTTTTTGTTTTCAAATCTCATCTCACACCCCCTCAAAAGAAAAGTTTTAAATTTTTTTCCTTCCATGTTTTTACTTCCATAAATACAGAGAAGGGAATCATTTTGTAAGCAAATAGTCAGCTTTAATGTTTTGATGATAATGTTTATATTCCTAAATTGCAATATGAGATCTGAAAAAAATCACTTCAGGGCAATGCATGAATTTCACAATTTCCCAGTTTCCATAAAGTGTTTTTCCATGTTGACATTTTCTAATATTTTTGCTTATGTTTTATATCTTCATGTTCCCACAGCTTAGCACATCAAATTCTTTTCTGCTTCTGATGTTCCTTGAAAGTAAAGGCCCTGATCATTCTGCCTAAGCCAGAATTTGACACTTTTCTGTTCTTTTCTCCTCATATTTCTTAACGATTCAAGGTTTTCTATATTCCTACAATATCTTTCACTTCTGCATGATTGTATGTCTTGATCTTTATTACATCACTGTCAATATCTTCTTTAGAGTCCAGTTGTCGATTTTTCATGTGGGATGATTGTAGCATGGTCTTTGCTGACTTCCTGTCTGTGCCCAGATTGTATTAGTGAATTTCCAGCAATTAAGAACACAGTGCATGCAGCCTTTAGTCCTAAATAACATTTGATCTGAGCTCAGTCAGGTTACGTGATGATACGAGGACACTTTTTAAGGCAGCACTACTCTTTGGAATGGCAGCATCCTGGATATTTCTTCCAGACTTGCAGCCTAGGGAGGCCCAGGATAGCCCACCACGTGGTCTGTCCATGTCCCATGTCAAGCGCCCAGCACCACATCCAAGACTCCGCTCCTCTTCTTCCCACTGTCTTCTCACTAATCACACCAGAGGGTCTCATATCTTGCCGAGGGGGACTTCAAACCCTCAGTTCATTATCTATCCCAAAGTGACTCAGCCAGCGTGCCTCGGTACCCCTTCCTTCTCAAGAATCTCCCTGGTGATTCCTTCATTTGGCTCCTGGAGTTATTTTTGAAAAATCTTTCTGGGAAGTTTTAAGAAATTTGACCCAAATAGCAACAACATTTCCAGCACTTTAAAAAAAAAATGTTAAAAAAAAGGGTTATACTCCCACAGCCTTAAGCAATCATACTAATTATCTTAGAGGAGCTCTCAAAATGTGACAAGGACAGAATGGTAATTGTAATGTTCATTCTCTGATACAATCTAGCTATAAATACTGTCTTCTAAATCAGAGCAAGCACCATGCTTTTAAATATGTTGTTGAAATAAGTTTGTCACTTTTTATATCCAGTGTTTTTAATTCTTCTGGAATGTTTGTTCCTATGGACTAAACAGGAGTTCATATGAATTAAAGAGAAGGAAGATTCCCGGGCAGTATTAATCCTGTTAGAAATTTCATTGGCACATGCTTTTCTTTACCCTGATGGAACAATCGCTGTAGTTGGCTGTGATGAATTATTCCACCTCTGTGGGCAGTTGGCTGGTACCAAGTGGAGTGGTGCATCCTGATTTCATTAGTCCATTACTCTTCCTGAAATGGAGCATTTGCTACCTCCATGAATTGCCTAGGGTTGCACAAAGCCCATCTGTGTGCCACTTGGAGGAATGTCAGCCTGAAGGCAGCAGTAGCAGGTAAAGGTCAAATGATCCACTGTGACCTGTTGAAGCCAGACTTTCAAAATTGGTTCTCCTGAAAACTCACTCAGGAGTATCATAAGGGAATTGACTAACCTACCCCAAGTGGAAATCATCTTTCAGCTCTAGCGTAAATGGTTTGACTGAAGAATTCATTGTGCTAAAAACAGTAGTATTGACTGACTGGTGTTATATTTTTGCAGTTTATGTGGATCCTTTGTCCTGGGGAGGTGGACTACCTTTTGGAGGACGGAGGAGAGGGTTGAGATGGGAAAAGAGAGCTTTCTAATTCTTACAGTGTGTCCCTCCCCTACCTAGCAGCTCCTTGTCTCTCAAGTGAACCTAGAGGTGAGCAGGTCAAGGAGAATGCAGAAACCCTCCACAGGGGTGTGATAAAGAAGCAAAGAGATGCCAGTATAGGTACCTTCTTGGTGGAACATAAGGACTTGGTGGGAATGGAGGGGTGATGGTGTTGATGTGCCTCCAGAATGCAGAGGAGCCTGAAAAATGTGTCATGTGTTAGTAATCTCTAAACTAAGGAAGCATGCAGTCATGGAACTTGGGTGCTGGAAAGAATGTTGGAAACAGGGGCTTCCAAACTATTTAGTCTATAGCCAATGAAACTGAAGCCCAAAGAAATCCCCTTGAGATCTCATGGCCAGAGAGTGACAGAGCTAGGAGTAAACAACTCATCTAGTGTCACATATCCCTTACATGCTTATATCACTTACATATCCCTGCAATGCTGATGTTTCCAGATCCTTTACCTTGATGCTCAGTGAAACACTGTTGCGTTTCCTTGAAATTCTCGGGCATTAGTAACTGATACTTCAGCTCTGTTTTCACCATATATGAATTAGGGCATTTACAGTGTTTTAAATGCAAATAGACTTACCGAAACAATCAGAATTTGCCGAGACGTCTTATCATTAAACCAGGTTGTTCTAAGTAGACAATTGCTAGCTCACCCAGGATTACTACGTGTGTTAATAGTGATGATCCACATTGCTTTTCAGCTCTTGCTGTGTATATGGAGAGGGTGGATTGGAGCAGGTAAGCATATGCTGCAAAGTATGATACTTTCCAGCAGTATTTTTGCAAATTACCATCAATTTCCTTTCTCCACATGTCACCTTAAAATGGAGAATTGTGCCTTTTCTTTTCATGGAAGTGAAATTTTATTCCCTAGATTACCATGGGCAAAGCACTTTGCTAAAGTGATTCTTTAGTTAAGTGTCCATGAAGTAGGAATGCTGTGATGCTTTTGTGTTTCAGGTGTGTCATTAGGTGGGGCTTCATTAATGAAGAGCTGGCCAATTTCCTTTCTTTCATGCACAGATAGGAGAGGGGAAAGTGATGGCTAAAAGTCCAGGTCTGGCTTGTCACACATCTTTTCATCTAATATCCCCATGATTAGGAGAGAGCATACCGTTTTCTTGCAAACTCACACATCTGAGAATGAAAGAGAGCACTTAATAATTAATCAGGAGCAACAGCTGTTTAAAAAAAAAAAAAAGTCTGTCCTGGAAACACGGGGAAATGCGGTCATCCTATGTTTGACAACTAGACAGGAACATCAGACCCCTACCTCCATTGCACAGGTAGGAAAACAGTTTTAGAGAGAAGCACTTTGCCCAAGGTCATATTTAGAAAGTAGAACATCCAGAATCTCAAGTCTGGACTGACTCCGACCATTTGCTGTTTGTTCTCTGCTCTCTTTTTCTGCCATTCAGCAGTTCCCAGATTATTTACATAAACAGGCCGTTTTGTGGCGGTGAATCCAGGAGTAAGGGTTGAATGCATGAGGAAAATGGAACTCTAGCTATTGCTTTGTGCCATTGATTCATTGCATGGGTGTTCAATGTGTTGGAATGCCTCTGCACGACCTCCGACCTCAGGGAGGGGCTCCCTCTTGGACACTCATATGCCCTCTCCCACGCAGAGCAGCATGGGCTCCTGAATTTCCATCTTTATTTCAGGCTTCTGCTTGACACATTCAACCTGATACTCCCAGCAGAAGGGATTATCTGCCCCTGGTGGAAATTCATGGCTTGTATTCTTGACTCATTGTCCTTGTGGTTTCCTGGATTAGAAATATCCACTCTTCCGCTTACCACCCCCAGCCATTTGTCCAGAGAGCCTCCCAGTCATGCTTCTTGGTGACCTTCACAGCCTCCCAGGGTCTCATTACCTCTTGCTTAGATACTCTGAGGGGTTTCCCTTAAATATCTCTGCTCTGTTTTTTTTTCCTTCTTACATTGCTTCCATTGCTTCTTGCATCATCTTCCTGTAAACAAACCTGAAAACCTGATCATAAGGTAAGTTGGGCAGTTCTTATAGTGTCTTCTTTGGTCTATAGTTAATGTTCATTCTTCCCAGAATAATATACAATCTATTCTTTGGGGTGTGCTGGGAATGGGGGCTGTCAGTCTCTCTTGAAAGAGAGAAAGAGAACAAGACAGGGAGAGAAAGAGAAAAGAGGGAGGGAGGAAGAAAGACAAAAAAAAAAAAAAAATGACTATCTCAGGGACACACTGTACAATACTTCTAGTGGCACAAGTCACTTAGTTACTTGAATCCGGCCTGCATGCTGCTTCCTGCAGCCCTGAGTCCAGGCATATGGATGAGACTGCCTGGTGGAAGAGGCTCCTTTTTCTAATTTGTATGAAAACACGTCTATTTGCCACATCATGTGCCCACCACTCTTCAGCCATATGGGGATCAGTACCTTTTAAAAAGTGTCTAGGACCTTCCCTGGCAGTCCAGTGGGCAGGACTTCACCTTCAAGTTCAGGGCATGCAGGTTCAATCCATGGTCCCATATGCCTCACCACCAAAAAACCAAATGATAAAACAGAAGCAATATGGTAACTAATTCAATAAATACTTTTTTTAAAACAGTGTGTTGAGCTATCAGCTTCATATGAAAAAAAATTGTGCCCAGCTGCTCTGTTCAGGCAGGCCGTGGCCCTGTCTGTTTCCTGACAGGTTTTGTAAATCTCAAGGATGGGGACCATATTTTCATGGTATTTCCTCAACTTTAATTTGAGTATGGATCACTGGGGGTCTTGTTAAAAGGCAAGTTCTGTTTGGTTCTGCTGCTGCTGCTGCTAATCCACACTTTGAATGCTATGCTAAGCTGCCTCAGTCATGTCCTACTCTGTGCAACATTATGGACTGTAGCCAGCCAGGTTCCTATGTCCATGGGATTTTCCATAACAAGGTCCTAAAATCTAATGGTGTTCATGGCATGGAGTAAGGGCTCCATAAACAAACACTGAGTAGATAGGTAAATGGAAGGAATGAGGAGAGAAGGAGGGATGGAAGGGGTGAAACCATATTCACACAGATCAGAAACTGAAAGATCCATTTTTCTAATGTATTTAGAGAGAAGATGTCAAGTGAAGGTAAACTGATAGAGGAGACTGGTGAATTTTTTTTCTTTAGGTAGTTTTTCACAATTGAAGGCCAGACTATAAATTCATTAGAGGGGTTCTCTGTAATTTCTCTGCGAGCTTCTCTGTAGCTCTAGTCATAAAGCTTGGACATTGACATATATAGATAAAGGGGGTACAGCCCATGTTAGATAACTACAGTAGAATGTTTGTGTGCTGTGATGTATATGTGATTTTTGAGGAATTTAGGGTAGTGATCTTGTTAAATAGGCTTGAAATCATTCATTCCGATGTTTATTTGTTTTCTTCTAAGAAATAACAAGTACGTTCTTCATCATTGCGGAGAGGCAAGCAATAAGAGTAAACCCACTGTGTTTTGTTGGGCCACATACATCTTCAAATTGCTTATCACATTTTAGAATTGGGGAAAGTAAGGCTGCCGAGAAGGATGAGGCTTGGCTTACGTAATGGAGCCAGCAATGGGCTGAAAGTGAGAGACTGACTCTGATGCTTCATGTCCAAGTGGCCCTAGATAAGTCTGTCTAGGCCTCAGTGCTCTTGGCTGCACATTCCATAGATCCACTGTATATTTATTGTGTGCTTACTGTGTCTTGAGACTCTCTACACAAGAGGATGTGTGTTGAATTAGGTGACCCCAAGCTCCTTCAGTTTGCCACTATTTTGGTTGTTCCCCCCATCTCTATAATTAGTAGACCATATATTTTCTTGAAGTGGAAATAGACTTATTTTTTTTTGCATTTTAAGATAAGATTTGTGCAAAACAAAAGATGGATCTAATCCAAGGAGAATTCTTGCTTTGTACTGCTCTTTAGGTCTTAGTGGTGAATGTTGTTCCACACTTGGACTCTTTCTTGAAGCCTTTCAGAAAAAGGAAAAGCAAAAGAAATAGGAGTATACATTTTTGTTCTCTTATCAGCCAGTGGGAAGGAGCACAAAGGCAGCACTCAGCTTTCTGACAGCATTGTCTTGAAGGATGTGTTTGTGGCAGTTTTCAAAGGGAGGCGTGCAGACAGTTGCGTGATCGTGGATACATGACAGCCAGTGTTTGCTGGTAGGTTGAAGGTGGTGCTGTTTATGCTGCTTCCAAAGTTTTGAGTATTTTCTGGGGAAACTCAGTATTTTGGCTTATGTATATATTTAAAAATACAACTCTAGGAGTTGGTGATGGACAGGGAGGCCTGGAGTGCTGCGGTTCATGGGGTTGCAAAGAGTCCCACAGGACTGAGCGACTGAACTGAACTGAACTGACTAGACGGACCTTTGTAGGCAAGTAATGTCTCTGCTTTTTACTGTGCTGTCTAGGTTGGTCATAACTTTCCTTCCAAGGAGTAAGCGTCTTTTAATTTCATGGCTGAAATAACCATCTACAGTGATTTTGGAGCCCAAAAAAATAAAGTCAGCCACTGTTTCCCCATCTATTTCTCATGAAGTGATGGGACTGGATGCTGTGATCTTAGTTTTCTGAATGTTGAGCTTTAAGCCAACTTTTCCGCTCTCCTCTTTCACTTTCAGCAAGAGGCTCTTTAGTTCTTCTTCACTTTCTGCCATAAGGGTGGTGTCATCTGCATATCTGAGGTTATTGATATTTCTCTCGGCAATCTTGATTTGAGCTTGTGCTTCATCCAGCCCAGCGTTTCTCATGATGTACTCTGCATATAAGTTAAATAAGCAGGGTGACAATATACAGCCTTGACGTACTCCTTTTCCTATTTGGAACCAGTCTGTTGTTCCATGTCCAGTTCTAACTGTTGCTTCCTGACCTGCATACAGGTTTCTCAAGAGGCAGGTCAGGTGGTCTGATATTCCCATCTCTTTCAGAATTTTCCACTCTTTATTGTGATCCACACAGTCCAAGGCTTTGGCATAGTCAATAAAACAGAAATAGATGTTTTTCTGAAACTCTCTTGCTTTTTTGATGATATAGTGGATGTTGGCAATTTGATCTCTGGTTCCTCTGCCTTTTCTAAACCAGCTTGAACATCTGGAAGTTCATGGTTCACGTATTGCTGAAACCTGGCTTGGAGAATTTTGAGCATTACTTTACTAGCATGTGAGATGAGTGCAATTGTGCGGTAGTTTGAGCATTCTTTGGCATTGCCTTTCTTAGGAATTGGAATGAAACAACTTTTCCAGTCCTGTGGCCACTGCTGAGTTTTCCAAATTTGCTGGCATACTGAATGCTGCACTTTCACAGCATCATCTTTAAGGATTTGAAATAGCTCAACTCGAATTCCATCACCTCCAATAGCTTTGTTCGTAGTGAAGCTTCCTAAGGCCTACTTGACTTCACATTCCAAGATGTCTGGGTCTAGGTGAGTGATCATACCATTGTGATTATCTGGGTCATGAAGATCTATTTTTTGTACAGTCCTAATGTGTATTCTTGCCACCTCTTCTTAATATCTTCTGCTTCTGTTAGGGCCATGCCGTTTCTGTCCTTTATAGAGCCCATCTTTGCATGAAATGTTCCCTTGGTATCTCTAATTTTCTTGAAGAGATCTCTAGTCTTTCCCATTCTATTGTTTTCCTCTATTTCTTTGCACTGATTACTGAGGAAGACTTTCTTATTTCTCCTTGCTATTCTTTGGAATTCTGCATTCAGATGGGTATATCTTTCCTTTTCTCCTTTGCTTTTCACTTCTCTTCCTTTCCCAGCTATTTGTGAGGCCTCCTCAGACAGCCATTTTGCTTTTTTGCATTTCTTTTTCTTGGGGATGGTCTTGATCCCTGTCTCCTATGCAATGTCACGAACCTCTGTCCATAGTTCATCAGGCACCCTGTCTATCAGATCTAGTCCCTTAAATCTATTTCTCACTTCCACTGTATAATCGTAAGGGATTTGATTTAGGTCATACCTGAATGGTCTAGTGGTTTTCCCCATTTTCTTCAATTTAAGTCTGAATTTGGCAATGAGGAGTTCATGATCTGAGCCACAGTCAGCTCCTGGTCTTGTTTTTGCTGACTGTATAGAGCTTCTCCGTCTTTGACTGCAACGAATATAATCAGTCTGATTTCGGTGTTAACCATCTAGTGATGTCCATGTGTGGAGTCTTCTCTTGTGTTGTTGGAAGAGGGTGTTTGCTATGACCAGTGCGTTCTCTTGGCAAAACTCTATTAGCTTTTGCCCTGCTTCATTCTGTACCCCAAGGCCAAATTTGCCTGTTACTCCCAGTGTTTCTTGACTTCTTACTTTTGCATTCCTTTCCTCTATAATGAAAAGGACATCTTTTTTGGGTGTTTGTTCTAGAAAGTCTTGTAGGTCTTCATAGAACCGTTCAGCTTCTTCAGCATTACTGGTCAAGGCATAGACTTGGATTACTGTGACATTGAATGGTTTGCCTTGGAAACAAACAGAGATCATTCTGTTTTTGAGTTTGCATCCAAGTACTGCATTTTGGACTCTTGTTAACTATGATGGCTACTCCATTTCTTCTAAGGGATTCATTACCCCTTCAAGCTTAAAACCGATATAAAGATGAATGAATGTACATTTATAAAGGCATGACTTACAGAACACATCGTACAGGAAAATGACTTACTGATAAGATGTATGAATTATGATCTTTAGGAAATAATTACTCAAAGCTGTTCCCATCCTTGTAAGGCAGAGGCTGTGGCATGTACCAATGTTGTGCAGTGCAAAGAACCATGGTCCATTAGAAACACTGGAAATACTCTATTGTGGCTGCAGTGCTGAGAGTGAGAGGGAGCATGGTGTGAGGTATGGCTGAAGACACAAGGTTGGCGATAGATAATAAAGAGGCAGTCCAGAAATAAGCTGAGTGAGTTAGAAGTGCCCTTCAGCAGCTCTGGCATAGCATAGTTCTTAAGTCACCTCTCACATTTTCCTCTCAACATCAGTAAAAATTCTAGCAGAGAAAATGATTTAAAAAAAAATGGATTGAGTATTAGTCATGCTGCATTTTTCTTCTTTTTCACTTCATCCCTAGAGCACAAAGGGGAATAAAGGTTAGAAATGAAATGCTGAGCTGTAAATAGTAAAATTTCAATATAGAGACAGTGATGAACTCCAATAAATATCTAATTTAAGAAAAGAATAATGGGATCAAAATTTAGCCTCTTGTTCCCCATTTTGATCACACATCTGTGCACTGCTGTGAAGGTCACTTGAGAACAGGTTTGTTTGCCTTTGAATCTGTTGAATCAATGGTGGCAAAACAAAAATGTAGAAGAGAGAAGTGATCCTGAGAACTGCTCTTGTAAGGATGGTGCTGTCTTAGGTTTTCTAGGGTGACAAGCATGAATTTTACATTTTATTCAGTCTTTCTCCTGATTGTGGAAACTGGCCCCAGAAATGTCATCCGTCTTACTCTATAGCCGATAAAATGAATACAATTCATTGGAACATTTAAGCTGACTATATCCTCCCAGCTCTCAAGGTGTCTCCCTTACTGACTCTTCTGATTTACTTCCTGCTGATTATCATGATAATACCTTGGATTTATCTTTTGCAAATGCCTGTTTATATTCTTGTTTTCTCATTGTTCTTTGGCAAATGCTATCTAATTTAGTACTCACATTTTGAGGTGGCATGAGAACTGATTTCATGTCTTCTCCCCGTATAGTTTTCTTCACAATACAGAGTCCCTAATACATTACAGTTAGTTGATAAACATGCTAGTATTATTTTCCTGCTGAGTGGTCTCTGCTGGGCTCATTAACCTTACCTGAGGAAGAAAGACCAATGGTTACTGGTTATATAGGTTTAGTAACAAATGCCAAGTCTTAGACTGTAATGTTAGATAGTCTGCTGCTCTGCTTCCAAATGCCATTGTAACATGTTGGGCTTGTGTTTATAGTCCTTAAGTTACCAACTCTGAATCAGTGAAGACATAATTGTGCTTTTGGTATTAAGTAGAATTTCCTAGTAAGAATGGTGCCCACCTTTTTCATTTTTCCTGTAGTAATAAATTGGCCTGTAATTTTATCATGAAGGAGAGAATCAGAAAATGAGAGAGCCGGGAAGAGAGACAAGGACTCTGTCTGTAAACTGAGTACCTGTTGATCTTATGAATTTATGATCTTATGTCTTTGGCCTTTGTTCTGGTTAGCCAGAACTTGAATGGTCAGATCGTTCACATTTCATTTCTCAGCTTTTTTTTTTTTTGTCATATGATTTAATAGTAGCATGACCTTATGATAGATCATATGAACCAAGATGTTTTGAGGCTAAAAGGGTCACTTCTGTAATTATCTAGAAATGAAAAGTACCATTGGGAGCTGTAGGGTAACCTTGTCCTTATTGTCTTTTTTCCTTTAACTTCTTACTTCGCTTGTGAGCCACCCTGTCTGACTTCCAACAGAGGCAATAAAGGGCTTTGCCATGGTTCTGTTGCTCGTGGCCTGTGTGGCTCTGCTAAATGTTTTCTGGCTTTGTATCAGTGGAACATCACTCCAAGAGACAAGAAAGATGTTGTCATCTCCCAGCAAAGGCTCTATGTGTTTTCCTGTGATATGTATGCAGACACTCTCGTGGAAGCTAATCGGAATCAAGCAGCAACCTTGTTCTCAAAGTATAAGTTGTCACCATACTGTGATGATACAAATGCTGTAGCATTAGTCGGTATGACTTCATGCCAATGCTTCTCTCGAACCAGTCCTCATAGACTTAGACTTTTTAAAAAATCTCAACTTGTGCGTAACTATACTAATATTTCCAAAGTCAGCCCCTATTTTATGCCATACATTCTGCTGCTTTCTTACATTATATTTAATAATTTTTCTAAAATCTGTGAGCTGAGTGTCATCTCCCCGTGTGAAATCTGAAGTAAAAGAAGAGCAGAGAGATTAAGAAAATTGCCTCATCAATAAAATGTAGGTTCTGGTTTCCATCTTATTATAGAGCTGTCTGCCTCTAAATCCATGTTCTTTCTGCTAAACCCTGATATCGCTTTAATTAACAAGTACCTCAGCTTGTAATAATAATATAGTAATGTCTCACTTTTAGTTGTTACCTCAGAGAAGTCATATTCTGTAAATCAATGAATAAACCGTGGCTGATCAAACGGTAAGGAATCTACCTGCAATGCAGAAGATCTGGGTTCAATCCCTGGGTTGGGAAGATCCTCTGGAGAAGAGAATGGCAACTCATTCCAGTATTCTTGCCTGGAGAATCCCATGGACAAAGGAGCCTGGTGGGCTATGGTCCAGGGGATCACAGAGTTAAACACAACTAACACTTTCACTTCACTTTCACTTTCATGAATAAACCTTTTTGTTTATTTTCACATAACTTACAACCATTACCAAGTCATAAATTAGGAAAACTTGACAGTCACAAAATTAGTAAGTTCTCAAGTTTGGGTAAATAATTGAAAAATCATTGATCCTGAAACTGTCAACACAGCAGCAGCTGCATAAGGGTTAACCTATTTCCCGTGCTTTTTCTCCATGAAGATGAACTAACAAGGTTTTATTCTCTTCTAAAGAAGATTATTTCAGAGCGTAGGATGCTTTATTATGATTATACACTATTAGTGTTCTCAATTCTATAAATATATACTTTGAAATATAGCAGTGAGGTAGACTTTCAGCACCTTATCAACCAAGAAAGGAAGTATGTACCTAAATTATCATCACCGCACTGACAATTTGCAACTTTAAATTATTCACAAAGTTTGAAAGAAGTCGATCCCAACTTTATGGAAAATTTAATATGAAAAGTAATGTTTTTTATCTTATTGCAAGGAAATGTTTCCAGTTCTAATACTGAACACATACTGAAGAATGAAAATAGCAAAATCTCCGAGTGAAAAAAAAATACAAGTCTCTTTCAACATTTCAGCTCTCAGAAGTGAGCAGGATTAAAATAAATTTCCCCAGCAACCTTTATTTCTCATTAAAGGAGGGGCACACACATGTGTATATTAAAGATACTATGAGATCTTTTTCCCCCCCTTTTCAACACCTCTGACTGGAGAATGCTCAAGCAAAGTTATGACTCTTCCAGTTGGTCAGTCCCCTAGGGAAATGCATGCAGGCAAACACTTATCCCCTCAGTACTAGCGATATACATCTCAACTGCAGTGGACACTGGAAAGTCCTCTGTATCAAGTTTCCTAAAGATAATCAAGGCCAGGACTTTCCTGGTGGTCCAGTGGTTAAGACTTTGCCTACCAATGCCAGTGGTCTGGGTTTGATCCCTGGTTGGGGAGATAAGATCCCACATGCCTCAGGGCCAAAAAACCAAAACGTAAAACAGAAGCTATGTTGTAAAAAATTCAATAAAGATTTTAAAAATGGCCCACATAAAAAAAAAATCTTAAAGATAATCATGGCCAATTATGCGGATGGTCCTCAATTCTTTGTTGTATTGCTTTCCACTCAGTTCAGTTCAGTTGCTCAGTCGTGTCCAACTCTCTGCGACCCCATGGACTGAGCCTGCCAGGCTTCCCTGTCCATCACCAACTTTCATACCTTGCTCAGACTCATGTCCTTTCAGTCGGTGATGCCATCCAACCATCTCATCCTGTTGTTCCCTTCTCCTCCTGCCTTCAATCTTTCCCAGCATCAGGGTCTTTTCTAATGAGTCAGCTTTTCACATCAGGTGGCCAAAGTATTGAAGCTTCAGCATCAGTCCTTCTAATAAATATTCAGGACTGATTTACTTTAGGATTGACTGTTTTGATCTCCTTGCAGTCCAAAAGACTGTCAAAAGTCTTCTCCAACACCATAGTTCAAAAGCATCAGTTCTTTGGTGCTCAGCTTTCTTTATGGTCCAACTCTCACATCCATACATGACTACTGAAAAAATCGCAGTTTTGACCAGACAGACCTTTGTTGGCAAAGTAATGTGTCTGCTTTTTAATATGCTGCCTAAGCTTATCATAGCTGTTTTCCCAAGGAGCAAGCATCTTTTAATTTTATGGCTGTAGTCACCATCTGCAATGATTTGGAGACCAAGAAAATAAAGTCTGTCACTGTCTCCATTGTTTCCCCACCTATGTGCCTTTAAGTGCTGGGACCAGATGCTGTGATCTTAGTTTTTTGAATGTTTAATTTTAAGCAAAATTTTTCACTCTCCTCTTTCACTTTCATCAAGAGGCTCTTTAGTTCTTCACTTTCTGCCATAAGGGTGGTGTCATCTGAATATCTGAGGTTATTGATATTTCTCCCAGCAATCTAAACTCCAACTTGTGCTTCATCCAGCCTGGCATCTCATGTGATGTACTCTGCATATAAGTTAAATAAGCAGGGTGACAATATACAGCCTCGACGTACTCCTGTCCCAACTTAGAACCATTCTGTTTTTCCATGTCCATGTCTAATTATTGCTTCTTGATCTGTATACACATTTCTCAGGAGGCAGGCAAAGTGGACCGGTATTCCCATCCCTTAAGAATTTTCCAGTTTGTTGTGATCCACACAGTCAAAGGCTTTGGCATAGTAATAAAGCAGAAGTAGATGTTTTTCTGGAACTCTCTTGCCTTTTCTATGATCCAAAGGATATTGACCATTTGATCTCTTGTTCCTCTGCCTTTTCTAAATCCAGCTTGAACATTTGGAAGTTCTCAGTTCATATACTGTTGAAGCCTGGCTTGGAGAATTTTAAGCATTACTTTACTAGCGTGTGAGATGAGTGCAATTGTGCGGTAGTTTGAACATTCTTTGGCATTGCCTTTCTTTGGGATTGGAATGAAAACTGACCTTTTCCAGTCCTTTGGCCACTGCTGAGTTTTCCAAATTTGCTGGCATACTGAGTGCAGCACTTTCACCGTATCATCTTTTAGGATTTGAAATAGCTCAGCTGAAATTCCATCACCTCCACTAGCTTTGTTCATAGCGAAGCTTCCTAAGGCCCACTTGACTTCACATTCCAGGATGTCTGGCTCTAGGTGAGTGATCACACCATCGTGGTTATCCACGTCATTAAGATTGTTTTTTTTTACAGTTCTGTGTATTCTTGCCACCTCTTCTTAATATCTTCTGCTTCTGTTAGATCCATACTATTTCTGTCCTTTATTGTGTCCATCTTTGCATGAAATGTTCCCTTGGTATCTCTAATTTTCTTGAAGAGATCTCTAGTCTTTCCCTTTCTATTATTTTCCTCTATTTCTTCACATTGATCACTGAGGAATACATTCTTTCCTCTCCTTGGCTATTCTTTGGAACTCTGCATTCAGATGGGTATATCTTAACCCTTTCTCCTTTGCCTTTAACTTCTCTTCTTTTCTCAACTGTTTGTAAGGCCTTCTCAGACAGCCGTATTGCCATTTTGCATTTCTTTTTCTTGGGGATGGTTTTGATCACTGCCTCCTGTACAAAGTTATGAACCTCCATCCTTAGATCTTCAGGCACTCTGACTATCAGATCTAATCCCTCGAATCTTTTTGTCACTTCCACTGTGTAATTGTAAGGGATTTGATTCAGGTCATACCTGAATGGTCTAGTGGTTTTCTCTACTTTCTTCTATTTAAGTCTGAATTTAGGGGTTCAGACAATAAAGAGTCTGCCTGCGATGCGGGAGAGCCAGGTTCAATCCCTGGGGTCAGGAAGATTCCCTGGAGAAAGAAATGCCAACCCATTCTAGTATTCTTGCCTGGGAATTCCCACGGACAGAGGAACCTGTAGGCTACAGTCCATGGAGTTGCAGAGAGTTGGACATGACTGAGCGACTTTCCTTTCCTTTCCTCAGCAATAGAGTTCATTATCTGAGCCACAGTCGGCTCATGGTCTCTTTTTTGCTGACTGTATAGAGCTTCTCCATCTTCAGCTACAAAGAATATAATCAGTCTGATTTTGATATTGACTGTCTGGTGATATCATGTGTAGAGCCTTCTCTTGTGTTGTTGGAAGAGGATGTTTGCCTTGACCAGTGTGTTCTCTTCAGAAAACCTGCTCTCCACTAATGAATACCTAAAATATAACACCAATAAAAGATGCCATCATTTTAACTTGAATCTTCCCTTGACTAAATGACCATGTAAGGTGGTTAGATCAAGGTTTGGCCACACTGAAATGTGGACTTGCTCTGAATATTTGGTTAAACAGGGCTTCCAAGCTCTGTAAACACCATGTGCTGCTAGCTGCACATAGTTAAGGATCCAGAGCTTTTAGGTGAGCAATTGAATTGCTGTCTTTGTTAGGAATACTCCCTTGTTTCAGATCAGTTCAGTCACTCAGTCGTGTCTGACTCTTTGTGACCCCATGAACCGTAGCATGCCAGGTCCCCCTGTCCATCACCAACTCCCAGAGTTTACCTAAACTCATATCCATTGAGTCGGTGATGCCATCTAACCTTCTCATCCTCTGTCGTCCCCTTCTCCTCCTGCCTTCAATCTTTCCCAACAGGGTCTTTTCAAATGAGTCAGCTCTTCGCATCAGGTGGCCAAAGTATTGGAGTTTTAGCTTCAACATCAGTCCTTCCAATGAACACCCAGGACTGATTTCCTTTAGGATGGACTGGTTGGATCTCCTTGCATTCCAAGGGACTCTCAAGAGTCTTCTCCAACACAACAGTTCAAAATCATCAATTCTTCAGCGCTCAGCTTTCTTTATAGTCCAACTCTCACATCCATACATGACTACTGGAAAAACCACAGCCTTGACTGGATGGACCTTTGTTGACAAAGTAATGTCTCTGCTTTTTAATATGCTGTCTAGGTTAGTCATAACCTTCCTTCCAAGGAGTAAGCGTCTTTTAATTTCATGGCTGCAGTCACCATCTGCAGTGATTTGGGAGTCTAAAAGACTAAAGTCATCCACTGTTTCCACTGTTTCCCCATATATTTGCCATGAAGTGATGGGACCAGATGCCATGATCTTAGTTTTCTGAATGTTGAGTTTTAAGCCAACTTTTTCACTCTCCTCTTTCA
The DNA here is from genome assembly GCF_054371585.1 of Giraffa tippelskirchi. Taxonomy (NCBI): domain Eukaryota; kingdom Metazoa; phylum Chordata; class Mammalia; order Artiodactyla; family Giraffidae; genus Giraffa; species Giraffa tippelskirchi. The sequence continues at coordinate 100,103,390 of NC_137280.1, read as the reverse complement.
CTTTCAGCAAGAGGCTCTTTAGTTCTTCTTCACTTTCTGCCATAAGGGTGGTATCATCTGCATATCTGAGGTTATTGATATTTCTCCTGGCTATCTTGATTCCAGCTTGTGCTTCATCCAGCCCAGAGTTTCTCATGATGTACTCTGCATATAAGTTAAATAAGCAGGGTGACAATATACAGCCTTGACGTACTCCTTTTCCTATTTGGAACCGGTCTGTTGTTCCATGTCCAGTTCTAACTGTTGCTTCCTGTCCTGCATACAGGTTTCTTAAGAGGCAGGTCAGGTGGTCTGGTATTCCCATCTCTTTCAGAATTTTCCACAGTTTATTGTGATCCACACAGTCCAAGGCTTTGGCATAGTCAATAAAGCAGAAATAGATATTTACATGGCCCAAATTAATTTACAACATATAAGAATTTCATTGCTCTGTTTATCTTCCTAAGTCTCAAAAGAGAATGATAAACCTTCCCTTACATGGATATACATGTACTGTTTACAACACTAATAAAATGTTTAGGCCTTTACTTTCTTTAGAGATGCGATGATGTAAATATACATAGAAGTTTAGAAAAGTGAGTATTTAAGTTAATTTTAAATTTTGTCCTGAAAGTATATTGTAATGGAAAAGCATGTACAGTCTGTTAGAAGCTCTAGCCCTGGAGCTGTCACTGCATCTTACTGGCGTGAGTGCCTGTGTACTATGTATATGGGTGTGTGTGTTTGTCACTCAGTCATGTCTGACTCTTTGTGACCGCATGGACTGTAGCCCACCAGGCTCCTCTGTCCATGGGATTTCCCAGGCAAGAATTTCAGAGTGGGTTGCCATTTCCTGCTTCAGTGTATTATGTATAATAATATTTAATTATAATGTAATATGTCATGATGTTATTGTAGAATAACCCACTATTTATAGAATGTAAGCCACAGTACCAAAGTTCAAGTTGATATAAGTAGCTAGGCTATTTTCCAGTGGGCTGTATGGATATATAAGGCACTTGTTCAACTTCAGCTTCTTCAGCATTACTGATTGGGGCATAGGCTTGGATTACAGTGATATTGAATGATTTGCCTTGGAAACGAACAGAGATCATTCTGTCGTTTTTGAAACTGCATCCAAGTACTGCATTTCAGACTCTTTTGTTGACCATGATGGCTACTCCATTTCTTCTAAGGGATTCCTGCCCACAGTAGTAGATATCATGGTCATCTGAGTTAAATTCCCCCATTCCAGTCCATCTTAGTTCACTGATTCCTAGAATGTTGATGTTCACTCTTGCCATCTCCTGTTTGACCACTTCCAATTTGCCTTCATTCATGGACCTAACATTCCAGGTTCCTATGCAATATTGCTCTTTACAGCATTGAACCTTGCTTCTATCACCAGTCACATCCACAACTGGGTACTGTTTTTGCTTTGGCTCCATCCCTTCATTCTTTCTGGAGTTATTTCTCCACTGATCTCCAGTAGCATATTGGGCACCTACTGACTGGGTATTTCCTGTTTCAGTATCCTATCATTTTTCCTTTTCATACTCTTCATGGGGTTCTCCAGGAAAAAATACTGAAGCATTCCCTTCTCCAGTGGACCACATTCTGTCAGACCTCTCCACCATAACCAGTCCGTCTTGGGTGGCCCCACACAGCATGGCTTAGTTTCATTGAGTTAGACAAGGCTGTGGTCCGTGTGATCAGATTGGCTAGTTTTCTGTGATTATGGTTTCAGTGTTTCTGCCCTCTGATGCCCTCTCACAATGCCTCATGTCATCTGGCCCCATCACTTCATGGGAAATAGATGGGGAAACAGTGGCTGACTTTATTTTCGGGGGCTCCAAAATCACTGCATATGGTGATTACAGCCATGAAATTAAAAGACGCTTACTCCTTGGAAGGAAAGTTATGACCAACCTAGACAGCATATTAAAAAGCAGAGACATTACTTTGCCCACAAAGGTCCGTCTAGTCAAGGCTGTGGTTTTTCCAATGGTCATGTATGGATGTGAGAGTTGGACTATAAAGAAAGCTGAGCGCTGAAGAATTGATGATTTTGAACTGTGGTGTTGGAGAAGACTCTTGAGAGTCCCTTAGACTGCAAGGAGATCCAACCAGCCCATCCTAAAGGAGATAAATCCTGGGTGTTCATTGGAAGGACTGATGTTGAAGCTGAAACTCCAATACTTTGGCCACTTGATGCGAAGAACTGACTCGTTGAAAAGACCCTGATGCTGGGAAAGATAGAGGGCCGGAGGAGAAGGGGACGACAGAGGATGAGATGGTTGGATGGCATCACCGAACCAATGGACATGAGTTTGTGTGGACTCCAGGAGCTGGTGATGGACAGGGAGGCCTGGCGTGCTGCGGTTCATGGGGTTGCAAAGAGTCGGACACGACTGAGTGACTGAACTGACTGATTGAAGGCGCATGTTCTGTTAACTGACCTTGTTGGGGTTAAATTACAGTCTTCCCTTTGTCTTTCAATAGGAAGATGTCCTTTGGCTTGATTTTGACCTTCCTCATAGAATAAGTAGCAACTTGCTTGGCTCACTGTATTGCTTAGTGATTCTTCCTGTTGGGAGCTTTTTCTCAAATGCTGCCTTCTGCCACAGCAAAAATAACCTCACAGTTGAACTTTTCAAGAAGGTACCCTTTCTCCCATTTATGCTGTTCTCCAGCCTTGTTCACAACATTTCTTGTAACTCTTGTGTCATGATTTCTTGTATCTCTGTGTTTAATTTTATTTTGTTCTTATAGCATTGGCCCCTAGTTCTACAAAGGTCTGGTTTCACCCTCTGCAGGATATCATACTTCCACTCTAATTTACTTTTCTTATCTTTATTGTCTTTGGTTGATCAATAATTGGTCTTAAAAATTAAGCACCAAATATCTGTTGAGGGATCACAGCAGATGTCAGTCATACAAGATCCTTCACAGGAAATGATGCCATGTCCAATCTCCCTTCACTCTGCACCACAGGCTTTCATACAGGTGTGTGTATGTGTGGAGGGGGTATATAAACCACATGTGTATCTCCCTATGAAAATATCAAAATAGCCAATACAGTAGATAAGATTTACAGTGGACTAAAGTCCACAGTGAGAAAATAAACAAGAAAGAGAATAATTATTGCCATGATGACGAATACCTTGTCCTAGTTTTTACGCCAATCAAGAAATTAAAGCAAAACAAAATCAAAGAAGCAAACAAAAGCTTTATTATTCAAAGTTTTCATTCCCCTAGCATAACAGGTGGCAGCATGAATAAACTACTTCCAAAATATGTTTCTAGCTGCTGATCATTTCTTTAGAAAAAGAATGAATAAATTGATGAAGCGGAAGTGAAAATCGTTCAGTTGTGTCCAACTCTTTGCAACCCCATGGACTGTACAGTCCATGGAATTCTCCAGGCTACAATACTGGAGTGGGTAGCCTTTGCCTTCTCCAGGGGATCTTCCCAACTCAGGGATTGAACCCAGGTCTTCTGCATTAAAGGCAGATTCTTTACCAACTGATCTATCAGGGAAGGAGTAACAATGTTAGTTATCAAACAGTTTTAAAAGATCAGACCTTCCCTCACTCCCTGGAAGGAATTAGACATGTAATATGTGTACTCCTTTAGAAAGTGAATAGGCTTACAGAAGCAAGAATTGATTTGATTAATACAGATAGTGCAGTGTTTCTCAGCTAGGGTATTTTTACCTTCCACTCCAGGAGGTGTTCGGCAACGTCTGAAAACATTCATGATTGTCACACCTAGCAGTTACATCTAATCAGTAAAAGCCAAGATGCAACCAGACATCCTACGTGTGTAAGTTGACCCCTTTCACACATCAACACAAACACACACACGGACACACACACCCCAAATAATTTTCCAGCCCCAAATGTCAGTAACACCAAGGTTGGGAAACCCTGAGAGAGCCCAATTCAGTCCTCAGAATCTGACTCTCTAGTCTTTCCCTAAAGGCATCATAAAAATTACAGTTAATATTTTCTAAGCCCCCTTACTGGGTATAATTCATTCAGAAAACCTTTATTAGAAATTCCTATGGGCGTGTAAGATATGTCCCTCCTCGACTTCTTCTGCAATACAACTGGACATGTTGGAGGGGTGTTGTTAGTGCTGAGTCCTGGGAATTTTTTGTAAAAAATTATATAACCATTTACCCATTTACCAAAAGTTCATCTTGGTAGACACAAGAAGGACTCAGTCTCAACACTGTGACAAGGACCAGAGTCAGAAAGTTTTAATAATTTTGCTTCCATTAAATTCTCAGTCATCGGTGAGATAATTGTGCAGATTACTTATAATATATTTTTTCTCCTCCAGTCATTCTTGAAATTGACCCCTTGCTGTGTATAGACATGCATGATTATTGGGTAGCTTTGGGTGCCATCTGGGACACATAATTTATACTTTTAGCTGTCAGGAACTTGGAATTAATGGAATGTTATGACTTCTACCATATCTCAGAAATTAGGTTTCAGAAGAGATAAGACTGTAAGGTATGGAAACAGTGAAAGGGTCTCCTAATGAGCTGCCACCCTGATGGAGAGCAGCGGTGGAGATAACTTGTTTAGGTTTGCTCCCAGACCATACTCCCTTTACTTAGATTACTTACTCTCCTCCAGTCCTTGATTCTAGTTCTTGATTTCCAGTTGTTTCATATGAACAGTGCTCTGTGTGTGTGGGTGTGTACTCAGTTGCTCAGTTGTGTCTGACTCTTTGCAACCCCATAGACTGTAGCTCACCAGGCTCCTCTGTCCATGGAATTTTCTAAGCAAGAATACTGGAGTGAGTTGCCTTTTCCTATTCCAGGGGATCTTACCAAAGCATGGATCAAACACACATCTCTTGCGTCTCCTGCATTGGCAGGCAGATTCTTTACCACTGTGCCACCTGGGAAGACCGCATGAACAATACTATTGATATATTATTAGGATTAATAACTATTGTAAGTATTAGTGTTACCATATTAATAACATTTGAGCATCTACTAAAGGCCATTTACTTAATGTTTTATTTATATTTTCCCAAAGAGAAATGCTTTAAACAACCCAAAGAGACATGTTCCCTTTATTATTGAAGGAGAGAGTGCTAATGTGTACATGCTCAGTCATGTTCGACTCTTTGTGACCCCATGGACTACAACTGGCCAGCCTCCTCTGCCCATGAGATTCCCCAGGCAAGAATACTAGAGTGGGTTGCCATTTCCTTCTCCAGGGGATCTTCGTGACCCAGGGATTGAATCCGGGTCTCCTGCATTGCAGGCAGACTTTTTACCATCTGAGCCACCAGGGAAGCCCCTGAAGGGGACAGTGAAGCTTTTGTAAGCTGTTTTGCTTTACTGGGGTTACAGAGCTTGTAAGTGGCACATTTTCGTTCAAGCTTAGGTTTGTCTGACTTTGTACACAGGCAGTGGTCCTTCTCTACATTATTACTATACTTAGAGTTCGTGGTGATTTATTTGAACATTCCAACAGTTTTTTTGTTTCTATCAGGCAAGTCATAAGTTTTGTGTGAACTTTAGAAGGGGAGGCTTAGAAATCAAAATATTATATTCCAGTTACGTATTTTGGTAAAGGCACAATAAGGATTAGGATCGTTAATTTAACATTGGCAGATAGCCGTCAAGAACATGTAACATTTTTCTGAATCCTGTCGACAGTCACTGATTATAATCTTTAATTATGAATTCATGTGACACCCAAGTTACATACATATGTTGAAGACATTTACTCTCTTGAAAAGGACCTTTATCTCCTTGGAGGACAAACTTAGCTAATTTTACTGTTCCTAAAAATGATCGAATCCTCTTGAAATTACTAATTACTATTAATACTCCTATACTGATTTATTTAAGATCTTATGATTGAAAATTTTAACTTAAAAAATATATAATTTTATATTTTGCTTGCAACATTAGTGTACACACAGTTGAAATGTTATAGTTCAGTGTTTTAATGGTAAGGATAACTGTAGTATAGAGTTTCTTTAAAACAAAGTGAACAATTAAATTGCATGGTCATCTCTGGTTTATTTACTTAAATGTTCTTCCACATTTTGTGTTTTTTTCCCTCTGGTGATTGTGTAACATGTGGCTAATCATTCACAAGCTACTGCAAACGGGTAAACTGAAAAGTGTGTTGTTTCTCTCCATCACCAGACCCTAAAGAACATTCCCTGGAGTTACCCATTTGTGAATCTAATCCTTCCAGAAATATTTTTTGTATGTAGATATAGATGGGCATAGATATACACACCTTTACAAATATAGACACACATCTACATATATTTGAATCTATATGTTCTCTTCCTTTTGGCTATGAATGTGAGTATATTATATAAATACTCTCCTGTACTTTAGTTTTCTTTCACTTGGTAACATCTCTTAAAACACTGCATACTGACAGATACAGTTATTTCATTCCTTTTCAGGGCTGCAGGGTGAATTGCTGAAGAGACATTGAGATTTTTCTTTGGAAAACCAGACCAAGAAGCATTGTAGCTGTTTAGAATCAACTTTTAATTCCTTTTACATATATTTTCATTTGTTTCAGTTTGTAGCTCATGCCAGTCATGTTCTTTCATGACTCTCCACACTCCAAAATTTGATTTTATTTGTTGTTTGTTACCATCATTTTTCTCCACCTCCTCATATCACAATGAATTGGTTTCCCTGAATGTCAAAACTGTCACTTAAATGCTGTTTAGAAAGCTCTCAGGCTTTGAAAGTAGTGTTAAACTCATTACTCATTTCTCTGGAAATAGTGTTTCATACAAGCGACTATGTCTTGATTACATATTTCCTAGTAAAAGTAAAAAGACAGAAGATTATGTTGTTGCCCTCATTAATCTTCAGACTCAAAAAAAATCAGAAACATCCATTGTTATTTTGCTTATATAATTGTTCAGAGACCATATGTTATCAATATATTAAAATTAAGAACATTAATTTTTCTCCGGTTCTTAGAAATGTTTATGGAAGGCCCTCCATTTCCTAGGCATTATGCCATTGTGTCAAAGATTCATTTTAAGAAAAATTCCAGACTTCTGCCTTCCATGAAGCTGATAAAGGAGACAAGCAAGTCAATGAAAAATAATAGCATGTGTTTTTTTTTAATCCAGGTATGCACTGAATACTGTGGGAATCTGTAGAGATGTGCAGCCAGGTAGGGGTCAGAGGAAGGCTTACTAATTAGGTAATACTTGATTTAAATCTTAATGGCTGAGTCCTTTAAGCCAGACAGAGAAAGGATTGGACAAGGAGTGATGTAAGAGGTAGAGAAGAAACGAAAGATTGAGGCAGAGGAATTAGTTCAGTCCAAAGCAAGAAATAAATTTGGGAAACTCCAAGTTTGTGTAACTGAAGTGTACTGCGCGTGTGATGGCTGCAAAGAAATCCAGGGACGGTCATGGATCTTCATGCCAAGGGGCTTTGAGCGGCTTAAGTTTTAAGGCAGGGAGCAATGTGAGAGGATTTTAACTCTGGCAGCTGTGTGGCAGATGGACTTGAAAACGATGAGAGTGGGCCATTTCAGAAGCTACTGAAATAGTCCAGGCCAGATCTGATGAGACACACATCTGAGCTTTGGCAGGGATGATGGGGGGGTGGGGGGGAAGCTTGAGATTTATCTAGAAATTAAACAGACAGATCTTAATGCACTTCTGAGTCATTCAGTACGAAGGTAGTCACAACCCACAGGATAGTAGGTTCTGTCCTAAATAAGGAGGATCAATGGAAGATATGAAGAAAAGAGGCAAATTATCAAATAAGAACAACAATATTTTCCATGCTGCATTGGAAGTTTATACTAGTGCAATGAGGACAGAGAGAGTAATGATTCTCTCTGGGGAACTGCCAGTCTCAGTTCGGCTGAAGCCTTGCATGTGAACAGCATGGAAACGAGTCAGGGAACAGAGCCCAGAGGCTTTACATGCCTCATTAAGAGTTTGGACTTTATCCTCTAGGCAAGGCAAGCAATTGACGAGTTTTAAGGCAGACATGCCCTTTAAAAAGTTTCCTGTAAGAATCGTGTGCAAGACAAATTAGAGGTGGGCAAGACCTGAGGCAGGCAGAACAGCAAAATAGACCAGTTTAAAAATTATAGGTGGGGTGACAATTACTAAGGAAATGGCAGGAATGGAGGTCAGGACATAGGTAAGACATGTTATGAGTTAGCATAAGTAATACTCAGTCATGAACTCGAGGAGTGAGTGGAACAACAGAATTGAGGCTGACTCCCAAATTCTGCAGTGATCAACTCGGTGAGCAGGGGCAGGGACCCCACAGAAGGGGCTGTGTTGCTGGGGAATGTGTGACGTTTTGGTTCTGTAGAAACCTGTGTGAACATCAACTGAGAAGCTGGCAGGCTGAATTTATGTGACTGTCAGCAGTGTTGTCTGGTGAAAGATACAAAAAGATATGAGAATTATTGTGTGTAGTTGGCAGTTGTATCTATGGAGGTGTTATCACAATGTGCATGGAAAGTGTGTAGACTGTAGAATGAGGCCAAAAGAATTTGATCAACAAACTTCTGAGAAACTTCCCCATGATGGGCAAGGCCACCTGACCTCCACTTAAACAGGCTGTCAACTTCATGGCTTCAGCCAGATGGATCTGGTTCTGTTTTTCAGATACGCCAACCTTGGTCCCATTCAGGGCCATTGAATTGACAGATTTTTTTCCCTCCAGAAAATATTGTGCTTAATGGCTACTTCCCCAGAGATGCCATCTCTGACCTCCATGTATCACTTGCCCCTTTTCACATCCCTGTCACCTTCCCCCTAGTTTGTTATCTTCTGTCACCTTCCCCTGGTTTATTATCTTCATGATTTTGATTTATCACTTCCTTAATATCCTATTTCCTCTCCTAATTCTCTTCATCTTAAATCACCCTGAAATAGGATCCTGCCTATTGATTTTGCCATATACTTCCAGCCACAGACTTGTTCCTGAGATATGATAGCTTGAGAAATATTTGAACTATGTTAGAATGCCAAATTCCTTACACCAAATGTGGCTTTATTTATATATATGTAAGGTATGTAACTGTTGACTTTATTCCTATTTTGACCATATGGCCATTTACAGAGAGACCATGACAATTTTTTTTTAAGTTCCTATATCTTATATATGTTTTTTGTCTTAACAACATATATTACTACAGTACCTGACTTCAAATGTTTTTATAGTTAGATTTTATAATCTAATGGAGATGTTGATTATCTTTAGACTTGAGTCAGAATCTCATTATTTGCAACACATGAACCACAAAACTTTTGACAGTTCTTTTCCAAAATTGATTAAATTTTACTTGGAAAATGCTTTCTATTTTTGAATTATTTTGTGCATCAAAAATTAAAAAAAAACTTATTTAAAATATAAGGTATAATAATAACAAACATTTTTGGACTTATCATCCAACTTAAACCAGATCATCATCAATAAATGATTCTTTCTATTTCTCCCCTAACCTACAACCATTGCCTCAGTATAGTATCTATTATATTATATTGGGTTTCCTGCTTTAAACACAAAATTCTTTCATGTTAGTATGTATACCTTAAAACTATTTTAATTCATTCATTCATTAACTAGTTAATGAATGAGTCAATTATATGTATTGAGCTTTTTAAAAATGGTGCCACACTGTATAGAACTCTCTGCAGCTTGCTTTTATTGCTCAACATTACTTTTCTAAGATTCGCTCATATTATTTTGTATTATTATAGTCCATTAATTTTTACTATTGTTTAATATTCCATTGTGTTAGTATACCATAAGTTACTTATCTAGACTTCTGCTAATGGTCTTTTTTGTTAGTTTGTTGGTTTCAGTTTTAAGGGTTTTGCTATTACTGTTTTGCTATCACAGCAATATTGACATGGTTGTTCTTGATAGCCTCTCTAGTGCAAAAGCTGTCTAGGGTCAAAGTATCTTTGTTGAATGATCAGTTTCATTTTTCTTTTGTTGTTTTATTTTTAGTACTTCAAAGATTAAAAATATTATTTTGTAAAAGAGATAAAATTAATTTTTAAGAAAATAAAAAAGATATTAAATCCAACCCTGATATTTTTAAAGTCTTTATTGAACTTGTTACAATATTGCTTCTGTTTTATATTTTTGCTTTCTTGACCATAAGGCGTATGGGATCTTAACTCCCTGACCAGGGGTTAAACCCACTCCTCTTGCACTGGGAGGCAAAATCCTTACCAATGGACCACCAGGAAAATCCCTAAGCCTGATTTTTAATTAGGTTTATCACAAGTAAATTTACTCTGTCAACTTGTTATTAAAACATGTCAATCCCAAGCTCCCTATCTGTCCTTCCCCTGCCCCACCTCGGTAACCATAAGTTCATTCTCTGAATCTATTTCTGTTTTGTAAGTTCATATTTTTTAAGATTCTGCATATAAGCAATATCATATGATATTTCTCTTTATCTGACTTACTTAACTCATATGACAATCTCTAGGTCCATCCATGTTGCTGCAAATGGCATTATTTCATTCTTTTTAATTTCATTCCATTGTGTGTATGTACCACATCTCTTTATTCATTCTTCTGTTGATGAGCATTTGGGTTGCTTCCATGTCTTGGCTATTGTAAACAGCCTTTTGTTTATTATTCTGTTTGGGTTATACTTTTTGTGTATACTGTATGATAAATGTGTCTCTATACGTATTACAGATATCTTCTCCCAGTTTGTGACTTGCTTTTTCACTTTAAAAGGAAAAAGTTTTTAAATTGTTTATTTACTTATTTTTGGCTGTGCTGGGTCTTCATTGCTGCTCAGGGTTTTCTCTAGTTGTAGCGAGTGGGGGCTACTCTGCATTGTGGTGCAAGAGCTTCTCATCATGGTGGCTCCTCTTGCTGCAGAGTACAAGCTCTAGGGCATGCAAGCTTTAGTAGTTGCAGCTCCTGGGGTCTGGAGAACAGGCTCAGTAGTTGTGACACATGGGCTTAGTTGATCTGCAAGTGGTATCTTCCTGGACCAAGGATTGAACCCATGTCTCTTGCATTGGCGGATGAATTCTTTACCACTGAGCCATCAGAGAAGCCCAGAAGGCAAGTTTTATTGCATCAAAAGATAATCATTCTCATACTTCCAATAAATTATTCCTTTCTGTGAGAAAGCATAAGATATAGATGATATTATAGCTATGTGTATGGTGTCCAACAGATGGAAATTTTACGCATATTTTTAAAACATGTTCAGATGAGCAAAATAGTATTTTTTTTTCTCTTTAACAAATGAGGAAGTGTGGGCTCAGCAACATAAAGAAGATAGAACTCAACTGGTTCTTGAGATAGATAGATAGATAGATAGATAGATAGGTAAATGAATAATCCCACTGTCTCACGTAATAGTGTACAGATACACTGCAAAAATGGACTAGCTAATACATTGTATAACCAGAAAACAAAGTCTTGAAATTCCCATGGAGACATCAGTCCTCAAGACTTAGATGTGAGAGTGAAGGCTGTAGGACTGGTAATAAAATGAGTTTTTCCCTTTTATCTTTGACAATATTTTTTTTTTCTATTTCTGTATTTTCCTGACATTCCCTCCTTCAAAGATAAGAAGTTAGAACAGAAAAACAAACAATGAAACTGTGTAGAATGTGAATGATCTCTGCAAGACTGCAAAAATAGAATGTTATTAAAATTGTCTATTAGAAACTCTGTTACTATGTATATGATTTTGAAGAGTCTCGCTCATCACCCTGGGCACAGGCTGGTCTTCTCCTGAGAGAGTGGCTCCATGTTATAGGCTGTGACAAAGCACCAACCACGAAGATCAGATGCATTCCAGACTCAGTAAAGCATCTCCATATCGTGTTAGAGAGAATTTGATTTGTATAGCTATATATTTTGTGAAGGTGAATTTGTTTTTCTTACAATTCTTCTTCTGATTTAGAAAATATATTAAATGCTTACAATCAAGTTGCATCCTAATAACTAATGATCCATATAATATATAGTATTCTGTGTGAGGGAAATAAGCTTTGAGATGTTAATGTAACCCATAAGTATATGGGGATTTTGAGGCAAAACAAAGCCGAACAACTGAAATTACCTGGAGCCACACGTAAAAATGTTATCAGGATAGTGATATAAATTTCTTTAATAAAATCTGGTTGATCTTTCAGCAATGCTTATTAAACTACCCTGTCTACATGACTTTGGGGTGTCTGCTACAGACCCAGAGGAGATTTACACCTTAGCCCATAAAACTTAACTTACATATGAAGAGAAAAAATAAAATGGAAATTATTGCATTTGAATTTTCCATTTTTTTTCACTGAACAAAAAGCATTCCAAAGTAAAAGATTTAAATGATATGTGCAGAGTATTTTCATAGGGATTATTTTCAAAGGCAAGAATATGTTTGTATTTAAAATGACTGTAATTAAAAAGAGATACATTATTTTTGGTGATCCTAGCATATGCCTAAAGGAAGTGTGAAATAGCCTTGCTTTGATGCTTAACAAATACATAAGTGGTAGGTGTCTTTATGATTAATCACCTTAGAGTTTGTTCCAGGAATTTTTTTCTCCTGCAGAACTTGTACCTTATAATAGGAAGACAAAAGTGTATTGTCTCTGAATTAAAGAGTTTATTTCAGTGCCCAAAACCTTATAAGCCTCAGGAGGCCTAGTATGCCTTCAAAGTTCTTGGGGTTGTTAATCTTTCACTGGATCCCAACAATACTCTGTATTTAAAACTGTTACTTAACTCTCATTCTTGCTTCAGTTTTCCTTTACACATCCTTTATCCAGCCTCCACTCTTCAGAGAAAACTGAGGGAAACACCACTGTTCTTAATACAGTGTCTCCTGCCATTTAAAAATCATAGCCATTTGGTGCTGAAAGGAAAACTGGAGTCTAGATGTCCCTACAGACCCTGGTGGCACACATTCAGGGATGTAGAATCTTGTTGTATCCTGTTGTTTTTCATACTATTTAAAACAGCCCAAATACATCTCCCTACAAGCCCTTCCTCAATATTGGCCCTCTAGAACCACAAAGACAAAGTTAGTGCTTCTTCTAATAGCTATTCAGACATGAAAAGATTCTAAGTTTCTAATTTCTAAGTTTTCTCTTTTCCAGCTAAATATCCCACCAGGTAGCCTCAGTATTTCTGCTTGATTTTGAATCCTTTCACCATCTGAGCCTTTTGCTTAAAGCACTCTATCATATGGGTCAAAAACGTGAATGCGAACAGGAATCAGGCAGTTAAGGTGAATGTGTGAATTTGACTGGAGGTATATCAGAAATGTTGCAAATTAAACACTTAGGAATGGAATGGTCTTCTCTTCCCTTGATAGGTATGTATCCTCTCTCTCTGTCTCTCTCTCCCCCTTTCCTCCCACCTTTGTGCTGTGTGCTAAGTCGCTTCAGTCGTGTCCAACTCTTTGTGACCCAATGGACTGTAGCCTGCCAGGCTCCTCTTTCCATGGGATTCTCCAGGCAAGAATACTGGAGTGGGTTGCCATTTCCTTCTCCAAGGAGTCTTCCCAACCCAGGTCTCTTACATCTCTTGCACTGGCAGGCTGGTTCTTTACGACTAGCGCCCCCTGGGAAGCCCTTTTTAAGTCAATCATTTGTTTTCCCACTTGTAGAAGAGACAGAGGTAGAAGAATATATAAACTTTCCACTCAAATCTTCCATTTGAAAAAAAGCAGCAGTACAAACGTAACCACAGACATTGACATTTGACTGTGGTTGAGAGAGACAATGGACTACACATCACTGGTAACATCTGGAGAGAGAAATAACACAACCTGAAGAATCAAAGACTGCTCATTTCTGGTAGAAAATTGTTATGTGCCAATGTGGACCCAACATATGTTATAGCTTCCACCTTCCACCTTCTAACCAGCCTTGAAACCCAGTTTTTGATTTTTGTTTGTTTGGGGGTTTTATGTGAAAATTTCTAATTCTTAAATGTTAGTAGTAAGGTTTTTTTTTTTTTTTTTTTTTTAAAGAGAGAAAAATCTGTGTATCAACACTGTGCTGGCCAAACAAAATACATAAATACATCTGTATGCCAGACATGGCAGGTTTGTTACTCCAGCTTACCGATCACTGCTGCAGATGTTGTTTTTCAGAATTGAGGCTCATTTGGCCGAATTGTGGAGCCAAAGAGGCACAGCTGGGCTGAGGAAGCTGTGTGAGGGCCAAGCCAGCCCCAGGTGCCAGGGCATATGTAGATGAGCCAAGGACAGCATCTCCTTAGGAGTCTAGTGGCAGGCTGTGGCCAGAGATAGACATAGGCTATCAGCAACAGCCAGGAAATCTCACACCCACCTAAGGGCAGGCACACTTTCCCTCTAAAGCTGGTAGAACAAGCAAGGGAGGACCCTGTGCATACACGGCACTGGTAGTGTGCATAGCTTAGAGGTAGGGAATTCAGAGGCAGTCAGCCAGGCAGAGAATCTGAAATGGGAACCCATTTACATGGTGGAAAGTGAATATAGGGAAGAAGGCAAGACAGAGAGTGGAAACTAGAAGAGCAGGCAGCAAAGCAGACTTGATGCTGAACTATTAGCCTAGAGTCCTTTATATTCTTTATAGGATTGGTCCAGAGCTGAGAATGAAGCTGAACCCATGATGGGTATAAGATGAGGGATGCTGTGAAGGTGATGGAGAGGGAGGAAGGAAATGTAGAATTGTGGTAAAAAACAAAATAGGTACAGTATCACAGAAACAATTTTATTCTTTACCTAAATGCCTGGGGACTAAAGACTAGTTGAAATGTACAAATGGATGATACATAGATATAGACAGATCTTCCCGTTTGTTCAAGTAGAGCAATGATGAAGTTATCAAAGGAAAACATCCAAGATATTGACTCAGCCAAGACTATGTATGTGTGTGAGTGTATTTATATGTATGTATGTATATGTATGTGTGTATGTATGTCTATGTATATATATATGAGAGAGATACATGATATGTATTATTTATAGGTAATATATAATCTCCCTAGCCTATGCTTATTTTATTTAAAATAGTCTATATACATAAAATATCCCTACAGCCCAATTTCTTGAAGAGAAATATTTGTATGCAATATTTCCAGAATGCCAGCTTATTCTTTCTCTCTTGACTAATCTTTTTTTTTTTTTTTTAAATGAAGATTTCATAAGGGAAACAGAGATCCTGGGGAGGAATGAGCATTTGGGAAAGGAATCCTGAATCAGTAGACCCCTACTGTAGCTATAGTTCCAAAATTTTTCTCAAACAGCTCTTAATCTTTTCCTTAGGAAGTTATGTCAGTAGGGTTATAACTGTAGCTATTTTTGAATGGAATATGCTTCAAAAACTCTATAGGGTTGTGTGAAATTATCTCTTCTCCAGAGATAGAAAGGGGTCTCAAGAATTTTACGTTATTACAATCACTTTCATCTATGCATATTAACTTTAACCAAAATATGGTAACTGAAAGAGGTAACTGATTTTATAATTTCAACATTGATAATCCCACTAAAATTCTTAATCCAACTGTATGAAAAGGGAAATAGCCTAGTGAAAAGTCTGAAGGGCAGTATCATGTCACTGAGTCTGCCTCTATGTATCTAGTCTGGTTTGGTACATGGTGTACATTGGTGCTTAATTAATATTTGTCAAATGAATGAATTTTCACAATGTGGCAAGTGGTTTATGGTCTTCTAAGAGAAAGATAAAAGAAAACTCCCGCTTAATTTGGCTTGAGAAAGATGTATTTTTATTGTTGAGAATGATGATAAATAACAGGTTGAGATGATTTTGATTTATGGTGAAAGACTTTCCAAGGTTAGCATTTATGTTATTTTTACTTCCAGATCCAAAGTGGTTAGGCTAATCCAAGAAACAAGAAAAAAGTCAAATAAATAACCTAACTCTACACCTAAAGCAACTAGAAAAGGAAGAAATGAAGAACTCCAGGGTTAGTAGAAGGAAAGAAATCTTTAAAATTAGGGCAGAAATAAATGGAAAAAGAAACAAAAGAGACCATAGCAAAAATCAACAAAGCTAAAAGCTGGTTCTTTGAGAAGATAAATAAAATTGACAAACCATTAGCCAGATTCATCAAGAAACAAAGGGAGAAGAATCAAATCAACAAAATTAGAAATGAAAATGGAGAAATCACAACAGACAACACAGAAATACAAAGAATCATAAGAGACTACTATCAGCAATTATATGCCAATAAAATGGACAACTTGGAAGAAATGGACAAATTCTTAGAAAAGTACAACTTTTCAAAACTGAACCAGGAAGAAATAGAAAATCTTAACAGACCTATCACAAGCATGGAAATTGAAACTGTAATGAGAAATCTTCCAGCAAACAAAAGCCGAGGACCAGACGGCTTCACAGCTGAATTCTACCAAAAATTTAGAGAAGAGCTAACACCTATCCTATTCAAACTCTTCCAGAAAATTGCAGAGGAAGATAAACTTCCAAACTCATTCTATGAGGCCACCATCACCCTAATACCAAAACCAGACAAAGATGCCACAAAAAAAACTACAGGCCAATATCACTGATGAACATAGATGCAAAAATCTTTAACAAAATCCTAGCAAACAGAATCCAACAACATATTGAAAAGATCATACATCATGACCAAGTGGGCTTTATCCCCAGGATGCAAGGATTCTTCAATATTCACAAATCAATCAATGTGATACACCACATTAACAAATTGAAAGATAAAAACCATATGATTATTTCAGCATATGCAGAGAAAGCCTTTGACAAAATTCAACATCCATTTATGATAAAAACCCTCCAGAAAGCAGGAATAGAAGGAACATACCTCTACATAATAAAAGCTATATATAACAAACCCACAACATTATCCTCAATAGTGAAAAATTGAAAGCATTTCCCCTAAAGTCAGGGACAAGACAAGGGTGCCCACTCTTACCACTACTATTCAACATAGTTTTGGAAGTTTTGGCCACAGCAATCTGAGCGGAAAAAGGAATAAAAGGAATCCAGATTGGAAAAGAAGAAGTAAAACTCTCACTGTTTGCAGATGACATGATCCTCTACATAGAAAACCCTAAAGACTCCACCAGAGAATTACTAGAACTAATCAATGAATATAGTAAAGTTGCAGGATATAAAATTAACACACAGAAATCCCTTGCATTCCTATACACCAACAACGAGAAAACAGAAAGAGAAATTAAGGAAACAATTCCATTCACCATTGCATTCACCTAAGAATAATATACTTAGGAATATATATACCTAAAGAAACAAAAGACCTATATATAGAAAACTGTAAAACACTGATGAAAGAAATCAAAGAGGACACACATAGATGGGGAAATATACCATGTTCATGGATCAGAAGAATCAATATAGTGAAAATTAGTATAATACCCAAAGCA
Organism: Giraffa tippelskirchi; assembly: GCF_054371585.1. Lineage (NCBI taxonomy): Eukaryota > Metazoa > Chordata > Mammalia > Artiodactyla > Giraffidae > Giraffa > Giraffa tippelskirchi. The sequence goes on along the minus strand of NC_137280.1, from coordinate 100,085,997 downwards.
ATCTATAGATTCAGTGCAATCCCTATCAAGCTACCAATGGTATTTTTCAGAGAACAAGAACAAATAGTTTCACAATTTGTATGGAAATACAAAAAACCTCAAATACCCAAAGCAAACTTGAGAAAGAAGATTGGAACTGGGGGAATCAACCTGCCTGACTTCAGGCTCTACTACAAAGCTATAGTCATCAAGACAGTACAGTACTGGCACAAAGACAGAAATATAGATCAATGGAACAAAATAGAAAGCCCAGAGATAAATCCATGCACCTATGGACACCTTATCTTCAACAAAGGAGGCAAGAATATACAATGGAGAAAAGATAACTTCTTTAACAAGTGGTGCTGGGAAAACTGGTCAACCACTTGTAAAAGAATGAAATTAGAACACTTTCTAACACCATACACAAAAATAAACTCACAATAGATTAAAGATCTGAATGTAAGAGGAAAACATAGGCAAAACACTCTCCAACATAAATCCCAGCAAGATCCTCTATGACCCACCTCCCAGAGTAACGGAAATAAAAGCAAAAATAAACAAATGGGACCTAATTAAACTTAAAAGCTTCTGCACAATGAAGGAAAGTATAAGCAAGGTGAAAAGACAGCCTTCAGAATGGGAGAAAACAATCGCAAACAAAGCATCTGGCAAAGAATTAATCTCAAAAACATACAAGCAACTCCTGCAGCTCAATTCCAGAAAAATAAACCACCCAATCAAAAAGTGGGCCAAAGAACTAAACAGACATTTCTCCAAAGAAGACATACAGATGGCTAACAAACACATGAAAAGATTCTCAACATCACTCATTATCAGAGAAATGCAAATCAAAACCACAATGAGGTACCATTTCATGCCAGTCAGAATGGCTGCTATCCAAAAGTCTACAAACAATAAATGCTGGAGAGGGTATGGAGAAAAGGGAACCCTCTTACACTGTTGGTGGGAATGCAAACTAGTACAGCCACCATGGAGAACAGTGTGGAGATTCCTTAAAAAACTGGAAATAGAACTGCCATATGACCCAGCAATCCCACTGCTGGGCATACACATTGAGGATACCAGAATTGAAAGAGACACATGTACCCCAGTGTTCATCACAGCACTGTTTATAATAGCCAGGACATGGAAGCAGCCTAGATGCCCATCAGCAGACGAATGGATAAGAAAGCTGTGGTACATATACAAAATGGACTATTACTCAGCCATTAAAAGGAATATATTTGAATCAGTTCTAATGAGGTGGATGAAACTGGAGCCTATTATACAGAGTGAAGTAAGCCAGAAAGGAAAACACCAATACAGTATACTAATGCATATATATGGAATTTAGAAAGATGGTAATGATAACCCTATATGTGAGACAGCAAAAGAGACACAGATGTATAGAACAGTCTTTTGGACTGTGCGGGAGAGGGCGAGGGTGGGATGATTTGAGAGAATGGCATTGAAACATGTATATTATCATATGTGAAATGGATCGCCAGTCCCGGTTTGATGCATGAGACAGGGTGCTCAGGGCTGGTGCACTGGAATGACCCAGAGGGATGGGATGGGGAGGGAGGTGGGAGGGGGGTCAGGTTGGGGAACACATGTACACCTGTGGTGGATTCATGTCAATGTATGGCAAAACCACTACAATATTGTAAAGTAGTTAGCCTCCAATTAAAATAAATAAATTTATATAAAAAATGTAATCTATTAAAACATAGTCCTAAATCAGCAACCTTTTGAAAATCTATCTTTTGGGGAGTAATCGTATGTAACAGCTATGTTCCAATTTGACTGCATTTCATAATCATCGGCAAAGATAATGTAATAGAGATAATAGAGGCCACATAAAGAATAAACCCTCAATCTGCTTTAACAATCAGCAAGATATTGCTAAAATAGTCAGGAATTATGAGATAAAGATATATTAACTCAAGAGCTCATACAGTTCCTGTTGGAACTAAATCACTTTCATTAAAATAGAGCAGGGGTAAGGCAATGGCAACCCACTCCAGTACTCTTGCCTGGAAAATCCCATGGATGGAGGAGCCTGGTAGGCTGCAGTCCATGGGGTCGCGAAGAGTCGGACACGACTGAGCGACTTCACATTCACTTTTCACTTTCATGCATTGGAGAAGGAAATGGCAGCCCACTCCAGTGTTCTTGCCTGGAGAATCCCAGGGACATTGGAGCCTGGTGGGCTGCCGTCTATGGGGTCGCACAGAGTCGGACACGACTGAAGCGACTTAGCAGTAGCAAGATTCTCAAAGGAATCTATCCAGCCAAGGCTAGTCATCAATTGGCTCAAGAAGATCCCTCGGGCAAGACACATGGCAACCAACCTTGAAGAGAGAAGTAACGATAACAGCAGGTGATTGTTTTTCCCACTTTGTAAGTTCAGAAGCTGAGAGCAAGCTGTGTGGGCACTGTCATTCTTTGGCAGGACACTGAAGTTTTAGTGTGAGCTACAGGTCCGAATGAATGTGATAAAGTTACATCTTGTCACTAGTCAGGGAAAAAGCTGTCAACCATAATAGTTAAAGCAACACTTTGTTAGAAAATCTGCACAAAAATAATTTTTTAGAATAGGATCCTCTTCATTTTGAGTTTGAGCTTTTCTCCTCTCCTGGCATTGGGACGCGTGACTGCCTTCTGAGTTTTTACAATAGAATATCAAAACCATGCAGTTCTACTTGAGTATTATATATTTGAAATGTGGCAAAGAATACAATAATCATAAGATGTGTCATTAGAATAGATGCTGACTAGTGTGAAGCAACTGGAAGCAGAATGCAATATTTTGAAGGTACTATATTACTGCAATGCTTAATAGTATGACTATTTTTTTAATTTATTGGAATATAATTGATTTACAATGTTGTGTTAGTTTCAAGTGTATAGCAAAGTGATTCAGTTATACATATACATATATTCATACTTTTTCAGATTCTTTACTCATATAGGTTATTACAGAATATTGGATAGACTTCCCTGTGTTATGTAGTAGGTTCTGGTGGTTATCTAACTTATATATAGTAGTATGTATTTGTTAACCTCAAATCCCTAATTTATTGCTCCCCTTCTCCCACGTTTCCCCTTTGGTAACAATAGGTTTGTTTTCAAAGCCTGTGAGTCTATTTTGTAAATAAATTCATTTGTATTGATATCATTTTAAAAGTTAGATTCCAGATATGAGTGATATATGATATTTGTCTTTCTCTGTCTGACTTACTTTACTTAGTATGATAATCTCTAAGTCTATCCATGTTGCTACAAAGGGCATTATTTTGTTCTTTTTTATGGCTGAGTAATGTTGCATCTTATATATGTACCACATCTTCTTTATCAGTTACTCTATTGATGGGCATGTCTTAGCTATTACAAATAGTGCTGCAGTGAGTGCTGGGGTACATATGTCTTTTCGAATTATGGTTTTCTCCAGATACATGCCCAGGAGTGGGATTGCTAGATCATATGGTAGTTGTATTTTTAGTTTTTTAAGGAAATCCATACTGTTTTCTATAGTGGTTATACAGTGTAGAAGGGTTCCCTTTTCTCCACACCATCTTCAGCCTTTATTGTTTGTAGACTTTTTGATAATGGCCATTCTGTCTGGTGTGAGGTGATACCTCATTGTAGTTTTGATTTACATTTCTCTGATAATTAATGATGGTGAGCATCTTTTCATGTGCTTTTTGGCCACCTGTATGTCTCCTTTGGAGAAATGTCTGTTTAGATCTTTTGCCCATTTTATGACTGGGTTGTTTGTTTCTTTGACATAGAGTTGCATGAGATATTTGTGTATTTTGGAGATTAATCCCTTGTCAGTCGCTTCATTTGCAAATATTCTCTCCCATTCTGTGGGTTGTGTTTTCATTTTGTTTATGGTTTCCTTTGCTCTGCAAAGTCTTTTAAGTTTAATTAGATCCCATTCATTTATTTTTGTTTTTATTTTCATTATTCTAGGAGGTGGATCAAAAAAGATCTTGCTACAATTTATGTCAGTGTTCTGCCCATGTTTTCCTCTAAGAATTTTGTAGTGTCCAGCCTTACATTTAGGTCTTGGATCCATTTTGAGTATGATTTTAAAACAATTTTTAGCCAATGATTGTGTTTATAATAGACCTCACCTCAAAAGTGTAAATGCTTCTCACAAAATTTAGTTGTGAAGTCGGGTGCAGTGACAGGGTTTGAAGCCTTTTTTAAAAACATTCCAAACATTATGGTTTTCACATCACTAGACTAACAATCAGTATTTCCTGAATCTTATTTAGACACTGGCTTATATGGCCAAGCCACAAACTGAGGAAATAGGAATCTTAGTGTACTTTGCAACTCTCTCTCTCTCACACACACACACACACACACACACACACATATGCAATGATTTCATTTATTTAAAGTAAATCATGACTTCACTTGGTAGCAATGATTTTATTTGCTGGCTCTCAAATATGTATTCTCTGATGTGAGAATCTTGGCTTTTAGCTTATAATTTTTATTTTCCAATTGGAAAGTTGAAACCTTTCTTTTCTGAAATGTTACTCTTAGCTAAATAAGAAATAAAATATTTCAATGTGATTAAATTTGAAGAAAATATTTTGAAGTAAGGTATCAAAATCCATCTTGTTTTAAAGGCTTTTGTTGTTGTTATGGGAATTAATTACATAATGTCAAGAGACAATGAAAGCATAAACTTAAGATCATCAAACTCTTACTTTTAAAGCTGTTTCTGAGCGGAAATTATCCTGGCAGTTGCTGCTGCTTTTAAATGTGTAGGGATCTTTTAGACCATCTGGTTGAAAGTCTCAAATCTCTCCTTTCCAAGGGTGGAAAAGCAGCTTAATAGCTGCTTTGGTGAGTTTTCAGAGGGGCCATGCCCCAGGAAACAGGGCAGAATCAAATGATCCTGTGTGGGTGGAACTTAAGATTTCTCATCAGCCAGAACACAGGAGATAGCAGGAAGCAAGGTGGACAGAAAGAAGAAAGGGAGCAATTGTGAAAGAAACAGAAATAGTGTATGTGAAACTGACCCTGCATTCTGTCTTCTGTAAATGTCTGGAAATGTGTGACACTTCAACACACAATCTGTCACTTGCTAATAATACTGTTTTCTTACTAATATGCATTGCTATGAATTCCACCTGTACTAAAAAAAAAATCTATAATTACAACAGAGAATGTTTTTGTAGATGAAAGTACAGTGATAGCTAAGCATAAAAACTAGCTAGGTCTTCTTCAGACTGTTTCTTTCCTTTGATCATTGTCACAACTGGTCTGATGACACTGGCTTGAATTCATCAGCTGAAGCAGAAAGGGACTACTCCTCCAGATTTAGTTAAGTGTGAGAACAGTTGTAATAGCAAGACATAATACTGAATTTACTAATAAAAATAAGCCAAACAGAAAAAAAAAAAAAAACACCTTAAAAGACCCTCTAAGGTACTACAGTTCTAAGCAGACCAAATTAATCTCAGCTGTTTGAACTTTAAATCTATGAATTCATGTAGTTATGCTTTTTTGTATCTGGCTTCTGTCATTCCGCATTACATTTGTGAGAGTCATCTACATTGTTGCATAGAGTTATGGTTCATTCATTTGCATGATACATTCATTCATTCTACTGGTCGATAGATACTTGGACTATTTTCAATTTGGGGCTATTTCTACTCTTGGCAGCTATTACGTACTATTGCTCTTATGAAAAATTTTATACATGGCTTTTGGTGAAAAGATGCACTTTTTTTATATAGATTAAGGAGTAGGATCAGTGGTCATGGGATATATATATACTTAGCAGTACTGTATACTACCAAACAGTTATCCAAAGAGGTTGAGCCAGTTTTGCAGTCCTACCAGTAGTGTGGGAAATTAAAGATGACCTTATATTCAGGGAAAAATAATACCACAAAATAGACATCAGAATGGCACCTTTATATTGCTCTATCTTCTTCTTTTTCTGAAGTCAGTCTAAGGGCAACTAGATACTGGTGAAAATGACTTGTAGGTGATCATGGGTCACTATTAAAAATTACTGTAACCATGGGTCACTGTTGCTTAAAAGATTCTACAAGTGTTTATTTTATAAAGATATTTTTTCCAAGCTGAAAAATATTCAGAAGCACTTTCATATTTGCTAATGGCAGTTTTAATGACTTTTTATTTAAGTAATAGTACTTCAAAACACAGAAAAATCTTCCCAAAACCTCCAAAGTTTTTCACATATTGTTCAGTTCAGTTCAGCTCAGTTGCTCACTCGTGTCCGACTCTTTGCGACCCCATGAACCACAGCACGCCAGGCCTCTCTGTCCATCACCAACTTCCGGAGTCTACCCAAACCCATGTCCATTGAGTTGGTGATGCCATCCAGCCATCTCATCTGCTGTCGTACCCTTCTCCTCCTGCCCCCAATCCTTCCCAGCATCATGTGTCAACTCTTCACATGAGGTGGTCAAAGTATTGGAGTTTCAGCTTCAACATCAGTCCTTCCAATGAATACCCAGGACTGATCTTTAGGATGGACTGGTTCGATCTCCTTGCAGTCCAAGGGACTCTCAAGAGTCTTCTCCAACACCACAATTCAAAAGCATCAGTTCTTTGGCACTCAGCTTTCTTTATAGTCCAACTCTCACATCCATACATGACTACTGGAAAAACCATAGCCTTGACTAGATGGACCTTTGTTGGCAAAGTAATGTCTCTGCTTTTTAATATGCTATCTATGTTGGTCATAACTTTCCTTCCAAGGAGTAAGCGTCTTTTAATTTCATGGCTGCAATCACCATCTGCAGTGATTTTGGAGCCCCCAAAAATAAATTCTGACACTGTTTCCACTGTTTCCCCATCTATTTCCCATGAAGTGATGGAACCAGATGCCATGATCTTAGTTTTCTGAATGTTGAGCTTTAAGCCAACTTTTTCACTCTCCTCTTTCACTTTCATCAAGAGGCTCTTTAGTTCTTCTTCACTTTCTGCCATAAGGATGGTGTCATTTTCATATCTGAGGTTATTGATATTTCTCCTGGCAATCTTGATTCCAGCTTGTGCTTCATCCAGCCCAGCTGTTCTCATGATGTACTCTGCATATAAGTTAAATAAGCAGGGTGACAGTATACAGCCTTGACGTACTCCTTTTCCTATTTGGAACCAGTCGGTTGTTCCATGTCCAGTTCTAACTGTTGCTTCCTGACCTGCATACAGGTTTCTCAAGAGGCAGGTCAGGTGGTCTGGTATTCCCATCTCTTTCAGAATTTTCCACAGTTTATTGTGATCCACACAGTCCAAGGCTTTGGCATAGTCAATAAAACAGAAATAGATGTTTTTCTGGAACTCTCTTGCTTTTTCGATGATCCAGCAGATGTTAGCAATTTGATCTCTGGTTCTCTGTTCATTTCCAAGGCAAACTATTCAATATCACGATAATCCAAGTCTATGCTCCAACCAGTAATGCTGAAGAAGCTGAAGTTGAATGGTTCTATGAAGACCTACAAGACCTTTTAGAACTAACACCCAAAAAAGGTGTCCTTTTCATTATAGGGGACTGGAATGCAAAAGTTGGAAATCAAGAAACACCTGGAGTAACAGACAAATTTGGCCTTGGAGTACAGAATGAAACAGGGCAAAGGCTAATAGAGTTTTGCCAAGAGAACACACTGGTCATAGCAAACACCCTCTTCCAACAACACAAGAGAAGACTCTACACATGGACATCACCAGATGGTCAACACCGAAATCAGATTGATTATATTCTTTGCAGCCAAAGATGGAGAAACTCTATACAGTCAGCAAAAACAAGAGTGGGAGCTGCCTGTGGCTCAAATCATGAACTCCTTATTGCCAAATTCAGACTTAAATTGAAGAAAGTAGGGAAAACCACTAGACCATTCAGGTATGATCTAAATCAAATCCCTCATGATTATACAGTGGAAGTGAGAAATAGATTTAAGGGACTAGATCTGATAGAGTGCCTGATGAACTCTGGACGGAGGTTTGTGACATTGTACAGGAGACAGGGATCAAAACCATCCCCATGGAAAAGAAATGCAAAAAAGCAAAATGGCTGTCTGAGGAAGCCTTACAAATAGCTGTGAAAAGAAGAGAAGTGAAAAGCAAAGGAGAAAAGGAAAGATATTCCCATCTGAATGCAGAGTTCCAAAGAATAGCAAGGAGAGATAAGAAAGCCTTCCTCAGTGATCAATGCAAAGAAATAGAGGAAAACAATAGAATGGAAAAGACTAGAGATCTCTTCAAGAAAATTAGAGATACCAAGGGAACATTTCATGCAAAGATGCACTCTATAAAGGACAGAAATGGTATGGACCTAACAAAAGCAGAAGATATTAAAAAGAGGTGGAAAGAATACACAGAAGATCTGTACAAAAAAGATCTTCATGACCCAGATAATCACAATGGTGTGTTACTCACCTAGAGCCAGACATCGTGGAATGTGAAGTGTGCCTTAGTAACCTTCACTATGAACAAAGCCTAGTGGAGGTGATGGAATTCCAATTGAGCTATTTCAAATCCTGAAGGATGATGCTGTGAAAGTGCTACACTCAATATGCCAGCAAATTTGGAAAACTCAGCAGTGGCCACGGACTGGAAAAGGTCAGTTTTCATTCCAATCCCAAAGAAAGGCAATGCCAAAGAATGCTCAAACTCCTGCACAATTGCACTCATCTCACACACTAATAAAGTAATGCTCAAAATTCTCCAAGCCAGGCTTCAGCAATACATGAACCAAGAATTTCCAGATGTTCAAGCTGGATTTAGAAAAGGCAGAGGAACCAGAGATCAAATTGCCAACATCCACGGGATCACATATTGTTACCTAATGATAATACTGTTTGCCCCATTTTCATATAATGCAGCTGAGATCCAGAGAAGTTAAAAGGTGAAAATCTTTGTTTGCAGAGTATCATTCCACATCAAATCTTGGCCAATGATTGAGATTTTTGTGGTATAGCCTGAGATCCTGTTTTTCTCAGTACAGGCATAGTTCTGTGAGCCAGTCTTAGAAGTATATGTGAATTGTGATTGTTTTTGCTGAACTTTATTTCAGGTAGTCAGTACCACTGCTGATTTTCATGACAGCTTTATCTTCATTTATACATCATTTTCCCTTTTTAAAAGAAATTAGAAATCAAGTCATATGGAGTAGGAAATGGCAACCCGCTCCTGTATTCTTGCCTGGAAAATCACATGGGCAGAGGAGCCTGGTGGGCTACAGTCCATGGCACTACAGAGAGTCAGACATGACTGAGTACACACAAACATTCTCTGCTTACAGTTACTGATTTATTATTTACTGAGAAATCTACATTAAACTCTCCTACCATAAGTGTGGATTGCTGAATGGGTGTTGTAATTCTTTCAATTTTAAATTTCCTATGTTTTGAAGCAATAATGAAAAGATTTTTGACAGTTTATTTAAAGAGAATAAATCAAGTCATAGAAAGATTAAGTACTTTGCTTAATGTTACTAGTAGGTGATATTCTATTTTTGAAGTTTCAGTTAAAATGTCTTTAACTTCTAAAACATCCAACATTTTAGCTGCACGTGTAATGGCTTCCCATTATGATAGATTATCATGTTAAATAGAACTGATTTATTTGAAGAATGAGGACTGCATTGTGGACAAACACCTGGTGTGTAACGGTCAGATCTATTTCCCAGCATGGAGTTACACAGAGTTGCTGCTTTGCATTTATTGCTAACAACATCGGTATCTGTGTCCAAGTTTCTTTAAGAAAGTGGGAAGTTGCAGTAATTTTTAAATATAAATTATGATTGAAATTTTTATGCAACCATTAAGATGTTTATGGACTATTTGAACTAGCTAGCTTTAAAAGTAGATTGTGAAGTTGCATATGCCTTATATACAACTGTATACAAATAAATAGATAAAGATTGAAAGTATGTATATAAAAATATTAATAGTGATACTCATCTGATTTTGGAAACATGGATATTTTGACTACTTTTTTATTTCCCACATTTTGTAAAACAAGTATTCATTATTTCAAAATGAAAACTGGAAGTAATGTGCTAGAGAAACCATTGAAAATACCGTCGATAAACAGAGAAGTATGCAGTCAACCAGTATTGATAAATAACAATGCTTCAATATATACTATCAATAGAATTCCAGTGATTACACAATATTTAGGGCTAAAACAACCTCAGAAGGATTTTTTTAGCCTGGTGTTAAGAGCACTGTGAACTTTCATGCTAAGTGTGCTAACTTGCAGGATAGATTAGGACCTCAGAACTCTAAACTGTATTAGTGCTTATGTCCTTACAAATGAAAAGCACATTTGAAGTGGCACTGGATCAACTCCAGTGGTTAATGCCATAGGTTTTCCATCTCTTCTGAATCTCTAAGGAGGAATAAAACTTGCAACTGTATTGGTTTCTTCCTCTGTGTTTTATGTAACTTGAAGGTTTCATAAAAATATTTCCATGTGCCCTAGAGAAATAATAAAAGATTTTGTAAAAGAAATCATGTGTTTATGTGGGCCTACCCAACCCCACCCCCTTCACCTCTAGTTGCAGTTGCAACATCACACCAAATTGGTTGCAGAGCATGACTGAACTAATGCAGAAACATTTCACAAGCTCACAAGATCTGGAAAAAAAGGACCTCTGTGGTTCAGTATCATTCAGATGTACACAGCATTGAACTAGGACTATGGGTGCCATATCTTGTATGATGTGTTAGAGAAAGCATTTGGAAAACAGATGCTGATGCATCATAATCCACTCAGGTGTTGCAAGTTTGTCAGATATATTCTCATTTTGTGAGTGGTCAGAGAAGAAAACTAATCAGCATTAATGTCAAGACTGCTGATGACTTTGCAGAATGTCACCATTCTGAGCCTGCCAGTGCGTCTTTTGATGAATAGGTTGTGACATGGCTCCGTTACCTGACTGATGTTTAATTTGAGACAGAGGACCAAGTAAAGGGTATGGAATCTAGAAGCAACTGCTGACACGGTCAGTTCATTCTTTCATGAATTCACTCAACAAATGGTTGCAGAGTCCCCACTTTGTGCCAGGTGCTGATCTCAGCACTGGGTACATGACTGTGAACAGGTCAGACAAGTCCATTCCTTCATGGAACTCGCATTCACTGGCATGATCACTGTGGATATATCTCAGAAGTTTTTAATTTCCTTGAAGATTCTTTTGGGCCAGACACTCAGTGCATCATCAGCCCAGCATCACTTAAAATGTAATTCTGGGGCCATTTGCATCAAAATCACTTAGGGCTCTTTTGAAAAATCAGAATTCTATTGTATTTAGATAAGACCTGGAAATCTGCATTTTTTTAAACAAGTGCCTCTCCCCCAGCAGCATCTTCACACTGAAGTTTAAAACTACTGATCCAAGAGGGTAGTTCTTTTTTTTTTTCTTAATTTTTTCTTAATTTTTAATTGGAGGCTGATTGTGTTACAATGTTGTATTGGTTTCTGCCATACATCAACATGAATCAGCCATAAGTACACATATATTCCTTCCTCAACCTCCCTCCCACCTCCCATTCCATCTCACCCCTCTAGGTCGTCACAGAGCAGCAGGTGAACTCCTTGTGTTAAACAGCAACTTCCAAGATGGTAGTTCTTAAGTGCCCTTAATACACATTACACACTGTGCACACACAGACTATAATAATAATAAAACAGCAACAACAGGGATGGGGGGAACCTTTAGGAGGTGATGACTCTGTCTGTGGCCTTGATGGTGGCGTTGGTTCCATGGATGCATTAGTCAGTTCAGTCACTCAGTCACATCCGACTCTTTGCGACCCCATGGACTGCAGCACGCCAGGCTTCCCGGTCCTGGACTTCCCTGGTAGCTCAGCTGGTAAAGAATCCATGGATGCATACCTGTCCACAAACTCACAAATAGTATACATCAAATATGTACAGCTTTTTACATGTTAATCACACCTCAGTTGAGTGATTCAAATTTTTAAAACCTTTAAATTTGAAAACTCAAAATAAATTTAAAAAACCTTTGTTCTAGGCATTTATTTCTAATATTTACTATGACAAAATAATAGCAAAATATTTGAAGGCCAGAGAAATTTGCAAACCTTGTGACCGTAACCAAAATCGTTGACTTGCCATGAAAGCTGTAGTCTTCCCATTCTTACCCTCTGTATTCAAAAAGAAGCAGCTGCAGACTGACTACATTACTGATTTCCAGAGCACACATTGAAAGATAAAATATGCTTAACAACATGTTTTAATACTCTAATAAACTTCATCATTTCTCTTCTTTCTGAAATTTTTGTAGATATTTTTGTGTTGAGCTTTTTTCTTCACCAAAGAGCGTTTAATTTTTTTTTCTATGATAGTAAGTAAGAGCGAAATAGCTATTTAAGTTCCTAATCAATGCTTTCTCACTAATATTGGAGGTTAAATAAATAATTTAAAATCACAGATGGAATACTTACAATTAAAATTACAGATATAGCAATAGACATAAAAGTTTCCCTTAAAAAGCAGCAAATAAAAGAATCACAGCTGTTTTTAAAAGCTGTTTAAGAAGAAATATGAAGTCAACTTGATTGATAATATTTAATGTCCCTTGAACATCTGTTAAAGGCCTTTCTTTCATTTTTTGGTAACGTAGGGGAGGCGAAATAATTTCCCTCAACCCTGCTATGTTCTTGGCTGAGACCTGTTCCCATACTTACCCTCACCCCTCATGACAAAAGACAGATTAACAGGAGGAAAGTAAGTAGAAATTTAATAACATACATACCTCCTGTATACATAGAAGAGACCCAAGAAAGCTAATTGACCCAAGTGAATGTGCTCAGTTCCGTCTGACTCTTTGTGACCCTATGGACTGTGTAGCCCACCAGGCTTCTCTGTCCATGGGATTCTCCAGGGAAAAATACTGGAGTGGGTTGCTATGCCCTCCAGGTGATCTTCCCAACCCAGGGATCGAACCCACATCTCCTGTGTCTCCTGCGTTCCAGACAGATTCTTTACTACTGAGCTACCAAGGAAGACACAATTGGCCCAAGTCACCACCTTAAATACCATCTCCAGGGGTAGTGGCGGGGGCGGTGGTCAATTATAGGAGGATACCAGGAAAAGTACAGAAAACAAGGGCAGATTGGCATAGATTTAAGTTCTGCTTTCTGCATTGATACAGGTTTCCAGAGATTTAGTCATCCTCCTCTTCAGAGGGAAAGAGAGGGAGACACTCTAGCAAATGGAGCTTTCCCTTATAAATGTAAATGTCTTTCACAAAAGAGTAACTTCTTACTTGGATTTCAAAGCGTTTCCTACATCTGCTATTTCTTTATGTGAGTTCTTTGGATTGAGAGCATGTCTGTTTCATTTTTTAATGAAATGCACATAGTAAGATGTTCAATAAATAGCAACAGGTTCATTAACTTTGACAGGAGGTGTCAGTGTGGTATGGCTTTGTAACTCTCAGCTTAAATCCTTTCTTATTCAATATTATATTGTAGCCATTCTCTTCTCCAGGGTATCTTCCAAACCCAGGGACTGAACCTAGGTCTCTCACATTGCAGGTGGATTCTTTACCAGCTGAGCCACCAGGGAAGCCCTATATTGTAGCAGGAGGATTTAAAGTTATTGTTAGGACTGCGACATAATACAGTTGAACTACTAAGGGAATTAGAAGTCTTACTAGGGAGACAGAGAGTTGGACTAAAAGTGACTAACTCTGTGCACCTAGAACTTGAACTTGCATCCAGGCCATTTGGGAATCTTGAGAAACTGTGGCTTCTGATTCTGTAGGTCCAGCATGGGGCCCAAAAGTCTGTATTTCTAGCAATCTCCTAGGCAAAACCTTGAGTGCATGTCCGACGTATTTGATCCTTTAATAGAGAATTTAAATGTTGAATAAGTGGGAGACTTCCTCTCCAGGACACATTGCTATCTGAATTAAGAGCTGTAGGAGGCGTTTCCATGAGTTTATTTTGCTTGTAATTATTTAGTGTGCTGAGAAAACCTAGTACTGAACTCTGGAGAGGAAGTTCGTGGTGAGGCAACGGATTCCCTTTGTGTCCTTTACATATTTAGGAAGCCATCACTGTGAAAAAATGCTCACATAAAAGAAGGCCCTTTGATTTCAGTTCAAGGGCAAGCCATCTGGCCCTGTTCTTACATAGTAATCAGGCTAATAGTGCCAGTGGCTTCATTGGAGAAAGCATAGAATGGCACTTTAAAATCTGTTCAAGGGCCTATTTTTAGATTCTGGCAGCTCAGGAAGGCATGTTTATTTCATGTTTAATGCAACCTTCCACTTCAAACTAAAAACATTGCTTTTCTGCTACTGAGTTTGTATCAAGTCTCCTAAGAAACACTGCCAGCTTTGCACATCCCTATCCTCTAAGATGATTAACTGTTTAAAATTGAAAAGCTTGGAAAATACAAATCCTGCCACAGGCCCCTGGTGGGGTAAAAAGGACAACTCAAAATGTTCCAGATGGTTTAGGCATTATGTTCTATATGTCCTGGGAGCAAGGGGTGGGGGGATCCTACGCTGGATGAGATGGTGAAAAGTCATTTGGAGGAATATTTAGCAGCTTCCTTTTCAGAAGCCTCTGCAACCCTCCGCCTAGTTCTAGGGTACCAGTGCATCAGTGAGATTCTGCTAAACAGCTGTTCAGCTCCGGTAAGGTCTGCCTTAGCAGAAGGCTGAGATAACTCGAGTTGTCTCTTGTTTTTGAACCATTTTGCTTATACTCCTAATCTATTTGGCAATCCCCAAAATGTTTTCTTACCCTGACAGTTTAGAATTTGACAGCAAGTTGTATCTGTTGATCCAAATCAATGGCTCTTATTGCATGAGTAGAGTACTGTTAAACCTGTATTGGTAATATTGAGTTTTTACAGAAAAGAGTCTTGAACTGTCAGATTTCTTAGCATATCATATTCTACCTGGAGTCATTTTATTCCCGCATGTGCAGTTTAGTAACTTCTCTTTCTGACAATCCTTGAAAGTACATCCTGTACCTTTTAGAAAGAGAGACATTCAAGTTACTGCTTATTTCTAGCTTTCAGTCACAAAATCCGTAAACATTGTGTTGCTTCAAAAGAGAGTGAGAGTATGGGTTTTGAGCAGGTGTCAGATTGTTTATAAGGTTTTCCAGTTTGAGCAAGACAAGGCCGTTTCAGCAACTAGGACATGTTACTCCCAAGTTACACTTGTCCTCTGTTGAATACACATATTTAGCCTTTAAAAAGCAATTTGTGTTTTCAAAGGGTTTCATGAACATTAATTAGCATTTCTTCACAGCCTGCCTGTGAGATGGGTCAATATCATTATCACTATTTTATAAATCAGAAAAGTGGGATGGCAGAAGCTGAGTAATTTGGATGAGGAAATACAACACATCAAAGTCAACCAGGAATGGATTCCTAGCACCAGACTGGGGGATCACACCACATATCACACTCTGAGCATCAGTGCCCCTGCACCCAGTGCTCAGATGACACATGATGTTATTAAATGCAAGGATAGTTTTGTTTAAGTAGTGAAGAGACAAATTATTAGAGAGTTTAGTTGATTACTAAATGAGCTAGGTGTGCCACATGCAAGCACGCTGCATTGCAGGGAGAACTCCTGACTGAAACTGGAACCATGGGCTTTTTGACAGTCATCTCTTGTGACAATATCATCAAAAGCTTTTTTTTTTTTTTTTTCAACAGCAAGTACTTTTTCTTAAGCATCTACTCTGTGTGTAGATGATCTTAGAATCTACAAATGTCACTGCTAAGATGTCTATGAGGAGGTACTCTCATTCCTAACTTGAGAATTTAAAAAACGAAGTTCAGTGGGTTAAATTTCCTTGTCCGGATCACTTGTCTAATTGAAAGTGAGGCTTAGATTCAAACCTGAATTTTTGAATGGCTGTTTACTTGTGGTACCCAGACATGCCGATGATGACAGTGTTGGTGGAGAGAGAGAGCTTTGTAGGCATGCTACCCAGTGTTGACTTCTCTCTCTCTTGTTCTTATGCGTGGCTCAGGTGGAGGTTTGAAAAGGAAGCACATCATGTTTAGGAACCCTGTGAAGATTAAGAGCATAAATGTTAGTTAAGAGAATAAGTATACAGTACATTTTCAAAAGGCCAAATGGAATGCCGTTCTGATCAGGCCATGCTTGGAGTGCGGTTGGTTATTATACTTGAAGAGGACTAAAATCCAGCAGAACTATGTTTAGAGATGAAGAACTGGTGCACCAATAGGATCTATTTAGGCTTCATTGCAGCAGACTTAGTCATAGTCATCATTCATGTGAAAGGATGTTGTGTGGAATAAGGAATCTCATCTGCATTTGGCACTAGAACACAAGATATTAGAACGAAACACCAGCGGTTAAGAGTTAAAGGGCCAAAGACTAACAGAGAAAATTTTTCTGACTCAGATCTGTTCAAGAAATAAATCAGTTAGCCAGGAAGGTACCTAATCCTAATCATTAAAGTTTCATTACACTGATTGAGTCGAGGAGCATGCCTTTGGAGTCTGACTTGCCAGAGTTTGAATCTCAACTCTACCATCTTCTCTGATGCTATCTTGCTCCTAAGAATCGGATAACAATAGGGTCTATTCTATGTTAAATTTACTGGAGTTCTTCATGGCCAACGAGAGCACCTAGTAAACATTTAATGTCAGTTTCTCAGTTTAGATGGATTAAGGTTTAGATGAGGTATGTTCTAAAGACCTGGACAAATTTTGATTTCTAAATCGGGGCAGCCATTAATCAGGGGGATGAATTTTGTAAATGGTGATATTTCATAAAGGAAAGTACAAATGAGTTGAAAGTTTGTTCCGAAGCTTTTGCAACATAACCTGGAAAGTATTAAGTGTAAACGAAGAAAGAGAAAATGTAGTCAGAGATCTTCAGTGTATTAAAAAGCATTTATTCCTTAATCCTGTATTAAGATGTTCTAGAGAAGGTTTCACACAAAAGTTGTTATTAAGATGACTTTATGGGCTTCCCTGGTGGCTCAGGCGGTAAAGCGTCTGTCTGCAATGCTGGAGACCCCGGTTTGATCCCTGGGTAGGGAAGATCCCCTGGAGAAGGAAATGACAACCCACTCCAGTACTCTTGCCTGGAAAATCCCATGGACAGAGGAGCCTGGTAGCCTACAGTCCATGAGGTTGCAAAGAATTGGACATGACTGAGCGACTTTACTTTACTTTATACGTATTTATATATTACAATGACATATACACATGAGGAATATTATTCAGCCATAAAAAGGAACACATTTGAGTCAGTTCTAATGAGGTGGATGAACCTGGAGCCTATTATACAGAGTGAGGTAAGACAGAAAGAGAAAGACAAGTACTGTATATTAGCACATATATATGGAATTTAGAAAGATGGTACTGATGATCCTACATGCAGGGCAGCAAAGGAGACACAGATGTAAATAATAGACTTTTGGACTCAGTGGGAGAAGGGGAAGGTGGGATGATTTGAAAGAATAGCATTGAAACATGTACATTACCACATGTAAAACAAATGACCAGTGCAAATTCGATGCATAAAGCAGGGCACCCAAAGCCAGTGCTCTGGGACAACCCAGAGAGATAGGATGGGGAAGGAAGTGGGAGGCAGGTTCAGAATGCAGGGGACACATGTATACCTGTGGCCAATTCATGTTGATGTATGGCAAAAACCATCACAATATTGTCAAGTAATTATCCTCCAATTAAAATAAATCAGTTAACTGAAAAAAAAGAACTAAAAGAAAATGACTTCAAGTTACAACCACTTTTGTTTTACATATTATATTTACTTTCCTTTATCAACACTTTCAGTTGAGGCATAATAAGTAAATGAAATAAATGCTTGAATGCAGTATCTTAATTATAAATATGAATTTTCTTTGTGAGATGGCAAATTAAATCTAATAACTTTACACAACTGAATTAGCATATGTCAGTTATACTATTATAGCAATTTTGCACACATGACTAGATTTGTGAGTGGTGAGACTTAGGATATTGGTAGTGATTGGAAGGGCAAGTAAGAACAGGAATGGGCATCATTAATTGCTATAAGGCAGCCAAGAAATGCATCCAACATAATCTTTTCCTGGGACATTACCATGGGACAGCTTATTGGTAGAAGTGCCCATCTAATGTGACACAGGACATTTCCAACTAAAATTCTGTATTAGCAGGCTTGGGTTTTTTCCCTCTAAATCATAGGCAGCACAGTGGTTTGGAAAGAGTTTGAAGATGTTACCCTGCTTTCAGAAAAAAAAGAGGCATATGTTTTGGAGATATACTCTATTTTGAGATTCATTAGCACCATTTAAAGACAACTTCATCTTAGAAGATGATTTCTGTCAAATCTTTCATACCACTTTGGATCTAAATCTGGAACAGATTGAATTTTTGCATCCTATTTTTGTTCAAGGGAAGATTCTGAAAGTTATAACTACAGCTTTACTCATTTCAACCAAGAAGAGTTAAATTGTGAACAAGCAAGTTCTCTGACCATCTTACTCCCAATATTCTATGCTACTTAGAAATAGTTACTTATAAGACATGCCACGGGCAGTCCCTTTTCCACCACCTGACCTTCAGTCCTGCCTGATTCTGCACCCTTTTCTCCTCATTCCCTCTTACTGTAACACAGGAAATGTCTTTTATCCTAGTAAAGGCCTATCCATCGCTGGTGTTTTGGGTCTCATTTCTTCTCAGATGCCTGTCTCCTTCCCCTTCTGATTTCCTCCCTTTGCCTCTTGGCTTCATTCTCTCAAAATCCATTAAGCAGTTTGGCGAGCACCTACTATGTGCTGTCCTGGTGTCTTCTGCATTTGGAGATGCTTCTTTGGGCTAGAGAGTTTTAATTCTTTTATTCTCACAGAGGGGAGGAGTCATGGAAATCTCCTTTCTGTTTCTGGCATTAAATGCACCCCTTAGTAGCAGAAAGAAACCTCCCCTGGTTTCAGCTCTGTGCTTTCAAAAAGGAATCTTCAGTTCCTAAAGGAAGGTTCTCATCTAAATGGTGTTGCTCACTTGGCAAATGAAGGTAGGAGTAGAAGATGAGAGGAGACACCAGCAGAACTCACAACAGCTACAGTTAAACCTTTGGAGGGAATACCAGGGACACCTCCAGAAAGTGGAATGAAGTCCAGGTTGTTTTTATTATTACTTTCCAGGCAGCATAGTCTATGGGCTCTCTGTGATATTCAATCATTGCTAGTATTCATGGTGAAATATTTATTGAGTGATTACTGTGTGCCAGACATTCTCCCAGATGTGTTGGGTATACTAATTAATTTTCATGATCACTACAATATTTTCTACCTTTCACTGGTAGGAAAATTGGGATAAAGGAATACTGAATGATTTATGCTAGATCACAATAGGTAGAGCAGGATTCAAACCCAGATAGTGAAGGACAGAGGAGCTTGGTATGCTGCAGTTCTTGAGGTCACAAAGAGTCCAACGCAACTTAACAACTAAACAACAGTCACCAGATCCCATAGCCAGTCCTCTCACCCCTGTGGCAATATTCTCCATAATCCATTTAGGAAGACAATACCAAAAAGTCTGAACAAATAGTTTCCTGCCTTCCCTCAGGCAAATGTATTCAATGACTTTGATACAGCTTATTTAAAAGAACAAAGAGTGAAATTTATTCATCTGAGTCTTATGAAAATAAAGTCCCAAAGTGGCAGAAACAAAGAATTCTTGGTTTCCATTTGGTGCTTTTTCCCGTATATACCCTTAACATATGTAGTGTTTTCCTCTTTGAAAATCTTTTCTCTCTTTATTCAAAGTAGACTCTGAAGTTTACGATTTTTTTTAAAAGATAAGGAGGGAAAAAGTAATTTATTCTAATACATCTATAGTTTTGTATTTCTGCATATAGATTATTAATCATCTAAAACTTATATTTCTGGGTGTGGTCTATATTAGGGATCAAATTTAATTTTCCTAAATGATGAACAGTTGTCCTAATAACATTTGTTGAATGATTTATCCTTTACCTACCTATTAAAATTACTAAATTACTACCTTTAGTTTACTCAAATTCTGAATATATGTAGGACTCTGTGGATTGTTTATTCTACTCTGTTGATCTATTTGTCTATTCTTATACTATTACCACACAATTTAAGTTACTCAAGGAAATTTGATGTCTTCCTTTTCAAGCCTTTGTTAGCTAGTTTTATTCAACCAGCATAGATATTTTGGGATAGGCCTATCAAGTTCCATTTTTTTTAAGCTGATATATTTTCTGGAATTGCATTGTATTTTAAAAGAAATTATAATAAATTTAATTAATTAATCAGTTTTTAACTAACTTAGAAATTATTTCTTGAAGAATTGCTTATTCAGGATTACAGTAGGTTGGGCAATTTATTCAGAGTTTGCTCTTGTGTTCTTAAATTCTCTTTAGTAGTTGTATACATTTTTATTAGGATTTTAAAGGTACATCA
Organism: Giraffa tippelskirchi; assembly: GCF_054371585.1. NCBI lineage: Eukaryota > Metazoa > Chordata > Mammalia > Artiodactyla > Giraffidae > Giraffa > Giraffa tippelskirchi. The sequence continues at coordinate 100,065,541 of NC_137280.1, read as the reverse complement.
TAATATTTATCACAAAGTTGGCATGGTTATTTTGGAAAGGATATCAGTCAATTATACAGTTACTACAAACTCATTGCAGTAAAAGAAGGCTTATTGCATTTTCTCACCACTTTGGACTTAGCATAATGTTTTGATGTAGAACTGAGTGATTTTATTTCCTTAAAATGTAGTTTGATTATTTTGCCTTACAAAAAATGCAAACAAATTATTTCAGGGATTCAGAAAGAAGAAAACATCTAATTTAAAACCACTCTTAGTTTTCCTGATGGAGTTTTAAGAAACCCAAAGTTCTAAAGCAAATTACTGAAATCCGAGTTTCCTTTTTTTTTTTTAAACTAATTTACTAACCTGATGTCCTTCTTTGCTGTTATTTAAAACTTTAGATTGAAAAAGTGTGGTAAAAATAATGAAAACACTGATAATTTTAGATTATGTTTTATTCAAACCATAGTATCTGTATACTTTACCCCAAATTCTAGTATACTGTTTTTCCATTGAGGATTACTGATTTCAATTGAACATTCAATTTTATTTTATTGAAAAATACTAGCTGAAAACTCAAAAGCATCCTTGAATAATGTTTCAGATTTATACCAAAAAGGACTTGATTTTACTCCCTGATAGATCTTTCATCTATAGATCAGTTCAGTTCATTGCTCAGTTGTGTCCAACTCTTTGCGACCCCATGGACTGCAGCACATCAGGTTTCCCTGTCCATCAACAACTTCCGGAGCTTGCTCAAACTCTTGTCCATTGAATCGGTGATGCTATCCAACTAACTCGTCCTCTGTTGTCCCCTTCTCCTCCTGCCGTCAATCTTTCCCAGTATCAGGGTCTTTTCCAATGAATCAGTTCTTCACATCAGGTGGCCAAAGTATTGGAGTTTCAGCTTCAGCATCAGTCCTTCCAATGACTATTCAGGGCTGATTTCCTTAGGATTGACTGGTTTGATCTCCTTGCAGTCCAAGGGACGCTCAAGAGTCTTCTCCAACACCGCAGTTCAAACGCATCAATTCTTCAGTGCTCAGCTTTCTTTATGGTCCAACTCTCACATCTATACATGGCTATTGGAAAGACCATAGCTTTGAGTAGACCAACCTTTTTTGGCAAAGTAACCTCTGCTTTTTAATATGCTGTTTAGGTTGGTTGTATCTCTTCTTTCAAGGAGCAAGCATCTTTTAATTTCATGGCTGAAGTCACCATCCACAGTGATTTTGGAGCCCAAGAAAATAAAGTCTGTCACTGTTGCCATTGTTTCCCCATCTATTTTCCATGAAGTGATGGGACTGAATGCCATGATCTTCATTTTTTGAATGTTGAGTTTTAAGCCAACTTTTTCACTCTCGTCTTTCACATCAAGAGGCTCTTTAGTTCCTCTTCTCTTATCTCTAGATATTTCTGTGTTTATATCATTCTTTGCCTTGTTGGGACATTTATTAGAAATTAACATTTAATCCACGATAAATTTTTCTGTATCTTTTCTTTAAATAAGCTGCTTATTTAAATAACATATCATGTATAAGAATATATTTAATGTTTTCACATAATTGTTCTTCTCTGACCTTCACACCAATATTGTATATTTGAAAGGCAATGGTTTATTCTCACCATTTAATGGGTAACAAGATTGACAAAAATAAAATTGCTTGCTCACTATCACATAGCTTATTAATAGATTACCAATCTGATGGTCTTTCTTGTAAAATCAACTCCTTCCCAATATTCCTTTTTAAAAAGCCGTGAAACCACCTCTCAAGATTCCTGTCTTTGTTTTGTTTGTTTTTAGTTTGTATGCTATTTCTCGTTACATTTTCTACAAGTGCCAGTTTTGGAGCAAAGCTGTGAGGACACCCTAAGAATGAAATCTTGAGGGGTGATAGAAAAGCCACATAGCAATTATAATGTGGATGCCACAATAATACAGAAGGAATAAATTACAGAGCTGCAATCAAGTTATGTCTAAACTCAGGTGATGTGAATATAGCAATATTGTACCTTCTCTATGTAATTGCAATTACTTTCAAGTTTATTTTGTCATCAAACAAGCAATTTTTCAATCAGTGCAGCTTCTGCAGATAAGCACTCTGGTATATGAATTACTGAATTCATTTATCAGGCACTACTTAATGCTTAGCCCCACCCTTCCAAAAAAACAAGAGGATCAAGAAGTTTGAGGAAGGATTACATGGAAAGCAAACATTTGGAGGACAAATGTAATATCACATTTTATCACGTAATATCACAGTGGTTCTCATTCTCAAAAAAAAAAAAGTTGAAATTTGAGAAGAGTAGAATAAAGCTTTTAGTGTCATACATGATATTATTATATAGAGAAAATATTTGTCAAAATGCACATAAAGTATATTTTATGCTTGGTTAATTTTTTTTTTCTTTCAGATAACTTACATAAACATACATAGGAACTATTTGTTTTGACAAAGCAGACATTTAAGCAGAAACAGTGTGCCTCACATTTCATGTCCTTACACAAATGACAAAGTCAGTCCCATGAGACTCACTCCGAACTTGTCAAAGCACTTTTCTCTTCAACTTATGAAACTTTCTCAACTTACAGTCCCAAAGAGCTACTCCCATTTATTCTAAATTCCGTGGTAGGAAAAATCTATTTATTTTTCCTAAGATAACATATTTATTTTTTTCTTCATTAAAAACATTATCATTTAATCAGATTTCATCATCCTTAATTACCCAACACTAGTCATAGTGAGTTAAATTCAAAATCTGCTAGGTAGTTTCTTTGCCAAAATAAATTTACAATCTAACTTTGGATAGGAAAGGAGTGAAAATAAGTAAATAGCTAATTAGCTAAATGAATGAATGAATGAATGAATCTCTATTTGACAAAAGAATAAATTGGAAAACCAAGTACTATAGTAAATACCAAACTGTGTGATACAGTGAGCTCTGTCATACCTTGCAAAAAAGAGTCAGGCTGTCCTGGAATTAACAGAAGATACATTTGTGTGGTTGACATTTAGCTAGATTTAAAAGGATGTATAATGTTTGAATTGGCAAGGGTATGCGGAAAGGGCAACTTCCGGTGATAAGGAATAGTGATTTTTCAATTGTTTTTTCCTGTTTGCAGAAATTTTTTTCAAATAAGCTGTTACTTTAAAACTTAATATATAATAATACAAAGCAGAGCTGCTCTGCTTGAAGTGAGGAGAGACATGGGCTCCAGAGTCCTGTGAAATTTGTCCTCTTGGTTTCTCCTGGAGTTCTGATTTAAGCATGTTCAAAATCATACACTTATATTTCGTCTTTTCTGTATCTTCTGTGGCATCTTTGAGTATTACTGCCTGTGTCCATAATGGAGGTGTTTACAGTAATCCAAACTTGAACCAGGGTCCAAGCAGTAAAAGGGAGGAAACAAAAGGATAATTAGGAAGTGGTTGTAAAAGAAATAAATACAATGTGTTGAAAGGGATTGCTGGGAAGAGGAAGAAAGGAATCTGCAACATTGCTGAAGTAATGAGTATATGTATCAGGAAGAAAATCGGTGGTACTAGGCAGAGAACTAGAAAGTCAGGAGAAGAAACTGTGTTTGTTTCTTTTAGTATGTATATGTTTTATTCATGTTTTCCCTTTCACTTTATCACTGTGCTGAGATAGGCTTTAAAGCAGAGACTTAAAGACCAGATTTATTCTAGTAGGATCTTTAAGTCTCTGTCTTTTCTGAAAATCTGGAATCTACTCAGAGGCATGTGATTACAGACAGCCCTAGTCCTGCATTACTTACAGCATAGTGTGAAAGCGTTAGTCGCTCAGCCGTGTCGGACTCTTTGCAACCCATGGACCCTGCCAGACTCCTCTATCCATGGAATTCTCCAGGCAACAGTACTGGAGTGGGGACCTTCTCCAGGGGATCTTTTGGACCTAGGGATCGAACCTGTGTCCTCTGCATTGCTGGCAGATTCTTTACCATCTGTGCCACCAGGGAAGCCATTTACACCATAACAGGGACTGAAGATAGAGTGAAACTATGACATACTCTTAGACTTCAGAAAACTCCCAAATTTGTGGTAGAGACATATATTTAGATGAACAAACTATGTAAAATTAAAACGAGTCAAACAGTGGGGAAGAATGGTGCCTGGTACCAGGGGAATATATCCCAGGCCTAATCTTTTCAGAGAAGTTATCCATGAGGCAGGGATATTCAAAGTGATAATTAAATGGAAGAAATGGGAGTGAGAGATGGGAGATGATTACACATAGCAGGAAAGCATGTGCAAAGGCAATAAAGAGAGAAAGGAAGCCAGTAGGACTAGAGCATAGAGGGTAGCAGGTAAGAGAGAAAGCTGGAGAGGAATGCATGGTCATTCTAAGAGCATTGGCTGTCATCGATGGGGAAAAGGAGGGTCACGTGATCATATATGCATCTTGGAAAGTTGACTCATGTTGCATCATAGAGAACCGTTTGGAGAGTGGTCAGATGAGACATAGTCAGAAAGGTGATTAGTACAGAAATATAGAGGAAGTTTTTGGTATCTTGGACCAGAGTGGCCATCCTGAAGATAGAAGAGAGTTAAGATTCAGGTGATAGTTGGGAGATGGAAGAGATTGAAATTGGTGATGAGGGTTAAAGGAGAGCAAAGATAGATTAATGATATATTAAGGATAATAACTCTTGACATGGCATCATTATTACAAGAATCACTTTTCCAATTTAATATTTGGTTTTAAGTTTTATTTATGGAGTTTTGATATGGTGATGTTTTACAGTTAATATAGTACTACATATAATTTTTATTTATGTTTTTGCTTATGGTTTTGTTTTTGCTTAAGGATTTATCTATGTGCTTAGAAAATGTAAACGTTTACCTACATTTTTCTGATTCTTTTACAGTATTTTTTCTTGTTTTAAGGGATGTCACTAGTAGGATTTAGATCTTTAATACATCTGAAATACAGACATATGTACACACATACATGTATATAATGTAGTCAGTATAAAACATGAGGTAGGTGAGGATCTAAATTTATTTTTCCTTGTAAATAGCTAATTGTTCTATAATTCATATATTAAATTGTGATTCCAAGTCATTTAGCTATTTATGAAGTATTTTTACAAAGAATGTGCCACTGAGATTAGCCCTACAAAATACTAAATAATTAGACATAATATTCATTAAATAAGTGATCTGTTTTCTTAAATAACCCTATAAAAATTATGTAGAAAATATTTTAAGTGCCCTTCAGTATTGGGAGGAATAGTAATGAATAGTCATGAAAACAAACCTCAAAGCTAGTGGGATTTGGGGTGTATAATTTTGCTTATTTATAAAATACATCTTTTTAAGTCATTGCTTGTATGAAGCATAGTTGTATTGCTCAGCTCTCATCTGTTTTCTTCTTGGAATTCTACCTTTGCTTCTTAGGACTAAAAATAAGTCATTTATTTTATATGCTCAGACAAGATGACTTTTTAAAAACTCCTTTTAACCTAGCTTGAAAGATAACTCTGCAACTTGAAACCCAAATTATCCTTTCTCTTTTACTAAAGCTAATGAGTGTACTATGACATTAACTGAGTATCATGAAATAATTTTATCAATCCCTAAAACAAATTACATTTTTCTGTTTTGTCAACTTGACATATGTGATACCGAAATGCCATATACCCAGTCTCCAGTAAGGAAATATCAGTGTAATTAGAAAGGTCAAAATGACTCAAATTGTAGTCTTTTCATTTCCAGAAAACTTGACTTTTAAAAGATGATGCTTTACTTATTTTTAGTTTAGCATCATCTTGGAAACACCTACCTGTTAATTAGAGCTGTGATTCCCTTCCATTCCCACAGCAGTGCTGAGCCCATTGAGAAGTCTACAGCACTATAATTAGGAATTTTCTTCTAAGAAAAACATTATAATAGACATCCTGCCATGCTTATTTTATTTTAATTGGATGTTTAGCTCTAGGGATCTTCATAATTTTTCATAAAACTTTAATGTTAATAAAATCAGCTGGAAGGAAGCACTACTTATCTCCTTGATTATACCATAAGGAGCAGGATCTTAATTTGAACCTTTCTTTTCTTTTTTTTTTTTTTTTTTTAAGCTAATGAGAGCAAAGAGTTTTAAGTGAATCAACACAATGCATCACCAAGTACTGCTTATGACTCATGTGAAAGAAAAATTACACATGACAGAGTTAAGCAGGGCAGGAAGACTTGATTCAAAACTGTTGCAATAGAGAAGAGAGACTGAATTCAACTACCTCTGAAACACAAGGCAGGAGAGTTTGTAAGTGCTAGGGTGAGGTCATGAAAAAGTTCTGGAGGACTTTAGCATGGACATTGGTCGGTGACATCAGACCATCTGTGTTTGCTAATTGGTGCTTATGGAAGTAAGCCTCCTACCCTTCCCTTAAGATAGGGACATAGAATTTGTCTTTCTGGATGATTACATTTCAAAGGGCTACTTGATTTCAAAGGGATACTAGCTACTTGATAAAGAGTCCTGGGTTATAAAACTGGCAAGAGGCTGAAAGATTTATAACTCAAAGGAGCAGAGGCACCATTTACAATCATGAGTTTTCTAAAGTGAATGTTCATCCAAGCACTGTTAACAATAGCCAGGACATGGACGCAACCTAGATGTCTATCAGCAGACGAATGGATAAGAAACCTGTGGTACATATACACAATGGAATATTATTCATCTATTAAAAAGAATGCATTTGAATCAGTTCTAATGAGGTGGATAAAACTGGAGCCTATTATACAGAGTGAAGTAAGTCAGAAAGAAAAACACCAATATATTAACGCATATATATGGAATTTAGAAAGATGGTAACGATGACCCTACGTGCAAGACAGCAAAAGAGACACAGATGTAAAGAACAGACTGTTGGACTCTGTGGGAGAAGGCGAGGGTGGGATGATTTGAGAGAATAGCATTGAAACATGTATATTATCATATGTGACATAGATTGCCAGTCCAGGTTCAATGCATAAGACAGGGTGCTCAGGGCTGGTGAACTGGGATGACCCTGAGAGATGGGAAGGGGAGGGAGGTGGGAGGGGGGTTCAAGATGGGGAACACATGTACAACCATGGCTGATTCATGTGAATGTGTGGCAAAACCACCACAATATTGTAAAGTAATTAGCCTCCAATTAAAATTTTTAAAAAATTAAAAATTAAAAAAAAAAATAAAGTGAATGTTTCAAGAGAAGAGAGGTAAGGGACCTTAAATCAGGCAGAAACCTGTCCAGAGTTTAGTCCAGCTAAAGGGATTATCAGGGCCATTTTGGTCACCCATTGATGATCTACTAGATTTTAGCTGATGATCTGGAAACTGATCTAAAAGTACAAGTCTTTTCTTATAGGCAAAGTATATACAATTTAAAAATCTTTACACTTTATATATACTAAAGGCTACTCACGAGTAACCTATCAAATTAGATGTTAGCATATAGCAGGAAAGTCTTTGAATCTGCTTTAAAGTGCCAGAAATTTCACTGTCTAGAGTTTACGAAATAATAGTAATAAAGATACCCATTGATGCCAGACACTATTTTAAGCATGTTTTGTATAATGTACACAACAGTCCAGGAACTCTTCTTTTCCCAGAAGTTGTAATTTGTCCTGTGTCAGATGGGGAATGGAGGAGCAGATCTCAAAACCAGGGCCATGACCCCAGAGCCAGGATCTTGGCTCAAAATAGACATGCATGAGCACAAGCTGAAAGAATGAGAGAGGAATGAGCAGGAGAGGTTCATTTTTCTTTCCTTTAAGTAACTGAAATGTACCCCCAATCCAGTTCTAACTCCACCCACTTTAACCTTAGTTGTATCCTATTTCTTGAAAGGAAGACTGCTGTGTCTCCATGCAGGTGTCAAAGACCTTCTTCCAGCTTTGCTTTCATTCTCATTTTCCGTGGTCTCTCAGCAGCACTTCATTTACTTGTGCAGGAATTATTAATGTGACAGAGGCCAGCCTGACTTAGACTCAGTTTGGACTCTTACGATCATTTCACACTCCAGTGGCACAAAGCAGGAAAGATGATGGGTGTCCTCGACCTTTCACCCTGCTTGGGTGACTACATCAATTATGAAAATAGTAAAAAGATGTATGACCACCATCAGTTATGGTCTAACAGTATTGGAATACAAGTGACTACTTAAGTGAGATATAAAAGCTTTAAGATATGTGCCAAATCTTGTACAACACAGATGTGTGAAGACTTCTGTTACATTGCATTTTTAAACTTAAAGAAACATTCAAAAGCCTGAGAAATAATGCAGAATGCTGAAAATTTTCCATTAGAGAATCAGAGTTCTTAGAGTAAATGTTTTGATTCCTGTTTTGGTTACCAACTAGTTTGGGAGTGAATATGTGAATTTATTAAAAATTAATTATAAATATTTTATTAAGTACTCTACCCAGGAGACCCTGGAAGCGGGTTGTCTAGAAAGGCATATAGTCAAGTAAAATAACAGGTACCAAATTGCATAATTAATACACTTGTCAAAATCAGACAGCTGTTTATGAGTTTGTATATTTAGTGCTTGTCTCCCCCAGTAGGCAGTCAACTCCTTGAGGGCAGGGAATAGACTTCTTTGTTGTTCTACCATAGCAACTGACATGTTGTAGAAACACAATGAATATTTTTAAATGAATGAATGTGTCATTCATTCTGCAATTATGAGAGGCAGCCAAAATGATGGAAAGGATTACATCAGGAATGGTTTCGTCAGGGAAAGTTACTGAAATTGTCATACTTTCATAGATATGTTATCTTTCTCAGGTTTTCAAAAGTTTTATTAATTGGATTCCACTAGGTTTCCCGAGCATCTGCTATGTACATAACATTGCACTATGTTCTTCTACCCAATTTATCCAATAAGACTGTACTTTATAATGTACTGACAGCCTAAGTCAACTTTCTACATAATGAATATTAAATTTTCATTCTTTAATCTTGAGAAATAATATCTTATTTTCATTTCAGAGTAGATTTAAACATAGACCTACTGACATTAAACATAGACCAACTAACATAAAAAAGTTAACATTAAACTGCATGATGCCTTCCTTTTATTTGTTGGAAGATCATCAACTTATAGCTTCTTACAAATGGTGCTCCAAATTACCCTGAAGTTACTTCCCTGGTGGCTCAGATGGTAAAGCATCTGCCTACAATGTGGGAGACCCAGGTTCAATCCCTGGGTTGGGAAGATCCTCTGGAGAAGGAGATGGCAATCCACTCCAGTACTCTTGCCTGGAAAATCCCATGGACAGAGGATTGTGGTAGGCTATAGTCCATGTGGTCACAAAGAGTTGGACACCACTGAGCAACTTCACTTTCACTTTCTTTATTTGAAGAACATTAATGATGATCACTAAAAATGGTCCTGTAGCCTAAGTTCATAATTATAGAAGTATATGTCATTCTCTAAGTAAAAAACCATAAGTCTGCTCCATTCTTGTACCTTCTACCTTAGTGGATAATATGATGTTCATTCAAATTAATAAGCTTATGATCAGTCTTTTGGGCTTCCCTCGTGGTTCAGATGGTAAAAAATCTGCCTGCAATGCAGGAGACCTGGGTTTGATCCCTGGGTCGGGAAGATCCACTAGAAAAGGAAATGGCAACCCACTCCAGTATTCTTGCCTGGAAAATCCCATGGACAGAGGAGCCTGCAGGGCTACAGTCCATGGGGTCGCGAAGAGTCAGATGTGACTGAGCAACTAACACTTTCACTTTCAGTCTTTCATGAGGGTAAATGATTGGTAGCTTGAATTTGGGGAGAATGGAAATAACAAATCATCAGCAATAACAGCAACAACAAAAGTTTTTAACTGTAGCTTTAGCATCTTTATAGTTAAAGAGGAAACAACTTGGGCTTTCAAAGCTTTCATAGCTGGAATAAAATTCATGAGCTAGAAAATAGACTACTTTCTTTTTTTTATTTGGAAAGCAAGGTATAATTTTATGCATGATCAGTTCCAGCATATAGTTAATATGTTTCCTTCAGAGGATAAGATTCATTAATTGTGTTCATGTCTTTCAAAATTGCATGGCAACGACTATCTTTCCATTTGTCTTTCAGAGGTCTTGAAAGTCTAGTTTGGAAGTGATAACCTCTTTCTTTCCCATTGTCTCATATAAGTTATTGTGTGGTAATTAAATCACCAGTGAAGGGCACAGTTAAGTTATATTGGTATGAGATCAAGAAAGAAGGTGTGTAGGTTTGCAAAGAGGCAGCTTGAAAATTTCTTCAAAATTCTTCTTTGTTCTTCACTGTAATAAATTGTGAATAGAATAAAAGCTTTCAGGTAATAATTGAATGCAAAAAATTTACTTGACTATTTACCAGATTTAAAAATATCTACAGGGGAAGTGAACTGTATAGGTTTCAACAATCTTCTGCTATTATCTTAACTATAATATCAGGAAGCATTTGTATGATCACTGCCTGAAAGTGGGTATGTCAGGCTAAATCTAGCAAATTGATATGCAATCAAGTTCAATTATCATTAGTTTTATTTAATCATAGTATTACTTTATTTCTAACAGGGTAATTTTAATTAAGGTATATGGATTTATTTAAACTAACAATTGATTTATGTGCCATAATATTATAAACTGAAATCTGATGAACTTGGTGATTTTTTTTTTTATTTTAAATTCCTTTGAAGTTTGCCTATAATGGCATGTGGGAAATCTGTATCACTTGATGATTTTCTATGTTGTCTGAAAGTATTTTTAAACTGTTGCAAATATATACTGCTGAGAAAACTTCATCACAACTAGGAGTATCTGGAAGCTATTTTCTGTGTTGTCTGACAGGTTGTTTTTTCTTAAACTAAAATAGCTAACAAAATTAAATGTAACAGAAAAAAAAGTACCAGTTTTAATGGTACAGATTGCCCATATGAGATTGTTTAGGATTTCAACCAAAATTAAACTAGCTAATTAAACAGAGGCAAATCATACAGAGCATTAATACAGAGCTAAAATTAAAACATATCCATTTACCAGATTGTTTCTGACAGGATTCCTTTGGTTGCAAATGACAGAACCACAGCTAAACTACTTGAATGAGAGATGAAACTACTGTCCTAGAACACTAGGAAGTCTGGGGGTAATCTTAGGTACAGCTCAGAATGTGTTCAGTGCTCTCAACAGTGCTGTCTTTCTTGTATTGCTTCTCTGCCCTTGTCTGGGTGCAAGGTCTGCTTTTCTTTCTGAGGAATTATAATATGCAAAATCTGAACCTGTAATCAAATGGAAAGATTTTTTTGCTCATACTCAAGAATGAAACTAATTTGCCTGCAAGGTAAAGAATCTGCCTGCAATGCAGGAGACCTGGGTTTGATTCCTGAGTCAGGAAGATCCCCTGGAGAAGGGAATGAATGCCAACGCACTCCAGTATTCTTGCCTGGAGAATTCCATGGACAGAGAACCTGGCAGGCTACAGTCCCCATGGTGTCGCAAAGAGTCGGACATGACTGAGCCGTTAACACTTTTCACTTACTGCATATTAATTGACGAGATTGTGATTTGTGATTGACCAGATTTCCTGTTTAGGAAAGGTGAGGCTCATGTGGAATAAAAGGAAAAGATTTTTTTACTGTCTTTATCATTTTCAAGGGTACAGTTCAGTGATGTCAGCTATATTTACATTGTTGAGCAACAACAGAACTTTTTCATCTTTCAAAACTGAAACTCTGTACCCACAGAACAATTCATTTCCCGCTCCCCCAGCCTCTGGAAACTCCCATTCTAGTTTCTGTCTCTATGAGTTTGACTACTTTATAGATCTCATAAAAGGAGAATCATAGTATTTGTCTTTTTGTAACTAGCTGATTTCACTTAGTGTAATGTCTTCAAGGTTCATCTATGTTGTGGCATGTGACAGAATTTCAAAAGGAGAAGACATTTTGTGATTTTTTTTTTGTTACTTTAAAAGGATAGTCAAGAACACAAATGCCCTCAAGCAACTTTAAATTCATAAAACAAACGCAAAGAAACTTTATGGGACTGAAAATTACTGGAAAATACACTGCTCACTTAAGATTTTTCAAGTGTACTCAAAAACACTGGGTTTATCAAGTAAAAAAAGGCAAAGTCACAGTTTTGGACCCACAACCGTTGAACTATAAGTTTTAACACCTCTAAGTAGACTTTGGGATGATTTTTTTAATGATATGATTTTTAAGTTTTGCACATATATTTATTAAATCTTTAATTTTCAGATAATTATTGATTCACATATAGAAGCTAAAAAATAATGCAAGGAAATCCCATGGATTTGTTAAAGCAGTTTCTCCCAATGGCAAAATCTTACAAAACTATAGTGACATATCCCAGCCAGGATATTGGCATTAATATATTCCACTGATCTTATTTAGATTTCTCAAGTTTTACTTATGTTTACACATTCAGTTTCATGCAATTTTATTACTTGTGTACATTGAATTTTTTAACTAGAATTTGTAGATTATATGTAGCTATTGCCAAGGTGCTATTATTTTTATAAGTCTTTAGTGGCAAAATATGTAATGCTCTCAATTTTATGTGACAAGCATGAAGAAGGGTATATCTTATCATATTTAAACTAGTTCTTTGCTGTCAAGTTCCAAAACTTATTCAAATTGTATACCTTTAACATTTTTTCATTCTATTTGTAATTATAGAATGATATATGGATATTTATTTTTCCCGAACTTATTTCTTCTCCTTAATATTTAGAATTAGGTGCTGTTTTCATTGTGTCATTATTACCAGAAAGGCAGGACATAGTTTAGGAACTTTACTGTTAATATGTGAAGATAATAATTGAGGAAAAGTAATAGTATTAATTCAAAAATTCACTATTTTGCTCAGAACCTTTATATATACTAATCTTAAAAAATAAAAGAAATATCACTAGGTATTTGCATCAAGGGTACTAAGACTCTCCCTTTAGTTATGTGCAACTGCATAACTAAATCCTGAGTAAAAGGAATTAAAATATTTGCAAGGCAAATTTCCCAGCCCTTAGGTACCTAGTCACCATTATATTTTACACATCTTTGATGATTTGTTATTTCCTTGTTCACCTTCATAAATTATTCTAATTTGCGTCTGTACTTCCTCGAACAAGGATACCTTCTTTTCCCAAATCCTCCTTAGTCTGATATATAGGAAGAGATTTAAAGAGAATTTTCTAAATTAGAGAATCCTTTTTAGGAAAAATGAAGTAGCCTAATGGGGACAAAAGAACTTATAATCAATTGAAATAGGTTCTTTATATAAATAAAGACATTTTCTCTTTCATAGAGAAAATAATTAAATTATTTTCTTAATAAAGAACACAAAACTTTCTGATAATGGCATGGCCTTTTATTTCCACTTCATTTCAACGAAGACCTCTTAAAGACAATTCAGTCTCTTAGTTTTTAGATGATGATCTGAAGTTAAATGATGGCTATACTGAGCATATTTGAGTTCTTTTCTAAGGAAAACAAGGCCATTCTCCTTTACTCATTTATTCAATACTTACACTAATGATAATAGTAGTTAAAAAAAAAAAAGCAACAACTATAGTAATAATAATAGCTTACTCTTATTATAACTCTTATTAATAGCAGTTACTCTAAACAAAGTACTTTTCTAAGTCCTGAATTATTTCTCTCTAAACCATCATAACTTTATTTATATTTCATTTTTTAGCTTTCTTAATTTCCATCTTTTTTTCCCCTTTACTGAGCCTTCCACAGTGTTTATTCTTTATTTTTCTTATGATTTAATTTTCACATCTCAGTTTATTTTGTATAATATACAAAGATATATATATATATAACAAAGATATATAATAAAGATAGTCTATCTTTATTTCTTAGTTCTGTGAACTGGCATTTCATCTCTACCATCACATCCCTGAGATCTTATATTTCTACTTTGTTGTTTTCCAAGAGAGAGGAAAATGTTTCTTATGACTTTTAGAACTGTCCGTTAATATTTTCCTCAGTTGCATGAATTCTTTTCTTGGTGGGGTGAGGCTGTTTTTCATCTAGTCTTTTTCTCTTGCAGAAACTTTGAAACATAGAAACTTGCAGAAACACTGAAATCAGTCAGGACCCATTAATGTCAGTCCCTTCTGTGATTTTGTTAGTATGAAATGATTTTTACTTTCAATATAAGGTTGTGGAGGTACCATGAAATCAACTGAAAATTCTATAAGGGAAAGGAAATCCTGAATTATTTCAAACAAGCTAATATAATTTTAAATGTGTATTTTATACTTTTTCTTAAAACAGTTTTGCTGTATTCAAAATTTTGTATGAGAAGTAGCAAAAGTGACTGCTTATTGTAGTTTTGGTCATAATCTCATTACTCTCAGTAAACCCTCGGTTAAATCACTTATCCTTCTTGAATCTTGGTTTCCCAAAAACCTGCACAATACTTTTGTAGTAAAATGTTGACAATTTTTGTTAGCAGAAGGTTCCTCAGTGGCATGCTGATACACTGAAGCCCTGAGTGTATATGGCTGAATTATAACTGTTCCCAAGCATTTCCAGAAATGGACAAAGATGAAGCAAGCCTGGAGAATGCTGCTCTCATTCTCTGAAAACTCCTAGTTGAAAAGAGGAATCTCAGGAGGAGGCTGGCAAATCCTTGTCTTGATCGTCTTGATTGATACCAGACATAGTACTAAGCAGTGTATATATATATATTTTTTCTTATTGAGCAATATTTTAATGTACATTGAGGCAGTTGGCATTTTCTTTATTATAAATTAGGAGACTGAGATTTAGATAGATTGGTTAGAAAATGGCTTAGAAATGGTAAGAGCCAGTACTCAAGTCTAGATCTGGCTAATTTCACAGCCAGACTCTTAAATATTTTCCTGTCTATGCTGCAGAGCTTGATCCTCCCTACATATAAACAGAAAATTTGGATATACTCTATGTTTCTTAATGGAAAATATAACATGAATTCAAGATGATCTTATCATTACCACACTACCTAGAGTATGTATGAGTGTGCTTTTTTTAAGGAGTGCCCCCCTCACTGACTTTGCCTGTAATATTTCTGCATAGGAATACACTAGAGAAATAAACACTATATAGGGAACCTGTGTTATCATGATAATGAGTGGTGCAAGTTACTTAACCATTTTAATACTGATAATTATTGTTCTATAACAAATGTCACCTTTATCAAGTTGTGCAGTATTAATCACTTCAGTATCACTAAAGGAGCTAGATAAGTCTGCAGTTTAACAGTTCACCTCTGAGCAATGTCTCCTATTTAATTTAGCATGTTCCTGTTTTGTTAGTAATTTAAAGCAGGCCTTGAGAAAGAATAGTTTCAGAGAGCCAATACTTTGTAGAGGTGGTAAAATTAGTATTCTATATGCCATTAGAATTTTTTATCTTGTTGTATACCAAAAAACCCCTGGAAAACTACCTAAAGTAATATGTTGAGGCAATTTCAGGTGAAGGATAATACAAAAATAGAGATATAATAGCCCATTCATATTGATTTTATTTGATTTAACATCAAAGTTTCAAATAAAAATTGTATATGTTTTTAGGAAAAAATATTGGCTGTAACTAAACTCTCTTGAATCAAGTCCAAAATCTATCTCAGAATATCTGCTGTTACATTCTTCAAGGTCAGATGATATTGATTTGAAAATCTATGAGTATAGAATAAGAACCAGGTGAAATACTGGAGATAAAGAATCTGCCATGGTATTGGTCTTACATTTTTTAGATCACCTTCACTAGGAAAACTCTGATATTCATATTCTCTCTCTCTCTTCTCACATATCCACACACATCTATGTACATATACATATCAAAAAACCTATCTGGTTTTACATGCATGTATATGCATATTTTTAAAAGAAAGTTATTTATTAATTGGGGGATAGCAAATACATCTTAAGTAATAGTTGAGTGAATGTTCACAAATTAAATGCATATGTGTCACCATGACTTAGATCAGCAAATACAGTACTGTTAGCACTGCAGAGCTTCCTACCCCCTTTCTGGATTTTTGATCTGTATTCTTATAGCTAACTGCATCGGTTAGCTGTACCTGTTTCTTAATTTCATATGAATAGAGTCACATAAAATGTATTCATTTGTACGTGGCTTCTTTTACTTGTTTCTAAGTTTGTCTGTGTTGTTGAATAGTAGTATTTCATTTATTTTAATTGATGTATTATTTTCTATTAGATTTATTTATCAATTCTTGATGTACATTTAGGTTGCTTTCAGTTTGGGTGTACTATGAATAATACTGCTTTAAAAATATATATATATATATATTTAGGTAAATGTATGCATGTATTTGTATTGGGCATATTTCTAAGAGTAGAATTACTGAGTAATAGGGAATGCATATGATCATTTTAGTCAATACAATTTTCCACAGTGGTTGAACCAAGTTACATTCTCACCAGCCATGTATGAGAGTTTCAGATCTGCTATTAATACGTTGACAGTGCATTATGTATCATTAGCCATTTTTGTAGGTTAAATATCACATTGTGACTTTAAATTGCATTACACTGGTGATGAATGAGCTAGAGAAATGTTTTGTATATTTATCAGGCATTTACATATTCTCTTTTGTGAAGTGCCCATTCAAGAGTTTTTCCCATTTTTCATATTTTACAAGTCATTTTTGTTATGAAATACAGTATAAGTAATTCTTATGTAATATTTTAGTTTA
The DNA here is from genome assembly GCF_054371585.1 of Giraffa tippelskirchi. NCBI lineage: Eukaryota > Metazoa > Chordata > Mammalia > Artiodactyla > Giraffidae > Giraffa > Giraffa tippelskirchi. The sequence continues at coordinate 100,048,837 of NC_137280.1, read as the reverse complement.
AATGTTTTATTGCTTAGTTTCTTTTTCAATTTATTTTAACATCTTGATTTTCTTCCACTTTTCAGATGCAGCAACTGTTCCATGAAAATTATGAACACAATCGGAAGGGTTATATCCAAGACCTTCACAACAGCAAAATCCATGCAGCCATAACACTTCATCCAAACAAAAGGCCCGCCTACCAATACAGGCTTCATAATTACATGCTCAGCCGCAAAATTTCTGAACTGCGCTACCGCACCATCCAGCTCCACCGGGAGAGTGCGCTGATGAGCAGGCTCAGTAATAGCGAAGTGAGCAAAGAGGATCAGCAGCTGGGAGTAATGCCTTCTTTCAACCACTTTCAGCCTCGGGAGAGAGGTGAAGTGATAGAATGGGAGTTCCTGACGGGGAAACTCCTTTACTCAGCATCTGAGAGCCAGCCTCCTCGACAAAGCATCAACAGCATCCTGAGGACAGCACTGGATGATACCGTCCTACAGGTAATGGAGATGATCAATGAGAATGCCAAGACTAGAGGACGGCTCATTGACTTCAAAGAAATTCAGTATGGCTACCGCAGGGTTGATCCGATGCATGGGGTGGAGTACATTTTGGATTTACTTCTCTTATACAAAAGACACAAGGGGAGGAAACTGACTGTGCCAGTAAGACGCCATGCCTATCTCCAGCAGTTGTTCAGCAAGCCTTTCTTCAGAGAAACTGAAGAGCTAGATGTCAACAGTCTTGTAGAGAGTATTAACAGTGACACGCAATCATTCTCCTTTATATCTAATTCTTTAAAGATACTATCTTCTTTTCAAGGTGCCAAAGAAGTGGGAGGGCACAGTGAAAAGAAAATACACATTCTTGTTCCTCTCATTGGAAGGTATGACACTTTCTTGAGATTCATGGAGAACTTTGAAAACATTTGTCTTATCCCAAAGCAGAATGTAAAACTGGTCATCATCCTTTTCAGTAAGGATTCTGGCCAAGATTCCAACAAGCATATTGAGCTTATACAAGAATATCAGAACAAGTACCCCAAAGCAGAAATCACCCTGATCCCCATGAAGGGGGAGTTTTCCAGAGGTCTTGGTCTTGAAATGGGATCTTCCCAGTTTGACAATGATACTTTGCTGCTGTTTTGTGATGTTGACTTGATCTTCAGAGCAGACTTTCTCCAACGATGTAGAGACAATACAATTCAGGGACAACAGGTGTACTACCCCATCATCTTTAGCCAGTATGACCCAAAGGTAACCAATGGGGGGGACCCTCCAACTGATGACGACTTCGTCTTCTCAAAGAAGACTGGATTTTGGAGAGATTATGGATATGGAATTACCTGTATTTATAAAAGTGATCTTCTGAGTGCAGGTGGATTTGATACCTCAATACAAGGCTGGGGACTGGAAGATGTAGATCTCTACAATAAAGTCATTCTATCTGGCTTAAGGCCCTTCAGAAGTCAAGAAGTAGGAGTGGTGCATATTTTCCATCCAGTTCATTGTGACCCTAACTTGGACCCTAAGCAGTATAAGATGTGCTTAGGATCCAAGGCAAGTACTTTTGCCTCAACCGTGCAACTGGCTGAACTATGGTTGGAAAAACATTTGGGTGTCAGGTACAATCGAACTCTCTCCTGACAATCCAGGCAACACATATTGCCTTTTTAAAGGGGAGTTTACCTCATTGTTGGTTGTTGTTGTTTAATTTTATTATTGTTATTTTTATTATTATAATTATTATTGTTATAATTTTATTTTGTTGTCCAGGTCTTAAACTACTCTTGGTTGTCTTCCAAAGAGTGTTTGTTGACCTCAAACAAGAAGAGTCTGCAGTTCACTGATATTTCAGATTTCTACTGAAGTCAATAGGCATATTACTTTTATATATCTTTATTTGAGATTGAGTTAAATCGTGGCAATCAAATGACTTTTGAAGCTCATTCAACATGAGAGACCGCTTAGAAGAATGTTCTCTTGGGGCTTTAAGATGCAATATCGACTTTTCTTTCGTGTGTCAAATTCAATGTGATACAAATATTTACTGGTGAAAGGTACCACAAAAGTGCTTTATGCTTCCTATGGGGAAGGGACTCTGTAACATAAACTTGAGTTTTGTAATTTATACAAGGACTTAAATATATAGATAATAATTTTCTTCATCTTTAGGATTTTTAAAGTAAATGAACACTTATGATTGTAAGTTTATTTTTTAAAAAAAGTTTTAAAAATTTGAGGAGTTTTGTTCCACAAGCAACCGGTACTGGCTACCCTGGTCTTATGACAATTATCTTACTCCTCACAACTGTCTGCTATAAATGCGAATGAACTTTATTTTCTCAAGGAAATATGATTTAATTAAATATTCATGTACATTTTAGAAGCTTTATGAAACAATGTCCTTCATTTGCTGGCAAGAAGATAAAATATGACAGAACCTGGTTATTTATAATAAAACAGGTATGACAGTATTCTTTTTCAAAAACACTGAAAAATTTGTGTTGTTTCCTTTTGGTCAAATTTGATGTATTTCTTAATGGTCATAGTCACCAAAGCATGCTTGCTACAAAGGCTGTAAACATTAATAAGGGATTATGGGCATGATATTTATATCAATATGCTTTAAGTTCTAGCTTTCATAAGTGATTAAAATAAACAATATTTTAGTCAATAATTTACAATATGGAGGAAGTATTCCTCTTCAATCTCATGAGCTTTGTGATCAAACTGAACCAAGAACAGGTCAAAAACAGCAATACAGGTTGGCAGATGGCACAAAGATAGGAAAATAAATGCAGAAATTATAAATATAAAATTAATTTTACAATTATATTGCTATTTATAAAACACATAGGAAAATGCTTCCTTTCTATACCATTCTTTCTCAAATCTGAATCAGTAGTGCCCAGTTTGTAGAAAAATATAATCTTATTCAATAAATGTAAGAAAAAATGAAAATCTGTATAAGAAGCTCTTGTGAAAGCATATTTTTAAAATTTCCTCTTGTAAATAGCTAATGTGTTTGCATAGTTCCAAAATCAAACAAGAATTTCAAATGTCTACCACTGTCAGTCTCATTCTCTATTCACCCAGATCTGTTCTTAACTGCACATAACCACCATTTTAAGTGTATGTATGTTTGTGTGCATTTTTTTCTACAGTTTCATAAGCAAAAAAGACATATATTTATTTTCTTCTCCCTTGATACACAAAATGTAGCATATTATACATGCTGTTTTACACTTGGATTTTCTTTTTTCAAACTAGAACACTAAAATTTGCACCAAAGTTGATTTGAAAGCAATTGTAAGTTATTACCATTATTTGGAACTGATTGTCTTGAGGTCGTATAGCATTCACCTTAGTAATGACTTTCTTATGTGGTAACCATCTCTTTCAGCAAAGACCTTTTAGGGGTTTCAAAAAAATAACATTTCTTAATATTGTGACAAATATGACACTTTCCTTGACTAAAACATATAATCTTAACAATGTAAGATTCATTAGAGAGGAATTAATGGTACTTTTAGATGTTAAAAATCTTGACAAGCCCGACATTTCAGAGTTGATCTCTGCCCTTAAGTTGTCTCTGTCCTTCACAAACCTCCTCTAACAGCTCTTTTCCCGCATTGTGTTCTTAGCTCTTTTGCAGATTTTATTTTCCATGTAATAAGTATACTTATATTCAGTAAAGATAGTCATTTGGGAAGATCTATTACTAAATAATAATTATTACTGATGTTATTAATGGAGAAAAGAAATCAAGATCTCCTCTTTAATTAGGGCAACTGAAATAGCAGAGTTTTACTGAGGAATAAATGCAAAGGCCTCATTTAAAACCCCCCAAGTGTTAGAAAGTCATGAGGCACCTGCCCAGGGATGAGGTGGCATTCTCCACTTTCGTCGTTTCTCTGATGAAATTCTTCTGATGAAACAAGGGGATGCAGAGATCTCATTTGGACTTAATTACACATATGCATGCTGTACTGAAATTAATATAAATGTACTTAAATTCTATTTTATAATTTTGCAATAAGCTTTCCTATGATTTTTTTCAGGTACTGCAATATTTCTTGACTGAAAATTTATTGAAATGATACTAGCAAAACTAAGAGTGTTTTTCTGTCCATGGAGTATCTATTAGTTAAAACCCCATGGTTGAAGGGTAACACAATGTGAATGCAGCCTGAAGCACATGTGTTATTGGCATTACTTTGTTTGGACAGCTATGGATGTTCTATTTAAATATCAGCTCAACAGCCATTTCATTAACCTTCAGCATCCTTATTGATCACCTTCTGTTCACTCAATATAACACTGTACATTTTACTTATATTATCCTTTTATATGTAATCCGCTTGATAGCTCTCAGAATATTGATTATCTTTCTTCATTCAACAGATATGGAAACTGAGGCCGTGAGTCATGAAGTAACTTATTCTGAATTCACACAGTTGGCTTGTTTTAGAATTAAGAAATTTATGCTCATTACTGTCTGAATCGAAAGCACCCGTCTTTCTACTGTAACCCATGGCTTCTCAGTTGTTGGGGAGAATGTAGGGGACAACGGGGGAGCAAAGATCCAGCCGACCCCATAGCCATATTTAATGCTATTCAGCTTGATTTGCTCTTTGCTTGTTCTTGACAGGCTTTGATCCCAGTCTTTGCCCACTTTGCCAGCTTTCTCTGAGTAGCACTGTGTTCGAGAAGGATTTCTTCTATCTACTTGCTTGCAAGTCATTGGACCTCAGCTAGCAGGAAAAATTTTTCAGAACTCCCAATGCCAGCAGCAGCCCTTTACGTGGGTTCAGCCAGCTAAGAGCAGAAGCTGTCCACAATGAGTGCCACTGCATAATTGCTTGACTGTTTATGTCACTTTACCCTTACAGACTTAGCATGATGAAGCTGAGATATTTCTGAATCTAAGAGTTGAGCCCTTTGTGCCTAGTTAATAGATGGGAACTACTGGAATGAAATATCCGAGTGTGTGGACTGATAGTCCAACCAAGAGAGTAAATGCTCACTGGAAAGGTAAGTTAACAATGTCCCTTTGTTTTTCATATGAGAAAGCCAAAGCCCATCTCTAGTTAGCAGCCCCATAGCTGGGCCACTGACTTTTCAAGATTGCGTTTTCAGATTATCCCTGAGCAATTCCTTCTTCTGGGAGGAGGACTCAGAAGATGAGGCCCTTTTTCTTTTCTTTTTTCCTGTTTTTTGATTTATTTTTTAACTGGACTATGATTACTGTACAATGTTGTGTTAGTTTCTGCTGTACAACAACATGAATCAGCTCTTAGTGTACATGTATCCCCTTCCTCTTCAGCCTCCCTCCCACCCCTCTAGGTCATCACAGAGCATTGAGCTGAGCTCCCTGTGTTACACAGCAGCTTACTACTAGCTGTCTGTTTTACACATGGTAGTATATATATGTCAGTGCTATTCTCTCAATTTGTCCCATCTTCTCCTTCCCCTACTGTATGCACAAGTCTGTTCTCTATGTCTGTGCCTCTATTCCTCCCTGCAAATAGGCTCATCGGCACCATTTTTCTAGATTGCATACATAAGTGTTAATATTGCTCAAAGAGAGGCGGCAGTGTTGCCAGGCCTATTGAGCCCTCACCTAGAACTGCCTTGTCCTGGAGGGAGTAGCCTAAGGTAGACCTGGACCTAGAAAGAGACTTAGTATCTTCCTTCATCTCCTCTTTTTACCCAAAAGAAAACATGTTTAATCAGGTAAAAAAAATAATATATTTAGTCAGGTAAAATATATCAAGATGAGTCTCAAATAGCCAATAAAATATTTGTAGCTTCACCTGGGGCACAATGATGAGATGTGCATGGGGGAATGAAGGTATCACCATACTTTTCATTATGTGGCCATCTACCTTTCCTTCCCTACCTCCTCATGCTTTCTGAGTCTCTGCATCTGTGGTTCTACACCCCATAGGAACTTAGTGTGAATATCTAAGAGGGGACTGTAGGTAATCTGGGGAACTGGCCACTTAAACTCCCATTTGTTCTTAAATATTGATGGCATATCTCTTCAGAAGTTGTCTGTGATCATGGATATTATGGGGCAAAGTAGTGTCCTGAAGGATAATAAATGGATCTGTCCTCAGTTCTTAGTGCTGCTGACTTGCCTACCTTCCCCATCTGTACTTTTATTAGCATCCTAATCATTGTCAGGCATGTAGTACAGATAGTTTGTGCTGAGGCCAGAAGTCTCCTAGGCCTTCCATTTAGAGCAGCAACAACAGTAGAGGCAGGATGGAGTCCCCGAATGTACTGGTGGGCTCTGCCTCTGTGCCCCACAGCGTCGCTCAGCTGCCAGTCACGCTGCTGGGGTTGACTCAACAGATGGTGGGATAATGAGGCCTCGGCAGTAATTCATGCCCCCAGGTGATGACACAGCCACATCTGCAGCAGGCAGCAAACCACCTGGCGCTGGCACAGTGAAGCCAGGATATTAGAGTATTGCCTACAGCTTGACATCTAGTTGTTAGTCTCCCTTTTCCTTTCCCTCATCAGAACCTGCCAACCTCTGTGCCATATTTGGAATTCTCCCCCATGCAGGATTTTATTTCAGTTAAATTCAACCACTGTTTATTAGTCCATAGGTTGGTATCAAAGCTGAGAGTGCTGAGTTTTGATTATCCATCACGCATTGGTAAGCATTCTTGCCTTTCTATCAGCACCCAACCTCAGTCTTTATAGAATCAGTTCTGAAGGAATCGGTATGTCTAAGATTATAAGGACAAATTTTTATTTAAATTGGATATAAAGAACGACTTCAACAGGAAAGGGTTTTTTTTTTTCTTTTACCCCTAGAATATTTGCTCTTATCTGTATGTTAATTGGTTAGCAAACATTTATTGAGAACTTGCTTGGGAATAATGTTCTCGAGTGAAAAATTTAAGACTGTGAAAATGTACATTACCTGAAAGCAAACCTCTCCCTAGTATTAGGGTTGCTTCTGTGGGGCTGGTCTCCATCTCATTCTCAGTTCTTCCTCAAATTCTATTTCCTAAATTCCCACAAGCATCACATTTTCTCATTCTCTCTTAATGGGTAGAAGTAGGTGTATACCTAGGTGAATTTCAAATACAGACATATGAATCTGCCTTGATTCTTCTGACTGGATCTTGGCATCAAGTGTTCAACTTGACGAGAGTCAAAACTAACTCAGTCCAAAAGTTTATATGAAAATGAAAACAAATACAACAACTTAAGGATTGATCAGTTGATCACTTCAGTTGCTCTGTTGTGTCTGACTCGTTGTGACCCCATGGACTGCAGCACACCAGGCTTCCTTGTCCATCACCAACTCCTGCAGTTGCTCAAACTCATCTCTATCGAGTCGGTAATGCCATCCAATCATCTCATCCTCTGTCGTCCCCTTCTCCTTCCTTCAATCTTTCCCAGCATCAGGGTCTTTTACAATGAGTCAGTACCGTCCATCAAGTGGCCAACATATTCGAGCTTCAGCATCAGTCCTTCCAATGAATATTCAGGACTGTTTTCCTTTAGGATTGACTGGTTTAATCTCCTTGCAGTCCAAGGGACTCTCATGAGTCTTCTCCAACACTACAGTTCAAAAGCATCAATTCTTTGGCGCTCAGCCTTCTTTATAGTCCAACTCTCATATCCATACATGACTACTGGAAAACCATAGCTTTGTCTAGACAGACCTTTGTCAGAAAAGTAATGTCTCTGCTACTTAATATGCTGTCTAGGTTGGTCATAGCTTTTCTTCCAAGGAGCAAGTGTTTTAATTTCATGGTGGCAGACACTATCTGCAGTGATTTTGGAGTCCCAAAATATAAAGTTTCTCACTGTTTCTATTGTTTCCCCATCTATTTGTCTTGAAGTGATGGAACTGGATGCCATGATCTTAGTTTTCTGAATGCTGAGTTTTAAGCCAACTTTTTCACTCTCCTCTTTCACTTCATCAAGAGGCTCTTTAGTTCTTCTTCGCTTTCTGCCATAAGTGTGGTGTCATCTGCATATCTGAGGTTATTGATATTTCTCCCAGCAATCTTGATTCCAGCTTGTGCTTCATCCAGCCCAGCATTTCACGTGATATACTCTGCATATAAGTTAAATAAGCAAGGTGACAATATACAACCCTGATGTATTCCTTTCCCAATTTGGAACCAGTCCATTGTTCCATGTCCAGTTCTAACTGTTTCTTCTTGACCTGCATACAGAGTTTTCAGGAGGCAGGTCAGGTGGTCTGATATTGCCATCTCTTGAAGAATTTGCCACAGTTTGTTGTGATCCACACAGTCAAAGGCTTTGGCATAGTAATAAAGCAGAAGTAGATGTTTTTCTGGAACTCTCTTGCTTTTTTGATGATCCAATGGATGTTGGCAATTTGGTCTCTGGTTCCTCTGCCTTTCCTAAATCCAGCTTGAATCTGGAAGTTCTTGGTTCATATACTGTTGAAGCCTGGCTTGGAGAATTTTGACCATTACTTTACTAGTGTGTGAGTTGAGTGCAATTGTGTGGTGGTTTGAACATTCTTTGGCATTGCCTTTCTTTGGGATTGGAGTGAAAACTGATCTTTTCCAGTCCTGTGGTCACTGCTGAGTTTTCCAAATTTGCTGGCATATTGAGTGCAGCACTTTCACAGCATCATCTTTTGGGATTTGACATAGCTCAACTGGAATTCCATCACCTCTACTACCTTTGTTTGTAGTGATCCTTCCTAAGGCCCACTTGACTTCACATTCCAGGATGTCTGGCTCTAGGTGAGTGATCACACCATCATGGTTATCTGGGTCATGAAGATCTTCTTTGTATAGTTCTTCTGTATATTCTTTCCACCTCTTCTTAATACATTCTGCTTCTGTTAAGTCCATACCATTTCTGTCCTTTATTGTGCCCATCTTTGCATGAAATGTTCCCTTGGTATCTCTAATTTTCTTAAAGAGATCTCTAGTCTTTCCAATTCTATTGTTTCCTCTATTTCTTTGCACTGATCACTGAGGAAGGCTTTCTTATCTCTCCTTGCTATTCTTTGGAACTCTGCATTCAAATGGGTATATCCTTTCTTTTCTCCTTTGCCTTTAGTGTCTCTTCTTTTCTAAGCTATTTGTAAGGCCTCCTCAGATAACCATTTTGCCTTTTTGCACTTCTTTTTCCTTGGGATGGTCTTGATCTCTGCCTCCTGTAAACTGTCACAAATTTCTGTCCATTGATCTTCAGGCACTCTCTTTATCAGATCTAATCCCTTGAATCTATTTGTCACTTCCTTTCTATAATCATAAGGGATTTGATTTAGGTCATACCTGAATGATCTTGTGGTTTTCCCTACTTTCTTTAATTTTAGTCTGAATTTGGCAATAGGAGTTCATGATCTGAGTCACAGTCAGCTCCTGGTCTTGTTTTTGCTGACTGTATAGAGCTTCTCCATCTTCGGCTGCAAAGAAGATAATCAACCTGATTTTGGTATTGACCATCTGGTGATGTCCATGTGTAGAGTCTTCTCTTGTGTTGTTGGAAGAGGGTATTTGCTATGACCAGTGCATTCTCTTGGTAAAACTCTGTTAGCCTTTTACCTGCTTCATTTTGTACTCTAAGGCCAAATTTGCCTATTACTCTAGGTAGCTCTTGACTTCCTACTTTTGCATTCCAGTCCCCTGTAATGAAAAGGACATCTTTTTTGGGTGTTCATTCTAGAAGGTCTTGTATGTCTTCATATACCCATTCAACTTCAGCTTCTTCAGCGTTACTGGTTGGGGCATAGACTCAGATTACTGTGATATTTAATTTTTTGCCTTGGAAACGAACAGAGATCATTCTGTCATTTTTGAGATTGCATCCAAGTACTGCATTTTGGACTCTTTCGTTGACTGTGAGGGCTACTCCATTTCTTCTAAGGGATTCTTGCCCACAGTAGTAGATATAATGGTCATCTGAGTTAAATTCACCCATTCCAGTCCATTTTAGTTTGCTGATTCCTAAAATGTTGGTGTTCACTCTTGCCATGTCTTGTTTGACCACTTCCAATTTACCTTGATTCAGGACCTAACATTCCAGGTTTGTATGCAATATTGTTCTTTACAGCATCGTATTTTACTTCCATCACCAGTCACATCCACAACTAGGTGTTGTTTTTGCTTTGGCTCCATGTCTTCGTTCTTTCTGGAGTTATTTCTCCACTGTTCTTCAGTAGCATATTGGGTACCTACTGACCTGGGGAGTTCATCTTTCAGTGTCATATCCTTTTGTTGTTTCATACTGTTCATGGGGTTCTCAAGGCAAGAATCCTGAAGTGGTTTGCCATTTCCTTCTTTTATACTTATAAAAGGAAATCCTTTTATAGGTGATAAATAACATTGTAATTAAAATCATAATACTCGGACTTCCTTGTTGGTCAAGTGGTTAAGAATTCACCCTCCAGTGCAGGAGACATAGGTTTGATCCTTTGTCCAGGAATATTCCACACGCCACAGAGCAACTAAACCCATATGCCACAACTGTTGAGCCCAAACTCTACAGTCTGTACTCCGTGAGAGAAACCACCTCAGTGAGAAGCCAACGCACTGCAACTACAGAGTAGACCCCGCTTGCCGCAATTAGAGAAAGCCCGCAGGCAGTGATGAAAACGCAACACAGCCAATAAAAAAATGCATAATACTAGGAAAATGGGAAAGGGGGAGAGGGGAGATAGTGCATTGTGTCTGTTTGCATCATTCTTTTTCACCTGCCTTCTAGTTTTCATGCCATTCCAACATACTGATGACTCACTTCTCCTTTTAATAGTTTCCTTCCTACTGCCAGTAGATTCTTCCCTGTCTCCCACACTTTACTTGATACGAGCGATGTAATGTTTAGACTACAAGTTTCTAGTATTGGTTTTGAGAAATTACTACTGTATAAATCATGAGTTTGAAGGCTGAAGTGAACCTGTTTTTCAACTCTTTATTATTAGCAACCATGGTCTATTTAAAGTATGCTGGAATTGTTTATCCTCCTTGTTAGCCAACCAGAATCCCAAGGGTATGGATCTTATGCTGACTCTTGAGTATTTAGACTGGAGGCAGAGAAGTTTGAAATTCTACTATCCCCTAGGAGTGCTTCCAAGTGCTCAATTAATCTGTTCGACATTAAATTCAGGTTTGTACTTTAATAGGAAAAGCATTGCATCAAAATATTTATTGAATTAATTTTCAGTCATTTACAGGAAAGGAGACTTGATGAATAAACCTTACTGTGTACTTTTAGAAATCATTTTGCTTTTGCATATATTTTATATTATTTTTCTGGTAAGATTATTATATGGAGATTAAGAATATCAAATAATTGCATGATTTATACAGTTACCACTATGCTTTCCTAATATCAGTAATGTTTATGTTTTCATATTCTACCTAAGACAAACAGAATTCTTTTTAAAAGGCTCAGAGTTCAGAAAGGGCTCAGAAGGAAAAGGAACCATTATTGTTCTCATTAATCTTTTGTCTTACACTTGCCCCTTAGACAACGTGCAGTTTATTTAGGGAAAGTTCCCTCTGTCCCCAAACATTTCTCCCATTTGTCACTTCATACAGGAAGCCATTTTAATAAGGAAGGGGAAAAGGCAACATGATTTGTTTATGTTATTTGACTTACCATTATAACAGCAAAACAGCTTCCATTCATTAAATGCTTGCTTACTCTGCACTGTTATTTGGGGAAACAGCATCTCCTTTGAGCTTCATCAATTCTTTTTTTTTTTTTTTAATAAATTTATTTATTTTAGTTGGGGGCTAATTACTTTACAATATTGTAGTGGTTTTTGTCATACATTGACATGAATCAGCCCTGGGTTTACATGTGTTCCCCATCTTGAACCCCCCTCCACACTCCCTCCCCATCCCATCCCTCTGGGTCATCCCATTGCCCCAGCCCTGAGCATTTGTCTCATGCATTGAGCTTCATCAATTCTAAAGTAGGTACCACATCCTCATCTTATAGGTGAGCAAAGTGAATTTCCCTTCTTCTTTCTTTTGATAGTTCCTCACTTAACAAACATACACTAATGACTTATTGGAGACAATATACCAAGATAACATCTCATTATCTCCAAACCACTGCCTTGATAGCATCAATCTCCACCAAATGACTGGGTTGTCCATAACTAAAATTCATGTTTTCAAAACATCTTAAAGGTGAGAGTTAATATGAAAACGAGACTCACAAATAGTGGGACAAATATCTAAAAGAAAGACTTTAAAGCTGCACAGAATGAATAGTTTTTTGTAATGAAATCACATACTTTTATATGTGCTTTTAAAATGCATAATTAACTGTTCTTACTCCTTAAATAAATGAATATATCAAACATACTACTTTTTGCTTCTAAGACATGCTTCATTATTTCTCTCTAATAGCTCCTGGATATTCTTTTAATTTTATTAGTATTATATCATGAAATAACTTTTAGTCTCTGAATCATATGGGAAAATGTCAAAGTCACTTATGAAACAATAGATATTCTGGGAGAATTCATAACATTTTTGGTTAAAAAAATCCTGTTATGAGTCAGTTGCAGGTATAATTTCGTTGGGCATTCTCAGAAAAGAAATTTTCTGAGTTTAAGAGTTTAAGAAATTCTTTACAAAAATTAGCTGCAAGGAAATGGAAGGCCGTTTAGAGAAATTTGCATGGTAATGAGTCTCTTTTTCCCATGCATTTGTGTGTACTTTTGTATTTCCTTTATTCTTTGACCTTTTTGTTTCTAGCACTTTTCTCTTTAGATGGGAACTTGTTCCTAAACCAGGAACTCTAACCTGCAGCTCATTATTTCTTCTGTTCTTCATAGCAGTCTCTCCGTCACATGGGCAGAACAGCTGAATTCATTTCTCATTCTAATTGATTTCTTTGGTATATTCAGAAGTTTGAATATTACATTACACACTTTAAAATTCTTTCAGTGGATATTTAATAAAATGTTTTATTAAACACTAGGATACTTTTTGAAAAAATATATTTTAATCTCAAAATTTATCAAAGATGCACAGTACTAACCTTGTTTTCCTTTCCATTGAAGCCAAATGTAATTTTTTAAAAAGTAGTTTGAACACCTGAATTACTTTAGAAATTACAAGATTCATCTTTGGTGTTTTTGTTTGTTTGTTTTTGTTTTTATTGAAGTACAGTTGATTTACAACGTTGGTATGAGTTTCTGGTGTACAGCATAGTGATTCAGTTATATTTGTGTGAATAGAGAAAGAATACATATATATATATTTTCAGATTCTTTTTCATTATAGATTGTTACAAAATATTGAATATATAGTTTCCTGTGCTATATTGTAGGAGCTTATTTTTTATCTATTCTATATAAAGTAGTGTGTACCTGTTAATCCCAAACTCCTAATTTATCCCTCCCCCACCACTTTCCCTTTTGTTTTCAGAATCTGTGAGTCTGTTTCTCTTTGTAAATAAGTTCATTTGTATCATTTGTTTTTAGATTTCACATATAAGTGATATTCTAGAATCATTTTTTGTTTTGAAATAATACCTAAGGACAGTCTCTATTTCCATAAGAATCTTCACTGAGTTTAGAAGACCTAAGTTGTTGCTTGAATTAGCATGTTATACAACTCCAAAAATAAGCAGAATTTTGATTATGTATAGTTTCATTGTTGCTTCTCTTTTTAAAAGTTTCTAAAGTTTTCCAAATATACTGAGAATAAAACCTAAACTCCTTACGCTGTCACGTAGCACCTGCCTGGTATTATCCGCCCCTGCTCCGCTCCCTTCTCCCCTCCTTTACCCCCAGCTTCACTCTGTTCCCATTACTCTGGCCTCTACTTGGACTTGGAAGCATGCCAAGCTCGCTCCCACCTTTAGGCCTCCGCTGTTCTTGTTCCCTGAACTTGGAAAGCAGGTCCTAGATATCTTCTCCTAGCTGACTCCTTTTTGTAACTCAGGTCTCATCACAAAGGTCGCTTGGTGAGAGAGGCTTTCCTAACCACCTAGTCTTAAATCTCTTCCTCTGACCCTCCCCCTCCAAGTTATGTTTCTTGACCCGTTTATCACTGGTAGATAATTTTCATCCCTCTGATAGAGCAGCTCATAATACCTTTATCTAGCATATTCCGTTCACAATGAACCTGGTATTCTCATTGTTTACTTTTTCATATACCAATCTTTTCTTCTCTGAGATAATCCACTCCATGAAAACAAGGACAGTAACTGCCTTGCTCACTGCTGGGCGCTTAGGCTCTGGAAAAGCATGGAACTGAATTCATTCACTGGCTCAGGGATCTCAGTGCCAGAAGCGTGAACCCGATCTAGGGCATCACTGCTGTCTCCTGCTCAGACTCAGCTCTGTTCTCCTTTTTTCCCTTTTTTGTCTTCTTTACTCCACCCATCTTTACTCTTTTCTCTTTTTTAATTCACCCTTTTCACTTATTTTAGCTTTGTGAATTTCTGGCTTCAGCATTATTTAGTGTCATGCAACATTTTGTTTCTTTACTTTTTACACCACCCCCCACCCCCAGCCCATTCATCAGCAGGTTGTCCGTCTTTTAGTATATCCTGAGTATTTGTTAAATACTAAGCAATGGAGGTAAAAAAAAAAAAAAAAAAAATCCCTGTCTTATGGTAATAAAAAGACACAGAAAAACCCCAAACCTTTATTTAAAAGTGTCCTTCAGGATATCAGCAGGGATACTCTGGCTCATTTCGATCTTCTACTCTGCACAACTGTGGCAGGGATTCCTTTTTTGCTTCTAGAATGTTAAAATAATCCTCGTCTCTGGCTGTCATTGTACCATCTCCTAATCCATGCTCTCTCAAATCTCTCCTAGGTTTGAAGCTTCAGATCAAAGATTGTGACTTAAGAGGGTCTATACTTTTATGGAATCTGAATAGCTCTGGGTTTTCATCAGTGACCCTTGTGGGTTCAGGGCTCCATCTTATTAATGGACTTTGAGCAGATTTTGAGAGGATTGATCTGTATTAGCAAATTGTACAGGGCACAGTATTCCAACTGGCTTGCCAATTTAGAGATAACAGCTGCCAATTAATTCACAAGGGCATACTAGTTGGCCTTGTATTGTTATCTTTCCAATATCCAAAGCCTTCTTAGAAGCAAAATTTAGGGTGAAAGTTTGTCTGGTAAGCACGTGTTTGGAGTTAATGGAAATAGATGATGGTTTTAAGCCACATTGCCATCAGATTTTGAGAGCCTGAAAGTCAGAGGAGCCTTTACCTAGCAGGAAAGTAGATACTACTTCCCAAGGCATGGACCTCCCTAGACCATGAGCCTTTATCCTAGGTAACAGTATTCACCCTTACATGGCTGCAGGAAGTTTCAGTCTCTTTACTCAATACAGGTTAATATATTTCTGCTTCATTCATAAATGCTATTGAAATGAACCATCTAGTCTTTGTGTGTATCCACCATTTTATTTAGAGGGTGAAATGTTTTAGCCTATTTCACTTTTGTAATTTATTAAACTATATTTTGTGAACTATCAATTTGGGCAAGTTGAAAACTTGCATTATATGCAAGAGAAATTATTAAAAAACTACATTCTTATGAATGAACATCAGTGACTAATGGTCAGGCTGGGGGGAAAAAAAAGAGACTAAACATAATCAGAAACCTGCAATGTCTTGATCTCCTGTTATGTAGGCAGTTATTCTTTTTTCTTTTTTTTAATTGAAGTATAGTTGATTTACAATGTTGTGTTAGTCTCAGGTATAGAGCAAAGTGATTGAATTACATATCTATTCCTTTTAAGATTCTTTTCCATTATAGGTTATTACAAGATGCTGAATACAGTTCCTTGTGCTATACAGTTGTTCTTCTTGCTTATCTATTTTATATATACTAGTGTGTATTTGTTAATCCCAAACTCCTAATTTATCCCTCACCCACCCCCTTCTTTTGGTACCATAAATTTATCTTCTATGTCTATGAGTCTATTTCTGTTTTGTAAATAAGTTCATTTATATCAATTTTTAGATTCCACATATAAGTGATATCATATGATATTTGAGATAGTTATTTTAAGTTAACTGTTCAAACTTTACAGTTATATATATATATACTTTGCAAGAAGTAGTACATGAAGGTTGTATTTTTTAGGTAGTCAGTTGAAAAAGTGTCTAGCCACAGCTTATGACTAACAGTTAATTGATATGTTATATCCATCACACGAGTATGAATAAATGAAAGAAAATTGAATTACGAAAAAAAAAACTAATTGTTTGATATATATCTTTTAACTTAGCATTTCCTAACTCCAGCTCTATTTTCTTCACTGTGAGCATTTTGATTACCAAGCAGCCCTTTAATTACCAAGACTGCTTGGATCTCCTTGCTGTCCAAGGGATTCTCAAGAGTCTTCTCCAACACCACAGTTCAAAAGCATCAATTCTTCGACGCTCAGCTTTCTTTATAGTCCAGCTCTCACATTCATACATGACTACTAGAAAAACCATAGCTTTGACTACACAGACCTTTGTTGGCAAAGTAATGTCTCTGCTTTTTAATATACTGTCTATGTTGGTCATAACTCTTCTTCCAAGGAGCAAGCATCTTTTAATTTCATTGCTGCAGTCACTGTCTGCAGTGATTTTGGAACCCCCCCAAAAAATAAAGTCTGTCACTGTTTCCACTGTTTCCCCATCTATTTGCCATGAAGTGATGGGTCCAGATGCCATGATCTTAGTTTTCTGAATGTTGAGTTTTAAACCGACTTTTTCACTCTCCTCTTTCACTTTCATCAAGAGGCTCTTTAGTTCTTTGCTTTCTGCTCTAAGTGTGGTGTCATCTGCATATCTGAGGTTATTGATATTTCTCCCAGCAATCTTGATTCCAGCTTGTGCTTCATCCAGCCCAGCATTTCTCATGATGTACTCTGCATATAAGTTAAATAAGCAGGGTGACAGTACACATCCTTGACGTACTCCTTTCCCAGTTTGGAACCAGTCTGTAGTTCCATGTCTGGTTCTAACTGTTGCTTCTTGACCTGCATACAGATTTCTCAGGAGGCAGGTCAGGTGGTCTGGTATTCCCATCTCTTTAAGAATTTTCCCAGTTTCTCCAAGCCAGGCTTCAACAGTACGTGAACCGTGAACTTTCAGATGTTCAAGCTGAATTTAGAAAAGGCAGAGGAACCAGAGATCAAATTACCAACATATGTTGGATCATCAAAAAAGCAAAAGAGTTTCAGAAAAACATCTACTTCTGCTTTATTGGCTAGATTACAGGTGATTTTATGTTAGTTTCATCATTACATTGAATCTTTGTGATTTGGGATGGGTCTCTAGTCACATATAAACTATCACAGGAAAAATTACCTATTTGATTTACCTCCATTAATGTGTACTGATTGCTAGCTAATACAAGGCACTGTGCCAAGACTGTAAACTTGGCAAAACCTGAACCCCACTCCCAACAATCCCACCCATTTTGTGTAAGAGAAATAATTTTCCACTTTACTAGTGACCATGTTTCTGCCTTTGTACTCAAACTCTAGTGATGCACAGAATTTGGGGTCTAGCTAGATTTTTTATGCAGTTCTATTAAATGCTTAATTTCATTTTAGTGATATTTCTAATATATAATTAACCTTTATTAAAATATTTTATTTTTCAGGGATTATAGAAAGGAAAGAAATGGACTTCCCAGGTGGCTCAGTGGGTAAAGAATCAGCCGGCAATGCAGGAGATGCGGGTTTTATCCCTGGGTCAGGAAGATCCTCTGAAGGAGGGCATGGCAACCTACTCCAGTATTCTTGCCTGGAGAATTCCATGGACAGGGGAGTCTGGCAGACTACAGTCCATAGGGTTGCAAAGAGTCAGACACAACTGAAGTGACTGAGTACACACACACATAGGGAAAAAATAGGATAGAAATTTGATTGAGAGAACTCAGGGATTTCCAAACCCTAAGCATAGTTCTCACCACAAATATGGGAGATTTTATCCTATAGACCCCAGTCCTGTTATGTTTTTATAGCTATATTTGTTTTGTCCTGACAAAAGACATGAGTTTTCTCACTTAAATAACAGATTGTTTCTTTACACAACATCTTGCACTGATTTCCCATACCCAACCTCCTACAAGTTGAGGCAATACAAGCAGATAAACCTGACAGATGCAGAGTGGGGCTCAGTATCACAGGACAAGAATTATGAAATTATGAATCTCAGAGCTTTCGTAGGATGCCTGGTAGAGCTGCC
This sequence comes from Giraffa tippelskirchi, assembly GCF_054371585.1. Taxonomy (NCBI): domain Eukaryota; kingdom Metazoa; phylum Chordata; class Mammalia; order Artiodactyla; family Giraffidae; genus Giraffa; species Giraffa tippelskirchi. Next base: position 100,030,658 of record NC_137280.1, on the reverse strand, counting down.
CATCGTCAGGACAAGGAGAAACCTTATCTTTCTCTAAAAAAAATCATCTCTGAGGAAATAAGGACAGGGACTCTAGAACCATTATCCTTGTAATCTATTAAGCAAAAGAGGCCAGGGGAGATAAAATGTAAAGCATTCTCTGAGGGATCTGACTTGAATTTCCAAAGTGTGCTCATCATTCATGCACTTTTTACCCAGGTTGCTAGCACTCTTGGCTTAGTAAGCTCTGACCATGAAGAGAGATGAAAATATTCATGGAACGTTGACTCCTGAACTCCAGTGTACTCTCTCTTAAAAATCACTGAGTGATCTGACGGTACATGACATGCTTGGCAGAGTCTGGAGCATGAAACTGGGTTTTCTATAAAGGTTGGGAATTAACCATAATTTCTCTTAGTCCCTGTTGCAAAATGATTTATTTTAATTTCTGGTTATCAGTGTATCTGGGCTTCTCTTTTTGTCTTAGTTATTTTACCTGCCAATGACTCAAGAAATTGGGTTTTGGAAGTCCCACTTTTATACTGATTTAGAAAACTAAAAAAAAGCAACATAATGCTTTATTTTTTTAAGGGGGTTAAAAATCAAGGCTGACTCAATACTTCTGCCTCAAAAATTCCTAGGAACTTCCTCCTGAAAGAAATAATGCTCACTTGTATCCAGTGGGTATTCTTTCTTGTTTCACTTTACAGTCCTCTACCATTCATTGGAATTTATTGATCAGGCAGAAATGTGACATTTTTTGTGTGTGTTAAGTGTCCTCGCTTTTAAGTTAAAAAAAAAAAAAACAACTTCGTCCCAAATGAAAGTTTAGCATTAAAGGCTTATTTTCAATGGGAATGGAATTTCAGCATGAGAATTTTATTTAACTTATTCCTCAAATGAAAGATTGTCTCCTGACAGAAATTAATGCATCTGTTAATGACAGACGCATTTGTCATTTTTATGAACTTGACATCCTCTTTGCTCATCAATTTTCAACCATGTCAAAAAAGCACAAACTGTTCTGCAAAAATTTTCAGGTAGTTAGAACTGCTGACACTTTATCATCCCTTGGGGAAAAATTAAGGAAGGATCTGAAGAATATCAATTTTTGTTATTGCTATTATTTCCATAATTAAAAGTCAAATTTTAGTTGAACACTCTCTGAGTGACCTATTACATGCAAATTAGATAATTTTTAATTTAATAATTGTTATTTATCCAGATGGTCTACTGAAGCTGAAGTAGAAAGCAAGATTGATTTTACAAAAACATCTTAAGCTTTTGGTAGATTCCCAATTGTTCTGGTTAACTATTGCTACATAACCAACTATTCCCCAAATTTTGTGGCTTAAAGCAGACATTTTTTTATTCTTCATGATTGTGTGGGCCAGAAATACAGGAAAGGCTCTGCTCATTCCCATGGCACTACTGGGATGGCTGGGGATGGAGGATACATTTCCAAGATGGTGCCTTCACTCACATGTCTGGAGCTGTGGTGCTCTTGGTTCTATGTCTCTCTCTCTCTTCTTTCCCTCTCTTCAGTGCATGGTGTATCGTCCTCCAGAGCCCTCTTCGTGTGGCTAGGGATTCTCAAAGCACGATTGCTCCAGGGTAGTTGAGCTTCTTACAAGACAGCTAAGAGCTCCAGCAAAAGTTTTAAGTTCCCAAGGCAGAGTATGGAAGGCTTCTTAAAAGCTAGCTTCAGAAGTCTGCCATGTTCTATTCATTAATCAAGTCGTGAAGGAGGGGGAATTCCACTTTATCTCCCAATGGGAATAATTACAAAGAATTTGTGACCCTTTTAAACCTATCACATATTCAAGATACTTAGAAATTGCTGAACTCTTTCTCTCCTGAAATTGGGAGTTAAAACTAGGGAAAGAAATACTGACTCTCTTCAAAGCTTGAAAGTTCTAATCTCAATACAAGAGAAACTGAAACAACCAAAGTGATGTACTTATAAAAGGGTCAAGAGTTAACTGCTATTATTTTTCTCAAGCGGAAGACAGGTGTATGCATGGAAAGCAGGTTTAAAAGGCACTTCACAGAACACTGTCAATCTCTCAGACACAAAGAATTTCTAGTGGGTTGGAAATGCCATAAAAGGAGGATGTGTCAATCAAGAGTTTTGATTAGACCAAAGTGTTATATTGACACAGGAAACTGAAATCTCAAAAGAGTATGTTTAATTGGTTCCTTTACCTCTCCAGTGATTTTCAAACACTTTGAAGAACTTAGCAAGTTCACAGAGGCAAACCCAGCATTTTTGTTGACCACTAGTTCATTAAATAACCTAAAAAATAAAAAGAAAATCTTTTTATGTAAGAGAATGATAGATATAATATGTATTTTAAATTTTCCTACAACCAAACAAGATCATTGGTACTCCAATAGAAAATATACACTTAAAAAAAAAAAACTAGCAATTTTTCTCCTTGTCATTGTTTCCTTACTTCTGTCATCCTCTTCTTTTCCCTGGTTTTTTTTTTTTTTTTTTAATAATTTAGAACAGTTCTGATTTATATGCATTTCAATATTCCTGGTTTCCAACAGTTTTAATTTTCAAGGATGGAATTTTAAAATTATTTTTCTTCTTTCTGTTGTAGTACGTAATAATAATAATAACAGCAATCTTTTTTAAACCTTAAGCTCATCACACTTCATTATCATCATCTTTCTTTTTCTTAAGTAATCTTTGATGAGTGGCTCTAAATAGCTGCTTGTTGCTCTGAAAATGATAAATGGAAAGCGGTTGCTGTATCTTTATTTCTCAGTATCCTTTCCTTAAGCAGATGCTCACTCTCCTGCTCTTCTTATTATACATTAATTTATAGTTACTGTTTCTGATAATTTTAGACAGCTGTGTATGTTCTCTGACTTTCCCCCGCCCCCTGTGTCTGTTAATTTTAGGCTTCTAAGTAGTTATTCATTCAGGAAATGGTTTTTAAGTGCCTATTGTATTCCTCTAATCATGGTACTAATTTCTGGTCAAAGCTGATTAAAATAAGGCTGGTGTTCTTAAGGAACACATAGTCTAGGAAAAAAGGAAGAAGAGCAAAGAACTACTGCAAAACACGTGAAATGCCATGGTCCAGGAATGCATTAGAACTTCAGTGGAGTCAGTGTAAATTCTTTGTGGACCAAAGAGAGCAGGTAAGTTTCATCTTCTTAAAAAAAAAAAAAAGGCCTAATAAAGACCTTTCCTGTCATACTAAGGACTTTGGAATTTATTCTGTAAATGAAGGCTAAATGGCGAATGACAAAGACAAATATGCATTTAAGATTCTTTCATAATCAAATGTTAAAGTCCATGACCTTTATCTTCAATTTTGTGATAAATTTCAGCATATTGTTTATAAAATTGTCTCCACACATGTATATGTGTGTATAAAGTGTTCTCCCTTCCTCACATCTTTCCAGATGACAAATCTAAATGAGTTTGCCTCCCTAAATATCTTCTCTTAATTTTTAGAATAAACCTTCAGAAATATTTTACTAAGAAATCACTATTTGTTATTTATGGCCTTCCTTACAACAGATACATGGGCTATTTTTAACAAATATTTATATATGAAAAGGATACAGGTTTGGATAATGCTGCAAATTATAATGATAATAAACATTTGTTGATATCTACTCATTTTCCATGCACTCTAATAATTATAGATATTTTCTCATTTGTCCTACAATAATACTGTCAGGTAAATACTATTGCTATCTCTCTTTTACATACAAGAACACAGAAACACAAAGATTAAGTTACTGTGCCCAGATCCCACAGCTAGGAGGTGGGGCATCAATGATTGTAACATAGACACCAAGATTCTAGAATGTATAAACCATTTCAAGAGCCACTTAATAGATATTTTCCTATATCCTGGTAACAGCTAAACAAATCATATTTACTATTTTCTTATTAGTTTTATTTTTTATTTAGCTGTATTATCCTGAAAATTCTAAAACATCTTGCGGTAGTAGCCTATGTTAAATATATCATTTTATTCATTGCAATATAATTTGAATTCAGTAAAATACACACATCTTAGTGTACTGCCTGATGAATTTTTATGTACGTGCACACATATTAACTGTACCCAGATCAAGACATATTCCTTTTCCCCAGTGGTTTCCCTGTGAAGCCTTCTAGTAAATATACAGCTATGTACCCAGAGGTAACCATCATCCTAAATTCTATTACCATAAATTAGTTTTGTTCTATTCCTGAATTTCATATAAACAGAATCATGCAGTAAGTACATTTTTAGTCCTATTTCTTTCACTCAACATAATGTTTTTTATGATTTTCATGTAGTTATATGTACCAGCATTTTTTTTCTTTTTCTCTGCTATGACATATCCTATTCTCTGCTATATAGTAGCCTATCAAAATTTTAAAGTAAATTATACTATGGGTAGATGTTTGAAATGTTTTCAGTTTGGAACCATCATGAATAAATCTTCACAATTTGTGTGTGTGTGTGTGTGTGTGTACATGTTCTTGTCCTTTGCTAAGGAGCAGAATTGCTAGATTGTAGAAGAGATGTATGTTTAATTTTGTGCAAAGGGTTGTTCAGAGTGATTTATTATTTTTTTACACTCCTACCAGCAATGTATAAAAGTTATTTTTCTTTACAATGTCTCCAGTACATAGCTTTCTAATTTTAGCTTTTCTGATATTTCATTTTGGTTTTAACTTTTCATTTCACTGAGCCATCACTGAATCATGATAAAAGAGCAGATTGGGTATTGCAAGAGAAAAAACCAATCCATTGGAATTTTTATTTCAGTTATTGCATTTTTAAGATCTAAAATTTCTTCTTAGTTCTTTTTTAGAGTTTCTATATTTTTCTTGAAGCGTCCCATCTCTTCACAGATTATATCCATATTTTCCCTTAAATTATTTAACATATTGTTAATAATTGTCTTAAGGCTCTTGCCTGCTAATTTCAGTAACTTGCCTATCTGCAAGTCTGCTTCTATCAACTGTTTCTCTTGGTTCTGAATCACATTTTCCTCCTTCTTTATGTTTGTAATGTATTTTATTATATTCTGAGAATTGTGTATGAAGGAATATTGGAGAGTGAATATTTTTTTTTATTTCTCAGAGAGTGTAAGCCTTTGTGTGTCCCAGCTTGTTTGAGGGCTGATCATTCATATTCCTCCCAAGAGGATATGTCCAGTATGTTGAATATGTAAATAGATTTTCACTTGTGATTAACTCAAGCCCCAATTTCCTGAGGTGCCACCTCTTTGATATATTCAATATTTGTGTAGGGACAGGATTGGCAGAAATTTTGGATATTTTTAGCTCACCTTTAGATTCAACTCTAGATGTGTTACAGAATCCAAGAACCTTGTTTTGCTCATCAGCCCCTCCCCTAATGTTGTATTCTGAGCAAAACTAAAGGATGATGGAGGAGAATTAATGACCACTTGTTTGTCCTTATGTTTGACTCTCTTCCAGGTGCAATCTATCTTCCCAACCCATGTTGTCGAAAGCTCAGATGATTTCACTTTCTGCATGCAGATTTCTCCAAAGTCCTTTGCATTCCCACCTGTATCCATAGCAGGCACCTTTCTCAAAGTATGAATGCTGATATGGCTCTGCTTACCTATAAAAACCTTGCTTTACTCTGGAATTTAGTGCAATACTATGTCTGCTAATGATAGAAAACTTAAATATGCCAATTCAAGTGACTTGGTCATGCTTTAGAATTCAGTCACATTGGATAAATACCCAAGTCAATTCAGGTCCCACCCCCTCTTTCTCATTTTCATCTTGTTGGTTATGAACCCAGTATCTAACATGCTGGTTATCATTCTGGCACTGAAAGATAAGTATATCATCACATCACTCTGGTCTTGGTTCTGGCTTCTGTTATGGAGAAGCATCTTATCTGATCCCTGTCATTTTAAGCTACAAGATAATGCTAATGATTTACAGGTGTCATATCCTTGTAATCTGTATCTTCTCTGCCCTCCTTATTCTCTCGGTCACATCGCATTCCCTCTTGGAACTCTAAGCCATTGCTTTCTTCACTGCTATAGGAATCTGTTCTCTGGACCTCTGTCTACATTATTCAGTCAGTCATTTCTGAGTACTGTTTCGATGCACATTGTTCTAAGGCACAAGGACCTTCTTAGACTACATAAAGTGAAGAACAAGTTTGTCTGTTCACCTAAGCCTATCTGGAATTTCTTTCAACCTGACCCTGGGGATCTCAACCCAAAGGAGTGGAAGACATGATTTCTATTTGCATCTATACTCTTTTCTACTTCTTATGTATCTTTCTCTCCAAATACCACCTCATCCTCCTCCTGTAAGTCAACAGAAGTCTCCCCCTTCCAGAAAATGCTCTCAAATTATAATCTGGAATATTTTCCTGTTTTATGGTTTATGTTACTAACCCATATTTAATTTGCTCTGGCTCTTGATATGAGGAATCAACCACTTGGAATTCAAGAAACTCTTTTCTCTAGCTTTTGAAATTCAGTTGTTTTTAATATTATTAAATATTTTATATTATAGTATTATTATAATATAATAGTATAATAATTATATATACTAATAATAGTATAATAATACTATTATTATAATAATATTAAATATTTTAATATTATTATTTCTGTTAAGAGCTTAACTTTTGTCTACTTATATTTGCCATTCACATTAATCAATGATTAATACAAAGCTATTCTGCTAATGGAGCAGTGGGGTAGGTTAGTTAATGGTGCAAAGAAACATGAAAACACTTTATAAAACTTCAATATATTATCTCTATTGGTCAGGTTTCTGTCAGAAAAGAGATGGCATGCTCAAAATGCAAAAACGAATTAAGTTTAAAAGAAAATGTATTCCCTATGTATGAGCATGGTTGAGGGACTCCCACCTGAGATGATGAAAGGAGAAAGTATCATCTCTGAGTGAAGCGAATGGTTTTTTGAGAGAGAGCAGCTGTGCTCTTCCATATAGTTGCGGGCAAGAAATGAGCATGTTTAGATCAGTCTTAAACTGGATTTGAGAACTGTTGGCATCATATTCAGACTTTAAAAGACTAAGAGATCATGGCAAATATTAAGGGTTTTATTTCAAGATCCTCAAGTTCTCTAAATTTAATGTGCCTGAGAATGTGCCTTCCTCAAGTCCTCACCTCGAGGTGAATGGAGTCTTAAGATATTACAAACTATGTTGAAATGTTCTAAGTTCTAACGCATCATGTACTGAGGCAGAGGGAATCCCTCCACATGGACTGCGCTGTCTGGGGGGTTCAGACCCACCCAAGACTTACTGAAAAGATGTGTACTGCGCATGCGAGTCCTTGAGGTTCAGAGAAAGCAGAGATCTTAAAGAACTCAAGGGTCGTGCTGCTGCTGCTGCTGCTAAGTCGCTTCAGTCGTGTGGGGCCGGATAACTGGAGCTGGTTCACGGGGGACCCAATACGGCTACCTAAATCCAGCCCCAATCCCACCGAACGTCGCCTATTCCCCATGAAGACGGAGTTCGGGGAGCTGCTGGGGGAACTCAAAAGTCTTGCCGGGGCGGGGGATGAGGGTGGGGGGAGCGGCTGGCTGAAGGATCTTTGAATAAGAGACACCACCTGGGAATCCTCGTTGCTGAGGTGGTCGTGGCTCGGCGAGGCCCGGGAGAGAGCAAATGCGCCTGCGTGTCTTGGGCAGTTCCCCGGAGCGGAAGGGAAAGACACGCCAGAGGAGTCAGTCTTGGCCAGAAGCAATTCGGAAGAGGTCCGGTTACTTTCCGGGACTCTTGGGGGAAAGAAACCAGGCATCTGCCAGTGTCCGAGCTCACACTTGTACAGAGCCTCTCATTCACTCTGAAGCTGCATGTCATGGGGAACACCGAGGCCTTGATAGGTGAGACGGACCGGTCGTAGAATGAGAATCACCTGGGAGTCTTGGTTCGTGGTGAGGCCCAAGGACCCCATCAGCAGCACGATCTAATGGGGACTCACTGGCGTTACATTTTCAACCCCAGTATTGCAACGGGGACCCTTCTCCCCCATGACAGTATCCAGGTGGTTTTGGAAAGGCCATGGCCACGCTGATCTGGAGGGCCAGCCGAACTGTAGCTCACTGCTCATGTGCCTGCTGTTAGGTGGTTAATGCGTCTGCTCTTCAAGCGTTTACTCGAAGATGCTGGCAATACCACCCCTTCCTCAACATTGGTCTATGGGCGCATGTCAAGATTACCAAGACACAGTTGACTGAGGAAGAACATAGCTGAGCCTGGTTTGCAGGTAAGTGCGCACAGTTTGATGGTAGTAACCAGAAAAGAACTGTTGCGGCCTCCTATCCTTGGACTACAGTGAGGAAGCAATAGTGTCCTGTTAGCTGTGTCTTCAGGTGATATATCTGGAGGGTGTGGAAATGGGTTGGCAAGTATGACTGTATACTGATCCATAAATAGTGGCTCAATTTTAGATGGAATGGTCCGGCAACAATATTTAAGCCGGTTTGAAATATGGTCTCCTCAGAATGTGCCTGGAGTATAGAATATATGTGTTTTGTATGAATATTCATGAAAGACATATTGCAGACCAGACTTTCAGTAATCAGATAGACTATAAGATGCATTCTAGGGATGTCTTTGTGACTCTTTCCTCTTACCTCAGTGCTTGTTTGTTATTCCACCCCTGCTGGAATAAACATTTGTTTTTCCTGAGTATAGATTATCTTTGTTAGACATCCTGAATCCCATACTTCCCATAATTGTATCCCTTATACATTGTTTTTAACAAAGAAACTCTTTGATGGTGAAAATGACAAGACAGCCTGATACTTAAGGGATTTATTATAAAATGGTTGAGTGATCAGTAAATTATTCAGTATGATACCAGCTGGTGACAATGACTTGTAAATTTGAGGTGCTATCCTACGGGATGCTCTATAAACCAATAATCAGTATCTATTTTATTTTGCTTTCCATAGCCAGAATATAGCCACCAAGGGCATGGTACTTCTCATTATTTCTCTTAATGAACCTTTTGTCAAGATTGGCTTTCATTCTCTCTAGCTATACTTTTGGCAGTTTTGGATTTTTGGTTTCCAAGGCAGGAAATCATGCACGAGGGCATAAAATAAGTATTCACTTGACCTTGATGCTGAGGTTGCCAGCTGAATTTTGGGGCTCTTCCTGCCCTTGAAGCAATGAGGAAAGAATGGAGTGGATAGATTCTCTGTAGTGACCGACCAGAGAGTGAATATGATTGATATTATTACACAGTAGAAGGGGGAAGTATATCTGAAGTCCACAAGTTTCTCTAGGATGCTTGTTAGCACTTCTGCTTCACTTGAAAAGATTCATGGAGTTTGAAAATGAGCAATAATAATAAAAACTACTAAGTCTCATCCCCCACAGGGAAAAAGGTTTGTATCACTGTATCATTCAACCCTACCAGCTGAAGAACACAGAAATTATAAATACCAACTATCACTTTAAGACTAGTTGAAGAAAGTTAAAACAACCACCTATGGTATTTTTGTTTGCTTGTTTGTTTTTGATGTTGCTAATTCTCTATTTATGTATTTAATAAATTCCCCACTTTTTCTTCCTTTCTCTTACTATTTCATCCAAAATATGTTGGTAATAGTTAACATTAGAACTTAACCTGAGTTTTCAGTATAATAAAGTAGCATTATAATAGAGTATGGAAGAAGAATAAAAAATACCCAGACATGGAAATGGTTAATAATGGAATGAAGGATGTATTTGGATATTTAACAAAGTTGTGGACTTGGTGGATGTTTTATTCAAGGCATAATGATAAATAAAAAAAAGAGTACCCTTTTAAGTAATGAAGTGCATGCAGTCTAGAATAAGGATATAACTTTCAAACATCTTTATTTACCAACTATCACATCATAAATATACATAAAGCAAAAGTGCTTGTAGAAATTCACAGTAGTTGTAGGTGAATTTAAATAAACTGTCCGATCATGATTGATGAAGCAGACCAAAATATGTAAGAGTTCTTGTAATATAATAAATCATGGTTGACCTAATCAGTGTGTCCCAAACACAGTACCCTCACAATACAGAATACTGTTTCTTTGTGTATTCCCATGGAACTCTTAAAACAACTGATTACATATTAGACCACCAAGGAAACTTCAGTAAATTCAGAAAGATAGAAATCATGCTGATCACATTGATAACAAATAATCTAAATATTCTCTTTTGTTTCATATTCATCTAACTCCCCTGTTCCTTTTAGCAAACATTTTGCTGTTAAAATGCTTAATAGAGGACTTGGAGAAAAATAATGGAAATGCTTATGAGGAAACTGCTTCTGGTTTCTGCAGTGGAAACTGCTTCTGGTTTCTGCTTCTGATTCTGCAGAATCAACTAGTTGCATATTTTCCCCCTAGGGAATAAAAATAATGCATTCCTCCTCTTAAAACAAACAGAACCTTTTACAAATCTTTCATTTTCTCTTAATAAGCCTTCAAATCAATTCAGGCTAGTATTAAAAAGCAGAACGTTCCCTGGGGGAAAATATTTGGAAAAATTATTAGCTTAATCCTATTTTGTGCTTAATTATTTTATTCATTATAAACCAAGTCTCATAATATCCTAAACTAAATTAAACAGGCTTCAATTATAAAAATGGAGCATCCCAGCTACTAAGGTGAATCACATAAAAGAAAGAAGAGTCTACTTAGGTCCCCCAAATTTCAATATATTTAGAAAGTTATTGACCACTCTCCACATTCTGGATGAACTAAGTGGACAGAAGATATCTCTGTATATGTCTGGTTTTGCACAAAAATGTATATTCTTTATTCCTCTCAGTATTCTCTTACCTGAGAATGCATTATATTTTTATGTAACAATATGTATTTGTTTATCCATTTACTTTTTCATTCTCATATTGGGGTTCTGCATAATCTCATTACTCAAATGTGGCAATGTAATACACAAAACAAATGAGGTGTGAATGTGAATTGCTCTGCAAATCTGAGTGTAATGAGCAGCACAGGAAAGTATCAAATGCCTTAGATATTCAATCTTTCAACAATATTTAATGAAGACCTAGTAAGTGCCATGTATTATTCCAGGTTCTGGAGATAAAACAGTAGCCAAAACAGAGTACTGTGCCCACATTCCACTAGAGGAAACAGAAAACAAAGTAGGCACAAATGTCAGAGTTTATTATGTGCTATGAAGAAAAGTAAAGCAAGCTAGGGAAGATAGTGCCAAAGGGAGAGGAGCTTTCTCTTTTATACATGCTAGCCTGAGAAGGCCTCTCTAAGAAGGTGACTGTTGAGCAGAGATTTAAATTAAGTAAGAATAGACTGATGTGTGAGATAAGAATTTCCTTGGCAACGGGAAAGCACGTGCTATGTCTTAAGGTGGGACTGTACCTGAAGTTGGAGGAACAGCAGAGACACATGTGGTTACAAAACAGTAGTAGGGGTGGAGTGTATGAGAAATGAGACTTCAATGGTAGTTAAGAGCCAGCTCATAGAGGGCATTGCAAGATGTAATGACTTTGGCTTTAACTCAGTGAGATGGGAAGCCTTTTGGAGAGTGTAAGGAGAGAAGTGATGTGATCTGACTTAGGTTGTAAAAGACTTCAGGAAAGCTCAAATATGTGAGAGGATGGACAGATATATCAAATTTGCCTGAATGCTGTCACACTGTATAATGGCATCTACAGTGGACAAATGAAATAGTGGCTTTAGTGGAAATAATGTGGGGTCAGTAACTTTTGAATGGAACCAGTGAGAAAGAATGAAATATGGGGCAGCAACCAAGTCCTGGTTGTAAGGCTAAAAATTAGACCTGTGGAATCGGAGCATTTGGTGACTGTTGTATTATAGGCAGCTTTAGCATTCAATCCTCAGAGTGATCAGGTGGTTCTCCTTACTAACTCTTCCAAGAAAGAGAAAGTCACTCACCAACATGCCTGAGCAGATGGAAGACTGTTTCAGAAACAAAACTGCGTAGGACTTGGGGCCAGATGTTGGTGAGATGGTTACCTGTGGCTGATGAGATCCAGGAAAATAAATGAGTCATCCTATTGAAATTGACAGCCAATGACAGGCTGGGGACATTTCTTCTCTGTAACTTTCTCCAAGATCCTCACACCATATAAAACTTGTGAAATGATTTTGTACCATTCTTGGACCTTGACAGCATTTCCACATACCTCTTTTAGGATATTCTGTGTATGTTGACATGTTGCATTACAGATATTTATTGATATGTCAGTCTTCTGCACTAAATTTTGAGCAAGTTAGATACTCAAAACCATGTCTTACTATCTTTGTATCTCTCTAGTGCAGCTTTTAGCATGTAGGATTTACTACTAAATAGTTACCTATTGCTAGGAACAAAGAAGCAAATAAATGTAACTTTTTCCTGCAGGCTCGATTAAAAAAAAAAAAATCACCTTGTTTTTAGTCGCTAAGTCATGTCTGACTCTTTTGTGATCCCATGGACTATAGCCTACCAGGCTCCTCTGTTCGTGGGATTTCTCAGGCAAGAATACTGTAGTGCGTTGTCATGTCTTTCTTTAGGGAATCTTCCGGAGCTAGGGATCAAACCAGTGTCTATTGCATCTCCTGTACTGGCAGGCAGATTCTTTACTTCTGAGCTTCTGAGGAAGCCCCTAAAACTAGTTATCTACCCTTAACTGGATAAAAACTCTACATTGCCTTATCATTGTTGTCATTATAGAGGGTTTGTAGGATTTCTTTCCCTAAAAATTTTGAATGAGATAACTAAGTTTTTGCACTAAGAGTTAAGCTTTCAAATGAGTAAAAACAAAATTGCTTTAAAGGGGCAAAAAGGCATTCTGCTGCTGCTGCTAAGTCGCGTGAGTCGTGTCCGACTCTGTGCGACCCCATAGACGGCAGCCCACCAGGCTCCTCCATCACTGGGATTCTCCAGGCAAGAATACTGGAGTGGATTGCCATTTCCTCCTCCAGTGCACGAAAGTGAAAAGTGAAAGTGAAGTCGCTCAGTCGTGTCTGACTCTTCGCGACCCCATGGGCTGCAGCCTACCAGGCTCCTCCGTCCATGGGGTTTCCCAGGGAAGAGTACTGGAGTGGGGTGCCATTGCCTTCTCCCATTCTAGGTCCGTATAATTTTAAAAGAACCTGCCTGAATATACACACACGTATGGGTAATTATATAGAACAGATGACAATTATAAAAATATGCCTGTAACACATCAAATTAATAATAATTTTTATTGATTACTTTATGACAGTTATTCTAAGTTCTTTATGTACTTTTTATTACTGAAATCACTTAACACTATTTTCAATTTTGTGTGTCAGTAAATTTGGAAATATAGAAGTAGATCATTTTCTATGAAAATCAACATTAATATATCCATTTTATGGATTGATAAATATGGTATGAGAATTTGGAAAACTAGTGAAAGATCTATTTCCCAACTTTTAATTAGACTCAGAGGGGTGAGTTTTTACTCAGTCTCTAAGTAATAGATAATCCTTGATTCAACATTTCTGATAAAGAAAACTGAAATATTTCCAACTTATTTTATGAGACTAACCAAAATCAGGCAAGGATATAGCACAAACTAAAAACAGTCCTTAAATTTCAAGTACAAATTAGAACAAGTAAGTTTTTTTTTTTTTTTACAGAAACCCAAGATGGCTCAGCATTCTGAAATTTGCTACTGTAATTGACTGTATTTTCAATGTAAAATTAGATTTTTACATTGTACATTATCAATATCCAATTTGCTTATATGGATAGGTTAATAAAAGCTGATGAATACAATAAATCCTAATTTGATAAGTAAAGGGCTTCCCTGGTGGCTCAGATGGTAAAGAGTCTGCTTGCAGTGAGGGAGACTTGAATTCAATCCCTGGGTCAGGAAGATCCCCTGGAGAAGGGAATGGCAACCTACTCCAGTATTCTTGCCTGGAAAATAAGTAAACAAGACACTTAGCAATCTAAAAGTAGAGGGAAAGACCCTTTCCAAATCAGAAATATACAACAGATTTTGTAATTAGAGGTAAAACATTAGAAACCTTCCTCTCAAAGCTGGGTATAAGCAATGATTCCTACTGTATAACATCCTACTGCATTGTAGCTACTGTGGGGAGAGAAGATGAGGAGGTAAAAATATTGGTAAGAAAATATTTCACTGATGAAGGGTTTTTGTTAATATCTATTCCACATTTTCCCCAAAGGCAAAATATGAAAATATGGATATTAATATCAACTTTACACTGTTTTTAAATATACTTGATATTTTTCCCTGTAAAGCATTTTGTAGAGTATTTTATACAGAAGAAGTACTTAATTCCTATCATCACCATTGTCACCATTTACTCCCTGAGCCTGCGAGTTTAAAGACCCAACCAAAACCATGGTAATTTCTAATATATTTAATGGAGTTAATCTGCATCAAGTTAAAGGTAGAGATTAAACCCACCCATCTTTAATAGGTATAAATTCACAAGGACGTGGAGAATAGGAGAGGAGACAGTGTCAAAATTTTGGAAGCTGGAAATTACTTGAATAGGTCAGACATTTAAGCAGAATAGAAAATTCTCCAGTGATTTGGGAATTGTTGGGCTAGGAACTTTTAGAAGAGGGTATGTATGGAGTATGGGATTGAGGTAGAGAAACTTGGTTAAAAGAAGTTAAGAAGCCAGATTTATAAATTCTCTGCCTCATACCCCAGCTCCTTCACCTCTCTCCAATCCTCACCACAAGATGTTGGAGACTTTTTACTTATGAGAATAATTTACTTGAGAGACATCAGCAGGCACCTTTGAGGTTGGGGGTGCTGTGCTGCAAACAGGGGGATTAACTTGATGTGTGCATTCCACATACAGAGACCATAAAACCTCTTACCTTCTTCAGCTGGAATGCAGGTCTTTACCTTTTAGGCAGTTTAGAAGAATTTCCTCTGGGAAATCCAGAAGAAATTTTTTTAAATACAGCTAAGGTTTTCTAAAATTAACCAGTTCGGTCACATTACTTTGTTCAGTTGCATTCATGTCTTCAGAGCTTCAATCTAATTTTATACTAGTGCACATATATACAAGCAGGTAAACAAGAACTACCAAACATCGAAGGAAAGTTTCTAACCTGAACAAGAAAAGAAGGCAGAAAAAATAACCAGAGAAGAAGAGACCTGGAGGAAACAGAAAATACAAGGAGAAGAAAGCTATAACAACATGACCAAAATCCCAAAATGAATGAAGTACAAGTTACCATGAAAAGGAACATTCAGAAATTAAAACAAGCTCTTGGAAATTTAAAACATCATAGAGCTAAAATAACTCAATAGAAGGGCTGGAAAATAATGATAAAGGGAGATTTTTAAAATAAAGGAAATGAGATGATTCTATAAGCTTCCAGACAGAAGAAAAACAAATGTTACAAAGGGCAAAGAAATCAAATGACTTCAGAATTCTGAATCCTAAAAGATAACGAAATGAAGCAATATCCTCCCTGAGGAAAAATTAACTTGATTCAAAAGTTTCCATGCTCAGACAAGTTATCAGCCAGTGGAAGGATATTCTTAAGACATTTTGATACACATAAGATCTCAATCTCTCACTTATTCTTAACAAGCTACTAAAAGAGGGGCTCAGCAAAATATGGATGTAATTGGAGGACAAGGAAGACATGAAATTACGGGGAGCTTCCACTCTAGAAACCAAGTGCATTCCCAAGGGATAGGAATGCGTCCTGGCTTTTTATGCTTTGTACAGTGTTGGTCCAAAGAGGGTTTTAAAAGTTTTAATTGGTTGTCAGAATCTAAAATTGGGAGTTTCACATAAAAATAGGCCTTCCAGTATCTGCAGAAAATTCAGGCTGGCGGCCCTCTCTATGGTGGCGGACGTGAGCTGAGAGTGAGGAACCACGCCCATGGTGCCTGGGTCACGACCTCTTGCGCAGTACTATCCTCTGCACGGCCCCTCCTGTTCTTGCTGTTTATTTGACAGTGAAACAAAGTGTCTTTTGCCATTTATCATTGTACTTACTTGTGCTCTTACTTTCTTACAGTGGAGTTCAGAGAAATATTTCTCTCTCAGAATTGAAATGTAAAAGTAAGAGGGCAATATATTTTTTAAAGAAAAACCGAAGCACACATATTTCTTACTCTGATTGAAGAGGATGCTGCTTGTTCAGTGTGCAAACCAAATGTGGCTGTGTTAGAAAACTGCAGAGTAAGTCATTATTATGAAACACAATTATTTTGGACAGAATTATGATGCATATTTGAAACTACTCATGAATAAAAACCTCAATGCCCAAGATAGCAAAGACTTATTATTAAAACATTTTTTTTTCTATGTGAAAAAAATAGTACTACTGTGGAATAGAATTGTCTTAAGTAAAATTATTCTCCATGTATTCAAAGCCTCTGGCAGATGAGTATGTCTATTGAATGAAACAGTGATAATGAAATGAGACCACAGATAATAATTTCTAATTTAATTCTTACAGAAATAGTATTCATCAGCATGTTGAAGAGGTAGCTGAGAATTTCCCGGACAATTGCGTGAAAAAGTAAAATTGTTTGTGGCATGTTTCTACTGCAGGTTTTGAGAATGTAGATACAAATAATCCCACCTCGACAACAGTATTTATTATGACAGATTGTTATATGATCAAAAAATTTTGAACATGGTACCCATGAGAAACACAGCATTAGGAACTGATTTAAACTTTGTTTTACAAAGCATCTTATGAATTTTAGTATAGACTGGTAAAAATTGATAAGAGTGCCTACAGATGGTTCAGCTAAGGAATGGTCCTTCAAACACTGGAGAAATTTGAGGAGAAAACATTTTGCAGTGCTGAATGAACATAAATTCATGCATCATTCAGCAGGGTAGAATTGTGTTCAAAAGTTCAAAGTGAAACTTCACCCATATCATATAGAATCCTATCAACTGCAAGGAATAGAAAATTCCAACTCAAATTGGCTTAAAATATGAAAATTAATAATTTTATATGTAGAAAGGGAAGGTTTAGGGTTGATGGATTCAGTATCTTTGATGTGTCATTGAAGACCATATGCTTCCTCCATGTCAGTTTTACATTCAGGCTGATTAGATGCTGGACATATTTTTCAAAACTTTACTATCCAGTGGAAGATGTGAAATCTTTCCTAAAACCAATCACTGGTAAGAGGAATTATATTAATACCAGTAAAGCCTGCCCTGGAAGCTGGAAGTTGAGTCACTGTCCCCTGAAATACATAAACAGTTAGAAGAGGTTGATTTTCTAGGGGGAAAAAAATCAGGATTATATTGTGATTAAAGAAAAGGGATAGAGATATTTGGTAAGAACAAATGCTGTTATCTTAGTTGTGTTCTCCTGGCTTGAACTGGAGACAGTTCTGTCTTGATTGATGAACTGCAAGTACAATGTGGTGGCTGGCTCTGTTCAACTGAGGTTAGGTGGTTTTCTTATGAAGTGGTACTGAATCATTTTATGGAAATTTTAAAGCAGTGAAAAGCAGCTAACCAGTGAAGACTAGATCAAACATTTTCAGATGAACATTTTAACCTACTGAAATTCCTTTGACTGTTCTCAGCAAAATCTTCAAAAGAATTTATACCATTATACCAATGTATGTTTTAATTTGCTCTTTTCTAGGGAAATTATGACTTTGGGAACTTCATTAGGCAGGGCCCAATTGGTCTGCTTTCCTAAGCAGAGATTGGTTTTCAAAAGGAAACTAATGGCTTGAGTTGCAGTCTAAAAATTTGGAGGTTAAAACACAGTTTCAAAAATACAATTCTTTAATTTCAAACTTTATGAAAATAAACTATAATTTTCCAGTTCACTTTCCTAAGTTTGAAAATGTGAATGAAAAGTACTAATGGATGTTACTGAATTATAGCATCACATAGTACTAAAACTAAGTAGAATAATAGAAACCAAAATTCTG
The DNA here is from genome assembly GCF_054371585.1 of Giraffa tippelskirchi. Lineage (NCBI taxonomy): Eukaryota > Metazoa > Chordata > Mammalia > Artiodactyla > Giraffidae > Giraffa > Giraffa tippelskirchi. The sequence continues at coordinate 100,012,758 of NC_137280.1, read as the reverse complement.
TAAATATCCTAGGAACTGATTCCCTAAATACAAATCATGTTGCAAGATTTTATCCATGTTCATGAGTAACTACATTTGTGTACCATTCTTTTCAACCAAGAAATCGCTTAAAAATAAGAACTACTCCAAAAGATCAAAACTAAAATGATACTTGATTTTTATATTACGGTACCACAGAAATAAGTCTTCCCAGGTGGCACAGTGGTAAATAATCCACCTGTCAATGCAGGAGACTCAGGAAACAAGGGATCAATCCCTGGGTCAGGAAGATCCTCTGAAATGGCAACCAACTTCAGTATGCTTGCCTGGAAAATTCCATGGACAGAGGAACCTGGCGGTCTACAGTCCATGGGGTTGCAAAGAGTCAAACATGACAAAGTAACTAAGCATGCATGCACCACAGAAATATGTGAGGTTTCTGATTGGAAATCAAAATAGTAACACATCATTAAAGAAAAGTTTTATGAGTTTAATTTTTCTATAATTAAAATTGTAAGTTCAGTTCAGTCACTCAGTCGTATTTGACTCTTTGTGACCCCATGAACTGCAGCATGCCAGGCCTCCCTGTCCATCACCAAATCCTGGAGTCTACCCAAACCCATATCCATTGAGTCGGTGATGCCATCAACCATCTCATCCTCTGTAGTCCCCTTCTCCTCCTGCTCTCAATCTTTCCCAGCATCAGGGTCTTTTCAAATGAGTCAGCTCTTTGCATCAGATGGCCAAAGTATTGGAGTTTTAGCTTCAACATCAGTCCTTCCAATGAACATTCAGGACTGATCTCCTTTAGGATGGACTGGTTGGATCTCCTTGCAGTCCAAGGGACTCTCACAGTCTTCTCCAACACCACAGTTCAAAAGCATCAATTCTTTGGCGTGCAGCTTTCTTCACCATCCAACTCTCACATCCATACATGACTACTGGAAAAACCACAGCCTTAACTAGATGGACCTTTGTTGACAAAGTAATGTCTCTGCTTTTTAATATGCTCTCTAGGTTGGTCATAACTTTCCTTCCAAGGAGTAAGCATCTTTTAATTTCATGGCTGCAATCACCATCAGCAGTGATTTTGGAGCCCAAAAAACTAAAGTCAGCCACTGTTTCCACTGTTTCCCCATCTATCTGCCATGAAGTGATGGGACCGGATGCCATGATCTTAGTTTTCTGAATGTTGAGCTTTAAGCCAACTTTTTCACTCTCCTCTTTCACTTTCATCAAGAGGCTCTTTAGTTCTTCACTTTCTCCCGTAAAGGTGGTGTCATCTGCATATCTGAGGTTATTGATATTTCTCCCAACAATCTTGATTCCAGCTTGTGTTTCCTCCAGCCTAGCGTTTCTCATGATGTACTCTGCATAAATGTTAAATAAGCAGGGTGACAATATAAATTGTAATATTGAATATTATTCAAGTTTTATTTTGCTGAATGCTTACACTGAGATATTTCTCTAGTAGTTGTTGTTGTTGTTTTTTTAGCACATGTTCTGCTTTTTGTGTTTCAAGTACTGCCTATAGACATTTAATTTGCTATCTGTTTTGGGTCTGAATGAGGTCTTTTATCTTTAAAAACTTTGGTGAAAATTGTGTGTAGGACTGGGTAAAGGTTCTGCCTTGACCTTATGAAGATTTATTTCTTATTCTCAGGGTGGTAGTGAGACTGTCTCTTTAGGGATTTAGTTATATTTTCTGATGGTGCTACCTTCATTTAATTCTAGATCTTGTTGGGTATAATGGTGACTTTGATGTGGCAGTTTTGTCTGGCCATGGAGTTCCCATGTACTTGGTCAAACATTATTCTGGGTGTGCCTGTGAGGATTTTTCTAGGTGAAATTAACATTTGAATTGCTAGACTGAGTGAAATAAATTGTTCTCCCTAGAGTGGGTGTGCCTTATTCAATCTGTTGAAGACCTTTAACAGAACGGAAAGGCTGAGTAAGAGGGTATTTCTCCTACCTAACTCCTTGAGCAGGGACTTTGAGTTTTTTCCCTGCCTTCATGCTTGAATTGAAACATCAGTTCTTCCTAGGTCTTGATCCTGCTGGCTTTCAGACTGGACTGTACCTTTGGTTCTCCTAGTTCTCAGACCTTCAGACTTGGACATAAACTGAGCTATTGACTTTCTTGGGTCTCCAGCTTGCCAAATGCAGATTTTGAGACTTGTAACCTCTATGACTGCATGAGCCAATTCCTTAAGGATATCTATCTGTTAAAACATATATTTTGAGAGAGACAGAAATTTTTTAGAAGGTCTTGGCTAATGCAGTTAAGGAGGCTGACAATGAGAGAGAGCCAACGTCATAGTCCAGCCTGAAAGCCAGCAGGTTCAAGACCCAGGAAAGCCAGTGTTTCAGTTTGAAGATAGATAGATAGATAGGTCTTTCAGTTCCGTTTCTCTGGCAAACCCTGACTGATACATTGGAAGTAATTTTTTTTTTCTTGTCCTCTTGCTTCCAGCCAAAATTACCTTAGGTAAGGATTGGTTTCGTGCTTCTTCTCTTGACTTTAGCTAGATCCAACATTTCTGTATAGTCTATCAGAGTATTACTTTTCAAAGTTGGGGATCTTGTTTAGATGCAGTTCTCGTATCGTAAGTCTGGAGTAAGGCATTCATTTCTGCATTTCTAGGAAGCTTTCTGGAGAAGGCAATGGCAACCCACTCCAGTCCTCTTGCCTGAAAAATCCCATGGACGAAGGAGCCTGGTGGGCTGCCATCTATGGGGTCGCACAGAGTCAGACACGACTGAAGCAACTTAGCAGCAGCAGGAAGCTTTCAGCTGATACCAATGTTGCTGACCCCAGAACCACTGTTTGAATAATAAGGTGTTTGAGGATTGTATTTTTACAAACATTTGATACCCCTAAACTTTGGCCATATATTAAGGCTCACTTTCTGTAGCCTTTGTCTACAGATTTGCATCTTGGCATTTCAACACAGAAGTACCTTAAATGAGACCATGTCTTTCAGAACCATCTGTTGCCACCTAATGACAGCTTAGAAAAACAGTGAGGGTGAAGTCTTGTTAGAAAATCATACCATAACTGTATCCTTATAGAAAGATAAATATCTTCAGAGGAAATTATCAAACCTGATTTCCCACAAAGTTTCCAGAAACATTGTGACTTCTCCAATAGAATTAAGTTAGATTTTAGAAATTTTTCTTTTGTGTCCCTCACTTTACACTCATCATTCACCATGTGTGGAGTAATGAAATAAACAGAGGCTTCAGAGTTAGACATAACTTAGGAAATAACTTCTTTGGATTTCAATTTATTATCTGTCAAGTGAAATGTACTCTTTACTACCACATAACTCCTATTTTATTTGGAACCCTTACTAAAAATATAAGGGCTGCATAGCAGAAGCAATAGATTGTAGAAAACTTTGGATATTTTCATTTATTCGTTTGGTATTGCCAAATTCACAGAAGCAAGAGAGTGTCTAAGACCAAGTCTGACTTGGAGAAAGAGTCTTAAGGCTGATTTTTTTTTCACTACAGATAAGTTCTTTAATTCTTTTATTATTTCATCTCCCTCAAACAATACTCAACTGTAACCATTTATTTCCATATGAAGGGAACATAGAGGAAGAATTAAGGTAGAAGAAACGTTACCAGAGATTTTTGCTATTTATGATTTGTTCTGAAACTCCTGTTCTCTCTTAATCTGATTGAAATTATAACACTTCATAATTTTCATTATTTGCCTATAAACTCTGAAGAAATCTGGCTTATCAGAATGCCCTGAGTCAAACCATAAAATCTATTTCAATATTACTCCTTAGCATAATTAATATTATTTAACTCAGTGGTGATCTCTCTTGAAGTTTAATAATATAAAGAAAGATTTTGATTCTTGAGGAAAAGAAATTAAGGAAATAGACACATTTTTTTACAATGATATAGTGTGTTTTTTCCCTTTGCTACCAGATTCTACGAGTGTGTGTGTGTGTATAAAAAATTGTGCTGTGGTGATGCACTACTGCCTTTGCCTGGGTCTTTTAAAGTAAAACTGGAGGCGAGAATTAGGTTGGCAATAATTTGGGAGAAAAGTACAAGCCTTAGGCATTGAGAGTGAGGAAAAATCAAAATGAAGCAAGAAATATGATGTGATACATATAGCAAGTCACTAGGCAGACTTGTTTACTTGGGCAAGTACAGTGCTTCTAAGGAATGCCTACAAAAGGAATTGAACTTGGAATAATCTATACGAGAGAGAAAAAAGAGGGTATTCACCTGGTTAGTTCCTTCCTGTTTCCCATTTCTTAGTGGTCACTATTAGTTCCATGGGGACTAAGGATCCTGGATTGCATCATCTGGCCTTTCAGCAGCCACTCAAATAATGAGGTTCTGTAATCTACAGTGGTGTTTAAACCAAGTTTGAAAATATGTAGCAGGATTACCTGGTACAGGTGGGATACTGACCAAGACAGAGAAAGAAAGAGGCAGTTGTTGGAAACCTACTGAGAACTTCACCTTAGAATATCCAGGTATTACAGACTGTTTCACACAGTAATGTGTATAGCACTTTAGTAACTTATCCAGAGGTTTAGTTAAAATCAGGCTTTTTAATAATCATAATGTCATTTGTTTATCCAACAGTTAAGAAATATTTTTATTGCCAAAATGCTTTGATAGTGTTATCTTCTCACAGGAAAAACATCCTTATAAATATTGACAGCAACTATCCCCTGTAACTTTGCCAGATGTCTTATCTTGTCCTTTCTAATCCATAATGATTTACCAAGAACGTCTTTCTTAATTTAAACTTAAGTATTTAGTTATATTCCTTTATTTGTCCTGCGACAGTTCTAAGAATGACTTTCATTCAGACTTTGCAGCCTGAAGAACCATGTAATTTTGGGGAAATGCTAACTATTTTATTTAAACAGGTCAAATTGATACATTTTTCTAAAAGCAAGTGATGGCCCTCTCCTCATTTTTCACACAGTATCCAGATGTTCTTGGCAGGTGTTGTCTTGTCTCAGGAAACAGTGATTGATATATTAGGAAATGGCTTTGACAATAGCCTAGAATGGAGCATGTGAAATTGAATTGCCTCTGTAATTTTCTTTTCTTATTCCTTTATTATGTGGTTTCCAGGAGATGGTAAGGATAGAAACACTACCAATTTCTACTATTCAATGATTAATGAAATTTAAAGTGAGTCAGTTATAAAGAGTCAAAATTAAAGTATCTCCAAGGTTTAGGTTAATTTGAAAATGACCAAACATTTTGAGTCTTAAAAATAAATATTGTAAATATTTTATTTCATTTTTAACCACATACACCCCTCACATGAACATATTTGTAAAAACATGTTTCTATTTCACAAGAAAGCAGTGAACATAATTATGAAATCTAGTATACTCTGAATTGATGTACAAAATTATAAAGAGAAACAAAATCAGTTAGCCAAGCTAAAACCGCTTTTGCAAGAATTCCCTTTTATTGGCTATAGGAGATATGGTGAGATTGAGAGGGCAGGAATGAATCAGCTGCCATTAGCTCCTATGGTCGGTGTAAGGTACCACCTGTACTAGCACATGTTGTTGTTGGTCTCTAGCCCATCTCTTTGGGATGAGGCAGCAACCAATGAAGCTGCTACCCTTGACCACTATGTTTGACCACACTTCCTTTGCCAATAGACGTATTCTTTCCCTCCCGTGAAAGGAGTTTGGTCTCCCTTTACCTCCTTCCCTGGTGGTAGTTTCCTTGGAAGGGACTGCGGATCTTTCTAAGGACTTTTCATTGTTTTAGAGCTACAACTCAGGTACAAGTCCCAAAGGATAAAGTATAAAGTATCATTTGTGAGACGTCTCAAACACCAAAAATTCCAAGATTTTGCTAATTTATATTGATAACATGTCTAAGGGACATATATGGGAGTGGTCACCAAGGAATGTTGCATCAAAATAGAAGGAATATATAGCTGGACTTGGCTGAATTTGTTAATATGGATGTACTAAGCAGAAGCTGTGGATTCATTGTGTTAACCTGGACCGCTCGGAGTAACTCTCACAATTTCTTCTGTTGGTTGACTGAAACTTGGACCCAAAGTTGACCCACACTGAAGAAAAAGTTGAATTGTTGAACTTTTTGTGCAAGATAGAGATAAGTATCTAAAGGTGTAAGGATATCAGAACTCTAAAGTGGATTTATCATATGTTAATAACTCCCGTACCTAGCTCCTAACCATTTCTTCCAGAAAGGTCTGGAGAACCATCCCTTCATCAAGGTTGTAAGAAAGAAGCATCAGCGTCCTTGAAGGTCTCTGTTGCAGCTGTTGTTGGTAGGTGATATGTGACATTAGAAACTGCTGTCAGTCAAACTCTAGGCTTGATTTCAGCGGAGATAGTAGGACCCCAGAGTGCTGGAGGTCAAGTGGTAGCACAAAATTTCCAGAAAGAAGTTGGATGTAGTCACTGTTAACAGGCAGCAGAGAGTGAGTAAGGATAGTGGTTTGATCCTTAGAGATTGCTGCTATTGGCTAATTGATTCAGCTGTTTCAGATCTGAACTATGTGAAGAAATCTGTAAAGCGTTACCTGATTTGAACAACTAGGCAGTTTCTAGTTCGGTAAACAAGTCTGAATTTAATCCCTTCAACCATCCCCAAACTTAGGCCAATTCAACTATACCTGACCATTGAATGGAAGAGAGGACCCTGTTATATTACCCTGCACTATTAACAATTATACTGATAAAATAAAGATGATAAAATAAAATAAAATGATCTCACTTTGCCCTTGTACAACTCAGCCTCGACTAGTGTTACGTTAATCCCTGTTGTATGCTATCTTTATATAAAATTTTGATATTTTATTCATCACAGAGTTTTACAGTAATTTGACTTTTAAAGTAGCTTATTAAAAGGTTTATCTTGATTACTAGGTGTTTTTTCGTGTGTGTTTGTGTGTGTGTGCCTGCGCTATGGCAGAGTCTTGTCTGACTCTGTGACACTATGGACTATAGCCTGCAAGTCTCCTCTGTCCGTGGAATTTTCCGGGCACGAATACTGGAGTGGGTTGCCATTTCCTACTCCAGGGAATCTTCCGAGCTCAGGGAATTGAACCTGGGTCTTCTGCATCTTCTGCATTGGCAGGCGGATCCTTTACCACTGCGCCACCTGGGAAGCTTCTTGGCTCTCCATGAAGTTTTGTACCAAGGACTAGTGTCTCATTCAGTTCCCAGCCTTGTATCCAGCTCTTTCCAGATCTCTTCCAGCTTTTCTGCTTCTGGGCCAGACACACGCGCAGTTCTGTAATGAAGGGTACCAATTTCTTCTGGAGCTCTCCTGCATGGTTGAGATTGGAGGTGGTGAGAGAGAGAGACAATGGTCAAATTTTGACCATGTGATTTCAGTTTGTTGGTGTTTCAGGTTCTATTTATCCTCATTCTCCCCTGCTTCCTGTTGCGCTTTTCAAGCCAAATTCTGGTCCTGCTGACTGACAGTAAATCCAAGCCCACCACCAGACATAGAAGTAACAGCTTTTTGTAGATTGCTTCACCAGATCCCACAGTGGTGTAAGATCTAATCTCTGTACTAAACCCTTTATTCCACATCGCTCATAACAGCCCTGCTTCTCTGCTTCAGCCCTAACTAATGCACCTTCAGAGTGCCTTGTCCTCTTTCTTTAGATTTTTTTCCCCTTAAACATCCCTCTGTACTTCCTGAACACTGAATTTTTTGGTTCCACCCTGATAGCTTGCCAGATATGTACTGACGTCTTTGAACTTCGGCAGCTTATATTGCTTGAGTTCTTTGCCAGCAGAATTTTTAGCTCTCATTTACATAAGCATCTGGCAGATTCTTTCTGACTGTTCAACAGATGTGACCAGGCATATCTGGCTTTCTTTTTGTCAAGCTGTAAACCCAGACTACCTAATATTTCACAACTCTTTGAAATGCAACCCCAATTAATAACCTAGAATATGTCCTCTAAAGCTACTCAGATAAGTAGATACTCTCTCCTATGTATTGCCCCACCAAGGACTTGAAAGTTGGTTTGTAATGTTTGTAATCATACTTCTCACCAGCATATTTTTTTGTAGGTGGAAGATCTGTTCCTCAAAAAAATATAATTTTCTAGACTTACCATCTGTATTAACTTCCTCGGGTTGCATAACAAAGTGCTGCAAACGGGGTGGCTTAAAACAAGAGAAATTTATTGTCTCATAGTTCTGAAGGCTCCAAGTCAAAAATTAAGGTGTTGGCAGGCCCACCCTTCCTCTGAAACCAGAGGAATCCTTCCTTGCCTCTTGGTAGTTCCTGGTGGCTTGCCAGAAGTCATTGGTGTTCTCTGGCTTATAGCTCCAATCTCTACGTTTATCATCACGGAGCTGTGTGTGTGTGTGTGTGTGTGTGTGTGTACACCTAATAGCATCATTGTCAGCCTCCTTGGCCCTATCTTGCAGCATCCTTAAAATGTGGTGCTAAGTATCAAACAAAATACTCTAAAAAGTTTTGATCAGAGCAGAAAATAGTGGAATTATTACTCTGTTCTCTTACTCCCTTCATTATTTCACTTATGCGATGAATATTCATTGAGCTTCTATTCCATGTCTCACGTTTTGCTTGTGTTGAGGATACTCTATAGAGTGGAAAAGAGATAAAGCTGCTGTCTTCGTGGAGTGTACATTCTAATTAGGGATGGTAGACAGTCAGCACCCAGACTTATGCTAGAATTCCAATTATCTCAAAGTGCTATGAGCAGGGTAATTGAAAAGCAGTGATGGGAGTGTTCTTTGAGAAAGGAATGTCTTTGAGAAAGCAGGCAAAAAGACTTTCAGGTGGGAGTATGGTGTATATGGGGAATTGAAGGTACAGCAGGGAGGCTAGGCTGGCTGGAGGACACAAAGGAATGACAGGAAAGAAGGAAGGAGAGGTCATCACAGCCTCATCCACAGCAGGACTGTGGACTTTTGTCCTAGACGTGAATTTAGTTGAAGGCTTTTAAGCATCTGAGTCGCATGATACAACATTTTAAAAGATGATTCCAGCTGCTGTATTAGAATAGGCTCTTGCAGAACTCTGAAGAGAAAGCTGACATATCTATTTTGAAGCCATTTACAAAAGTGTAGTTGAGAGATAATGGTCACATGGACTAATGTGATAGCCATAGTGGTGATAAAGAGGTCAGATCCGGGATGTGGTTTGAAGACATAGGCCTTCAGGATTTGCTGATGGATTCAAGCATAAATGAGGGAAAAAGGAAAGTGAAAGGAAAGGAGAGTGAAGTCGCTCAGTTGTGTCTGACTCTGCAGCCCCATGGACTGTAGTATACAAGGCCGTTCCATCCATGGGATTTTCCAGGCAAGGGTACTGGATTGGGTTGCCATTTCCTTCTCCAAAATGAGGGAAAAGATAACTATTAAATAGACCTCTAGTATTTAGAGGTTTCAAAGAAAAAGAGGCCTCTTTGGAAGATATTGAGAAGAAGTGGCCTATGAAGCAAAATGGATCTAAGAGTGAGGCAAATAGCAAAAGGCAAATAGAGAATGTATACTCAAAGGGAGGATGTTGTCAACTGGGTAAGTGCTCCTGTTAGGTCAGGTTGCATAAGGACAAAGAAATTACCATTGGGGGTCATTGGTGAGGTGGCATGAACAGTCTCTGGAATTTGAAGAGAAGTGTGAGCTGAGGTAAAATTGTGAATGAAGACAACCGTTATTACAATCACGACTGCAATCCAAATTATTGTCGAAACACATACCCATGAGTTTCATTTCCACAAGTTAACTCCTTTCAGATTGTCTCACCAGCTGTTCTTGAAGCTTTCCAGATGGCTGATGGGCATGTACCCAGGAGCAATTTCCTAAATGGTTGTCCGCTCAGCCGCCTTATCTGTTCTCTGCTGACTAGTTATAAATATTAGTTTTCATAAAAACTAGATGAAACACAACATGTTCCAAAGATACTTTATATAAATTTTCATAAAAGCTAGAAAATTAGATTCAATTCAGATTCCCCCACACCTTTATTGCCACGATTACTTCATAGGTAGTGTTGTGTATTAATAACTTTCTTCAGGAGGTGTATATTATTTGGTTATTTCTTTCTTCCTAGTGTTGCAGTAGAAAACTGTTATTTTTGACTTGTCATATTTTATTTCCATGATTCGGAGGTATCTAGTAGTTTTATTTTAATGCCTAACTTAATTTTATAATTTTTCAAATTGAGGTGTAGTTGATGTACAACATTATGTAAGTTTCAGATGTACAACACAGTAATTCACTGTTTTAAAAGGTTTTATTCCATTTATACTTATTATAAAATATTGGCTGTATTCTGCGTGTTGTATTATAAGTCCTTATAGGTTATTTATTTTATATACTGGTTTGTATCGGAGAAGGCAATGGCACCCCACTCCAGTACTCTTGCCTGGAAAATCCCATGGATGGAGGAGCCTGGTAGGCTACAGTCCATGGGGTCGCTAAGAGTCAGATACGACTGAGCGACTTCACTTTCACTTTTCCCTTTCATGCACTGGAGAAGGAAATGGCAACCCACTCCAGTATTCTTGCCTGGAGAATCCCAGAGATGGCAGAGCCTGGTGGGCTGCCGTCTATGGGGTCGCACAGAGTCGGACACGACTGAAGCGACTTAGCAGCAGCAGCAGCAGCACTGGTTTGTATCCCTTAATCCTGTACCCCTCCTCTGCTTCTCTTCCTTTCCCTCTCCCCACTAGTACCACTAGTTTATTCTCCGTATCTTTGAGTCTGTTTATGTTTTGTTATATTCACTAGTTTGTTGTGTTTTTTAGATTGCACAGATAAGTGATATCATACAGTATTTTTTTTTCACTCAGTATGATACCCTTCAAGTCCATCCATGTTGTTGCATCAGGCAAAATTTCGTTCTTTTTTATTTATGGTTGAGTAGTGTTCCTTTGTGTGAATACACACACAGTACAGCTTCTCTATCCATTCATCAGTTGATGGACACTTAGATTGCTTCCATATATTGGCAATTATAAATAATGCTGCTGTGAACGTTGCAGTGCATGTGTCTTTTTGAATTGTTGCTGTTATTTAGTCGCTAAGTCGTGTCTGACTCTTTTGCAACCCCATGGACTGTAGCCTGCTAGACTCCTCTGTTCATGAGATTTCCTGGGCAAGAATACTGAAGTGGGTTGCCATTTCCTTCTCTAGGGGATCTTCCTGACCCACAGATCTAACCCAGGTCTCCTGCATTGGCAGGTGGGTTCTTTACCACTGAGCCACCAAAGAAGCCCATCCTATTTTAATTTAGTGGGTTTTTTTTTTTTTTTTTCAGAATTTATACCCAGGAGTGAAATTGCTGGGTTACATAGTATTTCTATTTTTACTTTTTGAGAAACCTTCATACTGTTTTCCACAGTAGCTGCACCAATTTGCATTCCTACCAACAGTGTGTGAGGGTTCCCCTTTCTCCATATCCTTGCCAACATTTGTTATTGTGTTTTTTTTTAATTATAGTCATTCTTACAGGTGTGAGGTGACACCTCATTGTTGTTTTGACTTGCATTTATCTGATTACTAGTGATATTGAGCATTTTTTATGTACCTGTTGGCAATCTGTATGTCTTTAGAAAAAGGTCTTCTGCTCATTTATTTAATGAAGTCTTTTTACTTTGTTGAATTTTGTGAGCTGATTATATATTTTTGGATATTAAGCCCTTATTGGTCATATAATTTCCAAATACTTTCTCCCCTTTAGAAGGTTGTCTTTTCATTTCACCATTGGTTTCCTTTGCTGTGCAAAAGATTTTAAGTTTAATTAGGTCCCATTTGTTTTATTTTTGCTTTTATTTCCTTTATTTTAGGAGACAGATCAAAAAACTATTGCTACGATTTATATCAAATAGTGTTCTGCCTATATTTTCTTCTAGGAGTTTCAGATCTCACATTTAGCTCTTTAATCCATTGTGAATTTATTTTTGTGTATGGTATTAAAGGATATTCCAATTTCATTCTTTTACATGTAGCTGTTCAGTTTTCCTAACACACTTATTGAACAGACTGTCTTTTCCACTGTATATTCTTGCATCCTTTGTCATAGATTAATTGACCATAAATGCAAGGGTTTATTTCAACTCTCTATTCTGTTTTATTGATCTATGTGTCTATTTATGTGCCAGTACCATACTGGTTTGATTACTGTAGTTCTGAAGTCAGAGAGTGTGATATCTCCAGCTCTGTTCTTTCTCAAGATATTTTTTGGCTATTTGGAGGCTTTTGTATTTCCATGCAAATTAGCAAATCATTTATTCTAGTTCTGTGAAAAATGTTCATGCTAGTTTGATAGGGATTACATTGAATTTGTAGATTGCTTTAGGTAGTGTGGTCATTTTAACAATATTCATTCTTATAATCAGTGAACATGGAATATCTTTCCATCTGTTAGAGTTGTCTTCAATTTCTTTCATGTCTTGAAGTTTTTTGAGTACAGGCCTTTTACCTCCTTAGCTGGATTTATTTCTGGGTATATTATTCTTTTTGATGCAATTGTAAATGAATTGTTCCCTTAATTTCTATTTCTGATAGTTCATTGTTAGTATATAGAAATGCAAGAGATTTATATATATTAGTTTTGTATCCTGCAAGTTTACCAAATTCATTGATGATTGTTGTTCAGTTGCTAAGTCATGTCCGACCCTTTGCAGCCCCATGGACTGCAGCGCACAAGGCTTCCCTCTCCTTCACTGTCTCCCAGACTTTGCTCAAATTCATGTCCATTGAGTCCTTGATAGAACCATTCTATTTGATATTCATTTCTAAAGTGCTAAGGATCAACAGTTAACACATTAGTGTAAAGCTTCAGGAAACCACTTTTCACCCCAATTTAGAAACTTTTGACCAGTTTCCCAAACTTCATTTATCTTTACAAAAATGTAAAAAGTAGCTAATGACTTATAATTACATATGCAAATCTTTCCATTTTTCTTAAATATGATTTTGTGGGGAAGGTCACTTCTAATCTCTAATTTCATGTCTTCTAATCTCTAATGTCATGTCTTCTGACCTATGAGTGGCTCTTTACAATGTGTTCTCTATGTTTTCCAATTTGAATATGACTTTTTGGAGGCAAAAGAAGGAAACAAAATAGGAACAGAGTAGTACTCCTTGTTTATGTCTCCAAGTTCTAATGTAGCAAATTATCTTTCCCATGTGTTGTTTATAGTCTACTTTGCTCACCTCCTCCTTCCATTCTCCTTTCAATATAAGCATCATGTGTACAGGAACTTTGCTTCATCCCTTGCTGCATTTTTAGCACCTGGGTCATCCAGACACCAGTAGAAGCTAAAAGAATAGTGAAGGAATGAAAGTCTTTTAGTAGCGTTTTGGTTATGCTTTAGAAATTTTTATTGTATCAGAGAAATTTTACAATAAAATTTCCTGAGAAATCTTGAAACCTCGTACTGCTGTTTCTCATAAATTCCATGCATAATCCTTCCATGTGAAACTTTTCTGTCTTACTTAAGAACATATTTTGACTTTATTAATTATATTAAATAACCCTAAAAGATATTAGTAACCCCCAAATGAATTCTTAATAACACCTATTTGATTGCTGAACACGTCATAGATTTTCCTTAGTTAGCTTAGGTCCAGCCTCGGACCCTGCTATGTGGAGAGTCTTGGTCAAAATTCTCTGAGGATTGTCAGTTTGACTTCTAGCTCAGATATTTATTTTGGCTGCTTGTCTTGTCACATCTTTTCTGACAACTTTTTAAAGCCAGTTGTTCAGCAGTTCAGTTGTACTGCAAGTATTTTTGTTGATTTGGAATTCTTATCAAAAGAAACTTCAATTTCACTCTGCAGATCCAACACTGCTTTTCCCTTTACTTCCATTTCTTTGCACTTAGAAACAGGGGTGAGAATAGTGTTTATGTAAGCCTCCTCCTTATTTCATAGTTCTGTTTTCTTTACTCACACTGAAACAGTCGAAATGTGCTCTTTTTCTTATAAACACTTTCTCCATTTATTTTTATAAACACAATCTCAGAATTGATATACTATTACTGATTTAAAAACACAAGAGTCTCTCAGTTGAGTCAGTAATGACATAAAAATGCTTCAAGGATATATAAGAAACTTAAGGTAGGTGGTGGGAAGTCTCAGGTGGAGAACAGGCTGAGAGAAACTTTTTTTTTGCCATATACTTTTCTGTGTATTTTTATATTAAGAACCATGTGAAAATGTTGCATATTTAAAAATTTAAGAGAAAAAAGCCAAGTAATTTAATACTTTACAAGAATACTTTTGTTGTTCAAGCTCTTAAATGACTTAACAAGAAAGGACCTACATTAGGACTATTGAGGAAGTTTAGAGTCTTAACAGTTGATAAAGGGTAACATCAGAGGTAAATCAACCATTTATGGATTCAGTTTCAGAATAGTTCAATCCCTATGAGGTTGTTTTCTCTTCATAGTATCTCCTGCTTTGAGCTCTTCCTCTTTATCTCCCAGAGGACCACTTCAGTGCTCACCTGTTTCCTCACACCTGTATTCCCTAGCTTCTTCTTCCATGTCCTCATCCATTAGCTACATCTCACTTCTAGTCCAGTCATTGTCAGGATGATTTCATTGTGTCACCAGCTGATTTAACATCTCTAATGATTCTTTGCTTCCATCTACAATAAACTGAACTCCTCTAATTTAACTAGGCTGGGGCTTCTCAACCTTGCCATTATGACATTTTGGTCTGGAAATTCTTGTTTGTGGAAGGCTCTCTTGTGTATTGCAAGATGTTTAGCAGCAAACCTGTCCTCTACCCCCTGAACTCCCAAAATGTCTCCAAACATTGCCAGATATCCCTGGCGGTGGGGTAGGGGCGGCGGGGTTGGGGGAGAGGAGAGGCAAAATAATTCCTTGTTGAGAGCCACTGATCAAACCCTGTCCTATTTGTTAACTCAGTTTCTCACTGGTTAGTCTCTTTGCTTTTCTATTAATAGACTATGTTCATTGCAAACTTGGTTCAGATGGTTCCTGTCCCCAATCTTGGAAAGTTTTCTTTTCTTCCAATTAAATAGTACCACTGATTTCATAAAAATGTTATGGCCCTTACTTATGTATGAAGGTCTTTCACCATCAGCAATGAATTAATATATTTAAAAATAGTTCATTTTGCTTCACCAACTTCAGTAAATCTGTTTCTTTAGTTAATAATTCAGGCCAGTGACTTAGTGTCTACCAATAACTTGCTTTTTAAAAAGTACTCAGTGATTTTTTTTTTTTTTGCTAGTGATTCTTATATACATCAGAACAGTCTTTTATTGGTAATCTGAATTACCTCAGAGCAATCAAAATGATTATTCATCAGAATATTTCAGTCTGCTTTTATGTATGATACTATCTGAACTACAATTTTTTGAAACTTATGAGCCAGACAAAACTATCTGGCCGTTTCTCTAAAATTACTTCATGTGGTTTACAATAGGATTCTGTGCTGAAGGTTAAAATTCGATAAATGAATTCAGAATCATCTGCAGCAGATGCTTCTCCTGATATATACCAATTTTCCTCTGTGTTTAGTATGCTTACCTCTCTATGGCTTCTTCTTCTCCGTTTTAGATTAAGTCCTAAGCAAGCAGAAATGACATTTTTGTTATTGCACACTTTACCCTCAATTTCACTGCACCATCCACTCTTATTAGAAGGCAGTTTACTCCTCATTACAAATGCCTAGCATGAACCTCCCCCTCCTCAACTTGCCACCAAAGAAGTTCATTCTGTTGAAACTAACTTTACTGTATTAGCAGAGACCTCATAATTGATAAATCTCCTGGCTTAATATAAGTTCTTCTCAAATAAGTAATAAAATGAGGTATGTGAATCATCACCTTTTATTCTTTTATAAATGTATCAAATATTTGGCCTCCAGATGGTCAAGTTTAACAGAAGCCCATCTTAAGAATTATTTAAGGAAATCTTCCCCCTCTTTTTGGACAGGTGAGAATCCTGGAGCCTGAATTATTTAAAGACTTACAAAGGGCCTTGGCTCTTTCACTATGATTGAAACTTGTCACCATCTACACCATTTCTCATGCTAGATATCTAGTGTTTCACAGATATTTCTTCTTCAGTTCTCATATTCAGTTGATTAGAGTCTATCTTGAAACTGTTGACTTTCTAGCCACACTGTCATTTTCTTAATTTAGGCTCTTATCAACTCTTACATTTCAAAGTCCTTGTTGCTTGTTGTTTAGTCTCACAGTCATGTCCAGCTCTTTGCAATCCCATGGACTGCAGCACCCCAGGCCTCCCTGCCTTCCACTACCTCCCTGAGCTCACTCAAACTCATGTCCATTGAGTCAGTGATGCCATCCAACCATCTCATTCTCTGTTGTCCCCTTCTTCTCCTGCCTTCAATCTTGCCCAGCATCAGGGTCTTTTCTTGTGAGTCAGTTCTTCACATCAGGTGGCCAAAGTATTGGAGTTTCGGCTTCAGCATCAATCCTTCCATGAATATTCAGGACCGATTTCCTTTAGGATGGACTGGTTCGATCTCCTTGCAGTTCAGGGGACTCCCAAGAGTCCTCTCCAACACCACAGTTCAAAAGCATCGATTCTTTGGTGCTCAGCCTTCTTTATGGTCCAATTCTCATATCCATACATGACTACTGGAAAAACCATAGCTTTGAATAGATGAACCTTTATTGGCAAAGTAATGTCTCTGCTTTTTAATATGCTGCCTAGGTTTGTCATAGCTTTTGTTCCAATGAGCATGCATCTTTTAATTTCATGGCTGCAGTCACTATCTGCAGTGATTTTGGAGCCCAAGAAAGTAAAGTCTGTCACTGTTTCCATTGCTTCCCCATCTATTTGCCATGAAGGGATGGGACCAGATGTCATGATCTTCATTTTTTGAATGTTGAATTTTAAGCCAAGTATTTCACTCTCCTCTTTCACTTTCATCAAGAGGCTCTTTAATTCCTCTCTACTTTCTGCCATAAGGGTGGTGTCATCTGCATATCTGAGGTTATTGATGTTTCTCCCAGAAATCTTGATTCCAGCTTGTGCTTTATCAAGCCTGGCATTTTGCATGATGTATTCTGCATATAAGTTAAATAAGTAGTATTTATACAACTGCTTGTATAAATATACAGTATACAACCTTGATGTACTCCTTTCCCTATTTCTGTTGGTTCAAAGTCCTTACGATAATATAATTGTACCTATTTTCTCGAACCTTCATTCTCTCTTCACACACAGTTATACTTTAAAAATAAAACTTGAAAAAAATAAATAAAACTTGGAGTCTAATGTTATCACCTGTATTGTATTATTAACAGAGTAAATTGGACTGTTCTCTATCTTTTGCCCCATACTTCAAGCTTGAGATGGTTTCTTAAGACTTTTCTTTGATCTCGTCTGTATAAACTTGGGCCAGTGATCTGATGCATTTGTCTCTAAGGGTCTTAGAGTCCATGGCTAATCAAACATTTCATCTTAGTTTCAGAGAATCCAGCAGGATGAGAAGGGGTTGCTAAAGCCTCTACTCTTTGAGGACACTAATGGAAGAGCTTGTTCATTTTAATCTAGGTGAATTCTAGAGCCTTTTGCTAAAGTGTGCTCCCTTTTAAAGTGGCTAGTTCATTAGTCGCTGTATCTGTGAGATTAAGTAAAATTTGCAAATGAGAAATTGATTGCCTCCATAACCCAAAAAGAACTAAAAGTTGTTGCACTTGTATGTCCTTGATGAGTGTGTGAATCAAAACTCCTTGGAGAAAAGACTGATCAGTATAATGTTAGACCTGTGCTCTGAAGAAAGACACACGCAGTTAAGATCTTGTCTGTGAAGTTTGTGTGGTGACAAAGCTGCTGAGGTCTTCCATGGCAGCCTAGTAGAGGTGCATTTTGCCTTGCACCTGAAGGCACCTCTGTGAAGGCATAGAGGTGCCTTCAGACATGAAGGTGAACATTGACTAACAAATTGTTGAAACAAGCATTGAAGGAGAACATCTGAGCCAAATCTGTAATAGTAATGTATTTTTCAGTTATTAATTAGATGAGATTAATAATTTTAATAATACTGGGTATTGGGTTTGGGGCCTTAATGGGTAGGACCACAGCATTAAGGTAGCAGTGATCCACCAAGAGGCACCATTTATTTTTTCATATTTTAGAGCAAATAAAATCAGCTTTCAAATGCACAAGGAGTGGGCTTAAGGACCTGCTAGTTAATTAGGTCCTATTTAAATGTCCCAACCCAGGAAAGTGAGGCTCGAGAGGCGTATCCTTCTATTGCCCTGAGATGGGCCCCTGCTTGGACTGGTCTCAGTCCCTGGAGTGTATCTGGTTAGCATAGCTCATTTTGAATATCCCACAGAGAGACCGGCAGTCTTTTCTGGCAGACACAGCAGTAGGAAGCAAGGCTATCCAAATGGAAGCTCAACTTCAAGTCCAAGCCACTACTCTCAGGGTGCTTGAGAACCAATGAGTGAACCAAGAGCAGAACCCCAGAAAGTTACTGAAGAGTGAGTGGTCTTGGCCATGCCATCCTGCTCACAGTGTTGATCGTCTCATATGACTTAAAGATTATTTTGATGTTGAGACATCAACATTGACAGTTGGATAGATGAAAGATAGAACTTTTGCCACTTACAGGTCCAGAGGAGACAGAGCGGCCAGGTAGGACCCGCAGTGGGTTCCAGGCTGGGACAGAGCAGTGGCAAGCTGCAGCACTTGAGGGCAGCTCTCCTATGGCAGGTGGGACAAGGTTAGTAGGTTTGCGAGGACCCTGGGGATTGGCTGACTTGAAGAACTTGCGGGGGGGGTTCCAGGGTTTTGGTGCTCTTCGTAGTTGTCTGTAACCAGGTCCTGAAGCAATTGGGATGGTGTTTAGTTGCCCAGATTGCGAGCTTCAATAAGGATAGTAATTGGGTCATAGACTTAATCAGTTGCTCAGAAAAAGAAATTGACAGGCCTGTAATCAGAACCTCAAAACTGGGTCAGTATAGCATTGAGAAATGAAACAAAGCAACACTATAGTATACTTGTTTTTTTGTTTTTTTTTGTTTTAAAAAAAAAAGCTTGTTACTGGGCCCCTCTCCAGACCTCCTGAATTGACTTTCTAAGGCAGGACTCTGTGACTCTTAAGCTAATTTACAGTAAGATTTCTCATTGTTCAGGTTGGGCTCTGGAGTTAGCCTGTTTGGGTTACAGGCTATATCTACCAGCCCAAGTCCCTGGATTTGGATTTGTTACTGCACTTCTTTAGGTCCCAACTTCCTCACTGTAAAACTGCATGTAACAGTAGCACCAACTTCCTAGGGTTGTACTGACCTAGCAGAGTGTCTGCCTCATTGTAAGGGCTTATGTTAACCTTCAAGATGCATGAATTTTAAAAATTCTTTGAAAGAGAAGGGACTACAGATATTTGAAATCTTGAATCAGTTTATTTGAAAAGATTGTGATACTTGCATCTTTTTTTTTTTATTTTTTTATATAAATTTATTTATTTTAGTTGGGGGCTAATTACTTTACAATATTGTAATAGTTTTTGCCATACATTGACATGAATCAGCCATGGGTTTACATGTGTTCCCCTTCCTGGACCCCCAACCCACCTCCCTCCCCATCCCATCCCTCTGGGTCATCCCATTGCCCCGGCCCTGAGCCCTTGTCTCATGCATCGAACATGGAATGGTGTTCTGTTTCACATATGATAATATACATGTTTCAATGTTATTCTCCCAGAACGTCCCACCCTCACCTTCTCCCTCAGAGTCCATAAAATTGTTCTATGCATCTGTGTCTCTTATTCTGTCTCGCATATAGGGTTATCGTTACCATCTTTCAAATTCCATATATATGCATTAGTATACTGTATTGTTGTTTTTCTTTCTGGCTTACTTCACTCTGTATAATGGGCTCCAGTTTCATCCATCTCAGTAGAACCGATTCAAATGTATTTTTTTTAATGGCTGAGTAATATTCCATTGTGTATATGTACCACAGCTTCCTTATCCATTCGTCTGCTGATGGACATCTAGGTTGCTTCCATGTCCTGGCTATTATAAACAGTGCTGCGATGAACATTGGGGTACACGCGTCTCTTTCAATTCTGGTTTCCTCGGTGTATATGCCCAGCAGTGGGATTGCTGGGTCATATGGCAGTTCTATTCCCAGTTTTTTAAGGAATCTCCACACTGTTCTCCATAGTGGCTGTACTAGTTTGCATTCCCACCAACAGTGTGAGAGGGTTCCCTTTTCTCCACACCCTCTCCAGCATTTATTGCTTGTAGACTTTTGGATAGCAGCCATTCTGACTGGTGTGAAATGATACCTCATTGTGGTTTTGATTTGCATTTCTCTAATAATGAGTGATGTTGAGCATCTTTTCATGTGTTTGTTAGCCATCTGTATGTCTTCTTTGGAGAAATGTCTGTTTAGTTCTTTGGCCCATTTTTTGATTGGGTCGTTTATTTTTCGGGAATTCAGCTGCAGAAGTTGCTTGTATATTTTTTTTTTTGCATCTTTTAAAAAAACACTAACACATGCTCCAGTAATGTTTAATCTTAAGACCCACTGATCAGGGTAGCCATGAGAAAATCATCTCCCTCCATTCTAGTTCTGCTGCTGCTAAGTCGCTTCAGTCGTGTCCGACTCTGTGTGACCCTATAGACGGCAGCCCACCAGGCTCTGCCGCCCCTGGGATTCTCCAGGCAAGAATACTGGAGTGGGTTGCCATTTCCTTCTCCAGTGCATGAAAGGGAAAAGTGAAAGTGAAGTCGCTCAGTCGTGTCCGACTCTTACCAACCCCATTGACTGTAGCCCACCAGGCTCCTCTGTCCATGGGATTTTCCAGGCAAGAATACTGGAGTGGGGTGCCATTGCCTTCTCCACCTTTCTAGTTCATCTTGATTTAAATAAATTGTCTTTAAATTTTGGAGCACCTGTATCTTCTTGACATCTTTAACCATGTTGATACTTTTATAACAAAAAAATAGTTTTATTAAAAGCCTTTAATGTCCATTCCATCTTGAGAGAACTGATTATACTACATGCTTGCAACTTTAGAAACTAGAATGATCTCCTCTTGGTATTCCCAAGATCTGTTTTTCTCTTTTCACTTTTTAGCCACACTGGAAGCAGAATTGTCCAATAATGTAAGGACAGTGGTCTGCAAGAAAATCTGAAATGACATTTCTCTATTAATAAGTATATTCCTTTCTCAAAGGACAAACCTCCTTGACTGTTGAAGAGGGTCTGATATCATAGTTAATCTTAAAATAGTGATAAGATTTTTACTCTTTGTTCTGTTAGCAAAGAAATTAGCAGACTTCTACCTGTCCTATTAACTTTTAATTATAATTTTAGTTGTTAGAATATAATTGTTAGTACAAATAACTACAGTTTTAATGTACTAACTGTACAGGAGCTCCCACTGAATAAGTAGAAAGCTATATTTCTTCCTAATTGATTAAATTATATGGAAATTCCTTTAATAAATTTTTTATACTTGTTATTAAAGACAGTGTCTATCTAGTCATTTTAATCATTGAAATTAGAAAAATGAGTAACATTTGACTTCTTAAATGTTTACTAACTTCAAATAGTTGATAAAAGTAAAAGGAAACTTATAACAAAGTTAGTGAAGGAATCTTTACTTTCTTATTGGTTATAGTCTATGTGATTTAAATTTTTACAGACTACATACTTTTAAAGAAGATAAGTGTCTTTCTCATATCTTAATGAGTAAACATTCCTATACTTCTTTCTATACCAAAATTCTCTCTGGGATCATATTTGCTGTTTTTTTTGTTTTGTTTCATTTGTTTGTTTCTTAAAACTTCAAAATCTGTAATTTTTCAAAACTCCAGAATTTGTAATTCCCATCGCAGTGCCTGGAACATGGCTGGTGTTGAAAGAATATGTTTGCTATATTCTATATCAGAATAGAATTCCTTTGCTATATTCTATATGTTTGCTATACATTTTATATTTTTCATGTTAAGTGTTACCATCATTCATCTAAACCCTGTAGGTGTCTAGTTCTTATATATATATCAGTAATCGTCATAATAGGATACAAGCAACTTAGCCAGCATTTATTTTGTGCTCACTGTTTACCAAGGCAACAGCCTAAGTGTTTTGCATAGCTGCTATTTTATTTATTCCTCAGAACATTCCTAGGATAAAAATACCATAATCTTTTTCCAAAACAGAAGGGTGAGGGATTAGATTAAACAATTTGTCCAGGGTCACATAATTCTTAAGTGGAACTCGACATTCATACCCAACCCCTTAACACTGCATTCCCTTATTTTTTTTAAGTTATTTATTTATTTATGGCTGTGCTGGGTCTTTGTTGCTGTGTGGGCTTTTCTCTAGTTGCAGTGAGTTGGGACTCCACTCTAGTTGTAGTGCATGGGCTTGTCCTTGCAGTGGTTTCTCTTCTTGCTGAGTTTTAGGCACATGGACTTGGTAGTTGTGGCTCCTGGGCTCTAGAGCGCAGGTTCAGTAGCTGTGGTGCACGGGCTTAGTTGCTTTGCAGCAGGTGGAATCTTCCCGGATCAGATATCGAATCTGTGTCTCCTGCATTGGCAGGTGGATTCTTTACCACTAAGTCATCAAGGAAGCCTACATTCCCTTCTTAAACCATCACCCAAAATAGTTTCCTCTGTGGAGAAAGCATCCTTCTCTCAGGATGCCCACATCCAAGTGGTAAGATTTGCTACCTGTTTGCTCTAAATACCAAAAGCCTCTATTCTTTCTGGCTTTTGATTTGAAAGGGCATGGCTTACTTTATGGTAGAAATATAAATGGCCATATTAAAAGAAACA
The DNA here is from genome assembly GCF_054371585.1 of Giraffa tippelskirchi. NCBI lineage: Eukaryota > Metazoa > Chordata > Mammalia > Artiodactyla > Giraffidae > Giraffa > Giraffa tippelskirchi. The sequence continues at coordinate 99,989,991 of NC_137280.1, read as the reverse complement.
CACAAAATAAATTTTATTACTATATTTTAACTTACCTAATACATTCAAAATATTATTATTTCAGCATGTGTCGCTAGCTGTATTTCATGCACCCATTAGCCCCTGTGGTGGGTAACCATCTTGGAAGGTACAGTCTTCTTCAAATTAGACTATCCAAGGAACTCTTGGTATAATATAAATTGCCTTATTACAGATTAAGGAGTTGAAACGATCACATTTAAAAATCACAGGTCTATTTGGTAACAATTTGTTATTCTTTGTAAAAATCTTTCGATGAGCATTTTATTATAAAATCCATTAATGAAGATAGCAAATCATCTATCCAAGAAAATGCTGATCACAGAGGCTGAAAATCAGGACAGCATTTTGGAGGGAAGAACAATGAAAGCTCACCATATTCTGGAGCATCTTCAGGTTACCCTTCCTGGGAGCCCAAATCATGATATGAGGCATCATTGTAATTGGGGGTTACACTCAGGACACTGCAGGCGTTTCAGCATTTACAACTTAAGGGTTTCCTGTTTGATTATCTTCAGAAATGACCTTTTTTGCTTTTAGCAGTTATTGGTGCAGTTAAGGTACTAATAGGAGAGAGTTTGTTTTCAGATAATTTGTATGGAGAGCAGTAGTTTGATAATTCATTTGCTCGTTATTGCAGCAGTATCTTATGTAATTTTAAAGTAAAAAACTTCAGAGGACTTCACCATCTTTAGTTTATCCATTTTTGTGGCACTTCTTAACTGCATCCAACGTGCAAGCTCCAGTAAGCTTCACCAAAGCTTTTAGTGAAATGCTGCATGAAATTTAATATTTTTAAATAATTAAATATCACCTTAATTTTATAAAATGTCCAAAATGGCATTTATTATTATGTGCTATTATTGGCTGTTATTAGTGAAAACTGAGTTATACTGAATATAATTACTACATCATGTTTATTTTCTGTAACAGCTTATATGTTTTCTATATCCCTCACTGTCCCCTTAATCTGTAAAAGTCAGCAATCAGTTATTTGTCCCTTTCTGGCATCAGTAAAAGAAAAATATGTAAGTGGAGCTAATGAACTGTCAAAATGTTAAAGTGACATTTTGCTTTTCGTGTATGCTAAATATACGCTCTAAGGAGAGAATATGAAAAAGTATTTTTTAGAAAAGAAAAATGCATCTAATCTATGAAGATTATCTTTTATGACAGTCATTCTCTGGCTGCAAAATTCCTCAAATTTTCCTTACTTCTGATCTGTCCCATGGGCTGATTTGTGAAACTAAAAAACAATGCATATGAAGTTCTTACTCATTACTGATAATATAAGCATGTCTCAAGCTGGTTTCTCTCCTTTCTTCTCCCCTTTATCTGCTTTTTCTTCATAATTGTCATCATAATTATAATGAATTCTGCTTAACACCCATTTCAGTGGTGTACCATAGCTGACTTGCAAGATCAAATTGTTAAATTTGCAGGGATTTTGTGAACCTGCTATTAAAATAGCCATTATGAAAAGTTAAACTTTATAAACTTACAATTATACAAATGTATTAAAACTTACAATTAAATTATACAAATGTATTAAGTACTAAAAAGATTTCTCTTCCTAGTTATTTTTATTACATTTTATATTATTTGTGCTCTTGAGGTTACTGAGGTCCATTGCAACTATGTGGTAGAAATACAATGTAACAGTGTGCTACTGCCTGTCCTTACCCAACTCTCCATACAGTGACAGCATTTTGGTAGCTTGAAACTGGCAATAGTGAAGTATTTATAGCACAGGAAATGGCAACGCACTCCAGTATCCTTGCCTGGGAAATCCCATGGATAGAGGAGCCTGGCGGATTACAGTTCATGGGGTCTCAAAAGAGTTGGACGTGACTTACTGACTAAGCAACAACAGCAAATAGCAAATGCCACAAATTGAGGCTTTTTCCCCCCACTGGAGAGCCACTTAAAATTTTTACCTGGGACAGGAAATATAATAAATACTCCTGGAACATCTTATAGTTCTAGATTCTATCCATCCATCCATTCCACAGTGATGGAGGTATATCCGAGTGACAGAGACCCCCAACTGAAAGAGCTCTCAGGAGCCAAAGCTGGAACAAATTGAGCAACAAAATTAAGTAGTATTGTATTATAACACCAAGTATAAAATAAATATTCATGAGTCCATACTGATATAAACAGGTGATTGAATAAGTAAATCACAGGGAGAGAATAGTCAAATCTTACCTGCAGAAAAATTCCAAATAACTTATATAGATACTCCACTCTCAAGGAGATGCAAGAGAGTTTCCTGCTACTTAACTGTGGGCTATACATGGTGACTTCCTTCCAAAGAGTGCAGTTTAAAAAAGGGTAGAAAGATAGTAACTTTAGAGAAAACTGACACACACTACTTCAGCCAGGTGACCAAGATCAACATCAACAATACTAAGTCATGTTGACAGTGTGTGTCCTTGATTGAGGTGGTGAAAATGGTCCTATACCTCTTTTGGTCTTCTTCCCAAATCCAATAACCCCTCCCTGATCAGGAGAAAACATCAGACAAATCTCAGTTGAAGGACATTTCACAAAATATCTCACCAGTATTCCTCATAACCTTCAAGGTCATCAAAACAAGGAAAGTCTGAGAAATTGTCACAACTGAGAGGAAGCTTATGAGACACAGTGACTAAACATAAAATAGTGTCCTGGAAAAGATCTTGGAGCAGGACAAGCACATTAGGTAAAAACTAAGAAGATTCAGGTGAAGTGTGAATTTTAGTTAATAATAATGTATCAGTATTTATTCATTCATTCCAACACACATACCATACTGATGTAAGATGTTATTAGTAGGAGAAATTCAGTATGGAGTCTATAAGAACTTTGTGTGATCTTTACAATTTTTCTGTAAACTGAAAACTATTCTAAGATGTTCATTTAAAAATAGAAACATTTACTCACACACAAGTGATCTACCTAGGTTATTATTCGAGGTTCTGTCCCAGGTATCACCTACTTAAGTTTTATGTCAGAGCTTGATAACTCTGGGCAGACATCAAACCATTTTGCTGATAGGCCCCTGGCTCATCCCTCAAGTATGTCACGCTGAGAGGCCAGAAAGGAAACTTTGTAAACTAGGCACTAATTGTTAACTAGTTCCGTTAAACAAATTACACATCCACATCACATAATTTTAATTCTTGTCAAATCACCATTGGTCTGGAATAGAGAAACCCAGGGTGGCAAACAGAAATAGATTAATTTTAATACGTGTACTTGAATGTATAGGTTAAAATTCCCTGCCTTTAACCTGTATTTTACTCACTGTAGCCAGATTAGGGCTCTAAAGTTGGGGTGCAGATGCAGAACCTTCAGGGTTAGGCTGGTAAAAGGGTCGATTACCAGGGTGAAGGGCTTCCCTTATGGCTCAGCTGGTAAAGAATCTGCCTGCAATGTGGGAGACCTGGGTTCGATCCCTGGGTCGGGAAGATTCCCCTGAAGAAGGGAAAGGCTACCCACTCCAGTATTCTGGCCTGGAGAATTCAATGAACTGTATAGTCCATGGGGTCGCAAAGAGTCAGACACGACTGAGCGACCTTCACTTTCACGTTCACTTTCACCAGAGTGAAAGACAATAGGGCCTGGTAGAGCTGTCTGTCACACTAGAGAGATATCCCAACTTCGAAGTGTTCAAGTCAAATGTATAAATGCCTTTTAGACCAAGCACAATTTGTCTCTATTTTGGCAGGAGCCCCTGGTTTTTGTTGTTGTTTTTTTAATTAAATGAATGATTTTAAAGATTCTATAATGCTTTATGATTTTGAAAAATTTCTCACACATGATTTCATTTAATGACCCTTTTTTTCCCCTCTACCTCTATATTGTCCCTCCCTTCTTCCCTCAGCCTGTTGGTAGACATTAGTTTGTTCTCTGTATCTCTGAGTCTCCTTTCTGTGTTTTATTCACTAGCTTTATTTTTTTTAGATTCCACATATAAGTGATGTCATACAGTATTTGTCTTTCTGACTTATTTCACTTAGTATAATGCTCTCCAAGTTTTTCCATATTGTTGCAAATGGCAAAATTTTATTTTTTATGGATGAATAGTATTCCATTGTGTGTATATATATATGTGTGTGTGTGCGCGCACATGCATGTGTATCACAGCTTCTTTATCCTTTCATTTGTTGACGAACACTTCTTAGCTTACTTCCATACTTTGGCAGCTGTAAATAATGTTGCTGTGAACATTGGGGTGCATGTGTTTTTTTTGAATTACTGTTTTTGTTTTGTTCTGGATATATACTCAAGAGTAGAATTGCTGGGTCATATGATAGCTCTGTTTTTGTTTTCTGTTTGTTTGTTTGTTTTTGAGGAGCCTCCATACTGTTTTCCATAATGGCTGTACCAATTTAACATTCCCACCAACAGTATACAAGGGTTCCTCTTTCTCCATAGCCTCATCAACATTTCTTATTTATAGGAACCTCTGCTTTAAATTGTCAGTTAAATTCCAAAGGAATTCCTTCCACAGCCTTGAGTGAAATTATGATTTATTTTGTTCATAGTCCATATTAAAATGTAAATCCTGGGAAATTTTAGTACATTCTAGTGAATTTCTCTATTTTAAATATAGTTTGTTCAGTGTGTTGATAAGTATTGTGCATTTTTATACCAACTGGAAAAAAAGCCACTTTCCACTATCTTTGTGAAAGTCTGTCTCTAAGGCATATATTCTTAAAAATTCATTAGCAAAATTTAGCATATTTTGAGCTTCATATTATTGGAAAGTCAGTGGTTTTTCTGTTTTGTTTTTTTATTAATTTTGTTTCTTAGTTTAGCGCTCCCTTGGGCCTACTTCCTCAGATAATACACTGACAGTCTTTTACCAGAAAGTCTTAAAAATAATAAATTCCTAAAATGATGAATTAATGCCTAAATACACAGCAATTATTTTTCTCTAATACAAGTGCAGTTACTAAAATCAGTTAAGGAGAATATACAAGCTAAATATAAATCATTATTATAAAAGACTAGTGAATTAAGATTCCCAACCGTGGCTTAATACTACCAAAATATTCCAAAAAAGAAAATTCATTGGCTAGATTCCTTTGTGATAAAACAATATTTCCTATTATAGGAGCTTCAGGGGATACACAGAAATAATGATATAAGTCTTGTGAAAAAATAAATCCTTTTTAATGATTATATTGGATAAGATTCTTTGTGTTTGGGAGCACCTCAAGATAATATCTTTTACATTTCTTAGTAGTTTAAAATAGCCTTACAAAGTCCTGAAAAAAAAATCACCAATGACCTCCCTGTAACTAAATCCAATCGATACAGGTCAGTTCTTGCCTTACGGTGCCCACAGCAGTATTTGATTATATATTTTTCCTTCTTAAAACACTTAAAACCTGAGTTCTCACATTTAATTTGCCTACTACCTCTCTATCTTTTGTCACCATTAATTTTTATGGCAATTTTCCTTCCTGGCCTTCTCTCAGTGTTGATATTCTTAAAACTTTCTTTTTCTCTCCTTTTCCACATGGCCAGATGGCTTTATCCATTTTTGTGGCTCTCCAACAAAAAATATATTTAAACATTGAAATTGATTTTTCAGTTTCCTGCGACCAAAGATTTTAAGAGTGAAAATATTTATTCTGAATTAAACTAGCAACATAGCTATTAGTAGTTAGTAGTCAAACAAAACAACATATATGGGCAGTTTGAGGTTGATAGTAAATATCTGACTTAAAAATTAATAACTGATTGGAAACACGTCCCGTAAATATATGAATGGCATTTTCTTTTTTTCCCATAGATATATAAACTGAGAAGCTTCATTATCTTGGATAAGTAGAGGGAATGAAAGAAATTGTGTTGGTCCAAAGTCATCCAATTATTTGAACTCTTGAGCTAGATGACATTATTGTTGTTTAGTCACTAAGTTGTGTCTGACTCTTTCCAACCCCATGGAGTGTAGCCAACCAAGCTCCTCTATCCGTGGGATTTTCTAGACAAGAATACTGGAGTGTATTTCCTTCTCCAGGGGCTCTTCCTGACCCAGGTGTTGAACCTACACCTCCTGCCTCTTTTATAAAAAGTTGTCTTTAATTTGAAAATATAACCTTGATCTTTGAGAAATAAAATTAGGAATTTTAACCTTTTTGTGAGAAACACAATGCAAAACATGCAAGACAGTGACGTTAGACAGTTCTCCCCCAACTTTTTCTTAGTAAGAAGTCAGTATTGAGATTATTTACTCCTCGTTTTATAGGAGACTAGAGAAATCTCATTCTAGGACAGAGGGACAAGGCACAGAACTTTGCCATGGGTGTGTCATAAGGAGACATTAAAGTCCTGCTCTGTTCCATATTTCTTACTAATTCTCTCCCTCAGTAATGACATATTTTTAGAAAGTCTAATAAGAAAAGCAGCAAGATCTTTTATTGAAAATTGTCATTATTCCCTCTGTCCCACTATACAATACCTTGAACTTTAAAGGATCCCAGTACAGGCCATAAGGCCCCAAGTCTCCATACATTATGGGGCCTTAAAAAAAATGGTGCTTTCTCAGGCACAACTGTTTTCTGAAAACAACTTTAGAGTATTGAGGATATTAAATCCCTTAATATTTACCATGTGTTCATATGCTTTCAAAGTCTAAATACTTAGCCAGAAATACCCACATCAGGTTTGTAGACCACAGCTCTAGCACACTACTTGTGGTTTATGAACATGGCCATCTCTTTCCCATGGCTGGTTATATGAAAGCACAAGCTGTTCTCTGCTTTTAAAAACGATCACTTCACCCTTTCAGCTCACATTTCTTCTTTGTATGGAAACTGTCTTAACCCTGGAGCAAGAGGAGCAGGGGTGTTGGTTAACTTCATCTTCTTCACTGTTCTCAATATTCTTTGCACATAAATTTTTATGTGGTTACTGTTGGGAGGATTTCTTCCTCTATCCCTCTTGAGTTCTTATGGCTGGACTAATAACAAAATTGACACAAGATAGATTAACGGGAGAAAAAGAAAGAGATTCATGCGTGTATGGTGGTCTCATGGAAGTAGAAACTAAGAAGTGGCCAAAATAGGCAGCTTTTTTGCTTTTTAGATGAAAATACAATAAAGTTGAAAGGAATCGAAAGAACAAAGAAATTCGATTGGGGTGCTTAATTAATAAAGAATTCAAGCAAAGTTTGGACTTGGATGGTAAATTACTAAAGTAACATGATTTGTTTATACAGGCTTCTTGGCCCTAAATTCCCATCTCTGATAATAAGGACATCTTTCTACCTGCTGGTACAGGGAGGGCACCTTTCTATGGGAGTTTTATTTCCTGCTGTCAGGGAGACAGAGGAAGGTCTAAATGCTTCTCTTGAATCAGCTATTTCTTGAGTAACTTTAATTCAGAATAATCAATATGCCATTGAGGCATACTTACCGGCAACTTGCCCTGGGTCCCAATATTATCATTACTATGCTAATAATCATTTTGTGTGTCTGTCTCTAAATTAGGTTCTAGACTGAGTTGCACTGGGGGGAAGTGGTCCTCCATATACCACCAGGCAATTCTCTGGATGGTAGCTGGGTGTCCTACAATTCATCTCAATTCTAACAGTGTCTACTTGGAGATAGCATCAGATTCCAGGCTGAGGGCTCACTCCCACGCACCTGCCCCCCTCCCACTTCAGAAGCCAACTGCAAGTCCAGATTATCACCTGTGCTTCTGATTAACTGGCTATATATTGGAATTTCCAAAGACTCCCTCCTTGGATTTGATTAATTTGCTGGAGCAGGTTACAGAATTCAGAGAAAAAATTTACTTACTAGTCAGTTCAGTCGCTCAGTCATGTCTGACTCTTTGCGACCCCATGGACTGCAGCAAGCCAGGCTTCCCTGTCCATCATCAACTCCCAGAGCCTACTCACTAGATTACTGGTTTATTACTGAAGAATATAAATCAGGAACATCCAGATAGAAGACATGTGTAGCTCTCTGAGCTCACCAAAGTCTCGATATTTCCATTTGTTCACCAATCCAGAAGCTTCTGAACCTAGTCCTTTTAGGGTTTTTTGTTTGGGTTTTTTTTTTGAGGCTTCATTATATAGCCATTACTAAATCATTTGCCATTGGCAGCAGATTCATCCTCCTGCCTCTTTGGCCTCCCCAAGGTTGAGGGATGGGAGTGAAAGGCACAAGCCTCTAATCACAGCATTGGCTCCTGAAGTGCTATCCAGTGCTACAGCCAGCCCTATCCAAATGTAACAAAAGACACCTTTATGGCTCTTGTCACTTAAGAAATGCCAATGGTTTGGGAGCTCTGAGCCAGGAACTGTGGAGGAAGACCAAATATCTGTTTCTTACTAGAAATCACAAACCGCCATCTCTCTCCATTTGATTCAGAAATTTTCTATGAGGGAGACTGAATAACACATGCTCCTTTGCCCAACATTTTGTACCATGCCTATCTTAATATTGATGTTCAGTACTTAATATTGGTGGCATGAGTGGTTGTGGCTACTAGCACAGCCTCTAGAGTAATGTTAATTGCTCATCAATAAAAAGAATCTCTTTCAAAGCATTCTCACATATAGTACCCAATTTTTACCCAGAGATAGGTATAGTTCTGTTAACACTGCTTTCAGTTGTTACTGTCATTATTTAGGATTCAGGTGTGTATCAGTGTAACTTTAAAAATATATCTTAAATTCTGCTATCTGGAGAAATAAAGTGTACATACCAGTGCTTTTTCATGGAATTTGTGTTTTCTTTTACCCTTTTCAAAACACAGTTATTTAAGTTCAATATTCCTTACTTATTTCAAATATTCTAAATATGTCATGTTTATCAAACAATTCTGGACAATTGCTTCTGTGTCCTTTTTCACATAATTCTTTTGAAATATGACAGAGGGATTGAAAATATTATTTTAGGTATGAAGTCATCAGCCTAAATTAGCATGGTGGCTACATGGTCTCCATAATTTTGGTTTAGTCATTCTGTTATATGGCCAAATGACAAATATTGAACTAATGTTACTTACTGCTTAAAAAACTACCACATCTTAACTTTATTATCCATGCCTGTTATGATGGCCTTTAAATTAAAATGTAGTGCATTTTTAGAACCAAACCCTCCTCTGATCCACAAGCTCTGGTAATTAGTGATCAGTTTTCTCTTCTTGTAGTTTTACTTATTACAGAATGGTGCATAGTTAGAATTAAATAGGTTTGGCTTTTGAGTCTAGCTTCATTTTTAGCCTGGTAGATTTGAAATTCATCCATCTTGCTTCCTGTGTCAGTCTGTATCTTTCCATTGTTGAATAGCTTTTTGTTGTATCACTATACAATGGTTAGTTTATTAGTTTACCAGCGAAAGAAAATTTGAATTATTTCTAATTTTTGGTGATTATGAATCAAGTTGTTATAAATATCCACACATGGGTTTTTTTGTAACATAAGTTTTTTTTTTTTTTTTTTTTTCACTTGAGTACATTCCTAGTAGTAGGAATAATGGGTTATGTAAGTGCATATTTAATTTTACAAGAAATGCTGAGCAGTTTTCCATTCCGTTTTCTCATCAGCAATGCTTAAGAATTTTCCTTGTTCAATTGGAAGATTCAAGTTGCATAGCAACCTCATTAGCATTTGATGTTTTCAGGTTTTTATTTTACTAACTTTATTATAGTCATTTTAAATTGTGGGTAGTGGTATCTCACTGATTTTAATTTATATTTTCTTAGGGTTTAACTCTGAGCAGTATCTTTTCTAGTGCTTATTTTCCATTCATGTATCTTTCTGTCCACATCTCATCCATTTATATTCTGGATATATATGTGTGTTTTTTCAAATATGTGTTTTGTAAGTATTTTCTCAAATTCTGTGACTTGTTTATTCATTCTTTGAATGCTATCTTTCAAGGAGGAGAGGTTTTCTAGTTTCCATGAAGTCCATTTTATAAATTTATCATGTTTTTTCTTTATGGGTTATTCTTTTGATGTCATAACTAAGAAACAAATTTTTCCTTCATTTTCTCTAGAGGTTATGCAGTTCATGTTAAATTTAGGTCTTTGATCTGTGGATAGAGGTTTATTGTTTTTGCATATGAAATATTCACTGTCCAGCACTGTCTGTTAAAAATTATTTCTGTCCATTGAATTGCCTATGTCAAAAATTAGCCTTTGTCAAAAACCAATTGACCACTTACATTTGAGGCTTATTTTGGATTCTTTATTCTGTTACATTTATCTGTATGTTCATCCCTTTGCCAGTATTGCACTCTTGATTACTCTTGCTTTAGAGTAAGTAATAATAGCTGTTGGTATCATTCTCTGCCCTTGTTCTTCTTCAAATTTATTTTTGATTATTCTGGATAATTTGTTTTTTATTTTCATTTAAATCTTAGTAGACACTTCTCAGTTTATGGGGAAAAAAACTGGAAAGTTACTGGAATTTTTTGTTGGGATTGCATTGCATCTGTAGATCACTTTGGGGACAAATTACAATACTGAGTCCTCTATACATGAATGCAGTATGTCACACATTTCAATCTCCTTTGTTTTCTTCGTGTATTGCAGTGAACAGCATTTATATTTTATAAAGGATTTGTTATGTTAATATCTAAGTATTTCATGTTTTTCTGTTTTATAAAAATAATTTTTTCAATTTTTAATTTCCAATTCATTGCTAATACATAAAAATACAATCAATTTTGTATATTGACTGTATTTTATTACCTTTTTAAAACTGCTAATTAATTCTAAAAACTTTTTTGTAGTTTTATTGGAATTATTTACATAGGCAATCATATTTCTGTCAAAAGAGATGGTCGTATTTCTGGCTTTTATTTCTTTCTTTGTGCCTCCTTGCATTGACTAGGCTCTCCAATAAAATGTTGAATAGGCGTGATGAGCATGGGCAGGATACAAGGTTAGTACTGAAATGTCAATATATAGCAAGAAACTATCAGAACATTTTATTATAATCTAACTTGGAGTACCTTTAATGTCCCAATCCTGTATAACTCTGACAAGGCGCTCAGTGTAGGTAGGCAGAACTGGCCATTTTACATGAAACTCTTCTGCACCAGGGTATGGAGAATTTTGCTTTTGAGCTCCAACATTACTCTCTCTGCCCCAGATTTTGCTAGATAATAAATTATACCTCCTTAAAGGAATATGACATTTTTCCTTTTGCTTGGCTTCTAAGTGAATGACTGTTGCACACTGTTCATGGTATAGAGAAAGAATTGTGCATCGTTTTCATGCAGAGGCTTGCAAACATTCTTTCTGCTTTCAGCCCATGACTCACTGTGAGCACAGTCATACCTGCTGTCTGACTAGAGTACTGCTATGAATTTTTCCAGACAACCTATTCCCTCCTCACCTGCTATCCTCTCTTCACATATTCTAGGTTATTATTTCCCATGCTCTGTCATCACCCATCTATTCCATTTATTGATACTTTATGTTTTCTGATGGATCTCCCTCCTACTGCTTTATTATGATGTCTTATAAATTGTTAATCTAACTATTTTCTTTAATGAGGCCTTAGAGAAAAGTGTGAAAGCTTGTTCCCATTACAAACCAAGAGCTACAGATCACAATATTTGTAAATTCATAATTAAAATATAAGAAGAGAAAAAAGTTGAAATTGCTCTTGTATGGAATTCTCTCCACATTGGACAAAAATAAGTTGAAAATTTTTATATATACTAAGTTGTCATAATAGATGTTAAATAGTGACATAAGGCAAAAATATTATACTTTGTCTCTTGGAATGGCTTCAAACAGTATAGTTTTACTATTAAACTAAATTTTTATAGTTTTTTTTAAGTCTTTGATTTCATTTATACATGCTAATTGGAAAACTATGACAGTATCTAAAAAAAAACCCTGTGTTTAAAACAATTACTTTTGCCTTAAAAATACAGAAAATATGAATATCTTTTAAAATGAATTTAGGTTTTCAAGTATCTAACTATCTGCTACAAAATTTTACTTTACACTGTAAATTTTGTAGCAGAATATGGACTTAGGTTTTGAGTAAAAACATTCCTGTGAAATTCTGAATGAAAATTTTTACAGGGAAGAGTAATTTCTTTAATATAGTATATACTTATTAATAATGAGTATTTTAGTGGAAATGGTAAAATACTTAATTGGAATTGCTTACAATTTTACTATAAGCTATGTTAAGAATCTCTTACAGTTTTTAGAAATATGAAAAATTGGTATATAAACATATATTATTTTGGATCAGTTCAATTATTTAAAAACTATTATTTAGCATTAGGAAGTGATTTCAAAATACATTTTATACAAAATCCTTTTTAACTATGTATTTTATCTTCTTTGGTAATGGAATTCTTGGAGTGCCTAAAGAAAACCACTGATTGTTGCCAGGAAAACATTTGTATGCCAAATATACCCTTCTCTCTTAGTTCAGTGCAGGAAGATTTAGCTACTTAACCTTTTATACAAAGAAAAACAATTGTAATGTTACCTCCAAAATGTTCATATTTGAAATAACATTGAAATGCATTCTTGGGGAAAACAGACTGTCAGTGCACTGGCAGGGGCAAGCCCTCTAAGAACGGGAACTGTGAGTAGTCTGCCTTCAGTGACATCACAAGTGTGACATTGGAAATAAATTTAGTAAGGAAAAATAATGACACGGTGTCCAGAAAGGCTCTGTAATATGTGTCTAAAAGGTTTTGAAAACATTGAACAATTACAAGCTTTTTTTATAATGTATATTATCAAATACACTTAAAACTGACCTAAAATATCATTAGCAGTTAGTTATTGCTGCAAGCTTATAAAGGATTGCAAAGCAAACCCTTACATAGCTATGTATTCTTATATCCTCCTATCCATAAACAAATTGAGGGCTGAAAAGCTTTTTATGCTTTACCAAACACCTATGCTCTCTCAAGCGTAAAACAAAATGGAGAAATGAGAAAGAAGTGTAAAATGGCAAAATTGAAAAATGGAGAGTTGAGTAGTAGTAACTCACATGGAAGATCACCATTATTTAAAACCTGTATTTTAAAGTAAACTCTTTTAGAATAATTTTAGATTTACAGAAAAGTTGCACAGAGAGGTCCTGAATGCCCTTCAGGTAGTTTCTCCTCATGCTACTGTCTTATATAACCATGATACATTTATCTAGATGAAGAAATGAATACCTAAGCTGAGGACATTATTTAGATTTCAACAGTTTTTCCACCAACATCCCTTCTCTGTTCCAGGATCCAGTCCAGGGCACCACATTGCACTCAGCTGTCATGTCTCTCTTGTCTCCTCTGATTAGTGACAGTTCCTCAGACTGTCTTGTTTTTCATGACCTTAACTGCTTTAAAGCATCAAACAAACTTCCTTGTTTTTATGAGGTTGACAGACTGAAAAGTCAAGTTTGCAGACTGTGCCTCTCAATGTGGTGTCTTCCTACCGTTTAACTGGGCCTATGAGTTTTGGGGAAGAATACTACATAGATGAAATATTCTTCTCACATTGTATTAAATGGCATCACTGGTGATCTTATACTTGGCCACTTGATCAAGGTAGTGTCTGCTAGTTTACTGTGAAGTTACTATTTTCCCTTTTCATATTCTGGTTTTTGGAAGCAAGTCACTAATTCTAACCTATGAAACATATTTTAAATATGAACATCTTGAATATTTTAAAAACTTCACTAATATTGAATAGCACCAGTATATTCACTGCCATCTTCAAATGGAAAAGGAGAGCAAAGACACATTCCTGATCCTTGAAAGTTAAGGTATTTTACAAAAGCAAGGAAGGACTAGAATTTTTATTGTATGACTTCTCTTTGTCACTGTTACGTTCTCAGGTTTTTGCCATACTTCTAATGAGTTTGCCAGTAATCAGAAACTCTAATAAGAGTTTCAGGACTGGACACTCAGGATCCCTATATGACAGAGTGTCTGTCACATAGTAAACTAAATAATGAGTAATTTTATCATTCACTGTTTCACTCTGGGCACTACTAGGCCTTTGAAGTAAATGGTGCAGTAAGTAAATGTGTCTAGGGAGGAAATAAAAAAAACAGAAGGGCATTCTGTACTGGAAAAGGATACATATATTTTTTATTAGACCAGATGTCTCAAAAATAAAAAGTATTCCACTGATAAATTTGAATGGCCTAGGCATAGCTCTTATGGTTAAGTTTGCTTCCTCAATATTTTAGCCAATTTCTGAAAATATGGTGAAAATTACTAAAACTTCATAGAAATTATCATATATATATTTCAGTCATAAATCACCCAATGATTTATTAGATGGCATGAGCTAATGATAATTCATTAGTTTAACTGTTTGATATCGTATCCCATTTTCATGATCTTTTTATGAAAACTTTGTCAATTTAAATTAAATCTGTGGTGAAAATAATTGGTTAATAGAATTAGGTAAGATGTATTAATGATCTATAAGATTTCTTGACTTAGCATTCTAGTAACATCATAAAAGAAATGTTAAGACTCAAATGGCCTCAATAAGAATACATGTGACCAATGATAGATCTCATTCTACAGTTTCTCTTTTGTTTAGTTGCTTGGTCATGTCCAACTCTTTTGTGACTCCATGGACTATAGCCTGCCAGGCTCTTTTGTCCACAGGATTTCCAAGCAAGGATACTGGAGTGGGTTGCCATTTCCTTCTCCTGGGGATCTTCCCGACCCAGGGATCAAACTGAGGTCTTCTGTGTTGGCAGGCAGATTCTTTACCACTGAGCCACCAGGGAAGCCCATAGTTTCTATAGTTCTACAAATAACACTTGTTCATAGCATTAAATTGCTACTTTTCAAATCTATATATCAATATCATTCCTTAATTAAGTGATAAAAGAAATATTAAAGAAAAATCTTCCAGAAGCTTTGTGATCATTAGTCTCTTTGATAATTCAGATATTACTTTAAATATCACTGTAACTCAATCTAGTGTTTCATTAATGAACTGTAATGTATGATGGAAAAAACACTCTGTCAAGACAGGTTGTGCCTGTCAAGACACTCTGCTTTATTGAGATCACATCTAAAATATCATGTTATGTCTTTAGATGATTATGAGAAGAAAAAAACTTCTGTTCACTTTAAAACTGTTCTTTTTCTGAAAAAACTCACTCCCACCTTCAAATCATAGATGAATTCCTGCTATCAAGTCAAATTGACTGAGTCAGTAGATGTCATTCCACAGTCTAAGCTAATTATATGTGTCCTCTGGGAATTTGGTATTAGGACACAAAGACTAGTTTATTTATCAGTTCAACAAGAAAGTCTGTAAAATGGCATCTGAGTTAACCATGCTGGACCAGAGAAATTAACTCTTTAGAGAGAAAGAAAACTGAAGCCAATCCACTCAGAGGAACAGAGGTGAAAAAAATCCTAGTAGTGACAGTAACACACACACAGAGCATAGATGCCTGTATGCCTAGTGACTTTTACTCCCTGTTACAATCTGTTGAGGAACTTGTCTGGCCTTCCCTTGAAGTCTCTGATATATCCCTATAATTCTCTTTAAAAGTGTCATTTTTTTTTTGTTTAAACTAAATATGTTTTGTCCTAACTGAGTGACTTCACTTTCACTTTTCACTTTCATGCATTGGAGAAGGAAATGGCAACTCACTCCAGTGTTCTTGCCTGGAGAATCCCAGGGACGGCGGATCCTGGTGGGCTGCCATCTATGGGGTCGCACAGAGCCAGACACGACTGAAGCGACCTAGTAGCAGCAGCAGCAATCTGTGCTACTAAAGAAATCACTGCCTAGAGAAATATAGACCAATGCATTTATTCCCCAAACAATGGAAAGTAAATAAATCAAAGTTCAGGATGAGGGAAGAGAGTGTGATAACTGTACTCTAATGGTTAAAAGGCCCACATTTGCAAAAAAAAAAAAAATAGGTAACAAAAGACAGAAGTCCAATTAGAGGAATAGAAGAATTCAAGCTTAATATAATGTAAAAATAAACAAAAGATTTTTTGAAAAATTTAATAATTAAAAAATGAGAAAGGCTTCCTTATGCTCTCCAGAATTTTCCTCATCAGGACTCTTCCAGAAGGGACCTCATATATCTATCCTGGAATGTTTTGCATTGAGTGAGAAGTATGTTTCGGTACCTTCCATGTGTGCTGTGATGTTAAGTGTTAATGAAACGATTACTCTATTTTGGCTATTATTCAGTTCAGTTAGGTCGCTCAGTTGTGTCTGATTCTTTGCTACCCCATGGACTGCAGCACACCAGGCTGCACTGGCCATTATTGGGGGATGCTTAATGATGTTGCATAGGAAATGTCATGATACTCTAAAAATAAGGAATCTATTTTCATTTCAGGCTACAAGTAAGAAAAGATCTTTTCCTCCTTTTAAAAACATACCTTCCATTTTAACTGTATGGAGAAAATATATCCATTGCAGCAAAGGTTGCTCATTATCAAACGCCAAGCTCAGGGAGCCAGAACTGAAACGTGGTGTCATCATTTCCAGAGTGAACTTTAGACCTATAAACCTGTTATTAAACAAATCTTAAGAATTAGCTGATGTAGTAATAAAAGTCATAAGAGTGACGTATCTATTCAGTCAATTCCAGGATCTGTATAAATCAAGGGCATTGTGGAAGCCCCCATACCTCCCCAGTTAAGAACCCAGAGACTCTTCACCTAGCCATTTCAATTAAGCATTGTCATTGATGCCTGGGTGCTGAATGCCTAGATGTTGTTAGCAGAATCCATTGGGTATTATTTGTAACTTGAGTTGATTAATATGTCTGATAAAATGTACATAACTCTTCTTACATAAAGTGAGTTTAGCCTATCAATAATTAAGCCTTCAGTTCAGTTCAGTCGCTCAGTCATGTCCAACTCTTTGCGACCCCATGAATTGCAGCACGCCAGGCCTCCCTGTCCATCACCAACTCCTAGAGTTTACCCAACTCATGTCCATCGAGTCAGTGATGCCATCCAGCCATCTCATCCTCTGTCGTCCCCTTCTCCTCCTGCCCCCAATCCTCCACACAGTCCTAAATCAATCAGTCATTGTAAATTTTGTTTTAAATACTGATGATTGAACACCAGTTTCTTTTTGTGTCTGTGTGTGTGTGTGCACGTGTGCATGCATGCACACAAGGGTAGTGGGTTCTCATACCATTAAGCAATTCTCCAACACCAGGTGGATGTTCTACAATTCAACTCAATTCTGACACTATCTACCTGTAGATAGTGTCAGATCCAATATTAAGGGTTTCATCCTACAAAATTGCCTTCTCTCGCCTGCAAACACAAGTTGCAAGTCCAGGTTATCACCCTTGTTTCCTGCCAACCAGCTATAGATTGAAGGTTCGAAAGATAGCTCCTTGGGTTTGATTTACTTGGAAGAACAGCTCACAGAACTTAGAGAAACATTTAACTTACTAGTTACTGGTTTATTACTAAAGGAACAGCAGATGGAAGTGATACACAGGAAGAGGGTATGAAGCTTCCATGCTCTCTCCAAGTGCATCACTCTCCCAATATGCCCATGTGTTCATCAACCTGGAAGCTCTCCAAGCCCCATCCTTTTCAGTTTTGTGGGATACTTCATTGCAGTAAATATTGATTAAACCATTGGCAATCAATTTAAGTTCTATCCCCCTCCCCTCTCTGGAGGTGGGCGTGGGAGATGGGGAATGCAACCGGCCCCCATCCTTGCATTACCAAGGTGCTTCCCCAAATCACCTCATTAACCTAACAGAAGACACCTTTATGACTCTCTTCTCTTCAGAAATTCTAATGGTTTTAGCAGCTCTGAATCAGAAATGAGGACAAAAACCAAATATATATTTTATTAACCTAAAACACATAGATAGACTGCCAGATGTTTCTCCAGTGAACATTTGGTTTTGTTTTTTTTTAACTTTTTATTTTGTATTGAGGTAGAGCCAGTTAGCAAAAATGTTGTGATAGTTTCAGGTGAACACCAAAGGGACTCAGCCATACATATACATGTATTCCCCAAACTCCCCTCCTATCTAGGCTGTCACATAACATTGAACAGAGTTCCATGTGCTCTTCAGTAGGTCCTTGTTGATTATTCATTTTAAATATAGCAGTGTGTACATGTCCATCCCAAACTCCCTAACTATCCCTTCCTCTCATTTTTCCCCCAATCCTGGCAACCATAAGTTCTCTAAATCTGTGAGTCTCTTTCTGTTTTGTAAATAAGTTCATTTGAATCATTTCCATTTAGATTCCACGTATAAGGGATGTCATGTAATATTTCTCCCTCTCTGTCTGACTTACTTGACTCAGTATTACCATCTCTAGGTCCATCCATCTTGCTGCAAATGACATTATTGCATTCTTTTTAATGGCCAAGTAATATTCTGTTGTACATATGTATCACATCACCTTTATCCATTTCTCTGTCCATGAACATTTAGGTTGCTTCCATGACTTGGCTGTTGTAAACAGTGCTGCAGTGAACACTGGGATGCATGTATCCTTTCGTGCTATATTTTTCTCCAGATATATGCCCAGGAATGGGATTGTAGGGTCATATGGTTAGCTCTGTTTTCAGTTTTTTAAAGACCCTTCATGCTATTCTCCATAGTGGCTGTACCAAATACATTCCCACCAACAGTGTATGTTTTTGTGTGGATTTTTTGATGCTAGCCATTCTGGCTGGTGTGAGGTAATATCTCATTGTAGTTTTGATTTGCATTTCTCTAATAATTAGTAATATTGAACATCTTTTCATGTGCCTCTTGGCCATCTGTATGTCTTCGTTGGAGAAATGCCTATTTAGTTCTTCTGCCCATTTTTCTTTGGGGTTGTTTGTTTTAATACTGTGATGTATCTCGAGCTGTTTATAAATTTGGGAAATTGATCACTTGTCAGTCACATCATTTGCAAATATTTTCTCCCAAACTGTGGATTGCCTTTCATTTTGTTTATTATTTCCTTCCAGCAAAGATTTATTTGGGATCAGCAGAGAATCACAATTTAGGGTCTGCAACCACGGTGAGTCATATGCAAGTTCTCCATATGCAGGTTCTCCACACAGCAAGGAAACCAGAACACTTTTACAGAGTGGGAGAGGAAGCTGAGAAGGCTGAAGTAAACAGAGTCCGTGGCTTTTCATTGGCTGAGTCGTTTGCTGGGAAAGAAGGGGAGTCTTTCTTCTTCCTATTAGTCTTGGCTAATGTTGCAGGGCATGAGAGTTCCTTCCTCAGGTCTCCTGAGTCTGTTAGAGGTTTCTATTCATTAATTTTTTTTTTTTTTTTACAATTTCTTATTATAAATTACAATATCACAGATACTGTCTGCATTGGCTGGACCTTACCTGTCTGTTAGATACTATCTGTGATTTCCAAGAGTGAGCCTAGTCATGTAACGAGTATCCTTGTGGGACTTTGGTTCTGTCTGGTGTAAAAAACTTCAGAAAACTATGAAAAAAGAATTTGTGTTAAGTCAAAATTTTAAGCCAGTGGGATGTAGGAAGAGCTTAATTACATTAAAGAAGACATTTCCAAGACTATTTCATTTGGACATGCTGTCTTTTGTCCTCAGGCAACTCTCTCATTGAGAACCAGTCTTGGATTAAATTCTGTTGAAGCAGGGTCACCATTTCGGTTTAAGTTCCTTGCTAATGGTATTAACCCTATTTCATCCAACTTTCTGATGAAATGTTATACAACTTTACTTTCAGGGATATTTAACTTCACTAAGCTGTGACAGATTTGATGTAACTAGGTTAATAATCTCTACTGATATATATATATATATATATATATATATATATATATCAGTAGAGGAATTCAATTTTCTGAAAAAAAAAAATTGGGGTCCTATGAAAGGATTAGAGAGTATCAGTGACTTCCTTAATCAAAAAGCCACAGAATAATAGGGAATTGCTATGAGCATGGTGCATACTGATATCAGGTTTCATTTAAATAACATAATCACCTAATTCTGGTGAGAAGGGGGAATGAAAGTGGTATAATGCCTCTTATAAATAATCACGTATTGACCCAAGAACTCCTCTGATCCTGGTGAGCTCCTCAACTCATAATTTTAATTTCTGAACTTTTCACTACTCAAAATTTTTGTGAATTTCAAACTCTGATACTTGTTTTTCTTTCTAACACAAATTTCATTGCTTTAGGCACCTTGTGACAGCCCTGGGTAACAAACAGGAAATGTGACAGGAGCAAGTATTTATTTAGTTCTAGGCACAGAATTTTAGGATGACCTTTGTTAGGTGAATACAGGCTCCAGTTCTTAGGATCTGAAAGTGAAGAAACAGGATTTGATAGTGAATATATTTAATTTAACTTTAAAGGTTGATATGAATGCTTTACGTTATTTATTTTTAAATATTTATAGTTATCTCTTATTCATAAAAGAAATCATGTTGGCAATTTAGTATGTCATCTATTCTCAGTCTTCTTAACACATGTTTATTTACATAAAATAAAATTAATTTCATTATCTTGATTTGATATCCTATAATTTATACCATATTTATACTCCTGTCAGAATTTCCATCTTCACTCATGTTGGTTTATAGACAGTATGAGTGAGAGAACCACATCTGAATATCTGTTGCCTTAATAGATTATGAGCAAGCTCTTGAAAGTAGGACACGTTTTCTTCTTTATCTCCTCAGAACCTGACTTTGTTTCTACCCCCAGATAGGTTCTCATTAAGAGTGTTATGAATAAATATACAGTGAATCATTTCTACTGCCATTTCATCTCATAGATGAACATGATCAGAAGTGCACATTTCTGTGGATTTTAAAATTTTGTCGCAACTCTCTTACTCCTGGGGCAATGTCTTAAAATGTTCTTGTTCTCATACAGCAGTAGTGGAAAAGGCAATGTTGTTAAACACAAGGATGATTCAGAGTACTGCAGTATGACTATGTATGGTGTTGGAATGGGCATGCAATACAGAGGAGTGTTTGGTCAGAAGTTTGTCATATTGGTATTGATCAGTGAAACATAGAGGATGGCTGAGAGATGAGGAGGAAATAGAAAAAGGATGGGGATAGTGAGTCCTTGTGATATAAAATAAATATTGGAATTTAGGTCCTAAGAAAGCTATGACCCAAGGAAAGTTAGGAAGAGATGAAAGAATGAATTGGAGTTTAAGATTTCCTGATGGGATGTGATTAATGTATTCATTTATGCATAACTATTTAGTTAAGCACCTAATATGTACTAGATGCTGTGCTAATGGATGATGATGCTGTTATCAGCCCTAGAGAAACTGCCCCTGTCCTTAAGCAGCTTGCTCTGGACGGTGTTCTGGATAATAACTAGGTTCAAAGTAAGGACATGTGTGTGAGGTTACAGCAGAGTGGAGCTGAAGATTTTGGAGCTGAAGAAGTGAATAAATTGGAGGTCGATGTTGCATGAATCACCTCATGCATGGAGCAGTAACAAAATTAAGAGGGGGAGCTGCCCAAAATACAGGATATGTCCAGGACAGAAACATAGGAGGGCTTTATGCCATTTGGACCTGTAATAGAAGCTCAGAAGTGCAGAGATTTTAACATGAGGCATGGGCAGTGATCTGTCAAGAAATGACAGTGTTAAACGAGAAGACTGCCCGTCTTGTCCCAACCTGACCCTCAAGGTAAATGGAGTATAGAAGGCTGAAGGGCCATTTCAGCAGAAAATGCAGAGTAAGTAGTATTCATTTAAGCCAGCAAAGGGCACGAAACATTCAGTGAAGTGAATAAAGATGGCAGAAGAGGAAATCTTAGGAAGGTGAAAGGCAGCAGCAGAGAAAAACAATGTAATCTGTCTTCCATAAATTAAGAGGTGCTGGATTTTTCCTGCTATCATATATTTTCAGTATTGAACTATATGACTGCATCTAGTTGACTCACTGTTTTTTGGTTTTTAGTTACTGCTGAATTGAATTCTGTGTTAGAAAGAGTTTCTTTAAAAAGAAAATGTGCTGTGCATTTCTATCAAAATGCCTGTCCAATATATTCTTAGCATTTCCCAAATGCAAATAGAATTAAAACAGCTGTACAACTTTGTACACTAGGTGATATTTGGAACTGCATGATGAGGCATGTTTATTTTAGATATAACAAAATTTGCCTTTGACCTTTTGAATATTTTACCTACCCATTTTCCTTTTCAAAATGACTACCCATTTTTAATTCCAAAAGTTTGCTAGGGTTGAGCTATATTCTTATATATCCAACCCATTCTTGTTAGTGTTATGTGTTCTAAAGTTCAAGGCACTATAATAGCCAGTTAAAATCATAATACCATGAAATTTTTTCCCAGATTTAGGCCATCTCCCCAAACACTTTCAGAAAAACAAGCAGTGCGATGTGGGTGGTATTTCCTTTTCTAGACTTTTTTGTTTTAAAACACAGCTAGGAGGGACAAGTGTATGGGGACAGCATCTGCTAATTATTTTAATTTAAACAGAATCACATTTCAGTTTAATTGATATAATTAATTATTAAAATCATTTTACTAACTATAGCTGCAGTGAATCTTTGCCTTAGAGTGGCAGCTTAGTACAGTGATTAGTAGAACATACCAGGAGACACACTCGTGTGGGTTATAATTTCAGCTTCATTTCTTGCTGGGTGTAAGAAACATCCCTATATCTGGTTTTCTTCTGTACTAAATCATGGTAGTATTACCAACTGCATGGATATTGTGAGGTTTAGATAAATTACTTTTAAAAGAACATTTAGAACAACACTTAGAACCTAGAAAGATCCATAACAGGGTTACTGTATATATTATACATATACATACTTGTGTATATGAGCTATTAACATAGAAAATGCTTTTAAGGTTTATGATTTAAGAACTCAGGTCTTTTCAAGAAACATGTAATAATGTATAAATCAAAGAAAGTAAGTATAAACATAAGGAAGGAAAGAAACCAACTTTTGAGTGCCTAATGTGTGAAACATATATGTTATGTTACATAGTTGAACTTTCAGAGTAGTATTCTGACCTATGATTATCTCATTTATCAAATTAGAAAACCAAGGGTAAAAATTCATTGTTTCAAGGTCTCATGCTAGTCACTGGTTTAGATAGAATTCAAATCATGATCTGAAAAATGCCAAAATATATATATATATTTTTCACCATTCCACATGAACAAACCTTGGCTGTATAAAATGTAACATTTTAAAATTGGTGTTTATTAAACATCAGTTAGGTAAAATATCACAGGGTTTCTTGTTCAGCTTCTATTTCATTCTTGTATTTTTATAATGAGATATTCACAAGGAGGAAATATTTCTTCTTTCCTATTCTCTAGTTAACCTTCAAATAGAATCACATTCCTTATAGTTTTTTCACTTCCATTTCCCCCTACACCTATAGTTCCAACCATGTCAGGGACAGAGATATAGAGTGGAAAACCCTTGCATTCCTGTTTCAGGGACACCTACAGGGTGATGCAGAAATATGAATTCAGAAATCACCAGTTGCTGGGTGGATTGGATAGATTTAAAGAAACTCATCTCAACACGAGGCAGAGTCTTGCACCACCCTCTGAATCTGGCATGGTCATGTGACTGGTTGTGGTCAATATTAGCAAACATACCATGTCAACTCACTGAATTGTGAGAAATAACACATGTTTGTTGTTTTAGTCAATAAGTTTTGGAATGATGTGTCATGCAGCAAAGGCTTTCGGATACAGTAGACATGTGCTAGACACTTGGCTTGTCACTTTGAGGGGTTCAGAGACAAGTACTTGTCACTACCTTTTCACTATCCTTATGGATGTCATAGTTGAAGGAGGAAGTCAAGATAAAAATGTCATAAAATCTGTCACAAGAGCAAATGATTAAGTAATACTGCGTCCTAGTACTAGAAAAGATAATCAGTAAAACAAGCTCAAATTCACCTTGTATAAGGAATCTATAGAAAACTTTTTTCCTAGGAATCTCAAAGTCAATGTAAGAAAAGGAGAGTATTTTCAAAGAATTTTGGAACTAAATTTTTAAGGCACAAGCAATCTTAGTCTAATTCTCACACTCCGCAGATGGGAAATGGAGAGTCATGGCAGTGCAGGAGCCTCATGCTTAAATTTCTGTAGATGGGTGCCATTCTGTATTAACTGCCTCTGGATGAAGGAAGAAATCTTTCTCCTTTTGCTTACACCCAAGTCCTTCTTGGGAAACCCCACACTTCACCCATCTGACCAGGCCCTGGACTGTGGTATTCCCTATGGTGGGTGGAGGAGCCAGCATCCCCATCCTAATGCGCTGACAGGTTCAGAAGCAGAGAGCAATGCCCTTAGACTGCTTTTCAAGTCATTTGCTTAGGAACAGGCAGAGATGGTCTCCTGGAGCAAACTTGAGATCCTTTCAGCAGCAGGCAGGAACCGCGCCAAGGGTGTGCATATGGAACAGCACGTTAGCGGTGCCTTGGCTTTGGAAGATGCAGATATCAGATTGGGACTCCAGAATTCTGCACCAAAAGCTTAGTCACTGCCCTGGTCCACTCAGAGTCCTGGAAGGCTTTTTACTTTTTCAGCCTGAGTGGCTACCGTCTACGGGGTCGCAAAGGGTTGGACACGTTGGAAGTGGCTTAGCGCAGCACAGCACATGCATGGTTCCATCCCCGTTCTGGCCTTGGGTGGGTCTTCCCTTGCACAGCATTTGGGTCAGCGTGCGTTCCCCCTCACCTGGGCAGACGCCTGGGCCCAGGTGACACCTCAGGGTTTGAGGAATCCACAAGCATTGGGGATTTCATGATAGATGGTGTGAGCCAAACTCCTTAGAGTGGCGCCTGGGGAGAGGAGCATTCTGCAAGTGGCACCCAGGTGTTTCTCGCCCGGGGCCTCCCCTGTCAGCCGTGCCCCCCCCCCCCCCCCCCCGCCGAGATCTCCCAAGATTCCGCGAGATCGGGTTTCAGCTGGGCCTCTCTGGCTTGGTTCCACCATTCTGTGAGCCAACCCTGAAGCTCTGTTCCTCTCAGCCCATCCTCTCCAAAAGAAAAAAAAAAAATAGTTTCCTAGTAATTCAGAACTTTATTCACTTATTTGTTTATCCTCTTCAGATCCCTTACTGTGGATTATAAATTTTCACATGGTCTTGTTACGGCTCTCCTCAGCAGCCTTCTGTCTTGTCGCTTCCTCCCTTTGTCGGGCGTCTCAGCGCCTGTACTTTCTGTGTCCTGTGCTGGGGACTGTTAGCCCTTTCCTCTCCTTGACCAGCTCCCAGAGGTCCATGGACCGTGAAGCTAATGCCTAAGACCTAGGGCTCCACACGTGCACCGGCTTCCTTCAAGGAATTGTGCATAATTTTTGATATGTATGTATGTATTTTTTTCCCCAAAGAAGTCCCCAAGAATTGGTGAGGAAAGTACTTGACACTGTTTTTCCTGCTCCCCGCTTGGTGTCTCAGCCTACTAGAGGTAAGAAGCCTCAGGGTGGGTCACGGTAAACAGGGGAATTAGAGGAAGGAGTATGTGAAAGATTTAATGGTTCTGCTGCATCGTCAGTGATTTGGCTCCTTATTCCATGCTATACTTCTACAGCTTTTAATTTTATTGTTTTGTAATGTTTTCAATTTTAAATTAAATCATTTGATAGCAATATAGTTTAAAAAACAAAAGCATATATTTAATGAAAAAAATGAATGCATCATGCTTGTTAGTCAATTTTAATATTGTAGGTTTGATTTAAAATGTTTGTGGACATTTACTATCCACCAGGGTCACAATAGTGATCACATTGACTCTCAAAACCAGAGAACGCATCTGCTTAAGAAGCCTCCCCATCTTAAAACTTAATAGTTATTTTAGGACTGTGATCAAAGACAATGATTTAATACATATAGCTACAAAGGTCAGTTTGCTTATCACTCCAGAAACATGACTTTTCATTTCAGTTATATAATTGTTCTTCATCAGTATTAATTTTGCTCATTATGACTTTAAATTTTCTTGTATGTGTACATAGAATGAATGAATGGCTATTAATGCATTAGCAAAAGGGGAATTGCTCAGTTATATAGATTTTATGTCAATGTCATCAGTTTGCTTGAAATAGAAACCAGTGGATTCTAACAATGGTTCCATTTTTTAAAATCCAATTCATGGAAGAAAGTAAAGCTTTCAAAAGTTAAATCTGTCAGAAGTGACATTATTAAAAGAGATATGACTTTATTTGGTAGTGAAAAATGCTGTTAAAAGAGTTTCTTTTGTGTTGATAATATGAATAGAGATTTCGGTAGCTCAGAACATTATAGTGAAAAAAGGGTTATTAATAAAGTGTTTATGGAACAGAAATCAGCTTGAAATTGTTTGAGGTGTATAATGCATCCAAGTAAGTGGAAATGCACTACCAATCTTCAAGCAAAATGTTAAAATCTGCAAGTCACATTATGTACGGTAACTGGACTTCAAATTGTTTCCTAAGAAAACCATATTGTATAAAAATAAATACTTCAGCATGACTTTGTTTCTCTCTGCTACCTGTCATCAGGCAAATTTTAGAAATACTGAATCTTTGGAGAATATTTAAATTTCAATCTAAATGTTCTACAGTAGTGTAAACCATTACTACAAAATAAATTTTGGTTACATTTTAAAAACAAGTTAAAGGTCTTTAATAAAAGTACTCAACAGATGGAGCACCATAAATTTAACTTTATTAAGTTGAATTTTTGAAGACAAAGCTTGCAAACAGAGCGATTGAAATATTTCCCTGCAACAGCAAGGGAGGAACTAAAGAAATTAGATGATGGGAATTCAACTGAGGTATAGGATAAATTTTGAAATTCTGTAACTGTGTTTTGGAATATCTTATGAGAAGAACATTTGATTGAATTTCTGTTTATAGTTGTATAAATTGATATTCTGTTCTGGAATGGGTTGAAATTCAGAAAGCCTATGATTCTTCAGCATATAAACTTGTTAAATAAATTTTAGGGAATTTTTTTCCTTAATCATTATTTTAAAAAGACTAATTCTTGTGGCAACAAAATATTTCAGAAATTATATAAAATTGTTTTCACTCTCAAAACTGTCCTGATGTAAATGAGAACTATATGGTCACCCCATATATAAGGTACGAGAAGGTTGCCTGGGTGTTCCCCCTAGAGTGATATGAGTGTGTCCTGCAGGCATTGGGTTAGCCACTGGGAATAGTAAAGTGAATAAAAACTTTCTCTTCCTTCCAAGAGCTCACACTCCAGTGGAACACACACACAAAAATCATAAGTTAGTGTTAACTAGTTTTATTTCGGAGCTGGTGAGACAGAATCGGGTATAATGGCTGGAGTGGGTATTACAGGGGTTTTTGACAATTTGATTGGAGAGTAGAAGGTAGAGCTGCTAGAAACTTGACCTTACAGCAGTGTATTTCTAAAAGAAGTTCCTCTGAGATGTCAAAGAAAATTGCACCTGATGGATATAAACAGACAAGGTAAACTTATTAAGAGAATTGTAAGAGGGGAGAGAGCTTCAATTCAACTCTTGTTGAAAAAAAATAGGTGGGAATGTTTTAAACACTGAGGTGCTGACTTAAAAAAAGTACACAGCATGAAAATTGTGAGTTGAGTTTTATTTGGGGCAAAATGAGGACTATAGCTCAGGAGACAGCATCTTAGATAGCTTTGAGAAACTGCCTCAAAGAGGTAGGGGGGACCATCAGTGTATATGTGGTTTTGGTGAAGGAGGAGTACATGCAATCAAGCACTTTTTTTTTTTTTTGAGGTTTTTTAAATTAATTTATTTTTTATTGAAGGATAATTGCTTTACAGAATTTTGCTGTTTTCTGCCAAACCTCAACATTAATCAGCCATCAGTTCAGTTCAGTTGAGTTCAGTCGCTCAGTCGTGTTTGACTCTTTGCGACCCCATGAATTGCAGCACTCAAGGCCTCCCTGTCCATCACCAACTCCCAGAGTCTACCCAAACCCATGTCCATCGAGTCGGTGATGCCATCCAACCATCTCATCCTCTGTCGTCCCCTTCTCCTCCTGCCCCCAATCCTACCCAGCATTAGGGTCTTTTCCAATGAGTCAGCTCTTCATATGAGGTGGCCAAAGTATTGGAGTTTCAGCTTCAACATCAAACCTTCCAATAAACACCCAGGATTGATCTCCTTTAGGATGGATTGATTGAATCTCCTTGCAGTCCAAGGGACTCTCAAGAGTCTTCTCCAACACCACAGTTTAAAAGCATCAATTCTTCGGTGCTCAGCTTTCTTCACCGTCTAACTCTCGCATCCATACATGACCACTGGAAAAACCATAGCCTTGACTAGACGTACTTTTGTTGGCAAAGTAATGTCTCTGCTTTTAAATATACTATCTAGGTTGGCCATAACCTTCCTTCCAAGGAGTAAGCGTCTTTTAATTTCATGGCTGCAATCACCATCAGCAGTGATTTTGGAGCCCCCAAAAATAAAGTATGACACTGTTTTCACTGTTTCCCCATCTATTTGCCATGAAGTGATGGGACCAGATGCCATGATCTTAGTTTTCTGAACGTTGAGCTTTAAGCCAACTTTTTCACTCTCCTCTTTCACTTTCATCAAGAGGCTTTTTAGTTCTTCTTCACTCTCTGCCATAAGGGTGGTGTCATCCGCATATCTGAGGTTATTGATATTTCTCCCGGCAGTCTTGATTCCAGCTTGTGCTTCATCCAGCCCAGCGTTTCTCATGATGTACTCTGCATATAAGTTAAATAAGCAGGGTGACAATATACAGCCTTGACGTACTCCTTTTCCTGTTTGGAACCAGTCTGTTGTTCCATGCCCAGTTCTAACTGGTGCTTCCTGACCTGCATACAGGTTTCTCAAGAGACAGGTCAGATAGTCTGGTATTCCCATCTCTTTCAGAATTTTCCACAGTTTATTGTGATCCACACAGTCAAAGGCTTTGGCATAGTCAATAAAGCAGAAATAGATGTTCTTCTGGAACTCTCTTGCTTTTTCGATGATCCAGCGGATATTGGCAATTTGATCTCTGGTTCCTCTGCCTCTTCTAAAACCAGCTTGAACCTCTGGAAGTTCACGGTTCACGTATTGCTGAAGCCTGACTTGGAGAATTTTGAGCATTACTTTACTAGCATGTGAGATGAGTGCAGTTGTGCGTAGTTTGAGCATTCTTTGGCATTGCCTTTCTTTGGGATTGGAACGAAAACTGACTTTTTTCAGTCCTCTGGCCACTGCTGAATTTTCCAAATTTGCTGGCATATCGAGTGCAGCACTTTCACAGCATCATCTTTCAGGATTTGAAATAGCTCAACTGGAATTCCATCACCTCCACTAGCTTTGTTCGTAGTGATGCTTTCTAAGGCCCACTTGACTTCACATTCCAGGATGTCTGGCTCTAGGTGAGTGATCACACCATCGTGATCATCTGGGTCACGGAGATCTTTTTTATACAGTTCTTTTGTGTATTCTTGCCACCTCTTCTTAATATCTTCTGCTTCTGTTAGGTCCATACCATTTCTGTCCTTTATCGAGCCTGTCTTTGCATGAAATGTTCCTTTGGTATCTCTAATTTTCTTGAAGAGATCTCTAGTCTTTCCCAATCTGTTGTTTTCCTCTATTTGTTTGCACTGATCGCTGAGGAAGGCTTTCTTATCTCTCCTTGCTATTCTTTGGAACTCTGCATTCAGATGAGAATATCTTTCCTTTTCTCCTTTGCTTTTCGCTTCTCTTCTCTTCCCAGCTATCTGTAAGGCCTCCTCAGACAGCCATTTTGCTTTTTTGCATTTCTTTTCCATGGGGATGGTCTTGATCCCTGTCTCTTGTACAATGTCACGAACCTCTGTCCATAGTTCATCAGGCACTCTGTCTATCAGATCTAGTCCCTTAAATCTATTTGTCACTTCCACTGTATACTCATAAGGGATTTGATCTAGGTCATACCTGAATGGACTAGTGGCTTTCCCTATTTTCTTCAATTTAAGTCTGAATTTGGCAATAAGCCTCTCATGATCTGAGCCACAGTCTGTTCCCAGACTTGTTTTTGCTGACTGTATAGAGCTTCTCCATCTTTGGCTGCAAAGAATATAATCAATCTGATTTCGGTGTTGACCATCTGGTGATGTCCACGTGTAGACTAATCAGCCGTAGGTATACATATATCCCCTCCCTTTTGAAACTTCCTTCCATCTACCTCCCTGTCCCACCCATCTAGGTTGATACAGAGCCCCTATTTGAGTTTCCTGAGCCATACAGCAAATTCCTGTTGGCTATCGATTTTACATATGGTGATGTAAGTTTCCATGTTACTCTTTCCATACATCTCACCCTCTCCTCCCCCTTTCCCTATGTCCGTAAGTCCGTTCTCTATGTCTGTTTCTCCATTGTTGCCCTGTAAATAAATTCTTCAGTACCTGTTTTCTAGATTCCATATATGTGCATTAGAATATGATATTTATCTTTCTGCTTCTGACTCACTTCACTCTGTGTAACAGGTTCTAGGTACATCCACCTCATCAGAACTGACTCAGATATGTTCCTTTTTATGGTTGAGTAATATTCCATTGTGTATATGTACCACAGCTTCTTTATCTTCATCTGTCGATGAACATTGAAGTTGCTTCCATGTTCTACCTATTGTAAATAGTGCTGTGGTGAACAATGGGATACATGTGTCTCTTTCAATTTTGGTTTCCTCAGGGTATATGCCTAGGAGTGGGATTGCTGAGTCATATGGTGGTTTTATTCCTCGTTTTTTAAGGAATCTCCATACCGTCTTCCATAGTGGCTGTATCAATTTACATTCCCACCAACAGTGCAAGAGCCTTCCCTTTTCTCCACAACCTCTCCACCATTTATTGTTTGTAGACTTGTTGATGATGGCCATTCTGATTGGTGTGAGGTGATGTCTCATTGTAGTTTTAATTTTCTTTCTCTAATAATTGAGCATCTTTTCATGTGTTTGTTAGCCATGTATGTCTTCTTTGGAGAAATGTCTAAGTCTTTTTCCCACTTTTTTTATTGGATTGTTTGTCTTTCTGTCATTGAGTTGTATGAGCTGCTTATATATTTTGGAAAGTAATCCTTTGTCAGTTGTTGCATTTGCTATTATTTTCTCCCATTCTGAGGGAGGATTGCTACTCTAGCTTTCTTTTGCTTCCTATTTGCATGGGATATATTTTTCCATCCTCTCACTTTCAGTCTATATGTGTCTTTAGGTCTGAAGTGGGTTTCTTCTAGACAGCATATATATGGGTCTTGTTTTTGTATCCATTCAGCCAGTCTGTGTTTTTGGTTGGAGCATTTAACCCATTTACATTTAAAGTAATTATTGATATATACATTCCTATTGCCATTTTCTTAATTGTTTGGGGTTGGTTTTGTAGATCTTTTTTCTTTTGTTGTATTTCTTGATTATATAAGTCCCTTTAACATGTGTTGTAAAGC
The DNA here is from genome assembly GCF_054371585.1 of Giraffa tippelskirchi. Taxonomy (NCBI): domain Eukaryota; kingdom Metazoa; phylum Chordata; class Mammalia; order Artiodactyla; family Giraffidae; genus Giraffa; species Giraffa tippelskirchi. Next base: position 99,958,613 of record NC_137280.1, on the reverse strand, counting down.
TTTGGTGGTACTGAATTATCTTACCTTTTGTTTGTCTGAAAAGCATTTTTTTCTCCATCAATTTTGAATGAGATCCTTACCAGGTGCAGTAATCTTGGTTGTAGATTTTTCCCTTTCAATATTTTAAATATATCCTGCCATTCCCTTCTGGCCTTCAGAGATTCTGCTGAAAGATCAGCTGTTAAGCATACAGGGTTTCCCTTGTATGTTACTTGTTGCTTCCCCCTTGCTGCTTTTAATATTCTTTCTTTGTGTTTAGTTTTTGTTAGTTTGATTAGTATGTGTCTTGGTGTGTTTCTCCTTGTGTTTATCCTGTATGGGACTCTTTATGCCTCTCGGACTTGATTGACTGTTTCCTTTTCCATGTTGGGGAAATTTTCAACTACAATCTCTTCAAAAATTTTCTCCTATCCTTTCTTTTTCTCTTCTTCTGGGACCCATACAATTCTAATGTTGGTGCATTTGTTATGGTCTCAGAGGTCTCTGAGACTGTTCTCAGCTCTTTTCATTCTTTTTTACTTTATTCTACTCTTCAGAAGTTATTTCCACAATTTTATCTTCCATCTCACTGATTCATTCTTCTGCTTCAGATATTCTGCTATTAATTCCTTCTAGAGCATTTTTTAATTAATTTATTTGTTTTAATTGGAGGCTAATTACTTTACAATATTGTGGTGGTTTTTGCCATACACTGACATGAATCAACCATGGGTGTACATGTGTCCCCCATCCTGAACCCCCCTCCCACCACCCTCCCCATCCCACCCCTCAGGGTTGTCCGAGTGCACTGGCTTTGAGTGCCCTGTTTCATGCATCGAACTTGGACTGGCGATCTATCTCACATATGGTAATATACATGTATCAATGCTATTCTCTCAAATTATCTCACCCTCACCTTCTCCCACACAGTCAAAAAGTCTGTTCTTTATATCTGTGCCTCTTTTGCTATCTCACATTTAGGGTCATCATTATGACCATCTCTCTAAATTCCATATGTATGCGTTAACATACTGTATTGGTGTTTTTCTTTCTGGCTTACTTCACTCTGTATAATAGGGTCCAGTTTCATCCACCTCTTTAGAACTAATTCAAATGCATTCTTTTTAATAGCTGAGTAATATTCCATTGTGTGTATGTACCACAGTTTTCTTATCCATTCATCTGCCAGTGGACATCTAGGTCACTTCCGTGTCCTAGCTATTGTAGACAGTGCTACGGTGAACATTGGGGTACACGTGTCTCTTTCACTTCTGGTTTCCTCGGTGTATATGCCCAGCAGTGGGATTTCTGGGTCATATGGCAGTTCTATTTCAAGTTTTTTAAGGAATCTCCACACTGTTCTCCATAGTGGCTGTACTAGTTTGCATTCCCACCAACAGTACAAGAGCGTTCCCTTTTCTCTGCACCCTCTCCAGCATTTACTGTTTGTAGACTTTTTGATATCAGCTATTCTGACTGGCGTGAGATGGTACCTCATTGTGGTTTTGATTTGCATTTCTCTGATAATGAGTGATGTTGAGCATCTTTTCATGTGTTTGTTAGCCATCTGTATGTCTTCTTTGGAGAAATGTCTGTTTAGTTCTTTGGCCCATTTTTTGATCGGGTCATTTATATTTCTGGTATTGAGCTGCTTGTATATTTTTGAGATTAATTCGTTGTCAGTTGCTTCATTTGCTTTATTTTCTCCCATTCTGAAGGCTGTCTTTTCACCTTGCTTATAGTTTCCTTCATTGTGCAAAAGCTTTTAAGTTTAATTAGGTCCCATTTGTTTATTTTGGCTTTTATTTCCGTTACTCTGGGAGGTGGGTCATAGAGGATCCTGCTGGGATTTATGTCAGAGAGTGTTTTGCCTATGTTTTCCTCTAGGAGTTTTATAGTTTCTGGTCTTACATTTAGATCTTTAATCCATTTTGAGTTTATTTTTGTGTATGGTGTTAGAAAGTGTTCTAGTTTCATTCTTTTACAAGTGGTTGACCAGATTTCCCAGCACCAGTTGTTAAAGAGGTTATCTTTTCTCCATTGTATATTCTTGCCTCCTTTGTCAAACAAAGATAGGGTGTCCATAGGTTTGTGGATTTATCTCTGGGCTTTCTATTTTGTTCCACTGATCTATAGTTCTATCTTTGTGCCAGTACTGTACTGTCTTGATGACTGTAGCTTTGTAGTATAACCGGAAGTCAGGCAGGTTGATTCCTCCTCTGGAGTATTTTTAATTTCAGTAATTGTGTTGTTTGTCTCTGCATGTTTATTTTTTAATTCTTTTAGGTCTTTGTTAATTGATTTTTACATTTTCTCCATTTTGTTTTCAAGGTTTTTGATCATCTTTACTATTATCATTCTGAATTCCTTTTCAGGTAGTTTGCCTATTTCCTCCTTATTTATTTGGACTTCTGTGTTTCTAGTTTGTTCCTTCATTTGTGCAGTATTTCTCTGCTATTCATTTTTTTTTTTTTTTTAAGTAATTGTATTTGAGGTTTCCTTTTCCCAGGCTTCAAGGAAAGTTGAATTCTTTGCTTGAAGAAGGTTGAATTCTCTCTTCCTTTTAGTTTCTGCCCTCCTAAGGTTGGTCTAGTGGTTTGTGTGAGCTTCATATAGGGTGAGATTTGTGCTGATTTTTTGTTTGTTTGTTTTTCCTCTGATGGGCAAGGCTGAATGAGGTGGTAATCCTGTCTGCTGATGATTGGGTTTGCTGCAAAGGGTGCTACTGGTGGTTGGGTGATGCACGGTCTTGTATTCAAGTGGTTTCCTTTGTGTGAGTTCTCACTGTTTGATACTCCCAGGGTTAGTTCTCTGGTAGTCTAGGGTCTTGGAGTCAGTGCTCACACTCCAAAGGCTCAGGGCTTGATCTCTGGTCAGGAATGAAGATTCCACAAGTGGTTTGTTACGGCATTAAGTGAGATTAAAACAAATATCCAAAAACAAGAAAGCAAAGATGAACCTCAGACAAATGGCAGTTACAAAATCAGGCAAATGATAATTAAAATAATGGAATATACACATATACGTATACACTCATGAGCAAAGTGAAAACAGTCCAACAAAAATAAAGTACAGTAGACTGACCCGGCAAACAGAGGAAATAAAAAATTTTATTTACCAGTTAAGAGCAAAACTAACTTAAGCACAAACTGGAAAACAAAACTAAAGCAAGGTGCCAATTGGGGAATAAAGCAATGAAAATAAAACTAAAAAATATGTTGAGAGGAAAGGAGATGAAAGAAAGACTAGATATGCAAAGTTAAATAGAGGTAGATAAAGAAGATTTATATACATTAAAGATTAACTGCAATGGGAAAAGAACAGTAGGAAAAGCAAACAAAGGAATAAATGTAGAAAAAATAATAATAGGTTTAAAAAATTAAAAAATAAAATTAAAAAAATAAAAGAGGAAAACTCCACAGAACTGCAAAAGCCCAATGTAGAGGCAGAGGTTTATGACAACAATAAAGAATATTACTGAGAAAAAAAAAAGCTCAAAAGTTTAGTTGGATTTCTTACTGCCAATAAAATCGACAACTACAACAGAGCGGAGGGGTGGGGAGGAAAAGAAAAAAAAGAAATCCAAAAGAATCTACAGAACAAGTCAAAAAATAAGAATAATAAATGTTTTTTCTTGAGTCACTACTGTCAAGAGTTCTTTCCCTCGCTGGGAGTCACAGTCCACCTCACCTCCCTAGGATATGCCCTCCAACACTGTGCTGATCTCTGGACCTGCTGTGGGGGCAGCTCAGATTCTAATTTGGTCCTACTCCTGTGTGTTCTTGCCTCCAATGTCTACTGCTATGAGAACTAGTGCATTTTCTTTTGTGGGAGCGCCCAATGACCCTTTATATATTCCATAGACACAGAGTCTGCCTAGTTGACCATGTGGATTTAATCTTCAGCTTGTATAGCTGGTGGGAAGATTTGGGGTCTTCTTCCTTAGACACACTGCCCCTGGATTTCAATTGTGGTTTTATTTCCACCTCTACATGTGGGTCATCCACTGGAGTTTAGCACCTGAGGCTGCCCTTGGAGGGCTTGGGTTTGTCCTTGTGAGAGCCAGGTGTGGAGGTGGTGCAGCTGCTTGGGTCGCAAGGGTTCTGGAAGCACCAGGTACTCAGGGGGGTTGGCGGCTAGGGCAGCAGAAAATACAGTGCTCTAGTATGGCAACCAGTATTGGCCAATACACTCCAGTATTCTTGCCTGGAGATGCCCCCTCTCCGTTTGAGGCATTTGATGGACCAGGCTCTCTGTTGTTCAGTTTCCAAGGCTGGCCTGTGGGGAAAGAGAGGTTATGGTGATGACTCCACCCCCTACACGTGACTCAGCAGTATCGCCTTGCTTCCATGGCTGCCTGGCTTTCCTCCACCAGCATTTCCCACCACAATTTCCTCCCTCACATCCCCTCAATCCATCTCTCCACAATCAACAGCAGCCCTCGCCCTGGGATTGTTCCACCATCCCTAAACTCCAGCTCCCAGCCGCTATGCCTTCCAGGAGACCAGCGTTCCTGTCCGGGGTGTGTATGGCTGTGGCAAGGAGTCTGATTCTTATTCCATTTAGGCTGCCACAGATAAGCTGTTTCACTCTTAGCCTTAAATGTTTCTCCTCTGACTCAGACAATTCCCCCACTGTGGGGATCGGACCCCTGCTTCAGTTCCCCCACCTGCTGAGGGCAGGTCCAGTCCTACTAACACTCCTATTTTTCCCCCTAGTTCCTTCGTCCTACTGAGTTTTGCATGGTTCTCTATATTCTTTCCCACTTGTCAGGTACTCCTGTCAGCTCTCAGCTGGTATTCTGTGTGCACTTCTGTGTCTAAAGGTGTATTCCTGATGTATCCATGGAGGGAGATGTACTTCACATCCACCTACTCCTCCACCATCTTGTTCTCATCCAAGCACATATTTTTGCAGCAGGTTTCTGCTAGCCATGTAACGATCACTGCTAGTCACAAGGAGCAGACATCACCATGAAGGGTTTTAGTGCTTTTCTAGATATGAGGAGACATAAGAACTGGACTAATAAAATTGGCTTCTGAAAATAACTATCTGAAGACCTGTTCTGCCACTTTTTCAGTAGCACAGAATGCCTCATTTCTGCTCTGCATCCTGAACTCTTTTCAGGAGGTGTTGAAAATCACCTTGCCAACAAAGGTCCGTCTAGTCGAAGCAATGGTTTTTCCAGTAGTCATGTATGGATGTGCGAGTTGGACTATAAAGAAAGCCAAGCACTGAAGAATTGATGCTTTTGAACTGTAGTGTTGGAGAAGATTCTTGAGAGTCCCTTGGACTGCAAGCAGATCAAACCAGTCCATCCTAAAGGAAATCAGTCCTGAATATTCATTGGAAGGACTCATGCTGAAGCTGAAACTCCAATGCTTTGGCTACATGATGCGAAGAACTGACTCATTTGAAAAGACCCTGATGCTGGGAAAGATTGAAGGCAGGAGGATAAGGGGACGACAGAGGATGAGATGGTTGGATGGCATCACTGACTCAATGGACGTGAGTTTGAGCAAGTTCCAGGAGTTAGTGATGGACAGGGAACCCTGGCATGCTGCAATCCATGGGGTCGCAAAGAGTCAGACATGACTGAGCAACTGAACTGAACTTAAAATCAGCAGCTGCAGCAGCACATGATTTAAATCCTTGTAGAGGTAGATGGCAAGTTCCAATGTGTAGTTGACAAAGGTAAACTGGTGGAAAAGTACTAGAAGATGTTGGAGAATGGGAGATTGATCAATGTGATTAGACCACTTGTGTTTGCTACCTGGCTCTTATGAGAATTTGGCTCCTATCCTCCCACAGAGACTGAGAGTTAGAGGCTGGGGCTCTGACTGATGATTACATTTCAGTTGGAGAATTGGCTCCCTGGGACTTTAGAAAGACTTCCCTGGGTTGTGAAACAGGAAGGTGGGAGAAGATTGCCATCTCAAGGAACAGAGAAAGAATTTAGAATTTTAAATTTTCTGCAACGAATTCTCTAGGAAAAGGGAGTTCAAAGTCTTATATAGGCAGGAAGAAACTTAAAGTTTGGTCCGAGGGGAATGTTAAGTCTCTAATTCAGTGGATCTGTAAGCATCACTGTATAATTGACTGCAACTTAAACATAAGGAAAACTCACTCATCTGGGTTCTCTCTTCATTAGTTTTCTTAGCTGGGGCAGTTTATTCTTGTCTGCCAGGATAAAATCCTGTTTGGCCCTTTAAAGCCTGGTCATAGGACTTTGTGGCATAGTGGTCAAGAATCTGCCTGCCAATGCAGGAGACAGATGCTGTTTGATCCCTGGGTTGGGAAGATCCCCTGGAGGAGGAAATGGCAACCTGCTCCAGTATTCTTGCCTTGAAATTTCCATGGGCAGAGAAGCCTGGTGGGCTACAGTCCATGGGGTCACAAAGAGTCAGACACAATTGAGCACGTGTGTAAGACTTTAAGATACAGCATAAATAAATACTTTTCATGCTGTTTTGGTCAGCTTGGGAATAGGCTCTTTCCCTTGGACAGATGGCCTCCAGGGTTCCTCTTTTAGGAAAGATCTTACTTTTCACAAATTAAAGCCAAAGGAACTGTATTTTTCTGCAAATATGATATTGACAGGATCTAACATCTGCTTTATAACAGACAGCTGCAAACAGTAGCTCCACACTAAATTTAACCTATCCACTAAATCTTAGCTGTGTTCCTGAGGAAACATGAATAAAACCATTGCCTTAGCTCATTCCCAAAGATGGGAAATCTAGTAAAGATGCCAAAAATATTTTAGTGTTATTTTTATCTTTGACATTTGAAAGCAAACCACATTTACTGATGTTTTAACATCTTTACTAATTGCCTTCAGTGTGCTAAAAATCTGACTTTTAGCAATTATCTTTCCTTTAGAAGGTATTTGTGCTAATTACTGAATTCAGAGTAACCTATTCAAGAATAAAATGAGGCTCTATATTACTCCAATCACATGCCTTCCTTTTCTTGTTGTACGAGTTTGCTCAAGCTCCTTAACTTCTATTAAGTTTCTCCCTGATAAAATGGAAATAATGGCAGTTCCCAGGTAGGGTTGTTATGTTTGGGGATTGTGTGTGTTAAATTCTTGAAACATGGTAAGTGTCCAAAAATGTATCATTATTGATATGAAATGTTCATGTGCAGTTTGGTTATCGGAAGAGCATGCTCTTGTTTTACAACTGTAAGGCAATTTTGAATATGCCCAAAGGTTTTCTGAGCTCAGATCTTGTCAATGAATTTTCTGTATTCTTTCTCTTTTCTTGGAAGAAAAAAAAAATATTTTGAAGCTGCCAGTACCAAGCCATGACACTAAGTTACGCATTCAAAAGTGGAAGGATCATATCTGTGACCTCAAAACTCCAAAGTCAGAACTCTTCAAGAGGATACAGAGATGATATCTATTCCTTGATGCAGGATTAAGCAGCACTAATACTTGGCCAAATTTTTCGTAGGCAGTATCAAACCTTGAATATCTGTGATGTGATGAAACCAAAGATGATATTGGGATGACTCTAGAAGATTTAGTCATTCGTTTGTGCATGCACAGCATGCATTTATTTAAAAAAATATGTATGAAGTGCTTTCTATTGCTATATAACAAGCACTGGACAGTTGTTAGAAATAAACAAGAATGATAATAAACTGATTCTTATTTAACCCTGCTAGTACCAAGATATGGTTCGAGTGTTTGTGTTTTAAAAACTCATTTACTCCTTAATACTTAACGTGAAGTAAATGTTATTGCTGTCCCATTTTATAGATGAAAACATTGAGACAGAAGTTAAATAACTTATGCATGGTAACATAAAGTAGGGAAGTCAGATAGTTTGGCTCCAAAACCCATGCTTTTGAGTACCACTCCATCCTGTTCTTCTCAAGTTACAGTAAGCAAAGTGGACATGGTACTTGGCCTTCACTAGTGATGGAGAAAGAAATTAATCAAACAATTACAGTAAATATATGATTATAAAATATCATAATGGGGTAAGTCCAGGAGTAGGAACTGTAGAAACATAAAGAATATGAAAAATTGAATGAAGGTCAGCATGACTGGAACATGAAGAACTAGAGGAGAAATGATGCACAGTATTGCTAGAGAGATAAGATTTTTAGATCCTCTAAGCCTTATCTTTGCTGTCCCGAAGGCAGACCTGTGTTCTGGTTCCGTTTTGTCATTTTTTGGCTGTGCGCTTTGGGCTAGGTACTTAATTTCTCTGAGCTTGTTTCTTTATTTTACAAATAGAGATAATATTAGAATCTAACTTACAATGTTGCTGAAAGCAACAAATGAAATATTTTATCTGTGGTACTTAGCAGAGTACTTGGCATGTTTAAAAAATATATAACATTTAGTTATCATAATTATCCCCAAAACTAAAAATATTTACAACTTCCAGTTCCTTATATCTTGTCTAATTCTTTTTCCTACCCTGAACTGATGTTCCATAATTTATACTCTCAATATCCATAGAGCAAGATGTGAGTTAAAATGTTCTTTCTTAAACAGAGCTTGATCTTAAAAAACATTTTAAAAGTTTAAAATTTAAAAATGTGCTGGTTTCTTGAGACAACTGAATTTCATAACTACATAACCTGTAGGTATGCACACATGCACATACGTGTGTGTGTGTGTGTGTATGTGTGCAAACTTTTTATATCCCAGTGGGAACCAAACCTGTAAGTCTAACATGGTCCAGGTCACCATGTTATTCCCTAAAGAACAATTATGTTGAAGTCCCTATTCACTATCTTTACTGCTCCAGAGTTGTTAAAACAATCCAAGGAGAACCAGGCAAATGAATGAATTTCCAAATTTAGCTTTAGTGATTGTTGAGAGAAGTGACTAGCATTCTCAGGAATGCTGTGGTTTAGTGCAGTAGATTGCCAAAGTAGGTGGCACATTTTATCCTAATACAAGACTAAGGCTGTTAGTGGGATCATACAAACTCATTGGTAATACAATTCTTCATTTATTTTGTTCCATGTAAGTAGGAGAAAGGAGAGATTATCTTTTGTGATCAAGGGAAAGGTAGCAATTATACTAAAATCACTTCTCAAAAAAGACAAGTGGCCTGAGCTAACCCAGTGGCAGAGGTAGTGGAAGTCTACCAGGCAACCCTGAACAAAAGGCTTTTTTCAGTGAATGGAAAAATCAGATGACTTCCTGTACAGGTTATTGCCTTACTGGGTCCACTGTAATAAACACCTTAGGAAAAATTTATTGATAGCACAAAGTAATAATAGGCAGAGGCAGCCAACTAAGTAGGTGAGGAGGGAGAGTCTGAGGAAATATGACACTCATAGATAAGGGAGGAGTGCTAGCAAACTGGGCACCTGGGAAGATGCCATACCAAGATTTGGCCCAGGGCTGTAACATTAAAAAATATATAGATGCCTCATTTGGGAAAAGTTCTTCCTTTCCTGATTCCTGCTATTGAGGGAGGCCTCTCCTGAGGCTATTGCCAATGTAGTCACTTCATCTCAGGAGCAACTAGCGGCACTGTGAAAAAGCCCACCAAAATATGGGTATTAGTTGTTTCTGACTGGGTATATGGTCTAATCAACAAGCTGTGCAAGTTCAAGAACTTGACAGTGCCTCCAGGAAGATTTGCTGATGCCTTGTCTCCCTTTCTAGTCTGTAAATCTTGAGTTCTGCATGCAGCTGTTCACATTAGCTTGTTGTCTCTATGTCACTGGACAAGTCGTGGGAGAGACCATGGAATGCAGCTGAGTACCAGGTTCCTCAGTAACTGCTCCAAATCCAAATATGACAAAATTTGTGTTTGGAATAACCAACCAGAAACTCCTGGTATCAATTTTAAGTAGTAAACATTTATGGAATGTTGGCACAGTTCCAATTAAAGTGCTGTATCTTTTACTTTGTTAAAGAGGAAAACTTTTTTTTTCGTTGTGTTTTTGGAAATTTCTGATCGTTATGTTTACCTGTCCAAATTGTCTACAGAGAGTCAAATGGATCAGTCTTTTGCTACAGTTATCATTAGTAGTGTACTAAATGTTTGAATATCTAATGGCTTTCTAAATGCATGCATGCATGCTCAATTGCTTCAGTCGTGTCTGATTCTTTGCGACCCTATGGACTGTAGCCTGCCAGGCTTCTCTGTCCATGGGATTCTCCAGGCAAGAGGACTGGAATGGATTGCCATGCCCTCCTCCAGGGGATCTTCCCAACCAGGGTGTCTCCTGCACTATACTTTAAAAGTGAATATGATTTTAACAGAAATATTCTGCTATTGGTAATATTTGATGTTCCATTAAATTGAAAATAATGGATATTCTTGCCTTTAAAAAGGGCTGTAAATCTATTGAGGATTTGAACTTCATTCTTTCTGAAATGTGTACTTACTGATTAATTCAATTTTGAATTGAAGTAATTTATCACTTTTATAAATTAAGTGACTTTCCCCTTTCCTCTCATGGTGAAGTTGTTAATCTAATGGTGCTGCAATGTAATGGTCTCTCTAGAAAGAACACTTTAGGCAGTTTTATTCTGATATGCTCCTAGAGCCCAGGAAATCTGATTAATTTACAGTGCTCATATAAGTGACCTGTAAAATTATGAAAAGAAAAAAGCACTCTAATTTGCCACTTTGATTGGCTTTTTATTATTCTGTCCAAAAATTCATTTGAACATTCCTGTAATATTTTAAAATGAAAAAAATCTTTCTTGACTCTTCTCATTACTCAGTATTTCTTATGATTTGTCTGTAATTTTTATGAATATTATTAATGACAATGATAGTGACCATTTTTGAGGAATTGCTATATGACAGATACTATATTTAGTAATTGATACAGAGCAGCATTTAAGTACATTGGTTTTAAGTCATAAAAATGCTGTTTTTCATTGCAGCTTTAAGAAGTACATCTTCATCACAGTACATAGTTTCAAGAGTAGCATATTCATGTTTTAGGTGAAGCCTATGTAATCCTTTGTAACTCAGTTTCTTTATCTGAAAAATGGAGATGATAACACCTACTGTATAGGATTGTTTCTTTGATAGGGAATTTATGCAAAGCAATAAGCAGATTTTTTAGGAAATGAAATTAGTGAGAGACAGACCAAGTCTTCTTGTTTCTAAAGGTGAAATTGAGTGATCCAGAGGGATGGGAGGGGGAGGGAGGTGGGTGGGGGGTTCGGGAAGGGGAACACATGTAAACCCATGGCTGATTCTTGTCAATGTATGGCAAAAACTATTACAATATTGTAAAGTAATTAGCCCCCAAGTAAAATAAATAAATTTATAAAAAATAAAAAAAAAATAAAAAAAAATAAAATAAAATAAAAAATAAAAGTGGAATTGCAACAAATCAAAAAAAAAAAAAAAAAAAAGCCATTTGCTTATGAAAGAGACAAAAGTAGTGTTTTGGTTTCAGTTGTTCAAATAACGACAGTACTCTTCCATTTCAGTTCTTTTACACAGCATGGCATTTGGCAAGTAGGCAATTTCAAAGTGTTAAATTACTTGCTGGAATTCACTCGTGTCTAATGATATGCTGAAAACTTGTCCAGCTCAGTAGTATTAAGTTGGTTAACCATATGCCTGCTGTCTGGAGTAATTATTATATATTTTGGGCAAAAATTTATATAGCCACTCTCTATATAGGCACTGTTAAAATACTGAAATAATTATTAATAAGCTTGTTCATGCTGAAACTGAATACTCTAAGCAAAGAAGATATAATGATAATATTGCTATACTTTTTCAGTATAACTGTGCTAAACCTAATTTTATGGAGACTCAAAATTACAAGAAGTACACAGATAATATTACCCCTTTTTTAGATTAAGCCTCTGAGGTTCAGAAAAATAACAACTGCTCTGTGTTATTTAAGAACTAAGCAGAGCTGACCAGTTGGCTCCCTGTCCAGAGCTCTTCTTAGCCCCATTGTTTGTTTCTTCATTCTTGGAAGACAACTACAACAGGGAAGTGACAGAAAGAAACAGAGAAAACAACAAAAAACAGGGAATGGACAATTTTTTGTATAAAATTGTAATCGATTAAACTATGAGCCACACTACCTTCACAGTGTGTACAGAACAGGTAGGTCCGTTGGTTCTGTTCATAGGCTTTTTAATGAGGGCAGTTCCTTTCCTCTTTCCTTCCCCTCTCATAATTTGCTCAAAAATTATAGATGGCTAATCTAGAGATCAGAGGCCATCAATGCAACATCCTAATCATGAGAAAATGCATGATGGTGTGTAAAACAAATTACACTTTATGTTTTGCACTTTTGATTTCCCTTTGACTTTATAGTTTTTGACTTCCATGATGACTGCCGACTTTTAAATGTTGAAATACTGATTATATATAAGCAAGACTCGGATTGTCATTAAGCAAATAAGAACAGGTACATCAATCAGTCACATTTGTTTTCATTCTCCTGTTGGACTGTTTTGGTTTTGGTATTTAGTGATACGTAAATAGAACTTGTATGAAAAGAAAATTTCCTCATTTTTAAAATAAATTTTAATGAGCTTTGAAATATTTTCACCTCAACTTTGGAACAGACCAAGAAGAGGCAATCGTTGTTTTCTGAACTTTTATTCAGAAAATAAAGTTTATTCTATAACTAAGCATAGAATAAAATCATTAATATTTAGGAATGTATTAAAACTGTGAGCCTCATACATCTTAATTTGCATAATTAAGAAAAATAAAATTCATGACTGTTAGTACAAAATGTAAGGAATTCAGTACATCTGTACACTCCAGCTGTGTTAACTATATAAGACCCCTTACTATTTGTATGCATAAAAAATAGTAGATATAGATAATTTTATTGTATTGTGATTACCTTTATTTTATTACTTACATAAGGAAAGACTTTCAATTAAAATAATTATGTAAAAACCGAGGAGAGCTAACCAAACCTTCCAAGTGAGATGATAATACCTGATGAAATTTACGAAGAAGGGAGCAAGCTCATTTCCAGGGATAGATTGTCTTGGTATTGTTTCAGTTGTTGGTAGCCTAAAAACTGCATTTGAGTGTTATGGAGTTTTTTTGTAAGCTGACACATGTATAACACTCTTTTGCCTCTCTTGTATTTGATGGTAGTATACTTAATTTTATTTTGATTTAAGAGTATACAAAAAATATGGAGTATGGCTATTGGGGGAAGCAATGTAATCCAATTAATTAAAGAAAAAGATCTGATCTGTGACTTGGGAAAATGGCAAAATGATTATTTGTTGTTCATTGTTGATCAACTGAATGATTCATTTAAATCCAGGCTAAAGAGGAAGCAAGTGAGATAGAAGCTGAGGGGACTATAAAATAATTTGTTTTGAGAAGAGTTAAGTAAGTGCAGTAATGTTAGATAGTATCTGGAAAGGAAATTAAAGAGACACTTTTACATAGCCTAAATGAGCCTAAAGAAAACCTTACATTTTATGCAAATAAAGTATGCTGTAAGATAAATTATAAATAATTTTTAAAATACAGGGAAATATAAAGAAAAGAACTATATCATTGGTGTCAGCTCCTAAAGAAAACTTCAGTAACTGTTTTGATGTGTTTCTGTGCATAGATTGTAGTTTACTTTACATAGTTGTGATCAAACTTTACATGTAAAAATTTTTGAGCTAATTTTTCTTGGTTTATCATTAGAATAGTTTTAAGATTTTCAAATTACTCTAAGTTTAATAAGCATCTTTAATTCCTATACCATATTTCTTTGAGGATATCCACAAAGATAATTTGGTGACTCCCTTATTATTTAGATTTTTTTCTCTTTTCACAAAGATAAATAAGGATATACAGATATACCAGTTGAATTCATTGGAGGACATACCTAAAATTTTATTCATACTCTTGTTCTTGACACTGTTATAAGCTGTGCACTATAATCACTAGTAAGTGAAAATACTTCTAGTGATATACCATTTAATAGTATGACTTTTTATTCTTGCTCATTTGTACAGTGATTAATTTCATCATTAGATTGCTGGAGGCATTTTCTGTCCTTATATATTTCTTATCTTGCTCTATTTTATTATTTATCCATAGTTTGCTTTGTGTTTTCTCTATGCATCTATGGAGTAAAGTAAAGCACTCTTTACTTGCACCTTTATATTTCCCACTAACTTGTATTCTGAGACTTTTCTTTGGAAAACCTGAATTTATCAAATTTGACAAGTTTTGACTTGAAATCTCTTTTCCAGATTATAACAATACTTGGTGCTTACTGAGCTTCCAGTTCTTCCAGAGGCTTAGAAAATTCATCTAGATAAATTCTTAATTAACATGAACCAGAACATACGTTCTGATGTATGTAGTCAGATTTTTCTATTTTCTTGCATTAAGACAGAAAAAAAGGGAAACTATCTGTTTTGATATTCATCTCACTTTAGGTTTGTGTTGTTTCATTCAGCCCTCTTTGGAACACATCCACCTACAATTACTAGTTAAAAAAAATACTCTGCTTAAAATTTTCAAAATTTTAATTTTTTCATAGTCATCTTTGGAAACTTTAGTTTGATCCCATTATATGTATATATTAATTCATACATGTCATTAGGAAACAAGGAGGAAAAGCAGTATCTCTCTGCTTGTGAAGAGTCTCTGAAAAGTTGTGTTTTTGCAAGGATACTGTTTATGGTGCTTTTGAAATGTACATTCTTGTGACATAGAAGGATCTTCAACAAATGGCAGCAAACAGCTCAAATTTGGGGAGATAAAGCAGGGGTCAAAGTCTAACTGCATCTAAATTTAAATTGTATCAGTGGCACCAGTGACATTTCTTGGCCTATTCTGAAGGGCAGTGAGTGTCTGTTGCACAGATTGTTAGTTTTAATATGTTCAAATGTGTTTTCATTACCAATTGGTACACAGGTGGTGAAGGGAAACAGTCTTTGGAGGCAGAACAAATGGACAAATGTGTTTTTTAGTTCCTTCTACTGGCAGCTAGTTTGATATCCCTAAGGAGATGTTTCTTGACAATAATTGTATGAAAAATACCAACATTTGATTTCCAGATATTTGACAGAATGGAAACTCTTCTATTTGCCAGGAAAATGACTAATGGACCTTCTAATCTCCATATTTAATAGAGGTTTTAAGAAAAGGCTATAAGGGAGATAATACATGAATTGTGTCCCAAGTAGTTTGTAAAGTTACTCTAACAGATATCTGGATTTGTCAAGACCTATTTGTGGGTTTTCTTAGAACTTTGGGGTTTTTTTTGGTTTGTTGTATTTATTTTTCCTCCATTTCTCTAACTCATTGCATCTTCTTCGTTCTTTTCTCTTTCGTAACTTGGAAATTATACATTTAAAAAATCTCCTAGTAGTTACTGAGGACAAAATTTAAATATACTAATTTTGGTATCAAGCTAGCCTTAAATTTTGAAATTTTGAAACAGTTCAATAAAATAAATTTAATACATGGAATTAAATTTACTGTCACCAATTCTTGGAGTCTTTTTCTTTTTCCAAGTAAATGTTAATGAGAAGAGTGGCAGGAATAAAAGTAACCACAACAACTGGCAGATCTAATTATTTTTCTAGCTTTTAAAGTTTATTTTAAATAGGAAAGGCAAAAATATAGTTCAAATAAGTACCACCCAACTAATGAAGCACATTTGAAAAAATCACAGTGACCTCAAGTCTTCTGTCACTTGATTTTGTTAGACTTTGCTCCTTTTTCTTTCTTTCTATTACACTTGATAATACAAATAAAGAAGATACACAAATTGAATGTGACTCAAGATTAAGTTTTTTCCATAAATCAGAAATCACATTACATTCTGCAGAACTCCTTCACTGGCTCTATATAATTAACATCTCCCTATGTGTGTTAGTTGCTCAGTCATGTCCGACTCTTTGTGGCGCTGTGGACTGTAGCCCATCAATCTCCTCTGTCCATAAAATTTTCCAGGCAAGAATATTGGAGTGGATATCCATTCCCTTGTCCAGGGGATCTTCCCAACCCAGGGATCAAAACCCAGGTCTCCTGCATTGAGGGCAGATTCTTTACCAGGTGAGCCACCAGGGAAGTCCAACATCTCACTGGAAAGTTCTAATTTTTACAAGTCTGATAAATTCTTGGGATCAATAGAAAACTATTAAGTTTGCAATTTTATTGTATCAAAAATTAGCAGTGAATGGATATTTGTTCAGCCAGTTCATAATTATTTAGTTCATTTCTTGTTAGAAATATTGTCTGAGTAAACATAAATTTTACTGATTTTTCCCAAAATACTTGATAAGACATTAAGCCTTGAAAGTGGGTTATTCAGAGCTTGTCATCTGAGTGATCTCACAGTTTTTCCTTTTCTACTGTCAGTGTAATATAAAATCCAACAATGGCCATCCTTTGTTTTTAATACCACACTGGGTGATGGTTCTTTGTGGTAAAGAGAGGCCATAAAAAAAAAAAAAAAATGAACATCTCAAGATACTAAACTAATTCCACATGATGAATATTTACTGCATTTGCTATTTAGATGTCTCGGAGGGTTTTCAGATTCATTTCATTTCAGATTCATAACATAGGGAGACTAGCAAACATCATTCAGCTTGGAGAAAACACTGATTAAAGTAATGAAAATCAAAGACAAGCCAAAAAAGGGGACGAGAAGGGTAATGCTTTCTCACAAACTTGTTTTGGAAATTTCTACAAAAACATTCTGACCATTAGTCAGCATAAGAATGTTTTTCAGATTTTTTGGATCCTTATATATTTACCCAATAAAATCATGCTTTTATTTTTAAAAATTGGTACATGATGATAGACTTGTACTTAAAAAGCAGGAAGAGTAATTTCTTGGTGTCCATGCTCATTCACATTTTGTTACAGACATACAGTTATCAGAGAAGTACAAGGTAAATGAATGTGACTTAAAAAATGGTAAGTTCTGTAGAACTATACTTGGACATTTTGAAAATATGCATTAATTGGTAGGAATGCCAAACTGATAGAAATATGGAATCGATGCAAAAAAATAAACAAAATTGTGTTCCAGCTGCTTAAAAATTCATGGCAAATGTTAGAAATGTTAAGCTTTATTTTCAGTCATTCTACAAATATTCTGTGAATATGTAGAAAGATCTTGGCACTGTGCATGCATTAGGACTAGAGAAACGAATAAGTTATGGCTTCAGTTCTTTAAGGGTTCAGTATAAATGTAGGGAAATATCAATCTCACTTCATTTTAGTCTAAGTTGGAATTTTGGTACCACACTTTTAAAGACTCTTTCCTTTGCATAGCTTCAATTTTACTTTCCATAGAGTATCACAAATTAAGCTAATTTCACCAAATGTTCTTCAGACAAATAAGTATGTAATGGTCTGCTGCCAAACCCATCATCGGTGGTTCATATTTTTTTTTTTTTTAGGGTCACACATTTTTATTTAGCAAATTAAATCTATTTCATTAAAAGAAGTTCTATCCCATCCATGATAATAATTCATAAATAGGTAACAAGGAATCATAGTCCTAAAATGGAAGAGCTTAAGAGCTGCTGCCAAAGTCATAACAAATGCTTAATACATGCAAGATCTACTGACACATATTAGTAAATTGTGTATGTTATTTAGAGGCTTGAGTATAGAATGGTTTAAGGAATACAAAGCTAAAAGCAAAAGAATGACAATAAATTTTTAAAAAATGCCTCTAGTATCTTGTTCTCATGTATGACTTTTGAAATTGTGCCAATCTGCTTCTGTCCAGAGCAGAGATGGCTTGTTTTCTTTTAAATACATAGTGGGAATCATTCAGATTGTTCTTAATGATTATCTGATCAAGATGTCATATTGAATATGTGGTATTAGCTTTTCTTTCTGTTTCTAAATTCCTTTTGAAATAATAAAACACTGCTAAAAAAAAATGAGTGGTAGAAATCCATGACCAAAAAAATAAGAGGAAAACAGGAATAGCTGTCTTTTGAAGAACTTTTGGAAAATAGTAAAAATATGGTTTGGAATTGATAGGGAAATTGAAAATTTATCATTATGAAATGATCCTTTTCCCAGGTAATATTTTGCTCTAAAGTCTAATTGATGGTAAAATATCCTCTCTAGTCTACTTTGATTACTGTTAACTGAGCATTACATGTGTTTTCCCATCAATTTTCAGTTAACTTACTTGTAGCTTTTTAATTAAAGAGTGTTTCTTGGGCAGCATGTAGTTGAGTGTCACCTTTCTATCCAAGCTGACTGTCCTTGCTTTATAATTAAAAAGGGCTTCCCTGATTGCTCAAGTGGTAAATCATCCACCTGCAATGCTGAAGACCCAGGAGATGCAGGTTTGATCCCTGGGTCAGGAAGATCCCCTGGAGGAGGAAATGGCAACCTATTCTAGTACTCTTGCCTGGGAAATCTCATGGACAGAGGAGCCTGGTGGGCTACAGTCCATGGTTATTGGAGTGATTAGACTATTCCCATTTCTATCATCATGCTATAAATTTCCTATTTCCCTTCTGTTCTTGTTCCTTTTTGTTCTTCATTGTCTTCTTTGAATTACTTATTTTTTATTCTATTTATCTCTTTTCTTATCTTAATATAACTTTTTGGAATTATGCTAGTGGTTCTTTTGAGGTTATATGATGTACATAGTTAATGTATCACAATCAACCTTTAATTGGTATTACGCCACTTCACAGATAATATAAGGACCTTATAGTTAGATACGTTCATTTCCCCTTGCCTGATTTTGCACTGTCATTGCTATATATTTTATTTCTTCATGTATTAGTGCATTGTTATTCCTTTTGCTTTAAATTCTCAATTATCTTTCAAAAATATTTAAATAATAATAAAAATAAATTTTACTTAAACCTTGAAGATACCATTTCCAGTGTTCATTCTTACTTTGTATAGATTTATATTTCCATCTGATACCATTTTCTTCCTCCCTGAAGATCGTCCTTAAACATTTCTAGAAGTGCAGCTCTGTTGGTAATATTTCTTTCAGATTTTGTATAATGAAAAAGCTTTAGTCTTCCTTAGTTTTAAAAAATATTTGCTAGAAATAAAAGTCTAGATTGAAATCCTCCCCTGACCCCTCACCTCAGCCACCCCAGTACTTATTTGCATTGTGTCCAGTGAGAAATACACTGTCATCTGTATTTATTTTCATCTGTACATTTTGTATTTTTTTCCTCTGGTTGATTTTAAGGTTATTTCTATACCACTAGTTTTAAGTAATTTGATTAATATGTCCCTTGATGTAGTTTTGCTTTTTGTGATTGCAGTTATTTGAGCTCTATGGGTCTGTGAGGGTTGTAATTTTCATCAAATTTGAAAATTTTTCAACTATTATTTCTTCAACTATAGGTCTTTTCTCCTCATCAACTATATGTTATTTCTCATCTTTTCTTCATGAACCGTGTATATTAAGCAACTTGAAGTTGTTTATTAACTCACTCATGCACTGTTACAATTTTTTTTTAAGTCATTTTCTTCATGTGTTTCATTTTGTAGTTTCTGTTGGTTTTCAAGTTCAGGAGTCTTATTTGGCTTCAGTATCTGATCTGCCATTAATCACAGTGTGTTTATTTTTGACATTATTTTCATTCTAAAAGAACAATTTGGGTCTTTTTTTCTATATCCTCTTTTTTTCCCTAGTTTTTTTAAAATACGAATTACAGTTATGAAACTATTTTAATGTCCTTGTTTACTAGTTCTGTCATCTTTATTCTTCTGTCATTTTCTTTTGATCAATTTTTCTCCTTAATGTGGGCCTTGTTTTCTTTCTTCTTTGCCTCTCTGGTAATTTCTTACTGGAAAGTGAAAGTGAAAGTCGCTCAGTCGTGTCTGACTCTTTGCAACCCCGTGGACTATAGAGGCCATGGAATTCTCCAGACCAGCATACTGGAGTGGGTAGCCTTTCCTTTCTCCAGGGGATTTTCCCAACCCAGGAGTCAAACCCAGGTCTCCCACACTGCAAGCTGAGCCACAAGGGAAGCCCCTTTTTACCGGATGTGAGATATAAATTTTATCTTATTTAGTGTGCGTATTTTTGTATTTTGTTTATTTTTGTTTGTTAAGTTTATCATTTTGTCTGGAATAAGCTCAGTACTTACTCTCTCTACTATTTTTCTGGTGATTCTTTTGTCTGTCTTCAGACAGTTTCTTCACACAAATATGCTGATCAGTCCTCAGCTAAAGACTTGAGGGGAACCTCTGCAGGTCTTCAGAGACTCTTGTTAGTGCAGTCCTCTTGTTTCTGAGATACTGCCCTATATATACAGTTGTCTAGGATTCCCTGGACTCACAGCTGTGTCTTCTCACCTTGGGGAACCAAGATCTAACTGAATGCCTAATCAGTGTTCTTGGCCTGGTAAACTCTATCCAGGAAGTAAACTCTTGAGTCATGGGCCTCAGCTCATTTATTTCCTGCCTCTCGGGAATCATTGTCTTTCGTTTCTTGATGTTTAATATACTGAAAACCATTCTTTCATGTATTGTGTATGACTTTAATTTATTTCACACTGTGTGGTGAATCTGCCTAGACAAGGAAATCTAGTTTTATGTTTGTTGTTTGATTTAACCTGTTGAGTACATACTGCTCTCTGCAACCATGACCTGATTTTTTTTAATGCATTTTAATTCTCCACCATTTCTTTTCCAATCTTTTTCCTACCCATCTTTTATCTCCTCTCTTTCTGCCCCTCCAGTTACACATATACATATATTGTACTTTTTCTTTGAGTTCTGTAAGAGTTTTACTCTTCCTTCTGTATTTTTCATTTATTTCTTCTTTTTCTTTTGAAAACTGCCTCTCCATACTTTCTTCTGGAAGTTTTCTTCTGATATATCTTCCAGTGAGTAATTATTTTTCTAATATGCTGTTAAACCCATATTTACAGTTCTTACTTTTGACTTTATAGTTTGCAGTTATAGAAATTAGATTTTTTTTTTGTTGTTTTCTTCCATGTCTTGTTTTGTTTTCTTGTTATTTCCTTGAACATAGTAGATAGGTTTATTTTAATTATGTTTCTTGTGCCCTCACTATTTGTATTCCCTGATTATGCACTGTTATTGTATGTTGTTTCTCTTGGTTTATTTTATACTTGAATGATGTTCTTCCTTTAGAGAGGAAGTTATTTGCTTCTGTCAAATGGCTAGCAGTACCAGCAGGTCAAAATTAGAGAGCCAGTATGATTTCACACTTATTCTTGTTTCAAGACACTGTCTGGATACCAGCATAGACAATGGAGAGATTCCCAGTGCCACCTCCTGGTATCTTCTGACTCTGTTATTTTTTCCCACTAGCACAAGTTTATGAAAATCACATTTCAGCTCTTAAGCTTCTCAACCTCCTCCTTTCAATTCAACAAACACATTTGGAAAAATGCTCCCAATATTGAATTTACTTCTCTGGGGTTCAGCCTTCTTTTCAATCTTGGCTTCATAATTCTGCACTGATTTCTTAGCTTTCCAATACCTTCTAGCAGATATTTTTAATATTTGGTCCAGCTACTAGCTTTTCTCCCTGGGATTGTTCATACTGCCTTGCTTGTGACTGTTGGAAAAGAAAGTTCCATTGTCATTCTCACCTTTTACAAGTACATGTGACCCTTTCATAAAAATAAATTTATAATTAAATACTTTCAGAAATAAGTAAATTTTACTTACCCAGAAGTAGAAAACCACTGTAAGTTCTAGTTCAAGACAGAGACATGAAGAAAATATTATCGGTTTAGTAGGAAAACTAGTTCCCATTCAGTTCAGTTAAGTCACTCAGTAATGTCCGACTCTTTGTGACCCCATGGACTGCAGCACGCCAGGCCTCCCTGTCCATCACCAACTCCCAGAGTTTACCCAAACTCATGTCCATTGAATCGGTGATGCCATCCAGCCATCTCGTCCTCTGTCGTCCCCTTCTCCTCCTGCCCTCAATCTTTCCCAGCATCAGGGTCTTTTCCAATGAGTCAGCTCTTCGCATCAAGTGGCCAAAGTATTGGAGTTTTAGC
The DNA here is from genome assembly GCF_054371585.1 of Giraffa tippelskirchi. Lineage (NCBI taxonomy): Eukaryota > Metazoa > Chordata > Mammalia > Artiodactyla > Giraffidae > Giraffa > Giraffa tippelskirchi. Next base: position 99,936,688 of record NC_137280.1, on the reverse strand, counting down.
TTCAACATCACTCTTTCCAATGAACACTCAGGGCTGATCTCCTTTAGGATGGACTGGTTGGATCTCCTTGCAGTCCAAGGGACTCTCAAAAGTCTTCCCCAACACCACAGTTCGAAAGCATCAATTCTTCAGTGCTCAGCTTTCTTTATGGTCCAACTCTCATGTCCATACATGACTACTGGAAAAACCATAGCCTTGACTAGATGGACCTTTGTTGGTAAAGTAATGTCTGTGCTTTTTAATATGCTGTCTAGGTTGGTCATAGCTTTTCTTCCAAGGAGCAAGCGTCTTTTAATTTCATGGCTGCAATCACCATCTGCAGTGATTTTAGAGCCCAAAAAACTAAAGTCAGCCACTGTTTCCACTGCTTCCCCATCTATTTGCCATGCAGTGAGGGGACTGGATGCCATGATCTTCATTTTCTGAATGTTGAGCTTTAAGCCAATGTTTTCACTCTCCTCTTTCAATTTCATCAAGAGGCTCTTTAGTTCTTCTTCATTTTCTGCCATAAGGGTGGTGTCATCTGCATATCTGAAGTTATTGATATTTCTCCCAGCAATCTTGATTCCAGCTTGTGTTTCTTCCAGCCCAGCGTTTCTCATGATGTGCTCTGCATAGAAGTTAAATAAGCAGGGTGACAATATACAGCCTCGACGTACTCCTTTTCCTATTTGGAACCAGTCTGTTGTTCCATGTCCAGTTCTAACTGCTGCTTCCTGACCTGCATACAGATTTCTCAAGAGACAGGTCAGGTGGTTTGGTATTCCCATCTCTTTCAGAATTTTTGCACAGTTTATTGTGATCCACACAATCAAAGGCTTTGGCACAGTCAATAAAGCAGAAATAGATGTTTCTCTGGAACTCTGTTGCTTTTTCTGTGATCCAGCAGATGTTGGCAGTTTGATCTCTGGTTCCACTGCCTTTTCTAAAACCAGCTTGAACATCTGGATGTTCACAGTTCATGTACCGTTGAAGCCTGGCTTGGAGAATTTTGACCATTACTTTGCTAGCGTGTGAGATGAGTGCAGTTGTGTGGTAGTTTGAGCATTCTCTGGCATTGCCTTTCTTTGGGATTGGAATGAAAACTGACTTTTTCCAGTCCTGTGGCCACTGCTGAGTTTTCCAAATTTGCTGGCATATGGAGTGCAGCACTTTCACAGCATCATCTTTTAGGATTTGAACTAGCTCAACTGGAATTCCATCACCTCCACTATGTTCGCATTAGTCACGATGAAAATGCACCTACCCATAGCAAATTCTGAAGACATAAAATTGTACTACTTTTGCTCAAGGGAGATTCTGGCTATACAGTATTTAAATATAATTTTTTGTTACCAAATATCTTAAATTATTGAGTTTGAATATTTCTTTTATGATGTATATATATATGAAATAGCTTTCTAAAATGTTATAACAATATATCATCAAAATCATTTTTCTGGCATGGCCAAACACATTAATAATTTCAAGTAAATAATTTCATATAAATGTGTTGGGAATATAAATTGCCATTAGTTATGTTGAAAACACATCTGTCCCATAACAAAAGAGTGTTTTGTGAGATTTTATTAGTCAGCCTCTACTATATTTTGGCCCTATTCTAACTGCTCAACATAAAGCAGTGAGCAGGAAAGAGAATGTGCTTCCATAGAGAGCTCGCATTCCAGGGAAAAAGAAGTATCCAAAAAAGAAACAAAAAAAGGTAACTCATTGTTAGAGATTGTACTTTTACTTTCTTAGACAGTGAATGTCACATGTAAGAAATTTCAAGAACATTGTTTATAATAGTGATTATGTAATTTATTTTCTAAACCAGGGCACTTTAGAGAATAAAAAGAGATGCTAAAATAATTTATGTAATTAAAATTTAATTAATGAAATATAGCTGATTTATAATATTGTTATTTTCTGGTATACAACACAGTGATTCAACAGTTTGCTAGATTTTACTCCATTTAAAATTACTATAAAATATTCGCTATATCCCCTGTGCTGTAAAATATAGCCTTATAGCTTATTTATTTTATTCTTACTGGTTTATACCTCTTAATTCCTTACCCCTATCTTGCCCTCCCTAGTTCCTCTCCTCACTGGTAGCCACTAGTTTGTTCTCTATATCTGTGAGCCTATTTCTGATTTATTATATTCATTCATTTTAATTTTTTTTATATTCCACATATAAGTGATAGCATACAGTATTTGTCTTTATCTGTCTGACTTATTTCACTAAGCATAATACCCACCAAGTCCATCTGTGTTGTTTCAAATGGAAAATTTTCATTCTCTTTATGGCTAATATTCCATTGTGTGTGTATATATTTATACCACATCTTTATCCATTCATCTGTTCATGGACACATTGGTGGCTTCCATATCTTGACTATAGTAAATAATGCTACTGTGAACATTAGAGTGCATGTATCTTTTCAAAATGTTTTCTTTTTCTTCAGATAAATACTAAGGAGTGGAATTGTTGGATTATATGGGAGTTCTACTTTTAGTTTTTTTTGAGGAATCTCCATGAAGTTTTCTATATTGGCTGCAGCAATTTACACCCCACCAACAGTATGCTTGGTTTCCCTTTTCTCCACATCCTTGCCAGTATTTGTTATTTGTAGACTTTTTGATGATAGCCATTCTGACAGGCATGAAGTGTTACCTTATTTTCTCTTGATTTGCATTTCTCTGATGATTAGTGATGTTGAGCATGTTTTCATGTGCCTGTTGGCCATCTGTATGTCTTCTTTGGAAAAACGTCTATTCAGGTCTTCTGCCCATTCTTTAACCAGATTTTTTTTTTTTTTGACTTGATTTATATATTTTGGATATTAACCCCTTATTGGTCATATCATTTGCAAATATTTTTCCTTCAGTATATTTTCTTTGCTGTGCAAATGCTTATAAGTTTAATTAGTTCTCATTTGTTTACTTTTGCTTATGTTTTCTTTGCCTTAGAAGGTAGATCCAGAAATTATTGCTGCAATTTATGTCAAAGAGTACTCTGCCTAAGTTTTCTTCTGGGAGTTTTATTGTTTCTGGTCTTAGATTTAAGTCTTTAATCCATTCTGAGTTAATTTTTTTATATAATGTGAGAAAATGTTCTTATTCATTCTTTTTTTTTTTAAATAAATTTATTTATTTTAGTTGGGGGCTAATTACTTTACAATATTGTAGTAGTTTTTGCCATACATTGACATGAATCAGCCATGGGTTTACATGTGTTCCCCATCCTGGACCCCCCTCCCACCTCCCTCCCCATCCCATCCCTCTGGGTCATCCCATTGCCCCGGCCCTGAGCATTTGTCTCATGCATCGAACATGGAATGGTGTTCTGTTTCACATATGATAATATACATGTTTCAATGCTATTGTCCCAGAACGTCCCACCCTCACCTTCTCTTACGTGTAGTTGTTCAGTTGTCAGAGCAACATTAATTGAAGAGACTATTTTTCCTTTACTGTGTATCCTTACCTTTTTCTCATAATTTACCTAAGTGTGTGGGTTTACTTATGGATTTTTCCATTGATCTATATGCCTGTTTTTGTGTCAGCACCATATTGTTCTGTTTACTGTAGTTTTGTAGTCTGCATGGTCTATAGTCAGGTAGCATGATACTTCCAGCTTTATTCTTTGGTTATTATGGGTCTTTTGTGGTTCCATATAAATTTTAGGAATATTTGTTTTCAGTTCAGTTCAGTCGCTCAGTCGTGTCCGACTCTTTGCGACCCCGTGAATCGCAGCACGCCAGGCCTCTGTGTCCATCACCACCTCCCGGAGTCCACCCAAACCCGTGTCCATCGAGTCGGTGATGCCATCCAACCATCTCATCCTCTGTCATCCCCTTCTCCTCCCGCCCCCAATCCTACCCAGCATTAGGGTCTTTTCCAATGAGTCAACCCTTCGCATGAGGTGCCCAAAGTATTGGAGTTTCAGCTTCAACATCAGGCCTTCCAATGAACACCCAGGATTTGTTTTAGTTCTGTGAAAACTGTCATGAGCATTTTGATAGAGATTACATTAAATCTGTAGATTTCTTTTGGTATTGTGGCAATTTTAGCAGTATTAATATTTCCAATTCATGAATATGAGTTACCTTTCCATTTTTTTGTATCGTCTTCAGTTTCCTTCATCAGTGTTATAAAGTCTTTGGAGTATAGGTCTTTCTCTTATTGTTTAAGTTTATTAAGTATTTTATAATTTTTTATGTGATTTTAAATGGGATGGTTTTCTTGCTTTCTCTTTCATTGTTAACACTATAAAAAGCAACATATTTCTGAATATTAGCCTTGTATCCTCCACCTTTACTGAACTCAATTTATTCTGATGATTTTTTGGTGGAGATTTTAGGGTTTTCTCTTTCTGGTATCATGTCAGCGATGACAGTTTTACTTCTTCTTCTTTTTTTTTTTTTCTAATTTGAATACCTTTTCTTTCTCATGTCTGATTGCTGTGGCTGACACTTCCAAAGTTATGTAAGATAGAAGTGGTGACAGTGTGCATCCTTCTTCATGATTTGAGAGGAAGAACTTTCAACTTTCTCCACTGAGTATATTATCTGTGGCCATAAAATACCTTTATGATGTTGAGATATGTTCCCTTTCTTTCAACTTTGATGAGACTTATTATCATGAATGGATGTTGAATTTATCGGATGTCTTTTCTGCATCTGTTGAGATAGTCCTGTGATCTTATCCTTTCTTTTGTTGGTGTGGTGTATCACATTGGTTGATCTGTAGGTATTGAACCATCCTTGCATCCCTGGAATACAACTCACTAGATCATGGTGTATGATCCTTTTTGTATATTGTTGAATTTGGCTTGCTGATATTTTGATGAAGATTTTGACATCAATATTTAATAGAAATATTGGCAAGTAATTTTCTTCTTTTGTAATTTCGTTGTCTGGTTTTGGTATCAGGGTAATGTTGTCTTCATAAAATGAATTTGAGGGTGTTCCATCCTCTTCAGTTTTTTGGAATTGTTTGAGAAAAGGAAAAATTTAATTTTTAAATATTTATTTGTTGACTACAAAATTAGTTTTATTATATGTGTGAATCTATAAGATACTTTTTCTCAACAATTATTTTTAAGTATAATTTTCTTAAAATGAAACTAACATGCACTTATGTACATAAAACTATTTTTTTAAATCATTGATTATCCAACATTAAAAACAGCATTATTTATTTATTTATTTATTTATTCTTGATACATATTCATCTACTTTAATTAGTTTGAAAACTTTATTAGTCTGTAATAGTATGTCACTGATATTCAGCTGGTCTTATTTTTCCAGGTAATTCAAATACTTTAAAGTTTAATTTTATTGTTAGTAATTTTGAAGATATTTGACATTTTTAATGAGCTCTTCTTTGAATACCATACTAATTTTAATGGAGAAAATATTCTCTCTGTATATGGTTTTTTATTTAAAATCCAAGCAATATTTTTTTATAAATGGCTGATATTATCAATTTTTGTTATTTCCATATTAAAATTTACATATATGTTAACCCATGTATTTCTGCCAGTACTGCATTTTTGCTTCCTTTAGAATATCTTTTTTCAATAAAAAAATTTTTTTCAAGACTATTCTCATAAATTCTCTCTATTTCTAATCCTTCTGAAATTTTACCAAATGCATATGCAAATCATAGGCCTTCTCATGTAAAATTTTCCAATTAAAAATAGAAATTCTGTTAAAAGAGTCTTCCAACATGTCAAGATATCACACAAAATATAGTTATAAGAATTGCAGAATTAAATCTTATAAACTACATGATCTTTCATCATTTTTTTCACTTCCTCACTTATTCCTGTATAAATAATTTTTATTTTCTGATTTGCAAATTTGGCAATAAGTGTTGATAGAATTCAAAAGAATGGCTGAGTGTTGAGTAAAGGAGTGAACAGGAAAATTTCTGTAGTTTGTATCTCATTGGTATAATCATTATAGAAATGAATCCTTGTATCAAAACTCATCAGTGGACACCTAACATCTGTGTATTTCTCTGCATGTAAATTTTACCATGATCAAAAAATTCAACCAAAAAACCCCACTCCAAACTATGTGCTTATACGAGAAAAGTTAGAAAACACACCAGAATAATTTATATAGCCTAATATATCTTGTAGAGATTAAAAATACATCACCTTAAAATAAGAATTACATGTTTTATAAACACATACTGGACATGGAACAACAGACTGGTTCCAAATAGGAAAAGGAGTACGTCAAGGCTGTATATTGTCACCCTGCTTATTTAACTTATATGCAGAGTACATCATGAGAAACGCTGGGCTGGATGAAGCACAAGCTGGAATCAAGATTGCCGGGAGAAATATCAATAACCTCAGATATGCAGATGACACCACCCTTATTGCAGAAAGTGAAGAAGAGGTAAAGAGCCTCTTGATAAAAGTGAAAGAGGAGAGTGAACATTCTTCTCAATGTAATAAAGAGTCATAGTAGATCAATAGAATAACTCATAGAAGATTCTAAAATACAAATGACTAATCTTTAGTAAGAAAACAGAATGAGGAAAAATCTGTCAAACTATAAAATGAAAATGTGGAATATCTAAATGACAGTTTTATTTAAGCTTTCGGGCACTATTGAAGCACATTTCAACCTTAAGTGTTGATCCAGGCAGAGACCTTTGAAGTAAATTGTTTACATTGATTTGCAATCCAATAAGCCTTTGTAGTAAGCTATCCTCTTTGAATTTACAACCTTGCTTAATTCAGCAGAAAATTGCTCTGCCTGTTTCAGAGACCCATGTAGATGACTTGAGCACAATTAAAAGAATTAAACTTGTGATGTTGGTGAAAGAAGGCCTGAGAATCCCTTTGATGACTAGCCAGACACAAAGAGCAGTCGTTGCTTATGAAGAACTGAGTCTGACTGAAGGAGTTGAGAGATCAGAAAGTATTTACCTCAGCTCTTGGCGCAGGATAGGCACTCAAACTCTCATTCCTGTAAAACAGCAGCAAGGAAGCTTACCTCCACAAAAACTCATCTTTAGTGAATGGATACAGAACTTAGATACTTCTGGTGTTTAGGCACTTTTTAAGTGGCAATTTATGTACTTTCAAAAGATTCAGTATGTCAGAGTAGCTTATAGCATGTAGAATTTTAAAAGGGTTACAAGCAGTATCCTAAGAATACCTAGAAGATAAGAAGCACAGCTTTTATGAAACCAAATGTGCTACTGGAAACGTTTTTTAAGAGTATTAAAATTTTCTTCAAATTTACCCTCCAGAAATATGAAAGCGAAAGTTGCTCAGTCATGTCGGACTCTTTGCGACCCCATGGACTATACAGTCCATGGAATTCTCCAGGCTAGCATGCTGAAAAGGGTAGCCTTTGCCTTCTCCAGATCTTTCCAACCCAGAGATCAAACCCAGGTCTCCCACATTGCAGGCAGATTCTTTACCAGCTGAGCCACCGGAGAAGGCAACTGTCTAGTATTTCAAGATTAAGAAAATATACAAGGTCCTTCTTTTATCATTCCTGCAGTCCTTGGTGTACTTTTCGTTCTGAAAAGTCATATTGAGAACCTTCTATGTACTAAAAGAAGGACAGTTTGTAGAGAGGTGAATATACCCACTCAGCAGCAGACAACTCTGAGTCTAAACTCCAGGTCTTCCATTTACTAACCTCTTAAATAGGAATGCTGATAATAGTTGCCTCATAATGGTTGTTATGAGGATTAATAAATCAATGTACGGAAAGCACTTAGAATCTGGCATGTGACAAACACTGAATAAATGTTAACTATTATTAGTATTTTGTTATTAATTCACAGTTTAGTTCAGTCGCTCAGTCGTGTCCGACTCTTTGTGACCCCATGACCACAGCACGCCAGGCCTCCTTGTCCATCACTAACTCCCTAAGTCCACCCAAACCCATGTCCATCGAGTCGGTGATGCCATCCAACCATCTCATCCTCTGTCGTCCCCTTCTCCTCCTGCCCTCAATCTTTCCCAGCATCAGGGTCTTTTCCAATGAGTCAGCTCTTCGCATCAGGTGCCCAAAGTATTGGAGTTTCAGCTTCAACATCACTCCTTCCAATGAACACCCGGCACTGATCTCCTTTAGGATGGACTGGTTGGATCTCCTTGCAGTCCAAGGGACTCTCACAGAGTCTTCTCCAACACCACAGTTCAAAAGCATCAATTCTTCGGCGCTCAGCTTTCTTTATAGTCCAACTCTCTTGTCCATACATGACTACTGGAAAAACCATAGCCTTGACTAGACAGACCTTTGTTGGTAAAGTCATGTCTGTGCTTTTTAATATGCTATCTAGGTTGGTCATAACTTTCCTTCCAAGGAGTAAGCGTCTTTTAATTTCATGGCTGCAGTCACCATCTACAGTGATTTTGGAGCCCCAAAAAATAAAATCAGCCACTGGTTCCACTGTTTCCCCATCTATCTGCCATGAAGTGATGGGACCGGATGCCATGATCTTAGTTTTCTGAATGTTGAGCTTTAAGCCAACTTTTTCACTTTCACTTTCATCAAGAGGCTCTTTAGTTCTTCTTCACTTTCTGCCATAAGGGTGGTGTCATGTGCATATCTGAGGTTATTGATATTTCTCCCGGCAATCTTGATTCCAGCTTGTGCTTCCTCCAGCCCAGCGTTTCTCATGATGTACTCTGTGTAGAAGTTAAATAATCAGGGTGACAATATACAGCCTCGACGTACTCCTTTTCCTATTTGGAACCAGTCCTTATTCCATGTCCAGTTCTAACTGTTGCTTCCTGACCTGCAAACAGGTTTCTCAAGAGGCAGGTCAGGTGGTCTGGTATTCCCATCTCTTTCAGAATTTTCCACAGTTAATTGTGATCCACACAGTCAAAGGCTTTGGCATAGTCAATGAAGCAGAAATAGATGTTTTTCTGGTACTCTCTTGCTTTTTCGATGATCCATCGTATGTTGGCAGTTTGATCTCTGGCTCCTCTGCCTTTTCTAAAACCAGCTTGAACATCTGGAAGTTCACAGTTCATGTCTTGCTGAAGCCTGACTTGGATGTAAGAGCAAAGCAAAGAATCTTTGATTTTTTTAAGCAGGTACATACTTGAGTTTATCCCCCAGAATTTCCTTCAAATGTAAGAGATTCAGAAATTGAGAGATTAGTTTAATCTGCTTTTTAACTTGCAAAATTTCTGCTTAAAGAAAATAACTGGTTTTTATCAGGTGATGTCAATCCTTGATGCTATCACTTTCAAGGCTTTTCTTTTTGTTTTTTGTCCCATCAAGAACATTTACTATTTTATCTGACAAAGATAATTTCTACCTTCTTGTAAGTTAGATCCTTCGAAATTGTCCCTCGCTGACAAAGAGACCAATCATCGTCCACCAAACTTGACGAGGGTAGTGTGAGCTATGATTGGTGAGGCAGCCAATGTATTAGCTGAATGTTAAAAAAATAAATTAATAAAGGCTAAGTGATCTTTTATGTGGGAGTTAATATTATAAATAATAGATGATAAAGGTGTATTTTACTCTGAGATCAGAAGCTGGCATCGGGTAAACCTGAGGCTGTCTGCAGTATGGCCTATAGCTGAACAACAAACTAACACAAGAACACAAAACCCCCCAAACAATCTGATTTTAAAAGGGCAGAAGAACTGAATAGACTTTTTTCCAAAGAAGAAATACAGTAGACCAACAGATACATGAAAAGGTGCTCAACATTACCAATCATCAAGGAAATGCAAATCAAATCCGCAGTGAGATATCACCTTCCACTTGTTAGACTGGCACATTTGTTATTACAAAAGCAAGAAATAAGAAGTGCTGGGGAGGATGTGGAATAAAAGAGACTAACTCTTGTGCCCTCTTGGTGGGAATGCAGATTGGTGCAGCCACCATGGATAGCAATATAGAGAATCCTCAAAAACTAAAAATAGAACTAAATAACTAAATGGCAGTTCCACTTGTGGGTATATGTCAAAAGATTTGAAAACAGGATATCAAGCAAATACCTGCACTCCGTACTCATTACAGCATTATTATTCACAACCACCTGATGCTCAACAGTCCCCTGTGCTGTGTTACACAAGGAGTAGTTTTCTATATTAACTGTGCTTTTCACTGGGATGAAGTTTGGGGCAGATTAGCTTTCTTTCACCATCACAGTTTGTAATTTTATATTTCCATTATTCAGAAGCCAACACGACCTTTTAGGTTGGTAATTGGGGACAAGGATAAAATCTGCATGCCAATTGCTAAGGAACATAAAATACTCAGATGATGCCTGGATTCAAAGTTCTTACTAATAAAAATTCTGGTCTTGGTTGTTAGGTAACAGAGTTTGTAAAAGCAAAATTGATGGAGAACCAATAGAGTTCCAGGAGGTGAACTGTCGGAGAAATCTGAGGCAGGCATCCAAGGACCTCTGATTGTTCAATACCTCTGCTGATTTTTAGGCCATAAACCTGGCAGCAACAACATCTGGACTGCTGAACTGGCATGGTCACCAGCAGTGGTAGTCTTTGTAGTATACCTCTCAAGTATCAGAAAGAGATATTTACAGTAAGCAGAGCAAGAGGCAGCCAGTTAGGCAGAATAAGTAACTTGTACTACATCCAGAATAGGAAACCTCTGCTTCTCGGGCCCATCTGGATATGATGTAAATCCTGGACCTGAATCACTACTACCAGGACCTATTCCTCCATTTCTAAATGAGAACTTCTCAATCTTTCCTCCCATTGAGGTTTGAATTAATGGGATCCCAAGAAACCATTTCTGAATCTGTTCAATTAGAGATCCTGAATTTGGAACTGGGTAGAGGAACATATGTTATTTGATGATAACTAGATACTACTGGATAGAGAAAATGGTTGTTACCCTTTGATGAGGGAATAACTGTACTTTCACTTATACATTGAAGTTAGTTGGGACATTTTTGAAATTACAGGTATGCCTGTAAGGTTCAAGGAGGAAAGAGAAATTGAAAAGATACAATTTAGACAGTTCAACATTTCCAGAAACAATCAGAACACACACACACAAATTAAGAAAATGGAATCAAAATCACAAGTATATCAGTTCTTTCTCATATCATACATCAGTGGAATTCAATTTAAATTCCATTAGGGATTACAATGAAACTTGACCAACTGATTTTAAAAAAGAAAATAGTAAACTGTGTAAGAATGCCAAATTTTTCTCCATTAAAAAAGTTAATAGCTTTATTTAAATATATTGACATATGATAAGTTGCAAATTTTAAGTGCATATTTTGATACATTTTGACATAGGTACATACCTGTGAAATAACCACCATCAAGACAATGAATATATTCATCATCCACAAAGGTTTCTTCCTTTCTGTAGTTTTGTGTCCCTCCTGAATCTCCCTGCCCTTTGCTAAGTATAGATTTCTATTAATAAGTTGATTTTTTTTTTTTTTAGTACTTTAAAGATGTTGCTCCACTCTGACCAGGTTCATATTGTTTCTGATAAGAGATATTTTGTCATCCTTATCTCTATTCCTTTGTATGTAATGTGTCTTTTTTCTCTGGCTGCTTTTAATATTTTTGCCTTTATCACTGGTTTTGAGCAGTTTGATCATGATATGCTCTGGTTCAGTTTTTAAAATGTTTCTTTTACCTTTTTCCTTTGTAAAACTTCATGCTGTGCACTAGACTTTTCATCAAATTAGTAAAAAAATTAGCCATAATTCTTCATATGTTTTTTCTGGACCCCCTGTTTCTTCTCTACTTCTGGGACTTTAATTGCACCTATATTAGGTTGCTTGAAGTTGTCACATAGCTCATTAATTCTCTTCATCATTATTTTAGACTTTCTGCTCTCCTTTTCATATTCTATAATCTCTGTTGCTATGTCTTCAAGTTCATCAATTATTTGTGCTGCAATATCCAGTCAGCCATCAATCCCATCCAGAGGATTTTTCATTTCTGACATAATAATTTTAAGCTCTGGGATTTTGGTTTGGAGTTATTTGGATCTTTTTTATATTTACCATGTCTCTATTTAACATGCTCAGTTTTTTCTTTAACTTATTAACCATGTGGAATATAGTTATGACAACCAACTTAATATCACTGTTAATTTTAATATCTGTGTTCTTATTTGCTTTTTTTTTTTTTTTTTTTTTAAGGCAGAGGTTGCATCCATTTGTTTCATTTTTATTTTATTCTCTGTGAGCGGGTGAAGGGATTCAAGAAAAAGTATCCTGGTGAACAGAAGTAGGTTCAGCAGCTTTGGAAAGATGAGGACATCTTCCTCCATCTGGGTAATGGCCATCTGGTTAGACATGCCCTCAGTTTTGTGTTCTGCGTTAGAGTTGGAAGGAAGAAATTCCATAGGCAAGTGGAGAAGCTGCAGGAAGGTGCTGTATTGGGGAAAGAGCCCAGTCCTTCCACTAAGAGGGCCTCACTGTGTACGGCAAAGATGTGTAATCACCTTTGGAGGACCTGGATGCCTGCTTCCCCTGCTTTACAACCTGCAGGCTTACCGGAATATCCAAAACTTCTCATAGCAATCTCCATACCACAGGAGGAGCTCTTGGTTCTGGTAGGTCTCCTTACAGCTTTCATAAAAATCTGCCCTTGACATAGTATGGCCACAAGGTTCTGCTCCAACAGGAAATGGGCACAGCTGACATAGGACGTCCAGTTCCCTGCAACTCCTTTTCCATCAATAAAGTGGCTCAAATGACCATCTTCAAAGAGCTCCCATGTATTAAGGAATTGTCTCCGTGTGTCTTGACTTCGCTGGTGTTGACCACTTTATGCTGAAAGATCCCAAACCTGACTCCTTTGGCCACAAAGCTACTATAGAACACCCCCAAATCTGGGACTTCACTGAACTTCATCTGCTGGAGGTGGAGACCTTCTGGTAGCTGAAGGGAGTCGTTATTCAGAGTCTAAGGAAGAAAATCAGACCCAGAGCTGTCGGTGGGGATCAGGAGGCTGGAAATTGCGTGGTGCAGGTGGGCTGAAAGCTGCGGGCTGGGAATGACCCAGTACAGAACTAAGTGCGGGTCTTCCTGGGTAAAGTGGTAGCGGTGAGATGCCTTCCCCTCTTGATTCACGAGTTTGGGGCTGGAGAATTCCATGAACAGAGGAGCCTGGTGGGCTACAGTCCGTGCGATCACAAAGAGCTAGACACAACGACTGAGCAGTTAACACTTTGACTTTCCAGACCTCACTCTGGGACTCAGATAACAGCAGGGAGGGCTTTGGCCTCTCAGGTAATAGCAAATCATCCGCGGGCAGCAGCGAAATGAAAATTTCAGGTTCCTGGCACTGTCCACCATCGCAGTTGCTGCCGGTGTGTCCCAAGTCTTCGCTGGTGGTGACTGCCATTCTAGAAGTGTGCCACCTCCTTGGGGAGGTGGGGAATTGGGTATCAAGTTGGCAGCTTGCTGTACCAGAGCAGGTCATAGAGTGCCTCCCTTGGCAAGGCTGGGCCAGTGCACACAGCAAGGGAGGTGCTGTCCAGAAGCCCATGTGGCCGGGGCCTGCAACTGCTAGAAAGGTTGGAAACCCTCCTCCTTGGGGGTTAGGGTGTTCCTATAATGGCCATAGCTGGGGGTGGAGGGTAAAGGTGCGTAGTAGGCAGCTAGGTGTTGGGAGCTGCTCTGGAGCCAGTCAGGCAGGTAGCACCCCTTGTCCTAGGGTCCAGCCTCCCCTGGCAGCCACAGGGCCATCCCAGGCCACCCCAGCATGGCGAGTCCCTTGGAAGGCTCGCCACCTCAGGTGTGCTGGGCTTTTCAGATCTTCTTGTTTGCTTTTGATTGGTATTTTCCACCCCCTAATTTGGGGTTGTCTTTTCCTGGGTTTTCCCAGTGCCAGACATTGTGAATTTTGCCTTAATTGCTGCACATTTTTGCATTGAAGTCTGATTGAGCTTTGTTCTGAGATGAAATTAAGTTACTTGGAATAGTTCCTACTTTTGAGACTTGTTTGATAGTAACAGAGCAGCGTTTGGGCTAACTATAGCCACTCAGTTTCCATTTCCATCATCTCAGGTCAGGAAATCTTCCAGGCTCTGCCTGGGTTTTCCCTCCCTGTTCTGTTGCCTGGAGCATTCAAGGTCATAAAGCTGTGACAGTTGTAAGCCTAAATTTGTTTCCTTTCTCTCAGTGATCGTTTTCCTTTTTTGCCTGATGTTCAATGTCTTGAAGACTATTGTTTGTATTTTGTCCAGTAGTTCTTCTGGGAGGATAAATCCAGTCTCTGTTCTAGCTCAGTTGAAAGTAGAAAGCAACTGAGATGATTTAGAGCAAAAAGTTTGAGAGCATTTGCTCTAACATAAAATAATTAAAACACTGGTTATTTGATACAGATGTAAAAAACTGATCACTTTGACAGAAAGTGACCTATCTATATGGAAAGTTAGTTATAAAAATAATTTTAACTCATTTGAATTGGCTGAGAACTTTTAAGCTACTTAAAGGTAGTGCTGGAAATTCTGATAAGTATTTGGCAAAACCACAGTTAAAGATCTTCTTCACTTGAGTCATAAAAATAAATTCTAGTTGGATTAAAGTTCTGAAACGTAATAAAATTATTACTTTTAAAGAAAATAAATCAAAATCTGGGGACTGTGGGTTATGGAAGCTCTCTGTAAACCAAAATTAGAAGCCATAAAGTTAAATTGCTAAATTTGACTATATAACATTTTTAAAGTCTCTGCAACCAATACACTTCACTATAAGCAGTGTTAGAAAGCAAGTGACAGATGGAAAAGAATATACAAATAACGAACGCTGGATTAATAGTAAAATGTGTAAATGGATAGCCAAATAATGAAAATCACAGACTAATGGAAAACAGGGAAGAAAATATAAACACAATTTATACAATTTCTTGTTATATACCCAGTTTTAATATTGTATTTCAGAAGGAATAAATGAGTATTTTCATTGCAGTATTATTTATTACTGTAAAATAGGAAGCAGCCTGTATTTCCATTAGTGAGAAAATAAATTGCAAATAGATTATGGTATATACAGCCAGGACATACTATATATCAGGTTTGAAAATGACATGGCAGACTCCTCAGGGGGCTTATGGTGGTGGGCGAGAGGGAGAGGGATGGAAGCAATTTTTATATTACATGAAGTATGACTTTTCTGTGAAAAACACAAAGATATGCATGCATACGTCAACACTGTATATTTCTCTAAAAACTTAAGTGTATATGTGCATGTATATTTAAAGAAAAAAAAGCCTGTAAATATAATCTGATAAACTGGGATAAAAGCAGGGGTTGCTTGTGGTAGTCGAAGTAGGTTTTTACTTTCATCTATAATATTTCACCTCTTAACACTGAGAATGCATTCTTCATTCCTTGTAATAATTGTGTAAATAATGCTGAACAAACACTTAAATGAATTGTGTATTTGGAAGGAAGTATGTATATAGCAGTTTGTGTATGCATGCAAGGGGGCCGGTCAGTGGAATACAGTGGGTACCTGCTGTTACTGTAGCGCAGCATCTCTTCTTCTTTTTCCAATTATAGAGTCTTTTAGTTCCTTTTTTGTTTTATTTTGTTTTGTTTTGCTTAAACTAGTTGAAATTGAGTTTGCATTATTTGCAAATGAACAAATTCTTAATTTTCTCACAAGGACATTTTTTTGTTCTGTTGTTCATTTTGTTTTTAAAAAAATACATAAAAACAGCATGTTACTCTTCAAGAAATGAGTCACTAACCAAGTATGGGGCATAATTTTAATATCATGGAATTAGAAGGGTAGATTGGGGAAGGAATGGTGCTTTGGAAGTTTGCTTTTAGAAATGTCTTCATGATTAAATAAGAACAAAGTTTTTGTTTCTATATTATGTCGGTGAGACTACAGATCTGAGCTGTATGGAATTAAAATGATAGACTAATACATTTAAAGGTGTTAGGTAGTTAGAATAGGAAAAAGACGTCCAAAATGGCAGTGACTAAAAGACAAAGAAGGAAGAAGCCTGCAAAAATGGAACAAAGGAAGGTCCGAGGACCAGAGTGAGAACTTCAGGAGAAACAAATACACCCCCTTCTTGGCCAGCCCAATTTGCACAGGGCAGGCTCAAGGGGTGGGGGCGGGGAGGAAGGAGGAGACAAACATAAAAAGAAGAAAGCCAAGATGGATTGAGGCCTCTTCTTTTGGGTTGGTCCGCCCACATGCCTGAGGATGTAGTTTCCTTTGCTTGCCAAATAAAACCGAGCAGTAACACTGGTGTGCTGCTTCCAATTTTTGCTGCAGCAAGACAGAACCAAGGAAATTATACACTCCCCCAGTATATCTGGTGCCGTGACTCAAATTTAACCTGGCTGAAACAACCTCACTTTGGCCCCCAAGAAGCAGAGGCCAAGCACAGCAGAAGCCCAACTCAGCGAAAGCTCCCGCGGTGGAAGCTGAACACAAAGAAAACCCCGTGCAGTGAAAGTGACAAGAAGACCAGCATGCCGGAAACCAGGACAGCAATAACAGATTTGGCATCAAGCTCATGCAGCTCAGTCTTAGATTCCAGTAGACCTCTGGTTAAGGTAGGAGGTCTTTGCTCATATGGCTGGAAGGATATATGGCTAGCAAAATCTTAATTTCTTTACAATCTCTCGATTCTTGTTTCTCGAACCCCCTGCAAACAGGCGAGTGGCAGTGGGTGCAACTGAGGGACTCTGGCAGGGTTTACTCCTCAATGTGTCCCAGAGGCTCTACTATCTGCTGCGCCTTAGTAGCTGTTGCCCAAGTGCGTGAGGGTTCCTCTTTCTTTAATCTTCTTTGTGCCAAGGATCAGGCCAAATGAAAACGGTGAGGAACTTAGCAGATTTTCTGGCAGATTATGAAGGGGATTCCTCGACATGTTTTTCTCACTGCTTTTGCCTCCCGTCCTTCAGCTCCTCTCTCCATCTATGCCACTGCTTACAAAATATTGGGCAGGTCATCATCTTTCCTGAAGGGGAAAAGTTGTGTTTGAAACTGTTTACCTAAGATTAGGACCCAAACCCACGTGGCAGGGACTCTGTGTTATGCTTAATCACTTAGTTGTATTCTACTGAGTATTGAGCCCAGCCAAAACCCTCGGTGCCTGATTTTAGGACCTAATGAAGCTCAGGTTCTTGATGTCTCATTGCAAAAAAAATTCAGTGAGAAACACAGTGACAGGTAAGAGGTGGATTTGTTCGGATTCAGAGAGAAACACACTCCAAGAGTGTGGGCCATCGCAGAGGGCAAGTGTGATGGCCATGGAATGTGGTGTGGTTAGTTTTTTATGGGCTGGGTGATTTCATATGCTAATGAGTGGGAGATTCATTCCAACTCCTTTCGACGGTGTCTTGGAACTGCCCTGGCACCTCTGGTTGTGTCATTTAGCTTGAATATTGAGGATCAAGTTTTAGTTGAATTTGACTGGTCATCTGAAAGAGGAGAGTGAAAAAGCTGGCTTAAAGCTCAACATTCAGAAAACTAAGATCATGGCATCTGGTCCCATCACTTCATGGGAAATAGATGGGGAAACAGTGGAAACAGTGTCAGACTTTATTTTTTCGGGCTCCAGAATCACTGCAGATGGTGATTGCAGCCATGAAATTAAAAGACGCTTACTCCTTGGAAGGAAGGTTATGGCCAACCTAGATAGCATATTTAAAAGCAGAGACATTACTTTGCCAACAAAAGTCCATCTAGTCAAGGCTCTGGTTTTTCCAGTGGTCATGTATGGATGTGAGAGTTGGACGGTGAAGAAAGCCGAGTGCCGCAGAATTGATGCTTTTGAACTGTGGTGTTGGAGAAGACTCTTGAGAGTCCCTTGGACTGCAAGGAGATCCAATCAATCCATCCTAAAGGAGATCAATCCTGGGTGTTCATTGGAAGGACTGATGTTGAAGCTGAAACCAATACTTTGGCCACCTCATGCGAAAAGTTGACTCATTGGAAAAGACCCTAATGCTGGGTAGGATTGAGGGCAGGAGGAGAAGGGGATGACAGAGGATGAGATGGTTGGATGGCATCACTGACTCGATGGACATGGGTTTGGGTAGACTCTGGCAGTTGGTGATGGACAGAGAGGCCTGGCATGCTGCAGTTCATGGGGTTACAAAGAGTCGGACATGACTGAACGACTGAACTGAACTGAACTGAACTTGGACCCATTTGATCTTAATCAGTTTATGTTATGCCCTTGGGCTGTGTCATTCTTTCAAAGTTGTGCCCTGCCCTCTTCCCTCCTATTTCATGCTCTTTTCCTGAGCCCCTTCTGTGCCCACAATGTTTCCTCTACAATATTCTGGAGAGACAACCATAAAATAGCTGGCCCTTGGGAGGGAAACGCTATATAATATCCAATCCCTCTAGATATGCAGGCCTTCATCTTCCATGTTTCTTACAACATGTGCAACAACAGCATCTCTCAGTGAACCCTCTAGGTCGGGTGTCAGGCACACAGTGCCTGCTAGAAGTCCATCTGTTGGTAGCATCCCTTCAAGGGCAATTGGGCTTCCAGGGATAATGTTTGCCACTTGGGAATTAGCCCCGCAGGCCATTTGGGCCCAAACCTTTACAACCCTTCTCCTAAAGTTACAAACATACCCCCCGGATCAAATCTCCACCCCACTTTTATGGAACATCCGGTCTGTTGTCTCTTATCGATTTGTTCTTAACCTACTTCCTAACTCCTACAACCAGGACCCTGCCCCCTTGTAGACAACATCACTCCACCCCACTTATTATTAAAATACTCTTAATGACCCTAACAGAACCAGATAACCCAGTCCTTTGTCATTACTTCTGTTATTACCTAAAGTGGTTCTATGACAATAAAATGTTTACCATTGGAAACACCCTAAACTGCTCTTGTGGAGAACTAGGGAAGAAATCAGTTACCTACATTCCCTCAGAGCAATAACAGGATAAGGCTTATGGCTTTTGCACCAGGTTCCCAGGCTCAGGGCACAGGCTTGGCTTTTGCACCAGGTTCCCAGGCTCAGGGCACAGGCTTGGGTTGCTTTACATCATAGTATCTATTCCCATCCGTGGTGGACAAAGTAGCAATGAGTAAGATTACAACCCCTTAATTCTGCCCAGCACTAGTCACACTGGAGACCTTGGGGATGCCCAACTCCAGAGTGGGGGGTCCCAGGAGGTCGACCTGCCTAGACCTGTCTAGGGATCTGGTCCTCAAGAGGTTGTCATGCCTCAACCTGCTTGGGGATCCACCTGTCCAGGGGTCCCAGGAGGTCGACATGCCTCGACCTGCCTAGGGACCCAATTCTCGGGAGGCTGACATGCCTCAACCTGCCTAGGGATTCAATCTCCAGAAAGTTGTCATGCCTCAACCTGCCTGGGGATCTGTACCTTGACTCAGGGATGTTCAGCTCTCAGGTTGCAACAGTACTGGGTAGGATAAACTTCAGAAAGACTCATCTCTATGGAAGTCCACCCATGGAAATAGAAGGATGCCTATTAGTTGTGGGACTGTGTCTGGTCTCAGCAGTAACTCAGAAGCCCAACGAGAACCCCATTGCCTTTCTGGAACATCTAAAAAAGGCCCTTCAAAAGTTTACCAACCTGGACTTGGACTCTTATGAGGGACAGCTGATTTTAAAGGACAAATTCCTGTCCTAATGTGCATCAGACATCAGGATAAAGTTAGAACAGCTACAGCAGCAGGACCCTGCTGCCTCTTTAGATGACATGGTCCAGACAGCCACCAATAACTTTTATAACAGAGAACAGGAGAGGGAGGCCAAGGCCCAGGAAAGGGAGAGAAGAAAAGAGACAAGGCCTGCCCAGATGCTGGCCGCCTTCCAGGGAAGTCCTATGGCAAACCCCAAGTCCTTGAAGGACAGGCACAAGACAAATGCCTAATCTGTAGACAGGCCAAAGAGTGTCCAAACCATGACACATCTCCTCAAATGGCTTGCTACAAATGCCATCAACTGGGACATTGGGCAGCACTTTGCCCTTGGGACCCAAAAGCCTCAAGGTCAAGCACCAAGCCTTCCCTCACAGTGGTTCAACAGGCCTGAAGTGGCTCGGTCCAGGCAGCCCGCCTATCACAGATAACCATCACAGGGCTGGAGCCAAGGGTACAACTGCATGTGGCAGGTAGATCTGAGGATTTCCTGTTGGACACAGGGGCTACCTGCTCTGTCCTGACCTCCTTCTCCAGAGCCTTCTCCTCCCAAACCTGTGCCGTTTTGGGTGCTACAGGAAAGACAATTACAAAAAGATGCACCAGAGCACTTTGTTGCTGGGATGGACAAATATTTTCCCACCAGTTTCTGGTGGTCCCTGAGTGTCTTATTCCCTTATTAGGAAGAGATCTTTCCCTGCCTTCGAAATCTTGCAGCTGTTGCAGTCCTGATAGAAGATGCTTTAAAACTCTCTCTTGGGGGCAAACTATTTTTACCAGCCACCAAGTAAAACAACTCCTGAATTGGAGAGGCCATTTACGGATGTCTGATAAAAGGATCATCAGATATTAAGTAGTGCTGATGGAAAATCCAGTCCTGACTGTATCCCCTTGTGAGGTTCTTAACCCAGCTGTGTTCCTGCCTACCCGCAAGGGCTCTCTCCCCTTTTACTCTTGCCTAGAAACTTTGGGCCACTGTATAAAACCCCGAGGGGGATTGTCAGAAGATCCTCTGACCAATCCTGAGGAAATCTGGTACACTGATGGAAGCAGCTTTGTCCTAGATGGAAAAAGAAGAGCTGGATATGCAGTAGTCTCCAACTTTGAGACCATAGAGGCTAAACCTTTGCCACCAGGTACTTCAGCCCAATTGGCTGAGCTCATAGCCCTGACTTGAGCTCTAGATCTGGGAAAAGGAAAAAGAGCATCCATTTACACTGGCTCCAAGTATGCCTTTCTGGTGCTACATGCACATGCTGCTATTTGGAAAGAAAGAGACCACTTGACCATCCGAGGGCTCCCCGACCAAATATGGTGATCAAAGACTTAGGCTCTTGGAGGCAGTCCATCTGCCCTTTGAGGTTTCAGTCTCCCATTGTAAAAGACACCAAAAAGGGAGCACGGAAGGGGCACGAGGGAACCAAGTAGCTGATCAGGCAGCTAAGAGAGAGGCACTACAGAACAATGACCCAATAGGGTTTGCCACGTTAGTTCCACAGACTAATTTGCTAGAAACTCCTTCATATACTGAAGGTAAGATTCTTAAAGCTATGAGTGAGGGCTTTCAAGAAGATCATATGGGGTGTTCCAAAAGGAGGGACTCCCTTTTCTGCCTGGGAACCTCCAATGGAAGTTGGTTAACTCCCTACATGCCACCACTCATTTAGGGGAAATGGCCCTCCAAAAATTACTAGAAAGTTCCTTCAGAGGAACTGGCTTCCAAATGACTATAAGGCAAATGATCTTTTCTTGTTCTACTTGCCAGTTAAACAACCCCCAAAGAGCTCGAAGACCCCAGCTAGCCCAGCCCATCCAATGGCATGGGGCCTACCCAAGAAAGGACTGGCAGATGGACTTCACCCAGATGCCAGTTTCTCAAGGGTATAAATACGTACCAGTCATGATAGATACATTCACAGGATGGATTGAAGGCTTTCCCACCTGGACTGAGAAGGCTGAGGAGGTGGTAAAAAAACTGCTCCATGAAATCATTCCAAGATTGGGTCTGCCCAGGTCATTACAAAGTGACAATGGGACATCATTTACTTCTAAGGTCACCCAAGGGGTCTCTAAAGCATTGGGCATTACTTATTATCTCCATTGTGGCTGGAGGCCTCAGTCTTTAGGAAAAGTAGAAAGAGCCAACCAGTTCTTAAAATCAGTGATAAAAAAAGATAACCCAGGAGACCTCCCTGGGATAGAAGGAGGCTTTACCAACAGCTCTCCTCAGCACCCATATTGCCCCTAAGGAACAGGTTGCTCTTAGTCCTTATGAGATGCTATATGTGAGACCTTTTGTTTATGTCAATGACCTCTTCCCAGATCCAGAGGCTCAGACCCTCCAGTCTTAAACCATGGCCATTGGGCAATTCCAACAGGATATACGCTTGTGGGATGTCAACCAGGACTCAAAAGATTCTAAAGAGCCACCACTATATGCTTCAGGGACTCAAGTCCTAATTAAAGTCTGGAAAGATGGATCCCTAAAGGCTCAACTCCAGCTCACGTGGAAGGGCCCCTACCCTGCAATACTTTCTACCCCAACAGCAGTCAAGGTACCAGGAAAGAACTCCTGGATTCACTACTCAAGAGTCAAGCCATGGAAGAAAACAGAAGAGGGCACTCTACACCTGTGAGCCCCTGGGAGATCTCAGACACCTATTCAGGACTACAAATGAGTGCCATTCTAATGAACACCCCCAAAATTAAGTTTCTGGGGATAGGATTTCTCAGGACAGCTCTAAAGAGCCAACACAGCTTGGCAGGGGTTGTCCTCCAAAATAGGCAGGAGATAGATTTCCTGATTCCTGAACAAGGAGGGACTTGAGCCATCTTGAATGAGACATATTGTTTCTGGGTAAATACCTCCAGCTAAGTTAAAGAAAGTCTCACAGTCCTCAAGGAAAACATTTAGATCCTATGAGATCTCAAATAATGAGCTGGAGAGTTCTTGCTGTGGGGAAACCAATAAATCACACATTTTTTTGGTTCCATCTTGAATTTAGAACCAATTGAGAAATAAGACTTGGAAGACAGAGTGACAGAGATCAAATACTGGCTTTAGTATTAACAAAGCTAATTAGAGACTATGACTTTCATTTGCTGACCAAAAGATTTCCTAAAACTTACCAAGGGAAAATTTGAGTTAACCAAACAGATATACTGACCTTGGATAACTGTCCTGAGTGGGAAAAAAAGAAAATTAATCTCCAGAGCCCATAGATGTTTAATAGATGAGCTCTGCTAATTAAAATACATGAATCAATGCCTGTCATACCCTTGCCCAGTCAATCACAAACACTTCACTTCTTCTATATGAGTTGAAATAAAGAAGGGATGAGGAAAGAGGACTGGGTATTATACAGGGATGAAGAAAGAAGATTGGGTATTACAGGATTATTGTCATTCTGCATGGAAAAACAAAACCAGAGAAATGGAGGTTCCTTTCTAATACTGCATATTAGTCATTACATGAAACCTCTCTAGAAACTAAGTGCATAGCTAAATGTTGCTGTACGCTGTAATCAAGATAGTTTTAACTTAGTGGTTAAAAATCTGTGGTAATCACTTATGCCTATATCGAAAGTGATGTAATCATCCTTAGAATATAAAAAATGAACTATTAAGACACATTAATCAGCAGTTTGGTGGTCTGTATAAGCATTGAAGTATTAATCATTTCTGCCTTTCAAATAGACTTTATTTAACAATCTGATCCCAAACTTCCAAAAATGTGCATTTCTCTTACAGTTAATACTGAGTAACTCTGAGGTACTATGCAGAAACAAAAGAAAAAGCAGTTCTGATATGTACACTCTGCAAACGAGAAAACTTGGCCTTTTTTTCCAAGCTAAAATTTAAAATATATTATTATAAGATTGATATGTGAGCAATTTGGAAAGGAAACAGGATCATTAAAGCCAGCATGGTCTCATTAAAACAAGCTATGTCAGAGTAACTACAGTTTTTTTCTTTCTTTTCCTGACAAGGTTACAATTGGTTATAGAACTGCTGAGGACAATAATAATAGAAATAATAATTGGAAGGAAAACAACAAAAATTGCAATGTTCACTTTTCTTTGAGCTCTTATCACATAAATTAATAGATTTAAGCTTGGGGAAAATGCTGCCTAATACATAATAACGTCTGGAATAAAATAAGCTATTTTATGACTGTTGCCATTGTTTTAAAAGAAGCTTTAGATAAAATATACTAGGCGCTTCCCAGGTGGCACAGTGGTAAAAGAATCCGTCTGCCAGTGCAGGAGATGTAAGAGACTCGAATTTGATTCCTGGGCCGGGAAGATCCCCTGGAGTGGAAAATGACAACCCGCTCCAGTATTCTTGCCTGGAAAATTCCATGGACAGAGGAGCCTGGGTGGCGACAGTACATGGGATTGCAAAGAGTCGGAGATGACTGAGCAACTGAGCACATATACACAGGGTGCTCTAGGCTAAGTATTTCTGTACCCCTAAAGTTCAAACATTGAAATCCTACTACCCAACGTTATAGTTAGTATTAGGGGTCGGGGCCTTTGAGATGTGATTAAATCATGAGGGCAGATCCCTCGTGAATGAAATTAATGCACTTAAAAAATGAGTTCCTTTGCCTGTTCTGCCAAGTGAGGACAGAGGAAAAAGTTGATAGTCTGCAAACTGGAAAGGGGCTTTCACCAGGTACAGAATGTGCCAGCTCTCTGACCTTGGACTTCCCAACCTCCACAACTGTAAGAAATAAATTTCTGTCATTTATAAGTTACCCAGTTTATGGTATTTTGTTATAGTTAACCCAAACTATAACATTTTGGAAAGTTTTCAATATTATCTAAACTGATTAAATGGTGAACTTGTAGCTGAGATGACATCAGAAGAATTTAGTGTAAAGAAATGTTTTCAGTGACATAGAAAATGTCTGTGATCTAGATTTTTTTTTATTAAACATTTTCATTAATGATTTTCTGAAGGCACATCTATTCATTATTAGATGAAGTAAAACTGAAGGGTAGCAAATCAGGACCCCAAAGATTTTGTCATTCTAGAATAGGCTAAATAGAATGAAATCAAATATGATAGATTGAAGAACGGTGTGCTCAAGTTAAAAAGACGCACAGAGAACACTGTCCATGTGCATTAAGTGGGGAAGCATTAGTTAGCGTCAGTGTTAGAGACTTAGATACTAGATGAAAAGAAAGCTTATTATGAATCAAAGTGTCAGATGACTTGTCAATAAAACAAAGCAGCCCTGTGTTTCACTAAATTCTAATTTGTTATACATGTTAGAGGTACAGAATGAGCATCAGTTGAAAGAGGTTGAGGGAAAACCAATTTTTGCTCAGTCACTAAAATTGATCTTTCCAATGATCAGTTGGAGCTAGCCAAAGAGGGATGCTCAGCCTTGAGAAATAGTTTAGTCTCAATCTTTGAAGTATTTTCAGCAATAGCTTGAGATCCTATAGAGTCAGAGTTTCATAATCAAAGATAACAAACAGAAGGGGAGGTTGTTTATAAAATATGAATAGCTAGAACCCACTCCTTTATATTCTGATCCAAGAAGCCTGGGATGAACCCAGGCATCTCATCTGGATTTTCTTTTTTTATTTTCTCACTTTTCTTCTTTTTTCAACAGTGTTCCTGCTGATAACCCAGGCTTGAGCATTTGATCTTGACTATGGATCAAACAAGACTTTCCTAAAGCACTTAACACTCTTGATTGAGATCTGAAACATAAGTATTAAAGAGAAGTAAGATGACTCTTCCAGGCTGATCGAGTATCATGCACTAAAGCTTTGTGACGCAAAAAGCAGAATAGGATAAGCAATTCAGTGAAAGCCAGGGTGGCCAGAATTGGAGCATGAAGGAGAAAATAGTGAGATGAGACTGAAGAAGTATATAGGAATAAGACCACCTATGGCCTTGTAACTCTCAATAATTTTGATATTTGCCTAAGAACAGTGGGAAGCCACTGAACAGTACCAAATAGCAAAGCGACATGATTCTATTATAGTTTTGAATGGATTATTCATATCTTCAGGGTGGTAAGAAGATGAGAGAGGGACAAAAGATGATACCAGAAATTCAGGTAGGAGGCTGTTTCAGAATCAGAGACTCTTAATCTCAATTAAGAGATTAGTGTTATCTGGCAAGGTAATAGAGGAGATGGAAAGAAGTAGATATATTCAAAAGATATTTATAAATTAATGCCAACAGGATTATTCAACATTAAA
Source organism: Giraffa tippelskirchi (assembly GCF_054371585.1). Taxonomy (NCBI): domain Eukaryota; kingdom Metazoa; phylum Chordata; class Mammalia; order Artiodactyla; family Giraffidae; genus Giraffa; species Giraffa tippelskirchi. The sequence continues at coordinate 99,910,864 of NC_137280.1, read as the reverse complement.
ACAGTAAACAATAGTATTCAACAGTAAAAGATTGAATATAGGATTGGAATAGTAGGCAATTTCAAGAATGTGTTCATTTATTTATGGAGTCACTACCATTTGCTGGGCATTCTTCAGTAGCTGAGGATATACCAGTGAACAGGATCGACAAGGTCTCTGCTCTTGTGAAGCTTACAGTCCAGTGGAAGGGACAAATAGATATACAAGAAATGAATAAAATATATGAAAATGATATTTATTTTGAGGAAAATAAAATGCAATGATAATAGTGGCTGAAGAAATATTTTTACTTAGAGATGTCTAGGGAGTAGGTAAGAGTTAAGCTGACATATTAATGACAAAAATGACCTAGTCACAAGACATAGAGTTGGAGTATTCCAGATCACAATAAAAAAGCCAGTGAAGATGCTCTAATTAAAAAAAAAGAGAGAGAAAAAACTGAATATCATCAAGTAAATAAAGGCCACTTTGGAAACTGGTGAACAAAAGAGTAATAGAAGAAATGAAGTTGGAAAGGCAGGCATGGCTAAACTATGTCGGACCTGGTGTACCAAGTTCAACAGTTTAAATTTTATACAGTGCCTAGGAAAAGGCATAAAATTGTTTTGAAAAGCAAGGTGATCAGATTCCATTTGCAGATGGGAGATGATGGTGGTGACTAGTATGTCATTGATGAAGATAGAGAAAACAAATATACTTTTCGGGTTATTTTTGAGGTAAACAAGGAAGGATTTACTGTTGGATTAGATGTTGATGATCAAGAAAGAGATCCCTCTCTGTTTTGGGTTGAACAACTACATAGGTCATGTTCTTAGATGGAAGGATTAGACCTGGGGAGGAATAGATTTTCCAAGGATAGAAGGGAGAGAAAAGAACTTTTGATCATCCAAGACTTTGTTTATTTAAGATACCTATTAAATATCCATGTGTACATGCAATTTTGATGAGGGTTGGGAATATTGTTTGCACATCTACATAGATAGTGGTTCCATTTATTCAGAAAAGAAATTCTGTCTAAAGTTTAACTGAATGGCAACTTGTGGTCTAGTGGGATAAAAGTGAAAGTGTTAGTGGCTCAGTCATGTCTGCCTCTTAGTGACCCCCTGGACTGTAGCCCACCAGGCTCCTCTGTCCATGGAATTCTCCAGCCAAGAATACTGGAGTGGGTTGCCATTCCCTTCTACAGGGGATCTTCCTGACCCAGGGATTGAACTCTGTTCTCCTGCATTGCAGGGAGATTCTTTACCATCTGAGCCACTGGGGAAGCCTAGTCCAATGTGACACTAAGTAACAAAAGCAAAGTATTATAAGCTACTGAATTCATTAGCCACAGCCCTCCTATATATAGTGCTTTTGTCATTCCTGGAGACAGAAGGCTGCCGTTCCTTTGGAGATGTTAACATACCGTTTCTATTCATTAATTTCCCCTCTAACCTTTATTAGGGCTTCCCAAGTGGCACAGTTGGTAAAGAATCCACCTGCCAATGCAGGAGACACAAGAGATGTGGGTTTGATTCATGGGTTGGGAAGATACCCAGAGGAGAAAGTGGCAACCATCTCCAGTATTCTCACCTGAAAATTACATGGACAGAGCTGGGCTACAGTCCATGGGATTGCAAAGTCAGACATGGAGGAGCACACACACTCACACACACACACACACACACACAACCTTTATTTTTTCTTTCCTTCTACTTACTTTAGTCTCTTTGGTTTCTTAGTGTCTTATGTAGAAGTGTAGGTTATTGATTTGGATCTTTCTTCACATAGGCATATAGCTATACATTTCTTTCTTTTTTTTTTTTTTTTTTTTACACTTACTTCAATAATTTCTACATGGAAGTTTTTTTTTTTAATTTTTTTAATAAATTTATTTATTTTAGTTGGAGGCTAATTACTTTACAATATTGTAGTGGTTTTTGCCATACATTGACATGAATCAGCCATGGGTTCACACGTGTTCCCCATCCTGAACCCCCCTCCCACCTCTCTCCCCATCCCATCCCTCTGGGTCATCCCATTGCCCCAGCCCTGAGCATTTGTCTCATGCATCGAACCTGGAATGGTGTTCTGTTTCTAAGCAACGTATTTGTTGCTGTTGTGTCTTGTTTTCATTTATCTCAATGTATTTTCTGATTTCCCTTTTGAGTTCTTTTTTAACCCATTGGTTATTTAGGAGTGTGTTGTTTAAACATATTAATGAGTTTTCCAAATTTTCTCTTACTACTGATTTCTAATTCCATTCCATTGTGGTAGGAGAACACAGTTTGTATTGTTTCTAACCTTTAAAGTTTATTGAGTCTTGGTTTATGGCCTAGCATATAGATTATCCTGGAGAATGTTCAGTCAGCATATATTCTCTTGCTGTTGTGTGGAGTGTTCAATAGATATATTAGTCTAGCTGGCTTATAGTTGCTGTAGTCTTTTATTTTCTTGTGGGATCTTCTCTCTAATTGTTTTGGTCTAGTTGTCTGTAGTTATTCTCTCTTATAAATTACCCAGCCTACTGGTTTGAAAGTGAAAGTGAAGGTCGCTCAGTCGTGTCTGACTCTTTGTGACCCCATGGACTGTATAGTCCATGGAATTCTCCAGGCCAGAGTACTGGTGTGGGTAGCCTTTCCCTTCTCCAAGGGATCTTCCCCACCCAGGGATCGAACCCAGGTCTCCCGCATTGCAGGCGGATTCTTTACCAACTGAGCTATCTTGTCTTGAATTTCCTCCCAGTTGCCTTTCACTGCAACTTCCACTGTTTTTGAGAATGCCCTTAGGCTTGACCTTTTCCAGTGAAATCAGTCCGGGAAGTGATTTGGAGCTGTTTTAGTTTGTCCACCCCAGGCAAAATCTCTAACCTGAGGCTTAAGAGTTAAACTGGGGACAGTGGTATGCTTCTCTTTGAGTGACCCTTCTCCCTCTAGGATTGGAATCCTGAGAAGTCAGGATAGAGGAGCCAGAAGTTCCTGGGTGCTTATCTCACCTAACATGGGACTACTGCTTCATGAACCAGGGCAAAGGTAAAAAGAGCCTCCACTCTCAGGCTGACAGTATCATGTAGTAAAGTCTCTGTATCATGAGTGAGGCCTGGGCAGCAGCCCCTCAGTGACATTCATCCAGGATATAGCCTCAACAATAGGTAGCTAGGGGGCAGGGTGAAACATCTTACTCTACCTTGAGGGGAATTTGCTTAGTGACAGGGAGCTGGGGACGAGGAGCCCTGTGTTCGAAGCTGCGGCACTTTGGAATGGAGTCCCCACCTTGCTCATTTGGGAGGTGTAGTGAGTGAATACTCTTCTTCGAATACCACAAACTCTTGTCCTTTTATTTAAACCAAATTTTCAAAATTTTCTTTAGTTGATGTTTCTTCATTTACTGTTTGTCTTTGGGTCCATTTCCATAGTTTGGTTTTTTTTTATGTTTTTGTTCAATATAGTGTTCATCAGTTTCAATGGGGAGTGGGTCAGCACAGCTTCTCAGTTGTCATGTAGACAGTCAATCTCCAATAATCTCCAAAGTTTTAAGCCCTTTAACTGTGGCGTTCAATGTTTATAGCTATAATTCTGTAGGAGTTGTCTGAATAGATGTTGCTTGGCCCTCAGATGAAATAAGAATTCTCTTCTGGGTTAAAAAAGTTAAATTGAATTTGTTTTCAGTCACTTGGCATAAGTCTGGGGTGGTTCATATTATTTGAATTTCTGCCTCATCACCTTAATGGAACTGACACGTATGTGCTTTCTTTCAGTCTTGGTATATTGGCTGGTAAGAGGTTTGCAAATTGCAGCCAAAACAGACCTTTCCTTCCATGTTCTAAAATTCTTTCTGAAATTGACTTCTTTTTCTAGATTTTTGTGGTTGATTCTTGCGAAGTGTTTTATTGAGAAAATAATACTAAAGTAGGCAAGTTTCTACTTTAGTCCTTGACCATAAACCCGAGGAGTCAGTTAAGAATATGTTTGGCTTATTGATAATCAATTGCCCCTACCAAAAATGTGGCTGAATTGTAAGCTCTTCTGGCAGTGAGTTAATAGCAGTGTCTTCACAAAAGAAGCCAGCAGCACAATGTCAGAATCATCATGATCACTTGTCCTCTGTCAGGGAGAATCTCCTCCATATAAGGACCATTGTCACTGAGTACATGAGAAGGACATCCTGGCTTCAGAGATTGTACAACATAGTAGAGAGAATACTGGAAATCTGTGTTTTCTCTCTAAATTTGAAATTAACTCTGTGACCTCTAGAAAGTCATTCAAACTTGTAGATCTGTTTCTTCATCTTTGATGTGAAGGTGTTGAATGAGAGGATCCTGTCAGCCCCAGTAGTTTATGACTACATGTAATGTTAGTTGCTATGGTGGAACACTGGAAAATAGTACCAATGGTCCCTAAGCACAGACTGGAAAGATATAATACGATAATAAAAAGAATATTTAAATATACAAGGGGGTATGGTACATGTTAAATAAACATTATAGAAAATAATTCTCTCATGGACAATTAATTATGTCCTGGATGTAAATCACCTATAAGCTCCACTTCTCTGTTGAGCTTTCATTACTACCAACTAGTTAAATTATCAGAGAAGTCACTTTCCCAATTACAAAATGTGAGGTCTGAGGAAATCCCCAGGATAGGGGGACAGATTCCTAACAAGTCATAACATTTCAGAATATGCAAGTAAATTGAGGTATATAATTGTAGTGACTTAGAAGTAGAATTTTAATTCAAGAATCTAAATGCAGTGAAAAATCTAGCTGCAGCATAATTCAATACCGACACCTTGGCCAATAACACATTTAAAATGAAGCAGCAAAAAAATTGATTTCTAACTGTAACTACCTTGGGTTTTTCTTTTATTGGTTTAGTGATGCAGGTACAACAGAATCAAACAAATAATTGCCGATGTCCTCAATGAGCAGCTTCCTGTACCTCCAAGCTGTCAGAAGTGGAAATAGTTGCTCTTATGGGTAATGGCATATATGGGACCATTTGTCTGTTTTGAAAGCTTTATGAATCATTTTCAAGTGATTTCCCTTGATACTTTGTAATACCAGCTATTACAGCTCTTCTCTCCTTGTTGACTTCCTTTTCTGTGCTCATTTTAACATGCACCTGAGTGTACTAAGTGTGCCATAGTAAGTCACTTTTCATAATTAGGTTAAGAGAATACAATTTTAGTGGCTTTTCCTGTAATTTATTTTCTGAATAATATGAGAGAGAGATTTGAATGTGGTACAAATTTTTTAGATGCTAAAAGCCAGTGTAGTTGACTCATGCAGTTAGATGAATTTGGTGCTAGGATCTAATATAAAACTTTGTATTGCATGTATACTATAATTAATGTAACAAAAACATTTTTGTGGAACTATTATCTACATTATAAAACACTAAGGGCTTATAAGCAGTTAAACAAGGACAGAAATAAATGAACTAGAAACAATGAGTAAAACCTATCTTTTAAAATAGAAACTTGCCAACATCTATATTTTATTATGAGCATCTGCCCTATATGCTGCAGGAAAAATATCCCACTCATTTGGAAGTAAAATCCCGAGTCAAGTTGATTATTCACTGTATATGTTTTTTTAATAGTACTTTTTTTTTTAAAGTTAATGGGTTGAATTCAGTTAAGTTAGTATGTTCTGAGTATGAAAAAAGAAAGAAAATGAAAGTGAAGTCACTCAGTCGTGTCCGACTATTTGAGTCTCCATGGACTGTAACCTGGCAGGCCCCTCTGTCCATGGGACTTTCCAGGCAAGAATACTGGAGTGGGTTGCCATTTCCTTCTCCAGGGGATCTTCCCAACCGAGGGATCAAACCCAGGTCTCCAGCATTGGAGGTAGACTCTACCATTTGAGTCACCAGGGAATCCCATTCTGAGTATGAAGGCACACTTTTTTGTGTCTGCAGAAATTCAAAATATATAGACTAATGTAAAGATAAAATTCCATTGGCCTATAAGATCAAATGTCTAAAAATGGAGTTTTAACATGTTTTATAATAAAGCTCTAGACTGCCTTACTGCAGGCAACTCATTCTAGATGTTTTCAGGAAATTCAGTTCATTTCAAAGATTTCTTGGCCAAATTTAAATTCTGTCCTTCTTCTGTTAAATTTATTCCTATGTCTTTTATTGTTTCTGATGCTGGTGTAAATAGCATCATTTCCTTAATTGTTATTTTTATTATTCTGGGAGTCATTCTTGATGGTCTTAGACCCAACTCATTCAGTTCTTTGAATGTTAGTTTGATTATTTTTATTAAACCCCTTCCTTTTTGAATACCTTGAGTGATATCTATTCCCTGCAGTGAATTCTAAATGATAAATGATGGCATTGTTGTGTTGTAATTCATGAGTGATATTAGATTAATCTGTAAGATTGAGAAAATGTTGACCTGTAGGAATTTGGATTCTATGTCACTTAAGACAATGAGAAAATAACAGCCCATTAATTTCATGCATATGTGTTAAGTATTGCCTGAAAGATGTGACGTGAAGAAACTTATTTCAAGATGCAGACAGTATCATACCATATCAAACCGGTGGTAAAATTTATTTAAATGTTTTAAAATGGACCTATGTTGGAAGAATTATCATGTGGCAACTGTTCTCATATGTGCTGTGAATAAAAGGAATGTTTATACTCTTTGATGTTTAGGAAAAGACTGGGTGCTGTAAATTGAAGACACTTGATCTTATAAATAAGCTTAGGAAAGCTGAACTTACTTGAAGATGAAACAGCTATTTGGCTATATAGGTTAATTTCAAATTTTTCACTTTATACTAAGAGAAAAATATAGAATGAAAGGTTAGAAATCCCAAGCTGTATTTTATTTAGTTAAAACATTTTACAGACCAGATAATTTTAAGCTAAAAAGTTGCATCACATTGTGCTCAGGAGCTTTCCCTACCATGCTTCAGGAGTTTTTATAAGATATCTAGTAGATTTAATAACAAGCTTCCCTTGCGGCTCAGATAGTAAAGAATCTGCCTGCAATGCAGGAGAACCGAGTTCAATCCCTGGGTCAGGAAGATCGCCTGGAGAAGGCAATGGCAATGTACACTCCAGTATTCTTGCCTAGAGAATCTCATGGACAGAGGAGCCTGACAGGCTACAGTCTGTGGGGTCCCAAAGAATCGGACACAACTGAGTGACTATCACTTACACACTTACTCTTGTTAAATGGTATGTTTATCCTTAAAATGTGGGAGCTGCCAGATTTCATTTTCTTGGGCTGCAAAATCAGTGTGGATGGTGACTGTAGCCACAAAATTAAATGATGCTTGCTCCTTGGAAGAATAGCTATGGCAAACCTAGACAGTGTATTAAAAAGCAGAGACATCACTTTGCCAACAAAGGTCCATATAAGTCAAATCTACGGTTTTTCCAGTAGTCATGTATGGATGTGAGAGTTGGACCATAAAGAAGGCTGAGCACCAAAGAATTGATCCTTTTGAACTGTGGTGTTGGAGAAGACTCTTGAGAGTCCCTTGGACTGCAAGATCAGACCAGTCAATCCTAAAGGAAATCAACTCTGAATATTAATTGGAAGGACTGATGTTGAAGCCGAAGCTCCAATACTGTGGCCACCTGATGTGAAGAGCCTACTCATTGGAAAAGATCCTAATGCTGGGAAAGATTGAGTGCAAGAGGAGAAGGGGACGACAGAGGATGAGATGGTTGGATGGCATCACTTACTCAATGGACATGAGTTTGAGCAAACTGCAGGAGATGGTGAAGGACAGGGAAGCCTGATATGCTTCAGTTCATGGAGTTGCAGTCAGACATGACTTAACAACAACCACTTATCCTGTTGTCTTCTTTTTTTTAATCCTGTCTTCTTATTCATGTACAAATGTTGATAAGATTGGTGAGGTTATCATTTATGTTGCATACTAAAGTTTCTATTAACATGCTTTTTAAAGCAAAAAGTAACAGTCAAATATCAGTTTTAGGATGTCAGATGTTTCTCAAATGGAAAGAATGTTATTAAATCTTAAAACAATTTTTAAAAAGTACTAACTAAGATGGTATGAATATTAGCTTGATTTTTGTACCACCTGTGAAAGATTTGATTAACCTGCCTCTTTTAACATGAATCAGAAAAGCAGAGAACATAGAGTTCACTGTATTCATTATTATTATTTTTACTTTTTGGGTTTTTTTAAATCAATTTTTTTATTGAAGTATAGTTGATTTACAATGTTGTGTTAGTTTCAGGTGTATAGCAAAGTGATTCAGTTTTCATATTATTTTCCCTTATTGTTTATTTCAGAACATTGAGTATGGTTCCCTATGCTATGTAGCAGGCCCTTGTTTGTTATCTATTTTGTATATAGTAGTATGTATATATCAATCCCAAGCTCCTAATTTATCCATCCCCTCTTCTCTCTTTTGTAACTATAAGTTTGTTTTCTATATCTGTGGGTCTATTTCTGTTTTGTATATAAGTTCATTTTTATCATGTTTTTTAATATTCTACATGGAAAAGATATCATGGTATTTGTCTTTGGCTTACTTCACTTAATATGATAATCTCTAGGTTCATCCATGCTGCAAATGGCATTATTTCATTCAACTTAATGGCTGAGTAATATTCCATGGTGTAAATACACCACATCTACTTGGTTCACCTCTCGCTGGTCATTTAGGTTGTTTCCACATCTTGGCTGTTGTAAATAGTGCTGCAGTGAACATTGGGGCACATGTATCTTTTCAAATTACTGTTTTCTCCAGATACATGCTTGAAGGATCACAGGGTAGCTCTAATTTTAGTTTTTAAGGACCCTCCATGGCAACCCACTCCAGCATTCTTGCCTGGAGAATCCCAGGGATGGCAGAGCCTGGTGGGCTGCCGTCTATGGGGTCACACAGAATTGGATATGACTGAAGTGACTTAGTAGCAGCAGCATACTGTTCTCAATAGTGGCTGTACCAACTTATATTCCCATGAACAGCATGAGGAGAGTCTTCTCTGATACACGCTATGAGATCCTGGTTAAGGACCTGGAGGTAAAACTTGCAAAAATGTGGACCTCCCTCCCCCGCCACCGTCCCAATACTGAGCCCTCCTGGACTTCTAAACTATAAGTCTTGTCCACTCTGAGCCTCTTGCAATTTGTCAGCTACAGTTATTTTCCTATCAGAAACTGGTTCCCAGAGAGGTTTTCAGCTCATGAGTTCTACTCATGTGAGTTGTGATTCTTTGTATGTTCTTGTTAGTCTCTCCAGTTTTGAGAGCAGCAGTTTGCCTGGTGACCTCATTTCTCTTATGGCTCTAAGAAGAAGTTTTGAATTTTCAGTGTTCATCTTTTTACTTCTTATAATGGAGTGACAACTTCCAAACTCATTACATGAGAAATCAGATTCTGTATCATATTTGAAATCCTCAGATTTGGGATCTTTTTGTAAAGATTTGATTGATAGAGTGAGCTCATGATAAGGTAGTTTTGTTAACCATAGCCTAAGGTTCCAGAAAACAAAAAGGAAAAAAGAAGCCAAGAAGCAGTGAACAATTTGTGTCAAGCAGGAAAGGAGTTGCTAGTTTTCAGAATGGCAGAAGGAGTGTGAAGTTTGGGGTTCTCTGAGTAATCCCAATACACCTGCATGTCTCCATTTTAATACCAAGGATGCCACTCTTCCAACCATGGTTCTGATTCTCCCATAAGATCCCAGGTGATATTTCAAATTAAATTGATATAATTTAGCAGTTTACCAAAAAATATGATTTTTGTTTGTTTTTGTTTTTAGTTCCTTAAGCACTGTGAAAGAAAGAAATTCAGAAGTTTGTTTCTAATTAGTCTATTTGTCAGTGTGTTTGTTTTATCACTCCAGTATAGAGAGGAAGAGCCTTGTTCCTTTTTTACTGTTCATAGGTAGCAATTAAAAGGTCTAGAAGTTTTATTGTGGGTTGCCAGAGTCACACGACCAAGTGTTAATTCTCATGTCCTTCAAGTTCTGCTTTCTTCTGAAACTGTTGGTACCAATTACATTAGTGAATTTTCTTAATTTCAAATGGCACAACCTGTCATAGGTAGTTCAAACAGAAAATAATGTCATTTTCAGATCAGACTATATGTCAGGACTGAACAGTCAGATTTGGAGCATTGTAAGGAGCAGCATGGACGAATTATTTCATGGAGGCAATCCTGCTATCACATTGAACACAATGTGATATCAGTTGAAGCCTATCAGTTGAAGCCTTCCTGCTATCACGTAAGAACACAGTCACCAGAGTTGTGTCTCTGTATTCTGAGGTCTTGATGTTTAAATTTCTGCCTCTTCACTCACTGAAGACTGGTAAAGACTGGACATCTCTGTCAATCCCTTATTAAAAGGTTTTGACTGCTTCTGCACATTATCTATTTTCAGGTCTTACAAAACTGTATCTGTATGGCAGAGTCTGCATCGCATACATGGCTGAAAGGGAAGCTGGAGAAGTGAGTTGGGGATTTCTGCTTTGGGGATACAGATTCAGAGACAAAAAATTCTCCAAGCATAAAAGGGATGTACAAAAGGTTTAAAGCAGTTGAAAAGCATAATATTTGTCTCCTGTATGTACCATTTTCTAACGTAAAATTAACTACTCAGAGTATTATTTTTCATCATGACTTTCTTGTACAGCTGTCCCCATTCTGCACCTCTGTAGTTTGTAGATGATGAGAAGAGGAAGATAAGAGTTATCCTCTTTTTTTCCTTGATGAGAAGAAGAGGATAAGAATATATCCCTAAGATTGTTCATCATATACATCTTATTATTTGTTGCAGTAAGTCTGCTTTCTTTTTAAAGGTATTCTTAAAATTTTAAGACTTCCCTCATCCATTTTGGACCAATTTTTCAGGTTTATTGCCCAGCTATCTTTCCTCACATTTCTTCAATTTGTTCTTGTGGTTATCTGTCCTGTTTCTTGGATTTTATATACCTTCTATCTTGGATATCTGTTTTTATAGAATGTACTCAATAAATTTCCTCAAAGAGTGCATGGGAGGGAAACTTGCTGAATTCATAACATGTCTTGAAATTATTTCATTTTTCCCTTTAACTTGATTAAAAATTTGTCTTTGTATAAAATTCTAGATACAAAATTCTTTTCCCTCAGAGCTGCTAGAGAATAGAGACAATGTAAATTAGATATATCTGTATACACATACATACCTATATATACATATGCATATTTATCACAGATAATTGGCTTACATAATCAGACTGGTTAAGTAGCCTTTTTAAAACTGTATCTGTCTCCACATCTGTTACTGGAGCGTGAAGGTCATAGTCAGGCAGTTAGGAAGGGAAAATCACAAGTGAGGGGGAACCCAGTGAGAATGTGCTGAAACCCCTGGAAGATACGCTGAGACTCTTGTCCATTCTTGTTGTCTCTGACGTTGGTGAAAATGGTATCCTGCAGAAGGCATTATAGAGCTAAATACACACCTGGCCAAAAACCAGAAAAAACTGAAGGTGAATCCAGAAAAAGTAGAGAATTGCAGGTTAAATTCCTGCCTTGTACCTTTGAGATGAATCAGCCAATCAGCTATATGAGTCAGTGACAAAATAGCTGTCTGATGTTCCTAATTCTTTCCAATCTTGAAAGCTTCTTCTCCTGGTTTGCCCTAATTGGAAACTTACAAAAAGGGGAATTCTGGGTAATATAGTTTTCAGCTTAGCCAAGTGACCCATTACATAGCCATCACAGTTTCCCCCAAATGATAAATAATTTATCCTGAAATTTTATCCACCACAGGTAGAAAAAAGAACTTAGCAAAAGGCCATTAATATGATTTCTCCACATGTCTAGCAGAATAGTTAGTGCCAAAATTTTCTATATGAATTTGTTTAATTCTGGCTTTTATTTTTTATTTTTTTTATTCTTTTTTTTAAATTCTGGCTTTTAAAATATTCATCAATGGAAATCTTTTTTGTTGAATCTTTTTTTGTATCAGTAACTTTTGAATCATACAGCTTCCATTGGTTCAAAACCTTGAGCAAAACCAGGTTGTTAGCATACAAAATTTTTCTGCTTTTTATTTGCTGTGGTAGAAGAGCCGTCTTTTGATTTATCTAAAAGTGTCATCACATTATTATCAGATAATTTAAAATCACATTAAATTATAATCTCTTTAGTTAAGATACTAGTCCTAATTTCTCCTGCTCTGATGGTGTCATAAGCACCAAGACTTTATATAAGTATCGATAATTAGACTCACAGCTGGGTCTTGTCAACACAATCAAAGACTAATAAAAGTTGAATTAAAGCTGAAAGCAATGGTTGGAATGGTTCTGGAATCATTCTGCTACTGCTCATATAGCCAAAACCATTACATGGTGCTCCAAATGTGTAGTCCAAAATGGAAGGGAAATGAGATTCAGCTGGTCTTCAAGAGACACAGGGGGCTTGATGAAAGTATTGTAAACAAACCAGTAGACTAGTGGAGTCTATCACCAATTGTAAGACATTTTTTACTAAAACAAAGGACCTGGCAGAGGAAGTGCCAAAATGCTGTTCTTTAATAATGAGATGGAGCTGATAGTTTGTTCAATTTACACATCAATTTGTTCAAAAGCTTTTTCTGAAAGGCAAGAATGTTTGAATACTAATCACTTATATTTGGAAGGTGCCTAAATCTTCAGTCATTGTGTACTGTGAAGAGATTAAAATGTTCTTAATTTGGTAAAGGCTGAATTTACATTAGTGGATTTGGAAAATAAAATGTAATCTCCTATGGATAAGGCTGTCATTGAAATATCAACATGATTATTTTAAGGCTTTGACTTGTCACCTCTTGTGTTGGTTTTGATGCCAAAAAAATTTTTTTTTTTTAAATTTGAGAGTTACCCCCCACCCTGTAGGTTCTAGATAAATTTAATTGTACAAAAAATACCTTGTATGCTTTTACGAAAGTGATTTTATGGCTCATTCTCTCAAGAGATAACTATTTTAGTTGGTATTATGAAGCTAAATTTCTTGAAAAGCTTCTTTGACTACCCTAACATAGTAGCTAATACATTTGTTTAGGGGAAAATGTGAGAGCAAACCAGGTGTTGAGCCACATTCAAAATAGCTAGTGGAGAATGGGAACTTTAGTATATTTACCCTCACCAGACTAATTAGAAACTATATTATATTTATTTCAGTATTTTTATGGGTAACTCTTTCTTATAAATTTATGATTCAGATGGATGGCAGGTCTCTAGAGGGGGTTCAGGATGTCACCAAATTAATTTGAATTTTATAAATACATTTATACTATTAAAGGTATAATTTAAAACATAAATGTGCTATGTAGCATGGTTTAGCATATTAAAGATGATCAGTATGCTAATTTTATGTTGGATTTATTTATATTTATGCAATTTTCAAGGAGAGAAATCTTTTCTTGCCAATTCTTCTTAACTGAAGAATATCCTAAGATTTCAAGATAGACGATTAAAAACATTCTACCATAACCACCCATTTGCCCATGTAAGTCCAAATTTTAAATGTTCATCAAAAACTCACATTGATGTTTTTTTTAATTTCTAAAGAAGTAAATATTATCGATATATCCTGCATTGTTAAATAATATTAATAAAATTCTGCTTTTTTCTCTTGATTTTTGGGATCCCACACAACATTTTTTCTAAAAAAGGATTTATGCTGCTGGGGACTGAAAATTTATGTTTCAAATTCTGTTAATGTTGAGTAAGTCACTTATTCCCTTTTATGCTCTGGACAAGAAAAAGCCTCTCTTCCTGATTCCTTATGCCTTCATGGCACTGATTATACCCTCCATAATAAACTATAGCCCTTTACATCCTTTATAGCTATACTAACCAGGGCTAGCAAATCAGTTTTAAATAACCGAGAGCTTTAGTGAAGACGGGAGGCCATATTAACCTGTGAGCTCTTTTGCATAGGCATAAACATCCACCCCATGCCCACAGAAAAGGCAGGAGATTGGAAATTGCCCTCTCCACCATCCAGGTGTGCAAATGATTATCAGCTGCCCCTTGAGTCACACAAAATACCAACTGCTTTTCTAAATACTGCTGCTGCTAAGTCACTTCAGTCGTGTCCGACTCTGTGTGACCCCATAGATGGCAGCCCACCAGGCTCCTCTGTCCCTGGGATTCTCCAGGCAAGAATACTGGAGTGGGTTGCCATTTCCTTCTCCAATGCATGCATGCATGCTAAGTCGCTTAAGTCGTGTCCGACTCTGTGCGACCCTATGGACAGCAGCCCACCAGGCTCCTCTGTCCACGGGATCTCCAGGCAAGAATACTGGAGTGGGTTGCCATTTTCTAAATACTACTTTCACATAAATGAAACCCTAAGGGCCTTGAGAGAGGATTTTCTCACACCTTTCCAACCCCAGGGCCTAGATAAAAAAATACTGTTTCCAGGGAAGGGCAGATCAGAAGACTTCTGCCTTAAGGGAGAAGGAGGAAAATCACTTGGTTCCAGGCTCTGCCATAAACAAAAAAAAAGTCTGCTTAATTAGAGCAGGAAATTTGTGTCCAAGACCCAGCACAAATACAAGAGCTTAGTTGTCAAATAAAAAAAAGGAGAAGAAATACTTAAAAGATCTCATTTCCAAGACCCAGCACAGGTCTACACAATACTGAAACTGAACAACTTCAATAGAACTGAGTACTTCCTTGCTGCACCATCATGAGCCCAATAGTCTATTAAAGAAGAATTAGAAAATGCCCTCTCTGTGGCACAGACGTTCAGGACCTATTAAAAGTCAAAGGTGAAGAAAAAAGCACAAGGTGATAGAAGACACATAATGATCAAGGGATCAATCTGAAAAGAAGATGTAACAATTGTAAATATATATGCACTCAACATAGGAGAACCTCAATATATCAGGCAGATGTTGACAGCCATAAAAGGAGAAATGGACAGAAAAACAGTAATAGTGAGGGACTTTAACATACCACTTCTGTCAATGGTCAGATCATTGAGACAGAAACTCAGTAAGAAAACAAAGGCCTTAATGACTCATTAGAGCAGATGGGTTTAATTGACATTTACAGAGCATTCCATCCCAAAGCAGCAGAATACACATTCTTTTCAAGTGCACATGAAACATTCTCTAGGATAGATCACATGCTGAGCCATAAAGCAAACCTAGGTAAATTTAAGAAAACTGAAATCACATCAAGTATCTTTACTGACCACAGTGCTATGAGATCAGAAATTACAACTGTATTGTAAAAAAAAACACAAAACCCAGAAACACATGGAGGCTAAACAGTATGCTACTAAAACAAATGAATCACTGAAGAAATCAAAAAATAACCTAGAGACAAATGAAAATGAAAACAGGATCCAAAATCTATGCGATGCAGCAAAAGCAGTCCTAAGAAGGGAGTTTACAGCAATATGATCTTACCTCAGGAAACAAGAAAAAATTCCAAATAAACAAACTAACCTTACACCTAAAGCAATTAGAGAAAGAAGACCAAACAAAACACACAGTTAACAGAAGGAAAGAAATCATAAAGATCAGATCAAGCAGAAATAAATGAAATAAGAGACAAAACAGTAGAAAGAGATCAATGAAACTAAAAGCTAGTTCATTGAAAAGATAAAATAGATAAAACTTTAGCAGATTCATCAAAAAAGCACTAGGAAAGATAAAATCAGGGTAAATATAAAAGACATTTTTCTTCTGATTACTCTGAAATATAATTAACAATTTCAAGTTTAAAGAGAACAGTGTATGTGAGGGTTATATAATACCAGTGAATGGGTATTTTGTTTAGTAGCAAGATTATTAATATGTCTGCTGGTTGCTCCATCCCATGTAATTGCCCCAGATTTCAAATCCTCAGTGAGGCCTTGAATTTTTAAATTTTTATTGGATTTTAGTTGATTTTCAATGTTGCGTTAGTTTCAGGTGTACAGCGAGTCTGTTACACATATACATATATCCACTCTTTTTGATTCTATTCCCATATAGCTCATTACAGAGTATCGAGTACAGTTTCCTGTGCTCTATCAGTTGTTATCCGTTATCTGTTTTACATATCGTAGTAGGTAGGTTTATCAACCAGTCTTTATTTGTCATATGAATAATTGCAGCTTTAACTACTCTTTGTAGCACTTCTTCCCCTAAATATTTTATCATTCAGACATCTTCAATATAGTGTGTTGAATTGTTTTGGATAATTATCAATTGCAAATTGTTGCATACTTGATTATGACAGCATACTGATAAAGTCAAATAACCCTGTGGAAAAAACATACATGTATATTGAACACCATTTAATAAAAATCCATATTATGTTTGATGGGACTCTGAGATAGAAATGGAAAAAAAAGATAATTGTCAAACCTACTATAGTATATCTACCAACTTGCCCTGTTGTACCTCTTTTGTAGTCTTTATTATGTGACTACAACTGAATTAATAGGGACCACTATGATTCATCCTTGTAGTCTACTTCCTGTCTCCTGAAGGTGCCTTGAGTTCTGACAATATAGGACTGTTAGAGAGTTTTTGGAATCAGTACCCCACTTTCAGGCATTTTCCCAGTTAGGGCAGTTAACTGTTGTTCTCTCCTGGAAATCCATATTTCTTACACAAGGAAATTGGAATAAAGTCATTAGCGTGTTTCTAAGGAGATCAAGTGCCCCTTCTCCATTTGTCAGTGTGGACTGATGCACATATCTCTGCTTTATCCTTGCTTCCTTCCTCCATGTCTCCCCTCTTTACTCCTTCTTCTCCTTCATCTTTCCTTTTCTCTCTCTGCTCTCTCTCGCTCGCTCTCTCTTTCCTCTCTGTGTCTCATCCTTCTAGTACAGTGGGTAAACTTTGAGATACCAGTCTGAAGATCCCTGCCAGACACAGGGAAATCTCACCAGTTTTTGGTTGTTTTTTTTTTCCCATATCCAGGTGATGTACATGCATGAAGCTATGGCTTTGTCCTTCATTCTCTCCTTTTCATCTGTAACTAGAAAGATTAAAACAAATGCTGTATTTTTCATATAACAAGGGTACAAGTGTTTTGTTTTTTTTTTTCTTTTTCTTTCTCTTTGCCAAACATTAACATCTTTCCTACATGGTAGTGTAATTTTCTTTGGCAAGTTTAAGCTCTTGTTTGCACTTAGTCACACACTTCCAGATGCATTTTTGTCACGGAAATGTGATTTTGCTTTAGAGAGACCATCCATCCTAGTGATCAGGAGCTGAGGTCGGGACCCCATTTTTCTATTCCAGCTCTTTCTGGAGCATTTTCAGCAGTTGTATTCCTCACTTATTATTTGTCTGCATTCTGCCAAGAGTTTTAGAAACTATTTTCAAAAATTTATTTAACTCCCAGGACACCATAGAACGTAGTCTGTGTTGTGATCTCCATTTTATACTTGGATGCGTTAAGTAAGTTGCCTAAGATCACACAGTTAATAGAAGATTTTAGGGGAAATGGCATTTTTGTCACCGAAAATCCATTTACCTCTCTCTAGTAATCGAATTTAATTTTCATATCATGTATTTTTTAAGCTCTGTAAGCCTGTCATCTTCATGGCTGGGTTTTACTCTTGAGAGAATATGGAGCTTTAACCATTTTCCACCAAATAAATAAAATCATAGTGGGAAAGAGAGAGAAACATGCCAAATGGTGAAGAAAATTCAGTCCTGTTAGCTCTGTTTGTGGAAAAGGCAATGGCACCCCACTCCAGTACTCTTGCCTAGAAAATCCCATGGACGGAGGAGCCTGGTAGGCTGCAGTCCATGGGGTCGCTAAGAGTAGGACACGATTGAGCGATTTCACTTTCACTTTTCACTTTTCACTTTCATGCATTGGAGAAGGAAATGGCAACCCACTCCAATGTTCTTGCCTGGAGAATCCCAGGGACGGAAGAGCCTGGTGGGCTGCCGTCTATGGGGTTGCACAGAGTCAGACACGACTGAAACGACTTAGCAGCAGCAGCTCTGTTTGATCCCTGAATTCAGCTGAGCCTAACTCCTCCCTGGACTTGTTTTTAGCTTTTTGAATATAATCGACAAATGAAAATTGTTTATATTTAACATATGTAAACATGATGTTTTGATACACATATCCATTACCTCACATAGGTACCTTTTTTGTTGTTTTTGTGTGAGCATTTAAAATGTCTTAGAAAATTTCAAGTATGTAATACAGTACAGTTAACTATGGTCACCATGCTGTACATTAGATCTCCTAAATTTGTTCATTTTGCAGCTGAAACTGTGAAAATATGGTAAATATGCAGTGGAATATTATTCAACTTAAAAAAGAAGGAAATTCTACCATTTGTAAAAATATGGGTGAACCTGAAGGACATTATGCCTAGTAAGATAAGACTGAGGAAGACAAATACTGTATGACTTCATTTATATGTAGAATCTTAAAAAACTCAAATTCGTAGAAGCAGAAAGTAGATCATGCATTGCCAGGGCCTAGGGGAAGGGGTCAGGGGTGGAATAAATGTTGACCAAAGGGAATAAAGTTTCAGCTATGCTAAATTTTTTAAAATTATTTGCACAAAGAGATTTTCAAAAGTTGCTTAGACTAGTTTAAACTGTATTTTCTGTCACTTGTAATGATCCAGTATTGGAGCTAGAATTTGAACCCAGAGCTGCATGGCTCCAAACTTTTACTATAATCCATAGGCTGTAATACCTTTCAATGAGTGTTATACTGAGGACACTGGAAGTTCAAGGGGATCTTCACCAATATCTAGTGACTTCAAGGGAAAGATACTCTAAATTTCCTTCACTATTAAAATAATGAGAATTTTGTCTTGTACAAATTCAAATGCATCTGATGTGACAATTTGTTGAGGAAGTGCAAAATAAGATATCTTTCTCAGAGAGATATATGATGAGTGAATTTTTCATTACGAATGCCATTATCAATTTTCTGTAGATTTGAGGTGTATTTTACTTTAAAAGTCTTCGTGAAGAGAGATCTCAGTGTCCTTCTCATCTTTTCCCTAAAGGAATCCTCTGAAATGTCACCATTTTTCCCTAGGTCAAATTATGTAAATGTTTCTTAAAGAGAGTTACATGTATGGCCTATTTGTTTTACTTCTCTTTTTTTGTAGTGCCAAATCAATATATTCTAGTGGTGGACAGATGACTCTAGTATATCTAGGAAGATCATCTTTGTTAATTCACAACAGATAAAAACACACGCCATGACCATTCAGCACTTATAAAGTCTAAGTAATTTCAAATAAAATTATTGCTTAGCTGAATGCTTAGGCAATTTTGGATTGCTGGAGTGCATCAAAGAATACTTACAATGTAAGCTCATTTGGTTAACAAGAGAGGTGTGCTGATTTAATTCAAGTGTTCTCCAATTCATTTAAACCTCATCCTCTTTTTCTTACTTTGGATTACTAGATGCTATTGCTAATTCCATTTGGTAAACTGCATCTAGTCTTGTAAATTAACTTTTTTGTGAACTGTATCTTCTTTAAAAAACCTGTTAACTATAAACCCACTTGAATCATGAGAAATCATTAAAAATGTTTGGTCCTTAAAAGTACTTCTTATCTCTATCTACAGTATCTCACAATCTACAAAATAAGTTAGAAACTTCTATATGATTTTAACCATTATGATGGTTTATATATGATAGCTTCCATGTGATTTTTATATTTGATTATAAAATATGATAAAATTCATTGCAGGGTTAATAGATACCATGATTGAGTTTTCATTTTATAGTTTGGGACTTTTAAGGGAGACAGAAAAAACTTTAATTTCTTATTCTGCCACATAACGTTTCCCTTATTGTGACAAAATATATTATTTTATATTACAAACATTGCTCTAAGAAGGAGTTTCTCTTTTTTCTATAAAATATATGTAAGTTTGCATGAGGAATGTTGGTCATTACATATGTATCTCCTGGCTTTAAGATTTTCAGTTCCAGAATCCCACGATTACTCTATCTAAACCCATTTGGGAAAAGACCTATATCTCCATTTAAGAAATTACTTAGGACTTTACACTAAATGACATTATGGCAGTATATTAATTTTACCACTTACCTTACTTCTGTTCTCTTAGATCATAGTTGTAAATGTAGACTGGAACATTGAACTCATTGTTTAGGCAGATAGAAGTTGTGATCCACCCTCTCCTCATTTTGTCTGCCCCTACCATATTGAAATAGTGACCAGGTGGTGCAGTGGTAAAGAATCTGCCTGCCAGTGTAAGAGATAAAGAAGATGCAGGTTCAGTCCCTGATTCAGGGAGGAGTCCCTGGAGGAGGAAATGGTAAGCCACTCTAATATTCTTGCCTAGAGAATCCCATGGACAGAGGAGCCTGGCAGGCTACAGTCCATGGGGTCTCAAAGAGTCAGATATTACTAAGTGACTGAGCACACATACAAACACCGCAAGAGCTTGGTGGCCAAGACTTCATGGACCATTGAATTTGCTACTGCTAAGCAGAGATCCTCTAGAGTGTCATGAATAGTAACTGAACATGGTATACATGTTCTTTTAATATAGAGTAATAAGAAATATATTATTTTGTGTCCTGAAGTTTTTGATTCATAGCAAGTAGAAAAATCACAATGAGATTTGTCCCAGAATGAGGGGCAGTTTTGTAACCGAAAGATTAAAATCCAAAATGTCTTTCAATAATGTAATTCTTTCACAGCATCATTTTTTAGGAATAGCCCAACTGGAATTCCATCACCTCCACTAGCTTTGTTCATAGTGATGCTTCCTAAGGCCCACTTGACTTCACATTCCGGCTCTAGGTGAGTGATCACACCATCGTGATTATCTGGGTCATGAAGATCTTTTTTGTACGGTTCTTCTGTGTATTCTTGCCACTTCTTCTTAATATCTTCTGCTTCTGTCAGGCCCATACCATTTCTGTCCTTTATTGAGCCCAACTTTGCATGAAATGTTTCCTTGGTATATCTAATTTTCTTGAAGAGATGTCTAGTCTTTCCCATTCTATTGTTTTCCTCTATTTCTTTCCCCTGATCACTGAGGAAGGCTTTCTTATCTCTCCTTGCTATTCTTTGAAACTCTGCATTCAGATGGGTGTATCTTTCCTTTTCTCCTTTGCTTTTCACTTCTCTTCTTTTCACAGCTATTTGTAAGGCCTCCTCAGACAGCCATTTTGCTTTTTTGCATTTCTTTTTCTTGGGGATGGTCTTGATCCCTGTCTCCTGTACAATGTCACGAACCTGCAACCATAGTTCATCAGGTATTCTGTCTATCAGATCTAGTCCCTTAAATCTATTTCTCACTTCCACTGTATAATCGTTAGGGATTTGATTTAAGTCATACCTGAATGGTCTAGTAGTTTTCCCTACTTTCTTCAATTTAAGTCTAAATCTGGTAATAAGGAGTTCATGATCTGAGCCACAGTCAGCTCCCAGTCTTGTTTTTGCTGACTGTTTAGAGCTTCTCCATCTTTGGCTGCAAAGAATATAATCAATCTGATTTCGATGTCGACCGTCTGGTGATGTCCATGTGTAGAGTCTTCTCTTGTGTTGATGGAAGAGGGTGTTTACTATGACCAGTGCAATCTCTTGGCAGAAATCTGTTAGCCTTTGCCGTGCTTCATTCTGAACTCCAAGGCCAAATTTGCCTGTTATTCCAGGTGTTTCTTGACTTCCTACTTTTGCATTCCAGTCTCCTATAATGAAAAGGACGTCTTTTTTGGGTGTTAGTTCTAGAAGGTCTTGTATGTCTTCATAGGACCATTCAACTTCAGCTTCTTCAGCATTACTGGTCAGGGCATAGACTTGGATTACTGTGATATTGAATGGTTTCCATTGGAAACGAACAGAGATCATTCTGTCATTTTTGAGACTGCATCCAAGTACTGCATTTCAGACTCTTTTGTTTACTATGATGGCTACTCCATTTCTTCTAAGGGATTCCTGCCCACAGTAGTAGATATAATGGTCATCTGACTTAAATTCACCCATTCCAGTCTATTTTAATTCATTGATTCCTAAAATATCGATGTTCGCTCTTGCCATCTCCTGTTTGACCACTTCCAATTTGCCTTGGTTCATGGAGCTAACATTCCAGTTTCCTATGCAATATTACTCTTTATAGCATCAGACCTTGCTTCCATCACCAGTCACATCCACAACTGGGTGTTGCTTTTGCTTTGGCTCCATCCCTTCATTCTTTCTGGAGTTATTTCTCCACTGCTCTCCAGTCACATATTGGGCATCTACTGACCTGGGGAGTTTATCTTTCATTGTCCTATCTTTTTGCTTTTTCATACTGTTCGTGGGGTTCTCAAGGCAGGAATACTGAAGTGGTTGGCTATTCCCTTCTCCAGTGGACCACATTTTGTCAGAACTCTCCACCTTGACCTGTCTGTCTTGGGTGACCCTACCTGGAATGGCTCATAGTTTCATTGAGTTAGACAAGGCTGTGGTCCATATGATTAGATTGGTTAGTTTTCTGTGATTGTGGTTTTCAGTCTGTCTGCCCTCTGATGGAGAAGGATAAGAGGCTTATGAAAGCTTCCTGATGGGATAGACTGACTGAGGGGGATACTGGGTGTTGTTGTGATGGGCGGGGCCATGGTCAGTAAATCTTTAATCCAATTTTGTGTTGATGGGAGGAGCTGTGTTCCCTCGCTGCTATTTACCTGGGGCAAAACTATGATGGAGGTAATGAAGATAATGGTGACCACCCTCAAAAGATCCCATGCATGTACTTCTAGAGTTTGTGCCCCTCAACCCTGTAGCAGGCCACCAGAGACCCAGGCCTTCACCAGAGACTCCCGGACACCCACAGGCAAGTCTGGGACAGTCTCCTGTGGGGTCACTGTTCCTTTCTTCTGGGTCCTGGTGCACAAGGTTCTGTTGTGCCCTCCAAGAGTCTATTCCCAGTCCAGTGTAAGTTCTGGCAGCTCAATGGTGGGGTTAATGGCGACCTCCTCCAAGAGGACTTATGCCATACCCACACTCAGAGCCCCTGTCCCTGCAGCAGACCACTGCCAACCCGTCCCTCCACAGGAGATGCTCAAACATGGTTCTGTCTCTGTCACTGTGGGGTCCCTGGGTCCTGGTGCACACAAGATTTGTTTGAGCCCTCTGAGCATCTCTTGCAGGAAAGGGGTTTGGTTCTAAATGTGAAGTCGCCCCTCCTACCATCTTGCTGGGGCTTCTCCACTGCCCTTGGACGTGGGGTATCTCCTCACAGCCACTCCAGTGCCTACTATCTTACTGGGGTTTCTCTGACCTTGGACATGAGCTATCTCCACATGGCTGGTCCAGCGAAGTGCAGCTACCCACTCCTGACTTTGGACAAGGGATATCTCCTCACGGCTGCTGTTCCTGACCTTGGACATGGGATATCTCCTCTCGGCCGCTCACCACACCAGTGCTGCGCAGCTGCTGCTTGCCACTCCAGGTTGGGAAGCAACAGTGAAAACTGGACATGAAACAACAGACTGGTTCCAAATAGGAAAAGGAGTACGTCAAGGCTGTATATTGTCACTGTGCTTATTTAACTTACGTACAGAGTACATCATGAGAAACACAAGCTGAAATCAAAATTGCTGGGAGAAATATCAATAACCTCAGATATGCAGATGACACCATCCTTATGGCAAAAAGCGAAGAAGAACCAAAGAGCCTCTTGATGAAAGTGAAAGAGGAGAGTGAAAACATTGACTTAAAACTCAGCATTCAAAAACAAAGATCATGGTATCCGGTCCCATAACTTCATGGGAAATAGATGGAGAAGCAGTGGAAACAGTGGCAGACTTCATCTTTTTGGGCTCCAAAATCACTGCAGATGGTGATTGCAGCCATGACATTTAAAGATGCTTGTTGCTTGGAAGAAAAGTTGTAACCAACTTAGACCAGTATATTAAAAAGCAGCGACATTACTTTGCCAACGAAGTTCTGTCTAGCCAAGGCTGTGGTTTTTCCAATAGTCATATATGGATGTGAGAGCTGGACTATAAAGAAAGCTGAGCATCGAAGAATCGATACTTTTGAACTGTGGTGTTGGAGAAGACTCTTGAGAGTCCCCTGGACTACAAGGAGATCCAACCAGCCCATCCTAAAGGAAATCAGTCCTGAATGTTCATTGGAAGGACTAATGTTGAAGTTGAAACTCCAGTACTTTGGCCACCTGTTGTGAAGAGCTGACTCATTTGAAAAGCCCCTGATGCTGGGAAAGATTGAAGGCAGGAGGAGCAGAGGACGACAGAGGATGAGATGGTGGAATGATATCACCGACTCAATGGACGTGAGTTTGAGCAAGCTCCGGGAGTTAGTGATGGACAGGGAGGCCTGGTATGCTGCAGTCCATGGGGTCGCAAAGGGTTGGACATGACTGAGCAACTGAACTGAATGTAATTTTGTTATTATAAACACTACTTTGCCTCATAATAATGCAATTGTTTGCTAGGTTCTATAGAAGAGAGAAAAATAAATGTGTAAATGTTAAGATTTATCCCATTTCATACCTTGTCTAGAATGGTTTGTTCTCAAATTACTACTAACATAGTGTTTTTCCTAGCACTCTTTCCCCAATAAATTGAATTGTAGAGGACACTGATTGAAATGAATTTCCATTTTAACTTAAGGACAGACTCTTCAATCTTATAATTTTTAACTGCCCAATATACACTGAGTCTACCTCAAAACAAAGGAATAAAATGGATTTACACTTAAATTTTTTTCTATTTCTATCACATGAAATTTTCAGCCAGAATAAAAATCTTATTAAGACCTGAGTTATATTTGATGTATTGTGTTGTTTAATTTAACCCAAAACCAAACTATGAAACATAAGCATGTGTAGAGTAGCTTTTAGTTTTCTCAGAAATCTTGACTATTCTTTCATGAGATTGGAAAAATTTGAAATACTCTTTCACACCTCATTTCAAAAATGAGCAAATGCTATTTACAAACAATTTTTGATCAATAACCCACTGGCAAATAGAAGTCACTTTTAAATTATGAGGTTAAATGTGAAATTAATAGATGAAATTTGATATTTTAAGCAGTTCGTTTTTCTGAAATTAATTGTAAACATCAACCTAGTTTGAAAGTAGCAAGTCTCTTTTACCATCCTAATGATTGACATTTTGGAAACCTTTGTTTTTATCTGGTATAGCAGAGATTACTAAGGTCTGCAGAGTAGTGTTATATTGAATTATTTATTACCTTCACCATTTTCCAGCATTATTGAGATATGACTGACAAGTAAAAATATATATTTGAATTATACAACTTGATGTTTTGGTATATGTAAACATTGTGGAATAATTCCCACAATCAAGTTAATTAGTATATCCATCACATCAAATAGTTACCATTTTTTGTGGTGAGAATACTTAAGATCAATTTTCTTAGAAGGTGGTGCTAGTGGTAAAGAACCTGCCTGCTAGTGCAGGAGACATAAGAGATGCAGGTTCAGTCCCTGGGTCGGGAAGATCCTCTGGAGAAGGAAATGGCAACCCACTCAAGTATTCTTGCTTGGAGAATCCCATGGACAGAGGAACCTGGCAGGCTACAGTCCATAGGGTGGCAAAGAGTCATACATGACTGAAGTGACTTAGCATAGCACAGATTTTCTCAGCAAATTTCAAGTATACAATACAGTATTATTAATATTCACTGTAGTCACCATGCTATATCTTAGATCCCCAGAATTTGTTCATCTTATAACTAAAAGTTTGTAGCTTTTGACCAGTATCTCCCCATTTCCCAATACCCTGCAACCCCTGACGATCACAATTCTATTCTTTGGTCCCATAAATTCAACTTTTTAAGATTCCACATATAAATGAGATGATACAATGTTTGTCTTTCTATGGTTGGCTTATTTCACTTAACATAATGTCTGCCAGGGTCATCTGTGTTGTCACAAATGGCAAGATATTTCTCTGTCGGAATAATATTCCTGTGTGCGTGTGTGTGTGTGTGTGCGCGCGCGCAGATCCACAGGCATGTGCCAGATTTTCCTATCCCTATTTTTCATTCATTTTTCCAGGAATGCTGATGTTTGCACATCTTGGCTATTGCAAATGGTGTTGAAATGAACATGGTTGTGTAGATATTTTTTGAGATACTCATTTCATTTCCTTTGATTATATACCCAGAAGTAGGATTGCTAGATCATATGGTGGTTTTTTTTCTTGAGTTTTTGAGAAATACTCAGACAGTTTTTCATTATGGTCATTCCAATTTACCATCACCATTGAACCTAAAATTGTATTGATTGAGTGTTTCTTTGTTTAAATACTAATACTTATATTCCATCTTGTCTCAATAAAATTTTAAGAGTAAATATTAATATTAGTATGATTTACATTAAAGTATTTTTTCAAAGTACTTCAGAGAGCTATATGTTGGTAAATGTACTCAAAATCTGCTTATTTGATAATAAATATTACTTGAGTACCTATTATATTCCAGGAGCCATGCTAGTTGAAGTAAATGTAGTAGTGAATCTAAAAGGTGTGGTTTTTGTTCTCACAGAATATAAGAAAAAGCATAATAGCTAGCAAATGAAAGAGACTTTATAAATTGTGACAAATACTATGAAAGCAATGAAAATTGGGTATGGGGTGAACCAGTAACTTACATGAGAAAAAAACTTATTTGAGAAGTGGATGTTTAAATTGAGAATTGAATAATTAGAAGCCATGTGAAAACTGGAATGGATGACAAACAAAAGAACTCAGGAAAGAAAAATGTTGCAGGAGCATAGTGATCAGTGAAGGTGTATTAAATGATAAGGATGGAGAAATAAATCAGGGTCAATGAAAGAAGGATCAGGAAGTGCAGGAAGTCTTTGGAATTTTTATTCCAAGTGTGATGGAAGCCTTTAAGGGGTTTTAAGCAACAAATGAACAGGGTCTTCTTTACATTTTAAGATGATATATAGGGAAAGATTACTGGTCACAAAGGAAACAGTTGAGGGGTGGCTGCAAAAATTCAGATTAGAAATATGATTGATAAATGCCATAGGTATGGACATAGGAAGGTAGAGTTACTCATATTTTCAAGGTAGATTAAAACTGGATGGCAAATTGGATGTAAAAGTAAGCAGGGGTTGGCAACTAACTGGACAAAAATAGACTTCTGCCTTAAAAAACTAGGTATATGGTGGAACATTTACTGATATGTGGATATTTGAATGAAAATGAAGAGTTCTCTTATACATGTTAAGTTTGACGAATTTGAGGCATTAAATTATAGATGCTAAGAATTCATGTAGAAATGGCAATTTTGAACTCAGGAATGATTTGGGCTACAAATACATGGTTTGGTATAGTAGTAAGTAAGTTGCTTTTTCAGAATTACCTGTTTTCTTTATTTCCAAACAATATTATTGTCTCCTGTGTCCCACTGTCAACTGATTTAATCAGATAATTGGCTAATATTTGGTTCTCGTGAGTTAAAATGTCATCTTAAAGCAGATATTTGCTTGTTCTGATCTGCATGGCTCCAGTTGTGTTACCTCACATAGGCAACCATGATCCACCTCAAGCCCTGAGTCCTCCAAATTCCTCTCCCCCTTTTACTTATTTAAATCCAACTTTCAAGACCCACACAAGCATTTACCCTTCCTGAAATCAAATTGAAACCAAATTGTACTAATGTCCTTCTTCCTAAATTTTCCAAGGCCCTTGCTGAATACTTATATAATTATTGCTCCTTTCTGTTTTCCTAAATGTATTCGATTTTCTAGGAAATCTTTATGATTTGGATAATGACTTACAACTCATTGTTTCTCTTGGAACCTGCATAACAAGCACAGGGCTGAGTTTAGAAAGATGTTTAACAAAGAGTAACTGAACAGAACTTTAACAGATGCTTAGTACAAATATTAAATGGAGTGATATTTAGGCAGAAATTTCACATTATTGTAATTGGTAGAAATAAATATTTAGCAGTTGATAGTCTTCTTGACACTTTTTCATTAAAACTGTGTTTGTGGTTACTTAACATTTTCACAAGGACAGTTTTACACAGAATTATACAGAATAATGCAAGGCACTGTTTGACACGAAACAGTACAAGACACGCAAAAATGGAGTTTTTCCTTTTTTTTAATAGTAGATAATGAAATTATGCTACCCAGTATAAAGTCTCTATAGAATAGCCTAAAAGATAAACTTCTATTACACCATTGCTTTTGTTTCTGTTATCAAATATCCTCTTGATTCTGAGGACTTGTTGAGTTCAATAATTAATCAGAATTTTTGGAATTATTAATTTTATCTTAATCTAGCCATATTTTTCTTTTCCCTTGTACTCATATGCCAGTTGAACAAATAGAGTATTATACCAACAAAACTCTCAATTATTCTATAAGACATATTTATAATAGCAGCTTTCTGTAACAAGGATACTACACAATAAATTTATTTGGGTCACCCACTAATCAGCTGAAATAAGAGTCTTAAATTTTGTTTAAATAGATAATATGTGATCACTATTTAGGTCGAAAGAAATCATTAACATCTGTCACATGATAATTTAGTATATGCACAGGGAAAGGCAGTAGGGATACAAAAATGGAATAAAATATTTTATCAGCACTCAAGAGCTCAAAGGGAAAACAGATAAGCAAACAGCTGTAGTATCATATAAGTGCAATAATAGAAACATGTATAAATTGTTTAAGAAATAAGTAGTATGCCCAGAAAGCTAGCCTTGAAAAGTAAGTCAGAATTCACCAGAAGAATAAGGAGAACTGCAGATAGGGAGAGTAGCATGAGCAAACGTGTAGATATGGCCACATAGGAAAAGCTGGTTCTGGGCCCACTTTCCTTCTTTTCCCTCCCACACCTATACAACCTTATCCAGCTCCATTCTTTCATACAGCGTCTCTTCCTTAGTCATTCCTATAACCTAGGGATGATCACGCTGGAGATGTGATCTACATTCTGGAAGGTGGGCCTGGGGAAGGGTTGGTACAGGCCTTGGATATAGGCTTGGCACCATTTGAGCAGGGAATTCCAGCATCTCAGGCACCAAAAACATGGTGAAGAAGTGGGGAAACATACAGTATCACAGTGAACTTGTCCCTTGGCCTCCTAGCTTTTTGCCCTTATGGCAAAATGAAAGGAAGACAAGGGAAGGGCCTTCTCAAGTACTGTATCCATGCCTGGGAGCCCTCTGCATTGGTTCAAGAATTGTACTGGCTGCAATCATCTATGTATTCTCTGCTTATGGGAAGTGTCTGTGTAAATGCAAATCATCACTCCTGAAGACATTTTCCCAGTTTTGGTCATTGGTATTATTGTATTCTCCAAAACAGTATGGTCAGTAATGGATAGCTTACTGAGACAGTGAATAATGAACAAAGTTATTTGAAATAAGTGAAGAAAATGTGGCCCTGCCAGTAGTTTATCTTCATTTTGTAGATTATGTTTAGTTTTCTCTTGTAACTTAATAGGACTAAATATAATAAGATGCTTTTCCAAATTTCCAAATAGTGAGAGTCTGACACTTTTCTCTAAAAGTTCTGATAGTTAATAATAGTCTGTGACCTTCTTTGCAGGAAAACAGTTCAATTAACTGCTGCATTAAAAAGTCATTTGCTGTGAAAAGATAGTACTCATCTTGATTCCATCCCATTTTCATAGTTCTTTGTAACACCTTACACATAATGGAAAACAAATAAATACACCAGACAATTTACTGAACCAAACAGGAGTTCGTCCTCTTTCCTCTCATGTATTTATCTTGCCATTCCTGCTTGAACATTTTATCCTTTGGGTGAATGCTTTATTGTTAAATTGTTTTGAGGAAAGCTTAACAGAGATATGAATAATCCAATTAAAATACTCTTGCTCCTGTAACTTTGTTACCTATTGTAGAAATGTAATTCTTGTATAAGTTTGGTGGATAAACATGTTAATAAGAGATTTTACTGAGAAAAATTAAAGCTTATGGAAGAGATATTCCCTATACACAATAGCCTTCTCTATAAATGATAATTTTTTACAATTTGCTTCATGAAAATTCTAACATGTCCCCAATAATTAAATTCCATGGTTCTCTAATAAAATATTTTATCTTTGCTTTAATATGAATAATCAGAGAGGCTCAGCATACTTCTTACCCTGTCAGCTAACATTTAGTTTTCAGATAATGGCATCTGTTATTATTGGTTTTAAATATCTGAGCATTGTTACACATTGATAGTTAACTAATAATAACAACTAATTGATATTAACTAATGTTTACTGTCCAAATCATTATTTATAAAATTTATTTCTATGTGAAATAGAATTTTTATATACACTCACTGATTTTTACCTTTGACCACTTATAGTACCGTGAAAATTATATACCTATCTTGAAAAAAATGTGCTGATACCTTTTAATATAAACAGCAAGCACAGGAAACAGACACACATAATATGCAGAGGACTTGCTGTCCAAACCAGAAAGTTACCTGGATTTGATTGATTCTTAAGAATATTTTTGTTGCATTCTTTTGATTTCAGCTATTCATGTGAAAGGCCCAGAGCTGATGGTAATATTTTTCTCTGAGTAGTTGCTGTTATTTAATATAAAGTTGTTGAACCATCTATGAGCTGTATCCTGGCAAAATACACTGTGAGGAGCACCTAGTTTATTTTTCTCTGGAGTTGTTCCCATATCCTTGATGGAGATCTGCCCATGATTATCAAACTTCATCTGGGGAAATGAACTCTATTTTCGGTTCACAGTGTGATGGATTTGGAGAATGAACAAATCTGGAAGGATTTATAAACAGATTCTGTTTTAAATCATGGGCATGTAGCGGGGGATAAAGTGGCAATAAATTCTAAGCTTCTGCATCACATTTGGCATGATTGTGAAAGCTAAAGCAGAAGAAAAGTTTAACATTTCTCAGAGAAGGCAAAGAGAAACAGAAGGCAGAAAACCCAAGGATTAACACTATGTAAAGGACAGGCTGAAAAGAAAGCTCTAGAGAACACCCAGACTGAGGTTTATGTGAAGGAAGGCGTGGTGACTGGTGTGAAATGCCATTGAATGGTTAAATAAGAGGGATTGAAGATTTCCTCTTTGTTTATGAATTTGGAATTTTGAGTAACTTTTTAAAGATATTTCAGTGGGATGATAAACCACAAATATAGAATAACTAAGGGCCTCAAATGGGATAAGACAGAGTGCACAGTCAAGAGACTAGCTTTAAGTTTGAAAAAATTAGCTCTTTGAGTGAATTAGTTTCATCATTTTTTTTTAACACTGACTCTATTATAGGACTTTACATTTTTAACAGAAAATTTTAATTTTTACATGAATTTTACTAGATGTTATATACTTTTTAAAAAGTTATACGGTAAATAGACAACTACTCTGTTTCTTTTTCAGTTTGCATGATGAAGTTATTTAGCAAAACTTTACTGACATACATACCTTATCTAATTTAACATCATGTCTAATTAATTTTATATTTTTGAGTAAGATCTAGCTCTGATTCAAATGTTTTATGATTTGTTAGTTTGCTTACTTACAGTGGGCTTCC
Source organism: Giraffa tippelskirchi (assembly GCF_054371585.1). Lineage (NCBI taxonomy): Eukaryota > Metazoa > Chordata > Mammalia > Artiodactyla > Giraffidae > Giraffa > Giraffa tippelskirchi. The sequence goes on along the minus strand of NC_137280.1, from coordinate 99,879,410 downwards.
CTCATGTCTCAGACAGTAAAGAATCCGCCTGCAATGTGGAAGACCTGGGTTCGATCCCTGGGTTGGGAAGATCCCATGGAGAAGGGAACAGCTACTCATGCCAGTATTCTTGTCTGGAGAATTCCATGGACAGAGGAGCCTGGCAGGTACAGTCCACAGAGTCGGACACGACTGAGCAACTTTCACTTTTCTTAGAGTAGTATTAGTATAGTAAACTTCCTGAAAAATAAGAAAAATGTGTGTCTGGCTAAATCATACTTTTTGGTGTGCAGTGTACTTAGAATTGTAGATATCAGTGATCTCTATAAACTCATTAGTGTATCAGTTTTTAAAAAATAAAGATGGGTATCAGAGTTTTTCCCATACCCACAATGCCAAAAGCTTCCTACAATTTGATTCTAATGATGTATTATAATTCACACTTTAATTCTGATACTTTTGTCTTAATTTATAACAGTGAGAAAAGCATTGTTCTAAAGCATAACCTAGACCTTAGATACCGCATTATTTATTGGCTCCCATTATATGCCTTAGTCAAATTTCCAGAAATTAAATGATTATTTGATAAGGTTAAGGGCCATACAGTCTCACTTGGTCATTATCGATGTCGGTGATCTGAAAGGTGGAGGGGGAAGGAGGAATCTGTGAATTCATTCAGTCTGCACATGTCTGAGCCCAGAGAGTCTTAGGAGAAAAAAAAAGTCACTAACCTTCAAAGCAAAGAACCCCAAGTTTTTCAATAACAAGAGTCATCTCTTATTCTGTCAGTGTATCAGATGAGGAAGGAAGACAGAGAATCAAGATCTGCCATTTTGCGTTCAAGAATTTGGATAACAAAGTGTTGAAAAGAAAAGATTTTGAGAGAAATTCCTCATTAAAAAAAAATAAATCCTCAGTCTGTTGCCTGAGGAGCTATAGCAGATGAAGTCTTGGATTTGTGATGAGTGGACATTGGATTGAGGATATATGGACAAAATAGAATGCAGATTGCTTGCATTTGAACAGTATTCTGAATAAAAATATGAACAATAAGTATCTAGGCAAAGGTAAACAGGACAGGTTTCTCAGGTATCCTGATTTTAGGTGAAAGGAGGTCAATCCTAGCTCCAATTCATCCTGAGTCAAATAGTACACTCACCAAATGGCATTGATTCTTGTGTGATCAGTAGAGCTATGGGATTTTCCAAGAGGGTTTTACATTACATTTCTATATGTTTTAGGACGTAATTTTGCTCACACTATCTCTTAGTTTTTTATATGCAACATAAATAGTGCTAGCCACTGTTTGTTACTCATTACTGATTTTTGTCATTATTTTATCTAACCTAAATGTTTATACCAGTGAAAAAAAGAAGCTCTATCATATGGGAATGAAATGAGGGAACCTCTCTATGATGAATGATATGTGTTCTTTAGAAAATATGTGTGTTCATAGAATTTCTAAACTAACAACTTAGTAAGCTTCCTAGAATTTGACAATCATATTGAAAACTGTCATTTTATCAGTATTTATTGCTCTTTTTTCCCCTGTTAATTTATCAGAGTGGCATAAAACACTAGTGCCAGCTGTTTTTTTTTTTTTTTCTTTAAAAATTTTTTTAATGTATTTTATTTATTTTTGGCTGTGCTGGGTCTTCGGTGCTGTGTGCGGGCTTTCTCTAGATGTGGTGAGTGGGGGCTACTCTCTAGCAGCAGTGCACAGGCTTCTCTTATTATGGAGCACAAGCTCTGGGGCGTATGGGCTTCAGTAGTTGTGGCTTTCGGGCTCTAGAGTGTGGGCTCAGTAGTTGCAGCACACTGGCTTAGTTGCCTGCGGCATGTGGGGTCAAACCAGTGTCTCCTGCATTGCAAGGCAGAGTCTTAACCACTGGACCACCAGGGCAGCCCTGTTTTGGCTTTTTTAAAGCCTGATACAAGCAAGATTTAAAAAAAAAAAAAAAATACAGTACATATGGTTTTGTGTTTCTCTTCTTTTAAGCCTGGATTTATTGTGATGCTTCTTAATCTGTCCCCCAAATTAGGACTCTGCTACTTATCATATACTGAAATTTATATAAATAGAACATACAGACTATTTCTCAATGTTACATCTCCATTTAATAGCAGCAGATCATGTGGAAGCTCAAAGCATTGAGTTGTGAAACAGATGAACTGTTTACCCACAGTGGTGACAAGACCAGTGCTTGGAAAACCATGTGCATATATTCTTTACATACTTTGTAAGGAAATGAGGATTTAAGTGCCATTATTGTTAGTGTTTTAATTAGAGCAAAGTCTTGGCCTTTTAGTATGACCTCCTTTCTTTTATACAGAAGGAACAAACTTTTTGCTTTTATTCTCTTTGAAGAAAATTCACTGTAGGAAACCTATGGAAAATTAAATTTGTTCTCGTATACTAAGCTCTCTTATAGTTGTTCATCTCATTCTCCTGAGCACAGCCCAGTGTACTGTGTACAAACAAGATGATTTTTAAATTTTAAGTAAAGGATGTGATGAGATAGTGTTTTGCACTGAATCTTCTAGTTCTAAGTGTGCCCAAGGCATAGATAACTGGTAGCAGATGTAAGAACATTGACATACTGGGAATTTCTATAGATTTTATTTTAACTGCTGGTTCTGGTATAACTTCTTATGATGGAAAGGGAAAGTCGCTCAGTCGTATCCAACTCTTTGTGACTCCATGGACTATACACTTCATGGAATTCTCCAGGCCAGAATACTGGAGTGGGTAGCCTTTCCCTTCTCCAGGGAATCTTCCCAACCCAGGGACTGAACCCAGGTCTCCCGCGTTGCAGGCAGATTCTTTACCAGATGAGCCACAAGGGAAGCCCAAGAATACTGGAGTGGGTAGCTATCCCTTTTCCAGCAAATCTTCCCAGCCCAGGAGTCAAACCCGGGTCTCCTGCATGGCAGCTGGATTCTACCTATTTTTACCTGTTCCCCCAAAATATAATCTTTATTTTTAAATTAAATAATCTGAAATACTTGTTGTGAATAGGAAAATAATGCAAATTCTAATCACTCATATAAAGTAATTTATCCTTTTTTTTGTTGTTTTTTTTTTTTTTTTTTTAGTAATTTATCTTGTCTCAATACTACTGATTGATTTTCTAGACCCTCCCCAACTTGCCCAGTAATAAGCATGTGGGTTCTTCAGCAGATATGGTCAATAATCATAATATAAAAGAGTCTACAAAAATAATCCACTGCTCAGAGAAATGCTCCCTATACTCAGTTTTAAAATATAGTTCCAAAAGGTTTAAACCATTTCATAGCATCAACTTTGCCTAATGAAAAAGAAAAAAGTCAGGAAGTTGGATTCATATGCTTGAAGGAAGCATATTAAGTTACAATCTAAGGAAATGTTTCTTTTATTTTTAGTGATCATATAGCTATTTCTTTTAGAGTATTTAACTTTTTACTTGATTATGGTTTATTCTTTACCAGCTATGTTCCAGAGATCTGACAATATATTGGACATAGTAGAGATTTATTATATATCTCCAAATTCATATTAAAAGTGTTGTCCTTTTAATAATGGGCTTCCCTGGTGTCTCAGTGGTAAAGAATCTACCTGCCAATGCAGAAGACATGGTTTCAATCCCTGGGTCGGGAAGATCTCCTGGAAGAGGAAATGGAAACCCACTCCAGTATTCTTGACTGGGAAATTCCATGGACAGAGGAGCCTGGTGGGCTACAGTCCATGGGTTCACAAAGAGTCAGACATGACTTAGTGACTAAACAATAACTACCTATTAATAATATAATTCTCAAGTAAGCTTTGTAAGATATTTCAAAGTACAGCTATGTTTATTTTTTTCAGGGAATAACTTTCATATGAGTAAAGATATTTTCTTTAAACTATTTAACATTTAAGGGAAAAAATTTACCTGGTATGCAACTTTTATCTTGAAACATTGTGATCAAAACAGTTGTGATATATGAAGTAAGAGTAAATAGTGAAAATATGGTCACCATATTTGTTGCAGTTGAGTTTTTATTTTTTTCCCAAAACATTTTTTATGATGGCTCTTCCAGGACATTTTAAGCTATTCTGTCCAGGTGGTGCTATTGGTAAAGAATCTGCTTTTCAAAGCAGGAGGCACGAGAGATGTGGGTTTGATCCCTGGGTCGGAAAGATCCTGGGAGTAGAAAATGGCAACCCACTCCAGTATTCTTACATGGGCAGAGGGACCTGGCAGGCTACAGTCTATGGAATCACAAAGAGTCAGACATGACGGAGTGCATGTGCACACGTGCGCACACACACACACACACACACAAGTGAAAATACTAATTTCTAAAATATAGTAATGATTGTTTCCTAGAGGAATCTGAACTGCCACCTTCATTTTCCATTGGAACATTCATGAAAATGCACATGCCTATGCAACATCACTAAAGTTCTAAAAATTCAATTTAAATTTAATTATCTGCAAGATGTAAAAGGAATTTTTACTCATCAAATCACAAAAGGGCTTCAACCATGGGAAGAAATAGAATATTTCCACTACCCCTTGCAGAGGGGTTTTCCAGAATCAAAAACTTATATCCTTCCAAATGGACCATCTTGGTACAAGAGCCAGAAAATCTAGTAACAAAACCTCATAAACAAAAAGTTTATATATATAAACATAAAACTTTAATATAAAGGTAACAAATAATGGTAAGATATATCTGTATATAAAATCCCAGATTTTCTTAATGAAATGTAGAGCTGAGTGTGTGAGTGAGGTTAAGTAAAATGATGCCTGATTCCTTGTCTTGTTGAAATAAAATGTAAATGAATAAGTTATTCTTTATATTACTGACTGATAAAATTTATGTATTTTTAAAAAATAAAACCTCTACTAGGAATTAAGATTTAAAAATATTTATACACACATGCATAGAAACTTAGCTTTGATTTAAAAATGAAATCTTAATAAATGTTGTTTCCTGAGGAAAAAATACATTTTGAAAAATTGAGCATCAAAAGATATGCTTGAAAGACAGAAATTTGAGACCTTTGTAAAAATACCTCTTCTAAGATAATTGTATTAATTTGTTATTTTAATTTAAACATTCTTAATGTAAAACTTAGGATATCTTGGTAGGAATACTGAAATATCCTTCATTAGTAGTTTTCTACTATAAAAGTGTGATATCACAGACCATGTGGTCATGATTCTCTAGTCACTCCAAACAAATAGGAAAAAAAAAACCTCCTAAGGAATTAGGTATTATAGTATGTCATTCTTTTTCTCCCCCCTCACCCCCGTAACTTGAAAACATTTAGCCAGAAGAAAAAGGTTTTACTATTAAAGAACACAGCATAATTATTAAGAAGAACATATCCTCAGTTGTTGCAATTGGGTGTTAGATTTTATTGTATAAAATCAAGAAATATATCTAATATTTCCTTTTGATAAAAGTGTGTGTATGTTTTTTGAAATGAACTTGCATTCCTATATCTTCTTCATGATGAAGCATACAAATATAGTCAAGTATAGATAAAAATATTCCTTCAAAGTACTTACCATTCATCTTTGTCTAGAGAAAAGAAGTAATGCTCACTCAAATAATTTCAAGGACATAGAGATCCAACTGAGAAATTAAAAGGGCCTTGAATATAACTTGCAGTGATGCACCTTAATAAGGTTTAGCTTCAAATTTTTCACGGTACAGTAGAAAAAGCAATATTCTACATGAGAATTTTGGAATGCTTTTTTGGTAGCAGAGGACAAATTGTTTTACCTTTCATCTTTCCCTGGTCTCTATTCCAAAGTTGCATGATACAGTGTAGCTCCAAAGAATTATATTTGATTAAAAGTTAAGATTTTCAGTGAAATCTACCATAAGCAAAATTTATAAGCTTATACAAATATGCCATCATGTAGTAGTAAAAACAGTTTAAGGAAATGCTGTGATGATTCATTTGCAGGAAATTAAGAACTAAAGTACATAAGGTCTTGTGAAAAAATGCCTGATGGTAATATCAACTGTATTTGAGATTCACTGTTAATTTTTGAAAAAGATTAAGTAATGACTGTTTAGTTCTTAAAATAAGTTACTACATAAAATAAAGACCAAAAAAAGAAAGAAATTTTGAAATTGATAATAAAGAAAATGTACCTGTAGTATACAACACAGACTGCCAAACTGTGTCCCACAGCCCCAATCCAGCACACCTCATGATTTTGAAATGAAATTTTGTGGTAACAGATCCACTTATTTGTTTTGTCTAGGACTTCTTTCCTACTGCAACTTTAGAATTGAGTAATTGTTACAGAAACTGGCCCACGTATAATGTTTTTTGCTGTATGGCTGTTCATAGAAAAAGCTTGTTGATATCTGGTATAGAAACATTCAAAGCCAAAATATTAATTAATGCCATACTAAAACATAACCAGCTAACTCTTATTTTGATTCATGTCTTTAGGCTTCAGTATAAATAAATATACCTCTTATGATTAAGAGATCTTGATTAAGACACCAGTTTGGATCCCTAATATTTTAGTAAAATAGTGACTCCTTAGAGATGTAAATGTGGAACAAAAGTGAATTGTATATCATTTTTGTTCCACATTTGCAACAGTTTTTAATGCCTCATTTTATTTAAGCTGTTAAAAGTCAGAAGATTTTACATTACGCGTGGTATAAGATTGGTCTACTTCTGAAAGAAGTTTCATAGTCATAAATTACAGTGAAAATGTATTTTTTGAATTACAAAGTCTTCACTGTCATTTTTTCTCCCATAGAGAAGCCTTCCATTCAGGCAGAATCCTGGTATTTTTAGTGCCTAGCCTGGCATTTAGCAGATGCCCTATACATATAAGTTAAATGAATTTCTTTTGATAACATTTTGTAGCCTTTGTCTCACTATCTATGAAGGGAAGATTTTCGTAGCTATTCAGTTTTCTGCAGACAGCATTTGGCAAGGAAATAAAAACAGGCCGTGTAAATTATATTAATCATAAGCACACAATTTCCAGAGATTGCCTTTCACTTGGAGATAATGAAACAGCCATGGCTGGTTAGCTTTGATTTACTTGAAGTTTCTATGGCTGAGCTTTCCATTTAAACAGATTTGTGAGTCTCTTCCTTAGACATTGAATTTATCCAGAAACACTCTCTCTTTCCATGATGTTAAATTAATATTGATTTTTCTTTTAGTTTTAAAAGCCATCAATTGAGTTTTAAAATGTATCAGTGATTATTATGAGAGTTAAGTAGTACAAGTAAAATGAGCAACTTTAATTAATCCAGTTGAACAGTTAATGACCACATCTTTTACATGAAGCTCTGTTCCCTTAGTTTAGTTAGTCCAGTGGCATTTCGTCAGGAAGAAGTGCTCTTGAAATAGTACAGAGTGTCTGCATAAAGAGCTTAACATAGGAACTCTGTAACTAATCTTTTCAGAAGCTGAAAGAACAAAATTAAGGAAGAATGAAGACAGTGGGTTGTCCCCTTAAAAATAATTTATAATTCAGGAGGTAAAAAATTAGGCTCTTTGTCTTCCTATCCTAAAGTTTTTACATTTGAAAACTAAAAGGAAATACTAACCAGTCCTTGAGGAATGTGTCATAATTATTGCCATTTAAAAAATGAAACAACAGTGGATTTTTTTTGTTTGGATGGTTTTTTAAATTTTATCTTAATTTTTTATCACCAAAAACATTTTGTATTGGGGTATAGCCAATTAACAACATTGTGACAGTTTCAGGTAAACAACAGAGGGACTCAGCCATGCATACACATGCATACATTCTCCCCCAAATCCTCCTCCCATCCAAGATGGCACATAACATTGAGCAGAGTTCCATGTGCTATACAATAGGTTTTTGTTATTATCCATTTAAACTTAGCAGACATCCCTTATATGTGAAATCTAAAAAGAAGTGATACAAATGAACTTACAAAACTTTCTAAGTCACAGACTTAGAAAACAAACTCACAGTTGCCATGAGGAAGGGATAGTTAAGAATAGTGGATTGTTAATTTTACTTTATTTTCTTGTACTTGCTGTTATTGATATATTCAAATAACTACCTGTACTTTTCTCCTGAGAATCAGCGTTTCTTGCCTTTTCATTTATTTAAGCATGAAAATTGGTCCATTAAGAGCTTTAAGGGCTTTTATTCCAAAATCTAGTTGAAATCAGATCAAGTCATGGGTGCAAATATCAGACTCTTGAGAAGACCCTGATAAATTTGAGGTGGCCCTTATAGCTTCTCCGCTAGCAAAGGGGTTCAAAAAGTTAATACATTGCCTTATAACCTTACTTTTTCAGCCAGAAGTAGAAATGATCAGGAATTAAAGATATATACAAGTATGGCTATAATCTAATAGACTGGATTATAGTCTAATATACAGAAAGTCAACAAAACGTTTAAAGGATTTGCTGTATTTTGGACTGAAAAGGATAGAGATTGTTGAAAATGAAAAGAAGACTCTTAGGCCTCAGTCATCTAAGGGGAGAAAGCAGTACTATAGAACTGCTCAGATGGAAATATGAGCCATTTCTCATAGAATAAGAATGAGTCAGAGGACCCAAGATTACAGAGAGCAGAGTCAAAAACCCTTGGGAACTAGTCTCGAGAAGCCAAACTAGGTTCTAATCAACAACATTTCCTACCTCCAGCATTGTGGTAGTTGCAAAAAAGGCATTTGCTTTCAATATATGATTCCATATATAATTATAATACAAATAGAACAAACACTTAGTAAATTAGAAATAGATAGGAATTTCCAAAGCCTAATACGATTTTATCATGAATATAGGACAAACATCATCTTAAATAAAATAACAGTAGAAGCAACCCCTTAAAAATAATGTATAAGTCAAATATGTGCACTACCACCACATCTATTCTGTGTTTATTGGAGGCTCTAGATAGTATAAGAAGAAAAAAATATATATTAGGGGCATAGGATAGGAATTTTAAAAAGTTATTTGGAGATAATTTTTATCATTCACATAGAAAATGTGAATAGCTTTGTAACGCTGTTTTAGATTATACATAAAGCGATATCCTATGATACTTCTCTTTCTCTATCTGACTTACTTCACTCAGTATGACAGTCTCTAGGTCCATCCATGCTGCTTCAAATGGCAGTATTTCATTGTTTATGTCTGATTAATATTCCATTGTACTGAAGTAAAATACATATGGTGAAATACACAGATTTTTAAGTGTTCAGTTTTGAGCTTAACAAATACATACGCTCATGTAATAACCATCCTAATAAGAATACAGAATATTTCCATAGCATCAAAAATTTCCATTGTCCCTTTGTCCAGACAGTGTCTTACCCCATAGAAACAATAGCTTGATTCCTGTCACCACTGATTAGTTTTGCCTGATTTCAACTTCATTCAGATGAAATCGTGTGATATTGACAGCATGTACTGTTTTGTATCTTGTTTCTTTCTCTCAGCATAATGTTTTGGGGATGCCTGCATTGGTAACTTGATTGCTTGTATTACTTGATACTATGTTTTTTACTCTACAAAGATTTCATGAATTATCAAATCTCCCGTTGAAGGACATTTTACTTGTTTCTAATTTTGTGCTGATTTTAATAAAGCTGCCATAAACAGTATTGTGAAAGGCTTTGTGAGGGTATATGTTTTTATCCCCTTGGGTAAATCCAAGAGTTAAATTTCTAAGTTACAGAATAAATGTGGGTTTAAATTTATAGGAAATTGCCAAATAATTTTCCAAAGTGGTTGTTCCACTTTATACAACCACCAGGAATGTATAAAAGTTTCTGTTGCAACATATTCTTACTAACATTTCATTTTGTTTGACTTCTAAGTTTTAGCTTTCCTAATGGGTTTAAAAGTACTGTCATCATGGTTTAAAAAATTTTTTCCCTGAAAATTAAAAATGATAAACAACTTTTGGCATACTATAAATAACAAGTCTTTATAACATACAAGTTGATATCTTTGTTGCATATATGCACCCATGAGATCTTGACAACAATATAATGAACATTTTGTTCAGTTGCTCAGTCATGTCTGTACTTTGCAACCCAATGGACTGCAGCGTGCCAGGCTTCCCTGCCCTTTGCCATCTCCTGCAGTTTGCTCAAACTCATGTCCACTGTGTCAGTAATGCCATCCAGCCATTTCATCCACTTTTGCCCCCTTCTCTCTCTGCCTTCACTCTTTCCCAGCATTTCAAATCAGTTCAGTTGCTCAGTAGTGTCCGACTCTTTGTGATCCCGTGGACTGCAGCATGCCAGGTTTCCCTGTCCATCACCAACTCCCGGAGTTTACCCAAACCCATGTCCATCGAGTCGGTGATGCCATCCAACCATCTCATCCTCTGTCATCCCCTTCTCCCGCCTTCAATCTTTTCCAGCATCAGGGTCTTTTCCAATGAGTCGGTTCTTTGCATCAGGTGGCCAAAGTATTGGAGTTTCAGCTTTAGCATCAGTCCTTCCAATGAATATTCAGGACTGATTTCCTTTGTGATGGACTGGTTTGATCTCCTTGCAGTCCAAGGGGCTCTCAAGAGTCTTCTCCAGCACCAAAGTTTGAAAGCATCAATTCTTTGGTGCTCAACCTTCTTTATGATTCAACTCTCACATCCATTCATGACTACTGGAAAAGCCATAGCTTTCACTATATGGTCGTTTGTTGGCAAAGTGATGTCTCTGCTTTTTAATACGCTGTCTAGGTTTGTCATAGCTTTTCTTCCAAGAAGCAAGTGTCTTTTAATTCCATGGCTACAGTCACCATCCACAGTGATTTTGGAGCCCAAGAAAATAAATTCTGTCACTCTTTCCATTTTTTCCCCTTCTATTTGCCATGAAATGATGGTACCAGATGCCATGATGCTTGTTTTCTGAATGTTGAGCTTTAAGCCAGCTTTTTCACTCTCCTCTTTCTCCTTCATCAAGAGACTCTTTAGTTCCTCTTCTCTTTCTGCCATTAGAATGGTGTTATCTGCATATTTGAGGTTATTGAAATTTCTCCTGGCAATCTTGATTCTAGCTGTGAGTCATCCAGCCCCGAATTTCATGTGATGTGTAGAAGTTAAATTAGCAGGGTGACGATGTACAGCCTTGACGTACTCCTTTCCCAGTTTTGCACCCATCCATTGTTCCACGTCTGGTTCTAACTGTTGCTTCTTCACCTACATACAGGTTTCTCAGGAGGCATGCATGGTAGTCTGGCACTCAATCCATCTCTTGAATTTTCCACAGTTTGTTGTGATCCACACAGTCAAAAGCTTTAGCATAGTCAATGAAGCAGAAGTAGATTTTTTCTGGAATTCCCTTGCCTCTTCTACGATCCAGCCAATGTTGGCAATTTGATCCCTGGTCCCTCTGCCTTTTCTAAATCCAGCTTGTAAATCTGAAATTTCTCTGTTCATGTACTGTTGAAGCCTAGCTTGAAGGATTTTGAGCTTTACCTTGCTAACGTGAAATGAGCACCATTGTACAGTAGTTTGAACATTCTTTGGCATTCACCTTCTTTGGGATTGGAATGAAAACTGACCTCTTCCAGATTCTGTAGAACCTATCAAATCAAGGCACTAAGATTGTGGAACTGAGAGCTTTGAATTGCCTCATAATGAATAAGAACCAGACTTGTGAGCCAAAAGATAGAAATATAATTTCATAACTTATGTTTCACAAAAATGCTAATAGTTCATGTATATTAGAGTGGAATTTCAAAATTATGGCTTTTGTGAACTTTCTGAATTGTTCCAGAGTATCTTCATTTAAGTTTTTAATGAAAAAGTACAGTTTATGAATGAAAAGTCAGAGAATATTATTTTATTGAATCTGTGGTAGCAATGCTGTTATCTCTTAAATAAATCAGATGACAGCTTCTTCATTAGCAGCTAGGATGTCAGTATTTAAAACTCTTTCATTCTTGGGCCCATGGAGATACCATCTCTTTCTATGATATCATGACTTGTAACCTTGGAAATAAGATATGTATATTTTGGTCTTTACTGCAAGAACAATTAGTTACTAGGCAAGTGATCACATTTGGACTGTTGTTAAAGATGGAAAAGTAAATTCTGCATGCTTTTGCTTGAGAAGAACCAAATGTAAAAGTGAGAATGAAAACAGCAAACTCCATTACCTATGAAAAAATGGACCAGCCATGCTTCCAAACCATTATCTATGAAATGCTTTTGCCAAAAGGAAAAAAAGGTAAAGTTGGGGAAGAGCTAACCCAGTAGAATCTTCTTTGAATTCATAGAGGAACTTAATCATTAAAGAAAATAATAATTCTTCCATCATTAAGTCCCTGGGAAGTCAAACACAGAGATTTAGAATTCTATTAGTCAACAGACAACCTTTAAACCAGATTTCTATTGTGCTAAATGTGGTATGTTTGATTGCCTTTTTTCTCCTTGTATTGTGTCTTAAGGCATTACTTGGATTCTTGACTCCCCAAATGCATTGATCATGCTTCATACCCATTAATAAAATTACTACTACTATAAAATACAGTGTATAAAGTCTCATGTATTCTCACTGATCTTCTTGGCCTTCCTCTTTCAACTCGCAAAATTGTTTGTGGCCACTTCACATAGCTGTATTTTAACTATCTAAAAGGAAATTTCTAATAGCTCATATTGTCTTCCAATTTAAAATTTTAAGAGATTGACTCTCAGGGGGTTCTTGGATCCAGTTTCCTTTGGAGAAAATAACTTAATAGATTGTGGATGCAAGATTTACCATTTGAAATACATTCTTTTTAATAAGGGTTGATTTTGACGTCTGAGAGCTGAAGTCTCCTCTGAATCATCTCCCTTTTTAATTTTGTCACCTAATAATCTTCCAGTTTGCTCTCTTATTTTCTGAAGTTCAGTTGTATCCTGAGATTAGTTCTTTATTCATGTAAAATAATATTTGAGCTCTCTTCCTACTATACTAATCCCTGCTAATCAAAATACTGTCCTTAGATTGACATTGTCAGTATTATATGGGCATTTGTTAGAAATTAAAATTTTCAGATCTTTCAGATTATACCTACTGAATTGGAACCTGAGATTTTTAGCATGATTTCCAGGTGATTTGTATTTATATTAAAGTGTGAAAAGTACTGACCCAACCAAATCAATTCTAATATAATATTTAAATAATTTATAAGCTTAGTAATTGCTTTTCTATTTAAATTTATAATAGTTTTATTCAGTTTTTTCCTCCATCTCAGTCCAGTTGGTAGTCACAAATTACATGAGTCTTATAAGCGTGTTTCTTACCTTGAGGAAGAAAGAGAAGAAGGGGTGGAGATACTAGTACTTTCTGCTACTCCTGGAGTTAGGGCAAAATGCTTTTGAAGATCGCCAACTTTGGTATTGGATGAGTGAATTAACATAAAATCTCTGGTAGGTGGGGTTGTAATAAAAGTAATATACATTAAAATTGGCTGATTTTTGAGATGTATAGACATAGTACAGCACATCTATCAGCTTACTAACACATTCACTCATCCTTTCCCCATCTTGTTAAATGACTACATCAGTGTGTGTTCTGAGTTCTTAGCTCCAAAGCAATTTTTAAAATAAATTACTGAAGCTTGATTAATTTATTGATACAAATTTCAGTTGTATTAAAATACTTTTAGGAATTTTGCAATAAGAGATGCTTCTGGGGACTTAATTATTAATACTCTCTTGTGCCTAAATCATTGGGTATAAAAATTTGTCATTAGTAGGACATTATAAGTAACCTTCTTATCAAAGAAGTGAACACGAAAAAAGTGTGCATTATAGCGTTAGAGAGAAAGTACCTTTGGTTTGTACTTGTTTTTTTTTTTTTTTTTCTGTAATATTTGTGTTTAAGTCAACATCAGTTACCCTGAAGTGAAGCAAGAGTGAGAGAAAAGAGATGGGAAGTACAGACAAATTTTGATGACTCCATTAGAAATTTCATCTCCATTCAAAACCTTTATACATTTTAGTAACATGTATAGTCTGAGTTGATGAGTCTGGATAAAATCAGAATTGAAAAGATTTTGCCAGACTTATTTGTAACTCATAAATTATAGGCTAACCATTACATCTATAAACGTATGTTCACATTTTTTCAAAAAAGGCAACTTTATACTCAGGCTGAGAAGTGGATCCTATTTTTGCATCTTAATCTTATTTTGAAGTAACTTTTCTTGCATAGTTTTTGTGTTACCATCCAGTGTTAAACTTTTTACAAATTTATGTTATCTATATTTTATAGAAGAATTTCTTATATTTGAGTGTTTAACTATGGGCCAAGCACTGTTCATTTCATTCTCCTATAACTTTATAAGTTGTAGATAATATCATTAGCTTCCTTTTACAGGTGAGGGAACTGAAATAAAGAGGTTATATCACTTGACAGTATGTGATTAAATAAAGATGTTTATCTCAAGCTACATGATATGTGCTATTATTAAAAATAAATTCCATTAAAAGAGAAGTGTAGTAAATAGAACAAATATTCTGTCATTTTCCTTTCCTCAATTCCATTTTCAGTAATAGAAGTAGGCACTACTAGTCGTTTTGCCAATATTTTTAGATCTTTTAAAAATATTTAGACATAACCACATTATAAACACAATTATATATATTAACATTTTCAAATATGACTCATTTTCTATGATACAGTAAATATTCCTGGGAAGCAACATGACACAATCAGAATAGATGACCCATTTTTAATGTTTTGTATAAATACTAAATCACACAAAAGTAAAAAAGCCATTTCTAAAATACATGTCAGGTTTAAAGAAACACCTTGGTACCCATGCCCAGTTACTTTAAAAGACCATTACCAAAAACCTTTTAGAGTTCCTTGTCTCCTTCCCAGTCCCATTTTTCCACTTCCTAACCTAACCTAAATTTTGTGGGCTCTTTCCTTTTGGCTTTACTTTATTTTTTTGTTGTTTTTGTAATATTATGTATTTATGTATTTATTTTTCATTAAAGGATAATTCCTTTACAGAATTTTTCTGTTCTGTCAAACCTCAACATGAATCAGCTATAGTTATACATATATATATGTGTGTGTGTGTGTGTGTGTATATATACACATATGCTTTACTTTATATGTTAACCATCTCTAAAATAATATTTAGTTTTGAATGTCCATGTACTGAATGTAAGCACAAAATTACAGTGTACATTTTTTCTGTGACTAGCTTTTCTAAATGATTCTTATGTTCCTGCAGTTCAGTCATATCATCTTTTTCATTTCTGAATATTAGTAGAAAATTCTTTATCCACTCTATTGGGTAAAGTTGAGTGGTTTGGAAATTGTTCCCATTGTGAGAAGAGTCACTATAAACGTTTTTATGAGTATCTCACAATACTTATGTATAAGATTTTATAAGTTTATAAGCTCTTTTAGGATTGATTAATTGATTACTATAAAATTATTTTCATAGTGGTTATACTAATTTATTCTCCCACAAGCAATGAACAAGAAATCTCTGCTCTATGTAACTGCTAACACTTGGTATTACTTGAAATTTTAGTTTTGACAACTTGGTTGATGCAAAATGGTTTTCCATTTTATTTCAGTCATTGTGTCCCTGATTATTAATTTAGTTCAGAAGTTTTTCTTGGTAATTCATAATATTGATTTCTTCTTATGTGAAGTGTCTATTAAAATGTTTTACCCTTCGCTCTTTTTTGATGAATTGAAATTTTTATTACATTTAAGATACAAAATATATCTTAAGATACAATATATATTTTATTATTTTCTGTGCTATAAATATTCTCTCTCAGTTTTTGGATTATCTCTCAACTCATTTAATTGTGGATTAGATCAACATGTTTTTTTTTTAATGTAATTAACAAATTTTCTATGTATATATTGATTTTTTGTGTGTATAATTTGAACTATCCTTCCTTTCCCCAAGTATCTAAGGATAATCTTGTATATTAATTTTTAAACTGTAACAAATACTGTTTCACAATTAGGTCTTTAATGTTCTCAGAATAGATTTTTGTGTATCTTATGTAGTATGGGGTGTGATTTTATTTTTCCCCTATTGACTAACCATTGGTTGAATAACATGTACTGAAATTTCTATTTTTCGCTGATCTGCTTTACCAACTCTACTCTAAATCTTTCCATATTTATACTTCATTAGTCAGTGTTTTTATCACTATGTCAACACCACATTCTCTTAATTAATATAAATTTAGAGAGGTTTGTATATTTAGTTGAACAAGCCTCCACAGTCCTATCTTATTACTGACCTTGAAAACTATCTTGATTATTCTTAACCTTTCCTTCATAATATTCATAAGCTCTTCCTTGTGAATATTGAAATTAGCTTGTCAGATTTCCAACCCCCATCCCCAGTTCAGTTCAGTCGCTCAATCATGTCGACTATTTGCGAGCCCATGGACTGCAGCACACCAAGCCTCCCTGTCCATCATCAGCTCAAACTCATGTCCAACAAGTAGATGATGCCATTCCACCATCTCATCCTCTGTCATCCCCTTCTCATCCTGCCTTCAATCTTTCCCAGCATCAGGGTCTTTACAAATGAGTCAGCTCCTCACATCAGGTGGCCAAAGTATTGAAGTTTCAGCTTCAACATCAGTCCTTCCAATGAACACCCAGGACTGATCTCCTTTAGGATGGACTGGTTGGATCTCCTTGCAGTCCAAGAGACTCTCAAGAGTCTTCTCCAACACCACAGTTCAAAAGCATCAGTTCTTTGTCACTCAGCTTTCTTTATAGTCCAACTCTCACATCCATACATGACAACTGGAAAAACCACAGCCTTGACTAGATGGACCTTTGTTGGCAAAATAATGTCTCTGCTTTTAAATATGCTATCCAGATTGGTCATAACCTTCCTTCCAAGGAGTAAGCATCTTTTAATTTCATGGCTGCAATCACCATCTGCAGTGATTTTGGAGCCCAAAAAAATAAAGTCTGACACTGTATCCACTGTTTCCCCATCTGTTTGCCATGAAGTGATGGGACAGGATGCCATGATCTTTGTTTTCTGAATGTTGAGTTTTAAGCCAACTTTTCTACTCTCCTCTTTCACTTTCATCAAGAGGCTTTTTAGTTCTTCACTTTCCGCCATAAGGGTGGTGTCATCTGCATATCTGAGGTTATTGATATTTCTCCCAGCAATCTTGATTCCAGCTTGTGCTTCATCCAGCCCAGCGTTTCTCATGATGTACTCTGCATATAAGTTAAATAAGCAGGGTGACAATATACAGCCTTGACGTACTCCTTTTCCTGTTTGGAACCAGTCTGTTGTTCCATGTCCAGTTCTAACTGTTGCCTCCTCATCTGGATACAGATTTCTCAAGAGGCAGGTCAGGTGGCCTGGTATTCCCATCTCTTTCAGAATTTTCCACAGTTTATTGTGATCTGCACAGTCAAAGGATTTGGCATAATCAATAAATCAGAATTAGATGTTTTTCTGGAACTCTCTTGCTTTTTCGATGATCCAGCGGATATTGGCAATTTGATCTCTGGTTCCTCTGCCTTTTCTAAAACCAGCTTGAACATCTGGAAGTTCACGGTTTACGTATTACTGAAGCCTGGCTTGGAGAATTTTGAGCATTACTTTACTAGCATGTGAGGTGAGTGCAATTGTGTGGTAGTTTGAGCATTCTTTGGCATTGCCTTTCTTTGTGATTGGAATGAAAACTGACCTTTTCCAGTCCTGTGGCCACTGCTGAGTTTTCCAGATTTGCTGGCATGTCAAGTGCAGCACTTTCACAGCATCACCTTTGAGGATTTGAAATAACTCAACTGGAATTGCATCACCTCCACTAGCTTTGTTCATAGTGATGCTTTCTAAGGCCCACTTGACTTCACATTCCAGGATGTCTGGCTTTAGGTGAGTGATCACACCATCGTGATTATCTGGGTCATGAAGATCTTTTTTGTAGAGTTCTTCTGTGTATTCTCGCCACCTTTCTTAATATCTTCTGCTTTTGTTAGGTTCCTACCATTTCTGTCCTTTGTTGAGCCCATCTTTGCATGAAATGCTCACTTGGTATCTCTAATTTTCTTGAAGAGATCTCTAGTCTTTCCCATTCTGTTGTTTTCCTCTATTTCTTTGCATTGATCGCTGAGGAAGGCTTTCTTATCCCTCCTTGCTATTCTTTGTAACTCTGTCTCTTCCCTATTGCAAAACTTTGTTACAGTAGTTCTTATACCTATATTTCATGGTGGTCTTGAATAAAATCTGCCTAACTATTTTAATGTGTCACTGTAATTTTATCTTTAACATAATCTATGTAGTGTGAATTTCTATAGCAATGTATGTAAGGAGCAGCCTATGGTTATGAATTCTAAAAATTCTTTTTTCCTCCTACACTCAGTGCCAGAATTTGAAACAGGCAATTTTCTTTAAGGGTAAAATTTAACCACTAAGTTGTAGATGTAACCTTAGGCATCTTGTTTTATAATTGAGATCTTCTTTTACACGCCTCAATTCGGATGAGCCCTGGGCTTAGTCTAATAGCCTTTGAATTCTGGAAATGCTTCAAAACTTCAGCTCAATTTAACCCCATCTTGCTGAATATCTTATGGAGAAAAATCAGTTTTCATGTCCACTTTTATCTGCACCAGCTGATTATTACTTATATTTTGATCAGTTCTTAGCACATTAAGATGATTATAAAATATATTTATTTTCCATTTTTAGTTACGGTAATTAGGTCTGCAGAGAATGTACTGCCATATAATGGACATCCATCCATAATGATATCTTAACATGGAACAGGAAATTTTTTTATTGTTTTGAGTCTTCGATGTAAGAAACATAGCTATAATATTTATCTGAATACCAAATATGTGACTCTGTAGATGTAATACTTTGTATAAGTAAAATTTCATGTGGTTTCATTACTCACATATATAGACCTTGTATTTGCTTTTGCATCTCAAACTCTTTTTGTTTTTACCAGTGTCTTGGGTATTTTAGTACTCTTAATCAACTCCATTCAAATATAAAGGGACATAGGGAAATGAAAGAGCAGCAAAGAGCAACACTTACCAGCTTAGACTCTAGACGTCTTGGATTTTCTACTTAATGGCTGTGAGATCTCTGAAGTTATTCATCACTATATACCTCATTTTCTTCATTTGCAAGAAAGAACGGAATAATAATGATATCTAAGCCATAGGATTTTTCTAAGGATTAAGTGGGTTAATATGATTAATATTTTCAGAACACTGTCTGGCACATAGTAAGTGCTATGTAAATACATAGTGTCATTATTACAAAGAAGAGCATTTTAACCCCCGGACATATTTTTCTAAACTTTAACAATTAAAAGGGAAAAAAATAACTAATAAAGTTACTTGTTTATTCTTAGATTTTATTATTCATGGCTTCTTTTCCCAATAATAAACACAATGAGAAAGTTAGCTACTGAAAACTATCTTGCATTTGTTTTTTGACTCTTCTCTAGTCATTAACATAAAGGGTCATCGTGGTTTTGTACTGGAGGTGCTACTGGTGGTAATTTCATTATGGAACTTCTAAATGTGGAGACTGCTTTCAGAACATCCCTGACAAATACTCCGTAAACCTCAGATTTGCTGTAACACTTGAAGAGATGGGAATAACTCTGGTTTTAAGGCAGTCTGCACTGTTGTTGCTGGATGGCTGTAATTTTTATGAAGTTCTACTTTATATTGTATCAAAAATAATGCTTCCTTTAACTTCTATGCAGTGTATTTTGTTCTGCCACCTAAATAATATGTCCACTACATCTTGTATCAAAAAGGAAGCATACTACTTCCTTTACAAATACATGAATCAACTATTTTAAAAGCATTTATTTAGCAAAGCTCATTGGACCAAATAGGTATTTAAAATATTAGTTCCCCGTCTTCAACTTGCTGCTTCTTTTTAAAATATGTCTTTCTGCTCATTCCTTTCTATCTCCTGCTCTCCTTTCCTCATTTTTTTATTCCCATTGATGTCCTTAGAAGATATATATTACATACCTTCAAAACTTTCCTTCTATACAGTCTCCAAGCCTTACCTTTATAGTGTGGTTTCACTACTAATTGCCATCCTGTTCTGACCTTTCCTTTCATCACTTGAATTTCTAATTATATCTTAACATGTAGCTCAAAGTACTATAGAAAGCACTAATCTCATTTCCTCCATTGTGCTAGCCATGTACCGTGATGCTGGGTACCATAAACCTTCACTTAGCTTTTATTTACCTAATTTAGGTTGTACAGTGAGCTGAGGCCCTTCAAAATCTGCAAGGGCTTTTACATCAATTGCTTTTATTTAAGGATTCCAACTTTCAGATTGCAGTTGTACAATTGAATATTTAGCCTAAAGTCAAGGCTTTATATTTATTCCTATTGAATTTTAATCTTATTATTACTTCTGTCTATAATTTGGGCCTGTCAGGATATTTCCATCTTGATTTGACAATTCTTCCCAAGACATACCAACAGGAAATTTGAAAAATCTGACTTGCATTGCCTTGTCCAAGTTATTGAGCAGGTTTTCCAAATACACTTTTAGAACCACTCTCAAAATACCAACCTATTGATATACATTATTTCAATACATTTATTTAAGCTATTATACCTCTGAAAACTCTGTTATTAATACTATGTGAAAACATTTTGAATGCTTTCAATTAGGATGTATTGAAAGGCTTTACCTGTATGACGTTCATCTGACCTGCTAATCTGGAAGCTGCTTTCAAAAAGCAAAGTATTTAAATTTTCCGTGACATTCTAAGTCAATTTATTCCCATTCCTAGAAAATGTATCTTTATTTAAATGTTCACAAGCCATCTGTACAAAAATCTTTGCTAGAATTTTGCCAAAGTATAATTTAGAGGTATTTAACAGTAGCATATGAAATCCCCCTTCCTATGTCTGAAAATCTGGAGCAACATGTGCTAGTGTTTCGCTCTCTGGCAGATCTCCTATCCTCAGTGTATTCCCAAAACTTACTGAAAATGCTTTTATGTTCATTCACATCTGATGAATATATTTTCTCAGGACCCTATTACTTAATTCCTCCAAATATAGGTGCTTTGAATTTGTTCAGGAAGGTATACTACCTCACTATCTCATTTAGTAGGTCATGTTTTAATCACTCTATAATCTTCATAAAATCTTTTCCACTCCTTCCAGTTTGAAGATAATTCTTCCAGATGGAGAAGATGAAAGCAAATGCATCTTATATAGTGTTATTTCTTTTTTCTCATCTGTCTTTAACTTTATGAAAAATTGAGGTCATCCCTTCTATTTTTATTTTTTTTAACCTTACTCCTATGTGTGTAAAATTGTTTTTAGTCTCCTTAGTTTTTTCTTCAAAGCTTCAGTACATTGTGGCCACTGGTCTAGTGAATTTCAGCCTCTTAACATTGGTGTTGCTCTTTGATCATGTGCCCTCGGTTTTTCAGTAGTCATGTATGGATGTGAGAGTTGGATCCTAAAGAAGGCTGAACGTTGAAGAATTGATGCTTTTGAACTGTGGTGTTGGAGAAGACTCTTGAGAGTCCCTTGGACAGCAAGGAGATCAAACCAGTCAATCCTAAAAGAAATCAACTCTGAATATTTATTGGAAGGACTGATGCTGAAGCTCCAGTATTTAGGCCACCTGATGTGAAGACCCCAATGCTGGGAAAGATTGAGGGCAGGAGGAAAAGGGGGTGACAGAGGATGAGTTGGTTGGATGGCATCACTGACCCAATAGACATGAGTTTGAGCCAACTCTTGGAGATAGTGAAAGACAGGGAAGCCTGGCTTGCTGCAATCCATGGGGTCGCAAAGAGTCAGACATGACTTAGCGACTGAACAGCAACGTCAGTTTTCTAATTCTTCAAATCTTAGTTTATTAGCAGTTTTCTTATTTGGGTAATTTTTAATTAATTGGCTACTTTTTATCCTCTATATTTTATAAAATTTTATTTGAAGACTTTCCCACCTTCAGTCAAACTATACTTTAGAATTTCTTGTCATGAGATAAAACATAGCTTTTCTCATATTAAACGTTCATCTGATTCCTAAGGCCTAGCATCTGTGTACCTATCTGAATGTAATCATCTCAATTCCTTTATTTTAGAAACATTAAAACTATATCTTAATTTTCTTCCAAGCTTTCTATACTTTATTATAAGCCATTTCTTCTTTAACTCCAGAAACAAGTCTATATTAATAAAAACCCTTGATCCTTCTAACTTATGAGATCATTTTTAGCAGAAGATTACTGTGTCCAGACAGTTGATATTTTTAAAATCACAGATTTGTTTTGCTGCTGTTCATATTCTCTATATGTCTAGAATATCTGTAATCTATTAATTTTTCCCAAAACATTATCCTTTCTTCCACAGAATTAACTTGAATATAGCTTATGAGCCCCATTCATACTAAACCCCACAAGTCTTGAATTTTTGTACAGATAAATGCAGTATTTTTCCTTTTCTAAGTGATTTTATTAAAAAGAAAAATGAGCTTTTAGTATATATTTCTATAGAAATACCTATTTCATCTGACAGTGTGATTGTTATTAACCTCCATTGCCTGTGTATTTCTGGTTCTGATATTCAAGCCATAAATAGTGTTGCAGAAGTCTCAGGTACACTCATGAGAACATATACATCTTTGTTATTTTAGAAACAAGCGTATTTCACCTTCTGCATTCTTTGCAGTGAGACGCAGATATGTATGTATGACATAAGTATTGTATGTGTGCATATCTGTGGCACTTATCTAACATGAACAGACATGAGTATTGTTCCTGACCATCATCTTTAGTTTCATCCTGATAATTAAATCTTTTCCATAGATTTTTTCCTTTTTTATAATGCAACTTTGTCCTACATAGTATATAGTTGCTCAGTGTAATTTAGGATTGTGTGCTCTTGGTTTTAAATTTCACTTTGATGTTTTAAAAATAGTTCATTCTATTGCCCATCAAAATATTGATGCTAATTTTCTGAGGAGTACTTTCCACTTGGCTATAGGCCACCATTTAATATTCATCTATGAATAACCTTGTCTGCAATGTCAAATATGTATTTTAAACACTACTAATTCAACAAATGATATAGTAGTTTCTGGGGATGCAGTGGTGTCAAGATTAACAGGGTTCCTACCCTCATGGAACTCATGCTCCTGCGAGGGAGACATGTAGCAAATAACTATACATGTAAAGCAATTATTGAATTTGATCAGACCATAAAGGAAATATGCAAGGTGATGTGAATGGAAGAAACTGAAAAAGGGCGAATTGTATTAGAGAAGGTTGGGACTGCCAGAATAGGTCTCAAGTAGAAAAAAGAAAGAGAAAATTAGTGTTCTTATTCTACTCTTGTTTCCTTCCAGGGATATTAAAGAGACTAGGGATACATTTGCTACCATGTAAGTCAGCTAAAGTCAGTGAGTTTGAAAATTTCATACAGGGTTTTTGAATATGTTAATAATAAAGACAGCAACCATAATTATTGTATCTACATCTACTTCCATATCCATGTTAGAGACTCATAGGCAATGAAAACCCATCTTTTCTCAGTGGGGTTGTTAAAAGGATCTAACCATTTTTACATGTGACTGCTTGTTCATCGTAAGGTTATATTGGATGCTTGATGCTGTTACTTCCTCAAAACATTCCTACTTATTGCTCTGTTCAGTGGGAAAATATAAAGTTCAGATAGTGTAACTTTCCTCCTCTTTTCTTCTATGTTATCTTATTTCCTTCATCAGTATCTTGATGCTGGCTTTGGCTTTCTTCTGTACCTTTAGATTTTTTCTTTTTGTAAAATCTCTTCCCCTTTGTCTAATAAAATTCATCATCTTTATTTAAAAGTGAAGGATAGATATGTGTACCTCAAGGTCACTAATTATATGCACAGTTAGTGATTTTCATCTCAATCTAATATGGGAGGCTCACAAAGAATCTGTACCTCTGCTTCTGTGCATTCCCACCCTCTGGAAAACAGCCAGTCAGGTAACTGAATCAGGGCTAATATGGGTCTATCAGTTCAAAGTTGCATGTTCTTTCCAACACACAACACAGTATGAAGTGGAGATTTGGTAAGTTTCCAGTTTAGCAGACTGCGTACTGAAACTGGATGGTGAAGATCCCCCCAGTTCATATTGGGTTCTTATTCATTAGGTTGTAAACGGGTGGATTAAATAGAGTGGGTGATTTCCAAACTTTATAAATTTTTTGCAACGTGGAAGAAGTTCATGACAAAAAAGGACACAGCATGTAATGATTAAATGAATAAACTTGGGCATCTGATTAAAGTTCTGAAATTATGGTTCAGCAAATTATGATGTCAAGCAGTTAAAATAATTATAAGTTAAAAGCCTTATTTTCTTAAGATGTTGACTCTTTTATTTATTATTTCTTACCATGTATTTGTTAAATATTTCTGGAGGTCAATATGTCATGTGGACATATGCATATCAAATCCAAAGTCATGGTGATTTTTCAGTTTATTAATATTATAAAGAACTCACAAAATTGAACTCTTAGGATATTTTAGTAGTAGAAATATGGAATTCTATAGATCCTGAGATAATCATTTGTCCCCTGTAGTAAACACTAGGTAAATTTATCCTTTTATGGCTTTGGAGATCTGACATAAAAGCTTAATGACTGTGGTATGTTATTCTATGATGTATATTATTTTCTCAGGTTATGTTTCTAGCTTACTTGTAAGGAATTTTAATCATAAATACAACTTTTAAGTGCAATAATAAAATAGATTATTATTGATATATTAGTAATAGAAAGTTAGAAAATTTAATGTTTCCCACTATTAAGAAAAAAGTTAATTATCCCATTAAAATTGTATCTTTTATTTTAATGGTTTATTACTTTTGCCTAGAGGTTTCCCACCTTTTCAGAAAATTGGGCATTATTACAGGCAGATGTATGCCTGAAGAAAATTTGATCTATTATTAATATTTGTTTTATATGCCATTATTTTTTTTAATTTCCCCATTTTAGAAAAGTAAAACAGTACATTACTATAAATAGTGTTCAAACTAAGTGGAGAAGGCAATGGCACCCCACTCCAGTACTCTTGCCTGGAAAATCCCATGGACGGAGGAGCCTGGTAGGCTACAGTCCATGGGGTCCCGAAGAGTCGGACATGACTGAGCGACTTCACTTTCACTTTTCCCATTCATGCACTGGAGAAGGAAATGGTAACCCACTCCAGTATTCTTGCCTGGAGAATCCCAGGGATGGCGGAGCCTGGTGGACTGCTGTCTATGGGGTCGCACAGAGTCGGACACGACTGAAGCGACTTAGCAGCAGCAGCAGCAGCAGTTCAAACTAAGTGCATGTCAGATTGTTCACCGGAAAAGAGAAGATAACTGAAAACTCTTCTGTCATTTTGCGAGACACAATATGCAGGCAATCTTTCTACAGGATGCTGTTTGCAAATATATAAGGTCACCTTGTGTGAACTCTAACTTACTTTCCTTGCTCTGCTTTATTCAACTAAGTCCTACTGTCAGTCAAAAAGCATAAATGTGTTGGGATCACTGGGCCAGTTGATATACTAAACTATAAGGTTTCTTTTTGTGTACTGATGGATTTCTCAATATTGAAT
Source organism: Giraffa tippelskirchi (assembly GCF_054371585.1). Classification (NCBI taxonomy): domain Eukaryota; kingdom Metazoa; phylum Chordata; class Mammalia; order Artiodactyla; family Giraffidae; genus Giraffa; species Giraffa tippelskirchi. Next base: position 99,853,869 of record NC_137280.1, on the reverse strand, counting down.
CAAGTGCCAGGAAGAAACCACATGTATGTATTAAGCTCCATAATCTTTAGAATTTTTAATTATTATATAACTAATGATACATGTCCATTAAGAAAATTAGAAAATATTCTATAAACAAAATGAAAAAAATTAAAAGGATTATTGTTTTACCAATGAGATATACCGTTTTGGTGTATATGCATTTTCATATTTTATTTTTTTAACTTATGTATTTTTAGTTGGAGGATAATTGCTTTACAATGTTGTGTTGGTTTCTGCCATACATCAGCATGAATCAGTCATAGATGTGCATATGTTCCTTCCCTATTGAAGCCCCCTCCCAGCCCATCCCACCCTTCTAGGTTGTCACCGAGCACCAAGTTGAGTTCCCTATGTTAATCAGCCACTTCCCATTAGCTATCTATTTTATAAATGGTAATGTATATATTTCACTGCTACTCTCTCAGTTCATCCCACCCTCTCCTGTCCCTGCTATGTCCATAAGCCTTCTCTCTGTGTCTGAGTCTCTATTCCTTCCCTGCAAATAGGTTCATCAGTACCATTTTTCTAGATTCCATATGTATGCATTAATATATGATACTTGTTTTTCTCTTTCTGACTTATTTCACTCTGTATAACAGATTCTAGGTTCATCCACCTCACTGGAACTGATTCAAATCTATCCCCTTTTGATTTCAGAGTAATATTACATTGTATATATGTACCCCAACTTCTTTATCCATTCATCTGTTGATAGACATCTAGGTTGCTTCCATGTCATGGCTATTGTAAATAGTGCTGCAATGAACATTGGGATACATGTGTCTTTTTAAATTATGGTTTTCTCAGAGTATATGACCAGTAGTGGGATTGCTAAGAACTATAAAAATAATATTTTTATTCCTAGTTTTTAAAGAAATCTCCATACTCTTCTCCATAGTGGCTGTATCAACTTACATTTCCACCAGCAGTGCAAGAGGGTTCCCTTTTCTCTACACCCTCTCCAGCATTTATTGTTTGTAGATTTTTTGATGATGGCCATTCTGACTGATGTGAGGTGATACTTCACTGTAGTTGTGATGTCTTTCTCTAATAATAAGTGATGTTGAGCACTTTTTTTTCATGTGTTTATTAGCCATATGTATATCTTTTTTGGATAAATGTATGTTTAGGTCATCTACCCATTTTTTGATTGGATTGTTTTTTTTTTTTCTGATGTTGAGCTGCATGAGCTGCTCACATTTTTTGGAGATTGATCCTTTGTGAGTTGCTTAATTTGCAGTTATTTTCTCCTATTCTGAGGGTTGTCTTTTGTCTCATTTATGGTTTCCTTTCCTGTGCAAAAGTTTTAAAATTTAATTATGTCCCACTTGTTTATTTTTGTCTTTATTCCTTTACGAGGCTGGTCATAGACATTTTCTTTTTTAAATATAGTTAAAGTAATTTGGAATTTTTATCTTAGAGTATTTTTTTCCTTTATTTTCAGTATTGCTCCTCTTTTTCTCTATCACCATCTCTTCCATGTAAAAAGATTTTAAAATACCTAAATGCTGGTAAGAAAATGATGTTTAATAGGCAATGATAGAACCTAAAATATTTTTAAACTACATAATGGTGACAACATTTACTGAAAATATGTTTAAGCATTACTTTTAGAAACTTCCTAGAAATAGGAGCCAAGCAAAAGGCCTTGTACTTATTCTTCATATTTGATTAAGTAACCTTAGGAACACACAAGATGGTGGAGATGACTTTGTACATACAAGATGGCAGAGTAGAAGGATGTGTGCTCACCTTCTCCTGCAAGAACTCCAAAATTACAACTTACTGCTGAACAACTGTTGACAGGAGAATGTTTGGTGTTGGTTTAGACGCTAAGTCGTGTCTGACTCTTGCGACACCATGGAGTGCAGCCTGCCAGGCTCCTCTGTCCATGGAATTCTCCAGGCAAGAATACTGGAGTGGGTTGCCATTTCCTTTTCCAGAGGATCTTCCTGACCCAGGAGAATGTTGGATCCCACCAAAAAAAGATACCTCACATCCAAGGGCAAAGGAAAAGTCCCAGCAAGACTGTAGGAATGGCAAAATCATGTTTAGAATCAAATCCCATACCCGCCAGAGACATTCGGAGGGCTCAAACAAACCTTGTGCACACCAGGACCCAGAGACCCCACGAGACTGAGCCAGAACTGTGTTTGAGTGTCTCCTGTAGAGGTACATATCAGCAGTGGCCTACCACAGAAGCAGGGGCTCTGGGCGCAGCAGACCTGGGTATGGCATAAGCCCTCTGGGAGAAGGTCACCATTAACCCCACCATAGAGCCACCAGAACTTACATGGGACTGGGGAAACAGACTCTTGGAGGGCACAAACAAAACCTTGTGCACACCACGACCCAGGAGAAAGGAGCAGTGACCCCACAAGAGACTGACCCAGACTGGCCTGGGAGTGTCCAGGAGTCTCCAGTGGAGGTGTGGGTCAGTGGTGGCCTGCTTTAGGGTTGGGGGACTGAGTGGATCAGCGCGTGCACTGGTCCTTTTGAAGGAGGTTGCCATTATCTTCATTACCTCCACCATAGTTTGGCCTATCACAGCCCTACCCATCAACAGAAAATTGATTAAACATTTACTGAGCATGGCCATGCCCATCAGAACAAGACCTAGTTTCCCCGTCAGTGAGTCTCTCCCATCAGGAAGCTTCCATAAGCCTTTTGTTCTTATCCATCAGAGGGCAGACAGAATGAAAACCACAGTCACAGAAAACTAACCAAACTGATCACGTGGACCACAGCCTTGTCTGACTAATGAAACTATGAGCCATGCCGTGTAGGGCCACCTAAGACGGGTCATGGTGGAGAGTTCTGACAAAACATTGTCCACTGGAGAAGGGAATGGCAAACCACTTCAGTGTTCTTGCCTTGAGAACCCTATGAACAGTATGAAAAGGCAAAAACATAAGACACTGAAAGATGAACTCCCCAAGTCAGTAGGTGCCCAGTATGCTACTGGAAATCAGTGGAGAAATAACTCCAGAAAGAATGAAGAGACAGAGCGAAAGCAAAAAAAATCACCCAGTTATGAATGTGACCAGTGATGGCAGTAAACTCCGATGCTGTAAAGAACAATATTACATAGGAACCTGGAATGTTAGGTCCATGAATCAAGACAAATTGGAAGTCAAACAGGAGATGGCAAGAGTGAACATGGCATTTTAGGAATCAGCAAACTAAAATGGACTGGAATGGGTGAATTTAAGTCAGATGACCATTATATCTACTACTGTGGGCAAGAATCCCTTAGAAGAAATGGAGTAGCCAACATAGTCAACAAAAAAGTCCGAAATGCAGTACTAGGATGCAATCTCAAAAATGACAGAATGATCTCTGTTCATTTCCAATGCAAACCATTCAACATCACAATAATCCAAGTGTATGCCCCAACCAGTAATGCTGAAGAAGCTGAAGTTGAACAGTTCTATGAAGACTTACAAGAACTTCTAGAACTAACACTCAAAAAAGATGTCCTTTTCATTACAGGGGACTGGAATGCAAAAGTAGGAAGTCAAGAAACACCTGGAGTAACAGGCAAATTTGGATTGGAGTACAAAAAAAGCAGGGCAAAGGCTAATAGGGTTCTGCCAAGAGTACACGCTGATCATAGCAAATACCTGTTCCAACAACACAAGAGAAGACTCTACACATGGACATCACCAGATGGTCAACACCGAAATCAGATTGATTACGTTCTTTGCAGCCAAAGATGCAGAAGCTCTATACAGTCAGCAAAAACAAGATGGGGAGCTGATTGTGGCTCAGATCATGAACTCCTTATTGCCAAATTCAGACTTAAAGTAGGGAAAACCACTAGACCATTGAGGTATGACCTAAATCAAATCCATTACGATTAAAAAGTGGAAGTAACATATAGATTCAAGGGATTAGATATGATAGACAGAGTGCCTGAAGAACTATGGACAGAGGTTCATGACATTGTACAGGAGACAGGATGCAAGACCATCCCCAAGAAAAAGAAATGCAAAATGGTTGTTTGTGGAGGCCTTACAAATAGCTGAGAAAAGAAGAGAAACCTAAAGGCAAAGGAAAAAAGGAAAAACACACCAATTTAATGCAGAGTTCCAAAGAATAGCAAGGAGAGGTAAGAAAGCCTTCCTCAGCTATCAATGCAAAGAAATAGAGGAAAGCAATAGAATGGGAAAGACTAGAGATCTCTTCAAGAAAATTAGAGATGCAAGGGAACTTTTCATGCAAAGATGGGCTCAATAAATGACAGAAATGGTATGGACCTAACAGAAGCAGAAGATATTAAGAAGGGGTGGCAAGAATACACAAAGAACTATATAAAAACGTTCTTCATGACCCAGATAACCATGATGGTGTGATCACTCACCTAGAGCCAGACATCCTGGAATGCGAAGTCAAGTGGGCCTTAGGAAGCATCACTACGAAGAAAGCTAGTGGAGGTGATGGAATTCGAGTTGAACTATTTCAAATCCTGAAAGATAATGCTGTGAAAGTGCTGCACTCAATATGTTAGCAAATTTGGAAAACTCAGCAGTGGCCACAGAACTGGAAAAGGTCAGTTTTCATTCCAATCCCAAAGAAAGGCAATGCCAAAGAATGCTCAGACTACCACACAATTGCACTCATCTCACACGCTAGCAAAGTAATGCTCAAAATCCTGCAAGCCAGGCTTCCAACAGTTTGTGAACCGTGAACTTCCAGAGGTTCAAACTGGATTTAGAAATTGCAGAGGAACCAGAGATCAAATGGCTAACATCTATTGGATGATTGAAAATCAGAAGAGTTCCAAGAAAACATCTACTTCTGCTTCATTGACTACGCCAAAGCCTTTGACTGTGTGGATCACAATAAACTGTGAAAAATTCTTCAAGAGATGGGAATACCAGACCACCTGACCTGCTTCCTGAGAAATCTGTATACAAGTCAAGAAGCAACAGTTAGAACTGGACATGGAACAGCAGACTTGTTCCAAATAGGAAAAGGAGTGCGTCAAGGCTGCATACTGTCACCCTGCTTATATAATTTATGCAGAGTACATAATGCAGAATGCTGGGCTGGATGAAGTACAAATTGGAATCAAGATTGCAGGGAGAAATATCAATAACCTCAGATATGCAGATGACACCACCCTTATGGCAGAAAGCAAGGTAGTACTGAAGAACCTCTTGATGAAAGTGAAAGAGGAGAGTGAAAAAGTTGGTTAAAACTCAACATTCAGAAAACTAAGATCATGGCATCCAGTCCCATCACTTCATAGCAAATAGATGGGGAAACAATGAAAACAGTGAGAGACTTTATTTTGGGGGCCTTCAAAATCACTGCAGATGGTGACTGCAGCCATGAAATCAAAAGACGCTTCCTCCTTGGAAGAAAAGCTATGCCAAACCTAGACAGCATATTAGAAAGCAGAGACATTAATTTGCCAACAAATGTCCATCTAGTCAAAGCTAAGTTTTTTACAGTAGTCACGTATGGATGTGAGAGTTGGACTGTAAAGGAAGCTGAGTGCTGAAGAATTGATGCTTTTGAACTGTGGTGTTGGAGAAGACTCTTGAGAGTTCCTTGGACTGTAAGGAGATCCAACCAGTCCATCCTAAAGGAAATCAGTCCTGAATAATCATTGGAAGGACTGATGCTGAAGGCGAAACTCCCAATACTTTTGCCACCTGATGTGAAGAACTGACTCATTGGAAAAGACTCTGATGCTGGGAAAGATTGAAGACAGGAGAAGGGAATGACAGAGGATGAGATGGTTGGATGGCATTACTGATTCTATGGGCATGAGTTTGAGTAAGCTCCAGGAGTTGGTGATGGACAGAGAAACCTGGCGTGCTGCAGTCCATGGGATTTCAAAGAGTTTGACATGACTCAGCGACTGCCCTGAACCCTAGGAAATCTTTCTGAAATTAATTGATCTTAGTCTTTTACATTTCAAATATATAAAATTTATGATGGTGATAATGGAAACAAATCATCCTCTGTTCCACTAAGCATGTAATGTAAATGGTTATATAGTATGCTTGCTGCTTTTGCTGCTAAGTCGCTTTAGTTGTGTCCAACTCTTGGTGATCCCATAGATGGCAGCCCACCAGGCTCCTCTGTCCCTGGGATTCTCCAGGCAAGAATAATGGAGTGGGTTGCCATTTCCTTCTCCAATGCATGCATGCATGCTAAGTCGCTTCAGTCGTGTCCTACTCTCTTCAACCCTATAGACAGTAGCCCACCAGGCTCCTCTGTCCACGGGATTCTCTAGGCAAGAATACTGGAGTGGGTTGCCATTTCCTCCTCCAATGTCGTATGCTTATTTTACTTATAAATATTAAATGTGTTCCTTTTTAATATAATAATTTTTAGGGAGTCCTCCATTGCCCATTGAGTACACAAAAAGTTTTGTGACATAGAAGGCAAAATAACCAATAAGTATAATTTGTGCTGGCCCCATTGCTTCATGAACATTCAGTCAATTTCCTCAAATCTCAGCAAGTTTGAGTTACCAGAATTATGAAAAATGAAACACAGCCATGCATTTACAAACTAAATTTTGAAACAGAGCATTATCTGTACTCCACAACCCTCACGTTCCTTCCTAGTCACTAATAACCCTTCTCCATTCCTCAGGTTTATTCCTATGTTTTGACATCTGATACCAAAGATTAGTTCTAAACTTTATATCAATAAAGTCATATGATATATGTAGTCATCCTTTTTTTATTTATATGCATGTATTTTAACCAAATTGCTCCAAGTGGCAGTAGTCTATGCATTTTCATCAGTGAATCATACTCTCTTTTATGAATATAGCACAGTTTATTCATTCCAGTAGGAATAATGCTGTATTGTACATTGTGGTATTTTTCTTTTCACAACACATGTACCTGTTTCTTTTGGATATTTACCTTATAATCAAATTGTTGGACTTTGAATTATATTATGTGGTCAACATTAGATTCTATAAAATGGAATTGATAATTAATTATATTAGTTTACATTTCCAGCAGCAGTGTAGGAAAGCTTCAGTTGCTTTATGTCTTTACTAGTATTCTTCAATATTTAAAAATTTTAGCCATTATGATAGATGTAAAGGAGTATTTCATTCAGATTTTAATTATAATTCCTAATGACTCGGTTAAGTACTCTTTCATTTGATCATGTTCTTTTGTAAAGCGCCTGTTCACATATTTTCCTATTCTTCTGTTGGTTTGTCCATCTTTTTTTCATATTGGCTGTAGGAATCTTTATATAGTTGGATAAAAGATTACTGTGGGTTTTATGTTTTGCAGATATTTTCTCCCATCACACTGCTTGACTTTTCATTCTTAAGGGTAGCTTTTTGATGAGCAGATTTCCCTAATTTTAATGTAGTTCAGCTTATCAGTCATTACTGTCTGTTTTGGGCTTTGTGTGACCTATTTAAGAAAGTTTTAGTTATTTAAAAATCAAGAAGTTATTTGTATGTGTGATTTTCTAGATGCATTATAGTTTTATCTTTCTTATTTAGATTTATAACCCCCCTGCAATTGACTTATATTTATATAGTATAAGGAATGGGTGAGGTTTAATTTTTCTATTTAAATATCCACCTGACTAAGGTTTTTGTTTAAAAAAATTACTTGCTTCATTTCTCTGCACTGCCAACTTTATCATAAATTGAATGTATATAAATATGTTAATCACCAGAATCTATTCTGTTTCATTCATCAATCTGACCATCCTTATAGAAATACCAAAAAATTTAAAAATAATGTGGCTCTGTTTTAGGACTGGCTATTCAGTAGCATACATCTTTGATTTTGTTCTCCTTCAAGAATGTCTTTGCTTAGCTTGCTAAATGGGAGAAGATGTTTCCAGCTGATATATGTCATAAGGAGTTAATATTTATACAAAAAGTCACACAGTTCAGCATCAAAAAAACAATCTAACTTTAATGAAATTTTTCCTTTTGTGACAACATGAATGGGCCTAGTGGTTATTATGCTAAGTGAAATAAGTCAGACAGAGAAAGACAAATATTATATGATATCACATGTGAAATCTAAAAAAACAAAACAGAAAGACTCACAGATACAGAGAACAAATGGATGGTGCCAGATAGGAAGGGGTTCAAAATAGGTAAAGGGGATTTAAGCGGTACAAACCTCCAGACATAATAAATACAATAAATAAAGATAGTAAGGCTTAGGACTATAACAAACAGCTTAAGGAATATGGCCATAACATTGTAATAACTTTGTATGGGGACAGGTTGTTACTAGACTTATCGTGGTGATCATCACTTCATGATGTATGCAAATATCAAATCACTATAAGGTACACCTAAAACTGATATATGTCAACTGTATTTTAATAAAAGCAAATAAATCATAAGTAAATACCTTTGTTAGCCTTAGCTCTTGGTATTTCCATATAAATTTTAGAAATTTCATGTTAGTTTCCACAAAGAGCCTTGCTGAGATTTTAAATGTGATCATATTAAATCTGTAGATAGTTTTGAGGTATTTTACAATCTTGACTCTTTTATTCCATGAACTAAGTAGTTGGTCAGGTAAAGCCTAAACATGTTACCTTTACTAATTTTCTGGGCAATCACTCTGCTTTTCAGTGGGTGTTAATAATTCTCTTGTCAGAGACATATATCCTAATGATCAGGATTAAAAATATGGCATGCTGATATGAAGCATCATCAGCCTCAACAAATTTAAAAGAACAAATATCAAGTTACCAAATCTTTCATTCAATGGGGTAAAGGCTAGAGAGTTTTAGACTTGGAATGACACTGTCATTTTCCCTGTATAAATTTCAAATGTTAAACGTATTTGAATAGTTCGAAGTGTTGAGCTATAAAAAAGCAAACATCACTATTAGGTAATCTGCTGTTTGATTACACAGAGCTTTTGCTCAAGAATTATGGACTCCATTTTTCTAACACCATAAGCAGTATTTTGAGTTCATTGCCTGTTATCAACTTTGTCATCCATTGAAATGGATAAACACAGACAAAGCCACTCAGAAAAAGCAGTCTCTTTTTTAAATGCAACATTTCCCTTAACATATTGTTAGTCCATAATCTTGAAGTTTCATTATTTCATTCATTTATTCATCAAATATTTGTTGAACATTTACACCAGTTTGAGCAATATATCATGTAATGAAAACATAGTTACTGGCTTATAGTCTGGCTGAGAAAATAAAATTCACATACATGAACAAATAATAAAATATTTCTTTGATTAATTTACTTCACATTGTTCTCTCCATTTATTATCATTCAGACTTCTTTACCCACAGCCACAGAGGCTTGTGGAAATCTTTTCTAGCTCTTCACTTGTATGCAGTGCGTCTCATTTTTATTTCCAAAGTATACCCTACCATCATCTGTGAAGGACTAAATTCAGTGAGTTCACTTACAAGTGTCCTTTTTGTTGAGTTCCATTTCCACATATCCTCATGCTTCTCTGTTATCTCTACTGAGAAGTTCCACAGTGACTTTGAGCTCAATAAATCTATGCTGAACTTCCTGTATTTACACTTAAGCCTTCTCACTTCCTAATCTCAATGTTGGTAAATAAGAACATATTCCAAATAACTTTACAAACCAGACTTGGAATTGAATCTGGATTCTTGTCATCCTCTTGTTCCTATATTACTACTCTTAACGGTTTAAATCTTCACCTTACTTCATTTTACTACTGAGTATTTTCATATGTGTAGACAGAAACTGAGACAAGAACTAGAGAGAATCCTGGCACCATTTTTTTTTTAATAGCTTCTAGTTCCCATTCCTTCCAGAATCTAAACTGCTATTTCATTTGTGAACATTGGAGGTTTCAGTCCTTCATTTTTAACCTAAGTTAGCTAAGGCTGATACCTAAAATTTAAAACCAAATGATCCTACCTCCTCCATGTTCCAGATAGAATGAATTGCAGTCTTTCTCTATGACCGTTATGTTTTTATGCAAATGCTTATAGCACCTATAAAAATGTTGCCTTTTCCTTTTCCGTGTTTTGTTTTTTTATCCATAGTAAAATTTTACTGGGATTCTTGAGGACAAAGATTTCCTCTAGTTTTTATGTCCCCAGTACCTGCTCCAGGTCTCAATAAAATATTTCTTTAATTGATAAATGTGTGGATGAATATATAGATAAGTCATTCAAGTTATTTTTTTATGGAAGTCTTAACCTTGCCATTATGTTTTTATCTCTAGTACTTTGAAGAGATGATATTTATTATCTGTGTTCTTCAACAAGTAATACTTTAAAACTTTTTATTATATTGCCTCTTAATAATTTTTATACTAATTCTGGAACAAATTTAAGCACAAAATATTTCCATCTTTAAAGTAATTAATAAGGTATTATACTCAGGGAAAATATACAGTATTTATAAAATTATTCTTAGGTTGTTAGATAAGAGTCACAGAACTGACAAATACATAAAGCATAGAGTTATACTTAATAATTGTATAAATATTGACAGTGGATTCCAGAAAGTTTTTCAGTGTCTTATCCAAGGAAACAGGGCTAGTTTGTAGAGCTGAACCAACATTGACAATCAGCTAAATGAAGGCAAAACATAGGCTTTTTTCCCTTAAAGTAGATGAATTATTTTACATCCTCACCAACATTTTATGAGAATCCAGACACTCAGAAATCCATTTCAACAATTGCTGTTGCCATAGGGATGGTTGTTTAGTGCTAGCTCATTGTCTTTGAAGCATGGGCTTTTAAAATAACAAGACTTTTGATATTGCTATGCTTGACATTTTAACTAGTGCTTCATGTAAGCTACATCTGATATAACTTAGGACTTGATAGGATACATGAAGTTAAGGTGCTACTGTTCTGGGGGAGATGGGAGATGATGAATAGTACAGCAATGAATTGTCTCAACTAACATGAGGGATGGAGACAGAAAGGAGAGTGGTGTTGAAGGAGGAAACAGACAGAACAGGCTCCATCTTGAAAGCAGGACTCCATCTTGGGCCGGACTGTGGACTTTGAGCTATATGCCCAGTATCTACAGAAATGACATACCAACTAGAAAACCAGACCCCCTGGTTGGAAGAGCCCAAGAACTCATACCTAGACTCTCTGTCGCCTAAAAGAATACCCTAACTATCCATGTAACCAAATAGAATCATAAATTCTATTATGCTTATTGGGGTATGACCACAGGCCTGTTGATAATTGTCTACTGTTAACTACCTAGGCTTAAGGCATATGAATCACGGGTTAACTTTGTTGTTCAGACTAGTTTCAGGAAATCAGGGGAGGTGGGCTTGGGCACGTAACTTAGAGTATATAAGGTTTTCACTAAAACTTGTCAGGGTCCTTGGCTAAGAGGAGATTCTGCCTTCGGCCCACCAGTGTAATAAACTGCACTCCACTATCTACATTGTCCTGAGTGAGTTTGTTTGCTGGAACATGTGGCTATGACAGTGTTTTTGGAGGGCGGAAATCAGAAAACCAAGGTAGAATTAACTAAGATAACAGAAAAAATTCTCTTTGAAATGAATTAAAAATGAGTAGTCCATGGAGATTTGGCAATGGCCAGATATCACTGACTAGCCATACTAGTTTTAGATAGGAGGAATTCAGAGGGTCCTGAGGTTGCTGCTTATAAAAATTGAAGTGAATTTCCTGAAAATTTATTACAGTTCATAAATTAATGTAGGCTGTGGGCTCCAAACAAGAAAACTTAAGGTCAGTGAGAGAGTTCAAACTGCAAACTTGAACAGTTTTCAATAGTAATAGAAAATACAGTTTGCAAAATGTAACAATTCTCTGGACTACTGATGCTTACTTGCTGCCAAATTATCTGTCATTTTTAAAGAACTGAATTTGTTTCTTTTTAAATGAAAGAATTTTTATTTTTTTACATGATGGAGGATAGATGTGTGAGCAAATTTAATTTTTCAAATATATTGAAAAAAATAACTTCTTTTTAAAATTTACTTTTATTTTTGGTGTACTGGGTCTTTATTTCTGTGCTCAGGCTTTCTCTTGTTGCGGGGAGTCGGGGTGGCTCTTCGTTAGTATACTCAGCCTTCTCATTGTGGTGGCTTCTCTTGTTGTGGAGCGCAGGCTCTAAGTGCATAGGCTTCAGTAGTTGTTTCAGCATTCAGGGCTCAGTAGTTAGTTGTGGCTCGCATGCCCTAGAGTGCATGGGCTCCAGTAGTGGTGGTGCACGGGCTTTAGTGGAATCTTCCCAGACCAGGATCAAAACCATTTCCCCTGCATTAGCAGGCAGATTCTTATCCACTGTACCACCACGGGCTGCATCCCTCCAGGCTCCTCTGTCTCTGGGGATTCTCCAGGCAAGAATACTGGAGTGGGTTGCCATGCCCTCCTCCAGGGGATCTTCCTGACCCAGGGATTGAACATGTGTCTCCCACATTGCAGGCAGATTCTTTGCCATCCAAGGCATGTCATAAAGGCAGAAAAAGCATCTAGGATGTACTGTGACAAAATATGTTGATAAATTCCGAAGAATCTGAAAGTGAGAATGATATCCGCTCTCTTGCTTGATTACCTGAGTGACCTGAAGAAGGCCACAGACACTAAAGTAGGTCACAGTTTTCTAACACTTTTAAGAAAAAATTACAAATTTATAATTGACTTCTAAACACTTTTTAAAACTGCTTTCATTGAGTCAGATCCACACACACATAACATACACATTCACACACACATACTTACACACACACACACACATAATTTAATCCAAATTTAATATATAATGACAGAGCGCAAATCAGTGGGTGCCTGGGGATAGAGGTGAGAATAAGAAAAGGATTACAAGGGAGTATGAGGAAACTTTTAGGGATGATGAATATACTCATTATCTTGATTATGATGGTGATGTCACAGATACATGCATATGTCACAACTTATCAAATTGTACACTTTAAATGTGTGCAAAGTTTATCCTTTATCATTTATACCTCAGTAAACCTATTTTTAAAATATCCTTCAAAGATTACATTATCTACACTCCCTTCTGAAACAAATACTCTATTTTTTCTCCTTTTAATGTTATCCTAGACACTTTCAATGCATGTATCACCAAGAGTAAATATTTTTTTTTGTTAAAGTATGAGAACATCTTAATATGCCTCAAATTATTTTTATTCTTTATTGTTTTCTATCAACTAATCCTAACACAAATTCTGCCCTATTTTAACATGCTATTTATAGACCAGATGAGTGAAAATTACAGCATTTTCAATGGAAATTTAACCTAATGACTCCTCAAGAGAAGAGGGGAGATTTATAGAAGTTGTCCAATCATCTGATTTCTCATAAGAGCTGCTTTTCTGATAAACCGTGTCTTGTCCACTGTTCCTGATTAAATGAGCAGTAGTGCTTTTTATTTTCCCTCTAGCTTCACTTTGAATCTACCTGAGTAGAAAGTAATGCATTTGAGAAAACAGAACATCTAGAAAACAATTTCAATTCTATAATAAATTGCTGATCTCAGTAAAACTTTCTATCCCCGTGAGACTTGTTTTCCGTTTAGGTAAAGTAGCAATAGTCATACTTACTCTGTAACTACTTCACTGGTTTGATTTAAATGAAGGTAAAAAGAGATAAAGTTTTCCTTCAGAGTTTTCTTCTCAGAGCATTAGGAAAGTCTGGACTCTCCTCTGCTATTTCTGGCAAATTTATCTTGAGCATATTAATCTGCATTATAATTTCTTTTCTTCCTCCATTGGTAGGTATTTAACATGACTAAGGTTTGCTTATATCCTCTATAATTTTTTCTTCAAAGGCCACATAAACTTCCAGGACATCTAATATCACTGCTGTACAGTTGAGTTAAAGTCTGAAACTCAGACTGTCTAGAATTCTATTCTTACTTTTCAGTGCTCTAGATTTTCCTTTGGATATCTTGGTGTCATTCAGATGTGACAAATAATGCATATTTCAACCTAGTTATTATTCCCGACATACTATTTCCACTTACAAAACATAACTTCTAATTACCCATGCTCAGCACCTCAATGTTAAGCACCGTGTTAGGGCCAAAAAAGAGTCTCAGTAAATATCTACGGATGTTCCACACTTTTTGTCTTCCTCGGGAGCCTCAGCATGGTTTGTTTAGAGCACCACATCGCTTTGGATAGAGCTAAAATGCTAAGGGAAATTAAGAGTGAAAATCATGAGTGTTGATGATAAAAGGTTATGTCTATGCATCAATTAATGGAGACGCTGGAATGTTGTGTTAGTGTAGATATTCTACAGAGTGGGCACAGTTTCAGAGAGACATAAATGTTATAAGTCTTTATAACATCCACTAAGTATAACTGAGAATTAAGAAGGGCACACTCATCACCGTGTATTTCGCATATTAGTTGCAGAGAAAAAGAGCAACAGACAAAGCTTAGGAGCAAAGCTGAGGGACTCAGAGAGAAAGCTGGCAGCTGCAGCAACAGGAAAGAGGAAGCTGAAGAAGTGTGGCTAGGTTTCTCAGAACATAGAAGAAGCTGGAACATCGTTGAAAACTGTTAATCTGGCAGGCTAGATAAATTTTGTTAGTTCAAATAATTCTTTAAGCCTATTCATAAAGCTGACTCTTAATATACCTTATACCTTAATAGGGATTCATTAAGGAAATGGCTTGTTACCATTCATGTGTCTAATGATTATGGCATATTTCCTTAACCAGACATGCAATTCATTGCTTTAAATACCCAGCACTGGAAGACTGTTTCTGTACTTTGCTGCATGAGATAAGCTTTCTTTATAGAAATGTTTCTATTCACTGGGAAGTAATTACATTTAAACATCTATAGTTTATAAAATAAAAAGAGAGAGCACACATTAAGCACAAAGACAGTAATTTTTACTATTAAAGCTGTGATTTTTCAGCAGTCTTCTATTTCATTTCTTTACTAAGTGATACATATGCATGTCCTGGTGGGAGATGACATAAAAATTAACACAGACAAAAGAAAGATTCCGAGACTTACCAAGGTTTGTGTATTTTTCTGTATTGTTATTTTTCCCTTCTTAGCTTTATTAGTGGCTTTAGTCCTGGTGACTCCATCAGTGAGCCTGTATTCAGTAGCAGACATCAAGTATTTTCAAACCCCCTGTATGTTATCTGGAACCATCTCCACATTACATGTTGACTTATTTGAGAAATATAAATGCTAGAGAGAGGCACCATCATGAAGTGAAAGAAACCTAGACTGGGAGTCCAAAGATATCAGCGTTAGCTCTGCTTCTGCCACCTGAGTAAGCTTGGAAAATCACTAAAAACTACCTAAGCCTGTATTTCGCTACCTCTAATATAGAGATAACACTTTCACTAGCTCACAGAGTTATTGTAAAAAGCATATACATTCATTTTAGCCAGTATTTGTCCTCCTGTGCCTGTCATAAGGTCTGGCACGCATGACAGCATATATGATATTTAATATAAAATTTTAAATATTTTATGGCATCATACTAGGTTTGCTGTTTTTGTTTAGGTTTTAATTATAACATCTAGGGATCTGGCAGTTCCTTTCATTCTTTCTGGCCAATAAAGGACGTTGATATTTGCAAATCTAACTTTCTCATGTTGTTCCAGTAGGACATAGGAAGATTGAGAGTAAAAATACGGAAAAAATACCAGACAAATATAAACAAAAATAAAACTGATCTAACTATGTTAATATAAAGAAAGCTTATTTTAAGGCAGAAAAATATGGCTAGAAATTAAATATTACCATAAATTGTTAATTAAATAGAATATGTAATAATGCTAAATTCATTAACAGAAAACAAAGTATTACAGATACAAAGGGAAGTGGATATATCAATTTATAAATAAATTTGATATTTTCTTTGAAATTTTAAACCTATTTCTCTTGGTAAATGATAGATGAAGAAGACAAAATATTTGGTAAGCAAAGAAGTTTGAAAATGTCTTCCTAAATGAGTATATAGAACCATGTACTGAATACTTGGAAAATAAAGAGTATTTCTCAAGGCCATATGGAACATTTATAAAAATTGAATAAATACTAGGAGACAGAGTGAAAAATAATTTCAAAGAAGCAATATTGTTGATTATGTTGTTTTACAACAGTAAAGCTGTAAATTGATAGCAAAATGATAATGACCTTTTATGTATTTTGAAAAATAAAGTGCCACATAAGTCCCAAGGTAAAGAAAAATTATAAAAGAAATTTAAATTTATAAGGTAATTTAAAATATATGAGCATATCAGCATTGCATTGAATATCTGTTCTGTGTCAGGCAGTGTTCTAGTACAGGTGAACAAAAGATAATTTTCCTGCTTTCTTGAAAGTTTACTTGTTGGTACAGAAGAATAGACAATAAAGAAGATGCCAGAGGGTGGTAAGTGTTAAGGAAAAAAATTAAGTATGGCAGGTGGTGACGGAGAGCTGGAAAAGATGGGGGGAAGAAAACATTCAATTTTAAACTGAGTGGTTAGAGAAAATGTGGCTGAGAGTGTGACATTGAAGTCAAGTCTTAAAGGAGATGAAAGAGCAAACCATGCAGGAGTGTGTGAGGGAAAAGTGATATCTGATACCTGTGTGTGTGTGCCTGCACCTTTTTTTTTTACTTCTGATTTAAATCAAATTTTCCTAGAGGCAAGATAAAGCTGCGATGAAAGAGGTTAATTCCTACAATATGTTGTATTCATTTAAACTGAAAATATCTTAAAGTCATAAATAGTTCACCTTTCTTCTCTTTTAGCATTCTGTGTGTGATTCAGCTTATTAAAATGGAAATTTTTATGCATTTCTTATGATGCCATTTTATCATTTCACATTTCTAAAATAGAATATGCCATGTACTTTACATTTGAGTTAATATTGACTGAGAATATAAAGCAGCAATTGTCTGGCTAGCCGCCAAAGTAAAAGCATAGTTAGAAAATAATAATTCAGGAATGTACTCATTGTTAAAGGGCATAACAATTTTTTATTAGTCCAATTATCTTCTTCTTAATACACATTGTAAAGAGCAAGTGAACTGCGTCTTCTGCATTTCATGAATGCAGAATATACAATTTCTCAAGTCAGACATTTCTGTCCGTGGAAAAAAAAGCCAAATACAAAAAATACATTTCACCAAGATCGGCTGCTTTGATCCTGAATGTACTAGATTTTTAGCACTCAAGATAGAATTTTAATCTTCAATAGTGCCTGTTTAAATATTATGGTGAAATTTAAGGTTATAAATAAACTCTAACTGAATGCTGGTGGTGTAAGAGAAAATTATGTAGGGTTGTTTTCTCTGTATGTTACAATGCAGCTTTCTAAAATAAGGGACCTGCCATTGTAGGATTATTGCTACTTGAAAACAAATTAATATAGATTTTCACCTCAGAGAACTAAATCCTTACCATTAATTAGTGTTGTTATTTTAGGCAAATTACTGACTTCGCTTAAAGTTTGTTTCCCCCTCTGTAAAACTGGCATAATAGTACCCACTGCTGCTGCTGCTGCTGCTAAGTCGCTTCAGTCGTGTCCGACTCTGTGCGACCCCATAGACGGCAGCCCACCAGGCTCCGCCATCCCTGGGATTCTCCAGGCAAGAACACTGGAGTGGGTTGCCATTTCCTTCTCCAGTCCATTAAAGGGAAGAGTGAAAGTGAAGTTGCTCAGTCATATCCGACTCATAGCGACCCCATGGACTGTAGCCTACCAGGCTCCTCCGTCCATGGGATTTTCCAGGCAAGAGTACTGGAGTGGGGTGCCATTGCCTTCTCCGAATAGTACCTACTATTCAAATAGTACCTACTATTCAAAGGTAAATGTGAGGATTAAACATGAAAAATATACAGAATACTTAGCATATTATAACATATTCAATAAATGTTAGTGTAACATGTTTTTTTAAATGCACTGGACTTAATGAAGTACAAATAGAAAAAAACAGCTTCTTTATTACTTGCGGTTTTTAGAGAAACAGAACCACTGGGAGGTGTGTGTGTATGTGTGTGTGTGTATGTAAAAATTATTATAAGGAATTGGTTTATGCAGTTTTGGAGGCTGAGAATTCCCAAGATCTATAGTTGGCAACCTGGAGATCCTGGAGAGGTGATGATGTACTGTTAGTCTGAGTCCAAAGGTCTGAGAAGCAAGAAAGGGAGTCACTTAAGTTCCAGTTCAAGCTTTCCCCACAGGTTCAGGCATGAGCCAGGAAAGAGGGCACATTTTTAATTAATGATGAGAATAACACTTTGATTTAGGCTTGACTTTTCTGATACCTCTAAATGAACAAAATCCATGAGGTTTATATAAAATATTCAAGTGCAGGAAGGAGACATCACAGGAGGCATGAGGGCAATATGGGTAAAGGGGGTTATGACATTTAATTTTACATGTTAATTTGACTGGACCATGGGATGCCCAGATAGTTGGTTAAACATTATCCTGGTGTTTCTGTGAATATGTTTGTGAATGAGATTAATATTTGAATTGGGTAGACTGAGTAAAGCAGATTGCCATTCCCAGTGTATGGATGCCAAATCAGTTGAAGGGCTGAATGGAACAAAAAACCCTTTAATGAGAAGAGAACCTGGGCCTCTTTCACACTGTCATGCTCCTGGTGGCTGTAATATCCAACTTGTTTGGGTTAGACATGGGAATTAGAAAAGGTAACATGATTTTATTTTGCTTAGTTGATACTGCTTATTGTTCTCTTGGCTTTTGAATGACCTCTATCTTGGTAGCCATCCAAGAAACCATAATGGTAAATATTATTGATACATTTAAATACATTAAAAATAAGTGATATGGTTAACTCCCCAAAGAGCATGGACTTTATTTAAATAGCAAATGTCAAAGTAAATAAAAATAATTTTTTCATAATGCAGGAGAGATTTAATCTTTAACATTTAAAGGTTTTTAATATATGGGCATATATATATTCACACACATATATATGTATGTATGTATATATATAGGTGTTTGTGTGTTTGGTATTATGTGTATGTATGATCAGTGTATATATTTTCTCTGGCTTTTTCTGCTGGGAAAGCCTAGAAGCAATGACATCCCACTAAGGATAGGCACAAGTAGCACACAGGAATTGTGTATACCTATTGTAAATACTGGAGGAGGGCATGGCAACCCACGCCAGTGTTCTTGCCTGGAGAATCCCCATGTACAGAGAGGAGCCTGGAGGGCTGTAGTCCATGGGGTTGCACAGTCAGACACAACTGAAGCGACTAAGCAGCAGCAGTATTGTAAATACTATTTTCCAATAAAAGAAACCAAGACTTCTTAGATTAGTGGTTGAATCCAGGGCTGACAGAGAAAAAATACTTTATGAAACTGGAACATATTGTGGGACCAGGAAGTAAGGAAACCCTCAGAACATGATAGGAGCATGTCAAAAGAGTATAAAAGCTGATTTGAACATGTGCCCGATGACCAAATTTGGGACAATTTAAGATAAAATGCAAAACAAAAATGATGAGTTATATCCCATCAAATAAAATAAATACCCATGAGTCCATACTGATATAAATAATGTAATATATAAACTAATGAGAAGGGGCTGATCCTTCTTCACGGTGTAATTCCAATAAATGTAGAAATGGTGAGGGAACTTGAAAAATCACCATTTATCAAACACTACATCAGTTTGATTTTTTAGTGTTATAAGTTACATAAGTTTATTTATGGTTATATAAAATGCTAACACTGGGGAAAGCTGGGTAAAGAGTATAAAGGAATTCTGAGTATAAAGAAATTTTTATTTTTGTAACATTTTTGAAAAGTTAATTCAAAATTGTTTCCCTGGTGGCTCAGACGGTAAAGAATCTGCCTGCAATGTGGGAGAGCCAGGTTCAGTCCCTGGGTAGGGAGATCCCATGGAGAAGGAAATGGCAAGTCACCCCTGTTTTCTTGTCTGGAGAATTCCATGGGCAGAGGAGCCTAACACGCTATAGTCCATGGGGTTGCAAAGAACTGGACATGGCTGAGTGACTAACACTTTCACTTTAATTCAAAATTGGAGGAAGGATATGCAGGGGAGGAAAAAAAGATATGCAAGGGGAGAAAGAATGCAAAAAAACCATTGTAGGGTTGAGCTGAATTTTGAAGGCTGAGTAGGAGTTAATTTGGGGCATGCTGAGTTTTGATTCAGTAGATTCCTGAAGTGGAAAAGACTTGACAGCAGTTGCATATAAGCTATTAGGATTAGAGACACATTTAAGAGTCTTTGACTACCACGAGATAATAGAAGCCAAAAAGTCAGACAAAATCAACCAGGAAGATTGTATGCAAGTAGAAGCAAGGAAAACAGAGTCTTAGGGGAATACAGACTGAGAAGAAATAGCAAGAAAAACAGTTTAAAAACCAAGAGAAGTGGTATCAAAGAGCAGAGAATTTAAAGGAGGAGTAAGCTGTCTGCTTGCCAAGTGGTTCATTGGAAGAAGAGGAGGAAAAGGAAGACGGAGGAAGAGGAAGAGACATGCGCTTCACTATACCATGGCTAAATATTTTAATTTCAAGAATAAGAACAAAAAATTAAACATGCAACTAGTATATGATCTGGCAGTCATGTTCCTGGACTTCTATCCCAGAGAAATGAAAACTTATATTCACACAAATTTTGTACACAAATGTACAGGGCAGCTTTATTTGCAATAGCTCCAAACTAGAAATAATTCATATGTCCTTGAGTGGAATGAATGCATAAATAAATTATGGCATATCCCTACCATAAGATACTAGTCAGCAAAAAAAAGAAACAAACTGTTGATATGTGCAACAACCTGGATGAGCCTCCAGAGATGTATGCTGAGTGAAAAAAGCAAATCCCAATAGGTCACATGCTGTAATATTTCATTTACATATTCTTGAAATGACCAAATTATATAAATTGAGATTAGTGGTTTCCAGGAGGTATGGAAGTGGAGGGACAGGAAGAAATTGGGTGTGCCAACAAAAGGGCAATTATAAGGAATCCTAGTGGTCATAGAAATATTTTTGTATCCTGCCAGTATCAATGTCAGTATACTATAATGTTGCTCTGTAGTTCTGCAATATGTTACTGTTAGAAAAACTGGATAAAAGTTCGGATCTCTCTTATTTCTTGTAGCTGCCTGATAAAATGTACATTTATCTCAAAATAAAATGTTTAATTAAAAGAGAAAAAAAAAAGAATAAGAATAAAATGTTACAAGCATCCAGACAGAAACGCTTTTTTAAAAAACTATTTAAGGCCAGGCATTTGTATCTTTGAAATATACAATGAAAGCTAAGATACTGGGTGATTATCTACAGATTATTGAGAGCAAAGGATTGTGTTTAAAGAAAACTGTATCCAGCTGAGATACAATTTATCTGTCAAATAAAAGAGAAACATTTTGAGCATGAAAGAATTTAGCAGGTCTACCAGCCAAATTATTTATGTGAGAAAATGTTGAAGAAAACCTTGTAAACATTAAAAATTAAACACAGATCTAATGGGAAGACAGATACAAAGTAAGTGAAATAGTATTAGTTTTTCTTTTTTTGCATTCAATTCTAAATGGATTGTAAAGTTAATAGAATTCTGTAATACATGTGTTAATTACATGTGAAATTGAAAAATAGATGAAAGAAACAGAATAATAATAGTATACAGCCAAAACTTCCATACTACCTCTGGAAAGCACAAGATTTGAATAAGGATGAGGAGAAAGGGAAATCAAAACTTTCACTGTGAAGGAAGAGAGCAGATGTACAGGAAGAATAAAACATCAAGTGTCTCAAGAGCAGTGCTATTCTCATATAATTACATACTTTTTATATAGTTACAAATTTTTAAAAACTTGAATGCCAGAGACGGGAAAATAATTATCAGTGGGACAAAAAATCTTTGTATTAGTGAGAAAGATAGGGACTTCCCTGGTGGTCCAGTGGTAAAGAATCTGCCTTCCATTGTAGGGGATGCAGGTTTGTTTGACTCCTCATCAGGGAACCAAGATCCCACATGCTACAGGGCAACTAAGCCTGCACACCATAACTACTGAGCTTGTGCACTCTAGGGCCAGTGTGCTACACCTAGAGAAGCCCACACACAGATCAACTAGAGAGAAAATCCATGCACTGTAATGAAGATCCAGCACAAACAAAATAAATCCTTTAAAAAAAAGGAAAATTAAGAAAATTAAGATTTTCCCAACTTGGCAAAAATAAAAATGGAAGGAGATGCTTAGAATTTGATAGTTTTATTTAATCCATTTAAAAATAAAGCTAAAAATATAGGTATAGAAAATGAGTCTTCCCCTGAATAGCAAAAAAGCATTTTGAAGAACAGGGTACTTCTTTGAAATGATCAAAGTTAGATTTTTGTTTGCCCAAGATCTTTGATGGTCTCAGTGAAGGCATATTTCTTATATTCCTCTCTCCTGTCTACTTTCTCATTCACCAAAACCATGTTATTTCCCATTCTAAGGAAATAAATATTCCCCATGGCTCAAATGTATCAAAAATAGTTATTTTGCTCATTTTCTGCTGCATGGTTACTTAGGATTAGCCTTTTCCTGTTTTCACATATAGACATCCTTTTTCTGTTTATCGTTGCTTTGATTATTTCCCTAATACTGTCTCACATAAATCGCTGGAGGTTGATCCTGTCCTTGCTCACTCAACTCCTGCCATGCTGGTAGCCTGTTAATGAGTGTAAGACTCTGGAGAGACTCTTCAGAAATGTGAGCTTGAAAGAAGTTTAAGATCTTCATGATTCTGCTTATTCTTTGAGGACAGAAGTTTTTATTAAAAATTAAAAAATGTACATTTGGAAACATGATGTCTTTGTAAAATATAAACAAATAAATGTAAAACAAGACTTATACCTCAAACTAGTTATCAGCCTATTTCCCTCATAAATTTGATGCTAACTATCATGCTCATATAAATTTTGCCTAAGAGAAAAATTTTGCTTCTCTTCCTCAAATTTGATTATCCAGAAAATCTCCAAAATTTCAGCATGTTGTTTTCACTTCACACTTCAAAGCAGATATTTTCCCCTACTGAGCTAAAGGGAACTTAACAGTCAGTTACTTCAATCACCATGTCATTCTTCAGCTAGGGCTGCTTTGCTTCACACTCACCTATAACAAGGCCACAGATTGGGCATTTCAACTCATTATTCCTCATATCGAGAAATCTTTCCATAAAATTAAGAGCTCCGTGAGAGAAGGTATAATAGCATATTTCATTCAAGCTTCCATAAATTCACAGTGCTAGGCACAGTGCTTGGTGACAGAGAACAGTCAACAAATATTAATTGAATGATTTAACAAGTTAATAAATGAATAAAGTAATCTTTATTTAATGTTTCCAATCAGAAAGCAGTAGGAGTGAGAAGAAAAAGAGTAATCATTTATAAAACTTTTTACCATTCTGGAGTCAGTAGTATTCTTGATTTACCTTTTCAGTTTACTTTTTGGGGGGGGGTGCGGTGTGGGGAGGATGAACTCATGATTTCAACTGCAGCCTTGAAAACTAATGTAAAACCTAAAAGTAACACCACTTTGACAGGAGAAATGGTAAAAAAAAAAAAAAAAAAAAATTTAAAAGGCTATTTATCACACCGTTTGATATTTTCTTATTTTACTTCCTAAAATAGCAACCTTATTTTTCTAGGAAGAGATCGTATATGTTTATTTTGATTTAGTAAATTGTCTTTAAATATGAATCCCACTATATCTTTCCCTGACGAATGATAGAGTGATGCCTTGTTAAAGAGAGATTCCTCTGTGTACCCAATTAATTATTTCAGTAAAATTTCTTCCCAAACAACATCACTCATACTGACTGCTTATGAAGCCATTAAATCCTGGCTCTAGGTAACTTTTGGACATTATGCAGAAGTGTCATATCAATCTTCTCTTCTCACTGGGCTTGAAACAGTCCTTAGAAAACCATGTAAACGTCAGTGTATTTTCCAAGGACTTGCTTGGATTTGATTAACAAAGAGCACAGAATTGAGATATGGTATCTGGCGTTGAAAGAACATTTAAAGTGAAAAATTCAAAGCTGAGGTGCCACAAAATGGGTACCAGAAAGTCACTTATTGAATAGAAAACTTAAAGGATTTTTTTCTCACTTATGTTGAGTTGACAAACAAATCTGTAGAGAACATACGCAGGAGAGTGGAGTTCTGAGTTTTTGAACTTGTTAATTGTGTTCAACAGTGATTGGTGATAAGGTCTTAGCTCCACAGAAATATTGCAGTGTTGTTATTTTCCCTCACATACACAGTTCTTGGGCATTTATTATGTATTAACCAAACCAAGAAGATAATGTTTTTTTTGTTTTCTCTAATAAAAATCTCAAGTCTAATACTGTAGTTATTCCATAAGTAATATGGATA
Organism: Giraffa tippelskirchi; assembly: GCF_054371585.1. Taxonomy (NCBI): domain Eukaryota; kingdom Metazoa; phylum Chordata; class Mammalia; order Artiodactyla; family Giraffidae; genus Giraffa; species Giraffa tippelskirchi. The sequence goes on along the minus strand of NC_137280.1, from coordinate 99,829,515 downwards.
TCCTTTCACAAGGATATGGACAAAGAGAGAAGCCTTACTGGTGAATAAATAACTTTGTTGTTTATTTGGACATTTAGTCAACACTTGGTAATAAACAGCAACCCCATAACCCAGATGACAATGGCTTGGTGTGGAATCAGTGCAGTTGCCCACCTCATTGGTAACCTCCATGATCTTCCAGAGAGAGAATAAACTCATCATTCCATTGTGAAACGATGTTGTAAAAGTAACAGGTAATTAATGTGTATTTTTATAATATTTTAGTTGCTTACTCAGCAGTTTGAGTACTAAATTTGACTCTCTAAAAACTCAGCTATGATCTCAACAAATTATCCTGCTAATTGTTCAGATACACGTCTAAAAAGCCATCAGTTGAAAAACACTCCAACTCAAATGCTTCCCAGATATGCCCAGGCAATATAATCCCCAAAGTGCTGTATTCTAACTTGTCCCGGAATATGAGCACAGCAGACTTACCCCTAAAATGTGGAAATGCTACAAAAGCATGGTGAACTTAGTAACACGGAATGACATGGAAGTAGAAAATGGTGTAAGAATGGTGGGTTATGACTTAACTAGTTGTAAAATTTGATAGCAATGAAGTATGGTATTTTAGCAAAAAGGAGACTGAGCCAGCAGATGCCACCAGTTCTGGTACAGGCACGTGGAAGTATTGATAAATACATTTTATAAGAAATAGAGGAACTTCCCTGGTGTTCCAGCCATTGACTTCACAGTTTCACTGCAGTGGGGCATGAGTTTGACCCCTAGTTGGGGAACTAAGATCCTGCATGCCAAATATGTGAATGAATGAATGAAATAGAAATTGAGTCTTCAGACCTATAAAACTCCTAAGTGTACAATTATACAGATTCAAGTGTCATAAAGTGATATCTTTGAACTGTGGTGTTGGAGAAAGACTCTTGAGAGTCCCTTGGACTGACAGGAGATCAAACCAGTCAATCCTAAAGGAAATCAGTCCTGAATAGTCATTGGTAGGACTGATGCTGAAGCTGCAACTCCAGTACTTTGGCCACCTGATGCAAAGAGCTGACTCATTGGAAAAGACCTTGATGCTGGGAAAGATTGAAGGTGGCAGGAGAAGGGGACGACAGAGGATGAGATGGTTGGATGGCATCACCGACTCAGTGGACATGAGTTCGAGCAAGCTCTTGGAGTTGGTGATGGACAGGGAGGCCTGGCGTGCTGCAGTCCATGGGGTCGCAAAGAGTCGGACATGACTGAGCGACTGAACTGAAGTATCATAAAGAGATAAGTGTTTGTAAACTTGTCCTGGATCATCAAAAGCAGAAGTTGGTTCAAAGTGTTTCATAGTGACATTTTCAAAACATAATTCACAGGGGATTACCACTGAATAGACATCTCTTATAGTAGATGAACTCACAATAATGCAAGACAATGAAAAATACTGAGGAAGGATCAACAGATTCAAGAGGACAAAAATTAGCACCCCCAAAAGTGATAGGAAATTCTGGAAGAGGCCATGATATAAATATATTTCATATGGTTAAAGAAATAAACTGAAAGTATAAATTCTTAATAAAATAGAATAGTTTTATAAAAATAAGCAAATAGAACTTTTTGATTTTGAAAATGTACTGAAATGAAAAGCTTGATAGATTAAGATAGCAACAAACTAGACACACCTAAAGAGATACTGGAGAAGCAGAAGATAGATACAAGGAAATCACACAGAGAAAACAATGTAATTAAGAGACATGAAAGACAAAGTGAGTAGTTTAACATAAACAAACATACCTACCTTGTTTGGGAGAAAATGTTGACTATGTGAGATAAAATTAAAGATGTAACTTTTAGTAATTACCATTGCATGAAATTTATATACTAAAATTTCTTCCATATGTGCACAAAAACAAACATAAGACAAATAAAAGGTTGCTCATTAAATCTCATAACAGAAAAAAATTAGAAATATAAGCATTTATTAACTGGGAAATATATAAAACTTAGAGTACATAATGAGTACATTCTGATAATTCAAATTTATTTGAATTATATATATATATATATATATATATGTGCATTCAGTTCAGTTCAGTCGCTCAGTCGTGTCCAACTCTTTGTGACCCGTGAACAACAGCACGCCAGGCCTCCCTGTCCATCATCAACTCCCGGAGTTTACCCAAACTCATGTCCATTGAGTCGGTAATGCCATCTAACCATCTCATCCTCTGTCATCCCCTTCTCCTCCTGCCTTCAATCTTTCCCAACATCAGGGTCTTTTCAAATGAGTCAGCTCTTCGCATCAAGTGGCCAAAATATTGGAGTTTCAGCTTCAACATCAGTCCTTCCAATGAACACCCAGGACTGATTTCCTTTAGAATGGACTGGTTGGATCTCCTTGCAGTCCAAGGGACTCTAAAGAGTCTTCTCCAACACCGCAGTTCAAAAGCATCAATTCTTCTGTGCTCAGCTTTCCTTATAGTCCAACTCTCACATCCATACATGACAACTGGAAAAACCATAGCCTTGACTAGACGGACCTTTGATGACAAAGTAATGCCTCTGCTTTTTAACATGGTATCTAGGTTGGCTATAACTTTCCTTCCAAGGAGTAAGCATCTTTTAATTTCATGGCTGCAATAACCATCTGCAGTCATTTTGGAGCCCAGAAAAATAAAGTCAGCCACTGTTTCCACTGTTTCCCCGTCTGTTTGCCATGAAGTGATGGGATGCCATGATCTTAGTTTTCTGAATGTTGAGCTTTAAGCCAATTTTTTCACTCTCCTCTTTCACTTTCATCAAGAGGCTCTTTAGTTCTTCTTCACTTTCTGCCATAAGGGTGGTGTCAAATGCATATCTGAGGTTATTGATATTTCTCCCAGCAATCTTGATTCCAGCTTGTGCTTCATCCAGTCCATCGTTTCTCAAGATGTACTCTATATGTATCAAAATGGACAATCTGTACACTTCACAGATGAGTTTTAAGAAGTAAATCAGGAAAGAGTCAGTAAAAATTTGATAGTAACAGTGTAATTGTAAAAAGCACAAAAAGTACTTTCTCATTATAAACATAAAATCATAGGAGGAAAATAAACAATCCAGGATACTCATTATACATCAGGGAAGAAGGCATAGAAAAACAGTCAGATTTCAAACTATATTGTTATTTTAGAAACAGACTTGAAGCAAATAAAAGTAGAATGTTAACTTTAGCAAAAAAGAAAATTGAGAGATAATTCTATGAGGCTTTATCCCCTATTGTTTTAAAACAAATCCTGCAAAAAAATCTACAATAAATTCCAAATGGCAAATAGAGTGGTTACTTGGCAGCCATCTTCTTGACCTCTCAGCAACAGTTGGCGCTTTTTACCATTTGCTACTTCTTGAAACTCTTGATTTTGAGTGTATTACGTTGCAGTAAACTTTGAAGTGACTTTCTTTCTGACAGATATATTGGGAAACTCTCAGGAATAGGGCTGTCTGCTCTTTTTTATGTATAATAATTCTTGGGTGATCTATTTACTATTGTGCCTTTAAATGCTATATTCCCAAATATACCTTCTTGTCTTGATCACTCCAGAACTCCTAATTTATGTGATGCAATAGTTTACTCTACATGGCAAATTTTGTATATCTACACCCATACTCCAGATGACATACAGAATAATTTAGTGTCATTTCAATGTGGAAATCTCTATTGTTGTACCGTGATTTTAAAACTACATCTTAGTTTCTTGGGCTTCAAGTGACCTGGCCTCTAGCTACTTCTCCAAACAGCTACACAGCTGTAACAAATGCTCTTAAGATTTCTGTTAAGAGTAGTTTGTTCTGCCTAGACTTCTCCAAAGGTATTTTTAGTTTAAGGTTTTGCTTAAATGTCATCTCTTCCAAGATGCAGTCTCTAATTACCATGTATGATTCTTTGTAGTCTGTACTCTTATCTTGCTTTATATTTTCTTCATTATCACTTTTAACCCAACATTTCATAAGTAATATACTTGTACATTTTGTATGTTTCCACTGTGAGAATGTAAGTTCTTCAGTTTCAGAGATTTTTGTCTATCTTGCTCACAGCCATGTACAGTATCCTGAACAATCTCACACAAAGTTCATGCTCAGTAAGTATTTACTGACTGATGACTCAGTTATTTCTCTATGACTATTTTTCACTATGTCTTAACTCTTCCATTAGGAAAGAAAATAGCTGTCTTAAATAGAAATAAGATTTGCTAGCACTTTTGATCAAAAATTGTTTTCCGTAGTCATTTATTGAATATGTTTGTCTATAGAAAGGTACTTATTGTTATACTCTCAATTCACCAATATCAGCAAAATGGGGAGGACATTGTACACAACAGATGGCATTTTCTTCTTGTGAAAGATTGAGCAACAACATTCACTCTCCAAAGCAGTTGGATTATAATTTAATAAAAACCTGACAAATGTATCAAATATTACCTTCGTATATAAGGCTTAGTTTAACTCTAAATGGGAAATACCATAGAAAGGGATGAAGAGTCTTTTTTTTTTTTAGTTATCAATCACCCATGGTATATGAGTAGCAAGTATTAAAAACAAGCTATATATGTAGTATTTACTTTAATAATCCAGAAAAATAACCAAAAAAGGAGAGCTAGAGTCCAAACAGTCTGATACTCTGGCTAGTAGCAAGTTTGTATCTGTGAATGTCTAAAGAATGTGACATTCAGAGTCAGCCTTAGGAACAATTTAAATGGAACTATGAGAATTCCAAACCTTAATCCTCCACCCTCATTCTTAACAACTTCTTGTGACATGTTGGGTATGTAATTAGATAAACATGAGAAAATGCTTTTAATACACTAATTAGTTTAAAGCCAAAGGGACCTGTTGGAAATAATCTGTTAGAAGCAATTATTTAGCCAACAGACAAAAACAGATCTTTCAGAGGTTTTATTTAATTTAAATTTATTTATTTATCTATTTTTTACTTTACAATATTGTATTGGTTTTGCCATACATTGACATGAATCCACCATGGGTGTACATGTGTTCCCCTTCCAGAACCCCCCTCCCAATCCCATCCCTCTGGGTCATCCCGGTACACCAGCCCCAAGCACCCTGTGTCATGCATGAAACCTGGACTGGCAATTCGTTTCACAAATGATAATTTACATGCTTCAGTGCCATTCTCCCATATCATCCCACCATTGCCCTTTCCCATAGCATCCAAAATACAGTTCTATAAATCTGTGTCTCTTTTGTTGTCTCACATACAGGGTTATCTTTACCCATTTACTAAATTCCATATATATGCGTTAGTATACTGTATTGGTGTTTTTCTTTCTGGCTTACTTCACTCTGTATAATGGGCTCTTGAATCAGTTCTCATGAGGTGGATGAAACTGGAGCCTATTATACAGAGTTTTAATTGAGAGATAAGAAAGCCTTCCTCAGCGATCAATGCAAAGAAATAGAGGAAAACAACAGAATGGGAAAGACTAGAGATCTCTTCAAGAAAATTAGAGATACCAAGGGAAAATTTCATGCAAAGATGGGCTCGATAAATGACAGAAATGGTATGGACCTATCAGAAGCAGAAGATATTAAGAAGAGGTGGCAAGAATACACAGAAGAACTGTACAAAAAAGATCTTCATGATCCAGATAATCACGATGGTGTGATCACTCATCCTGGAATGTGAAGTCAAGTGGGCCTTAGGAAGCATCACTACGAACAAAGCTAGTGGAGGTGATGGAATTCCAGTTGAGCTATTTCAAGTCCTAAAATACGATGCTGTGAAAGTGCTACACTCGATATGCCAACAAATCTGGAAAACTCAGCAGTGGCCACAGGACTGGAAAAGGTCAGTTTTCATTCCAATCCCAAAGAAAGGCAATGCCAAAGAATGCTCAAACTACCGCACAATTGCACTCATCTCATACGCTAGTAAAGTAATGCTCAAAGTTCTCCAAGCCAGGCTTCAGTAATACATGAACCGTGAACTTCCAGATGTTCAACCTGATTTTAGAAAAGGTAGAGGAACCAGAGATCCAATTGCCAACATCCACTGGATCATCGAAAAAGCAAGAGAGTTCCAGAAAAACATCTATTTCTGCTTTATTGATGATGCCAAAGCCTTTGACTGTGTCGATCACAATAAACTGTGGAAAATTCTGAAAGAGATGGGAATACCAGACCATTTGACCTGTCTCTTGAGAAACCTGTATGCAGGTCAGGAAGCAACAGTTAGAACTGGACAACAGACTGGTTTCAAATAGGAAAAGGAGTACGTCAAGGCTGTATATTGTCACCCTGCTTATTTAACTTATATGCAGAGTACATCATGAGAAACGCTGGGCTGGAAGAAACCCAAGCTGGGATCAAGATTGTCGGGAGAAATATCAATAACCTCATGTATGCAGATGACACCACCCAATAGCAGAAAGTGAAGACGAACTAAAGAGCCTCTTGATGAAAGTGAAAGAGGAGAGTGAAAAAGTTGGCTTAAGGCTCAATGTTCAGAAAACTAAGATCATGGCATCTGGTCCCATCACTCCATGGGAAATAGATGGGGAAACAGTGGAAACAGTGTCAGACTTTGTTTTTTTGGGCTCCAAAATAACTGCTGATGGTGACTGCAGCCATGAAATTAAAAGATGTTTGCTCCTTGGAAGGAAAGTTATGACCAACCTAGATAGCATATTTAAAAGCAGAGACATTACTTTGCCAACAAAAGTCCGTCTAGTCAAGGCTCTGGTTTTTCCAGTGGTCATGTATGGATGTGAGAGTTGGACGGTGAAGAAAGCTGAGCACTGCAGAATTGATGCTTTTGAACTGTGGTGTTGGAGAAGACTCTTGAGAGTCCCTTGGACTGCAAGGAGATCCAATCAATCCATCCTAAAAGAGATCAGTCCTGGGTGTTCATTGAAAGGACTGATGTTGAAGCTGAAACTCCAATACTTTGGCCACCTCATGCAAAGAGTTGACTCATTGGAAAAGACCCTGATGCTGGGTAGGATTGGGGGCAGGAGGAGAAGGGGACGACAGAGGATGAGGTGGTTGGATGGCATCAGCAACTCGATGGACATGTGTTTGGGTAAACTCCAAGAGTTGGTGATGGACAGGGAGGCCTGGCGTGCTGCGATTCACGGGGTCGCAAAGAGTCGGACATGGCTGAGCGACTGAACTGAACTGAATTGATGGAAATAAGCGTAAGATTATAAAAGAGCAGTAGTGAATACACATATGGCTAATGTATGTCCGATTCTCAGATGCTAATCCTTGAGTTTCTTCTCTTGAAAAGTTGAAAAGGAGCCAAGAACCTAAAGGATAGAGGGGGCATTGCTGATTGGAGTGTATGTAAAAGCAGTAACCGAAAAGATGCCATCTTCCTGGGTAAAACAAGTGTGAGTCATAATATGAGTTCTTAAAATCCTGTGTGGCTGAGGATACTGAGCACCTAGTCTGGAACTATTGCAATAACGCTGTTATTTTCTGAAGCTATCAGTCTCGGTCTAGAACTCAGAAGCATGCTGCATTCAGAATTTTAGCAACCTCCTCCCTCTGGAGACCAAGCATTGTTAATTTTTTTGTTCCTCCATTCCTCTATTAAAGGAAGGATGCCATAATTACAGAGGGAAAGGACTGCATGCCTGCTTGGATACAGATTTGTGTTTAGGGACTTGGAGGTCCAATCAGTCAATTTCTGGCAGAGAAGCTAAAAGAGACTGCAGCTGAGAATTCTTGGTTAAAAACTAGTGGTAATTGTCACTAATTATAACATGCAATTGCTAGTTATATTCATACACAATGGTCCCACTTTCGGAGCATAACCAAAAATGTCTTGTAGCTTTCCTTTAGAAAACTTCAATGTTAACCTTTAATACTATTTTGAAAGTTGCTAGGTTGCTACCTGACTGTATTTTGTTAATCGTATTAGTTACCTTAAAACAGATGACACATAGTAACATAAAGAAGGCTATGTGTTATTATATTTCCTTTGTGTGTAGCTTAGTGCTTGATTTTTTCATACTGTTATTGTAGAACATTGTTACTGTACTTGAACATATGCATTATTACTAGGAATCATTTCTTCTAGTCAGTCCTGGATGATGAATTTTTCTCTGTAAGTCATTTTAACTTAAAAGATTCTAAATATTTTGTTCAGAATATGTTGTGAATATTTTTCAAAGAGTTTAACAGAACTAAAAATTTCAGGTAAAGCAATATATCTATTTTTTATTAATTCTGATTAACAAAATAAGTGTGTGTTCAATCAGTCAGGCATCAACTAAAGTGAAGTTCTTAGAGGTAGGAGTGTTGCTATCATTTCATTGACTATGCATAATTAACTGACCCATTTAATTATGAGAGGATTTGTTTAATCCCCGTAGGACTGCAGCGGATGCTATTCCATTGTGGTTAACTCCAGTCTGGCTATTGAAACTCAGAACTTTAAGAGTGCTACTTGATTTCCTGGCGTTTCCTCAAAGGCTGAAAATTGAATAAAACAAATACTTTCTTAGAAAAACTATGTTACATCTTAACTTCCCCAAAATGAGTGCCTTAAAATACAAACAAATGAAGAAACCCAATATTCTAAGAAAAAGTGACTTAGAATAATCGGAGCACCAGCTCGCTTAATTCTTAAAGCAAATCACTGAGAGGGGTAATTATTATCACTCTTTTACAAATGAAGAAATAAATGCATAGAATTTAAGCAATTTTCCTGAGGTCACATAGGTAACAAGTGGCAAGGGTGTGATTAAAACCTGGATCTAATTTGATCTCAGTGCCAAACAATCTGACTGCATCAGAGAAGCAGAGCAACGCATGAAGCTCTAGAGTCTCATTGCCTGGAGGCAAACCCCAGCTTCACAACTGGCTACCTGTGTAACCTGAGGCAATTCATTTATTTTTCTAGCTCTAGAGAGCCTTCAGATGCAAAATAGAGAGGATAATGATATAATTTATCTCATTGTGTTGTTCTGTAGCTGTATGAAAAAAGGTATGTAAAGTGCTGAGCACCATATCCAGCACATCCTAAGTGATCAATGAATATTATTTATCCTAATGTGCACAGAATTTGACATTCTCATAGGGAGGAGGGTTTCCTGGATCTTTCTGAGACAGTATTGGTGATAGGGTAAAGGAAGCTACAGATGAAAAGTTTTTTCTTGAGGATTTAGTTAACATATACTCTAATCAATAATGCAACACATATTTATGGAAAATCTGATATTTTCCAGTTTACTTACAAATGACCTAGTGACACAAAAGAGGAAGAAATTGCATCTGTGTGCAAGTAAATCATGCCAGTTAGGTTGAAAGAGAGGCAAATAATAGAGAAAATTCAAAATAAAAGGTATTACTAAAGGAACTCCTGGATTCTGAAAACACCCAAGAAAGGGCTTCTCATGGAACATAGACAATTACACATGACTTCTCAGAAGTTTGCAGGTCATTTTATTTACTGGTGAAGGATGTGAGTTAGAGAGAGGATAGAAATGACTGAGGGCTTTAAGAAAGAGTCATTGAGAATAGTAAGTGGTAACCTAAAGAATTTCAATTTAATTTTCTAAGTAATAAGTACTCAATGAAGTATTTTAAGCAGGAGATGAACTCAGTTACATGCACTCTTAGAAAGTACCTCTAAGGATGGAGATTTCATTGAAGATGCGCTGTATCATCTGAATTAAGTTTGGCTACACTTAAGTTTTCTGCAACAGAAATCATAAAAAAGCAGCAAAGTTCAAAGGTAGGCAGACATGAGATGGCATGGTGGCTCCACCATCATCAGGGATCGGGCATCTTTCTGTTGTCATGTTTTTAGTACATGGCTAAAATCCTCAAGCTCACTTGAAGGGACAACTCAAGATTTACTTATATAACATCTACATTCTAGGCATCAAAAATAAAGGGAAAGGGGAAGAAATAAAGGATGAGCCAATTGAGTCAGCCCCTTTTAAAGAACTTGCCAAGGATCCCACCTGACATCAGCTTATTGGCTACTCCAAAAGGGAGCAAATTTATTATACACTACTGTATTCAACAAAATAGGATCTCGTTTACTGTAGAAAGGGGAAATTTATTGAGTAACCAATAGTAACACTGTTAAATACTGTTAAAATAATTGAGTTCTAATCAAAACTAGTACCAAGATAGTATATGTAAAAGTACAAAGGAAATATATTCTTACGTCTACTAACAAAACAATCTTTCTAAAAAAATAGCTATTTTCCCCATGTCTTCCCTATTCTTCCATAAGAACTAAAATTATTTGTCTAATTATTCTTCCCCTAAAATATCCTGTGGGAGTTCTATTTGAGAGTGCATAAAATTTCTTTCCTAAGGAAAGAGTACTTTTATGATGGAAAGTCTTCTTATCTAAGAATATGATAGAGAATCTCTAAAACTTATTTTACAATTTTTTAATTTGTATTCTTTAGTTAGCTCTGGTGGCTTAATTTGATAACATAACATTTCATAATGTTTTCCTAATTTTCTTATATTCTAACCCAATCTTGCAAATTAACTTTTTCATTATGTTATCTAGGAGAATAGAGCTTTATATAAAGAAACAGTGTTAACTTTTTTATATTTACGTTGAACCCATCCACATTATTAAAATATACTGTTAATTCCAGCAGGGTATTTCTAAAGTCTCTTGGTTTTTCTCAGCATAAAAGTTTATCATAATAAAAGGAAATCTTTCAGCTCTTTGTTTCCTACATTTTTACTGTTATTTCTTATTTGTCTTACTGTATTCACTTGAACCTACAATACAATGGTGAAATGTAGTGGGCATATCTGTCTGATTATTTCTGCTTTTTGTTCAAGTATTTTAGCATTTCAGTATTCAAAGTTTATATTGTTTTCTAATTTTTTATAAAAACGCTGAATATTCCTTCATGAATTATATACTTTTTTTCTGTTTCTTAGAGATATTCTTAAAAGTAGCTGCTAAATTATCTTAAATACCTTAAATCATTTATTGGGTAGATTTTATTTTCTCAGTTGGCTTGTAATTAAATTCATTACTTTGACATATTTCTGATACTCAAGCTCTTCTTGCCTTTCTGTAGTAAATGCTGATAGATCATAGATTATTGTTTTTTTCATATATTGATGCACTTTTAACTTAAATTTCTAATCTATTTTCATATGGGACTTTGAGCCTATAGTTATTTTAAAGCTATCTTCACTGCATTTTGTTGTTTTTTTACCTTATCAAGAAAATTGGGGAATTTTCTGTAACTTTCTATGACCTAGATTAGTTTAAATAACTCTATAGAGTTGTCTGTGTCTTATGGATTAAATTTGAAAATGGTGAACTGATCTAGTCTCCATGCCGATTTCAGTGATAGATTTTAGTGATCTTTTCCCTATCTGTGTTCATTGAGCAATTCAAAGGTAAACAAGGAATGGAGCCATTGGGCTTTAAGGAACAAGTGGGCTTGGGCAAGTGAAGACCAGAGCTAGGAATGACTTCTCAAACATCTGTCACTACAAAGATATTTGGAATCTTTCAACCCCATTGGGCAAAGGCATGGGCAAGAGTCCTAAAAAATGACCAAGATAAAATTTTCTGTCAGCTTAGGCAGATATAAGGTCAGATTAAGTCAGACATACAGAAATGGTAAAAAAAAGAAAAATGACTATGTCCATTCTTAAATACTTAAGCGCATGAAGTAACTTATATATCTGCATTCATTATTAACACTTTCCTAAGTTAGGTAACAGACTCGCAGAACTCCTAACCTTAGTTCTGTCTGCTGAGCCAGAGTTTTTTCCATTTTTTATAAAACAACCACACCAGAGACACAACAGCATGCATGCAGCCATACGTACATGCTTTGTCACTAATTCCATGTTATTTTGGAATAAAATTTCTGTTATTAGACCCTAAAGATTCCTAAATCAACAAACTAACATCTCATAATCCCTAAAATATATTGTCAGTATCATACTTGAGAAATATTTTAAAACTTAGACATAATATCCTATATCTATCTGTTCTTTTTGGTTTCATCTCCTTATTTTCATTCCAATCTCATTTATTTCCTCAGATACTTCTAAAATATTTCCTGCCTGTTTACAATGATTATTACAAGATTTGTATGCATAGGCCATAAGAGACAAAGAATGAGGTGACATGGGTCTCCACTGTGAACATAACTAGTTTGCTCCAGTTTATACCAATTGACAAATTGTTTGATTGAAACAGAAAATCAGTTCAGTCAACTTGATTATGCATTCAAAGTGTTGAGTCTTTCTGAAAAGAATAAATCCTTACTTTACAGAAAATGGAAGAATTGTTGCTCTCTACCCCAGAGCCATATACTTCCTAGAAAAAGTGACAGTGTTTTAAAGGCCTGTCACTACTGTAGCCTGAATGAGATTTGTGGGAATTGACACAATGGCTGTAGGATCTCTCACAGACAGCAGAAGCCAAATTTTCCAAACCTAAATCCTTTGATGTAGTCATTAATACCAAGTCTTATTTCTATGAAGCATAGTAATCATTTCTATTTAGGGAAGTTTGTACAACAGTCTCAAAATTAACATTCTTAAATACTCATATTGTGCCAAGAATTGTTCACAGCTTTACATTTATTGACTCTGAGCCCTTGCAAGTATCCTATGCAGCATATATGTAATAAGTGTATTATTATTATTATTATTATTATTATTTGTAATTTATAAATGAATAACTTATAAGAAGATCATTTAGCAAGTGATTTGATCAAGAAGTCAAACCAACTAGTCTGTTTTGAGTGTGTGTGCTAGGTCACTATCTTATCATGCTTATGTAGACACTAAGAACTGGTCGAACGACTAAAAGACTTACCAAAACTCAAAAGTTTCTGAAACCTTCCTTTGGATTAGCTGCTAATGTGTGCAATGAGGGCTTCCCTGGTGGCTCAGCTGGTAAAGAATCCACCTGCAATGAGGGAGACCTGGGTTTGATCCCTGGAAGTCAAAATCTCTACTAAAACAGTAATAGCAGCAACAACCAAACCCCATTATTATAAATACTTAGTGACTTTGTAGGAAAAGGAGGAAAAAAGATATGCATGCCTGAACTGCTAGACAGTTTGGCATAGTCTGATTTTTCAAGGTCCCTGTTAAAGTTTACATTCTAATGGGAGAGAAAGATAACAAAGAAGTAGATAGACAGTTTAGTATAATGTAGTGATAAGTGCCAAAAAGGGAAAGTTTGAGATAAAGGGATAGTGAATACTGAAGGGAAGACTGTGAGGAAGTGAATTTTAAGAAGTAAAGCAAATAAAGATTTTTTTAAAAAGCCATTCCAGAGGGACAGAAGAAAAAAGCATAAATCAGTTTTAAAATATAAGAATTTGTCTAATACATCTAGTGCAGCTGCTTTGAAGAGCAGCTCAGCTGCAAAGGAGTAAGGGAGAAGAGCAGTAAGAGATGATGAAATCAGAGAGATTGTCAGAGACCAGACAGGTGTGGACTTGTGAGACCTGGTACAAATAGGGGTTTTATACTTCAGTGTATCATGGAAGAGTTTCAGTCAGTACCATGATTTGATTAATTTTTAATATGACTGCTATGCAAAGACAGAACCATAGGGGACAGTAGGATGCGGGGGAGCAGTCAAGCCGGTGCAGGCATCCAAGCTGAAGTTTTTGTACACAAGTGTTAGCAATAGAGGTGAGAAAAGTGGAAAACAAGAATATATTTCAAGGTGGAGAAAATAGGACTTGCTAATGGATTGAAAGTCTAGTGGGAAAGAAAGATCAAGGATGATTTGTCTGCTTCTTTCAGTCTGTGTGGATCAAACAGGAAGAATAACCTGAAAGAACACTCAAACAGCCTAAATTCAGATTACATTTATTAGAGAACTAAAAATACAAGTAACTTGTAACCATCACACTGTCCATTTCCCATGAAGTTTTTATTTCCAAACAGGTTTTCAACAAGATTTCCATTGGTTTCTCCTCTTTCAATTCAATAATTTCAATATATTCTACTTGCTTGAGAAGTAACCTCTAGGCATTTGAATCTAACAGTAATTTTGCACTAGTCCATCTGATTTCTTCCCGCTAAAGTAATTTTTAAAACATTTGCTAAAGTGAACAATCTTAGTAATCTTTAATGCATTTCACATTTTGTTTTTCTTTAGCTGGGTGCCTCACCTAATCAAATTTTCAGAAGTATATTGTTAAAAATTTTGAGATTTTGATTATATAGATGTTGATCTTTAAAAATAAACTGTTCCAATGAAAGAAAAAATGTATTGTTTCTAATCATCTAGAATAGTGAAATTCCTAAAGGAAGAGATAAAATAAGGGATGTGATTATCTTTAATCCTGATCTCAGAACTGGACTTGTGATTCAGCTGTAGTGATAAGGTCATATCATTTAGTACCTGTGACGGTTGAATGAAAGCATGTGCCCCCAGGAACCTTAGGCTGCCCTCAGACCTTTAATGTACTATTTATTCTGTGCCAGAGACTTGGAGCTTCTCATGTTTAATCGTGTGGCTCAATCGCACTAAGAAGAGAGAAGCTAAAAAGCATTTTGGTCTCTTGCATTGGCAGGCAGATTATTTACCACTGAGCCATCTGGACACAGGGTGGGAAGGAGAAGGTGGGACAAATTGAGAGCATAGCATTGAAACAGATCCATTACTGTATGTAAAATTAGATGACCAGTAAAAATTTACTGTATGAAACAAGGAGCTCAAAGCCGGTACTCAGGGACAACATAGAGGAATGGCATAGAGTGGGAGGTGGGAGATGGGAGGGAGGTTCAACAGGGAGGGGACATATGTATACCTATGGCTGATTCATATTGATAAATGACAGAAACCACAATAATGTAAAGCAATTATCCTCCAATTATAGTAAAAATAAATTTAAATTAAAAGAACATATTGGTTTAAGCATGAAAACCTATAAAACAATTTCAGTGATAATCTCAAAGCAGAGAGATGCTTCTAATATTAATGCAATCGCCTTTTGCATCGATGCCCAACAGTCTCTGCATATTGAATGGGTTTTTACTGCTCATCTCAAGTCAACCAGGAAATTAAGTATCAGATTCTTGTTACTCAAACAAGGAATTCAGTTCACCTATTCCTGAAACCCTTCCTCTCTGCAGGGGAATGGGCTAGATTTCATTTTCTGGGAAGTAAAATCGATTTTTCTAAGTGGCATGACACTATGGCAACAAACAAGACTGCTGTAGCTTCACATGGTGCCTCAATACCTCTTTTAGCTTGTGAGAACTGCATTTCACAACCAGATGAAAGTTATTTACATTAGACACCCACCCCTCACCTCTGCTGTTTAGTCTGGAGTCTGACCAATTCGGCCCTTGTCATCAGCTTCTCAAGCTTACTGACCTCATTGTAAGTCTCAAGTCTTCTAGATGTTTGTCTTACCTGACTTATTTCATAATTTTGGCCAAGATCTGCAAAGAAATTTTGTATTTATTAGGTAAGAGTAAGGCTTACAAACTGAGTGAATTTATCAGAAAAAAAGTGCCTCAATAAGGGCTTTCTTGATGAAGAGAAATAATTTTGTGGGTTTCCATTACACAGAGACTGTGTAAGAGCAGGATAGGAATTGCAGGAACAAACAAAGGGAAAGATGAAATAAAAAGAGGAGAAATTGTGCATAACACAAAGGAGAAATATCACCTGCCAAGTTTATTGATATTCTGTGTACCTGGAGTGTACTTGAATAGCATTAATTGATAATGATGTATTTTATTACAATAACTCTACAGATATGTACCATTATGCATACATTGTCAATTCAGTTATAAAGTTGCATTAGAATATCTGTTTGAATCCCTTTGTGCTTTATTATCTTCAAGAGAAGGAATGAAATGAAAATAAATGTATTTGTACTGTTGTCTTTGAATAATTTTAAACTGTGCTAAAATGCCATTTTGTTATATATCTTACATCAGATAAAAATTCTAAATGAAAATTTCACTTTATATATTAGAGGAAAAATTGTTTTAAACAATTCAGTATATAGGTTTTTAATTGAGGTATGGTTGATTTACAACAGTATATTAGTTTCAGAGGTATAGCACAGTGCTTTGGTACTTTTGCAGGTTATACTCCATTAAAAGTTATTACAAGAATATGGCTGTAATTTCCTGTGTCATACAATATATCTTTGTTGCCTTTATATTTTATACATAATCCCATGCTCCAATCTTACTCATCCCCCTTTCCCTCTCCTTACTGGTAACCACTAGTTTGCTCACTGTTTATGTGAGTCTGTTTCATTTTTGTCATTTTCACAAGTAGTTTTATGTTTTTAGGTTCTACATATATGTCATAGCATAGGATAACTTGTCTTTGTAATTATTATTTCACTAAAGATAATACCCTCTAGTTCTATCCACGTTGTTGCAAATAGCAAAACTTTCATTCTTTTTTATGGCTGACTAATATTCCTGTGTGTGTGTGTGTGTGCGCGCATGCGCCTGTGCACAAGCACGTTAGTTGCTCAGTCATGTCTGACTCTTTGTGACCCCATGGGCTGTAGCCCACCAGGCTCTTCTGTCCATGGAATTCTCCAGTTAAGAATACTGGAGTGGGTAGTCATTCCCTTCTCCAGGGCATCTTCCCAATCCAGGGATCAAACCAAGGTCTCCTGTATTGCATGCAGATTCTTTACCATCTGTAGAGAAGGGAATGTTTACCTACACCAGTATTCTTAACTGGAGAATTCCACGGACAGAGGAGTCTGAAGGGCTACAGTCCATGGGGTTGCAAAGAGTCAAACACGACTGATAGACTAACACTTTCACTTTTCTTTACCATCTGAGCCACCCGGGAAGCCCATGTATATGTATATGTAAACACACACACACACAAACACACACACACATACATACACACTACATCTTCTTCATCAATTCACCTGCTAATGGACACATTTCTTTAATATCTTGGCTATTATAAATAATGATACTATGAACATGGGGTACATGTATCTTTTTGAATTAGTGTTTTCATTTTCCTTGGTTATATACACAGGAGTAGAATTGCTAGAGCATATGGTAGCTCTATTTTTAGTGTTTTGGGAACCTCCATATTATTTTCTTTAGTGGCTGTACCAGTTTTAAGTTCTACCATCAGTGTACTAGGGTTCCCTTTTTTCTACTTCCTTGCCATCATTTGTTATTTATAGGCATATTATTGATAGCCATTGTGACATGTATGAGATTATACTTCATTGTTTGATTTGTAATTTTCTAATAAGCAGAACTGTTGAGCATCTCTTCACATGCCTGTTAACTTCTTTAGGGGCGAACTCTACCATTCATATATTCCCAAATTATTATAAAATGTTTGCTTGGATGTTATCTAGGTTTGGAAATTAGTTCATAAATTTAAGACAATTGCTTAGTGATATGAAAGGTGAACATTCGTCACAGATGGTTTATCAGATGTTATAAGAATGTGGTAATCATGCTAATCATTTACATTCCCACCAACAGTGTACAAGGTTTCCCCTTTCTCCACATCCTTGCCAACATCTATTATTCTGGTTTGTTTTTTTTTTTTTTAACGGTAGCCATTCTGACAAATGTGAAGTGATAACTCATTGTAGTTTTAACCTCTGATGATTAACAATGTTGGACATCTTTTCATGTATCTATAAGCCATCTATATATCTTCTTTGGAAAAAAACTATTCAGATTTTCTGCCCATTTTTTATTTGGTTGTTTGCTTTTTGATATTAAGTTGTATGAGCTATGTAATTTGGATATCAACCCCTTGTTGATCATATGCAAATATTTTCTCCCACTCTGTAGGTTATCTTTTCATTTTTTTGGTTGCTTCCTTTGCTATGCAAAAGCCTTTAGGTTTAATTTGGTTTAATGGGACAAGTAAGGTCCCATTTGTTTATTTTTCCTTTTGTTTCTTTTGCCTTAGTGGACAGATACAAAAAACTGTGACTAATGTCAAGAGTGTTCTGCCTATATTCTTTTCTAGGAGTTTTATGGCTTCTGACCTTACATTTAGGTCTTTAATCCATTTTGGGTTTATTTTTGTGTATAGTGTTAGAGAATGTTCTAATTTCATTCTTTTACATGTAGCTGTCCAGTTTTCCAAGCACAACTTATTGAAGAGACTGTCTTTTCTTCATTGCATATTCTTGCCTCTTTTGTCATTGATCAATTGATCATAGGCACATGGGTTTATTTCTTGGCTCTCCATCCTGTTCCATTGACCTGTGTGTGCTTTTGTACCAATACCATGCTGTTTTGATTACTGTAGCTTTGTAGTATAGTCTAATATTTTTGCTTCTTTTTAAATTGATGAATAGGACGTGTTGAATACTAAAGTAACCATTATTTTCAGTCACTTAAAAGTAAGGATCCCTTTTAGAAGAGAGTAAACACATAGGCTGGCATTTTTAGTTAGAGGATTAGTAAGCTTAGCTTGATAAAACCTAGGTAAACATAAAACTAATGTGAGTATAGTAACCACTCATTCACATTTTATATTCTCTTGTATGGTATATAATAATATGATTATCTATAAAATGTTTTAAGTTTAGTCTTCAGGGAGAATTGACTTCTAAGTATCAGTAGCAAATCAATCCTATGTATTCCCATTCTCTTGGTACATGGTAATATAGCCCTGGTGGTATGTTTGCTCTACTTTGAGATGCACAATAGAGGACTGTGATCATTCTGGGTACCCAGATTTATATAAGAGTCCTTTCCCTTTACTGCTTTCTCTTTTTCCTCCCCCATTACCTCTTTCCTGCCACAGGCTATCACTCTATCCTCATCTTATTTACCTTCATCTATTCCTCTCTCTAACTTTTATCACTTTGAGATGAAATACAGTATAGCAGCAGTGAGTTTAAATAGAAACATGAATGTGTGCCATCAGAGCATTATGGACAGGGAGATTTTTTTTTGTTTTTCTGGATATGGGATTTGAGGTGTGCTTTGAGCTACCTTTAAAAAAAAAAAAAAAAGGAGAAAGAAGTAGGAAATTTCTAGGCAAAAGCAACAATTTTTACGTTGATAGAGATGAACACAAGAACATGTTATTTGCTGGAACTGGCAAAGACGAGTATGTGTGTGAAGTTTGAGTTTCAGTGAATAGGGGATAGATTTTATATCATAATAATGTATTGAATTTTTTGATGGTAACAGTGAACTGATGGAGTTTTTGGTTTTTGTTCTGTTTTTTCTCTTAGTTGCAACTTAAATAATCAGATTTGCCATCGGGAAATATAACTGATGGTGGTTTAAAGGTGTACAGGAGAGACATTCCTGAGTGACACCTAGCATGATATATTAATACTTAGTGTACCAATATATATCTGTTGCATAGATGCTGAATATATGCATGAATGGATACATAGGTCACTAAGGAAGTTATTGACACACTGAAATACGTAGCTCCTGTAGAAGAGAATATTCATATATTCCCAAATTATTGTAAAATATTTGCTTCTATATTATGTAGATTTGGAAATTAGCTTATAAATTTAAGATAATAAGTCATATGAAAGGTGGACATTTATCATGTACAATCTAGCAAGTATTATAAACATGTGGTAATCATGGAGTATGAATCAAGTCAGAACATTTTCATGGCTCAGTGTCAGTAAGAGAGCATGTTAACCCACATGAGCCGATTTGTTTAGAGTCAAGTCAGCTGTGGCCTACAAGGAACTAGTCACAGAGAAATTTGGAGGATTTCTTTATGTTGCTATCGAACTCTGAGGCTAAAAGTAGCAGTAGCATTAGTAAGGAATTCTCAAAGAAGCCTCCTGAAGTCCTACCGCCCCAGCATAGTTTCCTGGCCACTCATGTAGTCAAAACTGTTATGCATTTTATAATACCTGGAGCTCCAGATAAGAATGTGACCTCCAGCCTAGGTGCCACGGCCTCTCCATCAGATGCGGGTGCTACCTCATGGTGCCACTTTGATAGCCAGTGATGGCTACCATTTTTTAACCAGTAAGTGTCCATCAGCCTCCTTGTTAAGTGTGTGCTTAGCAAACCTATTTTTATTTGCACTTCACATTACTCTGTGAAATATCTATTACTACTCCCATTTTATTGAAGCTTGAAAAGGTTAAATGACTTGATAATTGTTGCAGAACAACAAAGAGGTGAAGTAGGCAATAAAAACTCAGGTCTAACCAATTCCAAGTGCCTTTCTTTTGGAGCACTCTTACAATATGATAGATGTGTATATAAAATTTTAAATGTCAAATCTTGGGAGTGAAAGATATGCACATCTGGGCAGATAGGGTAAAGCATGAAAGTATGAGCTATATCTCACTGTTCAAAATATGAAATAGTAATAAAATATATAACAGCACATTCCAACTTTGCCTGTCATTCCCTACTCACACTAAAAACACTCACATACATTCCAATAAAACATGTTTCATGTGCAGAAAGAAAGTCAGCCTTTAGGGTTTCACTGCTGATATGAAAATTTGTTTTGTGGGCATAACTGTTACTCTGACAAGTGAAACTGCCCATATGATTACAAAGCAGGAGCTACAGCAAACGTCAGAAGAGATAATCTACTTGTTTAAGCTGCAAAAATCCAGACAACACAGATTACTACTTGTAAAGAGATGGAAATTTTGTTTTTCTTTTAATATAGTGTAGGAAACGTGAAAAAGCAGGTTCGTGGCAGCAAAATAACTCATAATTTTTAAAATGGTAGCCATATAAGAAAACCCTGCAGCTTATTCCAATATGTAGGAAGACTTCAGGAAAGCATATGGAAATTTATAGAACTTCTTTAACATTTCCTGCCTTTTAAAAAGTAAAGCAAATGTAATTTTAAAAAACATGATGACAAGCTAATGTTTTATAGATGACAAGTAGGTAAATATTTACTCAAGACTATTTTGATGCTGAGAAGTGAGGCTACTATATAGAAACTCAAAAAG
The DNA here is from genome assembly GCF_054371585.1 of Giraffa tippelskirchi. NCBI lineage: Eukaryota > Metazoa > Chordata > Mammalia > Artiodactyla > Giraffidae > Giraffa > Giraffa tippelskirchi. The sequence goes on along the minus strand of NC_137280.1, from coordinate 99,808,609 downwards.
CTATTACAGAATTTATTTGTATATCTGTAAAGTTAAATGGAAAACTTTATTTTCCAAGAATGTCATTTAGTTGACTAGAGCATCAAAGTGTTACAAGTAACCCCATAGTTCTGGATAAACTTAGCAATCAGAAATTAGGAGTGTAAAAATCAGCAGTAAGAAGATTAGTTGATGATAAGTAAATGGTTTTATTGGTATTATTAGAACTAATATCCCATTAAAATGGCTTGTGATAGTCATACTTGGCTGTTTGCTTTTGTTTCCCAATAATAGTAAACACAATAAAATTTCTTCAATGATTTATTCAGCTTATATTTATTAAGTGCTTATCATGTGCCAGGCATTTTTCTGGGTCAGTAATGTGGGTAAATCAGTGAACATGAAAGAAAACTCATTGACCCCTTGTGGCTTACATTTTAACGAGAAAATATAGAATAAAATTTTTTATCAATAAATACTATGATAGGTGGAGATAAGTGCCATGGAGTAAAGAGGAGAAAGAGTATCAGGAGTGGGTGCCATTTGATATAAGATAGGCAAGGTGAGCTTCTCTGATAAGGTGATATTTGAAGAGAGGCCTGAATTAGGTGAAGAAGCAAGCAAGCTATGTAGATATCAGGGGAAAATATGCCAAGGAGAAAGAACAAAAAGCACAAAAGCCCTGATTCCTTAGTGAGTTCAAGAGAGAGCAAGGGAATCAAGTGTTGCTGGAACACTATAAGTAAGGGAGCAATTAAATGAATGAAGTTGAAAGGGCAGTGGGGCCAGATCTCATATCTCCTCCTAGGTAATTGCAGAAGCTTTGGCTCTTACTCTGAGTTTAATAGGAAGCCAAAAGAAGTCTGGGCAGAGGGTTGATGGGATCTGAATTATGCTTTAAAAAGGCTTTCTAGCTACTCCTGTGTGGAGAATAAATTATATTGGAGCAGAGAGGCCAGGGAAAATGGCAGTAACCCATATTACAGTTATAATGTTCTATGCTAAGGTAAGAGTCAAGGCAGTGAGAAGTGATTAGATTCTGGATATATCCTAAGGGCAGGGCCAGTGAGATTTGCAGATGTATTCAGTACTAGGGGTGAGCAACAGAAAGTAAGTATGACACTAAGCATTTTGGCCTGAGAAACTGGTTGAATAAAGTATCTATTCGCTGATACAGAGCAGACCATGTTGTGAAGGTAGGAATATCAGTGTTCAGTGTTGGAGATTTTGAGTTATATCTTACACATTCAATTAGAGATGTTAACTAGGCAGTTAGATACGTGAATCTGGAGTTCAGGAAAAGTCCAGAATGGAAATACGAATATGGAAATAATCAGGAAAATGGTGTTTAAAAGCAAGATATTAGATAAGGTCATAAAGTGAGTAAATGTAGACTTTCATCTAAATTTATACATTCTTGTTATTAGAAATTTAGATTATTACATATGAAGTGATACTCTGGATATTTATTCAAAGTTACTAATATTTAATATTGGTTTTGATAATATACTTAGTAAAAGTTACTTTTAATATTCAAACATTTTTATTACTTCTGCATGTCTTAGCTTAATGAATGGATTTTAAGATCCATTATGGTACTGTGATGCCTGATTCTGCATCTTCCCATAATGCTTATTAAAATACTTGACATGAATTTCAATAAATGTATTAAATTCATAAACTTAAGGCTATGAAAAAAATCAAAGTAAGAACCCAGGTAATTTATTATAACAGACTTACAGCTTAGTGCTCTTATTAAAATACACATCTAAAAATATGATATCACCTGCACTGTAGGAGTTTCTTATTTCTTATAATCCTTTGCAGATTCTATTTAAAAATAGAGTAATTCAGTTTCATGATAGAATTCCAGCTGCTGCTGTTGTTGGGACGCTGAACCGCTGTTGCTGCTTCGTGTTAGTCGCTCAGTTGTGTCTGACTCTTTGTGACCCCATGGACTGTAGCCCGCCAGGCTCCTCTGTCCGTGGATTTCTCCAGGCAGGAATACTGGAGTGGGCAGCCATTCCCTTCTCCAGAGGATCTTCCTGACCCAGGAATCAAACTTGGGTCTCCTGCATTGCAGGCGGATTCTTTACCGTCTGAGCCACTAGGGAAGCCAACCTTATAATTGAAGTGAACATTTACTGTGTATTTGATTTGCATCTTTTCTAATTTTTATAACAATCTAACAAGAAAGGTTGTATTAGGTCCATTTTGCCATTTTAAATTTGAAAACTAAGAATAAAAGAATGTAAATTATGTGTGAAGACTAACAAAACTGCAGAGTCTGGATTCAAATCCAGATCTGTTGACCTAAGAGAACAGAATTTTATTTTCATTCTACCATCACTCTGATCTAAGCAGTCTGTATTTAAAACATATACTAATAGATGTGTGAGCCTGAGATAGAAAACACATTTATTTTGAGGAAATTCAAGGAAAGAAACAAGAAAGAAATTCAACCATGTAGACCATGTAGAATGTTGTCCTGATTCTTGGAAACATAAGAAAATCAGGGTGAAAAGATTTCCCTTTGTTCCTTAAGATTTTGGAGATACCTCAAGTTTATAATGAATTCCCTGATAGCTCAGTTGGTAAAGAATTTATATGCAATGCCGGAGACCCTGATTCAATCCCTGGATCAGGAAGATCCCCTGGAGAAGGGATAGGCTACCCACTCCAGTATTCTTGGGCTTCTCTTGTGGCTCAGCTGGTAGAGAATCCGCCTACAATGCAGGAGACATGGGTTCGATCCCTGGGTTTGGAAGATCCCCTGGAGAAGGGAAAGGCTACTGACTCCAGTATTCTGGCCTGAACAATTCCATGGACTATATAGTCCATGGGGGTCACAAAGAGTCAGACCCGACCAAGCGACTTTCACTTTGAAATTTGTAATAGCCAGGTTTACAAAATGAAGTCAAGTCTTTGCTTTTATGACTCACATCTCACATATCAATTTAACATTTGCCAAATATCTAGTATGTAACCACCTCCAGTGCTGGGTGCTGACAGAACAAATATATATTCCATGGTCCCTGTTCAAAAGGAGTTTCCATTTTATTGAGGGAGACAAGTGAGTTAACAAAAATTATAATAAACTGAGATAAATTCTTATATAGGAGGCATATGCAGTTACTTTATTACACAATAGAGGAAACTAACACTTCCTTGAAAAAGGTGAAAGTGAAAGTTGCTCAGTCCTGTCCAACTCTTTGCTGTGCTATGGACTATACAGTCCCTGGAATTCTCCAGGCCAGAATACTCAAGTGGCTAGCCTTTCCCTTCTCCAGGGGATCTTCCCAAACCAAGGACTAAACCCAGGTCTCCTGCATTGCATGCAAATTCTTTACCAGCTGAGCCATAAGGGAAGCCCAAGAATACTGGAGTGGGTAGCCTATCCCTTCTCCAGGGGATCTTCTCAACCCAGGAATCGAACTGAGGTCTCCTGCATTGCAGTCAGATTCTTTACCAACTGAGCTATGAGGGAAGGCCCTAGAAAAATGTGATGAAAAATGTGATGCCTGAGTTAAATCTTGAAGAATGAAAAGTGTTAGCCAGGCAGTCAAAATACTCTTGGAACAAGGATGGCACAACCAAATATCTGCTCAGGGAACTATAAATGACTTTCTCTGGCTGGACCAGACATCCAAGGAATAGGGGTAGGGGAGAGAGGAGGGGGAGTTGATGAGTAATCAGGAGAGATACTGGACAAGTAAATAGGTGATGGATTATGAAGGTCTTTGTAATTTATGCTAAGGAACTTAGACTTTGACCTTGAAGAATTTCTAGCTTAGAAATGACATGATAAAATTCATAATTTAGAAAGCCACCCAGTTATAGTGTGCAAAACTTACTGAGGAAAGGACAAGGCCCTTCATCAGTAGGAGGACTATAGCCTACTGCAGTAATCCAGGTGAGCAAAGATGACAGTCTGCAGCAAAGGAAATGGAACTGCTCTTAACACTTAGAAAGTTTAGAATTGATCAGAATTGTTGACTTGATGGGCATGAGAGAAAGGATATGGATCATTTTCTAGACTTTGGGGAAAGGTGGTGCCATGCTATAAAATGGCAAGTCAAGAAAAACAGCCATTTGGAACAAGGATAGTTAGATAATGATGAGTTTCATTTTTGACATGTTCATATTGAATAATATATGAACTGATTGCATAAGGCCCTTAGCAATTGTATGTAGAAGAGAGAGCTGAGCTAATGCATATACTTGATAGTTGTAAGTATTTACATGACATTTGAAACTATAAGAGTAGATGAGATCACCTCCTAAGGATGATCTGAAATCACCTTTTCTAAGAAGAGGAGAAAAAAGAAAATGAAGAGGAGGTGAAGGGAAAGGACAGTTAGTGAAAGGGAAGGAAAGGAAAGGAAGGAAAAGGAGGAGGATGGAGACTTGGGAAGTCCTAAGTGGAAGCTGAATGCTAGAGGCCAGAGAAGGGAGGTTGGAATGATACATTTGAAAATTCAAAGTGTGGTGTCAGCAAATCTAGAGAGGAGATGATTTCAAAAAGATAAGAGAAAGGTGAGATATATCTTTCAAAGATTTATTAGTTCCTCAACTTTGGATTATATCAACTCATCCTTAAGAGCTGATAACGTATGAAATTATCTCTAATAAGTTATATATACAATAAAATCTCTGGAGAAGAAGGGGCATAGAGGAGTACTGAGTTAAAAGGATAGTTTGGACTGAATTCAGTAAGCCTCTGAAACATCTGAAAATCATGAATTTAAAGTTTCAAACCAATTTGTTTTTAATAGAGCACTGAGGCTACTAGTTATTTCTGATAATTTCCACTTCTTGAGGAACATTTTTCCATACTGACATTGGTCATTGCTCTCAGTTTGGCAAAATTTTAAACCTTCACATTTTCACCTAGAAATATCCTAAGATTTACATGGCATTTTTATATCAGAAATGGACTGACAGAGGAACATGTTGTTAAACTGGCATAAACTTTTAAGGGCAACTTAACTCCTCCTGTTTTATCTTATGTTCTCAAAGATTTTTGCATATGCTTTCTCTTTTTCAGTGTTAGGGTGACTAACTCTTCAAGACTGTTCAGAATTTAACACTGAAAGTCTAGTGTGTCCTGGGGAACCACTGAGCACTAAGCAAAGTAGGTGGTCACCCTAGTGAGTACTGATAAGCTATACCATAGCAGAAAATACCATGTCTAAACAATAAAAATCGGTACTGAACACTCAATTGAGTGAGCATAAAATTACCGCCAAAATACAGTCCTCAAAAGACAATCAAGATAAAAAAATAAATGAATTAAAAAACAGGATTTCATCATTTTATTTGGTGAGAGCCCATCATGCAATGAAGCTACTGCTAATTATACCAAGTATTTGTAAAAATAAAGGTTAGAAAAGTAGAGATTTTTCCCCCAAGAGAATAAGAAAGTAGAATCAAGATTTATTGTGGTGTTTAGACTAATCTTTCCTTTGTAACATACATTTTTTTTATTCTTTTTCAGCTGTTGGTATATCATAAATGATTACTTTCATTCTCATGTCAAATGATTATTTAATTGTTATAATTCCCTTCAAATCTCGGTCAAGTGCTTCACATAATTTTATTAGTTTTTCTAGTTTTCAACTCGTGTTCTAGGTGGGATAGTAGAATAAAGTGATAAGACTTTCCTCATGTCACAAGGGAGTTGGGCCCAGGTTCTCATGATGAGCTGGCAGGATAACTAGAGATACAGATCTTTCCTTTGAGGCTCTAGACACTAAAATAGAGACTAAGTATTTACATTATAATGGTAAACAAATTAATCTTTCCCAAGTGTTCATAACCTCTCAAGACTTGACTTTAAATCTCTAACATTATAAGCAACAAAATCATTTTTATTAAAACATACTCAAAATTTTCAGTGAATAGAAAATGTTTTCTCAATCATCATGTCAATAGTTTAATCTGATTCCTTTTAAGAATTATTATAAGAGAACCCATAACTCCGTGTTTCCTTAGCCTACCTGAATGAGTAGCCTTCAGTTCACTTCAGTTCAGTCACTCAGTCGTGTCCGACTCTGCGACCCCATAAATTGTAGCACGCCAGGCCTCCCTGTCCATCACCAGTTCCAGAGTTTACCCAAACCCATGTCCATTGAGTCGGTGATGCCATCCAACCATCTCATCCTCTGTCGTCCCCTTCTCCTGCCCCCAATCCTTCCCAGCTTCAGGGTCTTTTCCAATGAGTCAATTCTTCGCATGAGGTGGCCAAAGTATTGGAGTTTCAGCTTCAACATCAATCTTTCCAATGAACACCCAGGACTAATCTCCTTTAGGATGGACTGGTTGGATCTACTTGCAGTCCAAGGGACTCTCAAGAGTCTTCTCCAACACCACAGTTCAAAAGCATCAATTCTTTGGCACTCAGCTTTCTTCACCATCCAACTCTAACATCCATACATGACCACTGGAAAAACCATAACCTTGAATAGACGGACCTTTGTTGGCAAAGTAACGTCTCTGCTTTTAAATATGATATCTAGGTTGGTCATAACCTTCCTTCCAAGAGGTAAATGTCTTTTAATTTCATGGCTGCAATCATCATCAGCAGTGATTTTGGAGCCCCCCAAAATAAAGTCTGACACTGTTTCCACTGTTTCCCCATCTATTTCCCATGAAGTGATGGGATCAGATGCCATGATCTTAGTTTTCTGAACGTTGAACTTTAAGCCAACTTTTTCACTCTCCTCTTTCACTTTCATCAAGAGGCTCTTTAGTTCTTCTTCACTTTCTGCCATAAGGGTGGTGTCATCTGCATATCTGAGGTTATTGATATTTCTCCCGGCAATCTTGATCCCAGCTTGGGTTTCTTCAGCCCAGTGTTTCTCATGATATACTCTGCATATAAGTTAAATAAGCATGGTGACAATATACAGCCTTGACGTACTCCTTTTCCTATTTGGAACCAGTCTGTTGTTCCATGTCCTGTTCTAACTGTTGCTTCCTGACCTGCATACAGGTTTCTCAAGAGACATGTCAGACGGTCTGGTTTTCCCATCTCTTTCAGAATTTTCCAGTTTGTTGTGATCCACACAGTCAAAGGCTTTGGCATAGTCAGTAAAGCAGAAATAGATGTTTTTCTGGAACTCTCTTGCTCTTTCGATGATCCAGTGGATGTTGGCAATTTGATCTCTGGTTCCTCTGCCTTTTCTAAAACCAGCTTGAACATCTGGAAGTTCACGGTTCACATATTGCTGAAGCCTGTCTTGGAGAATTTTGAGCATTTCTTCACTAGCGTGTGAGATGAGTGCAATTGTGCGGTACCTGTTAATGAAGAATTAGATTTCTTGATAAATGTTACAGAGTACAGACACATTTCATTCCTTAAATTTATAGCTAAGTAGAATTAGAGTTGTTTGGATTTTTTTAAATGTTGTTTCTGAGTGTTCATCCCTGGATTCTGACCGTGGATTCATGATTCATTGTCTTCTAAAGTTGAGAGCCTAAATAATGTGCTTACAAATTGCTTTTCTTTAGCAGGTTGAATTACTGCCCAAACTTAAATTATCCCCATTAAGTACATACAGATTCCTAGAATCAGCATCCAAAATTTAGTTTCCTGCTAATACAACTAATTAGACAAAGCACATACCAGAGTTTTAGGACAAAAACTATTAGAGGTGGGCTTGTATTTCTACTTCACATTCTCCCAAATAAACTGAAATGTTGTTATTTTCATTTCCATCTTCCCTATGTCTGAGCAAATTTAATTTCATGTTCAATTCAGTCCAGTCGCTCAGTCGTGTCCAACTTTTGCAACCCCATGGACTACAGCATGCCAGGCCTCCCTGTCCATCGCCAGCACCCAGAGTTTACTCAAACTCATGCCCTTTGAGTCAGTGATGCTATCCAACCATCTCATCCTCCGTCGTCCTCTTCTCCTCCTGTGTTCAATCTTCCTCAGCACCAGGGTCTTTTCAACTGAGTCAGCTCTTCGCATCAGGTGGCTAAAGTATTGGAGTTTCAGCTTCAACATCAGTCCTTCCAATGAATATTCAGAATTCAGGACTGATTTCCTTTAGGATGGACTAGTTGGATCTCCTTGCAGTCCATGGGACTCTCAAGAGTCTTCTCCAACACCACAGTGCAAAAGCATCGATTCTTCAGTGGTCAGCTTTCTTTATAGTCCAACTCTCACATCTACACATGACTACTGGAAAAACCATAGCCTTGTCTAGATGGACCTTTGTTGGCAAAATAATGTCTCTGTTTTTTAATATGCTGTCTAGGTTGGTCATAACTTTTCTTCCAAGGAGTATGCATTGTTTAATTTTATGGCTGCAATCACCCTCTGCAGTGATTTTGGAGCCCCCCAAAATTAAGTCTGACACTGTTTCCACTGTTTCCCCATCTGTTTGCCATGAAGTGATGGGACTGGATGCCATGATCTTTGTTTTGTGAATGTTGAGTTTTAAGCCAACTTTTTCACTCTCCTCTTTCACTTTCATCAAGAGGCTCTTTAGTTCTTCTTCACTTTGTGCCATAAGGGTGGTGTCATCTGCATATTTGAAGTTATTGACATTTCTCCCGGCAATCTTGATTCCAGCTTGTGCTTCTTCCAATCCAGCGTTTCCCATGATGTGCTCTGCATATAAGTTAAATAATCAGGGCGACAATATACAGCCTTGACGTACTCCTTTTCCTTTTTGGAACCAGTCTGTTGTTCCATGTCCAGTTCTAACTGTTGCTTCCTGACCTGCATACAGGTTTCTCAAGAGGCAGGTCAGGTGGTCTGGTAATCCCATCTCTTCCAGAATTTTCCACAGTTTGTTGTGATCCACACAGTCAAAGGCTTTGGCATCGTCGATAAAGCAGAAATAGATGTTTCTCTGAAACTCTCTTGCTCTTTCGATGATCCAGTGGATGTTGGCAATTTGATCTCTGGTTCCTCTGCCTTTTCTAAAACCAGCTTGAACATCTGGAAGTTGACAGTTCACATACTGTTGAAGCCTGTCTTGGAGAATTTTGAGCATTACTTTACTAGAGTGTGAGATGAATGCAATTGTGTGGTAGTTTGAGCATTCTTTGGCATTGCCTTTCTTTGGGATTGGAATGAAAACTGACCTTTTCCAGTCCTGTGGCTACTGCTGAGTTTTCCAATTTTGCTGGCATATTGAGCGCAGGACTTTCACAGCATCAACTTTTAAGATTTGAAATAGGTCAACTGGAATTAATTACATGTAGTCAGGTTTTAATTCATCTTTTTGCTATACAGTCTTTATTCTTAATTTATGTCTGCTAACACAAGGGTTTAGAGCAGTAGTTCCACAATGAAAATCTTATATTTGGAACAACGATTTCATACTCATTTACTGAACCTATATTTTTTGCATTGGGGATACACTAATGAATAAAAGTGACAAAATTTTATTCTCATTTTACTTGCATTCTTATGCATTTAGTGGTCGGAATGGTAAACAATAAGAAGCCAACTATTAAATGAATAGTGCAGACTGCAAAGAAGTGACCTGAAGAGAATAAAATTTCAGTCTGTAATAAAGGATGAGAACTACTATATTGCTTGGTTGGAAAGACTGAGACCTAAAATGCCAGAAGGAAACAGCCATGCATCCATTGGTATGGTTAGAGAATTCCAGTTAGAGAGAAAAACAATTAAGCCACTCTTAAGTTTAAAACAACATTTATGTGTTTTTAGAAATAAAAGAGAATAAAGGATAGCTAGAGCATAACGAGTGAGGATGAGAGGGTAAGAAATGAGCAAGATCCTCTCATCCTCCCTTAGCATGCTCTAGTTATCCTCTCTTTCTCTTCTATTTCTAAAACACATAAATGTTCTAAACAAAGAATTTAGACTTTTTCCCAAGAGCAATGCAAAGTCATTGGTAGGAGACAGGAGAGAGGTCTAAAGAAAAGAATGACAAGAAGTAATTCAGATTTTAATGATTACTCCCAGTTGTGGTTTGGATATTGGACTGTAGAGGAGCAAAAGGGGCAGTGAGAAAATCATTGGGAAGATATATTTATAGCCAGGCAAAGATAGCTGTGAATAGAACTGTGATACTTTTAATGAAATCCGGTAGATTCAGTATGGTGTTTTTTTTGGTTAGTGGGTTGTTGTTTTGTTTTTGTGGTTTTCTTTCTTTTGGAAGGTTAAACCTATAGAGTTTGCTGACGATTTGGGTAGAGGTGATTTTTCAAACAAAGAAAAAGGATTAGTCTCATTTTTCTGCCTGAGCAAGTGATGGAAAGTTGTCTTACCAACAGAGATAAGGAAGTTGAATAGAGAGGAGAGAATCAGGATTTCTGCTTTGGGCCATTTCATTGTGGGCTTCCTAGTAGATGTCTGAGTGGAGGTGTCAAGTAAGCAGTTGGCTACATGATTTCTCACTTGAGTGAAGAGGGTAGGTTGGTGTTACAAAAAGAAGAGCTAAAAGAAGAAAATATTTCAAGTTGGAAGGAATGAATAACTTCTTGAAATTCTACTGAAAAAGTTAGAAACACTGGGCACAGAGAAATATGCACTTTGGAAACTGATTATCTTAACAAAAGCATTTTCAGTGGGCGGTGGGGATGGAATCCTGATAGAGTGGATTGAAGGAAGAATAGAATCTGGGAAAACTGGTTTTAACTTGTGATTTCCTGAGTGTCTTTTCAAGTGCTTTTAATAGTTTTTTGTGAAGGATCTATTCAAATCTTTTGCTTGTTTTGAGGGGTTGTTTTCCCCTTTATTACTGAGTAGTTGGAGTTCTTTACATATTCTAGATACAAATCCTTCATGAGATATGTTTTACAAATAATTTTCCAGTATTTGACCATTTTCTTTCGCTAATGATGTGCTTTGAAGAACAAAATATTTTTATGTCAATGAAGTCCAATTATCAAATGATTTCCTTTTATAGTTTTTGTTAGAACTGCCTAAAAAATCTCTCCTACTCTTAGTTCATGAAAATATTCTCCTGTTTTCTTCTAGTAAAAATCCTATATTTTTCTATATATATATATATATACACACACATGCTAATTGTCTTATCCATTTATTTCCCAATTTCTTACACTGCATATGTTCTTTGGTCATATACTTCTTGAAACAATCAGATTTAACTTTCAAAAAGGAAGTTTGGGAGACTTCCTAAATTTGGGAGTAACCTAAATTCTTTACTAGCACTATTTTTCTATTCATGATATGGCTGGGATAGGTTAAACATGATAGTAAATAGTTCACTCTTTTTATAGACCAGTTGATAAGGAAAAATATTATTTGTCTCAATATTTGCATCATTCTCCAGCTTGGGAACAATCATATATTAATCTTTCATACAGCACATCATCCATTAATTATCTTCACTGGTGTTCTCCTATTTTGTTGTGCCAGAGACCACTAGTTGCTAACCAAACATTTATTCTGCTTCTTTTTTAGTATTAGAACTCATTGATTTTTAATATGTACACGTGCATTTAAAACCTATATTCTCCAGCTTCCTTAACAAGTGAGGTAGCCAATGATACAGAAGCAGATACTAAATTGTAAGCAGGTTTTTACAGAAAATTGTAAGCAGGTTTTTACAGAAAATTGTAAGCAGGTTTTTACGGAAAAGTTTTTACAGAAAAATAATTTACCTTTACTCTTTTGTTCATGCTTCAAAGGAGAGATTACTGTCACTAACATTCCTTAAAGCTATTTTGAGAAAAATAGGCAAACAAAAGAGAAGTTGGATAATTGTACTTAATAGTATACTCTGAAGTTGCCAACAAGAGCATCCAATTTAATTCTCAAAAATTCCTTTCATAGCTACATTAATTATAAACCACTAACTGTGCATTTGCATAAACAAGTAAGGTTTATGTTTTGAAATATAAAAATTAAAAATGCAAGTTATTGTTCTAAAAAGATAGTTATATTAATAATTTTGTTATTTAATGAGAAGTGCTAAATTATAGTAGTTCATTTGTAATATAAAATCACAATGAGTCTCATTGTTTTCTTCATGGAACATATATATTGGTTTCAGGTTTTTAAAATTATTTTGGATTTGCCTATGTTCCAGAGAACATTTGGTTTACAAATGTAACATGTAACTACTTACAAACCAGAAAGCAAGTTTTCTACTAGCTTTACTCCGTTGTTTGCAGTATTGTCAGCATTTTTACTCCTGCTTGGTTTTTAGCTATTTAGTATTAATCTTTGCCAAGGTTATATCTTATGATATATCAGACTTCGGGTAATGTAAAGAAAATAAAGCTATTAATATTTAAACTTGTGCAGTAATCAATATTGGTGAGAATATATTCCTTTTGTGTTAAGAATTTGTGAACTTATTCTTTCAGGGAATTATAATATTTTTATAATTCTCCATAGTAGAATTTTGAAGTCTGTGAACTTTTTCCAATTCTCAAGTATCAGAATAGTGAAGCCTCATTAATATTCATCCTTGGATTGAGAAAATTAATACTGTTTAAATGTCCATACTACCCAAACCAGCCTACAGGTGTAATACCCATGACAAAATACTATCAAAATACCCATGACATTTTTCAAAGAATTAGAACAAATAATCCTGATAGTCATAAGGAGCCACAAAAGACCCTGAATTGCCAAAGCAGACTTAAGAAAAAAGAATGAAGCTGGAGGTATAATCTTCCCACATTTTAGACTATACTAGAAAGCTGTAAGAATCAAAACAGCATGCTACTTGAATTTAAAAAAAAAAGTTAAGTATATGGATGGTAAGTCTTGGTACAGCATAAGTATAAAATTGCATTTTTATGAGTTTGAAATTTTTATATAATTCAGTTGTTAAAATATAAAAACTAAAACTCATTGAGTTCATGAGTTTATTAAAAAAAAAACTAATGAAATACCAGGGAAAAGAGACATACTAGAACAGAAGCAAAAGAATAACATTTATTTTCATTGCTCAAACAGTAAAATAATTCAATAAAGCCAATATCATCTTCTTTTAAAATATAAGTACAAAAAATAAATAAATAAATAAAATATAAGTACAGTTTTTGAAAACTTAAGGAAAAAAGGAGAAAAGACAAATTGATGGTAGCTCTAAAAAGGAAGTATAATACTAAGATGATAGAGGAAGATTATTGTAATTAAAAAATACCTACTTACAAAAATAAAATGGCAAAGACTATGAATAGTTATCAAAAGAGAAAATAAGTATGCCATGATGTTAGCCCAATGATGGAGCAAGAATTATGTGAATAAACTCTAAAATGAGTTCAATAAAAGTTAAAAATGTATACCAAGCCATTAAATATTATATAGTCATCAAAATGTTATGGTGTTTAAGGATAGTTGTTAATAAAAGGAAAATACTTACAATATTAAAACATAAAAATTAGCAAATACATGATCTAAATATTTAAAAGTTATAGATAAAAAAATAAAAAGCAAATATGCCTGCGTACTGACTAGATTCACCTGCAACTGGTAGGATCATCAGTACTTTTCCCCTTCTTCTTTATAAAATGTTGTTCTTTCTTTTTATATATTCAAAAATGTGTTTAAAATTCTAAGCCCTGTCTATACAACATAAAGTCTTATTACTGTTAATTTTTTAACATTTTTATTATACATTATATAAAATCATCAAGCTAATTAGAGCATATTATTGGTGGGGGAAGAGTTGTATGATTCAGACTCATCAAGTGTGATCCAGATGTTCATCTGTGAAATGATGTCCCAGATTAGCAACAAAATATATGACATGTTCATTACAAAACATAATTAGTATAAGTAATGAAAAGTTCATCTTCTAGAACAGAGAGCCACTTGTATTGAGCAGAAACTAGGCACTGGTACTCTGTGGTGGAGTTTTAAAAAAACCTGTCATTGAAATGAAGGCTCCTACTCGATGACTAACCAGCTATAATGAACTGTGTAATCACAGCTGGGAGCCACTGGTATAATGAATGACCAGCAGTGCTGAAGAAGCTATTTTAAGGCAATAGCAAACTGCTGTTCTATGAGCATTCAGACCATACTTATTTCATACCAAAGTTCCATAATCCTGAGAAATAGAGCTGGACAATAGACAAAAATAAAGCTACTTTGTGACAAATTCAGTGTGATTCACTAGAAGATGTGACATATATTTATCTTTTCTTACTCTGGAAAATTGTCCAACATTAGAAACTGAATGTTAAAAGAGAACTTAGCTCATTTATTGGGAATATCACAATTACTTGGTTTGTATGTATGCATCTATTCAAAACTAGTCAACCATTGCTCCTTCAGAAATTGTTCTTCCCTTGATTTTTTTGGCTTTGCTTTATCTTGATTCTTTTGTCTTATTGTCAAACTATATTAGTTTTTTTCACGGTATCCTCTTCTTCTGGCTATCCAATATGTCTGTTCCTCCCACAATAAAAAAACATCTCTTTACTCCTTTTCTCTCTCCATTCCCTTTCCTGCCCTCGCCTCTTTTTTTTTTTTTTACCACCCCTCTTTTTTCCACATATTGTTTCAACTTTTATCTGAGTTTATAAATATTTATTAGAGATTCATAGTATTCTGTTAATGAACATTTTTCTAAGTGCTTTATATGTGCTATCAATTTCATTCTCTCACTTAAACCTCCCAGCAACCTTATGAAATAAGTGTAATTATTTCTTCCTTTTTAAGTGAAGAAACAGATGCAGAGGGATGAACTTACTTGTTCAGGGTTGCAGGTGATAGAGCTGAGTTTAAGTGAGATACAAAACTGTGGACGAGTAGCGTTCTTGTGGCAAAAACGTGTGGTTTTCTTTTCACCTGATTCTATGATTCTGATGTCCAAGGTAGTAATTAGTAGATTTTCTTTTCACAAGGAAAAAAAAGTGCTGCAGATCTTTTCTTTTGATGTGTTTGACTCCCTTATCTCCCATCCGTTGTCATATATTTTGGCCACAGGTCTGAAGTCAAGATCCTTAAGCTGGTTCAATAGAGTCTCTTCAGTTTATAACTTAAAATGATACAGCATCATTAATGTCCTTTGTCACAGGTACAGCAATGATCCTTGCCACCACTATAGAGATAAAGGGTTAGTATGCCTAAACTGTGGGCTTCCCAGGTGGCACTATTGGTAAAGAATCTGCCTGCCAATACAGGAGACATGAGATGTGGGTTCAATCCCTGGATCAGGAAAATCTCCTGGAGGAGGACATGGCAAGCCACTCCAGTATTTTTGCCTGGAGAATCCCATGGACAGAGGAACCTGGCAGGCTGCAGTCCATAGGGGCACAAAGAGTTGGACAAGACTGAAGCGACTTGGACGCATGCCTAACCCATATTCTGCTTAAAGAACAGCTACAGTATATGACAGCAACTGTTTATAATCTATAAATTAGTGATTCTAGTTTATCCTTTTGAACTTATAAGAGTTACTCATTTTCTAAACTTCAGCTTCCAAAAGCCTAATTCAGTTCAATTCAGTCACTCAGTCATGTCCGACTCTTTGCGACCCCATGGACTGCAGCACCCCAGGCCTCCCTGTCCATCACCAACTCCTGAGATTTACCCAAACTCATGTCCATTGAGTTGGTGATGCCATCCAACCATCTCATCCTCTGTCATCCCCTTCTCCTCCTGCCCTCAATCTTTCCCAGCATCAGGGTCTTTTCAAATGAATCAGCTCTTTGCATCAGGTGGCCAAAGTATTGGAGTTTCAGCTTCAACATCAGTCCTTTCAATGAGCACCCGGGACTGATCTCCTTTAGGATGGACTGGTTGGATCTCCTTGCAGTCCAAGGGACTCTCAAGAGTCTTCTCCAACACCACAGTTAAAAAGCATCAATTCTTTGGCACTCAGCTCTCTTTATAGTCCAACTCTCACATCCATACATGACAACTGGAAAAACCATAGCCTTGACTAGACGGACCTTTGTTGGCATAGTAATGTCTCTGTTTTTTAACATGCTGTCTAGATTGGTCGTAACTTTCCTTCCAAGTAGCAAGCATCTTTTAATTTCATGGCTGCAGTCACCATCTGAAGTGATTTTGAAGCCCAGAAAAATAAAGTCAGCAACTATTTCCACTGTTTCCCCATCTATTTGTCATGAAGTGATGGGACTGGGTGCCATGATCTTAGTTTTCTGAATGTTGAGCTTTAAGCCAACTTTTTCACTCTCCTCTTTCACTTTCATCAAGAGGCTCTTTAGTTCCTCTTCACTTTCTGCCGTAAGGGTGGTGTCATCTACATATCTGAGGTTATTGAAAAAGCCTAATTAGTCTGAATGTTATCTGCAGGCTGACTTTGCTAATTACTAGTGAAAAGAAAACAAGAGTAGAAAACAATTCCTATCCATAGGCAATTTCTGTTTCTCAAAACTTGGTATTGTATTCTTTTTCAGTTTAGCCATCCTGATGGTTATACATTTGTATCACATTGTAGTTTAAATTTTTGTTTGGTTTGTAACTAATGACAGCAAACACTTTTCATGTGTTTATTGCCATTTGAATATGTTCTTTTGTAAAATGTCTGTTTCAAACTTTTTCCTACTGAATATTTTAACTTACTGATTTCCATCATTTTGCATATTCTGGATATAATAAATAATTCAAACATCTTTATCCACCCTGTGGTTTGCCTTTTCACTCTGTTAAGAGTATCTTTTGCTAACAAGTTCATTAAAAACATAGGTTCTTAAGTTTAATGTAGTCCAAATTGTGTTTCCTACGTGCTTAGTTTTCTTTATGTCCTATGTTTTAAAAATGACTCCAAAACACAGTCAATGTTTCCTTTCAATAATGTTACTGTTTTACCTTTTACTTTTAGATCTATAGTCCTGTAAAATTGATTCCCATGTATATTATAAAGAAAGGGCTAAAGTTCCCTCCATATATTTATTGAGTTGAACCAACAAAATTTATTAAAAAGATTCTCCTTGCCTCTACAATATTACACTGTTGGATTTGTAGTAACTCAAATGTCTGTATGAGTGTCTTTCTACACCATCATTTCTATAGTACTCTTGTTAAGAACACCTAACTTTCAGCAAATAGTGAGAAAGCATCAAACAAAAATTAAAGAACATTCTACAAAATAACTAACAAGTATATTTTAGAAGTGTCACAAAAAAATGAGGAAAGACTCAGTAACTATCACAAATTGAGGGAAACTAAGGAAGGCGACGTAACTAAATGCATTGGGGGATCCTGAATTGGATCTGGAAACAGAAATGACGTTAATAGAAAAGACTGTGCTGTGCTGTGCTGTGCTCAGTCACTTCAGTCATGTCCGGCTCTTGGTGACCCCATAGACTGTAGTCACCAGGCTCCTCTGTCCATGGGATTCTCCAGGCAAGAATACTGGAGAGGGTTGCTATGCCCTCCTCCAGGGGATCTTCCCAACATCTCCTGCGTCTCCAGCATTGCAGGTGGATTCTTTACCCCACCAGAAGACTGTTGCAATCTAAATTAAGTTTGTATTTAAATGACAGTGTTGTACTGGTTTTAATTTTTTATTGTCAGAAGTTTGGAAACCCATTTTTCCCTTTTTGAGGGAAAGGAACATGTGCAGATTATAGCAGGAGGTCTAAGCCTGTAGCATAACTTAAATGTTTTGTAGTTAATATGACTTTTTTTTCTGGAGGATACACATTCTACACACCTCTGGTGTTATTAAATATCTGGATAATTTATCTGAGTGTCTTTTTTTCCTCTTCCAGTTTTTGTTGTTGTTCAGTCACTCAGTCGTGTCTGACTCTTTGTGACCCCATGGACTGCAGCATCCCTGTCCTTCACCATCTCCTGGAGCTTGCTCAAACTCATGTACATTGAGTCAGTGATGCCATCCAATTATTTTGTCCTCTGTCATCTCCTTCTCCTCCTGCCTGCAGTCTTTTCCAGCATCAGGGTCTTTTCCAATGAGTTGGCTCTTTGCATCAAATGGCCAAAGTATTGGAGCTTCAGCCTCAACATCAGTCCCTCCAATGAATGTTCAGGATTGATTTCCTTTAGAATTGACTTCCAGTTTTTTCGAGATGTAATTGACATATGGCACTGTGTAGATTTAAGATGTACAACATAATGATTTGACGTGTATACATTATGAAATGATTACCTTAACAGGTTTAGTGAGCGTCCATAATCTATCATATAGGTATAGCATTAAAGAAATATAAAAATAAATATTTTTCCTGTGAGAAGAACTCTTAGGATTTTCTATCTTAGCAACTTTCATATACAATATACATCAATGTTAATTTTATTTATCATGTTATGCATTATATCCCTAAAACTTATTTATCTTGTAACTGGAAGTTTGAACCTTTTGATTACCTTCAACCAATTGTCCTTCTCCATAACCCCCACCATTGGTAACAAAAAGCCTTATTTTTCATTCTATGAGTTTGCTTGTTTTTGAAGTATAATTGAACTACAATACTGTATTGGTTACTGGTACAATACACAGTATTTCAATATTTTTATACATTTCAAAATGATCAGCATGGTAAGTCTAGTTGTCATCTATCACCAACAAAGATATTACATAAATATTGACTGTATTCCCTATAATGTACAATTCATACCTGTAAATCATTTACTTTGTAACCAAACGTTTGTACTTCTTAATCTCCCTCACCCATATCTCTCTTCCTCCAATCCCTTTCCTCTCTGGCAACTACATGTTTATTCTCTGTTTCTATAAGTCTCTTTCTGTTTTCTATTTTCTTGTTTTGTTTTTAGGTTCCACCTAAAAGTGAAATCATACAGTATTTTTCTTATTCTGCTTGACTTATTTCATTTACCGTAATACCCTCTAGGTTCATCCAACTCATCCCAAATGGCAAGATTTCATTTCAGTTTATGGCTGAGTAGTATTACATGGTGTATATATACAGCATCTTCTTTATCCATTCATTTATTGATGGGCATTTAGGTTGTTTCCATATCTTGGCTTTGGTAAACAATGCTGCAATGAACATAGGGATGCATATATCTTTTTGAATTAGTGTTTTCATTTCTTTAATATAAATATCTTTTTGAATTAGTGTTTTCATTTCTTTAATATTAATACCCAGGATTTGAATTGCTGGATTGTGTAGTAGTTCTGTTTTTATTTTATGGGGGAACCTCCATAGTGTTTTCCATAGTGCTTGCACCAATTTATATTCCCACCAAAAGTGTACAGTTCCCTTTTCTCCACATCTTTGTAAGCACTTGTTATTTGTTGTCCTTTTGATAATAGCCATTCTGACAGATGTGAGGTGATACCTTATTGTGGTTTTGATTTACATATCCCTGATGGTTAGTGATAGCATCTTTTCATGTGCCTGTTAGCTATCTGTGTGTCTTTTTGAAAAATTATATATTCAGATCCTTTATCCATTTTTAATTGGATTAGTTTTTTTATGTTGAGTTGTATCAGTTTTTTATATATTTTGGATATTAACTCCTTATCAGATACATCATTTGCAAATACCTTTTCCCATTCAGTATACAGCCTTTTTGTTTTATTGATAGTTTCTTTCATTGTACAAAAGCATTTTCATTTTATATAGTCTCATTTGTTTCTGTTTTTGTTTTCCTCCATTGAGGAGAGATATCCAAACAGTGTTACTACTGCCAGTGTCAAACAGCATATAAACTGTGTTCCCTTCTAGAAGTTACATGGTTTCAGGTCTGACATTTAAATCATTAATCCATTCTGAGTTTACTTTTGTATGTGGTGTGAAAAAGCAATCCACTTTCATTTTTTGCATGTAGCTGTCCCAATTTTCCAGAAAGCCTTGCCAGGTAGACTATTCTTGGTTGTAGGTTTTCTGTTTCATCACTTTAAATAGATAGTCCCACTCTGTCTGGTCTTCAGTGTATCTGCTGAAAAGTCAGCTGATAGCCTAATGGGAATTTCTTTTTAGGTAGCTTGTGCTTTTCCCCTTTCTGCTTTTAATGTTCTCTGTTTATCTTTACTTTTTGACATTTTAATTACAGTGTGTCTTTGTCTGGGCCTTTTTGGGTCAGTCCTCTTTGGGAATCTGTGCTTCCTGGGCCTGGATGTCTGTTTCCTGTTCCAGGTTAGTGAAGTTTTCAGCTATTACTTCTCCGCAAATGGTCTCTACCCCTTTCTCTTCTCCTGGGACTTCTATAATGATAATGTTAGTGTGGTTGATATTGTTCTAGAGGTCTCTTACACTGTCTTCTTTTTTTAATTTTTTTTTCTGTTCAGTAAATGATTTCCGCTACTCTGTCCCCAAGTTTGCTGCTTTATCTGTATCATCTAATCTACTGTTGATTCCTCCTAGTGTATTTTTGGCTTCAGCCATTTGGCTCTTGATATTTTCCAATTTTGTTGAAAGCGTCTAACTTCTTACTTTGTTCATCCATTCTTCTCCCTAGTTCTTTGAGCATCTTTATGATCATTACCTTATGTGTTTAACCAGGTAGATTGCTTATCTCCACATCACTTAATTCTCCTTTTGGGATTTTATCTCATTCTTTCATTTCAAACATATTCTTCCATCACTTCATTTTGTATAGTTCACTGTTTTTATTTCTATGTACTAGAAATAAATGAGGGAGTCATGGTCTTGATGGTAGCCTACTGTTCAGAGGAGTTGAATCATGTGTGGTAGCTGTCCACAGAGCCCCAGGGATCCTGGAACTAGTGTGGGCCCACTGGTATGCAGAGCTGGGTCCTGAGTTGGCTTGCTCTGAGACCAGGGTTCTAGAGCTAGTACTGGCTTGCTGGTGGGCAAGACCAAGGACTGTGGGTGTCTGAGGGTTGTTGTTGGCCCACTGGTGAGTGAGTTGGATCTGAGGACACCTGGCTGAAGGAGCCAAAGTGTCCTGGAGCTGTTGTTGCCCTGTTATTTGCTCAATGGGGGCTCAGGGTGATGCCAGCCTGCTGGTGGATGGTTCAGTTTTAGACACAGCTGACTGCAGGTTTGTGGTGATCCCCAGGGCTGGTGTTGGCCTACTGTTGTATGGGGCTTGGGCCACAGTATTCCAGGTCTGGTATCTGCCCACTAGTGGATGAGGCCAGGTCCTGGAACTTGTGCCTGTCTGCTAGTGAGTAGGGCTGGCTCCATCACCTGGCTGTGGGACCCCAGGGCTAATGCAGACCCACTGGTGGATGGGACTGGATCCTAGACTCTCTGGTAGGCAGCACTAGGTTGTGGGGTGGCTAGAGGCTCAGGTGTCTTATGGTAGCCAGCTCACTGGAAGGTGGATCTTTGTCCCCACCAAGCTAGCTAGGTGTCCCAGGACTGGTGCTGAGCAGCTGGTGAGCAGGGTGAGGTTCCAGAACTAATAAGCTAGAGGGGGGATTCTAGAGTAGTGTTTGCCAGCCCCAGGGTCCTTGTGGTGGGATGAGCTTCCCATAATGGCTGCCAGCAGCTATCATCCCAGGGGGTGTTTCATTGCTTCCTGCATCTCCATGAGGCTTTCCAAGATCATCAAATGGATCTGATCCAGGATTCTTTCAAATTACTGCTTATGCTCTGGATCCAGGAGCATGTGAGACTTTGTGTGTGTTCTTTAAGTAGTCTCTGTTTCCCATAGCTTTCTGGCTCTCCCAAAAGTAAGTCCCACTGGCCTTGAAAGCCAAGCCTTGTGGGGGCTTCTCAGCCCAGAATAGGGCTACCGAGCTGGGGAGCCCAATGTGGGCCTTGGATCCCTCGCTCCATGAGGAGAACCTCTACAGTCATGCTTGTCCTCCACTTTGTGGGTCACCTACGGCAGGATTATGGGTCTCTACTATTAATATATTGCATCTATACCCCTCCTGCCTATCTTCTTGTGATTCTTACCTTATGTCTTTAGTTGTAGATAATCTTTATGCTAGCTTTTGGGTCATTCTTATTGATAGTTGCTCTGTAAATAGTTAATTTTGGTGTTCTCATGGGAGGTGATGAGCTCAGGCTTTTCCTATTCTGCCATCTTTGTAACTCCCCCATGAGTCTTTTTATCTTTTTTAATTAATCTTACTCTTTTAATCTGCAGATTTGTGTTTTCCTTCACTTTTTAGAAATTGTATCTCTACACTTATTTAACACTTTATTCACCTCTGACTTTCTTTTCTGTCCTTTTTGAATGTGTGGTTGTTTGCATTCCAGGATTGAGTCTCAGTTTATGTTTTCTTGCATAGTTGTGTCTTTGCATGATTTGTTCATTTACACATCACATATTTATTTATTTGTTATTAAATGTAGTTGATATGTACTTGTTATATGAATTACTGGTGTACAGTGTAGTGATTCACAATTTTCAAAGGTTATACTCCATCAATAGTTATTATAAAATGTTTATTATATTCCCTGTGCTGTGCAATATATTCTTGTAACTTATTTTACACCTAAAAGTTGTATTTCATAATCTCCTACCTCTATATTGTCCCAGCCTCCTTCCCTTTCCCCACTGGTAACCACTAGTTTTCAACACATAGTTATTTAATGTCTTTAGTTTTAAGGCCTTGTTTTAGGAATTGGGAACATGGTAATAAGCAAAACAGATAAAAATCCCTATGCTTGTGAAAATGATCTTCTAATATTCTTGCACTAAGTGTTTTCTATGAATTCATCTTCTTAATGAGTTTAATTTTTTGTCCATAACTTGTTCTTATTTCTTGATCTTCCCTTTTCTTTGCATTCTATTGTTCTTCACTACTGAAGTATGTCCTAGAATCCTCTGTCTCCTGAGTAATCTGCTTTCCCTTTATAGTTATTCTTCTTATTCCTGTTTTTTATTTCTCATAAATCATTCTCTTCCTCTCCATTGATCTTGATTATCTGTTCACATTATTGATAAAGTGTAGCATAATTATTCTTCAAAATGGATATGATTTCCTCTCTTGCTGTTGTGTGGCTAGAGTTAAGTCCATGGCAGACTTCTCCTTTGGAAAGTTACCTTAAGGGTACATATGCCTGTATACTAGAAGCCATTAAAATAGAGTCCTCAGGCTTTCCATCTGAAGATAAAAGTGAATCTGCAAGAGAGTCTGGTAATAAGGGTATGGAAATGAGGGGAGGAAAGATGTGGCAACTGATTTATGTAACTGTCATTCAGAGAGACCTTCCACTAATGACTACCTTTTGTTCCTCTTCTCACTCTTGAAATCATGCTCATAACTAGGATTCTGCTTGAAATAGATTCTGTCACCTCTGACATGGCTCTGGCTTCATTGCTCAGATTTGCCTGTAAACCAACTTTAATTCACTCGTCACCTTCCACAAATATATTAAAATTACTTCAATGATTATTTTCTCTTAATCCTCTTGCTATTATAAGATAATTTTCTTTGTTTTTCTATTTCCGTAAAGTGTTTTCAAGAGAGGCACAGAAGAGTGGAGAAGAGTATTTGTGCATTTTAAATCCATTCCCTAGCTTGCATATGTATATATTATGTGCAATATACTAGAAGTCAATGCAATAAATAATGTAACTGTATCAGTTATAGTTCCATTGTGAAAACCAACATATATAGGAATCTGAGACAAAGAATAATCAGTTCAGTTCAGTTCAGTCCAGTTCACTTCAGTCACTCAGTTGTGTCCAACTCTTTGTGACCCCATGAACAGCAGCATGCCAGGATTCCCTGTCCATCATCAACTCCCTGAGTCTACCCAAACCCATGTCCATCAAGTCGGTGATGCCATCCAGCCATCTCATCCTCTGTCATCCCCTTCTCCTCCTGCCCTCAATCTTTCCCAGCATGAGGGTCTTTTCCAGTGAGTCAGCTCTTTGCATGAGGTGGCCAAAGTATTGGAGTTTCAGCTTCAACATCAGTCCTTCCAATGAACACCCAGGACTGATCTCCTTTAGGATGGACTGGTTGGATCTCCTTGCAGTCGAAGGGACTCTCAAGAGTCTTCTCCAACACCACAGTTGAAAAGCATCAATTCTTTGGTGCTCAGCTTTCTTTATACTCCAACTCTCACATCCATAAATGACAACTGGAAAAACCATAGCCTTGACTAGACGGACCTTGTTGGCAAAGTAATGTCTCTGCTTTTTAATATGCTATCTAGGTTGGTCATAACTTTCCTTCCAAGGAGTAAGTGTCTTTTAATTTCATGGCTGCAGTCACCATCTTCAGTGATTTTGGAGCCCAAAAAAATAAAGTCAGCCACTGTTTCCACTGTTTCCCCATCTATCTGCCATGAAGTGATGGGACCGGATGCCATGATCTTAGTTTTCTGAATGTTGAGCTTTAAGCTAACTTTTCCACTCTCCACTTTCACTTTCATCAAGAGGCTCTTTAGTTCTTCTTCACTTTCTGCCATAAGGGTGGTGTCATTTGCATATCTGAGGTTATTGATATTTCTCCCAGCAATCTTGATTCCAGCTTGTGCTTCCTCCAGCCCAGTGTTTCTCATGATGTACTCTGCATGTAAGTTAAATAAGCATGGTGACAATATACAGCCTTGACGTACTCCTTTCCCTATTTGGAACCAGTCTGTTGTTCCATGTCCAGTTCTAACTGTTGCTTCCTGACTGTATACAGGTTTCTCAAGAGGCAGGTCAGGTGGTCTGGTATTCCCATCTCTTTCAGAATTTTCCACAGTTTGTTGTGATCCACACAGTCAAAGGCTTTGGCATAGTCAATGAAGCAGAAATAGATGTTTTTCTGGTACTCTCTTGCTTTTTCGATGATCCATCAGATATTGGCAATTTGATCTCTGGTTCCTCTGCCTTTTCTAAAACCAGCTTGAACATCTGGAAGTTCACGGTTCACATATTGCTGAAGCCTGGCTTGGAGAATTTTAAGCATTACTTTACTAGCATGTGAGATGAGTGCAATTGTGCTGTACTTTGAGCATTCTTTGGCATTGCCTTTCTTAGGGATTGGAATGAAAACTGACCTTTTCCAGTCCTGTGGCCACTGCTGAGTTTTCCAAATTTGCTGGCATATTGAGTGCAGCACTTTCACAGCGTCATCTTTCAGGATTTGAAATAGCTCAACTCAAATTGCATCACCTCCACTAGCTTTGTTCGTAGTGACGCCTTCCAAGGCCCACTTGACTTCACATTCCAGGATGTCTGGCTCTAAGTTAGTGATCTCACTATTGTGATTGTCTGGATCGTGAAGAACTTTTTTATACAGTTCTTCTGTGTATTCTTGCCACCTCTTCTTAATACCTTCTGCTTCTGTTAGTTTCCTAGCATTTCTGTCCTTTATTGAGCCCATCTTTGCATGAAATGTTCCTTGGTATCTCTAATTTGCTTGAAAAGATCTCTAGTCTTTCCCATTCTATTGTTTTCCTCTATTTCTTTGCATTGATTGCTGAGGAAGGGTTTCTTATCTCTCCTTGCTATTCTTTGGAACTCTGCATTCAGATGGGAATATCTTTCCTTTTCTCCTTTGCTTTTCGCTTCCCATCTTTTCACAACAATTTGTAAGGCCTCCTCAGACAGCCTTATTGCTTTTTTGCATTTCTTTTTCTTGGGGATGGTCTTGATTCCTGCCTCTGTACAATGTCACGAATCTCCATCCATAGTTCATCAGGTATTCTGTCTATGAGATCTAGTCCTTTAAATCTATTTCTCACTTCTTCTGTATAGTCATAAGGGATTTGGTTTAGGTCATACCTAAATGATCTAGTGGTTTTCTCCACTTTCTTCAATTTCAGTCTGAATTTGGCAATAAGAAGTTCATGATCTGATCCACAGTCAGCTCCCAGTCTTCTTTATGTTGACTGTATAGAGCTTCTCCATCTTTGGCTGCAAAGAATATAATCAATCTGATTTTGATGTTGACCATATGGTGATGTGCATGTGTAGAGTCTTCTTTTGTGTTGTTGGAAGAGGGTGTTTGCTATGACCAGTGCGTTCTCTTGGCAGAACTCTACTAGCCTTTGCCCTGCTTCATTCTGTACTCCAAGGCCAAATTTGCCTGTTATTCCAGGTGTTTCTTGACTTCCTACTTTTGCATTCCAGTCCCCTGTAATGGAAAGGACATCTTTTTTGGGTGTTAGTTTTAGAAGGTCTCGTAGGTCTTCATAGAACTGTTCAACTTCAGCTTCTTTGGCGTTACTGGTCGGGGCATGGACTTGAATTACCTTGATATTGAATGGTTTGCTTTGGAAACGAACAGAGATCATTCTGTCATTTTTGAGATTGCACCCAAGTACTGCATTTTGGACTCTTTTGTTGACTATGACGACTACTCCACTTCTTCTAAGGGATTCCTGCCCACAGTAGTAGATATAATGGTCATCTGAGTTAAATTCACCCATTCCAGTCCATCTTAGTTCACTGATTCCTAGAATGTTGACGTTCATTCTTGCCATCTCCTGTTTGACCACTTCCAATTTGCCCTGATTCATGGACCTAACATTCCAGGTTCCTATGCAATATTGCTCTTTACAGCATTGAATCTTGCTTCTATCACCAGTCCCATTCACAACTGGGTGTTGTTTTTGCTTTGGCTCCATCCCTTCATTCTTTCTGTAGTTATTTCTCCACTGATCTCCAGTAGCATATTGGGCACCTACTGACCTGGGGAGTTCATCTTTCAGTGTCTTATCTTTTTTCCATTTCATAAGGAAATGAATCATATAGATCAAATATGAATTCTAAACACTAAAACATGGAAGTGACAAGGTGAGGTTTTAACTTTCTTTTTTTAAGATGGGCTATGTATGTCTTTCCAACATATGTGTTCCAGCAGAGTATTGAGCTGTTTACAGAGTGCCACACACTATAGTAAGGTAACTCAAATCCCTTGTTAAGTCATCCATAAACAGATGTCACGGGAAACATGGACCAGGAAGTTTTTATCATCTATTCTATTTCTATTCCTTTTCTCTTTTGCCTGTTAGCTTGTTGAAGGGGATAAATGAGTGAAAGTTAGTGCCAGTTTAGGAATATTTGTGTTTCATTTCTCTTGATGCTGCCCAGATCCCAAGGTCTTTGTATTGACCTTGAGACATTGTTACAAACAGTCATTAGAAGTTGTTACATGCATCAGTATATTAAGTGCCCTTAGAATGATGAATATCTACCACTTAATAACTAGGTAATTCAGATAGCAGAAGGTTTTCATTTAAAGGTAGTTAATTCAATAAGATAAATGAGGTTTGTAAAAATCCATCCAGGGATAGATCTCAGACCAAAACACACACACACACATAATAAATAATAAATGAATAGACCTCATACTTAAAAATATATGCATAATATATGGAATTC
The DNA here is from genome assembly GCF_054371585.1 of Giraffa tippelskirchi. Classification (NCBI taxonomy): domain Eukaryota; kingdom Metazoa; phylum Chordata; class Mammalia; order Artiodactyla; family Giraffidae; genus Giraffa; species Giraffa tippelskirchi. Next base: position 99,781,512 of record NC_137280.1, on the reverse strand, counting down.
AGAATGACATCATTCATTAGGAGGAATTTTTCCTTCAACAATCTCACAGAAATTATGCATTAAAAAATTCAGTTCTAGAATCAGCATTATTTATGTAAATGCTTTGACCAGAGCCTCTATTGAGATTTTTTAGTGGTCTATTCAAAATGCCTTATGAAAAACAGATATAGGATGGCTTTATGAATCTTGTTAGTTTTTCCAGCCTTTGATTGCTCTCTGGCAGTCTCTACTAAACTAGGATCCGTAGTGACCACTGAGTATCATAGCAAGAATAATTTCAGACATACTATTTCTTTGATCATCTAAATGTTTAAACACTGACTAAATCTTGAATTTTTATTGTTTGATTTTAAACATTTATCATTTTAACTCACATAAGCTCTGGTGATATTGCATGGTAAGAAAACAAACAAAAACAACATAGAATAAAACTTCCAGTGCTAATCTTAGGAATAAAAATTCTATGTCATAACAGTACTAAGTAAATTTCTGTAGTAGACAGTTGATTTTTATTCAGCATTGTCAATTCTCTACAATTAAAATATGTAGAATTATTTAGTAATAGGTTAATAAAGATATTATTAATAGTTTATTTATAGCACTCTATAGTTTTAGGACTTAATATTATTATCTATGTAAGATTTAAGTAAAACTCTGAGGTAAATTTAAATAGATCCATTGTAGACATGAGGAAGGAGAGTTTAAATAACAATAAGAATCATACCTGAGTTTCTAAAACAAGGGATTTTTTTCATTAATTGACAATCAAATACATTCCCTGTTAAAGCAATCTTTATATAGCATATTGTAACTTGGCATAAATACATCTCAAATTTATTTTAGTTTCCATCTAAATGTTTGATACAATTTTTAGATAATCCTTCTCATCTTGTTCTGCATTAATGAACACGGAAAGCTTTGTATCATACATTAACATGGTTCATGCCATACATATATAATAGTCATTAGTAGTGCTCATATTATCATTTAGGCCCAACTTAAGCCACTATTTGTGGCTTTAATTCTTTAACTTCCATATGGGTAGTACTAAACAACTCCCTTACATAGCTTTCCGTAAGTTATCTGAGGATGTATTTTCTGGCCCTGTTATCTTGTTTGGACTGTCAGGATAGAGTCCTGCTCAAAAACTGACCAGTTTATCAGAGACACAAACCATACCTCCTTTGTGGTGATAGAAATAGTAATATCTGTTCCTGAAATTTTTCTATGATGAACAATTTTTATAGTTTGTATTAATAGTATAGGATTCTGGACATTTAATTTAACCAATGTTGGAGATATAAGAACTTTGAGAAGTCTTAACATTATGTTTTTGCAGCCTGTCCATGTGAAGAAGTACCCTTTCAGCTCAGTAAGAAGTGTTAGTTTTTTCCATTTTAATTTTTTAGAAATTTGTCTTTGCTCTCTACACACCTTTTACTTAACATATATAAAGCAGTTAATAATGTAGAATGTTTGCAATTCACTACTTGGTAAAGATCTCATCATTCAGTTGTCTTTACATAGTTCCTATAAAAACCTCCTTCAGATGACTTGTCTTCAGCAGAGATAATGTAGAAGATACAATCACTATTAGTTCATCCAGATTGTTTCTCTTTATAGGCAAGATAAAGTTTATGATCATGACTGTGTGTGTGTGTGCATGTGTGCATGCACGATTAGTCATGTCTGACTCTTTGTGACCCCCATGGACTATGGCCCACCAGGCTCCTCTGTCCATGCAATTTTTCAGGCAAGAATACTGGAATGGGTTACCGTTTCCTACTCCAGGGGATCTTCCTGACTCCGGGATTGAACCGATGTCTCTTGTGTTTCCTGCTTTGGCAGGCGGAGTCTTTAACATTGTGCTGCCTGGGAAACCCTACACTCCTAATTATGGCATAGCAAAGCTTTCCTTTTAAATTTTCCAGTTGGATCTCTGAAAACTATTCTCAGCTAAAGAAAATTCTCAGATTCTGTTTACTTGTGTTCTTTAGACATAATGTTCTATTTTTCTAGCATGGTCTTTCTTCTCATCTTTGTAAGATTTGAAGCTAAGAATTTGGGTCCAGAAAATTTCTCAGTGTTACTCAAGCAGGCTCTCTCCAAATGGCAACAAAGATGGCTGGACAGCTCTAGGGAAACAATGTCTTTTTAGTACTCAGGCTCTCAGAAAGACAGCTAGGCTTCCTTCACTCTTCCATGCATCCAGAAAACTTCCTGAAAGCACTCTCCTTGTCCTTACCTGGGACATGCTGACTTCTGGACTGAACCTGTAGGGGTAGGATACTCTCATTGAATCTGTAGTTTCATAATGCCTTTTTTGATGGAGACATAGATTCAGTGATTGTCAGTCTAACAAAATGAAAGAGAAGTAGTTCTCGTAAGGAATAATCAGTTTTTCTTACTACAAAATGGGGGAATGGGAGGTGAACAGCCAAAAAAATTTGTCTCCTCTATGCAAACATCTTTCAAGAGACAAGGAATAGCATCTTCTGTATTTAGGTCTTCCCCCACTGAGGCATGTTAAAAGTTGGTCATTTGTCCTCCTGAGATGCCTATGGAATATGTTTGATTAAATCTTCATCACAGCATAATATACAATTTTTCTGCTGCTCTCCCTCCCTCTCTAGATTGTGATTCCTTGAGGACACAGGCCAGCTCTTAGCCATTTTTGTATGCTCAGAGTGTTGTACTGTTTAGGACAAAGTATATCCTAAAATTGTTCCTTGTATTAGAACAGGATGAACACAAATTCTTCTGTCATCTTCTCTTGCACAGAGTTCAAAAGCAGACATGCAAAAACAATCATCTTATCTGTGCAGAAAAAAAAAATCTTTACAGAGATTGATTTAAGTGTAATGAGTTTGACTTTAAACAATAAATGATATGAGAAATAGTTCTTTATCTTTTGTAGACTAGCTCCTGATAACACAGTACATTATATTCATCAGTGTCCTTTTTGAAAGTTTATGTGGAAGTATTTAAAATCTGACAGAGAAAAATTATGCTTCAAATTCATTGCTTTCATGTAATATGCCTCTATCATTTGTTATATTTTCTACTTTTAAATAGAAATTCAGTATTATTTGCTTCTATTTTGACTATCAAGAAACAGAAAAATAAAATTTAAGCCTAATTGTTTTACCCTGATTTAAGCTATTGGCTTCCCTGATAGCTCAGTTGGTAAACAATTCACCTGCAATTCAGGAGACACTGGTTCGATTCCTGGGTTGGGAAGATCTACTGGCTACCCACTCCAGTATTCTTGGGCTTCCCTTGTGGCTCAGCTTGTATCCACCTGCAAAGGGGAAGACCTGGGTTTGACCCCTGGGTTAGGAAGATCCCCTGGAGAAGGGAAAGGCTACCCACTCCAGTATTCTGCCCTGGAAAATTCCATGGACTATATAGTCCATGGCATCACAAAGAGTCGGACACAACTGAGCAATTTTCACTCACTCAAGCTATTTTCTAGTATAATTGTTTCTTAATCTTATTCTCAAATTTATCATATAAAAAGTCACCCAAGGAACTTGTCAAAATACATTTCTTTAACCCACTCCCTGTGATTCTGATACAATCAATTTTACCTTGCTTGTTTTGACATTAGGTCAATTCAAAAATTGGCAAGTAAATATATGCATGTTTCAGCTTCTAGGATATTCATTAAATGTAAAGGAACACAACACATTTCCAACAGAGGAACAAAAAAGGAATGATTTTTTAAAAAAATAAAACATGATTCAACCAATCTAAAAGATATCCAGAAAAAAGAGACAAAGAAAATAGGCACCCAACTTTGAGTGAATGGAAAGAGATATGTAAAAAGGTATGTAAAAAGGTTTCCTCTAGAATATTGAGCTGAGTATTAATCAGTGAATGCATGTAGAGAAACTACCAGAAATTGGGGAAAGAATAACTAGAAAGAAATGAATATAAAACTGCCTCCATATTGAAATATGAGAAGGGAGTATTTTAGCAAGTTTTATTAAAGAGAATGAATTCAAAATTGAAAGCAAAATAAGAACTCAAATGTAACAGTGTGTGAGAATGAGAATAATACCATAAAAATAATTCTAACAAATATTAAGAAATAATTGATAAAATTCAACCCCCATTCATGATAGAAATGTTTGACAAATTAGGTATAGAAATTATATTCTTTACCCTGAAAAAGTGTACTTAAAAACTATTACAAAAAAATATCATCTTAAATGGGACCGTGTTAGAAATATTCCTTTTGAAGGGAAAAATGAATGAAACATTTTGTAAATTTCTGGCTTCACAGAGAATGAAAGGAAATAGGGTGTAGAGGAAAGGTATAAATATCTTTCTGAGTACATCTTTTAAAATACCTTCAGAGTTGTGTTAACATGCTTTGTTTTTTAAAGTATAATTGTATCAAAAGGTATGAGAAAAAAAAACATATATATACACAAATAGGAACAAATGACTCTACATATATATCAAAAGCATAATATAACCACTTCTTAAGAGAGATTTGGTAAATTTTGTTAGTTTGTTGCATATGTATGTGTCTGACATATATATATATGTGCAAAAGATTAACAGAAAAACTCCTGGATCTAGTAAGTGATTATAGCTATGTTGTAGGCTATAAAGTTAATATACAATAGTTATTTACTTTCTTATATACCAGCAACAAAGAAATGGAATATGAAATTAAAACACAGTACCATTTACATTAGCATTTCTCCAAAATGAGAGTATTCATTTTGGAGAAGTATTTAGATATAAATACTTCTTTTAAGTATACCAAAGTATTCAGATATAAATCTAGCAAAATATATGGAAGAGGAAAACTGTAAAACTTATAACATCAAATAAGAACTAAGTAAGTGAAGAGATTTTCCATATTCATGGATAAGAAGACTCAGTATTGTCAAGATGTCAGTTCTTCCCTACTTGGCAGATAGATTCAATGCAATCTCTGCAAAACCCCTGCAAGTTATTCTGTGGATATTGACAAGCTGATTTCTAAAATTTTTATAGAGAGGAAAAGACCATAAATAAAACACAATATTGAAGAAGAGCAAAGTTGGAGGATTGACACTACCCAACTGTAAGACATACTGTAAAACTACAGTAGTCAAGACAGTGTGGTACTGGTTTTTAAAAAAGACAGATCAGTGGAGCAGAATAGTTGCTCTTATGGTAACTGATTCAGGCAAGGATCATCAGTAGCTGTTAAATAACTAAGTGAAAATTTATGGGCAACAATATAATTAAAAGTCTCAAAATATCTCCCAACTTTTCACTTATAAACTATTAAGGGGAGAGATATATTTTGTAATGGAAAAATCTGGCTGATAATTACCTTAACCAAGAAATGCAAGTTAACATAATCAACATGACTGATGTCAAATGCCTACTAACATGATGCACTATGAAAGTCACAATATTACTTATGTAGAATTTCTTTCAACATAAATTAGAGGACATTGTAAAACAAAATAGAAACTTTATCCTATAAACCTTAAAAATGTCAGTATTGTAAAAGACAAGGATAAAGATAGGATCTTAGACTTTAGAAGACTAGAGAGATCAAAGACTTCCCTGGTGGCTCAGACAGTAAAGTGCTTGCCTACAATGCGGGAGACCTGGGCTCGATCCCTGGGTTGGGAAGATTCCCTGGAGAAGGAAGTGGCAACCCTCTCCAGTACTCTTGCCTGGAAAATCCCATGGACAGAGGAGCATGGTAGGCTACTGTCCATGGGGTCGCAAAGAGTTGGACATGACTGAGCGACTTCACTTTCTTTCACTTTCAAAGAGATGAAAATCACATTGTATGTGTTCCCTTGTACTGGATCTTAAGAAAATTTTTTATAAAGAACTGTACAGTAACAATGGAGAAAATTTTAGTATGTATTATATATTAGGTAATAGTATTATAACAATACTGTTGAATTTTCTCAGTATGATTAATTACTTTGGTTATTTCTTAGAAGTATTTAAGAGTGAGAAGTCATGATTTCTGAAACTTATTCTCAAATGATTTGGCAAAAAAATATTTAAGATTGAAAACTATACTTACTCATTCTTCAGATTTTATGTTTGAATTTTTTCAAACATAAGGGCTTAACAATAGTTTAAAATATAAGTAACAAAAGGAGGATCACACCATTGCCATACCTATGTATTGTTTTTCTCATGGTCTTGTCAAATATAGTAAGACAGTTTAAAATATCAAAGTGTTAGGAATCAGAAGAATATAAAATTCTCATCATTTGCAGATGACATGATTATCTACATTAAACATTAGCAATGATATATAGAAAAGTACTGTATTTTAGTAGTCTCAAATATTACACTTCTATGTATTAGCAGCAATTCAAAAATGTAATCTTTTAAAAGCATCATTTATAATGGCAACAAAGTCACAAAATACCTAAGGTTAAATTTAACAACTATGTGTAAGGCCTATATACATAAAATTGTAAAATTTCCTAGGAAGGGACTATACGTGCTAAAGAAAAATGGAGATATATCATATGTTCATGGATGGGGACACTTGTAAAGATATTAGTTTTTCCTAATTTGATCTATACAGTCAAAGTATTTCCAGCAAAAAGTATATGAGCTTTCTTTTTTTTTTTTTTTTTTTTTCTTCTTGGAACTTGAGAGAACAGTTTTAATGATTACGTGGAAAAGTTAAACAGCCAGTACTAGAAAAAAACACTCCTGATAAACTAAGAGAAGAGAGAATGGAGAAGGACACGACGGACAAGAGAATGAGGCAAAAATTTACCTCTTATATATCAGGACTTACCGAGATACACTAAGTTTGACACTTGATGGAGTTTGCATGACAGATCAGTGGAGAATGGAGAAAAGCATTCAGTAAACAGAGGTTGAAAAAATGATTTTCTACTTGGAAAATTTGATCCCATCCTCACATCATGCACAAAATCAAATCTAGGTGGAATATAAAATTTAAAGTAAAAAAGAAAAAGCTTCAAAAGTTGTTAGAATATATAGTTGAATATCTTTCTGACTTTGAGGTAGAGAATGGTATTTTAAGCAGGACACTAAAAAGCAATAATTCTAAAAAAAAATTTAACCAGTTTAACTATATTTAAGTTAAAATATTCTGTTTATGAAAAATACCATAAATAATTTGTAAAGGAAACTTCATAGTACAATGTTTTTAACAAATATGATCAACAAAGGATGAATGACAGAAATGAACATAGAAGACAGTCAGGCATGCCCAAGCACTGGCCTTCTGGGAAGTGCCCCCAAGCCCGGCCCAAGTCTGGACAGGGGCTCCCAATCCGCTGGAGAACCCACGGCTCTACTATAGTTACAGCCCTCATGCTGGACCAAGCCTGTTTGGCTTCCACTGCCTCAGCTAGATCCTGAATGTCATATATGTGTCCATTTGTTAAGTTTGAGGAATGGGAACTTGGGGTGACCAATGTGTTCTAAAAGGGAGCATATAGACTCACAGATAAGATGCTAAACATATTAGCAAAGTGATTTTGATTGTTTTTTGAAGACCTTGCAAGCAAACGTTACATGTTTAAGCACTCCTCACTCTTCAGATGCCTTACTGCCAAGATTACATGAAAACTGACTGGTCAACCTCATTACCTTTTTTGAACTGAGACTCTTTAAGAGGTAACATGAATGGTATCACACCCTTTTGAAAACATAAACACTTCTGAGCCCTTTTTTAGTATCAAAGTCAACTTGAAATCTTCAAACTGAAATCCATCCCCCATTTGCCCTTTGTGACTGCCGAAATGTCCAGCAAAGGATCATCCAGGGCACATGGTGAGGCTTCTTCCATATATGTGTGTTTATGTAAAGACATGTACAGATAGTCCCCAACTTGCTGTGCTTAGTCACTTCAGTCATGTCTGACTCTTTGTGACCCATGGACAGTAGCCCACCAAGCTCCTCTGACCATGGGGTTCTCTAGGCAAGAATGCTGGAGTGGGTTGCCATGCCCTCTTCCAGAGGATCTTCCCAACTCAGGAATTGAACCCATATCTCCGGCATCTCCTGCATTGTAGGCAGTTTCTTTACCCACTGAGCCACCTGGGCAGCCCTTTAGCACACTAAGACCCCCTAAACCTTGTTCCCATTAGCTCATGGTATCAGAATGTGGAGAAGCAAACTTGCAGATTTGTCTCCTGACTGCTTTTGTGAAGCATGTAACTGGTCTGTTATCAACTACACACAGGCCTCCTGAATGCGTGGTTTCTCCAACCCTCCAGAACCCCTTAAACTACTGCTGTACATGACACAAGCAGTAAACAAGGGCACTAGTATAAAGACATATGCTAACTGAATAGTGTCGGAGCAGCATTTCACATACTCCCATCAAGCACAGGATATAAAGTAAGCAAAGAACAAAACCAGGAGAAATCATGTCCTAGAGCAGGGCTGGTAGGCATTGTAAGTCCCCAGCTTACAATGTTTCAATATAAACTATTTTGACTTTATGATGGTGTGAAAGAAATGCACATTCATTAGAAACTGTGCTTTAATTTTCAAATGTTGCTGTTTCGTAGGCTAGTGATGTGTGGTATGGGGAAGTACCAACAATCCCAAACTCCCAGTCTAGTCACTTGATCATGAGAGTAAACAGCTGATATACTCACAACCATTCTGTACCCATACAATATTCTATTTTTCATGTTCAGTTCACTATTTAATAAGCTACATGAGATATTCAATACTTTATTATGAAATAGGCTTTGTTTTAGATGATTTAACCCAACTGTAGTCTAATTCAGGTATTCTGAGCATTTAAGGTAGGCTTGGCTAAGCTATGATGTGTGGTAGCTTAGGTATATTAAATACATTTTCAACATGATATTTTCAAGTTACAATGGGTTCGTTAGGATGTAACCCTATGGTAAGGCAAGGAAGAGCTGTGTGTGTGTGTGTGTATTTTAAAACTTAAGTTTCATTTAGTAACAGCGGCCAAAACAGTAAAATTTAAGTATGCAGAAAGATCTCCAAAGACTTTTCCAAAGACAAAAAGTGGAGGCGGGGGGGAGTCATATCTATAAGCTGAATGATATAATAATCAAGGTCATGGAGCTAAGGAGGTGCTCTGTAAACTGATATGGGCCAGATAGATGAAACAGATATTCATATTGTGAGAAGAACCCTGCTCCCAGACTTGGCTCAGTCCTTAAGTATTTGTCTACCTGTGGCAAGTTTCAAAAACTCCTAAGGCCTCTATTTTTGCATCTGTTAATTGACCGAGTGCAACTGGACAGAATATAGGTGGTTTCTGCTTCACATATTCAGTGTGCTCAGGCAGCCTAACAGGCTAGCTTTAATTCCCTCTGGGTAAATGAGGACATGACAATGAACAATTTTCAGTTATTTGGCAAATATATTTTTATTGGTATTGCTTTATTGGAAATTTAGTTTTATTCGCATTAAAATAATAATCATTTTCTGCTCCCCTAATGTGCTAATAAGCCTGTTACATCATGTTACAGTACCTCATCTTTATCTTTACTGACCTGCATTTTACATATGAAGAAATCAAAATTAAGGAACATTAAAGCAGGTCAACCAAAGTTAACTTTTTTTTTCTAGTTTTATTAGATTTATTAGTGGTAAGTCTATGTGAATATGTAGAAAAAGCTTTTGTAGTGGATGAACAAAAGCACACTCCATTATAGAACTAAAATTTTGACAAAAGAAAAACAAAAAAAATTCTAAATGAGAGTTTTCAGTATTTTTTTTAAGAAATGAAAGTTTCGTTGAGTCCAGTGGAAATTTTTAAGTGTGATAGGTCACTGCCTGTGGAAAAAACTAATTAAATCCTGTTTTTGGGGGGAAAAAAGGAATATAAAGTTCCTACAAAAAAAGTTTTTTTTAAAAATGGACAAAATACACAATCAGCCATTTCATAGGAGAAACACATGTATAATCAAGGCAGAAAAAGATGTTCAATGTCACTAGCAGTAGTGGAAATGTGAATAGAAGCACAATGTGATACCATTTTGCACTCATTAAAATAGTATTGAGAAGTTTGAACAGTAATAAGGTTTTGGGAGAATTTGAATTACCAGTCTTTCTTTTAAATTACTATTAGAGTATAAATTGATAAGATCCTTTGGAAAGCAAGTTTGGTCTTTTCTTGTAAAATTCATTATTTATATAGTTTCTGACTTAGCAATTTCACTTTTATGTATATATCCAAAAGAAACTCACACATGTATATTCCGGGAGACACGGAGAAGAAAGTTCAGAGCAACACTGTAAAAGCAAAAACCTAGAAATAATTCAAATGCCTATCAATAGAAGAATTGATAAATGGTAATATATTCACACAATGGTATGTTATGCAACAGAAAGAATGATTTAACTATATCTATATGCACAATATGGATAAATCTTAGGAATTTCTACACTGTAATGTTTTCTGATATAGTCCATTCTTTGGCATAATGAATACAGTGAAATTAAGGGTACTTAATATTTTAGACTTCTAGAGTTTTTATATATAGGTGTTTTTAGTTGACAGAAAATGACATTATGGTTGGTTATTGTGCCTTGTCAGGTTGATAAAGCTAGAATGTCACAGAACATAGACTTCTTAGGAAAACAAGAACAAATACCAAGGAAGTACAACTTAAGCAAAATAAACCACAGCATTCACTTAAGGAGTGAATCTTAGCAGAAAATAGGCATTTTTAAAAGACATGTTATATTACATATATGTGGTATATTAAATTTTATCTTCCCTTTAGGACCTTATTTTAGCAAACATTTGTAAATTAAAACAGCATATTTTAAGCAATATTCCTATTTGGTTTTTATGCAAAAAAAAACTAGTCAACATAGTCATAAGTTTAAGTAATATAATCAGAATATTTTTCAATTTCAGTTAACCCTTTCAAATGCTTTACAAAATATGAGTAGGAAAAATTAAAATATCTTTTCTTGAACTAAAAACCACTTATCCCAGTGGTTTTCAAAGTTCAGTGTACCTCAGAATGAACTGCAGGGCTTATTAAAACACAAATCCCTGGGCCCCCCTCCCAGAGTTTATGATTCAGTAGCTCTGGAATGGGACCTGTGTATTTTCATTTTTAGCAAACTCCCAGGTGCTGCTGATGCTTGGGCTAGGGGACCAAATTTTAAGAACCAGCATCTATAAGTTTTGGGAGTCACATACCACTTGGCTCCTTCCCTGGAGTCAGTGAGCTGTACATATGTTACACTGGAGGCCATGCAGCCTGAGCCCTGCCCACTGGGGTGCTCAGGCTGTGAGGTCCACGGTATCAGCATCTACACACACAAAAAAGAAGTTGGGTCCAGTGATCTCTAAGGAAATTTCAGTTCTAAAATTTTACAAGCCTACTCTCTTTCAGAAAGTCAGCGAATTTTCTTATTTCTTGATATTTGTTGTTATGTCATTGCTAATATGAGTTTATAGAAACTTTGGTAACAGGTAATAAGACTTGTGAAAATCAATGTCCAGGAGAAAATTCCACATTGCGAATTCTATTGTTTTCCTATAAAGTCTTGGTCAAAATAAGTGGTATATATTTGCAAAAATACACTTAGATATTTGTTAAAGGCCAACTTTAAATTTTTAGAGGTCATAATACCTCATTATGATATGGGAAGGCGTTCACCCTGTCTAAAAATGTGTCAAGTAACTTTTACTTTATCTCCAGCATAAATTTCTCCTGGATGTTGACATAAGTGATACTGAGCCCATGATCAAGAAATTTTCTAAGTTTCAGAGATGAGCAACTGACTTTCAAAGGTGATTGAGAGTCTACTTAGCTCTTCCACTGAACACGTACTGTAGATAACCTGAAGACAGCAGTCTAATGCTAGCTTTTGTAACCTGGCTTCACCCCCTTTTGTGTCTGTTCGTGTAAATGAACCTAAAGGAATGGGTATCTTCTAAGTGGGATAAAGTCACTTTGGAGGAAAAAAAATGTGCAATTGAAATAATATATGTGGGATGTTTTTACAAACAGTTTATATTACCTCATAAACATGCTCCCTAAGAATCTATTAACATCTTTATATTTATAGCTACCATCAAGAGAAGATGAACTACTAGGTCCCCACATAGGTGTGATAAATGATAACCCGAGCAATGATGAGAATGCAAGCCAGACTTTAGTCACTTATTTCCAGCTTTACTGCTTAGAGGTTTCAGTCAACAATCTTACTAATGTCCCTTGGTGATTAAAAATGTCTGCAGGGAACTAAAGATGATTTGAGGCATGAGAGTTCAGAATACTGATTCTTGTTTAACTGTATTTCTTGCTCCTTTCTTATATTTTGTAACAGATTTGACATGGAACATTGTATATGATTCTGATGCCACATGCAGGCACAATTTCAAAATTATTAGAGTAGAAAATATTTTTCCAGTGAGTAGTAATTCTCTCCAGATGAGTAGTGAATTTTTATTTTTTAAAATACTAATTTATAAGACAAAAACACTGCCTAGTAAAATTTTCACTCTTAAAAATGCATCAAATTTTTTTGTATATCGGGCCTCCCAAGTTATGAAAGGAAACATCATAATTTTGTGACTTGTTTTTAGGGCTACTAATTGGCCCAGAATAAGCTGCAGGAAATGAAGAGTGTGTTCAATATCTCTACATCATATTATCATATACTCCTGAATCATTTCTTCTCAGGTGGGCAATCTGCTGACTATAGCTTATTTTTTCTTCCAGTTTCAGGTCTGACTTCACTAAGCATCCTAGAAGAAGAATAAACATACTTCTGACCCCTAGTGTTGTCCATGAAACTAACAGGTTTGGAGTTCACTTCCCTATGTATTTTAACCCATGATCAGTTTAAACCATAGACGGGCGTGTGGGTATATGTGTTTGTACATGTGGGTATATGTAGATGTATTTGCCTGTGTGTATGTATTTGTGTTGTATCTATGTATGTATATCTGTATGTACATGTGTCTGTGTGTCTGTCTTTACAGAAGGGCTAACCTTTCTCTGCAGTAGACTGAGTTAGTATCTGTAGATTTCTGTAGCCTACAGAGGATCTATGGACAGAGGTTCTTGACATTGTACAGCAGACAGGGAGCAAGACCATCCCTAAGAGAAAGAAATGCAAAAAAGCAAAATGGCTGTCTGAGGAGGCCTTACAAACAGCTGTGAAAAGAAGAGAAGCAAAAAGCAAAGGAGAAGAGGAAAGATATAACTATTTGAATGCAGAGTTCCAAAGAATAGCAAGGAGAGATAAGAAAGCCTTCCTCAATGATCAGAGAAAAGAAATAGAGGAAAAGAAACAAATACAATATTGTAAAGTTAAAAAATAGAAAATAAACTAATTAAAAAAAAAAAAAAGAATAGAATGGGAAAGGCTAAGATCTCTTCAAGAAAATTAGAGATACCAAGGGAACATTTCATGCAAAATGGGCTCGATAAAGGACAGAAATGGCATGGACCTAACATAAACAGAAGATATTAAAAAGAGGTGGCAAGAATACACAGAACTATTCAAAAAAGATCTTCAAGACCCAGATAACCATAATGGTGTGATCACTCACCTAGAGCCAGACATCCTGGACTGCGAAGTCAAGTGGGCCTTAGGAAGCATCACTACGAACAAAGCTAGTGGAGGTGATGGAATTCCAGTTGAGCTCTTTCAAATCCTAAAAGATGATGCTGTGAAAGTGCTGCACTCAGTAAGCCAGGAAATTTGGAAAACTCAGCAGTGGCCACAAGACTGGGAAAGGTCAGTTTTCATTCCAATCCCTAAGAAAGGCAATGCCAAAGAATGTCAAACTACTGTGCAATTGCACTCATCTCACATGTTAGTAAAGTAATGCTAAAAATTCTCCAAACCAGGCTTCAACAATATGTGAACTGTGAACTTCCAGATGTTCAAGCTGGTTTTAGAAAAGGCAGAGGAACCAGAGATCAAATTGCCAATATCTGCTGGATCATTGAAAAAGCAAGAGTGTTCCAGAAAAACATCTATTTCTACTTTGTTGACTATGCCAAAGCCTTTGATTGTGTGGATCACAACAAACAGTGGAAAATTCTTCAAGAGATGGGAATAGCAGACACCTGACCTCCCTCTTGAGAAAGCTGTATGCAAGTCAGGAAGCAACAGTTAGAACTGGACATGGAACATCAGATTGGTTCCAAATAAGAAAAGGAGTACATTGAGGCTGTATATTGTCACCCTGCTTATTTAACTTATATGCAGAGTACATCATGAGAAACGCTGGGCTAGATGAAGCACAAGCTGAAATCAAGATTGCTGGGAGAAATATCAATAACCTCAGATATGCAGATGACACCACCCTTATGGCAGAAAGTGAAGAAGAACTAAAGAGCCTCTTGATGAAAGTGAAAGAGGAGAGTGAAAAAGGTGGCTTACAAAGACCATGGCATCTGGTCCCATCACTTCATGGCAGATAGATAGGGAAACAGTGGAAACAGTGGCAGACTTTATATTTTTGGGCTCCAAAATCACTGTAGATGGTGTCTGCAGGCATGAAATTAAAAGGCACTTACTCCTTGGGAGAAAAGTTATGACAACCTATACAGCATATTAAAAAGCAGAGACATTACTTTGCCAACAAAGGTCCGTCTAGTTAAGGCTGTGGTTTTTCCAGTAGTGATGTATGGATGTGAGAGTTTGACTATAAAGAAAGCTGAGCACTGAAGAACTGATGCTTTTGAACTGTAGTGTTGTAGAAGACACTTGAGAGTCCCTTGGACTGCAAGGAAATCCAACTAGTCCATCCTAAAGGAAATCAGTCCTGAATATTCATTGAAAAGACTGATATTGAAGCTGAAACTCCAATATTTTGGCCACCTGATGAGAAGAGCTGACTCATTTGAAAAGACCCTGATGCTGGGAAAGATTGAGGGCAGAAGGAAAAGGGGACAATAGAAGATGAGATGGTTGGATGGCATCACCAACTCAATGGACAGGAGTTTGAGTAAACTCTGGTAGTTGGTGATGGACAGGGAGGCCTGGCATGCTGAAGTCCATGCGGTCGCAAAGAGTCATACACGGCTGAGCAACTGAACTGAACAGAGGATAATGAGTTATTGCTACTCAGTAATATATCCAATACCAAAGAAATAGCACATGTGGCAGGTGTAACACTAATAATCCTTAAGACAAAATGTTTTGGTGTTTGTTAAAGAGAAATGAAATGTTAGTTGCTCAGTCATATCTGATTCTTTGTGACCCCATGCACTACAGCCCACCAGGCTCCTCTGTCCATGGAATTCTCCAGGCAAGAATACTGGAGTTAGTTGCCATGCCCTTCTCCATTGTTAAACGGAGTGCCCCATCTTTTCCAAAAAGAAAAGAAAAAAAGTCTAGATGTCTGTTGGGACTACATAGAGAAAAAAATCTGTAAAACTCTAGGTTCAAGTTATCATTTGCTTCCAATAATGCCTTTTCTCTGTAGCCGTCTTCATTGGTTACATCATTGAATGAGGTATATATGAATTTTCTGAGCTGCTGTGCTCTCCTGAGTGTGTGAACTTGCTATTCACTGTTGAACTTTGCCATTCAAATTGAATCACATGTCCCTAGATTGCACACAGAGACAAATACACAAATCTCTGTACAATATTGAGGTAGACCATTTTCTGTAGAAAATAGTTAAGAGTTCTGAGCAAGGTTTTGAAAGTGGTAGCCATGCCGTTGAAAACATCGATTTACCACACATGCATGGATTTCTGTATTAGAAGCTAATAATGTTTACTGACTGACTGTTACCAAAAACTTAAAATATTAATTGCATAGATATGTATTAGGAATTTTTACCATAATCTGAAGCGAGAAAGGAATATCTATTTCTCGTAGAATGATGACAGAGGTCATCTCTGCTCACATTTTGTGAAGTTGTGTACAATTCTTACGATTGTATAAGAATCGAAGTTAGCACTCTTTCAGTCATATTGTCATCATCATCATCAATTCCAGAGTAAACCAGCACTTTCTTCATCGATATCCTTGTGACTTCATTTGTGGTAAGCCCCCATGTAAGACCTTTTCTGCCACTTCCTTGGGTTGACGTTTCATTAGTACCACTAATTCCTTAAAAATAAGATGTGTTCTCTTACTTCACAAAGTTTGATTCACAAGATTTCTCACTTATACACCTGGAAAGAGAATTCTTTCACTTTATGTATGACAGGCTAGCTTTACCCTCAGAAATTTTATACTGAACTTATACTAGATTATGAGTAAATATCGTGGAACATACTAAATATAGTTGAATTGCTTAGACTTTAATAAGGCTATCACACTGTGTAAAGCATTCAACATTCCCTTTTATACATTCTTTAACAGATTTTGTCTTTCTCATTTTGTAAACCCCTTGTTTGTGTCCAACTCTTGGAATTCTATCATTCTTCTATACATTTATCCCTAAATGTTGACACTGTGTAAGTGCTGTCTAAAACCCCAGGCCTTGAAATATTAGGAAATTTGGACTTAGGCCCTAAAATCTTCACCAGCTAGATCTGATATACAGTTAACCACTCACTTTGGACTCGATGGGAGAGGACGAGGGCGGGATGATACGGGAGAATGGCACTGAAGCATGTAAATTATCATTTGTGAAACAAATTGCCAGTCCAGGTTCGATGTATGATACAGGGTGCTCGGGGCTGGTGCACCGGGATGACCCAGAGGGATGAGATGGGGAGGGAGGTGGGAGGGGGGTTCTGGAAGGGGAACGCATGTACATTCATGTCAAGGTATGGCGAAACTAATACAATATTGTAAAGTAAAAAATAGATAAATAAATTAAAAAAAATAAAGCAGTTTAAATAGTAAGTAAACGTAAAAAAAATTTTTTTTTCCGCATTTAATGGTGAGTCAGTCTTAACTCACATAGTGCTTTTTTTGAATACCTAGTGGTGATGTTTATTTTCACTACCATGGGATCATCAGTTTTATACAGAACCATTTACTGGTGAGGTGAAAAGAGTTTGAAAATTACTAATCCAATTTTGTACTTTAATATGAGTCAAAGTCAGGTGAGAATTTCATTTCAAATGGACACCATTAAAATGGCATTCTGTCTTCCTCAGTCAAATGTTAACATTGTTAGTAGTTGAGAGAGAGAGGGGATTAAAAAGAGAGAGAAATACCTCTTGCTTAATAGATTTTGCTTTGGAAAAGCAGAACACCTCACTCAGCTCGTTTTATACTCAGAGACTACTACTTACTGCTGAATCATTTCTCCACCATCTAGAGAAACACAGACAGCATTACAGGCATCCATCCATCAAAAGCTGATTTGATTCATCATGACTCAACCAATGAGACCTGAGATTCTCTAAAGTGCAAGAGAGGTGTCACTTGTGAATAAATGTAGAATCATTTGAGACATGTAAGTTTTCTTAAGAGACTCATTTTACACGGTGGATGGGCAGCACTGATATCATTACTTTTTAATTGTTCCCTCTGGTAGACAAGTGTCACCTCTTTGCTTGAAATAATTCTGGAGATTATAGATCCCTCAGCCTCTCTCTTGACAGTCTCATATTACAAAAGTATTCATGTAGCTGAATGGATTTTTAATATTTCAACTGTTTTCTCTGCTTCACTTTAATTACTTATTATTTTCTACTAATGAGAACTTGTGCTTGTAAACTCAATTCCTATGTGCTTGCCTGTTGCTGTTCCCTTCTCTGTCAAAGACTTTCATTTCACTTTGCCATTTACGTGTGTGATTTCTCTGATGACACATATGCTCTCTGATGATTATATTTCAAATTTTAAAATTGTTTTAAGGATTTCCTCTTTGAGTTTTGTGATTCTTTTTGCTAGATAGAATATTTTATTAGATATATGAATTGAAAATCTTTCCTCCTTAGTCTTTGCCTTATGTTTTTGTTCCCTTAACAGTTTGTTTCAAAATGCAAATGTTTTTAATTTTGATGATGTTCCATTTCTCAACTTTTTCTTTTTTGGATCATGTTTTTTGTGTCGTACTTAAGAAATCTTTGCCAGAACCATGTCACAAGGATTCTCTGCTGTTTTCTTCTAGGTTTTACATTTACATCTGTGATCCGATTTTGAGTAGATTTTTGTATAGTGTTCAAGTTATGGGTTGAAGTTCATTGCATATAGATAGCCAAAATATGCAGCACCATATATTGAAAGGCTAATCTTTCTCTGTTGGATTTCATTTGTACCTTTTAAGAAAATCAGTTGTCCATCTATGTGTGGTCTATTTCTGAAGATTCTTTTTAGATCCATTGATATATTTTCTAGCTTGACACAAATACCATACTGTCTGGACTACCAGATGTCCTGAAATCAGGTAAAGATCATCTTCCAACTTTGTTCTTTTGAAAATTGTTTTGACTAATTGTAGGGCCTTTGAATTTCTATATAAATGTTAGAATTAGCTTGTCAGTTTTAAAAACATCTTGCTGGCATTTTGGGGGAGGTTAAATTGAATTTATTGAATAAATTTGGAAAGAATTTATGTGTGATAATATTGAGTCTTCTGACCCAGAATATGTCAGTGTTTGGTACTTTTGGTGTTTCAGTCTTAAACATCTGTTGTCCATTTTATCCCACAGGGTCTTGTGTTCTTGATGTATTATAAATAATACTGTCATTTTATTTCTATTTCTGATTGTCTGTTGTTAAACTATAAACACAATTGCCTTTTAAAATATTGATCTTGTATCCTGAACCTTTACAAAATCACTCATAACTTCTAGTAACTGTTTTTGGTCAATTCTAACAGATTTTCTGCATTGTAGTCTTAGCAGTTATAGTCTGCTGGTTTCAAAGAAAATGCCATGGCAATTCAGAGGTGGAATGTGGCATTATTGAAACATGGGTAGTCTTTAAACTGGCAGAACTGAAATGAACTCAGGTAGAGCAGGATAATTAAGAACATCATTTACATTAACCTAGATGTATAAGGTAACATGATACTAAGAAAGTTAGATTAGAACCAGTTTTCAAAAGTCCTTGATTACCCATCTAAGAAAGATATATCACAAATATTCCTTTAAAAAGTGACTAAAAGTCAGGCATTGTAATATTTTTGGCAATTAGAGTCTATGATTTGTTGAATATTGTTTTGGGCTAGTGGAGATAACCATGGTAGATTAAATGATTTCTAAAATGAGTAAACACAGCAAAAAATGCTTCTTACTTATGGTCCTACTACTGCCAGGCATGGAAGATTCATTATTCAACTGCAGACTTGTTTGACGCTGATGATCAATCACATGGGTAGGGTCCACTGTGAAGTGGAGTGACGTATGTTCAAACATTGCTCATCTGTCCTAGTCACGTTTACAAACCTGGGGTTCTAGTCAGATAATGACTGGTGGGTATTCCTTTTGACTTTGTCATATAATTCTATAAAGAAATACTATGGGCCTGTGAATTATCATTTTCAAATTGCAGTCTCTGTCCTCTGCATACCCACCCCCTGCAACCTACCACTTATTACTCTATGTATTGATGAAATACAAGCTTATTATCACATAAAAGGCAATTTGAACTTACTAGATCATGAGACTGGAACATGAATTATCTACAGATTTGGTGTATGTCATATATCTGTGTCTTCAGGTAATACATTACTGTTTTTATCACTGTCACAGAAGAAAGCAGCTTAGTTTTTACTCTTTGGTCTGAGAAATCCTGTTCTTTTTTCCCTTAGAAGGGACTCTATCTCTCTTTTGGTGTTCTATGAGTGGGTCAAAAGTATTACATTTGAGAGAAGGGATTCTTTGTGAGAGTCAGGTGAGAGCTTGTGAACTTTCTTCGCCTTTGGAATAGGGACTGATTGCATCTACAATATCTCTGTGCTTATAGAGGTTGAATTATTATCATGCTATGAAGATTATATTTGGCTCTTATGCAGTTGTTAGATTACTCAGTTTTGAAATACAAAAAGCTCCTGTCTTTGTATTCATGAGCTCCTTGCCATGTAATCATACTACTTCCCTGTAGATGCTGCTGCTGCTCCTGTTGGCCAGCATTTATTAGACTATATGCCAAGGATTATGTAAGTGACTTTATATAAGATATCTGTATTATTTAATCCTGTGTAGCAAGTTACACCAAATTTTAGCAGCATAAAACAGTGAGTGTTTACTTTGTTGTCGTTCAATCGCTCAGTCGTATCTGACTCTGCAGTCCTGTGGACTGCAGCACACCCGGCTTCCCTGTCCTTTACCATCTCCCAGAGTTTGCTCAAACTCAAGTCCATTGAGTTGGTGATGCCACCCAACCATCTCATCCTCCATTGTCCCCTTTTTCTCCTGTCTTCTATCTTTCCCAGTATCAGGGTCTTTTCTAATGAATCAACTCTTTGCATCAGGTCTCCAAAGTATTGGAGCTTCAGCTTCAGCATCAGTCCTCCCAGTGAATATTCAGGTTTGATTTCCTTTGTCTCTTATAATTTCTGATGATCAGAGACCTGGGAGTCATTTAGCTGGGTGGTTCTGGCTCAGGTTCTCTCACAATTGGAATAAAACTGTCAGTCAAAGTCTGGAGGGTATGGCTCAGGCTTACTTATATGGCCGGGTATCTGATATAAGACTCCCAATAACTTATTAGATATGAACTATTAATGTTCTCATATTACAGAGAAGGATGCAGAGGCCCATGAAGCAACTCACCCCAGGTCTAATGTCATTGTCTTTGGTTTTAACCATTATGGTTCAAACTACTTGTAATTGGAAAATAAAATTCTTGGGTGTTTATAACAATTATTTCTTTTGTTAGATAAAATTAAATTTACTGTAAAGGGGGACCTGGCTTCCTTTATTCATCAGAAAAAATTATTTGAGTACTTTTGAATGTTTAATATTGATATGTATTCATTTTATCCTGAATACATACATGAATATGTATATGTATAAAGTATTCTGAATCAGAGATAGATTTCTTATTAAATACACTGCACTAAATAATAAATGATTCATTCTCCCATTGCCCTAGTCCCTACCTCTGTAGTGACAAGATGAGAGCCAAGTTGGTTGTTTTATACAAGTGGATAGACTCATCCACGGGTAAGGAAGGAGAAAAAAAAATAAATTGCTATGCTTATACAGTGGTAGAAGATAGATGTCTACTCATTTCCTGGAAGGGTTTTCTTACTCCATCCCTTTGGTTTGTAAATAATATCTTTCTGAAAGTCAGAGACTGACTCCAAGTTCCTTGGCCTCATTCTTTCTTTAAATGAAAACACCTAGAAAGATGATAGTTTCAGTCTTCCTGGCATGTTGGGGATTTAACATAGGAACCTCTTGTGGTGATTTTTTTTGTCAACATAAGAGTTTTATTATCCTTTTGAATCAAAGCAATTTACTACATGAATGGCTACAGTTCTAATTCTCACAGTCTCTAAAGAGTCTCAGAGGGCTAGTGTGTTTATGAGAACACTGAGAAAGCAAGAGCAATTTTATTTCCCTACAGGGACCTACTGAGAGGCATGGGGCCTCTGTCTTCTGAACAACTATGTTTTTTCCCATTTTTTTTTATTAAATGATAGATACTAAAAGGGCTTATAAATTTTTACTTACGTATCACTTTGCATATTATTTATGTTAATTATTACATATGCCTATGTGAGGTTCATCATTTATCATTAAAGCATTTCACAGTATTTTTGCACATTAGTCACTTAAATATTGGTGTTATTAATTAATTAGGAGGATTGATAGTGAGTGAAACTGAAAGTCACTCAGTTGTATCCAACTCTTTGCAACCTCACGGGTTTAGTCCATGGAATTCTCTAGGCCAGAATACTGAAGTGGGTAGCCTTTCCCTTCTCCAGGGAATCTTCCCAACCCAGGAATCGAACCCAGGTCTCCCACACTGCAGGTGGTTTCTTTACCAGCTCAGCCACAAGGGAAGCCCAAAGTGAAAGTGAAAGTTGCTCAGTCATGTCCGACTCTTTGAGACCACATGGACTATATAGTCCATGTAATTCTCTAGGCCAGAATACTGGAGTGGGTAGCCTTTCCCTTCTCCAGGGGATCTTCCCAGCCCAGGGATCGAACTCAGGTCTCCCTCATTACAGGCAGATTCTTTACCAGCTGAGACACAAGGGAAGCCCAGGAATACAGGAGTGGATAGCCTATCCCTTCTCCTGTGAATCTTCCCAACCCGGGAATCAAGTCAGGGTCTCCTGCATTGCAGGCGGATTCTTTACCAACTGAGCTATGAGGGAAGCCAGCTATGATTGACACTGGTATCTCTATAAGTGATCTCCAGATCTATAACTTGGTATCTTAATCTCATTTTGTAAATAATATGGATAATAATAGCAAATATTTACCACTTACTACATGCCAGACACTGTTCTAGATGTTTTACAGAAATTTATTAGTTTAATGGTCATAATTGCACACTAACACATGAGTAATGGTTTATTGTTATTTCTGTAATGAGTAAGCTGAAGTATGGAAAGTTATAAACTTGCTTAAGATGACATACCTGAAAAGTTGCAGGGTAGATTCAAACACAGGTGCTTTGGCTCCAGTTTGCAAGCTCTTGACTATGTATGAGTTATATATGATTCATTACTTCATAAAAAGATATTTATCTAACACCTTTTATAAAAGAAGCACTGTTTTAGGAACTATGGACACATCGTTGAACAAAATACTCACAGCTTTTACATACTTGGAGCTTGTTTCCTGGCCATTGCTAGGACAGGCAGGTAAAGAACAAAAATTAAGTGAATAAACATATTTATAATATATTTATATTATAAATATATAATATTTATATTTATATTTATTTATAATATAATGTTAAACTGATAAGTGAGGAAAAAATTAAACAGACTAGAAAAATAGAGACTAAAAGAAGCTACTCTTTTAGAGTTGTCTGGGAAGTCTTGAGATACTGTTTTTGAAATATGAGGTTCTACCCAAACTGTGGATGGTGTGATAAATTTAGTAAATCAACAGCAACATTTCTAAACAAAGCATAGACTAGAATTAAATCGATTTAAAAAGAAGGTATAAGAGTTCATTGTTAAAGGAAATGTAGTTTTTCATAAGATATGCCCTTCACTGCATGTAAGTGTGTGTACTGGCTCATGATGTCACCTGTATTTCTGTGCATATGTTATAATCCCCAAAAAAGGAATATTTTGTTTGTTTGACATCCTGGGGAGCCAGCAAGGAGGGCATTGAGGCTGGTACTAGGATTGAGAGTGAGTGAGTTGAAATGAAATCAGAGAGGTGAGCGTGCACCAGAATACCTACAGAGCTCTGTGAGCTGTGCATGGGAAAATGTTTGGGTTTATCATAAGTGAGGTAGTAAGTTATTTGAGAGTTCTAAGCAGAACAGACATCTGATTTACATTTTAGAAGGGTCATTTTGGTGGCTGTGTGAGAAATAGGTTTTGTGGGAACAGAAATAAATTGAAAATGGAGCATAATTTCACACAGGTGCGTTGATGGGAGTACAAATGCAATAGAGAATTCCTGACTCTTGAAATCACCAAAACAATTTTAGACTCAGGGTAACCTAAAGAATATTTATCTAGCCTCCAATTCTCTAACCAAAAGCTTTTTCTAAAAATGACTAATTGTGTCTACGTCATTTTACTGTTAAAGATGAAGGTATTCTATATCATCTACTGAAAAAGAAACCTATCATAGCAATAAAATAGTATGCCCTGAAGGTCAGGATCAGAGCTGCAGAGGGAGTAGTATTTTGAAAATTAATCAGTGTGCTTTTTCTTTTGCCGTTAGGAGTATCCATATCTGGGTGGAGATTACAATCTATTCAAGAAAGAATATAAAGAAAAAGCTAGACTATAATTTGGCTTGCAATTCTCAAAAACATCATTTTGAAGATAAGCAAGTTTATTGTGGAAGAATTATTTTAAAATCCTTGATTTCTTGCTTTGATACTTCAAAAGAAGATATGGTAGACAAGCAAAGAAGAGAAAGGGGAAAAGACCATTTTTTCAGTTATAGTGAAAAACAAAGGGAGAGAGAAGAACAAAGAACATAAACTCATGCCTGAAAGTCCCATAATTTAGATTTTGGCACAGAGAGGAAAAATGTGTTAGGTAAGTGAGGGTGACTCAAAGGATAGGGAAGTTTTTAACTCTTCAGTTCAGTTGCTCAGTCGTGTCCGACTCTTTGTAACCCCATGGACTTCAGCAGCCCAGGCTTCCCTGTCCATCACCAACTCCTGGAGCTTGCTCTAACTCATGTCCAGCGAGTCGTGATACCATCCAACCATCTCATCCTCTTTCGTCCCTTTTTCCTCCTGCTTTCAATCTTTGCCAGCATCAGGGTCTTTTCCAGTGAGTCTGTTCTTCATATCAGGTGGCCAAAGTATTGGAGTTTCAGCTTCAGCATCAGTCTTTCCAATGAACACCAGGACGGATTTCCTTTAAGATGGACTGGTTGGATCTCCTTGCAATCCAAGGGACTCTCAAGAGTCTTCTCCAACACCACAGTTCAAAAGCATCGGTTCTTCGGCACTCAGCTTTCTTTATAGTTCAACTCTCACATCCATACATGACTACTGGATAAACCATAGCTTTGACTAGACAGACTTTCGTCTGCAAAATAATGTCTCTGCTTTTTAACATGCTGTCTAGGTTGGTCATAACTTTTCTTCCAAGGAGCAAGCACCTTTTAATTTCATGGCTGCAGTCACCATCTGTGGTGATTTTGGAGCCCAAGAAAATAAAGTCAGCCACTGTTTCCATTGTTTCCCCATCTATTTGCCATGAAGTGATGGTACCAGATGCCATGATCTTAGTTTTTTGAATGTTGAGTTTTAACCCACCTTTTTCACTCTCCTCTTTCACTTTCATCAAGAGGTACTTAAGTTCCTCTTTGCTTTCTCCCGTAAGAGTGATATCATCTGCATATCTGAGGTTATTGATATTTCTCCCAGCAATCTTGATTCTAGTTTGTGCTTCATCCATTCTGGCATTTCCCATGATGTGCTCTGCATATAAATTAAATAAGAAGCACGACAATATACAGCCTTGACATACTCCTTTCCTGATTTGGAACCAGTCTGTTGTTTCATGTCCAGTTCTAACTGTTGCTTCTTGATCTGCATACAGATTTCTTAAGAGGCAGGTCAGGTGGTCTGGTATTCCCATCTCTTGAAGAATTTTCCACAGTTTTTTGTGATCCACACAGTCAACAGCTTTGGCATAGTCAATAAAGCAGAAGTTTTTCTGAAACTCTCTTGCTTTTTCTATGATCCAGCAGATATTGGCAATTCGATCTCTGGTTCCTCTGCCTTTTCTAAATCCAGCTTGAACATCTGAAGTTCTTGGTTCACATACTGTTGAAGCATAGCTTGGAGAATTTTGAACATTACTTTGCTTGTGTGTGAGAAGAGTGGAAACAAAATGTCCTATCACAGGCTACAGCTGTCCCAACCTGGGGCATAGCCACATGAACTTAACAGAACAAAGGTCAGGCAGAGGAGGAGACTTCACACCACACTTGTTTCCTGTGTGGCGGAGAAGCAACTGAGGATCTGTCTGATGCACTTACCAGAGTGTGTCCATACTGGAGTGAGGAACAAGGAAGGTTACAGGGCAAGCCACTTTGCGGCCATTGAAACTCTCAGCCATACTTCAGAATTACTTGTGGCCCCAATGGGAACTGAGACTGAGGCTGATGTATAATGACTATCAGGTCCTGAGACTAAAACGGCATAGCCCAGATGAGGACTGAGCAATGATTGTCCAGCAGGACAAGCCATCCAGGTGGACCCCTGTCCAGAAAACCAGAGAATGCTGATGGCATCATTGCCAAGACTCAGATTCTTCTCTACCACTTTGAAACAATGCTATAGGGATGATGAAGGGGATTCTCAGAGAATCCAGGAATTTTTATCTGAAAGAGTTTTAACACTGCTATCTAAAGCATCTTTCTAAATGACCAGACAGAGCTTGGATTAGTTTTAGATAGGGATATCCTCACTAACAAGAAGGTAGTGGCTTAAGAGAAAGGACCGGATTGTTTTCTGATACAGTAAACAAAGTACATTTTCTCTACATATCCAAGGTGCAGTGTAAGTTAAATATCATAAAAGCCTTACACTGTTTGCTACCTTTTACTGGATGTTTACTATAAGCCTGGCCTGATGGACCCCAAAGTCAGTAGCCTTAAACACCACACCTCATTGCCTATTTAACAACAGAAAACAACAGAGATGCATTACAACCCAAGAGCTGTAGGAGTACCTACACTGGATTCATGGAAATACCTTCAGTTAGATAGACTTAGGCATGGGGACGGAGGAGTAAAATAAATATGTCTTTAAACACAGACATCTGGAAAGGTATCAAATACATGTCTGAGAGTGTCCAGAGCAGGAGGAAGTTCAGAAAAGTTATTATGAACCTTCCACATGCTAGGCTCCAGGGATTCCTGGAGCCTGGAGTTCTATCTGGAGGGATGGGGCATCCTGGGGGAGGCACAATTAGGTTGAGAGACCCAGGTCTTCATGGAAGCCCACGGCAGAAGGTCCTACTTTTCTGCCACTGACAGTTCCCCCAAACAGCCTTCTAGCACCATAGCCTACACTAGGCTTCTCACTCATGCAGAAAATAGAGTCACTCTGAAAAAACAGGTTATTTTTATCTTTTGGAGAATACATGTGAGCAGGCCATTCATGATTTTAGAATTGCTCTCCCTTAACCTGCTCAAATAGCTCCCTCTCTACCAATTAAAAACTATTATTAGATCAAAAAAGAAGTTTCATTCTATAAGTAGGGTTAAAAGACTTACTATGTGAATTGCAGATTAATATATAAAGTGGGGGAAATCACACTGAAATATAATCAGTATATAAGCATAAGCAGGTTTCTCATGTTCTGTCTCAAATTCACTGTGCTAGAAAGAGTGAAGAGAATAAGATGCTAGTGGGAATCCTGCAGAGAAGAGAGGAAGGGTGGTATCAAGAAAGCAAATATTTCAACTTTATTTTCTTTTCCAGTGCTATTCTCAGTTTACTTTCAGTTGAGCCAAAGTGGAAAGAAACTGCCACAGTCACATATTTGGAAGACTCAACTATGCTTAATTTACTGGTTTTGTTTTTTAACATTGAATCTCATCATTCAAAGGAAACTGTAATCCCAGAAAAGTATCACAGTATTTAAAAGTAATCTTTTAACTTCCTCCTTACTTTTTCTATAACTTTACTTAGTATCAAAGTTCCTCTCAAGTTTTGGAGAGGCACATAAGACACATCTTCTCAAATTTCAAGGGTTTCACTATGACAATATCCAAGAACCCAGTGTTCCTCCATAAATGTGAAAGACTGCATATGGACCAAAAGATTGTGGAAGACAAACCCATGGGATTCAATTCAAGTCTTCTTACTAGAGGAAGAATGAAGAAATCCAAAACCATTTGGAGAAAGTACATCTTTCCAGTTTAGCTGGGATGCATTCACAGACTGGGAAGGAAACATGGAATTTTCCTTTTGATGTTGTGACCTCTCACCTGTAACTAGTTTCATGTTGGGTAACATGTTTTCCATGGGACTTGTCATCTCTCTTGCCCTGCCGGCTTCTCCTGTTCACCTGGGATTATATCTAGAAAAATACGAAGAATAAGCTCGTCATTAATAAGGAAAACACTATAGCTACAAAGCAGGGAGTTTTAAACAAGGATCTTTAACGGACAAAAATTTCACATTATTTCTGTGTTAAAGGGTGATGATCTGTTATATTCATTATATTTAGTTTCTTTTAATTACATGTTTAATTATATTAATATATAAATTATTTTTATTTTTTGAAATTTAAAATTTTCTGTTTATAACATAGAATAATCAGAAAAAGAATCCCTAGTATGGTCAGGAAAACAATTAAAACATAAAATGGGAAAACAGAGAAAAGTATGGTTTTATGTCTATGGGAACCCTGAAATAGAACCATCACTCTAACTAATCATTAAGGAATAAATTAATAGCACCTTGTTGGCCCTGAGAGGAGATTTTAAGAGATAGATACATCAGGTGGTTTTCTGACTTTTGGGGCTTCCCTGGTGACTCAGACAGTAAAGCATCTGCCTGCAATGCAGGAGACCTGGGTTCGATCCCTGGGTTGGAAAGATTCCCTGGAGAAGGAAATGGCAACCCACTCCAATACTCTTGCCTGGAAAATTCCGTGGATGGAGGAGCCTGGTAGGCTATAGTCCATGGGATCACAAAGAGTCGGACACAACTGAGCAACTTCATTTTTTTTTTTTTGGCGGCTCATTTGGTAAAGAATCCACCTGCAATGCAGGGTACCCAGATTGGATCCCTGGATCAGGAAGATTCCCTGGAGAAAGGAATGGCAACCCTCTTCAGTATTCTTGCCTAGAATATTCCACAGACTAAGGAGCCTGGTGGACTGCAGTGCATGGCATCCCAAGGAGTCGGATATGACTGAGAAACTAACACTTTTTTGGCTTCTAAATAGCTAATCTTTATTTTCCATCCAACAAATGCAAAATGGTATATATGTGACCTGGTAGTAGACTGAGGAAACCATGACTAAACTGCACAGATGTGAACTTTCTATTTAAAAATGTATCATCAGATGTTACTGTTTCCAAGGGTGTTGGCTTTCAGTCATTAACATTACTTAGGAACTATTAAAGTGCTGATTTAGCATTCTGTTTAAAACTTGTCAGTGGAATTTTCAGGTGTGAGCATAGTGGAACACTCTGAACTACAACATGATATGTTTAACAATAGCCAACAAATCATACATTGTGCATGAAATCATGACTAGCAATGGCTACATAATTTTTAATATGATAATTTTTTGAAATCCTAAATGCCCTCTATACCTGACATATACCATATTACCTTCCAAATGTGGAATACTCTTCTTTGAAACTAGAAAACTGACTTGAAATAATTTGTAAGTTTTGCCTTTTAAATTAATAGAAAATTTTTTTTTCTGAAGTTCACTTTCCTATCAGCATTTTAAATTTAAGATGTATTTCATTTTCCAGGGGAAACAATTTAGAACATTCTCTATCTAAAATGTCAGTGTATTGGTATAAAGTATAAATTCTTAAATTTAAATTACAGTATTATTCACAAGATTATCAGAACTTCAGTGGTATTTTTTAAATTAAGACTAAATGTACAAGGTAAATAATCCAGAAAAAAACTTGATTATTTTAAACCTCATATTTTAAACTTCAGAGCAAGAGTTAATCATATTTTACCTTCTAACTATAACTAAAATCATATTTTGGCATAATTTTGAAAAATAAATATTTTACATTAGAATTATTTCACATCCATGCCCATAGAATAGTTCCTTTACAATGATTTTCAGAACATGGTAGAGCTTTTCAAAAATCCTGTTAAGATTCTAGTTGTGATGAAAGAAATTCAAATCTACTCTTTCATCTAACATATAGTTTATAATTTTAACACTTTAAGGAACACTAGAAGTTTAAGGAACTATTTCATAATCTCCAGGAATCTTATTTTAAACGTATTTAAAACATGGGGGAAAAAACAACTGAAATTGGTACATTATTTTTTGTTTTTACTATATGAACAATCAGCCAGTTAGGATTTTTTGTTTGTTTTGTATTGTAAGTATCTCTGAAATACCAGAGCTTTTTTTATGTATAAATATTAGGAAGGATTAATAACTATTAAAATTGTGTACTTATTTTTGTTTGTTGGTGGTTATCCACAAAGCTGGAGAGAAGTAGATTTCTCACTCCTCTCGAGAGTGGAAGTGTTCTTGAGAATGAGAAATAGTTTACTAAATGGTTAGCATGGAAGATCATTTATTTTAAGAATAACTTAAATCCAGAATGCTTCAGGATAGGGCAAAGGCAAATTTTGAAAGGAAATATTCACATGTTAATTTAGATACTGTATTTAAGTGTGAACACAGAATCAGAATTTCTGCCCATACCTTTTACTGATACTAATTAGTGATCATCACTCTTTCTTCAATAAAATTTGAGGGAAAAGCTGATGCATTCCTTAGTATTTGCAGTTATATTTATTATCCAACTGCTTTGTGTTGGATGAGTAGGGAATTCCTAAGAGGCTTCATCTATCTGCCTGACTTTCATAAAACTAAACACAAGCTTATATTCTAAAATTTTGATAGACTCCTTCAAAATATTTCAGCTTTATCTATAAAACAACAGGAATGATGTAATAATATTTACCCCATAGAATGAAGATTAAATAAAATGACTCAGTGCCTGGCATAAAGACTCAATAACTGTTCAGCTGAGTTTTTTCCCTTCTATCCTATAAGAATTGGAACATGTTACAGTAGACACTACCTTATCTCAAAGCCTAACACAGTGCACAATTAACAGGCATTTGATTAATATTTTGCATTACTTAATAATATGGAGAAATTATATGGAGAAAAGTATTTTCACTGTTTGCTGTTAGTAGGATCAATAAACATTCTTTGATTCAATTAACAGGAATCTTTACAGAAGTAAAATGACTTATAGATTCTATTCATTACCTAATAAATTTATAGTAGTGATAATTTATAAGATTAATATTTTTCCAAGTTTCTAATGTCCCAAGTTAATATATACTTTCCTAGTTTGTGTTTATAAATTCTGGATTTGTTTCTGAAGAATAAAAAATGCTCCTGTAAAACAGATGGCATAACTATTTAGAGTTATGGACCCTAAATTCTACAACAAACTATTTCACAAGTACATATAACTGTAAATAGCAACCCATGATTTATTAGGGGCAGTTTCTTCTAGTGTGCCTTCCCATGCAGCTCAAAATTTACTGCTCCCTAACCCAGACATTAGTTTTCACCCTTGGTTGTTAGGACTTTTCATAAGCTTGTGCTTTTCAAGAAAGAGAGACAGAGAGGGAGAGAAAGGGAGGTGGCAGGGGTGTAGGGACTGAAGAAGGAAGGAAGGATAGAAAGAGCAGTTTCTCCTTTATCAGTTCCTCTCAATCTGTGTGCTTATGCCTTGGGATTTCTAGTGAATCTGTTTCAAGTCCTGGATATCCTCTCCTACGAAATGTATTGATCTCTGTGCATTCTCCAGGATACTAATATACTACCGAGTGGGATTATGCATATAAAAATATAGGAAGAGAATTAAAGACAGGAACAAGTATTTTTAAGAAATAAAGAATTTATAAATACAGCAGTTCTCTGAAGGGCAAAATACCATTTGCAGTTCAAAATAAATGTGTAACTCAGACCATGCCTACACTTGACATACTAGTATATTTTTCTCCCTGTGATTAATTCTTCAAGCCTCCATTTTATCCAGATAACTTACTATAATCTCTAGTTGGACCCTGCCTTAGAGCATTTTCTGCTGCTAAACTGTCACTTGGAAAACCATTGGCATATAGCCAAACATCCCAGGTTATGCACTAATGCGCAGAAAACCTTCATCTCTTACAGCACTACATATCCTTGATCAAACCATACTCTTCAACTTCCATTCTTCCTAAATCTTCCTCTGTCTTTTTGCAACTTGGAATGTATCTTCAGGTAATTCTGCGTTATCTCTACCTTCCAAATGGCACACTGATTATCTTGCACTAACTGTAACCAGTGTTCTCTGACAACATGGCTTCCCTTTCATCTCTCTGGAGTGTGGGCTGCTTTCCCAATACCTTACAGTTTTAGGTTGAACTTTCCATGTTCCAACCATTTCTCCCCCTACACACTTCACAAACATCATTAATTTGAATCTTATTGCAAGTTTTTGCCACAAAAGAATGCTACTTAACTACTGTTTTCTGCTGACCTCCTACTCAGCCTTTTCAATCATTGATGACTTTAGTATTGACTTATTCTTTCTCATTACCTTGTCCTGTCTTTCTGCGTGGTAAATTAAACATTCACAAGGAGGACCCATCTGACCTCTAGTGTCTCTTTTCTTAATTTCCTCTCAATTAACACTATTTTCCTATTTACTTCCTATCTCAGCTGCTCACTCTCATGCTCATCTCTTTGTTCTATCAACAACTATATGTTGATTTCAAACACCCTCATTCTCTGTTATTTCTTATCCTTCTAGCTCCCTTAATTAATCATAAATGCATCAACTTTTTTCATCAAGATTTCTGTTGGTCCTGTCACTTTCCCCACTATTCATAATGTCATGTCCTGACATTTCTCCTTAACTAGGCTTTATTTCAAACTCCATTATTTTAATGAATCTTTCTGAATACTTTAGACTTACCTCCTTGTCACTCTCATTATCTGCCCTCCTTATCTTGCAACATCTCACCTCTAATTGAATTCAACAATCTGTTTTTCTCCATCTGTATCTGATTAATGATTAATGTGGACAAAATTATACAGACCTGCTAACAAGTTTCACTGTAGATTTAGGAACACAAATAACTACTCAACACTATTAACTAATTCCATCATATTCTCTATCCTCAAACTTCTAAACCCCATCATAGTTCAACCTACCTAATAACTTCATTTCAGTAATCTAAGGTTAAATAGAAAGATTCAAATGCGAGCTTCCTCACTTTCTGCTGCTGCTACTGCTAAGTCCCTTCAGTCGTGTCCGAATCTGTGCGACCCCATACACCGCAGCCCACCAGGCTCCGCCATCCCTGGGATTCTCCATGCAAGAATACTGGAGTGGGTTGCCGTTTTCTTCTCCAGTGCATGAAAGTGAAAAGTGAAAGTGAAGTCCCTCAGTCATGTCCGACTCTTCGCGACCCCATGGACTGCAGCCTACCAGGCTCCTCCATCCATGGGATTTTCCAGGCAAGAGAACTGGAGTGGGTTGCCATTTCCTTCTCTGCCCTCACTTTCTGACCCACAGATAAAGCATCCTTTTTGTACCCACATTCTCTGCCTTTCACTTGCTAATGTAATTTGAAACCCTTCCATGTGTATTCCTTTCCAAGAAACTAATTTCCACAATTGTCCCTCCTAGCTGTATATCATAAATTTCTCTGCTCTATTTTAAAATTCTTAATATATAGTTCTAGTGTCTTTCTTCTGGCTATGCATCATTATTTTCAGCCTCTCATGGCAAAATTTCTTGAGTCTATGTTCACTTACTCCAGATCTTTCCTTCATATTTTTTTTTCTCAGCCGTCCCAACTAGATTTTCACTCCCTTCATTCCATGATTATAAAAGACATTGTTGGCACCATAGTCACACTGGTCATTTTTCTGCTCTCATCTTACTTGAATTTATAAGCAGCATCCAATGCAAATGACCACTCTCTTTTTTAAAAACAGGTTTTGGGTTGTCCAAGATTCTGAGAAGCTTCTTTCTCCAAAATTCATTCCTATAAATTTCTCTTTCTTAGTATTCTGAGAAAGTTGGTTCTTCTGCCTAAGACTAGCTTGTAAATGTTGGGGTGCCTGAAGGATAGGTTCTAATTTAACCTTGTTCGTTTGTGCTGATCTCCCTAGAGGACGTCATCAATGACAAAGAATTATACTTACATTCTTAGAATATAGGCACTCACTTTTGCAAATAAGTTATTTTTTTTCCTTTTTTATTGAGGTAAAATTAGTATATAATATTATATAAGTTTCAGATGTACACCGTTATAATTAGTCCTCTGTACATTACAAAGTGATTATTACTTTGTAATAATTACCATCCATCACCATACAGTTGACCCTCTTCATCCGTTGGAGCCATTCTCCCCACCATTTAAAATTATTACAAAATAATGGCTATATTAACCCTGTACTGTACAATATATCCTTGTTGGTTATTTATTTTGTATATAGGAGTTTGTGCCTCTTAATTCCATGACCCTATCTTGCCCCTTCCCTCTCCCCACTGGTATATCCACTAGTTTGTTTTCTGTATCTGTGAGTATGTTTCTTTTTTGTTATATACATTTGGACTTTTTATTTTTTAATTTCCACATTTGAATGATAACATATAGTATTTATCTTTATCTGACTGGCTTATTTCACTAAACATAATATTATCTGAGGTCCATTCATATTGTTGTAAGTAGCATTTCATTCTTTTTATGGCTTGGTAGTATTCCATTGTATGTGTGCATATGCATATACTAAATATATTCACACAAGAATTATATATATGTGTATTGTGTACACATTTGCACATATTGTGTATACATAAACAATATACTGCATCTTCTTTATCCATTCATCTGAAAATAACCACTTAGGTTGCTCCCATATCTTGTCAATTGTAAATAATGTTGATGTAAACCTTGGGGTGGATGTATCTTTTCGAATTAGCATTTTTGTTTTTTCAGATATATACCCAAGCGTGGAAATTCCAGGTCAAATGGTAGTTCTTTTAGCTTTTTGAGAAACCTCCATATGATTTTCCACACTGGTTGCACCAGTTTACATTCCCACCAACAACAGTGTACAAAGATTCCCTTTTCTCCACATTCTTGGAACATTTATTACTTGTGGGTTTTTGTTTGTTTGTTTTATTTTTGATGATAGCTGTTCTAACAGGTGTGAGGTGATATTGTAGTTTTGTTTTACATTCCTTTGATAATTTGCGATGTTGAGCATCTTTTCATGTACCCATTATTGGCCACCTGTATGTTTTCTTTAGGGAAACATCTGTTTAGATCTTCTGCCCATTTGGGGGGGCTTCCCTGATAACTCAGCTGGTAAAGAATCCACCTGCAATGCAGGAGACCGCGGTTCGATTCCTGGGTCAGGAAGATCCGCTGGAGAAGGGATAGACTACCCCCTCCAGTATTCTTGGGCTTCCCTGGTGACTCAGATGGTAAAGAATACGCCAGTAATACAGGAGTCCTGGGTTCAATCCCTTGGTTGGGAAGATCCCCTGGAGAAGAAAACGGCTACCCAATCCATTATTCTGGCCTGGAGAATTCCATGGACCTACTTTTTAATCAGACTTTTTTCTGAGCTGTGTGAGTGCTTTACATAATTAGGAAATCAATCCCTTACTGGATATATGCTTTAAAAATGTTTTCTCTCATTTTGTTAGTAGTTTCCTTTGCTCTGCAGAGGCTTTTTAGTTTGATTTAATTCCAGATATTTATTTTCTGTTTCCTTTGTGTTTGGTGTCAAATCTAAAATTGTTTTCTTTAAAATACACAGATGTATTTTCTGTTATCGAGAATTTAACTTTTCAGAATAGTTTTTAAAATAGCTGTGTTGAAATATAATTCACATACCATAAAATTTATTCATTTTAAGTGTACAATTTAGTGTACCCTTATAGAGTTGTGCAGTCATCATAATCTAATTATAGAATGTCTTCATGTTCCAGAAAAGAAACCGAGCATTGACTGTCACTCCTTACTGTCCCCCACCTCTAGCTCTAAGCAGTTGCTAATCAACTTTTTGTCTATATTGATTTGCCTATTCTGGACACTTCATATCAGTGGAAACATATGAATTGTCATCTTTTGTGACTTTTTTTTCATTTAGCATAATGTTTTCAAGGTTCATTCATGTATAGCATGTATCAGTATATCATTCCTTTTATTGCTAAATAATATTCATTTGTCTATACGTTAGTAATGACCATTTGGGTTTTTTTTCCACTTTTTACCCATTAAGAATAATAATGTTATGAAAATTTATGTGTAAATTTTTTGCATGGACATAGTTTTATTTTCTCTTTAATATGTATGTAAGTGGAATTGCTGAATCATATAATAACTGTATGTTTAACTTTTGAGTGGCAGTCAAACTGTTTTTTACAACAGCCAAACCATTCTTACATTCCCACCAGCAATGCATGAAGTTTCCAATTTCTCCATATCCTTGCTAATACTTGTTATTATTTGTCATTTTGATTTTTGTCATCCTAGTGGAAATGAAGTGCAATTGCAATTTTTATTTGTGTTTATTAACAGCAAATGATGTTGAGCATCTTCTCATTGTTTTTCTTTTTCAAAAAAAATTATTCAAATTGTTGGACTATTTAAAATTTGGGTTTTTTTTTTTATTATCGAGTTTTAAGTTTCTTTTACATGTTCTTTATACAAGTCCTTTATCAGATATATGATTTACAAATATTTTCTACCAGTCTGTAGTTTTGCTTTTTGCTTTCTTGACAAGAATTTTAAGTAGAGTTATTTTATAGTTTTTCCAGTGTCACCATCAATTTATAGGCCAATAAACAAACATTCCAAAATATACGGTGCTAAAACAGAAAAACAATTATTTTTCTTTGTATACCTCATGTTTCTTTTACAAGGTTACAGTGGAATAGCTAGGGGTAGAGGGTTGCTTCATGTTCATACTCAACTAGAGAATATCTGGATGTTGAGATTTAATATGAGCTTTGTATTTGTTTTATGTTTCGCTGAATTTCCTAGTAAGAAAAGGGAAGACTTCATAACTAGTGGTAGTTTTTCACTTATAGTGAAAACTCGAACAAATATAAAAGCAGGCAGAATCTATTCCTATCAATGGGGGAATTCTTATGTAGTTACTCAGTTGAACATGAGGCCAGAGGCCATGAGGCCAGTTGAACATAAAGCACAAAATGCCTAGTTCATTGTAAGTGTTCAGTAAGTGACAGTTAAGTGATTCATTAATGAATCAATGATAGTATGTGATTTGGATTCCTTAGGGCCCTAGGATTCTACTTGTTGAAACTGTGTGACCTTGAAAATTCTGTCTAAAATTAATGTGGACTTAAGGAACAAAAGATATTTCCATGGCAACCTGGAGTGTCATAAATAAGTAAATTGTTCAACAGTTACACAGAATGAGACTTTATTTTCTGAAAACTTTGGTCTGGGCACTTAAAATTTTTTACCTTTTGGAAAATCTAGCTGTAGTAATTAATCTTCTGGGTAGTTAATGCAAATTAAAAGACTTCCTTGGTGGTGA
Source organism: Giraffa tippelskirchi (assembly GCF_054371585.1). Taxonomy (NCBI): domain Eukaryota; kingdom Metazoa; phylum Chordata; class Mammalia; order Artiodactyla; family Giraffidae; genus Giraffa; species Giraffa tippelskirchi. Next base: position 99,744,716 of record NC_137280.1, on the reverse strand, counting down.
GAATTTCCAGAAATATTGCAATTCAGAGTGATATAGGAGCAAGATGTCTAAAGTGGTATGAATGGTCTTTGTGAGGTCTCATGGCCAGTTTGGAGTCAGGGGCCAGTTTGGTATATATGGGATGACACTGAGTGATACTGCATTAATTAAAGGGATCAAATAAATACTTTCTGTGCATAGTCTTAAACATAATGCTTTTAATGATACAAAACCTCCATTGGTAATAAATGTAGTAAGAAAAATGGTCCTAGTACATTATGTCCATTCCTTAAAGTCTTTGATGTTCTATACCAAATTCCCCTTGAGGACATAGTATTTGGAAAAAATCATCTTCTAAAGGTATTTTATAAAAATTATCTGTTACTTTTGGCATCTTTTAATGAATCTTAGATAACATGTAGTTATGTTGCTGAACCACTGATAAGAAAAAATGTTTTGAGGAGGCTTGACATCCTTCTGAGACTGATGTGAGTAAAATGAGTAATAGAATATTTGTTTGCCTTTGTTCAAAACCATTTCTTATAACTTTTCTCGAAACACTGCGAATTTCATTCTATACTGGTCATGTTTCTATTGATTGCCTGGTCATAGACCAAGAAGTGATAAGTGTACTACCTGATCTTTAGCCATCTAACTGCTGCTGCTGCTGCTGCTAAATCGCTTCAGTCACGTCTGACTCTGTGCGACCCCATAGATGGCAGCCCATCCATCAGGCTCTGCCGTCCCTGGGATTCTCCAGGCAAGAACACTGGAGTGGGTTGCCATTTCCTTCTCTAAGCCTTCTAACTAGCCGATGGCATTCCTGAGCATGTCTGATGCTGGGTGAAACTATTCTAGTTCTTTAGTTCTCTAAGAGCTTTGCCCTGAAAATACCTTGGGACAGAAAGACATGAGTAAGATAAAAATTGAGGAAGTAATGGGCATTTTGGGCAAATTAATGCCACCATGCCAATAGACTGATTTTGTTTTTCCCTGACCTCAATAGGTCCTGAAGCTCTGTTCCAAGAGTATATTTTCGTTGTGCTCAACTGGAACCATTGAAATGTCAGGCTAATAAATGTCACCTCACTAATTTGTCTGGATGTAGCTATGAAATTCATTGAAACTGAATCAAATCAAGAATTGGTGAATTTAACTGAAATGTGTACATTATAGGATTTAAATTGTTATTGCTCAAATACATTTTCCATTAGTATAGTTTGCTTTATAATAGGGTCTCAATTTATATTGTGTTAGCCTCCCTTTTATAAGGGGGTTTGATTTTAGTATTACTGGAAAGAGACAATGTCAATTAAGAAGGGTATTTTTTGTCTTCAGTTTTTGGAAATTTTGATGGCAAAAAAAATGCTTGTAGTGATATGGTTCTTACTTATGGTTCTTATAGTTACTCAATAGATTTACTGAGCTAATACTTAAACCAGACAGTATTGATACCAACACTATTATAGTTAGAGTATATTTAATATTATAGATATACTATTATAGAATATTAGTAATATTATAAACTGTTCCCTTACTAAGGGAATAGTATCTTTATCCTCTCCAGTAATATGGAGATAAAATATATTGCTACCAAAAAAAAAAAAGAATGGTAGCAGAAAAACTCTTAGAGCTCAGGGTTAATTTAGCTTTGCAAAATATATATATATATATGTGTGTATTTTATTTTCAAATTAGGTTAAAAATTACATAAAGTGAAATGCTCAGATCTTTACTGTAACCTTTCAGTCTATTTTGATGAGAGGATATCAATAAACAGAGTATTTCCATCATTTTGGAAGTCCCCTCTGTCCCTTTCACAGTCAGTCCCCTCAGAAACAACCACTAAATTGACTGCAAAACCCCTGACGTTGGTTTTGATTAATCTAGAATTCATATAGTTGGAATCATACATATGTACTTTTTTGTGTCTGTTTATTTCATTTAGCATAATATTTTCACAGCTCAGCTGTGTTTGTGTGTGTCAGTAACTTACTCCTTTTTATTGCTGAAAAGTGTTCCATTATAGGGATATCCTATAGTTGTTTTTTTAAAAAATCCGTTCTCTTGTTGGTGGTCATCTGGGTTGTTTTCAGTTTGGGACTGTTATTAATAAAGCTGCCATCAACATTCATGTATAAGCTATTTTTGTGTATATATGCTTTCATTTCTCTTGGGGAAAAAGTTAGGAGTGGAATAGGTAGAGGAGTCCTGGGTCAGAGGATAAGTGTATATTTAACTTTTTAAGCAAATGCCAAATGTTTTTTTGAAGTAGTTGTAGCATTTTACCCTCTGACCTGAAATGCAGAATTTCACTTGCTCCATGTCATTTCAGACTTAGTGTTGTCAACCATTTTATGCCAGTTTTATGTGTTGTGAATATTTTCTTCCAGTTTGTGGCTTTTTATTGAGTCATGCTTTTTTTTAAGAGCAAAAAATTTTAAGTTTTAGATAGTTTAGAAATAAAGCTTTATTGTTTTTGTATATAAATCTGCTATTCATCTTAATTCAATTTTCAGTATGGTATGAGGTAAATATCGAAGTTTTTTAATCCCTAATGGATAATCAGTGTTCCCATTACCATTTATTGAAGAGATTTACCTTTCTCTCTTAATTTAGTCCTGTTTTCAAATATCAAGGCTCTATTTCTTGACTGTTCAGTTCCATTGATCTATCCTTTTGCCAATACCATACTCTTTTGGTTAACTATGAAAAGTATGAAAGTGAAAGTCACTCAGTCATGTCCGACTCTTTTGACCCCATGGACTCTACAGTCCATGGAATTCTCCAGGCCAGAATTCTGGAGTGGGTAGCCTTACCCTTCTCCAGGGGATCTTCCAAACCCAGGGATCAAACCCAGGTATCCTACATTGCAGGTGGGTTCTTTACTAGCTGAGGGAAGCTTTTCTACAGGGGAAGGAAGCCCAAGAATACTGGAGTGGGTAGCCTATCCCTTCTCCAGCGGATCTTGCTGACCCAGGATTCCCTGATAGCTCAGTTGGTAAAGAATCTGCCTTTAATGCAGAAGACCTTGGTAACTATTGCTATATAAAAAGGCTTAAAATTAGGTGGCATATATTTCTCCTTTTATTTCTAAGGCTATTTCAGGCTATTTTTCTCTTTTTTTTTGCATTTTTTCAGCTTTTGCAGGTTGTAATTGTTATTTTGTCAATGGTTTCTTTTGCTCTGCAGAATCTTTTTAGTATGATGTATTTTCATTTGTCTTTTTTTGCGTTTGTCTTTGCTTTTGGTGTTAAATCCTATTTTAGTTATTTCCCATCCTTTACCTTTTAATATAAATTTTTAATTTCCTTGCCAATTTAAAAAAATCTTTAATGAATTTTAGTTGTGATTGCATTTAATCTATAAATATATTTGGAGGGACCAGATATGTTAACACCATTGAGTCCTCTGATTCATAAACATAGTATTTATTTGTTTGTTTGTTTAGTTTTCTCTAATTTCTGTCAGGACTTTTTTATAGTTTTCAATGGGCCAGTCTTGTCCATCATTTGTTAATATTTATAAATTTAGGAAAATATTTAGAAATATTTGGTGTTTTGATGCTATTATAAAATATTTAAATTTTTATTTTCAAATAGTTTATTTTTAACTTATTTATTTTTGGATAGTGAGTTTGTTTTGCCATATTGCTAAATCTGCTTATTTGTAGTATTCTTCAAGATTCCTTAGAATTTTCTTTGTACACAATTATGTCATCTGAAAATAAAAGACAGATTTACAGTTTATGTAAAGACAGTTTATGTCTTTGTAATCTCTATAGCTGTTTCTTCTTGTTGTTTTACTTCAATGACGGGGACCTCTAGTTGAATATTGTTTTAGATCTTTCTTTTATTATGGGAAGAATATAATTTTTTCTCTTGAGTCAGTAGTAGCAGAGACTATTGTCAGTTGAGGTGGGGGAGTTTGTGTTCCTTGTGTAGCATGGGTAGCATTGCCATGTATATCCGAGATTGGTAACGTGAAAATCCTGTGTAATCCAGGCAAGTGCAGGGAATGATTAGTTTTCTTTCTTTTCTCTAGCTAGAGTTAACTCTTCTTTCTCTATTTTACAGATATAATAAAAAAGCTAAAGTAATTATCCATTTAGTTGTACACGTATACTTTTTCCCTCAAAAAATAAAAGTTTTCCATGTGAAGGTCTTTTTGTCAGATTTGACTTTTTTGTCAGATCTGTCTAATTTCTAAGCTTTTCCTTCGTTGGAAGCCTTCAAAAGTCAATTAAGCCACTTTGGTCAATGACTCTGGAAGTTGTCATCTCAAATACTTACATAGGGCAATATAACCTTTGAAAAATTTGCCGTCTTTGAACCTGTTTCCTCATCTCTCTAAAAAGAGAAAGAATAATAGAATACTTTCATTAAGTCATAATATTATAGAAATATTTATATAGTTAATGCTTTGATGGACAACAAAGTTACAGAGAGTTAACTTCTGGTATTTATCTGGTTTAGTACCTATGTCAGAGAAACTTAAGTAATGGTTTGTATGACAGTTGTTTATCTCAATAATCAACTTCTAAGATGTTGATTTGTAGTTTTAATTTGTATGAATTTACTTATCAATTGCTACATTTGCTTGGATAGAAAACAAAGCTTTTTACAAAGCTATGCAAAGGCATAACTAGAAAGGATTCCTATAAATCTTTCTCAAACACATTTTTAGTTCAAATTAATAGTATATTTATTTGGCTCTTTATAATACTGCTACTCTAGGTAGAAGTAGGTTTAATGCTTTACCTGTTTTTGTTTCAGTATTTTCAAATTTGGCTTAGACATTAAAGTATTTGAACTTGCTAAAGTGGAGTAAATTAATTTTGAAGTATATAATTATTGTTCGTCAGTCTTTCTAGTCAATAATTTTAGATGAGATACTTGCTACTAACTGTGATCTATTTAGCCCTATAGGTTTTCTTCCTTTCTATTAGTGACATTGCTGTTTAATATGCCTCCAAAGCAGTATCCTGAAGTGCTATCTAGTGTTCCTAAGCACATAAAGGCTGTGCTGTGATACACAGAAAACACATGTGTTGAATAAACTTTATTCGCCATGAAATATATTGCTATTAGCTATGAATTCAATGTTAATGGGTGAACAATATATATTAAATAAGGTATCTTCAAAGAAAAGCATACATAAAACAAGAATATGTATTATCAGATGATGAAAATATTGTGACCAGAGGCTTACAGAAACCGAATTCTTTATTTCCCCTAGGAGCAATGATTCATTGTTTGCTAATTCAATGTTTGCAGCAACTTTATAGATTATAACTACCATGGATAACAAGAATTGACTGTATAGTTGACCTTTGAACAATGCAGGTGTTAATCTGCATATAATTTGTAATTGGCCCTCTGTATCCTTGGATTCAACCAGCCATGGATCCCATAGTACTGTAGTATACACTGTTGAAAAGTATCTGCACATAAATGGACCCATGCAGTTCAAACCCATGTAGTTCAAGGGTCAACTGTATTTCAGTTGTGATGGTAACAAAGCTTCTGTCTGTAACAATTTACACTCTAATCAAAATATGTAAGTGGTTATTTATTCACACTTTCATCAACAGTGTATATAAGGGAACTTTCAAATCTTTGTCATATAGTTTCAAAAAGGTATCTTACTGTCGTTTTAACTTCCTGTCTTGAGTTATATACATTTTATTGGTGCGTGTAAATATGTGTGTATGAAGGATTTGCCCATATCCTTTCCCCATGTTAACAATTACATTATTGGTGTTTTTCTGGTAAATTTCTAAGGGCACTTAATATACAGAGGAAAATTATCCTTTGTGGTGTTAGTTGAAGATATTTTTTTCTCAGTGTCATTTGTCTTTTATCTTTGAGTAGGGTTATTTTTCTTTGTTTAACCATAACAACTCTAAGTTTTTGCATAGTGAAGTTTATCAGCCTTTTTTCTGATTTTTGTGCTTTCCTTTGAAAGACTGTCTCTAATAATGGAAATACATTTTTTAAAGTTTTAATATTTTCTTCCAGTCCTTTTAAATTTTATTGTTTAGTGTTAACATATTTGATTCCAGCTTATTTTTTTCTCTTTTTAAAAATGGCTAGCTGGTTGAAACAACCACTTTAAAAAATATCTATTTTCTCCATCAATTCAAAATGCCATTTTGGTGTCAACTTTTCCTGTATACTTACATGTATTATTTTTGTACAACATATTTCCTATTTTGTAAAGTATACTTGCACATAAGAGACCAGAAGAAAAATATGTCAATACATTTATACAAAATAAATGAGATGGAGCCTAAATAGTGAGCCCAGTTGGGCTGGCATATGTTGTTTTCCAAATGTTTTAACCTATCATTTCTGTGGGAGATTCTGAAACCAGTAGAAAATTAATATCAGATGATGCTTCAATTCTTAGAGCTTTTGGTTGAAAGTAAAACAAAAGTGTCTTAAATTTACCAGTAAAAATTTTGTGAATTCTCTGTATGCCATTATTCCTTACAGTTCATTATGGAGAAAAATAATTCAGCACTATATTCCTAACATTCCTAACATTCAGGTCCAGTGAAATGGATTCACTTTCCTTAGTTAAGTCTCACATTGTTTGGAAATGCTAGTTTATTACACGAAAATCCACATTAACCTACAAGGCCAGTAATAGCCTGCTAAATATAACAGACCCCACACATCCCTGTAATTCTACAAATTAATGGTTTCATACATAGAGAGAACCCCTACCACGGTCAAGAAACCCAAATTAGTTATTCTGCCTGCCTTTTCTAAGACTGAGCCATTGAGGAGGTGACAAAGATTAGTGATGTTGAGCACTAATAATGATGATCCTGCTGACAGCCCTCCAATTTTAAAAATAATTAGGTATTTTTTTTTAATCCAGTTTTCTGCGTGGCGTTAAATGTTAACAGCTTCTTAAATAGCTATGTAACACCATTCTTGGGAGACATTTAAGACATTACCCTCCCTACTCTCCAAACCCCAGAACCAAACCACAAAGAAAATAGTAACAGAAGTAAGATCTTATGGAAGGTTTTACATAGAGGCTTCCTTAGAACTGAAGTTAGCAATATTCTGGCTCATTTTCTGCTGAGCAGCTATATAGTTTTTGAGGTAACTTAGATTTTCCATACACTTAGTGATTCCTGTTTTCACCAGCATATACAACAGGACTGAAAGCAGTTCATCAACCCAAGTGTTCTCTGTTAACACAACTAGGAGGTAGAATAATTAAGTGGATCTCTTTTTAGAAATCAACTCCAATTTATAGAGGATAATTTGTTTATCAAATCCTGGTTGATTTTTCTACCAGGTTTGTTGGAACTTATACACCAGTACTTCCTAGTTGGAGACCTGGTGGTTACTTGTGGTTTTGTTAATGGCAGCATCTTTACTTGCCTTGTTATCATACATATCAGAAAAAACCTTGATATTGACTGTTTGCCACATTACATTAATTTAGGTCTTCTCTTGGGTCAGTTAATGATCTGTCAGAAGCTGCTGGAGGTATTTGCTATTGAAAGCATTTACTGAATCTATATAATGACTGAGATGTTATCTTTCAAATTCTCTGAACACTGGATAGAGAAATACCATGTTCTATGCAAATCTTTTCTAGTGTCTTTCCCTCTATAGGATTTGGTGGAGGATAATTAGATGGAGTTGAAGGCTGTGCACATTCTTCTCCCAAAGATGGACTCTACATGGTGTTTCAGTGATATACGTTATATATGGCTTTGCTATATAGAGCCCCCAAATCTGGTTTTAATAAATTAAAACAATTTATTATTATCTGATGTTTCTGCCCATTGATGGTACTGGACACTTGAAACTCTAAATAATTTTTACTTGCCGTCTTTCATGTGGCTATAGTCAGATGGTGAGTGGGCCTGGAGTCATCTGAGGGTTCTACTAGACATTCAAGGACTTCTTCCTTCACATACCGAGAGCCTCATCAGGAATGGTTGGAATCACTTGGCATTGGTCAAGCATACCTCTGACTGGGCAGATTTATGAAATCAAGACATGTGACTTAATTCATCTTTAGGAAATTTCTTCTTATCCAACTGTGATTTCAGTCCTGTTCCCCCTACCCTGCAGTTTTGTGCACTTAAAAGCTAAAACCTATTCTGTAAGATCTTTGATGCCTTTTAAATGGGTTGGAAGAGTCACTCTAGAAATACAGTGTGCAAAGTCTTTCATTTTGTTTCAAATTGCACATGCACATTTTTACTAATGCTGCAAACTGAAGCCTTTGACACAATGTTTTTTGAGTGTTTAGAGGTTTATATTTCTTTTTATGGATAATTAACAAAATTTTCTCATGAGCTCCAGAAGGACCTACCCTTTAAAAATTCTTCTAAAAATAAAAAATTACTAACTTTTCTTTTGGTATACTGATAGAAATTATATTGTAACTGTGTTGAACTTAATTTTTTTATATTCAGTTTTTCTTAGTTGTCTCAATTTTTGCTTGCAAAGAACTGTTACAAAGTCCAAGCTCACTCTGCTCACAGCACGATAGGCCAATAAATCCAAGCCAAGGTGTTGAGCAAGGAAGGGAATTTATTCAGGAGCCAGCTGACTGAGAAGATGGCAGGCTAGCACCTCAAAATAACCATCTTGTCCAGCCCTGCTTGCCAGGTTCTTTTATGGATCAGAGATGGAGGGAGGTGAGGAAACAAAGTAAAAAGACTTAGTCAGTCTTTGCAAATGTCCTCTAGAATGGCAAAATTCAGGCAAGAGGATGTGTTAGTTTTATTTCCTTACAGTCCTTCACAGGTTATCTCCCTTGAGGCAGGCCATTATGTATGCCTACAGTAAAAAAAAAAAAGGCAGCAAGATGAGGGTTAAAGTCTTAGAAGCAGATCCAGCATGAATTCAAAATTAACCCATCTTGGTTTCAGAACCATATGTGTACAAATTATTTGTTTCCTCTGGATCTTGAAATCTTGGTTATTTCTATTCTTTGAGACTCATTTGTTTTTGAAGAATTACTGAAAGGCACACTATGGTTCTCACTATAATTTTTTCTTCATGACACCAAGGCAACTGGAGACAACTCCAGACGAATTACCTGGAGTAATTTTAAAATTAGATATAATTGTGCTGCATCTTTAGAATGTAGTATAGGTTTAGTGTCATTACTGGTTTTGAATCATCTGGAAGGAAGGATTTTTGTGTGAATTAAGCTGTATGTTTTACCTTTGGGCTGATCATGCCACCTTTGCTGCCATTTGGTTTGATATGATATCTAGCATGTCTAATCTTAACACCTGAAAGTTTAAGACACTTAACCAGAAAGAGAAATGATATTTCATCTGCCTTTCCAGGCTTTGTCAGATGGTGGAATACATATGGTAAAAAATGTTTACCAAAGGAAGAATGAAAAATTTCAAGGATGTATTCCCAAACCAGGTTCTAGTGATCACTTTCCTTTGCTAGTTCATTTGTGAGAATTTTCCTGGATTTGAGCACTTTGGTTAAAAAAATTTATTAAAAAACTAAAGGCCTGTTTTGTGCCAAACTCATAGCTATTCTATTTTGTGACTAACAGTTGCTTGGCCACTGTGTTAGTGCAAGCATGATTTAAGTTAGGCAAAATAGTAGTATTTGCATAAACTGTCTCAATGATGACACATTGGTAGTGAAATAATGGTTTTGAACATAGGCTGTGGACAGAGTTGGATGCTATATGACTCCTTCACTTAGTAACCATCTGACCTTGAACTGGTTAATCTCTCTAGACCTCAATTTTCTCATCTGCAAAATGTACATAATAAGAGTTCTTACACAAAGTAAGAACTTTGGGCTTCCCTGGTGGCTCAGACGGTAAAGCGTCTGTCTGCAGTGTGAGAGACCCGGGTTCGAACCCTAGACGGAGGAGCCTGGTAGGCTACAGCCCATGGGGTCAAAAAGAGTTGGACATGACTGAGCAACTTCACTTTCACTTTTTCACACAGAGTAAATGAGACACACATGTGAACTGATAGCCTCATTTGCCCCTCCAGATCTACTCTCTACCCTTCTTCCTGCTGTCTTTCCCAGGAAGCTGACCTGCATGGACCACAAGAGGCTTCCTTTCCTTGCCTCAGTTGGTTTGGACAATAGAGAGCCCAGACAGAAAAGCAGAGAGAGGGCTGAAGTGAGGTTGGGGACTTTTTCTGAACCGTTGCCCTGCAACATTCCCTTAGGCTTACTGTTTCTCCCCAGAAAGTCAATTGGTAGAGTGTGTCCTTATATAGTTTCTTATACATTGTACATGTTCCACAAAGTGATATTTATCATTTAAAAGAGTTAAAAGCCTGTTGATTAGTGTTACACTATATACAACCAGTATGTTAAAGAAGTGCTTCATAGTGTTCACGGTGAACAGCACTTAGATTGTGGTAAAAGCACAGCATTATTTTATATACCACTGTGTGTTTAAACTTCACTTAGAGGAGATATCTTCCTCTTTCCCTGGAGGAAAACTCCAGCAGTCTGCTGAACTCTGATTTCTCTGCTCACTGTTAAGTGGCAATCCCATGATCCCTTTAGGCCACAGTGTGTGCTTAGTCACTCAGTTGTGTCTGACTCTTTGTAACTCCATGGACTGCAGCCCACCAGGCTCCTCTGTCCATGGAGATTCTCTAGACAAGAATACTGGAGTGGGTTGCCACACCTTCCTCCAGGGGACCTTCCCAGCCCAGGGATCAAATCCAAGTCTCCCACACATTCACAAATTAATAATTAGAATGCCCTGGCCATATAGCAATGAAGACCTGACCTTGGTCAACTGCTCTCCCATTTTGCAGGTTGTATCTGCTCTGGGCTGGTACCTGCTATTGGTATGGGGCAAGGTCCTGGCTCTCTCCCATCTCACTCTTCTGTATCTCACTAATGCTATTTTAGAAATGCCGGAGTGTTAAGGGTAGGAGAGGGCACTGCTTGGTTAGGAGGCTTCACTCTCTGTGGACTTAACAGAGCTGGTGCCCCAGGGTGGGCCTCAAGATGGATGAAGCTGATTCTTCTCTCATGGATTCTTTTTGAGTTCCTCACAACTTTCCTGCTGGGGCTTCTCTCTCACAGTTCCCTGGGCCAGGACACAGGGTTACCTCACACTCCAGTTTGCTCTCTCATAACATATATCTGATATGAAACATGGAGGTATCCCTCCCCTGACTCTTTCTCTTGGCTTCTTCAACCAAGCTCTTAGTGTATAAAATACCAGGTAGGAGACAGACCCAGCCCCTAGCCCACTTGAGCTTTGAGGCACCAGGCATCTTTGTCTCCAATGGCTGGGTGCACATTTCAAAGCTTCAGTGCGGCTGCCCTGAAGCTCCCCCACCAGGCCTGGAGATAGAAGGCAGCACATCCCAATCCATCCTCAAAAAGTATTGAAGGTGAAGATAGTTCACTCCAAAGAAATCACCATATTCTTAAACCTGCCAGCTTCTCTGGCCCCTTTTATATCCATGGCTAGACTGAGGGATTCAAGAGTCAGGAACAGATTCTGGTAGAGTTCTTGCTTAGTAAATCTGCATTAAGTAATTATTTGGTGTATGTTGAGTGTTTCCTTGGTGGCTCAGATGGTAAAGAATCTGCCTTCAATGCAGAAGAAAATGTGAAAGTGCTAGTCGCTCAGCCCTGTCCAACTCTTTTCGACCCCACGGAGCCTGCCAGGCTCCTCTGTCGATGGAATTCTCCAGGCAAGAATACTGGAGTGATTAACCATTCCCTTCTCCAGGGGATCTTCCCAACCCAGGCATATTTGTTACAGTCTGAGCCACCAGGGAAGCCCACATTGCAGGAGATCCACACTCACTCTCTGGGTTGGGACAATCCCCTGAATGGAGTCACAAAGAGTCAGACACAACTTAGAGACTGAACACAACAACAACATCATCATTTATCATATCAGCCTTCTTGTAGAAACACACATTTTAATACATTTGGCAACTTTGTTTAGTGTTTTTTTTTTTTTTTTTTTAATTTTTATTTCTTAGAACAAAACTTTAGTCAGGACCTGGCTATAAGATAAGAGTTTTCTGATTGGTAGTTTGATGGTGCTGTTTATTTTTGTTCTGCATGTGTTTGAGTCTTTTCACTATGGGTTCCAACTGAAGATAGAGAGCTAGGTTGAGGCAGAAATAATTCTACAAACATCTAGAGTGACTGGTACTGACATCTGGTGCTAGATCTGTGGGTGAGGCAAAGGCACAGGGAGGCATCTTGCACCCTGGAATTTATAATGCAAAGGGAGAGGTAGAGAAGAATCAAAGTCATGGAAAGTAGGATAAAGTGCCATGGGAACTCAGAGCACTCATCCAATCTGAGAGTCTGTGGCCAGAACATACTTATGCAAGTTTTTAGGTCATAGAAGATAAAAGGAAGCAGCTGAAAGGTCCCAAACCTGACTCTTTTCTGTGGCATCTGTGTTTAGTTTAACTGATAAAAAAAAAATCCTCCAACTCAAACCCCTTCAAGCCAGCAAACATGATCTGTGAGTAAACAAAGATGGGTCTTTCCTAATCGCCGGATATGGCAAGCATCCGTTTCACATAGTAGACCGATAAAAAGTTGAGCTTAGATCCCAGTCCTGATACTTCCTGAGTGTGTTTGCCACTCTTAGATTTTAGTAGTAGCAACAGGGTGTTTCAGTGGGGCAAGAGAACAAAACACAAGAATGGCAGCTCAGAACTCTTGATATTCTTTGAAGGTGATGCTCAGATGTTCTGGGAATGTGAATGCTTTTAGAGATTGAAGGCTGCATCAATTAATATTAAGACTTGATATAATTGATATTATATAATTATATAATTCTTATTATATGATTGATATAATTCTTAATATAATCAGATATAAGGTCTGATTTATCCTTGTTTACAAAAAAGAGGGTGTTTTCTATAAAATAAAATTATGTGTAAATTTAAAAATATACACAAAATAAAGACAATGAACTAATGAACTCCCATGTAGTCGTCATTCTGAGAGCTCCAAAACAGTTGATATAATTATACTTTGTCCTAGGTTTTTTACTCTTCAAACATACATACTGTAAAAAAAATACATAATCTAAATGAAAAATGTAAATGACACTGAAACAGAAATGTACTAATTAGTATTCTCACAAAGATGACCATTTTAATTTCAAAGATTAATATATGATTAATCGCTTGTACAAAATTTCTTTTGATGAATTCAACACAATGGCATGATGTCTGATAAATCTGATTGCACGGCTAACTTTATTCTTCTCTTTATATATTAAAAATCTTTAAGTATATGGAATTAGTAAATATATATTATTCTCATATTTCCAACACTTTTGTTGAGTAGTCACTAGATTGTCAGCTTAATTCACCAAAGGACAAACAAATGATGCACTCAGACTTCACACTTTATCAGCCTGTAATGTCTTTTCTTAATTATTCAGCAGTCAGTTACCAAGATTCCTCATTCTCTACTCTGCTTCCTTCTGGCCCTTTACATTCACAGTCACTCATTAATCAAGCCTCAATTTGTAACAGTGCCTCCTTAGTTGGCTACCCTTTGGCTTTGTCTATCCTTCTTTTTCCTTAGACATATCATTTTAGAATTTAAATATTCTAGTCACAGCCTTCCTAGAGTATATAGCATGAAGGGGGGACTCTACATGGCTTAAAGAAATAATGTTCATTACTCAAGATTGACTCCTCCCCACAAAGCAAAGACAAACAATAAATTTTTAAAACAAAACCCTCAGCTTCTAACACAGGAGATTAACATTAACAGTCATTGCCCCAATTTCCTGTGGGTCTTATTATAAAGAAAGCAACAGTGGAATAGTCTCATCTCAGACTGTGACCTGCCAATTAGGCATTTCTTCTCTTCTTTATACTGTTCCTAGTACTCATTCTAAACAGATTTCACCTCTGTAATGTTTTATGATTTGTGTTAGTCAACAGTGTGTGATTTACCACTAAATTCACATTTCTTCTTTTATTTTTGAGAGGCAGAAAGTGAATAGTCTTGGTTTTGATAGTGAGATTGGCATCTTTAATTAACCACCTTAAAAAATTGTAAGAGTCCACAATTTCCATCTCCCCAGCCAAGGTGGAAGACAATGTTTACAATGTAGTGAAAGATCAAGAAAGAATGATCTCAAGTTCACTTTAACTGATAAAAAGAACAAATTACTGGAATAATAATTTGAAATACAAGTAATCTAGAGAATGTGAACAGATTTCCGTGATGTTTTTGTTTTTGAAAAAACAGAATGGCACTGGACTGATACCAGATTGATTCACTTTGTTGACTTACATGTTGGAAAAACCTGATGTAGTTAAACTATTTTGATGATGTTAGTAACTCTTTAGTCAGATAAAGAATACTAACAATTTGGTTCTTGAGCACTGTTATGGGGTGGGGGGAATGCAGGACATCAGAGGAATGGCAAATTGTTAATGTTACTTAGACAAGACCATGTGATTATATACATATACACAGTTGGAAGGGAATGCTTACAGGTGACATTCTGCTGTGTGGATAAAGAAGTTTTTTAAAGTTTGGGGAGCTGTAAGTAAAGTGAAAGAATTTCCAGAGATTAGTCATACAACAGATGAAAATATTTTAATTAGCATTTTTAATAACTTGCATTTATCTCCTTCATGTGTACATATTTTAAGTGGATGTAAAACTTTAAACATTGTTTAATAAAGCTATTATGCACATTTTCGCTGCTGGATTGAACTTTCCCTTTCTGGAATGCCTCTGTCTCCATTATAACTAGTTGTAATTATTCCTCTGCTGCATTTTAGACAGTGACACATTTATGCTTCCCATATATGCCATGTGTTCCTCTGTACCCAGCCCCATGCATCTGAATGGGGTGCAATTATTTGTTCTCGTCAAAGGGAATTGGGCAAAAATGATGTGTTACTTTTTGTATGAGAACACACCCTAACACCACACACAAAAATAAACCCAAAATGGCTTTATGACTTAAACATAAAACATGACACCATAAAACTCCTAGAGGAGAACATAGACAAAACATTCTCTGACATAAATCATACCAATGTTTTCTTAGGTCAGTCTCTCAATTAATATTGATTAATAAAAGCAAAAATAAGCAAATGGGACCTAATCAAACTTATAAGTTTTTGTACCTCAAAGGAAATAATAAAAACAGATTATACAACTCAATAACAATAGCAACAAAAATCCAGTTGGAAAATAGGCAGAAGACCTAAAGATTTATCCAAAGAAAACATACAGATGGCCGACAGCCACATGAAAATATTCTCAATATTACTAATTACTAGAGAAATGCAAATAAAAACTGCAAGGAGGTATATCACCTGACACTAGTCAGAATGATTATCATTAAAAAGTCTACAAATGATAAATGCTCGAGAGGATGTGGAGAAAAGGGAACTTTCCTGCACTGTTGGTGGGAATGATAATTGATGCAGCCCCTATGGAAAATAATATGGAAGTTTCTCAAAAAAACTAAAAATTGTGTTGCCATATGATCCAGCAATCCCACTTTTAAGAAAATATCTGGAGAAAATTATAATTAAAAAATATACATGAACCCCTAAACCCCTGTATTCATAGTAGCATGATTCATAATAAGCAAGGCATGGAAACACTCTAAATACACAAACACACATAACACAAACGCAGTATTATTCAGCCATAAAAAAGAACATCAGCAACATGAATGGACCTAGAGATTATCATACTAAGTGAAGTAAGTCAGAAAGAGAACTACCATATGATATCACTTATATGTAAAATCTAAAATATGACACAAATTTATCTTCGAAACAGAAACAGTCTCACAGACATAGAGAACAGACTTGTGGTTGCCAAAGGGGATAGGGAATAGGGAAGGGATGAATTGGGAGTTTGGGATTAGCTGATGCAAGCTATTATTATATAATAGTAGGACCATGCTGTTTATCAGCATGGTCCTACTATTTAGTTCTGGAAACTATATTCAATATCCTGTGATAAGCCCTAATGGGAAATAATATGAAAAAGAATGTGTGTGTATAACTGAATCACTTCACAGTACAGTAGAAATTAACACATAGTAAGTCAACTCTACTTCAATAAAATGCTTTTTTTATTTTATTTTAAAGAGTATTACAAACCTTCCCCTTGCTACTTCAGGTAGCTGGGAAAAAAAAGACTCAAGACAGCAAACTTGGAACAAGATGGGAATATTAACTGGTCCCTGAATCACTGGTAAAGGCAAGCCACTTCACTACCTATTTCACTACCTGTTTGTGATATGAGTGAGAAAGAAACCTTTATTATGTTGAGTTGTCAAGATTTATTTGTTACTGTAGCATGATCTACTGTTACTTGAGTAACATGCAGGTGCATTATTACATTACTGTGCTCAGTGCTAAGTCATGTCTGACTGTATTACTAGGGAGTGTGTAAAATGGAATTACATGTTTTGAAAATAAGTTATCATTTGATACACTGGTTCTTTTATGTTTATTCTTTTTTGATCTTGAAAATCTACTCCTAGAACTATATCACAAGAAAATATAAATGTGCTGCTTTCATTCATCAATCTTGTGTTTACTATATAATTCCAATTTTATTTTAAATAACCCATTACATGTCTATGCCCATATGAATTTTTGCAAATACGTATTACAAAAATTAGAAAGAAATACACAGAGTTTGTCATTATTGTTTTGTTACTGGGCCAGAAAAATGTAATAGAAATTAAGGGATTTTTTTAATTAGAAAAATATTCTATGTTTTTAAAAATCCATTTAAAAGCATTAGTTTTATAATAAAGATATAAAACAACAAATGTCATAAAAGAAAAATGTTTAAAGGTAAACTGA
This sequence comes from Giraffa tippelskirchi, assembly GCF_054371585.1. NCBI lineage: Eukaryota > Metazoa > Chordata > Mammalia > Artiodactyla > Giraffidae > Giraffa > Giraffa tippelskirchi. The sequence goes on along the minus strand of NC_137280.1, from coordinate 99,727,894 downwards.
AATATACTCCAAAGAGGATATATAGATGACAAATAAGCACAAACAATGATATTCAACATAATCAGTCATTAGGGAAATGCAAATTAAAACCATTATATAATACCACTATATACCCAAAGTGTATAATATATACTCTATATAATGTATAATGAATTATAGTGTATAATAGGTACTGACTTTGTGAAATAACTAGAATTTTCTTACACTGCTGGTAGGAGTATAAAATGGTACAGCCATTCTGAAAAATTATCTGGCAGTTTCTTGTAAAGCTCATGCTGGGTTACTTAACCATATAGACCCAGCAGTCTTACTCCTAGGTATTTAATCTAGAGAAAGGAAGTTATGTTTATACAAATACCTCTGCACAGATTTTTATAGTGACTGTATTCACAGTATCCAAAACATGAAAGTGATCCAATGGACTTCAATGGGTAAATGGATCAATCTATTGATCCATAGAATGCAGCCCTTCTCAGCAATAAAAAGGACTGATATATCGATACATGCAATAACATGGATTTACCAAAGGCATGTTGACTGAAACAAGCTCATCTCAAAAAGTTTCACACTCTATGGTTCCATTTATATAATTCCCGAAAAGGCAAAGCTATGTGATAAAGGTATTGACAGAGAACATGTGAGTGATTACTAGGGGTTAGAGGTTAGGAGGAGGGTGTGACTACAAGGGGTAGCACTCAGAGGTGTTCTAAGGTGACGAAACTGTTCAGTACTCTGGTTGTGGTGCTAGTTATACAAATCTATTGTTATTGTTGTTTAGTTGCTAAGTCGTGTCTGATTCTTTGCAACCCCATGGACTGTAGCCGCTAGGCTCCTCTGTGCATGGGATTTCCCAGGCCAAGATACTGGAATGGGGGAATCTTCCCCACCCTGGGATCAAACTCATGTCTCCTGCATTAGCAGGTGGATTCTTTACTACTGAGCCACCAGGGAAGCCAATACAACTATACATGAGTTAAAAACCGTAGAACTGGGTACCAAACAAGTTAATTTTATTGCATGTTACTTAAAGATAAAAATAAAAATCTGAAACAAACCAATAAATAATTCTGATCCTTCAAGCTTCACTGTCTTCATCACACCTACTTTTCAAGTTCAGTCTAGTCCACTTGAATTGCCCTTTTCTTCCTTTAAAGGGTATTAATGATTACATTGTTTATCATTTGGTTCTTAACAATAGAATTCACTTCCTAGATCGATAATTATACTTAAAATAACAGTGTTTACTCTCTACATCATTTATCAATGGACACATGAGTTAATTGGTTTTGCACTATTGCTTAGTCTTAAGGTGTTTGAATACTTTGGTTGGGCTGTACACTTGTCCCTTAGACTCAGTGTTGGACTCTGATGTGGCCAATTGCAATGTGGTTAAGCTGAAATAGCTGGGAAAATGATGTATGGACTGTAGGGGCCAAGGCTATGCTTGTTTCTTGATAACTGTATTGGTAGTTGGGAATCACGCTGAAGAACAGAATAGAATAAAAGACCTGAGAACTATGAGATTAGGCTCTAATGCACTATGGCATTCATTGTATGTAACAAATTAAATTCTCTCCTATGATTTTGGAATGTGACTAGTTGATACCATCCTTGTTAGAACTGAGGAAATAATCACTCAAATTATTTTTCTGAGTTCTGTAAGTTCAAATGAGGATTCTCAATTGAGAAAGACTAGAAATGTGGAGTTAGTAGGGGTGAAGTTCATGCTCTTACATATAAGGGAAGGGAATTTGGGATAGATAGAAGGGGAAAGTTCTCTTGAGTGAAAGGAGAGGCCAGTACCACCCTGAAACTCACATGTTTGGTGAGTGGTGGTGGGCAGTACTTTCATCTTGCTCTATCCACTGGCTTGTCTGTCATTACTAGGTGGGGAAAGCCCAAGTAGGATTAGGAATGTTCTCCTGGGGTTGGCATCCAAGGCTTGAATTTATTTTTCATGAGCTCTGAGCAAAGTTCTTTGGTCTCAAAGGTGTCTTTTTTCTTTTCTGTGGTATACAGTACAGTAAAGGATAAAGCTAAGTAAAAGCACCTAGAAAGTTGTGCTTCTTTTAATAAGCCTTTACCAAGGTGTGACGACAAGGTTTTCTCTGAAATCTTGCCTCTTAATTTTGCTGCTACTGCTCAAATGTTCCAGAGTCCAAAACAATAGTACTTTGTGATTTAGAGTATTATAGACATTGAAATGTCACTGTTAGAAGGCTTTTGTCCCCTCATCAGCTTTGGTGCTGTTTCATTCACATGGCAAATAGCTGCTTTATATCATTTTTCCCTTTCCCCTCAGCATCTGTCTTTCTGTGCTTAGATTCCCAGGTGTCCTTTATACAACATCTTTATGTTTTATACTATGTGCTATTTTGTCCACATAGTATAAAATATTGTCCCGTAACAATCCTTCTGCTCCCAAAGCCCATTCTCTTTTTCTGCCTGTATTTTCAACCTAGAACCTTTGCATTCTTTTTCCCTCTTCATGCCAGTGGTGCCACGCCTTAATCTTGTATCACTGACACAAGTAATTAATTTGTAATTAATTTGCTTCTTATATTTTGTTAGTTCATTAACAAAGACATTGAACAAATATATCATATGTTAAATCTTATTCTATAACTGTTCATTTTTATTCTTTTGAACGCTTCTAGGCATTTTCTCTAAGTATTCACTCTTAATGACTCCTAACCTTTATACCAGCTGTAAGTATGTAACTAGTCTTGTAATAGAAGTTACAGTCCTATCTATGCCATTTATGGACATGGGGAGAAATCTTTCACCTTAAAATAGCATTCCCTTTAGCATTATCTTTACTTTTAAAAGCTACCTGGGATTTTATCAACTAGGGGACTGGATAAATGTAGACAATATACCCTTTATATATAAAGTACTCTTGGAGGACCAATGTAGGAAATAAATTTAATGATTAACCAAGTTGAACATTAGCTTGAAGTTTCAAGAAGACCTGAGGAGGAGGAGAGTTTTGATAAGGGAAGGAGAGGTGAACATTACTTCTGGAATTTGGGAGGGTACTGCTGTGAATAGGACGCCGGGGTCCATCTGCTTGGAGAGAGGAGAGAGGCGACGTAGGAGAGGAGAAAGGAAGGAAGATAACAGGTGATGGAAAAAATGGAAAGAAGAGGCTACAAAAAATTAATGTTCTGTTTATTTTTCTTAGCATTCAGAGTATAGTCATGGCCAGGTATAGAGGAAGAGAAAGTTGTACTTTCCATGGTACATATCAAAAGAGTTCCACCTCAGCTTACAGAATAAAAATCTAGTGAGTGAGAACTTTCATTTTCAGCAGTATCATAGATTGAATAGTTTATGAACTCTGAAAATGCTTCGCAGATACACATACCCTCATACATGCACATACATCTCTTTAGTTGCATAATTGGGTCAACAAGGATGTCAAGGTAATTGAATTCAAAATGATAGGTATATATTCTCACAATTGGCCAGTACTGAAGCCAGCAGAATGTGGTCCACTGGAGAAGGGAATGGCAAACCACTTCAGTATTCTTGCCGTGAGAACGACATGAACAGTACGAAAAGGAGAAAAGATAGGACACTTTGAAAGATGAACTCCCCAAGTCAGTAGGTTCCCAGTATGCTACTGGAGATCAGTGGAAAAATAACTCCAGAAAGAATGAAGGGATGGAGCCAAAGAAAAAACAACACCCATTTGTGGATATGACTGGTGATAGAAGCAAGGTCCGATGCTGTAAAGAGCAATACTGCATAGGAACCTGGAATGTTAGGTCCATGAATCAAGGCAAATTCGAACTGGTCAAACAGGAGATGGCAAGAGTGAACGTTGACATTCTAGGAATCAGCAAACTAAAATGGACTAGATGGGTGAATTTAACTCAGATGACAATTATATCTATTACTGTGGGCAGGAATCCCTTAGAAGAAATGGAGTAGTCATCATAGTCAACAAAAGAGTCCAAAGTGCAGTACTTGGATACAATCTCAAAAACGACAGAATGATCTCTTTTTGTTTCCAAGGTAAACCATTTACTATCACTGTACTCCATGTCTATGCCCCGACCAGTGATGCTGAAGAAGCTGAAGCTGAACGGTCCTAAGAAGAAGTACAAGACCTTTTAAAACTAATACCCAAAAAAGATGTCCTTATAATTATAGGAGACTGGAATGCAAAAGTAGAAAGTCAAGAAATACCTGGAGTAACAGGCAAATTTGGCCTTGGAGTGCAGAATGAAGCAGGGCAAAGGCTAATAGAGTTTTGCCAAGAGAACACATTGGTCATAGCAAACACCCTCTTCCAACAACACAAGAGAAGACTCTACACATGGACATCACCAGATGGTCAACACTGAAATCAGACTGATTATATTCTTTGCAGCCAAAGATAGAGAAGCTCTATACAGTCAGCAAAAACAAGACCAGGAGCTGACTGTGGCTCAGGTCATGAAATCCTTATTGCCAAATTCAGATTTAAATGGAAGAAAGTAGGGAAAACCACTAGACCATTCAGGTATGACCTAAATCAAATCCCTTATACTATACAGTGAAGTGAGAAATAGATTTAAGGGACTAGATCAGATAGACAGAGTGCCTGATGAACTATGGATGGAGGTTCGTGACATTGTATAGGAGACAGGAATCAATACCATCCCCAAGAAAAAGAAATGCAAAAAAGCAAAATGGTTGTCTGAGGAGGCCTTACAAATAGCTGTGAAAAGAAGAGAAGCAAAAAGCAAAGGAGAAAAGGAAAGATATACCCATTTGAATACAAAGTTCCAAAGAATAGCAAGGAGAGATAAGAAAGCCTTCCTCAGTAATCAATACAAAGAAATAGAGGAAAACAATAGAATGAAAAATACTAGAGATCTCTTCAAGAAAATTAGAGATACCACGGGATCATTTCATGCAAAGATGGGCTCAATAAAGAACAGAAATAGTATGGACCTAACAGAAGCAGAAGATATTAAGAACAGGTGGCAAGAATACACAGAAGAACTGTACAAAAAAGATCTTCATGACCCAGATAATCATGATGGTGTGATCACTCACCTAGAGCCAGACATCCTGGAATGTGAAGTCAAGTGGGCCCGAGAAAGCATAACTACGAACAAAGCTAGTGGAGGTGATGGAATTCCAGTTGAGCTATTTCAAGTCCTATAAGATGATGCTGTGAAAGTGCTGCACTCCATATGCCAGCAAATCTGGAAAACTCAGCAGTGGCCACAGGACTGGAAAAGGTCAGTTTTCATTCCAATCCCAAAGAAAGGCAATTCCAAAGAATGCTGAAACTACCACACAATTGCACTCATCTTACACGCTAGTAAAGTAATGTTCACAGTTCTCCAAGCCAGGCTTCAGCAATACGTGAACCGTGAACTTCCAGATGTTCAAGCTGGTTTTAGAAAATGTAGAGAAACCAGAGATCAATTTGCCAACATTCACTGGATCATCGAAAAAGCAAGAGAGTTCCAGAAAAAACATCTATTTCTGCTTTATTGACTATGCCAAAGCCTTTGACTGTGTGGATCACAACAAACTGTGGAAAATTCTGAAGCAGATAGGAATACCAGACCACCTGACCTGTCTCTTGAGAAACCGGTATGCAGGTCAGGAAATAACAGTTAGAACGGACATAGAACAACAGACTGGTTCCAAATAGGAAAAGGAGTATGTCAAGGCTGTATACTGTCACCCTGCTTATTTATCTTATATGCAGAGTACATCATGAGAAACGCTGGGCTGGAAGAAGCCCAAGCTGGAATCAAGATTGCCGGGAGAAATATCAATAACCTCAGATATGCAGATGACACCACTCTTATGGCAGAAAGTGAAGAAGAACTAAATAGCCTCTTGATGAAAGTGAAAGAGGAGAGTGAAAATTTGGCTTAAAGCTCAACATTCAGAAAACTAAGATCATGGCATCTGGTTGCATCACTTCATGGCAAATGGGGAAACAGTGGAAACAGTGGCTGACTTTATTTTGGGGGGGCTCTAAAATCACTGCAGATGGTGATTGCAGCCATGAAATTAAAAGACGCTTACTCCTTGGAAGGAAAGTTATGACCAACCTAGACGGCATATTAAAAAGCAGAGATATTATTTTGTCAACAAAGGTCCATCTAGTCAAGGCTATGGTTTTTCCAGTGGTCATGTATGGATGTGAGAGTTGGAATATAAAGAAAGCTGAGTGCTGAAGAATTGATGCTTTTGAACTGTGGTGTTGGAGAAGACTCTTGAGAGTCCCTTGGACTGCAAGGAGATCCAACCAGTCCATCCTAAAGGAGATCAGTCCTGAATATTCATTGGTAGGACTGATGCTGAAGCTGAAACTCCAATACTTTGGCCACCTCATGCGAAGAGCTGACCCATTGGAAAAGACCCTGATGCTGGGAAAGATTGAAGGCAGGAGGAGAAGGGAATGACAGAGGATGAGATGGTTGGATGGCATCACCGACTCAATGGACCTGAGTTTGCGTAGACTCTGGAGCTGATGATGGACAGGGAGGCCTGGTGTGCTGCAGTCCATGGGATCTCAAAGAGTCAGACACCAGAGAGGATCGAGCGACTGAAGTGAACTGAACTGTCTCCTCTCACTCTCCTTCCATCCGCCTTCTCCCCTCCCTCCCTCTCTCTCACAGACAGACACAAATCGAAAAGCACATGGAGAAACAAACAACTATATGTGAGAGTTAAGTATAAACAATCCATTATCGAATTAATACATTCAAGACCTTAGATGTTGCAATTAATGGAAATAGATTATAAAATTATGTTCTAAGTTTGCTCTTGTTTTTGTGCTTTCTTAGGTTGTAAAGTTAGGTTGTTGCTTTGCCATCTTTCGTATATTTTTTAGTGTAAGCATTTATAACTATAAATTTTTGCCCTTAGCACTGCTTTCACTGAGTCCCTTAAGTTTCAGTATATTGATTTCATTTTCATTCATCTCTAAATATTTTCGAATTTACCTTGTGATTTATTTTTGAATAACTGGTTTTTTAAAAGTATATTGTTGTAAAGCAATCATCAATCAATTAAAAATATAAATTTTAAAAAAGTAGATTGTTAATATCCACAAATCTGTGAATTCTCAACTTATACTGTGTTATTGATTTTTTATATTGAGGTATGGTTGATTTGCAATATATTAGCAGTAGTTTCAGATATAGAACATAGTGATTCAAAATTTTTATAGATTATACTCCATTTATAGTTATTATAAAATATTGGCTATATTCCTTGTGCTGTACAATATATCCTTCTATTTCCCTCTTATTTCCCTATCCCTATCATGCCCCTCCTCATTTCCATCTCACTACTGGTAACCACTAGTTTGGTTTCTATATCTGTAAATCTATTTCTTTTTTCTTAAATTCACTTATTTGTTTTATATTTATCAAAGTATATTTCATTTAAAATGTGTTAATTTCTAATATATAGCACAGTAATTCAGTTTTATATATACATATATTATATATGTGTATTGTTTGCATATATATATATATGTATATATATATATATATATATGTATATATATATATATATATATATATATATACTTTGCCAGATTCTTTTCCTTATAGGTTATTACAAAATATTGAGTATAGTTCCCTGTGCTGTACAGTATATGGTTATGTGTTCTATATATGTATGTCTGTGTTAATACCAAACTCTTAATTTATCCTCCCCACCCCCATTCTTTCCCCTTTGATGATCATGTTTGTTTTCTTTGTCTATGGGTCTGTTTCTGTTTTATAAATAAGTTTACTTGTATCTTTTTTCTTGATTCCACATGTAAGTGATATCATATGATATTTGTCTTTCTCTCCCTGGCTTACTTCACTTACTGTGATTATCTCTAGGTCCATCCATGTTACTGCGAATGGCATTATTCTTTTTTATGGCTAAGTAGTATTCTGTTGTGTGTGTACATTTGTGTGTGTATATGTATACACATACATACTATATCTTCTTTATCCTTTCATTCATCAGTGGACACTTAGGTTGCTTCCGTATCTTGGCTATTGTAAATAGTGTTATAGTGAACATTGAGATTCATATATCTTTTCAATTATAGTCTTCTTCTCCACATCTGTGCCCAGTAGTGAGATTGCAGGCTCATATGGTAACTTTGTTTTTAGAGTTTTAACATTGATACAGTCAAAATACAGAACATTTCCATCACTACCAAGATCCTTCAGGTTGTTGTTTTACAGCAATACCTGCTTTGCTTCTACACCACTCCCTTCTTAATCCCTAACAACCACCAGTATGTTCTCCATTTCTATATTTTTAATTTAAAAAATGTTGTATAAATGAAATCATAAAGTATGTAACCTTTGGGGGATTTTTTTCACTCTGCATAATTTCTCTGGATATCCACCTAGGTTGCTGCATGTATTGGTAGTCTGTGTATCATGTACCCATTGAAGAGTCTTTTTACTGCTGCGTAGTATTCCATGATATGCATGTACTACAAGTTTTAATCATTCACTTGCTGAAGGGCATTGGGGTAGCTTCCAGGTTTTCACTATTAATACTAAAGGTGTTATAAACATCTCATGCAGTTTTCAGAGTGAACGTGTTTTCTTTTTTCTGGGTAGATAGCCAAGAGTGCAGTTTCTATGTAATATGGTAGCTACGTTATTTAGTCTTTTAGATACTGCCACTGTTTTCAGAGTGTTTGTACCATTTTGCATTCTCACAGCAATGTATGAGTCATTCATTTTTTCTGAGTTCTTAGCATTTGATGTTGTCATTTTTTATTTTAGCAGTTCTTATAGGTGTATAGTGATGGTCCTCACTATTTATATATATGTATATATAAAGACCTCTTTGTGGTCTTATTTTAAATTTTCCTAATGAATAATGATATGGAACATCTTTTCATGTGTTTATTTGTCATCTGTATATCCTCTTTGGTGAAATGTCTCTTCATGACTTTTATTCATTTTCTTTATATACATTTATAAATATATACACACACACACATTCTTTATATGCATTTATATATATATATATATATATATATATATATATATATATAGTGGGATTTTTTTTTTTTTAATATTTATTTTGCTGCATCAGGTCTTAGTTGCACACAGAATCTCTGGTTATGGCACACCGGTGGGCTTCAGAGTGCTTGGGCTCAGTAATTGTGGTGTGTGGGCTTAGTTGCTCTGCAGCATGTGGGATCTTGGTTTCCTGACCAGGGATCAAACCTGCGTCCCCTGCATTGCAAGGTGGATTCTCAACCACTGGACCACCAGAGAAGTCCCATGTTCATTTTCTAATTAGATATTTTTATACTGTTGAGTTTTGTGAGTTCTATATAAACTTCAGACACCAGTCCTTTTTTGGATACATGACTTGGCAATTTTTTCCTAGTCTGTAGCTTATCTTTTTACTCTTTAAATAGGGTCTTTCATAGAGGAAATTTTTTTTTAATTTTGATAAACTTCACTTTATCAGTTTTTCCTTTTATGAATCGTGCTTTTGATTTAAAGAATCAAAGAACTTTTTGCTTTGCTCCTAAATTCAAATTTTTCTCTTCAGTTTTTTCTAAAAGTTTTATGGTTTTTACATTTAAGTCCATTTTGAGTTCATTTTTTAAGGTATGAGACTTGAGCCTGGAATGCTTTTTAAAATTTTTTTGCATATAGATATCCAATTGTTCAAGCTTCCCATGTGGCGTAATGGTAAAGAATCCGCCTGCTGGTGCAGGAGTCCCAAGAGATGTGGGCTCAATCCCTGGGTCAGAAAGATCCCCTGGAGGAGGAAATGGGAACCCACTGCAGTATTCTTGCCTGGAGAATTCCTTGGACAGAGGAGCCCAGTGGACTATAGTCCACGGGGTTGCAAAGGGTCAGACACAACTGAACAACTGAACACACACACATCCAAGTGTTCATGCGCCAGTTATTCCTCCACTGAATTGCTTCTGCTCCTTTGTCAAAAATCATTGGACTTTTTTGTGTGTATCTGCTGTTTGGTTCTTTATTCTTTTTATTGATCTATGTGTCTATCCCTCCTCCAAAACAGTTTGATGACTAAGTCTTGAAATTTGGTAGACTTATTCATCCTACTTTATTTTCCTTTTCCAGAATTGTTTTAGCTATTCTGGTTGCTTTATGTTTTTATCTACATTTCAGAATAACCTTGTCCATATCTATTAAGAAAAACCTTGTTAGAATTTTTATAAAAATTGAACTAAATCTATTATCAGTTTTCCTCAAATTGATATCTTTTCTGTATCGAGTCTTTCAATTCATAAAAATGGTATGTCTACATTAATTTCGATCCTCCATTTCTCTTGTCAGCATTGTCTTTTTCAGCATACATGTACACGCTTTTATAGAATTATGCCTATCTTTCCATTTTTTGAGATTGTTAATTGTACTTTTAATTTTGTAATCACATATTCATTGCTAATATATAGCAATGAGTGTAATTGATTTTTGTATCTTTATCTTGTGTATGATAACCTTGCTGAGCTTACTTATTACAGCTGACCTTGAACAAGATAGATTTGAACTGCACAGGACCACTGACAAAGGAATTTTATATATATATATATATATGTATATATATGTGTGTGTATATATATATGTATATATATATGTGTGTATATATATATACATATATATATATATATATATATATATATATATACACACTGTAGTACTATAGGGCTTCCCTAGTGGCTCAGACAGTAAAGAATCTGCCTGCAATGCAGGAGACCTGGGTTTCATCCCTAGGTTGGGAAGATTCCCTGGAGGAGGGCATGGCAATCCACTCCAGTATTCTTGCCTGGAGAATCCCCATGGTTAGAAAAGCCTGGTAGCCTACAGTCCATGGGGTCACAAAGAGTCAGACATGACTGAGCCACTAAGCGTAGCATAGTACTCTATGATCTGTGGTTTGTTAAATCCAAGAATGTGGAGAGTTGCACATAGGGAGGACCAATTCTAAAGTTATACGCAAATTTTTCAACTGCATGGGTGTCAGTGCTCTTAACCACCATGTTGTTAAAGGTTCACCTATAGTTTGCCACGTTGTTTGTGGATTTCTTAGGACTTTTTATGCAATCTCATTCACAAACATGGAGAGTTCTATTTTTTCCTTTCTAATGTGTATGCCTTTTATTTCCATTTCTTGCCTTGTTGCACTGGCTATAACTTCTAGCTCTATTGTGAATAAGTGGGGAAATCAGAAATCCTTGCCTTGTTCTTCATCATAGCGGGAAACATTCCACCTTTCATCATTAAGTATAATGTTAGCTATAGATTTTTTGTAGATGCTTGTTACTAGATTGAGGAAGTTTTACTCTATCCTATTTTTCTGGATTTTTAAAATCATGAACAAGTATTGAATTTTATCAGATACTTTCTCTGCATCAATTGATATGATCAAGTGTTTTTCTTTTTTAGCTTGTTAATGTGGTGGAATCCACTGACTGATTTTTGGATAGGGAGCCAGACTTGCATCCCTAGGATAAACCCCGCTTTGTCATGGTATACAGTTCTTCTTATATATTGCTAAATTCTGTATCCTAATATTTTTAAGACATTTTGTGGTCTAAATAATATGGAGGAAATTGGTCTTTAGTTTTCATTTTTTTTTACTTTTCCTGGTTTTGATATTAAGATAACAACCTCACAAAATGCTTTGGGAAGTATTCTTCCTCTTGTGCTTTATGGAAGAGATCATGTATAACTAACATTAAGTCGACTTTAACTATAGAGTAGAATTCTTTGGTGAAACCATCTGAATGTGGTACTTTCTTTTCTGGGAGTTCACAGATTATGAATTCAACTTTCTTAATAGCTATAGGGATTTTCTAATTATCTATTCTATATTGAATGAGTTGTAGTAATTTGTGTTTTTCAAGTTATTAGTCCATTTCATTTAAGTTGTTGAATGTATTTGTTTAGAGTTTTTTGTAGTATACCCTTGTCTTTTTGAGATCTGTGGAGTGTGTACTGATATGGGCTGGTTTTATTCTGATACTGTTAATTTGTTTATTTTCTCCTTTTATCTTTGTCAGCAGTCTTAAAGACTGGATTTTTGTTTTATTGATTTTTTTCTATTTTTCTCTTTTCAATTTTATTATTCATTTCTATTTTAAAATTTTTAGTCATTGCTTTAGAGTAAATGTGCTTGCAACAATTCTTTTTTTTTAGATTTTTTAAAATTTATTTTTTATTGAAGTATAGCTGAATTATAATGTTGTGTTAATTACTCCTGTACAGCAGAGTGACTCAGTTATAAAAATATACATTCTTTTTCATATTCTTTTCCATTATGGCTTATCATAGGATATTGAATATAGTTCCCTGTGCTATACAGTAAGGCTTTGTTTAACAAATTATTTTAGTTTAATTCACCTGAAGATGTCTTGATTTCTGCTTTATTCTTAAAGTATAGTTTTGTTGAGTATAGTATTCTGGGTTGATAGAATCTTTTCTTTCATCTCTTAAAAAATGTTGTAGCATGTTCTTCTGGCCTCCATGGTTTCTGATGAAAAATCTACTGCCCTTTGAATTGTTTTCTGTATATAGGTGTTATCTCTCTCTAGTTATTATCAAAATTTTTTCTTTGTCTTTAGTTTTCTGAAGTTTGACTATGATGTGTCTTAGTGGGAATTTCTTTAGGTTTATCTTGCTTGAGTTTACCCAGCTTTCTAAATCAGTAGGTATGTCTCTTTTTTTTTTTTTTTTTTTTTTAAGCAATTCTGAGGATTTTTCAGATGCTCTTTTTTTGAGTACTTTTTAAGCCCTATCCTCTTTCTCCTCTCCTTTTAGGATTCTTAAAACAGGACTATAGAACTTGGTGGAGAAACTTGGACTAAGTCTTAACTTTGCTTCCAGTACTCAAAATTGACTGTGTAAATTCCAATTCAAAAGTTCAGTGTAGTAAATATATTTCTGTTAGTGTATGTTCTGTTAGAAGGAAGAAGAATATTGCCTTTTCACTACAACAGCTCTGAGTATTTACAACTGTTTCATTCAAGAGCAGAAAGATTGGAAAACAATTACATATATCATTCAAAATTTGGAGAATGAAGATATTTCCACTAGAAGAAGAAATGGGATTATTTTAAAACTTTTCAGTATTTACATGACTCATCTGAAGATGGTTAGAAGCTATTAAAATCTGTTCTCAAACTTCATTGAGAGTCTGAATCTCAGGAGTGGCATGCATGACTTTTCAGCCAGCTAGGATGAATGGGTGAAATTTAACAGCAGTTCCAACTTCTGACATTTTATTGAAAAATAAATACCAAATTCTGGCACTGCCTTTTTGCAGCCCCTCAGAATAGCATACCAGTTTTGATGTATTATAGCACATACACTGTGACTGGTATAAGGGACAAGAACACAACAAAGTTTCCTTTGAAGATAATATCCTTGAAAAAGTCACTTTAAGATTTAGTTACCTTATTTATAAACAAAGTTAATAACATCTGCCCATTCCTTCTATGAGGAATGAAGAGTAAGGGTGGATGCTGAGTAATACATCCTGGGAACAGCTTAGCAATTTGTCTTAGATACAGCCTTGAAAGAAATGCTTTGTATGTATTGCAAATGTTTCCCTATTTTTTAGACAGCTACATCATTAATATTGCTCTCCTGACATTCATTTCTTTTCCTCAGATTTGTTTGATTACAGTAACTACTCTTTACAAAGTTTTCTCAGGAATCACAGTTTTTGGAGAGATTGTTCACCATTTAAACAGAGAATAGCATTAAAGAGTTTTGTGTGACTTATCCTTTAGTTTTGTGATCAAATTCTGGCTAACAGAATTAGCAGGAAAAAAGTGTAAACTTTATTCCTCAATAACCCTTTAAATACTAGTCAATCTTAACCATTTTCTGAACAGTATGTGAATATGAGCTGGATTAGAGAGTGTGAATGAAGACATTGGGAAGGGAAGAGTGTTGGCAAGTAATATGGTGCACTTTTATCAATATAAAAAATACTAAAATAAACCATTTGGATTAGAACAGAATAATAGTAGTATTGGAAATAGTAGTAGTAGTAACAATAATAGCAACAACACTTTGGAAAAGGTAATTTATTTAGTATTATATTTGTGTTTTTCACCCAAGTATGGCCAAGATTATATTTCCTGCTTATTCCAATGGGATGGGGTTTAGAATGAAATTAAATTGGTGCAAAGAAGAATAAAACTGTTTTTTTTTTTTTCCTGCACAGATAAACTTGTAGACCAAGTTCATACTTGCTGTAATTTACTGAATTTGCCCTATGCGGGGGAATGTGCTTGTTGGGAGGCGCAGTCGCCATGGCCCCGAGTACTCTTGCAGGTTCTTGCTAGAGATGTCAGAGTGCAAAACCCTCTTTACCCAGGTCATTTCTCAGGGTTATGTTTGCAGCTAGTCACCTTGAGGGATGGAGTAATATCTTTCCCTAGACAAAGAGTAGGGTGGCACTAGGTCTGTCCATGTTGCTGAAAATGGCATAATTTTATTCTTTTTTTTATGGCTGAGTAAGTATTCCATTGTATGTATGTATGTATATATTCATTCATCTGTCAATGAACATTTAGGTTGCTTCCATGTCTTGGCTATTATAAATAGCCTTAGCACATTTTTAAGTCACACTATTAGGTTTTTGTTATTAAGTTGTAGGAATTCCTTACATATATTGGAGATCAACCTCCTATCACACATTTTTTCAGATATTTTCCCCATTCTGTAGGTTGACTTTTCACTCTGCTGATTGTTTCCTTTGCTGTGCAGAAGCTTGTTAGCTGGTGTAGTCATGCTTGTTTGTTTTAGGTTTTGTTACCTGTGCTGTTGGTGTTATATCTGTGTAAGTATTGCCAAGGCCAATGCCATGAAGCTTTACTTCTGTGCCTTCTCCTATGTTTGCCTCTAGGACTTTTTAACAGTTTCAGCTCTTACTAAGTCTTTAACCTAAGTTTTTAATTTTGTGTTGATTTTTGTGTCTGATGTAAGATAAGGATCAGATTTAATTCTTTTTTTTTTATGTGAATATCCTATTCAGCTTTCCCATTACTACTTGTTGAAGAAGTTATCTTTTCCCTTTTATGTATTGTTACCACTCTTGTCAAAGATCAATTAACCATATTTTTGTGTATTTATATCTAGGTTCTCTATTCTACTCCACTCATCTGTCTGTTTTTATGCCAGTACCGTATTATTTGATTACTGTAGCTTCATAATATATTTTCAAATCAGAGAGAAGGATACATATGGCTTTGTTCTTATTTTTCAAGATTGATTTGTCTATTCATGGTCTCTTGTGGTTCCATATGAATTACAGAATTGTTTTTTCCATTTCTTTGAAAAAAACACTCTTTGGAATTTTGATAGGAATTGTGCTGAATCTGTAAGTTACTTTGGGTAGTATGGACATTTTATTAACGTTAATTCTTCTAACCATAAACACAGTGTCTTTCCGTTTTCCTCTGTCTTGTTTAATCCCTCTCATCAGTGTTTTCTATGTTTCTATATATAAAATTTTCACCTCCTTAGTTAAGCATATTCCTAAGATTTTATTCCTTTTGATGCTATTGTAAATAGGATTTTTAAAAATTTTCTTTTCAAGGAGTTTGTTGTTAGTTAGCTGTAGTTAGTTTGTTGCAGTGTATCAAAATGCAAGTGATTTTTGTACGTTGTATTCTGCAACTTTACTGAATTTGTTTTGTAGTTTAAAAGGTCATTATGGAGTCTTTTGGGTTTTCTACATATAACCATGTCATTTGCAAACTGAAATAATTTACTTCTTCCTTTCTAATTTGAATGAATTTATTTATTTTTCTTGTCTAATTGTTTTAGTTAGAGCTTTCACTACTATATTAAACAGAAGTGGCAAGAGTAGGGATCCTTGCCTTATTTCTGATTTTAGAGGAAACACTTTCTTTTTAACCAGTTGTGGACTTTTCATCAGTTCAGTTCAGTCGCACAGTCATGTCTGACTCTTTGTGACCCCACGGACAGCAGCATGCCAGGCCTCCCTGTCCATCACCAACTCGTGGAACTTACTCAAACTCATGTCCATTGAGTTGGCGATGCCATCCAACCATCTCATCCTCTGTCGTCTCCTTCTCTTCCTACCTTCAGTCTTTCTCAGCATCAGGGTCTTTTCCAATGAGTCAGTTCTTTGCATGAGGTGGCCAAAGTGTTGTGGTTTCAGCTTCAACATCAGTCCTTCCAATGAATATTCAGGACTGATCTCCTTTAGGATGGAATGGTTGGATCTCCTTGCAGTCCAAGGGACTCTCAAGAGTCTTCTCCAACACCACAGTTCAAAAGCATCAATTATTCAGCCTGAGCTTTCTTTATAGTCCAACTCTCACATCCATACATGACTACTGGAAAAAAACCATAGCCTTGACTAGACGGACCTTTGTTAGCAAAGTAATGTCTCTGCTTTTTAATATGCTGTCTGGGTTGGTCATAACTTTTCTTCCAAGGAGCAAGCATCTTTTAATTTCATGGCTGCAGTCACCATCTTCAGTGATTTTGGAGCCCCCAAAAATAAAATCAGCCACTGTTTCCTCATCTATTTGCTATGAAGTGATGGGACCAGATGCTATGATCTTCGTTTTCTGAATGTTGAGTTTTAAGCAAACTTTTTCACTCTCCTCTTTCACTTTCAAGAGATTCTTTAGTTCTTCTTCGCTTTCTGCCATAACAGTGTGCCATCTGTGTATCTGATTATTGATATTTCTCCTGGCAATCTTAAGTCCAGCTTGTGCATCATGCAGCCCAGCATTACACATGATGTACTCTGCATATAAGTTAAATAAGCAGGATGACAATATGCATCCTTAATGTACTCCTTTCCCAATTTGGACCCAGTCTGTTGTTCCATGTCCAGTTCTAACTGGAAAAATTTCTCTGTCCAGAAATCTGGACATAGAGATTTCTCTTGACTAGATGGACTTTTGTCAGCAAAGTAATGTCTCTGCTTTTTAATATGCTGTCTAGGTTGGTCATAACTTTTCTTCCAAGGAGCAAGCATCTTTTAATTTCATGACTGTAGTCACCATATGAAGGGCATAGAGATTGACAGAAGTTTAGAAAACTTATTAGTTAATTCTCTAGTTTCTCCGACTGCCTTGACATAGTTACATATTTTTGGTGAAGATGATATCATTGTATAAGAATTCTTCAGTCTCTCTTGTGGAGAAAGTGTTTCCCTCTTGCCTCCTTATTGCTTCCTTCTGCTAACCCTTGCTTCTCAAGAAGATAACTTTGTGATACTGTGGTCACTGTTAAGAATTAAGGGACATGTTTAACAGCTGAATTCTTCCAAATGAATTACAAAGTTAAATAGAAATGGGAATTGCAATAATGATGGCAAACATACCTGGGTCAGTTCCTTTCACAAACAATAGTTTAAAACAAAACTGGAAACTATTATTAAAAGCAGTTGGCTAAAGGCTGATAAATGTCCCAAAGCAAATAGAAACTGAGAAAAGAAAATTCTTTTGAAGGACTGTTATTACATTGGTAAAAGTTGCAAGTTTGTAGCTTTCTCACCTGGTGTGCATGCGTGCTCAGTCACTAAGTTGTGTCCTATACTTTGCAACCCCCTTGAACTATAGTCTGCCAGGCTCTAGTTCTACCTAAACTAAATTCTAGCACAAGAAAAACCACTTTGCTAGTATAAAGAGGCTACGTGTCAGAGTTCAGAGCAGGATTCTAGAAGTGAGAAAGCCGTGTTTACCTAACAAGTGTTTCATTTTTCCCCTCCAGTAGAATTTTAGGCTCTTTCTTCCTGCTAATGGCCATTCTCTCAGTGCTTGAAGATAGTCTGCAATCCCTGTAATTTTTGTGCTAAGTCACTGCAGTCATATCCCGACTCTTTGTGACCCTATGGACTGTATGTAGCCTGCCAGACTTCTCAGTCCATGGGATTCTCCAGATAAGAATACTAGAGTGGTTTGCCGCTTCCTCCTCCAGGGGATCTTCCTAACCCATGGATCAAACTTGTGTCTCCTGAGGTTCCTGCATTGCAGGTGGATTCTATCTCTTTCAAAATGGAAATTTTCTTGAAAGATCTCATACATGTTGGGATTTATAGGGCAGAGCAGGCATGTCTGACCTTTATGTTTAACTTTGGTAGTGGGCTAAAGCCTTCCTTTGAGAAGTAAAGGTTGTAAGAGTGTACACAGATACATTCTCTAAAGGTAAAGCTTGTCTTTAGCCACTGTGACCATACTTTTGGTTGTTCATATACAAAAATATCCACCAGAATCCATTGTGTGCCCAAGTGTTATGTCTCATTAATTTGGATAGTCCTAGAATAAGCTGGGATGTCATTTATGCTTAGGAAGGTCAGTGACTTGGAAAACTAAGATGTTCATTGGAGTTGCATCAGTTTGGGGGCATTCTCCTGACTTAGATACACTTAGAGGATGAGCCTGACCTGGGCTGTTTACTCACCCTCTGCCCATCAGGGCCATCGAGTTGGTAGATCTACACACATATCACTACACTAGAGACCAACTCAGTTTCCCTGGATGAAGGTATTAGTTAGGGTTCGTCAGAGAAACAGAACCAATCAGACAGATATATAGATAGATAGATACGAAGGAGGGAAGGAAGAAAGGAAGGAACAAGAAAATTTATTATAAGGAATTAACTTTTGTAATTATGGTATCTGAGAAGTCCCAAGAACTGCAATTAGTAGAGACCCAGAAGAGCAGATGGTTTACTTCTAGTCTGAACCTCCTGAAAACCAGAAGAGCAAATAGTGTAAGTTCTAGTCCAAGTCTGAGACTAAAGGCAGGACAAGACTAGTGTTCCAGCTGGAAGGCTGGCAGAGAGAGAGAGAGAATTCTTACTCAGCACTTTTATTCTGTTCAGACTTTCAACAGATTGGATGAACCACACCCACATTGAGGAGGGCCATCTACTTTACTCAGTCCGCCAATTCAAACCTTAATCTCATCCAGAAACATTCACAGACACACCCATAATATGTTTAACCAAATATTTGACCATCCCATGGCTCAGTCAAGCTACATAAAATTAAGTATCACAGTGACTCAGAGTGAACTATCTAATCACTTTGGCCAAAGAACTGACCTTGGTTAGAAAAGCACATCTCATAACCTCCTGCTTATAGTGAAACAAAGGTTGGCCTGGGCTAAATTCTTGTTACCTAATGGTTCAGTAACTACAGTGAGGATATTACAAAGCCATCCAGGCATAAAATAAACTAGTTAATATTCCTGGTTAATACTCAGCCAGAAGAAATATATTTTAGATTTAAAGGTCCTTGAGCACATTATAATCTGCTTGGAGAAATACCAAGTTAACTATACCATTGGATACTCTTGATAAGGACCATAATAGAGGAAAGAGTACTGTAGGAGTACAGGGTAAAGGATAGATAGAGGAAGGCATTTTTTCGGTCTGAATATTTTTACTATTTGTCTTGGCCTTTGCTTGCTCAGTTGGGGCTTTTTTAAAAATTGAGATATAAATAACATACCATGAAATCCACCACTTCAAACTGTAAAATTCAGTGACTTTCAGTGTATTCACATGGTTTTGCAACCATACCACTAATTCCAGAACATTGTTTTCATCCTCAGGGTAACATTTTGCAGCAGATAACATTTTTCTTATATTTTTCACCATCATACACAAATCTTACAAATGCTGCAGCATGAATTTATAGATGAAATATTGATATTTTGACTTATCAACCTGGGGAAAGAAGCAGTTGCTTTCTAAAATATACACAACACCTATCTCATGTGGTATGTTTTCAGTAAGTCATGGGACTTATCAAAGTATTTGGGAGTGGAACCTTTTCAGCCTCTCATACTACTTCTTTGCCCTAACATTTTTACTCTAATTTTGCCTATTAGTGTTATGTTCACATCAATTCTGTGACTTCTGCTTTTTAAGGAAGTAAGTTCTATCACTAAATAAGTTGCTTCCTGAGCTTTTTTACTGAAAGCTGTACCCTGTTTTGAATTTCCAGTTGTCGTTTAAAATAATAGCATCTTTACTTATTAAATATCTGTAATCTGTGGTTAACTGTTTTTTCAATTTTCCTGGATCTACCACAGTAGATGGAAGCTCTTTGCCCCAGACCACATGCAATGGAAAAGAACAACTTGACCCATTTAAAACCTGTGGACAAGTAGCTTTCATTATTAAGATAGAATTTTTTTCAACTGTGTCTCTTACTATAGTAGAGCAGCAAAATGACTCAGAAGATTATAATTATTTATCACTAATTTTATCAGAATTTTCCATTAACATAGGCCTAGAAACCTTTTTCATCTCAAAACTTGTCTTCAAAATTCATCACATTGGACTATCATAAATGTCTGCACAACACAAATACTATATAAAACAAGAAATTTTTAAAAAACACCATGCAGTACAATTTATTCAATTGACTTAGTCTATGCTTTGCACTGTTTACAATAGCAAGGTGTTAAGGGAGAGAGTTGAGCATGTGGAAGATTCCTTCTTTAGACTGAAAATTTCTGTTTGATTCTCTATTACACGGGCAGTAACTGTGGGCATTGGGTAAAGGGAGGCTAGGGGAAGTTATGAGTGAGAGAGGCTACTATCTATTGTCCTCACTTCTGGGCAACCCTTTGTTACTGGCTGTCCCTTTCTTGTGTCCATGTCGGAAAAGGCCACACCCAAGAGTCCTGTCTTACCAATTTCTAACACTTTTATTATGTATTTATTTAATATTCAATGCTGCTACTTTTGAACCAGTATCAAATATATTTGAGTTATTTTTCTCCTCGTGCTAATAAGTATCATCTGAGTTGCTGAGCCATCTCGCTTTGCATGCTGTGTGCTCGGTGGTGTGTGACCTAGTTGGAATCACTGGGCCTCTGAGGCAAAGATCAGATGAATAAAAACCTCATTAGGACCTGGCACTGACTTTCCTTAGCACTTACCAACTCTAATTGTCTGTTTACTTGTCTCTCTCTTTTCCCCACTGAATTGGATCTTCCATGAAGTATTTACTTATCTACTATTAATTTCCCAGTATGTTACATAACATCCCGTAAAAGGTACATATTCCATAAGTGTTTACTGTTGAGTAAATACCGAACTCCTTCAAACATCTGCATCTTCCTGCTTCATACTCATTTGTGATTTATTCTAACAAAATGTTCATAATAATTTTATTTTAATAGCAACAAACCCAGGTAGGCACTGAATAAGAGCCTAACTCTGAAAAAAGTGTTAAAGTCTCAGTTGCTCTGTGGATGGCAGAATGAATATAATTTTTCCTGGTGAAACAGAGGCAATTCACTGTTTTGTTTTGCTTGGTTTTTAAGTAGTCTGGCCTGTGGGCTACAAACAAATGAAAAGTAATTTTATCCCAAGTAAACAGTCACCTTTGGGGAATCCCAGAGCCTGTGGTATATTGAATTGCTGAAAATATCTCCTCTCTGTTGTCTCCTTAAGACATACATCTGTAGATGCTGCTCTGCCAGTGGGGATTATTTAGTTATTTGTGACACTGCTTCATAGGAAGGGCACAGAATGTTGTCCTCTCTTGCCTTAGACTCTGGGGATATTTGCAGGAAATTAGATACTTTACCTCTGAGAAAATTCACTGGCTCTAGTTGTTTGTTTCTTAGTTCAAAGCATTCCTTTGCCTCTGCCATGGGATGTTGTGGCCATCCCCAGGGCATTTTTATTTATTTATTTATTTATTTTTTAATCAGAGCTACCTTGTGTTTTACCCTCAAGAACAAGTCATGCCCTGAAGGGCTAAGAGTTAAGAACCAGGTGAGCCTTTCCTTATAACATACTCTTCACTGAACCACATGGCTGCAATTTGGCCCATTTGTCTCCCTTAGTCTCTCTGATGTCTTCTTGATCAGATTATTGATAATCATCTTGTAAATGTCTATTACCATTCCTTTGCTGATATTTCTTTTTTACCTGTTTTGTGTCGATCATCTTCCAGGTTTATTATTTCTATTCTGATATCAAATTCTTTTTTCCAGCCCTTTTTTCTTTCCTAATTTGTGGATTTTTCCTTTTCAGAATTATACTTGGCACAAACTCTAGAGTCAGGTTGACTGCTTCTCACCTGAGCTCTTGTTTAAGATGTACTTGATTAGAAACTTCCGCGACCACATTACATCTAGATCACGTGGATCACTAGAAAAAATATTTCCTGAACTTAAAAAAATTAAAGGTTGACTGTGACTTTTCTGTCCCTTGAAATTGCTCAGCATTTGCCAAACCATTTTCGTAACTCTGTGTGAATCCGGCCTCCCTCAGAATGTTAAGGATGAGAAGGAAGGAATAACTCATCTTTTCTCTCATACCAAAAATGAAATAAATAATCCTCAAGAAATCCTGTGACATGACTGCTATAAATAACACCATTTTATGGCTGTAAGATACCCAAGTCCTAGAAAGAAGGTTAACTTCCAGTCTCTGTGGTTAAAAACTGAAGGAACTGAAATGCTAGCCAGGCAATAGAATTTCCAATCCTAAACCCTACCTATTAAATCTCTAGGGTAGGTTTTAAACAAATACATTTTCCAGTGATATAATTTTAGAAATAATTGGGAGAGGAAATGGGGAAAGACCTAAGTCAAATATTAATATGCAAATATCTTATTAAATATTAATTAAGTCCTACTAAGGGCCAGCAGTCCTGATGGATGCTGTGAATAGATCAGTGGACAAGGCAGACCAGCCTTGCCCTATTGGACTTTACATTCAGAGAAAAGAGGCAGATGTTAATAGACAAATAAACCAAGTAGCTAACAAGAAAGAATCAGACAGTGGTCAGAGCTTTGAGGGAAATAAGGCAAGGTGATTTTACAATACCTCTGGAGTAATGCTGTAGTAGTGGATGGCCTGGAAATAGCTTACAGAGGAGGTGACATTGGAGCTGAGAAGTGAATAGTTGGTGTTTTGGTCATTGTTGTCCGACTCTTAGTGACCCCATGGACTGTAGCCCACCACGCTCCTCTGTCCATGGGATTTTCCAGGCAAGAGTACTGGAGTGGGGTACCATTGCCTTCTCCATAGTCATTGTTACTAAGAATTATAAATAAATGTTTCCAAATGTGCCAAAAAGTTTTTACACAAAATGAAATCCTTCCAAAGCCAAAACAAAACCAGATAAATGGAGAAAAGCCAACTTCAAGTCTCTTTTCTCTCTCAAGTTTATCTTTCTCTGTCTCTGTCTCTCTTTTTGAGGATGAAGATTCAAAGTCACATATGTTATGTTCAATTTAATACAACGAAGGGCATTTATTTTTCTATTTCATTTTTATAGGTAACATAATTACAAAGTTTAGGAAGTAAGAAAATTCTAAAAGACCTTAAAAAAGGAAAAAGAATTGTCTTCTGTTGCACCTGTCCCCACCTAAGATTCCCACATTTCAGTGATAATTGTGTTCAATCTTAGTTATTTTCTTAGATTTTTGCATTCATTACTGTAAAATAATGCATTTGTACAGTGTTTCTTTCTTTTTCAGTTTTATATATTGATTTATTCTTTTGAAAACTATATTTTTATGTTATTCTTTCCTCCCACATCTCTTCTCTCCCACTTTCTTTTAAAATAGTTGTATCATTTGTTTTAATTAGATCAGTTAAGATCTGTTAATCTAGATATATTAAATCTGTTGTCAATTAGATCATGATTTAATGGCTCAGAGCTTAAGTATAATGATGAGTGATACAAATATTATTCACATATAGGCTGTATTATTTACAAAGATTATATTTCCTTTCTTGCATATCCTTTTCTCTTCACAAGTGTTAATAATCTGACTCATTTTAAATTTTTTTAGTTTTTTTTTTTTACCAACCTATCATTAATTCATACCCAAACTCTTCCTCGGAGCTATAAATCTCCTTTCAAATGTTCAAAGATCAATATATTAGTAGTTTATCAGTTTCAGCTTCTTGGAAACATTTCTCTGTAAGCTCTCCATTGTCTTGCTCTAATCTGAACTGGTTGATTCTACATCATTCTGAGCCCCTCACCCCTTTACAATTTTTTTAATTGGAGCTCTGCTTCTTGGATTTAATGTCTTCCTTTTTCTTGGGTATGATAAGCCAAACAATGACCCCTCAAAGATGTGCACATCCTAACTGTTAGAACCTGTGTATACACTACTTGACATGGCAAACAAGACTTTATAGATGTAATTAAAAACTTTGATATAAGGAGTTTATTCTGAATTATCCAGATGGGCCCAATGTAATTACCTTAGTCTATAAGAGGGAAGTAGCCGAGTTCTGTCAGAGCCCAAGAAAGAAGATGTTATGCTTCTGCCTTTGAAGATAGAGGAGGAGACCATGAGGCAAGATATGCAGGTGGCTTCTAGAATCTGGAAACAAGGAGACAGATTTTCCCTTAGAGCCTCCAGAGGAACACAACTCTGCCTACACTTTGAATTTAAGACTTCCAACTTCTGGAACTGTAAGATAATAATTTTCTATTGTTTTAAACCACTCAGTTTGTGGTAATTGTTACATCACCAATAGGAAACTAACATGGTGGCTTATTCTCTAATTTTGGCAGTCCTCTAACATCTTGAAAAAGAATGCATGGAAGATACCCTTTTGATGCTCTATATGTCAAAAAATGGGCTTCCCTGTTGTGCTACTGGTAAAGAGCATACCTGCCAATGAAGGAGACAAAAGAGATGCAGGTTTGATCCCTGGGTCTGGAAGATTCCCTGGAACAGGAAATGGCAACCCAATCCAGTATTCTTGCCTAGAGAATTCCATGGACAGAGGAGTTTGGTAGGCTATAGTTCATAGGATTGCAAAGAGTCAGACACGACTGAAGAGACTCAACACACACACACACACGTATCAAAAAAGACTTTTACCTAAGAGTTCTTTCAGGATGGAAATAGTTTTCTGTCAGCATTTTGAAGGTATTTCTGTATTGTATTCTTGCTTCCAGTCACAAGTTTAACGCCATTCTGATGCCTGATCCATTGTTTGGCCCATTTCATTTATTTTTCTTCTAGGAAGCTTGTAACATATTCTTTTTGTCTCCAGTGTTGAGAAATTGCCTGAGGGTATGCTTTTGCTTTAGTGGGAGTTATCTTCTATCTATTGTATTAAGCACTAGTAATATGAAAACTTAAACTTTCCATTCTGGAATATTTTCTAAATTATTTATTTGATAACTTTCTTCCCTTTCTTTTCTCTCCTCTTTCTTTCTGGAACTCCTATCACTTGGCTTTTAGACATTCTGGACTAATCCTTGGAGTTTTCTTTCCCCCCTTAGGTTTTCTGTTTCTGACTTTGCTCTGCTTCCTGGAGATTGCCTTATCCATATCCTCTAACTCTTCTGAAGTTTGTCAGTTCTTCTATCTGAGTCTTCATTTTCAAGAGATTTTTCTTATTGTAAAGAAATTAGCCTCCAGTTAAAATAAATACATTAATTTTAAAAAGTTTTTTTGATCTTTGAGTTTTCTTTAAAATTTGCCATTCCTTTTTCATAAATATAGGATTTTCTCCTCCCTTTGTAAAAAAAATAATTAAAATATTTGACTCTCTTTATGAAATCAGTTTTGCCTTCCCAGTAATTTTGGTTTTTGCATCCTGTAGGAGGCTTTTCTAAAATGTCTGATGTTCCTTATCTACCTAATCACATTTAAGAGCAAGGTACCGGAAAACTGATTGGGAATTGTATGCATCAGTTTGTATGTGTTTGTTTGCAGCAGAGACATAGGCGGCTAATCACTGGTCTTCGCTAAAGGCTTCTTTGGCTTGGCTCTTTCAGGAATGCAATTTTTACAGTAATCATAGGTCACCCTCTCCTCCCAAATTTTGCTGATCACTTATTACAGAGTGATCTAAATCAAATCCCTTATGACTATACAGTGAAAGTGAGAAATAGATTTAAGAGACTAGATCTGATAGACAGAGTGTCTGATGAACTATGGACGGAGATTCGTGACATTGTACAGGAGACAGGAATCAAGACCATCCCCAAAAAAAAGAAATGCAAAAAAACAAAATTGCTGTCTGAGGAGGCCTTACGAATATCTGTGAAAAGAAGAGAAACAAAAGCAAAGGAGAAAAGGAAAAATATACCCATTTTAATACAGAGTTCCAAAGAATACCAAGAAGAGATAAGAAAGCCTTCCTCAGTGATCAATGCAAAGAAAGAGAGGAAAACAATAGAATGGGAAAGACTAGAGATCTCTTCAAGAAAATTAGAGATACCAAGGGAACATTTTATGCAAAGATGGGCTCAATAAAAGGCAGAAACGGTATGGACCTAACAGAAGCCAAAGCTATTAAGAAGAGGTGGCAAGAATACACAGAAGAACTCTACAAAAAAGATCTTCATGACTCAGATAATCATGATGGTGTGATCACTCACCTAGAGCCAGACATCCTGGAATGCGAAGTGAAGTGGGCCTTAGGAAGTATCACTATGAACAAAGCTAGTGGAGGTGATGGAATTCCAGTTGAGCTATTTCAAGTCCTAAAAGATGATGCTGTGAAAGTGCTGCACTCGATATGCCAGCAAATCTGTAAAACTCAGCAGTGGCCACAGGACTGGAAAAGGTCAGTTTTCATTCCAATCCCAAAGAAAGGCAATGCCAAAGAATGCTCAAACTACTGTACAATTGCACTCATCTCACACGCTAGTAAAGTAATGCTCAAAATTCTCCAAGTCAGGCTTCAGCAATACATGAACCGTGAACTTCCAGATGTTCAATCTGGATTTAGAAAAGGCAGAGGAACCAGAGATCAAATTGCCAACATCTGCTGGATCATCAAAGAAGCAAGAGAGTTCCAGAGAAACATCTATTTCTGCCTTATTGACTATGCAAAAGCCTTTGACTGTGTGGATCACAATAAACTGTGGAAAATTCTGAAGGAAATAGGAATACCAGACCCCGTGACCTGCCTCTTGAGAAATCTGTGTGCAGGTCAGGAAGCAACAGTTAGAACTGGACATAGAACAACAGACTGGTTCCAAATAGGAAAAGGAGTATGTCAAGGCTGTATACCACTCCAGTACTCTTGCCTGGAAAATCCTGTGAACGGAGGAGCCTGGTAGGCTGTAGTCCATGGGGTCACAAAGAGTCGGACACTACTGGGCGACTTCACTTTCACTTATCACTTTCATGCATTGGAGAAGGTAATGGCAACCCACTCCAGTGTTCTTGCCTGGAGAATCCCAGGGACAGGGGAGCCTGGTGGGCTGCCGTCTATGGGGTCGCACAGAGTCGGACACGACTGACGTGACTTAGCAGCGGCAGCAAGGCTGTGTATAGTCACTTTGCTTATTTAACTTATATGCAGAGTACATCATATGAAATGCTGGGCTGGATGAAGCACAAGCTGGAATCAAGATTGCTGGGAGAAATATCAATAACCTCAGATATGCAGATGACACCACCCTTATGGCAGAAAGCGAAGAAGAACTAAAGAGCCTCTTGATGAAAGTGAAAGAGGAGAGTGAAAAAGTTGGCTTAAAGCTCAACATTCAGAAAACTAAGATCATGGCATCCAGTCCCATCACTTCATGGCAAATAGATGGGGAAACAGTGGCAACAGTAGCTGACTTTATTTTTCTGGGCTCCCAAAATCACTGCAGATGGTGACTGCAGCCATGAAATTAAAAGAAGCTTACTCCTTGGAAGGAAAGTAACAACCAACCTAGACAGCGTATTAAAAAGCAGAGCCATTACTTTGTCAACAAAGGTCTGTCTAGTCAAGGCTATGGTTTTTCCAGTGGTCATGTATGGATGTGAGAGTTGGACTATAAAGAAAGCTGAGCACCAAAAAATTGATGCTTTTGAACTGTGGTGTTGGAGAAGACTCTTGAGAGTCCCTTGGTCTGCAGGGAGATTCAACCAGTCCATCCTAAAGGAGATCAGTCCTGAGTGTTCATTGGAAGGACTGATGTTGAAGCTGAAACTCCAATACTTTGGCCACCTGATGCGAAGAGCTGGCTCATTTGAAAAGACCCTGATGCTGGGAAAGATTGAGGGCAGGAGGAGAAGGGGACGACAGAGGATGAGATGGTTGGATGGCATCACTGACTCAGTGGACATGAGTTTGGGTAGACTCCGGAAGTTGGTGATGGACAGAGAGGCCTGGTGTGCTGCGATTCATGGGGTTGCAAAGAGTCGGACACGACTGAACGACTGAACTGAACTGTTTCAGAGATGACTCCATTAATCCCTCATCTGGGAGATATAAATTGTCTGTTGGCATTCTTAAAGACAAATGGGAGAAGAGACCCATACATTTCATTGTTCAGTATATAGCCAGTCACTAAATCCTTCTGGTTTTCAATTTACTTGGGTTCTGTAGAGTCTCCCTGATTTAATTTCTCCAAGTCATCTCTGAGGATGGAGGATAGAATCTATGTTTTCTACAGCTTCTTTACAAAATTTCTTGGCAGTCTTCTTATATCAAATCCAATTGTACCCCTGTGATTTCTCTCAATGTCTGAGAATTTCATGGGTTATGAAGTTCAAAACAGCCAGATTCTCTTTTCCTCCATTCAGAGGTTTTCTTGCTCTCTAATTTTCCTTCTCACTTCCAGAATTAGATCACTATCATTACCTCCTCTGTTCACTTTATTCTTATGGATTTCATTAAATCTTATCACTGTCATTTCACTAAATTTCACAAGAGAGCAGTGGGAAAAAAATGTGTTTAGTCTTTCATGTGTAACTGAAGTTCAAGAATTTTTTTCTTTCTTTTTTTTTTTTTTTCTTTACAATCATATTGATTTCTAGCAAGCACATTTTTGTGGGCTCCAGTGCTTGGCTTCTAAGTCAGAAAGTTACTCCCTTGTTTATTGAGGGACATGACAGAGTAACTGATGAGCCTGTAAAATTATATAGTCCTTCTACCAATTTTCTGGCTATGTTGACCATTGGTAATTTAAGTGCCTGTGGCAGCACCAGGAGCATCTTGTGCCCCATCATTGCCATATCCATGTGTCATGTAACAATGGTTTCAAATTGATGATTCAAAAATTAGAGTTTTTCTTAAAGGTATATTTTACTCAAAGACTATAAAAGACACAATTTATTTTAATAGTATTGAGAAACCATTTTGTTGTTTTCTTCTTTCTTTAGTAGAATTTTGATTTTTTAAAGGTGATTTCTAAGAGAATTTTCCTGACACTCCAATCCAATTTTTTTCCTTTTTAACTTTTTATTCCTCAGTCTTCTGAATTTATATTTTCTGATTAAGAGGATACACTCTTCATATTGGCCATTGGATTTAGGATCTGTCCTATAACCACATTTTTAAGTTTCAGGAGAGGGCTTAATTCTAATACTTTGGGATAAATTAAAGAAATTCTTACTCAACTTACGCTTGTTTGGAGGATATTTATCTCTATGGCTCCTTAATCTTAACCTTTTTACAAGGGAGGATCTTAATTCCTTTAGTCTGTGTTCAACTGATATCTTTTATCATTTTAATTTTGTGTCTTTGGACCTTCTCCAGCTTCATTACAATTTTTTTAAGGTTCGTTAACCAGAAAGTCATATGGCATTTCTGGAAGAATGCTTTATGAGTTTTTAATCAGGATAGAATTTTGTTTTCTGTTTGGCTCAGTATATTTCCTGATGAGATTCAGAGCTTTTTTTTTTTTTTTTTTTTGTCATAAACTTCATTTAAAAGTCTTCAGAGCAGCTGTAGTGGTAACTGGATTGACTTCCAGAACAAAAGTGGGATCTTTAGGTCTGTCATTTTTATTTAGACTAAAAATGAGAAACTGGAAGGCTTTTTAGAAGTTCTATCACACAGTTCCATGTGAGGGAACAAAACATAAGGATGCTAAGGATAAGCATAAGGATGTTGTGTTAGTTGTGTCTGACCCTTTACGACCCCAAGGACTATAGCCTGCCAGCCTCCTCTGTCCATGGAATTCTTCATGCAAGACTACTGGAGTTGGTTGTTATTCCCTTCTCCAGGGGTCTTCCTAACTCAGGAATGGAAACTGGGTCTTCTGCATTGCCAGCAGATTCTTTACCTTCTGAACCACCAGGTATAGGTCGCTCAAAAACTTCGACTCTTGGATCCTAACCAGGAATTTTCTCACTGCATACTTCTGCCTAGTAAATCATTGGTGGCTCAGACTGTAAAGAATCTGCCTGCATTGCAGAAAACCTGGCTTTGATCCCTGGGTCTGGAAGATCTCCTGGAGGAGGGAATGGCAACCCACTCCAGTATTCTTGCCTGGAGAATTCCATGGGCAGAGGAGCCTGGTGAGCTACAGTCCTTGGGGTCACAAAGAGTCGGACATGACTGGGCGACTAACACTTTCGCTTTCATGAATGAATTCAGAGTCCCATTCAGAGTCCCATATGCTGTTCTTTCCTTCCCTAACATTACCTGCATTATTTCTGTCCTCTCTAGTTTCCTTTCCCTCTTGTCTGTTTATAGTCCTTACAACTTCTCATACTTCCACCTACGATTTCCATACTTCTCTCAGTCCTGCCTCCTCTGAACCTGTTATCCTTTGTGAATTTGTGTCCTCTCTGAAAACAAGAGGATTAAAGATCAGAGCTCTGATCGGCCTGATTTCCATTTTTGCCCCATTATTGTCTGTGTTCCATGCAGCAGTTTGAGTGTTCATAAAAAAAAAAAAAAAAAAAAAAAAAAAAACTAAAGAGAAAGAGCAAAGAATAAGGTAGATTCACTAAGATAAGCAGGGACTCGAGTTGGAGAGAAAGCCAAGATGACTCTAATTCTTCCGAGGACTCAGCTATACTCTCATGTCTTACGGTTGCATAAAACGTCCCTCTCTCCTTGTAATAAATTTTGCTTCTGTGCTTGTGAAAGTTCATTTCATTACTAGTAACTGAATTGTCCTACTTAACACCCTCTGTTTAAAGAAAATGATGAACTATTTGAATGTTTTTATGTTGAAAATAATTTTATGAGCTAAAGCACCACCTATAACGTTGTTTCTATGGGGAAAATGTGTGTCCCTAATAATGTAAATGACTCTTTGGAATTGAAACCTAAATTCCAAATTTAGGATTGCTGTTTTTATCAACTGGGCCTCCCTGGTAGCTCAGCTGGTAAAGAATCCGTTTGCAATGCAGGAGACCCTGGTCTGACTTCTAGGTCAGGAAGATCCCTGGAGAAGGGATAGGATACCTACTCCAGTATTCTTGGGCCTCCCTGGTAGCTCAGGCAGTAAAGAATCCACCTACATTGTGGGAGACCTGGGTTTGATCCCTGAGTTGGGAAGATCCCCTGGAGGATGGCATGGCAACCCACTCCAGTATTCTTGCCTGGAGAATCCCCATAGACAGAGGACCCTGATGCGCTTTTGTCCACGGGGTCACAAAGAGTCGGACATTACTGAGCAAGTAAGCACATTTTTATCAATTACACTTTTAAAATCACATGTTAATATCTTTTTCCCCTTTACTTTCTGTCTATAATGGGAGCTAGGCCCCATGTTCTGATCTTCAGAGGCAATCTTTAGCCGTTATTGACTGTTAAAAATTCTACCTTGGCCATCAGTCTATCCCAGTGAGCTTATTAACATTTTCAGTCCAAGTTTTTGAAGGAATAAGTCAGTATCAGTTAAAAATTTGTCATGTGAAGAAACACAGCATGATACTGAAGGAGAAAGGGCTTTTGCAGCATCTACTACCCTCTTACCCAAAGATCCTCTTTGCCATAAAGTTTTAAAAATGCACAGTGGAAAAAAAGAAGAAGATGGAAAATCTAGCCTTTAAATCAAATTTGGTCAATTAATAAATGGTCTCTGAATGTTCAGCCTTGCTTTTAGGTAGCTGAGTTTTAATGCATGATGTGTGTGTGTATGTGTGTGGAAGAGGGAAGGGGGGTGGGGGTAAGCTTTGAGTTGCCAGGGAAGCATTGT
This sequence comes from Giraffa tippelskirchi, assembly GCF_054371585.1. Lineage (NCBI taxonomy): Eukaryota > Metazoa > Chordata > Mammalia > Artiodactyla > Giraffidae > Giraffa > Giraffa tippelskirchi. The sequence continues at coordinate 99,696,025 of NC_137280.1, read as the reverse complement.
AAGTCACATAAGGAAAAAAATAGATAAGCACTGTCTGTTATTGCTGAGGCAATATCCAGTGAACATCAGTTAAAAGAGAAGGTTTTGAATCAGGGAAAAATACTTTTAAAGAGAGCTGTTGTTTTTCTTAATTATAGGGTAAGAATGAAGCTAACTCACTGCTTCCCACGCACCCCCAACCATAGATAAAGGAATCTCAATAGCATATCATTCAGTACAAGAGCTTTACCATCAGTTTTATTCATCAGCAAAACCAAAGAAACAATTGCAGGATGCTCTCTATTATTTAGTACAGAGTGCCTTTATCACTTTATGTCCTTGTCTGACATTCCTCGTTGTTTGTTTCCATTAAATGTTTGGCTTTTAGTTTCACAGTGCAGTGCCAAATATTTAAGTCAGCACATAGGAGTTTATATTACTTAGAGCTTTACGACAATGTCACCTCTTGCTTAAAACAGTTGGTCAGCACCACCTACTAAGTTGAGTATAGTGGAAACCATGGAAGGCCATTATTACTTTGGAAAGCAAAATGAATAGTGAAGTATATTAAAAGGATTATTGAGAAGGAATTCAGTGGCAGACTATTTGATACCAATGATGATTTCATTTTTAAAAGGTATAATAAAATCCTTAAATATTCTATATGATAACATGTTAAAAGTTAATCATTTTTTCTCCTTTTTCCACTTGTACAAAAGTGAAGGCAAATGCTTTTGCTGATAGCCAGGGCGGGGCGGGGGAGGATGTTTCAAAGAATTGCAAAGCTAATTATTCTGTTGTCATTTTTCTAAATTATTCTAATGTGACTTTCAGAACATGCCTTCCATAGATCATTTATTCATTTAGTAGTAATGCTTATGGAAGTAGATAAGCCAGATTTCCTTATGTGATTTTATAATTTATAAGGGCAATTTGGCAATGATAAGTTTGGATGCTTCCCTAAGACACTTTGGCTATTTCCCTCTACCCATATGACAGGCCTCATTTCACATACCTTTCATATCCTTCCTCTAAATCTTTTCCTTTGGGGATGGTTTCAGCCTACAGTAAAAACCATTTGCTTCTGAAAGTGGTTGTTTGGGACTAAGATGCTGCTTGACAGTTCATTTTCTTTCTCTGTGGACTCTTAAGTGGGATGTCCTTAGAATTATAATGATGCATAGTTCTTTTTTCTACCATGTCCAGAATATTCCTGATAATTTTTGATTTACATTATTCCTAGGTGCATGTACCAGATACATTTGTATTAATTGCTCTGCATATCCTTCTTAAGTTTTTCTCACCTCTAAAATTCACAGGTGTAGAGAACAAACTTCTGGTCTCTACATCCCCCATCTCTGTAACATAGAGGGGGATGGGTTGAATTAAGAGATTGGGGCTGACATATATACACTACTATGTATAAAATAGGTAACTAATGAGAACCTAGTGTATAGCACAGGGAGCTCTACTCGGTGCTCTGCGGTGACCTCTAAATGGGAAGGAAATCTAAAAAAGAGTGGATACATGTATACATTATGACTGATTCACTTTACTGTATAGCAAGAAACTAGCACAACATTGTAAGGAAAGTATATTTCAATAAAAATTAATTTTAAAATAAACAAATAAATAAGATTAAAATAAAGCCAAATTATAGACACAGTGAAGTTTGAATCTAATGTGGCTTATTTTAAATAAGTCCCTCCAAATAACTACTTTGTCTTTAATGTATTTTTACTTGCAAGCCTGTATCATGCTTTCTGTTATGATTCACTGGTTTCCATTTCAGTTTTAAATAATCAATCGGGGTGCCTTTCGGTTGCTGATACTTCTGTTTATGTGACTTCTGTGTTTTTAAAATTTATACAAGACTGTATCTAGATGTTTTATATCTTGGAAGATTATTTCTTTGGTTTCCAGTACTAGAAACTTCTTTTTATTTAGAGCCAATTATCATGAGTACAGGGCTTCCCTTATAGCTCAGTTGGTAAAGAATCCACCTGCAATGCAGGAGACCCTGGTTTGATTCCTGGGTTGGGAAGATCCTCTGGAGAAGGGATAGGCTACCCACTTCAGTATTCTTGGGCTTCCCTTGTGGTGTGATTGGTAAGGAATCCGCCTGCAATGCGGGAGACCTGGGTTCGATCCCTGGATTGGGAAGATCCCCTGGAGAAGGGAAAGGCTACCCACTCCAGTATCCTGGCCTGGAGAATTCCATATAGGGGACACAAAGAGTCGGACACAACTCTTTGCTTTCACTTTCATCACGAATACAGATTTTTGTCCCACTTCATACTACTATTTTTTAGAAGTTCTCTTTTTAAGACTAAAACCACTTCTTTTTGGCTAGATAGCAGTTTCCAGAGCATTGCACCACTGTTGAGTCAGTATTTCTTGAATCTACATATAGTCTGTCCAACCTAGTCTACTCACTCATCCACCCTCTTAGGTGATAATTTCAGACAGCACATCCTTCCTGAATATCATACTTAGCTTCTTATTTCACTGAGAAAAATAGAAGCAATCAGAAGCGAGCTTGAGCCAACTACTACATCTATTCACTCACTTGTGTCTTTCCCCATATATTCTGCCCTCTCTGTTTATCCTAATAAACTCTTTATGTTCCGAGGAAATGTCAACATCTCTGCCTTGTGAAGATCCTTTTTTTTTTCCTTGCCTACTTGAAATAGTTGCTCTAGAATTCTTTGCTGTTTCTCACTCATTCATAAGTTTTCCCCCTCAAGTGAATTGTTCTTATCAGTTTGCAAGCATATAGTTATATCTTCTATTTAAAAAAAAAAACAAAAACTCAATGTCTTACATCCTCTTTTAGTTACCATCCTGTTTCTATCTTTTATTTTTTTTAATTTATATACAATAAAGTTCACTCTTTCAGTCTGTTTTCCAGAGTTACTGTATCATTTTGCATTCCCACCAGAGAGATTTACAGCTACTCTGCTTTCTTGCTAGTACTTGGTATTGTCAGTTCCTTTTCCTTTTATCTTTTAACCTCTTGTTTTCTTTCTCCTCTACCTCCTCTTTCTTTTTAATTTCATATATTCTAATAGATATATAGTGGTATCTCATTGCAGTTTTAATTGTCATTTTGCAAATTAGCAATGACATTGAGCATCTTTCTATTTGCTTGTTTGCCATCATATATTTTCTTTGGTTAGATATCTGTTTACAGTTTTTCTCCATTTTATGTTATGTTGTTTCTTTTCTTACTGTTGAGATTTGAGAGATTTTAATATACTTTACAGACAAGTCTCTGTCAAATATATGATTTCTGAATATTTTCTCCTAGTCTTTAGCTGCTCGTTCTTTCCTTCTCTTATTATTCTTTTGTTAATTTTTTTCAGAGAAAAAAGGTTTTAATTTTAATAAAACCCAATTTATCTCTTTAAAAAAAAATAAATCACATTTTTGGTATCAAACCTAAGAATTGTTTAACACAAGATCAATAAATTTTTCTTCTCTAGTTTCTCTTTAATGTTTTATAGTTTTACATTTCACATTTAGGATCATGATACATTTGGAATTAATTATTGAGCAATAGGTGAGGTATAAGTTGAAGTTTGTAATTTCTTTTCATATGGATGTTCAATTGTTCCAGCACCATTTGTTGAAAGCACTTTAGATTTTATATTTAATTCTGTTTGCATCTTTATTAAAAGCCCATTGTATCCTTATCTGTGCAGAAATATTTCTGAATTGATTTGCGTCTCCCTGATGATCAGTGTAATGTAGAGCATCTTTTTGTGTGGCTATTGCCCATCTGTATGCCTTCCTTAGAAAAAATGTCTTTCAGATTCGGGTCCATTCTTCACAGATTATTGTTTTCGTTGTTAAGCTGTAAAAGAATTCTTTGCATATTTTATTAACTCTTTCCTCAATACATCAGTTCAGTTCAGTCACTCAGTCGTGTCCAACTCTTTGCGACCCCATGGACTGCAGCACACCAGGCCTTCCTGTCCATCACCAACTCCCGGAGCCTACTCAAACTCATGTCTATCACGTCAGTGATGCCATCCAACCATCTCATCCTCTGTCATCCTATTCTCCTCCTGCCTTCAATCTTTCCCAGCATCAGGGGCTTTTCAAATGAGTCAGCTCTTTGGATCAGGTAGCCAAAGTATTGGAGTTTCAGCTTCAGCATCAGTCCTTCCAATGAATATTCAGGATTCAGGACTGATTTCCTTTAGGATGGACTGGTTGGATCTCCTTGCAGTCCGAGGGACTCTCAAGAGTCTTCCTCAACATCACAGTGCAAAAGGATCAATTCTTCGGCACTCAGCTTTCTTTATGGTCCAACTCTCACATCCATACATGACCACTAGAAAAACCATAGCTTTGGCTGGATAGACCTTTGTTGACAAAGTAATGTCTTGACTTTTTAATATGCTGTCTAGGTTTGTCATAGCTTTTCTTCCAAGGAGCAAACATCTTTTAATTTCATGGCTACAGTCACCATCTGCAGTGATTTTGGAGCCCCGAAAAATAAAGGCTGTCACTGTTTCTACTGTTTCCCCATCTATTTGCCATGAAGTGATGGGACCAGATGCCATGACCTTAGTTTTCTGAATACTGAGTTTTAAGCCAACTTTTTCACCCTTGTCTTTCACTTTCATCAAGAAGCTCTGTAGTTCTCCTTCACTTTCTGCCATAGGGTGGTGTCATCTGCATATCTGAGGTTATTGATATTTCTCCCGGCAATCTTGATTCCAGCTTGTGCTTCATCCACCCCAGCATTTCCCATGATGTACTCTGCATATAAGTTAAATAAGCAGGGTAACAATATACTGCCTTGATGTACTCCTTTCCCAACTTGGACCCAGTCTGTTGTTCCATGTCCAGTTCTAACTGTTGCTTCTTGACCTGCATGCAAATTTCTCAGGAGGCATGTCAGATGGTCTGATATTCCCATCTCTTTCAGAATTTTCCACAGTTTGTTGTAATCCACACAGTCAAAGGCTTTGGTGTAGTCAATAAAGCAAAAGTAGATGTTTTCTCTGGAACTCTCTTGCTTTTTCAATAATCCAGCAGTTGTTGGCAATTTGATCTCTGGTTCCCTCTGCCTTTTCTAAATCCAGACTGATACACAGTTTGCAAATGTTTTCTTCTATTCTGTACATTGCTTCTTCATGTAGTAAACTGTTACTTTTTCTTTGTAGAGTTTTTAATTTGATGTAGTCCCAACTGTTTATTTTTGCTTTTGTTGCCTATGTTTTTGGTGTTGTATACAAGACATACAGAATAGGTGGAAGTGTTCCTTTCTCTTCAGTTTTTTGGAAAAGTTTGAGAGGAGTGGCACAAACTCTTTAAATGTTTGGAAGAATCACCAGTGAAACCATCTGGTGTGGGATTTTTCTTTGTTGGGAGGCTTTTGATTACTGCTTTAGTCTCCTTACTCATAAATCTATTCAGACTTTCTGTTTCTACATGATTCAGTCTTGTCAGGTTCTATATTTCTAGGAATTTATCTATTTCTTCCAAGCTACCCAATTTGTTGGTGTATAGTTTTTCATAGTGGCCTCTTACAATCTTATGTATTTCTGTGATGTCAGTTGTGATGTCTTCTCATTCATTTATAATTTTGTTTATTTGAAACTTCTTTCTTTCTTGGTAGTATAGCTAAAAGCTTGTCAGTTTTATCTTTAAAAAAAATATATTAGTTTCATTAGTATTTTTCTATTGTTTTTCTCATCTCTATTTCATTTATATCCTCTCTGATCGTTGTTTCTTCCTTCCTTCTCCTAACTAGGTTTAGTTTGTTCTTTTCCTAATTCCGTGAGATGTAAAGTTAAGTTGTTTATTTGAGTTTTATTTTCTTAATGTAAGCATCTGTCACTATAAACCTTCCTCTTAGAACTGTTTTTGCTGCATCTCATAAGTTTTGGTATGTTGTATTTTTTCATTTGTTTCAGGATTCTCTGTGATTTCCTTTTTGATTTTCCTTTGATCCATTAGTTGCTCAGGAGTATGTTGTTATATTCCACATACTGGTGAATTTTTCAGCTTTGTTCCTGCTATTGATTTCTCATTTCATACCTTTATGGTTGTGAAAAAGAAACATAACATGATTTCTATCTTCTTAAATTTGTTGAGGCTTATTTCATGGCCCAGCATGTGATGTATCCTTGAGAATGTTCTATGAAGAGATACTTTAAAAGTATTTTGATTGCTTTGTAAATATTTGTTGGATGAAAGAATAAATCTACTTTTATTTATTTATTCCTAGGTCAAAGTCCCCAGTAATCCATTCCCCACGTAATAGCCACAGTGATATTTTAGAAATACAAACTCAAAGATTTCCCTGATAACTTGTAATGAAAATAAAATTTTTAACCAGACCTGAAAAGCCTTAAATGATCTGACCTCGCTGCTTACCTTGAAGACTGAGTCGTCTTGCTTCACTCACATCCTCTTTTGCAATTCCAGCCACCTGCCTTTCTTTTTTTATTTTTTTAATGTTTATTAAAGCATAGTTGCTTTACAATGTTGTTTATTTTCTGCTGTGCTGTGTGCTTACTGCTGTGCTTAGTCGCTCAGTTGTGTCTGACTCTTCGCAGCCCCATAGACAGTAACTTGCCAGGTTCTTCTGTCCATGGAGATTCTCCAGGCAAGAATACTGGAGTGGGCTGCCATGCCCTCCTCCAGGAGGTCTTCCAAACCTGGGGATCGATCCCTGCTCTCCCACATTGCAGGCGGATTCTTTACTGTCTGAGCCACCAGAGAAGCCCTTTTCTGCTGTACAGCGAAGCAGATCAGCTATGTACTTATAGCTGACATATTTATATATTCATATATATATATCCCCTCTCTTTTGAATTTCCTTCCCATTTAGGTCACCACAGAGCATTCAGTATAGAGTTCCCTGTGCTATACAGTAGGGTGTCATTCGTTATCTGTTTTATACATAGTAATATATATATACGCCATTCCCAATCTCCCAATTCATCCCACTCCTCTTTCCCCCTTTTGGTGTCCACACTTAAGGTTCCTTGTGCTGTGCTGTGCTTAGGTGCCCAGTTGTGTCTGAATATTTGCAACCCCATGAACTGTAGCCTGCCAGGCTCCTCTGTCCATGGGATACTCCAGGCAAGAAACTGGAGTGGGTTGCCATGCCCTCCTCCATGGGAATCTTCCTGACCTAGGGATTGAGCCCGCATCTCTTAATGTCTTCTGCATTAGCAAGTGGGTTCTTCACCACTAGCTCCACCTGGGAAGTTTGAGATTCATTGAGGACACCATATTCTTCCCTGCCTCAGGGCCTACCCTTCCTTCCTGCCTGGAATACTCTCACTCCCTACTAGTCTTTAGGTAAGTTTATTTTCAGTCAGATCTTAGTTTCAAATGTAAGAACTTTATTGTTAATACTGTTTTTTTCTAATGTTAAAAGGTAACAAAAATACTCAAAATATCAGAAAATCTAGTGACAGAGAGTATAGTGTTTCCTAACCTCATTGATTTTATTCAGTGTGTTTAATGGTTTTTACATTTATTGAGAATTTCAGTGTATTATTTAAAAATACTCTAGATTTTCACTTTAGGGTAATTACAGATACATTAGAATATCTCTATTTGTGGACAAAAGATTGAAAATAGGAGGAGGAGAGGGTGGGAGAGATGGTAAGATTGAAAGAAACAGATGCTGTTTTAACCAGTCTCCTGTTTAAGCTAACAATATAAAGTGGAAGATGGTACAATTTTTTACAAACAGAAAGAAGTATCTTTTATGCTCTGATCTTGAAACTGCTATATAATATTATTTTATTGATCTTTGCAATGTCAGTAAAGTAAGTAGGTGTTAGGAATTGTGACTTGCAGCTAAAAAAAGACAACGAAGAAGAAAAAGAAACCTTTGGAATTGAGCTTGGTGTGAAGACTGAATAAAAGATACTTTAATTTCTAACTCCTGCTGTGGCACTACTTGGGTCTTGTTTCAATTCTATTTGATTAAAATATTAAATTTTTTTTTCTGCTAGTATTTGGGGGAATACAAAGCTAAATAAGTGAGTTCAGCCTTTAAGGACATCCTAATCTAGGTGAGGAGATAAGTACCTACAGATAACCGTACATATATTAAGCTCTTTAGTCAGTGAATGTTGGTAGCAAACATGATAGAATAAGGATTTAGACGCAATTCACTTGAACTGAGGAGAATTAGGAAGTATTATACGACAGAAGTGGTATTGGATCTTGGCCTAACTGAGGAGTTTGACAGATGGAGACAGAAAAAGAAACATTTTTTACCCTCTCAAAGTATGTGGAGTTATTCACAAGTATGATGTATTTTATGGAAGAGAATAAAATCTGGTGCTACTGAAGCATGGAGTGTGTAGAAAGAGATGAGTTTTTCTACTGCTTACTTTCTTCCTCCTGAAAAATTCCCTAGGCTGGAATATTCCTCCTCCTCTTGTTCCCTGGGACATTTTCTGTAAGATGTTTTGTTGACTGTGTGTTTTCATAGCACCTGTGTTTCCTCTTTCATTTATTTTTCAGTCATTCACTCATTCATTTTGTAACACATTTAATTGAAACCTGTCATGTACAGATGATTTTGCTAAGTTAGCCTGTAGACACAGTGTTAAAGATGACAGACATAATCTCCACTGGAGTTCATAGTCTAGTCGAAAAAGATAATTAATAGATGCTATTCATTTATTCAACCAATATTAATTGTTGATCACCTATTATGCATGATAAGAGCTGGAGATACAGCAGTGAACAAAATGGACAAAAGTCCCTGCTTGATGGAAGCAGGTGATAGAGAGATCTGACCTAATGTGAGGATTGAGGGAAAGTACCCTCTGAAATGACCTTTACTTTGAAACTTGATTGTTGTGTTGTCTCCCCACTGTCTACTATCTTGCACTAGAGGAATTGTTATACAAATGAATAAGAAGAATTATACTACTACATACACATTAGCTATTAATAGAAGTCATAAGCGTAGTAGTAGTATAATCCTTATTGTGAGTTAGTTTACAAATGTACTTTAATACAGTTTATCATTTATTCCTTACAATTACCTTATAATATAAGTATTATTATTATTCCAACTTTCCAATGCAGAAAATGAGTCTTAGCATGTGAAGACTTTTTTCCTAAGATCCCAAAACTTGTAACTAGGAAAGCCAGAAACTTAACCCACATTTAGGTGACATTACATCCACACGAATCTTAACCACTAGAGTATATTCCCATGTTTTGCATGTTATATAAAGTCTGCATTTGTCACCGTAGCACTTGTCAAAGATCTCACAATTGTCCTGGGGTCCCTTTGGTGATACAAAGTAAGGGTTTAGAGAAGGCTTGATGAAAAATGTGTGTACTTTGTGACTTCCCCACCCTCTACAAGTTTCTGGATGCTCCTTGCCCAGTTAGGTTTTTAAAGAGCAACAGTATAATGCTTTAGGTTTCGAAATGAACTGGGTTTAGTCATGAGCTGGGCTTAGAATTCCTGGGATTATGAGTGAACTGTGTCTTCTGACATCACTTAATGGACAGATGCTACTTTATAGCTCTGTGAGAGCAGGAACCTTCCCTGTTGTGTTCAGGACTGTTCCCCAATATCAAAGTCACTGCTCAGTAAGTGAAGCCCCACTACCATAATCTATAGCCTGAAAAGAAAGCATGCCTCATCCTGGGATTGAGTGTTCTTCCATGAGGCTTTCAAATATACTTAATGAATCAAAAGAAGGCCATGCAAATATTGCTTTACTTTAGGTTTGAGAAGCATGTTCCAACCTATTCTGATCATGAAAAGGTCAAAATTAGAAGTGGCTTCTATTCAGCTCATTGTTTTCTCCAACTGATCTGAAATCTCCTCTTTTGATATCCACGGCACCTACAAGTTTCCTTTCTCTGTCCATAGAGAAGCCTCCTCCCTTTGTAGTTTCTCTCTTTTCCACATGTCCCCTCTGTAATTTTACTCTTTGGATATCCTCTCTTTCCCTTCACTCTGCTCCTTTGAGACTTCAGGCTCTTGAGGAATTGTCAGATATTGAATTATATCTAGTTCTAATAAGGAGCAGGGTTGTAGAAAGATCAACAAGATAAGTAAGCCCTTACTGGGATTTATCTTAAGAATTTTATATAAAAGAAAGCCATACTTATCAGTCTATAAAGGTTAACTTTCTTTTAACATATCTCCTGTATGTTACTTAAAAAAAAATTCTGACCCATTTGTATCTCTGTCCTCAGTTGTAATACTAAGGATCCCTTTCCTAAATTTGGCTGGGCTAGACAGATCTAAGAAAGAAGAGGAAGATGAAACAGATTTATCCCATCACAAAAATAATTATAAAGTGAAGAAAACAATCCTCAATTATCTAAGAGAAATTAACATTCTTTATTCTGTTAGAATTAAGAGAGAATAGGGAAAGTATTAAATACAGATGCTTCAAACTTGAAAGTCCTAAAACTGGGCTAAATTGTATGCAGACGTTAGATTAAGCTAAAGAGTCAGTGTTTATTTTACATTTCTTATGCACCAGATACTTCATTGAGTACAGATGGCATAAAGATGAAGAGATCATTCATAGCCATGCCGATTACAGTCTAACTGGGAACGAAATGTGTAAACAAATAACTTCCATACAACACGAGAAGGACTAATATAAAATTATTCTCAGGAACTCCACACTAAAACTCCAAACTAAATCAAAAAATCATTCCTGGAGAAAGTGATGCTGAAGTGAGTTCTAGCCAAGTGAAGAAGATATGAAAAAAAGTGAGTTGTGAGCAAGGAAAATGAAGTAGACAAAGGCAACAAATTGTGAGCAGGAAAAGTATGCACAGGAAACTATTATTAGACATCAAGTTTAAAGGGAAAAGTGACAGAAGATGAGGATGGAGAGTGGACAGGGGCAAGTTCACAGAGGATCTTGTGTGTCATTCTAAGAAGCTTGGACTTATAAATGATGAACCATAAATCAGGAATGGCAAAGTTTTGCTCTGGTTACAAATAACTCCCATTTTCACTGGCTTAAAACAGCACAAGTTTATCTTTCTTTCACTGTATGTCTATCACAGGTGAGCAGGGGGATTCTGCTTATTGTCACTAAGGAACCCAGGCTATTGAAATATCTTGAATGGTGGAAGTTACCTTGTCAGAAGGAAAAGAGAATTCTGGAGGGTTTCACATTAGCAACTAAATGTTCTTCGAGGTGACAAAGATCACTTCTACTCATAGTCATTACGTGTTCAGAAGGAATAAATTCTGTGTGTTTCTAGAAAATAGTACTAATGACTACCACAGTTTGCCTTTCTAGTCAACAAATATTTGATTTGTCTTCCATCTACTATGCAAAATGTGTTCACCTCCTCCCTAAGGGAGACACATTTAGTCGTAGCATCAGCTGAATCTGGGGTCTCACAGTAGCTTCTGCGTTGGGATATAGTGCCTGGAAATTTACCTGAGTTTGGTCCAAAGACTTTGAGGTAAGGGGACGAATTATTGGCTCTAGTCCCCAAACCCAGTACCACTGTTGGAATAGAAGCAAAACAATCACAGTACATAAACCCACACAGTGGAAAGAGAGAGATGCACCATAGCTACTGATTAGTAGGTTTCATGAAGTCCTGCTGGAGTAACAGAAGAAACCTGTGCCCTGAAGATGAGGTTGACGTGGGGGATGGGGAAGAGTGCTCCTTGGTTAACTCCTAATTCTGATCCTTGAAAATGTCTTCCCAGTGCATTTCTCTGTGGCTCTATTCTCCACCCTCACAGGTTCTTCCTCTTCATTATTCTCTTTGGATTATGGTTCTGTGACAGCTACCTCAAATATTTAGTCAGCTTCTTACCTGTTGTATTTTAGTCATCTCATTGTGCCATTAGCCATACCCATAATTCTTTTTGAAACACAGTTCTCTCTCTCAACATAATTGTGAGTACTTTACTATTTATCTGTCTTTGGAGAAAGGAGACATAACTTCTGTCTCTTTTCCTTGAACCATTCTGTCTAGCTAGAAAAATGTATTGGGCGCACCTTGAACACGTGGTTTCATGTCTTTGTTTTGCTTGCAAGGCTGACTTCTAACCACCTTTTGCCACCCAAAGCCTACCCAGTTTTATATTTTACCAATGGAAAGGAAAACACAGTTGTTTCTTCCAACCTGAAAAGTCCCCTGGTATTTTCCATTCTCCCTATTTATTTTAGGCTTGCTTATTGCTGTTGTTGTTCAGTCGCTCAGTCATATCTGACTCTTTGTGACCCCGTGGACTACAGCTCACCAGGCTTCCCTGTCCTTCACTATCTCCCAGAGTTTACACAAACTCATGTCCAGTGAGTCAGTGATGCCATCCAACCATCTCATCCTCAGTCACCCCCTTCTCCTCTTGCTCTCAATCTTTCCCAGCATCAGGGTCTTTAGCAGCTAATTTTTTAAATTAATTTTTATTGGATTGTTGTTGATTTACAATGCTGTTAGTTTCTGTTGTATACCAGAGTGAATCAGATATATACACACGCTCTTTTTTAGATTCTTTTCCTATATGTATTATTATGGAGAGTACTACTGAGTATCGGAGAAGGCAATGGCACCCCACTCCACTACTCTTGCGTGGAAAATCCCATGGACGGAGGAGCCTGGTAGGCTGCAGTCTATGGGGTCGCTAGGAGTCGGACACGACTGAGCGACTTCACTTTCACTTTTCACTTTCATGCATTGGAGAAGGAAATGGCAATCCACTTCAGTATTCTTGCCTGGAGAATCCCAGGGACGGGGGAGCCCGGTGGGCTGCCGTCTATGGGGTCGCACAGAGTCGGACACGACTGAAGCGACTTAGCAGTAGCAGCAGCATTGAGTATAGTTCCCTGTGCTATATAGTAGATCTTTATTAGTTATTTATTTTATATGTAATAGTGTGTATATATCAGTCTCAGTCTCCCATTTTGTCCCTTCCTCCTTCCCCCTTGATAACCATGATTTTGTTTTCTACGTCTGTGACTCTATTTCTGTATTATAAATAAGTTCACTTGTACAATTTTTTAGATTCCACATATAAACAGCATCACAGAATATTTGTCCTTCTCTGACTTAATTCACTCAGTATGACAATCTCTGGGTCCATTCATGTTTCATCCCCTTCTGGGCACATAGTAAGATTGGAATTCCTGGCTTTCTTTATGGTTGGGATGAGGGTCCCTACGACTATTTCTGAACAATGAGTTTCGTCACTTTTAACCAAAGCATCTAGCTGCTGAGGAAAGACCAGCCGGGGCTCTCTTACTCCCATTGCTGTAATATACAATATTTGAGATGGTGGTCCTTGATCCCTAGATCCCTGAGTGATGACTCATGATTTGTATGTAGTGTAAGCAAAAGATTACACTTCTGTTGTTTTTAAGACACTGAGTTAATTGATCTGTTGCCACAGTACAACCTATCTTATCCTGATTGAAATGAAACTTGGTTTCCAGAAGTAAGATGCTGCTGAACAATAACATTGAGAAACAGAATTAGTTTTGGGGCCCAGAAAGGGGATGTGAAGAAATTGAAAGTGGGATACTCTGTTAATGCAGTGATAAAACAACTGGCAAAACTGATAGGTACAGAAAATGGATCTAACGAACTAGTAGCTTAGAGGCAAGAATTAGACATATGAACACTAGTAATATACATTAACTGCTATTGGTTACATTTGATCAGGTATTATAAGAAAAAAACAACCTTAAAAAATTGGCTGCTTCACCTGCAGAAACACGTTTCTCCTCAGTTGACCTGAAGCAAAATAATCCCTGCCCTCAATCTTTCCCAGCATCAGGGTCTTTTCAAATGAGCCAGCTCTTCGCATCAGGTGGCCAAAGTATTGGAGTTTCAGCTTCAACATCAGTCCTTCCATTGAACACCCAGGACTGATCTCCTTTAGGATGGACTGGTTGGATCTCCTTGCAGTCCAAGGGACTCTCAAGAGTCTTCTTCAACACCACAGTTCAAAAGCATCAATTCTTCGGCGCTCAGCTTTCCTTATAGTCCAACTCTCACATGCATACATGACCACTGGAAAAACCATAGCCTTGACTAGACAGACCTTTGTTGACAAAGTAATGTCTCTGCTTTTTAATATGCTATCTAGGTTGGTCATTACTTTCCTTCCAAAGAGCTTCTTTTACTTTCATGGCTGCAGTCACCATCTGCAGTGATTTTGGAGCCCAGAAAAATTAAGTCTGACACTGTTGCCACTGTGTCCCCATCTATTTTCCATGAAGTGATGGGACCAGATGCCATGATCTTAGTTTTCTGAATGTTGAGCTTTAAGCCAACTTTTTCACCCTTCTCTTTCACTTTCATCAAGAGGCTCTTTAGTTCTTCTTCACTTTCTGCCATAAGGGTGGTGTCATCTGCATATCTGAGGTTATTGATATTTCTCCCGGCAATCTTGATTCCAGCTTGTGTTTCTTCCAGCCCAGTGTTTCTCATGATGTACTCTGCATATAAGATAAATAAGCAGGGTGACAATATACAGCCTTGACAGACTCCTTTTCCTATTTGGAACCAGTCTGTTGTTCCATGCCCAGTTCTAACTGTTGCTTCCTGACCTGCATACCAGTTTCTCAAGAGGCAGGTCAGGTGGTCTGGTATTCCCATCTCTTGAAGAATTTTCCACAGTTTATTGTGATTCACACAGTCAAAGGCTTTGGCATAATCAATAAAGCAGAAATAGATGTTTTTCTGGAACTCTCTTGCTTTTTCGATGATCTGTTGGATGTTGGCAATTTGATCTCTGGTTCCTCTGCCTTTTCTAAAACCAGCTTGGACATCTGGAAGTTCACGGTTTACATATTGCTGAAGCCTGGCTTGGAGAATTTTGAGCATTACTTTACTAGCATGTGAGATGAGTGCAATTGTATGTTAGTTCTATTTTTAATTTTTTGAGAAACCTTCATACTGTTTTTCATAGTGGCTGCACCATTTTACATCTCCACTGACAGTGTAGGAGGCTTCCCTTTTCTCCACATCTTCTCCAGAGCTTGTTATTTCTTGTCTTTTTGATGATATTAATTTTAAATGGTATGAGATGATATCACATTGTCATTTTGATTGGTGTTTCCATGATTATTAGTGATGTGGAACAATTTTTCATGTACCTAAGGACCATTTGTATATCTTCTTTGGAAAAATGTCTATTCAGATCCTCTTGCCATTTTTTAAGTGGGCTATTTGGGTTTTTGCTATCCAGTTGTTTTCTTTATGTATTTTAGATATTAACCCATTGTCAGATATATGATCTGCCAATATTTTATTCCATTCTGTAGGTTGCCTTTTTATATGTAATGGTTTCCCTTGCTGTACAGAAGCTTTTTAGTTTGGCATAGTTCCATTTGTTTATTTTTGCTTTTGTTTCCTTTGCTTTTAGATTCAAATACAAAAAAAATTATTGCCAACATCAGTGTTGAGCTTACTGCCTGTTTTTTCCTGAAGTTTTTTGGTTTCAAGTCTTGCATTTAAGTCTTTAATCCATTTTCAGTTGATTTTTTGATGTGCTCTAAGATAATGGTCTAGTTTCATTCTTCGGCATGTGGCTGTCCAGTTTTCTTAAAGAAGCTGTCCTTTGCCTTCTGCTCTTAATCCTCTCTTTCCTTTGACTTGGGAATAGTAACTTAAAGCAAATCAATAAAAATGAGATTCATCTACATTTTCGCTTTTTTTTGTTTTGTTTTAGAGATTTATTTTTCATAGGGAATATTCTATGGATGGTTAATATGCCTTATATTTCAAAAGTTTTCTTCTATTTTTTCTCTCCTGATAAGAAATGCCATCTTACCCACTTTCAGGATATATTCAGCTTATGTGACTGCATCCCAGTGTTTTCAGAGGCTTAATCACCACACACTTTTAATTAAATCAAAGACTACATATGCAGGGGTAAGCCCCTGAGAACAGGGGATGTATTAATTCATGCACTTAATCTGCTGTACCTGCATTCTTGAGGAAAGGGGGGCAGTGCCCTGATTGGTTGTCTAACTTAGATCACTATGTTCTACCACTTAAATCTGTGTCTAAATAGACTTCTTGAATGGATACTTTGGTAGCAATATCCTATGGCTAGTAGTGTCAGGCAAGCCATATCTAAATTTTACTCTCTTTAGAAATCATTGAAACCTCAAATTTCTCAGAGCTGGTTTTTTTTGTGTACTGCATACATGATACATGACACATTAGCCATAGAATGGTGTGCCAGTTTATGACTTTATGACTTTGTTTAATCATGTATCATTGTTGACCATCAGAGATAATGGTATAATGTGGTTCTATGACTTCTTGGCATCTCTGTCTCTTTGTTTTTAGGATTCTCCCCCCAAAATTGACATTAATCTTTTTTTCTTTCTTTTTCTTATTGTAACCTTGTATGCATTGGCTATGTTTAATTAATAAAAGCTTTTTGAATTTTACTATTTTCTTTCTTCAAACAATATGAAACTAAGGCATCCAGCTTATCTAATTTTCTCCTTCATTATAAAACAAAAATAAGTTCAATTAGAAAAAGGAAAGAACCCATCATGTTCCTTCCCAGGTGTCTGCACTTATTAAAAGAGAGTGTAACAGAATTGGGAAAGAGAGATGAAAACACATATTTTAGGATGACTGGGTTAGGGGCTTAGTGAAAGTGTGACCATCTCTTCCTAGACAATATATTAAAAATCATAATTGTTAATTATTGGTTGGCACTGAATAATTAAAACATCAATTAGTAGGAGTAGAAATGTGCTGAAATTCCAGTGAAGAAAAATTATACTAATTAATAAATAAATATGTTCTGATGAATAAATGAACACATTCATGCTTTACTACATCTGAATTTCAATGACAAGTTTCATAGATAGTCATCAAGCATTTATTAACAGGTGCATCATACACACTGGACTCAAAGCAAAACACTTTGTGCTGTATTCAGTACAAAAGATTGTGTTGAAAGTGAAAGAACTGCTAAGTAGTTCTCCACTATAAAGCAGGTCATTAGACATATTCCCATAGAACTTGATATGAAAAAGCAACATCAATTTCTTTACTACACCTGTCAGACCTCTTTGCATGTCCTTATCAGTCTCCCTAAGTCTAGACCAGAGAATAACTGTGTTAGCAACCCATGAGAGAGTGCTGTAGATTTTCCTTTTCTTCTCTTGAAACAAGGCCGGGATTATTTTGCTTCAGATCAAATGAGGAGGGTGGACGCTTTAAGAGATGCACTCACAGAAATAAGGAATATCTGAAGAAGATGTGAGTCACATCTGAGTTATAGGCTGGATTTTGCTTAATGAAGTGGATTTATTAATCTCCCCATGTGTCTATTTGAACACAAATGTGGAAAAAGCAAGAGTAGAGGGAAGAGGGTTAAACACTGGGAAGTCACATTCTTATAGTTTAGTAGATAAAGGATGATGATCCTTCCATGAGCCAGTTAGATACCTGAAGAGAAACCAGGTTTCAACCCTGTTGCTAGAAGCCAGAGGTTACAGAATGTATCACCGAGTGAAGGTGGATTGGATGAGGTCACATTGGATAGATGGTCTACATCAAGGGACTGGCTGTCCTCTGCAAGGCTTCCTGAATAATACATGTATACGCCTCACATGAGAAAGGGAGCTCTTGAATGTCAGCAATCAGGATGCATTCACAGTTGAGGTGGTCCAGCAGTGATACCAGTGAAGTCAGAGTGCCCCCTTGCCTCCTGTCTGCCCCAAGACTTCAGAACCCTTGCGGAAGAAAGACTAGAAGAGGGAGAGGGAGGAGGTGGGCAAATGAAACTGCTGATAGGCGTCCATCAGCCTCTGCTAGGGAAGAAACAAGCCGCTAAACTACATTTGAGGGTTAAGTTTTAGATTGTACTGAATTCTACTGGACTGGTTTGTTTGATGCCTGAGATGGGTTGTAAAGCTATAAATTCTGCCCGAAATGTCATTAAGGAAAAGGAATAGGGGCTTTATATAATACATACAGGAGCAAAGGTTGGAGCCAGAAAAGCTTTCCATATTGAGTCAGATTCTTCAACACAGCCATGGGGAACTGCATCATCTTATTCCTGGCCATTTCTCTGGCTTCATCTTCTCCTTGCTCTCCTGAATTCACATCACTTAATTTCACTGGCACCAAGGTCTCTCTCACCTTAGGACTTGCTGTTCTCTCTGCCTGGAATGTTTTTCCTGGATCTTCACAAGGCTGGATCCAGGTCAAACATTCCTTCCTCAAAGAGGAATTTCCTGACTGTCCTATCTAGTGTTGCGCCGTCCCTTATTGAGTTACTTTATCCCATGCCTGGTTTATTTTTTTTCATGATATTTAAACCATTTCTAATTATTTTAATTACTTGTTTACTTGTATATTGACACTGAATCAGTCTGTTTTATGTCTGCATATCCCACTGCTTGAGCTATAACCACTTAATAAACATGTATTAATGAACAAATGACACAAGCCTCAATAGTTCAAGAGAAACTTAAGGTTACTGGTAAACAGTCATAATCGCCACGTCACCTTCTCACAAACGTGAACTGATGTCTAATGACAGAAACTAATTAGAGCTCTTTTCCAGGGCCTTTCAATATAGGGAAATAGGTGCTTCAATCAGCTCTCTTTTCCTTGTGGTAAAATCATTCCCTGAGAAAAGCGAAATACAGTAATAATTTATATTTACTATGTACCAGGTGCTTTAAACATTTACTCATTTAATTTCTAAAGCTATTTAAGGTCAGTGATGCCATTTTATAGATTCAGAATGTAAGGTTTCTGATGGGTTATGGGACTAGAAATTCATTGTGCCAACGTTGCATTCAAGTCTGGCTCTGAAGTCCATGGTCTCCCTGGAACATCATATTACTTTCCATCTTAAAACTCACAGGTCACTGGGGATACCATATATGACTTCATTGATGGCTTTATGGAGTTGAGATGCTTCTAACTAACTGTTTATGACTTTGACTATGGAATCAGGGACCCATTATATCAAAGTCTTGGGTTTGTTTGATCTTTTCTACATGTATTGTTTGGACAGAACCATAAAGACCAAAAGAATATAAACCATAGATTTGTCCTTCACAGACTGAGACAAAGATTGTACAAGTAATTTACCGGCAAGTGTTCCCAGGAGAAACTGGTAAGGGCAGTGGTAGGGTAGGGGGCGAGGGGGGAGCAGGACATAGCGGAGCAGAAGCCAAACCAGGAACTAGACTCAGGTCAAGTCCCGAGGAGGGATTAACCAGTTCCTGCAGGTCAGGGTTGTCCTGACCTGAGGTTAAGAGATTGGCTTCTGTACTCCCCTGCCAGTCATTGGCCGGGGGAGGAAGGTGGGAGGTGCCGATGGGAACTTGCAGGTGCTCTGGCTCTTTGTTTCTTCAGCCCAGCTCTGCCAGACAGTCCTGCGTCCAGGCCTTTGGAAGCAAAAGCACAGCAGAGCCTGAGGAAGGCTGTGCAGAAACGGCCAAAGGGATCCCAGGAGATCTGAGTGAAGCACTGACCAGTGTCCATTGTACTGATCATAACTGTCTCATGTTCAAGGACAATTACATAAATCCCTCCTGTACAAGGAAAAATTGAGGGCTTATTTTACACCACGACTGCACTGTTTAAGCTCCAGTGATAATTCATCTCAGTTGAGTATTTTAAAATGAAGATGTAGGGTGATATGGTGGTTACCGAGTTGGATTTCACCAGAAAAGGCATATGGTTCTAGTTGAGACATGGGCCTTATGGAGCAAAGGATCAGAAAATGCATCATCACCAATTTATTCACAATTGACTGCACTCTGACTCTGTCCCTATTGTTTCCTCAGCCCTCAACCTCAGCACATTATTGCTTCAGAGGCCAAATGCTCTTAAGGCAATCTATGGGATGCCTCTCTTTCCAGTGTCTTCTTTATCGCTTGAAAATCTTTACAGTCCTTTCATTGCTCCCAGTTTGACTTCATTTCTGTTCTGTAGTTTTCTGATCTTCCCCAGCAGTTTTTCCTTCAACATGCTGGCAGAACCTCTGGCTCTCTTATTGCTTAGCTCTCCCTGTTTTGTGTCCGTTTATGTGTTTGAATTGCCATTGCGCCCTTATTTTTAGAGAAAGAACTTAAAATGACAACATGGATAGTGCCACAATTAACCTTTATTTCTTTATATTCTTCCCCAAATAAAATACTTGCATTCTTCCTTTGAAGTGTGAATTACTCTCTAATAATTTCAGTTTAATTTGCTTTCTATTTTTGTTGCAGGTCAAATTAATTGATGTTAGGAAAGCCTAAAATTAAGTACAGTGGAATTCAATGGTTATTTGTCAGAGCTGAGTTCAATTTATAGTTATTTACCAGTAGTAATTTTTTATCTCAAAAAGAGATAAGCGTATCATTCAAAATATTTTCATGTATATTTTGCAAATTTTTAATGAATGCTTAATGAGCTTGTGATATTATTAAGTATCCTACTATAGTGGTTATTTTTACATGTCAACTTGTCTGAGCCATATTGCCCAGATATTTGGTCAAACATTATGATTTTGTGAAAGTATTTTTTGAATGTGATTAAAATTTAAATGATGAACTTTAAATAAAGCAGATTACAAAAAAAAAAAAAAAAAGATTACCCTCCATAATGTGGAT
The DNA here is from genome assembly GCF_054371585.1 of Giraffa tippelskirchi. Taxonomy (NCBI): domain Eukaryota; kingdom Metazoa; phylum Chordata; class Mammalia; order Artiodactyla; family Giraffidae; genus Giraffa; species Giraffa tippelskirchi. Next base: position 99,675,455 of record NC_137280.1, on the reverse strand, counting down.
GGGCCTCATTCAGTCAAAAAAATAAAAAGAGTGACATCCCTGAGCTAGAAGGAATTCTATCCCTGGTGGTTAGCAGAGATTTGCTCTCTGCTAAAGAGAGCAAATGTCTATAACACAAAATGTCTATAACACATTTCAGTTCAGTTCAGTTCAGTCACTCAGTCATATCCGATTCTTTGCAACCCCATGAACCGCAGCACACCAGGCCTCCCTGTAACACATTGGGCCTTTGCCAAAATGTCCTTGATATTTGCTCCTGTTCAAATCCATATGGCATAGACCAAATGTCTTATGGACGTTTTGGACAAGACAAATGTTGTACAAGGTCCTGGGGCTCCAGCCAGCCTACACTGCACATTTAGGAATTATATGTCCACAATCACATTAGCCATTTCCTTAACATAAATCACAACAGTTAGAACTGGACATGGAACAACAGACTGGTTCCAAATAGGAAAAGGAGTACGTCAAGGCTGTATATTGTCACCCTGCTTATTTAACTTATATGCAGAGTACATCATGAGAAACACTGGGCTGGAAGAAACACAAGCTGGAATCAAGATTGCCGGGAGAAATATCAATAACCTCAGATATGCAGATGACACCACCCTTATGGCAGAAAGTGAAGAAGAACTAAAGAGCCTCTTGATGAAAGTGAAAGAGGAGAGTGAAAAAGTTGGCTTAAAGCTCAACGTTCAGAAAACTAAGATCATGGCATCTGGTCCCATCACTTCATGGGAAATAGATGGGGAAACACTGGAAATAGTGTCAGACTTAATTTTTCTGGGCTCCAAAATCACTGCTGATGGTGATTGCAGCCATGAAATTAAAAGACGCTTACTCCTTGGAAGGAAGGTTATGGCCAACCTAGATAGCATATTTAAAAGCAGAGACATTACTTTGCCAACAAAAGTCCATCTAGTCAAGCAAGGCTATGGTTTTTTTCCAGTGGTCATGTATGGATGTGAGAGTTGGACAGTGAAGAAAGCTGAGCGCTGCAGAATTGACGCTTTTGAACTGTGGTGTTGAAGAAGACTCTTGAGAGTCCCTTGGACTGCAAGGAGATCCAACCAGTCCATCCTAAAGGAGATCAATCCTGGGTGTTCATTGGAAGGACTGATGTTGAAGCTGAAACTCCAATACTTTGGCCATCTCATGCGAAGAGTTGATGCATTGGAAAAGACCCTAATGCTGCGAAGGATTGGGGGCAGGAGGAGAAGGGGACGACAGAGGATGAAATGGTTGGATGGTATCACTGACTCGATGGACATGGGTTTGGGTAGACCCGGGAGTTGGTGATGGACAGGGAGGCCTGGCGTGCTGCAGTTCATGGGGTCGCAAAGAGTCAGACACGACTGAGCAACTGAACTGAACTGAACTAACATAAATCAATCTATCTATCTATCCATCCACACCCTGCTGATGATGTTCCTGTGGAGAACCTGACTAATATACCTATCTATTTTAAATGACCCTGATAAAACCCCATCCTTTTATAAGGGAAAAAAAATTTGTGTGTAAGAGCTAAATCACCAGTAAAATTACTTTAGAAATGATAAATGTGAGTGTGGTCTATTTTTGATGACCTACAGGCACACACAAACTATAACTGAGTAGTATCAAAAGCTATTCCCCACCCTTCTCAGCCCTGCCTGATTGAGTTTTATGCTGTGTCACCATTCAGCCCTCTCAACAGTAAACAGACTATGGGCCATTTGTCCAACTTCTGAAAAAAGGCTTTAAGTTGATTTTTTCTCATATTTATTTGAGTAATGTATAGGATTTTGCTAAAGAAAACTCCAGTGTTGAACTATAATTTTTTAACTAGAATAGTACTTCACAGGAAGACTGTCCTTCATCTTCAGTTGTAATGGAGAACCAGGTGGCTACATCAGTGCTTATATTTCTACTTTTATCTGTATCTGTTTTTCCTCCTCTTGATCTCAGTAGGTTGGAATTTCTGCTTGAGGTCTGTACTTTCACACTAGTTAGAAACAACTACTCTTTGGTGACAGGCTGAGGAGAAATTCAAAGTGAGCACCACAGCGGGGTTGGGATGGATCATGTTAGAGGTTTTCCCTCAGAATTTTTTCTGTGGTGTGACATTGATAGCACACAATTACTTTTAAATATTATTCCAAACCAGGCAGGATCCACCTATGATATGGCTTCAATTTGGAACCAGTAACTTCTGAAACATTTTACATGGCTTAGCTCCTGTGAACTCCCATGGAGTATAGAGCTAGAGAAAGAGGTCAGTATTTCTCTCAAGTCAGAAATTGTTTCTGCTTCTTGAGATCACAGCTATATTGTTGCAGTTTTATGAGGCTGCAACTTCTGTACATGTTTTATGCTCCTATTTTTAATTTTGGAAGGTAGATTCTTTAGCTACTGCTATTCTACACGCTAATCCTGATTTTCTCTTTTTAATATTTCACACAGAGTGATGTTTCTCGACATTACACAAGTGACCTTAAAATGAAAGGACTAATCTCCAGAGGTTTTAGATCTTCTGTATTTTCCCCGTTTCAAACAAGAAATCTGTTCATGGAATGCATTGGCTTATTAATGAATGAAGTTTCCTGGGGCTTTGGACCATGCTACTTTGAATTTCCTGCATTCTTTCTGTTTTGACTGTGTGTTTTCTGTGCACCTTGAATATAGCATCAAGCCAAGTATTTTGAAAAAAAAACAGTGCAAAGAATGTACCTCTCTAGAGAAAGGAAGTATGGATAAAATAGTCTCACTGGTTCTTCAGGTGCGTTATTGTCTTGTACTCCCTTTGTTGAAAACATTTACTTGCTGTTCTGTGCTGTGCTTAGTCGCTCAGTTGTGTCCAACTCGTTGCGACCCAATGAACTGTAGCCCACCAGGCTCCTCTGTCCGTGGGATTCTCCAGGCAAGAATACTGGAGTGGGTTGCCATGCCCTCCTCCAGAGGATCTTCCCAACCCTGGGATCAAACCCAGGTCTCCCACATTGCAAGTGGATTCTTTACTGTCTGAGCCACCAGCAAAGCCCTAGTAGATTACCTCTAATAAAATCTTTATATGGCATTAGCTAAAGCATGGCATTTTTAAAAAATCATCCATATGAAATTATTTGAGGAAGCTTATTAAAGTGAGAATGATAGTTAAATGATCTCTAAGTGATTCCTAAATCCTGAGCTAATATGACTCCACTTTGCTCTGTACCCAGCAGTTTGAATTATTAGAGTGAGGTAAAGGCAACATGAAAGAATGATTACTATGGGCAGTTTCGGACATGCAAAGTTCACTTAGGCCCAGAGAAATAGAACAACAAAGTGGGAAAGAGCTCTGGCTGTGAGTTGGACATTCCCAAGTTTGAATTCCTAGACCTGCACTTTCTAGGGCTACCTTGGGCATATTACTTAGATTCTCTGGGTCACAGTTTTCTCATCTGTACAGTTGGGATAGTGATACCTAGTCCACCAATGTAATACAAGCTTTAGCATTTAATGCAGTAGCTGACATATTTTTGTTGCTGTTGTTAAAAAACAAAAAAACACAAGTTACTGATTTCATTTGAGTTGTAGTACGAAGTTTTATTTTTCTTAATAGTAAGAAAGGAAAAGCAGAAGACAACTGAGTTGAGAAGTACAGGGAAGTACAGGACAGGGAAGCCTGGAGTGCCGCAGTCCATGGAGTCAGAAAGAGTCGGACATGACTGAGCAACTGAACAACAGCAACAACAAGCTGACGCTTTAAAGCACTCAGTAAATAAATAAAGGCATATTTCCTCAGGAATAACACCAGTGAGTACAGGGGTGCAGTCTGACCTTGCAGTACTTCTCAACTCAGTTCTCTTCTGCTATTGCTTTCTCAGTATTAAGAAAAACAAAACTTGGCACTACAATTCAGATGAAATCTCTTAGAAGTCTGATTCTTTACCAGCTGAGCCACAAGGGAAGCCCTAGAAGTCTGAGGATTATTTAAATCAATAACTTATGTTGTTCTTTTTTTTTTTTTTTTTTAACATTTGCTCCTAATGCCTATACCCTTCAAATAGTTGGAATTGCTTTATTAAATAAAATACCCCCCCCAAGAAAAACTACTGCAGACATACAGAATTGCATAAATCTACATAGTGCCTATTTTTCTTACCAAGAAGCTTGCATACTACTCTCAATATCTTTAAAGCTCCTATTAAATAATTGATTTATTATAAATAGTGTTATATAATTTTATTTATTTTAATAGCAATAGCTTCATGCAATGCAGTGTGCCAGGTATAAATGCATCATAAGAATTGCAATCTCACAACATTATTCTTTATTATATTGCCCCATTAAATTTGAGAAAATAATCTAAAAAAGATCAAGCTGTGCTGCTAGTAAATGATGGAGTTGGCATCTGGCTGGCATTGGCTTTAGAGTGTTCCCATTGCTGAAGAGGCAACTATACCAGTCTGCCCAAACAGTGTAATTTATGGCAAACACTAGCTCTCCATCTGGTAGCCTAGGATTTTAGTAACTGTAGCTGGGCAGTGAGTACATGCAGGACCAGCCCCCAGTTAAAAATAGTGGGATCTGAGTCTCACACAGGCTTCCTTGTACAGAAACACTGCAGATGAATAGCTGTATGTCACTGCTTGGGGAGAGTGAGGTGTGTGTAGCCCCTTCAGGGAGAGCCTAAGAAACCTCCAGATTCTGCCTAGTTTATCTTCATTCCCTGCTGATCTCCCTGCGTAGCTGTGCTGTGTTGCTGTATGCCTTGCCATGAGTGCAGCCACATGCTGAGATCTGTGTATCCTTCTTGGGAAGGACCAGATGTGTGTGTGGTCATGGAACTGCTGAGAAAAGTGGCATCTGAAGTGCTGATGTAGATGTTGATATAACTGCTGAGGAGAAACATTATCTGTGAGTCAAGGAACTGGCTTTAAATTATCTTCCTGGACCCTGCAAAGTTGTTAGTAGGTCAGAAGTTGCAGTTCTTCTAGAAGTTTCCGTCCCAATGTCTTATCTTGGGTCAGTCTGTGGCATATAATATGTACCTTGTAAAATATATGCATATGGACACTGTGTTAGAAGATATGCCAGTTGGTTTAACATCTGTATACTTTGTGTGTTCTGTGTTTTTATTGTTTTGCAGCAGAATGCCAGGAACTAAACATAATTGCTAATACTCAGCTGTAACAAAGGAAATGGGACCGAAGTACAAATGGGAGACATGATTTTGAAAAATAAACGAAGCTAGGGTCCTACAACAGATGGTTAATAGGTCTTTGTAGCTGAGCTGACTCACCTGTAAGCCCACAGTTCTAGTCAGGGTATTTCCCTCCTCCCCACTATAATCAGTACATGGAATTCAGGGGGCCAGTGGTTGAATATGTTCACACATTTCTAGAACTTTCCCTAGCACTTTACAGACAGTTGTCTTTTCAAAGAAATTAGATGTTTTTGTTTTCTTCTTTGCATTTCCCTATTATTTTCTAAACCACATACAGTGTGTGTACATTGTTCTTACAATAAGAAAACCTGACATTTAATGATCAGTGTTATAGCATTTTGAATATGCCAGATGATCACAACTAAATTTATTTTTATATATACCAGATTGTGAGATGGTAAACAATAAAAAGTAACAAAATCTCTAGGTCATAAGATTATGAAAAACCTGTTCTCACTTCCTACTTTTCAATTTTTCACAATTTTCATAAATGTTACTTTCGCAGTGAAAAATCTTATATTGTTATGAAAGCTAGAAATCTGCTTTGATCTCATGAAATTTTTGCACATTTATCAAAATGTTTCTTTTTTGGAAGAAGTTTTCAAGATCCTAGGTCCAATAACATGTGGACATCCGAGTGTGGAAGGAGATCAGAGTGAAGACTCATGCCCCATAGAGAAGATAGCAAAGGATGCCCACACCACAGCATGTGACCATCCAAGTGGACCTTTTGGTGTGTGCTTTTAAGATTGGTTTGATTGAGAAAGTATCAATCAAGCTATTTAATAAATTTGCATTTTCCAGTCACTAGTAAAGTACTTTTATTTTGTAGGTTTTTATAATAGAACTTTAGGAAATATCTATGCTGATAAATATTTATTTTCCAAGATGGGAAGCCTTACACCCAGAGATTAAATGCTTTTCCCAATGAATAATGAAAAAGTGGCAGGATCAACCTAGAATTCCATTTGTCTGAATCCTCTATGAATGTTCCAAGCACTGCATGTGATCATGCCTTGAGTAACACTCTTCACTAACAAAATGCCTAATTGACTTAGCTACCCTCTAAGCATTGCAGACCCAGCACAGTGGAGTGTTTCTTATATTTGTTTCCAGTTGTCAAACCATCTGAACTAATTTACTTTTTTTGTAAGAGGCCACAACAAATAGTTAGTTCTCAGCCTCAAGCCTAAAAATGCTGAAGCTGGACACTTGGAAAAAATAGAAATGGAAAATGAATCAGAAATTACTAATAAATTTTAGAGAAGTAGATCAAAAATCAGCAGGACAATTGCTGTGTGATGTGAATTGTTAAAGTCAAGCATATGTGAACCCCAGTCATTCCTAGTCACCGTGAGTTCAACTATACAGGTGATGTGGTTGCAAAACTGTTCTTGCACAGTGAAAGCTCCCAATGCCCAAGGTATTAGTGGTGTTAATAAAGAATAAATTCTCCCTGTAGTGGGATTAGTGATAAATTATTTTTAATGATTTTTCAAACTATGATTGAATCAGAAAACCATCATTTGACTTGTCCTGTTGACTAAATATTAAATGAATTACAGTAAATCTGTGTCCACATTTTCTGAAACTTAAGAGTCAAACACATTTCCTATTTCTGTCCTTATTTTAGATGTAGGGAACTTATGTGGCAGATTCCCTGGAACTGGACTCTTTTTTCCATTTCCCCTCCTTTCCTACCTCTTGATTTGTTAGCTATTTAAGTATTTAATAGCCATTCTTATTATAGATTCTTTAGTTTCCAAATTCCAAAGAGCCTTGGGCTGCTGAAAAATTTAAACCAAAACAGTTAAATGAATTTTGGGGAATTCATAAAGTTAGAATTTTAGTATAAAAGAAAAAGAAAAGACCCTTGAATGGGTTATTGACTATGGTTTCATCAGATGTGTAATATAAATCACATATACATTTTTTCTGTCTGATGTTATGTGCTTATAAATTCATAAGAGAGCAGTTCATAAAATGTTTTAATTCCTAGTTTGGGATATCTCTTTTTTCCATAGAAGTACTAGAAAGCAGCAAGCATATCAAATTTCTCAACACTTAAAGAATTTTGAATAATAACCCCAGTTTCTCTCCCTCCACATGAAACTAACATAAGTTACCTCTTGGAAATGGAACGGCCATATTTTGAAGCACCATGCTCTCCATCCAATTGCTTTATGTTCTGTGGAAAGTAGTAAAAATAAAAAGAGAGTCAAGAAATCTCTTAGGCTGATGAGAAAGGATTTTCTTTTTATACACCTTCTACAAGTATTGTCTTTTTTCTTTATAAATTGTTGGAATGGTGCTTATTCTAGTGTAGAGAGAGAAAAGTTGTGCAGGAGGGAACGGGAGATGGACTGGGTGACTTTAAGTTTTAATCTGCTCTGTATTGATTAGCAAACTATTTAAATATGATTTGGAGTATCTCTTGACTTTACTTATTTATATGTTTATTTTTGGTTGCACTGGGTCTTTGTTTGCTGCACAGCCTTTCTCTAGTTGCTGCGAGCATGGGCTACTCTCTAGGTGTGGTACTCGAGCTTCTCATTATGATGGCTTCTCTTGTTCTGGAGCATGGGCTCTAGGGTGCACAGGGTTTGGTAACTGTGGTGCATGGGCTTAGTTGCCCCACTCTCCCTGCATGTGGAATCTTCCTGGACCAGGGATCAAACCTGTGTCCCCTGCATTGGCAGGTGGATTCTTAACCACTAAACCAGCAGGGAAGTCCTGGCTTTTCTTATATTTTGATTTTTGACTCCGTTTGATTCAGTAGATATAGTCATGGGTGAAATCACCTAATTTTGTCCTTGATCAGAAACTTTAAGACACTTTCACAAAAAAATACCACATAAAAATATACCACAAGAGTTCAAATAGGCAGTAGTAACCTTCCAGTAAAAGATATTCCTGTATTTAAAAGAGTAAGTCAGGAATGAATCCTAACATTCCCCTTTTTAAGGCTTAGTCTCAGGTGGTGCAGTGGCAAAGAATCCACCTGTCGAAACAGGAAATGCAGGAAACATGAGTTCGATCCCTATGTCGCGAAGATCCCCTGGAGAAGGAAATGGCAACCCACTCCAGTATTCTTGCCTGGAGAATTCCATGGACAGAGGATCCTGGTGGGCTACAGTCCATGGGGTCACAAAGAGTTAGACAGGACCAAGCATACACACATACATAGATTTCAAACAAAATGGCCACTACCTGCTCTGGCAGACCGAAGAGAATAATGTGACCTTACTTTTCACATTCCAGGAGTCTCCTTAAAAATCAAGACTGTTACAATTTAATATTTGCATATAAACTTATAAAGGAAAGATCAAGGATTCCAATTTTAGTTTATATTATTATTTTAGAAAATGACTCTGAGAACTGTCTGTATTAATTTGTGACTAGCTAAATAATAGTGGCTTAAACATGATAAAAGCTTATTTCTCTCTCATAGTAATAGCAGACGATAGTCCAAGGCTGGTATGATCAGCTGTCTTCTTGAGATCATCCTCAGACCAGCCTCTGCCCAGTATTTCTCTCAGCTTTCCCTGCTTGTGGTTCACTATCCTCTTGGTCAATGACAGAGTTTTTGGTTTTATACCATCAGTCCAGCAGCAGGATGAGGGAAAGATATGTGGTATGGCCTCTACTTTAAGGACAAGTCTAGCAGGGGTCGATCACTATTACAGTCTATTGCATAAAACGTGGCAGTACCCAACAGAAGAGGCTGGGAAGTTTGGTTCTTATTCCGGGCGTCCAGAAAGCCGTAGAAATCAAAGATTCTATTCCTACACGAGTAAAGCAGGGAATGGATCTGGGGGGAGCAACTAGCAGTCTCAATGATACTGAGTCTCAAGTCTCAGTGATTGCTATAGTCACTTTGGGAACTTTAAAAATATGTAATCCTGGGCCTCACCCCAGAGACTCTGATTCAGTGGTCTGGTTTAGGCTCAATGGCCAAATTATTCCCAAGCTGTATCTCAATAAGGTAAATCATCAGAAAGTTACATTTCAGTAGAATTTCCTTTGCAGAAACCTATTATGCTCTCAGCTTTCAAAAGGAGAGATAATAAATAGTCATATGTGAGCTGTCTTTGCACCTTTACATTAGAACTTTTGTCAAGGATATTATGCATCATGTTGTTCCGTCCTTCTGATACAAAGATCCTTGTGACTAATTTCTTTCAGCACTCAAATCCAGGTAAACACCTGGTTTAAATTTCATCCTCCTAAATACTTATTCTGCTTTACTAGATGATTGGACCCATTTTTCACTGAATTTTTCTTTCACCATAGCTGAAGAAAGAAAAGACCTTTGTTTTCATTTGCCTATTGTAGCACAGATTAGTATCTGTGCAGTCAATTTCTTCTGACCTCTGTTTCTCTTAATGTGTTCAGTATTATTGGGTTTGGCCTTTCTGTTTCTGTGCATCTTTTTATAGGTTTCCTTAAATTAAAATCAGATTTAGATTAGTCATTTAAATAATAAAAATAAGAGTTTATAAACTGTACATTATGAATAATGACAATGACATTAGTTTTTTGAGTGCTTACCATGTGTGAGGCAGTAATAAGCATTTTATAACATCAACCTATGTGACACCAACTCATGAAATCCAAATAAATCCTGAGACCCAAGTGGTTCAGATTATACGCAGTGTAAGCTTCAAGAAAGCATAATTCAGTCAACAAATATATTTAAACACAAGAAACTCATAGATTGTTTCTAACCTTTACTTAGATCTCTCAAAAATGAATATTAATAGATACTGCTAATTAAACACAGAAAAGTTCCCTAAATTTTACTTTGTCCTCCAATCTCTTGCATCTTTAGAGCTCAGCAATTAACAAATTTCCAAAATACACAAGCAAGTTTTTTTTTTTTTTTCCTTTTTTTCTTTTCCTCACTCCTCTGTATTGCTTTGCATTATCTCCTTGTGAGAGAGAACAGAAGGCAAGATCACTGTTGTTGGCTAAGAGATGACACTCTAGGATGGCTGGAGGACCAGGCAGCTCTGTGCTCTGGATGTTCCTTACTTCCCCACAGAGAGAATTTTTGGAATCCACTGAATGCACTGATCTCCTCTCAGGGCATTCTTTCCCTCGTTACTCTTTTGAGGTAGCCCCTTTTTTATAAGAAGACTCTGAGGCTTTATAAAATTAACCAACTTCCCCAAATTGCAAAGTCATCCAGCTAAGAATCAAGGTGTTGAAGTGTAACGTCAAGGTCTATGTGCTTGGACACTCTACTCTTTGGTTGTAGTTCGTATGACTGGGCTGATGGCACATTTATTCTTTCCATAGTTTAAAAGCACTTCCAGTATTATCTGCTAGAAACAGTGTTTTCTCTATCAGATTACTTATCACATTTTAATTGATTTTTTTTGTTCCTATCTGCCATTGCACTAATTGTAAAGTCAAATAATTTTTGTCTCTTCACTACTAATTATCACCTCTATATGCAGCATTTTGTACAGCGTTGGTGAAATAATAGATAATCATCGAATTAGTGACTAGATGACTGGATGAAAATAAAATGAGCTGAATTTCTCTGTGACCATGGAATTTTTCTGTCGCTGATAATTTACCCATCTCAAGACTCTTTGGAAATGAAAAATAGTTTTACTCACAAAAATCTCAGAGATGTTTGTTGTATTGTAGTGAGTTAGCATTCTTTCATAGCTCATAAATTGTTTCTGAAGAAAATTTCAAGAGGATAGTTCAAAAAAATGTTTTGAGAAATGGCAACGTTATATATTCTGTTATGACTTTATAGGGGGAAATGCTAGAATTTAGAACCAGAAAACTAAAGTATGAATCCTAGCTGTGAGCAGTATTTAGTAAGAATATTAAACAATTTAAACCTCAAATTTCTCCTTTTAAATTGAGAATACTACTTGCTGTAATTCATGGAGCTTTTTAAATTATCAAATGTTAGATGATGTATGAGAAGCTTATTTGAAAAATCTTAGTATGATTATTATGTGAACTATTCAATTTCCAATTTGTTTGTTTAATTGTCATAAGTAATAATTATGTTTGAGTGTAAAAGTGCACATTCGTGCCCCATCTGTGTTTCTACTTTTTTTACATTGCAGTTTCAGAAGGAAAGAATAGATGGGGCTTTGTTTTTAACGTCTCCATTTATTTTTGAATAATTACACCATCTGGACTTTTAGAAACGTATTTTGGTTGTGTTCTATAGTATTAAGTAGGGTATTTTAAATGAAATATTATTAATTGCACTAAACAATTAGCAAAGTAAAAATCATTTTCTAATTCCTCATTTTTGCATAAAGTAAAATGTGAGCAATCGATAAAATATATCTCCATTTTTCTAGAATTGAACAAATGTTTTGTTTCTTGTTTTATCAAAGACATTAAAAACCATTATGCATTTAATCTTTATCATAATAAAACGTTATTTTCACCAAATGAACAATAAGTACACTTCAGCAGTATCAGTAGTTCAGAATGTGTTAAATGAAATTAGGACTCAAGACAATTACTTTTAGTTAGGTTACAGAATATAAACCATAAAGAGGTAGGCAGGCCTCTTATATTTCACTAACAGTTATATTGAAAAGGTTACTTGAAAACAAATACAAGAAAGATCTAATAAAAAGAATAAACCCAGAAATTTCTTTATTATGAACTTTGTGGAGTTCCAGTTTTCATGGTGCTGATACTATTCTTTCAGTGAATTCCAAGAATCTGACTACACTTTTATCCCATGAAGTGCAATGAAACAGTCGGCTTTCCCCTAAAAGTTATGGGAAATCACTTTTCACAGAACGTTTGATATCCTTGTAACTCACTTTTGAAACTTAGTCATCCTGTGTGTTTTGCTAGTATAATATACACTGAAGTAGTGCACATGTCCAAGAGAACTACTTTGCAAATATATATCAACTAAATCACTGCTGTCTTCAGTTCAGTTCAGTTCAGTTCAGTCGCTCACTCATGTCCGACTCTTTGCGACCCCATGAATCGCAGCACGCCAGGCCTCCCTGTCCATCACCAACTCCCAGAGTTTACCCAAACCCACGTCCATCGAGTCTTAGGTCCTCCATATCACTTTTTTTTTAAGATAAGCATCATCCATCCAGATTGCTTCAAAATAAAGGCACAACTCATCTCAATTTGTCTTCCCCCAATCCCCACCATGATCTTTATTATTAGAGCTTACCTGATTTACTATACGTATATATTATCTTTATAACTCTAGAAATTCCCAACAGTAGTAAGTCTTGTTTAGGCATCATTTCGTAAGGTCTGAACTTTCTAGACATTGAAGGGTTCATTTGGTTAATCCTTCAAGGAAAACTAGACACACGCCATGGAATAATGTACATAAAACAGACTGTTAATTAAATGCACATATAAAAAGACAATATAGTTATATCTTATATATTTCTGTCAGCCCATTACTAAATATCTCCTAATTAGGAGTGCATAAGACCAAGTCTGTTTTCTATTTATGTTTAGTACTTTGTTGTTATATGGGGAACATTTTGCTTAGCATCATTTGTTCATTCCTTTTTTGTGGCTCACCTTCATTCACATCTCACATCATTCTGTGACATTTTACAGTGGACAGATATATTAGGTAAAGTTTATTTTATTGCAGCTAACAGAGAGAAAATGATTTCTCAAAGAGAAAATGGATTTATTGGAGGGAGCTACACACAATCTAAAAAAGCCAAGCAATCATGCTTCTTGGGAGACAGGAATGTGAGTAGGGTCTCGGATCTCAGTAAGTGGTCCTAGTGGAGCTTCTTTTAGAGTGCTACTGTTGTTTTGACTCAGCACATGTACCCATGGGGCCCCATGTCTTTCTATTTCAACTCTAGATTCTCAGGAGAGAAGCCCTGGCTCATTTGGTTTTGTTTTCTCTTATCTGTACCTCTCTGTTCATCAGATATAGTTAGAAGGGTAGTGGATTTGCACAAAAAGCAGTAGTGCTGGCATTGCTCCAATCTAAGATGCACTCTAATTTTGTGTGTGTCACAATTGATCACTCTCATCAGGGCTAATATGATCTTTGTAAGAATCTCTCTGCCTCATACCAGTCATTTCTCAGAGTTTGGTATTTGAGCACAGAATCTTGATCGAGTTTATGTCTGCACCTCTACTTATTTCTGTTTCTGTCAGTTCTTGCTCATATTGTGCAGTGCTACACTTATGACTGCTGCTACCATCTAGGATAAAATGTTTGCTCCTATCTGTGCTTCTGGGGTTCCAGGTGGCGCCAGTAGTAAAAAACCCGCCTTCCAGTGTAGGAGACATGGGTTCAATACTTGGGTTGGAAAGATCCTCTGGAGGAGGAAATGGCAACCCACTCCAGTATTCTTGCCTGGAGAATCCCATGGGCAGAGGAGCCTGGCAGGCTACAGTTCATGGGGTCACAGAGTCGGACACGACTGAAGAGGCTTAACACATGCTTCTGAGGCAGGATAAACTCACCTGGCTATCTGAAAGAGTCTCCTCTACTACTCAGAAATAATTTACCCTGTGGTTAATTCCTGTCTCCACTATCAAAAAATTTCCCGCAAGTGTTAATAGATGTCTTCACATTGGCCTGTTGGCTTCTTAGAGGGTTTTTTGCAATTTAATTATTTTATATTGATTAAAGCATGAAATTCATCTGAATAGTGCTTAATTTCAATCCATCTATAAGACCCTGGAGAGATTGCTGAATATGACAAGCTTTGTTTTAATGTTCATTTGGTTCTTTCATGTCCATTTATTGCAGAAAAAAATGACTGAGATAATAGTGGCCCCCTGGCATGATTACTCACCCAGGTGGGAAATTGTTGCTGCAGCTTTCGGAAAAGCTTTCAAACCTACATTAAGGCCATATCCCTATAAGTTAAAATACCAGAAAATAAGTCTATATATGCTATAAAATGCATTCTTTTTCTTTTTTGAAATCATGTTCCTTGATCATTTCTTTCATTTTTATAGCTTTCTAGTTTTAATTGACTCAAGATGGCATTTTTGTTTTTTCAGTTAAGTAATGAGTGAAGTTGCTCAGTCGTGTCCGACTCTTTGCGACCCCATGGACTGTAGCCTACCACGCTCCTCTGTCCATGGAATTCTCCAGGCAAGAGTACTGGAGTGGGTTGCCATTTCCTTCTCCAGAGGATCTTCCCGACCCAGGGATTGAACCTGGGTCCTCCCACATTGTAGGCAGATGCTTTACCATCTGAGCCACCAGGGAAGTCCTAGTTAAGTAATAGTGCTGAGAAAACAGTATCTATTTCTATTTCTGACTCATTTCATGATCTTAAGTCAGTCATTTGAGCTTTCAAGCACTCTGTTAATAAAATTAAAGTATTAATATTTATCTTTTCATGGAAACTAACAGAATTTTTATATAAAACATCATTGGCGTGGTTGAGAAGGTATTGTTTGCTCCTACAACCCACAATGTTCCAATTTTCTTCATATTTTCAAATTATTTGAGATTATTGCCTGTTTTACAATATTTTTCTCTTATGTTAGTGAGACAGTTTTGATGACTCTTCATGTTCAGTTCATTGTTGTATTCAGTTCAGTTCAGTCGCTCAGTCATGTCCGACTCTTTGTGACCCCATTAATCACAGCACGCCAGGCCTCCCTGTCCATCACCAACTCCTGGATTCTTGCTCAAACTCATGTCCATCGAGTCGGTGATGCCATCCAGCCATCTCATCCTCTGTCGTCCCCTTCTCCTCCTACCCCCAATCCTTCCCAGCATCAGGGTCTTTTCCAATGAGTCAACTCTTCGCATGAGGTGGCCAAAGTATTGGAGTTTCAGCTTCAACATCAGTCCTTCCAATGAACACCCAGGACTGATCTCCTTTAGGATGGACTGGTTGGATCTTCTTGCAGTCCAAGAGACTCTCAAGAGTCTTCTCCAACACCACAGTTCAAAAGCATCAATTCTTCGGTGCTCAGCTTTCTTCACAGTCCAACTCTCACATCCATACATGACTACTGGAAAAACCATAACCTTGACTAGATGGACGTTTGTTGGCAAAGTAATGTCTCTGCTTTTTAATATGCTGTCTAGGTTGGTCATAACTTTCCTTCCAAGGAGTAAGCGTCTTTTAGTGTCATGGCTGCAATCACCATCTGCAGTGATTTGGGAGCCAAAAAAAAATTATGTCTGACCCTGTTTCCGCTGTTTCCCCATCTGTTTCCCATGAAGTGATGGGACCAGATGCCATGATCTGTTGTACTCAAGAGCTGTACATAAAGCAATTTGCCATTGATCCTTTAGTTTTCTCCATTATTAAGTCATCATTGGGCTTCCCTGGTGGCTCAATGGTAAAGAATCCACCTATCAATAAGGGAGACATGGGTTTGATCCCTGGATCAGAAAGATCCCCTGGAGAAGGAAATGGCAACCCATTCCACTATTCTTGCATGGGAAATCCCATGAACAGAGGAGCCTGGTGGTCTACAGTCCATGGGGTGGCAAAAGAGTTCTAGACGATTTAGCAACTAAACAACAACTACAAAGTCATCATTGCCTACCCAGGCTACAGATTGTAGGGTAATTTTGAATGGTTATTAATAACATGATTTCTTGATATTATGAAAATCGTTTATTTCTTCCAGAGCCGCATTACAGTTGATCATATTGATTATATTTTAAATGTTTCTGTGCATGCATGCTAAGTCACTTTAGTTGTGTCTGACTCTTTGTGAACCTATGGACTGTAGCCCTCAAGGCTCCTCTGTCCATGGGGATTCTCCAGGAAAGAACACTGGAGTGGGTTGCCATTTCCTCCTCCAGGGGATCTTCCAAACCCAGGGATCGAACCCTCATCTCATAAAGTCTCCTTCACTGGCAGGCGAGTTCTTTACCACTAGTGCATAATTCTCTCTATAATAAAAAGATTAAAAAACAAAGATTACAACAATCTGATACTAAAATTGTATTTCTTCTGAAATTTTTCAGCTACATTCTTTTGTCCCTTAGGAGTTTACAGTCGAATAACATTTATATCTTTTTTTACTATCAAATTACATAGAATTTAATTGTATATACTACTGATGTTGTTCTTTGCTATAGATGTTCTAGAATCTTGAGAACATTTAAATGTTAAGAGTAATTTAAGAAAGGCTAATACAGTAGAAGTATAGATCAATGAAACAGATTATAGAACCCAGAAATAAACCCACACATATATGGTCAATTAATTTAAAAAATGAATCAGAAATATACAATGAGGAAAGGACAGTCTCATCAGTAGATGGTGTTGGGAAAACTGGACAGCCACATGCAAAAGAATGAATCTAAACCATTATCTTAGACCCTATACAAATATCAACTGAAAATAGATTAAAGACTTGAATGTAAGATCTGAAACCATAGAACTCCTAGAAGAAGACATAAGCAATAAGCTTTGTGTCAAAAAGCTTATGTTTTGGAATTGACACCAAATTCAAGGATAACAGAAGCAAAACTAAATGGGAGTACATCAGACTAAAAAGCTTCTGCACAGCAAAGGAAACTATCTACAGAACAAAAGGGCAACTCACTGATTGGGAGAAAATATTTACAAATTATCCAAAATATATAAAGAACTTCTACAACTCAATAGCAGGAAGAAAGAACAGTGTGACTGAAACACAAGTAGAGGATCTGAATAGACATTTTCCCAGAGAAGACATGTAGATAGCCAACAGGCATGTGAAAAGATGCTCAATATCACTGATCATCAAGAAAATGCAAATCAACACCAAAGTGAGATATAACCTCACACCTGTTAGAATGACTATAATAATAATAATAATAATAGAAAAAATAACAAGTATTGGTGAGGATGTGGAGAAAGGGAACAGTGGTACACTATTGGTAGGGATGTAAATTCGTGCAGCCACTGTGGGAAATAGTTTAGCAGTTACTAAAAAAATTAAAAATTGATTGTTATCCAGCAATTCTACTTCTGGATATTTATTCAAAGAAAACAAAAACACTAATTCAAAAAAATATATGTATCCCCATGTTCATTGCAACATTATTTATGGTAGTCAAGGCATGGAAACAACCTAAGTGTGTAGTGACAAATGAATGGATAAAGATGAGTATGTGTGTGTGTGTGTGTGTGTGTGTGTGTGTGTGTATTTATATGTATATAAACATATACATACAGTGGAATATTATTCAGCCATTAAAAATGAAATATTGTTACTTGTGACCATATGGATTGACCTAGAGTGTATTATGCTAGGCGAAATAAGAGAAATGCAAATACTGTATGATCTCACTTACATGTGTAATCTGAAAATAACAAAACAAACTCATATATACAGAAAGCAGACTGATGGTTGCCAGAAGCCAGGGGCAGGAGTGTGTTTGGAGCAGGGTATGTACCTAGAACTTATACCCACACATTTATGATCAATTAATTTATGAAAATGGAGAAGGACGTGGCAACCTACTCTAGTTTTCTTGCCTGGAAAATTTCATGGACAGAGGAGCCTGGCAGGCTACAGTCCATAGACTTGCAAAGAGTCGGACACGACTGAGCAACTAACACTTTCACTTTCAATTTATGAAAAATGAACCAAGAATATACAGTGAAGAAGGAACAGTCCCTTCAATAAATGGTATCAACCATAGTCAACTATAGCATGGTGACTATAGTTAATAATACCTTATTTTTTATTTGCTCAGAGAGTAGATCCTAAAAGTTCTCATCACAAGGAAAAAATCTGTAACTGTATGTGTTAATGGGTATTAACTAGAGTTCTTGTGGTGATCGTTTCATAATATATACAAATATCAAATCATTCTGTTGTACACCTTAAATTAAAATGATGTTATATGTCAATTTAAAATTGCTTATACAAAAACAAAGGTTTTTGAATTCTAACTTTATAGTCTTCTGCTCCAGTTTTCATTTTTAAAAACAGCATTTGCTATGCTTTCACTGCTTATCTTTTTGAGTAACTTGATTTATAACAATCACAGCTACTATATCATGATTGACAGGGATGTGATAGGTACTGTGCTAACTACTTTACACACATTATCTAACAGATAGTGCCACCATCTCAGTTGTCAAAGGGCAAGGTTATTATTCCACAGGTGTTAGGTATGTGCTGATAACTAACTAAATAAATTAAAAAATAATTATTATTTATAAATAAATAATAATTATAATTTATAAATGAATAATAATAGAATTATTATTTGTGATTGTGTTATCACTCTAAGTGGAAAATCTACTCGATGTTAGAAATATAATAATAATTCTTATTAAGTTATACTTTTATCTTGGTCTTAGAATAATTTTTGGTGCATAATCATGCATTAATAAAAGAGGACTATTCTGTTATAGGGCTTTCCCAGGTGGTGTTAGTGGTAAAGAACCTGCCTGCTAAGGCAAAAGACAGAGTAGACACAGGTTTGATCCTTGGGTTGGGAAGATCCCCCTGGAGAAGGGCATGGCAACCCACTCCAGTATTCTTGCCTGGAGAATCCTAGGGACAGAGGAGTGATAGCTTATGGTGAACAGTGTTAGATTTGTGATCTCCAAAGAAGATGATTTAGCTTCAGGACCAGGGACTAGGCTTGATCACTCAGAGCTTTTGTGTGACAGAAGTTTTATTACAGTGAAAAAAGGACAGAGAAAGCTTCTGACATAGACATCAGAACAGGGAAGGAGAGTGCCCTATCAAGTCTTATCAAGGCCTTAAATACTTTTACCAGACCCACTCCCATAACATACATCTTAAATTAACAAGATTAGAACTAACAATAGAAAGGTCTTACCAGACCCACTCCCACAACATACTCTTAAAATAACAAGATTAGTTTCCTGTTAAGAAGGAGAAACATGTCCTTAAGCAAGATACTGTTGTTGTTATATAATCATTAGTACAGAGCATAAGGGAAAACATACCCTCAAGCAAGATGAGTTGTTTTGTTGTGTAGTCATTAGCTCTGGGCTTAAAGAAAATAACATCTTATGTGACTAAGATGAAGGAATATAGAAAAAAAAACATTTGTCCTTTTCTCCTCCTTGAGAGCCCTGGACCCCTTTCTCCCCCTTGGGGACCCCGGACTTCTTATCAACCTACCGAAGAATTAACTCTCTCAGGAGCCTGGCAGGCTGTAGTCCATAGGATCACACAGAGTTGGACATGACTGAAGTGACTTAGCATGCACATTCTGTTATATTTTAAAACAGTTTTTCCTAAGCTCTTTGGCTGTATTTAACTACCTGGCAACAGCATTCTCTGACATTTAAAATTGTAGTTACTCAGAAATTGCTTGATCTTATAGGGCTAAATAAGGAAATGTAGGTAAACAAACATTTTTGGAATAAACATTGCAGGAACACAGAGTACCGTTATGAACTCATGGATGTTTAATCTTATTCCAGTTGGAAGTCACTTTAGGAAATAGTTAAGTACATATAATCTGAACTCATATATTTAGGTTGAGTACATGAATTCTGGACTAACACCTTTGTATACCTCATTTTTCTCATCAGTATTATAGAAACACACACCTCTCCTTAATTGGTCTACTTTATATTACTGCTCTCTTTAATATGTGTTACACAGTTTCATTGGTTCCTTATATCTCTCATGATAGAGTTCAACATACAATAGGCTAATCAGAAGAAGCATGACACAATTAAAACTATTGTACCACTTGCAGTTCAGTCAGCAAAGTGGAACCTCTATGAATAATATGGAATAAGAGATTATTTTAGTAAAAGTTTAAGATTGTTTTCTACATGAATGGATTTTTAATTCTTACTGTTGTTTTGCTGCTTATTTTGTGATCTTTTTTGGTTTCTATGAATTCAGTAGATTAGAGAGGTAAGATAAAACATTAGAACCATCCCAGGCACATTTGATGATACATTGTATTGTAAAATTGGCATCTCAAATCACTGTAGAAAATATAAATTACTTAATAAATAGTTTTGAGGAAATTGATTAACTGTCAGGAAAGAAATAAGGTTATGCTGCAAGCTATTCACAAGAATAAATCCTACATATAATAAAGACTTTATATAAAAAAAAACTATAAAAGTAATAGTAGAAAACATATGACTGTGTCTATGATTTTTATAACATAACTCTAGAGACAAGGCCCAAAAGCCATAAAGAAAAAAGGCTGATAAATCTGATGTCAAATTTAGAAGCTTCTTTATGATGGAACAATATAATAAATTGCAGACTAGATTTTGTAGTCTGTTTGTAGCAGAAATCGGATTCATATCAAGTATGTGAAAGTGAAAGTCGCTCAGTCATGTCTGACTCTTTGCGACCCCATGGACTGCACAGTCCATGGAATTCTCCAGGCCAGAATACTGGAGTGGGAAGCCATCACCTTCTCCAGGATATCAAGTATATAAAATGCTAAAATTCAACAAGAAAAGATAAATAAAAGTAGAAAGGCAGGTAAAAAGCTATGAACATGGTACATAGGGAGTTGATAATAGTGGTTGCCTCTCAGGAGGGACCTTGGATTTGGAGTGGTAATAAAAGAGAGATTTAATTTTGTGTATAGCATTATGAGGTTTTTCACAAGGACAACATATTCATGAATTACTTGTAGTTTATATATGCTAGGTGTTAATTCTTTGTCTTTGTATGTAGAGCAAATAATTTCCTATGCTTTCCAAATAGGGACAATTAGTTAATTTCCAAATCTTTGCTATCCAAAGATTATTGCAATAAACACTCTTTATATATTGCCTTCAAAACCTGAGGGAGTTTTTTCTCCTAAACTGGCTGTAGAATGGAATTGCCAGCTCATAGTGTATACTCACATTTTAACTTTAGAAGATATGGCCAAACTGCTTTCCAAACTGCCTGTGACAGTTTTACTCATAACAATCAGTGTATGTCTGCTCTAGTTTTTCTACTCTGTGGCCAAAAATTGAAATACACATTCAAAAGAGAAATAATACGACACCTAAACAGAAATATTAGCAAAGTCTCTGAATAATCATTTAGAGAAAAATAAACATCATGGGCAATAAAGGTATGAAATTAATGCTTGTTCTCACGCCTAATCATAAAAACATAAATTATAACAACTGTGAGGTCCCTTTACTCAACCATCTGTTTGGCAAAAGTGAAAAAGTCCTTAAGATTTTAGAGAATGCATTCCAATATGTTCACTGTCCAGCAAAGTGAGATAAAAGACTTCCAGTGTTTGAAATTAGAAAAAAAAAAAAAAGTTTTATTTAAGGTAGTAGAGAGAAGGACCATGGAACTTGTACAGAGAAATGAATAAAGATGAATCAAACGTTGGTGGAAGCCTAATACAGCCAAGCTCTGTCAGCAGACCACAGGCAGTAGGGCCCTACACAGTCTTCCTGTTATTACAGTTAGATTGAGTGGAAGCAGAAAAAGCAGAAACTACTTACTAAGAATTGGCAAAAAAAAAAAAAAAAAAGGTTAGAATAGCCAAGTCTTAGTGGTCAATGTAGAAGATGTTGTGGAGTCAGGTTGAAATATTAGCATCCATGGAGGGGAAAATCCATTCATGGATTTTTTTTTTTTTTTTTTTTTTTTGAGGGAGCAGGGGAAAGATACTCCGAAGCAAATTCAGAGGGCTTCCCTTAGCAATAAGGGCCTGTTTTTGTAACCAATGTAAGAAAGACACATATTTAATGAAGTACTACATGTGCTGGGGAGTCATTCTAATGTTGAAAAAATTGCAGAAGAGTTAGGGACATTGGGAAAGTGAGATTGGCCCTGAAGGCAATGTTTTCAGGGCCCTGTAGTATTAGGTTAAATCTTACAAAACTATCTGGACTATTCACTTGGAATTATGGCCCAGAAGTTTCAGGATATTTCTTAAAAGATCAGTGAAACCACAAGTCTTACATTAAGTGAGTTGTACTAAGTGGTATTAGACAGTAGTTTCCAATCACATCACATTTTTTAAGTTAGAGATCAGCCTGTATCCTGGATATACTGTGGACTAAAATTTTCAAAGAAAATTGTTGAGTCGAGATAACTAAACTCATATCTGAGATGATGTGCTCAGATTTCCACAAACCAGTGAGGAATAGGTGAGCTCATTGGGCACAACCTGAGCCTCTTCCAATCTGACTTTGCCATCGGCAGACTGAGGAGCACATGTGGCTACGTTCCTAAATACTAGCCATGTACTAGCATGAAATTGTAGATAAAAGAAAGAGGAAAGGGAAGCAGCTTCTCATGTGCCCAGTCTGGAAGTGGAGAATGGAGATGAGGTTATGAATAAAATTCAAGAAAGAGCAGGATGGCCATTCTCCATAAGTGGAACACGCTGTTGTTGTTGTTCAGTCACCCAGTCGTGTCCGACTATTTGCCACCCCGTGGACTGCAGCACGCCAGGCTTCCCTGTCCTTCACCATCTCCTGGACGTTGCTCAAACTCACGTCCATTGAGTCGGTGATGCCATCCAACGATCTCGTCCTCTGTCATCCCCTTCTCCTTCTGTCTTCAATCTTTCCCAGCATCAGGGTCTTTTCCAATGAGTCAGATCTTTGCATCAGGTGACCAAAGTATTGGAGCTTCAACATCAGGCCTTCCGATGAATATTCAGGATTGATTTCCTTTAGGGTTGGCTGGTTTGATTTCCTTGCAGTCCAAGGGACTCTCAAGAGTCTTCTCCAACATCACAGTTCAAAAGCATCAGTTCTTCGGCGCTCACCCTTCTTTATGGTCCAACTGTTACATCCATACATGAACACTGGAAAAACCATAGCTTTGACTATACAGACCTTTGTTGGCTAAGTAATGTCTCTGCTTTTTAATATGCTATCTAGATTGGTCATAGCTTTTCTTCCAAGGAGCAAGTGTCTTTTAATTTCATGGCTGCAGTCACCATCTGCAGTGATTTTGGAGCCCAAGAAAATAAAGTCTGTCACTGTTTCCATTGTTTCCCCATCTGTTTGCCATGAAGTGATGGGACTGGATACCGTGATCTTAATTTTTTGAATGTTGAGTTTTAAACCAGCTTTTTCACTCCCCTCTTTCACCTTCATCAAGAGGCTCTTTAGTTCTTCTTTGCTTTTTGCCATGAGGGTGATGTCATCTGCATATCTGAGGTTATTGATATTTCTCCTGGCAAATCTTGATTCCAGCTTGTGCTTCATACAGCCCAGCCTTTTGCATGATGTACTCTGCATATAAGTTAAATAAGCAGGGTGACAATATACATGGAACATGGGCTGTGCAAATGATGAGAGACACTGAATAGAACTATAATGCCATGACATTTTCTAGACCAGTCTTCAGAGGGTCACTTCAGAGGGCCACTCACAGAAGTCTATGAGATTAAGAAACCATTTTATACTGGTGTTTCAAAACCCTAGTATATACCTGGTAGGTGTCTGTTATTCTGAAACTCAGAGAAAGGAGTAAGATTTGTTACACCTAACTTTACCCTTTACCACGAAGGGAGGAGTGACAGTTTTCAGTGTTGTTTCTCAGGAGGGCATATTAGCAGTTACATTTGGCTGAGGAAGGTAAGGCAGTTTTCCTTCAGATTTATCTCAGTGGAATAAATTTCATAGTCTTTTTTATTTCTAAAGCAAAGTTATATTTCATTAGTTGAGAAAGAGGGATTTAGGCTTTAAAGATTTTTGGAGGTGCTGGTGTGATTAGATAAAATGGGTGTACTTGAGACTCTGAAGAAGCCCTGGGAGAAATAAGTGAAGGCCCCAGGAGCTGTGAGAAGCAAGTTATGGCTCCTCTGTGTCTGGGAGCTATGCATGGAACATGGAATTTGGGGGAAGGGAGGAAGGTTAATTTGTTTATTTTTTGTTGAAGTATAGGAACTTCCCTGGTGGCTCAGATGGTAAAGAGTCTACCTGCAATGCAGGAGACCCAAGTTCAATCCTTGGGTTGAAAAGATCCCCTGGTAAAGAGAATGGCCACCCACTCCAACATTCTTGCCTTAAGAATTCCATGGGCAGAGGGGCTTGGCAGGCTACAGTTCACGGAGTCGCAAAGAGTTGGACACAGCTGAGTGACTAACACTACTACTATAGCTGATTTACATGGAGTTGTAATTGAGAAAAAGCACAGTTCCAGAACAGCATTAGAGATGTAAAACTGTTTATGGGATTCTGTAGGTATCTTGAATCAAAGAAGGTTCTAGATAAACAAAAACATCTTGCTGAGTTGCCTCAAGCATGCCTTACCAGTACAGGGCCTTCCCTCCTATGAGTCTGTAGCCAGGACATTAAAAGTGAGGTCCATGTTGGTGGGTGTAGAATAATTCATATGTATAATGATATTGAAAAAAATTTATATACAACTGAGATTAAGATTATATAAGCTATTTATTTGACTTTTCTTACTGTTTTCCCCATATAGGCATGCTACCCCATGCCTCCCCTCCCCACAAATAATCCATTTTGACAATTTCCCATCTTTTTCTCATGGAAAACTCTCTGTGAATTTGGTACAACTCTAATTTATTCGTTTTCATGCCTGCATCATACTTCATGGTGTAGATGTAAAAATGTATTCAGTCGTTTTTCTGTTGATAGGTATTTTATGTGTTATCCATTTTGTCCAAAATGAATAATACTACAGTGACTATCATCTGCAAATGTCCCTTCAGAATGGAATATTTTATTTCTATGACATAGGTTCTTAGGAGTTGAAATACTAGATTAAATGGTATAAGTACTTTTACTTTTAATAGATGTTTACAGTGTGATGGTTCATGCTTAGTAATATGTGAGAATACCCTTTTCTTCACAACCATACCAGAAATAGTTATTCAAGCTCTTTTCAAGTTTACCAGTTTGATGGTTGTGATGTGGCATCTCAGTGAAGCCTGTATATGAATTTCCTGTCCATGTGTACAGTGCTACTAGGAATGTCACCACTGAGTCTCATCTTTCAAAGCTTAAGTAGAGCCCCTGGCTCCCCAACCTCTGGTTTGTGGTATATGACATGGGAACAAAAGGGACTAGTTTCCTTAAGCATATACTTCTAACTTAAGCACTAAACTCCAAATGGTTGTTGTATTAGTTGTTGGATATGGTGGGTCAGCATAACAATATGGAACAGAAAGAAGAAAACCAAGCACTATGACACCAGGATCAATGACCTGGAGGCTCAAATTTTGCTATGAAATTCAGGCTTCTTGAAGTAGCTGTGTCTTGGAGGTTCTTTGTATCCTATAGTGAGTTGGTTAAGTTCCCTGTCACTTATGAATAAATCAGAGGGCTGACATGGGACATTTAAAGGAGTGAAGAATAGAAGATCCATTCTTCATAGTTCAGTTCAGTCACTCAGTTGTGTCCAACTCTTTGCAACCACATGAACCGCAGCACGCCAGGCCTCCCTGTCCATCACGAACTCCCAGAGTCCACCCAAACCCATGTCCATTGGGTTGGTGATGCCATCCAACCATCTCATCCTCTGTCGTCCCCTTCTCCTCCTGCCCTCAATCTTTCCCAGCATCAGGATCTTTTCAAATGAGTCAGCTCTTTTCATCAGGTGGCCAAATTCTTCATAGGACTTCTGTTAATACTCATGCCCAGATTAACAGGCTGACTTCTCTGTCTCAAGAGAAAAAGAAACTATTCTCCTGAAAAAGAAGATAGTATGATGATAGAAGATGTAGGAAGAGATCTTGAGTAGGAGTGGGAAAGCTCTACGTTCAATACAGTAAGGCAGAGGTAGACTCACCACAGTGCTTGAGCAGGATACAGTGACAGTAGAACCCAAGGGGCCAGCCAGTATATCTTGGACAAGGTAATGGAGATCGGTTTTTGGAGACTTTAAAGAACTCGAAAGTAGAGAAATAAGTGGAAGATCCTGCAGCACAGCCTCTAAGAGTTGAACATACCAGGAGCTTGTTACCCTTTCCAGGCTCATACTGCTCACTGCCTGACAGGCCAGTAAATCAAGAGACAGGTTGTTGAGGCAAGAATTAGTAACTTTATTCAAAAGCCAGAAGACTGAGAAGATGGTGGGCTATGGTCCCAAAGAGTCATTTTCTCCAGATTATACTAAAAGGGGATGGGGTATGGTTGGTTGTTAGAAACTTCTTGGTGCCCACATCCTTTATTCTCGCAGCTGTCCATGTGGGTCAGGTCATGATGTTCCTGTAAACCTCAAAAAAGACAAATATTATTCTCTGTTCTGCAACTTTTTATCTCTGTATGAATGGAAAAGTGCTATACCTTTAAAAAATCAGAGCCTTGAGAATGGGCCGTCCTGCATATTTCTTGCTATAGGCAACATTTTTAACTTGCGGCAAAAGCAACAGAATACAAAGGTTAAAATAAAAGAAACAGACCCAATATATGGAGTCAGATTTGTTCTTTGCTGTTACACTTATCCCTGGTGTTCGGGCACAGAACACCTCAGCCTATCTTTAACCGTTAGGAAGAAGAGAGCTGTACCTCCCTTTGTAAGAGCTGTGTGAAGTCCATCAGAGGAGCCATGGCAGGATGGGACTTTTTCCTTTTCAGCATTCACCCTTTCCAACATACACAAACACAGCATGACAGGAAGAAGCCAGAGAGGCAAAGGATCTCTTGTAGTTGAGAAATGGATTGAAATCTTTAAATATTGTAACTCATAGGAGAACTGCTGAGAATGGTCCATCTTGATTGTCTCAAAAGTCTGATTACCTCCTTAAGTTCTAAGGAAGCTTGAACCCTCTTTCCCACATTCACTTGGTTACGTTCACTGGTTGATGGGCTGAACTTTTGTTGAAAGCCTAAGGGATCTCAGCCCAGAACCTCTGTACCCACGTGGTTTTTGATGCTAGAACCTGAATTGGAGAACTGTTTGAAACTCTTCTGGACTTGGTGTGAATACATAATCAGCTAACACCAAAGTTGTTATGTAATGGAATATACTCTTCTTTTCCCCATTAAGCATATGGATCTGGAGCTTTAGTTGTATGATAAATGCTGTTGAATGTTTTCTAAGAGCTGGAAATTTTTCTAGATGCTTTACATACTTTATATCATGTAATTATCACTAGGTGGCTCAGCTGGTAAAGAATCTGTGTGCAATACAGGAGACCTGGGTTCGATCCCTGGGTTCGGAAGATCCCCTGGAGAAGGCAACGGCTACCTTCTCCAGTATTCTGCCCTGGAGAATTCCATGGATGATATAGTCCATGGGGTCACAAAGAGTCATACACGACTAACCAACTTTCACTTCACATTCACTTCAGATTATATATAGGAAACTAACCTCTGAGAGAGTAAGCACAGGTCCCTAAGGTCACATAGATCGTGAATGACAAAATAGAGTTCCAGTTGCTGTTCAGCCTGACCCCAGCTCCATGTTCTTGCCACGTTCTTTCTTCTAAACCATGTACAAATGCAACAGCTCCTGGTGCTCAGAGAGGGAAACCCCTGCAACTTCAAATAATGGATGCAAGGGCCTTGACATCCCTGCCCAGTGCCCAGGTGCACAGGACTCATAGCAGAACTCCGAAACAGTGCTGTCTTTGTTCAGCACATTGAATTTCCGAGCATGATATTAGCGTCTCAGGAAATCCTTCCCAACAAGTTATTTCCAGCCAGCAACCAGTGATTTATTCCAAATGTCTGAATGAGCCGAAGAGAGTTTCCTCTGGTCTGAAGTTGCTTGTCCTGGCAGACAGATGTCTTCACTGCTTCTTAGTTTTTAACAAAATTTGCCTCTGCCACAAAGGCTTACAAATCTTTCCCACCTTTGTGCTGTTTACCTGGAGACAACAAAATAATGAATTTAAACGTGAAACAGAGCTCCTTTCTATAACCGTTTTTCTTATTTTTCCTGACATAGTGACTTTATCTTCATTTGTGTCCCTCAATACGGATGTTTCTTGTACTTCACATGCAGTGTTTAGCATTGGCAGCATCGACCCTACTGCTTGAAAAGCTCTTGGAATTTGAAGCAAAGCCACAGTCAGAGTTGACTTTGGCAGTTGTGTTTTTCAGACAGCAGCTCTCTCCAGTTTCCCTAAAGGTGTCTAGGGCACTGAGATGAGACCATGTCCTGGACAAGACAGAGGCCTCTCAATAGATGTGAAGCATGCTCAGAGACAGTCAAAACACCAGATGCTTTAAAACTGAAGCAAATGAAGTATCTAAAGTGGTTCCCTAAAAACCAATCATTGCCTCACAGCTTCTAGAATTTGCCAAGTAAAGCAACTAGTGCTTGTCTTGAATAGGATATGCCTAGGTAATTTTCTGGTACTTTTGAGAGAGAGAACGATGCCATTATTTCACTAGGAAAGTTTCTGCGGTTTTTTATTGGGATGCTGTAGAATGGGAGTTATGGATAAGTATTGTCAAATATACTAATTAGCTAATACTTTGGATTCCCTCCAATCAGATTTCTTTTTAATCTGTGTGTACATGTTTGTGATTTATCATATTTGCCTTTTCCATCCTGACAGCACAGAGAAGTCTGAGTCTTTCCAAAAGGTCTTCTAAAGGGGTTATAGGTCACCCATAGGATCCTGTGCGGTCCTGCAGGGAGCTTCTGATGGTCGCCACTGCTCAGGGCTCCTGCAGTCACTCCAACCTCCTGTGCTTCTCTTCGTCCCAAAGCTTTCCAGGTGCCCTCTGATGCTTTTGTCCACAATCAACAAATTCTACTACCCTTTTCCCACTTTCTGGAACTCTTTGTTCCATTTTTACTTTAATTGAAACCTAATTCTCCCTGAGTACCCTTCCTCTTGGATCTTTTTCAAGTGAATGCTGCTCCTTCTCACAATCACCCATATCAGCACTTGAAGTAAAGCTCACATCTTTTGGTTCCCCAGTGTCAACTCTGCACTCCTGTTCTTCTACTTCCCTGAAAAACATCCCTGTACCCTGATGCTCATAACCGTCTTTCACATGATTGCTTCTGACTGTCTGGTCAGTCTCTGTTGGCTGATGTACATTTTGGTATCTGGCTCACAGAACTTCTGTCTATCCCAGATCACGTCACTGCACTGACTTCAGAGTTTATAGAGATTGCCATCCAAGACAATATTTTTGACCTCCTCCATGCCACAGTCTTAAAACTGTGAACATCAGCCCCTGTCCACAATGTAGATGCGGTATCATTCTTAATTCCATAACAGGAATTGCCAATTATAATAGCTGCCACTTATCACATGCCAGGACACTGAGCTATCACCTTTAGATATATTGTTTCTTTTAATTCTGAATCCAACCCTGTAAGGTAGAGTCCATAATAACTCCCATTTTACTGAGAGGGAAACCAAGGCTCTGAATGTTTAAGTAAATTGTTTAAAGTCGTACAGTAAGTAAATGGTAGAACTAGGATTAAAAATAAAAATGTCTGCTTTTAAAAGTTCAAGATTTTAATTCCCACAGTATTAACAGTCCACTTCCTGATCCTACCCCCTCTCTCTCCTTCCTTCATTCAGTGCTGTCTCACCTGACCCTGAATCTCGTGGTGAACGCTAAGAGCTCCCAGGCCTGCCTGCTTCTCTCAGACATGTTACCTTCTCTCCTTTTCATTTTCTTTCCTGTTAGGTCTAGATTCTGTGAACTGTCATCGAACTGTACTGTTTGCTGTGTTACCTCACTTTCTTTCTTGTTGTTATTTCTTCACATTTCTAACCCACAAAAGAATATCTAATCACAGAGAGGATCTAATCCACTCCTCATATGGGTTGCCAAGCACTTGAGGAGAAAAAAAAAACAAAACACTCAAACTGTAGAAGATGCAGGCCTTGCTCCCTTAAGTTAGTGTATAGTAAAAGTGACTATTTAATCTGCCATAATAAATATGTTTCTAATTTAAACTCCCAATTCACTAGGTGAGAAAAAATGTATCTCTTTAAAAATTAACCTAAGTCAACTTAGGTATCCTTCCTCTTCTCCTGATTGTATCTCATTTTCAAGGGGCTTATACGTGCCAAAGTCAGTGAGATGGGAAAGGGAGAAGAGAACCTTTGCTTGGAATAGTCAGAAACCCACACTGGGATCCGCTGAGATATCTTCATTCAGGGTGACTTTTTGCAGTTGTGGCAGCACCCTGTTCACCCTGCCCCATTTCCTGCTCCAAAGCATCTACAGCTCTGTCACCTCTGCGCCATTTATCCACGTTAGGCTGTGGCACCAGAGAACCCAGTGACACCCAGCAAGACGTGGGTAGAGAACCCAGTGACACCCAGCAAGACGTGGGTAGATCAACAGTGCACAGGGGATGTGTCTACGCACACAAGTGCTAGTCCCTCCCACTGTGCTGCCAACAGTGTCCCTCATTTCACTTCACTAGACCTTTGGACCTTAGTGCTCTTCAGATACCTCCAGGCAACATCTTTTTTATTTTACCTATGTCAGTCCCTCAGTGAACTGGTTGGTAGTGATGGGCTTTCTTTTTTTTAAGTGGTTCTGTTTGTCTTTAATTCCCTAATCTCCACATGTTCACCTGTATGGAATGTCCTCATCCTTTGACATAAACTTAGAGCTCAATTTCCAGACCTCCTGAAACAGGATCAGTGCCATCTCATATGTTTCCATCAGCTCTTATCATGCTTCCTTATCCTTGTCCATTTGTCTACATCCACCTTCTTAACTATCCTAGGGTAGCCTAGATCCTAGGAGCTAGGAATCATGTGGGTCTTGATTATCATTAAGTCCTTTCAGAGAGTAGCAGATAGAAACCCAGTAATTTACATTCCTTTTTTTTTCAATTACACAAAGTATAAGAGAAAAATGGTCTTAATTTTTACATAAGCATCCATATATTTAATGAAAAACTTGTTTCTTGTTTCTGTTGAAACATGTTTTTCAGAAAATTGGTATGTAAATTTCTGTCATAGAACTTATATACTTAATATTAAAACAGCAATGAGATATACCTCAGAATAGTTAAAAATAAAAGATTGACACTAAATATTATCAAGGATTGATGAGGATGTGGAATCCTTATAACTTTCATCCATTGCTGGGTATCATATAAATTGGTGTAATCATTTCAGAAAATTATATGACTCATCTACTAAAACTGAGTATTTGCATACCCATTAATTAGTAGTTCTCAATGGGCTTTCCTGATGGCTCAGTTGGTAAAGAATCCACCTGAATTGCAGGAGACTCAGGTTCGATCCCTGGCTGGGGGAGATCCCCTGGAGAAGGAAATGGCAACCCACTCCAGTATTCTTTCCTGGAAAAATCCCATGGACAGAGGAACCTGGCGGGCTACAGTTCATGGGGTCACAAAAAGTCAGACATGACTTAGTGACTAAACCACCATCACCATATGTGCCAAAAGATGTGGATGATAATGTTCATAAGAACATTATTTGTAATGTGGCCAAACTGGAAACAATGCAATTGTACATCCTCAATGGAATAGAGGAATAAAATGGGATATGTTTGTACAATGGAATGCTATGCTGTAACAGGAATGGATGGACAATAGCTATACACATAAATATGGCTGACTCTAACAGCCATTTTCATTTATGTAAAGTTCGCTAACAGGCAAAACTAACCTATGGTATCAAAAGTGAAGAGAGTATTAACCTTGGAGAAGGAGTTGTGATTGTGAAGGGGCAGAAAAGGAAAATTCTGGGGTGCTAGAATGTTCTGTTTCCTGATCTGGATGATAGTTTACAGTACATTTACTTTGTGATAGCTTATATTTTGTGATTTGTGAACATTTCTCTGTGTGTGTTATATCTCAACAAAAACATTTTTAAAAACCCAAGCTGATGATTATATGAGATATGACTATACAGAAGTTAGAAGAGGTTGCCTTTACCATGTTCTTTACATAAGCATACAAGTTTTACCAGTGTAAGGTCATTGCTCTCCTTTGGAAACTCCACAAGGACTCCATAATTGAAGTTGTAGCATAATTGCGGTGTAATCAGGAGAGCATTATACTAACACAGGGTTTCTTGACATTGTTTTTTATTCCTTTACTGATTTGGTATGTCCTATAAACTTCTCATAAAAATGTTCTTAAATGCACAAAATAAGATTCCCCTAAGGTTATAAAGGAAAACCCATTGTAGAATAATTAACAAAATATTAAAAATGGATTTTTATTAACACATTGAATAACATGATAGTACTTTTTAAATACAACCAAGTTAAAATTTACTTTTAAAAGACAAAGCAAAGGGTATTTACACATTCCATTGCAACATTAACACCCTGTCGTGGTGGCTCAGATGGTAAAGAATCTCCCTACAGTGTGGGAGACCCAGGTTCAATCCCTGGGTCAGGAAGATCCCCTGGAGAAGTGAATGGTTACCCACTCCAGTATTCTTCCTTGGAGAATCCCATGGACAGAGGAGCCTGGTAGGCTACAGCCTATGGGATTGGAAAGAGTTGGACACAACTGAGCTACTAACATTTTCAAAGACACAGATATGTGTCTTTACAGGGAGTTAAGAAATCTCATCTGAACTATCCAGTCAAACGTCCAATCCTGGGTCACTAGGATGAGAATTTGCTACCATTTGGTGATGGAAAGACTGACTACTCAGTGCCATGTAGTTGTCCAGGCCTACAGTATGAGCAGCTGTAGGTAGAAAAATCACAATCACATATGATCTCCTGGCAGATCTAATAGCCACTGTAACTTTAAGTAGTAGTGAGAAAAAAACAAATTTGAAGATACGTTAACAGCTGTAAAATATTACATACAATATCTTTTTATGTGCGATATGAAACATCTTTGGTTTCTATTGGTCTGTAAAGTCACAGATACTGCTAATACTTCCATGGTTTGTTGTCCGTATTCATAATGAAAGTAATGCTACATTTTCAAAAATCCCAGGTGCCTGATGATGCATTTAGAGATTTCTAGCACCCTGGGCTTTTATAGAGAGTGAGCCCTGGTGGGCAGGTTTGGGGCTCAGTCTTTGTTGAATGCTGCTTGTAACAGCTTTGGCATGCAGAATCAACAGTAAATGGTATACAAGGGGATGGGAAGAGAAAGTGATGCTACATTTTAGCTAGAGGTTAGAGAAGTAAAATTAAGTTTGAAGTAAAGATGTAATTTTTTTCTCATCCAAGTTATGAGTTCCCTGAATTATATCTGGGGTGAGAACTGCTATTCTAAAATAAAGGTGTGGATTCTTTGAAGAGGAATTGACTTTGTGTTGACTTTCCTTGAAGAAAAAGGTTGTAGGAAAGAGGCAATACAAGAAGTTTTCAATAATCACAAGTGACACTTTTGGGTTTTTTGTAGGCAAAATGAAGAACTTAGGTCAAGACTAAGGGGAAAACAAACATTTCAAATGCTCAGAGCCCTCAGGAGAATTAAACCTCTGAATAAGAAGTCTGTGACCCTGTTCCTTCATTCTTTATGCTAGAGCACCTCTATGGGTCAGGACACTCAGAAGCATAAACTGATGAATAGAGACATTTAATTATTTTTCTTAGATGAGTTATCTTCACATAAATGAAGACTACAGTATAAGATTTCAAAAATTCCTTCAAGTCTCATCTTAGCCTCCATGTAAGCCTTCTCACGGCATCCTTGTGTGCAACAGAGTGCCTCGAACTTCCCTCTATGTAGCACTCACCACCTTGATAATACTTTTTTAATTTATTTCCTTTCAATTGAAGGATAATTTATTTACAATATTTTGTAGGTTTCTGCCATACACACCTTGGTAATGTTTGGTTGAGGATTTGTTCTTTAATTTCACTAGGTTCTAAGCTACACGCAGACTGAGACAAGTATCTGTCTTATTCATTGCTTTATCCCTAGCAATAAGATTTATCCCTAGCAATTGCTTTATCCCTAGTGTTTGGTATGTGGCAAGCACTCACCAAATACTTGTAGAGCAAACAAGTAAACAAACAAGTTACCAGATGCTCTCTGGAACCATCTCTCTCCTGTTTGTTAATTAGGGAAAAAGAATCACAGGGAAAGGAATGAACCACAGTCCCATGTTTAGAGCACAGTGGGAGTTCTGATTCACAAACAACATTGACTTAATGCAGAATGACTACTCGTAATAAGGGCTTTCAAAAAATTAGAGGTTGAAACGTCAACACATCAAACAGATACAACAACTTCATTGATGGAAGTGCCACAGAATTGAAAGTAAACATGCCTCTTCTTTTATTTCCACAAAACTTTTAAATCCTGTTGTGTTTTTCCTCAGTTTTATCTAAGAGATAAAAATTTTTATTATCCTGCATAAGTAGGTAACTAAGTTAATAAAATGTAGAACTGCATTTTTATGAAAGTAGCTATTTTCAAAGGGTTACTGAGAATTACATTGCTGAGTGAATTAAATTCACTGTAGAAGGAGATCAACTGTGACTAATCTGAGTCTATTTTACCCCACATTATTCCTTGATTTATTTGTCCCAACTCCACCAGACAAAATCAGCTTTCCTCCTGAGTGATTGTGATTCATGTTTTAATGCAAAATGATTTCTTTGTATTCCAAACGAGTAGCTCATGTAAGGGATGGGATCATTTTTTTTTTTTCCCACCCAGTTTTGCTCTATTGGTATTAATCAGTAGACAAGATTTGTGGCCTTAATACATAAGGCCATGTTGTTGCATGTTGTAAAATATGTATTTTTATAACACTACATGAATAGGACAAGGGAGAATGACCCTTGGCACTATTCTCACCTTTAATTTTATCTTGGAACTTCATTGTTTGATATTCCTTGTATAACTTCATTTTTGATACTCATTTTGATGAACTGGACCTATGCCCTCAGTCCTTAAAGAAGAGCAAATGTTTGCTGCTGTGTACTTGCCATGTGGTTTACTATCATGAGCCAAGGTAACTGACCTTCCCATCCACCTGCTGCCACAAAGAACTCCACAGTATGATTTAAACAAATACTTCCTGTGGCAGGTATTCTTCAAAATATGAAAAGCCAGTAATGAATAACTCTGCCTTGCAAGGAAGCTTATTTTCTGATCAGAGAAATACATTTTATATATGGTGTGCAAGACCAGAATTCCCGAAGGTGAGAAATATGTACCAAAGGAGAACAAGTAACGTTTGCTGCCATCTGGGGGAGTTGTGTCTGGTGGTACCCACTTGGAAAACATTTGTTGATTCAGGCATTGCCCATGATCCATGAGGCCGGTTTCTGAGAACTCCTTTGAATACTTGGTTGATCAAATGCTAGTATTAGTCACTCAGTCATGTCTGACTGTTTGTGACTCCATGGACTGTAGCTCACCAGGCTCCTCTGTCCATGGAATTCTCCAGGCAAAAATACTGGAGTGGGTAGCCATTCCCTTTTCCAGGGGATCTTTCTGGACTCAAGGATTAAACCCAGGTCTCCTGCATTGCAGGCAGATTCTTTACCATCTAAGCCACACAGAGTGGCTAGACAGAGTCAAATGCTAAATCAGGTCCAAAACTTCCCAAAAGAGGTTCTTGGTCATACAAGAAATTACTCCAGGGCTATACCTCCATATAGATATTCTTCTGTGGGAGAACACCAGCTAATTGTAGTTGGGTTTTATTTTTAACTTAGCAAAACCTTGCAAACTCAACTACCTGCTCTGTTGGTCTCCAGAATATACAGATTTCCTCTCAGGTAGCAATAAGCAACTTCATTACACTCATCACATCACTGAAATATTATGCAGCATCGAGTTAGCCGCTTTTCGTTGAGCTGAAATGACTTCCTTTGGCGGAAGGAATTTGGACAAGAGATACCATTCATCTTCTGTTGGTGCTCTTGGTCCTAGTCTGTGGTTCAGCCATTAGTCATGTCCAACTCTGTGATGCCACAGACTGCAGCATGCCAGGTGCTAGTCTAGGCTCCTTTTAGTCATGAAACAGCTGTGTATCAGGATCATATCCACTTAGCTGTTTATAGAATTATTTTCACTAACTTGTGCCTTCATATATTCCTCAAGGTTTTATTCAGGATTGTTTCAAGAAACAACTGAGTGGTCTCTTGTTTTTACTTCTGTTGCTATTTTATAAAATGAATGCCAACAGTTAATTTTTGTAAAACAACACTCCCTATATAAAAATTCCACTAAGAAATTTATTTTAGAATTTATTAGCAGGAAAAAAAAAATTAAGCCAAAACTTTGTTTCCTCAGAAAAAAAGAAACTGTTTTGCTTCCACTTCTTTTAATGTACATTGTGATACCATATTTGCTTTTTTTTTTTTTTTTTAAGATAACTCCTAGAAGGCTCAGAATTAAATTTAAGGTACAATTATAGTAATTATATTGAACCTTACATCTAATACATTTTGATATACTTTTCATTGGTTTCTATTTTTCATCTTCTATCATGTTACCCAGGTAAATATCAAAAACAATTCTTGTCAAATTATGTTGGAAAGAAATTGTCTTTTGCACTCCTAACTGATAACCCCCCACCCCCAACTGAAGGGACATGAATTATTTAATGCATGGCAGAGAGCCTCGCTATTCTGAGTGCTAACTGGATAAATATTGTATGGACAAGGTCTATAATCAATGCATAAATGTGTGTATCCATAAAGGCTTGCTTTCCAAGATGGTATAAATGAATTAGAAACCCAAGAAAAGGAAGTAGAAAATTAGAATGCTGAGAGAACTAAGAACATGTTCAAAGCCAGTAACACATGTCACACTTATATAACTTACTAGAATTACAAAATAGTGAAACTGAAGACAGCTTTCATTCAGGAAGAATTTTAGCCACTTTTAAATAGCAAAGGACAGAATGACAGATTGCATGTGTAGATGTGTATGTGTGTGTAGTTGTGTACATTCTCATACACGTGTATGTTTTTAGAAGATTAGAAAGAAGATGTTTAGAGAAAAAACAAAAAGGTAAAATACAGCATTTTTATGATACATAACTATTAAGAGTGAGTTCAGGTGCATGCATACTCAGTTGTGTCCAACTTTTGAAACCCCATGGAGTATAGCTGGCTAGGCTCCTCTGTTCATGAAATTTTTCAGTAATTTTTAAGATCACTGGTGTGGGTTGCCATTTCCTACTCTGGTGGATCTTCCCAACCCAGGGATTGAACCCATATCTCCCACATTGGCAGACAGATTATTTACCACTGCACCACGTAGGAAACCCATTAAGAGTGAAGGATACCAAAAATTCATTCCATTCCACATAAGAAATTGTTCAGTCACTCAGTCGTGTCCAACTCCTTGCAACCACATGGACTGCAGAACACCAATTTTCCCTGTCCTTCACCATCTCCCGGAGTTCCCTCAAATTCACGTCCATTGAGTCAGTGATGCCATCCAACCATCTCATCCTCTGTTGCCCGCTTCTCCTCCTGCCTTCAATCTTTCCCAGCATCAAGGTCTTTTCCAATGAGTCAGCTCTTTGAGTCAGGTGGCCAAAGTATTGGAGCTTCAGCATCAGTTCTTCCAATGAATATACAGGATTGATGTCTTTTAGGATTGACTAGTTTGACCTCCTTGCAGTCCAAGGGACTCTCAAGAGTCTTCTCCAACACCACAGTTCGAAAGCATCAATTCTTCACTGCTCAGCCTACTTTATGGTCCAGCTCTCACATCCATATATGACTACTGGAAAAACCATACCTTTGACTAGACGGACCTTTGTTGGCTAAGTAATGTCTCTGTTTTTTAATATGCTGTCTAGATTGGTCATAGCTTTTCTTCCAAGAAGCAAGTGTCTCTTAATTTCATGGCTGCAGTCACCATCTGCAGTGATTTTGGAGCCCAAGAAAATAAAGTCTGTCACCGTTTCTACTTTTTCCTCATCTATTTGCCATGAAGTGATGGGACCAGATGCCATGATCTTCCTTTTTTGAATGTTGAATTTTAAGCCAGCTTTTTCACTCTCCTTTTCCACCTTCATCAAGACACTCTTTAGTTCCTCTTGTCTTTCTGCCATTAGAATGGTATCATCTGTATATCTGAGGTTATTGATATTTCTCCCAGCAGTCTTGATTCCAGCTTGTGATTCATCCAGTCCGACATTTTGCATGATGTACTCTGCATGTAAGTTACATAAGGAGGGTGACAATATACAGCCTTGACATACTGCTTTCCCAATTTGAAACCAGTCCATTGTTCCATGCCCGGTTCTAACTGTTCCTTCTTGACCTGCATACAGATTTCTCAGGAGGTAGGTGAGGTGATCCTGTGTTTCCACCTCTTTAAGAATTTTCCACAGTTTGTTGTTATCCACACAGTTAAAGGCTTTAGCATAGTCAATGAAGCAGAAGTAGATGTTTTTCTGGACTTCTCTTGCTTTTTCTATGATCCAACGGATGTTGGCAATTTGATCTCTAGTTCCTCTGACTTTTCTAAATCCAGCCTGTACATCTGGAAGTTCTCGGTTCATGTACTGTTGAAGCATAGTTTGAAGGATTTTGAGCATTACCTTGCTGGCATGTGAAATGAGTACAGTTTGACTCTTAGTCAAATATCTGTGTTTTTCCCTTCTGGATACCTGATAAGAAAAAATGTCAACTGTGTTATTAGGAAGCCATTGCTTCTGGTAAAAATGACCTTAGATTGGTAAATTGCATCCGGACTAAAAGAATTATAAAGATCTAATAGTGTACTGAAACTCTGGGCCTCTCTGGACGTGATGACACTTAGAGTTGGACATGTCCCTTGTGAAGACCTATGTAATTGTTCTGGAAATCCAGGGTCTCATGGGGCAGGAGGCTTTTAAGACAGTGTGGTTCATCCTCTTGCACCTGAACTGTCACCTTAGGTGACCCAGATGGCCTTAACATACCCTTCAGCTTCGCTAAACTTCTGACAGATTTCTTCCTGAAAATAGGCCAGTGACCTCCATTTTCTTAGAGCATTAACCTTAGAAAACTTGTAAATTCTTTGTCCCTTTGAAATGTAAATGTTCCACAACCCAGGAATGTCTTTCTCAAGGACCTAGAAGCCCTTCCTTTGAGATATAATCATCAAGAAAGATAGGTCCCCTCTCCCCTGTCTCTTTGGCAGGTTAGGAGCCTAACTTCAGTAAGCAAGAAGGGGCAGTTAGCAAGCAAAGATGGCATAATCACATCAAGTAAACTCCCAGTTAAGATGCCCTAGTACTTTCCCTTTAACTCACCCCAGTATTTGAAAAACTTTTCACCTTTTGTTTCAGGGGAGCTGTATTCAACCTCTCTCTCCCCTACTGCAGTAGTCTTGAATAAAGTCTTCCTTTATTCAGTAGTCTTCTATTCAATTCCTTCATTTTTTTCACAAGTGACCAGTACAGTTTTTCTTTTACAGAGGTGAGCTGAGTGAGCACAGTGGCAGTGTGGACTGTTGCAAGGACTTCTGCTGAAGAAGAAGCACAGTGCTGCTCTTACCTGCTAGTAAGTGGGGCTCTTACCTCTTACCGAGTCGGCTGAGGCCAAAAGGCCTGTGACAGTCTTATGAGTCTGAATGTTTAGCTGAACATTAAGACTCCCCTGATGGTTGTTACTCTTACAATGACTCTCTTCTACTGTCTTGCTACTGGTTTTATTTTGTCTTCAAATAGACTTTACTTTCAATCAGTAAGGCAGGTTTTAACCAGAAAGTAAAATGTTACATCCTTACTATCTTCTCCGTAGTTTGCAACAACCCAGTCTTTTTTGTCTTGTATGATCATGAATGACCACTTTATGGCTTTTGAGAAAACTCCCCTGAAACTCGTCCTCATAATGCTTGCTTGTATTGGGACCTTGAAGAACAATTCAATCATTTTAGTTAGTTAGCTATAAGCAAAATAGCAGCTTATCCAAATGTAAAGGCAATAACTACTATACTGTCACCAAAGAACATGATTTGTAAGAAACTGCATAGAAGGTTAAAAAAAAAAAAAAGAAGCCCTCAGGGATTCTGGGATCAGTGAGGCTTGTTTCTACATTTTGGGGGATGGTGATGCAAGTAAAACTGATGGCCTGGCAGCAAGTAAAGAAGCTGCTCTGGACAGTCTGCTCTCGAGCTAGCTGGGTGGGGTAATCTCATAAAAAATCAAAAAGCCAGTTTCAGTTGTTTATGGATTCTTTGAAAGACCTTGAAGATCTAATGTGCACTGTCTCTTTGTATTGTCTGCTAAAGTGCTTTCATTGCTACCTTTCCTTTCATTCCCAGGTCTATACCATTTCCTCATCAGGATTTCTCAGCACATGTAGACAGCCTTGGCTTGGTCAGGATGATGGAAAACATTCCTTCCTGAGGGCTGAATATATTTTTCAAAACAATTATATAGATTCAATTGATCAAGCCAGAAACATGGTTCAAAGATCTATGCATAGAACAGGGGAAAACCAAAGAAGGAAAAAAGGAACTTTTTGACTCATTTTAATCCTTTTAATGATTCTCTAAATGTAGCTCATATAGTTGAAGGGAAGTGTGTTTTGGACTTGGAGAAATTATTTCAAATATATTCTAACTCTAAAATTAAAGTACATTCAGGAAGATAATGCACTGCTGCAAAACTTTTGTACACACTCTATCTAAAGAGCTGTCAAGAATTTATAAATGAATACCACATTGTCTGAAGTTCTTAGAGAATACAGACAGCTTCCTTGGACTAATGCTAGCTGTCAGCTGTTAATGCATAATAATTATGTCTTCACTGATAATTCTTCCAAGAACTTGTTTTCTGTATCTTCTTATAATACTCTTTCTTCTCCACCACCTCCTGCTTTTAACCTTTCCTTTTTTGATTTTTATTGTGCAGTCTATGCAAACATGGATTCTCTGGAATATGAAAGGATTTAATAGATGACAGGATTTGTAGAGACATGGCACATTTAAATCTAGAAGACTGGCATTAGCTTAAATGAGAAAAATAAGAAAAAAAATCTTTGAAACTATTCCAGACATTTTTACATGTGACAAATGAAGAACTATGTAATATTGTAGGAGAAATTTAGACTTAAGCTATGATGATATGGGACCCTCTTGGAAATTCAGTGAAATTCACGCAACATTCCTAAGCTCAGTGCAGGCATTATGCTAGGTGCCATCAGAAGTAAGGAAGACCGTGTGTATTCTTACGGAATTTGTGATCAGACTGAGTTTCTTACTATAGGAGTTCTCTCTTTGAGAGAAGAGGTAACTTGTAGGCATTTTAACCTCCTAGAACCTAGTTCAGGGCCAGTCAATGACCAGGAAATAGTTACTGAACTGAAGCATGCAAAGTTGCCTTATCGAAATAAAAATGTGCACTACCTAATG
This sequence comes from Giraffa tippelskirchi, assembly GCF_054371585.1. Taxonomy (NCBI): domain Eukaryota; kingdom Metazoa; phylum Chordata; class Mammalia; order Artiodactyla; family Giraffidae; genus Giraffa; species Giraffa tippelskirchi. The sequence goes on along the minus strand of NC_137280.1, from coordinate 99,634,186 downwards.
CACTGGGTTACTCATAAGAAAACTGTCATCATAATTAACCAAGAAATCTTCCTTTGTAGTACCAATAGCCTTTTAAAAAATATATCTCAGCTCTTTCTCTTTGAGTTAACAGAAGCATCATCTTGATCTGACAGAGAGATGAGAGAACTAAAATTAAAATAATCACTTGAGTCCTTACATTGCACTTAGTAGTCTACAAGGTGCTTGCATGTTTTGCCTGACTTTATTCTCACATCATTCTATGAAGATACTGTGAAGAAACTGAAGCCCCTACCAGTGAATAATTTTCGCAGAATTGTTGTTGTTTGGTCACTAAGTCATGTCCAACTCTTTGTGACCCCATGGACCACAGCACACCAGGTTTCCTTGTTCTTAACTATCTCCTGGAGGTTGCTTGTTGTGGTCCTTTAACGGACCGGAACTTGGGGGTACAGAGTCGACCAATAAGAAAAGAAGGAAGAAAAGAGGCTGGTATTCCCTGGTTTACACAGTATGCCAATATAACTCTAGGACAAAGAGTTAGCACCATCTACGTAGGCTCAGGGTGCCCTCTTGAAGAGGTCTTGAAAGCCCGGGCAAATAAGTAGACACGATGGATACCTGTGTTCCTTGGAAACAGCCTGAAACGGAGAGAGCGCGAGAAAGAGAGAGAGAGAGAGAGAGTGAGAGAGTGAGAGAGAGAAAATAAGGACAGACACGGGGACCAGTGCTCGGTGGAACAAAGGCATTTATTCAACATATTGTGGGCATATATATACTCTCTTACCAGACAGCCCTTTTTAGCAGAGATAGGGATCAAAAGTCTAACAAGTCATCTAGAAAGCAGGAGGTTAGAATTATTCTCTAGAGAGGGGGTTGTAACAGTTACTTTACATATCAGAAAGGAGGAGACTTGTAAATGGCTGCTGTTCACCATATGGAATTTCCATATGAATGAGATACATGAATTTCTATTATCCCCAAAAGCCGGCTTGCCAGCTCTCTGGCACGGGTATTCAGGTGCTGTTAAGGAACATAGAATTCATGCAAGACTGAAAACAGCACACAGGAAGCCTCCTGTTAAATGTATCCTGACAGTTGCTCAAATTCATGTCCATTGAGTCAGTGATGCCATCCAACCATCTCATCCTCTGTTGCCTCCTTTTCCTCCTGCCCTCAATCTTTCCCAGCATCAGGGTCTTTTCCAATGAGTCAGCTCTTCGCATCAGGTGGCCAAAGTATTGTAGCTTCAGCTTCAGCATCAGTCCTTCCAATGAATATTCAGGGTTCATCTCCTTTAGGATTGACTGGTTTGATCTTCTTGCTGTCCAAGGGAGTTTCAAGAGTCTTCTCCAGCACCAGAATTTGAAAGCATCAATTCTTTGGCACTCAGCCTTTTTTATGGTCCAACTCTCACATCTGTACATGACTACTGGAAAAACCATAGCTTTGACTATACAGATATTTGTTGGCAAAGCAATGTCTCTGCTTTATAATACACTAAGTTTGCCATAGCTTTTCTTCCAAGTAGCAAGTGTCTTTTAATTTTGTGGCTACAGTCGTTGTCAGTGGTGATTTTTGAAGCCCAAGAAAATAAAATCTGTCACTGTTTCCACGTTTTCCCCACCTGTTTGCCAAGAAGTGATGGGACCAGATGCCATGATCTACATTTTTGAAGGTTGGGTTTTAAGCCAGCCTTTTCACTCTCTTCTTTCACCTTCATCAAGAGACTCTTTAATTCCTCTTCTCTTTCTGCCATTAGAATGGTAACATCTACATATCTGAGGTTGTTGATATTTCACCCAGCATTCTTGATTCCAGCTTATGATTCATCCAGCCTGACATTCCACATGATGTACTCTGTATATAAGTTAAATAAGCATGGTGACAATATACAGCCTTGACATACTCCTTTCCAAATTTAGAACCAATCCGTTGTTCCATGTCCAGTTCTAAATGTTGCTTCTTCTCCTGCATTCATATTTCTTGGGAGACAGGTAAGGTGGTCTGCTATTCCCATCACTTTAAGAATTTTCCACAGTGTAATCCACACAGTGAAAAGCTTTAGCATAGTCAATGAAGCAGAAGTGGATGTTTTTCTGGAATTCCCTTGCTTTTTCTATGATCCAATGGATGTTGGCAATTTGATCTGTAATTTGCAGAATTATAGAGCTAGTAAGGGAAGAAACCAGGATTGTAGCTCTGTTTTAACTCCAAAGCCCATGTTCCTTCCGTTGGTTTTCACTATTTCTGAAACGTGAAAAAATTACAGACACTAAATACATGCCTCTAATAAGCTACAAACATTGACAACTGCTCTTATTATAAAGTTAATGTATTCAAGACTTCCTGGGAATTGCTCACTGATAAAAAGTAAGGTATACTTTGATTTTCCTAAGTGAGCGATCTGAATCTGATATGTAAGACAGCTGTTCCTCCTATTTCCAGATTCCATTTGCAGTATATGTTATGGCAAAATATGTATGAATCTTGACTGAGACTTCCAAATATAGGAAGGTCTGTATACCAACAAAGAATGGAGGAATAGTAAAGAGAATGGAAGTTAAAGTTTTAGGTGTTTTATTCTGTGCAAGATGCCAGTAGTAACCACAGGACTTAATCTTCAAAAGCCATCTTCTGACCTTGAAGCTAATTTTTTCCCACTCTACTACACCAGTTCCAAGAAGTTGCTAACAGATCTGACAGTTGAGTTGTGCTAGCTCCACCAGAATCTAGCTGCAAATTTAGGGAGAAGTCTCTAAGCAACAGTCTGCTCACCTGTAAAATGAGGATAATGGTAATGATGATCTCATACAGTTTGAGGATTAAATCATTTACGTTGCCAGTCATCATGCCTAACAACTAGAAAGTCAGCCAGTCTTTCTATGACACTGCAGCCTAGTATATGTCTCATTTTACATTAGTCTAAATGAAATTAAATAATTTAATTAAATAAATTAAATCTTCAATTAACATTTATATGCCAAGGTTAGCTGTATCTGTAATATCAGTGAAATGTAAGAGTCCTATCATTCCTCCATTATATGGAAATAAGGTCCAAATTTTACTCAGCTTAAAGAAAAAAGAAAGTGAGGGGCATGTTCTCCTGTTTCTTTGGCTATAGTGTCTGCCCCTTGTGTTATGTGGTGCCCTGCACAGCTCAGGTTGCACGGAGGCCATGTTCTCAGCCTCAGACATAACAATGTCACTGGAGGGCCCAGGCCCAAGGTTCCTAGCTTACAGCCCACATCATCACTCACGTGCTGTCCCCATCAGAGTTCTGCCAGCTCTGAGGAGCCCAAGGGGCCCAAGTAATGGAGGAGGTCATTGAGATCACTTGACTGCTGTTGACCCGTGATCTGGATCCAAGTAATTGGCACCTCCTCCCCAATCCTTATGCAGGGGAGTGAATGTATGTTCTGTCCACCACTGTCACAGGGGCACCATTTCAAGGATGCAGCCTTGAGACAACAGTGTGGTATGTAGACCACCAGAATAGTATGCGTGACTGACTCTGCTCATTTTGCAACCGAAAGGCACGCCTTGTTTGTAAGTTCTCTTGCTTATTAGAACTGCTACCTACCAATCTGGAGTGCTCTGCCTTCTTCTTTGATCTTCCCTTGCCCTCCAAGTATAGGGGCCAGTTTCAGATTTCAACCAACACCAAGTTGCAGCCTTCATCTCTCCAACCCTAGTTAAGAAGGTTGCCAGTCTTGCTCCTTTTCTGTCAGGGACTCTGGAAATCTCCACACCCTCCTCACTCAAACAGAACCAGGTCCTCCTAATAGCCCAGACTTTGTGACAGGTGGGGGCACTGTTCTGCAGAGTTGCTTAATGTAAATTTTCCATTTCAAGTTTGAAACCCTGAGACATTATTAATAAACTGCTCCCATTCCTATCTGCCACTCTGTTCTCTGCACTTACCTTACCATGAATGAGTAATGCTTGTCAACAGACTGTATTTTGCATACAGCACAGTTGTACATACTTTTTATCATAATATAAAGATTATTTTGGTTTTTGTCCATTTAACATTGGTGTCATGGAACTCTTTTAATGGAAGTCCAAGTTAGAGCAATATATAGACCACATGAAACTCAGTAAAAAGAAAACATTTCTGTAAAGATATGTCTGAGGTTGTTTGTAACACAATATTGCCTAGTAAAAGCTGACTGATTCACATATTTCTACTTGTATTTCATAAATATCATCTAGAGTCAGTCAGTGCTAATTACATTTCCCTGAAAACAAATAAAATTAATATTCTTTACTGCTTTATTTGCTCAACATTGTTTTTCACATCCCAATTTTTCCTTATGAATTCTCTTTTCTTTTTGCTGAAATACATGGTAAGAAAATTCTTTCAGAGAAAGTCTATGAATAGTAAACTGAGTTCTTACTTGTCTTAAATTGTTGAGATTTTGCCTACACAAAAGTTTATTTGTACAGAAGTATCTAGGTTCAGAATTACTGCTGCTCAGAACTTTTGAGCTATTTCTTTTCTGTATTCTTGAGTTTGACATTGTCAGTGAGAAATCAGATGTCAATCTTGTTTTCATGCATTCCTTATTCTTATATTTTGATTCAGCATTTATTTGGATGGATTTTAGTTTCAGGTAGTTTTTTTATTCTCCTTAAGATTGTTTTTATATGTGCTCAGTTCTTGTGTGTTTGATAATATATGTCAGTTGCTGTTATACCTGAAGGATAATGTCACTGTTTTAAATGATTGGATGACACTTTATTTTCTTATGATGTTGTAGATATGCCTTCCTTGACTCCTGGCATGAGAAGTAGCTACTGAGAAGTAGCCTAACTTTTCCTCTATAAATAGCTTCCTTTTCTGTTTGGATGACCATATAGTACAGGTAAATTTTTTCTAAGGTGATATCTTCGCTCAGCTAAATTCACAAACAGATATAATTTAGTGTCTGTCATATTTTAAACAAATTTTCTTGAGACCTCTGGGAGATAGAGTGATCTTTAGATATGCAGATTAATAATTTGCTACAATTAAAATTTTTTAAAGATTTTTTGTTGTTTTTGGATGGTTTTTCAGTTCCATTCATTATAAATTCTGCTTCCAAGTACTAATTATACGTGTTATGGCTTTCTGTGTGGCCTTTAATCCTCCACCTCCTCCATATTCATTCCTGTATATTTATTCTTTTCCGTTATCCTTTCTTTATAATTTAATCTAGGCTTTCAACATCTACCTGAATGTGATTTAAGTCATCTTTATCTTATTTTTAGTTGTTTTTAGTGTATCTTTTTTCTCTTTATATATTTCTTTTTCATTTTATTCCTACACTTAACCAGCTCACCTTTTGTCTTCTGCTGTCTTAGCAACTCATTCCGCTCTTCTATGAGCTTTTCTTTTATGTACAGGTAATTTGTTTGAAATTTATTGGAGGCCATGGAGGATTATATGTCTGAACTCTTAATCTATCGGGCAACTGTTCTTGCAATGTATTTTCTTTACCTGCCTGCTTTATATTTTCCCTCCCTACTTGTTGTGGAGTGTCTCTACATATTTAAATTTTTTGTTCTTCTTTTAATGGATCGAATTGTTTGAAGAATATATCTGGATAACTGCGTAGAGGTGGAAGTGATATGAGTTGGAATGCTGTAGGTTTAGGTTTCTCATCTTAAAAACACTCTAGGAAAACCTGTGATTTCCTCTGCCCTGGGACACCTCTGATTTCAGCTCAGTGTCCTAGCAGTCTTTATGATATATCAATTCTTTTATGTCACAACTCTGCCACTGAGGTCTGGTGGTATGTAAAACTGTCTCTCCTCTTGCCTTAATCCTATTTTACCTTTCCATGAACTGTTCAGGTTGTAGACCAGAAAAATGACTTGTCAGCACAGTCATTTATTCTGTTCCACATTCCCTGCGTCTCGGCAAGTTTACAGTCCCTGTTACTTTTGTTGGCCTTCCCATCCTTCCAGATCTTGTTACTCATTTAGGGCAGAGTCATTTGCTTTTAGACAAGTGTTTCTTGTTCACAGTGTAAGCCAATATGCACCTGTTCCTAAAATACTCCCTTGTCCTAGTCTAGATTTCCCAGTATGGCAAATATACCTCATATTTGTATAATTTAATTGAAGATGACAGTTTTTGGTGGGTCTCATGGAGTTGGGAATACATTTAAAAAAAAAAAACAAACAAAACCTTTTCTCCATTATCTTTAACTGAAAGACCAAAACAGTTTTTAAAAGGTTGAATTGACATGATAAAAGCTCTCTCCTAATACTTGTCATTGATATAAGTTACAGAGATGTTCAAAATATAGAATCAGCAGAATTTGCTGATACATAAAATATAGAATGCAAGGAAATGGGAGGAATAAAAGGCTACCATTGCATTTTCTTGACTTGAGATACTAGGATGATGATGGTGCCAATCTTTTGATGTTGAAAACAGGAAGGCCAGGCTGCCATGGAGAGTGTATTAGAGGTTCTCTCCTGATGTATTATCACTGAGGAATGTCTGATATATCCAAGGGTAGATTTCAAATATCCTTTTAGATATGAGTCTGGAGCTTGGGGAAGAGGTGGATTAGCCTAAAATAGATTAGCCTAAATACAGTAATTAGAGCCTGAAAGATGGATAAACTGATCATGGAGGTTATATAAATAGTGGGGAATAGAAGCCAAGCTCTGAGATAGTCTTATGTTTATTAATCAGGACTAGAGAAAGAGGAAAGGAGGCTGAGGCTGGAGGGAAAACAGAGAGAGTACAATGTCTCTAAAGGGAAGAGGTAGTATGATTTCAAGGAGAGGATAGTTGACTGTATTAAATGAGTCTGAAAGGTGGAGTAGAATGAAAAAAGAGAGTTGGATTTGGCAACGTGGAACTCATGAGTGACCCTGACAAAACCAGTTTCAGTGTGTTGTTGGTAAGAAGCCAGATTGCAGTGGCTTGAATTAATGAGATAGATGGAAGTGAGGAAGAAGAGGGAAAGTAGACAACATTTTTAAGAGGTTTATCTGTGATTGGCAGTTGACAAATAGGTGGTAAGATGTGACATTAAGCTTTGCTATTTATTTGGTTTTAATATGAAAGTTACTAGAACATGTTTGTGTTCTACTAGAAATGACACATGGGGGAAGAGATTAATCATGCAAGAGAGGGATGGATGAATGACATTGTATAGTCTTCAAAAGACAAGAGGGAATTTGATCCAGACCAAATTCTGTCAGTGGACAGAAGCATGGTCAGATCATTTGCTGAAATAGGATAGAAGAGAGAATATGGATGTTAATGTTAGAAGGTTCTTAAATTCAATGATGGTAAGATGAAATTTCTTTTTGATGGCTTCTGCTTCTCTGTGAAATTTGAGAGGAGGTCATCAGGTTGCTGAGGGAGAACCATTTTGTAAGCCTTGAAACAATAAAGATGTTAGAAACCCTCTCATTGTTACAACCTCAAACTGACTGCCCTGTTAAACTCATTATATTTAAATCATTATTTTATATTCAGTGATTTTTCTGGAAAATAGTTAATAAAGCTATAAAGCAAGACTAAATGCTTACTGACACATTGCTATGAGTCAGTGCCTCTTAGTGTACCACTTACAGGTTTAAAAACTTGAGCCATGTGGATTTTAAGTAATTTGCTCAGTGTGATGTAACTGGGAGGTGAGGGAACTAGAATTCATTGCAAACTGATCTTAGAGCCTGTGCTGCTAATCACCACACTAGAGTGCCTCTAGTCATCACTGCATTTAAATCGCCACCCTCACACACACAATGAAAAATGTTTTTTTTTCTTTTTCTCATTATTGACTTTACCTCTGTTTCAAAAGTTCGTGCGACTCACTCAAAAAAAAGTTTATTTAGATATTCTGGATAGAACAAATACCTCATTTCTACACTACTGAGGTCAAGAGTTAGAAATAAAACTATACGTTCTCACCTTAGCATTTTCCATGGACATTAAAAGTTTTTATTTTTAATCTTTAATAAATAAGCCATGATGAAATAACTAGAAATCTGACAGAACTCTGTAACTTACAGTGTGCATCTGTCTTCATGAATAATCTCTTCTCTCAATCTGGTGTTAATATTTGCCTTTATGAACATGTTAATTTTTTTATTCAGTGGTTTTCTTTCACTTTTTTTAATAAGACAAAAACAAGAATTCAGACATTTGACAGAGTATATAATGCCGAGAAGAACAAAAAGATGCTGTCTTGGCACTGAGTTAATGAGTTATTATTTAAAAGAACCATGAAAGGTGTTGGAATAATGTGGGTGTGTTATTCATGAATCCTGTTTATTTTTTGTTTTTCTTTTCTTAAGAGTGCTATCTACGATTGGGATATGAAAATTTAGTTTGACACTTCAATGGCTAAAGGTAATTTAAGAGCGGAGAGCAGATCTTCAACTAAAGAGGGGAAATGCAGTACAAAGGAAGAAATCATTAACATGGGAAGGATAAAATAAGGAAACTGACAAAAATTTCTGTAATTCCTGAATTTTATTACAAAATTCTGTGGAAGAGACTTAAACTATTACCCTATTTTATGAAAGAGGAAAATAAAACCTCATAAAAATGTATAATTTAATTATACATATCTATAATTGTATTTGGATACTCCAAATATTTATAATTTGGAGTAAATAGTATATTAATGACGTGTAGTACCTAAAACATATGTCTCTCCCATTTTTTTCTAACATTCATTTTGCTTTTTGATTCAGGAAGTGTTGGTTATGGATGGGGTACTATTGACCAAAATTAATACTTGAAATTCATACCTGCAGTGGGAAAAATTCAAAGATAATAATTAAAATGCAAATTTAACTAGAATTTAACCATGGAATTAAATTCAACCTGGAATTTCAATGATACCTTGATATATTACTCAGTTTTTAAGACTGTCTTTTGCTGAGGAGAGAACAAACATTCAGCCACACATGTGGAGAACAGAGCACAAGATAAGGGTGCTTGATTAAGGGCGAAAGTGCCCAATTTGCTTGTTTTATTTTTCTTCTTGGTAGACTGGCTCTGCCTGAGACCTGTGTTATCCTAGACACCAGGATCCACTACAGGTGGCTTAAGAATGAAAAGCCTTAGACATGCAGAAGAGTATCATATAATTTGCATTTTCTGAGGATAAGGAGAAAGTCCTGAGCAGAGTTATGCCCTATCTGAGGGTGAAGCTTCCTGATTCTGCAAAACAGATTTTTTTTTTTATTTTTCTTTCATAGGAAGTAACTACATCTTGGTCACATAATTTCACTTTGATGATGTAGACTTTTTAAAGAAAAGCTAATTGAAGCTTATATTACTCATATTTTCAAAAAGCCCTCATGTAGTATACTATGTTTCAAGGTCAATTAATTAATTCATTCTTATAATTTAGTAAAATGAGAGTTGAATTTCACAATTCAAAAAAAAATAAAAGAAGGAGTCTAATAACACACCAATAACCATACACAGATATTTATTTTATTCTCTCTGGCCTCATTGAAATGTCAACATGACAGATGTGTGTGTGCTTTGCTTCAGGCTTATGGTCATGGAAACTCCTTATCCAGAGAAATGTTGAAAAACTATCCCATTTTTTCCCTTTAAATAATGTCAAAAAAAAAAAAGCAGAGGGCTACATTTTTAGTTATTCCACTCTTACCTCTTACCAGTATTCTTGATCTTGAATGTGCTACTTAAAGTTGGCTTTTGAGAGTCAAAACTTTGAGCAAGATTCTAGCCAACAAAAGGAGGGAGTCTCTTTCTCACTGAGAATGGAAGTGATTTTCCTGAATCAATAATGTTCGTTCCTAACGGATGATCCTTGAGATTGATAAAAGTTGATAACCCAGAAAATAAGAAATGCTTAAAATGTGACATAACCTAAGGAATTTGAAAGTAGTATCTAGGATTCTTGTGTATTCTAGAATTGGAATCGGTTCTTTTGTCTTGTAGATAAATACAACTAGAAAAGAAGAATTTTTTTTTCTTTTAGACACATGCTCTTTGTTAATTCAAAAATCTTTGAATTTAAACTAGTTTACTTATGTTTTTTCATATCAAGCCAGTGAAATAAGTATGAGTTTGCATTATCATAGAAAAGGAAATCAAATTTATCCAAAATTCACTGCTTTGAGTTAAATCACCTCAAGGAGATAGTAAGAATTAATGGCAGCTCCAGGGTGTCAGATGTTTAAAATGCTCCCCACAGTCTCATCATATACTTTCTTGTCGCTTATTGACTGAGGAATAAGATATCAGTAAGCTAAAGATCAAATAAGAAGCACTGAAATTGAAGGGGCTTTAGAGAAAACGATACATCCTAGAAGTTGAGCCTTGGGAGGAAATGAATAGAATTTATTTTCTATCCAGAATCGTGCCTCTGCTTCTTTGATAATTACACTGTAGGCTAAAAAGGAGGGGGGCAGATAGTGAGGGGAGAAGACACTCACATGATAAAAGTTCAGACTAGCATCTAAAAACAGTTATGAAAAGTATTAGCTTTAGATAGCATATTGACTTTCTGACTTTCAAGACAGAAAAGAATGCTGTCTTCCTGTGCCTGGGGGGATGGTAATCAAGCTGGCACACTGGCAATCAATGTGAATTCATTAAAGAAAACAAAATAAATAGGTGTCTTTAAAATTCTAACTCTGTTTATAAATTCTTTCAATATGAAATAGTTTTGATGTTGAAAATCAACAACAACAACAAAAAAAAAAAAAAAGGAAAAAGGCAAGCAAACAAATGGAAAAATCCTAAAAGAAATCATCAGTCTCCAAAATCATTCTGGCTACCCAGCTCTTCAACAGATACATAAAGCTTCTCTTAGCTAATTCCATCCTTTATAGATATCCATTTGCTGCTTTTTTCTTAATTACCAAAATCAACATGCTTAGTGTAGAAAAAAAGTGGAAAAAAAAATAGAGAAAAGCAGAAAGAAACTATCCACACTATCTTCCCTCAGATATAACCAACTTTGATGTTTTGTAAGATATTCTTTTGTGTTTTTCCCTCATTTCTTTTTTCCAAAATTGCCATGAAATGCAACACATTTGTGTGTGCATTGTCATGAGCCAATATACAGTTGATGTTGTTCAGTCTCTCAGTCATGTCTGACTCTTTGCAACCCCATGGACAGCAGCATGCTAGGCTTCCCTATCTTTCACCCTCTCCCGGAGCTCACTCAAACTCATGTCTATTGAGTCAGTGATGCCATGCAACCATCTCATCCTCTGTCGTCCTCTTTCCCTCCTGTCTTCAATCTTTCCCAGCATCAGGGTCTTTTGCATTGAGTCAACTCTTCACATCAGGTGGCCAAAGTATTGGAGTTTCAGCTTCAGCATCAGTCCCTCCAATGAATATTCAAGATTGATTTCCTTTAGGATTGACTGGTTTGATCTCCTTGCAGTCCAAGGGATTCTCAACAGTCTTCTCCAACACCACAGTTCAAAAGCATCAATTCTTCGATGCTCAACCTTCTTTATGGTCCTACTCTCACATCCATACATGACTACTGGAAAAACCATAGCTTTGACTATTTGGCACATGCACAGAAATCCACACAAAATAATTGATAAGAATGAGAGCACAATATTTTAATACATCCAATATATTATATTAGTATAATATATTATATTAATATAACCTAATAAATATTAGGTTATACTCTTTCATATATATAGATGCATCATAAATTACTTAACTATTCACCAGGTAAAGGACATTTAGAATATCTGTAACTTTTCACTGTTATAACAGTGATACAGTGGGCATATTTGTACATATCTATGCCAGTTAAATTTTCTTCATATTTTCCATTTTTTACCATTTTGTGATTTATTTTCTTAAATAAGTCCTTTTGTTCAATGTGACATCTCACCAAATCATATTTTGTTTCTTCTTATTTTTAGCTCATTATTGTATGTTTTTAAATTTCAGCACTTATTTGTGAACCTATATATATGTATGCATATCTACATACATTAAATATTTCACATATATTACATATATTTATATTATATAATGTTTATATATAAATATGTGTTTATATTTAAATTATATGAAATAAATAATGTACAAATATGTATTAATCAGAATTGTATATATTTATTCTCTGCACAGCAGTATTTTAGAGCAAGTTTCTGTTATCTTGGACAAGAAAGCCTCTCTGAGGGTATTAATTATATTTAGTTAAACTTTTATTTAAACTTTTCAAGAAAATTGGAACTGTCAAAGGAACATTTCATCCAAAGATGGACACAATAAAGGACAGAAATGGTAAAGACCTAATAGAAGTAGAAGAGACCTAGAAGAGATGGAAACAGTAAACAGAAGAACTGTACAGAAAATATCTTAATGATCCAGATAACCATGATGGTGTAGTCTCTCCCTCAGAGCCAGACATTCTGGAGTGTGAAGTCAAGTGGGCCTTAGGAAGCACTACTGCCAGTAAAGCTAGTGGAGCTGATGGAATTCCAGCTGAGCTATCTGAAATCCTAAAAAAATGATGCTGTTAAAGTGCTGCACTCAATATCTCAGCAAATTTGGAAACCCAGCAATGGCCACAGGACTGGAGAAGGGCAATCCTCATCCCAATTCCTAAGAAGGACAGCAGTAAAGAATATTCAAACCACTGGACAGTTGCACTCATCTTTCATGCTAATAAGGTTATGCTCAAAATCCTCAAAGCTAAGCTTTAGTATTATGTGAACTGAGAACTTCCAGATGTTCAAGCTGGGTTTACTAAAGGCAGAGGAACCAGCGAACACATTGCCAACATTCGCTGAATCATAGAAAAAACAAGGAAATACCAGAAAAACATCCACCTCTGTTTCATTGACTGTGCTAAAGCCTTTGACTGTGTGGATCATAAACAAACTGTGGAAAACTCTTAAAGAGATGGAAATACCAGACCATCTTACCAAAGTCCTGAGAAACCTGTATGCAGGTCAAGAAGCAACAGTGAGAACTCTGTATGGAAAAACTAACTGGTTCAGGATTGAGAAAGGAGTATGACAAGGCTGTTCATTGACTTATTCCAAGAGCACATCATGCGAAATGCTGGGCTGGATGAGTTACAAACTGGAATCAAAATTCCCAGGAGAAATATCAATAACCTCAGATATGCAAATGGTACCATTCTAAAGGCAGAAAGCAAAGAAGAACTAAAGAGCCTCTTGGTGAGAGTGAAGGAAGAGAAAAGTCTGGCTTGAAACTCAATATTAAAAAAACTAAGATCATGGCATCTAGCCCCATCACTTCATGGAAAATAGAAGGGGATAAGGTAGAAGAAGTGAGAGATTTCCTCCTCTTGGACTCTAAAATCACTACCGATGGTGACTGCAGTCACAAAATTAGAAGATGCTTTCTTCTTGACAGGAAAGCTATGGCAAACCTGCACAGTGTGTTAAAAAGCAAAGACATCACTTGCTGACAAGGGCCCATATAGTCAAGGCTGCGATCTTCCCAGTAGTCACGGATGTGAAAGCTGGAAAATAAAGAAAGCTGGGTGTAAAAGAATTGATGTTTTCGAACTGTGGTTCTGGAGAAGACTCTTGAGAGTCCCTTGGAAGGCAAGGATATCAAGCCAGTCAATCTTAAAGGAAATCAACCCTGAATACTCTTTGGAAGGACTGATGCTGAAGCAGAAGCTCCAGTACTTTGGCCTCCTGATGCAAAGAGCCGACTCATTGGAAGAGACCCTCATGCTGGGAAAGATTGATTTGAAGACAGAAGAAGAGGGCAACAGAGGATGAGATGGTTGGATGGCATCACCAATTCAATGCACATGAACTTGGGCAAACTCCAGGAGGTAGTGAGGGACAGGGAAGCCTGGTTTGCTGTAGCACATGGGGTCTCAAGGAGTTGGATACAGCTTAACAACTGAACAACAACAAAAACTTTTATCCTGGTTTTTTTTGTTGTTGTTTCGTCGCTAAGTCATGTCCAACTCCTTGATCTCTGGTTCCTCTGCCTTTTCTAAATCCACCTTGTACATCTGGCAGCCCTTGGTTCAAGTACTACTGAAACATAGCTTGAAGAATTTTGAGCATAATCTTGCTGGCATGTGAAATGAGTACAGTTGTATGGTAATTTGAACATTATTTGGCATTGCTGTTCTTTGGGATTGGAATGAAAACTGACTTTTTCCAGTCCTGTGGCCACTGCTGAGTTTTCCAAATTTGCTGGCATAATTAGTACAACACTTTAGCAGCAGCATCTTTTAGGATTTGAAATAGCTCAGCTGGAATTCCATCACCTCCACTAGTTTTGTTGGTAGTAATGCTTCCTAAGGCCCACTTGTCTTCACACTCCAGGATGTCTGGCTCTAGTTGAGTGACCACACCATCATGGTTATCTGGGCCATTGAGAACTTTTTTGTTGTACAATTCTTCTGTGTATTCTTGTCAACTTTTCTTAATTTCTTCTGCTCTTGTTAGGTTTTTTCCATTTTGGTCCTTTATTGTACCTATCTTGCATGAAATCTTCCCTTGGTATCTCCAATTTTCTTAAAGAGATCTCTAGTCTTTCCCATTCTATTGTTTTCCCCTATTTCTTTGTGTTGTTCACCTAAGAAGGCTTTCTTATCTCTCCTTGCTATCTCTGGAACTCTACACTCAGTTGGGTATATCTTTCCCTTTCTTCTTTGCCTTTCGTGTCTCTTCTTTTCTTAGCTATTTGTAAGACCTTCTCAGACAACCACTTTGCCTTCTTGCTTTTCTTTTTCTAGTCTCTTTAAAGGCAAAAGGTGAGGGATGGGCATGGTTAGTTGTTGCAGACTTCTCGCTGTCAGATCCGTTTTTCTTGAGGTCAGTTCATGGTCAGGTAGCAATATTCCTATAAATCTCTACCGAATGAATGTTATTCTCTGTCCTGACAAGAAAGAGCAAGGCCCCAAAACACAACTTTTACCCTCCAAGGTCTCAGTCCTAGCTAAGAGGAGGCAGATCTCAGTTGGCAGCTCCTTCGGGCCAGGTTCCCACATCCTGCCCAGCTGTCATCCCTGAGAGCCAGGCACCCTTCCCTGCTGGTCTTCAGTCTCCTCAGGCAGCCTAGACGGGGTCACAGACTGCGACCCAGACACTGCTAGTAGGTCTCAGAGACAGGGATAGGGGAGAGGTTCACCGCTGCCTCAAGCCCTGGGCCCAGCCAGTGGGCAGTCTTGATGAGGGCTCTGGAGCCCTGCAGGATGTAGTCCCCAGTCTGTTCCCGGGGCCCTCAAGCTCACCCGCCTGGCCCAAGGCTGCGTAAGCTGGAGGGCCTCAGGAGAAGACCTGAATGTGCCTCTTATCTCACTCTCCACCTGATGACCGCCACACCACCGACCCTTGACTGACGCTGTCTTCCCCAGTTGTCTCTCACTGACAGTTGCCTGGGGGCAGGGCCCACAGCAGCACTGACCAGTAGCTGTCAGTGGCTGGGAATGGAGTCTATTTTGTCTGCTTACTTGTGATATTAATTTTCTTGTAATTTAGATTTGGCAATTCTAGTGCCCTTAATTCCCACCAAGCTTTGTTGTTTTTTTCTGAATATCTGAAAATTCTTAGTAAGTCTAGACTGCAGGATGAAAGGTAAGGAGCATTTCTTTGGTTTTCACGAGGGTCTCTTAGGACTTTGCAGTGAATGTTGCAGTGAAGGTTCTGACTACTGTAGATGCATCTTTGCTGTGTGCACATGGTTAGAGTACTGGGGCAGGCATAGCTTATGAGTCACTTATCTTCAGGATACTTCCTCCTCAAAATGTTTGTGGCTGTAAGGTGCTTGGGACACTGCTCAGATTCATTGGCCCAGTCTGAGAGTGTATAGTGTGAAAATGTCCAGTTCATAGAGTTGTGCCCTTCGGTTTATTGCATGTTGCCTGGGCAGTCCTCAGAGTCAGTTATTCAGACAGTAGAGAAATTAGTTCAGCCAAAATGTGCATTTCCTCCAGTGTCACTGGAGTCAAATATCTTTACATGTATTCACTGAACACTAGTATCTACAATTTTATGAGTCATATGTTTACATTCTTTACCATACTCCATTGTTTTATTGTGTTTGTTCTTAAATGATCCTAGGGGATATTATCTACTTTATATGTTTAAAATATTTCTTCCCACTTTATCACTCATATTTCACGAGTCATTTGCTTTTCACCCTTCAGAAGTTTTAAATTTTATTTAGGTTAAATGTGTCAGTAGTTCCCTTTGTGAATTTTTAATTTTCTAGCTTTTGCTTTTGAACATGTTTGAGACTTTCTTTCTTGCTAAGAGAGTAAATCATACAAGTTTTCATCACAGGAAAAAATCTGTAACTATATATGGTAACAGATGTTATAGTAACTAGACCTATTGTGATCATTCTGCAATATATACAAATATATATTTAATATATATTTGAATCATTATTTTGTACATCTGAAAGTAATGTTATATGTCAATTATACTCCAATAAAAAATAAATAAAAATTTAGGACTTTAATCTTCCTGGAATTTAGTTTGGTAAATGGAGTAACAAAGGAAACATTAGACATTTTATTTTTCCAAATGGTAGTTGCTCACACTTAATTTATTGACCAGTTCATAACTTTCCCAGTGTCTTCTAGTGTCATCTCTATCATAAACCACATTTCTATATAATCATAAGTCTTAATATTCTGGACTTGTCAGTTTCATTTTGTTTACCTATTATTAAGCATCAAAAATTCCCCAATTTTATAATTTTCTGCAGGGATTTGTACTTAGTTTTATTCCTTGATATTCAAATGTTTGTAGCTATTCTGAATAGATTCATTTAAATTGTTTATTTTCTAATGTTTATTGCTGATATAAAGAAATGCAGTTGACTTTGTGAATTGACTTTTTTCCTAGAATCACTTGATAATTCTAATAATTTGTCACCACTTATTAATTCCAATGATTTAACTTTAGCGTCTTTTTAAATTTTTGCATGTACAGTTGTTTTTTCAAATATTTATTCTTTTTTTTTTCTTCTAGTTGCACTGAGTTGTAATTGACATACAGCTCTGTATAAGTTTACAAAGTACAGCATATGATTTGACTTACATACATTATGATTACTACAATACATTTAGTTAACATCCATCATCTTGTATAGATACAAAATTAACTAGAAAAAATATTTTATCCTTGTGATAAGAACTCAGGATTTAGTCTCTTTCACAGCTTTATGTATATATAACGTACAGTGGTACTGCTCGTATTTATCATGGTGTCCATTACATATCTAGTTCTCGTTTATCTTATAACTGGAAGTTTGTACTTCATTCAATTCTCACTCTTCCAACCCCCACATCTGGTAACTATAAATCTGTTCTCCTTTTTTTTATGTGTTTGTTTCTTTTTGAGGTATGATATACCTATTATACTATATTAGTTCCTTGTATGTGACATGGTGATTCAATATTTCTATGCATTTCAAAATGATCACCACAATAAGTCTAGTTTCCATCTATCACCATACAAAGATACTACTTAGTTATTGACTATACTATAAATGTACTATGTTCACTGTACATTTCATACCCATGACTCATTTATTTTGCACCTGAAAGTTTATACCTGTTAATCTCCCTCATCTCTTTCTCTCCTTCCCCTTTCCCCTCTGGAAACCATCTGTTTACTCTCTGTATCTATGATTCTTTCTCTTTTGTTATGTTTATTCATTTTGTTTTTTTAGATGCCTTGTATAAGTGAAAATATAAAATTCGTCCTTCTCTGTCTGACTTATTTCACTTATACCCTCTAGATCTATCCATGTTTTCACAAATGGCAGGATTTCATTGCCTTTATGAATAATATTCCACTTTATACATACACCACACCTACTTTATCTGTTTATCTCTTGATGGACAAGGCTGCTTCCATTTCTTCTGCAAATAATGCTGCAGTGAACACAGAGGTGCATATATCTTTTCAAATTAGTGTTTTCATTTTCTTCAAATAAATACCCAGACATAGAATTGTTGGAT
The DNA here is from genome assembly GCF_054371585.1 of Giraffa tippelskirchi. Taxonomy (NCBI): domain Eukaryota; kingdom Metazoa; phylum Chordata; class Mammalia; order Artiodactyla; family Giraffidae; genus Giraffa; species Giraffa tippelskirchi. The sequence goes on along the minus strand of NC_137280.1, from coordinate 99,616,256 downwards.
CATATGGTAGTTCTATTTTTAGTTTTCTGAGGCATCTCCATAGTGTTTTCCATAATGGCTGCACCAATTCACATTCCCACCAACAGTGTACAAGGATTCCTTTTTTCTCCTTATTCTTTTCAAAATTTTTTATTTTTAGACTTTTTAATAAGCGAAATTGGATCCCATTGTGCCTTGCTGAGGAGCTCAAGGTCTCCAAGCTGATTTTGGCCTATTGGTGGACTGAGCTGTAACCCTGGAGGATTCTAAGCCAGGGCCCAGGGGATCTTGGGCATGGTGTCCTCACCCTAGTGGACTGGGCTGGGGCCCACAGGATCCTGGGGCTAATGCTGGCTCACTGGTGGGTGGAGCCATGTCCCAGGGTCTGTGATTAAGCACACTGAGGGTCCTAAAGCTGGAGCCATCTCCTGATGGGCAAGCTGAACTCTGACATAGCTGAGTCCTAAGATCATTGGCTTGCAGGGCTCCTGGGGCACCAAAGTTGATGTCAGCCTGTTGGTGGGTGGGGCCAAGTCCCAACTGCTGACTTCAGAGCCCAGGGATCCTGAGGCTAGTGCTGCTGCACTGGTGGGTGGGACCAGGTCCTGAGTCCTCTGGTGGACAGTTAGGTTGTGGGAAAACTGAGGGATCAGAGGGTGCTAAAGCAGCCAGCCTGCTGGGGAGCTGTGTCCCTACCTGACTAGCTGCTTGGTCTGTCATCCCAGTACTGATGCTGACAGGCTGGCAGGTGAGGCCAGGTTCTGGCGCTAATAAGCTAGCGTGAGGATTCCAAAATGGCACTTGCCAGCACCAGTGTCCTTGTGGTAGAAAATGCTCCCCAAATGGCTGCTTCCAGTGTCTATGTCCAGAAGGTAAATCACAATTGCCTCCTGACTTTCCAGGTGACTCCAAGATCAGCAAGTGGGTCTAACCCAGACTCCTTTCAAATTACTGCTTCTTCCCTGGATCCTGGAGCATGTGAGAGTTTGTGTGCTCAATAGAGTCTCCACCACTCTCTGGCTCTGCCGAAAGTAAGCCTTGCTAACCTTCATAGCAAAAGGTCTAGGGAGCTTGTCTTCCCAAAGCAGGAGCCCCAGGTTGGGGTGAACTCCACGTGGGACTTGAACCCTTCACTCCTTTGGGAATAACTTCTGCAATTGTAATTATCCTCCCATTTGTGAGTCACCACAATAAGAGGGCTATGTCTCTGTGCTTCCTATTCTGCCTGTTGGGATTCCTTCTTTCTATCTTTAGTTGTAGATGATTCTTTCTGCTAATCTTCAGGTCATTTTAATAAATAGTTACTTTCTAAATAGTTGTAATTTTGGTGTGCTCATAGAAGGAGGTGAGCTTAGGGTCTTCCTACTCTACCATCTTTACTAGGTAGTTCTCTACATGCACAATTGAATTGCTTGTAAATAATAACAGTCATATTTCTTTCTAACTCTTTTACATTTTATTTTTTCTTGTCTTGTTAAATTAACTGGGACTACCAATACAATGATGATTTTGAGCATATTTGTCTTATTCCAAGTTTAGAGGGAAAGCTTTCAACATCACTGTTTTGAATGATATTCTCTATAGATCTTTTAATAGATATCCTTTATCTAACAAAATAAGATTTTTATTTTTTAATTTATTGAATATATATATTAGAATATATGACATATTAGAATTGAGACTGAGAAAATGTTTTTCTGCATCTACTGATATTTTGATATTCTTCCTTGATTGTGGTGATGTATGTGAATGCACTGATAGACTTTAGGGAAGTAAGTCAACCTTGAGTGAGTGAAAGTCACTCAGTTGTGTCCAACTCTTTGTGACCCCTTGGACAGTAGCCCAACAGGCTCCTCCTGTCCGTGGAATTCTTCAGGTAAGACTACTGGAGTGGGTTGCCATTTCCTCCTCCAAGGGATCCAACCCGGGTCTCCTGCATTGTAGGCAGATTCTTTTCCATCTGAGAATAATCCCTGTTTAGTCATTGCATCGGCAGGAAAGCAATGGTTCAATGAAATTTAGTGTTTTGAAGATAGATAAACAAAAGGGTGGTTTAAAAGTATATAGATTAAAGAACAAGTAGGTGGACGTGGAATACATGTCTCTCCACAGATACATCAGGAATACAACCTCAGACTCAGAAGTGCATGCAGAACACCAGCTGAGAGCAGACAGGAGTACCTGACCAATGGAAAAGAATATATAGAATCACACAAAACTCATTAGAAGAAGGAACTAGGGGGAGAAATAGGAGTGTTAGTAGGACTAGACTTGCCCTCAGCAGGTGGGGGAACTGAAGCAGGGGTCCAATCTCCACATCGGGGCAACCGTCTGAGTCAGAGGAGAAACATTTAAGGCTGAGAGTGAAACAGCTGATCTGTGGCAACCTAAATGGAATGAGAATCAGACAGTCCTTGCCATAGACATACATACCCCAGACATGGACACAGGTCCCCTGGAAGGTGCAGCTGCTGGGAACTGGAGTTTAGGGATTGTGGAGCAATCCCAAGGTGAGGGCTGCTATTGACTGCGGAGAGAGGGATTGAGGGGGTGTGAGGAGATTGTGGTGGGAACTGCCTGTGGAGGAAAGCAAGGCAGCCATGGAAGCAAGGTGATACTGCTGAGTCACACACGGTGGAGCCATCCCCATAGCCTTTCTCACCCCACCCGCCAGCATCAGCAGCTGAACAATAGAGACTGGCCCGTCAAAAACCTGATGCACTGAACTACAGAGTAGGACCCTACCCAGGGTGCTCCTTTAAGTGACTGATGTGCTGAACTACAGAGTAGGACCCCACCCAGGGTGCCCCTTTAAGTGCCTGACACGCTGACCTACAGAGTAGGACCCCAGCCAGGGGGGCCCCTCTATGTGCCTGACCCTCCGAGCAACACAGAAACACCCCAGGCAAAGGAGCCCTCTAGTGCCTGAATGGGAGGAGCTGCAGAGAAAGACTGGCCAAAGAGGCTTTCTGACCGCCAGCTACAAGAGGCTCCAAAAAACACTCTGATAGGGCCATAACACCTGTGGCAGAGGCAGTCCGTGTCCCTGCACACGTGGTGCCGCCAGGGTCCCTGCAAGCCAAGTAGCGGTACCACCTTCATGCTCAACTCTCACTGGGGCAGAGCTGCCACAGGCAAAAAAGTCTTGCGTCTATGCGCACAGGGTCGCTTCGGTCATGTCCAACTCTTTGTGGCCCTGTAGACTGTGGCCTGCCAGGCTTCTCTGTCAGGGGTTTCTCCAGGCAAGAATACTGGAACATATTGGCCAATACTGGTTGCCATACCCTTCTAGGGCACTATACTTCCTGCTGCCTTAGTCGCCAACTCCCCTGAGTACCTGGTGCTGCCAGAACCCCTGCAACCTAGGCAGCTGCACCACCTCCACAGCTGGCCCTCACGGGGCAAACCCAAGTTCTCCAGAGCAGCCTCAGGAGCAAACCCCAGTCGACAACCCACATGCAGAGGTGGAAATAGAACCACAACTGAAACCCAGGGTCAGTGTGGCTAATGAAGAAGACCCAAAATCCTCCCACCAGCTGTATAAGCTGCAGGTTAAATCCACATGATCAACTTGGCAGACTCTGTCTATGGAAAATATAAAAGGCATTGAGAGCTCCCACAAAAGAAAATGCTCTTGTTCTGATAGCATGGACACTGGAGGCAAGAACGTACAGGAATAGGACCAGATTAGAATCTGAGCTGCCCCCACATCAGGTCCAGAGATCAGCACAGTGTTGGAGGGCATCCTAGGGAGGTGAGGTGGACTGTGACTCCCAATGAGGGAAAGGACTCTTGACAGCAGTGACTCAAGAAAAACATTTATTATTCTTAGGTTTTTGACTTGTTCTGTAGATTCTTTTGGATTTTTTTTTTTTTCCTTTTTTGCCCGCCTCTATTGTAGTTGTCAAATTTTATTGGCACTATGAAATCTAATTAAGCTTTTGAGCTTTTTTTTTTTTTTTTCTCAGTCACATTTTTTGTTGTTATAAACCTCTGCCACTACATTGGGCTTTTGCAGTTCTGTGCAGTTTTCCTTTTTTTTTCCTCCCTTTTGATTTTTAATTTTTTAAACCTGTTATTATTTTTTCTACATTTAATCATTTGTTTGCTTTTTCTACTGTTCTTTTCCCCTTGCAGTTAATCTTTAATGTGTATAAAACTTCTTTGTCTACCTCTGTTTAACTTTGCGTATCTATTCTTTCTTTCTTTTCTTTCTTTCCTTTCCTCTCAACATATTTGTTAGTTTTATTTTCATTGCTTTATTCCCCACTTGGCACCTTGCTTTGGTTTTGTTTTCCAGTTTGTGCTTTAGTTAGTTTTGTTCTTAACTGGTAGATACAATTTTTGATTTCCTTTTTTTACTGGGTCAATCTCCTGTACTTTATTTTTGTTGGACTCTTATGATTTTGCTTATGGGTGTGTATATATGTGTGTGTGTGTGTGTGTGTGTGTGTGTTCCATTATTTTAATTATCATTTGCCTGATTTTGTAACTGCCATTTGTTCAGGGTTCATCTTTGGTTTCTCGCCTTTCGGTATTTGTTTTCATCTCACTTAATGCCGTAACAGACCACTTGTGGAATCTTCGTTCCTGACCAGAGATCAAGCTCTGAGCCTTTGGAGTGGGAGCACTGACTCCAAGACCCTAGACTACCAGAGAACTAACCTTAGAGAGGACCAAATAGTGAGAAGTCACTCAAAGGAAACCACTTGAATACAAGACCAATTATCACCCAACCACCAGTAGCACCCTGTGCAGGACACCTCATCTAAACAACAAGCAAAACAAAAATACAAACACAATCATCCACAGACAGGATTACCACATCACTAAGCCTTGCCCATCAGAGGAAAAACAAACAAACTAACAACAACAACAACAACAAACTCAGCACAAATCTCAACCTATATGAAGATTTGACAAACCACTGGACCAACCTTAGGAGGGCAGAAACAAAAAGGAAGAAAGGATTCAACCTTGAAGCTTGGGGAAAGGAGACCTCAAACACAATAAGCTTAAAAAAAATAATGAAAAGACAAGAGAAATACTACACAAACGAAGGAACAAATCAGAAACACAGAAGTCCAAATAAATGAAGAGGAAATAGGCAAACTACCTGAAAAAGAATTCAGAATAATGATAGTAATGATGATTAAAAAAAAGAAACCTTGAAAACAGAATGGAGAAAATGCAAGAATCAATTAACAAAGACCTAGAAGAAGTAAAGAATAAACATACAGAGACAACACAATTACTGAAATTGAAAATACTCTAGAAGGAATCAACAGCAGAATATCTGAAGCAAAAGAACGAATCAATGAAATGGAAGATACAATGGTAGAAATAACTTCTGAAGAGGAGAGTAAAGTAAAAAGCATGAAAAGAACTGAGGATAGTCTCAGAGACCTCTGAAACAATATCAAATGCACCAACATTCAAATTATAGGGGTCCTAGAAGAAGAAGAGAAAAAGAAAGAGTCTCAGAAAATTTTTAAAGAGATTACAGTTGAAAATTTCCCCAACATGGAAAAGGAAATAGTCAGTCAAGCCCAAGAGGTGCAAAGAGTCCCATACAGGATAAGCCCAAGGGGAAACACACCAAGACACATACTAATCAAACTAACAAAGACTAAACACAAAGAAAGAATATTAAAGGCAGTGAGGGAGAAGCAAAAGTAACATACAAGGGAAACACCATATTTTTAACAGCTGATCTCTCAGCAGAAACTCTGCAGGCCAGAAGGGAATGACAGGATATATTTAAAGTACTGAAAGGGAAAAATCTACAAACAAGATTATTGTACCTGGCAAAGATCTCATTCAAAATTGATGGAGAAATAAAAAGCTTTTCAGAAAAGCAAAAGTTAAAAGAATTCAGTACCACCAAACCAGCTTTGCAACAAATGTTAAAGGGACTTACATAGTAAAAAATATAAGAGAAGAAAAAAGATCTACAAAACCAACCCCAAACAATTAAGAAAATAGCAATAGGAAGATATATATCAATAATTACTTTCAATATAAATGGATTAAATGCTCCAACCAAAAGACACAGACTGGCTGAATAGATACAAAAACAAGACCCATATATATGATGTCTACAAGAAACCCACTTCAGACATAAAGACACTTATAGACTGAAAGTGAGAGAATGGAAAAGCATATTCCATGAAAATGGGAAGCAAAAGAAAGCTGGAGTAACAATCCTCATATCAGACAAAATAGACCTTAAAATAAGGAAGATTACAAGAGATAAGGAAGGACACTACATAATGATCAAGGGGTGAATCCAAGAGGAAGACATAACAATTGTAAATATCTATGCATCCAACATAGAAGCACCTCAATACATGAGACAAACAGTAACAGACATAAAAGGAGAAATTGACAGTAACACAATAATAGTAGGAAACTTTAACACCCCACTCACACCAATGGACAGATCATCAAGCCATAAAATTGATAAGGGAACACAAGTCTTAAATGATACATTAGATGAGATGGATCTCATTGATATCTTCAGGACATTCCATCCAAATGCAGAATACACCGTATTCTCAAGTGCACATAAACATTCTCCAGGATAGACCTATCTTGGGTCACAAATCAGACCTCAGTAAATTAAAAAAAAAACTGAAATCGTATCAAGCATCTTCTCTGACCACAACGCTATGAGACTAGATATCAATTACAAGAAAAAACTGTAAGAAAACAAACACAAGGAGATTAAACAATATATTTCTAAATAACCAACATGTTACTGAAGAAATCAAAAGAGAAATCAAAAAATTTCAGGAAACAAATGACAATGAAAACACAACTCAAAATGTGTGGGATGCAGCAAAAGCAATTTTAAGAGGGAAGATTATAGCAATACAATCCTACTTCAAAAACAAGAAAACATTGAATAGACAACCTAACTTTACACCTAAAACAACTGGAAAAAGAAGAACAAAAAAAACCTAAAATTAGTAGAAGGAAAGAAATCATAAAAATCTGAGCAGAAATAAATGAAAAACAAATGAAACAAACAATGGTAAAGATGAATAAAATTAAAAGCTGGTTCTTTGAGAAGGTAAACAAAGTTGACAAACCTTTAGCCAAACTCATCAAGAAAAAAAAGAGAGAAGAATCAAATCAACAAAATTAGAAATGAAAAAGAAGAGGTTACAACAAACAATGCAGAAATACAAAGGATTATAAGAGACTATTATGAACAACTATATGGCAGTTAGAACTGGGCATGAAACAACAGACTGGTTCCAAATCGGGAAAGGAGTACGTCAAGGCTGTATATTGTCACCGTGCTTATTTAACTTATATGCAGAGTACATCATGAGAAATGCTGGACTGCATGAAGCACAAGCTGGAATCAAGATTGCCAGGAGAAATATCAATAACCAGATATGCAGATGACACCACCTTTATGGCAGAAACTAAAGAAGAACTGAAGAGCCTCTTAATGAAAGTGAAAGAAGAGAGTGAAAAAGTTGGCTTAAAACTCAACATTCAGAAAACTAAGATCATGGCCTCTGGTCCCATCACTTCATGGCAAATAGATGGGGAAACAGTGGAAACAGTGGCAGACTTTATTTTGGGGTTCTCCAAAATCACTGCAGATGGTAACTGCAGCCATGAAATTAAAAGACAGTTGCTCCTTGGAAGAAAAGTTATGACCAACCCAGACAGCATATTAAAAAGGAGAGACATTAGTTTGCCAACAAAGGTCCGTCTTGTCAAGGCTGTGGTTTTTCCAGTAGTCATGTATGGATGTGAGAGTTGGACTGTGAAGAAAGCTGAGCACCGAAGAATTGATACTTTTGACCTGTGGTGTTGGAGAAGATTCTTGAGAGTCCCTTGGACTGCAAGGAGATCCAACCAGTCCATCCTAAAGAAGATCAATCCTGAATATTCATTGGATGGACTGATGCTGAAGCTGAAACTCTAATACTTTGGCCACCTGATGTGAAGAACTGACTCATTGGAACAGACTCTGATGCTGGGAAAGATTGAGGGCAGGAGGAGAAGGGGATGACAGAGGATGAGATGGTTGGATGGCATCACTGACTCAATGGACATGAGTTTGAGTAAACTCCAGGAGTTGGTGATGGACAGGGAGGCCTGGCGCGCTGCAGAACATGCGTTCGCAAAGAGTTGAACACAACTGAGCAACTGAACTGAACTGATATAGCAATAAAATGGATAACCTGGAAGAAATGGACCAGATTCTTAGAAAAGTTCAATCTTCCAAGACTGAACCAGGAAGAAATAGAAATTATGAACAATCCAATTACAAGCATTGAAATTGAAACTGTAATAAAAAATCTCCCCCAAAACAAAAGCCCAGGACCAGATGGCTTCACAGGAGAATTCTGTCAAACATTTAGAGAAGAGCTAATGCTTATCCTTCTAAAACTCTTTCAAAAAATTGCATAGGAAATAACATTTTCAAACTCATTTCTGAGACCACCATCATCCTGACACGAAAACCAGACAAAGACAACACAAAAAAAGAAAACTACAGGCCAATATCACTGATGAACATAGATGCAAAAATCCTCAACAAAATTTTAGCAAACAGAGTTCAGCAACACATAAAAAAGCTCATGCACCATGATCAAGTTGGATTTATTCCCGGGATGCAAGGATTCTTCAATAAACACAAATCAATCAATGTGGTACACCATAACAAATTGAACGATTAAAATCATATGATAATCTCAATAGATGCAGAAAAAGCCTTTGACAAAATTCAGCACCCATTTATGATTAAAACTCTGAAGGGAATGGGCAGAGAAGGAACCTACCTCAACATAGTAAAGGCCATATATGATAAGCCTACAGCAAACATTATTCTGAATGGTGAAAAGCTGAAAGCATTCCCCCTAAGATCAAGAACAAGACAAGGGTGTTCACATTCACCACTATCATTCAACCTAGCCTTGGAAGTCCTAGCTACAGCAATCAGAGAAGAAAAAGAAATAAACGGACTCCAGATCAGAAAAGAAGAAGGAAAGATCTCACTGTTTGCAGATGATATGATATTGTACATGGAAAACCCTAAAGATAGTATCAGAAAATTACTAGAGCTAATCAGTGAATTTAGCAAAGTTGCAGGATACAAAATCAATACACAGAAATCACTTGCATTTCTATCTACTAAAAATGAAAAATCAGAAAGAGAAATTAAGGAATCAATCCCATTCACCATTAAAACAAAAAGAATTAAATAACTAGGAATAAATTTACCTAAGGAAACAAAAGAACTGTATGCAGAATATTATGAGACACTGATGAAAGAGATTGAAGATGACGTAAACAGATGGAGAGATATTCCATGTTCCTTGATAGGAAGAATCAATATTGTGAAAATGGTATACTACCAAATGCAATCTACAGATTCAGTGTGATCCTTATCAAATTACCAATGCCATTTTTCACAAAACTAGAACACAAGATTTCACAATTCGTATGGAAACACCAAAGACCCCAAATAGCCAAAGCTGTCTTGAGAAAGAAGAATGGAGCTGGAGGAATCAGCCTTCCTGACTTCAGGTTATACTACAAAGCTACAGTCATCAAGAAAGTATTGTACTGGCCCAAAAAGAGAAATATAGACCAATGGAACAAGATAGAAAGCCAAGAAATAAACCCATGCACCTATAGGTACCTTATTTTTGACAAAGGAGACAAGAATGTACAACAGGGCAAAGAAAGCCTCTTCAATAAATGGTGCTGGGAAAACTGGACAGCCACATGTAAAAGAATGAAATTAGAACACTTCCTAACACCATACACAAAGATAAACTCAAAATGGATTAAAGACCTAAATGTAAAACCAGAAACTATAAAACTCTTAGAGGAAAACATAGGCAGAACACTCAGTGACATGAATCAAAGCCAAGATCCTCTATGACCCACCTCCTAGAGGAACAGAAATAAAAACAAAAGTAAACAAGTGAGATTTGATTAAACTTAAAAGCTTTTGTACAGCAAAGTAAACTATAAGCAAGGTGAAAAGACAACCCTCAGGATGGGAGAAAATAATAGCAAATGAAACAAATGACAAAGGATTAATTTCCAAAATATACAAGCAGTTCATATAGCTCAATACCAGAAAAAGAAAAAAAAAAACAAACGATCAAAAAGAGGGAAACAAGACCTAAACAGACATTTCTCCAAAGAAGACATACATGGCTAACAAACACATGAAAAGATACTCAACATCACTTATTATTGGAGAAATGCAAATCAAAACTACAAGGAGATATCAACTCACACTGGTCAGAATGGTCATCATCAAAAAGTCTACAAACAATAAATGCTGGAGAGGTTGTGAATCAAATGGACACTTTTGCACTGTTGGTAGGAATGTAAATTCATACAGCCATTATGGAAGATGGTATGGAGATTCCTTTAAAAACTAGGAATAAAACCACCATATAACCCAGCAATCCCACTCTTAGGCATATACCCTGAGGAAACCAAAATTTAAAAGACACATGTATCCCATTGTTCATTGCAGCACTGTTTACAACAGCTAAGACATGGAAGCAACCTAGATGTCCATTAACAGATGAGTGGATAAAGAAGTAGCGGTACATATACACAATGGAATATTACTCAGCCATAAAAAGGAACACCTTTGAGTCAGTTCTAATGAGGTGGATGAAACTAGAACCTATTATACAGAGTGAAGTGAGTCAGAAAGAGAAAGATAAATATTGTATTCTAACACATATATATGGAATCTAGAAAAATAGTACTGAAGAATTTATTTACAGGGCAACAGTGGAGAAACAGACATAGAGAATAGACTTATGGACATGGGGAGAGGGGAGGAGAAGGTGAGATGTATGGAAAGAGTAACATGGAAACTTATATTACCATATGTGAAGTAAATAGCCAACGGGAATTTGCTGTATGGGTCAGGAAACTCAAACAGGGGCTCTGTATCAACCTAGAGAGGTGGGATGGAGAGGGAGGTTGGAAGGAGCTTCAAAAGGGAGCAGATATATGTATACCTATGACTGATTCATGTTGAGATTTGACAGAAAATAACAAAATTCTGTATAGCAATTATCATCCTTCAATAAAAAAAATTAAGTAGTTTGAAAAATAACATTAAAAAAAAAAAGAATATGGATTAGAAAATGAGGAAACCACAAGAACTCTAGTAGTGCAGCCCTCTCTGTCTCCCCAGGCCTGAAAGCATGAGAGTTGAGAGTGGTTGCAGAACTAGAATGAAGAGAGCTGATGGGAGAGGGATGCCCGACAGAAGCTGAGAAATTAATAAACCAGCTTTAGTCTCCTTTCTTCTAATCTCTGATAGTAGTTTACCACTGGCCAAACTCAGATGAAAGCTTAAGGGAAGAGAAGTTCATTGATGCAGTCCTTGAGAGATTTTTTCCATTGTACCAAGTAGGGGAGATCTGAAAAAAATGTTTAAATATGTCAAGTATGGTAATGTGTTGTTCTTTAGATTTATAATATTTCTGGCTTCAGTTTTTGCATTTACATTCAGGAATGAAATTGACCTTGAATTTTCCTTTCTCATAATTTCCTTTATGCTGACCTTATAAGTTGGAATTTTAAATATTATTCTTTTCTCTCAAAAAGTGTTCCTTGGTGGCTCATACAGTAAAGAATCTGCCTGCAATGCAGGAAACCCAGGTTGGATCCCTGGGTTGGGAAAATCCTCTGGAGAAGGGAATGGCTACCCACTGCAGTATTCTTGCCTGGAGAATCCCAGGGACGGTGGAGCCTGGTGGGCTGCTGTCTATGGGGTCGCACAGAGTCAGACACGACTGAAGCGACTTAGCAGCAGCAGCTTATTTAAGATGTTGATCCACTGCCTTTATTATATGTTTACCTTTGCCAGTTAATTTTGCCTTCATTTATTTTCTTATTTCTTGTTATAACCCTTTCTTTTTCACTTAAAGAAGACCTTTTAACATTTCTTATAGGGCCAGTTTAGTAGTGATGAAACTTCCCTGGTGGCTTAGACAGTAAAGAACCTGCCTGCAATGCAGGAGATCTGGATTCAGTCACTGGATTGGGAAGATCTCCTGGAGAAGGAATTGAATACCCACTCCAGTATTCTTGCCTGGAGAATCCCATGGACAGAGGAGCCTGGCAGGTTGCAGTCCATGGGGTCGCAAAGAGTCAGACATGACTGAGCACCTAAGCACCTTAGTGCTGATGAACCCATTTAGTTTTTGCTCATCTGGGAAACTCTTTCTCTTTCAGTTCTGAATGATAACCTTACCAAGTAGAGTATCCTTGGTTGCAAAGGGTTTTATTTTTCTTTAAAAAAAAAATATAACACACCACTGCTTTAAATGTATCATGCCACTCCTTTCTGGCCTGAAAATTTTCTGCTGAAAAGCCAGCTGATAGCCTGATAGCCTTATGGTGAGTTTCCTTGAATGTAACTCTTTTTCTTTTGCTACCTTTAAAAGTCTTTCTTTTATGATTTTAATTAGGATATGTCTCGGTGTGGGTCTCTTTGAGTTTATCTTGTTTGGGACTCTCTATGCTTCCTGGATTGGAATATCTGCTTTCTTCTTCAAGTGAGGTAATATTTCAGCCATTATTTCATCAAATACATTTTCTGCCTCTTTCTTTCTCTCTTCTTCTGAGACCCCTATAATGTGAATTTTAGTATGGTTGATGTTTTCCTAGAAGTCCCTTGAACTACCCTCATTTAGTTTTTCTTTTCTTTTTGCTATTCTGATTTGGTGATTTCCACTATCCTGTCTTTATATATCTCGTTTTCTTCTTTTTTTTTTTTTTTACATAGGAATATATCTTTTTTTAAAATTTATTTTATTGAGGTATAGTTGATTTACAATGATGTGTTAATTTCTTTTTGACAGCAGACTGGTTTAGTTATACATGTATATTCTTTCTCATATTATTTTCCATTATGATTTATCACAGGACATTGAATATAGTTCCCTGTGCTATATAGTAGGACGGTGTTGTTAGTAACTTAATTTTTAATAATGGCTGTATTTAACAACCAGCTTGCAAAATTCCTAAAATCGAACAATCACTTGGCATGAGTGACTTCAACACACCACTGTGTATAGTTGCCTCTGCACCTATTCACTGTCCCAGTCATCATCCATCTTTCTCACCTGCAGCATGTATGCGTACCCTTTGGTTTGTTTTCTTTCTTTTTTTTTTTTTTTTTTAATTTATTTATTTTAGTTGGAGGCTAATTACTTTACAATCTCATATTCTTCTGTATCATATAATCTGTTGTTAATTCTTTCTAGTGTATTTTTCATTTCATTATTGTATTTGTCAGCTCTGGTTCATTTTTAATGTATTTTAGTTCTTTGATATTCTCACCATTTTCTGCCAAGTTCTGTGACATTTTTATGACCATTACTTTGAATTCTTTATCAGTCCAATTAGTTATTTCTGTTTTATTAGGATTTGTTCCTGCAGTTTTATTCTGTTCTTTCATTTGAAAAAATATTCTTCTTGTTTTCTCATTTTGTTTTACCTCTCTGTCTCTATGAAATTAGGAAAAAACTGTTACCCATCCCAGTCTTAAATGTACATCCTTGTGTGGGAGTCTTTGTGCAGTCCGTATGTACCCAGTGGCTTTAATGGGAGAGCTCAGTCTAAAGCAAGCACAGGCTGAATCTCCCCTCAGAGTGCACTGGCCACCATTACTTTGGCAGGGGGTAGGGCTGGAGCCTGAGGGCTAGAGCTAGTGCCCAGTTCTAGCTGGGACTTACCACCTGTGATGGTGGATACCATGGCCTTGGCAGGGAGCAAGGTTAGAGCTAGAGGGGATGGAGCCTAAGCCTGGTGTGAGTCACAGCTTCTCATGCAACCTGGTAATGTTTCTTGCCTTGGCTGGAGAGGGGCCAGAGCCAGAATGTCCGGAGCAGCGGCTTAATGTAAGCTTTGTCATCTCCCCAGCATGATGGTGTTTGCCTGCTTGGTGGAGAGCGGGGCAGGAGCTGGAGAAGCTGGAGCCCGGACCTGATGTAGGCTAGGGGCGTGCTGGGGCATCCCGGCAGGCAGCCGGAGCACCATGCGGTCTTCAGTGTGCTGCTTCTGGGACCAGGAGCAGACAAGTGTTTGTGTGTGCTCTTCAAGAGCAAAGTCTTAGTTTCCCACAGCCCTGTCTTACGCCCCACTGGTTTCAATGCAGCGAAGGGGACTGTTTAGCAGTCTGCTTCTTCATTTCCAAATGTATGGCCTTTGTTTTCTCTCTTTTACTGTACCTTTGTTTTTTTATTCCTAGTTTAATTAAACTTTGGTCCAAGAATACGTATATGAAATATGTATGACTTCAGTGCATTGAAGTTTGCTGAAATATGCCTTCTGACCTGGCATTGGTATTTCTCTAAATGTTCTGTGTGTGCTTGAAAAAAATGTTTATTTTATAGTGTACGTGTCTGCTCAGTCAATTTTGTTTATTAAAGTTTTCTATTTATTCTTAACTTTTTTCTTGATATGTCAGTTACTGACGAAAGTGTGCTTTACCTTCAGGAATGAGAAATGTCTTATAACTGTGAATATATTTATTTCTCCTTATAATTTTGTCAGTAAAATGTGTGATTTTCTTAGTTTTTTTTCCAAGCTTATTGGGGTAAAGTCGTGTATATTATTCTACAATTTCCATGAGTTCAAATAGCAAAACTAAGGAGTGCTTTTATTTTGATACACAAGAATAGAATTGCACGTAATCGTAATAAACCTATGTGGTGTTAAAATGGCAGTCATGTTCCTTTAGAGGAAGAGACATTGAAACGTCATTATTAATGTGTCTTTTACTGAAACGCTGCCACAATTTCTTCCATCCCAGTACCTGTCCTTTTGCAATGATTAAGCAATTAATTAACACTCCCTTAGTACTCTTGCCTGGAAAAATCCCATGGACGGAGGAGCGTGGTAGCTTACATACAGTCCATGGGGTCGCAAAGAGTCGGACACGACTGAGCGACTTCACTTTCACTTTCACTTTAACCTGTCTGGTAAACTAAATGCCATAGTGATTGAGAGGTTTTGAATTGGTTTATACTACTTTATCCTTCAAATCGTATGTGGTTCTTATAAAATGGTGTTGTTCTTTTTGACATTATAGTTACCTATTAGAAAGATCATAAAGGTAGAAAGACACATGGGTTTTGAGGGTTTTGATTCATTGTGTCTTTGTGGAATTTGACCCATTTTCTTATGAAATTAGATCATAATTAATGTTTCCTGTGATTAATGATTTCCAGGTCTAAGAAACTACAGTAGATTCCTCTTACCAGCTAGCATTCTCTTTTCTTTGTCTGTAGATATGTTGAATGAGAGATGTAACTTTTGTTCATCAATTCCTTCTTTTCAAATTTTTTATAGTATTTCAGTTGCTACATAACAAGACATATGTTATAAAGCTATACCAGCTTGATAGTAAAGCTTATTGTATGTCTCTGGGGCATCAAAGCAGTACAGTCAGCTTTTAACCTTTGGAATGGAAAGCAGTTCTAATAATTAACTCTTATTGCATAACTGTATTTATAAAGGGACCTTGTTTGCTGTAATGCCACAGCATATTAATCTGGAAAGCCTTATGAACACCTGGGCTCGTCACAGTGAAGCAAGCAACCAAGGCCGCCAAGAATGGAGGACACTGGTACTCAACAACCCAAAAGAAATGGCTTTGGCCTTGAGAGAACATTGCTGAGCAGCGAAATGACATATCAATGGGAAAACTGTTGATAAAGCAATAACCATTATCCTTGAACTATTTAATCCATCAGAACAATTTTATGGTTTCTTAGTCCTTAATCATTTTAAATGACTCATAAACCTGTTGAATAGAAGTAAGATCATTTGGCAATTATTAACTTACATAAAAATATTTTACTCAAAGGCAACCAGATTGCATGCCAAACAGGACTATGTAATAAAAATGCGTTTTTCTACTCATTCCTACAATGCCATTCAGGGACCTTTAGGTTGAGTGCAGTGTAATTCAGATGCCTTTAAGGGAATGAACAATGAACACATTGTCGTTAGAGAAATGTAGCCTCTCAGAATTACCTTTCTAGAATATATTAGGTTACACTATTTTACTACAGTATTCAATCAGTTGCCTAAAAAATTAAGTTTAAACTCTTTTAATTTAGTTTTCAAGTCTCTGTATAATACGACCACAATTTACCTCTCCAGCTAAATTTCCTCTTACTCCACTCTGCATTCTGATCTAGCATTCTGTTGTATTTTCTGTTTCCCATTCCTGTCAGATAATTCTGTATCTCCTTGTACTGCCTGTACTGATTTCTCACTCTGCAATGCTTTTTCCCATGTTTCCTTGCTCAAATGAAACGTTGGCTTTAAACCTTACTGGTTTCTCATGATTCAAATGCATAGCACAATGCTTGTATTTTCATTTGATGCTTATTTCACTGTTTTTTCCAAAGATTTGAAGGTCTTTATGAGTAAATGATGTTGTGTTCCCAAAGCTTAGCAATAACTAGCATTTATTTATTGACCATTCTGTACAGGATACTATTTCCTTAGGATACAAATATGAAAAGACATTGTTCTTGTGTTTGGTGTTTAGTAAATATATGTGTAACTGAATGACAAGGGAGGGATCTTAGTTCTCACTTATAATGAGTTGCCATCGTCTTAAATACTGTATAGTTCTAGAAAATCTTATAAACAGAATGAGGGGTAGAAATTTTAAAATATTCTATTTGGGAATTCTTGTAAAGAAAATACATGCAGTTTGGGTGTCTTGAGATGAAAGAGCCTTGGATCGCTAGTTTGGAGATTTCCTATAGCTGCTTTGTAATATAATTTAACAAGTGAAATTATCATTCATTTGGCTTGAGTCTTAAAGAAAAGAACCTGAAGACTTTTTCCCCATGGATGACTGAATCTTATCAGTCCCATACATAGTATTTGGGGGAATTTATAGCTCTTAGCACTTGTGGAATTTTTTTTTTTAATTGTGAAAAAAATTTTTTTTAATTTTTAATTTTAAAAAAACTTAATTTTTTTTTAAGATTCTGATCACTATTCGCTTTTTCCTGAAAGTCGAATCCTTCATTGAAGAAGCTGCTTGAAATATACGAGATTGTAAAGTTGAGTGCCAGACAATATTGAGAAGTTAGTTTGGGGATATAGTATTGAAAGCTTTACTAAGGAATTTGAATTTTTGATTAGCAGTAGTGATATGGGAAAAGCTTTTTCAAACGTCCAGGCTGTTGTTCAAAGTATCCAAAAAGAATCTGAGCAAGGAACACGAAGGAAACAGACACACATACACACTGAGGAACAAAAAGAACAAAGAAGCAATATATTCAGGGCAAAGGTGAAAGGACACACAGAGAAGAGTGTGGGCATCCTGGTGAGTGAGGAGCACCCTGAAGGGTTGTTGATCCCCTTTTTTAATCTTATTTTTAGCCCTTTGAATGGGTAGGGTCTTTTTGACCAGGGGTGGCATATTCACTGAGGGGAGGGTTGATGTGTATCCTGGATTGCACTTGGTTGCATCAGCTCCCAGTCTTACACTTTTGTCCCCTGAAACCATCTTGCATGTGCTCTAAGCTGTTTTCCCTTACTAGCTGAGCGCCACACATGGAAGGTCATAGAGGATCATGAGCAACCTATGCATGTTTGTTGTGTATGTCCCATGGTTTTCATGGTCAGAATTTCTTGTTCAGATGCTGCAAAGTTTCTGTGTTAGATGCCATTCCTTCCTGTGTCAGGGCCTCATTAAGTATAAGACAAGGAGGTGGCTTTGCCTTCTGCCTAACGCCTGTATCTGAGGAGGCTGTCCTTGGGCCTGGCCCTGTCCTTCCTGCTTCAGTAGCAAAACAGTGAGAGTTTGAGTAGTTGGATGACCTCCTGTCCATATATGCAAAGCATGCCAGTGTGCCAAAAGAAAGATTAGCTACGCAAAGTAGTGAATGGAGAGTCAGAGACCAGATATGAATATAATTTTATAGTTGGCAACAGATGATGAGAATCACAGTGAGAGCTACTTTGGAAATTAAAAAAAAAAAATCACACAGCTGTTGGAACCGTTTCAGAGAATTAATCGATAGAATCTAGTGATTGGTGAGAGTCGCGGGGAGAGGACTGTAATAAAAATGACAGGCCTGAGTGCCTGAGAGTGCGTTTTATCAAGAGAGACAGCACAGGAGGAGGAAGAAAATTAGGGAACAGGAGTTTATCAGTCAGGGTGACCTAAGTTATGTTGTGTTAATGTTAACCTTTAAATCTCATTGAATTAAAATAGCAAAGTTTCATGGCTTTACGTTGTCGCGTGACCATTTTGGCCTGGCTGAGGGTTTTGCTGCACATTTTCCTCATTCAGACAGATCAGCCACTGTCTAAAAAGCTGGCAGTTGCTGTGGCAAAAGAAAAGAGAGTGCTACTTACTCCAGCAACTAAATATTCTGGCCTAGAGGTGACACATGTCATTTCCAATCACAACTCATTGACCAAACTAACCGCAGCCACTGGGGGACTGGCTGCAAGTTGAGTCTTTCAGGTAGTCAGAAGGAAAGGGAAAGGGCAGAGGGTCATGAGTGAGAAACTTGTTAGGTCCCCTGAGAAGCAGACCTCAGGATGCAATTAAACAGGCAAATTTTGTTTGTGAGAGGAAATAGGAAGGGAGGCTGAGAAAGCCATCAGACTTTCACAACTTTCCACTTTCTAAGCAAAGCTCCCAAGACTGTCAAAGAGTTCTGGAGCTAATCTTTTGCAGAAGAATCCTGTGTTTCTGAGAACAAACCTCTCCTCCTAGCCTTGTCGTGCTCAATCATTGGTTTGGGGCATCCTGTGAGAAGGGCTACAACTCCACACGTGCACCTGTGGAGCTAAGAGCACAGAGCTCTGACCCTTGGGCAGTTGGGGGCCTCCAGATGACACATCCTCATGGTAGCCACAATAGCCCCCCTCACGGCTATCTCTGGAGTTGATAGAGTTTGATTTACACATATTTTATCTGAGATTCTGAGTCAGGGAATGTAAGTAAGGACAGTATAAGATGGCAGCTTTATTGTAGTGACGTCCAGCAGAAAGGTGACGATAGCATATGCAGCTTAGAAGCTCTGGGGTACTAATTTGAAAGCCATAAGGATAGGGATGTGGATTAAATTAATGAAAAATGTATTCACAATAGCAAGGGGGAAATTCCATATACTCCTGAATACAAAAATGAGCCTGAAAGCACTAGAGTCTCTTGCACAAGATGTTGGTCACACACCTGGGAGATGGAGGGACGTCTTAGGTAGCTGTTCACATGTCTGCTTAGACAGGGGCAAGCATGTCTGAGCAGAGAAAATGAAACTGGACTTCCAGCTTCCTTGGGGCCAAGGAAGAAGGAAAGAGTATGTTTACCCAGGTCAATGGAACTATAGACAGGAAACTACCAGCAATGGAGAGGTTCTCCAAGTGCCCAAAGCAAAGTCCTCAGAAAGAAAACATTAGCTTTAACTCCTTTCAGGTAAAGCTTGTCTTTCCATAGTGCCAGTCAGGTGAGATGGACCCTGCTCATTCCCCTTGCCTTTCCTCTGTCTTGAACTTGGTGTTTGAGAAACTATAATTACCAAGCTGAGAGAGGAAGAGTTCACATCATAAGATGGGGTAGAAAGGAAAGACCTAGACCTTCCATCTCCTGCTTCCTCTCTGCCAAAGACTCCATCTGGAGGAGGAGAGATTTAGTCTTGAATGAAACTAGAAGACTTATTCCACTGGATTGGACATTTCAGATTTCAAATTGAAAACTTGCTACTTAAGGTAACCCCGATGCTTTCTAGAACCAAAGAGTGCCTATGGGATCTGTCTGAGATTTATTTAAGAACAGGGTAAGAACTAGCCCCACTGAACAAATTTTACACTAACATTTAGCACATGAAACTAAACTTGTCTTCATTACATCTTACTACTTTTGCTTTTTTAATAAATCTGTTAAATAAAAAAGGCATCATAAGTAAGATCTGATGATTGGGGCAGCTTTGACTGCTATTTTCTAAATTATACAGGAAGGCAAATTCTCTCAAATGCCTTGTTCCAAGACAGTATGCATCAGTGATTTTTTTTTTTCAGATTTGTTTTTCTAGATGATTTTTCTCAATTGAATTTAAGTTCACAGGTTGTGAACTCAGGGTCATTGCCATACTTAGTTGTATCCTGATGAAGCTGAAACTAAGATCTCCATCTACCTTCCTTTTTTCAGAAGCCATGAAGTTTCTGCTACAGCCCTTGGCTTAAAAGAGTAACCAGATACCTAGAATGTAATTGTGCCTGGGATGATTTATTAAGTACTAGGGATTGGCTTTTCTCTTTAAGTTAGTGGCCGTTTTTCAGTTGCTGGGAATCTTTTGTGTTTTATTAACTCATTGGACTCCTCAAAAAGTCAAACATATTAGAAGATTGACGTAACCTAATTCAAGATCAAGGGCACTGAAGGAACATTCACAGCAGGGGTACGACACCAAGTGTTCACTATTAGAAGAATTTCTGATTCTATCCAGTTATCAGGAACTTTGCTGACTGAGAAGAAGTTGACCAGAGTAAGAATTTGGGTGAAACTTTTGTTTATTTGGGTATTAATTCATACTGGTTTGTTGGACACTAACATAAGAATCAGGAGATTCTGCTTCTTTCAGACTTTAATCGTTGGATTCTAATTTCCTTCAGAAGGGCATTTATATCTTTATATCTCTGTGAGACCTTTTGATTTTATTGCCAAACAGTTGATGTTGGGCAAGAGTGGAAATGATTTTGCTTAAAAGATAGAATAGAGAGTGAATTGTCTACATTAATTCCTAAGTAGCTCTGGGGTTGATTTAATTAATATGTAGTTCTAACACATTTCACTGTCTTTGGGAGCAAAATTTTACTGTTCAAATATGGTCCAAAAAGGATGAGCAAAAGGGCAAATTGTCTTAATAAGTGAGAGTAGATTATTTCAATAGACTGTTGGTCCCCTCCCTGGAGGGATATGTTCCCACCCGTTCTTATGCATAAGCTCGTTTAAGCCTAAAAGGAAAAGATGACAGAAAAGCTAAGGAGTGGTAGGGAGAAACTCTTGATGTCTGTTGCCAAGTGTAGAGACACCCTTCCCCTCTGTGCACCTTGCTTCTCTTTAAAAGAAGAGAGTAGACTACCCTCATGGATGAGTTTGGAACAAGGAACAGGGCATGCTTGGCCTACCACTTTCTTCCTTGAGATTTGTTTCTCTGTAGAGACATGGGGTGCCCTTGGCTTTGTGGAAGAAGGACTATCATTGTTCGCTGCTGCTAGTGAGTCAGGGGTATCTCGGGACAAGGTTGTTTTAGAAGCTCTTTGTTTTCCAAACCCATGTCTCCCAACCCAGTTACATTTAAAATAAACTCTGCCTAACATTTTGGTTCTTGGTTGACTTGCATCTAGCAGGGGAAAAGAAATATTATTTACTAGCCTCATTCAAACCTTGCCAAAGTTATTCTTGGTAGTGATACAATTTGTAAACAAACTGGTTGATCAGTGCTGGAAATGCTTAGGTGAAATTGGTGCAAATAAAAGCTTAAGCGTAAGGACAATAAAAGTCAAAATTATTCAGGACTTTCATAAGTACATTTCCCAGACTCAAGGATGGTTTTGAGAGACCAACTTTGTGAAAAGGAAATGTATGAAGAATTTATTGTGTAATTGTGTGATGTCTGTGAACAGAAGGAGGCATCAGTGATTGGAGGAAGAATACGAATGTGGCTTAGTGTAAGAATGCAGCTTTGTGTAAGTGTATGTGGATATCTTTGTGGGCATGTGGGTGAGCATGTGTGTGTGTGGATAGGAGTATGGGTGAATGTGTATGATTATAGGTGTGTGTGGTGTATTTTTGCATGGAATTATGTATGTGTGCACTAGTGTGTCGCCAGGTTAGTGTGTGGATACATACGTGTGTACCTGTACATGCTTGTGTTTGTCTGGGCATATGGGTATCAGTGGCTGAGTGAGGGGGTGTAGATATGTCTAGGTGTGTACGGATGTGTGTTTGTCTATGTGTGTGTATTAGTGTGAACGTACAAAGTGTGCATGCAGTAGGAGGCAGATGAAACAAAAAATTCTTAGAGAATAACAAAATAACTGGTTCCTCAGGAAATTTCAAGATAAATTGTAAGGAAACATCAAAAAGGTCTTAACTTTTCAGAAATTTACACTTAGAATTTCACCTGAAAGATTAAAATTTTAGTTAATCAGTTATTATTGTTTAGTCACTCAGTCGTATCCAACTCTTTGCAATCCTTTGCGACCTCTTTGTGACCCGTTGCAACTTCTTTGTGACCTCTTTGCAGAATGCCAAGCTTTCCTGTTCCTCACCATCTCCTGGAGCTTGCTCAAACTCATGTCCATTGATTCAGTGATGCCATCCAACCATCTCATCCTCTGTCATCTCCTACTCCTCCTGCCTTTGATCTTTCCCAATATCAGAGTCTTTTCTAATGAGTCAGTTCTTCGCATCAGATGGCCAAAGTATTAGAGCTTCAGTTTCAGCATCAGTCCTTCCAATGAATATTCAGGATTGATTTCCTTTAGGATTGACTGGTTTGATCTTGCAGTCCATGGAACTCTCAAGAGTGTTCTCCAACACCACACTTCAAAAGCATGAGTCCTTCAGTGCTCAGCCTTCTTTATGATCCAACTCTTACATCCATATGTGGCTACTAGAAAAACCATAGCTTTGACTATATGGACCTTTGTTGGCAAAGTAATGTCTCTGCTTTTTAATATGCTCTCTAGGTTGGTCATAGCTTTTCTTCCAAGAAACACGTATCTTTTAACAAATGGCTGAAGTCACCATCCACAGTGATTTTGGAGCACAGGAAATAAGTTCTGTCACTGTTTCCATTGTTTCCCCATCTATTTGCCATGAAGTGATGGGACTGGATGCCATGATCTTCATTTTTTGAATGTTGAGTTTTAAGCCAGCTTTTTCACTCTTCTCTTTCACTTTCATCAAGAGGCTCCTTAGTTCCTCTTCACTTTCTGCCATAAGGGTGGTGTCATCTGCATATCTGAGATTATTGATATTTCTCCCGGTAATCTTGATTCCAGCTTGTGATTTATCCAGACTGGCATTTCACTTGATGTACTCTGCATAGAAGTCAAATAAGCACAGTGACAATATACAGCCTTGACATACTCCTTTCACAATTTGGAACCAGTCCATTGTTCCATGTCCAGTTCTAACTGTTGCTTCTTGCTCTACATACAGGTTTCTCAGGAGGCAGGTAAAGTGGTCTGGTATTCCCATTTCTTTAAGAATCTTCTATAGTTTGTTGTGATCCACACAGTCAAAGGCTTTAGCATAGTCGATGAAGCAGAAGTAAATGTTTTTCTAGAATTCTCTTGCTTTTTCTATGATCCAACGGATGTTGGCAATTTGATCTCTGGTTCCTCTGCCTTTTCTAAATCCAGCTTGAACATCTGGAAGTTCTCAGTTCATGTACTGTTGAAGCCTGGCTCGGAGAATTTTGAGCATTACTTTGCTAGCATGCGAGATGAGTGCAATTGTGCAGCAGTTTGAACATTCTTTGCATTGCCTTTCTTTGGGATTGGAATGAAAACTGATCTTTTCCAGTCCTGTGGCCACTGCTGAGTTTTCCAAATATGCTGGCGTATTGAATGTGGCACTTTCACAGCATCATCTTTTATGATTTGAAATAGCTCAGCTGAAATTCCATCACCTCCACTAGCTTTGTTCATAGTGATGCTTCCTAAGACCCATTTGACTTTGCATTCAATGATGTCTGGCTCTAGGTGAATGATCACATCATCGTGATTATCTGGGTTGTAAAGATCTTCTTTGTACAGTTCTTCTGTGTATTCTTGCCACCTCTTCTTAATATTGTCTGCTTCTGTTAGGTCCATACCATTTCTGTCCTTTATTGTGCCCATCTTTGCATGAAATGTTCCCTTGGTATCTCTAATTTTCTTGAATAGATTTTAGTCTTTCCCATTCTATTCTTTTCCTCTATTTCTTTGCACTGATCACTGAGGAAGGCTTTCTTATCTCTCCTTGCTGTCCTTTGGAACTCTGCATTCACATGCATATGTCTTTCCTTTTCTGCTTTGCCTTTCACTTCTCTTCTTTCCTCAGCTATTTGTGAGGCCTCCTCAGACAACCATTTTGCCTTTTTGCATTTCTTTTTCTTAGAGTTGGTTTTAATCACCACCACCTGTACAGTGTTATGAACCTCAATCCATAGTTCTTCAGGCACTCTGTCAGATCTAATCCCTTGAATCTATTTGTCATTTCCACTGTATATTTGAAAGGGGTTTTATTTAGGTCATACCTGAATGGCCTGGTGGTTTTCCCTACTTTCTTCAATTCAAATCTGAATTTGGCAATAAGGAGTTCATGATCTGAGCCACAGTCAGCTCCTGGTCCTTTTTTTTGCTGGCTGTGTAGAGCGTCTCCATCTTCAGCTGCAAAGAGTATAATCAATCTGATTTCAATGTTGACTATCTGTTGATGCCTATGTGTAGAATTGTCTGTTGTGTTGTCGAAGAGGGCGTTTGCTATGACCGATGTGTTCTCTTGGCAAAGCTCTATTAGCCTTTGCCCTGCTTCATTTTGTACTCCAAGGCCAAACTTGCCTGTTATTCCAGGTATCTCTAGACTTCCTACTTTTGCATTCCAGTCCCCTATGATGAAAAAGACATCTTTTTTGGTGTTAATTCTAGATGGTCTTGTAGGTCTTCATAGAACCATTCAACTTCGGCTTCTTCAGCATTAGTGGTTGGGGCCTAGACTTGGATTACTGTGATACTGAATGGTTTGCCGTGGAAATGAACCAAGGTCATTTGTTGTTTTTGAGATTGCACCCAAGTACTGCATTTCGGACTCTTGTTGACTATAAGGGCTACTCCTTTTTTTTTTTAATCAGTTCAGCTAGACAAAGCCTAGTCAGAGCATGTAAAACAAGGCGGTAAATCTAGAGAACCTTATGGATGGCTGTGTGGTTTCTGGGTGGACTACACAATTGCTTCTGGGAAGGGTGGGAGTAGGAACTGAAATCCAGCTGTTTCTTTATTTGCTGAACCATGGGTCCTGCCCCCAGAGAGGGCACCTTCTTTGAATTTTCACCTAGATGCCCTGAGGTCCTGAACAGCACAACACATGGGATTTTCACATGTTATTTTCACATGTGTGACTTCAGTGCACACCAGCCTCTCTCTGGAACAGTCCCTCTCAGTGGGTACTATTTCTCCTGGTCTGGAGGAACAGGTCTGTTCTCAAGAAAATGAAAGGCTGACTTGGCATCTGAGAAAGTTGGAAAAGCTTACTGACAAGGAATTTGAAAGCCTAAGAGGACATTTATCCTTGGTCCAGGAATATGTATGGGCTGCCTTTGAATTCCTTCTAGAGATTCTGTCATCTTTTTCCTTGCTTTTCCCAGATACATTTTATTTAATAACAGTCTTTGGGTTTTGCATTTAGAGAAGAACCTCTGGAAAAGTAAAACCCCTAAGAATATAGAAATGAATTTCTGTTTGCAAAAAAGCTTCATGGGAGTGTAATGTCAGAGAATGGATGGGCTGCTGGATTTTCCAAGGGCCCAGGACTCCCATTGTGACATTGATTTGTTCCTCCTAGGATATACAAATTCCATGTATTTTCTCTGGAAGTCCTGAGGAAGACACCTGATATGTCTACCATTCAGGAAAGCTGACTTCAGATAAGAGATGAGTGGAAGGTTTGTAGGCTAGAAAAATGAATATGATAACATAGCCAAGTATTGTTAGATGTGTCAAAGTAAGACCAAGTATTTTGAAATTTTGAGCATGGAGAATTAATGCCTCTAGGAACTCTAAAGGGAAGATTACATTTGAAAATCTGAGCTGGAGGTGCAATAGATCATCCCAAGGAGGTGTTTACCTTTCCCAGCCTTCCCAATGTGCTGAGCCTAGTGCAAAGAAAGTTACCAAGCTTCATTTATCCTTTTACAGCACATTAATAAAGTGATTCACTTGTTTGTCAGCACTTTTTACTCTATAAAGCCTCAAATTGACATCAATCATACATGCCAAGGTATACAGAATAATAAATGCACTTTCTTCCAAATCTAACTGCACTTGATTCATTCAGCTCCTTTTAATTTATTTTACCTATGCCATATATTCTAACTCCGTAATGGGACCAGCTTTCTGCATGGTTAAGCAGTTACATGAAGGACACAGGATTGTTGCTTTCACCTCCCCCTTTCATCTTTCAGCTGTTCTTTCACTAGTATGTCACTGACATATTAATTTCTGTTGTGAATTATGTATATGTCTGGGTTGAAGAACTCTAGGCTGCTGCATGATGTAGTATAAGAAGGTGACTATATCAATATTGAACACAAGTTTAGGGCTGAGTCCTCACTCTACCAGTTGCTAGCTGTTTGACCTTGAGCAAAAGTTTAAATCCACTGAACCTCAGCTTCCTTATCTTTGACACTGCCATAATAATTCCTAAATTTCAGTGTAATTGTGAAGATCAACCTATGTATGAGAATCATGGTACATATGTAGCTCAATATCTGACAGTATGGTAGAAATATATATGTAATAAATTTGTAGAAACTTCTCCTTTTTGTAAATATGAAAATTATAAAGTATCTTATAACAACCTTCAATAGTGATAAATGTAATAGTAGAAGTGCCCCATTTTTACAAACACATTTTTCCCCCTGGAATTTTACTTAAAGTTTATAATGCTGTTCTATGTCCCATATAAACTTAGTAATTCTATCATTTTAACTGAAATGCTAATATTTAATTGCTTTGCTCTACCTTTCATCCTAAACAGGGGAATGTTCCTCTCTGTGAATCCATATCAGAGCACTCATCACATTGATTAATAATTTATCTATATCACCATCTCTCATCATACTGTTAGCTCTTTGAAGATGTTTGGTTTTTTTTTCTGCATCCTTTTTTCCCCAGATTCCTAAATCAAATATTTACTTAATGGATCATTATTTTTTTTTTAAATTGTTTCTTGCTTGGATCTATTTCACATAAGGTACAAGGTACAAAATAGGTAGGTGGACAGATTTATATATAATATATTGACTCTCACAATAGCCAAATTTATTAATCTTTAATAGTTTCTGATTATGTGTTGTCACAGGAAGATTCAGGGAGGACATCCTTTAGGGGGAAAAAAAAGGAAAAATAACAACAAAACCCTCCTCTGGAAAGAAAGCAGGAGGTCCAATGTTTTAGAAGGATAAGTTCACTGAACAAAAAATATGCAACCGGTATTTAATGATAAAGTCTGCAGTGTTCTGTTCATGGTGGAAAAGACAGCCCTTTTTTCACATGATTGTCTTACTCCAAAGGATCTTGACATATCTTCATATATCAGCAGTGCATAAGTTAGACATAAAGATTGTTGTTAGAGAGGAAATAATAAAGGAGAAATGCTCCAAGTTGCACTGACTTAGGGGAATAGAACTTGGCAGGGGACCCTGGGCTTGTGGCGCTGAGGGTGATGGATGCTATGGTTTACCTCAGGGATGTGATCAGGGTAACAGGGCCATCAGTCCCTTTCGCCCTTCCTCCTCATTCAAATCTCATTCTCTGAGTGTAGGTATGACCACGTAAGTCTGTTTAGTAGTTTTTTAACTCAGTGTTACTAATTTGCTGTTTTGGTTTTAGAGAATATAACATGCGATCTTGACTTACTGTAATATTGGTTAGAATTTTAACTCTCTTTAAAATCAGAGAACCTGAGAATCCTTCAAGGGCACTTTTTCTCTTCCTAATACATGCAATAGTTATTTAATTCTCCCTTTATATTTTTATGCAGATTATTTATTGAAGTATTAAAGTAATAAAATGTACAAAAATCATGTGTACCACTTAATGCATTTTTACAAAGGGAATATACTCATAGAAACAGATTTAAAATCAAAACACCCCATGAAACCCGAAAGTGTTTGTCTGCCCCTTTGAATCACTACCTGACCTTTTCTCTCTTACATCAAGGGAAACCATCACTTCTAACATGACTTCTGACATGACTTCTAACATTATAGATTAGTTTTTCTTCTTTTCAACTTTTATAAATATATTTATACAGTATGTATTCTTGTGCCTGACTTATTTTATTCATACTATGTTTGTTAGTTTTATCTATATTATGTGTAAATGTAAGTCACTTATCTTCATTGTGTGGTATACCATTCAATACAATACTATACTTAATATATCTGCTTCCTTATTGATGGACATATTGGTTTTATGAACATTTCCAGGTTGAAGTAGCTATTATGACTAGTGCTGCTATGAATACTCTAGTACATATCTTTTGTTGGCTTTATATTTCTTTGGGGGAAGATTTTCAATAATGCATTCAATATCTTTATTAATCTAGGATTTTTCAGATGCTCTGTTTGTATTTAATCAACTTGGTTAAGTATTTTTAGGCATTTGTTCATTTCATAAATGCTTTTAATGACCTTAAATAAAATTTCCCCTCTTTTTATTGATCAATCTTGTTATGGGCTTATCAGTTTTAAAGGACCAGTGTCTGGTTTTATTGATTTTCTTTTTATTTTTCTCTGTAGTTGATTTTAGCTCTTCTTGGTTATTTCTTCACTTCTCCTTTTTTAGGTTTAATATATTGGGTTTTTTAATAATTTATTGAAATTGAATCTTAGATCATTATTTTTTAGCTTTTTTTCCCCTTTTTAATACATGTCTAAGGATTCTCATTTCCATCCAAAGCCTGCTTTAGTTGCTCCCACAAGTTTTCATTTTTGGTATCTTCTTGGTAATTCAGTTCAAAATATAATTAAATTTTGGATTTGATATCCTTTTCATACCAGTGAATTATTTAGAGTCTATCTTTCAATTTTGAGCAGTTTGTGATTTTCTAATTATTTTTTTAATTTTTTTTTTGCTTCATTTCACTGTACACTCATGAAATAATTGAGCCTGGTTTTACATTCAATTCATGACCAATTTTAGCAAAAGAGTTAAGTGGACAAGCTCTGGAATCAGATATCCTGGCTTCACAGTTAGCCTCTGCTGTTTTCAAGCTTTGTCGAATTATTTAACATTTCACCATTTGGTTTTATCGTAATAAAACATATATTAATATTACCGTATTAGTTTGTTAGCACTATCACAGCAAAATGTCACAAACTGAGTGGCTTAAACAATAGAAATTTATCTTCTCATACTTCTGAAGACTAGAAGGCCAAGATCAAGGTGCCAGCAGGGTTGGACTACTCCGAGCCCCCTCTCTTGATTGGCAGATCGCCCCCCTCTTGCCGCCTCTTCACATGGCCATCCCTCTGTGCGCATGCGCACCTCCTGCCGCCTCCTCTTATGAAGACACTAGTCATCATGCATTAGGTGGTGCTGGTGGTTTAGTCACTGAGTCGTGTCCGACTCTTTGCAACCCCATGGACTGTAGCCTGTCAGGCTCTTCTGTCCATAAGATTTCCCAGGCAAAAATACTGCAGTGAGTTGCCATTTCCTTCTCCAGGGGATCTTCCAAACCCAGGGATCAAACCTGGGTCTCCTGCATTGCAGGTGATCTCTGCATTTCAGGAAGATTCTTTACTGCCGAGCCACCAGGGAAGCCCATAATGCATTAGGCTCCTACCCTAATGGCTTCTTTTAACTTCATCATTGCTTTGAAGATCTTTTCTCCAAAAAAAAAAAATCATGTTCTGAGGTATTTGGAGTTAGAGCTTCAATAAATCAGTTTCGTGGAAGGAACACAATACCTACCTCATAACTTATGATAATTACATGAGATAATATATACTACATGGTTATATTAGTTGCCTGGCCCATGATAAGCATTCAAAAATATAATTGATTGTGTATGTTTATACGTATTTGGGTTTACACAGGTGATCTTATGTGAGTTTATTTTTATAGTCAAATTTGTTGGTGTGACATACATCTTTGTTCTTAGTTATGTTATTCATATTTTACATTTTAATTTCTGAGGGTTTTGAATTTTATTTCACCTTATTTTCTATTACTCTCTGGCTGTGGTTTAACTGCTTTGTGCATGTGCATTTTCTTTCTCATAATTTGAAAGAGTAATAATTTTTTTCTTCATATATTTTTCTTCATAACAACAAACATCTTTTATAGAAGCACTATAAAAGAGAAATTTCCAAGACTATCGAAATGTTCTATGTCTGTGCTGTTCAGTGCAGTAGCTATTAACCACATGTTTAATATCAAGTACTCGAAATGTGGCTAGTGTACATGAGAAACTGAAATTATAATATGAAAGTGAAAGTGGCTCAGTTCTTTCCGACTCTTGGCGACCCCATGGACTATACAGTCCATGGAATTCTCCAGACCAGAATACTGGAGAGGGTAGCCTTTCCCTTCTCCAGGGGATCTTCCCAACCTGGGATGGAACCCAGGTCTCTTGCATTCTAGGCAGATTCTCTACCAGCTGAACCACCAGGGGAACCTAAGAATACTGGAGTGGGTAGCCTATCACTTCTCCAGGGGATCTTCCCGACCCAGGAATCAAACTGGGATCTCCTGCATTGCAGGCTGATTCTTTACCAGCTGAGCTAATATAATTCATTGTAATTAATTTAAATTTAGATACTCACATGTGACTAGTGACTACCGTATTGGACAGCAGAGATCCATGGTATACTCATTTCTCTATTTCATTAAACAGTATTCATGACCTCCCATCTATGAGTAAACTTCCACTTCCTCCCATCTTTCTTATTTTTCTCCTCTCCTCCACTTCCTAATTTTTCTCATTGCTTTTTCTTAGCCATTTTGGTGTTATTTTTAGTTCACTTAAATATACTTATGTCTTGATATGGTAGTGATCACTGCTCTTTACATATTCCAATTCTCTTAATTTGGGCATGAGATTGACTTGCTTTTCTGATAACTTTGTGTTTTAGTTAAATTCCTGGGATGATTTCTGGCTCATGAGTTGTGAGTAGAAATTGAAATTACCAATCTGAGACCCTTTCCTCTACCATGAAGTCTGTTAATGTTTCAGGTTGTAATTCACTGTCATTTTGTCAGAGTGACAATAATATAGAATAGTGTATCACTGTACCCATGATTGGCACTTAGCATGAATGTGAAGTAAACTTTCATTATGTTAAACCATGAGGTTTGGGGACTAGTTGTTCATGTATCATAACCTAGTCCAGTTTATCTTGACTGATAAACTCTATTCCTTGATTTGTCAGCATGAAATCTGTTGACGTTTCTATAAAAGAGATCAATTTACTTGCCAAGCTGTCAATTTTCTCTTCTTTCTCTTTTCCACATGTTGTTAGTTATATTATTAAGTAATAATATTGTTAAAAAGTTTTGTTCTCTTCTGAGCTATATCTTCACAGTGATTTTATGCTTACAACTAAGTGGATGCATTTTGCCATAGTCTTTATATTTATCTTTTATTTAGGAGAAACGTGGAATGATTCTTAGGAAGCAGTAAGAATTACTTTACTCTTAGTTACTTAATGGTGATAAAATAACAGAAGGTGGTAAGACTAAAACATTAAAAATTGGGAAGCCATAGGGACACTGTGTGGCAGTATTTGCTTAGTGATCTCCAAGACAGAGAATAACCTACTAATTTTGGGAAGAAA
This sequence comes from Giraffa tippelskirchi, assembly GCF_054371585.1. Classification (NCBI taxonomy): domain Eukaryota; kingdom Metazoa; phylum Chordata; class Mammalia; order Artiodactyla; family Giraffidae; genus Giraffa; species Giraffa tippelskirchi. The sequence continues at coordinate 99,584,661 of NC_137280.1, read as the reverse complement.
GCTTCATGGAATTCTATTCTTTGATTATTCAAATGTGTGCTTAAAAAACAATTGTCTTGGTATAAAATATTTGAGTTGACCCCCACTTTTGTTCTCTAGAGATGTGTAGGTACTTCTCTAAGTTATCCAGCTGTGAATCAGTTTGAAAATCCCAGCTGATGTTTTTGCCTTGAGTCAGTTCCGTTCAGTTCACTTGCTAAGTCGTGTCCAACTCTTTGTGACCCCATGAACCACAGCACGCCAGGCCTCCCTGTCCATCACCAACTCCTGGATCTTGCTCAAACTCATGTCCATTGAGTCAGTGATGCCATCAAACCATCTCATCCTCTGTCATCCCCTTCTCCTCCCGCCTTCAATCTTTCCCTGAATCAGGATCAAATGAGTGAGTTCTTCACATCAGGTGGCCAAAGTTTTGGAGTTTCAGCTTCAACATTAGTCCTTTCAATGAACATTCAGGACTGATTTCCTTTAGGATAAACTGGTTGGATCTCCTTGGAGTCCAAGGGACTCTCAAGAATCTTCTCCAATACCACAGTTCAAAAGCATCAATTCTTTGGCACTTAGCTTTCTTTATAGTCCAACTCTCACATCCATACATGATTACTGGAAAAACCATAGCCTTGACTAGATGGACCTTTGTTGACAAAGTAACGTATCTGCTTTTTAATATGCTGTCTAGGTTGGTCATAACTTTTCTTCCAAGGAGAAAGCATCTTTTAATTTCTTGGCTGCAATCACCATCTGCAGTGATTTTGGAGCCCAAAAAAATAAAGTCTGTCACTGTTTTCACATCTATTTGCCATGAAGTGATGGGACCAGATGCCATGATCTTAGTTTTTTAAATGTTGAGTTTTAAGCCAACGTATTCACTCTCACTTTTATCAAGGGGCTCTTTAGTTCTTCTTTGCTTACTGCCATAAGGGTGGTGTCATCTGCATATCTGAGGTTATTGATATTTCTCCTTGCTATCTTGATTCCAGCTTGTGCTTCATCCAGCCCAGCGTTTCTCATGAAACAAAATTGGGTCATTTATGGAGATATGCATGTATTTTTTACTTTCCTTTAGACAACTTTCTTTGGCATGCCTAACCCCTTCTTGGGGCAAGTCAGAATGTTGGGAAGTTGATACCCCAGGACAGACTCAGCTAATGAAGGAGGCAACTGAAGATACCAGTTTCCTCATCCTTCAGGTGACCTAACTGAGGAATGAACTCATCACTCAGAGATTCCCAGTGGGATTGAACCTCAGTCGCCCACAGTGCTTACCTGCACAGTAGCTTACTTTGTATTAATTTCCTTTCATTCCCTGTCTTCCTTTACCATCCCCAGTGGTGCTTCGAGAATTGGCTCCCTAATCAACCATTGTATTCAGGTCATTATCTTCAAGGTCTGTTTGGGGGGAAACTCAATTTAAGTTACTGGTTTTATTGGGTAGAATGCTCAGTACATTTGGTCAAGGTCTTGAATTTAAAACAAACATTCATTTTAGATTAATAGTGTTGGGTGTGAAACAGATAAATGTTTTTGTTTTGCCAGTTTGCCTTTTAAGGACTCTCTTGCTGGAGCTCTCATACTGTAGAATATAAATTAACCCCCACCTAGCTTGCTAATTTTGGAATCTGGATGTTAGACTGATCATATTTAGGTCCTCTTCAAATCCATGCCTTTAGGCTCTTTTGGACCAAAAAAAAAAAAAAAAAAATGAATTTGGTTTGACCCCTCTGCTAAGTGAAGCCCCAAAACTCAAGAGTCACAACACACATACATGTAGACACATTTACCATGAATGCAGCATTTATTCTCATCGGCATTGGCTGCTGTTACTTACAGAGCGCTTGCAGGCAAAGATCAACACATCCCTCAGAGAGTAGCTCCAAGGTCAGCCCCTGTTATAATCCTGCCAAGCCAGGAACCTCTTCCAGGTCCTCTTCTCTCAGAGGTGGGAGTAAGAAAACAGAATGCTGGGGACCAGAAATGAGGAGCTTCAGCCCTGCAAATTGTCCACCCTTTGTTTTATTTCCTAAGGGGATGAGGAATGTTGTTACTGCTTCTGTGACCACTCCTTTCTTCTGTTGCACCCAAGACAGATTAGATACAGTATACGTGGCCTTACTGGTTGTTGAAACACTGACATTCTTCTTAAATGAGTTGTAAAGAAGGGCTTTGACTGTGTGGATCACAACAAACTATGGAAAATTCTTAAAGAGACAGGAATACCAGACCATCTGACCTGCCTCTTGAGAAACCTGTATGAAGGTCAGGAAGCAACAGTTAGAACTGGACATGGAACAGCAGACTGGTTCCAAATAGGAAAAGGGAGTACCTCAAGGCTGTATATTGTCACCCTGCTTATTTAACTTATATGCAGAGTACATCATGAGAAATGCTGGGCTGGAAGAAACACAAGCTGGAATCAAGATTGCCGGGAGAAATATCAATAACCTCAGATATGCAGACGACACCACCCTTATGGCAGAAAGTGAAGAAGAACTAAAGAGCCTCTTGATGAAAGTGAAAGAGGAGAGTGAAAAAGTTGGCTTAAAGCTCAACGTTCAGAAAACTAAGATCATGGCATCTGGTCCCATCACTTCATGGGAAATAGATGGGGAAACAGTGGAAACAGTGTCAGACTTTATTTTTTGGGGCTCCAAAATCACTGCTGATGGTGATTGCAGCCATGAAATTAAAAGACGCTTATTCCTTGGAAGGAAGGTTATGACCAACCTAGACAGCATATTTAAAAGCAGAGACGTTGCTTTGCCAACAAAGGTCCGTCTAGTCAAGGCTATGGTTTTTCCAGTGGTCATGTATGGATGTGAGAGTTGGATGGTGAAGAAAGCTGAGCGCCGCAGAATTGATGCTTTTGAACTGTGGTGTTGGAGAAGACTCTTGAGAGTCCCTTGGACTGCAAGAAGATCCAACCAGTCCATCCTAAAGGAGATCAGTCCTGGGTGTTCATTGGAAGGACTGATGTTGAAGCTGAAACTCCAATACTTTGGCCACCTCATGTGAAGAGTTGACTCATTGGAAAAGACCCTGATGCTGCGAAGGATTGGGGGCAGGAGGAGAAGGGGACGACAGAGGATGAGATGGTTGGATGGAGTCACTGACTTGATGGACATGGGTTTGGGTAAACTCGGGAAGTTGGTGACGGACAGGGAGGTCTGGCGTGCTGTGATTCATGGAGTCACAAAGAGTCGGACACAACTGAGCGACTGAACTGAACTGAAAGAAGTGCTGCCCTGAGCTCTGAGTAATACCCTGCTCCGATGTCAACCCCAGACTTCCATAGTCCCCACCTCAGTTCCAACTATGAACAGGTTAGCCTGGCGCATCAGGAAGTCTCCAGGCCCTTCTGGTGCCCTTAATGTTTGGAAGTACCAACATGAATGCCTCTCCGAGCTATGTCCTCTTTGGCTTTCAGGATAGTGCAGAATATATCAGGATATTGTAGAGGATCTATTGCTTTCCATCTGGAAATGTTTGATTTTCATTAAAGAATAAATACTGATCAAGGAAAACAATGAACGCATAAACAATATTCAATAGCATTTTGTACAGTTAATTTAAGATTTTTCTATTTTTGAAAATTCTGACACAGTATATAATCTTGTAAAATGGTTTCTGATTTCTTATTCATTCAGTGCAAGCCCTGAACTTTGGGAAAACCAGAACTTCTTGATTGGTTCTCCAAAAAGTAGCAAAAGATGCAACTCAGATATTCAGGCATGTTAATTAATTATATGACTATCTCACCTTGCTCAATAGCCCCCATTCCCATTCAGCTGTTGTTGTTTAGTTTTAAGTCATGTCCAACTCTTTGCAACCCCATGGACTGTAGCATGCCAGGCTTCCCTATCCTTCGCTATCTCCCAGAGTTTGCTCAGATTCGTGTCCATTAAGTCGGTGATGCTATACAATCATCTTGTCCTCTGTCGTCCCCCTTCTCCTCCTGCCCTCAATCTTTCTCAGCATCAGGGTCTTTTCCAGTGAGTCAGCTCTTCGTATCAGGTGGCCAAAGTATTAGAGCTTCAGCTTCAGCATCAGTCCTTCTAATGAATATTCAGGGTTGATTTCTTTAGGATTGACTCATTTGATCTCCTTGCAGTCCAGGGGACTCTCAAGAGTCTTCTCCAGCACCACAGTTTGAAAGCATCAATTCTTTGGCACTCAGCCTCCATTCAGTAGCAAACACTAAACCACCTTCACCACAAAATAGCCCATTCAAGATGACTCATTCTTTTTCCTTTTAAAATACGTTTTATTGGGAGGCGGATGCTTAGTCTTTCAGGACACCTTTCCTTTTCTCTCTGTGAGGTTTCTTGACACAAGGAGTTCAGGTAACACTGTGATGATGGGAGCATATATGTCTAAACCTCAGGTAGGCCTCACTGACTTCAGACTAGGTGTGTGTTTGAATGGCTAAATCCCTGAGAGTCAGTGCATTTTCCATCTGCTTTCCAGCCACTTTCCACCCCATTTATTTTCTCCCAAAACCTCTGGAAGGCAAATTGTTTCTTAATTATTAGCTACCTGCCAAATTCCCCATTCTCCCTCCAACCCCCACCCCGTCCACAAGGCAGCAGAGAAGTGAGTGCCTGAACATGTCATATACAGTGTCTGCCCTACTGTGGCCAATCCAATGGCTACAGGACTACTCTGAGGCATTTTTTTTTTTTTTTTTTTTTTTTTTTTTTTGGCTATAACCTGAAATGGGAAAACAGTATATTCTCACAACTTTTCACTTCCAGCTATTTCATTCCCTCTCCCTCCATCTTTGGTCCAGGAGCATCTGGCTCCGTCTCAGGGACTCAGGGTGAGTTACCCTAATTTCATCTCCTCCAGAGCCCTCAAAGTCCTCTGTACACTAGAAAGGCTTCTTCATCTTTTATGTCCAAGACTTCCCTGATATCCTTTCTTCTCTGTATATTAAGACCAAGGAAAAAAATACCTCTGACACCCCTGTTTTGCTTTTGCAATGTAAAAAGATTTTGGAATTTAGAAAACATATTCCTCCCAGAAAAGCTTGGTTCTCAAGACTATCATCTGACTGTGAACTCAGGAATAATTTAATTTTGAAGCTCAAAGTTGAATAATGACTTACTTGTTCTAGGAAGTCTCCAACAACTCCCTGAAGTAATGACTATTACTCATATAATGGGTGGGGAGTCATAGAGAAGTGGATTTATAATGAATGAAAAATACACTGGATTCAAAACTATTATCCCTTTAAAAATGTTATTTCAGACAGTATGTCTTAAAATAGACTCTTATTCACATATCCTTTGATGAATAACCCAAATAAAACAAAGTATGTGAGGCTGACGATACTTAACTTTATAAAGTTACACAGCATATAAATGTTTTGAATAAAAGAGGCAAATTTATATCCTTTTCTGCTAATCTTGGCTGTTATTGCTAAAAAGTGTAATATACAAATGCATTCAAGTTTGTCCTTGAAAAATTAAAAGAACATCGCTTTGTAAACCCTGAACCCTGTCTTTACACACAAAAATGATGACTCTAGTTGTGATCAGAACAAGAGTTTTAACAACAAAAAAAAAATAGGGCACAAATTCTAAAATTTTGTTCTCTCTAATGTGTATATCTGCATTAATGCTTTGATGTTCATCTACCCCAGAAATGGGTGTTGTTTAAACCACATTTACAGACACTTATGCACTCCTCTGTTTATTTCAGCCTGACTCACTGCTTCTGGAGTAAGGAATGAGGACGTGAGAACTGGTCTGCTTCACAGCTGCTGTGTGGATGAAGGCAGGTAATATGTGAAAGGGGTTATGCTTCAGTGGAGGCCTGCATCCTGGTGAGGCACGTAAAGATCTGATAGGGAGTTCACATTTATTCAGCACCTCCTATCTGCCAAATGCTTTTGAAGAAGAGAGAGAAAGATTTCACATAACCTTAAAGACCAAGAATCCTTTTTAACCTAGAAGGTGGAAATATAAACAGAATGAAGGGAGAGAGCTATTGTTAGTTGAGGGTCTACTGTATAGGTGTTATGCCTACATTATCTTATTTAATCCTTGGAGCAATCCCACACAACAATTTTGTTTTTCAGATGAGACCCATAAGAGTTAATGGACTTATTAGGACCACATTGGTGGTAACTGACAGGGCAGAGAAGTCCCAGCAAGATGACAGGCGCTGAAGTGGTGGCTCCATGGTGCTGGAGGGACTTTGAGGAGATATCCCACGTCCAAGGGCAAAGGAGAAGACCCAACAACATGGTAGGAGGGAGGAAATCACGTTTAGAATCAAACCCCATACCTGCCAGAGACGTTCAGAGGGCTCAAACAAACCTTGTGCATACCAGGACCCAGAGAACCTACAGAAACTGAGACAGAACTGTGTCTGAGTATCTCTTATAGAGGTACAAGTCAGCAGTGGACTACCACAGGGGCAGGGGCTCTGGGTGCAGCAGACTTGGGGATGGCATAAACCCTCTTGGAGGAGGTCACCACTGACCCCACCATAGAGCTGCCAGAACTTACACAGCACTGAGGATATAGACTATTAGAGGGCACAACAGAACCTTATGTGCATCAGGACCCAGGAGAAAGGAGCAGTGACCCCACAGAAGACTGACCCAGACTTGCCCGTGAGTGTCCAGGAGTCTCTGGTGGAGGCGTGGGTCAGTGGTGGCCTGCTGCAGGGTTGGGGGCACTGACCGAGTGCATGGGACCTTTTGAAGGAGGTCGCCATTATCTTTATTACATCCACCATAGTTTGGCCCCAGGTAAATATTAGGGAGGGAACACAGCCCCACCCATGGAGAGAAAATTGGATTTAAGATTTACTGAGCATGGCCCAGCCCATCAGAAGACCCAGTGGTCTCTCCCATCAGGAACCTTCCTAAGCCTCTTATCCTTCTCCATCAGAGGGCAGACAGACTGAAAACCACAGTCACAGAAAACTAACCAATCTGATCAAATGGACCACAGTCTTGTTTGACTCAATGAAACTATGAGCCATGCCATGTAGGGCCACCCAAGACAGACGGGTCATGGTGGAGAGTTCTGACAAAATATGGTCCACTGGAGAAGGGAATGGCAAACTACTTCAGTATTCTTGCCTTGAGAACCCCATGAACAGTGTGAAAATGCAAAAAGATAGGACCCTGAAAGATGAACTCCCCAGTTCGGTAGGTGCCCAATATGCTACTGGAGATCAGTGGAGAAATAACGCCAGAAAGAATGAAGACGCAGCGCCAAAGCAAAAACAACACCCAGTTGTAGATGTGACTGGTGATGGAAGCAAGGTCCGATGGTGTAAAGAGCAATATTGCATAGGAACCTGAAATGTTAGGTCCATGAATCAAGGCAAATTGGAAGTGGTCAAACTGGAGATGGCAAGAGTGAACATTGGCATTTTAGGAATCAGCAAACTAAAATGGACTGAAATGGGTGAATTTAACTCAGATGACCATTATATCTACTACTGTGGGCAAGAATCCCTTAGCCAAAGATGGGGAAGCTCTATACAGTCAGCAAAAACAGGACCAGGAGCTGACTGTGGCTCGGATCATGAACTCCTTATTGCCAAATTCAGACTTAAATTGAAGAAAGTAGGGAAAACTACTAGAGGATTCAATATGACCTTAATCAAATGCCTAACGATTATACAGTGGAAGTGACAAATAGATTCAAGGAATTAGATCTGATAGACAGAGTGCCTGAAGAACTATGGACGGAGGTTCATGACATTGTACAGGAGACAGGGATCAAGACCATCCCCAAGAAAAAGAAATGCAAAAATGCAAAATGGTTGTCTGAGGAGGCCTTACAAATAGCTGAGAAAAGAAGAGAAGCAAAAGGCAAAGGAGAAAAGGAAAAATATACCCATTTGAATGCAGAGTTCCAAGAATAGCAAGAAGAGGTAAGAAAGCCTTCTTCAGTGATCAATGCAAAGAAATAGAGGAAAACAATAGAATGGGAAAGACTAGAGATCTCTTCAAGAAAATTAGAGATACCAAGGGAACATTTCATGCAGAGATGGGTACAATAAAGGACAGAAATGGTTTCAACCTAACAGAAGCAGAAGATATTACGAAGAGGTGGCAAGAATACACAGAAAAACCATACAAAGAAGATCTTCACGACCCAGATAATCACAATGGTATATCACTCACCTAGAGGCAGACATCCTGGAATGCGAAGTCAAGTGGGCCTTAGGAAGCATCACTATGAACAAAGCTAGTGGAGGTGATGGCATTCCAGTTGAGCTATTTCAAATCCTAAAAGATGGTTCTGTGATAGAGTGCTGCACTCACTATGTCAGCAAATTTGGAAAACTCAGCAGTGGTCACAGGACTGGGAAAGATCAGTTTTCATTCCAATCCCTAAGAAAGACAATGCCAAAGAATGCTCAAACTACTGCACAGTTTCACTCATCTCACATGCTAGTATGGAGAAGGAAATGGCAACCCACTCCAGTGTTCTTGCCTGGAGAATCCCAGGGATGGGGGAGCCTGGTGGGCTGCCATCTCTGGGGTCGCACAGAGTCGGACACGACTGAAGCGACTTAGCAGCAGCAGCACCACATGCTAGTAAAGTAATGCTCAAAATACTCCAAGACAGGCTTCAGCGATACATGAACCGTGAACTTCCAGATATTCAAGCTGGATTTAGAAAACGCAGAAGAACCAGAGATCAAATTGCCAACATCAAAAAAGCAGGAGATTTCCAAAAAAACCTCTACTTCTGCTTTAGTGACTATGCTAATGCCTTTGACTGTGTGGATCACAATAAACTGTGGGAAATTCTTCAAGAGATGGGAATACCAGACCACCTCACCGGCCTCTTGAGAAATCTGTATGCATGTCAGGAAGCAACAGTTATAACTGGACATGGAACAACAAACTGGTTCCAGATAGGGAAAGGAGTACGTCAAGGCTGTATATTGTCACCGTGCTTATTTAACTTATACACAGAGTACATCGTGAGAAACGCTGGACTGGATGAAGCACAAGCTGGAATCAAGATTGCTGGGAGAAATATCAATAACCTCAGATATGCGGATGACACCACCCTTATGGCAGTTACCAAAGAACTAAAGAGCCTCTTGATGAAAGTGAAAGAAGAGAGTGAAAAAATTTGGCTTAAAACTCAACATTGAGAAAACTAAGATCATGGCATCAGGTCCCATCACTTCATGGCAAATAGATGGGTAAACAGTAGAAACAGTGAGAGACTTTATTTTCTTAGGCTCCAAAATCACTACAGATGGTGACTGCAGCCATGAAATTAAAAGACGCTTGTTCCTTGGAAGAAAAGCTATGACCAACCTAGACAGCATATTAAAAAGCAGAGACATTACTTTGCCAAGAAAGGTCCATCTAGTCAAAGGTATGTTTTTTCCAGTAGTCATGTATAGATGTGAGAGTTGAACTATAAAGAAAGCTGAGTGCCGAAGAATTGATGCTTTTGAACTGTGGTGTTGGAGAAGACTCTTGAGAGTCCCTTGGACAGTAAGAAGATCCAACCAGTCTATCCTAGAAGAAATCAGTCCTGAATATTAATTGGAAGGACTGATGCTAAAGCTGAAACTCCAATATTTTGACCACCTGATGCAAAGAACTGACTCATTTGAAAAAACCCTGTTTCTGGGAAAGATTGAAGGCTGGAGGATAAGGGGACGACAGAGGATGAGATTGTTGGATGGCATCACCGACTCAATGGACATGAGTTTGAATAAACTCCGGGAGTTGGTGTTGGACAGGGAGGCCGTTGTGCTGTAATCCATGGGGTCGCAAAGAGTCAGACACGACTGAGCAACTAAACTGAACTGAACTGGTGGTAACTGACAGGCTGAGAGTGAAACCCATATCCATTGGGTTTCAATTGTCAGGGTTTTTAACTACACCAAAATGAGTCTAAACATGCATTTGCTGGGGGTTTTGTTGCTGTTGTTTTCCATTTGTTATTTTTTATTGGAGTATAATTGCTTTACGGTGTTGTGTTAGTTTCTGCTGCATTTGTTGTTTCTCACCTTGGCGACGTTGGTGTATTTTTTCCCTGAGAGGCCGGTTAATCAAGACGATTCCATAGTTCAAGGGGATGCCAGTATGGTTGTTGACTGATCTTGTGGAGACTACGTGAGAACTGGAACTCAATATTCCTTAATAAAAGTCCTGGGAAATTGTTGTTAATACTAATAACTAACTGAGAAATCTTGGAGGCTTTAACATAGAAATTGATTTTTTCCTCCAGATTATCATGTCTTATCTGATAATGTTTGTTATTTTACACAGTACAATATCTAACTTGTGCTCACTGATAGCTATACTCAGAATTTATCATGCCTGGACAATTACCCAGCACAAACCTGAGTTTTTGTATGGCTTGGCCATGTAGAAACTATGGCTATGCCATAAATGTACTAATGGAAATAATTATTTCTGTATTTCAGTCCTGTTTTAAACTTCTGGTAGGTTATAAATTATAATACATTAATTCAATACACAATTAATAAACCATTAATTCATACATGATATATTATCTAATTAGAGTAGAAAGATGCCACATGCCTTGGGAAGTATATAGGGTTTGAGTCTTGCCCATAACTCTTTTTTGGACTAATTTAGAGATGTAAACTTCTGAGAGTTAAAAAAAATTTTTTTTTCCTCTTCATCATTTTTTCATTTAGTCTGGAGGTGGTGTACTTAGGCAGATAAGTTTCATGTCAGAAGATGACAGAAGTGAAAATAGTAGGTAGAGGACGAAAATGAGAAGAGTAAGTAAGAAGGAAACACCTCACAATCAGTCCTACCTCAGACTAAAGGAAGACATTTCATATAGAAGCAGTGTTGTCATTCTTACCTCCACCTTACCTTGCCGCATAAAGAGAGAAAAATCCAGAAAAAAATTATAATGCACTCAACTTTACTATTCAGAAAGATTGTATTAGAATAGTTGATTACGCCTATAGCTTGATAATTTTCCCCTCATCTGATCACTTTAGTGGACCCTAAAAGGAACTGTAGTAGGTTTCCTTTTGTAAACTTCTCTCTGGGGTGGCATCTGGAAGAGGAGAATTACACTTCAGGTTTATAACCTTACTGTGTCGCTTTTCTGAAAAGTCACTTAGCTTTATTTACACCTGCCTTGAAAAAATAAACACTCAAACAGCAATAAACCAGATGGAATCAATAATTTACATATCTCCAGGGGAGTCTGACAAGAAGCAAAAGAAGAAGAAATGATTGACTATTTTACAGAGATTATCTGATTTTAACATATATGCTGCTGCTGCTGCTAAGTCACTTCAGTCGTGTCCGACTCTGTGCGACCCCATAGACGGCAGCCCACCAGGCTCCTCCGTCCATGGGATTTTCCAGGCAAGAGTACTTGAGTGGGTCGCCATGGCCTTCTCCGTAACATGTATAAGATACCCCTATTTTGACTGAATTTAACCGATTCTGGTTTTGCTTTCAATTAATTGCGTATTACTGAGCACCAGTACACTGTGATAGAAAGGAAGAAGGAAAGAGAAGGTGAGAGGGAGGGAAGAAGGAAGAAATGAATCAGAAAAACTTAATTGAGTGTATTCCTTGCTCATGGTGAGTCCTTTCCTTGCCAGGAAATTTTCCAGTCCCTATGACTTAATTGCTTTGATCTATTCACTATAACAACTAAATAAAATAGCATGATTTCCCACCCTGTAAGAAAATAAATATGGTCATTTAACTTCTTCATGTTGATCTCTAAATAATGGATTTTATTCATAAACATACTTTCAGTTGAGCAATTTAGAAAGGTAGCTATAGATGTGTTATAAGCAGTGCTGAAGAACTAGCTCCTGCTCTGTGGAGAGTAAAAATTCCCTGCTCTTCTTCTACAAAGTCACTGTTTTTTGTTTTGGTTTGTTAGTGTTTTTTGTTTTGTTTTGTTTTTTTCATTTCTGTGTTTCACTCTCACCCTTAACTGGTGCTTCACTGATCATAAATTGATTCATCTTAGCAGAAGGAGAGGCTGTGTCTCCAACTACCACTCTCTTATTCATATGGAAATTCTGTGTTTCTGCTGTTGTGCCTCCAGGTACAACTCATAGGGAATAGTTATTCATGTTATGTTATGCTACAAATTTAGTCCCTGGGTTTACATTTTTTTTTACCAAAAAAATCAGGACACCATTCTTTGGGTCTAGCTATTTCTATTTTATTTAAAGATTATTTCCTTTTTGTTTACCCTTAATAAAATTTGTCACATCAACGGAGAATGTACTTGAAAACAAAATTTGTTTTTCCTACCTAAATAATTTTCTTAAAGGGACTCTTCTTCAAGACTATGTAGTAGCACTAAAAACAAACAGCTGAATTTTCAGCAGCTCTGTTGTCACATTTGTGCTTTCCTCACCACCACTCTACTGATCCTTACCCTTTCCTTAATGAAAGCACCAGCCTCTCTTCTCTATGTTGATCATGTTTGGTTAAAGCCTCAGATCCATTTTAAAATAATGGGTCATGAAATAAACTGAGTTCCCATTGACTGAATAAAGTCTCTAGGGTTATAAGTCATTGGCCTTGACTGGAAGTCATTTGAGGTTTGTTGAGGTATATCACAAACAATAATTAATAAATCAAGAAATTCAAAAGAAGACAGAAATGGAGGAGAAATGGAACAATGAAAAACAGGACAAATAAAAAGCAGATAGCAAGATGATAGACTTAAACTCAGTGAGATGTCACTGCACACGCACTTGAATGGTTAACATTAAAAAGACTAACGATATCAAGTTTTGGCAATAATAGTGGATAACTGAAACTCTCAGTGTTGCTAGTAGAAGTGCAAAATGTTACAACCACTTGGGGAAGTTTGACAGTTTGTTAAAATGTTAAACATATACTTACCATATGATGAGTGCAACAGGGATGAATCTTGAAAGTATTATGCTAAGTGAAAGAAACCATACTTAAAGACCACATGCTTTGATTCCATTAATATGAACTTTTAGAAGAGGTGAAAGTATAGTGAAAGAAAGATAAGTACTTGTCACTGATTTGGGTGAGAGAAGTGGATTGACCACAAAAGTGCATAATGGAACTTTTAGGGGTGATAGAAATATTCCATATCTTGATTATAATGGTATTTACCATTGTATACATTTGTCAACACTCACTGCGGTGTACATTTAAGTGTACACTATTGCATGTAAATAATACCTCAATAAAGCTGACACAAAATAATTGAATAAATTGTACTGATCAAAGAGAATTTTCAAAAGGAGAATCTATTATGACAAAGGAAGGGACAGTATTTGGAAGGAGGGGAGAAAGTGAGAAAGAAAGATATGACTATGCTTTGTTTTATTGCAGTCTTGAAATTGTGGTCATATAAGAACACAGTAGGAAGTTTGTCAAGTAGAATTCAGTCCTCTCAATAAAGACTGAATCTTCAAATATACCTCTGTGGTGGGATATGTATTATGATAATGAGGTTAAAATGGAATACTATTTGCAAACAATATAAATGCTAACGAAAGGCAGAATTAAATGTGGTTCAATCAGTTCCTTTTGAAAAGATTTGGGGAGGAGTTGTTTTTCTTTGAAGATATATATTTTTTTAATTTGTGATTGACTAGCAAAAGCTGTACATGTTGAATATTTACAACTTGAGTTTGGACATAAGTGCACATTCATAAAATCATTACCGCAATGAGTGCCATAAACATATCCATCACATCCAAAAGTTTCCTCCCACCCTATTTATTTATGTATGTATTTTTGATAAAACACTTAGCATAAGACTTGATTTGACCTCTTAGTAAAAGGTTAAGTATATGGTGGGGGAGTTTGAGAGGCCTTTGTACAGCAAACAAAGTGGTGATCCTATGAGGGAAAGAATTTGAATTTTATTTAAAAAAAAAAGAGTGGATTTAACATTAAAGCCAATCAAGAGAAATCTTTGGGGGCTGTAGTATTGTTGTCCATTGGCTTTGTTCGGCTGAAGTCTGTGTAAGTAATATATCGTGTTGTTTTCTTTATGCATCGTTTCTTCCGATCCACTCAGTGCGTTCTTCATGGAAGAGCCTTGAACTGGAGAATGGTTGAAGGTCACCATGCTGGAGCCCCAGGTGAGTTTGCCAGAACTAGAACTACTTGTGATATTTACGGCTGAGTTTGCTCTCCTTTCCTTACTGCCCTAGAGGACTAGTATTGTCCAGAACAAGAATAGAAGAAGATGCTTTCTTCCCTGGTCTTTGGCAGTTTCCTAATTCCAGAGACTTGATAGGATAATTCACTAATCCTCAGAATATTGTAAGTATTTGTAGGAGAGTTTGATTCAGTCCATTCTAATTTCAAGAACAGGTTTGGGTTTGTTTTTTTTTTTCACACTTGAAATCTACTCAATTGTCATGGTGAATGAGAGTTCTTTTTTTTTCCAAGTAGACTTTATTTTTAGAGCAGTCTTAAAATCACAGCAAAATTGAGCAAAAGGTACAGGATATGTCACACACCCTGTCGCCACAAAAGCACAGCCTTCCCAGTGATCAACATTCACAACCAGATGTTGTTGTTAGCTATAGCCAGAATCAACCCCCCCCAAAAAAAATTGTTTGCTGAATTACTGATTGTACTAAAAGATGAATTAACTTATTTTCTTGAATATTTCTAAAAGTTCTCTAAAGTAGACATTACCTATCTATATTTTTTTATCATAAATCAGTGACCTTATCTAATCTTTGTTAAATTTGCTAAGGAGAGTTGTGATTTCTCTGTAAAACAGGAACACCATGTTTTTATCAGTGTTTGAGAGAATATGTTGCTTCGTGAAACTTAAGCAGAGGGGTGTGTGCAACTTCTAATGAAATGCTTGTTACTGTGAGGTTTGTAATTATGATTTCACTCCCTACCACTTCACTCTCCCCATTAGGTAGCACAGCACAGTGATGATAACCTCTGGGATGCTAAACTGGAAAGTTCACTCTAGAAAGTCTCACTCATTCACTTCCAATATGCAGCTTCTTGAGTGTTCAGGGTAGATGGGAGCAAAAGAGTTTGCTAATACAAAGGAGGAAAATGATTGCTTCTCTTTGACTGTAGGCTGAAGGTTCTAGAGTTCTTCTGTATTAACCCTCCAGCATCAGTATGACTGTGGATTTCCTGGTTATTGTTTTAGGCCTTCATAATAAAGGCTACAGATCTTCTCAGTCACCTGATCATTCAGCTTTCTAGTCCTATACATAGTATGACTGGTCCTTTTAATTCTTTTGCCTGAAAAGCTTAGTACTTTGGGCTTCCTTGGTGGCTCAGATGATAGAGAATCTGCCTGCAATGCAGGAGACCCAGGTTCAGTCCCTGAGTTGGGAAGATCCCCTGGTGAAGGGGTTGGCAACCCACACCAGTATACTTGCCTGGAGAATCCCATGGTCAGAGGAGCCTGTCAGGTTACAGTCTACGGGATCACAAAAGTCAGACACAACTGAGAAACTAACACTTTCGCTCTAGGAGTCAGAGGGGACACCTTCACAGTATTCTGAAATCTTCAACCTAATTCTAGACTTCACACCAATGGCTGTTTGATCTATGAACTAAAAAGCTACAAAGAGTATGTCTCTGGAGAGCCTTCTATGATCCTCTCAACCAGTCAGTGTCCTGGATCTGCCATATGTACTTTAGCTTCCCTCACACAAAATGTTTTACCTTTCAGATTTAATTTTATGATTGTGTCAAGTAGATATTATGCTTCATAATCTCTCTCTGTGAGTACTGAGTATCTTCATTGTTCAAACTCTCTCTTCTATCTCATTAGTCAGAACTGGGTCTTGGGCTGACTCCAGACCACTTACTGCCAAATGAAGTGAAATTTCCATGGCTAACATAGGCCACTTATGATTCATTCTCATGAACTATGGGTGGAGACTCCCTTCTGTTGAGACCACTTGTTAATTCAGTTCAGTCACTCTGTTGTGTCCAACTCTTTGCGACCCCATGGGCTACAGTATGCCAGGCCTCCCTGTCCATCACCACCTCCCGGAGTTTACTCAAACTCATGTCCATCAAGTCGGTGATGCCATCCAACCATCTCATCCTCTGTCATCCCCTTCTCCCCCTGCCTTCAATCTTTCCCAGCATCAGAGTCTTTTCCAGTGAGTCAGTTCTTCACATCAGGTGGCCAAAGTATTGGAATTTCAGCTTCAGCATCAGTCCTTCCAATGAATATTCAGGACCGACTTCCTCTAGGATGGACTGGCTGGATATTCTTGCTGTCCATGGGACTCTCAGGAGTCTTCTCCAATACCACAGTGCTAAAGCATAAATTCTTTGGCTCTCAGCTTTCTTTATAGTTCAACTCTCACATCTATACATGACTACTGGAAAAACCATAGCTTTGACTAGATGAACTTTTGTTGGCAAAGTAATGTCTCTTCTTTTTAATAAGCAGTCTCAGTTGGTCATAGCTTTTCTTCCAAGCAGCAAGTGTCTTTTAATTTCATGGCTGCAGTCACCATCTGCAGTGATTTTGGAGCCCAAAAATATAAAGCCTGTCACTATTTCCACTGTTTCCCCATCTATTTGCCATGAAGTGATGGGACCAGATGCCATGATCTTAGTTTTTTAAATGTTGAGTTTTAAGCCAACTTTTTCACTCTCACTTTTATCAAGGGGTATTTAGTTCTTCTTTGCTTACTGCCTTAAGGGTGGTGTCATCTGCATATCTGAGGTTATTGATATTTCTCCTGGCAATCTTGATTCCAGCTTGTGCTTCATCCAGCCCAGCGTTTCTCATGATGTACTCTGCATATAAGTTAAATAAGCAGGTTGACAGTACACAGCCTTGATGTACTCCGTTTCCGATTTGGAACCAGTCTATTGTTCCCTGTCCAGTTCTGACTGTTGTTTCTTGACCTGCATACAGATTTCTCAGGAGGCAGGTAAGATGGTCTGGTATTCTCATTTCTTGAGGAATTTTCCACAGTTTATTGTGATCCACACAGTCAAAGGCTTTAACATAGTCAATAAAGCAGAAGTAGATGTTTTTCTGGAACTCTCTTGCTTTTTCTGTGATCCAGTTGATGTTGGCAATTTGATCTCTGGTTCCTCTGCCTTTTCTAAATCCAGCTTGAACATCTGGAAGTTCACGGTCCACGTACTGTTGAAGCCTGGCTTGGAGAATTTTGAGCATTACTTTGCTAGTGTGTGAGAGGAATGCGATTGTTCAGTAGTTTGAGCATTCTTTGGCATTGCCTTTCTTTGGGATTCGAATGAAAACTGACATTTTCTAGTCCTCTGACCACTGCTGAGTTTTCCAAATTTGCTGATATATTGAGTGCAGCACTTTATCACAGCATCATCTTTTAGGATTTGAAACAGCTCAACTGGAATTCCATCACCTCCACTAGCTTTGTTCATAGTGATGCTTCCTAAGGCCCACTTGACTTCACATTCCAGGATGTCTGGCTCTAGGTGAGTGATCACACCATCGTGATTATCGGGTCGTGAAGATATTTTTTATACACTTTTTCTGTGTATTCTTGCCACCTCTTCTAATATCTTCTGCTTCTGTTAGGTCCATACCATTTCTGTCCTTTATTGTGCCCATCTTTACATGAAAATCCCCATGGTATCTCTAATTTTCCTGAAGAGATCTTTAGTCTTTCCCATTCTGTTGTGACTGGTGATGGAAGTAACGTCCAATGCTGTAAAGAGCAATATTGCATAGGAACCTGAAATGTTAGGTCCATGGATCAAGGCAAATTGAAAGTGGTCAAACAGGAGATGGCAAGAGTGAACGTCGACATTTTAGGAATCAGCAAACTAAAATGAACTGGAATGGGTGAATTTAATTCAGATGACCATTATATCTACTACTGTGGGCAAGAATCCCTTAGAAGAAATGGAGTAGCCATCATAGCCAACAAAAGAGTCCTAAATGTGGTACTTGGGTGCAATCTCAAAAACGACAGAATGATCTCTGTTTGTTTCCAAGGCAAACCATTCAGTATCACAGTAATCCAAGTCTATACCCAGACCAATAATGCTGAAGAAGCTGAATAGTTCTATGAAGACCTACAAGACGTTCTAGAACTAACACCCAAAAAAGATGTCCTTTTCATTATAGGGGACTGGAATGCAAAACTAGGAAGTCAAGAAATACCTGGAGTAACAGACAAATTTGGCCTCGGAGTACAGAATGAAACAGGTCAAAGGCTAACAGTTTTGCCAAGAGAACGCACTGGTCATAGCAAACACTCTGTTCCAATAGCACAAGAGAAGACTCTACTCATGGACATCACCAGATGGTCAATACAAAATCAGGTTGATTATATTCTTTGCAGCCAAAGATAGAGAAGCTCTATACAGTCAGCAAAAACAAAACAGGGAGCTGACTGTGGCTCAGATCATGAACTCCTTATTGCCAAATTCAGATTTAAATTGAAGAAAGTAGGGAAAACCACTGGACCATTCAGGTATGACCTAAATCAAATCCCTTATGATTATACAGTGAAGTGACAAGTAGATTAAAGGGATTAGATCTGATAGACAGAGTGCCTGAAGAACTATGGATGGAGGTTTGTGACACTGTATGGGAGGCAGGGATCAAGACCATCCCCAAGAAAAAGAAATACAAAATGGCAAAATGGTTGTCTGAGGAGGCCTTACAAATAGCTGATAAAAGAAGAGAATCTAAAGCTAAAGGAGAAAAGAAAAGATATACCCATTTGAATGCAGAGTTCCAAGAATAGAAAGGAGAGATAAGAAAGCCTTCCTCAGTGATCAATGCAAAGAAATAGAAAACAATAGAATAGGAAAGACTAGAGATTTCTTCAAGAAAATTAGAAATACCAAGGGAACTTGTTAATTAGGGTTCTGTTTATAGGAAAGAAGGCTGTCCCGTTGATCTTGCAACAAACTGATTCTGCCATAGGTATATCCTGCAAAATGTTTATTTCTTGGACTGGATGTGGAGAGATCTAATAAAAAGATAAATGACCCAAAATGAGAAGGCAGGAAAGGCAGCACTATAACCTAGAACACAAAGAATTCCTATGTAGAATATATTGTAATAAAATATGTGGTTAAATTTTGCTTACTTAAATATATACTTAAAGAGTGAAATTCCTAGATAGACTGGTTATTATGTTCATGATTTTCTAGCCAAGAATTCTATATGACTGATGAATTGGTGTCAAGCAAGAAAATTAGAAAGAAAAGGCAAAATATCTCATCTCAAATTATTCACCTCTATAATCAACTCTAAACTTCTGGATGGAATTGATGAGGTTCTTTGGGGAGGGGGGAGGGTCTCTATTTAATGTATCTCTAACTTTTTTTTAACCTCTTCCTCAAAGGAAATCAGAGAGGAAGGAAGTTACTTTGGTAGTTTCACTAACATGACTTGACTGAGAAGTCAGCAGATGCACATAGGCACGATCTTGCCTCTTGCCTCTCTCTTCTAAGGCAAATATTTATGCTGAACAGGCATGTGAGATTGACATGTAATGACAATAGGTACACCCATTTAATGAAATACCCTAAAAGACTTCAACAAATAAAGTGAAGTCTGACTAGTTGTAATTAGTTTTCTTCTTTAAAGTGGTCTGAGCATTCAGAGATGCTGATATTCACTCCTGATTATGAAACAGAATGACATCACCAAATATTACTTACTTTGGAGGAGGAAGTGGTGAATGTGAAACTGTTAGTCGCTCAGTGGTATCCTACTCTTTGTGACTCCATGGACTGTAGCCCTCCAGGCTCCTCTGTCCATGGAATTCTCTAGGCAAGAATACTGGAGTGGGTTGCCATGCCCTTCTCCAGGAGATCTTCCCAACCTAGTGATCACATTCAGGTCTCTCTCATTGCGGGCAGATTCTTTACCATTTGAGCTACCCAGGAAGCAGATCTAGTCGACTCTGCACTCTTTATGCCTACCTCCTCTTCATATTGACTTTTATTAGTCTACCGGAAGCCAGAGTTTATGTTATGGTTGTAAATCTTTTAGACTAAAATTAATTTTATGGTAAACAATATGCCAGGGATCACTGAAGCTTTTTAAACTGTTTTAAAATGGTTTTATACTTATATATGTTCATGTTTTAAATGTTATAGTTTAACCCAGTGTCAAGCACTTTGACTAGTATTGCAGAAGAAAGAGGGCAAAAAAACCTGCCACAGAAGACACTATCCCAGGACCATAAATTGATGGGGGGATATATTGGCATTTAAGTGGAAAAATGTTATATCTGAGAGCTCCTGTTTAATGTTTATAACCGTTGTATCACTTTCTTATTTCCATAAACTAATGAGTAACTCAGAAGACATGATTTAGTCATGGTTGAAATATTGGTGTTTATAGTGAAAAGACAAGGAGTTGGCCTAGATAAGTGGTTCTCAAACTTTAGTGTTCATTATTAGTACCATTTAGAGGACATGTTAAAACATGCATTGTTTGGCCCCATCCCCAGATTATGATCCAATAAGTGTAAACTTGGATATGAAAATTGGCATTTTGACAAGTTTCAGATGATGCTAATGTTTCTGGGCCAGAGTCCATAGTTTGGGAACCAATAGCTTAAAGTAAAGAGTGGCGTGACTGCATGATAAAAAAGCAGTGTGGCCCAGATTTTAAAGTTATTCTCTCCTTGCTCATTTATGAAATGAAAGTGAAAGTGTTAGTCGCTCAGTCATGTCTGACTCTTTGTGACCCCATGGACTGTAGCCCACCAGGCTCCTCTGTCCATAGAATTCTCCAAGCAAGAATACTGGAGTGGGTAGCCATTCCTTTCTCCAGGGGATCTTCCTGACCCAAAAACTGAATCCATGTCTCCCTCATTGCAGGCGGATTCCTCACTTTCTTAACCATCTTTATTCTGAATTTCTTGAGGCCATAATCAGTGTATTACTCTCCATCTTTCACCAGTGTCTCCTGGGATGTCTGGCACACGTACATAGTTAGTGGATAACTACCCTCACTGGCACCCTCTGTTGGCTCCACTGATAACAGATTAGAATTCCCAGAATGTTTCTATTTAAAGCAGTTCAACCAACACAAAATTCTTCAAGTTGCAATTCAAAAGAATGTCCCAAAGATCTTGTCTTTGATTCCACTTTGTGATTTCTCCAGTTTGGGAACAAAGGTCATTGCTGTGGTTAAAGTAAAACAAAATACAGCTCTTAAGAAGTTGTTTGGGTGTAGATAAAAATAAGAATCTTCACTCCAAAAAGCAATGTCACTTGAATATCCAGACTTTTCCATAAGGTATAATAGAAATTGATCATCTCTACCATCAAAAAGAACACATATAACAAATGTTGGCAAGGATGAGGGAAAAAGAGAGCTTCCTACAGTGTTGATGGGAATGTAAATTGGTGCAGCCACTGTGGAAAACAATATAGAGGTTTCTCAAAAAACTAAAAGTATGACCTAGCAATTCCACTCCTGAATATATATCCAAAAAAAAACCCCAAAACACTAATTTGAAAAGATACATACACCAAATGTTCTAGCAGCATTGTTTACAATTGCCAAGATAAGAAAGCAACCCAAATGTCCAACAGGTAAATAGATAAAGAAGATGTAGTATATACACACACACACACACAAACACACACACACACACACACACACACACACACAATGGAATACTACTCACACAGAAAAAAGATTGAAATTTCTCCATTTGCAACAACATGGCTGAACTTGGAGGGCCTTATGCCAAGTGAGATAAGTCAGAGAAAGACAATTATTGTATGATATCACTTATATATGCAATTTTTTAAATGTAGCAAGCAAGTGAGTATATATTAAAAAAAAAAAAAAAAACAGACTCACAGATACAGAGAACAAACTAGTAGTTACCAGTGGCATGGAGGGGCAACATAGGGGTGGGGGAGATACAAACTAATGGGTATAAGATAGGCTCAAGGATGTATTGTACAACATGGGGAATATAGCCAATATTCTGTAATAATTATAAATGGAAAGTAACCTTTAAAATTGTATAAAAAACAAAATAATTTAAGCTCTTAAATTTCAAGCTACTTCAGTTTAGTATTTTTGTTCATTTATTCAACTGGCATTTCTTAAACTTCTTCCAGATGAGTTATTCTTTCCTTATCCTTCTTTGGTATTTGATAACATCTCTATTTTAGCACTTATCACACTCTATTGGGGGGAAAAAGAACACTGTTTAATGTCTGTATCCCACAGCAGTTGCGTAGGCTCCTTGGGAATATCTGTCTGGATTAGGCTTGACACTTGAAATATAAAAAAGGTATATCGCACAGTTGTTCGCTTAAAAGACTTCACAGTTGAGAAGATGAGACAAAAATGTACATTAATATACTCATTCAGAACCACAAAGGCTTGTAATATTCTATGTATTTTATTACTTCACTAGAAATTTCAAACTTTTTGGAGAAAGATCCTAATCATTTTAAAAGCAAGGACAAACCATCTCATGCCGTTTTGTCCTATTCGTAGTTAATGCTCATTGAGTCTTTGTTGGATATAATGATATAATTTGACAGACATATAGAAGGCTTCTAAGATCAGGCACTATATCGTACATATATACATCCTTTCCATCTTATATAATGTCCTGCATATAGTTAGGCAGTTATTAAACCTGGAAGTTCTCAGGAGAACTAACTTAACTCCAGAGTGTTTTAGCTCTATAAATGACTTATTAATCCAAGAAAAAGAAAGCCCTGGCTAATAATCTTTAAATCAGATGCCTTGCACTAAGGTCCAGAAACTGGGCAGGGCTGCATTTAAAACAGCAAAAGTAAGTGAAATAGGGAGGTTAGAGTCTAAACTGATATTAAAATAGAATGTGTTCAGATGAAATTATAGCTGGATAAGGGCACCAAGAATTTTATCAGGTCAAATTGTTCCCATAAATTATAGATGTTTTGCTGGGTAAAATGATCCCATGAGTCTCCTGAGCCACTGTGCTAAATCTGGTCCTTCACTTGAAAACCGGACCTCATTGTGCAAGCAAGAAATAAAATGATGAAAAGGAAACAAGAGCAAAGACAGAGACTTATTTCTACTCTCCTCCAAAAACCAGAGGATGAGTGAATGCTTAAACTGCAGAAACGTTCATTGACTATTTCTCTGGCAGAATTATTCTCTATAGTCATAGTTCATTAGCTTTGGCAGCATTCTTTTTTCTGTTTAAGTTCAGGACAGGCTGGTATGCAAGGACTGATGACACTGAAGAATGCTTTAAAAAAATCTGTCTCAAATTGCTAACTAACAAGGAAGAAAGATATTTCATAGATACCTCTAAGTAACTAAAAATGTACTGATGTGTTAAAACAAAAACTCAAATATATATAAGAAATGTATTATAGTCTTCATTTTACCATGGAGCTGAGATCGTATCAGTTTTTATATTTATAAATCACAGCACTGAACGAGGATCAACTATGCATATTGACTTAATTTGCTTTATTTTCTGGAACTTGCTAGTGGAGCTGCAGGTGAGCGTGGAAACAGCCTGATTCTAAACATTGGCATTTGGAACCTCTTATGATCTATGCCACTGATTCTATGTGATTGTATGCAGTGTGCACCATCAACTCTGAAAATCTGGTCTTGAAGTACCAGTACTTTCAGGATATAAATACCCTGGACTAAATGGAAATAAGTCATTTATCTGGTGAAAAGGGAAGTGTAGAAACTTTAGATACTTAGACTTTGCAATCAGTTACACACCCCTGGTGATATCCCTTCTGTCCATTTTCTGTCATAGAAGACCAACTCCACTGTGAAACAAAGCTGCATTATAAATTATATGAATGTATCCTGTATCCTATATAATAACCATTAAACTTAGTGGTGCTCTCACTGCTATATAACTCCTCACTTTTTTATCTATTAAAAAATCTGCAGATTTTTTTAATTTTGAAAAACATTACCTTTTATGACATAGTAGTTACAGAAACCTGTAGTTTATAGAAACCAAACTTCTCATTATCATTTGTTTTGCTACTTAATGTACCTTCAAAGTGCAATTTTTCTATCCTGTGGATGCTTGAAAGCACTTTTCACTTTAGGAGGATTTCTCATATTCTGAAGTGCAATATACCTTGGAGGTAGTATGAGCTGTCAGAAGCATGGCCTATGTGCTGCCATGCCACCTCCCACAACCATAGCAGATGCTGATACTTTTTTTGGTAGCTTCAGACTCAGAATCCTTTTCTATACATGCTTCAGGCAGCCACCATCAGCTGATTAGTGGTTAACGTTAAAAATCAAAACTTTTTGAACACTGGTTCAAGGTTTCACTCTCTCAAGGATCAAATTTTGCCTTTGAGATCCAAAGATGTACATACAAACTCAGACCCCCAATGAAAATTGATAAAATTGTAAAGCCCACAGGATTTTCCTTTCGCTAAGAATTCAAAAAATACTTGGCACAGTTTGCAATAAAGGGAAACAAATTCGGGATTTTTTACCTTTTCTATCCAACTTCGAACTGTGAGTTTAATTGCTACCCAACCTGGATAATGAATTGACATTTAGTTGATAATTTTCAATAAGTTCAGCAAGGTCAGCATTGTTGTTCTGAAGAGGGAAGAGAGGAAATTAACACTGAATATCTTCTATTTGTCAAGATACTATATTTTTTCAATTTTTATATTTTTTCCTCACAATGGTTTCTAGAAGAAGTAATAAATCTTGTTTACCCTTAAGGAAATTGAGACCTAGAAGATTAAATTACTTACTCAAGTTATGCAACACTTAGGTGGCAAATCCAAAATCCAAACAAATTTGCAACTCTCAACAAAGACCTTGGCTGTTTTATGAAACCTTCAAGATTCTATTTGTTCATTTGTTTGTATTCTGTGTGTTCCTATATTGAGCTAGCAGATTCTGAGTAAGTAAACCCATAGATTAGAAATTCTGGATTTGTCTCACCAGTTCATAGAGATCTTAGTTATGCTTTGTTCCTGTGTGTGAGTCAGAAGACAAGGAATTAAACCCTCCACTGACATAAAAAAAATTGAACTAAATTAAAAAATGCCATGTAAACATAATGCCACGTAAAATAACAATAATACTCAATGTAGAGGATTTTCTTTTCAAATACTAGCTGTTTTTGTTTTATGAATTTATTATTTAAATCTTAGAATTACCTTTCTCAATGAACATAAAAGTACCTCCTGGGATTTTGATTGAAACTGCATAGAATCTATTGATTAGTTTATGGAGAATTGACATATTTATGATATTAAGGTTTCTATTACATAGTCATGCATTATCTATATTTACTTAGCCTTCGGTGATTTCTCTTGGTGATAGTTTGTAGTTTTCTTTTTTTATTGTATTTTTATTATTTTTTTTCTTTACAATATTGTATTGGTTTTGCCATACATTGACATGAATCCACCATGGGTGTACATGTGTTCCCCTTCCAGAAACCCCCTCCCACCTCCCTCCTCATCCCATCCCTCTGGGTCATCCCGGTGCACCAGCCCCCAGCACCCTGTATCATGCATTGAACCTGGACTGGCGATTTGTTTCACATATGGTACTATACATGCTTCCATGCCATTCTCCCATATCATCCCACCCTCGCCCTCTCCCAGAGTCCAAAAGACTGTTCTATACATCTTTGTCTCTTTTGCTGTCTCGCATACAGGATTATCTTTACCAACTTTCTCAATTCCATATATATGCGTTAGTATACTGTATTGGTGTTTTTCTTTCTGGCTTACTTCACTCTGTATAATAGGCTCCGGTTTCATCCACCTCATTAGAACTGATTTGAGAGGTTTTATACCTCTTTTGTTAAACTTATTCCTAGAATTTAAGGATTTTCATGTATTTTAACGTTTTATTTTCTACTTGTTTCTAATCATATAATAATTAATATTTTATATTAGTCTTTTATCCAGCATACTTTCTGAGTTCACTTATTAATTCCAGATTATAAATCTTTTGGACTGTGTACTTAGAAAATATGTAATTGTGAATTATAACAGGCATTATTCTTATTTTCACACCCTTATACTTTTTGCTTTTTCTAGCTCATGTCATTTTTTAGGACCTCCAGCACAATTTTTAATAAAAGTGGTGATATCAAGCATCTCTATCTCATTTCTAATTTTAGAGGGAAAGCTTTTAACATTTCACCATTGTTGTTTCATGTAGGTTTTATGTTGGCACTCTTTATTAGTTTAAGAAAATTCCCATTTTACTCTTAGTTTGTTAAGAAATTTTAAAATTATTTTAGCCATGTGAATGCTAAGTTGCTTCAGTCATGTTCCAACTCTTTGTGACCCTATGAATTGTAGGGTCCTCTGTCTGCCAGGCTCCTCTGTCCATGGGATTCTCCAGGCAAGGATACTGGAATGAATTGCCATGCCCTCCTCCTGGGGATCTTCCCAGCCTAGGGATAAAACCCACATCTCTTACGTCTCTTGCATTGGCAAGCATGTTCTTTACCACTAGCGTCACCTGGAAAGCCCCAGTTTTAGCCATAGGTACGTGTTAAATTTTATAAATTCTTTTTTCTTATCTGTTTAAATGAGCATATGATTTTTATTTGTTAAAGTGAGAAATTATATTTGCTGATTTTTTTCATGTTAAAATAGTTTTGCATTTCTAAAATAAACCCTGCTTGGTTGTGACATACTACTTTTTTCTTTTTTATTTACTACTGGGTTTGATAGCGTTTAAAATAAAATTGCATTTGTGTTCTTAAAACAGAAACCTTTAGTTTTCTTTTCCTATAATGTATCTGACAGGTTTTTGTAACAAGATTATCCTCATTTTATATAATGAGGTAGGAAGCATTTCTTTCTTTTCTGTTCTCTTTAGAATTTTTTTAAGATTAACCCTGTCCTTTATAGAGAACAGCAGAAGATGAGATGGTTAGATAGCATCACTGAATCAACGGACATGAATCTGACCAAACACCAGAAGATAGCAAAGGACAGGGAAGCCTGGTGTGCTGTAGTGCATGGGGTTGCAGAGTCAGACACAACTTAGCAACTAAACAACAACAATTGTTTATAAATATTTGGAAAATTTTACTGGTGAACCATTAATAACCTCACTCAGTAGAGGTTTTGTCATGAAAAAATTAATTTTTACTACAAATTTAATTTTTAAAGTAAATATAGACAATTTTTAATTTTATGAATCTTCTTGTGTAAGATTTGGTACATTATACTTTTCAAGCAACTTGTTCTTTTTATGTGAATTTTTTAATTTAGTGGATAAAGCTAAATATCTTCTTTTGATCCTTTTAATTTAGTGGATAAGGAATCTGGAATGATGTGTTACAGATGAAATGATTCATTTCTCATTTTGGTAATATGTTTGTTCTTTTTCCCTTTTAAATATTTTGCTAGTAACTTAGCATCTTTATTAGTCTTTTCCAAAAAATCAACTCGTATTATATACTTTTGTTATATATTTCTTTCTATTTTGTTTACTTCTGTTCTCAAAATTATTATCTCCTTTTAACTTCTTTCAGTAAAATTTCATTTATTTTCAAACTTCTTCAGGAAGGATAGTTAAATAATTTTCAGGTTTTTTCCCCTCATATATTTGGTACTATAAATTTTTTTCTAACTGTATCCAAAAAAGTGATACATTTTCATCATTTTTCAGTTTAAAAATTTCTAATTTTCATAATTATTTCCCCATTGATTTAATAAGAATTTTAAAATATATTGAAGTATGTTTGCAGAAGTAGTTGGAAAATTTCTCGTTTTTTTGATTCTGTGTGTGCTCAGTCCCTTAGTCATGTCCGACTCTTTGTGACCGCATGGACTGTAGCCCACCAAACTCCTCTGTCCTTGGAATTTTCCAGACACGAATACTGGAGCAGGTTGTCATTTTTCTTACTCCAGGGGATCTCCCCAACCAAGGGATCAAACCCATATCTCTTGCATTGGCAGGTGGATTCTTAAATTTAACTTAATTCCATAGTGGTCAGAAAACATATCTGAGTTATTTCAATTATTTTAAATTGCTGTGACTTTTTCCCTGTGGCCCACCATTTTATCAATATTAGCAAGCTTTTCAGATGCACTTGGAAGGAATGTACTCTGTCATTATCAAGTGTAACATTTCATATATGTCATATCAAGTTTATTAATCTTGTATTCAGATAGATCTTCTCTTCACTGATGTTATCTCATCATATCACTTTGTGAGAAAGGTGTGCTAAACGTTCCTGTTAAGTTTGCATATTTGTCTATTTCTGTTTTTAGTTCTTTTAAGATTTACTCTGGTATAATTTGCCTTATGTGTTTTAAAATTTAGAATTATTACATCTTCCTGAAGGCCGGAACCTTTTAATCATTATAGAATGATTTTTTTTAATTTATAGAAATGCCTTTTGCTTCCATATTTACAGTTTCTACAATGGTTTTCATTTGGCTTTTTAAGTTACTGTTTGTGTTATGTTCCCCTTTTGCCTTTACCTATTGTTGTTGTTCTTCTTAAGCAACACATAGTTACTTTTAATCTTGTCTGAAAAATTTTTGTCCTTTAATAAGAGCATTTAGACCACTTACAATTGACGTAATTGTTAGTATCTTTAGGCATGTCTACTGCCTAGTGGTTTAATTTCTCTTGTTCTACCTTTACATATTTCTTTTTTGCTTTGCTTTTATTAAATATTATCTTTATTATTTTAAGTTCTCTTGTTACATATTCTTTTACTCCTCCTTTGCTTTACCTGTATTCTTTATATTTCTCTTTATTTGCAGTAGAAGTTACAACATGAATCCTTAACTTTATTTAGAATCTAATATAAATTAATATTTTTGCTACTTCCTAAATAATTTTACAGCCTCAGATCCCTCTGTTACAATTTACTACAACTGCCTTTTAAAATTACTATTCTGTTGAATTTTAATTTCTGTATATATTTTAAAGCCTGCCAAATATTATTGCTGTTTTGTGTTATAGGTATTTATTTTTATCTGTGAATATTTTTGTTCATTCTTTTGGTCTTTCTTTCTTTCTACAGTCTTGTATTTCCATCTAAGATCAGGACCAATTTTCTTCTCCCTGAAGAACTCCATTTATTATGTCTTTAAGTGCATTTCTAGTCTTGACAAATTCTCTACTTTTTTCTGTCTGGAAATGCCTTCATTTCACATTCACTTTAAAAGGTATTTTTGCTCTGTATAGAAATCTGGGTTGTTAGTTTTTTCTCTTTCAGTGCTTTAGGAATATTGTACCATATCTTATGACTTCAGTTATTTCTGTTGAGGAAATGTGTCTTTTATTCTGTGGCTGTTTTTAAGATTAACTCTTTATTTGATATACAGCATTTCGTTATGTTGTGCCTAGGTAGATTTCTTTTGTTGTGAAATCATACTGCTTCTTAAATCTATAACTTGACATCTTTTTATAATTTTGAAAAAATCTCAGCCAAAATTTTTGCAGTTATCACTTTTGCTCCATTTTCTCTCTCCTCTCCATCTAGACTCCACTTACATGTTATTAAAAGTTTGCATTATGTTCTATATGTCTTTTATGCTCTATTTTTTTCTTTTTTGTTTTTTCCTAAATCTTATGCTTGAGTCTTGATAGTTTCTACTAATTGATCTCCCAGGTCACAAAATCTCTTGAGCTGAGTTCTGTCTACTGTTAAACCCATTGAATAGACTTTTAAATTGTATTCATTGTGCTTTCTGTTCTGCAGCTTCCATTTGAAACTCTTGTCATTTATTTTCTTGACTACATTAATAATCCTGGTGATATTTAAAGTCAGTGACAGATAGTGCCAATATCTGGGTCAACTGTAGATCTGTTTCTATTACCTGTTTTTTTTCTTGATCCTGCTTCTTGCTGCACTTGGAAAGTTTGCAGAAATGTGGGCATTGCGTATGAGAATTTTGAGGCTGTGGATGTTATCTTCCTACTGGGAGGATTCTCCCATCCTCTTGCTAACATCAGAGGGGCAAGTTATCTCAATCCTGTGAGAACCTGAGCCATCTTGTAGCTCTTTTGCAATCTTTGTATGTGTCTTACTGTTTCTTTCCTGACTCCCCATTAGGAACTTCAAGGTTCCTAATAAGAGTTTAGGGTGCTCCCCCGGGACCTTTTCTTCAATAAGTCATGAACTCCAATTTTTATATCTCCAATACCTTGAGACTGTCAAAACCTTCTCTGTAGTTTTTAGCTGCTTTTTGTGGTCCTTTTAACCTTTTGCTCTATATAGTAAATGTCTTGAAAAAGACAGCAGGTGTTTGATATTCGCTACACTCTTGTGTGTGTATCTCATATCTAAGGAATATTGGCATCCTGGCTCACAGCCGCCTCCCATAGCAGCCTAAACCTCAAATTCTGTCTCTGTATTCCTGAGTTTGCTTAAAACTCTGATGACTTCTCTGCCACCCTTTGTTTTGTAAGCCTGATACAGGTTTCTAAGAATTGGCAAATCCCCTGAGAGGAAAAGTGGCCTGAAGGAAATTGTGCTTCTCATCTTTCTGCAGTGTAGATCCTCTTGTCTTGGTTGATTCATTATCTCTCTGATCCTTCAAATCATTTCTTTTTTGTAGCTTTTTTTTAGTTTTTCTAACTGTTCTCAGTGGAAGCATTGATCTTCTACAAGCTACTCTATCAAGCCAAAAGCAGATGTCTGTGTAGTTTCATTGTTTCCTCTATGCATGCTTCAATTAACTAATGAGTTCTGAAGACTTTATTGTTGCTTAAATACTCCAGACCTCAGGACTCCTAAATGTTCTCTTTGCATAAGAGAGTAAGAGACAATGATTCTTTATAGAACTAAACCCACACTTGCAGATACTGCTAAAGAGTGCCATTATGGATGTGAGGAGGGTCAGAAGGAAGGCCTGTGTTGCCTCATGACATAGGCCAAGAGGGGACATTTGCCTTTCCAACCTCCTGTCTTTATCTTCTATGCTTCCTTTGACCAAACTAATTAGTGTAGTGTCATTCTTTGCAAATTTTATCTTCTAGGGCACAGCCCCAGTCTTGGTCTCAGGAGATATGTTAAAATTTTTGTTTATATATTTTCCAACAGATACCAGTTACATAGATTATAATATGAATGGAAACTCCAAAGGCCATGCAATTCAGTCCAGGGTTTTCCTTACTTAGATCATCCTAGCACAGTGTTCTCTGCCCCACACCATGGACCTTTATATCCGTTCTTCCTTGCCCCTTCCCCTGTTCCTGTCTGCACTTTGCCTCTTGTTTGCCAGTGACTAGAAGGTTAAATTCTGTAGCTAATAGATAATGTAATCTTAATAGGTTAATATGTTACACTTCTCAATTTAGTTTTTGAAAGAGTTCTATTGATAGTTGAAAATTTTACAGTAAAAAGAATGACTTTCACATTATCTGATTTTTATCCTGCATAATGATGGAGACAATAAAGGCTTTAGGTTGAATTTAAATGGTGACTATTTAATCCCAAATAATTCCAAGTGGCACTAATGGTAAAGAACCCACCTGCCGACGCAGGGAACTTAAGAGATGTGTGTTCAATCCCTGGGTCAGGAAGATCCACTGGAGAAGGAAATGGCAACCCACTCAAGTATTTTTGCCTGGAGAATCCCATGTACAGAGGAGCCTGGTGGGCTACAGTCCATGGGGTCACACAGAGTCGGACATGACTGAAGTGACTTAACACATTTAACCATACTGGCAACCAATCATGCCGTATGTGTCTCTAAGAACTAGCAAGAAGATGGATAGTTATCTGTTTTGTAGTTTATTTCTCTTCAGTTTACTTTATTTCTCTTCAGTTCCCATACAAGCCAAACAGTTGAATTTAACAGAATTTTACTTAAGAATTTTTGAGTATGTATGGTAATGTTTAGTTTGTCATATTTTTTACTATACTAAACATAATAGAAATTTATTTTTGAATATTTTGCAACACATTTTTCAATGTTTGTGATATTTTTAATCATTCCATTCAACTTTTCAATCACTTGTCCTTCTTTATCCTAGTACTTAATTATTTAGAGTGTCAGAGACTCAATTTAATTGCTGTACAAGGTAAAATTGAATCACATACTTCATGAGAAGCATATTATGAATGTCCTATTGCATTTAATAAAATGAATAACCTTTTAATCAATTTTGATGGCTTCTGTAAAGAATTATTTAGAACTATTTTTAAAAAACAGCTACATACCAACCACTAAGTGAAGTAAGTCAAAGACAAATATCATACGATTATCACTTATATGCAGAATAAAAAATGGTATAAATGAACTTATTTGCAAAACAGAAACAGACTCACAAACTTAGAGAACAAACTTACCAGGGTGGAAGAATGGGGAGCAGGGATAGCTAGGGAGTTTGAGATTGCCCTGCACACACTGCTGTATTTAAAATAAATAACCAATAAGGACCTACTGTATAGCACAAGGAACTTGAGTCAATACCCTGCAGTAGCCTAAATGTGAAAAGAATCTGAAAAAGAATATATGCATGTATATATATAACTGAATCATTTTGCTGTATACCTGAAACTAACACAACTTTGTTAATCAACTATATTCCAATATAAAACAAACATTTTTAGAAAATAGTTGCCCACAACACAAATACTTTATCTAGTTCTATATGTAAAGAACAAATGAAAGAAATAGTGTCATCAGAAGGGTATATGCAGATGTCTTTTAGTGAATCTGGAAATGGTAGGTACCTTAATGTGGTGACATAGGAATGTACTGAATATCAGGAGAAAGATGTTCAGATCTACTCCATTCTTCTGAAAGTCAGTTTTCTGCAGAAATTAAATGTGGATATATAACCTTTGATGCATACTTATTTATAAAGCCATTTTTGAAACACAGATTAAGAAGATTAAGATTAAACACAGATTAAGAAAACAGCTTATAGCATAATGATTATAATGTTATGGATTATTATAATGCTATAACATGGATTGTTATACATAGCATAATGAATTGTTAAAAGGTGAGCCATTGCAAAGATCAAAGAATAGAGCTTTGGCAGCCATTCCAGAAGCTCTCCACATTCCCATTATCAATCACAAATCCTTCTTTCCTTCATAAAATTTACCTCTATTCTGATTTTCATAGTTGTGATGTCTTTGCATTTCTTTAAACATTTCCACCCAAATGTGTATCTCTAAACACTATAATTAATTTTGCCCACTTTTAAAATAATATTTTAAAAGTATTTCTTAGTCTAAATGTTCTCCCTACATCTCTTTTTATGTTCTTTATTAATTGGATAAACCTAAATTATTTGACAGAGAAGGCAATGGCACCCCACTCCAGTACTCTTGCCTGGAAAGTCCCATGGAGGGAGGAGCCTGGTAGGCTACAGTCCATGGGGTCGCTAAGAGTCAGACATGACTGAGCGACTTCACTTTCACTTTTCCCTTTCATGCATTGGAGAAGGAAATGGCAACCCACTCCAGTATTCTTGCCTGGAGAATCCCAGGGAAGGCGGAGCCTGGTGGGCTGCCGTCTATGGGGTCGCACAGAGTCGGACACGACTGAAGGGACTTAGCAGCAGCAGCAGATTATTTGACCTGTAGAGATCCTCCACTCTAGATTTTGCTGATTACAATGACATATCCTTGTTTTGGTGTGTTAATTGCTTCCCGGAATGCTGTTAGGCAATTTGGAAGAGCTGTGAACTTTGGACTAATAGGAGAAGCCATTCATCATTCACTAGCATCTATTCATTGTGCAAAATCTTTTTGCCCAGTCACTAAAAAGCAGTGAGTGTGATTCAAATGGTCAGTTTGTGTGACACTTTACAGCAATCCTTTTGAGAGGTAATCATAAATGAATACAGCCAATGAAGCTTTCAGTTTAATAAAAGGCTAAGATATGTGTGCTTATGCACATGGACTTGGTTTTCTGACTCCCCCTTCTTCCTGACTGATTGCTCATTGTGTCAGTTAGGGAGACAACAAGAAGTAGATTAACAGAGTAGATTAATATCCCCTGGGACAGTATTTCTCAAAATGTGTGTTGGAGAACACTAATGGCCCTTGGTATATTAATATATGGTCTCCCAAAAAAGGCATCTGTAGTTAAATAAGTGTGGAAAATGCCAAGTGACAGCTCTTGAGCATATTAATGTTGCTGAAAAGTCCTGCATTAAATAAAATTGTTTAATTTTGGCTAACTTATTTTTACAAATGTCTTTGGCCAGAAAGTTTTTTTTTGTCTGTTTTTGTTTGTTTGTCTTTTTAAACTGTTTTTGTTTGTTTGTCTTTTAAACTTTTTTAAAAACTTTGTTTGTCTGTTTAAACTTATTATCTCATGATCTCTTATGATACTCATGTTTACCATGAATTCAGTTGGAAAATTATGATCAAGATTGCATTGAATCTATAGAGGAAGTTGAAGAACATAGCCATGTTAACAATATTAAATCTTCTGATCCATGAACACCAGCCTTTCCACTTATTTAGATCTTCTTTAATTTCTTTCACCAATGATTTTTGCTTTTCAGGGTACAGGTTTTACACTTTTTTGTTAAATTTATCCCTACATATGTTATTATTTTTGATACTCTTGTAAGTGGAATTGTTTTCTTAATTTTCTTTTGGGATTATAAATTATAAGTGTATAGAATCACAATAAACTTTTTGTGTGTCGAGAGTCTTTTCTGCCTCTTTTCAACCTTTTGGACTTACTAGTTGTAATAATTATTAAACAGTTCCCTAGGCATTTCTATACACAATGTCATGTCGTCAACCAACAGCATTTTATTTCTTCCTTTCCAATCTGGATACCATTCACTTCATTTACTTGCCTAATTGGCTTCACTAGGACCTTCAGTATAATGTGGAATAGAATGAAAGTGGACATCCTTGTCTTCTTCCTGATCTTGAAGAGAAAGCATTCAGTATTCACCATTAAGTATGAATATTTTAGCTGGAATATATTCAACTTGGTCATGGTATATAATCCTCTTTATGTATTGCTGGATTTAGTTTGCTGGTTATTTTGTGAGTAGTTTTGTACCTATATTCTTAAGAGATACTGGTCTGTGGTTTTTTTCTTGTGATTTTTTTGTCAGGTTTGGATTACTAGAGCTTCATAGAATGAGTTGGGAAGTGTTCCTTCCTGTTCTATTTTTTATGAAGAATTGATATCAATTCTTATTTAAACATTTGGCAGAATTCAGCAGTGAAGCCATCTGGGCTGGGACTTTCCTTTGTAGACAGTTTTTTGATGACTAATTCAATCTCTTTACTTGTTATAGATCTATTCAATTTGTTTATTCCTTCTTGAATCAGTTTCAGTAGTTTTTATCTTTTCAGTAATTTGTTAATTTCATCTGAGTTATCTAACTTATTAGCATACATTGTTCATAGTATCCCATAATAATCACTTTTATTTCTGTAAGATGAGTAATAATATCCTCTCTTTCATTCCTGATTTTAGTAATTTGGGTCTCTTTTCATTTATTAGTAAGTCTTGCTAAAGGTTTGTTAATTTTTTCTAGCTTTTTTGAGATATAATTGGCATACAATATTGTATAAGGTTAAGGTATGCAGTGTGTTGATTTGATATACTTATGTATTATAAAATGATTACCACAGTAGCATTAGCTAAGACCTTCATATCACATAATTATCATCTATTTTTTGTGGTGATAACACTTAAGATATACAGTTTTAGCAACTTTCAAGTGTAAAATACAGTATTAATAACTATAATCACTATGTTGTATGCTGCTGCTGCTGCTGCTGCTAAGTTGCTTCAGTCGTGCCCGACTGTGCAACCCCATAGATGGCAGCCCACCAGGCTCCCCCATCCCTGGGATTCTCCAGGCAAGAGTACTGGAGTGGATTGCCATTTCCTTCTCCAATGCAGGAAAGTAAAAAGTGAAAGTGAAGTCGCTCAGTCGTGTCTGACTCTCAGCGACCCCATGGACTGCAGCCTACCAGGCTCCTCCGTCCATGGGACTTTCCAGGCAAGAGTACTGGAGTGGGTTGCCATTCTAGATATCTATAACTTACTCATTGTATAGCTGGAAGTTTGTACTCTTAAAGGTTGTCAATTTTGATCTTTTCAAATAACCTACTTTTGGTTTCATTAATCTTATCCATTTTTTTCTATTCATTTTTTTTTTTTTTTACCTCTACTCTGGTCTCTATTCCTGTATTCTGTTTGCTTTGGGTTTAGTTTGTCTTTTCTCTCCAGTGTCTTAAGGCAGATGGTTATTGTACTGATTTGAGATCTTTCTTATTTTTTTATTATTGGCATTTATGGCTATAAATGTCTCTCTAAGCACTGTTTTTACATCCGCATTTTGTTAGTTTTGGCATTCTGTGTCTTCATTTCCATTTATCTCAAAAGTATTTTGTAATTTGTTTTTTGACATATTGATTATTTAGAACTGTGTTGTTTAATATCCATGTATTTGTGAGCTTCCCAAATTTGTTTCTATTATTGAATTCTGATGTTATTTTATTATGGTTAGAGAATATTACAAGGTTTATTTTATAGCTTAGCATGTCACCTACCCTGAGAATGTTCCAAGTCCATTGGGAAAGAATGTATTTTCTGTTGTTGTTGAGTGGGGTAGTCTATAGATGCCTCTTAAGTCTAGTTGCTTTGTAAGTGTTTTAATGTTTTCATTTCCTTGTTCATCTTCTGCCAGTTGTTTTATTCATCATTTAAAATGAAATATTGAGGGCTCCAACTAGTATTGTTTAATTGTTTACTTCTCCCTTATTTTCTGTAAGTTTTTGCCTCATGTATTTTGGTGCTCAGTTACTAGGTACATATCTGTTTACAATTTGTTGTATATGCCTGATGGATTAACCCTTTCATAAAAGAATTTACTCTTGTAAAATGCCTGTACTTATCCCTGGTAATATTTTTGTTTTAAAGTATATTTTGACTATTAATATAGCCACCTTAGTTTTGTTATGGTTGCTGTTGCATGGTATACTTTTTTCACGTCTTTGCCTTTCAATCTATTTGTCTCTTTAAGTCTAAAGTATGTCTGTTGTACATAGCACAGAGTTTGATATTATTTTTTTAGCCAGTTGTCTTTTGCTTGAATTATTTAATCCATACACATTTAATGGTATATTGATATAGTTAAGATTTGCATTTGTAGTTTTGCTTTTTCTTTTTTATATTTCTCATGTCTTTTTTGTTCCTCTACTCCTTCTTTACTGCTTTCTTTTGCTTAAACATTTTCTAATGTAATGTTTTCATTCCTTTAATGATTTTTTACAGTTTTTGTTGGGGTTTTTTTCCTATTTATTGCTGTAGGGCTTAATATATACATCTTAAGATGTCAGCATCTACATCAAATTTATGTTGACTTAATTCCAGTGAGATACAGAAACTTCATCCTAGGAAATCTAGTTTATAAGTTAGGCTAGTAATTAAGCTACTAGTTTGCTCTTAACTGCTTTCAACCAAAACCTCCATCATTTGTGAGGGCATCCTTAGGCTTAAATTTACTCACATTCTGTCTCAAAAAGATAAGTCCTCTTGGGTAGACCTCTCTAGTCTATGGCCTGCCTCTTGCCCACGGCAAAATCTCTGAGCCATGCGCTAGAGCTGGGTTTAGGGACAAGTGGTATACTTTTCTCTGAGTGACACTCCTGCTTTAATTGCTGGGCACTGGATGGAGGGTGGTAGCCTCTGGTCCTCTTTGTTGCCTTTACTAGTCTGGAACCTCAGACCTATGTGTGAACTGGGGACCTAAGTGTTCTTAGAATGTCATGCATGAGTAAGTAGGGCCTCTTCCCATGAGTAGGAGCTGGACAGGAAAAGGGAGCCCCCAAACTCTTGATGGCACTTACCAGGAACTTAGCTATGCCACAAACAGCTGTGAGGTGGAATGAGAAATGTGGATGTTCTGCCCTCCTTGGAAAGACACTATAGCCCTTGACACGTAGCGTAGCGAGAGGGAGCCCTGTGCTCCTGGCTGCCTAGAGTGGAATTTCTGTTACGTTGGACAGAGAAACAGGGGGAAGGAAGTGGGTTGTGGTTCAGCTAGCACAGATAATTGCTGTTCTTGCTGAGTTTTAGTAGATTTCTTGAAGAAATGATTTTTCCTTTTCTGCATGTCTTTAGGATCATTTTCAGCAACTTTAAATGTTTTTTTAATTACCTCAACAGTATAGTGAACACCTATGTTTTTACCAAGAAACCTAAGAAATAAAATGTTACAGAGGCGATCATAGTCCTCTCTATTCTTCTTCCTAATCCCATTTCTCTCTCTTTTTACAGAAATAATCAATACCTTGAATTTAGAGTTTCACATTCCTATATGTTTATATTTTATTATATATGTATACATTCTGAAACAGAAAACACATGATTCTTTAAGGTTTATAATAATATATATGTATAAAGATATTGAGCTTGTATCACTAAAAAAGAGAAAGAAATTCAGCTCTTCCTTTATAAAACACAGATAAACACAGGAGTATTAGCTGAAAATATCCCTTCAAATAAATTGAGCCTTAAAGTTCATCCTTTGTGACCTAGAAGTGATTGTCTCATTGTTATGTAAAAAATATCTGAAATAACATGACAACCTGCTGTCACTAATTGATAACCACATCTGGACTGTGAAGTGGTATATGTTTCCTGGAGTTACAAGGCCCCAGTATGACACTATAGAGGGTTAATATGCATCTCTCTCAATACCTACCCAGCAAATTCCACTTTACATAGACACGTGAGGCCTCAACATAGCAGTACTAACCTGGGAAAGTGGTGGGTGATGGTTTTCCAAAATAGAAAGCCATTCAAGGGAGACTGATTGTTATTTTAGGAGGTAAATCAAGCAAGAGAGGAATGTATGGAATTTCAGAGTCAGAAATTTTGAAAAGCTTGAGTTGAGAACCAGAGAAAACAGGGAGATAAGAAAATGACTTAAGATCGCTCTGTGACATATTAACCTAGTTGAAGAGACAGATGGAGACTGGAGAAGAAAGAAGGTCTATAGTTTGTTGGGAGTTTTATGTTTAAAGAAAGGGATGGGAGTCAGTAGCAAGTTCATTGGAAGGGGCCTATGATGGACCTGAGATAATGCCCAATGACCAGGGTTCTATTCAATCCCCTAGTATGCACAGTGTGAATGGAACCTGTTCATACGATGAGATATTGCTCCTATGATTATATTATGTGGAAAAGGTGAAGAAATTTTGCAAATGGGCCTGATTTTATTAGGTGATCCCCT
Organism: Giraffa tippelskirchi; assembly: GCF_054371585.1. NCBI lineage: Eukaryota > Metazoa > Chordata > Mammalia > Artiodactyla > Giraffidae > Giraffa > Giraffa tippelskirchi. The sequence continues at coordinate 99,545,533 of NC_137280.1, read as the reverse complement.
TGAAAGCAAGCTTTCCTGCTGGCCTTGAAGAGGCAAACAACCATATTCTGAACTGCCTACAGAAACGGGTGGCCTCTCAGATCTGAGGGCCTCAGTCCTATAGCCACAAGAAATTGAACTCCACCAGCAACTTGAGTAGACTTGAAAGAGGACTCAGCTCCAGATGAGGATGCTTCCCAGCCAACATTTTGATTGTAGGTTTGTGACATCCTGAGCAGGAGACCCAGTTAGATTGTGCCCAGACTCCTGACCCACAGAAACTGTGAGATAATTAATTAGTGTTATTTTAAACCACTAAATTTGTAGTAATTTGTTACATAGCAATCAAAAACTAGCACAGATCTCTTTCAAAATGTTTGCTTGAGACATCAAAGTACCTAGTCAGGCTTCTAGAGAAAAATATCACAATGACTTGGATCATGTTGGAATATATTTGACCTATGTGATTATCCCATTGGCCTGTCTATCCCTTTATCCCAAGGCATGAGAAGTGCCATTCTTGAGCTAGTTTTTAAGACCATGTTTTAATTGCTTAGTTTTGTAGTGTTTTACCGATGGCTATCAACAAAAGGTTTCAGAATTTTATAGTAATACTGTATTTTCTGTTTACTAAATAATAGTATTTAAAAGTGGTAACTTTATGCCAAATGGGTTTTTCTTTTGTCAAAGACTGATATCTTCGTTTATGTAATTATATTTTCAGTGGTCTCTCCTAGCTTTTTCCACTCACCCAATGGGTTCTGTCCTACAGCCATTGTTATTGAAGGAAACAAAAGTAAATGTCTTAATGATTTTACCCTTAGCACTTCAGGCAATTCTAAGATGGATGGTGGAAAGCTTGGATAAAGACACAAATTCTTGGTGCTGATAAAATAAAAAGAGATATGTGCTTCAGAAAGTACTAGTCAAAGTATGGTTTCATTCACTTTTACACTTAATCTGTAAAATTGGATTCTTTTACCCAGAATCCATTGGAAGATTAACAATCCCTGTATAACATTATATATTTAATATAAGGAAGTATTTTTTAATTTGGGTTTTTAATTCATTTTATATGTGAAAGGAAACAGTTTTTTTCATTAAGCAATAAAGGAATCAGAAAGAATCAGACTTGCTCTGCCCTTTATATCATCTCCTCTCAGACCAGTGAACTTCTAAAGAAACAAGGTTAGACAAATTTCTGTATTGACGAAAATGGTATATTTAGATTTGTCAGGATGAATCTTATGTTTTAAATTTAGAAATTTACTGCATGCTAATGACATTGAATGGTATTGAATTGAGAGGAGGCTTCTTCATCTTTTGTGAGGTTGCTCATGAGTAAAACAAGTTAACAAGTGGAGTGGCCAAGCATATACAGTTTATATGTGGATGTCTGCTCTTCCTTCTTTCCTATACCATTTCTTGCCAAGAAGTAAAGGTGGCAAAAATCTTTCAAAATCTAGTGCCCCAAAATGCAGTGCAGAATGGCAACAGCAGCTCAGAAAAGCTCTGAGAGGTAGAGGGAAAAGTGCTTAGAAATGATGCTAGATTATTAGCACAAGAATTTTGAGAGAGTCACTAAATTGTAAAGCTGTTTGTTTCTAACACTGCAAGTATTTTTCAAGTTGTAGTTGGATGAATTAAAGTGACATTTGTGGACACTTAGGAGGCATGTGAAACAATTGTCATTGTTAGGATCTTAAAGAAATTGCTGACCTGAGTACATGTAACCCTCTCATTAGAAAAAATAAAATCACCTCAAGTGATCCAGAGACACAGCCTTTCTCTCCAAGGGAAAAAGATACAGCAATACCCAAAGCTTGGCTTCTGTTGAAACAATAAACTCAGAGTCAGAAGTTAAGCTGCACCAGAGAGAACTAATGGAGCAGAACAGAATCTTTAGAAACAAGTCCCTTTTTGTTATTCTAGAGTTGCAACAACTCATTCTGTTTCCTTCCTACTTTCTGGTGCATTAGTAGAGACAAAGAACTGTGCCTTCGAAATAACCTATGAAATAAATAGGTCAGTACCACTGAACTAAATTCAGTGCAATTTGCAACAGGTAACATTCTTTGCGAACGAGTCCACGGGACAGGTTTTCCTGTACTACTTCAGCCAGGAGGAATTAGTGCACTAGCACATACCATGTCAAACCACCTAGAAAGCAATAGCTTAATAACGTCAATGAAAATAATCAATAAAAAACCTATAATAGGAGTAGAAAATAGTTTGATCTGAGCCAAACTGAGGACTATAACACAGAATACAGTCTCTCAGAAAATTAGGAGAATCTGCCTCAGAGAAGCATTTTCAGCACAGTTTTATATCTTATCAGAACTAAAGAACATCAAACAAGTCAGGAATACATTCCTTCAGGGCTTCAAAAGAAAAGGAAAAACAGATCAACATGTACACAACATTGGCACTGGGAAAGGTAGTCTTATATTACTGAAGGAGTACCAACATTGGAATCTCAGGAAGGGAGGCTTTTTATATTTATTTTCAACATGGATATTCTTTACTTCTGGCCAATGACAGCATATGTACAATGTATGTTTGATAGACCACAAACAGACTGCTTTAGTTAACATAAAATTCAAGTTAACTCATGTATTAGTCAGAATGACTTTCTTGTACCTCAGTATGTGAACATTTCTTTTATCCATAATATAAGTAGAAAATAAAATTATATTTAGGAATATAAGTATGTAATGTTAATATTTGTTATACTCAAAGATCAAATTAGAGATAGCATGTCGGTCAACTTAGAAAAACAAAGCTCACAAAAATACTTCATTTCAGAATTTGCATGACAGATAGAGAAACCTCATTTTGTTGTCTCCCTTTTCTGTGTCCCAGGACAGTAGAGATATTCAGAACATCCAAACCGTAGCTTGGTTAGTCATCTCAGAGTGCTTCCAACACAGTGCATCTTGAACCCCAAAAAGAAAATACCTCGTTTTTTTATGTATAAGGTTAAGACTTTTCTTCTCTTGGCATTCTTGTCTAGTTCTATGAGCTAACAGTGTTGGAAATGACTTTGTTAAGGTAATTTACTTGCAATCACCACTGAGACAACTTGAATCTAAACTTGAATTATGAAATAAACTTGAGTCTCTATTTTTTGACTTTATCTACAAAGTACAGATATTTACATTGGATCCAGATAATTGTTTTTTCTTGATAACATAGGTGAAATACTTCTCCCTTCATAAATATTAAATGAAAGAAGAAGCCCAATGATGAAATAAATCAGCCATGTGTTTAAGCTTCCAACTTTGTCATTATGTTTTATCACATGAGGATCTTTTCCCAAGAATTCTTTCCCATTTTTCTCCCCATGTCAACTTTAATTAATTTATTCAATACAATTTGTAAAATATTAGTAAGAACGGACTTTTCTGGAAGTGGTTTTAGGTTTACAGAAAAATGCACGGAAAGTAGAATTCCCATATACTCTCACACCACTCTCCTCAGTTTTTCCTATTATTACCAATTTGCATTAGTATGATATAGTTGGTACAACCAGTGAGACAATGTTGAGACATTATTAACTGAAGTTTATAGTTTACACTAGGGTTCACCTTTGTGTTGCATATTATGTTGGTCTTAACAAATATATAATGACATGTATCAACCATTATAGTATCATAGAAAGAATCTAGGTATGACTTGAGAGTGTCACTTTTCTGGTTGTACAGATACGGTAAAACTTGTAAACAAGAAAAAAAAAAAAACAAAACTGTATTTGTTGAGATCAAGAAGAGCCATTGTTACCTCCAAGTGTTCCCTCCAGCACTGTATATTGTTTCTGTTCAACGGAGCAGATATTGATGTAAAAGGAATGATTTTTCTCTAGCTTTTTCTATGCTGCAGATGAAAGCTACCTTATGTAGGTTATCAGTTGGGTTGAGTTCAGTTGCTCAGTTGTGTCAGACTCTTTGCGACCCCGTGGACTGCAGCACTCCTGGCCTCCCTGTCCATCACCAACTCCTGGAGTTTACTCAAACTCATGTCCATTGAGTTGGTGATGCTATCCAAACATCTCATCCTCTGTTGTTCCCTTCTCCTTTCACCTTCAATCTTTCCCAGCATCAGGGTCTTTTCAAATGAGTCAGCTCTTCACATCAGGTAGCCAAGTATTGGAGTTTCAGCTTCAACATCAGTCCTTCTGATGAACATTCAGGACTTATTTCCGTTAGGATGGACTGGTTGGATCTCATTGCAGTCCAAGGGACTCTCAAGAGTCTTCTCCAACACCACAGTTCAAAAGCATCAATTCTTCGGTGCTCAGCTTTCTTTATAGTCCAACTCACATCCATACATGACTACTGGAAAAACCATAGCTTTGACTAGACAGACTTTGTTGGCAAACTAATGTCTCTGCTTTTTAATATGCTGTCTAGGTTGGTCATAACTTTTCTTGCAAGGAGTAAGTGTCGTTTTATTTCATGGCTGCAGTCACTATCTGCAGTGATTTTGGAGCCCCCAAAAATAAAGTCTGCTACTGTTTACACTATTTCTCCATCTATTTGCCATGAAGTGATGGGACCGGATGCCATGATCTTAGTTTTCTGAATGTTGAGCTTTAAGCCAACTTTTTCACTCTCCTCTTTCACTTTCATCAAGAGGCTCTTTAGTTCTTCTTCACTTTCTGCCATAAGGGTGGTATCATCTGCATATCTGAGGTTATTGATATTTCTCCCAGCAATCTTGATTCCAGCTTGTGCTTCACTGAGCCCGGTGTTTCTCATGATGTACTCTGCATATAAGTTAATTAAGCACAGTGACAATATACAGCTTTGACATACTCCTTTTCCTATTTGGAACCAGTCTGTTGTTCCATGTCCAGTTCTAACTGTTGCTTCCTGATCTGCGTACAGCTTTCCCAAGAGGCCAGTCAGGTGGTCTGGTATTCCCATCTCTTTCAGAATTTTCCACAGTTTATTGTGATCACACAGTCAAAGGCTTTGGCATAGTCAATAAAGCAGAAATAGATGTGTTTCTGGAACTCTCTTGCTTTTTCAGTGATCCATCGGATGTTGGCAATTTGATCTCTGGTTCCTCTGCCTTTTCTAAAGCCAGCTTGAACATCTGGAAGTTCACGGTTCACATATTGTTGAAGCTTGGCTTGGAGAATTTTGAGCATTACTTTACTAGCGTTATGTAGGTTATAAACAGATATAAATGAGAATTAAGAGGAACAAAACCATCCCAGAGAAAAAGAAATGCAAAAAGGCAAAATGGTTGTCTGAGGAGGCCTTACAAATAGCTGAGACAAGAAGAGAAGTGAAAGGCAAAGATGAAAAGGAAAGTTATACCCATCTGAATGCAGAGTTCCAAAGAATAGCAAGGAGAGATAAGAAGACCTTCCTAAGGTAAGTGAAAAGAAATAGAAGAAAACAATAGAATGAGAAAGACTAGAGATCTCTTCATGAAAATTAGAGATACCAAGGGAACATTTCATGCCAAGATGGGCACAATAAAGGACAGAAATGGTTTGGACCTAAAAAAGCAGAAGATGTTAACAAGAGGTGGCACAAATACACAGAAGAACTATACAAAAAAGATCTTCATGACCAAGATAACCACAGTGGTGTGATCACTCACCTAGAGCCAAACATCCTGGAGTGTGAAGTCTAGTGGGCCTTAGAAAGCATCACTACGAACAAAGCTAGTGGAGGTGATGGAATTCCAGTTGAGCTATTTCAAATCACAAAAGATGATGCTGTGAAAGTGCTGCACTCAATAAGCCAGGAAATTTGGAAAACTCAGCAGTTGCCACAGGACTGGAAAAGATCAGTTTTCATTCCAATCCCAAAGAAAGGCAATGCCAAAGAATGCTCAAACTACCGCACAATGCACTCATCTCACACACTAGCAAAGTAATGCTCAAAATTCTCCAAGCCAGGCTTCAACAGTACATGAACCGAGAACTTCCAGATGTTCAAGCTGAATTTAGAAAAGGCAGAGGAACCAGTAATCAAATCGCCAACATCTGTTGGATCATAGAAAAAGCAAGAGAATTCCAGAAAGACATCTACTTCTGCTTCATTAACTACACTAAAGCCTTTGACTGTGTGGATTAAAACAAACTGCAAAATTCTTAAAGTGATGGGAATATCAGACCACCTTACCTGCCTCCTGAGAAACCTGTATGCAGATCAAGAAACAAGTTAGACTGGTTCCAAATTGCAAAAGGAGTACATCAAGGCTGTATATTGTAACCTTGCTTATTTAATGTATATGCAGAGTACATCATGTGAAATACCAGACTGGATGAAACACAAGCTGGAATCAAGATTGCCAGCAGAAATATCAATAACCTCACATATGTAGAAGACACCACCCTTATGGCAGAAAATGAAGAAGAACTAAAGAGCCTCTGATGAAAGTGAAAGAGGAGAGTGGAAAAGTTGGCTTGAAACTCAGCATTCAGAAAACTAAGATCATGGCATCTGGTCCCATCACTTCATGGCAAATAGAAGGGGCAAAAGTAGAATAGTGACAGATTTTATTTTCTTGGGCTCCAAAATCATTGCAGATGGTGACTGCAGCCATGAAATTAAAAGACTCTTGCTCTTTGGAAGGAAAGCTATGACAAACATAGCATATTAAAAAGCAGAGACATCACTTTGCCAACATAGGTCTGTATAGTTAAAGCTATGGTTTTTCCAGTAGTCATGTATGGATGTGAGAGTTGGACCACAAAGAAAGCTGAGCACTGAAGGATTGATGCTTCTGAGCTTTGGTGTTAGAGAAGACTCTTGAGAGTCCCTTGGACAGCAAGGAGATCAAACCAGTCAATCCTAAAGGAAATTGATCCTAAATATTCATCTGAAAGACTGATGCTGAAGCTGAAGCCCCAATACTTTGGCCACCTGATGCGAAGAACTGACTCATTGGAAAAAGACCCTGATGGTGGGAAAGATTGAAGGCGGGAGGAGAAAGGGATGACAGAGGATGAGATGGTTGGATGGCATCACCGACTTGATGGACATGAGTTTGAGTAAACTCTGGGAGTTGGTGATGGACAAGGAGGCCTGGCGTGCTGCAGTCCATGGGATCACAAAGAGTCGGACACTACTGAGCAACTGAACTGATTTGAAATGTTTCACATCATGGCCGTAGTTTCTAGGTTATGTCTTTGGTAGGCCTTTGCCAAGTTTGTAGATATTTGTAGCTTTGGGGACTGTAGTTCTTAGACATAAAATAAGCAGGTGTGCCAGCAGGTGGCACACTTCACATTTTGGATTTCGAGGATCCCATTTTTTTTTTTTTTTTTTACTGTGTTATTGTTGTAATTATTTTTAGCTAAGCCTTTGTGTCTCTCAGAGCCAAACTAATACCTAAAAGTGATGTGCCACACAGTTAGGAATTGTGTGATGTTTCACAGTTTACCTGACATGGAAATTTTCTTCAGGTTGGCAGGTGACCTAGGACAAATCCAACTTGTTTCATGACCAACTTATTCTATGTAGTGGGTGCTCTAAGAACTCTTAAATACTCAACCAGTGACCAACTTTTGTGTTTTTTTTTCCTCAAAGATTTCCATTAATAATAGGCCTTGCCTAGACAAACCAAGACAAAGAAACATTCGCCTTAACACACCAACAATAGTGAAGCGATGTTAGTGGACAGGACAAGAGAAAGCAGTACACACCACCAGCAATTTCCAGTGTGAACCAAACCAGCATTCTCCAGTAAATGTGGTTTATAAACTAGAACTGGGGGAGTTCCATTCTGACTGAACCAAAGGTTTGGGACTCAGATTGCGGATGGAACTGTCTGGCAGCTCAAGCTGATCCACTAAGCCCTGAACTGGAAAGACAGTTACATCAGGAGCTCAACACAACAGAGTGGAGGTCAGAACCCTGCTGAGCTGAGCCATGATCCTTGAAAATGGCAATAATAGTGAACTCAAAAAGGGGTTCTAGGGTACCACACCTGGGTTTCTCATTGTCCTTGAATGCCATAAGAAGTTCCCCTTGAATGCCCTTGCTGCTACCAAACCTGTTAACAAGGGAAATTCAACTGAATAAACTTAAAGATAAAATTTACTTCATTAAATGATTCGGGAATGAGGCAGCATCCCATATAGCAAATAGAGAGCTTCCTCCACCAAGCTGAAGGAAAGGAAAGGGTTTTAAAGGCAGAAAGGGAGTGAGTATAAAAGGAAATTATTAGCAAAAAATGCATTGTTTCAGGTAAGGTCACCCTTCTCAAGGGAATGGGAGGAATCTTTTGGGTAGATTATCTTACTAGTGCTGACGGGTAATTCCAAGTTGACTGGTTAAAGGTTACATTCTTGACATGGGCTGAAACATCATTTAGGTTAGACATTAAGTCTTGGTTTCCTCATGTGAGGCTTAGCATAAGTGTCTCCATTTGGGGCCTATTATTTCTTTTTAGCACCATGTTTTATTTTTAGCTTTATTTTCTTATGGTCAGCTTCTGCCAAGTTTCAATATTTCCTTCTATAAAGCTAGTGTGCAAATACCTCTCAAGTTTAATGTGTATCCAGATCACCTAGATATCTTTTTTAATGCAGATTATGTTTTCAATAAGTTTTGATACATGTCTAGCAAGTTGTCAGATAATACTGATACTTCTGGTTCAGAAGAATACATTTTGAGTAGCAAGGTCCCATTCCATTAGATTGTACAATAAATCCTGACCTTATCTTCACCTACTCCTTACTAAATGGTCCCAACTTACATTCAATGTAACAGTGTCTAACAGTTTGGTGTTTTTTGAAAAGGCTCAATCTTATTTAATCCTCACAGTATCCTCTTCAGTAGATTGGAAGTTTGGTTGGTTTCCTCAGTGAGAAAAGTGAGCCCAAGAGTACAGTGACACTTTGCAGACACTTCTCAACCTTGGCTTTTCTGAAATACATCTCTGAACTAGCTGTTTCCAAAGGAATTGTGGGCATGTACAGAGCAGGGACAACTTCACTTTAGGTAATTTGCTTTGAGAACACTTTTTCTCTCGGTCTGTTGTGTCCTTTATCTTATGAGCTTGTTCTGCTTTGCCTTTGGAGTTTTTTCTTTCAGAATGAGGTGGAAATTGGCTTGACCTCCCATGAAGCCCTCTAGTGACAGTCTTTCTGGGTGTTGATTTAACAGTCCGGTGTCTCTTTTCAGCTGACTGGTTGGCATCCGTGAAGCTCCATTTTTTTTTTTTTTTTTTTTTTAATAGCTTTCTCTAGTGGGTTCCTAATGTGTGTTAGTATAATACAAGTTTAAGGAAATCTTCGGTAAAGAAATCTGCTTCCCTATGTTTAAACCTATATATTTTTTTAAACTTACATGGCCATATAACTCTTGGTTTTGGTGGCAAAGACATTCTTTTTCCTTTTGCTAATGTTCCTACGTTTTACATACAGATACAAACATACACTTACCAACCACTTTTCTAGATTCTCATTAAGTAACAAACATTATGGTAAGTACTTTAAAAGACATCTCTTTTATACTCCCAATCACCCTCTGAAGTATTGTAAGCTCTTTTTGACAGGAGAGAATTAAATTGAGGCTTAATAACTTACACAAAATATTTAGCTAATTCAGGACAGAGCTTGAATTCAATTTAGGATGCCTGGTTCAAGAGTGGGTTATATATCTCTTGGGGATACCTTAGTGCTTTTCAAGTACCCAACATTGTCCCTTTCCTTAGGACTATGACCATTCAGCTAATTCTGACAGTGCTTAAAATAAAAAGATGTCAGGGTGGAGGTACAGTTAGTGAGAGTTGTGGGAGAATATTGAGCTTTCGAGCATACTCGACTGATAAAATGAATGCCCAGAAGGGTGTTTGTCACCTAGTAAATGTGGCTCAGTCCCAGAGAAAAATCATTCTCAGAAGAGTTTTTAATGCATTTTACAGGTGTTTCTCTGCTTGCCATGGCTCTTTCTCCAGGGCACCTTTGCAAAACTCATGAATAAGAGGTGACATGGCTGGGGATGTCTGACTGGCACACCTTATGTGAAAAGATGGAGAGCCCTGCTCTTAGCCAGTAAAGTCACATCTAATTTCTAAAACTAAATTAGAATAATAATGACAATAAAAGACCCAGAACACCACTTTATTACATCCCACTGTGTTTATAGTACTTGGCAACAACAGGGGGAAAAAATCTTGCAATCAAATTAGGGTGATCTGCACGACAAAAGTATCAGCACAAGACAGTAGAAGCAAGAAATTGTTGATGATTTTCATTGTCTGTAATACTGCTGAGAGCTTTGTTTGTCTTCACCTTGAAGCTTTGGAGAAAATCCGACTCTCCTTGGCATCATTAGCTTTTTTGACTGAACCATCTTGCTATTTAATAAGGATCAACCCCTTGAGGTTATTTTGGAATGTTTTCCTTTCCCGGTGCCTGGGGTTTTCTGTTTCTAAACGAGATACATTTGAGAAAATCTGGGAGGTTCTAAGTGCTGTTTATTATTTAGATGAACATTTTTATCATTTTTAAAATTACAAGATTCCAGGGAACGTGAATGGAATGAAGAGTGTTGGCTTCAGCTGCATCATCTCACATTATAATGAGAAACGTTGGGTAGTTAACCTGATCTCGGTTTCCTCCCTGTGATGTGTGATCATAGTACCTATCTCATTGGGTTGTGGAAGTATTTGAAAACATCTCTGTGATATATCTAGCCACATTAGGCATTTCATGATTAGTCACTTGTTTCTTGTAACAAGCCTAGTGAAAACGTACTGAGGGAAGGAACGTGCTCAGTTCTCCTGGACAGAGCTAATAGTCCAGATAATGGCCATGCTTTAGAGATGAACTTGGGTGGTTCTTACCAGCTGGTATTTCTGTTTTTTCAGAGGTCAGAGATATGTATATAAGCCAGTTCTGGGAGAAAATTGAATGCAAGAAGAATAAGCAGTTATCAAGATTGACCAGGGAACTGGTTTCCCAACTGAACTGAAATTGGACAACAATTAGTTCTTGGACTCACACCTTCCTCCATTTTTGGTGAGAATATATCTTCACAAAGGCATTTTTACACATATTAGACAGATATTCAGATTACTTTTTGTATCATCTTTTGGGTTATAAGTCTTTACCATTCGTGCGTTAATAAATTTGTACATAAGCAGAGTTTTTTCATGATATCTTTCTAAATTTGAAGTTGTCACTATCATAGCATTGGTTTAGATGTAATTAAATGTCTTAGTTCCTTTCTATTTTTCTACTGTCTCTGATTGAGTATACCGAAGTTAACAAGGCAGGATTGAAAAGGAAGGTTCTAGATAAGATACTCAGGTAAGCTAATTTACAGTGTTTTTCAACATCTTACCTTTTCTTTCTATTCTTCTAACTTTTGAACATCACAGAACTCCCTTCTTGGATACAGTTCTTTAAATTATTTATTCTCATTTATCTGTAATTTGGGAAACTGTCTGATAAGGTCATTTTGGCTTAGAGTGGTTCTGTCTCGGGAGGAGGTGGTGTCTATCATACCCTCCTCTGCTGCTGCAGGCTGGCCCCACGTTTAGCCAACCAAGGCAGCAGAAACTTACACTTTTCATCATTGGAAAGCATGGGCTGAGTTGGACTATCACGTGAAACCAGAAGTTCCTACTTAGCAACTGAAATTTTTCCCATGGATCACAAATACCAGAGCTGAGGGTGGGTGTTCCTAGGCCAGATGCTTAGAATTATAAAGGGAAATTTAAAAACTAAATCAAGATCCTGAGAGAATCTGAAATAAGATTCTGCTTTTATTTATGAGCTTGAAAGTTTTTTCCCTTGTAAATCCAGATGTTAAGTACCTGAGTGCCTGTATGTGGGTGTACATGTACATGAGTGTATGTGTGTACATATGTGTGTACCTGTATGTAAAAGTGTATGAAGTTGGGTGTGTGTGCATATGTATCTCTCGGCATATGCATGTACCCATATAACTGACCTGTTATTTGGAGGGTTTAATTTCAGAAGTATCATGAACAGTCCATCTTTGATTCTGAGTATTTACTTTCTCTTTCTGATAATTTGCAGTGATTACAAGTATTTCTATGGTTGTTTAGTTTTAAAGATGATATCAGGAAATCAGAGTCCTGTGCCCACCACAGCTCTATTTAGCAACCCCTTTGGCCCCAATATTACCAAAATTTCTATCCATACTATCCCCTTGGGAGGCCACATAGCAGTAATGTGTGTGGTCTGTGCCTCAGAGAGCTCTATGTTAAAATCTCTGCTACTTAATGGCTGTATAATCTTGGACAGAGGTTCATTCATTCTCTACTTCATTAAAATTCACTTTCTTCATTTTCAGAACAGAGGGCATGTAACTGAAAAGCTTGCTGCAAATTCTACATAAAAGAAAACATATAAACTAGCAGTGTGTGGCATATATTAGGTGCCTAGTAAATGTTAATTGGACTTCCTAGGTGGCTCAGACAGTAAAGAATCTGCCTGCAATGCAGGAGACCAGGGTTCAATCCCTGGATCAGGATGATCCCTTGGAGAAGGGAATTCTCCAGCATTCTTGCCTAGAGAATTCCGGGGACAGAGGAGCCTGGTGGGCTATAGTCCATGGGGTTGCAAAGAGTTGGACACAACTGAGTGACAAACAGAAACAACGACAACGAATGTTAATTAACCGTCTCCAGTCTCTCTCTGGTATTAAATTTAAACTCACGGAACACTAATTTTTCCCATATCTTTTTTCCAAAAGGTTAGTTGAGGGTAAGAAAGTGTAAGTAAATTTTCCAAGGCCACACAACTTATAAGAGGAAGATGGATGATTAAAACTGAAGCTCGTCTGATAGGAAAGGTTTTTGGTGGCTAAAATGCTAGTCTGAAACACAAACTGAAGGAATACATATTTTACATCTCCATTTTCAGCAGGCCTATACCTAAGTGATCTTAGCATCTTACCTCCTGCTCCAAAGTCTTTCTGAGAACATTAGACACAGTTAACCACTTACAGATGCAATGGAAGAGGGAGAAGAAAACAATTTAACAAAAGGAATTAGGAAAGGGAGATTCGAATTTAGAAAGATACTTTTTTCTGTTTGTTTTTCATTTTCCGTTTCTGCAGTCTCCTACTGTCACTGCTAAAGATTTTCCTCAAATATTGAGAGTTGTTTTTCCCTCCACAGACCTTGTTCACTCTTCATCCCAGTAAAGAAGTATTCTTCTATTGTATTAGTTTGATGTATGCTTTGAATAATGCTTGCATCTAAATACCAGATTCTGTTCATGATATTACACAGACAGAAGAATGTTTAGTTCTGACCCAAGGTGAAGAACTAGCACTAAAACCTAACTTTTAGGTTTTAATAAGGGTGAATTTAATAAGGGTGGAATGGCAAGTTAAACTGTTTGTTATCAATTTCCATGAAAAGAAAGAATACCTTTTGTCAGTTTTTGCTCTGTGTCATCTTTAGGTGAAATTTTTTCTGTGTCATCTTTAGGTGACAGTATCTTTGATAAAGGCATTTTGGTTCTGTTTCCCTGAATTTAATTCCTTCTATTGCCAAGGAGAATCACCAATATGTTAAATGGTAGAATTAAATAGAATTACTCAATTGCCAAGAGTTACCAATATGTTAAAATAGTCTTTATTTTTGCTTTTTACAATTCTACTTCAGTAAAAAAAGAGCAAAAAAAGACAAGGTTGCTGATAGTACCCAAGTATAATACTCTCGTACATAATTATGTGTTTCAAAACAGCCTTTCTCAGTACTTTAGCAAGCCTGATATATATCAGGAGACTGCAGAATCCTGCCAGGTGCAGCTGGGCATTCCCAGTAGACTGTCTGTCTCTAATGGTGACGTGTGTGTGCTCAGTCATATCCGACTCTTTGTGACCCCATGGACTGTAGCGGGTCGGGCTCCTCTGTCCACAGAATTCACCAGGCAAGCAAACTGAAGTAGGTTGCCATTTCCTACTCCAAATGGTCACTTGGGGCCAGGGATATTCCTGTGATATTAAGTGTTGTGGAGAGGCTTGCATCATCTGTGAATGTATTTTTTAGTACTTGGGGTCATGTGAAATGTTACCCTTGGGAGTAGCTGGAGAAGGGAAGCCTAGAGCCAGTAGCTGACCACTGCTAACTTATTTCCTGACCCCACCAGCAAAGTCACAGGCTCCTCACTGGTCATGGTGCATGCCTCCCAGTGCCTTGTGGTGTAGGTGAATCCTAGATCCAAACCTCTGGTCAGCATTTGCCAAGAGAAAGTACTAGAGTTTGGAATAGGCTAGCCTCCAAGGGAGCTTTTGACAGCAGCTCTGCCAACTGAGCGACTTCACTTTCACTTTTCCTTTCATGCATTGGAGAAGGAAATGGCAACCCACTCCAGTGTTCTTGCCTGGAGAGTCCCAGGGATGGGGGAGCCTGGTGGGCTGCCGTCTGTGGGGTCGCAGAGTCGGACACGACTGAAGTGACTTAGCAGCAGCAGCTGCCCATAACCATGCTTCCTGCTTCCATGTCAGGAGGTGCTTAGGGAGAAAAGGGAAGGAACCTCCTGGTTTTCCATCACTGTCCCTTCTCTTCCCACCTCCCTTGGCCACCTGTTCTCTGGGAACTAAAATAACTAGAGATTTGCCTCGAATAATTGACTTCTTTTATTTTGATCCATTAAAGAATAAGAGAGAAGTCATAGTGGTAGGTAGTGGGAGATGTGGGAGAAGGAAAAAAAACCAGTCTTTGTTGTATCCTTACTGGTTGTCAGACATTTTATGTACATTCTTATTCAGGTCTCATATAACCTAGGCAAGGTAAGCATTCATTCAGTAATCCATTCCTCCACATTTATGGTGTGCCTGTTGTGTACCATGCACCACTTTAGGGGCTGATGAGTAAAATCTCTAAATTCAAAGAGTAAGAATCTGAGAGGTCAAGTAACTTGTTCAAAATTATACAGATAATAGTGGAGAAGCAAAATCCTAATCCAGGATAGTTCTTTCAAATGATCCCTGAGGATCTCTTCTCTTTAGGTGAGAGGCAGTAATTGTTAAGAAGTTGAATGTGAAATCCAACTTGTCTTTATACAAGTTATAAAGAGCCCTGTTAGCTGGATCTGTTTTTCCTGAATGCTTAAAGCTGAAAGCATATGTCCATGTAGTTTATGCAGTGTGTGAAGAACATGACTGTTTCATTTTCTTTCTTTGCTTTCAGTTTCCTTCTACATCACCTCCACTCTCCTGATCTCCACTACTGGGGGCATCTGTGTCTTTAAGACCACTCGACATCCCACCCTCAACTTTCCATTTCTTCTTCTTTGATGAAGATAGGTCACAGATTCTTAAGTGAGTACTTTGCAAGTGCTCGAGAGTGCTTTGCAAGCTTAACTTCAAGATCCCCTTCCAACCATATTCAGTTCAGTTCAGTCGCTCAGTCGTGTCCGACTCTCTGCGACCCCATGAACTGCAGCACGCCAAGCCTCCCTGTCCATCACCAACTCCCGGAGTCCACCCAAACCCATGTTCATTGAGTCGGTGATGCCATCCAACCATCTCATCCTCTGTCGTCCCCTTCTCCTCCCACCCCCAATCCTACCCAGCATTAGGGTCTTTTCCAATGAGTCAACCCTTTGCATGAGGTGGCCAAAGTACTGGAGCTTCAGCTTCAACATCAGACCTTCCAATGAACACCCAGGACTGATCTCTTTTAGGATGGATTGATTGGATCTCCTTGCAGTACAAGAAACTCTCAAGAGTCTTCTCCAACACCACAGTTCAAAAGCATCAATTCTGCGGCGCTCAGCTTTCTTCACCGTCCAACTCTCACATCCATACATGACCACTGGAAAAACCATAGTCTTGACTAGACGGACTTTTGTTGGCAAAGTAATGTCTCTGCTTTTAAATATGCTCTCTAGGTTGGCCATAACCTTCCTTCCAAGTAGTAAGCGTCTTTTAATTTCATGGCTGCAGTCACCATCAGCAGTCCAACCATATTACTAATCCCTAAAATCCTTTTAGGTAAAAGTTTGGAATTTCTATTATCAGTTCATTGGACTAATTCACCAAATAAAGTTCCATATCAAAGTTTTCATTTAGAATCAAAATAATTTGTAATTTGTTGCTGTGCTGTGCTTAGTTGCTCAGTCATGTCTGATTCTTTGCAACCCCGTGGACTGTAGCCCGCCAGGCTCCTCTGTCCATGGAGATTCTCTAGGCAAGCACACTGGAGTAGGTTGCAATGCCCTCCTCCAGGGGATCTTCCCAACCCAGGGACCAAACTGGGGTCTCCTGCATTGCAGGCGATTTGTTTAGCAAATAATTTCTGAGTCAAATTTGTTGTATGTTTGAATGATTCTTCTATTGACACTTTTCATCTGTAGTAATAATACTCACTGTGGTTTGTAACATTGTGGAGAAACATTAGAAAAGTTTTTTTCTGCTTATATTGTAGAAGAAATGAGATGTTTTGTTCACTGTTTCTAAATTTTTTAATTTAAACTCTTGATGCATTTGCTTGGTTTTGATATTACTTAATAGCTACTCTTTCTAGATTAAAAGACTTGGCCATGTTTTTTTATGGATTATTTATTCAGGATTTAGAAGAATGGACCTATTGCTTAGGCATATTGAATAACACAATGATAAAGTCAGTCCTTTAAAATGGTAACTTTAAAAAATTTCGTTAGAGATTTAATGGGATTTCTCAACTACTCTGTTTTAATAGACAGCATATCAAGAACAGCTTTGGTAGTGCAATTTATATACAGTTCTTTTATGAACCAAATGAATGTTTTATTGCTTTCAGAAATGAATCTCCACCCATGAGACACTTGTAACAGAACAAATGAAAATTCAGTGTTTTTGAAGTAAAAATGCAACGCGGGAATAGAACCATACAGTATTATAGTGAAGGTGAGAAGGTTCCTTAGCATCTAACATACAACAGTCGCTCAAGTTGTTTGACTGTTAGATAAGAAAAGATGCTTGTGAAAAAATTCACTGATTCATAAAGCAGTAAAAGGCAGGCAGGGCCTTCTACCTCAGCTGGAAACCTGAAAGGGACTCTCTAGGTTATTTTTAATTTTTCAGATAAAAGTTATTTTTTCACAAAGAAACAGACAGGTGGTGAAGAACATAGATTTGCCTTGATTTTGCATATCACTTGCATCTCTGTCATGCTTGTCTCCAGCTTCTGATCCTATCCTGCAAGCAATGCTTATGTTATTGCTAACCCATGTCTTTACCAATGCATTAACACATTCTTTATTTCCCCAAACCACCATCACTTGTAAAAGAAATAGAGACCTCCAACTTCTTCTCTGTTGGTCATAAATATGCCACAGTAGCTCCTGAAATATTATCACTGAGACAGGCAATGAGTGTTTCCTGTTATTTTATTCTAAAAATGTTAACCCCTAGTTGAATGTTATTATATACATTGTTCACTAATTAAAAGTGAGATATTAGAAGTTTCTGAAATGAACATCTGCCTCAAACCGATATTTAAGTTATAGTCTGTATCTATTCCAGTATCGTACAATTTAGATACAAATCCTTCTATTGACATGGAAGAAATTTTGCCATTCAGTCTCTGAATAGAGTAAATGGAAATCTTAAAAAAGTAAATACAAGGAATTCACAGAAGGCATTCTATTTCCTAAAGAAATTAAGCTTATCTTTCTTAACCTAAATTTCTCAATTTGGAATATTCTCTGTGGGGTTTGAATTTAATCAGTAGAATTTTTTAATTTATAAAAAGATACTTTTGGGGTGATTTCATTCAGGTGACCCAAAGAAAAAATACAGCTGCTTTTATACTTTGGGTTAATCTTTTAGGATAAATATGCCGAGTTTGGGAAAGGGTAGAGGAGAGAAAGGTGAGCCCTTACCTCACCTCTCACTGGGTCTTAATGTGACCTACTGTAGGTGAATTACTTAAGTTCTTATTTTAAACAGAATGAATATTGAAAAATGCTTGCTAAATAAATTAATGAAATACATGACACAAGCCATTGAGATGTTTGCTTAACTCCATATGACTTATAAAGGGATTTTTTGAGTTTTTTTTTGAGGTGAATAGCCCTTTAGGCAAGACATATCACTAAGCTAAAATAAATAAATTTAAAAGGTTTCATATAGATCAACTCTAGATTACTATCGTATATCCCACCCTTCACTGTATACATGGAATACTGCAGAAACTGTACAATGTTGGTGTGGTTGTATAGAATCAATAATAATTGGTCCTGAATATAAAACACCAAAAAAGATACACAAATGCACAAGCACAGGTGTACACATACCCAGGCATGTGTAAAATATGTATTCTCTCCATGTAAATATATACAAATTACATACCTGTCATATTTTGCACATATATCTGAATCACTTTATACCAGCATGAGCTTGGCTCAGCGGTTAGGTTGATTTAGACAGCCAGTCTCATAAAAGTGAGTGTTCACTTGGTAAATTTCTGCAGATCCTAGAATAATGGTCTGCATTATCATTTCTAAAACCTAACTGCATACCAGGGGTCTCCAGGGAGACTTCTTAAAATCACAGGATGTTTAGTGACTGGAACCTGGGGCTCTGGGTATTAAAAAAAATCTCCAGGTGACCTTGATGCACATTATGTTTGGAATGTTTTTTATACCATATTCTGAGCACTCTATGAATTCCCTGTTTGACCTCATTTTTGGTCCCTAACTACTTCTTTTGAGGGGGGAAAGGAATCAAACCATTTTAATGAGGGGCTTTGGGTAAGCTCAAATGGCTGGGAGGATAATGAGATCTCATGTCCTGAGCCTGGCTGGGATCTACCAGCTTCATTGTTGCTGTAAGCCCCTGACCATTTCTTAGTTTCTTGGCAGATCAGGGAAGAATTTATATGGTTTTAATATTTATTTTCCATATTTTTTTTCTTATTTTCAGTGGGCTTGGTATGTGGAATGTCATACTGATAAACATAGAAGCCTAAGCACATTTTCTTGGTGTACTACCACAGGTAATTTCTATAGATGACTTGAATGGTGATCTAACCACCTTCCTGGGATGGAGGAGGGGGAATACTTAGGAACAGAACATGTATTTATATTTCACTGAATTATTTAGTCTTAATAAAAATCATAAAAGGAATGAAAATGGCACATGAGAACAATAACTCTTAGAAATTTGCAAGTAAAAGTATTTCAAACAAAAACAATTAAAGAAAGATTAGGGAAAAGAATCATCACTTTATGTGAGTGATGAGAATGTTCCATTAGATCCTTCTTTGTTGTTTCCTTTGGTGTTTCTATTCAAATGTGGCTTGAATTTGTCACATACATGAATTGCTGTAAGTTTTTATGATTCTTCACTCTTCATCAGACTTTCTCCTTTTGGTGCCATATGCTTATTTTTTTTCAAACTTCTACTTCCCTTTAATTGATTCTGCTTAAAATTGGTTTCTCAATCAGTTTCCTTCTCTCTGCCTATAGTAATTCTCCTTCCATTTGTTTCCTTCTCACTCACAGCAACACTAGACAGACAGCTTGATCACAGACTTACTCTTTCCCTCACCATATCTCCAACATTTTTATACTTCTCCTTTTCTTGAAGAAAAAAAAAATGATTTTTATAGAAATGTTTCTCCTCTTTCTTCTCAATAAAAAATAGGCAGCATGTAAAAAATCTTAGAAACCTGAAAAAAATTAAAATCTTTCTGAATAATAGTTATTTTTAGAATGAAGAATGCCTGATAAAAGCACAGATCTCTCAGATTTCAGAGAGTGAAATCAATAGTGTTCCATGCTGTTTCAATGTGGAGGTGACAAAAACAAAGATCTAAAGTAATAGTAGCAAGAAGAGAGTTCACGGAACAGAATCGATTCTTACTGCTAACAGTCATGTAAACTGAAATGGTTGCAGGCCTCTTAAAGGATCTTGAAGAATGTGGATCGATGCTGAAAGGCAAAAGTGAAAATGCTGGACCATCATCTTTGGTCTCCTTGAGAGTAAATGCATTTCTAGGAGTAAAATGTGATTTAAAAAAAAAAAAAAAACTACAATTTTGTGGAATCTTCTTTATAAACATTCAGATGTTTATGGTACTTTGCAAATTATCATTGAATTAGCACATTTAATTCTCAGAACTACTCCTATAAGACAGATTGTTTTCCTCTCCATTTTTCCGGTGGGGAAACTAAGGCATAGACCTGTTTGCCAACTTACTCAGGATTATGAAGCTGATAGGTGGAAATGCCAATATTCAGACACAGGTAAAGAAATAGCAACCCATTCCAGTATTCTTGCCTAGGAAATCCCATGGACCGAGGAGCCTGGTAGGCTATAGTCCGTAGGGTCACAAAAAGAGTCAGACATGACTTAGCAACTAAACAGCAGTAACTGCCTGACTCAAGTCTGATCTCTTCATCAAAATGCTGCCTCAATCTTAAACCAAGGGTAGAAAAGAGAATGGCATCATGGGTGATGAGTGATTTTATGCCTTTGCATAGGATAGAGTCCTCAGGTGCCAGAATTAAACTTAAATGGATCTTAGCGAAAATTTTGTCAGTCCTCATCTCATAGACAAGTAAAATAATTCTGAGAGACTAGAAAGAGTTAGCTCAAAGATGTCCTTTGTCTTTGTGAGATTAAAACCCCAAATCCCTCTGATGACAAAGCCTTGACTTTTTTAAGTCCTATTCCCTGTTCCTTCCCACACATTATCTTCCCCATTGATTTCTTACAACACTAGAAAGTCCACCACTGAGAATACTTTTCAATAAAGGTACTGGTATTCAGAAATCTTCAACTGACACATGGATTCGTTACCCTGAGGGAACCACAGAGAGTTACTGTTTTTCTCTGGGTTTATAGTTCCATCAGAGGGCCTCTTTTCTGTTTTACTGGAGAAAGAGGCAGGGGAGGACACCCTGGGCCTTTACTGTCCCCCTCCACTCACAGATTCCCTGCCTTGGAAAAAAAAATATACCGATAGTTGCTCTCTCAGTCAACAAGTTACTTGTTGCAAAATTGTTCTTGAGCACTCAGAACCTTGTGCTTTAGAGAACAGTAGCATCTTAAGTGCAGGCATTGTACTGTTTGCGTTTTGTTTTGTTTTTTTATGTTGAAGAGGTTCTTTATTGTTGTTTCCAGCAACTACACAGGTGAAGGTACAACCAATTCATTCTCGCTGCATGACCCCATGGAGAGCTGGAGCATTCATGTTCAAAGAAAACTCTTTGAATTGAGTCCACAAAGACTTCCCTCCAAGGATACAGAGCTCTGTAAGTTGAACTTTCTGTGTTCACAGAAAGTTGTGAATCAAGTGACATCTTCCAGTGATTTTCTCTGTCACCCTCATACTTTCCAAACTTTGTTGCACCTCCAAAGTAGTCGTTTTTTTCTATTATAGCTAAAGATGCCAGCCATATACCCAATAGAAACCAGTACTGTCAGGAAAGCTGCTCTCTGTGGATCTGAGGCTCTATCATTAGGCTTTTTAGATGGGCAAAGGCATTTCCCGATCAATGGAATGTCCTGACAAACAGTTCTGACATGTACCAGGGAACCGTTCATGACTCCAGGGAGCAGATTTTTACTTTACTTAAATCTGCGTCAAGGAATCTTGATGCGAGTTAGCATCCCATACTCATTTTTCTTGAACCACTTAGGTAGAATAATTTACATGGTGAATGAAGGACTAGCTTAAACAGTGTTCTCCTTAGAACTATGACCACTAACAACACTGCAAAAACAATACATATTGATCCTTTTTTTTTTTTTCCTTTTGGCAGATTTCAGCAGGGTAAAATTCCTTCATAATAAAAATGTGATTGAATCGTTAACCTTGCTTCACTCCACAGATGAATATCAGTTATTGTCTGCTCCCAGAACATTGTTAACACGTCTAAATTACTGTAATTTGGCACTCATCTTTCATAGCCATTCTTCAGGGAGCACAGGGGTGTGGACAAGAGGCCTCGGCTTCCCTTGAAGAGAAGCATGGGTTGTGGCAGCGAGGCTGAGGCACTGAGCTCTGTGTTTGCGGTTCCCTTGAGAGCTGTATCTGAGGAGCTGCAAAATTATCCTCAACTCTTCCCAATTTAAAGAGAAAAAGCCTCCTTTTAAATCTGTGCTGTTGTTGATTTCAGTTCTTTTCAATCCACTAGAGCAGGATTTTTCAAAGTGTGCCCTGTTTCTCTATATGTTGGATTAGGGGAGTGGGAAGAGAGAGGGCCCCAGGAGAATAATTCTGTGAGAAACTACATGTTTACTACATCAATGTATGTATCACTTTTTCTAATAGTTCAAAGTCACTTCTTTTTTACCTTTTTTTTTCATTTTAGGTACACATCTACAGTTCAGTTTTTATCCTATAGCAGACATGCTTAGAGTAATCAAAGGAACTCCACCTGAAAGCACAGAGTATAAATAGTCACAGACAAGAAATGCAATATTTGTGTGTGTGTTTTTGTTTGTGGGTTGTGTGTGTGTGTGATTCAGATAAAAAGGTTTGCCTTTGACAAGTTGCCAGTCTCATCATAGAGTTTACTTAATATGTAGTTTTTCTTTCTTCTATTATTCCTCTTTGTTTTCCTTCATTTAAAAAAAATTCAGTTCACCCCTTTACAGTTAGTCATTGGCTATAAACTATTACTTTATTATGAGTTGTTATACATGTTACTTAAATGGCAATAGATTTTTTAAAAACCGATGTATATAATTAGAATACTGTGGCATAATCAAGTTTCTGAAGACATTTATTTCCAACATAAGGGAAACATTAAACAGTTTGAAAATTCTTGGTCTAAAATTCATGTAACTACAGCTTTGGGCTCACAGTCCCTGGTTTAGAAACTTTTTACACTGCTCTGCTTTCTTTTCACAATCTTTTACCACTTCCTTCTCCATCAAACTGACCTTTTATTTTAATGGGTTTTCCAGAGAGAACTTGCAGTAATAGAGGCAATCTATTGTTGGACATGATTTCAGAGGACAACTTCGCAGTTTTGATGTACTTTATGTTACTTAATTGAACAGGGATAGACAGTTTAATGAGGCTTTCTCTATATTATTTTATTTTTAATTGACAAAACCAGGATGACTCACACCCAGATTTTAGGTAAATATGAAACTAAAGAGACAGGAGGAGGTTGAAGGAGGAGTGGTTTCTGGTTTTGCCAAGATGATGAAATAACAGGTTTCAAGTTCTGTCCTCCTAAATGAATGCTGGAGAAATCATAGAAGCACAAGGGAACTATGAATTTAAGGAACTAACAGAGGAGAAACACTCTCTCCGGCCTCATAGGTGGAAGACCTTCTGAGAACTAGTCTGCACAGGATAATTGGGTGGAGCAGAGGCAGAAAATGGGAGAATGGGATAGAACAGTGGTTCTCCAACATGCTGCAAAGACCAGTAGCATCAGTATCACCTCAAACTTATTAGAAATACAACTTATTAACTAATTCCAGACTTACTGAATCAGAAACCTAGTAATAACCAACTATTTATGTTTAAACAAGCCTTCCAGATAATGTAACACATGCTAGAACTTGAAAAAGAAAAGTTTTGTTGAGCTTCACTTGCCTTTTACTTGCTCTGAAGGCCTCAGTGTTGTGTTTTGCTACAAACACCTGCCTTTCCCCGGCAGCTCAGAGGATCAGTGCTGTTGCCAATTCAGGGAGCAGTACAGCAGTTGGAAGAAGGCCTGCTCCAGCTGTGAGTTACTCACGTAGGTGTGGACTGACCCGCTCTTCTCCTGCATTTATTTCCCTCTTAACTCTTCAGTTTTCAGCCTCGAAAACAGAGTGAACCTGCCTCTGTCGATCCACCTCTGTCATTCACTTTAAAGAAAACCTGGTTGGAGTAGCTGCCAGCTGGAGGGCCAGCCGAAAGGTCACCAGGGATTCTGTGTAGCCTGAGATACTCAACTGGGGGGATTCATCTCTGCCTCCTGAACTCACCTGGACTGATCAATTCTGTGTGTAATCTTGTGCCATTTTTCATGAACCAGCCAGAATAGCTGATACCCTAAGGAAGACACGGGTTCAGCAGATGCAAGAATGAGACCTCTGGAGAGTGACGTCAGCATGATGGTGACATAGGTGATTTCTGACTTGGCTGTGCCTCAGAACTGCAGACAGCTATTTATGAACAATTATGAACAAGACACCCCTGAGAAAAATCTTGAAACCTGGGAGCATGGCACTGAAGCACCCCGCTGCACCACAGAGGCTGAGACAGGCTACATTCCAAGATAAGAGAAGCAGCTGCAGGCTCACCGCACTGCCCCTGTTGTGGCCAGCACACACCGCTTGGTGAGCTCTGCTCTGAGCCTCTGGGGCCTGCGGGGGACAGCCAGCCGCTAGCACTGCGGGCCGCACTGAGGGAGTCCCTACCTTCACTGGTCTCGCTCCATGGGGACTACAGGGGAATCTATGATGGAGACTTCCAAGAAGGGGTGGATCCAGGATTATGAAACCTGTAAATTATACCATTTTATATCTTACAAAAAAGAAAAACAAAATTACAAATACACAAAATCAGGTGTGAAAATGATTATTTGTTTAGGGTGACACAAAAAATAGTGATAAAGTACACATACTTAAAAACTGACAGATAACACAAGTATCACTAAATCTCAAAAAACTATTTATATTATTTAACCATGGGTTCAGTCCCTGGGTTGAGAAGATCCCCTGGAGAAGGAAATGGCAGCCCACTGCAGTATTCTTGCCTGGGAAATCCCATGGACAGAGAAGCCTGGCGGGCTACAGTCCATGAGGTCACATAAGAGTCAGACATGACTTAGGGACTAAAGAATAACAATAACAGCAACAACTAGGAGACATATTCCTATAAAACTGTTTTCCATTTTTTTTGTTTGTTTATTCTCTTCATTCACCTCTTTGTCAACAATTGTATTATCAAAGATAATAGCACTTTAAAACAGATATATTTTATTCTTTTCTATATGATTGTTCAAATTTTGATTTTCTTATTGATACCTGGACATAAATCATACAGCTTCACAAACTTGACATGTTTTTGATACTGCAATAGTTTTGTGCTTTACAGTCACAGCACATCTGATTAATCCAATTTTGCATGATTGTGTCAAGAAAGATAAATTGTGTGCTACACTTGAGATTATGTATTTTGAATTTTCAAGTATATTTCTAACAACAGAGAGCTTCCATTTTGACTAGGCAGTCATTGAAAAACAAATTCTCATATAATTTTACATATCTGATGATTGGAATCATTTTTCACATAGTATTTTCTAGATTTGTGTACTTCAGACCACTTCCTTCATATTCTCAGTACTGGACACTGAAGCACATTCTCATATTACAGCACAACCTTTTTCACGTCATGATACAGACAGGATGTGTTGGCATAGTGCACTAAACTAGTATTCCCAGAAGCTTTTTTTAAAAAATATTTATTTATTTATTTTTGGCTTTGCTGGGTCTCCATTACTGTGTGCAAGCTTTTTATAGTTGTAACAATTGCAGTACGAGGGCTTCTTGTTGCAGTGGTTCTCTCATTGCAGAGCACAGGCTCTAGGGTGTGTGTTCTCAGTAGCTGTGGTACACAGGCTCAGTTGTCGTGCAGCATGTGGGATTTTCCTGGACCAGGGACTGACTGGTGTGCCTTGCATTGTGAGGCAGATTATTAACTACTGGACCACCAGGAAAGTCCCCCAGAGCTATTTTTACACATGTATAGATAGTAATAATTTAACTATACTCAGGAGTTACTGTGACTCATATGTTTTAGAATAGAAATGGAAGTAGAGGAAAGAGACAGAAGTCTTATCTGATTCCATATAAACATGTCTTACTTTTGAAGATGTACAAAAATATACAACCATTTGGTAGTGAGAGTCCACAATTCAAGCTTTATTAGTGTATTAGTCAGAGTTGAACAGAGAAGCCAAATCCATAGGAGATAAGTATATATGGAAAGCGGGAGAGAAGGGGTGAGAGAGAGAAGAGAGAGTTGGATTTGTTTTAAGGGATTGACTCACTTGATGGTGGAAGCAAGTGCATAATCTGTAGAGTAGCCTGAAGACCCAGCGAAAAGCTGATGTTGCACTTTGAGTTCAGAGGCTGTCTGCTGACGGAATTCCATCTTCCTATAGGGAGGTCAGTCTTTTTATAAAAAGAACTTCAACTGATTGGATGAGGTCCACCCACATTATGATCTATTTTACTCAAAGTCTACTGATTTAAATGTTAACCTCATCTTAAAAATTTCCTTAGAGGAAAACAATAGAATGAGAAAGACTAGAGATCTCTTCAAGAAAATAAGAAATACCAAGGGAACATTTCATGCAAAGATGGGCACAATAAAGGATAGAAATGGTATGGACCTAAGCAGAAGATATTAAGAAGAGGTGGCAAGAATACCCAGAAGAACTATACAAAAAAGATCTGCATGACCCAGATAACCACGATGGTGTGATCACTCACCTAGAGCCAGACATAGGAATGCAAAGTCACGTGATCCTTAGGAAACATCACTACGAACAAAGCTAGTGGAGGTGATGGAATTCCAGTTGAGCTATTTCAAATCCTGAAAGATGATGCTGTGAAAGTGCTGCATTCAATATGCCAGCAAATTTGGAAAGCTCAGCGATGGCCATGGGACTGGAAAAGGTCAGTTTTCATTCCAATCTCTAAGAAAGGCAATGTCAAAGAATGCTCAAACTACCACACAATTGCACTCGTCTCACACGCTAGTAAAAGTAATGCTCAAAATTCTCCAAGCCGGGCTTCAACAATACGTGAACCCTGAACTTCCAGATGTTCAAACTGGTTTTAGAAAAGGCAGAGGAATCAGAGATCAAATTGCCAACATCTGTTGGATCATCAAAAAAGCAAGAAAGTTCCAGGAAAACATCTGCTTTATCGACTACTCCAAAGCCTTTGGCAGTGTGGATCACAACAAACTGTGGAAAAATTCTTAAAGAGATAGAAAAACCAGACCACCTGACCTGCCTCCTGAGAAATCTGTATGCAGGTCAAGAAACAATAGTTAGAACTGGACGTGGAACAACAGACTGGTTCCAAATCAGGAAAGGAGTATGTCAAGACTGTATATTGTCACCCTGCTTATTTAACTTATATGCAGAGTACATCATGTGAATGCCAGAATGGATGAAGCACAAGGTGGAATCAAGATTGCTGGGAGAAATACCAATAACCTCAGATATGTAGATGACACCACCCTTATGGCAGAAAGTGAAGAGGAACTAAAAAGCCTCTTGATGAAAGTGAAAGAGGAGAGTGAAAAAGGTGGCTTCAAACTCAACATTCAGAAAACTAAGATCATGTCATCTGGTCCCATCATTTCATGGCAAATAGATGGGGAAACAATGGAAACAGTTGACAGACTTTAGTTTCTTGGGCTCCAAAATCACTGCAGATGGTGACTGCAGCCATGAAATTAAAAGATGTTTGCTCCTTGGAAGAAAAGCTATGACCAACCTAGACAGCATATTAAAAAGCAAAGACATTACTTTGCCAACAAAGGTCTGTCTAGTCAAGGCTATGGTTTTTCCAGTAGTCATGTATGGATGTGAGAGTTGGACTATAAGCAAAGCTGAGCAGTGAAGAATTGATGCTTTTGAACTGTGGTGTTGGAGAAGACTCTTGAGAATCCCTTGGACTGCAAGGAGATCAAACCAGTCAGTCCTAAAGGAAATCAATCCTGAATGTTCAGGAAGGACTGTTGCTGAAGCTGAAACGCCAATACTTTGGCCACCTGATGGGAAGAACTGACTCATTGAAAACACCTTGGTGCTGGGAAAGACTGAAGGCAGGCAGAGAAGGGGACGACAGAGGATGAGATGGTTGGATGGCATCACCAACTCGATGGACATGAGTTTAAGCAAGCTCCTGGAGTTGGTGATGGACAGGGAAGCCTGGTGTGCTGCTGTCCATGGGATCAGAAAGAGTCAGACATGACTGAGCTACCGAACTGAACTGAACTGACCTCTAGAATAATGTTTGACCAAATATCTGGATACTGTGGCCTAGTCAAATGGACACGTTGTTAAGCATTACAATGATGACCCTTCCTCTTTATCTAACAAGTTCAACTGCCTCAAAAGGAAAGCAATGAATAGGATAGTGTATGTAATCTGAAATATATGCACTGGAATAGAAGGACTCTAGAGGTGTGTAATGTTCATCCATATCAACTTCTTCTCTCCAGGTAAATAGAATAATTGCCCATTTCCCCCTTTACAGTTAGGCAGGATCATGTGACCAGTCCTGGGCCACTTCTTTACAAGTCAGAGTTATGATTTATTACTTCTGTATGAAGCTTTTAATTGCCAGTTCAAAATTCTCCAGAGCTCTTTTCCCCTGCTGTGTTGGCCAAATGGATTGCATGCTCTAGACAGTACAACTACATGGTGGTCGAGCCTCCATCCCTCTGGGTTTCTGAAACACTACATGCTGTTGCCTTGAAGCACTGTTGGGGCTTGTAATGGACTTTGCTTGAGTTAAACCACTGGGGTTGGGATTATTTTACTACTACATCATAATCTGTTCTAATACATGAACCAATAAATTAAAATAGCCATACTAATTTTAAAGAGTTAAAGGATGCCAATAGGAGTGTAAAACACAACTAGAATTATAAGGAGTAACCAAGTAGAAAATTTAGGTATGAAAAATTATTTGAAGTATGGAACCTAATGTATGGGATGAATGTATCTGGTAGGTATAGCTGAAGAACAA
This sequence comes from Giraffa tippelskirchi, assembly GCF_054371585.1. Lineage (NCBI taxonomy): Eukaryota > Metazoa > Chordata > Mammalia > Artiodactyla > Giraffidae > Giraffa > Giraffa tippelskirchi. The sequence goes on along the minus strand of NC_137280.1, from coordinate 99,516,884 downwards.
TTTAGTTGAATTGGAAAATCAAATTCAGCAACCCTCCAGAAGTCATTTGTTGTTGTTACCTAGTCTCTAAGTCTATCTCCAACTCTTTGAAACCCCATAGACTAGAGCACACCAGGCTTCCCTGTCCTCCACTGTCTCCTGGAGTTTGCTCAAACTCATGTCCATTGAGTCGGTGATGCCATCCAACTATCTCATTCTCTGTGGCCTCCTTCTCCTCCTGCCCTCAATCTTGTCCCAGCATCAGCATCTTTTCCAGCAAGTCAGCTCTTCGCATCAGGTGGCCAAAGTATTGGACTTCAGCTTCACCATCAGTCCTTCTAATGAATATTCAGGGTTGATTTCCTTTGGGATTGACTGGTTGGATCTCCTTGCTGCCCAAGGGACTCTCAAGAGTTTCCTCTAGCACCACAATGTGAAAGCACCAGAAGTCATTAGGAAACAATAGATAGTTGAAAAATGTAAAAGAAAAGGCTAAAGAGGTGTGAAGGATTGGAATAGAAGATACAAAGGAGGCTTCAGAAGGAAGGAAAAAAAGTAAAAATGGAGAGAAGAAAATATTTGAAGAAATAATGGAAGTAAATTGTCCAGAATGGAAAAAAATAAGCTTCAGATATAAAGGGTTCTATAGAGCATCAAGAGAAGACACAGAGAAAATTGAATATACTAAAGAAACCAAGAGAGTTAGTATTAGGTTTGGATAGTAACAACTTTTACTTATCCCTCTACAGTTTGTTTTTTTCCTGTTGCTCTGTTTATGTTTCTGAGGTCCATAGATTTTTTTATTTTTTCAACACAGAATGAATCATATGCCTAATTTCTCACTATTCCTGCAATGGCATGCAGCCTCCCTCCCTCTCTCTCTCTCTCACATACACACACACACATAACACTCACAAATAATGAGCCCTTAATAGCTCATTTATTTTCCTATCTGGATGATTGGATTGAGTTGAATTCATTTCCATGTGCCCGCAGTTAAAGGTTTTCAGACTGACTTGATTCCTCCTTGTCTCATTGAATACATTTATTTTCCTTTTTTTTTTTTTTTAATATTTATTTATTTATTTTGCTTATTTGGCTGTGCTGAGTCTTAATTGCACCACCTGGGATCTTTAGTTGCATCATGCAAACTCTTAGTTGTGGTATGTGGCATCTAGTTCCCTGGCCAGGGATTGATCCTACACCCCCTGCATTGAAAACATGGAGTCTTAGCCATTGGATCACCAGGGGAATCCCTCCATTTAGTTTTTAATGCTAATTCAACAAGACATCAGGGAAGCCAATGAATATAGTTAGCTTTTGAGTGAAAATATTCTCACTAGAGTAGTGAATATAACCTAACCACAGGAACTGCTATAGGTAGTACTATCTATAATCACTGCAGACATCTGTAAAAATAGATACTACTCCATAATCACTATGTAACTACTGTAGATCCTTGCTACTAATATTAAAGGCAGATAAAATTTTACAGTTTATATTTATCAGTTCAGTTCAGTTCGGTCTCTCAGTCGTGTCTGACTCTGTGACCCCATGAATCGCAGCACGCCAGGCATCCCTGTCCATCACCAACTCCCGGAGTTTACCCAACAAATGTCCATCAAGCCGGTGATGCCATCCAGCCATCTCATCCTCTGTCGTCCCCTTCTCCTCCTGCCCCCAGTCCTTCCCAGCATCAGAGTCTTTTCCAGTGAGTCAGCTCTTCGCATGAGGTGGCCAAAGTATTGGAGTTTCAGCTTCAACATCAGTCCTTCCAATGAACACTCAGGATTGATCTCCTTTAGGATGGACTGGTTGGATCTTCTTGCAGTCCAGGGACTCTCAAGAGTCTTCTCCAACACCACAGTTCAAAAGTATCAATTCTGTGGTACATATACACAATGGAATATTACTCAGCCATTAAAAAGAATACATTTGAATCAGTTCTATTGAGATGGATGAAACTGGAGCCCATTATACAGAGTGAAGTAAGCCAGAAAGAAAAACACCAATCCAGTATACTAATGCAAATATATGGAATTTGAAAGATGGTAACGATAACCCTATATGAGAGACAGAATAAGAGACACAGATGCATAGAACAGTCTTATGGACTCTGAGGGAGAAGGTGAGGGTGGGATGTTCTGAGAGAATAGCATTGAAACATGTATATTATCATATGTGAAACAGAACACCATTCCAGGTTCGATGCATGAGACAAATGCTCAGAGCTGGGGCAATGGCGTGACCCAGAGGGATGGGATGAGGAGGGAGGTGGGAGGGGGGTTCAGGATGGGGAACACATGTAAACCCATGGCTGATTCATGTCAATGTATGGCAAAAACCACTACAATATTGTAAAGTAATTAGCCCCCAACTAAAATAAATAAATTTATTAAAAAAAAAAAAAGTATCAATTCTTCGGCACTCAGCTTTCTTCACCATCCAAATCTCACATCCATACATGACTACTGGAAAAACTATAGCTTTGACTAGACGGACCTTTGTTGGCAAAGTAATATCTCTGCTTTTTAATATGCTGTCTAGGTTGGTCGTAACTTTCCTTCCAAGGAGTAAACGTCTTTTAATTTCATGTCTGCAGTGATTTGGGGGCCCAAAAAATTAAGTCTGACACTGTTTCCACTGTTTCCCCATCTATTTCCCATGAAGTGATGGAACCAGATGCCATGATCTTAGTTTTCTGAATGTTGAACTTTAAGCCAATTTTTTCACTCTCCTCTTGCACTTTCATCAAGAGGCTTTTTAGTTTCTCTTCACTTTCTGCCATAAGGGTGGTGTCATCTGCATATCTGAGGTTATTGATATTTCTCCCGGTAATCTTGATTCCAGTTTATGTTTCTTCCAGCCCAGCGTTTCTCATGATGTACTCTGCATATAAGTTAAATAAGCAGGGTGACAATATACAGCCTTGACGGACTCCTTTTCCTATTTGGAACCAGTCTGTTGTTCCATGTCCAGTTCTAACTGTTGCTTCCTGACCTGCATACAGGTTTCTCAAGAGACAGGTCAGGTGGTCTGGTATTCCCATCTCTTGAAGAATTTTCCACAGTTTTTTGTGATCCACACAGTCAAAGGCTTTGGCATAGTCAATAAAGCAGAAATAGATGTTTTTCTGGAACTATCTTGCTTTTTCGATGATCCAGAGGATGTTGGCAATTTGATCTCTGGTTCCTCTGCCTTTTCTAAAACCAGCTTGAACATCTGGAAGTTCACAGTTCACGTATTGCTGAAGCCTGGCTTGGAGAATTTTGAGCATTATTTAGTAGCATTTGAGATGAGTGCAATTGTGCGGTAGTTTGAGCATTCTTTGGCATTGCCTTTCTTTGGGATTGGAACGAAAACTGACCTTTTCCAGTCCTGTGGCCACTGCTGAGTTTTCCAAATTTGCTGGCATATCGAGTGCAGCACTTTCACAGCATCACCTTTGAGGATTTGGAATAGCTCAACTGGAATTCCATCACCTCCAGTAGCTTTGTTCATGGTGATGCTTCCTAAGGCCCACTGGACTTGAATTTATATCTACAAATTCATATAAATATAAAATAAGTAAACAAATAGATATAAATTCATACTTTTATATGGGCAGAGAAAGACTGTTATTGTCACTTTATAGATAAGCAAATTGAAGTTCAGAGTGGTTACTCTCCTAAGAGTCTAGTGTGAATATAAGACTTTCTGATTTTGAGTCTGATGCTCTTTATCATCCTGTGATTTCATGCAAAGTAGATTGAATATGTTTTTACTACTTTTGACCTTTCAAGACAAATTTAATCAATCTTTGACATTCAGGTTTTAGTTTAAATCTACGTCTCTATGACCACATGTGTAAACACAGGCACATACACACCTACACATAAGTTCACATTCTGCCTGAAAACATACTCAGAAGATAAAGAGAATGCGTAATCTTCCTAATACTTGATTGTTTTCTTCTTTTATAATGAAGACCATAATTTACCAGGTGACTTTATATGCCAAATGCTTTATACATTAAATAATTCTTCTATAATCCTAATTCTATATTACTTATAGACATTAAGTCACTTATTCAAAGTCTTTAAGCTAATAAGAAGCAGAGCCAGAATTCAAATCAATACTGACTCCAATTCCCTTGTGTTTCATAACTGGTCCTGCAACCAGCTGAACATAAGTGTAAAGCTCTGGGGATCAATGTTGTGAATGAGTTGAGAAACAACATGCTCCAGAGGTGAGATTTGGAAGAGTCCATGAAGGACTTGGTCCTAACAGCGGCAGTCCTAGAATAAGCCTGTGGCCTGGGCCTCCATAATCCCTGACATAGACGTAGATCCATGCACAGAAGAAATTCCAGGGGCTGGGCATCTGAACAGTGATACTGGGGCACACAGACTTTAGGTAGCATGTCCTCTTGGGTCCATGGACTCCTTGCCTTGTAGAGACAGGTACAGTCACAGAAGGGCCAGGGTAGACCTGGCTCCAGTTTCCAGGGTAATAGTGGTACGTGGTAAATATTTCCCTGCCCGATTTTTACTAAATAGAAGGAAATGAGGTTTCTTATTCCAGATAAAAAGACAACTTAATGGGAGCTAGAATATTTTAAATTTTTTTACTTAAAAAAATGTCATGTTGGAATATAGTTGATTAACAATGTTGTGTTAGTTTCAGGTGCAGAGCCCAGTGATTCAGTTATACATGTACACGTATCTATTCTTATTCAAATTCTTTTCCCTTTTAGGTTATTACAGAATGTTGAGCAGAGTTCCCTGTGTTATACAATAGGTCTTTGTTGATTATCTGTTTTAAATATAGTACTGTGCACATGTCAATCGCAAACTCCCAGTCTATCCCCACCCCCTAGCTTTGCCCCTTGGTGGCTAGAAGTTCTTTCTCTAAGTCAGTGAATCTGTTTCTATTTTGTAAATAAGTTCATTTGTATCATTTTTGGATAGAATATTTTAATTTCAAGAAATCTTTTTTGGAAATTAGATAATCAGAGATAGAACATTTACCATATATAAATAATCATTAAGATAAATTAACCTCATTAGTGATGAAAGAAATGTAGATTAAAGCAGTAATAATGTCATTTCCCATCTTTCAGATTAACAGTCTCCTTTAGAATAAAACTAAGGCTTCCCAGGTGGCTCAGACAGTAAAGAATCTGCCTGCAGTGCAGGAGACCTAGGTTCAATCCCTGGGTTGGGAAGATCCCCTGGAAAAGGGAATGGCAACCCACTCCAGTATTCTTGCCAGAGAATCCGATGGACAGAGGATCCTGGTGGGCTACAATTAGTGGGGTCGCAAAGAGTCAAGACATTACTGAGTGACTAACTTTCACTTTCAAATGCTAGTGAGATGGAAATGAGGCTGTCACTCAAATGTAAAACTACTGGAAGAATTATCGGTCATAAATTCATTTGGAAGGTAATTTGGGAATTTGAACTTAATGTCTGAAAATTTCCCCTTGTTTTTTGGCCCAATAATTTCACTTATGAAATACAGCCTAAGAAAACTATCTGAAATGCCTAAAACCATAATATATGTAGATATGTGCATCATAGTACTATATATAATGACTTAAAATGGAAGTAACTTAGTAAATAATAATTAGGAAGTAGATATATAAGATTTAGTAAACAAACTAAAAGATGACTTATAAAAGTTGTTAATAATGAGAATATTTGTATTCTGAATTTAAATTTCAAAAGCAATGATAGCTCTTTTTGTGCACAATACTATATCTACTCCATAAAGATATTTATAGATAAAAAACAAACTAGAAGCAATTATACTAAAATCATAAATAAAGAGGATAATAATTAAGTCCCATAGTTTGTGGACAGTGAAGCAGTTGTGGATCATTAAGTCTGTGTTTTCCACTGTTAATTATCCATGAAATAAAGAACATGTTGAGATTTTAATTTTGTGAACAACAACAACAACAAAAGGGTGTACTGCTAAACATTTAAGGCACTTTAATCATTAGGATAATTTTCTGTTGATTTGGATAGGATGATGTATGAGAAGTGATAATTTTTATTGCCTATTTGCCTCTTAGAAAAAGGGTTTCGTGATTGATATCATAGATAGCAAGCTACCCTTTATTTTCTATTCATATTATACCAACATTAAAACCATTGTAAAAATCCATGTTCTTTGAATGTTGAAACTTTATTTAAAATTCTGAGACTAGTTGGTCTTTAGTACTGTTTTTATTATTTTATTCAACAAATATTTATGAGTATTTAACAAATCTTATAAAACATTTTACTCCAGTTACCTATAAAATACAAACAGAAATGGTCTGCATATTTTGGAATTCTTTAGAATTAATGTACTAAATGTAAAAATATTCCTAATAAGCTCTGTAATCATATTAATTATTCCTCAGAATTGTTTGAGAGTGTCCCATTTTGTGAGGACAAAAAATTACCAAATGAAAACTACCAGGTATCATGGAGGGCACAGAGAGGTGGTTTTGTTTGCCTTACTCAAAGGCAGTAGTTTCGATGTCTACAGATTGGGCTCCAGAGAGATTGCTTTTTTTTTTTTTTAATTTATTTAATTGGTGTATAATTACTTTATAATATTTGATTGTTTTTGCCGTACATCAGCATGAATTGGCCACAGGCATACATATGTCTCCTCTCATCCCGAACCCCCCCCACCTCCCTCCCCACCCTGTCCCTCTGGGTTGTCCCAGAGCACTGTGATGGTGATGAACTGGCTACTGAAAAAGACAGAAAATCTTGATTTGTTGTTGTTCGTAAGTTACCTTCATTGTGATCTTTTTTAGCCTGAGTTCCTCCGTAAATCAAATCTGTAAGTATATATCAATAAAAAATTTTTTTAGAAAGCTGAAGGGAAATATCATAAATGAAATTATTAATTAAAGCATTAAAAAAATCTGGAAGAGTGGTAATTTTTCAATGATTCAGTTCTTAAAATTCAGTGTATTCTCTATGTGGAAAAGGCTGACTGACTTTGACTACATATATTCTTCATTACAGTCTGAAGCCCTAAAAATGTGACATAATTGGAGCATCAGAAACAATTTTTAACCATTTTTATACTGAAGCATAGTTGATTTACAGTGTTGTGTTAGTTTCAGATATACAGCAAAGTAATTCAGTTATACATACATGTTGTTGTTGTTTAATCGCTAAGTCATGTCATCTGCCATGCTCCTCTATCCATGGGATTCTCCAGGCAAGAATACTGGACTGTGTTGCCATTTCCTTCTCCAGGGGTTCTTCCCCACCCAGGGACTGAACCTGCATCTCCTGCATTAGCAGGTGGATTCTTTACCACTGAGCCACCAAGGAAGCCTTATACATACATACATGTATATATATTATTTTCAGATTATTTTCCATTACACATTACTAAATACATATTATACATATTAAATATAATTCCTTGTGCAATATAGTAGGTCCTTGTGGTTTTTCTGTTTTTTATATAGTAGTATGTATATGTCAATCCCAAACTCCTAATTTTTCTCTCTCCCCAACACTCACACCCCCTTTTCACTTTGGTAACCATAAATTTGTTTTCTATGTCTACGAGTCTACTGCTGTTTTAGAAGTAAGTTCATTTATATCCTTTTTTTTTAGATTCCACATATAAGTGATATCATATGATATCTGTCTTTGTCTGACTTACTTCACTTAATATAATAATCTCTAGGTCCATCCATGTTGCTGCAAATGGTACTATTTCATTATTTTTATGGCTGAGTAAAATTCCATCACGTATATGTACCGTATCATCTTTATCCATTCATCTGTTGATGGACACTTAGGTTGCTTCCATGTCTTGGCTAAAAAAAACAATTTAACATTCATTAATATTTGTTACTTCATCTATCAATGATAAGAGACTAGCCCTTTTATTTTTTAATTTTTAAAAGAAATATTTTGTCAAATGATGAAAACATAATGATTTTTTTGGTGTTAACATATTCTAAGCAAGTAGTTACAAATGAAGTACTAACTGACTTCAGAGGAGAAACTCAGATTTTTTTCCTCTAGCAAGATGGAACAATACATTAAATTCCAATTTTTGACAGTTCAATGATAAATACATTTACTTAGCAAAAGTATATCGTGCACCTGTGATTGTAGCAGAAGCTGTGCTGCTTGTCAATTTAAATCATATTATTTAGAAGAGCTCCTACATTATGAAATTTAGAGTGTCATAAGCTGGAATAGTTTATTTTGAAATAAAAGTAAGTCTCATCATTGAAATGTCCTTGTAAGCTCACCAACAATATTGACAAAAACAAATACAAAAAAAGAAAAGAAAAGAAAAACTCTAAGCTTTTTCCCTATTGAATTGACTTCTTAAAGCATCATGAAGGAATAGTTTTTGTGAATGATATCACAATTACTTGGTAGAGAGTCATGACACTTTATTAATAAGCAGATGGCACAGCATTAAAAAATATCCATTTTATACATACACAACAAACAGAGCTTAGTGATGAACATATCGTGTTAGTTGAAGTTCTATTGAACTGAAATTTTTAAGCTCTTTGGTATTCATCCAGCTTCACCCATCGCATCTTTTTTTTTATGAGTTATAAACATTATATCTACTTCTGCAAATGAGATTCCTTTAAAAATACTGCTCACAGTCAATTTTCATCAATCAAGTTCTTTGTCTTTCTTATCAATTCTCTCCTAAAAAAAAAAAAAAGATGGTTTTGGATTACATTTGGTTCCTCTCAAAAATGTAATCACTTAAAGGAATTTTAAAGAATGTGAAAGAATTTGTTGTGAGCTTCATCCATGGTAGATTTGACTACAGATAATATACTTTTATTAAAACTCTAATTTCCTCCAATACATTATGCTATGGTGACTGGATTATTATTCCAGTTCTTCACTTAACATCTCTCCTATCCCTGCTTCGGCTGATACCAGTTCCCAAGAGGACTTTACCTCTTCATCCTTGGCCACATTACTTTTCAGTGACACCTCCCACTATGATTGGAGTATATTTTCTTATGCTAGTGATGTTGGAATTGAGCATGTAACTTGTTTGGACCAACAGAAGTTATTTAAAAGGCATCCTGTGTTTTTACTTGCCCTCTTATGCCAAGGTCATCACCATGAGATGGACATTCTTTAGTTAATTCACTGGTCCTGGGAAAAGGATAAGAATGAAGCAGAGCCATCCCAATTGACCTGCAGAGCTGTGAGAACAAATGACTTGTTTTAAGCCACTGAAAACAAGCGGTTAGTTTGTGGGTAGTTTCTTTCACAGCATTCTTGTGGCAATATCTAACAGATTTCCTTGCTGATAAGCAACACTGAAGAAATTTCTGCAATATATTTTTTCTTTTGGTAGATATTTTAAGTAACCCTTTTCCATGGAGTTTAAAAAAAAGTAACTTTTAGGAAACAGGAGACCTGAATTCTTGTCTTGTCTTAGAATACAAGTAGAGTGATCTCAGCTAAGTCTCTTAATCTTCCTGTGCTCCACTTGTAAAACGAAGATAGTAGTACTTTGACACCTAAAGGCCAAGACCCTAAATTTGGTGATGTCCAGAAACAGATTTTGTGACTTGAATATTTTTATGAAATATGACACTTTTATGAAATGAAGCCATATCGTTATTTAAGGGCAGTCCAGCTCTGTTACTTGATATGGTTGCATAGCAAATTAGTCTTTTTGAACTGCAGAAGTCCTGAAGCAAGACTTCAGGGTGGGGGTGAAGTAGGAATACCCACCAGATAGGGCCAACTGCAGACATTGAACTGAGATTTAAGGAACCAAGGTGAACAAAAGTACTTTGGTGTCTGTTATAAGATCCAAGATCAGAATTGGCAGGAGAAGATATAGTTTTCTGAACCTTGCTTCTGACCCTTTTCTAAATCTATGATATATGCTTTCTTAACTCCTCTCTCATCTTAGAAGAGCAGGGATGTCTTGTGAGAAGTATGTTGTAGCAGAAGATCATCATTAGAGTTGCAAAGCTGATTCCAGATGTGTTTGCTCTTTTTTGTCTTTTTGGTTATGGTTCATGGTAAGAAATGAGCATATATGCGTATGTTAAGGTCAAACAAACTTACTTTGCCAACCTCCATCACCCCTTGTTCCAGAGGTCAGGCTAATGCGGTTCTTAGCTGAAAAGTAAGATATTACCATCTTTCCAGGCTGGTGTATCAAAGAAGTAAGCTTACAGATAATTTTTCCATATATATTTATTCATCCTCCATTAGATTTTGTAGAAGATTTGAGGCAGGGAATTGCCACACAGTTAGGGAGACTAGGGAATATAGGCTTTTAGCTAAGTGGCAAGCTGCCCAGATAAAAATGAGCAGGAAAGGAGAATGGGGATTGAGAAGCAATTAACCATTTCTGCCATAGTGATAAATCTCATGTTTTGCTCCTAAATTTATGGCACTGTAAAAAAAAAAAAAAAGCTCATTTTTCTCTGACCTAAATTTCCGTTTATTCAACATGTTCACTCTTTCAGATTGTAGCATTTCATAAGGGGGCACACCCTAAGGTGCTATATTCTTATCCTGCATAGGTACTTCTCATCACACGAAACACATATGAGAGATGCCTGATCAAAACAGTCATTCAGGTTTAGGACTTTTTAAGTCTGTTTGTAGCACACTATAGACATTTAATCACTCATGTAATTACCTATCACAATTTAGATTTTTGTTTTGGTCAGTTTCCAGTTTTCATTCCTTTTTGAAACTGTATTGTATTCTATTGTGTAGATATGCATAATTAATATCATCAGTCTCCTACTATTGAATATTTAGATTGTTTTCTTCTGTTTTAGCTGTGAATAATGCTGTACTGGTATATGTATAAGATAAATTCCTAGAAGTGAAATTTCTGGTTAAGAGGGTATATGCATTTGTATTTTTTAAAGGAATGCATTTTGCTTTATTTTTAGATGGGATATAAATTTGTCCTTTATTCTTGGATAAGATATAAATGTAAAATTTAAAAATTCAAAAGGTTAACAAAAGTAAATAGTAAAAGTATTTCTAGTTCTTCTTTTGACAAGCAACCACTGTTACCAGCTCCTTAAATATCCTGACAGAGATAATCTATGCAAATACAAACATGTATGTATATTAGGAATTAGGAAACTCCTCTTATTTTGAAATATTTATGTTTTCTTCTGAGTTGGGCTTATGAGAGCCCAAAGGGTCTTGCTAAGATGTTGGCTGAGAGAGAAGTACTCAGGCTTTTATGTTGCCATTCAGTTAGAAGCATATTTCTGTATTGTTTCATCATTCAGTGTCTGACATACATCATAATTATTGAAGATCCTATTTTTAAAAGTTGTATTTCCATTGATTTGCACTACATCTGTCTATTCACTCTGGAGGGAAGGATGACCATGGATATAGGGAGCAACAATGCTTGTCCACAAGTTTTTAAAACATTATCCAGGCTAGACTCGTCTCTACAGCAGAGACTATATACAATATCACAAAGCCTTCTTTTCCTTTCTCCAATAATAGAAGAATTTAAACTGGACACATTGTATAACTAGGAAGTATATTTTGTAAGCTCACTTCTGATAGATGTGATCATGTGACTAAGTTATTACTTACGGTCTAAGAGTGGAAGTGATGTGCGTAAACTACTACTATAATTGTTTAATCTGAATTTATGCTCATTCTTTCTCCACAAGCTAATACATAGATGTATCCTCAAGCTTAAAGTGTATTAGAATGGTCCAACAATCTGGATGAGCAACAAAGCAGAAGGAAAGAGGGTCCCTATATGATTGTGTGAAGCACAGATATTCCACCAACCTTCATTGCTCAACTTGGAGTGTTACATGGGAGAGAAATAAATTTCTGTCTTTTTAAGGACACTATATTTGGGAGACCAGTTTATTACAGAACTCATCCTGTACCTTAAATAATTCAGAGCTGTGCCTGGCTCTCAGGGGACAACCTAGGATTCGTTTGTCTCTGCTCTGTCTCTCTTAATCTACTTCCTCACTTTGAAAGTGGAATGCAAAATAATGTCATTGTTTTTGTTTGTGCATGTTTGAAAATATCTTTATTTGACACTTCTAGTAGGTGGATAGTTTGATTAAGCCTGGAATTCTAGCTGGAAAATAATTTCCCTTCAGAGTTATGAAGTTATTACTATTTTCTTTAGTATTCTAGAAAAGTTGATTTTGATTTATTCATCTTTTTCTCACTTTATTGGAGGTTTCAAGATCTTCTTTAGTCCAGTAAAATTCTGAAATTTCTTAGTGTTATATTTTAGTGTGGTTCTATTTTTATCCATTGTGTTTGGTGTTCAGTGGGCCCTTTCATAATGCCCTTTAATCCTAGGAAATTGACTTTAATTACTTGATGGATGATTTTCTCCTGTTTTCTTAGTTCTTTCCTTCTGAACTGCTATTTTTTGGATGTTAAAACTCTTAAATTGCTACTATTTTCTTAATTTTCCCTTATCCCTTTCATCTCTTTGTCTTTTTACCCTATTTTCTATGAGACTTCCTTACATTAACCTTCCATCCTATCCGTTAATGTTTTTCTTCTCTGCCATCAAGATTTTAACTTCCAAGATCTACTTTTCTGTTCTTTGAGTACTATTCCTTTCTGATTATTCCCTGGCGTGGTCATGCCATCCTTATATTTAAGAACATATCAGTAATAGTTGTTTTTCTTTTGTTTCCTTTTCCCATACAGTTCTTGTCCTCTAAGTGGCTTTTTTTCCTTAGTGATTATGATTATTTGATTGCTAACTTCTTATTTTGAGAAGGAAATGACAACCCAGTCCAGTATTCTTGCCTAGAGAATCCCTTGGACAGGGAAGCCTGAGGGACTACAATCCACGGGGTCACAGAGTCAGGCAGGACTGAGCAACTGAACAACAACTTCTTGTTCAGTTCAGTTCAGTTCAGTTGCTCAGTCGTGTCCAACTCTTTGCGACCCCATGAACCACAGCATGCCAGGCCTCCCTGTCCATCACCAACTCCTGGAGTTTACCCAAACCCATGTCCATTGAGTCGGTGATGCCATCCAACCATCTCATCCTCTGACGTCCCCTTCTCCTCCTGCCCTCAATCTTTCCCAGCATCAGGGTCTTTTCCAATGAGTCAGCTCTTTGCATCAGGTGGCCAAAGTATTGAAGTTTCAGCTTCAACATCACTCCTTCCAATGAACACCCAGGGCTGATCTCCTTTAGGATGGACTGGTTGGATCTCCTTGCAGTCCAAGGGACTCTCAAGAGTCTTCTCCAACACCACAGCTCAAAAGCATCAATTCTTCAGCACTCAGCTTTCTTTATAGTCCAGCTCTCACATCCATACATGACTACTGGAAAAACCATAGCCTTGACTAGAAGGACCTTTGTTGGCAAAGTAATGTCTCTGCTTTTTAATATGCTGTCTAGGTTGGTCATAACTTTCCTTCCAAGGAGTAAGCGTCTTTTAAGTTCATGGCTGCAGTCACCATCTGCAGTCATTTTGGAGCCCAAAAAATAAAGTCTGTCACTGTTTCCACTGTTTCCCCATCTATTTGCCATGAAGTCATGGGACTGGATGCCATGATCTTTGTTTTCTGAATGTTGAGCTTTAAGCCAACTTTTTCACTCTCCTCTTTCACTCTCATCAAGAGGCTCTTTAGTTCGTCTTTACTTTCTGTCATAAGGGTGGTGTCATCTGCATATCTGAGGTTACTGATATTTCTCCTGGCAATCTTGATTCCAGCTTGTGCTTCTTCCAGCCCAGCGTTTCTCATGATGTACTCTGCATAGAAGTTAAATAAGCAGGGTGACAATATACAACCTTGACGTACTCCTTTTCCTATTTGGAACCAGTCTGTTGTTCCATGTCCAGTTCTAACTGTTGCTTCCTGACCTGCATACAGGTTTCTCAAGGTCAGGTGGTCTGGTATCCCCATCTCCTTCAGAATTTTCCACAGTTAGCTTTCCTTAAATGTTTGTAGATCCTTTCTTGTCTACTTACAGAATGTGGGTTTAAAAGCTGATTGAATGCTCTGAGTATGGGAATGGAGCTTGCAGATTTATAGTTTCACAGTAGGGTGGTCTTGACAGATCATTAGCTGCCAAGCTCCAGATGTCAATGTCTTTATAAATTTCCTTCTGGATTGATCAGATGTCCCAGAGAAAGATCTCCCAGTCTCCAACCTAGATGTTAGATTCAGCTGCCAGAGTTCTGGGAGGTGAGGGGAGGATGAGGGCAGGGCTGGTGGTTCCAGCATTCAACAGTCAGTATTTATCCTCCACTTAGTCCCTCTATTTTTTTTTTTAATTTTATTAATTTATTTATCTTAGCCATGCTGGGTCTTCTTTGCTGTGTAGACTTTTCTCTAGTTGCAGCAAGTGGGGGCCACTCTCTAGTTGCATGGGCTTCTCATTGGTATGGTTTCTCTCATTGCAGAGCACAGGCTCTAGGGCGTGCAGGCTTCAGTATTTGAAGTGTGTGGGCTCAGTAGTTGCAGCTTTTGGGCTCTAGAGTACAGGATCAGTTATTGTGGACCGCAAGCTTAGTTGTTTCACAGCATGTGAGATCTTAACATATCACAGATTGAACCTGTATCTCCTGTGTTGGCAGGTGGATTCTTTACCACTGAGCCACCAGGGAAGCCCAGTGCCCCTGTTTCATTATTTTCCAGGCCCACAACTATGCCAAGTATGATCAGTTCAGAGATCCAGAGATTCTCCACTTAAAACTTTTCTGAAGAATTATCTTTCATATTTCTCTTGGGGTAGGGGAGGTGCATTCACTCTATAGAGTGGAGTCTGGAAGGACATCTAGGGTTTTAAAAGATTCTCAACTTTTACCATGTTTTTATTTTACTCTTTCTCCCACTCAGCATTCCCTTCACTCTCATTTCCAGAAACACTGGAGGTCCCTGACCTTGCCAGCTCCTGAACCTTTTGAGTGTAAGTTAGATATGTTTCTAGCTATTCTTCACTGCAGCCTTTGGAGTTTGTCCGTATTACATCTACTTAATCAGTGGCTATTCATTTATTTGACTTTCAATTCAAAAGCTAGTAGCTATTTTCATGACATCTTTTTTGTTTGTATTTGGGGATTTTAGTTGTTTTTTTTTTGCCGTTGTTTTTAAAATCCCATTTTGTTCTACTTCAGAAAGGAGTGAATTTAGGTATGTATTTTCCATCTACCATTTTAACCTAGAACCTTGGTTATTGCTTTTATTAGTCATTCATTTTTCTCTTAGACTAGCAGAGAAAATTTAAAATGATTTACGTTGTCTTCCATGTATTTGTCTATGAAAAAAGAAAGTGAAATTTTATTATGAAAGCTGATGGAGAGTATTAAGAAATAGTTATGTTCTCTTATTCAGAGAATTAATTTTGGACAAGAAGAATGCTGTGAATGGGGATGATAAAATCTTAATCAATCTTTAATAACTTTCAGAATCTATCATTTAGTTGTCCATTTATTTAAAAGGACAGAACTTGGGCTAAACATATACTTGGGACAAAAAACGAAACTAAAAGGCTGACAGTAAACTGGCCAAATACAGAAATTCATTCAGATAAAAATGATATAAAAGAAGTTAATCAAATGGATCAAAACCCAGAAAATGGATTTGTTTGCAGGCAGTAGTACCTCTACAGCTGACAAATTTGCAATAAAGATATTGGGAATGCTTTCTCTGTTCATTAGTAATTGGCCTTCTAGAAACAGTCTGCCTGTATGGACCCAAGTGAAAGAGAACCAGATCTATTTCTTCTACTTTTCTCTAAATTTTTTTGTCTTTGTTAGTATTAGCACCTAAGTGCTTCTCTGTTTTAGTTCCATGGTGAGTCCACTGAATCACACTGATCAATGGAAATAAACTTTCCATATCCTCTTGCTGCTTTCAAATGAGAGGTTCCATGGTGTTCAGAATTACCTGACTTTCTGAAACCCATTAAAAAGCCTGTGAGGTAGAGAGGCTGTAATTTTAATCACCCAGGTCCAGTATAATCAGCTGTCCAACTACTCATCAGCTCTAACAGCAGCTATACCCCCACTGCCTTCTTGCTTCTGAGATGCCTCTCTGAGGATCAGTCACCTCTGCCAGGCCAGGAAGGAGAACAAATGAACTAGATTCTAGTTTGCAAGCCAGCTATTCCACACAGGATGAGATCATTTTTAACAGAGGAGCAGGTGGGGCTTCTGACGTTTGCAGTCTGTTAACCACTGGCATATTTGAAGTGGGCTCTGGGAACTTGAAACAGAGAAACCTAACATGGAATCCATTTACAGTCTCATTCCAGGCTGTTGAAGTATCAGTGAAGTGTGGTTCATCATGATAACACTCTTTTTAAAACTGTATGAATGATTCACATGCTCATTCAGTAGGACCCACTAGAATCTGTATTGTGTCCTATTAATCCCCCTTTCCTGTGAGTGTTGTTCCAGAAAATCTGGCTACTTGGCTACTGAAGGGAGATAAAGTATATTTCAAAAGGACCATTTGCCTTCAGGAACCCAATATAGTTTGGTGGGATATTTAGAATGTTTGGAACACAGAGACATAGATTATGCCACTTGGAAAGACATTTTTAACCCAGACCTACCATAGTATTTTGTGCTTTTAAGTGCTTCAAGTTTATTCATGACAGATAGAATCTATTTACTGGTGGCTCTGACGGTAAAGAACCTGCCTACAATGCGGGACACCTGGGTTCAATTCCCGCATGAGGAAGGTCCCCCAGAAGGGAATGGCTACCCACTCCAGTATTCTTGCCTGGAGAATTCCATGAGTGGAGGAGCCTGGCAGGCTATAGTCCATGGAATCGCAGAGTCGGACACAACTGAGCAACTAACAGTCACTTTCAGAGTCTATTTCCAACAATCTTAGAACAGTTTTGACTAATCCCAGGCTGGCACCATCTGGAATGAAAAGGAAAAACAGCCTATACCTTTCACCATGGCAGTCTGCCCTTCTAGGTTGTCCAAGGTTGAAGAACCTCGCTTTGTATATTGTGCAGACTGGCTTTTCCCTCTCTCTCTCCTTCTGTGACCCCTATAGTGTGAGTGTTAGTATAGTTGATGTCCCAGTGGTCTCTTAAACTGTCCTCATTTCTTTTCATTCTTTTTTCTGTTCAGCTTCAGTGATTTCCACTATTCTGTCCTCCAGCTCACTGATCAATTCCTCTATGTCATCTGCTGCTGCTGCTGCTGCTGCTGTCACTTCAGTCGTGTCCGACTCTGTGCTACTATTAATTTCTTCTAGTGTCCTTTTCACTTCAGTTATTGTGTTCTTCATTCCCATTTGGTTGTTCTCTATATTTTCTAACTCCTTGCTTTAAAATTTCTGACTTCTCATTCTGTACATCCATTCTTCTCCTGAGTTCTTTGATTTTCTTTACGATCATCACTCTGAACCCTTACTTGGGCAGATATCCTAGCTCCGCTTCGCTTAGTCCTTCCCCTGGGGTTTATCTTGTTCCTTCATCTGGAACCTATTCCTCTGCTGCATCATTTTGTCTGTGTTGCTATTATATTTTTATGTATGTGGTAGGTTAGTTACATTTCTCAACTTTGGAGAAGAGGCCTTCTGTAGGAAAGGTCCTACACATCCACGCAATGCACTTTTTTCCTCTTGTTGCCCCAGGTTTATGCTCTATGGGTTCCCCTTATGAAGATTGTGCAGGTCCCTCTATTGTGGTGGGCTGACTGGGTGGGTGGTCTGGTAGGCTTGATTGGCCCTGAGCCTGGTTGGTTGCCAGGCCCTGCCTTGTATGGTTGCTGCTGGCTGCTGTTTAGCGGGGCCTAGTCATGAGGCAAGTGGGTGCAGAAACCTAGGAGGCCAAGGGGCTAGTGCTACCTCACTGGTGGGCAGAGTCAGGGTCCTAAAGACTCTGGGGGTGTTGTCTACACACTGGCAGGTGAAGCAGGACCTGGAGTTAATGCTGGATTACTGGGATGAAGATCCAATCCCTGAAAGTCTGGTTGCAGTGCCCAAAGATCCCAGAGTCCATTTCAAGTCATCGGGGATTGCAGAGGGAGTTCCTGACACAGTTGGGCATGAGGTCTGGGGTATCCCACTAGTGGTCAAGGCCAGGGCCCAGCTGGTCCTAGGGTAGGATCTGGCCTGCTGTGGACAGACTGTGTCCACAGGCTACAGGATCACAGTTTTCTTATGTCTAGTTTCTACCCTCTGGTTTGTGAGGCTGGTCTAGAGTCTTGTGCAGGCTTCCTGGTAGGAAAGGCCAATGCCTGCCCACTGGTAGGTGGATCTGGGTCTTGGTCCTCTAGTGGGCAGAGCTGTGTCTAGGGTCATGTCTAGAGGTGTCTGTGGGCTCAGGAAGTCTTTAGGCAGCCTGTCTGCTGATGATTGGAACTGTGTCCCCACCCAGTAAGGTGTTTGGCCTCAGGTGTCCCAGCATTGGTGCCTACAGGCTGTTGGGTGGGGCCAGTTCTTGGTGCTAATGAATCAGTACAGCAGGTACCAGCAACAGTGTTCACCCGGTAGAATGTTCCTAAGTATGACTGCCACCAGTGTCTGTGTCCCCAGAAAGGGCCACAACTGTCCCTTATCCCTCTGAGAGAGTCTCCAAAGACTAGCAAGTAGGTCTAGGCCAGACTTCTATCAGAGTACTGCTTTGGACCTGCGTCCTAGTGCTCATGAGATTCTGTGTGTGCCCTGTAGGAGTGAAGTCTTTTATTTCTCCCAGTCCTGTGGGGCTTGCAAAATTAAGTCCCACTGACCTTCAAAGCCAAATGTTCTGGGGACTTGTCTTCCCCATGCAGGATCCTTGGGCTGGGAAGCCTAATGTAGGGCTCAGAACTCTCACTTCTATGGAGAAACCTCTGTAATATAATTATTCTCCAATTTATGGTTCCTCCCCCCAGGGGGTTATGGGATTTGATTATATTTAGAGTCCACTCCTACCTGTCTCATTGTGGCTCCTTCTTTATATGTTTAGTTGTAGAAAATCTTTTCTGGTAGATTCTGGTCTTTCTCATTGATGGTCATTCTGCAGAGAATTGAGATATTCATGTGCTTGTGAGAGGAGGTGAGCTCAGGGTTTTTCTACTCTGCCATTTTTGCCACTCTCTGTACTGTGATAATTTGAGGCTGTGTGAATACCTGTTCCTCAACAAATTTCCATTCAGTGGGTTGAGCATTCATTAAGGAGGACTTTCCAGAATCAGTTATCATATAGTAGTTGTAAAACTGTGATTTTATACTTTATCATTTATTGTACATTTATTAGTTTATATTCTTCTGTAAAGAACTTTTTCATCTTACTAAGACTCATAAATTCTTTTTTTATTCAATATGTCATAATCTATTATTAAATCTTTTTTTTTTTTAATATTCAAATTGTCAAGCAGGAGCTCTTACAACAGCATTCCTTTGTCCTTTTGACATCTCTTCATCAGTGTTTTGACACTTCCTTAGTTTCTTTACAATTTTTTTCAGGCTTACTTTTAACATTTCCTATCTCATATCTGGTATTAATTCCAAGGGGTCCTGGTTCCTTTTAGTGAGGAATTATATTTAGAATCATGTATAAATTTCACATATTTCTTGCAGAAGAGATAGAATAAAGTTTGATCTTTTTACTTTATATACTTTGCTTAAAAATATATCCCACCAGTTGCTTTGTTTCTGTTCATAGAGATCATCCTTATTTTTATACACAGCTGAACTGCATTCCATGAATCATAGTTTTTTCTCCTATGTTTGGGCTTTTAGGTTGTTTCCAATATTTTTCTATTGCAAATAACACTAAAATCAGTAAATGTGTACATAAGTATTTTTAGATTATTGAAGTTGCATATCATGGTAAGGTCATAATTGTGGGATTTCTAGGTGAACGAATACATGTTTATCTAGTTTGCTAGATATTTCCAAGTTTACCTTCATAGGGATTGCAGAATCTGTACTCTGGCGATTATAGGCAAGTGCTGTTTCTTTACAACTTAATCAGCAAAATGTGTAGTCAAGCTTTTAAATTTTTGCTAACTTGATAAGTGAGAAATGGTAATGGTGTGGTTTAAATATGCATTTCTTTTATAGTGGATCAAGTACAGCAGTTTTTCATATATCTGAGCTATCTGTATGAAATATAAATTATACCACACTAGAGATCGTTATGGGGCTTTTGAAGTGGCTCAGTGGTAAAGAATCCAGCTGCCCATGCAAGGGGCACAGGTTTGATCTCTGGGTTGGGAAGATCCCTTGGAGAAGGAAATGGCAACCCACTCCAATATTCTTACCTGGAAAAGAAGGCAAGGTGGGCAGCAGTCCATGGGGTCGCAAAGAGTCAGACATGACTAAGCACAGTGTACTTGCCTATCACCAGCATTTACTTCTAATTAAACTTAAAAGCTTTTGCACAGGAAAGGAAACTATAAACACGGTGATAACACAACCCTCAGAATGGGAGAAAATAATAGCAAGTGAAACAACTGACAAGTGATTAATTTCCAAAATATGCAAGCAGCTCATTTAACTCAATACCAGAAAAACAAACAACCCAATCAAAAAGTGGGCAGAAGACCTAAACAGACATTTCTCCAAAGAAAACATACAGATGACAAACACAAGAAAAGATGCTCAACACTGCTCGTTATTGGAAAAATGCAAAAATCAAAACTACCCTATCCTACTCAAAACTCTTCCAGAAAATTGCAGAGGAAGGTAAACTGACAAATCCATTCTATGAGGGCACCATCACCCTAATACCAAAAGACAGAGATGCCACAAAATTTGCAAATCAATCAGTGTGATACACCACATTAACAAATTGAAAGATAAAAACCATGTGACTCTCTCAATAGATGCAGAGAAAGCCTTTGACAAAATTCAACATCCATTTATAATAAAAACTCTCCAGAAAGCAGGAATAGAAGGAACATACCTCAGCATAATAAAAGCCATATATGATAAACCCACAGCAAACATTATCCTCAATGGTGAAAAATTGAAACCATTTCCCCTAATGTCAAGAACAAGACAGGGGTGCCCACTCTCACCACTACTATTCAACATAGTTTTGGAAGTTTTAGCCACAGCAATCAGAGGAGAAAAAGAAATAAAAGGAATCCAGATTGTAAAAGAAGAAGTAAAACTCTCACTGTTTGCAGATGACATGATCCTCAACATAGAAAACCCTAAAGACACCACCAGAAAATTACTAGAGCTAATCAATGAATATAGTAATGTTGCAGGATATAAAATTAACGCACAGAAATCCCTTGCATTCTTATACACTAACAATGAGAAAACAGAAAGAGAAATTAAGGAAACAATTCCATTCACCATTGCAATGAAAAGAATAAAATACTTTATTTTAGGTAGGTAGGAATAAATCTACCTAAAGAAACAAAAGACCTGTATATAGAAAACTATGAAACACCGATGAAAGAAATCAAAGAGGACACAAGTAGATGGAGAAATATACCATGTTCATGGATTGGAAGAATCAATATAGTGAAAATGAGTATACTACCCAAAGCAATCTATAGATTCAATGCAATCCCTATCAAGCTACCAACAGTATTTTTCAGAGAACTAGAACAAATAATTTTACAATTTGTATGAAATACAAAAAACCTCAAATAGCCAAAGCAATCTTGAGAAAGAAGAATGGGACTGGAGGAATCAACCTGCCTGAATTCAGACTATATTACAAAGCTACAGTCATCAATACAGTATGATACTGGCATAAAGACAGAAATATAGATCAGTGGAACAAAATAGAAAGCCTAGAGATAAATCCACACACCTATGGACACCTTATCTTTGACAAAGGAGGCAAGAATATACAATGAAGAAAAGTCGATCTCTTTAACAAGTGGTGCTGGGAAAACCAGTCAACCACTTGTAAAAGAATGAAACTAGAACACTTTCTAACACCATACACAAAAACAAACTCAAAATGTATTAAAGATCTAAATTGAAGACCAGAAACTATAAAACTCCTAGAGGAAAACATCGGCAAAACACTCTCTGACATAAATCACAGCAGGATCCTCTATGACCCACCTCCCAGAGTAATGGAAATAAAAGCAAAAATAAACAAATGGGACCTAATTAAACTTAAAAGCTTTTGCACAACGAAGGAAACTATAAGCAAGGTGAAAAGACAGCCTTCAGAATGGGAGAAAATAATAGCAAATGAAGCAACTGACAAAGAATTAATCTCAAAAATATACAAATAGCTCATGCAGCTCAATTCCAGAAAAATAAATGACCCAAGCAAAAAATAGGCAAAAGAACTAAACAGGCATTTCTCCAAAGAAGACATACAGATGGCTAACAAACACATGAAAAGATGCTCAGTATCACTCATTATCAGAGAAATGCAAATCAAAACAGCAATGAGGTACCATCTCACGCTGGTCAGAATGGCTGCTATCAAAAAGTCTACAAACAAATGCTGGAGAGGGTGCAGAGAAAAGGGAACCTTCTTGCACTGTTGATGGGAATGCAAACTAGTACAGCCACTGTGGAGAACAGTGTGGAGATTTCTTAAAAAACTGCAAATAGAACTGCCATATGACCCAACAATCCCATGGCTGGGCATACACACTGAACAAACCAGAACTGAAAGAGACGTGTGTACCCCAATGTTCATCGCAGTACTGTTTACAATAGCTAGGACATGGAAGCAACCTAGATGTCCATTGAAGGATGAATGGATAAGAAAGCTGTAGTGCATATACACAATGGAATACTACTCAGCTATTAGAAAGAATGCATTTTAATCAGTTCTAATGAGGTGGATAAGACTGGAGCCTATTATACAGAGTGAATAAGTCAGAAAGAAAAACACCAATACAGTATACTAACTCATACATATGAAATTTAGAAAGATGGTAATGACGACCCTATACATGAGACAGCAAAAGAGACACAGATGTAAAGAACAGACTTTTGGACTCTGTGGGAGAAGGTGAGGGTGGGATGATTTGAGAGAATAGCATTGAAACATGTATATTACCATATGTGAAATAGATCACCTGTCCAGGTTCGATGCATGAGACAGGGTGCTCAGGGCCGGTGCACTGGGACGACTCTGAGGGATGTGATGGGGAGGGAGGTGGGAGGGGGGTTCCGGATGGGGACACATGTACACCCATGGCTGATTCATGTCAATGTATGACAAAAACCACTACAATATTGTAAAGTAATTAGTCTCCAATTAAAATAAATAAATTAACTTACCAAAAAAAAACCTACAATGAGATATCACCCTACACTGGTCACAACGGTCATCATCAAAAAATCTATAAGCAATAAATGCTGTAGAGGGTGTGGAAGAAAGAGAACCTTCTTGTGCTATTAGTGGGAATGTAAATTGATATACTGTTTTAATTACAGATAATTTCTAGCTTGTTATACTATCTTACAAAGTTAGTCCTAGAGTTTGCCTACCTTTTCTTGTATGTTTTTTACACATGAAATCACAATAAATCTGTTCTGATCTAGAAAAAATAGTATTTTTATTTAGATCACAGTAAATTCATGCATGAATTTATGCATTAATTTCATGCAGCCATGAAATTAAAAGACACTTACTCCTTGGAAGGAAAGTTATGACCAACCTTAGACAGCATATTAAAAAGCAGAGACATTACTCTGCCAACAAAGGTCAATCTAGTCAAGGCTATGGTTTTTCCAGTAGTCATGTATGGATATGAGAGTTAGACTATAAAGAAAGCTGAGCACTGAAGAATTGATGCTTTTGAACTGTGGTGTTGGAGAAGACTCTTGAAAGTTAATTTACTGAGTAATGTTTACCTTTGATTTGTTGAGTTCGCCTGTTAGAATGTCATATCATCTTCAAAGAGATCTATTTACTTCTTCATTTCCAGTTCTTTTTCCTCTGTTTTTTTCTTATTTGATTTCATTGATCTGTGTCCCAAGTACAATGTTTAATAGAGATGGAGATGGGGAGTATGCTTACTTTGCTCCTTACTTTAGTAAGAATGACTGTTGTTTCCCTTTAAGTGAGGTACTGACATTAAATAAAATGTCTCTAAATCTGGCTCCGTATCAAATCTCCATTTCCACCTCCACCTTTATTCCTATACCTGTCTCTACCCCTGTCAGTATTGTCCTCATTGTCTTCCTTCTAAATGGATAGATAATATCCAGAGTAGGATTGTACAAGCATGCCCTATACAAAGTGTAGAACCTATGCAGTACTAAAATCATTAATAACTAAAACAGTGTAGACAATAGTAAAATATAGGTTCTGTTTTTGGAATGATCTGAGACTGTCAACACAATCCCCCAAATGTCCTTTCTTTCCCTTATAAAGGTGTCTTCTGGTTTGGATTTAGCATACAGACTTTTAAACAGTGTATATGTAACATTACTTGAACAGAGAATCATTTCAGCCAAAGTAGACCTATCGTGCGCCCCTTTAAATAGCTTGTGTGACTTTTTCCAATAAATCATGCCCTACAAATCCATATTTGAATCGACATAAAATAAACAATTATTCTACTGAAAGATCTATTCTTATAAAAGTATTTTATAGGTAAAGACTCTTTATAGTCTTTCTGCTAGAAAGTACCACAGTTGTGTTTGTAGGAGGTCAGGTTGTTGGTAAGGAGATTGACTGGGTCATTTTTTTTTCCTTTCTCAAAAATCTCCAGTAAAAAATAAAGAATATGGTACAAACTTGTTGCATTTTTTTTTTTAAACAGGACAAAGAAGTACCCTGTTGTTGAATGCTTCTGTAAGGAATAGATGTTGAATTTTTTCAAAGACCTTTAAGCATCTTTTCAGATAATTATCTCATTTCTCTCCTTAATTCTCTTAATTTAATATATTAGTAGACTTCTACTGTTGAACTGTAGTCATTATAATTAGTTCATTGTGTGTTAATGGTGTTTGTGTGTGTGTGAGAGAGAGATCTTATTCAAGTTTAAGTATTAGTGTTATATTAGTACTAGCTTCATAGAAGAAATTTGGGAGTTATTCTTCATTTTTCCATCCTCTGGAACAATGTTTAAAGTGTATTTTTTAGTTTTTGTTCAGTTGCACAGTCATGTCTGACTCTTTTGCGACTCCATGGACTGCAACACGCCAGACCTCCCTGTCCCTCACCATCCCCAGAAGTTTGCCCAAATTCATATCCATTGCATCGGTGATGCCATCCAGCCATCTCTCATCTTCTGCCACCCTCTTCTTCTGCCCTCCGTCTTTGCCAGCATCAGGGACTTTTCCAATGAGTTGGCTGTTTGCATCAGGTTACCAAAATACTGGAACTTCAGCTTCAGCATCAGTCCTTCCAATGAGTACTCAGGGTTGAATTTCCTTAGATTGACTGGTTTGATCTCCTTGCCTTCCAAGGGACTCTCAGGAGTCTTCTCTAGCACCACGGTTCAAAGGCATCAGTTCTTTGGTGCTCTGCTTTCTTTATGGTCCAGCTCTCACAACCATACATGACCGCTGGGAAGACCATAGCCTTGACTATGCATACCTTTGTTGGCAGAGTAATGTCTCTGCTTTTCAACACATTGTCTAGGTTTGTCATACCTTTCCTGCCAAGAAGCAATAATCTGCTGATTTCATGGCTACAGTCACCATACGCCATGATTTTAGAGCCCAAAAAGAGGAAATCTGTCACTGCTTTCACCTTTTCCCCTTCTATTTGCCATGAAGTAATGGGGCCAGATACCATGGCCTTAGTGTTTTAAATATTTAGTTTCAGCCAGTTCTTTCACTCTCCTCCTTCAACATCATCAAGAGGCTCTTTAGTTCCTCTTCACTTTCTGCCATTAGAGTGGTATTATTTGCATATCTGAGGTTGTTGATGTTTCTCCCATCTATCTTGATTCCAGCTTGTAACTCATCCAGCCCAGCATTTCACATGATGTGCTCTGCGTATAAATTAAATAAAGGGTGACAGCAGACAGCCCTGTTGTACTCCTTTCTCAATCCTGAACCAATCAGTTGTTTCATACAGGGTTCTAACTATTGCTTTTTGACCTGCATACAGGTTTCTCAGGAGACAGGTAAGATGATCTGGTATTCCCATCTCTTTGAGAGCTTTCCACAGTTTGTTATGATCCACACAGTCAAAGGCTTTAGCATAGCCTATGAAACAGAGATAGGTGTTTTTCTGGAATTCCCTTGCTTTCTCTATGATCCAGTGAATGTTGGGAATTCACTCTGGTTCCTCTGCCTTTTCTAAACCCAGTTTGGACATCTGGAAGTTTCTTGGTTCGTATAATGCTGAAGCCTAGCATGCCAGATTTTAAGCCTGACCTTACTAGCATGGGAGATGAGTGCAACTGTCTGATGGTTAGAATATTTTTTAGTACTACCCTTCTTGGGAATTAGGATGAGGATTGACTTTTTCCAGTCCTGTGGCTACTGCTGGGTCTTCCAGATTTGCTGACATAGAGTGAACACTTTGATAGCTTCATATTTTTTAGAACTAGGTTATATTTCCCTGTGAAATCATCTGTGCCTTGTGCTTGTTTTGTAGTGTAGAAATTTGATAACTTTATTTCTTCTGTGGAAAATAATTTGCTCTATCTTTATTGGACTCAATTTTAGTAAATTGTACTTTCTTAGATAGTCATGAGTTGTTTTACATTGATATTAATTTTTTGCATAAGCTATGTAGTCTATTTTGATTGTTTTATAGCATAGAAATTTCAGATTTTATTACCCCTTTTTTACTTAAGAATTATTTCACACAGTGCTTCCTTCAATAAACATTGAGGAATTTTCTGATTTTGTTATTAATTTTCTGTTTTCATTGCATTGTCATCAAAGAATGTTTTTTTTCTATTTTTATTTTATGAACTTACTGAGATTTCTTTATGACTTGATATTTAGTAAATTGCTGTGCATATTTCATTTGCATTGAAGAAAAATATTCTCTGTTTGGACTTACATAGTATCTATTCTAATATGTTGTTGGCAGTGTTGCATAGGTCTTATATATCCTTGCCTACTTACTCTCTACTTGATTTTAGACTGAGAGTTTAGACAGGAGTGTTATGACACTCCTCTTTTTAGTGGTTTCTCTCTGTTTACCTTTTACTTCCTTTTAATTTTTGCTTTATGGAAATGATTTCTGTGTACATTTCATGGTTTCATGATTATTGTATCTTTGTGAACTGTGGCTTTTAGTTTGTCAAGAAAAAGTTCAGAGAGCTTTGCTTGATGTGAATATTTTATTGAGTAAGGAACAAACTGTTCACAAAGAGGAAGACTTTAGACGGGAAAGTGGTATGAACTTCAGAGGCTTGTTATTACAGGATGGCTTACAAAATGAAAATAAGCAACTTATTTAACCTCACAGTGATTGCTTTTCAGAATGGTGTTTACAGACAGCAAAGAATTGGTTAAAAGTGATTTTCTTCTATCACTTTAAGATGATAACTTATGTTTCCTTTGTGATTGTCAGAGGTATTTATAAGAAGTAATCTAAGTTCCACTTTCATTCATTTACAGTAACCTATGTAAGTTTCACATGCATTAATTAGATTAAGTTTTGCATATGTGGCTAAACTAGTTTTGTCTGCTTGGGGGTCTTTAAGCCTAATTTCCACTTTATTTTAACAAGTATTACATATTGTATTTTTTTAAATTTCCAATGCCTTTTGATCTGAATTCTAGTCTATTTGATATCAGGAAATAACTTCTGTTTTCTTATTGTTTTCATTTATCTTCCATACCCTTGTTCATCCCTTTATTTTTAAGCATTCTGAATTACTTTATTAAGGGTAGTATCTCTTGCATACAATGTGAAGTTGGGTTTTGCTTTTGCAAAAATTCCATGTTTTATTAAACAGATATCTAGGCAGTTGTCATTTTGTCTTAAGCCAATGGGGTGTAGAGAATTGCAGGAATCCTGATAATTGCAGGGTTATCAATTACTTGCAGTAAGAAGAACACATTATCTTACCACATCGAACAGTTTCTTTCCCTTGATATATGTTATATAGTTGGTTTTAATTGAGTCACTTTAAGGACAGAGTGAATTTTTTTAAGTTCTCATTTTGCTGGAAAATAAGCACCAAAAAAAAGAATGAAAAAAGGATTTGGAACATATTGCTCTTTTATATGAGTATGAGGAGCTTAGAATAAGGGTGAATCTCAAAGGATATAAAGGGCTTGAAATTTGGGAGATCAATATCTACTTCTGTACTCTCTATTTACTATCAATAATCTTTGGATAATCACTTTAACTCTCTAAACTTCAGTTTCATTATAGAGAAACTGAGGATAAATTTTGTCCTGCTACCTTCCTTTCAAAAATTGTGTACCCATCAAAATGTCCATGCCTGTTATCCATTTTTCTTAAGGTGTCATTCTGTCCCCAAACTCAGGTATGGCTGCTTGCAGCCCAAAAATCAATACCTGAGAGGCAGTTGTTGACCGAGAGAAAAGTTCACATTTAATCAGAATGCCAGCAATCTGGGGAGAAAGACAGACTCATGCCCCGCAAAAAATAGCTCCAAAGATTCTGCTCAGCCATGAAAGTTTTAAAGGGAAAGGGGAAAGTAATCTCAGTTAATCGTCAAGACAGAGGATCAAACTGGGAGCCATCTCCCACTGCATTCAGGTTTGTCAGCTCCTCACCGTCTGTCTTTAGATGCTGTCTTGTTCACACAGTTTGTTCATGAGATTACTGAAGGGGAAGCCTGGGAAGAAAACTGATCATCTGTTAGTTACTTATTCCTCATTTCTACTTCTTTGATCTAAGGAAAAAGTCAACAAGTTAGGCAAAGTATTCTGTGATCAAAAGATTTGAAAAGAATATTTGGGCCAGATATGAGTGGAGTGTGAGAGTGTCTAGTTTAAGGTTAGTTATAATATAGCTTTGCTAAGGTGACAGGAGAAAACAGGTTTTCTGCTGAGGGTGGTTTCCTGCAAAGAGCTGCTTACAAATTCCCCCCATCAGATATCATTCCTGTGGAATGGGGGAACTTCTGTGGGATGAGGATGAGGTATATCTTATGTAGCTGTTAACTGCTTCAAGCTGAGAAAGGACACTGAGGTCTTAGAGTGAAAGATACCGACATGAGTTTGAGGCATCTCTTTGCTGACAGTTTTAATTGCCCACTAAATATATGGGCAGAACAAACTACAATTATTTTGATGCCCACAGAAGTATAGATTATCATGAGTTACAGTATTAATCCCATTCTCTTAACACCAGTTTTTAGAATTGTGCTAGGCACAGATTCAGTACTATTCAAGATGGAGCAGCTTATGTCATAGCTACCGTCTGATCATCTTGCAGTTAGCTTTTTCCCTCTGGTGGCAGTTATGTGCATGCTCAGTCACTTCAGTTGTGCCCAACTCTCTGCTACACACTGAACTGTAGCCCACCAGGCTCCTCTGTCCATGGGAATCTCCAAGCAAGAATACTGGAGTGGGTTGCTTTGCCCTCCTTTATAGGATCTTCCCGACTCAAGGATCAAACCCACAGCTCCTGCATTGCAGGCAGATTCTTTACTGCTGAGCCACCAGGGAAGCCAAGTGGCAGTTCTAGTATCTATAAAATAACTCAGGAATATGCATCAAACACTGAATCTGTGATTCTGTTGTCCTAACCATTAACTGTTTAAGCCTGCTCTTTTGTAACTCAGGAGGCCTGGTAGATTTCAGCTTTTCTAAACACAAGAGGCCAGGGAACAAAGAGGGATAGAGGGCCTTTGTAACTAGCCAGGGCATGGGGGGGGGGAGCAGATGTGTTGGGGTTATAGGGTTCCGCTGGGTTCCAATTCCCCAGCAAAGATTTGGTCATGCTACTTATCAATCTCCTATAATGACTTTCCTTTGTCCTTCAGTTCAGTTCAGTCGCTCAGTTGTGTCCAACTCTTTGCGACCCCATGAACCACAGCACGCCAGGCCTCCCCATCCATCACCAACTCCAGGAGTCCACCCAAACCCATGTCCATTGAGTCAATAATGCCATCCAACCGTCTCATCCTCTGTCATCCCCTCCTTCCCCTGCCCTCAATCTTTCCCAGCATCAGGGTCTTTTCCAATGAGTCAGCTCTTTGCACCAGGTGGCCAAAGTATTGGAGTTTCAGCTTCAACATCAGTCCTTCCAATGAATACCCAGGACTGATTTCCTTTAGGATGGACTGGTTGGATCTCCTTGCAGTCCAAGGGACTCTCAAGAGTCTTCTCCAACACCACAGTTCAAAAGCATCAATTCTTTGGCACTCAGCTTTCTTTATAGTCCAATTCTCACATCCACACATGACCACTGGAAAAACCATAGCCTTGACTAGACGGACCTTTGTTGGCAAAGTAATGTCTCTGCTTTTTAATATGCTGTCTAGGTTGGTCATAACTTTCTTTCCAAGGAGTAAGCGTCTTTTAAGTTCATGGCTGCAATCACCATCTGCAGTGATTTTGGAGCCCAGAAAAATAAAGTCAGCCACTGTTTCCACTGTTTCCCCATCTATGTGCCATGAAGTGATGGGACCAGATGCCATGATCTTAGTTTTCTGAACGTTGAGTTTTAAGCCAACGTTTTCACTCTCCTCTTTCACTTTCATCAAAAGGCTCTTTAGTTCTTCTTCACTTTCTGTCATAACGGTGGTGTCATCTGCATATCTGAGGTTATTGATATTTCTCCTGGCAATCTCAATTCCAGCTTGTGCTTCTTCCAGCTCAGCGTTTCTCATGACGTACTCTGCATAGAAGTTAAATAAGCAGGGCAACAATATACAGCCTTGACGCACTCCTTTTCCTATTTGGAACCAGTCTGTTGTCCCAGTCCAGTTCTAACTGTTGCTTCCTGACCTGCATACAGGTTTCTCAAGAGACAGGTCAGGTGGTCTGGTATTCCCATCTCTTGAAGAATTTTCCACGGTTTATTGTGATCCACACAGTCAAGGGCTTTGGCATAGTCAATAAATCAGAAATAGATGTTTTTCTGGAACTATCTTGCTTTTTCGATGATCCAGCGGATATTGGCAATTTGATCTCTGGTTCCTCTGCCTTTTCCAAAACCAGCTTGAACATCTGGAAGTTCACGGTTCACGTATTGCTGAAGCCTGGCTTGGAGAATTTTGAGCATTACTTTACTAGCATGTGAGATGAGTGCAATTGTGCGGTAGTCTGAGCATTCTTTGGCATTGCCTTTCTTTGGGATTGGAATGAAAACTGACCTTTTCCAGTCCTGTGGCCACTGCTGAGTTTTCCAAATTTACTGGCATATTGAGTGCAGCACTTTCACAGCATCATCTTTCAGGATTTGAAATAGCTCAACTTTTGTCCTTATGTGTTTAAATAATTAAAATATTTTTATGAAATAGCAAATCTAAGCACCTTATCCTTGGTAATATTCTGCTCTGAACTTTTTCTGAGCTCTAGTCCTCTGGAGGTACTCAGAATTTTCTGTTTTTAGTGTGGGAGGGGTGGAAGGGGTACTCACTTACCTGCATTCCACTAAGTAATATAAACATACTAGTAGATCTTGGTTTATCAATTTGAGATAGTTGCTTCCTATTGATTCTCCACTATGGAAAATGAGGTTTAACTCAAATGGAGTAACATCTTTCCTTCCCTTCCCAATATTTAATAGTTATAATATTGTTTTTATTTTCATTTTTCCTACTTCGAACTTTAAATAATTTGCTTATATCTCTCCCTATTGCTCCGTCACCTTATAGGCACAGGCAAACTTGTTCCTTGCTCCCTACCATTCACTGTCAGCATTCCATATTAATTATATCTTCAACTCTTTCAGCTCTACATGCCATAAATATTGTTATGGTTGATACAATCCACATTGTATCATTGTATCAATTGTATCCGCATTGATACAATCCACATCTCCTCTGTTATCATAAATACTTATTTATGGAAAAGTCTTAAGAAGACATTGTTTTTAAAGGATGAGCTCAGATGAACAGTATTTATATTATTGCCTTATTTTTATATTAGTAACATGTTCCAGTTACATTCCCTTTGCTGGGTTCCAATACTTGTGCATCTCAAAGGAGCATGTTCCTAGCATCAAGGTTAAATACTCTTTTCTTTTAAAATCTACTTTCTTAGCTTGCTTCATTTTTGGACTATGAGTTTCATACGTTTCTGTTTTCTTGTTGAGAGAAGTAATTTGATTGTATCCCAAATATCTTCCAGCAGTTTTTCAGGAGTTACCAACTGTTTGACTCCATTTCATTCTTTTTCTTGGAGATATTCTTTTACGAGCTTGACTTTCTCTTCACAATTGGATCCATTCAAAGCTGCTGTTCAACTAGTACATACCAGTACAACGGTACCCATTTTAAAATAATGAAATATTTGTGTATCAGAAGCAAAATATTTTAGCAGTATCCATAAAAAATGGTAAAATTAATTAGTAACATAAGTTTACATACAAATGCATTAATTCAAGCGTTGTCACGAATGTTGTGATAACCACTGTAAACGGACCTGCCTTCTATCAGCAGCATCTAAGAAGCTACTGTTGCTCAGACCTAGGTCAACAGTACAGCATTCTTTACAACATGCTGTGGTTTAAGCTAATTGTTCACTTTTATATTCTAAATAATTTTATACTTTTTGTGCTAGTATTGTAATTCTTGCACAAAATTGTTAGCAAATTGTTTTGGTATTTGTAAAATCATTAGAAAGCACTGTATTTTCCTTTTTTTTTTCCTTTTTTGCCTCCTGGGTTAGTGCCACCATTTCACTTAATCTTCAGATTTTCCTTTTATTTTCCAAGAGTTCAGTTCAGTTTCAGCTCAGTTGCTCAGTCGTGTCCGACTCTTTGCGACCCCATGAATCGCAGCACGCCGGGCCTCCCTGTCCGTCACCAACTCCCAGAGTTTACCCAAACCCATGTCCATCGAGTTGGTGATGCCATCCAACCATCTCATTCCTGTCATCCCCTTCTCCTCCTGCCCCCAATCCTTCCCAGCATCAGGGTCTTTTCCAGTGAGTCAACTCTTCGCATGAGGTGGCCAAAGTATTGGAGTTTCAGCTTCAACATCAGTCCTTCCAATGAACACCCAGGACTGATCTCCCTTAGGATGGACTGGTTGGATCTCCTTGCAGTCCAAGGGACTCTCAAGAGTCTTCTCCAACACCACAGTTCAAAAGCATCGATTCTTCGGCACTCAGCTTTTTTCACCATCCAACTCTCACATCCATTCATGACCACTGGAAAAACCATAGCCTTGACTAGATGGACCTTTGTTGGCAAAGTAATGTCTCTGCTTTTAAATATGCTATCTAGGTTGGTCATACCTTCCTTCCAAGGAGTAAGCGTCTTTTAAGTTCATGGCTGCAATCACCATCAGCAGTGATTTTGGAGCCCCCCAAAATAAAGTCTGACACTGTTTCCACTGTTTCCCCATCTATTTCCCATGAAGTGATGGAGCCAGATGCCATGATCTTACGTTGAGCTCCAAGAGTTCACCTGAGGTCTTCTCTTCATTAAAAAAAAATGAATAGATGATAAAATCTGAATCTTTGCTTTTTTGAATATGTTTATCAAATATTCAAGCTTAATTGATAGTTGAGCTGAACATAGAATCATAGATAAAATATCCTTTTTTCACATTCTAAAGGTATCATTTAATCATTTTTTAGCATCCATTGTTGGTGATTCTCTTAGTGGATCCAGATTGTTTACCTACTATATTTTAAATGCTGATGCTAATCTGTCCTGATGGTTTTTTTGATGACATTGCTCAATGGACCCTTTCAGTATAAATATTATGACTGAGATATTTTCTTGTACTACTTGTTTGATAAATTCCTTCCTCTTTTTTTCTCCCTTCTTTCTTTTAGACTTCCTAACAATTGAATGATGAAGTGAGGTCCTATCTCTCAAGATGATGTATTTCTCAATATTTTCATTGTGTTTCAGTTTTTCCTTCACATGCTGAGAAATAGATGCCATGTAATTATCCTGTTTTCTGTTAAACTTTTCATTTTGGAAATCATTACTTCTAGTTAATTATCCACTTTCTCATTGTTCCCTTTCCACAGCACAGTATAGAGATAAGCAGTAGTCCACTTACATGCTACCTGAATTTGAAACCAGGAAACAAGTTAGTAAAATGAGAAGTATCCTAGTAAGAGTGTTTCACCACTTCTTTTCCTATCTACTTTTCCTTTTCATCTAACTCCTTCATTTACTTTGCTTTTTAATTTTTTTTCATTCTTCATCCAAGATCTTTAGTTTCCTTTCATTCTCTATAGAATTCTCTTATCCATGTTTTTTGTTTATTTCTTTATTGTTTGCACATAGTGGAATATCATGAAATCCAGAGTAGTGGCTATCTTAAAATGATTATGTATTCTGCATTTTATTTTTTTAGAATAACTTGACACAGCCTCTTCCTTTTTCTTCTTCCTCCTTTCAGTTTGAGTGTGAGTGAATCTTTGTGTGGAGTTTTAGGCTGCCAGTGTCTCAGTGTTGTTTTGCAAAACAGTAAATTTTCTGTAAAAGATGACTTAAGGACAGTTATAATATACATAATTTAGGTAACCTAAGGAAGCTTGGACAGAGAAGGAAATGGCAACCCAGTCCAGTACTCTTGCCTGGAAAATCCCATGGACAGAGGAGCCTGGTAGGCTACAGTCCATGGGGTCATGAAGAGTTGGACACGACTGAGTGACTTCACTTTCACTTTTCACCTTCATGCATTGGGGAAGGAAATGGCAACCCACTCCAGTGTTCTTGACTGGAGAATCCCAGGGATGGAGGAGCCCGGTGGGGTGCCGTCTATGGAGTCGCACAGAGTCGGGCACAACTGAAGTGACTTAGCAGCAGCAGCAAGGAAGCTTGGAAGCATTAAAAATGAGTAGTGTCTGGGACTTCCCTGGAATCCAGTGGTTAAGACTCTGTGCTCCCAATGCAGGGGGCACAGGTTTGATCCCTTGTTGAGGAACTAAGATTCCTTATGCCACACAATGCAGAAAAAGAAAAAATGAGTACTACTTGTTTTAGATTAATTGTGAACCAGGAAGGGCATTTTCTAGTGAAACAACACATTTAATTTTAGAAGTTTGAGACATTTTTAACTCTATTATCATGGCTTTGGAAAATCTGAATAAAGATGTAGGAAGTGACTTTGATAAATTGAATTTAATTATACATATAACTTTTTTATTTTTCTGGAAAAGTCATAATTATCTATTGAATATTATCCTCAATTAAGAATAGCTTTTTTTCCCATTTCTGTCTACATTAATTTACATCACTGTTTTGCAATAAAGTAAGATCAGAGAACCACTTGAGGAGAATAACCTTTTCTAACATACGTTAGTAGAAAATTGCTTTAATTAAGTCCAGATTACATACCTAAACACAAAATGACAGGTATCATAGCAGGCCTAACTGAAGGCCAAATGTAGTCCACATATCGTAATTACTAAATGTTGGCATTCAAATGTCTCCTTCCTTTCTTTCCCTCTAAAAGTCAGTGCTCCTTTGATGGTCCTTCTGCAAGAGGTGAAATAAATGCACCAAAAAAACTATTAGATAAGAAACCAACCTTTTGACTCCTCTGCTTCACAGAATGTTAACAGGAAAATTCACAAGAAAGCGGTACCATTAATCGTTGCCTCAAATGCCTCAGGACCCCACCAGAGCCTGCCAAAGGTCATCGTAAAGAACATACATCACAGTGCCATCTGATATCTCTTTATAGCCTGTTAAATAGAAGTGGTTACCTATTTCAGTTGAGCCACAAATTCAATTCCCTGCAGTAATTTGGGATAAATTTCTTTAGTGCTCCTTTGTATTTTCCCCAGTTTGTCATCTGAGACAGAGCAAAGAGGAATAGTTTGTGTAGCTGAATGCCTGGACAAATTTAAAATGAGGCACTGTATATGATTATTCTTCCTCCAACTGTGATATAGTCTGGCCCACAAAAGATGGTAATTCTTTGCTACTTGGAACCATGAATTCTGCCACCAGATGAAAACTGCACTAACTGTCTAATGGACCCATCACCCAAACCTCAAAAGAGACGGAAACACCTTTCACCCCCAAGGTCCTTGAAATGTAATAGAAATATTGGCTGAAGGCATAGGT
Source organism: Giraffa tippelskirchi (assembly GCF_054371585.1). NCBI lineage: Eukaryota > Metazoa > Chordata > Mammalia > Artiodactyla > Giraffidae > Giraffa > Giraffa tippelskirchi. Next base: position 99,480,908 of record NC_137280.1, on the reverse strand, counting down.
TTCTTTGTATTGTTTCAAGAAGAAAGATATCTTTCTTCAGGACAAAGATGAGGGGAGTTTGTAGCACTGTGATCTCTTACATAGCAAGTGAAAAACTTATTTTCTAGGGTACAGGGAAAAGGGAGCAAGAGAAAACCTGGCAAGAATCAGTCTGTGTTTCATAACTCAAAGAACAAGATGCAGTATCTTTCATTAGAAGATACAGTAAAGGATAAACTGCTGCTGCTCCTTTCTCTTCTCTTCATCTGGGTTCAAATTAATTATGGTTTAAGTTCAGATCTATGATGCAGTGAACTTAGAATTCTCTTATCTGCAGAGTCAGGCATTCAGGTCTATGCTCTAGTGAGAAGTGCTTATCATGTTGTATATTTCTCTTTAAAATCATCTGTGCATGTGTGCCAAGTCATTTCAGTCATGTCCAACTCTTTGCAACCCTAGGGACTGTAGCTCACCAAGGTCCTCTGTCAATGGGATTCTCCAGGCATGAATACTGGAGTGGGTTGCCAGGCCCTCCTCTGGGGATCTTCCTGACCCAGGGATCGAACCCACATCTCTTAATGTCTCCTGGGTTCTTTAAATCATCTGTATTCATTTCAAATTTAGAGATTTCTGCCCCCCTCAAGATTTTGCTGGTCATAATTCTCAGGTAAAACTCCAGCCAGTGGCTATTTGAGCATCAGATAATCATATGAAAACCTGGGCACAGGGATTTTCAAACTGATGATCTGGATACATTGTCACTACAGACACACTGACCACATTGAATGTTTCTACCTCACCTACATTGACAAGTTTAGATGCCACAGGCCTGACCTGGTAGTTCATACCAAGCACCCAGTATAAGCATACCCTTCATTCCCCTTACTGTCTCAGCTGGATCCAACACACTGATGTTGGAGAAATTGTTGAGTCTGAGATTGCTCAAAATCTCCAGGAGACCAACTTCTCTCTATTTGTATTGGAAAAGAAAAAAAAAAAATGTGGTTCTCAATTATTCTAGGCTCTGAATGCAAAGGCCTCCAGGAATCACATAAAAATAGTGCCTGGTTTTCTTTCTTTTTTTTTTTTTCTTTTTTATAAAGGTTGCTGCTTTCAGGGCTCTGACAAGTAGTGTTTGGCTTGAGACATGAGTACAATTCAGAATATTTATTTACTCAGTCTTTTAGAAATCAATCTTGGAAGCTCTATGAAGATGACTCCTATTTTAAATTTAATGATACTTAAATATAAGAACTGGGTATTTTGATGGAGACTCCTCTGTAAATTGTTTTTAATAATGGAAAAGTATATAAGCCTATGTCATACATTGACATGAATCAGCCATGGGTTTACATGTGTTCCCCTTCCCGGACCCCCCACCCACCTCCCTCCCCATCCCATCCTTCTGGATCATCCCATTGCCCCGGCCCTGAGCCCTTGTCACATGCATCGAACATGGAATGTAATGTATGGCAAAAACTATTACAATATTGTAAAGTAATTAGCCCCCAACTAAAATAAATAAATTTATAAAAAAAAAAAAAAAAAAAATAAGCCTATGTCAAAATTTTATTCATTGGACTCAAGTGTGATGTCTTAGAAGAATTATATTGCCAATTGTGTTTTTAGTGAAATATATTCATTCACTTATTTGATTAATACAAAGCGGTGAAATAAACCGCTTTTTGTTTGTGTGCTATGCTAAGTTGCTTCAGTCATGTCCGACTCTCTGTGGCCCGATGGACTGTCACCTGCCAGGCTCCTCTGCCCATGGAACTTTCCAGGCAAGAAGACTGGAACGGGTTGCCATTTTCTTCTCCAGGGGAATCTTTCTGACCCAGGGATTCAACCCGTGTCTCTTGTGTCTCCTGTATTGGCAGGCTAGTGGTTTCTTTATCACTAGCGCCACCTGGGAAACCCTGTAAAGATCTCTAATATGGGTATAATTTATATTTCGTACAAGTAGCTCAGAGGAACCAATTTGAGTAGCAATTCCTTTCTGTTTGCTGTAGCATCATTTCATTTCTTTGTTATAGAAGGAATTATAGGATACCTGGCAAACCTTCATCAACCTCGCCTGTGGAATACTGACTACTTTGCTAGTAGCATGATTGGTATTACGTTTAACATGTTTAATAAATTCTAGCTGTGACAGTTGAGGTTTTATGTTCCTGTAAAATGGAAGGCCTTTGTAAACAGAAAGATGATTTGTTCTGTCTGAGAAGGAACGGACAAAATGTTTTCACAAGGCCTTCTTTCTCTTTCTTCTTTTTCTGAGTGGGAATGAGAATAGAAGCTGCCTAGGCGGGTGCTGTAGATTATACTGCCACCACTACACCACATCTCAGACTCAGGTGGGCATGCATGTATTCGTGGAAAGTAAGAGCCAGTATCACCTAGCTGAGTACTTCTTTTCACAAAATGCAGGGATAAAACGACTTACCGCCTTAACTGATTTCCTAAGCAAGAGCATAAACACATGGCATAAATACTAATTCAGAATTGACCTTCTCAAAAAATCTCTGTAAACTAATGCTGCACCCAGATGTTCTAAATTTAAAGATCAGGTGGTTCATAGTAACACAAAAATACTAGACTCTGGTTAAATGTTAGAAAGTCACTCATCAAGTCTCTTATTCTTTCCCATCATAAGAACAAATAATTTAGATCATGTTCTTGTTCCAACTTCTCTACAATAGGATCTCTAGGATATCTAGTTTTACTTCCACACATGGCAAGAGCTCTCTCACAAGGCATGTCAGAAAGTATTTTCTATGAAATTTTGTGATAAACACTGTAATAGAAATTCTGTTACTGTGATAAAGATAATACACATCTTCTAATTGACAACTCTGATGTATTAGTGGGAAAATGAATTGTGATTTGGAATGCACTGAGTTAAATTAGCTGTAGATTTGACTTCTGCTTGCTATTTCACTGCATATTATTTTCAAACAGTGTAAATTACTAAGAACAACGAAAAATTTTAAAGAATTTAATATCATACAGTGAGGAAAAATACAGAACATGTTTAATGGCTCATTCATTTGTGCTGAATTCAAATTGAATTCTGTAAGAATCTACAAATGCAATAGAGAGTTGGTTTTAATCTTTGCAACCATAGTGAATAAAATAAATCAATGATGGGGCACTGAGGATGCTGTCACAAGTGTTATTCTGTCCTATAGGAAAGCAGCTGCTCATGAAAAAAATTTCTCTGCAGGCAAAATGAAACTCATAATTGACAGCAAAACAGTAGAAAGAAAGGCAGTGTTTTGGAAGCTTTTTGCTCAGAACTTTAAATTAGAAAATCATTCCTTCCACACTTTAACCCTATGGAACCTATTGAACCTCTATTTTTGTACCTGAAGTTCACTAATGGAAAGGTGCTGAAAAAAAAGATAGAAATTTAGACAGCAAGTTTCAGAACAGAATATACACATGCATGCAGAGACAAACAAATGCAAAGCATTTGAGAGAGATTCTGGCTGTCAAGCAGGACCCACTCTAAGGTCAGGCCTTTCCAAGGAACAAACTCATCTCTTCGACCCCAGAGTTCTGACTTCTTTCTTCTGATCCCATCAGTTTTTAAAAGATGATTAACATTGGCATACCATCTCTCGTTTCTGTGATCAGATTCCTGGATTTTAGTTTGTCATCCTGTTCTCTTTGCTCCCCTTTCTTTGTTTTCTCTTGAAAGTCTTACCTGTCCTTGACCTGATGCAAACTCATCCGCTCAGATTCTTCCTTACCAAGGAACCTGTGCCTCTGACCGGGTGTCTCGACACAACTACCTATGTGGTTATAGCCACTGGGGGCTTCCTGTTTTCCTCTGGTGTACTTCCCTTGAATGAATTCTTCAGGCTTAGTTTGGTGTTAACTCTAACTACACAAGGGTGTATCTGGTAAAGAGAAGCAACTAATACAAAAATAAAGGCTTGTGGGAAAGATGTGTAAATTCACTTAGAAATGTTAAGCAAATGTCAGTTTATTATTCTAAGCTGAAATGCAAATATATCCCATCTTGATTTCATCCTAACCACTTGCTGAAACTTAGTGAAATTATTGGCATGTTAATGGATTTTCTGGCAGGTATTTCCCTTCTTCCATGAAACAATCTAGGCTATTAAAGCTTTCAATAAATGATTGTGAGTCACTTACACAGGTTTAAATATGAATAATTAAGGCTTTTCTTATACTACACGAATTGCAAGGAGATATAGATATAGTTGGCAGTTTAAATATTCCCTGAGTGGTTCCTTTATGAATTAGGACAGTGATAACATTTTCATTTTGAAATGGAGAGGAACAAACCTCACATTCAGCCATTGTCTTTCACTTGTTTTGAGTTTGTGGATTCGTATGTTTAGTATTTTGTAAGAATAAAAACAAAGTATGAGAAAAGAGCTTAACAGGGAGGAAAATTAAAGAAATACTTGCTACTGGTAAGTTAGTTCTTTTCTGTAACAAATGTATACATATATTTTTTTAAATATATGTATTTGTTTGTCTGCCCTGGGTCTTAGTACCGGCATGCAGGATCTTTGATCTTCATTGCAGCATGCAGGATCTTTGGTTGTGGTATCTAGGTTCAGGGATTGAACCTGGGCCCCCTGCATCGCGAGCATGGAGTCATAGCCATTGAACCACCAGGGAAGTCCCCATGTATATATTTTAACAAGCTTTATCAATTTAAACTCACCATATAAAACTTGCAGGATATCATAGAAACTGATTATTTCTGGAATACATCCCAGGATATTACTAACATTTTCCTAGAAAAATCCGTTTTGACTGAAGCCTAAACTCTGGACCAGATATGTCTAAAGGCTATGAATATATGGATTCTTTGCCAGAGTAGGACTTTTTAGAAGTTGTTCATACATAAAATGTCCCATCCTTCATACATAAACCTGAACTGAAATTAAACCTGCAGGGTATTCATGACAATTCATGCAGTCACAATTATGCAAAAAAAAAGTGCACCCTTGCATACTAAAAATGGAAAACACTGTCTCTACCGAAGTCCCTGCTCGCTTATAAGACAGGCAGCCTTTATCAGTAAAAAGCTTTTCTTAAAGAAACTCAATATGCTTATTAAGCATCTGCACTTGGTGTCCCTTAGGGAAAGTTTACCTTCCTAGTCTACTACTCCCTCTTCCTTCAGATTCTTAACTCTTCTTGATTGCTTTCCCTCATTTTTCTGGGAATGTGCTGATTTTTTCTGCCTGTGCATTTTTCTCAAACCATATGGAGTGTTTCATCATTAAAAGACCTGCTTATATTTTTCCTCTACCATGAAGCTCTGGCAGATCAACCCAGAGCTCATTCCCCTAGCTGCATGGATGGGCTCCTGTGGTCTACACAGATCATTTATTGGCCCTTTATCATTAATGCCTAAGTATCATTAGATGTTTTGGCATTGGATTTTCTCTCCATTCAGATGGCAAACTTCCTAAAGTGTGCAAGGATCCTGATTTTTAAAATCACCATCACCTTCTGTTATAGTGCCTTTTTGTTGTGTATACAGAATAGACTCTAGTTTTTTGATTGATTGCAAGAAAAGATTAAAAACACCCTGACCATGTTGAGTCTAGCTTGAACTCTGCTTAGACTAAAGTGTTAGGTATTTATTCAAACCCTGTGTGTACAGTGTTACTCCAAGAGTGCCCTGCAGACCCCTGCCAGCATGAACTGTTTGCTAGCCGTCCCCACCCGGATAAGGAGCTGCATCAGAATGTACATAGACTATGTCACTAAGCACACGGTAGTGTTTAGCTGACTTTTTTTTTTTTTTTATTTAAGCAGGACTTTCTCAGTGAAGAAAGCAATGACACACTGAGATAGAAATTCTGTTTTTATAATGAGGATAACAGGCGCCCTCTAGTTGACAATTCTGATATATTAATGGGACAATGAATTGTGATTGATTTGATTTACATTCCAGAACAGACTTAGCTCATGCTGAACCCATAATAAGTGGTTCACAACTGCCACTTGAGCAGCACTGTTCTTACCTGATGAGTGCATTAGAGTGTGAACATACCAGGTATAATTTGCACAATGCTGTGTATAAATTGTACTTTCTTGAATGTATAATTTCTTAAACCTCATTTCTTCATCTATAAAATAAGGATAATCATACTTTCTTTACATAATTTTCATAAGGATAAAAGAATGTTTGAATATGTAAATAGCTTTTAGCCTGGGATCTGATATGTATTAACACTAAGTGAATAGACTCAATTTTTTTGATTGATTGCAAGAAAGGATTAAAAATACCCTGAACATGTTGGGCCCAGCTTGAACTCTGCTTAGACTGAAGTGTTAGGTATTTATTCAAATCCTATGTGTACACTGTTATTCCAAGAGTAACACTAGAGTGTTAGTATGATTATTATTATTAATCATAACCTATGATTATTACTTAAGTTATAGCCTATGTGCTATGTGCCATCCTAGCATAATATGTGTTAGTTATGAAATGTTAGCATATTTATTATTATATTTAATTATTAACATAATTAAAAGAAAACATTTAAGTCTACTGAATATACTTTTGAGAAATCAGTGAATGGTTTCTCATGGCAAGATACAGCCTTTAGAACATGTGAACAGATTCCATCACACCTTAAACGTGTTTTTATAAAAAGGAAATCCTGCCATATGCAACAATATGAATAAATCTGGAGGATATTATACTAAGTGAAATAACCCAGTCACAGAAGGACAGATATTACATGATTCTACTTACATGAAGTGTCTAAAGTAGCCATACTCATAGAAATATCAAGTAGAATTGTGGCTGCCATGAGCTAGGAAAAGGGGAAGTGGGGTGTTGCTGTTCAGCAAGTATGAAATGTCAGCTATGCAAGATGATTTAGTTCTAGAGATCTGCTGTGCAACATTGTGCATATAGTTTAAAAGACTTTATTGTACACTTAAGATTTTGTTAACAGGGTATATTTCATGTTAAATGTTCTTACCACAATTGTTTTGAAAGGTGTGTACAGCATTGTAGGCACCTTTATGCAGTACCTCAGGTTCAAAATAGGTGAAACTGTATTATGTATTGTAGAAATTCTAAAGTAAATTTTTAAATTTGATTTTTATTTTTAATGAGGTATAATTAACATATAGCATTGTATCAGTTTCAGGTGTATAGCATGATAACTCCGTATTTGTAGATATCATGAAATGATCACCACAGTAAGTCTAGTTAACATCCATTGCCATACATAGTTATAGAATTTTTTTTCTTCTGTTAACCTTTATGACTCTCTTAGCAAATTTCAAATATGCAATGCAGTATTATTAGCTGTAGTCACCATGCTGAATATTACATCCCCATGATTTATTTACTGCATAACTGAGACTTTTACACCTTTTGACTCCCATCACCCTTTTGCCCCAGCCCCCACCTCTAGCAGCCATCAATATGTTCTGTGTATCTGAGCTTGGTGGTTTGTTAGTTTGTTTAGATTTTACATATAAGTGAAATTGTACAGTATTTCTCTTTTCTCTGTCTGACTTATTTCATTTAGCACAGTACCCTCATAATTCCATCCATGTTATCACAAATGGCAAGATTTCATTCTTTTTATAGCTGAATAATATCTCGTTGTGTATGTGTTTCTGTGTATGTGGGTATACGTACCACATCTTCTTTATTCATTCATCTATTAATGGACATGTAGGTTGTTTCCAGATCTTGGCTATTGTAAATAATGCTGCAGTGAACATACAGGTGCATATATCTTTTTGAATTTAGTTTTTCCAAAAATGGAATAGCTAGACTATATGATAGTCCTATTTCTGATTTTCTGAGGACCTCCATACTGTTTTTCATAATGGCTGTACCAATTTACATTCCCAATGACGGTGCACAAGGATTGCGTTTTGTTCCACATTCTCACCAGTAGCTGTTATATCTTGTCTTTTTGAAGATAGCAGTTGTAACAGGTGTGAGGTGATATCTCATTTTGATTTGCATTTCTCTGATGATCAATGATATTGAGCATCTTTTCATGTTCCTGTTTGCCATGTGTATGCTTTCTTTGAAAAAATATGTATTCAAGTCCTCTCCCCATTTTTTAATCAGATTGTTCAGGTTTTTTTCAGGTTTTTTTCAGGTTTTTTTTTTTTAATATATATTTTGGATATTAGTGCCTTATCAGATATGTGATTCTAAAATATTTTCTCCCATTGGGTAGGTTGCCTTCTTATTTTGTTGATGGTTTCCTTGGCTGTGCAGAAGCTTTTTTAGTTTGATATAATTCCAACTTGTTTATTTTTGCTCTTTGATTTTGGTGTCAAATCCAAAACAATGTATTGCCAAGACTGATATCAAGGAGCTAACTGCCTATGTTTTACTTAGAGATTTTATTGGTTTTAATCCATTTTGAGTTAATTTTTGTATATGATGTAAGACAGTGATTGTTTCATTCTATTGTATGTGCTGTGTGCTTAGTCGCTCAGTCGTTTCGGACTCTTTGCGACCCCATGGAATATAGCCCGCCAGGCTCCTCTGTCCGTGGGATTCTCCAAGCAAAATACTAGAGTGGGTTGCCATGCCCTCCTCCAAGGGATCTTCCCAACCCAGGGATTGAACCCAGGCCTCCCACATTACAGGTAGTTTCTTTACCGTCTGAGCCGTCAGGGAAGCACAAGCACCGAACACATTTATTGAAGAGACTGTCCTTTTCCCATTGTATTAGGTTAATTAAAGAAATACATACCCAATATGTCTGTGTGTCTGAAATTGCTGGGTAATCATCATGCCTCAGACATTTAGCATGTATAAAGCAGACACTGAATAATGCCTATCAGTGTGGCCAGACTGGTTATTATGTAGAAGGTAGAGATTCAATCATCAGATATTTATTGAACACCTATTCTGTGCCAGGCACTATCCTGGGACCTTCCTGGTGAATAAAAAGTCCTAAGTCCCTTCCTTCATGCAGCCACACTCATCATTTTTGCATCTGCAGTGGGTTACGGTGGCCACCAACAGCCCTTGCATTTAGACTCATTAGTGTCTGGAGATTTAGCCTGGGCTAGTGAGGTTTGGGCCATGCCTTTGTATTTCTGTCTGTTCTGCTACTAGGCCTGGATGAAGTGTCCTTCTTGGCTGGTGGGGCTGTAGACCAAAGACAGCCATTGCTGGGGTGTGGGGATGGGGGTGCAAGGCTTCAGGTTCCCACAGGGACTCAATTCCATGCCTTCCCTGTCGCATCCACTCAGCTCAACCCAAAGCAGCCCCTTATTCCCAAGTCAAATTCCTTTAGTTCTTTTCTTTTTGCCCTAGTGAAGTTTAAAGAAATTTTTCCTGTGGCCATTTGTAGACCACATCGTCCCTTCTAATACACTATACTTGATGATATATGATTATGTATACTGGCTCCTGGGTATTTTAAGGCTCATGCTTGGCCCCACAGAGGAGTGGTTTGATGGTATATTAAGCCCATCAATGAGATCAGACTAGTTATTATGTAAAAGTAAAGATTGCTTTCTTTGCTAAAAAGCAGTATTTATTTCCTAAGCCAGTGGAGTCTCTTGGATTTTTAAGTCTATTCACATGAAATCACTAGGAAGTAATATCTAGGGATATATATTTGTATCTCCATTTTGCAATTTAGAAAATTGATAAACATTTGTATATATATATATATATATATATATATATATATATATATATATATATATATACAGAATTTCTCCCTCCATGCATATTACATCTTGTCCGGAACTATTGAAAAATTTATTTTACAAGTCAGCTATGAATCAAATGTTAGGATACAAGAACCTAGGAGTAAGAATTTGTTTCTCTGGTTTCTGTTTGGTTTATAATATTTAAAAATATACATTTTAAGCTGTAAATAAATTACTGCAGTGATTTCATATGTTTTCCCTTTGTAACTGAAAAATTTTGACTTGGGTAGATGTCATCTTTGCTAGTTTTCTTTTCTATCCTTATTGGAACATATGTCATTCATTCAAAGTGAGAGACTCCTCAAAGAAGATACATGAGTATCTGTGGCTTACCTCAAAAAGTGTGACAAAATTTGTATTAATGGACGTCTCTGGTGACAGTTCAGGGAAACAAAATAAGTAGAATGTTGTCAGATAGTGTGTTACGGTAATAATGACTACTGTACTGATGATACTTTCAGAATTACAAATACCAAAGTAAATGTCATTGTAAGACAGCAGGGGATAACAAAGAATGAGTATCTACTTTTTCATTGGTAATTAGACAAAATCAAAGTCATTGAGATCTCTGGGGGTGATTGTAGGCTAGAGGCACTTAAGACTAGGTTACAGGAACAGGATGATTAGAATTTTAAAATATCTAATTACCAGTCCTGTCATTACACTGCACACTGCCAACAACACACATCCACCAAGTTTTAGTGTTTCTTTACAACAAAGCAAAAACATAAAGGAAATAGGATGCTGTTTACAATCTGTGTTACCTAGATACCTAGACTCTGATACCTAGAGATAGACTCTAAGCTCAAATGCCAGGGCCTCAACCAAGCTGTAGATAACATTTCACACATTTGAGAAGTTCCACTGAGGTGTAAGTGTGTGTTTCAGCATCCCTCTAGAAACATACATCCCTCAAGGAAATCAGACTCCTGTCTGATGTGCTCAAGTATAAACAAGGTACAGTGAGTCACCCCTGGATGATGAGTGACTGAGGGGCCATTTGGAAGAAGGAATAAGAGCATGAGTCATTTCTGGGTGTCTTGGAAAAGGAACAATACATCATATGAGGTCCTAATTTTGAGACCTGGAACCTGACCGCTGCAGATGTTGCTGTCTTTTAGCATTCACAATGCACCACTGCAGTCTACCATAAATCAGGATTGCTTTTAGTCATCAGTTTTCAATCCTGAGACTCACACTCTAGCACACAGGATCTAAACCCAGTCTTCCACTGAGTCCTAGGTCCCTTTTTTTCCACTTATGGAAAATGCAGGAGAAAACCTGGAAATTCTTGAAATACTACCATGAAAGTAGCAGCAAATTTGGGAGATCAGTAATCCTGAAACATAAGATCAAAAATATGAGCCTCACCAGATAAGTTGTAGAGTGTATCACAAAATAAATTATGATTAACATCCTTAAGTGTCTCAGTAATGCCATGCTGCATGCTGGGTTCAGTCGCTTCAGTCATGTCCAACTCTTTGCGACCCCATGGACTGTAGCCTGCCAGGCTCTTCTGTCCGTGGGATTCTCCAGGCAAGAATACTGAAGGAGGTTGCCATGCCCTCCTCCAGGGGATCTTCCCAACCCAGGGACTGAATCCACTTCTCCTGTGTCTTCTGTGTTGGCAGATGAATTCTTTACCGCCAAACCATCAGGGAAACTCCAGTAATCCCATACATGGGTGCAAATGGCACATTATTATCTATATTCCACATTACTATTCAATTTCCCTACCCAGCTCCAAGCCTAACTGGAGAATATTCATAACTCAGCAACCCAACAACCACAGTATCTCTTCTCCTGTTCCTGGGATCCCTGGAATACCTCACATATGCTCCAAGTCAGCAGCCTCATGCCCTCCTTTCAGTGACCACGCCTCTACCTCCCACTCCCCAAGTGCTGAATAAGGCACCACCTTGTCACCTTCCCTCTGCTCCTGGAGCTGTCTTGCATTTGATTTAGAAATGGGACAGTGGCTGCCCCCAAGTTGCTCTTAAGCTTGAACCCTTGAATTCCAAAGCAGCATGGGCCCTGAGTCTGTTGTGAAAAACCTCCTTCATCTGCTTACTGCCCTCTCTGAGAATCAGACCTAGTACCTGTGTTACCTGGCATCCACATACTAATGACAGATTTTACCCAGGGACCCCCTTACCCCCTGCTTACCAACTGAAAGCAGGTTGGGCCCCAGTGATACCCTACTGTCAGTTCAACATAGTGAGCTGATGCCACTGAGCCTACACTAAGATGTAAAATCCACAGATCCATGTGGACCAGTAAACTTCTGTTGTGGCTAGGGTTAGGCAAGCATGGAATGAATGAGGAAGGAGAAATTATAAAATATGGAGTAAGAAAATTAATTAATTTGAGGCAACACTATTAAGGCCCTTGAACACCATGCTGTGCTTGAATATTATCTGGTAGATAAATGGAAATCATTAAAAAATTTTCATATAAGTAAGTATTATAGTTAATTATTTTTTCTTTAAAAAAATATATATATATTCTCGGCAGCAGTGTGAGAATGATTAACCTGGGGACATGGAAGGAGACTAATGCAAATACTTATGCGATAGTACAAGTAAGAAATGACAAAATTTGATAAAAGGCATGTATTTGTATTAATGAGAATGCTGATATTTATTGTTTACTGCATGGTAGATATAAAGCTGAAAGCCCAAAATAAAAAATGAAAGGTAGAACTCTTCAGTCAGACTAGGTTTGAATTCTGGCTGAACATTTACTATGTAAGTAACCTTTGTTGAGTTCTTCAGCCTCTGTTTATCAGTTTTCTAACCTATGGGATTATTAATAGGATCTATCTCGTAAGTTGTAATAACTGAATTGATATGTGTGAAGTATTTAGAATAGTACCTGGCACAGAGCCTTATTCTTATTTGTATTCTTATTTTAATTATTACCATTATTTCCCAAGATCACATAGCTAATAAACAGTGGGACTGGGATTTACATTTTGGTTGTCTTGATTTCAAGTCTCCACTCTTAAATACTCTGCTTTACAGAAAGACAAATCAGAGAGAGAATTAAAGTAGTAACATACACCAAATATAAAACCTAAGCCAGAGGGAGGTGTCCTGAATGACTTAAGGTTTCTTATTTGGGCAGGTTTCCAAAAGGAAAGTGAAAAGAAAAGTGAAAAGAGAAAACCAAGGCGAGGGGGAAATTCGTAAAGAATGGATTGATTAGCCATGTCATATGCAGTGGCATATGGCAAGCTCAATTAGTGCTAACAAGCGACTAGATTTCCAAAAGGATAGATGGAAAGAGAAGTAGGTGTCCTTGATCAAAAAATTCCATTATATGTATATATACAATGTTTTCTTTATCTCTTTATCTGTTGATGGACCTTTAGGTTGCTTCCACGTCTAGGCTATTATGAATAAAGCCACAGTGAACATGAGAGTGTGGATAGCTCTCAGATTTTGATATTAATTCTTTTGGATACATCCCCAGAAGTGGGTAGGCTAGATCATATGGTAGTTCTATTTTTAATTTTTTGAGGAACCTCTGAACTATTTTCCATAATGGCTGCACCAATTTATATTCCCACCAAACAAATTATCTTGCCAGTTGCATTATTTTTGTAATGAACCCTCATTAGACCTTTAACCATAGACATGTTAAGTCTTATGTCATCCACAGATTTTTTTTTTTTTTTGCTCTGATGTTTCCCTGAATTTGGACTGAGTCCAAATTTCCTTAACTGTATGAGAGAGGCTGATGGACTCATGAGAATGCTAACCTAGGATGAGAATGCTAACCTAGGAGGGCAAGAATTAGTTACATAGTACTGAATGAACTGATGAAGGATGATTATGGGTTTTGTTTGGAATATTGTTGATATTTTCATGTTCTCTTTTCTCTTAATCTATCTGTAACATAACAATTTAGTAGAATATACTTGTATAAACAGAAATGAAACATTCACCTTTTTCTCCCTGGCTGATTCCTCCAGAATTCAGAAACTCTTATTGAGATTACTTATTTTCATTGCAATATAATTATTTTCATTGGTTCAGTAAGAATCTGTCATCCCTGTAGCAGGACATAATTGGAAACATTGGTTGTGTAACCAAGGCTTTAACTGGAATGGCAAATCTGAGAACGATGTGCATAGAATTAGATATGAACAAAGAGGTTTAAGAAAACAGGGTTTGCTTTATGGAGCCAATGCTTACAAAACTCTCTTAGGAACTCTGGCCTGGTGTCTAGCTTAGAGGATGCCCAGCCTTCAGGTGAGTAAGAAAGATCACTTCCTCTCAGGAACAGGAATCTTAGGGTATTTAGGGAACTCCAAGAAGAGAGAGTCACCCAAATCTATAGGTGCGTGCGTGCTAAGTCACTTCTGCTGCTGCTGCTGAGTCGCGTCAGTCATGTCTGACTCTGTGCGACCCCATAGATGGCAGCCCACCAGGCTCCACCGTCCCTGGGATTCTCCAGGCAAGAACACCGGAGTGGGTTGCCATTTCCTTCTCCAATGCATGAAAGTGAAAAGAGAAAGTGAAGTCGCTCAGTCGTGTCCAACTCTTCGAGACCCCATGGACTGCAGCCTACCAGGCTCCTCTGTCCATGGGATTTTCCAGGCAAGAGTACTGGAGTGGGTTGCCATGCCCTCCTCCAGGGGATCTTCCCCACCCAGGGATCAAACCAACCATGTCTCTTAAACCTTCTGCATTGGCAGGCGGTTCTTTACCACTAACTAGCACCACCACTGCAGGTGAAACGTAGTGATGAGCTTTTTGCTTAGCTTTCTAGTCTCACTCGGAGAAGGCAATGGCAACCCATTCCAGTACTCTTGCCTGGGAAATCCCATGGACGGAGGAGCCTGGTAGGCTGCAGTCCATGGGGTCGCTAGGAGTCGGACACAACTAAGTGACTGCACTTTCACTTTTCCCTTTCATGCACTGGAGAAGGAAATGGCAACCCACTCCAGTGTTCTTGCCTGGAGAATCCCAGGGACGGGGGAGCCTGGTGGGCTGCCGTCAATGGGGTCACACAGAGTCAGACACTACTGAAGCAACTAAGCAGCAGCTGCAGCCAGTCTCACTGCTTTAAAAGCCCAATCTGATAATTTTTTGTGAAAAATCCCAGGAAAGTAAATTTTAAAAGGTCTATGTAGTCAATTACCATTCTTGCTGCATCTACACAAATAATCAAATCAAATCTAATGAGACTAGACTTTACTTTGTAATTGAGGATAATTTTACTTTATCTTTGAGTGAAAGCACCTAGACTGTCAAGAGAAATTTTATATTTCAATAGAAAAACTATAGCTTGCCCTTGTGAGTTATTAAATTCTAGTCCTGTTCATTGCCTTTGATCTATTATTTATTTTGTTACCCACCTGTACATTTTACATGAATTGTCAACTCTTATCAAATTTAAAGTTTTTACAGTTCCCTTCAATATCTGACTCCAGGTCTACAGACTGATGTTTCCAAATTTTCTCCCACTCTCCTGACTTGGCATCGTTGAGAGCTAAAATCTGCCCAGATCTTTATTGGGATTCTATAGTGTTTCACAGCTGGCCTGTCCCCCCAGGACCAGAAGTAGTCCTGCGAACTGAAGCTGGCTGACTTGAGGTTTATACCAGAGCAGATCATGCCCGGGCAGATGTTATGCCTGCAGTTGCTGCTCTGTGGGCCCCTCAGGAAGTCCACAGGAACTGTTTCATCTTCCATTCTCTGCTGCAGAAAACCCAGACCTCTCTGATGCTTCTGTCATCACCAAAAACTTTCAGAGTGCAAATCAGAAAATGCACTGAATTACCACTGAATCTTTTCAACTAGGTGAGCTTTGGTCTCCAAAACTAAGTTTGTTTTTTCCCAAACTTTAAACTTTTCATTTTGTACTGGGGTATAGCCAATTAACAATGTTGTGGTAGTTTCAGGTGAACAGTGAAGGGACTCAGCCATACCTATATATGTATTCATTCTCCCCCAAACTTCCCTCCCATCCAGGCTGGCACATAACATTGAGCAGAGTTCCATGTGCTATACAGTAGGTCCTTGTTGGTTATCCATTCTAAATATAGCGGTGTGTACATGACCTTCCCAAAGTCCCTAACAATCCTTTCCCCCAGGCAACCGTAAGTTCGTTTTCTAAGTCTGTGAGTCTCTTTCTGTGTTAAAGTCTGCTCCAACCACTAATGTTTGTTTTTCTTTGTATTTCTATTGAAACCCCTTCATTAAATGCCTCATTGCTTGTACCATCCAGCAAATATTCTCTACTATCCAGGCTCAGCAGATGGTTCAACTAGGTCCTCAACAACAGAAATGTGCTGAAATCAACTCCATGAACTAGCTTTTCTCAGAAGTTCAATGGGGGACTTGAATTGCCTTGAGCAAAAAAAAGGGACTAACCAAGATGGTATTAACCTTCTCCTCAGCTTGGCCAGTCTTTAGACAGGATTTTTTCTGCCTCTAGATCTCTGACTTCTCTTTGCTTAGAGCATTTACTTCAGAAAACTGATAATTTTAAATTATTTTCTGTTCCTTTAAGTTGTAAATATTATTCAAAAGCCTCTTGTCAGTTTTACAATCCAGAACTGTCTTTCTCAAGGACCTGGGAGTCATCTTTTTGAAATGTAATCATCAGTGAAGATAGCAAACTATTCTCCAGTGAAGATAGAAACTATTTTCCAGTTTCTTTGGAAGAGTAGGAGCCTGACTTCAGTGATTACTTTCATTTGAATTATAAAACTACTTTCTGTCACAAAGATGCAAGAAAGTTTATTTTTCCTTTGAGTAAAGTCAGTTAGCAAACACAGCTGGCTGATGTTCTCCTGTTCACCCCAGCATTTAAAAACCCTCCTGCCCTTTATTTCAGTAGGGTTGAGTTCAGACAGCTTGTGGTCTCCCTTCCATATTGGTAATAAAGTTGAATAAATCCTCTCTTGCCCGCTAACTTGGTCAACTTTTGCTTTGACAGCATGAAACCCACAAGACCTTTTGGTTGTCCTCAGATGTCCTTAGGTGTTATAGCAAACATAAATTATTTTGGATCCTCAAGTCTAGAGTTTAAAATTTAGCAACCTACAGGCAATGAACATTTCTAATTCAAATAAAGGCAATTACTCACAAGACAGGTAATTTTTTTCTTTCATTTACCTGTGGCTCCGTATTACCATATGGACTGCTGTTTTTCAATCCAAGCAGGATTCTTTGTGATTTGGTCAAAAATATTTGTACTTCCTTTTTTCCTTAAATGATGGAGTTGAGGTTTTTGAAGTCCTGAATGCTGCTTCTTCATAAACATCAGCACCCACCTGGGTCCCTGAAAGTCCTATGGGATTTGATCACATACCTGGACTCCTACCTTGACTAGTTGTAATGGCATGTATGTGTGTGTGTGTGTGTGTGTGTGTGTGTGTGTGTGTGTGTGTGTGTGTGTATAAGCCCCGATTTTTCCTTTCACTCTTGACTTTAAAGCTTAACATGAAGGCATACTCATGAAATCAGCCTTAAGGTTTAACACCAGCAATATATAAAGGATAAGGGAGAGGGCAGGTGGAATGATGCAGGAGAGAACAGTAGGGGAATGTATACTGTGCAGTGACATAGCTCCTTAAGCTCAGTTCAATTTATAATTCATTTCCACTTCTCCCTTCATTTAACACCCAGGCATAATTTCTTTTGTATAAGGGTTGAAGGTTTGATTGTGTAGAATGCATCATGAATAATATTTGAACAATATTCCATGAGAAACTACTTCTAGGACTTTTGTAATAATGATATTCATCACCTGTTTTTAGTCTTTTGTGTTGTTCTTCAATGCTTCATTTTCTGCCCTAGTTTATACCCTCTTAAATTTTTTACTTGCTCTACTCCATCTTCTGAATGCAAGATTTTTTTCACTGTTTTTAGTTACATTAATTGAATCCTAAAGTTAAAATGAATTTTTCCAAATGTTATTTAGTATAAATATAAATTTGGTTTTCCCATAGGTTTTCATAGGAAAGACTACATGATTAATGCTTTATGGAAAAAAAAAAATCAGCATAATCAGACTACAAATCCCATTCTGATAAGCAGCAAGGCAGCTGTAATGATTCATTCCCTTGAGACTGGAAATCTTCACAGAATTCAACACTTGCCAAGAGAGACTTTGAAAGATATAGTTTTGTTTTCTTTGCAGCTTTGTTTCTTAAACTACACAAACTACTTAAGCAGTTATTCATTGCTTCTTCGCAGCCATTTCCTTCTTCATGAACAGTTGACTTGTCTGATAATTTCATTAGTCAATGCATTTTAATGACTTTTCATGGCTTATATACTAAAAAAGTTAAACTACATGTTTTTGTCTTGAAATAATGGACATGCTTTGAGAAATATTAAAGGAAAAAGCAAAACCAAATGATTTTTCACTGATTAGCACATTGCTTTTTCCTAAACTTTTTGATCTCAGTCTCTCCTTTCCTCCTCTCCTATTTTCCTGTAATACCTATTTATACCCTGCAGTTATAGTATTCTAAAAAACATGCTTCTGGAAACACTGAATTAGATACAGTCAGTCAAAAAATCGAATAACTTCAGGCACATTTTTTCATTAAAATTCTTTTGTTGAAAATATGCAATTTCAGTTCAAAATTACCTGACAGCATTGTAGCAAAGATAATAAGCAGAGAGAAAAACAGTGCATTTGTTGCACAACTGTGATTGAATTTTCAGGGTGTTTGTACTTTACTGGGAAACTAAAGATTCAAAATTGGATCTTCAGCATTGTGCATTCAGTTGTTCAGTTTTATCAGCATTATTCATGCTCTGTGAACATGAGTCACATGACCAAGCTCTTGAGACTTCAATTTAGAAAATGATTTATTAATCATAATTAATGATATATTGTTCTAGTTCATAAAAATGTTTTATATAATACGTATTTTTAAAAATGTTCTTTTATATGTAATAAAAATGTTTCTTTATTAAATGATCTATTAGAGATTTGATTTCATTAATCGTACTGTGATTTTCCAGGAAGGAAGATCAAATATGCAACTATAGCAGTTTTTGTGGGATAGACTAGAAAATGTCTCTGATAACATTTGGGAGTTAAAGAAGTCATTGATGTTAACTGCAGACCTTTCTTCTCATTTTTGTCAGTGAAATTAAATCTGAAATCTAAGCCCTAATTAGAAAACAAAAATTAGAATGGGAAATAGTCCTGTAACAACTGGCATGACATTTTGAAAGGCCTTGAGAACAAAATAAGGCAGGCCCCAAGTAAACTTAATGGCCTTCCAGATCAAAAAGGTAGGTGACCTACTTCCTAACAGACCACCTATTAACAAGGACAGCTATAGATATTATAAATAAAGAGAGCACTAGATAAAAAACATTGATCCATTTTACAGAAGAAAACCAAGAAAGAAAAATCCCTCAATTCAGATCAATGAGAATACTCCAGGAAAAAGCACCCAACATACTGCCTTCATCTTATACACTTAAGGTGAATTAACTATAAATGTAAATGGTCAGCTTCGTCAATACTTGGTAGATACTAGCACTGCTCTTTCTACATCAAATCCTGCCCCCTTTGCTCAATCTTTTCCTTGGAGTAAACATACCACACAGGTCATGGATATTTTAAATAACCCACAGACCTTCCCTTTTTCTAGGTCCTTGGGTAATGACTAAAAAATATTTCTTTCTGCTTCGTGACACAGCTCCTCCAACAGAGACAGGCTTGCTTTGCAAATGGAGTTGTCACACTAAGTACACACCAAAGGGATTATTTCTAGAGGTTCCAAAGGACTCTTCTATCCATAGTCAATTGTGTCTGCTCTGTTTTCTTTCTTTTTTTAAAGTTTATTTTTTGGCTGCACTGCAAGGCATATGGGATCCTAGTTCCCCAAACAAGAATTGAACCCACACCCTCTGCATTGGAAGTGTGACATCTTAACCAGTGGACCACTAGGGAAGTCCCAAGTGTGTCTGATCTGCATATACCTTTGTCTTCTCAATTACATTTGACCCCTGTTGTTGTCCATCTGTAATTACCCTATTTCTCTTTTCTTTTCTCTTTCTGATAACTGTTAGGTCAGAACAGAGTTATTCTAATGCCTTTCTTAGATCATCCCAAACAGTAGCCACTACTTTTAATCTTACCAACTGCTGGATGTGCCATCAGACCCCCATGATAAGGGGGAAAAAAAAAACCTCTGCACAAATCTGGTCTCATTAAATGAGACCACAGGAAATTATAGCCAGTAGCATTTCTACTTGCCCCTACATCAACAAATGACCGACCTTAAAAATCTACTTATGGACTTTGATGGTGACCCCCTCTCAGAAAAAAGACCAGTTATTACAACTAATCAGAGGTAATTTTAAATCTGAATTCAACAACCTCCACTGAATGATGGGCTAAGAAATTGTCACTTAGAACAGACTAATAGAGATCCAAATATGTAATCAAACTAATGTAAGGCCCTAGTTCTGATCTCATGTGTTGGACAACTCCTTGTCTCCCGTGCTCCTCCCGGCTACTAATTCCTTTACAGCCAGAACCTCTGGTCCAGTTTGCCTCAGAGAAGCGCCTCATGTGTTTTAGGAATAATACTCTGAAATATAATTCTATAAATCACCAAAGATGAAAGCTCCAACTTAGACGTGAGTTCCAAAAGGTGACTACCCCTGATTATTCAGACACTCTACCTGAAAGGATAACTAACTCAGTGTTGGTACAGTAAGAGCAGTGTTCCCAGCGGTGAGCATCTTACAAATAGAAAAGACTGAAAGAAACTTGTCGCAAAGTCTGGCAGAAGTTATTAATGGTACCACCTCTTCCTTAGATGGACTATAAGTCATTCTCAATGTATTGGCGTGAGTAATTCTAGATTTCTTGTTTGCTAGTCATGGTGACATTTGTGCCATTGGTAAAATTTCTGTGGTGGTTGGTCCATTAGGAGCTTACTCTGATATGCCAAGGAAGACACTCCTGGAATAGATATAATATGGATTAGATATATGGATATATGATTTAGATATATGGATTAGATATGGAATAGATATAATATGGAGATGCTTAGGTTTATTATTTTTTCATTTTTTAATTGTTTGTCTGAAGTTTGGGGAAAATACTGTTCTTTTCTAAATGTATTAGAGTGAAACGACATGTAGACTAACCCTACATGTGTTTTTTATTTTTTATTCAGCTTCTTATTCTGTTTTGTTGTTCAGTTTATCAATGCTTATTTAATATCACACTGTCATATCTACAGTGAATGTCATAGTCACTGTCTCTTTGCAATAAGTCTTGATATCTGGGAGTATAATATCTCAAGTTTTATTCTGCTTCTTCAGGGTTATCTTTATTACTTTTAGCCCTTTGCATTTCCATATACATTTAGAATGAGCTTACTAATTTCTGCCCAAAAAATCCTCCTTGGATTTTGGTTGAGATTATACTGAATCTATAGACTTTTCATTTTTAAATCTCCCAATTCATGCAGCTGGTATATTCATCTAAGTCTTTGGTAGGTTTTTTTTTAAGTATGTAGTGTCTGTCTCCAACAAACTACCTTTATTTTCCTTTTTGTTGACTTATTTTTATATGTCCTTCCACTGAAAGTTTAAAAAGCTGATTGAAAGCCCATAACAAGTAAGTTGACTTGTGGAGTCTAACCTTCTTAAGTAGAGTGATAGGTAGGTTGTTCATCGAGAAACTCTGATATATTTGTTGTTGAGAAACACTTATTTGTTTGTTGAGACCCTCTGATGTACAGTATTCCTTATATTTAGGAAAATGGATTAGGCCTTGCCCAAATCAAACTCTGGGCCTAATCAGTTTTCCTAAAAATATAAGACTTTCACCTTCTCTTTGGAGGGTACAGTACTGTCTATTAGAGTTCTAGGGGATGAGGGAAATTGAGATCTCAGTAAACAATCTGCATAAGATCACTTAACCTACCTATTTTTGAAACTGTACCAATGCCCTTAACTTTGCCTTATGTTCCCTAGGCTAGAGGCCCTGTATTTTGCTCTCTCCAGTCCTGAACTATCATGGGTAGAGTGGAATCAGTTGCCCAGAAACATAATGGTAAGTTCAGAAATATCTTTTTCATTCAGTTTTCATCAAATCAGTATCATTTAACATTCTCTTTGAGCTCCATTTCAGAGCTATTTTGTACTTCTAGTTTATTTTGTACTTATTTGAATACCCTGCAATGAAAATCAGGTTGTTTCTCAGTTTTGGCTCTTACTGGCTTAGCATTCAGCTCTGTACTCTGCTAAGCTGCTTACCATGTATTTTTAGCTTTCAAAATTTTGTGTATGTTTTCTCTTTTTTTTTGTTCTCACTGTCTTTCTTTATTTTTTAAATCCCTTTAAAGCATTCCTTGCTGTTTAAACATACTAAAAAAAAATGTTAACCCCTTACTGTATTTTTAGTTGCATTTGAGGAAGAGTAAAATCTGATACCTTTGTTCAGTTAGCCACCTTAATTTGGAATGTAACATCCCCATTATCAGGGATGTTCCTAAGACTCCTTACTGAGATGTATTTAACATCCTAGTTGTACCATTGTTGTGCTTACAAATTGATGTTTAAATTAGCTATATTCTTTTAACAGGGAGTCAGATATCTATATTATAATCATATCTATGCTGTTTAAAAGGGGACAGTTTCTGACCTTTCTCTAAAATTTCAGATGTATGATGAGGTTAGCTCTTATATTCCCTCAGCACTGCCTGCACCACACACCACACACACACACACACACACACACACACACACACACACCATATAGATGGTCATTTTTGACTACCACTTACATTTTAGTTTTTATTGCTATTATAATTATTTGGGATTAAATAATCATTTCAGAGGTTACTAGTATTAAAAACAGATACTATTTCTGAAGTAAATAAATAATTGATCAAATCATAGTTATTTGTATTATTTGCACATAGCAAGAGTATGTCATATTGAAGATGTTGAGTTATAATTGTCCATCGGTAATACTGTCTTATTTAACAAAGTAGTCATTATAGAGGTCTGGATAAAAAACAATATAAGATAGATTAAAAAGGGCTTCCTCATAACTTAGTTGGTAAAGAATCTGCCTGCAATGCAGGAAACCCCAGTTCGATTTCTGGATCAGGAAGATCCCCGGGAGAAGGGAACGGCTACCCACTCTGGTATTCTGGCCTAGAGAATTCCATGGACTGTACAGTCCACGGGGTTGCAAAGGGGGTTGCAAAGGTGGACACGACTGAGCAACTTTCACTAAGATAGAAAAAAAGGTAGTTTGGGCAAAGAGTGAGGTGGGAAAATTCAAGAAGTATTTTAGAGGCAGACCTCAAAGTATTTGCTGATGGATGTGGAAGGTGATAAATGGAAAGGATACAAGGATAACACCTAGCTTTTAGTCCTTGCCATTGAGGAGATGGTGCTACCATTTATTAGAATGGAATAGACTGTGAAAAGATAACCTGGGAAGGGAATAAATTAAGACTTTGTTGTACTGATAATTACATTTAAGGTGCTTTTTAGACACTAAGAGATGTGAATGAGGATCTTAGGGGAAAGGGACTGGAATTTAGAGACAATTTCCTCCTCTCTTTTTCTCTCTCTCCACCTATGTATGTAATACATATGTATATAATACATATAATGTAATTTGCTGACTTTATAAATATATTAATAGAAACAAACTTCTCATATTCTGGCACCCAAATGATAACTTCTGTCTTCCCACACACCCAAGAGACTGCTTCCCGGGTGCGGTAAATCAGATGCAGTGCTACTCAGAATAGCAAAACCATATGAGCACACAAGCACGAGGAGGGTGACAGTGATATATAATGAGGCACATTTAAAACAAGAAAACTGGTTCAGCACACATTCACTGTTTGCCTAAAACCAGTTTTCTATATCCTTTAGTACAGAATCAATACAAAGTTTATATGAAAAGTTTAACAGTAAATATCAGGCTGAGTTAAAAGCAAATCCTGCATCATGAGATCTGGGCTGATAATGTAAAACTCATTATTTTTCCAGGGGAAAAAAAAAAGGGGAGTCCCCCAAATCTGCATGCATCAGATGAGTTTAGAATCGGTCTTTGCCTTGTCCCTTATTCCTCCATTTATTTCTTTTAAGAATATGTGAATTATAAAATTTATATTAATAACTTCAAGTTGAAAGCAACTAATGTATGAAGAGTTATATTACAACTACTGGCATTTAAGACATTAAAATAGATCCCAATTTACAAATAAAAGTGCATTTATTCGTTCCTTTTACAACTAAAGTATAGAAATGAGTACGGTGGCTGTGCCTACCTTTTTGGGTTTTACTGTCTAGTATTTCACTCTTTCAGTACATCCAGAATTTTATGGTCACTCACTCCAGATAATTGCATAGACTAAGAGTTAAGCACAATTCCCTCAAAAATAGTTATAACCCAAGCCCTTCCTCAAGCCTGATTCCAACACCTTAGTGGGCTGGGATACTTCTGTGGAGGACTACTGATCTAGGTGAGAGAAACAAGCATGTAAATAATTCCAGTAAAGTGTTAAAAGTTCGAGAGCATTGCAACCAAAATCAATAGAATCTCTCAACCCAGCCCACTTAGACATTTCTGGCATGTGCCTTCCCTCCCTGCCACTTCAACCCTGTTAGACAGAAGCAAGTAATAAGTCAGGGTAGGGGACTAAGAAATCTGACCAGAAACTCATCCATGGAAGCATCTATGGAGCTATGAGGGAGCTGGGGAGTGAGAAGACTGCAAAAGTGGCTTGTCTGAAAAGCAGTCCTGTGGATTTTGAATTGAAAGTAAAAGTTGCTCAGTCATGTCCGACTCTTTTCGACCCCATGGACTATACACTCCATGGAATTCTCCAGGCCAAAATACTGAAGTGGGTTCCCTTCTCCAGGGGACCTTCCAAACCCAGGAATCGAACACAGGTATCCCCCATTTCAGGCAGATTCTTTACCAGCTAAGCTATCAGGGAAGCCTGAATTTTGAAGTGGGTCTCCTTTAATGTTCTTCGTGAGACATAAGTGAAGATTCAAATTAATTTTCATTACTTCTAGTGGATCCAATTCTTTGAATGTGACAGTGCTGAGACTGGCAATATGGAGCCTTTGGATTCACTCAGGTTATAAAATAAATGCATATGAAGGTTTAGGACATGATGAAGAGAAACAGTGGAAAGGAAAAGTCAAGAAGAGCAAGTCAGGTTCTTCAACATGAGCAGTGGCAGAGGCGAAGAGGCGAAGAATGGTGAGCTATGACTCAACTTCTTGGTTCATGGCTCAAGCCAGACACAGAGAAAGAGATGGGGGAGTAACAAGTCAACAAGCCTAGCAACAATCAATAATGTTCCTTTTCCCACCTCCTCTTTAGAAAACCACATATTTCAGTGTTCTGGGAACACTCTAGACTTAGCAAGAAGCCAAGCCACCTAGAAGGATAGATAGTGGAGACAAGCATGGGTGAGACTAACCTATGTATATTTGATTGCCCTAATGTGTTTTAACTAGAGCATTTGTAAGCCTGACAAGACAAACTCAGATTTTGCTCTTCCTTTGAAGAAATAACTCTCTATAAAATACCAAAAAGTCATTGGAGAATTAAGAAGAAACTAAAGTTTTGTCTCTAGAAGAAGCTAAAACTGCTGTAATAGGATCCTGGGCATCCATCCCAGTTGCTTTTAATGGCACCAGGAAACAAAGATAATCCTCTTCCTCCTCGCTTTGGCTAATTTTACCGGCCCTGAGTCTTTCTGAAAATCAGTCCTTTACACTTTTGTCCAATAATATTTCTTTGTGCTTAGCTGACCAGTTTAGGTTATTTCCTACCTCCTTGGGATTTTTTGCTCCAACTCCCCTATAGTTTTAAAATTACATTCTTACAACCAACATTTATCTTTCATTTTCATAATCAACTTTTATTCACAGTTTATACGTAATCACACAAACTAGAAACCAAAGAGTCATCCTTGCCTTGCCTTTCTCTGTTGCTGGACTTCTTCAGTCATGGGGATTTAACCTCCTGAGTATCTCAGATTTATCCCCCTGCCCCTACTGCCTTGGGTTAGTTCATCATCACCCCTGGTCTGAATAGCTGCTACATTGTTGTTGAGTGCTCTTTCCTGCAGCCACAATCATGTCACTGACCTTTAAATCCTTTAATACCCTCCAACCCTACAGGGCAAAATCTCAGGCCTGGTCCCTGTTTCTTCTCTTCCTCGACACACTCCCTCTGTGAGTCAGTAATACTTAAACCTCTGGAGATTCTCCACATGCACCCTGCTCCTTCCTAAGCTCTGTGCTTTTACACATGCTCTTCCCACAGCCCGAAGTGCCCAGCCTCAATTGTCTGCCTTCAGGTCACAACTTAAAACCAGCCTAGTTACTCAAGTGGATTTAGGAATTTCCTCCTGAACGCCTCACACTGCTTGTCTACTCTTCTGCTGCAGCACTTGTCACCAGGAGTGTCATTATCTGATTGTGAACTCGAATTTTTCTTGCACTGTGACCTCCTTAAGGGCAGAGCCAGCACGGTGCACAGCATAATTGTAGAATGAGTAAATAAAGCAGAAAAGGGAACATATAGAGCACATAAAGACAGTTTTATCACAGACCCAAAACCTCAGCTCAGAGTCCCCAGAGATCAGTGACACATCAGAGTGATGGCTTAGGGTTGTCCTTATGTCTTTAAGGAATAAAATCTAGACAGACGGTCTCTGACATGAGGTTCTATATGGCTCTTGTTTGAGTTTATTAGATCATTTTTATGGTCTGTTGTCCCTTGCTCATATTTTCAGGTCACTCTTTTTTTTTTTTTTTTTTTGAGGGAAAATTTATAATAAAAACATACCTTGTTTCTTCTACCTGCTGTAGCAATCAAAATAAAAGTTCACAGTCACTAAGGTTGAATAGATTCCTTCAGGCTAAACCACTCCCCAGGATTTCTTCTTTCACTTTATTTTTTGGCTTCTTGGATTTTTTAATTTCTTGCCATCTCAGCAACTCGTTTAACATGGTGGTTGTTTTGTATGATGTAGCTTTTGCAGTCGTTTCATTGGAAAACTCCTTTGGATAGCTAATCCACAAGCTTGCCTTCCATTTACCTGTAAACAGACCCAGAATATCCTAACCATGGGATGGACACATAACACAAACTGAGACTTAGTCTCCAATCTCTGGGCCCTTGATGGCTCCAGACTGAGCATGTCTCCCAAGTGGAAACAATCAGAGACCTTCCGCAGGAGTTTTCTAACCCCAGCCAAGAGGTAAGGGATGTTTTTTTTTTTTCCTCCCTCTTGTTTTAAGCTGTGAGAATATGGTACCAGCACTTTTGGTACTCATGTTTCCCCTGCCATGAGACATCATTTAGCAATACGTATATATATCCAATCCTTATGTTGTGTATACTTTAAATGAATACAGTGTTATTTGTCAATTATATCTCAGTAAAACTGGGGGATAAAGAAAATAATAATTTAAAACTTTTTTTAAAGGCTCAGGAAACTTAAGACTAAAAACTTCCTTTTGCAATTTCATGTTATATATATATTTGTGCGTGTGTGAGTCTGGGATGAAAAAGACACAGATGTTTTTTCTAAAAGTCCCCAGGCAACCAAAATAAAAAATAAACTGTAACATAGTATATGTCTAAGAGGCCTTTTACTGAAAAAGTATGTACCAAGAAAATGGACAGAGGAGTCTTGCAGACTACATAGCCCATGGAGTGGCAGTCAGACACGACTTAGCAGCCAACACAAGAAAATGTGAATATTGCTAAATTGAGAGGGACTAGAAGCCCCACACGGTAAGGCAGGCAAGACAGGTTTTGCCCAAGAAACAATAGGAGGGGTGGTTTGTAAGGGATGCTCAAGGTTCTCGATGGGTATCACAGGGAGAAAGGCTTGTTTGATCACCAACATGTAAAAGGTGGGGGGAAAAGAAAGAAAAGAACCACTGAACAATTTGCAAGTGAAGCAGTTTGACCATCAATCCAGAAGATGTTTGTCCTATGAAATTGCTGCTGGGTGAGGAATAAGGCTTTGCATAACTCTAGGAACTCATTTTGCATAAATGTCCATTTTTTACATAAATTACAAGAGACTATGAAGTCTATGAAGACTTCCATTCATAGAGAAAGGAAGAGAAACAGTAGAGTTGATGATCCTAGACAAGAACCCAAAATTTCAATTACTCTAGATTGGTACCCAACTACTTAAGCTTGGGAGAGAAATGAATTCTATATTTCATGCTATCCAAATCTGTGGGAGAACAAAGTATCCCCTAATAGGATTTTTCCTGCATTAAGCTTTGTTGCAATCCATAAGATTAAGCAATTGATGTAGGGTGTATGTGTGTGTTTGGGGAAATAGCGCAAAAATACTACATGAAGAAGCAATTTGAGATTTCACAATTTGTTGTGGATCAGTCATGGTTTGGATAACAAACCTACTGATAATTTTGGTTTGGTTGTCTTAACATTTCCAAGGGCCCGTGAGAGATTGGGATAAAATTACTACGGAAGGTTGAAATTAATAAAATATATTGTTTCAATTGCAGGGACTTGGGGTTTTGTTTTTCTCCTTTTTATTCCAAGTATAGAAATAGGATATATGCTTTTTTTCTGGTGCACATGCTTAACTCTACTTCTTTGATGGGTAATTTTCACCTCAAAAACATCAAAGGACTTTCCCACCCCATCTAAAACTAGAAAACTTGTAACCTATGTTTTCAGAGATTTTGAAGTATAAACTACATCCAGCTGTAGGAGCAATGTGGAAATGGATTGATCACAGTTTGAAAAAATCAAGCTAGAAAAATCTCTAGCCAAAACCTGTATTTGATTCAACTATCCCATTTGTATTATGAGCTATTAAAAAGTGAAGAGTCTCCCTGACTGCAAAATTAGTATGCCAATTCCCCACTTCCTTCCATTTCTGGAAACTTCACAGAAATATAAATGCACAGAGGGAGAAAATGTAATAAACGTGTTCCCTTGATGAGAATGAAGGAAAATTTAGGCAATAAATAACTCAGCGAGTTCACTGTAAATTCTTAAAACCTCTCTTTCAGAATCATATTCTTTTAAATGCAAACTCAAAGCAAAAAGAGAAGTTTATCTCAGATTTGTCATTCATGACAGCAGTATGGGAGGATTAACAAGTGTTATGAGACTTCCAGAAAAATAAAGGCACTTTTCAGAGTTAATAAAAAGTCCTTTTAATAGGTACCATTTTCATCTAAGTTTTGGATTTCCCCCAAGGTGAATACAGAGATAAAGGAGACAGCCAGGATAAATAGTTGTAGTATATACTCCAATATGAGTGGCAGTTCAGGGGTTCAGTTTTCAGTATTAATTGACATTGTACCTTCTCCATCTCCACACTCCCTGTTTCTGACACCTGCTGCCTTCTAACCAAGTTGATGCTTGAAAAGTGAAGCCCAGACACTAGCTGCAAACCTCCACATATATTCTTTTTTGAGGTGGTGTGTTGCATAGAGAAGTTTTGCAAACCTCTGGTCCACATAATGATTATCCCTGTGGCCTGGGATCCTTGCATGAACATTCTCACCTCTACGTGAGGCTTTGTTGTCAGGTCAAATGAGGCTTGTTACCTGGTTCTCTGCAATTTAAGCCTGCGGTCTCAGATGGAAGACCCTTAGAGCTCTTTTTTTTTCTTTTATATTCTTCATGATTTAGTGTCACCAAATGAATATGCTCCAGTTGCATGGAACTTTTACTTTCTTACTTTGGGGTGCATCTGAAGCTGATTCATTATTGTCTCTATTTACTTCAGAATATTTACTAACATGTACCATTCAAACATCCACATAAACCCTCTTAGGAGGGTTTTTCATTTGCATATTTCAATTACTTGGGAATTATTCCAAATTATACAGAGCCCAACAGGATCTGCTAGTGTATGACTAAGGCTGGTATGGGGCTGAAAGGCTCAGTTATCTAAAAAACATTCTTGAAGTACCAATATAGCCTATTTTATTGCATATCTGTCTCTTCTGTAATCTTTCTTGAAATTGTTATGTCTGGACTCATTCACTCCCACTCAGGGGAAAGTTGAATTGGGTGAAGCTGGAAAGGAGTGACTGTGAGTGATATTTATGCTTATGTGGAAGTAAAGCAACAGATAAAACAGCTTAGTGAATACAACCCATATAGTCAACTTATATATTTTTTTATATATATTTTTTATCATGATGTAATCTCTATGCCATCAATGCACAATTTTAAAGTGTACAATTCAGTAGCTTACTAGCACATTCACAAAGTTGTGCAGCCATTAACACTATTTAGTTCCAGAACATTTTCATCATCCTAGACTTCTTTTTGACCTTAAAGTATACTTGCTTTGCAGTGGCTGAGGTAGAAGATAGTGTTTTTGACAGAATGATGCACCCCACCCAAAATGTCTATGTTCTTAATCCTCAGGGCCTGTGAAGGTGTTAGGTTACATGGAAAAGGGAGGTTAAGATTGCAGATGAAATTAAGGTTGCTGATCAACTAACCTTGAGATGGGGAGATTACCCCAGTTTATCTGTCATGGGCCCAGTGTAGTCATGAAGGTCCTTAAAAGTGAGAAAGGAAATCGGAAGTCTTTGTCAAAGTCAAAGAAGATGTGATGACAAAAGTAGAGGTCAGAATGTTGCAGTTGCTGATTTGAAGCTGGCTGGAGAGGCCAAGAACCAAGGAATGCAGATGACCTGTGGAAACTGAAAAAGATGAAGAAACATATTCACCTCTAGAGCTTCCAAAAGGAATGCAGCCTTGCCAACATCTTGATTTCTTCCAGCAAGGCCCATTTTTTGACCTCTCACCTGTAAGATAATATATCTGTGTCATTTTTAGCCACTAAGTTTGTGGTAGTTTGTATAAGAAACCAGTATCAATGGGGAAGAAGAGTAGGTGGGAGAGCAAAGAAAGGAGAAAGAGAGAGAGACAGCATTAGGTACTGTTTGCAGATCTAGACCCTTTGATGATGTCCCAGACTAGGAGCTGGCTTTGTCTTTCACTTAACCCTGTGGATCTTTGAAAGAGTGGTCAAGAGTAGAGTCACTTTCCTCACAGGCTTGTAGATCATTTGATGTGCTTTGCCTGGTCAGAGTGTAGGAACTCCACTAATGGTGGTGAAAAATGAACTAGAATTTTGACTTGCCTTGAGAGTTTACTGGATCTCTCAGAAGCTGTTAGGAAATTGAGCTCATTAGTCAAGGAGAAGAAAGCGATACACACTTCCATCTCCACCTACTGACTCCACTTACGTGAAGCTAACTGAATGAGGGAAACCCCTGAGAGCAAGAAGGAGTCAGGTAACTAACATGATTATAACACTGTGACTCAGTTCATCAACTGTCTAAAACCTCAAATCTGACAAGCTTAAAGTTAAACTTAAACTTATGTTAAACTTAAACTTACGTTAAACTTAAACTTATGTTAAAGTAGAAGGAATGTGAATACTGATGTTATGTGCTTCTCATTTCTTTTTGAGAAAACTGAAAGGCTTTGTAAAAAATCTAGTGTTCTTTTTTTTTAAAAGCAAAAAAAAAAATGGAATAATCTTGAAATTAATTATTTATCTACACTTTTGAAAGCATGATAAATATCCATCATGAATCAGGATAATACTTGACAGTCACTATGTTAAATGAGTCGTTGAGATGGCAAGAAAGTAAAGGATCTACAAAAGGCAGAAAAACAGAGAGAAAGAAGGAAATATAAGGAATGATGTAGCCTGAAAAAATTTGTCTGACTCTGGTGATCTAGTGCTTCAAACAAGAAGACGGGGTTAAGGAAACAAAGGACTGCAGGAACCCAGGCTGACAGCATCAGAGCTGTTATCAGGGATGAGGACAGTAAAAGGTTCAGTTCAGTTCAGTCGCTCAGTCGTGTCCGACTCTTTGCGACCCCATGGACTGCAGGACACCAGGCCTCCCTGTCCATCACCAACTCCCAGAGTTTACCCAAACTCATGTCCATCGAGTCTGTGATGCCATCCAACCATCTCATCCTCTGTCATCCCCTTCTCCTCCTGCCTTCGATCTTTCCCAGCATCAGGGTCTTTTCAAATGAGTCAGCTCTTGCCATCAGGTGGCCAAAGTATTGGAGTTTCAGCTTCAACATCAATGAACAATCAGGACTGAGCTCCTTTAAGATGGACTGGCTGGATCTCCTTGCAGTCCAAGGGACTTTCAAACGTCTTCTCCAACACTACAGTTCAAAAGCATCTATTCTTTGGCACTCAGCTTTCTTTACAGTCCAACTCTCACATCCATACATGACTACTGAAAAAAACATATCCTTGACTAGACTAACCTTTGTTGGCAAAGTAATGTCTCTGCTTTTTAATATGCTGTCTAGGTTGGTCATAACCTTCCTTCCAAGGTGTAAGCATCTTTTAATTTCATGGCTGCAGTCACCATCTGCAGTGATTTGGGAACCCCCCAAAATAAAGTCTGACACTGTTTCCACTGTTTCCCCATCTATTTCCCATGAAGTGATGGGACTGGATGCCATGATCTTAGTTTTCTGAATGTTGAGTTTTAAGCCAACTTTTTCACTCTCCTCTTTCACTTTCATCAAGAGGCTCTTTAGTTCTTCTTCACTTTCTGCCATAAGGGTGGTGTCATCTGCATATCTGAGATTATTGGTATTTCTCCCAGCAATCTTGATTCCAGCTTTGCTTCTTCCAGCCCAGCGTTTCTCATGATGTACTCTGCACAGAAGTTAAATAAGCAGGGTGACAATATACAGCCTTGACGTACTCCTTTTCCTATTTGGAACCAGTCTGTTGTTCCATGTCCATTTCTAACTGTTGCTTCCTGACCTGCATACCGATTTCTCAGGAGGCAGGTCAGGTGGTCTGGTGTTCCCAGTTCTTGAAGAATTTTCCACAGTCTATTGTGATCCACACAGTCAAAGGCTTTGGCATAGTCAATAAAGCAGAAATAGATGTTTTTCTGGAACTCTCTTGCTTTTTCGATGATCCAGCAGATGTTGGCATTTTGATCTTTGGTTCCTCTGCCCTTTCTAAAACCAGTTTGTACATCTAGAAGTTCAGGGTTCACGTACTGCTGAAGACTGGCTTGGAGAATTTTGAGCATTACTTTACTAGCGTGTGAGGTGAGTGCAATTGTGTGGTAGTTTGAGCATTCTTTGGCATTGCCTTCCTTTGGGATTGGAATGAAAACTGACCTTTTCCATTCCTGTGGCCACTGCTGAGTTTTACAGATTAGCTGGCTTGTTGAGTGCAGCACTTTCACAGCACCGTCCTTTATGATTTGAAATAGTTCAACTAGAATTCTGTCACCTCCACTAGCTTTGTTCGTAGTGATGCTTTCTAAGGCCCACTTGACTTCCCATTCCAGGATGTCTGGCTCTAGGTGAGTGATCACACCATTGTGATTATCTGGGTCGTGAAGATCTTTTTTGTTCAGGTCTTCTGTGTATTCTTGCCACCTCTTCTTAATATCTTCTGCTTCTGTTAGGTCCATACCATTTCTGTCCTTTATTGAGCCCATCTTTGCACGAAATATTCCCTTGGCATCTCTAATTTTCTTGAAGAGATCTCTAGTCTTTCCCATTCTATTGTTTTCCTTTGTTTCTTTGCACTGATCACTGAGGAAAGCTTTCTTATCTCTCCTTACTATTCTTTGGAACTCTGCATTCAGATGCATATATCTTTCCTTTTCTGCTTTGCCTTTCACTTCTCTTCTTTCCTCAGCTATTTGTAAGGCCTCCACAGACAGCCATTTTGCTTTTTTGCATTTCTTTTTCTTGGGGATGGTCTTGATCCCTGTCTCCTGTACAATGTCACAAACCTCCATCCATAGTTCATCAGGCACTCTGTCTATCAGGTCTAGTCCCTTAAATCTGTTTCTCACTTCCACTGTATATCATAAGGGATTTGATTTAGGTCATACCTGAATGGTCTAGTGGTTTTCCCTACTTTCTTCAATTTAAGTCTGAATTTGGCAATAAGGAGTTCATGATCTGAGCCACAGTCAGCTCAATAACACATAAAAGAATGTGCAGTTATGTTATTTATTCCCTTTCTGCCTGCCTATAATCTAACTTGCACAGTACAGCATAGATCCATGAAGGCAAGGAATTTTCCTTCTTTATTCACCATTGTATCCCCAGTTGCTCTAATGGTACTTGGCACAAAGTAAGTGCTAAGGAATTACTTGTGGAATGAATGAATGGATGGTTCCTTGTCAAAATGATCATCTGCATCATCCCATACTTTATGTCAATCATTTATTAATATTGCTATTTTTTTCATGTGCTTCTGTCAGTCACCATGATGGTGCTGATATTAAGTGGTCATCTGTTTCAAACTGACAAAGACTCATCAGAAATCATAGCACCCTGGAAATCCTTTAAGACTAGGAAACATAGCACAGTTCTTCAGGAAGATTTTTTTGGAGGACGAGACTGAGCAAACACAATGCTTTTGCTTGGGCTTTAAAGAAGCAGCAAAAGCAGAGGTTCAGATACAATGATCTTCAGTGAATTTCCTAAAAAAGAAAAAACAAGGAAAATTTACAGGATGTTCTCAACAGGCTGTTGAGAACATAGAAATCATGTATTTATTCTTTGTTTATTGTGGAAGCCCAGCCTCTCACTAATTCATTGTCAAAGTGTCAATAAGGGGTCCTTTCCTTTCCAAATAAGAAATGTGTGAAGGGGGAAAGGAAATCCCCTTTCTCCTGCTGTACAGAAAACCAGTCATAGAAAGGCAGCATAATTAGGACTCCTACAAGTCAATTTATTCAATCAACAACCTCACAGATCAAAGCAGTGATGCTTATGGAAAGTTGGCCAAGGGGAAATATCCTAACCATGTACACAGATAACTGATTAGTAATAGAATAAAGATCTTCAATCAGATTCTTTATTTCAGTTTTGGAACCTCAGTTCAATAAAACAATCTAAAAATAAAATAGAATAAAATAACTCTTAAATATTTCATCATGCTTACTCTATACAAATGTACAAGCCTAAATGATAATAATGTCAATAAAGATACGCAGTAAGTTAATCAATTTCCCTTTCAATCCCATTACCCTTGTGAATTCTGAAAGAGATGGGAATACCAGACCATCTGACCTGTCTCTTGAGAAACCTGTATGCAGGTCAGGAAGCAACAGTTAGAACTGGACATGGAACAACAGACTGGTTCCAAATAGGAAAAGGAGTCCGTCAAGGCTGTATATTGTCACCCTGCTTATTTAACTTATATGCAGAGTACATCATGAGAAATGCTGGGCTGGAAGAAACACAAGCTGGAATCAAGATTGCCGGGAGAAATATCAATAACCTCAGATATGCGGATGACACCACCCTTATGGCAGAGAGTGAAGAAGAGCTAAAGAGCCTTTTGATGAAGGTGAAGGAGGAGAGTGAAAAAGTTGGCTTAAAGCTCAATGTTCAGAAAACTAAGATCATGGCATCTGGTCCCATCACTCCATGGGAAATAGATGGGGAAACAGTGGAAACGGTGTCAGACTTTACTTTTTTGGGCTCCAGAATCACTGCTGATGGTGACTGCAGCCATGAAATTAAAAGACGCTTACTCCTTGGAAGGAAGGTTATGGCCAACCTAGATAGCATATTTAAAAGCAGAGACATTGCTTTGCCAACAAAAGTCCATCTAGTCAAGGCTATGGTTTTTCCAGTGGTCATGTATGGATGTGAGAGTTGGACAGTGAAGAAAGCTGAGCGCCGCAGAATTGATGCTTTTGAACTGTGGTGTTGGAGAAGACTCTTGAGAGTCCCTTGGACTGCAAGGAGATCCAATCAATCCATCCTAAAAGAGATCAATCCTGGGTGTTCATTGGAAGGTCTGATGTTGAAGCTGAAACTCCAATACTTTGGCCACCTCATGCGAAGGGTTGACTCATTGGAAAAGACCCTGATGCTGGGTAGGATTGGGGGCGGGAGGAGAAGGAGACGACAGAGGATGAGATGGTTGGATGGCATCACCGACTCGATGAACATGGGTTTGGATAGACTTCGGGAGTTGGTGATGGACAGGGAGGCCTGGCGTGCTGCAGTTCATGGGGTCGCAGAGAGTCGGACACGACTGAGCGACTGAACTGAACTGAACTGAACCCTTGTGAAGTTATTCAGTAAATGTTCATGTACTCTGTGGACTGTTATGGTGTTCTAATCCAAGCAGGTAAACTCTTAGCCTTGTACCCTAAAGTAATTCTCATCACACCATGCCCTTGGACATGGTATGGCCTAATGACAAGGTGTTCCATACTGAAGCTGATAGCTCTAGTGATGAATATCCAACACAGATCAGTGGATTTTTGTCAAAATTTCTCGACCCATTGTGGAGGGAAGCTTGGTGCCTTCATGGTAGAGGCATTTCCCAGAAGCCTGGGAAGAAGATCAAGGATATTAAAGTTTGGTTTTCAATTTTCTGGGCAGGGCAAAGGCAAATCTTGAACTCTTTATTTCTCTGTGAATGTCTTGTATTCTTTGTTGATTCTTCAGAGACTTGAAGCTCAGAGAGATCTATGACTACAAGTGGTCTTTGGGCACTCCAGCAGAAATTTCCTGACTGACTCCCCAAACCTCTAATTTCCTTCAGAAGAACAGATGATGTCTTCTTCCTGACTTGATTACAGTCCAGTCAAAGCATTTGGGGAAAACATAAAGCCATTCTTGAAGTTTTAAGTGGTCAAAATCATATGCAAGAGTTTGAGTTCAAGTCAGTTTAGCCTAAGTCTTCATTCATTTTCCATTTATTAAATCATTCATTCAGTTAGCTGATCAACAAATACATGCTGAGAGCTGCTTTATGTGCAACAGAGGATATAGCGAGTGATGGAAAGTCTCCATTTAAATAGGAGAATTATAAACGTCATACACACAAAAAAAGCCATATATAAGCACAGGCATTGCTATTGATTCCGCCAATGGGAAAAGATCACTGCAAACAGAGCAGTTAAGGAAGATTCAATTGAAAAAAGCAAAAACAAAAATGATACCAGGGATCTGCTTGGACAGATGATTAATATGTGAATACAGAGAAAAAAACAACAGATAAGCAAAATGGGGAAGAATTCTAGTGCACAAATGTGCTGTCAGACATGCTGCAGAGAGTCCTGATGTGGGCATAGTGGAGGACTGTATTAGAAATGTGTGTTGGAACCAGACTAGAAATCCTTGAATGCCAGTTTGTGCTTGATCTTCTAAATAACAGGGAAATTCTAAATGTTCTTGAATAATGGAATTATAGTATCTTTGAACTAGAAGTGCCTTTAAAAGTCTAAGTAGTGCTCTTAGAAGATTCCTATGAAAATGATGGCTGACAAGATTAAAGGACAAAGAGCTGAAAGTGAGGGGATAAGACAGAGGATAAGAGCTTAAACTTAGAGCGGGGACTCCAGAAGTCAAAAGGAGTCTAATATGAGAGAAGTTGTGAAGTAAGAATTGATAGTCTTCAATGACAGATCATGAGATATAAGGAAGAAGAAGGAGTCTAAGATAACTCCAAAGTTTCAACCTTAGGTGAGCACAACTATGGTAGTACTCATCATCAGAGAAGTCTGTTGGGGATTGGGGCTGGGGGCAGATGATAATGATACTTATAGTTAAGTTCAGCTGAGGTGAGCAAGGATATCCAAATATATTTCCACTGAGTGGTTGAATTTTTCGACTGGAATTCAGAGGTGTTCAAAGCTAGGGATGTGGATTTGGAAGTCATTTGTGTGGAGGATTGTGCCAATATAGAAATTACGGTCTGAGAATAACCTCTGACTTCTAAGAAGCCACAGATATTGTGGCTCTCTTATATGGACACACAAGAGAATCATTTCCTATGTTTTTGTTATCCCAAGAGAGAATAGTAGGCAGAGTATATTCCACAATTAGTACTTTTCCTTAGAAATCACAATAGATATAATAAAGTCAATACATATAATATAGAACAGTAAAACCTATTTCATACTTGTCTTGGCATTCCCTGTGCCTTGTACACAGTATGGCCCCCCAAAAAACTTGCTGATTAACTTAAAAGCTAGCTTTTAAGGTAGCTAGTATACTTTAAAAACACATTGGGAAGGGCTTACAATGCTCAGTTTTTAGCCTAAGTACTTTTTGTTGAGAATATAGTAAAAAGCCCACGAAAATGGAAAAACTCTGGTTATTTTTTTCCAAACGGAATGAGAAATGGGAGAATTCTTTCTTTTACATCTTAATTTATAGTTAGTAAGAGTTTGAGGGGCCAGAAAAATAAACCTTGAATCTTTATTGTTACTGTTAATCTTCCACGGTAATGCTAATGCTTTGC
Source organism: Giraffa tippelskirchi (assembly GCF_054371585.1). Lineage (NCBI taxonomy): Eukaryota > Metazoa > Chordata > Mammalia > Artiodactyla > Giraffidae > Giraffa > Giraffa tippelskirchi. The sequence continues at coordinate 99,442,909 of NC_137280.1, read as the reverse complement.
CGTAAAATTTAGGACCTGCTTATATATTCTTTTTATTTGTCCTATAAATCATAGAATCAAAATTTTTGAACTGGAAAAATCTTAGTGCTTATCCACTTTCAATGGTAAAAAATGTAGAATGCTAATAACTGTTTAACATCTACAAGTCTTACCTCCTGTGTTTTTACCTCTCAACCCCAAACTGGACATTTTGAAAGTCTACATTCTTTGCTTGTTTGAACCCCCCTGTATTAACAGTGTATTCAATACATGGTGTTTAACAAACACTTGTTGACTTGTATGCAAGTCTGCCAGACAGGCCCTAAACATGTAATCACACACATACACACCAGGATACATACAGTAAAACTTACTCAAAATAGAAATTAGAAAGCCATTAGGGGTGGCTTTTAATTAAACAGTAGTAAAATACTGTTGGTGTCAGTGAAGGTCCTAGACTTTGTGGAGAACAAGGTAGCAAATAAAATGCTATCTTTCATAGGAACTTTTCTGAAAGCATTGCCAAGCAGGATTGAAAAAAATAAAATTTTAATGATTTGTTTTATAGCTTGTCATTGAAAAATTTTGCCCATATATGTTCATTTATATATTTACTTTTTATTTTTTAATTTACCATTGTTTCCACAGAAACCTACCTACAGATTGCTCTAGAAGTAGCAAGTTGATAGTTTCTCAAACAAACGCTCTCAGTCACAACAGCAAAGACAGTGGCTCTCTCAAGCATGAGGCCGGGTTTCTGTTACCTTCCATGGAGGACTGCATCAGACAAAATGAAAGGCAGTTCTACATCAGTTCAGTTCAGTCGCTCAGTCGTGTCCGACTCTCTGCGACCCCATGAATTGCAGCACGCCAGGCCTCCCTGTCCATCACCAACTCCCAGAGTCTACCCAAACCCATGTTCATCAAGTCGGTGATGCCATCCAACCATCTCATCCTCTGTCGTCCCCTTCTCCTCCCGCCCCCAATCCTACCCAGCATTAGGGTCTTTTCCAATGAGTCAACCCTTCGCATGAGGTGGCCAGAGTATTGGAGTTTCAGCTTCAACATCAGACCTTCCAATGAACACCCAGGATTGATCTCTTTTAGGATGGATTGATTGGATCTCCTTGCAGTCCAAGGGACTCTCAAGAGTCTTCTCCAACACCACAGTTCAAAAGCATCAATTCTGCGGCGCTCAGCTTTCTTCACTGTCCAACTCTCACATCCATACATGACCACTGGAAAAACCATAGCCTTGACTAGACGGACTTTTGTTGGCAAAGTAATGTCTCTGCTTTTAAACATGCTATCTAGGTTGGCCATAACCTTCCTTCCAAGGAGTAAGCGTCTTTTAATTTCATGGCTGCAGTCATCATCAGCAGTGATTCTGGAGCCCAAAAAAGTAAAGTCTGACACTGTTTCCACTGTTTCCCCATCTATTTCCCATGGAGTGATGGGACCAGATGCCATGATCTTAGTTTTCTGAACATTGAGCTTTAAGCCAACTTTTTCACTCTCCTCCTTCACCTTCATCAAGAGGCTCTTTAGTTCTTCTTCACTCTCTGCCATAAGGGTGGTGTCATCCGCATATCTGAGGTTATTGATATTTCTCCCGGCAATCTTGATTCCAGCTTGTGTTCCTTCCAGCCCAGCGTTTCTCATGATGTACTCTGCATATAAGTTAAATAAGCAGGGTGACAATAAACAGCCTTGACGGACTCCTTTTCCTATTTGGAACCAGTCTGTTGTTCCATGTCCAGTTCTAACTGTTGCTTCCTGACCTGCATACAGGTTTCTCAAGAGACAGGTCAGATGGTCTGGTATTCCCATCTCTTTCAGAATTTTCCACAGTTTATTGTGATCCACACAGTCAAAGGCTTTCGCATAGTCAATAAAGCAGAAATAGATGTTTTTCTGGAACTATCTTGCTTTTTCGATGATCCAGCGGATATTGGCAATTTGATCTCTGGTTCCTCTGCCTTTTCCAAAACCAGCTTGAACATCTGGAAGTTCACGGTTCACGTATTGCTGAAGCCTGGCTTGGAGACTTTTGAGCATTACTTTACTAGCATGTGAGATGAGTGCAATTGTGCGGTAGTTTGAGCATTCTTTGGCATTGCCTTTCTTTGGGATTGGAACGAAAACTGACCTTTTCCAGTCCTGTGGCCACTTCTGAGTTTTCCAAATTTGCTGGCATATCGAGTGCAGCACTTTCACAGCATCACCTTTGAGGATTTGAAATAGCTCAACTGGAATTCCATCACCTACACTAGCTTTGTTCGTAGTGATGCTTTCTAAGGCCCACTTGACTTCCCATTCCAGGATGTCTGGCTCTAGGTGAGTGATCACACCATCGTGATTATCTGGGTCGTGAAGATCTTTTTTGTATAGTTCTTCTGTGTATTCTTGCCACCTCTTCTTAATATCTTCTGCTTCTGTTATGTCCATACCATTTCTGTCCTTTATCGAGCCCATCTTTGCATGAAATGTTCCTTTGGTATCTCTAATTTTCTTGAAGAGGTCTCTAGTCTTTCCCAATCTGTTGTTTTCCTCTATTTGTTTGCACTGATCACTGAGGAAGGCTTTCTTATCTCTCGTTGCTATTCTTTGGAACTCTGCATTCAGATGAGAATATCTTTCCTTTTCTCCTTTGCTTTTCGCTTCTCTTCTCTTCCCAGCTATCTGTAAGGCCTCCTCAGACAGCCATTTTGCTTTTTTGCATTTCTTTTCCATGGGGATTTTCTTGATCCCTGTCTCCTGTACAATATCACGAACCTCTGTCCATAGTTCATCAGGCACTCTGTCTATCAGGTCTACTCCCTTAAATCTATTTGTCACTTCCACTGTATATCATAAGGGATTTGATTTAGGTCATACCTGAATGGTCTAGTGGTTTTCCCTACTTTCTTCAATTTAAGTCTGAATTTGGCAATAAGCAGTTCATGATCTGAGCCACAGTCTGCTCCTGGTCTTGTTTTTGCTGACTGTATAGTCAGTTCTATATACTAAACAGTAAATTGTCGTCCTCTGACTGTATTGAACATATACACACACAAAATGCTCAGAGGGTATGAACATTTTTCAGAAGGACCTGTGAATTTAATAAGCACAGCTTCAGACAAAGCATTTGCAGGGTCTCATATTAGCCTGCAGAATCCAGTAAGGTGAGGGCCAGCTGACATGCATTCTACCGGCTCAGCCTGACTAGTGTTCATTTTATGGTGCTGCTCTGCCCTGCTGTGGGAACACTGAGAAGTACATGAGGGGATGGTGCTCAGAACTCAGAATCAGCGAAAATAGATGCCTTTAGTCAGAGGAATAGGCAAAGCACAAATTAAAAAACAAGCTTCTCTTTTAATCAGAAATCCATACTAAATATTCACATTTTCTGATTATAGTATTACTATATACAAAAAGATAAAATACACATAACTTAGAGGAAAAGTGATTTGCAAACATCAGATGGCTTTTAATTCATCCACTTACAAAGTTGAATTCAATGTTCAACTTATCTTCTGATTTTCCCAAGGTGAAATGTTTTTTGATGGTGTACAAAACATGGTATGGGTTTAAATGTAAGAAGTAGGGATAATAAAAATAATTAACATGAGCCGAACAATCACTACACATCAGGCACCAAAAAAATATTAATTTGTTTGATCTTCACAGCAAACCCATGAGATGAGTACTAGTTCTCTATACTTTTCCAAGTGTTTTCACGTAAGTGTTTCCTGTTGCTCCTTACACAGTCCTCTGAGGGAGATCAAGAATCTCATGGTGCACAAAACACCTCGAAGACCTTGAGGTAAATAAGTAGGACCCAAACTTATCGTGAGGTTCAGAATCTGAGTTCAGGTATCCTAGTTCCCAACGCAGCATTTACTTCACTTACACGAAGATGTACGGTTTACAGCCCTGAAGAAAAACTGTTTACCAGACTATCTTAATTAAGAAACACCTATCAAAATCAAATTAACAAAAAGTATTATGACTGCATCTTACATGTTTTCTGTGTACTATTTTTAATTTTTACCATTGTCGGAAAAATGATGCAAACTAAATTATGAAAACAGTAAACCATAATTATTTATTCTATTATTTACTAAGCAGACTTGTTTTCAGGTAAGTTAATTAGCATTAAGTCCCATATAAAGGCCAACAGTAAACTTTTGAACTTTCTCAAATCTCCTCCCCCCGCCCCATTAGTCAACCCTGTTCCTAAAATCTAGTCACGAGATTTCCCAAGGGACTAATATGGCTTGGTGCTAACCACCTATTCACTTCCAGCCTGGTTTTTGTTGATTTGGAGGTTTGTTTATATTTTGGTTTTGTTGTTTTGTTTTGGTTTGATTTTCTTTTGCACTGGAATGAACAATGACCACCATTTAGATTTGTAACCTTCAATCTTGTGGTAAATTGTATTTGAAAACTGCATTCTAAATTTAGCTTGATTTCACCAGCAAGCTTCTCAAGATCAAGGTAGTTTATATATTTTCAGACTGACTTTGCTCATGTGAGAGTTTACAGTGAAAGCCACATGTTAACAAATGTGAGGGCAAGGATCAAATTAAGATGGACTTGACAGAGCAGGGTTCCACACTTATAACTGGGTTATGAAAGGTTATCTGCAAGTTAACTGTATGGAAACTGTTATGTGTTTCCCCACCTAAAAGTTAGTATTAAAAGACATTTATTTTTAGCATAGCATTTTGTGTTACAAAATTATTAACCACTGGATCCCTGCAAGACCTCTGCAACAAGGGGTCCTGTGTGAACTCTGAAGCTTCATTTGGTTCACCTTTCTGCACGGGGCATGGAGCAAGGTGTCCACAGGGCCACAAGGATGAGCCCACCGGGAGTCTGTTACCGTCTACTGGTACCTGGCTCCCCGTTCACTGGGGATGAGGGTGGAGGGATCTTTGTAGGGAGATGGAAGGATTGTGGTTATGAGAGCCGGGGTATAGACACCCTGTGCACTGCCTCAGGGGAAAAGGGAAAGAAGCGGGAAGCCCGTAGACCTAAAGCCAGGCTGAGGACCAGCCCTCCCTGCAGTGCTACCCCCTAGGAAATTGAACTTAGCCTTCCAGTCCTTAGGAAGGTGTATCAGCCAGGAAGGCCAGAGGAGAATATTTTGTTGAAATTTTATTAGATTTAAAAAAAAAGGAGCAAACCAACAAAACTTGGCAAAATACAGAGCCATGCAACATACATTAGAAGCACTCATAATACCTAGTAAGTACATAAAAATGTGTTCAACCTGGACAAAGTGAAATAAAAATCAGTCAGTGAGATACTTTTTCTGCCTATCGGATTGGCAGTAATGAAAAGATTGATAAAATGTAATATTGGAGTGAAAACACCTCACTCAGAATGGGAAAAAAAAATGTTTGTAAACCATATATCTGATAAGGGACTTGTATCTAGAATATATAAAGAACTTAAAAATCACTAGTAAAAAGATCACCCAAATGGTCAGCTGTCATTGTGGGGTGTATGTGTACTGTGTAATCAGCAAAAGAAACACAAGAATACACACTGATAAGTCTTACTAAACTCATTGGCTAAAGTACCTAGTAATAAGCAATACATAGTGGGGAAGAGAAGAGTCCCGAATCTGCCACTTAGCCTCTGAAGAAGAGGAGGAAGAAAGTAAACTGGCCGGATGGGCAGCCTTGGGTGAGCCCCCTAACCTGGGCATGCTGCATATCTCCTTGACATGGTGGGTCACCCGGGTGAACAGCTAGTCCTGCACCCCTTCCTTCCTGAGGTTTTCTCCTCTATTTAGTCTCTCACTTGTACCTCACAAGATGATACAATTCTAGCCTCTACTCTGAAGAAAAATAGAGGTTAATTACAGCTTCCTATCAGATCTAGTAATGAGGAGCCTGGCAGGCTACACCCATGTGGTCACAAAAAGTCAAACACGGCTAGGTGACTAACACACACATGCACACACACATGAAATTTAACGAGACCGCAAAGTACATGACTATAGTTTATGAATAGCACTCACCAAAAGTGTACTTGTTCTATATAAGTGGCCTACTAGAGCTTCTAACCGTATACTGCACTTGGAAAAAAGTTACACTCTGGAAAATTGACACTCTCCTGCAAACCGTGAATAAAACAAAGCCTTCTTTGCTCTACTTGAGTTATATCTTTATTATTTGTTAAGGTCCAGTCTTCCAGTTTGCAGCGGAAGCAGAAACTCTGTAACCTCATTAGGCATTCGGGGAAACTGAAGGAGTTCACAAAGCCTCCGGGGATGATTCCCTCCATCTAAAGACTGGCGTTATCTGCAAGGTGAAAATCACTGTGGACAAGTGAGAAGATGTCTATAACCTGCAATGCCATTGATATAACAAGAAAGATGTCCTCTTGAGGCACAGACACACCTTCTCCAATATAAGAGCTCCAGAAAGCATGGGGCTTCCCTAGTGGCTCAGTGGTTAGAAAAAAAAAAAAAATCTGCCTGCAAATGCAGGAGACCTGGGTTTGATTCCTGGGTTGGAAAGAGCCCCTGGAGGGGGCATGGCAACACACTCCAGTATTCTTGCCTGGAAATCCCATGGACAGAAAAGTCTGATGATGCTACAGTCTATGGGGTCACAAAGAGTTTGGCATGGCTTAGTGACTAAACAACAAGCATCGGTTCAGTCACTCAGTCATGACTGACTCTTTGCGACCCCGTGGACTGCAGCAGACCAGGCTTCCCTGTCTATCACCAGCTCCCAGAGCTTGCTCAAACCCATGTCCATTGAGTCGGTGATGCCATCCAACCATCTCATCCTCTGTCGTCCCCTTCTCCTCATGCCTTCAGTCTTTCCCAGCATCAGGGTCTTTTCCATTGAGTCAGTTCTTCGCATCAGGTGGCCGAAGTATTGGCATTTCAGCTTCAGCATCAGTCCTTCCAATGAATATTCAGGACTGATTTCCTTTAGGATTGACTGGTTGGATCTTCTTGCAGTCCAAGGGACTCTCAAGAGTCTTTTGAACACAACAGTTCAAAAGTATTGATTCTTTGGCACTCAGCTTTCTTTATGGTCCAACTCTCACATCCATAGATGACTACTAGAAAAGCCATAGCTTTGACTAGACAGACTTTTGTCGGCAAAGTAATGTCTCTGCTTTGTAATGTGCTGTCTAGTTTTGTTATAGCTTTTCTTCCAAGGAGCAAGGATCTTTTTAAATTTCATGGCTGCAGTCACCACATGCAGTGTTTTGGAGTCCAAGAAAATAAAGTCTGTCACTGTTTCCATTGTTTCCCCATCTATTTGCCATGAAATGATGGGACCAGATGCCATGATCTTAGTTTTCTGAATGTTGAGTTTTAAGCCAGCTTTTTCACTCATCAAGAGGCTCTTTAGTTCCTCTTCACTTTCTGCCATTAGGGTAGTTATCACTTGCATATCTGAGGTTGTTCATATTTCTCCCAGCAATCTTGATTCCGGATTGAGCTTCATCCAGTCTGGCATTTCACATGATGTACTCTGCATATAAGTTAAATAAGCAGAGTGACAATATACAGCCTTTACATACTCCTTTCCCGATTTGGAACCAGTCTGTTGTACCATGTCCAGTTCTAACTGTTGCTTCTTGACCTGCATACAGATTTCTCAGGAGGCAGGTAATGTGGTCTGGTATTCCCATCACTTTAAGAATTTTCCAGTTTGTTGTGATCCACACAGTCAAAGGCTTTGGTGTAGTGCATAAAGGAGAAGTAGATGTTTTTCTGGAACTCTTGCTTTTTCTATGACCCAATGGATGTTGGCAATTTGATTTCTGGTTCCTCTGCCTTTTCTAAATCCAGCTTGAACATCTGGAAGTTCTCGGTTCACATACTGTTGAAGCCTGGATTGGAGAATTTTGAGCATTACTTTGCTAGCATGTGAGATGAGAGCAGTTGTGTGGTGGTTTGAGCATTCTTTGGCATTGCCTTTGGGGTTGGAATGAAAACTGACCTTTTCCAGTCCTGTGGCTACTGCTGAGTTTTCCAAATTTGCTGGCATATTGAGTGCAGCACTTTCACAGCATCATCTTTTACGATTTGAAATAGCTCAACTAGAATTTCATCACCTCCACTAGCTTTGTTTGTAGTGATGCTTCCTAAGGCCCACTGGACTTCACATTCCAGGCTGGCTGACTCTAGGTGAGTGATCAAACCATTGTGGTTATCTGGGTAATTAAGATCTTTTTTTGTATAGTTCTTCTGTGTATTCTTGCCACTTCTTAATATCTTCTGCTTCTGTTAGGTCCATACCATTTCTGTCCTTTATTGTACCCAACTTTGCATGAAATGTTCTCTTGGTATCTCTAATTTTCTTGAAGAGATCTCTAGTCTTTCCCATCCTGTTGTTTTCCTGTATTTCTTTGCATTGATTACTGAGGAAGGCTTTCTTGTCTCTCCTTGCTAACAAGCATAGAGCCCAGCATTAACAAATCATCCTTCTATAAAAGGAGACAGGAATTCTGTTGCTGACTATCAGAAACATCCTTGCAAAAGGTAGAGATAAAGGACAAGATGCTGAACTGTCAGGGACACTGGTCCCTTCTCCAAAGATCAACCCCAAGAATGTATAGAAGGAAAATTATGAGAAATCCTTTATGGGGGAGTGCTTTAAACTGGCCTGTGCAGGGTAGGGTGGCTTTAGCCTAAAACAGGAGGCAGCCCCAAATGGGACACATTAGAGCTCTGGTTCTATTTCTCCTCTGCTGTTGTCTTGGAACAAATACTGCCCATTCCCATGCCTGAAGCAACTCAGATCCACTGGTGTGCTGGAGCTGGTACAGTGGTTCTCAATAGCCAGTTGCTAAATTGTCAGTAGCTTTGCAAACTAGTTTTTAAACACAGCCATTGTTAAAAATTAAATTATACAAACTTACAATTAAATAAATTATATTAAAAACAAAGGCAACACTCATGTTCATAACAGCATTATTTACAATAGCCAAAAGTAGAAACAACCCATGTAGCTATCAATAGTTTATGGATAAATAAAGCATGGTATATACATGCAATGGGATAGTATTCAGCCTTAAAAGGAAGGAAGTTCTGATACATCCTACAACATGAATGAACCTTGAGGACATTATGCCAGTGAAATAAGACAGACACAAAAAAGACAAATTCTATCTTTTCTACTTACATGACATATACAGAGCAGTAGAAAACCATCAGAGTAGAATGGTGGTTTGCCAGGGCTCAAGGGGTAAGAGGAATGCTGCTGCTGCTGCTGCTAAGTCGCTTCAGTCATGTCCGACTCTGTGCGACCCCATAATGGGTATAGTGTTCCTGTTTTGCAAGGGAAAAATTCTGGGGATTGGTTACACAATAATGTGAATAAACTTAAAACTTACTGAACTATCCACTGAAAAATGGTTAAAATAGTAAGTTTTCTGTTATGTGTATTTTACAGCAATTAAAAGTTTAACAATTTTTTTAAAAGCAAAGATAATACAATCTCAATTTCCTGGTTTCATAATAGTTGATAGTTATGTAAGGTATTACCTTGGGGGAAATGGGTAATGGGTACACAGAACCCCCCTCTGCTATTTTGCAACTTCCGTGAGTCTATAATTATTTTTTAAAGATTTTTTAAAACAATATATACTCAAAAGTCATCACTTCCTAATTATTATACTACAGTTTGCAATTATCTATATTCTTGAGATTATTTATAACTAGACGGAAACTCTAAATTTTATGCTACTGCACATCTCAGTTGGCAGCTTAAAATTGGCCCTGATTTTACACCATGAAAATCAGCAGACCCTACTAATCAGGGCTTCCCCCTATCAACCCCTAACTGGTTGTTAAGCGTTTACCAGCAGTGCATGGTCCAGGGGCCCTCAGATGAAGTCCTGGGCTTGTGAGAGGATGAGACAAATAAGGGGACTAACAGACCTTAAGCAGTTGCTTAGAAACTTCAGAGTTGGAGAATTACAACCAAGTTAATAGTTAATTAAGCTGTGATAGTTAATTCTGTGTGTCAACTTGATTGAGGTAAGGGATGCCCAGAGAGCTGAAAAAACATTATTTCAGGGTGCATCTGGGAGGGTGTTTCTGGGAGAGATTAGCATTTGAATCAGAAGACTTAGGAAAGAAGACCCTTGCTCAGGAATGTGAGCTATCACTTTATCATATCGTTTTTCAAAGGAGAATTCTCTCTCTTCCTCTCTTCCTCTCTTCCTCTATCTTTCCCCTCTCCGTCTACAGGAGCTGGGACTTCTGTCTTTTCCTGCCTTTAAGTGTTAGGATATCAGAGCTCCTGGTTCTCCAGCCTTCGATACTGGGATTTACACCAGTCTCCCCCTCGTTTCTTAGGCCTTTGCATGCAGACTGAATCATACAGCCAACTTCAGTGGTTCTCTGGCTGGCAAATGACAGATCATGGGACTTCTCGGCCTCCATAACCATGGTGAGTCAATTCTTATATTAAATCTCGTCTTAATCTATCTACTGGCATATATTCTATTGGCTCTGTTCCTCTGGATAATGATTAATACAGAGGCAAAAGAGAAAGACCTGACGAGCAGGTTTGTTTTGAGAGGTGAGGGTTGACTGATCGTGGTTTTTCTTGGCAGTGGGTTTTCTCTTGCTTGGAGTTTTGTTTCCCAGGGCTCATCCACTCCCTACCCCCTGAGTTCATTGGCACTAAAGCAGTGTATCTGGCTTTCCCCTATTCCTGCTTTTGTAGTGGAGCTATCTTTTTAAAATTTTGGTTATGATGGGGCCTACGGACACTATGAACTTTCTCAAGTGGGAGATTCAGGAGAAACTTGGCTCTGAACAGGGATTATTTCTGAAATTCTGAAGAAAATATACTCCTTCCATGAGAGCTTGCTGAAACCATAGCTATAGAAGGAACCCCAGTCCCGCTTAAGCATCTAGCCCCTCACTAAAACCAGTAGGAAAAGAAACTTAAATAATTTTAGACTTTGAACTTTTAAGTCACAAGAACAAGAGATTTGATTTTGGATTTTAATTCCTTTATTCAAATTGTCTCTGGGCTTAAACTTATTAGACTTTCATTTCTCTCTGAAAATTTGGTAACAAGAAAAGACTAATATTCACATTATATATAGTTCCATATTTTTAGAGTTTTTATTATTAGAATACCTTACTCTTTGTATTCAGTCTTATGCAGAACCTCTGATGTGCTATGCTGGTGATATAACTGGACATAGTTTGGCATGGAAATAGGAAATTATTTTCAGCCTTTGAAATGAATTATCTTTAGTGTTGACTGATTAGTGTATTTTCTTACCCATTTCCTAGCCTTCTGGGATCAAAATCTACACTCCCACCAACAAACCCAGAATAGTGCCCAAAAGAGAAGTGGTTAGTTTGGGAAGAGCAGTTTATGAAAGGGCAACAAATCTGAGAACAGCCTATGGTTGATCATAGGCTTAACAATTAAGTCAGTGGATTAGAAAAACAGAAAGCCAAGGAATATAGGAATGGAATTCCTTTATTCTACTCCTGGCTTCCATGAGGAGGGCTTTTTTCCTAAGCATGCTCACTCCATCCCAAGGTAGGTTGGAGTGATTTCTCTGATTGGTAAATCTGTAAAGAATAACCACTGATGCAAGTTCTCAGCTCTGTTCTTCCTCTTATAAGCCAACTGCCCTCAAGAGGCTCACATCCCCTGCTAACCCACCAAATCCCTTTACCCCTCTTTGGGTTAATCTCCTTAATTGTGGGTTAAGCATTAGCAGGGACACATGGTTACAGACCTAGAGCCACATCCTCCAACCTCCTAACAATAATGAAGATGTAATTAAAATGTTGGCCTCTATATTTACTCTTTTGTTTTCTCAGTTTGTCCAAAACTCGGGCAAGGAAAAGGGGTGTTAGTTATTGGGAATCCTCTAGGGAACTTAATGCAAAGTATTTCCTATCTTCCAAAGAGAAATGCTATTCATTAGGCTTTCAAGTGAATAAATAACAAAAGCTATTACAGAATCATAAATACACCTCGTAACTGAATCTCGACACACTGTGGCTTGATGTTGAGAGGGATTATGTCCTCCATTTAGCAAACATGAGCTTTCTCTGATAGCCATCTTCTTTCTCTGAAACATTTATAACATATTTGATGGAATAAAAGTAATAATATAAACTTCAAAATACATCCTACATGCAGAATATGCTTATTTCCAACAGAAGAAACAAAAACATCCTTTGTCTTCTGCCTAACCATAGTTAGTAGCAAACAAGTATTTGAATGAGACATTTCATGAACTTTAGAAAAGAAAATGCAACTCCTATTTACTAATAATATAGCATTTTTTTTTTAATTCACAGCATTAACAAAAGTTCTGAGAAAGACCTTTTGAAGTGGAACATAATTTATTTTAATAACAAAAATGTGCTCCATTAAAGTTTTATTGAATGACAAAATGCAGTCCACCAAAACCTTAATGCTCTCCTGAATTGAACCTGTACTGTGTGGCCAAATATAAGCTGATGTGATAAAATAACGATTTTAAAAGGATAAACTCTTGCTCTCAAGAGTAACATTCTTATCAGTCTCATAGCTGGTGATGGCCTTTGGACTGTTTTATTTTTAGAAGCTGCTGATGCTGTTCACAGAAGAACAGATACATCATATAAAGAGGAAATAAGACAAAGAATAGTGACAGAATGTCCTTTTAATTTTAATTTTATTGGAGTATAGTTAATTTACAGTGTTGTGTTACTTTTGGACATACAGTAAAGTTATTCAGTTATACATATACATATATTCATTCTTTTCAGAGTCTTTTCTCATATAAGTTATCACAGAATATTGAGTAAATTTCCCTGTGCTACACAATAGGTCCTTGTTGGTTCTCTCTTACATGTAGTGGTGTGTGTATGTTCATCCCAACCTCCTGCTTCATTCATCCCCACCATGTTTCCCATTTGGTAACCATAAGTTTGTTTTTGATATCTGTAAGTCTATTTCTGTTTTGTAAATAAGTTCATTTGTATGCTTTTTAAATTAGATTCCACCTATGAATGATAACATATGATATTTGTCTTTGTCTGACTTACTTCACTTAGTATGATAATCTCTAGGTCCGCCCATGAGCTTGCAAATGGCATTATTTCATTCTTTTTATGGCTGAGTAATATTCCATTGTGTATGTGTACCACATCTTCTTAATCCATTCCTCTGTCAGTGGACATTTAGGTTGCTTCCATGTCTTGACTACTGTAAATAGTGCTGCAGTGAAATCACATAGTTTTTATTCTTCAGTTAATGTGGTATGTCATACTAATTGATTTGCAGATATTTAAGAATCCTTGCATCTCTGAAATAAAATTAAATCTCACTTGATCATGGCATATGATCTTTTAATATATTGTTGGATTCAGTTTTCCAGTATTTTGTTGAGTATTTTTGTGTCTGTGTTCATCAGTGATATTGGCCTTTAATTTTCTTTTTTAGTGGTGTCTGTCTGGTTTGGTATCAGGATGATGGTGGCCCCATAGAAGGTCATTCTTTCTTGCTCAGATGTTCAGCAGTATTAGAAGTGATCACAACACCTCCACAATCCTGAATTCTGCTCACCCTTCATATCTTCCTGTGGCAGTAGCGCATGAAGTCCAAAGTCTTGCCTTCATTTGACATATTTAGTACAGGTGATCCATGGAATGTTTTAGCTATTTTAGTACTAGTTACCATGGGCTATGAAAATACATTTTGTTAATGGTATCTGGATTCTCCTTGTTTTCATCTTAAAATTGGCCAAGTAACTAATCTCAAGTCTCCACCACCTCACCCCACCCTTCCTTGAGTATCTATTGCCTGCAACCATTCATGGTAAAAATTTCTCCAGCGTTTAAATATGTGTATCAATTTTTAATGTCTAGCTCACAGATTACTGGTAAAATAGGCAAGAATCAAGAGAACCTGTGCAGATAATACCACAGCCAAAAATAGAACCAGAAAGGTAGTCTGTTGGGGCACTGCTACTGCTGCCACTGAACACAGGAGCTGCAACCTGCACTGTTGTCATTCCTGGTATCTAATACTGGATCTAACAGTTGGCAGCACAAACACTGTTGTGTCTGCCAACTGGATGCTGCTGCCACTGACACCAGAAAGCAATCTCCACTGTCTTTGTTTGTGTCATTAGTTTCAAATTCAAAATCTCAGGTGAATCCATCTGATTGGCAGAGCCTAAGTGAAGGGCTTACATCCTAGCTGGCAGAGGAGCTAGAATACTAGGTGTCTTTTCATTTGGGAGATAAGGAATCCCTTATATTCAAAGGGAGTTCAAATGGTGAACATCAGAGATTACAAGTATCCATTACACGCATGGGCTTCCCCGGTGGCTCAGAAGTTAAAGAATCCACCTACAATGCAGGAGATCCAGGTTCGATCCCTGGATCAGGAAGATCCCCTGAAGAAGGGAACGGCAACCCACTTCAGTATTCTTTCCTGGACAATACCATAAACAGAAGAGCCTGGTGGGCTGCAGTCCATGGGGTCACAAAGAGTCAGATACAAATGAGCAACTAACATATAACTAACTAACTTTCACATTACACATATAATTTCTGCGTAAATCCTGCAGGATGTAATAAGATGTACACAGTTTGGTTTTTATCAATAATATATTTAATACATAGAGCATAGTGCATATCTCGTCATTGTTGCTGTTCAGTTGCTAAGACCTGTCTGACTCTGTGACTCCATGAACTGTAGCATGCCAGGCCTCCTTGTTCCTCACCATTTCCCAGAATTCACCCAAGTTCATGGCCATTGAATCAGTGATGCCATCCAACCATCTCATCCTCTGTCATCTCCTTCTCCTCCTGCCTTCAATCTTTCCCAGCATCAGGGCTTTTTCTGATGAGCCATCTCTTCACATCAGTGGCCAAAGTATTGGAGCTTCAGCATCAGTCCTTACAATGAATATTCAGGGTTGACTTCCCTTAAGATTGACTGGTTTGATCTCCTTGCTTGGACTCTCCTTGAGAGTGCAAGGGGCTCTCAAGAGTGTTCTCCAGCACCACAATTTGAAAGCATTAATTCTTCGGCGCTCAGCCTTCTTTATGGTCCAACTCTCACATCCATACATGACAACTGGAAAGACCATAGCTTTGATTTTACAGACCTTTGTCAACAAAGTGATGTCTCTGCTTTTTAATACACTGTCTAGATTTGTCATAGCCTTCCTTCCAAGAAGCAAGCATCTTCTAATTTCATGGCTGCAGTCATATGCAGTAATTTTGGAGCCCAAGAAGAGAAAATCTGTCACTGCTTCCACTTTTTCCCATTTGCCATGAAGTGATGAGACCAGATGCCATGATCTTAGTTTTTTGAAAGTTGAGTGTTAAGCCAGCTTTTTCACCCCTCCTTTACTTTCATCAAGTGGCTCTTTAGTTCCTCTTCACTTTCTACCATTAGGGTAGTTATCATTTGCATATCTGAGGTTATTGATATTTCTCCCAGCAATCTTGATTCCAGCTTGTGCTTCATCCAGCCTGGCATTTCACATGATGTACTCTGCATAGAAGTTAAATAAGCAGGGTGACAGTATACAGCATTGATGTTCTCCTTTTCCAATTTGGGACTAGTCCATTGTTCCATGTCCGGTTCTAACTGTTGCTTCTTGACCTGCATACAGGTTTCTCAGGAGGCAGGTAATGCGGTCTGGTATTCCCATCTCTTTAAGATTTCCAGTTTGTTGTGATTCACACTATCAAAGGCTTTTGTATACTCAATGAAGCATATGTTTTCTGAAATTCTCTTGCTTTTTCTGTGATTCAACAGGTGTTGGCAATTTGACCTCTGGTTCTTTTCAAAATCTAGCTTGTACATTTGAAAGTTCTTGATTCATGTACTGTTGAAGCCTAGCTTGAAAGATTTGGGGCATTATTACATTTTAAAATTTTGTATTTATTTTTATTTATTTGGGGGCTGCACTGGGTATTTATTCCACGTGGCTTTTCTCTAGTTGTGGGGGGGGGGCTACTCTCTAGTTGCGATATGCAGGCTTCTCATTGTGGTGGCTTCTCTTGTTGCAGAGCATGGGTTATAGGCACCTGGGCTTTAGTAGTTGTGGTACATCAGTTTAGTTGTTCTGCTGCATGTGTGATCTTCCCAGACCAGGGATTGAACCTGTGTCCCCTGCATAAGCAGGTGGATTTTTAACCACTGGGCCACCAGTGAAGTCCCATCATTATTACATTTTTTACAGTGGCACAAATCCCTCCAAAACTCCTCCTCTGCCCCAGACCTCCCCTCATAAAATAAGTCATAAAAATACATAAAGCTATACAGTGTCAGGGGAAAAATTTTTTTTTTATAAATCCTCCTAGGTGGGAAAGGCTTTTAAAAATGTGAACTAAATTAAAATTTGGTACATTAACTTTATATTTTAAATACCATAAACAAAGTAAAAAAAATGACAGAAAAAAATTCACTTGTAAGACATATACATCCAGTATCTCTAATCCACCCCCGAAAATTTTTTTAAATCACCAATAAATTAAAAAATTTAGAAGAAAAACAATTTGCAATAAAATGTGTCAAATCTACTAAAAAGGTCTTGGAGATTAAAAATGGAAGGAACTTATAAAGAAAATGAGCAAAGAGACAAAAGCAGATAAGGAATATTAAATAAATTTTAGAAGCTGGAAAATACCTATGTGAAGGAAAGCAGAGAAGCAAAGCCATCTGCCCTGTACAACCTCAGAAAGGCTAGGGTATGTGGCAAGACCAAAAATAAGTGTCAGTCTACATAAGATCTCAGACCCTGAGATTTACCTACCTCAATTCTACATAGCCAGATTCATGCAAAACTTAAAAATATTTTTGCTAGTGTGCACACACACATTCAAAACAATGAGTTTTCAATTTGGAGAATTAATTCTAAATAATATATTCAAAGTCTTTATAATAAATACTCATAGTTAGGGTAATAAGGAAACACTACTGTATGCCTTCATATGACCATCACAGTTTCTGTGATAAACCTACTTTCATCCCTTCCAAATTATCTCCAATAGTCCAGGGAAAACATGTGAGCTGGACACCAAGCATTTCTAGTGCCACAACTGTCACTTTCTGGATCAGTCACATCACTTCCTTTGTTCTTAGAAAAAAAAAAAAAAAAAAGGATTAGAAAATCTTCTCCTGGACTGATATTTTACTCTAAAAAGCATATTTCAAAGATGAAGCTAAGTTTATGAAATTTTTTAATTTGTCTTCAAAGATCAGTCACACCATTATAACCACATACATAATGCTAAGTCCTCCTTGGGGAGAAAAAACAAAACCTTCCCAGGTATGAACTCTACCTTCAAACATTCCAACAAACATATTTTTAAAAATAAGTCAAATACAGAATTCAGACCATGCAACAATGTCTTTTATTATGTATGGGTTTTTTAAATTTTGTTTGTAATATCTCCATACACAGGCAAAAAAAAAATTGTTTAGCATATTGGAACTTGCAAACCTGATCACTGCATAGAGAAGGCAAAATTATCCCTATAGCAGGCTTAACCAGGAGGCCAGTTCATCTGGCGACCTCCAAGAACATGGAGATGAACATGATAGACAGACTGGCCCCCATCTGAACCTTCATTCACCACCATTCGATAGCCCTTCTTCAGGCCCAGATCAGCAGCACATTTCTTGCCAACAATCATCAAATGCCCAAGAAGCTGGAAAAAAAAAAAAAAAAGTTCCTTAAGCACTAGTACTTTATAGTTTTATAGTTTCTTGTCATCATGTAACAAACTACCAAGTTGAAAAATTTAAAAACTACTAAATTGACACAGACTTTGGGCAAGTATTTGGAAACATTTTTAATCCTAATATAATCCTATTAGGTATTTATTAATTACTAATTTCAATAAACAAACTACAGACATAAACCTGCTCAATTAAAACAATTTTAAGATCATACTCCAAGTGGTATTTAAGTTTTCTTAGTAAAGCAGACACCTTGCTTGCCTGTTATGGGGGCTTATTATCAGTTGGGACAGATTTGGTTTTGCTATGGTAACAAACCACCCAAAAACCTGGTTTACATCAAAGATACATTTCTTGTGTTCACTCCATGTTGATCACAAGTCGACCAGGCTCTATATTCCACATCTTTTTCACTTTGAAACCCAGGTTGATGGAACAGTCTTTATATGATCACAGTGGCAGAGGTTAGAGAGAACATGGCAGACCAAGTATTAATTTCTTTCAAAAGACATGTATCACTTCTGCTTGTGCTCATTGGTCAAATTAAGTCATATGACCAAGCCTGACATCAATGAGGCCAGAAGTATAATGCACCACTACATAGAAGAGTGAGCAGTTATGAACAATTATATAATCTACCACAAAGAGCACTAAGAAAAATTTTAATTAGGCCTGTACATCCTGGTAAAATCAAATTAAATTTCTTTCCTTTAATGGCATTAATAGAAGAGCCAATGAACTCTCTCCTGTATGATACACTATTTCTTATTAAGGAAAAATGAGTCTCACCAACTAATCCTTGCTTAGAATCCTTTTTGTTTAAGAATTTGTGGTGATGGTTGTTAACAAGACTTGCTGTGATAATTCTGTAGTATATACATATATCAAATCAATACGTTGTATACCTAAATGTAATATAATGTCATATCTCAATTATATCTCATTTAAAAAATCACATTATTTATACATTGCATTGAAGCCCTAATGATTTTCTATTTTTCCTCAGTATGCCCTTAGGAAAACAAAAATGTGACATAACCTTAAGGGCAATATTCAGTCTCCTAGTTTAAAAAGCAAAAAAAATTAGTGATGTTAGTAAATGTACTTACACTTTCATCATCATCTTCTGCTGCAGAAATCTGGGATATATGTTTCTTGGGTATCACCAGAAAATGTGTTGGTGCTTGAGGGGAAATGTCATGGAAGGCAAGACACTGGAAAAAAAGGGGAAACAAATCAAAGTTTCCATATATATAGTCTTACAGCCTAAATTTATCACTTTCACACTAACCCCATGGGAGAAACACTGGGATTTCCCCAGTGGTAGGAGATCAGAAGTGGACACAATACATATGTTACTCTGGTCCTTTTCATGGAACTTACAGTCTAATGGGAAGACTGACTTTAAACACATAAAAGTATGCTTAACCAAAGATTCAACATGTTATAAAATACAACAATAAAGATCCTACAAGTTACAAAGGAAAAGTAACATGTGCAGTAAATGATCATCACAGAAAAACCTAATTTTGATTGGGTGGTCAAGGGCAACCGTTCTGAGGTAGCTACATTTAAACCAAGATCTAAAGGTTGAGAAGCAATTAGGCATGCTAATCATTGTCTACTATTCCAATATATTCTCATGCAACTCTTCCTGCTCAAGTCACACTGTCCATCTCTCTCCACCCTCAGGGCTTTCTCAACTGCTTTTCCCTCTACTGCAAAGATCCTCTTTCTCCACAACCCCAACTTTTGTCTAATTTAAACTACTATTCATTCCTCAGCTACCAGCATATACATCATTTCTAAAGGAAATTTTTTTTTAAATTTTGAATTTCATATTTTTTATTGAAGTATAGTTTTGGGGGGCTTTCCTGATAGCTCAGTTGGGAAGAATCCACCTGCAATGCAGGAGACCCTGGTTCAATTCCTGGGTCAGGAAGATCTGCTGGAGAAGGGATGGGCTACCCACTGCAGTATTCTTGGGCTTCCCTTGTGGCTCAGCTGATAAAAATCCGCCTGCAACGTGGGAGACCTGGGTTCGATAGCTGGGTTGGGAAGATCCTCTCGAGAAGGGAACGGCTACCCACTCTAATATTATGGCCTGGAGTAGTCCATGGATGTATAGTCCATGGGGTCACAGAGAGTCAGACAAGTCTGAGCGACTTTCACTTTCACAGTTGATTTATAGTGTTGTGCCAGTCTCTGCTAGACAGCAACCTGATTCAGTTATTACACATATACATTCTTTTCTTAATATTCTTTTCCATTATAGTTTATCCCAGGATACTGGATATAGTTCTCTGTGCTATACAGAGTAGGACCTCATTTATCCATTCTAAATGTAATAGTTTGTGTCTACGAATCCCAAACTCCCATTCCACCCTCTCCCTCCCCTTTCCTCCTTGGCAACCATAAGTCTGGATCTCTATGTCTATGAGTCTATTTCTGTTTTGTAGATGGGTTCATTTGTGCCATATTTTAGATTTCACATATAAGCGATATCATATGGTATTTGTCTTTCTCTTTCTGACTTAATTCACTTAATATGATAATCTCTAGTTGCATCCATGTTGCTGCAAATGGCATTATTTCATTCTTTTTATGGCTGAATAGTACTCCATTATATATATATATATGTACCACATCTTCTTTATCCATTCATCTGTTGATGGACATTTAGGTTGTTTCTCTATCTTGGCTACTGTGAATAATTTTGCTATGAACATAGGGGTGTATTTATCTTTTTGAATTATAGTTTTGTCTAGGTATATGCCCAGGAGTGGGATTGCTGGATCATATGGTAATTCCATTTTTAGTTTTCTGAGAAACCTCCATACTGTTTTCCATATGGCCATACTAACTTACATTCCCACTAACAGTCTAAGACAGTTCCCTTTTCCCCACACCTTCTCCAGCATTTTTCATAGACTTTTTAATGATAGTCATTCTGACTCATTACAGTTTTGATTTGCATTTCTTTAATAATTAATGATGTTGAGCATCTTTTCATGTGCCTACTGGCCATCTGTATGTCTTTGGAGAAATGTCCATTAAGGTCTTCTGCCATTTTTTGATTGGGGTTTTTTTTTGTTGTTGAGTTGTATGAACTATTTGTATATTTTGGAAATTAAGCCCTTGTCAGTTGCATAGTTTGCAAATATCTTTTCCCAGGTCATAGGTTGTATTTTTTATGGTTATTTTTTATGGTTCCTTTGCTATGCAAAAGCTTGCAAATTTGATTAGGTTCCATTTGTTTATTTTTTTATTATTTATTTTTATAGCTGTGCTGGGTCTTTGCTGCTGCATGGAGGATCTTTAGTTGTGGCATGCAAACTCTTAGTTGCAGCACATGGGATCTGTTTTGTGTGTGCTTAGTCACTCAGTCATGTCTGACTCTTTGCGACCCCACGGAACCCATGGACTATAGCCCACCAGGCCTCTCTGTCCATGAGGATTCTCCAGGCAAGAATACTGGAGTGGGTTTCCATGCCCTTCTCCAGAGGATCTTCCCAACCCAGGGATCAAACCCAGGTCTTTACCATCTGAGCCACCAGGGAAGCCCATTCCCTGATTAGCAATCAAACCCAGGCTCCCTACATTGTAAGTGCAAAGTCTTAAGCCACTGTACCTGTTTACTTATTTTTATTTCTATTGCCTTGGGAGACTGACCTAAGAAGACATTGGTATGATTTATGTCAGAGAATGTTCTCTTCTAGGAGTTTTACGGCATCATGTCTTAGGTTTAAATCTTTAAAATATTTTGAGTTTATTTTTGTGTATGGTGTGAGGGGGTGTGGTCACATTCATTGATTTACACACAGCTGTACAACTTTCCCAGCACCACTCAAAGGATTCCAGTCCCCACCTTCTGGAGGTAAGGAGCCCTAGTTGTGCAATTTCCTGTTTTTTTCCTTTATGGCAGTGATCATTTTCATAATTAGAAATTTGCTGATTATCTGACTAACACTGATTTCTTCCCACTTTACTCAACTACTTAGGAAATATATCTATTTTGTAGAAATGAAGAGGATAGGTAACATTTAGACTAACTAATTACATACCCCTGGAATAGTTTTGAATCTTGTTCTCTAGTGGAGGCAGAAGCTTCTTAATAGAACCTTTTCCTGCTTAACTGTCTCCGGGTAATTATACTTGGTGCTCTATACAAATATGCTGTATCATGATTGCTTTCTGCTGTTATACTGTTGGAACTCAGACGGTTCAAAAGTCAGTATTTCAAAGATCACTTACTAAAAGCAACTAAAAGTGTTTTTGGAGAAGGCAATGGCAACCCACTCAGTGTTCTTGCCTGGAGAATCTCAGGGACGGTGGAGCCTGGTGGACTGCCGTCTATGGGGTCGCACAGAGTCGGTCACGACTGAGGCGACTTAGCAGCAGCAGCAGCAAAAGTATTTTTAAAGAAATACACATTTTCTAAAACAAAAGAATTTCCCTAACAGATAAAAAGTATTTAAATAAATTCACCTCGAGGAATTAAAACTTAGGTGTTTTGAATCTAAGAACGTTACTAGTTGCATAAAATGTTTCCTTATATTCTATATTTCATAGTGAATTTATTAAATGTTTACAAAACTATTATCTAAATCAGCCATCCTGTCCAGCTTTACCTGAGATCCAAAATATAACCTCCCAATAAATATTTTACACAAGATGTCTCTAAGTTAAATGAACTCGGCCTTTCTAAAACAATTTCAACCTACAGTGAGGTCAAGAAAAACGACACTCTTATAATCTTTTGGCATAAAACTACTTCCTGGAAAATACCGAAGGAATCATTCTTCCTGGGAGGGGCTAAAAGGAAAGCAACTCCTAGAAGCAGGTTCACTTTTGGGAGTTCGAGGCCCGAGAAGAGGGGGGAAGGAGAGTGGGGGTCAGGGGGTGGGCGTCGGTGAGCGTCCCTCACGGAGGCCCAGGGAGCCCCCGTCCTCTAGCGCAATGCGGCGGGGAGAGGCGCCCGGAAACGCCCGGGCAGGCCGGCTGTGAGCGGGAGATCGCGGAGATTGGGCCCGAGTCAGGGTGCGATCGGGTTTCTCCTGGTCAGGCAGAGCGCTGGCGAGATTGTCAGATTCCTTAAACAGTCGAGGTCCGAGGCAGACCGGGAGCCGGCGGGCGCCCATGCCGAGGACTCGGAGCGCCCCCCCGACACTCGCCCAGACCCCGCGGTGCGGGCCCGCGAGCGCCCGGCGGCCTGGCCCGCGCCCCGGGCTGATAACGCGTAACCGGAGCGCCGGCACGCGCCAGCCGGCCACCTCGGAGCGACCGCGGCCCTGCCCGCTGGCTGGGGGCCCGAGGCCGAGGCCGCAGGAGAGGGCCCGGTGCCTTCCCTTCTCCCCGGCGCCCGCCGACCCTTCCCATCCCTCCCCTCCGCGGGAAACCCGCATGTCCACAGGCGCCTGCCCCGTCTCAGCCCACGAGCCGAGGCGGCGTCCGGAGCCTACCTGGTCATCCTCATAAATGATTTTGGCTGGGATTTCCTTGCGAATGATCTTCCCGAAGATCGTGTCGCCGCCAGGCCGGGCTACCTGAGCCTTGGCGATCTCATCTGCCATCTCTGCCTCCCTCCCGTGCGGCCGGCCGGGGAGAAGGTCGGCAGGAGGGACGAGCCGAGGGCGCGAGCACGCGGACAAGCTTGCGCAGGGACCGCCGCTAGCACGGCCCAGCAACTCGTGCGCGTGCGCATTGGCGTCTTGCGCGCGGGTGTTGCCTTGCGCGCGGGAGCTCTAGGGGAACCCGGGGGCGAGACCGAGCCAGAGAGAGGTTCTCGATGACAGGACCCAGCAATCGGCACCAAGGTCGTTTTTCTTTCTTCCTTTCTTGTCTCTCGAGGAGCGTAGTTAGTGCAGTAAGCCTCTCGCTTGTCTTATGGACGCTTGTAGGAAAAATTGGATACTGTAAGTGAAAAGATTTGAAACTTAAGCAGTGCTGGCCGTTTTTGCTGGCAGAGACACAGTGATACTTCGTTTCTCAGCCACATAGGTCTTAGCTGCGGCAAGTAAGCCCTCCTGCATCAATTTTCTTTTTCTAGCAGTGGTTCACGACCTTGACTTCACGTTACAGTTACCTGGGTAGCATGTAAAAAAATCTCTGTGAACTTGGCCACACGCCAGATCAGCTAATCAAACTCTGGAGGCATCAGTAGTTTGTAAACCTCCCTAGGTGGTTGTGGTTTAGTCACGAAGTCTCGTCCGACTCTTGTGACCCCATGGACTTAGCCCACCAGGCTCCATGGGATTCTCCAGATAAGAATACTGGAGTAGGTTGTCATGACCTTCTCCAGGGGATCTTCCCCACCCAGAGATGGAACCCGGGTCTCCTGCATTGCAGGCAGATTCTATACAGATTGAGCCACCGGGGAAGCCGAACCTCCGTGGACTGTTCGGCAAAGAGTTATTCCCAGCAGTAATCAACATAATGTAAGATGGCCCACCATAAAGGAGCAACACCTTTCTTAACTCCACATACCCCTCCATATCTTTGGTGAAATTATTGATGGTGGCCCTCTTTAATCACAAAAGTGTCTCATTTAGTATTTTTGGTATCAAAGACATTCCTGGAACAATTTGTGAAATCTAAATAATGTGTACAAATTAGGAAACAGTTTTGAAAATCTTGTTAATTTCCCCACAAACATACAGCAAAATTATCAAAATCAGCTGATCTGGGGTGGAGCCCTGTAATTTATTAGTCGGTTTCTAACAGTTTCCAGGTGATACAGTTGCTGCTAGCCTGGGAACTACACTTTGAGAACCACTGATGCCAGAGAATGTCTTTTTTTTTTCTGTCGGGAAGACACCTACTGAAGTGTTTAGGAGTATAGGGGTTTAGGAGTATGGTGTTTAGGAGTATCAGTGTTTAGGAGTGTGGTGTCTGCAACTCACTGTCAAACAGTAGATGAAAGTGCTGGTCGCTTAGTCGTGTCCAATTCTTTGCGACCCTGTGGGTTGTATTCCCCGAGGCTCCTCTGTCCATGAAATTCTCCAGGGAAGCATACTGGAGTGGGTTACCATTCCCTTCTCCAGGGGTCAAACAGTAAAGACATCCTCAAAATTGTCAAGATACAGATAAGTAGAGAGAAGAGGATAAAGCCACTGTTGTAAAATGTTAACATTAGGGAAAACTCAGTGAAAGGTGTTTGTACATTCTATCATTCTTGCAATTTTATGACTGAAATTGTAAAAATTAAAAATTGAAAAGAGTTTGCGTAATAAATATTATGGTCATCTTTCACTAAATCAGAGGCTTTATCATCTACAGACTAATGACTGTCTAGTATTTATCTCGCAACCTCTCAATTCCAGATTGGTGTATGAAACATATTTTTACCTACTCTCTACCTTCAGTAGGATGTCTACCAAGCACTTCAAATTTATTTTTACTCCCTCCACAACAATCTAAAAACCTATTCCAGCAGCCTTCTGCCTCTGCTATAGTACATTCACCAAATTGCTCAAGCCAAAATCTTGAAGTCATCAACTCTTCTTTGTGGATTTTCAACACAGGTGAATCTAATCACTTCTTACCTCCCCTTCTAACCCCTTCTCTCCAAGTCACTACCATATCTTGCCTGGAGTACTTTGAGAGCCTCCTGGTTTGCCTATTTGCTTCTACTCTAGTCGATTTGCTATATACTACCCAAAATGATTTTTATATGATATAAATCATGATGTCAGTCTCTTGCCAGTAAGGCATTTCACCATAGGATTAAATATAAAGTCCTTAACTTGGCTAATAAGCTCTTAAGTGATCAGGCCCATCACTGCTTCTCCTACTTCATTTCCCTCCATTTCATCCTTATTGACAAGCCTCACCCAAACTGGTATGGTAGGTACATGATTTCCATGTTTTAATCCCTGGAACCTGTGAATATGTTACTTTACATGGTAGAGGGGATGTCCAGATACGATTAAATTAAAGGTCTTCAGGTGGGGAGATTCCTCAGTTATCCAGATGGGCCAAATATCATCACAGGGACCCCTTTAAATAATAGAGGGATACAAGGGAGTGAGACCCAGGCAAGGAGATTTGATGATGGAAGCAGGTGTGAGAGTCAAAGATTGAGGATGCTCTGCTGTCGGCTTTGAAGATGGAAAGGGCCACAAGCCAGTGACATTCTGGAAGTCAGAAGTCCAAATTGGGTTTCACTGGGTTTAAAATCTTGGTGTCCACAGGGCTGCATTCCTTCTAAAGGCTCCGGGGAAGAATGGTTCTCTTGCCTTTTCTGGCTTCTAGAGGCCACTTGCAAACCTCTCCCTGACTCTGCTTCCTGCTTCCACTTACCGGTATCCTTGTGATTATTACCTTGTGCCCATCAGACAACCCGGGATAAACTTCCCATCTTAGCACATTATCGACCGGGGATTTTTGCAGAAACTAACTCAACACCTGTGGCCAGCAATTTATTATGTAAATGAATATTGAATACTCCAGTCAGTAATGTTCGGGTAACAAAAGCCGTCATAATATATCTCTGGTCAATAAGTTGTTAAAATACTTAATCACATCTGCAAAGTCCATTTTGTCATGCATGGTAGTAATATATTCAGAAGTTCCTAGGATTTAAAGAGGGACATCTTTTGGAGGCCATTATCCTGCCTACCACATAGTTCCATGACTTCATATAATGAACATGTTGGAATTTCTTATTCAGTTCTGGATCCTACACTTTGAGATGCCAGCAAACCAGGACATATTCCCAGAACAAGCAGAATAGTCACCTCATTTATGGAACAGTTCAAGGAACCATACAGATTTACCAAAGAGAAGAGAAGCTTGAACTGATTTGGGCACCATGAAAACTGTACTTTCAAATTTTGGCAGTGAGTGGTTTTGATTAACTGAATACAAGACCCTAGTTAGCCAGAAATTATAACAATAAATTATGAATTTCAGGAAATTGGGCAGTGATTCTAGGCTGAAAATGAAAATAAGCATCTTTGAATCATTCATTAGCAATCAAAAGGCAGTACTATACAGTATCAGAAGATCATCTAATTTATTGTGTCCTGAATAAAAGACCGTATCCAGTATATTTGGCTTAATTGCTTATGGTTAAACACTCATTTGCCACTCCAGTGCATTTTAATTTTTAAAAAGTAATGTTATCTTGTTATTCTCATGATGACTTGAAATATTCTGTAAAATGACATAAATCACAGAGAAGGAAAGGGGTCTTAGAGATCCATTGGTCCAAATCTTGATTTCTAATAAAAAGCCAATTTTACCTAGAGGTTAAGCTGAAAAAAAGTCAATTTTACCTAAAAGTTTAACTGCGGGGAGTAGGGAAGACAATGATTATGCAATGCGAGCAAGGTTGAGATTTTTTTTCTTGATGCTTGCAAAGTCATAAGTTAAATGTAGTTAAATGCTTTATGATAGTTGATGATCGTGATGCTGCTAATAAACTATTTCCAACCTCTTGACCAGCAAAACCAAGAAGTAGGGCATGTTGGGTAGGCAACGTGTGGTCTAGAGAAGTAACTCAGCCTCACCCTCTAGAGGAATGAAGTGGGATAGTGTGAACAGTGCTTTTGGAAGTCGGCGTTCCAATCAACACCTGCGATAGTTGTTAGGGCTTGGCTCTTATTTGTGCACTTTTGCAAAGACAAAAGTTGCAACTCAGAAACGTTAAAATAATGGTTCCTTGATAGATAACCCCAACCCCCAAACAAGAGGTGAGGACATAAAGGTGCCGAAGCTATTTATCAACCCACACTCTACCACCAGAGTTGCTTCAGAAACGGCCGGAAGTGCCTCTGCCCCTAACTAATATGGCGTCCAGGTTATTTCCGTTCTTGTCTCTGCGGTAAATGAGCTCGGCGGCTCCGCGCGGTTTTCCCAGAGGCCACTGTCTTACCCAACTCCCCTAGCCTGATCCTTAGCGGGGGGCGGGGCACGAAGGAGATGCTTCGTGGTGATTGGTTGCGGTGCGTAAGGAACAATGCTACGGGGCGGGGACGGGCGGATGTTGAGTAGTGATTGGTTGCCGGAGGCGGGGCGACTCGACCGCTGGAGAAGTAGCAGCAAGCGGAGGGGAGAGCCATGGGTCAGGCGGCCAAGGTGACTGGGTCCGGGGAGGGGTTGAATGCGATGCCAGCGGGGAGGGTAAGAGAGTGGCGTTGCGAACATAGTCTGGAGTCTCTGTAACTGAGGTTCAGGACCCTCCGCGGAGGATGTGGCCTTTACACCTGAGAAGCCTGTAACCAACCCTGGAGAACAGTCGAGAGTTTGTGCAGGTGGGGAGGGGGGAGGGCGGTACAGGTGGTCCTACTTCTTCATCTACCAAATACAGACGGTTTATCCGTGATGCACGCCGGTGACTTGGGTACTGCCCCCTTTCCATTCCACACCGAGCGTTTCTGTGAGGGACCCGTTTCGCATCCTTGGGAATTGTACAAGACCCCAAAGTCCTACGCTGAAACCATCCGATGAGGTCAAAGATTTCGTCAAATCACCAAAAGGTGCATAGACGTCTGGTAACCAGGGAAACCGAATCCCGGCAAAAACACTTGCCAAAAGTAGCACTTAGCGAGACAGAGCAGAGACCTGAGATTTCTGAGTGCTCTGAACGAGCTTTGGGAGGTGATGCCCCCTGCAGGATCGAGGTCACATATTTCTTGTCAAACTGTTGCGCATTCCTGGCCAGTGTACAATTCTCTGGGACCAGCCATCCCTAACCAACCTTAAGTATTATCAGTATGGCCGGTTGAGACATAGACATGGAAGAGGGAAATTGACCTGCTATAGTTTAGTGAGAAAAAAAACAAACAGTGCTTATAATGGTTGGTAAATAACAGGGAGCCACTAAGAGTTCCTCTTGTACTACTGAACTCTGTTCCTAGAACATTTTAATATATGTCCCAGGACTAATAGAAACAGAATTGTAAACGGTTATTCTTTCAAAAAACTTACTGAGTGTCCATAATAGCTTTTGCTACTGCTAAGTCGCCTCAGTCGTGTCCGACTCTGTGCGACCCCATAGACGGCAGCCCACCAGGCTCTGCCGTCCCTGGGATTCTCCAGGCAAGAAAACCGGAGTGGGGTGCCATTTCCTCCTCCAATGCATGAAAGTGAAAAGTGAAAGTGAAGTCGCTCAGTCATGTCTGACTCTTAGCGACCCCATAGACTGTAGCCTACCAGGCTCCTCCGTCCATGGGGTTTTCCAGGCAAGAGTACTGGAGTAGGGTGCCATTGCCTTCTCCGATAATAGCTTTTAGTAGCACTTAATAGCCAACATTTAGCCTGTACTTTCTAGGCATGGTGGATGCAACAGTAACTTCATACAGAAGTCTGGCAGGTAGGGAGAGTTTAAACAATTACTTAATTACAAGTATTTATTCACTGTATTTTGAATTGAAAATACAGTGTATTTTTGTGAGCATATAATCCTGTCTGGAGGGGTGCAAAAGAAAAAAAAAAAGTCCCTCATGTAAGCTGAGACCTGAAGTGTTATTAGAAATTAAGTAGGACTGGGAGAGAGGTTAAAGAGGGAGGGAATATTTGTATCCCTAATACATGGCTATGTATCAGCTGATTGGTGTTGATGTATGGCACAAACCAACACAATATTGTAAAGCAATTATCCTCCAATTTAAAATAAATCTTTTTTTTTTTTATAAGAAATTACCTAGGAGAAGAGAGGAAGGAATATTCTGTAAAGAAAAAGTAGCATGTGGCCCGTCCTTCAAGTGGGAAGTTGCTTGGAAAACTTGAATACAATGAAATTAAATAGAATTCATTCCAAAAGTGCTTTTGATGAGAACTAGCATGTGTAGAAGACACTTGTGCTAAGTGTGAAAGATACAAAGTGACCGAGAAGCCTTTCAGGAAGTCGGGGACACTTCAAGAAAGTGTAGTCAGTGCATAGTGCTGTGGATGTACCCAGGAGGGGCATGTAACCCAGACTTAGAAGACAGAAATGATAACCAGCTAAAGTGAAACCCAGTACAGAAATTATATCATCCACCCTTAAAACTAGCCTATTATTTAAGAAAATTGAAGCAAAAAGGCTAATTTGCCTAAGCTTAGAATAAGTGGTAACGTCAGATTTAAACTGATCTTACTGTAAAGAATTGACTTTCCATGTACACTACCTAAATTTGTCCAATCAATATAAGTACATCAAAACAAGACAGTCTGACCTAGGTTTCTTTATTTTAATAAAAGTTTATTAACTCCAAGGTGATATTAGCTCCGAGGCAGTAATGATGACATTTTCTTAATACTAGTTCTTAAAGTGGGATACTGGTTGTTGTACTAAGTGAATTACTTTCTTTTTTCCCTAAATAGCATGTAAAATAATTAGGCATACTTATTTTTCACTTCCTTCTTAATCCCTTGCAGCCTCTTCGACCACTCTTATAGTATTAACCTCCCTGGTTTTCTATGACGTTCCACCACCTTTAACAACCCTGTGTTTGCCAACAGTCTTTTTCAGGACAATCTCGGCCTTCACTATCAACCGCCTCAAAATTTTTCCAGTCTCTACATATTGCTCAGTTACGAAGTCACTGCTACATTTTTAGATATTTGTTAAAGCAGCATCCCACTTACAGTAGTAAAATATGCATTAGTTTCCTATGGCTACTCCAACAAGTTACCATAGTTTTTATCTTGAAAATACAAAGTCACATTTACATGTACTGAGGATTAGAACTTCAACATGTCTTTTGTGAGGACACACAATTCAAGCCATAACAAGATAGATACACCACATTTTATTTATCCATTCATGAGTTGGTGGACATTTGGGTACTTTCATGCTACTATGAATATTCATGTACAAGTTTTTGTATGAACATATGTTTTCATCTTGATTGTATACCTAGGTGTGGAATTGCTGGGTCATATGATAACTGTTTAACTCTGAGCAACTGCTAAACTTTTCCAAAGCAGCTGCAAGGTTTTCCATTCCTACCAGCAATGTGTAATAGTTTCAGTTTTTCCACATCTTTGCCAACACATGTCACTGACTGTCTTTTTGATTTGTAGACATTCTACTGGGATGAAGTAGTATCTCACTGAGATTTAGATTTGTATTTTTCAAATGACAAATTATGTGGAGCATCTTTTCATGGCCTTAATAGCTATTTGTCTGTCTTCTTTTGAGAAATGTCTATTCAAATCCTTGCCTGTTTTTAAGTTAGTTTTTTTTTTTTTATTTTTAAAGTTCTTTACACGCTCTATAGATAGTAGGCCATTGTCAGATATATGACATAAATATTTTCTTTCATTCCATGGGTCGTCTTTTCTCTTTGTTGATAAGTGTCCTTTCCCTTTCTCTTTTTAAATTGTATATATTTTTATTTTTTTTATTTTTTTTATTTTTTATAAATTTATTTATTTTAGTTGGGGGCTAATTACTTTACAATATTGTAATAGTTTTTGCCATACATGGACATGAATCAGCCATGGGTTTACATGTGTTCCCCTTCCTGGACCCCCCACCCACCTCCCTCCCCATCCCATCCCTCTGGGTCATCCCATTGCCCCGGCCCTGAGCCCTTGTCTCATGCATCGAACATGGAATGGTGTTCTGTTTCACATATGATAATATACATGTTTCAATGCTATTCTCTCAGAACGTCCCACCCTCACCTTCTCCGTCAGAGTCCATAAAATTGTTCTATGCATCTGTGTCTCTTATTCTGTCTCGCATATAGGGTTATCGTTACCATCTTTCAAATTCCATATATATGCATTAGTATACTGTTTTTTTGTTTTTCTTTCTGGCTTACTTCACTCTATATAATGGGCTCCAGTTTCATCCATTAGTTTTTTTTTTTTTTTTTACTCCAAAAAATCCTTTATTAGAGATGAGTAAAATGACAAATCTGAGATGACTAAAACCAGTCACTGGGGGCTCTGAAGATAACTCTGCTCCTGTGGGATCACAGACTGGCCAGGTCTCCAGGGTAAACAGCCCAGCCTCCCTGGCCACTCTGCCGCATTGGCCATTGGCATCTTCCAGCCTCCCCCGCTTGTCCCGGTCCATCCCTGCCAGGACCCAGTGCCCAGCGCCCATAGAACTGATGTGTTAGACACTGATGATGGCTTGCTGCTGCTGCTGCTAAGTCATCATAGTCATGTCCGACTCTCTGCGCCCCCATAGACGGCAGCCCACCAGGCTACCCCGTCCCTGGGATTCTCCAGGCAAGAACACTGGAGTGGGTTGCCATTTCCTCCTCCAATGCATGAAAGGAAAACTGAAAGTGAAGTCGCTCAGTCGTGTCCGACTCTTCGCGACCCCATGGACTGCAGCCTACCAGGCTCCTCCGTCCATGGGATTTTCCAGGCAAGAGTACTGGAGTGGGTTGCCATTGCCTTCTCCCATCCATTAGTTTTTATAAAGGAGATAAGTGTATAAAATTTAAGAAGCCAAATAGTGTTATGCAGAAACCAGTAGGTATCTACTTCCTTCTATATACTCCCAATTCCTGCTCCCCAGATATAAGCACTTTTTAATCATTTTAGTTATTTCTTCTTATATTTGCCTCCCATGTTTATAAATAACATGTTTAAACTACTATTGATTTTTTTTTTTCCTCTTTGGAGATATTTACTGACCTTTGTCTGTGAAAGTTGAGGATTTTGTTGTTCAATTGCTCAGTTGTATCTGACTCTTTGTGACCCCATGAACTACAGCACACCAGGCTTCCCTGTCCTTCACTATCTCCCGGAGTTTGCTCAGACTCATGTCCATCATTTCTCTTCCAAGTGATCCCATCCAATTATCTCATCCTTTGCTGCCCCCTTCTCCTTTTGCGTTCAATCTTTCCCAGCATCGGGATCTTTTCCAATGAGTTAGCTCTTCTTATCGGGTGGCCAAAGTATTGGAGCTTCAACTTCAGCATCAGTCCTTCCAATGAAGATTCAGCGTTGATTTCCTTTAGAATTGACTGGTTTGATCTCCTAGTAGTCCAGTCTTCTCCAGCATCACAATTGAAAAGCATCCATACTTTGGCGCTTAGCCTTCTCTATGGTCCCACTCTCACATCCATACATGCCTGCTGGAAAAACCATAACTTTGACTATGTGGACCTTTGTTGTCAAAGTGATGTCTCTGTGTTTTAATGCCTTGTCTAGGTTTGCTACAGCTTCTCTTCCAAGGAGCAAGCGTCTTTTAGTTTCATAGCTGCCATCACCATCTGCAGTGAGTTTGAGGACTCAGTTCCCCCTATTTCTCTCAATATACAAATTTTGGTGAATCCATTTTCATCTTTGATATTATTATGATTATATAAAATTTGTCCAGAGCTGAGCCTGCTAATATAAATATATGATTATGTTGCCTTTTTTTCCTAAGTCTTAGTGTTTCTTGAAGTCAGTAACTGCTTTGTTTTTATCATTGGTTTTCTTACATATCTATTCCCAAACTATGAGCAAAACTGATATCTACAGTTTCATTTTTTTTCCTAGCATCATCTTTTCTGGAGCAATCCAATCCTTTGCTCTAGTCCAGAATAGTTGCTTTCTTTGCTGGCTGCACAAATGCTGACCTATATTTGTCCTTTACCATCCTCTCTGTCTCTTGTGTTGAATCACCTGTCTCCTTTGTTCCTATTGTGTGTGTGTGTGTGTGTGAGAGAGAGAGAGAGAAAGATAGCCCCTTGTTTTGGTGCAGCACAGTCTTCTGTAGCCTTCCAAGAAAGGGCATATAGCAAATAAGAGACTTTGCATTTCTGAAAATACCAATTTGTCATTGCAGTTAGGTGATAGTTTTAGATATGTAACTTGAAGATTTTATACCGTTGTCTTCTCACAGTGATGCTGTTTAGAAATCAGGTGGCTTTCTAATTTTCTGTTTTTTATACGTGAACTGTTTTTTTCCTCCGGGATTTTTTTATTAGCATTGTGCTGAACTTACATCATGATATGCTGCAGCATGGGTTTGTGTTGAGCACTTGGTAGAATCTGTGTTCTCTGTTCTCTCTTGTTGGAGAGCCTGTCTCTGTAACTATTGGGCCATCTAGGCTACTCCTTTAATTTTATTATCCTTTCCTCAACTGCCCATTCTACTTTCTGGGCAGTTTTTCTGAACTTAATCCTTGGTGTCACTCATTTGATATCCAAGAGCTTTGGGGCATTTTCTGAACATTCCTTTTACTATAACTTCTTTTTGTTGTTATTCTATGTTTGCAATAACTTACATTTCTGAGAAAGTTCTTTGGTTAATCTTTGTTTTATTTCTATGTTTTCTGCTTCCTGTTTCTCTTTTGGTGTCTGCCTATGATACTATAAGTTTTCTCACATATGTAAGATGCTTGAATAGTGCCTTGCACATAGGATACACTCAGTCAAGTTTCAGTATTGTTATCTGGTGAATGGACTGGGGGAAAGGAGGGAATGGTGGCAGAGTGGTAAATCATTGTCCGTAGTCTAAGCATGAGATAGGGAGAGATCTGAATTTAAAGTGTTTTGGGTGATGGAGAATATACAGAAGATTAGAGAGAAACCCCTACAGTTTCTCCGTGAGGAGTAAGGTAGATTTAAAGAATGACCTAGAGATTTCTGGCTTCAGAAATTCATTGTTTTCCATAACTGACATTGAGAGGACAGAAGAAAGGACAGTGTTGGGGGGGACAATATTGAATACGCTTTTTTTGTTGTTATTGTTAAGCACAGTCTTAAATATTCAGAAGTCTCAGCATTCTACTTCTTTTTTGAGAAATCACAATTAAACTTTCCTAAATTATCTGAAGCACCTTCCTTCTGGGCTCTTTTAAGATGTAGTATATTCATGAGTTTGTATGCATATGTATATGACTTTAAGAGCAGATGAAGGTCTATGTTAAGAAAAATGAGAATACATACCAGACTAGCAAAGTTGGTTACCTTAGCAAACTAATTTTGGCAGGAGGATCATTAACTTTTTAACCATTCTCATATTATTTTGTTTCAAAGAATTTTGTATTATTTTTGTAAATACATAAGGCTATTTTTTTTAATCTAAAAATAAATAATCAAGGGAGTTATTTTGACCAACTCTTGTTTTCACCAGCTACTTTGAAAAATAATCTAAGAAATAAATGCTGTTTAATCCTTGTAATTATGTAAAATGTGAAAATTTTTTCTTTTGAGGTCTGAATTCTGATATTCTTTTCAGGTTTTACAGCTCTTTAAAGCATTGCACAGGACCAGACAACAGGTTTTTAAAAATGATGCTAGAGCATTAGAAGGTAAGTTTATACTTTGCCGCTTTGAAGCAAGTCCATTTTTCAGTTGGCTGCTAGTAGTCCAAGAGACCCTGTATGGTTAAGACCTGCCTTGGACAATGACCTTCACTATCTCTCTCTTAATGTTTGTTTGTTTGTTTTAATGAGTTTATACTACACTTCTTTGAGAAGTATTTACTTAGAAAAAAATTGTAAGAGATCAAGTTTTCATAAAGAATAAGGAAAAAAAAAGATCAGAATTTCATTGTGCTCCATTGCTTGCCTTAAGTTCAAGCCATGAAACTCATTTCTCTATTATATAATCAAATCTTCACATTCT
This sequence comes from Giraffa tippelskirchi, assembly GCF_054371585.1. Taxonomy (NCBI): domain Eukaryota; kingdom Metazoa; phylum Chordata; class Mammalia; order Artiodactyla; family Giraffidae; genus Giraffa; species Giraffa tippelskirchi. The sequence continues at coordinate 99,407,717 of NC_137280.1, read as the reverse complement.
CTAGGACCAGATACTACCATATTGTTAATGCCTGTGTCTTTCTAGAAGTGGCAGCAGCTATGAAACTATGAAAGGGACTTCACAAATGATTCCAGATTCAGTATTTCACTGTTTAAAGTGGTTTCTGTCTTTTCTGGGACTCAGAGCTCTTAAGTTTAAGTTCTGTGTTGGTCATACTCAGTTTCTGAAGCTCTTTAAGAGGGTACCTTAGGAGCGAGAGTATATAAGTTGGGAGATTGTTACTGACATATGCATACTACTATATATAAAATAGATAAATAATAAGGCATGGGATAACTAATATAACACAAAGAACTTTACTCAACACTCTAATGACCTGTATTGGGAAAGAATCTAAAAAAGGGTAGATATATGTATATGTATAACTGATTCACTTTGCTGTAGATGAAACCAACACTACATTGCAAATCAACTGTATTCCAATAAAATTTGTTTTTAAAAAGTCAACCTCCATTTAAAAAGGAAAAAAAGAGGGCATCTAGGTAAAGTGTCCCCACTGTCTCTATGAATTCAAGGTTTTGTAATTTACCAAAAACATTTCTTGAATATTAAAGTATTTGCTTCATATTGTATGTATGTTACACAAATTCCTTGTTTAATTCTTATCACAGACCTGTTAGGTAGTTACTATTATAATTTCTAGTTTCGCAGATGAGAAAACTGACAATAATGTGAAAGGATAGGTGGGACTGGGATTTAGCCTCAGCATTCTGGCTCCAAAGCCTGAACTCTTCACCACATTACATGCTGACATGTATTGAGCATAGAAGGAAGGTCCTGTGGCTCATCTCCATCACCATAGCATGTTTTTGTGCCTTTACATGTTTTTAAGTGAAATAATTATAAGAATGGCTAACAATGCTTATTTACTATTAAATGCTCACAGCGGTACTATAAGGCAGTTTATCAGTTATATTAAATTATTCTGCTGTAGTGATGCCAAAGCATTGGATTATATGAACAAAAGTTTCATTTGTCCATCACTTTATTTGTCAGCCAAGGTGCTCAAAATTATTTACATATCCTCTTTGCTGCTGTATCTTCATTTTAAGTGTTTTGGAGGAGGGATGCTTAAACATGCTTTATGTATTGAGTTTTGCCATCTTAAAAAAAAAGCATTTTAATTCAGATCCTTATATTTACAAAAGCAAAGTATTAATTTGAATTTATTAGGATCTCACAGCTAGAGGGTCAAATGAAATTAGAAGTAAAAAGCAGGAAACAAAAATATTAGAATGCTGAAAGTACATATTAGATTTAATTACAAATTTCCCAGCCTGTAAAAAGCTCTCCAAAAGACTTTTAAAATAAATTTCTTATTTTTTACTTTGTTTTACACAGGGCAAAATTATTTTTTTCTGCTAGAGAAATATATATATAGTATATAGTACTGTAATATATTGAATAATATGTAAATTATTGGGACAGGAATTATAAATCAGAAAAGCAGATAACTATATGCATATTTTTTCCTTTTTCTAGCAGCCCGAATAAAGATAAATGAAGAATTCAAATGTAATAAAACTGAAACTTCTCCTAAGAAAATAGAAGAGGTACAGTATTAAATGCATCAATTACGATAAAGCTCAAATTTTAGCAACTAGAGGAAATGATAAAAATGGAGAGACTTTATGAAATAAAAACCATTAGTTGATAGTTAAAGCCATCACAACTATAAATGACCTTCACTTATTTGGTTTGGCTCACCTCCTCAAGGGTCATGTGCCTTCATCTCTCAGATAGCAAGTTGCCTAGTGAAAAGAACACAAGTGTAACCGTGATCAAAACAAGAACAGCTGAACCAACCTAGAAACTCACAGAGATGCTCTCTTTGTCTAAGGCAAGTGACAAACTAAGGAGAGTGAGTGTGATAACTCTCTCTTAAGTTACATGGAGAAAACTTCTAATCAATTAGCTCAGCTGGACAGAATTTTTTTTAATTCTTATCTTGGCTGTGGAAGTTGAATAGCCAGAGTTTATGAACTGTTCTTGCTTTACCTTCTGTATTTGCATTTGAGTCACTTCCCTAGTGGAAGATAGTCTGCCAACACTACTCTGTGAGCTCCCTAGTATTCCCAATGCTTGTTCATTGAAAAAGTGCACACTGATTCTTTTCCTGTGTCAAGTCATATGCATACATACATTGTCTCTGTCTTAGGAAGGAACACTGCTTCCTAAGTGTTCCTGGACCTAACTTTGTATAAATGTAGGGGAAAGGACCCTTAGGAAGAAAATGAAAAATTATTTGCTGGGTTAATTAAGATTCCAAGAATTGGTTTAGTAAAGAGGAAGGTACAATTTGGAGAAATTCTTCCATGTTTAGTAGAATTTCCATATATTGAAACAAAAAATTTTATGCAAATACTGTTATACTTAGTAGAGAAAATGCTATTTTTGAAGTAGTAAATATCTGTAATACACTAATGAGACAAAATGAGATAGCCAAGGATTTCTTTCCCTTTAACATAAAACAGGAGAGATTTAACCTATTCTTATGATAGGACAAATGGGGACTATGTAATTTTTATCCATGGAAGCAGTTCAAACGACGTTATAATCAAGTCATGACTTGCAAAGAAGTTTAAAGATGTATGCCAGGGTTTGTACTATTTTGCTATTTAACTGATTATTAACAATATGGTACATGTATACCTCATTTTATTGTGCTTTGCTTTATTGCACTTCACAGAGTCTGTGTTTTATACAAATTGAAGGTTTCGGGCAATCCTGCATTGTCAGACGCTGGTTAGCATTTTTAAATAACAAAGTGTTTTTTAAGTAAGGTTGTTTTTAAGTAATATTGTTTTATTTATTTAGCTGCGTCAGGTTTTATTTGTGGGATCTTTCATTGCAGAGCACAGGCTTAGTTGCCCCAGGGCATGTGTGATCCTAGTTCCCTAGGGATTGAACCCACATCCCCTGCACTGGGAGGTGGATTCTTAACCACTGGACCACCAGGGAAGTCTCCATTATTTTCTTTTACACATAATGCTGTTGCACACTTAATAGGCTAGTGTATATTGTAAATATAACTTTTATGGACAGTTGGAAACCAAAAAATTCATGTGACTCACTTTATTGTGATATTTGTTTTATTGTGGTGGTCTGGAACTGAACCGACAATATCTCTTGAGATATGCCTGTGTTTCTAAATTTTGAAGTCATGATTTTAAAAATATTTAATTGAAGTGTGTTTATATCAACTAAACTGGGAAAGTGAACTATAAGCTCCAGATTAATTTCACATATAGAGCACTAACATTAAGCACACTTGAAATTAGATACTTGTTGTATGTATGTATATATTTATATACACACACATATATGTGTACATATATGTATATATTTTGTACTTTCATATATTATTTAGTAATTTGTAGGTAATTACTAAATATATTAATTACTAAATATATTAAATATTTAGCAATTTGTAGATAATTAATCGTAATGTAGGTAATATATTGTGATGAAGTCTTGGCATTGAAAGGAATCCTAGATGGCCTCTCGACCAGCAGTTCTCAGACTTTTTGGTCTCAAGATCACTTTGCCTTCTAAAAAACTGAAGACTCCAAAAAGTGTTGTATGTATGTTATACCTATCAATATTTACCATAATAGAATTTAAAACCGAGAAACTTTTTAAATATATGTTAATTAAATGATTCAAATTGATAAGTTTATTACGTGCTAGCATATATAGTCTTCATGAAAAATAACTATTTTTAGAAAAATATAGTGAGAAGAATGGCATTATTTTATGTTTTTGCAAATCTCTGTAATGTCTGGCTTAATAGGAGTCAGCTAAATTCTCACATCTATTTCCTTATTCAACCTGGTGCAATGTGTTTTTTAGACTGAATTATATGAAGAAAATTTAGCCTTATATAGATACATAGTTGGAAGATGGTAGGTGTATATATTATCCTTTTCAAATAATTGTGAATATTCTTTGATACCATACGTAAACAAGTGGTAAATTTCTTTAAAGGTTAGTTGCAGTGTGGAACTCTGTTATCTGTTAGACCAATGGATGGGTGTGTGTGTTTATTTCCTTGGGAGCCGGGGGAAGTTCGAGGTCTCATACATAACCACATCCTGCTTATCCCCTCTCTTCTCCCGTAGTCCCTGTTTCTGATCTAGCTTTGTTTCCAGCCTTAAACCTAAACCTCAGCTCAGTTTATGCACCTACAGTGAGTGAGAAGGCTCATTGTTTTTCTTTCTCAACCCTACCAAGCCCCTTCTCAGGTCTGTCAGGAGGTGAGGCTTTGCCCCCTACAGCATTCTCCATGTCAATTAATGGCAGCTCCCTCCTTTTTATGTTCAGACCAAAAACCTTGGCATTCTCTTTTGTGACTACTTCCCTTCTCTCACATTTACATCCAGTCTGACAGCAAATTCTATTGACTTAACCTTCAAAATATACCCAAAATTTGACCATTTCTTATCTTCCCATTATTATTTCCTAGTTCAAGCCACCATTATTTCTCACTGCGTTTTTACAACAACCTCCTAACAGCTATTGTTGCTTCTGCTCTAACTCCCTTCAGCGTAGTCTCAATACTTAAAAGACAGTGAGCCTTTTAGAAAGGCATATCCCATAGCTACTCTATTCACAACTCCCATGGCTCCTCGTCTATTCCAAGTAACATCTAAAGTTTCTGCCTGCCATGACCCTTAACACTGCATCATCTGACTCCTGTTAACTTCCTACCTCAACTCACCACATACTTCTTACTTGTCCAGCTTAGTGCCTTGTCTGAGGCCATTTATGCTGTTGCTTCTTTCTAGGATATTCTTTCATACGCCCTCATGTCTTCATTTAGTAGACCTATAGATTTTAATGTCTTTCCCGTTGAGTGGGTCTTTTACCATGCATGTTTTTGTAACGTCATGCACTAATGATTTGGAAAACATAGGTTTACCAAGTAATGCAGACCTTCCAAATGGTGACATAGTTCAGTATGTAATATTTTAAAATTACATCTGTTAATATCCATCTCATCAGAAAAATCTTGAAGTATTGGGAATCTGTCAGGCTTAAAATGACAGATACAAGCTCTCCAGAATTGTGATTTTTGCTTAAAAGCTTAAATTTTGTCATTGTCAGCAAATAACTGTCAGTTATTTTCTTGAAGTGAGGTACTCATTTCACTCATCTTCAAGAAAACACCTGCCAGTTACCCAAATCTGTATAATCAGAGTTTGTCTGTCAGTGATTCATTCAAGTAGAAATGGTATTCCAAAGAAAAAGCTCTACTGCTCACAGCTCAAACAATACAGATGGCTCTAGTATTATGAAAATAATTTTGGCTTAATGGGTCCCCTGAAAGGGTCTCAAGATCCTCCCAAGGATCCACGGCTCTAAGAATCACTGTTTTAGTCCAGTTCTTCATTTTGTGATGATGAGGTCTGAAACTTAAAGAGAGTAAATATTAACCCAAGGCCACACACTCAGTGACAGAGCCAGAGTTGGAGTCCAAGTATTCTGACTCCTAATGCAATGCTTTTACTAGTGTTTAGAACATCCAACTCTATAGTATAAGAAAGATTCAGATGCACTCAAAAGAATAACAAGAAAACTGCACATTTTAAACATATTGTAAAATATATATTACACCAAAAAATACTCCAAATCTGTTCTGGATCAAAATATGGAATGAATAGATAAAAGGTAAAAATATATGCATGTCTAAGCTTTCTATAAGCTTGGAATGGTTACACAAAGTTCAAGGCAAGGAAATTCCCTGTCAGTCTGGTGGTTAGGCTCCACACTTCCACTTTGGGGGGGCATGGGTTTGATCCCTGGTGAGGAGCTAAGATCTCACAAGCTGCAAAGCACAGCCAAAAAAAAAAAGTTAAAGGCAAGTATCACCTAAAAAGAAATTGTGGTAGTAAACCTGTAGTTTTCAAAAACAGTACGTTAATGTGAACCATTGAAAAAACATGCAGAGGATTTATTCTTTTTTTGTTTGTTTTCTTAACAGCTAATAAAAATAGGTTCTGATGTTGAATTGATACTCAGAACATCTGTTATTCAAGGTATTCACACAGACCACAATACACTGAGTAAGTAATATTAAAAAAGAATGTTGCTTGCAACGTATTTTAAACTGTTGAGCAATTACAGTGCTTTTAATGCTAATTAGTAAAACATTTTACCAGTGTGGTATATATTGTTCACATTTGTAAGGCTGTATTTAAAAGTGCTGAATTATGAAACTTTGCTTTACTAGACATTTTTCTTTTGTTGTTTTTTCTTTTTAATCTTAACCACTGGTTGTATTGCAAAACTTCAGTTACAAAGACAGTACAGGCATACTTCGATTTATTGTACTTCCCAGAGAATGCATTTATTACAAACTGTCAAGCAAGCCTATTGTGCCATTTTTCCAACAGCATTTGTTCACTTGTGTCTCAGTGTAACCTTTTGGCAATTCTTGGAATATTTCGAACTTTTTCCGTATTAACTGTATTTGTTATAGTGATCCATGATCAGTGCTCTTTGATGTTACTAATACAACTTGCTGAAGTCTCAGAATATGGTTAGTATATTATAATAAAGTATTTTTAAATTAAGGTATTTAGACATAATGCTATTAGACATTCAGTAGACTATTAGTATAGTGTAAGCATAACTCTTACATGCTTCAGGAAACCAAAAAATTTGTGTGATTTGCTTTATTAAGATACTTTATTGTAGTGGTCTGGTACCAAACCTGCAATATATGAGAGGTTTGCCTGTAGGACTGTTTTTGTAATAATTTATTTGGCATTCTTAATTTTCATAGTATAATTTGTCACCTACCTAGACTAAATCTGTTTATCTTTTCTTCTGTGATTCAAGTTATTTTAATCCGGAAGAATTGGGATTACACAAAATGGAAATATAGTTGAGGATTCTCTATTATACCTCCAGACTCCCGTGGGGCTTCAGTAGAATCTCATTTTATATAATACTTGGTTTTCATTCCTTAAAGTATTTGAGGGGACAATTGCAAAGATACAGACAACATAAAAACAGAAAAGTACACAGTTTGTAATAGTACAGCTCAGTGAATTTTCACAAACTAAAATATCTATGTAACCAATATCCACATCAAGTTATATAATGTTACTGCTATCCCCAAAGATCCCTCATGCCCCTCCAGTCAGCCCTTCCCTGCCAGTATAACCACTGTCTGACTTGCAACAGTATCAGTTTTTAACCCAATATAATAATCATATAGGATTTCTGTATTCTCTGGCTTCTTTCTTTCTCTTTGTGCCATTCATCTTTATTACTGGATGTAGCAACATTTCTGTGAATATTATATGAGTGAAATGTCTGTGTCATATGGTATATGTTTATTCAGCTTTAATAGGTACTGCTGACCAGCTTTCCAAAGTAATTAGACTAATTTACATTTCCAGGAGCAGTGTCTGAGAACTCAAGTTGCTTTATATCCTCACCAGCTCTTGATACAATGCATCTCTTAATTTTAGCATTTCTGGTGGTTGTATGATGGTACCACATTGTGACTTTAATTAGCATTTCTCTGGTAATTAACGAAGTACTACCATTTTTTCAGGTATTCAATTGTCGTTTGGATATTCTCTTTTATGAAGTGGCTGTTCAAGTCTTTTGTTCATTTTTCTAAGAGGTTATCTGCCTCTTTATTATTGATTTGAAGAAATTCTTTATATGTTCTGAATATAAATCCTTTGTTGGATATATATACATATATTACAAGAATCTACTTTTAGCTTTTTCATTTTGCTGTTTATTTTTTATTTTTGTTATCTGTTTTTTATCTTTTGGCCACACCACCTGCCATGTGGGATCTTAACTCCCTGACCAGGGATAGAACCTGCATGCCCTGCATTGGCAGCACGAAGTTTTAAACACTGACCACCAGGGGAGTCCCTTGTTTTGCTGTTTTTATCTTTTGATGAGAAGTTCTTAATTTTAATGTAGTCCAGTTTAATCTCTTCTTTTATGGTTAATACTTTTCTGAGTCTTGTTTAAGAAAATTTTGCCCATCTCAATTAAGGTCATGAAGTGATCATCCTGTGCTTTCTTCCAAAAGCTTTATCGTTTGATATTTTTCATTGGTTGTATCAACTAGAGTTGACTTTTTTAATATGGAATAAGATAAGAATCAAGATGTATTTTTTTAATATCTGAATATTCAGTTGATCCAGCATTATTTATTGAAAAGACCACTCTTGCCCCCCTGCACTATAGGGTCACCTTTAGCATAAAATCAAATAATATATATTTGTGCATCTGTTCCTTGACTTCATAATTTCTTCAGTTAGTTTGCTTTTCTGTCCTTGTATCACTGCCATAATGTCTGGATTATTACAGCTTTATAAATCTGAATGGGCTTCCCTGGTAGTTCAGTGGTAAAGAATCCGCCTGCCAGTGCAGATGTTTGATCCCTGGATTGGGAAGATTCTTTGGAGAAGGAAATGGCAGCCTACTCCAGTATTATTGCCTGGGAAATCCCATGGACAGAGGAGCCTGGAGGGCTATAGTCCATGGGGTCACAAAAGATTTGGATACAACTTAACAACTAAACAGCAACAGTAAATCTGAATGTCTAGTACTATAATTCCTATACAGCTTGCAAAGTTATTTTTAGTTTATGAGCATCATCAGAAATTATTTGATCTAAGTAATATTTCTAAGGGCAATAAACATGGTTAATCGTAAATTGAAAATTTATAGTCATTAGCTTTAATCTTAATAATAATCCTTAGAGTTTCTGTGAACTATAGCAATTATGGCAAAATGTTATCTTTATTATATGAATAAAATTTTAGATAATTTCAGATAACTAAATTTGATAACTATATTTCAGAAGCCTAGTTTTAAGTATGATAATATTAAATTTCTTTTTTTTTTTTTTTTTCTTTTGGCTTTCTGTATATTTAATTTTCCCACAGGATTGAAAATTTTGACTCTTACATGATTATAGGATATAATGCTATATTGCCTTAATAATGGCCTCCTCCTTTCTGTTAAGTTATATATGGATCTCTTCTTTCTACTTTATGCCTGTGGGTTGAAGATAGAACAAATTTGATTCTTTAATCTCTGTTTTAAAAAGTTACTCTAGCTATAACAACAATCATTTCATAAACACCTTCCAGAAAACAGGGGTGCTTTTTTATAAAGCTGAAGTTCTGAGTGAAGAACGCATTCTAAAGTGGAATAAAGATGAACGAGGGGAAATTGACTGGTGAAACCGTGACTGGTTTCATGCTTCTGCATGACTGTGCAGTGTCCCCAGCCCTGTGCATTGAAGAGACTCTCCTTTCCCCATTGCATATTCCTGACTCTTCTGGTGTAAATTCATTGACCATGTATGTGTGGATTTATTGCTAGACCCTCTGTTCTGTTCCACTGACCTATATGTCTGTTTTTATGCCGATACCATACTGTTTTGATTATGATTGATTTGTAGTAAAGTCTGAAACAAGAAGTGTGATGTCACCAGCCTTGTTCTTCTTTCTAAAGATTTGTTTTGGCTATTTAGAGCCTTTGTGTCTCAAATTTTAGGATTGTTTGTTCTGTTTCTGTGGGAAATGCCATTGAAATTTTGATAGGAATGGCATACAATATGTAGATTGGTTTTGGTAGTGTGGACATTTCAATAACAATATTAAGTCTTCCAATCCATGAAAGCACAATATCTTTCCATTTATTTGTGTTTTCAGTTTGTTTCATCAGTGTCTTACAGTTTTCAGGGTAATAGTCTTTCACCTCCTTTGTTGAATTTATTCCTAGATATTTTATCCATATATATGTACATAGAATGTTTTCCTTAATTTCCCTTTCTGATATTTATTCTGCTCATTATTAGTATATAGAAATGCAACAGGTTTTTTTGGTATTGTTTTTGTTATCTCACAACTTTACCAAATTTATTACTTCTAACAGTTTTTTGGTAGAATATTTAGGATTTTCTATATATTATGTCATGTCATCTTCAACTAGTGACAGTTTTACTTGTTTTCAATTTGGTTGCCTTTATTTCTTTTTCTTGCCTGTTTGCCCTGGCTAGGACTTACAAAATTGTATTGAATAAAAGTGGTGAGTAGGCATCCTTGTCTCGTTCTGGATTTTGGAGGGAAAGCTTTTGGGTTTTCACCATTGAGTATGATGTTAGCTTGTCATATATGGTCTTTATTATGTTGAGGTTTATTCCCTCTTTACTCACTTTGTTGAGAGGTTTTTGTCATAAATGGATGTTGGGTTTTGTCAAATGCTTTTTTGGCATCTATGGACATGATCATAAGATTTTTAGTCTTCATTTTGTTAATGTGGTGTATCACATTGATTTATTTGTGGGTATTGAAAAATCCTTGCATCTCTGTAGTAAATCCCTTTTGATCATGGTATATGATCCTTTTAATATATTGTATTTTGGATATTTACCAGTTTTTAAATAACCTTGTTGTATTTCAGGGATTTCCATCTCTATGAGTTCTAAATTCCCAAAACAGAATCTAGAATATTCATTTCTTTAGTTTCCTTTGCAGCTCAGGCATGGATAATGTAGCACATTATATTACGCATATTCCTAAATGAGCTTGAGAAAAGAGGCTTGGCACAGAACCCATTTTTCTGGCAAGAGTTAGCGTCAGTGGTTGCAGAGTCAAGTTACTGTTCCAGAAGTGTCATTGGTGTAGCAGGAGCAGATGTAGTAAAGTTGAGTTTCTGCCAGCATCCTAAATATAGTGTGCTGTGCTCCATGAGCATAGAAATGGTGGTAGTTTTTTTCTAGTGCCCCGTAGGCAATAGCAGTTTTCATCATCAGGCCAGTTCATGGTATTGCTTTGGACAGTGTTCCTGAAAGCTTAGCCTCAAGCCTGCCTGATTCTTAAGCCGTCACAGTAATTCCTTGAGTTAGACCAATAAACTGTTAATAAATGCCTTTTCTGCCTAATTAGCCAGTCAGCTTTTGTTACTTTTAACTAAGAACAATAGAAGTTGTTGCCAAGAAGTGAGATACCTGAGATTACACAACATAAAATATGAAATGAAAGCAGGGGTTGGGGAGAGTGTTGTTAACATGGACCTGACCATCACAGGCCTTAAGCTGGTGGCCCTTGTTATGTAGTGGTGAACATACCACTTCCTGTTTCTTAGGAGTACAGCTACAGCAATAAGGGGTGTAATCAGAATGTCAGTGTGTGCTCGTCATTTCCTTCTACTTTCAGCAAAATATTGAAAAAGAGGATTAATGAAGATTAAGCTAGTCAGTCTGTGAAGCAAAGATGGAAAGAAGTACAACTTTGCTAAGGGACATTTCTCACTACATCCTGAACTCTAATTGAATTCGGGGTCTTATAATTTAGACCCTTGCAGGCCTAAAAAATGCCAGCTGCTACTATCCACTAAAACTAAAGCCAGTACAAGCAAGGGACCTCTTAGCTCTAATATGAAATAAGATCAGTATCCCAAATCTTTCTCATTTACCAGACAAAGATCAGATGTAGGGTGCATTTATTCATCTGAGCCTATAGGTTTTCATTGTGTTAAGACATGTCTATTAAACCAAGGGCTAGGGAGGTGTGGGACAACATAGAGACCATTGCCAAAGGATGAAAATATTCATGCTTAGTAATTGTCAGGATGTTTGCCTGTGGCTACTTGTACATGGAAATGACTGGGAGAAAATAGATGTGCAGCTTATAAAATTTTTGAATAAGTTGTATTGCCAGAAACCCCAAGCGTAGCTAGGTCTCTTCAGCTCTTAGAGGCCATTGTGATCTCTTAACTCATATCAACAGGACGTAAACTATGAAAACTTCAGAGCATCAAAGAAGAGCATCTTCCCTAATATCCCCACATCTGGATCCCCTAGAGGACAGACCAGGAGCCTTGAAGGACAGTGGATAATAGAGGGTCTTTGGTGAAAACAGGATTAGCTATTGCCAGTTTGGCTGACTGGAGTTTATTGCTTTGCCATGAGCAAGGAGCTCTTGCTCTTCCTGTCCAGAAGGATTTAGGATTTGCTGTGGAGCAGTAACTGCCATGTATTTTCCAGTCCAGGTTTTTATTGCTGTATCTTGTTTGTTCTTTACTATGGTCCAGTAGGTAGCTACCATGTGAACCACAGCTGTACCTAATGGAAAGGCTAGCGCATCATCTGGAGATCCTGGTTTTGAACCTGCACGAGACCTTAGGGGTCAGGTAGCAAATAGATGTAGCTTTCTGTGTATGGGAAGAAGGGTGCATATTCATGTTGTGCAGCCAAAAGGGTGGTAGGCGTGTTGCCTCTCCAGTATCTATTACTAACTGAAAAACTGTGTTCAGAGTAGAGTGTGACAGGCGGGGGGGGGGGGGGGGGGGCGGGTATGGTTTTTCAGACCATGTGACACCTTTCTGGCCAGTGCAAGCAGCTGTCTGCTGCTTCCAATAAAGCTATTGTTTTTCAGTTAAAAAGGCGTAGGCCAAGCTAGCACTCTGCTTTTTGCCCTTTTCCCCCTTCCTGCCTGGAATGCAGAGGTGATGTGACAGCAGCTTTGAAAACAGACACCACACATGAAGAGGAGCAGAAAAGGAAGAAAAAAAGCCTGGGTCCTTGGTGGTACTAAGGACCTGCCTTAGCGTAGGGTTGCCTTAATTTGTGTTTCCTGATATATGAGAAAATTAAATATCTTACTTACTTAAACCATTTTTTGTTGGACTTCTGGTTAATCTGTCTTTTCCACTAGCTTGTAAACTATTTGAAGCTGAGGAGGCTTTTTTTTTTTTAAATTGAGGTATAGTTAACATGTAACATTATATTAGTTTTAGGCATACAGCATAATGATTCTATATATATTTTGAAATGATCACCACAATAAATTGAGTTAATCTGTCCACATACATACTAACAAAAATTTTTTTCTCATGGTGAGGACTTTTAAGACTCTCTTAAGCAACTTTCAAATATGTGGTACAATATTAACTGCAGTCACTGTGCTGTACTGACGTGACTATTATATATTCATCTCTGTATCTTCCTTTCTTAATGTAATGCCCAGGAAAAAATAAGCACCTATATGTTTGATAAGTGAAACAATTTACTGTCATTGTTAATAAGTTAAAACCTAAACTAGAATATACTCTCTGATGAAACCTCCAAAGATTTGGCAGCAGCAAGTGAGATATAAAAACTGGTTAAATAATACTTATTTAATGGGTTCTCATTTCAGTAAGCCAGATTTACCATGTGGCTCATAAGAGCATTTTCTTTAGTCAGATCACTTCTCTTTTTTGTAAGAATTTCAGTTTTCCTTTTGAATTGATTTCATTATAAGAGTTATTTTAAAGATTAAAATTTATAGGAAAGATACAAGAAAAATTGAAGAATATGTTAATTTCCTTTATCCAGTTTCTACACATTCTAACAGTTTACCACATTTGCTTTATCATCTCTCCCTCATTTTTTTCCTGAAGTTTCTGAAGGTAAATTGCAGACATAATGTGTCCCCCCCGCCCCCCCGCCCCCCCGCCCCCACCCAAATAAGCATTTTTCAGATCATAACAGTCTGCTTGAGTTTAGAGCTGGAGAAATACTTCAGTGTATATTTCTTTAAAATACTTCTTTGTGTATTTCCTAAATTTGCAAAGACATTCTCTTACATAACAACAGTTTAATTATCAAGGTCAGTATATTAATGGTGACTCAGTTCATTTATTCAGATTTGTCTGTTTGTCCTAACAGTGTCCTAGCAGAAGAAAAAAAAAAAAAAAAAAAGGATTGAATAGCTCTCTGGTCTAAGAACCAGTTGAGGATCACACAAATGGCATTTAATCATCATGTTTTTTAGTCTTCCTTAAATCTGGAGTAGTTCCTTGGTCTTTCTTTGTCTTTCATGACCTTGTTGTTTTTGAAGAATATAAGCAAGTTACTTCATAGAATTTGGTGTGAGCATCTTTGATTGGGACAGTTCACTTGATTCCACTTAATTCAGCTCTTCTCCTGAAAGTTTTGTATCTTACGAGCTTCACCTCAGTTGACTTCAGCAGGATGTCTTACCTAGGGCTCAGCATTTGTTGTCGTCATCATCGTTGTTGTTGAACAGTGTTTCCTAGTCGGGCCCTACTGTCATTTTGAACAGACAGTTCTTCACTCCACAGCCTGTCCCACACATATCTCGCTCCTCCCCGCTAAATTCCAGTAGCACTCTTCAGTTACTGTGACCACCCAGAACACCTCCAGCTGATAGCCACAGTTCTGTAAAATTTACAATTGCATGTGGCATCTTAGTTCGACCAGGCAGGGAAGTGGCACCCTGCAGTTGGAAATGCAGAGTCCTAACCACTGGACTGACAGGGAATTCCCTGAAATCTTTCAATGAGAAAAGTTGTCTTGCTTTTTATATACTTAGTACTATAAACTAATTTTCCAGTTGATAGTTTTAATTATCATTAATCTGTAATCTGCTACTGACAAGGTGTTTTGTTGTTATTTAATTATATTTAATAATGATAAAGCGTTAAGTTTGTCGTGTATGTTTTTGTATAACCTGAAATGAGAATCCTATTAATCTATCCATTTAAAATAAAGAACACCACCTTAGAAGGTAACTGAAATAAAATATCACTGGGAAGATTTATCTTAAAACTAGATATTTTACTGTTATAAATTTTCGGGGGAAAAGAGTTTATTTGAATTTAATTTTAATGATATTAAATACTCTCTTTGTTTTTCTTTCAGAATTGGTCCCTAGGAAAGACCTTCTTATAGAAAATGTGCCATATCGTGATGCTCCAACTCAGAAGCAATGACTTTTACTAAAAGAATAAAATTAAGTCTTTGTCATTTTTTAATTTTAAAATATACAACTCTAACCAAACTCCTGGAAATGCAGATATTTTTCTCTAAAATGGCATATTGAAGATGAGTGAATTATAGTTTCATAATTAGCTTTCATGTTGAAAGGACATTGCTAAAAACTGTGGAACATAGTTAAGTATCTAAAGAACATTAGGTAAGAAAACATTTCATTTTCATTGAAAATCAGACTGCATAAAGTGAAATAAATGGCTAGGGAGTTATATTCACTTCTCTTTGACCATGATGAGTGTTTTGGTTTTATCATAGCTATTTGAGAATGAAGTGTTTTGACAGGTTGGTGGCTTTTTTCGCATGTGAACTGAAACTATTAGATTAAAATTACTAGATTAAATTAATGTTTAGTCTCCCAAAAGATTAAATGAGTCTAAAAGTCACAGTTGTGCCAACACTCCATAGAAGGTGGCCTTTGTTTCCTAAAAGACTGAAATTATTTCTGTAGCTAACAAAAATAATACAGTTTCATTTTAGAGACAGAGTATATCTCTGTGTTCCTAAAAGAAAACTTTGTACCAGTCTTCTGAAGATAGATGAATAAAATGTCAAAATCATGTATGATAACAAGAATAAAGAAATCCTAATTTCTTAAGGAAATAGTGGCCCTTGATCAAACTATATAACTTAGGCTTAGTAGAATTAACTGCACTTAGACCACAGCTAGAGATTATTGTGAAAATATAATAGATGGCTGCATCCTCTTCATTGTAATCAATAAGATCTAATTTTTTTTTTTTTTTCCTTCAACATGTTTCATTCCTGACAAGACTGACAGTATCACAAAACAGCTTGGCATTCTACCATCTAATGGTAGGAACTACAGAATTGTATTTAATATTCTTCTTGTCTTTCTTTTATCTGTACATCTTTACCATTCTGTTTGCTCAGTGAACAGTGTGTTCTCTTCATTCACTGGTCAGTTCTCCCGTTTGATGACACAGGGTTTTTAATTTTTACAAGATTCTCAATGCAAAATGCTTTGTTTGTTGGCAAAAACATATTGGTGTAGCCATACTGAATATGAATGTCATATTTAAAAATTATTTAATTTTAGTAGGTGAATTGTTGAAATTATTTTGACATAGTATATTTAACAGTAAGCCAGAGACTACCCTTAATGCTACCTAATAATTTGAAGATTAGTTAATATTTGAAATAAATTATATAGGTCAGAAGATTCATTACATAATTTTTTATCTCATACATATTTCTTATTGTGTGTATGGAAATTAAACCTACATAAAAGTAAAAGTTGTTTCACATTTGAAATTTGCCCTTTTAAGAATATGCTGGAAGTCTTCATAATACAATCACTGGTAAATTCTCTGACTTACTGTTATTATTACCATTATTATTTCTCTAAATGTCTATATTTTATATATTGAGGAAAATTGAAGTAGTTTAATATGTATTTTAATGGTTTCAGTATTATTTAGCATTCTTTGAAGTTTATATCTAGCTTTTTTTCTTTAATCTGAACTCCCTTGTTCTGTTCTACACTCATGTTAATTTAAAGATCTCATCAAAAAGTAGTTCTTTATTTTTGCAATGTAGTTATCATTAGGAACAACAGAGATTAATAATTAACATGTAAAATAAAATAATCATTCAAATGTTTATTAAAGCTAGTAGCTTAGACATTTTAAGACATATATTATATGTGTATAATATGTATATGTATTACATATGTGTGTGTATATTTATATATATAGTGTGTGTATATATATGTGTGTGTGTGTGTATGCATTATGCCTTTGTGCCTTAAGACTATGCCATAAATTTCATTTGTAGTATACCAGGATATCAACAATAGGTTTCACTGTCATAAAATTTTTAAATATTTGGCACCCTATCCTTATATAGCATGTATTTATATTTCAAATGAATTTTAACATTATTTAATAATTTTATTAGATTAGTCAAAACAATTTATGAGATTTTGGCCTGTTGTGAAACAAAGATTGTCAGTACTCTTAGAGAGTAAATTTTGAGAATGATGAGTATCTTAGTGCCTGACTTCTCTATGGTACAATGTCAAATTTAATTAAATCTCTTTTAGTTAGTTTAAAAAAAACTTCCTGTGTTCCCAAAGGGAATTACCCACATCTAACATTTCACCTTGACTGTTGAAACCTATTGAAAGAAGATGGTACAAACTCTAATTGCAGATATCTAGGCTCAGAGGCCCAGCAGGACTTTGTAGAACAATCTTTTGGCAGAAGTTAGAAAGGGTGTATGGCAGGAGAATCAGATTTGGCAGGCATGTGTGAGGAAGAATCCTTCACAAAAGATTTGAAGCTAAGGGAAATACGAGAAAGAGCTTTCATAACATTTGGTTCAGAACATTGAAATAAAGACTTCAGTCTAATTGTGTTTAACTTGGTCCTCGTTTTGCCTGCAGTTGCATATTTTAACATTAGTACAATATCCAAAAAAATGCAAAGTAATAAGAATAGGTAGAATAACAATCATTTTCCTGTAAGCACAAAGCCATAGGTCAACAAAGAAATGAAAATTCCAATTCTTAAGCAGAATTTTCTAAAGTGAAAGTAGATAAATACAAAATTAATTTAACTTTACTATATATCAGGAGTAACCTATGAGAAGTGAAATGGAAAAAAGATCCTATTTATAATAGCAAACAAAGCTATAAAATAAGAAGCAACTTAAAAAAATAAATAGAACTTAAAAATCAAAGACATACTGTATTCCTAGATGGGACAGTTGAAATTGTGAAGATGACTGTTCTTTAAAATGTAATCTATCACAATCCCAACAGATTGACAGATATGTGTACATAAAAATATAGAACTTTTGTATTCTGTGAAAACTACTATAAAATTTAGAGAAAGTATTTACCATCTATGTAATATTTAAGATAGGTAAGCTATAAGATGCTCTTATAACTCAGCAAAAGATATAAGACCATCTTATATCTTTTGATATAAGATAACTCAGTGAAAAAATGGGCAAATGATATAAATAAGTTCATAAAAGAAGAAATACTAGCCCATTTAGTGATCAGAGAAATATAGGTTAAAAAAAGGAAACAGTTTTTTCATCAAAGTTGCAAAAGTTGAAGAAACTGGTCATAGGAGTATATGTAAAGGTGATAAGCATATGAGAAAATGGGCACTCTCATATATTTCAGGGAGGAGTTAAGTTATGAAGCCTTTTTGAAAGAGAAATTGACATCAGAATTTAAAATAACCATATTCTTCAGTCTGTATCTCAGTGGCTCACAAGAATACTAATAAATGTATAGTTAGGTATATGTACAAAAATTTCGTTAGCATTGTATATAATTTTTTTAAAAAATTGAAAATAGCCTATATTTTCAAAATTAGGGGAACAGTGAAAGAAAATGTGGCTCATTCATAGTCTGGGATATTATGCAAAGGTTGAAAAGTATGATGTAAAAAATGTATATGTATGTAAATAAATATATATGTCATGTGAAAGAAGTAAGTTACAGAATTTATATTCTGTGTGAATCCACTTAAATACAAAAGAACTATTTTTGCACATATTTGTGCATATATATGTATAAATACATAGAAGTAATACATGCTGTATGTTAGTATTTAGTCTGGGAGGAAACTGAGATTTGGAGAAAGGGGCTGGTAAATTGAGGACTTTTATTCTGATAACTCCTGCATGTTTATATATATTTTTACAATGTTTATATTGATATATAATTTTAAAGAATAGTAATACCTAAACTACTAGTGATTTTTTATTTAAAATTTTAAATTACTAAATATTTAAAATATCAGCAACTGGTACATCAGACTCGTAAACCTAATTCCCATGTTTAACAAATGTTACGTTTTGTCATGTTTAACAAATATCTTCTTTTTAAAAAAAAAAAAAAAAAATTTGGTTGCACTAGGTCTTCCTTGCTGAGCATGGGCTTTTCTCTAGTTGCGGCGAGCGGAGGCTACTCTCTAGTTACAGTGAGTGGGCTTCTCTTTGGGGTAGCTTCTCTTTTTGTGGAGCAGTGTCTCTGGGGCACACTGGCTTCAGTAGTTGCAGTTCCCAGGCTCTAGATCACAGGCTCAATAGTTGTGGCACACAGGCTTAGTTGCTCTGCAGCATGTCAGATCTTTCTGGATCAGGGATTAAACCTGTGTCTCCTGCATTGGCAGGTGGATTCTTTACCCTTGAGTCACCAAGGAAGTCTCCTCCTTCCTTCTGAGTCTTTTATTTTCCTGTCTTATTTCAGGGATAATTTATAGTTGGTGGATATCATTTCCATGCTTATTTTATACTTTTATTAAATGTGTGTGTATTCAGAACAATATGTAGTTTTGTTCTGTGGCTTTAAAATGCAAATGAATAATGTTATGCCCCATATATTCTACAGCTTACTTTTTACCACACATTAAATTTTGAGATTTATCTGTATTGTTAGATAAATATCTAGGTATTTCAGTTTTATGTCTTATTCCGTTGTAACAATAAGCTAGTTTATTTATCCATGTCTCTTGATAAGCAATAGCATTGTTTCATTTTTTTTTTGATATTGCAAACAAATTTGCTGAAAATGCTGGCACATGGATTCTTGCATCAATGTAAAAGTTTATCTGAATATATACCAAGAAGCAGAACTGTTAAGCATGGTGCACGTACATATTCTAGTCTTCTAGGAATTCAGTAACTTTACCAATTGATACTCCAATAACATGTGCAAGATTCCTTTTCTCCATATCCTCATTGTTGTTATGTATGACTTTTCTCACTTTTGTCAAACTGATGAATATGAAAAGGTATCACGTTGCTTTAATTTGCATTTCTGGATTACTGATGAGGTGGATCATCCTGTCATGTTTATAGTCATTACAGTTTTCCATTATGAATGTGTACTCATATCCTTTGTTCACCTTGCTCTGTTGGGCTATCTGGCTTTTCTTACTGATTCTTTATATACTTTTGCTATTACTTCTGTGTTGGTTATCTGTGATGCAGCTGCCTTTTTCAATATGTAATTTGTCTTTGAATTCTATGATAAGCCTCTAGTTTGGGGCTTTATTTTTAGTATATTCATTTAAAAAAGTCTTTTATTAATTTTGCATTTATAGCTTTTTAAGAAATTCGTTTCTACTCCAAAATCATAAAGATGTTCTAGTATACATTTTCCTCTGAATATTGATGTTTTGCTTTTTATGTTTGGGCCTTTCTTCCATCAAGAATTTATTTTTGTTTATGATATGAGCAGGATATATATATATATATATATATATTTTTTTTTTTTTTAATAAGGTGACAGTTTGCTTCACCATCAGTTATTAAATAGCCCCTTTTTTTTCTGGTACCATGTAAAGCTACTTTGATCATATTCCAAGTTACTGTTGGACTCAGTCTAACCCTCTTAGCTATTCAGGGACTTTGCTCCTACAATTCTCCCCTGTCCTTTTGCCAAATATTTTTTCCCCTCTGTCCACTGAATTGTTCTCAACAGCATTCAACATTCTGAAATATTTCCCATCTTAAAAATTTTTTTCTTGAACCCCACCCTCAAGCTTCAGTACCACTATTCTGATCTTGTCCTAAGAAGTTTCTATATTTACTGTCTCTTCTCCGTACACATTCTCTCTTATACAGACCTCAGTCAGAAGTTAATCGCAACCACTCCACTAAAACCCTTCTTGTCCCAGTTACTGTTGACTTCTGCTTGGAAACTCGAAAGGTCAGTTCTCAATTCTTGTTTTATTCATTCTATCATCAGCAGCTGGCATAATTGAGCATTCCCTCTGTCTTGAACAAAGACCTAGACATATGTTTATTGTAGACTTACCACAAGTAGGATAGAGCCATGAACCAAAGCAAAAAAAAATGCCTACCTCGTCATCTGTTTATAATTTTAGATACACTCTCACCCCTTCTTGATGCTGCTCTCAGCCTTCTCTGGGAAGAATAACCTGGATGAACCGCCTGAAATGGCTCCTGTACCCTCTGACTTATGGTTGGTTCAGCCAATGGGGGACCCTGACCAGAGATCAGGAGGGAAGAGAGCAAAGGCAGGTATTTATTGTCCTGACTCTGTCCCTGAGAGATTGCCTCACGCTGTGTCCCTCCAAGTTTCTCTCAGGGTGATCTCTATACAGTTCTTTCCTTCCTATTTGGATAAGAGCTTCCCTTCCATCTTCAGATCTGGGGTAGCAACATCTTATCTGCTACTATCCATGTGAGTTCCTTTACACATAAAGTTTTGTAAACAGTCCCTTTATAAATAAATCTTCCTCAAACATATATAAAAGTACATCATTATTTCCTTTTGGGGCTGTCACTAATTCACTGCCCTGGGGGAACTTAATTATCTGAAGGTGAGAGACATATAATAAACACAATTTAAAAATAAATTAGAAGGTGATAAGTAATAATGGAGAAAGATAAGGCAGAAAAGGGAGAGAGGAAAGCTAGAAGAACAGTGTTGCAACTTTAAGTCCTGAGATCAGGGGAGGTCCAACTAAGGAAGTGATAGTTGAACCAAGATGAAGGATCTGAGAATCGAGCCCTGCAGATACCTAAGGAACGAGCTTTCCAAGCAGAGGAAACTGCTAATGCAATGTTCCTGAGACAGGTTCTCATCTGCTGTGTTTTAGGAGTCAGGAGCAAAGTGATTTTAAGTGGGGAGTAGTAGGAGACAAAATCATAGAAATGATATGGCAGAGGAGCGTAGATGCCAGATTATATAGGCCGTTTTTAAGGACTGGTTTTGCTCTGAATAAAATGCAGAGCTGTTAGATGGTTTTGATATGATCTGATTTTATGTTTTAAAGACATCATTCTGGCTGTTGTGCTGAGAATAGATCATGGTGGCAAAGATGAATGCAGGGATTCCAACTGAAAGTTTCTTGCATATTATTCTGGGTAAGAGATGATAGTGGCTTATTCCATAGTGGCAGTAGTAATGATGGTGAGAAGTGGCAAAATTGTGGGTATATTTTAATAGAGCTCCTAGATTTGCTGATGGATTGAAGTGAGGCAAAAGAAAGGAAGTCAGGCATGAATCCCAAGGGTTTTGGCTTGAGCAGGTGAAAGGATATTGTTGCCATCAATTGTAATGTTGAAAAAAAACAAGATTTGTGAAAAAAGATTAGGTGTTTCATTTTATGCATGTATTAACTGGGTCAGGAAGATCTAGAGTAAGAAATGGCAACCCACTCCAGTATTCTTGCCTGGAAAATTCCATGGACAGAGGAGCCTGGTGGGCCACAGTCCATGGGATTGCAATGTTGGGCCTTACTGAGCACATGCATATCATTATTCATTGAAATATCTGAAAGATATCCAAGTGTAGCTGTTAATAAGACATTGGATTAAGACCTGTAGTTCAGAAAGTGGTCTGGGCTGGAGATACAAATTTGGGAGCCATTAATACAGATATAATATTTGCAATCATGATATTGGATAAAATCACCAAGAAATTGATTCTATATATGGAAGAAGAAATGGAGAAAGAAGTGGCTACTCACTCGTGTATTCTTGCCTGGGAAATCTTACGGACAGAGGAGCCTGGCAGGCTATAGTCCATGGGGTCGCAAAGAGTCAGACGTGACTGAGCAACTGAGCACACATGCATAGGAGAAGAAAAGCCAGTGACTGAGTCTTTGGGGGCACTCCAATGTTAAAAGTTAAAGAGATAAGAAACAACAAGCATAAGAGACAAAGAAGTGTCCAATAAGGTAGGATGAAAACAAAGAGAATGTAGAACAAAAGTTATCAAACCATGGCTCACAGGGGCCAGATCTGACCCACTGTCTTTTTTTGTAAATAAACTTTTATTGAAATACTACCAAGCTTAACTCATTTACAGCTTCTCTTTGGGTGTTTTCATACTACAGTGGCATAGTTGAGTCTTTTCAACAGAAACTGTTTGATCCACAAAGCCCAAAATTGCTCTCTGGCTCCCTTACATAAAGTTTGTTGGCCTCTGGTGTATAGAATCTTGGAAGTCAAGTCAAAACAGTGTTTTGTTGAGAGGGAGTGACTGCATTGTGATCATGATTAAAATTCCATTAGAAAAGCCAGCATGGAGCTGCCTTTGGTGACTTCAGCAAGATAGTGTCTGTCAGAGAAATAACTGGAGAAACATACTCTTGTTGATTATTCCCAGATCTCTAAATCGATTGTAGTCACAGTTAAAATTGCAGTAGCATTTTGGTAAGGAACTGGTAAAATTTACTCAACTTTATGAGGAATAATAAAGGCTCTTAATCAACTAAATCAGCTATGACAAAAGAGTAAAATTGGATATCCATATGCAAAAAGGTGGAGCTCTGGTCCATGCTTGGCACCATGTACAAAATAATCTCAAAATCAGTCATAGATCTAAATATAAAACCTCAAACTGTAAAACTCACTGAACAGGAGAAAATCTTTGTGACTTTGTTTAGGCTAAGACTTCTGAGCTATGACACCAGAAGCACAATAGATAAAAGAAAAATGAATTGGATTTTGTCAAAATTAAAAAAAGACTTTGCTCTGTAAAAGATAACTGTTAAGAGAATGAGAAGGAAAGCCACAGACTGGGAGAAAATATTTATAAATCATAAACTAATAAAAAACTTTTATCCAGAAAATATAAAGAACTTTTCATCATAAAAAAAAATAGATAAATATTTAAGTAGATACTTCATCAGAAAATATATAAATGGAAAGCACATAAAAAGCTCTCAACATCGTTTGTCATTACAAATTAAAATCATAATGAGATGCTACTACATACTTACTAGAAGAGCTAAAATTAGAATGACTGAACATATCAAGTCTTCGCAAAGATGTAAAAGAACTGAAATCTTCATACATTACTGGGAGAGATATAAAGTGGCAGAACAACTTTGGAAAAATATTCAGCCATTTCTTACAAAGTTAAACATTCACTTCCTTGATAGCTGAAACCTCTCACTCCTAGATACTTACCTAAGAGAAGTGAAAGCATGAAGACTTACATGTTTATATCACACAGCAAAGGAAACCATCAACTAAATAAAAAGGCAACTTCCAGAATGAGGAAAATGTTTACAAATAATATATTGATAAGAGGTTATAATATAAAGAACTCATACAACTGAATAGCAAAAAAAAAAAAAAAAAGTAATTTTAAAATGGGCAGTGGGAAAAAAAATAAAATTAAAAAAATAAAATGGGCAGTGGATCTGAATGGATGTTTTTCCAAAGAAGACATTCAGATGGACAACAGGTACATGAAAAGATGGTTTGGGTTTTTTTTTTGGTTTTTTTTTGCCGAGCTATGTGGCTTGAGGGATCTTAATTCCCCAGCCAGAATTGAACCTAGTCTCTCAGCAGTGAAAGTATGGAGTCCTAACCGTTGGACCACGAGGGAATTTCTGAGAAGATATTCCATATCACTAATCATCAGGGTAATGTAAATCAAAACCACAGTGAACTATCATCTCACACCTGTTAGAACAGTTGTCATCAAAGAGATAAGAAATAGCAAGTGTTGGCAAGGGTGTGGAGAAAAGGGAGCTCTTGTGCACTGTTAGTGGGAATGTAACTTGGTGCAGCCACTATGGAAAACAGTATGGAGGAGTCTCAAAAAATTAGTACACCTGTATGACCCAGCTACTACATTTCTGGGTATTTATCTGAAGAACATGAAAACACTAATTTGAAAAGATACATGCACCCCTGTGTTCATTGTACCATTATTTATAGTAGTCAAGATATTGAAACAGCATAGGTGTATATCAGTGGGTGAATGGATAAAGACGTGACTTATGTATACAAAAGAATGAAATCCTGCTATTTGCAACAACATGGATGAATATTCCTTGAAGGTATTATGTTAAGTAAGTTGGAAAAAGACAAAACGCTTATGATTTCACTAGTATGTGGAATCTTAAAAAAGTAAAACAAAAACAAACTCCTAGATACAGAGATTAGATTAGTGGTTACCAGAGGGAAAGGGGGCCAACTGTATGGTGATGAATGGTAACTAAATTTGTGATGGTGCTCACTATGTAGTTATACAGATGTTGAAGTATAATGCTGTACTCTTGAAGTGTATATACCTTTTTAAAAATAGGCCTACCATATGATCCAACAATTCTATTTCTGGATGTTTATCTGAAGGAAGTGAAAATGCTAACTGGAAAAAACTATACTTACCCCATGTTCGTTGCAGCATTATTTATTATAGCCAAGACATTGAAGCAACTTAAGTGTCTTTTAATGAATGTCTGTATAAAGAAAATGTATCTATGTGTATATATGTACATGTGTGTATGCATATAGATAATGGAATATGATTCAGCCATTAAAAAGAAAGAAATCTTGCCATTTATGACAACATGGGTGGACCCTGTCTGCTGAGTCAAATGGAGAAAGACAGATACCAAATGTGCTTGCTTATATGTGAAATCTAAGAAGAAAACAAACAAAAAACTCAAACTCATAGTAATGGGTTCTTGATTTGAGGAGTGGGAGAAATGGTTGAAGAGAATCGAAAGATACAAACTTACAGTTATCAAATAAAACATGGGTTTGTAATGTACAGCATGGTGACTATAGTGAATGATATCATATATTTGAAAGTCGCTAAGGGTATGTCTTAAAAGTTTTCATCACAAGAAAAAAAGATCTGCAGCTATGCGTTGACTTAATGTAGTGATCATTTGACACTATGTACAAACGTTGAATCATATTGTGTGCCTAATATTAGTATAATGTTAAATGTCAATTATATCTCAATTAAAAAAAAAAAAAACAACTTACTTATAGCAGCTTTATTTGTAATGGCCCCAAACTTGAAACAATACAAATATCCATTAGCGGATGAAGAAATAAATTAGTATATCTATACACTGGAATACTTCTCACAAATAAAAACAAATGGACTATTGCTATGAACAAGAAAATAGATGAATCTCAAAATACTTACCCTCAGTGAAAGAAACCAGACAAAAACAAGTACATATTTTATGATTACATTTATATAAAGTTCTAAAAAACGAGAATTAATTCATAATCACTGAAAGCAGATCGGTAGTTGCCAGAGAAGGAGAGCAGGGAGATGGGTGGAGGGAGGGATTGAAAAGGTGCATGAGGAAATTTCAAACGGTGATGGATATTTTTATTATTTTGATTGTGGTGATGGTTTCATGGGTATATGTACATTTTTAATATGTACAATTAACTATTTCAATCATAATAAAGCTGTTTAAAAAGTACTGCAAAGGTGTAATGATTTTTTTTTAAGTGTAGTATTGGTGAAGGAACTAAAGAATGGTTAAGCAGTTGACCAGAAGAGAGAGCTCAGGGGTCAACTTATATACTCTCCTTCTGTACTAATATATACATTTTATTTTCTATACATTGTTAATAGTTCTTTCAGTGAATCTCTGTGTGAAAACATTTGTTTTCACCCTTTCTCTTGAATAATAGTTTCATTAAGTACAGAATTCCATGGCACCATTATTCCCCTTAGCACTTCACAGATACTGTTGCATTGTCTTTTAACCTCTAATTTTACTGCTAAGAAGTCTATTGGCAATCTAATTGCAGTTCGTTTTGGCTAATGTGCCCTTTTTTTGATGATTGCTTTGAAGATGTTTGCCTTGTCTTTGGTATTTTAGGCAGTGATTTTCTTTTCATTTATCCTGCTCAATGCTTGGTATACTTCATCTTTCTGAAGATTGATGTGTATCAATTATGCAAATGTCTTATCATAATATACTCAAATATTGCCTCACAGGCATCTCTCTTTCCTCTCACTGGAGCTCCTGTGAGGCCCCTCACGTTCTGCTTCACTCTGGTCACTTTACTTACTTTCACTGGTTTTCTATCTGTTCTGGTTCACTACTGCTTTCTTCAGCTGCAGCTGTCTTATCTGGTGTTTGTCCACCCCATGTATTTCTCTTTTAATTTCAGTAACTTTATTTTTTGTTTCTAGGCACTGTGTACGCTTTTTATATCAAAAGCATTGTTCCTTTTTCACAGTAATATGTTCCTTGTATCTTTTAGATCTTTCATCATTTAAAGATAATTGTATACTCTTTCAGAATATGCTGTTTCGTCAAGTATTTAGGTTGTCAGTACTCCTCTTTGTTCATGACACAGTCTTTCTTCGTGTGTTTTATAATTCTTGATCGTATGTCTATCTTGAAGAGCAGTTGCTGATTCACTGAGGATCCTATATGGAGCTTCGGACTGTGATATAGGTGCTAGAGATTCAAAGATAAGATAGTTTAGCAGGAAAGACTCTCAGAAGGTGGGCAATTATAGTGTAATTAGTGCTACACAGAAATTAAATTGAATTTTAAGAATATAAATGTATTAGTAGTTTGCAAATTATAGAAGATAGTGTGCTTTTAATCTCTTAAAGTAAACATAAAATAACTCATACCTAACACCATTTAAAATATATAAATTGGAATGAAAAAAGTAGATTTTGTGAAGTAGGCAGAAGTTTGGGGGAACCTTAAGCTTTCTGCCACAAACG
Organism: Giraffa tippelskirchi; assembly: GCF_054371585.1. Classification (NCBI taxonomy): domain Eukaryota; kingdom Metazoa; phylum Chordata; class Mammalia; order Artiodactyla; family Giraffidae; genus Giraffa; species Giraffa tippelskirchi. The sequence continues at coordinate 99,380,394 of NC_137280.1, read as the reverse complement.
TCTTTTGTACCTTTTTTTTTTCCCTTTTTATCTTTTACTCTGGCAACAGAGTGAAAAACCTACTGTTTTAGGTAAGATTTCCAGAGAAACAGACGTCGAGTCAGAGATATGCATGCAGGAGGTTTAAATTAGAGAGTACAGTCAGGAATAACCTCTGTGAGAGAGTGAGAGTAGCAAGGTTGGGCAGAGGGAGTTGTTGAATTCAGCAAAGCAGCTACACTGGAGGCCTGGAACTAAAGTGGCTGACAGAATTGTTCTGAACTAAGGATGGGCTATTGTTCCTTAGTATCAATAGTCATTGAAGGTGGGGCCACCCCAGGGAAAAGAAAAAACCTTAGTAGGGCAGTTTCTTTCAGTGGGACAGCTCGTAGAAAGAACAGTAGCTGTTAACAGCCCCAAAACTAAGCAAAAGAATGCCTCCTTCTGAAGGGGACATCTGGGCCATGCACAGAATCCACTATACCAAATAAGGCTTTTCCATAATTAGCTCAAACTGCTTGAGCAAGAGAGGCAAAATTCTAAAGCTGGGTGTTTCTCTTCTGAGAAATAAGTATCCCAGAGATAGTTTATTACCTATTCAGACCAAAAGAAGATGGCAAGCCCATAAAAAAAAGAGCTAATTATGAGCTGAGATTCAAAGTGAGTTAATGTATGGGGTCATTATTCATTTAATAAATTATCTAACATCATCTGGAGATAAGTCTACTAAAGAGTGAACAGGAAACTAAGTTCTGATAATAGCTCTTGTCAGTGAAAATTGGGTCTTTGAATAAATCATTTATCATCCCTAGATTTCAGGTTTTTGAGGAATCTCTATACTGTTTTTCATGGCTGCTGTATCAATTTACACCCTACTAAAAGTTTGTAAAGGTTCCCTTATCTCCACATCCATGCCAACATTTATTTGTCATCTTCTTGATGCTAGCCATTCTAAGTGTGAAGTGGTATCTCAATGTGGTTTTGATTTGCAAAGTGATTAATCATCATTTTCATGATTAATTATGTCAAGCATTTTTTTCATGTGCCTGTTGACCATTTGTATGTCTTGTTTGACAAAAAAAAGTCTGTTCTGAACTTCTGCCCATTTTTTATTCCATTTGGTTTTTTGATGTTGAACTCTTTGAGCTGTTTCTACATTTTAGATATTTGGGTATTGGTCATATCATTTGCAAATATTCTTTCCCATTCAGTAGATTGTCTTTTCATTATGTCGATGGTTTCCTTTGCTATGTAAAAACTTTTAAATTTTATTACATCATATTGGTTCATTTTTGCCCTTATTTCTTTTACCTTAGGAGACATACGCAAAAAAAAATATTGCTACAATTTATGTCAGTGTTCCACCTATCTTTTTTCTAGGAATTTTATGGGTTTTGATCTTATATATAGGTGTTTTCACTTTCATGCATTGGAGAAGGAAATGGCAACCCACTCCATTGTTCTTGCCTGGAGAATCCCAGGGACGAGGGAGCCTGGTGGGCTTCTGTCTATGGGGTCGCACAGAGTCGGACACGACTGAAGCGACTTAGCAGTAGCAGTAGCATAGGTGTTTAATCCATTTTGAGTTTATTTTTGTATATGATGTAAGAAAATGTCCTAATTTCATTATGCTACATATTTTCCCAAAACCTCTTATTAAAGAGACTGTCTTTTCTTCATTGTATATTCTCATCTCCTTTACTGTAGATTAATTGATCATAAGTGTGTGGATTTATTTATTTCTATCCCATTCCACTGGTTTGTATTTCTGTTTTTGTGCCAGTACCATTCTGTTTCAATTACTGTAGTTTTGTAGTCAATCAGTGGCTTATAATTTTCTTTTTGTGATGTATTTGTCTGATTTTGGTGTGAAGGTGATGCTGGCCTCGTAGAATGAGTTTGGAAGTGTTCTTTCCTCTGCAGTTTTTTGGAATAGCTTGAGGATAGGTGTTAACACTGAATGTTTGGTAGTGAAGCCAGACCTGTAAAGCCTTCTGGTCCTGGACTTCTGTTTGTTGGGAGTTTTTCAATTACTGATTGAATTTCACTATTGGTAATTGGTCTGTTCGGATTTTCTGTTTCTTCTTGGTTCAATCTTACAAGATTGTATATTTCGAGGAATTAGTCCGTTTCTCCTAGGTTGTCCATTTTATTGGTATATAGTTGTTCTTACTAATGTCTCACAATCCTTTGTATTTCTGTGGTACCAGTTGTAACTTTTCTTTTTTCATTTCTGATTCTATTGATTTGGGCTCTCTTCTTTTCTTGATGAGCCAGGCTAAAGGTTTATCAATTTTGTTTATCTTTTCAAAGAATCAGCTTTCATTCATCTTTCTATGTTTTTTTTAGTCTCTATTTCATTTGTTTATGCTCTGATCTTTATTATTTCTTTCCTTCTCTAACTTTGGATCTTGTTTGCTGTTCTTCTAGTTTCTGTAGATATCATGTTAGTTTGTTTATTTGAATTTTCCTTGTTTCCTGAGATAGGCTTGTGTCACTATGAACTTCCCTCTTATAACTGCGAACAACATAAACAAGCAGAAATGCATGAGAGACTAAAAGGCCCATGGAGTTTTGCGGCTACTGCTGGCTCACTGGTGGGCAGACTCAGGCCCCTGGATCTCTGGCTGCAGGGTCCCAGGGGTCCTGGAGCTGGTGTTGGTCCACTGGTGGACTGGGCAAGTTCCTGACACAGCTGGCTGCAGAGTCCAGGGTGTCCTGAAGCTTGTGTCAGCCCACTAGTGAATGAGGCCAGGTCCTGGGGCAGCTGGGTAAGGACTCCAAGGTGTCTCAGAGCTGGTGTTGGCCCCTTGGAGGATGGGCTGGGTCCTGTCACAGAAGGCTGTGGGGCTGTAGTGGTCCTGGAACCAGTGTCTGCCTGCTGGGTGGGGCCTGAGCCCAGGAAATCCTGGGACTGGTGCCTGCCAGTGGTGGGTGGAGCTGGGTCCCAGGCTCTCTGGCTTCAGAGCCCACTGGTGGATCAGGCTGAGGCATGAGGGTCCTAATCCCAGGGTTACTGCCACCTTGCTGGTAGGCAGAGCAGGGCCAGATCCTATAGCTTAAGCTAGAGGGAGGATTCTAAAGTGGTTCTTGCCAGCACCACGTGCTTGCCAGTGTCCATGTGCTTGAAGAAGCTCCCCAAAATGGCTGCTACCAGAATCTGTGTCCCCAGGGTGACTCCAGTTGCTTCCATGTCTCTCTGGGAGACTCTCCAAGATCAGCAGGTGGGTCTGACCCAGGCTCCTTTCAAATTACTGCTTCTGCCATAGCTCCCTGAGCATGTGAGATTTTGTGTGCATCCTTTAAGAAAAGAGACTCTTATTTCCTACAGCCCTCTGAGTGTCCTGAATGTAAGCCCCACTGGCCTTCAAAGTCAAACGTCCTGGGGATTCATCTTCCCGATGCAGGACCTCTGGAATGGGAAGCCTAGTGTGGTGCTTGGACCACTCACTCCTTGAAGGAAATCTCTGCAATTGTCGTCATTCTCCCATTTGTGGGTCACCTGCTCAGGGAATGGGTATTTACTATACTGCATCTCTGCCCCTCCCCTGCGCATCTTGTTGTGGTTCCTTTATAACTTTAATTGTAAACGGCCTTTGCTACTAGATTCCAGTCTTTCTCATACTGATGAGAATATGAGATTAATCTCATTCACAGCTGCTCTGTGAATAGTTGTCATTTTAGTGTGCCCTTGAGAGGAGGTACACTCAGGGTCTTCCTACTCCACCATCTTGGCCGATGAAAGTTTTTATTAAAAAAAAAAAAAAAAGCACAAGTATATTACATTGTAAGTCCCTATGATCTTGGCATAGTGACTTGAACATGATATATTTTAAAAGCAAAAGAAATTATTGAAAGAAAAAAATAATTGTTATTAATAATGGTGACAAAATAATGATGTACATTATACCAGTAAGTGATCAACTCATAATCCTGCTATATTTCAAGATTTTAAAATAATCAATTACCATTCAACTAAGTCTGGCACCAGGAAGCTCCCTGATTGATAGCAGCTTATATATAAGCCCACATTTGTTTCTAATTCTGAATGTACTTCAGTATCCCCTTTCTGAAACATGAAATTCTGACCTTTTACATTAAAATATAAAGTCTGGCCATTTTTCCAGAAACTGTAGAGATTTATTACTTCCCTCTACAATAGTGAACCAGTAAGGATGAAAAATAAGAATTTAGTGAGATGGGTCAGCAACAGTTGTATTCAGGACTTGAACTGCTATAGACGCCATTTGCAAACACATCGTGTTATGGCTTTGATACACAGAGCAGGAAAAGAAAAGCTGTGGGTTGCCACAGCATCTATGATGTTGGTGTCTATTGGAATAAGATCTTGATTAATTCTGCTTATGATTACTCTAATTCATCTGTATTTTATATCAATGTGGCTGAGTAATGGTTGGTACAGGAATTAGTTAGAAGTACTGAATTTTTGTAAATGAAACCTATCAGCACATCATGCTCTGAACACATCCTTGTACTTAATGATGTCATTTGTTTTAGGAATAACACAACTTAAAAAATACTTTTGGCTTTTTTCTCAGAAAATATTTCCAAGCAAGCAGCACATAACACTTCATCTGCAGTGGCACATTTAGCTAATGTGACTTTAAAACACCTTTATAGAACATCTAATTATAGATATAGAAAATGGGGTAGAATGGCAGGAGAAATAAATCATTTAAAATAACAAAGTAAATCAGGGCAGAACTCTGTTGTTGGTAGTTTGTTCAGGACAAGCCATTCTCAAAGTGGTAGTTTGTGAAACGTGTGCTATGCCTGATTGCTGGAGCACAGGTCTACGTTATCAGTGCCCATGGGTATTTGACTTTAATCTTCAAGTTATACACACTTTGTGTGTCTCCAAGGCAGAAGTATTTCCAGTAGTGCCTCACTTGAGACTTAAGTGTTTTGCTCATCCAATCTATTACCCAGTGTAAATTAGTCAGGGTTTTCTAGAGAAATAGAGCGACACGTCTAACTCCTTATATTTATTATAGGAATTGGCTCATGCCAGTTATGGAGACCAAGTCCCATAATATGCCATCTCCAAGCTGGAGAACCAGGAAAGCTGGTGATATGGATTCAGTCCCAGTCCAAAGGCCTAAGAATAGAAGTGGGAGAATCATGTCTTGTCAGTCCAGATTTGAGTCTGACCAGGACCAGGATGTCCATGTCTGAAGGCGGGAGAAGATGGATATCTCAGCTCCAACAGAGAGCAGCTTCGTCCTTCTGCCTTTTGTTCTGTTTGCGCCTACCTCATTGGTAAGGAAGGCCATCTTGACTCATGCTGCTGACTCAAATGCTAGTCTCTTCTGGAAACACCGTCACAGAAATACCCAGAAATATGGTCTTACCAACTATCTGGACATCCTTTAGCCAATCAGGTTGACCCATGAAATTAATCATCACACCCAGCCAACTCAGCATTTATTAACTACACCCTCTCCTATGCAAAGTACCAGATACTATGCAAAATATGCATGAAGTGAGAAATGTAAACCTTACCCTCAGAATTTACAATGCAGTACCCCCTTGTGTGAGCGTACTATCTGTGGAAAAAACAGCAACAACAATACCCAGAATACCCACCCTTTCCCCAGAAGATGACCCTTTCATGAACTGCTTGTGTTATAGGCCGGAGGAGCTTCACGCCCAGCAGAATATCCTCTGACTTCTTTGTTTCATTTTTCCACCTCTACAGTTTATAAGGTAGGAAAATGTTTTTACTTACTTGCAGAAAATGAGCTTTTCTTTCTCATTTTTTTTCTCTAGTTGTAGCCCTCTTTTTTTCCCCACTTGCCATCAGTTGAATTGTGTGAATTTTAATATTTTATTAATTGTTAAATACTGGTATTGAAAAAACATGGCAAGTTAGCATTGATTCACACGTATACATAAAGTCAGAAATAGTTTGAATAAACTGCACCTGAAGCATTATTCACAGTAAACGTTGTACCACGTTATAAGTTTAGTGTGATAATTAGCAATATACATAATGTGTCACCCCCAAACCTTTCAAGCAGTTCTGACTCATCATTACATAAGGCTCACGTGGATTAACACTCCCAGAAAATTGTTTGGATTCATAAGAAACAGTAACAGCTAAGTTTTTCTACTTTAAAATCTCTGTGAAAACAAGAAATTTACACTCAATCAAATTTCAGTATTGAAGTGGAATCTCATAATACAAATATAAAACAGATTTTTCACAAATGCCCAAAGTAGTAAGAAGTTCTTAGCAATCCAGAAGTCCCTGAGTCCTGAGATAGAATATTCCAGAGTAGATGGGATCATTGACCTTTGTCATTAGACTGCCTGGACTACTCCCAGCCTGTGTGTGCAGTGTCTGGTTATCTAACCTCTCTGTTCTCAGCTTCCTCATCTATAAAGGAGAATAATGGTCCCTACTTGGAATTAATTAAATACATTTTAACTACTTAGAGCAGTGCCCGGTGCTGTTCTTAATATGTTAGCTATTATTTGCATTATTTGATAATGACAGTTAATCAAAGAGAACAGAGCTGTTGCTAGATGAAATTTTAAACAAAATGAATGCAGGTGAAGACTCACACATCACCACACTTGTATTTGCATTTCTACTCTTTGTCTGTTGCAGATGAGTACCCTGTGATCCTGTTTGGTCTCAGGTGACATACTGTCCGCTTCTTGTCCAGATCTTGTACTTCATCAGGCTTCTTTAACAGAGTGACAAGTGACTGGCATGAAAGCAGGGGAGGACATGAGTGTGGGACACAGCACCATTCACTTCTCAGTACCGTTCCCAGCGTTTCCCTCAGAAAGACAAATACAGATGGCAGTGTCATTTTTTACCTTCATCCTACTGCTTATCCAGCCTTGGCTTCTTACTCTGCTTGCTACCAAGCTTCTAGATTTGTCCAAGATTCAAGTCTTCAGACCTCTCCCCCTGAAAGGTACAATAAGCGCTGACTGGCTTCTTAGCTAATGTAATGAAGACATTGTCGCCCCATCCATTTTCTTAAAATAGCAGATTATTTTCTTTCCTTCCTAGCAGTGTTTCTTAGCTAATTCATTGACTCATCATCACCCTGTCTATTTACTTAAAATAGAAAATTGTTTCTTTCTTCTTCCTCTCTAGTCCTAAATGGAACTCAATTGACTGTAAAACTTAAGTGTTTCTTTCCTCATTTCCACCTGATGTTTTAATCAACTCAGGAGCATCTTCAAACCACAAGTGAATGCCAGTGACCACCATAAAGACCCCTTTCTTTGGCCTTCCCTAAGTGTGCCTGGGGCCTCGACCTCCCCTCCTGGGATTGAGCACGTGTGTGCAGGGTGAGTGCTGGGGGAGGGTGTGCAGGGGCACAGCTGCCAACTTGAAAAGCTGACTTTCCATTGATCTGACAAACACGCTGCTTTCTTATGACTAGTAGTATAAACCATATTTTAAAAATACAATTTTCCACATAAAAATGTCCTCCCCAGTAACTTATTAATAATTATTAATAATTCATAGATGAGTTATCCATGCTCTGTTTGAGTCCATTCCCTCAGCTTACGCACTAGGCGTTACTCCCTCTCACCCAATAAAAGACATCATGCTAATAGTTTCTGTTCCCAAGGCCCTGTTACCAACTTTTCACTCTCCACTGAGTCATTCCATAAGCCTGCAAGGGTGCTAATATTTTTACTGTCTTCAATAAAGTGAACAAAAAAACCTTTGACCTACTTTTCCTTCCACCTACTGTCCAGTTTCTTTACAGTTAAACTCCTCAATAGCCATTTGTAGATTCCCTCTAATTTTTCCCTTTACACTCTGTATTGAACCAACTTTAGTGAAGTTTCTGCCTACACTACTCCACCAAAATTGTTCTTGTCAAGGCTATCAAGTGACCTCATATTGATCATTCCTGTGGTCAATTATCAGTCCTCATCTTTCCTGATGAGCAGCATTTTATGGCATTGATCACTCTCTTCTCTTTGATGTACTTTCTTTTGGACTCCAGAATACCACAGTCTCTTGGTTTTCCTCCTACCTTCCTGGCTATTTCTTCTCAGTCTCTACCCAACTTGATGTCTTCTCTCTAATCTTGTAGTGTTGGAGTGCCCCAGGCTCAGTGTTGGGCCCTTTCTTCTTTATCCAAGCTCACTACCTTCATGATCTCATCTGTTCTCTGGGCTGTAAATGCCACCTCTTATCTGACAACTCCCAGATGCCTCTCTTCAGCCCAGTTCTCCCTCCTGAGTTAAATATCCAACTGCCTGTTCAACATCTGCCTGAATATCTAAGAGGCATCTCATACTTTACAGGTCTCCAACAGAACTCCAGATTTTACTCTTTAAACTTGGCCCACCTGCAGCGTTCCCGATCTTGGCATCTTGAAAGTTCATGATGGCTCCTTCCTTCCATCTGCTCAGGTGAAAACCTTAGAGTTAGCTTTGACTCCTGTCTGTCTCTTATGTCTAGGTTGTTGGGAAATCCTATGTGACACTCCGTTCAAATATTATCAGAATCTGAGTACTCACCAGCCCTTTGGTTACTCCCTCAGTCTGAGCCATGATCCTCTGTCATTTGGACTAATCTCATAACTTCTTCACTATCTCTCTTCCTATAACCTGTAAACCTCATAGTTAGAAGCCAGAGCTTTAAAAAATGTAAGACAGATTATATAATTTGCCTGCTCAAAGCCCTCTGAAACTTCCCATTTTAGTCAGAGTAAAAGTGAAAACCTTTATAACAGGTTCAAGGTCCAGCTAAAGCTGGCATCTCATTATCTCTCTGACCTTATTTCTTTCTACTCCCACTTTCTCTCTGCTTCACTCCTCTTCAACAGCTCCCTTGCTGTCCCTCCATTACTCCACATGCACACTCTTGGGGAATGACTTTGCTCCGGCTGTGCCCTCTCCCTGAAATGGTCTTCTTAGCTAACTTTCTCTTTTCCTTCTTGTCTTCCCTCAGTCAGGGAATCTTCTCAATGAGACTTGCCCTAACCAGGTGGTTTACTACTACAGCTCTGCCTGTGCACGCAGGCACACACTCACACACATGTACACACACCACTGACACTTCTGATTATCCTTACCCTGTTCTACTGTTAACATTTGTTTTTGCATCTGTCAGCTACTCATACATACTCATTTATTGTTGCTTTTGTTGTTTTTTAGTTGCTCAGTTGTGTCCAACTTTTATGACCCCATGGACTGCAGCATGCCAGGCTTCCCTGTTCCTCACTATCTCCTGGAGTTTGCCCAAGTTCATGTCCACTGAGTTGGTGATGCTGTCTAAACCAGTCTCATCCTCTGCCACCCTCTTCTCTTTTTGCCTTCAATCATTCCCAGCATCAGGGTCTTTTCCAATGAGTTGGCTGTTTACATCAGGTGGCCAAAATATTGGAGCTTCAGCTTCAGCATCAGTCCTTTCAACGAAGGACTTATTTATTGTGTTTGTTATTTATTGTCTGTCTTCCCACTAAATGTAAGCTCTTTGAAGACAAAGATCTTTGTTTTGCTATAGATATACTTGGAGCATCTGTCACAGTCCATGTATTTGACAAATACTTGTTGATATACACACAGATAGACATACACACACATACATATAAAATAAAGAGTCATTTCCCTCTGATAAAGCCAAATGAGAGTTTCAGATCCCACCGTGGAGTGACTGCTCGTATTCTAGAGTGGAGTGAGGCCCTTGCACAGCACTGGGTCTGTTTGTATACACTGGCATCTTCTAGGACAAGCATCTGAACTGTGTTCCTGACAGGAATTCAAACTGAGTAGAAAAAGGGGTAAAAGAGAAGTAGGTTATGCAGCTCCTGTAAGAAATCTGGCACAGTCTTAAAGTAAACAAGCCTAGCGCAATAAACTACGCTCAGTAATAAGTGAGTCAACCAAACTAAACTAAACTCAGTAACAAGCCCTATGATTTCAGGAGGATTTCTGGCTGTAGTGTGGTGCCTCTGACGCAGACTCCCCACAAGCTCTATTGCTGTCCTAATAACCATCATGATTACCCTGCCCATGTCACCGTACAAAGACAGGGAAGTGTGCAGATAACACCGAAGACTCCTTAAACTGTTTAACACCTCAGGCCCCAAGCAGCTGTGAGGCAGGATTCTATAAGAAGACAGAACACAGGCAAGAGGAAACTGTTTCTCTACCCATTTTATAAAAGGTGGGTACTAGCAGCATAAGGCAGATTGGTGCTGACAGTGAAGGATGTTGACTGGCTGCAAAGCATAGGGTGACCACAGCAGAAGCAGGAGCCAAAGCCGGAGCCCCAGCAGTGGAGTAGGACAGAGCAGCAGGGCACACAGAAGTAGCACAGCCGGGCCAGCAGCAGCCCGCATGGAAAGGCCAAGAGAGTTACACAGGGCCCAAGGGAGAAGGAGTGGGCATCTGGGTGAACCAGCTATGACAGGCATGAAAGTGTGTGAAGTACTGGCCCCCGTGTCATCAGTGGCTTAGGGGGAGCTCAGAGCGCCCTTTCAGAGTAGGGCTGCGGTGCCAGCTCCAGCCACAGCCTGCTGGGAGTATGGCGTGGTGGAGCCAACTGAAAGCAGTGCCGCACACAGTGGCCAAGCATGCCTCGTGACACTGTGACAACCTGCGAAAACCCCAGAGATACGTCTGTAAGAGAGAACCTCAGAAGAGGCCCAAGGTTTTACAGTTATGTTTGTGAGAGCTTTCAAACTAGGGGAATTTGGTTTTTAATATTAAGGTAACTTTGTTTCCACAAGCCAGGGAATTCTAGGGAAGTTCAGAATTGCAAACTTGTTTATGACTGTCCTAAAAGAAACTCTATCTCATGCAGAAGCAAAAGTTTCTGAATTTTTTATGAAAAACAAAAGGCTAATCCTGTGGGTGATTAAATTATAAGGCAAATTGAACTTACCACTCTCATAGGGTCTTTTTTTGTTCAAGTTGGAGCATTGATTGGGAAGAAGAGAGACTTTGAAAATTGCTAAAGAGACTTTATGGGCAGATTTGAATGAAGCTTAGTCCACGACGTTTAAATTCTGCCGTGCCTTCTATTCCAGTAGAAATAGCCCTTCTTTCTGCATGAGAAGGTCAGTCTCCCCTTGCCCGAAGAACCGGAGAGAGTGGTTTTGCAGGAGGCAGAGTCTCCTTAGGACTTATCCCCGCCCCTCCCTCACTGTTTCTCAAACTAGATCTAGACTTTAATCCTGGCAGACCTCAGGAAGTCACTTATAAAATAACCTATAAAATGAAGTCAGTTATAAAATGAGAAGGAACCAAAAGCACCAGAAGAATAGCAAGATTTTGCCAATTTCAACTGATAAAAATGTAGACTATGTTTGGGATTCTAAGTGCTGGGTCAGGGTTTAAAGAACGTAAAGAAGGATCAGGTCAAATTTATTGATTTGGGTGTACAAAGGAGACATTCCGGATCTGATTTGTTAGACCAAGAAACTGAGAATTTCCAATAGGTGACTCGTTTGCTCACTAAAACCTGGAACCAAAGGATGATAGGATGAGATGACAATGCTTCATTGCCAAAGACAGGGTGGGCATGGTTAATATAAAAGGTGGGGGTGGTTAATTTAATGGCAGTAAAGCCCAAAGCAATAATCAGAATGCGATGACCCCTAGAGCCCTTTGTGTGGAAGTGTGCTAAATCACTTCAGTCGTGTCAGACTCTTTGCGACCCTATGGACTGTAGCCCTCCAGGCTCCTCTGTCCATAGGGTTCTCCAGGCAAGAATACTGGAGTGGGTTGCCATGTCTCCTCCAGGGAATCTTCCTGACACAGGGATTGAACCCGAGTCTCCTGCATTGGCAAGCGGGTTCTTTACCTCTAGCACCACTTGGGATGCCCCATAGAGATCTTTGCTGTTGGCTAATTGCTCATATTGAGGAAGGTGAAATAACCAAACTTTCATTGGCTCTGAACTGGCGCTAATTCTTAGGGAACCAAAGCACCACTGTGGTCCATCAGTCAGAGTAGGGGCTTATGGAGGTCAGATGTTTATTGGAACTGGATCTCTAGTCCACTTCACTGCAAGCTCAGTAGGCTCTTAAATTCTCCCTATGGTTATTTCCTCAGTTCTGACATGCACTGTTGGAATAGACATTCTCAGGAGCTAACAGTAACCCCACTTTGGTTGCCGTACGCTTGGAATAAAGACTGTTGTAGTAGGAAAGGCCAAATGGAAGTCACTGCAAACTCACCTCTGCTTACCAAATAAATACTTACTGGTTTGCTTGTCTGAACAAACCCTAACTTATACAATTACTCAGACCACTTTAAAGCTGACTTGGAATGCTAACATTATTCTGGCTACATATATTTAGAATATCAGTCAGCTCAGGAGTTGGCCGTTCAGAGGGGGCACCATTACCATCAGTAATATGCATGGTATTTTTAGAAAAGAACCTTTTACAAGATGTGGTCTTATAAAGAAGTAGGACTTTATAGTTATGAAATCTAACTTCTATATTTGGTAGTTAATGACTTGCATCAGGTTGAATACATTGCTTTATAAAAACTTAACTGAACATTAATTTATAGAATTTTATTTTGTACTTTTGTATTTGTCTCCATTAGCAATCTTTCTTACCAAGTATAAAAGTGAAAAATTCTGTTTATTTGAATTATTAAAATCTTTGTGTCTTTCGAACATGGTATAGTTCACCAGTTTCTAGAATCCTGGAATTAAAGGTAGTGCAAAGAAGTTTGGAAAAGGAAACTTTAGAATTAACAATAGCAGCCACTGTTTTACTAATATTATAGTAACTGTGGGTAAGTGGAATATTTGTCAGAGGTTCATAACCGACTTCATGGTTAGTAACGGTGTTAGACGTGTCTTGTGTTGTCTGCCCGACCTGCAACACTGTGTAAAGAAGCTGCCCCGTACACTGTAAACATAGAGGAGCCCGGGTTTCTGGTGACTCTCTAGTTCCCATGAAATCCATTGGAGTTTTGGCTTTGGTCTTTGGTTTCTGTGAGACTTACATCCTTTATCTGAGTTTTCAGAGTCTCTGCTCCCTTCAATAAAGGACTCTCGCCTCTAAAGGCAATAAAAAATTCCTTAGTTTTAGAGTGCAAACACAAAGAGCCTAGCTCCTTGCCCCCTTTTAGGGCGCATATCCTTGCTATGCTTGTGTCCCCCTCGAATTCATACTGATGCCCCAACCCCTGGTGTGGCGTACTTAGAGAGGGCCTCTGAGGAAGTAATTGAGGTTGAATGAAGTTATCGGGGCGGGGCCTTGATTCTGGCAGCTCAGTTTCCCAGAGAGCCCTGGTGCTCCCCCTCCTCCAGCTCCCTCTTCCTCCCCATCTTCCCTAATCACTAATGGTGCTTCTTGCAGAGTCTGGTGGATACCTGTATCAGTTATTAGTCAGTTTGAAAAACAGAAACCAGTTAGGGATGTTCAGAGGGAAGTTAACACAGGGAACTAATTACAGAATTTTTGGAAAGGTTAAGGAGCAAAAAGGTGAAAGTGCTGTTAACTCAGAGCCCAGGAATGCTATGCTTCTGGGCAGCTGGGAGCCAGCTGTTCCAGCTGCTCCTGCTGCTAAAGCCAGAAGCAGAAGGAAACAAATAAGCTTCTCTCCCTTTGCCACCTTTTAAATCCTCACCATCGAGTCCATTGGCAGAATCTAACCAAACCACCGCAAGGGTGCACGGGAAATAACAGTTGTCAGTCTTCCAGCCCTCCTGTGATACAGAGAAGAGAAGCGGGAATGAAGCTAACAGCTAAAAGTGAAAAAAGCTGCACAATGTCCTTATTCAGATTAGGAAAGTTTCTATTTATTTATAGTCTTCTAAGAGTTTTCTTTTCCTGCACCGAATGAGATAAAATGACTTTTCTTTTTTGAATCTTTTAATGAGGACAATAATGAGTTATGTTAAAGATTTGTCATTGTTGAATCTGCTTTGCATTCTTGCTATAATATCAACTTTGTCATGATAGATGTATAAACATATATGCACCTATATCAAAGGTTTTGTCCCTGGGTTGGGAAGATCCCCAGAGAAGGAAATGGCAACCCACTCCAGTATTCTTATCTGAAAAATCCCACGGACAGAGGAGCCTGGTGGGCTACAGTCCATTGGGTCACGAGAGTTAGATACCACTGAATGACTAAACAATACACATATATATGTTTTCTGTATATACGTGTGTGTATGTGTGTATGTTATGCTAGATTTTATTTGCTAATATTTTGTTTAGGACTTTTGTGTCCATGTTTATCAGCAGGATTGACCTTTAAATTTTCTTTCTCCATATTCTTCTTGTGTAAATTTATAACAAAGCTACACCAGTTATACCAGGTTGTGCCTTTTCCCTACTTTTTAATTCTCTGGGAAGTAACTGTTTCTGAAGTTTGATTTTAAAAAATCTAATGTAAACTCTAAACCTAGTGTTTTAAATGAAGATAAATTTTTAGGTTAATAGCTTATATTTGTTTATAGTTTCACTTTCTTTTTGAATCTGTTTCTGGCTGGAATTAATCATTTTCCCCAAAATGGTCTTTTTTACAGATTTTTAAAACGTACAAGCACAAAACTGTCACAAGTATTTTATTATAATTTTTAAAGTCTGAACTCTATCAATTAACTTTTACTGCAAAACATAATGGCTCACCATATATTATCGTTCTGATTTGTGGGTTAGCTGGCTGGTCTGTTCTGGTCTTGGCTAACTTGACTGGGATTGAATGATCTTAATGTGACCTTTCTTACCTCTTTGGTGATTGGCAGCCTGCTCAATCAAAAAGAGCCTATTTGAAGTTACCTTGTCTTCTGCTTGTGACTTTCCATCAGCTCACGCTCATTTTGATTTCTGATATATTTGACTTTATTACTACCAATCCTATTCTGTCTCTTTTATTTGGTTCTTCCTTTTTGCCTTCTGCTGAAGTAATTAACTTTTTTTCACTCATTTTCTACTTTAGAATTGTACATTTTATATCTGTTCTTAGCAGTTGCCTTAAAATTTTATCCTTCAAACATGTCTTTAAATTATTTCAGATTTAAAAAGGTATCTACTCTCTTCTTGGTTCTTTCTCATAACTGCATTTCTGCTTAACTCCCACCATCTTTCATATTATTCAGTTCAGTTCAGTTCAGTCGCTCAGTCGTGTCCGACTCTTTGCAACCCCATGAACTGCAGCACACCAGGTCTCCCTGTCCATCACCAACTCCCGGAATTTACCCAAACTCACGTCCATCGAGTCAGTGATGCCACCAGCCATCTCATCCTCTGTTGTCTCCTTCTCCTCCCGCCCCCAATCCTTCCCAGTATCAGGGTCTTTTCCAATGAGTCAACTCTTCGCATCAGGTGGCCAAAGTATTGGAGTTTCAGCTTCAGCATCAGTCCTTCCAATGAACACCCAGGACTGATCTCCTTTAGGATGGACTGGTTGGATCTCCTTGCAGTCCAAGGGACTCTCAAGAGTCTTCTCCAACACCACAGTTCAAAAGCATCAATTCTTCAATGCCCAGCTTTCTTCACAGTCCAACTCTCACATCCATGCATGACTACTGGAAAAACCATAGCCTTGACTAGACGGACTTTTGTTGGCAAAGTAATGTCTCTGCTTTTCAATATGCTGTCTAGGTTGGTCATAACTTTCCTTCCAAGGAGTAAGCGTCTTTTAATTTCATGGCTGCAGTCACCATCTGCAGTGATTTTGGAGCCCCAAAAAATAAAGTCTGACACTGTTTCCACTGTTTCCCCATCTATTTCCCATGGAGTGATGGGACCAGATGCCATGATCTTAGTTTTCTGAATGTTGAGCTTTAAGCCAACTTTTTCACTCTCCTCTTTCATTTTCATCAAGAGCCTTTTTAGTTCTTCTTCACTTTCTGCCATAAGGGTGGTGTCATCTGCATTATTGTCTGGTATTTTGGTATATTTTTAAGTATTTTGTTTTGACTAGGCTGTACATAATGAAAATTTTTTTATTGATTTTTGGCTGTGCTGGGTCTTCAGTTGCTGCATGCAGGCTTTCTCTAGTTGTGCTGCGCAGGGGGCTGCTCTCTAGTTAAGGAGCACGGGCTCCTGGACACGTGGGCTTCAGTAGCTATAGCTCCTGGGAAGGCTCAGTAGTTGTGGCACATAGCTGTGATCCTGGACCAGGATGTGGCTTCTTAACCACTGGACCACCAGGGAAGTCCAAAAACATTTTTTTTTAAAGCTACAAAAAGCTGTACAGTGAAAAGTTTATTCTCGTCTCTGCCCCTTACCTTCTAGGACCCTTCCCCAGAGGCAATTATTAGTATCAGTTTCTTGTATATCTATCCAGAAGCAATATACGCATATACAAGCATATAAGGTGTGTACACATTTTTCTTTCTGATGTAAATGATAGCATATTACCCACACTGTTCTGCATGTTGTTTTCTATCTAAAAATATTTCTTTGAAATTATTTCCTATCAGTACATATACAGATCCCTCATTCCTTGTAGTGATTTATATAATTATTATTTATAATATAAATATATATTTATACTAATTATATAGATATAGTATAATGGCTTTGTAATTCTTACAGTAGCCATTAGATACATGTATTGTAATATATTGAACCAATCACCCTACTTTGGATATTTAGGTTGTTTAATGTTTTTTGCTACTGAAAACAATTTTGTAGTGAGTGTATTTGTATAGACTTTGTTTTGCACATGTGTAGATATAGTATAAATTCTATGGTATTTCTGTAGTATAAATTCCTCAAAGGGCGTGCATCGACAGGTATGTGGTTTTTGAGTTCAATAAATTCTTCTCCAAAAGCATTTCATTGTCCTCCTGTCAGTGTCCCATTAAAATGTCCTATTGTGAACTGAATATTTGCAAACACTCAAGATTTGTTAAGATGAAAGTCCAGTCTCAGTGCAGTGGTATTTGAGATGGGGTTTGGGGAGGGGACTAGATCATGAGGATGGAGCCCTTATAAACGAGATCAATGCCCTTATAAGAGGCCTAAGAGGTAGCTCCCTCTTTTTCTGCCATATCAGAAGTGAGCCATTTGGAATCCAGAAGACGATCTTATCAGAACCTAGCCACGTGGGCATCTTTTTGATCTCAGACTTCGCAGCTTCTGGAACTATGAGAAGAAAAATTTTGATGCCAAAGTCACCCAACATATAATATTTTGTTAGACCAGCCCAAGCTGGCTAAGACATTTCCCATGCAGCCTTCTCCATGTTCCTTCTGCTTTCTTTGGCTGGGTGTCAGTACTCCGGGCAATTTGGAAAGCCACTTTTTGAAGAAACAGAATTATGATCAACTTAGGTCCCTGAATGACTTCATGGATCAGACCTCCATTCCTGTACCTCCCTTGCTCTCCTCACTAGGAAATCCTGCACTGGACTATTTCATGTATGAGAAGTATACTTCTCTTGTAAGAAAATGAAATTATGGATTCTATCTGAAGCAGCAGTTAACATTTCCCATCAAATCACTTTCAGGTTTATCAAGTACATTCTAACCAGAAATGAAGGAATGAATGAATAAAAATTTTTAAAAAGATTTCTCTATTCCCCTGTTAACTATGTGTTAGAAACTCTTTTGTTGTTTACCAGTTAAATAGGCAAACAATCCATCGTATTGAAGTTTCAAGTTGCATTTTTTTTATTATAACTCAAGTCAGAAATCTTTTTGGGAACTTCCCTGGTTCAGTGGCTAAGACTCCACACTGCCAATGCAGGACGCCTTGGTTCCATTCCTGGTCAGGGAACTAGATCCTGCAAGCTGCAACTAAAGATCCCATATGCTGCAACTAAGATCAGATGCAGCCAAATAAATAAATAATTTAAAAGTTTTCTGTATGTTTACATATATTGAGAACCATTGGCATTTCCTTCTCTGTGAACTGTCAGTTCACACCTTGTGGCCATTGCCCATTTTTCTATAGGATTGTTGGGTTTTCTTTTGTTTATATGAATTGCAAGTATTTTTTTTTTCCTGTTTGCACTTGTCTCTTTATGTATTTTTTTAATGAGTTTCTTTTAGTTTCTGAGGTGTTTTTTTTTTTTTTTGTCACTTAAAAATGTCTTATCCTCTTCAGAGTTTTTAATAAGTATTCTCTCATATTTTCTTAAAGGTTTTTTTACATTTTGGTCACACTGCAAGGCATGTGGGCTCTTAGTTCCTTGACCAGGGATCGAACCTGTACCACCTGTGGTGGAAGTGTGAAGTCTTAACCACTGGACTGCAAGTAAGCCCCTCTTACAGTACTTTTATAGTTTGGTGGGTTTTTTTTTTACATGGAAATCTTTGATCAACATAAATTTTATTTTGCTGTGGAGTTTCAGGTAGATAGAGATTAAATTTATTTTCCCCTGATAGTTAACAGTTACTCTAGCACACTAATTGTTTAATCTCACTTTTCCACAAGACTTAAAGTGCTACCCTTGTCCTATACTAAAATCCAACATATGATACAACAGTTTCTGCGCTTTCTATTCTGCTCCACTGACTTGTCCGTATCACATTATTCTGTTATCTCTGTAACAATATTTGAATGTCTTGTAGAGAGAGTTCCCACACTGTTCTTCTACTGCATAATTTTACCAACTCTTTTGGCTTATTTTCCATATAAACTTTCAAATAGGTTTATCTAGTTCTCAAAAAAATAGCACCTGTTTTTTGTAAGGGAGGGGGAATCACCTTATTTTAAACATCCAAATTAGTCATTTTTGTTGTTTTCTTTGGTCAACTGTTTCCAGTCCTTTGATAACTGTTACTTCTCACATCTCACTCTTCCTTAATTCACTTTTCTTTTTGTTAGCAAAGTTCTTTCTGTGAGCCTCTGTGAGAGGCAAACTCCCTTAAACCACCTGTCTAAAATGCCATTATTTCTCTTTCACTTGAGAAGAATAGTCTTACTTGATATAGACTTGTATTCTGACAATTATTTATCTTCAAGACTTTCAAAGTATTTATTATTCTCTGCTATCTGGTTTCTGTAGTGGCCATTGATATATCATTTGTCAATGATATTGTCCTTCCATTGCCTTTCAGGTTTTTCTTTTTATCTGAGAAACTTTGTAGTAATCATTTATGTATTTTGTAGTATCACTGTTATGTGTCTCGATATGGATTTACTTTTATTTATTCTTCATCAGTCTCCTCTGATTTGGAAATTTATATATTTCATCATTTCTGGAAAATCTCATCCACTATGTTTTTATATACAGCCTCTCCTGTATTTATTCTAGTCTCTCTAAAACACTTTTCAGACTGTACTGGGGCTTTCAGTATATTCTTCATGTCTCTTAATCTCACATTCTTACTTTCCAACCTTTTATCACTCCATAACATATTTTGAAAATTTTCCCTACTCTATCTTCCATTTTGCTATTTTGTTTCAGCTGTGTGTAATCTGTAATTTAATAACAACAGTAATAGTAAGTGTATTGCATTTTTCAATTCAAATGACTATGTCATTTCTAGAAATAATATTTTTTAAATCAAAATTATCCATTTTCTTTCATATGTATTATCCTATAATTTTGGTTCCTGTTTTTTCTTTAAAGATTCTTTATCATTCTTTTTAATTTTACATAATTTTTAAGACACTTTGAAAGGTTATAATTTTGCAAAATATTTTTCTATAACTAAGTTCATAAGGTTGCTTATGTTCCTGTTATGTTTTTGTGAACTGTAATCTAATTGCATATGTTTTGTCATTTTTTATTGTGAACATTGAGTGCAAATTTCATGTGACCATTGTTGCAGAAGCATCCCTGTAGAGTGATTTGGGGTTTGTTACTACCAGGCACCCACAGCAGTTTTCACTGGGGTCCAGCTCCAGTGTTAATATTAAGGTCTCAGCAGGGAATTTCCACACTACAGGTGTAGAATAAATTCAGATTCCATATCTAAGAGAGGAGCTTAGCTTTGTTTTGTTTTCTCAGGTGGGGAGTGGGATCTTTATCCCAGAGTCCTGCTAAGAGTAAGCTTTTCTTCACTTGTCTCTGATTTGACAGTGTTTCTACTCAGAGGGGAAATCCTTCTACAGGTCATTGCTTTTTTTATAGGAACTAACAGTTTCACATTTCTGCTTTGAAAGGGTGAAGGCTTCTGTTGTTATATTCTCCTATGATTATTAAACCTCAGTCTCTGGTTACTAGAGTCAGCATTTTTATCTGGTAATCTGCCTTAGTATCACTTAATACACTTCCCACTCTATAAATGAGTTATCTTTAATTTCTGGCACCTGGAAATTTCTCTCTCTGTGTTATAGGGTTAGTTACAGATTTTAAACATTTCTCTGTTTTATACAACATTTTTTCTGAATTTCAAAATTCATGTTATGAATTTTTATTATGTCCTGTCTTAGCTCAGAATCTATTAATAAACTACTTTTTAATTTTATTCTTTCATTCATAAACACAGCAGTATTATGTTTTTCTACTGTTGACATTCCTTTGTGTGTT